>NC_091780.1:57269396-67269396 GCF_029378745.1 Bos indicus | reverse complement strand
TTCCTGCAGAGAGGTCACAGCATCACTGTGAGGCCCCAGCCCGGTGCCCACCCTCGCTTCCCACCGTGGGGCAGGAGCAGCCAGTAAACAGGAAACCAGCCCAACACACTCAGAAAAAACAAAAGAGTTCAGATCTTGGAGGCCCACGTCACCGGCTCAGTGGCCCAGACCTTGGATGTTCTATGATGAACCGGGAAGCCTTCATCGTGGTGTACTGGCCAGGGTCCTGAGGAAGCAAGCTCAGCGACTCCTTGGCAGTACGCCACCGAGGAGCCTCTGCCCGGGTGACAGGCGGGCAGCAGGGTGAGGCTGCTGGAGGAGGCCCAGAACACCAGGAAGCCTCTTCTCCCTTTCCTCACCCCCAAATTACACGCTTTCATTGTCTCCATTTATTCAGAGTCCTTGAGGCTCAATTCACTTTAAAATGCAAACCATGCTTAGAGAAGTTTTAAAATCTCAGTCAGATTATCTAAAACCTGGGGCCAGATACAGTTTGAAATTAAATTTTTGGGGGAGTTTGAAAACGTAACGTCACGGTCATGCCAGATATTTAGGTAACAGCCCTGAGGAGTCAGCTGGTAACCCTCCAGCCGCCACCCCAACCCAGGCGGGCAGTGATGCTTCTACAGCGCAACGCGTCCTGGTCGCGACCCGCAGGACAGACGAGGGCAGGAGGGGCCTCCCGTCAGCTCAGGTCAGTTTGGTGGCCGCATTCAGGACACCTGTGGTGTTCAGAGCTCTCTCCCTCGGCACTGCGGTCAGACCGTCTGGCGAGGGAGTACTCTGTTGCACTGACCGAATCCTCCACATTCTGGCGGCTACAGGCTGGACCTCGCCGGCCGCTCCCTCTGAACCACAGACTCATGGCATCATCTCGTTGGACTCGGCACCATCCTGGGCGGATGCTTTGGCTGCCAGCAGGGCCACCTGACTACCCTGAGCTGCAGGAGGGGCTCTGAGTTCTGAGTGGAGTTGGGAGGCCTGCCTGCCAGGGGGCAGTGGGACTGAGGCCAGCAGGGGGATCTGTAAACGAGGATCACAGGGGAAATGGCCCAGCACCCGGACAAGCCTGGTGCCGACTGGCCTGTGCTATGGCCCCAAGATGTGCTGCTGCGGTACCGGCTGCCAGCCTCAGCCGCCACACAGGATGCGCCCAGCCGTCAGGAGGAGCCTCGTCTCCAGACTCGACTCCCTCAGCACCCCACACCAGGCTCTTCTCTCCTGTCCAGCTTCGGGGGCCCTCGCCCGTGACACCACCACGGCCAGGCTCCCACCCCAACTCGACCACATCAGACCATGGCTTTAACCGTTCAGTGGCACCCCAACCCACCTTCCTTGCTGGGGGCAGTGGACGCCAACACAAAGGCCCACTTTGTGGCAGAGGCGGTCCCCCGGGGAACAACGTGACTCCAGTAAGTGCCTGCAGAGAGTAAGGGAAGAGTGTGTTAAAGAAAGACGAACTTCAGAACACTTCAGAACTTCAGTTCTAGGCCTCAATTGGTCTTCAAAACCCCCCACAGAGGAGGGGTTCTGGAGGGCCCTTAACGTTGGAGACCCAAGCCAGCACTGCGAGAGCCAGCCCAACGGGCAGAGCTACAGTCCTGCCCAGGGTTGGGGGAGGCCACCCAGGGGAGACAAGCTGGAGGAGACCCACTGAGCAGGGGTCACTCACAGAAACGAAGGCCCAGCCGGCACCTGGGCACTTACACCTACGTTTACAGATCTCGCCCGAGCCTCGCGTCTCCCACAGGGCAGAAATTTTCTCTTTTGGAAACGGACTATTCTCTCACTAGACTCTAAGTATGGGAGGAGTTTTTCATGTAAATGGAAACTGCTGACATAAAAACAAGCTCTCTGCGCTCTCCTTATATCCTACGACACCCCTAGTGAAAACTGACGACACACCAGGTAGACACCGGTGTCCAATCATAGGAACGACAGACGAAAAAGAGGACACTTGTCAGAGCACAGAGGGCGCCTCCATCACACACTTCACACCACTGGCACTAGACGATCTCTTCAAGCGGAGTCTTAAAGCCGTACTTTCAAAGCTGACTCTAAGTGGAGCGGCCCATCAAGCTGACGTGGAAGTAATTCACCCACCGATGAGACTCCCTCGAGCGACGTGGAATTCGTTCTTGCCCGAGGAGATCCAGACGCCGCTGTTGTTGACGCCCAGCAGGCTCGGCTGGCACTGCAGCTGCTGGGACCAGAATGCCGTGCGGAGCCTGTCCGCCACCTTCTCCACGGGCGCCTGGGCCGCCGTGGCCACGGAGTGCGTGGCGCGGATGACGGTCTGGAACAGGCTGCACTGGTCGAACACCACGTAGTCCGTGACGCTCACCTGGAGGGAGGCGGGCAGGCACCCTGCTCTCAGTGCAGTCACAAGCGCCTTCTGTATGTGCGTGGCCCGAGAGCCAAGGCCCCGCCCCCACCTGCACGCGCGCGATCGCTCGTGTGAGGGCTGGGGACAGGTGTGGGGACAGCCCTGCCGCAGGGTGCGATTACCTCCAAGGGGTCGATTCAGGGGGAGGCTAACACCTGCCTTTAGTTTACATACTTCTCTACTGCGTGCACCTCTTACAAGCATGCATTCCTTTTACGACTAAATATCACCCCGCCGCACCCCTAAGTCTTTTATTCTACATCAGTGAGAAAGGATTATTTTGTTTTGAAATTTAGAAAGTTCCAAAGGACAACCGGTACAATACTTAGAATCATAACATGGTTTTAAAAGGTAGTATAGGTAGAGTGATGGAGCAACTCGTGACCTAACAGGAAAGTGAGCGTGTGAGGCGCTCAGTGGTGTTCGACTCTGCAACCCCACGGACTGTAGCCCGCCAGGTGCCTCTGTCCACAGGATTCTTCAAGCAAGAACACTGGGGTGGGGGCTTCCCTGGGGGCTCTGTGGTAAAGAATCGGCCTCCCAACGCAGGAAGCCTGGTTTTGAGCCCTGATTCGGGAAGCACCTGCATGCCTCAGAGCCAACCAGGCCCGTGCGCCACAACTACCGAGCCCGTGCTCTACAGCCTGGGAGCCGCGACTACTGAGGCCTGCGCGCCGAGAGCCTGTGTCCACGAGAGAAGCCAGTGCGGTGAGCAACCTGCTCTCTGCAACGAGAAGCCAGTGCAGCAGCGAAGACCCAGCACAACCAGAAAACATACTGCAGTGGGCCGCCACGCCTCTCCAGGGGCTCCTTCCGAGCAGGGAGCAAACCCCAGCCTCCTGCTCTGCAGGCAGATGCTTTCCCATCAGCCACAGGGAGGCCCTGACCTCACTGGCACTGTTAGTAACTACGCCGGAACAGCAGTACAGACTGAACCTGGCCTGGACATGTGGAGCACACCTGGGCTCCGGTTCCGGACATGCTTCTCTCCCTTTCCTGAAAGAGGCCTTTCTCCAGGCCGTCTAAGGAAACCTCTCCTTGCTGGGCAGCTCTGGTTGCTAGAAAGCTCTCTGACTGCGCGGCTTCCCGAGTCTGTCCACCCTGGTGGATTTAATTATAGAGAATGTCACGGCCCCACTCTTAGGACGGCCTCGTGCAGGCCACACTACAAGGTCATGCACAACAAAATGCTGAGTGATGTGAAATCACTCCCGACAGGGAATCTCACGTGTAATAAACAAAACAAGTGCAACAGAAGCAGCTATAAAATCAGCACTGCACTCCGTGTGTGCACACAGCCCTTCCTCGCGGCGATGGAACTCGGGCTGACTGTGAGTTGCTGTTTGTACCGAGGTTCAAGCAAATGGTATTTGTTAGCTGCAGAGCCTGTGGCCTCTTTCTCTCTTATGGGCAGAGTCGTGCCAGCTTGGCCGGGTAGACTCTATCAGAGTCCACAGGAGGCCGGCAGAGCCTGGGGACCACTGCCCTTCCTCATGGGGTACGGTGCCAGGCCACACGGAAAGCCTGGGACACGTTCAGTCCCAGCACCCAGGCCTGGCCGATAAGTAGGATGCAAGTTAAAAAAGAACGGTTTAATGACCAAACATAACGCTGACTCGAGCACCACAGAGCGATCAATCCTGTAGTAACTGAAACAGCTTGCTTCCAAACACCCCAGAGACGACTCTGTCACATCTCTCTGAAGACAATGTTCTGAATACTATGATAAAACAGCATCTAGCTTTCCTTAGGCTACTTAAACACAGAATTCAGTACATATATACGTTTTGTGTGTGTGTGTGTGTGTGTAAAACCATATAATAGGGTTACAAATACAGAGTATTTTTGAATCATTTATATAACTTTTCAAATAGCACCTGGCATATTAAATTAGAGACATAGAGCAAACACAACTTCCTTTTCCACATGCTCATCTGAAAGACCTAAGAGCGGCCGATGGAAGACCTGCCCTCAACGAGGCAGGCCTGAGGGACAGCGCCTGACCCAGTGGGGCTCACACAGGAAGAGTCTCTGCGCGCCCCTCGGCGTGAACGCCAGCACGGTCCCACTCACCATGCTGGGGACTGCGGGCGACACGTTTACGCTGAATGTTGCCAGAGGGGTAAAGAGAGCTTAATTACACCATATTATTTGTCAGTGTTTACTTTTCTGGGAAAATTCCCCCTTCCTTTGTTGAAATACCATTTATTTACAGGCCTTCTGTACAAGCAGAGATAGTGAATTTTAATTGTGGGTTGGGTTTCTCACACCTATTATCTAATCTCTTTTCTTAGTACACTCTTTCAGAGTTAAATATTAGTATCACCTAGGTCTTCAAATGAATGTCACTAGGTCGATTTAGCCTGTAATATCAAATTTCTAAATAACACCAAAATTTAAATAAACTAAGCCTGCATATTTAGGCAAAAAGAGCTTTCCAAGTTACTTTCTGTGATAAAAGCCTTGATATTCCTGATGTGCTCAAATGGTGACTGAGGGGTAAAGACTCTGCCTGCAGTGCAGGAGATGTGGGTTTGATCCCTGGGTCAAGAAGGTCCCCTGGAGAAGGAAGTGGAAACCCACTCCAGTATTCTTGCCTGGAGAATTTCATGGAGTTCACAGGGCTGCAAAGAGTCAGGCACGACTGAGCACGTATAACTCATGAAACAGAAGTGAACACTGTTGGTTTAACCCAAGCTCCCTGAGCTCCGTAAGGAACAGGGAGGGGCGCCAAATGGGAGGCGCCCTGGCACGGACCCTGGAGCTAGACACCTACCTGCCACCAGTGGTCGTCGTCTCCTTGGGGCTTCTTGGAAACGATGCCAGTCCGGAACCACAGGTTTCCTCGGACGTCCAGAGCCCACAGGCTCTGCTGGTCCCCGAGAGTCACACAGACAGGCTCCAGAGCCTGCCGCTCACTGCAAACAAGGACAGCAGCGTGGCGTCAGCACCAGGTTCTCGGCTCCCAGCGTGTCTGGGACACTGACGTCAAGTGTCTGGGGGGTGCTCAGTGTGGGACAAGAGATGAGCCCCACTCGCAAGTTCCAGGGAAGGAAGCCTGAGTTCAGAGTTCAATGGCTGTGCAGTATGTGCAGTTCAGACGTGTGGTGGGACCTGAGGGACACACTGCAGGCCCAGGACGGTGGGGAACACTCCTTAGAGAAGACGACCCAGGTAGAAGCGCAGGCGTGTGGGGGATGCCAGGCCTGCGTGATCCAGCATCCCACCCCTGCCTCCACCAATTAAGTGAACAGAACCCCTTAGCACCAGGCTGTGCAGCGCAGTAGCAGCCTGGCAGACCCGCCCTCTCAGTGGACAACACCCTCCCTCTGCCATCCAGTGATGTCCCCGCCAGCGTCAGGGATTAGCTGCAGTCCCCCCAGCACAGCGCCTCCCTGACCTCTGCAGGGGGGCCGGGGCGCCCCCGTGAGGCATGTCCCTGTCCAGCTTGGGACCACCTACACCAACGGGGGGTGGTTCCCCGAGACGGGAGCTCTGTGAGGCCAGGGCAGGGTCACGTTCACACTCTTAGCCCAGTACCGCCCCCGGCTCTCAAGAGGAGCTCACTCAAGTTTCCTGGGATGCTAAACTCAAACCAAGACTATCCTAGTCTAACTTTTCTAAGGACTACTGATAATTCCATGCTAGAAAAATGGCCTGACAGTAATTCTGCAATGAAAATTCTGACTGGTAGAAAGCAACCAAATAAACTGTAATTCATGGATAATTTCAGCTGACGAGGAGGATAATAAATGAAAATATTTGGTTCAGTCATCTGAGACTCTAAACAGAAACTTTCTGACGCTGGGCAGTTCCGCAGAAAGACCACCATGAGAGACCTGTGAACACGTGGGGCTCAAGGTCACACACAAATGCTGCTCAAGGGTAGAAGCATTTTTAAAACTGAGCTCTGACCCAAAGTCCAGGCTGCCAGTCAGAGGGAGGCATAGGGTGCCTTCAAAGCCCAGGCTCCTGGCATTGACTCTGACAATACCAGAGAACACCACAACCTTGGAAACCTTCAGGGAACCAGCTCTGCCTGGGAAAGGCTCACACGTCCCTTAAGGGGCATCAAGCTGACAAAGACCAGACAGGGACAAGGAGGACACAGACCGCGTCTGCCCCTGCGCGCATACCTGACTATGTCGCACTTCCAGAGCTCCCCCTCGGGGCAGAAGCTGCTCACCCCCTCCCGGTACAGGAGGGCTCGCTGCTCCGTCAGCGCCCACACCACGCTGTTGCGGGCAGTGACCTGGGACAGCGGGAACGGACAGTCGACCTTCACGGCTCTGGCACAGGGGCGATCCACGCTGAGACCTGCCGGGGAGGGTGGAAAGCCCCCAGAGACACACCATCAGGATTTCACTCCCCATTCTCATCCTGTTGCTGGCTTATTTTTCTTTTTTTGGTATTCTGTTATTAATAGCCTTTCCTTTCATAGTAAGTGCTTTCTCTTTTTAAGGTTCAGTTAACCTAAGATGGTTAAACAGTGCTTAAATATAACGTCCATCTGTAGTGTTTTTGGACGCTCTTTGGAAACTGGAATAACAACAATTCAGGACTTTCTAGTGTCCCCAAGTAGCTAAACAAGTGCTGAGAGAACATGAAAGCCCAGCACAGGAGGGCAGCCAGACCCGAGCCAGGAGGGCCCTGGCCGAGGAGCCAGTGCGCAGAGAGGCCCTCCGCACTCAGTGGCCACAGCCCTCGCAGACTCTGCAAGTCCTGTCTCAGGAGCTCCGAGGCCATTCCTAAGGGAATTGGCAGAGCAGCTGCTACCTAAAGCCCATACCTGCGGCCTTGGCCTGCAGCTGGGTCTCTGCACTCCCTGACGTGTCCCTACTTATCACTAAAGTGCCTCTCGGTATCACAGTCCTTGGGCTGCATTTCCTCGGACTCAATGCGGTGGGAATCACCTACGGGACTTCTTACACTACTAATCCTCAGGCCAAACCTGGAGACTCTAACCCAGTAGCTCTGGGTGGGTCTGAGTTGGGCTGAAATCACTGCCCAGGTGATTCTTAAGACCCCCCTCATCCCCAGGCCAGAGTGCCCTCTTTCCCCAGCAGGAATGATACTCAGATGCCTCTGGAAGTTGGACGTGCCTGTCTTCCCAGCTATTTTTCACTTTCAAGGAAGCCACAGGAACAGGCTGGAGGGACTGGCGGGCACACGGGCCCGAAGCTGGCAGGGCTGCCCTCTGGGCCGAGGCAGGAGCTGCTGTCATCCTGGCATCCCCACAGCCAAGAGTGAGCCAGGTGCGAAGGGCTTCCAGCCCCAGAGCTGTTCCTGGCTGACCGTTCCCAAAAGAGATGGAAACATCCTCTCGGAAGCAGCAGTATTAAATGGTCAAAAGACTGGTCTTTACATAAATCCAACAGGGCCTCCTGACAAGCGAAAAAGAGCTCCTGCCCTGGACTCATTTCCAGGTACTGCTAAATCATGTTGCTTTTGGAAACCCATATCCCATTTTGCTGACGGTACATAAACACTGACTCTCATTACAGTTTATTTTTAATAAACAAGTCCCACTGAGTCTCTTCCAACAGCTAAAGGTTCCCCTCAGGGCAGTTTCCTAGGACGAGATAAACTGCTATTTGGAGCAGATTATTTCTCGATGTTTTTTCCTGACCCATGTGTAAATAAGGATACGGAAGCAGGGCTTTGACTGGGCTGAAAAAACTGTCATGAGTTAAAGGGAAAAATGATTCTAATGTCATTTCTGTTACTCTTTCCTCTGCAGATTTGATACCACAGGAAAAGGGACATGCAATGAATGGCTAGCCCTATAAGATTCAAAACAATTGTATTAATTCCCGCTGTAAATGCGTCCTGGGCTGAACATGAGTGAGCAGCAGAAAGGTGCTGATAGATTTCAGTGGCAAATACTCTCTTTCCGGAAACAATGGCAAATACTCTCTTTCCGGAGACGTTTTAACTTCCATTCGCACCCAGCCCCTCCCTCACCGCCTCCAAGCACATTGCCACCAAAGTGCAGTCACCCCGGGGCAGCCACCTGTCTGCAGGTACAGGTCCCCGTTGGTCCTGATGATCCAGGCCGTGTCGTCACTCAGGGCCACAAACACCGCCTGGGGCAGAGCTTCGTACCAGTGGCGCTTCCCCTTGATGGTCACTTTTCCGCACGCAAAGGCTCGGTTAGACTTCTGTTCAATCTTCCAAAGAAGGGCGCCTGTGGAAATAAAAATTCTATTCAAGGGCCAATGAACACCGAGAATGCTTACCCCGCTAAACTCCCTTCTGGGTGCTGCGGGCAAGCGATTTCTCCAACATGCCCCCTTTGCTGCTACGCCGACCGGGGAAGGGCAGTGCTGAGGCGGGAGCCCCCGGGCCCCCTTAGCCGCCTCCTCATGTGTGAAAGGGGGTCGCCAGCAGCCCGCAGGCCGCCAGGAAGGGAGACTGCCTCAAGGACACAGCACACAGGGCGGGCGTCAGGGGCCCATGCCACGTGGGAGACAGCAGTGCTGCTAGGCGTGCCGGGTGAGGGCCCGGACGGCCGTCCTGACGCTGCTAGGCGTGCCGGGTGAGGGTCCAGACGGCCGTCCTGAGGCACAGTGAGCGTCCCGGCAAAGAGAGCACCCGAAGGGACTCGACGGCACAGGGTGAATTCTGGGCCAGCCAAAGGGACACGGTGCAGGAAAAGGACACATCTGAGCTGGGCTGTCCCTTTTCCCACTTAGAAAAGGATTCTACTCAACAGACAATGGGGAGGGAAGGAGGAAAGGCAAACAGGAAGCCTGTCTATGGAGACGGAGGCAAGGTGTAACAAACCACCAGTGTCACCAAGAGCGCACAGGCTGGACAGAGGGTCCGACGTGAGGCGCAGACGCGGGAGAGGCGGCCGGCACAGCCCACAGCCCCGAATGCCCAGCCTGGTTGGGGCCCTGCAGAACGGCTCAGCCAGAGCACCAAGCTGGTGGAGACAGAGCTCCCACTGGAGCGGTGAGGGACTGAACGGTGTGGAGACACAGAGTAATTCACAGAATCAGGGAAGAACCGAAGCTTATAACCGGCTGGGGAGATGAACCAGAGGTAAATGAGAGGGAAAGGGTAAAGTTCACAACTACATAAAGTCAGCTTTACTGACTATGCCAAAGCCTTTGACTGTGTGGATCACAATAAACTGTGGACAATTCCGAAAGAGATGGGAATACCAGACCACCTGACCTGCCTCTTGAGAAATCTGTATGCAGGTCAGGAAGCAACAGTTAGAACTGGACATAGAACAACAGACTAGTTCCAAACAGGAAAAGGAGTACGTCAAGGCTGTATACTGTCACCCTGCTTATTTAACTTCTATGCAGAGTACATCATGACAAACGCTGGACTGGAAGAAACACAAGCTGGAATCAAGATTGCCGGGAGAAATATCAATAACCTCAGATATGCAAATGACACCACCCTTATGGCAGAACGTGAAGAGGAACTAAAAAGCCTCTTGATGAAAGTGAAAGTGGAGAGTGAAAAAGTGGGCTTAAAGCTCAACATTCAGAAAACGAAGATCATGGCATCCGGTCCCATCACTTCATGGGAAATAGATGGGGAAACAGTGTCAGACTTTATTTTTTGTGGCTCCAAAATCACTGCAGATGGTGACTGCAGCCATGAAATTAAAAGACGCTTACTCCTTGGAAGGAAAGTTATGACCAACCTAGATAGCATATTGAAAAGCAGAGACATTACTTTGCCAACAAAGGTTCATCTAGTCAAGGCTATGGTTTTTCCTGTGGTCATGTACGGATGTGAGAGTTGGACTGTGAAGAAGGCTGAGCGCCGAAGAATTGATGCTTTTGAACTGTGATGTTGGAGAAGACTCTTGAGAGTCCCTTGGACTGCAAGGAGATCCATTCTGAAGGAGATCAGTCCTGGGTGTTCATTGGAAGGATTGATGCTAAAGCTGAAACTCCAATAACTTTGGCCACCTCATGAGAAGAGTTGACTCATTGGAAAAGACTCTGATGCTGGGAAGGATTGGGGGCAGGAGGAGAAGGGGATGACAGAGGATGAGATGGCTGGATGGCAACACCAACTCAATGGATGTGAGTCTGAGTGAACTCTGGGAGTTGGTGATGGACAGGGAGGCCTGGAGTGCTGCGATTCTGGGGTCCCAAAGAGTTGGACACGACTGAGCGACTGAACTGAACTGAACTGAATGGAACAGATTATTATCTTAGTCTGTAAGGAAAAATATTTTTCAAACAGGAAAAAGATAGAAGAAAACAACCCTGAACAAACTACTGGTTTACACAGTGACAAAGGCCAGGAGAGTCGGAGGGAGCCTCTACCAGACGTCACAGGCTCAGTCTTGTCTGCCTTCCATTCTGATGCTCTAACAAACCAGCTACAACCAGGCAAATACACATACATACTTTTGTTCTACCCCCTCCCCAAATAGGTAAAGCAGCCAGCATTATGAAAGACACAAGGTTCTGTGCAGATGGGGGCGGAGGTAGAACCTCACCCCGGAAGCGTCTGTCCCAGCCCACTGACAACGGCCTGATCACGGCTTGAAGGACTGAATGCATTTTCTTTTCACAGCCCAGGAGTAGCTTGTTCACCCAAAGATGTATGTAGCTCATTAAAAAATAATTTCTAAGAGAGAAACCAAATATTTCAAATTTATCCAACATATCCATGGGCCCATCTTCATTAGTTCAGTTGCTTTAAAGCAACACTAAGAAACAGGAACACATTTATTCTTATGAGAAATTTGTATGTTAATATTTCTTTAAAAAAAACTCAAAATTCAAGCTATTTGCATAACTTAACAAGAGTATGTTCATGTGTTACCACTGCCAATTAATAAAAAACTAAAAACTGAACTGCATTTACACAATTTTTAGTTGATGTCAAATGAAGCAGTCCACGTCCCATGGAGAAAAGCCCTCAGCCCTCCAGGAAAGGCCCAGCGGCTGCGTGGGGTGGGGGGCCGGGCGCAGGGAGCCAGGAGGCAAACCTGAGGGCGAGACTGCCACCTGCTGGACGGCATCTTCGAACTTCTGCCAGCGCAGCCCAGCGCCCGGCAACGCGCTGCAGAACAGGCCGCCTTTGTAGTCCAGGCACCAGAGGTACTTCTCGGAAACCGCCAAGCTGAGGATGCCGTGGCCGGGCCCGGAGTAGCCCATCCAGCTTTCTGCAAACTGACAAGGACAGAGCCTGCTGAGTCGGCAACAGAAGACACAGCTGCATGTGCCCCACACTCGGCAATACGAAAAGTGCGCCAGCATTAAAGTCACGGAGCTGAAAGGGCTGTGTACGTGTGAGTGTGTGTGTGTCTGTGAAAGGCCCTCTGAGCAGCCATGCAAAGGCCGGCCCCACTGTCTCTGGACCAGCTCTCAGAAACACTGTGAGATGGGAGCTGCTGTCCCTGCAAGGACCCCACCACATCCCTGGATAAACACTTTTTCGTTGATACTGTAACCTCTTTCCTACCCCGGGGCTCACACTGTCATTCTACAGGCATGCTTCCCTTCCCGCTTGAGGGCAGACTGGCCTCTGTGCGTCTAATCATCACAGGAGAAACGGCACTGCCACCTTGTTTTCTCACGGGATGTTTTTGAGTTCTGTTCCAGTCACCAAACAGGCGGCCCACCCTGTGGTTGACGGACGCCTGGCCAGGACACTGCCTGACTGGAGTTTGGAGACTAAGGTTTAGCTGCGAGGAGTCTTTCAAAAACCAAAGCTAAATAAAGTGCGTACTTTAATTAAAAGTTTTCCAAAACTGCAAAAGAAACCCATGTATTTGCACAATCACCCATACAAGGACGTTCGTTCACTGCTTCACAGAGCATGATGCCCAATTCTTCTCAGCTGGCCCTGCTCCCCAGGACACGCCTTACCTACCCCCTCAAAACCCACCAAATGTGGCTTTCAGATGGCTGGGCTGGGTGAAGGCAGGCGAGGTCCTCACAGTGCTAGGGGCCCTCTCACCAAGGACTTTCTAAAACTCTGCCCAAGAAGCCCAATCACGCAGGCCAGAGCTGCCTGGCTAATGCTGGGGTGGATGGGGGCCCTATGGCCACCCCCTCTCCGCCCTATGCTCATCACCAGCGCCCAAGTCCTGCTCCACTAGGAGGATCTGCAGATTATCTGGCTCCTCCCTGACTTGGACTCTGGGACCCAGGACTGCCCGTCACAAGCACTGCAGTGTCCCAGCACCAGACGCAGACCTTGGCAGCCGAAGGCACTCAAGAAAGGGCGAATGCACAGAAAACTGCGGGAAAGGGCACGCTGTCTTAAAGCAAGTAAGTGCAAGGTTCTGCTCTCAAGGCAGGACAGACAGCACCAAAGTTTGAGAGAGGGGACCCTAGGGCCACCCTGGCCCCACTTGCTACTTGATCCTGTGAAGCCAACGAAGTGTCTGAGGCTCCACTTCCTCCAGTGAAATGGGAGCACCTAGAGCTTGTGGTTTTTGTTTCCAGAAAAGTAAACGAGTTGAATTTGTAAAGGGCTGAGTGCGGCACCTGACCCCTGTGGGTGCTGCCCCAGTGCTGTGCCTCGGTGGGACAGAGGTTCCACAGGCATCTGGGGACGGCACACGTGGCTGTAGGTTCACCCACAGGCCACACCTCACAGCCACACAGCAAGAAGAGGTACAGTACACAGCTTTGAATCCAAATACATCTAATGATAATTACTTGCTGGATTTCCCTGTAAAGAATCCGCCTGCCAGTGCAGGAGACATGCTTTGATCCCTGATCCGGGGAAATCCCACGTGCCAAGGAACAACTAGGCCCATGCGGCACAGCTACTGAGCCTGAGCTCTAGAGCCCAGGGGCCCAAACTACGGGGCCTGCGCTCTAGAGCCCGGGTCGGGGGTGGGGGGGGGACCCAGACTACCGAGCCTGCGCTCTAGAGCTCGGGACCTAAACTACTGCAGCTCTCATGCCTGAAGTCCAGGGTCATTGGTGCCCAGCTGCCTCAGGTTCCGAAGGGAGCAGCTCCCCTCTACACCCATCACACCTTGGCACCGATGTTGAGTCAAAGAGATGCACGTCTGAGGAGATGGGGGCAGGGAGTGCTGGCCTCCGGCCTGCTCCGCGCCTTCTCCTCCAGGAGGGGACGGGCCTCTGCCCACTGGGTTCCTGGAGTGGCCCCCGGCCAACCCAGCCACTCTCCAGGATGATGAACACTAGGTGCCCATGCTGGACTGGCCCTCCTGGGTCAGGATCAATGGTGAGAGGCCGCTCTTGCTGCTTACTGACTGGGAACGGCAGGTCAGCAGGAGCCCAGGCCATTTCAGACCCCTGTGCTGGAGTCCCCTCAAATCTGGGCCTCCAGCACTTGGCTCACAGGGTTGACAGTGGGAGTGTAACTTCTTCCCAGTGTCAGTTTGCCAGCGACTTCCCTAAAGGAAGGAGCCCTCGTACCTGATCGGCCTTGAGCAGCCCGGGGTCGTCCGTGCCCAGCTGCCTCAGGTCCTGCAGGGAGCGGCCCCCTCCCAGCTCCGTCACGCTCGTCTCCGAGGATGAAGAGGGCAGCCCGTGGCCGTAGATGTCCTCCTCATCGCTGGATGTCAGCACCTGGTCCCGTGGGGGCTGCTCCTGGGAGCTGGCGGCCGAGGTCCGGGGAGGTAGTCGGCCTCCCCCACCCAGGTCACGCTTGGAAGTGACGACCACCGTCTGGCCCGTGTCAGCGTCAGGAGCGGTGCGCTGGGGACTTGGGCTGAGGTTGTGGGGGGCTCCCATGTGCGTCAGGAAGCCCTGCTCTTCGGGGGGCTTCTCAGCTCTGCCTTCATCAGCCGTGGCCCCCGGAAGCCGTTGCTCTGCACTGGGGGCCCAGCTGAGGTGGGAAGGCTCCGGCGCCGAGTCCAGGAGGCAGGCTTCTGAGAAAGCACCCGGGGGGCCGTTAGGCTGCACGGCCCCGTCCCCCCGGGCCTCTGCTGTGCTGCCCGGCCCACTGTCCGCAGGCTGAGGCTCCTCCTCAAGCTCCACGATGTCCTCAGTGTCCTCCGCAAACTCCGTCGGGTGCCAGGAGGAACTCCCCGCCCCACAGGGCGGCTCGGTCCCACCCTCGCCGTCGCCCAGGGGGCTTTCAGTTCTCCCCTCAGCTCCTCCGTTCAGCAGGTCAGGGGCGGGCAGGGGGACCTCCAGGACACTGAATGCCTCAGGGTCGCTATACTCCAGCAGCACACCACTGGCCTCCCTGCTGAGACTGCTCTCCTGGTCAGGAGACCCTGTACTGGTCCGGTCCACGATGCTGCCCAAGCTGGAGGCTGCAGACGGCAGGTCCGTGCTCACGGACTGGGGGCTGTCCCCAGGACACTCACGGCCGGGGGTCGGCTCAAGGGGGCTGGGGCCCGTGGCGCTGCTCCCACCTTCGACTTGAAACAAGAACGGTTAGGGTTAGGCAGGATGCCACACAAGCGGCAAGACGCGAGCTAAAAAACAAAAACTTGGCTTAAGGAAAAAGGCGTCTTAAATGAAGGAGCTGTAATTGGTGAAGAATAAATCCCTCAAGTACAAAGTATCCCGATGTGGGGGTGTTTTAAATGAATGCAAATACTGTACACATGATGGGCTCTGAGGCTTCCTTCAATAAATGTTAACTACGCAAAAACAAAGGAACAAATGGATCACAGAACAATTTTTTGAACTTATTAAAATATTAAAGCATCTGATAACATTTTCCTTCAATATTGTAGCGATCTTTAGTAGAGAGGCTCAATAAGCATCAAGGAGTAAGTAATAAAAAAATTCCATGTTAAATCCTGTATCTGAGACTTCCCTGGTGGTAGGTTAAGAATCCACCTACCAAAGCAGGGGATGTGGGTTTGATCCCTGGTCCGGGAAGATCCCACATGCCGCCGGGCAACTAAGCAGAGCAACAATGACTGAAGGCCGAGCTCCGGAGCCTGTAAGCCGCGACGAGGAGCCTCTGCAAGGAGGCTAGACTGGTGACAACCCCTAGTCCCTGCCGCCAGAAAGCCCGGGCGCGGCTCCAGAGACCCAGTGCAGTCAAAAGGAAGCGATTTTAAAATCTCATATCTGGGGACTTCCCTGGCAATTTAGTCGTTAGGACTCTGCAAGCTCACTGCCAAGGACATGGGTTCATACCTTGGTTGGGGAACTAAGATCTCAAAAGCCCTACAGCATGGCCAAAAAAAAAAAAAAATCCCGTATCTGATGACATACCCAACACTAGACATAAAGTGATGCATCTGAAGATTCCCACAGCTTTCCTTCTGAGCTCATAGACTCTCTGGTCCAGCAGATGATATACATGAATAAACCAAATTTTTAATTTAAGCATTAAAAGTATAACACTTTGTGTTAAATACTGGATAAAGCTTTCACAGTGAAACTCCTCCAAGGAGGACAGACACTGCTGCCTGTGCTCTCGGCGAGCAGCCCCCGACCCCAGGCTGGTGAGAGGCCCCACGTGGCGGGAGGGGGCCCCAGGCGCTCTCCCGCGGACGGTACCTGTCTTCTTCGTCCTCTTCTTCTTTTTCACTCTGAGAGGCTTCACCACTAGTTCCTGGTCGAAGTCCTCCGAGCTGATCACGCTGAATCTCTTCGAGGTGAGCGGGCCGCCCCTGCCCAGCTCGGGGGCTGCCTGCAGCCCAGAGCCACTGTCCGTGGAGTTGAGCGAGCTGCTCCTGCTCCTGGGCTCGCTGGCCACGGAGCTGGCCACCGAAGAGACCCGGAGCCTCGTCTCGGAAGGCGTGGCCGCTGGCGGCTTCTCCGCACGCGGCCCGTGGACTTGCTCTGCGCACGCCGATGTCTCCAGGCCGTCCCGCACTGGTAAAGAGGCTGGTTTTACTGTGGTTATCCGGGGGAAAGATGATGTGCTCTTATTATTAAAGGTAAAACACGTGTCCCAGGTGACAGACTTCAGTGTTCGAAAGTCTTACACATCGATCCCACAGGCTGGCTCAGAGCATCAGACGGAGATTACTCAGGCGGGTGCTGAGCTCCCCTTCCTATTCACTCAACCCCCAACCCTCCAGACCCACAGAAACGATTCCAGCAAATGTGAGACCCTGACTGAAAATAGGTGATCTTCAAGAAAAGTATCATAAACTGTTTCTTAAGAATCAAAGGAAACTCCCTCTGAATAACTCATTTAGATAAAGCTACAATCACTTAATGGGTAAATAAAAGTGGTAAGTTTTCTACATTATAAACTTTAATTACATACGTTTTATAACAAAGTTTTGTAATAAATACATTTTATAACAAATACAAACCTACTGACGCTAGTCCTTCAGGCCTGCTTGAAATTCGTATAATGTTCCTGTCTCCCTTTAAGAAAAATATTTCATTTTCTGTGCAGGAAACAGACACGATATCCCCTGATCCTTCCAAACCAGCAATTGTGGCCTGTCCAGAAAAAGAAAATCACAAAACCAGGCAATGATAATAGCTCAATCTGTACAAACACATTGGAATCCAAAGAAGTCAAATAGCTGCTGTTTGCTGTCATGACTTTCTGAAACTTGGGAGTAATTCAACCCAAAGTGAGGTAATACCTGACTGATGGTGACTGAGTACCCGTCAGTACCTTTCTGGGACCAAGCCTGCAGTCTCTCCCCGCCCCCGGCCACTCTCTCCACTGGCCCTAGTTGTGCTCCCACGCCCACCCTGCTGCAGGCGCATCCACTGGCCAGTCCGGACCCTGGCCCTGACCCCGTGATGCCATGCCCTCCACTCGGATTCTCTCCCTGGCCCTAGGTCACTGGGAGTTTCAACTAGATTCAGATGCCACCTCCTCGGGAAGAGTCCCTGACAAGCGGGCCCTCCTCAGCGATGCCCAGACTCTCAGAGCTCACAGCCCTTTACACTAACCCCCGCCCGGCCCATCTCTACTGGGCTGGACATGTGCTGGCAGGTCTAGAGCCCCCACCATGCGGATTCCCACAGGAGAGCTCAGGCGGGCACTGCGAGTTGCGGTTGTGAATGAACGAGGAGGGAGACAGGACTCCTCCAACGCATCTGAAAGCCGTCAGCACCCAAAACACAGGACAACCCTGAGCCCTCGCTGACTAAAAAACATTCTTGCTTCTCAGTCAACAGCAAATAAGAGACTAGCTCAACGCAAAGGAGAAAATGGGTCTAAGTCCTTTGTTAATTCTTAAATAATCCTGACAGCAGTCTGAAAGCTTCTGATTGTGCTGCCACGTTCAGACTGTCTGTTCATGCCCCGCCTCTCTGGCTCCACTTCTCCACCTACAAAATGAAGTTAATTACACCTACTGGAGAAAGCTTTGGGTGAGTGTTCAGAAGAGAGGAATTGATGTATCATTATAGTATACCTTGACCCCACCAACTAGTAAGTGCACATTAAGTTCAAAGAGTACCCAAAGAAAAAAGAAAAGCGGTGTTCTCTAGACCTGGGGAAGAACACAAAAATGTCTTTCAAACGTTCCTTAAGAAGAGAAACTCAGGGCTAAAGGCACCTTGGTGATTCCCTAGGCCAACTCACCCGTCCCTGCCCCCTGTTGCAACAAAGACTTAGTGCAACTAAAAATAAATAAAACTTTTAAACAAAGAATATACTAAAACTGAACAGTTAAAAAAAAAAAATCCTAAAGCAATCTCTATTGGCAATAATCTCATCACCCTACTTTAAACAGAAATTGTTTCCAACCATGATTTAATAATGCTGGAAAGGTGTCCAAATACATCATCAAGTAAAGTGGGGGAAAAATGGCACGAAGTAGCTCCACTCGGGAGGAGAAATAAGGGTAAAAGAAGAGGGTAGAAAGAAAGCTAGAGAAAGGCCCCCTGCCTCGCTCAGCCTCACCCTGGGGAAACCCTGGGGAGTGGGTCCCTGTCTCACTCTTTCTGTTAATGTTTGAGTTTTGATCTGATTTCATTACGCTCACGGTAATTTGGTAGCCATAAAACACATGATTCAAAGAAACGATAGAGAACATTTACTTTTCTGCTTAAATAAAACACACACACACTTTCTTAGTAGGGAACAGGACTACGAATATTTAAAGCAAATATTTTTTCAAATCTACACCTGGTTTCCATGACCAGCTCAATGGAAAAGGCGATGCACAGGACCCAGGCTGTTCCACCCTGAGAGGAAGCAGGAGGCCTGTGCACACCCTCCTGCCTCTAGAAGAAGGTGCGGTGCCATCCCTTTGCTCACCTGGTTGACGGTATCCAGGAGATAAATACTATATTCATTCCAACTCAACACCCAGCCTTCTTGGAAGAAGCACGACACGAGCCCCAGGTGCTTCTCAGGTGAGCTGCACCCTCCCCGCTCGGCGGAGTCCAGGCGTGGGTAAAGCTCGAAAGGCTTGACTCCTCCGGCGAAGACGTCTTTTAAGATAAACGTGGCCTGGACAGTCCCGTGGATGTCGGCCTTCCACAGCCGGAGCCCAGGCCGGGACGCGTACAAGGTTAGATCGCTTTGCTTACAGAGTCCTGGTATAAAGCAGGCACCAAACTTCCCAGTGCTGAGATGACAAGGGAAAAGGGAGGGAAGAAAGAAAGAGACACGGGCTGAGTCAAAGTGCTAGCTGTCAACCCCTCATTTTAAGTCGAACAAGAATTTCTGGACTAAGCCAGAACAAGACTGATTCTTTTTCAAACCCTTTTCTACAGTGTGGGTTTTGGTGACGTGACCCGCTGGTCTACCCCAAGCCCACAGAGGACACGGCCTCTGCCTGCACCCCCTACAGCAGCCTCACAAGTGTGCACCCCGCGGAGCACGCATCCCAGTTACACACACCGTGCCAGTGCAGTCCTCACCACAGCCCCATGAGGCCGGAGTCAGGACTCCTGTCCTAGAGAAGAGCACGCAGCGGCAGGAGGAGAGACGCCCAGGGCCGAGCAGCCCCGCTGCTCTCAAAGTCTGCTCCTTCTGACGCCTGCTGCTGGGTTCGCCCAGCACCCCAGGGAACTAGCTTCAGGCCCAGAACTGGGGCAGCCCTTTCAGAACTTCTCTTAAAACCACAATCTCCATTCTGATCCTCAGGCAAGGTGGGATTTTTTGTTTTCCTATGTTTAGTACCATGAAATAGCTAAAACATACAAATAACAAAATGTACACCCAAGAACCTGTCCCTCAACTTTGGAAATAAAGCCAATAGCCGCATCGTTGATGTTCTCCTGCTCCAAAGGTCCCTGCCCCTCTGGGCTCCAGGTGTGAGTCCTACACTGAATTCTGTGTTCATTACTCCGTTGCTTCTATCAACACTTTAACCACATACCTTTGTACTCCTAAATGCTACGTACTTTGGTACAGACATACTTTTGTCTGTAATTTGTGCTACAAAGTATGATGCTATTTGTAGTCCTTTGCAACTTGCTTTTAATCTAATAATTCTGAGATTTATCCTTGTTGAAAAAAGCACGGGGCTCATTCATTTTCACTGCTATACGGGACTCCATGATTTATTCACCCTCAGGTTGATGAGTATTTGAATTATTCCCACTTTTTCATTTTGAATTGTGCTCACCATGAGCATGTCTACACATAACCTCCTGGTACACAGATCTGAGAGTTTGTCACGGACATTTCAGAGTGGACTCTGGACTGTCACGTGACTGCCGTGTTGCTGATTAAGAGCAGATTCAGGTCAGAGAGACAATTTCAAACTTTTCCCGGTGTGTTTACACCAACCTGGGAGTTCCCACCGCTCCACAACTCTGCCGAACCCCCGTGTCTCCCAGGGTTCAAACAGTAAGAGTTCAATTTAATCCTAAACCCTCTGATTCTCTGTCAGAGTACTTCCCTGATTCTGAACAGCAGAAGGAATTGTGGCTTGTTTTTTAATATTTATTTGGCCTCACCAGGCTTTAGTTGCAGCATCGGGATCTCTGATCTTCATTCAAACTCTCAGCTGTGTCACTTGGGATCTAGTTCCCTGACCAAGGGCTGAACCCAGGCCCTCTTCGTTGGGAGTGCAGAGTCTCAGCCACGGGGCTGCAGGGCAGTCCCACAGCCCTGCCACTCACTCCATGCTGTGGACTTCAGCTCCCTCATCTGTAAACCAGGGGTAACAACTCCCACCTCAAAGGCTGAATGACAATCCATGAAGATGACAAGCAACGCCGGTGACACTGAAGGCCCCAGATGCTCCGCTGCCTCAGCCGTCGCACTCCTGTGGGTGCCGGGCCCCGCCTCACCCTAGCCCTGCACAGCAGCACTGACTCCCAGGGGGCATGCCAGTGCCCACCCCACACAGATGAACTCAGCTGGGTGCTTCTCTGCGGTTCAGCATCTCACTGCATCCCTCTGGACAGGGTCCACGGAGGACACAATATCAATTCAACTTTGAAGTTAAGATCGTCAGACCAACCCGACACCGTGGGTCACTTCTGGACAACTCCACGGTCAGCATCGTGGTGATTACTGCCTCTGGTGACTTGTTCTGGCAAGGTTCTCAATAGAGACGCCCACAAGAGTTCCAACAGGACAGCCCATAACCTCTTCCTCCTGCCTTTCCTATTTCTATTTCTATTTGGTGATCCAACTTCCAAATCGAAGTATTTTCCTTCTACTAACAAGTCCTCTTAAAAATCTGTCACTTCAGGTGGGGTGACTAAAGCCTTCATTTTAATCAACATTTAGTGAGCTCCCACAGCACGTGAGAAGCTGTGGTGCAGGCAACAGGAAGGATGCAGGAGGACGGTCTCGGCCCCGGCATGTGACACACTGCAGCGGACGTGTGTCAGAGACGCGCCGCCTCCGCAGCTCCAAGAGCTGCTCGAGGCCTCTAGACAAAGGGGACACGCTGTGCCTGGGCCGTGGAAGGCTAGACCTTGGACACTGAGCAGACCATGTCCCTCTGGGGAAGGACAAGCTGAGCAGGGAAGGCGGGGCCCTGCTCTAAGGAGCCGCTGAACCGTGTTGGCAGCAGGCTGGGAGAAGGCGGCCGAGCCAGGGGTAACTGGCTACATACCGCCCAGGGCAAATGGCCCTCCACCCCAACTCGGCCGCCACCCACACGCAGGGTGACTCCCTAGCGCTGGCTGAAGTCATTCTGAATCAGACACAAAAACTCTAACTTTTAAGGTCAAAGCTCTGCAGGATTCTAAAATCACAAATCAACCGAGTTTCTCTACTTTGGTGGGTCTGTTTTCTAGAAATATCAACCATGACTTTAAAAAATGTCATTTCCTTTATGAGACACACCAATGTTGAGAGAAGTATTTCTAGTTATCAAATTCTACCATCAATCAAATTTTCTAATTTATGTACAATAATACTGAGCAAGACAGAGAGCCGGAAACGAGACAACAAGCCACAGCCTGGACGGCAGGCTCAACAGCCGGACACCCAAAGGCACCAGAGGGCACGATAGTGATGCTGCCCCAGAGCCCACGTGGCTGGGCGGGGGCCCAGGCTCCACACTCACCCTAGGGCCGCGGGTGCTGCTGACCCGGGAGGCCTACCACCGGACACGGAGGAGAAGCAGACGGCTGGGCGCTGCGATCGCCTGGGAGACACACACGCACTGTTCTGTTCAATCTGAGGGGGTTCACAGGCTGGATCACCCACCACTCCCTGCAGCTCTCCCCAGGCCCAGCTGCCCCGCTAACAGGACAGCCTCCACCCCCCTCGGGCCAAGCTGGCTCCACTGCGGCCCTCCCGGGCTCAGGGCTGTGACCTGCACCACCACCTGGTCACCCTGCGTTCAGGCCCACATGCCCAGATACCCCAACACCCACACCCCCAGACACCCAGACACCCAGGGACCCATATCCCCAGACACCCAGACCCAGACACCCAGATATGCACACAGCCAGATACCCACACACCCACACCCCCAGACACCTATACCCCCATCCCCCCAGACATCCAGGGACCCAGACACCCAGGGACCCAGACACCCACATCCCCAGACACCCAGACACCCACACACCCAGACCCAGACACCCAGATACCCACACTACCAGACACACACACACCCACATCCCCAGGGACCCAGACATCCACAACCCCACACCCCCAGACACCCACGGACCCAGATACCCATACCCCCAGACACCCAGAGACCCAGACACCCACACCCCCAGACACCCAGACATCCACACCCCCAAACACTCACACCTACACCCCCACACCCCCAGACAACCACATGACACCTACCACACCCACACCCCGACACCCACCATATCCCGACACCCACACCCCCAGACACCCAGGGACCCAGACACCCAGGGATCCAGACACCCACACCCCCAGACCCCCACACCCACATTCCGACCCCCACACCCCCACACCCACACCTAGCGTGCAGCCCACCCTTCCTCCCTCAGCTCCCCCAACCCCGCGGCCTGCGCCCTACAGGTGTTTTTTTTGTCCAAGCCACACGGCATGTGGAATCTTAGTTCTCTGTCCAGGGATTGAACCCATACCCCCTTGCAGTGGAAGAGCGGAGTCCTAAGCACTAGACCCCAGGGAAGTCCCCACAAGGGAGGTGGGCCTGGCCACCACACTGCCAGAATCAGAGGCCCAGCTGGGCGCATGGCTTGGGGCCACTCAGCGGCTGCAACACGGCTCTTTCTGACAGGTAGAGACGGGGTGTGCTGGCACACAAGACCTCCCTTTGCCAGTGACACTCACTCATCAGAGAGCTCCTAGGTCCCAGAGCTTTAAACGCTGTCCAGACACCCTCGAGGGCACCGCTGCAGCCACCCACAGCCCTGAGCCCACGTCGCCCCCACCCGCCACCCCAGCCTGGCCCCAGAGGAAGACCGCGCCCTGCCCGCAGCGACACTCTACCCACTGCCCGGACCACCGCCTCTGACAGCTCTCCTCCTCCCACACCCCAGAGCCAGCCAACCCATCGGCTCTGCCCTCAAAGCATCCCTGCCACCCCACCCTGGTGTGAGCCCGACTCTCACCTCAGTCACCCGGGACCCTGGTGGCCTCCGTGGTGGCCGCCCTCGCCCCCTCCACAGGGCAGCCAGAGTCAATGCCACTCGTGACTCTCAAGCGCTGGAGTAACACAGCGCCGAGTGGGGCCGTGAAGCCTACAGGATGGGCTCCCAGCCCCTCCTCTGAGCCCCAACACCTGGCCTGTGCTTCTCTGAGGGGTCCTCACGGCTCCCCCCGCCCTCTCCCAGGAATCGGCTCAAACCCCACTGCACAGGAGGGTGGGGACACGTCTGCCTAGCCAAAACACACCAGACAGACATCCTCACAGCTCCACCCATTTATTATTACAGCTGCACATTCTAGAACATGCTTATTTAACGTCGGTCTCCCCCACAGGAACGTGAGCTCCTGAAGACCAGCGCTTGTTCCCCTTGCTCACAGCAGTCTTCCCCAGATTGTAAAGGGCACTGGGCACAGAGCAGACACCCAGGAAGGACCCTCCAGGGTTGAATGGGAAACACGCTCCCAAGATGGCCTCACCCAGGCCAGGGGGCTCAGTGTCACCTGCATCTGACCACCTCATCTTCATTTCTGGCCCAGCCCCCTCTCCTGAGCTGCCGACCTGAACACGTTACTCCCGATGGGGATTCCGGCTTAGTCACCTAACAGGCATCTCAAACACAACACGCCGGAGAGAGAATCCAGACATCCAGACCTTAACCCAGGGCTTCCTGTCTGAGTTAAAGGGCTTCTCTCTCCATCTGGTTGCTTTAGCCAAGGGCACAGAAATCCTTCCTTACTCTGTTCTCCCCTCGCCCCCTGTATCGAATTCATCCCCCAATCATCCTTCCCCCCCGCCCTACCCCTCTTCATGCCAGGGGCCCAGGTGGATTTCACGCCGCCCCCAGGACTCCTGCAGCTGCCTCCTTGCCGTGCAGAACCAGGCGTGCTCAGGCCGCCCTCCTCCTGCCTAAAGCCCCCAGTGGCTTCCCGTATGGCCTGGAATAACTCAGGGCAAGGACTGGCTCGAGTCTTCCTTTCCAGCACCCGCCCACCCTCCACAGCTGCCCCAGTCCCCCTCTGGCTCCTTGAACATTCCAGGCCCGGGCCCAACGCAGGGCCTCGGCAGCTCCCGAGACCGGAAGGCTCTTCACACACTGGAGGGTTCAGCCCAGGATCTCTTCCCCAGAGGCCTCTGCTGACCGACTGCCTCTACCCGACCCTTCACCCAGATGCTGCCTCAGAGCACTGTCCACGCCGAGACCGGCATCTCCGAGGGCAGAGCCTGGCTCCCCGCTGAGCCCCGGGTGCCGGCCGGTGGGATGCCTGGTGACCGGAGCTGCAGCTCTGGGAGGCAGTTGTCATTGGGGTCCTTTTCTAACCACGATCTAACAAAGCACACGACAAGAGACAAGCTGTCAGGACACAGGTTGGAAATGCTTCTGTTCACTCTGTTGTGCCCTACTTCTCTAACACAGCTCCCTAACATAAAGGGGACTCAGCTGTTTCGGCACCCTGAGATGGTGCCTGGCAAGTGTGCGCAAAGAACCGGCCACAGAGACCCACCAGGAGAGGGTCAGAAGAGGTGCTAAGGCTTCATGCTGGAGGTGAGAAGGCCAGGTGTGAAGGCAAAGACTGCTGGGTACCGATTCACGTGGAGGTATTTGGTTTTTAAGTCTCTCTCTCTGCATGCCACCTTCCTTCCAAAAAGACACAACACAGAGAGACACCGATAGACAAGCCAGGATGAGACGTGAGGGGGAGAGCGGAGGGCTTCTTGGCTGTCTGCTCCCCACCCTCCACTCCACCCCCCCCATCTCCCGTGACCCCTGCCATCCCCCCACCCCCGGCCTCTGCAGACAGCGCTGCCCCTTCCCCTGGCACTCCTCCAACTCCAGCAGAGGGAGAGTCTGGCCAAGTCTGCAGGACCACCAAGCCCAAGCAGCGGGTCCTGCTGGGCTTCCCAGGAGCCAAAAGGGAGATGATCGTTATAAGAAGACCAACTGTCGATGGAATTAAGGGGGTGTTCAACATGGAAAGGCGAAGCTGAGGGGAGATGTGACTGTGTGAACAGCCATGGGCTGTTCTGCCAACAGAGAAAGGAATAAACTTGCACTGTGTTCCTGCAAAGCCTGGACACAGCATAACGGACGCTGAGAGGACCAGAGGCTGGCACCGCCAGCCCCACGCTCGTTCACCCCCGGGCTTCTTGGCTGTCTGCTCCCCACCCTCCACTCCACCCTCTCCCAGCTCCCGTGACCCCGGCCGTCCCCCGACCCCCGGCCTCTGCAGACAGCGCTGTCCCTTCCCCTGGCACTCCTCCAACTCCAGCCACCGGGGATGCGGCTGGACCAACCCTGCTTGCAGCTGTTCTTCCACCAGGAGCAGGTCATAGAAGGGGTTGTCTCTCAGCCAGGAGCTCTGACCCCGTCCAGGCCGGCCCCGCTTCTTCAGGACAGCCCACCCCGGGCCACAGCCCACGTCCTGCCGCACCCCTCACTAGGCTCCACAGCGGGAGACACAGCCAGTAGCGCTGCGGCCACCTGCGTCCACAGTGGTGTGGCTCACGGAGGGGGTGAGGCGGAACGCCCACCCGACCCTGACCTCTGAGCCAAGCTGTGCAGGAGGCGGTCTGCGAGGAGCAAACGCTGGCAGGAGATGCGGCAGGGGGCTGGGGACCCACGTGGAGCCCTGTCCCTTGCGCTGTGACCCCAGCGCAGCTCACCTTTTCCTCGGCTGTGTCCCGACCTGCTGGACAGAGCGCTCCTCGGTGTAGAACAGCAGGCTCCGCTGCAGCGTGGAGACCAGCAGCACCTTCTGGCTGTAGTCCAGCTGCACGATGGAGGCCGGCTCCTCCAGCACCAGGTGCGACTGGCAGACGCCCTGCGGAGAGAGGCGCGTGAGGCCCACGGGGCCAGCTCCAGGGCCCCCAGCTCCCGGCACTGGCCCGCGGCCCTCCTGTGTCTGCATTCCTGCCAACGTCTACCTTAAATGAAGGCTCTCATCCTCACCGGGTTCAGTGCCAACCCACCGCGATGATACTACCCGGAGAAGCCCTCACTGGTGAGAAAACTGTCAGGGTTACCATCTAGGTCAGGCCACAGCAAGGTTGCCAAGAAACGCTTAAAACTTCTGTATGATTTTTAAAAATGCTTTCAGTACATGTGTGACTCTGTACCTCCCTGTTCACTGAACCCAGGGTAGGCGAGGTACGAGCAGGGAAGCCGGAAGATGTGAAGAGCCACAGGAACCATGACATCCGTCATTCACAGCAGCAAAGCAGACACACTTCCCCCTCTACCGGCTGACGCAACAGCAACAACGACGATGCAACTCAACACGCCTCGACTCGCCGCTCCTTTGAGTTTCTCAGATGGCGCTTATATAGGTCACTGGGTGCGCACAGTGCTACAAACCACCTCGGCTGTCACAAAACCATGAATTTAACAACTCGTGGGGTGAGAGCGAGAGGCCATGGCCACCGCCATCCTGGCTAATTTGCTCTTTCCCTGCAACATGGTGCAAAGAATGAAGAATCCATAAAGATCTAAGCAGAAATATGCAGCACCATGTATATTATTTATTCCAACAGAACACAATGGGACTTTCTAAAAAACTATTGTGACAACTATCAAGTTCACATCACAACCTCCTCCACAAAGGGTTCAAAGTAATTCTGGGGACATTATATCCTGGCCTACTGAAAGGGTCAGAAGAGACAGGTTAGAAAGAAATGAAAATGTTACTAAGTATGTTAAAGAGCCAAGTAAAGCTTTGCGAGGCACTTCATCGCTGACACAAATGATGTGTCTTTGGGTCAAGTATCCGCTCCTGTAAGCCACTCTTCTCCTACAGCCTGTTTCTTTAACTGCGTAAGAAATACTGATGCAACGTCATAGACCTTTGTGGGGAAAAAGGGAGTAGCCATCAGATTTGCTGGTAAGATTTACATACAGTAAAAGTCACCCTTTTTAGATACATGATTCTATGAATTTCGACAAATGCATACCGGTGTGTAACCACCAGCATGACTGAGACAGGGGAACTCCTATTACCTCCACTATCATGGACATGAGGCCAGAGTTCCGTCCCACCTTTACTTACACAAACTGTAGTTTTTCAACTTTTGACTTAGCTCATAATGGAATCAAATTCATTGCATTGTACTGTGCAAAGGGCCTCCCTTGTGGCTCAGCTGGTAAAGAATCCACCTGCAATTCAGGAGACCTGGGTTCGCTCCCTGGGTTGGGAAGATCCCCTAGAGAATGGAAAGGCTACCCACTCCAGTATTCTGGCCTGGAGAACTCCATGGACTGTACAGTCCACGAGGTCACAAAGAGTCAGACAGGACTGAGCGAGTTTCACTGTGCAAAACCATACATCTTTTCTGCAAATCTCATGAAACACCTGTGTCTTTAAAAACGGATCAGAACCTCAATAAAGCTGGGAACAAAGTGTGGGGAAATTAACAAGATGGCACCGGTCAGGCTCTCCCGTTCCACGTTCTGTAAACAGTGGCTGTGCAGCTGTGTAGCAGCCGAGACGGCTTAAGGCACTGTGCGTGTGCGTCACAAGGCGCTCGCCTGGCCACAGGCTACTTTTGCTCTGGTTGAGCATAAACAAGCTTCGCCTGGAAAAGCCCTGAAGGATTGTGTGCGGTTATGTCTGCTGTGCCAGCTAGGAGAGAATAAACGTGTCTGCAGTTCCTACGGCTCCTCACATTTTCTTCCAGCCTCTTAGCCCGCACCTTGCCTACCGTGGGTTCAGGGAACAGTGCTCACAGTGAGACACAGCGAGACAATGGGTGCTGTGAGCAGGGTCAGCACACACAAGGAGAGTGCTCTCTGCGTGACTTTTCCCTCCGTTTCCTAATGTGCATGAGCAACGCTCCCATGGTGCAACCCATGCTGTGGGAGTGACAGCAGGAAGCTGCACACACGGGATCCCTGAAAACCTTAACAGCAAGTTTTCCTGGAGAGCAGTTCTCAAAGTGTGGCCCACAGTCCCTGAGGGTCCCCTAGGACTTCTTGAGGTCAAAGTCATTTTCATTATGAGGTTTCGCCCGCCTTCTTCATGGAGCAGTGGTTCATACTGCTGGTGGGTAGAGCTCCTGAAAGATCGGGGTTGGAGGGACCCCAAGGCGAGAAGGGCACCAAACTCCAGGAGCTGTTATGGTGCCCCCGGCCACTGGACATGTGCAGCAAAAACGTAAATTTCCCTTCAGAAGGTCTTTGATGCAGGAAAATAACAATCCCAACAACTCTTGACCTTGGAGACACCAGTTTTTTTATTCTGTGATGACACTGGGCCTGCACACAGCTCTCCGGCTGAGGCTGAAGTCCTGTGGTTCTTTTGAGGAGGAGCACTTGGACGACTGTATGAGCTGGGAGCTGAACTTTTTTTCCCCACAAAATACATTTTTACTTGAAATACTAGAATTATTCAA
This sequence comes from Bos indicus, assembly GCF_029378745.1. Lineage (NCBI taxonomy): Eukaryota > Metazoa > Chordata > Mammalia > Artiodactyla > Bovidae > Bos > Bos indicus. Next base: position 67,240,762 of record NC_091780.1, on the reverse strand, counting down.
ACTTGGGTCTTTGGCAGGCATTTTCTCAGAAGGAATAAAGCATATCTGTCACTTCAAGGAAAATAAGTGAGGGTATCTGTTGCTGATAGTAAGACTTGATCTTCACAAATGAAGATCAGAATCTGAAAACCTGTATCCACTCTTGTGAACCTGACATTCCCAACAGCTCAAGACCTTTCTCATCAGAATGATGGAGATGTTAACAAAGGTGCTGTTTTTGCTTTCAGTTCAGTTCAGTCGCTCAGTCGTATCCAACTCTTTGTGACCCCATGAACCGCAGCACGCCAGGCCTCCCTGTCCATCACCAACTCCTGGAGTCCACCCAAACCCATGTCCATTGAGTTGGTGATGCCATCCAACCACCTCATCCTCTGTCATCCCCTTCTCCTCCTGCCCTCAATCTTTCCCAGGATCAGGGTCTTTTCACATGAGTCAGCTCTTCGCATGAGGTGGCCAAAGTATTGGAGTTTCAGCTTCAACATCAATCCTTCCAATGAACACCCAGGACTGATCTTTAGGATGGACTGGTTGGATCTCCTTGCAATCCAAGGGACTCTCAAGAGTCTTCTCCAACACCACAGTTCAAAAGCATCAATTCTTTGGCACTCAGCTTTCTTTATAGTCCAACTTTCACATCCATACATGACCGCTGGAAAAACCATAGCCTTGACTAGATGGACCTTTGTTGACAAAGTAATGTGTCTGCTTCTTAATATGCTGTCTAGGTTGGTCATAACTTTCCTTCCAAGGAGTAAGCGTCTTAATTTCATGGCTGCAATCACCATCTGCAGTGATTTTGGAGTTTTTGCTTTATATTATAAAATTAAATGTATCAACATTTGGAAGATCTGCATCAACATTTGGAAGATCTGCATCACTCTGTCGGAGAAGGCAATGGCACCCCACTCCAGTACTCTTGCTTGGAAAATCCCATGGGCGGAGGAGCCTGGTAGGCTGCAGTCCATGGGGTTGCGAAGAGTCAGACATGACTGAGCGACTTCACTTTCACTTTTCACTTTCATGCATTGGAGAAGGAAATGGCAACCCACTCCAGTGTTCTTACCTGGAGAATCCCAGGGAGGGGGAGCCTGCTGGGCTGCCGTCTATGGGGTCGCACAGAGTCGGACACAACTGAAGCGACTTAGCAGCAGCAGCAGCATCACTCAATATGTCAATATTTTCCAAGTGACCAACACACAAAATTACAGAATTACAAAATCAAATAAAATGAGTCAAGGAGCCCTTCAAAGTGCAAGACAGACCAATGGATTTCATTGTAACAGAGCAACAAAAATTCATCCACATGCTTTCAGATTCCATGTTGTAACCAACCTTTAAAGAAACTACCGTTAGTCAATTTGGGCATGTGATTAAAGAAGAACATAACACAGTTCTCTGGAAGGGCTACTAAAACACTCCTATTTCCCACCACATACCTGTGTGAGGCCAGATTTTCTTGATATACCCCAACCAAAACAATGTATTATGACAGACTGAATGCAGAATCCAGCTGTCTTCTATTAAGGCATAAATAAAGAGATTTGCAAAAACATAAAGTGATGCTACTCCTGAAAGTAGTAGTAGTTTTTTATTTTTTTTCTGTCACACTGGAAGGTATTGTGGGATCTTAGTTTCCCAACCAGGGATCAAACCCAGGCATCCAGCATGGAAGCGAGGAGTCTTAACTATTGGACCACCGGGCATGTCCCATGTTCCGTGTTTTGTTTTTGGCCTCGCCTTGCAGTTTGTGGGATTTTCCAACCAGGGACTGAATCTGGGCCTTCTGTATTGAGAGCCCGGAGTCATAACCACTGGATCATCAGGGAATTCTCAGTAGTATTTTTTTCACAAAAATATACAAAAACTTAACCCATACAAACACAACCTCTCTGGAGTCCTCTTTTTAAGAGGTATAGTGTTAAGGGGTCCTGGGACCAAACAGTTTGAGAACACTGCAACAGAATATTCGTGATAGACAGGTCAGTCTCGGATTAGAGGGACTCAGATTTACCCAGCTAGTAATCGCTGAATTTCTGGACGCACTAGGAAAAATGGCTACAAAACAAAGAAGAAGACGAAAGGAGCATACCACCAAGGAGAGAATTCCAACCGGGCAGACATCTGACAAAACAAAGCACAGGCAGGCTTCAAGCCACCCACACAACAGAAGCAGACCCTCGGTTTGAAGTTGAGCTCTGCTGGGCGTCACCTGGTGCCTGGACCCCTGGGAACCTGGGTTTCTTATCTACTGACTGAAGATCAGAATGTGAGGCTTAGGGCTCTGTCCAGAGGTTTAATGAGCAAACACAGGGGTGGAGCTGGCTCCCTGCTGCCACCAAGCCTCCTCCTCCTCCACCACTCTCTCACAACCAAAATTTGGCTGGGGTGAGCTCACCACCCACTCTGACCGCTGTCCACAGAGTGGACCAAGACTGCTGCCTGCCATGTCAGTATACAAGGGAGGTGGCAGCCATCAGCCACAGGGCTGTCCTCTCCCCTACCCCAGGGCGCACCCTCAGGGAGCTCAGGGTGGAGATACACAGGCTACCCTGCATCAAGCCAGCAGCCACTGTGGGCCACCCCCAACATGTGGCTGAGGGGTTCAGGATTGAAAAGCACGGGACACTGGCCCTAGTGTTAAGGGGCACATCAAAGGAATGTGATCTCAGTGAGCCCAGACTCTCGCATCTTCCCACACATAGAAAAGTGCTAAATTTGTTAACTTGAGAGATTTTTTTCTTTAGTTAGCACACTTCTTGATGTTCAACAAGCAGGTTTGTTCTTTCAAAGCTCCTGTAGATCCTGGTTCCTCCCCAACCTCTTTGGAAGGATCCCTCAGAGTTACCTAAGACTGTCTCCCAGGCTTAAGTCCTCAGTAAGCCCACCGAATAAAGATTCTCAACTTTTAGGTTGTGCTTTTTAGTTTTCAGTTGACAATTGTCGTGACTTTGAAATGTTTCATGTCCTCCTCTACAAACTGTCAAGGAATAAGGCTTGGTAGTGGCTTCTTTTCTAAGTGGCAGCAACAGACAACAGGAGAATGAGAAAAGCGTATGTTTGAGTAGAAACAAAGGCCAACTCTTAACACACAGAAGTAGAAGCTCACAAAGCGTCAGGAGAGCCCCTGAAAGAAAATGCTGCAAACAGCAACTGAGGACAGAAAGAGAGACAGGGAATTTCCGGGGGACCTGGAGGTTAGGGTTCCAGGCTTTCACTCACGAGACCTGGGTTCAATCCCTGTTTGGGGAACTGAGATCCCACCAGCTGACTGGCGCAGACAGAAAAAAATGGGACAAGGATCAAGAAAACAAACTGACCAGCTATAATTTCTCCAAGTATCAGACCAACAATACTTCTGAAAATGATTTTACCTGATCTAGATCCAGAGAAGAATAGACGATTTTCCCTTTATCATCTCCAGAGAACAGTTTCATCCCATTGGGGCTCCAAGCCAGAGCTGTTATGCTATTTTTGTGAATGCCAGTGACGTCAAACCTCCGAAGCTATGAATAAACGATAAAAATAACACGCAAGAAAAAGAAAAGGAGAGACACTGTGAGATGTAGAGCTGTGTGGACGAGGCAGTATGCAACCCCTCCTGTTTTGTGGAGTAACTGGTGTTCCCAAGCTGCTTTCCAGGCAAAACCCTGCACAAGGGCCCATCTGTCTATTTACCTTGAAAACTGACGGAGAGGAGCCAGAGGCTATTAAGCAATTTAAATTACCCATATGCGCTTTTCACCAAGTGTCTTACCAGCAACAAAAATGTTATCTGACTATGAAGAGCACAGAATTAGGCTTTTCTGAGCAAATATTTTCTCAGCAGATGAGGACTTCTCATTTTAAAGGATGAGAGGAATTTGCCAAGAAATTAAGAAATGCTAAAATGGTTGGCACTTACCTGTTTATTTCTCCCTGGCAATGAGGATACAAGCTGAAAAACTGCAACCCTCCCAGAGGCTGTGCCTGCTGCTACCAGGTCATCGAAGCAGCTCAGCAGCTTCACCACCGTGATGGACTCTGTTTTCCCCTGAAAGAGAAAACATCTAAAATCAAATGGGCCTGTCACTGGGCCAGATTTCAAACTGTGAAACAGCACCTACAAGTGAAATGGAAAACCTCACCACACAGCAGCCTATACATACTCCTGATTGAAAATGAATATAGTTCAGAGAGATAATTATATCTTTTTCTTTCCAGGTTTTTTATTTTTGAAATGGCAAGTGTGAACCACTGAGCTCTTCTCAAGAGAATTCTAAGGAGCTTGGACAAGAGAGATTGTTCCCCCTGAAATCAGAGTCTGGAATCAGGAGAGCTGTCCCACTCCCAAGCTCTGCTTCCTTCTCTCTCAACATGGACAAGTCACCCACCAGCTGTCATCCGTGGTGTGTACCTGCCACACAGGTGTGCTGGAGGATCAACAACACACTTGAGAGTGCTTCATAAACTTATTCCTGGTGTGTTTAGATTCTTAGATCAATAATCACATTAAATAACATTAACGCAGGCTTCTTATACTGGTTTAGTAAAAAGCACATGTCAAGCACTGAATACAGATCTTTAGGCTTCCAGCGCACCTGAATAGTCATTTTGTATTTTGAAACCACTCATTCAAAAAAATTACACAACCATTTCCACCTTGCTAAGACAAATGGCAAGATCTTCAATAGGCCGTTTTGAACCCTGATGCGGTAATTTACATGGTAATCAATCTGTCAAACCCGAGTGCACCCTGCGCCTTCAGGATCCTGAGTCAGCTGCTGGGTTAACACACAGCAGGGCGAGGGCCCGGCCTCTCAAAGCGGAGCCGCAGCAGCAAGACATGCACGCAGAGAACCGCCCCAGCGAGCGGAGGTGGTCACGCCAGAGCTCGCTTTCAGGCCCTGCTCAGGCTATAAACACGCCTGGTGCCAGAGCATGACAGGGGGTAAGGGAGCTAGATCTTAAGTGACAGGAAGGAAAAGCGGGCCCTTGAAGATGCCTGCTTTTGCAAGTATACCAGTCTGAAGTCTTACTGGGACACCCTCTGGAACAGGCTGGAAGGAGGCGTGGGCCCAGACAGGAGGACCAGCCGGGAGCTTTCTGCGCTCATTCAGGCGGAGCAAGTTCGCACCCAGTCAAGAGAAGTGGCCAACTCCACAGGCGCCAGGGTGGAGAACCCCAGGGAGGAAAGACGAGTGTGAGGCCTGATGAGGATGCCGGCAGCAGCAAGGGACAGGGCACAGGCCTCTCAGAAGCACGTGTCCTGCGCCAGGCCGCCTGGCCAGCACTGCACAGGCATTACCTCCTGGGATCCTCAGACCACCAAGAGCATAGGAGATGGAGCTATCCTCGTGATACCAAGGCTGTGAGACTGGTCTCAGGTCACATAGCCCAGGGGAACCGAGTCAGGACTCTGCCTGAGTGTGACTGCAGAGGCCAGGCCCTGCTCTGCCTCGGGGCTCCAGCAGACCCATGGCTGTGGACGTGGGAGGCAGGGTCGGCCAAGGAGCAGCAGGACGGTGAGCGGAAGGCAGGGACTGTTAGGGACGGCTCCACCTCCGCTCGCAGGCGAGAAAGGCACACAACACGCCTTAGATGTGTATCGTCTGACATGCCAGCGGGGCCTCCCTGGTGGTCCGGTGGTTACGACTCTGCACTTCCACTGCAGGGTGTGCAGGTCTGATCCTTGTTTGGGGAACTAAGATCTTGCACACTGCACGGCATGCCCAAAATAAAAAAGAATATTTTTCCTGGGAATTTGTAATTACAAAAACTGCTACTCCATCAGTAATCCAAATCACTTATTGGAGATCTTGCCATGTCATAGCACAAAATCAGAACAGCTGTGTAGTTTTTCTGAATGAATGGCTTCAAAATAAAAATCATCGCACAGATGGGCTGGAAACTGCAACGCCTGTAAACATGCTTTTAATAAACCAAGGTACTAGGCTTGACTTAACATTCTTTAATATGATTACTAATACATGTCATCATTCTTGACGTAAGAACCAAAACATCCAAAGAATCAGACTATCATACCCGACTAACTCCAGATAGAGACAAAATATGAAGTTTCAACTTCTGACAGGATAACACTCTAGCTGTTCTGAAAAACACTGCCCTCCAAACACCTAGAAATGCTGAATAAGATACATAAAGCACTTATTAAACGCTCAGCCGACCTCTATAAAGAAAATCTACAAGAGCCAAAACCCAAGAGAGCCCTTCTGTCAAACCAGACAGAAGCCAGCCCTGAAGCCACAGGCTGCCCAGTGACTGGTGAACATCCAGACCTGGGATTTTCTCAGGTGAGTAGGGGGAATGAGGACAAGGCTTCGGGCCAGATGAGGTAGGGAGCTGGACCTGACCTCCCCGTAAAGCCAGAACCCATGAAGACCTAACGCTCAGGGAAAGTGTAAACTAGGGAAAAGTCAATTTGCTGGCAAATGGAGCTGACAAGGAACTCAGCCTTGTATCTCAGGCACTGACTGGAGTGAATAAAAAGAGCAGTTCCTAAGGATCTGTAATCACAAACCTGCCCCATCCAGCACCAGGGTTTAAAGTTACTCTCCCTCCCCACTCAAAAGCAGCTCCATGCAGGCAGCTTCTGACACGCTTCCTTGTCTGTAATGCTTCAAGGGGCCTGGCAGAGTGACCATAAACCCCACCTCTGGGGACTCAGTCTCGGCCCAGGCCCCTCAGGATTCACACGTGTTTGGATCAGCCACACAGTTCACAGCCAGAGATGACCACAGGGAAACAGGCCCATGAAGAGGACTCAACCGAAAGAGCACCAACAGAACTGGACAACCCCTCATCCCAACTCAAGTACTTTCATGTAGACTAAGAAGAACCAGAACTGTAATGGAAATATGCTTAAGGGGAAGGATAAATTGGAAATTTTGAATTAGCAGATATACACTACTACATATAAAATAAAAAATAGAGACCTGTTGCCGGGAGCCAGCATGGGAGATCCCACCCATGACAAAGGTCATGCAGAGAGGACCTGAAGGCAAAGGCGAATCAGGACTCGAGGGACCCCTTGGACCTGCTTGAGCATCTATCCCAAAACCAGAATCTGTCTGTCTTACTACTTTATGACTTTCACCAACTCCTCTGACATTAACAGGGGGCTATTCCTGACCACCTTTTTCTGAAGGACATCAACTTAGAGCTCTAGTTAATAAGTCTCCTGGGCATAATAGGAGTGTTCCAATTCAAATCCCTCAGATAGCTTTCTAACTTGCCTGACAGGTTTATCCGGACTCCTACAGCTACGCGTGTGATTGTTCACAGCCTCCCAACCACGAGAGGCACGGGAAGCTGGCATATTTTAACAATGCAGAGCTTCTAGGGGAGTTAAAAAATATTAGAATAGAACTGGTAGAGGATTTCATTGTTGAACTAATGCTTGCTGCCAAGTTCCCATATCCCTTACCCACTGTGTCCCTGGGAGTGTATTAATATAGTTGGTATATAGAAATATAAGTAGTAACCTTAATGTTAACAACCCTAGACCCTTGAGTTAATAAATTCTTTCCTTGTTATCCCCCACTGCACCTTTTGCCCTACAGGAATACAACTCTATCTAGTGCTTTCAGGCAGTGGCGCCAAACTTCAGAAAAATCACCTTTGGAGAAAATAAGTTTTTCTGGTTGACTAAGCTTTATCAGAAGAAAAATGTTAACAGGCCTTCTGGCCAGAAGATGATGTAAATCACCTAAAGCCTTTGTATATGGTAAGTCTGCAGAAAGAAAGCCTGGTCTCAATAAGGGTCCAGGACTGCTGACCTTGCACGATTCTCTACCCGCTATTATCCTCTATGTACAACTTAGGGTGTAAAAGCTCCTTTTGAAAATACAGCTACGGACCTGGCTTCATCAGAGCTTGGTCTCCCCGTGTCATTCTTTTTTTCTTTTCCCTCCTTTTCTCTCTCTGTTCTTCCTTCAGGATGACTACTTGGAGCACAGGGGCTCCCTGAGTTCACTTATCTGCCCGGGCTTCTAAGACTCAATTGGGAAGGCGCCCAGTGTCTTCAGGGCAAGGGTGCTCTGCGTCTTCACCCCACTGAGAGGGCGCCTGTGGCCTCCGTGAACAGGGCAAGTCTGGTGTCACGGACTTTATTGGCTTTCTGTGTAAACCAAGGTAGATCAAGCCCCTTTCTCTCCCCTTTTACTATCCTTATCGCCGATGCCGTCCTCCTGAGGGAATCCCTGGGTCCTACCGGGGCTGGACCCCGGTATACTATATAGCACAGGGAACTATCTTGTAATAACCTACAGTGAAAAAGAATCTGAAAAAGTGTAACTGAATCACTTTGCTATACACATGAAACACGATAAATCAACTATACTTCAATAACAAAAAAGTCTTTAAAATTTTCAAGGACTATAAAGGAAATTGAAACATAAGAGCAAACCACTATCAGAAATAATTAAATATACATGAAAAAGAATCAAAAGAATTTAAAATCTTAGTGGTGGATTAAAAGATTAGTCACAGCTGAAAGAAAAATCACTGAATTAGATGACAGATCTGTGCAGCAAAGATATAAATTAAGAAAGAGAAGTTGAGAGTCACAGAGGATAGAATACAAAAATCCAACCTACATCTAATTGGGATTCCAGAAGAAAAGAAAATAGGATTAGAGAGGGCAGTGCCTTCAGAGATAAGGCTAAAAGCTATCCAAAACTAGGGAAAAGCCTGTATCCTCAGGAGTACAAGCCTTGAACAAGATTCATGAAAAGAAATGCACACACACATGTCTTTCAAACAATAAAACCTCAAAAGCAATGAGGAGATATTCATATGTCAGAGAAAAGAGGCAAATAACTAAATATGAATAATTATTAATAAAAGATGTCTCAACAAAGGAGTCCTGGAGACTGTAGAGTATCATCCTCAAAGTGCTAAGAGACAGAACTGATAGCCTTGAACAGTATGTCTTTCTAAACAATTTAAAGACAGAGACACAGGAATTCTCTGGCGGTCCAGTGGTTAAGACTCAGCACTTTTACCATGGCCTGGGTTCAATTCCTGGTCAAAGAACTAAGATCCTTGCAAGCCATGTGGCATGGCAACAAACAAACAAAGGCAGACACTCAGACGAACAAAACATCAAGAGTACTTGATTTTGTACTTTGAAGTACCACCCAAAGACTTCAACCCAAGAACTACTACAGGACACACTCCAGCAAGAAGGAAAATTGGTTGCAAAGGAAACCAAAATGTAACAAGGGATGGCAAGTGAAGATGCCGATAAAACTGTGAGGAAATCCAAACAGTGATTATAAAATATAATATGTCCAACTTGAGTAGTTAAATGTAGAATGAAAATACCAAATTGTCACACGCATAATGAGAAAGGCCAGATAAAGACATAACCTTCCGTGAATATAGACACAAAAAAATCTCAACTAAAGTACAGCAAGATTTTAAAACAGGCTATCATGATAAAATGCAGTTTAAAGCCAGGGATGTTGCTAAACACTCTACAACACAAAGGACAACACCCCTAGGCCAAAGGTCAATAATGTCAGGTTGAGAAACCCTGACTTAAACCACCTCAAGAAGGACATTAAATATAAGTGGCCTAAATATGCCAATTAGAAGGTAGAGACTGTTAAACTGGATTAAAAAAGTAAGACCTAAATTTACGCTATCAACATGAAATGCACTATAGATTTAAAGGCACAGACAAGTTGAAACTAAGAGTGGAGAAAGATAAACCACGCACACTGTTATTTTGTAGATTTCAACACTCTTCTCACAGTATTTGACAGAACAAATTGGCTGCAGAAGTCTTGGAAGACAGAACTATACTATTGCATTAGTCTGTGTGCACAGAGAGCAGCCCCTGAGGATAGAATCAGACACTCAAGGCACTTACTGTGAAAACAAAAATCTGTGAGGGAAAAAGGGATGCAGCTGGAGAAGGCAGGAAGAATTGTCAGATCACAATGCAGGCTATGACCCTGAAGGAGGAACAGCCTGGGAGCAGCCAGGAGGATGTGTGCCATGGAATGAGCACAGTGGTGGCTTCGGGGGTCTCAATACACCATCCATCCCCATGGCGGGAAAGAAGTCAGGTTACCACCAAGCCACACACAGAGTTCAAAGACATTAACAGACTTCCCTGGCGGTGCAGAGGACAGGGATCTGCTTGCCAAGGCAGGGGACACAAAGCTTGATCCCCAGCCTGGGAAAATTCCACGTGCCACAGAGCAACTAAGCCCGTGCGCCACAACTACTGAGCCCATGCTCTAGAGCCCGCGGGCCACGACTACTGAGCCCGTGCTCTGCAACAAGAGAAGCCACTGCAGTGAGAAGCCCACATCCTGCAACAAAGAAAAGCTCTGGTTTACCGCAACTAGGGAAAGCCCACACAAAGCAGTGAAGACCCCAGCACAGCCAAGAAGATAAATTAAAACAAAAAACAATTTTAAAAAAGTATTTGGGAGAATAGCATTGAAACATGTATAATATCATGTATGAAACGAGTCGCCAGTCCAGGTTCGATGCACGGTACTGGATGCTTGGGGCTGGTGCACTGGGACGACCCAGAGTGAGGGTAGGGGAGGGAGGAGGGAGGAGGGTTCAGGATGGGGAACGCGGGTATACCTGTGGTGGATTCATTTCGATATTTGGCAAAACTAATACAATATTGTAAAGTTTAAAAATAAAATAAAATTAAAAAAATAAATAAAGATTAAAAAAAAATATTTATTGTGAGTCCCTCTTTAAAAACAAAGACATTGCCAACAATTCTACTTTAGAGAGAGAATATACTTAAAGATTATTTTTCATGACTGCATTGATATACAAAACCTCTTTTAAGATACCCAAACACTCAAGGCTCAAATCCACTGTTAATATTATAATCTTTAGCAATACATCTACTTCATAAAATCAATCCTTCATTTAATACATTATTTAATAATGGGATTTTTACCACACTAAGAGCATTAAGATACCGATCTAGTACTGTTTCATACGAGTCTACAAATGAGATAGACCTTAATAATATCAAGTAGCCTATATAAAAGAATTGCTAGTTTAAAATGAGATGAACTAGGGTTAAGCAGTTAAGTGTTTACTGGTGGCTTCACTGTGCTTGTTGTGGGGACACAAAGGTGCCGCTTTCGGGGGTCTCACAGTCCCAGAGGGACACGGCTAGCTCCGACACGCTCAGGAGAGGCATGGGCTGGCAAGGTTGCTGCCTTCGGGGTGCAGTCAGCTGCACATCAAGTGTCTCGTGGCATGGTTATTTTTCATTTTCTGAAACAGTGAAATACGATCATAAATGCAAGACAATATACATGACATATACATGACACCACCCTTACAGCAGAAAGCGAAGAGGAATGAAAGAGCCTCTTGATGAAAGTAAAAAAGGAGAATAAAAAAGCTGGCTTAAAACTCAAAAAACTAAGATCATGGCATTTGATTCCATCAGTTCAGTTCAGTTCAGTTGTCCCTCAGTCGTGTTCAACTCTTTGTGACCCCATGAACCTCAGCATGCCAGGCCTCCCTGTCCATCACCAACTCCTGGAGTTCACCCAAACTCATGTCCACTGAGTCAGTGATGTCATCCAACCATCTCATCCTCTGTTGTCCCCTTCTCCTGCCTTAAATCTTTCCCAGCATCGGGGTCTTTTCCAATCAGTCAGTTCTTCACATGAGGTGACCAAGATTTTGCAGTTTCAGCTTCAGTATCAATCCTTCCAATGAATATTTAGGACTGCTTTCCTTAAGAATGGACTAGTTGAATCCACTTGCAGTCCAAGTGACTCTCAAGTCTTCTCCAACACCACAGTTCAAAAGCATCAGTTCTTTGGCACTCAGCTTTCTTTATAGTCCAACTCTCACAACCACATGTGACTACTGGAAAAACCATAGCCTTGACTAGACGGACCTTTGTTGGCAAAGTAATGTCTCTGCTTTTTAATATGCTGTCTAGGTTGGTCATAACTTTTCTTCCAAGGAGCAAGCATCTTTTAATTTCACGGCTGTAGTCACCATCTGCAGTGACTCTGGAGCCCCCAAAAATAAAGTCTGCCACTGTTTCCACTGTTTCCCCATCTATTTCCCATGAAGTGATGGGACCAGATGCCATTCTCTTAGTTTTCTAGGTGTTGAGTTTTAAGCCAACTTTTTCACTCTCCTCTTTCACTTTCAATAGGCTCTTTAGTTCTTGTTTTCTGCCATAAGGGTGGTGTCTTCTGCATATCTGAAGTTATTGATATTTCTCCTGGCAATCTTGATTCCAGCTTGTGCTTCATCCAGCCCAGCGTTTCTCATGATGTACTCTGCATATAAGTTAAATAAGCAGGGTGACAATATACAGCCTTAACATACTCCTTTCCCGATTTGGAACCAGTCTGTTGTTTCACGTCCTGTTCTAACTGTTGCTTCCTGACCTGCATACAGATTTCTCAAGAGGCAGGTCAGGTGGTCTGGTATTCCCAACTCTTTAAGAATTTTCCACAGTTTGTTGTGATCCACACAGTCAAAGGCTTTGGCATAGTCAATAAAGCAGAAGTAGATGTTTTTCTGGAACTCTCCTGGTCTTTTGATGATCCAGTGGATGTTGGCAATTTGATCTCTGGTTCTTCTGCCTTTTCTAAATCCAGCTTGAACATCTGGAAGTTCATGGTTCACGTACTGTTGAAGCCTCGCTTGGAGAATTTTGAGCATTACTTTGCAAGCGTGTGAGACGAGTGCAATTGTGAGGTAGTTTGAGTATTCTTTGGCATTGCCTTTCTTTGGAATTGGAATGAAAACTGACCTTTTCCAGTCCTGTGGCCACTGCTGAGTTTTTCAAATTTGCTAGCATACTGAGTGCAGCACTTTCACAGCATCTTCTTTTAGGATTTGAAACAGCTCAACTGGAATTCCATCATCTCCCCTAGCTTTGTTTGTAGTGATGCTTCCTAAGGCCCGCTTGACTTCGCATTCCAGGATGTCTGGCTCTAGGTGAGTGATCATATCATTGTGATTATCTGGGTCGTGAAGATCTTTTTTATATAGTTCTTCTGTGTATTCTTGCCACCTCTTTTTAATATCTTCTGCTTCTCTTAGGTCCATACCATTTCTGTCCTTTCTTGTGCCCATCTTTGCATGAAATGTTCCTTTGGTATCTCTAATTTTCTTGAAGAGATCTCTAGTCTTCCCCATTCTATTGTTTCCCTCTATTTCTTTGCACTGATCACTGAGGAAGGCTTTATCTCTCTTTGCTATTCTTTGGAACTCTGCATTCAAATGGGTATATCTTTTCTTTTCTCCTTTGCCTTTCACTTCTCTTCTTTTCACAGCTATTTGTAAGGCCTCCTCAGATAGCCATTTTGCCTTTTTGCATTTCTTTTTATAGGGGATGGTCTTGATTCCTGCCTCCGGTACAATGTCACGAACCTCCATCCATAGTTCTTCAGGCACTCTATCAGATCTAATTCCTTGAATCTATTTCTCACTTCCACTGTAAAATCGTAAGGGATTTGATTTAGGTCATACCTGAACAGTCTAGTGGTTTTTCCTACTTTCTTCAATGTAAGTCTGAATTTGGCAACAAGGAGTTCATGATTTGAACCATGGTCAGCTCCCGGTCTTGTTTTTGCTGACTGTATAAAGCTTCTCCATCTTTGGCTGCAAAGAATATAATCAGTCTGATTTCAGTGTTGACCATCTGGTGATGTCCATGTATAAAGTCTTCTCTTGTGTTGCTGGAAGAGGGTGTTTGCTATGACCAGTGTATTCTCTTGGCAAAACTCTATGAGCCTTTGCCCTGCTTCATTCTGTACTCCAAGGCCAACTTTGCCTGTTACTCCAGGTGTTTCTTGACTTCCTACTTTTGCATTCCAGTCCCCTATAATGAAAAGGACATCTTTTGGGGGTATTAGTTCTAGAAGGCCTTGTAGGTCTTCATAGAACTGTTCAACTTCAACTTTTTCAGCATTACTGGCCGGGGCATAGACTTGGATTATTGTGATACTGCATGGTTTGCCTTGGAAATGAAAAGAGATCATTCTGTCATTTTTGAGATCACATCCAAGTACTGCATTTCGGACTCTTGTTGACTATGATGGCTACTCCATTTCTTCTAAGGGATTCTTGCCCACAGTAGTAGATGTAATGGTCATCTGAGTTAAATTCACGAATTCCAGTCCATTTTAGTTTGCTGATTCCTAAAATGTTGACATTCACTCTTACCATCTCCTGTTTGACCACTTCCAATTTGCCTTGATTCATGGACTTAACATTCCAGGTTCCTATGCAATATTGCTCTTTACGGCATTGGACTTTATTTCCATCACCAGTCACATCCACAACTGGGTGTTGTTTTTGCTTTGGCTCCGTCTCTTCATTCTTTTTGGAGTTAGTTCTCCACTGATCTCCAGTAGCATATTGGCATCTACCGACCTGGAGAGTTCATCTTTCAGTGTCCTATCTTTTTGCCTTTTCATACTGTTCATGGGGTTCTCAAGGCAAGAATACTGAAGTGGTTTGCCATTCCCTTCTCCAGTGGTCCCATCACTTCATGGCAAATAGGTAGGGAAGCAATGGAAACAGTGACAGACTATTTTCTTGGGCTCCAAAATCACTGCAGATGGTGACTGCAGCCATGAAATTAAAAGACACTTTTTCCTTGGAAGAAAAGCTATGACCTACCTAGACAACATATTAAAAAACAGAGACATTAATTTGCCAATAAAGGTCCATCTAGTCAAAGCTATGGTTTTTCCACTAGTCATGTATGGATGTGAGAGTTGGACTATAAAGAAAGCTGAGCACCAAAGAATTGATGCTTTTGAATTGGGGTGCTAGAGAAGACTCTTGAGAGTCCCTTGGACTGCAAGGAGATCCAACCAGTCCATCCTAAAGGAAATCAGTCCTGAATATTAATTGGAAGGACTGATGCTGAAGCTGAAGCTCCAATACTTTGGCCACCTGATGCGAAGAACTGACTCATTTCCCTGATGCTGGGAAAGACTGAAGGCAGGAGGAGAAGGGGATGACAGAGGATGAGATGCCTGGATGGCATCACTGACTCGATGCACATGAGTTTAAGCAAGCTCCAGGAGTTGGTGACGGACAGGGAGGCCTGGCATGCTGCAGTCCATGGGATTGCAGAGAGTCAGACGCGACTCAGCGACTGCACTGAACTGACACACGTGATCACACAGCTAGAAGAGCCATCACAAAGTGAGCACCTGTGGAGTCCCCACTCATCACCAAGAGCACCTTCGAAGCCCTCTATGCCCCACACCCCCCCACACCTGACTGCATTGCTGTATCAGACCACCGCTGTGGAACTGGGATCCATCACTCCCATGCTCTTATTCAGAGCTTTCATGCTTGTTTGTTTACACACAGAAGTGTATACAAGTGCCTAAGACACAGATCCACACTGGTGAATGGGCACCCGAAGGATCTGCCCTCAAGCTTCCCGATCCGAGTATTCAATCCGTTCCGTGTCCTGCTGTTCATCAGCCCAGGAGGGCTGTTTTGTGATCACCAACTCACACGGAGCTGAACCCCAAAGCCAATGTATGATTATTTCACAGCGAACGAATGCTTGCACAAACCAGAAGGCTCATGTAGGAACAACCGGCACTCTGCCCCCACTGGCCGATGTAGGTGGGCAGCAAGTTCTAGTTCAAAAGCTGCTCAGCAAGCATGGGGCAACTTCTGAGGAAACCTCAGTAAGCCTCAGTGCCAGCCACACCAAGGGCATCACAGCCCTCAGGGAATCGCTACCCCCACCTCCAGCAAAGCCCGGTTCAGCCCAACGTTTAGTTTCCCGAATCACACAGCAGCCTGCCGGCCCTCTCCTCTCTCATATACTCGTCCTTTTGAAATGAAAACAGTTCTGCCCTGTTCTGGCCTGGGAGCCACTCTTCTGTCTCTTTAAGGAGACTGTCCTCCGAAGAGCTTATCTATTATGTGTGTAACTCTTCTATTTCCCTCCTTTCCAGCTTCCAGGGAGGGGAGTAGGGACACTTCTTGTTGCCTCTAAGTGGCAACTTAACTTCCTCAAACAGAAATCTAGTAATTAGCTTAAGAGAAAAACCTCTGATTTGCAAGAAACCAGCAGTGGTTTTCTGGACAATCACTTCACCAATAGGTCTTAGCCAAGTTTCTTAGGCTCCTTGGCAGGCACTTTTCCCTTTATACACAAAACAAAAAACACCAGGGAAAAAGTGTTCTTTGTGAGCAAGCTCAAGGAAGCTGTGACGTTTGACAAGGCTTTCTTTAGGAGCTGCTTTTGCTGTGTCAAAGCTGAACCTTCATAGAAACTGCTAGCACATCAAGCAACCAACAGATCTGAACTACTCAGAAATGTTTAAGAAGACTCAAACATATATAAACTCACTAAATTCATAAGAAGTGTTTCACTATTCTTCTTTGCTAGCAAAGAACCACAGTTTAATAAACCACAGTTTAACTGAAACCAAAGTTTCAATATTCATACAACTTTTTAATGATGTAAAAGTTAAACCAAGGCATCTTCTTCTGGAACAATTTCCTTGAGGCAAATTGGAGTAGGAAAGGTCTACTAGGTTTGAAGGAAGTCGCAGGGGCCTGAGACTCTATCATTAGGGATGATCTTAAGGACAGAGAAGGCAGATTACCTACAGGAAAACAATTAGACCTCCAGCAGAAGTCTCAGCAGTCAAGACAATGGCACAGTACCTTTGAAGTGCTAAGACAAAATAGCCGTACAAAGTGAGGTGGGATCAAGTTTCACTTCCACCCCTATATTCTTGTCCAACTGCTGACATCATTTACCAGAAAATCTTTGTATTATCACTTTGTGTTCATATACATGCAGATTTTCTGGCTTCTCTAGTCTGTTCCAATGACCTCTTTATCTATTTTTGTAGTAATACCACACTGTCTTAATCACCAAAGCCTTATAACTCTTGTTACTCAGCAACAACTCTAAGAGTTATGACTTCCATCAGGACACGGAAGGCATTAGATACACACACCTCTGGCTGACATGGTGATTCAAAAGCTCTCATTTCTGCATCACTTTAAAAAATAAAACAGGCATCAGTCAATGAGCCATTCATAACGTTCCCTCACATGCCCAGGGCTCCCCTTCCTTCCACCTGGACCCGCCACCAGGAAGCTCCTCCTGGTGAGCTGTTCACTCTCTGGAGGTCTGTGTTCACCTGTCACCTGCTCAGTCAGCAGCCACTCCTGCTGGCAACTCCCCTCCCGCTTCCCCTAGCACTGCTCCCCACCCAGCCACGTGGCCTTCTTGCACTCATTTTTTGCTCTCCGCGTTAGAGCTGGTGTGCTCTCCACTGCATTTCCAAGTCCTAAAATGGGCTGGCACAAGGTAAATACTCAATAAACACTTACTGAATAAATTCACCAGGAGACCAGTACGGAAAAGTTGCAGAAATGAGAACTTGCACAGTTAGGCTTAACGCAAAGACAGTTTTGAAGGCAAATCTATGAAATTTCAACAACGTGCTAGGTGCTAAGGAGAAATCACATTTAATTTCAAAGCAAAAAAACAGAAACACAGGTCAGCTTATCTTTTGGACTTTCTGGTCTCTTCTTATGTGTGTCACACCCATATATTTAGCAACAGGTTTATAACACTTCTGTACTTAATTAGGTCCTCACAGCATTTCCTTCATGCTTTTGCACTTAGCAAGGAAGCATTTCCTGTGTCTCCATCTGCCCTCTCCCACTAACTTGCGTAAGAAAAAAGGTTTCTAAAAGCATTATCCTTGAAAACACCTCAGACTTTATCATATAAGAGATCTGCTTTCTTCTTTTGGAAAATAACTTCATTTAAAAACCTAATCTTTCACCCGTGCATGCCACATATGGATTGATTAGAGGGTAAACTAATTTTTGCCCTTTTATACAGCTATGAGGTTCTCATGGTGAGTACACCGGGGTGGTCTGCCCCTCTCTCTACCAGTGAGGCAGGAAGCGAAGAGGAACTAAGGAGCTTCTTGAAGAGGGTGCAGGAGGAGTAAACGAGCCGGCTTAAAACTGAGTATTAAAAAACTAAGGTCATGGCATCTGGCCCCATTACTTCACGTCAAGCAGAGAGAGGAAATGTGGAAGCAGTGACAGACTTCCTCCTCTTGGGCTCTAAAATCACTTTGCATGGTGACTGCAGCCATGGAATCAGAAGATGTTTGCTTCTTGGCAGGAAAGCTATGACAAACCTAGACAGTGTGCTGAAAAGCAGAGACACTACCCTGCTGACAAAGGCCCGTACAGTCCAGGCTATGGTCTTCCCAGTGGTCACACACAGTTGGGAGAGCTGGACCGTAAAGAAGGCGGAGCGCCCAAGAATTGATGCCTTTGAACTGTGGTGCTGGAGAAGACTCCTGAGAGTCCCGGGCAATGCAAGATCAAACCAGTCAATCGTAAGGGAAGTCAACCCTGAACACTCAATGGAAGGATTGATGCTGAAGTTGAAACTCCAGTCATTTGGTCATCTGATACGATCAGCTGATTCATTGGAAAATTCCCTAATGCTGGGAAAGATTGAGGGCAGAAGGAGAAGAGGGCATCAGAGGATGAGATGGCTGGATGGCATCACTGATGCGACAGACATGAACTTGGGCAAACTTCTGGAGATGGTGAGGGATACAGAGGTCTGGCGTGTTGCAGTCTATGGGGTCACAAAGAGTCAGACACAACCGGGCAACTGAACAACAACAACAAAACTAATTTGTATTTACCTTCCCATCAAGTCTTAGACATTCCCTAAACTAAACTAGTTGAGGGACTTCCCTCACGGTCCAGTGGTTAAGGCCGTGCACTTCCACTGCAGAGGGGCATGGGTTTGAACCCTGGTTGGGAAACTAAGATCCCATATGCCTCAGTGTGGCCAAAATTTTAAACAAACAAAAAAAAACCTAGCTGATGCACCTCCCAATTGTCACTAGGAAATTCCAAAGAAACTCTTAATTGATCTGTTTCCACTGTGCTCTAAATCCAGACTTTTATGCAAGCCCTGCCTTCTCACATGGGAAGACAGCAAAATGGTTAGGCCACCAGCTATGTGGCTTGGGGCAGGAATCTCACTGTTTCTTTATCTGTAAAATACAGGGATTGTACCAAATGATTCCAAGACCCCCAGCTCTAAAGCCGAAAATTACAGGAACAATGACATGAATACTTAGTTCATCCTCAGCTCACACAACTAATGACTGACAGTCAAAGCTCAAAACAAACCTCTGTTGTGTTTACACAAGTAACAGATGAATACACACTTATTGTCCAAATCCTAATAAGTCTGCAATATTTAAAATAAAAAATAATAAAGTAAAAAAAAAAAAAGAAAGATACCTCCCTTCTCCTTCCTGCCCTCACTCTCAGTCCCTCTGTCGTCATAATGAACAGCTTGGAGGTATTCCTCCAGATCCTCTCCTATGTGTTTTACATACAGATACTTAACTTTGTTTTTAAACCCTAATATTCTAAATCCAAATTCTCTGTTCTCTCCAAAACGAGAAGTTTTATTTTCTATTTCCTTTGTGATTCTCCACAATATGCTTCTATTCTATACCCAATGGGTATTCAAAAACACTTTTGATACTCAGAGTTGCCAAGTGTGGATTTGGGCCCAGTAAAATATGCTTTCTTATGGCGCTGTGCACAGAACCTCCCAGGGTCCCCTTCTACCTTCCTGGGTCCAGTCATCTGCACCAGAGTCCCCCAGTTCTGCTCGTCCCTGCAGAGGCTGTCCTCACATGGCACATCCCTTCAGAGTTCATGGGGCTCATCTGATAAACAGAAAACTAGTTCCAGTAAAACTAGGAAACTGGCAGCAGATGCAACTTGTGCTTTCACTCTGGGGAGTACTAAACTCTTGCTTCCTTAAGTTTTTTTTCAGTTTGGAGGCATAAATTTTAAAAATAGTTATAGGCATGCCTTGTTTTATTGTGCTTCACAGATACAGTGTTATTTTACAAATTGAAGGTCTGTGGTTTTTATGTAAAGTCTGCTCCAATTAAAATTTATTGAGGAGTGTTTTACAACCAAGAATACAGTCTGTCCTGGTGACTGGTCCATGTTCACTTGTAAAGAACATGCTCTGAGCTGCTGTTGGGTGGAGTGCTCTGTAAACATCACTTAGATCACAAAGGTGGGTGGGGCTGCTCGGGTCTACTACACGCCCGCTGACTTTCTGTCTGCTACTATTACTGACGGTGGGGTGTGGACATCTCCAGCTAGAATTGCAGATTTTCCTACTTCTTCTTTCAGCGCCGTCAGCTCTTGCTTCATGTGTCATGAAGCCCTGTGTTAAGGAGCACAGTACACTAGGGACCACCGTAGGACCACTACGCCTTCTCACTCAACTGACGCTTCTGTCATTAAACACTGTCTCTCTGGTTATTTCCTTGCTCAGAGGACTACTCTGGTATTAATACAGCCACTCAGCATTCTTTTTTTAATACTTTCATTTGTTTCTGTTTGGCCGTGCTGGGGCTTTGTTGCTGCGTGGGCTTTTCTGCAATCTCAGCGAGTGGGGGCCACTCTGCACTTGCGGAGCGAGGGCTTTTTATCACAGTGGTCCCCTTGTTGTGGAGCGTGGGCTCTAGGGCAGGGGGGCTTCAGGAGCCGCGGTGGCACTGGGGGCTCTAGGGCACAGGCGCGGGAGCTGTCACAGGCTTAGTTGCTCTGCGGCATGTGCAGTCTTCCCCGGCCAGGGATCGAACCTGTGTCTCCTGCACTGGCAGGAGGATTCTTTACCACTGGGCCATCAGGGAAGCCCTCAACGTTCTTTTGATAAGCATTCACATGGTATATTTTTTCATCCTTTTTCTTTTTATCTATTGACATGTGATTATATTTGAATGAGTTTCTTACAAACAACAAATAGTTGTTTATGAGTTTTTTTTTTCCATCCCAATAATTTTTTTTAATTGATGTGTATGGATCATTTTCATTTAATATAATTATGGGTATGTTTTGATTTAAGTCTATGATTTTATTTGTTTTTTGTTTGTTACTCCTGTTTTTCGTTCTTCTGTTTAACCTTTCTGTTTTCCTGAGAACTGTCTCAATATATTTAACATTCTATTTTGGTATGTCTATAGTAATTTTTTACTATACCATGCTGTACAGGGGTTTTAAGTGGCTGCTCTAAGGATTACCAGATCAAATGTGGGAGATATACAAATACACACACGCGCATACACACACACACAGCTTTTCAAAATCTATTTAGACTCAGCATTGACCCTCTTCAGTAGAATGAAGAAATCCTACTACCCTACAGGTCCCTTACTCTCCCCTATTATAATTCTTTTATATATTACTCCATGTGTATAAACTGAAAACTCAATCACACAATGATATAATTTTTTTCTGTCAAGAATATTTTAAAAAAACTCAAGAGGAGGAAAACAGCCTAGTGTATTTACTATTATTCTTCCTTCTTTACTGATGTTCCAAGTTTCCTTCTGGTGTCAATTATCATTTGTCTAAAGCAATTATTTAGAGCTGGTGTGCTGGCAATGAATCCCCTTAGTTTTCCTTCATCTGAGAACATTTTTATTTCACCTTCTTTCCTAATAGATATTTTTGCTGGATAAAAATTCTGAGCTGAAAATTCTTTTCTTTCAACACTTTATACATGCTGTACCAACATCTTCCAGCGTCCATAGTTTCTGATGAGAGACTTCCCATCATTCAAGTAATTGTCCCCTACAAGTAATATGCCCTATTAATCAAGAAAAGAAATAGCAATAATTTTAATTTTCATACAAAAAATACAAATATAAACTCCAGAGCCAATCTGCCCAAGTTCAGACCATGGTGTCACCACTTTCTGACTATCTCGCAAGTCACTCAACCTCTCTGAGCCTCAGTTGTCTCCCTGATAAAATGGAGATGACAAAACAACATAGAGTTGTGTTCTCTACCTCGTAGAGTTCTGTGGGGATAAAATGAGTTAATACATGTAAAGGGTTTAGAATAACGCCTGGCACATAGTAAGTACTATATGCATGCTAACCATCTGTGTTATTTTAACTGACTACAGAGGCTTAAGAAAAACAAACTTTATAAATTAAACTTTAATAAGTCGATACTGATTAAAACATAGATATTTGTAAACACTTCTTTCAAATACAAAAGCCTTGTCTTAGTCTGCAAAAGTCCACTAACCACAGTGTAGAGCCCCACGTGGCAGGAGCCACAACTCAGTCACCCTTGAGTCTCTCACAAAACCCATGTTCTTATAAATCACAGATACTAACGAGACAGGTGAATACGGTGATGGTGCATTCCCAACATCTACAATACACAGAGATGCCTGGGTCAGCAACCCAGAAGAGACGTCGGTCAGGACCCCAACAGCAGGGCACTACAGAAGTGTCCTCATTTAAGATGTATGCGTTCTGGCACCTAGCCAACACTGATCCTGATCCATTTTTCTTAATAATTTTGCCAGAATACCTAGAGATTATCTGAATCAGTCAGTGAACATACTCTTGAGAAAACACTCAGAAAACACTGTGAGCGATTTCTCTGCTGGTCCAGTGGTTAAGACTCCATGCTCCCACTGTAGGGGACCCGAGTCCTATCCTGCATGCCACATGGTATGGCCAAAAAATTTTAAAAAAAGAAGAAGAAAAAAAAAAACCACTTAGAAAACTGTGCCTATTTTCAAAGTTCAAAGTGTTAAACACTATAATGCTCTCTTTTAAAGTAACGCTGGATTTTTGGAGGCAAGGAAAACAAGTTAAAACAATGCATTTTTAGTTGCACTCCACCTGAAAGATGGTTGTAAAGTACTCTTTAGGTAGGACACTCAGGCCATACTTCAGCAACTCAGAAGTAACCCCCCCGATCCTGGGACTCACAGGCGCGTTACACACCAGCCAGGGCCCCGCACGCTCAGTGGAAGACAAGCGGCACCCACCTCGAAGTTGTACTTCTTCATCTGGTCGTGGTGCCGGCAGTACAGGTAGAGCATGCCGATGCTGCTGCCCACGGCGATGTAGTCCCCATTGGTGTCGAGGGCCGTGAGGTAGACCACCAGCGAGCGGAACCCCTTCTGGATCTTCGTGGGGATGGAATTGAGCAGATAGTACAGAGGGCAGAACTCTCTGAAGGTAACAGGCTCCGATACAGATGCCATGGCCAAGGTCTCCACCGGTGATCATCAGGCAGGATGAGGGATTTTAACCGGCATCTGGGGAAACCTGGGGCTGAAGAACAAGGCATTATAACGCTTTCGATGTCTAGTCATGCAAAGACAAGTCAGACTTCACAGTGGGAACAAGGAACTTTCAGGTGGATATAAATTATAGTCAGAGCTTAATTACACAGGGAAAGTAAACTAAGTGTCATTAAGATTACTTTTGAGGACTTCCGTGGTGGCACAATGGGTGAGAATCTGCCTGCCAGTGCAGGGCACACGGGTTCAATCCCTTCTTCTGGAAGATTCATGGGTGTATGCCCACGCACCACAAGTGCTGAGTCTGCACTTGGGAGCCCTCAAGCCGCAACTCCTGAGCCTGCACTCTAGGGTCCGTGCTCCACAGCAGGAGAAACTTCGGTGATGAGAGGCCCATGCACCACAACTAGAGCGGAGTCACTGCTGCTCACTGCAAGTAGGGGAAGCCCGCGCAAAGGAACAAAGACCACACAGCCATAAATAAATAAATCAACAACATTACAATTCAGACTCACTTTTTGAATTCCACTATTTTCTGCCCCCTGTAATTTATATCATGATAAATGGTGGGGAAGGGGTGGGAAGAATATTAAAGATAGCTCTGAATCTCAAGCAACTTATGATCTCGTCAGGGAGGCAAAAGAACCTGAAAAGACACAAAACCAGATATGACTGGTGCTAACCTGTGGGTCTCAATGAGAAGAAGGAGAGAGCTAGCATGGACTAGAGTGTGGAGAAAGCTTCTCTGAAACATTTGAAACTCTGAAGCCCACCAGGAAGCACAGAACGTGGAGAAGAGGAACTCCCTGGCAGCCCAGTGGTTAGGACTCTACACTTCCACTGCCGGGGGCATGGGTTGGATCCCTGGTCAGTGAACTAAGATCCCACACACCATGCAGCCGAACAGATGATAATAATAGTACTGTGTAAAAGAAACAGTCAAGACACTGCACTCACTCCCACTAGGAGAGCAGTGGGCCAGCCCAGGCGGAGGAATGCTGTCTGCGGGGGGAGAAACGCCCACAGCCTCCTCAGCCACACAGCGCCTCCCCTGTGCCACCCTGACACCCACACCTCTGGGAAATGTGGATTCAAAGCTTCCCTTGGACTTCTCCAGGGGCTCAGTGGTAAGAAATCTGCCTGTCAATGCAGGAGACATGGGTTCGATCCCTGATCCGGGAAGACCCCACCTGCCACGGAGCAACTAAGCCTGACCGCCACAACTACTGAGCCTGTGCTCTCGAGCCCGGGGTCCGCCACTGCTGAGCCCACACGCCCTAGAGTCAGCGCTCTGGCAGCAAGAGAAGCCACGGCGGTGAGAAGCCTGCACATCACAGCGAGAGCGGCCCCTGCTTGCTGCAGCTAGAGAAAAGCCCATCCAGCAGCAAGACCCAGCACAGATAATTTAAAAAAAAAAACAAAACTTCCCTCAATAAAGATGCTCAGTCATCACATACTGTGTTATAATTTATGAAGTGCTCACTCATCCATTAAATCCTTACCCTACAAACGTTTACATGAGATACCAAGGGCCAGAGGACCACAGGACTTGTCCAAGGCCACATGGATAAGACCTGAATCTATGCCTTTTCGCCCTTCAAGTCCTCCAAGTGAAAGTTGTTCATTTGTGTCTGGCTCTTTGCGACCCCAGGGACTATACAGTCCATGGAATTCTCCAGCCAGAACACTAGAGTGGGTTGCCTTTCCCTTCTCCAGGGGATCTTCCCAACCCAGGAATCAAACCCAGGTCTCCCGCATTGCAAGTGGAATCTTTACCAGTTGAGCCACAAGGGAAGCCCAAGCACATTGGAGTGGGTAGCCTCTCCCTTCTCCAGAGGATATTCCCGACCCAGGAATCGAACTGGGACCTCCGGCACCATAGGCAGATTCTTTGCCAGCTGAGCAGTCCTAAGCCTTTCCAAAGGGCTCTCCATCACACCCCACTGCTGCTGCACTTTCTCCACACACTCTCTTCCTCTTCTGTTGACAGCCTGCTCTGCCTGACCCCCCCACGGGTGTAAGCCCCCCAAAAAGCAGAGCCCACACATCCACCTCACTCACCCTTCTAGGCCCTGGCACCTAGAAAAGGTTCGGCAACATCAGAGGCAAGAAGTATTTATTGAATAAATGAATGAGTTATGAAAAAGGAAAACTGGCAAGGGAGGAATGAGTGCAAGAAAGGAAATGAAGCAAAATCTCATTTTTCCTCCAGTATGGCCCCAGTTCAATGCTGGAATAAAAATCCTCTAGATCTGTAGGACATTTTCAAATCCCTATTTCATTTGATAGTCACAATAGACAAGACGTACAGTGAAGGAGGCAAGGTAACTTACAAGCACTGTTTCTATAAGTACACAATAATGTCCCTCTGTGATGATGAAGGGCTTCCCTGGTAGCTCAGCTGGTTAAGAATCTGCCTACCATGCAGGAGGCCCTGGTTCAATTCCTGGGTCGAGAAGTTTACCTAGAGAAGGGATTGGCTACCTATTCTAGTATTCTTCGGCTTCCCTGGTGGCTCAGACGGTAAAGAATCCGCCTCAACGCAGGAGACCTGGGTTCGATCCCTGGGTTGGGAAGATCTGCTAGAGGAGGGCAAGGCAACCCACTCCGGTATTCTTGCCTGGAGACTCCCCATGGACAGAGGAGCCTGGCGGGCTACAGTCCGTGGGTCAGAGTCGGAAGTGACTAAGCACAAGCACAGTGATGGTTCAGAACGCTAATATGCCCTCTCTTAGCAGAAGCTGAAGCACTCTGGGAGGTTCAGAAATGTGCCTGGGGTCATACAGATTCAACAGCTTTGTTGTTGTTCAGGCAAGAGGCTACAACAACAGAAACTTTGACAGTGAATGCTGATCCTGTCCATACAGCAGCATAGTTCAGAAACTGCCAACTCTGTAAGGGCAATGCTGTCTTGGCTAAGCAATGCATGTGCTCCCCAATCCTCGATTTGCGTAAGTACTCCAGAGAGGTGGGCAAGAGCCACATGACCCCCAAATCAAGTGAAAATGAAGAGGTTATCAGGCAAACTCTAGAGAGAACAGCCACGCTCAGTCCCCTTGGGAAAGCACGCAGACCACTACAAGGACATGGGACGTGAAAGCCAAGATAACAGTGCAAACAGCAATAATGTAACAGCAGACATAAGTGCTTAATGGAAACTATTTCAGCACACGAACTCATTAAATCCTCACCAAAAACCTCAGGAGGGAAGGCATCACTGACCACTGTTACCTCCACTTCACTGGCGAGAAATGCTGGCCTCGTTTCCACCGTCTCCTCTCCGTCTCCAAGGGCAGGGCAGCACAGGCGCAGGAAAAGCTGTGCTTCCTTCACGCGTGTACGCACGCGGACGCGCCCTAGTTTACATGGCACTTTTAAAGTAAGAGTTTATTTTTTACAAGATAAATGTTCTCTATCGGGACTTCTCTGGTGGTCCAGTGGTTAAGATTCCGCGGTGCAATGCAGAGGACATGGTTTTGATCCCTGGTTGGGGAGCGAAGATCCCTCAGGCCACAGGACGACTAAGCCCGCGCCACAATCAGAGAAGACCCCGCGCCACAATGAAGACCCAGCACAGGCCCTACAAGAAATAAGTAAAAACTAAACATCTACCCTCAAAAACTGTGGAAATATAGGAAAGTACAAAGAATGAAATAAATGCCATTCATAATCCCATCAGAGAGATGCTACGTTATAAATGCTTAATAAATCATGAGCATTTGCCACGTCATTAAATACTCTCCTAGAATAAGATTTTTAATGACTATATTTAAAAAAAACTACGGAGAACACAGTAGACTCAAAAACTGAAATTTTCCCAGTGTTTTAATTTCTGCTCTAGCCGATGAGGTCTCCAAGGAAGCAGGCAGAAGTACTGAGCACTTCTCAAATGTCAGCGAATATTGTTTCCTCCTTTAAAGCCTTTTCCCTCAAAGTAGCTCAGTCAAATTATGACATTTAGATTTCAAAAACTCATTCACTTGAATTGACAGCATTCGCTGAGAGCTCCACAATCTCCACACGGAAGGGGCTTGGAGACTGCAGTCTGGTTAGAAGGGGGCAAAGGATTCGCCTCAAAGCTGCACCTGCAGGGCAGGCACACTATTCAAACGTACACAACATGTTTGTTGGAGGTGGCTTAGGAGATGTTAGAGGATAATACAGAAGTTCAGGGTCCCTGGACCAGCTCCTTGGCACAGTGATCATACAACCAAAAGCCACTTCAAGTGTATGAGAAGGGACTACAGGACTCACCTGCCAAGCACCATTAAGAACGACCGTAATTCTATAGCAGGCGACAGGTAGCTGATTGAAATTATCTAAGCTGAAATCCTAGCACACATCTGATCTCTCTCCCTCGCTCCCCGCTACAGCAATCCCTCACCGTGTTCCACCAGCCCTGTCTCCCAGCCGCGTCCCGCTGGCCCCTTCTCAGCTCTGTGGCCATGCCTGAGCTGAAGCCAGCACCCCCCTCCCCTGGACCCCCGTGCGGTCCTTGGAACAACTGCTCTCCTGCTTCCACAGCTGCCCTGGGAGTCGACGCTCACACACAGCGGGCACAGCGAGCTCTCCAACTTCATCGCAATTAAAATCTTTTGTGCTCCAAAGGCATCATCAAAAAAAAAGTGACAAGATGGACTTCCCTGGTGGTACAATGGGGAAGAATCTACCTGCCAAGGCAGGGGACATGGGTTCCATCCCTGGTCTGGAAGATTCCACGAGCCAACTGCTGAACCTGAGTGCTACAACGACTGAAGCTCATGTGCCTAGAGCCCACGCTCCGCAACAGGAGAAGCCACGGCAATGAGAAGCCCTGCAACAAAGAGCAGCCCCTGCTCACCATGACTGCAGGGAGCCTGGGCGCAGCAACGAAGACCCAGCACAGCCAAAACTAAAGAAAGAAAAATGAAAAGACGGGCTTCCCTGTGGTCCAGTGGTTAAGACTCCACACTCCCAACACAGGGGCACAGGTTTGATCCCTGGTAGGAGAACTAAGACCCTCTATGCTGCAAAGTGCAGCCAAAAAAAAAAAAGAGAGAGAAAAGACAACCAACATACTGGGAAAAAAATCATTTATCTGACAAAGGACTTATATCCACGATACATGAAAAATTCTTAAAACTCAATAATTAAAAGATAATTTTCAAGTGACCAACTGAATAGTGGGATCTGAATAGACATTTATCCACAGAAGACATACAAATGGCCAATAAGCACAATAAAAGATGCTCAACATCATTAATCATCAGGGAAAATGCAAAACAAAACCACAATGACATTACCACTTCACACCCACTAGGATGGCTATAATCAAGAGACAGATAAGTGTTAACAGAGGTGTGGAGAACTGGAACCCTCATACATTGCTGTCTAGACGCTCAGTCGTGTCCAACTCTGTGGCCCCACAGCTTGTAGCCTGCCAAATTCCTCTGTCCATGGGATTTTCCAGTCAAGAATACTGGAGCAGGTTATCACTTTCTACTTCAGGGGACCCTCCTGACCCAGGAAGCAAACCCACATCTCTTGCATCTCCTGCATTGGCAGGTGGGTTCTTGACCACTAGCACTGTCTGGGAAGCCCCATACATTGCTGGTAGAGAATAAAAGGAGGCAGTCACTGTGGAAAAGTCTGGCAATTCCTCAAAACATTAAACACAGATTTACCATATGACCCAGCAATTCTATTCCTAATTATATACCCAAGAGAAATGAAAGATGTGAGAGTTGGACTGTGAAGAAGGCTGAGCACTGAAGAATTGATGCTTTTGAACTGTGGTGTTGGAGAAGACTCTTGAGAGTCCCTTGGACTGCAAGGAGATCCAACCAGTCCATTCTAAAGGAGATTGGTCCTGGGTGTTCATTGGAAGGACTGATGCTAAAGCTGAAACTCCAATACTTTGGGCACCTCATGCGAAGAGCTGACTCACTGGAAAAGACTGATGCTGGGAGGGATTGTGGGCAGGAGGAGAAGGGGACGACAGAGGATGAGATGGCTGGATGGCATCACTGACTCGATGGATGTGAGTCTGAGTGAACTCCAGGAGTTGGTGATGGACAGGGAGGCCTGGCGTGCTGTGATTCATGGGGTTGCAAAGAGTCGGACACGACTGAGCGACTGAACTGAACACATAAACTTAATTTCAAAATATTACCATTCATAAAACCAAAGTAAAACAACCCAACTGTCTATCAACTGATGAATGGATAAACAAAACAGGATATATCCATACAATAGAACATATTGTTCAGCAGTAAAAAGGAATGAAGTACTGATACACACTATATGATAAGCCTTGAAAACATTATGCCTAGTGAAAGAAGCCAGACACAGAAGACCATACACTGGATGATTCCACCAAGATGAAATACACAA
The DNA here is from genome assembly GCF_029378745.1 of Bos indicus. Taxonomy (NCBI): domain Eukaryota; kingdom Metazoa; phylum Chordata; class Mammalia; order Artiodactyla; family Bovidae; genus Bos; species Bos indicus. The sequence continues at coordinate 67,211,238 of NC_091780.1, read as the reverse complement.
ATGGCCTGAGGTAGCCCGTCTACAGACAAAAAGTAGATCAGTAACTGCCTAGAGCTGGGAGGCAAAAAGGGTGAGGGTGGGGATGGTTGCTAAAGGGTTTGGAGTTTCTTTTTAGGGGGGTAAAATGTCTTAAAATTGATTGTAGTGGTGGCTGCATAACTCTATGAATATCCTAAAAAACACCGAATTGGACATTTTAAATGGGTAATACACATGGATGTGAATTTTCAATGAAGCTTTTACCAAAAAAACAAGAAGTATCCGCTCTCTGACACTCACTCAAGACAAAAAGCTTCAGTAAACCAGAAATAGAGGGGATATCCTCAACCTGATAAGGAATATCTACCAAAAAATCCAACAACTAACATCATACTTAATGGTGAGAAACTCAAAGTTTCTCCAACTAAGACCAGGTACAAAGCAAGGATGTCCCCCTCTCACCACTCCTTTTCCGTATCATACTGGAAGTTCTAGCTAATACAATAAGACAGGAAATGTAAGACTGAAAAGGAAGAAATAAAATTATCTCTGCAGATGACATGTTCATTTGATAGAAAACCCCAAATAATAATAAAACTCCTGAAACTAATAGGCAATTATAGCAAGGTTGCAGAATACAAGAGAAACAGAAGCCGATCACTTTCCTATATAGGAGCTATGAACAAGTGGAATTTTAAATTAAAACATAGTATCATTTACATTTGGATCCCCCCAAATAAAATGTTTAAGTATAAACCTAACAAAATATGTAAAGAGCTATACAAGGAAAACTACAAAAGTCACAGGAATGAAATCAAAGAACTAAATAAATGGAGACGTATCCCATGTACATAGTTAAGAAAATTCAATATTGTCAAGATGTCAGTTCTTCCCAACTTGATTTCCAGTTTCAGTGTAATGCCAGTAAGTTATTTTGTGGATATCAACAAAATAATTCTGAAGTTTTATAGAGTCAGAAGACCCATCAACACAATATTGATGGAAAAAAAAATAAAGTTTGAAGACTGATATAATCTGACTGCAAACTTACTATAAAGCACCAATTATCAAGATAGTGTGGTACTGGTGAAAGAACAAATGAAGCTACAGAAGAGAAAGTGCAGATACAGACCCACATAAACACAGCCTACTGACCTCTGACAAAGGAGCAAAGACAGTGGAGCAAAGACAGCCTTCTCAACAAATGGTGCTGGAACAGCTGGACATCCACAGGGAAAAAAGTGAGTCTAGACACAGAATCTACACTCTTCACAAACATTAACTCAAAGAGGATCACAGGCCCAAACGTAAGACACGAAAACGACAAAACATGCAGAAGGCGATACCGGGGAAAGCCCAGATGACTGGGCACGGTGACGACGTCTTAGGCAACACGACCAAAGGCACGGCCCATGAAAGAAGTAACTGATAAGCTGGCTTCATTAAAATTAAAAACTTCTGCTCTACAAAAGACTACGCAAATGAAAGAGAAGACAAGTCACAAACTGGGAGAAACATATTTGTAAAATACCTACCTGATTAAGGGCTGCTATCCAAAACATACAATGAACTTCTAAAACTCAAGAACCCAATTAAAATATGGGCAAAAGATCTTAATAAAACACCTTACCAAAGAAGATATACAGATATCAAATAAGTCTATGAAAAGATGCTCCACATCGTATGTCATCAGGAGAATGCAAATTAAAACAAGAGCCACTATAAACCTAGAATGGCCAAAATCTCCACCACTGACAACACCGAGTGCTGCTGAGAACGCGGGGCACCAGGAACTCTCATTTATTGCTGGTGGGGCTACAAAACGGTGCAGCCACTTAGGAAGACGGTATGAAGGCTTCTTACAAAGCTAAACATAACCTTATCACATGATCCAGCAATGCAGTCCTTGGTACTTATCTAAAGGAGTTCAAAACTTACATCCACACAAAACCCACCAGGATATTTATAGCACCTTCAATCATAACTGTAAAAATTTGGATGCAATGAGGATGTCCTTTAGTAAGTGAATGAATAAGCAAACTCTGGTACATCCAGACACTGGAATATTATTCAGCACTAAAATAAATGGGTTATTAAATCATGAAAAGACATGGAGAAAAAAAAAAAAGAAAGAAAAGACATGGAGAATTTGAAGTGCACATTACTAAATGAAAGAAGGCAATCTGAAAAGGTTTCATGCTGTGTAATTCCAACTACGTAACATTCTGGAAAAGGCAAACTATAAAGACAGTGAAAAGGGGTTGCCAAGGTTTGGGTGGGGAGGGAAGGGATAAACAGGCAGAGCACAGAGGATTTTTAGGGCAGTAAAAGTACTGACACCATGATGGATGCACGCCACTACACACTTGTCCAGACCTACGGAATGCACACCACCAACCCTAAGGTAAGCCATGGACTGTGGGTGATAACACTGTATCAATGCTGGTTCGCCAACTGTAACAAATGTCCCACTGTGGTGGGGGATGGTGATAATAAGGGAGGGATACATGTGCAAGGGAAGGGAGACCAGGGTTCGATCCCTGGGTTGGGAAGATCCCCTGGAGAAAGGAAAGGCTACCCACCCCAGTATTCTGGCCTGAAAAATTCCATGGACTGTATGGTCCATGGGGTCGCAAAGAGTTGGACACAACTGAGCGACTTTCACCTTCACTTTCAGGGAGTATAAGGAAGTATCTGCAGTTTCCCCTCAGTTTTGCTGTAAACCTAGAACAGCTCCGGAAAAGTGTTTTGTTTTGTTTTTAAAGTTCTTTGAAAGAGAAATGGCTGGCTCTCATATCACTCACCCTATTCAAAATTCTTCAGTGGGGCTTCTGAGTGCTTTGAGTCAGCCAAATACCTTTCTGTGGACGAGGCCCTGTTGGCCTGACCCCTTCCCGGCTCCCCCATCACACATCCACCTCTCCCCACTCATCCTCTAAGCTCTGTCTCTACCACCCACTTATTCCCTCCTTGGGCTTCAGAACTGACTATCTTCCCTGCTCCCCACCACCTTGAATCTCACTCCACACATCTGGCTTCAGAAAGACATCCACTGACCAGATCACTGACAGTGTCCATCAGTCCCCACATCCCTCAACTTTTCATCCTATCTTTCATAATTCTCATCACACTTTTAATTACTTTATTTGATAAACAGTTTAATGATCATCTCACTGATGAGACTGTGAAGGTGATGGTGAAGTCCCTCAGTCGTGTCTGACTCTTTGTGACCCTGTGGACTGTAGCCTGCCAGGCTCCTCTGTCTGTGGGATTCTCCAGGCAAGAATACTGGAGTGGGTTACCATTTCCTTCTCCAGGGGATCTTCCTGACCCAGGGATCGAACCTGGGTCTCCTCCATTGGAGGCAGACGCTTTAACCTCTGAGCCACTAGGGAACTGTAAGGAACACAAATTCTCTCCTGTTTACCAGTGAAAAGCCTAGTATCTAACAACACCTCTGGTATGGAGTAGATGTTCAACATCAACCTGTTGAATGAAAAAATTTAAAAAGTTAACTTCAGGTCTTACTGCAAAAGAATATTCTCAATCCAATCTTTAAAATCAATAATGCTTCTCTGGTCATGGATATTTCCATTAAACATATAAAAATCACAACATTCTTCCTCAAGACAGGATAATTCCCTCCCCCATTATAACCACAACCCACACATCTGGAAGGTGGTAGCTGACTTCACACTGACTGATAGCACCCAAATACCTGATTGGCAGTATTTAAAAATCATCCACTTGGTACAATGGTCTAAATTATCCACCTAGTACAATGGTTGGAAGTTGCCAAAGCACCCTGACAAATCTAATGGTTTAAGGATTCTCTCCAAAATCTCTACGAAGTGGTAATTAGTCTCCCTGTTGTACAGTCTATTATTAAACTCCGGCTACAACATCCACTATTCTTTTAAGTATTAAAATCTTATCAGTTCAGTTCAGTCGCTCAGTCGTGTCACTCTTTGCAACCCCATGGACTGCAACACGCCAGGCTTCCCTGTCCATCGCCAACTCCCGGAGCTTACTCAAACTCATGTGCATATAAAAGTCGGTGATGCCATCCAACCATCTCATCCTGTAATCCCCTTCTCCTCCTGCCTTCAATCTTCCCCAGCATCAGGGTCTTTTCAAATGAGTCAGTTCTTCTCATCAGGTGGCCAAAGTATTGCAGCTTCAGCATCAGTCCTTCCAATAAATATTCAGGACTTATTTCCTTTAGGATGGACTGGTTGGATCTCCTTGCAGTCCAAGGGACTCTCAAGAGTCTTCTCCAACACCCTAGTTCAAAGGCATCAATTCTTTGGTGCTCAGCTTCCTTTATGGTCCAACTCTCACATCCATACATGACTACTGGAAAAATCATAGCTTTGACTAGATGGACCTTTGTTGGCAAACTAATGTCTCTGCTTTTTAGTATGCTGTCTAGGTCGGTCATAGCTTTTCTTCCAAGGAGCAAGCATCTTTTACTTTCATGGCTGCAGTCACCATCTGCAGTGATTTTGGAGCCCAAAAAATTAAGTCTGTCACTTGTTTCCATTTTTTCCCCATTTATTTGCCATGAAGTGATGGGACCAGATACCAAGATCTTAGTTTTCTGAATATTGAGTTTTAAGCCAGCTTTTTCACTCTCTTCTTTCTCTTTCATCAAGAGGCTCTTTAGTCCTTCTTTGCTTTCTGCCATAAGGGTGGTGTCATCTGCATATCTGAGGTTATTGATATTTCTCCCAGCAATCTTGATTCCAGCTTGTGCTTCATCCAGCCCAGCATTTCGTATGATGTACTCTGCATATAAGTCAAATAAGCAGGGTGACAATATACAGCCTTGAGGTACTCCTTTCTCGATTTGGAACCTGTCTGTTGCCCCATGTCTGGTTCTACCTGTTGCTTCTTGACCTGCACACAGATTTCTCAGGAGGCAGATAAGGTGGTCTGGTAGTCCTATCTCTTGAAGAACTTTCCACAGTTTGTTATGAACCACACAGTCAAAGGCTTTGACGTAGCCAATAAAAAGAAATAGATGTTTTCCTGGAACTCTTCTGTTTTTTCAATGATCCAACAGATGTTGACAATTTGATCTCTGGATCCTCTGCATTTTCTAAATCCAGCTTGAACATCTGGAAGTTCATGTTCACATACTGTTAAAGCCTGGCTTGGAGAATTTTGAGCATTACTTTGCTAGCATGTGAGATGAATGTAATTGTGTGGTAGTTTGAACATTCTTTGGCATTGCCTTTCTTTGGGATTGGCATGAAAACTGACCTTTTCAGTCCTAGACTGGCTGAGTTTCCCAAATTTGTTGGCATATTGAGTGCAGCACTTTAACAGCATTATCTTTTAGGATTTGAAATAGCTCAGCTGGAATTCCATCACCTCCACTAGCTTTGTTCCTGGTGATACTTCTTAAGGCCCACTTGACTTCACATAAAATCTTATGGCTGAACATAATGAGATGGAGGCAGTTATTTATCTTTCAAATGAAATCTGGTTACTTCCCTGATCCCAAGCCTGATGGTTAGCCAGTGCTCAGAGGCTGAAGTCTGATCAGAGCATGAAGTTGAGCATTTCAACAAGGCAGCCTGTATCTAGCTTCATCTCAGGCCACTCTTCCTTCCATATACCCCACACTGCAGCCACAGTAGTCTGCCAGCACAGCCCCAAACTCCCACGGTTTTTGCAAAGTCCCTTTCGTTCCTTCCCCATCCCCCACACATATCTTGTAAGAACGCGCTGGCCACAGGAAGCCTTCAGACTCCCTCTGACACTTCGCTGGTGTCTCTCCGCCTTCACAGAACGCTATGAGCGTGGTTACCACATGCTTTGCTCTCTATCCTCCTCGGTGGCTTCCTGCCAGTCTTCATCTACATCCTGCTCGTCTCCAAAAGACCACCAGGGAGTGTGGTACAATCAACACATATCTGTTGAATTAATCTCTCTCTAAACACGGCCAGAATTCCTGAGGTATGGTAGAACAACATATAAAACCACTCCACATCACTTACATCCATAATTATGCAAAAACTCAATGGTCTCTTTATGTCTGGGTCCAAAGAATACATTCATTTAAAACTGACACACGCTTCGAAGGACAGCTCACTTCTGTCTCAGCAGTTCACAGAGCCATCAGCTAGTCCCTTGGATTCTACCACGCTCTTATGCTCTTCTGTATCTAGACATCTCTCCAGGCCTGACTCCAAATTTGTTTCTGTTATGAGTAACTGTTTTCCAATCCATTCTCCACTTTTCTAAGTTCAGTCAGCTACTCTGCCTGATGCCTTTTTGCTTCCCTTTTCCCCACTAAGTTCCAGGAACCATTTTGTCCAAACTACACAGAAGCTAAGATAAAATGAGGCCTCCCCCAAACTTAAGGTCTAATTTCTCTTAGAGAAAATGGAAAACGAATCCAATAGGAGCCAATCTTACACTGAAAAAGACAATGAGACTACAAAGTAACTTAAACCTAACAAAAGCTCCTTACTAGTCACTCCTTCAGAAGAGGACCACCCTGATTCCACCACCAGCCTCCAAGCCAGTCCTGAAAACTCGAGCAGAGCATTCCCTGTACCTACACCTGCTGGTTCTCAACCTGGAAAGTTCCCTGGGGACAAGGACTGGGTCTGTCTGGTCCACCACAGCGTCTCTAGAAGCTGGTACTGTGGCTGGCATACAACAGGCACCAAATAACTACCTGCTGAATGAACCAACAAGGGATGTTCAAAAACAAACAAACAAACAAATTCAGAGCTTCACCAAGGTGCATGGTAGCTTCTAGGTGGGAGGAAGTAAAAAGTGGTTTGCAGCTCAGGGGACCAGGGCTGGTGAACACAAGGGCTACAATGACTTTATTCCCAGATTCCGTCCATCCTGGGATCTGGGTTTGGGGATTTCCAGAACTCCTTTCCATAAAAGTTTTCAAGACCTTGGCTACTAGGAGGAAGTCAAGCCCAAGTGCAACTGATCGCTCCAGCAGATAAGGCAAGGGTGTTGCCAAGCTGGTCCCCCGCACTCTGCCAACAAACGTCAACAGAAGCAATAGGACGGAATAAAATTCCTGAATCTCAGCAAGAAAAGGGATGAAGAACAAAAGAGCAGAGAAGAGAAAAGTAAGTAGGGTGTGCGGGTAAGGACCGCAGGGGCTAGCTAGTCTTGATTGAAATGCACAGCGCCCGGCCACGGTGCTGAGCAATTCACAAGCACTGACCCGTTTAATCCTCTCACCCAGCCAGAGCTGGAAACTATTATCAATCCCTACTTTACTGACGGTGAAACTCAAGTTTACGGAGACATCACTTGCCCTGAAACACAGCTAGGAAGGGGCAGTGCTGTGCGCCGGGTCTGACTCCGAGGTGCCGCACTCTTCAACCTGCACTCACTATCTTGCCTGAGGCCTTAAAGGACTGAGAGGAGAGTCGCTCACTTATCCATTTAACGAACACTTAGCATCAACTGGGTACGAGCCAAGGCCTGGTGCCAGGCGCTGGTGGGCGGATGAAGGGACCGGGACTGAGAGGCTCGGGCTGGGGGACAAGGCGCAGGGTCCCTCAGAAAGACCCTGGAGCTCGGCACCCGGGGCCGGCGGGGGTGCGAGGGCGCGGCCCGGGCAGACGGAAGGCGCGGAACCTGAGAGGCGAGCGAGCCGCGCGCGGGGGGCGGCGGACCCGCGGCGCCCAGAGGCGTGGGCGACGACGGCTCCCTCAGCGGGCCGCCCGCTTCTGCCCGGAACGGGGTCCGACGCTTCGGGCGCCACGGCAACGGCCTCGGCCACCTGGCGCTGGCGAGACGGGGGTCGGGAACGGGGGCGGGACGGACAGTGAGACCCTGAGGCGCAGGAGCTCGGCTCGGGCGGGGGAGCGCGGGGCCGGGCGGCGTGGCGGGACTCACCTCCCGCGGCAGCCCCTCCGGACTCGTCGGCCCGGCCGGGCCGGAGGAGATGGGGATGGACTCCGGGCCGCGGGGACTGCCGGGAGTCCGTTCCCTGGGCAACGGGACGGGCACCGCCGAGGAACAGCCGGCTCCGCCGCCGGCTAGAGCGGCAGAGCCCGATCTAGGGGCGGTGGGCGTGTCGGAAGTGACGCAGAGGACTTCCGGTCCATAGGCGGGGCTTCGGATCTCTTTCCCGGGATCCCTGCGGAAGGCATGGAAGGTGCGTGAGAAGGGCCAGTTTTCCCAAGCGGGAGGGTGCGAGTGGTGCCGTTTGGTCTTGGAGCTGGACCCGCGGCCGGAAGTTTCGCTAGTTGCGTGCCGATTCGTGCCTGGCCCCGGTCCAGCCCGCTGGCCCCGGCACAGGCTCCGCAGTCGGTCTGGAAGTCAGTTTTGCCAAAATAATCAAAAGAGCGTCAGCAGATCCTGACACTCAAATTGTCGTTATAAATTAGCAACAGCAGAGCGCTTTCTCTGAAATCCCGTCAGTCAGAGTTCCTGGCCACAGAGTTTTTTCTGCTTGTAACAAAAGCTGTCATTCAGCGAGTGCTCACTGAGCCTCACCACGATACCTTGAAGTGTCATCAACAGGTGGGAAGTCGAGGCTTGGAGAGAATAAGTAAGATACCCGCTATGCTGCTGTCCTGCTCTGTGGCTGATACCTGATCTCGTTTGAGTTCCTTTAAGTCAGAGCGTTGTTTTTGGTTCCTAAATATGTGCTGTGTTTTGGGGCAGACAGATAATGACTCTCACGTGCTCCTCGCCCTCGAGGAGCCCCTATTCGGTAAGGGAACTCCTTAGAAGATTGTGGTACAGGCGGTAAGAGATTTTTTTTCTCCATTTAACACATTCTAGTCAGCACCTATTATGTGCTGAGGGCTTCGTTTGTGGCTCAGCTGATAAAAAATCCGCCTGCAATGCGGGAGATCTGAGTTCAATCCCTGGGTTGGGAAGACCCTCTGGAGAAGGGAACAGGCTACAGCGCACTCCAGTATTCCGGCCTGGAGGATCCCATGGACTGTCTAGCCCGTGGGGTCGCAAAGAGTCGTACACAACTGAGCGACTTTCCTTCACTATGTGCTGAAGTTGTAAGAGGGAACAAGACAGCCTTAGTCGCTACTGTGGTGGAACTTAGTCTGTCAAGGAATGTACTGTACAAGCAAATACACTGCGTTGGTGAGTGTCATGAATGAAACTTCATGAGGTCAAGGGTGTTCAGGTGTAGAGTGCAGTAAGTCCTAACCTAACCTTGGGATCCAAGAAGACTTCTTTGTGGAAGTGACTTTCTAAAAACCTCTGTCAGGTCATGTAGCTACTCAAAGCTTCCTGCTTGCTTTTCATTGACTTGGAATAAACCCAAATGCCTTACCTTGGCCTAACACTTTCTGGCTGTCTTGACTGCCTCCTCAGCTACTGCTCCCTCTTTCTCCTTTTCATTCTGGCCACATGGGTCTTGTTTCACACTCACCAAGCTCATTCTCACTTAGGGTCCTTGCTGTTGACTTTTCATCATTTAGGTTTCAGCCTAAATGACAATGTCTTAGGGGTTCGCTCTTAACACGCTTCGCTCTTATTCTCTGGCATTTATGATATAAGCTAATAATCATAGGGATTTCTCTGGCGGTCCAGTGGTTAAGACTCAGTTCAGGGAACTTGGGTTCAGTCCCTGGTCTGGGAACTAAGATCCCACATGCTGCATGGTGCAGCCAAAAAGGAAAAACAAACAAACAAACGGATAATCACCTAATTGTTATCCACCTCCTCTTTGGAAAGTAAGTTCTATGGAAGTGGCCCTGGTCTGCGTAGTTCACGCACTTCCTTGCCCATGTCTGGTGTAATGTAGTTCAGTTCAGTTCAGTCGCTCAGTCATGTCTGACTCTTTGCGACCCCATGAATTGCGGCACACCAGGCCTCCCTGTCCATCACCAACTCCTGGAGTTCACTCAGACTCACATGCATCGAGTCAGTGATGCCATCCAGCCATCTCATCCTCTGTCGTCCCCTTCTCCTCCTACCCACAATCCCTCCCAGCATCAGAGTCTTTTCCAATGAGTCAACTCTTCGCATGAGGTGCCCAAAGTATTGGAGTTTCAGCTTTAGCATCAGTCCTTCCAAAGAACACCCAGGACTGGTCTCCTTTAGGATGGACTGGTTGGATCTCCTTGCAGTCCAAGGGACTCTCAAGAGTCTTCTCCAACACCACAGTTCAAAAGCATCAATTCTTCGGCACTCAGCTTTCTTCACAGTCCAACTCTCACATCCATACATGACCACTGGAAAAACCATAGCCTTGACTAGATGGACCTTTGTTGGCAAAGTAATGTCTCTGCTTCTCAATATGCTATCTAGGTTGGTCATAACTTTCCTTCCAAGGCATAAGCGTCTTTTAATTTCATGGCTGCAATCACCATCTGCAGTGATTTTGGAGCCCCCCAAAAATAAAGTCTGACACTGTTTCCACTGTTTCCCCATCTATTTCCCATGAAGTGATGGGACCAGATGCCATGATCTTAGTTTTCTGAATATTGAGCTTTAAGCCAACATTTTCACTCTCCTCTTTTACTTTCATCAAGAGGGTCTTTCGTTCCTCTTCACTTTCTTCCATAAGGGTGGTGTCATCTGCATATCTGAGGCTATTGATATTTCTCCCAGCAATCTTGATTCCAGCTTGTGCTTCTTCCAGCCCGGCATTTCTCATGATGTATTCTGCATATAAGTTAAATAAGCAGGGTGACAATATACAGCCTTGACGTACTCCTTTTCCTATTTGGAACCAGTCTGTTGTTCCATGTCCAGTTCTAACTGTTGTTTCCTGACCTGCATATAGGTTTCAGCAAATACTGGACAATTGTCTAAATAAAGAATGAATGAAAAAAATCAATGATATTTAAAAATGAAACCCCTGGGTAGCCTGAGGATGGGGGCTGGTTGTCAAGGGGGGGCCACCCGTGTGATTAGAGTTGTAACTTTCAGTCCCACCCACCTCAACCACCATCTCCAAGAAAGGGAGAGAGGCTGGAGTTAAATCAGCCCCAGCAGTGACTCATTTAATCAGTTGTGCCCAAGTAACGAAGCAACCATAAAAAAACAAAAGTGAAGGGTTGTGAGAACTTTCAGGAGTGACGGGTTGTGAGAACGTTCAGGTTGGTGAGCGGCTGGGGGTGCAGGGAGAGCGCTCTGCTCCCCTGCCCACATGCATCGGCCAACGCGTCGCTCCCATCTGGCTCTCCCTGGCAGCCTAGTAAGGAGGATGTTTTCCTGAGCTCTCTGTGAGCCACTCTAACAAGTTAATCAAACCTCAGGAGGGGAGCCTGTAGGTCAGAGGCACAGGTGGCCACCTGGACTTGAAGCTGGGATCTGAAGTGGAGGGAGGGGAGAGGAGTCTTACAGGACTGAGCCGTTAACTTGTGGAATCTGATGCTGACTCCCAGTAGGCAGTGTCAGGGTTGAGTGCACCGCTTGGTGGTGGTGGAAAAAACACTGGAGAGGCCCTTGAGGTAACACATACTGTGTTGGATACTTGCCATGTGCCAGGCCCACACAGCTTTGCGTATATTATCTCATCTTCACGTTAACTCAGAAGTAGATGTAGTTTATCTTCATTTTACGGATGGACACTTTGAAACCATGAGAGGTTAACTAACTTACCCAAGATTGCACAGGTGGCTGTAACAGAGCTGGGATTCAAACCCAGTCAGCCTGGTCTTTAGAATCTATACTCCAAACAATTGTGTGTTCTGGATTCCTACGGACCTCTCTGAGAATTTGGACCTTATCCTGTGGGCCATGAGATGCCTTTGTAGGATTTTTTGGTTTTTGGCTGTGTTTGTCTTAGTTGCGGCACGAGGGATCTTCGATCTTCATTGCAGCATGCAGGATCTTTATTTGTGGCATGTGGGATCTAGTTTCCTGACCAGGGATCGAACCTGGGCTGGGCCACCAGGGAAGTCCCTGAGGGATTCTAAGTAGAGAAGAAGAGAGGGGTGGGAGGGCCAGACAGCCTGAGTAGTCTGGGTGTTGCTTCCCACAGGAGCTGGGGTCTGGGTGGGTCCCAGGATATGGGCAGCATCATTTTCAGGAAGGAAAGAACTTTCTAGCAGAGAGAACTGCACATGCAGAGGACTTTTCCAGAGTTACAAGTAGTTGACTTTAGTTAGAGATTGAGGGGCTTCAAGGTGGGGGTTGCAGCGAGGCCAAGAGGGAGCCAGGTCCTGAAAGAGTTTGGCCCTCCTCCTGCGTTGGCAGCATCGAGACCGTCACCGCGTCTCTGGGGTCCAGCCATGTCAGTGTTGGAGTGCCTAGCACCAGTTACCCACAGGGCTCGGAGCACATGCCAGGTATCAGAGTGCCTGAGGCTAGAGAATGGGAGCACCAAGGCAGGGGCGTCAGAGCCTGGCAGCACAAAGTTACAGCTCTGCCTCCATCCCGACCTTCACAAGTGGTCACAGTGCCGCAGTGTGGGAGACCTGGGTTCCATCCCTGGGTTGGGACGATCCCCTGGAGAAGGAAGGGGCTACCCACTCCAGAATTCTTGCCTGGAGAATTCCATGGACAGAGGAGCCTGGCAGGCTACAGTCCATGGAGTCGCAGAGTTGGACACGACTGAGCGACTTTCACATTGACATCACAGAGTGCTCAGCATGAAAGTGTGGAGCCATTAGGCTTCGAGAGGACTCGGCTATATCTGCCGAGACTTTTAAGGTAGAAACAATTCTCTTTGTCTCGTCCCAGGAACTTTCACATTCGTCCGCACGTCTTCATTTTCCCAACAGGATCTGTCCAGTCGATGTAGTGTTTTAAATAGTCTTACTGTCGCAAATCACAAGGACCATTTTCCCCCCAACTGTGATCTTGAATTTCATAAAGTGATGTTTCTCTTCCTCCTTATTAGCAAAGACTCTTGGAACTGTAACGCCAAGAAAACCTGTCTTATCTGTCAGTGCAAGAAAAATTAAGGACAATGCGGCCGACTGGCATAATTTAATCCTGAAGTGGGAAACCCTCAACGATGGAGGTTTTGCTACTGCAAACAGTATCGCCAACATGAAAATCAGCTTGTCGTAAGTACTGGCAGAACACGTTCTGTGCGCTTCGGCCTTAGCGATCGGGCAGACACTTGATGGGCGTCTTTTAGAGTGGGTCAGGTAGCCTCCAGCAACGTGGATAAACAAAGTGAACAAGCACTGATAGAACAGTGCGTGCAGGTGTGAAGGGTACGTGCGTTTTAGAAACAAAATTATGCTACAAATCGTTTGTGGTTACATCTGCATGTCAAATTATCAAAATGGATTGGGAGGAGACAGACTCAGGCGCTGGTACCTTCTGGGAGGACTGAATGGGATGGTGGGGCAGGTTCCACTTCATCTCCAGACTGCTGCTTTTTATTTCTGTGGTGTTGTGACTATCACTAGAAAATACATAGATTTGGCCTTTGTCCCTGTTCTTGGCACATGGCTCTTAAAACGCTTATGATTTCCTTAGGGACTTGACCTACGGAAGAATCTTTAGTTATAGTAATACTTGTTCTTTGGTCCTCCAGTTCCTGAATTAGCTCCAGAATGATTAAGGAGTGCCCTGTGGTCATAACAGGCCCCTTCCTAAGACATCCAAGCCTGTGTTAATAAGGGGGCTTTTTGGAAAACCCCTAAGGAGGGGGACACCAGCCGTGCAAGAGGAGTTGGCACTGTCAGCCCCGCCCCCTCACCTGCACTCTGGGGAGGTTGAGTTAATCACCGATGGCCAATCATTTAATCAATTGTGACTTCGTAAGGAAGCCTCCATAAAAACCCGGAAGGACAGGGGTTTGGGTAGCTTCTAGGTTGGGAAACCTGAACGCTTCCCTGGGCCCTGATGCCGCAGGGAGAGAAGCCCCTGGGCTTGAGACCCTCCCAGACCTTGCCCTGGTTATCTCCCTATGGTGACCAGGAGCCAGACGTGGTCAGAACACCCAGTGGGATGTTCAGAGCAGAGGAGACATGCTGGAGTGTGTTTTCCCTTAGCAAGTTCTTTTAAAAAGACAAAAGAGAAACTGTAGACAAAAGAAAATGAAGAAATTGTTGGCAGTTACCAGTTCTGATTGAAAGATTTGCTTTATTATTCTTTGCATTTTCCTGTATATATATTTTTAGTTTGGGTTTTGTTTTTTTTTTTTAATCAGCCTGGCTTACGCAAGGCCTCAAAAAATTTAATCAAGACTCAAGCTTGTTCCTACCCATGGAAATCTTTTAGTAAAAGGCGAAAGATTTAAATGACCTGAAGAGAAACATGAGTGTGGATCTATATATAGTAGTTTTGATTTCTCAAAGCTGCATATCTTTTGTCTACCGGCCGGAGTCTAGAGTCTTAACTTCTTGGGCTGGACCCCTGGCCCTCGCCAGCTCTCCCAAGCACATCAGACATGTCAGCCCTCTGGTCCCTTCTCCTGCTCAGCAAGTTCCATGAAGCAGTTCTTACCTGACTCCATAAGATGCTCTCTGAAGTTGGAGGTGGGGGGTGGGATACACTGGGAGTTTGGGATTGATACATACACACACACATACTGTAAATAAAATAGATAACTAATAAGGACCTACTATATAGCTCAGGGAACTCTACTTAATACTCTGTAATGGCCTAGATGGGAAAAGAATCTAAAAAAGAGTGGCTATATGTGTATGTATGGCTGATTCACTTGCTGTACAGCAGAAACTAACACAGCATTGTAAATCAAGTATGCTCCAAAAATCTTTTTTAAAACTTTTTGGTCTACAAAATGAAGAACAACGAGAAGATCTTCCCTGATAATCTTCTAATGTTTCATTTTTTCACTTAAATGTTGATTGTGGAGCCACTAGATTAATTTCAGGTGCCATGGATCACAGCTTTCCATTTACAAAACGCATTCCTAGCTGGCGGGCTCTGAGGAAATGACCATGTCTTGTCCACTGAAGACGCCACAGGGCTGGATTGAACTGACTTTGTTCTAGGGCAGAATCGAGCAGTGGGTGGACATATTCCTTGTGTGCGTAAATAACATGTAAATATGATGATGTGAAATGACACCGGTGCAAACAGTCGATGATGACACATGTCCATGGATATTGAGTTTTCTAGGGTTCATCCTAATGAAGGGAGGCAACCTCATGGAGTGTGTTCTGTTCCTGCTTTTCCATCTGGTTCAGGAGCAAAGACAAGATAGAATTAGCGAGCAGCGGCCTGGCTTCTAACGACTGTGCCGAAAAGGAGCATCCGGAATACAGCAGGGAGCTCGAGACGCTGTGCGAGGAGCTGCAGGCCACCCTGGAAGGCTTGGTAAGGTGTCGCCGCCCCGGGGCGAGTGTGCGCCGGCGCCCGGCAGGGTTCCACACTTCGCTCCTCCGAGATTTTGTTTGTCCCTCCTCCACCTCCTCGGTGGTCTCTTGCTCTGCCTGCCCCATAAATCTGGTTTCCGAGATGCTGTCCTGACCTTCCTTCTGATCGGCTTGTCGCAGGGCAGTGTCCCTGCTCCCGGTCCCCACAGGAAGCAAATTAGGCTTGCGGGCTGCTCGCCTCTACCCAGCAGCCGTCCAGAGGCGAGTGGGCACCACTGCATGCCAGCAGGGCTCTATTCATGGACGCTGAACTGTGAGTTTCATACAGCTTTCATGTGTCACATGAAATATTCTGCTTTTGATTTTTTTTTCAACCACTTAAAAATGTAAAACCCATTCTTAGCTCAAGGGACACCCAAAAATAGATTGAGCTGGATCTGGCCTGAGAGCCCTGATCTCACCCATAAGAGATGCTCTGAAGTGTTGTTTAACTCAAGGCTGGATGTCGGTACCCACCACGCTGGCCACCTCGTGTGGACGAAACACCCTCGTCTCAGCCAGACACAGGGATAGGGTTTTACACATCTTCAACACAGATAACTAAAGCTTCTCCACATGGAGCGTCTATATGTTCTAACATTTCTTGATGTGTTTCTAATGCTTTACATGCTTCTTTATCTTTTTAAACAGCATATGTCGAGTATCATTGTATTTCTTCAAGATACCACTTGTTCAAAGTCAGGATTCCGCCTATTAAAGGCAGACTATAGGTTTATGAGTTTTTCAGAAAAGAAGCACATCCTTTATAAGCTGTAATGGCTTCTGAAACATGAAAATGAGAAAAATAAATAGGGCACCAAGGACATCTTGGTTTCGCCTTTCCTTTGATCGAAATGCACTACTGTCTTCAGGATATTTTGCGGGGGGGAGCTATCTGTCTCCTCTAAGTAAACGATCAGGGTTTTGTGATTGTCCTGGTTTGTAACACCGCCTTCGGGTGGTGCTGTGATAAAAAACAGTTGCCCGCCTGCCCCACCCCTCACAGGCAGAAACAGGCCTGTGTCTTGATCCCTTCTCAGCACTCCCACTGCTAGGAAGGCTGGAGGGGAAGGCGTGTGGGTGTTTGCTTTGTCGCATCTCTATGGTCACTGCTGTGTCTCCAGTAATTGGGTCATTGACCTCAGCTTCTGGACCTAGGCTTCCTGAATTGACACAGGCAGAGTAATAAATTTTTTCCCCCACATTAACCCATTTGATTTTGGCAAGTGGTTTTGTTTGGACAAAACACCAGTGCACACATTGCTTGAAAGTGAAAAAACTGGATGGCTAAGTTCCTATATTGAAATATTTATTTCTGGTCACTCTTAGCTTGTACTTGTCAGTTTTTATTGTTTATTTCTGGTCACTCTTAGCTTGTACTTGTCAGTTTCTGTTGTTTCCTTGAAGTCTAGCTGGTTTGCAACATTGTGTTCCTTTGTGCTGTAAAGCAAAGCAAAGCAAAGTGATTCAGTTACACATGTACACACACTCTCTCGTATCCTTTTCCATTATGGTGCGTTACGGCATATAGAATATAGTTCTATGTGTATACTGAAATGCTTTCAACAAAGTTAAGGACAGGCAGTCGGGCTGTCGTCTGTTGGTCAGTGTGGCAACACTCGTACCAGAACTTCATCATCCGTGGCCTACCGCCTCCCTCTCCACACAAAACATCTCACAGAACCCCCAGCTGGATCAGAATGAGAAACACTTCAGGCACATGCTAACGTGACTTTTACGAAACGTAAAAACCCTGGGAAGGATTTTGTTTCTAAATGCCATTTGGCTTTCTTTAGCACGCAGTTCCCTCATTTATAACTCTGTGCATATGCACACCACGGTGGGGAAGGAGGGCTTGGGCAGGAACAAGGGGAAGAGGCTGTTCGCCTCCCATTTCAGGCAAGGCAGGAGGGACTGACTGGTTTTGCTTGCGTGGTCCCCATTCTCCCTGTTCTCGCGTGGCTGTCTGGTGCCACGGGACCCCCTTCCCCAGCCCCGCTGACTGTGCAGAGGAGGGGTGGCCTGGGGGGGTGTCAGACCTGAGTCAAGGTCCAGAAAACCCAGCCTGATGGACTGAGCAGGTGACATGTCCTGTCCGTGGCCCCTCCACCCACAGCACGTGGCCTGGCAGGGCAGCTGAAAATGGCTGCTAGGTTTGAGGTGACCGCATGCCCCACAGTGGCTCTAGTTCCCAAGGCCTGCTAAGTTGCTTCAGTCGTGTCCGACTCTGTGAGACCCCATAGACGGCAGCCCACCAGGCTCCCCCGTCCCTGGGATTCTCCAGGCAAGAACACTAGGGTGGGTTGCCATTTCCTTTTCCAATGCATGAAAGTGAAAAGTGAAGGTGAAGTCTCTCAGTGGTGTCCGACTCTTAGCGACCCCATGAGTGCAGCCCACCAGGCTCCTCCGTCCATGGGATTTTCCGGGCAAGAGCACTGGAGTGGGCGCCATCGCCTTCCTTCAGACAGCCTGGGCTGACCATGGGTGCTAGCTGTCAGCCCCCGAGTTCTCTGCCCCAGTGGGTTTGTTCTATTTTACATGGAATAAGTGGTTCAAGGGACTGCCCTGGTGGTGCAGTGGTTAGGACTCAGTTCTCACTGCTGTGGGCCCCAGGTTCAATCCCCGGTTGGGGAACTAAGATCCTGCAAGCTGCATAGCATGGCCAAAAAAAAAAATAAAATAGTTTGAGAATTAGTTCTCAGTTTCAAAACCAAAGTTGATGTTATGAGGATATTAATATCATCATTCCTGTTTTCCTCCAGCCTTTAGAGAGAATGGTTTCCCAGGCTTGACTTGGCCTTGAATCTGGCCTTGGTGGAGGGTGGAGGTGTCCGTGTCCCTCAGCTGGACGAACATTTCGCGGTGAGGGCTCTTGCCTTGAGGAGGGACGTGGCGCCGCGAGCGTGTCACTGCAGGGCTGTGGCGTGTGTGATTTTGGTGTCGTTATTGTTGAATGAGCCCCCGGATGGAGCTGGCCCCTCCGGCCCAGGCTGGAGCCTCCGGGGTTTCCTTTGCTGTCCGTGGGCTCATCAGCGCTTCTAAGCATTAGGTGGCAGCGGGGAGCTGCCGCAGGACGCAGAGGGCAGGGCTGGGGATGGGATGTCGAGGCCTGGCCTCGTCCTTCCGGAGCTCAGCAACCTTGAGAATTTTCCCAGCTGTCATCCAGAAGTGATGAGTCCTACCTCCTGGCGTCGGGCCAAATGAAATATCGAACCTGGAAAGATTTGGGAACAGAGCCTGGTCCTTTAAAAACTAATGTTAGCTAAATTTAGTTCAGCCGCTTCATGTAGTTAGAGAGTGCTTGAAGGACCAGGTGCAGGGAATTAAGATTTTGATGACTGGTAGAGCTTTTCTTACACCCCGCTGTGTACATAAAGCTAACTTCATACTTAGGGCCAAGGCAATGGCACCCACTCCAGTACTCTTGCCTGGAAAATCCCATGGACGGGGGAGCCTGGTAGGCTGTAATCCAGGGGGTCGCTAAGAGTTGGACACGACTGAGCGACTTCCCTTTCACTTTTCACTTTCATGCATTGGAGAAGGAAATGGCAACCAATCCAGTGTTCTTGCATGGAGAATCCCAGGAGTGGGGGAGCCTGGTGGGCTGCCGTCAATGGGGTCGCACAGAGTCGAACACGACTGAAGCAACTTAGCAGCAGCAGCAGCAGACCCTACAATGGGGCTTCCCAGGTGGCGCTAGTGGTAAA
This sequence comes from Bos indicus, assembly GCF_029378745.1. Lineage (NCBI taxonomy): Eukaryota > Metazoa > Chordata > Mammalia > Artiodactyla > Bovidae > Bos > Bos indicus. Next base: position 67,192,301 of record NC_091780.1, on the reverse strand, counting down.
GAACCTGCCTGCCAATGCAGGTAGACATAAGAGACCCGGGTTCGATCCCTGAGTTAGGAAGATCCCCTGGAGGGGCGCATGGCAACCCACTCCAGTATTCTTGCCTGGAGAATCCCATGGACAGAGGAGCCTTGTGGGCTACAGTCCATGGGGTCACACAGAGTTGGACACGACTGGAGTGACTTAACACGCACGCACGCAGACCTATGCTACTGAAATCCGAAAGCTTGGTCACTGCACGCGTTTGTCTTACTTCACAAACACTGACGTGGCTCCGACCGGGCGCCCCGCAGGCACTCGCTCAGTCCCCCGGCCCCTGTGTTAGCAGGCACTCTGTCGGGCCGGGCCCCACTGCAGCAAGCTCCTGACGTGCGCCAAGGCACCATCAGCTCACGTGCTCGCTGTTGCCTCCCCGTGTGCAGCATGCTGGGCTTGCCTTTCGTTATTACAGTTTTATCAACAATGAAACCAAGCCTCAGAGGTCTCAGTGAACTTGAAACCAAGCAGGACACGGAAGCATTTTTGTCCCACCTTTCTTGTTTGTAGGCAAGACCCCAGTCTCGAGACCTGCCTGGTGGTCCAGTGGCTAAGACGTCACGCTCCCAGTGCAGGGGACCCGGGTTCAATCCCTGACTGGGGAACTAGATCCCACGTGCTGCAGCGAAGATCAGAGATCCCAAGTGCTGCAGCTAAGACCTGGCACAGCCAGATAAATAAATACGGGGCTTCCCTGGAGGCTCAGTGGTAAAGAATTCGCCTGCCAATGCAGGAGACATGGGTTCGATCCCTCATCTGGGAAGATCCCACATCCCGCCGAGCAGCTAAGCCCGTGAGCCACAACTACCGAGCCTCTGCTCTAGAGCCCATGCTTGGCAACAAGAGAAGCCACTGCAGTGAGAAGCCCGAGCACCGCAACCAGAGGGTGCCCCCCAACCCGCTCGCTGCAACTAGAGAAAAGCCCCACAGCAACAAAGACCCAGCACAGCCAAAAACCATTAAATAAAATTGTAATGAATAAATAATTTGTTTTTAAAAAAAAGACTCCAGCCTCCCTGACCTTCCCTGAGTTCCAAAGGGTGGATTCCAGCAGTTGCTAATTTAGAGAGGAGCAGTCAAGAAACTACTTGAGGCAAGATTAAAGGGACCCGAGAAACTCATCAAGATTAGGAGGCCTGACCACCTGAGACCAGGCCCTACACACACCCTAATCTTATTGGCAACCCCACCCCTTGTGGCTGTAAAACTCCTCGTCAAATACCCCTGGGCCGCAGACACACAGTTTTTCAGAGCAAGAGGCTGCCATGTCTTCTTTTGCCTGGCAAAGCAATAAAGCTGTTCGTTTCTACTTCACCCAAAACTCTGTCTGAGATTTGATTCAGCACTGGTGCACAGAGGCTGAGTTTTTGACATCAAACTCAAAGGCAGTTCATCGGAGTCAGAGGTGAGCTCATTTCATGCCTCTTCTCCTGTCTTTCATTCCATGAAAGGGAGAGCCTGCCTTTACCACCCCTCTAGGTCTTCGGTGCTAAAAAGTGAGTGATGTTCAGAGAGCTAGTGCTCGCAAGCTTCCTCTTCTCCAGCATTGGAGATCCAGGGTTTATTACTGAAGTAAACCAAACTTGTGTAATCAAAGCAACCGTTCACCTCCATCTCCCAGAAGTTTGCTGCACACGGAGTGAATGGTATTGAGTTATTGGACTTACCTCTCAACAGACTTACATTTCTTAGCTTTGAAATCTTCAGAGTTACTGAATCTAAGACTGAATTTCCAATAATATTCTCATAGTCTAAGTTAATATCTTTTTCAGACGAAAATACAGATGAAGATGGAAAAGCTGTCTTCAACCACCAAGGGCGTTTGTGAACTAGAGGATTACCATCATGGGGAGGAGAGAAAGCGCCCCCCGCTCTTCCACACGTGGCCCACAGCTCATTTTTGTAAGTAGTTCTTTGTGCCTGCTTTTCAAGGGTAGATCCTGAGAGCATTTCATGCCATTTAGATCTGGCCCTCTAAAGCTGACAAGACTTTGAAATTCAATTCAGAAGGATCCACTGGGAGGGAGGGAGATGGAGGCATCTTAGATGAGTGTTTCTTCTTGGCTTTAATTACCTACTAACCAGCAAAGACTCATTGGAAAAGACCCTGATGCTGGGAAAGATTGAGGGCAGGAGGAGGAGGGGGCAACAGAGGATGAGATGGTTGGATGGCATCACCAACTCAATGGACATGAGTTTGAGCAGGCTCCAGGAGATGGTGAAGGACAGGGAAGCCTGGTGGCTGCAGTCCACGGGGTCGCAGGGTCGGATACGTCTTAGTGACTGAACAACAATCAGCAAAGAGTGTTAAACATCATTAGAGACCCATGAAGCAAGCTGCCGTTAGTCCTTTAAAGCCAGTGGGCAGAATGAGCTTAGCCACCTCAGCAGAGGCAGGATTTTTTTTTTTTTTGGTAGAAAGATAGATTTTCACTTTTTGTTTTGCTTTGTTTAAAAAGTAAATGGGGATCACTTTAGCCTGCCCCATGAAGGCAGGCTGCTGGGAAAACAAACCCCATTACTTAAATAAATTGTGCAGTAAGGGCTGTTTTTAGCATCAGTTTAAAAGAAGGGCTAAACTATTTGATGTCGCTTTGAGACCTCACTTCTAAATAAGGGAGAAGGATAAAATCACCTAATGTAACGTGTTCATTGAATGTTGTCGGTCTGAGATGAGTGCACTCTGTATAGTGACTGTAGGCTCCTAAGAGCTGTGTAGAGAAGGTTACAGGTGCTTTTTAATTCCATGACACTCATTTCCCTTGTTATCTGATCCTGATCTACACTGGCCAGAGTCCGTCTTCCTCGTAGTTCTGCTGCTGACTCTGGCTTTTAAGGAGCAGCTTTTCAAAGTCCCTGGTGGTCCGGTGGTCAGGACTTGGTGCTGCCACTCCAGAGGGCATGGGTTCAATCCCTGGTCCAGGCACTAAGATCCCATAAGCAGTGCAGCAGGGCCAAAAAATCCCCCTCCAGCAAATGCTGCTGTTCGAGGGGGCCCGCGTTTGTTGCAGACGAGGTCTCCCGCAAGCTCTCGGACATGTACAGCCAGGAGCTCCGCCTGAAGCGCACGGTGGTGGAACAGCTGGCACACACGGCCGACCGCGACCTCGCCCTCAGCTACCTGTCCATGTGGCTGCATCAGCCCTACCTGGAGGCTGGGAGCTGGCTGCTTCTGGAGAGCATGCTGCTGGAAACCGGGCACCGCGTGCTGTGACCTCCCCCCACGCCTCCGGGCTCCAGACCCCCCCCAGCGGACAGACTTCCAGGTGGGCGCTGGGCGGTACCCTGGGATCACGCCCCCCGGCTGCACCCTGGATCAGGCCCTGTGCTCGATCCTTGCACCAGCTCTCTGCAGCCTCTCCTGACATTGTCTACCACTCAGCCTTGTCTGCACCTGTTGTGAATGTGGCATCTATGAAGACTTCCGCATGAAATAAATGAGTTCCTCAACTAAACGACTGAGTGATCTGGTTTTTGTCAATTAGGTCTATTTTACATAGATTCCACTTGTGTAGAAAATGCCTGGTTTAATATTTGTATTGTTAAAATTGTGGGACTGTATTAGCTTTGTAACTGCAACTAAGATGGGTGGGACTCGCGGTAAAGAATCTGCCTGCCAATGCAAGGAATGTAAGAGATTTGGGTTCAGTCCCCGGGCTGGGAAGATCCCCTGGAAAAGGAAATGGCAACCCACTCCTGTGTTCTTGCCTGAAAAATTCCATAGACAAGAGGAGCCTGGTGGGCTCCAGTCCCTGGGGTCCCAAAGAGTTGGACACGACTGAGTGCACATTAGCTTTGTAATTGCAACTAGTGTCTAAAATACTTGAGAGGTCACTGAATAAAGATCAGCATCATGCAAATGAGAACTAGCTACCAAAAAATTGCCCATCTGTGTACTTAGGCCATGACAGGCCAGGTGAACTGTCTTCCATGTCCTTCTGGTTTAAATCCTAGTTTGGCAATATCTGCAACCAGATATTGGGGGTCAGTTCTGCCATTGCTCCCCCAGAAACAGAAGTCTAAGAAATGTCATGCTGTGATACAGGATGTAGTCTCATGACACTCAAGTCCTAGCAGCTCAGGAACAAGTGCTTCCCAGGCAAAGAAAGAAAATACCCAGAAATAAAAGACTGTATGTGATGGGGGTGTATTTGGAGCGAATCTCACTGTGTAAGTTGGCATGTGCAAAGCGTTCCAAAGCAGCACTTCTTAGAACTTCTTGTTCTCTCCTTTGCAGTATTTATTAGAACCCAACCATAATAGTAGCCCGTCAGATGTCCTGCAGCCTGGAAACCGCCTGGCTGGCATTCGGCAGAAGGGGCATCCTGCCCCCAGGGCTCCCTGCCGTGGTCTCAAGCCAGGTGGGCAGGACCAGCCCTCCTCAGAGGCATGGGGTCAGTTTTTAGGATTGGGATGGGGTGTGGTACTTAAAAAAGAGTAAATGTTCTTCAGGGGAGACACTGAAGAACTGCTCAACCTTTCTAGGGCACATCCTGTCTTCTCGACACCTCACCCATGGACACCGAGGTTGCCAGGGAGAATGGGAATGAATGACGCTACTGATGCTGAAGCCCAGCCTCTGTGCACCGGCGCTGAAGTGAATCTTGGAGACAGTTTGGGGTGAAGTAGAAAAGAATTGCTTTGTCAGGTGAAGGAAGGGGGCCACGTTGGGCTAATGCCCTCAAAACTGTGTCCTGAGCTTCCATGGTGGCTCAGTGGTAAAGAATTCGCCTGACAACGCAGGAGACATGGGTTCGATACCTGAGCCAGGAAGATCCCAGATGGCAAAGCGCAATGAAACCCCTGTGCTACAACTACTGAGGCCGTGCCCCAGAGCTTGTGCCCCGGAACACGGGAACTCAAGCAGTGAGAAGCCCGAGCACTGTGATGAGAGTAGCCCCCGCTTGCAGCAGCTGGAGCAAAGCCTGCACAGCAGCAGGACCCAGCACAGCAGCAGGACCCAGCACAGCCGAATATAAATAAATAAAAAAATAGCTGTGTCCCACCCGGGGTGAGGGTGAGGGGTTGTGTGGTGTCTTATAGTCAAGGGGGCAGGCTTTCTGCTTAGTACCCCGCAGGGCCTGCATTCTTCAAAGCCAGAGGTCATCTGGAGTCGGGGTGACCTCTCTGGAGAATGTTTCATTGAGTAGTTAACATGTTCCATTTTTTGGGACACCTACCCAGCAGAAGAGCTCGAAGATACTGTTCTATGTATCCTGAATATTAATTTGAAGGACTGAAGCTGAAGCTTCAATACTTTGGCCATCTGATGGGAAGAACTGACTCTTTAGAAAAGATTCTGATGCTGGGAAAGATTGAAGGCAGACGGAGAAGGGGACCACAGAGGATGAGATGGTTGGATGGCATTACCGACTCAATGGACATGAGTTTGGGCAAGCTCAGGGGCTTGGTGATAGACAGGGAAGCCTGGCGTGCTGCAGTCCATGGGGTCCAGAGTCAGACACGACTGAGAGACTGATCAGATCGTTTGAGGAGGAACCGGGACCTGCCTGGGGCTGCACTATTATTTCTCAACAGCTCCTCCCTGTTGCTCTATGCCCTCCCTTCCCTGACTCAGTTCAGCCCCTCAGTCCAACCTCCCTGATGAGCAGCTGTCTGAAGCTGCCCTTTGGAACTCAGAGGCTCCCCAGGTGGTGCAGTGGTGAGGGATCTGCCTGCCAATCTGGGAGACACAAGAGACACAGGTTTGATCCCTTGGTTGGGAAGAGCCCCTGGAGGCGGGCATGGCAACCCAGTCCCTGAGAATAAAGCCCACTCCTCCACAGCACAGGGAGGGCACAGCCCACAGCCCCGGCCCCAGCGTCCAGGGTCCCTCCTGATGGTGTCGGCCAAGGTGGGGAAAGGACAGCTGTGCCCTTTTGATGCTCTCATCTGAGTGTGGACAAATGGCCCTCTCTTTCTCCCCAATAGAGCCCAGGAAAACATTCCAAGAAGAGACGGAAAGACCTTGCTTGATAAGTGGCTTTACAAGCGGGACACGGAGGGGCTGCGGCTCCTGCCCTGTGCCTCACTCTCCCTATCCACCGAGTGCCAGCACAAACAACGCTCTCCCCTACTGCCCAATAAAATGCTGCCCAGATAGCAAGCTTGCATATTTATTTATTGAACCCAGAAGCAGCTTCTCGTGTGGACCAAGTCTGGTATAAAGCAGCACGTCGCTGAGGAGAAAGGGGACGTCATTTTCTGTGACTGGGGGCAGGGGAGGCAACCCAGAACCAGTGTGGCGCCACCTGCAGCAGCTGTCAGAGGCTCCCAGGGGCAGATGTGTCAGAGGGACCCATCACCAGGCAACGCACCCACCATCATCACAGCAAGCAAGATGTAGAAAAAGGTGGACAGTGAGGTAGAAAGACGTTGTTCATTATAAATAAAATGTTCATTTGTGTCAGTATTCACATTAGAAAAATACACGTTCCTTGAAACACACCTTCTCTGGGTAAAATCCACACAGATCTAGGGCTGCGGCTCTGACCCCATCTCACTGAGAGGGCTGCGTCTCCAAGCCTCCAGAGGAGCCGTTCCGGGGGGCCCGCCTGCAGGGCAGGCCCCTCCGCGTCCATCACTGTGACAATACTCCCCTCCCTGGACACTACGGAACCCGAAAGGAACAAGGGAAGCCTGTCAGAGTCTGAACAGCCGTCTGCTCCTGTTCCTGAGACAAGAGCATGGGGCACCCATCGCTGAGTTCAAAAGCCATGGCCTCCCGGACGGCAGCGCTGCCTCCAGCCCCTGGTCTGTGTGCCTCTCAGAGGAGCTGGTCCCAGCCCCCTGCGGCCTGCAGGGCCCCCTCAGGACTTGGCATCTGCCCCGGCTGGGCCGAGGCCCCGCTTGGACTCGGTGCTGTGCACACAGTTGGCTGGCACGGCGTCCATGGACCACGCTTTCCTGGGCAGAGGGGCAGGGGCCTCACCGGCGCTGGACTCGGGGCTGCTCGGGTGGGAGCCACACGCCTCACGGAAACTTCCTGCCTCTGAGTTTCCAGGCTGGAGACTGAAGCGCTGCAGAGAACCGGGCTCCCCAGGCCAGCCCCAGTATCTGGACACTCTCCCCAGGGAGTGCTGCCAGCTGGTGCTGGGCCCACGTCCCCGGTTCCCCTAAGGGACGGGGGAGCCCTGGCCCAGGGCATCCGGGCACAGGGCAGTGGGGTCTGCAGGCCCACCCCGAGCTGTCCAACCAGCCAGTGCTGCCGGCCGGTGGCCCACCTGTGCCACGCTGCCCTTGCGCTCAGGAGCCGGGATCGAGGGGCTTTCCTCAGGACGGGGAGAGGCGACCCCACTCACTCGGGGGGTAAAACCTAAATGGTTCAGAAAAACAGAGTCAGTTGTGAACTGCTGCCAGTCACGTATCACTATCCAACCAAGCTAGTCCAAAGTAACTTTCCTGCCCCTGCAACAGAAACAGAAACCCTCGTTACTTGGCAGCTTCCAGGAATGGATGAAGCTGAAAGGAAACGCAGACCTGTGAGGCGAGGGGAGCTGTGTTCCAAACAGGTGCCAGACAGCCCTCATTGTTCTGTGAATAAACCTGCCCTCCTGTCTGGAAGAATTAAGTCCTAACTTCTGAAGGGGAGGAGGCCTCTTTATATTAGAGACCTAAGGATCAGGTAAGGTTATTAGGCAGCTGTGATAACATTTTGCAAAGTTGCTGCTGCTGCTGAGTCGCTTCAGTCGTGTCCGACTCTGTGCGACCCCATAGATGGCCTACCACCAGGATCCTTTGTCTCTGGGACTCTCCAGGCAAGAACACTAGAGTGGGTTGCCATTTCCTTCTCCAATGCATGAAAGTGAAAGTGAAGTCGCTCAGTCCTGTCCGACTCTGTGCGAACCCATAGACGGAAGCCCACCAGGCTCCCCCGTCCCTGGGATTCTCCAGGCAAGAACACTGGAGTGGGTTGCCATTTCCTTCTCCAATGCATGAAAGTGAAAATGAAAGTGAAGTCGCTCAGTCGTGTCCGACTCTTAGTGACCCCATGGACTGCAGCCGACCAGGCTCCTCCGTCCATGGGATTTTCCAGGCAAGAGTACTGGAGTTGGGTGCCATTGCCTTCTCCTTTGGAAAGTTACGCCTGCGATATATTCCAGGTGTCTCACGGATCTGTTCTGGCTAGCACCAAAATAAAAACCAGAACATGTCTTGTTTTCCAACGTTAACTCTCAGCTGGCACTGAGAGCCAAGTCTCACGAAAGCCAAGCTCACATGTCCTGTGACCAGTCCCTGCTCTCAGGTCTCCCCAACTCCTCGGGGCCCTCCCAGGTACCACCCACTCAGCACCACGAGGCAGCTCTTTATTCCAATAGAGGACTCAAGGAAACCCCAAAGACCTGAGACTCCTGGGGAATAAACACTGGGAAGCTGGGGTAAAACTCTTGAGAAACCAGAGGGGTCTCTGAAACGCGGCCACAGGAGCGCCGTCCCCCCTGAGCAGCAGGTCTCTGAGCCCCGCGGTGCACACCGCGAGGGCTGTCTTACCCACACCAGCCGCTGGGGCACACTCGGCCGGCCTCTGCAGGCCCCCGTCTTCAGCAGGACACTCGTCTCTCCTGGTCCTTTTCACTGAGGCCAGCCCGTCCCCTGCAATCTAGGGAGAGAAGGCCCAACCAGCTAAGACTAGGAAGAAACAGGCCAACCGGCACCTCTTCTCCCTGGAGAAGTGCTGTGAGTCCCAGCGGTCCACCCCAACAATTCCCCGCTGGCGCCCCTCGGGCCATGCCCACCTCATTCGCCCTCTTTTGCGGACCTGCTCCCTCCAGCTCCTCTGGGGCCTCCTCCGGGCTGGTGCACTTGCAGGGAATGCAGTCTGCATGTACTTCTTTTTTCCTTAGGAATTCCTCTGTGATTCCTATGGACTCGGCAACCTGAGAAGAAAGGGGCCCATAGAGATGCTTCACTCAAAACACCAGATTCAGAAGCATGTCCACACTTAAGAATAAAGGCCTGAGTCTGAACCCATGGAGTCCCTTTGTATAGCAAGGTGCCATGAGGACAATGGGAAGGATGAAGACGCACTGGCGTCACAGCTGCACAACGTTAGTCTGACTCCACGGTAACTTCCTTGCCCACTATTCCTCCTGGATGGCATCCACGCCTGCTCATCTGGCAGGTTATGTATGAACAGGTAGGTGACCACTGCCAACCGGGGCATCTATGTGAGGCTTAGTGAAAAATCCATTACATTAAAAAAAAAAAATACGTAATTTAAGGCGATAAAACATAGGGCCTCCCTGGTGGCTCAGGGGTAAAGGATTCGCCTGCTGATGCAGGAGACACAGGTTTGATCCCTGGTCCAGGAAGATCCCACATGCCTCGGGGCAACGAAGCCCCAGCACCACAACTACTGAGCCTGTGCTCCAGAGCCCGGGAACCACAGCTACTGAAGCCTGAGCACCCTGGAGCCCATGCGCCACGAGAGAAGCCAGCACAGCGAGAAGCCCAGCACTGCCACAGGGCAGCCCCTGCTCCCCGCAGCTAGAGAAAAGCCCCTGCAGAGCAACAAAGACGCAGCGCAGCCGAAGAAGACACGGACGCATGTCAGTTTATATTAAGCATTGAATTTGTATAAAACGAATGAGGACAACCCAGAAAACCCACATGGTATGTTACAGTGTGGATCAAGACACTTCTTCCTGTAGAAGTAATGACTCTGAAACACTACCCTTTCTAGGCAGGCAGCTCCATTGTGGGTATGATCAAACTTTAGGAGCTCTTAAAGTCAACATGGCCTAAGTGTCACTCATTGTTGTAGGAGCGATTTTTTTAATACACCGGACCCCGCTTTGTTTACTTACTTCCTTGCTGTGGTCACTGGTTTGTTGTCCTTTCTGAGATTCTAAATGTAAGTGAGACGACATGGTATTTGCCTTCCTCTCTCTGACTTCTCTCACTCAGCATAATACCCTCCAAGCCCACCCATGTTGTTAAAAGACTGTGGCAAAACCAGACTATTGAAAAGCACAGCATCTCGAAAGCCAGAAAAGACGACTAACGATTCAGGGCTGCCCTCTGCCGAGGGGGGAGCTGGGGGACTTGGCGCAGCCAGAGGCGCTCGGCGGGCCGAGGACCTGAGTCTCTGAGCTGGGCGCAGGGAGTCCCCCGGATGACCTGCCCACGGGCACATGCTCTGCCCAGTGGAAGGTTTTATCCAAAACAAGTAAAACCACGTCAGTTTACAGCGTATTTCTGTCAAGGACCCAAAATAGCTAAAGGCAAGGACCCTGAAATGGGGGCTCTGGGAACACAAGCACGAACGACAACTGCTGGTCCCTGCGTGATTCATCCCTTTGCAAAAACCTACATAACGAAGAAAAGACACCACCTATTCACTGTGATCATCGGGGAGTGGGAGGATGGTGGGTGCTTCTTTTTAGCTTATCTGCATTTCTGAGTTTTCTGAAAAAAGCATGTATCACTTTTAGAAGAAAGAGCTAAACAGAAGCTGACTATGAAGATGTCATGACTAAAATAAACATCCTCCTTCTTTACTGGACAGCTTCCCCTTGGCTCTGGGCGAGACTTCCCACGGGAGCTTGTTACCTTACTGTTGTTTACTTCCAGGGGCTCCTGAGAGCAGGGTCCAGAACTACGGAGGTAATCTTGACACATTTCCGTAACCATTTTATGCAGCTCTTCAAACTCCTTGTATACAGATGGGAAGAGAGGTTTTGCTAGATGACCTTTTTCAACCTCAGTGAAGATAAAGATGACAAAGGGGAAAAAAAAAAAAAAAAAAGATGTTTCGACCCAAGGCAAAGATATGGAAAATACAGAGAGGAATCCTAAGGCGGGGAGGACATTCCTAAGCCCCCAGCCGCTGTCAGCAGACTTGGCCTTCGCTCCCCAGCGAGAGTAAAGTGTGCCCTGCACTGCGCTCAGTGGGACAGCAGACGGCCCGGAAGAAGCAGCCCAGGAAACAAACCAGCCCTGCTGAGGGCCGCAGAACGGCGGCCGGGGGAACAGGACAGACAGGCCCTGAGGACCAAACAGGCACGTTCTGGGGCCTGCAGCCGGGGGAGGGCCAGGTCTCCACTCCTGGGGTGCTCCTGAAGTGTGGGTGCAGGCAGCAAGGCCACATCTCAGCACAGGCTCCCCGGGGACGGGGCTGCCGTGGAGGCAGCTGGCAGGGGCGTGGGTGCGAGAGGAAAGGTGACTGTGGCTCTTTCCGCACACCGAGTCCACGCGGGCCTGCCTGACGGCCCTGTGCTGGGTGCCCAGGCCGGACCAGCCAGCCCACTTTAGCCCTCTCTGGGGAAAGGAGATGATTCCCAAGGCCTGGCTCCGTCTAAGAAAATATTATAAAGGATGCGTTTCTAAATAACTTCAGATCATCCCCTCAGTTGCTTAGAAACACTAAGAAGACCCACCTTCATCAGAAGAAACTCATACACGGTCACAACCTGAGCCAGTCGAGGCAGAGCCAACTCCACTAGATCGTCCTGGTCACACTGGTGGAGAAGCTACCGGAAGAAAGTGTTTGACATCTTTGAAAGAATTTCCCAGCAGCCAGCAAGTTGGTGCAACAAAAACCACAGGAAGCAGAAAGTTGCCTAGTCTCAGTGACGAAGCAACTCTCAACTGGGAGCGCTGTGCCTGCTACACAGCTCACATGCTCACGCATAACCACTCCTGTGATCGACTCTGCATTCAGAGTCTGCCCCCGATGGGAGCACTGAGCGAGCAGTGGGTACCAGGCCCTGGATGAGGACACAGCCACGGTGGGGAAACAGGTTTCGCTCCCCAGGGCTCACCAACTGGTGTCAGAGCCAAAAACACAGCAAGTCCTGAGGCAGCCTGCAGCCAGGAGACCACACCAAGGCACAGGGACAGGCAGGAGGAGACGCGGACATGGGGAGGGGCTGGGCGGGGCGCGTGGATGACGCAGGAGGGTGCAGTCCTCGGACGGCGTCGTGGGCACGGTGTACCCCCACACCCCGGACGGAGCCTGATACCGGACACCCCCAGTCGTGTGTAAACCAGTGCCCATCTCTGGGGAGCTTCTCTTGTGTGGGATCAAAAGAGGCGCTCCTCAGAGGGTCCCTGATTCTCCGCGGCACAGTGCGGCGCTGCGGGTCCCAGCCACGCACTCCAGTGGCCTCACTGACCTGACCCACAGGGAGTGTCTCTGGGGTTCCAGTTCCTCATCTAAGCGGAGCTACTGACACACAGTGAACTGAGAGCGGCTGGAACCAGCAGAAAGTACTCCCAGGATGGAAGCCATTCGCTCGTTTCAAATGTTAGTGAGCAAATCACATCAGAAGCCTCCTGACCTCCTACTCCTAAAACTCACTCAGCCAGGACTTGGTAACAAGCCCATGGGGAGGAAAGTTAATTCACCCGGGTTTAAATTTCCCGCTGGATCCTGCAGCCTCCTAGGCTTTCTAGAAAGCCATTTCCTCTCTGAAAACCACTTTCCCCTCATGTGTAGTTTGGAGGCCCAGGGCCCAGAAAGCCACTCTCTGGGGCTGGTTGTCTCACGTACTTAGCTGTGCTTTCCCTTTGCTATTTTTTTACTTATTTTCTTTAAGATGCAGGCAAATAAATATATCCTTGCCAAAGACAACCTAAGTTTGGGGTCCCACTCTTCTAAGCCAATCTAACTAAATTCAATAAACCTACTTTCAAGGGGCTAGAAAGGAGATTCTAGAATTTAAAACCCGAAACATGCTTTTATATCTTGAAACTTTTTACAAAAAAAACCCCACCATTTCTATTCTTTTCTAAACTGCTTCCACACAAACCCAAGTTATAATTATTCTACAAGTTATCAAGGCAAGCAGCTGGTACACCTAAGAATCATTTCGGGCAATGCCATCTCTGAATAGAGCATTCATCCCATTACACATCAGGTGAACTGTTTGAGTCCTTCTGGGCATTTTACTCTGAAATTCAGAAACCTAGAGAGTTGCCACATACCATGCCAGAGACACGGGTTTCAAGAACGGGGCTCTAAGGGCGACGCACCTCCTGGAGCCTGGCCCTGCTCCTCGCGGCCCCAGCACCCACGGGCGGGTGAGCTGTGCCGCTCCGCTCCAGGACGGCCGTGCTGGGCTCTGCGGGGACCATGGAGAAGCTGCTTCTTCTAGGTCCGGGATGTCTCTCTGATCCCAAAAGGGCTGAAAAACTTCCATTTTTTGCTTCAGATACCAGCGCTTCTTCAACTTCCACAGACTGACCATTCTAGATTGGGGTGCACACCCAAACCAAAATAAAATAATCATGCTTTATACACCGTAATGAAAACCTTAGAGAAGAAAAAATATCATCAAAACAAGGAACTTGTAAATTATTCTTCTTGGCATAATCAAGACACATTAATGATAATCAATGCATCTTAAACAAAGGTTCCCTTTAAGATACCAGATGAACACCAGCCTGCAAATCTGGGCTGACAAACCATAATCATGGAGTTGTGCCCAAAATGAAACGAAAAACTCTTCTGATGTCACTGGCATATTAAAAATTGACCGGAGTTTTGTTCATTCATAATTCACCCATGACTTCTAAACTTTTTTTATTGGATACACTTCAAATACCGTAAAAGTCATCCTTTGGAAATATACAGAGGTGGACTTTAGAAAATTAACCAGGCTGTGTAAGCTCAGAGTCCTAACCACTGGACTGCCAGGGAAACACCTCAACTGCTGTTTTTAAATAACGGACTAGTGCACATGTCACACAAATGTTCACCCCACACACACTGGGCTTCAGTAAATACATGCTGAAGTGGTAATGCAAATCCATGGTGACTGGATCTGCTCTGTTTGTGAGTTTTGAAAGGGGAAAAGCGGGGAGAGAACCCGGCAGGCCGCGTGTTACTGTAGACGGTCCAGGAAGCAGCCTTGTGGACCAGCGCCCCCACGCAAACCTTTCCCAAGGCCACGGTCATGTCAGCATCAGCAAGAGCGCTGCGATTCGTTTCCCTGACCGGCCCTGCAGGACCCGCGCCTGCATTCCACGGCACGCGGTGAGCCAGGCTGCCCAGACAGGAGGCACACTGCTCCGTGCCCACCCGGCACCAGTGCGCACATATCGTCCACTCAAGGACAACGTGCAGGAACGAGGACACAACCACCGAGAGAAAGGTTACCTGCAGGCCACGCCGCGCTGATGCAGCCCCTTCCTCAACTGGCAGAGCTGGCGTGGGCGGCCCCCGGGACGCCAGGCTGCAGGTCTTGCCCTCCGTGGGGCCCGCGATCACGCTCCCATTGGCCTTCTCAGATGGCGACATCTCAGGCTCCAGGTGGCCATGGCCTGGGTTAAGTTTAAAGTGCCGGGCCAGCCCCCCCTTTCCTATGTATGACTTGTCACACGTCTGACACTTGAAAGTTTTGGGCCTCAGGGAGCAGGTTGCTAAGTCAAAGAGCGCCCGCCTTCCTCTCTGATCTTCGTCTTCTTCCACACTCAGCTCGGCATAGTCGTCGGAGTCAGATGGGTGGCCATCAGCCAAATCCTCTGTCTTGATGAATTTATAATCTTTAGCTTTATACTTGGGAGGTCGAGATATCCGTCCAGAACGTGTTTTCACTTTTAGAGACTTCTTTAGTTTCTCAGCGTGTTTTGTTTGCGAGCTGGAAATAAATAAATTTGCTGAACTGGATGAAACAGATGTGATTGCCGGCGGGTCAGAGGCCGACAGACGGACGGCTGCAGTGCTTCGGCCACTCGGAGGCTCGGTGGCCGAGACTGTCTTCACAGGGACTGGCCGGAGGGCAGGCAGCGGCCTCTGTATGAACACGCGAACCGGAGGCCGGGGATGGTGACTCAGGACGCGTGGCGGTGGCCCCAGCAGCTGAGAGCTGAGCCCCACCGCACTGCAGTGCCCGCTGGGCGGCGGGCCCGGCCCGGCCAGCTTGGACGGGATGGTGGCCAGCGCGGGCATCGGCTTTTCCTGACCTTTCGTCTCTCCAGATCTTACCTTGATGCAAATGGCTTCCAATTGCTTAAACACAGAAAAAGAAAAGAAGCACTGTGTTTATCACATTTCTGCAATTTTGTTCCCATCTTAAACCCACTGCTGAAATTTTTTTTCTAACTTACACATCTTACATATAAAAAACTCTGTATCTATTCTGTTTACACTGACGTTTCTCAACCCTTCTGCCCAGTCCATAGTCATCTATTTTACGTCACATTTCTTGTACTTGCATACATAAGAAGCATTTGCTTATATACACAAAATAAAAAGTTCATGTAACTACTCACCATTCCTACATAAATGCCTTTTGATAGCACTGGGTTGGCCAAAAAGTTTGTTCAGCTTTTTCTGTACAATCTTAACGGGAAAAACCGAATCAACTTTTTAGCTAACCCAGTATCTACATTTTTTTTTTTTACATTTTTTTTTTTAAATCCACTCAGTTGATCACATGAACCATTAAAAAATATCCTTTATAGTTTTACCACATGTACTTGGAGTTCTTAGTACTCTAAATTGGACTCAGTTCAATACATGGCCTTATTTTTTAAAGTTCTGAGTGAAATTCTGGAAACCAAAAAAGCCATAAAGAACTATGCAACTCGGGTCCCCACCACCTACGTTTTGACACGCAACATTCCTACACTGGGAAGCCTTCTTGCCCCACGTCTGCACGCCTTGTTTTCCCCCAGCCCGAACGTGCTGTTTGTCATTTGCACGCATTCTTTATATCACACTTGTGCTTAGTCACTCAGTCGTGTCCGACTCTGCGACCCCATGGACTACAGCCCACCAGGCTCCTCTGTCCACGGGGATTCTCCCGGCAAAAATACTGGAGTGGGTTGCCATGCCCTCCTCCAGGGGATCTTCCCAACCCAGGGATCGAACCCAGGTCTCCTGCATTGCAGGTGGATTCTTTACCAGCTGAGCTACCAGTGAAGCCCATATTATACTTGTAGGTGTCCCTGAAAATAAGCAGTTCCGTCTTGATGTGTTTTCAAATGTTACACAAGTGAGCACCATCTCTGGTACCCTGGTGGGTTTCCCGCCTTGCTCGTGAAACTCCTCCGCGGGGAAGTGCGTAGCCCTCGGGCGCTCACTGCTCATCATCTCTGGTATCCTGGTGGTTTTCCCGCCTTGCTCGTGAAACTCCTCCGCGGGGAAGTGCATAGCCCTCGGGCGCTCACTTGTCTGTTCTGTCTTGATGCGTTTTCAAATGTTACACAAGTGAGCGTCATCTCTGGCATCCTGGTGGTTTTCCGCCTTGCTCGTGAAACTCCTCCGTGGGGAAGTGCGTAGCCCTCGGGCGCTCACTGCTCTGTAGCACAAGGCACAGGTGGCCTCCCGCCCCGCGCTCTCTGGTCTGCTTTGCACGGTCACGGATCGCACATGTGTGTGTACACACGTGTAAATTTCTCCAGGGCACACACCTAGGAGCTGGGCTGCATTTCTTCATCAGCTTTTTTTTTTTTTAACATAACAAAGTTTTATTTTATCCTTTTGGCCCCATGGCTTGTGGGATCTTAGTTCCCCAACCAGGGATAGAATCTGAGCCCTTGGCAGTAAAAGAGCAGAGTCCTAACCACTGGATGGCCAGGGAAATCCCTGAAAACATTTTAAATGCACGTGCCTTTTGACCCAGCAGTCTTGCTTCTTGGATCCCAGAAGGAACACTGGCACTGTCACAGGGATGTATGTCCAGGGGGTTGAAGGCAGCGCTGTAACAGAAAGCACCCGCCAAAGGTGAGGGCTGCTGCCGACCAGGTTCCACAAGTGCTTTTTAGAGAATATTTATTTATTTGGCCATGCTAGGTTTTAGTTTCGACACTCAGTATCTTCAATCTTCACTCTGGCACGGGGGATCTTTAGTGTAGCATGCAAACTCTTGGTTGTGACATGCAAGATCTAGTCCTCTGACCAGGGATCAAACTGGGCCCCCTGCCTTGGGAGTGCGGAGTCTTAGCCACCAGACTACCAGGGAAGTCCGCACCAAGTTACTGAGCAGTGACCTTGTGCCTGATACAAAGTGTAGGTGTTCGGGAGACAGCAGTCATGGTCTCGGCGGGGGGGCAGCAAAACTAGGTTCCTGCCTTCACTGAGCAGAAACAAAAAGAGAAAAGAGAGATAAACCTCATCACCCAGAGCTGACTTTCTCAACTTGCCACAGCTGACATCTTGGACCAATAAGTCTGTCATGCCAGCTGAGCTGGGCAGCGTTGAGCACAGCCCCGCCTCTACCCAGCAGAAGCCAGCAGCACTCCCCAAGCTGTCACAATCAAAAATGTTTCCAGCAACTTCCCTGGGGGTCCAGTGGTTAAGAATCTGCCTTCCAGTGCAGGGGATGTGGGTACCACCCCTGGTTGGGGAACTAACATCCCACGTGTCTCTGGGCAACTAAGCCGGTGCCCCGCACTCCAGAGCCTGTGCTCCACAATGAAGACCCCGCGTGCCCCAACTAAGTCCCAGTGCAGCCAAACAGATTAAAACCAAAACCAAAATATCACCAGACTTTGCCAAGTGCCCTCTGTGGGGCAAAACTGCCCCCGTTGAGAACCACCAATTTGGGGCCACTAAGAGGCCCTCTTTGGACTCAACCCTCTACCAAGGAGAGGGTCAATAAAAATAAAACACAGGACAGAATGAAAACCCACAATGAAATCAAGTTGGAGGTTGGAGTAGATCTGTCTGCACATTATATACTACTACAAACAGCAGACAATTCAATATACTGGTTTTTGAGTAGGTGTGCAGAGCTAGCCCTGAGCCACCGTGAATCAAATGACAACTAGCTTTACTTTGCATATCCTTTAAGAATCACATTTGTTTCTTTTACTACCAATCACTTAGAATGTGTCTCTAAGCTCCTGGGGTATTATCAGATAATGCCATTACACACACACACACACACACACACACACACACAGCAAACACACACACACACACAGCAAACACACACACACACACAGCAAACACACACACACACACACACACACACAGCAAACACACACACACACACACACACAGCAAACACACACACACACACACACACACACACACACACACACACACACACACACACACACACACACACACACAGCAAATCCTGTTGTTTCTGAATTACCTCAGAGGCAAAGCTGGTCTGATTTTTAATCTGCTCTGCAAACTAGTTTACCAAGTGGGTATTCTACCTGATACCTGTTATATGTCTGTTTCATTCAACAGACTTTTCCTGAGTATCGCTGGGGGCCAATTCATAAATAAGTCAGGTCCCAGCCTCACCCGCGGGTGGCGGGTTTCCCCTCCCAGGCCTGCCACCTGCAGCCCTGCTGACTCAGGTCTGCACTTTGCCTCAACGTCTGTGCTTTCAAAGGCTCCACAGCTACACCTGAAGGCAGTAATTGCGGAATGCTGCTAGGAGAACATCACTGCCACGACGCAACAGGTGCAGTGAGAGAAGCAGGGGCAGCTCAGGGCTGGCGGGCTTCCCGAAGAGGTGACCTCCGCAGGGGGCCTTGTAGGATGAGTAGAATTTTTGGAACAGATGTTCTAGGTGTGAGGAAAAACGTGTGACTGCACCGATGCATGAAAAGGAGCACTCTGTGTGGAGGAAACTGAAAAATCTCTCTGTGGGGCAGGAACAAGGCTGGGACCTGAGGGTGCTGACCTGAGGGAGTGTTTAGTCTGTACCTTTGAATCCACACCACCCCCCAGAGACCCTCCTCTGCCTGGGTTCTCCAATCACGCCTGGGTCCCGCCCCCCACCGCCTCTCCTCTTCTGTATTTTCCACTTGGACCCACCCTCCCAGGTCTAGCTCAGACCACCTCTTCTCATCCCCCTCGGCCAAAAGCAACTTGGCCCTTTCTCTAAGTGCATTTGGCCGTGTCCTATTTATGTAGTATCTCTAGCTTTCTGCCCTTGACCAGAAGTCATCTGAGTGACGAGTCACCCCCTTGGTCACATCATAACTCCATCTCGTGCGTCTCTGTGGCCTTTGTGGCACAGCCAGGGGGAAAGAGCATTACCAGAATTGAGTGCAAAACCACAGTACCATGAATGCATTAAGTATTTATATCACCCCAATGAGAAGAGCTAGAGAACATGATCATGCTGTCTAACTCCAGTTAAGTTTGCTTTCATTTTGGGGAATATATCATTTTTGGGCTCTTCCTAAGTTATCTAACCCAAAAAGCTATAGCCACATTCAACAGACCCTGGAGTGCAGCCACGCCTGGGGAGGCTCGGAGTAATCACTCAGCCTCTCTCAGCTCCTTCCTCATCTATAAAATGCCGATAAAAACACTTTTGTGTGGTTGCTGAGACCCAAGCAGTCCAGCACAGTGCCGGATACAGAGAGGAGATGGACAGACTCGGCCACCGGAACCCTTCTGACTCCACAGACCTGCTGTGGGACTTCGGTGGGAGGCATTTATTTCTTCAGCACAGTAGGAGACAAACGTCCTACAAATAAGGAAGCCAAAGTCCAAAGAGGTGAATTACCCAAGGTCACACTTCTAAGAAGTTTGGTGTTTGGGCAGTCATACTTGTCTCCCCAAACTTGAGTGAGACAACTCTCCAGTCTTGATGACCAACTGGGTACCAATCTTAACTGGCCAAATCCCTCAGAAACGAAAATATAAACTTCGTGAAGACTGCTGATTCTACTACCTATTTCTTCTAGAGGCAGGATCTCTGTGGCACTTTTGGAGTGAGAAGCACGGTGACATTCACAAGCCCAGTGCTGAAAGGGGATGTGACTTCACAGGTGGCATGAACGACCTCAGGCTCGGATGCTACTCTGGACGCTCTGGGATGGCAAGACCCATGTTCGAGTTCCAGCTTCCTTAGCGGCCAAGAGCTGTGTGACCCGGAAATCAGGCCACTGAGAAAGGACGCTGGCTAGCACACGGAGTGCTTCCCACGGGTTTCATTCATTAAGCGAATGTCAGGCACCTGCCGGGTCTGTAACAGGGGTTGCAAACGCAGGCGCCACCACTGCGAGCAGGTGCTGCATCAAGTCACTAGAATGTACTTCGTTCCGCCCCCGAGTCTCGGCCGGGCCATTTGCAGCACCTTCCACCTGAAAGACCCTCTACGTTGGTTCCTTTTAAGCTATTCAGGCCTCCGCTCCATTGTCAGGCCTGGGGACCCCTCACTCGCGAGCAGCCTCCAGGTCCAGCCGCTCTTCATGGACTGGGTTCAAACGCCGCACCCGCCGCAGCGCCTAGACACCGTGAGCGCTCAACGAAAACGGGACGAAACGCCCGCGAGAGCAGCCAGGCGGCGCGAAGGAGCCCCGGGCAGGGGCCCGGCGGGGTGGAGGAGCCGACGGTGCCGGCGCTGACAGGGGCGGGGGACCTGCCGTCCCCAGGGAGCCGAGTACGGGGACGCCCTGAACTGTAACGGCCGCTCTCTCGGGCAGGGCGGCCCTAAGGCCTAAGCGGAGAAGCCTTCCTTCCCCGCGCGAGGCCTCTCGGCACGCTCCGGGCCTCAGTTGCCCCACGGCCCCTCCTCACCTGCGGCGGCAGCAGGCGCGGCGGGCGCGGGGGCTCGGCGCCGGGGCCCCGCTGCAGGGCGGCCTGCTGGGCCGCGTCCCGCAGCCGCCGCGCCGCGTCCAGCACGCAGGGCGGCGGCGGCGGCGGCTCTGCAGGCGGCTGCGCCTTCGTCACCTGCTCCAGGACGCGCCGCAGCTGCTCGGGGCCCAGCGGGGCCACGCGTGCGGCGCTCCCGCGCTGGGAAGAGAGAGCCCGGCTGCCACTGCAGCCGTCCTCACTGCCACCCTCAGCTTCCGGCTCCGCGTCCGCCATGACAGCCGACGCGGGGACTCGAACCCGGGTCACCGAGCTCCGGCGGCTCAAATGTGCGTCACCTGGGAAAGAAGGCAGCTACGAGTGCCCCGCAGGCCAAGACACCTCGGAAGGCGACCGCACCTGACAGACAGAGCGGGTCGGTGGGCGGGGCCTGCTCAGGCCCCGCCCTGCCGCCCCTTCCCGCCCAGAACTCTACCCGGCCACATTGCCTCCTTGTCAGGCCATATTCGTCTTTCTGTCACCTCCTGCAAGAGGTGTCCAACAAAAAGAACAAAAAGTCTTCGAGGTTCCAGAGCTCCTGGCCTAACGTTTTTATCCAAACGCTATCAGCGTCACCTGAAAACCCCGTCTGGACCTGCGGAGGCTGGGTCAGCAGTGGCCCGCGGCAGAGGCAGGGGCTCTGGGTGCGGCAGGCTTGGCTGTGGCAGAAGCCCTGTTAGAGGAGGTCTCCATTAACCCCACCTTAGAGCTGCAGAGCAGACGACCCAAAAACTGCAGAACAATTATACCATATACATTGTCCCACTGTTGAGAAAGTTCTAGGACCTACAACAGATTGCCCAACCCGGGGATCTGGCAACGGGACTGAGAACCCCCAGGGGAATTTGACTTTGGAGGGCAGTGGGATTTGCTTATAGAACTTACACAGGACTGGGGAAATAGACTCTTGGAGGGCACAAACAAAATGTTCTGCACACCAGGACCCAGGAGAAAGGAGCAGTGACCCCACAAGAGACTGACTCAGACTTTCCTGTGAGTGTCCATGAGTATCCGGCAGAGGCAGGTGCAGGTCAGCAGTGGCCTGTTGCAGGGTCGGGGGCACTGGGCCATTATCTTCGTCATGGCTTCCCTCGTAGCTCAGTTGGTAAAGAATCTGCCTGCAATGCAGGAGACCCAGGTTCAATCCCTGGCTCGGGAAGATCCCCTGGAGAAGGAAATGGCAACCCACTCTAGTATTCTTGCCTGGAGAATCCCATGGACAGAGGAGCCTTGTGGCTACAGTCCATGGGGTTGTAGAGTCGGACATGACTTAGCAACTAAACCACCACTATCACTACCATTATCTTCATTACCTCCGCCATAGTTTGGTCTCAGTCAAACAACAGGGAAGGGAACACAGCCCCACCCATCAACAGAAAATTGGATTGAAGATTTACTGAGCATGGCCCCGCCAATCAGAACAAGATCCAGTTTCCCCCACAGTCAGTCTCTCCCATCAGGAAGCTTCCATAAGCCTCTTATCCTTATCCCTCAGAGGGCAGATAGAATGAAAACCACAATCACAGAAACTAAACCAGTCACATGGACCACAGCCTTGTCTAACTCAATGAAACTATGAGCCATGCCTTATAGAACCACCCAAGACAGACGGGTCATGGTGGAGCGTTCGACAAAACGTGGTCCACTGGAGAAGGGAATGGCAAACCACTTCAGTATTCTTGCCTTGAGAACCCCATGAAGAGTATGAAAAAGCAAAAAGATAGGACACTGAAAGATGAACTCCCAGGTTGGTAAGTGCCCAATATGCTACTGGAGAGCAGTGGAGAGAGAACTCCAGAAAGAATGAAGATACGGAGCCAAAGCAAAAACAACACCCAGTTGTGGATGTGACTGGTGATGGAAGTAAAGTCCGATGCTGTAAAAACAATATTGCATAGGAACCTGGAATGTTAGGTCCATGAATCAAGGCAAATTGGAAGTGGTCAAACAGGAGATGGCAAGAATGAACATGGACATTCTAGGAATCAGAGAAAAAGAAATGCAAAAAGGCAAAATGGTTGAGGAGGCCTTACAAATAGCTTAGAAAAGAAGAGAAGCTAAAGGCAAAGGAGAAAAGGAGAGATATACCAATGTGAATGCAGAGTTCCAAAGACTAGAAAAGAGAGATAAGCAAGTCTTCCTCAGTGATCAATGCAAAGAAATAGAGGAAAACGATAGAATGAGAAAGACTAGAGATCTCTTCAAGAAAATTAGAGATATCAAGGGAACATTTCATGCAAAGATAGGCACAATAAAGGACAGAAATGGTATGGACCTAACAGAAGCAGAATATATTAAAAAGAGGTGGCAAGAATACACAGAAGAACTATACAAAAAAGATCTTCATGACCCAGATAACCACAATGGTGTGATCACTCACCTAGAACCAGACATCCTGGAATGCAAAGTCAAGTGGGCCTTAGGAAGCATCACTACAAGCAAAGCTAGTGGAAGTGATGGAATTCCAGCTGAACTATTTCAAATCCTAAAAGATGATGCTGTGAAAGTGCTGCACTCATTATGCTAGCAAATTTGGAAAACTCAGCAGTGGCCACAGGACTGGAAAAGGTCTGTTTTCATTCCAATCCCAAAGAAGGGCAATGCCAAAGAATGCTCAAACTACTGCACAACTGCACTCATCTCACATGCTAGCAAAGTAATGTCAAAATTCTCCAAGCCAGGCTTCAACAGTACATGAACCATGAACTTCCAGATGTTCAAACTGGATTTACAAAAGGCAGAGGACCAGA
Source organism: Bos indicus (assembly GCF_029378745.1). Lineage (NCBI taxonomy): Eukaryota > Metazoa > Chordata > Mammalia > Artiodactyla > Bovidae > Bos > Bos indicus. The sequence goes on along the minus strand of NC_091780.1, from coordinate 67,169,018 downwards.
GATCCAATTGCCAACATCCACTGGATCATGGGAAAAGCAAGAAAGTTCCAGAAAAACATCTATTTCTGTTTTATTGACTACACCAAAGCCTTTGACTGTGTGGATCACAACAAACTGAAAAATTTGTTCAAGAGATGGGAATACCAGACCACCTTACCTGCCTCCCGAGAAATCTGTATGCAGGTCAAGAAGCAACTGTTAGAACCAAACATGAAACAATAGACTGGTTCCAAATAGGGAAAGGAGTACGTCAAGGCTGTATATTGTCACCCTGCTTATTTAACTTATATGCAGAGTACATCATGAGAAACGCTGGGTTGGAGGAAGCACAAGCTGGAATCAAGATACCAATAACCTCAGATACACAGATGACACCACCCTTATGGCAGAAAGTGAAGAGGAACTAAAAAGCCTCTTGATGCAAACTTTCAGGGAGAGTGAAAGAGGAGAGTGAAAAAGTTGGCTTAAAACTCAACATCTAGAAAATTAAGATCATGGCATCTGGTCTCATCACATCATGGCAAATAGAGGGGGAAACAGTGACAGACTTTATTTTTTGGGGCTCCAAAATCACTGCAGATGGTGACTGCAGCCATGAAAGTAAAAGACACTTACTTGCTCCTTGGAAGAAAAGCTATGACCAACCCAGACAGCATATTAAAAAGCAGAGATGTTATTTTGCCAACAAAGGTCCATCTAGTCAAAGCTATGGTTTTTCCAGTAGTCATGTATGGATGTGAGAGTTGGACTGTAAAGACAGCTGAGCGCTGAAGAATTGATGCTCTTGAACTGTGGTGTTGGAGAAGACTCTTGAGAGTCCCTTGAACTGCAAGGAGATCCAACCAGTTCATCCTAAAGGAAACCAGTCCAGAATATTCATTGGAAGGACTGCTGCTGAAGCTGAAACTCCAATACTTTGGCCACCTAATGTGAAGAACTGACTCACTGGAAAAGACCCTGATGCTGGGAAAGATTGAAGGCAGGAGGAAAAGGGGATGACAGAGGATGAGATGGTTTGATGGCATCACCGATTCAATGCACATGAGTTTGAGCAAGGTCTGGGAGTTGGTGATGGACAGGGAAGCCTGATGTGCTGCAGTCCACGGAGTCAAAAAGAGTTGGACACGACTGAGTGACTGAACTGAACTGTGAGGGTTTCAAAGTGTGCATTTTTATCAAGTGTGGTCCCCAACCCCGAAATTGTTTCCCTGTCGGCCCACTCCTCCTGCCTGCTCACCCAAAGGGGGCGCACCTCAAGGGTATCATTTCACTCATCAGTGCCCGTTGGTTCATGCTCAGGGAGTGAATGATAGATGCATGAACATGAATGAATGAATGAATGAATGAGCAGAGGAACCTCCCCACCCCTCTTCACACTTCAGTCGCAGCTCTGCCACACCCTCTTCTTCCTTTCCCAATCTCCCCTCCTCGCTGCTCCCGGTTCCCAGTGTCTTATAGCCACAAGCACTAAGGCGGCCGTAGGGCCATCGGTCAACAAATACTAACTAAGCGCTTGTTGGGTGAGTCATCATCGCTGCCCTCTACGTACAGTCTAGGCTGGAAGGGAGGAAACTAGCATTTGCAGCGTAATATGGTGAATCCATGATGCTCATGGTTGGGGAAGCTGGGGGCCAGGCTTATTTATACCAGAGAAGTTTCCAGTAATCTTTCTGATACTTTTTCTCTCCACTGGACCACCACGATCATCATTCACCATCATCAGCAGCATCATCTCATCATCATAGTCAATTACCTTGCGTTCACTGTGCTCCCTGCAGTGTCTGACTTAATTCATTAGTAGCCTCACTAAGGATTGGCCAGAAAAGAGATCAGATTTGTGGAATTTGTTCCAATTTCTTAATCCTTTTCTTCTTTCATTAAAAAAAAAAAAAAAACACCTTTCAAATGAAAGACTTTCTCATCCTTTCATCTTCAAATGCCAGACAGGTCCTCTCTGACATCTAAGAAAGGACTGGCCCCTCATCTAGAACACTATCCCATATATCTTTTTTGAGCCTGTCAGGGAGGAAAAACTTTTCCTCTATCCTCTTATGTTCTGTCTCTGGGGTCTTGTGAATTAAGCTGACAAACGACAGATTAACAGAGAAAAGACAAATATTAGGGAGTTCCCTGGTGGCCTAGTGGCTAGGATCTGGTGTTTTCACTGTGGAGTTCTGGATTCAATCTCTAATCAGTAAACCATGCTGCATGGCCAAAACACACACATAAACACACAAAAAAGAACAGGCAAATTTTAATATAATGTATTTTTAGTAATGTACCAATGGAATTCACAGAAAAATGTTGGGCTTATACATTATCTTAACAGGGAAAGGGATGGTGGGAGAGGGCACTTATGGGAAAACAAACAACTTGGGAAAGATAAATAGGCCCTTCCCTAGAGTAGAGGGGAGGTAGGATAGTTTCCTGACAATGCCTGCGTAGGGGTGATGGCGGCTTCTCCTGTCCAGGGATGAAAGTCAGCCTTGCCTGGTTGTTCCCAGGAAAGAGGATTTACGACAACCGAATTCTTCCGGAAGGCTCTACTTTAGGCAGAAAAGACTTTTCAGGAGCTAAAATGGCCTCTGTTCAAAATAATTTTTATGCCATAGAGGTGAATTCTGGACCCTTTCAAGTCCTTGTTTAGGGAAAGTTATGGGCTCAGAGGGCAGCAACTTAGGCGAGGCCTCTGCATCTAACAAGGTGCCTGTTGTACACACCCCAGGTGTTGATGCCGAAAGCTCAGCCTCTCTACACGGGGGCTGAACCACATCTTGGAGACAGAGTTTTGGGTGAAATAGAAATGAATAGCTCTGTCGCGTTGCCAGGCAAAGGGGCCACAGCGGCCTTGTATCTCTCAAAATAGTGTGTCCTCCCCTGGGAGGACTTGATGAGGAGTTTTATAGCTAAAGCCCCAGGGCGGGGTTGCTGACAAGACTAGAGCGTGTACAGGGCCCGTACTCCAGGAGTGGTCTAATCATGGTGAGCTTCTCTGGGCTCTTCAGTCTTGCCTCAGGCCCTTTCTTAGCTGTTCCTCCCTCGATTAGCAACTCTTGGAATCTGCCCTTGGGACTCAGGGAAGGTCATGGAGGCTGGAGTCTCCCCTACAAACAAGAGATGGGGGACAGAAATGCTTCCGGGGTCTTCCCTGGTGGCTCAGTGGCAAAGAATCACCCGGCAATGCAGGAGATATGGGTTCGGTCACTGATCCTGGAAGATCCCACATGCTGTGGAGCAACTAAGCCCGTGCACCCCAACTACTGAGCCTGTGCTCTAGAGCCCGGGAGCCACGACTACCGAAGCCCGCGTGCCCTAGAGCCTGAGCTCCGCAATAAGAGAAGGCACCGCAGAGGGAAGCCCGCACCCACAGAGTAGCCTCCACTCTGAGAAACTCTGAGAGTAGCACTCCACTCTGAAAGAAACGCCTGCGCAGCAACGTAGACCCAACACAGCCAAAAATAAAATAAATGAATAAATACAATAAAATAATAAAGGCTTCCATGCCTAGGAGCCCACAGGGTCCTGCTTGATTTCAGTGTGAAATGCAATCTCAGTGCAGGTGCCTATTCTAGGTAGGGGTCAGGAGCCCCAGGTTTTCCTAACTGTTCGTAATAATAACGGTCCCGTCACACTTTTTTTAAAAAATAACTTTATTTATTTTATTTTTGGCTGTGCTGCATCTTCACTGATGCAGGCAGGCTTTCTCTAGTTTCAGAGAGCGGGGCGGGGGGCTACTCTTTGGTTGCAGTATGCAGGCTTCTCATTGCGACGGCTTCTCTTGTTGCACAAGGGCTTCGGTTCCCAGGCTGTAGAGCACACGCTCAGCAGTTGTGATGCACGGGCTTAGTTGCCCAATGGCATGTGGAATCTTCCCAGATCAGAAACTGAACCCATGCGTCTGCATTGGCAGGCGGATTCTTTACCACTGAGACCCGAGGAAAGCCCTCCATCACACTTTTAGTACACACGGAGCACTCGCCAAAGGTGTTAAGCCTGTAGTCTGGGGACTTGAGCTGTCACTTATTTCAATCAGAGCTTGAGGCATATTTGAGAAAAGAATGAATGAACGGTCTAGCAGATGTTCTCATTTGAGATTTTTTCAAACGTGATTGGACCTTGACGTAAGATGGCATCCACCCTTAAAAGCCTTTGCTAAACGAAGAACTCCTGGGAACTTCCCTGGCAGTCCAGTGGCTAAGACTCGTACTCCTAACGCAGGGGGCCCAGTTCAATCTCTGGTGGGGGAGTTAGATCCCATGTGCTGCATCCAAGGGTTCACGTGCCACAACTAAAGATCCCGCTGCAGCGACGAAGATGGGAGATTCTGGTGCCGCAACTGAGACCCAGGGCAGGCAAATAATAAATATTTTTTAAAAATCTAAAAATGCCTGACTTGGTCTATGAGTGAGAAATTCATCCAGCTGCCCTCTTGCTACATACTGCAGAACTGAGAGGAAGAAATGTGAAGTCTAACTGGCCAGAATGGCTATCATCAAAAAGTCCACAAACAATAAATGCTGGAGAGGGTATGGAGAGAAGGGGATTCTCCCACACTGTGGGGAGGAATGTAAATTGGTACAGCCACTATGGAGCACAGTATTGTTTTTTAGTCGATAAGTCGTGTCTCTCTTGCGACCGCGTGGACTCTAGCCTGCCAGGCTTCCCTGTCCATGGAGTTTCCCAGGCAAGAATACTGCATTGACAGGGGTCCCTTTTACCACTGAGCCACCAGATGGTAAACTGAAAAAAACCCTAAAAATAGACCTCCCATGTGCTGTGCTCAGTTGCTCAGTCTTGGCCGACTCTGCAACCTTTGGACTGTAGCCCGCCAGGCTGCTCTGTCCATGGGATTCTCCAGGCAAGGATGCTGTAGTGGGTTGCGGTGCCCTCCTCCAGGGGATCTTCCCGACCCAGGAATGAAACCCGTACCTCCTGCATCACAGTCAGGTTTTTTACCCACTGAGCCACCTGGGAAGCCCAGAGGGATCATATGACCCTACAACCCCACTCCTGGGCATATATCTAGAAAAAAACATGGTCTGGAAAGATACATGCACCCCAATGTTCATTGCAGCACTTTTTACAATAGCCGAGACATGGAAGCAACCTAAATGTTCATCAACACAGGAGTGCATACGGAAAATGTGGTACATATATACAATGGGGTATTACTCAGCCTTTAAAAAGAATGAAATAATGCCCTTTGCAGCAACATGGACGGACCTAGAGTGTCATACTGCGTGAAGTCAGACAGACGAGGAGAAATATCATATGACACCTCTTGTATGTGGAGTTTATAAAGAAATGATACACATGAACTCAAAAGAGACTCACAGACTTAGAAAATGAATTTGTTGCCAAGGAAAGCATAGTTAGGGAGTTTGGAATGGACATGTACACGCTGCTCTGTTTAAAATGGATAACCAACAAGCACCTACTCTGTAGCACATGGAACTCCAGTCAGTACTAGGCGGCAGCCTGGCTGGGAGGGGAGTGGCGGGGAGAATGGATATACGGATATGAATGGCTGAGTCGCTCCACTGTTCATCTGAAACTATAGCAATATTGTTAATTGGCTATATCCCAATACAAAATACAAAGTTAACAAAAATGTGAGGTCTAAGATCTCTCTGAAAAACAAAAAACAAAATGTAGCAAAAGATTTCCAGATGCTTCTGTTACCCAAAAGCTGGGTTCACCTCTAGGTGAGTGTGGACCCAAAAGGCAGCCAAGTCAAAAACTGAAGGAAGGGTGCATTCCTTGCAGGAAGTAAGGAGAACACCAGGGGTCTTTCCTAAAGTGGTGTCAATTCAAACAGCAAAACCGGGGAAGGGGCTTGGGTGGTATATACATATTCATGAAGGGGATTGAGCAGAGGAGAATTCAGCATTGCAGTGGGGCAAAGATGCTGATTGAAATCAGGAGGGTCAGAAAACATCAACATCACGAACCTTTAGGTTCCAGTAGATCTGGTGGAGGGAGTTTAAATTCTGCAAAATAGCTCAAGAAAGCGCTTCAGGCTAATCTTTACCTTTGAAACAGAACTGGGAGTCTTTACAACAGGTTTATTATCTTTGGTACTGTCACTTCTCTTGCCAGATAACAGTTTGTTCTCTGTGCCCTTCAGGTTGTTATTACTGAGCTCTTCCGCCTGCTCACCCCCACTTTAGGCCGCACCGTGTTTGCTCTGAGCTCCAGCTTCCTACTAAGCTAGCGCCGCTGTGGTCTCCCTCCAGTCACCATCACGATCATCTACGAGGCCCTCATCAGCCATGATGAGATGTTCTCTGCCATCTACCACATCCGGGACGTTGCAGACGCACTGTGGTGGACAGATTGTGTCTGGAGGTGAAAGCGAATATGGCCAGCAGGACAGAGGGTAACACCGATGACTCACTCGCTCATCGGTGGAAATTTCTCTGCTGAAGACCCCAAGGATGAAGGTGCTGAAAGCATAGCAATCACTGACACTGATATTGTCATGAGCCATCACGTGCAGGAAATCCACTTCACAAAAGAAGCCTACAAGTGAAACAGGAGAGGAAGGGGGTGGGGCACAACCTTGAAAAGAATGGCAGAGCCATAGGATGCAACATAAATGGTTACAGCCAACGGGGTGCAAGATGGCGACGAGACTTCCACTAGACCTCGAGCCTCAGTATATGCTCATTGTAACGTATCAGCGAGCTAAGTGACATACTCACAGGCGCTCATTAGCATATGAAATTACCCGCCCCAATAAAAAGTGACAACCCCACACCCTGGAGCCGCTCTTGCCTTCCGAGATGGCCCCCGCTCCGTCTGTGGAGTGTTTCTCTCTAAATAAATCCACTTCTTACCTATCGCTTTGTCTCTCACAGAATTCTTTCTGCGATGAGACATCAAGAACCTGAGCTTCATGAAGTCCTGAGACCAGGTGTGTGATCTCAGTTAAAAGACCTTGAGCTCAAGTCCCAGTGTGGGTTGCACGGTTTCACAAGAAATGCATGGAAGATTACACGAGGTCAATCAAAGGGACACTTGAAGAAGAGACCAGAAAGACTAAAACCTTTTACGACAGGGGCTGCGGAACAGACCAAGCACATCCTTACTAGATTCAGAAACGATTGGTTCTTTATTAGTGTAAACATGGATTCAGATGGCATGGTTGCTCTGCTGGACTGCTGTGAGGACGGTGTGATCCACACGTGATTTTCTTTAAGGATGGTTTAGAAATGGAAAAATGTGAACAAACTCGGCTGTGACTTTGAACCAACTATCCTCATAACTGGCTGCCTGCTGCTTTTCATCCACACAACACCAGGACTTAGACAACCGGGACTGATGTCATCCTGAGCTTTTCATTTATTTTCTCATTGATTTAGAGCTTCCCTGGTGGCTCAGAGTTGTTGTTGTGCTTGTTTTTTTTTTTTTTTTAATTTAAAAAATTTTATTTAATTGGAGGAAAACTGCTTTACAGTGTTGTGTTGGTTTCTGTCATACATCAACATGAATCAGTCACAGGGATACGTGTGGCCCCTCCCTCTTTAAGCTCCCTCCCGCCTCACACCATATCCCACTCCTCTACGCTGTCGCAGAGCACTGGGTTCAGCTCCCTCCCTCCTTAGGCAAATTCCCACTGGCTCTCTGTTCTACGTATGGCAATACATACGTTTCAGTGCTACTGTCTCCATTTGTCTCACCCTCTCCTCCCTTCCCTGTGGAGTGGAGGTATGGTTTTTGAGGGGGAAAAACACATGTCATGTAGGTTGTCTAAAAATTGTTGTTGTTCAGTCACTGAACCGTGCCCAACTCTTTGCGACCCCATGAACTGCAGCATGACAGACTTTCCTGTCCTGCACCATCTTCCGGAGTCTGCTCAGGCTCACGTCCATTGATGCCCTCCAACCATTTCATCTTCTGTGCTCCCTTCTCCTCTCGCCCTCAGTCTTTCCCAGCATCAGGGTCTTTTCCAGTGAGTCACCTCTTCGTATCTGGAGGCCAAAGTATTAGAGCTTCAGCTTCAGCATCAGTCCTTCCAGTGAATATTCAGGGTTGATTTCCTTTAGGATTGACTGGTTTGATCTTGCTGTCCAAGGGAGTCTCAAGAGTCTTCCCTAACACCACAATTCAAAAGCATTGATTCTTTGGTGCTCAGCCTTCTATGAAGTCCAACTCACACATCCCCGTATGATTACTGGATAAACCATAGACTTGACTAGACAGACCTTTGTCGGCAAAGTGATGTCTCTGCTTTTTAATATGCTGTCTAGGTTTGTCACAGCTTTTCGTCCAAGCAGCAAGCATCTTTAATGTCTAAAACTGAAATGCATTGAAACTAAACTAAACAGATCTCATGATTACGGAGACCTGTTCAAGGACAAGCATGGTGGCCAGGCTTGGAACACCAGTTAGTTAGGCCCAAAAGGGCTTTTCTCATGTCCTGAAAGCTACCCTATTTGCTTTCTAACCCTCACTACAGACTGGGCAGCCATCTGGCCGGTCCTTGTCTCCACGCGTGCCGGGATGCGTGTCTCCTTCCGGGTTCCCCAGCTGGACTAGGACGCGTGCAGTAGGCGCTCCATAAACACGCGTGGAATGGCCTTCGCTTTGGCAGCACGTACAGTAAAATCTGAAGGATATAGAGATAGCGCCCCTAAGCAAAGACGACACGCAAATTCGTGAAGTGTTCCGTAAAAAAAAGAAAGAAAGAAAGAACCGCAACAACAACAACAATTAAAAAAACAAAAAACAAAAAACGTGTGGAATGAATGAACTCCAAGGCTGGATTTTCAACTCTAAGAAACTACTGAAAACCGAGGTACCCCGAGGGCTCTCAGAAGCTCTGCATTGGGGAGCAACCCGCAGTGACATTGGAGAGTATCCTAAAATAGGCCCGAAAGGGGCAGCATGCCCCCAGCGCGCGGGGACTGGGGTACCCCGCCCCGCCTCTGCACTCCGCCCCGACTTCCGACCCAAGTCGAGAGTGACTCCGCGATTCCTTCTGTTTGCACGCGGCCCCACGGCACTCAAAAAGCCTATTTTTCAAGACAGTTGTGAAACAAACCCATTAGCTGGAAAAAATAAAAGAAAAAAAAGGTCTTGTTTCTGTGGCCCGTACGGGGATCGAACCCGCGACCTTGGCGTTATTAGCACCACGCTCTAACCAACTGAGCTAACCGGCCACCTGAGCACAGAGCGCCGCCGGCTCACTTACCAGATATCCACGCCTGCGCCGCATGGAGCCGACCAAGCGCCTCCTGGCTGAGTCCGCCGCGCCGACTTCCAGCCCGCGCCCGCCGGCCCGCGCTGCAGCCGTCCTCGTAGTCACCCCCATGGGCCAGATAAAACAACTGAGGCCTTTAAGGAGAGGGGAGGAGACTTCTTAGAGCGAATTGGAGGCTTTCACTGGACAAATGCAAGCTGCCCCTGAAACTTAACTGGGGAGTAGGATTCTCCAACTCGGTGCTATTTTTATTCATCACCGCGAATCTCACAGCGTGGAAACTTCGTGTATCAAGGGCATGGCTAAGTCACTTCAGTCGCGTTCGACTCTGTGCGACCCCATAGACGGCAGCCCACCAGGCTCCCCCGTCCCTGGGATTCTCCAGGCAAGAACACTGGAGTGGGTTGCCATTTCCTTCTCCAATGCATGAAAGTGAGAAGTGAAAGTGAAGTCGCTCAGTCGTGTCCGACTCTTAGCGACCCCATGGACTGCAGCCTACCAGGCTCCTCCATCCATGGGATTTTCCAGGCAAGAGTACTGGAGTGATTGCCTTCTCCAATCAAGAGCATTGGGCACTGCTAAATGCAGTTTGGAAAATGCAGAAAACCAGATAAAGGACCAAAGAACCTCCGAATTCCCCACCGCCCCGAGAAACAATGGCTACTGGGGTCTCGGCATCCTTCCTGCCAATCTTTTTTCATTGGGCGGTGTATTAAATATATGCAACCTTGTGAAAAAGAAAATAATTTTTATGTTGCTTTTTGTACTTAATATTCTATTATATGTATATCTCTAAGTGATTGAAAATGTCATTTTAAGTGGTTCCTCAATGTTTCTTAAGTAAGGCATAGTTTTTCCTCCTCCCTCCTTTTGGAAATGTCTAGAAATTGTCGTCATTTTGCCCTCTTTTGTTAACTAGCACATGACTAAATCATGAAATAGCTGTGGAATGGGCAATGTGACAGCCACTGCAAAGGCATAAGGTCTGTATAAAAAAAAAAAAAAAAAAAAAACACCCAAAACAAAACAGGAGAAAAGTGCTGGGAAAACCCAAAGACGTCCATTCCTCCAGCCATGTGTCCCCGGGGTCTCTTGGTCCCTGAGAGGCCCTCGCGGCCAGCGCTAATGCGCAGGTGCTCCAGGAGTGCAGAAAAGGAGCTCCAGCTTTTCCTAGTCTAGGCCTCTGGTCTGATCACTCCAAAAAAAACTGCTCCCATGGGAGATGTCTCATCAAGGTTCCCTGTTGCAAGCAACAGAAGCCAAGCCTAGTTAATCTTAACTGAACAGATTTAATTGAAAAGATGTTAAGTAGGGAATTCCCCAGTGGTTAAAACTCTGAGCTGTCATTGCCAAGGCTCCAGGTTCGATTCCTGGTGGGGGAAGAAAGATCTCGTAAGCCTCCAGGTGCGACCAGAATATAAATAAAATAAATGTCATGAAAAGATGCACAGGGAACCCAAAGCCCCGGCTCTGTGACAACCTAGAGGGGTGGGATGGGGAGGGAGGTTTCCGATTCATGTTGATGTATGGCAGACACCATCACAATATTGTAATCATCCTCCAATTAAATAGAAGTAAAAAATAAATATCATGAAAAGATGTGAAGTTGTTCACCTCCCCAGCAGGAAGGCTGGAGAACCAAGCGTGGACAAACAGCCACTCAGTCAAAACATGCTCATTCAGCCTGGCCGTGCGCTAAGCCCTGGGACTCGGCTGTGAGCAAAACAGACCTAATCTTGTCTTCACGGAGCTCAGACCTGTGCCTCATCAGCGCAGGCGGCTCGGGCCTCTCAGGGACCGAGAGACCCCGGGGACACACGGCTGGAGGAATGGACGTCTTTGGGTTTTGTCTTCCCAGCACTTTTCTCCTGTTTTGTTTTGGGGTTTTTTTGTTTTTTTTTTTTGCATACAGACCTTATGCCTTTGCAGTGGCTGTCACATTTCCATTCCACAGCTATTTCATGATTTATTCATGTGCTAGTTAACAAAAGAGGGCAAAATGATGACAATTCCCAGACACCTTCAAAAGGAGGGAGGAGGAAAAACGATGCCTTACTTAAGGCATAGACAGGTCTGGCAAAGACAGGTTTTAGAGTGCTTAGACAGGCTTAGGTGCCGTGATGAGTGTATGAAACTGGGGTGCTAGTGGAGGGTTGACTGGACAAGTTCCTGGAGACTGGGACGCTTGACCGTGTTCTGAAGGACAAGGATAGATCGGTGTAAGCCAAGGGGGTAGAGTGAGCTGCCTACGGTGAGTTGTAGGCAGGCATCCTGCCCATTTTGCTTACAGGTGAATGTCCAGAGTCTAGCACCCTGTCTGGAATAATACATGATTAATAAACAGGAGTCAGGCTGTTACTGAGCCAAACTTGGGTCCCCTCATTTGTTCACTGTAAAGCCCACCTACTGCCCCCGGGTCATGATGAAGGAAGGGGCGACATCTATTGTAGGGAGCCAAGCAAGGAGTCCAGCAGAGCTGGTGCTCGGAATACCCCAACTCTCCAGTGGGTTTCAGCAAAGCATTTTGAAAGGCCAGGTGAGGGAGGGGGCATCACGGGGTACGTGATGAGCTCATACTCAGTTCTCTGATTGGGTGATAGCAGTACCGGGATGGTGTCATGGGGTTAACATTATCGATCCTTAAGCACCAGTAGGTCTGGGGCTTTGCGCTCATGGCCATCAAGAGGTTAATTTCTTCCATTTGGTGGTGATTGTTAGCACCTGTAAAACAACTCAGGCGCTGTGCATCAGATACTATTATCTAGGCGCTTCCGAGAGAAGCCAGCACAGAGGACATGGGGGAGGGGGTCTGTCCTGGGAAGGCCCCAAAGAGTTCTCAGTTACAAGATGGATAAACGAACTAATTTCAAAATTATCTTACACTTTAAAACAAAGTCAGATAAAGTTATTTCTCTAAGTTCAAACTGTCCTTTTCTGGCCCAGCCCTGATAGGGTTGCCAGATTCAGCAAATACCTTAGCATAAGTCTGTCCTGCACACTACCTGGGGCATACTTATACTAAAGGTGGCCCGTGTGGTAAAGAACCCACCTGGCCAATGCAGGGGACATAAGAGAAGCAAGTCCCATCCCTAGGTAGGGAAGATCTCCTGGAGGAGGGCGTGGCAGCCCAGTCTAGTATTCTAACCTGGAGAATTCCATGGACAGAGGAGCCTGGCATGGGGTCGCAAAGAGTCGGACATGACTGAAAAAGAGACTTAGTGCATATACTAAACCAGTATGTGGTTGATCTGAAATTCGGTTTCAGCTGGCCATCCTGTACTGTATCTGGCAATCCCACAGCCGGAGTAACAGCCGCTTGAAAGACCCCACCTAACCTGCTCATTTCCCCACTTTCTTTTGCCACAGCCTCATCACCCTCTTTCGTGGTTGTTCCAGCCACGTTTCCTGAGCAAGCAAGGCACTCCCGGCCAAGGCCACTCAGGATTCAAGGTCGGGAGACGCAGTGACTAAATATAGCCGGCAGGGGGCACCCTAGACCGACGTAGGGAGCTGCGCACTTGGGTGCCTGGGCTCCTCGAAGTCCGGCGCTGGCGGAAGGCTGGGGCTTTTGCACAGCGCTCTTCTCCAAACCCTTCTGAACTTCTCCGGCCATTTCTCATCCCATTTTACAGGGCTTCCAGGACAAACAAGTCCTAATTTTCAATCTTTGAGTGAACCCAGGTCTCTCACATTGTAGACAGATGCTTTACCATCTGAGCCACCCGGGAAGTCCAGGAAAACACATACATGATCAGAATTAAACCCGTATAGTTACATGGGTTTTTAAATATCCAAGGGATGCTTTGTTGCAAGCAACTATCTCAGATTTTAGTTGTTTGCTTTAAAATCAACTTATAAAACTTGTCATTCTGTTTATAAATTGCAGCCTTTGGTATGAAAATAAAGGCACCCCTGTATTCGTCTCCTCTCAGTGTGTGTATTAGTTGCTCAGTCGTGTCTGACTCTTTGTGACCCCCTGGACTGTAGCCCGCCAGGTTCCTCTGTCCATGGGATTCTCCAGGCAAGAATACTGGACTGGGTTGCCATTCCCTTCTCCGACTCAGGGATTGAACTGGGGTCTCCTGCACTGCAGGCAGATTCTTTGCCATCTGAGCCACCAGGGAAGTCCATTCGTTTCCTAGAGGTGCCATAATAAAACCCCACAAACTGGGTGATGAACACAACACAATTATTCGCTCACAGTTTGGAGGCCACAAGTCCGAGGCCACAAGTCCAAGGTCACAGTATCTTCAAGGTTGGTTCCCTCTGAAGGTTCTGAGGAAGAACCTGTTCCAGGCCCGCTCCCACGCTCCTCGCGGTTTGCGGGCATTCCTGGATGCTCCCCGGCTTGCAGAAGCATCACTTATCTCTCCCTCCGACCTCACACTCATGGATCCCACGTTCCTAGAACAGTGCCAGGCACAGCACACATTCAATTAACTATTTGTTAAATGAATGTCAAATTCACTGTGCTGAGCATTTCACGGCCTTTTCAATCCGGAAACATGTCCTTTTGTCCTGGCTTTTTTTTTTTTTTTTTTCTGTTTTGGCCATGCAGCGAGGTTTGTGGGATCTTAGTTCCCCAACCAGGGATTGAACCCATGATCCTGCAGTAGAGTCTTAACTACTGGACCACCAGGGAAGTCCCCTTTTTACATTTTTCATTTTGACTAGGGGCCCTGGTGCACAGAGACAAAGAGAGAGCAAAGCACTTTCAACATTGAAGCTGAATTCTTGCCAGCCGATTCTGGAAAAAAAAGAAGGGAAGGAAAAAGAGAAGTGAAATGCTTCATTGTACAATATGTACTATGTCAAAGCTGTTAGACAATACAAAAGAAAAATAGACAAACAGAAGGGTTTTTCAGATGTTGCTTCTAATTTGCTACAACAAATAGGTTGATTCAAGGGCTTGTAAAATGTACTTCTTGAGAGTACGTGCATTCATTGGAGAGCTTTTATAAAGGTCTCTTTTAGACACAACAGCTGTAGAAGCACAGGGAGCTGGAAGCCGAAGACCCGGGTCAGAGCCCAGGGGTCCACCAGTGCGTGGGGGACTTTGGTAAGGACCTTCCCCTCTCTGGATCCCCAACAACAGGCCATATGACTTCTACAACCTGTCAGTCTGCCTGTTCAATTCCTCCCTATCACGGATTAAGGTTTACCCTTGTCGTTATTGTTGTTGAGTTGCTAAGTCGTGTCCAACTGTGTGACTCGAACTGTAGCCCACCAGGTTCCTCCATTCATGGGATTTCCCCAGACAAGAATACTGGGGTGGGTTGCCATTTCCTTCTCCAGGAGAATCTTCCTGACCTGGGGATCAAACCTGTGTCTGTCACTTGGCACTTTATCACTGAGTCACCTCGGATGCCCAAGGTTTGCCCTGGATGCTCAACACTCATCAAAAGTCGGCTTGCCCCTCATCACAGAGGACAGACAGAGCAGGTGACAGCTGATGGTGTTTCCTGATTAGTCAAGAACCTCTATCGAACATTTGCTCTCTGCCAGGCCTATTTTAGACCTGATGCAGAATCCAGCCTCCATACACTGATACCAAATTAAATTTTGGAGACAGAGTTCTGGGTGAAGTAGAAAAGAATGGGCTTCCCTGGTGGCTCAGCAGTAAAGAATCCACCTGCCAATGCAGGAGACATGGTGCAATCCCTGGGTCGGGAAGATTATGTGGAGGAGGGCAGGGCAACCCACTCCAGTATTCTTGCTTGGAGAATCCGGTGGACAGAGGAGCCTGGCTGGCTATAGTCCATAGGGTCACAAAGAGTCAGACGTGACTGAAGCAACTTAGTACGGATGCACTTACTGCTATATAACAAAGTGACTCAGTTATACACACACACACATACATATACACAATCTGTTTCATATTCCTTTCCGTCATGGCTTATCACAGGATACTGAACACAGTTTCCCATGCTATCCAGGAGGACCTTGTTTATTCATTCTGCATATGCCCATTTGCACCTGTCAGTCCCTCCATTCCCCTTTGGCTTGCCTGCTCCGCCTTTGTCTCCACATCTCCTCCCTTCCCTAGGTAGCAACCGTGTGAACCTGCTCCTTGGGACTCAGGGGAGGTCATGGGGGCTGAATGACGTCTATTTCCTACAAACAAGACACTAAAAGGGGACACAGAAAGGCTTTTGTGCCCAGGAGTCCTACAGGGTCTTGTCTGGTTTCAGACTCTGGGAAAAAATCAAACAGCATACTCTAGAGAGACAGAGATGTCGCATCTACTCTTCACTCTTTGCATTGCTCTTCGCAGAGGGTATTTTTATCCTCATTGTTCAGAAATGAGGAAACACTGTCCCTGTAACTCGGCTGGTGTCACCCACTTGGCTCACTGATTGGGGTCACTCACTTGGCTCACTCTCCTACTACTTTAAGAATTTTTCTATTCTCTTCTTGGGAAAAGTTCTTTCACACTTAAAAATCTATTGTTCCATGTGTCTTTTTGCTGGAAAAGTGCTTGGACTCCTCTTTAGCCTGACGTTGACTTGTTTTACATTCACACTTGACCACAACCTCATTCATAACTGCTTTGGTTAACTGCCATTCTTCATGTTCATTTGAATGGCTAATGTTCTTGCTCTTATTTTACATTCCCGCTCTTGCTAAGTTTCCTCTGAGCTACATTTATTATTTTTATATTACTATTATTATTATTTTGGCCATGCCACATGGCTTGTGGGATCTCAGTTCCCCGACCAGGGGTTGAACCCAGGCCCCAACAGCAAACGCGCTGAGTCCCAACCCCTAGGTTACCAGAGAACTCCATTATTTTCTAAAATCAATCTGATTTCTAATATCCATAGGTAGATTTGCGTTTCATCCACCTCATCGAGGTTAACATGTATGAAATTTCTGTCTTTCCTAATTTTTCTAGCTTCTGCCCATTTCCTGCTTTGAACATTAATTAAGAAACTCAGCAGAAACAGATTGTCTGCTAAACATAGCTTGAATCTCTTGAGACTGGAAATTAGGGAAAAGCTAATGTTGGGATACAGGATGAACTGTCTGAGGAACAGTTTCGGAATGAGTCAAAAGGCGCAAGTGGCTATAATTAGGTGGTATTCATGCAGAGCTTTAAAAGCAGAGCTCCAGGGATGCAGGCTGGTTTCATTCACAAGCATCTTTCGAGCATGTGACATACGCCTGGTGGCTATCTGTGCTGAGCGGGCAAGGGGCTCAGGGTGGGCCTCCCTGGAGGAGCTCGCAGCCTGTTATTCCTCATCTGTCAATTCTTCTTTTGTCCTTTAGTGGAAGAGTGGTCTAAAGAAGCAAGGACATAGGCCACACACCTGAAACCCGAGAAGGCTGAACCCGCTGTCTATAAACTCTACAGAAAGACTTCCCAGGCTAATCTGAAGTAGCATTTCCTAGTCGTCTTAGAATTAAATAAAGAATGGGCTAGTGGGTCTCAAAGTATGGTTGTAAGTGCAGCAGTGGCATCACTTGCGATTCTGTTGGAGACGCACATTTTCTTTCTTTTTAATATTTATCATACTTATTTATTTGGCTGCACTGGGTCTTAAAGTTGAGTCTGGTGGGATCCAGTTCTCTGACCAGGAATGGAACTTCTGCCCCCTCCATTGGGAGCGCAGAGTTTTAGCCACTGGACCACCAGGGAAGTCCCAAGATGTGAATTTTCAAGTCCCACCCCAGAATGACAAAGTCAGGAAGTCTGCGGTCGGGGCCCTGCAGAGTCTAGAATCTTCTGAAGGCAGGTGAGTTCAGTGCAAGTTAAAGATTGAGAACCTCCGCTCTAGGCAAAATCTCACACAGTTCCCTTTGTGCCTTCCTACTAAGGTCCCTGTTTGTTTCCTTTGATCTTCCACTCCGAAGGCCCTTCCACTCCTTTCTCCCAAGGCCTCCAGGTTCAAAGTGCAGGTTGCAGACCAGGGTGCTGATGTTCGTGGCGCTGGAGGGCTGAAGTCCAATAGCCCCTGCTCACCTGGGGAGGCGCACCAGGGCTGTGTCTGCCTACAGGGGACGTCTTGCTGTGACCCTTCCTCAGGATCAGGAACCCCCCTGGGCTTCTTCAGGATTTCACTACTAATTGTCCACAGTGAAGGTGAATAGAAGATCCAAATGATGATGTTAAATGCATTCATCTGTTCACCTTTTAACAGGTATTCAGTGACTACCCAGAAAGTCCTTCTGCCTGCAGAAGAGATAAAAGACAGGTGGGTGGGCTAGGAAGCTTAGAACCTACCTTGGTAGAAGAAACGAATATGAAAAAGACAGTATGAGAAAGAGAGATCAATGTGACTTAAATACAAGTCCCCACATAAGGGGAAAGACCACAAGGAGAAAGAAGAGAGAAATCAATTCCAGGGATCTGGAGAGATTAGATGTGGCTGTTCAGAGCCAACAAGGACAGGACCACCCACAGTAATACCCACACCTCATCCACTGAGAGAATGTAGACCATTCTCAGCAATTGGACTGCCGGCGTTCCAGAAATGTCAACATTACTCTGAACTAGTAGCAGCAGTGCTCAGTGGCTAAGTCATGTCTGACTCTGCGCATACTCTGAAGGGATGCACAGTGAAGGGCCCGAGAGGCACCCAGTGGAGGGACTTCAATCACATCGATGTAGCATTCAGTCTCCTTGGAAAGAAAAAGAAGAGGCTCCAAGTTGACAAATGGTGGAGAAATAAAAAGGAACTGGTTACTGTTTGCACGATCTGTAGTCGTGTACAGAACATGATCAAAAGCGTCACGCTGGGCTTCTGTTACAAGATGAGGTCTGTGCGTGCTCACTTCCCCATCGATGTTGCTATTCAGGAGAATGGTTCTCTTGCTGAAATCTGAAAATTTCGGGGATGGAAAATACATCCACAGGGGTCAGATGAGCCTAGACATGGCTTATTCAGTCCCTCAAGCTCAGGAAGATGAGCTGAGTCTTGAAGGAAACCACACGGAACTTGTGTCAGATTCAGCAAGCCACAAGGATATCAGGAAATTTTTGGATGGTATCTATGTTTCTGAAAAAGGAACAGTTCAGCAGGCTGATGAATAAGCTCTGGGTGGTCCGGCTACAGAAACCACAAGATGCCAGATGATTCTTCGGACTCATTTGTGATATTTTAAAGATGCAATAAAAGCTCTTTTGATTTGGAAAAAAAAACAATAATAATACCAGCAATAATCACCCTGGTTTTTTTTCAATTCACTTGATAAAATTCACATAATGGACCATTCTAACCATTTAATACATACAATTCAGTGGGTTTTACTAGACTTACAAAGTTGTGCAACCATCACCACTATCTAATTCCAGAATGCTGTCAACACCATAAAAAGAAATCCCTTACCTGTTAGCAGCCACTCTCATTCCCCCAGTCCCTGGAAGCCTGTATCTACATTCTGCCTCTATGGATTTGTCCAGTCTGGAATTACTCTGTAAATGGAATCCTGCAACAGGTAGCCTTTTGTGTCTGGCTTATTTCACTTAGCATCATGTATCATGGATGTACTGAATGTCATATTTTAAAATGATTGATTCTATGTTATGTGATTTTGACTCAACTTTTTAAAGAGAAGTAAACAAAACAAAGTAGATACCTTTTGATGCCTTTGAATTGTGGTACTGGTAGAAGACTCTTGAGAGTCCCTTGGACTGCAAGGATATTATACCAATCAATCCTAAAGGAAATCAATCCTGAACACTCATTGGAAGGACTGATGCTGATGCTCCAATATTTTGGCCACCTGATGCAAAGAGGCGACTCACTGGAAAAGCCCCTAATGCTGGGAAAGATTGAAGGCAAAAGGAAAAGAGGAAGGCAGAGGATGAGATGGTTAGATAGCATCACCGACTCAAGGGACATGAATTTGAGCAAACTCCAGGAGACAGTGAAGGACAGGGAAGCTTGGCATGCTGCAGTCCATGGGGTTGAAAGGAGTCAGACACTACCTAGTGACTGAACAACAACAACAACAGCCTTTTGACTCAGCAGCTCCACTTTAAGAATTCCTCCTATGTGTATACATGAACGTATGGAACATGATGTATGTTCAGGGCTGGTCACTGCAGCAGTGTTTGAAAGATCAGCTTATTAGAAACAACCGAGATGTCCAGCAGGGAACCAGTTAAATCAGAGATGGTGCAACCATGAGGCGGGACTTCCCAGGTGGCTCAGCGGTAAAAGAATCCGCTTGTCAATCGAGGAGTCCAAGGAGATGAGAGTCAGATCCCTGGGTCAGGAAGGTCCTCGAGAGGAAGAAATGGCAACCCATTTCAGTATCCTTGCCTGGAGAATCCCATGGACAGAGGAGCCTGGTGGGTTACGGTCCATGGGGTCGCAAAGAGTGGGGCACGAGTGAGCGCACACAGACAACCAGGAACCAGAAGAGCCATTAAATAAAAGAATGAAACTCTTTGGGTACTGCTAGGGGAAAGTATCCAAGTATCAAGGAAAAAATGCAAAATACAAAGCGGAGTCTATATGAGACTACCACTGATGTAAGAAAGGGAAAAAAGAATAAAGATCCCTTATAACGAGTTACCTACTTTATGTGGAGAGGAACTGGGGACAGAACAGTGGGAGGGAGGATTTCCACTCTGTTCTGTTTTTGTTATTTTTGAATTTTGAATTATGGGACTATATTATCTATAGTCAGTGGATATTCAATTGTAACATGCGACTGCAAAGAAAAGATATCCATTGACAATTATTTAGTGTGTCCCAGCCCAGTTAAAGCTCAAGGCTGTCGTCCAGGCATGAGGTCCCAAATCACTAAATTCTCAGGACGGCTGGGGAGAGCGATCCCGGGGAAAGTCGCCTACACTCAAAAGCCGGGAACTGCTTAAAGCTGCAGGGAGGGTTGCTTAGCAACTAGAGTGAGGAGGCGGGCCGTACTGCGCACGCGTACATGTAGGACCGGAGGGCGCCGATAGGTCGTTTTGCGCACGCGCGGACTCCGGCCTCCGGGTGGTAGGGACCTGACGGTTGCTAGGGTGACAGGGATACAACATGGCGGCCGGATCCTAACGCTCTCCGTTTACGGACCACCACGGAGGTCCTCGTTCGGGACCCTGCCTCTAAGGAGTGGAGCCAGGGCCTATACTTTCTATCCCTTTCTTCTCCGTCCAGTATCGGCAAGGGGTTGTCGCCGGCTTCCGCACCCAGGATGAAGAGTTGAGTGGAGCCGCGAGGGGCGGGACCAGAGGGCGAGTGGCGGCGGGTGGGGGCCGGCTTCGCGAGGCACTCGGCGGGCGTGGGAGGTGGGCAGTGGGGACGTCGGTGGGCTGTAGGGGACCCGCGTTCCCGGGGGCAGCCGGAGGGGGCAGCCCGAGGGGTTCAGTGCTGGTCCGGCTGTGAGGGGTCTCAGAACGTCGACCCGAGTCCAGCTGAGGTTTATTTTGGTTCGAGGTTAACATTAGAGTTTGGGGAGTTTTTCATTCTTTTAAATGGTGGGTTGAAAACATTTGGCAGTAATGTAGTGAGCGGTTACAATGTGGCTTCCTACCTTTTATTGTCATTGGTTTAGTAGACAATTGAGAGGAAAGCTGGGCTGTGTATTTTACTTTATTATTATTTTGGGATCAGGTAGTACTGTTTTTGTCAGAACTTCTTTACAGAAATTTTGGAAGAGGCTTTCAGTGAAAGAGCGTTGCTGGGAAGTTATGAAATGAGATAGTCATCCTTGAAAATGTGAGGGGTACCGTATTTATCTGTGCTTCAGTTTGTGGATTATGAACAATCCAAGTGTAATCAACTAGAATGGGCTGCTTTTTTATTTTTACAGCACTGTACAGGTATACTTGTCGTTTATGCTATGAACCTGAGGTCCAGAAAAATTCCAACCTGTTTTGCTGTGAAAAGATTAAATTATGTTGGGTGTAGTTATGATGTTAAATTTGCATTATATCCTGATTGTCAATTGGTAATCGGTATACAGTATAAATTGTGTAACAAAGATGTTTAAAACAATTAATTCATCTCATTCATCCTTCCAAGACATTCTTATTTTCTTCATATAATTAATTTTTCCCTGCATTGGGTCTTCGTTGCTTCACGCAGGCTTTCTCTAGTTATATCATGTGGGGGCCACTCTTTGTTGTGCTGCCTGGGCTTATTGTGGTGGCTTCTGTTTTTCCCGAGCACAGGTTCCGGTGCACAGGCTTTGATAGTTGGAGCACTCCGGCTCAGTAATTGCGGCTCACGGGCTTTAGTTGCTCCCAGGCGAGTGAAATATTCCCTGACCAGGGATCGAACCCGTGTCCTCTACGTCGGCGGGAGGATTCTTACCCACTGTACCACCAGTGAAGTCCAAGAGGTTCTTATTTTCTTTTGTTAGATATTGTTTACGTGATTATCTTTTTCAGTAATGCACCCAAAGCAGTAGTTAGAATACAAGGTCTAGAAAAGGCTTTATATTTTTATGTATAGTGTGGACTTATATCGGAGAAGGCAATGGCACCCCACTCCAGTACTCTTGCCTGGAAAATCCCATGGATGGAAGAGCCTGGTAGGCTGCAGTCCATGGGGTCACGAAGAGTTGGACACGACTAAGGACTTCACTTTCACTTTTCACTTTCATGCATTGGAGAAGGAAATGGCAACCCACTCCAGTGTTCTTGCCTGGAGACGGGGGGAGCCTGGTGGGCTGCCGTCTCAGGTCGCACAGAGTCGGACACGACTGAAGCGACTTGGCGGCAGCAGCAGCAGCAGCAGCAGCAGTGGACTTATATACACGTATTTTTTTTACTGTGTTCCTTTTTTTTCCTTCCCAGCTATTCATTTTGAAATTTTTCGAATCTACAGAAAAGTTGTAAGAAGAGTACACTGAATATTCGTACACCCTTCACCTAGACGCTCCACTTGCCTCATTCGTGTGCTGTCTCACTGTGCTCTGGCATTTTCTGTCTCTCTCAATTATGTATTTATTTTCACTAAACCTTTTGAGAGTTAGTTGTAGACATCATTACATTTCACCATTAATAATTCAGCAAGTATCTGCTAAGAACAAGAACATTCTCCTACATAATCGCAGTAAATAGCATGCTGATACAATACTGTTATGTAGTATGCAGTCTATATCTCACATTTCCCCAGTTATCCCAATAATATCCATGATAGGTGTTTTTATTTTTTCCAGGATCCCAGTCAAAAATCACAAATGTTAGCATATATACACACACACACACACACACACACACACACACACACACACACATGATCTATATGTTAACATTTGCATTTTATGATTTGTATCTTTTAAACTTTTGTTTTTTAAAAACTACATATTTATTTGGCTTCACTGGGTCTTAGCTGCTGCAGGCGGGATCTTCAGTGCGAAGTCTTGGTTGTGGCACATGGGATCTGGTTCTCTGAGCAGGGATCGAACCCAGAGCCCCTGCATTGGGAGCTCAGAGTCTTAGCTCCTAGGCCACCAGAGAAGACCCAAAGGGTGCAGTTTAAATTTTAAAATGTTATGTGTTTTTCAGGTATAATTGACCCACAACACTGCTGCTTCCAGCTGCACAGCATAGTTAGTGTTTCTACACATTACAAAATGATCGCCATTTTTATGAGTTTATGAACAATTTTTCATCTTTTTGTATTTTCATGATGTTTAGTAACTCAGGTCACCATTTTTCCCACAGTGCATGAACTAATTAATTTGGTACAGCCTTCTTTATTGAAGGATCTTGACCTTGTTTTTAGCGATTTGGTTTGAAGGACTTTCTCTCTCAAAGAGAGTGGGAATTAGAAGCTGAATCCTCTTTTAAACTCTAGTTGAGAGTTACACTTAGTGATTAACTTCCCCCTTAGTCGTGACTGGAGAAGGAAATGGCAACCCAGTCCAGAATTCTTGTTTGGAAAATCTTGTGGGTGAGAACCCTGGTGGAGTATAGTCCATAGGGTTGCAAGAGTCGGACTCACTGAGCGACTAAAACAACAGCATAGTTCTGATGCTTATCACCTGCCTTGATTAAGATTTTCAGAAGCAGTTTTAATACATAGTTGGATTTGGGTGTGGCAGTTTTAGAATTGCACAAAAGGTGAATTTGAACTCCATTTTCATGCTTTAAATAAGGCTCAAGTTCCACTTAAACAGGCCTTGGTTTGGTAAAAATGAATAGACTCTTAATATGAAGAACTTACTTATCTTCCGCGTTCTATCTGCCTTTTTCATATAGCTATGTTATTTAAACTTCTTATAAAAATGTGTGTTTAGTTTTGGCTGTGCTGGGCTCCGTTGCTGTGTACTCGCAGTCTTTCTCTAGTTGCGGCGAGTGGGGGCTGCTCTCTAGTTGCAGTTCATGGGCGTCTCATCGCAGTATCTTCTCGTTGCTGAGCATGGTGAGCATGGACCTAGGCTCGTGGGCTTAGTTACTCCAAGGCAAGTGGGATCTTTCCAGACCAGGAATCAAACCCCTATCTGCTGCACTGGTCGGCAGTTCCCAGCCACTGGCCGCCAGAGAAGTCCTGTTAATGTTTATAGTCCTCAGCATATAAGTCTTTCACTTTCTTGGTAGGATTTGTTTTTATTATTTTTTGACGTGTTTTAAAAGGGATTATTGTTTATATTCCTTTTCTGATATTTCGTTGTTAGTGTAAAAAATGAAACCAATTTCTGTATGTTAATCTTGTATCCTCCTGCCTTGCTGAACTTAATCAGTTCTTGTAGTTTGGGTGTCTTTAGGGTTTTCTATATATAGTATCATGTCATCTGCATATAATGATAATTTTACCTCTTCCATTCCAGTCTGGCTATCTTTTATTTTTCTTGTCTGATTGCTGTGGCTAAATCTTCCAATACTATGTTAAATAAAAGTGGTGAGAGTGGGCATCCTTATCTTGTTCCAGATTTTAGTGGAAAGGCTGAGTCTTCATTTTTATTCAGTTCGGTTCAGTTCAGTCACTCAGTCATGTCCAACTCTTTGCAACCCCATGGACTGTAGCATGCCTGGCTTCCCTGTCCATCACCAACTCTCAGAGCCAGCTCAAACTCATGTCCATTGAGTTGGTGATGCCATCCAACCATCTCATCCTCTGTCGGCCCCTTCCCTTCCCGCCTTTAGTCTTTACCAGTATCAGGGTCTTTTTCAGTGGGTCAGTTCTTCACATCAGGTGGCCAAAGTATTGGAGCTTCAGCTTCACCATCTGCCCTTCCAGTGAATATTCAGGACTGATTTCCTTTAGAATTGACCGGTTGGATCTCCTTGCAGTCCAAGGGACTCTCAAGAGTCTTCTCCAACACCATAGTTCAAAAGCATCAATTCTTCGGCGCTCAGCTTTCTTTATGGTCCACCTCTCACATCCATACATGACTACTGGAAAAACTTTAGCTTTAACTAGACGGACCTTTGTTGGCAAAGTAATGTCTCTGCTTTTTAATATGCTGTCTGGGTTGGTTACAGCTTTCCTTCAAGGAGCAAGCATCTTTTACTTTCATGGCTGCAGTCACCATCTGCAGTGATTTTGTAGCCCAGGAAAATAAAGTCTGTTACTCTTTCCATTGTTTCCCCGTTTATTTGCCATGAAGTGATGGGACAGGATGCCATGATCTTAGTTTTTTGAATGTTGAGTTTTAAGCCACCATTTTCACTCTCCTTTTTCACTTTCATCAAGAATCTTTTTAGTTCCTCTTCGCTTCCTGCCATAAGGGTGGTGTCATCTGCATATCTGAGGTTATTGATATTTCTCCCGGCAGTCTGGATTCCAGCTTGTGCCTCATAATTTTTACTGGCTACATAATATTTCAGCTTGTGGATTCAATCCCTGACCAGGGAATGAAGGTCCAGCAAGCCATGTGGCCAAAAAAAACATGCAGAACTTTTCTTTCACCCCCAAAAGTTGTCTTGCGCTCCTTTGCAGTCACTCCCCTCCTCCACTTCTGGCTCCCAAGATCATTGATATGCTTTCTATTGCTAAAGTATTGCCTTTTCTAGAATTTCATATAAATGCAGTAAATATAAATATATGTGGTTTTCTGAATCTGTCTTCTTTGTTTAGAATGTTTTTTTGGGGTCCATGCATGTAGTGGCATCTTAGTGAAAGTGAAGTTGCTCAGTTGTGTCCGACTCTTTGCGACCCCATGGACTGTGGCCTACCAGGCTCCTCAGCCCATGGGATTCTCCTTAGTCTGGCCCTTTTCATCGCTGTGTTCTAGCCCGTGAATATGCCACCGTCGGTTTATTCATTTTTCAGTTAGTGAACGTTTGGATTGCTCCGTTTTGTGGCTATTGTGAATAATGCTGCTGTGAACATTCATTTACAAGTCTCTGTGTGGACATATGTTTTCATTTCTCTAGATTCCTCGGAGTTGAATTGCTGGATTGGGCTGGAAGTGTGTATTTACTTTTATAAGAAACTTCCTGCTTTCTAAAGTGGCTATGCCATTTTTAATTTACCATCATCCATGTGTGAGAGATCCATTTATTCCACATCCTAGCCAACACTTGGTATTTTCAGTCTTTTAAATTGGAGCCATTCTAGTGAATGTGCTTTAACTTGAGTTTTAAGAGCTAGTCGTTGTCATTTTATTTGTTCAACAACTGTCTACGGTCTTCCCCAGTGGCTCGGTCGGTAAACAGTCCGCCTGCAGTGCAGGAGACGCAGGAGACCCAGGTTCGATCCCTGGGTCAGGAAGATCCCCTGGGGGAGGAAATGCCAGGAGAACCCCGTGGACAGAGCAGCCTGGCAGGCTACAGGCCAGGGGGTTGCAAAGAGACAGACACGACTGAGCACATTAGCACACCCAGCACTGTCGTGAAAGGCACAGGTTATGGCTCGGTGTAGACATGTCAGGGGGTATTGTGACTGGAGTGCCTGGTGGACCGCCTGGAGCAGAAGGCCCGGAAGGATCCAATAAGGGAAGAGCAAGCACGACTTTGGTCGCCACTTGTGAAGGTCACGCTGCTTACCGCTGCAGTCTGTGGCGCTGTCCCTTATACCGAAGAGTGGGCTCTATATCATGGGCTTCCCTGGTGGCTCAGACGGTAAAGAATCTGCCTGCTAAGCAGGAGAGCTGGGTTCAATCCCTGGGTCAGGAAGATCCCCTGAAGAGGGAAATGGCAACCCACTCCAGTATTCGTGCCCAGAGAGTTCCATGGACAGAGGAGCCTCGCGGACTACAGTCCATGGGGTTGCGAAGAGTCAGACACGACTAACACTTTCACATGTTCATATCATTGGCAGTGGGGTTCCCAAGCTCTGCCTTTCTCATGGGCATTGTCAGCTGAGCCATTACTTTGGAAAGGGTCTTTTACCATGGTCACCGCTCTTACGAGTACATTTGTGTGGCCTCTGCATCTCCTGGACAGCGTTCTGCTCATGGGAGACAGCAGTGGCAGTGTGGTTGGGAAATTCTTCTGGGGTCAGACTCCCTGTGTGTGCAGCCTGCTGCCTTATTGGTGTGACGCTGGGCAGAATACCTAAACTCTCGGTGCCACAACTCCTCATTTGTAAGATGGGCTAATGAGGTACCTGTTGTATGGGGTTGTTGAGATGATTAAGTGAAAAGTGGTACCTGAGGCTTAGCGTTCAGATCTTGGTGTTTGATAAATATCTTTTTCTGAAAGAAGGAACCAGGACTCCTTGGCCAAGTGGCAATCCTAGGACTGAAACAGAAATATACAAGATTTTGTAGTGCCAGAAAGTAAGAAAGTCCTGAGAAAACAGATAATGTAAACCTAGACAGACAAACCTTGTGGATGGGGGCATGTCAGAGGGACCGGGGAGCCAACAGAAAGAGCTCCTAAAGGCCAGGGGGGCATGTCAGAGGGACCAGGGAGCCAACGGAAAGAGCTCCTAAAGGCCAGAGCAGGAACTGTTTGAAGCAAGACACTAAAGTAGCATTAGATTATCCCAGAATATAAAATAAATATCCATGGATTCCTACTAATATTAATGAAAAAACATTCTGAAAGACAGTTTGATGGAGGACTATGAAGGTAGTTTAAGGAGCATCCTTCCAGTCATTTATCCTCCCTACCCTCCTGATCTCTCTGTTGTTTATATGGATGGTCTGACCTGGGAAAGGAAGTGACCTATGAGACAGGAGAGCGCTCTCATTGTGATCTGAAATACCCAGTATTTAAACACAGATGAATAAAAAAGGATTGGTTGCCAGTTAGTCAGTAGTCATAATTCTGTGATTCAGCTGTCGAAGTTCCTCCTGCAGTGTGTGTCTGGAGGACTGTAGGAATCCTGGATTGGGGGCATGTGACATGGCATTTCTTCTTTGATTCATTTGTTGAGGAGGATGTACAGGGCATGAAGGAGGCTAGTAGACTTTGCCTTTAAGAGGCTTATGGCCTTATGGAGAGAGGTGCAGAGTGGACACGAACAGGTCTGTGGCAGAGGACAGGGTGCCCACAGAAGGAGGAAAGGCGTCTGCTCTGAGGCCTACCTACCAGGTTGGTCCTGGGAGATTAGAATCTACAGCATCGCATATTCAGTTTTGGACACTAAGCATCCATTTATTTGGTCTTTAATATTATCTAAACAGGAGTGTGCCTCTCTTTTAAGTAAAGGACCTAAAACTGGGGGCTGGGGAACACGCTCTGTCCCCGAGCTGCGGGACTGTGTCTTCCTGACCTCTGTCCTCCACGCGTCGCCCAGCACCAGATGTGTAGCTGGCGCCCGTGGGCCGCAGTGATGTCCACGGTCATGTAGTCACACCGCCAGGGGTGTTTAATTCATTTAGGCTGAAGTGCGGTGTGCACTGGGCTTCCAGGTGGCCCTAGTGGTAAAAACAAAAGACCCGGCTGCCAGTGCGGGAGATGGAAGAGACATGGGTTCGATCCCTGGGTTGGGAAGATCCCCTGGAGGGGGGAGTGGCAACCTACTCCAGTATTCTTGACTGGAGAATCCCACGGACAGGCGGGCTACAGCCCATAGGGTCATAGAGAGCTGGACACAACTGAATCGATGTAGCATGCACACATAGCAGAAATGGTGTTGGGGGCGGTGTGGGTCCCAAGACCACCCCTAGACTTGCTCAGAGAACTCACAGGATTCAGGTTACACTTTTGCTCACAGCTGTGATGTCCTCAGTGAAAGGATGCAGAGCAGCGAAGGAGAAAGTGACGCGGGGCAAAGCCTAGAGGAAACGAGACACAAGCTCCCGAGTCCTCTCCTCGTGGAGTCACCCAGGACGCACTTTGTTCTTCCCACAGCAAACTGTGATGGCACGTGTGACCTGTTTTCTGTAAGGATAGCTCATGAGAGCCCCGCTGCCCCGGGTTTCTACCGGGAGCTGAGAACACAGGCACCCTGTGCAGATTCAGTGCAAACCACACTGCTTGCTTGAGCGGGGCAGGCATCGTGAGTGACTCTTACCGCACGGAGACTGGTGGGAGCCCTCCCCAAATCTGGGTTCCCAGATGGCAGCCGGGGCCAGCCTTGCAGGCAGATGTCTCTACGGAGCGTGGCTTTAGGTCCGCCACGTGAGCTTTTTCTGTGCAGTAATAGACTGTGTCTCTCTTCAGGGAAATTTCTGGGCATTCCAGTCTAGTCCATCCAAGAGAAGGGAAAGGTTTGGTGGTGTTTTAATGAGCAGCGGTTATTCCCTGGCGGTTTCTTGATGAGTAGGAGTGGGGTTAGGCAGGTCAGGTGGGTCTTCCTGAGGACCAGAGGATGTATTACTCAGTAGAAGCATCCATCTGGTTGAATTTCCCCACCAAGTTTCAAGTTTGGAGGCTCCCTAAGAAATTTGTCAAAGTTGTTTTATGATGCTCCAAGCTAGACAAACTAGTGGTAAGCCACACACGGGGCTGTAATTTGGTCAGTTTGTTTTGAAGAAGCTTCTCGGGAGGATTCACCCAAGAATCTTACCGGTCTGGTTCCAGGACTTACTGGGCAGGTTACCTGTTTGAGGGAGGCTCTGGGCTTTAGTTGAAGCTGTGGTTGTCAAGCGGGTTACAGCTTCCGGTTTTAGTCAGAAGGGCTCTGATGCTTGTATCCTGAAGACCCCACCAGGGCTGAGCCCTGCCTTATTCTAGCCAACCGCTCTCGGAGGGCGAGTGGAAAGAACTGTAGAACTGGCAGAACAGCTTCAAACTCCTGCCATGCTGGGAGCTCGGTCAGTTACTTTTTACTCAGGGAAGACTTGGTGAAGAGGGATTGTAGGGCTTAAACATCTGCAGTTTGGGGGTCCAGAGCAGCCCCAGGAGTTCCTGAGAGACCTGTGTGTTCACACGCAGCGCAGCCCCCTGCGTGCTCCTGGGACACACGGCTGATTCGGGGCAAGTCAGACCTGTTTCTCTTTAACCTAACCCGCGTTCCCTTTGTTTGCTCGTGGAACCCCCTTTTGGGGAGTACCTGTTACTGTCTTAGGGGTGCTAGTGTTTTGCAGAACTCAGTTTGGAAAATGCTCGCTGAGAGTTTATCAGCACCCTCGGGTAGATTTCCTGCAGGTGATGCTTGGGGAGGCCCTTCCTGGTGTGATGGCCCAGCCTCTTCTAACACAAAGTACAGGCTTCCATCATGTTGTTTGCTCGGGACTGTGGCTTTTAGTGTACAGATTTCCTTACATGTGAATTGTTGTTCAGTCACTGAGTTGTGTCTGACTCTTTGCAACCCCATGAACTGCAGCACCTCAGGCTTCCCTGCCCTTCACCATCTCCCTGAGTTTGCTCAAATTTATGTACATTGAGTCAGTGATACTATCCAACCATCTCATCCTCTGTTGTCCCCTTCTCCTCCTGCCTTCAGCCTTTCCCAGCATCAGGGTCTTTTCCAGTGAGTCAGCTCTCTGCATCAGGTGGCCAAAGTATTGGAGCTTCAGCTTCATTCAGCATCAGTCCTTCAGTGAATATTCAGGGTTGATTTCCTTTAGGATGGACTGGTTTGATCTCCTTGCAGTCCAAGAGACTCTCAAGAGTCTTCTCCAGCATCACAATTCAAAAGCATCAATTCTTCGGTGCTCAGCCTTCTTTATGGATGGAATGGTCATAATACTGAAACCGTATTTCGTTGTCCCAGGCGTTCTTTATTTTTTTGCTGTTGTTTTTCGTGTGTTTGTCTCGGTGTGATGTAGTTTATGTCCAGCTCTTGTAAGTTGCCAGGACCAAGTACTGTCAGTGTCGGGGCTGGCAGTCCTGCCCACAGACTTTTCATTTGGAAATAGGATGGAAATAGGATGGAGACCTGCTTGAGGAGCCAGAAGAGGCTCTCTGGAGGTAACCACCAAAGAGGACATCCAGCCTCCCTGTTAGGGGGTCTGTGGAGGAATGTCAGTGGCCCCTAAACTTTGCTTTTCTCATTCAAGAGGTGGTTTCAGTCTGCTTTAGTTGTGAGGACCAGTGAGTCTCACTACACTTCACAGTGTGGAGGTGTCTTATAATTATAGCCGCTAATTAAGGCTGAGCTTGAGAACAGGACACGTCTAGAGCAGGAAGGCCGGCACTCCCGGGAGCTAGAGCCGTGCTGAGAGCCCGCTCGTGCTGGTCTGGGCAGCGGGACTGTGCGCGTGGCTGTCCCGACAGTGGTCTGATCTGGGGCTGTGTTTCTTTGTGCCTTTCCCTGCATGTACTCTTTGTATCTTTTCTGTTCCTCATGTTTTCTACCTATTCCCACCTTTGGCTTGCTTTTTTTTCTTCCAGTTTTTAAATATTGGAGTATAATGTCCGTCCAGAAAACCTCACGCTCCAAAGCAGGGCCTCCTCTTTCAGACAGAGCACATTTGTAATACCTCGCGTGAATTCTGATTTGAACAAACTGACAGAAAAAAGGCCCAGTTTTTTAGAGTAATGTTTTTGAGAAATAGTGTGCTTAAAGATTTTAAAAGTGCTTATCCATTAGCAAGAAGTTACGAGTGCAGGTTGGTGGGTTTTCAGAAAGTGAAATAGTCGTTAACCTGCTGCGCAGCCTGCGCAGAGCTCACCCTGTCCTGCAGCCCCAGGGCAACCGCTGTTCTGACTTGAACACCACAGAGCTGTCTGTTTTCACAGCTTTATTGAGATGTAATGTACATACTGTAAAGTTCACCCAGGTAAAGTACATGATTGGGTGATTGTTGGCGTTTTTACTGAGTGCTCCAGCCATCATCATAATCTATTAAAGCACTTTCATCATCGTCCTAAAAAGAAGCCGGGATCAACTCGAATCGATGCCCCATTTCCTGCAGACCCCGCCCACCCTTGGCAACCGCTGACCTACTTTCCGTCCATGGATTTGCCTGTTCTGGACATTTCATGTAAATAGCCTTTAGTGCTTGGCTTCCTTTACTTAGCATAAGGTTTTCAAGGTTCCTCCGTGCTGCAGCCTGCGTCTCTGGCTGAGTACTGTCATCGTGTAGCTAGACCACACTTTGTTGATCCATTTTATTTATTTGGCTGTCCCAGGTCTTAGTTGTGGCTCTTGGAATCTTCATTTATTTAGTTTTTATTGCGGCATACAGGATCTTTAGTTGCAGCATGTGGGATCTAGCTCCCTGATTAGGGCTCGAACCTGGGTCCCTATATTGGGAGTGCAGGGTCTTAGCCACTGGACTGCCAGGAAGTCCCTGTTGACCAATTCTTTAGCTGATGGACGTTTCTTTTTTCCCACTTTTGGCTATTGTGAAAATGTTTCCATGGATATATGTGTACCAGCTATTGTTTAGACTTATGCTTTCATTTCTCTTGAGTCTATACCCCGGATCGGAATTCTGAGCCATAGCTGTATTACTTTATACTTCTGGCAGAAGTGAATGGGAATGTATAGGATTTTAAAGAAAATCCAAATGTTGTGTCATTTTACCTGGAAAGACTTTACTATCAACACTTCTTGCTAACGGATAAGCACTTTTAAAATCTTTAAGCACGCTATTTCTCAAAAACATTACTCTAAAAAACTGGGCCTTTTTTCTGTCAGTTTGTTGAAATCAGAATTCATGCGAGGTATTAAAAATGTGCTCTGTCTGAAAGAGGAGGCGCTCCTTTGGAGCGGGATGGTTTTAAAGGCCTGCTCTCTGTTGCTGTGGGTTTGGGACCTGCCAGTGCTGGACTCTTTCTGGTCCAGGCTTGTTTAGTAGGTGTCTGATCTTTCTGCTTCGGGTCACTTCCACGCTCAGTGTTCTCTCCAGCGTGCCTCTCAAGCCTGTCTTGTTCCGTCGTGCCTTGCTGCCTCAATCTGCAGGAGTCTCCTCGCTCTCTAAGGCAAGTGCTTGGGTAGGGTGGAGACTGGCTCCTTCCTGTGACTTTCCAGTGACCTTGGTGCAAGGCTGAGTAGCTTGTTCACCTGTCAAGTCTCACACCTGCTTTCTCTGAAGTTTTTTTGGTCTTCTCCTCCTCTTATTTGGACCACAGAAGCTTTTCCAACCCAGGGAAGCGTTTGCTTTCTGGGCTTCTCTCACGCCTCCGTTTCTGCTTGGAGAGTAGCATGTTTCCCGTGTGCTCACTTCTGTCTGGAGAGCCCTTGTCGGGTGGTCGTATTCAGCACCCTCCGTCATCCTGGCTCTTCCTGCTGCTGTCCCTGGGCCAACAGGCTCTGTGGACACTTGGTCTGCGAAAGGCGGAGTCGCTGCAGGCAGTCTGCCGTCGCGGGCAGTTGCACCCTGATGAGCCGGGCCCTCCAGCGGCCGGCCTGCCCCCTCGCTGCTCCATGGCCTGGTTTCCGTCTTTGTTCCCAGCGCGCTCCAGGAGACTCCTTTCTGTGCCTGTCAAGGTTCGGTCAGGAAGACAGGAACTGCTCCGGGGTTTCAGGTGGCAAGGGATTTAACGTAGTGACTTGGAGGCTTACAGAACCACCGTCTGTGCCCAGGTGATGCTGGTAGTGGCCACAAAGCCAGGGAGACGTGCTGTCAGCTTCCAGAAACTCAGGGAACAAGTGCCCCAGGAGCCTGCCACAGGTCCATCGGGCCTTGTGTGGGACCTTGGAGTGGTTTTCAGGAGTGTGCTCCCAGCCGCTGGGGCACGGCCACGCCTGCCAGAGGCTGGGCCCGGGCTCGTCACTCCTGCGAGGGCCACCCATGCAGCCTGCCTCGGAGCCTCTGCTCTCACATCCTGTAGGGGTCCCCAGCCTTTCCTCGCCTCGCGTGACTCCTGCTGCACGAGGGAGACAGAGACTGCTGCCCACACACAGCCCAGCTTCTCTTAAAATAAGGGGAGCACCAAACCTTAAAAACATAACAAACCATCCTCGGCATGTTGCTCTTGGATTATCTTACAGATGAAGACATCTGCTGTCTGGAAGCAGGTATGAAACAGATGCATAAATAAACTTTTATTTTTATAATTGTTTTTATTTATAGACTATAAAGCAATTGGCAAAATAGGAGAGGGAACGTTTTCTGAAGTTATGAAGATACAGAACCTGAGAGATGGCAACCACTACGCATGTAAACAGATGAAACAGCGCTTTGAAAGGTAGGCAGCCCGAGGCCGGTTGGAGACTAAAGACAGGCACAGGTGTGAGTCGATAAGACCAACTTAATGGGAAAGTTATATTCATGCGATAGCATGTAACATCAGATTTCTTTGGGCAGAGAGGATTAAAGGCTACTTTTATTTCTATTGTAGTGGAATTTATTGATGTCCCAATTTCAGTTCAGTTCAGATCAGTCACTCAGTTGTGTCTGACTCTTTGCGACCCATGGATCGCAGCACACCAGGCCTCCCTGTCCCATCACCAACTCCCGGAGTCCACCCAAACTCATGTCCATCCAGTCGGTGATGCCATCCAGCCATCTCATCCTCTGTCGTCCCCTTCTCCTCCTGCCCCCAATCCCTCCCAGCACCGGAGTCTTTTCCGGTGAGTCAGCTCTTCGTATGAGGTAGCCAAAGTACTGGAGTTTCAGCCTCAGTATCAGTCCTTCCAATGAACACCCAGGACTGATCTCCTTTAGAGTGGACTGGTTGGATCTCCTTGCAGTCCAGGGGACTGTCAAGAGTCTTCTCCAACACCACAGTTCAAAAACATCAATTCTTCGGCACTCAGCTTCACAGTCCAACTCTCACATCCATACATGACCACTGGAAAAACCATAGCCTTGACTAGATGGACCTTTGTTGGCAAAGTAATGTCTCTGCTTTTCAATATGCTATCTAGGTTGGTAATAACTTTCCTTCCAAGGAGTAAGCATCTTTTAACTTCATGTCTGCAATCACCATCTGCAGTGATTTTGGAGCCCCAAAAAATCAAGTCTGACACTGTTTCCACTGTTTCCCCATCTATTTCCCATGAAGTGATGGGACCAGATGCCATGATCTTCGTTTTCTGAATTTTGAGCTTTAAGCGAACTTTTTCACTCTCCTCTTTCACTTTCATCAAGAGGCTTTTTAGTTTCTCTTCACTTTCTGCCATAAGGGTGGTGTCATCTGCATATCTGAGGTTATTGATATTTCTCCTGGCAATCTTGATTCCAGCTTGTGCTTCTTCCAGCCCAGCGTTTCTCATGATGTACTCTGCATATAAGTTAAATAAGCAGGGTGACAATATACAGCCTTGATGTACTCCTTTTCCTATTTGGAACCAGTCTGTTGTTCCATGTCCAGTTCTAACTGTTGCTTCCTGACCTGCATATAGGTTTCTCAGGAGGCAGGTCAGGTGGTCTGGTATTCCCATCTCTTTCAGAATTTCCCACAGTTTATTGTGATCCACACAGTCAAAGGCTTTGGCATAGTCAAGAAAGCAGAAATAGATGTTTTTCTGGAACTCTCTTGCTTTTTCCATGATCCAGCGGATGTTGGCAATTTGATCTCTGGTTCCTCTGCCTTTTCTAAAACCAGCTTGAACATGTGGATGTACACAATTCACGTATTGCTGAAGCCTGGCTTGGAGAATTTTGAGCATTACTTTACTAGCATGTGAGATGGGTGCAATTGTGCAGTAGTTTGAGCATTCTTTGGCATTGCCTTTCTTTGGGATTGGAATGAAAACTGACCTTTTCCAGTCCTGTGGCCACTGCTGAGTTTACTATAATACTAATAAATAATGGTCACAAAAATTTATACTGGAGAAGTATACCTCACTTTAAACTGTCTGTATGTTCCTAAGAGTTGTGTCTGTTGGATTTTTATAATTGAAACCTTAGATTAGAGATATAGAGGTCCTTGTGATTTAATTAGCTGTGAATCAGTTACTGTGTTGAAAAATAACTTTCAGATAAGATTAGAGAGATGTGTTCACTGGGAGGGACCAGTGCACTTCGTGGCGCGGGGAGTCCTCTGGTTCTCACTTCGTCCCTTGCAGACCGCATGGCCTTTCCCACAGAGCAGCCTCTTGGAGTCCTTGCGTTTACAGCTTCTCACCACGGACCACCCTGAGTCAGAGACCACGTGTGATTAGGAAGCTGTCAGAATAAGGAAATAAGCGATGGTGTCACTGCAGCTGTTTTGCTTTTCAGTAAAGAGGTTTGAAACTCAGTCTTTTTTAATATCAAAGGAGTTGAAGCCTCTGAATATCTAAGGCAGCGTTTTAAAAAGCATAGCAATGTCCTGAAAATGTGGAGCCTCCTGAGTGTTTTGGGGTATAGGCCTTGATTTAAACTCTTAGGATGCAAAGATAGTGTTTCAAATTGGAAAGCAGCTCAGGCCTTTTACCACGTCAAGGAGATTGGGTAACAGTGATGTCGCCCTGGTAACATCCCCACGGGGCAGGCGTCATCGTTACTATTTTGCACCTGAGGAGAGGTGGTTAGCGATGTGAAGTAACTTGACCGTGGTCACCGAGGTCACTGGGTGGGCAGAGCTGGGCCAAAGCACGCGGTGTTTACCTGCTGCACCGACGCTGAGGTTACGGGGCTTCTGCTTCTCCTCCTTTCTATCACTTCTTCCTCCATGTGTTCTGAATTCTCTGTATTTCTTTGTCCACTCCCAACCTCTCTCTTTGCCTTTACACTATGCCTGGTGGAGAATTTGCTGCCCAGTGTTCCGATTACCCCCATCGCCCAAGCAGACGGCCTCACTCAGCCGCTGTGGACAAACGCCCCCCAAGCCCAGCGGAGCAAGACGGGACTCTGAGCGGCGGGTGGGGTGCATCCGCTTGGTCAGAGGCCCGGGCTCCCTGTCAGCTTGGGAGCTCCCTGTCGGGTGCGGGGTGGACGTGCTTGCAGACGGCAGGACTTCCCAGCTGCAATTTTGGTGGAGACATAAACACGAAGTATGTACCGGACAGAACACCTGCGGACCCCAGGACTCCCACGACGATTGCTGGGTCAGAACCATGCAGAGTTAGGCTGCTCTGGGGAACCAGCTGGCCAGGAGAGGTCACGTGGGCCACTGCTGGGCCTTCAGGACGCAGAGAGACCTGTAACATGTGAGAAGCGCTCCCCTGGAAGGAGGTTAGAATGGTTTGAGGGCAGTCCTTTGGGGAGGCAGGGAACACTCAGTTTATCTGGAAAAGTGCCTTGGGCTGACCTCAGCCCCTGGGGAGAAGGTGGAGCCACCCGAGGGACGCGGTTCCCACCAGGTCCCGATGCTGAAAGTACCTCGTCCACCTGGCCCTTGGCTTCCTTGTCGTGAGGCGCGGAGCACTGACCGAGGTGGGAAGCTGAAGGAGCTGTCACGCAAGGCCCATGGTAAACGCTCGGGAGACGCTGGCCCGCGTTACGATGTGTGATCCTTTGTTCTGTTTCAGAAGCAGTTGTCCTAACTTTAGAAGTGATTGATTAGAACACTTATTTTTCTTTTAAAAAACCCATAATAAGTAAAGATTTTCTAATAGAGTGTCACTGAATCAGTTATACTTTCCTTGTTTTTTCTAACGTGTGTGTGTGTGAGGGGGATTATTGACGGCCACTTTCACATGCTGGCTTCACTTAAAAGGAAACACTGAACTGGCGGTGTCTGGTGGCTCTTTGATGTCCAGAATCCCTGGTGGTATCTCCAGCTTAGCTCTGACAGGTGTCTGCTGGCCTGTGTAATCCAAACCCACAGGGAATGGGTTTTGCCTTTTCTCTTTTGAGTTCTCGTTTGCTCCTAGACATACGTTGATAGAAACCCACAGGGAACAGGTTTTGCGTTTTCTCTTGTGAACTCTCATTACTCTTACACATGTGTTGAAAACCATAGGCGACTATAATCCAGTGCTCTCGTTATTTATTCGATAATTGTTCCAGCTAAAACTGAGCCAGCCCTGGCTGTGGAGAGCACCTTCAGGGTGGCCCCTGTGTTCTTGAGGCATCCCCCATCATCTTCTTTTTTTTTAAACCTCTTTTTTTGCTACCGGAGTGTCAGCATCTTTAGGTCCTCTCAGTAGACAGAGGTAGCATATATGTACACTACCCTCTCTCTCTTCATTCCAATAACCTTGAGTGCGTATTAATGTAAATAAATGGCCAAATGAATAGATAAATTGGGATGAGAGGGAAATTTTTTTCTCATTTATGATTCATAGGTACAGAGAGGAATGAGGGAAATGGAAAATCATCATTAGAATAAGTAATCATTTCTGCAGGCAAGATAAATTTGTGAATGCTAAAATTAGTAAGCTAAAACTTGAAAGAGAATGGGATTTCTGCACAGCCTCAAATGATCTCCTGAATATTTATTAATTACCGTGGTGGCTTTAACTTATGTCCACAAATTGTTTGCTGTTTCTTCCTCCGGGAGGTAGGGCTTAATTTCCTTCCATTTGACTGAGGGCTGGACTTGATGACTTGCTTACAAAGAGTAGAAAATGAAAGGGAAAGATAGTTGACTTTACAAAGAAAAGTCTGGTAGATGCTACTTAACTAAATCATTAATATCAGCATCATCAGTAATAAGACATGTTGATATCACATACCTTCTGATAAATGGCATGGGAAGAGCCTGTCCCCTCTGTGGTATTCTCTTTCAAAGGTCTGTAATCTCAGCTGATTTATGAGAATACATCAGGAGAGCCCACACTGAGGGGCATTCTACAAAACACCAGCCCAGCCATCCTCAAAACGGTGAAGATAATGACAAGGACAGGCTTTGGGGCTGTCAGAGTGGGGGGACATGGCCACTTACTTGCAGTGTGGTCTGCTGGATCCCAGGAGAGGAAAAGGCATCAGTGGAAGAACTGGGCAAATCCAAATAAAGGGTCTAGTGTAGTGAGTGGAGTCGTACCAGTGTTCATTTTCAGTTTTGGTAAATGTTATGTGAGATGTTAACATCAGGGCAAGCCAGGCAACAGGGGCGTTCTCCACTGTTGGTGCAACTCTTCTGTTAATCTAAAGTAACTTCAAACTTAAAAAACAAATCAGAACAAACAGAAAATAACCATAGATGATCCGGAATGAGTCATTGTACGTGGCTTCTAACGTTGAAAAAGGTATTGCTATTATTTCTGTTTTACAGGAAGACATGACTGTAGTTTCTAAAAGAAAGTTCTAGAAGAAAGACAGCTGCATTTGGTGTCACTTCTAGGAGTTTTATTGCCGACCATTTATTGGATATTCCAGTGTCACTGATCCTTGATCCACAAGTTTTATTCTGTTCTTTGGTTTTATTTTTCTTTTTCAACCATGAAAATAGTATCTTCAGCTTTTAGAGCTCTGGAATATAATATCTGTCATCATTATAAATCAGTTTAACCTTATTCATTTGAAGAATAATTTTAGGTTCCTTTAAAAATCCGTTTCTGCTCTGCTTATGGTTGAGTGAAACCTCAGAGTCACCTTGCACAGTTGTGTGGGTGGTGTGGGCAAGAAGAGTCAATCAGTAACAGCGGCAAGTCACGCTGAGTCACGCAGCCAGGAGGAGCTTGGTTTCGGAGCCTCTGACCCAGCTCCTCCCAGAGTTACTTCCAGCCCTTCCTTTCTGCTCCTCTGAAATAGAAATCGATGGCTTTGGCAGTCTCCTTTGCTGATAGGAAGTCAAGGTGAGGTATTATAATAGATCAGTTCTTTAGTACTGTGTCAGGAGGGCATTTGCAGCTCCTGAGATTTGTCTTCCCTCAGTGGCTCAAAGCCTTAGTTTGGGGATGATGAAGTTAGTTACTTGCATAAGGCCAGCAGCGTGACCCAGTCGCTTTGATATTTTTTTTCTCTGTCTTCAGAGGGTTCTCCCGCCTATACTCACCAGAAATACACTGTTAATAAGATGCTCCTTTTTTTGCTACGACTGTATTCTTCCTTTAGAAATGTTGTAAAGAAGTGGAATGAGTCATTTAAAAAGTCTTGATGTTTGTAGGAGCTCTCTTTTTGTCCCG
Source organism: Bos indicus (assembly GCF_029378745.1). NCBI lineage: Eukaryota > Metazoa > Chordata > Mammalia > Artiodactyla > Bovidae > Bos > Bos indicus. Next base: position 67,129,739 of record NC_091780.1, on the reverse strand, counting down.
AAGCAGTAAGAGACGCTCGTGCGGGTCCTCACCAGCACAGGGTTACTAGGTGAGGGCAGAAGCAGCAGCTCTCCCGCTTTTAGTTGTGTGACCTTGGGCAGTTCGTTAATCTCTGTGTGGTTCAGTTCATGTATACAGTGGGGACGACCACAGTGTCTACCTCGCAGGATCATTGGGAGGGTTAAAGATGCAGGTGAGACACTTAGCACAGTAATGGGTCAACTAGTCGCCTAGCAGTTGGTGCAAGTTACTCAGCAAGATAGTTTGAAGACTCTTTGGAAAATTGGGGTGCAATAATAAATGCGAGTAGCAGTAGTGAAAATGGAGATTGCACAGGCTTCCTTGGTGGCCCACTGCTTAAGACTCCGTGTTTCCATGGCAGAGAGCACAGGTTCAATTCCCAGTTGGGGAGCTAAGATCCTGCATGCCTCGTGGCACAGCACCCCCCAAAAAAAGTGAAGCTTGCAGCAGTTGTTCCAGAGCATCTGGTGCCATGCCCAGTACCAGGGGAATTGCATGCATATGTCGTTTAATCCTCCCAGTAGCCCTAGGGGAGAGTCTTCCTCCAAATGAGGGACCCTCCACTAGAGGGCGAGCTCCCATGAGGGGCGAGCTCCCAGCATTGCAGATCGTCTGTGGGACCCCCGTCTGTGTGGGGCCGGGGGCTGTGTCCTTTCAGTGCTCTGCTGCGGGAGGCAGTGCGGTGCCTGCCCTTGACTCAGAACACGGCTTTTTCCCAAGTCACATCTCTCAGTGGTCCTCACATTACTTTTACAAAAATAAGTCTTCAGTGTGGGATTCTAAATAAAAACAAAGGCAAGAAACTCATGAGTCACTTTAAAGACTCTTTTACTTAAATAGGATATAATTACAGAACTTTTCAGTATATACAAAGTAAACAGCAGTATAATGAACCCCAGGTGCTGCAGCCACCACCACCAAGCCTGTGATTTTTAATTAATCTCTATAACTCCATCTGGTCTCCCGCCCCGCTTGGTTGCTGTCGTGATTCAGTCACTCAGTCGTGTCCAACTCTTTGCATCTCCATGAACTGCAGCACACCAGGCTTCTCTGTCCTTCACTATCTCCCAGAGTTTGCTAAAACTGAAGTCCATTGAGTCGGTGATGCCATCCAACCGTCTCATCCTCTATCGTCCCTTCTCCTCCTCCCTTCAGTCTTTCCCAGCATCAGGGTCTTTTCCAGTGAGTCAGTTCTTCGCATCAGGGGACCAAAGTATTGGAGCTTTAGCATCAGTCCTTATAATGAATGTTCAGGACGGACTTCCTTTAGGATTGACTGGTTGGATGTCCTTGCTGTCCCAGGGACTGTCAAGAGTCTTCTCCAGCCCATAGTTCAAGAGCACCGATTCATCGTCTAGGTTTGTCATAGCTTTTCTTCCAAGGAACAAGCGTCTTTTAATTTCGTGGCTGCAGTCACTGTCCACATTGATGCTGGAGCCCAAGAAAATGAAATCTGACACTGTTTCCATTGTTTCCCCATCTATTTGCCATGAAATGATGGGACTGGAACCCATGATCTTTGTTTTTTGAATGCTGAGTTTTAAGCTTTCATTCTCCTCTTTCCCCTTCATCAAGAGGCTCTTTAGTGCCTCTATTCTTTCTGCCATTAAAGTGGTGTCATTTGCATTATCTGCATAGTGATATTTCTCCTGGCAATCTTGATTCCAGATTGTGAGTCATCCAGCCCAGCATTTCCTACGATGTACTCTGCATATAAGTTAAATAAGCAGGGTGACAATGTACAGCCTTGATATACTTCTTTCCCAATTTTGAACCAGTCTGTTCTGTGTCCAGTTCTAACTGTTGCTTCTTGTCCTGCATACAGGTTTCTCAGGAGGCAGATAATGTGGTCTGATATTCCCATGTCTTTAGGAATATTCCACAGTGTGTTGTGATCCAGAGGCTTTAACATAGTCCAGTGAAGCAGAAGTAGATGTTTTTTGGAATTCCCTTGCTTTTTCTGTGATTCATCATTTGTTGGCAATTTGATCTCTGGTTCCTCTGTCTTTTCTAAATCTAGCTTGCACATCTGGAAGTGCTCGGTTCATGTACTGTTGAAGCCTGGCTTGAAGGATTTTGAGATAATCTTGCTAGCATGTGAAATGAGCTCAATTGTATGGTAATTTGAACATTCTTTGTCATTGCCTTTCTTTGGGATTAGAATGAAAACTGACCTTTTCCTGTCCTGTGGCCACTGCTAAGTTTTCCACATTTGCTGGCATGATGAGTGCAGCACTTTGACAGCATCATCTTTTAGGATTTGAAATCGCTCAGCTGTAATTCTATCACCTGCACTAGCTTTGTTTGTAATAATGCTTCCTAAGGCCCACTTGACTTCACATTCCAGGATGTCTGGCTCTAGGTGACAGATCACACCATCGTGGTTATCTGGGTCATGAAGATCTTTTTTGTACAGTTCTGTGTAATCTTGCCATCTCTTCTTAATATCTTCTGCTTCTGTTAGGTCCATACCATTTCTGTCCTTTATCGAGCCCATCTTTGCATGAAACGTTCCCTTGGTATCTCTAATTTTCTTGAAGAGATCTCTAGTCTTTCCCATTCTATTGTTTTCCTCTTTTCTTTGCACTGTTTACTTAAGAAGACTTATTTCTCCTTGCTATTCTCTGGAACTCTGCATTCACTTGGGTATATCTCTCCCTTTCTCCTTTGCCTTTCACGTCTCTTCTTTCCTCGGCTATCTGTAAGGCCTCCTCAGACAACCGCTGTGGCTTCTTGCATTTCTTTTTCTTGGGGATGGTTTTGGTCACCACCTCCTGTGCAGTGTTACGCACCTCTGTCTGTAGTTCTTCAGGCCCTCTGTCTGTCAGAGCTAGTCCCTTGAATCTGTTCATCATCTCCACTGTATAATCATAAGGGATTTGTTTAGGTCATACCTAATGGCCTACTGGTTTTTCCTGCTTTCTTCAATTTAAGTCCAAATTTTGCAATAAGGAGTTTGTGATCTGAGCCACAGTTAGATCCTACTCTTATTTTTCCTGACTGTGTAGAGCTTCTCTATCTTCAGCTGCAAAGGATATAGTCAATCTGCTTTTGGCACTAACCATTTGGTGATGTTCATGTGTAGAGTTGCCTCTTGTGTTATTGGAAGAGGGTGTTTGCTATGACCAGCATGTTCTCTTGACGAAGCTCTGTTAGCCTTTGCCCTGCTTCCTTTTGTACTCCAAGGCCAAACAAGCCTGCCACTTTGGATATTTGACTTCCTACTTTTGCATTCCACTTGGTTATTATTACACAATTCTTTTTTAAAGGAAACATTTGCATTCATTGAAATGCACATTTTTGAACTGCATGATTTTTGCAAGTGGATAGCTCCCTGTACTCACAGCACAGAGTGCTGCTCTCACCCGAGCTCCTTCACGCTCCCTACTTAGTCCTCCCTCCCTGCCCCGGTGGCCACTCTTCTGGGTTTTATTTCGTTTCTTTACTCTCTTATAGAAATTCCTGTTCAGAGAAGGCAATGGCACCCCACTCCAGTACTCTTGCCTGGAAAATCCCATGGGCGGAGGAGCCTGGTAGGCTGCAGTCCATGGGGTCGAGAAGAGTCGGACATGACTGAGTGACTTCACTTTCACTTTTCGCTTTCATGCATTGGAGAAGGAAATGGTGACCCACTCCAGTGTTCTTGCCTGGAGAATCCCAGGGACGGGGGAGCCTAGTGGGCTGCCGTCTGTGGGGTCGCACAGAGTCGGACACGACTGCAGTGACTTAGCAGCAGCAGCAGCAGCAGCAGCAGCAGCAGAAATTCCTGTTAAATGGAATCTCTCCACTCCTTTAGCGCAGCATACATGCAGTCTCTGAGGTTTATCCCTGTTGTCCTATCGGCAGTTGATACCTTCTCACCGCTGAGTGATGTTCATTCCAGTCTGTGACTGCAGAGCGCCTTGTTTATCTCGTCTCTTGTTGAGGAACTTTTGGGCTGTTTCTGGTTTTGGACCACTGTGAATAAACCTGTAAAACTTCATACAAGACTTTTTATGGTTATCTATATATATATTTTTTTTTTTTTTTAGGTCATTACCTGGAAATAGAATCTCTGGGTCACAGGGTAGATGTATATTTAACTTTACAAGAAACAGCCCAGCCTTTTTCTGAAATGATTATACCTTTTTCCACTTCCACCAGCAAAGAACCCAAGAGTTCTAGTTGCTTCATATCCTCTTCAGCATTTGGTGTGGTTAGTCTTTTAAATTCTGGCCACTCCAGTGAGCGTATCCTTTTGCTTCATTATGTGTGTGCTTGAATGTTTATTTGGCTGCGTTGGGTCTTAGTCATGGAGCTTGGGATCGTCGTCACGTCAGGGGGTCTTTCACAGGCGCAGCCTACACACTGGCTCTGTGGTCGTGGTGTGGGCTCAGCACTTTCGGCACGCGGGCTTGGTTGCTCCGCAGCACGTAGGATCTTAATTCCCAGACCAGGGATCGAACCCTCACCCCCTGCATTGGAAGCTTGGAGTCTTAACCACCGAACAGCCTGGGAAATTCCCCAGCTGGTTCTTTTGGAAGCAGAGGCTTGCCTACATCCCTCTGTGTTCCACTCCGTGATATTTTCTGTTTCCAGCAGGGCAGTAAAAAGACAAACACACAGAAAAAACCTGAATGTCACTTGACCACAAAATTCAAAGCAACTCCAAGGCAAAGAAAAGTGGTTACTTTGCAGATTTTGAGTTTTTTTTCCCCAAGATCTTTAAAAGCAGGAGCAGAGTTGCTTTACATCTGAGCTCACACTGTTCCTTGCACTGAGGCGCGCAGAACCCCGTCAGGGTGCCCGTCTAATGTCGGCACTCATTCCTTGGTTCTGAGTGAGTGCCTGGGGAGGCATAAAATGATTCTGTCTGCAATAAGAAAATGTGTTTCAGGGTATCATAGCTGGTTTTCATATTAAAGATGAGAAGAGTGAGTAAATGTTTGTCTAAATGACAAAGCTGTTTGACTAACTGGTCCTAAAAGACTGATTAATTTTTTCTTTTTTTTTAGATCGGGTGTATAGTTCAAAACTTAGAACTGTTGCTAGCCTCGGTTGGTTTCTGCTGTTCCCACCCAAGGCTGGGCGTCTTGGCGCCGTCGGCGTCGGGGCCTTGGCTCCTCTGTTACAGGTCCTGTCCTGTGCACCATAGCAGATTTAGCATCGTCCTTGGCTGCTGCCATCGAACGGAGCAGTGACACTGAAAGTGTCTCTAGTGTTGTCCCGTGTCCCTTAGCGGGGCAAGGTCCCTTCGGTCAATAACCACTGGCTTACAGCATGCCCTGGGCAGAGGCGTGGCAGGCATCAGTGGGGGGTCTTCAGTGGCCTGGTCCTGGGTCAGGGACTCTGCGGTGTGGGACTGTGGGGCGAACCGTGGATGCCCTTCCAGCGCGCACCCCAGGGAGGGAGAGATGCTTGGCAGCTGTTGGATTAGCGCCCCCCAAAGAATGCTCTGCTTGATGTTTTCTTCTTCCTTTTGCCTTATTGGTGTGTTTGTTCACCTCCTCTGCCCTAAGGAAAATAATCTGTATCTGCCATGTCACTCAGAGGACGGTCTGACGTGGTGTGTTCTCTAGAACCTTAGTTCTAAGGGACGGTGACTTACTAGTATGTAAGAGAGGACCCTGTGCCCCCAGAAAGTCTGGAAAATGTTGGTTTAAATGAAGGTAAACCGTTTTCCTTATTTTGTAGGATTTTTGAAAGCTTCTAACATCAACTGTAAATTGTCACTCTCCAGAAGGAACTAGATTGGCCCTGTCTCACGTTTCCTCAACATGCAGTTTATCCACAAAGCGTTTTCCAGAGAAATAAAATTCTGTGGGACATGTTTTGGGAAATACTGTCCTAGAGTCACCTAGAGGAGGCCAGGGTGCGGGGAGGAGCAGGTGGTGGGCTGGGCACTGAGCTGGCGGAGTGGACAGACAGGGTCATGGTCTGGTCCCTACACCCCCAGGATGGCCATCCGTAGTGGTTATTAGGCAGTGAAAAACTCAGATTCTAGGCGGGAAGGAGCTGCTATCCTGAGCCTCCAGGGTGCGGCCCCACCCCCACCCCCTACGCAGCATGCTTGGCCCCTTACCCAGTAGTCGTGGGATCCCCCACTCTCTCCAGCAACTAAAGGATTACAGTCCCCGCTTCAGCAGGGACCCTCTTTAAGTCTGCTGCGCCAGCAAAGTGAGCTGTTTTTTCTGGTTGGTTGTGGACCATGGTGTGTAAGTTGCTAATATTTTGAGTTTCATCCTGGGTATGAGGGAGGACACGGGATGACGGCTAAAAGGGGCCTAAGGCTTTTTGTCAGGAGTGCGCTTCTGCTCAGGAGGCTTTGTGTCAGGAGCGCCCTCCTGCTCAGGAGGCTTTGTGTCAGGAGCGCCCTTCTGCTCAGGCTGCCCAGGCTTGTGCTCCAGGCTCCCGTTTGTGGCCTAGCATGAGAGAGACTGGAAACATCCAGCCGTGTTGATTTACAACAACAGTAATATTATACTGTTGGATATAACCACTCTTTGAATAACCAAACAAAATGCTGAGCTTTACTCTACATGTTGAAAGTTGGTTGGGAATTCCCTGGCTGTCCAGTGGTTAGGACCCGGTTCAACCTTGGGGCCCAGGTTCAATCCTTGGTCTGGGAACAAGAAGCCCACAAGCCACCTGGCAAGGCCAGGGAAAAAAAAGGAAAAAGAAGTTGATGAAATAGTTTTGCCAGTTCAGAGAAAGAATATTTCCAGAATCAGTTTCTTTTGGAGCCGCTGAGATGCAGTCTCTGGTGGACAGAGTCATTCGGCTGGGATGACTCCACGGGCCCAGCCACAGGGAGAGGGCCCTGGCAAGGGTCAGTCTGGAGGGTGGCACAGCCAGCCTCTGGCCGTTGGCCTCCACTGTATTGTTGTGATCTGGGATGTGAACACAGTGGCAGGCAGAGCAGTCTCCATAAAGAAAAGCCTCGGTAACGACACACCTGCTGAGAGAGCGCCTCTCCCCGGATGAACGACTGAAAACGCGTGTAGCTGCGTTAAAGGTCAGAAAGAAGGCCAGTGTGAACGGGAGATGCTTATTTTCCGATGTTGCTTACATTGCTCAGTTAGTTCCTGTAAACTGACTAGTGGAAAATTTTAGTCTCTGTTTCTATATTTATTAATTGTAAGAGAAACTACCAAAGCATTCTTTCAGGAGTTTAGATGGGAAGAGTTTGAGTGCATGTCCAAAGCTGTAAGAGCCTCGATTTTTGTAAGATAATGTGGAAGTGAGGTATACTTATGTTCAGCTGCTGATGGGAGAAATAAAACCTGATAAACTTGCTTGGCATTATTTGTGAGCTTGTAACTTGTGATCATGGATGATAAACAGCGATTTGATAACCTGACTTTAAAGTTGGCCCAGATGATACACCGGTTGTTTGTTCTTCCCTGCACAATAGCATCGAGCAAGTGAACAACCTGCGAGAGATACAAGCGCTGAGGCGCCTGAACCCACACCCGAACATCCTCACGCTGCACCAGGTGGTCTTGTAAGTATATCGGGCTTTAGGAACTATCTAACCTCGGTGATAATCGTTAGATCTCTGTTTAAGAAAGAAAACCATGGTAGACATTTTAAATATTGGCTTTGTAGCTCAGACACATATTCGGGCCAGTGTCTGCATCCAAGTCCTAAAGGGAAAGGCCTTCGTTACAGTGACTCCGTGTCACAGCAGTGAACACCATTCGAATGGTCCCCCTCCCGGAAGCTCAGCTGGGCTGCTGTGGAGGCGGTGATGGCTCAGGACACCTGCGTGTGAGCCTGTGGCCCTCTTTCAGGGGCTGCACTTAGGTCATGCCTGCAGTTGCCATCTTGGTATGACTTCAAGCAGCCATTCTTACTGTATTCCACATAACTTCAGGGGATTTTTCATTTCTGTTCTAATCAAGACGGCGGAGTGCAGCTCGTCTGGAAGGGCTTGTCTGCTGGGGACTGGGGCTGGGATCTGGCCTGAAGCTCCGAGAAAGCGCCCCTCAGCGGGAAGCCTGGCCTGTACCACCATCTGGGGAAACCGTAGTCTCTGACCATTGAGCTGGGGAGGTTTTCATCAGAGAGCTGACCAGTTCTAAACTCAAAACGCAGTGCCTTGTCTTGGCCGCGTGGCTTCCTGGCCTGCATGCTCTGAGCACGTGTTCGGCCGGTCCGGAGACTGCAGCCTGCACGGGGCAGCGGTCACAGTGCTGCCTGTGCCGAGTGCTTCAGGGGCAAAGCGCTTCTGTCCACGGCAGCCCAAGGGACAGCGCGGCCCCATCCAGCCCCTCCACAGGCGCCCTGAGGGGCCCGGGGTGTCACTGTAGGGGCGAGGGGAAAGGCGTCTTCCTCCTTTTGCCCCTGGCTGGGTTGTGTATTTCACTCCCACACTGTGATGTATCTCAGTGACATGGAAGTAATTTAGGTGAATTAAAGCTGAATTTGCAGCCACAGAGCTTGAATTAAGTCCTACTTTCTTTGTTTTGCTTCTCCAACTCCTCAACCTGTTTCTTCTGTCTGAAGATATAATAGTTACTTTCATAATCTCAAGATGCTTTTTTCCCAAAATTGTGGGAGACCAGCTTTTAGAATTTTTGCCCAAAATTGTTTTATTATTATTTAAAATTATTTTTACCTAAAATACTGATTGAAAATCAAAACTTCTGCTGTTTCGGTCATTACACTTTGGTCTTTGCTATGGGAGTGTTTTATGTTTATCAGAAGTGTTTACAAATGAGTTAAATATTTGATGCTTTTATTCTGATTAATACAAGGAAAAAACCATTTTAAAAACCTGCTTTCTTCTTCAGTGACAGAAAATCTGGTTCTCTTGCACTAATATGTGAACTTATGGACATGAATATTTATGAGCTAATACGAGGTATGTAGAATAATTTGAAAGAGCGTCTAAAATCTTTTAAAGTTTATAGTTCCCATATATTTGTCTTAATTCTCAAAATCATCGATCGCCGCAGTTCAGTAGTTGTGTTTAAGTATACAGCCATGTGTGCTAGGTCGCGTCAATCGTGTCTGACTCTTTGTGACCCAGTGACTGTAGCCCACCGGGCTCCTCTGTCCGTGGGATTCTCCAGGCAAGAATACTGGAGTGGGTTGCCCTGCCCTCCTCCAGGGGATCTTCCCGACTCGGGGATTGAACTCGTGTCTCTCATGTCTCCTTCATTGGCAGGTGGGTTCTTTACCACTAGTGCCACCTGGGTGTGGGAGGTGTTTGGGGGGGCAATCTTGTCTGCTCAGAATGTGGCTGCAGATGGGAAGTGATGCCACACGGCGCTCAGGCTGGTGAGGTGACGCGTGTGAGGGAGGCGCAGCAGGAGGCGCGGCTCAGGCCTCCCGCAGGCTCGTGCCCTCGGGGTCCATTCCAGGCTCTGCGTTGCTCGGCGTTCTACTCTAGGCTTCGGAATGAGGCAGGACTTCCCCCACAAATCATCCCCTGAGAGGGACTCTCCTTCCTCCTTGGGTTGGGAGCCTCATGCGGTGCCCTGAACTGCTGAGTGCTCATCGTTCCCCATCGTTTGAACAATACAGCACTGTCTGGGGGAAGCACGCTTGCCTGAGCTGACCCCGGTCGCAGCTGGTTTTGGAGGCCAGCGGAGGTCACCCGAGGGAAGCAGAGAGCAGGAGGCGGAAGGTTGGCCCACGTTTATCCAACAGCCCTGGGTCTGACCTCCCCGTGGCGTTAGATGTCAGGACAGATGAGCCTTGTAAATACCACACAGCAAGTGTTAGACTTCATGGATCATATTATTCTTACTGAACAAATGAAAATCACTGCCTTATGTCATATGAGGGACTCTTTATATCTGAAATAGAGTTTTAGTGACAGTATCATAGATGATTTAAAAACTGTGATGTTACCTCAAGCAGGTTAGGCCAAAGCGCAGATGATGTGCTGTAGAGAACTTTTAGATCGAGAAGCTGTTCTTGCAACAAAGGGTACCTTTAACATGATGTTAAAGGTGCATGTGAAGAGTTCAGATAAAATTATATTTATGAAGTGAGAGCATGGAAAGAAGTATTATGTCAAATGGACATATTTTATATGTAATTTAAAATATGTGGCTTAGTAAATAAAATAAATAGCATGAGTAGACAAGTTTTACATCTGTGGAAGTTGATATAAAACTTTTGGATCCAGAAACTTTTACATCTTTTGAGGAAAGTAGGAGATTGCCTTGTGTCTGGGAATATATGGTATTTCTTTTAAGTTACAGACCTTGGGTATTTTATTCATAGACAAGCCTCTCACTCAGGTGTCTTGCTTTAAGTACAATTTAAAATAAACTTAGTCATCTGGTTTCTTGGTCTAACACCTATTAAAAATAAGAGCTCTTAAAAGGAGCTTCTAGAACTTTACACACCAACAGAAAGTGACAGGTGGTGATCCAGTAACGGGGGAGGAGACTGGAAATACAAAGCAAACCAAGAGTGGTCGGGAAAACAGCTGTAAGCTGCCAGGCTCCCCAAGACAGGTTAGCGGGAGCACGGTCGTGTACGGGGTTGTGGTCACCATATCACCTAGGATATGCTGATGGGAAAGTGGGTGAAACGTTTTTAAAAGATCCCATGTAAAATACCTCCAAATAGAAAAGAGTTTATATCTGAGGAGTAAACCTCACTTACCTGGAAATTTCACTTGAGGTCTTATTCCAGACAACTTGGATAAGTAAGTGTTACTCTATGATTAACTTTCAGGTACACTAACTTAGATTATTCACTTTGATAGTCTCTGTGTAACACATATTTTAACAGTGTATCAGGACAGGGTATCAATGTAACCAAGAGAAACAACCGCTAAATTTGCAATGATCTTTTTACCAGTTAGCCGACATTTTGTTCTTAATGAATCTACAGAATCACTTCCTTTTAGTATAATAATTCTCTTGGTATAAGATACATATGTTAGAATTATGATTGTTAGAATGTGATATTTTAAAATTCAAGGGGAGGGGATAATTTCTCTCAAGTTTCTGTGTGTTTAGATTGGAGAAAACTTTGTTTAGAAATCAGTATTTTAATTTCCAGTAGTAGGGGAGTTGTGTAATTGGAGGAAGTGAATCTGTTTCTTTCAGTATCTGTCTACAGAGACTGCAGAAAGCAGACTGTTGTATTAAGGCTGTACGGCCGCTGGTTCATCCCATGGGTGCCGAGTGGCTCCACAGGCCAGGCGCTGTGCTCTGAGCATGGGATCAGGTGCTCTCGGTGCTAAGGGGCCTCTAAGTGTCAGAGATGTTAAAATGTGGGGAGCACGGTTGACTGATTGTCAGATGCTCACTGTTGGAACGTGAACCCTGATTTCAGAGTTGGCTTAGCGTTGAGGAAATACAGTCATCCCTCCGTGCCTGCAGGCTACTGGTTCTAGGAGCCCCGCAGGTACCAAAATCCATGGATGCTCAAGCCCCTTGGATATAAAACGACTCGGATTCAGCCAACCTCAGAAACCTTGGATGCGGGACCCGTGGACAGAGACCCGGGGGTTCGGGGGCGCCGACCGTGTGGTGATGACAGTGATGGCTGACGGCCCTGAGTGCTCACCACAGGCCTTGCACTGCCCCTGGCTCTCGCGAGGAGTCAGCTTATTTCACCCTGAGAGCCTGTGAGGCAGATTCTGTCATGATTGCATGTTCGGGATGGTGAAAGGGAGGCATGGAGAGACAAAGGACCCGTCCACGGCTGTGGGCCTCATCCGTGATGGTCTGGGGTCGGGACTTGGGCAGCACCTGCTCTTGCCCACCCTGCACGGCCCTCTGGGCAGCCCTGAGTGGACCGGGAAGGCCTGGCGGCCAAGGCCACCACCAACCACTTTTGGGCCACGTAGTCCCCTGCCGTGGCTCCTCTGCCTGTCCTCCTCGACAGACTTGGCCACCCAGACCCTGAGACTGCCCCGGCAGCACATGGGCCGCCTTCTGGAGCACGGGCTGTTCCAGGTCCAGGGCTCGTCTTGTCACCTGTGAGTGGACCAGGCATCCTAAAACAAATCCATGACTCTGAGCCAGGTAGGAAAAAGCAAACCAAGCTTTGTCTGTAAGCGTAGCGTTAGTTTGTTTCCCTGGGGAGCTTAGGCAGTGCGTCTGAGCTGTGGAACACTTTATACAAGGGGCTTGCTCATCCACGGATTGTGGTACCTCAGGGGCTCCTGGAACCAGTACCCTGCAGACACCCAGGGATGACTGTATTTCCTCAGTGCTGAGGCAACTCTGAAATCAGGTTCATGTTCCATTCACTATGCAACGTAACGATTTTGCATGACAGGTTAATTACTGTGTCAGATTAATTCAGTTATATTTTTATGTATGATCACATCTGAGCCACTGAACTGTAAGATGCAGTATTTTTTATGTACCAACAAAAAGGAAGAAAAACATTGCCACTACCGCTCTGACACATACCTTTCTTATCACTTAGCAATTTTAGTTCTGTCCTTAGTAACGGGACTCGTTCAGAACTATTGAGACAGTTTCCACCCATGTCACTTTTGTGCGTATATAAAAAGGAAATGCTGGGAAGGATTGGGGGCAGGAGGAGAAGGGGACGACAGAGGATGAGATGGCTGGATGGCATCACTGACTCGATGGACGTGAGTCTGAGTGAACTCCAGGAGTTGGTAGGGAGGCCTGGCATGCTGCAATTCACGGGGTCGCAAAGAGTCGGACAGGACTGAGCGACTGAACTGAACTGAAAAAGGAAACAGACATGACATAAACCCACTGCGGCATTCCTAACTTTTCCTTGAGATACTCGGATGTGGCGTGACCGCTGAGCGTCGTCCTCACTTTGTCTGTCTGTGCCGTTCAGGGTGTGAGTGAGTAGCGTTATTTTCGCTGGAATTTTCTGAAGCTGATGGCACCATCCTGTTAGGTCAGTACTGGTGCTTCTGGGAAGTGCCCTCTGGTTCTGTGTCAATGGAGCGCGGGTGTCCCCGATCGCACTCCAGGCCAGAGCACGCACAGCGCCGTGCGCATCTCACGGCGGCAGGTCCTGGTCTGGAAAACGGGGGTAATCATGGTGTCTGGCTCTCTGGGTGGTTGTGAGGAGTAAATGACAGGTGTGAGGTGTGCGGAGCAGCCCCCGGCTGGCGTGGTCTCTAATCAGCGTGGGCTGCTGTCACCACCACCACCACCACGCTGTGCACAGCTGGTGTGTGCCGGCTCTGGCCTCCTGCACTGGCTCGTCCCCGTGCTGGGAGCTCAGCTGCGCTCTAGAGATGAGGAAAGAGCTTCCAAGAAGTCAGAGCACTTGCCTGAGATGAGCCAGCTTCAGAGAGCAGAGCTGGGAACTTCCCTGGCTGTCCAGTGGTTAAGACTCTGCTTCAATGCCGGGGGTGTGGGTTCCATCCCTGGTCAGGGAACTAAGATCCCACTTACCGCATAGTATGGCCAAAAAATAAATAAGAAACAAAGCGGAAGGCAAAGAGCAGAGCTGGGAGGCCCTCCTTGAGTGCAGTCTTGTTGAGAGAGGGGTGCTGGTGATGGCTCTGGCTCCATGCTGAGTCTGACAGCGCGCCTGCTATCCTCTGCCGGGCGGGACCTCCAGCCTCTCTGAGAACCACGTGCTGTCCTGCAGGGCTCTCTCTTGGAAAACACTGATGGCAGACACGTGCTCGCACGCTGCCTCAGGGCCTAGCCTCTGGGCCTAGGCATAGACTGTGGGCCGCTTGGCCACACCATGGCGGGCCCGGCAGGCACCTCGGAGCCTGACCAGGAGAGCCAGGCGCAGCCTGGGGACAGGGCCTCTTGTGGGAGGAGCGTGTGTGCTAGATTTCCTGGTTCAACGTGGGCTACACTGGAGGCCACAGTTAATCATTGTGTTCACTTTCGAATTTTTACATTGCTGGTGTTATGTGTGACATTCATTAAGTGCCTTCTTAATGAGAATATTTGGTAAAAAATTATCTTGGAATAATTAATTTGGCTCAGTGAGCCAGGGAAATATGTTTGCAGTCTGCTGGCTTCAGTAAAGGGTCACACAAGGAACCTCAGGGCGTTTTGTTAACAGTATTTTGTCTGCTTCAAGATGTTTGTAAGTGAGAATCTGGTGGGAACCAGATACCATCTCACGCCCAGAAAGTTAGGATCTTGTTTTGGGGGAAATACTTTTGAAAGTCGATAGTCCATCCTCCTTGTCGAGGGTGTGGACTCTCTGATTGCTCAGACCAGTGGTGCCCGTGGCTCAGGCGGGCCCCTTGTTCCCCTGGTAGTCCCCGTGTGCAGACAGGGATTCCCACGGAGAGATGGGAAGGAGTCACGGCCTTGCCCCCACGGCTATGAACGGGTAGAGGGAGGTAGCCCGGGAGGAAGGGAGAGAGTCCTCCTGCACTGGGGGCAGAAGGCAGTGAAAGGTCAGACTCCTGGCCTCCCTGCTTGTGATTCACTCGGGCTAGGCCTGGGCCTTGGAATCTGCTTTATGAAAGATCCCTAGGCGATTATGAAGATCGGATGCAGTAGACTTTTCCTGAAAGAGTCCACTTTCCCTGAGTTCAGGTTCCAATGAATGTGAGGACAGCTTTATGCTGTAACTGGGATGTGGCTGTGTGGCTGTGGCTGTGTGGCTGTGGCTGGGAAGGTGCTTCTAGGAACAGAGCAGCGTGAGCACGACTGGGAAGCGGGAGAAGGGGATGGGGCTGGGGCGTCCTGGCAGCCAGAGGGAGGCGTGGGACGTGGTTCCTGAGGCGCGCAGCCAGGCCCTGCAGCTGGTTCTGGGAACTCGGTGGAAAGGCAGCTTTCAGGGCCCCGCCACAGACCTGCTGAACCGGATGTGCCGGGCGAGGATGGGGAGCAGTCTGTGTCTTCACAAGCCCCGGGGGACTGGGGGCCCTGGTCCTGAGAGCCCTGAGCGGGGGGAAGTCTGCCCCCGAGGTCTGGGGAGCCCGGCTCGTCCGTGGGCAGCACGGACAGAGGGGACAGAACCTCGCAACGCTTCAGCCAGCCTCACGGGTGACAGAGAGTGGAAATTTTGCTTTCTTCTCACCTTTGTACAGATAATCGATAAAATTACAGGATTCCTTAAGCTGTGGGAAGCCAACAATCTTAGTTTTAATTCTTTTAAATTGTGGAAAACTGATGTGAAACAGAATAAAAAGATGACATGGAAAAATTCACTCTACTTAGACGTTTTGTAAATTGTGATGGACGTGAGTCTGAGTGAACTCCGGGAGTTGGTGATGGTCAGGGAGGCCTGGTGTGCTGCGATTCATGGGGTCGCAAAGAGTCGGACACGACTGAGCGACTGATCTGATCTGATGATTAACATAAACATTCTTGTTATGCGAGAAAAAGAAAACATTAATTTTCAACAGAAATTGCAAACTTAGGACCAAAAAGTCAAGTGGGCCGTGTGCTCGTGTTGGCTCTCTGAATGGTTAGGTGAGAGTGTGTTTCTCATGTTTAAAGCCTAATGACCTAGAAACACAGGCCTCTGAGATTAAAATCAAATAAAATATGACATCTTCAAGAACGCAGGTGTCTGTGCTATTGGTCGTCATTCAGTTGTTAAGTCGAGTCCGACTCTTTGGGACCCCGTGGCCCGCAGTACTCCGTGGTACTGGAGTGTGATGTGCGGGGTTCTGGAACATGATGAACACTGCAGGAGTGAGGAGGGTACAGGCTGTAGGCTGTGTGGATGGGCGCCCGGCGTGCTGCAGGGCGTGGCAGCGGTGCCAGTGACTGCTCCCTTTTGTGAAAGGAGCGTGTGGGCTGTAAATTTCAGTCATTGGTCTTCTTCGATTAAGAGAACGTACTTCTGGGACTTCCCTGGTGGTCCGGTGGTTAAGACGTCATGCTTCCACTGCAAGGGGTGCAGGTTCAATCCCTGGTCAGGAAACTTAAGATCCCATATGCCGGGAAGTGCAGCAGAAAAAAAAAAGAAACTGTGATCTATTCCCTTAAAGACGGAAATCTCCATCTAGACAGGAAGCTGAGGAAAATGCTGGATTTGCAGCTGACCCCCGCCATCTCGGGCTTCCCAGGTTGGCTCAGTGGTAAAGAACCCGCCTGCCAATGCAGGAGACACGGGTTCAATCCCTGGGTCAGGAAGATCTCCTGAAGCAGTAAATGGCAACCCATTCCAGTATTCTTGCTTGGTAAATTCCGTGGACAGTGGAGCCTGGCGGGCTGCAGTCCATGGGGTCACAAAGAGTGGGACATGACTGAGCACATATGCACGCACGTGGCCTGCCACCTCGAGTCGCAGTGTGGAGGAGTGTGCCCTGCAGGCCTGCCCGAGGCTGCGTGGAGGCCCCCAGACCGAGTGCCCCTTGGTGATCGCTCAGCACCCTTCTCATTGCAGAGAAGGCCTGGGGCCCGGCGATTCTGAATTAAATCACGTCAGTATGTAGAATTCTACATGGCATATTTTGTAGATGGACTCCATATTTCCTAGAACTATTCCATTCTGTTTTCACTGAGAAAATTAGAAATTCTTGCACATTATTAAAAATGGATTTTTGTTTTATTTCAAAAATGGGGATATTGGTAACCATATTTGGCTGTTTCCTTGATTGCACAGGAAGAAGACACCCGTTATCAGAGAAAAAAGTTAGGCACTATATGTACCAGCTGTGTAAGTCCCTGGACCACATGCACAGGTATGCACGGGGAGACTTGGAGGCTTTCAGATTAATAAAATGCATTACCAAAAAAAAAAAATGCATTACCATCATTAGAAAACGCAGTGTGAAAGGATCTGAATGAGGTACAATTAATTCTGTCCTTCTTTTCATGTTGAATGCAGAAATGGAATATTTCACAGAGATGTAAAACCAGAAAATATATTAGTAAAGGTAAGAACTTTTATATGAAAAATTGATATCAGAATGAAGACAATATAAAAACTTTTCACTGAATATGCTTTCAATCCCAGTGGATGTCATGTTTGTTATTTTTTTTTTTCCCTTCCAGTTTGGGAAAAAAAATCGTTAGTAAATGCCATCAACATAACTGTACGTCTGGAAAAAGGCACCCTTCTTATATACTGTGTATAAAAATAAACTCCATTTATTGATAAATTATTCTAAACACTGTAAATATAAAAGGGGAAGAGGCAGGATTTGAGCTTGGATCTGTCTCACTCAAAAGCCCTTAAACTGTACATGTGTAAAGTGCACAATTTGTTAGGTTTGGGCAGTTGTATATTCCCGTGAAACCATGATCCCAGTCGACAAACAAAGCTACTGCCCCCAAAAGCTTCCTCTTGCCTTTGGTAACCTTTGCCTTCCTGTCCCTTGTCCCCAGGAAAGACAAGCTGACTTTCTGTCATAATAGAATTAGTGTGTGTCTTCTAGAATGTTCTATACATGGAATTACATGTTATAAGCCCTCCCGTGGTCTGACTTCTTTCGCTCAGCATCGTTTTTCTGAGATTGGTCCACACTGTAGTGTGTGTGCCACAGCTTTTGTCTCACGTTTGATGTTGTCTGTCAAAAACAGAAATTGTCTCTGTTTTTGATGTTCTTCTATTGCTTTGCATTTCAGTTTGGGAAGTTTCTGTTGGCGTGTCTTCAAGCTCACTGACTCTTTGCTTGGCTGTTGAGTCTATTGATGAACCTATCAAAGTCATTTAAAATTTTTGTTCCAGTGTTACTTGTGATGTTTTATTTTGATTTTTTCTTAGGGTTTCCATCTCTCTTCTTACATTTCCCATCTGAACTTGCATGCTGTCTTCTTTTTCCCCTGGAACCCTTAAATTAATCATAGTTTTTTTTTGTTTTCTTTTTTTAATTTCTTCTCTGGTAATTCTAAAATTCTAAAACCTGTGCCATATCTGAGTCTGGTTTTGATGCATGCTTTGCCTCTTTAGACTGTTTTTTCTTGCCTTTTTATGTGCCTAACTTTTGTTGACTGTGTCAGGAGTGGGAGCAGAGGTACAAGGCTGTCCGTGCAGGTTTCTTCCTCATCTGGCCAAGACGAGTGCTGTTTAACGTGGGCCGCAGCTGCAGGCGCCTGCCAGACGTCATGCTTATCGACACCACGCATTTTACGACTTGAGTATGAGAGAGAAAGAAGATGGAAGAAACACCTTGAAACCTGTCTGAGGCATAACGGGGGATATGACCAGGGTGTAGAATTCACCTGTAGACTTACACCGTGACTTAAACCTTTGCACAGCCCGTAGACGTTTTGCAGACATTTTGAAATGTCTGTAAAACACAGCCAGAATATTTGTGAATGTGATCCACTGGATAGAGACCCCACCTGCTCCTGGGTCAGAGGCAACTTCAGACACTCACAGAGCCAGCGCTCCGTGGTCTGCAAGCTCGTTTAGATGCCAGGCGTCCTTGTGCTAGCACGCCTGCGCCTGGAATGGCCTGTGTGACGGTCGCTGCTTGGTGAGATGTTCCTTGTCCCCGTGTCTCCCCCTCGCAGCGGGATGTCCTGAAGCTTGGGGACTTCGGGTCGTGCCGGAGCGTCTACTCGAAGCAGCCGTACACCGAGTACATCTCCACCCGCTGGTACCGGGCCCCTGAGTGCCTCCTCACCGATGGCTTCTACGGCTTCAAGATGGACCTGTGGAGCGCGGGCTGCGTGCTCTACGAGATGGCCAGGTACGCTGGGCCCTGGGGGGGGGCACCCAGTGGCTTCCGCCAGGCCCCCCCTGCACCCTCTCCTGTGCCCCTGGAACAGCCCTTCTGGTGTCGTGGCTGCTCTTGACCCTGACAGGAAGCGGGCGGAACTCTCTCCTTGCTTGCCCAGCATGGAGGGCGGAACACCGTCAGTTACTGGCCACCGGGCTCGGGTGGCCAGGCCTCTCTGTGTGGCCTCATCAGCGGTAGAACCGGTGAAGCCCACAGAAGATCGGAGCCAGGCGTGCTCCTGCGCTGCCTGGGGCCTGCCGTGGGGAGCGGGGGCCGTGCCCCCTAGTCTGCCCTCGGAGCTCAGTCATTCCCGTGGGCGCTCAGGCCGCGGGGTGAGGAGGAGCTGGAGTGTGGAGTGCTCCAACCCTGAGCGTGCATGCTGCCCCCATGCCAGCCTCAGCTCCACTGCTGGACGGAGCAAGGCCACAGCAGAGGCTGGGAAGGGAGGAGGGGGGCGCACCCTCCTGCTCCAGCAGGTCAGGAAGGACGGGGCTGGGGCGTGGGAGGGTGATTTCCGTCAGAGTGACGCCGGTCAGAACAGTACCCAGCCAGGCAGGAGGACCCAGGGTGTCCATGGCCACCTGCTCCACAGACCCCTTGATATATGCACAGGCCCTTCAGGGCACAGCTTCTGACTCTAGATCTTCCCTGTTGATAAGTAACTGTTATTTTTGGAAAGGAGACTTGTGGTTTCACTGATGCTAAAGTTACAACAGACAGTCTTTTGTCATGTACTTAAGTCCCTTGGCTTCCCTGGTGGCTCAGATGGTAAAGAATCTGCCTGCAATGTGGGAGACAAGGGTTCAGTCCTCAGATCAGGAAGATACCCTGGAGGAGGGAATGGCAACCCACTCCAGTATTCTTGCCTGGAGAATCCCCTGGACAGAGGAGCCTGGTGGGCTACAGTCCATGGGGGTCCCAAAGAGTTGGACACGACCACGGGACTAAGCACAGCACAGCACAAAGCCGCTTGAGTCAGTCTGGAGGGAGGTGAGAGGCGCCAGAGCCCTTTTATCCTCGAGTCCCAAATCTGTGAATGCTCCGAAACTGAAACGCTCCATGGACCTCGTTTGTCCACGCAGTCTGGCCTGACCTGGCCTGAACTGCTGTTGGCAGCGCTCCCCCCTGGCTGTGAGAGGCTCTGGGGGTTTCCTCTCACAGTTGGTGAAGACCCGGCTCTGCAGATTCGGGAGTGGGCTCTGCGCCTTAGAAGGACCCCAACGTGGGGACAGTGGAGGAGGAAGGCCTGGGGCAGGGGTGGGCGGGGGCGGGTGCTGGAGGTCCCTCTGCTGCCGGGAGGGTTGGGGCCCTGACGGCAGCCTTGATCCCGCCCAGCCTGCAGCCGCTCTTCCCCGGAGCCAACGAGCTGGACCAGATCTCTAGGATCCACGACGTCATGGGCACGCCTGCTGAGAAGACTCTCACCAAGTTCAAGCAGTGAGTGCAGGCCCCAGGCCCCCGCCCCAGGGCTCGCCCCGCTGCTGTTCCCCGCTACCTCAGCACAGCCCACTCGGCCCGGGCAGTCGGGAGGCGTCCCCAGGGGTTCACTCGGACCTCGGAGCCTTGGCTGAGGACGGCTCCCAGCACAGGCCGCACGCCTGGCCCGGGGCAGCTCCGCCCGGCGCCCGGGGCACTGACGCCTGGGCTGGGACTTGGGGGAGCCGGGCTCTTGGGGGGCCCCGGCGACGTGAGGAGTGGGCAGCACCCAGCAGCTCCCAGACGCTAGGAAGGTAGGGAGGTGACAACTATGTTGGAGTCTTGTTCTTTTTTTAAACTTTATTTCCTTCTCTGGTGGGAATGTGGTATTAGTCTTTTCAAGGGAAAGTTTTCTTACCTCTAGAGCATGAGATTTCACACACACACACCCGTTTTAAAAACAGATTTAATGTCGTGGAGCGGTTTTAGGTTCACAGGAAAACTGAGTGGCAGTGCAGAGACCTCCCCCGTCCTGGGGCCGACGCTGCCCGGCGGCACTGGCGCGCAAGGAGCCCAGGGCTGCGGCTCCCTGAGGGGCCTCCCTGCGCGAGGAGTCTGGCCGCCTTTGTGCGTCCCCGCGCCACTGTTAGATCGCGAACTGGTCCCGTCAGCGCAGGTCCCTGCGCAGCCTTGACGCTGGACCGGCCACGTGCTCTAAATGGCGGCGTGACCGTTTATTATCATTGGGCTTTTAATGCAGGTCGAGAGCTATGAGTTTTGATTTTCCTTTTAAAAAGGGATCAGGGATACCTCTACTGACCACCAGTCTGTCCCCGCAATGCCTCTCCCTTCTGCACGCCATGGTGGCCTATGATCCCGATGAGAGAATCACTGCCCACCAGGCCCTGCAACACCCTTACTTCCAGGAGCAGAGGTGGGCGCCCTGCTGGGGCCAAGGGGAACGCAGAGGGGCCGGGGGAAGCGCACGGAGGGGCCGAGGGGGACGCGCGGAGGGCCGGGGTGGGGTGCGGAGGGGCCGAGGGGGACGCGCGGAGGGGCCGTGGGGGAGGCGCGCGGAGGGGCCGGGGGAGGGGGGGGAGGCGCGCAGAGGGGCCTGGGGGGAGGCGTGCGGAGGGGCCGGGTTGGAGGCACGCGGAGGGGCCAAGGAGCGCACACGGAGCGGCCAGGGGGTGCGCGGAGGGGCAGGTGGTCCCGGGAACAGTGCCCATACCTCTGGGAACCCATCCCTCGTTCTTCTCTGGCACTTTTTTCCAAAAGGAGGCTAGTGGCATCACGGAGGGTAGAAGGAGGGCCTGGCTGCCTTCCAGTCGAGGTCAAGGCTCCAACGTTGAGCCCAGGGAGTCAGAGCAGAACGGGCTAGTGGGGTGAGCCTGCTTGCTGTGAGGCTCCAGAGTGAGCTGGGTGGTGCCTGACGTGGGGAGTGCCTGCGCCGAGGCACCTGACCACCCCTCTGTCCCCTCCTGCCTCGAGTCCCGGAGCGCAGAGCCCAGAGGCTGTCAGGCTGAGGCAGAGAAGGGGTGAGCTCCCCGTCGGTCAGTGGGTGAGATGCACGTGAGCGAGGCAGGGGAGCCGAGGCGGCGGACGCCACGGTGGGTTTTCAAGAGAGGCGCACTTCTGTGCTCCCCACAGGGCGGCTGAGAAGCAGGCGCTGGCCAGGGCCAGGTGGAAGGCCTCCGCTCCCTTCCCCGAGTGCCCCACGGCCCCAGAGCTCAGCAGCGCCTGGCAGACGGCGCAGGAGGGCCGGAAGCAGGTACAGTGTGATCGGGGGAGCCAACGGCCGCAGGGACCCCGTGTCTCCCAGGCAGACACCCTGGAGGCCCCCCCACCCGCCCGGAGGGGCCGTGAGCGACCTACCGCCAAGCCAGACAGCGTCTGCACACACTGGGGGTGCGCACCGGCTCCAATGGCCGCAGCCCTTGCTGTCTACCAGCTCCTTCCACAGCCTCGCCGGGCGGGTCCTCCCATCCCCAGGGCAAGGCTGCACCCAGACCCAGCGCCGGTCACCTTGTCATGTCCCTCAGACCACCCTAGCTGGGGGCACAGGGAAGCCACCCCTGGCCAGGTGAGCCCTTGGCCACTGAGCCCTGCAGGAGCAGGGGCCACCGGCGGTTGCTGCGCACTTAGCCGCTGTGGCTTCTCCTGTGAGAGCCTCACTTTTCCCTTCAGGCCCTGAGCCCCCTTCACAGCTGTGGGCAGGCACCGAGCTCCATGGTGACTGCCCGTCTGCCGTTCATCACTCGGCCCGGTGTTTATTGAGGGTCCATCTGCTGGGGGCCGAGGATGCAGGTGTCCCTGCGGCCAGGCTGCCCTCCAGAGAGCGGAACCCCGGGTCCGGCCCACGTGCTCGTCCAGGAGGCGACCGCGCTCAAAGCTCGCCTCCCGCTCTCTCCCGCAGCCTGCCCTCCCTTCATCTTCCAGGGGGTGAGGGCAGCTGCTCAGCCCCAGCCGTGGACACCCCACTCCGCCAGCCTGAGCCCCTCACTTGGCCCCGGTGACCCTGTCCCCCGCCGCCCCGCCTCCTGCTCAGGTGCGCGTGTGTTTTTCTTGCCGACACCTGCCCAGGGCGCCCCCTGCAGGCAGAACCGAGGCCCGCGCCCGCTGGCGGTGCCTGGACCTCGCGTGAACGCGTGGGGCAGATGGAGTTTGACGAAACTGTGGACCCTGACGTTGGGATCTCATACAGTTTTCGCATGCCGTGAAATTTTCTTCACCCGTTAAAAGCTGTGAAACCCATTAGCTCACTGGCCACACAGGAGCAGGCTGCGGGCCGCGCGGCCAACCCCAGGGGTCAGAGTGGGAAGTGAGACCGCACCACCCCCCCCACCGCCGTCCACGCAGGCCTGACCTGGGAGAGGCCCCCCGAGTCTCTGCCTGGGACACGGCGTGTGTTGTCCAGTCGCCGTGTGGTCACATCTCACGGTCCAGAATTGTGTGAGGCAGGAGCAGTAAGGGCGCCCCCGTTGCCCTGCCTAATTCCCACAGAGGGTTGGCATCCTGCGCTCATCTGGCCTGCCCCTGTTTCTAGAAACAGCCCCCGAGGCCAGAGGAGAACCACCCCCGGAGGCCGGGGCCGGCTTGCCTGATGGAGCTGCCCAGGCTGAAGCTGTCGGGAGCGGCCAAGCTGGCCTCCTACTCCAGCCCGGCCCTGCCATCCGTGTTCCTCCCGAAGGTGCCGCTGCTGAGACCCCTGAAGTGCGTCGGTGCGGCCCAGAAGGTGGGCGTCCCGCGGCCCCCCGCCCTGCGCTCCCGCCTACCCTGGCCCCCACTGAGTGTCTGTCCCTCTCTTGGACAGACAGAGACGCAGAAGGACATCAAGCCCAGCCTGAAGCAGTACCGCCTGCCCACGATAGAGCGCAGAGGTGGGGGCGACTGAGCGCCGCGGCCCCCTGCTCGGGCTGGCTCCCCGCCACTGTGCCGGTGAGCGCGCGGGGGCTCCCAGGGCCGGGCGTCCTGTCCCCGGAGCGCCGCCCCCAGACCCGCACCACCGCCTCGGCCTGGAGCCGCCGGCTGGACAGCCGTGTCCAGAGGGCGGCTTTACTATGTGTTCGAGTCTAATACATCTGTAAAACCATCTCCTTCTAGGGTTTTATTTCATTTCCATAACGTAAGGGTTTGGGGCAGGGACATTTTGTAATTTTTATATGAATCAGAAGAGAGATTATACTGTTATTACGTGTTGTTTAGGCTGGCTTCACCGCGGGCTCCGCGTGCCTGTAGCCCATCAGTGCTAGTGTTCAGCACAGTTCAGCTTCCGGACTATACCACCGGAGACCCCTGATTTTATTAAAGAGCAAGCTGTCCTCACGGTGTTGGATCCTCCTGTTTGCCGAGTTGAACGCGTGTCCTGACCGTCCTTTATCCTGACTTTTGTGGGCGCGTCAGGGGCACTGGCTCTGCTGGGGAGACTTGGGCGCAGCGCCCGGCTCACCTGATTGCCTCCTGAGGAGGGTGCCCAGGCCAGCACGCGGCCCTGGGGCCCTGGCGTAGTGGTAGGCGAGAGGCGGGCTGCGGGCAGGTCGCCGGCCCAGCCCACAGGGTCCAGCCTCCTCCGTGGGTAGAGGGCACTGCTTTGATGGCCCCGGGGGCAGGCACCCAGCTTCGTTTCTGGGGTGCTGGCAGTAAGTGGGCACAGAAGACACCTGTTTCCCCTGCTGGTGGAGGCCAGGGCAGAGCAGCAGTGGCCATGGAAGGCGGGGGCTGGGGGGCTGGGGCAGGGGGCTGGTGTTTCGCGGGGACCGGGGGAGGGGCGCAGGGGGCTGACATTTCACGGGGCGTGGGGGCGGGGGCCCAGGAGCAGGGGGAGGCCTGGGGCCTTCTGGGCTGGGCGCATGGCGAGGGGCCGGCTTCAGGGCCCTCCCGTGGCGGGGTGGCGTTGGGCCGAGAATGACAGACGGCCCACGTCCGGGGTCGGGGCGGGAGCTGGGGGCGCCGAGGGCTCAGCAGATGAGGGGGCGGCCAGGGACGGGGCCTGCTCGGAGCCAGCTCCCAGCGAGGGCAGCTCTGAGGGCAGTTCAGGGGCATCGTAACCCACTTTGAATACAGAGACGTGAAGGGCTCTGTGCAGTGACTGCACACCTGTCCCCCAGCGTGGCGCTGGGCTGGGCCCCCGGGGGGCTTCCTCTTCAGTGTCAGCGGGTGGGCCCCCTCTCCCGGGTTTGAGGAGCACAGTCCTGCTGCCCCAGGGGCTCCCCGCCTTCCAGGGCTCTGCACCCCGTGGGCCGGCACTGGCCAGGCCTCCGGGGCACAGGCGGCCACCTGGCTCTGCTGCCCGAGTGCTGGTGGTCTCTGTCCACATAGACCCGACCAGCTGTGAGGCGAGGCGGCGGCGGAGAGCTGGCTCCCGACCTTCCTCCTCTCCTCTCGGGAAGGAAGCAAGACCTGTGCTGATGGGAGTTTTCCTGCAACCAGCAGCGTGATCCTGTGGGGACGTTCACGTAGATGATGGCAGGGGAGTGAGTAGAGTGTGTTCACATCTTTTCTAGACTAACATCACTCGGACGTGCCCCCGGTTTACTGGGATCTCTGAGAAATGTGTTTTAGGCACCATGGTTTAGAGCCTGACTGAACAAAGGCCTTCAGAGGGCTCAACTGATTTGACCAAAAGGTCTCTGCTTGGCAGCTGCACACTGTTATTACTGTAGTCACCTGTAGAGTCTGAACGCAGGTGTGGGCCTGACCTACGCTCAGAGCTGCTCACCAGCTGGTTACAACCAAAGTCCCGAGTCATCTCATTAGCCTTTTTGCCGCACGGGGAACAAAGCATTTTCACACACAACCGTAGAGAGAGTCGCGGGTGAGATCTCTCGGCGACAAAAGGTGGGCTCGTGGGCTTTAAGCTGTAAGGAGAAAATGGTTTGTTGAGACCGGAGTCGGCACCCACGTGCCACGGCCGAAGATGGGGACGTGGCAGGAAGTGGCCAGAGAAGCAGCCGGCTCCCCAGAGTTGCCTGAAATCGATCTCGACTGCTGGAGGGCCTCGAGGGACACGGCCTGAGCACCTCAAAAACAAAACTGCAGTGAAGCCAGAGCCAGTTTAACAGAAGACAGACGAGTGGTATATTCAAGACAGCTTTAATATTAACTTTGTGTGAATTAGAAATATCACTCTTAAATGATGAAAATTACTTACTGAAGTGACCCTTTCCGCAACTGCAGACTTACATTATTTATACATATAATACAGAGCTGACTGCATTGGAACGAGAGTATTAAAATAAATGTTAACAGATTAAGAAAGGGCATGTTTGTGCCACAGCTCGGCGCTCCACTGCACCCATATTCAAAATAACTTTGTAACTGCATTAAGCTATTTTAAGTGCAAATAATCTTCAAAAATCTGATTGCAGCATTTGTCTTCCTGAATTACAAGAAATAACTTTAACAACTTTTATGAGTGCATTCCAGGTTGTCTCCTGACCACCTAAAGTATTAAAAATAGTGCAGAAGCAGGGAAGTACTATATAAACAGTTGGATTTAAGGGGATTTCTTGTCCAAGAAACATTTTTATTTTACACTATGTATATATGTATAATTATATATATATATATAAAACATTACATTGAATTTTAAGAGTAAAAAGCAAGAAAACCTCATTTCTCATTTTTTACTGCAGCCCAAAAGAACGGTTTAAAACTGGAAACAGCTTGTTGGGGTGCGCCGTGCCGAGCTCCTTGCGGCCTGCCCTCCACACGGCGTTGCTAAAGGTCCCACGCGGCTGGCACTGCGCTGCGGCTGCTCCCTCGAGACGCGGCCGGGACAAGGACGCCCGAGCAGGCGTGGGCCGCTACACTGCAGTTCCACCTGGAGGAGTGGCCTGGCTGGGGGCTGACAGTGAACCCTGCAAACAAAGCAGTTTCCATTAATCCAGCAAAACACGGGGCGGCGGACACAGCCACACTCAGCCCTTCCAGCGGCACGCCCAGCCTCGAGTCGGCTGGGGAGCCCACATTTCTCACAGCCCCCTCCGTGTCCGCGTATCGAG
Organism: Bos indicus; assembly: GCF_029378745.1. Taxonomy (NCBI): domain Eukaryota; kingdom Metazoa; phylum Chordata; class Mammalia; order Artiodactyla; family Bovidae; genus Bos; species Bos indicus. Next base: position 67,103,249 of record NC_091780.1, on the reverse strand, counting down.
TCCCTAACTCGGGGGAGGCCGCTGAGCTGCTTGGCAGGCACGCTTTGGGCGGGGCTTGCCAGGGCGAGAGGGTGGTCGGTCTCTCAGGGCCTGGGTGCTTTGAAGCATCGCTGCCCAAAGGCGAGGGGCACCTCCCGGGGGCAGGGGCTGTTCACTGCCCTCCCCAGGGGCTGCAGCTCGGGGCCGCTGAGGGGTTCCCCGGCTCCCAGGCCAGCTCGCCCAGCGCGGCCCAGAGCCTGCGCCCCGTTCCCCAGAGCCGGCGTTCCCCAGGAACAGAGCCTAGTGGCATTTCTTAAAAGTTGTTTGCTCTCTGAGGGTGGTGATGGCGGCGCCCCTCTGGTGGGGGTCAGGAGGCCCCCGAGCTCAAGACGAACCCGGGAGGGCTGAGCCTCATGCAACAACCAGCACTCACATTTCCTCACACTCACTGGGATGCACGTCACAGTCTGGCATTCATTTATTAATAATCTTAAGGTTACACATTGCAACACTGAAGCTACAAATTTCCAGATCTGTGAACACTATTCCAAAGAAGATGTGGAAAGTCACCTTATTTCTGTAAGCCTGTGCTTCAGCCTAGAAGCTAGTTACTGGGCGACAGGGAGAAAAAGGGAAAACACGCTGGCAGGCCTCCGTCAGAGACTCCAGACCACGCCCTAGGGGAGGCTGGCTGGATGTGTGAACCGAGAGCACGGTGCGGATGGCCCGCTCCCCTGCCGCTGCGGGCCACTCGTGAGGGTGGCCTGTCCTGCCTGCCTCCTCCCTGAGGATTTTCTCAGGACAGAGCATCTGGCCTCAGAGACCCTGCTGGTGTCCAGCTGTCCAGACAGCCAGGTAGATGCCCGTCTGTGCCCTGGACACTGGACAGCTGGCAAGGAAGGGCTTTACGAACACCCCGAAGCACCAGCTCTCTCCAGCCTGGAATCCACGAGCCATCCTACCAGCCCCCAGGAAGGAAGCCGGCTTCAGGAGCAGCGGCAACTCTTGAGTCTAACATTCAGGAGGCCGATCTGATCTCACCAGAGTTGCCGCTTTATTCCTGCTAGTGATTTCGTATGAGAATTGATCAGAATACCCCAGCTCTTAGTCTGGGTTTGATTATACTAAATTGATAGAATTAAACCTTGTTTCATAAGAATATATAGAAGAAGTAACATTTCAACTAAAAAACGATTTACAACCACGGAACACATCTTTGGGGCGCTACTGAGATTGGAGGCCCTGAGAGCAAGAAGGGAGCGTGAGGGTCTTGGAGGCCCAGGTCAGAGCCAGCCCTCGTCCTGAAGCCTCCCCGGGTCCCAGCAGGGCTCCCCTCCACCCCCAGCTACCTTGGACTTGCCCCTCAGGCCCTCGAGGGGGTGGTTGGCGGACGGGCTGGTGGCACTGGTCCAGGCTTGGTCAGTCAACTCTCCGAGTCGCTCTCCCCGCCCAGACTGTGACGTGCACACCGGCCCCAGGACGGGTCCTGCTGCAGACAGACCAACAGCCTCCTGAGCCCCAAAGGAAAGGGGCGCGGGCGGAGCTCCGGTGCCAGGTCAGCCTCACCTGCGGGGCGGGCCTGCACCTGCCCCGGAAGACTGACCCTGGGGCTCAGGTCCGAGGCAGCCTGCCGGGAGCTCCCCTGAACTGCCCCACCGGCCCCGGAGACTTGTGGTGAATCTCCGTAAAGTGAGGCCCTTTCAGAGATGGTACAAAAGCGATGCGAGCTAGCACCTGGCTGCCTTCCCCCCGGGGCTGCTTCGAGCTATGGATACGTTTTCCCTAATTCAGCCACAAGGTTCCCACTACTCCTGCTGCCCAGACGGTTGCATAAGAGAACCAAAGAAAAGCTGGACAGAGCGGCTGCACGTGAGGCTTGGGTCCTGCACTCAACGAGCTAGATTTAGGACATGGGTGCGGGGCAGCGAGGGGCTCACTCAGCCGGTGCCTCCTCCGGGCCGTTCCCTGGCACCTGGATCCGCCCTGCCCCAGACACAGCGCTCACCAAGGCCTGCGACCTTGGCTTCAGGGGGCAACTCCCCTTGGGCAGCCCTGACCTGCCCGCTGACAGGTCACACGGATGATGACGCGCTTCCTCCAAAAAGGCCACTCAACCTGGGAAAAGTCACCCAGAGAAAATGACCATGCTGTTTACAGACATCTGGGGAAAGGGGAATATTCTGAGGGAATATCCAGTTACGGGCTCTGGTGAGAGCTGTGCTGGGGAAGGGAGGCCCTCCCGCGGCCTGCAGGCTCCGGCCCGCTGACCCGCTGTGGCTCTGAAACCCGCTCTGGTCTGCGGACCTCCGCGTCTTCCAGGAGCATCCAAGCACGAGTGGAGTCACACCTGCACCTGATGGCTGCAGAGGCTGCCGACACCAGACGCGGTGGGGCTGAGCGCCTTGAAGAGGCCCGCTGGTCCAGAATCTGGTCCAAAATCGCCTGTTTCAACAGGCATTGGAACTTATTTTTTCAAGGTAAAAACTAGTGGTTTTTAAAAGATCAAAATGTTGCACCTGTGTCTTTTTAAACTTCCATGAATCTACTAGAATTCAGGGCCTAAAACCTACTCCAGGGCCGAGGAGACGGCGTCTGGCTTCTGCAGGAGCGGGTCACTCTGAGGGCGGAGAACCTGATGTCTCTCCCGCTCCAGCAGCTCCGAGTCAAAGGCGGGCGAGGGCCCCACTCTCAGGAGGCCGCACCATCGGGCGGGTTCTGGAGACCCTGAGGAGAGGCGGCCAGGAGGGAGTGGCCAGAGGCTTTGCCCGCCCCGCCAGGCCCGGACGCAGAGACAGCAGGGATCACCAGCTGAGTGGGGATTCCCAGGGCCCGACGAGGGCGAGCCCCGGGTGGGACATGCAGGTCCAGGCCCAGAATTCTTGCTGAGAAGCTTCCAGAGACAGAGGTACCAGTGGTACCAGTGCGCAGGGTGAGGGGCCAGCCCCTCCTCCCCGCCCGCTCACGGCGCTCCCTCTGCACCGGGGGCCTCGGGGCCCCAACAGCGCTGACAGAGCCCCCGCAAAGAGTTCGAGACTCGGAGGAGGAAGCCAACAAGTCCACCGGGGCAGGGCCGCTGCAGAAGCATGCCTGTGGCCACCTGGAACTCCAGCCGGCGGCCTCCCAGCGTCCGCACAGACGGGCCACCAGCTCGCGGCAAAGGGGGCTCGGCCGAGAGGAAGGTCACAGGAAACAATGAATACCTCCGATGGTCAGAACAAACATTCCATTTAGTAAGCTTCGAATCAGGAAAAACTCAGAATCCAGTAATAAGAGGTAGAAATTCCTGGGGCTATTTGTTCTCTAAACATGAACAGAGCCCTTAATGTTACAGCATTTAAAAGCTTTTCATTTTTTGGTTCACTGAGATTTTTTTAAGTTTAGATGTGAAAATGATTTAAAAATTATCTATATTTACAGTTCATTCACACGTTTATTTAATGTCACTATACACAGGACAATCCCAGAGTTCTTCAGAATATCAAGAACGGCGTTAAGTCTCTAGCTGTGACAGTGACAAGGGACAGCTGAAAAGCAGGGCGATGAAACAAAAGCATGACTTTCTTAAAATTACAAAGTAACAATGCTGATATTAAAGCTTCATTAATTACTGCAACAGTTAATTTACCAACATTTTGTTAGGAAGGCTCTTTATGAAATTTATTCAAGTTTTCAAGAAATCAGATAAAAATGTAAAAAAAAAAAGGAAATACATAGGCGTGTTTTTTTGTTGTTAAAGGTAAAATATTCATACAATGTTAAACAGCGTTACCTAACACAGTGACCTTTAATAAGCTTAGGTAACCAGAAACCAAAGATGCAGAAAACCTTTCTTTTACATATTTAAGTTGAGAGACAGCGACATTAACTGTGACACAAAGTCCATGTGACAGATGCAGCAATGAACAAAAACTCAGTACCAGCGGGGACCACTTCCCTCTCTGGAGGGAACCCGTGAACTTGGCTCTGAGCTTCAGTGGGAATAGCTGGTGCCAGTGCCTCTGGAGGTGAGCCCCGGACCCCCCGCCCCCTTCACTGTCCTCCTCACTGGCCAGCACTGGGGCGTGGGGCTGAGCCCCCTGACGACCCAAACAGGGGACAGTCCCAAGCAGCCTAGCATGACCGGTGCACGCGCTGGGCGAGGAGAGGGCCTGGCCGACAGCACCCTGCCTGTGGGCCACGAGGTAGACCTCTCCGGTCACTCGTGAGCCCTACATGCGAATGTGGCGGAAGGAAAGCCCCGGAGTGGACACCCCGACACAGCAGGACCACCTGCGCAGGGCCCAACCGCCTCCCCTCAGGCCCCAGGTACAGGGGCCAGCGGCCGGGTCCCCTCCATGATCTATCCAGGGCCCAGCGGCTGGGCCCCCCCAAAATCTATCCAGGGGCCCCCCCATGACCTATCCAGGGTCCAGCAGCCGGACCCCCCCAAGATCTATCCAGGGGCCCTCCATGGTCCATCCAGGGCCCAGCGGCCGGGCCCCTCCGTGATCTATCCAGGGGCCCACCACGATCCATCCAGGGCCCAGTGGCTGGGCCCCCCACAGATCTATCCAGGGGCCCCCTGGGCTGGGCCCTCCACACAGGATGGGACCCCATGTGCATCCTTCCTGGGAAATCCAGTCGGCCTCTCCCGCCAGTTCCTCCTCAGACACTTGGATCCACCCTCATGGCCTTTGGGTGTTCACAGGACTTCTTCCCCGGAGCCCCCACCGGCCCCTTGGTGTCCCCTTACCCTTTGAGCTTCCGCACCAAGAAATCAAAGGCCTCCCTCTGACAGGAGGTGACGAGAATCTCGTCCACCGGTGCAGACATGGATAAAACAGCTTCACCAACTCCAGTGCAAATGCAATACTCGACAGCTTCTTTCCCACAGGAGGTGGAGGGACGGGGAGAAATGGCTGCAGGCCCGGAGGGGCCAGAACACTGAGGATGCACGCACGCCTGAGGAACTGAGGCGGCTTCCCGGCACCCTGTTCCCCCCTGCTTCTGGGAGCCTGGGACTGTCACCGTGGTGCCTTGTTCCCGTGCGTCTACTCCTCAGTGTTCTTCCATCATGGTTGGCCCTCAGTCCCAAGGGCTCATAGGAGAACCCTTCCAAAGTGCCAGAAGGTCCGGCACAGAGATGAAATTTAATATTCTTCACCACGATGCAAGTCAATTCAGAACCCAAAGCTCCTGATTATTTTTAAAGAGTCTGCCTACTCCCTCTTACACATTTGTTTTTAAAAGAAGGCAAGGTTTTCCCAAGGCTTTCTTTTCCAGTCCTCCCAGAGAGGAGAAACACAGAGAAGGGCCAGGGCTGGGGCGGCCCGGGGATTCAGAAGCCAGAATCACCCAAGCCACAATGCGACCCTAGCTCCTGGGTTTCCTAGAAGGTTGAAAAGAGGAGCCCGAGCAGGGCAGGCAGAGAAGACCCCCCACACACACTTGGGGGTCTTGACTTATGGGCCGCCCTGAGCGCTTTATTTCTGTGCTTTTTCATCAACGCATCTCAATGCATGATGGAAAATCTTGCTGACTGAGCCATCACAGATTCTGTCTAAAGCTGTTTTATTCCAGAGGTGAGGTTAGAAAAGGTATTTTTGCTCAGGATAATGTTCCAGCTGAAAAATGGAAGAGTTTCAGTGAGGAAGCTCAAAGTTTGGGGAGAAAAGTTGCAAAGGCCACTCCCTAGAACCCCCTCAGCAGGCCACTGCTCCTTATACACCTGCAACTGGAACCCCTCAAAGTCGAAGCAACCCCTCCTGACCCCAGGCCACAGAAGCCGGGACCCTGAAAACAAACCCGGGGGCGGTGGGGAGGCGCTGCGTGCCCCCGGCCTCTCCTGAAGCGCCAGCAACTTTCGTCCTGGTCTCGGAGAGCCCCCCGCACCGTCCTCCTGACAGCAGCAGGGCTCTGCCGGCCGTCCAGGTGCAGGGCAGGCCTCGGGGGGCCCTGCCCCGTCCAGAGCCAGCCTGGGCCTTCCAGCCCCTCCCCAGCTCCCAACACCCAGCCAGGGCCCCGGACGGGGTACAGACAAGACACCAAGGGCACACTAACCCGCAGACACCGCAAGAGCAAGTCTATGACCAAGTCCCAAACCCCAAACCGTGCAGGGACGACGTTTTTTAAGTTTGGGGTGGAGGAGATGGACACAAGCTTCCGGCAGCACGTTTCACAGCTTGTTTTTTAAGGAACCGACAACATCCTCCTCTTGCTCGCTACCCCGCTCCCATCCACAGGCCAGCCCTGAGTGAGTTAAGTGTCTGCCAGGCGGGAGGAGGCAGAAAGCGCCCCAGAACAACACGGCCCACCCGCAAAGCGCTCAGAACCAACAGTCCCGCAGGGCGCACTCTCCCCACCCCCACCCTCTCAAGGCCACTTACCTGCGTCAGCCACTCTTCACTTGGGCCCAGTATCAAGTCCTGAATTTTGAAACTGCATACTCAATGCCTCAGAAGCATCCGACACTGAATTTCTAATGCGATGCAGGTACAGAAGCCTCTGGTACTGAACTTCTAATACTATACAGGTACACAGAACTGCACACGGGCTGTGGGCTCCTCTCTCCATCTGACAGCCTCAAGCCTGAGACGCTCCGCAAGGATGGCTGCCTTTGCTACCTGACTTCAGTTAACATTTAGGAACAAAAGGCCATCTCTTAAAGGCAAATAGGACGTTAGCATTCCCATGGACTGCGGTTCTCACACGGAAGAACACCGCCTCTGCTGTCGCGGCGTGAGGGAGTGCCAGGCAAACAGTGCGGGGCTCCGGCCCTGACCGAGGGCAGCGGGGGCTGGGGGGGACCCGGGGGGCCCAGAGCTGCTGCTGCACCAGAGTCTCGACCCACAGAGAAACCAAGCCTGCACTTTGCTGCATCGCATTCACTACTCAAACCAGTGTGAACGATCAGGGTCTCTGTATTTAATCACAAAGGTGTACACAACGAAATACAAACCAAGTGACCCAAGTAAGTTACTAACACCATCGTCATCTCGATGTGGAACGTACAGCTCCAACAGCCACTTCGTCCACAGTGAGCCAAAGAGCGACTGCGCCCACAGCTCATCCTCACGCTAAGGAATCAAGCCAAACAGAGTGGCTTCCCCTGGAAGTGGGCGCAGCCAAGTCAGGGGGGCACTGGGGGAGCCGCTGCCACAGACGTGGGGTACCTTCCAAGAACGATCCAGAAGACGGACACGCTGCACCTGCCCTCTGCCTCTTGTGGGAACCTGAAACCCAAACAGGGGAGAGGCGGGAAGCTCTCTGAACCCTGGGTCCTGTACAAAACAGAGCTGAGAAGGCTCACGAGGGCCTGTGGTCATGTGCCTCACTGAACAAAAAGCAAATTAAAAAAAACCAACCAAAACCCCCACAAAAAAAAAACAAAAGAAAGAAAAGAAAAGCTCCTTCCCCTTGCTGGAAAAAACATAAGCAAGTCACATCCACCACGCGAGACCCTGGCTGTGTGACAAGAGGCACTTCTGCGCCCTTGGCCCGCAGTCCACGGCAACCGTCCAGGCTCTGAGAGATGTGGCTACTTCATCAGTGCACAGAATCTCAATCAAAGTGCTACAAACTGCTTCTTTGAAAAAAGATGTTTATTAAACAATTTTAATTGTCATAAAATGACTAAAATGGGTTTTAAAAATTAAGGCTCTTCTCTTTCTGTGGATTGCCAGAACAATGTAAAAATAATATCAATCAACCCTGCTGAACACTTTGTTCCTAAAGTTAAATTTCATAGATTCCTAAACAGTTTATGATTAAGATAAAAAATTGGACTATAAATGACAATTAATGGCCGTCTGTATTGAACATACACTCTGATCAGGTGTACAATATTCTAATTGAGTAGTTAAGCAAAAATATTCCAGTTAAAGCAGAAATTTTAATTTTAGCATTTTAAAGTCATTGTTTCCCCACACTGGCATGATTTTCCTAAAATCGAAATAGTCTAATACAGGAAGGCTAACCGTGGGACTCTATACTCGCAGGAGGGTGACTGACTTGGCTGGCAATTAGTTTGATTATATTTTTTAAACGTTCTAAGGTAAATTATCAAATGATTTGGAATTATATGGCATGCAGTATCCAAAATTATGGCTCTGATGCATTTAGATTTACATTAAGAATAAGAAGTGTCGTTCACATTCGTTGTACACCCCACCCCTCCCGCAAGAAAAAAATCGCTACCTATTCAAGTTCTAGATCTGGTGCAGCATTAAGGATTAAAACTTACCACTTTACCAGGCCTTCCCCATGTGCAAATAAATCCCTCCTGACAAGCAGTGACTATACAGTCTTCAAGAAAAATTAACACAGTCAGTCTTTCATGTGCTATCTTTTTACAGATGAGCGGCTCTAACAAGGGGACGTCTTCCATGCGAGGGCACAGGGGCGTCCCCAGGGCTTTCGCTGGGTCCGTTTTGGTTTTGGTGACGAGGTTCAGTCTGTCGCTGCTCTTGCTGGAGATGTGTCCCATGCTGTGGTTCCGCTTGTGGTCTTTCTCGTGGTGCCTGTCCTTCCGGTCGTGCAGCGAGAGTGTGGCGAACTTGCTGACCCCAGCAGCGATGGCGCCGTCCGCCACGCTGCCCTTGCTGCCGGCGCTGGAGACGGCAGCGTGCGGGAGGCTGTTGGACCGTGGCAGCGGGGGCGGCGCGGCGCTGCCGGGCGTGGGCACGCTGTTCCCGGTGCTGCCCGCGGGGGGGCTGGTGGCGTTCATGACGTTCGTGTGTGTCCGCGCGCGCGAGAGGGGCTGGTGGGGGAAGAGGATGTCTTCCGTGAGGTCCCACAGGCACAGCTGCGTGTCCTGGCCCACGGAGCCGAACCGATACGTGACGCTGACGGGCCGGCTCTCAGTCGAGTTCCGCTTGGACAGCCGGGACTGGGTGCTGTTCGCTCGGTCTCTCCCAAAGTGAAGAAGGTCCTGGAAGTCCTCGTCACTGCCACTGAACTCCATGGGGTCGCTCTCTTCCACGCTGGTGGTGTAGGGGTCAAAGGCCACCACGCTGACCCAGGACTTGTGCCCGTGGCCCCGCGCGATCACGCGGCAGTCCCCAAAGGACCAGACGGTCACCAGGTCGTCCTCTCCGCCCGCCACGATGTACTTGCCGTCGGGGCTCCAGCACACGCACAGCAAGCCTCCAAAGTAGCTTTTCATGGTGCCGTGCAGCTCCACCGAGTCAAAGTTGAACACCCGCAGGAAGCCGTCCTGGCTCACACACGCCAAGAACTTGCCATCTGGGGAGAAAGCAAACTCGTTGAGGGCCCCCTCGCCCACCGTCCATTTGAGGAGAGGGTTCCTCGTGGATTTGCTCTTGCAAGTGTGCACGGCAAAGCTCTCCCCCTGCTTCAGGAGCTGGTAGTGGGGGGCTGTGGTGCCACAAGTGTGCTCCACATTATACAAGTACATGTTCCCACTCGAGTGGGCTACTAGGAAAAGGCTTTCCGAACCAGGAACCCATTTGACACAGGTTACTCGTGACTTGTCTATTAGTCTCTGTGAAGACAAAGGAGAACAAGTTATCACAATGGAGAAGTTTTCAAGGTCTACTTTTCCAGCAAGAAACCTTGTCTGCTTCTCGGTGAGAATGGACACATCCGTCCAGGCGTTCCACGCCCCAGCCTGCGGGCAGGGCAGAGAAGGGCATTTGGGCCCTCGTGGAATCGCTTTCTAGGACTGCACTGAGGTGTCGGGACGCTGGCTTGCACTGAGGGTGTCAGTTATTCAGCAAACCCTGCTGGGAGCCCAGTCTGTGCCCGCGCGACGCTGTGCCAGGCTCAGGACGCACCAGGGCGGGGGCAGCCCTTGGCGCGTCACACATCCGACTCGGGAGCCCGGGGTCTGGGACTCCAGCACCTGCACAGCCTCCGTGCAACGCGGCCCCTGGGCAAGCCTCACGGGCCCCACGGCTGAGCGCTGGACCGCCCCAGGCGCTCTGCTCTGCTGTTTTGCGCCCTCACGGCCCCTGTGGCCCGTCCCCACGGCACCTGCCCCTTCAGACTCCCGGGGGTCAGGGGATGGTCCACGTGCAGCCAGCAACACCCAGGACAGGAGCGCACACCTCCCTGGGCTCTGACCTCAGCCCTGACTCACTGACTGCCTCACTCACCATCCCTGTCTTGCGTGTATTCTTACAGGCCATCCCCCCACCTTCTTTGGAACAAGGCGGTGTTTAAGAACATTAACAGATGATTAACACCTAATCTCTACCCCACGCTTATTTTTGACCCACTGACCAATTTTAATGGGCACAGATTGGGGGTTTTCCCTTTAAAACCAAAAGCATGAAAGGCAGAAGTGGAACCCCCTGAAGGATGGCCCCACGCCCGTGCCCCTGCCTGCACACCTCGCACGGAGCTCACCGGCCCCCAAATCACGGCACCAGAAACCACTGGGGTTCCCAGGACCCAAAGTTCCCAGCAAGTCCTGCTGCCACCCCCATAACTGGTGCTCTGGGAGCCCTCAGGCTTGGGAGGCGATACATGCTCCCACTTCCCCCGTGTGGTTGGGATTCCCTGACCCGAGCCTCAGGGGCCACGGGCCACAGGGACGGGAAGCCCACCAAGACACGGGGCCCCGTGCCTAGTCGGCTTCGCGCCGTGCGTCTGCTGCATCTCTACAGAAAGTCACAGAAAATGAGGCCCCAGAAGGGAGGTGGTCAACCTGTCCCCAGCTAGGGAGGAGCGGGGAGGCCCAACCCCACGAGGTGCAGGGCCAGGGGCTGGGGCCTGCGGGCCGGGCGAGGGCTCCAAGCAGCAGGCGGCCTCACTGTCACTGCAATCTCACAGCCGCACAGTCACCCTCGCGCCCTTCCTCTCCTGCCCGGGACCCACCGGTCCAGCAGCTGACCTGCACCAAGGCCGACAACCTGCAAGCCCAGGCTGCTCTGCCAGGGTTTCCACAGGAGGCCGGGGGCACCTCACAAGCCCCCAGGCCTTGCTGTACCCAGTGGGCCAGGCTGTCTCTCTGAATGTGACCCGCCTGGGGGCCGAGGATCCCAGGACCGTGCGGCTCACCTCCCGGCCAGGGCCTCGCGGGGCAGCTGCAGAAGCGACCTCTCCCCCGCCCAGCTGTGTGTGGCCTCAACTCCTGCACCTCATATCTCACTGCAACCAAACCTCATCTCAATCTTTCCAACATCTCTCCATTTAAGGATGAACACAAAAATATCTAGCACTATGGTCAGGAGAAAATTTTATTTCTGGCTTAAAAAGACACTGCAAAAATGACTCCATTAGAACTCAAAATTGTAATGCTATCAAATAAAAATGGCATTTCTCTGCAACTGTGAGGTATGGAGATACAGAATCACGGCACCGTTATTAAATACATGTTACTGGGGCGCCAAAACACGTTTCAAGAGTATCCCACGCTTAAAAGGTGCACTGAGCCTGCTGTAAGCACACACACACGGATACAACTTAGGGACTGAAACCAGAGCCCACCTCCGCGCCCTGCTGGGGCACCAGACATGCCACACCTCACCACCTGCAAACCACCCAAACCAACGGCCCACAGCTCCAACTCCAACATAGAAAGGGCTTCTCCAGTGCTCTGCACCGTCAGTCTGCCACCAGCCTGTGCACAAGGGCAGGGAAAAGCTCCTCTTCGTCTCGGGGACCGTGGGTCTGGGCGCGTGGTAGGCACGTCAGGACAGCACTGCTGACCTCTGACCCGAGGATCTGCTCTGTGGCCAGGCCCTGAGCACGAGGCTTTGCATACATAGACCCCACGACGTAAGCTTTTGTTTTTTAAATAGGTGATACAGTCATAATTCACATATAAAAGTGTCCAGCTGAAAGCCTCACTCACACCCCTCTCCCCACCCCAGAATCACTGTCGCTGGCTTCCTGTCCGTCTCCCAGGGTCTTCCTGTGGGGACACGGCAAGTACAGGTACATGTGGACCCAGCTTCCTCTTTTGCACCGTCTGCACCTCTGCTTTCTCACCCAGTCACGCACCACGCGCGTCGGTCGGTACTCGTCCGAAGATGGCCTCTCCGCGCCTTCCTATGGTGCAGAGGACTCAACAACACGGACGTGCTGCGCTGCATCTGAAAAGCCCCTGCTGACGGACACTTAGGTGGCAAAGACTAACTGGTGTGTGCTGCAGCCTTCACCGGTAGACACAGCTGCAGGGCACGGTCCTAGTGGGATAGCTGGTCAGAAGGCGCACGCACTGGCAACTGTTTCCAGGGATCACCAGTTACCGCCCACGGAGGATGCAACAACGTCTACTCCACCGGCAGGGTGTGGGTGTCCCGCTCCCCAAGGAAGGCAGGCACGAGTGCCCTGTCACCCCCGGGGGACAGGCTCTGCGGGGCTCCCTGCAGGCCCTCCCGCTCACCACCCACGCCCATTCGTTCACTCCTGCACTGAGCACAGACGACAAGCCGACATGGACACGCCACTCACAGCCGTCCCTTCCCGCGGGGAACTTGCGTTCACGAGGGATGAAAAGGAGGGGAATGGACAGGGTCTGCTGTGAGCGAACACGGAGCAGGCACAGGGACAGGGGGCGGGGAGGAGGGACTCAGCTTCACAGGAGCGCCTGCGAGGCCTCTGCCCTGGCATGCGGGCTCGCCGAGCCGAGAAGGAAAGGGCAGCAGACAGCGGCTGGAGGCGGCGGCAGGGCGTCCACACAGAAGGGCAGCAAGGGCGCGGACGGGGAGCCAACCACGAGCTGTCGTCCTGGCGACGCGCCAGGTGACTCCCGGCACAGGCCTCTCAGCCCCGGTGAGGTGCGGGACACATGTCCTGGGCTGGCCAGGAGTCACTGAACCAAGTTGCTCTGGGCTATTATTTCATACTGTTCTTGGTTTGGGTTTAAGAAAAAGAGAACAGAAGTCAAGAAACAAATACCTAGAATATCCTGCTCAGTAACTAGAACGAATGCAGCCCAGTCTCGGGACCATAAGGGTATACTCTTGTTCTAGAAAATGTCTAGTAAACAGAGTAAGGCATCTTAGTTCTTGAAGTTAAGCAACGGGATTTCCCTTCTGTGCTTCCATTCTCCAGTTTCAGTGAGGCCTTGAGCTGGACGAGCACATGTTTATGTTGGAAAAACACTCTTGGCAAAACCCGAGGTCCCCTGTGAGGAGCTCCTGGGCAGAGGAGGGGCGAGGCAGCCGGGGAAAGGCAGGCACCCAGGCTGGGGGCAGGCAGCTCGGGGACGTGCTTGGCACCCCCTCCACTGGCGCACCTGAGCAAGGGCCGGAAATCAGATGTGGAATCGTGAGCTAGGACTCAAGGACACGGAGGCCCAGGCTCAGGGCTCTGGGCAGTGACCTTGAAGCCCAGTGCTGACCAACCCCACAGCCCCGAGCCCTTGAGAGTGACTGGCCCAGCGAGACATGCTGCAAGGGCACAGTTCACCCTGAACTCTGAAGACCTGGGAAACTATGGAGACCACCTCATTCATAATTTTATATTGATTACATGCCAAAATAATACTTGGATGTATTAGATAAAATATCAACTTCACCTGTTTTTTAAATGGTTCACTGTGGCTATTAGAAAATTTTACATTGAATTTGTGGCTCACACCCAAGATTCCTGGAAAGGGAAGTCACAGAACCAAGCGGAATCTCCCGTCAGGAGGCACAGAACGGTGCGGGTGGAGAGAGACTGCTCCGGAGCCTGTGACAACTGTCCCCCGACAAGAAGCTCTTAAACTCGACCAGAGGTGGGGGCAGGACGGACGGTTTCCCAGGGGGTGAGGCTGGGCGGAGTGGGGGAGGCCTGTGAACAGACTCCGAGGAGCTGAGGGACAGCACCTGGGAAGGGTGTGACAGAGAGGAGCGGACGGCGGCCATGCTGGGGGAGACGTCCACGTATACCCACTGAGTAAGGAGCTGAGGAAAGTGACCGGGGAGGACAGGGATATCGGCTGTGGACAGCAACCGCCGGACATGTGACACTCAGATGGCCAAGGCAGAAGGCGCCCAAGAGGAGCAGGGTGTAAATTCTGGGGACAAAGCTCCTTACAGCGAGCGGGACCAAACCCAGGCAAGCAGAGAAAACAAGCCCGAAGTCCCATGAGGAGAGGAAGGAACTGCCGCTGAGTGAGTGTGGGCCAGGCCAGGGGCCCTGCTCCCCACCCCCCACATCCCTGTCTTGGCACAGGGTTGGTGGGGGGGCCAGGAGAAGCAAGCCCCTGCTCCAGGGCTGCAGAGGAGAGGCTGAGGGGGCCGCCCCAGCGGGAAGGACATGGCAGGTCTCAGGGTGAGACAGGCTCTCAGGTCGCCTAGCATCGCTGCCGGGCTCTCCATTAAACAGGAAAACACCAAAATGCTCCGAGGCCTACTGCCATGATCACGCCCACAAAATCCCATAACGTCCATAATCTGGGCATCAGTATGCCAGGTCTGCACGCCAAGACAGCTGCCCAGGATGTGGGCTCCCCCACCCGCTCTCCCCCTGGTAATCACCCTTCTGGATGCAGAAGGAACCGTCTCATTTCTAAAATTAATCCAGTGAAGAAACGCAACAGCATCAAAACTACCATCATCAACAGCACTCACAAACAAGATTTTCTAACAATATGAAACCAGTATAAAGGAAACAACAAAAATAAACCTGTGACCATATTAAAGCCACCACTGCTAAAATGAAGTTTTCTCAAGCACACACACTTTATTTTTCACTGCTATCAACATGATAAACAGGAAAAAAATTATTGGGGAGAGATGGGTATGCATTTTACAATGCAGATATTAATTTATAACAAAATACTAAAAACAAACAGTTCAAAAGCCACAGCAGCTACTGGAAAAGCCACAACGTAGTCACAGCAAAAACAGTGGCCAAGAGCTTTGATTCTATAAAGGCACTTACAGACGCTGCTCCCTCGGGAAGTACTACTATCAGGAGAGGGGATTTCAAAGCCTGGGAAAGAGGATCAAATGTCACTTTTATCAACATTAAAACTTGAAGGAGATCATTACATGCCCATTTCCTTCCTTTGATTAAAAAAAGCAACAGAAACAAAACTAACAAAGTGCCCAGAGCCACTCTTTTGGAGGGTGACTAGACAGAATACTGCGAAACTGGGTCCCTCACCTCCCTGCCCCGGGGGGCGCGGGCTGAAGAGAAGGCCCAGCCGCGGGCAGCAGCCGGCTGGGTGTCCACCAAGAGACCACAGCCTCTGCCCTGCTGCCCTGGCCACAACCTGCCAGAGAGCAGACAGTCAACGAGAGGGGCGCTGGTCACACGCCAGGGATGCCAGCAGCAGAGACGACCAGGTCTTTTGAGATTTTCCATCTAACCCAGCAATCAGACACAATTGAAAATCCTCTCAAGTTACTATTCTGTGGACACAGTCCCGATATAATCAGGACTTTTACAGAGACCAACGGGCCTGAGTTCATCACCACGTGGGAACCGCCACTTTGCGTCTCTTCCCCAGGACACTGTAATCATCAGTGATGAACAAGGGGATCCACACCCTCTGGGGTGCTTCACACAAGGCTGAACCTGACCCGGTGACCCCTCCCACCAGCAGCTCTTACGATGAAGGAGGTGGCACGGTCTGGGAGCTCATCAGAAGTGCCAAGACACTCACAGAGCCCATTAGATACTTCAAGTCCCGTCAGAGACGGGTGACACTGCGAGGAGAGGCCCGAAGCCCGCCCTGAAGGCTGCAGAAAGCAGTCCCAGCCTAGCACCCCTGAAGGGAGGCCAGAGGACAGGGCCCTGCCTTCCTCCTGGGCTGGGCTCCACTGGCACAGCAGCCCGGGTCTCGTTGCCAGGATGGCCTGGAGGGCAGGGCTCACCTCCAATGCCCGGACAGAACCGGGCAAACTGAGGGCCAGACTGGGAGGTGAAGGCTGCCAGCATCTTTAACGGAAGGTGTGAGTCTGACAAGTTCACCTCTTAGAAAACGTAAAAAATTACAAACATGATAAAGCGACCAGTGAGCACTGGGATTCACAGGTCATGTTTTCCTATCTTTTTTGTACTTCTCTCTGTCCCAATTTTTTGTATAAACAAGTATTTAAAACTTCTTATTCAATGGGCGGAAAAATCACCTTTTAAGATACACTCGATTCCCAGACATTTTCATCCATCTTTGGTCTAATGTGGATTTCCAGAACTCCATTTCCACCCACCCAGCTATCCCATCCGTCCACCCAAACATCTGCTCTACTCTCACAGAGCAGATGCCCTCAGAAAGGAGGCCCAGGTCAGAGTAATCAGTACTGCAGCGTATGCACACGTGTGTGCCTGTGTATCACGGGAGGCTGAGCAGCCCTCGGATGAGTAAGACAGACAGACAGACACCGCAGTCAGGATAAACAGTCCCCATCACCTGTCTGATGAGTGTTCATTCTCTGTGTTGCCCTGCTCTTACCTTCTTGTTCTGGAAAATTTTTTGTGCTTCTCCTTCAAAACTGCTGCTACCTCACCTCCCAAGCAGCTTTTCCTGCAAGCCCCGGTGAAATGAACCTCCGGTTTCCCCCGTGTGCACAACTTTCCCGAGCTCTCCCCAGGGCTGGCGCTCCAGACCCTCTGCCGGCCTCCCATCCTCCCCACCCCTCCTGGGGAGCATGTCTATTCACCTTCCGGCTGAGGAGAGATGAAGGTACAAACCCACACCCTGCGGGCAGGAAGGGGCAGGGCTGCTGTCTGTGCTCTGGACACCCAGGTTCAAGAGGCTATGCTCTTAGCCACTGTACTCTGAGTCTGTAAATTTCATGGTAATAGACTGACTCTTGTAAATGCCCCTTTGCAGGCAATGAACAGATGGCCGGAGCCTTGGAGTGTAAACAGGGCTCAGTCCTAGACACGCCCAGGACGCAGCGGACCTGTCTTTGCTCCTACTGTGCTTTCTCCGCAGACCGGACATCTCATCTCAGGGGCGTGATTACTATCTATATGCTGACCACTCCCAGAATCTACCTCTAGTCTGAAGCTCCAGATCCACGTACCCAACCACCCCTGGCCTCTCAAGCTTAACAAGCAGGAAAAGGAACTCTGACCTTTCGCTCTGCTCCAGCACCTGCTCCTTCCCCTCTCACCCAGTGCGCCAAGTGAGCCAGAAACCCAGCATCTGCTCATCCATCTCTCCAACTCCGTCTCCAAGATGGAGCCAGAGTAATTTTCAAAAACACCAAGCAGACCACCTCTTGCTCCCCAGTGCGAGATTCCCTGCACGGAGGCCAAGCAGCAACCCGGGCCGCGCCCTCACTCCACGCCCCTCTACCAGGGCTCCTGTCCCCAGGCTCATTCCCACAGGGGCCTGCCCCCGCTCTCCCTCCTGCAGGAACACTCCAGCTCCGTACCTGGGGGGCCTTCTCATACGAGGCTCAAAGCATACCATTTCCTCCGAGACGTGCCCCACCTCCCTGTCCATCAGGCGCTGTCTGTCTCTCTCCCTCAGGCCTACTGTCTCCTCTGACATCACAAGTCACCACCACGTGCCGTGTATGCGTGTGTCTGTGTGTGGGGCGCTGTTCACACTTCCCCCTCTCTGGAGGGGAGACAAAGGGCGGGTGTTCTCTGCATGTGGTCAGCCACCAAGGTCTGCAGAATGAATGAGGAAATGGTCCCAACTCCAGGTCAAGTCCTCAGCTCTCACCTGGACAATCACTAGAGCCTCCTCACTCGTCTTGCTATCTTCATTCCAATCCATCTTCCCCAAGTGCTGACAAGAGTTCTAAAAAAACACACTTGATCCTATCACTCCCTTCACTAAGTAAAACCCCAAAGGTTGCCCCACAGCCTCCAGTGTCAGGTCCAAATTTCTCAGCATGTTACGAAAGGCTTTTGCAATCTAGTTCCGGTTCCCCTGTCCAGCTTCACCTCTGGCCACTCCAAGGCCCACGCACTGAGGTCTTGCTGGCCTCATGCTCCTCCACATGCTAAGGTGTTTTCTCCAGCTTCAAAGGCCCTTCTCATCCTCCTCCGACTCCTCCGCATTTTTCAAACCCAGGTCAAACGTCACCTTCTGGAAGCTTTCTCAAACCTCCCTCACTGAATTTTTGTTTTTATTTTATGATATCTGGTACATCCTGAAGAGTGCAGTTAGCACCCACCTCTCTTGCTACTTTGTTCATAACACACGCTCCACATCCTCCCTGTCCATCTCACAGAAGAGTGAGCTCCGGAGGCGACAAGGCCCATATGGCAACCAGCTATGATGGGGCTTACAATCTATGGTCAGTAAGGATGCGTGGAATTCATTTCTGGATCTAGGCATATCATCAAATTGCTGCCGGGTCTGGACAACTCACTCATCCTCTCTCTAATTCTTTGTCTGCACAGTGGAGACGACAGCCCGCCCTCCCGTGCAGAGAAAGCAGATAAAATACTCGGAAACCTCCAAGTCTCACATGAATGCAAAGCACAGCCTATCGACTGCTTCAACCACCATCCCTGGCACCCTCTGAGAAACAAACCTCCGATGACCCTGTCTCTGAGACATCCTGACCAAAATCTGATGAGAATGCTATCCGTATGGCCAAAGAACACTCTCACTGTGAAGGGCAATCAATTTCAGCCTCGAGATGTAAATGCCAAGTTGGCATTAAACTACACACAATCCTCTCCCTTTGAACAGCCACTTTCCAAATAAAATGTACAAAGAGTAGGACGTAACTCCACTTCACTCCCTGAGGGTGGGGAGCTGCAGCCCATGGCTCCCGGCTGTCCTGAGTAAGGAATGGGGAGAGCTGAGGTGACCGAGTGCTCTCAGGGCCCTGGGGCCTGTGCTGCACACCACCCCCCCTCCAGCGATGGCACACAAATCCTTCTTGTTCTCCAGGAGGCATGCTGTGCCATCCACAGCCGGGCGGCCTCCCGACCTTGTTTACCAACCACCCTTTACATGGCTCCAATCTCCTCCCCACCGAAAGCACGTCCCCACCTAAACACAAACAGAACCCCACAAGGATGCCAAATTCACCATTTCTATTAAGAATGCAGAGAAGTATAGTTTTGTGTCCCCACTCTCCCCACCACCAACTCCCCCACCAAAATCATCCAGCTACTTAGAAATCACTCCCTCAGATGCTGTTAATAAAATGTTCAGGTAAACAGAATAATTTTCTGCTTAAGATTTTTTTTTTTAACAGAAAACGGGATTAAATACTTTTCCTCTCTAGTTTGTCAATCCAGATGGTAAGTTTTGCTCCAGTCAACCCAGATGAAACTAGAAGAGGAGGTGGCAGGGTTCAAAAGATTTCACCAAATCCACTGGCAAAGTCCAACAGGAGCACTGTGGATGGATACTGGATATACATGGACAGCAAATACCATAGGGACTGCAAAAGAATCAGAATTTTAACTGCAATTTGTCAAGTGGAGTATTCTTTCCCAAACAAAATTATTTCTTAAAAACCAGAATCTATAACGTACTTCTGTTTCTAGTTAATAACTTTAACACCATGCAACAATGCAAAACCTCCTGCCCTTCCCGACAGAGGCTCAGGTGACCTGACCCTCGTCACCCCAGGGCTGAGGTTACAAGGAGACTGCAGCCAGGGCCTCTAACTCAGGGAGCCGACCTCGTCCGTTCCATTTACTAGGAAAGTCACACTGAAACAGCGGAGGAAGTGCGTCAAATATGTAATGGCAATACTTGGGACTGAAAAGCCACTCCAACAGCTTTTAAAGATATAATCTATCTGGCAACTTCCATCTGCCCAGGTTTAAAGGTTCTGACATGTTTCTGAACAGACAGCTCAGATCTCTCGGGCTCCTTCAAGAATGAGACTGGAGACACCAGGAATCCCAGGACACAGCACAACACAGGCAGGAGCTTGTGCCCTGCCAGCCAGTTTCAAGTGCCAGGAGTTCTAACCACATAAGAGGTGATTTTAGAGCAAATGCTTTCAAGAGCAAGAGAGCAAATTCTCAGATGTATGCCTGTCAAACAGACACATCAAAACTTTATCTACCGTTTGCGAAAACTAAGGAAATATTAGCAAGTTCTTTGATCTGCATGAAATTTTCTGGCCATGTGAATACAATCTAGAATTCTTTATCTTCTTATTTAAATTATAAAGATCAAGCTATTAGTCTCGTCCTTATCTCCATTATAAAAACAATTTTTCTTAAAACACCTGCTATAGACACCTGAACATAAAAAAATGCACAAAAAAACAGTTAGCCCAATAAAGAACAGGTAAAAGTCAACAAGTCAACACACCACATTTAAACTTGGGTAATACTAGGCAGGACAGCTGAGGATGGAAAATGGGCTTCACTCACAGAGTAAAATTATAAGGCCCATACCCTCGGTAAGAACGTATACATTCTTATAGGGGTTCTTAACAGCTAAGACAGGGTGCTACTTACTTCCTCATTAAATAGTTTGCTAGTTTCTTTTTTGATTGGGTCTATAAGCTGGACTTGGCCTGCGGAAAAGCCCACTAGGAGAGAGACACTTTCCGCTGTGGCTGTTAGGTGGTTGAAGTCATGACAAGTAGGCTGTGTTCCTTTGTATATCCTTTTATCTATTGGTTTACTCAAGTCAGCAGCCTGGAGGAGAAAGAGAAAAATACACACGGTAAACAGCACATTGAGGTGAGAACTCTAAGTTACACTGTTTTATACTCCATTATGATGTTCAATCTTAAAAATTAAAATATTGAAATATTTTAATTTTTATAGAATTTTTTTTGCAGTTTTCAGCATTTTATAAAAGCACTTTCACATACCTCGGCCAATCTGATATTGTTAGACTACCCATAATATGTTTACAACTGTTACTCTTGCAACTTATTCTTCTTCACATATATTTAATGAAGACTCCTGGACTTCAGGAGGTAAAAACCCTTGAGATACTAAATTCAGTGTTTGTAAAACGTATTTCAAGCATTTTCTAACCACATAAAAGCTCAGCTTTCATACAGCTCCAGCACCGACAAGCTCATTGGTGGGTTTACCTGCAGCCCAGTCGTTCTCAAAGTGTGGTCCCCAGACCAGCGGAGGCAGCAGCGGCGTCACCTGGAAACTCAGAGACGCACCTTCTCCCGCCCCACCCCAGACCAAATGAATCAAACCAGTAGGGTGGGCGGGTGGGCCCAGCAAGCTGTAGATGCAACAGTGCTCCAGGTGATCCTGACGCCTGCTCGGGCTGTGAACCAGGACTGCAGCCAGTTACGCAGAGGCAGCGGCTCCTGCGCTGGGTCACAGTCTCTTCTGCGTTAGCTTTCAAGTGACTTTCACTCATCGAACCCACACTCCAAGTCTGGTACAGGCATCATCTTAATCCTTATCATAACACTTCAAGAGAGACCATGTTTCCCCCCATTTTACAGACGAGAAAAGTTCAGGGAAGGTAAATAACCCAGCCGAGGTCCCCGTACCTACTCAAGAAGCGGAAGGGCTGCATATGGAGCCCAAACCTGTTTTACCCTAGAGGGGGCAGGGAGAAAACACACCGTACACTCCGAAGTCTGACTTCTGACTTGGGCTAAACATGATTTTTCAAAGTGCCTCCCCCTTTAAAAGCAGGACCTTTTTCTTCATGAGAAACCTTCTCTGCAATCCAGTATGTTGTTGAAATGAAGGTGACCCGCCGCTTCCCCTGCTATCGGAGAATCACCGGTGGAGACAACCAAGCGTCTCCCTGAAACACCCATTTTGGCCCTGTGTGCGGTTCTGGGGCTCACAGCTCTGGTTCCTACGGACCACCCCGAGTATGGGGTCTGAAGATCTCGTTCTTCCGAAGAGGCCTGGGACAGTGACTCAGTATTCTAGGTCTGTCAGATTACAAACAGTGTGTGAAAAAGACGACCTCACGATGACAGGCTCAAAACCTGAGCACCAGGCCGTCTGGAGCTGAGTGACCCTGGGAGCCCAGGGCAAAGGAGTGAAGACGTGCGTGGAGGGCTCTCCCTGCCTCACCGCAGCTGGAGTGGGGAGAGCACCTCTCTTCCCAACCCCAGGGCGCTGTCCAGAGGATGAGCTAAGCAGAGTGTGGTCTACGAAAGGAAGCACTGACTCTGGAGCAAGCAGAAGCGGGGCCGTGCGCGCGGGGCCTGAACGTCCTGTGATGTGCGAGGTGGGTGCATGGCAGAGGTGGGGGGGGGGGGTCCGGACAGGAGCCCCTTTACCACGGACAGGAGAGGCCAGCTGGGGGTAAGCAGCTCCTGGGCTCAGCCCGACGGAGGGAGAGAGAAGTCGAGACTAAGGGAACAACTCGGCACATGACTCAGGGCAAGGAAACAGCAGCAAAAGTAAAGACAGAACAAAATATAAGATACGCTTATATTTTGAGAGTCAAAAATCAAATCTGAAATTAGAACCGCTAAATTATTACGTGATCTCTATATCGGCAACCACTGAGACTTCTTTTTTTCAGTTTAAGAAACTACGCCATGAAAGAATATACATAAAATTATGCACCAAAACATAAAAAACAATTCAGAAGCAAGCCAAATGTTAACAGAGAAAACAAACTAATTCAAATTAAATGAGCAAAAGAAATAGTGATTCTCAGAAGAACAGCGGAAGTTTAAAGCACCATTGTTTCCAAATATTGCTACTAGTTTTAAACTCATGGATCCCTCACAACCTCAGCCTCAGTTCTTGGAATAGCTCTTCTGCCTTCCTGCCCCTAACAGGGAATCTCACTGAAAGATGCTGTCTGTCATTAGAGCACACAAACACACGTCTGCAGTGTTTCAAACGCCAACTGATAGACAATTTTTACTCTCGAAGTACATTGTCCAAAAGCGTCCTGTTTACTAATTTGCTTAACAAAGTTTCTTCCTAGATTACTGCTCTCAGAGTGTACCAGACCATGAGTAGTCTGCTAGTCTGCAGTCAAAATTAAGCAGAGACTGAGAATAAGCATTTAAAATGGCAACGTGACAGAGTGATTTAATACCCACCGACTCTGGTAACAAAAATTCCAAATTTGCTTCCTAAATGTCTTTTTCAGTTCTTTTCCTAGTAATCCTTATTTTATTTTACAAAAGTATCAGTCCAGGGCTTTCCTGGTGGTCTAGTGGTTAAGAATCTGCCTGCCGATACCAGGAACACGAGTTCAACCTCTGATTCGGGAAGATCCCACACGCCACGGAGCAACTAAGCCTGCGCACCACAACTCCTGAGCCTTGCTCTAGTCCTGAGCCCACCTGCGGCAGCTACCGAAGCCTGCGCCCCTGGAGCCCCTGCTCCTCAACAGCCAGCCACTGTGACGAGAGGCCTGCGCAACGCGATGGAAAACAAAGAGGAGCCCCTACTCGCTGCAATTTTTAAAACTGGTCTTTCAACACTGATGGGGGCGGCACTGTCCCAGAAGGCACAAACACAGACCGAGGCTCAAGGAACACAAGCAAGCACTTCTCTTCCCTAAGGTCACTCCCCTTCAAGCCCCAAAGGCAACGATGGCACCAGAACAGCAGACACTAGCCAGGTAACAGTCACTCACACCAGCAAGACTCCCGTGAGCCCCGAAGTGACAACAAGGTGCCCAACTACAGGAAATTATTCTTCCGAGAAACCTGGGGACTCCAGCCGTGGTGCCTGAGCTTTCTGAAGCCTGAAGCCAGGTGAGGGGAACGTTGGAACCACCAGTTCCTGCCTTTATTTCCAGCTGCACCATCACCTCCAACTCATCTCGTCCTCTTCCCTCTGACAGCCAGTCACCGAGTTGTGTCTCTTTTCCACTGCTGGGTTACTATCTTCTTTCCTCTTCTTCCCCCTCCTTTGTTCTGGCGAGTGGGGTCAGAATCCACCCACCTTTCAGTAACAATGCCAATGTCCCGAGCCGGCCGCCACTTCTCCGCGGGGTCATCAGCCCGAAAGACGGTTTCCCAGGTCAAGACAGTTTAACTGAAGGAGAGAGAGCCTACACTTTGGAACCGGGCAGGCCTGGGTTCAAACCTTGCCTTCCCAAGAGGTGGCCAGGTGGCTCTGGGGAGGTGAGCGTCACCTCTCTCACAGCCGCAAAGAACGAAGCTCCCCAGCTCCCCACAGGGCCAAGGAGAGGCCCGCGGATAACGGAGATAAGGCACCCAGCACACGTGAGCGTTCCAATGGTCGCTACCATTCTTGGTTTATCCCGGTCACAACCTACCCGGGGGCAGTGCTGCAGGGGCTTCCTAGTTCCCGTCACATCACAACATGACGACTACCCAGCAGTCTTGCCCTTCCATCCTCTCTAACAGCCACAGCAACTTCGGTCCACTGAACACTTCCTGCGCACCAGGAACTTGACTCTTAGCATCGCATGTCGTCTCACAGTCACCCCCCAGAGTCCACGCTTATACCAACCGCATTTTACCACTGAGGAACCTGGGGAGGGAGGGAGGGAGGGGTCGAGGGCCCATGTCCCACCACTCAGCTCGTCCTGCCGTCCACCCACGTGGAGTCTGGGGCGGGCAGATGTCCCCTCTTTCCTGGCTTGAGTTGCCCTCTCGGCAGGGATAGTCTCGTTTACCCGTTTGCAGGAATCTTATCCATCTGTACAAGTCCCACCACCTCCAGCAAGCATTTTCCCAACTACCACTTCCCAAGTTGGCTCCCTTATCTCAACTCTCCAAGTACTTTAGTTCATTACACAAAATTTAGTGTTTAATCACTTATATGATCACAGTGTTACTTTACGTCTGTTATCATCGATTCAGTTCAGTTCAGTCGCTCAGTCGTGTCTGACTCTTTGTGACCCATGAATCATAGCACGCCAGGCCTCCCTGTCCATCACCAACTCCCGGACTTCACTCAAACTCACATCCATTGAGTCGGTGATGCCATCCAGCCATTTCACCCTCTGTCATCCCCTTTTCTTCCTTCCCCCAATCCCTCCCAGCATCAGAGTCTTTTCCCATGAGTCAGCTCTTCGCATGAGGTGGCCAAAGTACTGGAGTTTCAGCTTTAGCATCATTCCTTCCAAAGAAATCCCAGGGCTGATCTCCTTTAGGATGGACTGGTTGGATCTCTTTGAAGTCCAAGGGACTCTCAAGAGTCTTCTCTGACACCACAGTTCAAAAGCATCAATTCTTTGGCGCTCAGCTTTCTTCACAGTCCAACTCTCACATCCATATATGACCACTGGAAAAACCATAGCCTTGACTAGACGGACTTTGTTGGAAAAGTCTCTGCTTTTCAATATGCTGTCTAGGTTGGTCATAACTTTCCTTCCAAGGATTACAATTACGAATTCTAATAAAAAATTCCCTTAAAAAGCAGAACTACTTTATTAAGCAGTTACCACTGTATTATTCCACAAAATTACTTCTGTTCTTCAGCTTTCTGGTAAATCCTTCATAGACAGGTTACAGATACTTTTTTTTTTAGTGCTTCTGCATCCTAATTATTACCAATTATCTAAATTTTTAAATGTCAATTTATAGCAGAACCAATTTATTTAAAAGTCTTACCCATTTTAAGAACTGGCAAGAATTCTAAGAACTGATAAGAATATTTGGTTATTCAGCTCCAATAGAGCATAGTATTTGTCACAAAAGGTGAATGGACTTCGATTTTTCAGTAGTAAGACTAAATTTCATCATTATGCTCATTAGTTTCTGCATAAGGAGTCACTGACTACATGTATCAGCATCTCATTCTCAACAGAAGAAATGTACATGATGCTTTAAACAATTCCTACTACAGAAACAGGGCTGGTTAACCAAAATCCTTGGTCAGTAAGTACAAACTTTAAAATGTTTTGTTTCTTTTTTCCTTGGACTTTTGATCCTTTAAAAATCCCTGGAATTCTCTTCATGATGAATACTGTCAAAATATGAAGTCAGCTGGGTCAGTTCAGCAAGGCACTAACAAGCATTTATCTTTCCAGAACCACAGAGGTCTGCAAAAGGAACAGTTCCAACTCACACCTTCCCTCAGACCCCTCCCTGGTCCACAGGAAGGCTGCGGGGCCAAGAGGAATGCGGAGGAGGGAGAGAACCAGCAAGGCAAGGCCTCCCACGGGCAGGCGGACACGCCGTTCCAGGAGCTCAGGGAAGGCGCGTGCACCCGGCCAAGCCCTCCTCACGGGAGCCTGCTACTTCATACTCCTCAGAGCCCAGAAGCACTTGATGTGGTGTGGAAAATAATCTCAGAAAGACCTCTTCTGAAAGAGGCACGCCAGATGATGGTACATGGGGGGCGTGTAGGTGATAAAGGTAAAAAATGTCCCATTTTCCTTACCCTCTTGAGAACCACCTCAGAGAGAACTAGTCTCACAGAACTTGCCAAACCAGAGTCCAGTTACTGCCCTATCTGCTGCTGCTGCTAAGTCGCTTCAGTCGTGTCTGACTCTGTGCGACCCCATAGATGGCAGCCCACCAGGCTCCCCCGTCCCTGGGATTCTCCAGGCAAGAACACTGGAGTGGGTTGCCATTTCCTTCTCCAATGCATGAAAGTGAAAAGTGAAAGTGAAGTCACTCAGTCGTGTCCGACTCTTAGCAACCCCATGGACTGCAGTCCACCAGGCTCCTCCGCCCATGGGATTTTCCGGGCAAGAGTACTGGAGTGGCATATCTAAACGCTGTCTAATACCCTCCCAGACCAGACGCTCACCCTGTCTACACTATATGGCTCCCCTCCACCCGAGGCCCCTCTCCCGAGCTTCAGGCCCACTGCCTCCGAGGTGCCCCCAGCCTGCACCCTGCCTTCCGCCAGGCCGCCTAAGTCCAGGGGCAGCTCCCATGGCTCGGCACCGGGCTCCTCCCCGCCTGTCCCCACACCTCCAGGTTGTCCTCCACACTTGCCAGATTAATCCTCACAAAGACTCACATCGCTCTCCCACTCAGAACCTCTGAAGCCCTGCCCAGTGCACCAGTGGCTAAACTCCTTAGCTGGCACCCACAGGCCAGGCACGGGCCATCCACAATGGGCGTCGACACACACACCTGCAAAGGCGCGTGCTCGCACGCCGTCTGGGCTCTCCACACCCTCCTGCCTCCCTTGCCTTCCTCTTTTCACTCAGAACACTCCCCGCTCCTCCCATCACACAAATGCTACCCAGCACAGGGCCAGTGCCATCTCCCCCGAGCCCATCATGCAAGGTGTTCTTTTGCTGGGCCGCCACCACGTGCCTATCCCTCTGCACCACAGTTACCTGCGCCTTCATGGGAACTGTATTCCACACACAGTGACAGTCCTTTTAAAAACAACAAAAAAGTCAGGAGGCTGCTGACTCACTGACAACCTGAATGGATTAATCCAAAATAGCTGGAGCCACCCCAGTAACATCAAAGGTCTCCATTATGCCATTTGAAAATCAAAGAAGGGCCGTGTGCTGTCACCACTCCTCCTGACCGCATCTCAGACGACCAAAACAGGAGCCAGAAGTGGACAGGGGATTCCTTCCGGGGGCCACAGAGGATCACCAACTTCAAGAGTCCTATCTCCAGACTGGGAATTCAAAATAAACCACATTACAGACCGTCCGCCAGTTTTTCCTGGGGAAGACTTCGAACCTAGTTAGGCTTGGGGTCTCGTGCCTGCGGGGGCTTAGTCCACAGTCTGGGGTGGGACCACACCCAGCTGGTCATCCTGAGGAAACGGCTCTGGTCACAGGACTCAAGAAAGGAGACGCAGACTACTCCGAGCTGAGGCATACTTGCTTCGTGAACAAAGATCAACGTACTATTTAATACAAATCTTCTCCAACAGAGTGGAAAATAACCGGGGGCCCTAACGACAAAAGTACCAATCAGGGATTTTGCAAACACGCTGGCCGCCCACACCTGACTGCAGGGAGCAGTCAGCCGCGAGGCGCCGCCCAGAGGCCGAGCCGCGCTCGCAGCCGCCGCCGGGAAGGAGACACAAACCGGGCTCCTGCTGCGGCAGAGCCGCGTGGTCCATCCTCCTCACGTTTCTTCAGACCAACAGGTACAGTCAAAACAGCTGCACAACTGGCATTAATGGTATTCAGGGTCTAACACATTAAAAAAAAAAGGTACCAGGGGTATCAGGAAGTCAGATTTGGGATAACTTATACCAATAGGAAAAACAAAAAAGGTCAGTCAACTGTACAGCTTCAGTGTTTCAAAAAGGACAAAACCTTATCTGTCTTATTCACCACTCTATCTCCAACACCTAATAAAGGGCTGGCACACAGAAGGCATCCTTAAGTTTCTGTTGTAGGAATGATACGTTTTTGAAAATGGAGGGAAAGAAAAGTAAAGGAATGGCGGGAACCAGAAGAAATCCAGAGCCAGACATATACACACACGTACATAATTCTTCTGCTGACCAAAAGCCCAGCCAACAACTAATGCCTTCTTGGGTGCCCATCTGTGAAGGAAAACCACCCTCGTTGGCACATACCAGAAGGTCACTTGACGGCTTACAGAGCGCCCTCAAACATCAGTTCCTCTGGCGGTCGTTACAGACCTGCGCCCCGAAGAACTACGCCACTCCCATGTTTCAAACAGAGGAACACAAACAGCTGTCAAGGAGAAGCAAGTGGTGGGGTTAGGACTGCTGGATTCCCGGCCTGCTGCTCCCTCCGCTGCTCTGACGGGAAGCTGATGAGACACCATCCGAGGCAGCACCTTCCCTAAAACTCTGTCCCTGTGTGACTGCAGGCTCCTGGGCTTGCTGAAGTGGGACTCAGACACTCGGGCCTCGCTCAGGCTGGCCCAGACCCCAGACCCACCCTCTCAAAGCATGTGCCTCGCGGGGCTGTTTTACTAAAATGGAGACCATCTGAAGAGCAACACCTGACACTTAAAAGGCACTTTAGAAAAGTTAGTTCCTCTCACTGAAACTCGTATTTCTCCTTTTGAATACAGAAGGACTTGATGCTTATCAGAGAGGCTTTGAAATGTCTCATCATTCATTAATACTTTCAAAGAAATATAAATAAGGAAAAACAGGGATATTTCTTTCTAGTCTAAATTTCCTGGAGAAAAACAGCAGAAGCCAAGTTTAGGGGCATGTTTTCCTTCCAATATAATTTCCTACAAGGCAGCACCTTCCCTTTCTTAGTTCCCACTCCTCCTCCACTGTCAGACATACGTGCACACGCCCACACCTGCACTGGCACACCAGACCCACTCCCTCCACTGAGAACAGCTGGCATGTGGCCTGCTCGCAGGCTCCTGCCTGTCCTGACCTGGAACGGGCACCCGGCACTCACGACCCAGGGGTCCTCCCCTGGGCCAGAAGCAGTGGGGCCAGAGCAGTGAGTGGGGCAGGGAGCTCCAAGGAGGGCGGGAGAGAGAAGGACTGCATCACCCGCCATCAGGAAACGGGCAAACGACTCGATGGAAAGCGTGATGGGCGCCACCTTCAGGTCCTTCCAACACGGGGAGAGACGCAGTCACAAGAGGCATGTTTGGTGCAGTTTCACAGGACAACCTGGGGAACTGCTTACTGGTCCCCAGGGAGAGACGTGCCCTGGGAGCCAGGCAGGCTCCTGCTTCGGGCAGGTGGGAGAAGCCCCCCCAGAGGGCAGGGCTCCTTCTCCCGGGCCAGCACTGTCCATCACGTGTCTGCTGAAAAAACAAGCTGCTGTCATCACATGCCATTTTCCCCAAGGAGGCCTGTCACTTAAAAACAGCTATGTAAACTCGACTCCTCTTCCCCCAGAGTGGTTTTTCAAAAATGAACTTAGCAAGCCGCTGAACCGCGACACTTCCGCCATCTCTTCTCTGCTCACGCTGCACTCCACGTTCAGGTTGAGTCTCTTCTCACAATGTGAAACACTACAAATGGTTGTCCTGGTGCTTCATTTAGGCTAATAAAATATTGATTTCTTCATTAAAGAAAAACTATGAATAAACATTAGGTAAAATCAATCTGCACACATTCTAACACCAGATCTCATCACATTAAAATGCTGACATATTCAAATGCCCTATCTTTATTAAACTCTTCTGTTAAACATGCATAGAAATATGCCTATCTACTCCCAAGGGAATACCAACATCTCAAGTGGAAGGTAAGGGAAGATGTTTTCATTTCTGCAAAAGACACTCACTTCAAATACTTGGAAAATAAATATTTTTAAAGTTTCTCCTAACAGGGTGGGGGTGGGGAGAAATCCTGTGGCCACCCGCAAGTGCGTGACGACACTGGTGAACCGGAAGCCCACCCCATGGCAGTGAGCGGCTCCTACAGGCTGCTGAACCGCCATACTACTGCCTTCCCGACACTTACAAGTTCACAAGCGCGTGCCTGGCAGAGCACACAATGATTTTTCAATTTTCTGATTCAAGATGCTGAGTAATACAAGCAGCACTCTGCAGAGGAGCTCCTATTCCAGTCGAGAAATGCCCTCAATCTCCAACTGTGTAGAGGCCCTGCCAATTTTCTGACCCCCATTTCCTCACCCTACATTGAAACTGAGCCCAGGGAAAGGTGGTGATCTGCTCAAGGTTTCACAGAGCTTAGAAGTGCGATTTCAATCACACCAAGCTGCCATCTTTCCAATCACCCAACCTCAGTCGGAACAATGAGCTACTGAATCTGCAACATATGAAATTTCAAAAAATGGCAATGATGTGAACCACTAATTTTACACCAAATGACAGTGTTCTGGAGTCCATACATTGCTGGGTTTTCAAATAGGAAGCGAGAGAGCTAGAAAAAACTTACCTTACACAAAAGGCGATCAGCCACTGAGATCAATGGGCAGAACACTGGATTTGGCCTCTGTAACTCAAGTAGTTATTCTCTAGTCCAGCCAGGCCTCAGGTGAAGAAAGCAGCCTCAAACCCACAGCAGTGAGAGAGCTGGGCCGTTCTATACACGACCACGAAGAAAGTCCTGTGCTCTGCTTCCTCTGAAGTTTCCCAGAATCACTGGAACTGCTGCTGTTCACCTGGCATTTCCACTGTCTGCCATTTGTCATATGTCTTATCTCCCCAGCTAAGCCAAATCTTTTTAAGAGGTAACTGCCTTACAGGTGACCTCAAGTAACAGCCACTCACGTTTCTAATGTTTTTTCCCCATGCCTTTTTAGGCACTTGAAGTGTATTCTGCACTGGCACAGCTATGGCAATGCAATGCCACCCCATTTCAAAATGGACCAGTAAGACCAGCACACACAGGAATGCGGGGGGACAGGCCTCACCCTACTGTGACGGGAATGTAAACTGGCACAGTCTTTACACAGGGCAATTTGGCAACACGGAGCAAAAGCCTCCTATCCTTTAAACACAAATTCAACTCCCAGGAATTTATCCTTAGAAAATACTTTCCAAGTGGGTAAACAATCTGTAGCAGCCCAAGGCTGGCCCAAGCACAAATGTGCATCCATACTAGGCTACCCACGCAATATTACCCATGTAAGACCACGCACTGAGAAACAACATGGAAAACCTCATAAAATAATCTTGAATGAAAGGAGCCAGATACAAAAGCAGCATAGGACACATGAAATAATGCTATTTACTTAAAATTCAAAAATAAGTAAAACTAGTCTGTGATGCTGGCCGTGAAGACGGTAGTCGCCCCTTGCAGAGTGTGGGGAGGTCCCAGGGAGGCCAGGAATGAGGTTTCTTAATCTGGGGTCGACCTACTTTGTGAAAAATTAATAGAACTTTACATTTATACACATTCCTGTTTGGATGGTAATCATATATTTAAAAATAATTTTAATGGTCAAACACATGTACAAAGATAGTCTCCTCAGCTTTGTAACAAAACATTATTAACATCCTGTGTTCTGAAAATGAAATGGGTAAATGTATCATGTAGCCATTTAAAATGAAGACATTTACTTACCAGCAAAGAAGGATATTAAGTGAAAAATGCAATTAAAAATAGGATTCTAAAGACAAAAAGAAGTATGAAGTCTTAAAATGGTAGTCACATTGTAATCATACCGTCAGTAGTAACAGTGTATTGTTATTCTTAATGTCTTGTAAAATAAAGCAAAAAATCATGTGGATGTCCTTAGGAATTCAGATTCTCCACACGGAAGGTAGAAACGTATAGAAGCAATGACCAAATGGCAACTGGAAGTCCCGGTGCCCAGACTGGGCAAAAGCGATTTGTTACAAATACTGCCACTTAAAGTCACCAAGGCGCCTATATACTTGATACCAGGTACGGGGCAAGAAATGGACAAGATGAACCTAGAACACCTTTCTGTTCTGCTGAGCAAGAAAACTACGAAAGACCTCTGAGGCTGGGTCCAAAAGACTCTGGGGGCAAAGCAGAGCAACTACTATTGGTCAGAGATGGGACAATTTAGACATAAAAGCAATACTCCAGAATTTTCATGGAATGAATTAAGAATCTGAGTTCACATTAATATCAATAAATGGGGAGGGGAAAATAGGCTTTCCCTTAACAGCAGACTAACACGTAATAAATGTAGAAGGAGAGAAAAATGGAGTTTGAAAATCACCATTTTGTAACCATCACAGTAATACAGTAATAACTGATTCAGCCAAAAACCATCAATGGATGGTAAAACAGTGGATGAAGGTCTGATGGGTAAAAGGATATTTATGTAGCCCGAAAGTATCCCTTCACAAATTATGTATGGATTACAAAGAGCAAAGCAGAACCTGACAATGGATTAATGTAGCAAAGTTTACTGCAGTGACCAAGGCAAGGCAGCCTCCTCTTCCCGCTCTCCTGCTGCCCTGAGAAACACAGCAGCAGTTCTGTGGTCCTCCAACTGTGATCTAGAACTGTGAACTAGACTATGAATCTAATCACAAAAATACCAGACAAAGCCAAACTGAGAGATCCTACAAAACAACTGGTCTGAAGTCTTCAAGATGTCAAAGCCATGAAAACAAAGAAAAAACTAAGGAATCAGTCCAGACTGAACGGGACTGGAGAGCCTGCAACTCACTGTAGTTTGTGCAGCTGGACTGGCTCCCGAAGCAAGGGCAGGAGGCTCTTAAAGGATAACATGCAGGCAACCACTGAGATTTTAATGTGAGCGTCAGATGAGGTCAATGGTATAGCTTAGATTCTGATAAATGTACTGTGGTAATATATGAGGAAATCTTGCTCTTGGGAAATAGAAACTGAGGCTTACATGAATAAATGGGCATGATGTCTACAAAGTACTCCCAAATGATTTATATTATACATGTACCTATATACATACAGGAAGCAGGGAGGAAGAACGAGAAGAGGCGGAGAGAAAACACATGATAAAACAAAGGGCAGATCTTAAACAGTCACCCGGGGGTTCTCCGTGCTGTTACTGTCATTTTCTCTAAGTGTAAAACTGCAACAAGATAATTTTTTTATTAGAAAGAGACTTAAAAGGCATGCACACTATACACAATGTGTGGTCCATGTTTGGAAGCAAGTTTAAATAGACCAACTACAAAATGAATTTGAACAACCGACCAGAAAACACTGATTGTGGCAGTGGTTACATGAATCGACAAGCGGGGTAACACTGCAGAGAACACACAGACACAGACACACGCCCCCGTGAACCCAGTGAAATCCAGATCCACCACCGTCACTTTCCTGGCCTCCTGCTACTCCACAGTCAGGCAAAACACCACCACTGAGGAGACCAGGTGAAGGGTGTGGGGGCCTCCTTGCACATGTTTTGCAACATCTCATGAATCTGTAATTATTTCAAATTAAAAAGTAAAAAATAAATAAGAAAAAGATCCTTATATATCAACAAACCAACTATAAAAATATTTATGAATCTGTCAAAGAACAGACGTTGATCAAATGTAAACTTTTTACATGTAAAAATATGGTTTTATTTCCCCAAACAGTATATGTATTGTAGAAAACATATGAAGAAAATATATGATGCTTGGGATTTGTTTTAAAATAATACAGAATAGGTGAGACAGTAGATGAGATGAGACCAGCCACATGTTGACAAATGGTGAAGCTGGGAGACATTCTCTCTGCTATTGTGTAAGTCGGAAATTTTCCATAATTAAAGAAGTTTCATTCTATTTGAGATATATATGTTTGCAAAGAGAACAAGTTGAAAAGATACTTAGCAAAATATTAAAAATGTTAAAAGCAGGGATAGCATTTAAATGACTTTTTTTTTCTATCTTAATTTCTAACTTTTCCTCAATAATTATTATACTTGTATAATTTTTTAATAGAAAAAGAAGGAAACACAGGTCAAAAAACTGAAACTATTTGAAAAGTATTCTAGCAGTTTAAAAGCATGTCATGGTCTAGCACAAGGTCACGGGCAAATACATGTCTGTGAACAAACAAGGAAAATCCACCATAAAAGGAAGCCTGCAGCTCCACCAGGCAAGCGTGTGAGCAGGGGTGACACGTCACCAACAGGTGACGGGCTACCTGGGACTGGCCAAATCCTAAGCTTCACACCCGTCAGGACTGCCGGTGTCTGTTATGAATGTTTCTGTGGCACCAGTGATGCTCCTCGATGAGGTAAGACAGGAGAACTCTTTTCAGAAGCCAGCCATTCAGGGGACAGATAAGGAGGCCACGGCTGGCTCTGCTGTTTCCCTCTCCCAACAGTGCTACAGTGTGAGAAGCATTCACTGGGCCTCCTAATTGGCTACAGTGTTCAACAGAGATAACTTCTCCCAGAGTCCTCTTTGGGGAATTCAATCTGTTCCACATTTACCTTCCAATTTTTCTTCTAATGTGCATCTAAAATCGAAACCCCGTCTTTCTCACAAGAACTGAACTGCAAATTTATCATCAATCCCATGCTTTTCTAGAGATTCTAGGCCCTTCCTCAATCCAGAAGAAATAGCTGAAAGGTTACACAGTGGAATCTGTCCTCTGGTATTCAGCAGCATTTTAACACTGAAAATCTGGAGGCTTGAAATAAAAATATTAGGCTCAAGAGAGACAGTATTGTATTTGTAGTCTCCACGGGGACAATACTGCATTTTAAATGTAGGTTAGCAGGCCAACCAGCCGAATAAGCAGTTTTAAACTCAAGGGTGAAATCAAATATAATCCAAAAGTTAGCACTTGGCAACAATTGCACATTTGCTTCACTCTAAGCACTTTCACTATCTCACATAATAAAACAAACAAACAAAAACTTGCAACTACTAGCTGAAAAAGTTAAATATAAAGCTATTCACAAAGATACAGACTGAAGCAGCAACTGGTTTCCAGCATGAGTAATTCTGTAACATCTCTCTACCTACACTGGTCTTATCTCAACAGAGGTAATCTAGGTCTCACATTCACAGAACCAGAAGCCAGAGTGGACCTTGTAAAAAGTCACATTTGCTCTCAAGATCCTGCAACTTAAGACAAAGGAAGTAAATTGTCTACAATCACAAAATCAATTCATACCACAGCTAAACTTGGAAGCTCTACACTCAGTAAACCAGGAAAAGCACCAGAGGAGTGGAAGCCAAAGCCCTCATTTCCGTATCCTTCCTTCACCTGTGGTCTTCTGGCTTCTACATCAGACAGTAACAACTAGTTGTCAGAACTTGAAATTATATCATGTACAACGTAGAGTGAAGAAATACAGAAGACTCTGCAAAACTCGTTAAGCTTGGCACAAACCAAGTGACACTCATTTAGCTGGCGCCACGTCCCAACTGCTGCAAGCCTTCTCCAGGCCGAGTGGTGAGGAGGGTGGACAGAGGAGGCAGAAGGGCGCTGCTCACCTCCTGACAAGTCCGAGTTCTGGAGCTGCAGAAGGCCCACGCCCACAGCGCTCTCTGGAGCTCCTGACTGCCTTTCAGAAAATCTTCCCTCTGTAGCCGAGGCTAATGTCCACTAATAACATTCTGGCCAGCAGGGATGTATTGAAATTTTGTATGCAAATGCAAGAAGGATGGCAGAAATAGGCAGCAATTTTAAGTGAGGCTGCACAGCTACTGAAAGCTGAGAAACACAGGCGAGCAGCTCAGCTTGGTGGTGGTACATACAGTTCTGACAAAGGCTGAGGCTCCAAATACCAGCAGATCCCATCAGCAGCATTTTTAAGTAAGTGGCCATAACTGGAACTGAAGCTCCAATATTTTGGCCACCTGATGCTAAGAACTGACTCATTAGAAAAGACCCTGATGCTGGGAAAGACTGAAGGCAGGAGGAGAAAGGGACGAGAGAGGATGAGATGGCTGGATGGCATCACCGACTCAATGGACATGAGTTTGAGCAAGTTCCGGGAGTTGGGGATGGACAGAGAAGCCTGGGGTGCTGCAGTCCATGGGGTCGCAAAGAGTCATACACCACTGAGAGACGGAACTGAACTGGCCATAAACTAGAAGGCCGTCTTCAGGGAGGTATGCGAAGGTCTCATGTCTCCTCCATGTAGAGCACTGCTGCTAGATTTGTCTCTAAATTAGAAGAGACACATGATAACAACGTCCCAAATTTTCTTGTTGTCCACAGCAAACCTGAGTGTTTGTACTCAAATCCCGAAGTTCTTGGACCTCAAACACAAATACGCATGCTGAGTGGTCATAAAGCACGGCACACTCAGGACCCCAGAGGACGACGAGCCCAGCCCAAGCACAGAGCCGGCCAGGGCCTGTCCTGTGTGGGACGAGGCTGAGCCAGGCGGCCCGAGCCTGTGTTCAAGCCTGGGACGTCCTGTTCCAGACGCTGCCTTGCCTTCATCACAGGGCTTTGGCCTGTGTCCCCAGCACACCACTTGATTATTTGACATTTTTAAAGGCCTAGACAGCATATTAAAAAGCAGAGACATTACTTTGTCAACAAAGGTCCATCTAGTCAAGGCTATGGTTTTTCCAGTGGTCATGTATGGATGCGAGTTGGACTATAAAGAAAGCTGAGCGCCGAAGAATTGATGCTTTTGAACTGTGGTGTTGAAGACTCTTGAGAGTCCCTTGGACTGCAAGGAGATCCAACCAGTCCATCCTAAAGGAGATCAGTCCTGGGTGTTCATTGGTAGGACTAATTTTCAAGCTGAAACTCCAGTACTTTGGCCACCTGATGGGAAGAGCTGACTCATTTGAAAGGACCCTGATGCTGGGAAAGATTGAGAGCAGGAGGAGAAGGGGATGACAGTGGATGAGATGGTTGGATGGTATCACCGACTCAATGGACATGGGTTTGGGAGGAGTCTGGGAGTTGGTGATGGACAGGGAGGCCTGGTGTGCTGCGGTTCACGGGGTCGCAGAGAGTCAGACACAACTGAGCGACTGAACTAAACGGAATCTATGGAAATT
Organism: Bos indicus; assembly: GCF_029378745.1. NCBI lineage: Eukaryota > Metazoa > Chordata > Mammalia > Artiodactyla > Bovidae > Bos > Bos indicus. The sequence goes on along the minus strand of NC_091780.1, from coordinate 67,066,278 downwards.
CACACATCAATTCCATCTTCCACACAGGTCCTAACAGGAAAACACAAATGCTAAATAGGGAACCATTTCAAAAATGCAAAGTGACATGTCACAGAGAACACAGCATTGGGGGATTAAGGAGTTAAAGTACGTAAAGTGACTGGAGTAGTGCCCACAGAAAGAGCTACCTAAGTATTAGCTCTTATCATTATTAAATAAATAACATCAATTCACATTTGTTAAATGCATTCAAACCAAGAACTATAGCGAGAGTAAGCACTTACATAGTGAGAGTAAGAAATAAGCACTTAATTCTGTGTAAAAATTTAAAAAATAAACAGATTTTCCTATTTAACTGCCTGTCCCAAAACGTGCGTGGAGGGGCAGGGGTCTGAGAGGGAGAGGGCAGGGCGGTCTGAGAGGGAAGGGGAGCGAAGAAGACGTGAACAACGCACCCTCCCCCAAGACAGCAGCCGCCCCTGGGTCACGGCAGCGTGCGATCTAACACTTGTTCACGTCACTTTCCTAGCACAGCTGGACTGAGGCAAAGCCAGCAAAAATACTTTTTCTGACCAATTAAAATTTTTCTAAATTCGATGTAGCATGAGTTTTTTAAGCTGCAAAAATAACGCAAGTGCAGGGGCCCGAGTTGTGACATATACCAGTTTATACTGCAACAAAAAAACAAGTTGATTTCTGAGAGAAAAACAGCACACATAATGTAATGGCTAGATATGCAAATATGCAGAGGCCAGACTATGATCTCAACGTCTCCTTTACCTCCCAACTCTCTGATATACGGTTAAGTAAATGAGTATTAAGAAAACAGTCTGTTTCTACCTTAAAAAAAAAAAAGCTGGAAGGCTGTCACTTAGAAGATGGGGTTAAGAATGTGAGGGGAGGTCCAGAAAGGGGGGGGACTACAGCCACTTGCTACATGCCCGCAGGACAGCCACGGACCCGCAGGCACTCTGGGAGCAAGGTTCATCCGAAAAGCAGTGTCACGCACCAAGAAGGATCCTGGGATCGGCGTAGCATCTGACAGGCCCACTGAGGCCACCCGCTGCCTCTCACAGCCATGCGCCGCCCTGGCAAGTTACTGCTTCCTCCGAGCCTCCCCATCCTCATCTATACACCAAGTGGGAAATACCACTCCCTACTGTGCAAAGTGTTTGTGAGAACAAGACAATGTGTGTGAAAGCACCTTGTTCAGTGCCCAGCACTGAGTAGATGTTCATTAAATGGTCACTGTGATGACAGACACATTCATCAATGGCTATGAATATAATCCACAAATTAAATGACCAATAAGCGTTTAGGGACTGTTTACTACGAGGAGAGCTCTGAATTAGATCCCATAAAGCAGTGGTTCTCAAACTTCAGCACATGAGTACTGGGGGCTTCCCTGGTGGCTCAGATGGTCAAGAATCCGCCTGCCATGCAGGAGACCTGGGTTGGGAAGATCCCCTGGAGAAGGGAATGGCTACCCATTTCAGTACCCTGGCCTGGAGAATTCCATGGACAGAAGAGCAAGCAGATAAAACCCAGTGAGCTAAACACCATGCTGGGCCACACCCCTGGAGTTCCTGTTTCAGCTGGTCAAGATGGGGGCTTGGAAACCTACATTTTCACCAGTTGTGAGGAGCTGCTGCTGCTGCTTGAGGACCACATCCAGGAGAACCTCTATGGAAGGGAGGACGGAGGGAACAGGAACCCGACAGTTTTGGAGAACGTGAGAAGTCAAATATTCAGGCAATGGCATGGCTGAGCAGAAAGGTGTGGGAGGGCACCTGAGCAAAGATGGAGACGGCGACAGACCAAACAAGGGTGCGGGGGCGACAAGGGCCAGCGTGGCCAGTTACGTATCTCATTGTGAGAACCCAGAGAAAGAGTTTGAAGAGGCTGTGGGCAGGCTAACTTTTTTACTAGGCCCAGCTTGCGTTTTTTGACAGTTTAGCAAAGCGAGCCATTACAAAATTTGAGAAAGTTAACCACATGGTGAAAATGCCACCTGCCCGCAGGGACGCAACAACAGGCCAGGCTAAGTAGCATGCAATCAGAAGACAGCAAAAGTCTGAAGGCCATCACTGAGCCCGTGCGGGTAATCCCAAAGCCTCCTCTGGCACTACAGCCAGGATCTTCAGGACTGTCATTCTGCACAATGACGGTCCATAAAGGGAGTCTACGAGATACAAGAGTCAAGCCCCAGTAAACTCTTATTTATTAACTTGGCAGAGCTAGGCATTAATCAAGAGAGCAAAGAGACCTCAAACATGATTCACTCAAATGAGGGGATAAAATTTCTTATTTCTTTAGTTTTAAGTCATTTACTAAACATGTTCCTTAGGTGTAGTACACAATATTAATTAGCTATCATTACATCTATTATTACTAATCTTAATCTTTACTTACCAATTGAAAACTCTGCAAAATTTATCTCAAAACAATGCTTACCAATAGACTGAATCTCAATCATTATTTTAGGTCCACATTAGTAAGACAAAGATAACTACAACTTGGGAATTCCCTGGAGGTCCAGCAATTGGGACTCTGTGCTTTCACGGCTGAGGGCCCGGGTTCAATCCCTGGTAAGGGAACCAGGTTGTGTGGTATGGCCAAAAGTAATTACAACTTATAATGAAAAATTACACATGATCCATTTAGAGTTCAGCAGAAAACTGCTGACAGATTATTTCTCAAGTAAGATATAAGAAGTTCTAAAAATTCTAAGATTTTAAAATAAATAAAAGGGGTTGAAACTCCATCTCACATCTTATTCCAGAAAAAACTTGAGCAGTACCAAAGAGATAGCAAACATAAATAATGAAACCTCAGAAGTATAAGAAGACATCATGATGCTTTTAAAAAATAAATCATAAAGGCTAAGTATGACCCCAAACCCATAACCAGAAAGGAAAAGATAAGTATGTTTTTCCTATAAAAGATAAAATTTTTACCTAGGAAAAACCACCATGAGCAAAATCAGAAAACAACTGGCCGATGGAACCAAATGTTTGCAACTGAGATCACAAATTAAAGGCCAATTTTACATAAAAGAAAGCTCCTACAAGTCAATTTTTAACAAAAGAAAGACCAAAATCCTAGTAGAAAAATGGGCACAGGACATGGACAACTCACAGAAAATACAAATGAATTAAACATATGATGCCACTTACATCACTTTTCACCTGTCAAATTGGCAACGATCAAGTAACAGCACACTATCTGAGGTCTAAGTTGGTATAACCTGTGGAAGATAAGCTGTGTCCGTAAAAAGTACAAACACTCATTCCTTTGATCCAGCAATTCCACTCACAGGAATTTATTCCTCAAATACTAGCAACATGGCAAATGACATATATATAAGGTTATCAATATTTACTGCAGCACAGTTTGTAACAGCTAAAGACTGGAAACAACTTCAGTGTTCATCAAAGAAGGAACTACAATACAGTCATACAACGGGATACTGTGCAGCTGTTCACAAATACAGAGCTTTACATGCTGACAAAGAATAATCTCCAAAATACATTTTATAAAACAAAACAAACAGAAAGAAGGTACCAAACAGCACAGATGCTGAAAGTTACATTTTTCTTTTAAGGAGGGAGGAATATGCCTGTGACTTTACATGTGGAACCACAGGCTGTCTCTGGAAACACACACATGAACTTAACACTGGTCACTTCTGAGACTGGGGATGAGGCGGCGAGGGGACAGGGTAGGAGAGACTTTGCACTGCGTGCCACGTGAACTTTGAATCGTGTGCATGCACCACCTATATACAAGATAAAATATGCCTATGAGAAGTCATAATACCTACGTTTTTTATTTTTACTTTATATTGGAGTATAATTGATTTACAATATGTTAGTTTCAGATGTAGAGCAAAATGATTCAGTTTATACACACACACACATCTGTTCTTTTTCAGGTTCTTTTCCATTTAGACTACTCTAAGATAGCAGAGTTCCCTGTGTTACAGGTCCCTGTTGATTATTTTACACACAGTGGTGTTCCCTGGTGGCTCAGATGGTAAAGAATCCGTCTGCAACGCAGGAGACCCAGCTTTGATCCCTGGGTCAGGAGACCCCCTGGAAGGGAATGGCAACCCACTCCAGTACTCTTGCCTGGGAAATCCTATGGGCAGAGGGCCTGACGGGCTACAGTCCATGGGGTCACAGAGAACCCGACAGGCCTGAGCGAGTGAGCGCACCATGGGTGCTTGTTAATCCCCAACTCCTGATTGATCGCCCACCGCACCTCTACCCTTTGGCAACCACAACCTTGTTTTCTAAGTCTGTGAGTATGTTTCTGTTATGTAAATAAATAAGCGATATCACATGGTATCTTTTTCTTTTTGACTTACTTCACTTAGTATGATAATTTCTAGGTACTTCCATGTTGCTGCAAATGGCATTACTTCATTCTTTTGTTAAGGCTGGGTACTGTTCCACTGTATATATGCATTAATGTATATATCATATCTCTACCCACTCATCTGTCGATAACAGTTAGGTTGCTTCCATGTCCTGGCAACTGTAAATGGCACTGGGGTGATGTTCTAAAGGTACCTATTCCTAAATGAGGTACCTATATTCTCAATGAAGATTTTCTCACTAAGATACCCGAGAAAATAAATTGCCTTCACTATCCAGTTACTACTGAGTTCCACATGTGCCAAGCACTGCTTTAGGCACTGAGTCTCAGCTAAGAGAATAAACCCCTCCTCTCGTGGACTTAGGAGGGACACCGCCAGTAAGCAACTACTCAAAACAAGCATCAGAGAGTGGAAAAGGCTATGAAGAAAGCCCAGTCAGGAAAGGGGAGAGGTGGGGCTGAGGGGAAGGGTGATTAGAGCCCTCCTGGGAAGAGGTAACAGAAAGTGTCTCTGATAGGAAGACACGTGGGCAGAGACATGAAGCAGGGAGGGAGCTACATACCAAACAGCACACACACCTGGGAACGTTCTCTAAATACTTAACGGGCATTTACACTGCGCCAGGCACAGTGTTAGATACTAGGGACCTCAATTATGCTTAAAATACTTAACTGAGCACCTAAAAAAGGACTGGGAGGAAAAACACCAAAATATTAACAGGTGGGATAAGGGCTTTTTTTCTTCCTTGATATTTTCAAATTTTCTACCATAAACATATCTTAACTTTAAAGGGAGAAAAAAAATCTTTCCTTTTTATTGCTGCCAATGAAGGAAAAACTCCTACAGGACAAACTCATTAGTAATTTGAGTGATCAGCAGACTTTCCTTCTAAGAAAACCTTTTAGGGATCTCCCTGTTGTCCAGTGGTCCGCCTGCCAGCGCAGGGAACATGGGCGCAATCCCTGGTCCGGGAAGGTCCCACCTGCCACGGAGCAACCACGTCCCGCACCATTGCTAAGGCCACGTGCCTGGAGCCCGCGCCCCACAAGAGACGCCCCGAAATAAGGACTCCACTCACAGCAGCCAGAGGAGAGCCTGCATGCAATGAAGACCCGACGCGGCCAAAATAAGGAAAGAAAATAAATTTAAAACAAAACACTTTACACTGAACAGGATTCTTAATTGTTTTCCTGCCTTTACCCGTCGCCAGTGCTCAGGTAAGGTGTGTGTGGACGAAGGGGAAAGAGAGAGCACCAAGTTAGAGTGAGATGGGTACAGCTTGCTATTCTTTAAATACATCTCACAAAACACGATGAGAAAGAGCAGAGTAGTTAACCAAGTGCCAACTACATACAAGACAACACGCTTACCATAATCTACCCACTGTCAATACACACGACAATCATTTACTTACACATTTATCCAATCATTCAAGTATTTGCAGAGTGCCTTTACGGCATCAAAGGCACTGAGTTAGACATGGGGGTTTAGGAATGAATTAGATGGAGTCAGTCCTGCTGAGTTCACAATCTAGTTTATGTGGTAGGAAGAAGAGGAACATTAAATTTCAAAATCAGTTTTTCTTTGACTGATTGTGACGTGCTAGAAAGACGAAAGACCTGGTAGGGGTAACAGGAGGCCTGGCCTTGTCAGCTGTCAGGGCAAGAGGCCTGGGAGAAAAGGGCATGTGAGCTAAGATTCGAGGAGGAGGAATGAACAGGTGAAGGGGCCGGGAGCGGAAGCATTCCGTGCAAAGGAAGCTGATACAAGAAGAATCTGCGGCAAGAAGGTAAAGCTGGTGGCAAGAATTAAAAGGCACGCCAGTGAGTCAGAATGATACAGTGAGGGGGACAGAGGGTGATGAAGTAAGCTAGAGCCGGCTCACGCGGGGCTCAGTGGGCCATGTTAATAATTTTGTTTTTCATGCTAAAAGCAACAAGAACCAGTGAACACATTTTAACACTGAAAGATTTTAAGCCTGGGAGCAACAATCAGATTTACATTTTTAAAGATCACTCAGGCTACTGCACAGAGAATAAATGAGAGGAGCGAGAGCGAAGCAAAAGCCCAGCCAGAGGCTGCCCAGGGCCCGTGGTTAGGACGCCTTGCGAGCACTGCGGGATGCAGGTCAGAACTACGACCCCACGAGCCCAGGCAAGGCAGCCCCGCCACAGAAAAGACCAGTCAGCAGGCTGCACGTGCCCGGGTGAGATGAGTGACGGCAGTGAAAGCCAGAGCAGATGCACTCAACACCTGTTCTGGAGATAAAACCAACAGAAATTCCTGCCAGAGTAGGTGGAGCGAGGAAGAGAGAAAGAGAAGAAAGCATCACAGATAACGATGGAACAAGGAACATTTCAAAGGACCAAAACATCAAAAACAAATCTACATAAAAAAGATGAAAATAAGGGATAGGAAAACATTCCATGCCAATATTAACAAAAATAAACTGATTTTCCAACCCTCAAAACAGAATTTTGGAAACAGAACTTCCTATCCTGAAAACAGAATATCACAGTGAGATGTTTAACGCACACCTATCAAAAATTGATAAATAAAGCAGTCATAATAACTGTAAAGATATGGGCAATGTGAACAGCATTAAAACCTTTATCAAACACACATACAGAGATATGTCACCCTGAGCCTAACAGAGGATACACATTCTTTTAAAAATACATGAAACATTTTAACTAGGTTACAAGGAAAAAAGATCATTACCTTTCAAGTAACTGATATTAAAAAAAAACATTCTATGACGATATCACGAGAATAAGTTAATTAATAACAAAACAACACCATGAATAGTAACTTTAAAATGTCTGTTTAGAAATTCAGGGTTAAAGAGGAAATAAACATGGAAGTAACAAAATATTTAGATCTTAATGACAATGATGAGGAGGGCACGGCAACCACTCCAGGATCCTTGCCTGGAGAATCCCATGGACGGAGGAGCCTGGTGGGCTCCAGTCTGTGGGTGGCAGAGAGTCGGACACAACTGAGAGCCTGAGCACAGTGGCGGTATCACCACATGCATAACGCACGGGCGACAAAGTAACGCTTAGGAGGAAATTCTACAGTTTGAGCACATCATTAAAAAGCAACCAAGGCTAATAACCTATGTTTTCAAGCCAGAAATCTAGAGAAAGTACAAAGAAAACAAAGGAGGTAAAGATAGATCTTATTAATAAAAAAACAGAAAGCAAAGGAACACCCAATTCTGTGAAACAAAATTTGACAAACTCTTACAAGACTGTCCTAGAAAAAAGGTGAAATACGAAGGAGGGGCGCAGCTCCAGCTGGTGACTGCGGCCAGGGACTGCCTACGAATGGCAGCTCAGGTAGCCCAGCAACTCCAGGGCAGGCCCGCTCTGCAGGGGCCACAGCCCGCCCGCAGCCTGCCACGACGGCTGACAGACGGCCTGGAAAGCTGACGGCAGCAGGGCAGGAGGAACCGGCAGAAGCCACCGCCAAGGAGGCTCCAGAGAGGACAGGGACAGAGACGGGGCTTTGCTGCAGCACAGGCCACACCAAGGAGGCCCCCATCTCTTTAACTGCCTTCACAAACAGATTCTGCTCCCTGGGGAATACCCACTGGATTAACTTGTTGCAATAAATACTTTTCCCTTTGGGCGGTGGTGAGAAAAGGCAGAAACAATTTGGAACAAAAGATACAGAGAAGTATCTGTAGTCTACATCATGGGAGTAAGAAAGGAAAAGGAACAGGACTGAGCCACAGGGAAACCCAGTTAGAGACTAGGAAGAACAGAAGGAGCAGACAAAGGTGAAGCAGAGTGGCCGGACAGACGTGGTGCAGAGAAGGAGAAAGACAGTCACAGTTAAGTGTCATGCAAGACAAGGAGGGCTTCAATGAAGAGAAGACGATCAACTGTGTCCACTGCTGCTGAGAGGTCAACAAAGTTTTGGGCTGCACGGCGCCCAACAGTTTTGACGCTGAGTAACCTATATGCTGGAGAAATCAAAGAAGTGGGAGCCAAAGTCACACTGGGGCAGAAGGACAAGTGTTTCCATCTGGATTAGTGATTCTGGAGCTAAAGCTGTTTCAGCTGATGACAAGACTCAGAGTGTCACTTTGAAAGGGAGTGCCAGAGGTGGACTACAGGAGGTGACAGGAGGTGGACACACAAGGCAAGAAATTGAGGCACCACGGTGCCTGATGGGTTACGCAGTGGACAGGAAACCACCCAGCATGGTGGCCAGAACTGGAGTGGAAAGGGAGGCTGTGAGGCAGGCACCAAGGCGTTCAATGAACAGACAGCAAGGCAGTCGGCTCGTGGCCACGAGGAAGAGAGAAAGGTGGCCTGAGTCCAAGGGCAGAGACTCCAGAGGGACGCCAGGAAGGGTGGCAACTGGAGGGACGCTTAATCCAGAGCCTGCTGTGCAGGGACTTGATGGAGCCTTTCCAGCTCAACCTGTGCCGCACCCTCTGAGATCTCTCTGATTGCAAACTGCAGCCACACCAAGGAAAGCCCCAAGAACAACCCCCATTATTTTTTAATAGCTGAGCTAATATTACTCTCAGTTTTGCCAGCTACCTGTACACCTACCTATTCCAAAATCCAGAAGGAGAAAAAAAAAAAAATGTAAGGAGTTGTGTAATTCCTAGAATTAAATGGGACATAAGAAGGGACTGGAAGAGAGAGTGTGAGCACTTCTCCAAGACACCAAGACAAGGAAGTGGTTGTTTCGGAACAAAACGAGCTCCAGGCAATCAAGACACCAGACAAATGCCTCCTGGGTTAGCCTGAAGAACTCTAGCAGCACCAGACCTGAGGCTGTGACTGATTTCTAAGAGCCTCTCAACCAGTGCAAATGGGGTTGGCAGGCCGACCTCTGTGAGCTTTGGCAGCAAACACGAACCAGGCCTGTCTTGTGACAGGGATTTTGAGAGATTACTGAATTTACTCCAGTAAGTCCTTAGCAGAGGGCAATTTCAACCAACTCATTCATTTAAAATTGAACACAATGTGCCTACCATGTATAGGCTTCCAGAAAAAACACCTACTTCTGCTTAAGTGACTACGCTAAAGCCTTTGTGTGGATCACAACAAACCATGGAAAATTCTTAAAGAGATGGGGCTACCAGACCACCTTATCTGCCTCCTGAGAAAGCTGTAGGCAGGACAAGAAGCAATAGTCGGAACCAGACATGGAACAAACGCCTGGTCCAAAATTGGGAAAGGAGTGCGTCAAGGCTGTATATTGTCACCCTGCTTATTTAACTTATATGCAGAGTACATCAGGAGAAATGCCAGGCTGGATAAAGCACAAGCTGGAATCAAGATTTCCAGGAGAAATACCAATGACCTCAGATATGCAGATGACATCACCCTAATGGCAGAAAGTGAAGAGGAACTAAACACAAGTGAGTGACTGAACAACAATTACAGGCACTGCAATGGATATAAGATGAATAAAATGGTTTCTGCCCTCAAGATTCACCATTTGGTGAAAGAGACAAAGATTCATACAAAAATCTCCAACACTGTGAAAAGGTGGGAGAACACTCATAACAGTCAAACAGTAAGAGCAAGGGAAACAGGTTTCTAAAGCACGCAGAAACACTGCACAGCCCAAGCCACGCTCAGCGCGCAGCTGCAGCATGCTGCGTTCCTTGCTTTACTGAGTCATCTCACCGCGAGCTCTTCTCCAGAGGAAAGAGCTGCGTCTACTACGTCTGGGTCACCTGACTTCAGTGTAGCCTGCACCTCCTGGTTGCCCACCCTGTATCTATCTACAGACCTATTCTCCTGTCTGGAATCTACTCACACTGCAGCTCCAGAGCAATCAGGATATCATATAATCCAATCCCCTTAAGAAAGTTGTGAGTCAGTCAGGACTCCCAATTGACTGAACACCGCGTATTTTCTTGGCCTCAAGAATGAGCTGGTAACCCAGTTTGGGGCAAGGAGTCAAAGGAGGTTTGCTGGGGGCTTCTATGAAACTACCTTATTCTGTCAAAGTGTTAAAACAAACAACCTTATTCTGTCCTTATTCTGACAAAGTGCTTAAAACTGTTTACTCTCATCCTGGATGTTGGCTCTCACTGTGGGCCACGGGGTACAGAAACTGAACCCTAGAACCCCCATCACTGTTCTGCCACCAAAGCCAGGATGACACACTGCGGAAAGCAGAGTACACAGACGCTCAGCAGACAGAGCTGGTGCCTCGATCAGCCCACACCTGAACCCACCTGACCGCGGGGGTTTTCAGTGTCATAAGCCAATACAGCCCCCTTTTAGAGTTTAAATATGAGTTTGGCTTCCTGTTACTTGCAAAACAAAACATACCTAACATCATAATATATTCAAGGTATGCTAAATCCTAAAATCACTGGTGAATCATTATCTATAGATAATCAGTTTCTTGTACAACACACTCTGATGTTCATCTCTTGCTTCCAGCATAGTCTTATTAAACCTAAATTTTAAAATGTAAAATTTCCCTCTTATTTAAACCTTGGAGAATAGCAACTGGTTAATACCTAAATACTAAAACTGTGACTCAAAATTACAAAGGAAGTTTACAGATTTACAAACTTAACTGCAAAAATACGGAAATTCTTTATGGCAAAAACAAATACAAACACATCCTTAAGCAAAGTTACAAGACAGATGACAATCTGAGAAGAAAAAAAAAACCTGTTAATTTATTATCATAGACAAAGGACTAACCTCCGTAATGTATAAGGAACTCCCCTTTTAGAAAAATCAAGATGTTCAAAAACCCAAAAGAGAAATGGGTAAGGGATATGAAACAATTCACAGAAAAGGAAATGTATTTCACCCTAAATATACAAAAAGATGTTCAACCTCACTTGCTACAAGGAGAAAACAAACATACTAACTTCTCACCTATCATATCAAATGCAGAAGTCTGGGGACACACTGCTGGTGAGGCTGTGGTACAGAACAAATCAGTGCAGGCCTCCCTACAGAGGCTTGACCACACCTATTAAAAACATGCACATTTATTAAAAACAGGTACAGATCTACCCTCTGACTCAGAAGTATCTCTTCTGGAAATACATACTACAAACACACCTGCCTCCATGCAAAATAATACACATGCAAAGTTATTCACTGCAGCCTTATTTGTAATTTAAAAAACATTAACAATCGAGAGTCATCTGGTTAAATAAATCAGGGTACACCCGCAGCATGGAGTATAAAGCAATGACAAGAAAGAGTGAAGCTCTCGATTTACTAATATGGAAAGATCTCCAGTATATATCGTTAAGCAAAAAAAAAAAAAACACAAAGATGCAAAATACCATACATAGTAGGTTCCCTCAATTCCTTCAGATCTCTGCTCAAATGTCATCTTATTCTTATAACAGAAGGATGAGTCAGACACAAATAAAATGATTATAGGAAGTGGAAGGGAATGGAGTAAGGGGTCAGAAAGAATTGGAAGCTAGAGGTCTCTGAACATAATCATGTTTTATAGTTTGGATATTAGAGCCCGTAGATGTTTTACATAATTAAAATGTAAAAAGAAATATATTTCTGACAGCTTTATAAAGGTATAATTGACATAAGAAGAACTGCACGTGTTAAACATTTACAATTTGATGAGCTTGGGTAGCCTTCTCCAGGGGACCTTCCCAACCCGGGGATCGAACCCAGGTCTCCTGCACTGCAGGCAGATTCTTTACCAGCAGAGCCACAAGGGAAGCCCAAGAATATTCTCCACTGGATCTTCCTGACCCAGGAACTGAACCAGGGTTTCCTGAATGCACACATGCAAGACCCCACAATACCATGACCACAATCAAGGTGACAGATGCACCTGACACATCTCAACATCTCCTTGTGTCACTTCACTTTTGTTTTTCGCGGTAAGAACACTTAATACGAGATGTACTCTCTTAACAGTTCTGATGTACACAATACTGTATTGCTAACTACAGTCACTACGCTGTGCAGCAGACCTCCAGAATTTATTCATTGGGCGTAACTGAAACTTTACTACTAACTTCGTCTAGTCAAGGCTATGGTTTTTCCTGTGGTCACGTATGGATGTGAGAGTTGGACTGTGAAGAAGGCTGAGCGCTGAAGAATTGATGCTTTTGAACTGTGGTGTTGGAGAAGACTCTTGAGAGTCCCTTGGACTTCAAAGAGATCCAACCAGTCCATTCTGAAGGAGATCAGCCCTGGGATTTCTTTGGAAGGAATGATGCTAAAGCTGAAACTCCAGTACTTTGGCCACCTCATGCAAAGAGTTGACTCATTGGAAGAGACTCTGATGCTGGGAGGGATTGGGAGCAAGAGGAGAAGGGGACGACAGAGGATGAGATGGCTGGATGGCATCACTGACTCGATGGACGTGAGTCTGAGTGAACTCCAGGAGTTGGTGATGGACAGGGAGGCCTGGCGTGCTGCGATTCATGGGGTCGCGAAGAGTCAGACACGACTGAGCGACTGATCTGATCTGATCTGATGTGTGTGCTCAGTCGTGTCCAACTCTTTGCAACCCCATTTGAACAGCAGCCCGCCAGACTCCTCCGTCCATGGAATTTTCCAGGCAAGAATACTGGTATGGGTTGCCATTTCTTACTCCAGGGGATCTTCCTGATCCTGGGATCAAACCTGAGTCTCCTGCATCAGCAGGCAGATTCTTCACCACTGCACCACCTGGGAAGCCCAACTGAAACTTACACAAAATTAAAATTGAAAACAATCTCTGCAGTATTAAAAGTGGATTATAGTAATAGTTGCACAACTTAGTAAATTAGAAAAAAAAATCACAGTGAATTGGACACTTACAATAGAGGGCAGGAAGATACAATAATTTGACTGGATTAAGTGTGAAGAGATAGTGGAAGAACTGGAGAAAGCTGTACCGACCACCACCTCTTCAACATTAGTGAGCACACGAATCACCTGGTGGTTTACTGGCTCAGTCATGTGCGACTCTTGTGACCCCGTGGACTGTAGCCATCAGACGCTGGTGTCCATGGAATTTCCCAGGCAAGAATACTGGAGTGGGTTGCCTTCTCCAGGGGATTTTCCTGACGCGTGGATCGAACCTGCATCTCTTGCACTGAAGGTGAATTCTCTACCAACTGAGTCAGGAGCAAAGCCCTTGAGTCACCTAGAGACTCTTGTAAAAGGCTGATTTTGACTCGGTAAGTCTGGAGCGGGACACAGTTCTGAAGCCCAACAAGCTCCGGGTGACAACACCGATGGCGCTGGTCTGCGAACCGCACTCTGAAGGGTCCAGACAACCAGGGGAGCTTTGCAGTAAGCTGAGCTTAGTCGCTCAGTCTCTATGCGACCCCACGGACTGTAGCCCACCAGGCTCGTCGGTCCACCGGGATTCTTCAGGCAAGAATACTGGAGTGGGTTGCCATGCCCTCCTTCCAAAGGATCTTCCCAACCCACGGATTGAACTCAGGTCTCCTGCATTGCAGGCAGATTCTTTACCCTCTGAGCCACCAGGGAAGCCCAAGAAGTAGCTGAGAAATGGGGCTGAGATCTCTTCAAGAAAATCAGAGTTACCATGGGAACGTTTCATGCAAAGATGGGCTCAATAAAGGGCAGAAACGGTATGTACCTAACAGAAGCAGAAGATATTAAGAAGAGGTGGCAAGAATACACAGAAGAACTATACAAAAATGATCTTAATGACCTAGATAACCATGATGCTGTGATCACTCACCTAGAGCCAGACATCCTGGAGTGCGATGTTAAGTGGACCTTAGGAAGCATCACTGCGGACAAAGCTAGTGGAGGTGATGGAATTCCAGCTGAGCTATTTCAAATCCTAAAAGATGATGCTGTGAAAGTGCTGCACTCAATATGTCAGGAAATTTGGAAAACTCAGCAGTGGCCATAGGACTGGAAAAGGTCAGTTTTCATTCCAATCCCAAAGAAGGCAATGCAAAAGAATGTTCAAACTACCATACAATTGCATTCATCTCACATGCTAGCAAAGTAATGTTCAAAATTCTCCAAGCTAGGCTTCTACAGTACCTGAACCGAGAATGTCCAGATATTCAAGCTGGATTTAGAAAAGGCAGAAGAACCAGAGATCAAATTGCCAACATCCATTGACTCATAGAAGAAGCCAAGAGTTACAGAAAAACATCTACTTCTGGTTCACTGACTGTGCTAAAGCTTTTGACAGTATGGATCACAACAAACTGTGGAAAATTCTTAAAAGATATAGGAATATCAGACACCTTATCTCTGCTGCCCGAGAAACCTGTAGACAGGTCAAGAAGCAACAGTTAGAATAGGACATGGAACAAGACTGGTTCAGAATTAAGAAAGGAGTACGTTAAGGCTGTATATTATCACCCTGCTTATTTAACTTCTATGAAGAGTACATCATGTGAAATGCCGGGCTGGATGAAGCACAAGCTGGAATCAAGATTGCTGGAAGAAATACCAATAACCTCAGATATGACGACACCACCCTTATTGCAGAGACTAAAGAGGAACTAAAGAGCCTCTTGATGAAGATGAAAGAGGAGAGTGAAAAAGCTGGCTTAAAGCTCAATACTCATGTAAAGTAATTAGCCTCCAATTAAATAAATTCAAAAAAAAAAAAAAAGCAATATTTGGGGAAAAAAAAAAGCTCAACATTCAAAAAACTAAAATCATGGCATCCGATCCCATCACTTCATGGCAAATAGATGGGGAAACAATGGAAACAATGACAGACTTTATTTTCTTGGGCTCCAAAATTACTGCAGCCATGAAATTAAAAGACACCTGCTCCTTGGAAGAAAAGCTATGACAAACCTAGACAGTGTATTAAAAGCAGAGACACTGTTTTGTCGACAAAGGTCAGTATAGTCCAAGCCATGGTTTTCCAGTAGTCATGTACAGATGTGGGAGCTGGACCGCAGAGAAAGCTGAGCACTGAAGAACTGATGCTTTTTAACTGTGGTGTTGGAGAAGACTCTTGAGAGTCCCTTGGACTGCTGGGAGATCAAACCAGTCAATCCTAAAGGAAATCAAGCCTGAATATTCACCAGAAGGACTGATGCTGAAGCTGAAGCTCCAATTCTTTGGCCACCTGATGTGAAGAACTGAGTCATTGGAAAAGACCCTGATGCTGGGAAAGATTGAAGGCAGGAGGAGAAGGGGACAACAGATGATAAAGTGGTTGGATGCCGCCACTGACTCAATGGACATGAGTCTGAGCAAACTCTGTGAGATACTAAAGGACAGGAGAGCCTGGCATGCTGCCATCCATGGGGTCACAAAGAGTTGGACAGGACTGAGCGACTGAACAACAACAAGCTGCCCCAGGCAAAGAACCTGTAGGGAGTGGGTGGGGGCCAGAAAGGGTTCTCCCTTCCTTTTTCAAGATGGCGGGAATAACAACATGACTGCTGTAGAACTGGATTCAATGAGGGATAGAACAGAGTGTGTGGGCAAAGGGAGTTAAAACTATTAGTCACAGCATTTAAGACAGGAGGGTGCTGGAGAGAGCAGCAGGGTGGCAGGAGTTAGAATCACTGAGAACCGAAGGAAAGTGGGGAGAGTCCAATGAGGGCTGGCATGACACGATCTGATGGCTTGAGTCCTGGAAGAGGATAACACTCCAGGAACTGTAAGGACTAACTAAAACAGGACTAATCCGTTCCTGCAGAAGCAGTATCAAAAGAATGAAAATACAGTAAAAAAAAAAAAAAAAAAACTTTCAAAAAATCATACTGAAAGTTCTAGAAGCTAGGATATACCCAACATTAAACCGTCACTCACTAAGGAATATAACCCTGTCCTCCCAAAACCTGCACAAGCTTCAACCCTCAGGAGCCGCTCAGCACTTTCAGGAGGAGCCATCAAATGCCACATCCTTAGGCGCTGGGCTCCCAGGCCCCTCGTTCAGAGTCCTCTCCGTCTTCTGCCCGTCCACCCGTCGGAATTCAGTTCAAATGTAGCCTGTTAAAACCTAAGTTCCCACTGCATTTGAGACAAGGAAACATCACACTGTAATCATCCACTCCAGGAGCCAACAGAAACACAGTCCACCTTGTACCTCTCCCTCTATTTAGGGCACCAAGGGCACAGAACCATGAGGAGGACAACGAAACGCAGCACTCAAACCCGCGACTCAGAATCCTAGACTCAGCTGCTGAGTAAATACCACCCGCCGGAGGCGCCACAGAGACCACTTCACGGAGCGAAGCTCACCCGACAGAAGAAACCAGCTGCCCTCCTCACATTTAATCACATACAATACTCTGAAGAAGGCAAGCCAAGATTATCTGCTCAGGATGCTTAAACTTTCTGTACCATGGATTCCTCATAATAATATTCTTAATACAAAAGAGTATAAAGGAGGGACTTCCCTGGTGATCCAGTGGTTAAAAGTCTGCCTGTGACACAGGCGACATGGATTCAACCCCTGATCTGGGAACTATGATCCCATATGCCCCATGGCAACTAAGCCCGTGAGCCACAACTCCCAAGCCACGAGCTCTAAACCCCACGCTCCACAAGAGAAGCCACTGCAACGAGAAGCCCACACGCCACCCCCAGAGCGAAGTCCACGCGCGGCAACAAGGAGCCTGTGCGCTGCAACGAAGATCCAAAAAAAAAGATGACAAAGAGATCGATTATATTAATAGTAATACTATATTAAACAAATTTAGGATTTTTTAAAGTTTATTTCACACTGAATAACGGGTTCTAGTAGCAGATCCACTAACTACTGTAATTTCAAAGTAGTGATGAGTATAAATGATGTTTGATATTCTGCAACAGCCATAATGTGATATGCAAACACCTGTGGTTTTCACTGGTGATAAGTCACAGGTCTGTTACTACGTGATTTGTTGCCCATGTTCATAATTGAAGAGCACATTAGAACTCAGTTAGAAGTTCAGTTAAAAATAAAGATGTAAAATGTTTCTCCCCATCTAGGTTGACATACCTCCTAAATTCTGATCAGATTAAGAAGCCCCAGGGAGTTCCCTGGCAGTCCAGTCGCGTCAGGACTCTGTGTTCTCAGTGCCAAGGGCCTGGGGTTCAATCCCTGGCCAGGGAACTAAGACCCTGCAAGCCTCACACTGTAGCCATAAAAAAGAAGAGCCCCAGTAAGTGAATACTGTCTAAAATAGCAGACACCATACATCTCACCACCACTCGTTCATCAATCTTAACACCTGGTTACGGTCATGTTAGGCCAGGGACCATGTCTTTCTTGTCTTTGGGCTTACAGGTCCATTACATATTAGATGAATGAACAGCCATTTATCCTCCTACTGGACTGTCAGCTCCCTGACCACAGAGGTTCAGTCTCAACAACAATGTAGAGCAGGCACTGGAATCTTGAAAGAGGAAGTGTGTGAATATCTTGTCTCCTTGGTTGGATGATAATCCTCCTGGGCTCAGGGATCAACTTACACATCTTTGATTTCCCAGAGTCCAGTATACTGCTTCTCACATAAAACCACTCAAAAAAAAATTTTTTTTGACAGCACCACGAGGCATGTGGAATCTGTTTCCCAACCAGGGATTAAACCCACATCCTCTGCAGTGCAAACTCGGAGTCTCAACCACCAGACCCACCAAGAAAGCCCCTAAAACCACTCAAACATTTATTAAATGAAACATTAAGACAAGACAGAGCCTCTGAAGCAAAGATTAAAGTAGAGAATGAGCACCTGGACCAGTTCTGTTGTAGCAGGAACACACATACACACACACACACCCCACCTACCCCACTCCACCCCACCCCCTACAATGGTGAGCCTGGCTATGAACCAACCGACGGAAAAACAGCTTAATATCACAGGGATAAACTACAATATGGTTACTTGAAAATATGTGAAAAATATTCCCATTCTTAATTTTAAAATATAAAAACCTTTAAAATTCCTTCCTCATGAATGGTTCTTGCTTCTTTCTCATAAAAATCTACAGTTATGTAGCACAAGACTTCCCTGGTGGCCCAGGGGATAAGAACCCGCCCGCCAATGCCGAGGACACTGGTTGGATCCCTGATCCTGGAAGATTCCACATGCCGCGGAGCAACTACACCCGTGCACCACAACTGAGCCTGAGCTCTGCAACAAGAGAAGCCGCTGCAACCAGAAGCCTGAGCACCGCACTGAAGAACAGCCCCTGCTCAGGGCAGGAAGAGAGCGCAACAGAGACCCAGCAGAGCCAAAAAATTAAAATGAAAAACAAAAAGACTAACGACATTGTAAAGCAACTATACTACATAAAAAACAAAATAAAACAATATAATTTTTTTAATGTAGCACAGGCTGATTTGACTTGTTTTTAGTATTAATACCATCTACCCTACTGTTTAAAATTCCATACTACAAAACAGAACCAACATTACTCAGTTTCCAAATTACCAATTGTCAGAGAAGCAGTGAAGTTGGTAAAAATGCTGAAAGGTAAGACTGGGGGGCAGGATAAACTGGGAGATTGCGATTGACATATACACACTACCAAATATAACACAGCTAGTTAAGGACTTTTTATATAGCACAGGGAACTCTACTCAATACTCTGTAATGGCCTATCTGGGAAAAGAATCTAAAAAAGAGTGGATACATGTGTAACACATCCATTCTGCTGAATACCTGAAACAAAGTACTGTAAGTCAACTATAGTCCAATAAAAATTTTAAAGTAATAATAACAAATAAGTGGAAAGGGTTAGAAAAGGTAAGAGTAACTGCCAACTAAGGGTCAATGAGAAGTAAAGACAAAGCATTTCTGAAATCAGAAATACAAGGCTACACATTTTGGAATTTACAAAAATGTGATCCGTACACCACATTTCAGGCCCAATCATCTATGTGAAACCCAACCCAGAATTCTTCCCCTAGGCAGAGAAAGACTCCCCCACGTCACCCTCGCCCCTGAACCCATCGGACTCGTGTGCTGCTCGTGCCGTGAGACGAGCACACACTTTCTACTTCTACTACAATCATCAAGACAAAAATACAAGCTCCGTACAGATAGCAAGTATCTTAATTTACCTTCACGTCACCCACGAGAGATAGTAGTAACTTGTATATAGCAATTCAGCAAAAAACGCTTGATGAATGAGGATTATTTTTTTCAAAACAAGACACATCTTGTACTCTGTTATGAAAAACAATGTCAGATGTTCAGAGGATAACCTGTCATTGATATTTTAAATGCACTGAAAATGAAAATTGGGAATGTCTACCAAATAAAGTTATTTCTATTTTTGATGTCTATTCCTAACAAATAGGACCACATTTCATATTTCTACACAAACTAACCTAGCTGAGATATAAATTAAAATGGTCTCTAAGACAATACCAGACTATGAAAATCTTTACGTTTATTTTAAAAATGAGGTTCTTTAGGCCTATAGCCAAACTAGTCAGCGACAAAATCCACTACGTTTTGATTCTTGCTCAAGTTTTTTACCAGTATACAATAAACACTAGAAATTACTAGATGATTAACTCAACAATAATACATACAGGTGATATAAGTTTCTTGAGGGCATAGACTTTGTCTACGCCCAGCACTGACCCAATGGACATGAGTGTGAACAAACTCTTGGAAAGAGTGAAGGACAGGGAAGCCTGGCGTGCTGCAGTCCATGGGGTCGCAAAGAGTTGGACGTGAATTAGCGACTGAACGACAACAAAGACAGATCTAGCACCACGTATCTGGGAGGTGCGCCCCACAGATATTTGCTGAAAGAACGACACTCATCCTAGCTCCTGGCTCTCACTGACACGCTCTGGGAGCGTCTCACCACGGCTCACATCCACCCATGGAGCCTCTCCAAGTATCAGCACCATCCTCCTCTTCAAGGCCAAGGGAACCAAGGTATCACATGCAAGTTTCTCAAGCCTGCTTTAGGCGATAAACGAACATGCTTCACCCTCAGTATAGATGATTCTATAGTCAAATTAATCTTTATATGAATACTTCAGAAGTCATTAAGTAGCCCTTAATGGGGGAAAAAAAAGATTTCCATTCAATTCCTTATGTGCCCTACTAAACTAAGTATAAGATTTCTCAAAGTGAATTTGATATAAAAAAATTCTGAACTTCTAAGCCTCTTCTAAATAATAAATGGGGAGCAGAATGGTGTGAAAATACAAATGGGGAGAAGGGTGTGAATATGACCTTCTTTAGAGCAATCTAGTATCTAAAACTAGTCTGTGGATAAAAAGCTTTAAAAGGCATGTAGTTCACCCTCCCACATGAAGCATGAATCCCCCGGTCACCAACAGGTGGTCCTGCAGTCTTTGACAAAGAGACTTTGATATTTCCTATACGGAACACTCATTGTTTCTCAAGTCAACCCATAACTCTCCTGGATAACTCCATCTCAAAAAACATTTTGGCTATTATTATTAACTGACCTTCTGACCCCAGCTTCATCTCAGCATGGTGAGTACCCAAGCTTTTTCTAGCAATAAAGACCTAGAATCACTGTATGTTCAACCTGCTTTCACTACACACCCCACTCTTCCCAATTCCCATTCAAAAAGTAGTCAATGAAACCAAGTCAGGAAGACATTTCCCCAAAGACAAATTTTCATTCAAAAATCATTGGGCACGGAATCATACAATCTTAAGAACTGAAAAGGCCTTGCGTGTGTGTCAGTCACTTAGTCCGACTCTTTGTGACCCCATGGACTGCAGCCCGCCAGGTTCCTCTGTCCACAGAATTCTCCAGGCAAGAATACTGGAGTAGGTTGCCATTTCCTTCTCCAGGGGATCTTCCTAAACCAAGGATCGAACCCTGGCCTCCTGAATTGTAGGCAGATTCTTTACCAAAAAGGCCTTGGATACCATCTAATTCTACTTTTCATCTCTTGTAAGAATTGCTTCAATCTCTGGACAGTACATCGATGGCCCAGAATCTTAAGATGGCGGGCAAAATGTAAAGGCTCTTTGCTTCGAATGTTAAGTAATTCTCAGTGTAGCTTTAAATACTTGTTTGATTCAATTTAAAAAGAAGGAGGACTTCCCTGGTGGCCACGTGGTTAAGAATCTGCCTGCCAATGCAGGGCAGAGACATGGGTTCCATCCCTGGTCTGGGAAGATTCCACATGCTGTAAGCCTCCAAGCCGCAAGTACTAAAGCCTGAGCACCCAGAGCCTGTGGTCTGCAAAAAGAGGAGGAGGAGAAGCCAGAGCACCGCAGCTAGAAAGCAGCCCTGCTTAAAGCAATTAGAGAAAGTCCGCGCACAGCAACGGAGACCCAGAGCAACCATAAACAAACTAATATTTTACAGGGGGGGGTCGAGAAGGCATAAATTAGGATAAACAAGGTCCTCCACAGAGAACTAGATTCAATAGCCTATAATAAGCCATAATGGAAAAGGATATGAAAAAGTATATAGACATATATGTATAACTGAATCATTTTGCTGTATACCAGAAACTAATACAACACTGCAAATCAATTATGTTTCAATAAAATATTTTTTAAAAATTTGAAAAGTTGTCTGACAGCACATAGGTCTGGTAGGTAACATGGTTTGACAGAAGCAAATCAAAAGTAACCTGCACCATTTGGTGCTTTCTACCACTTTACTGTCTCTTGCTACATAATTTCCCAGTTATATATATAGAGAGAGAAATTTGTTACCAACTAACAAATTTATTACATCTTTTGAGGGGACTTCCTTGGGGGCCCAGTAGTTAAGACTGGTGGCTCTCAATGTAGGGGGCCGAGATGTGATCTCTGGTCAGGGAACTAGATCCCATGTGCTGCAACTGAGCGCTCACAGGTTGCGACTAAAGATCCCACACGCCACAGTGAAGACGGAAGACCCAGTCTGCTGCAATGAAAACTGGTGCGGCCAAATGAACAATAAAGAAAAAGAAATATGAAAAAGTACTGTCAGTTTTTAATAAAGTAAAATGCATTTTGGGAATCCTTGGCAGTCCAGTGGTTAGCACTCGGCTCTTTCACTGCCGGAAACCTGAATTCAATCCCTGATGAGGGAACTAAGAACCTGTAAGCTGTGTAGTCCAGAAAAAAAAAAAAAAAAAGTTTTTTGTTTTTTTTTTTTATTAAAAAAAAATAAAATAAAAATGTCTTTTAAAAGACATGAGCTACTAAAGATACATGGTAATTTTAGGCCTAAAACTGGATACATCTTCCAGCACCTAAAGATCTTTCTTTAAACTAATGTATGTGGCTGCATCAGGTCTTAGCTGCCACATGCAAGATCTTCTGTTGCTGTGCACCGGCTTCTCTCTAGTTGTGGCATGAAGGCTAAGTTGCTCCAGTTCATGTGGGATCTTAGTTCCTGGACCAGGGATTGAACCCAGGGCCCCTGCATTGCCAGGCATATTCTTAACCACTTGACTACTAGGGAAGTCTCTAAACATCTTTTTAAAGTAGGACATAGATGGGCATAGACGCTTTACCCAGTCATTCACTCAACAAATTTAACTGTAGGGGTCTACTTCATGTAGGAAGACAGAGAAAACAGAAAGACCTCCATTCTAAGAGAGCTTTGTTTCTAGAAGAGATAGAGAATTACAAATTGAGAAAAGTTCTAGAAAGACAAAGTATAGGATGCTATAAAAACATATGATGGGGAAAACTGATCTAGACTGGGAATTCAAAGAAGGATATGCTGAGAAGTGATGTTTAAGCAGGGATCTGAGTGGTGGCATTCTCATTTATGCTACAACAGATTTCCATAAAATCAAAGAGTTGGTACAACAAGCCCAGTACCTTGGCATCTTTATCCTAAAACCTCTTTTTTAAAAAAAGGAAACCAAAGAATGCATAAAGAAAGCTAGTAGCTGAAAGTTCTGGGGGAGAAAGGCAGGGTCTCACTCGTCTTTGGGTATCCCACATTACCTTGCCGAGTAGAATTATTATCATAGTAGTCACTTAAATCTTTGCTGAAACAATGAGTTTACCCTCAGTATTAAATCAGTGTCCATATTATTTTTAGTTCAGCAAAATAAATTTATAAAACTAGATGTTTTCACACAAGAAACCCTACTCGGAACTTTGGTTCCAAAAAGAAATGATGCTTCATCTACCTAACAGGATTGGAAGATTCAATAAGCTTACACAGGGCAAAATGCTGGGGTAAATTCTGAAGAGCCTGAAGTATACGGTTATCTGTGCAACCAAAAAGCTAGATAGGTCTCTTCTCACTAAGACAGCTGTTTAGATTCAGTTGTGCTTCTTTGTCATGAATTCTTTACCTCGAGAAAAAAACTGATTCACAGTTTGCACATCCTCTCTAGCCTTGGCTTTCTCCAAAGGGGTGAGACTCTGTAAACTGAAGGTCCCTTTCAGCTCTAGCAACTGACCTGTGTTTTCAAGGGGCCAAGATCACACTCCTCAGCTTAGGTCTTTGACTACCTCCTCATCTACTCTATTTCCCCAGGACCCCACCCTTGCTTTCAGCAATGACAGTACAGAGTTCATAATTTAAGGTCTTTAGAAGACCCAGATTTGCAGCAGTGTGCAGGGACCTAGGGAATATCACTTAGTGACGTAACTCAGAAAAAGACAAATACTGCATGACATCACATACTGTATGTGGAATCTAAAAATAACACAAAGGAACATCTATGTAAAACAGAAACAGACTCACAGAGGAAACAAGTTAGCAGTTACCAAAGGGAGAGGGAAGGCGGAAGGGGCAAGTTACAGGTACAGGATGAGAGATACAAATGATGTATAAAATAAACAAGACACAAGAATACACTGTATGGCACAGGGAATTATAGCCATTATCTTATACTTTTAATGGAGTATAATCTGTAAAAATACTGCCTCACTATGCCTTACACCTGAAACTAATATTATACTATAAACCAACTAGACTTTAATAAAAGATCCACAGTCAGATTTAAGTTGAATGTATTCATCCAACTTTAAATCTTCTAAACGATGTAAATAATCTGATTAATTGTTGTAAAACTTCATATGCCCCAAAGGAAAAAATTTTAAAGAGTCAAAACGACGAAATGTCAAATACAGATTTATAATTCCTAACCCCAAAAAGTAAAATTTGAAGTTTTTAAGGTTACCTTTAATTAAGATTTTTTAATTAAGGAAAAGTATCTGTTGTGTTTTAAAATCAGAAAACAGAGTCATAAAAACAATCACTTATATTCAGAAATAAAAATAAATGCAAACTCATTCTTGGACATGCTTTTTTTAAAAAATTACAGTGGCTAGAAAAGAGCTTAAATGTCCAACATATAATGCAAATGTATCTACAAGATATTACCACATGAAAATGAAATTTTACAGAAAAGTTAATGTGCTCAAGTAAATTATACAGCTGAAGGCAAATTTACATGTTTAAGATTTGTCTTGTTTAAAATAATTTTTTGGTGTAGTTTTGAAAAGATCTCCTAATTCATCCTTCATTGAGTAGGACTAAAAGTAGGCACCATTATGATACTTCCAGGCAAGAGACCTATTTTTATGATACAAACCAGAGCTACCAGGTACAGATACAGTTTGCCACTAGAATGCTTCAAAAATAGCATACTTTAAAAGAAAAAAAAAAATTTTAAGGTAATGTTTACACTAGTAACTTAATATGTTTAGCTTTAGGCACTTTTAAATTTTTTTGTAAATCAATTTAACAACTTAAAATTCTAAACTTATTTTCAGAGAAAAAGCTGATCCTTTCAGTCACTGCATCAATATCAAGATAAACGCTCCTGTGTGACAGATGCTCTTAACGCTTATCTGAACTGTATTTTACATCTACTGAATGTTTCGGGCCTTTAAAGTTCATTATAGTCATAATACTAAAAATCACAATAACTATACTGCACAACAGCTGTACTGCAATATTCTGTTTTAAAGAGCTGCAGATGGAAGTTAAGTAACTCGTCAAAGGTCACCCAGCAAGTCAGTGACAAAGTTGAGGGTAGGACTAAAAACTTCAACTCCTAGACTACTAACTACTTCAGACTTTTCCAATTCTGCAAAAGAACAAAGTCAAGCGATTTCCCTGCGGTAATTTATAACAGGATACCTCAAACACAGTAGTACACTTAGCGCAAACACTAACAGATAGGCTCACCGGGAACAAATGAGACAACCTGCTCCATCTAGATACCACTGCCACGTTCCTAGATCCTGTAACCAAGCAAAAACCCACTGCTTCTGGATACAGTATATCCGGGGAAACGTTCAGCCTTCAATACACACAATTTATTTTCACACTGACCATTTATAAATTAATCTGTTAACACCTTTTCCCACGCCCAGGTGCTGGGGGGGGGGGGGGGGGGGGGGCATTAATTTCCTCATTTTTCCAAGAGTGAACTCCCAGACGGCGTATCTCAAAAGTAAGCAGTTCTCAATGAGAACACAGTTACGTAGC
This sequence comes from Bos indicus, assembly GCF_029378745.1. Taxonomy (NCBI): domain Eukaryota; kingdom Metazoa; phylum Chordata; class Mammalia; order Artiodactyla; family Bovidae; genus Bos; species Bos indicus. Next base: position 67,040,592 of record NC_091780.1, on the reverse strand, counting down.
CAATGAAAGAAAAGTTCTAATAAGTTGCTTCTTTCAAAGAGATACTTTAAGAGGATGATTACATGCTTGCCAGAATTACTGTTAAAATCGCCCGCCCAGAATAATGGTTCTTGTGAAGCAGCTTTTAAGGCATATCCCTCCCTTGCTGGGCACATACAGTCTGACTTGTTGGACGAGGATGGATCTGGGCACGCTCATACAGCATCCCTAAGAACCAGCTCAGTTCACTGAAAACATCTCCTCCACTCCCAAGTGTGGTCCTCAGCCCTTTCCATACTGTAAGGGACAAGATGACCCCTCCCTTAACAATCTCTCAGGAGAAAGGTTCCCTCCGCGGAGACAAGTGACAGCCGGCCTCCCTCGGATGATTTTTCTTTTTTTTGGAAACGGCCAAGTGCTAACAGCAGAAGAGGCTCATAGTGAGTGGCGGTGCGGCAGCAGGTGAGGCGGCCCTCGGTGCCGAGCCGGTCCATTTCTGACCGAGTCCTCCGCCTCCCGGCCGGGTTCCGCCTTACAGATCTGCCCCCAGCCGCCCCTGGTCTCTCACCCAGAGCCGGACTCGCAACCCTCCCCGGGAGGCGAGGCGGCCCAAGCCGCGACCAGACGGCCACCCCACCTCTTCCGGGGACTCGCAGGCCCGGCTCCCCGGCCGTGTCAGAACCTGACAAACCCGCCGAAGGGGCGGCAGCCGGCCCCACACGTTCCCGGGGGCCTCTCGGGCCGAGCCCCGCACCCCGCGGCCCCACTCCACCGCCCCCGCCGCCGCCACCCTCCTCCTCCCGAATCCCCCCTTCCTCAGGAGCACTCCGGTGGAGTTGCCGGCCCACTCCAAAGTGAGAGCGGCGGCCACCCCGGCCCCCCGCTGTCACCGCCCTGCCCCCGGCCTCTGCCCACGCCGGGGCGAAGTCCCGCTGACGCCCCGGTCGGTACCTTGCGGACCCCCTTGTAGATATAGAAGTAGAGCTCCCGGCCCACATTGAAGCAGAGGCGGTCGCCGTTGCCAGACTGGTCGTTGAGGTTTACGAAGGAGACGCGGACAGGGTTAGAGCCCTGCGAGTTGAAAGGCACCCGGTTGGGCCGGCTGTACTCCGAGTGCGGCAGCAGCTTGTACAGACCTTCCCGGGTGGTGAATTGGGTCTTAATCTCGTTCATCTCCTTCCCTCCTCCCTCCGTCGCCATCTTGGAAAGCAGCGTTCATCCTGCCCTAAGTGCCCGGATCACGCCCACCGCGCAGGCGCCGTCCCGGGGCTCTCGCTCTTTCCTCCCTACCCCCCCCCACGCCCCCGCCCCTTCTTTCTGGCCCCTCCCACCCGTGAGCCGGCCCGGCGGAGGCCGGCGAGGAGAAGGGGGCGGGCTTGTTTACGGCCCGACTGCGCAGGCGTGCTCACCTGGCGCGCTCCACGCGGCTGGGCGTCCGCAGGCTCCTCCCCCTGCCGGGCGCGGCCTCGGCGCGACCCCAGAGACCCGCAGGTGTTGTGGTGCGAGGTGTGCGGGGTCGACGAACGTATGAAGGGGCGGGCGGGCTGACTGGACTGAGCCAGGCTAGCTGAAGCCGCGGCCAGGCTGCGGTCGGCGGCGCTGAGGCAAACTCGGGACGGCCTCCTCAGTTGCCTCGGGCCCTGCCCTGAGAGGTCCCGAGACCTTTAGGGGCTGAGAAGGGAGCCGCTTCGGCAGCCGGCAAGTCGGGGTCGGCGCGTGGGGCACCGCGAACAAGCGCGGAAGCCCCAGTGTTCTGACCCAGGGGAGGGCGCGGGGGAGCCCCGAGGCTGGCAGGGGGGAGCCCCGAGGCTGGCAGGGGGCGGGCCGCCCTGTCCTGAGCCTCCGCTAGACTGCCCCGCGCGACCGTATAGGCGCGAGTCAGGAAGCCCCTCTGCGCTTCCCAGAGTCCGTTTCCGACAAGGTACTGAAGGACCTCAGCTTGCCGCTTCACCCTTTTGTTTTTTCTTTTTTTTTAGACGGATTGCCGGGGAGAGGACGTACAGATACGTAGCATCTGTGTTTGCTAGTCAAATATCTGCATACCTATATGCGGTGAGCATTGGCTAATTTCAGGAAAGCAGGTTGTGTCGGCGCTTCTGTTTCTTAAGTGTATCTCCAACAGGTGTTTAGAGAAAAGGGGAGGGGTCGGGTCGGGGAAATGACTTGGGGAACCAGATACTGAATCGAAGCAAGATTGCCTTCTCTTGCGCCACAGTTCATTAAGAGCTTTCCATAAAGTTGGAGGCTGTTGATTTTTTTTATCAGGCTCAAGTGGAATCTGCAGAATGGTTTACGCCGCGTAGTTGTGGGGATATGCTGTAGTAGGTCTCGATTGTAAAGTAGGCACGCGGATTAAACCATCACCTTTTATCCTTGGGTTTCTTTGCATATTGCACTAGAGTAAGAGAGTTTCTCAAGTCATAAACATTCTAATAGACTGCGGAGTTGGAGTGCGAGGCCAACATTTGTTACACCAACAATGTTCTGTTCCCTCAGTCCAAATCATAGATGGAGGGTCACAAAAGAAGTAGAGGGAGCTAAGTTGTAAAGAAGAGTTTAAATCATAAACATTTTATGTATCACAAAGCAAGCAGATGCCAGTGCAGACGGTGTCACTGATGTAATAATGCGTTTGACGCTAACATCCCATATCCGATGTGCATGTTGGCAGAAAAGCTCTAGAATAAAATCCTACTTAAAGAATAGATTCCTAAAACACCTAAAATTTTGTGTTACAATTGTTTCGATGTTATTATGTCTTTTGCTGAAAGTCGAATAGGCATCAGAAGTCTTTATAAATGCCTCAGTGTATTCTGGGTCCCATGTATTTATCCCAATTTCTTGTAACCATGTTATTTTACGTTGGAAATGTGTATAATCTCCTTGAAGGATAGTGACATCCTGAATCGTCTAAAAATAATTCAACTGTGTTCCTTAGTTACCAAGGGGGGAAAGCATAATAATACTTCTTGGAGGGAAAAAAAAAAAAACCTAAGCTAGCAGAAATTAACCCTCAAATTAACCACAACTTTCGATTACCAATAATACCTATAATCTTAGGCTTCTATTAAGGTTTTATTCTATATAAATTTAACATTTGATTGTGATCACAGTAATAATAGGTTGTTCACTTTGTCCCATCCAAATCCTTTGAAAATTTTAATAGTTTTCGTCTTTTCATTTACCCTGCTACACACTGAATTCAATAAATAACACCAAATTTATATAACTGGGCCTGACTGATTTCTGTTTCAAACCAGGCATTTTTACGTGGATTTGTGTCTCAGATTTGTTAGCCTCTAAATCTTATCCACATCTTCAAAGTTGAGTCATTATAGCTTCTTGAATATAGCTTTCCTTAGCAATATACCTTTCCTTCATTTCACTTTTTTTCTCTCAACTTTTCCTCGAATAGACAGCTACTAAGTTAATTTTCTTAAAACAGTGCTTTAGATATTACATTATTTTGCCCCCAAAACTCTCGATGACTTTGATTATCCATACTCTCTGTTTTGCATGATTCCTCCATTCCAATCAAACTCTTCTGCTATCACCCTTAGCTCTTTGCCCTGCCGTGGGAAGATCTAGGTAGAGCTGACCAAGCAGAGGGAAAAGCCCCCACAGGGTACCCAAGGCAGGAGTGTGCATAGCATGTGCCAGGAGTAGCAAGACAGTGTGGCCAGAGCAGAGTGAGTGAGGAAGCCATTGCAGGCTTTAAGTATCCATCTGGGAAACTTCCTTCATGGTTCAGTGGTTAGGACTCGGTACTCCCAATGGAGGGGACCTGGGTTCAATCCCTGGTCGAAGAACTAAGATCCCATGTGCCATGGCCAAAAAAAAGGTTTTTTAATTAATAAAAATCAAAAGAATCCATTTGCTTGCTGGTTTGAGAGTAGACTCAGGGAGACATGAGTGGACAGGGAGGCTAGCAGTAGTAATCCAGGCCAAGGACGATGGAGGGTTGGATGAGGAGTGGTGGCAGTTGAGGTTAAGAAAGGCTAGAGAATCTAGTTACATTCTGAAGGTAAAGTCAATGGGATTTCCCAGCAGATAAGAGGTGACTTGTGGGAGAAATGAGTCAAGAATGACCCCATGATAGACAGCTGGAAGATGGAAGTACCATGAACTGAGATGAGAAGGCTGGTGAAGAGCAGGTTTTGGAAGGAGGATTAGTGTTTCCCTGGTGAGTCAGTGGTAAAGAATTCACTTGTTGGTGCAGGAGACACAGGTTCAATCCCTGATCCAGGAAGATCCCACATGCTGCAGGACAACTAAGCCCATGAGCCACAGCTATCAAGCCTGTGCTCTAGAGTCCACAAGCCGCAACTACGGCCTGAGCACCAAAACTACTAAAGCCCGCACACCTAGAGCCTGAGCTCTGCAACGAGAGAAGCTACTGCAGTGAGAAGCCTGAGCACAGCAACTAGAGAGTATCCTCTGCTGACTGCAACTAAAGAAAAGCCTGAGCAGCAACGAAGACCCAATACAACGGAAAATAAACAAGATTCTAAAAAAAAAAATAAAGGAGGACCAGGAGCTCAGTTTTGAGCATGCTGGGTGTGGGATGTCTATGAGGCATTAATAGGAAACGTCCAGGAGGCAGTTGAATAATCGGGTCTGGATAGAAGTCTAGCCCACTGGCATGTGCATGGATTCAGCAGTCCTTAGCTGATAGACGGCCTCCAAAGCCTGGATCCTGTCACCAAGGGAGTGAATGGGGACAGGGGGACAATCTAGGAGGTGAGAGAGAAGAAGAGGAATATTTGTTGATGAAAAAGAGCATACTAATTTTTTTTCAACTTAACACATAGGAGTATTCACTTTAGACCAAACTTATTGTTTTTTCCAATTCAGAGATTGGTTCATTAAGACTCTGAAAGCAGTGGTTTTTTTTAACCTTGAAGGGAAACAGTGTTTGCCATGGTGGCCTTGGGCTTCCCAGATGGCCCAGGTAAAGAGCCTGTTTGCCAGCGCAGGAGTCCCAAGAGATGAATGTTCAAACCCTGGATCAGCAAGATTCCCTGGAGGAGGAAATGGCAACCCACACCAGGATTTTTGCCTAGAAAATTCCATGGACAGAAGAGCCTGGCAGGCTATGACTAGTCCATGGAGTTGCAAAGAGTCAGACATGACTGAGCACGCATGCACAGTGACCTTATAAAGAAAAATGGGCACAGATAAGTGTCTTTAGAAACTACACTGGAGTTCTTTACTGACTCATTATATACAGTAACCAATCTCAAATTTATCTTGTTGATGAGCTTATTTTATTACGAATTATGTCATGATTTGGTACTTCCTTATAACACTATTATGGGACTGGAAAACAAATTTGGAAACATCATGTAACGTGTGTCCCTAATACACCACTTCAACTTTGTATTTCAGATGTGCAGACTGGTTAAACTGACACACCATTGGAACTGTTCAATTATGATATGTACAAATTAATCTTGTGTAAAGCATCTTATTCTTCTCTAAATAACCATTATCAAGTGGATGCAGTACTTAATATTTCACACATACTTTGCAGTAAAAGTACTTTTTAAAGAGCTCTTGTAGGGTTTTCTAATATAGTTAAGGGGCTTCCCTCGTGGCTCAGATGTTAAAGAATCTGCCTACGATGCAGGAGACTCAGATTCAGTCCCTAGGTCGGAAAGATCCCCTGGAGAAGGTGCTGAAGAAGACTCTTGAGAGTCCCTTGGACTGCAAAGAGATCAAACCAGTCAATCTTAAAGGAAGTCAACCCTGAATACTCACTAGAAGGACATGCTGAAACTCTAATACTTTGACCTCTTGAGCTGACTCATTGGAAAAGACCCTGATGCTGGAAAAGGCTAAGGGCAGAAGGAAAAGGGGGTGACAGAGGATGAGATGGTTAGATGGCATCACTGACTCAATGGACTTAAATTTGAGCAAACTCCGGGAGATAGTGAAGGACAGGGAAGTCTGGCATGTTGCAGTCCATGGGACGGCAAAAAGTTGAACACGACTTAGTGACTGAACAACAGTGCAGCCTAAAGGAAGTGCCTGCTCTGTGGGCATTTTGCCAAGTGCTCACACACAGCCTGGTCTTCATGTACCACCTGGCGATGGAGGTACCCTTATCTCCTGTCTACACGTGACAAAAGAGAGCAGTGAAGTGACTTGTCCAAATTACTACTCTGCAGTTAGGTGTTAACAGAAACAAAACTTGAATTTAGATCTTAAAAGAGAAACATCTTGGAGTAAAGTAACAAAATATACTCATCTGTAAACCATACGTTACTGAAGGGGGAAGGATAACAGTTCCAATGAAGCAAACATGTATTTTTAAATTAAAAAAATTGAAGTATGGTTGATTTACAAAGTTGTGTTAATTTCCACTGTATAGCAAAGTGATTCCGTTGTATATGTATATGTATACATATACACATACTTTTTCTATTCATCTCCACAGGATGTTGAATATAGTTCCCTGTGCTATACAGTAAGACCTTGTTGTTTATCCATTCTATGTATAGTAGTTTACACCTGCTAATCCCAAGCTCTCACTCCATCTCTCCCTCATTGCCCTCCCCCTTGACAACCAGAAGTCCGTTCTCTAGCAAACACGTGTGTTTTTTTAATTCAAAAGTTTTTTTAAAAAACTCAAAACTAGAAAACACAACCCAGAGAATGGGAGAAAATATTTGCAAGTCAGGTACCTGATAAGACAATTGTATGTATAATGTATAGACAACTCCTACGCCTTAAAAAAACAACCTAGTCTTTAAATGGGCGAAGGACTTGAATAGACATTTCTCCAAGAAAATATACAAAAAAGCCAGTAAGCACATGAAAAGATGCTCAGCATCACTGTCATCAGACAAATGCAAATCAAAGCCACAGTGATATCCCACTTCACACCCTCTAGGATGGCTATGATCAGTAAGACAGGTAATACCAGGTGATGAGTATGTGGAGAAATCCAGACTCTCATATCCTGCTGGTAGGAATGGGAAACAGCACAGCCACTTTGGAAAATAGTCTAGTGTTTGTTCCTCAAAAGTTTAAACAGTTACCAATGACCTAGCAATTCCTCTCTCAGGTGTATGAGACCCAAGAGGAGTGAAAACATGTCCACACAAAAACTTGTACATGAACGTACATAGCAGCATTAGTCATAATAGCCAAAAATTAGAAACAATCCAGATGTCTACTAACTGATAAATGGATAAACGAAATGTGGTGTGTCCATGCAGTCAGATTTTGTTCAGCCACAAAAAGAAATGAGGTACCAATGTGTGCTCCAGCGTGGACGGACCTTGAGAACATGCCGAGTGAAGAGGCTGACACAGAAGGCCACATGTCTTATGATTCCATTTATAGGAAATGTCAGGAAGAGGCAATTCTATAGAGACAGAAAATAGGTTAGTGGTTGCCTAAAGCTGGAAGGGGGAGGGGGAAGGACTGGCTGCCTGTGGGTTTGGAGTGTCTTTTTAAGGTGACAAGCTATTCTAACATTGACTGCATAGTTGCCTAGTTCTGAATATACCAAACCCCACTGAATTGTGTACCCTTTACATGGGTAAGTTGTACGTGCTATGGAGTCAAAACTAGAGCAAGCTACACAGGGTCCAGTTTACTTTTCAAACAGCTACTAAGTTATTAGGAATAAGTCCCGTTAAGCTGTTTGGACTTAACCTAATAAACAGTTGGTAGGTGTTTTGTTCTAAGCGGCAATGGGTGACGTAAAGAAATTGCTGATACGCTCAGACTGAGAACCAAGCAAGTTTGGGAATCTCTGCCCTAAGGCATGAGCCTCCCCCAGTCTCCAAGCTGTACCTTCATTTTTCTCTCTGTGTGCTTTTCCTTTTCAAAACAAATTTCTCCCCCTTGCTCTTGTAGGGAGTCCCTCTTGTGTGCTCAGGATAGCATGCTTAATTTCCCTGGCTCCCAGGCACACTGCTGCCTCCACTGCCTCCTTCCCGGCAGTGTGAACTTGCTGAGCAAGGAATAGTAGTCAACAGAGGTGCTCTTTTTCTCTGCTTAAAAACAAAACACTCTATCTCATGCCCAGTCTCTCAGCTCCCAGCCTTGAAAGACTCATAGCTGTCTCCCCGGCCTTATATATATATTCAGTTCCACACATGCTATTTTAAATGTCTTAGACTCTTGGGATAAGACAGAAATGTGGATTTCAAACCATAGTAATGAAGGAAAAAATACAGGAAGAGAATGCGAGAGTCATTTGTTACAAGGCTGTGACATTCTCTCTGTCGCTCACAGACCCAGAACCAGTGGAATGATTTAAGGCATTCTTAGAACTGCACCCAAATTCGAACATCAATTTTTTGCGGTTGGAGCTTGTGCCAGCTTTGTTTTTCATTATGAAGCTCCTCTGGTTGCAGGTTCAATGACAGCCTGTCCAAGCAGCCCAACAAACATGTTTTATCTGTTAGAGATTAGAGCAAGGACATTCAAGCTTAATAGCCTCAATAACAATTTCTGATGTTTTCTGAGAACCTTAAACAGAAAAGAGAAAAGGAGATTGAAAAAAGAGTTGATATGCTATCTGTAAAGAAAAAAATTAACATGCTGCTAACTCATGATTAAAAGAACTTGACTCTTTGGAGAGCCTTATCAACATTTTATTAGGCTGTTGAGAAGCAGCAAAGCTGAGTGATTTCTAGCCATCAGCTGCTGTAAAGTAGTGGTCGGGAGCCTGTAGTAGAAAGTAAGATGATTTGTTAATTTAAAAATCCATGGGACTTCCGAAGTGGTCCAGTGGATAAGACTCCAAGTTCCCAATGCAGGGGGCACAGATTTGATCCTTGGTCAAGGAACTAAGATCCCATATGCCTCACAGTGTGGCCTGGAAAAAAAAAATCCATTTTGGGGAATTCCCTGGTGGTCCAGTGGTCAGGACTGCGCTTTCACTGCAATGACCCAGGTTCAAGCCATGGTTGGGAAGCTAAGATCCCACAGGCCTCGCAGCATAGCCCTAAATAAAATAAAAATCCACTTTAGGAGTTACTGTTGGGTAAAGCAAAATGCAATTTATATTAAAAAGATCTTGTCTCAGACAGGGTAGAGAGTATTCTCTGAAAGATTATTGTTAAGGACGGATATTCCTGTTATCCATTCAGTTAGACTGCAAGTTGACCGAGAGGACAAGCTATTCTTTTTCCTCTTTGGAATGAGGAGGATCCCCTCTCCCTCATGTAGCGTGACGCACATACTCAATGAATTTCCAGCTTTCTCCATGCGTGCACGCTCAGTCACTAAGTCATGTCCAACTCTTTGTGACTCTATGGACCGTAGGCCGCCAGGCTCCTCCGTCCGTGGAAATTTCTGGGCAAGAATACTGGAGTGGGTTGCCATTTCCTTCTCCAGGAGATCTTCCCAACCCAGGGATAAAACTCTCATCTCCTGCATTGGCAGGCGAGTTCTTTACCACTGAGCCGCCTGGGAAGCCTTCTCCTTTTCCACCTTCCTCATATTTTTGTCTTTATTTTTTCTTTCTCTTCCTGGTGTTTGCACTTACACACCTTCCCTCCCTGAGCTGTGATACTTGTAGTTCCTCATACCTGTCACACCTAAGCTTCCGTGCCTTTGCACAAGCTGGAGTCCCTTCCTCCTCTGCTTCTCAGAGGGGATAGAAGGCCATCTCGTCCTGTGAACCTTCGCTGGGAAACTGCCCCTGCCTGGCGTGCTCTCAAGTTTCAACTTAGAGGCTGCTTTCTCAGGGAGGCTTCCTAAATGTTCCAAATTTAAATTATGGCACCCGATTCTTCTCTGAAGGGCTTTCCAGGTGGCTCAGATAGTTAAGAATCTGCCTGCAACACAGGAGATGTAGGTACGATCGCTGGGTGGGGACGAACCCCTGGAGAAGGGAATAGCAACCCACTCCAGTGTTCTTGCCTGGAAAATTCCATGGACAGAGGAGCCTGGTGGGCTACTGTCCACGGGTCGCAAAGAGTTGGAAATGACTGAGTGACTAACACACAAACACGTTGTTTTCTGCACGTCGTTACACCCTTCAGGTGCCGGGGTCCCCAGCCTCCGGGATGTAATGCCTGATGGTCTGAGGTGGAGCTGATGTAATAAGAATAGAAATAAAGTGCAAAGTAAATGGAACACACTTGAATCATCCTCAAACCATCCGCCCCATCCCCAGTCTGTGGGAAAACTGTCTTCCATGAAGCCAGTCTCTGGTGCCAAAAAGGCTGGGGCCCACTGCTTTAGAGCACCTACCCCAATTTCTAATAACACATCCGCACATACTTCTGTGTTTACTCCCGGGTAGACTGTAGGCTCTTTGAGAAGAGGGATGCTGTCTTCTTCATCCAGCATTTTGTGTCCAGGTTGGGTCCTGACAGGAGGCACCCCATGTAGATTTGCCAAGTGAATGACTCACCCACTTTGAGAAACAGCCTCTAACTTTTAGCACCTGATGGTAATACTTAACTTGATGATGACATTTATTACACTGCAGTCTCATCCCACCAGATAGTCAGCTACGCATGACTGCAGCTCATGTGCTTGAAAACACGCTCAGTCATGCTTTCCTTACCCCAAGGGTAGACCTTCCCCCAAGGTTAGACCGTCCCCCAAGGTTAACCCTTCCCCCAAGGTTAGACCGTTCCCCAAGGTTAGACCTTCCCCCAAGGTTAGACCGTTCCCCAAGGTTAGACCTTCCCCCAAGGTTAACCCTTCCCCCAAGGTTAGACCTTCCCCCAAGGTTAGACCGTCCCCCAAGGTTAGACCGTCCCCCAAGGTTAGACCTTACCCCAAGATTAAACCTTACCCCAAGGTTAGACCTTACCGCAAGGTTAAACCTTACCCCAAGGTTAGAACTTACCGCAAGGTTAAACCTTACCCCAAGGTTAGACTCTGCTTACGGGCCTCATCGCGTGTGCTATCCGTTACCTCTGCTTCCAGCATCTCAAGGGGGCATTCGGTCCTTTGTTTCCTTTCTGTGTATGGCTTTCAGGTAAATATCGATCATGCCCTTTGGGCCGCTTCCCTCTCCTCAAAAAACAAGCAAAACTGTGTCCTCTTTTTGGAGAATATTTCTTTAGGGTCACATTTCTATTTAGTAGGATAGAATACTGAACTTGTCAGGTTTTTAACAGCATAAGAATTATCAACTGGATATTTACTTAGATCTCTTTATTGGGATAAGAAAAGATTATGAACTAGAGCACTGAACAGTTTATTTTTCCTTTTACCGTATCTTTCTTGTATAGAATGATGCTTTTTATGTAACTGGGGCTCAGCAATCATTTAATGAATTGAATATGTACCTGAAAAAGAGCATCGGGAATTAAGGTCAAAAGACCTGATGTGAGTTCTGCACTTAATCCCATCACTTAATATTGTATTGGAAGTGTTAGCCAGTACAGAACATAAAAGTTGAAGGTGAAATTATCATTAGTTATCATGATTACATGTTGAAAACCTGAGGATCAACTGAAAGTGTGAAGAAACAACAAGTGTAGCAGGTTATAAAGTGAATATTCAAACATCAGTAACTTTCTCGTGTCAAAATAGTGTCTAATTTAAATATAGCAGAAGAGAATATCACATAGTAAGAAAGTAGGGTATAGAAAGGAACTCATGACGCATTGAACAGGGAACTCAATCATTGACGTTAATGTGAATAGCGCCCCCTGGGGTTGAACTGTGCAAAGTCTCTGAATATATTCAGAAAGTTTTCAGTACTTGAAGAATACTATAAAACTCTATGAAGAAACCGAATAAAATAATTCAGTGAAAACACCTTGTTCCTCGGTAAGAAGACTCACCAATGTAAAAATGCCAGTTCTTTCTGAATTAGTATGTGTACTGAATACAACCTAAATCAACAGAATTTTCTTTAGAACTTGTCAGAATTAGGGACTTCCGTGGTGGTACATCTGGTTCGATTCCTGGGTCGGGAAGATCCCCTGGAGAAGGGATAGGCTACCCACTCCAGTATTCTTGGGCTTCCCTAGTGGCTTAGCTGGTAAAGAATCTGCCTGCAGTGCGGTAAACCTGGGTATGATCCCTGGGTTGAGAAGATCCCCTGGAGAAGGGAAAGGCTACGGACTCCAGTATTCTGGCCTGGAGAATTCCATGGACTTCGTAGTCCATGACGTCGAAAAGAGTCGGACACGACTGAGTGGCGTTCACTCACTCCCTGCCCTGGTGGTCCGTTGGTTGAGAAGCTGCCTTGCAGTAGTGCAGGGGATGCAGGTTTGTTCCCTGCTTGGGGAGCTAAGATCCCGCACGCTGAGGGGTAACTAAGTGGGCACACTCCAGAGCCCTCGGGCCACGACTAGAGAGTCGGTGTCGAGAAAAGATCCCCAGAGGTGCAGCGAAGATCCCATGTGCCGCAACTAACACCCGACACAGCCAAATAAATAATTTTTTTTTAAAGGGACTTGTCAAAATTGTTCTAAATTTCACTTAGAAGAATAAATAAGAATCACTATGGAAAATTCTGAAAAAGAAGAGTAACGTTGGGGAATGACTTGCGTTGCACTAATGTGCATATTAGTACAGATTTTGAAACCTCTTTAATTAAAACATCAGTAGAGCTTCCCTGATGGCTCAGTGGTAAAGAATCCACCTGCCAATGAAGGAGACACGGGTTCGATCCCTAATGTGGGAAGAGCCCCCATGCTGTGAGCAGCTACGCCCGTGTGCCACAGCTATTAAACCCGTGCTGTAGAGCCTGGGAGCTGCAACTGCTGAAGCCCACGTGCTCTAGAGCCAGGGCTCTGCAATGCAAGAAGCCACCTCCATAAGAAGCTCTTGAGCCGCAATTGCAGAGTAGCCCCCATTCGCTGCAGCTTGTTTTGCACAGCAAAACGACCCAGCATAGCCAGAAATAAATTATTTTAAAAATCAGTGGAGTACAATAGAGCATAGAATTAGACCCCCAATAAAAATAGACATATAATAAAGACAGGGTTAATAAAAGGGATTGGAAAAATCAACTAGCCTAAACATGGATTCCTAATTCCTTTCTCAATCCAAAATAAGCTCCAGATGGATCAAAGACTTAAATATAAAAATTAACCTAAGAGTCCAAAAAGAAACTACTTCAGTAAATATTTATATTGGTAATCTTGAAATAGGGAAGGCTTTTCTAAATATAGCCCCAAACTCAGAAGCCTTAGGCTATTTTTATTCTATATTTTGCATGGCACAAAACACCATTTAAAAAGATAACAAACTTGGAAAAAATATTTGTAACATATATGGCAAGGGGATATTATCCCTAAAAATAAAAATGCTTCTTTAAATCAATAAGAAGGGGAAAATAATCATTTTTTGAATATGTAGGCAAAAGACATAAATAAGCAATTCACAAAATTGCATTTATTAGACTTTTTATGACTTCTGAGTTTCTTGTCATACCTAGAAAAAACTTCTCCACTCTAAGATGCTCAGCTTTTCTAATAATAAATGCAAATTAAAGTGAGGTGCTTTTTTTTAATGTCACATTGGAAAATATAAGTTATCAATAAAAACTTGATAAAAGGGTTTCCCTGGTGGTTAAGAATTGGGTGCCAATGCAATCAGGGTTCGATCCCTGATCCGGGAAGGTCCCACATGCCTCAGAGCAACTAAGCGAGCCCATGCTCTGGAGCCCAGGAACCACAACTGCTGAGCTCATGTGCTGCAACTGTGGAAGCCTGTGTGTCTAGAGAAGAGAGAAGCCACCACAACGAGAAGCCCACGTACCACGACTAGACAGGAGCCCCCACTGGATGCAGCTAGAGAAAAGCCTACGCAGCCGTGAAGACCCAGCACAGCCAAAAATTAAAACAACAACAACAACAAAAAAACCCCAACAACTTGATAATAATGTTACTGCAGATTTTTCATTGGCAAAATTGTATGAAATTGGCACTTTTAGTCTCCATTGATAAGTGTGAAGTGCTATTATTTGGAGGGAAATTTGATGATCACTGTCAAAATACCTGATGGAGTGATGCAATTTGACTCAACAAATCTCCAATTCCTGCACAAATGTACAAAGTGTAGGTATATTGCCTTTTTGGTCTGCATGAGTAAGTCTTAAGTTTTTAGGGGGTGAAAGACCCCTGTGGAAATCCTGTGGACGTCTTAAACCCCCTCCCCCAACCCAAATGCATACCTGTACCCGATTTCATGTACAACTTTAAGGGTTTCATAGACACTTCTTCAAAATGAAAAACGAATTCCGTTGATTTCTGCTGTTAACCCTACTCTTCAAGGTGCCTCAAGAAGAGGAAAACGGACTTCCCTGGTGGTCCAGTGGCTAAGACACCTCGCTCCCGATGCAGGGGCCCGGGGTTCCATCCCTGGTCAGGGAACTAGATACCCCGTGCTGCACCTGAGACCTGGTACAGCCAAGTAAACTTTTTAAAAAGAGGAAATCATTTCAACGCTGTTAGGGGTTGACTCGTGTCCCCACTGAAGAGATGTTACAGTTCTGGCCCTCGGTGCTTGTGAATGCGATCTTTCTGGAAATACAACCTTTGCAAATGTACTTATTAATAAATTATGATGACACCATTAGGATGGGCCCTGATCCAAAATGACTGGTGTCCTCGTGAGAAGAAGAGAGGCACAGACACACAGAGGCAGTGAGCAAAGCGCTGCGGCTGCAATTGGAGGAACCCCGGGATTGCCAGCGAACCCCCCAAAGTAGGAAGAGGCAGGAAGAATCCTTCCCTACTAGTTTCAGAAAGAGCAGACCCTGTCTGTACCTCAGTTTCAGACACTGAACTTCCACATCGGTGAGACAGCAAATGTTTTAAGTCACCCGGTTTGTGGTACTTTGTCGCATTAGCCCTAAGAAATGAATACAGATGCTGTAGGTAATCAGAATATCTAAAAACAAGTGAATTTTAGACCTGAGAAACATTCTAATTGGGAAAAAAAGGTTAAGTTATCATTATTTACACATGATATTTGTTTGGAAAATGCAAGAAAATAAATGAAAAGGGACTTCCCTGGTGGTCCAGTGGCTAAGACTCCATGCTTCCAATGCAGGAGGCCCAGGTTTGATCCCTGCTCAGGAAACTAGGGCTTCCCCAGTGGCTCAGATGGTAAAGAATCTGCCTGAAGTTCAGAAAAGGCATTAGACCCAGAGTTGATCCCTGGTTCGGGAAGATCCCCTGGAGAAGGAAATGGCAACCCACTCCAGTATTATTGCCTGGGAAATTCCATGGGCAGAGGAGCTTGGCGGGCTACAGCCTACAGGACTGCAAAAGAGTCGGACACGACTGAGCAACTAAAAATCAACAACTTGTTGCAAGGTACACACCAAGGTTCAGTTCAATTCAGTTGCTCAGTCGTGTCCGACTCTGCAACCCCATGGACTGCAGCACTCCAGGCTTCCCTGTCCATCGCCAACTCCCAGAGCTTACCCAAACTCATGTCCGTCGAGTCAGTAATGGCATCCAACCACCTTGTCATCTGTCATCCCCCTCTCCTCCTGCCTTCAATCTTTCCCAGCATCAGGGTCTTTTCCAATGACTCACTCAGTTCTTCACATCAGGTGGCCAAAGTATTGGAGTTTCAGCTTCAGCATCAGTCCTTCCAATGAATATTCAGGACTGATTTCTTTTAGGATAGGATTGATTGGTTTGATCTTCCCGCAGTCCAAGGAACTCTCAAAAGTCTTCTCCAACACCACAGTTCAAAAAGCATCAGTTCTTCAGCACTCAGCTTTCTTTGTGGTCCAACTCTCACATCCACACATGACTACTGGAAAAATAATAGTTTTGACCTTTGTCAGCAAAGTAATGTCTGCTTTTTAATGTGCTGTCTGGGTTGGTCATAGCTTTTCTTCTAAAGAGCAAGTGTCTTAATTTCATGGCTGCAGTCACCATCTGCAGTGATTTTGGAGCCCCCAAAAATCATTGTTTCCCTATCTATTTGCCAGGAAGTGATGGGACTGGAAGCCATGATTTTAAAACCACAAAACCCAGACCCTTCTCCAGTGATAACAGAAGGCACCGGGGACACGGCTGCCCAGATGTCCTGCATTTCTGGGGTGTTAAGTATTGACCATGGTCTTGCTTATGAAGCCTAGTAGAAGTGATGTGCTGCTTCTGGGTCTGGATCTAAGACTTTTGGGTGCCTCCTGCATCACTTTTGGGTGCCTCCTCCATCACTTTTGGGTGCCTCCTCCATCATTTTTCTCCCCATTCCTGCCGGCTGTCACCTAGACGCGTCAATGACACAGCTTCAACCAAAGAGATGGTGAAGTGTCCTGGTACTGGCAGAAAACGAAAATGTAAGGAATCAAGTCTCTCGAATGACCATGTAGACAAGAGCTGTCCCACCAACCTGAACTGTTCACCTCGGACTGGCATGGGAATGACTTATTTCTTAATGCAGTGTTGAATATCTTTATTTCAGTACTTTATTCTTTCCATACCCCAACTACTACAAAATGATAACACGGAAGACAAGGTGGTAGCTACCTCAAGGAGAGGCACATAGAGAGCTTCTAAGATCCAATAATACTGTTTCTTAACCTGAGTGATGGGTATACTGCCATTGATTGACTTTATTCCTTTAAAAATTGTTATTTTTTGTTTACTCATCTGGCTGCACCGGGTCTTAGTTGCAGTGTGTGGGGTCTAGTTCCCCAAGCAGGGATCAAACCCAAGCCCCCTGCACTGGGATTGCAGTGGGGTCCTCACCACTGAACCACCAGGGAAGTCCCTGGTTTTATTCTTATTCTTTTAAATACACACTCTTGTATGTATACGTGTTTGTATGAATCAACCTAAAGTTCTAAAAAGTTAAAAATAGAGTAATAATTAAATACCTTTTGACACTTGCCATATTGGCAAACATTAAAAAGTCTGATCACTCACCTAGAGCCAGACATCCTGGAATGTGAAGTCAAGTGGACCTTAGGAAGCATCACTATGAACAAAGCTAGTGGAGGTGATGGAATTTCAGTTGAGCTATTTCAAATCCTGAAAGATGATGCTGTGAAAGTGCTGCATTCAATATGCCAGCAAATTTGGAAAACTTGGCAGTGGCCACAGAACTGGAAAAGGTCAGTTTTCATTCCAATCCCAAAGAAGGCAATGCCAAAGAATGCTCAAACTACCGCACAATTGCATTCATCTCACACGCTAGCAAAGTAGTGCTCAAAATTCTCCAAGTGAGGCTTCAAGAGTACATGAACCGAGAATTTCCAGATGCTCAAGCTGGATTTAGAAAAGGTAGAGGAACCAGAGATCAAATTGCCAACATCTGTTGGATCATCAAAAAAGCAAGAGAGTTCCAGAAAAACATCTGCTTCTGCTTTATTGACTACGCCAAAGCCTCTGACTGTGTGGACCACAACAAACTGTGGAAAGTTCTTAAAGAGATGGGAATACCAGACCACCTTACCTGCCTTCTGAGAAATCTGCATGCAGGTCAAGAAGCAACAGTTAAAACCGGACACAGAACAACAGACTGGTTCCAAATTGGGAAAGGATTAAGTCAAGGCTGTATATTGTCACCCTGCTTATTTAACTTATATGCAGAGTACATCATGCGAAATGCTGGCCAGATGAAGCACAAGCTGGAACTGAGGTTGCCAAGAGAAATATCAATAACCTCAGATACGCAGATGACACCACCCTAATGGCAGAAAACGAAGAGAAACTAAAGAGCCTCTTGATGAAGATGAAAGAGGAAAGTGAAAAAGCTGGCTTAAAACTCAACATTCAGAAAACTAAGATCATGGCATCCGGTCCCATCACTTCATGTGAATAGATGGGGAAACAGTGGAAAGTGACAGACTTTATTTCCTTGGGCTCCCAGATCTCTGCAGATGGTGACTGCAGACGTGAAATTAAAAGACACTTGCTCCTTGGAAGAAAGCTATGACTGGACTAGACAACATATTAAAAAGCAGAGACATTACTTTGCCGACAGCTCCATCTAGTCAAAGCTATGGTTTTTCCAGTAGTGTATGGATGTGCGAGTTGGACCACAGAGAAAGCTGAGCGCCGAAGAATTGATGCTTTTGAACTGTGGTGTTAGAGAAGACTCTTGAGAGTCCCTTGGATTTCGGGAAGATCAAACCAATCAATCCTAAAGGAAATCAGTCCTGATATTCATTGGAAGGACTGATGCTGAAGCTGAAACTCCAATACTTTGGCCACCTGATTCGAAGAACTGACTCACTGGAAAAGACCCTGATGCTGGGAAAGATTGAAGGTGGGAGAAGGGGATGACAGAGGATGAGTTGGTTGGATGGCATCACCAACTCGATGGACATGAATTTCAGTAAGCTCCCAGAGTTGGTAATGGACAGGGAAGCCTGGCGTGCTGCAGTCCTTGGGGTTGCAAAGAGTCAAACATGACTGAGCGACTGACTGAACTGAACTCAAATAGTCTGATACTATTCAGCATTGGAGTGTGTATGGCAAAACTAGCATCTTCCTAAATTTCAATAGAAAGGTAAATTGACCTAAACTTTTTTTAATATAATGTTACATAATGATGAAAATTTTAAATATATAGAGAAAATCAACAAGAAGACAACCCAGTATTTTAAATGAGCAAAAGACTTGAACAGACACTTTACAAAAGGTAACATTCCAATGGCCAATAACCTATATGAAAAGGTGCTAAATGTCATCACTCATCAGGGAAATACAAAGTGAAGCCACAGTAATACTCTTGCACTCGCAACAGAGTGGCTAAAATTAAAAGCACTGACTGAAAAACCAAGTGTCGGGGAGGAAATGGAAGGAAATGGAACAACTGAAAGTGTGTATTGGTTACAACCACTTTGGAAGATGGTTCTGCAGTGTGTGCTAAATTGAGCACATGAATGAGCTAAAACCCTGGAGAAGGAAATGGCAACCCACTCCAGTCTTCTTGCCTGGAAAATTCCATGGACAGAGGAAGCCCCTGGGCTACAGTCTATGGGTTGCAAAGGGTTGGACATGACTGAGTGACTAACCCACACATGAGCTGAAACACATGCCCTGTGACCTAGCAATTCCACTCCTGTATACAGACCTAATTAAGATGCATACACACGTTTTTACAGTAACTTTATTTATAATAGCCAAAACTGGAAATAACCCAACGTCTATCAGCATGAAATGGTTAAATGGGTTGTGGTATATTCATATATTCCTGTGGAATTCCACATAGCAATGAAAAATGACCAGTGCTACATACACAGCGTGGATGATTTCACAGACACAATATTGAGTGGAAGGAGCTGGCCGTAGAGTACACATTGTATAATTCCACTGCTGCTGCTGCTGCTGCTGCTGCTAAGTCACTTCAGTCGTGTCCGACTCTGTGCGACCCCGTAGACGGCAGCCCACCAGGCTCCCCCATCCCTGGGATTCTCCAGGCAAGAACACTGGAGTGGGTTGCCATGTCCTTCTCCAATGCACGAAAGTGAAAAGTGAAAGTGAAGTTGCTCAGTCGTGTCCGACTCTTGGCGACCCCATGGACTGCAGCCCACCAGGCTCCTCCATCCATGGGATTTTCCAGGCAAGAGTACTGGAGTGGGGTGCCATTGCCTTCTCCGAATTCCATTGCTATGAAGTTCAAAAACAAATAAACTAGTGAATGGTATCAGAATAGTGGTTATCTTGGAATGAGATAATGATTAACAGGAGATACATGGACCTTTCCAGAGTGCTGGAATTTTTTTTTTTTTTTTAAATTTTAGCTTCACTGGGTCTTGGTTGCAGCATCCAGGCTTCCTCTAGTTGTGGTAGGCAGGGGGCTTCTCTAGTTGTGGTACTCCGGGGCAGGGGGAGGCAGGGCTTCTCTACTTACCCCCAGGCATGTGAGATCTTAGTTCCCTGACAAGGGATTGAGCTCTCTTCCCCTGCATTGGAAGGTGGAATCTTAACCCTTGGGCCACCAGGGAAGTGCCATGGAAATTCCGTGTTTTGATCTGGATCTGTACATTTGTAAAACTTTATCAAGCTCTATGCTTAGGATCTGAACACCGTACGTTTACTTTAATAAAAAAGTTAAAAAAAAATCCAATGGTCTAATTAAAATAAAATATAACGTCCATAACCTTACTAAAGTCAGGACAAGAAAGGATGGGGACTCCCCTGGTGGTACAGTGGATAAGAATTTGCCAGTGCAGGGGACGTGGGTTCGAACTCTGACCCGGAAAGACTCCACAGCCACAAGCGTGGAGGCCCGCGCACCTCAAGCCCATGGTCCGCGAGAGAAGCCAGCACAGCGAGAAGCCTGCACACCCCACGAGGCGGAGCCACTGGTCGCCCCGCAGCTAGAGAAACCTGCACACAGCAACAAAGCCTCAGCAAAACCCAAACTTAATCAACTAGTTAATTGTTTAAAATAAGACAGGAATGGCCATCAACTGTACTACCATTTACCATGGTGCCAAAAGTATTGACCAGAGCAATCAGAAAAGAGGAAGAAATTAGATGTATAGAGATTAGAAAAGAGGAGGTAACACTTTTACTATTTGTTGATAATATAATCAGATACTTAGAAAACCCAAGAGAAGCAGCTAAAAAGCTGCTGTTCGGTGAAGTGATAGGGTATAAATTATCTACAGAAGTCAGAAAACTTCCTGCACACAAATACACCAGGGCTTCACCGTGAACATCTCTTGTGTGTATCCTCTTAGGGGCCCACATGACCATTCCCCTGGATGAGTGCCCGGGAGCAGGATCCCTGGGTCAGAGGCTTCATGTGTTCTTCATTTGACTGACACAGCCAGATGGCCATCTGGGACAGCTGCACCCGCTGACACACCCACCAGCATCCTCGTGAGTGTGTGCCACGTCCCTAGAGAACGTGCTTCTGCAACGTGGGGGCTGAACCAAGAGAAGGATGACACGGGACCTAGGGAGCAAGGACTCTAACCCAGGAACGTGGGGAAAGGAATTCCCAGGATGTGTGGCAGGTTGGAGCAAGACGATGTGAGGCTGTGGGAAGGAGGCTTCCAGGAAATTAATAGTTGAGCCACTGCATTTAAATGGTTTGAAAATATTATATTGATAGTTATTTGAATAACCTGTTGGAGACTTCAGGAAAAAAATTGGGGGAATAAAAAAGGCAGTGCAAATGTAAATACAAGGCAGTCATTAGTGGAATAACTCGAAGTTATCAACGACGGGAAGGACGCAGGAACTGCCCTGGTGGCCCAGCAGTAAAGACTCCGTGCTTCCACTGCAGCGGGTGCTGCTTCAATCCCTGGCCAGGAACTAAGATCCCACATACCTAGTTGCTTCAACCAAAGGGAAAAAAAGAACACTGTTGCTGAACGTGAAAGTGTTAGTCACTCAGTCATGTCAGACTCTGCGACCCTATGGACTGTAGCCCTCCAGGCTCTCTGTCCATGGGATTCTCCAAGCAAAATACTGGAGTGGGTTGCATTTCCTCCTCGAGGGGGTCTTCCCGACCTTGGGGCTTCCAAGGTGGCGCTAGTGGAAAAGAACCCGCCGGCCCACGCAGGAGACGCAAGAGACATGGTTCAATCCTTGGATTGGGAAGATCCCCAAGAGGAGGGCATGGCGTCCCACTCCAGTACTCTTGCCTGGAAAATCCCATGGACAGAGGAGCCTGGTGGGTTACAGTCCATGGGGTCACGAAGATGGACACGACTGAAGCACTTAGCACGCAGGGATAGAACCCGGGTCTCCTGCATTGCGGGCAGGTTGTTTACCTTCAGAGCCACCGGGGAAGCCCTGTTGCTGACCTCCCCTCAGATGTTTTCTTTATTATCTTCTTTCTGCTTTTTTTGTTTTCTGTCTGGGAATGTCCTGATTCTCATAATCTTCCTTGTGTCTACTGCCTTAAGGTTCAGTACCTGTTTTTCTTGGCTGTCGTGATTCTTCTCTTTATCCTCATGACTTTGACCATAAGAGTGTTTAGTGTTGTGGTAAAATGGTACCTTTTAATGTTCCAAACTTTCTGTACCTAAAGAAAGGTATTTCACTTTCTTTCATTTTAGGTATTTCGCGTCCACTAGGTTGTCTCCTTACCATATCTGAATTTTGATGTGATGAACAATTCAGAAAGAATCTATAAAATTAACCTGAAATGAAGACATACAAATGACAACTCAAATGTGTTTCAGCTGCTGTGATGCATTGCATCTCATTATTGTAATCAAGTTGTTTGTGCACTTCATACATCGGTGTATACGTCTGTGCTCATCGATGGAAATGTGCGGGAGCCTTAACTCAGGAACACTTTTTTCTGTGGCTGTTTTGCTGCCTCGGGGACAGTTTTGCCAACCGGACTTCATCAGGATAAGGTGCATCAGATATGCAAATTTGCACTCCAACAGACTGGGGTGAGGGCTTCCCAGGTGGCCCTAGTGGTAAAGAATCCACCTGCCAATGCAGGAGACATGAGATGCAGGTTCGATCCCCGGTTTGGGAAGATCCCCTGGAGAAGGAAATGGCAACCCACTCCAGTATTCTTACCTGGAGAATCCCATGGACAGAGGAGCTTGGTTAGCTACAGTCCATGGGGTCGAAAAGAGTCAGACAGGACTGGAGCAACTTAGCAGGGCAGAGCACACTGGGATGTAGAAAACACACGTTACCAGTCCACATGGGTGGACTTGGCTATTTGTCATATTGCTGCCGGTACTTGGCGAGGACACAGGAATTCTGATCAAGTTTATTTCATGTATTTCTTATCAAAATGGAAAAAAAAATGTGTGATGTGTTTGTAATTGTTTTCACTGCTTGCCAGAGTATATCCCTACCAGAGGAGACTTCTGTTCTGACAAAGTATTGATGAGAACTGAATCCTCCTTTGACATCTGGTAACTGGAAGAATTTTCACCAGCAAACTCCTGGTTTTGTGTATTTCTGACACGTCGTGTTTCTCCCCACGTCACACGTGCTTCCGTTGCCAGGCACAGTAGGACCCGTGGGAACTGCTGGTCCTAAACCCTTGACTCACTGGGTCTGAACCCCAGACTGCACAGAGAAGTGACCCAACCGCATCCACACCACCCAGGAACCCAAACCAAGGGGACGCTCAGATGCGGGGCAGAGGGCGACAGCGGAAACGGAGGAGAAAGGGGTCGGGACCATTCGTGTTGATGTGGTTTGAATGTTCAAAACCTACCAAAACGTGAGCACATCACTAGGCCCATCCAAGGGAGCCCTTGCAAGCGAGGGACCTCTGTGGTGGGCCCACCTCTGCTTTAACTTCTGCCCCGTGAATGGCAGCTGTTCTTGAAAATGCGCCAGACCCCACTGACTCCCAATCAGGAACCCACTCCCACATCTAGACCAGGAGACTCCTCTTCCTACCGCCTCCCTTCTCTCCACTCTGCTCCGCCTCCTTTCCCACAGGCGCCACCAGCTCCTTCCGCAAGCACCCCTGCTTCCCCAGGATAGAGCCTCTGCGTTGCCCTGATTGGGCCTCCCGGATCCGAACCGGCCATGCAGCAGCAGCAAAGGCTCTGAACATTTTGCCTTAATAATTCCATTGTTTTGAGTCAAATGTTGCTTCTCTGTAACTTCGACTCATTGTCCTGTCTTCCTGGCTCAGATGAGAGCCCTCCAAATAGTTCCCACCTGTCTCATCCGTCAGTCTGGGTTCGTCAGCCGGTGGTTACATCGGTGCTGGTCAAGGTGCCGGTCTATGAGAAGAGCTTGCAAACCATCTTCACTCCTGCACACTCGGTTGGGTTTAGCTGACTTCCTTTTGTAGCAAGCTCTATCAAGGGGCTTCCCTGGTGGTTCAGACAGTAAAGAATCTGCCTGCAGTGCAGGAGACCTGGGTTTGATCCCTGGGTCAGGAAGATCCCCTGGAGAAGACACAGTTACCCACTCCAGTATTCTTGCCTGGAGAATCCCATGGATAGAGGAGCCTGATGGGCTACGGTGCATGGTGTCGAAAAGAGTTGGACACGACTGAGTGACTAGCGTTTATCAAGGAAGCAGGGCATTGAGTCTGTCCTGTGGCAAGCAGTCAGGTAAGAGTGTGTGAACGGGCAGCCGGTCCACAGGTCATACTTTGAGCAGCACCATCTTTGAGGAGAGGATTTACAGTCTCAGGAGGTTTGTAAATAACCTCTCGCTTCCCTGCCTGAGTTCAGAATTACTTGAGAGACACAGGACTTCTTGGATGGGTGGAGATTAAGCTATTAGCTTTATTACTGAAAAGCTGATTAGAAAGATGGGTTATACATCTGTGGCCCAAGGCACTTCGCTGTGAGTTCAAATTCCCTTTGAATTCATTTCACCCACCATGTCCCAGTCTGGTGGGACCATAACTGACCTCTCTCCAGGGCAGAGAGCCAACCAGGAGGCGTGCAGCGTGCAGGTAGGTGATCACAACAGAACTGCTTTGAAGGCGTTCAGTTCTCCTCCCAAACATCACCCATCATTTATTTCCTCTGAGAGCGGAGAAAAAGGTACAAGGTGGGATGAGAGGGCC
Organism: Bos indicus; assembly: GCF_029378745.1. Taxonomy (NCBI): domain Eukaryota; kingdom Metazoa; phylum Chordata; class Mammalia; order Artiodactyla; family Bovidae; genus Bos; species Bos indicus. The sequence goes on along the minus strand of NC_091780.1, from coordinate 67,016,229 downwards.
TAAACCTGTATCCATGACTTCTGAGTATTTGTGAAGTCCCTGAAATGGAGCTGTGTGCGTGATATCTTTCCAGATAGCCTATAGTAGGTATTGTGGGCACCTTGACCAGATCCCTTTAGCCCCAGGGCTGCGATGAGTGTCGTCTGTTAATCACAGCTTCCCCCTTCTCTATGATAACAGCCAACACACACTGCAGCCCTGGGGTAAAGGGATCACAGGTGCCCCACTTCTCTGGGCTTCTCAGGTGGCACTAGTGGTAAAGAACCCGCCTGCCAATGCAGATAGATGTAAGTAGACACAGGTTCAATCCCTGGGTCAGGAAGATCCCCTGGAGGAGGAAATGGCACCCACTCCAGTATTCTTGCCTGGAGAATCCCATGGACAGAGGAGCCTGGTGGGCTACAGTCCATAGGGTTGCAAAGAGTCAGACCTGGCTGAAGTGACTTAGCAGGCATGCCGGCCCCATTCTCTGATGAATTTCTTTGGCCATAAGGGAGCCCCGAGCCACAGAGGCTATACCTGCCCCCAGGAGGGGAAACTGACTGCATCAAAGGCTGCCCCCTGGCCTCAAGGTGGGAACAACCGTGTAGCGCGGCTCATGTTCCAGGGCCTCTCCCGAGGTCAGGCTGAGCTTACCTGCCGCTGAGACCACCGTCCAGCTTAGTTCTCCCCTGCCTGAGCCTGCTTCTCCTTGGAGCCCTCCCTCCAAAAATCACTCATACAACAACCCCTATCTCAGGCTCTGCTTCCAAGTGAAAGTGAAGTCGTTCAGTCGTGTCCAGCTCTTTTCGACCCCATGGACTGTAGCCCACCAGGCTCCTCCGTCCATGGGATTCTTCAGGCAAGAATACTGGAGTGGGTTGCCATTTACTTCTCCAGGGGATCTTCCAAACCCCTGGGATTGAACCCAGGTCTCCCGGATTGCTTTAACCTCTGAGCCACCATCAGTCCTTCCAAGAGCTTGACCCAATTCAAGGCTCATTAGCTCTCATCAGATTCTGAAAGTGGTTTAAGATCGTGTAGCGTGTTGTATGCGTACGTGCATGTGTGCTAAGTCACTTCAGCCGTGTCCAGCTCTTTGCGACTCCATGGACTGTAGCTCTGCTGGCTCCTCTGTCCACGGGATTGTCCAGGCAAGAACACTGGAGTGGGTTGCCATTTCCTCCTCCAGGGGATCTTCCCAACCCAGGGATGGAACACAAATCTCTTTTATCTCCTGCATTGGCAGGTGAGTTTTTTACCACTAGTGCCACCTGGGAAGCCCAGTGGGTTGTATAGTGACCCCAAAAAAAATATATATCCATGTCCTGAACCCTAAAACCTGTGAATGTCACCTCCTTTGGAAAAAAAGGTCTCTGGAGACTAATTAAGTTAAGGATTTTAAGATGAGATCATCCTGGATTATCCTAAATCCAATGACGAGTATCCTTAAAGAGACACACAGAGAAGAAGCCAGGTGAAGATGGAGTCAGAGACTGGAGCAACGTGACCACAGGTCAAGAGCACCCGGAGCATCAGAGGCAGGGCGGGGCAGGGGCAGGGAGTGAGGTCCTGCCCAACCTCGATGTCAGGCTCCTGGCCTCCGGAAGCTTCTGATTTATGCCCCCCAGTCGCGATAATTTGTTATAGCAGCCACACATACCCCGCAAAGGTTAAGAACTCCGTATAGTTATTGAAGCTGAAGTTCTTCCCCATGAAACTATGAGAGTGCTGTGACCGACCGTTCCCCACCAGCAGCGTTGGAGTTTCCAGAGTCCTCATTCCCAGGCTTGTCAAAGTGTTCTTTGTTCATTTTGTCTTTAGACTGCGGTACAGCATGCAGGATCTTAGTTCCCCAACCAGGGATTGAACCCATGCCCCCTGCGTGGGGCGCATGGAGTCTCAGCCGCTGGACCGCCAGCCGATTTCATCAGGGGAAATGGCCTATACTTTGCCGAAATTACTGCGTAAGACAGCAGCTTTTCTGTCCCTGGAGGTCAGCATCTCTGCCTTCTCTCAGCATCACTCCACTTGGAACTGTCCCCCTCATCATCCCTTCTTTGTTCTTCTTGCTCTAAGAATAACTTTGACGACCTTTTCATCTTCCTCAGGGTTTCTGGCAAGCCACAGCACTTCCCGACAGTGTTTTTCAGGCATGGTGTCATTCCCCAGGCCCCGTCTGTGTATTTCATTCATCTGTATTTTGTCCATCTTCTCGTATCAGGCAGCTCGGGCTGGCAGGCTGATCTCTACTACAGCGTCCCTCTTCTCATCTTCATCGTTATTGTTATTCATATGACCATCCTATGATTATTCATGACTGTATAATCAGGATGGCTTTTTAAAGAAGCTCCCTACTTGCTATTAGCTGACAGAAGGAAAGGTTCTCCATTAAAGGGTGGCTCCTTTCTGCTCCCTGAAAGGCAAAAGCTAATGAAATACTTTGACCAAAATGAAAACAGCAGAAAACTTCAGGAGCAGTTGAGCAGTTGTTTGGGTGGATGCTCTCAGAGGTCAGGAATAATTGATCCGAGGGCTGTAATTGAGCAAGTAAGGGAGAAAGCAGACTCGGCTTACACCCGGGCACGGATGTGATGTGAACGCCTGGCCTGCCAGGCGCCGAGTTCACAGGACTCTCGCTTCTCTGCCTGGTCCCTGGGAAGAGCTTCCTGATTGTCTCTGTGCGTCTAACCAGTACAGGAATTATGCCCGCCCTTGTGTCTGTACAGCCGGTCACCAACACCTGTACCCTCACCTGATTCCAATGAGTGAAGTGCCTTGTTTTCCATACAACTTGGCCCCTAAGTCACATTAACCACCCCATCCAGTGCTTAGAGAAGAACCAGCACCAGTTCCAGGCTGGAGCAAAACCCATGGCACACATCTACAAACAGATACCCTCCTGGGGGGCGTTTCAAGAGAGATTGCCCCAGCTCACCAACCGTGCGGCCCAACCAACCTTCAGACACTCCAGTTCAGCTCACCTGCGCCGTCCACACAGTGCTGCTCAGAGCCTGGGGAAAAGAAGCCCCAGGTTCCAGTTTTCCCCCCGGGCCCTCTAGCCCAGTCCACAACCACCAGTTGACATGCCGCCTTCCTGGGAAATGGGAGTTGGGGATGAGCTGACAACTTTGAGGTCACCCAGCTCCCTGTCCTCTGACTCTGTCTGCCTTTCGGATCCCCACGGTGGCTTTCCAAGCAGGAAGAGAACATGCCACGTATTTCAATCCCTTAGACAGTGGCAGGGCTTCTAAGGAAGCCCAGCGTGTCCTACCTGGCAGGTCCAAGTTCATCCTGTGCCCGCCACAGGTCCTGGCAGGAAGCAGGTGCTTGGCACGTGTGTGTTTGATGTGTTTCTACCTCGTTCAGGGGGTCCCCTCCCACGAAGCCTCCCTCGCCTGCTGCTTTCTCCCCCCAGCCTGTGTCTGGGTGACTTGCTGGCTGATCTCTGGGTCAGCTTCCAGGTGTTCATGTTGCTCCCGCCGCTGTTGTGTTGGCTCAGACAGCTTCCCTCCTGACACCTGGAGAAACCCTGGCTCGGATCGCCCGTGGGCTCTGCCTTTACCGAGAGCTGACTATGCAGGTTTGGCCCGAAGTCGGGAAGATGGTGTTTGTGTTGTCAGCGGGGTGCTCGGTCACTCGAACCCAGCAAAGTTCCAGGGACTTGCCTGGTGGTCCAGTGGCTAAGACTCCACACCCCCAATGTCAACCCCTGGTCAGGGAACTAGATCACACATACCGCAACTGAGATGGATATAACCAAATAAATATTAAGGAAAAAAAAAAAAAGGCCCGAGTGTCCCCAGGTGTGAGGCATGTATGTCTGGATCCATCACTCAGTCTGTCTCTGAGAATAGCCCTCCTCCCCAGTTCTCTGGGCTCCCTCGGGAGAGACCCCCTCGCAATGAGGTGGCCACTACATGTACAGTTATATGGTTAGGGGTGAGGGGACTAAGGTTTACAATTCCTATCCCAAGCATTTCTAGTTAGCTCCCCAGCCCTCCACACCACCCTCGGTGAGGGGCGAGGATCCCAGAATGCAAAGCTGATTTCCCTTGTCTGCCCATTCTTCCTTCACTGCACCAGCATCTCCTTGGGGGCCACTAGGGCCCAAGCGGTGCCCAAGAGGTGCCAGGTCCCTGCCTGAGTGCAACTGGCAGTCAGCCACAACACAGGGCTAGAGAAGAGTGCTGGGGCAAAGGGGAAAGGCACGCGACCCCCTGGGCTCCCAGAAGAGACAGCTCTGGGCAGCCCCTTGAGCCCCTGCTCACTAGCGAAAGCGCAGGGGTGGCCGGCGGGGCGGGGTGCTGCAGGGGAGAGGTTGGAGTGACCGCATCTTGGGAGGAGAGTGGTGCTGGCAGGAGGTAAGTGGGGGCCGGGGCAGGGAGGCAGGGCCTGGTAGATGTGCTGAGGAGTTTGGACTTGATCCCAAGGTCAACATGAGCCCTGGAGCAGGGATTCAAATCCATGACCAAGAAAAGACATGAAAAGACTGGACTACTGGGACTTCCCTGGTGGTCCAGTGGTTAAGACTCCAAGCTTCCAATGCAGGGGGCACAGGTTCAATCCCTGGTTGGGGAGCTGCAATGCCATGCGGTGTGGCCAAAAAATTAAAAGGATATAATTACTAAACTAGGAGATGCAAATTAAGATCACAATGAGAAACCACCACACACCCACTAGACTGGAAAAATTTGTTACTGTGTCACAGCAAGAGTTACTGATAATGCAGAGCAACAGGGACTCTGCTGGGAGTGTCGACTGATATAAATCACTGTGAAAACAATTTGGCTGTGTCAGCTAAAACTAAGGCGTTCAGTACCCAGTGAAACATGGAAACATGATTGGAATATCCACAGCAGCACTGTGGTAGAATATTACACAACTGGAAAAAGGGATAAACTGGTTATTCAAGTCAATGTGAATGAATTTCACCACGCTGAGCAAAAAAAAAAAAAAAGTCACAAACTACATATGATAACCCTTTATTTACATTCAAACACATCCATCATTTAAGGATACACATACATATATGGTAAAAGAGAACACTTCAGCACGATTGGTGGGGAATTCCCTGGTGGTTCAGTGGTTAGGACTCAGCCAAGGGCGCAGGTTCAATCCCTGGTCAGGGAACTAAGATCCCACAAGCGGCGTGGCTCAGCCTAAATAAATAAATTTATTAATAAAAATAATTTTATTATAACATTAATTTATTGATAAGCTAATGGATTTGTTATGAAATTTATTTAATAATAAATTTGTCATTAACAAATTAACAATAAATGTTTTTATTAATAGTAAATGTATTTATTGACAATAAATAATTAAAGCTTCTTTTTTAAAAGACCATAAATTGATGATGTTGAATGACCTTCAGCAGGGTGGCCCTGCATGATTCTATTTCTTTGTTGAGAGTCTTCCCATCACTCTCCAGCTGGTGTATATACATGATAGCTCAGCACACTCAAAGGATTCACTGGGTCCAGAGCCGCCGCTGCTGCCGTCCTCCCTATAAAAGGAAATATGCTCGGAGGCTTGTCCACCTTTCTGTTTAAAAGGGGGGGCGGGTTTAATAATGACTTCATTTATAGATTTTTTTTAAAAAGAGATGCAAAGAGATAGCGTTAATGACAGGAACACCTAGGCCTCTGAGAACAGGGGGGCAGGTGCTAACCCGTGGCAGGGTGGTGGGCGCAGTGGTGACTGTGACCGCCTGGCCTCCCGCCCCTGTGAACAGCCCAGGGTTTCTAGGACAGGTCATTCTTCACCAGACCCTTCGTACACTTGTCAGGTTTAATTCCCTAGTTGTTTTATTTTGGATAATGAGACAATGCTGATTGAAATGTCGTGTTGGGTGGATTTACTTATCCAGTAGTTTTAAATGAAATGCCAAGTTGTTGAAAGGGCTTCGAATTTACAGGGCAGCATGCTGTTGGTGTGCTGCTCAGAACACTGCATTGGGAAACAGCTTAGAAATTAGAAGCTTCTGGGGCTTCCCTGGCGGTCCAGTGTTAGGATGCCTCGTTCCCACTGCAGGGGCCACGGTTCAATCCCTGGTGAGGGAAATAAGATCCTACATGCTATGTGGCTCGGCCAAAAAAAAAAGGAAAAAGAAAAGAATCTTATTATACATCCCTTTGAGGCTTTCCTGGTGGCCCAGATGGTAAGAATTCGTTTGCAATGCAGGAGACCTGGGTTCGATCCCTGAGTTGGGAAGATCCCGTGGAGAAGGGAATGGCTACCCACTCCAGTATTCTTGCCTGGAGAATTCCATGGACAGGGGAGCCTGGTAGGCTTCGGTCCATGGGGTTGCACAGAGTCGGACACGACTGAACAACTAATGCACTTTCATATATCCATTAGCAACTTGAACTGCAGACTCAGCTTTATCTGTCACAACACATTCATTGGGACACGGCTGTTAATTAACACACTTACACACGCTTGTCTACCATAACTTCAGATAAAGTAGAGGGTGTTTGCAAAGTGCGGAAGTTTCCATTAGCTCATTCACTGCTTGATTCTGGGTAATAACACATATGTGCCACAGTTGATTTGTCCTTGAGTGAAAGAATTTAGCACCATATGAAGACAGATTGTTGCAGGGGGAGGCAGGCTTCCCAAGTGCTGCTAGTGGTAAAGATCCTGCCTGCCAATGCAGGAAATGTAAGAGACTCAGGTTTGATCCCCGGGTCAGGAAGATCCCCTGGAGGAAGACATGGCAACCCACTCCAGTATTCTTGTCTGGAGAATCCCATGGACAGAGGAGCCTGGTGCACAGTTCATAGGGTCGAAAAGAGTTGGACAAGACTGAAGCGACTTAGCACGCACGCACCCACGCAGGAAGACAGAAGGAACCTGTTCCGATTGTCCTGTCCCTGCGCCCGTTTTCCAGGTAAGGAAACTGAAGCTTCAAGAGACTTGGCCCCAAAGTCAGCAGAGGAGGCACACAAGAGGGACAAAGAATCAGACAGCACCTCACTGGGCAGGGAAGGGGTTGATCTTGCTCTTGAAGGAGTGGGTGTTTTCCAGGCTGGACAGGAAGAGAAGGCAGGAGCAGAGGTGTGAACAGGCGGGAGGCTGGGGCAGGCAGGCAGAGGCCCTTATTGCAGGGTGTTGAGGTGGGGAGCAGGAGGAGAAGCCTCCTGGCCCTCCAGAGGGCCTTCCGGAGGGCCTGGTCGGGACCCCTTTATGGGTAGTCAGTGCCCAAAATGATGACCCTATTCGTGGCAAGCTGGCCAGACCTAGGTGTCCTCCCCCTGGGCCACCTGGGCAGAGTCTTGACAGCCTGGTGACCCCTGGCTCAGTGCAGATGGAAAGGAACTGTCACCTCCCAGGCCCAGGAACGTCACACCCGCTTGTCCCCCTCCCGTTTCAGCTTCTGACCCACCTCACCTCACCTTGGGGCGTCTGAAGATCAGCAGCAGCTGGCCTATTCCTCCACTGGCTGAACACAAGGCTGCCCTTGGGGAAGTCTCAGCCTAAAGGCCCCTGCCCTCATGTTGGCCAAGACAAAGAAGCGAGCAGGAAGGGCAGAGCCGCCCCCAACCCACCTGCGACCCCCCAGCTTTAGGGCCATGACCCTGGGATGCCAGGGAGGCGGAGTGGCCTGGGGAGGGCTGGACTCACACCTGACTCCATCTTAAGACTCAGATGATTTGAGGTTGGCATCTTTTAACCCTCCAGTCTGTCTTTATGTATATGGGGTTTTAGTGGTGAAATACACACACACACACGTTGCTATTGTTCAGTCTCCAAGTCGTGTCCTACTCTTTGCGACCCCATGGACTGCAACACACCAGGCCTCCCTGTCCCTCACCATCTCCTGGAGTTTGCCCAAGTTCATGGCCATTGAATCAGTGATGCCACCCAACACACATATATACAAATTATATATAACTTAACACATGTACATATATATATTTTTAATTTAAAAAAGTTGCCTCCAGTTCTCTCAGTTTCATTCCAACTCAGTGACAGGCTGACAGCTTTGTCACGAACTCTCAAGCGTGAGACATTAATGATAGTGACCTAGGGAATTCTCTGGTGGTGCAGTGGTTAGGACTCAGCTTTCACTGCCTAGGGCCCAGGTTCAATCCCTAGTCCGGGAAGATCTGCAATCCGAGTGGCACAGCCAAAAAAAAATGATGGTGATTTAGACTGCATCTCACATAATTCTCTCCTCTCTTTCCTAACTCTCCAGCTGGTGAGAATAAAGAAAAATGAAATTCCTAAACTTCAATGCCACTTCCAGTTGGAGGCCCCAAACACAACCAATCACCTACCTGGCCCTTAGATGGCGCCAAAGGTTAATCTGCCTTCAAAGGGGAGGAGTCCCACCTGGTCTCTTCCAACACCTTTGTGCGTGGAGATGGTAGACAGCCACCTGCCCAGGCCTGCTCTGAGCTGGGTTTGGGGGATCAAGAGACAAGACAAAACCTAGTTTCAGCTCCTCCCTGTGGATTAGAGCGTGGAGGAGGCACCCAGAGGAAACCGGGCAGGCGATCTCTGGGCTGAGCTGAGCGCCATGCAAGTGTCACCTGGAGGAGGAGAGGGTGTCTAGGGGGATCCCCTGCCCTGGAGTCCCTCCTGCTGTGCCTTCCCCGGATCCCTGGGGGTGGCTCTGGGAGGGGCTGGGCAATGGAGGTGGGAGGCTGGAACAACATCGGAGACCACCACCACACTTTCAGTCTGTCCTTCCTCCCTTTGGGCCTGTTTCTCTGCCATATTCTTCTTACTGGTCACCTGGGCAGGGTTGCTGATGGTGGCGCCCCAGCCTCGGACAATCAGTGGGGCTGGGGGCTGGGCCGGGGGTGGGCTGCAGGGGTCTGCAGCCAGCCTTCTGGGTCTGAGAGCACCTAGGTCAGGGGTGGGGACAGGGGAGTGGTCAGGCTGAGGTCAGAGCCAGTGGTCGGAGGAGTGAAGGGCCAGCGGCATGATCGGGGCCTGGGGTGTGAACACCCAGACAGGGCTGCTGGCTGGGGGTCCCACGAGCCCCGGGCATTTCTGCCAAAGGAAGTAGGCAGGTGAAGACAGGAATGCAGAGCAGGTGAATCCAGGGAGAGCCAGGTGACCATGGCATAGAGTCTGGATCCAAGTGGGACCCTGAGCTTGGAGAAAGAGGACGTCTTAGACGCTCCCGCGGACTTGGCAGCTTCAGAACGTGGGGGCTGAAGGGTGAGTCAAAGAGGACTCGGAAGGCCTGAAGGTGAGTTCAAGGGAAGATGGCAGAGCTTCCGAAAGTCGTCTGCGTTCCTGTCCAGGACCACCGTTTCCTGTAGGAGCCAGGGATGGGCCTGAACTCTGTCCGTCCCTCCCCCACGAAAGTTCTGAAGGTTAGGTCTGGGAGTCTCCAGCTGAGCCTTGGCCCCGGGCACCGCGCACAGCTGCTCACCCATCCTCTGCCTGACTTGGGCGCAGCACAGAGACCAGGGAGGGCTGGGTGGGGGACGAGGAACCTTCCAGGAGGGTGTGCCCCCCGGCCACAGCCCGCACCGGGCCCTGCCTCCCCCAGAAGGCGTCGCCCCAAGCCCAGGCCCTCTGCCTCCCGGCCCCAAGGCCACACCAAGGCTGCAGTTCTCAGGAAGTCCTGCTTCTGCCCTCACTGTCCAGCTCCCTTCCTGCCTGGCCAGCCCTTCCCTGCCTTCTTGCCCACGTCTCAGCAGCCTCTCTACTGGACGCCTGTCCTCCTGAATGCCTCACAGACGTTTGTGCCCAACACGGGTCACACTGAACCGGTCACCTGCTGCCCCGGGGTGACCACAGCCCCCCCCCACACACAGGACCCTTTGCGTCACCCAGGCTGTCCCTCATTCTCCAGGTCTTGCCCATGCCTGCCCTTTCTCCACCCACTGGCTCTGCAGGTGCAGCCCTCCATGGATCTCACTGGTCCCCACCTTGGCCAGAGTGGACATGGGCCCCCCGGGATGGCCTCCGATACCTCCCATGGTCCTCGGGCCACATTTCGGGTCCCCTGGTGCAGCGCACTCACCCCCTGCCTCACACTGCTGTGTCCCCCAAACCCCATGACTCGGAAGGGCTCTTCCCGCCTCCACTTCCTTTGCTGCCTTGCCCTCTCCTCCTTCCCCACTGACTCCTTTTAGATTTTGCTTTCGCTAACTCTATTTCTTTGCCTCCTCCTGGGTGCCTCTCCTCTCAGCTCTCAGAGGAGGCTCTGGTGTGCCCACACCCTGCCATCTTATGAATCCATGGGTTGGCCTGGCGCTGGCTCCACACCTGCCCCCACCGTGAGGGCAACGACCCAATTTGCCGCCCAGTGCGTCCTAGGCCTGCACACCGGCTCAGTAAACAGGCATTAAATGTGCCCATTACACAAGACACCATTTCCTCTAGCAGGAAAGGCCGGCCGCACTCAGCGCTCACAGCAGTAACACAGCAGGGGGAGAGAGTGCATCTCTGAGATGAACTGATGAGGAAGTGGCCAACCCCTCCCAGACCTCCAGGGATCTCCCAGAAGATTTGCCAGAAGAAGAACAAATTCGGCACCAAAGTATCCCCAATCTTGCAGTCAAATGGAAAACTGGTTTGCTCTGTGGAAATGTACCATAGAGTGGACTCACACACACACACATGGCCAGAAACAGAGGGCTGGCCCCCTTCCCGCTTGCAGCGTTCATCCCCACCTTTGGGGCTCTACTGCCAGCCCTCCTGCCCCTCTCGAGTTAGAGCTCAAACCGTGCAGGATAGATTCCTGGTGTTCCATGGCTGCCAGCGAGGTCACCCTATCTCCCTGCTCTCCATCACGGGAACAACAGGGTGCCCATCCATGGCGCACCCACTGCACCCCAGGGGCCAAGGCTTCCAGGGATTAGCTCAGGGCATCCTTCCGTTTCCTTGTTGTAGAAGAGACAATAACGAAGCACAGAGAGGCTGCGTAGTCTGCTCAGAGTCACACAGCCAGCAGCTGACTGTGGCACAACAGACAACCTGCTCCACGTCAACTATACCCATTTCCAAAGCGGGCATTTTCCAACATAGTTATAACTTGATTGTGAACGTTTCTCCAAGGTCATCCATACCCATCAGTTTTTTAAAAACAGCTTTATGAGACATACCTGATATGGAATAAAATGAATGTGTAAAGTACAATTGACACCTTCTGACATCGGCATGCACCTGTGAAATCACTCTTACCACGGAGATGAGATAGTGAGCAGACTCATCACCTGAAGTTTCCTCCTTCCTACTCCTGTCAGCCCCACCCCCAGGCAACCACAGATCCTGAGGGGTTTCAGCTCGCACTTCCTAAAATGTTATATAAATGACTTGGCATAATTTCCCTTGACATAATTATTTTATGTATAAAACATTTACCAAGATAGGCCACAACCTGGGCCATAAAACAACAAATCTGAAAAAGAATTCAAATCACGCCACGTACTTCCTGTGACCATTGTGGAATTAAATGTTAGAAATCAATAATAAATATCTGGAAAACCTCCAAGTACTTAGAAAGTAACACATTTATAAATTACCCATGGGTCAAAGAAGAAATCAAAAGGGGAATTAGAAAGCTACTGATTTACGGTAATAAACATGTGTACAGCAGTTACTGCCTGCCAGGTGCTGTCTTGGGCCGGTTCCCAAAACAGAATGAGCCCACATTAGGCCTTACAACAGCTCTGTGAGGAAGACACATACCCATTCTGCGGACACTGAACCCTGAGGCCCAGAGAGAGTAACGAGTTGCCCCAGTGAACAGAGAGGCAGTGGCAGAGCTGGGATTTGAATCCAGGACACCTGCCCCCAGGGTCCGGCCCTGGTGTCCGAGCTTACCAATGGAGGGACACGGAAAGGTTTCAAATGGAGAAAGATGGTCAGATTGCCCTGACAGCATCACTTTGGGATGAGTTCAACAAATACTCAGCAGCTAAGTCTGCAGGACTTGAAGATATATTTATTAGACATAGCATGGTGGAGGAAGCAGGAGAAGGCTGGGAGTTAAAGAAGTGAGTGGAGACCACCGGGGTAGGGCTCCGTGGGGCTCAGGCCAGGAGGGAAGGTGTCCACACGCTGAGAACCCATCTCTATCAGGGGACAGGCTGGGCCTGGCAGGAAAGCACAGGCAGGAAGGGGCGCCTAAGGAAATGCCTGTGCTGAAGCTCCCCTAGAACACTGATGAGCAAAGACACCAGTGTTTCAGGTCGAAGGGAGACCATGTCCCAGCCTGCGTGGGCAGGCCGCTGGCGGAGTTGAGGGTTAGAGAAGAGCGTGGCAGGGTGTGCAGTGGGAACGGAGGACCAGTGGGTCGTGGGGGCGCCCTGCAGGCCTGGTCTGTCTCCCAGGAAGGATGGGGTGTCCCACAGGGTCTGGGGCGTGTGTGCGGGAGCGGGAGACACGGCCAGATCTGGTTCTCACAGCTCGCCCCAGCTACGGGGTGGGGGACACACGCTGGACACGCCAGGGCAGAAAGACGCGCAAGGCGGCCACGCGGCTCTGGAGGTCTCGCAGGTGAACAGCGGCGTGAGGGGGTTGGGGCGGGCTGGGGACAGACTCCAGGTGCCCGGGGCGGGGGTGATGCAGGCGGGGGGGGTGGGGGGGGTGGGGGGGTGATGCAGGCGGGGGCCGTGAGCGCGGCACCCAGGCCTGGAGGCTGGAAGCGCCCTGGCGCCCAAGAGGGTACGGGGCGGGAGCGGCAGGGGAGAGGGGACCACGGCCGGCCCGGGCCATTGGTTTGGAGCCGGCGCCGGGAGGAACGGGGCCCGAACCGTCCTGTCCTCGGCGACCGCGGCCAGTAGGCGGGCGGGCGGCAGGAGTTTGGAAGAAGGGGGTTAAGGCTTGGGGCTTGCGGGGAACGCCGGGTCCACAAGCGGCCGCTGGAGGAGAGGAGACGAGGGCCCAGACACCGGGGATCTCATCGCCGGGGCTCTGAACGGCTCGTCTACGCCAACTCTTAAACTTCCCCGGTCGCGGCAGCGGGGCGGAAAGAAGGAAGCGGGCCGGGCCGCCGGAGGGGTGCCCGCCGACGGTGGCGACCGAGAAAGTTCGGCGCCATCGCCCCGGCCGCTCCCCTTGTCCTCCCCCGCCCCGCCCCGCCCCCAGCCCAGGCCGCAGGGAAAACCCGGGCCGCCTGCCGGGAGCTGCCACCCCATCTGAGGTCAGAAACACGTTTAACTCCTTCCCTCGGACGCTAACCACCCCCACCCACCCTCACCACGTGGTTGCTGGTTTCCAGTCTGTTCTCCCCGTTTTAACGGGACTCGGGACGCCCCGCGTGTCACAGCCTCCCAAAGGGGGCTCGAGCCCCAGTGTGAGAACCCTGTTCCTGGAAAAGCTGGGTTTCTCTGGAGACTAGGAAGTGGAGGGAGTCGTCAGTCAAGTTTGTTTACATCCTAAGGAGCTTCCAGATTGTTCCCAAGAGCGGGGGGTGGGGTGGGGGTGGCAGTGGTAGAAGGCACTGGAGACAAAGGAGACCAAAGGAAGGGGATGGCGAGGCGGGAGAGGCCTGGGCAGGGCAGGGGTGCTGCTCGGAAGCCTCGCCTTCCTGGATCGCCAACGCCCACCCCCGCCACCCCCGTTATTGACCGGGCTGAAGACCCAAGATCCTCCCCCACTCGCCGCAACCATCTGACACTCTTCTAAACACTTTTAGGATTCCCATTTAGAAATTATCCTTTAAAGTAAGTTAATTACCCATACCGTGAATTATATACTTCATGTGTGCCGGTATGTACTCAGTCGCTCAGTCGTGTTGGACTCTGCAACCCCTTGGGCTATGTAGCCCGCCAGGCTCCTCTGTCCATGGGATTCTGCAAGCAAGAACACTGGAGTGGGTTGCCATGCCCTCCTCCAGGGGATCTTCCCAACCCAGGGATGGAACCCAGGTCTCCTGCATTGCAGGCAGATTCTTTACCGCAGAGCCGTCCACCATACGATATCTCAAATTACACAGAATAAGTAAAAGAGATGGGCCTTACAAAATTATGATGTGTGCGTGGGTTGGGTGAGCATGAATCATCACCAAGTCCCAGAATTCCAGACTAGGGCCTGCAGTGCGTTGAAAGATGCGGTTTTAAAACAAACCCAAAGTAGGTAACAGGGAAGCCACCGGCTCATTGCAATGCAGGAAGCCTGGGTTCGATCCCTGGGGTCAGGAAGATCCCCTGGAGGAGGGCATGGCAACCTACTCCAGTATTCTTCCCTAGAGAATCCTCATGGACAGAGGAGCCTGGGGGCTACTGTCGCAAAGAGTCGGACATGACTGAGCGACTAAGCACAGCACAAAGGAGGAACAAATGCCCAAAGAACTAAGTAAAAGTGGAAGAATTCGGGACTGTGTCCCTTTCAACATTTACCCCCTGGGCGCAACGGGGCCTAAGGACAGGACATCCCCATACCGGAGTAGAGGCCTGCCTTGGGGTGGGGGAATGGCGGTTTGTTCCAGGGCTCACCTCTGGTTCAGAACCAGCCGAACGGACCCACGAGGCTCTGGAGCTCCCCTCTGCTCCCCCTGCACACACGCTGGTCACCCCTCGCTCACAGACCGCTGCACCCCACAACCAGGTTCTGGCTCTGAGCCTCCGCGTTAACGAGGCTCTGGCAGGCACTTGTTGCCTGAATTCCTAGGGCCCTGAACCTATAACCGCTGTCCCTGGCAAAGAGATGCGCCCTAGACCCCCTAATCGCTGCCCGGACCCCCCAAACCCCTAACCATGGACCTAAGCCTGCGATCAAGGGCCCGAGCATATACATGTGACACGGGACTGGACCCCTCACCCCGGCTTTGATCCCCTAAACGCGGCCTCAAGGCTCAAAACCTAGCCCCAGGCACGCAGTCTGGGAGTCCCGATGCTGGGAGGATCCGGAGTGCACACTATCTGGGGACACGCTTTAACCACCGAGAGTTTACTTTTCTGGACTTCCCAGAGCCGCTGGCACGGGCGATCAGCCCCCGGGGCCTGGACAGAGATTGGGTGGGGAGAGCGTTAGGCCGACGCGCGCCGAGCGGGGTTGGCGGGCCCGGGATGGGAGGCCGGCGAGGCGCAAAACGCCGCGCGCGGGGGCAGGTAGGGTCGGGAACTGCGGCCCCGGAAGGCGCGAGACCAGCCCGAACGTTCCGGGTCGCGCAAGCGCACTGCGGCGGGCGCGGGCACGCTTGGCACGCAGACGCCGTGAGGCGTGGGAGCCCGCGGCGCGGCCCCGAGGAGGGGGCGGGCGGCCTCCAGTACGCAGGCGCAGGCGCGCGGCCGCGCCGGCGGTTGGGGAGGGTTCTTCCGGAAGGTTCGGGAGGCTTCTGGAAAAGGCGCCGCGCGCTGGGCGGGCCCGCCTCTATATAAGGGCGGCGCGGGGGCGGTGCGCCAGTTGCCTCTGCGTCCCGGTGCTGCGTCGCTGCGGATCCCGTGCTAGTCCTTCAGCCAAGGTGAGGGGAGGCGGTTGTAGGGGGACGTGGGGATCCAGGGACGGGTGGGCGGCGGCGAGGGCAGCCCCCGGGGCCCCCTGAGGTCGGCGGGCCCGGGGCGGCCATGATTAACCCGGCAGGCCTCGGGCCTGCGGCGGTCTCCCGTCCCCTCCCC
The DNA here is from genome assembly GCF_029378745.1 of Bos indicus. NCBI lineage: Eukaryota > Metazoa > Chordata > Mammalia > Artiodactyla > Bovidae > Bos > Bos indicus. The sequence continues at coordinate 67,000,717 of NC_091780.1, read as the reverse complement.
CACCCGCCGTCGGGAGCGAGTGGGCCCGGGGCTGCGGGGGTCGTGCGGGATGGTAAGGGCCGGGGTCTGCGGCCCCGGAGTGGGGTCCCCGGGCCGCGGGCGGGGGCGCCCGAGCGGAGCGGCGGCCGCGCGGCCGGCGTGGGCTGCGGCGGTGGCGGCGGCGCCCGGCCCCCGGAATGAGGTCATCCTTTGTCAGCCGGCTCCTCCCGCGCGCCCCGCGCTCGGGAGCGGGAGCGGGAGCGAGACGCGGCGGGGAGGGGTCCGGCCGGTGGCTTCACGGGCTACGCGTACTCCCTCAGATGCCCGAGGAGACCCAGGCCCAGGACCAGCCGATGGAGGAGGAGGAGGTGGAGACTTTCGCCTTCCAGGCGGAAATTGCCCAGTTGATGTCACTGATCATCAACACTTTCTACTCGAATAAGGAGATTTTTCTGAGGGAGCTGATTTCAAACTCGTCCGACGTAAGTCTCTCAATGTGGATTGGGGTGTTTGAAAGGGGACTGTTTTAGGGGGGATGTGCGTCATCACGTGTCATCTTTTTAAATAGGCCCTGGACAAGATCAGGTATGAGAGCTTGACCGATCCCAGTAAGTTAGATTCTGGGAAAGAGCTGCACATTAATCTCATACCGAACAAGCAAGATCGAACCCTCACCATCGTGGACACCGGCATTGGGATGACCAAGGCCGATTTGATTAATAACCTGGGCACCATCGCCAAGTCCGGGACCAAAGCGTTCATGGAGGCTTTGCAGGCTGGCGCTGATATCTCCATGATTGGCCAGTTTGGTGTCGGGTTTTATTCAGCCTATTTGGTGGCTGAGAAAGTGACCGTCATCACCAAACATAACGATGATGAGCAGTATGCCTGGGAGTCTTCTGCAGGAGGGTCCTTCACAGTGAGGACTGACACAGGTAGGCACCCGAGAACAGGGTGGGGTGCTGTAGGCACTGGAACCCCAAAGGAGGGATGAAGTTTGTAGGTTTTTTTTTTTTTTTTTCTTTTCCTTTTTAAAACCTGTTTCTCTGGAGGGTGATAGCATGCACTTGTGGCTGTTTATCTTGGGCAAGGCCGTTAACTGCCCTCAGACTCTTCCCAGTTGTAACCGCAAGCTTCTGCTTCGTAGACTTTTCGGATAACTGCCCGGGAGAGCGAAATAGTATTTTTATTTTTTTGCCTTGATCAGGCCATTGTGATTGAAATTGGACTCAATCTCTGGACTTTCTTTTCAGGAGAACCAATGGGACGTGGAACAAAGGTTATTCTGCATCTGAAAGAAGACCAGACTGAGTACCTGGAGGAGCGGAGAATAAAGGAGATTGTGAAGAAGCATTCTCAGTTCATTGGCTATCCCATCACTCTTTTTGTGAGTTCCATGTATCCTGTATATGTAGGTTACTAAAGTGACTGAACTGAAATCCTGTTAGTCCTTAGTGCTTTTCATAAGAGATCCAAACTTGCATTAATTCCTGGGCTGGTGGGTCGACTCTTGTCAAGGTTCCCGGAACTGTTAAGATCCTTCAGAAATTGGTGAGTGGCTTCCTGGCTACTAGTGTTTCTCAGGTGGCGTTGGTGTAAGTGCTGCAGTCTCCTTTAGCTTTTTTCCCCCGGTTTTGTGATGGAGAGGTGACAAGATTTGTCCTCCTTTGAAGGTGGAAAAGGAACGTGATAAAGAAGTTAGTGATGATGAAGCAGAAGAGAAGGAAGACAAAGAGGAAGAGAAGGAGAAAGAAGAAAAGGAGTCTGATGACAAGCCCGAGATAGAAGATGTTGGCTCAGATGAAGAGGAGGAAGAGAAGAAGGACGGGGACAAGAAGAAGAAAAAGAAGATCAAGGAGAAGTACATTGATCAAGAAGAGCTGAACAAGACAAAGCCTATCTGGACCAGAAACCCTGATGACATCACTAACGAGGAGTATGGAGAGTTCTACAAGAGCCTGACCAACGATTGGGAGGATCACTTGGCGGTCAAGGTGAGTGACTAAGTGCTTCAAAACTACCATCCCTGCACATGTTTGAGGCAGCATTCTGTTCCCCGATGCCCCATTCTTTGCCCGGAGTCATTGTTAGGTAACTCTGTAATATATGGGGCTTTTTGTTGGTTTAAGTTGTTTGCCCTGTGTTAATCTTGATTGTTTTTACAGCATTTTTCAGTTGAAGGACAGTTGGAATTCAGAGCCCTTCTTTTTGTCCCAAGACGAGCTCCTTTTGACCTGTTCGAAAACAGAAAGAAGAAGAACAACATTAAGTTGTATGTTCGCAGAGTATTCATCATGGATAACTGCGAGGAGCTAATCCCTGAATACCTGAGTAAGTATAGTCTTGATACAAAGAACGATGACTGTTATTGGTCTGAGTGATTCATCTTGTCAACTCTGGTTTTTAAACTAAACATGGGGGAAAGCGTTCATCTTTGGATTTTTGGGTTTACAAATTAGTCAGTTTTTGTCTTTGGAGTGACTGGTTGCATTTGGTCTGTTTTTCAGATTTCATTAGAGGTGTGGTGGATTCTGAGGATCTTCCTCTGAACATTTCCCGTGAGATGTTGCAACAAAGCAAAATTTTGAAAGTTATCAGGAAGAATTTGGTCAAAAAGTGCTTGGAACTCTTCACTGAACTGGCAGAAGATAAGGAGAACTACAAGAAGTTTTATGAGCAGTTCTCTAAAAATATTAAGGTTGGTTAGAAACACATTTGACTATTATGAGTAGTAATCAAACTGATTTTTCATTTGAAATAATTTGAACACAGAGAAAGTCTTCTTAAAGCTAACAATGTCTTTCAGCTTGGAATACATGAAGATTCTCAAAATCGGAAGAAGCTTTCAGAGCTGTTGAGGTACTATACTTCTGCTTCTGGTGATGAGATGGTTTCTCTCAAGGACTATTGCACAAGAATGAAGGAAAACCAGAAACACATCTATTACATCACAGGTAACTTACAGGCAGTAAATGCGCCCGTCGATCTTTGTGTGATCCCATGGGAACAGTTGCGTGTGTCTTCTGCCCGTGTGGTGGTACACGTAATTTAGTAGGTGTTAATCTAACAAAAATAAAGAGATTGCTGTTAAAAGATCTAAAACTTTGGCTTCTTAGGTGAGACCAAGGACCAGGTGGCCAACTCGGCCTTCGTGGAGCGCCTCCGGAAGCACGGCTTGGAAGTGATCTACATGATCGAGCCCATTGATGAGTACTGTGTGCAGCAGCTGAAGGAGTTTGAGGGGAAGACCTTAGTGTCAGTCACCAAAGAGGGCCTGGAACTTCCAGAAGATGAGGAAGAGAAAAAGAAACAAGAAGAGAAAAAGACAAAGTTTGAAAACCTCTGCAAAATCATGAAGGACATTTTGGAGAAGAAAGTTGAAAAGGTGTGTGAATAGTCTTTTTTTTCTTTTATTTTTTGGTTACTAACCCTTCTTAGGGGTGTTAGGTGTCTTTTGAACAAGTCACATATACATAGTCCTTAAGATTTTTAAAGACATGCGAACTTAAAAGGAGCTTAAAGCTTCGGATTTGTAATAGTATTTGCAAATAGTATTTCTGATTCATTAATACTCAAGTTCCTTAAATATTCAAATAAACCTGGTATCAAGTACTGAGACTAGAACATCTCTATGCCCAGTTATCACTATATACTTTTTTTTTCCTGATGAAAGGTGGTTGTGTCAAACCGGTTGGTGACATCCCCATGCTGCATTGTCACAAGCACATACGGCTGGACAGCAAACATGGAACGGATCATGAAGGCGCAAGCCCTGAGAGACAACTCCACGATGGGTTACATGGCTGCCAAGAAGCACCTGGAGATCAACCCTGACCATTCCATCATTGAGACCTTGAGGCAAAAGGCAGAGGCTGACAAGAATGACAAGTCTGTGAAGGATCTGGTCATCCTGCTGTACGAAACAGCTCTCCTGTCTTCTGGCTTCAGTCTGGAGGATCCCCAGACACATGCCAACAGGATCTACAGGATGATCAAACTTGGTCTCGGTAAGCCTTACGCGAGTGCTATGTGTAATACCATTGAAGAAAAAAACCCAAACACATGACTGTTGAAAAGGGTGAACTTTCAGCAATTTCAACAAGTTGGGGTCTCTTGTTCCATTTGTGAAACGCTGAAGTCACATGAGTTAAAAGGGGGTAAGTAAGCATTTTCCGTCACGTACCTTGTAGTTCGCTCAGCCTTGAGAGTGGGTGTGATGAAGCTGTAGTGTTGGACTAATTATGTGGCTTTAAGAAGCCTAATGCATGTTTTTTGTTTCCTTTAAGGTATTGACGAGGATGACCCCACTGCTGATGACAGCAGCGCCGCGGTCACTGAGGAAATGCCACCCCTGGAAGGAGACGACGACACGTCCCGCATGGAGGAAGTGGACTGAGCGCTGCCGAGGGTCGCTCTGCTGTGTTCAGCGCTCTGTCTCCATTCCCTCCAGTGTGTTTTCAAGTATTTCTTTATTTTTGTTAACATTTAAAAATCTGTATGGCATGATAACTGCATAAGGGGAGGATAAGATTTCTTTATACTAAGTGTGATACTGTGATACTTTTAGCACTAAAGCAGAGCTAGTTGTTGTTTCCTAGTTTCATGTTGGCTTATTTTAACACATGGAAGTAGTTGCCGTTTGTTGTAAGGTGTGTACGTAACCTCTGTTAACTTTGTGGTCTGAAGTGTTTAGCTATCAAGCAGATTCTTTAGTAGACCAAAATTTTCTGTCACTGAAATGTTCTGAAGTATATACCTTGATGTTTAAAAGAAACACTTGTCCCAGCAAGTTTTCATCTTCTGGGATATACTTTGTAAAGCTTCCATCCCCTGTAGTTATGACTGCATGTGCCAGGCCTCTAGAAGTTAGTGTGTTAAGCTGAACCAACTTGATTGGAGTCATTGTCCATACATCGGGCTTGTTTTCCAAAGAAAAATATTGTTTAGAGTAGCAAAATTATAAGCCTGCCCAGGCATGTTGTAAAGCCGCTGGAAAGGTAACTTGGAGCAAGTTTTGTGAATGGAAATGTAGTGCTCAAGTCACATTCTGCTTCAAAAAGTTGTAACAAATACAGATGAATTAAAAGAAATGATGTGTGATGTCTTATTTGTGGGGGTGGTCCCAGAATGTAAAACATGAGGTGTGCACCTCTTCCCTAGGAGAGTCAAGGAAGCAGGTGGGTGGTGTGGCCTCCCTAGAGCCTTACTGCTGCAACCTTAGGGTGCTCAGGCCACATGTGTGGGGTGAGCCTCTGCTTAAAAGACACAGGAGAATGGAACTTGCTGCTTCTGTGTCCACGTGTTAGATTTTCTAATGACATTGTGCTGTAGGATTTCAGTGTCTAAGCTGCACTTTGATGGTATTGGTGAAACAGGGGATATGCAGTACTCCCCTTTTACTGCCTGGCCCTCACGAACCACAGCTGCTGAACGCCTTCCCACCTGAAGCCATCTCTGCTGCTTGTTCTCTGGTTCTTTACTGAGCCTCAGGAAAGGTGTGTCCGGGAGGCTGCTGCTGCTGCTAAGTCACTTCAGTCGTGTCGACTCTGTGCGACCCCGTAGACAGCAGCCCACCAGGCTCCACTGTCCCTGGGATTCTCCAGGCAAGAACACTGGAGTGGGTTGCCATTTCCCTCTCCAATGCATGAGAGTGAAAAGTGAAAGTGAAGTCGCTCAGTCATGTCCAACTCAGCAACCCCACGGAGTGCAGCCTACCAGGCTCCTCCGTCCATGGGATTTTCCAGGCAAGAGTACTGGAGTAGGGTGCCATTGCCTTCTCCAGTCTGGGAGGCTACTGACAGCCATAAGCAGCACACAGCAGTTGGAGAGGGCAGGGGTGAGCATTGGAGTACTTGGTGGGAGTTCTACCCAGGATTTGGACCTACAGCCTGAGAGAGGCCTGAAGAGTCCATAGACTGTGGCAAGTCTGTCGGATAGTAAGCGCTGGTGGGTAGTAAGTGCCTGGTAAGCAATAATCTCCTTTAATCCTTAAAATTTAATGCAGCAGCAATTTTTAACTCCCATTAGTCTAAGGAGGGCTTCCCTGATAGTAAAGAATCTGCCTGCAACGCAGGAGACCCTGGTTCAATTCCTGGGTTGGGAAGATCCGCTGGAGAAGGGGTACCACCTACTCCAGGATCCTTGGGCTTCCCTTGTGGCTCGGCTGGTCTGGTGCCAGTGGTCCTGCTGTTCAGGAATTGGTAACTGAAGGGCAAAAAGCAAGTTTTCTTACTTCCCACCTCTAGTAAGGAGACTAATTCCATTCAAATTAAAAGTATTAGATCCTCTATAAATGGTCTCCAGTGGAAAAAAAATGCCCACAGAGCATTTCCCCTCTGAATATGGAAAGTGTTTATGGCAGGCATGTAATTGGAACTGTCCCCCAGCAAGCCCCATGCCAGAGACGGACCACGGAGACCACACGTGCGCACCCCGGGGCTGAGAAGATGAGGTAGAGGACACCAGCACCTTCAGTCGTCAGGGGGTCCCCGCCTACTGCTGCCAAGTCCAGCGCGTCACACTCCTGAAACTGGTCCCACGCTGGTGAGTGTACAGAGCGCTGGAAAGCGAGATTGGTATGGTGCAAGGTAGGAATGTGCTCAGTTGCTAACTCGTGACCGACTGTGACCCCCATGGACTGTAGCCTGCCAGGCTCCTCTGTCCGTGGGCGAGAGGACTCGAGTGGGGTGCCATTTCGTTCTCCAGGGGATCTTTCCTAACCAGGCATTGGACCTGCTGCTCCTGCATTGACAGGCAGATAGTTTACCACTGAGCCACCAGAGTGGAAAAGATTTCCTCCGGGATTGTGGTGGTGAGAAATCTACAAAACCGGCACAAGGATTCATCAAAGTCCCAAGATAAGAGATCAATATACGAAATGGGATTTAAATTTTGTTAGCAGGAAAAAAAGTCATCAGTGTTTTAAAATGCCTACTACCATTTTAAAATCTGTACTAGAAAACAACAACAAATTGTAATAGTATACTAAACAGGAATATATTTTACAAGAAGCTATGCAAGACCCTGCATCTGAGAACTGGAAAGCAGAAATTAGAGACCGAGGTAAACGGAGAAAAGTGGAAGAAGCCAGACAGAAAAAACACTGCCTCCTAGTGGACTGGACTGCAGGGGGTCCAGGAGGGAACTCGTGCCCGGAAACTTGGGACAGCTGCACAGCCGTGTGTGTTTATTAAAATTCCAGCTTAAAATACACAAAATGGGTGAATCTGAACTGGGTTTTGTACATAAACAGCAAATGAAAAAAAAGCAAAGCTATAGAAAGCAGTCTATAGGGATTCAGAAGTGAGTTTGAGCACGTCCTGTGCCTCATCCCTTCACTTGTAAATCAGCTAATATAAATACTCAGGAGCCTGTTCCGGTGTTCCCTAGGTAGTGGGCTTACCAGGTGCCTGGTGTCTAACGGGCTCACTACTCAGCCGGTCACCTTGCTTGGACTCAGTTCCCCCCGTACTTTCTGCAGTGTAACCTCCTGCAAGCCCCAACCCAGGCCTCGCCCTTCTAGAATTTTCCCCAGACTGCCGTGGCCTTGCTGTCTCCTGGTCCTCTGAACTCACTGGTTGCTATCAAGCACAGATTCCTCATGCTTTCATTGAACAGCAGCGAAGGACCAGCCCAACACATGAAAGACGCATCATCGGGGGTTTCCCTGGTGGTCCAGCGGTAAAGAATCCCCCTGCCAGTGCAGGGGACACGGGTTCGAACCCTGATCTGGGGAGATGCCGCGGAGCAGCTAAGCCCGTGTGCCAGAACTACTGAAGAGCCTGTGCCCTAGAGGCCCTGCTCTGCAACAAAAGAAGCCCCCGCAATGAGAAAGCCCACGCACTGCAATGAAGGGCAGCCCCAGCTCACTGCAACTAGAGAAAAGCCTGCACAGCAGTGGAGACCCAGCACGGCAAAAATAAGTATTTTAAAGAATAAAAAACTACAAAGAAACATGCATGATGGGGGAAGGCAGCCATGGCAAAGGTCACGGAGCCCCAATTTTTTGTGGTTGGAAGTACAGGGGCTCAGCTGGTGGGGCAGGGTGGGCAGGTGTGTGGGAAGGCTCCAAGGGGGTGGTGTGGGGGCGGGGTGTGCTCCAGGAAGAGGGTGACTGCTGATAGAAGGTGGGGGGCTTCCCAGTGTAACCAAGTCTTGAGAGCCTGGATGTGTTAGGTCTTGAGAAGGGACCCCTGAGCATCTGAGTGATGAGAGAAAGCTAGAAGGTGAAACCTACTGAGTGTGCCTTGAACAATCAGCTTTGGGCCTGGATTGGAGACTGTCCAGCCACTTAGATGATGGGAAGAGGGTCGCCGTGGTCTGCCATGGGGCTGCTTTTTCAGAATAGGGGGGCCCACCCCTTGGGAAACGCCCTCAATACCAGGAATACTGAGTGGATTTGATGTGACCAGTCAGCTCCACCATCTCCGTGAAGTTGCCTCATCTTTGTACCCTACACACGGGAAGAACAGCACTGAGAAATCCAGGGCACGCCCACAGTGGCAATCCCACACTCGGTCTGACGATCCTACCTTCAGTGATGGGTCTGAGGAAGAGCCAATAGGACCAGCCTGACTCGCCAACATAGATTGGTAAGTATCTGTATCCAAAATACTTAGTGTTTGGCACATGGTACTCAGATATCTCTGTACAAATTAGTCTCAGACCTTCACAGTTTACAGTTTACAGTTTCTAGTTTCTTTGTTAACTTTTCTTTTGTAGATTTCTAAAGTGCATGCAGAAGTGGAGAGAGACAAGTAAGTGTTGACAAGGACACGCAGTAATCAGAGCCCTCACACACCGATGATGGGGAAGTAAAGTCGTGCCATTTTGGAAAACAATCTGGCAGTTCCTGGAAAAGTTAAACATAGAATTACCGTGTGATCCAGCAGTCCCACTCCTAGGTATGTACCCAGGAGAAATGAAAACATATGTCCACAAAAATACATACAGTCCTCCCAGGGTGTCTATTCCTCAGGGGCTTTGTTCCAGGACCCCCGAAGACACCAAAATCTGAGGATGCCCAAGTGTCTTGAATGAAGAGAAGGGTGAAGTCAGCCCTCGGAGTCCTTAGGATATGTGTGCACACATTTTCATAGCAGCATTATTGCTCCTAAAGGAAATCAACCACGAAATTCATTGGAAGGACTGCTGCTGAAGCTGAAGCTCCAGTACTTTGGCCACTTGATGCAAAGAGTGGACTCATGGGAAAAGACCTTGATGCTAGGAAAGACTGAAGGCAAAAGGAGAAGGGGGCGGCAGAGGATGAGATGGTTAGACAGCATCACTGGCTCAATGGACATGAATCTGAGCAAACTGCAGGAGATAGTGGTGGACAGGAGCCTGCAGTCCACGGAGTCGCAAAGAGTCGGACACAACTTAGCGACTGAACAACAATTATTCATAAAAGCCAAAAGGTGGAGACAAACCAAATGTCCATCAACCAATGAATGGAAAGTAAATATTCCATGGCAGTGGGATATTACTGCCATAGAAAGAATGAAGTACTGATTCACACTATAATACGAGTGTACCTTGAAAACTATGCCAAGTGAAGTAAATCAGTCACAAAGACCACAGTTTTATCTCATGATCTCACTCGTATGAAATGTCCACAGTAGGCAAATCCACAGAGACAGAACGTAGCTGCGTGGCTGGCCAGGGACCTTGGGGAAGAGACATGGAGAGTCGCCGTTTAACACCTATAGAGTTTCTTTTTGGGGTGTTCATGGTGTTGAACATAGATTGTGATGGCTTTTCAGTACTGTGAAAATAGTAAAAGTTGATGAACTGTACACGTTCGGAAGTTTTTGGCTGTGCCTGCTTTCCGTTGCCGTGCGGGGACTTCTCTAGTCGCTGTGCTGGCTTAGCTGCTCCTTGGCTCGTGGGATCTTAGTTCTGCCACCAGGGGTCAAACCTGCACCCCCTGCATCGGAAGACAGATTCTTAACCCCTGGGCCACCAGGGAAGCCCCAAACTGTACCCTTTAAATGAATGAATTGTATAGTATATATACGACTATCTCAAACTGTTACTGAAAAAATGTAGAAGGAGTTTGGTCCCTCAAAAAATTAAACTATATGATCCAGCAATTCCACCTTAGGGTATATACTCAGAAATCAGTGTTCATGGCAGTGTCATGATATTAGCCAGAAGGTACAAACAACCCATCACTCAGTGAACTGATGGATAAACAAAATGTGGCGTATACACACGATGAAATGTTATTTGGCCTTAAACAGGAACGATCCACTATGTGTTAAGACATGAATGAACCTTGAGGACAGTATGCTATGTGAAATAAACTAGACACAGAAGGACAAATTACTGTATGACTCCACTTATTTTTTAAAACTTTTTGCCTGTGTTGCACAGTTTGCAGGATATTAGTTTCCTGACCAAATTGAACCCCAGGCTGCAACAGCAAAAGAGTGGAGTTGTAATCACTGGACAAGCAGGGAATTGCCATGTGTGATTCCACTTAATATGAGGTATCAAGAGGAGTCAAACTCATCGACACACAGTACCAGGGCGGTTGCCAGGGGCTGGGGCAGGGGGAGTTGGCATTTAATGCGGACAGAGTTTCAGCTGGGGATGATGAAGAAGTTCTGGAGATGGACGGTGGTGATGGGGCACAGCGACGTAACTGTACTTGATTCCACTGACCTGTGCTCTTAGACGTGACCGTTGTTGTTCAGTTGCTGAGTCGTGTCCGACTCTGTGACCCCGTGCACTGTAGCACACCAGGCCTCTTTGTCCTTCACCATCTCTTGGAGCTTGCTCAAACTCATGTCTATTGAGTCGGTGATACCATCCAACCATCCCACCCTCTGTCATCCCCTTCTCCTCCTGAGTTCAATCTTTCCCAGCATCAGGGTCTTTTCTAATGAGTCAGTTCTTCGCATCAGGTGGCCAAACTATTGGAGTTTCAGCTTCAGCATCAGTCCTTCCAATGAATATTTAGGACTGATCTCCTTTAGGATGGACTGGTTGGATCTCCTTGCAGTCCAAGGGACTCTCAAGAGTCTTCTGCAACACCACAGTTCAAAAGCATCAGTCCTTCAGCGCTCAACCTTCTTTATGGTCCAACTCTCACATCCATTTAAAAATGGTTAAAATGGTAACTTTTATGTCACGCCTATTTCCACACACACAGCAGGGGGAACTGTTCTGTGAGCCACTACAGTCCCATCAGCCAGCTTCAACAGTTATCGTTATGGATCTCACTTGAGTTTGGAATCTCCTTGTTTATCTATAATTTTATTGATTTATGACTGCTCTGGGGCTTCATTAGGCTTTTCTCGAGTTGCGGCGAGCCAGGGCTACTGTTGAGCTGCGTGGCAGTGGCTTCTCGTTTCAGAACACGGCTCTAGAGCACTCGGGCTTCAGCAATTGTGGTGCGTGCTTTTAGTTGCTCCTCGGCCTGTGGGATCCTCCCAGATCAGGGATCAGACCCGTGCCTCCTGTGCTGGCAGGTGGATTCTTTACCACTGAACCACCAGGGAAGCCCTGGAATCTTCTAAGGATCATTATTCATCCCTTTGATAGATGAGGCCACTGCAGCTCCGAGTGGTCCCGGGTAAGAGGGGGCGCCATGAATGGACCGTGTCTGCCACTTCTCACTCCTAGTGGGTTGTCCACAGACCTTTGGTTTTTTTCCCACACCAGCTTTCCATGACCCCATTCAAAGTGTGTGAGTGATGGCGGGCGCCTGATCCTCGCCCCCTGTCTGGCCTCAGTTTACCCTGCATCCTCCCCCTTTCTTTGACGCATTTCTCACAACCGTCCTGCAGCGGAAAGTGTGCGGTCCATCTTCCCGCCTCTCCAGGGCCTGTTGGCCGTGAAGGTTAAGTGTGTGTCCGGCTTGTCCACTGCCAACCCAGTGGCCGGGTATTCATCTGCGGGCTGAATGAAGAACTGGTGCACGCAACTGATCCTCCCCCCTTCCTGTGGGGATGGCAAATTGTTTAAACAGTTGTATAATCTGGGAAGATGGTCGTCCCTTTTCTAAGCCTTCAAGATCTTCTCGAACCTTTGAAAGTGTGATAACAGATTACTCTTCTATAGGAAGGAGCATTCCAGGAAGCAGGGCTCTTTGTGAGTCATGGTGTATTAATAGCACCATCAAAGTCGAACAAAGATCCTGTGACGCTGTTTCAGCTCCGAAGAGCTGAGCATATTTTCTGCCAAGTGTTATGTCTGCTCAGAACATAATCACCTCCTTATGAAAGTCCCTTAAAGCCTCAACACTTGGTCAGTGAAAGTTCTAGAACTTAAAATGTGGCCCAAAATGCACTGTTGTGTTTTTTTCAATTCCAAGGTAAAAAATAAAAAAAGCTAACAAATGAAAGTGTAAAAATTGGTGTCAGCTCTCCACCTTTTAAAAAGTTGCATGGAAAAAAAATAAAAAAAAATAAAAATAAAAAAATAAAAAGTTGCATGGATAGGGAATTCCCTGGCTGTCCAGTGGTTAGGACACCATGCTCTCACAGCTGAGGGCGCCGGTTCAATCCCTGTTTGGAGAACTAAAAGATCCCACATCCCACAAGCAGCGAGGTGTGGCCAAAAAAAGGCTAGATGGATGAAGCCAATAAAACATTTCACCTTTGAACTCCATTCATTGTGCATGGAACCCCATGAGCCCATCACTGTTCCCATCCAGCCAAATGGTCGAGGCCAGTCAGTCCCGTCCACACTCTGTACAACCCGCTTCTGTCCCCCAGGCTTTCTGAAGCAGTTTCTGAATTTCACTGAATCATATCATCTGTAAGTATTTCATCTTTTCCTTAACATTTCTTTGTAATTCAAACAGACTCAAGGTACTTGGCACTGCAATGAAAAATACATAATTAAAAACCAGGCAGGATGGGACGTCCCTGGTGTTGTGGTGGGTTAGAATCCACCTGCTGATGCAGAGGATGTGGGCTTGATCCCTGGTGGGGGAAGACTCCACATGCCACGGAGCAACTAAGCCCCGTGTGCCGTTACTGCTGAGCCTGGGCCCTAGAGCCCGTGCCCTGCACAGAGAGACGCCGCGCAGCGAGAGCCGGCGCTCCGAGCGGGGTGGCCGCCCTGCTCACCTCGGCCAGAGAAAAGCCTTCTGATGAAGACCCAGAGCTGCCAAAAGTAAAATAATAGTAAATAAAAATGAAAAAATAAGACAGGATGTTCATTTTTACCACCTGAATTTAACACCATCCTGGAGGTTTCAGCTAGGGCAGTTAGGCAATATAAAAAGTACCCTGACTGACAGAGAAGAGTAAAAGTGATCTCTGTGGATGACATGATCTTCTACATGGAAACCTTTAAGGAATACACACACACACACACACACACACACACACACACACACACACACACACACAGAGTGGACTATTACTCAGCCATAAAAAAGAGTGAAATACTGACATTTGTGGTAATGTGGACTATCCCCGGTGGCTCAGAAGTTAAAGCGTCTGCCTCCAATGAGGGAGACCCGGGTTCAATCCCTGGGTCGGGAAGATCCCCTGGAGAAGGAAATGGTAACCCACCCCAGTATTCTTGCCCGGAGAATCCCATGGACGGAGAAGCCTGGTAGGCTACAGTCCACGGGGTCGCAAAGAGTCAGACACGACTTCACTATTCACTATGCTTAATGAAATAGGTCAGAAAAACAGAGACAAATATCAATTATATGTGAAATCTAAAAAAATAATACTAATGAATGTATATACAAAACAGAAACAGGTTCCCAGGCATAGAAACCAAATTAGTGGTTACCAAAGGGCAGAGGGGAGGGGGAAGGATGAATTAGCAGTATGGGATTAACAGATACAAACTACTGTCTATAAAACAGATAAGCAAGAAGGATTTACTGTATAGCGTAGGTAACTGAACCCGTTACCTTGTAAATAACCTACGATGGTGCATAATCTGTAAAAATACTGAATCACTGTCACCGGAAATTAAATACAACATTGTAAATCGACTATATTTCAATTTTAAATACTTAGTGACTGTGAAGCTAATATTATTTGTGGCATATTAATTTGGTAATTCCTTTCATCATTCATTGAAAAACAAATACTTTTGAGCAGTTGTGCTGTGCATATAACCACCATCCCCAATAAAAAGAAACGCAAGAAGGCAAAGTGGTCGTCTGAGGAGGCTTTACACATAGCTGAGGAAAGGAGAGAAGTGAAAGGCAAGGGAGAAATTAAAAGTAAACCCAACTGAAGGCAGAGTTCCAGAGAATAGCAAGGAGAGATAAGAAAGCTTTCTTAAATGAACAATGCAAAGAAATAGAGAAAAACAATAGAATGGAGAAGACTAGAGATCTCTTCAAGAAAACTGGAGATATCAAGGCAACATTTCATCCAAGGATGGACACTATAAAGGACAGAAATGGTAAGGATTTAACAGAAGCAGAAGAGATTAAGAGGTGGCAATTATACACAGAATTATACCAAAAAAGAAAATAAAAATATTAATGATCCAGATAACCATGATGGTGTAGTCACTCACCTAGAGCTAGACATCCTGGAATGTGAAGTCAGGTGGGCCTAACAAGCATTTCTATGAACAAAGCTAGTGGAGGTGATGGAATTCCAGCTGAGCTATTTCAACTCCTAAAAGATGATGCTGTTAAGGTGTTGCACTCAATATGTCAGCAACTCTGGAAAACTCAGCAGTGGCCACAGGACTGGAAAAGGTCAGTTTTCACTCCAATCCCAAAGAAGGTCAATGCCAAAGAATGTTCAACCTACTGCACAATTGCACTCATTTCACATGCTAGCAAGGTAATGCTCAAAATCCTTCAAGTCAGGCTTCAGCAGTACATGAACCAAGAACTTCCAGATATACAACCTGGATTTAGAAAAGGCAGAGGAACCAGAGATCAAATTGCCAAGATCCTTTGGATCATCAAAAAAGCAAAGGAATTCCAGAGAAACTCTATTTCTGCTTCATTGACTGCACTAAAGCCTTTGTGTGGATCACAACAAACTGAAAAATTCTTAAAGAGATGTGAACACCAGATCACCTTACCTGTCTCCTGAGAAACCTGTATGCAGGTCAAAAAGCAACAGGTAGAACCGGACACGGAACAATGGGCTGGTTCAAAACTGGGAAAGGAGTACATCAAGGCTGTATATTGTCATCCTGCTTACTTAACTTATACGCAGAGTACATCATGTGAAATGCCAGGGCGGATGAATCACAAGCTGGAATCAAAATTTCCAGGAGAAATATCAACAACTTCAGATATGCAGATGATACCACTCTAATGGCAGATAGTGAAGGCCAGGGAAACCTGGTGTGTGCTGCACTCCATGCGGTCAGAAAGTCAGACAGGACTTAGCGACTGAACAATGAGCACATGGCGGGGCTTAAGACTGAAAGTTCCTTGGCTCCAGTCTAGTGAACCAGGTAGAAATCAGCAGGCAGCTTCTATACAGGCTGGTCTGGCTTGCTGTGGGTGAGAGTGCAGAGAAATGGCTCTTAACCAAGACTTTCAGGTTAAGGAAGGTTTCTTGGAGGAGGTGCCAAACTAAGAGGAAGAGGATAAAAAGTCAGGGGTGGGGGCAAGGAGAGGGAAGCCTTTCCAGCAGAAGTCAGAGCCCTGGGCGGTTGGGAGGGAGGGATCTCGGTAACTTCCCGCATCTGGAAGGAGAGGTGGGGGCAGGCGCGGTTTTTAGGTCTGGATGCCGCCGGCAGGGAACGTGGGGTTACGGTTTGAGGGTCATCCCCTAGCACCGGGGAGTCACTCAAGGTTTTGCGGCAACATTGTGTCCGCGAGTGGAGCCGGGATGCGGGAGCCTAGCTCAGCGGGTTCACACGAGCTTCGCAAAGGGGCCGCGAGGTCGAACCGCCGGAGCGCTGGGGGCGCGGGCGGGTGGAGAGGCGCAGGATGCGTTGTCATGGAGATGTCTGTGACGTCACACCGGTCGGGCCGCAAGACCTTCCTTGTCTACCCAGTGGATGGTCACACTGGGAACAAAATGGACATGCCATTCAGAAGGTAGGCCTTCAGTGACAGTGCTGTGCCCTGCGACCCCAGCTGCTCTGAATAAACAGCACCTCGGCCCCGGCCTCGCTTGAGCAAGGGTCCCCCCGGCCCCGACTTGAGTAAACAACCCGCCCCCTCGGACTCACCCTTGAGAGCCAGTTCCTCGCTGCTCCTGGAGGCCGCACGGGGCGCTGCGGATCTCGGGCAGGTGGGCGCAGGTGTGCAGGTGGGCGCAGGTGTGCTGGTGGGCGCAGGTGGGCGGCCACAGGCGCCTCCAGGCGCTCCCGCCCCGCACGGGGCGCCTTTCCCCGCACCTGCCGCCCGCGCAGGGGGGCCATTAAAGCCGCGCCAGCCGCGGTAGGTCGCGGCGGGGCCTCAAGAGGCCCCAGCGGCCAGGAGGGGCCCGAGACAGCAGAGCTCAGACCCTGCGTGGGCTCCCTGCCCCGTGAGGGGAGGACCGCCAGTCCCGGGGAGGAGGTGGGCCCTGCCTTGTGGGAGTGAAGAGACCTTCCCCTGGTGGTGGGGGCCCCTGACTCCGGGGCGTGAAGAAACCCCACAGTGAGAGTGGGCGGCTCCTCACCCTGCCCAGCCAGCACTTTGGAGCCATCTTGGGTATGAGGAGTGAGGATGGTTCCTCCTCCCCGGGACTGGGGTCCCTGCCTCCGAGAGAGCCCCCTTTCTTTCCCCCTTAAGGAGAAATATCTGTTGAAGTGAAGCAATGTGAAAGTTGCTCGTGTCCCACTCTTTGTGATCCCATGGAGTATGGGATCCCATGGACTAGTCCATGGAATTCTCCAGGCCAGAATACTGGAGTGGGTAGCCTTTCCCTTCTCCAGGGGATCTTCCCGACCCAGGGATCGGACCCAGGTCTCCTGCATTGTGGGGGGATTCTTTACCAGCCGAGCCACAAGGGAAGCCCAAGAATACTGGAGTGGGTAGCCTTTCCCTTCTTCAGTGGATCTTCCGGACCCAGGAATTGAACCCGGGTCTCCTGCCTTGAAGGCGGATCCTTTTCCAACTGAGCTGTTCTGTCCTCCCCAAGCCCCCCTGCCCAGGGCTGGTGCAGGCTGAGGCGCTGCCATCTCCTCAGGCGTGGAGTGAGGGGTTGCGAAGGGGCACCGGCAGCTCCCTGCCAAGGTGGGGCGGCCTGGGCCAGCCCTGAGCAGGTGCGAGTGGGAGGGCGAGCTTGGGCTGACCCCACTCCTTCCTGGGACCTCTAGCAGCCTGGAGATTCCCCTGCCCCAAACCCACAGGAGAATTCTAAGAATTCAGGAATTTACCTGAAGCAGGAGACCTGGGTTCCATCCCGGGGTTAGGAAGGTCTGATGGAGGAAGAAATGGCAACCCACTGTAGTATTCTTGCCTGGGAAGTCCCATGAATAGAGGAGCCTGGCGGGCTACAATCCATGGGGTTTGCCAAGACTGACTATACAACGCGACTTAGTGACTAAACAACAACAAAATTAATATCTGCATGTAAAACTGCATTTATTTAATAAATAAAATATTATTCTAACCTGTAGTTTTCCCTAGACAAACTGATTTATAATAAGAAAACCTCAGATGGTCTCTGGCTTTTCTGTGGGTTCCTTCAGCCTGAATGGGAATTCTTTTATTTTGGGTGCAGAACTGGGTGACCTTGATGGATTCTGAGAGGAGCCTGGGAGCTCTGGAGAGGCCGACCTACACACACAAGTTACCATGAGATGTGGCCGCCTCTGAAACTGCTTCTCCCTTTACAGCTTGGTCAACATTGTCTTGGAGTTGTAAGTTTTGATCTGTTTTTCAGACAGGAGATTGCAAAATGAAAAAAAAAAAAAAAATCCAGTGTCATTTTTAAAGACTTTATCTCAGAATAATTACACCCAAAAGTGTCTGGTCAAAATAATACCAAGTGTGGTATGAAGCGGGGTTCATCTTAAAAGTTAAAGCTGGAGGGCTTCCCTGGTGGCCCAGTGGTAAAGAACCCGCCTGTCAATGCAGGAGACGCAGGTTCAATCCCTGCTCTGGGAAGATTCCACATGCTGCTAAACAACTGAGCCCCTGAGCCACAACTACTGAGCCTTTGCTCTAGAGTCCGGAAGCTGCAACTACCAAAGCCCGAACACCCTAGAACCTGCCTCACAAGAGAAGCCAGCTCAATGAGAAGCCCGTGTACCGCAGCTAGAGAGCAGCCTCTGCTCGCTGCAAGTAGAGAAAAGCCTGAGCAGCAACGAAGACCCAGCACGCCCATAAATAAATAAATAAATATGTATTTAAACAGTTAACACTAGAGGGAAAAAAACAGAAGAAACTTTCCCTGTAGTTTGTGCGTGAAAATACAGGTCTTACTGTCCCTGCCTCTTCCCAAGAACCTGACCGAATATACTAGGCAGAACGTAATTCTTTGGAGTGTGCATTTTTCCTTTCTTTTCTTTTAAGCCAGGGATCAAACCCATGCCTCCTGTAGTGGAAGCGAGGAGTCTGAACCACTGGACTGCCAAGGAAGTCCCAGAGGGTTCCAGGAGGTGCAGGGGGTAATGTTCCGCCTTCTGGCCTCCCGTTAGCTTATTACACTTCAATAGTATTTCCTGAGCACCTGCTCTGGTGCAGTGGATGGGAGTTGAGCTTGTGAAGGTGTCCTTGGAAGATGTACAGATCCAGGATTGTTTCTTGTCAGTGTGTGTGTGTGTGTACATGTGTGTGTGTGTGCAGGAGTTTATCTTTGGAAATTTGACCTTCAAAGACTTCTTGCTCTCTCAGGTTCCCAGTCCAGGAAAGGTGCTCAGATATTCGAAGCTTGACCCAGATCTTGGTTTCACGTGGGCAGAGACATAAAGACCCAGCACCCGTGGAACGACAGACCGTTTCCGTGATGCCTTAGAAACCACTTTAGGGGGAAGAGGAGCTTGGGAAATCTTTCAGGGCAAATTTTATTGCAAGGAAAAGATGCCTGCTTTGAACTGCTGGTTAGTTTTTGAATATCGTTAAGGGAGAGCTTTTTGAGTGTGTTTTTCCTTTCAAGCAGAAACGCAAAATTGAGTAAAGCACGGAGGCCAAGTTAGAGATGCCCTGTTCTGCCTCCCAGACCCCTTCATCCCCAGCGTGCCTCATCCGTGGGACCCCCTGCTGGGGGCGAGGAGGGTCACAGTGTCTTCTCCCCTTCTTGGCGGATCTTGAGAGTAGACTTGCTGAGCCCCTCTTTGGCCAAGGACCACTTTGCCTATCTGTTCTCTTCTTCAGACCAGCGTCGCTCCCTCCCAACTCCTCTGCTCTCAGAAGCCGGCCCTCTGGACTTCACCTCTGCCTTCTCTCTTCAGCCTCTGCTCCTGGTTGCTCCTGGGCTCCAGGTAGGAACCTTCACAGGGGCTCCAGTTTGGAGGCTGGCCTGTTCCCCAGGGCGCTCCTCCCAGTGTAGGGGGCCAGGGCAGGTCCAGGCAGGGAGGAGAAGGGAGCCAGCTAACCTGGGCTGCAGAGAGGAGGCCACTCCAGTCTCTTTGGACTGATTGGGAAGGCCCCCTTTCCCTCTTTCTGCCTTGTTAACAGGCATTTAAAAAACTATGTCTGTGCTGGGGCTTCATTGCTTTGCATGGGTTTTCTCTGGTTTTGCTGAGCAGGGGCTACTCTTGAGCTGTGGCCTGTGGGCACTCTTTGCAGTGGGTGACCTGTGGAGCACGGGCCCTGGTGCACACGGGCTTCAGTCGTTACGGCGTGACGGCTTAGTTGCTCCGAGGCGTGTGGGATCGTATTTCCCACGTGTCCCCTGCCTTGAACACGTGTCCCCCGCGTTGGCATTCAGATTCTTTACCACTGGGCCACAAGGGACATGTCAGCAGGCATTTGCTTTAAAATTGAAGTGTAGTTGACTTACGGGCTTTGCAGGTGGTGCTAGTGCTAAAGAACCCGCCTGCCAATGCAGGAGACATAGGAAACCTGGGTTCCCTCCCTGGGTTGGGAAGAGCCCCTGGAGGAGGGCATGGCAACCCACTCCAGTATTCTTGCCTGGAGAATCCCCACGGACAGAGGAGTCTGGCGGGCTACAGTCCCTGAGGTTGTAAAGAGTCGGACATGACTGAAGTGACTTAACATGAAGGCATATCTTATATTTCTTGGGGGTTCTCAGTCCCTTTGCTGCATCTCCAGGTTGGGAAACCTGTTGTCCGCCCTAGAACTTGCAAAAGTGCAAGAACTTCTTCGGCATAATTAATCTCCGATTTGTGGGTGGTCTGCCCTGCGGCTCTATGGTGGGGCTAATGGCGACCTCCTCCTCCGAGAGGACTCATGCGACATGCCGTGCGTCCCGGGGGTGCTGCAGCCGGAGCCCCTGTCCCCGCGGCAGACGGCTGCCAGCCTGTGCCTCCACAGGAGGCCCCCAGACACTCACAGGCAGGTCTGTCTCAGTCTACTGTGGGTCACTGCTCCTGTCCCTGGGTCTGGTGCACACAAGGGTTTTGCTTTCGGCCTCTAAGTGTCTCTGGTGGGTATGAAGTTTGATTCTAAACACGATTTTGCCCCTCCTACCATCTTGAAAAACATCTACTTCTGCTTCATTGACTATGTCAAAGCCTTTGACTGTGTGGATCACAGCAAACTATGGAAAATTCTTCAAGAGATGGGAATACCAGACCACCTTACCTGCCTCCTGAGAAACCCGTATGTAGATCAAGAAGAAACAGAACTGGACATGGAACAGCGGACTGGTTCCAAGTTGGGAAAGGAGTACGTCAAGGCTGTATGTTGTCACCTTGCTTATTTAACTTATATGCAGAGTACATCATGTGAAATGCCAGGCTGGATGAATCACAAACTGGAAAGAAGATTTCCAGGAGAAATATCAACAACCTTAGATATGCAGATGATACCACTCTAATGACAGAGAGTGAAGAAGAACTAAAGAGCCTCTTTATGAGGGTGAAAGAAGAGAGTGAAAAAGCCAACTTGAAACTCAACATTCAGAAAACTAAGATCATGGCATCCAGTCCCATCACTCCATGGCAAATATAAGGGGAAAAAGTGGAAGCAGTGACAAATTTTAGTTTCTTGGGCTCCCAAATCACTGCAGATGGTGACTGCAGCCATGAAATTAAAAGACGCTTGCTCCTTGGAAGAAAAGCTATGACCAACCTAGACAGCATATTAAAAAGCAGAGATATTACTTTGCCAACAAAGGTCTGTCTAGTCAAAGCTATGGTTTTTCCAGTGGTCATGTATGGATGTGAGAGTTGGACTGTGAAGAAAGCTGAGCACCGAAGAATAGATGCTTTTGAACTGTGGTGTTGAAGACTCTTGAGAGTCCCTTCATCTGCAAGGAGATCATACCAGTCCTAAAAGAAATCAGTCCTGAATATTCATTGGAAGGACGGATACTGAAGCTGAAACTCCAATACTTTGACCACCTGATTCGAAGAACTGACTCCTTGGAAAACACCCTGATGCTGGGAAAGATTGAAGGCGGGAGGAGAAGGGGACGACAGAGGATGAGATGGTTGGATGGCATCACTGACATGATGGACATGAGTTTGCACAAGCTCCGGGGAGAGGATGAGGGACAGGGAGGCCTGGTGTGCTGCAGTCTATGGGATCACAAAGGGGACATGACTGAACAGCAACAATATTTGTTACATTCAAAACTCCTCATGTGTCCCCCCCCTCTTCCCCTTTGGTAACCACAGTTTGCTTTCTGTGTCTTCTGAGTCTCTGGGTCTGTTTGTGTTTTGTATGTGAGTCGGGAGAAGCCACTCTGTTTTTTTATTGGCCTGCTATGTGGTTTGTGCGATCTTGGTTCCCCAACCAAGGATCGAACCTGGGCCCTGGCAGTGCTGGTGCCAAGTCCTAACCACTGGACTGCCAGGGATTCCAAGGAGCAGCTCCTTTAGACGTCTGAAGTCCTGCATCGGGGTTGGTAGCAGACCTGGGTTTGGGGCCCAGGAAGTCTGGTCCCAGGCCCAGCAACTCTTCAGCTTCCAGGAGAATCTTTTTGGTTCCTGGCTTAGGGGTCCGGGAAGATGGTGGAGCCCCTTTAGGTTCAGTGGAGACAGGAAAGGAGGGGCATGTCTTGCGGGGAGAGCCGTTGGTTTGGGACACCCTAGGTGAGAGGCCTCTGTGGAGCATACAGGTGTGGTTTACCCCGGGAACACTCGCTGAGCACTGGCCAGGCTTGGGGGACACAGCAGTAAAAAGCCCGGGCGAGTGTGAGCTGGTTGGAGGGACTGCAGAGCCTGGAGACAGGCAAGGAGGGTACAGAGAAGGTTAGAGATGAAGACCAGGAGATGCGCAGCCTGTGTGTGAGCCAGAGAACCGACAGTGAAGGCGCGGAAGATGAACACACAGGAGGTGAGGCGTCTCTATCAAGAACTGAGGCTTTGTAACTGCAGGAGACTCTCGAGCCCCTTGGAAGCAAGGAGATCCAACCACTCCATCCTAAAGGAAATCAACTCTGAATATTCACTGGAAGGATGGATGCTGAAGCTGAAGCTCCAGTACTTTGGCCCCCCGATGAGAAGAGTTGACTCACTGGGGAAAACCTTCATGCTGGGAAAGATTGAGGGCAGAAAGGGAAGAGGGCAACAGAGAATGAGATGGTTAGATAGCATCACCAACTCAATGGACATGAGTCTGAGAAAAGTCTGGGGGATAGTAGAGGACAGAGGAGCCTGGTGTGCTGCCATCCAAGGGGTCGGACAGGACTTAGCACCTGAATGACACGGGAGATAGTGAAGGACAGGGAAGCTTGTCTACGGCAGTCGCAGAGAGGGGCCTGACTGACTAAGACAGGACAGAAGGGAGGGGCCGCCAGGTGCAGGTCAAGGGAGGCTGAGCCCTGGGGGTGGGAGGGACCCGGTGGGCGCTACGGGAGAGCTGGGGGAGGGCTGGGACTTCCTCTGTGGCAGGGCATTGCTCTGGGCTGAGGACTGGGCAGGGCTAGGTGAGGGGCGGGGTGGGGGTGGTGGTGAGGGGCCGGAGGGGCTTGGGGGTTGGGTAGGCCAGTGAGGAGATGCAGAGAATGACTGGGTCAGGGAAGGAGGGCAGTGGCTGAATTCTGGGCTCATGGGAAGCACAATCCGTGTGGTTGGTCACTGAATGTGGGGCTTGGGAGAAAGGGGTCGTCATATGATGGGAAGGTTGTAGCTTCACCGAGCTAGGAGGACCCCAGTGGGGCCATTCTGGGGAAAGATCAGCTATTTGATCTTGGCTGAGTCAATTTGGAAGAACCTATTAGGGACCCTAGAGCAGGCTGGGCAGTGGGGCCCAGAGGAGTGGTGCTGGCCGATGGACGCGGGGAGTGGCCTGTGGGTGCGGCCTGTGTGTGTGAGCACAGGTGTGTGTGTGTGTGTGTGTGCATGGGTGTGTGTGTGCATGTAACCATGTGCAGACACAGGTGTGTGCAGCGGGCAGATGCTGGGTGGGCAGGGACTCACAGGACTTGCACTGGCAATTGTGTGGCTGGCTCTCAGCACAGAGGGTCACTTCTAACTCTTCCTCAGGAAGTGTCCGGAGAGAAAGCCCTCGAACATCTCCCGGAGGGGGGCCACCCGAAGTTGTCAGTTGGGTTAGGTTGTGGTCTCTCGGCAGAGGCTCTGAACTGTTGGGGCAGGAAGAGGGGAGGGTGGCTGCAGAGAGGCTCAAGGAGAGCTGCTCGGTGGCTGCAATAGGCCTGGGGTCCTGGGGCAGAGCCCCCTTCCGGGCAGAGCAGGGAGGGCCGGGGTGGGGATTGGGGCTGGGGCCTGCCTGAGGCCCACTTTGACCTTGACTCGGAAGAAGGGTCCAGAAGGAGAGGCCAGGAAGGACTGCAGGGTCTGTGTAACCCGGTGGCTTCAATAATAATAGGTTTGGTTTCAAAGAATTCTCCAGAAGAAGGGTCTAGAAGGAGTGGCCAGGAATGACTGCAGGGTCTGTGTAACCCTGTGGCTTCAATAATAATAGGTTTGGTTTCAAAGAATTCTCCAGTAGATCTGCATGATAAGGGCTTTTTAGTGTAACCTGTGAGGGTGTGCGGGGAGGGGGAGGGGAGAATCCTGGGGCGTTGGGAATTTGTATCTTTGCTCTGCTGGAGAAGCTGCTGGGCCAGCAAGTGGGGCGCTGGCCCTGAGACCTTGGGGTCCTGGACATCCCCTTAGGATATCCCCCTGGTGACATATAGTGTGTGTGTGTGTGTGTGTGTGTGTGTCTGTGTGTGTGTGTCTGTGTGTGTGTCTGTGTGTGTGTAGGGGAACAGAGCCCAGCCAGTAGGAGCAGCTGCTATGCGAGGAGGATCATTCCAACCATTCTGGGGAGGGGGCAGAGATTTCCAGGAATTGGGCCACCGCCCACTTTTTGGCCTTTGATGGTCTGCGTTGGACCGGTCCTGGCATCTCTGGGTGTGTCGTCTAGCTTGAGCGTGCACTAAAGATCAGGGTTGTTGAATCGTCTGCTGTCTTGACTCTCTGTGACTGACTCTTATCAGCTTCTGTTAAGCCCTCAGACAATGTCACTCTTCCAAAGGTTGTGCTCTGCCCCCTCTCTCCTGTTTCACTTTGGCCTAGAGAGCGCGTCTAACTCTTTCTGACCCCTGGACTGTAGCCCGCCAGGCTCCTCTGTCCATGAGATTCTCCAGACAAGGATACTGGAGTGGGTTTCCCTCTCTTTCTCCGGGGGATCTTCCCAACTCAGGGATTGAACTCACATCTCTTATGTCTCCTTCACTGGCAGGCAGGTTCTTTACCCCCAGTGCCACCTGGGAAGCCCATAGAGAGTCCTAACTAACTCACAGCGTGTATTCTCCTGGAAATCAAAATTAATTTGGGTTGGTCCTGTTAGAGGGACGCAGGAGCCAACTAAAGTTCCAGCCAAAGTCAGGACGACATAAATGACGTCGTCTTTATTACAACCCAAGTACAGATGCTGGAAAGATTGAAGGTGGGAGGAGAAGGGGACGACAGAGGATGAGATGGTTGGACGGCATCACTGACTCGATGGACATGCGTCTGAGCAAGCTCCAGGAGTTGGTGATGGACAGGGAAGCCTGGCGTGCTGCAGTCCATGGGATTGCAAAGAGTTGGACATACATGAGCAACTGAACTGACTGAAGTACAAAGTCTCAATCCTCTTGAGAGTCCCTTGGATAGCGAGGAGATGAAACCACTTAGTCCTAAAGGAAATCAACCGTGAATATTCACTGGAAGGACTGATGCTGAAGCTGAGGCTCCAATACTTTAGCCACCTGATGGGAATAGCTGACTCACTGGAAAAGACCCTGATGCTGGGAAAGATTGAGGGCAGGTAGGTGGAGAAGGGGACGACAGAGGATGAGATGGTTGGATGGCATCACCGACTCAATGGACACGAGTTTGAGCAAACTCTGGGAGATGGTGAAGGACGGAGAAGCTGGGCCTGATGAGGTCTGTGGGGTTGCAAAGAGCTGGACGCAACTGAAGAACAACAAATATAGAATTAAATGAGTGCATGCTGACATGAATCAGTGATTGAGCAATCAGTTGTTGTTCAGTCCCTCAGTCGTGTCCGACTCTTTGCGACCCCATGGACGGCAGCACGAGAACTTCCCTGTCCTTCACCATCTCCTGCAGTTTTGCTCAGACTCATGTCCATTGAGTGGGTGATGCCAAGCAATGAACAAATCAACAGGTGGGAGAAAAACCACCCCAGCCGAGAAATTTAGGCAGCTGCTGCCCTCCGAGGGCGCTGGCCTAACCCTCCGCGAGCGAGCAGGTGCTCCACAGAGGGCCCTCTTTCCAAAGAGGGCAGGACGGAGGGGGCGGTGAGACCAGGTCCCTGTCCGGGGGAAGCCTGCGGGGCACGGCCTCAGCCCAGCGATGGGACACGCCAGGGTGACGGCGCCTCCCGTGACGCCCTCGACAGGAGAAGGCGCCTCACGTCAGGTGTTCCTCCCACTCCCAGGACCCCATGTGTGCATGGGAGAGCAGGGGCAGATCCCAGCTGAGGGACAGCCCACCAGGACGGTCAGGGTCATCAACGGCAGGGGCGTCCGAGACAATCACGGCCAAGAGGAGGCTCAGGAGACATTAACTAAATGTGATAGGGTGTCCTGGGTGGGATCCTGGGACAGAAAAATGACTTTGGGGGACAACTAATGATATCCGAATGTATGGAATTTATGGACTTAATATGAAAAAGAAAAAAGGGAGTTTTGGACTTTACCGGGAGCTTTTCTAGCCTTTAAAATGCAAATGCAGGGACTTCCTTCCTGGTAGCACAGAGGTTAGGAATCTGCCTGCCAGGGCAGGGGACACGGGTTCCATCCCTGGTCTGGGAGGATTCCACGTGCCGAGGGGGCAGCTGAGCCCGTTTGTTGCAGCTACTGAAGCCTGTGCGCCCCAGAGCCCGAGCTCCGCAACGAGAAGCCGCCGCGAGCAGCCCGCGCGTGACCCCTGCTTGTCACAACTAGAGAAAGCCCTCGTGTAGCAACAAAGACCAAGCACAGCCAAAAAATAAAAAAAAAATGAGGGGCTTCCCTGTCTGTACTTCTGTTGCCGGGGGGCCCAGTTCCATACGTGGTTGGGGAACCAAGATCCCACAGGCCATGTGGCATGGCCAAAAAATAAACTGATAAAAATAAATTTAAGTAAGCATCTTTAAAAAAATAAATAAAATGCTAATGCATATGGTGCTTTAGGGTCTGATTTGTAGCTTTTCCTGTTTCTGCCTCAGAACTGGTATTCCCAGGAGTCTGGTGTGGGGCCCCTGAGTCGACCACGTGGGCACACGGGTGGTGGGCGGTGCGTCTTTGTAACAGAGGTGTTTCCTGCAGGGCCCAGGGCGCCGACCCCCGGGATTCTGGAGGGAAGCAAGTGACATGAACCAGCACGGAGGTGTGTAGTCTCTCGTCTCAGTAAGTCGCGCCATGATCTGTCTTGTTTTCAGTGGATGTTTTCTCTGCTCTTCTTGGGCTGCATGGTTTTTAAAAAACTGTCAAATGTTTTTGATGACCTAGTGCTTCTGGGGGAGGGGCGGGAGGGAGTGCTCTCCGGGTTTGTCACCTTGGGCGCGTCTGTCCACAATCGGGGCTTATTTTTCTCATCTGTTAACAACAAACCAAAGCGGGGAGGGCACGGGAGCTGAGTGCGTGACCCCCTCCCTGCTCCAACCTGGAACGTTCAGTGTCAAGGACGTGTGACTTCGCCCGTGAGCTTCTACACGACTGGGTGTCCGGGTGCGAAGGGGCTTTCCCCTCACCAAGGTGCTGTTTGCGCACGGCCCTCCCAGGCCACCAGCTGCCTGTGGGTTTCCTTTTAGTTAAAAAACTTTTGAAAACTCCCTGGGTTTGTTCTGCTGAGCTCTCACTCACAGTCACCCCGTTGGCAAAGAGTTCTGACTTGTGACATCTGCATCAGCCCAGGGGAGACCAACGGCTCCGGGGCCCCAGAAAGTTCCCTCCACGCCCCTGTGGTCAGCCCGCCCCCACCCCTCGCAACCACTGAGCTGTGCCTGCAGTTAAGTGAAAGGTCCACCCCCGGCCCCCGAGCCATGGCTGGTCTGCGGAACGGCCATCGCAGCTGCATCCGGGCCGCGTTCACGGCCAGCACCAGGGCCGGCTTCCAGAAGAGGCAGAGAAACAGGCTCCATCGCCTCAAGGTACCCCTCCCCTCTTGGTGAGGCAGGGACAACGTGGGGAGGGCGGAGGGGACTGGAGGCCAGGGCAGACTCGGACCCACCCCGGAGAGAGCAGGAGCCCTTGCCAGGACCCCACCCCCTTCTTGGAATTAGTCTTCTCTGCGGCTCTTGGCATCACCTTCTCAGGTTTTTTCTTTCCCTGCCAACTAGCAATGTTCAAATTCCTGTCCTTTGAGAGTCTGTCTTTTGATGAAGAACAAGAGTTGCTTTTCCCGGTAGCCTGGTGTTAGAGGGGAAGGTTCTGGAATATGGGATGCCAGTCCTGGGTTCTTCCCAGGGACCCTGAGCAAGGCCTGGCCCCTGTGTGAGCCTCGGCTTCTGCGTCTGCAAAGGGAGGGTTTGGGGTGGATGACCTAGAACCTTCCACCATCTTCTGGCTTTGGGTGCAGCACAGGTACCCCGTGCTGTGTAGCCGGGAGGCCCTTCCCGGGGCTTCCCGGGCGATGGTGGGCTGCCGAGTCTCTGTCCTGGCCACATTCCTGGCTCTGCTTTCCCCTCTTGAGTGGCCCAGGTTTTCATCTTAAGTCCTACAAACACACTCTTGAAGGAGGGTCCCTGCCTGTGCTCAGCTTCCTGGGAGCGGGCTCTCCTTGTCACCACCCACCGCGGGCTACCGTCCATGAATGTGGGCAGGACAGGACCACTGGCCAGGGCAGTGAGCCCCTGGATCCTTGCCCTTGAATACGAATCTGCTGTCCGCCCTCCCTCTTAGAGAGGATGACCCAAACCCCTTGTTTTTCCAGGCCAGTCACAAGAAGAATCATCTGGACTTTGTTGAAGGCATCTGGAGAGAGGTACGTCCCTGAACGAGGCAGCCAGCAGCCGCTCCTGTCTCTGGGGACGGTTGGGCCCCCAAGCCCAAGTTCCCAGAGGCCAGGCCGAGGGCAGCATTGCAGACCTTCCTCGGGAGGCCGTCGCAGGCCTGCTCCGTGACCTCTGCCCTGCCCAGCGGCGTGGCTACAGTTTAGAGAAAGCTTCACTGTGACATTTACCTTGATTGTTCGCTCC
Source organism: Bos indicus (assembly GCF_029378745.1). Classification (NCBI taxonomy): domain Eukaryota; kingdom Metazoa; phylum Chordata; class Mammalia; order Artiodactyla; family Bovidae; genus Bos; species Bos indicus. Next base: position 66,972,138 of record NC_091780.1, on the reverse strand, counting down.
TCTTTCAAGTTTTTAAGTAAGAACAAAAGGCTTCATGTAGTTTGCCTGGAAGATAGATTGAGGAGACCATGGGTTTGCAATTAGTCAATCTCAGAATGAATCTCAGGCAAATTAAATTCACTCTCAGGGATCACGCAGGTGTAGGTAACCCTGGCCTCCTGGTGGTTTACGACGCCAGGTGTCCCTGGAGAGCAGGGCGTGCTGCTAAGTCCGTCTACCCAAAACCAGTGACTGGGGGGCCTGGCCAGGCGTTTCTTGGTTTGCCAGGACAGATTCTGTGGGCTTATAGCAACGTGAGGCCCTCACGGCACCCCCGCCCCCACACCCGGGGACACTCACTGCTCTGCTGAGGGTGGGCTCACAAGAGCGAGTGTCTGCTTTGTGAATTCCAGCGATGCTGACCAGGTTCTGGCCCCGCAATGGTTACGGTTGCCAGTAGATTACGGTGTTTACGTTCATTTCTCCTTCTGGAGTAAATGAATGTCAGCTGTCCAAAGACCAAGTGAGCTTTCTCGGGGGTTGTCACCACCCAAGGGAAAGGGCCCCTGGGGGGTCCCCCTGCTGACTCGGCCTGGGGTCCCTCTGTGCAGAGGCCGCGGGTCAGCGGGGAGGGAGGTGCTCACAGGTCGAGTCGTGTGGGTTGCGGGTCCTCACAGCTGGAGCCTGTCTGGAAGGGTCTCCGTGCAGCACGGGGTCGTCCCTGGTCTTGGGCACCTGGGCTTTCTCTAGAGACCTTTCCAGCCAGAGCACCGGGGCAGGAGTGAAAGAGAGTAAGAAACAGAACTTTCAGTCCCTAGGTGGTGTGAGGAGGGTCCAGAAAGCTCTGCAGCCACCGTTGGCTGTGGCGGTAGAGGTCGGGGGAGGCGTTTGGCTGCTCTGGGGTGTCGCCTGGCCCTGATGGGCCCATGGTCGGCCTTCAGGAACCCCCCGGGGCACCTTGGAAACAGTGACTGTTCTAGAGACTCACTTCCACCTCCTTCGGCGCCTTGGGCGGCCTGTGCGGTGGAGGCTGTTGAGGCTCCACGGCCTGCTTATGCAGGCCGGTCAGGGGCCCGGGGCGGCCCAAGCGAGGCCCTCACCGGGGTCAGAGCAGGAACATGAGCTCAGACTGAGGTGGTGGGCAGGGGCTGCCAGCGCTGGAAGGGGGGCTTTAAACGATGGGGCTCGGGCTGAGACACCCGCACAGTGGGGCACCCTTGGGCTTTTAGGAGGCTCCTGGGATATTTATCAAATGCATTAAAAAATATTTAGTTATGTGGCTGCCCTGGGTCTTAGCTGCAGCACGCGGGATCTTTATGGTGGTGTGTGAATGCTTATGTGGCACACGGGATCTAGTTCCCCGACCAGGGATTGAACCTGGGCCCCCTGCATTGGGAACATGGAGTCTTAGCCACTGGATCACCTGGGAAGTCCTTATCAAACGCATTTAAAAAATAATTTAAAACGTGTTTTGGCCTGCGCTGGGTCTTCGCTGCCGCACACATGCCCTCTCCAGGTGTGGAGAGCGGTGCGTGGGCTTCTCGCTGCGGCGGCTTCTCCTGTCGCAGAGCCTGGGCCGCAGGCTCAGGGCCTTCTCACTAGTTTTGTTGCTCCTCAACGTGTGGATCTTCCCGGACCAGGGATCAAACCCATGTCTCTTGCCTTGGCAATTGGATTCTTGACCAATTGAGCCCCCAGAGAAGCCCTTATCAAAGGCATTTTTGAAGATTTATTTGCAGGGCAGATCGTGCACAATTTGCCAAGGTCCATGACGGAAGAAATTACTTATGCGTGTAAGGCGTGTGTTCTCCTTGATTCCCCTGCTCGCCGGCTCAGAAACCCTTCTGTCATCAGCTTTTAGATCCTTACGACGCTGACTGGGAAGACGCCCGTGGTCACACCTCCTGTCATTTCAACAGCTGCTCCTTGGGTGCTGCAAACTGTGATGGGCCTCTGCACACGCTCAAGTCCAGGGGTCCAGGGGACGTGAGCTTAGAAGACCCCCTCTTGGCGAACCTTCCAGTCCTGGTCCTGACGGCCACAGGCTGGGCCCCTGCAGCCCCAGAGGCCAGCGACGTGGACATGCAACCTGCGGAGGCCGGTGGCCTGGAGGCGCGGGGGAGGATGGCCCGGCTGCCGGGACCCCCGGAGGACTCGGGGATGATGGAGGAAGACCGGGGATCCCCCGAGGCTGTCAGACCCCAGGGCAGGGCCAGAGGGTCACGGCCGCCCCCCAGACTCGGGACTGAGAGGGACAGGGGGCCCAAGCTTGCCCTCTCCAAGAGGAAACTGGAACTTTTACTTGCAGAGCCGGAGAAGAGTAAGCGAAAGAAGCAGTGTGTGGCCTAGATCAGGTGAGCGGGGCGATAGGTGACATGGGCCAGGGCCTCGGAGGCGAGGACAGCGTTGATGAGCATAGCAAAAAAAGCTTCCATGAAGCATGTGGCTCCTTTTGTGTCTTCTTGTTCAAACAATGGAAATGTATCATGAAGTTTCAGGAGCTGATGGTCTGCGGATGATGCGCGTGTTACTCGTTTATGTTGTAAATAACGCCTCTGGGCCCCACCACTGCGCTAAGATGGTTTCCAGCTCAGGAAAGGCCCCACCTCCCCGGCCTGAGTCGCAGAGAATTCCCTTGAGTAAATATGTATGTATTTTTAAACCTGGACTCAGAGGCTGGGGCCTGTGGCCCTCTAGTCCACCTCGGTCCTGGCTGTGACTCATTCCCCCAGAGCTCCTCACACGCAGCCGAGGAATCGGCTCCCGGGGTCGCTGAGAACAGCTGGAACGTGGGGGGCGCTCAGTTGGGGTGGAGGCAAGGCCGCAGGAGGGATTCTCCCAGCAGCCCTGGGGCCGGCCCTGGCCTCAGATGCCTCCCTCTGCTCCACCCCACCCGCTTCTCCGGTTGCGTCTCCCCTTGGGGACAGGGTCTGCTGAGCGCGGTGTCTTGCGATCAGGGCCCCAGTGGGGTGACAGCTGGGTGTGGAGGTGCTTTCCTTTTTCTCATGCAGCCTTTTAAGACCTTCCTGGCAGGGAGGATCGGAGTCCCCCTCGCTGTGTTTGCTGCCCAGGGACACACGGTTCCAACAAAGGGAAGTCCACTGAGGCGAGGCGCGTGGTCTCGTCCCTCCTGGCCGGGGTGGACCCCCGAGGCTTCTCCAGGGCACTGGGTGGGCAGGGGTGCCCAGGAGGTGCTGTCTGCCCTCCCCCAGGTCCCCTCTGGGGCCCCTTTCTGCCAGCTCTGCCTACTGTCCAGCCTGACCCCGCAAAGGCAAGTGAGGAGTGATCTAGGTGGGGTCCCCTTGGACCCCCTAGACTGAGCTCACATCAGGGTGAGGCTGGGAAGCAGCAAGTAAGGGGCCCCAGGCACTCCTGGTGGGGTCCTGGGCCTGCGGTGCCCTACATCCACCCCCAGGACACTCGGGCACCAGGGTCTGGCGGCTGCAGCGGCCCCTCCTCCCCAGCCAGGCCTTTGGGGCATTGAAGACGGCGGTCCTCCTCCTGCACCGGGAATCCCTGCCCAGCACCAACAGGCCTCTGTGCTCAGGACCTACTGTAAATGGGGTGGGCACGGGAGGGTCAGGCTTTCCGGGGGGTCTCCTCGGTGTTAGCAGCTTCCGGGCGAGAGACTGTAGCACTGCTAAATACTCTGGGTGACGAGAATGAGTAGTAAGTGAAGTCGCTCAGTCGTGTCGGACTCTGCGACCCCATGGACTGTAGCCTACCAGGCTCCTCTGTCCATGGGATTTTCCAGGCAATAGTACTGGAGTGGATTGCCATTTCCTTCTCCAGAGGATCTTCCTGGGTCTCCCACATTGTAGACAGACGCTTTACTGTCTGAGCCACCAAAAGCTGTATTTGTTGGCTTAGAGGAAAGCATTCAAAATGGGCCCCCATTTTCAGTCAAACACAGCTCTGGACAGCGCTCAGCCCCCCAAGGGACCCCAGAGGGCACGTCCCGGAGCCAGGTGGGCGGCAGCTCTGGCTCTGCGGTCCGTCCGCTGTCTGGGGTTGGGGGGACAAGGCTGGATAGGGGGTGCTGTGGGGCCTCAGGCTGTCCCTCTGGAGCCGAGCTTGCTTCCCACCAGGACGAGCAGGTCTTTATTGCAGGGCTGGTGCCATGCCCGGCCAGTCACCCAGCCACCGGGAGCTCTCGAGGCTCCGGACGCACCAGGAACCCATTCCACAGGAGGCCGCACCTGGCACCCCAGGACTGTGGGGACGGAGAGCCCGGAGGCCGCGGGCTCCCTGCGGAGGGACCATGGCTGGGCCCCGGAGGTGCGCGTCACGGGTCTGGGGCGGGCCAGCCGGGCTGCCGGAGTCATGCGGGCTCCCGGGTGTCCCCCAAAGCCAGAGATGAGACGAGAGGCCGGAGCCAAGTCATGCTTAGTGTTTTATTTCATAAAACAAGCCCCACCTCGGCCCTCAGAACCGCGGCCCTGGGTCCCTCCCAGCTCCACCTCCCAACCGTCCGGCTTTTTTCCACGTCCTGCAGCTTCCAGCCTCGCACCAGCGACGTTGCCTTGACAAGTCCGTACACTTTAAACAGTGAACCTTCCGTAGGCTTTCATAATGAATAACGTTAAGTATCAATCACTGTCACACAAGGGGACTGGAAGGCAGCTCACTCAGTGCAGAGCACAGCCACGCCGCGCTCGTAGAAGCTCCGCGGGTCCTCCTTGGTAGCGATCTCGAAGTCGACCGTGAAGATGAGGTCGGCGCGGGTGAAGTTCAGGTAGACAGGCAGGGTCACCTGGGAGAAGGCGGGGCGCTGGCTGTGCGAGGGGAGGCAGCCCCGGGGGCGGGGCCCACCCGAGAAGGGAGCGGTGCGAGTCCCCCGGGGGGCCACGGCGGGGACACAGCCCCAGTGCCCAGGGGGCGCGCACGGAGTCACCTGATCACGGAGGAGGGAAGGGGCGCTCACCACGCTCGCCTTCTTCTCTGCGTTTGTCTGCTTGACCCAGCGCAGCTGCGTCAGGGGGAGGGCGGTGGAGATGGCGCTGGAGAGTGACAGCTTGTTGTTGGCGCACGTGGCCCCTTGGAGCTTCAGGCCTGTGGGGGTGCGGGTGGGGCGGTCAGGACCCCGGGGGGCTCTGTTGCGGGCACAGCCTGGGGGCACTAACCAGGCACGGCCACGCGGGCACCGCTAGCAGGCAGCCCGTGAGGGGCGGTGGCTGAGCCGCAGGCTGGGGACGGGGCAGAGGGGCCTGAGGGAAGCTGGGCGGGAGCACCCCCGCTCACCGGTGACCCCGAAGCTGCAGGCGTCCAGTGTGGCACCCTGGGAGGTGGTGACGTTCACCTCCAGGCAGAGCTCCTCCAGGGACCAGCTGTTGGCCTGGGCCACGTACTGCCGGGTGGCGGTGATGTAGGCCTCGGGCACGAACAGGCCGCCCAGGCACACGTGGATGTTCTGGAGGAGAGAGCTGCGGGTGAGGGCCGGCCTCCCCCTGAGGGCCCCCGCCCAGGCCCGCAGCGGCCTTGGAGAGCCGCCCGCACCTTCAGCTCCTTGGCGCCCCCGGAGGCGGCCGCCTGCGAGATGCTCTGCAGCTGCTTGACCCGCTCGCTGAAGTCAGAGACCCACTGGATGACGGTCATGCCGGCGGGCACCGTGTAGTGTGACCAGCTCCGGGGCAGGATCCCTGCAGGGAGGGCCCGCCCGCGTCAGTGCCCACAGCCCCTCTGCCGAGCGCTGGCGGGCCCCCCGTGTGGGCTCCACGGCCTCCCTTGGCCGGTGCACCCCCACACCTGCTCCACACCCAGTGTGCGTGACCCCCGGGGGAGTGAGGGGGGAGCACGACCGCCCCGAGGAACCACAGCTGCAGACACCCCCTCTCGGGCGGTGCGGCCAGGTGAGACGCCTGGGGCCTCGCCCTGCCCTCCCTCGGTCCTAGAACTCGGGACCGCGGGACGCGAGGCAAGGTCCTGGCAGATGCTCAGTGAGGCAGCAGGAGCCAGGTCCTGGGAGTGTGGGCCCGGCGGGGGGGTCGGGGTGAGTGCCGAGCTGCCCTCCTGAGCTCCCGGGAGCCCCCAGCTGCCCACCTTTCACCAGCTCGTTGATGAGCGTGCGGAGGTAGTTGGTCTGCTTCTTCCTGCCCTCGCACACCTGCACCACGTCGGCAAGGTCCTGGCGCACGTCCTGGAGCAACTTGGCACCCATTTTCACTTCTCTCTCAAAGAATCGGAACAGAGGATCCTACGGTTGTAGGGAGAGACAGAAGGCTGGGGTGGAGCGGGGAGGGGGATCGGAGAAGAGGAAGGAAACCGGCAGTAACTCGGCCTCGGGAGCCCTGGGTTTGCAGCACTGCCGGAACTCGACCTTGAACTAGACTCGGTGTGAAGCTGTGGGCGCCTGACCACAGCAGCTCCGGACCACCCTGTGAAGACGGGGAAGCACCCCTGCGTCCCGGAGGGTCACTGACCTCCTCCACTCTCGGGCGTTCCAGGCTGGGCCCTCCGGCTTGGCCCAGGCGCACACCTGCCCTGAGACAGCACTCACCCGCCCGGCCCAGCCCCACCCAGCAGGGCCGCCCCAGCCCCAGGCCCGAGGCCACCACCTTGATGTTCTCCACCGTGCGCTTGAGGTGGCTGAGCGTCTGCGGGATGAGGTGCAGCCAGTTGGAGGCGGTGGTGTGCAGCGTCCGCATCCAGGCGGGGCGCCCGTCGGACGAGGAGTCAGGCCGCGCCTTCTTCTCCGTCTCTGCGTAGGCCAGGTCGTCCTCGTCCTCCAGCATCTGCATCTTCAGCATCTTGCTGATCATGTCCACACCTGGGCGGGGGCAGGGGCGCGGGGGGGCCAGGCTGAGCGCGGAGGCCTCCCTGCGCGTCTACCCGGGGGCCCTGCGCCCCGTGAGGTGCCCTGCGGGCACCCGTCCCTACGGCACCGAGGGCAGGCTGGCCGGGGAGAAGGCCCAACGCCACGGGTGGAGCCACGACCGCTGGGGCCGCACCGAGGCTGCGCGCAGACACCAGAGACGGCGCCAAGGCTCACGCGTCCACGGTCATCGGGGAGCAGGTGGCCTCCTGAGTGCCCCGGGCTCGGCCTGTGCCCAGGGTCCTGGCCCCAGAGAGAGCTCCCTCCGAGTCCAGCGCTGAGCTGTTCCCTGGCCGGGCCCCTGGGGCTCAAACCTCACAGCCTCCAGGTGGGACACACGACCTTGGGCACCCTTAGCCCAGGGCCTCCTGCACGGGCCTGGGGGCGAGCTTCTCTGCAAAGCTCCGGCTTTACTGGGGCTCAGACACCTTCGCTGCGGTGCCGAGGGGACCCCGAAGCTACTCCCGGCAGGAGGCACCAGAGTCGGCATTCTGCATGCTCTGAGCACGCGCTTCTGCACAGGAGGGCGCCCACCCAGGCCCCCGCCTCAGACCCTCCCCTGCGTCCCAACTAAATCGAGACTCAACCGCAGACAGCCCGACCTCCCTCGTGGTCACCATGGGGCCCAGCGCCTCGACCCCACAGCGAGAGGCTTGAGTCAAGGTGGTCCTCAGGCTGGAGGCGGGCCCCACAGCTAGGGGTCCTCGTTACAGAGCTGAATCGAGGGCCTGTCCTGTTCCCCAGCTGTGTGGCTTCGGGCACGTCAGTCTTCTCCAGTAAAGAGAAGCCTGGGTCAGAGCACTTCTCACACCTGTGAGGGTCCCGGCACCCCTAGTTCGGATGCCCGGGGAAGGGTGGGGCCCGAGGACCTGCATCTCTAAAGCTGCAGTCCGTCTGAGGCTGTTGGTCTAGGGACCACACTTTGAGAACCACTGCGTTAAATGATCTCTTGACTAGTCTTGAAGTTCTAATAAAAATACCTTCTAGAAAGAGACTAACAGTTCTAAGACGTCACTTAATGCCAGGAACTTAAAAAGAAATTGAACAGGAGGAAAGACGACATCACTTCTGAACCCAAAACAGAAATCTAAGTGCAATCTCCAGACCCCATGTACTAGCTCCCGAGTCCGTGTCCCAGAACGGAGGCTGCAGAACACACACCGCCTGGGCCGAGGGTTTCCCTGCCTCCCGGGGGCTGGTCGGAGGAGGAGTGCCCGGCTGGCCAGTGGGCGGGGGTACCCACCCTGCGTGGTGAGGAGAACCTTCTCGGCGTTGTTGGGCAGGCCCAGCCAGGAGGGCGTCTGCGTGTCGGGCAGCAGCTCCACCCACTGCACGAACTCCTCTCGCCTGGAACAGCAGCACGCCGGTTAACACGTTACCGTGGCCGGAAGTGCCCGGTGCCCCGGCCCCCTGCCCCATGGTGGTGGTGGGGAGGGCACGCACCTGATGCCGTCCGGCATCTGGATGTCCTTGTGCCCGTCGACCTTGCAGGCCAGCTTGAACTCACTGTCGAAACTCCGGGTGGTGAACAGGCGCTCCAGGAAGGTGTTGAGCAGACGCTGGTCGAACTCGTTGTCCACCCGGCCGCCATAGATGGACTGGGCCATCAGGGTCTTGAGCGCGGACCAGGGGATCTTGTCTGGCGAGATGTTCTGTCTCCCCTGTGGGAGGAGAGGCGGGTCACGTCTGGGGCGGAAGCGGCGGCCTCACGGGCCCCTCCCACGGCGCAGCCCGCGCTTGCCTTGGCTGTGTCGTCCAGCCACGTGTCCACCGTGTCGCAGGCCGAGCGCAGGTCAGACTCCCCGAACTCATACTTCTTCGACCAGCCCAGGGGTGCGTATCGTAAGCGCTCCTGGATGACGGCGTGGAACCAGGCCAGCAGGAAGTACAAGCGAGCACGCTCATTGGGAGACTAGGTGGGAAGTTAGCAAGAACAGGGTCATCGGGATGTAGGCCCGTTCTAACTAAGAAGACAGTCCAGGGCTTGCTGCAGTCAAGGTCTTAAAAAGTGCTCTGCACGTACTCACACTGGGGGCACCCTGACCTCAGTCATTAATGCGAATGGTGTTGCTAGGAGAAAACCACACCAAGTTTTCTATTAATAAAGATGTGTTCCTGATTACACTGCTAAGCTAAATGATACAGCCAACAGGAAAGTACACAGAAGACAAGTTTCTAAAAATGGCAGAAAGGGTGGATTATGGCCCAAAATAAAAGAGGACTTAAGAAACACAAAATTGGTAGATAATTTTATTTTTTTAATGCCACGTCGTGTGGTATGTGGGATTTTAGCTCTCTGAGCAGGGACTGGGCCCAGGTCCCCTGCAGGAGAAGTACAGATGCTTAGCCACTGGGCCTCCAGGGAAGTCCTGTGATGCAAAATTCCTGCCATGACCCCCTCCTCCCGCCCACAAGCCCTGGCCTCAGCTTGGCGCCCAGACGTCTGTGCGGCCCCGCACCCCAGCCCGACAACAAGCTCGGCGGCACTCACCTTGCATATCCGAGACACGGGGATGCTGCTGAAGGTCCTCAGCATGTTGGCCTTCACGCCCGGGGGTGGCTCGAACACGAAGATGCGGCCGGCTCGGAGCAGGTTCACGGGCACCTGAGGGGCACACGGGGCCCGCCGCCCGTGAGCGCTCGGCTCTGCCGCCCCACCCCCGCCCGGTGCCAGGCCAGTGCCCTCGGTCCCCGCACCTTGGGGTTGATCTCCATGGTGAGGAAGAGCCTGAAGCAGGCATGCGGCTGCAGCGAGTGCAGCTTCTTCTCCAGCTGCATCAGCCAGCCCGGGGCCAGGTGGACGTTCTTTAGCATCACCCACCTGTGGGCAGGGAGAAGGCCGCAGCCTCACGTCTCTGGCCGGAATCCTTGGGGACTCGGGCCTCATGAAGCAAAACCAAAGCAGCCTACCTGCCCGACTTCACAGCTGTGTTTATTGCCTTGTCTGCCTGGTTAAAGCCTTCTGTAGAGCCTGGTGACAGACAGCTGAAGGGTCAGCAGGCGGACTTGGACCCTAGCGCCCCCCACCGTGAAGTCCCAGGGAGGGGACAGACCGACTGCCCTTACCAATGGCGATGGACGTGATCTGCGTGTTCTGCTCGGCAGCAAGGTCCTCCACATGCCCGCTGGCGTCGTACCCGGGCACAGAACACATCAGGACGGGCGTGTTCGGCTTGACCTGCAGACCGGGGAGTCGGGCTTTGGTGAGGGGGAGGCCCGCCAACAGTGCGCCCGTCGAGGGGCAGGGCCCTTCGGGGGCTCATGCAGACGGGCAGCTCAGCGCCCACGGGGCCGGCGCGCACCTCTGTGTCCACGATGTGGGTCAGGTCGAGCGGCTGCTCCATGATGGACATGAAGGACTCCCCGAGGTTGGTGGACACAAACATGTGCGCCATGGCCAGCATGCGGTCGGGGCGGAAGGCCTGGATCAGGAGCAGGCGGTGGATGGCCTGCCCGATGGGAGCTGGAACGAGGCCGGGAGGAGGGTCGGCGACAGCACAGGCCTGAGACAGCCCCCCAGCTGTCCCTGCCACGGGCCCCTGCCCCACAAACAGTGGGGCAACACTCTGCTCAAACAACACCGCAGAGATCAGGACACCCCCTCTTCCTCTCTGCCTGTGAATCGCCAGCACCCCACCTCACCACAGCACCCTCTGGGCACAGCTGTGACAAGACCTCCGCCCAGGGCCCTCCGTGGGTGACGGGTGGCTACTGACTCTGAATGACCACGTGGAGCCCGCTCAGGAAGGACTCCGAAGAGCCCGAGAGACTCGGTAGCCACCGCCAACCTGTGTCCATGCTGAACCCCGGCCCCCGCACCCCCTCCTGGGACCCGGCTGGCCCAGAGCCTCATACTCAGAAACAGCCCCCTTCTCCTAACGCCTAACCCCGGGCAGGGACCTTCTGGCTATTCCTCTCAGTCTTTCAAAAAGAGTTGCAACAGGAACTGAAAATTTTTTGCTTTCCCATGTCCAAGCCACCCCCACAGGTTCTAACACTGAGATGCGAATCTCAGGAATCAGTGACTTTCTGTCCCTGGCCGTCCCTGCGTTCAGCCAGCGAAGTGCATTCCACGCCCAGGTTCGGACGGCCACAATGAGGCAGGCCCCAAGGGCTTACTTGCAGGGTTCTCCTCGCTCCAGAGGTATGGCACGGTCTGCTCGGGGGAGCTGCTGTCCAGCCAGATGCCGAATTGCTATGGGGACAACAGAGGACGCATCACCGTGGGCTCTGCCCACCTCTGGGCAGAGCGGTTGGACTGACGTGTCCGACGTTTGACGGGAGAGAACACAACACGAAGTTCTGGGCTTTATAGGACAGGCGACTCCCTGGGAGGAGGCCAGCTCCCGCCGGGGACGCTCACCGGACCCTCACCTCGTCCGCCTGGACCTTGGCGATCAGATCCTTGAAGGCGGGCAGGCAGCTCAGCCTCACCACGGCCTCGGCCTGCTCCCCGGTCAGGCCCTGGATCTTGGGTGTCGAGCCCGCGCTCAGCACGATCTCCTTCCCCCTCAGGAAGTGCTGGAATTCCGCGTCGTAGGTGGGCTCCCTGGAGAGGGGGCAGCTGTCAGCCAGGGCCTCTCGGCAGGGGTCCCGTCCGCTGTCACCGAGACAACCGCGTCCTCTGGGGGCACCGCGCTAGGGCAGCTGACTCACCCGACGGTGCCCTTGAGCTTGATCCTGGCCAGCAGCATGGCGAAGGTGATGTGGTCCTGGTGCAGCATGCCTCGGGCCACGCGGTTGAACGCCACCTGGAGACACGCCGCGGAGCGCGCCATTGGAACACCGCCGTCCCTGGAGCATGCATCCCCGCCCCCTGCCCGAGGTGCACCCCACGCCGGGGCAGCCGGCCCGCGCTGTACCTGGAAGAGATCCTTGGTGATGATGGACAGGCGCTGGGTGTGGTCGGTGATGCCCTTCAGGTTGGGGTTCTCGTACAGGACGTTGTGGTAGATGTCCAGGAAGAACTGCAGCGAGTACTGGTACAGGAAGTGGATCTGGAGGCGGTGGAGGGGGCCATGAGTGTGCGTGCGCGGGTGGTGAGGGGGGTGGGGGGGGGAAGCCCCGGCGCAGCCCGCCCACCTGCTTGAGCGACTCCATGGTGAAGTAGATGCTGCTGCAGGCGGTGGACAGTGGCAGGTACTGCTGGGACACGGTCTCCACCTCCTGCATCACGATGTCCGTCTCCTCCACCTTCCTGGTCACCTCAGCGGCCTCCCTCTTGAGGTTCTCCAGCGTCGTGATGATCGTGTCGTCGTCCAGGATGCGGCCCTTGACCTCGTTCAGAGCTTGCAGCAGAGACTTCTCCAGCTGACGCAGGCGCAGCTGAAACTCCCCTGAAACGACCAGAAGTCGCAGAGTTCACCCTGGTGCTGCCGTGACGCGGCCGGGGCACCTCGTCCCGGGGAAGCTCAGCCCCACACGCACCGAGAGCCAGGGACCCGGAGCCGTACCTTGGAGTTTCAGAAGGTCGGACCGTTTCTCGTCCACATCGGGTCTTTCTGCTTTGAGGACTTCGTTGAGGCACTGGCTCTGCAGGCTGCTACGGGTCACGGTGAAGTTGACGAAGGTCACCCGGGAGCAGAGGTCAGGGGGGAACTCGACCTGCCAGGAGGGGCGGCGGGGCAGCCGGTCAGCGTCGTCGCGTCCCGCGCCCTACCCGTCGCTGCCCCGTCTCCGTGGGGTGGGCAGCTGCCCGGGGCCTTACGGTGGGATCGCGAGTGGACAGGAAGATGACGAAGGACGGCGACAAGTCGATGTCCTGGTCGCCGAGCGTGATCAGCACTCTGCCCCCTGTCCGCCGGACTTCACGGTTCAGAACTGGGTTCAGAACGGGGTCGTAGCTCTCCACATCCTGCGTGTGTGCGTGAGGTGTCGTTAGCAGCGCATTTCACAGAGTGTATTTCCACCCACATGTAACTGATTCCTGCTCCAGATAAACACACCTCCCCAGCAGCTCCCAGTGGTTTAGACCTGTGCTGAGTGACACGTGGCCGCTAGGCGCCCACGTCTACTTCAGCAGATGAAGGGCTCTGCTCCTTGCTCACACTGCTGAGCAGGGTGCTCGGCAGGGTGGCCACAGCTCAGCACAGGTCTCAGAGCCCCAGGGGACTTAGTCCAGACTAAGTGGAGTTAGAGGGCAAACACTGCTTCTGCTGGGTTTCTATGGCGCTGTCTCACAGCTTTATCCCTGCTTTTTTTTCTTTTTGGGCTGTGCCGCGTGGCTGGTGGGATCTTAGGTCCCCAACCAGGGACCAACTCCACACCCCAGCAGTGAAAGTGCTGAGTCCTAACCACTGGACTGCCAGGGAGCCCTTTCTCACAAAGCCCAGAAGGCAGCACCGTGCTTTGCGACGCGTGTCAGCTGCGTTGCAGATCACTGACCCGGCCCGAAGGCCTTCCCTCTGGCGGCGGGGGCACACACCTGGACCAGGAGGGGGTTGCCGAACCTCAGCGCGCTCTCCAGGTTCTTCCTGAAGGCGTCGTCCAGGAAGCTGGTCCGCGTGATCTTCCGGTCCTTGTACTCGTTCATGATGAACTCTGTGGCCTGCCCCGAGGGGTCGATGATCAGCGGGTACCTGAGGATGGGCCAAGGACCGGTCAGATGCCAGGGGAGCCCGAGGACATGACGGCAGGGCCCAGCAGGGCGATGGGGAGGTGTCCCAGGCTCAGATGTGGGCTCCAGTTTACAGGAGAGACCACGTGACCCAAGGCTTGGTGCTAAAATCCTCCTTCTGAGGACCTCCTGTGGGGGCGGTGACTCAAGCAGAGTGCTCAGAAGGGCTAACGCCAAAGCGCTAGTCTCTCTGGGGCAAGGACGCCGCTCCGTGAAGGCCGAGCACAGGCGCTCGGCTGGCTGGGTGGGTTCGCTGGCCCGCGGGGCAGACTCCTGGAGAGCAGGAACTGGCACCCCTGTCCCGCAGACTCATGAGCTGCAGGTGTGCCGGACCCTCCCACTCAGTGCTCACGGCAACCCTGTGAGACAGGTGTGATCGCCACACCAGGCTTACTTATAGAGGAGGAGACGAGCCACAAAGGGGCCAATGTCCTCTGTTCAGGGTCACACAGACAACTCAGGTTTTTTAAAAATAACGTAACACTACGCGCGATTGTACAGGATTCAGAGGCTACAAAAGGGCAGGTGGTGAGAGCCCTCCCCCCTCCCCCCGTCAGCCTCTGGTTTCTGCTCTGTGTACACAGAGGAGGTTCAGGCCATTTGTAGACGCACACGGCCCCGGAGCACACCAGCCGGCACTGCCATCTGCTGCAGCTGCCCCCGTGTGGGGCTCTGGACGAAGGGCTCCCAGCTTCCTGCCGGGGTGGGGGGAGACACACAGTGACCTTGTCACTGGCCCGGACGAGGGGCGTCTGAGGCACTTCCGGGCCTTTGCTAGGACACACGCTGTCCTCGTGAACGTTCACGCGTGCAGGCTCTGCGGGACGGGCACTGCAGTGTGCACTCTCGCACAGGTGAGTGCAGCCCTCACCCTGACCCACCAGGACGCACGGCGTGGACATGCCCACCAGCGCCCCCAGCGAGGCCCTCTGAGACCTGACGGTCGGCTCCTCTTTGGACCCCGGGGTCAGCGACACACAGCGAGAGGTACAGATACGATGAGACAGGAACCCGGGGCTTGGTTTTCAAAACAGAAAGAAAACCCAGGGTGCCTGGGTTTGGGAGCTGCCACGGATGAGGGAGGGTCCACCAGGGAACCTCTGCGCGGGCTCAGGCCTGGGGATGCCCGGACGGCACTGTCAGCCCCCTCCGCGGCAGGCCTGTTCCTCTTCTGACTCCAGCCTCCTTAAGCCAAAACCAGGCAGCAGTTTCCCTTAACTCCAGCCAGATGCTTTCAGTTCTCACAGTATTTTAAGAGAGGGTCTGTTTTCACAGAGCCAAGCACATCAATTTCACAAGGTCACAGGGGGGCCACTCAGGGAGGGTCACTGTGGACAGTCACAACACAGGGACGAAGGAGACCGTGCAGAGCCCGCCGTCAGAGGCGAGCCTGCCGGCCCAGCCCGATCTGCTCACCTCTTCCACAGGTAGCGGGAGCACTCCCCACGCACCCTCCCCGCCCCTTGCCGCGCACGAGCACGCTACCTGTTGAACCTCTTCAGCATGATGGCGTTTTCCGTGCACAGGTCGTCCGCAGGGAGGGAGCTGGCCTGCCAGCGGAGACGCTCATCGGCGTTGGACAGGTACTCCGTCCTCGCGATATCTGTGCGGAACTGAGAGGGGGAGCGGATGGCGCGGCTTCCGGTGAGGCCACTGAGAGCTCACGGACCCTCACGTCGGCCCCTGCCTTCCTGAGAGTCTCTGCAGACAGTTACCTGGATGTTGGCTTGCTGGAGGTGATGGGACCAGGTGGTAAACAAGTTCTGGCGCATCTGCTGATCGAAGTAACCTGCGTAAGCGATAAAGGCGGCTGACAGGAGACAGTCCCCGGCGATGGTGGACATCTGGTTCTTGAACGTTTCACTCGTCTTCTCCCACCGTTCCCGTTCGGCAGACAAGCTCTTCAGAAGAGCTGTGCTCCGGTTCACCTAAAAGGAAAATCAAACAGGTTAGTCAGTCAGTGAAGTCAAAGTCGCTCAGTCGTGTCCGACTCTACGCGACCCCATGGACTGTGCCGTCCATGAAATTCTCCAGGCCAGAATACTGGCGTGGGTAGCCTTTCCCTTCTCCAGGGAATCTTCCCAACCCAGGGATCAAACCCAGGTCTCCCGCCTTGCAGGCGGATTCTTTACCAGGTGAGCCACAAGGCAAGCCCGCGCAGAGGTAGCGCTGCCAGGGCGGCAGGAAACCCGCCTCCCAAGCACAACCCGACCTTGGCTTCCACGGCCGCCAGGTCCGCCTTGATGGCCTGGGCCTCGGAGATGAGCACCGCATACTCCTCCTTGTAGCGGGCGATGCTGGCCTCCAGGTCACGGATCATCTGCTCCACCTCGTTGGCCTTCTGCTGGTTGTCCTTGGCGTCATCCTCCAGCTTCTGCAGCTCGTTGCGCAGCGGCTCCACGCGCTTCAACATGTCGGCGTAGTTAAGCTGCCGAGGCGGACGGGTGGATTTTAGACACGACCGGGTGAGGAGGCCCTTGCCCAGGGCTCCTGGTGGGGCTGCTCACCTGCGCAATGGCCCATTTCACCATAGGCCCGCAGGCCAGAGAGGCCCGGTTGACGATTTCGTAGTTGTAGCTGGGGTTGGACATGTAGTTCTTCTTCATCTTCTCCCTTATGGCATCACTGCAAAAGAAGACCTGTGTTTCTAAGCATGTGGAGGCCTTAAGTGAAGAGGAGCTTTTCGGAAATCAAAAGCCAGTTCCCCTCTGCCGCCCTGGTGACCACGGACACTCCAGGCCATGGCTCTCGCTCCCGCCCCTTCCCTGCTCCCCGGGGCCAGCTCTGCGCTCCCAGCCACTTGTGGGGACAGCAGGGGCAAGGGATCAGAGAACTGCTGTCAGGAACGAGGGGAGGGAATCTGGCTCTCTGGGGTGGAAACAGCCTGGAGAGGCGTCTGTGTGACCCGTGAGCTGACACAGCCTCCCCTGGAGGCCATGTCAGAGACGCCCAGGCCCCAGCAGAAAGGAGAAGCCCGGGCCCGCCCACCTGATCTCCTCGGCGGAGAAGTTGACGATGGTGGGAATGAAGTTCTCTCTCATGATGATGGAGCGGATCTGCTTCCAGTCCGTCGTGCTCTCCCCCAGCAGCAGGCAGATGGACTCAAGCGCCAGCTTCACGGCGGCAGGAGGGTTGGCCATGGACCGCACCTCCACCAGGTGCTGCTTCTTGATGGACTTCACGGCTGGGCACGAGGGAAGGGGCGGTGAGGGGGGCCAGACCACAGCGACGCCGCAACTCCCAGCAGAGAGGGGTGCGCGCGCAGGAGAGCTGAGCCAACGTGGGACGGCCTGTCTTAAAACCCTCTGGAGTAGCTGCAGCGGCCAAAACTACTAAGGCCTTCCGGTGCTGAGCCCAGATCGCCACGTTCTGGAAAATGGAGAGTATCTGTACAAACGCCTCACAAATCCTGACTCCTTTACCTCTGTAAAGACGTAAATACTCTTTTAAAGAATGAGATTGCTCATTTATGCTACACCCATTAAACAAAGATATCTTCATAGTACTTGTCTTTACTGGCTGGCTGAAGATGTGGAATTAACAGTTCAAAAAAATTGGCCAACATGTTCCACAAGCAGAAACGTGCATTTTTTCCCAGTCTGAACTTTCATTAAAACACTTTTAAAAGTGATCATTTGGCAGGTGAGACCTAAATCCTCATCCAAATCCAACTCAATGAAAACCCACAGTTTGGAAGGTCACCGCCAGTCCTCTGTGGTGTGAAGACTACAAGCCGTCAGGTGACCCGAAACAAGTCTGAGGCTGGTGGGCGGGAAGGCCAGGGTGAAAGCCGCTCCCAGTGCGGGGCAGACAAGGACAGGGGCGCGCGTCACCATCTCCTCCTGCACGTGTCCCAGCAGCCGGGGTGCAAGAGGAGGCGGGGAGGAGGCTGCCGGTGTTAGACTCGTCACTGCCGGCCTCGACCACGACACTCTTAACAGTTAGAGCAAAACTGCATGCTTCATGACATCCCTACATGGAATTCAAGCCGAGGATTTGCAAACAGTGTACTTAGGAAATCATTACCAGGTTAAGAGAATGTTTTGATGAAAAACTTATCTTGTTAACTTTTTCTCATAAAAAGGGCCCAGGTGGCGCTAGCGGTAAAGAACCCGCCTGCAATGCAGGAGACGTAAGAGACGTGGGTTTGATCCCTGGGTCAGGAAGATCCCCTGGAGGAGGGCATGGCAACCCACTCCAGTATTCTTGCCTGGAGAATCCCATGGACAGAGGAGCCTGGTGGGCTACTGTCCATGGGCTCGCAAAGAGTTGGACACGACTGAAGCACCTTGGCATGCGTGCATGGGAAGAGTGGACTCGCTCCACGGGGACTTCGTTTTCAGAGATGAGGACAGTCTGAAGTAGTTAGAGGAGGTTTCTGAGACCTATCACTGATGCTTTAGGGGATGTACAACACCGGGACCTGCGGGGAGCCCTGCTGCCCCCCGCCCTCCCCAACGCGAGGCCCCCGCGGCGAGCACACACCATTCTGGGCCTCGATGACAGCCGGCTCCACCTTATCCAGGTCCTCCTTCACGCTCATCTGCTTGTCTGCAATGACCTCCTGCTGCTTGTGCAGCTGCTCCTGAATTTCTTGGCTCATGACCTAGAGACAAAGCATGGCTCAGCTCTGGGGTGAGCACTGGTTAACTTGCTGAATGAAACCCTAGACAGCACTCCTCACGCCGCCTGGGACACACACGCGCACACAAACCCGGGAGACGGAGACGGGCGGCCCACACAGGCTACGGTTCCCGGGACAGGAAGCGGCACCTTTTTCTTCTCGGCCTCCTGCTGGTCCTTCACCATCTTCTTCAGCTTGTCGTTGGCCGCTGCGTTCTTCACCTCCAGCTCCTGGCTCTTTATCCTGAGGTCCCGACGCAGCTCTTCCACCTGAGGAGCAAAAGCCACATCAGGGCAACAGAAACGCGCAGGGCTTGCCTACACCTGCGGGCCGGCGCCCCCAGCGAGGGCCTCTCGCGCTGTGGCGCACCTGGTCGACTGTCTCCTTGATCTTCCTGAGCCCCACGTTCAGGTGCATCTGCTGCTCCTCCAGCTCGCTCCGCTTCTCATGGAACAGGTTGGCGTAGTGGTTGATGAAGTCCAAGTAGTGGCGCGGCGTGATGGCCATGGTGCGGCCTCCTCGCTTTGCCAGCCGGGCGTTCGCCTTTTGAAACATGACGACCGTGTTAGTTCTCCGTGATTTAGCCTCAACACATCGCGATTTAACCTCAAAATGAGACCGTTCTGCTGGTGTGGTGTGGTGGCATGGCTCTAGACCTCAGGAGTCCCATCACTCGAGACCGGGTCCGGCTGCCTCCCGTGAGACGCCGAGAAGCCCTCCCACTCGGAGCTTTCTCCTCCTGCTTCTCCGAGAGGAGGAGGGTGGTGCTGGTGGCCGCAGGGGTGTACTTCCCAGGAAAAGACCCCCAACACTAGTCGTCACTACACAGGCATCAGTGCGCCTCCTCTACCTTCCGCTGATTTTCAGCAGAACCAAAATAAGAAACGGCATCGAGAGGGGTGAGGCAGATCTCCAGTCCCCGCAGGTGGAGGGAGGTGTGGAGAGGGCAGGGAGCGGTGGAGGTGGCCTGCGGGAGCGGGAGGGCAGGGCCCACAGGATGCCTGCAGGTCAGAGTGCTCTTCACAGACCCCTCTGATGGGGCAGACTGCACTCCTTTGATACAGAGAGCTCACGGAGAGGCAGCTGGCAGCGGCCAGCAGGTCACGCCCTGCAGGGTGGCCTCTGCACGTGGGGCTCCCGCTCGCTCACGGCCACGAGGCTCTCGCACCACTGCTGCAGAGCGGGGAGGCCGAGCAGGGACCCTGAGGCCTGAAACACCAACCAGCTGGCCCTTCACAGAGAAACCATGGCCCCCTGTGCCAGGGGAGGACGTGGGCCTGGAAAGAGGCCACAAGACAGGTCAGATGGAGTCAACGTGGGGAGGGGGCCAGACGGCCCAAGAACATGCAGCTGGGCCCCGAGCAGGTGAGGCGTCGCTGGCAGAGGCAGGAAGCAGGCGAGAACCAGGCACTCTTTCCCAGGTGACAGTTCAATGTCAGACCCGAGGTGCCTTGGGGGCTACTTCTACATCAGCTCAGTTCCAGTCAGCACGGTGGTCAGTTTCGCTTCTCCCATGACCTCAAGACAGAACCCACCTGGTGAAGAGTCTGGTGAACAAACACACAGCTGTTCACGATGGCCTCGCGGTGCGAGGGCGGCTGCGGCAGCTTGTCGTACACGACCGGCATGTAATCAGGCACGATGTAGTTTGGCTTCTCCAGGTCCATCTTACTGGTGAATTCTTTGCCAACCTGATACAGAGCTTCCGTGGACCAGTCCCCAAACCAGTTCAACACACACCTGCAAAGATGCCCATGTCTCAGAGCAGCTCCCGAGGGCGGGGCCTGCCCCTGGAAAGCAGAGCTGGGCGCAGTGGGCGTACCTGTTGAACAGCGCAGGGGAGGTTGCCGCGCGGTCCTTGAGGCCCTCAGAGGACGGGTTCATGGTGAAGACGACGTGCAGGTTGCGGATGACCTGGCTGGTGAACCACTTGTACAGCTCCTCGTGCGAGTCCAGCATCAGGCCCTCCTTCTGGGCCCCCTCCTTACACTGGGTCATCAGGGTGGCGTACTCATCTCCCTCGAAGAGGCCGGGCACCTGGGAGACAGGACAGCGCCCTGGCTGCTGGTCCTCAGAGCCCCGCCGCGGACCGCGACCCGCGCGGCTGGCTGCTGGTCCTCAGAGCCCCGCCGCGGAGCGCAACCCGCGCGGCTGGCTGCTGGTCCTCAGAGCCCGCACCACGGAGCGCGACCCGCGCGGCTGGCTGCTGGTCCTCAGAGCCCCACAGCGGAGCGCGACCCGCGCGGCTGGCTGCTGGTCCTCAGAGCCCCGCCGCGGAGCGCGACCCGCGCGGCTGGCTGCTGGTCCTCAGAGCCCCGCCGCGGAGCGCGACCCGCGCGGCTGGCTGCTGGTCCTCAGAGCCCCGCCGCGGAGCGCGACCCGCGCGGCTGGCTGCTGGTCCTCAGAGCCCCGCCACGGAGAGCGACCCGCACGGCACATCAGGGGTTACCTCGCCGTTGGCCAGCAGGGTGTTCATCCGCTCCAGGAACCCAGAGTCCAGAACGTTGGACTCGTCCATTATGAACGCGATCTTCTCGTTTTTACAGCCAGAACGCCGCAGCACCGTGCGGAGGTCTTCATCGAAGTCCTCGCCCGTGTATTTCCTGTGGACCTGCAGGAGCGGGGCGGGTCAGCTCTGTTCTCGCCCAAGGAGCTGTGTGCATGAGCAAGGATCCACTGTGGGGATCAAGGGACTCCGGCCAGACCTACCTTAATCTGGTACACGCTCAGCCCGTTCATCCAGGCCACGAAGCGCGACAGGGTGGTTTTGCCCGCTCCACTGACGCCAATCAGAAGCAAGTGGCCCTGAGGCTGACGGAATATTCTGGAACATCATCAGAAGGGATGCAGGTTGAGGCTTTTATGCTCCACTCCCCCTTGGACGCTCAAATCCTAACACTTTTCAGGATCTATTCTACAATATCTGGAATGCATTTCAACTTGTATTTGTACTTTAAACATCCGTGGAGCAACTGTGACTTGCCAGTGAGGCAGCAAAGGTCAAAAAAGACATGGCCCTGTCCCCAGACACCCTGACAACTCGAGCAGGAGGGTGAGCGGCCGTAACCAAGGCAGGTGGGAGGAGCCTGGAGAGGCAGAATGAGGCTCTGCTTAGTGGGGACGTTGGGGACAGTACAGCTGGACTCAGAGGAGAAGCAGGAAGTGCTGGCGGAGGCACGGGGCCCTGTGAGGAGGCCAGCACAAGGCCAGGCATGAGCCCTCCCCCCACCATTAAACTGAGAGCAGTGTGGGTGAGCGGTGAGGCTGCAAAAACCAAAAGCCCACCGGTCAATCCTGAGCACGTGGTCCAAGACCTCGTTGAACAGGACCAGAGGCACGTCCAGCTCTTCCTCGTAGAAGACTTTCAGCCTGGCTTTGACATAATCTCTTAACTCCTCTTGGTCTACTGGGATGTAGTCCTATAGGAAAGAAGGGAAGATCCACTTAACTAATAAGAAACCACCTTAGTTCTTACAGAAAAGTGGATCACATCTCTACATGTTGAAAACTGTCATAAAGAAGACAAAAGTAGGTATTTACAACATAGCAACAAAAATGGAAGTAAACTAGGGTGAGATCTAAAGACATGGAAAATCTTTATGGAGAAAACCGAACATCACTGAAAGACATCACAGAAAGTGTCAGTAAATGAAGAGACACACCACAGTCACGGAGGGAGAAATACATGACTGCAACCACGCCAGCCCCTCACAAGCGACCAGCGGATTCAGTGTAATCCCAAAGACTCAGTGGTGGATGGTGGAAGTCACAGTGGCACAACTTGACAAGCCAACTCCAAACTTAATTTGGAAGAGGAAAGGCCCAGAATGGAAAGACCCCCCAGAGAAGAACCAGGAGTGAGGTACTGTCGTCCCAGCAGGCAGATTCACAGCCATGATCATGACCACGTGGTTTTTAGCCCAGAGAGCAATGAACGAACCAGCCAGCAGGACAGAGCCCTGTAAGAGGCCCCGCAAAAACCCAAGTGACAGAGCCACCCAGAGCCCCAGCGCCAGGCCGTGGACACGCACTCGGGGAACCCCACGCGCTAACTCAATTCAGACTGATTGAGGGTTTAAATGACAGTCCGTTAGGAATGCGCATTCTTCCAATGATGCTATAAACAAAGCGAAAAGACAAGCCACTGGTAGAAGATGCTGCCTGTGAATGAAACAGGATTAGTATCTAGAGCCTGGAAGTAAACAGGACATTCTAGCAACACTGCGGTTGGAGAAGGAAATGGCAACCCATTCCAGTGTTCTTGCCTGGAGAATCCCAGGGACGGGAGAGCCTGGTGGGCTGCCGTCTGTGGGGTTGCACAGAGTCGGACACGACTGACGCGACTTAGCATCAGCAGCAGCAACACTGCACAAAACTCGCTGTTCTTCCTGCTTCTATGCCTGTGCTTCCCACAGGCCGTAGGTCTGCCACGCCCTTCCTGACACCCAGATGGAGGCCTGTGAACACTCACCTGAGCCCCCACGCCGGAGTCAGCCCTCCCAAGACAGAGCTGCTTCACCCTACGAGTCTGAGCTCCTAAAGGAAGACTGTCCTCGGGCCCAAGTCAGCACTGCCTGCTGAAGAAAGGCATGCCAAGGTTGCAACCTTCTAAGATGCCCTGCTCTCTTTCTGAGAAAAGGACAACTCCCGGCTATTCTGGAAACGTCCACTCTGCCTAGGATCTCAGTACACGGAACACTTGCACACAGATTACCCACAATGCCTTGTTTTTACTGTGAGGAAAGTAAAAGCAGGTGAGGCAAAGACTCCCTTCAATGCAAACATGTTGAACCACACCTCCTGGTGGTCAGCATCCACAGCTCTCAGAGCAGCCTGCTCCTGGGATTGTTTGCCCTAAATTATCCACAGCTACAATCCTGCAGCCCATCATGCCTCTGTCATGTGAGAGTTGGACCATAAAAAAGGTTGAGTGCCAAAGAATCGATGCTTTTGAACTGGGGTGTTGGAGAAGACACTTAAGAGTCCCTTGGACTGCAAGGAGATCAAACCAGTCAATTCTAAAGGAAATCAACCCTGAATATTAATTGGAAGAACTGATGCTGAAGCTGAAGCTCCAATACTTTGGCCACCTGATGCAAAGAGCTGACTAAATGGAAAAGACCCCGATGCTGGTAAAGATTGAAGGCAGGAGGAGAAGGGGACAACAGAGGATGAGATGGTTGGATGGCATGAGTTTGGGTAAACTCTGGGAGACGGTGATGGACAAGGAAGCCTGGTGTGCTGCAGTCCATGGGGCTGCAAAGAGTTGGACACGACTGACCGACTGAACAACATCATGCCTGTAACCATACCTTCCTTTACAGTGAATGCAAGTCAAAGACGTTTCTGATTAGATGTTGATCCTAACTGAAAGGACAGAAAAAAGGAGACTGCAGACACGGTGCAAGCACGTCACCTTTGACAGCCAGTTGCTGTACAGGATGGGCCGGCTCATGGCCTTCTCCTTGTCGATGTTGGGAAAGTGCTTCAGGGCAACCATATCGATGTTCTCGTCGGTCCAGCGCCTCTCCTCGTCCTCGACCAGTCTGCAGGGGAAAAGACAGAGGCCGCGCTGAGAAAACACCCGGCTCTGAGGGTGCCGTGGGCTACTCCAAGGCCTGGCGTTAAGTCTTCTACCAGAAACCTTCATTTCCTGCAAATGGAAGAACCAGAGAGTCTGAACTCAAGATGCCTTAAGTGATCCAGAATGTAGATGTTACAGTGGAGTGCTCAAACACATGAAATTAAAAATAAAAGGAAAATAAATAAGAATGACAAAGCAGGACCTAGGGAAACTAAGAATTTGTCATAAAACAAAGGTTGTACAGAGCTATAAACAATATAAGGAAAAGGTTCTGATTTTTAAAAGTCAGTAATTCTTAAGATTCCTTAAAAGATAAAAAGACTCAGCCTTTTACTGACACACTGGTTAAAACCACAGACCCTCCTGTGATCCATGCTAAATACCAACTACAGCTGTCAGCAAGTCTTCCCTTTGGTGCTGGTCACTTAACCAGGAAAAGTCAAAGCTTACAAGTGATAAATGTGATCAAAGCTTACACTTGATACAAGTGGTTAACAGGTAAAAGAGAAAAACCAAAGCCCCAGAGACACAGCTGCAAATCCCCTGATGAGAGCCAAGACAGGACGAGGGAGGGCTCACGGTTACAGGACGGCACCCCAGGCCTAGAGAGAAGGCACTGAAATCACCTGTGACCTCTGTACTCTGACCTTGCGTGGGGCCCACCCAACAGGGAGAGAGGTGAACTTAAATGCCTTGCCCTAGGTCCAAAGGTAACCAAGCAGGGCAGTCACAGCACTGAGATCCCGGACAGGGGGTGGCCGTGATCAATCACCAGAGGCGAGGCTCCCCTCTACCAGGGGGCAGGCAGGCCACGTGCAGATTCTAGCTCAGGGGTCAACATAGGGGAGCAGGGAGCTACCCGGACCCTCGGCTTCACCTGTCCTGGAAGAGACGGAGGGCTTCGTGTGCCCAGATGCGGATGAGCCCTTCCACAGGCAGCGTCTCCAGGGGCCTCAGGGCCTCAAAGATCCCCCGCACCCAGCGGGTCATCTCTCGGGGTGAGTAGATGTAGTGGGGCTGTGTGTCCTGAGTGAACCGCTCCTGCGGGAACAAAAAGAACACCAAGTTCCGTGTAAAGTCCCAAGACAAGAAAAGCAGTAGCAAAGGCAAATGCTGCCTAACACGTTTATATTAAAAATAAAGAATCTATACCCTGCGATATTTAGGAACGAAATGATAATGTTGGAACTATAATTTAGTACAGAGTTAGATCCAAAGTGCTCACTTTATGTTGAAATTATATCTTATTACATTGAGAAAAATCAAAGTAAATAAAACTACAGAAAAATTCTTATAAAAATGCTTTAAAAAATGTACTCCCTAAGCTGAAAGAAAACTTTTCTAAGCATTATCTCAAAAAGAAAAAGAAAAAAGTTTACATTTCATGCTATTTAAAACATGTAGGTAAAAGGCTGCAATCATACAAAGTCTGAAGCATTTGTAATAACATGACAAGTGCATTCTCACACAGGACTCTAAGCCAGATGATGCCTCAGTGGAACACTGGCAGCTCTCCTGCAGGTGCCCTTGTCAGAAGCTAATAGAGGAATGCCAATCAAAACCATGAGAAGCACCTCTGCTCATCTAAGGAGCAAAGACGGTCTGAAGCAGCCTTTTTCCAAGGCTGGATGAGGCGCCGTGGTGGGAGTGTAACTGGTCCAGCCTGAGTGTGGTGGCCACACCTGGTCACCACAAACACCATGGAAGAGTGAGTGCAGACCCACGTGCCCGGGTTGGGTCTGCTGAGACAGAAGCGTGCACACCCGCTTAGAAAGTGCACCATCCAGTCTCAGCTTCATCAGGGAATGAAGACGCACACACAGGCCGGACCGGGACAGCATAACAAGGGAGACGAGGCGCCTGGGCACGGTACTGGCTGGAGGAGTGACCTGATGAGGGCTCCGAAGGAAGCCTCAGCGCTGAGCAGGAGCTCCACAAGGAGCTCCGACTCTTCCCAGAGCCCTCAGCCCCGGGAAGCGGCAGGGAGGCCGCGCACCTGGGACATGGTGTAGAACTCCACCATCGCCGCGGTGAGCGGCTCCGCGTACGTGCGCAGCGACGGGATGAGCCGCAGCATGGCCCGGTTGAAGGTCCCGTAGATCTGCGTCAGCGAGGCGGGGCCCGGGTAATCCACGTACACCACGGGAACGTGGCGCAGGAACCTGCGGGGAGAGCCGGGCTCAGCCGCCGAGCGCGCGCCCGCGCCAGAGGACCGCCCCCGCCCCGCCCCCAGGCTTCCCGTCACAGCTCAGGGCTGCCTCACACCGAGCAGCAGATGCAGAAACCTGAATATGAAGCCAGCAGAGGCGGGAAGATGACTCGGGCTTCTTTCAGCCTCGCCCGGGCCCTGCAGGCAGGTGTGGGCAGCTCACTACTGCTTTCATCCTGAGTGTGTTTCCGAGGTTTCCAGCACAGTGCAGGGAAACCCAGGGGAACCCCACTGATGAGCAGTGGGGTTACCTTTTTTTATCATCAAAACCCTGTTTCTGTTATGCTTTGTTTAAAGCAATCCTGGAACTGGTGTCTGTGAGCCCGGGAAGTCTACCAGTGGTGGTACCTGTGAGAGAGGGGCTTTCTCCCAGGGTCGGTGGGCGGGTTACAAGCCCCCACAAACTGGATCCTCTCCAGCTTCACCCAGGTTTGATCGGAGGTTCGGTAAAAGCCCCCATGCTCCACCATCTGAGGAAAAGGGAGTGATGCGTCAGGAGCAGAGGTGAGCAGTAACATGGGTGGGGAGTCAGGGGCTCGTGGACAGGAACAGACCTGTCTGATGAAGGATATGACCCTCTGCGTCCCGTATTTATCCATGTCTGGCAGGTTGATCTCGTCACAGAACAATACCAGCCACTTTCCGAGCTGCACTGGGGCCAAAACGACCCCGTTCGGGGTGCGTCTGTACTCGCAGTAGTGGTCAAAGGTCTTTAGCAGGAGCTCCGGGGTGGTTGCACTCGAGAAGTTAAGACCCACAACCTGCAGAAGGACAGAGGCCAGGGGAGCGGTGGAAGGCCGATCCCGTCCCTGGCCCCGAGGTCGGCCGCCCGTTCCTGCCCCTTTACCTCCATGTCGGGCAGGGCCCGCAGGGCGCTGAAGAGCGTCATGGTCTTGCCGGACCCGGGGGGCCCACACAGGACCAGCGGCTTGTGCTCAGCCAGCCAGGTATACAGGAGGGCCTCGTGGCGTACAGTGTCCAGAGTGGGCACCACCACGTCCGGGGCGGCCACCTTGTGCGTCTCCACCTCAATCTGTGGCACCTTGGCCTGCCACGGCGACCACTCTCCACTGATGGACACCTGCAGACGGGCGGGTGAGGGTCAGCCGGGCCTGCCCGCCTGCAGGACCCGCTCCCTTTCACCCAAGTCAGGACCTCCAAGTTAACCCGCCTTCCCTGTACCACAGGAGACTAAAGGGACAAGGTTCCTCTACGACAGGAAAGGCTGATTCAGTGCAGGCGAGGCTGCTGCAGGGCGAGAAGCGGGGAGGACGCCGCCCTCTGGTACATGCCTCGTAGTCGATGATGGGGATGTTGGGTGCGGCGGGCAGCGGCACCGTGGTGATCCTCCTGATGTACTCGCCCAGCTCTGCCCTCATCTTCAGCCTGCTGTCTCCGGACAAGGACCAGAGGATGGCGTAGACCAGGTACCGCTGCAGGGGAAGGAGGCAGATCCTGATTTGAGTGGAGTCTCAACATTCAAGGAGAGACATGTACAGCGACGTCGGCCCTGCAACCGCGGTGCCCAGAGCCCCCGGCCCTGACCTGGATGTAGCGCTCCAGCTGCTCGCTCTGCATGGGGAAGTCGGGGTGGTTGGCGTTGTACTGCGCCACGTTGCGGCAGGCCTGGTGCAGCATGGAGAAGAGCGCGCCCAGGCAGCGCAGGCGCGTCAGGTCCATGATGTGCTCCAGCGTGAGGGCGTGCTCCAGCGCCTTGGTGACCAGCCCACTGCTTGTGAAGTACGGCTGCATAATCGTCGCCGCGTCCCTCTGGATCTGCAAGGGTGGGTCAACGGTGCTCAGCGGCCAGCTAGCAAGGCCGGGAGACTTTCACCTGCTCTAACCCGGGCCTGGGGGAGGGCCCCGTCATGATGAAAACAGTTTTACGGGTTGAAAAATGAGGAGTCGAGGCTCCAGTGACCAATCCCACTCCTTCATCCTGGCAGCTCTCAAAAATCACGCTTCCTGGGAACACTGGTTTTACCGTCAAAACTGAAAATAGGCCGTTTTTCATCAATTTGTGGAGAAATCTGAAAGAACTCCTTAGATTTTCCACGCACGTCTACACTTTTGTAACTGTGACCACTGGCTTCCTCAGAAGCTGGCGTGAGACAACGCTGATCATGCTAACCTCCCGCAAGTCCCAGGCTGCAGCGGGGGCGGGGCTGCTGTGACATGCCCGGACTCGAGGGGGTGGGGGACCCCCTGGGCACATGCCGCCAGCCCTGCCCATACCTGCAGCATCGGGGAGGCGGCCTCCTCGCCCTCGTCTTCCTTGCCCTTGCGCCGGCGCTGGGCTTCGTCCTCCCCCTCGTCCAGCGGGATGCTGCGCAGCCTGGCCAGGAAGTTGTTGAAGATCATGTCCGTGCTCAGCACATCCTCGCTGAACCAGACCATGCCGCAGCGCGACACGGTGGCCAGTGTGGCGTACTTCAAGTCCTGTACCTCAAACATTATCCGCACCTGGAGGGAGAACAGCAAGTAGATTTAGGGATGTGGGCTTGGTAGAGATCAGGAAGTTAAAGTTGGTTTACCTACCTACCTACTGAAAGAGCGATTTAACTCTAATCTGTCTGCACTCAGTTCAGAAGTAAAAGTATCTGAGTCTGCATCATTACGACACCCGGCAACCTCTCTCCTTGAGAACGTGGACAGGAAAAAACCCCTGTGGTTGGGAGAACCGGGAGCTCCAATGGGACAGAACCACCGCTCCCTGGATGGTGGGGCCCGCAGTGAGGGGCTGTGGCCGGCCCTCGCACTTGAACCCACCAGGCTGGCCAGCAGGCTTTCCGTTTGCACAGGGGGTTGGCAGCCTCGCTGGGTCCACCGCTTTAGACGGTGAGGCTGAGAGGCAAACCAGAGTCTGATTCCAGAGCTTTCACCTCAGGGCTAACGTGCCTCGCAAGGATATCCACCTTTCTGACAACAGTCAGAATCTACTGGGTGATGACCCTGACAAGTTACATCAAGACACTCATCTGCTGAGTGCGTGTTCCTGACCTGTATCTTGGTTTCTCAAGTAACATAACCCCTAACTCTGACCCTCTGTCATGATAAAAGCACCCACTCACCCACTCAGAGGTCCTGCTGGAGCCTCCGTTCCCTCAGCCCACCAGCAGATGCCACTGGCAGGCACTTTAACTCACACCCACAACTCAGTCACTTCTCAGTATCCCCACAGCCTCTCAGCTTATCCCAGCAGGCAAGCTCCAGTCCTCGGTGACCCCAGGCCTGTATCCCCTTGGGTCCTGTCCCTACGTCCCTGCGTGCTGGCCAACTGCCCCCCTCCTGGCGTGTGTGGGCACACCTAGGGGCTCCTCCCGCCACCAGGCCTCCACCCCAACACCCAGGAGCTGCTTCCTCAGGCCCTGGTCTCCACTGAAGCTGCCAGCGTCCCCTTGAAGCCCTGACGGAGCGACGTCCTGCCTCAGCCGCATTACTCGTCTGCTCACTCCGCAGCCCCGTGCCAATTTCTCCCGTCTGTGTGTGTCCTCCACCTCTGACTGCGAGCCCCGGGAGAGCAGCGGTTTTGTCTATGTTGGTTACGGCTATATTTGCAGCACGTAGAAGGGGCCCGGCACACCGTGGCACTCCATAAACGTGGGGTCAAAGCACGAACACACGTCCATGCCAGGCCTGTGCACGGTTACCCACCTATCAGAGGCTCACTTCTGAGGGATGACCCTGAGGTCCACGTCTAAATCCCTCCCTGCGCCACTTCCCAGAAATCCCCACCACAACCCTACCTCCCCGGGCTGCAGGAAAGGCTGATTACAGAGCGTGCCTAACAACCCGTGAGCAGCAGGTTACGAATGAAGCCTCTGGAATGTCTCTCACTGGGCCTGGGAATGCAACAACCCTAGCAGAGAGAGGCGTGGACCACGAAGCTACTGCCACCCCGGCTACCCCAGGACGACCAGAGCCGCCCGCCTGGCCGAGCACGCTGGGCACAAGCACGCAGGCCGTACGTTGGGCGGGAGGCTGAGGCGCTCCCCGTTGGGCAGCGTCAGCAGCTTGTTGTCGTCCAGCACCGAGTTCAAGTTCTCCACCCACTCGGGGTCCACGTCGCCGTCGAAGACGATCCACTGGCGCTTCTGCAGCTCGCCTCTCACGTTGTCTATGATCCTGGAGTGGAGGGGTTACGACAGCGGTGACTCAGACGGAAACGTTCAGCTTGCAACCGTTTCTGAAGTGTTCCCAGACTGTGTAAGAATAACGCAGTTTCCCCAAGGACAGAGTGCCAGGCCCTAGTTCTCTGGAGGCCCCGACCCCACCCCACATGCACTCACTTTCTCAGAACGTGTGTGAAGAGCCCGTCTGTCCACTCCCGGGTGTTGGGGTCCAGGGTTCCGTACAGGTGGTCTTTGCTGATGGCTTTGGGGTCGATGATGTGGGCCACGCCCTCCACGCCCTCGAGCCTCTCCAGAGCCTTCAGAAGGACGCGCCAGGCCATGCTCTTCCCGCTGCCCGAGGGCCCCACCATCATCAGGCCGTGGTTGATCTGGGTGATCTGATAGAGCTGGAGAACCTGGGGGCAAATCCAGCGGCACCGTCAGCGCTCGAGAGAAGGCACGCCAAGGCTCCTTCCGCTTCTCACTGCGCCCGGCCAGAGACGTGTGCTGGGAGCCCTCCAGGCGATGCCTGCGATTTCTAACCAGAGTCCTTGAGCCGGCCACAACCACGGCGGGTAGAGAAGGGTTTAACTGCACTGAGGAGCTGTCTGAGGAGTCAGGAAGGCCGCAGCCGGTGGAACGGGAGCTGCTCAGCAAGCTGCCTCAGGAGAGACCCCTGCCAGGAGGACGGCGAGCAGCTGACGGAGCCATCCTCCGCCATCTAACCCGGGAGCAAGGCAGGCACAACCTGTGCACATGACCCATTTTCCTAAGTGACTCTCACAGAGGAGACGAAGGGAAGCAGCCAGGGCAGAAGAGACTGTAAACTCTGCCGATGGGCACGTGTACGTTGTTCACCGTGATGCTGGCAAGACCTACTATCGCAGACGCTTTTCCAGTGTCTGTCACTCCCCTTCAGCTGGCATTTTCAGAGAGCAAACTACACCACGTGCGTAAACATTTCCCGCAAGTTTTGCTGTCACTGCACTTAAGAAAATAATCCTGTCGGGGGACTTGGGACAAATGTTCACAAACCAGATGGCACGCCTGGTGGACACAGCCCCATCAGACGCAGCTCCTCACAGGTGGGCAGGGCCACTGTCACTCTCGGCCCCTGGGGACTCCGTGAGGCTCCAGCCAGCCCCGCGGCCCCACTCACCTTCTCGACCCACATCCCGCCGACCTCCTCTCCGTCCCCGTAGGTCAGGTACATCTCCTGACACACTTTCTTGAGCTCCTCCCGCAGCGCCGTCATCTCGCCCCGGTGGTACTGGACGCCGGGAAACACGTCCGACAAGAGGCTGAAGAGCAGTGGGATGTCTTCGGCCACGAGCTTCGGCACCATCGTCTCACAGACGCTCTGGATCAGGATCTGAGGGGGGAAACGGGCTGAGCTCTGGGGGTGGCAGCACTGCGTTCATTGCTCTGTCCCCACAGGGACCCATCACCCCCCCGCCCTGAGAACAAGCATGGTGACCCAGCGCCCCACCCCCCACCCCACCACTGCTGATTTAGCAGGTCCGTCCCAGGACCTGTGAGCCCCAGATCGGTGCGGGGGAGGCTGCACCGGCCCGGCCGAGAGGGAGGACACCCGCTCACCTCCTGCTCAGGCAGGTTTTCCGCGATCTCTCCTTCATCGACTGCTTCCCCGCGCTCTTCCTTCTCCCTCTTGATCTTCTGGATCCGCTCCCGTTTCACGTTCCCCGCGCTCACCAGCACGCTCTTCAAGGCTCGGAGACCAAAGTCATAGTGGCTTTGGGAAGAGAGCTGCTCGTCACACAGTCTAAAAGAGAAAAGGCTTCCTTAAGAACAGCACCCGCTGAGCCCCAAGCAGCGTCAAACGTTAAGAAACAAGAATGGACACAAGAGTGGAAAGAAATGTCGTAATTACACAGGCCACGTTTAAACGATGCAGTTAACATGTGCCAGAAACACAATCAGGAATGATACTCAGTGACTCACTTGAAAAAAGGGACAATCTTGTTGGCGAGGACCTCGGCCGTGCGGAAGCCCTGAGAGTACAGCATGACCTGGGCGATGAGCTGACGGTCGGGCTTGGTCATGGCCAAGCTCCGGAACAGCTTCTTCAGGTTGTCTGGGAGGTTTGACCGGCCCGCGTAGCCAGGGTTCATGGTGATGAAGATGGCCATGTCTGGGCTCACCTTCACTTGTTTGTTCAGCAGCTCGCAGGTAATGGGGGCAGAGGCTGAAATTCAGATGACGGCAGTGAGGCTGTCGACGGTCAGAAAACCACCATAAGATCTGAAACCACAAGCCCAGCGCCCCGCCGGCCCGGGACCCCATGCGAGCTGTGGCCTGGCCTTTCTGCGGGGTCTCAGCAGCACGACACCACCTACCCGGGAGACCGATTTCCACACTCCCTGCCCACGTAAGAGCCACTCAGATGTGGCACGGATCAAGTCACCAGAGTGGGAAGCCCACTACCCCCTCTGCGCATGATTACTGAGTGTCACAAGGCCAATGCAAGAACAGAAACACAGCCTGACAGAAGCTGCAGCAACAAAAACCAGTCAAGTTGTGATAAACCTGACTGGCTAAGATCATGGACATGGCCCTTTCCTCAGGTCATTAAAAAAAAAAAAACCAAACCCACACACTCAAAAAAACATTCCACAAAACCAACCCCCAGCCCCCAACTCTGGACACTCAGGAGTCAGCTTCCCTCCATA
Source organism: Bos indicus (assembly GCF_029378745.1). Lineage (NCBI taxonomy): Eukaryota > Metazoa > Chordata > Mammalia > Artiodactyla > Bovidae > Bos > Bos indicus. The sequence goes on along the minus strand of NC_091780.1, from coordinate 66,939,513 downwards.
AGCGAGCATGGAGTTCACAGGCACTCGTTTCTCTGACACTCCTCTTGTTTTACTCGGGTCTGGTAAGACGAGCTACTATTACTATGGACTAACAGGGAAAACCAACGGGTAAAGCACCTGTCCTGGATGTATGTAACTCCTCCAGCTCATGCGTCTAGGCTCTGTGTGGAACCAGCTCCCAAGGACCCCCAGACACATGACCAGGGTCTGGTCCCAACACTCCGGCCAGGAGGCCTGGCTCTGCGGGGCCACAGGGAGGAGCCCGGGGCCTCCATCTGCAGAGGAAGCACGGCCCACCCCGCTGGCTGCCATGGGGCGAGGCAGGCAGTGCCATCCTGGGCCCCGCCCACGTCTTCCGTCAGGATGCACCATCCCGCCTGCAGCCTAGGGTCTGGCACTGAGCCCTCGCTCATTTCTACCCCACAGCAGGGCAACTAAGCAAGAAGCGAGCCTCACTCTTCTCCAGGTTGGGGTTGGAGTGCTCGCGCAGCGCCTCCTGGATGCACTGCACTTGCTGTGACACGGCCGACAGCATCCGCTCCTCCAGGCGGTTGAACTCGTCAAAGCAGCCCCAGGCCCCCACCTGGCAGAGCCCCACGAAGATGCGCCCCATAGCCTGAAACGAGAAGAAAGGCGCTAAAAGACGGCCCCGGTGCTGGCTGTACAGGGTTCCAATCCTGGCTTGGGGGACTGGTCCAACCCGGGCAAATCACATCCTGAGACCTGTCTGCTCATCTTTGAAACACGAGTAATACCACCTTCCTCCCAGAGGAGTGCAGTGGGGTGGAGAGGGCTGTGAAGGTGGAACCAGCTTCACCCGTGAGGCAAGGAGCCCAGCCCTACATGTAGCAAGTACTCCATTCACAGATGAACAGATGTAATGTATTATTTTCCCTCTTGTGCAAAAAATTCCAGTGACAGAGCTAACACTTTTTGTTGTTTAAAAAAAAACCTTCGCTATTTGTTTTTCCTAAACACAGACACCACCAGAAAGATTCGTTACACTGAAGAGTTAACCTGAAGACGTGAGGCTCAAGTTGGCGTCATGCACCGGCTGGCCCCTCAAACAGCTCCAGTAACCCGGTTCCCAAAAAGAGCGCTGTGTGCACGGCTCACGGCCCCCAGAGGCGTGGGCTGCGCTCCCCACCCGGCCCCCTGCTCTAGGCAGTCCCCCAGGAGCCTCTCACCTGGAAATCAAAGGTCTCGTCACAGTTGAAAACTAGAACAAAGCGGCCCAGCTGGTGGCCAAGGGCCTTGACAGACTCAGTCTTCCCAGTCCCCGCAGGCCCTGTAATTTGAAGAAAAGGAATTGAGAACTCAAGTGAGAACACGTCTTCAGCTTTAAGAACTGTAAAAAGCAATTCTTTTAAAAAAATCAAAGTACAGTTCGCCCTCTGTCTCTAAGCAAATTCCACCAGGTCCCACTGTCGGCCCTCCATATCCACAGGTGCCACATCCTGGATTCAACCAACCTCAGAAGGAAGCGTCAATTCACAGCTGGTTCAGTCTGAGGATGTGAATCCTGTGAACACGGAAGGCTGACTGCATATCTATTAAAAAATCTGTGTCTAAGTAAAATCTGTGTCTAAGTGGACCCTTGCAGTGCAAACCAGTGCTGTTCAAGGGTTACTACAAACGCAGTAACTGATGTAAAGATTTAAAGTTTAAGAATGTACTAGCCACATAGTTAAGAAATACATTTAGATCATTTGCTTAATCTCTGAGAAGTAGGTTTACCACCTGACTTCACCTGACCAGGTTGTGTGGAGGCACTCACCGAACGGGGACCCCCCGAGCCTGGCCTCCAAGGCCTGTGTCATCGTCAAATAGCAGCGGTCAGTGAGGGGTGTCTGGACCAGCTTGTCCTGAACACCCAGGTATTCAAAGCCATAGTTAAACTTGGCATTCGCCATCTGAATCGACAGCTGCTGCAACACGTCGGTCTGCTTCGGGTCAAAGTAGAACCGCATCTGGCTGAGCCACTCGAAAGACTTGGCGTTGTCCACCCTGCTCTTGATCAGGGACCTGGTGACGTCTCTCTGGTGAACCAGCTCTGTGATCTGAAGACAGACTCACTTTAAGAGTTTATTGTAATGTACACTCCCTGAACTGAAGTACAGAAATGCCTCTTCTGGGATTACTTAGGAGACTTTGAAATTGAGTTCCTAGGCCCAACTATGATGTAAATAAATATTCCAGAGCATAAATTTACTTTTAAAAATGATAGAACTGCTAGTCACACGATGGAATTACATAGAATAAAGAATTGCAACAAAAACAAAGAATGACAAAAACACCTTATTTTAAGTAAAAACCCTGCAACTCGCATAAAACATGATGGAGAAGAGCTGCCTCTGACCTAACAGTCTGCCTGACGCACACAACCTCACAAGCCCAGCAGCAAAATGGCAAGGCTCACAGACATGCCTCCGGAGGTGGAGCTCTGGGAAGGCGGGGCGAGACCCCGAGGGCTGAGGGTCAGCCTTTGAACCGGGAGGTCAGCCTTTGTACCAGGTCGTGCGTGTGGCTCCTGTTCCCCAAGGCTGCCCTTCAACAGGAAGAGAGCGCCAAGGACCACCCAGCACTTGTCAACAGCTCATCGACTTGCTTTCCTCCCAGACACTAATGAGGATATTTCTCGAGCGTGAGCTCTTTTAGCTGCTCGAGGGGAAGGCAGGGGAGCCTGACCAGGAGGAGGACTCACCAAGTGCTCCAGCTTGCGCCTGCGGAGCGGGGGCTGCTCCATGAGGACCGAGTCGGCCAGCACGTTGAGGGTGACCTCCACGTTGCTCAGCACGGAGTGCAGGGGGGCCGCGTCGCCGCTCCCGCCCATGCTGCTCAGCGCCGTCTCCACGTTCTCAGACCAGGCGATCTGCGCTGACAGGACCACCAGCTGGGCCTGGGAGGTGCGGCACACAGGAGACCCAAAAGAGTGGTTTTAAAGGTCAGCCAGTGTCCCCAGCTCCAGCCCGTCGCCCTGCTACTGGACAGTACCTGGTATTTGTCAATCCAGGTGATGTAGGTATTTGGGTCGATTGATGTTGCTTTACCAAAGATCTCGACTTCGGTAACAGACTCAGCGAGGAGTTTGGCCAGCGTGACCCGCATCTCCTTCTCCACCAGTGTGAGCCACTCGTTGATTTTGGGATGTTCGGTGATTGACACGGGAGTTTTAAACATAACCTGAAATAAAGACAACCTACGAATTAAGGTGTGCAAAGACAGGAGCGAAGTTTTCTGAGTTACAATCGTAAACCTCACTACCTCCTCTCCTTCACGGGACGAGATGCCCAGGACAACGGAGTTGTCTTCATTGAGGATGATGCTCGAGACTCCAGCAAACATTTTCTTGAAGTGTTTCTGTAACTTAGCTACATTCTTACTGTTTCCAATGATTTCAAGCAAATCTTCATCACCCACAAAATAGAATCTAAAATTGAAACAGCATTTAAGTTGCTAAAACATGACACATACACAAATAAGGTGAATCAAACAGTAAGAAAGGAAAGAGGACGTGGGTGGTGTGGACCGTCTCCAGCCTGAACGTGGGTCACATCCAGGTCTTCTCCAGCCCTCAGCAAGAGAGACTCACTCACCTAACAAGACACTGAAAAGAAATGCAATGCATTTCATATAATTCACCTCACTTCATCCATGTTTAAAAAACCTGCTCAACTTATAAGTAAACTATTCAGAGAGCTTCCCTGGTGGCTCAGACCATAAAGAATCTGCCTGCAGTGCGGGAGACCTGGGTTCGATCCCTGGGTTGGGAAGATCCCCCGGAGGAGGGCACTGTCAACCCACTCCAGTATTCTTGCCTGGAGAATCCCCATGGACAGAGGAGCCTGGCGGGCTACAGTCCATGGGGTCGCAAAGAGTCAGACACGACTGAGCGACTTTCACTCACTCAAACTATTCATAAAGAAAAAAAAAAATACCACTTAGAAAATAAAATCATCAGAGTGAGTTTTTTAAGAGAGGCAAGCTGCCTGGGAGGGTGAATAATAGTTTAAATGGAACTTAGTATACAAATCCACGGTAGAAAATTAAGAGGAATCAATCGATGAAAGGGAAACAGTATTCATTAAATGGATTACTGGCAACAAAACCCTTGATGTCAGAGTGAGCAACTCACAAGCCAGGAGGGAAGAAAGCACAGAGCTGGGCCTCCCCTCAGTCTGCGCCTGAGACGCCCCCCACCTGGGGAAAGACGAGCGCTCTCTCTCCAGGTACTCTCCCAGGGCCTTCTGGATCTTTCCCAGCAGGTCTGCCAACCTCTCCAAAGACCTCTGCACCCCCTGGATGTTCAGAACGTCCATCACCAGGGGAGACTTGGATACTTTCTTCATTAGAGCCAAGAACTCCGTGCTGATGCTACAGGTCAAATCAGAAGCGAGGTTACTGCCGGCCTTCACGTGGTGTTCCCAGCCAAGCCCGCCCTTCCGCCCCCGCCCGCTGGAGGCCACACCTCTGGAACCGCTGGGTCTCCACCGGCAGCAGGTGCTTGATGTCCGCGCTGCCCGTGAAGATGCCCTCCAGGTAGACCCAGCGCCTCTGCACGTCGATCCACACGTCGAAGAGGGCCATGATGCGGTTCAGCTTGTCTTCCCAGCTCAGGGCGTCCTCCTCAAACACCTAGCGGGTGAAGCAGGGCAGAGGTCAGCTGCTGCCCTCTCCCCTCTCAGATATGCCAGAACCTACCCCAAGATGCAGACGAACATCCTATCAAGTTATGCGACTCACATTTTCTAAAAACAGGTCCCTGGTAACTGTGAGCCTGGCCATTTTTATTTTTAAATGTTTATTAAGTTATTTTGGCCATATAGCACTTGGAACTCTTAGTTCCCTGACCAGGGATCGAACCCGTACTCCCTGCAGTTGAAGCCTGGAGTTTTAACCGCTGGACCGCCAGGGACGTCCCCGTGAGGCTGCGGGCATTACGGTGGATGTGCGGGGGGGAAGCCCCCACGTACCTTGTAGTACGGAGAGAGCTTCATGGCGGACACGCTGTTGATGTGCTCTTTGACCTTGTTGAAGAGGTCGTCCCAGCCGCGGATCAGGCGACACTTGTTCTGATAGTTAACCAAGTCCAATTCATAAGTGTTCCACACTTCTCGTATCTGAATTGCAACCCAAAGAGGCAGGTCATCAATGTATGGGCGTGCGCCAACCACATGAGTGACCGAGTGAGTTAACGTTATGGGGACAAGAGGGACCACAGGTGGGGCTCCGTTTTCACACAGCTCAGGTGTGCGTCACAGCCCGACACGCACCTGCTTCAGAAACTCCTCCAGAGCCATCTCCCCCTGTGCCACAAGCAGCACATCCTTGACAACAGCTTCATTCTTCTGCAAGTCCACGTCCCAGATTTGGCCGAGGGTCAGCTCAGATACAACCCAGTTCACGTGAAGCCGCTTCATCAGCTGTTTCCAGTGGCGGTCCTTAAGTGCTTCGGACTTGAGCTCAATCACCAGCATGTTTATCTGTGGAGAGAGGGAGCCGAGTCATCTGCGTGGCGTGTTTCCGGCTGACTCCCAGCCGGCAGCTCCGGGTCACCCACCTTCAGGTAGCCTTTCAGGAGCCTCTGCACAAACTCGTAGGACGCGTACTGCCGCAATCGGGCAGGGAAGTTTTTCAGCTGGTTCAGGAGGCCATCTAAATTCTGTCGAAGCTGTCAAGAGAAACCCAAGGTGGTATTCAGTTTGCCAACGTTCCTTTAAAGGATGAAACATTTAAAAACTAGCCTTAAAAGAAATTTTAGATAAACAACCGGGAAGGGACTTCTTGTGAACTCACAGTACAGCTCCCTGCTTGCCAAGTTCCTAAGTACAGTCTCCAACTTTCATCATGTGAAGGGCAATGCGGTATCTGTCTTAGTGATGCATACCTTTCGAGGCTGCACAGAAACCCACGGCTGCTCCTTCATCTGGTCAATCTGCTCCCAGACCTTAGAAAGCTCTGACCAAACGCCTTTGAGGTCCTGTAACTCTTCTAAGGCCACCTGCGATCAAGGACGACAGAGCAGTTACACTTCAGAAGAGGAGCCACCTCGGACTCTGCTAGGGCCTTTGGGACAGCTGGGGTGGGGGCGAGGTCGGCACGAGGTGCCCGCACCCGCCCACCAGCGGGAGCGGCTCGTACCTGGACTCGCTCTTCGCTGCCGCTGAGAAGCCCTGTGTCGGTCAGCTCCAGGGCCTCCTTGGCCTTCGCGCACTTCTCGCGGTCGTCCTTCAGCCTGCCGAACTTCCCTTCGTATATGGTGAGAGCCTGAAGTGCCTCCTCTGGACGCAGGTTGCCCTGAAGCAGTCAAGGCCAGCGAGTCAGAGCCAGGTCTCAGGACGGAGGGGCCCAGCTCTGAGGCGCTGGAGGGGACTCTACGCTTCCTTGAGTGTCTGCGTGTAAATGTTCCCAAGTGCACGCTGCTGATGAGTGCCCGTTACTTCCAGACCTGACCTGGGCAAGGGGAGCACCTGTCGAGTCAGGCATCCCCTTGCGGAGTGCCGGGGAGGCGCTGACCTGGGCCCGGAGCAGGACAGCCCTGCCAGGCATGCCCTCTGAGGCATGGCCATGGTATGAGTGACGAGGGAAGGTGAGGAGGAAAGCACCGCTCTCATCGGAGGCGGCTCGACTTCTGCACTAACACGATTCACAGGTGTCTTAATAATCTTTGAGAACGACTACACCGAGTACCGATTCGAGTTTTGTTTTCTTTTTTGCCACGCTGTGTCCTGTGGGGCCTCAATTCCCTGACCAGGGGGTGAACCCGGGCCCTCAGAAGTGAGAGCACTGAGTCCTAACCACTGGCCCCCCAGGGAACTCCCTCAAAGAGAGTTCTAACTCAAACGTCACCAGCGAGGTGAGACGATGAGACGCCCACCCTGAGGAGCTGCACCCTTGCCTACTTACTGATCAGCCCTCACTCCCCCGCATGACCCGGCAGTTCTGCCATCAGTGAGGCACAGCCTGCTTCACCCCGGGGCCCCGTGGCCCAACCAGACACAAAGCGGGACCTCAGGGCAGCAGCACAGACCAGCTGAGGGCAGGACGGAGGCCGACCCAGCAGACGTGAGTGTGTGCTGGGGCCGGGGGCGGGGGCGTGGGGGGGGTCCCCAGGTCTCGCGTGGAGAGCCGCAGCCCCGCCCACAAAACCAGACCAGCATCTAGGATACACTCACACCTTCTCCTGCGGGGTGCACACGTGTGCCTCCGAGTGAGTCCCACCCCGCAAACCAGGCGGGCCGGGACCTACATGGCTGAGCCCCGTCCTGCCTGTCTGCATGCCCCTCGGCACGCCTGCCTGCCCCCAGCGGTCTCCACACGCCAGACTCCCCGCAGAGCAGTGAGGCCCCAACACCCTCCCCCAGCACGCGTCTCCATCTGCCTTGAAGTGCGTGTCCTTCCGGTTCCCTTCTCACCCTGTCTCCTGCGGGAACGTGTCCCGCTGGGGTCAGGCTCCTTTTTGGTCACCGCTGTGTTCCTGCTACCCAGAACACGGCTGGTGCTCAGTACAAACTCGAGTGAACGCGGCGGCCTGGCTGCAGCAGTCTCTGGGCACAGAGAGCCTTAACCACTGCAATGGCAGTGGCACAGCCCAGGACGGCCCCAGGGCACAGGCCAGGCAGTGGCGCCGGGGGACGCCTGGCCTGAGTCCACAAGAGGGACAAGTCTAACTCCCGAGTACAGCTAAGAGGGTAACTTACGAGCGGAGAAACGCTAGGCTGTAGAAGCATTCCCTGCCTTAAATGACTGTCTCGAGGGGTCTGGCTGAAAAGAGGTCTATCTAAGCGGGCTTTCACGGTTTCACAGCCACTCTCTGCAAGGACGGCTCCCTTAATTACAGGAGGGCAGTGCCTTCACCCTGGAAAGCTCAGCCGCGGCAGGGCGCCTCACTCTGAAAGCGGGGACACAGAGGACGCTGCTGGTGCGGCGAGAGCACGGGGCTGCATTGGGGCTCACCGTGACGGGCTTGGTCTTCTCCCAGTCGGTCAGCAGGTCGGTGGTGCGGCTCTCCACAGCCCGGTCCTCCTGCACGATCTTCATCTGTAGGTTGGCCACCTGCTGCTGGATGGCGGAGTCCTTCCGCCGCATGATGTCGTTGAAGGCCCCCCACTCCCCCTCGATGTTGTCGATGTAGAGCCAGGACGGCGGGAACTGGAACCTCTGCTTCTCCAGCAGCCGCTGGCCGTTGCGGTAGAGCTGGAGGGGGAACAAACAAATGGGCTTTTTCTTCTAGGAGTAACAAGAGCTACGGTCAGACTCCAAGAAGACACCCGTGGGTACAGGACACACCTGCTCTCCTCCAGGAACCTCCCCTCCCCACAGCGCTGCGCCCCAGGGCAGCAGGCCGCCGAGGGGCCCGCTGGGCCAGCCCCGGGACTGCCCTGGCCACACTCAGGCGGCCCCGAGCAGGGCCTGAGCGCCCTGGAACTGGGCTTCACACCCTAGGTCCAAACTATGAGAAGGAAATTCAACTTTGAGGACTTGAAGATCAACAACTAAAGTAAAAGATTTCAAAAAATAAGAACCTGTCGTTCTCAAACCTTGAAGTGCCTGAAGATCACCTGCAGAGCTTTTTAAAATGCAGCCGTCTGGAACACTGGCGTCCACCTTTACGAGGATGCCAGGGGGTAAGACAGAGACACCCCGGGGACCCCCAAGACACAGCGAGGGACAGAGCTCACCTCGACTTGCTTCTCAAACTGCTTGATTTTCCGTTTCAGGGACTGCACGTAGGTGATGAAGGTCACTGCGTCAGAGGTGCTGGCCGTGTCCACCGAGTGCTGCTCCAGCTCCTGGCGGGACTGTGGGCAGAGAGCATGGCGTCGATCGGGGAGCCGAGGCGGCCGGCGGGCTTGCCGCCCTGCCGGGATCCCGCCTTCTCACCTTGGAGATCTGGGAGTGGAACTCCGTCATGTTGGAGCCGAGCATCTGCCCAAATTTGCTGAGCACCTCCTTGTGCCAGGAGTCGTACTTCAGGTTCACCTTCGACTGGACCTGTGGGGGGAGGAGTGTTCACACTGCCGCTTCCCTGTGGTCAGACGCTGCCCTCACAGCGCGCCTTCTAGGCAGTCGGCTGGGCTCACCTTGCCGTAATCTATGACCACCGGCCCAAACTCTTTCTTGGTCTCTGCATTGTCGAAGGTCCCCCGGGCCTTCCTTATCTGGACCAGCAGAGCCTGCCACTTGCTGAGGTCTTCCCCGAGTCGGTTATAGATGTTCTCAGCTTGCATGTCCCACAAGCACTGATACTGAAGCCAGACCTGCAAACGAGAACACAGCCACCCATGGCAGCTCGACGTCTCGTTTTGTGAAATGTTAATACGTGCGGTCATATTCTGCTAAAAAGGTTTGTGTTCCTTCATCCCTGTTAGGAATAAACTCTCATTTCCAATGCTCAGTTTCCCAACCAAAAAAGAATAAAGTTTTCTCCTCTCCAAAATGATTAACATCCCAGAAGGTCCATTCCACTGTTCACTCCTTGCTTTAAAATGGCAAAGATCACCTCATAAATCGCATTACGTTTAGTCAAGACTTAGCTCCACATTCATTCAAGCTCACACTTGCGTCTAGGACAGATCACATACGCACCAGAGCGAGAGGCGCGCCTCACCTTGACGTACTGCTCGACCTCGGTGACGATGCCCATGACTGCAGAGTAGGACTCCTCCAGGGCCACGGGGCCATCCGGCATCCGTGTCAGAGCATTCCGGTAGAACTTCTCCTCTTCCGTCAGTTCATAGTGGACGCCCACCTAACCGAACAAAAGCGGAAATGAAAGCAGGGAGTGCGTACAGAAATGTGAACCTCAGCTGCCTTTCACGGCATTGAAGTAAATGGAAAGAAATGGTACCTAAGGGATAACGCTCACTCATCCCGGTCACAGGTAACCTAACTCATCAAACCAAGGAAAGGCGCGTCAACCACAAGCCAGAAGGTGTGGCGTCCCTGTTTGAGCAGGCGTGCCTCGAGCGGGGAGCAGGGTGTCCAGAGTGGGCCCCACGAGACCCGAGCCTCTCATCCCAGGGGGCGGGACTGAGGGTGTCACCTCAGCGAGCGAGGCACCACCACCAAGTGTGAACACCAGCGTGCACACAGTCACTCGGGGTCCACAACCTGTGGGCCGGTCACAGGCCAGGCACTGCTGCAGGTATTATGAGCAGACAAAGACCTCTGCTGGCACAGACTTATGTTCTGTGGGGGAGGAGAAGACAACCAAGGGAAAAGCAAACGACACAGGCCGTCAGGTGGCGAGCAGGGCTCTGGAGAAACGGCGGTGGGAAGGAATGCAGGGGCAGGACGTATTTCACACGGAGAGGCGCAGGAGGCCTCACTGAGGAGGTGACCCCTGGCAGAGCTGGGGGCAGGGGATGAGCAAGGGCAGAGGCCCTGGGGGCCAGTGTCCATCCGGCCTGTGTGAGGACGGGCAGGCCCAGCGCGCTGCAGCAGAGCCGGGGTGGAGAGGCAGGCGGCAGAGCGGCACGTGTCGGAGGCCCGCAGGCCCCGTGGTGGGCGAGACGGGAAGCCGTTACCAGGCCCCCCAAACAGCAGCGTCAGGGTCAACACACACCTAAGAGGTAATCTGGGCTGCTGCGCTGATGGCAGCTTTTAGAGGGGCAAGAGCAGACAGAGACCAGTGAGGAGGGGGCTTAACTAGGCCGAGGGGGGTGAGATGTACCATGCACGACTGCAGCACTGGACGTCACAAGAAACAGACCAGGGTAAATTCTGAAGATGGAAACAGCACACGGCTGGTACTTATGGCCAGACGGGACACGGAGGACGGGGGGGGCGGGCGGCGGGGCAGGCACAGAACACACAGGAACCAGTGATGTGGACGGGCCGGCAAGGTGCAGGGAGAGCTGGGGGAGCCGGGAGCGAAGACCAGGCCCCAGAGGAGGGAGGAGGGAGAACGGAGCTACGTGCACAGCTAAGAAAAGAGATACACCTCAGACTGTATGGAGCAGTAACTACAGGGCAAGTGTCGGGTCACACTGCGCCCCTCCAGCGTTCCGCCAGAGCGCTGAGCTGACAGAGTGCTGAGCTGAGGTCTGGGGCTTCCTCGCAGGCACTCACCTGGTACCGCTGGCTCTGGATCCGGGGGAGAGACAGCACCACCATCTTCCAGGCGAACATCTCCTGGTACAGCTTGTACCTGCACTCCTCGATGGGCGGGTTCAAATAGATGACCTGGTTGGTGATCCTCAGCTCATGAACGACGTTCTGGAAAGCAAAGGTGTCGTTTTGACTCAGCAGTCTATTTCAGTTCAAGGGCTTTGAAATATACCATTTTCTCTCCCTGAATCATTACATTAGTTCCGTGTGAACCACAAAGTCTATTAAGTTACTAACAGATCCAGCCTTCTGTGAGCTCATGTTTGGTCTGCAGCCCTCCCCAAGGGCCTGGAGGGGGTCAGAGGGCAGCTCCGCATGGGCTCCTCCTGGGCACCCAGTGCCTGGCTGTCAGACACACAACAGGCGCTCAGCGAAGCGCCATGGGATCTGATGTCTGTGATGATCTCGGGACGTGAGGACCTTGTGGCCTGAGAAAGCAGAGACACAGGCCGACTTGGCTGGTGTAGGTTCACGGGCTGGGAGCAGCCTGCGCCGCCCGCCAGTGCTGTGGGCTACTTTCAGAACTCCAGCTCAGTCTTTACTACACGTCTGATCAACTCAGACACCTCACTTGCTTTTCTGCATCTCGGTAATTTCTTTTAAAAAGTATGCTCTGGGGATGAATATCTGTAGTATTCAAAAGTGAAAACATTTCAAGTATTAAAAGAAAACGTGAAGTCTGGTAAGAAAAAAAAAAAAAGCCAATTGTTTCTCTCAGATCAAAGCTTCTAGTCGCCCACTTCTATCAGGCTTCTGATCTGGAGACGTTCACTGGTGAAGAGAACACAAACACTGTAGACCATACAGAACAAATGCACGGCTCAATGCCATCAGTGTAAGGTGGACACGTTTATAACCAGCACCTGTGTTACGGGCAGAGTTTAAAGAGAACTTTCTGGAGAGCCTGCCAGCCCCAGCAGAGCCCTCCTTCCCACGGCGGGGAACAGTCGCGTGGAGATGAGGGCTGCTGTCCAGCGTGCTCCGCAGTGCACTGCTGCATCCTTCCGTGAGAATTCTACTCAGATTTTTATTAAAACTGACATTTTAGGGTCACAGTCTGAACTTCTGCTTGCAGCAGACCATTATATCCAGTTCTTCAAATTAATTCCTACGTATATCCTAGGAGAACAGAAATCTACCCCAGTGTAGATTTCTAAATGTTATTTTCCATTAAAGAAAAAAAAAAAAAGCTGGGACTTCCCCGGTGGTCCAGTGGTTAGGGATCTACCTTCCAATGCAGAGGATGTGGGTTCGCTCCGTGGTGGGGGAACTAAGACCCCACAAATAACTCAGCCATGAGCACAACTGCCGAGCCTGCACCGAGAGGGAGACCCCATGCCCCGCAACCAAGCCCCGACACAGCCAAATAAATGAAAAAATTAACCCCCAAGTGTTTCTGAAACTGTTTTTGACATAGAGCAGAATTCTAAGGCAGGCATGAAGAGGAAAGGTATGCACCCTCTCCGGCCTCCTCTCGAATGGTGTCATTACCAAAACAAAGACGTGAGTGCCGGTCCATTGTTCAGTGGCTCAGTCATGGGGGCTCCGTGACCCCACGGACTCCAGTCAGACTTCCCCGGGTCTCACAGGACACCACTTCACAGTTGGCGGCCACAGCCCCTCAATCCCTTCCACTCTGCGACACTCGGCTTTTCCCACTTTTCTCTTATGCCTTGGCACTTGGGGTGCTCTCTGCAGAACGGCCCTCCCCCCGGGTCTGCCTGCTGCTGCCATGGTGGATGGTGGGGGGAGGAGCTCGGGGTGAAGAGCCTCTTCCTCATCTCACGTCACCCCAGGACGCTGACCGGGCCCGGGTCTGCCCACCGCAGTGGCTTTTTCACTCGCGCTTTATTTACTGTGGAACCGGCTGCCCTGGGAGATACTCACCTTGATCTTTGGTTCTCCTCCAGGCTTGTGACTAACTTGAGGGGCATCTGTATCCATGTCAACCTCTGCTTTATCCTCCGCTTGTCCAAGGAGCACCTGCGTCCAAGCTCTCAGGCCAGCTTGCAGCCGGACGCCCAGTATCCTTTCAATCTACAGAGAAACATGTCCCGAGAACAATGTTTCTCCCAGTTAGCTCGCAGAGCGTACTGACAGAACACCGCTGTTTCCGGCCCAGGACGAATCGTTCCTGACCCCAAGCCTCCACCCGCGGCTCCTCAACCTCACGTCCTCACCCTCCAGCCCCCGCTCACGGACGACTAGGCTGGCTGTGCTCTCCGCCTGCGGACTCCCGCTCACAAGTGACAAGCAGACCCCACTGCCGCGCAGGCGTGGCGAAGGCCTTGAAATGTGTTCAGTGTGACAGGAAATGCACAAACACCAGCCTCAGGTACAAAACCAGGAAACTGGAGTTTGGAGATGAAACCATTTTTCTTTTTTAAATCGAGGCACAATTGATTTTGTTATTGTTGCTGTTCAGTTGCTAAATCATGTCTGACTCTGTGACCCCATGGACTGCAGCACACCAGGCTTCCTTGTCCCTCACTATCTCCTGGACTTTGCTCAAACTCGTGTCCATTGAGTCAGTGATGCTACCTAACCATCTCATTCTCTACCACCCCTTCTCCTGCCTTCAGTAACTGACTATAACATTAGTTTTGGATGTACAACATAAGGATTCAATATGTATACCTACTTGTAATATGATCATCACAGTAAACCTAGTCAACATCAGTCACCAAACGGTGACCATTTTCTTTCAACAAGTGAAGAAGGAAGTCAGAAATCTCTGATCTGTGAGATTTCCAAGGACTAGGGTGCCTGCGCGTCTTGCTTAGAGTCCCCCTCCTCGTTGTGAGCCACTCAACCATCCTGGGAACACTGTGGGGGCGGCCTGAGAAAACCTGGGACTCGCACTCGATTCAGAAGACTGGGGCTTCTGAACGTTAGCTCTGTTCAGGGCCCGTTGGAGGAACTGCTGCATTTTACTCATCCACTTCAGAGGGGAAAACCTGTGACCCACACACAACTTCAGAACTGACCCACGACCACCTGTCCACTGAGTGACCTCTGCCATAAAACACCCTCCCTGCTTCTGGAGACTTCACGGCTGCTCTGACACCCGCTGACGAGAAAGCCACACGGGGTGCTAAGTATGCTCCCAACACCCACCCCACAAGGGTAAGCCAAGATCCTCTAAACCAGGAACAAGAGGTACGTGGATGCTGGGGGGGCGGTGGAGGGAGACAGGGTGGCCAGAGAAGGCTGCCAGGAGAGGAGGGCTAGGGAGAACCACCTCAATCAGCAGAGCAGAGACGGGCTGCAGGAGCTTGTCACACTCCCAGAAAGCAGACAGCACTCCTCCCCTCCCCCGGAGCTCCCTGCTTCCGGCGCAGGAGGGCGGCTGCAGCCAGCACAGCAGTTCAGCTACTGTCAGCTGCAGGGGGTTTCTGGAAAGAACTGGTGGTCACGGTCACTGATAACTGCCACAGAAACGAGCTTTTCAGGCCTGACCTAACAGACTTGTGGACCGGAGCCACCCCCAAAGATGGCAGACAATGCTAGGTGCAGCCGGCACCAGCTCACCTCCATGTCCAGCTTGCTGACCCAGATGGGCAGGTTGGAGTAGGAGTGCAGGTTGAGGTCGTCCACGGCCTTCTGCACTCTGTTCAGGATCTCGGAGAAAGTCTTGTGGTCGTACATGCACGTCTCCAGGGAGCGGACTTCCAGGTCTATCTTCTCCTCGATAATCAGCAGATCGTCCACCTAAAGGAAGGCATAGTTCGCGTTAAATCACCAGCTTACTCCATGCCTTTATGTCATGTATATTCTTCTCAATTAATAAACGTCTGAGACAGAGAAGTTCTTCCTCAGAGCACTAACCCTGCGTGCTAGCCTGACGCCACACCCCACCTGTCTCCGAGGAGGGAGGGGAAAGGTATGCACACTGGCGCCTCCCCCCTCCCACTCCAGGGAAGGCGCCCTCTGCCCGCACATGCGGGAACAGGACATCAAGGCACGCTGCTCTGCACCTTCCCTCTCCAGGAGCCAGCCACACACCAGACCAGTGGACTCCGCGCTGCCTGCAGAGGCAGGAGCAGGGCCAGGAGCTGACCGCGGCACAGCCAGGTGGGGGTTTTGGGGAGGAAGGCCAGGTCTGGGGCGGGCCGACCACCAGCCCGCTGTCCACGCAGCTTTATCAGTGACAACGCTCTCATGCCCTTCATCTCTTCCCTGGCTCCCTAGCAACGGGGACTGTCACTGAACGGCCTCCCTAAAGGCCCCACACCATCCAACAGCCCGGTGAGGGGAAGGCCTCCTTCTCCCGCTCGGCAGACGTGGCCCTGAGCTGTTGGGACCATGGGCGACCTCTGTGGAGAGCTAACTGCTAACCGACTGGCCACCCTCTGGGATGGGGAAGATGGAAGCGGCATGCACCTTTTCCTGGAAGTTGAAGACCGTCTCCGCCAACCGCTGCACGTAGGGGTCGAGCTTGTAGGACTCCCACACCAAGGCGATGCCCTCGGCGATCAGTGCCTGCACCTCCTTCTTCAGGCCCGCCACCAGCAGGGAGATGGTGCTCCGCTCCTCCACCTTCTCACACGTGCGCTCATAGGTCCGCACGCTCTCGATCAGCGAGATGGCAAAGGGGTACAGCTGGTTCGCTTGGTGAGCCTTGTTCACGATCGCCAGCGGGACGCGGAAGCCGAGCCACTTGAGGTTTCGTACTTCTTTGGAGAGGGTGATGATCTCGGGGAGGAAGTTGACCTTCAGCTTGAGGACGCTGCCGGCGCGGCCCCGGACGCGCGTGCTCTCGATGGTGAAGATGCGGCCCGACACGCCCAGGTTGCGCTGCTGCACCTTGCGGGCCCAGTCGTCGAATATCTCCTGCGTGTTGAGCTTCATGCGGAAGCTGTCCCCGTCCTGCTTCAGCTTCTGGCCCTCCACGTGGTTCTCCCAGCCCTTGCCCAGCACGTCCTCCACGCGCTTCATGTAGGCCGTCAGCTGCCGGTCGATCTGCTTGGCCCAGATGATGGAGCCGGACACGGGCGGCAGGTCGCGCACGTGGCTCATCTTACACGCCTGGCTCTGCGGGTATTGGACTTTGAACTTGTCGTGAAGAGACTCGATGTCGTCCTTCACACGCTGGATCAGCTGCGTCTGGTACTCGCGGATGGCCCCGCGAATGTGAGGCCGGACGAACAGCGCGTTGAACCTGGAGAAGATCCGGAACATCTCGTTGGCGTTCTTGGCGGTGCCAAGCTGGTCTCGCAGGCGCGCGGTGATCCGGGTCTCCACCCTGTCGATCCTCTCATCGTATCTCTTCATTGCGGCCTCCCAGGCCTCTGTGCCCTCCTTGGAGACATCCAGCCCGTCCACTTCCTTGACGTTCTCATAAGCCAGGTTGACCTCCTCTATGGCATTCGCGTCGGCAGCGTCGAAGAGAACCTCAGCCACTTTCATGTCCTGGGGCTCAGGCACCTCTCCTTGGTTCTGCTGTGCAACTGCTGTGACCTGGGAGGAGAGGGTTTGGAAGAAAACAGGTCTGCCAAGGGGAAAACTTTTATCTCGTTGAGTAGCACACACCACACAAGATGACCAGTCCACCATGTAAGCCTAACGTTTAGTCAAACATTTTACAACCACAAGTCAAGACCGTGTAAGACACGATACTGTACGTTTTAACTCTGCTGTAAAGACCTTCAGACAATGTAGTTTTGTGGCCAAAGAAGCTAAAAAAAAAACAATGTGTTGAGACCTGGGTTTGGGGTTCTTCCCTCAAACTGCACTGGAAAGCTCAGGACTTCACAGGAGTGGTTCATACAAAGCCAGTACCCAGTACACTTCTCATTTTTATTTCTAAAACTTTAGATTACAGCCCAGGGTCCACACTGCAGCAGAGGGACAGGTCAAGCATGACAGTAACTGAGAGGGTCCGCTCAGTCCCCTGAACGCTCCTGGACAGACAGCAGAGCACACAGGCCCAGCACCTCGGGACGCAGCAGACCCCGGGCACAGCGCAGGCCCGCTCTCACAGAATTACACTGCCAGGCAGGGGGCGTGATCTGGGGTCCACAGACGCCGCCCATGAAGTTCAGACAGTCTGTGAATTTGTTTGGAGAAAATCATTTTCACTAAGCCTAATTAAATTTAGCATTTTCTTCAGTCATGATGTAGGCAACAGTTACAGCTGTCCCCAGTGCCCTCTGTCATCAATAAATTCTTCCAGGTCACACGACAGCTGTACTGTAGTCCTGAGAGCTTGTTTATGTTCACTACTTCAAAATCCTGCTAGCAGGCCTGTCTTGCTCTTTTACGTGTTCACGGAGAAGCACACAGATGACTGTCCATAGATCACAACTTCAGAACTGTGGACAAATGTTTCCTTGTAAACCTCTGCCTTTTATTTTATATATTTAAAAACATCCTGAGAATTCCTGGCAAGGACATTATAGGAGCAAAAACTGGACAGAATTATTAAACAGCCATTTCAGGACAACGGACAGCAACGGAATGCAGCTGACACTTTGAGGTGTGCTGACCTCAGGTGAGGGCGGGGAGCCGACGGCCTGGGGCGCTCCCACCCCAGGCAGGAAGACTCGCAGCTCTGCAGGTGGGAGCACAAGAGCAGCTTACAGCAGGGATTCTGGGGACTTCCCTGGCGTCTGAGGGGGTAAGAATCTGCCTGCGCTGCTCCAGGAAGACCCCACATGCTGCGGAGCCACCAAGCCTGTGCATCGCACCACAGAGCCAGCACTCTAGATCCCGGGAGCGGCAACTGCTGAAGCCTGGGCACCCCAGAGCCTGTGCTCCGCAACAAGGAAAGCCACCGCGACGAGATGCCCACACGCGGCCACAGGGAGTTGCCCCCACTCACCACAACTAGAGAAAAGCCCACGCAGCAACGAAGACCTAGCACCTACAATTCAGAAAACAAACAAAGGGGGAGTTCTGGAAAAGACAGTCTGACAAGGGCCAACGTAGTAAATTATACACACACACAGGAGCCCTTGGGAGCCCTGCAAGAATGAAAAGTCTGGACAGATTTACAACTTGCTGTCAACCAAAAATTCTATAACCAGTGAAACTATCCTTCAAATGTGAGAGTGCTGCCAGCAAACCTATGGGACAAGAAATGGCAAAGAATTTCTTCAGGCTACAGAGAGAAGACGGCAGAGGTAACTTAGTCCGCAGAAAGAAATGAAGAGAACTGGAAGATGTAAATCGGGGACAAATGGCAAAGATTATGTCATTATTTTTCTTTTCACCTGCTGATTTTTCTAAGATATATGTGACTGCTTAACTTGTAACACTGTAGTTCTGGGTTTATAATATATGTAACAGTAATACCACATAATAATAATATATTGGATACAGATGCATTGTAAGAATAGCGTTATTTCTCTTCTGTAAACATGACAAGCAGGAGGAAACAGATTTATATTGATTATGAGGTTCAGTCAGTATTGTGTATATCGTGATAAATTAGAGACCTATAGTAATCCCTAGAGGAAACACTAAAAAAGAAAATGCAAAGAAATATAGCTGTTAAGTCTAGCAAACAGCAGCTCTGAATCCAAACTTATCAATAACTACATTAAATGTGAACAATCCTCCAATAAGACCATCCTGAGAATGCACGCCTGCACACGAGTTCATTACACACTTTATGAACAAAAAGGCAGTGCAGACACCACATGGTTTACGAATGGAAAGCAGACAATGATGCTTTAACACAGTGATAGCTGAGAAGGACAGGGAACGGAGGGCTGAGTCCCAGCTTCAAGGCTCTCACGGACACAGTAAAGGGTTAACACGTAAAACCAACACACGCACACGTGTCCACGTGGATCGGGACTGACTAGCTGAGAAGGCACCAAGCACTCACTACGGACCCGCTCCACCCTGGTCCACCCTGGGCGGCAGGCGCTCCTCCTCAGAGAACGACCGAGACGGCAAGGCTCCTAGACCGGACCGCCCATCCCAACTAACACTGCAGAATTCTCAGAGAACCCTAAACACACACACGGAAGACCCCACCGAGAGCCTATGGTTAACACCAACCAATTAACATTGGCTACTGGCTTTATCGCGTGTATCTATCCGTTTACCAATTCGTCTACCTACACACGTATCAATCCACCCGCTACTTCTGGATTGGATTGTTTAAAGCGAGAAAAGCAGTGCTCAGAAAAGTGGTGAACTGAGAAGAGAAAAAAAAAAGCATGAAGAAAGAAAAGGAGTCATTTAATTGTTCCAATAAATCTGAGCCAAACGCAATTATTATCCACATTTTACAGATAAGGAGTCTGAGGAAAAGAGTAAAACAGTGAGCCCAGTCACACGGCTAGTTCAACAGCTGAGTTAGGATGTAAACCCATGAGGTTTGGCTCTAGGGTCCATGCAGTTTGGGGATGGGAATGAATGGATGGAGAATGTTAAAGATCTGAACTCAAACACTATGATTCAGAATCACTAGATCTTCAAGATGACAGTGACAGATGAAAAAGGAGCTAGAGAAGCACTTCACAGTGTGAAAGAGACACAGGTAGCTGACTGTAAAAAAAAAGAGAGAGAGTCATTCAAGCAATGCAGGCATGAATTTTCAGACCGTGAGCCACACCTGTGGCCTCAGGACCCTGACGATGACCGCTCTCAGCTGCTCGTGCTGGCGTCTGAACTTTCTCATCTGGTCAAGGCGAGCCTGAAGCTTTCTGTGAGCAGGGTTGATCCGCCACACCATCTTGAGGTTTTCTTCCCTTTTCCTTTTGACAATGTCTCTCAGCAATACCTGGAGTTTCTCGTATTCATCATCCCAAGTCTGAAAAACTTCAAAGCACGCGACCATAACCTGGGATATAATTTAAGAGGGGAAGCTTATTATTAAAGCACGTTTTCATTGAAATGCCCTAAAGTTGGCTTCCTGAGATATTACAACTTACTTTTTCAAATTCTTCGTAGGCAACATGCATCAGCTTTCTAGTGCCCAGCACTTTGAGTAACTGAGAACTCAAGTCTCTCGAAATCGCCTCCACCAAGCGCAGTGCCCTCTGAATGGGATATTTCGTGTTTCGGATCTTTCTCAAATGGGTGAAAATTGCAACAAGTGCCTGCCGTATTTTGTCCAGCTCAGTGGCAGACAGCAGGTCATTCAGAGGAAAGTCTTTCATCAGAGGATTATAGTCGTTCACCGTTTCCAAAGCCTGTTTCAGACCTAGATTAACAGAGAAACAGTTACATAGTGTTCACATCAAGCGTCCACAGTCTCATAGCTTTCACATGAAGCCAGACAACTATAGTATACACTGTTATATGTCAATTACACCTCAATTTTTTTAAAAAAAGTAAAACAGTATTCCTTCTAGGTTTAAATATTGGCCAAAAAGTTTGTTCCATAAGATCTTATGGAAAAAGCCAAATGAACTTTTTGGTGAACCCAATACTAGTCAGGTAAACTAGGATACATCCTCAAAATGGAAGATTTTGATGCTGCAAAAGATTTAGTAAACACAGAAATTGTGCTGTTTGAAAAAACAATGTTATTAACAGGTGATCCCGGTGCGCTCTCAGTTTTGCTTCTGAAGAGTGTCAGCCAGTATGCTGTACACTGACTGTACACCGACTGTACACCGACTGTACCGTACGCGTCAGTCAGTATTCACGCGTACTCCACAGGCTGTGAGCGGCAGTCCAGACATGTCATCTTTGTCTGCTTTCTAGACTATCTAAGCATTCTAATAATACTACGTTAGTTTTGTAAAACTTGAATTTTATCAGCATTAAGAACACTGAAATTTAGATTTTATACACAGGGCTCAAGTTAGGGCGAGTGTATTATAGACATGGATCACAGAAAAACCTGGGTCTTGATCTTTTATTTTAAACTTTCTCTGGCATAAGATTTTAAAAAAAGAAATCTATTAGGAAAGAAATAAAGGTTTCAGAGGCATTAAAAAAAATTCAAGGTACACATTTCGGCACTAGTGAATGTCCGTATCTTAGTGAGTATACGAAATGTGGTCACAGGAACTGAAAAGGTTTCCTCTAACACTTAAAATGCGGGCACCACAACCTTTCTGGAGGGGAAGGAAAAGAACATGACGACAACTTCTGTCCCGATAACTGGTTCTAACGTGTCTCTGGTGAAGAGCACGGTCTGGCCACGGCCGGCACTCCACATCTGCGCGCCCGGCACTTGCTCATCCAACGTCACCCTCCCTGCTACCCATTCAGAGACCACTTTCATCTTGACAATGGTTCAGAACAGGGAAGAGGGCGGAGAATGCAAGGAGGGGCAGGTAAATAGCAGAAGAGAAAGTACTGACCAGCCCTCCTTCCGCAGCCCTGTGGGCAAAGAACTTCTGCTTAACGTAAACCACGCTCCTGCCTGGACCGTCAAAAGCACGCTTAACTTTACACTGAAAGAAGCACAGTCTGTTCAGGGAACCAAGCAACTAAGAAACAGGAGGGGGGCCCCGAGGGCTCCCTATACTCAGGCCTAGAACCTGGCTCCTGTTCTCGAAAGCCCTAAAGGGAAAGGGAGGTAGGTGGGAAGATCATTTCCATCACCTGGAGCTGGGGAAAGACGAGGTAAGATGCAAAGGCATAAGCAGTCAGGAGAGACGGTGCATCTGTTCCTTTTCAGCACAAACCCAGGCTGAGAGCTCACTGGCATCCGCCTCTCGGCTCCAAGCTCTAGTCTTTACCTGTGTCAGTGTCAAAGCTGACGGTGGCATGGAATCGCTTGCCGTGTTTCAAGATGTCCAGAGTCAGGAGAACTTCCGGGCTCTCTCGTTTCTCCTGGATGCGGTATAACGCACGTTCCAAGTTTAGCCAAAAACTGATTTCCTGTAAGGCAGTTCCTGAGGCTGGATCTCGATCAAGTTTGGTCACCTTAAATACAAAGTAACATTCAAGAGTACTCAGCATTTAAGCAAAGGTAGAAAAATATCATTAACTGAATATGCGCATTAAAATTTAAGGCCAATATTTCAAGTAGATTTCCTTCCTTGTATAAAAGGTGGTTTAGTTTGGAACCAAAGGACTGAGACAGCTGAGATTAAGGCTGTCTCACGGGCAGTACTTAACCATGTCACACGGTACCCTGACCGCTCCATGCGGGCCGACATTAGTCCTCCACCAAGCACTCCCAGGACCAACGGGAGGGAGAGCCAATGGGCATCACAGAATTCACCTCCTTGACAAGAATTCGTACCGGTTTTCTCACAGACATTAAAGAGTAAAGCATTTTACATGATACTTTCAATACCATGCTCTTACCTTTTGGATTTCTCGGATCCAGCGGTTAACTCCAGATTGTAACTGATTGAGGAAGGTCGGGTCTTCGACCTTATCTCCAAAGTCTGTAACTTTCGGCTTTTCTCCACGCTCGTAACACTGTTTTGCAACGTTTGTAATAATCGGGTGAATGGGCAGGCTGATCTCTGGAATTTCAATATTCTGCTGCAGGTGCAGGAGTCCCATTTCAAGCTCGGCAATCTTTTTCTCAACCGAAGGAGCCATTTTATCACCGTCCCTTAAAAGACAAAACACATCTCAAATTTTGGCGTGCTATCGTCTCCAAAGAGATTCCATTATTTCAGGTCTGTCAAATATCAATGCTATACGTTAATGCAACAGATTCACATCCTCCAGGTTTACTGGCTTTACCCTCCCAATTTCTGAACACTGCATCATTCTCTCCATGGCGTGTTACGAACATCAAGGAAAACATGACATTCAAACTAACAAAGGAAAACTGATTTTTACCTGTCGGCCTTGCCAGACTCCCTGATATAGGACTTAAAGAAAGGAGCCACTGCATTGCTGATGAAAGAGTGCAAGGTTTCATATGGTGAGTCTTCGCTGAGCGTGAGGACTCGGAGCTGGGAAGACACTGGCTTGTCTGCATCAATCACTGGAGTTCGTTTAATGAACGCCAAGCTGAAAGAAAGGAAAAGAAAACATTAGAACAAATAGTCTCATCCTCATCAGTCTTAATGATGACAGACTTCTTTGTGGGGCACGCAAATTAAAAATCCATTTGAATGTTTTAATTTTAAAATCATATTAAGAATAAATTGTTGCTTTTCTAATAGTGAAATACGCTGCTTCGTTTTCTTTATTCTCTATGTGACAACAATGGAATCAAGGTTAAGGTTATAACACGTGACCATGAAACCAGGCCAAGTTAACCTGTCTCATATGGAGGTTGAGTTCATAATCTTGTCCTCACAAAAACTAACCTCCCTAGCAACTGCAAGCTACAAGCCGTGAAGAACTTAAATGTGATCTCATTATAATCTGTCCCATTCATTTATGATATTGAATCACATGTCAGCTTGACCACAACAGAAGTCACCTGCAGGTTAAAGTGATGAGGGAGCACTCCAGGCCCTTACACCAGGCCTAGACCAACTCCTCTGGTCTCCTCTCCTGCCATGCACCCCATACCCGACTTGAGACACCCTGTGAACCACATGACCCGTTCTCTAACAGCATGTGTTTTTCTGTAGTCGCTTAAGAAATCTATTCAACTGCTGAAGTTCCAAGTTAACCTTCAAAACCCAACTCCAGCATCACTTCTTCTATGGGACCTTTCCTAAGCAGAGGCAGTCTCCCAGGTTTCACGGTATTCTGCACCTCTAAGATTCTGCCAAGTCATATAGCTAGTTGTGTATCTGCCACTCTTCCTCCCCAAAGACCGTGAACCTCTTGGGAACAGGAGTTATGCTTTATTCCTTTGCACACCCACCGCTGTTATCTTGTGCGACAGGTGTAAGCACAGGTGCTCAAAGGTGAAACCAACAGCTTCAAGGGAAGCAATATCTGAGTTTTCCAGTTCTCACATTATGTATATGGCCTTTAGACACAATACTTCCTATTATTCTAAAAAGTCAATGAAGCTCCTGCTGTGACACGCTGAGAAGGAACACAGTCACAACAGTATTCCTGCCAAAAACGTACAACTTGAATGTAACCATGGAGAAGCAACAGACAGGTCCAGGGCAAGGGCACCCCATCAAACTACTGGTCTGTGCTCAGCAAAGACACCAGTGTCATCAAAGACACGGAGCTGGATCCTGGATCGTGGGAGAAATACTGCAAGGGGCAGTTTTGAGGACATACGAGCACGCACTGTGCCTAGAGTAAACTGTTCTAAAACTTCGGCAATTTGAAAACTGTACTGGGGCTGTGAGCAACGATGCGGCTGTTCTTGGGAAATGGCTGCAGAATGTTTAGGGACAAAGGGGCAGCCTGTCGATAACTCACTCTCAGATGGCTCTGGAGAAAAATGACAATGCAGACGTGGGAAAGGCTAACCGATATCTGGGAGGTGCCGTATGCTGTCCAGGGAACTCTGGTAAGCTTGAAATTATTCAAACTAAAAAGTTTTAAAAAGCCAATGCAAAATACACATTTACATAATTGAATTTCAATTAAGTCTACTAGAATAAAAATTGGCACAATCTTTTTAAAAGGTGGGAAATCTGGAAACGTGTGTTAAAGACGCTAATGCTGTATCTGAACTAGTGGTGCTACCTTTAGGGATTTATCCTGTCAAGAATCAGACCTGAACTAGGAATGTGCACCACTTATTTATAATAATGAAAACTCAGATATAATCTCAGAGCATTATTAGACATGTTAAGTATTAATACACTGTGGCTCAAGGGCTAATGCCCTGACATGGCAATTAAAATACTTTAATACTGACTTGGAAATCCTCTTAATTTGAGTAGATAAAATCGAAGACAAGAAACTGAATTTAAGAGCAGAAATCTTTCGAGTGTTTTCTTGGTAACTCTGACTTGATTAGGATTTACATTTAATTCTCACAAGTTTTATAGTCCAAAATAATGGTATATTTATACTACTCACCTATTGGACTTAACTCCGTAGTGAATGTCTATGTTGATGTTATAGGAAATAAATTCTTTTTCTTCTTCTCCTTCGTCACCGACATCCTCTGCAAATCATAATAGACATTCTATTAAATTCAAGTCAATATTTCAATTTTTAATTGAATTTATCAACTGCTCAGAGCCTGATGAGCCTCACCCCATCCCCAACCTGGCACTTACACCCCGTGTGACGTGGCTCGCCCTGATTTTCCCTTCCACCATTTTTTCCTGAGTGCCGACGGGTCCAGGCGCTTATTTGCAGCGTGATCCCGGGCAAGGTGCTTAAATTCCCGGCCTCTCTGCCTCCTCGTCTGTAAACCGGGGTGCGCTGGCATGCCTGGGCAGTTGAAGGGCTGACTGCGCCGATGCCCGGAGCGGGCCTGGCCTCAGGCGGTGCCAGCGGTGTCCGCGCACCAAGGCCAGGTTCCCCCCACCCCATCCCGGGAGCTCCTGACACGCAGGCCACCCCCCACCTCCCCACCCCAGGGTATTCTGCTAGGCTGTCTACTCGGCACCCTCTATGTGACAGGCATTACGTCGTGTATCACACACTTAACCCTCACGACAACCCTGCGGGGGTGGCATGACGACTGTTATCCATATGTTCCAAGCAAAGTACGTAAGTAAACTGCCTTCAGACACGTGACTAGAAAGGAACAAGGGACGATGCAGAAGCGATTCCAAACCTGGGGTCCTCACAGGTCAACAGCTTGCCCTCCTCCCTCCATCAAGAAAACTGCTGCCAAGAAACGCCCCCAGGGTCACAAGGGGGCGTTCGCCTGGCCTCCCCTCGGCCCGTACAGCACTTTGAGAGCCTGCTCTGCGGTCAACCTATGAATGCAGCAGGGATTTTAAAAAGCTTACTGGAATGTAAAACTACGATAACTCAAGATGAATGTGAATACAATTTCTAGAGAGTTAAAAGTCAAAGTTGAAAAAAATATAAAAAATTATAAAAAGGGGACGTAATCCAAACCTCTAGACCCAGCACTGACTGACTAAATGCAGACACCCGCTCGTTAAATCATCTCTGCGATGACATACTACGCGGGATAACTACATTAGGAAGAATAAATACGGAAGGATTACTCTAACTAGGTACATGGGATCTGCCGTTACTTCCAAGGCATGGTGTGATAGCAAAGGCAGCAGGCTTGACTGACTGATCTTGGGAAAGTCACTTTTCTCCCCTCAGCTTCGGATGTGTAAAGTGTAAAAGCAGCACCAGAAAGGGGCTGGGCACCGAACCAGGTGGTCTGCAAGGTTTCTACAAATGCTGACAACTATGAGCAAAAGCTGTTTGCATCTCTGGCTTTAAGATGAGACAAATACAAAATTCACACTAAAAGCACAGAAAATATTGGTATCAAGAAGACAGTAACTCTTCCAAAATGTTGTTTTTGGTATATCTTCAGGAAGGAGAAGAGAAGTGAGCAGCAGAACATTCTAGTGTGCCAGGGACTTCCTAGCTGTTTCTGAAACATTACCAACCAACTACCCAAAAAAAACAAAAACCAAAAAACCCAAACCAATCAAGTTTTCTAACTACTAAAATGTGGACATACCAACAGATAAATCATACTGCCTGAAATCAACCAAATACGTAACTGCAGTCTGTAAAATGCGAGCACAAAGAATATAAGGAAATACTCCCAAACTAAAGCAGCTGTCAGGGTGGTGGGACTATGAAGTATTTTTTCCCTCAATTTTTGGAACTTTCAGTAATGTTCTTCTATGAGTTACATAAAATAGATGTCCTTAAAATAACACTCCAACAATAAACAGAAAATAATTACCAAAGGAAATTACTGACATAATTAAAAAATACAGTAATAACTTTGAATAATTTCTTCCTCCCGGACAAAACATCATCCTCTATATAAATGAACTCAAGCATGCCGACTGGACTCAGCATCTAACCACGTTGCCCGCACGTTGCGAACGGGGTTAAAGGAGGTGGGCAGGCGGCCAGGCGATGAGTCACTGCCGCCTCGGCCTCTGTCTCCTTCTCAGGACGCTGTGCAGGGCCCGCCCAGCCCACCCTGGAATCACACTGCACTGCAGCAGGAGGCACGCCCCATGACATCACCCTCAGACAAGGGTGTGCAAGGTGTCTTCCTCGGCTCTGCAAAACTGCCTCTGATGACAGTAATTGCTGGAAGTCGTCAGTAATCAGCTGAAGACTACATTTTGAATTAGGCTTTTTAACCCTGTTCCCCATAAACACAAGGGCCACATGAAGCCTGAGTGGGTCCGAGTCCCATTATGGAGAACTCAGGACCTTGTTTTGTAAGCAGCCAAACAATTTAAACTTTCCTGCCTCTTCATAAATTATTACGTATTCCAAAGAACAGTAATTTTACTTCTGCAGAAACATTAAAAAAAAATTGTTTGGAGGAGAATAAGATACTTACTAGTTGACTCCTAACAGAGACTATCCACCCTGCAGTATTAGAGACATAGACACACACAGGCTGCGTGTTTTCCAGGCAATATACCTCTTTCCGTAAAGTCTGAGCCAGTTTCCTAATGATGCTACAGTTACTGGTGAATACACAACAGATTGATACTGTGCTGTCTGTTAATACACGCATGGAACCGAAATACCAGCCCACAGCGTGTGCCCGCCTCTCGAATTCCTCTGTTGCCAGCCACCCTGATACACATTACCATGGCCTGTGGTCATCTCTCTGGTTAACTTCGGAGAGTCTATCAAAACTTCTCAACATGTTCAAAATGTCTTTAAGCACTACGCTGTGTATACTTCTTTTGAAAGACGACTGTATTTCAAACCACAAATGATGTATCATTACACTGTGACTTAGGTGAGCAATACGCCTCGCTGAATGAAATGCAAGCAGATCCACGTTCACCTACTCTAGGGCTCACGCCGCCTCTCCCAGGTGACGGGGGGTGCGTGTGCGCAGTCTGGTGAACAGGCCGGGCCAGGCTGGCCTGCCCGTGGTCACTCCCGCGCTCGCCGTCCCCTCCCAACTTTGTCCAGCCTCGGGGCAAGCCTCCTCGCAGCCAAGCAAACAAGGCCGCTCAGCTTCTTCGGCCAGAGTACTTGTTGCACGCTCCAGGTTCTCTTTCCGTTTCATCTTCTTTTCCTTTCAAAACCCTAGCATGCTGCTAATCGCATAGGATTTCGGCCAATCGCGACCACACATATCCTCCCCGCTTTTTCTCCCGTGGCCACTCCGGCTCTTCCCCTTTCACATCCCTGGAACCGTCTCCAGTCATCCCCAGGTCCACACTGTGTCCTCCTGCAGAGGTTGTGATGCTCTCGGGGAGAGCCCTGAGCCTCTTCACTCACCACCATTGGGAATATGAAAGGAGGGTTAAACCCCACGTTCCCCTTGTACCTTAGGGAAGTCTGGGGCTCATTTTGACACTTCTAGAAAAACGAGTAAGTCAGTCATGCCTAAGAGACTGAACACTTTTTAAGGCTCATACTAAGTGAAAAGAACCTCCATGAGGGAAATAAAGACAAACACCCCTTTTTAATGGATACTGAGGGACTGAACAGAGAAATTTGTTTTTAGGTTTCAGAATCCTCCTCAAAGCATCCTGCTCCTAACTGGGTCTTAAAAGCCTGCGGTTTCGGTTTCCTCACTCAGGACGGAGTGGGCTGGGCTACCTCTCTCTCTCCCACTGCTTCCAGCCAGATACTCTGCAGACGAAATTTCCATTTGTTTTTAGCTTTTCAAAAAGAAGTGACTGTTTTTCCTCTCCTGTACACGAATTCCACTCGCTATGAAGCACTGCCCATCCAAACTCACCCCTCGGCAGACCACTGTGACCTCCCGAGGGCCCGCAAAGGACAGTGAGGCCCCAGGCTGAGGGACTCCTGCCCAGCGCTCCAAGACAGGTCGGTGTCACAGGAAATGCCTCCTGTTCATTTCTTAATCATCTTATTAAGCATTCTGGGGTCTAAGCAAAGGCCAGAAAGGAATACTTCTTATAATCATCAATCTATTTCTTCATCTTTTAGGGAAACCGAGTCTTCGGAAAAATAATGTTTAAAACTCCACAAAAATATTCCCCGTAAATCTTTCTACACCACTACACCTCTAGGAGGGCGAGTCCTGTAAAAACCACGAGCTTTCTTTCGTACTCCAGTTGCTAGCCAGCTTTGCATTAACGAAGCGGAGGTAAAACCGCCTCAACTACAACTGCCAGGAAAAACTAAAATTCCAAGTTTAGGTAAAAGGCAGCCACCATTTTCAGTCCCATCCAAGGCTAAGACACCTGAGTGGAACACAGCAAAACCGGAGCCCCAAGCACCTGCTCCCAGCCTGGCCACAGACAAGCCCTGGAATCACCAGCTCCAGCAGCTGCACCCAGAGCATCCTCACCTTCCCCCGCCTCCACCTCCACTCTCCTGGAGATGGAACTCAAACAAAAATGCATCAGGTAAAAAACGCTACAGAAATGTCACTGCCGTCGTAAAATGCCCATCACGTAATGATCACCTACCTGGTCATATTTTCAAAAGTACGCTATGAAGAAAACACTTTTCCACAGGCCAGGAATTATAGGAGGGAGACTTCTCTTTTTACATCGAGGAGCCATAAGTTAACCTTCCCTTTCCTACCAACTCTTCGCTATCAAAATGAAATTGATAGGAACTTGCCTGGTGGTGCAGTGGTAAGGACTCAGCGCCCCAACTGCAGGGGGCATGGGGCTCAACCCTGACTGGGAAACTAAGATGCTGCAAACTGCACGGGCAGCCCCCCAAACAAACTGCTAAATTCACAACCTTTATTCTACACTGCAAGGAGTGCTGTACTTCACCAAGAAAGTTTAAAGCTAAAGGCAGCAGTCCAAAAAAAAAAAAAAAAAAAAACAGACCGATCTTCAGTATAAAAAATGCTTCTATATTCAATTATGTGTTTAGAAAATTCTTTCCATAAAAATAGGGGGGCATGTGAGGGGAAGATAAAGTAAATAAATTCATTGAATAAATGATATGACTTCAATGTACGTGGTGGTCTTTATTCAGTTTAAACCACTCAGATTTGTTCTCAATATTATACTGGAAGCCTACTTTTCCACTGTAGTAACTACTGGATGTTCATATTTGCTTAAAGGAGCAAATGGCAACACTAACTCAAAAAACCACCTGGAAGACAGACAGTCTTCCTACTGAGTGACCCGGGCCTGCGCTTGTGTCTAAATTATGCTAGTGCAGCAGGATGCTAATTAGACTTATGGGACCATGTAAATTTCCCTCAGATTTCTGTAAGTGAAAAATAAGTTACAGACTGATTGAATTACTAGAAATACTTATGGGACTTTTATAAATACATGAATGAGGTAGGATTTCCATTTTAGACAGTCTCATTCCTTAGTCAACGTTCAAAAGTGCAAGTCATTATGGAGCCAAGATTCGGATGCCTGGATCCTGAAGGAGAAAATGTACCATCAAGAAAACAGGTGATTTGCACCAGAAAGCGTTCGACAGAAATAGGGTTATTCTCCAATAATTTTAGCAAAGTTCAATCCTAAGATGTTGAGTTAAGTGAACCACTAAAGAGAACCCTAGAAGCAAAGAACAGAACTTACAGTTTATTTTTCGTAAAAAGAAACTGAGATCTAATGTAAAAATCACTGATTTCAAAACACAAACAGTGCAATGAAAATATGATCAAGAATTAGCCAAGGTCAAGCCACTCAAAATACAGTAACAACACAGATTAAAATGTATTTTAATAAAACAATGTATGTTCACTGAAAAACCACCACAAAGACAGACACCAAAAAGCTGACTGTGATCATATCTAGGTCGAAGGATTCCAGGTGATTTTAATTATCTATTTACTTTAATTTTCTATTGAGATCATATACTTCAAAAGAAAAAAAAAAAGGAAATGAGTTCAAAAACAGTTTTTCAAACACTGTTGGTTTCCATGTGGGAAAACAATCCCAAACATAAAAGAAAACCCTAAACATTAATATTCATATAACATAAAATATGCCTGGATGGTTTATTGGCTTTGAACGTTCTCTGTGGATCTAAGAAAAATTCTCTTTCCCCCTAGCTGACCCTCCTGCAGAGACCAATGCTACAATGAAGCATCTCCTGAGTAAGAAAAGTCTTTGAAAGAAACAAATTATCTGAAACAAATCTAAGTCTGGGGGGAGGGGGCAGGGTACAGGACCATGAGGCAGACAGCACAGCTTTTTGAGATTACAAGAAGCTTGTCCCCCAACACTTCCAGACAATGCCCCATCCTCGGTACTAAGCTAGAATCTACCTGGTCCTCATCCTCTTGGTCCCTGCATGCACCCGGCCACACCCATACTGAACTGTCAAGACCCGCGGGCCACTGGCTACAAAAGGTCTCAAAGCATCCAGGGGAAACCCTCGTGGAAGGCTAGCTTCCCTCTCAAGAGGAGTCCAGCCCTGCCTTAGGAAGGTCACTACTGGAGGAGACCGCTGGAATATGCAAACCTTTCGCCCCTTCCCTCCACTGCGTGCCTAACCTGTTTCAGTATACCCGCTGCCAAAGCAAGCACGGTGCCTAACCCGAATCCTCTCCTTTGAAGATGGTAAAACGTGCCCAACATCCGTAAGATGTTAGGGAAAAACCCAAAGGAAGTTTCTGACCAACCTAATAGATTCAAAGACCGCTAGGTCATCGTTTAGGATCATTTTAAAAGAAAGTGAAGTCACTCAGTCGTATCCGACTCTTTGTGACCCTATGGACTGTAACCTGCCAGACTCCTCTGTCCATGGGTTTTCCCAGGCAAGAATACTGGAGTGGGTTGCCATTCCCTTCTCCAGAGGATCGTCCCCACCCAGGGATCGAACGCGGGTCTCCCGCATTGCAGGAAGACGCTGTCTAAGCCACCAGGGAGCATTCCACAAATACAAGGTATGTCTGAATGAAAACAAGCGGACTGGAAACTGAGATGCTGGGTCCAGTCTCGGGAGGATTCGCTGGTGTGACCTTGGACCAGTCGTTTCAGCGGGGCTTCGAGTTTTCTCGAGTATGAAGTTGGGGGAGAGGCACCTCGCCTCGGCAGGGGACAGCTTGAGGCCCAAGAGGCCGCGCTGAATGCGCTGTCCAACCCAGCACACGGGAAGCCCCGCGGGGCAGGCGGAGCTGCCACGGTCCCTACCCGGGCCCCCGGACGTGGAGCGGGGGGCCGCCGGGCCCTCCCCCTACATCCTGGCTACCGAAGGGCCCACAATCCAGGCCGGCCGGCAGGGATCCCTCCCGAGGGCCGGCCCGGCCTGGACACAAACCGAAACCGAAGAGCTCATGTGACAGCGGAGGCCGGGATGCGGCCTCCGCCCGCGCTCAGCCCGGGAGACGCCGTCTCCACCCAACTCGGCCATCTTGAGAGGCCGAGCAGACAAAGCGAGCCCATTGTCCCCGCGGGTCTCCGTCCCCGGGGGGGCGTCCCCGGCGGCTGCGGACGTGGCGGGGCACCCCCTCCGCCGCTCCGGGCCCCGCACCTTTGAGCGTGGAGCGCTCCACCAGGACCGTGTGCACCTGCGGGTCCGAGAGGAACTTGCGCATCTGCTCCAGGGCGCTCTTCTCCTCCAGCGCCGCCTCGAGCGCTGCCGGGGCCTCGCCGCCGTCCTCCAGCAGCAGCGGCACCAGCTTGCGCAGATGCTTCTGCAGCACCGACACGTCGGCCACGTTCTGCACCGCCGACACCTCCAGGCCGGCCGAGCCGTCCTCGCCGCCGCCCCCGGGCTCCGACATGGCGCCGCGCTCGGGACCCGCGCGCAGGGCTGAGGAGGCGCCCGCGACTCGGCGAGAGAGAGCGAGCTAGCGAGCCGGCGCGCGAGAGAAACGGGCGACGCGGGCCGATCGTCCGCTACCCGCGGCCGACTGAGGGAGAGCGGGAGCCGGCTCCGCCCTAAAGGCCACCGCCCGCCGTCCCCGCCCCGCCCGCCGCGGCCACGCCTCGCACGCCGCCTACGTCACGACGTCGCGCGCCCGCCCGCCGCGGCCACTGGCGCCTCGCGCGGCGCCTACGTCATGGCGTCGCGCACGCGCGCAGGAGACCCGGGCGGCGCCACCGCGCGGCCTTCTGGGACTCGTAGTTCTAGCGCTGGGCGGAGGCCTCGCCGTCCCCGCACCTCAAGCCCTGAAGGTGGGAACTTGGTGGGGCGTGGGGCGGGGTGGTCAGGGACTCCGTTCCGCCTGTTCACTGCTGCGGCCTCAGCGAGCAGCGTAGAGCCTGAGACCCTACAACAATGTTGAATGGATGAATCAATGAATGAGTGCATAAATGAATGGTGTTAACCAGTTAACGCATTTAGAGCACTTATCTCTTGCTTGATGTTGTTCTAAGCCCTTAACCTGTGCTCTTTCTTTGAACGAATGAATGACTACGATGTGTCGAGCTAAAACATAGCTTTCTGTGTTTTAGAACACACATAGGGAGAGTGGGTATCTTTTTCACAGGGGGAGGAGAAGAGGGGAGTGTCACATTGCTAGGCCGGAAGGAGGGAAGTTGGGAGGGGACATTCCCAGAGCAGGTACCAGCTTCTGCAAAGACAGAGGCCTGACTGCAGAAGAGATCTACAGGAAAGCCCACTTGAACGGTGGGGTGAAGCCAAGCTGTTGTGTGTCCCGGTTGCTAATGGCAAAATGATTACCCCTAGGAGGCCCCGAGGACCAAGAGAGAGACCTACATGAGAGCATCCGCTTAGAACGGTGATGCTCCCCTAGCATCCCAAGCCGGCACTGTCCTTCCGAGGGTCTTAGCCTCGGGAGCCATACAAGGTAGGATAGGGGCTGCAGAGCCTGCTCAGTGAGTGTGCCCCCGGCTCCCATCTACCTGGATCTCCTCTGGTACACCGAGATGACTTAAGGGCCAGAATCCATGCTGCTCAGTTCTTGTTTTAGAAGTGACAGTTGTTATAAGGAGTGTTAATTGGCTTTTGAAAGTTCAAACTCATAACTCACTTTTTAAGTTGGGTGGAGGAAGGGAAGTCAAAAGCCCTATTTTTGTATCAAAATGCACAGTCAGAGAGCTAAGTCCTGATTGGTGGAATGACGATGGGCTGATTCGATTTCCCCAAATCATCTTTGGAAAACTGAGAAACATACAGTATGCCTATTCTTGCTCAATTACCAGGTGCCAAGTCCCAGGAGCTGCTGGAACATGAAGACTATCAGATGATTCTTAAGCAGCTCATGGAAGAGGGGACAGATTAATAGCCCATCCTCCTCCTGACCACCATCAGTCCATTATTTTTTGTGTGTGGAATTTTTTTAATTGAAGTATAGTTGATTTACAATGTTGGGTTATTAATAGCTTCAAGTGTATAGCAAGGTATATATACACACATATGTATGTGTGTATGTGTGTATATATACGTATACATATATATTTTTTGTTTCCGATTCTTTTCCATTATAGGTTTTTACAAGATATTGAGTGTAGTTCCCTGTGCTATACAGTAGATCCTTGTTTGCCTGATTTATATATAGTAATGTATATATGTCAGTTCTAAACTCCTAATTTGTCTCCCCCACCCCACCCCACTAGGGCTTCCCTGGTGGGCTCAGATGGTAAAGGTAGGAGACCCGGGTTCAATCCCAGAATTGGAAGGTGCTCTGGAGAAGGGAATGGCTACCCACTCCAGTATTCTTGCCTGGAAAATTCCATGGACAGAGATGCCTGGTGGGCTACAGTCCATGGGGTCGCAAAAAGTCAGACACAACTGAACGACTAACCTTTCACCCCACCCTGCTATTCCCTTTGGTAACCATAAATTTGTTTCCTGTGTCTGTGAGTCTATTTCTGCTTTGTAAATAAGTTCATTTGTATAATTTTTTTTAGATTCCACAGAAGTACTACCACATAATATTGGTCCTCTGTCTGTCTTATTTCACACCAGTCCACTCTTGTGTCATATGCCTGAACAGACCTAACTAACGTTCCTGGGAAAAGATAAAGCACCTATAGTGAGTTTGTGCCATGATCATAATGGTAACGAGAAACAGTAATGCCACTGACAACGACAGTGCGTCATTAGCAGGCACTCTGCCGAGGGTTGCTCCCTGCCTCGTGTCCTTTGGGGTTGGAACTGGGATGCAAGAGGATCTATTAGGTGCAGGTTAGTGAACCCTGAATTGACTACACACCATTTGAGCCCCAGAAACCCAGCAGTGACCTGGCAGATGGAGAGAGGCTGCTTGCAGCCTGCAGGGTGAGTCAGCACCACCCAAGAGACGCAGCCACTTGGGCCTCCACAGGACTCAAACGTCTGCAGCCTGGCTCTGAGCCAGGGCAACAGAGTAGCAGGCTCCAGATGTGCAGCCCTATATGTCTGATGGCTTCAAAATTAAGTGTTACTTCTAAACAGATGAAAATTAGAGGAACCTGAGTAATCAGGATCCATACACTGATCAAATGTGCTTGCATTTCTATTTTCCAAGGATGTTTCCCTGATAGTTCAGTTGGTAAAGAATCTGCCTGCAATGCGGGAGACCTGGGTTCGATCCGGGTTGGGAAGATCCCCTGGAGAAGGGAACCGCTACCCACTCCAGTATACTGGCCTGGAGAATTCCATGGACTGACTGTATAGTCCATGGGGTCGCAAAGAGTCGGACGCGACTTCCACTTTTTTTGCTGTTTAATAAATACATAGTAAGAAGAATTGTCAGTGTTGATTGAGTGCCAGGCACTGTAAATTCCTTGTTCTGAGGGCTGGCTAGACTGCCCCAGACTGACAGGGGAGGGGATATTTTTGTGAGATGCTGCCTTGGCATCCTAGGGCAGGACTTCCTGGGAAGCTGACTCTCCGTGGAGGTGCACCGTCCATCCAGAAGTGGCCTCTCCCCTTCTCCCCTGGCCACTTGGTCTGCCATCTCTGCTTTCTCCTGTCCATAGTAGAATCTGCTTTCTGTTGGCAGTGGGCAGTGGGTGCTGGCGAGAGAATCCTTTCTAAGATGATGGGCGATGGGAGTGGCTGCTGGGCCACTTGTATTTTATCTGAAATTGGTGATGAACCGTTGGCATGTCCATTCCCCCGCCTTCTTGGACTGCACCGGATGGCTCCTCAGATCTAAGTTGGGGACTTGCTCTCAGCCCCACTCTCCTTTCCCCTCCTTCTCCCGACCCTGGACCACACTGAGCTCTCAGCCCAAGCCCGGCTGGCCCAGCACTTTCAGGCTCTGCGCCTGGGGGCCCCCTCTCCCCCGGGGAAATTCCACACTGGGCTCGCACATTCATTCATTCATTCATTTCACGGCCCGTTCCCAGCACCGGCAGGGCCTGGGCCTACATGGGCGTGTGGTTGATTGACGGCTGTGAAAAGAAGGCCTCACGCCCGGGGAACGGGGCCGGGTGGCAGCGGCGGCCGGTCCACAGGGCGCACGTTAGGTGTGGAACCTCCCCAGCTGCATGAGATCAGGCGGCGGCATCCCGGCGCCGCCGCCGGACTCCACCCACCGATCGCTCCCCCGGGCTGCAGGTCTCTCTCTGATGACGCTTGTCCCAGCCTCCACCCCCTTTTCTGTCTCGGTGCCTTGTCTATCTAGCGAGCCTCGGGGCGAGGCTGGAAGCTCCCCGGGCTCCTGGCGAGGTTGGGGCGCCCAGGGGGAGCGCCTCGAAGGAGCAGGGCGGTGTCGTGGCGCCCTTTAGCGGTGACGCGGCGGACCCGCACTCCGGAGCCGTCTCCCGCCCCAGACCTCCTCCCTGCCTCCTGGCCGGGTCCATCCCCGGAATGCCTCCAGGCTCACCTTCCCAAGGTCACCCGGGCCGCCAAGCAAGCAACGGCAGTGACCGGGGGGGGAATCCCCGCCCGTGGTCCCGCCTGCATCCCACCGCCCTTTGGTAAAGTTGGGGAAATTTGCCTCTAAAGCAGGCAATTCAGTCTCTCTGCTGAGCCCCAGGCCCTCTGAGACGCCTCCTGCCGCCCTGGCCGCCCCTCTCTGGAGGGATCCAGCCCCTTCTCTTACCTGAGAACGTCTGTGTTCCCAGCCAGGGCCACCGCTCCCTGGGGGCACTGGAGCCCACCCCTTCTCATGGACATGCCTCTGAAATTCTCCCCGCCCTCTCAAACATTCCCTCTTTCCCTCCTGGACTCTTCTCAACCATGTCCAGCCTTCTCCAACGCACCCTTTCTTTGGAAAGAAAGAAGAGAAACCCCTGCCACACCTCCTGCCAGCAGGCTCATGCTTTTCAGCAGAGTGTAGCTGAGGGCTGCCTCTCAGCCAGCTCCCCACCCCACTCCCTGGCAAGTGCCGTGGTGAAGGTCACCAGGTGGCCTGCACATGGGCAAATCCACTGACCCCTTCTGGGTCCTCCTCTTTCTTGACCCTTGGGCGCTGTGGACACAGCGGGTCTTGTGTGTCCTGCCAATACCCCCGAGCCCTGTGACACTCAGCACATCTGTGCACGGTGACTCCCCCCAGCCTAGGAGCCACACCCTCTGTTGTCACATGGAGTGTTCCAGAAAATGCCTATCCAGCCAGCTTGGCTGAAGTGTTAAGACTTTGTATCTGTGCTGCTCGTTCTATCGAGAGATGTATTGAACTTTCGGCGTATAACTGCGCGATGGTCTCTCCACACAGCTCAGTCTGGTTTTGATTCCTGTAGGTTGCAGCTCTGTTATTAGACACATAGACATTTCACATGGTTGTGACCTTTTCATGAACTGATTGCTTGAACACTATGAAATGCCTCTCCTATTCCTAGTGGAATTATTTGCTCTGAAATGTACTTTGTCTGATGTCAGCATGTTCTCTCGTCTTTCTCTGGATCAGCGTCAGTGTGAGGTCTTTTCCATCCTTTCAGTTCGGTTCAGTTCAGTCCCTCAGCCGTGTCTGACTCTTTGCAAGCCCATGGACTGCAGCGCACCAAGCTTCCCTGTCCATCACCATCTCCCGGAGCTTGTTCAAACTCATGTCCATCGAATTGGGGATGCCATCCAACCATCTCATCCTCTGTCGTCCCCTTCTTCTCCTGCCTTCAATCTTTAATAGCATCAGGGTTTTTTTCCAATGAGTCAGTTCTTCGCATCAGGTGGCCAAAGTATTGGAGCTTCAACGTCAGCATCAGCCCTTCCAATGGATATTGGGATTGATTTCCTGTAGGGTTGACTGGCTTGATGCCCTGATAACTGAATCACTTTGCTGTATACCTGAAACTAACAGCAGTGTAAATCAACTATATTTCAATTAAACTTTTTTAAAAAATAAAAAAATATTCCTCCAGGATCCTAAAGGGCTCGCTCCTTCTCTTCACCAGACCTCCACTAAAGTGGGACCCTTTAGAGGAGCCTTCAAAATAACACCCCCACTGCTCGCCCCTTTATTAATTGCTCCATTTTCCTCTGGAGCATGTTTCTCTGTATGAGATATCCTTGCGATTCTTGCTCAGGGTCCGCACCCCCAGCTAGAATGTGATTCCACGCAGTGCAGGGCTTGCTCTGGTTAATGCTGAAACGCGGGGCAGGCCAGCGCCTGGAACTGCATTTTGCTCACCGTGAGTGAGGAGGGAGTCTTTGAGGCCTGAGGAAATCGAGTACTTCTGTTCCTTCCTGGTGAATTAATTACAAGGTGATTCTCAAAAAACAGGAGATTTTTTAAAAGTATGACTCAGCAGCTATTACTGAGACCGTAACAGGCAGGAAGGCCAGGGGTCTCCAAACAGAGGAAACAGGCTGCCAGGGTCTCTTAAAATTCTGTGTTGCTATGACGACACCTGGTTCCACCTGAACTTTTCTCAAACCTGAGCTAACCAAATGTCTTCTTCTTATGGAAATATTTTTCTTAAGCTATGTTAATGAAACTGTGTATTTGCTTTGGAGTTTGCCTTTCTTCAAAATGGTTCCACCTAGGACTAGCTTTTTCTTTTCTCAAACCTTGGGCTAACAATAGCTCAACACACAAGTATTCACATCGATTGTTTTATAGCTGGGGGATGGCACACCTCGTGCCATCCCCTCAAAAATGCATTTTTTGGAGAGGCGCCTGGTGAAACTCCTTCAGCCTTGAGGTGTCTCTCTTATCTGATTAATAGCTCTCTAACAGACAGAAGAGAGCTTGCTAAAATTAACAAGGGGGCACACTCTCCGCCCCCCTTCTGACGTCTGTGTCAGAAGCTTTCTCTCCTTTTCACTTTAATAAAACTGTGCACCACAAAAGCTCCTGAGTGATCAAGCCTGGTCCCTGGTCCCTGGTCCCGAAGCTAAATCTTCGGAGACCACGAATCCCACACCGTTCACTGTAAGCTCTCATTACCTGCAGATACATCGAAGCCAATTTGTAAAGAATTGGTCATGACATTTCCATGATGCTACAGACACGCACTAAGCACCCCTCCTGTCACACACACTGTGATCTTCACTCTACGTCATTCCAGGTCTTTGGAGCTTAGCTCCATCCATGGTTGAAATGGTACCCATGATGCATTTCTTAAAAAAAAATTTTTTTTTAATTTATTTGGCTGCGCTGGGTCTTAGTTGCAGCATGCGGGATCTAGTTCCCTGACCAGGGCTCAAACTTGGGCCCCCTGCATTGGAAGTGTGGAGTCTTAGCCACTGGACTGCCAGGAAGTCCCCCACAATGCATTCCTTCATTTCCTCAAGACTTAGGGAAGGGGCAACACAAATATAAACTTCTTGATGTATCTTTATCGAGAGTCACTTGGTGGGCTGTTTGGGGATTTGAGAGGCCACTTGTGGGCTGAACTATGTCCCCCTGAAAGATATGTTGACTTCCTGACCCCTGGAACCTCATGTGTCCATATTTGGATATAGGGTCTTTGCAGATGTGATCAAGTTGAGATGAGGTCATTCTGGATTAGCCTGGGCCCTAAATCCAGTGCCTGGTGTCCTTATGAAAAGAGGGAAATTTGGACCCAGACACACAGACACACACAGGATGAATGCCATGTGACCATGGAGGCAGAGACTGGAACAATGTGTCCATAAGCCAAGGGTTGCTGGCCACCACCAGGAGCCAGGAGGGGCCTGGAGCAGATGCTCCTGAGTCTCCAGAGGGAACCAACCTGCCCTCCCCTGGATTTTGGATGTCGACTTGAGAACTGGGTGAGAGCACATTTCTCTTGTAACCGCCCGGTGTGTGGCAACTTACTACAGCAGCCCTAGGAAAACGAGTGCACCGCTATTCCAGAGACACCTTCTTCATCTGCCAGAACACTGAATCCTGCATCGTGGAAGCTTCGAGACCGTGGGGTGGAAGGAAGCTAGGCATGCATCTGCAGAAAATGAAGCTGTCTGAGACTTCCGGTGGCCGTGGGATAGATCACCCCACTGCAAGTCTGTCACCGTGTCCTCTGCAAAGCAGAATGAGCCGAAGACCTCTGTGTCTGATGCATCACAGGCCTGCCTGTCTGCTTGCTCAGCTGTGTCAGACTCTTTGCAACCCCATGGACTGTAGCCCACCATGTTCCTCTGTCCCTGGGCTTCTCCAGGCAACAATACTGGAGTGGGTAGCCATTTCCTTCTCCGGGGGATCTCTCTGACCCAGGCATTGAACCCCCGTCTCCTGTATCGCAGGTGGATTCTTTACCGTGGAGTCACCCGGGAAGCCCACTGTGGCACAAAGACGTGAACTTCCGGCAGCTCCCTTAGGAGTGCCGTCGCAGCATGCTGCTTTCAGCGTCTTTGTGCCGCAGCAGGTGGTTCACTTGGATACTGACACGGATTCGGTCTTGTCACTGAGTGGGGCCTGCAGAGGGAGCTTCGTCTTCGGGGCCCCTGACGCCTGCAGCAGACGTTACAGGTGTGGGCGGCACGAGCCCACCTTCCGACCCTCACGAAGAGCTTGCTGGACCCCGAGCTGAGGGATGCCGGCACCAGGCTAGGTCTCTTGTTGGTTTCCTGGGATTTCCTTCCTGGAAGGGGATTCACGCTTCCTCAGACACAAGCTCCTGCTCCGCGCCCTCTTTCTGTTCTATCTGTTTGTGTCAGCAATAAATATTAGGACCAGGTAGCAATTTGGGGGGTTTGGTTTTTTCTAATTTTAATTTTTTATTGGCGTAGATTTACAGTCTTGTGTTAGTTTCAGGTGTACCGCCAAAGGATTCAGTTATATCTGTTCTTATTCAGATTTGTTCCCCTGTAGGTTATTACAGAGTATTGAGTGGAGCTTCCTGTGCTACACAGTCAGTCTTTATTTTGTAATTAAATTTTTTATTTTGTATTGGAGTAGGGCCCAACAACAAGTAGGTCCTTGTTGATGATTTTATATATAGCAGTGTGTGAATGTTAATCCCAAACTCTTAATTCATCCCTCCCCACTCCTTTCCACTTTGGTAACCACTGTAAGTTCGTTTCCTAGGCTTGTGAGTCTGTGTGTGTCTTGTAAATAAGTTCATTTGTACCAATTTTTAAAAATAATTTTATTTCCTTATTTTTGAATTTCACTGCTGGGCACAGGCTTTCTCTAGCTGTGGCCAGCGGGGGCTCCTCTCTAGTTCCGGTGCCCAGGATTCTGGCTGTGCTGGCTTCTCTTTTTGGGGAGCATGGGCCTAGTACGCTCATGCTTCAGTTGGTGTGGTTCCTGGGCTCTAGCGCACAGGCTCAGTAGTTACAGCATGTGGGCTGGTTGTTCCGAGGCAGGTAGGATCTTCCAGGATCAGGGATTGAACCTGTATCTCCTGCATTGACAAGCAGATTTTTTTACCACTGAGCCACCAGGGAAACCCCTACCAATTTTTAAATTCCTCACATAAGTGATCTCGTATGATACTTGTCTTTCTCTGTCTGACTTACTTCACTTCGTATAATCATTTCTATGTCACCCATACTGCCAAGGGCATTCTTTCTTTCTTTTTTCTTTTATGCCTGAGTGCTATTCCGTTGTATATGTGTGCCACAGCTTCTTTGTCTATTTCTCTGTCGTGGACTTTTAGGTTGGTTCCATGTCTGGGCTGTTGTAAATAGTGCTGCAGTGAACACTGGGGTATGTGTGTCTTTTGAAGCATCATTTTCTCCAGATACATGCCCAGGAGTGGGATTGCTGGATCATATGGTAGCTGTATTTTTAGTTTTTTATTGAGCCCAGGGGGAGGCTATTGAAATGATCTCCACGCCATAGTCT
The DNA here is from genome assembly GCF_029378745.1 of Bos indicus. NCBI lineage: Eukaryota > Metazoa > Chordata > Mammalia > Artiodactyla > Bovidae > Bos > Bos indicus. The sequence goes on along the minus strand of NC_091780.1, from coordinate 66,897,503 downwards.
CAGAACCCAGTGGAGCAGACTGCAACACGCAAGCCCAGGGAGAGTATGGGTAACCGTTCCGATCACAGGAGGCTGGGCTGTACTGCAGGGACAGATGACTCACACATCTCAGTGGCTAGAACAGTAAAGGCTCATTTCTTGCCCCAGATACATGTCCACCGGGGGTTGGCTGTAACCGTGTGATCTGAGATCCAGGCTGATGGAACAGCGTCTATCTGGAGCACTGTCTGTGGTGTGGCCAGTTCTGGCTGCTGTAACAGAATACTTTGACTGGGGGCTTAACCAACAAACGTTTATTTTTCACAGTTCTGGAGGCTGGGAGTCTGGGTTTGAGGGTGCAGCATGCTTGGGTTCTGGCAAGGACTGTCTTCCTGGTTTACGGATGGCTACCTTCTTGCTGTGTCCTTACATAGCAAAGAGAGAAATCATCTTCGTAGTGTTTCTTTTTTTTTTTGGCCACATGGCTTGTGGGGTCTTAGTTCCCCAACCAGGGATGGAACCTGGGTCACAGCAGTGAAAGCACTGAGCTCTAACCACTAGACCACCAGGGAATTCACTCTAGTGTTTGTTTGTTTATAAGGGCACAAATCTCATTCATGAGGAATTCACTCCCATGAACTAATTCCCTCCCAAAGGCCTCATCTCCACATATCATCAGCTTGGGGGCTGGGGCTTCAGCATGTCCCCTGGGGCAGGGAACACAAACAATTAGGCCAGAGTACCTGTTTTATGGCAGAAGGAATGAACGATGGAGAGAACCACATGCTGGCTCTTAGGTTTCTTCTCAGAAATGACACGTGTCACTTCCTCTCATATTTCATTGGTCGAAGCAAGTCACATGGCCAAGCGTGATGTCACCGGACAAGGATGTGTAAACTCACAGGGAGGGGAAATGAAATGCTGCAGTAAGCAGTGAAATGTGAAGGCAAAAGGCGTTCCTGTTTCTAAGAAAATGAAGTTGAATTTTTTTGGAAGACTGGATAACAGCAAGTCCCTAAAAATACTGTTGAATTATATTCGACTCAGATAAGTGAAGACACTGGCGAAATCATAAACATCTAGGATTCTGTGTATCAGCTGCTAACGCAGTGCCTTTCAGCTCTGACATTGAAGAAACCAAGAAATTATACATAATCTCTCACAGGTGAGGACTGTGCATGGAAGACAGGAAGGCATTTGATTGGCATCTTCCCCAAACTAAAGGCTCCAGGCTTCACTTAAAAGCCATTGTGGACTCATTCAGTGTTCAGGCCAGGAAACAACCCACTCCAGGTATTTTAAGTAGAGAGGGATTTTGCAGAGGGAGTCGAGTGCTTACAAAAAGGCACAGACATCAGGGGCCGATCCAGACCTGTGCTTTATGGCCCTACCACCACAGCTGTCACCCAGAAGTCAGAGCTTGTTCCTGTCTGATCACCCACACCATGAAGCAGGTGACCAGGCAGTGGGGCTTAGGTCCAGCTACTGCCAACATACATGTCTGCCAGAGTCTGCTTGGCCCCTACTGCCCTAATCTCCTTGGAAAGATTACCCCCAAGGCTTGCATGGATATGTTCAATTGGTAAAACCTTATGTCCAACGGAATCCTAGCTGCAAGAGAGTCTGGGAAATGCAGGCTCTTTATTTTTTAGTGTTCCTACCCCTGCAAATAGATAATGAGTTAAATGAGGGTTGAAAGAAGCTATGTATCCAGTAAAATATACTTTTATACTTAACTATATTTTTCTTTTATAGAGTTTAAATTAAAATAAGTTGTTTAAGGGTGAAGACACTCCAATGATAAGATGTTAGGATTCCTGGCTTTCACCAGTTTCTTCTTCTTGAAGAACAAGACCCCAGTGCATCAGGTGATGAGGCATTAACATAATTCAAAATATACAAAAAGCTTGCTGGGTAACGGGGCGCCCTCAGGAGCAGTACTGGGAAGGGAGAGCTGGCTGACTGCAGAGAGAGTGGATTTGACCCAGGGAGCTCTGCTGATAGGGGAAACCTTGAATGATACTACTTAGTGATAAAGATAATCAAAACAGGTAGCTCTATATCTCTTCCTAATTATAAAGGAGTTTTTTTTTTTTTTAAGAGCAGATGCCAACAACTCTCTTCCGGGGGCAATGCCTTCTTGTCAGTTTGGTGATGGACAGAAAGTGTCCCCTGGGCGCACCTTGCTCAGAGTAGGAGCCCCACCACGTGCCCTGGAAGCCCAAGGTTTCGTATCTCTAGCTCCTGGAACAAAGCTCAGCACAGAGCTGGGACTGTGAATATTTACTGAGTGAACAAATGCGTGATTATCCCTAATTGATAGCTGAGGAAACCAAGTCTCGGAGAGATTGCATACCTCACTGAAAACGACAGGGCTGGGTGGTGGTGCAGGCAGGACTCCCAGCTGGGGATCAGGAGTCCACAGCGCTGAGGCTACCGGAATGACGGGGTTGATTTCTCCCTGAGAGGGTAATATTTTGAAGTAAGGCAGTCCTTGATTTCCAAGGTAGCGTGGGACTCTAGAAATGACTGCCCAAGTTAAAAACATGCAGAACCACCTTAGTCAGTGGGTGGGGGAGGTTTGCAGGATACCACTAATACGCTAAAAACCACTGACGTGTACACTTTAAAATGGTTAAGGTGGTGAATTTTGTGTTATGTGAACTTTGTCCCAATAGAAATTGTTTAATGAACAAGTGGTAGAAAAAAAAAAAATCAGTGGGGAAAGTGTGATTGTTTTATGACCTTCAAACCTTAACAATTTTCTTCTTGGTTATAATTGCATAGGGAAATAAAAAATAGTACAACTAACATTTATCTAGTACATTCTAACTTAAAACACTAGAAGCACTGAGAATTAGAGTGCTCTATTTCTTTGTACAAAGGTCACACAGATACTAAAACTGGAAAGATAGAGAAGGTGAGCGCAGTTTTGCACGAGGGTGACACAAATTCATGAAGTGGTCTGACTTTTCACAACAGTGTGAGTGGAGTTAATGCCACAGAACTGTATACTTGGATGTGGATTTTATAGTATGTCTTTAACCACAATTTTAAGGAAAACTTATCAGGAGTAGTTTGAACAGTGCCTGCCCTCTCCTCATTGTATAACTGACCATAGGGAACAGGCACTTTTCTCTGCCATGGTGAACTGTCATTGTCCGTTCTAGATCCGGACCGGCCTCCGACGTGGCCTTTGCATGCTCAACCATTTGAAACATCTCTGACTTCCTTTACCACGAAGGTTTTTGTTGGCACCACTTCCTCAGAGCCTTCCTCCTTCTCATCACTCACCAGGTTCCTCAGCTGACACTTCTGGCCCTGGAGCAGCAGCAGAATCCACATCTCCCACCAGTTCTTTCTTCTAGAATTGTCACACGCATGCTAACTCACTTCCTCCTCGACCCAGAGATTGAACCCGCATCGCTTGTGTCTCCTGCATTGGCAGGCAGGTTCCTTACCACTAGTACCACCTGGGAAAATGGGCTCACTCCAATCTGACTTTGAGCATTATGAGCAGTTTTGGTACCTTTCCTGCACTTCCACCTTTTAGCCAACTCCCTGTGTCAGTGATACAGTTTAAAAAAATTATTTATTTTACTTTATATATTTTTAGGTCAGGTCTTAGTTGCTGCAGGTGGGATGTTCGGTCTTCACGGGAGCATGTGAGTCCTTTAGGGCAAGCGGCTCTTCGTTGTGAGATCTAGTTCCGCACCCAGGGATTAAACCCAGGCCCCTTTGCATTGCGGAGCACACAGTCTTAGCCACTGGACCACCCTGGAGGTTCCTCCATTGATACATTTTTGTAACACGTTAAGTGGGTTTATCACAGGAGGCAACACAACTGCACACTTTGCTGGCTGTAGGAACTGAGTGGCAGCTCTGCAGCGGGCAAGACTTTGAAAGCAGCGCCATGAGGGGTTGGCGCAGGCCAAATAGCCCGCAGCGCAGTTCGTACTTGAGGCAAGTCACTCTCGTTAACACACCGAGGTGACTGATATCCGAGCCCTGCAGGGACTGCTGTTATTTTACTGGCCCACAGTAACTAAGCTCTGTGCCTGTCGGAGCTGTGTAAGCAGGGACCGCCTACCTTGTCGCTTTCCTTCCCTCTTCCTGCTCCTTCGCCCCCTGTAAGTAGGAGCCAGCCTGGGCCCCTTGCCGCAGGACTGAAAGCGGAAGGTGCCTGTGGGTCTTTCAGACTTTGGATTTTCCCCTAAGTCCCAGACAACAAGGATGTAAGGAAGAGGAAGGAAGAACTGGAGTCTCCCTTGTGGGCAAAGTGTCCTGGAGAAGCGGTGGGTGATGAGGTATCCTGGGCTGCGGGGAGAGGTAGGGGAGGGGGTCCCGGGCCTGCTGCCCACCGGCCCCCAGAGAGCAATGCAGGGGGGGTGCGCTCAGGTGCAGGACCCCCGACAGGCTCACCAAAGCAGCCCTCGAGACTGGGGGCAGCAGACATGGGATCCAGGGGCTGCAGGGACTGGTGTGGGTGGGTGAGGAGTGGCCAGCAGGTCTCATCCCCCCCGCCCAGGCCCTGTTCCTGCAGAAGTCCTGACTCAGGAAGGTGCAGAGCTCTGGAACGGACTCCTGTGATGTGCCACCCCGTGGAATCGTGGGATGGGAACTGGGGTCAGAAATTAGGCTGTTACAGAAAGCGGAGCTGGTGGAATGGCCCGCACACACGTTTTTGGCTGGGGAGTCATGCCTCTGACAAGCACGGCTGTGCCCCGTCCTGAGCTAGCCTGACCTGATGGCTTTATCTGAAGTCCACATTAGTGAGATAGCTTATTATCACTGCAGTTTGAAGACAGGGCAATAGTCGAAGGCAGAAGTAACCTGCTAAAGATCTCATAGATAGCAAGATGCATAGGACGAGCTCAAACTCAGGTGATACTGCACATGTCTAGAGCCTTTTAACCATCAAGACAGTGTGGGCCATCTCCCCCACCCCCCAGTCTCCAATGTAGCACCAAGCACAGAGGGGCTGCCATTGCTCCCTCTCTCTCCCAAATATCCCCCAGCAGCCACTCTCTGAGCCTCCACTTTCCATCTGTAAAATGGTGGCCACTGGCCTAGAGTGACAACATGGTCATCCAAATATCTGCTCGGAGGGTTAAGCATCCTATTGTTCACTTTGACAAAAGAGTTTCCTCCTTTACTTCAAGGGATGGAACCATTTTACAGCCCCCTGCCCCAGATTTCCAGCAGGACTCCTTATCTGGTGAGGTGCAGAGCAGAGGGCGTGGTGTCCTGCTAGGTGGGACTTGGTTGAACCTCAGTGCAACGGTCTGTTTTCAGCATGAAGGCAGACTGGACATGTCCACAATTTTATTGACAAGATAAACCCCAATTTTGCCCTCAAAGTGACAGGACATAGTGTTTCATCAGGAAACACGTACTACTTCCTTGAGCCCAGTAGACGCTGGAATCCTCTGCTCTGCCAGTTGGCCTTCTTTAAGTCTGACAATTGCTGTTTCTCTATCCTAAGCGATTTTGTATGTATTTTCTAAGTTGAGCAAGAAGGGGCCGTGGTTAAGCCATTTAAGCTCTCTCTACGTCTGTCCCTCGCCCATGAGGACAGGAGATGGTGTTTAGAAGCACGTTGCCCAGTATTGTCTGGAGAAGCTGCACCGCAGCCTGGAGGGTGGGGGGTGGTTGTACGTTGAAAATGGGATCAAGTGAGGCTGGGAATCCCTATGCTAAACAAAGCTTAAGGACAGGACTTTTCCGCAGAATGTGAGATTTTTGCAAAAGCCACGTGACTCTCCAGGGGGCGGGAAGGTGTGGTGTTCCCCAAATTACCTGGCTATGGCATGTTTCAGTGGAACATTGAGATCGAGCCAGTGTGGGGCTAGAGACCTACAGGCGATGCACGGAGCCACCAGCACAGAGCAGACCCAGGCGCTCAGTAAACCGGGGCCGTGAGTTTTACACAGCTCGCAACCAGCGGCTCTGCTGATAGTCCTCACTTCGGCCAGATGAAGGACTCCACAGACATCCACCTGCCTTGCTCTCAGGCTTTTTGAAAGATACCTTTCTCCCGCTACTAAGCTGCCTTTGGAGGGGTTTGGAATGTGAGGCTGGCATGGCAGGGGGTGGTGAGCAAGTTCTGGTTCTGATAGGATCCTGATGCTGCCACTACCAGCTGTGTGACCTTGGGTGAGTCCCCTAACTTCTCTGTGCCATCTTCCCCTTCCTTACATGAAGATAATGAACCTAACTGCCCCGGCAGCTCTGTGAGGAATACACGAGATAAGGCGGTAAAGCTGCCAGAACAGTGAGAGGTCACTCACAGCAGCTCTTGTTAATGCTACTGTTATTAGTAATAATGATAGCAGCGCTGGAGCCCAGTCTGCACTGAGCCCTGATCCCAGGTCTGGGAGGAATGTAGGACCTTCTGGGCACAGATCTGTTTAGTTTTGAAGCACATACATATAGGTTTCCCTTACTGAAAAGCTAAGACCAGATATCTTGTTTAAATTGCATGTTTATTTTTTCAGCTTTCAAAAAAAATGTGGTAAAATATACATAAAACTGGGACTTCCCAGGTGGCGCTAGTGGTAAAGAATCCACCTGCCCATGCAGGTAGACATAAGAGACACAGGTTCGATCCCTGGGTCGGGAAGATCCCCTGGAGGAGGGCACAGCAACCCACTCCAGTGTTCTCGCCTGGAGAATCCCATGGTCAGAGGAGCCTGGTGGGTTGCAGTCCACAGGGTCGCAGAGTTGGACACGACTGAAATGACTTCACATGCACGCACTCATACATAAAATTGAAGCATTTTAAGTGTACAATTGGTGGCAACCATCACTACTGCTGCTGCTGCTAAGTCGCATCAGTCGTGTCCAACCATGTCCAAGCAGAAACTTTCTACTCTAAACAATAACTCCCTGTCACCCCAACCAGAGGCGCTGCTCTGGAAGGAACTCCTCCTTGGAGACCTCCCTTCCCCAGAACCCAGTGCCCCCTCAGCTGTCACTTGTCACACACACAGAACGCAGCCCCCGGCAGCAGCTTCCGCCCTAGCATTTACTCAGACTTGAAGCCAAAGAGAAGTTCAGCAAGTACATGCTTCTTTAACCTCATCTCTCAATACTGCGCCTTCACAATGAAAAAGTCAGGTGGACAATCACATGTGATGCAGTATTTGGACGGGATCCTGACGCAGAAGAAACATACTGGGAAAAAAACGAAGAAACTCTGAACAAGCTGTGGACTCCAGTTAACAACAATGTGTCTATACCGTTAAATCAATTGTAGCAAACGCACCAACCATGTAAGATGTTAGTAACAAAGGAGATACTAACGTAGATGTCAATAACAAAGGAAATTGTGCTGTGTGGTGGTGCCATGAGGTGTAACATAGGTACCCCTTTACACTTTGCAGCAAACCGAAAATTTTTTAAGTCTGTTAACAAAGAAAGTGAGGCAGGGGCTGCTGTGATGACCGCATGGGTCACAGAGCCCCTCCTCTCGAGGGGGATCAGACCTCCTAACGCGGCGGTGGGTGGCTCTGGTTCTCTGGGGAAAGGGTCCCGGGGTGGCCATGCCTAGTCTGCTCAGGGCCCGCCCCTCCCTTTACGGTGAAACTCGCAGCTCCCGCCCGCCCTTCCAGCATCCTGAGTGTGCTCCCAGAAGACCAGGAGCCTGGTCTTCCAGACACCGGGGCCGACGATGGAGATCAGGGGGGCACGAGGGCCAGGCGGTTCTCACCGACGAGAGCCGAGTCCCTTCTGGAGGAGCTGTATGGGCTCCTCCGGGTGCAGAAGCCACCTGGTGGAAGGCCTGAGGGCTGAGCAGGTGGACACCTGGGTCCAACCTTGGCTCCTTCGCGCCCAGGCTGTGCGGCGTCAGCACTGACGCCCCTCTACGACGCCGACCCCATACTGCTGCTGCTAAGACCTAGCAAGACGACACAAGGCGAGCAAGCGGTTCGCACCGCCACAAGCCAACTCTGGACGGCGGCCCCGGAAGTCAGACAAGGACAGCGGGCTCTGCTCAGCGCGTGATCTGCGGTCAGCTTCCCGGGCTGGTGGAACCGGGCGCCCGCTTCCCGGGGCCGCCGAGTCCCTCCTGGCCTTCGCCCAGCTTCCTAGCCGGCGGCGCGTTCCACGCACCCCGCCTCCTCTGGCCTGGGGGCAGCCCTGGGCCCGTCTGACAGGTGAGGGCACTGAAGGCCGGACCACGTTTCCGGCGGGCTCCTTGTTCAGTCAGCGTTGGGACTTGCCCACGGCGGCGGCGTGCGGACGCCTGGACCACCCCCCGTCCCCACCCGCCCCCCGGCAGCCCGCGGGCTTCGCCAGCAGGAAGCCCGTTTTGACTCCAGATCGCTCTAAGCCCTTTACCCCGGTAGCGGCCGCTGCGGTCACGTGCCCCGCGGAGACCGGACGCCCTGGGATTGGCCTCTCCCTGCCAGGGGGGCGGGAATCTCTCTCCGAGATCTCCGACTTTTGCGTGAATCTCGCTTGCTCGCGAGACTGCTGTCCAATTGGTGACTTTAAGCCCCACAATGCATCGGGCGGGGCGGACGTGTGTCTTCGCGCGCCGCTGGCGTCATCTTTCCGAGCCCGCCTGCGGTTTGCGGTCCTCACCCGGAAACCTTGGTTCGGCTCACTTGTTTCTGGCGAATGGGACGAGTTTCTCAAAACTTAGGGGTCTTCCGTGGCCGTCCCTGCCCTGGCCCTAAAGGCCTTGTTCTCGCGACCTTCTCCGAAGCCTTGGGTTCCACCCTCGGTTTTGTCTTAGGCCTGGCTCGCGCTCCAAGCCCTGATTTGAGATTCCTCGTTCCATCTAGACTAGGGATACTTAAGCCGGGGTCTTTGACTGGCCTTTCTGGGATCCCCTTCAGATTATATGCAGGATAGGCCGTGTAGGAAATGGCAGTCCACTCCAGTATTCCTGCCTGGAGAATCTCATGGGCAGAGGAGCCCGGTGGGCTACAGTCCATGAGGTCGCAAAGAGTCGGACACGACTGAGCGACTAACACGCAGGCCGTGTAGGAGCTCCTGCGGATTGTTGGTGGGGAGGCCTTCATTAGGTTTATGTGCTAAGAACCCTCGCAGGACTAATGGGGCCCCACTTAGTCCATCCGTTGGCTTCTTTTTTTTCTTTTCTCAGCATAGAATCTGGCACAGATGTTCAGAGGTGCTTATTAGAGGGAAGAGACTATTCTAACGTTATTTCTCCCAGTTACCCTGTGCACACGCCTGTCTACTCCAAAGGAACACTTGGTATTACCTGTACACAACTTTTGATTGCACAACTGCCTGGGGGAGTCAGGCTCTTCTTTCTGGCGGATGGTTCAACCGTTCATTCTTCCACCCGACTTTGAGCTTGTAAACCAGCCAGTCGAGGGGTGGAGCACAGCGCCAGACCCTGGAGGCACAGTGGTGAACAAGACGGGCTCAGGCTCTGTACCCATTGAGCTCACGGTCTATGGGAGATACATTGAGCTAAGACCTGAGGGACAGGTCGTGGGTGCCTCTGGCTGGGTCACCAGGGAGATCTGAGACTGAAAGATAAATAGCTAATAGCCGAGTCAGGGTAGAGAGGGGAGCAGCATGGGTAAGATTCCAGCTGTCACAGGAGGAGAGGAGAGAAGGTGGCAGGGCCAGCGTTTTGACCCTTGGAGGATTGCTGGGAACGTGCGGACCGGTGAGAGGACGGTGCAAAACCGGGGGTGCTCTCATAGGAAGAGCTGGCTGGCTGTTTTATGTGAGCGGTTCAAGGGCAGGAGGGAGTTGGGCAGACTGAGGTGGTAAAGGGAACAGCTGAACAAAGGCTGGTTGTGGAAATCTGAACATTGGCAGGAGCCTCTCTGGGCCTCAGTTTGCCCATCTGTAAAGTGTGGGGGCTGGACCCATCATTAAGGTCCTCCTACCTGTGATTCAAATTGAGCAACACTTGAGTTAGGTGAGGATTTAGAAGTGATTACAGCGGGGAAAGAGAAGGAAGGGAGGCAGGAGAGAGTGACACAGACACAAAGGGAACACTGGGAAGAGTGGGACTCAGCGGCTTGCTCGGTCAGAGAGCCGGCCCTAGGTTCAGACCCTCAGTCATCCAGCTGTGGGACCTTGGGCAGGTCACTCCAAATCCCAAGGGATCGAGTTTTGTCTTTATAGTTTGGGAATGGTAATAAGAAAAATCCTGGGTGACACTGTCTTTGGGTTTTAGGGGAGGCCAGAGCCAGAGCCAACTCTGAATAAAACAGCATTGATTTACAAACATTAAAGATAATCTCTGGAAAACAAGCAGACTTGTCTCGGGGAGTGGAACTGGGTGAATGGATGGTTTGGGGCAGGGAGGGCACAGAGGGTTGGAAGGAGAGGGTTTTTTGTTTTTTACTGCTTTTCATTTTGAATTTTGAACAACATGGCAAGTCAGAGAGTGATGCCAGGCCTTGGTGTTTCTGCACTGGTCCCAGCTGGGCACACACCAGACTTGAAGGCAGAGGGAGCATTAGCAAGAGCACATTCTGGATACCTGGACACCTGAGTTCTGATTGGGGGTCTCCCACCAATATACCTTGGATTTATTTTCTTAAGCCTGGTGTGCTGCAGTCCCTGGGGTCTCAGAGTCGGACACGACTGAGCGATTGAACAACAACAAATTGATAAATTTGGAGACAGTGAGGGCTTTATAGAGGGTAAAGCAAGATCTTAGGGCCCCGCTGGCCTGCATTTGGATTCAGAGTCTGTTAGTGACTAGCTGGTGAGCTTGGCTCAATCACTTAATTCCTCCGAATCTCAGTGTTCTCATCTGAAAAGTGGGGATTAAGAACACTAACCTAATTGTTGTGAAAATTCGATAAGATGCTGTGTGCAGAGGGACAGTCCAGCATGTTGTAGGCGCTCAGTAAGAATTACTTCTGGGTGGGGGATGGACAGACTGGGAGCTTGGGGTTAAGATGCAAACTATTACATATAGAATGAATAAACAACAAGGTCCCACTGTATAGCACAAGGAATTATATCCAACATCCTGTGATAAACCATAATGGAAAAGAATATAAAAAAGAATATAACTGAAGCACAATACAGCAGAAATTAACACAAGATTATGAATCAACTATACTTTAATTTAAAAAATTAAAAAAAAAAATTCCGTTCTCCCCTTCCAGCTTAGAAGAGCCAACCATGACCTGGACTAGGCTGGAGAAACATAACCGAGTTAATGTTTTTGTCCATCTCACAAGAGCTTAATTTCATTTAAAGGGTATGATGCTGGGAGAATGCATCAAGAAGCAGAGTGTTCAGTTTACAGCACAACCTGACCAGCAATTATGTAGAAACAGTTTAGCATGAGGAGGCTCAGGCATCCCATATGCCAGCTGCTGCTGCTGCTAAGTCGCTTCAGTCCTGTCCGACTCTGTGCGACCCCATAGACGGCAGCCCACCAGGCTCCCCGGTCCCTGGGATTCTCCAGGCAAGAACACTGGAGTGGGTTGCCATTTCCTTCTCCATATGCCAGAGGGTGGGGAAATCTCTGTGGGTGCTTCTGGCGCCCTCTAGTGGTGAGGAGGGAGACTGCGGGTCAGCGTAATGGCCTGAGAGGCAGCGGGACCGCCTGACTCCAAATGTTGCATTGATAGGTGACACACGATTTAAAAAAAATCAGGAACGTACACGTGTGAGATCAGTGCACGTATTTCAGAAATATATAGGCTCTTGGAATATTTAATTTTTGCAATACTGACATTATATATAGTGTATGGTATAATATATATTGCTGTTCAGTCGCTGAGTTGTGTCCTACTCTTTGGGACTCCGTGGACTGCAGCACGCCAGGCTTCCCTGTCCTTCACTATCTCTAGGAGCTTGCTCAAACTCATGTCCATTGAGTCGGTGATGTTATCTAACCATCACATCCCCCTTCTCCTCTTGTCCTCAAACTTTCCCAGTACGGGGGTCTTTTCCAATGAGTTGACTCTTTGTATCAGGTTGCCATAGACATATATATATTCATTATATATAACATATATATTCATAATACATATGAATTTGAGCAAACTCTGGGAGACAGTGGAGGACACAGGAGCCTGGTGCGCTGCAGTCCATGAAGTCGCAAAGAATCGGATATGATTTAGTGACTGGACAACAGTATTATATGTATATATATAAATAAATATATATGTTATAGTGTGGGATGCTATATATGTGTATGCATATAATGTGATGCTATTATGCAAACTGTTTTGGACCTTGATTGTTTCATCTAAACATATGTTTTGAATAACTTTCCATGTGAGAACATACAGTTTTAACACGTCCATTTTTAAAAACTGTTATGGAACTGTTGAAAGCATAAAATATATTCATCTTAGGCCTGTGGCTCGATATATCTTTGCGTATGCACACTCCGAATGCATTCCTTTTTCCAACAGATGAAAAATGATAATAATCATAATAGTACCCTGAATATGTTCCAGGCACTACTGTAAGTGCTTGGAGAGCTTTCATTACAGTTTACATACTGTTCCGTTCTACAGATGGTTAAGGAAAACAGATATCATTCAGTCACTACAGACCCCAGGGGGAAAGCTGAGTTCCGCTCTGACTTGTGCAGAGGTGACAGGTGTTTTAAAGAGAGGATGAGCGAGTCAGAAGGGACGTGTGGAGGGTGGGGGTTCAAGTGAAAAATCACCAAGGCTGGGTGAGTGCAGATCAGACAGGGCGGCTGGGTCAGAATTCTACCTCCATGGGAGCTGTATCCTTCCTTCTGAGTCCATTTCAAGGGAACGACTTTCAGGTCCTTGAGAAAGACACTCCTGGGCTGTAGGAGGTACCTATCCGCCTCAAAGGGGCAGAGGAAGGCTCACAACTGCAAGCCCTTCTTAGTAAACGCTCTAGAAGGGAAGTCAGGGCCTGTGGTCAGGGGTCGGCTGGAACAAATGGAAAATTCTCCTAGGGCAGTCCCCTGGCTTTCTCAGGCGGGTGTTTTAATGGGGAGGGGGGTCCTGGGGTCCTCCTAGGGACACAGCCTCGTGCCACAGGAACCAGGCTGGAGTTTCGTCATCTCTTCGTGCCCGGGTTTGGACGGAGCCGCTATGTGCCAGGAGCTCTAAGTTCTCAGGATGCACCTTTATTTATGAAATAAGTTCTCTGTGGCTTCCCCCACTCTTCACTGTAGAGACCGAGGCTACTGTGACCATCTCAGGCTCACAGCCATCGTTCTCCTGTGCCAGTGTTACTGGTGGCAGAGTGCCTAGACGCTGACTTGCAGTGTGGAAGGCATGACATTTAAAAGATGTTTTACAGGTTTTTTTGGGATGTGAATCACTTTTAAAGTCTTTCTTGAATTTGTTACAATATTGCTTCTGTTTTATGTTTTGTTTGTTTTTTTTTTTGGCTAGGAGACATATGAGCTCTTACTGCCCTGACCAGGTGAAGGTACCCCCTGCATTGGAAGGTGAAGTCTTTTTTTTAAAAATCTACTTATTTATTTATTTATTTCTGACTCCTTATTGCCAAATTCAGACTTAAATTGAAGAAAGTAGGGAAAACCACTAGACCATTCAGGTATGACCTAAATCAAATCCCTTATGATTATACAGTGGAAGTGAGAAATAGATTTAAGGGCCTAGATCTGATAGATAGAGTGCCTGATGAACTATGGAATGAGGTCTGTGACATTGTACAGGAGCCAGGGATCAAGACCATCCCCATGGAAAAGAAATGCAAAAAAGCAAAATGGCTGTCTGGGGAGGCCTTACAAATAGCTGTGAAAAGAAGAGAAGCAAAAAGCAAAGGAGAAAAGGAAAGATATAAGCATCTGAATGCAGAGTTCCAAAGAATAGCAAGAAGAGATAAGAAAACCTTCTTCAGCAATCAATGCAAAGAAATAGAGGAAAACAACAGAACGGGAAAGACTAGAGATCTCTTCAAGAAAATTAGAGATACCAAGGGAACATTTCATGCAAAGATGGGCTCAATAAAGGACAGAAATGGTATGGACCTAACAGAAGCAGAAGATATTAAGAAGAGATGGCAAGAATACACAGAACTGTACGAAAAATATTTTCACAACCCAGATAATCACGATGGTGTGATCAGTGACCTAAAGCCAGACATCCTGGAATGTGAAGTCAAGTGGGCCTTGGAGAGCATCACTACGAACAAAGCTAGTGGAGGTGATGGAATTCCAGTTGAGCTTTTTCAAATCCTGAAAGATGACACTGTGAAAGTGCTGCACTCAATATGCCAGCAAATTTGGAAAACTCAGCAGTGGCCACAGGACTGGAAAAGGGCAGTTTTCATTCCAATCACAAAGAAAGGCAATGCCAAAGAATGCTCAAACTACCGCACAATTGCACTCATCTCACACGCTAGTAAAGTAATGCTCAAAATTCTCCAAGCCAGGCTTCAACAATTCGTGAACCGTGAACTTCCTGATGTTCAAGCTGGTTTTAGAAAAGGCAGAGGAACCAGAGATCAAATTGCCAACATCCGCTGGATCATGGAAAAAGCAAGAGAGTTCCAGAAAAACATCTATTTCAGCTTTATTGACTATGCCAAAGCCTTTGACTGTGTGGATCACAATAAACTGTGGAAAATTCTGAAAGAGATGGGAATACCAGACCACCTGATCTGCCTCTTGAGAAATCTGTATTCAGGTCAGGAAGCAACAGTTAGAACTGGACATGGAACAACAGACTGGTTCCAAATAGGAAAAGGAGTACGTCAAGGCTGTATATTGTCAACCTGCTTATTTAACTTCTATGCAGAGTACATTATGAGAAATGCTGGGCTGGAAGAAACACAAGCTGGAATCAAGATTACCAGGAGAGATATCAATAACCTTAGATATGCAGATGACACCACCCTTATGGCAGAAAGTGAAGAGGAACTCAAAAGCCTCTTGATGAAAGTGAAAGTGGAGAGTGAAAAAGTTGGCTTAAAGCTCAACATTCAGAAAACAAAGATCATGGCATCCGGTCCCATCACTTCATGGGAAATAGATGGGGAAACAGTGGAAACAGTGTCAGACTTTATTTTTCTGGGCTCCAAAATCACTGCAGATGGTGACTGCAGCCATGAAATTAAAAGACGCTTACTCCTTGGAAGGAAAGTTATGACCAACCTAGATAGCATATTCAAAAGCAGAGACATTACTTTGCCAACAAAGGTTCATCTAGTCAAGGCTATGGTTTTTCCTGTGGTCATGTATGGATGTGAGAGTTGGACTGTGAAGAAGGCTGAGTGCCGAAGAATTGATGCTTTTGAACTGTGGTGTTGGAGAAGACTCTTGAGAATCCCTTGGACTGCAAGGAGATCCAACCAGTCCATTCTGAAGATCAGCCCTGGGATTTCTTTGGAAGGACTGATGTTGAAGCTGAAACTCCAGTACTTTGGCCACCTCATGCGAAGAGTTGACTCATTGGAAAAGACTCTGATGCTGGGAGGGATTGGGGGCAGGAGGAGGAGGGGACGACAGAGGATGAGATGGCTGGATGGCATCACTGACTCGATGGATGTGAGTCTGAGTGAACTCTGGGAGTTGGTGATGGACAGGGAGGCCTGGTGTGCTGCGATTCATGGGGTCGCAAAGAGTCGGACAGACTGAGCGACTGAACTGAAGTGAACTGCGCTGGGTCTTCGTTGCTGCACGAAGGCTTTCTCTAGTTGCGGCGAGCAGGGGCTTCTCTCTAGTTGTGGTGCTCGGGCTTCTGCTTGTGGTAGCTTCTCTTTTTGCAGAGCGCGGGCTCTTGGGAACGTGGGCTTCAGTAGTTGTGGCGCTTGGGTTTAGTTGCCCCACTGCATGTGGGATCTTCCCGGACCAGGGATCAAACCCATGTCCCCCTGCATTGACAGGTGAATTCTTAACCACCAGACCACCAGGGAAGTTCTTACAATATTTTTAATATTTAATATTTTAAACATTACCCAACTGCCCTTCTAAAGTGTTATACAAGGTTGCATATTCATCAACAATAAACGAAAATGCTCTTTTCCTCTTCCGCTCCCCCACCGCCCCCACTGCAGTGTGAATTTCTTTCTCAGCTCTGTGGTGACCAGTGCATCCTATCAGGGTGGCTGACTTTCCATGGTTGAGCCCCCTTCCCTCTCGGAGCCCTTGTTTTCTCGCTGTGAAACGGGGCGAGGGTACGTCATAATTATAGCAGGTGCCATCTGCTGGCTTCCTCTACCTGCTTCAAATGATCATCTCTAATCCTCCCAAACACCTCCAAGGACTGAACCATTGTCTGCATTTCACGGTTGGGAGTCTGGAGGGCGAGGGAACTGGAATCGCAGCCCAACCTGCAGGCTGCAGGCCGCTTTCCTCCCTAGAGCCCAGCCTTGGAGGGCGAGCTGGAAAGCGGCCGTGGGTGGATGGGTCCTCTGGCATCGGGACGGGGGAGCGTTACGGTAATCACCTGCTTGACGTCTCTTCAGAGCTTAGAGGGATGCACCCCTAGGGAGGACCCATCGGAGGAAACCGATTCCTTTTCCTCCTTTATAGTGACAGAAGGGCCAGCTTCCTCTTGTCAATTCTGGGTCATCACCTGTAGTGTCCTTGAAAGAGTAGGTTTCATGGAGAGTTAATTCTATTGTTGTTGTTCAGTCGCTCAGTTGTGTCTGACTCTTTGTGACCCTGTGGACAGCAGTACACCAGGCTTCCCTTTCACCATCTCCTGTAGTTCGTTCAAATTCATGTGCATTGAGTCAGTGATGCCATCCAACCATCTCATCCTCTGTCGTCCCCTTCTCCTCCCGCCTTCTATCTTCCCCAGCATCAGGGTCTTTTCAAATGAGTTGGCTCTTGGCATCAGGTGGCCAAAGTATTGGAGCTTCAGCTTCAGCCCTTCCAATGAATATTCAGGGTTGATTTCCTTTAGGATGGACTGGTTTGACCTCCTTGCAGTCCAAGGGACTCTCAAGAGTCTTCTCCAACAGCACTGTTCAAAGGCATTAATTCTTTGGAGCTCAGCCTTCTTTATGGTCCAGCTTTCACATCCATACATGTCTACTAGAAAACCCATAGCTTTGACTATATGGACCTTTGTCGGCAAAGTGATGTCTCTGCTTTTTAATACACTGTCTAGGTTTGTCATAGCTTTTTTTCCCAAGGAGCAAGCGTCTTTTAATTTCATGGCTGCAGTCAACATCCACAGCGATTTGGAGCCCAAGAAACTAAATCACAAAACCTCACTCCTGGAGGAGGGGGCAAGCAGGTGGGGGGAGGTGGGGCCCCCGTGCTTCCAGAGAGAATCACAGCACTGCCCTCACTTTCAGTACAGCCTCATTTCACACTCAGGATTCACTGAGAAAATCCAGGAGGTCAGAGAGCACCTCCGTCATCTACTTGCCCCAAAGCTGTGCCTCTATGTTAATTTCTCCCTCTCTTCCTTCTCTCAGCGCTGCGTCTCCTTGCGTGCATGCGTGTGTGCTCAGTCACTCCAGTTGTGTCCGACTGCGCATCCCCATGGACCGTAGCCCACCAGGCTCCTCTGTCCATGGGATTCTCCAGGCAAGAATACTGGAGTGGGTTTCCATGCTCTCCTTCAGGGGATCTTTGTGACCCTGGGATCAAACCCGTCTCTTACGTCTCCTGCATGGTTCCTGCATCTCCACCGTGGTAGGTGGGTTCTTCACCACTCATGCCACTTGGAAGCCCCTGAGCCCTCTTGCTGCCCCTCTTTCTGGCAGGCCTGCCGTGTCTGGTCAAGGGCCCGGGTGGGCAGGGGCGGGTGACAGACGAGAGCAGTGTTTGGATTCCTGTCGCCTGGATGAGGTTCCAGCTCCGCTCTGCTCAGAACAGGGCCAGGCCACGTGACCTCCGAGTCTCTCTCCCTGGGCTGCCTCCTGGGTCAGCGCACAGCCCGAGAGACAGCAAGTGGACGTTCCCCGGGGGCGGCACGCTGGCCACCCTCTGTGCAAGGGGACCCTGCACAGCCTTCTCCGGGCACCGCCCTTCCTCCCTATGCGTCCAGCCTGACTCCTTGGCACGCCAGGGTTTCTTCACTCTTGGTCTCCTCCTCGGGCACCCCAAGTCCCAGTGGCAGCAGAGACTTGGCACCCTCAGGTGGCTCCAGCTCCTCCCAGCTGGTCCTCACTCTTCTGCATGGGAGCCCCCACCCACCCTAGCTCTTGTCAACTTGCAGGGCTTACCTGTCACCTGCCTGTTCTAATCTTGTCACCCCCTCTGGGTAGAATTCTTTTCAGTTGCCCACTGCCCACGGGCTAAAGTCCGCATTCCTCTGGCCCTTGCACACATCTACAGCCTCATTTTGCAACCACTGCCCTGGGCCCTCGGGTGGCAGCGTAGCTCCAGCAGAACTTCAGGCCTTTCCCACCTCTGGGTCTTTGAGCGCTTCCCTTTGCCTGCAATATTCTCTGCCCTCAGTGGGCAGAGCCCAGTGGGGTGCCCCTGCAGAACCCCACCCTCTCCCTACTGGGTGCTGGGGTCTGTGCTGCTCATCCCCACCATCGCTGCCTGGCACATCCCATAAACACCCATGGGATAAGGGCCGAAGGGTCCTCTTCCTCACGGCCACCTCCTTTGGGTGCACAGCCCCTCTCGGGTGGACATCCAGCCCTTTGTACCTTCATTTGCTTGACTGAGTGAGCAGAGTATCCCAGGGACGGAGCTGGGCGCAGGCGACATACAATGAGAAACAGGTGAGGTCCCTGTATGGCGGTGGAGGCTCTTAACTGAGAAACAAAATTGCAAATTGCAAATTGTATCAGGGCTCTGAAGGGAAGGGAGTGGGCTGAGAGGAAGGGGGATATCCAATTTGATAGGGTGGTCAGAGAAGCCTTCTTTGAGGAAAAGACATGGCCATTTAGACCCGTGGGATAACAAGAAGCCGGCCAGGCCACTTTGGGGATGGCATGGGCATGACAGCCTGTGCAACAGCCCTGAGGCAGGAAAGAGGTAAGACTGAGACCGGTGATGGAACAGGTCGGCAGGAGTCGGATCAGAGATTCTTGTTTCTGCAGCAACGAGTTCAGGCTTTAAATGCCTGGTGAAACCACTCAAGGGTTTTAAGCAAGAGGGTGACGTGATCACCGTTTAAGATGCTCTGGAGAGAAGGTTGTCACACTGTCCAGGGGACTATCAAAGCCCACGATGGAGGCCCAAGAGCGAAGCTTGGGTAAGGCGGATGGACAGGTGCAGCTGGGAGGCGTGGGCCCGGGATTCAAGACTCCACACGCAGGGAGAGCCAGGCTGGCCTCCGGGCTTGGCCAGCGGAGGAGGTGGCACTGGTCCCTGGGATGCAGATGTCAGGGTCGTGGCTGGGAGGTGGCAGGCAGGTGTGGCCCATCCTGCCAGCGCTGGCCCCTGTGTGTAGGGTGTTGAGACCATCCCAGGCACCCTGGGCCCCACCACCCACACATGCACAGACATCTGTTGTTCAGAATTCTTTCCACTGTCTTCATCAGGTCACATCTTCACTCTTAGCAGCCTGGGTTTGATTTTTTTTAATACTCAAATTTTGCAAGGTTAATGAGTGAAAAATATGGTACTTTTTTAAAAATAGGAAATATGTGGTTATAAATGAACACTTCTGGTACATCCTGAATAATGGACTGAAGACGATTCAAAATGCTTTTCCCAAATGTTCTGAGAAACTTGGATTTTAATATTTTGGGCTTCTCTTGTGACTCAGCTGGAAAGAATCCGCCTGCAATGTGGGAGACTTGGGTTTGATCCCTGGATTGGGAAAACCCCCTGGAGAAGGGGAAGGCCATCCACTCTAGTATTCTGGCCTGGAGAATTCCATGGACTGTATAGTCCATAGGGTTGCAAAGAGTCGGACACGACTGAACAATTTTCACTTTAATATGGGCCTTATTTATTTATACATGCTGTGCGGCTTGGGGGATCTTAGTTCCCCAAACCAGGGATGGAACCTGGGCCCTGGCAGGGAAAAAAAAAAAACACCGAACGCTAACCACTGGGCAGCCGGGGAATTCCATGAGAATTTTTTCTTTTCACTCTGAAAATATTTAAATTTTCACTTGTTAAAAAACATTTCCATATGAAGCTCATTGCCTGTCCTAAGTATTTCATTTTCCTAGAGAGATAGTTAAAAAATTCACAACCTAGAAAGAATACAACTGGCAGGCAACATAAAGGATGACCCACAAACACACAATTCTGAGGCCGCATTAGATGGGCTGGGAACCAGCATCTGCTGGTTTCATCCAGGGCTTTCCCGTCTCTGGGTCTGTTTCATTCTCTGTAAAACAAGGGTTTTGAACTAGACCAGGGTTCCTAGAATCCCAGATTCTGCAGAGCCGGAGGCAGATCGACGCTGCTGTATTACTAGTTTCTCCAGGGGGTGAGGGTGGTGCACAGTGGCACCAATTGTTTTCAAGTAGGGAATCACTGAAAACTACTATTTATGTTCATGTTTCACGAAGGCTTAACGCCAAGTGTGGAGGAGAAGCATGTCGGGTGAAGGACAGCTTCCTGACCCAGGTGGCACAGTGGTAAAGAGCCTGCCTGTCGATGCAGGAGACGAAAGGGACGGGGTTCGATCCCTGGGTTGGAAGATCCCCTGGAGGAGGAAATGGGAACCCACTCTGGTACTCTCGCCTGGAGAATCCCATGGACAGAGGAGCCTGGCGGACTACAGTCCATGGGGTCACAGAGAGTCAGACACGACTGAGTGACTGGGCACAAAGGGAGGGAACCGGCTCAGTGCCCTGGAGGACAGAGGAGCCCTCCGTCATGCCCAGCACTGTGTGAGGAGACGGGTGGTGGGGGCCCGGGCACGGCCATCAGGGATCCGACACGGTTCCCGTGTCACCTTAGATGGGGCGGATTTGGGGTCTCAAATCATGTCGACAAGAGCAAGGGGCTGGGAATTGGGAGATGTGGCTTTTCTGCTCACTGAGCATCTGTGGACCTGGGTATCCTCACCCACGAAGCAACTTGCTTTGGGAGGAAGTTATGCCAGTCTCCGGGCCGGAGAAGAAAGCTCACAAGGGACCTAATGGTAACTTAGAGTTACTGGACTGCGTCTTGGTTTGGGCAGCGGGCCCGTGGTGTTCATGGTGGTTATGAATGGATGAGTGAAGTCAGGAAGCCTCTTTTGCCCGAGATCCCCACCCTGGAGACTCCTGGGCCCCTGTCTGGCTAGGCGGGTAACCAAGACCACTGGTTACCTAGACACCTCCCCTTCCACCACTCCGTACTTACCAGGATGCCCTCGCCGACCCGCCTATTCTAGAAGCCCAGGGAGCAGGGAACACGTTTCCCCCAAGTTCAGACTCTGAGTTGAAGGGAAAATGTAAAGCGAGGCGTATTTTCAGGTTTATTTGATGTTAATGTTAAACACAAGTCACCTCGGGGCCACTCCCGGGTGTCACGCTGCGTCCTCCGGGAGCGATGGAGCCTCCTCTTCAGGCTCTGTCCTTCTGCTGGGCAGCTCAGGAATCTCGTCTCCGGAAGCTTCTACTTCCTCAAGTGGCTCCTTAGGAAAGCGGGTCTCGCAGTTCACCCGGCAGCCCCCTTCTCTTCCTGTCTCCACGTGCCTGCGTGGTGGAAGCCGTTAAAGGCCCCGCACACAGGTGCCACCGGCCGCCTGCCCTGCCCCGTGCTGGCCGTAGCCGGGACGGTTAACCAACCTCGCTGTGCCTCCCGCTCATCTGTGAGGCGGCTGAGCCCCCAAGGGCTCCCGTTTCCCCGACACACGTCTGCCCTTTGCTCCCGGCAGGTCACCTCTCGGCCCTGGGAACATCCTGCCTGATAAGTTCATCTCGGGGGACCTTGGGCCTCCCTGGAGAGTCTGTGCTAACGGTGGGATTTGCGGGGTAGAGGGCAGAGCTTGGGGTGCACAGAATCAGCTCCATCTTTGGGGGGATTGGACAACACTCATCAGTTGTCAGTGTGATTGACCCCCAATTAAACTGGACACCAAGGCTGGGGCCATGATGGCCAGGAGGAGCCGGGTGGAGGGAGGGAGGAACCAGGTGTCTGGGAGGAGGTGGGTAGGTGGTGGGGAGGAGGAGCTGGGTGGTGGAGGCGGGTGGGGAGCTCCCAGCCGTCCCAGGTCACCCCACTGGCTCCCGCATCTCTCCCTGCGCTGACTTCCATCTGGATCCATCTGGATCCTTCTGCTCATGAACCGTGAGGACGGCAGCTCTGCTCACTTCCACATGTCCTTAAGGGGAATCAGGGAGCCTGAGGTGCTGATGTTGGGATGCTGAACTTGGCAACAGCCCTCCCACCGATGGCCTCGCTGAGTGTCAGGCCGCCCTCGGGGTCCAGGAGGCCTGTTTTCTCCTCTGCCCATCATGTGAGTGACCCCCACCTGCCGTGGGGCTGGGTTTGGCTCAGTTTACCCTCCACAGCAGGCTTTTTACTCCAGTCTTTTTGAAACTCAGAGAAACAATTGTGGAAGAAGCAACCTCTAGGTTTCCTAGCAGAAGCGTTTACTATGGAATCATCTGGACTCTGACCCAAAGAGAGAAAGCTTTAAGATAGTCCGCTCAACAGCAACACTTTCTGTGGACATGACCTGCTGTGCGCTCACCTGGGCTAAGTTCTGAGGAGCCTGCCTTCAGTGTGGTCTGAACACCCTCTAAGCAGATGTGGGGTGAACGTGTCCCCTGGGGCTATTTCCCCTGCTCTGCCCGAGTGGAAGGTTCAGCTCACAGCCCTACCCGTGTGGGCCCTGGGGCTGCAGGAGGCAGTGGCAGGTGCCCTTAAATTTACAGGGAATTTGAGAGGTTTCTAGCAAGTGCACTCAGAGAGGGCAGTGAAGACTCTACTAGGGGCCCCACCCGAGACAGTGCAGCCTTAGGCCGACTTCTCCATGTTACCTTTGGTGCCAGGGCTGCCCGACCCTGCCCCTTGATCAGTGCCAACCCCCCCAGCGCATATTCTGACTCTGTGTGTGCCGCTGGTGTGAGCACGTCGGGGTGTGTGTGTGGGGGGTAGGGGGTGCGGGCACGGGAAGGCCCTGAGGACACAGCCGCTCCAGCAGCTGCACCAGCACCGAAGGGCCGCCACACTCGGGTACCCTCCGCGGTGGCGCACGGCCTGTGTGCGTCTCCAGAGTGGCCCCGTCACCAGACACGCGGGGACGTCCCCGAGGTCGTCACTGAGCCCCGGCTCCAGGAGCTACTTCGGCACGTTCGTCATTGGTGGTGGGTGGCGGGGAGGGGTGGGGAGGAGTCACAGGGCCCGCGTGACAGACAAGGAAGCGGAGGGGCCTGGGTCACAGCCCACCCGCTGGGAGGCCTGAGGAGGGTGAGCTTGTCGCCATGACTCCAGGGAGTGGCTGATCCTGGGCGGCACCGGTGAGGACAGAGAGCCCCTGGGGAAGATGAAGGTGGATCAGCTAGGACCCCAACTCCTCCTCAGCCATCCTGCTCTGCTCTCAAGACTTTAACGTCCCTTCAAGAACCATTTTAAACATCACGGTTAGGGCTCGAGTAATTCCATTTCTATAAACTGTGTTCTGATTCACATTTGCCTACTCGTAAAACAAGGGTGGTCATTAAAAAGTCATCTCTACTTTTTTCCATTAGAGAAACAAACAAAAAAAATGAGCTTCTGGAAGGCTCGGGGAAGACAGGGCTGTGGTGGACGGCAGAGTGGCCACGCAGCCTGTGTTGTGAGGGCCTTCCAGCCGGCGTCCCCGGCGGGGCTGCCCGCCCCTCACCGTTACCTCACAGTGATCGGCACCGGCTTGCCCAACACCATGGCTGAATTTAGCGTCATGATGAGCAGTAAAATTCACAGGTTCTTTATTTAGTCCATATAATACACCATTTTTTAGAGTTTTTCTTCTTTTAAAATTAGATAAAAGAGCATATTAAATGGCAAGTGTATGAAGTTTCTCTTCATAAACAATGTCAAAACGAAAAGTTCTGAATTACAAAATGTTAAAAAATATGTAGGTACTTAACATTTCACTAAAGCATAAAGTTACAGATATTCTCTAAAGAAAAATAACTGTGCCACTTACCTATTTTTGCTGTTTCTATGAACTTTTTTTTTTTATTCTGTACATAGGACATTTTGTACAAAATATGAAGTCTACATTTTTATTACTCATTACCATAAAACAACGGTACGATGTATGTACAATATTAAAAGGAAGCCACACTAAAGCCGCGCTAAAAAGACACTCGGAACAGTGACATTTCTGATGTACAGATACCTTTTGGAAAGAGTGAAGATGCCAAACGCAGAACTTTATGAAGAAAAACAGTCACCAGTTTATTTTCAATGCAGTACTTTTGAAATCAATTTGGTACAGAATAAACAGTGTATCTATGTAATAATATGTAAGCTGAACAATTAGCACAGGGAATCTGAGTTCTAACTAGGAAAACTTTAAGAGGCCAAAATATTAAATAATACTCTCGTCAAAGAAAATCAGTTTCTCTCAAAACCTTTTTTTTTTTTTTTTTCTTCCCTTTTTGGTGAATGTTTGTCTTCAATAAAGAGCAGAAGGAAAACCTAGACAAAAAGATGTTCTTAAATGCTGAGCTTTCCACGTCACTCAAACACCGAGGTTTTTCGCTTTTTTTCCTCGGGCGAGAGGAGAGGCTTCCCAGAGACCTCTCGGGGACACACCGAGAACATCCTCCGTCAGCTGAAGACTGAAGTTCAAACAATGGTTTATCGAGATACACAAGACGCTGCTTTATACAGTGAAAAGCACCCTTTTTCCCTCAAAAGGAGAAGGCATCTGAACTTTTTTTAAAATGATAAATTTCATAATGGCAAAGTGGAGGGATACTTGTCAAGTTTCTCAGGAAGGTTTCTCCTCCCGCTTTCGGCTAGGGCGGCCTTCCGATTGACTACCTGCTCTGAACACAAGGGGTCTGCTCCCTCCAAGTGACAGGACCCAGGGAGATGCACGCCATCGGGTGGGGGGGTTAACTGAGACCCATGGGCAGGAGCTCCGAGCTGCATGGGGAACGATGTCTGCTCTGCTCCTCACAGGGTCTGAATGCGTCCCCCCAGACCTTGAGCGAGAGATACATCCCGACGGAAGCCTCTGAAGCATCAAGACATTTAACATCAAGTTGTAGCATCTTACACCAGAGACACGGGAAACTAGAATCACTGGTTGAGGGCAGCTGTGTGCATCTCAAATAGCTTTCGAGCAGGATAAGTCAGTCAAAATACTGGCCACCAGGAGAGACGTAAAGAACAGAGCCTTAAGTTTAAAGACTTTTCTCCTCGTGCTGTCCCATTGAAAACAAAGAGCTTAATACATGCAAGGAAGTCTGAAATATTTAGCAGCATTGAAGACCAGTGAAGACTCAGACGCTGTATTTTCCTTATGAAGCTTCGACTAAGGTGTCCTCTTTGCAACAGAGACTCCTCGGAGGCCATCGCTGCTGCCTCTGCCGCCTCCATGAATCCCTGGGGACTGCACCGTGGGGAGCGGATGGGGGTAGGGGTGGCACTTGCCCATGGCACTGATCCTGTGACTTCTGCCCAAAGGCAGCTGTGGCCTGTCTCGGGCCTAGAGCTGGCCTCACTCAAAATGATTCCCGTCTGACTTTCTATAAAATGTGGAATTCTCAGAGAATTTTATCAATTGAAGAGCCTCATTCAAGGGTAACAACATGTTAAGTAAAGAAAAATCATTCTTCTAAGTAAGACATTGAGCGCGCCACTTTAAAGTTCCAATTCCAGGCAAGAGAAAGCTTATTATTATTATTTTTTTTTAACAAATTTCTCCTATGAGCTCACTCCTGGGACCCTGGTGCTGGACCACAGACCTGGAAATATGGCTTTAATGCCACGCAGCAGCAGGGCGTGGTGTGCACGGCACTGGTTGGAGTAAAGTGATACCTCGGGAAGACACGGCGGGGAGAAGGGTCACGTCACTTTCCCAGTGAGCTGTGTTAAGATCAACAGCATAGAACCACCTCGGTGGGATTAAAAACAAAAACAGACCAAAAAAAAAAAAAAAACCACCACCCAGAAAGAAACTGTTGGTGTAACAGTCTGAAGGGCTGTACAGTCTTAAAAAATATGTGATACTCTTTTATAGTGTTCCTTTGATTTGAAAACCATTGATATTCTCATAGGACCCACCTATCCTAAATGATTGCAAATCCCATTTGCGGAGAACGTGAAGGTGACGACTGGGGTGCTTTCCTTAGCTCTGATTTTGGGGAACCATCTTACGTGGGGCCGTGCGGGGACCCCGAATTCGGGGGGGTGCGCGCACAGCCCTCGGGGGTCACCATTGTTTGAACTCCTAGTCTCGAGCTGAGGCGGAAGGACGTGATTGCCTACAGACGGGGTTGGAGAAAGCTTGGACTTGAGTGTGACTGACTGGTATGGCACACAGAGCGTGTCTTCTCTACAGGCGGGCGTGGGGGCTAGCGCCCGTCCTGGGGCGCCGGCTCCTCGGCGCGGCCGTGGGCCTCCAGGGCGCTCTTGGTGTGCAGGTCCTGGGGAAGCTCGGACTTGCGGCGCGCCAGGGGCCGCTCCTTCTTCGGGTCCTTCTGTGCCTGCAATGGAAACGCACAGCGTTGGCGACAGACCCGGCGGCCCGGAGGTGTGCTCGCCCTGCTCTGAGCTGGCGCAGCCCACGCTCCAGGGCCCCCCTGAGGACTCCAGACGCCCAGAGGGACACAGTGACTGAGGGGGATGCCTCGTCTATTAAGAGATAACCCAGGGACGGTGTGCGAGGTGTTGGCATCGTGGTCTTCTAAAAGGTACAGTTTTGTCCAGGGTATTGGATACCTCTGTTTTGCAAATTCATCAGCTTTAGTACATCTCATAAATGGCAAAATCTTCCCAGTTCATAAAATGTCACCGAAACCATTTTATGGTTGTGTCCCTTACAGAGGCATTTCAGGAAGTCGAAATTTCCCTTGGAGGTAGATAAAAAAAAAGAATGAACAACATATTTAAACTGGACTCAAAGCCAGCAACGGGTCTAAAACTTCTATTAAATTTGAAAAAAGATATTTAAAATGAGAGGTATTAAGTAGGTCATGTAAGGGGAAAAACCTTCTAGAACTTAAAAAAACTATACATTTAATCATCTACATAAAATTTCCTAACATTAAGGGTACGATATAAGACTCCCCTCTCCATTCCATTTTCTTCCTAAACTTAGGACATTTTGGTCTTACTAGGGGAAAAAAAGAAGGAAAAAAGTTAAATGAACCCCTGTTTGCATGGGGATTTAGAGAATTGTGTCTGCAGAGAAAGGGTGGTCTGAAATACGGGGAGTTTAGATACCAACAGAGTCCATTTCCATGAGAAATAGTTAAATTATTCAGTTTTGAGGTAGGGCCATTGCATCAATACCAGTATATCTGAAACAAAACAAGAAGCCATCAAAGTTGCCTCAACACACCGTTATATACCAGGAGGCAGCCAGTTTGTAAGGAACTTTGACAGAACCACAACTTCCTTTCTGTTTAAGTGTCTCCAGCAAAGGGGAGATAGTACTTAAATAGCAATACTTTGGTGGTGATGAGCAAACACCTACCAGAAAACACTTGTACTAAGTCAGTCACTTGATAGCAAAAAGCACACATCTCTGACCACTCCCTGGAGTAGCCAGCTTGCCAGCACTGCTGGCATGATACACAAAGTATACTTCTCTGTGCTTTAATAACAATATTCAGGGATTTGCAGAAACCATATATGAAAAGTTCAGCTTTGCAGAGCTACTATTTCTTACGGTTCTTTGCAAATTTATCTATGAAGACCATAATAATGTCAAGGTTTGGAAAGAATTTTGTGTCACATCATTTTAGGATTGTTTCTAGAAATGTTATTTGGATATTAAGGTTCATTTACGGCAAAGGCAGGAATTCTGATTTTCTCTCCTGGAAACTGGTGTAAGACAGCTTCAGGACCGCCAGCACGTCGGGAGACTGGAGGCCCCCCAGTCCCCGAGGGGCTGCTGATCATGGTCACAGCCCTTGTAAAAGTGCTCTCATCGGTGAAGCCTGTTTGCCTTCGACCCGGGAGAAACTCAGAGGGAAATTCTACCCTGAATTTTATGTCCATTCCATGTTGAGTTGTAAAACAAAGCAAAGCAAGGCAAAACAAAAGCCTTTCAGATACTTGAAATATTTAATAACTGCCACCGACAGGCATTTCAAAGAGAAGAAACATTTTCATAGAAAAAGGCAATAGTAAAAGCCTAGGAGCTGGAAACCAACAAACGCAAATTGAGAAGGCAAACTCGACCGGGGAAGCTTCTGGAAGGAGAGAAAGAGAGAGTGAGGGACCTGCTGAGTCTTCCTGTGTAGCCATTTAAAACCAGGGTGTAAAGCAGAGAGCAGTTACACAAGCCACAGAGGTTAAAAAAAAAAAAAAAAAATCAGAGACATAGGAGGCAGGAGAGAGATGTCATGCAGGTAAGTCACCCCTGGAAGAGCGACCCTGGTGGAGGGGCGAGCATGCTGTCGACAGGGTGGACGAGACAGATGGAAATGCTGCCCCGGACACCTCCGCGGAGGTGAGCCGGAAAGACGCGGTCTCTGTCCGCAGTGGGACAGCGGCTCTGAAAGTGGCCATTCAGGAAGTGGGGGGCAACATCGGGGTGGGCGCATGGTAAGAGAGCACGCTTCCACTACTTAATTCAAGGACAGGACTCATCAGAGTCTCCTGAGGGACCAGATGCCTTTGTCTTCACCATCACAAGCTGGAATGACAGGGGGGAAAAAGGGAAAATACTTCATGTACACAGCATTGTCAGTTCTTTTCCTAAATATAAAAAAAGCCTTATAAATACACTTCTACGTACTGGAGTAAGGAACACCTTCACTTCCCACCTTCCGTCTTTCTACACCTTCCTTAACTGCACGCTCGACACTGCTTTCCTCCCGACCGACTGTTAAAAATGAGAATTGCAAAACATTTTAAATTTCTCTGGTATATGAACGTCATTCACATGAACTTTACTAGTTCTCTTTGGAGGTTCTACATAGGGTTACACAATTTTCTCGGAAGAAATACAAACCACAGTTCTGACAGGTAAATACAGAATCGAATTTCTCCACAGGATCCCAACCCAGTATGTTGCACAACCATTAGGGTCTCCTCCACTGGAGAAGATTCTCCTGCAATGCTGCCTGCAGTAAATGCAGTGCTGCATTCTCCTGCACCGTACCTCACGTCAGCTGTGAGCCCACATTCAAATTACTTCGAAGGAATGTAAGAGTTATTTTGGAAAAAATAAACATAGCTGAAAATAAACTAAAAGGGGCAGTGAAAATATTCAAACTGCTAAATATAAAAACTGAAAAGCCTAGTTTTTAGCATAACCTCTTAAGTCAGTTCGGTCTCCAAAATAGATTTCCCCTGCATCTCAGTATCTTCTCTTTGCTTTAACGACAGTGTTTTTGAGGATTTTAGGACTATGACTCCAAATACTTTCAAATTGACAAGAGCCTGTCATATCAAATATTATGGCTAAGAGACTGCACTATAAATGTCTTCACTAGGTAGGCTGCTATTTGCAGGGGGTTGGGTGGGGGCGGGGAGTTCAACTGATCCACAGAAATCCATAATAAGTCTTGAAATCGGGTGGTGTTAGTCTTCCAAGTTTATTCAGAGTTATCTTAGCTAGTCTAGCTCCTTTGCATTTCTGTATACGTTTTAGAATTAGGTGGTCAATGTCTTAAAAAAGAGAAGGGTGACTGTTGGGATTCTGACTGGGTTCTGTTAATTTGGGAGAGAACTGATACCTTAATAGCACAGAGTCTTCCAACACAGGAGCAAGATCCATAGACACTTAAAGGTAACGTGAGGGGCGGGGAGGGGAGATTTTTGTAGGAATGTCAATTACACAGAAAGCTCAGTCTCATAATCTAATTTCAAGAGTTTCATGAAAATAAACTGGCAAACAAAGAGACGCCCTGTCTACACCCAGTGACCCAGGACTAAGGAGTGGATAAGCAGAGAGGCTGCTTCCTTCTCAGAGAGGGGAAGGAGACACGCCCTCCACACGCCCTCCAGGGGCCGCTGGAAGATCAACCAGCTGGGAAGGAGCAGCCACCACGGAAATACGAGAGCTGACTTTCAAAGGCAGTCTTTCTCAAGGGCAAGAATGCTGTTTTGTGTTCTAAATCCCCTACAGAGTGGGCCCTGAGTCAGAAATATACCCAAAGATCGCACAATTATGTAGTATTTTCATTACACTTTGGGAGTAGTCTATCTTTTTCCTGGGTTTAATTATCACGTCAAATGACGTCCCCAAAAGAAAACCCCTCCAGCCCTAAAATATTTAACGTATCAGGACTGGCTTGTAAGCTGTCGGTTTCCCTTTCTGTGTTGTTGGGCCTGAGTGACCTAAAGACCACCGTGAGGTTAGACTGAAGGCCACCCACGGGCAGGCTTGCTGCTAAGAGGGACCCTGACATGCAAGCCCTCTGCCTGCCTGCAGTTCTAGCCCACCTGAGGCTGTAAACTCGAAATGGCAATCAAAGAAATGACTTCGAATTCCTTTCCAAGTTAAAACAAAACAAGCCTTAGTAAAGTAACACCCCCATAAGACTGAGAAAAAAGATAAAGGTTTTCATTTTTTTTCATTCAGGCTATTCATTGCTAAGACTATTGTGAGGAAATGATGGAATCCAAACTGGATTAAGTAAAAAATGCATCACTGATGTTTTTCCACTGTAGTTTCAGTGTTTGCATCCACCTGCCTTTCCCTGAACCTGAGGCCAAGAGCTGGCCGGGAGGGAGGAGGCATGGCGGGGTCCAGCAGCCCCTAGAAGGCGGTCTGGGCCCGCGCTGCCGGGTGGGAACACAGCGCTGGCCACACACACAATTCCAGACTGTCTAGCAGCCACGCTGAAAAGGTGAAAAACCAACAAATGAAAATCATTTGAGTAACATTTTTTATTTAACCCAGTATATCCAAAATATTATCATTTCAACACCTTGTCAGTGACAGAAAGCTAAGAATGAGCTTCCTAGGTTCTCTTCTGTGCATTAAGCCTGGGAGTCCCTGGGTGTGTTCCGGGCCACAGATGGCCACGGGGCACACGGGCCTCTTGGCTGCCGTATGGGGCCATGCAGTCTGGATGGTCCAGAGCGTGTGCCCGTGGCGATGTCCAATCCTGTCTGATCACTCGGGGGACACAATTTACTTGAATGAAAAACACAGAGTTAAAAAAAAAAAAACACAACCCTGAGCTCAGGATGACCCTCTCCTCTCGAAACCATCTGCATTCAGCTGCTGATGCTGCTAAGTCGCTTCAGTCGTGTCCGACTCTGTGCAACCCCATAGACGGCAGCCCACCAGGTTCCCCCGTCCCTGGGATTCTCCAGGCAAGAACACTGGAGTGGGTTGCCGTTTCCTTCTCCAATGCATGAAAGGGAAAAGCGAAAGTAAAGTCGCTCAGTCGTGTGCGACTCTTCACGACCCCATGGACTGCAGCCTACCAGGCTCCTCCATCCATGGGATTTTCCAGGGAAGAGTACTGGAGTGGGGTGCCATTGCCTTCTCATTCAGAGTGCAGCTCAATTTTAGCCTCTCTGTTTTTACATTTCAGGATTGTAGCGCTGGGAGTCTTTAGGAATTCTTATGAAGCTCAAAGGGGATTCAAGTTTTAGAGTCAGAAAGGGCCATGTCCCCAGACTTGGGGAGCACTTATCAGCTGCCTGGACTGAGAACGGGAGGCACCGTCAGAGACACAGGGCAACCGAGGCGCCCCTCGCAGGCAGTGGCTCCACCCACTACCCTCTGCAAAGCCTAAATAGTGTCTGCTCCCGATTTAGCGACAGGAGCCTTTCTTTGGACCAACGGTGATCTGAATATGCATCTCTGCGAAGTGGAAACAAGACCATGTGACTGTGGGTACTGCCTGAGGGACCCCAGAGAGCCCTCGCGTTGAGCAGGACCCTGCTGTTGACAGCACGAGAGCTCTGCCTGGCGTCCTGGGGCCCCTGGGGGCTGGCAGGAACTCTGCGAGAAGTTAAAGGGGCCGGCCCTGGGCCAGAGCAGGAGCCAGAGGTGGGCAGAGGGCGCACACAGGGCAGACATGACCGCACACCTTTCAAGTTCTCGCTCTAGCTGTGAGCTGACCTGCAGGTAAGAGCTGGGATTATTACTCTTAAGAGTAAACATAGAAAACGCGTTTCAGGCACGTATTAACCCTTAAAAACTGCTTCTACTAACTTGATCTAAGATGGACGGATGGGAGGCTTCCCGTAAGATGGCCAACTCGTGAGTTTCCACGTCAGCTTGCACGGGAGGCGCTGCAGCCCACCACGTGTCTAAAATCGCACACACGTCTTATAAGCAAGTCTCTAAGGGGCGCGGCCAGCTGAGCTCTGCGCGCTTTTACCTGGCGAGCCTCTTCGTTCACTGTCTTTCTCAGCATCTGCACATCTTCAAATAAAGGCCCATCTGTCTCCATTGCCACCGGGATGCTGATGGTGCTCGCTTGACTATACACTGCGTACTGCAATGCAAAGCGCGGAGTCATTCTCGGCCAGCACTCAGGGGGGCGGCTCCAGGGCTCCTCCTCTAGACGCCGCCCTCCCCCGGGGCCCCTCCTCAAGGAAGCCTGTGTGCAGGAGGAGCCTGAGCCTGGCCTACACCTGCCCACCTGCGGGCGGGGACAGCAGAGCAGCCGCCTCACTTCCAGGCTCTCCCAGCCCTGGGCCACAGGACACCACCCTGGAGCCTTGGCCTCCTGACGCCCTGGGCCTGCTCATGGGGACCGCTTCCTACAGAAGCCTGTGCCTCCAGCCCCAACCTCTGCCCCCAAGCTGCGGGCCTCATCGTGCCTTCCCTGTGTCCACGCCGCCCTCACTCATGTCCCTGTTTGCTCTGCATTCTCCAGACTCTCGCCAACCCCAGCACGGATCACATCCGCCCTTTGACGCCTCTCTGTTCACCTCCTGGACGATGTGGTCTCGATCGATCCCCCAGCTCACACCTCACCCTGCCAGGCGGGGCCGGCCCTGCGGGGGGCCTGATGCGCCAGTGGGGTCCCATCGGGGCACCCGGGGATGCCACTCTCCCCGGGCTCCAGGCCAAGTCAGGCTCTGGTGTGAAGTGTGGTGAAGTGAAGTCTGCTCAGTCGTGTCCGACTCTTTGCGACCCCATGGACTGCAGCCTACCAGGCTCCTCCGTCCAGGAGATTCCCCAGGCAAGAACAGTGGAGTGGGGTGCCATTTCCTTCTCCAGGGGATCTTCCTGAACCAGAGATCAAACCTGGGTCTCCCACATTGCAGGCAGACGCTTTAACCTCTGAGCCACCAGGGAAGCTCTGGTGTGAGCAGGACGGTTTCTGACTGCTTCTGAGAGTGAGACTAGGGGTGGGGTGGGGGATGAGCTTGCTTCACAGGTGCTGGAGAGGCCTGACTGTCCTTAGCGCTCAGCATCCACTCGTGTGTCTGCTGCGAGCTGGGTGCTACTCCAAGTACAAGCTATAACGTGAGTGCTAAAAGCCCCTGACTGAAGGATTGCTGCGGTCCTTACGCTAACCCACCGAGGCTCCGGGCCAGGGCGGGGGGGGTGGGGTCGGGGTCCCGAGCTGAAGCTCCGCCCTCCCTGCCCGGCACCGTGCCCTCCTGTCTGGGCGGAAGTCTCTCCAGTCCACAGCGAGCCCCTCCCTCCCACCGGGCAAGCACCCAGGAGAACCGCTCAGCTCTCGGGGGGGCCCTTCTCCTCCTGATCCCTCAGGCCTGGGTCTCGCCTCTCTGACGGGACGCTGGGCACCAGGCTGTGGGTGACCTTGTGACCATGCGCTGACCACCGTCGGCCCTGAAGCCGCCCCCTCCCGGGCCTGGGGCGCCAGCCAGCCCAGCTCCTCTCTCCTCTGCCACAGCCTGCATGACACAACTGTCTCCCCTCACAGCCCCCGAGGGTCTTGCAGACTCCCGCCCTCAGCCCCCTTGCAGGAGCCACATCCTTGAGTCCGATTCTTCCACTGAAGGTGCCCAGGCCCTTCAGCGCCCCCACCCGCCCTGGCCAGCAGCAGCGTCTCCACAGGCGCCCCAGAGCACCCCAATGAGCTTTCTGAACACAGGTGAGCCGGGACGACGCCCGCACAGCGGAGGGGATCAAACCCATGGGTCCTGCTCCCTCTCCAGCTTCGGCCCCGACTCTGACCACGCCTACTCCTGCCCCGTGACGACACTCCATCCACAAGCAGCTCGGTCTCCTTAGTGGCCCCATTCGTCCTGACCCCCGGCCCCTGAAGCACCTCCCAGCTGAGTTGAGACGTGTTGGCTCCATCTGCAGGCAGCCCAACGCTCTTAAGTCCTGGGGGCGTGGGGACACCCGGCTGTGCCCACCCTATCCCCAGTCCTCCTTTACGTGTCCCTCTCTAAAGGCACGACCAGACTCTCGCCAGCATCATCCCCCATGTTTGTATCATCTGACAGTCTGGGTTCTCCCTGTTCCCACCTGGCTCCCATCCTTGACACCCGGGCCCTGCCTCATTCTCATCTGTGTATCCTAGGACATGCAGTTGGCACCATCAGCTGAGAGAGGAGGGGGCCTGCTTGGCACAGGGAGCTGGGGGCCTCACGTGACTTGTCCCAGCAGGACTCAGGCTGGGCAGGGCAGATAGTGCAGTGCCCAGGAGGTGGTGCGTGGGGTTTGAACCAGTATTTCAGCTTTTGGCCATGCCAGGAGAAAATCAGTGCTCCACACAGAACCCACGGATGAACGGCTGTGCCGAGAGCAGCGGGGGGGACTCTGAGCCCCTGGGGGGCTTGGGGCAAAGAGAAGTTCGCACAAGGATGCTAGGTGATGTCTGCAGGAAGTCAGTGTCACCAGCAGGCTCGGGGCGGGGAGGGGCGTGGGCAGAGGAGTCTCACCAGGAATAAAAACCTTCCCCCACCTGCCGAGGCTGATGTTTTCAACAGGTGGGAGAGGGAACGCACATGCCCAGAGGCTCGTCTCGCACAGGAGAGGCAGGCAGCCAGGCTCTGTGCCCCGGGCCTGCCACACATTGTCCTCTCGCTGCTAACGGACAGAACGCTGAGCCACAGCCGCATCTGAAAATCACAGAGGTGCGCCTGGACTGCATGTCACGAGATGCCCGCAGAAGGGAGATGAGCATTAAACCGCTGTGTGGCTTCTTGGTGGATTGAGAAAAACACATTCACGTTAGAAACCTTCCGTATTTCACGACTTTACTAAACTGAATTACGTCTGACGTTAAAAACACCCCAACGCAAGCCACCACAACTGCTAAGACAACCCGAATCCTGAAGGACCACCGCTTTCTGAATCCAGCGGCCTACGTGGGGACCTGCGGCCACGTCTCAGGGCGGATGAGACCCGGCTTGGGCAAATCCAAGGCTCAGCACCAGGCAGACTGCTAGGGTCCCCCCCGCGAACAGAGGGAGGGGCTGGGGGCTGCCTTAAATGAGGAAACTGGTGAACCACTTCTCAGATGGCAGGTTCGAGATGGAGCGTGAGGCTGCAACCACCCAACTACCTACTTTCGTTACAGAGATAGAAAGCAAACTCTATTACCCACAAAATTATTTACTGTTTTTGGTTGTCATAAATGGCAAGCAGGATTAGAATTTAGAAAAGATTTTCTCTCTCTCTCGAGAATGAACAGTGAGCACCAAGGCCCTGATTTCCAGCTCTGAGACACTAGCCCATGAAGTATTTTCCGACAGGGAGCGGTGGACTGCAGCGTGTGGATGGGACGGGCCGGGGTGGAGGTGGAGGTGGTTCTCAGGCACAGATGAGGAACGGGGCGGTGCTCAGCCCGGGGCTCCGCAGCACAAACGAGGCGGACCCCAGCAGAGCCCACCCCGCGAGACGCCGGGAGACAGAGCAGCCGAAGGAGGGAAAACGCGATGGATGAACATTCAGGAAAGGTTCAGAAATGGGAATGAGGACGATACATATATATATGTTAGCGGGATCTCCCATGGGGTTTTATTCCTGTTTTCCAGGTAAAACAAATAAAATCAGACCCTCTGATTTGTACACATTTCACCTGTTTTCCAAGGGCGTGCGTGACGGGGGCCCTGATGACCTTGACTGGGACCCTCCGCCCCGTCTGACCTCGGCACGTGAGCTGTCAGAACAGAGCAAGGCAGCCGGGTGCCTCGTGAGGCCCGGCCTGTCCACCAACACACGCCAGACGCAGGGCTTTACGACAAACGTCAGCCGTATTTTAACCTCACGTTCAGCACAGATTCTGTTCTTAAAAGTATACGCCCATAGCCACCCGCCTCAATAACTACCGCACTGTTTCACAGTAATCTGGAAACAGTACTTCTGCATAAGAGCGTGGCATACAGACAGGAATAACAAATCAGCATGTTGTTACGAAGGTGAAGGACGTATTTTCAACTTTGATTCACGTGTCACTTTTTATTAATCGAGAACCCACCGAACACCTGAGATCACGATGACCTGTGCACACTTCTCACCAAAGGTGATAAATAGGCTGCGTGTCATCTGCTTCACCTCATAGAACCTTTCAGGACCTTAGTGGGTAGCTGGAGCAGTTATCCTCAGAAAACAAAAGTCTTTCCTTTTCTGGGGAGCTGAGCACAGCCCTGAGAATTCTCAGGGGCGGCAGAGACTCACAGAAAGGGCCTTCAGGGACGGTCAGATGGACACTCAGCACCGGGAAGAACGCCTGCCGGGACCTGCTCCAATCCCCCGACCAGAGGACACGACCCCAGCAGCCCCAGCTCCGGCCCCCGACTCCGGCCGTCTGGGGGGGTGTCAGCTGGCTCACCTCTACAGGGGACACTGCTTCAGAAGACACTTCTTCCAGAAGACACGCCCGCTGGGCCCACTGGCCAGGGCGCGCCGGGACGGGAGAAAAGGGTTAGTTGCTAAGATGACAGAAGCCAGTCCACTGTTAGTGAGAAAGGCTCAGGCCTGTAGAAACCTCATTTTAGGAGACAGGTCACTGACTTCATACTTCACCTATTTCAAATCCAGTTTTTATTTTTTTTCCCTGTAGAATTAATTTGATATTAAAAAGAAAAGAAAGTACTGTTTCAACTACAGCATCTATGATATCGGAGAGAGAAAAGCAAGCTGTAATCTGGGCCCAGAACAGAGGTTGTATCCTGGCTTTCTTTTTACCACAGTATATTCGAAAGGTCTGTATCTTATTTAAAAAGCATAATAATAATAATAAATAAAAACGCCAATCCTGTGGTAAAAACTTGGTGGGGCAAAATAAGTACTTATACGAAAGTTGAAAAGTATTTTTATTGCAGACAGTTTCATACACAATGTTAGTGAAGTGGATCTGTCTCCCTCCCACGATGAAGCCACACTCCTATCTCACAAAAATACTCAAGTCACACCCTAGACGTTTTCACGTCACTCTCTTTTTTAGTACCTGGGGGTTTGCTTTGGCTAGGTTTTCTATTTTAACCCACGCTTCTTCTCGTTCTTTCATTTTTAGCTTCTCTCTGAAAAATAGTAAAAGGTCGTTGGCGTTAGAGAAACAGATCAAATTCAAGAGAGCGTTAAGTGGAGGGGGGGCCATGGCCGGCAACACGACCCCTCACTTCCCCTTTGTCACCGTCTGGTCTTATCTCACGTACGTCACAGTGGTGACCACGAGGCATGCAATGGGGGAGAAAAACAAAACTGGGCTTAGAGGAGAAAGAGCTAAAATTACAAACACACCAAAACCTTAACACGTCTAAGAATTTCAGCTCTTAGGAACGTCTGTGCCAGCACCTCCACGCCTCCTTCCTCCCCTGGCTCTGTTGCGCTGTCACAGGATGCTCACGGCTTCGAGGAGAAGTCTCTACACCCGTGAAGAGTGAGACCGCACCCCAGCGTGGAGGAGCCAAGTGAGGACGTCCTCACAGAGGCACAGCATGCAGGTCTGCACCCGCGAGGCACAGGACCTTCAGGAAATTACTCATCACGGGACCGACTCTTTAAATCTAGAAACCGTGTGGCCTGATGAGTCAGGTCCCTTTTAGGGATGCGATGTCCCATGGACATTGATGCACCATCAGACAGGCCCCGGGGGGTCACGCACTTCAGCCCTGG
Source organism: Bos indicus (assembly GCF_029378745.1). Lineage (NCBI taxonomy): Eukaryota > Metazoa > Chordata > Mammalia > Artiodactyla > Bovidae > Bos > Bos indicus. Next base: position 66,859,608 of record NC_091780.1, on the reverse strand, counting down.
ACACACGTCCACCCGAGGCAGGAGGGGAGCCAGGCAGCCTGAGGCCTGAGGACACCACGGCCAGCTCCCCGCGCCCTCCTCCTGCTGCTCCCTTTGTCACCGCCTCTCACACACTCGTTGATGTTTTGCTATCTTTCTCTTTCCGCACCGCCCAGGGCAGAAACTCCAGAAGGGCAAGGGTTTTTGTTTGTCTTATTCACAGCAGGGCCTGGCATACAGGTAGACACACACTGAGGAACGAACATGGTACTGTGTGATTCTAATAATGGATAGAGCACGCCGTTCCCAGCACCGCTCGGGGACGGCCTCATTGAGCGTGTCCCTGTGCAGGTGTGGGCTCTGGCATCCTCAGGGCACGAGAGCAGGGTCCTGATTTTGTGAGGGACTCAGGCACCAGACTCTAGAGAGAATGCCCGAATTTATGGAGATCAACAAGTCAGAACAATAAAGCTACGCTGGATGAAGTTCCGGCTTTCTTACACAAAACTTACAGGATAGAATCTAAATTCCTGCCTGATGACCATGAAAAATTACTACACATTCCTGTTTTTAAGTGTCCCCTGAGAAATGCAAAGATTTTGAAAGTTAAATTCTTGATTATTACATGTACTTTTTGCAAAGATGACTGAACTGGTAGAATAAGGGAAGGAATAGCTAAGGTCTGTTTTTTTGCGGAGGGGCAGGCTGCGAGGCTTGTGGGATCTCACTTCCCCGAGACTGAACCTGGGCCCTCGGGAATGGAAGCGTTCAGTCCTAGCTACCACGGAGGCGCCAGAGAATAGCTAACTTAGAAAATACGTTTTCATCACAAAGATTTAATTTGCTTTCCAGTACAACAGGGCAGACTTTGCTTTGAAGTGAAGAATAACTTTTTAGGACAAACTAGTGGCAGAGGTTTATTCAGGATCAAGGGGAAAAAAATCCTTGAAAGAGTAACCGTTGAAAAGAGCAACTTACTTCAGTTTCTCTGCTTTAAACTGCTGGGTGCAGTCATCAAACAGTTTTTGGTTCATCTCCATGAAGAGCTTCAGTGCGTTGTATATCAAGCCATGTATTGTCCTGCAACGAGAGCTTCGTGTTCAAACTCAGGATGCTTCATCTTATTCATCTTTTTGGATCCCTCTCCCTCCCCTCCCCCACCACACACTCCTTCCTCTCCCAGCCTGGCAGCGTATTTCAATAGTCCCACAAGTCTCCTAAGCTTCAGAGTTAAAAGCCTGTGACTTTTTGACTCCTTGCTGGTTTTCTCAGAGGCAGCCCTGCTTCACCACGCCTCTCCTCTCAGCGCCTGGGCCTTCTGGCTCACCGACCTTGCTAATGGCAGCCAAAAGCCGCAGCATTACTTGGAAGTCGAATAAAAAACGCTGAACCTTGAACAGGTACAGTTAAGGCAAGGTTAGTCATACAGAGAATAATGGAACCGTTTTACTTCCTGTAGACGTCAGCTTCCTTTCAATCTTACTAAGGACAAAAAACTAATGTTGACACTGCCAGAGCACAGCTTAGGAGAGTGTTAAACGAAACTGCTACCGATCAGCTTAATCCAGCTCAGCTCTCAGGCGCTGACACCAGGACGGGGAGGGCCCAGCTGTCCCCCTCCCGGCAGGGCCTCAGGAGGACTCCGGTCTCACCTGTCATCAGCTGCAGCCACGTGAGGGAACCCCCACCCCCACTCCGTGATTCGGGCAGAGGACTGCCCCTCAGAGCCTGGTCAACCCACAGAATTGGGAGCAACAACCAAAAACTCAACTCGCAAGTCTTAACTGGTATTTAATTCACTATAATAAAACCAGACCCTGTTTAGCAAACATCTAACAGGACACGCCTGTCTTTGCAGGGGGCAGGGACATAAGCCGTCACTGCCGGCCTTTGCAGCGCTCTGCACCACACGCAGGAGCTGGGGCTTAGCTCGAGGGCTTGGTTAGCACCTGCTGAGCTCAACAGAAGAGGAACGTCATGCAGGAAAGCTTGTTGAAAGCGACACGTGAACACTGACCGCCAGGCCACTATTCCCACCGCCACGGCTGCGTCTCTCCTACCCTGGCCGTCGGAACCACTGCCAGACCTGTGGCTGAGGGGCTGCTGCAGAAGCGCACTGAGTGCAGACAGGTGCCAGGAGCTTTACACCGACGCACACTCACTCCGTCCCAACCAACCTCCGCAGCAGGGTGGAGGGCACCACAGGGCAACACGCTGCATGTGGCCTGACGTTATCTTGGTCGATCGATCACCTCTGAACAGTGGGTGCCAACATTTACTCCTTTTTTTTTCTTTGGTTGAGCCAAGTGGCTTGTGGGACTTTAGATCCTGGACTTGGGGGACCCTTGGCAGTAACAGTGAGGAACCCTAACCACTGGACTGCCAGGGAAGTCCCAGTGCCAAGATCTTCTCTACTTTTCAGATGAGGAGGCTGTGGCTGAGAGACCCAGTGGGCAGCAGGGCAAGTCTGTGAGCCAGAACAGCAGAAGGGGTGACGGCAGACCCCGCGGACAGAGCGGCCCACCAGCTCCCGGCGGCGGGCCGGGCCGCGTCCCACCCCGCCGTCCCCCCACAAACAGGAGGGCGGGACTGGGTATCAGGGCTCTGTCCCTCCTGCTTTAAATGTGGATTCACTGATTATAACCCAGAAAGGGCAGAACGTGGACGAAGCGGAAGCCTGACTCCTTATTTATGAGCACAACGAGGGTACCAGGGCAGCCCGGAGGGTAGCGTGGTTTGCAGTCTTAGCAGACGACCGCTGCGAGCGTCAGTCTGCTCACCTGTGTCAAGTGAGAGGAGGGGGCAGAGCAGCACGGACAGCCAGGTGTCAGAGACTCCGAGGTAGCGTTTAGGTTACTCGCCCCTTCTCTCTGGCTGCCTGGGCAGCGGGCACAGAGGGGCTCACTAGGGCGAGTGTCAGTAGGGCTCCAGGGGCCCCCATGGGAGGGGTGGCCTCTGTGCTCCAGCGGGGACTGAGCCCAAGGCTGTGATGACCTTCAACTCCTCTGGAGGGAACTTCAGAGGAGGCCTGGAAGATGCACCTCCTGACCTGCCCGGGGACAAGATGGGGCTGGGCAGGGAGGTACTGTGTCCACCTACGTGGGCCCGACTTGGGCACAGGATGTCAACGAAAGGGCGAGATGCAGTCCACGCTTCTGCTTGGTCACAGCCCACGGAGAAATCGGCATCTAATTTTTTAAACTGATACTGAGACTTGGATTCAATAGTAATTGGTTTCAAGTATCAGCAAAATACTGTACACAAAACTTAAAAATGGCCAGCGCAGGACTTGCTTGGTGGTCCTGTAGTTGAGAATCTGCTGGCCTATGCAGGGCGCGTGGGGCACGTGTGATCCCGGGTCCGGGAAGACCCTACATGCGGTGGAGCAACCAAGCCCGTGTGCCACGACTCCTGAGCCCGCACATCTAGAGCCCGTGCTCCGCAACAAGAGAGACGCTGCAGTGAGAAGCCCATGCACGCACCTAGGGAGGAGCCCCTGCTAGCCCCAACGAGAGAAAAGCCTGTACGCAGCAACAAAGATCCAGTGCAGTCAAAAAATAAAAGCTACTTGAACTAAAAAAAAACAAACAAACAGGTTAATTAGAAAGGGGTAAAAGAAAGGCGGGCGGCGGGCGCTCACTTGTTCCAGTGGGTCTTGGAGTTGCGGTACAGGGACGGGAACATGATGGGCAGGATCTTGGCCGCGTTGTCGCTGATCAGGCTCATGATGTACTCGTTGTTCCAGTAGTACAGCGCCCGCTCCGCCACCTGCAAGGCAGAAGGGCGCGGCGCTCATCGGCGGTACGCACACAGGTGGGAGAACGACTCTACTGGACGGGAAGGGTAGTATCGCTTCTGCAAATGAGAGTGCTCTAGACTGTAACCCTGAGGCGCCTTCAACAAAGAGGCGGATGACTCCATGTCCCTCAAGATCACGGTCACTCAGCCTTCCGTGAGATGGATCAACACTGCTGTGGGACACGGGCCAGGTGCTGAGGCCACAAATCACATGAGGTCGCCCTCCTTAACCATCAGCTGCCCAGCACCCTCTACGGGCGTCTCCCCCTGGGGAGGGCGTCTCCCCCTGGGGAGGCACCGTCCGGCCCTGAGGATCCTGCGGGGAGGCCTGCAGGCAGAAGCCGTCGCCGTCGGGGAGCTCGCGCTCTGTGGGGTGAACCCGTGACGCCGAGTGGTCTGACGTGTTAGCGCTACAGTGCGTGGTGAACGGCAGCAGGGGAGGCAGGGGAGCCCGTGTGCGCACGGAAATGTGGCTTCTGCTCAAAACCGGTGGTGGCGGGGCCCGTCCCTGCCGAGGGCGGGCGGGAGGGGGCGTGAGATGGCTGCAGGGTGGCCGGCTGGGGACAGCAGGGTGGGGGACGCGGGCCAGCTCTGAACCCGCTGGCAGGACGGAGCAGCCACACCGCCCTCTCCGGCCAGATCGTGACTCCCTGGAGACTGAGGTTCTGCTCCTTTGGTGCTTACGTTTCTACCTTGTTCACAAAGACTTCACCATAAATACCGTCTCGATACAAAACGATGGGGTGCCCAGTGTGTTAAAAGAAGGCAGAAAGGCTGGAAGAGCCACCGGGATGACCTCTGACGGGGGCTGGGAGGGTATGAGGGCGTATCGGGAGAGGCGTGGCATAGCTGCGGCCCCCTCACAGGGATGTGGAAGGGATGGAAATCAGAACCACGACTGTTTCCTAAAACTCATGTGTCAGAAGTGGAGTGCTTATGGAGGGAGGGAGTGGAAGCCAAACAGCTGCACATTCTCTGTAAATATTGAGATCTCAGCTGTGGACGGTAAGGCTGTGTGTGTCTGGCAGCCCAGGGAACGCAGAGACAGAGGCGGCTTACAGAGAAGCTGCCGTTAATCACTCTTACTGAGAAGCGTGTCTTTAGTGGCAGGGCGGGACGAGGCACTGGAGGCTTATTTCATAGACCCGAAGCCTCAACGTGTTACAGCTGAGGCGAAAGCCTGATTGTCACCTTCAGATTACCTGAAGGGCAAGAACACCACCAGCGATGCCCCGGGACCCACCAGCTCCTGAGGGGACGACTCGAGGCCGCTCTCTGCGGCGCCCTACCTGGAAGTGAGGGCTGGAGACGCACTTGGCCAGCTGCCGGAAAAGAGGCTCCATGATCTTCACGAACTCTGACGGCTCAATGACATCCAGAATCTCTTCCAATTCGTTCAGGAACATGACTTCTTTTGGACTGTGGGTCTTTGGCCAGTACTTGAGAAGTGCCATTACCACCTACAGAAGAGAGAACACACGGGGGTCACGGCCTGCTCCCCTGCTCAGGGGTCCCCTCTGAGAAGCCACAGATGAGGTGGTGCTTTCTCCCTTGTAAGAAGGAACAGTGATTCAGTGGTTGAGAACGTGGGCTTTTATAATTAGTGTTCAAGGTGTTAGTCGCTCAGCTGTAACTGACTCTTTGCAACCCCATGGACTGGTGCCCGCCAGGCTCCTCTGTCCTTGGGATTCTCCAGGCAAGAATATTGGAATTGGGGGTTACCATGCCCTTCTCCAGGGGATCTTCCTGACCCAGGGATTGAACCCGGGTCTCCTGCACGGCAGGCAGATTCTTTACAATCTGAACCATGAGCTAGACCTAATCTTACATACTTTAGAATCACAGTTTTAATTTATGTGACCTACTCTGTTTAACCACCCTCTCAGTAAGAGTCAGATCTTTAAATTAAAAAAAAAAAAAAAAAAAGATATGCAGTTAGGTGAGTTTAGAGAAAATAAGACCAATTGAGAAATGTAGAGCCTATGAATTTGTATAAATGTCTTAGGGTGGAGACACACATACATAGGCACAATCCATTTCTCTCTCAAATTAACTGACTCGTCATATGTATTTACACACATACATACACAGGTGGCTTATGTGGTAAAGAATCCACCTGCAAGGCAGGAGATATGGATCGGAACCCTGGGTCGAGAATATCTGTTGAAGGAGGAAATGGCAACCTACTCCAGTCTTCTTGCCTGAAAAATCCCATGGATAGAGGAGCTTGGCGGGCTCCATGGGGTTGCAAAGAGTCAGACACAACTCAGCAACTGAACACGCATATACATACATAGCTGTGTACAGTGTTTTCAATGTGTTAAAACACATCAGAAAGAGAGATGTGAAGTGCTGTGAAGTACTGACGCTGCTGGCAAGCCCTCTGCGTGGCCACGGGCTGGTACCAGCCCCTCAGTGTCCCGGAGCTCTCCTTAAATACCAAGGGGAACGACAAGCCTCGCCTTGGGACTGCTGAGAGGACGTTATTACCAAATCCACACAAGCGCCTGTGGAGCGCTGGCTGCAGTGCGGGGGTGAGCCTGGCCCGGGCCAGGGCCCCAGTGCAGGTCTGTGCAGCCGTTCCCCGTGAGGCGTGCCTGGTGGGGTGGCAGCGGCCTGGCTGGTGAGTGCTGGCCACTAGGTTCCTTGCCCGTGACACAGGCAAAGTCCCTGCTGGGCAGCCTTTCTTCATCGTGTTCCTACATTTCCCAAACTTCCTACCAGTAGAGGCTGTTCACCCAAAATATCTGATGGGTAATGCAGACTAGTAGTATCCCTAAGAGTTTAGCTACCTTAAGCCCAAAATGGTACAATGATGCCAAACATTATGCTGCTGCTGCTGCTAAGTCGCTTCAGTCGTGTCCGACTCTGTGCAACCCCATAGACAGCAGCCCACCAGGCTCCCCCGTCCCTGGGATTCTCCAGGCAAGAACACTGGAGTGGGTTGCCATTTCCTTCTCCAAAACATTATGCGCGTGTCTGTAAAGCGCAGATACCTACTCGCCTATGTAACTGAACGACGGCGACCTGTCGCCTGACGCAGCCATCTACCCTCGTCACGGCTGTTCCTGGCCGCCAGGGCCAGGACTGTGGTGAGGATCGCTGCTCGTGGCCGGGATTCCATTCGCTGCTCATCCCCGGCTCCGCAGACCACGCCAGCTCTGCTGCCAGCATGGGCGCCGGCACCGCAGGCAAAGCGAGCAGCTTCGGAACAGCGTCTGCCGAGGACAACTCTGCCTGGACGCTTCTGACCTTCAGGCTCCTGGATAACCTTCTCTGTCCTTACACTTTATAAAACTCCAAATTTACTCAAAAAGTGCCCCCAGTTTTGAAGTCTGTCATAAGAAGTTAAGACACAACTGTCTTTAAGAGGGATCATTTAAAAAAAAATGCATTATTTGATGATTTTCCTACTTTTTTGCTCAAAATCATGTTAGTAGACATTTGAGCCCCCCACTCCACTCTGTGTATTGGAATCACTTTTAAGGTTCAGCAGGTGCCAATTACTTCACAAACCCACCATTCCTTGTCATTTGACAGAATGGAGTTTTTCTAGGAGAAATATGCTGATCTGTGAACTACAGAACCCAACTGATTTATCTGGCTAATGTCTCTAGAAAAGGTCTTATTTCTGGAATCAGAGTTGTATACTGGGCTTACTTTTCACACTGTTTGGAACGACTTCTGACCAATACCCAACTGGTTCAGCTCCTTCTGAGGGTGAGGATGTTCTGCAGGAGCAGGAGTCTGCTCAGGGAATGCTAATCTGAGCCAACAATGGCTCTCGCTGTCAGGCGCACTTCAAGACTGAGTTCTCCTGGGGAAGCCAACGGGCGGCCTGCTCCCAGGGGGAGGCTGGTGGGGGGGCAGTGGTGGTGGCTGGTGAGCCCGGCATCCCGGAAACCCCTCTCCTGTCCTGGAACACCAGGGGGAAAGGCCACGGGGCAAAACTTGGTCAGCTTCAAGGGACAGGTGGGTGGAAAAGGAACTTGATTTTACTTCCACGATGAGCCTCTGACTCTTATAACGACAGTGCACACGTTCCACACGCCCAGAAGGCTTTTGGGCACTCTACACAATTTACAAACAACAACACAATAGTTACAGATCACCAATGGGTACATCGTGGGTGCAGGACCGTGAGACGCAGGCCGAGTGCCCATCCCAGTGCCTTCACAAGGGCTTACACCTTCATCAAACTCTCTACATACCTTTGATGCTGAAGTCAGACAAGATGGGCTTTGGATTTTCGTAACACATGAATTCTAAAGGAAGGAAATTACTGAGGCGAGGGTCTGAACATTTGTAAACTTTTTTTTTTTACATTAACATCTTTAATAGCACTCTGTAATCAAGGGTGCTATTATATTACTTGTGCTATAGGAAATCAAGAAATGAAGTGGTTCTGGGTGGAAATACTGGGGACTGCGTGTGGGGGGACCTGAAGTAGCTTTGGGCTCATGCCGAGTCAGTGTTATCTATCTACTATCTAAGACAGAAGGACCCCACTGAAGCCAGGAAGGACACTGTCTGTCTCCTGCCTTCTTTCAGACAACTACAGTTAAAAGCTCTCACTGCTGAAAAGTTGTATTAGCTTATTATTAGTGGGAATTTATATGGCAGTTCAGCTGTTAAAGAATCCTCCTGCAATGCATGAAACCCTGGTTTGATTTCCTGAGTCAGGAAGATCCTCTGGAAAAGGGACAGGCTAACCACTCCAGTATTCTTGGGCTTCCCTGGTGGCTTAGACGGTAAATAATCTGCCTGCAATGCAGGAGACGAGACCTGGGTTTGATCCCTGGGTCAGGAAGATCCCCTGAAGGAGGGCGTGGAAACCCACTCCAGTATTCTTGCCTGGAGAATCCCCATGGACAGAGGAGCCTGGTGGGCTGCAGGCCATGGGGTTGCAAAGAGTCGGACACGACTGAGCGACTAGGCACACACGCATAAGCTTTATCAGCAGCCATATTACTTCCAGGTGAGAGAGAGAAGGGGGTGCAGGCACTGACTGAGTCTTGCTGGAGCAGGATTAGGACCAGGTTCTGACAGATGGTGGTGGTGGGGGGCAGGGTGGGGGGTGTGCAGGTGGACAGAACCTGCAGGGGGCGGCTTGGTGAGAAAACCTGATTCCATGATAAAAATGTAAGGTAAGAGTCAGTGAATTCTTTAGCCACTAGACAGCATGAGAAATACGCACAAAGAAATGTCACACAAGGAAACTGCACACTCTTTTCTTATTTTTGAAGTAGGAACAGTAGGAAAAGAGCAGGCTTCGTGTTAAAATTTCTTCATATAACAGTTTGGAAAAGAATTGCAAATACAGACAGGAATTAGGATGTGTCACTAGAAAGACATTAAAAAGGGCTTTTTATTATTAGTGCTATCTCATTTTTCTTTCCCTATCTAAACATGTCGTCAGTTTAGTAGGAGGATAAAATAACACGTCCTCAACCTAAATTGCAGTAAATACTTTTGTGTTTGGTACGGAAGTCTGGTAAGATTTGGTACATCTCCTGGTTTGGGAGGTGGACATCCAGAATGTTGGTCAGAGCTGAGGCAGAGGTGCAAGGGAGACCAGGGAGGGGCTGCAGAGCAGGGGGCTCCTGTTCCCCCTGCAGGCGGAAGCTGAGCAGTATGACCAGGGGCTTTCCCTGAATTTTAGGGTGAAGGGGGGTGGCCACATGTGGAATTTAAAAGCTTACAAAGAAAGGAGAGATCAGAAGCAGTTTAACTCAGGATACAGTATTAAGAATTTCTCTTTTTTTTCACTATAAAAATTACAATTTCAACAAGGAAACTGTGGAAGACCACTAAAGGACAAGGAGGAGTCAGGAATTACGACAGTCACCTTTTCACTCCAGTAGTGATTTTTCAACGTGTTCCAACCTTTAAACTGGCACCTGACACTTCCTGCTCTGTTACTCAACAGTAAACCAGCCCAATTAAAAATGGGCAATGAATTTAAGAGATTTCTCCAAAGAATAAACACACATGGCTAATATACATGTGTAAAGATGCCCAACATCGTTAGTCATTGGGGAAATGCAAATAAAAAACCATGAGATACTCCTTCACACTCACTAGAAGGGTTACAGTAAAAAGAACGGAGAACAGCAAGTATCTGCGAGGGTGTGGGTCAGCTGGAGTCCTGTGGCTGCGGGTGGGAATGCAGAACGGTGCGGCTGCTGTGGAGAACGGGACAGCATCTCCACAGAATTACCAAACGATTCAGCACGTACACTTCCTGGTTTATACACAAAAGAACTGAAAGCCGGGACGCGAAGAAATGTTTGCACACAGATGTTCACAAAAGCTGAAGTACGGAAACAACGCGAGTTTCCGCTGACAGGTGAGCGTGCTACCCACACGCGGTCTAGCCACGCGACGGAACACTACTCAGTCCCGACAAGGAGTGAAGTTCTGGCACACGTGGCAGCACACACAAACCCTGAGCACATGACACTGAGACAAGCCAGCTGCAGAAGGACAAATCCTGGACGAGTCCACTCACATCCGGAATCTAGAGCAGTCAAATTCAAGACAGAGAGGAGAGCTGAGGTTATCACGGGGAGGGTGGAGGGCAAACGGGGCAACCCTGCTTAACGAAGACAGATCTTCTGTCTGGGGCGATGACAAAGTTTTAGAAACGGTGGTGGCAGCTGCACAACATCCTGAATAGAATCAATGCCCCTCAACAGCATTATCGACTCAAAGGACACGAGCCTGGGCAAACTCCAGGAGGGAGTGGACAGGGAAGCCTGGTGTGCTGCAGCCCACGGGATCAGAGTCAGACACGACTATAGCGACTGGACAACGACAAAACTGTCACCTTCAAATAACAATCTTGTTATACGGTATATTCTACCACATTTGAAGAAATTAATGACCTAGTATACAAAAAACCATTGAACCACACACGTTAGGTGGGTGAGCTGCATGGCACAGAATTACACCTCAATAAAGCTGGTGAAAAAAGTGTATTCAAACGCTTCAACGGCCACCTGACACACCCAACTTTGTGAATCTAAGTGACAACAGCCTTTTTATTTTTAATAAAGATAAAGTGCCAAGAAACCTGGAAATCTAAACACCGACGGTGGCAATCTAACGTTCATTTATGATACAATGATCATAAAATAGTTACACTCTAACTTGGGGAGAATTTTCAAAACAGCAAAAGCTCTTTAGTATAGGCATTTTGAACCCTTACTACACTTCCTCTGACTGAAGTCAGTAAACTGTGCTGTTAAACCAAGCGACGTGGAAGCATTAAACCGCATGCGGTTCAGCAGCCGCGCCGTTCACTCAGAGTAAACGGCAGTGCGGGATAAGGTGGCCATCTTATTACATAAGAGTCACTGTGGCAAGGGGACTTGTAATTAAAATTGCTACAGTTTGAAAGCTCGTAACACACGAATAAGATCGGTCTGCGTCCGTCGGTGCTGTAACTTAGGAGGGAGAGGCTGTCGTGGTGAAGGTGGAGGAGCCAGACTGCAAGGCTGATAGCTGCAGTGCGCACACCACACCGCAGGGCCCTGAGCGAGCGGCTGTACTTACCGGCTCAGTGAGGGTGCTGTCCTTCTCTAAAAACTGCACCACGCAGTAGGCCAGCTACGCGAGAGAGACAGAGTGTTAACACCGCACGTTACCAAGGAAACGCGGCATCACCGCCAGACACCTTCCCCTGGGAGACAGGCCTGGACGTGACCCATGCCCCCCACCTCCCACCCCGGGAGGGACTCTCAGGGAGGGACCCAGGACCGATGTGCGACACAGGTCAACTGGAGAAGGAACATCAGGAAGCTGAAAAAAAACAAACAAACCCAGGAGACGGTCTTTTAGACCAAGACTGCCAAGTCAGCCCAGGGCTGGTGAGGACTTTCCCTGTGGCCTTTTGGACACCGTAATGAACAAGTAATCTAACTGCTGGGGGAAAAAAAATCTGTTTCCATCTTAAATCCCTAAACTATTAATTTCTAATACAGAACAACTAACGTGATAATAAATTGGTTGGATGTAAAGATGTTACCAGTTAATAGGAAGCAGAGAAAAAACTCTAAGTAAAAGATTTCTCAGGAAGCCAGTGTTATTAGAATGGCTGGGTTCCCCAGTGGCTCCGCTGGTAAAAAATCCACCTGTAATGCAGGAGACACAGGTTCAATCCCTGGGTTGGGAAGATCGCCTGGAAAAGGAAATGGCAACCCACTCCACTGTTCTTACCTGGAGAATCCCAAGGACAGAGGAGCCTGGAGGGCCACAGTCCATGGGGTCACAAAGAGTTGGACACGATTTAGTGACTAAACCACCAACTACCACCCAGGAACACACTTTCTGATGCTATGAGGCACACTCCTCGAGGGAGGCCCCACAGAATGCAGGGGGGTGTTTCCTGGTTCTCAGACCTAGACAAGGACCCGAAACTTCCCGAGTCGCGTCAGTGTGGCTTATTTCTGTCTACATGGAACTTAGAAGAAAAGTGTGAAGGAAAATCCAAATTTCCTGGGGGAAATGCAGCCAAACAACCAGTTAGAAACCATTTATGGATTAGTTTTTCAGTGTAATTGTAAACAGATGTTTACAAAGTTATAAAAACTCCACAGCTTCAAAAAAAAAAAAAAAAACTTTTTGTTTGGAAATATATACTTTTTTTATTCTTTTGGCTGCACCATGTGGCTTGTGGAATCTTAGTTCCCTGACTGGGGATCAAACCCGTGACCCCTACGGTGGAAGTGCAGAGCCCTAACCACTGGACCGCTGGGGAAGTCCCCAAACAACCTGTCGTTCTGCCACTTTACTGGCGGGGAGACACAGCGGTGTCATCTTTGGGGTGCGAGGTTTCTATCCCGCCACAGGAAGTCTTCCTCCGAGAGGTCTTCCTTGACCCCTTCATTGTGTGAACCGCTCCCTTTTCGATACTGACAACCAATTTTGAAATTCTCCATTCTTGAGAATTTTCTGATATTCTTAAAAAGCAATCTCCTTTACTCCCTTATCCTTTCACTCATCATCGGAATCCTGATACCCAAGTCCACATGTGATGTAACAGAGAAAGCACTCCCTGCTGAAGGCTGGGGTTCAACATCCCAAGTTCACTGAGGTCCAAGCAGAGACGGCCACGCTCCCTCCCGAGGCCCCACCGACCGTCGAGGGAGGAGCCCTCACCTGCGGATGGTAGACGCTCAGAGACTTCACTTTGTGCAAAGGTAATAACACCTTCAATAAGAAAATCTTGTGCTCTTCTTTTAGTGGTAAGGCAAATCCGTTAATTATACTGTGAAAACAGAATTTATTCAAAGTTTGAATATTTACAAATTCCAGGTTAAAAAACGTATCTCGCCGTTTTTTAGTTTTTGTGTTCACCATGAAAACCAGCAAGCAAATTATGAGTGTCAGAAAAAAGGAGGGCGGATAGTGGCAAAAATTAAAAGACTGTTAGGTCCCTTTCAGGAAGCACAGTCATTTCTATCTTTGGAACTGCAGGGTGATTTAAAAATTCTGAGCTCACAGGTGGCTACCCGGAGTAGTGGGAGCCTCTGGGGGCAAAACCTCCTCCACCAGGCAGGGCCCTGAGACCGGCAGCTCGGGTGGGCACCAGCGCCTTCCTTCAGCCTCCACCATCGTCTGGAATTCTCACTCACTTCCCCAGAGAAATCCTGCCTCTTTATTCTAGTGCTGGCAGAACAGTCTGCGTGTGCAGAGTGGGGGTCATTTAAAAATCAACAAGAAAGCTGTTCCCTTCTGCAGGGAAAGGGGATCCCCTGCTCTTAACCTCCAAGCTGAAGCTTTCATCTGCAACATCGAGGGCGTAGTTACCTACTTGGCGTTTTACACTCAGGTAAGTTGCTGAGAGCTGCAGAAGTGTTACAGCAGTTTCTCAACTGGTGCCTTGTTTGTGAGCCTGGCGCGCTGGGCACTCAGGCAGGATCAGTCCGAAGTGACCACTGGGGTGATTTGGGGACAGGGGGACAGGGGACAGGGGACAGGGGACAGGAGAGGACCTCGTGTGTGGTGTGGGGGCTGTCCGGACACGTCACTTGGCTCACCTCAGCCTTGCAACAATCTCAGACATGAACACGATTACCTTCCCATTTTACAGGGAAGGAAACAGGAGGTGCGAGTGTTAAGTAAAGCTAAACAACAAGGGCACCCACTCTCGTGCTCACTGCTCTCTGCTGAGAGAGAACCTGGGACCGTGTCAGAGAGGAGCTCGCCACGAGGACTGTTGTTAGCTTTACATTTTATCTGAGACGGCGAGGGAAGTTGTTTTCAGAACGACTGGGCCTCGGTTCGCCAGATGACAACACTGCAACGGTGTTCTAACAGCTTTGGGAGTTACTAGACTGAACAGGAGGACAGTTTCCTCCCCGCAGGACTCCTCAGAACCTTTAGCTTCTAACGTGAACTGAGGTGTTGGGGAAAAAGCACTTTCGAGCTTATTCAGCGTGGAACCCTGAGGAAGGCTGTTTGAGAATCAGTGAGTTAGGAGGCCTGGGAGAAGACCTATTGGTCGTTGATTAAAAAAAAATGATAGGAAGCAAGAACTCTACTTGGATTAAGACAATGACATTTTTGAAATGTTAGTTTATAAGAATACATATGAAAAATTTATAAAATCAAAGCAACTTGAAATACTAGTATTTACTCAATACCCCAAATGTATAATAAATGACCTATTCTTCTTGTAAGTGTCAGATATAAACCTTCTTAATGTAGCTATTTTTAGCACTGCTCTTGAGGAAATAATTGAGATGGGTTCCCATAGTAATGCTACCGAGGTATATACGTGGAACAGAATCTACATATGGAACCATACGATGGGAGAGTCCCGTCACTCAGTCCTGATCCGAGGGCTCACCAGCCCCTGCCACTCAGTGAGGCTGATTCCAGTTCCTTCAGAGGACAGCCTGCTCTGCCCTGCTCTGGGGGGGCGGCTGAACGCAGTGAACTGGATCGCTTTGGCACGAACCCCACCAAAGGCTGTTCACTGCCAATTAACAGAGAGACAGCTTACCTTCCCAATATTTCCAGTAATTCTGCTATGCCATTGTGATGCTCTGTTTCATAAATAAATCTGGAAAAAGCAAGATGTCATTTAGCATTAGAACGCTGAAATCATGGCTAGAAAAGATGAAAATGCTCTGAAGAAGAAAACAAGGCTTTTAGGAAGAAAACCATGTAGCCAGGCAACGAGAAGCACCGCTAACTGTTATCAGAGACTCTTCAAGGCCTGGGTGTGCAATACTCAGGGGGCAGGGAGCAGGGCTTGCTCCCATTTCTCCCGAATATTTCACTTTGAAAGTTTCAAACATAAATTGGGAAGGATGTTTACAGTTAGCACTGCATCTCAACACCCGGATGTGACAACAAATAGCCTGCTGTTTGCTTTTATTTTTTTGCTGCATCTCAAGCTAAGCTGACACCTGACTCAATTTTAAAGCCTCCGATATTTAGCATGGTCTCTGCAAAGGGTACAAGCTACTTCCTTACCACTGGGGCTGGCTCCCTTACCTCCTCCCTGACACCCCACACTTTTCCTACGTTGCTTCAACTGCCATCTTCTGAACCCCGTCTGAGCAGCCGCTCCCTTGGGCCCCGTGCGTGGTCCCTGGGGCTCCCAGCGCCTGTGTCAGCCTGAGGCAGCAGACCAGGACTTACTGTCAACACGTCCCTGGTGTGAGGGCCAAGCCTGGCCTCTGAGACACGACTGCTGAGTCTACTGGGGCCAGGGACAGGAAACAGGACAGCGTCTTCTCTCTCCGAGGGTCCCCCAGGAACAACCCACTGCCGCCCCACAACCTGGCTCGCCTGGAGTCAGCCTAACCCAGAACACGCAGCGAATTCTGCCTGAAGCCAGAGGGGGCTGGTGTTTGAAAAACGTTCCTGGCTAGCAGACAAACACTACCAGTTTAGAGCCAGCTTCGGGCCAAAAATAAGTTCGCAATGAATAAAAATTTTCATGGTCCTCGTTTGAAACAAATGGAATACTGGCATTAAGGTAAAGACCAGGGGACACAAAGTGTGACATGCTTCCGAGGAGCGGGTCTCATGTCTCTAGATTTTGGAACCAATCTTTTAAAAATGGGGTCGTGAGGCAGGGAGGTAACCCCTTTGGCTACAACAGAGGTGGGTGATGGGCAGGCAAGGCAGTCACACGGAGGCCTGGACACCAGCTTGGACAGATCGGAGCTGAGCCCACAGGGACCCGGGTGACAACCGCTGAGCAGCAGAGCACAGTGGTGTGGTCGCAGCATGGAGCTGAGGCAGGGGTGTGCCCGTGATGGATCGTGGTGGCCAGGCTGGTGACAGCAAGGCTGCGTGGCGTGTGGAGGCTGTGCCAGCCTCAGACACATCGGCCCCGCCGCCCTGCCCTGAGCTGGAAGGCTGGCCCCTAGGGAGCTCCAGCCTCCTCGGACATCTACACGGGGAGGCGCTTCAGCTCATGGAACTCAAGGCTCCCTTCGCTTCACCTGTTTTACCAGAAATACTTAAAAACGGCTCAGACGTACAAAGTTACATTTTCGTCCAGCACGGCTGGCCCACTTCTGTTTCTGTTCCTCTGTGTCCACCGGGGCAGCTGGGCAGGCAGCAGCAGGGCCAGGCTCCTGAAGCCTGAGAGCTCGGCTCTGGCTCCTGACGCTTGGAGGCGGCCAGGCCCCTGGGTGCCACCTGTGACCCAGCGCCACCAGCGCCGATGTTTAAACAAGGGTGGCCTGGAGCCGGCAGCCATTCTGTTTTCCTAAATCAACTTTACTATCTTCTCATCGATAAACTCTTAATTTGGATTACTCGATAGATGTGGAGCAGGTACAGGAAACAGAAGGTTTCCCTGGTGGCTCAAACGTTAGAGTCTGCCTGCAGTGCGGGAGACCCGGGTTCGATCCCTGGGTTGGGAAGATCCCCTGGAGAAGGAAATGGCACCCCACTCCAGTACTCCTGCCTGGAGAATCCCATGGATGGAGGAGCCTGGCAGGCTACAGTCCATGGGGTCGCAAAGAGTCGGACACGCCTGAGCGACGTCACTTCACTTCACAGAAAAGAAAAAGCAAGTACAGCCCCCTTCCTTCTTTTCCAGAGGAGAGCAAGAAAGCGGGTGCAAAATGGGAGGCAGCCCTAAGGGTCCATGCAGAGCTGTGGTGTTCCTTCCTCCTTCCACACAAAGGAGCCAGGACTCCCCCCACGCTGGGCTGAAACCTGCCTGTCAAGGACAGGGCCCCCACAAACGGATGCCATGCACCCCTCTCATGAGGGGTGAGGCGCTCTGCACCTCACACGGAGGCGGAAGCTGGTCCCCCTCGAAGCTGGGCTGTGCTCACCTCCCCGAGTAGCTCTGACCCATACCAAGGGAAGAAGCCAGCTTGCCCCAGGCCGAGGCCAGGCCCTGTGGGGCGCCGGCAGCCCCTGCGGCCTCTGCCTCGAGTTCCTGGGGCCTGGGCGGGTCACGGGACGCGAGGGCCAGCAGACGGCTGACCGAAGCTTCCGGCTGCAGGGGCGCGTTGGCAGCAGAGGCTGAGGCCGGCTCTACCTGCCACCTAACCTTCGGGCTCCACCAGTGACCAAGACGGGTGCAAGCCCTCACCCGGAGCTGCCAGCCCTCAGCCGGGCTGTGTCTGACTCAGCTGTGAAGACGCTGACTAGACTTGAGAAAGCACAGGCCTAGGTAGGGGCCTCGCACCAGCAGCTCGGGGAGGGGGCCGAGCGTGTCGGAGACCGTCTTACAAGCCACGGCTGCGCCACGTCGGGCGCGACGAGCGGGGTGCAGCTCCTGGGGACCCTCTCCATCTTTCTCACATGAAGTGAGGAGCAGTTGGTGCCGAAGGTGGAGACCAGGCTGGTCACGGAGCCCACAGAACCGGCTCCCTTCTGACCGCACCCATCAGGGGCGGTTCTTACAGACGGGATCACTGAAGATAAGAGGAGAAGGCCACATGCCCAGCACCGAGCGCACAGGGAGAGCTGAGCTGTACCGGGTGACAAACTTCTGGACAACCACCTGGTCAGGCATTCCAGGCCGAGGTCACGGTTCCTCAGGTACGAGGCAGCCTCTCCTCCCTGCACGCAGCACTGACTGGTGGTTCTGCACAGAACAGAACCCATCTGCCCAGGGAAGGAACCTTCAGGCAGAGCTTCCTCCACTTTAGTCTAAAAGACCGGAACTGAAATCCTACCTGCTTGCTGTTGATTAAACAGGGGATGCTATGCTTTGATATATAAGCACATCAGCCAAGGAACGATCTTGTTAAAAAGGAAACACTACACCAACAAAGACAGAACAGGAACATGATGTTTAGGAAACACGACGTCACCCCTCTAAGTCATGGGTCCAGCCTGGGCTCCGCCATATAAATGGGCCATGTGGAGCGTGGAGGGAGTCTGAAGGGAGGCCATTCGTGAGCTGGACAGCTCTGACGCCAAACTGCATTGTGAAGTCTGCAGATAAAGTGGGGGGCGCCAGACCCTGCCGACCTGCAGGCGGGCGGGCGGGGTGAGGGACGGCTGGGGCAGGCCGGCCCTGGGGCGGAATTCCCAGAGAGGGCCGCTGGTCTTGGCTACAGGACCCTGTGTCTCGCCCACTGTCTCAGCCCCTCTGCTTTCCCTGCTTGGTCACGGCCACTAAAAAGGCCCCGGCCAGGCTACTGGGGTGCTCTGTGCGGGTGCCCCCAGGCCACCCCGTCCCACAAAACCCGCCGGCCTTCCAACCTCACAGCAGATGCCCGTCAGCGCCGGGATTCAGCACCACCTGAGGCATCCCAGAGCCGGGGGCTTGGGGCTGAACTGCCCCTTACTGCTTCCAGGGGCAGAGAAGGAACTATGCTAAGGGTTTTGTCCACGGACATTTATCGGGCGCCCCCAGGAGCCGGGCAGGAATCTGGAGCTGGAGCTGTGAGACCAGCCTGCCCTCCCAGGAGACCAGACCACCCGCCACGCCGGGGCCTTTCTGGTGTGGGTCTGTTTCCAGAGCCCGGGCGGGTGAGGAGAAGGGCTGGTGGAAAACGGGAGGATGTGCGGGGCACCGGGGGCTCGCCCAGAACCTACATCTGCTCATCCGAGGAGCATGCTGGCGCAGGAGTCGGCGGATCTAGGGGTGTTAGCACCCAGTTTCACAGAGGTGGAGGTGGGCCGGTGTGCAAAGGGAGAAGGGGGTCAAGCTGAACACTTGAGGGACACTCTTCCCTGAATCCTGGGGCGCGGCCCTCCTCCACCATACCAGGGCCGAGCCGGCCCCCGTGGACCTGCAGGCCTGGGGAGGCCCTGGTCGCTGCTCTGCCTCACCCACTGCTTCCAGCAAGGACGCCTCCAAAGAGCCCCTGCGCCACCCCCCACCCTCCTCCTTCCACCAAGATCCACAGGGAAGCGTGAGCTGGTGCGGCTCTGGGTGGGTCCAGAGGGAGCCAGGCTTGGGGTGCCCAGCCTGCTGATAAGAGCTGGACCACAGGCTGGGGTGCGAGCCGTGGGGTGGGGGGTGGGGGCGGGTAGGGGAGCAGGCAGAGCGAAGGGGCCCTGCCCAGCGCCGAGGCAAGAGGTGTAGATGGGCCCCCAGCTGCACACGACAGGCCGGCTGCTCACAAACAGCCCCTCCTGCTCCTCAGCCTCTGAAGGAAAACGGCGAGGCTAAGTGTGACGGGACCATCGGCGTGCAAGAGGGGAAGGCCACCGTGCACGGACTTACCTATAAAATATATTATTTATCTGTTTTCTGATGTAAGCTCTTAAGCCTAAGAATTTTCCATAGATTCTGTGAAGGGTAGTTTTGAGAAAATCTCTCTCGCGGGGATCTTCACTGTCAAAGAGCTCTAAAAGCTTCAAGGAGAAAAAGACACTCAGTGACACGGTAATGCTCTCTGCGTAGATCACGCAATCTGTAGCTTCAGCTAATCTGGGCCTTACCTGCAATACAAACTTCTGATCAATATATTTCTTCGCTATATTAGGTTGGAAATCTGGAGACTCTAAAAGTCTTAAGAAAAACTCATAAACAAGCTAGGAGGAAAGAAAAAAAAAACCACAGTGAGTCAAATAACATGGTATTTCATTAAATGGAGATTTCAAAATATACTATGAGTTGAATCTCTGTCTGCAAATACTAACCTTAAAAAAAACCACAGGCATGTATCTAAAGAATCTGTATCAAAGCATGTGGCTTAATTATACTGAGGATGGTAATTGCTTTACTTATAAGAACCACAGGCTATACTCTTCCGTGGCATCTACACAGGGACGCCCGTGGCTGAGGTCGCCCCTGCTTGGAGCCCACAGTGCACAGGAGCCACGACCCTGGCTGGGAACAGACTCCAGGTGGGATGTGCAGGTCCCGGCATCCCAGGGTCCTGGTGGAAGGCTGGACGCACAGGAAGCTGGGACCCCCGCATGAATGGGCTGCAGGCTGTCACGGTCACACACGATACTGAGGGCAGGGTGCTCTGCCTCTGGCCCCTCCTGTCTGCTCCCCATCGAGCTCCTTCCCAGGGTGTTTAGCTTCCCGACTGCCCTCCTTCAGCCGACCCAGACCTCCCGATCTAGCTCATGGGGCTGGCGCCCTGCCCAATCCACCTCTTTCTTCACAAATGTGTCAGAAAAACAGCATCCGTCAAGCAGGTGGGCCCTGGGATGCATCGCAGGCAACAGTAAGTCTGAGGACCAAGACTGAAAAATGTCTGCATAAGACCCGCGACCTCAGCTCGACAGTCACTTCCACTGAAAATATACTGACAGTTCTGTAGCTGTGTAGTTTCTGTAACGTGTCCAAACAAACAAAAACCTTCTTCTGCTACAACACTGCTCTCGGATGTGCAGGTCTGCAGGGCTGTGACACCAAAGCTCAGAGGCCTCCCCCCGCCGCCCCGGGACCAGCTGGGCGTGGGCTCCCGTCCTGGAGAAAACACCGTGTCCCGCCCCTCTGCTTCTGGGGCACCCGTGACCCCGTACCTGCAGGTGAGGCCAGGCTGCTTCTAACGTTGGCTCGTCTTCCTCTGGGTCAAATTCTGCTCCCGTGGGGTTGGAGGAAGGTGGTAACGTTCGAAACATGTTAACTGCAAACTAAAACCCACATATTCTATAATTATAACCAGGATATTAAAACAATTTCCAGAGAACATCTACAACAATCTCAAGGCATTCTAATGGCAGCTGCCTCCTGTGGCGATCTGGCTCGTCTTAGTCTCAGTGTTCGGAAGCGGCGTGGGTCTCGAGAGCCTGGGTCAACGCCGCAGCCGGACCCAGGGCCGTGACAGCCTACACCGAGGTCCCTGCCTGACCTCTGGACGGCCAGCACCAATATATACCACCCGGCAGGGATGACACCTGTTTCAGAACACGGAGAGAGTTCTGAGTGCTAGTGAGAAAAGCGGAGATCACAAAGGAAACTGTGGAGATCCAAGAACTGCAAACGGGGAGGAAAAAGCAGAGGTCATGTTGCACTGGACGCCGTGTGCACCTTCTGGAGTCCTCCGCAGGGACAGGGACAAGAGAGGCCACAGTGACGACACGGTGGTCTCCGGGTGGGCGGCCAGAGGAGCCTTTCCAGAGAAAGGGCTGTAGTGTTGGCAAGGAGAGGAGGATAGCCTCCTCTCGCCAGACAGCCCGGCCTGTGCCAGGACAGGACGCACAGACGGGCGAGTCCTCTGGGGTCCGGGCGATCCCCCCGCGCGACTCTTTGCCCTCTGCTTTGTTCTCCTCCTTCACTGTCCGTCACCACGTACCCCTAGCCCAGGCTCTGATTGATCCCAACTTCATAAACATCAGCGGGCTTTACAACACACGTTTTCTATACACAATCTAGAATTCCTGGGCGCACAGGGGTCCTCATGGTTAATGAGGATAAAGCACAACGTATACGACAGATTCCTGATATAAAATAAAAGTTTAGTTTTTCTCTGTCACCAATTCATAACCTATTTTTCTTTTGTAGTCAGTTTATTTCTAGAAAATTTCTGTTTTGTTTGGCTGTGTCGGGTTTTGGCTGTGGCGCTCAGGATCTTCTCTCGGGGCACACGGACCCTCCAGTTGCGGGGCACAGGCTCAGCAGTTGCGGTACTTGCTCTCCAGGTGCTCCGGGGCACCTGGGACCATAGTTCCCCAACCCGGGACTGAACTCACGTCCCCGGCATTGCACGGTGTATTCCTAACCACTGGCCACAAGGGAAGTCCCCTCGTACCTATTGGTTTAACTGTGACCAGTGACCTCACCAAAATCTTTGAGCCAACCTACGCCAGTTAACAGAGCTTGACTCTAGGGATCAAAAGAAGCCCTCTGTCCCTGCAGCCCAGATGCACAGAATCAAACCCCCCCCAACCTACAAGGCAGAATCCCATTCCACGGCAATAGAGAGGGTCTCTGCAGGGAGTTCAGAGCAAATCTGGCTCTTCAGAGAACAGCCTTGTAGAGACCAAGCGAAAACTCCAAGGCACCTGTTTTGGCTCGTCCTGTTTTTCTGTAACACCATTTTCCATGAACAAACACAGTCACTCCCCATACCACGGGCTCCAGAAGCCCCCACACCGAAAGTCTGGTCTCTAAGTCGTGTGAGAGGAGCCCACACAGGTGGTCCAGGAACAGGAGGAACAAGAATGGCTGGAACAAGGAACCGAAAGCCAGAACAACTACAACAGTTTACTAAAAATACGAGTAATGCTCTTCTTGCGGCTCAGCTGGTAAAGAATCCTGCATCTGTAATGCAGGAGACCTGGATTTCATCTCTGGGTTGGGAAGATCCCCTGGAGAAGGGAAAGGCAACCCACTCCAGTATCCTGACCTAGAGAATTCCAAGAAATGCAAGGACACGCATGTGTAGTGCAGGGGGTCGTAAAGAGTCGGCCATGACTGAGCGACTTTCACTCTCGCTTTCCTAAGATAAAAGTAAAAAGGGGCGGTGCTCCAGAACCTGTGGACGGGGTGTGCGCACAGGGCCCAGAAGAGGCCTCCCAAACAACAGGTGACCGCAGAGCAGATGCTGGGACAGCCGTGGCCAGGTCGAAGGGGCAAGTCCTCTGTCCCTGGCCCCCAGGTTCCCGCCCATTAAGGAGAGGCGAGCTCGTCTCCTCCGGGCCTGAAGGGTGGGGCGGGGGCAGCAAAACAAGCATGGTCACCACCGCCCGCCACCCCCCCTCCCAGGCTGCGGGGTGTGAGAGGACAGGATCAGAACGGAGCCGGGGGCCTTCGTGGGGTGCGGCATTCCTGGGCCGGGCTTCCCAATCCTCTCCCTGAGAGCCACTGGTTGGGGGGCTCCCAGAGATTGGGGCTGGGAGCCCTGGAGGGGAGGTGTCTGTGAACACACTCCACCTTCCTCTTTGGGAGACTTGCTGGTGGGCCCATGATGTTGGGGTGCAGGGCACCTAGAGGGGAGCACAGGGGCCACAGAGGTCAAAGGGGAGAGAGGAGGGGTCAGCTTGCCCGGATAGGGGCTGGAGGCTGGGACACATGGGGAGATGGCCGCCCCTCAGAGGGGGTATCCGGGGAAGCCCAACATTCCCCAGAGCACAGACACCCCCGGGAGGGGTGGTGACCCGGGCAGAGGCCAGGCTGCAGGACGGCAGGCACAGGCCCCGCTCAGGGGATAGGTGGGGATGGTGAGGTTCTGAGCCGGGGGTTGAGTGTTAAACTTGGTGTGACAGCCATAACCAGAGGAGCAGGAAAGGGAGATACAACAGATTGTGGTTAAGGCAATGGCTGAAAAAAAAAAGCATACCTGGCTGACGGCTTAGAGTACCCACTATTCAATCCAACAGTGATCTGACTGTCACTATGATGGCATTTAGTCACTGTGGTCACATCTAGATCAGCTCACTTTAAGGAAAGATTACCCTCGAGAATGAGAGTGGGCCTCATCCAAGCAGTTGAGAAGTCTTCTAAGAGCAAAACCAGCTTCACCGAGGAAGAAGCAAGTTCACTGTGCACAGCGGCGGCGGCTCCCGCCCCTCGGGGTTCAGATCTGCCCCGTCGGACTCCACGTGTCCTAAGACAGAGCCTCAAAAATCCACCCATCCATCCATGCATCCATCTGCTCCTCTCTGTCTTTCTCTGCTCTATCTTACTGGTTCTGCTTCTCTGGAAGAACTCCGACTGATCCATCCTTGGGGCCTGCAAGGGGCTGTGGACCAAGTTGGTTTGAACACAAAAGTCCCCTTTTCAGTGTTCTGTGAGGATGACCATCTTCGGTCTAGGAAGTTTTATTACTGGCCAGCTCCAATGGATAGAAAATTATTTGTTTCATGCAACAACAACAAAAACCTCACACTAATTTCTACCCTCCTTTCCTACCACATTTCACTGCACTGATTTAATGCTCTAGAAAAGGGTAAAGACATTAAAAACTAAAACACAGATAAAAGAGCAGAAAGCAAAAAAACAGGCCACCTCAAGCTGTCCTTGGGTTTCCAACCCACCAACATTTCTTAGCCCGGAAGCTTCGGGGTCAAATGAATTGAGCACCGTGGCGTGGAGTTTAGCTTCAGCACTATAGGAGGCGATCACTGCCAGCATCACATCACGCCATGGATATCAGAGGGAATCCGTTTCTGCTGTGAGTCTAGAAGCCTTAGATCTGGTGCAGATCATGCAGACCACCCCCCACAGCCTCTCAGCGTGCACCCCGATCTGGGCACACAGAGCCTGAATCAGGTCTTGGACAGAAAGGTGCAGCGTGACCTTGGGGCAGCCTCCCTGGGCCCTCTTCTCACTCAAGAGCAGGACCCGAGACTCAACAGCCTACTCAAGCCTTGGTTTTCTCACCCGCAGAAAGAGAGTAAACCCCTGCTTTGCATGGGGCATGTGAGAAACAGACGTCGTGACGCGTGTAGGCGTGCACAGCCCCCGCGCACGCGTGCAGGCATGCAGAGCCCCCGCACACGGCGTGGACTGACCGTGCGGTAGGAAGCACCTGCTTTGACAGCTCTCCCGACACTTCTACTTTCAGTATTTAAATGACCCTGGAGATGCTCTTCTCCCAGTTGCTAAATTTACTGAGTAAACACAAACCAAAATGGCTCAAGAAGCGAGTTTATGGAAAAGTCTCACCATTGAGCAGTAACATGCACGCTTTCTATGCCTGTGATACTCACCGCCAGTGGGTGAAGTAATAAAACACTCATGCTGTGAGACACCTGCAGTACAGTAAACAATATAAAGGTTTAAGACAGGAAGGGATACACTCCAAAAAGGAACACTGATAATCTAATTTCAGAGACAAGGAAAGAAAGGTTGATTACTCAGTTCTCTGTTTAAAACCACAAGGGTTCTCTACTGCTACTGATTCTGTTTTATTCATATCACTAGGATTTATAAAGATGAGTCCACCAAAGACCAAATTACAGCCCTTCCTCCGGTAACAGGAAGGCCAGGCTCTGAGGGTCATATTGCTAAGAGACACATTTTGGGGGTAGGGAGGAATGGAGCCCTTCCACGTTATATTTTAAATGGCAAGCTGTTATTTGACTGCAAATTACGTAACTGGGAAAACCAACAGAGGCAATGGCCAGAGCATCACAGTGGACCACCCATACGAAAACCAAAAATACACACCTAACAGCAACAGCCTCTCCACCAACAGCAGGTAATGAGGAAACGTGATTAATAGGTGGACCCCCAGATATGTGGCCACAAAAACGACCAAGGACCTGGGAACTCACAAGCCAGTTACAAGGCCTCAGAGCATGAAAACCCTAGGAAAGGCACTAAAGAATACCCGAACGAACAAGGACCCTTCCCTTTGCCAGTGTGAGATGACATCGTATTACAAAGATGTAACTTTTCCACAAAGCAATTCATACTTTGAAAGCAATCGTAGTAACTCTAATTGACTTTTTAGGTGGATAATAATCCTAGTAGCAGTCTTAAAGAGAAAAACCGTCCCCTGCCTCACTTGTAAAATGAGATCAGTCTGGTTTCACAGCAGAATTCAGGCGTCATCCTGGGGAACGTCTGCTTGACTTTGACCCTCCAGCACCTGCCGCAGCGCCCAGCACCTGGTAGGGCCTCAAAAACCTGCTGAGAGTAAGTGGGTCCTTTGGGAAAAGCACTGACCAGTCACCTTATTAACTGCAACACCAAGTAATTACCTGGAAACTGTGAAAATGTCCCAATTAAACCTCAGCTCTCCGCTGCAGTGTCATTTCATCAGGGGAACCTCTCCTGACCCCAGGCCCAAATTGGGCCCCTGAGTTCAAGCTCTTCCATCATCCTGGACCTCTCTTCATGATCTGTGTCTCAAATATAACTGGACGGTTGGGTGATTCCTGGTCTAATGTCTTTCCCCTGGTGCTGCTTTCCAGGGCCCATCGCTTCATGCGGCACAGAATGAGCACTCTATTAACGTGGTGGGGCAGTGAAGTTGGGTCCCCTCCTCCAGGAATCGACATCATCACTTCCTCTAAGTGACAGCTGCTTTCAAAGGATGCAGCTTCACCTTCAAATAGATGCCCGAATGAAGGAACCACAAGCTGAACTCTTACTGTGAACAGCTGGTTATTCTTACGATCAAATATGTTCTTAATCAAAGTTAAAGCTATGGAAATAAATACCTACAAATCTTTATAGAATACTTAAATAAAGGAAATTTACTCTCACGTTTTCAAACAACATACAGTTTAATTTAATGACTATTTCACTATTAAGGGTATAATAGCATCTTCTTCAAATGAAAATATGCTCGTCATTTATAGTTATGCGATTCATGGGGTCGCAAAGAGTCGGACACGACTGAGCGACTGATCTGATCTGATCTATAGTTATGCATATAAATTTATTCTTTAGTTTTTATTTTTTGAACTTCAGAACAGAACATTTACTTACAAAAGATAACCACTAATCTGCAATACTTATAGTTCAGTTGGTGCTATTTAAAGATAACACTGCAACTGGAAGCTTCTCCTAAACTGTTTACTCTGGATCTAAGGTGACTTTTACACAGCCTCTGAACGATGTATTCCCCAGTATCTTGCTATGAAAAACCTCAACGATAAACAGCTGAATTTCATAGTGAATAACTATACAGCTACCAATTAAATTTTACCATTAACATCCTTATACATTACAACATTACGTACATTGATTTTTTTTTTTTTTTTGCAATAAATTGTGAAAAAGTTTAGGAATGCTTTGGAATGGCAAAACTATGTATTCTGCATTCAACATGAGAGAAATGAACTGAAAAGGGAAGCTTAAGAGCTAAAGTATTTTATCTGCTGGTCATGTGTGCATAACCAACCATCTTCTTGCTATGTGCCATCTCCACTGGCTAGATGTACACAGCTACACGATTATAAATTATGCACATAACCTTTAATTAGTTCATTTTTTAGAATCATTGCTGGACCACCTGTGTGAATGCAGTTACAAACCAACTGAGTATCTATTATAAATGAAGCAGAGACTTACACTTCCTGACAAGACACAGAAACAGAAATGGGATTTGCCCTACTTCCTGAAACAATGAAAAAAACTAAGCTAAAACATATGGAATAATGGTTTGCAAGGCATGGATTTCAGGCAGTGAAAGATAGAGATTCCTGAGAGATGGGAAACAAATACCCAGCTTTCTCCTTCAACAGAATTTCCAGGTTTCAGCACAGGCAGAAAGAACCCAGGTGACGTTCAGCAGACATCAGGTGTTAGAATTTGCAAGGTACAGTCCCAGAGAGGACAGAGGTGCACAGAGACAACTCCAGAGACTGCAGAGGTCTCCTTCAACTATTCAGCAGAGGACTGACCAGCACATCTGTGTCAGAAAACTACTGGAGCCTGCAAGAAGAACACCCGAAAAGAGCAGAGACCCAGTACTCCCCCGGGGCCAACAGCGGTGCCTGTTCCCACCAACCAGACTGGAAGAATTCATTAATTCACAGAGTACCGGGCTCATAATCAGAGGGGTCTTATCTCAGTAGAGGGGATAATTAGCCACAGAGTGACTATGACCACAGTCCTTCCTTCTTGTTGTTCAGTCGCTAAGCTGTGTCCGACTCTTGGCAACCCCATGGACTGCAGCACTCCAGGCTGCCCTGTCCTTCACCATCTCTTGGAGTTTGCTCACAGTCATGCCCACTGAGTTGGTGATGCTATCCAACCATCTCATCCTCTGGTGCCCCCTTCTCCTTTTGCCTTCGATCTTTCCCAGCATCAGGGTCTTTCCAATGAGTCAGCTCACTAGTCCTTCCTAACACCTCTTAAAAGCAAGAATCAAAAGGATCAAACTGTTTGCAAGTAACTTAACTGCATGCAAAGCAAAGCTCCAGAACATTAGCAGAAATCAGTTAAGTACGCAGTATTCATCAAGACAAAATCCACATGGTCAGGCATCCAATAAAAAATTAATTACCAGACACATAAAGCAGCATGAAAGATATAATCTATAACAAGAAGGAAAACCAATCAATTGAACTGACCTGGGACTGACACAATGGTGGAATTAACAGATAAGGCTAAAACAACATTCTGTGTTTATAAAGTTAGGTGGAGACACGAAGATATAGAAAATACATAAACTATATAAGATGAAGACGACAATGTGAGATGAAAAACTTACTGGGTGGGAATTAACAAAAAAGTGGAGACACTGCAGAAAATTACTGAACTTGAAGACAACAAAGGGAATCACCAAATGAAACACATGGAAAAAAAAAATACAATGCTAAAGAGAAAAAGAGCACCTGTGAGCTGGGGGACAACTCTCAGGGGCCTAACACACACGTTACTGGAGTCTCTAAAGGATTATGGTGCAGGGGGGCAGAAAAAAATGTTTGCAGAGATAAGGGCCAAATACTTTCCCAAATTTGATAAAAATTATAAATGAACTCCAAACAAAAGAAAAAGAAGAAAAATACACCAAGGCCCATCGTAATCAAGGTGCTTGATTAAAAAGAATAAAAGAAAAAGATCGTAAAAAGCAGCCAGAGGGAAAAAAAAAGATGCACCAGGTTCAAAGGAACAGAGGCAGGAAAGGCAGCCGACTTCTCATGAAAAACGATGCAAACAAGAAGAGAGTGGAGCACAATTTTTAAAGGATCAAACTCTGACCTGCTGCTCTATACCCACAGAGGTATTGTGGGTTCAGCTCCAGACCACTGCAATAAAGTGAATGTCAAAAATAAAGCTAGTCACACAAAGCTGTTGGTTTCCCAGTGCCTATAAAAGTTACATTGAAACCGTATGATAGTATATTAAGTGTACAATAGCTTTATGTCTAAAAACGCTAACCATTATCTGAGTCTTCAGAGAGTCATAATCTTTCTGCTGGTGGAGGGTTTGAAATATTTTGAGCATTACCAAAGTGTGACAGTGGGACACAAAGCGAGCAGAATGGTTGGGAAATGGTGCCAACAGAGCTGCCTGTCACAGGGCCGCCACAGATCCTCAATGTGTCACAAACACAATGCATCCAAAGCGTAATGAAGTGGGGGATGCCTGCGTGTCATTCAAGATCAAAGGCAAAAGAACGACTTTCTCAGGCAAACAAACGCTAGAAGAATCAATCGCTGGCAGACCTCAGGGGTGGGCCTCCCTGATAGCTCAGCTGGTAACGAATCCACCTGCAAAGCAGGAGGCTCTAGTTCGATTCCTGGGTTAGGAAGATCCCCTGGAGGAGGGCATGGCAACCCACTCCAGTACTCTTGCCTGGAGAATCCTGATGAACAGAGGATCCTGGTGGGCGTCGCAAAGAACTGGACACAACTGAGCGACTACCCATAGCACAGCACAGATGTCAGAGGTAAAGAATCGACCCGCCACATGGGAGACTTGGGTTTGATCCCTGGGTTGGAAAGATCCCCTGGAGAAGGAAAAGGCAACCCACTCCAGTATTCTTGCCTGGGACATCCCATGGACAGAGGAGCCTGGTGGGCTATAGTCCCCATAGGGTTGCAAAGAGTCGGACACAAATTAGCGACTAAACAACAACAGACGTCTACGACAAGAGAAATTTAAGAAAGTCCTTCAAGCAGAAGAAAACTGGAATCAGATGGATATTGGAATGAAGAATACTGAAAACGGTAAGTATTTGGGTAAGTATAAGAGGGTTTAAGAAAGAGAGGAAAACAATAGAATGGGAAAGACTAGAGATCTCTTCAAGGGAACATTTCATGCCAAGATGGGCTCAATAAAGGACAGAAATGGTATGGACCTAACAGAAGCAGAAGATATTAAGAAGAGGTGGCAAGAATACACAGAAGAACGTATGAAAAAGATCTTCACAACCCAGATAATCATGATGGTGTGATCACTCACCTAGAACCAGACATCCTGGAATGTGAAGTCAAGTGGGCCTTAGGAAGCACCACTACAAACAAAGCTAGTGGAGGTGATGGAATTCCAGTTGAGCTATTTCAAATCCTAAAAGATGATGCTGTGAAAGTGCTACACTCAATATGGCAGCAAATTTGGAGAACTCAGCACTGGCCACAGAACTGGAAAAGGTCAGTTTTCATCCCAATCACAAAGAAAGGCAATGCCAAAGAATGCTCAAACTACCGCACAATTGCACTCATCTCACAAGCTAGTAAAGTGATGATTAAAATTCTCCAAGCCAGGCTTCAGCAATACATTAACGGTGAACTTCCAGACGTTCAAGCTGGTTTTAGAAAAAGCAGAGGAACCAGAGATCAAATTGCCAACATCCGCTGGATCATGGAAAAAGCAAGAGAGTTCCAGAAAAACATCTATTTCTGCTTTATTGACTATGCCAAAGCCTTTGACTGTGTGGATCACAATAAACTGTGGAAAATTCTGAAAGAGATGGGAATACCAGACCACCTGACCTGCCTCTTGAGAAACCTATATGCAGGTCAGGAAGCAACAGTTAGAACTGGACATGGAACAACAGACTGGTTCAAAAGGAGTATGTCAAGGCTGTATATTGTCACCCTGCTTATTTAACTTCTATGCAGAGTACATCATGAGAAACGCTGGGCTGGAAGAAGCACAAGCTGGAATCAAGATTGCCGGGAGAAATATCAATAACCTCAGATATGCAGATGACACCACCCTTATGGCAGAAAGTGAAGAAGAATTAAACAGGCTCTAGATGAAAGTGAAAAGGTGAGAGAAAAAGTTGGCTTAAAGCTCAACATTCAGAAAACAAAGATCATGGCATCTGGTCCCATCACTTCATGGCAAATAGATGGGGAAACAGTGGAAACAGTGGCTGACTTTATTTTTCTGGGCTCCAAAATCACTGCAGATGGTGACTGCAGCCATGAAATTGAAAGACACTTACTCCTTGGAAGGAAAGTTATGACCATCCTAGACAGCATATTAAAAAGCAGAGACGTTACTTTGCCAACAAAGGTCTGTCTAGTCAAGGCTATGGTTTTTCCTGTGGTCATGTATGGATGTGAGAGTTGGAGTATAAAGAAAGCTGAGCACGGAAGGATTGATGCTTTTGAACTGTGGTGTTGGAGAAGACTCTTGAGAGTACCTTGGACTGCAAGGAGATCCAACCAGTCCATCCTAAAGGAGATCAGTACTGGGTGTTCATTGGAAGGACTGATGTTGAAGCTGAAACTCTAGTACTTTGGCCACCTGATGCGAAGAACTGACTCACTGGAAAAGACCCTGATGCTGGGAAAGATTAAGGGGAGGAGGAGAAGGGGATGACAGAGGATAAGATGGTTGGATGGCATCACCGACTCAATGGACATGGGTTTGGGTGGACTGCGAGAGCTGGTGATGGACAGGGAGGCCTGGCGTGCTGCAGTTCATGGGGTCACAAAGAGTTGGACACAACTGAGAGACTGAACTGAACTGAAGAGGGTTTAACAATTTTTAAATCTCTTTAAAATAGAACAGTTTCCTAAAAATAATATACCATGGGGTTTATAACATACGGAGAAGATGTACAGCAACAACAGCAGAAAAACTGGGGGAGAAGACATGGAAGTCCGCTGCTGTGAACGTGTTTACGTGACACGGCGCACAGTCACTTAGAGGCTGACTGTGACGAGTTACAGATGCATTCTGGAAAAGCTAAATACATGAGATCAAACACTAGTTATAGTTTAGGAGTTTCCTGGTAGTGCAGGGGATATGACCCTGCCTGCCAGTGCAGAGGACATGGGCTTGATCCCTGGTCCGGAAAGACCTCACATGCTGTGGAGCAACTAAGGGCGTGAACCACAATTACGCAGTCCACGCCCCAGAGCCCACGAGCCGCAGCTACCAAGTCCTGTACGCTGGGGCCTGAACGTCGCAGCTCCCGAAGCCCAGGCCTGGCGCGTGCGCTCCACAGGAGAAGCCCCGACAATGAGAAGCCCGCGCAAGTAGCCCCTGCTTGCCGCAACTAGAGAAAGCTCTCACAAAGCAATGAAAACCTAGCACGGCCGAGAATAAATTAAAAAAAGTTTTTTTTTAAAAACAGTGATAGTTTAAAAGCCAACAAAAGAGATAAAATGTAATCACAAAAAAATATTCAATTGGTCAAAAAGAAAGCAGAAAAAGAGGAAAAGGGAACAAAACCCAGATAGAATAAATAGGGAAAAAATATAGCAAAATGGTAGATTTAAACCCAACAATATCAATACTCACAATGAAAGTTAATGGTTTGACTACCCCAATCAAAAGGCAGAGATTGCTTGACTGAATAAAAGTATAAGACTCAACCATATACTGTCTACGATAAGTCCACTTTAAATATAAAGATACACATTGGTCAAAAGTAAAAGGAAAGAAAAAGATTTGCCATGGTAACACTAGTCAAGAAAGAGTTGGAGGGACTATACTAACATACAAAGTAGGTTTTGTAGAAAATAATGTTACTTGTGATAAATGGATCATTTTACAGTAATAAAGGACAATTTAATTAATAAATAATACTAATACGTGTGCACTGAATGACATGAAGCACGTGATGCAACTGCAAAAACAGAAAGAGAGAATGAAAAACTCCAATTACAACAGCAGCAAAAAACGAAATACTTATGAGTCTAAAAAATACACGGGAATCTACATGCTTAAAACTTCAGAGATGACCAAAATGCAGAGATATGCTGTGTTCCTAGACTGAAAGGGTCAATATTGTTAAGATACCAATTCTCTCCAAATGTACCTATTCAATACAATTCTAATTAAAACCCTTGAAAGATATTTTGTAAATAAAGACAAGCTGATTCTAAAATTAATTTGGAGAGATAAAATAACTAGAAAAGCTAAACAATTTGAAGAAGAATAAAAAGGTTGGACTTGATCTCAAAATTTAATACAAAGCTAATGGATTTCCTCAGTGGCTCAGATGGTAAAGAATCTGCCTGCAGTGCAGGAGATCTGATTTAATCCCTGTGTTGGGAAGATCCCCTGGAGAAGGGAATGGCTACCCATTCCAGTATTCTTGCCTGGAGCATTCCATGGACAGAGGAGCCTGGCAGGTTACAATCCACAGGGACACAAAGATTCGGACACAACTGAGCGACTAACACCATCACTTCACAATCATGAAGACAGTATGGTAGAGGTGAGCAGATCCCTCGATCAGTGGACGAGAATACAGGGTCCAGGAACACACTCACAAATACGGTCAGTTGTTGACTGACCACATCAAGAAGGTGGGAAGGAATTCAGTGGAGAACGGTTATTCTCTTCAACACACACTTGGACATCCATAGGCCAAAAAATGAACCTAAGAGAAAATGGATCATAGATTTAAATGTAAAAGTAGAAACATTTAGGAGAAAATTTTTTGAGTTTGGGTGGGACAAAGAGTTCTTATACATGACACCAAAAGCAGTATCCGTGAAAGAGACAAACCATGAATTAGACCTAAATGAAAAACTCTGTAAGACACTGTTAACATAAAAAGACAAGCAACACACTGAAAGAAAGGATTTGCAAATCACGTATCTGGCAAAGCGTTTGTATCCAGAAAATGTAAAGAAGTGTCAAACTCAGTAAGAAAACAACCCAATCAAAAAATGGGCCAATGATATGAACACACACTTACCCAAGGAAGATATGCAAACACAGGAAAAGATGCTCAGCATCGTCAACCGTCAGGGAATTCCAGCTTAAAGTCAAAATAAGATAAAAGGACTGAAGACACCAAATGCTGACAAGGAGCTGGAGCAACTGGAACTATCACGTGACTGGTGGGAGCACAAAAAATGCACGTCGACCCGGGAAAACAGTTTTGCGATTTCTTAGAAAGTTAAACAAGTACTCGACGATATGACCCAGCAAGCCCACGCCTGTGTGCTCAAACATAACTTCAAACTTGTTGTGCTAAGTTAAAGGAGCCAGACTCAAAAGGCAACATACTGTCCGAGTCCATTTATACGACATCCTGCAAGAGGCCAAACAGAGCTGGGGGAGAGGTTAGTGGCCGCCAGAGGCAATGGATAAGGGGAAGGTCTGATTGCAAAGGAGCAGGGTGCAAGGCGCAGCGCTTTTTTGGAGGGCAATAAAAGTGTTCTCTACCCTGAGTGGTTACATGACTATACGTATTTGTCAGATCTCAGAGAACTCTTCACGAAAAAGTTAATTTTGCCATATGGAGATTTAAAATCAATTTAAACATGTTACAGAAAGGTATTTACTAGGTTCTAAGTTCTCAAACCTTCTTGGTTCACAATGCCCTAAATGTCATCATAATTTCTTCATGGTGCTCTTAGATCAAAAGAAATAGCTACCAATTTAGGAGCTTAAAAAACTCCAGCTTTTGTGAGGTACAACTGACATGTGTAACTGTACGTCAACTGTACAATTTGATATATTTAACATTCGCATACATCCATGAAATACATCATGCAAGATAATAAATGTATCCATCATCTCCCAAAATTTCTTAGCAGTCTTTTGGGAAAAAAGGTACATATAAGTTGGTTGGCTGGAGGTAGGGCTGGGTTTAGGTAGAACCAGGAAAGGGTGGAGTAAAGACAAAGATTAACTTTTTTTTTCTTTTTGTATTTATTTCACTTATTTAAAATACGCACACATTTAAAAATAATTTTAATACATCCAACAAAACAAAGGGTAATTTTCTCAAAATAAGAACAAATCTCCAAAAAACGGCTCACTGATACTTAAGGTAGAACAAGCATTCTCTGGATTTCAATAAGCACTTGCTGTTTTCATCTCCCCTTAGCTCATCTCTGATGAAAGCGCTTCTTTACCCCCATGTTACGGTGACTTTGGTAAAACAAAAACAACTAGGCAAAAAGGGGAATGCATTGTTCATCGGAAGGACTGATGCTGAAGCTGAAACTCCAGTACTTTGGCCACCTGATTCGAAGAGCTGACTCATTTGAAAAGACCCTGATGCTGGGGAAGATTGAGGGTAGGAGGAGAAGGGGACGACAGAGGATGAGATCAGAGGATGGCATCATTGACTCGATGGACATGAGTGAGTAAGCTCCGGGAGTTGGTAATGGACAGGGAGGCCTGGCGTGCTGCAGTCCATGGGGTCGCAAAGAGTCGGACACGACTGAGCGACTGAACTGAACTGATGGTTTAAATCACCACCTGAAAGAAATCTGCGGACTACTGAAGCTTCATTTTTAATATACCACCCCCTTTCATTCAAAATGCCCTTTCCCCTCTCATTTGCAAACTATCTTTACCCTTACAACACATAAAACTTTCCAGAACACACTGCAAACATCAGATATAAACCCCGAAGGAGAGTATCCACCATCAGTCCTTACTGGACACAAGACAATCACCGAGGGGAACTCGGCATGAAACCTCCCATAAGGACCAGAGAGAAACGCTCTGCTCTTATTAGAGAATGCCGACTTGAACCCCAAGCCTAAAAGAAAACTTGCAAGGCACCATCTCGTCACTGACAAGCAGTACAGGTTAAAATATGGTGATGCACTCATTTCCCCTGAAACTCAACATGGATCCCCACAAGGACAGTACTGCTGTTACACTACACACCAGGAGGGTTTTTTTTTTTAAAGAAAAACATATTTACTGATTTTTGATGATGGCAAATGAGATACATAATCATATGAAATTTTTTAAAATTACAAAAATATAGTAAAAGGGGAAAATCCACATAAACACACCACGTGGAGGCAGCTACTATTAACAGTTGGCTCTGCGCTCCTCTAGAACAGTCTGTCTCTGAGACAGTAAGGGCAGGGTGCGGAAGGGCGCCTCTGCGTCTGATTCACTGACTGAATCCAGCCCCACAGAGATAGGTGATTCCAGAGAGGTCTACCTTGATGTGAAGCACTTCTGAGCCAGCCACTCCACTCAACCGGTGACCAAAACAACTTTTCTGACCTGCAGGCTATATTCATCTGTGACTAAGACTAGCCTTAGTGCCCTCGCCGAGGCAGGAAACTATCGAGTGAGGGTTACTGAGCTCTGACCAGGACTTGTGCTAAATTCCGAGGAAGAAGCGGGGCACTGCAAACCGTATTCTCTGGAACTGAGAGCCCAGGGGGAGTTGGAGTTGTCACAGGCTGCACGGGAAGGCTTCATCTCAGGGGGCGGGGCAGGCAGGCCATTCAGCGTGACCCGGAGATGCTGGCAAACTCAGCGCGATGCCCCAGGAAAGCGATGCCCCGGAAAACGTTTCTGAGCCGCTCCCAGGCCGTGCTGGTAGACCTCCTTGAGAGGAGTGCTTCTCACACTTTTTGGTCTCAGGACCCCTTTAAACTCCTTCGAGTTATTGAGGATCCAAAGAACTTTAGTTATTAGAGTTCTGTCTATGGATATGGACAGTATTGGAAATTAAAGCAGAGAAATTAAAAAAGAATACTTGCTCATTGAAAAATAATAAACTCATTATGTCAATATAAATTTATAAAAATAACTACATCTTTCATAACTAACATTAGTTATTTCATAAAACAACTCACATTAAATAAAAAGATTTCCTAAAACAAATTCAGTGAGAAAAGTGGCACCGTGTCACATTTTTGCAAACGCCTTTACTATTTGGTTTCATTAAAAAAAAAACAAAACCCACAAAGCTGAATTCTTATATCTGCTATGCTCAGAATGTTCACTTGGTTGAAATACAGGAAGAAAAACCTGTCTCCAGCAGATACGTAGTTGGAAGAGCGAGGGGTGATCAATAGCTCTTCTAGATAACTGTGGATTTCTTTGATACTTTACCAAAACTTGACAAGTGGTAGTTCACTAAAGGAGAAGGCAATGGCACCCTACTCCAGTACTCTTGCCTGGAAAATCCCATGGATGGAGGAGCCTGGTAAGCTGCAGTCCATGGGGTTGCTGAGAGTCGGACACGACTGAGCGACTTCACTTTCACTTTTCACTTTCATGCATTGGAGAAGGAAATGGCAACCCACTCCAGTGTTCTTGCCTGGAGAATCCCAGGGATGGGGGAGCCTGGTGGGCTGCCGCCTATGGGGTCACACAGAGTCGGACACGACTGACGTGACTTAGCAGCAGCAGCAGCAGCAGCAGTCCACTAAAGGTTACCTATTCTGTGGAATCCTAAATCTTATCAATTACAGGGGTCTCTAATTCCTGAAAACCCCATGATGTGTCTTGCACTCTAAATGGCTCTCTGGCCAGTGAATGATTTTATAATATCATCTGTTCGTCATTTGGAAAATACTGGCCTCACTGAATTATGTGTGTTAATGTATTGTAAACAAATTGCCTATTAGACTGAAGTGCCATGCTTTTTAAAAACAAGTTTATTGAGACATTCACATATCATACAATCCACCCCTTTAAAATGTACAACTTGATTGTTTTTAATATATTCACAGGACTGTCTAGTTCCTTTCATTGTGTATACTAAGGATCCCACTCATTGGTATCGACGCCAGTCTCAGCAGGACAGCTTGCAGCACTGGGAAGCTGAAGTCTGCACTGGCAGATACAAATCTTCCAAAATTCAGAATTTCTCCTGAGAGCTTGAATTTTCTTTTTGAATGCTCAAATTTTAATCACTGACAACAAACATCATCAGTTATCTTCCTTAAAGTGACACTTTCATTTTATTTTGTGAGAAGATGCTCCCTGAAAACCCAAGTCTGAATAACCTTTTTGTTAGTCGTTCAAGTATAAATGGTATTCTGTGAAAGAAGAGGCTATGCTATTAACTTGGTTTTGCTATGAGAAAAATGCCAAAGCCTGAAAAAAGGATTAATTAGATAAGTTAATTAAATACCAGATGGCTGACTATATTTTAAAAATGGCCGAAATATTGAGATAATGGAGTTTACGTAATTTAGCCCAAAAATCTAGACTCCAGGAACTTCCCCCCTGGGTATTGCTCCCTTTTCATCCTCATCTCCCTGAACCTAAGCTATTTTAATCTGGAAAATAAAGGTCGGGCTTGATGATCTATAAGCTTCATTTAATTTCCGTTGAATGACGTATAATAGAAAGACACAGCTCACATGAAAAGTGCTAAACGTCATTAGCCAAGAGGGAAACAGTAACCAGAACGCCAGTGAGATCCTAGCTCATACCTACCAGGATGGCCACCATCAAACAGACGGGCAGTAACAAGTACGGGAGAGGGGGGGAAACTGCAGCCCTCATACCCCGATGCTGGGAACGTGAAACGGGGCAGCCACTTTGGGAAGCAGTCTGGCAGCTCTCCAAAACGCTGAACACACAGTGTTAGCACGGGACCTAGCGTTCCACTCCTGGGTAAACACTCCAGAGAAATGAAGACATGTATGTACACAGAAGTCTGTACATGAATGCTCACAGGGGCATTAGTCACCACTGCTAAGTAGCAGAAATGACACAAATGTCCACCAATGGATAAACAGATAAATAAAACGTGGAGTATATATTCATGTAATGGAATATTATTCAGCAATAAAAAGAAGTTCTGACACATGCTACAACATCAATGAAACGTGAGAACATTATGCAAAGTAAAAGAAGGTCGTGTACTGTGTAATTCCATTTCTAAGAAATATCCAGGTTAGGCCAATCTACAGAGGGAGGAATTAGAGGAGTGGTTACCCGGGACAGGGGTGAGGAGTTAGGAAGAGTGGCAGTAACTGTTAATGGGTACAGGATATTTTTTAGGGGGATGAAAATATTACAAAATTATATGTGCTGATGCCTGCACAACCCTGTGAACAGACTAGACTGAATTGTACATCTTAAAGGGGTGGATTGTACTTATGAATTACCCGTCAATAAATCTGTTAAAAAAATATAGCAGCCCAGTGTAATAGGCAACGTATTTAAAAGATGTAAGCATAAAGAACACAACATCTCTAGAGTTTTGGATTCTTCAAAGTCAGTAGGAATAAATGTCTGTAAAAATATTAAGACAGGGACTCCCTTCGCAGTCCAGTGGTGAAGACTCCGTGTTTCCACTGCAAGGTACAAGGGCTCGATCCCTGGTTAGGGAATTAGGATCCCAAGAGCCATGTGGTGCAGCCAAAAAAGAAAAAAGCAAAACACACACCAGGCAACCCTTCAAGCAAGGCTCATGGTGAGCACACCGGGGCGCTGGGATGGAACTGCGAAGGGGCCCACCTCTCCGCCTGCCCCGCCGGGGCCGGGCGCTGCGCGGCGGAGGCCTTCTGTCGGCTCTTGAGTCCTGCACACGCTCTGCTTCTGAGAGGGTCAGACAGGCTGCTGGCGCCATCCCCACCACACTCTTACATTGTGTCTGTCCTCAGCACCCTCCGTCTACCAAGCGAAACAGCGAGAGCAGACACAGCGCAAACCCTCCCTCACTCTCATTAACCCATCAACAGGGGTGCCCCCTCCCCGCCCCCTCTCGAGGGAAGGCCGGCTGTGCTCTCCTGCCCTCGCCGCAGTCAGAGACAGAGCACAGAACGACCGTCCCTGTCCTCAGCGACACGGGAAAGCACCTCCTTCTCGCACCTTCGTGGGACGGTCTAACTCACCTCGTACCAGGTTTCTCTCCGCACCTCTTCCCACCACATGGGCGGTCCTGCAACTCTACTCTCTCCCCACTTCCCCTTCTTTCATGGCCTCACCTTAACCAAAAACGACACGTTACTGATCCCAGCTCTGGGAGGGCGCACATCTTGCTCATCACTCTTATTTCCTCACCTAAAAACGTGCTCAGGGGATGCTCAGCAAGTGTCTGCTATGTGCATTAGAGGCAAGATGCCCAGGACTCTGAAGACGGCCTGCATTGCCTGGAGGGGAACAAAGCTAAGATGGTGGGAGAGCCTGGTTATTAGGACACGGTTTTAACAGGGAGGCAAGAAGTAACGATCACGTCATCTGAAACAAGTCTCAAGAGCTCAAGGCATGCTAAGTGGTTCTGGTAACACGACGCCTCAGTGAAAGACCCAGGAGAGACTGGGGCCCGCAGGCAGTGCAGGGCAGGCATCCAGACCACACCCGGCCAGCCTGGGCCTCGATGCCCTTGCGGACCCCCTCCCTCCCGGGGAGAGAGCGGGACTCAGGGGCTGCTGGCAGCCCAGGCTCCGTCCAAACAGAAGAAGCTTCCACACGGGTCATCTAATACAGAATATATTGAGTGTTTATAATAGATGCCATTTAGATACACAATGGCACCCCACTCCAGTACTCTTCCCTAGAAAATCCCAAGGACGGAGGAGCCTGGTGGGCTGCAGTCCATGAGGTCGCTAAGAGTCAGACACATTTGAGCGACTTCACTTTCACTTTTCACTTTCACGCATTGGAGAAGGAAATGGCAACCCACTCCAGTGTTCTTGCCTGGAGAATCCCAGGGACGGGGGAGCCTGGTGGGCTGCTGTCTATGGGGTCACACAGAGTCGGACACAACTGAAGTGACTTAGCATAGCATAATTCAAAAATAGAATACATTTAATATACAGTAAAGCAGCATTTAAAGTCAATGGAGAAAGGGGAATATTCATCACACGATGTAGGGACTAATGATTTTTTAATCATTTTAGAAGACAGTTATATCCCTTAAAAAAAAAAAAAGGTTCCAGGAGGACTGCAAAACATCTTTTTTTTTGATTTTTGAACAGAATTATCAAAGTGTTAGAAAAGATTAGAGATTTCTCTTTGCGAGTCTGGGGTTTGGGAGGCCCTTCCATAGTAACTAAGAGTGGAAGTTAAGGAGAGAAAAAGACATTCCCTGATTTTCCTTAGTCTGGATGAGAGAAGCTTTAAAGGATTTACTGATCAGTATACACCTGCCAGGGGATAGTGAAGGACAGGGAGGCCTGGCGTGCTGCAGCCCATGGGGTTGCCAAGAGTCGGACACGACTTAGTGGCTGAACAATAGGCCTGTGATGGTTCTTCAGGTAGGCGTCTGGGGAGGAACCCAAACGGACCTCACAGCCCTAGGCGGACAACAGGCTGGTAAAGTCTGACCTTTAAGAGTTAACCAATAAAGGAAGCAAGTTGATCTCAACTTTGGATACAATAGATTATGAATTACACAAAGAACGTGACTTACATTTCTTTTCTTCCAAAGCACACATACTAATATAAGAAGAAACATATTTTAGGTCAATGAGCCTAGTCAATTTTGAAATATATAGCTTTAGGGGAAAAGAATCAGAAACTTAAGAGAGTTCAATGGAAATCAGGATTTAAAATTTTATATTAAGCCACAAGGATTCCCTAGTTATCAAGGAGTAGATTTCAATGGAAATCAGGATTTAAAATTTTATATTAAGCCACAAGGATTCCGTAGTTATCAAGACAGATAAAATAACAATTCAAAAAAAATGCAACAGATAACTGGAGTTCAGCATTAAACATTAGAGTTTTAAAAATGGTATCACATGAAATGTTTCTAGATGGTACTGACTGAGGTCACAGCGGGACCTGCAAAGGACCTAGAAACGGGCTGGAGAGTCTGAGACTCAGACAGGGATTTGGGAGTCAAATGAAACCAACGGTGAACCCGCCAATCAGGGAGGACTGTCCTGACTCCGGCTTGGCCCACCACTATTTCACCTCCTCCCAAGCATCAGCATTTTCCTGCTGATGTGCGGACCACACGCTTACTTCTGAATTGTGCACGGGCACTGTTAAAGAGGGTAAGACAGTTAAGAAAAAAATGAAAGTTCTGACATTTCTACCCCACGTGGTGGCTGTGAGGAGCAGGTGAGTTAACACACGCAGGGCACAGCGGTCCTTCGAGTCCCCTCACCGTAGTCGATGTTCATTCCTCCAGGTGCCAGTACACATTTTTGAACAGGAGGATTTTTTTTGGTAGCAAATGTCATGTTAGGCTTAAACGTCTTAGCTTATTCTAAGCAAGTCAGAGTTCAGCTTGTAACCAAGGGTTGGGCACGCTGGTTAAACGGCAATTACTTACCATATGGACTACTTCTGGGTAAATAGGCTCTGTGATCACATTCCGATTATGGGTGATATATTCTACCATCTCACTTAAAGCAGCTCGTTTTACTTCCTTCCACTTTAGGTCACTTAGTGGATCGGAAACAAAGTCAAAGAGGACACAACACTGACGTAACTTCTGGATAAAAAGCTTCTCTTGATCAGCAGGAGGAACATCTGAAAAGGAGAAAGCAAAGTATTATCGATCACAACAATGCTTAACCCAGAATTACTGTGACGCGCTTTTAAGTTTTCTACAACTTTTGAATCTCTATTGAGATTTGAGAAACAAGAGATGGGGTAGGAGTGAATAGAGATTATACATTCCTTAAAGACAATGAAAGGAAAAAATAAGCTAGTCGCTGCTCATATCATATGTTTCATATGACAAAGTTTCTATGTTTCTTAACTCTCTGAAGCCATGTCCAGAGTACTGTTCAAAACAAAATTCTAATTAAGTGCTTGCATTCAACAAACGTGACCCTGAAGCCGTATCAGATGTTGGCAGGATGCTGGGCAGTGGGACAGGAGGCAAACCGCAGCTCCGGTGTAGGGTGAGGGGCACCAGGGCCCACTGCACACGGCAGGTGAGCGGTCACAGGAGGGGTGCCCCCCGGGCCCGCTGTTGCTCTAGATTTACGGGGGAGGGCGAGGTGGCTGTCCCTCGGCCAGCTGGTAAGCAGCAAGGGCCATCGCTGTGGAGCTGCCCAAACGCGCTGTTCCATGCACACAGTGGGGGTCTCCACCCACCCTGGTGCCCCGTATCCTCCGTCAGCGTGGGTGACGGTCAACACGTGTCACATACGACAACAGCAATGCAGAAACAGCGCAAACAATAGCGGTGTTACTGAGGGAGTGCTCGCCTGGGCCGGGGCTCGCACCGAAAGCTTTATACACATCACACATACTGTTCTCACGTAATCTTTACAATGACACAACAGAAACGAGATGCAGGCACGGAGGGTCAGTGTAGGACTGGGAAGTGATGGAGCTCTGTGCGACGTTCTGGGAGGTGTTGGAAAGCCCCGATCTGCCCGTGTGAGTGTGACAGCTTTCTGGGGTGAAGAGGAAATCGGTGGTGATATTAACAAACAGGATCTATTGACCCATTGACTGAAATGTGTCCAAGATCTGCCTGACACAGTGAACCAAGAGTTTCCACAAGATCACACTGGTGTTACACTATCAGTTAAGGGTAAAATAGCCATTCGGAG
The DNA here is from genome assembly GCF_029378745.1 of Bos indicus. Classification (NCBI taxonomy): domain Eukaryota; kingdom Metazoa; phylum Chordata; class Mammalia; order Artiodactyla; family Bovidae; genus Bos; species Bos indicus. The sequence goes on along the minus strand of NC_091780.1, from coordinate 66,816,426 downwards.
GATGAAGCAGCCCACCAGGTCTTAATTTGATAAGGTGTACAGGAGCCTATTACTGTGGTTTCAGAGTCCACGCTGCAGAATCCTTCAAGAAACCTCTCACTGCTTACTTTTTGCTGTGGTATCAAAGAAAATGTCCATAACGATCTGAAAAGCCTACTGAAACGCTCCTCCCTTCCCAATCATGTGTCTTCCCGGAAGCATTGTTTTAACCCAAACACATGGCAACAGGCTGGATGCAGAGGCAGGCCGCAGAATCCAGCTCTCTCCTCGTAAGTCAGACATTAAAAAGACTTTCAAAATAGAAAATGATACCACCCTCTCTGGTTTAATTTTTAATGTGGTCAATATCAGTAGTTAAGCCTGCATAAACAGAAGCTCTCCACATAGTTCTGAGGGGTGTGAGAGGGTCCTGAGACCAAAGCTGTTGAAACCCCCGCCCCATAGAAGCCAGCACCGCAAGTGGGTGCCCTGGTGGCCCTGGCTTCCCTGCTTCCACCCGCCTCTCCTCGCATCAGCTCCCCCAACCCACCTCACCTCCCTTTCCTCCACCAGCTGCCCCTCCTGTTTGGAGTTCTCGCTTGGCCTGCTCACTTCCTGGTCAGACAGGACGCACTCCTGGTCGTCATTTAGCTCCTCCTGCCTTGAACGGTCAGCTCCCTCACTGGGCATTTCTTCCGCATTGGACTGCTTGCTGAGAGCAGGTGCCAGGTGGATGTCCCCTGGTTCTCGGTACCCTCCAGTGCCCAGTGTGGAACCCTGCAACTAGCAGGCACTCAGCACAGCCTCCCACTTCCTGGGAAGCTCCCCGAGCCCCCACACTGCACAGCTGGTCCAAGGAGTGAGGGCGTGCTGCCTGAAGGCTACTCAGGACTGAGGGACAGAACTATGACCACAGACATCCTGAGTCTAGGTGGCTGTTGAATCACTTAGGTGAGTAATAGTCACTACAATGTCTGGGTCTCTTTACAATCAAACATCCAGCCCTCTTCAATGAAAAGCTTCATTTTCTTGATGACCTCTGAGCTTGACTTCAGTCCTCACTCAATTCCATACCTGCACTCACCCTCCACTTTGCCAGAAACACCTTGAATGAGCACATTTTGTAGTCACAGCTCGTGTACGTGGAAACTTTGGCTTTCTCACACTGTAGAGAACCGAGAAGCCCGTATTTACCCCTAAAAACTACGTGATGACTCAGCTGTCACCAGAACTCTGAAATAATCCTATTGCAATAAGAAGCAAGAGCAGAGTAAAATCTTTTTTCTTCATAAAATTTCTACCTATAAATATCCTTCTAAAAAAAACAAGAAAATCTCAACTTGCTGAAACTGTCAATTCTTCCAGGGTTCCAGATGGCTAAGGTGTTCAGTTCAGTCGCTCAGTCGTGTCCGACTCTTTGTGACCCCATGAACCGCAGCACGCCAGGCCTCCCTGTCCATCACCAACTCCCAGAGTTCACTCAGACTCACGTCCATTCAGTCAGTGATGCCATCCAACCATCTCATCCTCTGTCGTCCCCTTCTCCTCCTGCCTTCAATCTTTACAGTATTAAATATTTTTGTTTACAGTTTAAAGTTTGTGAGCAAAATCTCATGACCTCGTGTTTTAAAACCTCATTTGGCTACATTTACAACTTTATTGTTTTTTAAAAAAACTATATTAGACCAATCAAATCGAGTGAAAAATATTGCACCCACAGCCCCATCAGATATTTCCTTATGTTCACTGATTTATTTGGCTGCATCGGGTCTTTGCTTGGCAGGCGGGATCTTTTGCTGTGGTGCACGGGCTCTCTAGCTGTGGTGCCTGGGCTCAGTAGCTGTGGCACACGGGCTCAGCGGCTCCATGGCATATGGGATCTTAGTTCCCTGAGCCCTGACCAGAGATTGAACTCGTGTCCTCTGCACTGCAAGGCAAATTCTTAACCACTGGATCACCAGGTAAGTCCCTCCTGTGTTTTCTGAATGCAGGTTAATTTAGGTTCTTGTTGGTCACTATATTTTAAAAATCTTCAGTACTTTCTGCTGTGTTAATAGACTGTACCACTGGGGGATAAAAATGAGTGGAGGTGGTGGTAGGAGAATATGCTTTTTACCCTTGTGTACGTTGGGTCTCTACAGAATGAGTTATTTTTGTAATTGAAAAATAAACTCTCTAAAAACTATTATGTTAGCATCGCTAATCTTTTTTTAAAAAAAACTATTTATTTTTTAGTTGAAGGATAATTGCTTTACAGAATTTTGTTGTCTTCTGTCAAACATCAACATGAATCAGCCATAAAGCATTGCTAACCTTGAAAGGGGAAAAAAGGTATGACGGGTACAGCCCGTACCTGACCGGACTGTTCTGATTACCACGTAACGTGGATCAGGCAGTAAAAGCTACCCGGGGCTGACACTGTCGGGGTATCACGCTTCAGCGTTTGGTAGTCAAGACTGGTATTGACTCTCGAAGTAATAAACCACGACCCCGGATTTGACCCAATTTTTACAATTACTTCTATGAAGCAAAATAAAAAAAGAATGGATTTTGAATTCTGCCCATGAGTGACAGTGGTTTACTTTAAACTGTTTATAGACGAGTTAACACTGACATTCTTGTTTTCAGACATATTAAAGAGCAACCTTGAGCCCCAAAGAGAGCATCAACTAAAAAGCACAATATGAGACAAACTGCTGTAGCCCGCGGGTTTGGCCGGGAGCCCCCGTGACAGGGGTCTGGACAGGCCCCAGGGCACCACCCGGAAGCCTGACAGTGTGCGGAGTGAGATCGCTGATCTAAGAGCAAGAGGAACATGGAAGGGGCACTTGCAGCACTGGCTGGAGAGCGTTCTTCATGTTGAGCAACATTTCCTTTCATTATTATTTTTTTAAGTTAAGAGTGGTAACATTTCTCGCTACAAATAACATCACAGGTGCCTTGCATTTATGTTAATTTCTTCACCCCTCCCTCAGTTGTTTTCACTGATTTGCTAATGTGAACTTGGGATGCTTCCTGATTATTTCAAGGTAAATCCTTGATGATACCAGGAGCAAACCTGATGATACCCACACAAAACCTGCAGGAGGCAAGGAGCAGAGAAAAGACATTAACCCACAGCATCTGAAGAACGCGTTACTCTTCGAAAAACATATTTCCTAAAGGGAAGCCTGTAATTAACAACTGATGCATAGGGGCGCTTAATGAGGGTCGCCGCAGACTGGGGTGGCTTCGTGACTGCCCCTGGCCCTTGGGTGAGGGAGGGCAGCATTCTCACCAGTGGCCCCAGGGCAAGCTCATAAGCAGTGGACACCCTCCTCTGACCGCTGACCCCCAAGATGCGGGTGAGCCCTGGGGCCTACCCAGGGTGATGACAGAAGTTCTACGTGTGTTTTCTTTTACAAAGAACAGAAAAGTAAGAGGCACTAATATTTGACAGGAGCTGACGCACGCTGGAGGTGTGTGTTTAAGACTGCTCTGCTGCCAGGCAGGAGTGATCGAGAGCCTGGGGACCGCTGGCCAGGCAGTGAGGAGCCTCTCCAGGCCTTCCCAAGTGAATCCAACACAACACAATCCACAGGTGTTTACAGCATCTGTGCATCTCAATTATCGCAGGGCCGGACGGACATGACCACACGCTGTAACCGTCAAACTGTAGGACGGACGGGACACAAAAAAGTTACAGCACTGAACTGTCACTGTACCGGAAGGGGCGGCACGTGAACTCTGACTCTGAGTAGAAATATTATCAAAGGAAACAAAACAAAACAGGGAGGCCCACTTCCATATGACTCATCTCGGTGGTGACGAGAAACATTCCAAGAGGCCAAAAGGACCAGCTTTGGCAGGACAGTCATAGAGAGGCAGGCCTTTTTAGCACGGAGATGATGGCTTTTCCCAAATAAACACAACCCCGATGAGGACCAGAGCCAGAGCTACACGAACTGCCAGCCCAGAGACGTCACTTTGAGAAGATGCTCCCGGAGGCACGGCCGTGAGGGTGGGAACCATTTTGCAGTCACTCATGTACTCCGTGCTAAGCAGATGCGGCAGGCTAGCTTTGAGAGACCCCCATGCATCCCTCCCGGCCCCCAGCGCCCACCTTCCTGACAGTGTGGGGATGAGAGTCTACGAGCATGTGCCCATTCTGAGCCTGCAGACAAGAGGCAGTCCACACAAAATGGAAACACGTACAAACTCTCCAGAAGGAGAGAGCCAATCCTTCAGCCTGTCTTTCCAATACACTTCTTCTGAGTACAAAGTGAGTGGGAATACGGCTGAATCCAATTACTACCAACTTGGAGTAAATCTGGGATTCGTCATTAATAGGCATTGAACTCCACTTACTCTTGGCAAGTACCCCCCACCAAGAAGAGTTCAGCGATACTGCTTTGATTTTGAAAGAGAGAATCCACACGCTGGTTTTTGAAGTGACTGTTTTCCCCACTGCCTCCTGCGTCTTCTGTCCTGAACCACGTGTCTGCAGACATGAGAGCCCTTCTGTTGCACCGTCACCTCCCCCATCGCAACACAGCAGAGCCTCACGACGGGCCTTATTACCTGTCAGACGACGCTCCTTCACCTTGCCCAGCTTTACATCTAGACCATGCATGGCCTTCAAATTCCCCAGATCAATTTGGCGAGAACAGAAGTCTTTGCAACATTGACTCTTTCAATCCACAAACAAGAAATATTTCTCCAATTACTCTTTTCCTTAAATGTCTTTCAATAAAAATTTTATACTCTTCTCCTAAAAATACATTACGCATCATTTTTCAAGGTTTATTCTTATCTGTTATGTTCTGATGCTACTGTAAACTGTATCTCTAAAAAGACTCAAGAATTTTCTAACTGCTGATGTGGTTTAGAAGAAAAAAAAAAAGATTTGGAATATGACTTTTGTAACCAGCTACCCTTTTGTGTGTATGAAAACAAATTTCCTGTATTTTTTAATTAATTAATTTTTAATTGGAGGATAATTGGTTTATAATATTGTGCTGGCTTCTGCCACACATCAACGTCAGTCAGCCACAGGTATAGACGTGTCCTCTCCCTCTTGAACCTCCCTCCCACCTCCCACCCCATCCCACCCCTCCAGGTGGTCCCAGCTCCTATTAACTCTAATGACGTCTCTGTGAGTCCTTGTGGATTTCTGTGGGTACCACCCTTTCATCTACGAGTACCGACACTGTTCTTTTTCTCGTCTGAGCAACGCTGCAAGGCAGCGGTGAGGGTGTCACCTTGATCTCTCCATCGCCTCCAAGGGAAGCTCTCCCTAGCTCCCCAACCAGATAGACACTGGCGATAGGACTCTACAGATGACATTTAGCAGAAGAAGGAATTGTTCTATAGGTTTATGCGTGCATACTTAGTTCCGTCCAACTCTTTGCAATCCCACCTGCCAGGCCCCTCTGTCCATAGGATTTTCCAGGCAAGAATTCTGGAGTGGGTTGCCATTTCCTCCTCCAGGGCATCTGCCCGACCCAGGGGTCGAATCCATCTCTCCTGTGTCTCCTGCATTGGCAGGCGGATTCTTTACCACTGAGCCGCCTGGGAAGCCCCATTGATGGGTTCAGTGCCATCTCAATCCAATCCAACAGTGACTTCTGTGAACTGATAGTGAATTCTAAAAGGTACAAGGCAAAGCAAAGGGTCAGTACTCACCAAGACCCTCGGAGAAGAACAACAGGGTGGGTGGGGGGGCTTGCTGTTTCAGAAACCTAGACTCACAGGGAAGTTTCATGAATGAAAACGGCCACCAAGAACAGGGCCCAGGACAGGCTTGTAGAGACGTGGATACTTGATTTACGACAGGACTGCATTACAGAACAGCGAAGAAAGATCAGTCTTTAAAAATACAGCTCTGGGAGAGGAAGGAAGGATAGAGAAAGAAGACATCGGATCATATTCTACGCAAAAATAACAAATAAGTTCCTGGAGAACTAGGACTTCAGTCTGAAAGATAAAACTCTAATGCTTTTAGAAAATAATACAAAAGAATATCCCATGTAGAGAAAGAAGTAGAGAAGGACTTCTTAAGACCTAAGGACTGCAATCATTAAAGGACTGATGTAATGAACTATATAAAACTCAAACCTTTTTCTTCATCAAGACACCACAAAGAATGAAAAGACATGCCACAGAGTAGGAGGACTATTTGAATACATAAAGCCAATGAATTAACGTCTGGAATATGTAAGCATTTCCAATAAGTCAGTAAGAAGTACGCAGAGTACCATGAGAAAACGAGGCAAAAATTTTAACCGGGCACTTCATGCTGCTGCTGCTGCTGCTAAGTCGCTTCAGTCATGTCTGACTCTGTGCGACCCCAGAGACGGCAGCCCACCAGGCTCCCCCGTCCCTGGGGTTCTCCAGGCAAGAACACTGGAGTGGGTTGCCATTTCCTTCTCCAATTCAGGAAAGTGAAAAGTGAAAGGGAAGTCGCTCAGTTGTGTTTGCAGCCCACCAGGCTGCTCCATTCATGGGATTTTCCAGGCAAGAGTACTGGAGTGGGGTGCCATTGCCTTCTCCGTATGCCCCAAAGGCTAACTGATCGCCACTCACTAGTGGCTAGAGCTATGCAAATGAAAAGCACAGTGAGGCACCATGAGACACGCCGCAGACTGGCAGACAGTCTGTGGACACCCAGCGCTGGGAGCAGCCGTGTTGGGCTGGGCAGGGCTGCAGGGCCCGGCGTCACCAAGGACAGAGGTGGACAAATGCGTCTGCGAGCTGGGATCCACTGCTGGGAATTGTGTATGTTTTAAATACGTGTGTGCGCGTGCACGTGTGTGTGCATGTGTGTGTATATATATACACACATATGTACGTTCATATAAACCTAATGGAATTCAGACACACGTGCACCACAACACGTGTCAAAGAATGTCCACAGCAGCACTAACAGCTTGAACCAGAAACAATCCAGTGTCCACCAGCAGTGGGCATTATATAATATTCTGAAGCTGTGGCGATGAATGAAATACAGCCACACACAACACAGACGTACCCTACGAAATCCGACTAAGGGAGAGAGGCAAGATGAAAAGGACTTACTCTGTGATTCCATTCATACGGAGGCTAGAAACAGGCGCCCCTGAGACCTGTGTGTGACCTCCGGGGGCTTGTGGGGGTGACGGTGGGGGTGCCGATAACAGGAAGACTTGCTTCGCAATGACCCTTCACACTTTGCGCTTGTTGTGCACAAGTCTGAGAGTTACATCACAAACTGCAAAGGTTGCAGAATACACGCAGGTGGCAAAAAACGCCCGCAAGAACACTCAGGAGCACACGGCGAGCCGTGAGCCTCCGACCCTCCTCCCAAAGCCGAGTGCCCGGGGCCCCCAGAGCCGCCCGGCACACACTCCACACGCAGCATACACGGGCGTCTCCTACACAACAGCTTTAGAGGAACGAACACTGACGATCTCCAAACTAACCTTGATGGACACACACACAGACGATCCCAGCACATTTTCTAAGGTCCCTCCAGGCATTTCCGTTGAAGAATTTAAGCTCTGGATATGTGCTTTTTTTTTTTTAATAAATTTTGAAAAAAATTACCAATCAAGATGCAATCTTAGTGACCTCTAATTTTTTCTAACTATATAAAGTGTCTCCCTGTTCCTCTCAAAGAAAGGATCAGTAATTATGACTTCAGATGCATAATGTAAAAACGGTGGCAGGATTTGTTCATCAGATCTAATGCACCTGGTATAAAGCAGAGCAGAGCAGGCCCCGGCCTTGAACACGTGGAGCCTGTATCACAAGGAGCTGATTTAAGGATGTATCCAGTACACACACGGGAGGCACTGTACCAGGCACGACAACAGAGAGAGAAATTAAAGCATGCTACCTGATCTAAAGGAAAGCAACAACTAAAATGTGTGAGAACTGCAATGATGCATGAGGCAGGACGGGGCCTGGGGGTGGGGAGTGTGGTGCAGGGAAGGGTTTCCTGAGGCGCACTTGAACTTGGCCTTGGAGGGAGGGCAGAGCCACGGCAGCTCAAGGAGGCGAAGGTTCGCTGTGGAGGGCCCCGCTCAGCTGGAAGAAGATCCACAGGTGCTGTGCTGTGCAAGTCGTTTGTCTGACTCTTTGCCACCCCGTGGGCTGTAGCTCACCAGGCTCCTCTGTCCATGGGATTCTCCAGGCAAGGATCCTAGAGTGGGCTGCCATGCCCTCCTCCAGGGGATCTTGTGGACCCCGGGACCGAACCCGAGTCTCTTACATCTCCTGCCTTGGCAGGTGGGTTCTTTACCTCTAGCGCCACCTGCCCACCTCTCAAATCCGAGCTCAAAAAGACAGAACCTTACCCGAAGGCAATAGATTACACTTTATAAACCTAAATTAATCACAGTGGATCTTTAGCGATACATTTTCACAGAGGACAAACTCTGTCTTGCTCACCACTTAATCCTTAGTATCTAGGACTGGCCAAGCACACAGCAGAACCTCAAATCATCTGCTGAATTTGAAAAAGTTGATCGGAAGGAAACAAATACGGGTAATTTAACTGAGCAGCATCATAATTTAAATCACATTTATATTAAAATAATGACACAGGTATCAGAGCAGAATGCAAAGTCCATATAAAACTTATGACAAAGTTCTTCAAAGAAGCTGCTCATGTGAGGCATTTCAGCACTCTAAACTCTCAGAGGTTTGCATTTTGACAGAGAAATCTGAGAAGTACTCCGAGTAGACAGATTTGAATCAGAGAGGGTTTTTAAGTGGATGATCGACATGAACACAGCCTGGAAGTAAGATCTCTTCAGAAGTGACACGGGGGCACTGAAATGAAGATGCAGGAGCAGCGGGGATCTACTAGGAGGGAGAAAGCAACAATCTATGAACCGACTTCTCAGTCTTCTCAAGAGGCATTCGTCACTCCGAGCATGGTTCCTTAGGGCGTTGGCCTGGCAGGGGTCATTTTTGGTAATAATTATCTCTTACTCCACAAATCCAAACTTCTGCCAACTTGAAAGCCTGATAAATACACTGAATGAAACTCTCACTTCTCTGCAGACGATGCGATGAGACCAATTCTACGCAGATCCATGGTGTCTACGTGATTTTAAAGTTGAGTGAACCCTCCCTCTCCAGCAGTTCCTCACTTGGCTGATGAAGTTAAAAACCATCATCAACCTTGTAAGTCTTTCTCAGTGTCACAGGGCAAGGGTCAAAGTTCATCTATTCTAATGTTTACACGTTCCACTTCAACAGCGAACAGACCAAGCTTCTCTTTCCATGTTCTCTTTTTTTCTCGGTGGTCCTTAAAACAAGGTTGGACTTACAATCAACAGTGTCTTAGATCTGATGGGACTTCACCACACACACTGAGCCGCGGGGTCAGATATTTCATGCAAATACAGCCCACAGGCTGCCGCTTCACGCTGTCTGTACCGCCTACACGAGGAGCTAGTGGCCCGCTGCTGGTGTGAAGGGGCCAGAGCGCCGGGCGCCGTCCACCTGCTGCTCAGAGAGAGCCAGCGCGGACGGCCAGCCCTGCATCCTGCCTCGCTATGCAGAGCCGCCCTCCTCCGGTCCTGGGTGGCGTTCTGGGTGCCGCAAAGTGGAAACACCGCCCGCTCTATAATCTGGATGTAAATCTGGTGATGCAAGGATGCCAGCAGCTTCTACACCACCGCTTTCACTTTAAACATGTTTTGCTGGTGATAACTACGGCTCGAAATCCATTATGAACGCTCCCTTCGCAAACTCCAATCCTGTAGTTTATCAGCTTAGCCACACACATGCGTGAAGCTTACCTCCTCCCTCCCACAGGAAAAGACCTGCCCCCCGGGGCCGAGTCCGGGCTAGAAGGTGGCTCAGGACAAGCGCACCTTGTATAAATCCGACATCTGACTGTTTTCCTTGCCAACCTGGGTGCGCCTCCATCCAGCCTTGGAGACCCGGTTTCCCCTCTGGTTTTCCTGCAGTTCTTCAGTCTTCTCTGTATTTACAGACAAAGCAGGTCCCATTCCCCTTACTCACTGACCTTCCACTGCTGACCCCCAGACCACCATCCCTTTCTCATGAGACTACAGTGTAAACTTATAAGGCAGTTATTCTCATTTCAGAAAGCATCATCTGAAGCCAAGGTCTAGTTCATCCCCGTGCTCTGCACCCTGGGAACTGGCAGCTTCGCAAGGGAGGCAGGGCGGGCAGAGGCTGAAGGAGGGTCAGACTGAGGTGAGACAACAGCCAGCAGAGACTGGTTTCCTCAGAAAAGCTCTTCATCAAGGCAAGTGATCTCAGGAGAGATGTCACATGGAGAAACAAACTGATTTCCAGCCTAGACCCTGCCGTAAAGAACACGGCGAAGTCACGACAGGATTCTAAGCCTGGAAAACCTTGAGTGGACACACAGGAACGTTTAGGAATGTGCACCTCCCAGCGCAGGTGATGCATAAGAGGAAGTCAACAGATTTGGCTGAATGATAGCCTCTGCTCTTTCGACAGTGAAAGATTAAGTCAAACTCCTAGGAATAAAGAGATTCAGCCCCAAATTTGTTGACAAAGGCTTTCTTTCCTGCTTAAGGACTTAGTTCTAGAATGCCTCATCGGGGAACAAATAAGACACTCACCATGAGTACAAATTAGTAAACGCCCACCGTCTCTGGTCACGTTGCTTCCTCCCTCACTGAGGCTGGCGTTCCTGATGAAATATTATACAATACCACTGCGCCTGGCGACCAACAGCGCCAGCAACAGAGCAGCTCTTCTCTAAGGCACAAGGACAGGTTATCACTTCGGGAAAAGTAACTGCTTTTATTACATTTGACAAACAAGAGATGGCCAAACGAAGGCTGCAGAACATCTCATATCTTTACCAGTGGACAGAACCATGTGGCGTTGTGACAAGGATATACTGAAAAAATAATAGAGGTTTTTCAGTTTTTATTCACATTCTCTACCCCCGTTCTCTGTGTCTCAGATAGATGAGTGATTCCTTCTGGACACAAGCTCCTTTAGGATGGACTGGGGGCTCTTCACGCACGTCTGGCCCAAGGCTGCGGCACGAAGGATCAGTGAAGGACACAGTCCGGTAAACCCCAGGGGCTGTGTGCCCCGGGAGCGGGGCCCGGGAGTAGTAAGGCGCCAGGACATCAGGGGGCACGTGCACGCTGTGGGTCACCCTCCCCCGGCGGGAGGAAGCTGATGGAGATGGCGCTGGACCCCTCTGAGCCCTCACGGGAGCTGCCAGCCTCCTCATCTCCCGTGCCCACCGCCCCGTCCCTCGCGGTCTAGTATTAACTAATCAGCGCTAATATTTGCCCGTGCCGGGTTCTGGTCTTCAGCTCATAGCCTGTCAACTACTCCCTGCCCAGAGGCTGGTCCTGGTAGGGACGCCAGCAGTAAAGACGGAGGACAGCCCCCCATCTCCAAGGCTCAGCACACCCACGCTGAAGGTCGGGGGGTGCCCCTCCAGGGATACAGAGCTGAAGCCTTCCCCAGGGGCTTCCCGACATCCCACACTGAACTTGGCCTCAACTGGGGAGGACCATGGAGGTAAGGAGGGGGCACAGCTGCTGTGCCCTCAGCAAATAAAAGGCATCTGACCCACGTGCCACAGAAACCAGAGGCGGGACAAGGACAAAGCAAGGGTGCCGACAGCCCTGCCAGGGTGGTCATCGCAGACTGAACCCGAATACAAGACGCACATCCACGGGGCTGCCCCAGGGTGGTCATCGCAGACTGAACCCGAATACAAGACGCACATCCACGGGGCTGCCCCAGGGTGGTCATCGCAGACTGAACCCGAATACAAGACGCACATCCACGGGGCTGCCCATCGCAGACTGAACCCGAATACAAGACGCACATCCACGGGGCTGCCCCAGGGTGGTCATCGCAGACTGAACCCTAATACAAGACGCACATCCACGGGGCTGCCCCAGGGTGGTCACCGCAGACTGAACCCGAATACAAGACGCACATCCACGGGGCTGCCCCAGGGTGGTCATCGCAGACTGAACCCTAATACAAGACGCACATCCACGGGGCTGCCCCAGGGTGGTCATCGCAGACTGAACCCTAATACAAGACGCACATCCACGGGGCTGCCCCAGGGTGGTCATCGCAGACTGAACCCTAATACAAGACGCACATCCACGGGGCTGCCCATCGCAGACTGAACCCTAATACAAGACGCACATCCACGGGGCTGCCCCAGGGTGGTCATCGCAGACTGAACCCGAATACAAGACGCACATCCACGGGGCTGCCCCAGGGTGGTCATCGCAGACTGAACCCTAATACAAGACGCACATCCACGGGGCTGCCCCAGGGTGGTCATCGCAGACTGAACCCTAATACAAGACGCACATCCACGGGGCTGCCCAAGGTTCATCTGCCCTTGGAGAAAAGCATGCCAACTCAATCGCCAGTGTTTTTGTTATTAGTTGAAACAGCAAACACTCTGTGTTCGGGTGTGTGCTGAAAGACACTCAGCTGCTCCTTTACTTCCTAGTTGACCCCAACCTGCAGGGCAAACCGAGACGATGCTTCTACTTGGTCCCCGTTTGCCTGACGTGCAGGGTCTGGTGACACGGAGAGCCTGCTGGTCTGAAGGGGGCTCCGCTTGGCTCCCACACGAGCTGCTCCTGCACTCAGGAAGAGGAGCCCGCCCTGCCCGTGGGCCTGGCGAGGGGCAGAGCTGCAGGCGGTGCCAAGGGCCACAGGAGGAGCCCTAATTGAGCAGGCAGCTGTGATCTCAGTGTCTGGGGACAGGATGGGCACAGCCTCACAGGGAGGACGAGGCGCGCTGAGAACCACGGTGGAAAGGGAGGACACGTGGGGCGGAATTTCAGTACCACCTGTTACTAACTTACTGACCTTGGGCAGAAGGCTGGACCCCTGTGGGCCTCGGTTTCCTCAACTGGGAAACGGGGGGTAACTAAGCAGTGGGGAGTGGGGGGCTGTGAACAGATGTGATGTGATGCAGTGATGTCTGAAACAGACCATGCCCTCAACACAGGGTGCTTGCTTCTGTCTCCCGTTAATCAGATGCAGTGGCTTGTTAGCGTCTATTACTCCATCCTGTTTATGCTCCTATCCTCAGAAAATGTCTGGTACGGAAGCAACGTTTTTCATCCTCTCCAGGCATTTCCGAGCAGGCCGCCAATGCCCTGCACTCAGCAGCGAGCCCGGCACCTAACAAAGGCCGGCTCTCAGGCTGTGGGCGTCTGGTTGTGCATAACACAATTACGTGGGTGCTCTGGCGAGCAAGGCACCGTGGCCGCGCGCGGCTGCCCCGGTCCCTGGAACAGCGCAGCGCGAGGGCAGCTACGTAACTGCTGGCCGAGAGGGGCTGGATGGACCCCAAATCCAATTATGACCCGTGTGCCTGCTGGATCACGGAGGAGCCCATCTCTCTGTTGAGTTCATGGATGTTTTGGACTATCAATTTGTGGTGTAACTGGATTTGGATGGGAAAATATCCTTGAAACTTGAAAGGTTTATAAGGGATGATGGTAGAGCTGGTTTTCTGGGGAGTAAGCCTGCTGCCTGAAGCTTACCCGGGTGAGGAGTCAAGATGAACTGGAACGCAGAGGCAGACCAGGCCGGCAGGAGACACCGCTGTGCCCTGCGGTGGCCAGTCGTGCGATGTTTCTGGGCCGCGGTTTCTATATCTAAAAACTAAGGTTCTTTCAGGCTCAACGAGATTGTGTGAGACCGCTGGTCTCAGACACTGGGGTGCCGGCAGCAGTTTCCAGAGCAGGGAGATGAAACTACAACAGGTCTCTAGAAACAGTAACTCCTACATGGGCACCACAGGGAGGAACACACTCAAAACCAAGGGCTTGAACCTAGACGCGAAACCTTTCTGCACATGGCCGACCACCAGTCAACATGAATTACCCCAGCCAGACATTTAACGTTGAAATAGTATATTTAAATCAATTTACTCAGTTTAAATAGCATTTTGAAAAAGAACTATCTTCAAACCCTTGAGATAAAATCCTTGAAATATAACTTTCTGAAATAACAGAACAACTTGCTTACAGCAATGATAGAACTGGCTGTAAACGGGTGTGTGATCCGAGAAGCAGCGATTCTGGTCTCAGGCTGGCAGGTCAGAAGCCCAGAAGGGAAGCCCTCGCCTGTGGCTGTGGTCAGGTCTGGTGGCCGCTCTCTCTCTGCCGGCAGGTTGGGGGACTTCCAGACCCAGGTCTCTGCCTGCAGCTTAGCTGAAACCCCGTTCAGCTTCCTCGCCTCAACTGTGTAGAGCATTTCAGATTTTATTCTATTTCTTTTACTGGAGGTCTAATCTTATTTATTTTTGCTTGGGGCCTGAAGAATTTCCTTCAACAATTTTGAAAATTTAGTTTACTATTGTATTTCATTTTGCTGGTTCTCCACACTGTCTTCACTTCACATCCTAGAGTGTGAAGTCAAGTGGTCCTTAGGAAGCATCACTACGAACAAAGCTAGTGGAGGTGATGGAATTCCAGCTGAGCTATTTCAAATCCTAAGAGATGATGCTGTTAAAGCGCTGTGTTCAGTACACCAGCAAATTTGGAAAACTCAGCAGTGGCCACAGGACTGGAAGAGGTCAGTTTTCATTTTAGTCCCAAAGAAGAGCAATGCTAAAGAATGTTCTAACTACTGCACAAATGCACTCATCTCACATGCTAGCAAAGTAATGCTCACAATTCTTCAAGCTAGACCTCAGCAGTACATGAACTGAAAACTTCCAGATGTACAAGCTGGGTTTAGAAAAGGCAGAGGAACCAGAGATCAAACTGCCAACATTCGTTGGGTCATAGAGAAAGCAAGGGAATTCCAGAGAAACATGTACTTCTGCTTCATTGACTACGCTAAATCCTTTGACTGTATGGATCACAACAAACTGTGGAAAATTCTTAAAAGAGATGGGAATAACAGAACATCTTACCTGTCTCCTGAGAAACCTGTAGGCAGGTCAAGAAGCAACAGTTAGAACAAGACAAGGAACCGTGGACTGGTTCAAAGTTGGGAAAGGAGTATGACAAGGCTGTATATTGTTTACTTGCTTATTTAACTTCTATGCAGAGTACACCATACGAAATGCCAGGCTGAATAAATCTCAAGCTGGTATCTAGATTGCCAGGAGAAATATCAACAACCTCAGATACGCAGATGATACCACCCTAATGGCAGAAAGCAAAGAGGAACTAAAGAGCTTCTTGATGAGGGTGAAAGAAGAGAGTGAAAGGCTGGCTTAAAACTCAACACTGAAAAAACTAACATCATGGCATACAGTCCCGTCACTTCACGGCATACAGAAGGTGAAAAAGTGGGAGGAGTAACAGATTTTATCTTCTTGGGCTCTAAAATCACCATGGGCCGTGACTGCAGCCATGAAATGAAAGATGTTTGCTCCTCGGAAGGAAAGCTAGTAGTAGTTGTTCAGTCACCCAGTTTTTTCTGACTGTTTGCGACTCGATGGACTGCAGCACGCCAGGCCTCCCTGTCCCTCACCATCTCCCCAAGTTTGCCCAAGTTCATGTCCGTTGCATCAGTGATGCCATCCAGCCAGCTATCTCATCCTCTGACGCCCTCTTCTCCTTCTGCCCTCAAACTTTCCCAGCATCAGGGACTTTTCCAATGAGTCAGCTGTTCGCATTAGGTGACCAAAACACTGGAGCTTCAGCTTCAGCATCAGTCCTTCCTACGCGTATTCAGGGTTGATCTCCCTTAAGATTGACTGGTTTGATCTCTGTGCTGTCCAGGGGACTCTCACAAGTCTCATCCAGCACCACAGTTTCAAAGGCATCAACTCTTTGGCGTTCTGCCTTCTTTACAGTCTGGTGTTCACAACCGTACGTGATCACTGGGAAGACCACAGCCTTGACTGTAAGGACCTTTGTTGGCAGAGTAACGTCTCTGCTTTTCAGCACACTGTCTAGGTTTGTCATAGCCTTCCTGCCAAGAAGCAGTCGCCTTCTGGGTTCATGGCTGCAGAGTTAAAGAGCTGGCTTAAAACTAAATACTAAAAATACTAAGGTCATGGCATCCAGCCCCATTACTTCATGGCAAATAGAAGGGGAAAAGGGGAAAGCAGTGGCAGACTTCCTCTTCCTGGGCTCTAAAATCACTGTGGATAGTGACTGCAGCCATGAAATCAGATGACAAAGCTAGACAGCATATTAAAAAGCAGAGATATCACTTTGCCAACAAAAGTGCATATAGTCAAAGCTATGGTTTTCCCAGTAGTCATGTATGGATGTGAGAGTTGGGACCATAAGGAAGGCTGAGTGCCAAAGATTTGATGCTTTCGAATTGTGGTGCTGGAGAAGACTCTTCAGAGTTCTTTGGACTGCAAGGAGATCAAACCAGTCCATCCTAAAGGAAATCAACCCTGAATATTCATTGCAAGGACTGCTGCTGAAGTTGAAGCTCCAATACTTTGGCCATCTGAGGCAAAGAGCTGACTCATTGGAAAAGACTCTAATTCTGGGAAAGACTGAAGGCAGAAGGAGAAGGGGGCGGCAGAGGATGAGACAGTTAGCATCATCGACTCAACAGACATGAATTTGAGCAAACTCTGGGAGATCGTGAAGGACAGCGGAGCCTGGTGTGCTGCAGTCTGCGGGGTCATAAAGTTGCTATTCCACTGAGCGACTGAATAGCAAGGACATCTTCACTTTTATCTCTTTTAAAGACTTCTAATAGCTAACCATCCCTGAGTACTTACTATGTGCCAGGCATTATTTTAACTCTTCTAAGCCCAGGAATCGAGTTACACAAAGAAACAGATCCACACAGAGGTTAAGGTGACAAAGCTCAGAAGTGACAGGGCTGGCATCGATCTAGGCGGTGTGGCTTCAGAGCCTCTGCAGGGGACAGTTCTGGCCACTCTGGTGCCATCCACTGGCCAGGAGCCCTTTCAAGCCTCCCAGGCTGGTCTCCACGCGCTGCCCGCTTCTTATGGGACTCTGGTACCACCCACTGGCCAGGAGCCCTTTCAGGCCTCCGGGCTGGTCTCCACGTGCTGCCCGCTTCTTACGGGAAGAAGTGTGGCCCTGCTACTCCTGGGCAAGATCAAGACCGTGACTGTCCCCCAGTCTCTGTAAACCTTAATAAAACGTTAACAAAATTATTTCTAGGATCTTAAAATCGCCTCCAAAAAAAAAAAAAAAAAAAAAAATCTGTGAATTAAAATCAGCGGTGCCTAATATAAATAACTCTGACACAGGCCAAGTTCCCCGTTAGCTCGTATCCTATATGAGAGGGCGGCCTGGACAAAGGAACCCTTTCAACAGATCATCAGATGGCTGGGATTTTGCCTGAAGTCCTGGGTTTCATCTAATAACACCACCATCCAACTAAAGATCCAAACCGTCCACTTTTCCTTCTATGGATTCTCTCAGATGCTCAGCGGACTGCAAAACATGCCCCACGCTGGCAGCCATGGAGGGCACACAGCCTTCAGCTCCGAGGTGGGATCTCATCCACCAGCTCTCGGCCCAGGCCCACCTCTCAGGCATCCCAACCCGACAACCCTCTTCTCCCCACAGAACACCGCTGTTTCGGCGTCTGCCAGACAGGCTGCCTCAGACGGCCACGGCCTCAACCGAACGGTTCCGGGCCATCGTCAGAGACTAGAGACAGAGGCGCCTCCGCCCCTCGCCGTGAGTGTGCTGCGAACAGACCCCTAAAGGAAAAGGCTTCTCCAGGGAACTGGGAAGAAAGGGAAGCAGAACAGAAGGCCCTGCCAGACCTTCTAACCTTCCTCTGAGGCTTCTTTTTTAATCATCACATGCTCCCGAGTGAGCTGTATTTAAGGAAGTGATTTTCCAAAATTCAAGGACTTTTTCCTCGTAGGTTTTCGGAAGAGTCATCTTGGGAGAGGAGAGGGTAGTCGTAGTCAATTAGAGGATTGATTTCTGATTCCTCCCAGGTTATACAGTCACTGCTCTAGTCTCCAATCAGATTCCTGATAAGACCAAACTGATATCTTACCACGTAAACCCTTTCTACAATGCCCCCAAGCAACTTGACAGCCCTCAGACATTAAGCAAGCATCACATGACCTCGTGGTTTAAGAGACTTGGATGTCAGGACTGGCAATGATGCTGAGGTTTTACCTACAAGACGCTGGGTGTGGGAAGAGAATTTCCCCTGGAATCACCCCCTGACCTTGAGAGGGAAATGCTTTCTCAGGTCAATTACTGGTGGCCTGTGGGGTGTCAACAGCCACACTTTGATGTTAATCAAGGGATCACTTAATGTCACACTTTTTCTTCCTCTCCTTTTTCTGAGAAGACTATTTTTGGCCCAGCTTGAAAAGACCACTTACTCCTGAAACTGGCCTTGGTCTCACTGTCCCCGCCTCTAACCTCACACCCAACCTCCAGGACCTCAGCGCGGAAGACAGGCTGGTCGGACGCAGACGGGGCTCTCCCTTCCCGGAGACAGGCTTCGAGGGGCACGTCAGCCACTGCTCTCCGGCCAGACTCACAAGGTGACCCTTGGTCTGTGACAAACTGCCAGGGCCACACCGGACTTGGTCGGTCAGAGAAACAGACCACTTTGGATTCAGTGAAGGTGGGAAGCCCAAACCAAAGCGCTCTGAGGCACATTAGAGAGAAAACGTAAAACATACTTACGGCGCTCTCGTGATTCCGGCAGTGTACTGACACACAAGTGCCGCCCGATCCCAGGACAAATTGATGAGAAGGCTCGTTCGGCACGGTCACGTGCCCTGATGGCTGGCCGGGAGAGACAGAACTCAAACCCAGGGCCTCTAACTCCACCACATGGCGTCCTCTCGAAAGAAACCAAATGAACAAAAGTGGGGGCGAAACGATCATGGCCAGAAGTGAAGGCAAAATCAGGACCAGTTACTCACGGCGGTAGTGCCTAAGGAACCATCACACCACACAATTAGTCGTCGTAGGCAACTTTCCGATCTGTGACAGTTTGTGCCCAACTTCGAGAGTTGAGGGATCTCCCCGCTGACCCCAAGCAGCTCCGTCTTAAAACATCCGCTCTGGTCATGACAGGCTGGCCGGGACCCCCAGGCATCAGCGGGGCTGAGCGTCTCTCAGGCTGGTGAGGACGCCACAGCAGTCCCAGGGTCGGCCCGAGGGGCAGACCCGGGTGGCTGGTTTCTCTCACGCCCGTCCCTGCTCCCCCGCAGCCTGGGCCGAGAGCAGATGTGAGCCCAGCGTGAGGTTCTGGCCAGGCCAAACCTTCTCTCCTGAAAAGTGAAGTACCAGTACTCCGCTTTCACTAGCTGGGGGTCTGAATTTGGAAACGAGGGAAGAACTGGGCAGATCTGATCGCAGTGGCTGCAAACATGGCTGGTTTTAGCGCGTCCCACACTCTGTGCTGGGGCTCACACCCTCGTCGCACTGAAAGTAGAACCCACAACCCCTCCTTGAGAGAGAGGGTTATCATTCCCAATGTACAGATGAGCAAACAGTTCCTCAGCAGGTTAAGTGACTCGCTCGAGCTACACCAGCAAGCATAGAGAGACACAGAGAAGTCACCCAGTGAATGAGGGTGCAAAGGGCACTGAGGGTGAGGTGAGGAGGGGGAGGAAGACAGCACGCAAGGCCAGAGTGTGGCCGCAAGTGGCCGGACGGCTGTGAGCCTGGCCCTCCCCTGAGGGCTACTGGGACCCAGACCCCTCCGTCTCCGAGTCCAGCGCCACCAGGCTCCTGTGCTTGGAAGCAGACAGGAGACTGCGGGGCTCTTTCGAACAGTCTTCCTGGGATGAACTCAGTGGGCCTATCCCAGGGTTTCCGTGCTTCAGGCATCCCCAAACACCTCAATTTCAGCCACATCTGTGCACAGTCGTGCTACTGCTTACTTGGTGTTTTTGTTTAAGTGGACACACTTTTTACTAGGCCTTGTCCTACACAACAATAATCTAAGAAATTGTGGATTTGACACGCTAATTACATACTTTTACATCAATATACAATGCTTAAAGTGAAAGTCGCTCAGTTGTGTCTGACTCTTTGCGAGCCCATGGACTATACAGTCCATGGAACTCTCCAGGCCAGAATACTGGAGTGGGCAGCTGTTCCCTTCTCCAGGGCATCTTCCCAACCCAGGGATGGAACCCAGGTCTCCTGCATTGCAGGCGGATTCTTTACCAGCTGAGCCCCAAGGGAAGCCCATATAATGTTTAAAATAATGTTCAATTCTGAACCACTTAAAACCATCTCTCGTGCGACCAGCAGCGTGTACCGACCATTTCTGGAAGCACCTTGGGTTACCCCAGTGTGTAAAGAACAAAACAAAACTCTTCTTTCACCAAGTTCATGCTTTTCTTTGTTGACTCTTACTACCCAGCAAAGGGCATACTTTGGAGTCCTGAATGAGAAGCAAGATCATTGAGCCCCTCTCGTACATTCTGTTTCTCTCACTGAGGGAACAATTGCTCTCAGCCTCTGCTGACCCTCTGCCAGTCTCCGGGTCTATAAATATAAGACTATTTGGGAACCCTGTGTCAGAATCTCTCCATCACTCCCAGGCAGCCAATTAGTTCTTCCAGGTTTTGCCTTCAAATCTCCGTCACAGTACTGCTGCCAAAACAAGAACGTCTTCAGACAAATTAAACTCAGCTTTAACCAGTGTAAATAACAGATGAATTCTTTTACTTATTTCAGGAATAAACTACAATAAGGTGGCCATGTCCCACCTCACAAATCACACAGGAAGGTAAGCACCTTCTTTTGTGCATTTTGCAATTGTTTTAGTTATAAACTAGAAGCCAGCTTAAAAAGATGCTATGCCCATTGGACCATTAGTAGCATGAATTTTTTTTTTCTGAAACTGTGCCAAACAGCTTGATTCAAAGGTTGAACTGACCCTCCAAACTGGTTTCTAATACACTTTTTTCTTTAATACACTGTTGTATATATTCTAATACTTTAGGCCTCACCGAATTCTTTTTTGGAAGTAGCTAAAATAATAAAATGTCCTAGGTAAGCGTGCAAGCATGTCTTATACATTAAGCTATCACAAACACCAACAAGAAGGCTCATATTTCATTTGTTGTAAAACAAGACAAATCACCAAAGCTGAGCAAGGCTTTGGTGCTTAAAACCACCTCTTGTTGCTACCAGCGGTGTGTGCCAACCACATCTGGAAGCACCTGGGGCTACCCCAGCATGTAAAAAACAAAACCAAACCCCTTCCTGCGGGCCGCTCGCCCTGCACGGCTGCCACATCTGCCCACCGCAGGGCTTCCAGGTGGCACCTGGGCTGTTTGCATTCTTCGCCTGGTATGACACAAAAGTGCTCAGAAAGGTGCCGGATGAACACACTTACAAGAAGCCTCCAGCAGGGCCCAGGCCCAGCCCCCACCCCTCACCGGCACCCGGGCACGTCTTCGCCTTCCTGCAGTTCCCTCTGCCGCATACCCCACACCATCCCGACCGCTGCAAGTCCAGCCGGCGGGCAGGCGCCCCCTTGGAACCTCACTGAGCCTCCCTTCATCCTCTCCCCCTGCAGCCCCACAGCCGCTTTCCTCCAACCTTCTCCACAGATACATGGTTCTCTTCTGGTCATCCCCAGTCCACGGGCTCCCTGAGGGCGGGCCCTCTTGCTTATCTGTGTTTTCCCTGCTTTCTGAACTTGAAAGCCCATTCGTACCTTTCAACTCAAGGACCTGACACAGGGGCTAGAATTTGACCCAACTTGACAGAAACCATGTGTCTCTTTGGATACCATAACAGAGTTATACTAAACCTTACCCAAATATCTTTGCTAGAGGAGACCCATTTCACGTACGCCTAGCACAACACAGAGCCCGCACTGCATTCCTTTCCAGGCCCAGGAGCCCTGGGAAGCTCCGGTGAACTTCTGGCCGCTCTGACTTACACAGGTCTGGGCAAACCCTCAGCGGTCGTCGGCCTCAAAGCAGTACTGAATTGGGACAGAGCCTCCAAAACCACAGCTGAGAACCTGTTACAGTTCCGAGGTGGGTCATCCTTACGGGCGATACGCTGGTCTCGGGATCCGAGGGAGCAGCGTATAGCTCACAAATCCTCTGCGATTCCACTTGGGAGAACGGAAGGTTTCACTCATGTAAAATGTTAGAGGGGCTACAAAGGTTAACTGGTGATGGGGACCCGAATTAACGGATTAAGACGTTGCCTCCCTCCTGTGGACAGCAGCCAGCTGAGCCTCGGAGAACGAGCGGGAGAGAAGAGGCACCGTGATGGCTCACACTGCAGGTTCCCACCGAGTCAGGACACAGAGGCTGCCTGCCTCGATGGCAGGCCTGAACGAAGCAGGTGTTTTCTTTACAAAAGCAGAACTCTTTTTTACGGAATGATACAGAATCTGAGATTCAGATGGGATCCTGCATGCCCTTGTTTCGGTTCTGGCTCTTAACAGACAAGAACACGGAGCAATCAGCTGTGGCAGCTGAGGACAAAATAGAAATGACTTCAGAAACTTCTTTTTTTTTTTTTTTGGTCACTATGGACGCTAAACAGTTTCCAGTACAACTTCAACGCCGCAAAGCAGAAAACAATGCTGACAAGAACCACGAAACAACAGGGGGACTGAGTTGCCAGCAGCCTGAGAGGAAGCGTGACTGGAAGGCACCGGCTAAGGGTGACTGGGGAGCGGACTGCCGCGGAGCCATGTCTGAATCCCTCCCTCCAAGACCTATGTGCTTGGGACTGCCCTGCCGTGAGCAGGCTTGAGGCACGGAAAACCATTTAAACACTGCCAAAACTCAACACACTTACAAACATAAAGTCAAAGTTAAGAGGAAAAAATCACCTTCCTAAAAAAAAAAAATCCACCTTATGGACACCTGACTAGAGATCCTGAACTCTGTTACTTCAGAAAACTAAGAAACCTCAACAGTGGTGAGTGTTCCCGCCCCCCCAGAACCCCAAGTCCAGGGTGGCTCAACCCCAGCGCCTCGGTGGGCGTTCTGTGGATTTCCTTCTGGAAGCAGCAAGGAAAGAAAGTCTAACAACAATGCTGTGCTTGGAATTTGTAACAAGGGTTCACTTAAAAATAACGTAGGATCTTTTCTCTCCTTTCTTTTTTGGGGGCAGAGGAGGACAAATTTCATGTTCCCCTTTCAGGGGTTACAGGACAGGACGTCACGGACCGTCTCCAGCCTGGTGGCTGGCGTCCCAGTAAACGCCAGGGCAGAGCCGCTGACAGAGCAGCAGGAGAAACTTTATTCCGCTTTCTTCTGATGGCGGGTCCAAAACTTCAACTTTCCAGGGTGAAAGGTTGTAAAAAGCAGGTGGATGTACATTGTGAGATGAGACTAAAGTATATCTTTGAGTTTCAGTGGAGTCTTAAAACCAACTTTTTTGCTGTCCCAAAGCAGAAAGTCTGTTGATCTGGTTAGCTTCTAATGATAATGCTTAAAGACACAAATTAATAATATATACCAGCGTGTGTAAGCACACATCCTGTGCTCACCTGGATTCATATAACCCCGACACACCCCCCTCCCACCTTCCGGCTCATATATAATTACAACATTGAATAAAACGACTTTAAAAAAAACCGAGGAGAAATTCACATAACCTACAATTAACAATTTTAAAGTACATAGTTCAGTGGCATTTAGTGCATTCAAGCGTTGTGCAATCACCCCTCTCTGGTTTCAAGACTTCTTCATCACCCTAGAAGAACACTCTCCCCCTGCCCCTGGCCACCACTAACCTTTCTGTCTCCGTAGATTTGCCTATTCTGGAAATATAAAGGAAATAAAAAAATGGGCTTTTAAGTTACATAAACTGTCTGAAATATTATGTGGTAATTCCGAATGTAAACAAGGCATAAATAGGAGATTTGTGGCTTAAAGCAATGTTCTGAAGTTTGATTTTGCAGATCAATAAAATTTCACAAGGAATCTTAAAGACTGACATTGGCTTACCAATGTAACTGACAAATAGGAACACTCTTAAAAAAATCATAAAAGACATTTTAATACCAAAAAAGGACAATCTTAGCATAAAGGATAGGCCTGTAAATTGAATTAATTTAGCCGTGTGAAAACTCCACACTACATCACCTTTACCTCTGCCTGGACAGGCAAAAAGCCTTGTCACAGAGCAGCACAGGCATTTGGAAATGACTATTTCCAGGCCGTCACTGTCAATACATCTGAATCTAGATAAACTAAGGAGGGTGCTCCTGGCCGAGAACTTGACCTTCCAAGAAAGGATAACTTAGGGAACGGAATGGATTGCACCCTGTAGCAATCTGTTTGACGGCCAAGACCGACAAGGTCTAAACCTGCCTCAAGTCTCGAGAGGAAAGGGCGGCAGCCTCGAGGTCAGGCAGCCCCACCTTGCCTGGCGGGCGGGCGCCAGCCTGGGGTCTGCAGAGGTGATTCAGAAGCTGATGGTCAAAGAAACAACCGTCACAAACACAGAAGCTCCACCGGGCAGGTTTCCTGCAACTCGGCCTTTCAAACTGGGGCATGTGATCTGAGCGTGGGGGGCGGGGATGTGTGCACAAGACCGCAGGATAAACACGGCACACTTCCTGGAGTATCCGTCTTAAAAAGCAGTTGAAATTATGTCAGACATCTTTATATTAAACTATGATAATTATACAGAGAACACAAAATTCAAACAGCTTTCTGAGACAAAACCCAAGACTTCAAACATTTTGGGGGTTCTTACTAGAGCAGAACGGACTCATTGGCAAAGAGCCTGATGCTGGGAAAGACTGAAGGGGAGGAGAAGGGGACGACAGAGGATGAGATAGTTGGATGGCATCAAGGACTCTATGGACATGAGTTTGAGCGAACTCCGGGAGTTGGTGATGCACAGGGAGGCCTGGCCTGCTGCAGTCCATGGGGTTGCAAAGTCGGACACGACTGAGCGACTGAACTGAACTGAACTAGACCAGAACAGGACATGGCCCCAGACTCCCAACAAGAGCAGGTTTCTGCCCCAATCAGAGGAGCTTCCAGGCAGAGTGCGGAGTGCACTGTCCTGATCTAACCAATGCTCGCCCTGACAAGACTAGTGAGAGAGGCCAGAGGAGCTGACAAACTGGCCCTAAATACTACATGGAAATGCAAGGAACCCTGAATACAAAACAGTTTGGAAAAAGAAGAACAGAGCTGGAGGACTTCCATTTCCTGATTTTAAAACTTCCAGTAGAGCTACAGGAATCAAGACTCTGGTACAGACATATAGACCAATGGGACAGAAGAGAGTCCAGAAATAAATCCTCACACTCACGGTCCACTGATTTTCCACAAGCGTGCCAAGTCCATTCAGTGGGGAAAGAACAGCCTTTCAATAAATGGCGCTGGGAAAACTGGAGAGCCACATGCCGGAGAATGAAGGTGGACCCTTACCTAACACCACACACAAAAATTAACTCAAAGTGGATCGAAGACCAAGTGAAAGAACTGAGGTGGTACAACTTTTCGAGGAAAACACTGGAGCAAATCTCTGGATTAGGCAATGATTTCTTAAAAATGACACCAAAAACCA
Organism: Bos indicus; assembly: GCF_029378745.1. Lineage (NCBI taxonomy): Eukaryota > Metazoa > Chordata > Mammalia > Artiodactyla > Bovidae > Bos > Bos indicus. The sequence goes on along the minus strand of NC_091780.1, from coordinate 66,791,005 downwards.
AAAGCAACAAGAGACACATTAGATGAACTGGGTTGCGTCCAAATTAAAAACTCTTCTGCTACAAACGATAACATCAAGAAAGTGAAAAGGGAGCCCAGAGACCGGGGAAAAGTGTTTGCAAAGCGTGTCCATACTAAGGGATCGTGATCACAGGCACCACCGTGGACTGCTCCCGGGAGGCTGCCCACACCTCACCCACCCAGTCAGCTCCTCTCGCCCATGACCCTTTCCTCCCTCTGCCAGGTCACCATGCTCCCCTCAGTTTTCTGCAGAGGGCTCCCCTCTTGTGCCACCAGAAAGCCCAAAGCCATTCGGCCTCATCTTCTCCAATTTCCTTCTTAAATTCCCCCTCCAGCCCTGAAAATTTCTGAAAACCCTCTCTGCTGAAGACGATGCTGCGATTTGGGTTTCCAGCAGATCTGGTTTTGACAGCCTTACCACCCACATGCAAGAAAGGAAGAGGGCTGACCGCACCATGATGACACCTGAAATACAGCAAAACTGGTTCATGCGACGAAGTGAAATGCAACGGGGAAAGGTCAGTTCAACCAGAACCATATAGTCTGAGTGAGGCCCTGGTTAGGAAGTGGAGGTGACTGAGAGCCTTCCTGCATCCTGGGCTCTGCAGTGAGGTCGTGGGCCAACGGGCTGGGCCAGGGCTGGCTAAGCGAACCTCTGGTCACGTCTCAAATCCAAGTCCATGACAGTGGCCTTTCCACCCCATGTTTTAACTAGTTAGCTAGGAGCACAGGAACACGGAAAGATGAGTAACCACACATGCCCTCCACTTTACTGCTTTGTCTCCCTTTTAGCTTTTGAATAGGAATATGTTTACAGCATACACACACAGTGATAACCCGGGTATTTCCCTACCAAAGGTATCAGCTTCTCGCCTGTCTCTGAGGTTCACTGTGGGAGGAACCGGGGCCCTCCCTTCCTGTGTGACAACCATGGTCTGCAGCTCAGTCTTCTCACTCCTAGCTCCCTGATGGTCTCCACTTCTGGTCCACAAAGAGATGCTGCTTACTTGACAAAAACCCTTTTCTAGCGCTTCTCTCACCACACCCGTCGTAACACACTCCCCGATGTGCTGAACGAGTCACCCCTGGCCCCGCCAGCGCCTGGGACCACCAGTGAGCTTATCCACGATGACTTCGGTGAGGCCTCCCCGCCCCTGCCCCACCCGGCCAGACCACTCTCTCCTCCCCGGTGCCAACCCGGTGCCAACCTGAAGGTGCCCAGACATGCACCTTCAGCGCCCAGCACAGCACCGACCAGCAGGGTGGTGATTTATAAATATTTGTTCAGGGAAGGAGACAAAGCTTTAGGGGGCCAGAAGGCAGAAGGTCACAACTAAATTTTGTTCTCTATATTCCATCAAGTTTTCCCTCCCATCAAAACAAACCTGGTGGACTAAAAATCCGGGGTCTGAATTTTAACCTTATCTGGCACAATGAAGGCCAGAGTGCTGCTATACTACCAGTGCTGAATTCAACAAGAACACGTGCACAGAGCTCTCGGAGCAAAGAATGAGGAAGGAAACATCTCAGAGCTTTATGAAAATCAGGAACATGAGTTCACTGGCTGTTAAAAAACTATTTTTAAAATGTAAACATCCTCCCAATTGTATACATCATCCAAAAGCAGCTGTCCTTCCTACTATTTCCCTTGGACAAATGCTTATACTGAAACAGCCAGTTTTCAGATAAAGAACATCTCTCCTCCCTATCGCCCGAAAGCTCCAAATTCTATTACAACAGAACAACATATCTTACTTTGTTCTAAGTTCTAAGATCACTCATGAGGAATCTTTACCCGTAGTAAGTTTATGTCAGCATCGAAATCCTCTGTTAGCTATGGTGAAAACAAAGCTTTGATGTAAGTCTCTTGGGACGTGCAAGGCCCTCGGACCAAGTGGAAAGCAGTCCCGGAGACTGTGTTTCAACAGGAGCTTCCAGGTTATGCTAAGGGCAAGTGGGTGCGCTTTAAGGCTCCACTCAGTTAATTTCATCTGTACCCACAAACCCCCAAGGCACGGCCCTTACCTTCAAGACCCAGAATCTGCATCTCTTGCTTTTCTAGATGACACCATAAGATCAACTAACCTGGTTCCAGCTGCACGGCACTCTGCACCCCTGTGAGAAACAGAGCAGAAAGCACCGCGCTGCTAGACGTCTGTGATAAAGGGGCTGAGAGCGGCGGTGTGCACATCAGAGGGGTGTGGGCCCCGAGTCGTGACTCGGAAAACCCAGGAGCTCATCCTTCTGACCTCGGGCAAGGCCGGGAACCTCTCTGCTTTGGCTTCCACAGCTGTAAAAGAGGGACTAATAAAACCTGTTTGCTGCCTCGCAGGAGAGAGGGGATGGTTAATGAGTACCTGCAAGGTGCTCTGAAGATGAAAAAGGTTCCTGGGCGCTAATGACAAACAACCGCAGCCTCCATCGGCCTCTGGGTATCGATAGCACGGGAGGACGAACTGCCCTGAGTAAGCTGGCCCTCCCAGTTTCTCTCTAGGCCATACAATTTCGAAAACCCTGCAAGAAATGGGTGATGGCAGTGCTTGGTGTACCAGACAGGACGCAGGGCCACGCACTGGGATGGCTGATGCCCGAGCTGCATCAGCCCTTGCGCGGCCCTGCCTCGGTTCTGCACACTCCTAACCCATCTAAATATTTACCTGGCGTGTCTGAGTTACTATGGATGTCACAGTCAAGGTGAGTAACTGGCTGATAAGTCCCTGTTTCCTGGCAGAGAACACGTTACTGAATATGTTTCTTAAACGCCCCTTTATATTTTTAACATGATGTAGTGTTAAAATTATAATCCCAGTTTAGCTTACATTTCACTTCAGGGCTCTCCTCCTTTTTTAAAACAGAAGAAAGGCTCAAATAAGCAGATGATCAAGGCAATATACTAAACAACAAGGCTAGAGACTGAGCTAAGTTGGTGTTTGGCTTTAGAGACACATGTGAGCACATATATATGTGTGTATACTCCCCAAAGGTGTTTTCCCAATCCAGGCATATGGGACAGTCTATGTTTGTTTAATTGGGTACTGACAATTGCAACGCATATCAAATTAAGTGCAAAAATTCAAGATCAATATTTGAAATTTTATGTTTAATTGGTGCACAAAACTTAGAAGTGAAAAGAAGTGAAAAATCCAAAATTCATATCCACCGACACTGTATTATTTGAATAAGTCAACCCAAGGAAAGTTACATGCCTTAGAAAAGGTCAGTTTCAAGATCTGACGGCCTCATCTGAAGAATAAATGAGACAAAATAAGAAAGGAGAGTGCTTAATGGGAAGAAGCAGGCAGAGAGGAAGAAGATAAGCAAAAAGACTTCAGGACTTTGCAAGTTTAACTTTGGCTTAAAGTGTAAACTTAAGTTAACCTTTGTTTAAGACGAATAATGCTTCTTCAATAAAATGTCATTTGTGACTTTATTGCAAAGAGATAATGTTTTTAAATTTATTAAAGTCATTAAAAAAAACAAAACCAAACCAAAAAACCAGTCACTCAAGTTTTCTACCAGCGTAGCATTTCTCTTAAGGATAAAAGGAGCAATCCGCTTATTCTCATCACGTGCTTCTGTCCTCAGGGACAGGAGGCTAGAATTTGAATCTCAGCTCTTTTCTTTCAATTCCCTTGAAAAACAAGTAATTTAATCAAACGCATTTAAAAATATAGCACATTCACAGACTCAGGAAGGTCTGGAGACAGCCAAGGACCCCAGTAACCCCATAAGACACACTGTTAGGCCTTAGCCTTGAATCCGACAGCTCGACTGCGGCATGACTGGATCTAATTTAAGAAGGGGGTCTAACTGACAAGACCCCAGTGTTTTCAACATCTAGGAAAATATTCTAAAAAGCAGGCAAAGGAGGGTCACTGGTGGTATCTCAGGTAAGATGACTCCTGGGGACCAGGCCTCAAGCACAGAGAAGGGGCCACATTTCCAGCACGGAGGTGTGGGAGGAGCCAGCCCGGCTCCAGTCCGACGGGCCTCACCACTCACTGCCTGGGCAGGTCTGCCTGCGGACGCTCCCTCTGGACCTCTGCACAATGAGCACGGAGCCTCGGTGCCACCTGGCTGTGTGCTGCGAGCGCCCAAGATCGTCCCTGGGACGGCCTGGGCACGAGCCAGACGCTCCACTCGCTGCAGCCTCCCGCCAGACGCCCACCTTGTCCCAGAGGGGTTTAAACCCAACCCGCAGAAAAGTGTGGGACAGCACTTAAAGAGTTTATGCGGTGTATGTATATACAGCACGATTCAGGATACTATAATGTTACACTTAGCTAAGAGCATCAGGAACTAGTTCACAAAGCTATCAACACGTTAAAACCTTGTCAAAGGTTTAGTTTTCCAAAACTACTATCATGCTAGCTTTTTTGTCTTAAGAGATAAAAAAACAAAACAAAACAGGGAATTCCCTGGTGGTCCAGAGGTTACGACTGGGCACTTTCACTGCCAAGGGCCTGGGTTCAATCCCTGGTCGGAGAGTCCACAAGCTGCGAGGCGCCGGGAAAAAAAAAATCCACAAAAAAACAGAAAACAAAAAATATTATATACGTCCAGTCAGTAGATAAATCCACGTTTACATTACTTGGTGTGAATACACACACACACACACACACACACACACGTATAAAATGATACACAGCAAACTCCAAACAATTTGCTCTGAGATGCCAGGGAAGGTAGGAGACTCATTTTGGGGATAAGGCTAGGGATAATTTTAGTTGGCAATATTCACATATGGATTTTTAAAAAAGATCAGAAAAAGATAAAAGGGAGCCAATTAATGCCAAAAGAGAGGGCCCAGTCCTGGGGTGACTCCACTACCCACATGCTGGGCACAGTTACTGGTTCCCACTGTGGCCCAGGAGACCTATATACACTATTAGCTGATTAGTTAATCTGGAAAGTTTTTTTTTTTTTTCTTTTTGAGAGAGGAGGAGAGAAAAATACAGAGACTTAGTAAAAACAGGGTCCAGCAAGTCCAGCTCATGCTACAGAGCTGTCTTGGGCCAAGGGTTTTCACTTGTTTTTGGTGTCAGAATCAGGTCCTCTAAAAACAGTCTGGAGGACCCTGAAGAGCGTGGATCACATGGATTCTACTTACTGATACCAGATTAGAGAGGGTTTAAAACACGTACTGACTGATTCACTTAAGGTAACAGGCTCATTGCATGTTAGCTGAAATATCATGAGAATACCTGTATTAAAAAATAGCAAGAAAAATGATACTGTTTTATATTTTTGCTTATCTCTTTATAAAGTCTGACCTAATAGAAGACAGGTAGACCTGCATTTCTGCATCTATACTGTTGTCTGATATGGTACTTTGGTTGAAGTATACAAAAAGCAGCCCAGTCTTCACCACATGTTTAGCTGGAAAAGGGAGGTATTTCAATGACTTTAAAAAAAACTGTGGTTATTCTTCTTTGAGTCTATGCTAATGTTCAACAAGCGGTAGTTTCTGAAAGCTTAGCTGCAACATGGAATCTGAAACCATACTGACGACGTCTCAGTGACATCAAAGCCCGTGGTGTGTCCTGCACTCTGAACACCTCTCCTGCCCACGAATGTCTGCAGCATCTCTGAATGTGTTGGTGTGCAGTCGTGCAGCTCTTCTGTCGTTCAGATCAAGAAGCCCCGTTTGTTAGTATCATCAGAAGTCGTCAGCGCTGGGAGCTGTCAAGCTCACACTGGCAGTTCCCCAAAATTCAAACTTTTGCTTACAAGCTTGAATTCTATCCTGGGCGACTAACTGTGCCACTGCTGTCCCCTGAGCTGACAGGCCTCCTTCATTCCTTTTTGAGAATGGGCTTCTCTGGTGGTTCAACTGGTAAAGAATCCGCCTGCAATGTGGGAGACCTGGGTTTGATCCCTGGGTTGGGAAGATCCCCTGGAGGAGGGAAAGGCTACTCACTCCAGTATTCTGACCTGGAGAATTCCATGGACTGTATAGTCCATGGGGTCACAAAGAGTTGGACACGACTCAGCGACTTTCACTTTCACTTCACTTTCGAGAAAACATATGTCACATACTCGGGTCTTACTAACCCCATTTGTCTGTCTCTTGTTCTTTCAAGTAAAAATAATGTTCCTGAAAAAACTGGCCAGTTCAGCTTGCAACTCACACAGCTGCGCAGGGTTCTTGGAGACCATCGCAGCACTGCAGCACGCCCGCGGGCTTCATGTGAACTGTGTCATCCACAGAACGTTATTAAAAGGCGTGTGAGCAAAGGCTGAGATCTAATAAAACTAACCATTTCATCCTTCATCAAGGATCGACTTGGGTCAGACTCGTGCGACACGGTGGGGTGCGTGGTGGTCTTCAGCTGGACACCACGGCCTGTTCCGCGAAAGGAGCTATTTTACCCATCACTGCCTTTGCACCATCAGGGCAAACGGCCACACAGGCGAAAAAAAGGCTGTTGTATTCTTGAGAAAGGGCTTCCCTGGTGGCTCAGATGGTAAAAGAATCTGCCTGCAATTCTGGAGACCACTGTGACCTTGCAGCTCCCTTGAAAGTATCTCAGGGACTCCAGGGGCCCAGTGACCACTGCTTTATGCCAACACTGAGGACACCCGCAGAGCTGTGAATACCGTGTTATCATATGCCAGCGCTGGAGAAGCCTGGCCTACTACCAGGAGAGAAGAACGACTTCTGGTTGTATATACGCCAAAATGGTCTACAAACATACACCGTTCCTCCCCTGGTCCCCGGCTCTTCTTCCTCCTTGAAGTTACCAAGCATGAAGGACCAGCAATTTAGGAAAACTGGGCTTGTTCCTTAGGAAACATTACTATGCTCATAACTTTATAAGTTGAACTACCACAATTAGAACACATTGCTAGTGAATAATGCAACAAGCAGACAAAAATTCAAATGAAGTTCACACGCATCAAAGACAGAGCAGAGACTGAAAAGGTTAATCAAACAGGTGTTAACAACTCAAGTTCTATTAGAAATACTACAATATTAAACCTTGAAACAGTAAGGTATAAGGTTATAGTTTGGATCTCAGTTGGTTGAAATACTATCTTTTTTTGGGGGGTGTATGGCATGTGGATTGGCCAAAAAGTTCTTTGGTTTTTTTCCCATAAGATGCTTCTTGTAGCACTTAGTTGTCTTTTACTACATTCAAAACAATTTTGTTAAATTGTATTGTGACAGGTGTCATATCAGCATGAGTTAAAAAAAACGAACACCAAACTGGATTGTGTAGCCATTTGTAGTAGCCATTGAAGATGGAAGAAAAAAAGCAACACTTTCAGGATATTATGCTTTATTATTTCAAGAAAGGTAAAAACGCAACTGAAATGCAAAAAAAAAGACTTGTGCAGTGTATGGAGAAGGTGCTGTGACTGATGGAATATGTCAAAGTGGTTTGTGAAGTTTCGTGCTGGAGGTTTCTCGCTGGAGGTTTCTCGCTGGACAATGCTCCTTGGTCGGGCAGACCAGTTGAAGTTGATAGTGATCAAATCGAGAAATTAACTGAGAACAGTCAGCGTTATACGCCACAGGAGATAACTGACATACTCAAAATATCCAAATCAAACACTGAAAATCATTTGCACCAGCTTGGTTATGTTAATCGCTTTGATGTTTGGGTTCCACGTAAGTGAAGCAGGGGTGGGGGGGAACCTTGACCATATTTCCTCGTGTGACTCTGCTTAAACGTCACAAAAAATGTTCTGTTTTTAAAACAAATTGTGACGGTGATGAAAAGTGGATGCTGTATAATAATGCGGAATGGAAGAGATCGCAGGGCAAGCGAAGTGAGCCACCATGAACCACCCAAAGGTACCGGTCTTCATCCAAAGAAAGTGATACTGTGTACAGAGTGGAATTGGGAGGGAGTCCTCTAGCATGAGCTCCTTCTGGAAAACCAAAAGATGGATTCCAACATGTATCGCTCCCAACGAGACCAACTGAAAGCAGCACTCGACACGAAAAGTGTCTGGAATTAGCCAACAGAAAACGCATCCTCACCTTCCACGAGGATAACGCAACAAGACTACACGTGGCTTTGATGATCAGGCGACAATCGTTACAGCTTGGCTGCAGCTCTGATTCATCAGCCGTGCCAACCAGACCTTGCACCTTTGGATGTTCTGTTTATTTCAACCTTTACAAAATTCTCTTAATGGGAAAAATTTCAATTCCCTGAAAGACTGTTAAAATGCACCTGGAACAGTTCTTTGCTCAAAAAGATAAACAGTTTTGGGAAGATGGAACTATGAAGTTGCCTGAAAAATGGCAGAAGGCAGTGGAACAAAATGGGTTGTTCAATAAAGTTTTTGGTAAAAATGAAAGGTTTATTTTTTAACCTTAAAATTGAAGGAACTTTCTAGCCAACCCAATAGTTCCAACCAGGGACTGAATCTGCGTCCCATGCATCTGAAGTGCCGGAGCCTTAACCACGGGACCTTTAGGGAAGTCCCATCAAATACTATCCTAATTTAAAAATCCCCACACAAAAAAGGAATTCAGGAATTCTAACAAAATGGGATTTGACCATATGACAGTAAACTTTTGGAAGTCAAATTACTAATGCATCAGAAAGCAACATCTGCATTTAAAAACAACGAACTATCATCCTATTTGGGATTAATCACAGATAAAATCTCTAACTTCTTAAAGGAGAATTCCTTATAAATCTTATGCTAAACTGGCTTTCTTCAAAAGAGTTAAAAATGAGGTGAGGAGAGGACTGTATTAAATGCTGATTTCCTGTTGCAGGCTGGACCCCTGAGAGCAAGAAGTCTGAATGGGGGTCATCAGTACACACCGAACGGAGCGGCTGATGATCATCCGAGGGTCGCCTGATGAGGCAATTTCTGTATGCGATCTACAAGCAGAACACAGCGCACACTCCAGGGTCATCAGTGACACCGACTTCCTCCAGGTGGTGAAACGACAAGCAAATTGCAGGAAGAGAGGCTTGGTAAACGGGGGAGGGAGAGAGAGCAGATAGAGACAGGGACACAGATACAGACAACACAGTGGCAGAAAAATAAGACAAGCTGTGGTTAAGGCGCTGGGCTCTAAATTACCACCGTGACCTAGAAAAGAGAGGACAACCGCGGCAACCATGAACACGGCCCATGGGCTCACAGCACTCTGGGCACCGTGTGAAGAGTTTCACACGTATTCACTCACTTAACCAACCCTCATAAAATCCAGAGAGGTAGATCCTTTGACAACCCCCCATTTCTTTCCCATTTCTGGCAGGGAAATGAGTGAGCTTGCCTGAAATGGCTCAGCTAACCCACGGTGGGGACCCCTGTGACTTCTGAACCCCGCCTTTAACCACTGAGCACCCCGCCTGTCAAGTTCAGAGGGAACTTTGCTTTTACCTGAGAGTGTGCTTTAAACTGTTACATTTTAAAAGACCAATAAAAATGCCAATAAACATTAAAAAAAAAAAAAGGTACACCCCACAAAACACTGTTCGGTAAGATGGTGTGGCTGTCAGGGAACCCACCCGCGAGGCGCTGGGCTATAGGGTCTCAGCCCCAGCCCATCCGAGATGACCACGCCCCTGCCTTATCATTTCACCACGGGCCACTCATTTGTTAGCAAGGGAGTAAAAGCAAAAACAGAAGAAAGGCCCAAGCTTGAATATGAAAGACCACTGCTCACTGCTTAGGAAATAATTTCTAAGTAATTACATGTCCTTTGCACATTTTTTTCTAAAGCAGAACACTTTAAAGACATTTCAAACATTATGAAGAAGTTTAAACCTACATGGAAGGTGAATACTTGTATTCCTTGTATATACTTGTATACCCACATGCCCACTTCCCTAGATTCAACAACTGGGGATATGAGCATATTTTGCTTTACAGTTATTTTTCTCTTTGCTGTTTGAAGTAAGGTGCAGAGACTGTGATACTTCACCCGTATTTAAATACTTCCATCTGCAATTCCTAAGGATGAGGAAAGTTCCTACAAATCAGAATCCCTTTGAAACTAATGGTAATTCCATAGAAAATTCCATATCGCTCTACTCAGCTTTCCACAACAGCCACACGAATGTCTTCTGCAGGTTTGATTTTGTTTTGTTTTTAGAACAAACATCTGATACAGAGTCATTCACTATGTTCGACTGTTACATCTCTTGCGTTTATTCTTTTCAACTTGAAGGGTTTTTGATTTATGAATAATTCAAGGGCCTAAAACAAAACCAGCTTTTTCTGGCTGTTGCAGTTTGTCCTTGCGCACGTGAGCCAATGTCTCTCCAAGATGAATAAGCAAGACTCTTCCTTAAGTACATTAGTGAGAGAAACTAGCCCAGGCTTGGGAGTTCTCCGCATCCTTGATGGGCCTTTTCCATCTGACAGGGAAGAAGAGGTGCGGCGGGCCTTGTCTGGAAGCAGACGGCGGGGAGATGGGGCGGGGGTCTGCATGCCCCTGCCTGCACTGGCCCGCGCCCCAGCCTCTGGTCTGGGATGTTCTGTGTGGCCAGGACCCGAGCTGATGGAAGGCTGCTTTGTCCTATCTGATCACTTGGAAATCCAGAGACCCCCAAAGATTGCTCTAGCTGGGTCTCCAGAAAAGGCCAAAAGGAAATATCAGAAGATGATACACGTGGCTGTTTCCTCTGGGAGAACCACCAGCAGTGGCCTGGGGACGTGGAGCTGGTGGAGGGGCAGGACCGTGGACTTGGGACTCACAGGCTGGTGACCTTGGGGAAGAGTGTCAAGGACGTCCCAGCCACCTCCCAGGCAGCAGGGCTGGGCGGAACAAGTCAGTGTTCACAAAAGCTCGTCACATCTGGCAGGTCATTGGCCCAGGGGAGAACCGCCCTGTGGGGCTACCTGGCGTATGGAAATGGGGTGTGCTGCACCCCAAATGGCTGTGCCTGGGAGGACTCCGACCATTCCTAGATGCAAAGCACCCTTTGCCTGACTACTAACCATACCTCCTTATTCGTCTACATAATTAGCATCTTTTAATGAAAAAAATATGATCAGTTCAGAGAAGACTAATTAACAAAAGGTGTGCGGGCTTTACATAAACACACACCACCCCCCAGAGAGCTCTCTGTTACTCTGGTTACGTTCCTTGTTCCTCACTGGCAGGAATGATGAGAGAGAAACGGCTTTATGTAGAGGCTCACTCCAGGTAGCTTTCAAGGTATACTTCTAAAAAGTCGCTTCACAGGGAGGGACAGCTACATAGGAAACACCCTGCGTCTAGTTCTATTTGGAGAGACAGAGTCACTAGTGAGGTCTTTTGAGGGGGGCTTTCACTTTCTGTAGTCGATGACCCGATTTCCTTCCTAATTCTGGGGGGTGAGGACAGCACGGGGCAGCCGCCCTCACGACGTTTACTGGCTTCAGCCACGCAGGAGCACCCCACACCTGGGAGCCGTGTGCACGTGCGCAGCGGGGCTCAGCAGCACGGGCTAAGTCATCAGGTCGGCTGAGGCAGAAAGGAAGCCCTGGGCCTCAGCCTCCACACTGCCCCTGGGTCATTCTTCCCTAAGTTTCTATTGGAAAGGTAAACACCTTTCCTTGAATCGGTGACTCAGGAATACTTGTGAGAAGACAAACTTTTCCTACAATCAGACTTCCGTTCCCCAAGAAAAAGCGGTTTTACACAAAAAGAACAATTTGCTCCCCAGCTCCCCACCAGGCCTCGGTGACCCATCAGTCTTTCGGAGACTGGACTCGCCGACCGACTCTCAGATCAGAGCACGTAATGGCTTTCCTGAGGCCGGAATAAAAGCCAGCTGGATCCGGATGGACAGCAGATCTTCCTTTCTGACCATCATCATCTTTTTTGGCACGGCTATTCTTGCCTTAAACCTTGCTCTGGAAGTGGCAGACATCTTACTATGCTAAAACCGGCAATTAAAATTCAAGGAAAAGTCTTGACCAGTGGTGGGGCTGGGGGCTGGGGGTGGGGGAGGCAAACTATGTCCCATGGGCCAAATCTGGCCAGCCCCCTGTTTTTGTAAATAAAGCTTTATTGGAACATGGTCATTCCTATCTGGGGGCTGCTTTCAGGGCAAAAAACACTGACTTTTCCTGAAAGAGTCTGTCGATCCCAGTCTAGAACTGTGGTGTTCAATACAACAGCCACTAGACATGGGTCTATTTGAATGTCAAATAGCCAAAACGAAATAAAATTAACCATTCCACCTCTCAGCTGCACTAGCCACATTTTGAGGGCTCTGCAGTCACCTGTGACTGAGGGCACCGCGGTAGCCAGCACAGAGGACATTCCCGCCACCACAGACAGGTCTCCTGGTCGGCCCCGGGAGGACAGGATTTAAGTCATCAAGCTAAATTTACAGCCACCAAGTTCCAGGTGACGCCGCTCCTTCTCCAGGCAGAAAAATTTAGGCTAAGTTTCAACAACACGTTCCTGTCACACTTCTTAGGACACGCTAATTCACTATACTGACCACAAACTCTAGGCTACGTAATAGGAGACGAGTGTCAAGCCCACTGGGGCTACTAACCAATTCAGGAACTGCACTGTTTATGGACTGTAGGCTCTGAAAGCTGGGCCGCGGTTCTTGCTTCATACTCCTAATTAGGAACCTGCTTGGCACGAGGTGATAGGGACTCAAGTATTTGCAAAATGAATGAAGAAATGAATCCTAGGCCCCAAAACTGTCATCCATCAGAGGCCAGTGAAAAAGATGGATATTGATAAAATGTTGGGGAAAAACACTGCTCTTTCCACAATCCTGTGGCAAAAGGTTCTACGAACAGCCAAACTTTCTATTTTAAAATGAATTAAAGAAAAATTCCATACAAAACAAAACTGCCTGGGTTGGGATTCTGGCCCTCCCACTTACAGGCTGTGTGCCGCGGGCTGTTCTTTTCCCTCTGTGGGGACGACCCCTCTTCTCTAAACACATGGGGGAGTGGAGTCGGAGGTGAGCCCCAGGGCTGCCGGCCCGCTCCCGGCACCAGGAGGCATCAGGCCCCCGCTCGCTTCCCCACACCCGCCCAGACTCAGCTCCCGTGCGCCTTCTGCCCCGGGGCCCCTGTGTGGGTCCCTCCACTAAACCATCGAGTCCTCTGGGGAAGCACCCTCAGCACTGGACACATAGAGGAGAGGCGAAGTGGAGATGAAATTGATCAAGACTCTAAAAGCCAATAAAGTAAAAATAAATTTTGCTAAACCACTCATGAATATGCTTGCCCTCAAAACTTGTGAGTAAATTAAGCATTTTTCAAGTTTTAACTAGTTCACTGTTTGAACCAGAAGTTAAGCTTTACTACCGGTTATTCCTTCTTAAAAACTCAAGTCTCTTGTAGGTTAGTACACTTCACTACTTTTCCCCCTCACAATTAGAGAACAACAAACAATTCAACCAACAGCAAAAAAAAACAAAAACAAAAACAAAACCCAGATTGGTCACAGTAGTCTTAGAATTAAAAAAAAAAAAAAAAAATCAATGTGGTATAAGATATAAAATCAAATATTCCAGTTTGGAATAAATTCATAGCTCAAATAAAAAAAGTACATTAAACTCAAACTAAAAAAAAATCTGTTATTTATTAGAAGATACCTTAAAAGTTTAAACATTTCATGTGCAATAAAATTTTCTTATTGCTAACTCAATCAGTCCCTGTTTAAGAACTTAAATGGAAACACAATCATTTTGTTTTAGCCTGTTAAAACACCTGCGTGCTAACTGTGGTCCACATTTGCTCTTTCCTGGCTGCACCGCAAAACCAAGTGAACTATAGTTGGTCACTGTGGACCTTAATTGCCACCAGCTTCATTACAGAGGGTTTGCAGAGAAAAGGCAACCCCTATCTTATTCCAGCAGACTGGGTATTCATGTAGTTTCATCTTCCTTCCCTGGGTCCACCCTAGGATCTGAAAAATCTCGCCTGGCATTTTAGTCATCCAGACGATTAGTCACCTGGAGATCTTGCCCCCACCCTTCCTTAGCACGGGTCCTGACAGTTCTGTTCTGTTAGGACAGAGCTGGGATATTATATACATTTTAAAGTGATTTGATGAAGCTTAACTATCATTTTCTATTTCACCCAATTACGAACAAAAAATGTGTATAAGAAACATTTTTAAATGCTTAAGAAAAAGTACACAATTATCCTGATACCTATGTTTTAATATAATTATCAATTTACTGTGGTAATTGTGTTTTTAAGCTAAGTTCTGTATAAATTTTAAGCTAAATTCTGAATTCAAATTTTGTATAAATTACAACTGGCAAACTGTATTAAAAGTGATCTATACACACATTGAAAACTTGCTGCCACTTACAATTTTTAAGGCAAATGTCAATACAAAGCCTATTTAAATGCAAAGTGTCTCCTACTATCCCACAAAAAGGCTAAAAGCTCAGAAATTATGACCCACAATGGATTTCAGTATTTCAAAGCACAAGTGTATTTCTCTTTTAGGCTCCATGGCAAGGACGAAAACGATCCTTTTAAAAAGGGGAGTTCTTTTCTGGTTGTTCCCGCATACTTTCTGGCTGCAGTTCATCTTTAATTCAGGGGAAACCTTCGGGGTGTTAATCGAGCGACACATCTGTAACAGAAACTCTGCGCACGGACAACTTGGCCAGGCGTGCCGCCCGCCTCTCCTTCCTACCCCCACCCAACGCCTTCCCCGGGCAGTGACTTCACATCCTTTGACATCAGCACGGCTCTGAAAGGGGGATGGGAGAACGAGCAGAAAGCAGAAAAACCAGCTTTGAACTATGCATGCAAGGCCTCTCTCAAGACTCAAATTCTGTAAGTAGTTCGTAAAATGCCAAACTGCAGCGACACACCCAGCCTCCTCCAGTTAGGTCTGCCGCAAAACGGGGTGAATTCTGCTAGAAAGGACTTCCTGCTTTTCTTATCTGAAGCACAATGGCCATTTATTAACTAACCACAGAAGGTTCCGTTTCAGTGAAACACACAATAACTTACCTCGAATATGGAGAAGGGCCACGGGCTGGAAAGGCCCATTGGAGCTGGCCGCATCCACCACCATCCTGCTGCCCGCTTTATTACATGTCAACATCTAGACTTCAGCGGGGAAGGCAATGTACTCCTTAAGGCAAGAAACCAGCCTCCATTTTAGTTTAAAAAAAAAAGACAAACTGAAGCTCTCTGCAGCTGGAGGGAACTGGCTGCTTCGTGATGTCAGCAGGCACGGGGCTTGCTGATTGGCCAGAAGCTGCAACTTAAAATGACACTAAAAAACTGCAAATGGAAAGAGCGTTCTGTTTGGCTGTCAGTGTGTGTGAAAAGCCTGGACATTTTTTGGCTTTCTCAGTCTTTATTTCTCACTAACTTTTAGGCAAAGATCCCATCTCTCAAGGGGCAGGACTGCGGCCGCAAGTCCAGCCAGACTATAAACAAATGATTCGGAGAGAGCTACCAAAAAGAAAAAAAAAAAAAAGTATGCATATGTGTCTACGTGAACTTTAAATTTCACATTTATCTGGTACCCCAAATTCACTGGTACCTTATACCCCCCTGGCCACCTCCTGTTTTCTAATTACTTTAATGTCTGTATCATATTTAGCACTTGGGCAACCTATTTTTTTTAATGCAAATGGCTATTTAAATATTACACAATCCCAATTCATTAGTTTAGACTCTTGTTCTATCACCCTTTCCTACTACCAAGTTATGAACTAATAATCCTCAAACAGTGTTTTTTTTTTTCCTCAGGGTCTAATTTTTTTTTATTGGAAAAATTCAGTTTAAAAATGACATGGAAAATGAAAGTTTTAAATGCAATAGCTAGAAAGTGCTATAAATTAAAGGTATTTATACCACCTGGCTGTGAAAATTAAAGTCATAAAATAAAATGTAAGTGTTTATTTTTATACCTTAAAAGGGTCAACATACCACTTTATTTCTCATTTTGTTTACATTAGAATTTTTTAATTAAAAAAGATATTTCCCTTCTTTTTATGGGGCTAGTATTAAAAGCTGTTATTCAGATCTTAGTCTCCTATCTTCAAAAAAGGTTAATGTAAAAAGCTGCTCCAAGAAAGGACATCATTTCTGAATCAGAGCATCCTGGGGAGGGGTGTATGTGTGTGCTGGTGAGATGATTCCCTACCATAAGGTTACTACTAGCTTCAAATGAAAGTGAATGCGCTATGAGAAGTCTCTGTGCCAGGCAAAACTGAAAAACCCCTCACCCCACACACACACACAACCACGCCTGTCCCAGCCACGCCCTCTCGCTTTGTAATTCTCACACAACTCCCGCCATCCCCACTCCCCCAATTTGTGAACAAGAACCAAAAAACCCTTTGGATTCTAAACGTCATTCACAACAGTTAGAAATGGGCTAGGATTTGCAGTTACACCTGTGGGCTGGCACGCACACCATTTCAACCAGCAAATGAACTGCGGTCGTTCGGGGTGCTTATTAGGTGCCCCCACACTAAGTAAGAAGGTAGTATTTTACTGTGTGGATCAATAGCCATTAAAAAATACTCAAATAAAAGCACACCAAATCCTACCCTGGCCCCTCGTCCACAGAGCTGAAGGACGCTGCTGGATCCCAAAGCTGGGCCATGAATTCACTTACAACAAGCAACGGGGAATGGGTGTCATGTGAGCAGGCTCTCCCCACCTGAGCCCACCTGCGGCCCACCTGCCCGGCTCCTCTGCTCTCTGAACAGCCGGTGCTCTGAGGCAGGTACTGTGAATGTAGATCCTGGCTGCTGACGCCCTGAGTCCATCAGATGCGTGAGGATAGCTCTCCGAGGACTCACTGTCACCTCACACTCAGATGAACTCAGACTCAAGTGCAGCCAGGATTGAGGCTTGCAGGGGGCTTCCCCAGGGGTCAGAAAGCAGATGCTTAATGCAGATCCGTACCCTAAAGAGACAGTGATTTGTTCTCAAACAGTTTAATATTTCATATGAGATGAGAAGGGGAAATGTGCCTATCCTAACTAAGACCGTGCTGATGAGTGGAATGCAGAAATAACAGGGAAAGACTCCTAGAATCTTTATATAAAATATACAGATTAAAGTCAAAGAAAAAGGGAAGACACTTCTTGATGTATTTTTCCTAATGATCTCGGATCAAAAGATCTCAACTTTATTAGCGATTTTCCCCCATGCTCTTTTGAAGCCTTATGCATATGAAGTAGCTCTTTAAAGAACTTGAAGTCTGTGATCTGAAAATCACTGGTGAAATAAGAGTCTAAAATATAAATAAGCAAACAAACATAAATAATATGGAGAAAGAAAAAAAAAGACCAACAAAAAAAGATAAGGTATGTTTCTGGACTGGAAGCACACACATGATAAATAAGCTGATGTTAACATTTCCCCAAACTGATTTATAGTTTTAAAGCAGTTTCATTCAAAATCCAGAGGAGGCGTCTTATGTTTCTGGGTAATTCTAAAGTTCACTTGGAAAAATAAAAAGCATGAAGCATGAGGACACTACTCACGAGAAAAGCAGGTCCTGCCAACTATAAAGTTTATGAACTGAGGATAGTATGATGTAGACTGGAGACAGGTCTTGGGACAGAAAGCAACAGCCCCTGACACAGCGAGTGTAGTTACACAAGTCTAACGTCTGGATAAAGAAGGACGCTCGGAACCATGGCAAGGTGAAGACTGCCCAGGTAACTAACGGTTACGTGTGGGCAAAAATCTAAGCCTTCACCTCACACAAAATAAAATAGATGGGTCAAAGAAAAAATGCAGTTAAAAAAAATCAAATCAGCCCCACCCCCAAATCCCCACAGTGCTGAGAAGAAAAGGGAAGTGACTATCGATTCTGAAGCTAGAAAAGGATAATTAAAAGACACTGGACAATGCTTAGGGCATATTCCTCACATTAAAATATTTACAAGATTTCTATACGTTCCCTCCAAAAATCAAAAGGAAATACAAATGCTATAATTACAAGAAGTTAATAATATACTGTAATTTACTCAAAAAAATTGGGCAAGCTCTGGGAGACAGTGAGGGACAGAGAGGCCTGATGTGCTGCACTCCACGGGGTCACAGAGAGTCAGACGAGACTTAGCGATTAAGCAACAACAATAATTAGAAAAAAACTAAGACCTCAGAGTTCAAATGATCCAGTTTGCAAAAGAACTAGAACTGATCAGTTGTTGCTGTTCAGTTGCTCAGTTGTGTCCAACTCCTTGGGACCCCATGGACTGCAGCACACCAGGCTTCCCTGTCCTTCACCGCCTCCCGGCGCTTGCTCAGACTCATGTCCGTTGAATCGGTGATGCCATCTAACCATCTCGTCTTTGTGTGAAAAAAGTATTCATCTGTCAAATCAGCAATAATTTTAAAAATTATAATTAATACTGGTAAAGGCATGTTGTAACCTTGACAACAAATCTATAAATTGTTCTGATCCTTCTGGAAAATAAGGATTGGCAATAAAATGTGGCAATATGTAAAGATTCTTTAAGAAATTTAACTTCTGGGAGTCTATTCCAGAAATGTAGGTAGCCATGAGTGAGCATCACGTTTTAGAAAAACAGTTATTTAAAAATTTGTGCTAAAGTACTTCCCAGGTGGTGCTACTGTAAAGAACCTGCCTGCAATGCAAGAGGTGTAATGAGATACGGGTTTGATCTTGGGTTGGGAAGATCCCCTGGAGGAGGGCACAGCAGCCCACTCCAGTATTCTTCCCCAGAGAATTCCATGGACAGAGAAGCCTGGTGGGCTACAGTCCTTAGGGCCATAAAGAATGGGACCCGACTGAAGCGCAGCATGCACACGCATGACATGAAGTTTACCGTCTTTCCCATTTCAGAGTGTAACGCTCTAAGTGGCATAAGCACACTCATAGTGTTGTGCTAGCACCACCACCATCCACCCCCAGAACTCGCTTCATCTTGCAGGACAGGAGATCTGTCCCTATTAAGCACTTCCACCCCAGCCCCTTCCCCTCGGCCCCTGCACGTTCGGTCTCTATGACTATGATGACTCTGGGTTCCTGATATGTGGGATCATGCAGCTTTTGTCCTTTGGTGACTGGATTATTTCACTCAGTGCAATGTCCTTAAGGTTCTGCTGTGTTGCATCATGTGCCAGAATTTCTCCCCTTTTTAAGACTGGACAATACTCTACTGCAGGGATATACCACATTTTGTTCTATTGATCCCTTGATAGACACAGGCTGTGTCTGCCTTTTGGCTGTTGTGAATAATGCTGCTATAATATGAATATACAAATGTCTAAGTCTCTGCTTTCAAATTTTGGGGTACATTCTCCAAAGCAAAAATTACAGTAATTCTATTTTCAGCTTTTTGAGGAACTGCCATGCTGTTCTCCACACTGCTGTTGTTGCTCAGTCATGTCCGACTCTGTGCGACCCCATGGACTGGGGCACGCCAGGCTTCCCTGTCCATCATCATCTCCCGGAGCTTGCTTGAACTCATGTCCATTGAGTCAGTGATGGCATCCACCCATCTCATCCCCTGTCACCCACTTCTCCTGCTGCCCTCAATCCTTCCCAGCATCAGGGTCTTTTCCAGTGAGTCAGCTCTGCACATCAGGGGGCCAAAGTGGCAGCATCATTCTACATCCCCACCAGCAGTGCACAAGGGTTCCAATTTCTCCACATCCTTACCCACACTGGCTAGTTTCTGTTTTTCTGACAGCAGCCATCCTAGCGGGTGTTAAGTGGTATCTCACTGGTTTTGATGTGCATTTTCCTAACGATGAGAAATATTAATCATGTTTTCATGTGCTTCATGACTATTTCTGTATCTCCTTTGGAGAAATGTCTACTCAAGTTCTTTGCACATTTTTAGATTGGGTTGTTTTCTTGTTGTTGAGTTGCAAGAGTTCTTTAAAGTTTTGGATATTAATCCCTCATCAGACAGATGATTTTCAAATCCTTCTTCCCGTTTCAGGGGTTGCCTTTTCATTTTGCTGCTTGTGTCCTCTGCTGCACCGTTTTAAATTCTGATGTAGTCCAGTTTATCTACTTTTGCTTTCCTTGCCTGTGCTTTCGTGTTGCGTCTGAGATATCACCGGTAAGTCTAACGACAGACTTTCCTCTATGTTTTCCTCTAAGGCAGTGTTAGGTCTTTGATCCACTCTGTTAAATTTTTAGGTTCGGTATAAAATAAAGGTCCAGTTTCATTCTTTTGCATGTGGCTATCCACTTTTTTCCAGCACCACTGTTGAAAAGACTGTCCTTTTCCCAGAGTGGTGGCCTCCTAGAAAACCATGTGGCCATACACGTGGCAGTTTACTTCTTGATCTCTTACACTCTTGGCGTCTATGTCTTGGTTTTTATATATATATATATATATATATATATATATATATATTTATTTATTTATTTATTTGGTTGTGCTGGGTGTTAACTGCAGCATGTGACCTCTTCGTTGGGGCATGTGGGCTCTAGCTCCCTGGCCAGGGACTGAACCCGGACGCCCTGCACTGGGAACACAGAGCGCTAACCACTGGACCACCAAGGAGGTCAGCACCACACTGATTTGACTACTGTAACTTTGCAGTAAGCTTTGGAATCAGGAAATGTAAGACTTCCAGTTTTGTTCTTCTTTTTCAATGTTGTTGTGGTTATCCTGGGTCCCTGGAGACTCCATGTGAATTTTAGAATGCATTTTTTTCTATGTTTGGGAAAAAACATTGTTAGGATTTTGACTGAGACTGCAGTGGATCTGTGGATCTCTTGGGGAGTGCTGAGGTTTTAACAATACTAACTTTTCCAACCCATGAACACACGTCTTTTCCATTTACTGGGGTCTTCTTTAATGCTTTCAGCAGACAAGTCTTTCACCTCCTATGTTAATTCAAAGTATTTTACTCATTTTGAGAGCATCACATTTTAAATTTAAGATTCTAAAATACTAGAAAATACCTTAACGTCAAAGGGATTATCCCACACAGTGAAATTTTTTACACATTTATCAAAAGTACTTATGGATTTGTAAAGTAAAAATAAGTGAGCAAAGCAGTATATAATTTTTCAGAAATAGTATGAACATAAAAAGAAACATTCTCAAAATATCAATGGTAATTACCGTGGAGTGTTATGGCTATGTGTAGGTTTTCTTTCTGAAACATCTCTACATTGTTCAGTATTGCTAAAATAAGCACACAATACTTTCATGAAAATTAACTAAAAACATACAGAGTTTTTTAAAAAAAATTTTAATTAGCTGATATTCTTATTGTCATCTTATTTATATTTTGGCTGTGCCACATGCCATGTGGGATCTTAGTTCCCCAACCGGGAATCGAGCCTGCACCCCCGGCACTGGCCGCACAGAGTCGTAACCACTGGGCCCCCAGGGAAGTCCCAGGACACACAGACGAAGTGACAGCAGGAAGACTCCTTTAGAGAACGCTACCCCCTCAGACACAGGCTAGGAACGGAGAAGGGGAAATATGATGCAAAAGATTCCCTGTGCTGCATGAATGAGACGAGTGTGTAAAAACACACGAACACAAGAGGGCCTAAATGAGGCGTGATGAACGGAACCACACACACGAGGGCCTGACTCCTCGTCTCAAGGAGCCGGTTACGGGCTACTCAAATCCTGACTGCACGCTTGCATGGAATCCACGGGCTCATCTAGGCCTCCGAGGCCCAGTCAGCCTCCAGAGCCCTCTCCTCTCGATGAAACAGGGACTCAGCCAGCGCCTGTGCCCAGGGAGAGGCCGCCCTCACCCTCCATAACCCCAGGCTGCTCCTTCTTTCCTCACCTGTCGGGGGGGCGCGTCTGTGATCCCCCCACCTCCTCGGCTTTGTGGAGGCACCGATGCCACCGATGTTGGGGGGGGCGCCCAGGAGGATGAAGCCGCCCCCGAGGCGGGATCCACCCGCACGTGCTCGGCCATCCCGGGGAAGGGGCAGTGAGCACTGAAGCACCTGAAGAGCAGGGTCTCGGCCCTGGGGCTCAGTGTGAGGGCAGAGACGCCGACGACATCCCTGTCTGGACTAGCCCCCTCCGGGAAGCCTTCCTCTCCCCGTCCTGGGCCACTGGCTGTCTTCTGGCAGCCCCAGGACCACACCGAGCACACTGCACGAAGGCACGAGTCAAGCAGTGACGCCAGATTCTGATCCTGCCAAACTTGTCCCCGTAGTGCAGAGTTAAGAGGGGTATGCCACTGACCACCTGGAGCGGGACAGGTCCCCCTCCTGAGTGCAGAGCCCCTGCCCAGCGCCCCCCATCCTGTCGGTGCCCAGCCCCCACGCCCCCCACGGTGCCCTCCAGCCTGGTTTCTGGACGCTCCCATGACAGCTTTTCCTGCCCTGCGGAGGGCTTGAGCTGACTTCGAGGAAAGCACCTTTCCGGGCTCAGTGCAGAGCTCCTTGCAGAACCGCCAAGTGGGCAGACAGACTATAGCTCTCAGCACATCTGTCCGGCACGGTGGCAAAAGCGAGCATCATACTGCACAAGGATGGGAGGTTTAAACAGGAGTTCCTCTTTATTCTTGGCTTCCTCCGTCACTTTACGTGGGTCTTTATTTACAAACAAGCTGTCTGTAGTTACGTCCCATTTGGAGGTAGCATTCCTGACTAAAACGTTCATATTTTCATTTCTAAATTCAGCCAAAGGTTTTAATTTTCATCTCCCCAGGCAAATTTTATAGGCAAATTAAGTACGCTTATATTTTAATGAAGAAGCTTTATAGCTTCTTTTATTAAAGGAAGGCTGTGCTCTGAGCCGACACTTAACTGGAAACGACACGGGCACGGGCGATGTATGTTTCGTTGGGTAGGAAATCTAACCCAAAAAAATTTGGCTTCACTTACAGTTTAAAATAGCCTTTTTCCTTAGGCAGATCAAAGATATCTAGCATTCAGCTGTGTTCAAAGGTTGCCAGGGCACTTCTGCTTGTCAACAGCAAGGTCAAAGGGACGCTCGCTAGCTGCCCTGTTGATCTGCACGAGTCCTGCGAGTGGTTTAAAGGGTGGACAAGCTTATCTCATGAAAGGCCAGCGGGGGTGCGAGGGGTGGACGAAGCAAAGAATCTGCCCGGAGTGCGCTGCTGGAGACCTCTGCTTCTTTGTGCTTTCCCCGCAGCGGGGCTGGAAACCCTTTAAAGCCAAAGAAGTCGTCACACCCCTTCCGTGTTCTGAGAAGGTAGGAAACCCATGCATGGTACAGAGCCAAGGTGACACGCCAAGTGCTTCCAGGTCAACTGTTAGCAGGAAACCTTGGTTCATGAGGAAGAGCCCGCGTGCAGGGAGCGCTGAGCCCGGGACGGGGTCCAGCCCCACAACAGTTCCCAGAAAACTGGAGGATGCGGGGAGGCCCCGGGCCCAGAGCGCTTTTTGCTCCTTCAGCAAACCTGTGTCTCAGGGATTCATGGCAGGTACTAGACTGGGCACAAAGCAGACACAC
This sequence comes from Bos indicus, assembly GCF_029378745.1. Lineage (NCBI taxonomy): Eukaryota > Metazoa > Chordata > Mammalia > Artiodactyla > Bovidae > Bos > Bos indicus. The sequence continues at coordinate 66,767,661 of NC_091780.1, read as the reverse complement.
AAACTGCCTCTGCCCTCAGTGACACTTCAGACAGAACAGCATGTGGCATGTTCTGCAACCAAAGTGTCCATCATGATGAACAGATAAATGGTGCTCCATCCACAAAATTGACATCTCTGACTCAATAGACACGAGTCTCAGCAAGCTCTGGGAGATGGTGAAGGACAGGGGAGCCTGGCATGCTGCAGTTCAGGGGTTGCAAAGAGTCGGACACGACTCAGTGACTGAAGAACAACAATCCACACAATGGAGTGCTGTTCAGCCTCGAAATTCAGGAATAAAATGCTGTATGATTCCACTTACATGAGGTCCCTAGAGGAGTCACAATCACAGAGACAGAAAGGAGAACGGTGGGCACTAGTGGCAGAGGCTTTCCAGGCGGCGCTAGTGGTAAAGACCCTGCTGCCAATGCACGAGACATGAGAGACGTGAGTTCGATCCCGGGGTTGGGAAGATCCCCTGGGGGACAGCATGGCAACCCACTCCAGTATTCTGGCCTGGAGAATCCCGTGGACAGAGGAGCCTGGCGGGCTGCAGTCCATAGAGTCACAAAGAGTAGGATACAACTGAGCGACTTAGCCTGCAGGCAGGGGCTCGGGGAGGGGAAAGTGAAAGTCGCTCAGTCGTATCTGACTCTTTGCGACCCCATGGACTATAAAGTCTGTGGAATTCTCCAGGCCAGGACACTGGAGTGGGTAGAGGGAGGTAGTAACAGGCCCAGAGTCATTGCGGGAGGAAGAAGAGACAGTGGCAATGGGCACACTGCATGGATGCCACTGAACTGGACACTTACAGATGGTTAAACATAAATGTTATTCTGTGTATGTTTTACCACAATTTAAGAGAAAAGATAAGGCAAGACTCAGCCAGGGTGGCTCAGGAAACACAGTGGGAAACAGAGCCTGTAGGGCACGGGGCTGCCCCTGGAGAAGGCAGAGCACAGGGGAAACCCAGGCCTGGAGGGTCCGGGCAGGGGGTGAGAACACGCAAGGAGTGTGTGTGTGTTGCGTGTGTGTGCGTGTGCGCTTGCACGCGCACGCATGCGTGCCTAAGATGCTGGGAGAAACCCAGGTGAGGTCTACAGAAGGCCTGAGCTAAACATTAAATGCGGGATTACAGCTGCCAGTTGTCACCGATTCCCTGAGTTCTGCCGAGAAGGGGCTCACCGGGGATGACAGGCAGAGGCTGAAACTGACCCTAGGGTGAGAGCCACACCTGTGGCCGGAGGAGAGTGGGCAGGAGGGCGCCCCAGCAGCCAGGCCGTGCTCAGGGCTGGGCTCAGGCTGACGGGAGACGGCCCGGGGCACCTCTGCGACAGCGGCGGGGCCCCAGCGGGACGGGGCCGCAGACGCTGCGGGTCTGGTCTGTAGCCTCCCTGAGAGCCGGGGCCACCTCTGCTCCTCATCACTGTCCTGGCCGCCTCCCACTGCTCCGACAACCCCGGCGGTCAGCAAACATTTGCTGTGAACTGGCGCCTGGCTCGCCGAGCTGTTTCCTCCCCTTATTGTGGGCATCAGGAGAAGATACAGCACCAAACATGTGGCAGAAACAAGACGGATGAAAGCTGAGTTTCTGAACCAGGAGAATTCAGAGACTAAGAGAAAGAACTCTGGTACCTTCTCGCTCCACTTTTATCCTTCAACAAACGGGCAAGAGGGGTATGCGTTCCTGGTTGTGTCCAACTCTCTCTCTGTGACCCCAAGAACTGCAGCCCACCAGGCTCCTCTGACCATGGAAATTTCCAGGCAAGAATACTGGAGTGGGTTGCCATTTCCTTCACCAGGGGGTCTTCCCGACCCAGGGATCGAACTCACATCTCGCATCCCCTGCACTGGCAGGTGGATTCTTTACCAACAGTGCCACCTGGGAAGCACGAAGCTCCTCTAAATAGATGCTAGTTCATTTTCAAGCAGTAAAAAATGATCGCTTGTATGGCAAGATGCTCAACTGTATCGGAAAATAAACTGCTTTGAATTTAGGCTGCAGTACTGCATTTTCACAAAACGGGGGCAAGACACACATTTTTAACTGCTATTCCAAAGTCAATTTCTAAAAACTCAGATAAGTTCTCCCAACAATGGGACAACTTCTTTCCGCAAAGGCCTAACACTTATTAGCAGTTCTAAATTTCTGTCCCATGGTCTCCAATGAATTGTTATTAAGCCCTGGTTGTTTCATTACATCTTTGACTTCTCCAGAGGTCTGTCTTTTCTAAAGCAAGGAGAATGGCTTCAGGAAACAAAGTCCATGATTTATGAGCCACCTAAAAAATTCGCTCTCTTCACGTTACACTTCTACCTTCCAGACCAAAAATATTAAAAGAAAGGACTAATTCAGAGAAATCTTTGAATGAGCAAGACTACATTTGAATGAACAAGGCTACATTCAGCCTCATTGTTAAAAAAAAAAAAAACAAAGATAGGAAATACCATTTTCCACTAAGGTGCGGTGGGGCAGGCACCTCCTGTACTCTGGCGGGAGAGTTCATGGGGCCGCCTCTTGGAAGGTATCTGTACAGGGTTCTTGAAAACGCGTGGCCTTTGATCAGTACCTCCCTTCTTTGATTCCAGCTTAAGGAGAGGTTCAAAGGTGTGAACGACAAAAGATTTACATTAAAGCACAGTTTACAACAGCTGAAAACCAGGGGAATATAAACAGTATAATTAATAAACGCTTCTTGTGGCTCAGATGGTAAAGCGTCTGCCTACAATGCGGGAGACCCGGGTTCAACCCCTGGGTCGGGAAGATCTCCTGGAGAAGGAAATGGCAACACATCCGGTATTCTTGCCTGGAAAATCCCATGGACAGAGGAGTCTGTAGGCTATAGTCCATGGGGTCACAAAGAGTTAGACACGACTGAGCGACTTCATTTTCACTTTTCACTTTCTATTTCCATTAAAGTCAGGAACAAGACAAATACGCTTGCTCACACCACCACATATTAACATCTTACTGGACTTTTTAGTCATCTCAGGAAAAAGACACTAGAGGTATAAGAACTAGAAACAAAGAGGTGGGATTACCTTTACATGCAGCTCTAATGAATAGCTGGGACATTAAAACAATCAGCTGCAAAACTATGCCAACAATAAGACAATTCAGTAAGGAAGCAGGATGTGAAAGCGAAGCACAGAAGTCACCAACCTCCACATAAACCATTTACAGCTACTTAGAAGACAACGGAAAAGGAGACCCCAATTTACAATAGCAACAGCAATAGAATATTTGGGCACACACTAAGAAACGTGCAAAACCCTACATGAGGGAAACTTAAAAACACCCCTAAAGGAAATGAAAGTGGTCTTAAACAGAAAGACACTACACTCTTAGATGAGGGGATTCAAACATCCTCAGGATGCCAATCCTCTCTAGACATTTTTTAAATTTAATGGAATCACAGCAAATAAATCAGCAGCTTTTTTTTTTTTTTGCAATGAAATGAACCAATTCAAAGTTCCTATTGTTTGTAATAAAATCATTATTGCTGTGAGTAATTTTAGTATGATACAGCAATAGAATGATATCAGAAATCAAGATTTTCAGTGTGAGATAAAGACACAACTATGAAAATTCAAGAAACACGTGAAACATCATAATGTTATAAAAGCACAGCTAAAATATACACATATATATTCTAGAATATATGTCCATATTCTAGCTCCCTCCATCGAACATACCTAAAAGCAACAGCAGGCCAGTAGCAGTGAGAAGTCCCTAGTGCCCTGATTTTGGTCTCTAATATTATTCCCCACTGAAAGGAATCATGGCTCTTTGAAAAATGGCTAATTCCAAGTCTGGGGGGAGGAGGGACATCTTACTGTGCCAGAAACCAGTAGACAAAAATGACACCGTGCCAAAAAATACACAGCAGCTCTCCCAAATATCAGACAATGCTTAAAACTATGCATCTGCACAGAAGAAGGAATATGGTTTTCGTAGAGTAAAACACACTGATATCAAGGAAACGCATAATGGTAGTCACAAAAGAAAAAGCAAAAAGACCTTTCGTTTTCACCATTTGAGGGAAACTGGTAACTCAAAGGCAAAGATTTAAGCTTCTCCTCACTTTCCAGTAGGAGCTACATGTCAGGATAACCAAATAGGCCCCTTTGGCAAGAAATGGCTCTGCTCTTAGAAGGATGCCAGATCAAACGCTGAAATCTCCAGTGAAACTGTTGACTCGGACTAGGATCATCAAGCGCTGCTTAAAGCACCGGCACGCGGTTGATGGGAAGAGATGCTGCAGGGGGCCAAGAGAGCCTTGCAGACGGTCACGAGCACTTCTGAACTGCGGGCAAACACCGGGCACTGGAGAGACGGACGTGTCACCGCCTCCTACGGCACAGGGGCAGAATGTGGCCTCCCATCCTCTCATCACACACAGAACGCACCTCGCCCAATAGGCACGCTGTCTCCGGAGTTACACAGCATGACTTTTGATACAGTCTGTCCCAGAAAAGGTTTCCACTTTCAGCAGCTACCGGGAATCAGGGGATATTTCACAAGGCAAGCTCCTTGGCTAATCTAACAAGTCATACAATTTGCTGTGGTTTATGGCACTCCCAGACTAGTAGTGACCCCAGGGGTCTTGCAGAAGCAAAGACAAATCCCTGCTGGAGAAGATAGCTTCATCCTAGGTTTTAGTTTATTTCAAATGTTTGAGTAGAATGACCAGCATACACTAAAGAGTAATCAGGGACATAAGGAAGTAAGACATCATGAGCAACATGTGACAAGGACTTCAGATACTGGTATTATCTGACACGGACTACAAAGCTGCTGGGCTGACTACAAGACGTGACATCTGCAAAAGAATAGGCAACTATAAAAAATCACACAGCGGATTAGAAACAGAACTTCCATAAATGAAAAGAAGTATACCTGAAATCTAAAAATCTGTGACTGTGTTTTATGTTTCATTGATTTTCACTATATTTTATGAAAGTATGAGATGGGTTGAAAACTAAAAAGAAAACTGGTCCTTCACCATGGGTAACATGAAACTCCAATCAAGAACATAGCACCGTTTCACAAAAATGCTAAAAAATACAGATGAGGAGTAAAGAAAGATAGTAAATGAAAGCTTCCAATACCTATTTGATTAGAGCCGAAGCTGGATGGGGAGAGAAACTTAATATAGAGTTAACAATCGAAGAAACAATGGTGTATTTCCTCGGTTGTGCGGGAACTTTCCATACAACTGAGGAAATATAACAATCCAAGATTCAGAGTGAATTGCAAAAAAGACTGATAAAAAAGAAATCCATACTTGGAGACCTCGTAGTGGAATCACTGGAAAAAAAATCATTTTTTAAAAAAAACTTTGTACCACCAACTGACTTCGTTGGTGGTATACTGGATAAGAATCCGCCTGCCAGCCAGGGGACGTGCGTTTGATCCCTGGTCTGGGTGGGGTCTATACGCCACGGGCGACTGAAGCCTGTGTGCCACAGCTACTGAGCCGGGGCTTTGGAGCCCGTGCTCTGCAACAAGAGAAGCCACCTCAATGAGAAAGCCGCACGCCGCAACTACAGAAAAGCCCACGCAGCAACGAAGACCCAGCATAGTCAAAATAAATAAATAATAATAATTTAAAAACCCAACCACGTCTTGGTCAAAATCAGAAAAGTGGCCAGAAATCACAATGCTTTCCAAAATAATGAATTTGGCTTCTCAATGCTGCTGCTGCTGCTAAGTCGCTTCAGTCATGTCTGACTCCGTGCGACCCCATAGACAGCCTCCTACCAGGCTCCTCTGTCCCTGGGATTCTCCAGGCAAGAACACTGGAGTAGGGTGCCATTGCCTTCTCAATGCTAATGGAAATGAAAAGGCAATGAAATGCTGTCTTCAATGCACTGAAGGAACGTAACAATCCACAGTTAGATACTCAGTGATAAAGTGTTTGCTGCCAGCAGATCCTTATTAAAGAAAATCCTAAATGATGAATTCAGACAAGAATTTGACCTCACAGGGAAAGTCTGAGATACAAAAAGGAATGAAGACTAAAAAGATGAAGTACACAGATCTAAACGGTTATCAACAGAACAAAACAGTAATGATGTTACGGAGGACTTAAAATGGTTGGAATTCAGATATCCAATAATGGAGAAGTCCACAGAGATGGCAGTAGCAGCTACCTCTTCTGAGGCATAACTGACATATTATATTAGTTTCAGGTGCATAACAAGTTGTTCAGTTGCAAAGTCATGTCCAACTCTTGGCAACCCCAAGGACTGTAGCACGCTAGGCTGCCTTGTCCTTCACTATCTCCTGGAGTTTGCTCAAATTCATGTCTATTGAGTTGGTGATGCCATCCAACCATCTCATCCTCTGCCACCCCCTTCTCCTCCTGTCCTCAATCTTTCCCAGCACCAGGATCTTTTCCAATGAGTTGGCTCTTTGCATTAGTATCTACTGAAAAATGATCACCACAATAAGTCTAGTTAATAGTTAACATCCCTCACCAGACATAGTTAAAGAATATTTTACTTCTTGTGATGGGAACTTTGAAGATCTCGTCTCTTAGCAGCTTTCAAATAGTCATCAGAGTATTATTAACTGTAGTCACTGTGCTGTATATTACATCCCTACGACTTCTTTATTTTAACTGGAAGTTTGCACCATTTGACTTCCTTCACCCATTTCACCCACGGCTCCACACCCCACCTCTGGCAACCGTTTTTTACATTAACAAACTTTAAGGATTAGGTTTATAGAAAAACTGAATGTATGGAGTTCCCATAGCTCTCCCTCCCCTCCCCTAGTTTCTTCTATTACTGACACCTTGCAGTAATGTGATGTATTTCTTACAAGTGAAGAGCCAACACTGATGCCTCATTATTAACGAAAGACCATAGTAAGGATTCATTTTGTGTTGTACATTCTGTGGGTTTTGACAGACACAAACAGCCATGTGTTCACCACATGGCAACATACAGAGTAGTTCACTGCCTAAAACCTCCTGTGCTCTGTCTATTCATCCCCCGGTTCTCCCAACCCCTGGTCTTTTCACCGTCTCCCTAGTGTTGTCTTTTCCAGAACGTCGCATAGTAAGAATCATACAGAAATGCAGCCTTTTCAGGTTGGCTCTTTTCACTCAGTACTATGCGTTGAAGGTTCCTGCATGACTTTTCATGGCCTGGCAGCTCATTCCTTTGTACTGCTGAATGACATGCCATTATCTGGATGGTTTGTTTATCCATTCACCTACTGAAGGACATCTTGGTTGCTTCCAAGTTTTGGATATTATGAAAAAAGGGTGGCGTCGTTTTTTTAACCACCCCAAATTCTTGCACAAAATTATACAGTGCAACTAAGATGGCAAAACAAATGCCCATGGCCAACATCGACAAAAAATTAGGTGAAAATGTGTCCCCCAAAGACATGTGAGCATATGGGTTAGACCCCAGCAGCCACAGGCCGGTGTGCACTCAGTGTCTGTGGGGAAGATGTCGGAGAGAAGCAACGAGCGTTCTCCGCAGGTAAGAACTCCGAAACAACCAAAGAGCCGGGTGGACGCCCCTTGAGAACAGCAGAAAGCAGAAGGGGTCTGTACACCCCACAGCGGGTGAGGGCAAGGAGTCCACAGCCGGGACTGGAGGGGCCCTGGGAACCCTCGACATTCAGCAGCTGTAGCTTCCTCCCAGAACTAGGTCACACTCGGGACGACTGCTGGGCAGAGGATCCAGAGAGGACAGCAGGGAGAGAGGAGAGGAGCTGGAGAACGCAGGTCTGGTATTAGCAGCAGAGACCAAACCAGGGTACTCAGGAGGTCAGGCACCATATTTTTGAAAATTTCACAAAAAAATAACTGGAGCTAAAGCTCCAGAGCCCCAGCTCCGCTTTACTTTCACACGAGCACCGGTGGGATCAAAGTCAAGTCCCACATGGAGTTCTTAGAAGGAAAAAGCGAAAGGGGACTGAGCGACACCTACGCAGCAGTAAAAGCAAGACAGGGAGACACCCCACGAAGACGTGAAGAACTGCAGCCTAACATTTCAAGATGAGACAAAAGACACTAAAGGAATCACACACTGTGTCAAAGGGCTACATGAATATTAATAGGAAAGCTCAGAGGTAGGTAGTAACTCTGTAAAGAATTAAAAGAAGAAAATCATTTCAGAAATGAAGATTCACTGAAGAGAATACGAGAGCAAATAAACACAACATAAAATGCCTCACAGGTAACAGCACATAAAAAAGAGGGGGAAAAAAACGATTAAATAAAAAAGAAATGATAAAAACCCAGAGGGAGACAACAAATACCAACAACAGGCAAAGAAGATTCAGTATGTGTACAACAGGAGTCTCCAGAGGAGTAAATGAAAGCAAGGGGAGAGAACAAATCCTCAAAATAATAATAATCCAAGAGAAAGAGACTTGGTGTTATCCCTGTGAAAGAACACAGCACGTATGTGGGAAAGTCAACCCAGAATGATATACTCTGAAACCACTGAACTTTAAAGAAAAGGGGAAAAAAAAACTGTTCAGGCATCAAAGCAAACAGACCAAATAACCTGTAAGAGAAAAGAAAATCAAACTGACATCGGAGTCGGACAGCGGTACTTCATCGCAGAAGGAAATGGAGAACACCCTTGACATACACATGAAGAGGACACGTGAGCCAGGGACGCTCTACCGACGCTTTCGGAGGTCTGAGACAGAAGGCGCCCAGAGAGGACGCTCACCGCACAGCAAAGTACCGAGAAGCCGCGCAGAGACGGCGGTGAGTGTCGGCCGCGCTCCCGCGGAGGACTAGTGCAAGCAGGGATGCGGCGAGACAGCACAGGTTGTCACGGCCAGTGACTAGCTCTGACAAAGAAGACGGGTAAAGCTATTAAGAAAAAGGGTGGGGGGAGGGAGGCAATGAAAAGATGCACAAATTTGAACCTTTCAGTCATCGTACTGGTCACAATGTTGGTATTATTTGTTTGAAAATACACTCTGTATAATGTGGGATAAAAAGAAAGTCGCTCAGTTGTGTCTGAGACCCCATGGACTATGAAGTCCATGGAATTCTCCAGGCCAGAATACTGGAGTGGGTAGCCTTTCCCTTCTACAGGGGATCTTCCCAACCCAGGGATCGAACCCAGGTCTCCTGCATTGCAGGCGGATTCTTTACCAGCTGAGCCACCAGGGAAGCCCAATGTGGGATGAAGTAAATGAATAATTATCTGATATTTAAGTTCTATTTATTATCTCTGATGTCCCTGAGAACCAGAAATCTCCATGTGACTAAAAGGAGGTGTAAGACAGAAGTTAAATAAATGCCTGAACTTGAATGGAGAGTATCAGCAGGAAGTCCTGATGTGCTATGTCTTGAAAAAAAAAACCACGTTATTTTCTAGTTCGGTCCACTGAAAAGTCCTGTAAACACTGACCATTCTAATAGCAAAGAGAATCCTGGCACTCAGACCGCGGTCTTCAAATACCATCCCCCACTGAAACAAAGCAGGGACTTCTTGGACAAATGGCCGATTCTAAAACTTGTACGGAAATGAAAAGAGCCAAGGCAATTCTGAAGAAAAAGCTGAGGGACTGAAGACTACTCGATACCAAGACCTGCTAGGGTGGGTTAGCGCTTCCCAGACACAGCCCAGGCAAGCCCGTGGAACAAAACAGGGCCCAGAAGGGGGTCTGCACAGCGATGGTCCTTTATTCACAAAAAGATAACACCACAGTGAGTGAAGGAAGGGCGGCCTTTCCAACCAAGGCACTGTGCCAGGGAGCACAGTAAAAAGGGGAAAACAGAGAAACACGGAAAAGGAGCTGTGATCTCACAGCAGGCACAAAACTCGACGTGGACTGTACGGTTCAAGGTGAAAGGGCAAAGAAAGTTTTAGGAAAAACAACGTAAGGTAACATCTTCATTACTTGGTAGAAAGCAAAGATTTACTCAGCAGGCCGACGCACTGTCAAAGTGCTCATGTCTCTGAGAGTAAAAACTCAAGATACAGAGTAGAAGAGAATGTGCAGTTCCCATATCTACAAGGACCTACACCTGAACTCCAACAAATCTGTGTTGTTTTTAAAATATCTTAACAATCCAATGAGAAAGAAAGGCCCAGAGACTTAAGCTTGCACTTCAGAAAAGAATATATCTGAGCAGATGATAAACCTACAAAGAGATGCTTACCTTCATTCGTCATCAGCTGGCTTTGAAACCAGCTCACCAGAATGGCTAAAATGAAGGACAAACTACAGTGGAACAAGGTATTTATAACACGTGCACAGCCAACAGAGAGTTCATATCCCAAATAAAGAAATCGTCAAAGACATTACGAAAATGTCAGGCAGTCCCATGGGAAAGGACCAATAAACACTTGTGAGGGCACCTGGCCTCATGATAGAAATGAAAATGAAAGCGGCAGTGAGCCCCTACAATGAGATCCTGTTGCCCTGCGGTAAAGTAGGCATACAGATTGATATGATAAAATTGAGAGTCCAGAAATGAATTTTTACATTTATGGTCAATTGGTTTTTGATAAGGATACCAAGGCAACTGGCTTCCCAGGTGGTACGAGTGGTAAAGAACCTGCTGCCAGTGCAGGGGACGTAAGAGACTGGATTCCACTCCTGGGTGGGGAAGATCCCCTGGAGGAGAGCATGGCAACCCACTCCAGTATCACTGCCTGGAGAATCCCACGGATAGAGGAGCCTGGCGGGCTACAGCCCATGGGATCAGGAAGAGTCACACACGACTGAAGTGACAGCGTGCATACACGCACCTCAGCTTCCTGCGCCCTAACGGCAGGAAGCAAAGAGGAAGTAAAGAGCCTCCTGACGAGGGCAAGAGAATAGAGTCGAAAAGCTGGCTTAAAACTCAGCATTCAAAAAACTGAGATCATGGCATCTGGTCCCATCACTTCATGGCAAATAGATGAGGAAAAAGTGGAAACAGTGGCATATTTTATTTTCTTGGGTTCCCAAATCACTGTGGATGGTGACTGCAGCCATGAAATTAAAAGATGCTTGCTTCCTTCTTGGGAGAAAAGCTATCACAAACCTAGACAGTGTATTAAAAAACAGTCCTCACTTTGCTGACTAAGGTCCATTTAATCAAAGTTATGGTTTTTCCAGCAGTCACGTAGGGATGTGAGAGTTGGACCATAAAGAAAGTTGAGCGCTGAAGAATTGATGCTTTTGGAGTGTGGTGCTACAGAAGACTCTTAGGGATCCCTTGGAGAGCAAGGAGATCAAACCAGTCAATCCTAAAAGAAATCAACCCTGAATATTCACTGGAAGGACTGATGCCAAAGCTCTAATACTTTGGCCACCTGATGTGAAGAGCTGACTCACTGGAAAAGACCCTGATGCTGGGGAAGACTGAAGGCAGGATGAGAAGGGGACGACCGAGGATGAGATGGTTGGATGGCATCACCGACTCGATGGACACAAGTTTGAGCAAATTCTGGGACTTGGTGAAGGACAGGGAGGACTGGCGTGCCATATAGTCCACGGGGTCACAAAGACTCGGACACGACTTAGCGACTGACCAACAAAGAGGCGGAAAGCAAATCAGTGGCCGCCTGGAGCTGGGATAGGAGTGCGGGCTGATGGCAAATGAGCATAAGGGGCGATGGAAACATTCTAAAACTATTAATACATTGTGGTAATGGCTGCACAACTCTCCATGTTAATTACAATAATACACATTTCCAATTATAATTAGTGAATTCTATAGTATGTAAGTTATGCCTCAATAAAACTTTTAAAAAGGCTATGATTTTAGAAAAAAGAAAGAAAAATCTATGGTCAGAGCTAAAATTATACTCAGAGGAGCACACAGTTTTAAGTTAAGTGAACTCTGTATATAATAACTGAGGGAAAAAAAAAGAAAAGAGGATAATTAAAAGTGGAAATGACGTATATTGAAAAGGAAATAATCAGAAAAATAAGTGAACTCATAAGGAGACAGCACCACCTCAGAGGTAGGAGAAATTAAGAGATTCATTACAGAGCACAGTGTGTGAGTTAACACGTGACCCGGCCTAACCTGGCCTCAAGGGGGGATCTGCAGATTCATCCCTGAGCAAAGCACTAGGCCCAGCCAAGTTCCGCCGCAACCTTTCACCCTGAGCCACGGACGGTGAGGTGCATCTGTTCTCCCACAGTTGATCTCTGCTATCGTACAACCTCTGTGAGAGAGGGCATGAGAGAGTGGTGTATAGTTCTCTAGACGGCATTCAGGAAAGAGCGCAAAGTGCCAGGACGGACACTTGAGATTTGATACAGTACAGCAGTTTACAGAAAGGGAAGAAAACCACGCCCAGCTTCACGCAGTAAACGTGGAGGCAGAGAGTAACGAAAACTAAATCCAACACAGCACGCAGCGAAGCCACACTGCGACGGCGCCGAGGTTCCTCCCAGTATTCATCAACACGGCAGTTATTAAAGTCACATCTTAAGGAGAGAAACCATACGGCATCTGATAAAATCCAGCAGTGGCTCTCGGACATGACCCGCCAGCCACGGCGATATGGAAACAGCGATGCAAAATGTGGACCGTGGAGCAGCAGCACGCTGGGGCAACGTGATTTACTGGAAACCGAGAGATAAGCAAGCCTTCCTCAGCGATCAGTGCAAAGAAATAGAGGAAAACAACAGAATGGGAAAGACTAGAGATCTCTTCAAGAAAATTAGAGATACCAAGGGGACATTTCACGCAAAGATGGGCTCGACAAAGGACAGAAATGATATGGACCTAACAGAAGAAGATATTAAGAAGAGGTGGCAAGAATACACAGAAGAACTGTACAAAAAAGATCTTCACGACCCAGATAATCACGATGGTGTGATCACTCATCTAGAGCCAGACATCCTGGAATGTGAAGTCAAGTGGGCCTTAGAAAGCATCACTACGAACAAAGCTAGTGGAGGTGATGGAATTCCAGTTGAATTCCAGAATTCAAATTCTGAAAGATGATGCTGTAAAAGTGCTACACTCAATATGCCAGCAAATTTGGAAAACTCAGCAGTGGCCACAGGACTGGAAAAGGTCAGTTTTAATCCCAATCCCAAAGAAAGGCAATGCCAAAGAATGCTCAAACTACCGCACAATTGCACTCATCTCACACGCTAGTAAAGTAATGCTCAAAATTCTCCAAGCCAGGCTTCAGCAATACATGAACCGTGAACTTCCTGATGTTCAAGCTGGTTTTAGAAAAGGCAGAGGAACCAGAGATCAAATTGCCAACATCCGCTGGATCATGGAAAAAGCAAGAGAGTTCCAGAAAAACATCCATTTCTGCTTTATTGACTATGCCAAAGCCTTTGACTGTGTGGATCACAATAAACTGTGGAAAATTCTGAAAGAGATGGGAATACCAGACCACTTGACCTGCCTCTTGAGAAATCTGTATTCAGGTCAGGAAGCAACAGTTAGAACTGGACATGGAACAACAGACTGGTTCCAAATAGGAAAAGGAGTACGTCAAGGCTGTATATTATCACCCTGCTTATTTAACTTTTATGCAGAGTACATCATGAGAAACGCTGGACTGGAAGAAACACAAGCTGGAATCAAGATTGCCGGGAGAAATATCAATAACCTCAGATATGCAGATGACACCACCCTTATGGCAGAAAGTGAAGAGGAACTAAAAAGCCTCTTGATGAAAGTGAAAGTGGAGAGTGAAAAAGTTGGCTTAAAGCTCAACATTCAGAAAACGAAGATCATGGCATCCGGTCCCATCACTTCATGGGAAATAGATGGGGAAACAGTGGAAACAGTGTCAGGCTTTATTTTTGGGGGCTCCAAAATCACTGCAGATGGTGATTGCAGCCATGAAATTAAAAGACGCTTACTCCTTGGAAGAAAAGTTATGACCAACCCAGATAGCATATTCAAAAGCAGAGACATTACTTTGCCAACAAAGGTCCATCTAGTCAAGGCTATGGTTTTTCCTGTGGTCATGTATGGATGTGAGAGTTGGACTGTGAAGAAGGCTGAGCGCCGAAGAATTGATGCTTTTGAACTGTGGTGTTGGAGAAGACTCTTGAGAGTCCCTTGGTCTGCAAGGAGATCCAACCAGTCCATTCTGAAGGAGATCAGCCCTGGGATTTCTTTGGAGGGAATGATGCTGAGGCTGAAACTCCAATACTTTGGCCACCTCATGCGAAGAGCTGACTCACTGGCAAAGACTCTGATGCTGGGAGGGATTGGGGGCAGGAGGAGAAGGGGACGACAGAGGATGAGATGGCTGGATGGCATCACTGACTCGATGGACGTGAGTCTCAGTGAACTCCGGGAGTTGGTGACAGACAGGGAAGCCTGGCGTGCTGCGATTCCTGGGGTCTCGAAGAGTCGGACACAACTGAGCGACTGAACTGAACTGAACTGAGGGCCGTTTTCACGAGAAACGAGGAAAAGCTGAAGCCGTTCACCCAAATGGGAGACCACAGCGGGCACGCTCTCACCTCTGATATCTGTGTGTTACTGGTCCCGGCTGAAAGCAAAATAAAACTAAGAGCAGCAGTATTTGCTGGTACAGATACCGGAAGAGAAAAATACCTAATTACAAATGACAGGACCATATATACGGATGCTAATAAAAACATTACTAAGATTAATAAGAAAATCTGGTGACAGAGTAAGAAAGTATTAAAAAACCAACAGCTTTTCACTGTTGGTTAATAAGAACGAATTAGAAGCATAAATGGAAAAAACACAACGCAAGAATGACAAGACCTAGAGAGCACTTGGGAGGAAATTTAACGCAAGGGTAAAGAATCCCAGGAAAAATCATAAAACCTTATGAAAAGTCAGAAAACAAGAGCTGAAAAGGCAAGGCAGCATGCCATTGTCCTAGATGGGTAGAGTATCATCAAAACAGAATTCCGCCAGTAATTATATCGTTAATGTAATTCCAGTCAATTCCTATTTTTTTCTGAACCAGACGAAAGTTGCTCTGACATGCTTACAGAGGCACTAATGTTTTAGAACAGCCAGAAAAGACTCACCACACAAGAGTGATGAGGGGTACGGCTTGGCCAGGGTGAGATTCGGGCTAAGTGGGTGTGTCTTTCTGGGCACGGGAAGGGAAGGGGTCGACCTGGCAGGGCACAGCCTCGTGGGCAGGGGCCGACCTCCATCCAGGACAGGCCCTGGGGACAGCTCCTGCGCCAGAAGGCTCAGCACAGCGGTGGGAAGCCTGTCCACCCCGGACAGCTGTGGATTCTGGCCGGGCCTCTGCAGGGCCCTGGGAGCAGGGACAGCAGGTGGCCCTTCACTCGCTCCCAGGGGTCCCGCTGGTGGGGGAGGTGCTGGCTCCAGCAGAGCAGGCCCTGGGGTTTTCTGGATGGGGCACCCCCAGAACCTAGAGCAGGGCTGGTGTGGGGGTGTTCCACACGGTGTCCGTGAATGGCTGAACAGCACCAGAAAGGCATGCTATTGAGGAGGGAAGACTCCTCCAGAAGGACTTACTAGGCACGCTATCTGCTACACAGCTAAACGAAATGCAAGCCAGACACAGCTCTGCAGAAGGCAGTGAGACGAGAGCCTGGATCCCTAGCAAGTGAGGGGTCAGAAGTACATCCATGAATCCATCAATCCCTCCCTCCACCCACTCTTCCACCCCCTCCATCCATCCACCCTCTCCCACACACTCCTCTCTGGCTCCAGTCACCCTCTCTCCCCCACCCCTCTCCACTCACCCTCTCTCCATCCACCACCCCCCTCTCTGTCCTCCCTTCCTTTCCTCCATCCATTCTTCCTCATCCACCCTCTCTCCATCCACCCTCTCTCCCTATACATCTATACTGAGCTCCGGCTCTCTGCCCTGCGACGCGGAAGGCGTGGGAACACAGCTGTAAAGATGACGAGCTCCCCGCTGCAAGTTCACACACGAGGAAAATTCACCGCAGAAGACCCGGTGTCAGGAATTTAAGATACGAAAATGTTTGACGCTTTACTACACTAGTCTCATATGTTAGCAAACATAGAGCTTTTCAGAGGTTCATGTTCGACTTTGGGGCCCTTACCTTGCTTCCCCAGTAAGATTTTATGTACTTTGACCTCAAAATCTCCTAGAGAAGCACTTTCAGGGACTGAATACCCCCCAGACAGAAAGGGGTGGCTGGGCTGTTTTGGGGGGAAACTTGAAGCAAAGAGCACTGTTCCCTGACTAACCTCAAGCAGGAAACCCCGGGTAGAGGTAATCCCCAAGTGACCCAGAAGGAGAAAGTCTGTAAAAGACTATTGCTATCGTCCTTACTTCTCCAGCACCAGAACAATGAAGAGGTTCTACCATAGTTTTTACAATTACTCTACTTGCGGTAACTCCTTTCTGGATTTCCAGAGTTCTAAGACCAACGAAAGAGGAGAATTACTTGAAAGAAAACTGGCTAGCTGAATTACAATGAACAGGAAAAGATTTAAGTCTTTGCTCTGTGCATGTTAAGTATTTTACACCCGTAATGTACTCACGATTACATTTTCATCGTAAACAGCTCTGTAATTTGAAATATTAGTTGGTTAAGTTAGTGGCATTCAACCTGAAAAAACTCAATAAAGAAGAAAAAATAACCCTACAGAATTTAAACACAGCAAAAGTATAAGAAGCTAGCAAACCATCAAAACGTTGCTCCTTACCCCTACGTGGGCAAACTTTAACTTTCACAAGATGAATAATAAAAATTACCTTTTAAAGATGGTAGTTTTTGAAGTTCTCTGTTATTGCTGGCGCTCAACCTGGAAGAGTTTTGCCGTCTGTCTCTCTTCACTATGGGCTGAGGGGCTGGTACTTTTATTTTACTAGACGCTGCAGACGGGGCAGCAATAAGGCTGTTTTTCCTGCTGGGAATCTGTTTCCAAAATGAAGACAAAAACAAATATGTATGTCAAACAGTTGTAGTTTATAGCACAATTAGAAAGGGAAAAATACACATGAAAAAGGCAAGTTTTGCTCGGGGACAGTCTCTTTCACGCTACTAGAAAACAACTCAATCGCTCACAAGCCGCTGGAGTCTGTGGTTACATCCCACCCCAGCGATGCTCTTTTTCTGGAGATTTCACAGATACACCTAATTCCCTGCATCTTCTTTTGAACTTCTGACTATAGGGCTGATGTATATACATAGGTTGATGACAGTGACCCTCGAAAAATGCTCATATCCTAATTTCTGGAACCTATGAAAATGTTTCCTCACTTGGCAAAAGGGACTTTTGCCCACTCTTAGGTATATAGCCAAATGAACTGAAAAAGTGGTGTGAAGCAAAACCTTGCACACCAGTGTTCACAGCTGCACTGTTCACAACAACCAAAGGCAGGAAAGCCCACGTGTCTCTCAAACGATAACACACAATATGGCATATCCACACATCGGAGTATTACTCAGCCACGAAAAGCAGTACCGTACAGAGACAGGCTGCAAGACAGATGGACCTTGAAAACACCATGTGCAATGAAAGAAGCCAGCCACAAAAGGCCGTAAATTGTATGATCCCACCTGTAAGAAGCAACCAGAACAGGAAAATCCACGGAGAGACGGCAGGTGAGTGGCTGTCAGGGCCTGGCAGTGGGGGAGGTGAAAAGCGAAGGCTCGACGCTTAGGGGCTTCCCTTCGGGGGTGAGGACAGTGTCTGCAACTAGACGGTGGTGACGGCTGCACAGCACGGTGAGCATACAGAGCGTCACTCGGGGTACGTTTCATGTTGGGTATCTTTTACCACATACAAAAAAGGATGTCATCTGTTCCTTTTTGGCTTGTTTACGGAACCCCCTGCCCTCACCCCAGGCAGAACCAGGAGCTTCTTTGTCCTGTGATCCTCCACTGACCTCTAAATAGGGTCTGGCGCTGGGACGGTGGTCTCCCCTCCAAAAGAAGACTGGCAGCTCTTGGACTTTTGAACTGTGAACGCCAGCGCATGTCAAGGACAGTGCCAGTCATGTACAAGGGAGGAACCAGTGTGGAAGAGAGAGAAACACGCCACAGCCGCTAACCCAGCGCTCCCAAAGGGCCTTCATCCTTCCAGACGGACTCACTCACAGCAGCCCTGGAGTCGCGGGCGTGCACGTCCAAGGCTGCTCTGGGCTCTGGCGCGAGAAGGCGCTCGAGTCGGCTCAACAGTCAGTGACAGACAACGGGCTGCTTCCTCGGTTCAGGTGTTTACACGCAAAATAAAAACTCGATTGTCCGTCTCGGAATTACAAGAAATTTTTCTAAAGAAGAACGATACTGTCTAAGCTACTTGACTTGGGTAAGATCTAAGCAGACTAACTTCTTCCCTTCTTTGCCACTCCGGGAAAGGAGGTGATGGGCAGTTTCGTTTTTACGTATTCACTCAGTGAGGTGAGAGGTGCTCCAAGACTGGCTTCAGCCTCGTTTGTTTTGGATCAGTGATGGGAAACGATCATCGTTATTAACATTTGGACGCGCTGTGTGGCCCGCAGGATCCCAGCTCCTCCACTGGGGACGGAAGCTGCGCCTCCTGCCGTGGAAGCATGGAGTTCTACCACTGGACGGCCAGAGAAGTCCCGATGGGAAGTTTATCAAACTCAGAATTATTTATCAAAAGAGCTGCCCTTTTCCTTCCACTGGACGTTGCTGCAATTTAGCGGGCTCCGGAGGTTCCGAAGCGAGGGTGCACACACCCACTGCCACGTCAGAGGCAGTTGCGTTTCCAGGTGGGACGTGGGGGCCTCGGGATGCCCTGAGACTCGCATGAAGCCCCGTTAGTGAAGCGGGTGCCAGGCCCACTCTTCTCAGCTCAGGGCCTCTTTACAGCAGGGCTGCGCGGACTCTGGGGGGCGGGGTGTCTATCACTGCCGGTTGTCGGGACCCTTGAGGCCTTGGCAGTGGGGTCTTGGAGGGCTGGGAGGGGGAGTCTGTCAGGCGCCCCATGCCCAGCCCCTGCACACTGCTGCGCCCCCAGGGAGGGGCACAGCAAGAGGCATGTCTGCTGGGGGCACGAGACGCCCCCCTTCCCAGGTCTTGCAAGCAGCCCAGGCTGCACCTCGGAAGGTGGAAGGGCTTCCTCACCCTCAGGAAAAGCGGTCCCCAGCAGTTTCTAACGTGGGGTGCATCAAGTCTGAAGGTCTCTGGACCCAGCAA
Source organism: Bos indicus (assembly GCF_029378745.1). NCBI lineage: Eukaryota > Metazoa > Chordata > Mammalia > Artiodactyla > Bovidae > Bos > Bos indicus. The sequence goes on along the minus strand of NC_091780.1, from coordinate 66,748,608 downwards.
TATGCCCAAATCCCCAACTTTCTATGCAGCCAGGCAACTGCACCCCCATAAAATCAGAGTGAAGAAGAATGTGGACAGCAGATATATGGGTATTTGTCAGCTTCTTAGTATTCTGAGATATTTCATTCAAACAGCAAAACAGACAACTGGATTTGTGATAAAGCCTCATTCCTAGATGTTTCCCCATATAGGGGATCACTCCTAAACAAGCACCTCTTTCCTGCCATTCAAACACTGCAATTAAAAAATTCACAATTAGCTGAAAGACATTTATCACTCATTTGAGCAGGGCCAAATCACTGGCCTCTCAATGGCATCTAGGTGGGGAGTGGGGTCAAAGACCCCACTCTTTCATATCTCTTTCACAGAGCACAGTCTCCACAGGTTTCAGAGCAGAGCCCAGAAACTCACCAGGCAGCGTAAGTGCCCTCACCAAAGGGTTTCTCTTAAGCACGGAACCTGATTTGGAGTCCACTAAGCCAGGGGTCAGTGAGTTATGGCCCATGGGCCAAATCTGGCCACCTACCTGTTTTTGCAAACAAAGTTTTACTGGAACACAACCGCACCCATGTATTCACCTACTGGCCATGGCTGCTCACTTGCTACAATGGCAGCGATGAGTAGTTGCCAATTACCCCTGGCTGAGGGGTGAGAAGGAAGGAAGAACAGAAGAGAGTTTCCTGACGGAGGTCAGGCCTGCACTCACACTTAACGGTGTAGGTCTTAAACACGTGACAGTGAAGGCGTGAAAGTCACAGCCTCCAGTCACAAGACCTGCATGAGGAGTCGCTGGGCATCTAAGGACGAGACAGCGTTCGCTCCCCAGATGTCTCGAGAGTAGAAAGCAGACGGAGGGGTGGGGCCAACGAAGCGAGACCCGGGCAACCTCGCTCTGGAAACCACACAGCGGGTGAGGCTGGCAGGAAAAGGCGGGTGACCTGCTTCCACAGAGCCCCCAGACTCAGAAATTCTGGGCAGTGTGCGCAGGAGTGAAGTTTGGGGCTAAAGGGCCTTCCCTGGCAGCCCAGTGGTTAACACTGTGTGTCCAACACCGGGAGCACAGGCTCGATCCCTGGGGGCGGAACTAAGATCCCACACGCCACGAGCACAGCCAAAAACAAAGCAAAACAAAACAAACTTTAAAAGAAGAGATATGGGGCTTAAAAGGAGATTACTTTTTGGACTGAATGCTGACCATCCACAGCTACTGAACCACGTGTGCGTGACACTGGAGAACCGGCTGTCTGTGAGGGAAGAAAGGCATTCTCCGAAGAAACCAGACTGTCCAGGAAAAAACGAAGGCTGCGAGGGTAGGAGCCGGCCCCGCAGAGCACAGCTGTCTGCATTCTCCTTCAGGGGTCAGAAGCCACGAGGGCCAGCTCGCAGCTCAGGCCTGTGAAGCCAGCGGTCAGTTGACAAGCCCATTCAAGTGCAATGCCCACGGCCAGCCGGGCCCAGCCTCATCCTCCCAAGCGTGGATGAGGAACCCCGGCATCTGAGGGGCTGGGTCTTCAACCTGAAATGCGCCTCCCTGTTCCCACTCCTGCGCCTCCCTGTCCCACTCTCACGCTTCCCTGTTCCACTCTCGCGCCTCCCTGTCCCACTCTCGCGCCTCCCTGTCCCACTCTCGCGCCTCCCTGTTCCCACTCTTGGCCCTCTGGTTCCTACCCAGCAGGTGCAGAGGTCTTTGGAACCACTTAGGTTGGATCATCTCACGTCCCTGCTCACCCCATCATCTTAGAGTAAGAATCCAAGGTGCTGCGGATAAGCCTGAGAGCCTGCTGGGCGAGCCTGTGCGCCCTCTTTCCAAACTCCTCCTCGACGTGTTTCGCTTCTCTCCAGCCCGGCTGGCCTTCTTTCTGGTGGACACACCCAGCTCCCTCCCGCCTGGGCCTTTGTACTAGCTGCTTCCTCTGGCTGGAACACCCTTTCCCAGATCTCTGCATCTCTGGCTCCTTCTGCACCCTCGGGTCTCACCTTTGCCCTCGTCCCCCTGGGGAGACTGTCCCTGACCACCTGCAGCAGCCTCCTGGTTTCCAGCGCAGGGCAGCCAGAGGTGGTCCTGCCCACCAGGGGTGTCTGGACACGTGACACACCTGGATTCGGTGTCACGAGGACCAGCGGGAGCTGCTGGTGTCCGGAGCCCCGGGACCGCAGCTCTGCCCAGCACGAGGCGGTCCCACGCCCGCGCAGCCGCTGCCCCTCAGGTACAAGAGAGTACACGGCGCTCACTGAAAGCAAGCTGCACGCGTGCGGGAGCCCGGCTGTGTCCCGCGTCGAATCCCAGCACCTGCGGTGGTGCTCAGCACGCAGCGGGGCCTCAGAACGTGCCTGCTGGGTGACTGAGTGCATCTACTGAACAGAAGCCTGCAACATAAAACACGATGGCCATTCGGCTGGCCAGGCGGGGCGACGTGCTTTCCACCAGAGAACCGCAGTCCAGACTGTCAGTAACCTTGCGGGTAGGCCGCGGCATGGTCAAAGCTGTTGTGACTTACTCAAAGCCTGGACTGGCCACGCTTGGGTGCTATGCCAAGGTTGAGCTGGTTCCTCCATCTCCTGCTGAGATCTCTACAGCTATTCAGACCAGCAGCTTCGGACAGTGCAGTTAAGGAAGCTCTGTGAATGGCTTAGTGGCCACCAAGGCGTGACTATGGCTTTATGTTGGGGAGACTGTGGGCAAGTGTGGCATCACTGGATATGATGTCTGAAGACCAATCTTTCATATGTGATTATATCTGCTTTATTACATCGATGTTCCAACTACCATACAACTGTGCTCATTTCACATGCTAGCAAGGTAGAGCTCAAAATCCTCCAAGAGAGGCTTCAACAGTACGTGAACTGAGAACCTCCAGATGTACAAGCTGGATTTAGAAAAGGCAGAAGAACCAGAGAGCAAATTGCCAACATCCACTGGATCACAGAGAAGAAAGAGAATTCCAGAAAAATGTCTACATATGCTTCATTGACTATGCTAAAGCCTTTGACTGTGTGGATCACAACAAATTGTAGAAAATTCTTAAAGAGATGGGAGAAACCTGTATGCAAGTCAAGAAATAACAGTTAGAACCGGACATGGAACAATGGACTGGTTCCAAATTGGGAAAGGAGTACGTCAAGGCTGTATATTGTCACCCTGCTTATTTAACTTATATGCAGAGTACATCACGTGAAATGCTGGGCTGGATGAAGCACAAGCTGGAATCAAGACTGCAGGGAGAAATATCAACAACCTCAGATATGCAGATGATACCACTCTAATGGCAGGAAGTGAAGAGGAACTAAAGAGCCTCTTAATGAAGGTTAAAGAGGAGAGTGAAAAAGCTGGCTTAAAACTCAACATTGAAAAACGTAAGATCATGGCATCCGGTCCCATCACTTCATGGCAAATAGATGAGGAAACAATAGAAACAGTGAGAGACTTTATTTTCTTGGCCTCCAAAATCACTGCGGATGGTAACAGCAGCCATGAAATTAATAGACATTTGCTTCTTCGAAGAAAAGCTATGACAAACCTAGACAGTATATTAAAAAGCAGAGATATCACTTTGCCAACAAAGGTCCATATAGTCAAAACGATGGTTTTTCCAGCAGTCCTGTATGGATGTGAGAGTTGGACCATAAAGAAGGCTGAGAGCCGAAAAACTGGTGCTGAGGAAGATTCTTGAGAGCCCCTTGGATAGCAAGGAGATCAAACAAGTCAATCTCAAAGGAAATCAGCCGTGAATATTCATTGGAAGGACTGATGCTGAATTTGAAGCTCCAATACTTTGGCCACCTGATGTGAAGAGCTGACACATTGGAAAAGACCCTGATGCTGGAAAAGACTGAAGGCAGGAGGAGAAGGGAACGACAGAGGATGAATGGCTGGGTGGCATTACCGACTCAAAGGATATGAGTTTGAACAAACGCCAGGAGATGGTGAAGGACACAGTAGCTTGGTGTGCTGCAGTCCTGAGATCTCAGAGAGTCAGACCCGACTGAGCAACTGAACAACAATTCTGTGGGTGTTCCTGGACTATGTGTGAGCAGACTGGTATTTGAATAAAATAAGACAATGTGTCAGGAAGGAAAGAGAGAGACAAGAGACCAAGAGAATGCTAGCTGAGGGGAGGAAGATGACTCTGGGAGAGATGAGGCTCACCCCGCAAGCAGAAAGGCCTCGCCCTTTAGAGCCCAGGCTCTCTCTCTCAGCATGCAGCACTGCGCCCGTTAGATCTGGAAGGAACCAGACTAGCCCTGCTCTAGGATGCAGGGTTCAGAGTAGATCAAGGAAAATGCGAAACTGCAGACTTCTGGACTCTCTTTTTTTTAAAACCAAGTTTGTTCTGATCCCCGCCACCCGCAACCCACAAATGAAGATAAATGTCTAAAAAGAAAGACGAGAAGGACACGAGGCTGCTGTTACCCCCGGGGCCGCCCTGGGTCCACTCCCTGGGTCCACTCTGATGGGGAGGGCGTGGCCTCGGGCTGAGCACCAGGGGTGGGGCTTTAGAAGGTAGGCGGGGCCTCTTTCCCACCTCACAGCCCCTTGTCACCTGCCTCTTTTCTCTAATTTTACCCATTTGCTCTTTTGGTCAGTTTATATGTCTTCTTGTCTCTTAAATTTAATCCTAGGTTTGATCCTTTATAGTAAGAAGAGGGACAGCTAACAAGTTCAAAGCGCTCACACTGGAAGTATTTTGAAAGCTGCTGCTGGGCTCTGAGGCCGCTCTGTCCAGCAGAACTTCCTGCGAAGTGGGACCTGCTCCCTGTGCTGTCCAGCAGGGCACCCATGGCCAGATGTGGCCACTGAGCACGTGGAATGCGGCTGGTGTGACTGAGGAACTGAACTTCTGAATCTGATTCATTTTTGTTAATTTACACGTAGCTGCGTGTGTCGAGCAGCTAACTCTTGGGCGGCGCAGGTCTAACGCCTCAGTGGTGCCAGGCACACTGCTACTCCCGTCGGCCAAAACCAGCTTCAGGTCGGAACTAGCGCCCCTTTCGGAGAAGGCACTGGCACCCCACTCCAGTACTCTTGCCTGGAGAATCCCATGGGGAGAAGCCTGGTGGGCTGCAGTCCGTGGGGTCGCTAAGAGTCAGACACGACTGAGCGACTTCACCTTCACTTTTCACTTTCATGCCCTGGAGAAGGAAATGGCACCCCACTCCAGTGTTCTTGCCTGGAGAATCCCGGGTACGGGGGAGCCTGGTGGGCTGCCGTCTATGGGGTCGCACAGAGTCGGACACGACTGAAGTGACTTAGCAGCAGCAGCGCCCCTTTGGTGGTGCCAACGCAGGAGGTGTAATAGATACAGGTTAGATCCCTGGGCCGGGAGGATGCCCCGGAGAAGGAAATGGCAACACACTCCAGTATTCTTGCCTGGAGAATCTCATGGACAGAGGAGCCTGGTGGCCTGCAGTCCATGGGGTTGCACAGAGTCGGACACGACTGAAGTGACTTAGCATGCACACACAAAGCCCCTTTAGAGCCTTGCTCAAGCTCATCTTTAAAAAAACACACATAGGGTTCCCTGGTGGTCCAGTGGCTAAGACTCTGCACTCCCAGCGCAGGGGGCACGGGTCTGGTCCCTGGTCAGGGACCTAGATCCCACATGACGCAGGGAAGCTCTCACATGCGGGAACTAAAGCTGCTGGAGTCAAATAAATCGATATAAAAAAAAAACCCACTTATGATAAAGTCTTCTCAGACGGTAAAGAATCTGCCTGCAATGCAGGAAACCCGAGTTCGATCCCTGGGTCGAGAAGACCCCCCTGGAGAAGGAAATGGCACCCCACTCCAGTATTCTTGCCTGGAGAGTCCCATGGATGGAGGAACTTGGTGGGCTGTAGTCCATGGGGTTGCAAAGAGTCGGACACGACTGAGCAACCAACGCTTCCATCATGATAGAGGAAAACATGAAGTCCTCCAACTGAGAGATTTTCTTCCTCCCCTCTTGGAGCGTTTACTTCTAGGCCGGCTCTCTCCCGCCCCCAGGTGGAGAAAACGAAGATGACGCCGTGCCCGGGGTTTGGGAAGCAGCATGTCTCAGCAGCTGCTGTTCTGGAAGCTGACCTACAAGCAGGGCCTGGGGAGACTTGGCTCAACACCACCGGCGGACAGGAAGACGCCAGGCTGTTACCAGAACGCTGGGCCAAGCCAGACAGCATCGTGTCCCGACCTGGGCAAGTGCCCAGTACTTAAGGAAACACCGGAGATGCTGTGAGAGCTGCCATCTTTCAGAGGAATTTTCCCTGTGACTTAGGAAAAGATCCCCGTGATTCACGCTGCTGCAGACTGACTCACCCTGCGCTCCTCGCCGGGGGGTGACCTCGCCACCGCCATGGGCAGGGCTCCGGGCCTGCACTCGCTGGGAGAAGGCTGACCCAGGAGCTCCTACAAACAGGGATGCTTCCTGTTATCTCACACAAGTCAGTTCCAGGCTAACTCGTCAGGCAGAGGAGCTTTTACTGAAGAGGAGGGGGTGCTCACTGACCTCCGATGGCTTTACCCACGAGGCACTCCCCACGCCCACCGCCACACCCCGCGTCCCACATGAGCTCAGGGGCTCCTGGGTCTGCTTTAAACCCTCTGCTTTCCTCGCCCACGGCTGTAGGGGGAGCTCTTTACAAGAACGTGCCCCACCTGGACCCATCCATTCAGCGGCTGCTGAGTGCGAACGACGGGGGCCAACTTACCCCCAATTCTACTCAATGTCTGAGAGCAACAGCTGTGACCCTTCACAAATAACAGAAAACACGCTTCATGGGTGACACGAGGGCCTCCCTCTCGTCTTCCCCAGCGTCTTTACAGGACAAGACACACTCCAACTTTTGTCTCTCTTTCTATATATGTACACACACAACTTATAAAATACGTATGATCTACTGAGAAATATTCCCAAAATAAATTTAAAAAGAACGATAAAGCACCCCAGATTTGTGGATAAGAAGGGCCAACTCTAAGTTATGCTGGGATTTCTGACTGTGCAAACAGTCACCCCAACCCCCATGTTATCCAAGGGCCAACCAAACCTTTTACAAGAATCTTTAGAAACATCAGAAAAAACACCTAAGACGATAAGCTTCAGATTTGTGTGTGTGTGTGCTGAGGTGCTTCCATCATGTCCGACTCTTTGTGGCCCCATGGACTGTAGCATGCCAGCTTATCTGTCCGTGGAATTCTCCAGGCAAAAAAACTGGGGGGGTTGCTATGCCCTCCTCCAGGGAATTTTTCCAACCCAGGGTTTGAACCTGTGTCTCCTGTGGCTCCTGCGTTGCAGGATTCTTTACTGCTGAGCCACTGGGAAGGCCCAATCTTCTGCTCTAATATAATGCTATTTATTTGAAACAAATTACACTGAATGAAAATTCTGCATTAAAATTCCCTTAGACGATCAAGGAGGCGATACATAAATAAGCCTCTTACCAAGAGAGATTTTTTTCTTTCAAATTTACAGAATCAGAAAGAAAACAGCCAGCTGATTGATTCGAAGCTCTCTTCCTTCCTGAACACTTTCAAAATCCACCAACAAGTACTTCTTGACTCCAGTACTTCTTGACTCCTAACACATCTGGCAAGTGCAAAGAAGAATCCAGTTAAAGTGCTGGCCTCGAGGTCTCGGTCTAGTGGGGAGGTAAATCTCAGGTAAATTAAAGTTGTCCAAGGCACTATACATGGTAAACAATTGGCAGAGCAGATAACTGCTATGCAAATTGAAAAGACAGGGAAAAAACATGTTCCAGGATGGTGAGAAAAAGTTTCCTCTAAATTTCATAACAAATGAACTTGAGTTGGAGATACAAAGACGAAAGCAGGAAAGGGATGAGAGGAGTAGTCTAAACATCAGGTTTCCGAGCGGGCTCCCTGAGGCCCCTGGGGGGGGGGTCTCCTATTTTTATGGTAACATTGAGACATGCTTTGTCTTTATAACCATCACTTTGCTGATTTCTCACAGGCTACCGGACTGCTGCTGCTACTGCTGCTGCTACGCCACGTCAGTTGTGTCTGACTCTGTGTGACCCCATAGACGACAGCCCACCGGGCTCCCCCGTCCCTGGGATTCTCCAGGCAAGAACACTGGAGTGGGTTGCCATTTCCTTCTCCAATGCATGAAAGTAAAAAGTGAAAGGGAAGTCGCTCAGTTGTGTCCGACTCTTAGTGACCCCATGGACTGCAGCCTACCAGGCTCCTCCGCCCATGGGATTTGCCAGGCAAGAGCACTGGAGTGGGGTGCCATTGCCTGCTACTGACATATGATATCAAAACAGACAGAATGCAGGCACAGACTCAGGAGACCAGCTATCTTCAGTTAAGCCAGATATTCCAGGGATTTGCAGAAACACAGAGCAATGCCATTTTTCCTAGTGAACTTTTGTAAACAGTCATTCCTGATGAAAAATATTCTGTTTATGGCAACACGCCATAGGTGTGGTATAGGTATTAAATAAATTAACGCATAACAAAAAATTTTCTCTTTTAGTTTCTGATATGAAATACGTAGTTATAGCCCACCTCAGTCAAAGCGCTCAGGGACCCTCATGAATTCTGAAGGGTGTGAAGGGGTGTGGGTGCCCCTCTATCTGAGCACAGCTCTTCCCATCAGTGTGCCAGGCACAACTCACAAGCAAGAGTGGGTAATTTGTGCAGAGAGCTTTCTAGAGCAGTGGCTGCGACACGGGGCCATTTTGGCCTCCAAGAGACACTGGGCCATGTTAAGAGGCATTTTTGCTCATCACTGCTGGAGATGGGGAGCTGCTGGCACCTAGTGGGGCTGCCCAAGGATCCCGGGGGGGCTCCTGAGTGCACAGCACCACGGGCAGCACCACAGGGGCGCACCTGGCCCCCCATGGCTGTAGTGCTGAGGCTGGGTTGCCCTCTCAAGAGCAGTGGGTCTCTGGTGGGAGGCACTCTGTGCCCACCAAGTGTCCAGCTTGTAGCACAGGACAGGAGCTGGCGCTAGAGAGGGGACAGCTCAGGGAGTCTTACTCTCTGAGGACAGTGACTCCTGGCACCTCCAGACCCCACATCCTACCAATCCGACTGTCCTCTCTGCAGAGCCGCCATCTTCCTGGACACCTGGGCCCTAAGGAATGATGATGCGGAATTCCCATTCCCAACAAAATAACTTGTAGAGAGTCCCTTGGACAGCAAAGAGATCAAACCAGTCAATCCTAAAGGAAATCAACCCCAAATATTCATTGGAAGAACTGATGCTGAAGCTGAGGCTCCAATACTCTGGCCACATGATGTGAAGAGCCCACTCACTGGAAAAGACCCTGATGCTGGGAAAGACTGAAGGCAAAAGGAGAAGGGGACGACAGAGGATGAGATGGTTGGATGGCATGAGTTTGAGCAAACTCTGGGACATAGTGAAAGACAGCGAAGCCTGGCGTGCTGTAGTCAATGGAGTCACAAAGAACTGGACGTGACTTAGCAACTGAACAACTAACAACAAAATAATTACATAAGAATTTTTAAAAAGTTGTTTTTTTCGGCCCCACCCAGCGGCATGAGAGATCTTAGTTCCTTGACCAGGGATTCCCCTGCAGTGGAAGCACAGAGTCCTAACCACCGGACGGCCAGGGAAGTCCCATCAAAACAGATTTTAAAGTACTCCTCCTTGGAGCCCTCTCCGAGTGTCCCTGGAGGCCAGTTTGCGGTTGTATTGGAAAAAATCGGTAAGATGACGATGGGAGAAGGGGCACGGGAAGCCCCCAGTGAGCCTGAGTTGAGAATTCAGCCTCCACACAGAGGCTTTGGTGTTCTGGGGACGGGAGGTGGGGACTCTCCTCTCGGGAGGGGAGGACCACAGCTGTCCCCCCGAAAGCACAACTACTTCGCCGTCCATCTCCAACCTTACGCAGCTCAGAAAGCCTGCTACCAAGTTATGTGACTGGAGAGTCAAAAAACTTTTCATGGACAGGCATCTTTCACAAAAACGTTATTCCTGTTAACAAAAAATGGGCGTTACTGTCACTATTAGATGAATTAATAAGCATCTCTAAAATTTCAGTTTAAATTTCTAAAACAGGACTCTACCACCGATGCTGACGGGACCCCAGCAAGTCTGGCTTCCTGTCTCAAGAACCCTGAGGGGAGGGGGTGGGGAATGCAAAGGGACAGGTCACAGAGAGGAAGACGAGCTACTGCTGAAGGTGGAAGGGGTCAGAAAAAGCTCACAGGTTAGGAGAGAGGGCTGTTCAGCTTTTCTTTCAGCAACAGATATTATGTAAGAGTTGCTGTAGAGACTTTCAAACAAAACTGAGCTGAAACAGGATAAGGAAGACATATGACCAGAGAACAACACTCAAACGACCTTTAATGTGCTTACAACCAATCTCTTTACAGAAAGCATCAACACTTTTAAAAACGTAACTTTGGACACAGTACACAAATTGAAATAACGATAACAAAGCATATAGTCGCGAGGTCTGATCCTCTGCAGTGGACTCTGGGACTCTCCAAGCGGTTTATTAGGGTTCTAAATGCTCATCCAACGAGCATAGCTATGTGTCTACAGACTTGATGCTGACTGAGGACAGCTGCTCAGGGACGAGTTCGCTCTGTCAATCGCCACAGGTCTACAAGGTCAAGGTCCCCGTGAACTCATCTGTCCTCACTCCTTAAAAGCATGCTTGAAATAAACCAGCAGGAAGTAATGGATGGAAACTGATTCCCAGGACACTTATGGAAAGGCAAGTCAAACATTAACCATTCTGTTTGAAAGGAGGAAAAAAAAATCTACTTGCAAAAAAGAAAAAAATCAAAGATGTACCTAATACAGGTCAGTCAAGAAGTAGAAATTTCTACTAAAAGACAAAAGTTATACAGCAGCAGTTATGACTTTTAATGGTATTTTGCTGCCCTGAGAGATATATCCTGGCCATATATCTTGTGGGGAAAACTTTCAAGAGGGGTCACGCCTGATCTATCCCATGCAGTTAAAAATGGCCAAATGTGAAACTCACCAAGTCATTTTAGAGATGAGGAGCCAGGGCCACGGAAGTTAGGTGCCACTGCTGACGGCACCAAGGGGTCAGCGTTTGTGTTCACGAACCCTCGGCTGAGGCACTGCCCCAGCCACACTTGTCCTGCCTGAAGGACTTCATGTTCTTGCTAAAGACTCATGCCGTTAAATGGCCCCCATTCTAACCAAAGCAGTCTGCGATGCTAGCCACCAGCTCCTTTGTTTTCCTTGAGGCCAGCTTGTCGCCAGCCAGGACTTTGTATAAAGACCTTTCCCCACACTTGAAGTGGCTGGTATACTGAGTCAGCCGCAGGCCAAGTTCTTTTTTTTTTTTTTTTTTTAGGCCAAGTTCTTTTAAGTGTTCTCGGTAGGGACGACTTGTCTGCCCTGGACGAGCACCTGCTCTGTAGCCCTCGGGTTATGAGGTCCAGGATGTGCTAACTGTCCTAATGGAGGTGTGTCTGCAGGGTAACGTGAGCCAATGCCGACCGTGAAGGTGATGTGACATCGGAAAGGTTCCAAAAGCAGCGTGGGAAACTGTAAGTAAGTAAGTGTTAGTCGTATCTGATTCTTTGCAACCCCATGGACTGCAGCCCACCAGGCTCCTCTGTCCATGAGATTTTCCAGGCAAGGATACTGGAGTAGGTTGCCATTTCCCTCTCCAGGGGATCTTCCCAACCCAGGGATCGAACCTGGGTCTCTTGCACTGCAGGCAGATTCTTTACTGACTGAACTACCAGGGAAGCCCAGGGGAAACTATAAACCCATGTGAACCGTTCAGGTTAAAACATTCCAGCTCAAAGTAATATGGGCAGACAGGAGGGGAAGAAAGTGTGCGATGGTTTCATTCACCCGTGTGAGTAAATCGCACTGGCTAAGGGGGTGGGACTAGAAGTGAAGATGGACAAGAATACAGAGGGGAGAGAGACAACAGCGGGAAAGCAACGGCCAGCCCAGAGTTCAGAGGCACAGAAGAGCCTCAGCTAGTGCGCCTGCAAAATACCCAGGACCTGCCAAGTGTCAGGCTTAATACGCCATGTTGCCTCTGGGATCCTGAGGAGGAAGCAGTGAAGGGCCCAACATTTCAGCACTTTTCAGTGGTAATTTCAAGCTCTGTAGCTCCAGCTCTTAGACAGTAGCGCTGGAAAAAATACAGAAAGACAAGTGGGGCATCACACTCAAGACACTGGAGGCCACACCTCAAGATTCTTAAGCCACTGACAGTCTAAGAACCCAATCCACCTCAAACAGACACTTGATTTAGGAGTGGCTTTGGGATTGCTGAGTTGCTGAGCAGTTGTTGTTGTTGTTGTTTTCCAGATTCAAACTTAACATTTTCCATCCTTACAGTCAGGTTCTTTTCATTGAAACAGGAATAAATGAACCATACGCACTGATCTCTGTGTGTGCAACACTAACAGAGACAGGTATGCGAGCAAGAAAGGTCTGGGGCAGCACTCGGAAGACTAAGCAGTTTTAATGAAAGAGCAACAAACCAAAAAAGGGAAAAGAAAAGGCATATACCTTTGCAGAGCAGCTAAATTTCATTTAAATCAATTTAGTCAAAAGAGTGACACGGAAGTAAGCCAAGTCAAATGCAAGAACGCCTCAGTGAAACGTGACTGTCTGCCATAAAGAAAGGACGGGGAAGACTGGCACAAAGACACTGGTATTTAAGGAACCTTTTGGATTTCTGTTTTCTGCTTTGGGGAGGGCAACAGATTTGCTGGAGTAAACCACCTCCTGAAGAGGAGGGAGACTTAGAAGGTACCAAATGGTAAGGAAAAGATAACCTGGGGCTATATATATTTAAAAAAAAAAAAAAAAAGGCTAGTGCAGATAATAGCCCGTTAACTTACTTCCCAGACAGAACTGAACTCTATTCTAATTTGGCTTATAGGAAAGGGTCTGACACTTGTAAATTACTGTCATTGGCGATAAGACTAGGGACCTAAACAGTCCAGCTCTGGAGAACTATGACACCAAATTAAGCAGCTTCTCTGCTACCAAGGATTCAAAACCACCCATTAGCTCTGCCTGGGTCTGTGCGGCTCCCAGACCCTCAGCCCAAGGTGCTCTAGCTAAACCGGTTGCAAGGAAGAAAGGGTGAAGCCAAGCGCTGGCTCTGTAGACACCCTCAAAGCACGCTCCCACCAGGTAGACACAGTCCCCACAAAGCACTCCGGCAGCTTCCTCAATAAGCCCAAAGGAAAGAAGCGAAAGAAGTCAGAACTGGCCAATACAAAGAAAAACAATGTGAAAGATGACGGACGATCGCACAAAAATAGCAATACCAGAAAATCCAAAATATACCAGCACTGTGAGGGACAGAGGCTAATGGGACAGGACACTTACAGGGAAAAACACAGCAAAGTCTGCAGCCCAGAAAGCAAGGGTGATGGGAGGAGGGGGAGGACGAGCTGCTGAGACAGACCTGCCTGTGAGCATGCTCAGTCGCTTCAGTGGTGGCCGACTCTTTGCCACCCCATGGACTGTAGCCCACCAGGCTCTTCTGACCACGGGATTTTCCCCGCAAGAATACTGGAGTCGGTTGCCATTTCCTCCTCTAGGGGATCTTCCCAGCCCAAGGATCGATCCTGCGTCTCCTGCATTGCAGGCAGATTTTTAACCACTGAGCCACCAGGGAAGCTGAGAGACAGACCTGGCCCCTTGCAAAGGAAGAGGGAGGATGGGAAAACTGAAAGGAACCTGAACCCAGTCTTGAAAGAGTCCTTGACGCCAGGCTCCACAGCAGGGCTGCTAGATTTCAGGTGGTGAACCTGAATATACCAGCTGCGCCAGACGTACACAACTGGTCTGAAAACATTCTTATTTCCCCAAAGACAAATAATACAAACCCAAATAACTAAAATGGAGGGCTATGAGCAACACAAGTAAAAGATCTCATACAGGGAAACATTTCAGAAGAGCCTAGATTTTCTCACCCTCAGTTTTCCTACCCTAAAAAGGTGTTTATGAAAAAAAATGGAAACAATACTTAAGAATAGTTACCTCTGAGTCTATTATGTCTTGTCCTTCTTTTGAACTTTTTCCACTCTTCCCTGCTTTGGGTGATTCCTGGGAAACATCAAGCAGAATCAATTAGGCTCCTCAATTTTTAGACTGTGAAACATCAAATAAACCAAAATGCAGTTTCATAAATATTTAGACAATTTAACTATGACTTTTGATAGTTTTCATCAATACCGTCACGACTTTCTTCCTTTATATGGTTAAGAGACCCAGGATTGTGATGTGACACCCACCGGCCAACCCAAAATTCAGATTCTCCTTGTTTTCTTCGTCTGCATTATCTGGCGCTCAAAACTTGAAGCAGAAACAGGTAAACGCACATTTGTACCATGCTCTCGGCATCTTGAAAGATGCACATCACAACCCTTTTTTCCCCTTCCCACACTCAACTCTGGGAGCGAGGATATCCGGGGTGATTCTGAAACGCTACAGAGCTCCACCTGAAGCAAAAACATACCCCCCCCCCACCCGTATGCAAACGCAGCACAGTCACAGCCGTCGCAGCCGCCGCCACCCAGGATAAGAATAGTATTTGAGAGCCCCAGAGTGTCCCTCCGGAGGGCAAACCGTTCTCCCCAAGCATTAAGCCCGGTCCATTCGCTGCCCTCCTCCCCAGCCGGAGGGTCTCTGCTGAGACGCCTGCACCCCGGCCTCGGAAGCCCCTGTCCAGGCGCCGGCAAGGATGGGTCAACCACCTCCGCGGCCCCACCTGCCCCCTCGCGCCCATCGCGCGCGCCGCCCCCCAACCCCGGCCGCGCCCCCCACGCCCCGGCCGGTCCCAGCCTGGGCTCCGAGGCCCCGGGCGGACCCGCTGCCCCCCGCCCCCACCCCGCACCCGCGCGATCCGGGAGCCCCGCCGGGCCCCGCTCCCGGGCCGTTCCCCGCTGCCCCTCGCGCCCGCCCCGTCCGGCGGCCCCGGGACCCGACTCACTTTCTCCTTCTTGTTTTTATTCGGCATGGCTGGTGCGGACCGCCGCCGCCTCCCCCGCCGCCTGCCCCCGCCCCGGCCGTCGCGCCTACCCCTCCCGGCCGCCGCCGCCGCCGCCGCCGCCGCCGCTGCCGCCGCCCGGGGACTGAGTCGTTCGCTCGCTCGCGGTTCCCCTTTCCCAGGTTCCCAGAGGCTGCGGCAGCCGCGGCGGCGGCAGCGGCGGCGGCGGCGGCGGAGGCAGCGGCGGCTTCTCTCCGCCCCTCCCCCGGCCCGCCCCGCCCCTCCCCTCCCCCAGAGCTCTCCCCGCCCCCGCGCCCGGCCCCGCCCCCGTCCCGCGGCCCCGCTCCGCCCCCAGCCCGCCTCCGCGCCGGCCCCGCCCCATCTCCGGCCACGCCCCTGCCCGCGGCCCCTCCCACCACGGCCCCGCCCCCAGTGCGCGGTCCCGCCCTCGCCCCGCCCCGCCCCGCCCCGCCCCGCCGCCCTCCAGGCCACCCGGCCATTGGCCGAGGCGCCTCACGTGCCCTAACGCTCTCCGTTCTCCCCGCTCCTTCGCGCGGCTTCGGTCTCCCTCCCCGCACTCCGGCTCGGGTCCGTCTCACACAGGGCAGCGGCGGCGGCTGGGGAGGGAGTGTGGGGCTTCGGCTGAGGCGACAGACCGGAAACTGTTGTGGAGGTTCGGTACAGATAGAGCAGGGGACACATTTGAAACGGATGGCAATAACTTGTGCGGCCAGAGGGACGCGAACGGCGACTTCGGCCCCTGGCCGCCGCGGCGCTGGGTAGCGGCTGAGGAGGCCCGGCAGCCACGCGAGCAGCGGCTTCGCGGGTTCCCGCTAGGGCCCGCCCATAGGGGTCCGCCCGCCTCCTTCTGTGTTGGCCACGCCCCCAGATCAACCCCGCCTCCTGCGTTGGCCCCGCCCCCGGATCAGCCCCGCCTCCTCCTGTGTTGGCCTCGCCCCCGGTCCGGGGCCCCGCCTCTGGTGGCCCCACCCGACAGGTCAGGCTCCTGCTTTGCCAATGGGATTTTATTTTATTCTTTAATTTGGCTTGATCGTAAGAAATCTCTGCATTATGACCAGGAATCACGTGGTTCATTTTACCTCGCTAATAGCTCTTGGGAGATGAGTTTTCCAAGGGAAGTGGGCTAACTTTGATATTCCCGCAATTTGTGTAGTGCAGAAATACTTTAGGTATTAAGACTCTAGGAGTGAGCGGATTTCACGTGCAGGGACCGTTGGTGTCTCACCTGTGAAGATTAGGAACTGAATCTTATCTGGGCACTTCGAAACCATTGTGTTCTCTTAGGCCTGGGTTTTCACTCTTGAAAGTTGCCAGGCAAAGCATTTTCGGTTATCCTGCGCGGCTCTGCCGTGAGAAAGCTAAAAGAAGAAAAAAAGAACTAATGTGAGGAGTGTCGTGGGAGGTCCTGAAAGTAAGTTCTGCATGCAGGTGTCTGAATGTGTGTCTTTAGACGAATATCCTCAGGTTAATTGCACAGCACAGCCCTAAACAGCCATTTGTGCAGAAGAAACGGTTTTTGATTAGTCTTTTAAGTGGGTTAATAGTTTCTCCAAAAAAAAAAAAGTTAAAAGTGGAGAGAGGGTAGAGCAATGCCTCTGGTTAATAACACTTCATTTTTAAAATGACATATATGCTGACAATCTAATAAACCCAGTGTAAGTCTATATCAGAAAGGACAATTCTGAAACTGTTAGTTGATGACCACAGAGTTCTAAAGGGGCTCAGGGGCTTTCCTGAGACTTGTCTGTGTCACCAGTATTCTTGTATCATAGCCCTTGATGCAGTATTGCCGTCATTCATTCAACAAACATTTTGTTGGATGCCCACTGTGTGCAAAGCACAGTGCAAGGGATACCATGGTGAACAAGGCGTGACCCTTGTCTTGAAGCACACCAGCTCCTTGGGGGTGGAAACAAGAAAGTCAGGAATCACAGGATGTGACATGGTGACAAGGCAAGCCTGCAAGGTCTGGAGTGAGAATGGCCTGGCTTGTAATCCTGAAAGAACACAGGAGTATTTTTATGGCTGGAGATGAGAGTGAAGGAACAAAGACTTCTAATTAAGACTAGTAGGCTTTGGCAAGGAATTGGACTTCTTTTTGAATGTATAATGGTTCGGGGTCACTAAAGGATACTAAGCTGGGGAGTGACTGGCTCACATTTGCACTTTAGAAGACATTGTGGCAGGAGTGTTGGGGGAGGGGAGCAACCAGGCTCTCATTCTGGTCCAGATGCTGCCTGTGAGGGCTCTCGATGACAACAACACGAGGAAGGACCCCAAATACCCTGGAGGCCAACTTGCTCAGGCAGGAGAGCCAGAATCGAAGATGAAAGGCTGATGCCCGTGTTTGTAGTTTGGGCACCCTCATGATGAGGAAGGGATGTGAGGGGATAAGGAATGGAAAGCCGGCTTTTGAGAAAACGTGATTTCAGTCTTGGGACATGCCGAATTTGAGCTGCAGCTGCAATATGCTAGTAGGGGTGTCGACTGCAAATGGAAATGCAGATCTGACAGAGTGTCAGTGCATGTCAGGGTAGGTGTTTATCAGGTCAAATTGAGTTGAGGGAAAATGTAGGGCAAGATATTAGAAGAGCTACCTAGTTACCACCCAGTGACCTTGAAACCACAGTAACTGGAGAAACGAGTCAACACTGCAAACCTACCATGTGTGGTCCTCAATGGCCATCGAGCTGGTTTTCATTTGTCCACATTAGAGAGGGCCATCTCATAGCCAGTGTTCTAGCCAAAAGTTATAGAATGTTCCCAGGGGATGCTGGGAACCGTGCCGTGTCCTGGCTCCCGTGGCATTTACAGGAACGCAGATGGTAGAGGTAGATCCTGGTCTCAAAAGAAGGGATTCAAAATAGGCTGTCAGAGCCTAGATGGGAGGGGAGTTTGGGGACAATGGATATATGTATGTGTGTGGCGGAGAAGGCAATGGCACCCCACTCCAGCATTCTTGCCTGGAAAATCCCATGGATGGAGGAGCCTGGAAGGCTGTAGTCCATGGGGTCACTGAGGGTTGGACACGACTGAGCGACTGCACTTTCACTTTTCACTTTCATGCATTGGAGAAGGAAATGGCAACCCACTCCAGTGTTCTTGCCTGGAGAATCCCAGGGACAGGGGAGCCTGGTGGGCTGCCGTCTATGGGGTTGCACAGAGTCGGACACGACTGAAGTGACTTAGCATAGCATAGCATGTGTGTGGCTGAGTCCCTTTGCTGTTCTCCTGAAACTACCATGACTTTGATAATTGGCTATTGTTGTTGCTCAGTCTGACTCTTTGTGAACCCGTAGACTGTAACCTGCTAGGCCCCTCTGTCCATGGGGTTTTTCAGGCAAGAATACTAGAGTGGGTTGCCAGTTCCTTCTCCAGTTAATTGGCTATGCCCAGTAAAAAATAAAAAGTTAAAAAATAACCAAACAGGCTGTTGAACTTCCTTGGTGGTCCAGGGGTTGAGAATCCACCTGCCAGTGCAGGAGACACAGGTTCCATTCCTGGTCTGTGAAGATCCCACGTGCTATGGGGCAGCTAAGCCCGTGAGCCACAACTACTGAGCCTACATGCTCTAGAGCCTGTGCTCTGCGAGAGAAGCCACTGCAATGAGAAGCCCGTGTACCACAACTAGAGATTGGCCCCTGCTCACCACAACTAGAGAAAGGTGTACAGCAATGCATGTACAGCAATGAAGACCCAGCACAGCCAAAAATGAAAAAATGCATTAAAAAAAACAGGCTGTCAAAGGGATATAGAGATAGTGTGTGTGTGTTCATACTCGTATGTGCATGTGTGTGGTGCATGCACATGTGTCTGAGATGGCCCATGTTCATAAAGACACTGCCTCTATTACACAAAACCCCTTTTTCTTCAGACCCCCACCCTTTTCAAACACTTATCCTGAAGATGGCCCTGAGTAACCCAGAAATGCTTTCTCCACGTCTAGTTCCTCTGTACAGTGGATTGCTGCATTTGTGGCGCCAAGGTCTCTCAGGGCCAGAGAGGTCCTGGAGGACTCGGGTCTTGGGCTGCACGGCAGTCATCAGCCGCAGGACCACAGAGTCTTGCCGCCTCACTCAGGGGCAGGGGGTTGGCTGGTGAGGAAAGGCAGGGCACAGAGAAGATGGCTCCTGCCCCACAGTCAGCCATGGGGTCCTTTCGTGCACCCACCCTCAGGAGTCCTCCCCACTCCCCTACTCTCAAACACGTCTGTGACGGCCCTGCCCTCACACGCTCCTCGGAGGCTGGGCCTGCCTCGGCCCTGCGGCCATGCTACCGCTCGGGCCTCCCTGACCCAGAGCCTCCTGTCCGGGCTCCCTGGACGTCAGCCTGGGTCCCACCACGTCGCACACTCAGACTTTCAGCTGAGGTTCCTGGGGGAGTGATCACCTCACAGGCATTCTGGGTTTCCCAGGGCCCGGTGTTGATTGAAGAGACTGATTTCCCCTGCCTCTGTGGTTTGGCCCATCATCTCAGCCTGTCCTGTGACCTCCTCTCATCTCCCCATCAGCCCGGGGTGTGCCTACAAGCCCCCTACTCTGTCCAGTAGGCTCCCCATCCTCACTCCTCCCCACTCCTGGCCAGGGGCTGCCCACAGCCTGGATGGGGTAGTAACTTCTTCAAGGCCACCCCTGGGCCTTCTCCACTCCAGAAGTTCAACTTGTTTACCCTGCCTCTACTGTTTCCTCACTTCATTTCCACAGATTGGTGCTTAAACACTCATTTCTTGTGGAATTTTGGCCTATTTATTCACACATTACAAATTTGCAGAGTAGGGGTGGAGGGGTAGAGAATACATGTCAGTCAGATTACACTAGAATGAAATGTCCACAAGGAGTTTTGACCACAGAAGCCAGCACACACTCAGCTTGGTTGCCACGGAATGGACAGTGATTTGATGGGAACTGCTCTTCAGCTCTGAGGATCCAAGGAAACACACCCCAAAGTCACCAACCTAAGGCCCAGGGGTACCAAGACTACTCAGACTAAGGAAAGCCTCTTGCTTGGCCCCTTAAGAGCTGTGATAAGTGCCAGGGGTCAGCTGGTGAATCACCGTCTGGCAATAAACCACCCTGCTCTGCAGGGTGTCCTTGCTATGACAAACCTAGACAGCATACAGAAAATCGAAGACATCACTTTGCTGACAAAGGTCCATATATGGTTTTTTCACAAGTCATGTACGGATGTGAGAGTTGGATCATAAAGAAAGCTGAGTGCCAACGAATTTTTAATTGTGGTGCTGAAGACTCTTGAGTCCCTTGGATTGCAAGGAGATCAAACCGGTCCATCCTAAAGGAAGTCAATCCTGAATATTCACTGGAAGGACTGATGCTGAAGCTGAAGCTCCAATCCTTTGGCCACCTGATGCAAAAAGCTGACTCCTTGGAAAAGACCCTGATGCTGAGAAAGATTGAGGGCAGGAGAAGAGGGTGACAGAGGATGAGATGGTTGGATGGCATCACCGACTCAATGGACTTGAGTTTGAGCAAACTCTGGGAGATGGTGAAGGATGGGGGTGCCTGGGTGCTGCAGTCCATGGGGTCACAAAGAGTCGGACACAACTTAGCAACTGAGCAACAACTGTGTAGGGTGAACCTGGAGGACTTTCTCTGTGAAAGCCAAATGGTGATACGTTTATGAAGGTTCTAAAACTTAAAGTTTTGTAGACTGCTCTAAAACAATCTATCAAAGTCATTAAAAAAGTTCTAAAAATATTTTAATTTCATTAAATATAGAAGAAAACCGGGCAACTACACAAAATATAATTTCATTTTCATGGAGATAAAATCCCTTTCTTTTTTTCCTCCCAAATCCCTAAGTCCAGTGGAGGAGATAAGACAGGACAGAAATAACCCAAGGTGGGGAGAGAACACCGTAAGAGCATTAGAGACCTGGGATTAGGAGGTTTCTGAGCGAGGAGGGCAGGAGGCAGGCAGCAGAAAGCTAGCGGGAAGGCCAGGCGCTGGGGAATAGCTGCAGTGTGCCAGTGCTGAATTTGAGTTCTCGTCCAGAGTTTGGTGTTCGTGACTTCAACAGGCAGGAAACATATGGCCCAATCCAAAAGGTCTAAGCAGGAATAAATGAATGAAAGGTCTATGGACAGACGCAGGCAGAGGTCAAGCAAGTGTTGGAGGGAGGGCACAGCATGGTGGCGGGGGTGATGGGAGCTGTCCATGTCCCCACACCTACCTGGGCAGAGGCGGGGCCATGGTGCTCCCTGAGCCTGGCAGAGCCACGGTCAGAGCCCTCTGTGCAGGGAGGGAAGCCAAGGAGGGGGAGTAAATACTCTGACCTCTCTCCTCTCCCCCACCCCCTCACAGTACCTCCCACTGGTGGCCTAACCACCTGGAGCAGTGGGCCAGAGAACCAGCGATGCGGTCCCTGGGATGGAGCAGGGCAGAGAAGGGTGTGTATGTGGTGGGGCCTCTGGAGGGACCTTAAGTGAGAATAACCCCGTGTCATACAGGGATGGGAGATTAGGAATCAAAAGACGCAGGTTTACGTGTCAATTCCATGTGACCTTGACTCAGATCCTCTGAACCTGTGGTTCTCAAACGGGGCAGATTCTATGCCCCGAGGACATCTGACAATGTCTATAGACATTTTGGGTTGTCAGCACTGGGTGGGGGATGGCTGCTACTGGCCTTTAGTGGTTAGAAGCCAGGGATGCTGCTAAACATCCTTCAGTGCACAGGGCAGCCCCACAAGGAAGAATCCATCTGCTCCAAATGTCAGCACTACCGAGACAGCAGGCTCCGGGAGTTGGTGATGGACGGGGAAGCCTGGCGTGCTGCGGTCCACGGGGTCACAAAGAGTCAGACACGACTGAGCAACTCAACTGCCGGAACTGAGACAGAGAAACCCTGGTCTAACCCCACATATAACAGATAGGACACAATCTTCCCGGCTCCCTCCGTGGTTACTGTGAGCGCAACAGAATATAATGGGCTGACACTGTGTCTACACACTTCATTTAAGAAGAAATTCTCCATCTGGACAGAACGTTACCGTTTGCTGAATGCACTTACACACACACACACACACACACACACACACACACACACACGTTATTGCCATCTTTCTGCCCTTGATGTGGAGAAAGAGAAAACCTCAACTGTGCTTTAAAGACCTGAGAGTAACACCTTGTCTAGTGAGCAAAATTCCTTGCAGACAACGACTCTGTGCTGGGAGACCTGAAAAGACTGCCTTTTTGCATGAACCACCATCCAAGTTTTAACTGAGAGGGGATGAGACTGGCTTTCGAAAAAACATTTTTTTGATTGTAAAATACATATAAAATCTATTATGTGAACCATTTTGAAATTGCAGTTCAGTAAGTATACTCACATATTCACATCCAGATTTTTTTCATCTTGCAAAACTGAAACAACGTCCTGTTTTCTCTCCCCGGACCCCAGTCCCTGGCAAGCACCATTCTCCTTTCTGTTTCTATGAAGTGGAATCACACACGAGTTGACCTTTCGTGACTGGCTTATATTATGCATACTGTCCTCAAGGTTCTTCCATGTTGTCGTGTGGGCCAGACGACACGTGTGGGCCAGCCTTCCTTTGTAAAGCTGAATAATAGCTCATTGTATGGATATACCACAGTTAAAATTATTTATTCCTTGATGGCCATTTGGGTTTCACCTCTTGGCTACTGTGAAAAAGGCTCTTATGAACATGGGTATGTAAATATTTCTTTGAGATCTTGCTTTCAATTCTTTTGAATATATATCTGGACGTGGACTTGCTGGATCATATGGTACTTGTATATTTAATTTTTTGAGAAACTGCTATACTTTTACCATAGAGGCTGTACCATTTTATATTCCCATCAACAGTGCACAAGGGTTCCATTTTTTTCCACATCTTCACCAACACTTGTTTTTTTCCCTTTTGTTAGTAGCCAACCTAACTTGTTTGTGTGAGGTGTTATCTCATTGTGGTTTGATTTGGATTTTCCTAATAGTGATGTTCAGTATCTTTCCATATGCTTGTTTATTTGTGTATCAACCCTGAATATTCACTGTAATGGCTGAACCTGAAGCTGAAGCTCCAATACTTTGGCCACCTGATGCAAACAGCCGATTCATTGGAAAAGATCCTGATGCTGGGAAAGATTGAAGGCAGGAGGAGAAGGGGATGACAGAGGATGAGATGGTTGGATGGTGTCACCGACTCAATGGACATGAATTTGAACAAGCTCTGGGAGACAGTGAAGAACAGAGAAGCCTGGTGTGCTGCAGTCTATGGAGTCACAGTCAGACATGACTTCACAACTAAACAACAGCAACAACATGTCCTCTTTGGAAAAATATCTAGTCATGGGCATTTTTCAGTCAGGTTGTTTGTTTTCTTGTTGCTGAGTTGTAGGAATTCCTTATGTAGTCTGGATACGAACCCCTTATCAGATGTATGATTTGAAAATATTTCCTCCTCTACCGCAAGTTGCCTTTTCACTGTTGATTGTGTCCTTTGAGGCACAGAAATGCTAAATTTTGATGTAATCAATTTATCCTTTTTTTTTGGTTTTTTGTTGCCTGCTCTTTTGGTGTCATGTTCAAGGAAATATTGACAAATCCAATGTCATAGAGCTTTCCCCCTGTGTTTTATTCTGAGGGTTTTATAGTTTTAGCTCTTATGTTTATGTTTTTGATACATTTTGAGTTAATTTTTATTTATGGTATAAGGCAAGCCTCCAACTTCGTTCTTTTGCATTTGGATATCCAGTCTTCCCATAGCCATTTCTTGAAGAGACTGTCCTTTCCCCATAAATGTCTCGACAGTCGTGTTGAAAGCCCGTTGGCCACATATTCGAGGCTCTGCTTCCGGGCCTTCTCTTCTCTTCCGCCGTCTGTGTGTCCGTCTGTATGCCAGCACCACTGTTCTGATTACTGTAGTTGTGTAATATGCTTTGAAATTAGGACGTGCGAGACTTCTCACTTTGTGCTTCTTTTTCAAGATTTTTTTTGGCTTGCTCAGGATTTCTTGAGATTCTATACGAATTTTAAGGTGGATTTTTCTATTTCTTCAAAAAGTGCCATTGGAATTTTGATAGGGATTGCATTATACCTCTAGATTACTTTGGGTAGTTTTGACATCTTAACAATATTTTGCATTCCAATTCATGAACACAGGGTCTTTCAATATATTTATGTTTTCTTTCATTTCTTTCAGCAGTGATTTGTAGTTTCTACTATCTAAGTTTCTTTTACCTCTTTGATGAAGTTGATTCTAAAGTATTTTACTCTCTCTGATGCTATTGTAAATGGAATTGTTTTCATACTTTCCTTTTTGGGTTGTTCATTGTTAGTCTACAAAAACACAACTGATTTTTTTGGGTGTTGATTTTTATATCCTGCAACTGCTGAATTCATTGATAAGCTCTAACAGTCTTTAAGGTTTTCTACATATAAGATCATGTTTTCTACTAACAAGGGTGATTTTATTTCTTCCTTTCCAATTTTGGTGCCTGTTTTTTTCTTACTTAGCTGCTCTGGGTAGGACTTCAAGTACTGTGTTGAATAGAAGTGGTGAAAGCAGATGTCCTTGTTTTGTTCCTGATCTTAGAGGAAAAACTTTCAGACTTTCGCTTTTGAGTATAATGTCAGCTGTTGACTTTCTAGTCATAGCCTTTATTATGGTAAGGTAGTTTCCTTCTATTCTTAGTTTGTTGAGTATTTTTTTAAATAATGAAATGGTGTTAAATTTTGTCAAATGTTTTTTCTGTGTCAATTGAAGTCATCATGTGTTTTCTCCCCTATATTCTGTTAAGTTGTGTATTGTGTCAATAAGATTTTCACATGTTGAGCCATCTTTGCATTCCAGGAATAAATCCCAGTTGGCTGTGGTGTATAGTCTTTTTAATTTGCTATTGATTTACTTTTGCTAGTATTTGGTTGAGGACTGTTGCATCAATATTCATTAGGAATGATGTCTATGGTTTTCTTTTATTATAATGTATTTGCCTAGCTTTTGTACGGAGAAGGCAATGGCACCCCACTCCAGGACTCTTGCCTGGCAAATCCCATGGACAGAGGAGCCTGGTAGGCTGCAGTCCATGGGGTCGCTAGGAGTTGGACACGACTGAGCAACTTCACTTTCACTTTTCACTTTCATGCATTGGAGAAGGAAATGGCAGTCCACTTCAGTGTTCTTGCCTGGAGAATCCCAGGAACGGGGGAGCCTGGTGGGTTGCCATCTCTGGGGTTGCACAGAGTCGGACACGACTGAAGCAACTTAGCAGCAGCAGCAGCTTTGGTATCATACTAATTTAATACAATGAGTTAGAAAGTGTTCCTTTCTCTTCAATTTTTTCTAGGAGTTTGAGAAGAACTCATGTTAATTCTTCTTTAAGTATTTGGTAGAATTCACTGGTGAAGCCGTGTGGTCCTAGACTTCTCTTTGTTGAGAGGTTTTGCTTAACAATTCAATAAGACTGCCTTTTAGAATGAATTATAATTTTTACATCCAAATTCCCCCTTCAGAAGAATAGGCCTTCACTTTGGAGGATATCCATGTACTTTTCTCAGATTTTTAGAACATCTTTTTTTGAATAATAAACTCTGGATACTTTAATTTTTGCCATAGTTTGTTTTCTTCTTAAGCAGGAAAGAAAGAGAAGCAACTCAAGACATTAGTCTCAAGTTGACCCCGTTTGACATAGAATGACTTTTGGCATTTCCAGATACCAAGTCCACACTCAGAAAATAAAGATTTGCCACCATTTCAGGTATATAATGGACTTCCCAGGTGGGGTTCTTGTAAAGAATCTGCCTGTCAATGCAGGAGACAATCCACAAGAGATGTGGATTCCCATCCTTGGGTCAGGAAGATCCCCTGGAGTAGGAAACAGAAATCTGTTCCAGTATTCTTGCCTGGAAAATCCCATGGGCAGAGGAACCTGGAAGGCTACAGTTGATGGGGTCACAAAGAGTCAGACGTGACTGAGCATGCGGCACAGGCGTATAACAGGATCTGCTGCAGCCTTATAAAAATATGGGTTCCAACTCACAGTAGATTAATTGAACTTAGGCCTAATGACAGGTGGGTCCCTCACATGGTTAGCTCCTAGGTCGGGGTGTCTGCAGGCCCTGGCAGCTGTGAATTCCTGGGCAGGATGGAGACTGCGTGCAGAGGGTCCTGTGTGAACCTAGTTCTGCCTCTTGCTGTTAATGTGTCTTACCAAGTTCACTCGTTCACTCTTTCTTTTTTAAGAAGTGTTTATATGTATGAATTTGGCTGCACGAGGTCTGAGTTGTAGCGTGTGAGATCCTTTAGCCGTGGTGTGCAAACTCTTAGTTGTGGCCTGTGGAATCAGTTCCCTGACCAGATATTGGACCCAGGCCCCTTGCACTGAGCATGTAGAATCTTAGCCACTGGACCATCAGGGATGTGCCTTCCATTCACTGTTGACTGAGCCCCCACCAGCTGTGTCTTGTTCACTTAATCACCTTGGGGCTCAGCTTCCTCATCGAGTCAATGGACATAAAAATGCCCCACTCCCTCAAGGACTTGGTAGGATAAAGCTCCCAGGACAGGGTCTGGTCAGGGTTTCACGGGCCTGTGACTGTGTGGTTGTGCCGGAGGCTTTGTTTGAGGCTCAGACATTATCTTCTTGTACTTATTTGTATTTTTGAACAGGGGGCCCCAGGCGTGTGTTTTGCACTGGGCTCCACTAGTCATGCCACAGTCCTGTGTCTGCTGTGTGACGGGAGCTGGGGTGTCAGCAGAGGAGGTAGCTGTTCCCACCCTCCCGGTACCACCTGGTACATGCCCGTCCTCTCCCCGCTGCCCCCCACCCCCCACCCTAAAGCCCTCTGAGTCCTGAGAGGCCTCCTGGGAGACCCCTGCACTCCTAGCCTCCACATGTACACACCTGGCGTCGGCTGCCCCTGGGGTCCTGGAGTCCCCCGTGCCCTGCCTGGGGTGGGGAGGGCCCCAACCCTCTCTTTTCATTGCTCTGCTTCCTTGTTCCAGGGCAGGGGCTCTTACTTGGGGCTCTGGGGTCTCCCAAAAGTTTCAGGGAAGAAGCGTTTTTGACTGTTCCTTTCCTTAGGCTGTGGCGTGAGTCCATGGGAGCGTACCTGAACCCTGGCGCAACAGTTGAGCCTCCCGCACACATGCGAAATGGAGATGATCACACTCCCCCTCCAGACTGTCGTGAGGCTTAAATGATACATGAGCATCATCATGTAGGGGGTTAGGAGGTGCTTAAAGAACTCTGTGTCAACATCAATAAAGTCAGCTGCCATCGAACAAATAAAGTGTGTGTGCGCATCATTGGAAACAAGATAAAAGTATTGAAAGCAAACCATAGTTTAATCCATCAAAGCCATTCGGTAACCATCTTCTCAGGGTTTCCCTTTGAATAGGTATTTGGAAATACTTTCTAAATGATAAGAAATGACAAAAATGGCATAAAGAACATCCACACGCCCTTTACTCACATTTACCTGTTGTTAGTGCTTGGCCCCGTTTTCACTTATCTATTATCTATCCATCTGTCTGTAAACGTGATTTTCTTCTTTTGCCCTGTGAGAGTGAGCTGCTCAGATTACACGCTTCTCCCTAATGCTAGAGTTTGTATTTCCTAAGAGTAGGGAAATTCTCTTGCATGAGCGTAATGCATAAATTTACACCGATGCAGTACTGTGGTCTACTTCCCACACTCCAGTTTTGTCAGTGCACCTAATTATACTTTCTAGAGAATTTTTTTCCCCTCTACCCTAAGATCCATCCTAAGCTTCAGGTATTGCATTAAATTGTCATGTCTCTTTAGCCTCCTTCAGTCTGGAATATTCAGTCTAGTATATTTCTACAGCCCTTTCTTTCTTTCTGATATTAACATTTTCAAAGAGTACAGTCCCCTTTTAAAGAACGGAGCAGTCCTCATTTTGTTGTCGGATGTTTCTTTGATTCCTGTGAGGCTGTGCATTCTTGTGTCTTTCTTCAGGTAGCACACTGGGAGGTAGCAGTATCCTCAGCTTTTACCTGGTGATTCCAGATGCTGGCCTGAGTCAAACTTAGGACTCATAAGACAATTTTCTCTGGGTGACCCTAATGTCCCCTCTGCCTTTCTATCCTACCCAAATAGTCCTAATGCAAACCTGATCTATGAGAAGAATTTCCAACCATTTGTGAATTAGAAATAATTATTTCCAAATTAGAAATAAGATAGTTGAAAATTCTTTCCATGCTTAGCCTCTTTCATTCTTTTTTAAAAATAATAATTAACATGAATTTTATTGATAAATAGAAATGCTATGATAAGTAATTGATATTATCCTTTGTGGGTTTACAATAGAATTTCTCAACTTGGATGCCTGGTTTAGGTGAGATATGGTTGTGGGTGGTGTGAATGATCCTAAAACACAAAAAGAAATATTTTTGTACCTTGTGCAAGATCTTAGCACTTGCAGTTGATGGAGCAGCCCCATTATCCGGTTTTTAGAGTTTTTCTTCATTCTTAGATTGTGTTGTTGATAAGACTGTATTTGACAGTCCTACTCTTTGCCACCTCATGAACTGTAGCAGAGAAATATCATATAGAAATATCGATAACCTCAGACACGCAGATGACACCACTCTTACGGCAGAAAGTGAAGAAGAACTAAAAAGCCTCTTGATTAAACTGAAAGAGAATGAAAAAGCTGGCTTAAAACTCAACATTCAAAAAACGAAAGATCATGGCATCCAGTCCCATCACTTCATGGCAAATAGATGGGGAAACAGTGGAAACTGTGAGAGACTTTATTTTCTTGGGCTCCAAAATCACTGTAAATGGTGACTGCAGCCATGATATTAAAAGATGCTTGCTCCTTGAAAGAAAAGCAATGACCAACCTAGACAGCATATTAAAAAGCAGAAACATTACTTTGCCGACAAAGGTCCATTTAGTCAAAGCTATGATTTTTCCAGTAGTCGTGTATGGATGTGAGAGTTGGACTGTAAAGAAAGCTGAGTGCCGAAGAATTGATGCTTTTGAACTGTGGTGTTGGAGAAGACTCTTGAGAGTCCCTTGGACTGCAAGGAGATCCAAGCAGTCAATCCTAAGGGAAATCAGTCCTGAATATTCATTGGAAGGACTGATGCTGAAGCTGAAACGCCAATACTTTGGTCACCTGATGCAAAGAACTGACTCTTTGGAAAAGACCCTGAAGCTGGGAAAGATTGAAGGCAGGAGGAGAAGGAGATGACAGAGGATGAGATGGTTGGATGGCATCACCAATGTGATGGACACAAGTTTAAGTAGGCTCCGGGAGTTGGTGATGGACGGGGAAGCCTGGTGTGTTGCAGTTCATGGGGCTACAAAGAATTGGACACGGCTGAGTGACTGAACTGAACTGAATTGTGGTGTGCCAGGCTCCTCTGTCCATGGAATTTCCCAGGCAAGGATATTGGAGTGGGTTGCCATTTCCTCCTCCAGGGGATCTTCCCAATCCAGGGATCAAACCTGTGTCTCCTGCATTGGCAGGAGGATTGTTCATCACTAAGCTACCAGGGAAGCCCACTCCTACAAAGCAGTGGGAAAAAGCACTGTGCTCATTTGGTTGTGCTCATTCTCAGTTTTGAGGCCATGTAGGAGAGACTGTCTATATTAATCATTGATGGCTCCAGGTTACACAAAAGGGACCAGAGGAGGCTGATAATGTCAGACTCTCTCAAATCACTTACTCTAACCCTGAATATTCATTGGAAGGACTGATGCTGAAGCTGAAGCTCCAGTTCTTTGGCCACATGATGTGAAGAGCCGACTCTTTGGAAAAGACCCTGATGCTGGGAAAGAGGAGAAGAGGAGGCAAGAGGAGAAGAGGGTGGCAGAGGATGAGATGGTTGGATGGCACCACTGAGCCAATGGACATGAGTTCGAGCAAACTCTGGGAGATGGTGGAGGACAGGGGAGCCTGGCGTGCTGCAGCCCATGGGGTCACAAAGAGTCAGACACGACTGAGAGGCTGAACAATAACAACAGCCTCCTGTTAGATGGCGCCAACTGATTTAGGAAAATCGTGGGAGCAAAGTGCTATTCCATCCTAAAAGAAAGCCAGAGGGAAAGTTGAATCAGAAGAGAGAATTTCTAGATGCTGCAGCTGCCACTCCCTTTCGCGCTCTGCTGTCGTTGCCACTACTGGGCAGAGTGGAGCGTGGTGGCGCCTCTCATTCTCAGGGAGCTGTGTCCCAATCACGCTCACGACACTGCTCAGGATTCCTTGGTTTCAACTAACAGGAACCCTCCACGCTAAGTCGACTGAAATATGGAGAGTTGGGGACACAAACACGAGATGAGGGTGGGCCTGGGTCCCCACAGCAGGAGGCCTGGGCCTGGGAGCTGTGTCTGACAGCCAGCCCCTGGTCCCCCAAGTTCCATGGAATTAGGGAGGGAGGGTTCCCCAGGGGAGAAGGTGCAGGACAAACGGGAAGAAGAGCAGATGCCCAGTGCACATCCTGCCATTTTCTCGGCCTTTTGAACCCGAGTTTCTTCTCCTGTCGTGAGGGCACCAGCAGAGCGTCTGCATCGCTGACCCGTGAGTGCCAGGCGCTTTACGGGGCTGCCTTGCTCGCAGACACGTTTGTGCCACGTCATCCTGAGACCACAGGGAATTAGTCCAGATGGAGGGGGCTCAGATAAGAGGCCCAGTCCTTGGTCTGGGCAACAGTTTGGAGTGTGTCCTGATGTCAGGAGGCTTGCTGGACCATCTGAACTAAGAAACGCGGGGAGAACGGGGCAGAAAGTCAAAGGGGCTGAAGAGTCAGGGAGGAGGGTTAGTGTTGGCCGCGTTCAAGTCAAACTTATGAGGGATGGAAGGAGGAGGAGAGACACAGGGATGAGGAGCCGAGGAATCCATCTGCTAGAGTCCCATCTAGATGGGATGGAAGCAATCAGAACTGCAGAGGTGAGAGCGGGCTCAGAGCTACAAGTGTGCTCCAGCCCGGTTCCCAGAGGCCAGGCTCCGTGGAAGCCTGTGTCCTTGGCTTTGTGTTCGAGTCTGTCCTTGGTATAGCTTACAGTGGGCTCTTTCTCAGGCTAGTCTTCCAGCTGAGTTTCTGTGCTGACAGCCGAAAGGCCTAATGATAGTGCCATGACAATTTTGGGGCTTCCCTGGTGTCAGATGGTAAAGAATCCACCTGTAATGCAGGAGACATGGGTTCGATTCTTGGGTCAGGAAGATCCCCTGGAGAAGAGAAAGGCTACCCCCTCCAGTGTACTTGCCTGGAGAATTCCATGGACCCAGGAGCCTGGTGGGCTACAGTCTTTGGGGCCACAAAGAGCTGGACATGACTGAGTAACTAACACACACACGTGACGATATTTGTATCCCTCTCAAATTCACGTTAAGGCTCTAGTTCCCAACATAATGACGTCTGGAAATGGGGTCATCGAGAGGTAATTAGTTCCTGAGAGTGGAGCCTTCACAGTGGGACTAATGCCCTCATAAGACACAAGAAAGCTTGCTTCTTCTCTCGCTCTGTCTGTTCCGGTTTCTGCCATGCGAGGACCAATAAACCAGGAAGTAGGCTCTCACCAGACACCAGATCTGCTGGGGCCTTGATCTTATACTTCCTAGTTTCCAGAACTGTGAGACGTAAGTGTGTGTGGCTTAAGCCACCCAACCGATGGTGTTCTGTTACTGTGGCCCAAACTGCTACAATGATAATAATACAGGTAGATGGCAAGAATGGCCCTCCTCCCCGTCTCCACACCCATTGCCATGCGATTTTGCCGGGCCCTCCCACTGTGTGTGGAGCACACGCCCCCGCCTTGTGATGGATTTGTGCTGGCCAGCAGGACGAGGCAAAAGTGGAGGTGCTCCAGTTCCAAGCCTCACCTTCAGCAGGTCTGAGCGCCCCCCTTAGTCTCGGGGCTTCTGCCATCACCATGGGAAGAACGCGCCCGGGCTCGCTTCCGGTTTTGGAAGAGGTGCGTGGTCTTTGGAACAGGGCTATCCCTTCCAACTCCACCTGTGTTAGCCACCCTGGGCAGCCACAGACGTGGGGCTGATCTCCACCCAGCCCAGCCTGGGTGAACTGACTGCCCGGTAACCCTCGGGTCACCCACGGATCTGTGAGATGAAAAGGTGTCTGCTTAAGTCACTGAGCTTTGGGGTGTTTTGTTACACAGCACATTGGCAATGGCTGTCTGATATAAGATCTAACCAAACTATCAAGGAAAGATTCAATAACCTTCAACGTTCACCTTTGCTCCTTTTATTTGTTCACCATTTATTGCACTCTTTCTGTGTTGCTGGAGTTGGGATGATAACAGTAAAGAGGATGAACAAGCCGCTTCTCTTATAGAACCTGTATCCTGATGGGGAAGACACACAGTCAATACGTAGGCAAGCAGACGAAGGAGGTCATTTCGGACATTGAGAGACTATGAAAAAAAAACAAAAACAAAGCCAAGTGAGTAATGCTTTAGCCCATGCCATCCAAAACAGTAGCCACTAGCCACATGGACCCTTACATTTAAATTAACTAAAATGAAATAACATTTAGAATTGAACTCTTTATCCACACTAGCCATTTCAAGTGTGCAGTAGACACATGTCTCTGGTGGCTACCACACTGGACAGAACAGACACAGAACATTCCCATCATTCCAGAAATTTCCATGAACAGTGCTAGCTAGGTTAGACTCAATCAGGTGCCTGGTCAGGGGACAGTGGTGGCTATTTTAGCTACAATGATCAGGAAAGCCTTCTCTGAGAAGGTAAAATTTGAACTTATACCTGATTTTAAAAAAAAAGTCAGCCGTCTAAGATACTGGCAAGAGCTTTATAACCCAAGGACCAGTTGATGTAAAGGCCCTGAGGCATTAATGTTATTGCCTGACTCTTTGTGACGCCATGGACTACAGCACACCAGACTCCTCGACTATCTCCCAGAGTTCACTCAAATTCACGTCCATTGAGTCGGTGATGCTGTCTAACCATCCCATCCTCTGCTGCCCACTTCTCCTTTTGCCTTCAATCTTTCCCAGCATCAGGGTTTCCCCCCATGACTCAGTGGTGAAGAATCTGCCTGCAATGCAGAAGCCAGTTCTATCCCTGGGTCGGGAAGATCCCCTGGAGGGGGAAATGGCAATCCACTCCAGTACTCTTGTCTTGAAAAATATCCCATAGACAGAGGAGCCTGGCAGGCTGCAGTCTATGGGGTTGCAAAGCGTCGAACACAACTGAGCGATTAAGCATGAAGCACACTGAGGCATAAAGACATTGGCATTTCAACCTGACTTAGACCATTGTTTTGGTTGACGGATGAGGTGGATGTAGGTGAGGGTGGGGATGGGGTGGGCAGAGAAAGCCAGAATGCTAATTGGCAGCCTTCACAGGGGTCCTGGCTGGACATAGAGTTGACTTGGGTTGTTTTCTTCATCATAAGTTGCAGCTGGTACTGACCTGGGTAATTTCATGTTCTCATTATTTGGGACTATACTAATACTGAGGTGACACCACGATAATCCTGTATTTCATAGGTTGCTGTTCGATTCAGCTTTGACAAGGTAGGGAAGGCCTGTTATGGGGTTCTCCCTTTTCTCCACTTTTTTCAAAATCTAACTCACTCCGAAGGTAAAACATTTGTTGCACAGAATTCAGCAGGCACCAGTAAATAGGAGAGAAACTAAAATGAATTATAATCTCATATCTTTGTGTATGCTGCTGCTGCTGCTGCTAAGTCGCTTCAGTCGTGTCCGACTCTGTGCGACCCCATAGACAGCAGCCCACCAGCCTCCCCTGTCCCTAGGATTCTCCAGGCAAGAACACCAGAGTGGGTTGTCATTTCCTTCTCCAATGCATGAAAGTGAAAAGTGAAAGTGAAGTCGCTCAGTCGAGTCCGACTGTTAGCGACCCCATGGACTGCAGCCCACCAGGCTCCTCCATCCATGGAATCTTCCAGGCAAGAGTACTGGAGTGGGGTGCCATCGCCTTCTCTGATCTTTGTGTATATCTTTCTATTTTTTTCTATGTATATACATATATATTTTTTTACTGACAAATGGGAACAATAAAACTTTCAGGGTTTTTTTTTTAAAGGTTTATATACATATGTATATATATTTTAAATTTATTTGTATTTGTCTGCGCTGGGTCTTCATTGATCTGCTTGGGCTTTCTCTAGTTGCGTCCAGTTGCAGTGTGCGGGCTTCTCTTGCTGCAGAGCACGGGCTCTGGGCCTGTGGGTTTCAGTAGTTGTGGCTCACAGGTTTAGTTGCGCCACGGCATGTGGGAATCCTCCTGGACCAGGGATTGAACCCGGGTCCCCTGCCTTGGCAGGCAGACGCTTATCCACTGTACCACCAGGGAAGTCCTATAAGTATATATGTGTGTGTGTATACATATATATATGTATATACATATATATATATTTATTTAATGCATTCATTATTTTATTTTATATTATTTTTTGGCTGCACTGTGCAGCTTGCAGGATCTCAGTCCTGACCAGGGATTGAACCTGGGCCAAAGCAATGAAAGCCTGGAATCCTAACCAGTAGGCCACCAGGAAACTCCCTGAAACCTGCAGCTTTAGGACTGAACGTCATGGCACCTTAACTTGCTCCTATGCGTAGCTCTGTGGACGCTGCTATCCAGGAAGCTGGTCCCCCTTTAGTCTCCTTTCCCTGTCGGAGTCACTGCTGGTGCTAAGTCGCTTCAGTCATGTTTGACTCCGTGCAACCCCATGGACTGTAGCCCCTCCTCCGGCTCCTCTGTCCACGGGGATTCTCCAGGTAAGAAGACTGGAGTGGGGTGCGATTTCCTTCTCCAAGAGTCACTGCGGCCCTCTGCAGACTCCTCCCTCGTTTGAGTCCCTTTTTTTACCCTCTCTCTCCTGGACTCCTGGTCCCACTGCTGTTCCTGAGGACCAGTAATCACAAGACAAAGACCTTCCACCCCCACGTGGGGTTCTTGTCCTGGGGGGCCTTCCAGCTCTGTCTTCTGACTCTGCCTGGGGCCTCCTTTCGTCTTTGGACTGTTCGTTGTGGATTCCTTGACTCACTCTTGGTCCCTGAGAGCCTTGCCTTGGATCTTCCTCTGGGTCTTTCCACCACTGGCTGCCTTGGGTGCACATCTGGCCCCTGGGGCCCAGCCCCAGCCTCCTTGGTCAGTGTCCTGGTTTGGTCCTCAAACATTCTTCCTTACAGACTTTTCTTGGCATCAACAGGACAGATCTAACCCCTCAGGATGCCAGTAGGGCCCTCTGAGATGTGCCCTTGCCTCTGCTTCCTCTGCATCCCTCGTGTCTTCCAAGTATCCTGACCCCACAAGTTCCTGCCTTGGCTGTAGCCTCTACCTGCTCTGCTTCCCCGACCTCCTTGCCTAGTAAAATCCTCCTCAGTCTGAAAACTCAGCCCAAAGTCCACCCCAGCCCTGGGCCTCTCCCAGCCTCCCTGTGGGAATCACTCCCTCCTTCGGTTCTGAAGACGTGGCCTCAGGACCCCTGGAGAGATATCAGTCCTTTCTTTGTCCTCCCCCGCATTGTTGCTGGCTGCTTACCGTCTGTTCTTACCTGGCATCTCTCACATCTCTTCTGCTGGGATTACCATTCAGCCTGGGGCCTAGAGCCAGGCCAGGTCCACACTCCTCCTCTGCTTCCAACCTCCAACGCACAGAAGCAACTGAACCTCTATGCCACAGCTGCCACAGCTGTGAAATGGGTGCAGCCCTTGTGCCTCCTTATAGATGGTGATGAGAATTGTGTGTTAAAAAACAGACGTCACTTTGCTGACAAAGGTCCATCTAGTCAAAGCTATGGTTTTTCCAGGAGTCATATAGGGATGTGAGAGTTGCACCTTTATAGAAGGCTGAGCACCAAAGAATCGATGCTTTTGAATTGTAGTGCTGGAAAAGACTCTTGAGAGTCCCTTGGACAGCAAGGAGATCAAACCCGTCAATCCTAAAGGAAGTCAACCCTGACATTCATTGGAAGGACTGATGCTAAAGCTCCAATACTTTGGCCACCTAATGTGAAGAGCCAACTCATTGGAAAAGACCCTGATGCTGGGAAAGATTGAAGGCAGGAGGAGAAGGGGATGACAGAGGATGAGATGGTGGACGGCATCACTGGACATGAGTTTGAAGAAGCTCTGGGAGATGGTGAAGGACAGGGGAGCCTGCTTGCCACAGTCCATGGGACTGCAAAAAGTCGACCTGACTGAGCGACAGAACAACAATGAGGATGGAAGAGAAAACAGTGCCTCTTTATGAATCTCTCTCCCTCACCAATCTACACTCTCCTTTGTTGTTCTTATTGTTGAGACACTCAGTCATGTCCTATCTTTGCAACACCATGGACTGTAGCCCGTCAGGATTTCCCAGGCAAGAATACTGGAGTGGGGTGCCATTTCCTTCTTCAATAATCTCCTTAGGGGCAGGAATCATGACGTGTTTACCTTGATGCCTCTTCCCTCCCTTCACCCCCAACTGAGCAGAGTGCCTGGTATACAGTAATCACTCAATAAAGATCACGGAACTGGACTGTCAGGCAAGGTTGCATACTCCTTTTGCAAAGGACCCTTCATGCATTCCCACGGGACCTGGCATGTTTTAGGCCCTCAGTAAATGCATTCTGGGTGGAACTTGAAAACACGTCCTCATTTATTTCTCACGGGTCAGGAGGCTGTGGCCAGCTGCTATAATTCACGCTGGTTTCTTTGGACCCTGGAGAAACAAAGAAAAGAGACATCAAGGAAAAAGGGGGCCACGTGGCCAGCAGATTTTCCCTCAGACACTTGGCATCTATAATTACTCACTGTTCGCAGGGAAGAGACGGCAATCTAATTTACACGCCCGGCATTCTCCTTGTGGTGCAGAAAACCCTTCTGCCTCAGCATCCACATGCTGGAGAGGCTGTTTTTGCCCCAAATATGTTGCTTGCTTTTCCCCCTTCCTCCTTGTTTTCCTCCTTCCTTTCCTCCTTGTTTCTTTCCTTCCTTCCACCAGTTTTAGATGACCTACAGGGTTATTAGAATTAAAATCCTGTGCAATGCATCACATGAGATGCCTTTTGCCTGCAGTCGGCTCTGCCCAGAAACCATACCCTCATCTCAAAACCCCCTCCAAAGCCGCGATCTGCACGGGCAGGGTGGGACAAGGCCACGAAAGCCAAGCAGATGTTGCTACTTCGGGGCCAGATCCTGGGGCCCACAGAACAAGGCAGGCCTGTTGTGGAGAGAAATAGATGAGGCTGTTTGAACCTAAA
Organism: Bos indicus; assembly: GCF_029378745.1. NCBI lineage: Eukaryota > Metazoa > Chordata > Mammalia > Artiodactyla > Bovidae > Bos > Bos indicus. The sequence continues at coordinate 66,711,465 of NC_091780.1, read as the reverse complement.
CTATGATTAGTTGCTCTGCATGTTGCTGAAGACTGTAAAATAGTCAGCATGCCCATGCACAGACTTGTACCTTAAATAATTTGCAGCTATTACACATCCAGAGCTGAGTCCACACAATAGGCTTTGATGAAGTACCTACTGTGTGCTTAATGGTTAACTAGGAGCCGTGAGGACTGTAAGAGTCTGACACCGATTCCACTTAAAACGGAGCTGCGAGGCCTTTCCTGGTGGTCGGGTGGTAAAGAATCCAGCTGCTAACGCAGAGGACATGGGTTCGATTCCTGGTCCGGGAAGATCCCAGATGCCACAGGACAGCTAAGCCTGTGCACCACTACTGAGCCTGTGCGCCTGGAGACCTGGCTCCACACCTTGAGAAGCCCGTGCACGGCAACTGGAGATGGGCCCCCTCTCACCACAACTAGAGAAAATCCATGCAGCAATGAAGACCCAGGGCAGCCATAATTCATTAGTGAATGAATTTTTTAAAAAGGCCTTCGAGAATAAGACTCCTGTGAGGGGGCAAAGGAAGACTTGCTGGGAGTTGGCCATGCAGACCTCTGGCACGCAGGCACGGCTCCAGCGTCCTGTAGGCACTCAGTGATTGCTCATGGGGAAAATCAATCCGCAACACCTTCCCTTTACAGAGCACCTCTGTGTATTATCTCATTTTGGGATGTCGACCAGGCAGGGGTATTAGTATTCCAGGACCACATCCCAGGAGGCTGAAACCCCAGACGGTTCTTGCGTCCCAGTTCTGGAGTCTGCAGTCTGCAGTCTGCAGTCTGCACTGAAGATGCTGGTGGGGTTGCTTCCTCCGTGGTTCACGAGGGAAGCCAGGCCTCTCGGCTCGGCCTCTAGACCGCTGTCTTCTCCCTGGGTCTTCACGTTGTGTTCCCCATGTGTGGGTCCCAGTTTCTCTTTTTGATGAGGACACCAGTCGAATGGAATTAGGGGCCTCCCCTGATGACGTCACTGCAAATTGATGACCTCAACAAAGACCTCATCTCCAAATAGGTCGTGTTCTCAGGTGCTGGGAGTTTGGATCCCAATGTGGTTTTTAGGGGGAGGTAAACGATTTGAACTATAACAGCAGGAGCAGTGGGGGTGGAGGACCCAGAGAGAGGTCACGTGGCTGGGACAAGCCCACATCAGAGCCTTTTGCTTCAGATTCCGGGTTTTCCTGTGTCTTCTGAGGCCCTACCAGGCACACCAGGTGGAGGGACAGTCAGTCCCGTGGGGACCAGAGCCGAGAGAAACCTGGGCCCAGAGGGAGCGTGACCCTGGAGGAGACGGGGCCTTGCAGCGGGGTCCACGCGGAACTCCCCAGGTTGCCTTCGGGGAAACCTTACTCTGAAATCGAGGTTGCTGGGGTGGCGTCTCTCGAGTATGAAATCTTCAAGGTCAAGTTCTAAACCGTATGAACAGGGGGGTTGGTAGGGAGGAGTAGGGCTGTTACAATAAGGGGAGAAAAGGTGGAGAGGGGTTGACTAGGAGGCCACAGGTGGATATGGGGGTAGTTCATGAGAAAATGGGTCAACCCCTGAATCCTAAGTGCTGCAAGTCTTGGAGGAGTTCAAAGTCACAGACGCGGGGTGTGGGAGGGGTTTTCTGCAGGTGATAAGTGTGGGTGGCGGGGGTGGGTTGGGGTGGGGTGCAGAAAGGACTTCTCCTGTGTGATGAGAGTGCTGGGGGACCTGAACCGTGAGCCACCTTCCAAGAAGGGCAAGCTGAGCTCAGAGAGCGCGGGACACCCAGAGAAGCATCCCGGCCTCTTGGGAGAGGCCTCCTGCCCATGGCTGCCCAGACAGAGCCTTTCTTGTACACACTTGCTGCAGCCAGAGCATGGCCTTGGGGCACAGAGCACCTGTCAGCCCTCCTTTTTGTTTTTTTGGCCTCCCGACTCGGGTTCTGGGATCTTAGTTTCCTGACCAGGGACTTAACCCGGGTGCCCCAGCTGTGAAAGCTCCAAGTCCTAACCACTGGACCTCCAGGGAAGTCCCCACATCTCTGCTGATTTGACTCTCAAACAGGCGAAGGTTCAAGGCTGCTGCAGCCGAATCCCAACTGCGGTCTTTTTCTTACGCTTCCAGAGCACTGTGTCCACACTAGCATTAACCCGTGAGGTGGGAGGAGGCCTTCTCCATGTGCTGGGAGGAGGCCTTCTCCTGCGGGGCAAGTCACAGGCCTCAGGAGCAGCAAGAGTGCTGGGGGCTGGTGCTGGGGCGGGGGGCAGGGTGTGAATCTGTCCTGAAATATGGAAAACTGCTCTCCCTGTGTAAAGTGGGAAGAAGACAATTTTGAACTGTACAAAATCAGAATTACAGATTATTATCATTCAGAGAAATGCATGCTCATAGTTATAAGTTTCTTATACAGACAGCTGTGGCAACCAGACTCACAAAGAATCATCTAGCAGGCCTCCCTGGAGACTGAACTGAAGGAAAAAGTAATGATTTACTGTTTGTACCTAGAAGGTGGGCTTCCCAAGTGGCGCTAGTGGTAAAGAACCTGCAGAAGATGTGAGAGACATGGGTTCGATCCCTGGATCCAGAAGATCCCCTGGAGGAGGGCCCGGCAACTCACCCTAGTATCCTTGCCTGGAGAATCCCATGGACAGAGGAGTCTGGCGGGCTACCGTCCATGGGGTGGCAAAGAGTCGGACACGACTGAGCGACTTAACACGCATACACGCGCCTGGAAGGCACGTGAGGCTGACCGCATGTTCCACTGTGGTCCTCCACAATGTGACAATCACAATCCACCCACCCATTCCCTTGAAACTGAGGTAATGTGGGATGACCACCAAAGCTAGGTCATAAAAGGCTTTCCCTCAGGGCCTTGCGCTTAGAACCCAGCTGCCATGCTAGAAGGAAGCCAGGTGCACACGGAGGCCTTGTGTGGGTGTCCTGGCAGCACCCTCCGCTGAGATGCCAGCCCAGAGGCAGCACCAAGCTCACTCTAGGGCAAGCTGCCGACTGCCACACACCAGCAAGAGCACCAGCTGAGCCCAGTCAACCCCCAGAACCCGGGGAGGTGATGACACCGTACTTATTGAAAATGCTTATTGTCGTGTTAAGCCACTCAGGTTTGGGGGTGGTTCATTAGGCAGCAATAAGGAACTGGAATAGATGGAAACGGTGCTTATAGGAGGCAGTCAACCAAGTGAACACGATTGATTTCACCCCATTGTTTACACATGACGTGCTTGAACGCACACACCTAATATTGCCTATTAGATGCATAGTTACCTCTGCCCACTTAATGATCAGCAAAGCACCCTGAGATGGGCGGGTGTGGGGCGCAGCAGACACACAGAGTATCCGTGGAGCCCGAGGCCCCAAAGACAATGCAGCGTTCACTCGTTAAGCAGATAGTATTAGGCGTGTTTACCTAGGAGGAACAATCTGTGAAATAATAAATCTGCTGATTTCTATTCTTCTCCCTTTTCAGGCTGAGTTTTTATTATTTTCATCCTAGCACCAATCGGAAAACTGCAATGTCTAAATATTGAAATGGTGTGCTTCCAAAAGCTGCCAAGATGTACTGGCAACATGAGTTTCTCTCCAGAGCCCTAAGTTTTAGAGAGCAATCCGAATGAGTCAGATCCTTGTGGTCAGGGGCGATGCAAGGCGCTCTGGTAATGACACCACACAGCCGGGCTCAGCTGCCCTCTGGGTGCAGGGCCCTTGCTCACAACCTCATTAAATCCTTAGAATAACCCTGCGAGATGGTAATGACTGTCCCCACGCCATAGACCCAGGCACCTCTCAGGGGTGCGTCCAGTTTTATGAGTCCTAAAGCTTTCAAGCTAGAGTGGATCCTGGAAGGGAAAGAATATACTTTAGAATACAAGGTGAGGTCCTGGGCCCTGGGCCAGCCCATGTGAACCAGGGGTCCCAAAGGTAAACTGTTTAGCTTCCTTTGAACTTGTAAATGTTGACGTTGGAATCTAAAGCCCTGGCTGTCCGTGCAAAGCCCGAGGTATTTCTGTGACGTGCCAGTCTTCCTGTGTCATGGGCAACAGCAGGCCACGTCCAAGCTCGGGACGTGGCACTTTCCAAGGAGTTGGGTCTGTAGGAAACGGCAGTGCGAGCTGGACTCTGCTCCCAGCTTCTCTGCTGCAGGGTGGCCAGCGGCTGCCAGAACAGCAGAGTATCCGGGCACCTGCCCCATCGTGGGGGTCCTCCGGCCGGTTGCTGCCATCTGCGGTCGACTCCCTCCTGCCTACTCGTGCTAAGTCGATTCAGTTGTGTCCGACTCTTTGAGACCCCATGGACTGTAGCCCGCCAGGCTCCTCTGACCACGGGATTCTCCAGGCAAGAACACTGGAGTGGGTTGCCATGTTCATCTCCAGGGCATCTTCCTGACCCAGGGATTAAACCTGCGTCTCCTGCATCGAGGTAGATTCTTTACCGCTAAGCCACTGGGGAAGTCGCCAACTCCATCCTGCTCTCCTGCCGTCTCTCCTAGGCTGCTGTCTTTTGCTCTCACAGGTGGGCACTGGGCATTCCTTCCAGCCTCTCATTTCCTCCTCCCGCCACTCGAAAACATTTGAGAAAGGCAGGGAAAGCCTTGTGGCTCTGCTGTTGACAGGAGGCCTTCTCTTCCTTCTGAAAGTAGAAACTGGCTCCATCTGGTCTGGCTGAGGCTGTCTGGTACCCGCTGGGCACCAGAGGTTCCCGGAAACCCATCTTCCTCCCACGCTTTCCCCAGTGTCCACACCCCTGGCCTGTGACTCCTGCCTGAGATGCCTCTGGGAAAGCAATTCTTCCTTTTATTGTTGAACATTGCCCTCCTCTGGCTCCTCCTTTGAGCCACCCCCGGGGGAGAGTTTATTTCCACACTGCCGGCAGGGAACAACACTGTAGACCCATGCAAGGGGCTGGCAAATGTTTGTGAGTGTTAGAATCTTTCTGGGGGGGATTGTTAAAACAAGGGGCTTCCCTGGTGGCTCAGCGGTGAAGAATCTGCCTGCAATGCAGGAGACACAGGAGGCACGGATTCGATCCCTAGGTCGGGAAGATCCCCTGGAGGAGTGCACGGCAACCCACTCCAGTATTCTTGCCTGGAGAATCCCATGGACAGAGGAGCCTGGCGGGCTACCGTCCAGGGTGGCAAGGAGTCGGACACGACTGAAGTGACTGGGCACGCAATGGACTGACATTAACTGCACATAACTACGGCGTACAATTCGAGAAGTCCTGACGGAGACAGCCACCCGAGAAATCTTCGCTATCATCCGATAAGGCAGCCTGGGCACCCCCAGAGTTTCCTGTGTCTGTTTGGAGACCCCCCTCCTGCTTCCCCAAAGCCCCCTCCCCTCCCAGGCTGGACTGGGCTGCTTCCTGTGACTATATGTTACACACATGTCCTAGATTCGTATACAAATGAAATCATGCAGGGGGTGCCGTTTTACATCTGCTTTCTATCACTCAGCATCGTGATTCTGAGATTCATCCAATTTGCTGCATTTATCAATAACAGCGTTTCCTGGGATCAGCCCTGGTCATGATGGACCATCCCGCTTATATGTCATTGGTTCCATTTGCTACTGCAATTTTGTTTGAATTTTGGTGTCCATGTGCATGAGAAAAAATGGTCTATCCTTTGCTACCTTCTCCCCTCCTTTGCTTTCTTCTTTTCTTCCTTTAAAAAACAAATCGCGATTTTCGTATCAAGGTAATACTGGTCTCATATGAGTTGGGAAATACTCTTTTTCAATTTTCTGAAAGAGTTTCGGTAGAGTGAGTATTATTTCTTTCTTAAATGTTTAGTAGAATTCACCAGTGAAGACATATGAACCTGGAGCTTTCCCTGAGGAAAAGTTTTCATTATAAATGTATTTCTTTAATAGGTTGAGGTAATGAGATAATAGATAAACCTATTCAGGTTATCTATTCCTTTTTGAGACAGCTGCTTTGTTTTTCAGGACGTTTGATCTTTTATTTCTTGGAACCATGCAGTGTCTAAGGGCGTGCGCGCTCAATTGCTCAGTAGAATCCAACTCTGCGACCCTATGGACTGCAGCTCGCCATGCTCCTCTGTCTATGGGATTATCCTGGCAGGAATACTGGAGTGTGTGTTAGTTGCTCAGTCTTGTATCTGACTCTTTGCGACCACATGGACTGTAGCCTACCGGGCTCCTCTGTCAATGGAATTTTCCAGGCCAGAATACTGGAGTGGGTTGCCATTCCCTTCTTCAGCGTATCTTCCCCACCCAGGGATTGAAATTAGGTCTCCTGCATTGCAGACAGATTCTTTACCACTGAGCCATTGGGGAAGCCATTTTATTTATTTGTTTTTTATATAATTTTGTTTTATTTATTTTTGGCTGTGATGAGTCTTCGTTGCTGCTCGGGCTCTCTCGAGTTTCAGCGAGTGGGGGCTACTCTTTGTTGCAATGTGTGAGCTTCTCACTGCGGTGGCTTCTCTTGTTGCCGAGCACAGACTCTGGGTGCTCCCGGGCCCTGGAGCACAGGCTCAGTAGTTTCGGCTCATGGGCTTAGTTGTTCCACAGCATGTGAGATCTTTCCAGATCAGGGATCGAACCCTTGTCTCTGCCTTGGCAGGTGGATTCTTTACCACTGAGCCACCAGGGAAGCCCTCATACATTTTATTTACATATAGGTTATAAAATCCTACAACGCATCATTTTGATTTTGTGTAGATGATACATTATACTTTAAAAAATTTAAATAGTAAGGAAAAATGGCAAACCCACGTAGTTGCCATTTCCAGTGCTATTCATTCCTTTCTGTAAATCCATATTTTTACCTGCTGTCGTTTTCCTTCTGCATAAATGGCATCCTTTAACATGTCCTGTAGTAAAGATCTGCTAGTAAATACGTTAAGCATGTGTGATGTCTGAAATCATCTTTATTTTGCTTTCATTAAAAACCTATTTTTGGGGTGCAGAATTCTAGGATAATTGTGGGGTTCACTTCATTTGTTTTCACATTCTCAAGGATTAGTGTATTCTGTTGCCTGATGCCCAGTGAGTTGAGAACTCTCATTTCTTACATTTGGTCCAGTTTATTTTGGTTGTTTCAAGTAGGAGGGTAAATCCATTCTCTACTACTCCACCTTGTCTGGGAGTGGAAGTTTTCGTCTTCTTTTAAAGTTGAAAATAAGAAAGCAGTGGTACATATACACAATGGAGTATCACTCAGCCATTAAAAAGAATACATTTGAATCAGTTCTAATGAGGTGGATGAAACTGGAGCCTATTATACAGAGTGAAGTAAGCCAGAAGGAAAAACACCAATACAGTATACTAACGCATATATATGGAATTTAGAAAGATGATAACAATAACCCTGTATACGAGATAGCAAAAGAGACACTGATGTATAGAACAGTCTTATGGACTCTGTGGGAGAGGGAGAGGGTGGGATAATTTGGGAGAATGGCATTGAAACATGTAAAATATCATATATGAAACGAGTCGCCAGTCCAGGTTCGATGCACAATACTGGATGCTTGGGGCTGGTGCACTGGGATGACCCAGAGGGATGGTATGGGGAGGGAGGAGGGAGGAGGGTTCAGGATGGGGAACACGTGTATACCTGTGGCGGATTCATGTTGATGTATGACAAAACCAATACAATGTTGTAAAGTTAAAAATAAAATAAAAAAAAAGTTGAAAATACTCTTCCAATTATAAAATGAGTTCACACTCAATGAAAAAGAATCAGAAAATAACAAAAACATAACGAAGAAACTATTCGTCACCCCTGGCGTCATCTCACCATGGCCACTGTCAATGTTTCGCTCTGTGTTTTGTCACCTTTTTCTGTGTGTTTGTGAGCGTGTAGCAGGGTCAGAGAACCACTCACAGTGCATCAGATGTGCAGAGAAAACAGGGCTTCTTTATTTTCCTACTTAATTAATCTGATCGTTCTTGAGAGATACCATCTGCTGGGTAATAAGAAGAGGGGAAAAGCAGGAGTCCATTCTAGTAACCTTAGTCTAATGATTTTAATGTAGACAGTTTTTTTTTTTTTTTTTTTTGAGAAACTCATTGTTCTTAGGCTGAAATGCTTGACCAACCAGGTATCTTCCTGCTCTCATCTTTGACTTCTCAAGACTGCCTCTAGTATATGCGGGAAGAGCTGTAGGATTTCTGGGTCCTGTTTGTAGCAGGAGGAAGGGGACCTGTCAGTCAGTTCAGTTCAGTCGCTCAGTCGTGTCCGACTCTTTGCGACCCCATGACTCGCAGCACGCCAGGCCTCCCTTGTCCATCACCAACTCCCGGAGTTCACTCAGACTCATGGCAATCAAGTCAGTGATGCCATCCAGCCATCTCATCCTCTGTCGCCCCTTCTCCTCCTGCCCCCAATCCCACCCAGCATCAGAGTCTTTTCCAATGAGTCAGCTCTTTGCAAGAGATGGCCAAAGTATTGGAGTTTCAGCCTCAGCATCAGTCCTTCCAATGAACACCCAGGACTGATCTCCTTCAGGATAGACTGGTTGGATCTCCTTGCAGACCAAGGGACTCTCAAGAGTCTTCTCCAACACCACAGTTCAAAAGCATCAATTCTTCGGCACTCAGCCTTCTTCACAGTCCAACTCTCACATCCATACATGACCACTGGAAAAACCATAGCCTTGACTAGACTGACCTTTGTTGGCAAATATCTCTGCTTTTCAATATGCTATCTGGGTTGGTCATAACTTTCCTTCCAAGCAGTAAGCATCTTTTAATTTCATGGCTGCAGTAACCATCTGCAGTGATTTTGGAGCCCAGAAAAATAAAGTCTGACACTGTTTCCCCTGTTTCCCCATCTATTTCTCATGAAGTGATAGGACCAGATGCCATGATCTTCATTTCCTGAATGTTGAGCTTTAAGCCAACTTTTTCATTCTCCACTTTCACTTTCATCAAGAGGCTTTTTAGTTCCTCTTTTCTTTCTGGCATAAGGGTGGTGTCATCTGCATATCTGAGGTTATTGATATTTCTCCCAGCAATCTTGATTCCAGCTTGTGCTTCTTCTAGCCCAGCGTTTCTCATGATGCACTCTGCATATAAGTTAAATAAGCAGGCTGACAGTATACAGCCTTGACGTACTCCTTTTCCTATTTGGAACCAGTCTGTTGTTCCATGTCCAGTTCTAGCTGTTGCTTCCTGACCTGCATACAGATTTCTCAAGAGGCAGATCAGGTGATCTGGTATTCCCATCTCTTTCAGAATTTCCCACAGTTTATTGTGATCCACATAGTCAAAGGCTTTGGCATAGTCAATAAAACAGAAATAGATGTTTTTCTGGAACTCCCTTGCTCCTGTGGTCCACATACATTCTCCAGGTTCTCCCTGATCTGAGCCGCAAAATAATTGGCCTGGCTGCTCCATGGAACAGTGGTTGCTGGGGACAATGATGGCAGGAGACCAGCTCACAAAGGTATCATGTAGGGCCTTGTGGGCCATTGTAAAGACTTAGTTTTTATCCCAGGTGAAATAGACGAGCCACTGGAGTGGTTTACTTCAGTGGTAAGAGAAGAAAGTGAAAGTGAAGTCGCTCAGTCGTGTCCAACTCTTTGCGACTCCATGGACTGTAACCCACCAGGCTCCTCCATCCATGGGATTTTCTAGGCAAGAATACTGGAGTGGGTTGCCATTTCCTTCTCCAGGAGATCTTCCCGACCCAGGGATTGAACCCGGCAGGGTCTCCTGCATTGTAGGCCAATGCTTTACTGTCTTAAAATGGGTTCAAGAGAAAATGGGAGAAAAGAAATAGGAAATAGCAAAAATCAATACTTTCCAAGTCTTACTGAAAGGAGGAGGGAAATGGAATGAGGAATGATGAGTTTGTTTTCTTGTTTGTGTCAATGGGAAATAGTGGGAGTTATCCAACAGAGAGGGGAACGAGGGCTGGTGGGAAGTTGCTGAAGACTGAGGAGCTGGTACCTAAGTGGGGTGGGGGTTGGCCTTAGGGCACAGCCAGGGTACCGTAGGGCAGGCAGCTGGGCAGATGTGGAAGGGACTGTGTTGATGTTCCTGGATGGTTACCCTTTCTCCGTGAAAAAGGGAAATAAGTTCATCAGCTGGACACAGTGTCTTGAAATGAGGAAGGAGCTGCTGGGGCTTTGGGGAGAACCGAGTAGACAGGCTTGCCAGCCTGCACTAAGGGCGTATTTGAGATCGATGTGCAGGAATTAAAGTGAGACCAGTCACCTTGTTTGCAAGTTTCCCTTCATCCTCCTTCAGCTTAACAGGCACTGCCATGGTTTAACCAAGTTCAAGGTTTTCCCAGGCAAATCAGTAAAGTGAGAGGGAGGGGAGGGAGCTGAAAACCTACCTGAGGTGAGGCGGGAGCTGCAGTGACGGCTTATGCAACCCCAGTCGGGGAGGAAGGGAGCCAGGACCTCGGCTGGGGGAGGGGCAACTAAAAATCAGGAAGAAAAATTAATGACGTGTAGAGCTCAGCGGATACAACAGTTGTTGGCTGGTGTGTTGTTGGTGGGAACATACATTGGTACAGTCACTAAAAAATGCTTCCCAGGTGGCTCAAACGGTAAAGAATCCACCTGCCGATGCAGGAGCTGCAGGTTTGATCTGTGTCAGGAAGATCCCCTGGGGAAGGAAATGGCCACTCACTCCAGTATTCTTGCCTGGGAATTTCCATGGACAGAGGAGCCTGGTGGGCTATGGTCCATGGGGTCACAAAAGATTTGAACATGACTTAGAGACAAAAACAATATATACAAATATGTATAAATGTATGTATGTGTGTATATATGCTAAGTGAAAAAAGCCAAGCATAGAGAGACACTGCAATAACTCACTTCTTTGTGGAATCTAAACAAGTTCAACTCACAGAAGCAGAGAGTAAACGGTGGTTATCAGGGGCTGAGGAGTGGGGTAAATGGGAACATACTGGTCAAAGGGTATCCAGTTTCAGTTACTCATGATGAGTAAGTCTGACTTAGTTAATGATACTATATTGTATACTTGAAATTTGCTAAGAGAGTAGATCTCAAATGTTCTCATCACATGCACACCCAAAACTATTTAAGATATTAGCTTGATTGTAGTAACCATTTCACAATGTATGCACATATCAAAATGTCACATGGACACTGTAAATGTATATAATTCTTATTTGTTGATTATACTTCAATACAAGTGGAAACACTTTCTGAGACTAATTGAGGCCTCAAAAAATATTAGTGAGATGTTTTACATTTTTTTCCACACTTGGTCTTTAACATCACATTGACTAGCACGTGTGGCCACTGCCTTGGACAGAGAAAATGAAGATGGGTGAGTGCGGCCAAAGGGGACTGGGAGGTGAGGTCATTAGAGGAGCGGAGGTCACAGGCTGGATACATTGTCGCTGTGGATTTCAGATCACCCAGAACCAGAACTTGAGGTGCTTAGAGTGAGTGACAATGAACTAGAGGTGAAGATCTCTAGGAGCTGGCTGGTAAGGGGGACCGGGGATTTGCAGAGAGCACAGGCAGGAGCTGGAGGACTGGGGGAAGGCGGAAGGGATGCTGCTGCTGCTGCTTCTGCTGCTGCTGCTGCTGCTAAGTGGCTTCAGTCGTGTCCGGCTCTGTGCGACCCCATAGACGGCAGCCCACCAGGCTCCCCTGTCCCTGGGATTCTCCAGGCAAGAACACTGGAGTGGGTTGCCATTTCCTTCTCCAATTCAGGAAAGTGAAAAGTGAGAGTGAAGTCGCTCAGTTGTGTCCAACTCTTCGTGACCCCATGGACTGCAGCCCACCAGGCTCCTCCGTCCATGAGATTTTCCAGGCAAGAGTACTGGAGTGGGGTGTCATTGCCTTCTCTGCAGGGATGATAACCTGAAAGTAAATACAAAAAATCTATTTTTTTTGTTTTTTGTGTAACAAAAAATTTTGTCATTTTCAAATAACAATAAACAATATTGTTATTGTTTATAACAATAAAATAAACATCATTTTATTGTTAATAAGGATGCTACCAAGAGCGAGTCTTTCTGGACACAGACCAAGAAGATGGGGAGAACTTGCATGGAAGAGATACTTGCCATCAGATTCTGCTCATCTCCTAACCCAAACCCATCTTCCATCCCTCCTCCACTCCTCTCACCAGGCCCTCTGGACCCTAACCTTGCAGGGACCACACTCCTAAGAGATGACCCAGGAGTTCTGGGCTTCTTTGGTGAATCAGGAGAATAGGGATGAAAACACTCTCGTTTGGCTTGATTTGTAGCAATCGCCCATTTCCATGGTGTAAATATCCTTACCACGTCTGGTTTCAAGTTATAGGTGGTTTAACAACTAGCTTGCATCATGCCTAAGCAGACCACTGGATACAGGGTCTGGTGGTCTCCAAACCAGATGGCATGAGGGGGATGTGAGAGCAGAGGCTGGAGGCGGGGGAGGGAGGCATGGAGGTCTTAAAAGAATGACGGAGAGCTGCCTTTGCACCACTCTCATGGGGTCTGGTGGAGAAGGCAATAGCACCCCACTCCAGTACTCTTGCCTGGAAAATCCCATGGACGAGGAGCCTGGTAGTCTTCAGTCCATGGGGTTGCTAAGAGTCGGACACGACTGAGCAACTTCACTTTCACGTTTCACTTTCATGCATTGGAGTAGGAAATGGCAACCCACTCCAGTGTTCTTGCCTGGAGAATCCCAGGGACAGCGGAGCCTGGTGGGCTGCCGTCTATGGGGTCACACAGAGTCGGACACGACTGAAGTGACTTAGCATAGCATAGCATAGCATGGGGTCTGGAGAAGTGGGCTGTTTGTATTTTTAAACCAACTTTTAATATGAATTTTACTGTTTTTTGTGATGAGTCACCCAGATGCCTCTTCCTGGAAGGACCGTCATCCCAGCTGCTGGGGTTATAAGGTCGGCTGACTCCACCCACCTCAGGACGACTCTCTAGGGTCAATTCCAGTTCGCGCACACCCCTTGGGAGCTGCCACCTGGTCTGCATTGCAGTTTCTCCCTCCCTTTGCTCTGCGCTGCCCTCCCCTCCCATCCACAGGTATCAATCCCAAGGCCGGTCCCTAAGAAACATCTAACTCCATCTCAGACCCTGCTTCCCAAAGAACCCAGCTAGCAATCCTCACCCCACAGGGATGAATTCGAAAGAGTCAGTTTGATAAGGTGGAAAGGTGCCCATATGAATTTGCCACTTTGATAACTGGTGGGGTTGAATCTTTTTTATAGGCATTGACTGAATTACTTCCTTTGTGGATTGCCTTTTTGAATTGCTTCGTTTGCTTGTTTTTCTATTAGGGTGTTTGTCTTTTTTTCTTTCTTTATTGATGAGAGTGCCTACGTGTGTTACCATCATAAAGATATTCATCTTTGCTTTCTGTGTGTGTTTCACAAAATGTTCTCAGGCTTCCCAGTCTGTGATGTGTCTCTTTTGTGGTTAAGACTCGGTCACACTGCCCTACCACCTCCTAACTGTGTAACTTGGGTTCATCCTTTATCTACCGGAGCCTTGGTTTTTCATCTGTGGTTATGTATTTGCTCCGTTGTGTCTGACTCTTTGCAGCCCCATGGACTCTTTGCAGCCCTCCAGGCTCCTCTGCCCATGGAATTTTCCAGGCAAGAATACTGGAGTAGAGTGCCATTTCATACTCCCAAGGAATCTTCCTGACCCAGGGATCAAACTCACATGTCTTGTTATCTCCTGTGTTGGCAGGTGGGTTCTTTACCACTAGTGCCACCTGGGAAGCCCTTTTCATCTATAATTGGGGGAAATATTAATACTCTCTAGGCTTGTTATGAGGACTGTATGAGTTAACAACATGCTTATAACAGCACCTGGAATACAATATATATGAGATAATTATTTGCTTTTTATTAGTATGTATATTATTTTTTCTTATTAGCCACTCAAAGGTTACATAAATTTTTTTATTGAAGTATAGCTGATTTACAACATTATGTTAATTTCTTCTGTGTAGCAAACTGACTCAGATATCTATCTACCTACCTATATATATACACACACATATGTGCTCCTTTATATTCTTTTCCATTGTGGTTTATCCCAGGATATTGAATATAGTTCCCCGTGACACACAGTAGGGCCACGTTTTTTATCCATTCTCTATATAATAGTTGCGTGTACTACCCCCAGCTCCCAGTCCAGCCCTCCCCTGCTCCCGCCCCCTTGGCAGCCACAAGCCTGTTCTCAATGTCTGTGATCTGTTTCTGCTTTGTAGATAGGTTCATTTGTGGCGTATTTTAGATTCTGCAAATAAGTGATTGCAGATGATGTTTGTCCTTCTGACTTACTTCACTTAGCAGGATAAGCTCTAGGTCATCCGTGTTGTACAGATGGCCTTATTCCATGCGGTCTTATGGCTGAGCAGTATTCAATCGTGTATCTGTGCCGCATCTTCTTGACCATTCCTCTGTTGATGGACAGTTGGCTTGTTTCTGTGTCTTAGCCATTGTGAATAGTGCTGTTATGAACATAGGGGTGCGTGTCTCTATCTGAATCATGTGGTAACCCTATTTTTACTTTTATGAGAAAACTCCACACTGTGATCCATAATGGCTGCACCAACTTATACTCCCACCATGGTGTGGGAGGACTCCCTTTTATCCACGCCCTTTACAGAACTTGTTTTTGTAGACTTTTTGATAAGGGTCATTCTGACTGGCATGAGGTATGCCTCATTATAGTTTTGATTTGCATTTCTCTAATAATTAGCGATGTTGAGCATTTTTTCAGGCGCCTATCAGCCTTATGCAGAGGTTAAATTTTATGTAGTAAGAGATATCTTTTATGGGTTTTGCCCTTAAAAGTGATATTCAGGAAAAACTTTATTGTAAGATTATATAAATATCTACCACAACTTTCTTAGTTGTACTTTATAGCCTTGTTAAAATATACAGATAATATATATATTATATACTACACATATTCATATGTATTTGAATCTTATGCTCATCCAGGCCCCAGAATGTGTTTTGATGTGAGATTTAAGACTGTGTGCAGACATACAGTGCCTGCGCATCCAGTGTTCCTCTAAGGAGCTGTATTAGTGTTCTCCAGAGAAACAGAGGCAATAGGATATTTGTGTATATCAAAGGAGATTTCTCATGAGGACTTGGTTCACTCAATTTTGGAGGCTGGGGAATCCCACAATGTGCTAGAGGCCCAGGAGAGCTGGTGGTGCAATTCAGTCTGAGTCTGAACACCTGAGAAGTAGGAAGCCGGTGGTGTGAATCCCAGCCTGAGGGCAGGAGGAGATGGCAGGAATCATCAGTGAAGCAGGGAAAACAAAGGGGAGAAACCCCTCCTCCACCCACCTTCTCTTCTATTCAGGCCTTCAATAGATTGAATGATCCCCACCCACATCGAGGGCAATTATTCTACCAAGTCCACTGATTCAAATACTAATCTCATCCAGAAACACCTTCACATACATGCTCGGAAACAATGTTTAATCTGGGCACCAGTCAAGCTGACGCAGAATTAACCGTCACAAGTCCATTCTTTGTCAACCTGGCACCACACAAACCTCCTAAAACCCTACTTTATCTCCAGATAAGTCAGAACAAGGTCATAATTCTGCCTAACGATATAACTATCCTGTGTACAACAGAAAAACACTAACTCTTTCCCTAGAAGGGGAGGGAAGGTCCTTAACTGATGTGTCCTCTCTCCTTGATGTTCTGTTACGAACATACTCTGATGTAAAATGAACAATATTTAACTACTATGATACAAAGTCAATATATCTTATACGATAAGGGAATAAGGGAAGAAAACACACATATATTCATAGCAAAATAGGGAGGAAGTACTCGGGACAATAACACTCCTTGTTTCTGTAATGGGTCATGTGATCACAGCTGGTATTCACAATGACCTACTGCCACGACCTGTTCTTTTTTCTCTTTGCCTTTTGTAAGCCCCTTAGCTGGTTGTGGTTCTTTATATGGTGGGGTGACCAAACCTTCATTCCTAAAGGGTCTGGGTCACCGGTGGTCCTGCCTGGATGAGGGCCATTTCAAGTTTTCGTAAACACTAAACTCAGAGACCCTCTAAGGTGCCTCTTGTTTTCCAGACACACTCTGGGCCACTGGCACCACCGAGGAAGCCCCCCTCAGCATGATGTCATCAGTGTACTGGACCAGGGTGATGCCTGTGGATGGAAAAGCGGCTGAGGTCCCTGTGAACTAAGTGATGGCCCGTGTGGGAGAGCTGATTCACCCTGAGGCAGGGCAGTGTGGTGTGCACGGTCTTGCCAGCTGACGGCATCTGGCTTCTGCTAAGCCTCACGGACAGATATGGGGGAAAGACATTTTCCAGAGCAGTAGCTGCATGCCAGGTGCCAGGGGATGTGTCGGTTTGCTCAAGCAATGACGCCACATCTGGTGCAGCAGCTGTGATTGGAGTTACCACCTGCTTAAGCCAATGACAATTCTCTGTCATTCTCAAGATCCACCTGTCTTCACACAGGCCAAATAGATGAGCTAATTGGGGTGCGGTGGGCATCGCCAGCTGGCATTGTTCAGGTCTTTGATGATGGCATACATCTCCGCATCCCTCCAGGGTTCACTACTGTCCTGGGTAGAGTCTGTTCTGGGGGCTTCCACTTGGCCCTTCCCACCATCAGAGCCGTTACTCCACGGATCAGAGAACCAACGTGGAACTCTGCCTGCTGCTGAATGTGTGTTTTCCAATTATGCACAGGATGGGAAAATGACCTCAAGACGGGCTTGGGGACCCACTGTGAGACAGACTTGAGCTAAAGCTCCGTTGACCACCTGACCTCCATAAACCCTAGTCTGACTGGAGAGCCATGGTGACATCTGGGGTCTCCTGGAATCAGTCCAGAACCAGTGTCCAGTAGTCTCAAAAGGTTCAATTGTTCCCTTTTCCCCAGGGTGCAGTGGTCTAGGGATGGAAGGAATGAAGGAGAAAACCTAACCTGATACATTTCAGTAATGTGCTGGGACCTGGCCTCCCTTCATTCAGGGGTCCCGGGTCTGTAAGCTGCCCCAAGTCTGGGAATCCACTGAGGGGCCGTGACTCTGCCTTTATGACTGTGGTCAGTCATGTGTTCCCTTGACCCGGAAATACTCTGTTTATAGAGACCAAGTAAGAACTGAGCAGGCTTCCTGCCTGTTTCCCTTCTAGAAACATCATGATCCCTGCACCTCCCAAGACTGCTGCTGCCAGTGCCCCCGTCCCCAGGGCAGCCCACTGCTGACCCATGCCTCCATAGAGTTTTTACATAAATAAAAGACCAAAGGCTTTACTTATTATTACAGTACATGGTCTGAAATGGTACCCAGTATATGGAAGACAGCTGAAAGGAGAAATTTTTCTTTAAGAGGCTATAATGACTCAACAGCTCATTTTCTGTTTATCATAGACATTATCATGGAAGGCAAATTGAAGGTATTACAAGACAGGATGTCATGACTCTGGGTGTTAATTCTTCAGTCAAGAGTTTGCCCTCACAAAAAGTGTTTATGTTTTTCACAAAACTAGATTTCAAATCTCTTGGCTGGATATATGCAGTGCATCAGAAAAAGCAACTAGTTCATGATAAGCTGGATTCTCCAGGATCATCGCCCGGAGGTCTGCACGAGCTGGACCACCCTCACCGCGGCTTTGGCTCTGCGTCCACCACCTCCTGCCTTTGGTGGGTGAGTGCCCCTTGGCCCCGGGAATCCCGTGGCCCAATCCTCCCCTCGCATTTAGATTTCCCGCCTCAGTGACCCCAGTTCCCCGGAGGTCTGATCTACAGAGTAGGGCAATCACATAGCCCAGCTGGGACAGCTGGACTCCCGTCAGCAAATGATTCCTCACAGTCTCGGTGAAAGGTGCCTTCTGGACCCTCCCACTGCGGGTGAGTAGATCTTCAATGATAAAGCCACTCTAACCTCCCAGTCTCCCTAGGCCTTTGAGCCCCTCTCTGTACATTCAAGCAAGGAATGGTGCAGTTCACTCAGGTTGCACCTCCTTTGGGTCCATGTTGGAACCATCAGAGCCCTTTCTAACTTTCCAAGCTGCTCTGTGAATGTAGAATTTCTGCATAGTGAGTCCACATCAAAAAATTCAGCCTAACCAACCTATGTTTTCTCCGCCATACCCCATAGCCCTAGTATCAATTCCCACACATGTCTCCTGGTTTCTCTCTGTGAATTAGGAAACTCACATAGTTCTCTTGCAAACAGGGCTCCCCCTTCTTGAGCCATGCTTTGTACTTCACTTTAGGGTCCTCCTGGGACTAGATTCTAGTAACGGGCTTACCTGGTGGCTCAGATGGTCAAGAATCTGCCGGCAATGAGAGAGACTCGGGTTCAATCCCTGGGTGGGGAAGATCCCCTGGAGGAGGGCGTGGCAACCCACTCTAGTATGCTTATCTGGAGAATCCCGTGGACAGAGGATCCTGGCAGGGGTCCATGGGGTCGCAGAGTCGGACATGACTGAGAGACTAACAACAACAAAAAATAGGTCTAGAAGCAAAGAGGGGTGATGAGATGGGTCCTGAGGAGAGTCAACCTTGTCCTGCACGACACCTGCCTCAGGAAGCCAGCAGTTTTCATCTCCTCAGACCGAGGTAAAAAGTAGGGTTCCTACTCTGGAGAGGCCAACAGCCCTGCAAGGTGGGCAGACCCTGCTACTGGAAGAGAAGACCACCAGAATCTGAGGCTCCGTGTTCCCAGCTCATCAGGGTCTCTCCTCAGATCCTCACGCCCCACAGCCAACACCTTCACTTTATTACTTTTTTGGAAAACATTTAAGAATATATCTAGGGACTTCCTTGGTCCTCCAGAGGTTAAGAATCCGCCTGCCAAGGCAGGGAACACGGGTTCGATCCCTGGTCAGGGAAGATTTCATCTGCCTCAGAGCAACTAAGCCTGTTTGCCACAAGTACTGATCCCTTGTGCCTAGAGACCGCGCTCTGCAACAAGAGAAGCCACTGCAATGAGAAGCCGGTACCCTGCAACCCTGCAACTGAGGGTGGCCTCTGCTCGCTGCAACAAGAGAGGCCACTGCAAGGAGAAGCCGGTACCCTGCAACTGAGGGTGGCCTCTGCTCGCTGCAACTCGAGAAAGCCTGCACACGGCGGCCAACACCCAGGGCGGCCATAAAAAGGAATGTGTGTTCCTCTGCTCAGTCGTGTCTGACTCTTTGTGAACCTTTGGACTGTAGCCGGCCAGGCTCCTCTGTCCATGGGATTCTCCAGGCAAGAACACTGGAGTGGGTTGCCATTTCCTTCTCCAGGGGATCTTCCCAACCCAGGGGTGGAATCTGCATCTCCTGTGTCACCTGCCTTGCAGGCGTATTCTTTACCGCTGAGCCACTGGGGAAGCCCAAATGTATCTTTATTTACTAAAACAGTGTGCAATATTAAAATATGTTAATGTATATAATGATCTGCTATTGTCATCTAAAACAATTATGTAACTCAAGCTCTACATTTAATAGTAACAAGATTTTTGTTTTGTTTTTAAAACATTTTACTTTATACTGGGGCTTTCCAGGTGGTTCTGTGATAAAGAATCCACCTGCCCATGTAAGAGCTGCAGGAGTCACGGGTTCAATCTCTGGGTCAGGGAAGGTCCTTGGAGGAGGAAATGGCAGCCCATTCCAGTATTCTTGCCTGGAAAATCCCATGGATAGAGAAACCTGGTGGGCTATAGTCTATGGGTCAGAGAGAGCCAGACGCGACTGAGCGCACGCGCACAGGCAGATATTTGGTTAACAATGTCGTGTTAGTTTTTGGTGTGCAGCACGGTTTTAATGTCCGGACTTTCACAGGAGCTGCCCTTTGAGGCTGAGAGTTCAATTTGCGTTGTAATTCAGCTAATCACAGGATGAACTGTTTGACTGTCAGCAGTTCCAGCCCGGCAGCTCTGCAGACGACCATCTCCTTCAGGGCACATGGGGAAGCTCTTGGGTTATTTTTATGGATTGTATGATGCCCACCCCTGACTGGTGAGGGACATTGGCTTGACAGAGTCCACTGATTCAAGTGGTAATCTTATCCAGAAACACCCTCCTAGACACACCGGAAAGGGTGTTTGGTCTGGGTACCTCGTGGCCAATCATGGTGACACATAAAATTAACCCTCACAGAATCTCACTGGTCCCCATATTATTTAAACTTTTAAATCACCCTTTTATTTGAGGACAGCTACAGAATTATTATGAAGATCATCCAGAGAGCACTTGTAAACTCTACATGGTGTCTCTTATTCTTAACACCTGATATCAGCGGGGTACATTGTCACAATAATTGAATCTATACTGGCATATTATTTTTCACAAAGTTGCATACTTTATTCAGATTCCCTTAGTTTTCCGCATTCCAAGATCCCTCCCAGGATACCGCATCGGGTTCAGTTGTCAGGGCAACCTGAGTTCCTCTCGGCTGTTTGTACGACCTTGATATTTGAGGATGACTCGGTGGAGTGTTTCATAAGATGTCAACCAGGACTTGAGAGATTTTTTCTTGTGATTACACCGGGGTTATGGGATTTGGGAGGGATGACCACAGAGGTAAAATTTCATTTCCATCACATTGTACCGAGGGCACTTGCTATCAACATCCCAGATGACGTGGACATTTATAACCCAACTGCGATAATGTTGGTCAGGTTTCTCCTGACTAAAAAAAAAAAAGTTATCTTCCGCTTCCCACACTGGGGTCTCTGGAAGGAAGTCACTGTGAAGCTGACCCCTGAGGAGGAGGGAGCTTTGCCCATCTCCTCAAGGGCAGAGCAGCTACGTAAATTATCTAGAATCCCTCTGTGTGAGAGATTTGTCCCTTTCCCTACATTTATTTATTCCATTATTTATTTCTATGACTATGGACTCATGGATCTTTATGTTCTACTTTGGGTTATAATCTAAGACTAAGTTATTTTCTGGCTCAATTTGTTCCAGTTTGGGTCATTAGGAGCTCTTTCAGTTGGCTCCCAGGTCCCTTTGTGATTACTTGTTGTTGTTCAAGTCAGTCACTAAGTCGAGTCCGACTCTTTGCAGCCTCATGGACTGCAGCACGCCAGGCTTCTCTGTTCTTCACTATCTCCTGGAGCTTGCTCAAACTCACGTCCATTGAGTCGGGGATGCCATCCAACCATCTCCTCCTCTGTTGGCCCTTTCTCCTCCTGCCTTCAATCTTTCCCAGCATCAGGGTCTTTTCCAATGAGTCAGCTCTTTGTATCAGATGGCCAAAGTATTGGAGCTTCAGCTTCAGCATCAGTCCTTCCAATGAATATTCAGGGTTGATTTCCTTTAGGATTGACTGGTTTGATCTTCTTGCATTCCAAGGGACTCTCAAGAGTCTTCTCCAGTACCACCGTTTAAAAACACCACAATCTGAAAACACAATTGTGTGATCACTTTGGGGTTCTTTTTTTTGAGCTGCCCACCCCCACTCTGTGTGTGGTCTTGGCCACTAAGCCCCTCAGCACCTTGACCTCCTGCAGGAGGTACTTTCTTCCACAGAAGATGCCAAGGGGGGCAGAGAGCTGGCCTGGCATGGCCACAGCCCCCTATGCTAATGAGGAATTACCCCAGACAGAGCCTCCTTGGGGACAGCGGAGCCAGGAGATGCAGATGCAGAAAGAGGGAAAGAAAGAGACAGCCAGAGAGAGAACTCTTGACTCCTGTAGTACCTGGGTCTCGGTCTGTTCAGTTATCAACCTAAGACTTTTTCTTTTTGTTTAAAGTGTTTTAATTTGAGTTTCTATGACTTGTAACAGAATGACTTAATAGACAAGGCTTTGTTATGGGCTCTGTTTTAGTCTGCTTGGGCTGCCATAAAAAGAAAAAAAACAAAAACAAAAAACCCACAAGATGAGCAGCTTAAAAGCGAAATTTTACTTTCTCACGGTTCTGGAGGCCGGAAATCCGAGGTCAAGGTGCTGCCAGGGCTGGTTTCTGGTTTGGAGACACTGCCTTCCTGCTCTGTCCTCACAGAGCCTTTTTCTGAGTGTGTGTGAAAAGAGAGACAGACAGACAGACAGACAGGCGAGTGAGAGGTCTCTGTGTCTCGGATTAGGGCCTTTCTCTTATGTAATACAGGAGACGGGGGTTTGATCCCTGGGAGGATCCTCTGGAGGAGGAAATGGCAACCCGCTCCAGGATGCTTGCCTGGGCAATCCCATGCACAGAGGAGTCTGGTGGGCTCCAGTCCACGGGGTCGCAAAGAGTTGGACACGACTGTAGCGACTGAGCTCGCACATCTCATGGCCTCATGTATCCTTAATTACCTCCGTAAATGATTAACTCCAAACAGAGTCACATGGGGCTCCGGCATTCAGCATATGAATTTGGGGAGGCATAGTTCAGTCCTTAACAGATTGACTTGTGTCCCCACAAATTCCCAGGCCAAAGCCTTAACCTCCAGGGCCTCAGAATGTAACCTTATTTAGAAACAGGATCTTTTCAGAAGTAAGTTAAGGTGAGGCCATTACGGTGCGCCCTGATCTGACATGACCAAGGTCTTTATAAGAAGAAGAGATCTGAGTACAGACTCACGCCGCGGGCAGACTGGAGTCCTGCTGCCATAGCCAAGGAAGCACCAGCAGCTGGGAGAGACACCTGGACTGGAGCCCTGCTGACCCCTTGCTTCCCGAGTTCTGACATCCAGAGCTGCAGACAATGCATTTCTATTCTAAGCCCCCGTGTTAGTGTGCTCAGGTTCCCATAAAAAAATCCATTGCCTGGGGGCTTAAACAGCACATATTTCTTTCTCAGAGTTCTGGAGACTGGAAGGCCCAGATCAAGGTGTTGGCAAAGGCTGGCTCTCCTGGGATCCCTCTCCTTGGCTTGTAGATGGCCATCCTCTCTCCGTGTCTTTCCATCGTCTCCTCTTTGTACTCAGCATCCCTGCTGTCTCTTCCTGGGTCAAATCCCCCCTAGTTATCAGGACACCAGGCACACGGATGAGGGCCCACCCACGTGGCCTCACTGAACCTTAATCCCCTCTTTAAAGGGGCTTCCCAGGTGGCTCAGTGGTAAAGAATCTGCCTGCCAATGCAGGAGCCAGAGGAGACGAGGGTTCGATCCCTGGGTCAGGAAGATGCCCTGGAGGAAGAAATGGCAACCCACTCCAGTATTCTTGCTGGTATAATCCCGTGCAAGAATAGAAGAGCCTGGTGGGCTACAGTCCATGCAGTCGTGAAGAGTCGGACATGACCGAGGGGCTGAGCATGCACACCTCTTTAAAGGCTGTGTCACCAAACAGTTTCTGAACTCCTGGGGTGAGGGCTTCACCAGATGAACTTCAGCAGACATGGTTCAGTCCATCCACCACAGCCCTCAGCAGTGGCCATGGCAGCCCTAGGAACCTAGCAGGGTCTCTGACTTATCTGTACCTAAGTGGCCACCGACCTCAGCTCTGCACAATCTCAGCAGAGCTCTCAGGACCTCTAGATGGCTGCCCACCTGTCCCCCCATTTCCACGGGCCCCCCTCCTTCCCCACTTCTCTCTTCACCCTGGTTGCACAGCAGCCCTCCCAGACTGGTCCACACTCAGATGCCTGCACACCCCCGATTCTACTGCATCATCTGGTGGATGCTTCATCCTGGAAGCAGCGGTGACCAGCACTTGAGGACCAGCAGTGCGCCCAGAGCTCACGGTCAGAGGTGGACATCCGGCCAGTGAATATCAGACGGCAGGCAGTGTTGTAACCGCTGGGGGGGGGGGGGAGGGCCACACCCCAACTTCCTCCGCGTCCCTCCCCTGCAACCACAGGAGGCACCTTCTCCTAACTGGCACCAAGACTCCCTGTAGGCCAACCAAGTGGGGTGGGGGCCAGGCGGCATTCTGGAATTCGAGGGAGGTGCCCCAGGAGGGAACGCTGGGCTGGACCTTGGGCAGAGTCTCATTTTGAGAAGACCGTGGTGGAGGGGTGGGGGGGTGGAGAGCTCACAGGGGGTGTAGGGAGGAGGAACGGTGGGAGAGCTGGGAGGCTTGGGATGGATGAGGGCTGTGGAAGGTGGGGGGACAAAGGTACATGTGTGAAGAAGAAAGTTGCTCAGTTGTGTCTGACTCTTGTGACCCCATGGACTGTAGCCTACCAGGCTCCTCTGTTCATGGGATTCTCCAGGCTCGTTGCCATTACCTTGTTTGGGGGATCTTCCTGACGCAGGCATTGAACCTGGGTCTCCTGTATTGCAGGCAAATTGTTTGCTCTCTGAGCCACCAGTACAGGGGTGAGCTGAGCTGAAAGAGCATGGTGGGAACAGAATGGAGGGCTGGGTCCAGCAGGGGAGACCCTGGGGGTGGGGGGCGTGGGTATGGGGAGAGGGGTGACCACCCTGTTAGCGGTTCCACCCAGCCTGTTGGAAGTTCGATATTCCGTGGCTGAAAAGGTGGAGGGGACCACAGCCTTGGGGTGAATTTGCGTGAGAAGGACAGACTGTGGCCAGCTCCTAGGTGGAGGCCTGGAGCCCCGGTGACCAGCTCAGAGGGGCCTGTGCTGACCCGAGGGAGAGCCAGGGCCCTCTCCCTAGCCAGCCCCAGTCCCAGAGGCTCCACCCCACTGCCCCACACCCAGATCCCCTGACCTCCATCCTGGGCTTTTCGCCAGGGGTGGCTCCACTTCCTGCAGCCCACCCTTAAGTCACTGTGACCTGGGGGAGTGCATCCGTCAAGCTGAGCCTCCTTGGGGATGAAGAGTCTAGGGCTGATGGGTGGTGACCACCTCCGGCCCCTGTTGAGGCCAGAACACCTGCTGGAGCTGCTGGCGGCATCTCAGCTCTGGAAGCTGAGGAAGGAAGTGACCTTGTCAGGGACCTCCACCGGAAGGTTAAGTCATCGACACTGACCCTCTTTCTGCAGAGTGGGGGTTCTGGGGAAGGCAAACTCTGAGAACTGGACCCAAGCAGCTCCAATCCTCACTGGCTTTCCCAGGCAGGCTCTGGGAGAACCAAAGAAAGCAAGGCAAGTAGCCCCTCCCCATCCTCGCTAAGCAAGATCCTCCTGAAGCCCCTGTTTCCCCAGGCAGCCTGGCCCTCCCCATCTTAGTATCATGCTTCCTTAACTCATCAGTCAACCAGAAAGCAAGGTCAAGATCCTGCTTACGGTGCGTGTGTATATGGAGTGGTATCACTCATATAGCACGAAAGGCCTTAGAACTCTCCAGAACAGCACCCTCCAATACAAACAGAATGACAGCCACATATATACTTTTTATTTATTTATTTGGCTGTGTCAGCCTGCAGCACGCAGGCTCAGGAGTTGTGGTACACATGTGGGATCTTAGTTCCCCAACCAAGGATCAAATCTGTGTCTCCTGCATTGGGAGGCAGATTTCTTAACCATTGGACCACCAGGGAAGGCCCACATATAACTTAAAATGTTTTAGTTCAGTTCAGCTCAGTTCAGTCACTCAGTCGTGTCCAACTCTTTGCGACCCCATGGCCTGCAGCACGCCGGGCCTCCCTGTCCATTACCAACTCCCGGAATTTACCCAAACTCATGTCCATTGAGTCGGTGATGCCATCCAGCCATCTCATCCTCTGTCATCCCCTTCTCCTGCCCTCAATCTTTCCCAGCATCAGGGTCTTTTCAAATGAGTCAGCTCTTCGCATCAGGTGGCCAAAGTATTGGTTTCAGCTTCAACATCAGTCCTTCCAATGAACATCCAGGACTGATCTCCTTTAGGATGGACTGGTTTGTGTTCTAGTAGCCACACTGAAAAAGTAAAATGAAATGGGTGACACTGGTTTTAATATATATTTGATTTAACTGACACATCTGAAGCATCATTTCAACACGCAATCAGTATAAAACTTACTACTGAGATACTCTGCATTTTTTCCCCACAGCCACAAAATTAAAAGACACTTGTTCCTTGGAAGGAAAGCTATGACAAACCTGGACATCACTTTGCCAACAAAGGTCTGTACAGTCAAAGCTATGGTTTTTCCAGTAGTCATGTATGGATGTGAGAGTTGAACCATAAAGAAAGACCAAAGAATTGATGTTTTTGTATTATGGTGCTGGAGAAGACTCTTGAGAATCCCTTGGACTGAAAGGAGATCAAACCAGTCAATCCTAAAGGAAATCAGTCCTGAATATTCACTGAAGGATTGATGCTGAAGCTGAAACTCCAATACTTTGCCACCTGTTGCGAAGAACGAACTCATTAGAAAAGACCTCGATGCTGGGAAAGATTGAAGGTGGGAGAATGGGACGACAGAGGAAGAGATGGTTGGATGGCATCACCAACTCAATGGACAGGAGTTTGTGCAAACTCTGGGAGATGGTGAAGGACAGGGAAGCCTGGCATGCTGCAGTCCACAGGGCTGCAAGGAGTTGGACACAACTGAGCAACTAAACAACTGTCTTTACTTCCCGGGTGTGTTTTGCATGTACAGCTCAGCTCAGCTCAGACCGGCCCGGTACCTGCACAGGGACAGCACAGTTCTGGATGGTTCTGGGAGAGGAAGAGGCTTACTAAGAACACCCAGGAGGCCGTAGGCGGCTGACCCCAAACCAGAACTTTCTCAGCCCTACAAGTGGCGCCTGGGGATCCCCAGCAGCTTCTCACGGGCTTGTTCAAAGAGGATGGAAGGAAATGGGGTGTGAGACTGCGGTGGGGCTGTGCTGAAGCCAGCTGCTCTCAGCCTTGCACCTCTCCCCATCCGCTTGCACGTCTAGGCTGCAGGAGGCGCCACCCCAGACGTGATGGAAGCTTCTGGCAAATGCCTGCTGAGTGTCTTCTAAGCCCCAGCTTCTGCTGCCAGGCTGCCACCCCTCCCCTAACAGAGATGTGCCTCCCATCTGAGCCTGGGCACCGAGCTGAGGGTGGGGTTTACCCTACTTGGTTCCTTCCTTCCTTCATCCCTGGCCTTCCCTGGTGGCTCAGTTGGTAGAGAGTCTGCCTGCAATGTGGGAGTCCTGGGTTCAACCCCTGGGTTGGAAAGATCCCCTGGAGAAGGAAAGGGCAACCCACTCCAGTATTCTGGCCAGGAGAATCCCATGGACAGAGGAGCCTGGCGGACTATAGTCTATGGGGTCGAAAGAGTTGGACATGACTGAACGACTAAGTGTGTGCATTCATCTCTCCCCCTCTCTTCCCTTCCTTTCTTCTTTCTGGAAATATCAAGTGAAGACCCAAAGGCAGGGGGATTAGTCTGTGCAGAAAATGCTCAAAAGAGCCAGGAGGGGATGGGGGCAAGAAGAGAAATGAGGGGCGTTGACTCATGCAGGGGAGAGGGGCGTGCAGCCTGGGAGCAAGGAGGGTAATTGACATTCTCCATGGCCTGGCCAGGTCAGCCTCACGGGGAGAAGAAATTCAGTCAAAGACCCTCCCTCCTGCGTCACAGGTGAAACCAGTGTGGGAGGCTGCCGGCCCAGCAGGTGATCAGACGGGGCTCCCATGCAGGGGCCAGGCCACTTCCTCTTCTGAGTGGAGTGAGGAGATGGACTTGCAGCCCCAGGGGAACGTGATGTGTGGGATTCCAGGTCTAACAGTCTGGAGAAGGGAGGCTGAGGGGGTCAGGGCCTCTGGGCATCCCTTTGAGGCAGCTCATGAAGACCCCAGCAAAAGCCAGAGGGGCATCTCCTGGGCGCTGGGAGTCTGCGTGCCTTCCCTTTGTCAGTGTGTGTGCAGAACCCCAGGCCGACTGGCCTCCAGCCCAGCCTCCTGGGGGACGCTAGAGTCCTGCTTCCTTTGTGCTGTGGCATCTTTTTGATTGGCTGCTGCTGCTGCTGCTAGGTCGCTTCAGTGGTGTCTGACTCTGTGAGACCCCATAGACGGCAGCCCACCAGGCTCCCCTGTCCCTGGGATTCTCCAGGCAAGAACACTGGAGTGGGTTGCCATTTCCTTCTCCAATGCATGAAAGTGAAAAGTGAAAGCAAAGTCGCTCAGTCGTGCCCGACTCTCTGAGACCCCATGGACTGCAGCCCACAAGGCTCCTCCGTCCATGGGATTTTCCAGGCAAGAGTACTGGAGTGGGGTGCCATTGCCTTCATACACATTTAAATACTTCGGGAATTTATATTTTACTTTGGGAATTCCCTGGTGGTCCAGTGGTTAGGACTTAGCGCTTTCACTGCCATGGCCCTCATTCTTAGAAACTAAGATCTTACAGGAGGCATGGCACGACTGAAAACACTTTTTTTGTTATTTTATTTTATACCCATCCCTGGAGGCTCAGTTGGTAAAGAGTCTGCCTGCAGTGCAGGAGACTGTGGGTCGGGAAGATTCTGGAGAAGGAAATGGCAACCCACTCCAGCATTCTTACCTGGGAAATCCCATGGACAGAGGAGCTTGGTGGGCTACAGCCCATGGGGTTGCAAGAGCTGTACACGACTTAGTGACTAAATCTAGCTACTCCCATCCTGGGGGCCCAGGGGAAGGCCCTGATGGTCTTTCCATTCAATGACTGTTAAGAGGCTGGGGGAGCTGGTGGGGAGAGGGCCTGTCCAAAACCCACTCCTGGTGCCCCAAGCTGGCACAGGAGGTGACTCCAGGCAGGCACAGGAGGTGGCTCTAGGTTCTTTGTGCTAAAAATAATGTAATCAGAACAGCAAGACATAACATGAAATAAAATATTATGTACAATTATATTTAAAACAAAATGACAAAGAATTAGACAAAAGAAGGCACGAGCCTCCCAGACAGACATCCTGTGCCTGGGGAGGTGCACCCAGGAAAACCACATGAAGAACAAGCCCCACGGGAGGCTGACAAGGCTGCTGCTCCAGGGCCCCGGGTCCTCTCTGAACCTCCGCTTCCTGTTCTGCACAGTGATGACACTGGCCTCGCAGGGTGGTTTGAAAGACTGAGTGGGCTCCCATCATTCTCCAGGGCAGAGCACCCCTATTTGTCCTAGTGAGGCTGAGCAGGTGGGCTCTGGGCTCCCCGACCCTTTCAGCCAGAACAGCTTTGCTTCTGTCTCTTTTGTGTGTGGGTCCCACCTAAGCTGTTTGGGCAGGGGCTAGGGGGTGGGGAGCAGAGGGATAGATCGTCTTGATCCCAGCTCAGCTCCGAGCCTACTTCCTCCCCAGCGCCTCCCGTGCGGGAACAAACTCAGGTTGCATTGACGGAAGTGAGCTTCTGATTGCGGTATGGCCAACCACAGCTCATGGTGGGTGTGGCTGACAGGCGTGGCCAACCACAGTTCGTGGTGGGCATGGCCGACGGGCGTGGCTGACCGCAGTACTTGGTGGTCTGTGGGCGTGGTAGCCACGGTTCGTGGTGGGTGTGGCTTGTGGGCGTGGCAGCCACAGTGTGCGGTGGGCGTGGTCTGGCGGCTCAGTTACCATATAAGAGGCCCCACATTTTCCCCACCTTCTGGGTCTCGTGCTGGTAGGTGGAAGGGTCTCCAGCGCTGGCCTGGGTTAGAGGCAGGCCTTCGGTGGCCGGGTCGATCCAGCTGTGGGAACTGGGGCAGTGCATCCTTTCTCTCCCACTCAGCCCTCTGCAGCAGCCTCAGGTGCTTGAGCAAGAGTAGCGGAGACTGTCAGTGGGGGCGCATGTCAGATCACAGGGTGGGGGAGACCCCACTTCAATAAAGGCAGGACCCAAGGCTGGGCTGTTGCGTGAGTGATACTGCTTGTATTTCAATCCCCAAGGCCCTTTCTCCTCCAGGACTGTGGTCTGTGGCATCTAAGATCTGGGGTTTTGGGAGTCTAAGTGTAGATGGCACGAGATTGACCTTCCCCAGTTAAGTCCCTTCTGTTTGGTCTCCAGCTAGGGGATCGAGCTGGAGTTTATTTTCCGGGGAGGGGGGGCTTCTGCCCCCACCAGAGTCCCCAGCGCATGCTTTTGGCTTCCTCTCCCCACTCTTGGTCCCTGTCTTTATCTACACTCACCCCTTGGAGGTCTCATCCATCTGCCGAGATCGCCTGGATTGACACCTCCCGCCCACCCCCAGCTGTTGCTGTGTGGCAGGGGAAGTGGCAGACTTCTCAGCCCCAAACGCAGCTCTTCTCTGCT
This sequence comes from Bos indicus, assembly GCF_029378745.1. Lineage (NCBI taxonomy): Eukaryota > Metazoa > Chordata > Mammalia > Artiodactyla > Bovidae > Bos > Bos indicus. The sequence goes on along the minus strand of NC_091780.1, from coordinate 66,681,578 downwards.
GCCCCTGCCTCCGAGATTCTCCTTGGGTTCCCTCTCTGTCAGTGAGGAGCAATGGGTGGCGACCCCCCCACCTTCCACATGCTCAGGCCCAAACCCCAGAGTCAACCCTGTCTCTATTCTCACGTCCCATGTGGAAGCCACCAGGAAACCCACTGGACCCTCTTTCAAGATAGATCCAGAATCTGACCACGACTCCCGGCCTTTGCAGCCATCGTCCGGGCCAGGATCCCAGCAGCAGCCCCCTCCCTGGGGTCCCAGCCTCTGCCTTCACCCCTCCACCTCACTCTACAGTGGTGGTGGGTGTTCAATGACCAGGTAAGGGGAGACACAGCTTTGACCCTTCATCTTCGTGTTGAGCTGAAACTGAGGACCATCTCAGGAGACAAGAAGGGAGTTAACAAGGTCTAGAGTTGGAACCCATGGGCTCTGGATCAGGTGCATCAGGAGGCGGGTGGGGAGGGGGACAAGGCAAGAGAGGACAGGCCTCGGAAGGCAGTCATCTAGGTTCTGGGAGCAGGACATCAGCCTTGGAGAACCTGGCCTAAGTTTAGAAACAGGAGTCGGCCCTGCAGGCAAAACAGGGATGGGGACAGAAGGACGAGATCTTGCTCACTCCAACCTTTGTCCACCCTGCAGGCAGGGGTAGAAGGAGGCTTGGCGAGCAGTGGACCTCAGGGCCCTGGGAACAGAGCGGGAGGAACATCAGGGAAGCCCAGGGCTGCAGGAAGAAAGAGGGGGTGGGAGGGGGCCCGGTTTCCCCTGGGAGATTCAAGAGAAAGTCAGGAGCTGAGGACCAGCCAGGTTGTGGGGAGTTGCCAGTACATTGAGGGTCACTTTCCCAACTGTGATGAGCCTGGGGAGCTGGGAGAACACTGCCTTGGAGCAGCCTCATCCATGAAGGAATATTCTGGAAGAAGAGATGGCAACAGCTTCAGGCCCAGGGCAGAGCAGGGGCATAGCAGACTATTGGCTCGGGACCATGAGGTCTAGAACTTTCCTTGTATACTTTCCTGTTGTGTGTGTATATGTGTGTGGCACCGTGTGCATAGGGCAAAGGGTGTCTGTCTTGCTGATCACTGAACCCAGGGTAGGCAAGGCAGGTGCGGGGAAGCTGGAAGAAAATGCGAGGAGCCAGAGGACCTGCAGACATGCTTTGTTCGCTAATGGCTGATGCCACAGCAAGGCAGACGTGCTTTATGCTCCCGTGACCGACACAGTCACAAGAGCTGTTCAGGTGATGCTCGCATAGGTATACAGAACGAAGGTGGCACGTGGCCAGGAGAGTGTATCATGGTGCGTGTGCACATTGCTGTAAGTGATCTCAGCCATTACATGACCATGCAAAGTCATTGTTTACAGAACTGGGGCAGGGGCAAGAGCGAGAGAGCCTGACCATTGGATCTTGGCTAATTGCTATTTCTCTACAGTGTCAAAGGGAAAATAAAAACAAAGAATTCTTAAATGCCCAGGACTCTAAAGGAAGAAGACTTCATTAGTTGTATGAGGTGCAGAAAATCTGACTCAGCCTTGCTTAAGTGAAAAGGAAATCAATCTGTCCGTTCACAAAAGCTGGAAGAGTCTAGTCTGGCTTCAGGTGCAACATGACTGGGCTCCAGCGAGCTCAGCCAGATTCTCAGCTGGCTGTCTTCAGGCCACTTGAGTGTGTCCTGAAGCTTCAGGCTCTTACACACTGAAGCCCAGGGCCCGGTGCCTCTTCTTTTCACAAGCCGACAGAATGTTCTGGATCGTTGTCCCCGGTCATTACCATCTTGTAGTCTTGGGAGGTGGGGTGGCGTTCACCACAGGCATGGCCGAGAGGGAGGTTCCTCCAGGGAAAGTGGGGTCCAATTGCTGGGAGAATGGATACCACGGCACAAAAGCAGCAGACACCCCCATCAGAGGATCTGAGGTAAGTCTAGGCACCAGGGTCCACCCCATCATGGTGAGGAGGAGTGTATGAATCCTCTTTTCCGGGAGAAGCAGCCGTATGAAGGAGGCTCCCCTGAGAATGTGTGAAGCAGAGAGAGGCCCACAGCTTTTTTCCCGAGTTTTAAGCGTCAGGTGTGAACGAAGAACAACTGGCATCTCAGTGCATACAAGCGCAGGGGCTCCTTCCTCCTGGCTCCCTTTCCACCCAGCTGCACCCGGCTCCTCCCCTACTGTGGGCGTGGGCACAGGGGTGACTGTCTTTCCTGGGCTGACATGGGGTAAGGAGGCCTGTCTGGACCATCCTGGCCACTCTGGGGACCTGTGTGAATCTTGAGGCTGGATTAACTCCTCCTGTGGAAGTGATGGGGCTTCCCTGGTAGCTCAGCTGGGGGTCCACCTGGTTAGTGAAGGATAACCCAGCCTAGCCCCCACTGGCCCCACCACTCAGAGCCTGACAGATGTCTGCCAGACTGGGGTGGGGGCCTGGGGGGCTTTGAAACTTCACTTTCTGTGGGAGACGTTATACTTTCTATCTTCTTTATGGTAACTGAGTAAGGAGAGGGGCTTCACAGGGGTTCACCTTGCATCGTTTTGGCCCTGGGACCATCTGGGCTGGGCTGTCCCTGGGACCTTCCTGTGAGCTTGCCTGGCCCCAGACTGAGGGTCATTCTGATGGGGGAGGGGTAAGATTGGGAACTGGTTTTTGGTGTGAGTTAGAGGGAAGACAACAGACTCAGTCTTCTCTTTGGTTCCAGAAGAATACCAAGGAATTTGGGTAAATGTAGGGGGAGGTACAAGAGAAGGCAATGGCACCCCACTCCAGTACTCTTGCCTAGAAAATTCCATGGACTGAGGAGCCTGGTGGGCTGCAGTCCATGGGGTCGCTAAGAGTTGGACACTACTCAACGACTTCACTTTCACTTTTCACTTTCATGCATTGGAGAAGGAAATGGCAACCCACTCCAGTGTTCTTGCCTGGAGAATCCCAGGGACAGGGGAGCCTGGTGGGCTGCCGTCTTTGGGGGTCGCACAGAGTTGGACACGACTGAAGCGACTCAGCAGCAGCAGCAGCAGCAGGGGGAGGTACAGATAAGAAGGTGGGAAGGGGTCCTTCCTCTTGGAGAGGGCCAGCCACACTCTAAGCTGACTCCATGCCCTTCACATAAACACAGAGGGCAGTCAGAATACATTTAAAAAATTGAGAAAATGATTCTGGTTTCTGGTTTGGCATGTAAGACGCATGAAGTTGCAGCTCTGTCTTAGTAATAAGTAAAAAAACTGAAAAAACTGCAAAAGCAATGATTCTTCAGTCTCTAAGAGCAGTGGGTCACAGGGCGAGGCACTGACAGGTAAATACAGAGGTCACAACTTCCCAGAGCAGAAACCCATGAGCAGACACCGCTGAGGGAACCAGTGCTGGGCAGGGAAACCCAGACGGGAGTCGATGAATTGCTGGAGGCTCAGTGTGGACAAATCTGAGCGCTAAAGATTTCAGATACCCCAGTCCTAGAAGGACCTCATGCTTTGTGAGTTTTACCTCCAGGAGCTTGACCAGGTTCCCACAGTGAATCCTGGGGAACAATCCCCTCACGATACTGGCAGGAGGAGAGGGAGGTGAACCATCCTGAAATATACCAGACGCTGGGTTCTTCAGGGGGTCTGCCCTCAGCAGAAATGGTTAACCAGAGCCTAACCTGCTGGGGTTTGATCAGAGTCTGAGCGACCTGGGGGAAGGAAAACACCCAGTTCCAGCCCACTCTAGCTATCCTGTCCCACTTAAGCGGGGAGAGAGGGGAAAACTGAGAAGCACTCCTGAAGTTCACAGTCCAGAGCACAGGCTCACTGAGACCTCCTGGGCTGTAGAACTCTTCCCCTCCCTGAACCTCACTACTGCGTTATTAGAGTGCCTGAGAAAGTTTACAACTTTACAGAAGTTCCTTTTACCCAGGACATTATGTCCTGCTCTCAGACACATGGGGCTTCCCAGGTGGCTCAGTGGTAAAGAATCTGCCTGCCAAGCAGGAGGCGTGGGTTCAATCCCTGGGTCGAAGATCCCCTGGAGAAGGAAATGGCAACCGACTCCAGTATTCTTGCCTTGGAAGTCCCATGGACAGAGGAGCCTGGAAGGCTATAGTCCCTGGCGTCACAAAAGAGTCGGACATGACTTAGTGACTAAATAACAGTAACAATCAGACACACTAAAGGCAAAAAACAGTTGGAAGAGACAGAATAGGCATCAGAATCTGCTTTAGCTATGGCAGAGAGGTTGAAATGATCAGATCAGGAATTTAAGACAACCATGATTAATATGCTAGGGCTCTCATGGATAAAGTTGACAGCATGCCAGGACAGATGTGCAGTGAAAGCAGAAAGATGGAAATAACAAAGAAAAAGAACCAAAAAGAAATGCTATAGATCAAACACACTCTCAGAAATGCAGACTGTCTTTAAAGGGCTTATTAGTAGACTAGACACGGCCAAGGAAAGAATCTCTGAACAGCAGCATGCCAGGCCCCTCTGTCCTCCTCTCTCTCCTGGAGTTTGCCCAAGTTCATGTCTATTGAATCGGTGATGCCATCCAATCATCTCATCCTCTGTTGCCCCCTTCTCCTTCTGCCTTCAATCTTTCCCATCATCAGGGTCTTTTCCAATGAGTCAGCATCAGGTGGCCAAAGTATTGGAGCTTCAGCTTCAGCATCAGTCCTTACAGTGAATATTCAGGGTTGATTTCCTTTAGGATTGACTGGTTTAATTTTCTTGCAGTCCAAGGGACTTTTAAGAGTCTTTTCCAACACCACTGTTTGAAAGCATCAGTTCTTTGGCTCTCAGCCTTCTTTATGGTCCAACTCTCACATCCATACATGACTACTGGAAAAACCATAGCTTTAACTAGATGGGCCTTTGTTGGCAAAGTGATGTCTCTGCTTTTTAATACACTGTCTAGGTTTGAAACGGCACCCCACTCCAGTACTCTTGCCTGGAGAATCCCATGGACGGAGGAGCCTGGTAGGCTGCAGTCCATGGGGTTGCAAAGAGTCGGACATGACTGAGCAACTTCGCTTTCACTTTTCACTTTCCTGCATTGGAGAAGTGCCTGGAGCCAGCGTGAGGAACTCTGCCCATGGCAAAGGTCATGAGGAAGGAGGCTCGGCATACGCAAAGGCGGGATCGAGCCTCAGGAGTGCCCCTGGAAATTCTCGAGCATCTACCCCCAAAACCAGAGGCTGCCTACTTTACTGCTTTGTGCTCTCACCTACACCTCTGACTTTACGGGGGGCTGTCCCCCACCACCTCTCTCTGAAAAAGAGTTAACTTACAGCTCCAGTTGATAAAGTTGCTGGGCGTGATAAGAGTGTTTTAACCTAAAAACTCCTCTGAAGTTTATTCTGGCCACATGTGATTGTTCACAGCCTCCCAACCGTGAGAGGCATGAGATGTTCTAAACTGTCTAAATACAGATTCCTTTGAGCAGTTAAAAGATTGATTAGAAATTGTATTGGTGAAGGGTTTTTCACTTGTTGGGCCAATGTTTGCTGCTAAGTTTCCATATCCCTTACCTACTGTGTCCCTGGCAGTGTATTGATTAATACAGTTGTGTAAGTAGTAGCTTTAATGTTTGTAACCTTGGACCCTTGAGTTAATTCTTTTTCGTGTTATAGCCCACCACACCTTTGCCCTGTAGGAATGCAACTTTATCTAATGCTTTTGGAGGGTGGCGCCTGACTAATCACCTTTAGAGAAAAATAAGTTTTCGGAAGAAAGGGTCTTAAAATGTTAACAGGCCTCCGGGCCAGAAGATGATGCAAATTACCTAAACTTTTGCATATGATAAGTTTGCAGGAAGAAAGCCTGGCTTACTGCATGACTCTACCCCTTCCCTCATTATCCTCTATGCATAACTTAAGGTATAAAAACTACTTTGGAAAATAAAGTGCGGGCCTTGTTCACGGAAACTTGGTCTCCCCATGTCGTTCTTTCTCTCACCTTCTGGCTGAATTATTCAGCCTCTTTTCTCCACTGAATTTCCTCACTGAGCTATCCTTATTTAACCACTCTTTATATCTTTAATTCTATCATATCCTGATCGCGGAAGCCGTCTCCCCTTTGAAACCCCTGATTCCACCGGGGCTGGACCCCGGCAGAGAAGGAAATGGCAACCCACTCCGGTGTTCTTGCCTGGAGAACCCCAGGGACGGGGGAGCCTGGCGGGCTGCCGTCTATGGGGTCGCACAGAGTCGGACACGACTGAAGCGACTTAGCAGCAGCGGCAGGTCTGGCATAGCTTTTCTTCCAAGGAGAAAGTGTCTTTTAATTTCATGGCTGCAGTCACTGTCCACAGTGATTTTGGAGTCCAAGAAAATGAAATCTGTAACTATTTCCACTTTTTCCCCATCTATTTGCCATGAAGTGATGGGGCTGGATGCCGTGATCTTTGTTTTTTGAATGCTGAGTTTTAAGCCACCTTTTTCACTCTCTCCTTTCACCTTCATCAAGAGGCTCTTTAGTTCCTCTTCACTGTCTGCCATTAGAGTGGTATCATCTGCACATCTGAGGTTGTTGATATTTCTCCTGTCAATCTTGATTTCAGCTTGTGATTCATCCAGTGTGGCATTGTTGCATGGTATACTTCGCATAGAAGTTAAATAAGCAGGGTGACAATATACAGCCTTGACGTACTCCTTCCCCAATTTGGAACCAGTCTGTTGTTCCGTGTCCGGTTCTAACTGTTGCTTCTTGACCTGCATACAGGTTTCTCAGGAGGCAGGTAAGGTGGTCTGGTATTCCCATCTCTGTAAGAATTTTCCACAGTTTGTTGTGATCCACACAGTCAAAGGCTTATCCCAATGTTCACAGCAGCATTCTTTACAATAGCTAGATTTGAAGCTACCCAAGTACCTATTGGCAGAGGAATGGATAAAGAAGATGTTTCATATATATACATAAATGCGTATATATAATGTATGTATATATAATATTTGCACACACAATGGAATGTTACTCATCCATAAAAAGAAAGAAATTTTGCCATTTTCAGCAACGTAGATGGATCTAGGAAGTATTATATTTAGTAAAAATGTCAGACAAAGATAGGCAAATACTGTATGGTATCACTTATATGTGGAATCAAAAAAGACAATACAAACGAAGCACATGCAAAACAGAAACAGACCCACAGAGACAGAAAACAAACCAGTGTTATTCGTGGGGAGGGGGAGGGGGAGAGGGGACATCCCAGGTATAGATTAAGAGACACAAACGAAGTATAAAATAGATGAGCAACGGGGATGTACTGTGTAGCACAGGGGATTATACCATTATTTTGTGGTAACTTTTAACGGCATATAATCTGTAAAAATACTGAATCACAATGCTAGATATCTGAAACTAATATAATATTGCAAATCAACTACACTTCTAAAAAAAAAAAAGACATTTTCAAGAGAATGAAAAGATAAGCCACAGATTTGGAGAAAACATTTACAAAATATGCATATAATAAAGGATTATTATCCAAAATATACAAAGAACTCTGAAAAGTCAAAAGAAGGCAAACAATCCAATTAAAAATGGACCAAGGATCTTAGCAGACACCTTGTCAGAGAAGATATACAGATGGCAAATAAGCTTATGAAAAGTTGCTTTATGTCATCTGTTATTAGGGAAATGCAAATTTGACCAGCAGTGAACTATACCACTACAAATCTATTAGAATGGCCAAAACCCCAGATTCTGACAACAACCGATGCTGGTGAGGATGGAGAGCAGCGGTAACTCCCGCTCATTGCCGGTGAGAATGCAAAATGCTACCATTGCTTTGGAAGACTCTGGTAGCTTCTTACAAAACATACTCTCATCATATTATCCAGCATTTGTGATCCCTGGTATTTACCCCCAAAGAACTGAAAACTTTGGTCCACACAAAAACCTACACGCAGATATTTACAATAGCTTTATTCATAATTGCCAAAACTTGGAAGGAGCCAAGGTATCCTGCAGGAGGTAAATGGACAAATAAATTGGGTACATCCAGACAATGGAATATCGTTCAGTGCTGAAAAGAAATGAGCTAGGAGGCCATGAAAAGACGTGGAGGACACTTACATTTATCTTACTAAGTGAAAGTGCTAAGTGAAAGAAATCAATCTGAAAAAGCTACATCCTGTATGATTCCAACTATAGGACATCCTGGAGAAGGCAAAATGATAGAGAAAGTAAAAACATCAGTGGTTGCCACGAATCGAGATGGGGAGAGAGGGATGCAGAGGCTAGCACAGAGGATCTTCAGGGCAGTGAAAATACTCTGGATCATATTATGCTGCTGCTAAGTCGCTTCAGTCGTGTCCAACTCTGTGCGACCCCATAGACGGCAGCCCACCAGGCTCCGCCGTCCCTGGGGTTCTCCAGGCAAGAACACTGGAGTAGGTTGCCATTTCCTTCTCCAATGCATGAAAGTGAAAAGTGAGAGTGAAGTCATTCAGTTTTGTCCGACTCTTAGCGACCCCATGGACTGCAGCCTACCAGGCTCCTCCATCCATGGGATTTTCCAGGCAAGAGTATTGGAGTGGGGTGCCATTGCCTTCTCCAGGATCATATTATAATGGTGGGTAAATATCACATAAGTTTCCCAAACCCACAGAATGCACACTGTCAAGAGTGAGTCCTGATGTAAATTACAGATTTCAGGTGATTGTAATGTGTTGGTGAAGGTCCATTAACTCATAAATGTGCCACTCTGGTGGGGGACGTTGATAACGGGGGTGCTGTGTGTGTGTGTGGGAAATGGGGTTCAGGGACAGGATGCAGAGGGCAATGCTGTGCACCTTCTGCTCAGTTTTGCTGTGAACAGAAAACTGCTGTAAAAAATAATCTATTTTTTTAAAAAGAAGGGCAAATGTCAGGCAGTGCCACTGTGTTCACATCTCTGGTCTCCCTTTGAAGGGTCATGTCCAGCCCTGTGTGTTTCTGCCAGTCTCCACCGGCCAGTGGATGGGGGGACTCAGCGACTGCCCTGGATGGCCTGCCTGCACTCCAGAAGTGCCCCGGAGTGTCCCAGCCAGTCCCTCAGCTCCGCATGGATGGATGACCATCTGCAGATTTCAGGCCAGCGGTGCTCCCCAGCTCGGCTGTCCCGCAGGTGCTGCTGGACACCAGCCACCCAGGGACCAAGGGCTCTGAGTCCTGTTTGTCCACTATCCCCAAGGGCACCTCCCAGGAGGGCCGAGGGTGACTGAGGGAGCAGGGCCCGGGCATTACAGGGTCCCCCAGCCAGACACCTCCACATGCCACCCAGTGCATCCCCAGTATCTCCAGAACATCGTCTGGCAAGAAGGGAGAAAAAACAACCCTTGAAAACCACACTCTTTCCGTTTTACAGGGTAGGAAGCTGAGGCTAGGAGAGGAGTCACACCACAGCCAAGAGGCCTGGGGTCCTGCCTCCCCAGTGTGGGTGGGGGTGGGGGGTTGGAGGCGGGGACGGGGAGGGCTCCTGCTCTGGTTACCCCGGCCCAGGCGGATGTGGACTCAGGTCTCCCCGGGTCTGAGTGTGGCGTGGGCAGGTGGCCGGGGTCCTTGTACAGCAGAAGCCTCAACTTCCGCTGGGAACTGCTGACCAGCACAGCTGCCCGCATCTGGGCAGCGGAAGGAAGCGGTTACGGCCCTGGGTGCCCTGTCCCCAGGCCTTAGCGCCACTGCTTGCAGAGCCCTGGGCGCCCTCCCTGGCCGCATGTGAAGCAGGTGGACCACCGAGCAGGCAGATCCAGCCATGGGGAGGTTCCTTCCCGGGCTGTGCGTGTTTAAAACTCAAACCGATTGTTAGAACTACCTCCTTGGCACCAGCCAGAGGACCCAGTTTGGAGAGGCTTAGTCTCCTGTGTCCAGATGTCGGCCAGCGGAGGCCATAAAGCCTTAGGGACTTCAAGCGTGTCGGGTCCCACTTGCTAAGCTCAGCGTCCTTTGGCTCCCGCGCTCCCTGTTGGCACGTTGTCCCCTGTTCCTCTGCCCTCACGATCTTTGCCAAGGGCAGCTCCTACCCCATATACCCTCCCTACAGGCAGGGGCGCGCTGTGTGTGAGTGTGCAGCAGCCGACTCTGGGTAAAAGGCCTAGATGGTAGTGTTGGCCGTTTTCCCCACCGTGGCCAATGCCGATTTCTCCTTTCTTTCTTTTAAAAAAACACTTACGTATTTGGCTGCGCTGGGTCTTACTTGCTGCACGCAGGGTTTCCACCTTCCCTGTGGCAGGCAGGATCTTTACTTGCAGCAGGTGGAACCTAGTTCCCTGACCCGGGAGGGAACGCCGGCTCCCTGCTTGGGGAGCCTGGAGATTTAGCCACTGGACCCCCAGGGAAGTCACCGACCACGGCCAATTTCAAACCACTGACTTGAAGTCACTGCACTGGGGTGCGGAAGAGATCTCTCTCTCTCTTTAGTTGCTGAGTCGTGTCCGACTCTTTTCGACCCCATAGACTGTAGGCCGCCAGGCTTCTCTGTCCATAGGATTCTCCAGGCAAGAATACTGGAGTGGGTTGCCATTTCTTCCTCCAGAGGAAGAGATATACAGTAGGAAACTGTTATATGGTGTCTTCACTCTACAAATAAACAGTTGGAAGAGCGAAGACGATAGTGAAGTTTAGTAAAATAATAACTGGGTGATGTCTTGAATATTTATTACCTTTGTTTATACTTATTCATTTAGTTGTGTCGGGGCTTAGTAGGGGCATGCAGGATCTTCCTTGCTCATGAGGGCTTCTCTCTAGTTGCTGCAAGGGGGCCGAGTTGCCCTGTGCCATGTGGGATCTCCATGTGGGGTCTTATTTCCCTGACCAAGGATCAAACCCCCATCACCAGCACCGGAAGGTGGATTCTTAACCACTGGACCACCAGGGAACTCACATTACCTTTGTTTTCAATAGAATTTAATTGCAAGAATATATGATTTATTTTTTATCAATATATGAGAAGGAAATGGCAAGCCACTCCAGTGTTCTTGCCTGGAGAATCCCAGGGACTGGGGAGCCTGGTGGGCCGCCGTCTATGGGGTCACACAGAGTCGGACATGACTGAAGCGACTTAGCAGCAGCAGCATGTATAACAACTGGTTTAGAAATTCTTGAAAATGCAATAGTCAGCTCTTGTCAAGAGCTGGGACAAGCACCCGACTGCTGCAGGGAAAACCCCAGCCTTCATACATGAGAAATCAAACAGGGCAAATGGGAGACAGGATAGTGGGTGCAGAGTGCAGACCCTGAAAACAAGGCCTGGGTTTGATCCCACCTCCGTGGGTTGCTGTGTGATCTTAGGTAGGTTATTCGAGCTCTCTGGGTCTTGGATGTGTCGGCTGTAAACAGCAGCAGCACTACATAGGGCGATTGTGAAGCCTGGGTTAACGAAGAAACGCACGTGCATAGTGTCCTGCACGTCCTGAATGATCAGGAAGTGTCAGCCTTTCTTGTTTTCTTGTTTTCTCTTTTGTGTGTGAGTTTTTGGTTGCTTAGCTGTGTCCAGCACTTACCATGAACTGTAGCCCGCCAGGCTCCCCTGTCCATGGGATTCTCCAGGCAAGAATATTGGAGTGGGTTGCCATTCCCTTCGCAAAGGGATCTTCCCAACCCAGGGATCGATCCTGGGTCTCCTGCATCGCAGGCAGATTCTTTACATTTGAGTGCTGCTGTTTTAAATGGGTAGCGGGTTTTCTGTGACTAAAAGCAAAGATGATCGTTGTCCGCCATCTGGTGGTCAGAGTCTATCATTACACCCTAGATTGTGCCCAGGTGGGTCATTTTTCACTCACGGCCTATGGACCACCCTCAGCTGCTGGTCAACGACCCTCCTTCACCCATTTCAACCCCTTGGCCCTTTGCAGGAGTAGCGGCAACCTCCTCAAGAAAGGGGATTCGATGGGACAGGCCCAGTCCTGGACTCTGCAGAACTAGCTTGCATCCCTGAAGCCTTGTAAGGTCCCTGCTGCTGGGCTAGGAGTGCAGGTACCTAAGGGGCCTTAGAGACAGGGCCCCACTCCTCTGCGTGTGTGCGCGTGCGCCCGTGTGTGCGCGTGCGCCCGTGTGTGCGTGTGTGTGTGCAAAATCCAGTCCTCGTGTCTCCAGGGGCCTTAGAGACAGGGCCCCACTCCTCTGTGTGTGTGCGCGTGCGCCCGTGTGCGCGTGTGTGTGCGTGTGTGTGTGAAACCCAGTCCTCGTGTCTCCAGGGGCCTTAGAGACAGGGCCCCCACTCCTCTGCGTGTGTGCGCGTGCGCCCGTGTGTGCGTGTGTGCGTGTGAAATCCAGTCCTCGTGTCTCCAGGATGGCCCTCATTCTGGACTTTTCTAAACCCAGGTCTTTGTATCCCTGTGCTCCTGCTGTGTCCTGAGCAACAGCCCTACTGTGGGCCAGGCGTCACGCCGGGTCCTGGGGACACACCCAGGGCTTAGGTTCTGGCAGGGAGACAGTCGGTGCCTGCAGGGTGGGGCTGCCGGAGCCCAGATCCGCGTGTCCCTCAGGCTGGTGATGTCCTGGGTCTCTGTGCTGCGCTGGGCCTTGCGTGGGGGCTGGAGCGCCAGGCAGAGGCGCCAGAGCCCTCCGTGGGGGCCCCAGCAGTGGGTGCAGGGTCCCACTCCCTCCCAGCAGCCTTTCCTCTCCCACCAGGCTGGTGACAAGGCCTGGAAGCTTTGTGCCACGTTCGCTGTGGCTCGTGGCAACAGCCGCGTTTCCAGGCTCTTATCCGAGTATCTTGCATCACAGGTGCTTCCTCCAGTCTCATGACGGAATTGGGGCCTCAGACCTACCGACCTCAGACCTACCGACAGACAGTCAGACCTGCTCGACAGACAGCACTGTCGAGGCAGTCTGAGCACCAGTTGGAGAAGAATTTCCAGACACAGAGAATTTCAGAAAGGCGTGAGTTTATTAAGAACAAATAGCCAAGATAATGAGGACGCTGCAAACGCAGTGGGCTGGCCTCCTGACAGGCTGTGGAGAGCCCACGGGACGCTGTAGGAACAGTGCGCCAGCTCAGGGGGAGCCAGCGTCTTTCATGGGTTAGCAGGCAATTTTCAAAGCCTCAAAACAAAGAAAATTCCTGCTGGAAGAGTGGCATTAGGTGATTGGGGAGGGTGCTAAAAAGGCAGAGGAACCAGAGATCAAATTGCCAACATCCGGTGGATCATGGAAAAAGCAAGAGAGTTCCAGAAAAGCATCTATTTCTGCTTTATTGACTATGCCAAAGCCTTTGACTGTGTGGATCACAATAAACTGTGGAAAATTCTGAAAGAGATGGGAATACCAGATCACCTGATCTGCCTCTTGAGAAATTTGTATGCAGGTCAGGAAGCAACAGTTAGAACTGGACATGGAACAACAGACTGGTTCCAAATAGGAAAAGGAGTTCGCCAAGGCTGTCTATTGTCACCCTGTTTATTTAACTTCTATGCAGAGTACATCATGAGAAACGCTGGACTGGAAGAAACACAAGCTGGAATCAAGATTGCCGGGAGAAATATCAATAACCTCAGATATGCAGATGACACCACCCTTATGGCAGAAAGTGAAGAGGAACTAAAAAGCCTCTTGATGAAAGTGAAAGTGGAGAGTGAAAAAGTTGGCTTAAAGCTCAACATTCAGAAAAGGAAGATCATGGCATCCGGTCCCATCACTTCATGGGAAATAGATGGGGAAACAGTGGAAACAGTGTCAGGCTTTATTTTTCTGGGCTCCAAAATCACTACAGATGGTGACTGCAGCCATGAAATTAAAAGGCGCTTACTTCTTGGAAGGAAAGTTATGACCAACCTAGATAGCATATTCAAAAGCAGAGACATTACTTTGCCAACAAAGGTCTGTCGAGTCAAGGCTATGGTTTTTCTGTAGTCATGTTTGGATGTGAGAGTTGGACTGTGAAGAAGGCTGAGCACTGAAGGATTGATGCTTTTGAACTGTGGTATTGGAGAAGACACTTGAGAGTCCCTTGGACTGCAAGGAGACCCAATCAGTCAATCCTAAAGGAAATCAGTCCTGAATATTTATTGGAAGGACTGATGCTGAAGCTCCAATACTTTGGCACCTGATGCGGAGAGCTGACTCATTTGAAAAAAGCCTGATGCTGGGAAAGATTGAAGGCAGGAGGAGAAGGGGACGACAGAGGATGAGATGGTTGGATGGCATCACCAACTCAATGGACATGAGTTTGAGCAAGCTCCAGGAGTTGGTGATGGACAGGGAAGCCTGGCGTGCTGCAGAGTCAGACATGACTCAGAGACTGACCTGAACAAAGGGGCTCAGTTAGTTCTGGAGACGACCTCCTTTCTGGGCTCCGTGTCCGTGGTCTTGGTATGGGGCTCCACAGGCACTGTCCCCTCGGTTCTATGGAGAGGGGGTTGGACAGAGAGGTCAGGTGCACCCAGGTCGTGTGCCTCCACTAGGCTCCACCACCCCCTGTGCTGGGACCCCCTGAAGGCCTGGGGCCCCCTGAACTTGAACTGATTCATGATCTTGGAAGAATCCACGCCTGAGCATTGAGAGGGAAGTTTATGTGGAGAAGGAAGGGAGAATCCGTGCTCTCATGAAGTTCACTGAGGATGGAGACAATGTCTCTGCCCTGACTGTATCTGCCATCTGTAGTTTTCTTGTAGTGTCCTTGTCTGGCTTTGGCATCAGGGTAATGCTGGCTTCATACAATGAATTTGGTGGGGTTACTACTGCTTCAGTTTTTTAAGGAAGAGTTTAAGAAGGATTGCTGTTAGTTCTTTAAACGTTTGTTAGGATTCAGCCATTCTGGTCCTGGGCTTTTCTTTACTGGGAGGTTTTTGATCACTGACTAATCTTATTTGTTATCGGTCTGCTAGATTTTTTTATTTCTTCGTGATTCAGTCTTGGTAGGTTACATGTTTTTAGGAATCTCTCTGTTTCTTTTAGGTTATCCACTTTGTTGATGCATCATTGTTCATGGTAACTGCCCGCGCTCCTTCTCATTTCTGTAGAATCAGTTGTAACGTCTCTCTTTCATTTCTGATTTTAATTGAGTCTTCTCTCTTTCTTCTTGGGCTTCCCTGGTTGGTCAGCTGGTAAAGAATCTGCCTGCGATGTGGGATACCTGGGCTCGATCTCTGGGTTGGGAAGATCCCCTGGAGAAGGGGAAGGCTGCCCACTCCTGTATTCTGGCCTGGAGAATTCCATGGATGGTATAGTCCACGGGGTCACAAAGAGTTAGACACGACTGAGCAACTTTTACTTTTTCTTTTCTTTTAGTATAATGAAGGGGTTGTCATTTATCTTGAAAAAAACTCTTAGTCTCATTGATTTTCTTGTCTGTTGGTTTTCTAGTCTCTGTTTTATTTCTGCCCTAATTATTATTACCTTCCCTCCGCTAACTTGGGCTTAGTTTGTTCTTTTTCTGGTGTCTTAGGTCATAAAGTTAGGTTGTTTATTTGAGATCTTTATTCTTTTCGAATGTAGACATTTATCACCATGACCTTCCCTCTTAGGACTGCTTTTGCTGAATTTCGTAAGTTTCAGTAGGTCGTGTTTTCATTTATCTCAAGATATTTTTGAATTTCCCAGGCAACCACTGATCTGCTTTCTGTCACATTAGATACATTTAGTTCCAAATCAAGCGTCCTTAGACTGTGTACACACTTTCGTCTGCCTTCTTCTATTCTGTGTTCTGATTTTGAGATTCATCTGTGTTATGTTTCCCTTTGTTCCTGTATTTATTGCTGGATAGTATTCCATTCTGTGATGTGATGGTTCATTTTATGGGTTCATTTAACTGGCTCTGGGGTGCCCAGATTACACATCAATTCTGCACGTGTCTGTTAGTATTTGAGCTGATGGACTCAGGAAAGAAGGTCAGCCTCCCCGACATGGGTGGGTGTCATCCCAGCCGCTGAGGGCCTAAATGCAGCGGCGGTGAAGGGAGGAGGAAGTCACCCCCCTTCCTGCCTCACTGATGGGCTGGGACATCTCACTGCACCTCCTGACCTGGAACCGGGATCTACACCATCGGCTCCCCTGGCACTCAGGCCTTCAAACTCAGAGTGGATTATCCTAGCTTTCCAGTCTCCAACGTACATACAGCAGACTGTGGGCCTTCACCTCTGTCTCTGCTCCGCGCAGCCTGGGTCTGGAGGCCCTGGATGCTCCCTGAACGGTTGCTGAGTGACCGAATGAGCACAGACCACAGAGCAAGGGGAAGGTGAGCTTGCCACACGGTTCTGTTTGGGGACTGGACAAAACATCCCGAAGCCATGGAAAAATGGAGTGCCCAGACATCCTTCATAATCCTCATAACTCAGCGTTTGCCCGTTGCACTGCATTTCTGCTCTCTTTGCTCTTTTTATACATACATGTTTCTCACCGACCTTTGAAAGTAATTTGTAGACACTGAACTTCACCCCTGTAAATTTCCCTCTAACTGTGGATGGCCTTAAGGCCCTATATTAAAAACACAATCAGGCCTCAAATAAGTAAGCTTCCCCTGGAGGAGGGCATGGCAGCCCACTCCAGTGTTCTTGCCTGGACAATCCCATGGACAGAGGAGTCTGACGGGCTACAGTCCACGGGGTTGCAAAGAGTCAGACATGTCTGAACGGCTAAGCGCAGCACAACAAGCTTCTGTGTTAACCAGACACAGATGAGCAAGAGAAAGCCGAAGCAAGCAGAAAGAAGGAAATCATAAATGAAAATGTAGGAACTGATTATATGAAAAACAAAAGAAATAAAGAAATCAATTGAACAAAAAAGCTTTACTATTTTACTTTTAACATTTGGATCTGCAATCTATCTGGACTTGATTGCTGGGCATGCATGGAGTTGGGGCGGGGGTAAAGATAATTTTTTTCCTTAATAAATATCTAGTTAGCCCAGCACCATTTATTGATGAGAATCACCTTTCAGTGGTAAGTGTTACCTCGCTGCTGTCCTTCTGTATCACCTTCTTGTGACTCTGCTTCTAGACTCTTCTTAGCTGGTATATTTTTCTTTGTACCAACATCATGCTGCTGCTGCTGCTGCTAAGTCGCCTCAGTTGAGTCCGACTCTGTGCGACCCCATAGACTGCAGCCCACAGGCTCTTCTGTCCCTGGGATTCTCCAGGCAAGAATATGGCAGGGGGTTGCCATTTCCTTCTCCAATGCATGCATGCATGCTAAATTGCTTCAGTCGTGTTCCACTCTGTGCGACCCCATGGACAGCAGCCCACCAGGCTCCTCTGTCCATGGAATTCTCCAGGCAAGAGTACTGGAGTGGGTTGCCATTTCCTTCTCCAACCAACATCATAGTATCTTAAAAAAAAAAAATTTTTTTTTTTAAAAGACCAACATCATAGTATCTTTTAAAGAATTTTATTGTGTTTTTTTGTCCCAGTGCCTACATTACCTTTCTCCTTCATGCCTTCTTCTTCCTTCTTCAACATCACTTTGGTTATTCTTGATGCTTTGTGTTTTCATATATGTTTTGAGAATGAGCTTACCATTTCCCACCAATAATGGTTTCTCCTGGGATTTTGGTGTGATTGTAATAAACCTTTAGATTGTTTTCCTGAGAACTGACATTTAAAAAAACGGAAACTTCCAAATGATTAGCGTGTTGATCTTTAATGATTAATGATTATATTTTTCAATTTATAGAGGTCTGTAATTTCTCTTGATGATGCTTTGTGGCCTTCAGTGTAGAGGTCTTGCATGCCTTTCAGTATTGTTTGTTCTTAGATGTTTTGTTTTCAAAAAATTTAAAAAAGATATCATTTCTAACTTTTCACGTTCTGTTGCTGGAATATAGAAATACAGTTGATTTTTGCATATTGACTTAGTATCCAGCAACGATATTAAATTCTCTTAATACTTAAATTCAGTTGTCTATAGGTTTGTTTGGCTTTTCTTTTTTTCTTCTATTTTCTTTTTGGCCATGCTGCATGGTCTGTGGGATCTTACCTTGTCAATCAGGGATTGAACCTAGGCCATGGCAGTGAAAGTGTGGGGTCCTAACCACTGGACCACCAGGGAACTCCCTCGTTTGGGTTTTCTAATCAGTTCAGTCACTCAGTCGTGTCTGAATCTTTGCGACCCCATAGACTGCAGCAGCCCAGGCCTCCCTGTCAATCACCAACTCCAGAAGTTTACTCAAACTCATGTCCATTGAGCTGGTGATGCCATCCAACCACCTCATTGTCTATTGTCCCCTTCTCCTCCTGCCTTCAATCTTTTCCAGCATCAGGCTCTTTTCATATGAGTCAGTTCTTTACATCAGGTGGCCAAAGTATTGGAGCTTCAGCTTCAACATAAGTCCTTGTAATGAACATTCAGGACTGATTTCCTTTAGGATGGACTGGTTGGATCTCCTTGCAGTCCAAGGGACTCTTAAGAGTCTTCCCCAACACAGCAGTTCAAAAGCATAATTCTTCAGCACTCAGCTTTCTTTATAGTCCAACTCTCACATCTGTATATGACCACTGGAAAAATCATACCCTTGACTAGACGGACCTTTGTTGGCAAAGTAATGTCTCTGCTTTTTAATATGCTGTCTATGTTGGTCATAGCTTTTCTTCCAAGGAGTGAGTGTCTTTTAATTTCATGGCTGCAGTCACCATCTGCAGTGATTTTGGAGCCTCCCCAAAATAAAGTCTGTCACTGTTTCCCCATCTATGGGTTTTCTAATATAGCTTTATATTTTTCTTTTCAATCTGGATGGCTTTCATCTTTTCCTTGAGTTGCTGAGTGAGTAGGACCTTCAGTACAATTTGAGTAGAAGTGGTGGAAGCGTCCTTATCTTGTCCTTGATTTAGGGAGCAAACTTTCAATATATTACCAATTTGTGTGATGGTTTTTATAGATTTCTTTATCAAATTAAGGAAGTTTCATTCCATTCTTAGTTTGCTGAGAATTTTTATCATTAGTTTTGTTAGACAGTTTTTCTGTGTCTATTGAGGTGGTCATAGAATTCTCCCTCTCTCTCTCTCTTTGGCTATTAATGTGATATAGTGCGGTCCTCCAGAGAAAGAGAAAGAATAGGTTGTATATATAGAAAGAGATTTATTATAAGGTACTGACTCTCATGATTATGGAGTTTCACAACCTGCCACCTGCAATCTGGGCACCAGGAGAAATGATGTTTATCTAGTTCTAGTCTAACCCTGCAGGCTTGAGGACCAGGAAAGCCAGTGATACATTTCAGGCTGAAAGTTGGGAGCCTTAAGACCCAAGAAGAGCTCATATTTCACTCGGAATCTGAAGGCTGGAAAAGACCAAAGTCATAGCTCAAACAGGTGGGAGGAGTTCTTTCTTACACAGACTTTTTGTTCTATTTGAGTCTTTGATGGCATGAGGGCTCCCCTGATAGCTCAGTTGGTAAAGAACCCGCCTGCAATGCAGGAGACCCTGGTTCGATCCCTGGGTTGGGAAGATCCCCTGGAGAAGGGGAAGGCTACCCACTCCAGTATTCTGGCCTGGAGAGTTCCATGGACTGTATAGTCCGTGGGGTCACAAAGAATTGGACATGACTGAGTGACTTTCGCATTGCCTTTCCCCCACATTAGGGAGGGAAATCTGCTTTACTCAGCCTATAGATTCAAATGTTTATCTCACCCAGAAACACCCTCACTGACAAACCAGCAGCAGTGTCTCATCTGACATCTAGGCACCTTGCAGTCCAGTCAAATTGATGTGGGAAATTAACCATCATAAGCGGTAAATTACCCTGGCTTTTTTTTCAATGTTGAAACACTTTTGTATTCTTGGAATAAACACTGATTGGTTGTTATAGATTATCTTTTACGGGTTGCTATATTTTACCCCTTTAAAATATCTTGCTGTGTTTGATTTGTTAAAATCTTGCTTAAAATTTTTACATCTCTGTTCATGAAAATAATTGATCTATATATATTAAAATTCCTGTAATATCTTTATCAGAATTACCCTGGCCTCATAAAGAGATGGGAAGTGTTTCCTTCTTTTCTATTCCTTGGAATAAATTGGATAATATTAGGGTCAGGCTTTCTTTAAACAGTTAGAAGGATTCACAAATGAAGGCACATGGTTCTGGATTTTCTTTGTTAGAGGACAGATTTCTTTTTTGGACTGATTTTTTATATTCTTTTTCTGTCAGTTTTATTCAGTTCAGTTCAGTCCCTTAGTCATGTCCGACTCTTTGCGACCCCATCAATCACAGAATGCCAGGCCTCCCTGTCCATCATCAACTCCCGGAGTTCACTCAGACTCACGTCCATCGAGTCAGTGATGCCATCCAGCCATCTCATCCTCTGTCGTCCCCTTCTCCTCCTGCCCCAAACCCCTCCCAGCATCAGAGTCTTTTCCAATGAGTCAACTCTTCGCATGAGGTGGCCACAGTACTGGAGTTTCAGCTTTAGCATCATGCCTTCCAAAGAAATCCCAGGGCTGATCTCCTTCAGAATGGACTGATTGGATCTCCTTGCAGTCCAAGGGACTCTCAAGAGTCTTCTCCAACACCACAGTTCAAAAGCATCAACTCTTAGGCACTCAGCCTTCTTCACAGTCCAACTCTCACATCCATACATGACCACAGGAAAAACCATAGCCTTGACTAGATGGACCTTTGTTGGCAAAGTAATGTCTCTGCTTTTGAATATGCTATCTAGGTTGGTCATAACTTTCCTTCCAAGGAGTAAGCGTCTTTTAATTTCATGGCTGCAGTCACCATCTGCAGTGATTTTGGAGCCCAAAAAATAAAGTCTGACACTGTTTCCACTGTTTCCCCATCTATTTCCCATGAGGTGGTGGGACCGGATGCCATGATCTTCGTTTTCTGAATGTTGAGCTTTAAGCCAACTTTTTCACTCTTATCTTTCACTTTCATCAAGAGGCTTTTTAGTTCCTCTTCACTTTCTGCCGTAAGAGTGGTGTCATCTGCATATCTGAGGTTATTGATATTTCTCCCGGCAATCTTGATTCCAGCTTGTGTTTCTTCCAGTCCAGCGTTTCTCATGATGTACTCTGCATAGAAGTTAAATAAGCAGTGTGACAATATACAGCCTTGACGAACTCCTTTTCCTATTTGGAACCAGTCTGTTGTTCCATGTCCGGTTCTAACTGTTGCTTCCTGACCTGCATACAAATTTCTCAAGAGGCAGATCAGGTGGTCTGGTATTCCCATTTCTTTCAGAATTGTCCACAGTTTATTGTGATCCACACAGTCAAAGGCTTTGGCATAGTCAATAAAGCAGAAATAGATGCTTTTCTGGAACTCTCTTGCTTTTTCCATGATCCATGCTTCAGTATTTAAAAAGCTATCAAAATCATATATAATTAATAGACCAAATTTAAAAATCTATATGATTTGTGTAGAAGCAATAAAAATAAATGTAATTTCAGCACTGCTTCATAGATAAAAAAATAAAATCTCCTAGCAGATGAAAGACAGATAAAATGTGTCACTTCTGGTTTGTTTTTTTTTAATCCATCCAATACCCATTCCTAAACACTTTTTTCTTACCTACTTCTTACTATCAAGGTGAAAAAGCCAACCATTCACTTTTCTAGTCTCTCTTGTGTAGGAATGGTCATATGACCTATTTCTGGACAGTGAAGTGAAAAGAGAATTCTGATGGAAGGATTCTAGGAATGACTTTCCTCCCTGATAAAAAAGATATGCATTCTTTCTTTTACTGACCATGGTTGTAAGTGACTTGTTTGAAGAATTTGTATACTGAATCACAACTGTCAAAATTTATTGGTACATTATGGTATTCCTTTTTTTTTTGACATTTGTAGGGGCTGTAGATGTCCTCTTTTGACTACTGATATTAAAAATCTGACTTTCCCCCTCTTTTTAAAAATTACTCTTCCTAGGGTTTAAAATTTTTTCATTTATTCCCCCACAGAATAAGCTTCAATTTTATTAATTATATGGATTTTTTTAAAATTCAAGTGTGGTTGATCTACAATGCTGTACTGATTTCTGCTGCACAGTACAGTGATCCGGTTGCGCATTTATACACATTCTTTTAGCATTCTTTCCCATTATGGTGTATCAAAGGGTACTGATATAGTTCTCCGTGCTATGTAGGAAGACCTTGTGGCTTATCCATTCTATATGTCATAGTTTGCATCTGCTAACCCCAACCTCCCACTCCCTGAATTTTCTATTCTAGTGATTTCTGCTTGTCGTTTCCGCTTCCTTTCGGTTGTTTTTTCGTCCCCAGCTTCTTGAGTGTAAAGTGTGCACAGCTGCTTGTGAGTCAGTTTGTTGCTGCTGTCGTTTGGTTGCCGAGTCACGTCTGATTCTTTGCCGCCCCGTGGACTGCAGCATGCCGGGCTTCCTCGTCCCCCAGAATCTGCTCAGATTCACGTCCATTGAGTCGGCGATGTCATCCAACCATCTCATCCTCTGTCGTCCCCTTCTCCTTTTGCCTTCAGTCTTTCCCAGCACCAGGGTCTTTTCCAATGAGTTGGCTCTTTGCATCAGGTGGTCACACTGTTGGAGCTTCAGCTTCAGCACCAGTCCTTCCATTGAATATTCAGGGTTGATTTCTTTAGGGTTGACTGACTTTATCTTTGTGCAGTCCAAGGGTCTGCATTTTACTTCACTGATTCCTAAGATGTTGATGTTCACTCTTACCATCTCTCGCTTGACCTTGATTTATGGGCCTAACATTCCAGGTTCCTATTCAATATTGTTCTTTATAGCATCAAAGTTTACTTTCACCACCAGGCTCATCCACCACTGTGCCTCACTTCTGCTTTGGTGAGCCAATTAAAAATTATAAATCTATTTGTAAATATTGCTTTAATTATATTTCCAAATTTGGAGATTTACTATCTTTACTATAATTTAGTTTAAATACATTTTCTAATTTCTATTTTGACATCTTCTTTGACTCAAGGATTATTTTTAAATGTATTATTTAACTTACAGTTGGAGATTTTAAAATTCCGTTTATGTAATTTATTTCTAATTTAAATCCATTGTGGTTGGAGGACATACTTTGAATGACTTCAGTCCTTAGAAATTTGTCAGGTTATTTTTCTTCTTTAGTCTGTAATAGGGTGGATTACACTGATTCTAAAGCAGTGAACCAGCTTTATACTTCTGGACAAAATTGACTGCGTTGTGATTTTTTTTAAATGTGTGTTGCTGGAATCTATTTGTTAATATTTCACTATGGATTTTTGTATCTATATTCATGAGAGCTTCAGTTTATAGTTTTTCTTTCTTGTACCATCTTTGCCTACTTTTTCTTTTTAATATTGGCTTCCTTCATAAAATTAGTGTGGAAATGCTTCTTTCTTTTCTCATTTGTGGAAGAGATTGTGTAGAACTGCTGCTATTTCTTCCATAAATGTTTAGTAGAACCCACCAGTGAAACCACGGGACCTGATATTTTCTTTGCTGGAAATTTTAAACTGCAAATCAACTCGTTTAATATATATAAGACTGGCCCGGTTATCCATTCCTTATTGAGTGCATTTTGGTAGATTGCATCATCTCAAGGAATAGGGCTATTTTATCTAAATTGTCAAGTTCATTTTCAGAGAGTTGTTTGTATACTCCTTTATTATTCTTATCATGTCTGTGGACAGTGTAGCAATTTCCCTCTTTCATTTCCGATACTGGTAATTTGAATCTTTTACATTCTTTTTTTTTTTTTTTTTTTTGAATCTTTTACATTCTTTATCTTTGTTAGTCTGGCTAGTGGAATATCAGCTTGACTGATCTTTTCAAAGAATCAATTTCTGGTTTCATTGATTTTTTCCCCTCCCCACCCCCATTTTCAACTTAATTGGTTTCTGCTCTTTTATTTATTATTTCCTTCCTTATGTTTATTTAGACTTCTTTTTTTTTTTTGCTTTTCTTTTTCTTGATTCTTAAGGCAGAGATTTACATGACTGATTTGAGTTGCTTTTTTAATAAAAAGTGTAATGCTGTATAATTCCTTTTAAGCACAGCATTAACTATATCCCACTCATTTTGATATGTTGCTTTTCATTTGTACTTAGTTTGACTAGCCCTTTTTACATTTTAAACTTTTAAAAATTTGTGCATTTTCTATTTCAAGTTGTTTTCATCATAGATTTGTCCTATTCATTAACCTGTTCAAAGAACCAAATTGTCTTTTCCCCTCTTTTTGTTCAATCTCTAATGTTGATTATTTTCCCTTATTTTATTTAGGTTTATTTCTGTAGTTTCTTTTCATCTTCTTAAAGTGTCCATTAATTAGCTCATTAATGGACAGTCTTTCTTTGTTATTAACATATGCATTTAAGCCTTTAAATGTCTAAATACTGCTTTTTTTGGGGGGGGGGTCTTGCACAAGTCTCGATATGTTATAAAGTTCTCGATAGCATTTTAATTACAGTTCAGTGTTAAAAAATGTTTCCTTATTTGGCTTCGTTGGGTCTTAGCTGCGGCACATGGAATCTTTGCTGGGTCACGTGGGATTTCTCGTTTCAGTTCAGGGACTCTCTGGATGCAGCTCGGGGGCTTACTGGTTCCATGGCGTGTGGGATCTCAGTTCCCTGACCAGGGGTCGAACCACCGCCCACTGCCACTCTGTCCTCAGGGCTCTCTTGTCCCTCCTGGTTGCCTGGTGCTCAGGCTGTGGGTCGTAGCTATTTCCTCCCCTGTCTTTGATGAGATCAGCTGTATCTCGAAGAGTTTGTTTCACAAAGTGATGCCAGAAGCAGAAATGTGCTCTCAGCTTTCATGACCACCGCCTCCACAGCAAGACTGAGGAACAGTGGAGGTGCAGGGCTGTTCTTCTGTTCTTCCTGATACTTACAGGAGCAGCTTGAGAGTTTTGCTGTTGAATTTTGCTGTTGCTGTTGTTCAGTCGCTCAGTCGTGTCTGACTCTTTGTGATCTCATAGACTGCAGCACACCAGGCTTCCCTGTCCTTCACCATCTCCTAGAGTTTGATCAAACTCATGTCCATTGAGTCGGTGGTGCCATCCAACCATCTCATCCTGTCGTCGCCTTCTCCTCCTGCCCTCAATCTTCCCCAGCATCAGGGTCTTTTCCAATGAGTTGGCTCTTCGCATCAGGTGGCCAAAGTAGTGGAGCTTCAGCTTCAGCATCAGTCCTTCCAATGAATATTCAGGGTTGATTTCCTTTAGGATTGACTTTGGGTAAATAATCTATCAAGCTCAGGAAGTTTCCTTAGGCTCAAAATTTAGCTTTTAATCCTCTAATTTGTTGTTTTAATTAATTCCATCCATTGTTTTCTTAATATTGACACATTCTTGCTTTCTTGGAATAAAAACTGTTTGATCATAAGGTATTAGTTTAATACATATTTGATTTAATGTTATAATGTTTTACTTATTTTTCCATCTGTCTTAAGAAATGAAAATTATTCACTTCTCCTTTTAGAATAACTTAAGAAAGCTTTTGCACCAAGGCTATGTTAGCTTCATGAACTGAATTGAGGAAATTTCTTTTTCCAAGACGTGGAATCCTTTGAGTAACACAGAGTTGATCATTAATTTGGGAAGCCACCTGGGTACCATCACTTAGATATTGTGAACATTAAAATTAATTTGGATCTTGCTTGTGGTGATCTTGAAACCCAGGTAATTTGGGACAACTCCTCTTTCGATGACAGCAAGAGAAGCTAGATAAAAACATTCTACTTGAAGGGATTGCAGACTTAATGAGATAGTTAAGAATTCCTGGTCTAGAGTTTGGCAGGCTTGATAAACTGAGGAGGTTAAGACTTGCACTTTGCACTGATTCTCTTACTGGGAGAAGTCGCCGATTCAGTATGGGAGTTACTGAAAGACCAAAAGTTACTGTCTTTGAAAGTAATATGTTTGGGCTGTTTTTGATATTTTCTCTCTTTCTTTAGTTTTCTGCAGATTACCACGCTGTGTGGCCTCTTTTTACTTTTCCCACTTGGGTTGTAAAGATTTCTTAAATCTCTTCTTGATCCTTTTCATCTATTTGGGTAAATTCTAGGGTGCTGTTTCTTCATGATTATTCTGCCCTGTAAACACATCCTGCTGAATTATTGTTTTGCCTCTTCCCGTACGTTGTGCTGTTGTATCGCGCTTAGCCACTCCGTCGTGTCCAACTCCTTGCAGCCCCGTGGACTGCAGCCCAGCAGGCTCTTCTGTCCGTGGGATTCTCCAGGCAAGAACACTGGAGTGGGTGCCATCTCCTACTCCAGGTGACCTTCCTGACCCAGGGATCAAACCCACGTCTCCCCCCTCTGCACTGGCAGGCAGGCTCTTCACCACTGGTGTCACCTGGGAAGCCACGCATTTATCCGTGTGCACTCTGCGGTCCATGGAGTTGCAAAGGGCTGGACACGACTGGGAGACTCACTTTCACGTAGTCCCACCTGTTTCTGTTCCCACTTGTTTCCGTTCCCACTTGTTTCTGTTCCCACTTGTTTCTGTTCCCACTTGTTTCCGTTCCCACTTGTTTCTGTTCCCACTTGTTTCCGTTCCCACCTGTTTCTGTTGCTTTTCTTTTGTTATTACACCCAAAATATTGTTGCCATAATCAGTGTCAAAGAGTTTCTAACCTGTGTTTGTGCCTAGGAGTTTTATGATTTCAAATCTTGTGTTTAAGTCTTTAATCCATTCTGAATCAATTTTTGTGAGTTGTGAAAGATAAGTATCCACTTTGGCTTTTCCATGTGTGATTATCCAACTTTCCCAGCACCACATTGAAGGTATAGTCCTTTCCTCATTGATTAGTTTGGCTTCTTTGTTAAACATTAGTTAACTGTGTATGCAAGGGTTTATTTCTGGGCTCTTAATTCTCCTCAGTAGGTCTTTGTGTCTATTTTTAGGCCAGACATATATGGTTTTGATTACTGTAGCTTTGTAATATAGTTTGAAATCAGTAGGTGTGATGCCTTCAACTTTGTTTTTCCTTCTCAGGATTGCTTTGCCTCTTTGGGATCTTTTTTGACTCCATACAAATTTTAGGATTTTTTTTCCCTATTTCTGTGAAAAATGCCACTGGAATTTTGGTAGGGACTGAATTGAATCTATAGGTGGCTTTGGGTAGTATGGACATTTTAACTAATACTAATTCTTCCTTTTCCTTGCAGTGTGTACTTGGCTCCTGTGTCATGAATTAACTGATCCCATGTATGTGGCTTTATTTCTGGGCTCTCTGCTCTGTTCCTTTGGTCTGTGTGCCTGTTATGTTACACGTTATTTTAATGCACATTTCTCACTTTTTTTTTTTTTTTTTTACAAATGACTTGCTACTTGTTGTTTATTTTATATTTATTTTAGATTATAGAAATGATGTGAGACAAAAAGCAAGTTAGAGCAATTTTCTTATTCAAGTTTGAAATGGCTCATAAAGCAGTGGAGACGACTTGCAACATCAACAACACATTTGGCCCAGGAACTGCTGATGAACGTACGGTGCAGTGGTGGTTCAAGAAGTTCTGCAAAGGAGACGAGAGCCTTGAGGATGAGGAGTGCAGTGACCGGCCGTCGGAAGTTGACAACAGCCAATGAGAGGATCAGTGAAGCGGATGCTCTTACAACTACACGAGAAGTTGATCTTAACGAGAAGTTGCCAAAGAACTCAACCCCGGCATTTGAAGCAAACTGGAAAGGTGAAAAACCTCGATAAGTGAGTGCCTTACGAGCTGACAGCAAATCACAAAAATTGTCATTTTGCAGTGTCCTCTTCTCTTACTCTACGCAACAACAGTGAACCACTTCTCGATAGGATGGTGGCGTGATGAAAAGTGGCTTTTACACAACTGGTGATGACCAGCTCAGGCTTGGACCGAGAAGGCGCTCCAAAGCACCTCCCAAGGCCAAATTTGCGCCAAGAAAAGGTCATGGTCACTGTCTGGTGGTCTGCTGCCTGTCTGATCCACCATAGCTTTCTGAACCCAGCGAAACCACTACATCTGAGCAGTACGCTCAGCAGGTCACTGAGGGGCACTGAAAACTGCAGCGGCTGCAGCCTGTACTGGTCAACAGAGCGGGCTCAGGTCTTCTCACGACAATGCCCAACCACACGTCGAACAACCAGCGCTTCGAAAGCTGAATGAATCGAGCTACGGCATTTTCCTCATCTGCCACATTCACCTGAGCTCTCGCAAACTGATGACCACTTCTTCAAGCATCTCAACAACATTTTGCAGGATAAATGCTTCCACAACCAGTAGGATGCAGAAAACGCATTCCAAGAGTTTGTCAAATCCCAAAGCAAGGATTTTTACGCTACAGGAATAAACAAACTTATTTCTCATTGGCAAAAATGTGTTGATTGTAATGGTTCCTATTTTTATTAATAAAGATGTATTTGAGCCTAGAAATGGCAACCCACTCCAGTATTCTTGACTGGAGAATTCCATGGACAGGGGAGCCTGGCAAGCTACACTGCGTGGGGTTGCAAAGAGTCCGACATGACTGAGCGGCTAATACACACACACATAATGATTTAAAATTCAGGGCCCAGAACCGCAATCATATTTGCACCAACCTAATAGTTACCATATGTAGGCGCATGCGTGGGTGCCTGTGTGGGTGTGTGTGTGTGTGCTCACTCATGTAGGACTTTTTGCGGCCCCATGGACTGTAGCCTGCGAGGCTCCTCTGTCCATGGAATTTTCCAGGCAAGAATACTGGAGCCAGTTGCCATTTGGGAGGAAGTCTTCCTCTCTGTAATTGTTTTACCTCTTCTGGGCACCAGGGGGAGCTAGAACTCTTTGGTCGCTTAAATCCAGTTCTAGAGGAAAAGGTGAATTTTGCTTTCTCATCCCCAAAAGGCTGAATGCTTCTGGGTTACCCTTACACCAAACCATTGTTCCCACCCAAAGCAAGGGGGTAGGTCCCAGAGCCCTATCTCTGGTGGGTCCTGGACTCCCACCCCTTTCCCTTAAGCTAATTTTTAACAGAAAATCTGGGACTAACACAATATTGTAAATCAACTGTGTGTGTACGTTAGTTGCTCAGTTGTGTCAGACTCTTTGCAGACTCTAGCCTGCCAGGCTCCTCTGTCCATGGAGTTCTCCAGGCAAGAATACTGGAGTGGATTGCCATTCCCTTCTCTGGGGGATCTTCCTGACCCAGGGATTGAACCCCAGTCAACTGCATTGCAGGCAGATTCTTTACCATCCGAGCAACCAGGGATTACCAAAAAAAAAAGAAGACTAAAGATAAAATAAAGATATATTCAGGGAGACAAACTGAGGGAGTCTGGCATGGAATTCACAGTAAAGAAAATACTGAAAGCTATTTTTCAGGAGAAGGAAACACTCAGAAGGAAGGTTAGAGGAACAGGAAGGTGGAAAGAGCAGCCAAACAGTGGCTATGCGAGCAAGTGTCCATCAGCGTTAACGGTATCGTCAGCAGTAACATCTCGTTGGCTTAAAAATACGCAAAGAATGAAACTACATGGCAACACTGGCCTGGAATTTGTGAGAGGGTAGACAGGGTTAACTGTTCCTAGATTTTTGCCTTGTTCATAAAAACAGCATTTAATATGAGACTTTGATAAGTTCAGGAAGCATGTTCTAATCTCTAGGGTAACTACTGAAAGAATATAAAAGACTGCATAATATCTAAGTTCATAGAGTAAAAAAAATGGAATAATAAAAAATGATTCATCCAAAAGTAGTTAGTATAAGAGAGAAAGAGGAATATAGACCAAGTGTAAACAACTTATTAAACGGAGGTATGTCAGTAATTACTAAAGTATATTTAAATCCCAATATATTAATATTTGCATTATATATGAATGGAGACTTCTATTTCTAACCAATAATAAGGAGCAGATATACTCTATCACCTGAATCAACCAAAGAAAGGACAAAATAGATGAAACAATGGTTTTTCAAGACACAGAGAATCAGGCAGAAAGGAGTGACAAGAATAAATGAGCTAAGCTCTCTTGCTGCCCCAGCTTGCTGCCTTGATAATTTTGGAGGTGAAGTGTGGTGGACTCCTGAGTTGAGATGGAGCCGAGGGTCAGAGGACGACAGGGAAGCTAGTGTTTGCAGGACAGAAGACCCGGGAGGAGAGGGCTGCAGAGACAGACCCCGTGAGATCTGCCTAGGGTCCCCCTTGAGTATTAAGGCTCAGCAGTGATCAGCAGACGCACAGGAAGCCACCTGAGTTAGGAAAAGAGCCGCTGAAAGCTACAGTGCTCAGTGACTGTACATGGCTGGGGATGGAGGCTGTTACAACTAGCCACGCTGGAAACCTTGAGATTCATGGGGCATTGGGTAGAGTTCACAGCAGGATTTTGCCTCAGGAGTGGGAAATATTTAATCCTAGACCAAGCACTGCTCTGGTCTACCTAATAGACTTTTAAAACGAAGACCCAGAAACTTCTCTGGCAATCCAGTGTCTAAGACTCAGTGTTCCCAACACAAGGGACCTGGGTTCAATTCCTGGTCAGGGAACTGAATCCTGCATGCCGCAACTAAGAGTCTTCAAGACAGCCTCCTGGTACTGACAGTCTGTTACGGTCCAGCCAACAGAGAGGTTTAAAACTAAAGTTAGAGCTCATTTAAACTGCCAAATGCTTGATAATGAATATCATCATTATGTTGACATCTAAAACCAGAATTTTTCAGTCTACTGTGGTAAGAACTGCACCAATGCTTTCTTCATTGAGCTTCATCACGTGGTAAAAATGCTGAAAATTAAAACAAATAATTAAAAAAAAAAAAAAGCCAGTTTGCCTGCTGCCACTGAAAATCCTAAAGAGAGACCACCCTGAGTGCTGCAAGTAAGGCCTGGTGCAGCTACATCAATAAATAGAGAAAATAAATATATTAAAGAAGGCCTCCTCTCTCCAGGGTCTCCCTTTTTAGACTAGAGTTGACGAACTTAAAAAAAGAAAAAAGTAAAGACCCAAAAAGATCACAATATTTCTGAGGACCTTAACAGGATCCCAGAACAAACACAGGAACATAAAAATATCAAAACCCAGCTAGGTAAAATTCACCATGTTTGTCTTTGAAGCAAAAACTATCAAGCAGGCAAAAAGGTAGAGAAATAAATCAACTGAAACCAACCCAGAACTGAGACAGATGTTAGAATTAACAAAGATATTAAAGCAGTTATTGTAACTGTAATCCATATATTCAAAAGTTAGGTACGGACATAGAATATATAAAATGGCTCAAGTCAGACTTCTGTAGCTGGAATAATCTGTGAGATGAAAAATACACGGAATGGTATCCGCAGCAGTTTGGACATTGCAGAAGAAATGATTAGGGGGTTTAAAGACAGAGAGAAAAGAGAATTTACAAATGGAAAGAGCTTTTGTGAGATTTAGGGCAATTTCAGGTGGCTTAATATATGGTTAACTGGAACCCTGGAAAGAGAGGAGGGGGAGATATAAAAATATCTAAAGAAATAATTACTAAAATTATTTCCAAATTTGATGAAAACTATAACCTGACAGCCCCCCTGCGAAGCTCGACAAACTTCCAGCACAAGAAACTGAAGTAAGACTATCTTGAAGCGCATCATAATTAAATTGCTCAAAATGAATGGTAAAGAGAAAATCAGCCAGAGAAAAGACATTTTACGTACAGAGGAACAAAGCTAAGAAACGAGCAGATTTCTCATCAGAAGCAATCAAAGCAAGAAGATAGTGCAGGAGCAACATCTTTAGATATGAAAAAATAAAACCCTTAGGATTCTATATCTAGGGAAAATATCTTTTCAAATGAGGATGAAATAAAGACCTTTTCAGAAATACAAAAGCCGAAAAAAAATTCATGAGCAGCACATTTGTATTACAGAAAATGTTAAAGGAAATGTCAGAGGTAAAATGGTATCAGGTAGAAATGCAAACCTACCAAAGGGATGAATAGTGTCTGAAATGGTAACTACACTGGTAATGTGTAAGATTTTAAAACCTATTTAAATTAAAAAATAATAACCATGTATTGTTGGTTTCATGCATTTATAAAAGGAAAACGTATGACCACAATAGCACAAACGTCATGAACAAAGAAATGGAAATATGCTATTGTTAAGTTTCTTATTTTATACACGAAATGGAATATCATTACCGGTAGATTGTGGTAAGTTAAAGATGTATCTACAACATTTAAAGCAACCGCAAAATACTAAGGAGACCGATAAGTCAAAAAAGGAGATAAAATGGAATTATGAAAAAATTCTCAAGAATCCAAAAGAAGGCAGCAGAAGAGGATAAGAAGAATAGAGAGCAGAAGGAACAAAGAGAACCCAGAGGACAGAGAGGGTTAAATCTAATCAAAACTCTAATCATATGAAATGTTAGTGACCCAAACACCCACGTAAAAAGTAAGAGACGTCAGACTGGATAAAAAGCAGGAACCAACTATATCTTCAGTCCATAAGAAATCCATTTTACATACAGAGACACAAAGAGATGAAAATTAAAAGAATGGAATGCAATGTTTATGCTAACACTAATCAAAAAAGCTGAAGTCATTAAATTAATATAAGACAAAGTGGATTTCCAAGTATCCAAAGTGTGTGTGTGCTCAGTCATGTCTGACTGTTTGCGACCCTATGGACTGTAGCCCACCAGGCTCTTCTGTCTGTGGGACTGTCCAGGCAAGAGTACTGGAGTAGGTGGTCATTCCTCCTCCAGAGCATCTTCCTGACTCAGGGATCGAACTTGCGTCTGCTGTGTCCTGCATCGCAGGTGGATTCTTTACCGTCAAGCCACGGGAGGAGCCCCGAAGTGGATTTTAGGGTGAAGAGTATTGCCAAAGATAAGGAAAGTCATTTCGTAATGAGGAAAGTTTCAATTCATCAACAGAACATTATCCTAAGCAATTATGCAGCTAATAACAGAGATCTGAAATGCACGAAGCAAAATCTGATAGAACTGCAAAAGGAAATAGAGTGAAACTCAGATTTCAGCACCTCTTCCTCAACAATTTGTGAAAGCAACTAGACAGAAAATCAGTATGGATGTGGAAAGCTTGAACAGGACTAGCCATTAACTTGACCTAAGTAACAGTTGTTGAACCCTCTACCCAGCAACAGTAGAATTCACATGCTTTTCACGGCATACTGAATGTTTACCGAGATTGACCCCATTGTGAGCCACGAAACAAATCTCAATACATTTGAAAAGGATTCAAGTCATCAAGGGGCTTTCCTGGCGGTCCAGGAGTTGAGACTCCGCCTGCCAGTGCAGGAGACACAGGTACCATCCCTGGTCCGGGAAGATCCCACATGCTGCGGAGCAACCATGCCTGTGACCACAGCTACTGAGCCTGAGCCCTAGAGCCGGCCAGCCAGTCACTGAACCCCAGAACTACTGAAGGCTGGGAGCCTAGAGGCCATGCTCTGCGACAAGAGAAGCCACTGCAAAAAGAAGCCCCACAATGCAAGAAAGACTAGCCACCGCTTGCCACAGCTAGAGAGAGCCCACGCGCAGCATCGAAGACCCAGCAAAGCCCAAAATAAATCAATCAATCTTTTTTTTTAAAAAAGGATTCAAGTCATCAAATATGCTCTTTGATAAGAATGGAATTTAATTAGAAATCAGTAACAGAAAAATCTCTGAAAAATCCCTGTATAATTAGAAGCGAAATGGCTTATAAATAATCTGTCGATAAAGAAGAAATCAAAACAGAAATTAGAAAGTATTGGGAACCGAATGCTTGTGAAAACAGATTAGATCTGTGTGATGCTATCAAAGCACTGCTTCGGGGGAATCTGATCATTGTAGACATATAAATTAAGATCGAAGAGAGGTCTCACATCAATAATTTTAGCTTCTATCTTTAATCAGAAAGGTAAGAGCGTGTAAACAGACACGGAGGCTTCCCAGGTGGCGCAAGTGGTAAAGAATCTGCCTGCCAATGCAGGAGAAGCAGGAGACGTGAATTCGATCCCTGGGTTGGGAAGATTCCCTGGAGTAGGAAATGGCAACTCACTCCAGTAGTTTTGCCTGGAGAATTCTGTCTATTGAGATGATCACGTGGTCTTAAAAATTCTATTGATGTGGTTTTGTTGTATTGATTTCTGTATGTTAAATCAACCTGTATTCCTGGGATAAACTTAATTTGATTATGGTATATAATCCTTTTTCTATATTGATGGATTCAATATTTTACATGTATATGCGTAAGAGATATTGATCTGTAGTTTTCTTGTGATGTCTTTGATTTCAGTACGTTATGGGGTAATACTAGCCTCATAGAATGAGTCAGAAGTGGTCTCTCTTCCTCTCTTTTTTGGCAGAGTTTGTAAAGAATTGATATTAATTTTTCCTTTAATATTTGGTAGAATTCACCAGTGAAGAAATCTAAACCTGGCTTTGTCTTTCTTGATTTTTTTGGTTACTAATGCAACTTCTTAACTTGTTGGGGGTAGAGTCAGATTTAAAATTTTTTTCTGTAGCAATCTTTTAAGAAAAATTTCCATTTAACCTAACTTGTCTAATTTAATGGCATACAATTGTTCATAGTATTCCTTTATAATCCTTTTTATTTCTGTAGTGCCTGCAGTCATGTCTTCTCTTTTATTTCTGACTTTTGAGTAATTTGAGTCTTCTCTCTCTTTTTGGTCACTGTGGCTAAAGGTCTGTCAACTGGGTTGATCTTTTCAAAGAAGCACCATTTGGTTTCGTCGATTTGCTCTGTTTTTCTCTTCTTTATTTCATTCATTGCTTCTGTAGTCTTTGTCCTTTCTCTTTTTCTGCGTGTCCTACGCTGGGTTTGCTTTTCTTTTCCAGTGTGTCAGGGTAGAGGGTTATTTGACATCCTTCTTCTTTTCAAACACAGATTTGTAGCTACAAATCTCACCCCCTGTTAGTGGCACCCCATGCATTTGGGTACATGGTGTCTTCATTTTCAACCCAGAGTATTTTTGAATTTCTCCCGTGATTTCTTCTGTGACTTACTGATTCTTTAGGAGTGTGCTGTTTAATTTCCACGTGTGGGTGAGTTCCCCAAATTCCTTTCTTCGGTTGGCTTCTAATGTCACTCCAGTGCAGTCCAAGGCCCTATTTTGTATGATTTCATTTTTTGAGATTTATTGAGGTTTGTTTTATGACCTAATACTCGTCTGTCTATTCTGGAGAATGGTCCGCGTGTGCTTGAGAAGGCTGTGTGTTTCGCTGCTTTGGTGCAGTGTTGTCAGTGTCCAGTCCATGTGCTTGGTCTGCCATCTTGTCCAGATCTTTCATCTACTTATTGGTACACATGCTTGGCAGACTGCTTGGGAGCTGGAGCTACATACACAACACTTGGGTGTCCTTCAACCCACTACGCGCCTCCAGCTCCCATCTAGGGCCAACTGTCTGCACTTTCCAGAATGACCCCGAGTGGAAGTAGCAGTAGTGAGTGTTCCGGTC
Source organism: Bos indicus (assembly GCF_029378745.1). NCBI lineage: Eukaryota > Metazoa > Chordata > Mammalia > Artiodactyla > Bovidae > Bos > Bos indicus. Next base: position 66,646,389 of record NC_091780.1, on the reverse strand, counting down.
TTGTTTCTAAGCATCAGTTCAGTTCAGTCGCTCAGTTGTGTCCGACTCTGCGACCCCATGGACTGCAGCACGCCAGGCTCCCCTGTCCATCACCAACTCCTGGAGCTTACTCAAACTCACATCCATTGAGCTGGTGATGCCAACCAGCCATCTCGTCTTCTGTCGTCCCCTTCTCCTCCTGCCTTCAATCTTTCCCAGCATCAGGGTCTTTTCCAACGAGTAATTTGCATCAGATTTCTAACCACAGGGGGAAAATTGGAGAAGGCAATGGAACCCACTCCAGTACTATTGCCTGAAAAATCCCATGGGCGGAGGAGCCTGGTAGTCTACAGTCCATGGGGTCGCTAAGAGTTGGACACGACTGAGCGACTTCACTTTCACTTTTCACTTTCATGCATTGGAGAAGGACATGGCAACCCACTCCAGTGTTCTTGACTGGATAATCCCAGGGATGGGGGAGCCTGGTGGGCTGCCATCTATGGGGTCGCACAGAGTTGGACACGACTGAAGCGACTTAGCAGCAGCAGGGCGTAAATATTTAGTATTTTACCAGTAAGAGTGATGTTAGCTATAGTTTTATTCATTTTTTTAGACACAGTATCAGGTTGAGGATAGGAGTTTCTTTCGTTTTCCTAGTTTATTGAGATTTTTTTTTTATTACAAAGAGGGATTTGATTTTATCAAATTCTTTTGTGTTTCTATTGAGATGATTATTTAGTTCTCTACTTTTTCTGTTAATGCAATGAATTGTGTTACATTGCTTAGTTTTCGAATGTTAAACCAACTTTGCAATTTTGGAGATACCTCAATTGGTCTTGATGTATTATTATTATTTTTTTTAATCCTTTTTTTTTTTTTTTGAGTTGCTAGTATTTCTTTTAGGATTTTTAATGTATATTCATGGGAGGCATTGACCTGTAATTTTTCATTTTGAATGTCCCTCTCAGATTGCTAAAAAAGTTATCCTGCCTCAGAAATGAACCAGGAAATACTCCTTCTTTCTCTGTTAAAAAGTTTGTGCAATTTTGGTGTTTTTCTTCCTTAAACATTTTGGAGAATTCTGGAGTGGAATCTTTTGACTGGAGTGTTCTCTGTGGGAAGGTTTGTTTTTTAATTATGGATGCAGTTTATTTAATAGGTACAAACTGCATTTCTTCTTGGACCATTTTTCATGTTGTTTTTCAAATTATGTCATTATACTCATTTAATCTAAAATTTCAAGTATATTTGCATAAAGTTGTTTCCAATGTTTTATTATTATCTATTTAATGTGGACACCTACACTGGTGTCCCTCTTTTCATTTTTTCAATTCATTATTTGTGTCTTCTTTCTTTCTGAAACTCAGGTTTGCTAAGGGCGAAGCGACTTAGCAGCAGCAGCAGCAGTGGCGGCGGCAGTTAAGTTTTCAACGTTTACAAGGGAGCAATTTTTAGCTTTGCTTTTTTTTCTTCTATGTGTCTGTTTTATATTTTTTGCTCTCAACTTTTACTTTTGGAATTTAATTATTTTTTACTTTCTTGATTTAATTTGATATTATTTTTGGGAGGATTAGATCATTGATTTTCAATCTGTTATCTTTTCTAATATATACATTGAAAGCCTCTAAGCCCTGGTTTAGCTGAATTTCAAAGGTTTTGTACTTGCACTATTATTATTGTTCAGTTCAAACTATTTTCTATTTTTCATAGTGATTTATTCTTTGATCCACAGGTTATTTAGAAATGCATTGTTTAATTTCCAAACATTTGGTGGTTTTTAGTTATATTACTGTCATTTTTATCTAGTTTAATTTACTCTGATCAGGTAGCATACTTTGTATAACATTATTTATTTATTTATTTTGTATAACATTATTTTAATCACTTGAAACTTGTTTAGATTTGATTGTGGCCCAAAATGTGGAGCATTCGATAAATATTCCATGCGCCTTTAACAAGAACATGTACTTGGAAGTTTCTGGAAGTGGTGGTGTGTATGTGGCAGTTAGGTTATTCATCATGTTGTTCTCCTATACACTTATTTTTTTCTCCACTTGTTCTGTCAGTTTCTGTGAGAGGAGTGGTAAAATCTTCACCTAAGTTTGCAGATGCTCATTTATCTTTTTATTCCTGCCAACTTTTGCTCTGTATATTTTGAAGCTGTATTATTAGGTCCATACACATTTAGGATTTTTTAGGTTTTCCTGTTGAATGAACACTTTAATCATTACGGATTATCCCTCTTCATTTCTAGGAATACTTCCGGCCTTAAAATGTCCATTGCTCTGTTTAGCGACGGTCCTTCCGGCTTTCTTCCGGTTAGTGACGACTCGGTACAGCGCCTCTCATCCTCTCACTTCCAACCTTTCCCTGTCCCTCCGTTATCCTGACATGCAGAGTGGGCATTTGGTGAACAGCACACAGACGGGTCTTGGTGTTCAGCCAGCCTACCGTTTCTGTCTTTTAACTGGAGTGTTTGCTCCGTAACATTTAATAAAATGAACTGGTGTCGCTGGGTTTATGTGTATCAACCTACTATGGTTTCTACATGTTCCGTCTGTTTCTTATTCCTCGATTTTTCTTATTTTATGAATAATCAGGTGTTTGTACATTTGATCTATTTAGATCTTAATGTCATGATTTAAAAAAAAATTTAATATCATTTTAGTGGTTTCCATGGACTGGAGATTTCAGTATGAATTCCTGACTTATTGCTGTCTGTCTTAAGCTAGTACATTTATCACTTCCCAAGCAGTGTGAGAACCTTACAAAAGTCTAGCTCTGTTTATCCTCTCCGTCCTTTATTTTAATGTTCCCACATTTTTTTTTTACTTCTATTTCATAACCTCACAGCATATTATTATTTTTGTTTTAAACAGTCAACGTGCATTCACAAAAAATAATGTAAATATATTTTTAACCACTTATTTACCTTTTTGTATGTTCCTCACTCTTTCCTGTAATTCTGTGTTTCCATCTGGGGCTGTTTCTCTTTGTCTTAAAGAAAAAGATCTTGCTTCCTAGTTCTTGTATTGCTGGGCAGCTAGTGACAGAAGCTCTTAACTTGTGTTTCTTTAAAAATGGAAAACGTCTTTGTTGTTCAGTTGCTCAGTCATGTTTAACTCTTTGCGAGTCCATGGACTGCAGCACGCCAGGCTTCCCTGTCCTTCACTGTCTTTGGAGCTTGCTCAAACTCATGTCCATTGAGTCGATGATGCCATCCAACCATCTCATCCTCTGTCGTCCCCTTCTCCTCCTGCCTTCAATCTTTCCCAGCATCAGGGTCTTTTCCAATGAGTCGGCTCTTTGCATCAGGTGGCCAAAGTACTGGAATGTCAGCTTCAGAATCAGTCCTTCCAATGAATATTCAGGGTTGGTTTCCTCCGGGATTGACTGGTTCGATCTCCTTGCTGTCCAAGGAACTCTTCAGCAACAGTCCTTTGTCTAAGCGTCTTCTTCAGCACCACAATTTGAAAACATCAGTTTACCTTGATCTTTTTCTTTAAAAAATTAAAATTTTTTATTTTAATTTTTTAATTTAAATTTAATTTAAATTAAAAAAATTTTTAAATTTAAATTAAAAAACTTAAAAAATTTTTAAATTTAAAAAATTAAAAAAAATTTTAATTTAAATTAAAAATTTTTGTAATTTAAATAAAAAATTAAAATTAAAAAATATTGAAATAATTATAGATTTACTGGATGTTGCAAAGACAGCATACAGAGAGCCTGTGTACTCTTCATCCAGTTTCCCCAGTTACATCTTATATAATTTTAGTGCAAGATCAGGACACTGACATTGGTACAAAGTGTATGGATAGTTCCGTGCCGTTTTCTGACACCTGCAGATACATGTAACCACCCCTGCAGTCAAGATACAGAACTGCTCCATCATCACAAAGACCTGTTGGAACCAGCATCCTGCCAGCTTGAGAGAAACATAGAAAGCTTCCTCCCTTTGAGTCTCTTTACCTCCATCATTTTTAACAGAATTGTCTTAAATATTTCTTCTACCCACATAGAAATCCATATCAGGCAATGTTATACTTTTTGGTTCTACTATCAGACATAGTTTAGAAGTCTCAAGCGAGAAGGTGACTCTGTTGTGGTTACTCACTTTTTGCTCTTTATGCTGTTTACTTTACCTTCCTGATGTTCCAAGATTCCTTCTTTTATTCCCTTTCTGTTTCAAGAACTTGCTTTGATTAGTCTTTTGGGTAGATCAAGCTCTAGTAGAGTTGACCTGTTTTAATTTCCCTCTTACTCCTGGTATACAGCCTGTACTCCCTGGATGTGGTCCTGACTCCTTTACCTCTAAGATGTAGTCTTTCTGCCGTCTCATCTAAAAGCCCAGGGGGTCTTCCCAAGCCCCTCAGTCTTGCTGGGGGTGAATTCCCACTTCTGTCTCCACTGTTGTTCACGGCTGGTGTTTCTCAGCTTAGCTCCTGAGTCTCCGGGATGGGTTTGCTCTGATTTCTTAGAGTCTCACCCTACGCAGTCACAGTGGGACAGTGACTTGAGGGGAATCGGGACAGAGGATATTATGTTTACTTCTTCACGGTCTTCTCCACCTCAGAATCTCATCCCTCGTCTTATGTGACTTGGCATCAGTCACATGTGCCTCTGACCTCTGTGTTCTCAACTCACAAGTCTTGTGCTTTGTGTCTGGACTTGGGTTCCCAGCGTCGGGAAGTAGAAATGCCCCTATGGAAACAGTGGGGAATTTTTGTGGCATTCACATCACGGACTTCTCTCTCCTCTCACTGGGCATAACTTTCCAAATTCTGTCTGCCTCGGTGGTTCAGTGCCTTCGCGTGATTGTTTCATATTTTATCCACCTTTTTCAGCTGTTATCAGCGAGGAGATTAGCTCAGTAAGGCCTTCTATCATCCCTTCTCTGTTAAAATTCCTTTCTAAAATTCAATGCATTATACTCTCTGATGATAAAATCTCCCCAAATTTGTCTGATGGGAGCCTCTTCTATCTGTTTCTTGTGAAATCCTGACACTCCACCATCAGTTTCGATTGCTTCCTTCTTTTCTGGCACAAATAATTTTGACTTTTCTTGCCCCAGGATTGTTACCAACTTCTAGGCCAGCTCAACGGAGAGAGCTAAAAAGCAAATATTTCAAAATGAGTTCATGTTAATACTTCTCATTTCACCCCAACATCCTTCCCTCTTCCAATTTTGCACCCCCTTTCTCCTACGAGGAATCCTAGTTTTCAGGGACATCCCTATGCTTACTTTCTGCTCAGTCCTACAATACACAGAAAACAGTTTAAGAATTGCAGCCTCAAATCCACTACTGATAACAAACTTTTCAGAAAAGTTCAGAATCTCTTTTAGTTCTTCCTGTGTTCACCCAGACAGAGCAATGTGTTCAAAAAGCACTTGAATGATTCCTTTTTTCCCTCTATGTGGTTATGTTATCAAACGGATAATAGTTATATGTATTTGTTTCTGTTTGTACTTGATTTCAGGGTATTTCTCAAATCGTGTTGATTTAATTAATTTTATGAATGTATAAAATTCTTGCAGAGTCAGACGCAACAGCGACTGAACTGAACTGATGAATGTATAATATATGAACATGGTTCAAAAGATAAAGTAGTTAAAAAGGTATATTCAGAGTAGTCCCGTTCTAGCTCACTTTCCCTTACTATGAGCAAATCTGAGCATTAAAAAAAATATGTATATATATATATATATATAAGATTTCTACTTTTATAGCTAACCAATTTCACTGGTTTCTGTTTTTTTCTTCCTATTTCTTTTGCAGATCTCCATAATTTTCTCTATTTCTTTGGGGGAAATTAGGCTGTTTAAACTTCCTGTCTTTGCTGAGATAAATTTTGGTAAATTGTACATTCCTAGAAAAGTATCCATTTCATCAGTTCATCTAAGTTTTCACATGTATTTTCACAGAGTTGTGCAAAGTTGTCGATTATGGTTTTTTGGAAACTCCTATGTTGCAATATGTATTACCTTCTTACCGTTTCTTTTATCCATGGCCACATCGCACAGCACGCGGGACCTTATAGTTCTGCTTCCAGGGATCAAACTTGTGCCCCCCTGTGGTGGAAGCACAGAGACTTAAGCACTGGACCGCCAGGGAACTCCCAATCCATACTTTTCTTGATAACTAAACACTTTTCTCTTTTGTAATTGTTTTCAAAAGATCAGATTTTGATTTATTAGGTAGCCCCATGGCTACTATTTTTCATCTCATGAATTTCTTTTTTTAAAAATTGAGGTGTAAGTCACACGGTGTACAGTGAACAATTTAAAAATGTACAATTTAGTAAGATTTGGTGTTCACAATGTTGTGTAATCACTTCTCTCTCTAGTTTCAAAAAAATTTTCACCACCCCTTAAGTAATTATTTCTCATTCTTCCCTGCTGCTACGGTCAGCTTTTCGTCTCTATGCATTTGCTTATTTCGGATATAAAAGGAGTCAGATAGCATGTGACCTTTAGTTTCTGCCTTCTTTCACTGGCATAATGTTTTTTGAGGTTCATCCAAGCGGTGGCATGCATCAATACTTTCTTTGTTCCTTTTTGTAGCCAAATAATATTTCACTGTATGGATAATCCATATTTAGTTTATCTATTCACCAGCTGATGGGCATTTGGTTCTTTTATTTTACCTTTTGGCTGTTATAATAATGTTGCTGTGAACATTCATGCCCAAGTTTCTATGTGGACATATGTTTTCATTTCTCTTGGGTAGAGTCCTAGGAGTGGAATTGCTCAAATGGTAACTTTGGGTTTAACATTTTTGAGAAGTTACCAGAGTATTTTCCTAACGTGGCTGCGTCACTCCCATCCCCACTACCTCATTCATCGCTGCTTTTTTAGCGTCATTATTTTTTTTATTGTGCATTCTTTAGATTTCCTTTGTTGTTCATCTTCTAGTTTTGGGTTGGGAATGTGGCTCACTTATATTCATTATTTCATTTTTATTGATTCAAGTGTTTGCTTTTTTTAAATTGAAGTATTGTTGATTTGCAATGTTGTGGTAATTACTGCCGTGCAACAAAGTGATTCCGTTATACACACGCATACGTTCTTTCTTTATATTCTTTTCCATTATGGCTTATTCCAGGAGTTTGGATATAGTTCCTACGCAGGAGGCCCTTGCTGTTTATCCATTCTAAATGGAATAGCTTGCATCTACTAACCCCACACTCCCAGTCCATCCCTCTCCCTCCCGTCTCCCTTGGCAACCACAGGTCTGTTCTCTGTGTTGCTGTTCAGTTGCTCAGTCGTGTCCGAATCTTTGCGACCGCACGGACTGCAGCACAACCAGCTTCCCTGTCCTTCACTAGCTCCCAGCGTTTGCTCAGATTCATGTCCATTGTGTCAGGGATGCCACGTAACCGTCTCATCCTCTGCCACCCGCTTCTCCTTTTGCCTTCAGTCTGTTCTGTAGATAGATTCATTTGTGCCATATTTTAGAATCCACATAAGTGATACCATATGGTATTTGTTTTTCTCTTTCTGACTTCACTTAGTACGATCACCTCTAGTGGCATCCATGTGGCTACAAATGGCAGGATTTCATTCTTTTTTATGACTGAGTAGTGCTCCACTGTGTTTACGTACCACGTTGTCTTTATCTGTTCATCTGTTGCTGGACCTTTAGATTGTTCCCATGTTTGGCTATTGTGAATAGTCCTGCTATAATGGACGTGAGTCTGAGTGAACTCCGGGAGTTGGTGATGCACAGGGAGGCCTGGCATGCTGCGATTCATGGGGTCGCAGAGTCGGACACGGCTGAGCGACTGAACTGAAACTCAGAGGTGTGTGTGTCCTTTTGAACTATGGTTTCGTCTGGATTCAGGCCCAGGAGCAGATTGTAGGACCGTGTGGTAATTCTATGCTTAGTTTTCTGAGGACCCTCCATACTACTTTCCACAGTGGCTGCACCAGCTTACATCCCTGCAGACTGCGCAGGGGGGCTCCCTTTTCTCCACGCCCTCTCTCATTTGTTATCTATGCATCTTTTAATGATGGCCGTTCTGACTGGTGTGAGGTGACACCTCTTTGTAGTTTTGCTTTGCATTTCTCTAATAATCAGTGATGTTGAGCATCTTTTCATATGCCTACTGGCCATCTGTGTGTCTTCTTTGGAGAAATGTTTATTAAGGCCTGCCCAGTTTTCCATTGGGTTGTTTTTTGTTGCTGTTGAGTTGTCTGAGCTACTTGTATATTTTGGAGATTAAGCCTTGTTAATTGCATCATTTGCAAATATTGTCCCCATTCCATAGGCTGTCTTTTTTTTTTTTAATAGTTTCTTTGCTGTGCAAAAATTGTAAGTTTGATTAGATCCCTTTTGTTTATTTCTGGTTTATTTCTGTTACCTTGGAAGACTGACCGAAAAAAATATTGTTATGATTTATGCCAGAGAATATTTTGCCTATGCTCTCTTCTAGGAGTTTTAAGATGTCATGACATATTTAAGTCTTTAAGTGATTTTGAGTTTATTTTTGTGCTTAGTGTGAGGATGTGTTCTAACATCGATTTACATGCGGCTGTCCAACTTTTCCAGGTGTCTCTAGTCATAAAGAACCCACTTGCCAATGCAGGAGACATAAGATGTGGGTTTGATCCCTGGGTTGGGAAGATCCCCTGGAGGAGGGCATGACAACCCACTCCAGTATGCTTGCCTGGAGAATCCCATGGACAGAGGAGCCTGGTAGGATACAGTCCATAGTGTTGCAAAAGAGTTGGACATGACTGAAGCAACTCAGCTTGCACACTCATGTCCAACTTTCCCAGCCCCATTTGCTGAAGAGACTTTTCCCATTTTACATTCTTGCCTTTTGGCCAAAGATTAATTGACCATAGGTGGTGGTGTTCAGTCGCTCAGTTGTGTCTGACTCTTTGTGACTCCATCGACTGTAGCATGCCAGGCTTCCCTGTCCTTCACCATCTCCTGCAGCTTGCTCAAATTCATGTCCACTGAGGTAATGATGACATCCAACCATCTCATCTCTGTTGTCCCCTTCGCCTCCTGCCTTCGATCTTTCCCAGCATCAGGGTCTTTTCCGATGAGACAGCTCTTCGCATCAGGTGGCCAAAGGATTGGGGCTTCTGCTGCAGCATCAGTCCTTCCAGTGAATATTCAGGGTTGATTTCCTCCAGGATTGACCAGTTTGATCTCCTTGCAGTCCAAGGGACTCTCAAGAGCCTTCTCCAGCACCACAGTTCGAAGGCATCAATTCTTTGGCACTAAGCCTTTTTTATTGTCCACCTCTCACATCTGTACATGACTACTGGAAAAACCATAGCTTTGACTATAAGGACCTTTGTAGGCAAAGTGATGTCTCTGCTTTTTAATGTGCTGCCTAGGTCTGTCATTGCTTTTCTTCCCAGGAGCAAGCGTATTTTAATTTCATGGCTGCAGTCACTGTCCACAGGTGTGTGCGTTTATTTCTGGACTCTTCGCTCGGTTCCAGTGATATGCATGTCTGTTTCTGTGCCGATATCACATTGTTTTGATTGCTATAGATCTGTAGTATTGCCTGAAGTCTGAGGTGGAGGGGTGTGCCTCCTGCTTTCTGGTCCGCCCCCTCCGCCCATCCCTGGATTGCTTTGGCCATTCCAGTCCTTTTATGGTTCCATATAAAATTTTGGATTATTTGTTCTAGTTCTGAAAAAATGCCATAGCTAATTTGATAGGGATATCACATTGTCTGTAGATTGCTTGATATAAGTATTTGAAGTCATGAATTTTCTCTGTCTTTAAAGCACCCGAAAGATGAGCTGTCATTATTTTTAAAGCAATCCTGCAATTTTAGTTTGTATTTTACCTTTCACCTGAGTGTTGTCTGAGAGGAATTTTGAATTTCCACGCAGAAAAAAAAAATTTTGAACGTGTTTTTAATTTCCACCTTATATAATGCCTTATATTCAATGAAGTTCAGTGGTGTGGGTTCTACATTATGAAAAGTGTTGTGTGTGTGCATTTTGGTGATCGTTCCTTGTATGTTGGAGAAGAAGGTATATTCTCTTTTACTGTGATGTACATTTCATACAAAGCCATAAGGGCTCCCTTGTCTTACTGACAACGTCGCTGTTTCCTTGCGGCATCCCTGGCTCTCTTGCTGCTGCTGCAGCTGCTGTTTGCTGGACCGAGGGCAGTGTGTTTAGTTGCCTGTGAGTGCTGTGGCTCTGCCCGTTTTCCCTCCCCTCTCCTGTAGCCTTCTCTCTAGGAAGGTGGTTGCTGTGTTATTTGTTGCATAGGCATTCCTATTAAGTCCCCTCAGGCCTAATAACATACCCCCTTTGTCCCATTTAATACTTTTTGGCCTGAATCCTACCTTGTCTAACATCAGAATCGAACCCCTGCTTGTTCATTGTTTCCATTCGCTGGTCCTGGGATTTCCAGTCTTTCTAAACCACCCGGCCTGCGAGCGGATTGGAAATCTTTTCTTTTAGGAGGTGACTTACGCCTGTTCGCGCTCACTGCTAAGCCGGGCTGCTGTCCGCTTTGCCCTGTTGCTGTGGGTGATGTCTAAGTATACATGGGATTACATTTATTCCGTGTCTCTCTATGTGTTCTGTTTTCTCTGTTCCTGTTTTTTAAGGTGCACCTTTCTTTATGCGTATTTTTTTTTCTTTTTGTAATCAGCTTTATTGAGATCTATTTCACATGCCGAACACTTTATCCATTTAAACTGTGCATTTCAATGGTTCTTGGTGTATTACATTATTCATTTTTAAAACTTATGGTAAATATTTACACTACACAATTTATCATTGTAACCATTTTAAAGTGTATAATTCAGTGGCATGAAGTACACTTCTAATATTGTGCAACCATAGCCTCTATTTCCAAACCTTTTCATTACCCCAAACAGAAAGCAATAACCATTAAACAACACCCCCCACCGCGTCCTCCAGCCCCTGCTGGCCTCTCGTGGACGTTCTCTCTGTGACTCTGACTAATCTCAGTACCTCTTATACGGGAAATCACACAGAACGCGTCCTTTTCTCTCTGCCTCATTTCACTCTGCATAATGTCTTTCAGGGTTTAGCCTCATCACAGCATATTTTTGTTTTTGCATTTCTTTTGCAAGTTAGGGAAGTCTATGCTTTGGTTTGATTGGCTATTTTTATTCTAGTATCATTTACAATGTCTAATTAGCTGGGGTCGTTACTGAACTGGCATTTCTACAGGTCAGCAATGGTTAGATATTGGTCATTTCAAGCGGTGCAAACTGATATTGTTTGCTTTGTCAGCGTTAAGTGACATTCGGTGTCTCCCATCTATTATTTATGTGGCAATCAGTGCGTTTATTCTGTGTCCGCCTTCCTCCCTCCCTTCTCTTCCCACTTTTAGTTGCATTTTTTTTCTATTTTGTCAGAACATGTGTATTTTGTTTCCTCTCTGATCTCTGTCTTTGTATTAGTCTCAGATCTGTAGTCAAACGTATCTAATGCTTGCCACTGGGCTTCCCAGGTGGCTGCTGCTGCTGCTACTGCTAAGTCACTTCAGTCGTGTCCGACTGTGTGATCCCGTAGACGGCAGCCCACCAGGCTCCGCCGTCCCTGGGATTCTCCAGGCAAGAACCCCGCTTGCCATGCAGGAGACATGAGTCTCGGGTTGGATCCCTGGGCTGGGAAGATCCCCTGGAGGAGGGCATGGCAACCCACTCCAGTATTCTTGCCTGGAGAACCTCATGGACAGAGGAGCCTGGTGGGCTACAGTCCATGGGGTTGCAAAAGAGTTGGACACTGCTGAAATAACTTAGCACAAAGCTCAAACACAACGCTCGCCACCAGCCTTCTAGTAGATTCTCCCAGAAGGGCTTGAGAGCATGCTATTCCCTGGGTTCTTGCCGATTTGAATCTGCTTTTCACAGCCTGGATGGTTGAAGGACGGCTCAGCCTGATAATCCCTGTAATTTCCCATTAAGTTCATTCAGGTGTCCACGCTGTCACGTTAAGTACACCATTTTTTTGAAGCCAAGTGGGATCCGCTAAGTGAGTCATTTACACTTTTCCACCCCCATTTCCTCTCTCAGCTCTTCAACTCTTGACAAATCTCATTCTTTGGACAGCCGCTCCAGTGTGGAACCGTCAAGCCTGTATTCTGCTGCCATTTCTTCCCGCCACGTAACTTTGAAACAGACAGTCCTGTCACAGCTGCGATTGTATTAGAGTCCCCCATTTGATCGTGTCTTTTAATATGGAAGTCACATCTGCATACAAACTTTGGATACAAGAGGCTGTGAAGAATGCTGTGCACGACTTGAATCCCAGGGTTTTCCAGAACACACTCTTGATGTGGAGCTGTGGTACCTTTCATCGGTCCAGCACGTCTGTACGGGACACAGCGGGCCTCTGGAATGCACTTTCCATCTCCAAGTATTAATTTGCCAGTTGCAATGCTTCATTCCCAGTAATTTGTTTGGGGACTATTTTCAAGAGCCAACCGTGTCTCCCAGACTGTTTCCTTCAGGGATTCCAATTAACACCATTAACTGAGTCCAATTAGTGATGCATTAATATACAGATTCATCAATCAGCAATGAAAACTTTTTTTGGACTTAATAACCCCTTGGATCAGAGTTGTCTTTGTCTTCTGACACGTCGTCAATCCGTTTACTAATAACATTATCTGAAAATGTCACCTTTTCCATTTCCTGTGCTTCATTAGTCTCGGACACAGTGTTGACAATTTCCAATCAGGCTGTTAAAATGAGCGATTCTGCAATTATGTGAGTCATTTCGGCTTTAGCTCTTAATTGCTCGACCTTGTAACCGGCTCCTTGGGCTCCGTCGGATACCGGGGCAATCGATCCCGGCAGAGAACTTTGTTCCTTAATTTGAGCTTGCGGATGCTGATAAAAGGTCAGTGCTTTTTTCGTGCCCAACACGCTTGGTGCGTGGTGAGGTGCTGGCGAGGTCTGCTTGGCTCGTTTCCTCGCTGGATAATTCTTGCGGCCAAATAAGACATTTAGGCCGACGGGGGGATAATTGTCAGGCCACACGAATCCCAATGTGCAACAATTCTCATTATGTTGCCTAATTAACGACTTAGACTTTTGGGGGGAATAACTACTTGTCTTGTGACTGTGATAACTTTCCAGCTTTAATTAAAAACTTGTCAATTATGGAGGGAATATAAATACCTGCAAGTACAACCATGTAGATATGAAATGCTTAAGGAGACCCAAGGCCTTTGCAGCTTCTAAAGATCAATTTTTCATGGGTTTTAAGAAAAACGGTTTTCGTTTTCTGCATCATTAAATGTTTAAAAAAATAAAAATTAAAATAATCATAAGCTAGGGATAAACAAAATAGAATGCAGTAAAATGTTGATGTGTTTAACAAATTTAATTCAAGGATTAAATTTCTGAGAAATTCACAAAATATGACTATTACCTATGTACCTACTTTATGTATAATAAAAGACATTTGAAAAGCTAGATTTCCTGGTGTTATAATGGCTCACAGTCCTTTCCAATGAATTGGTTTGCTTAAAGTATGTTAAATTATTATTTTTTAAACATGTAAGCATTGTTTCTTAACATCTAAAACCAAGTAACAATTCATTATGAAACTTCACTAAGGATCAGACTTTGGCTCATTGTAAAAATCAATTTAAAAAAGTAAATGAAAAACAAAGTCTTGAGCGGGAAAATTGGAGAAGCCAGTCATGCTTCTCTCGATGAACCCCAAGATTCATCACCATCAGGATAAACAAAAAAACCCTACAGACCTCCAATGACAGAATGAAAAATTGTGAAAAATAAAAGCGAATCCAAAAGAACAATAAATATTTCCATACATTTGCAAAACAAAAGATTTCACTGATACACAGGGATGACTAAAGTCACAATCTGGCCCATTCATTAATGGGACGGCCAGGGTCCTGCCAATGGGTGTAGCCATTAGGGTGCTCTTTGGAGGAGGGGCTATACATACAATCTTAGGAGCCAGAGTGATAATAACTGCATTAGGAAGTTAGGCTAGATTGAATCTAGCCTAGATTGTCCCCCTGAGAAGAGGAGTTGCTGAAAGAAAGGAACCACCTTGGTTCCTGTGGCAACTGCCATCTTGGTTCCAGTTGGCAGACAAAATCAGCGCTGAGGTGGACAGATGGGATCGCAGAACAGAGAGAGGGATAGAACCTGGGTCTCTGAGGACAGCACTGAGCTGCTGAGTCAGCCCACCCTGAAACCCGATGGGCCTCTGGATTGTTATCAGAAATAATTTGAGTTCTCTTCACAGAAGCTTGAAACAGGGTATTTCTGTCCCTTGTAGCCAAAGACATCTGGATTGAGGTGAACAAGCTGAATGTTTGTCTAATAGATAAATGGGAAATTGAATGAGAAGAAGATGATTAAGGGATTATAGTAGGAGCTATGTACGGTGGCTCAGATGGTAAAGGATCGGCCTGCAAGGCAGGAGACCCAGGTTCGACTCCTCTGTTGGGAAGATCCCCTCGGGAAGGGCGTGGCAACCCACTCCAGTATTCTTGCCTGGAGAATCCCATGGGCAGAGGAGCCTGGTGGGCTACGGTCCATGGGGTCGAAGAGAGTTGGGCACGACTGAGCAACCAAACACTATGCATGGAGAGAGAGAGAGAGCTGGAGCCTCCCTTCCCCAGGATGGTGGCTGGTGTGGGCCCTGGTGGGTGGTGGAGCCCAGCCAGGCTGGCACTTCGCAGCAGGGATGTCAGAATGCGCCTTAATTTTCAGAGTTTAGGGCTGGTGAGAGAACCAAACAGTTCTGCAAAGTTTTATTATGATTTAGAAAAGAGTGGGAGTGTTTTGGTGTGGGGGCGGAAGGGAATGAGTGATCAGTCTTCTCTGAGACAGGTTTCATCTTCCGAACATTCGATCAGAACATGAATGATCGGCGAGTATTAAAAGCTCACCTTTAAAGGTCAGTGCACAGACAGGCGGGCTGCGTGGGCCCGCCGTCCGCCTTGGGTAGCCGCGGCAGAATTCATTAACTTGTCACAGCTGTCTCAGCCTGTCAGATGTCCTTCCGCAGGACACAGGTTATCCTCATTGACTCCCCAACTGGCTGAGCCAAAATGTGAAGCCACACAAGCCCCGAGAAGGTGGAGTTTGGTGGAAGAGATGGTCAGTGCTTAATCCAATACCATTCGCTGTATTCTAGAACTTGACTGAGAATATCAACAGCTAGCACACTGAGTGCTTACCCAATGCCAGCACCGTGCCAAACCCTCGAACCGTAATTTTAGAATCCCTAATTTTTAGAATTTTTAAACTCTGAGAGGCCTAGGGGCTGATTCCCATCTAAAGCAAAGAAGGCTTGAGACTTTTCTGGTGGTGCAATAGATAAGGACCTATCTGCCAACGCAGGGGGCATCAGTTTGATCCCTGGTCCAGGAAGACTCCATGCGTGGCAAAGCAACTAAGCTCCTAGGTCACAACTACTGAGCCCACACGCTGCAACTACTGAAGCCCTTGTGCCTGGAGCCTGTGCTCTGCAACGAGAGAAGGCGCTGCAACGAGAAGCTGGAGCATCGCAGGGAAGGGCAGCCCCCTGCTCTTGGCAACCAGAGAAAGCCTGTGCAAAGCAACAGGTAGCCAGCACAGCCAAAGTAAATAAACAATAGTAATAAAAGAAGGGCTTGGACGGTTAGGGGATGTCCCCAGACATGACAGAGCTGGACATTACCTGCAGACAGTATGGGCCTAGGGTTCATAATCTTAATTGCTATACTCAACATTGCTTTCTGCACCCCCCTACCCCGAAGCAGACATCATGCTAGCCCCTGGGCAACCAGGAGATAAGAAGTTGGTGTGTGTATGTGTGTGACACATACACACCTTCACAGCAACAACAACAGGCATTTCTGTTGGAGTCAAAAAAACATGACTTTTCAATCACTTTTGTTGGCTGTGTGTTAAATACCAACTGAATACTGGAGCACTCTGGGGAGGCGACCAGCCAGCTTTAACTTTCCCAGGTGAGAGGGCGTCGTGTGGGGGCCCAGCCTACACCTCCCCTTGCCTGCAGGTGTTTGACTGTCCTGCGGACTCCTGGTCAGCCTCCAGGGCACCCTCCCCAGCTCCTGGGAGGAATGAATGGGGGCCCTTGTTGCACCTGATCACAGGTGAGTAGTGGGCATCTGCTTCAGCTACCTGAAGCTGATCTGAGCCCCCTACCTCTTTCCTGATAACTTGTTATGTGTATCGTTGTTTTTTTGACTCCAGCAGAAATGCCCATTCAAGGACTTCCCTGATGGTCCAGTGGTTAAGACTCCACACTCCCAAAGCAGGGAACATGGGTTCGATCTCTGGTCTGGGGACTAAGATGCTGCATTCCATGCAACACAGCTGGAAAAAAAAGAAAATGCTGGTTCACTGTGGAAATTTTGGGAAATGCTGAAGCCTGTAAGTTAGAACAGAAGGTTACTCACCACTCTCCAGGAGAGCCGAAAACCTCCTGGGCTCCTTTCTCTCTGGCTTTCTTCCCTCTCCATCTGTTTCCCTCCTGGGTCCGCATTCTGTTTATTCCGCCAGCATTCACTGAGCACCCACTAGGTCCCAGTCGCTGTTGCTCCACAATCAAGATGCAGGAAGGAGCCGAGTTCTTGTTTTCCTGGGCTTAGGTCTAGAGAGAGAGGGGATGAAAACTGGAGTGGGTACCCCATTGTTCGAAGGGGTTGAGGCGGAGGGCTGCAAGTTGTGGGGGATCCGAAGGAGACACCAGGGAGCCATGGCAGGCCCTGGGAGAAGCGTGTCCTGGGGGAGGGGCCTGCCTGAGTAGAGAACCTGAGGAGTGGGTGTGCTTGGCGCTTGGGGGATAGCTGGTTGGGGTGGGGGGGCAGCCATCGGTCCGAGTGCCTGGAGCAGGGATACAGGAGAAGGGAGGGGGCCAGGCCGTTAGAGACCCGGATTTGATGGGGGCTTTGGAGACAGCCTCTCGGGGCAGGTGGGATGAGGACGAGGACCGCATGTGCATCTTCAAGGGAGGCAGCCTCCTCCTCTGAGGGGTCCGGACCTGCGGAGACCCACCTCTGTTGAGCTGCCCAGTGGCTTTCGGACCCGGGTAAAGTGAAGTAAAGTGACGTTGCTCAGGCGTGTCTGACTCTTTGTGACCCCATGGACTGTAGCCCACCAGGCTCCTCCATCCATGGAATTTTCTAGGCAAGAGTACTGGAATGCGTTGCCATTTCCTTCTCCAGGGGATCTTCCCAACCCAGGGATTGAACCCGGGTCTACCGCATCCCAGGTAGAAGCCCTCAAAGAGCACCCTCGGAGCTGGAACCTGTCCTGCCTCCTGGCCACACCCACCGACCTCTGGCCACACCCACCGGTCACACCCACCCAATCCCTGGTCACATCCACGTGGCCACACCCACCCGGCCTCTGGCCACACCCACCGGCCATACCCACCCAATCCCTGGTCACATCCACCCGGCCACTCCACCCCGCCTCCAGTCACGTCGATGCCGATGGGCTCTTCGGGACCAACTGCCCTGGGATGCCGTCCTCCAGGCTCTGGTGAGTTACCATCCCCAGAACCTGGGGTTTCACCTCACTGCATCGTTTCTCCCGTTTCTCCTTCTCACGCCATCTCCAGTGGCGACTGCATCTGGCCTCTGTGGACTCAATCCCAAGTTCAAGGCAACTGTCTCTGGGACCTCCCCCCTTGGATACCAGTCACTTCTAATTCAGCACATGATGAATCCAGCACTCTGCTGTCCCGAAACTTGGCCCTCCCCAGTGTCCCCTACACCTGGGAGCCATCCACGAGGTTCGTCACCCCCACGCCATCCCCACTCTGAAGTCATCACTCAAGGTTTTGTGTCCAGGGCGCTGGAGTCTGTCCACTCGGCTCCTTCCACCTTGGTCCTCAGGAATCCAGAAAGGGTCCTCTCTGGTCCACACCCCCAGAGCAGCTTTCTCAAGGCACCCCCACCCCCAATCCCAGGGTCCCTCTCAGTCCACAGGGAAGACACAGGGAATTTTTAAACCACACGCTTCTGATCTTACCATCTTCCTTGAAACCTCTGAATATCAGGCTTCCCACTGCTCCTAAGATAATGATCAAAATCCTCAACAAGGTCCCCCTGGTAAGTGCTCTCAAAGTGCCTGCATAGCTTCACTCCTCAATGTAATGAATTAATCATTGCTCCTAATGCAGTGAATTAATCGTGTGTGTTGGTTTAATGTCTGTTCCCCACTGGAGTTCGGTTGCCTCTGCTGAATTCTCAGCGCCCAGCACAGTGACATGTTTACATGTAGAGAAACAAGCACATAATAACAACCACTGACATTTTGGGTACTTTCTATCTTCTAGCCAGTGAGCTAAGCATTTTGTTTTAACTTCTGCAAGCCCCTGAGAGGTGCTGTCCTCATTGTTTCTGAGAGGAAACTGAAGCACAGGGAGGTTAAGGTACTTGCCTAGGGGCACACAGGAAGGGTTGGACCCAGGCAGTCTGTCTCCTAGGCCATGCTCAGCAATAAACAAAAAGATACATTCATTCATTGTGGGAAATACCGGAAAATGTAGAGAATTAAAAAAGAGAAGACATTCAGAGGGGATCACCATTGCCTTTTGGCAAATATCTTCCTAGACTTTTTTCTGGGCCTAAAAGATCTAGATGTCCCTACTATTCTACTGAACACAACTTGCATCATTCTGCAGTGCTCTGTAATCTGCTCTTCTCGCTGGACAGTGTGGTGAGACCACCTTTTTAAGGAATTATCTATGATAATATTTTTGCAGATTATTTATTATTTTATTTTTGGCTGCGCTGGGTCTTCACGGCTGCGTGGGAGCTTTCTGTAGTTGCGGTGCGTGGGCTCCTCCTGGGCGTGGCTTCTCTTGTTGCAGAGCATGGGCTCCAGGGTATGCGGGCTTCAGCAGTTGTGTTGCACGGGCTTAGTTGCCCTGCAGCACGTGGAATCCTCCCAGACAAGGGATCGAACCTGTGTCCCCTGCAGGGCCAGGTGGATTCTTAACCACTGGACCACTAGGCAAGTCTTTATAGTAATATTTTTATTCACATTCCAAGGTATGGCTGAACCATGATTTGCTAACTCAGCAGGCCCCTTGTGAACACTAGGGGCTGGTCCACTCTGCCCATTGACTACACTGTAGCAGTGATCGCTGGAGGAGCTAAGTGGTCCTGCCTGTCTGTACTTCTTTCCCATGCTCACCTACCTCAGGTGGAGGTGCTGATGCGAGGGCAGGCACCGTTTTAGACTTGGCATGGGTGGTGCCAGAGCCCTCCAGCAAGGATGGAGTGACCCGCATTCCTGTCCGCTGCCTCGAATCACCTCCCAGTGCAAAATCAAGTCCACAGCTGTCCCCCTTCTTCCCCCGCCACCTGCCTGGGTTGCATTCTTGACATACAGTTATGTGGAAAAGACTTGGAAAGTTCGGGAAGAACCATTATCTCCCCTACCTTCCTCCAACCCCCGCCCCCCACATGCCATTCCCCTCTGAGGCTCACATCTGCTGAATCACAACCCCGAAGCAGCCAGGCTCAGGAGTTATTCAGTTGCTAAGTCGTGCCTGACTCTTTGGGACCCCATGAACTGCAGCACGCCAGGCTCCCCTGTCCTTCACTATCTCCTGGAGTTTGCTCAAACTCATGCCCACTGAGTCAATGATGCGGTTAGGTAGGTAGAATAGGGAAAAGGAGTCCAAAATGGCTAAAAGACAAGGAAGGGAAAAGCCCACGAAACTAGAACAGAGGAAGGTTAAAGGAAGGTCCGAGGACGGGAGTGAGGACTTCAGGTAGAACAGCACTCCTGACTAAGCCCAATTTGCATAGGGCAGGCCCGGGGGGTGGGGTGGGGGTGGTGGTGGGGTGGTGGTGGGGTGGGGAACACAGGAAAAGAGGAGCCAAAGGGCTCTCTCTCTCCCCCGCGTGCTGGGGTGCTCTTCTCTTCGAGTCTTTGGATCAACGTGCCCTCAAGCCTCAAAGATGGATTTTCCTGCTATCTTCTAAATAAAACAGAGCTGCAACACTGAGCTGCAACACTGATTTGTCTAAGAGCTGTAACATGGTCCGTTCGAGAACTGAGAGCTCTAACATGGTCTGTCTAAGACCCGAGAGCTGTGACATGCCGAGGGGGCTTTAATTTCTGTCACTCCAAATCTTTGTTGTGACGAGACAAAGAACTGAGGAGCATGCACTCGCCTGACAATGCCATCCAACCATCTCATCCTCTGTCGCCCCCTTCTCCTCCTGCCTTCAGTCTTTCCCAGCATCAGGATCTTTTCCAGTGGGTCAGTTCTTCGCATCAGGTGGCCAAAGTATTGGAGCTTCAGCTTCAGCATCAGTCCTTCCAACGCATATTCAGGGTTGCTTTCCTCCAGGATTGACCGGTTTGATCTCCTTGCAGTCCAAGGGACTCTCAAGAGTCTTCTCCATCACCACAGTTCGAAAGCATCAATTCTTCAGTGCTCAATCTTCTTAATGTCCAACTCTCACATCCATACATGACTATCGGAAAAATTATAGCTTTGACTATATGGACCTTTGTTGACAAACTGATGTCTGTTTTTCAACATGCTGTCTAGGTTTGCCATCACTTTTCTTCCAAGGAGCCAGCGTCTTTTAATTTCATGGCTGCAGTCCCCATTCAAAGTGATTCTGGACAGTATGGTACTGGCACAAAGACAGAAATATAGATCAATGGAACAAAATAGAAAGCCCAGAGATAAATCCACGCACATATGGACACCTTATCTTTGACAAAGGAGGCAAGAATATACAGTGGATTAAAGACAATCTCTTTAACAAGTGGTGCTGGGAAATCTGGTCAACCACTTGTAAAAGAATGAAACTAGAACACTTTCTAACACCATATACAAAAATAAACTCAAAATGGATTAAAGATCTCAACATAAGACCAGAAACTATAAAACTCCTAGAGGAGAACATAGGCAAAACACTCTCTGACATACATCACAGCAGGATCCTCTATGACCCACCTCCCAGAATATTGGAAATAAAAGCAAAAATAAACAAATGGGACCTAATTAAACTTAAAAGCTTCTGCACATCAAAGGAAACTATTAGCAAGGTGAAAAGAGAGCCTTCAGAATGGGAGAAAATAATAGCAAATGAAGCAACCGACAAACAACTAATCTCAAAAATATACAAGCAACTCCTACAGCTCAACTCCAGAAAAATAAATGACCCAATCAAAAAATGGGCCAAAGATCTAAATAGACATTTCTCCAAAGAAGACATACAGATGGCTAACAAACACTTGAAAAGATGCTCAACATCACTCATTATCAGAGAAATGCAATTCAAAACCACTATGAGGTACCATTTCACACCAGTCAG
Organism: Bos indicus; assembly: GCF_029378745.1. NCBI lineage: Eukaryota > Metazoa > Chordata > Mammalia > Artiodactyla > Bovidae > Bos > Bos indicus. The sequence goes on along the minus strand of NC_091780.1, from coordinate 66,625,102 downwards.
AATGGCTGCGATCCAAAAGTCTACAAATAATAAATGCTGGAGAGGGTGTGGAGAAAAGGGAACCCTCTTACACTGTTGGTGGGAATGCAAACTAGTACAGCCACTATGGAGAACAGTGTGGAGATTCCTTAAAAAACTGGAAATAGAACTGCCTTATGATCCAGCAATCCCACTGCTGGGCATACACACTGAGGAAACCAGAAGGGAAAGAGACACGTGTACCCCAATGTTCATCGCAGCACTGTTTATAATAGCCAGGACATGGAAGCAACCTAGATGTCCATCAGCAGATGAATGGATAAGAAAGCTGTGGTACATATACACAATGGAGTATTACTCAGCCATTAAAAAGAATACATTTGAATCAGTTCTAATGAGGTGGATGAAACTGGAGCCTATTATACAGAGTGAAGTAAGCCAGAAGGAAAAACATAAATACAGTATACTAACGCATATATATGGAATTTAGAAAGATGGTAACGATAACCCTGTATACGAGACAGCAAAAGAGACACTGATGTATAGAACAGTCTTATGGACTCTGTGGGAGAGGGAGAGGGTGGGAAGATTTGGGAGAATGGCATTGAAACATGTGAAATGTCATGTATGAAACGAGATGCCAGTCCAGGTTCAGTGCACGATGCTGGATGCTTGGGGCTGGTGCGCTGGGACGGCCCAGGGGGATGGTATGGGGAGGGGGGAGGGAGGAGGGTTCAGGATGGGGAGCATGTGTATACCTGAAATTTAAAAAAAAAAAAAATTAAAAAATTAAAAAGAAGAAAAAAAAAAAGAAACAAAGTGATTCTGGAGCCCAGGAAAATAAAGTCTGTCACTGTTTCCATTGTTTCCCCATCTATTTGCCATGAAGTGATGGAACTGGATGCCATGATCTTAGGCTCAGGCTGCTGTCCTACAAATTCCAGGGCGGAGCATTGGCCCAGAAGGTAGAATCTCTCTCCCTACCCCTAAATCTCGAATCCAGCCAGGATTATGCATGTTCCATCAGAAGCTAGCAGTGATCTTTTTTTTTTTTTCACTCTTTTCAAATCCAGAAAATTCCTCCAGCTGCTGAATTAGGACTATTAAGAAAATGTTGGATTCCTATTAAAGGTGGGACTTTGCCTTTAAAAAAAGAAAAGATTTTTCAAGTTGTCAAATACCATGGAACAACTGAACAAACTTGGCATGAACGTGGGCCCTGAGGTGACCCCTGCTGGCCTGGTCTGAGGGGACGTGGGCTTAGGGTGGAAACCGGTGGGCTGGGGATCTGGGAGTGGAGGAGAAGGGGGAGGCTTGGAAATAACAAGGAACTCCTCTCCGGGGTGAGCTTCCCAGGTGTCTCAGTGGTAAAGGATCTGCTGCCAGGAGATGTCGGTTTGATCCCTGGGTCTGGAAGATCCTATGGAGGAGGAAATGCAACCCACTCCAGTATTACAACCCACTCCAATATTTTGCCTGGGAAATCCCATGGACAGAGAAGCCTGCTGGGCTAGAGTCTATGGGGTTGCAAAGAGTTGGACATGACTGAGTGATGGAGCACGCACACACTTTTCCCTGAGATATCAAAACCAGAAAATGCCATGCTGGCATGCTTGCTGGCTGTAAAAAAAAAAAAAAAAGCGGTGATGGTGGGTCGGGGGGTAGGTTTGGGTGCCTGTGTGACAAGCCGCTCCTCATCATACCTCCTGTAATCCTCAGAGGAAGCCGGCCTGGGTGGAGTCATCGCCCTCATTGTGCAGTGGAGGAAACTGAGGCCAGGGAGACACAGGGACGTGCTGCCCTGGAGCACTGAGAAGCTGCCAACCCCACCCTGAGATTAAACCTGCAGGATCCGCTCTGGGCGGTGCCTGGTTTCTAGCAGCTTTCTTCTCCTCCTCTGCAGAGAGGGCTGGTGGGGGCTCAGGCTTCCCCGGAGGGAAGTAAATGTCAACTTGGCAGTGCTTAGGTGGGGAGGGTTATCACTCTCCAGATAAAGCAGCTGTAATCCTTACTTCTGCCAGCAGGGGGCCTGTGTGCCCACAAGCTCTCCTCTGGCATGAAATATCTTTATTTTGATACCAATAATGGATGAAAAATACATCCTGGCTTTTGGAAAAAAAAAAAAACACTATCCTTTCTGTTTAAAAGTAACACATACTCATTAAACACACTTAGGAAACTACAGTAACAAACTGTTCTGCTCCCAATGCTTGGAACAGGTGGTCCACAAACATCTGTTGAATAGGTGAATAAGGAGAGAAAAATAGCACAGTCTACTAATAGAAACAGTTCTGTGAGCGTTTAGGTGTGTGTTTTTCTGTGAACGTTCCCCCCCTCCGCTCCCCAGAGTTGAGATTTGTTTACATGCATTATGGTCTCCGGGGAAGACACTGTTTTTATCCTGTTTCCTTCACTTCCCATCATTTGACACAGGCTTCCCTCTTTCAGATAACATTTAAAATATCTCAGTAATATCTTGGTAAGTGTGTGAACCACAGTTTATTTGAATCTTCTGTTGTTGAACTTTCAGGCTGTTTCCAGTTTTTCTCTTGATAAATGACGGGGCTGATATCATTATGCAGAGACATGTTTGCAGATTTCAGCTTGTTTCCTAAGGAGAAAGTCTCAGAAGAAAGATGAACTTGGTCAAAGGTTTTTTTTTAAAATCTTGTTTCATATTTCTAAAGTATGATGCACCTTATGAAACAACTTTATATCTGTTGGGAAACCTGGTTAAGTTCTTTTTTTTTTTTTTTTTTAATATTTTTAAAAAATGACTTGTTCTGAACAATATCCCGAGCTTTCAGAAAACAGTGGCGGATATGAAAGGAGATTTGTTCCCTGCGAGCTCTTAGGGGGAGATCTGGCTCAGGAAACAGACACATCAGATTCGTGCATTTATCTGATGGTTGCCATGGGAACAAGTCATGTAACACAACGCTCTGGTTAGAACGCTGATCAATAAGGGAGGGGTGAGATTGAAACAAATTAGCTGGTGTGTCAGCCAGCGGAGAGATAACAGCAATAATACAGAACGTTCTGTCTGTCCCCCCTCCTGTGACAGGGGTCTGGGAACACGAGGCAGGGCTGGGATGCAGGGCAGAAAATAGAGTCATATCAGGCTGAGGAAGACTGTTCCCCAAATCAGATATTGGGGCAAGAGGGGGCCCCAAGACGAGACTGGGGAGCTGGGCTCCAAGGAGCAGAGGGACAGAAGGTTATGTGGGAAGCAGCTGGGGTAGACCCCAGGGTCTGGGTACCACCTGTCCGGAGAGGACCCGTGACTCCCGCAGGCACAGTGCAGGGCCAATCCCGGCCCCAGCTCTCTGCAGGGTAATGGGAATTCAGCAGTGGACCCACCCTCGTGTATGTTTCGGGACCTCCCAGCCTGGGCACATCTGGGGGATCTGTGCTTCAGTCTGGGCAGACAGTGGAGACCCAAGTGGCTGGGGCGTGACTCCAGGGTCAGATCACAGCTCGGCCACATGGCAGGCTACTCACCTATAACAAGTTAGGAAAATGACGGGAATGTAGCCTTAGATCAGGACCTGGGGAATAATGGGCACTCAATGGCCGTTGCTATGACAATCATCTGAAAGAATGTCTGATGGGAGTGAGGGAGGGTACTCAGGAAGAACCATATCCTGAAGGTGGACGCAGGATCAATGTGGGGAGGGGAGCTGTGTTTAAGGACCAAAGAATGGCATGGTATTCGGCTGGGGTTCCTTGGGGAGCAAGACCAGGACGAAGTGAGGGGACGAGGGACCAGCTGTGGCTGTGCCTGTCCACCTCTGACCCTGAGGCAGTGGGGAGTCAGGTGGCACTGGCTCAAGGGGCAGTGCGCATCCTGGAAGTTCTGGGCTGACTTGTGGAGAAGGTGACTCATAGACCAGCTGGGTTTCCCAAGGTCACCAGGCTGGGGGAAGGGGAAGCAGGTGGGGGTAGGGGTTCAGGACCTGTCATAGGCTGTCTCTCAGAGGCTGCCCAGCGTGGCTGGGGGGGTGGGTGGAGACCCTCCCCAAATGGGTGTTAATTAGGATCCATTTATCAGAAGGCAATTGAGCAACATGCATCCCAAACCTAAAACTGTCCCGGCTTCTGGTTCAGGAGTCTGATTCCGGGAATCCTTCCTAGGGAAACAGTCCTAAACTCCAAGATGCCCGCCGCGGCACTGTTCATGACAGGAGCTGGAAGCACCCTCTCTGCCCACATCATGCAGGGCTTAAGTCAACAACGATTCACTTCCTTGCTTTAGCTCAGGTGCCCACCAAAGGCGCGGCCACTGACCCCGGCCGTGTGTTCTGGGCATGGATGGGGGCGGGGGTGGCACTTCCTCCCGCTTGTGGGAACCAGAAGAACCTGGGCTGGCTGTCCAGTGCTCAAGGGCTCAGACCCTGGACTTGGCAAGCCTTGGTTCCAGCTTCTGCCCTCCCTTCCTCACTGTTGAACTGGGCAAGCGCCTCAGTGTTCTCAACTGCAGGATGGGTGGATGGAACTGTGCCTCCAGCACTTGAGGTCATACCTGGCTGGATGTCCGTCAGGGAGTCAGCCCTCAGAAACCGATAACCTTACCTGTTCATACTGTGTCAGTGTGCCTGGAACAGGCTCTGGGGGTGGGGGTTGGGGGCGCAATTTGGAAACCTAGGTGTTACCTAGGCCACCAGGCAGAGGGAGAAGAGAACAGTCTTTGGCATCCAGTACAGCTGGTGGGCTGGACTCAGCTGTGTGACCTCAGGAAGGCACTTAACGTCTCTGAGCTTCACTTGGCTCCTGTGTCAAGTGGGGATTAAAAACTCTTTCTTCTCTCCGGGGTGCGCTGAGCGCGGGTCGGTGGGGGGGAATTGGTGCTGATAGCCCGGAGCCCTGGCCCAGCCTGACTCCAGCAGAAGCTGCATTTTTCCTTTAGCGGGGAGCAGGCTCTTCCAGGGTCAGGCACCTTACTCCTAACAGATTTGGGCCGCGGAATGCATGCGTGTCGCGGGGGGCCGTCTGCCAGGCGAGGGGTTGAGGGGCGGCCAGCACCCCGAGCGGGATGAGCGGCTTCTGGAAAGAGCGGCGGGAGCCTCGCGCGGCCGGCAGGGGGCAGGATGTCCCCGCGAGCCGGCCGTGTCCTCGCGTCACCCCGCCGCCTCCAGCCCCCCGCGCCTCATTAAAGGGCCCAGCGGCTCATTTCTGCGGAGGGAGCGCGGGGCGGCCCTTCCCCAGGGAGCCCTCTCCATCAACGCCGGGCCCCATAATTTACATTTAATTTGTGAGCGGTTTAATTTTTAAAAACCGAATGATTCATTACCATATTAATAAATAATAACATTTATTATTCTCCTAATGAGTGTCCGACATACAAAGGCAATTACATGTCTTATGTATTTTCTCAGGAGTTGAGACAGCAGAGCGTTAATTACGGAGATTCACGCGCCGACCACGTTCTGATCCGGGGTCCTGATACCGTCTTTGTCTCGGTCTGAACCAGCTCCCCACCGCCCCTCCCCAACGCCTGCCCCCGCTTCTACAGCCCCGGGAATTCAGGGGAGAGGGGATGGGTTCCCGGACTCTGCTCTAGTTTCCCCAGGTCCCCAAACCTCAGACCCCTGGAGCCCCGCAGGTGCCAGGCCACTGTCCCCCCTGCCCTATCCTTCCGCGCCCCCCCTTCCCGACGCTAGCCCGAGGGGGCTGGAAACCGCAGGCCTGGGAGAGTCAGGAAGGACCTGCCCTCCCCAGTTCGTGCCCCTGTCCCTGGTTCATTCCTTCCTTCTGCAGCTGCCCACTGAGGGTTGGGGTTGTGAGGGTCCTCGTGGCTGCGCACGTGGGGACACTGAGTCACGGGGAGGAGCTCGGTGATCCGCGGTCGGTGCGGGGCAGAGCCGGAGCTCCACGTTGTCAGTGGGCTCCAGCGCTGGATCCCCGGTTCGCCCCTGCAGGTCAGAGCAGGCCCTGAGGGCCGTGGGTGGGTGGGTGGGTGGGTGTGTGTGTGTGTGTGTGTCTGTGTGCGTGTGTCTGTGTGCGTGTGTGTGCGTGTGCACTCAGTACTGACTCTGCGACCTGTGTGTGTGTCTGTGTGTGTGTGTGTGTGAGTGAGCAAGTGTCCATAGTCCATCCCCAGGGGCAGCAGGAGGGCCTAGAGGTTGCTATGTCCTGATATTTGAAAGGGCGAGGCTCCTAGTGAAACTGCCAGGAAGAAGATTTCTCCCCCACTCCCCTGACCTTAGACCCTCACCCCCTTTTGGGAGGGCAAGGGCTTCCCTGCTTGCGGCTCAGGAAAAGAAAGTCAGAGATGGAGACCCATCCCTTGGTCTGCATCCCCTAATACGGGTTTTTCATAATATGGAAAACTACGAGGAAATTCCCCCACCTCGAGATCACCAGGCATTTGGGTATGTATCCATCTGGGACTTTTTCTGTGCAAATGCTCAAAAACAGACTCTCTTCCCCCGGTAGGCCAGAGATCGTACTCCACTTGCAGTCTCCCATCTTGATTCTTTTTTCACTTACGTTTTATCACAGGCATTTCCCCACGTCAGAGAGTCAGTCTCGAAACACCAGTGTTTGCTCAGCTGGGTAGTATTGCACTCGCGTGCTGGGCTCCGCCAGGCCCTGCTGTCTTCTGGACCTTTTCCTCTCCACGGCAACACTAGAGCAGCCATTCTTGTGCGTCAGGATTCCTCTTTGGGAATCCTTGATTACCTCTTTAGGGTCTGTTCCTAGAAGCGGCATTACTGCGTCAGAGGCACCAGTGTCTCGAAGGCTGCTGGCCCCCCTCCGCCAGCCTGCCTGCCAGCAGGGCACACCCATGTACACTTCCAGGGCCCGTGTCACAGCCGCCCCCTTGGCACCCTCACCAAAGCTGACTGAATTATCACCTGATGAACTCTTTGCAGCACAAACTGTTTTCAAGGTGCTGTTCTACTTGTCCTTTCACCGGCTTATCCTGGGAAGCCTGGAATCTAGGCAGGCTGGTCTTGTTCTCACTATTTCATAGATGGAGAGACTGAGGCCACTGAGGTAAGTGCATTTGGCTCATAAGATTTTAGAGTCTCTTTTAGATCTCAGAGGTCATTAAGGCCTCCTTGTGTCCAGATGATGAAGAAAGACTCACTGAGCTGTGACATGGAGAGCACTGTCTCTGGAGTCTGTCTCTCCACCTACCCAACCCCCATCCATCCATCCATCCATCAATCCATCCACCCATCTATCCACTTACCCACCACCCACCCATCCATTCATCCACCACTAATCCACGCATTCATCCATTCATCTACCCATCTATCCACTTACTCACCCATCCACCCATCTATTCATCCATCCACTCATCCATCCATCTGTACACTCATCTATTCAGTAAATATTTACTGAAAACCAGCTTTAACTTAGGCCCAGGTACAGGGAATTTTACACCAACAGCTCAGGCTCTGGCAGAGAAGGCAGACCAGAAAGAAATGACCACAGCTGTGATGAGTTATCTGCAAGGTGAGGGTTAGGCTATTACAGCAGCACATGATAGGGAAGCTAGAGCGAGCTGGGCAGGGGTCAAGGGACCCTTCCTAAAGAGGATGAAACCTGGGCCCCCACTAGCACTCTGTTTGTGACCTTGGGTGAGTCCCTGCATCTCCAGCCCGCTTCCTTCTCTGTGTCAGGGAGGAGCCAAGCCTTGGCTTTGCTGTGGGCTGGGAGGCCGGTTGGTCAGGACGATGAGGGTGAAGGGGCAGGTCAGGGGGCGAATGGGAGGTACATTTGGGTGCTGGTTATTCTCGAAGAGTTAGAACTAATTAGGGGTCAGTGCCATGTAGCATCTTGCTCGGTCCACACAGAGTCACAAGATCTCCATTATTATTCTTATTAGTACTACTACTACCTTCTGAATTTTTTTTTCCAGCAAAGCAAAAAGTCTATGATCAATTGTGGTTATATAAATCATCAGGCCAAGTTTATTGAGACCAGAACTATTTCATAAACAAACTAGTCTTAATTTGGTTATATTTGGTAAAAATGAGGGTAATCTAGGAAGAAAAAGATGTTTCGGTGAATGTTAAATCCTGATTTGTTAATGGAGGTCTTCTACTAAGACTCATTTTCTGGATAGTTCTTTGCTGTTATGTTCGTTGTTCAGTCGCTGAGTCCTGTCTGACTCTTTGAGACCCCATGGACTGCAGCACACCAGGCTTCCCTGTCCTTCAGTATCTCCCAGAGTTTCTTCAAACTCACATCCATGGAGTCAGTGATGCCATCTAACCATCTCATCCTCTGTCGTCCCCTTCTCCTCCTGCCCTCAATCTTTCCCAGCATCAAGGTCTTCGCCAATGAGTCAGTTCTTTGCATCAGGTGGGCAAAGTTTTGGAACTTCAGCTTCAGCATCAGGCCTTCCAATGAATATTCAGGACTGATTTCCTTCAGGATTGGCTGGTTTGATCTCCTTCAGTCCAAGGGACTCTCAAGAGTCTTCTCTAACACCACAGTTCAAAAGCATCAATTCTTTGGTGCTCAGCCTTCTTTATGGTCCAACTCTCAAATCTGTACATGACTACTGGAAAAACCATAGCTTTGACTATATGGACTTTGATGGCGAAGTAATGTCTCTGCTTTTTAAAATGCTGTCTAGGTTTGTCATAGCTTTTCTTCCAAAGAGCAAGGTTATTTTAATTTTGTGGTTGCGGTCACCATTCACAGTGATTTTGGAGCCCAAGAAAATGAAATCTGTCACTGTTTCCACATTTTCCCCATCTATTGCCATGAAATGATGGGACTGGATGCCATGATCTTCATTTTGTGAATGCTGAGTTTTAAGCCACCTTTTTCACTCTCCTCCTTCACTTTCACCAAGAGGCTCTGTAGTTCCTCTTCAGTTTCTGCCATTAAAGTGGTATCATTTGCATATCTGAGGTAGTTGATATTTCTCTTGGCAATTTTGATTCCAGCTTGTGAGTCATCCAACCTGGCATTTTACATGATGTACTCTGCAGATAAGTTAAATAAACAGGGTGACAGTATACAGCCTTGACATACTTCTTTCCTAATTTTGAACCAGTCCTTTGTTCCATGTCCAATTCTAACTGTTGGCTTCTTATCCTGCATACAGATTTCTCAGGAGGCAGGTAAGGTGGTCTGGTATTTTCATCCCTTTAAGAATTTTCCACAGTTTGTTGTGATCCACACTGTCAAAGACGTTAACATAGTCAATATAGCAGAAATAGATTTTTTTTTTTGCAATTCCCTTGCTTTTTCTATGATCTAGGGGGTGTTGGCCATTTGATCTCTGGTTCCTCTGCCTTTTCTAAATCCAGCTCATACATCTGGAAGTTCTTGGTTCACATACAGCTAAAATCTAGTTTGAAGGATTTTGAGCATAATTTTGCTAGCATGTGAATGTAAAATTTAATCGAACTATTAAAGGGCACTCCAAGTTTGTTTCTGAAGCTTATCTCAGTAATCCATCTTTGGATGAAAGTCAGATGCCTCACGACCTGCAACCAAGACTAGAAAAGGACATGATTTAAGACACTGTCTCCGACTTGGTACTTTCTGAATTTTTATCTTGGGCCAGGCATTATGCTGTTATGTATTAATCCATTAAACCCACCACCAGCCCAGTCGAATAGGTGGCAATCGCCATACCCACTTTAAAGACAAGACCACTCAGGCACAGAGTGGCGAGGTAACTTACGCAGGGTCACGCCCCCAGGAGGTGGGGGATCTGGAACTGGAACTAGGCAGCCCGGCACCAGAGCGCGTGCTTTTGACCCTATAGAGACGTATGCTCACTCCTCTGTTCTTACTGCAGGAACACACATTGTGCACGTGAGGACACCTGGCGTGCCCAGGGATCCGGTGAATAAGTCAGGCTGTGGGGCCCCCAGCTGGCCCTTTCAGGCCCTACCTGCCCCGAGTCACTAAAATAGCACCTGTGGGGCCTCCTCCCCCACTTGCGGTGTGAGATGATGTTTCTCCTTACTCCACAGGCACTGGGATCTGCCAAGCCTACCCTGAGTTCACAAGAGAAGGAAGGGAAGTGCAGATAGACTCAGGGACAGAGGTTGAGCTGTGTGATTTTGCACAAGTGTCTCACCCTCTCCTAGCCTCCCATTCCTGAGGGTGATCCAGGGAGACCATGGATGCAACGAGAGGGAAATGCAACGAGAGGGAAAGCACCAGAAACATCAACTGAGACTGTCATTCACTCGCTCATTCAATGAACATACATTCTATGTTTGTATATTCTATGAACATATATTCTGTGCCCTACTGTGTGCCAGGCCCCTTCTGGGCACTGGGGTTCCAGGAGTATTTAATAAGGTAAGGATCATGACCTCAGGGCACTGACAATCTTGAGAGGGGGGCAAACAGTGATAGAACAAAAAAACAAATCATTACCTGACATGATGTGAGGACTAAGTAATATGAAGAAAATCAGGGTGAGGGGAGACTGAGAATAATGGGAAAGGAGGTCCCAAAGGAGCTGAAGAGGTAATGTTTAAACAGAATGAATAGCGGGGGCAAGTCACATGACTGTCTCCAGAGACAGCATCCCAGGCAAGGAACAGCAAGTGCAAAGGCCCTGAGGCAGCTGTTAATACAGTGAGTTTGAGGAACACCAAGGAGGCTGGAGAGGGGACACGAAACAGTAGGAGATGAGGTCAGGGCTTAGATCTGGTTTGGCCCTGGGAGGAGGATTGTGGAGTAAGCTGGCGTGACCAGGACACCCCTGGTGGGCTTTGACCAGAGCAGTGACTTTAATTAATGCTAATTTAATCCTAGTTAGGATTTAATCCTTATTAGGATTAATCCAGTTTAATCCTAATTCAACTCAGGATTTCAGAATGCTTCTGGATTCCTCGAGGAACAGGCTGTGGCTAGGTGAGAGGCAGCAATGGCTCAGACCAGGGGCCTGGCCGTGGAGGTGGGGACTGGCTGGATTGTGGGTGAACTTCGGGCACAGAGCAGATAACAGAACTACATGATGGGTTGGAGGCTGGGGTGAAAAAAAAGTCAAGGGCAACTCCCAAGTCTGGGTCTGAGCCCTGGAAGGAAGGTCACGTCATTTGCTGAGATGCAGAGGGCAGGTCCGGCAGGGACAGGAGCTGGAGATGCTGGGTTAGGACAGACCTGCCCACTTGCTGTTCCACCAGGTGTCCGTCAGGCAGGTGGCCACTCACATCTGGAGCTGGGGGGTGGGTGCCACCCTGGAGGTGGAAAACAAAAGCTTTTCCCAGAGCCAGGGACAGTCACTCCTTCCCCCGCGTCTTGCTCTGAGAGCCAAGTGTGACCCCTGCGCTGTCTGTATCTTGTCCTCATGTCCACTTCACTCCTTCTGAGTGATGGCCCTCTCGTCCCAGAACTGTCTTTCTAAGTCATCCATTTGACCAGATGCCTCCCTGCCTAGCACCATCTATGGCTCCCTGCTGCCCCTTCTCACCATCTCTGCTCTCATCATCACCGTGATGAGGCTCTCGTCACTCGCCTATCTATGCTCTGGCCAAACTTCCTAGAGTCCCCCCCGCCCCCCCGCCCCACAAACACCCAGACTCTCCTTGCGTCCAGTGCTGCTGTCCCTCTGTCCCCTCCACCAGGAACTGCACCCCCATACCTCCCCACACGCACCTTCTACCTGGCTCTGAGTATACCATCTGGGTGGCCAGGGCAAGGGACGTCTCCTCCCCAAACCTTAGCTCCCTCATCTGTAAAATCAGTGTACTGCCTCACAGGTGCTGGGAGACATCAAACGGGTGATGCACCTGGCTTGGGTAGTCTGGCACATGTGCCAAATAAATATTAAGTTACAAGAACACAGAGCTTAGGTGTCACGTCTTCCTGGAAGCCCTCCCTGGTTGACTGAGGCCCTCTGCAGAGCCCCCAGCATTTTTCACACTTGATGTCAGTGTCTGGTTGATTTTCATTTCAGAAGCAACCCCAGGGTGGCGTCTGATTCTCTTGGGCCTGGTCGGGGCTGGCACAGAGCAGGGTGAGAGAAAGAATAATATAAATGGCTGAATGCCCTGTCCTCAGAAGTAGACAGACTGCCCATCCACTCCCATGATGCTCTCAAAGACTGGGGACAGACGTCTTACACCTCTGTGCCCATGAGGATGCTGGGCTCCAGAAGGGGTAGGGAATAGGCCCACCAGCTCACAGCCAAGGGTCTCTGATTCCAGGTCCAGCCTCATAGTTTGGGCAAAGACAGTGCCTCAGATGCCTGCCTGCAGGATGGGGTGTGGCTGGGCTTTGGGAGTCCAAGATGGCCAGTGCTCTTCCCTTCTGCCCGGGGTGACACAGAGCTTCCCAGAGGAGGACGTGGCTGAGCCAGGCCTTGAGAAAGCTACAGAACAGCCCCAAGCAGTGAAGGAGGAAGGGCATTCTAGGAACAGAAAACTGCAGGAGCAAAGTTGTGGAGTTAGCAAGTGGGGCAGTCATTTGATTGGCTGGAGGGAGAGTGACGGTCTCCTGATTGGCTGGAAGGAGGATGAGATTCTTCTGATTGGCTGGGAGGAGTGTGAGGTTCTCCTGATTGGCTGGAGGGAGGGTGAGATTCTCCTGATTGGCTGGAGGGAGGGTGAGGATTTTGTGATTGGCCTTGAAGTTGTCCCTTCCCTCAGGGCCTCAGGTGTAGGGAAGCTGGAGGAACAGCGTCCATGAGACAAGGTTGAGTGCCTTTTCCACCAAGTATCCCGTCCTTCCTACTTTCTCAGACCTCACAACAGTAAGAGGGCATGTTGCTCGCCTACTTAACGGATGAGGAAAGCAGGGCTGTGCATAATGTGAGCAGGACTTTGGGAAAACACGTTTTGTGGGGCGTCTGACTAGACCAGCGATTCGAGTAAAGGGTACTGTACGGCTTCCCGGCCCGCGAGCGGTTTAGTCACGGGTCCAGAAGACGTCTTTCCTTTCACTTAAGTGAAGACGCCTCTTGGGGTGGAGGTCCCAGGTCTTCCCACTTAGGTCCAGGAGCCACCCGTCTCTCCGTGTCTTCACCGCCAGCCGTGCCGGGCCAGGTAAGAATTCCAGGTTTCCCGTTTCCCACCTGGAGAAAAAGGTAGCAATGGTGCCAGGACTCCCTGGAGCCTGTTTGCATTGAAGCATGACAGCCCAGCTCGCCTCTGGGTCCTTGATGCTGTCTGCTTAGTGCTGACAGTGACCCCGGGGGTGCTGGGTCCTCCATGCCCCGCACCCCTCACGTGACCCCGTGAGGATGGGCCTTCCCCGTTCTCCCGGAGTTTGCTGCTGCTCTTGGTTGATGGTGACCACAAACGCAAGTCCTGCCCTGTGTGGGCAGGAAATGGGAAATAATAGTCTGCCTTCCGGTCACGTTAATTTCACCATTGAGAACTCTGCAGCCAAAGCAACGTGTAAACGCCTCCTCAAAGCGCGTCCCTGACTCCTCAGGTCGTGGCTGCCCCGTCCTGGACTGTGTCCTGTTTCTGCACCCTCCCGCGTCCCAGGGTGGGTGGGGTCGGTGGGTGGGTGAGAAGGGACGTACTATTCATGCAGTGCACGTTGACCCTCCTCTACACAGCCTGAGGCAGACCTCGGGAGCATGATGTCCCCACTCGGGCTGGGGCGGGAGTAGACATGGGTGGGCGGGGCCTGGTGGTCTTGTGGGCACAGGTCTCCGGGGTCCTTGTGGGGAGAGGGGCGTGGCCGTCCACCGCAGATGCTGGCATGTGGTGTGGGGCCTGTGGACTGCACGGCCGCCAGCACAGGTGCCCCAGGTTAGACGCCTGCTACCCTTCCGCGCTTCTCAGGTGCCGAGGCTCCAGCAGAGAGCGAGGACCAACACGGGGCTCACTCTGTGGAAGCTGGGCCTCGAACTCTTCCTTGTGTTGGACGTAAGTGAGCGTGATTCCAAAGGAGAGTGTCCATGCCATTCTGATGGCCCCGTTTCCAGTGAGCCCACAAAAGAAAGTGTCCTGGCCGCTAGCAGTGATCAGCTTGTCAGGCTTCCCTCCTAGACAGGGGCCTGGCCATCACCCCAGAATACCTCTTAGATAACATGCCCAGGGTCCATTGGGACATCTCGTCTACCCCGCATGGCATGGCAGTTGGGTAGAGGGTTGGAGAGTGCTCCAAATGGGAACAAGCGCTCCCAGAAGTCTCAATCTGGGCTTGGGGCACCTGCCTGGATGGCACTGCCAGCCCTGGCTTGTCCCAGATATCACCAGGGGCACCTGGATGTTTTTGTGGGAAGTTCCGTAACGCTTGGCTCCCTCTGAGACCTGAGGCCTGGGACGGGGCCCTGCAGGCTAGAGTCCAAGAGGGCTCAGAGATGGTAAGTGATTTGCTGGAGTTGCACAGCCTGCAGGTGGTGGAGCTGGTTCTTATGTCCAGAGCTGCTGGAGAAAATGCTGGAACGTGTTCCTAGCCCCAGTGAAAAATTTCAGCACCAGAGAGGTGCTGATGGGACAGCTATTTATGGAGGGGGTATGAGAGGACCCCTGGCACATTTATAACCATTTCTCAAGCCACCTCAGCCCTGACTTCTCTTTTGGGCTCTCTGTTTCAAGCTGGGGACTGGCTTGTCTGAGAAGCTAATTCTGACTAAAGTGTTAATAGCTGAATGTGCCATCCATGTGCTTGGTGATGGGTGGGGCCTTTCAACCTTTGCCTGAGGAAATGTGGGCAGGATGGAGAGGCCGGAGACCCATGTATGACTCCCTGCCCCCCATTCCGCAACCTGGAGGCCTCTGTAGACAGCAGTGGGCTGCCCTGGACCCCAGTTTCATGCCTCTTGAGCCTGATTTGGGCTGCTTCCTGGATTGACAGGGTCCTGACCTATCACATTTTTTAATTTGAGTCCACTTGCTTTCCAATGTAGTATTGGTTTCTGCTGTCATCACAGAGCGCTGAGCTGGGCTCCCTGTGCTAGACAGCAGCTTCCCACTAGCTCTGTGCTTTGCACACGGCAGTGTGTGTGTGTCTGTGCTACTCTGTCAGTTCAGCCCCCCTCTCCCCCGCCACTGTGCCCACAAGTCCCTTCACTGAAGGCTCTTTCGGATGTGCACAGTGCAAATCGTGGCTCCCACTGGCTCAAATCATTCAGGGAGGGATGAGTCCAAGCTGTGGGGAAACCTGCAGGCAATGACCTCATGCTGTGGCCGGAGGGAACTGGGGAAGGTCCCTGGGAGGAAGGCCAGACAGGGCAGCCCAAGGTCCACGAGCGTGCCCTGAGACCTGCACTCTCCGTGGGGCTTACCAGACCCTGACTCTCACCTCCTCTGGGAGCTGTATCTTCGCCTCTGACCCCCTGGGGTGGGTGACCCATATTCCTCAGTTACCCCAAGTCCCAGCCTCAGGCTGCCACCCTTGCCCACCCCCATTTCCAGAGCTTTCTTGAACTTACGTCCTGGCCCCCAACTTATCCTTAGCATCTGCCACTGTTTTTTCAACCACCCGAGCTGGGAGGACACTTACAGGGGAACAGGGCGTCCAAAGATGGGACCCCACACGGGAACAGTCGTGTGTGTGTCAGGAAGTGGAGGTAGGACCACGCGGCTGTTTGCTTCAGTCTCACAGCTCTCTGGGCGAGGTCTGTCCTGCACCCCCCAACTCCTAACCCTTACGCCCAGGAGCCCCAGCTGCTGACTGTCCAGCCTGCTCTGTGCATGGGAACAAGCCCAGACCTGTGGACAGGGCCACTGTGTCTTGGGCAAGTCCCTGGTCAGGCCTCAGGAAGTGCTTTCCCCAGCTGCCTACCACCTCCATCCCCTCCTGGCTTCTTAGCTCAGCTGGCAAACGTGATGTCTTTGGCTTCCTGAGCGGGTGGTCCCTGCTGCTGCCGTGTGAAGGACTCTGAGCAGAGGTGCGGTTCCTCCCCGCAAGGTGCTGCCCTTTTCCCTCCAGGTGTCCCCGATCTTGTTCCCCCTGGGAGAGGATGCAGGGGCCTGGGGCCCCCTCCTCCCCACTGTGGTCACGGGCTCTGACTTCCTGGCCCTGACTGTATTCTGCCCCGAAGTTTCCTGCCTGGACCAAGCTTCAGCCTCTTGGCAAGCCCCAGCCGTGGAGCTCAGCTTCCAGGCTCTGTTGCTCAAGTCGGCCAGAGAGAGCGTCCTGTGATGTGAACAAACACAACATCTGCCATATAGATGGTTTTACTTCTTCCTCCGTAATCACTTCATTTCATGGTTTTTTTTCCCCCTAATTACAATGCCAGGACCTTCAGGATAATGTTGAATAAAAATGGGGAGAATGGACATCCCTGCTTTGTTCCCAGTATTAGGGGGGGAAGTGTCAATATCTGTGTCAATATTATTAAGTGTGATGTTAGTGTATGTTTTTCTTAGGTCAGATCTAGGGAGATTCCCTTTATTCTCAGTTTTCTGAGTGTGTCATCAGGTATGGGTGATAGATTGATCATGTTTTGAAGGTTCTCCTTACTTCCTTTAAAAAGGTAAATTACAATAGCTTCAAAGGTTAAAACAGCCATATACTCCTGAGATAAACCTCCAAGGCCTACTTTATATATTGTTTGATTCTATTTGCTATTATCTTAAGAATTTTTGTGTTTATGTATTCATGAGACATGTGCGTACATGCTAAGTCACTTGAGTTTTGTCCGACTTTTTGTGACCCCGTGGACCGTAGCCCACCAGGTTGCTCTGTTCATGGGATTCTCCAGGCAAGAATACTGGAGTGGGTTGCCATTTCCTTCTCCAGAGGATCTTCTCAACACAGGGATTGAACCCCCCATCTCTTATATCGCCTGCATTGGCAGGCAGTTTCTTTACCACTGGCGCCACCTGGGGGCCCTTCATGAGAGACACTGGTTTGTAATTTTCTTTCTTGTTTTGCAATGTCTTCATGAGGGTTTCGTATAAGATCATGCCACCCTGCCCCCTGGCAACAATAAGTGTTCCCTTTATCCTCTATTTTACGAAAGAGTTTGTATAAATTTGGTACTTATCCTTTCAATGTTTGATCAGTTCCGTTTAATCGCATGGTCGTGTCTGACTCTTTGCGACCCCATGGACTGAAGCATGCCGGGCTTCCCTGTCCGTCACCAACTCCTGGAGCTTGCTCAAACTCATGTCCATCAAGTTGGTGATGCCATCCAACCATCTCATCCTCTGTCGCCCCCTTCTCCTCCTGCCTTCAATCTTTCCCAACATCAGAGTCTTTTCCAATGAGTTGGTTCTTCACATCAGGTGGCCAAAGTATTGGAGCTTCAGCTTCAGCATCAGTCCTTCCAATGAATATTCAGGACTGATTTCCTTTAGGATGGACTGGTTGGATCTCCTCGCGGTCCAAGGGACTCTCAAGAGTCTTCTCCAACACCACAGTTCAAAAGCATCAATTCTTCAGCACTAAGCTTTCTTTATAGTCTAACTCTCACATCCATACATGACTGCTGGAAAAAACACAGCTTTGACTAGATGGACCTTTGTCAGCAAAGTAATGTCTCTGCTTTTTAGTATGCTGTCTAGGTGTCTCATAGCTTTTCTTCCAAGGAGCAAGTGTCTTTTAATTTCATGGCTGCAGTCATCATCTGCAGTGATTTTGGAGCCCAAGAAAATAAAGTCTGTCACAGTTTCCATTGTTTCCCCATCTATTTGCCATGAAATGTTGGGACAGAATGCCATCATCTTCGTTTTTTGAATGTTGAGTTTTAAGCCAGTTTTTTCACTCTCCTCTTTCACTTTCATCAAGAGGCTCTTTAGTTCTTCTTCGCTTTCTGGCATAAGGGTGGTGTCATTTGCATATCTGGAGTTATTGATATTTCTCCTGGCAATCTTGATTCTAGCTTGTGCTTCATCCAGTCTGGCATTTTGCATAATGTACTCTGCATATAGGTTAAATAAGCAGGGTTACAATATACAGCCTTAATGTATTCCTTTCCTAATTTGGAACCAGTCAATAGTTGCACGTCTGGTTCTAACTGTTGCTTCCTGTCCTGCATACAGGTTTCTCAGGAGGCAGGTGACATGGTCTGGTATTCCCATCTCTGTAAGTATTTTCCACAGTTTGTTGTGATTCACACAGTCAAAGGCTTTAGTGCAGTTAATAAAGCAGAAGTAGATGTTTTTCTGGAACTCTCTTGGTTTTTCTATGATCCAGCAGATGTTGGCAATTTGGTCTCTGGTTCCTCTGCCATTTCTAAATCCCGCTTGAACATCTGGAAATTCACGTACTGTTGAAGCCTGGCTTGGAGAATTTTGAGCATTACTTTGCAAGCCTGTGAGATGAGTCCAGTTGTGTGGTAGTTTGAACGTTCTTTGGCATTGCCCTTCTTTGTAATTGGAATGAAAACTAACTTTTTCCAGTCCTGTGGCCACTGCTGAGTTTTCCAAATTTGTTGGCATATTGAGTGCAGTACTTTCACAGCATCATCTTTCAGGATTTAAAGAGCTCAACTGGAATTCCATCACCTCCACTAGCTTTGTTCGTAGTGATGCTTCCTAAGGCCAACTTGACTTCACATTCCAAAATGTCTGGCTCTAGGTGAATGATCATGCCATCATGGTTATCTGGGTCATGAAGATATTTTTTGTATAGTTCTTCTGTGTATTCTTACCACCTTTTCTTAATATCTTCTGCCTCTGTTAGGTCCATATCGTTTCTGTCCTTTATTGTGCTCATGTGCATGAAATGTTCCTTTGGTATTTCTAATTTTCTTGAAGAGATCTGTAGTCTTTCCCATTCTATTGTTTTCCTCTATTTCTTTGCACTGATCACTGAGGAAGGCTTTCTTATCTCTCCTTGCTATTCTTTGGAACTCTGCATTCAGATGGGTATATCTTTCCTTTTCTCCTTTGCCTTTAGCTTCTCTTCTTTTCTCAGATATTTGTAAGACCTCCTCAGACAACTGGCATTTCTTTTTCTTGGGGGATGGTCTTGATCACTGCCTCCTGTACAATGTCAAGAACCTCTGTCCATAGTTCTTCAGGCACTGTCTAGCAGATCTAATCCCTTGAATCTATTTCTCACTTCCACTGTATAATCATAAGGGATTTGATTTAGGTCATACCTGAATGGTCTAGTGGTTTTTCCCTACTTTCTTCAATTTAAGTCAGCTCCTGGTCTTGTTTTTGCTGACTGTATAGAGCTTCTCCATCTTTGGCTGCAAAGAATATAATCAGTCTGATTTCAGTATTGACCATCTGGTGATGTCCACATGTAAAGTCTTCTCTTGTTCTGTTGGAAGAGGATGTTTGTTATGATCAGTGTGTTCTCTTGGCAAAACTCTGTTAGCCTTTGCCCTGCTTCATTTTGTACTCCAAGGCCAAACTTGCCTGTGACTCCAGGTATCTCTTGACTTCCTACTTTTGCGTTCCAGTCCCCTATGATGAAAAGGACATCTTTTTTTTTTTTTGATCTTAGGTCTAGAAGGTCTTGTAGTTCCTCATAGAACCATTCAGCTTCAGCTTCTTTGGCACTAGTGGGTGAGGCGTAGACTTGGATTACTGTGATATTGAATGGTTTGCCTTGGAAACGAACAGAGAGCATTCTGTCGTTTTTGAGATTGCACCCAAGTACTGCATTTCGGACTCTTTTGTTGACTATGAGGGCTACTCCATTTCTTCTAAGGGATTTTTGCCCACAGTGGTAGATACAATGGTCATCTGCATTAAATTCACCCATTCCGGTCCATTTTAGTTCACTGATTCCTAAAATGTCTATGCTTACTCTTGCCATCAATATAATTCACCAATGAAAACATCTGGGCCTGGAGTAAAGAGTGGAGTATTTAGATGTTCTATTTCATTCTGCGTTAATATTGATAAGTTTCATTTTTCAAGGAGTTCGCCCAATTCGTCTAAGTTGTTGAGCTTGTTGGTAATAAAGCTGTCTGGTGATAATCTCTTTTATTATTAATGGATTAATTTGGCTGTGTTGGGTCTTAGTTGTGGCACTCGAGGTCCTCGTTGCAGTGTGTGGGCTGCTTTCTCTCGTGGTGGTGTGTGGGCTCAGGATCTGTGGCACAGACTCTCTGGTTGTGTGTGGGCCTAGTTGCCCTGAGGCATGGGGGGAGTTAGTTTCCTGACTGGGGGCTGAACCTGCATCCCTTGCATTGGAAGGCGGATTCTTAACCTCTGAATCACTAGGGAAGTCCTCTTTCTAGTGTTGGTAATTTGTATCCTCTCTCTTTGATGTGGTCAGTCTCGCTTTTGTTAAAGACCCAACTTTTGACTTGTTAATTTTCTCTAGCGTTTTCTATTTGGTTAATTTCTGCCCTTTATTATTGCTTTCCTTCCACTTCACTTCACTTTTCACTTTTTTAACCTGTTAGAGTGTAACATTAGGTCCTTGATTATATTCTTGTCTTCTTTTCTTTTTAAGCATTTAAAGCTATACATTTTCCTCTAGGGACTGTTTTGTGACATCTTGTAGATGTTGATGTATTTTCATTATCATGCAGTTCTTGTGATTCTTTGATCTGTTGATTATTTAGAAATGTGTTATTTAATTCCAAAATATTTGGGGGTTTCCTAGATATTGTTTCTTATTGGGTTTAATTCTATTGTTGTCATTCTCTGATTTTGGTCCTTTTAAATTTATTGAACCTCATTTGATAGTTCAGCATATGGTTTACCTTAGTGAATGCGCTTGAAAAAAATGTAAACTCTGTAGTGGCTGGATGTAGTAATCCATAAATATTAGTTAGGTCAAGGTGGTTGATAGTACCATTCAAATCAGCTATGTCATTTATGTATGAACTGGACATGAGTTGAGCAAATTCTAGGAGATAGTGAAGGACAGGAAGCCAGGCATGCTGCAGTCCATGGGGTCACAAAGAGTTGGACATGACTTAGCAACTGAAGAACAGCATTATTCTATCAGTTACTGAGAGACTGGACTTAAAATATCTAATGATGATTGAAGAGTTGTCTACTTGTTTTGATTCTGTCATCTTTAGATTTATATATTTGAAGTTGTATTATTATATGAACATACATTTATGTTTGTTATGTCTTCCTAATAAATTAATCCTTTTATCTCTATGAACTGGTCCTAATTATTGCTAGTAAAACCCTTGGTCTTAAGGTCTCTTTTATCTGATATTATTATAATGATTCTAGCCTTCTTATAATTGCTAGATTTTCCATGTCTTTCTCTTCACATCCATTTGCTTTCAACCACTCTGTCTTTGTATTTAAAGAATATCCAATTATTTAAAGAATAACCAATTGTAGTTGGTTCTTGCTTTACTATCATTCTGACAGTTTCTGCTTTTTAATTTTACATTTAGTACATTTATGTCTCTCATTTTATTATTTGTTTTCTGATTGTCACCTTTGTTTTGGGGCCCTCTGATTCTCTTTGCTGGCTTCTTTTGGATAATTTGAACATCTTTTGGAGATTTATTTTGTCTGTTGGCATTTTTAGTTATACCTTCTTATATTTTAAAATATTTAATAGTTGCTCTATGTGGTAAAGTATATTCTTAACTTTTCACAGTTTACTTAGAATAAATAGTTTATCACATCATTTACTACGTAGAAATCTTGCAACCATATATGTCCACCATCACCACCCCATCCTTTGTGTTATAGTTTTTGCATGTAATATGTCAGCACATGTTGTAAACCCCACAAGAAAGTAGGATTTGCTTTTAAAAGTCGTATCTACTTCTAAAATAATCAAAGGATTTAAAAAACATTTACTAAACAGGTATCATTTCTGGTAAATATGTATCATTTTTTGGTAAAATTTCTCTAATGGCAGAAAGTAAAGAGGAACTAAAGAACCTCTTGATGAGGGTGAAAGAGTAGAGTGAAAAGCTGGCTTAAAACTCAACATTAAAAAACCAGGGTCATGGCATCTGGTCCTTTCACTTCATGGCAAATAGAAGGGGAAAAAGTAGAAGCAGTGACAGGTCTTCTTTTCTTGGGCTTCTAAATCACTGCAGATGGTGACTGCAGCCGTGAAATTAAAAGACACGTGCTCTTTGAAAGGAAAGCTATGACAAACCTAGACAGGTATTAAAAAGCAGAGACATCACTTTGCCAACAAAGGTCCGTCTAGTCAAAGCTCTGGTTTTCCCAGTGTATGGATGTGAGAGTTGGACCATAAAGCTAAGCACTGAAGAATTGATGCTTTTGAACTGTGGTGTTGAAGAAGACTCTTGAGAGTGTCTTGGACTGCAAGGAGATCAAACCAGTCCATCCTAAAGGAAATCATCCCTGAATATTCATTGGAAGGAGTGATGCTGAGGCTGAAACTTCAGTACTTTGGCCATGTGATGTGAAGAGCTTACTGGCAAAGACCCTGATGCTGGGAAAGATTGAAGGCAAAAGGTGAAGGAGACGACAGAGGATGAGATGGTTAGATGTCATCACTGACTCAATGAACATGAATTTGAGCAAACTCTGGGAAATAGTGGAGGACAGAGGAGTCGGGTGTGCTACAGTCCGTGGGGTTGCAGAGAGTCGGACATGATTTAGCGACTGGACAACAACAAATGTGCAGTTTCTTGAGGCTCTTTATTTCTTCCTGAAGATCTGAGTTTCCATTTTGTATCATTTCCCTTCAGCCTGAAGAGCTTCTTTTCGGATCTTTTAGGATCTCTTGCAGTGCAGGTGTGTAAAGTATGAATTCTCTTAGTTTTCTTTGGTCTGAAAATGTTCTTATTTCACCTATGATATAAAAGAATATTTTATTTGGATTTGTATCTGAGTTCTGAGTTGGAAGTTTTTTCTTTCAGCATTTTGAAAGTGTTATTCTACTGTCTTCTCATCTCCATATTTTCTGATGAGAAACCAGTGATCATTTGAATTGTTGTTCTATTGTATGTAACTGTGTTCTCTTCTGGTCTTTTGTGATTTTTCTCCTCTGTTTTTGGTTTTCAGCAATTCAGCTATCAAGTGTTTGAGCCTCCGTCCGCATTTTTTCATTCTGCCTGTGGTCTGCTGAGCATCTTGAATCATTAATTATTTGGCCTTTCACTGCATTTGGAAAATCTTGGGCATTTTTTCTTTATTTTTTCTTCCTCATTTTGTCTTCCTTCTCTTTTTGTGACTTCAGTTACACTTATGATTTGGCCTTTTGATAATCACCCCATGGGTTCCTGAAGAACTCATTTCTTTTCAATCAGAGTGGATAATTTCTATTAGTCTAGAATGAGTAAGTTTGAGGTTACTCACTTTCCTCTTTTATTCTGTTGTAATTAACGAGACAATATTTTTACATCATTATTAACTAATGACTGTGGTTCATTCAGACATCATTAGCTTTTACCCAGTGTCTCTTCCTATTCCAGGATCTTGTACCACCTATTTTTCATGTCTCCTGAGTATCTTCTTGGTTGTGAGAGTTTCTCAGACTTGCCTTATTTTTGATGATCTTGTTATCGGCAGATTGGTTTGTTTCTCTTCCTTGGTTTTTATCTCGTTGCACAAACGCTCGGCACAGTGGACCACAACGTGCAGGATAACAGATGAGTTACAGCTCCGTTCAGCTCAAGCGAACAGATCCTATTAGTCCTGACGGGATCTTCCTCATCCTTCTTCGCCCTCTCTTCTGGCTTCCCCCTTTTATGTATCCAGTCTCCTCCAATGGTCATGGTCAGTGCAAAGCAGGGCTTGCATCCACCACCAGTCAAGGAAAGGGAATGCACATGAGCATATGCTCAAGGCTGATTGACAGTTACAAGTTATATAACAGCAAGTTGTGTTGTTTATGTCTCCCCATAATTCCATCTGTTATAATTAGATGTAGAATATTTATGAGCCCTTACTGGACTGCTAACTGCCTACGGTTTCTTGGGGAAGCCCCTGTGGTCATTTTGTACTCGCCGTGTGCCGAGGGCATTTCAGGAGAGGAAAAGCCTCTGTGGAGATTCTGTACACTTTAGAATCCTTTTTTTAGTATCTACAAAGTAGCTTGCTAGGATTTTGATTTGGATTGTGTAGATTCAGTAGATAAAGTTGGGAAGAATTAACAACCAGTCCATCCTAAAGGAGATCAGTCCTGAGTGTTCACTGGAAGGACTGATGCTGAAGCTGGAACTCCAGTACTTTGGCCACCTGATGCCAAGAGCTGACTTATTGGAAAAGACCCTGATGCTAGGAAGGATTGAAGGCAGGAGGAGAAGGGGATGACAGAGGATGAGATGGTTGGATGGCATCATTGACTCAATGGAGATGAGTTTGAGTAAATTCTGGGTGTTGGTGATGGACAGAAAGCCTGGTGTGCTGTGGTCCATGGGGTTGCGAAGAGTCGGACATGACTGAGCGACTGAGCTGAACTGAACATCCCCAAATACTGAGTAATTATAAGTCATTGTTTAACAGAGAATATCCACCATTTATTTAGATATCCTTTGATCTCTTCATCAGAGTTCTATAGTTTTCTGCATGTATAGATCCTGAATATGTTTTGTTAGATTTATGCCTAAGTATTTCACTTTTTGGTGCCATTGTAAATGATGTTGTTTTTAACTTCAAGTTCCAATCGCTGGGACTTCCCTGGTGGTCCAGTGGCTGAGACTGCACTGCCCATGCAGGGGGCCCAGATTCTATCCCTGGTCAGGGAACTAGAACCACATGCCACGACTAAAAGAACCCACATGCCACGTGGAGGTGGAAGATCCTGTGTGCCATAACTGAGACAGTACAGCCAAGTGAATCAGTAAATCCTAGGCTTCCTGGTGGCTCAGCTGGTAAGGAACCTGCCTGTCAGTGCAGGAGACACAAGAGATTTGGATTTGATCCCTTGGTTGAGAAGACCCCCTGGAGAAGGAGTTGGCAACCAGCTCCAGTCTTCTTTCCTGGAAAATTCCATGGACAGGGGAGCCTTGTGGGTTACAGTCCATGGGGTCTCAGAATCAGAGAGTGCACACCCACACAAATAAATAAAAATGAATATTAAAGGTTAACACATGCTCATCCAGATTAAAAAATTTCAATTGTTTATGCTTTCATAAGGAAAGCAAATGACTTGTATTTTAAAATTGTATCCTTTGACCTTGCTATACTTATTTATAGTTCCAGGTGTGTGTGTGTGTGTGTGTGTGTGTGTGTGTGTATGTGTGTGTGTGTGAATTCTTTGGGGTTTTCTTTATATATTATAGATAATCATGTTAACTGTGAATAAGGACAGTTTTATTTCTTCCTTCACAGTCTATATATACATTTTACTTTCCTTTTCTTAGTGCAATAGCTGAAACTGCCAGTGTGATGTTGAATAGTGTAGTGAGAGGAAAATTCTTGCCTAGTTCTTAATCTTAGGGAGAAGGCATTAGTTTCTCACTCTTAAGTATGATGTTAACTGCTTTTTTTTAATTTTTTTGGTAAATGCACATAACAAGTTGAAGCGCCTCTCTATTCCTAGTTTGTTGAGAATTTTAAAAAATCACAATGAGTATTGGATTTTTTCAAATGCTTTTTCTGCATTATTTAATGTGGTCATGTGATTTTTCTTCTTTACCCTGTTGATGTGATGGATTACATTAATTGATTTTCAATTTCGGTTGATTTCAATTAGCTGAACCAGTATTACATACCGAGAGTAAACACCACTTGATCATGGGCTTCCGGTGGCTCAAGCGTAAAGAGTCTTCCTTCAGTGCAGGAGACACAGGAGATGCGGGTTTGATCCCTGGGTCGGGAAGATCCCCTGGAGGAGGGGCATGGAAAACCACTCCAGTATTCATGCCTGGAGAAGCCTGTGGACAGAGGAGCCTGGCGTGCTACAGTCTATGGGTCGCAAAGAGTTGGACACGACTGAAGTGAGTGAGCACTCACGCACTTGGTATATCACTCTTTTATGTATTATTGGATTCAATTAGATGATATTTTATGATTTAGTTTCATGAGACATATTCTGTTGTTTTCCATTCTTATAATGTTTTTATTTGATTTTAGAGTTAGGATGATCCTGGCCTCGTAGATGAATTAGGACATATTTCCTCTGCTTCCATTTTCTGGAAGAGACCATACAGAATCGGTGTCATTTCTTCCTTACATGTTTGATAGAATTCAACAGTGAAATCCTCTGGGTCTGGTGCTTTATTTTTTGGAGGATCATTAATTATTGATTCAGTTTCTTCAATGGGTATGTCTATAGAATAGACATTTCATTTCTTCAACTTGATTTGAGATATAACTGGCAAATAAAAATAGGCCTGTTTAGGTGATCTTGTTCTTAGCATGGACAGAGGAGCCTGGTGGGCTACAGTTCATGGGGTCGCAAAGACTTGGACACAACTCAGCGACGAAAACAACAAAACATTCTCCTTGTGTGAATTTTGGTAGACGTGTCTTTCAAGAAATTGCTCCGTTTTATCTAAGTTGTCATATCTGTGGATACAGAGTTTTTTTTAGTATTCCTTTATTATCCTTATTCTTTTAATGCCCACGGACCAGTTGTGATTAACTCTCTTCATTTCTGATATTAGTAGTCTGTGTCTTCTGTCATCTTTTCTTGGTTAGCTTTGCTAGAGGGTTTATTAATTTTATTGATCTTTCTAAAGAACCAGCTTTCATGTTGCTGATTGTCTCTACTGTTTTCCTGTTTTTGATTCCATTGAGTTCTGCTCTAATTTGTTATTTATTTTCTTGTGCTTGTTTTAGGCTTAAATTGCTCTTCTTTCTCAAGCTTCCTAAGATGAATGCTTAGATTATTGATTTTAGGTGTTTCTTTAAAAATTTTTTTAATTAAATAATTTATATGCATGTTTTAAGCTTTTTATTCTGTGTTGGGATATAGGTGATTAACAATGCTATGATAGTTTCAGGTGGACAGCAAAGGCCTCAGCTGTACATGTACATGTTAGATATTTCTTTTGTGATGCTTGCATTTAATGCTGTGTATTTCTCTCTAAGCATTACTTTCACTGCATCCCACAACATTTGGAAGTTGTATTTTTATTTTCATTTAGTTAAAAGTATTTAAAAGTGTCTCTTAAGACTTCTTACTTGACCCCTGTGTTATTTAGATTCGTGTGTTGTTTAATCTCTAAGTATTTTTGGAATTTCCAGCTATCTTTCTATTGTTGATTTCTTGTTTAATGCCACTGTGGCACGAGATGAAACATTTATGACTTCCATTCTTTAAAATGTGTTAAGGTGTGTTTTATGGTCTTGAATGTGGTCTGTTTTGGTGAGTGTTTCATGTGAGCTTGCAATGTGTGTACTCTGTTGTTGGCATATTCTAGAAATGTCAATTGGATCAAGTCGATTGACAGTGCCGTTCATGTCAACTATCCCTGCTGATCTTCTGTATGCTTTGTCTATCAGTTACTCAAAGAGTGGTGCTGAACTCTCCAACTACAATAGCAGACTTGTGTGTTTCTCCATTTTAGGCATTTTGATGTCCTGTTGGTAGGTACATACACAATCAGGATTATTGTATCCTTCTGAAGAATTGATCCCTTTACCATTATGTAATGTCTGTCTTTATCCCTGATAATTTTCCTTGCTCTGAAGTCTGCTTTGTCTGAAATTAGTAAAGGTATTTAGCTTTTTTTTTTTTGATGCGTGTTAGCACAATATATCTTTCTCTATTCCTTTGTTTTTTGTTGATATCAAACAGTTGGGCCTTGTTTCTTTAATCTGCTCTTTAATTGGTGTATTTAGATTATTCATATTTAAAGTGGTTATTGATAGAGCTGGATTAATATCTACCAATATTTGTAACTGTTTTTCTTCTTTGTCCTTGGTCTGTTTCTGTTTTCTTCCCCTCTTTTTCTGCCTTCTCTGGCTTTAACTGAGCCTTTTTAAAAAGCATTTTTATTTGTTTACCTTTATTCTCAACTGTGCTGCGTCTTTGTTGCTGCGTGGGCTTTTCTCTAGTTGCAGCAAGCAGGGGCTACTCTCTGGATGCTGTGTGCAGGCTTCTCTTTGTGGTGGTTTCTCTTGTTTGGGAGCACGGGCTCCAGGGCACCTGGACTTGAGCAGTTGTGGCTTCTGGGCTTAGTTGCTTGGCGGTGTGTGGGATCTCCCCAGATGGGGGATTGAACCTGTGTCTCCTGAGGTGGCAGGTGGATTCTTTACCACTGAGCTACCACGGAAGCCCCTTAACTGAGCCTTTTTAATGGTTCCATTTTCTCTCCTTTCTTAGGCATATCAATTATGCTTTAAAAAAATTTGGGGGGTTCCCCTAGAGTTTGGAATTTCCATTTATAACTCATTTAAGTTCGTGTTCAGATAACATACTTTGTCACATGTAGTAAAAGTACCTTATAGCAGAGTATTTCCAGTTTCTCCCTCCTATATCTTTTAAACTTGTTGGCATTAATTTCACTTATTCATAAGCTATTAACACAAATATGTTATTAGTATCTTTACTTTAAATAAACATTTATCCGTCAGTCTAATTAAGAATAAGAAAAATAAAATATTTTGTTTTACCTTTGTACTTTTCCTTTTTTAAAGAAAATGTCAGTTCAAGTTTTTGACTTATATATTTTTTTCCTTCTTTTAACTTTTTTTTTTTTTTTTTTTGCAAGGCCGGTCTGGGATGAATTCCTTCCATTTTCATTTGTCTGAGAAAGTTTTTGTTTCTCTTTCATTTTGGGAGGGGGTTCACCCTGCTGCCTGTGGGATCTTAGTTCTCCAACCAGGGATCGAACCTGTGCCCCCTGCAGTGGAAGCACGGGGTCTTAACCACCAGCCCATCAAAGAAGTCTTCATTTTTGAAGGATAATTTTGCTGGAGATAGGTTATAGGCTGGTGGGCTTTTTCTTTGAACGCTTGAATATTCCATTTCACTTTCCTTGCTCGCTTTCTGAAGAGAAGCCTGATGTTTTTCTAATCCTTTGCCCTCTCTAGATAAGGCATCTTTCTTCTCTTGCTTCTTTCAAAATTTCCTCTTTTTCTCTCGCTTGAATATGAAATGTGTGTAGGTGTCGTTTTTGAGATGCCTTTCCTCTTTGGTGTTTTCTGAGCTTCTTAGATCTGTGGTTTGCTATCTGTCATTCATTTTGGAAAGTTCCCAGCCATTATTACTTCAAATGCTTCTTCTCCATTCTCTGTTCTTCTTGTGGTGTCACAATGATGGGCATGCTTCATCTTTTGAAACCGTTCCACAGTTCTTGGACGTTCTGTTCTCTTTTTTCCATTTTCTTCTTCGCATTTCAATTTGGGAAGTTCTGTTGACATGTTTTCCAAGCTCATTGATTATTTTCTTGGCCATAGCCAGTCCACTTGCTAAGTCCATCAAGGGCATTCTTCATTTCTTTTGCAGTGTTTCCGATTTCCAGCACTTCCTTTTGATTTTTCCTTAAGAGTTTCCATCTTTCTGCTTAATTAGTTATTGATTATTGCATGTTGTCTACTTTTTTTTCTAACGATCTTAGAGTATTGAATCATAGTTATTTTAATTGCTTGATCTTATAATTCTGAAATCTATATCACAGACGAATTTAACAGGGAAGTGATAAATGAAAAGAGTATTCTTGCAACCTCTAATGGGACCAGGGATTAATGTCTAGAATATACAGAGACTATAAGAAAAACCCTGGAAACTGCTGGGAAAATTTGGTTCAGTTCAGTAGCTCAGTTATGTCCGACTCTTTGTGACCCCATGGACTGCAGCATGCCAGGCTTCCCTGTCCATCACCAACTCCTGGAGCTTGCTCAAACTCACATCCATTGGTGATGCCATCCAACCATCTCATCCTCTGTCGTCCCTTTCTCCTCCTGCCTTCAGTCTTTCCCATAATCAGGGTCTTTTCTAATGAGTCGGTTCTTTGCATCAGGTGGCCAAAGGATTGGAGCTTCAGCTTCAGCACCAGTCCTTCCAATGAATATTCAGGACTGAGTATCTTTAGGATTGACTGGTTCGATCTCCTTGCAGTCCAAGGGACTCTCAAGAGTCTTCTCCAACACCACAGTTCAAAAGCATAAATTCTTCAGCCCTCAGCTTTCTTTATGGTCCAACTCTCATATCTGTTCATGACTACTGGAAAAAACCATAGCTTTGACTATATGGACTTTTGTCGGTAAAGTAATGTCTCTGCTTTTTAATATGCTATCTAGGTTTGTCATAGCTTTTCTTTCAAGGAGCAAGAGTCTTTTAATTTCATGGCTGTGGTCACCATCTGCAGTGATTTTAGAGCCCAAGAAAATAAAGTCTGTCACTGTTTCCATTGTTTCCCCATCTATTTGCCATGAAGTGATGGGACCAGATGCCATGATCTTCGTTTTTTGAATGTTGAGTTTTAAGCCAGTTTTTTCACTCTCCTCTTTTACTTTCATCAAGAGGCTCTTCAGCTCCTCTTCACTTTCTGTCATAAGGGTGGTATCTGTGGTTATTGATATTTCTCCTGGCAATCTTTTTTTATTGATTAATTAATTTATTTTAATTGGAGGCTACTTACTTTACAATATTGTAGTGGTTTTTGCCATACACTGAGATGAATCAGCCATGGGTGTACATGTGTCCCCCATCCTGAACCCCCCTCCCACCTCCTTCCCCATCCCATCCCTCAGGGTCATCACCAGCCCTGAGCACCCTGTCTCATGCATTGTACCTGGACTAGTGATCTGTTTCACATATGGTAATATACATGTTTCAATGCTATTCTCTCAAATCATCCCACCCTCGCCTTCTCCCCCAGAGTCCAAAAGTCTGTTCTTTATATCTGTGTCTCTTTTGCTGTTTTGCATATAGACTCATTATTACCATCTTTCTAAATTCTATATACATGTATTAATATACTGTATTGGTGTTTTTCTTTCTGATTTACTTCACTCTGTATAATAGGCTCCAGTTTCATCTACCTCATTAGAACTGATTGAAATGCGTTCTTTTCTTCTGGCAATCTTGATTCCAGCTTATGCTTCATCCAGCCTAGCATTTCATATGATGTACTCTGCATATAAGTTAAATAAGCAGGGTGACAATATACAGCCTTGATGTACTCCTTTCCCAATTTGGAACCAGTCCATTGTTCCACGTCCAGTTCTAACTGTTGCTTCTTGACCTGCATACATATTTCTCAGGAGGCAGGTAAGGTGGTCTGGTATTCCTATCTGCTTAAGAATTTTCCACAGTTTGTTGTGATCCACAGAGTCAAAGGCTTTAGCATAGTCAATGAAGTAGAAGTAGACATTTTTCTGGAATTCTCTTGCTTTTTCCATGATCCAGCAGATGTTATCAATTTGATCTCTGGTTCCTCTGCCTTTTCTAAATCCAGCTTGAACATCTGGAATTTCTTGGTTCATGTACTGCCGGGAAAATTAGTGGTCAAGAATAGCTAGCATTTGCATAGTGATCACTGGGTTCTAAGACACACAAATGTAAGAGCAGAACATATATGACCTGTGAGAATCATGAGGAGTAGGTCTTGAATGGGTGGCGGTGGGTATTGAGAAGGGCTATCTGGAGGTGATGGGTTCTGAAGAATGAATAGGAGTTTGCTACGGAAGTGAGTGTGGTGAAGGCATTCTGGGCTGTGGGAACAGCCTGAGCAAATGCGTGGGGAGAGTGGTGTGCAAATCACAGTTCTCACAAATACATGAGAGACAGTGGTGAGAGACATCACCAGAAAGGCAGGCTGAGGAGGGACAGTGTGAGCCTGTCAGCAGTAGGGAGCCACAGATGGCTCTTGAGCAGGTGCACGGTGAAGTGAAGGTGCTAGTTATGAACACAAGCTGGACACAGAGGAGACTCAGGGGAAGAAGATCTCCGTGAACTGGTCTGACAGAGGTTGTCTTCAGGTCTAGTGAGGGTGGTGGTGTCACGAAGCAGGTAGAACAAGCGCAACTCTGTGACTTGGCACGAAGGCTGAGGGGGAGTTGAGGGCCATTCTCAGGCCTCTGGCTCAGAGTACTGGGCAAGCGGAACTGCTGGTCAGGAGGGTGGAGGGACAGGGTGGCAGGGACAGGGAGAGATGGCAGGGACATGGCGTCTGAGGGGACAGGCTGGGATGGGTCTGAGGAGCCAGCGGTGGCCAGGGGCTCCAGTGGGGGTGGGCTGCTCTCCCTGGGGGGGCACTGGAGAGTGGGAGGGAGGTCTTTGGGGGACTGTGTGAGGGTCACTTAGACTTAGTAGGGCAATTGGAGGCTGAGGAGGCGGGCAGCAGGGGGCAGGTGTGGCTGGGGATATAGCTCTTTGTGTCCCGGGCTCTGTGGCCACATCAGCTCTGTGACCTGGGCTTTGTCCTCTCTGTGATGACCAGCTCTGAGGCCGGTACCGCTGTCCCCCACTTCGTGGGCCTGTGGCGGGGTGGGGTGGGTCAAGCCCGAGCAGTGAGGTTCTGCCTGGAACAGAGGCCTGGAGCTCTGAGCAGCAGCCGGAAGATTTGGGGGAGGCCACCAGACCCAGGCCCACCTCCTTTGAGAGACAGGAGAGCAGGGGCCCACCCTGGGGTCTTCGCCATTACCATCCCCCTTTTCATGCGGAGAGGCGGGCCTGGGCGCAGCTCCAGGCACCCTCTGGGTCCCCTGCCCTCCCCAGTAGAGGCTGCGGTGGCCTCCCGAGCCTGTCCGCTTGAGCCAGAGTTATCACGAGGTAAGTGTTGAGTTCCGCCTTGGTCTCTCTCCTCTCCCCCTGGGCCCTTCCCTTCTGCAAACCTCAGCACTCCCTGCCCACCACCCAGAACCTCAGCCCATGTTTTCTGCTCCAAGAATGAGAAGGCCCACTCTTGAGGTTTGCCTGTTTGGCCTCCAAGGAGACCCGCTTTTTCTGCCTCTTCAACGCCTCCCCCCACCGCCCTGCCTTGGTTTGCCTCTTTGCTGAAACAGCTGAGCTTGCCTCAACTCTGGACTGTCGCCCCTGCTATTCCCACTGGGGACAGAAATGTTGAAACTTTCAGGGATACGCTGACCCGACTTGTTCTCTGTGGCCCATGTGGACAGAGCCAGGACTGGGGCGAGAGTGGAAGAGTTATGGAGGGGACCTAACTCAGCCAAAGGAAAAACTATCTATCTGTGAAAAATGTGTCAAAAGGCTGTGTCTCCAGGCCCCAGGAGGGATGAGATCTTTGCCCCTGGAAGAGTGAATGGAGAGGGGTCTGCAGAGGAAGGGTCCAGGTGATGGGAAGGCCTGGCTTACACCTCTGGATGGCATGGGGTGGCCCCGCATCTGGAACCTGTGGATTTGCTTCTTCTCCAGACTGGTCCCAGGGACTTGGGTCTCAGAACTGGGAGGACAGTGTCCTCCTAGGAGGACCACAGTACTGCCCCAGTCTACCCGCATCTTGCCCCTCCCCTGACCCAGAGTCCCCAACTTCCTTCTTCACAATTCCCTCCCCTCTCCCCATTTTCCCCAGAAGAAATTGACTAGCTAGCCTCACATAATGCAGGTAAGACGTGGGCTTTCTGGTGGGCTTGGGGGGAGAAGAGCTGCTTGCATTGCCTTTTCCACAGGCCGCCCCCTCTGAAAGGCTCCTTGGTGGAAACTTGTGCTTCAGGGACAGCCTGGGACAAAGGCCCTTCCCCATCGGGCTGAAGACCTGCCTGCCCCTGGTGCCCCCATGCCCACCCCACCTTTCAGCCTTACCAAACATCCCCTTTCTTATTATCCTTTGCACTTTTCCACTTCAAATATCCAATTCCATTCTGCTTACTGGATGAACTCCTATACATCCTTCAAGGCCCAGCCTGTTTTCTCCCTCTCTGGTAAGCCTTCTTTGCTCCTATGTGTTAATTTTAATTTTCCCCCTGAGATCTCCCTACACTAGATCTGCAGCCCTCCTACAGCAGGCATTGCCTGTATTATCATGATGTGCCGATGTGTCTGCTGTCAGCAAAGGACCATGTTACTACATCTCTGTGTGTCCCTGGTGCCCTGAAGCTACTGGGGCTGGAATGGTCTGGGGAGAGCAGGTGCTCAGAGAATATTTATTGATTCAATACATGGCTGGCTGGCTGGCTGGCTGGCCTGGCTGACCTCAGGCAGTGGGCCTAGAATGCTGAGCTCCAGGAGCAGATTTCTGTCCCTGCCTCCCCAGGGGGAGTGGGCACAGCAATCATTGAGTAGATGAGGGTCATCATAGGTGCAGCTTGCAGCCCCACCCTGCCCTCGCCAGGCCCCAAACCTACCCGCCCTGGTTAATAGGGCACATCCCTGAAGAGAAGGAAACACTCCAGGGCCTTTCCAGAGAAGACTTAAAAGGTGCTTAGCACCACCTGTCCTCCAGAGAAGGGAGGATTGAGAAGCATTTGCTGTGAACCAAGTTCAGAGAGGTGGCACGAGTGATAAAGAGCCTGCCTGCCGGTGCAGGAGACAAAGAGACTCAGGTTCCGTCCCTGGGTCGGGAAGGTCCCCTGGAGAAGGAAACGGTGATCCTCTCCAATGTTCTTGCCTGGGAAATGCCATGGACAGAGGACCCTGGTGGGCTACAGTCTGTGGGGTCGCCAAGAGTCAGACACAACTGAAGCTACTTGTGTGTGTGTGTGTTAGTTGCTCAGTCATGTCCAACTCTTTGCCCAGAGGGGCAAAGGACCCCCCAGGACCCTGAGCTGTGGGAGGAGCTGGGAGGTGGTGGGGTCTGTGCCTCCTGACAGTCCCCTCCTCACACAGAGGCTGGGGGTCAAATGTCTGCCCAGGACTGGCTCGCAGAGGCCCTGAGCATAGATCCTCCTGACCCCAGGCTCCCTGTCCACCCCCGGCTCCCAGGCTCTTATGCAGGGTGGGGGTTGGGGTGCCTGGGCACGTGGCCAGGATGGATGCATCCATTCCTTGCATGTGACGTGGGGCTGACTGCAAGTTGGAGCAGGACCCCTCAGCCCAGAAAGTGGGGATGCTTTAGGGGTTGGAGGTCCGACAGTGGAGCTGAGTGCTGAGTGGAGAGGGTGCCAGCCTGGTGCTCCCTGCCCACTACCCTCCGCACACACAGTGCCCTGCCTGGGACATCTCCTCCCTCAGGAGGCCCAGAGGGTGCACAGAGCTGCCAGCCTCCACGTGTACCTGTCCGGGCCCCCTCGTGTGCAGGAGGAGGAAACTGAAGCTCTGAGAGCTGCTGGGACTCAACCAAGTTTGTGCAGGAAGAAGGGGCAGCCTGGCACTTTCCACGTGCAGTATGATTCCTGCGGTGCAAGGGGGGCTCATTCAGGGGTGTCTGAGCTCCTGGCTTCAGCCCTCTGGGGTGCTCCCCAACTGTGCACTCTTGACAGTCACCTCACCTCTCTGAGCCTTCTATCGTGTCCTGGGACCAAAGTATTCCCACTTCCCCTGCCCACCACGTAGTGTGGCTACAGCCTGACGTCAGTTGGGGCCTCACTCCTGAATTAGACACATGGGAAGTGAAGAGACATGCAAGATGGACAACGTGGGTTTGAGTCCCTGCTCCAGGGACCTCCGACTGTGGGCCCCTGGGTGAGTCACCCATCGTCTGGAGCTTTAGTCTCCTTTCCTGTAAAATGGGCATGCAGCCCCACCCTCTCTGGGCTCTGGTGGGGCCAAGGGCCTGGCATGGTGCCAGCCCCATGGCAGGGGCTCTGGGTGTCTGGTGTGATAAGTAGGAAATGTCAGGAGTGGGAAGGAGCTAGTCAGTGTGGGTCAGGGTGGCCTGGAGGGAGTGGTCTGGGGCCGGGTACCAGGGCCCCTAAATATCATTGTGTGGTGAGGCAGCTGCCTTAGCCTGGAGGCAATGGGGAGCCATAGCAAACTTAATCAGGGTGGTGGTGATGCCCTCAGATTGCCTTGTTGGGAGGAGAGTGGAGGCCATGAGATGGGAGGGGATGGACTTGGCAGCCAGGCCCAGGGTGATGGAGAGGAGGGCGTGGCTTTGGGGGAGACCCTAAGAGGATGGATTTCCCAGTCTGATGGTCTTTGAATAGTGGTCCTCCGGGTTACCAGCTGTGTGATCTTGGCAAATTGCTTAACTTCTTTGAGTCTCACCTTTTTTTTTTCAGCTGTAAATCTGGAGTTGTGATGTTGTTTTTCTGGGGGGCAAGGGTGGTCCATGAAGAAATATGGGTGAGGAGAAACACCAAGGAATTGGCAGCTGTGGTTATTTTTAATGGCTGGGGCTTAACTATTGAGACTCACAGGTACTGGCCTGGGAGATGAGGGGACAGAGTGACCATCAGTCGAGATGGTTTCTTAGTTGGGACATAGATTGGGCTGCACAGGACAGACTCAAAATAACTGACTAAACGGGGTTTCCTAGGTGGTGCTAGTGGTAAAGAATCTGCCTGCCAATGCAAGAGACACAAGAGACTTAGCTTTGGTCCCTGGGTCGGGAAGATCCCCTGGAGAAGGAAATGGCAACCCACTCCAGTATTCTTGCCTGGAAAATTCCATGGACAGAGGACCCCGGTGGGCTACAGTCTGTGGGGTCTCCAAAGTCGGACACAGCTGAGTGACTGAACACACATAACATGCACAAACAGGGTGGACATTCATTTCTCTCCCATAGAAGTCTGGGTTGTAGGGCCAGCTGTGCTCCGTGAAGCTGCCGTGGCCCCTGCCATCCCTGGCATCTTGCCCTCCTCTGCATGGTCCAGGGTAGCTCTCATCAGGTCTGCATTCTCCAGGATGAGGGGAGGAGGAAAAGGAAGAAGAACCGTGTTGTCTCTTTAAGAGCATGACCTGGAAGTGGAACATAGAGTTCACTTTGCTCACATCCCATTGGCTAGAAATTAGATGGCCACACTTGGCCACAAGGAACACTGGGAAATGTAGTCTTTATTCTGGGTGAGCATATGCTTGGCAAAAATCAGGGGTTCTATAGTGTAAAGGGAAAAAAGAGAGCTGGATGACTCTACCAGAGACAGAACATGTGAGGAGAGGGATGGATTGGGGCGGTGAGAGTGGGAGATAAGTTCCTTTTAGGCTGGATCAGCCTGAGGAGAAAATTTACTCCTGAGGTCTCTGTGGCTGCACCATTGTGCCTCCACCCCTGTGTTGTCCTTTCCTCTTGACCTTCTTGCACACATATCCTCTTGTATCGCATGACACATGTGAGTCACGTTGGAGAGCCACCCTTCAGGTGGGAATCCCTGGAGAGTACCCCTGGTGCCCCTGGGGCTGGGCTGAGTTATCTCCCATTTACTCTACTCTGTGGTCCTATCTTATGGTTGGGGCTTAACTATTGTTAAGCCCACTCTAGTGACTTTTTAATTTCATTTTAAGGGGTCATTTCCTGGGGCAGAGTCCCCAGTGTAGGACAGACTTGAGCTAAGTCTGCTCACTCCCTCTGACTGTCCCACAGAGTCGTGTGGCTGCCAGGGAACCCTGAGATCCTCTGCTTGCCTCATCAGGCCCAGGGGCTTAAAGCAGAGAAGCCTGCTGTCTGCAGCAGACAGGGCTGTCTTCGTTGCTTGGCATGGAATCCCCGGCACAACTTTCTGTTTCTCTGTCTCAACCTGGAAATGTGCACATGCCTAATCTGCAGCCACCAGCTTGCACTCCTGGGAGCCATGAGACCCTGACAGGGCTCCATACCATGGTCAATATAAATCTTAAAACACACTGCATATATTTTTTGCTTTGGCAGCTAGGAAGCTCCGTGCCAACATGGGAGTTGTAAGAATTGTACCCTTAACTGACTTTCTGCTCTCATTTATCTACATCTTTATTCTTCTTGTTCTGCTTTTTCTGACTTCATAGGTGCCTGGGGACACAGAAGGTGAGCTTCATTTGCTTATCTACAAGATGGGGAAAAGCCTATCCGCTTGGGTTCTTCTGAGAATCACAGGAAAGTAGGGCCCTCTGCTGAGTAGGCTGGAGGGGGCTGTTCTGCTGATGTTGGAGTTTGGTAAAGTCACACTTGGCTGTGGACTCCTGGGAGCCCCCTCCATTGTGAGCACCTGCAGCTCTTAGGAATGGGGCCAGGGATGTCACCCAGAAATGCTCCTGGTCCTGGAGGCTGAGTCCTGAAATTCCCCTCCCCAGAAATGCTCCTGGTCCCAGGGGGTTGAGTCCTGATATCCCCCTGCCCCGAGAGAGTCAGCTCTGTGAGGTCCAGCTCGGGGCCAAGACATGGTGTTTCTTTCTCCTCTTCATATTCCTCACCCCAGATCTCTCTTCTCACCAAGGATGCTGATGGCGGGGCTCCCCAATCCAGGGCTCCAAACAACCTCTTCCCTTTGCCCCCCACCTCCTCCTGGATGCCCTCAGGATGCCCTCCTCTGTCTGACTGGGCACCAGTGAGTGGGCAGGATCTCCCACCCCATGGACCTCTGGAAACCCAGAAATGAGGGCAACCCAACTTTCTGGAAAGGCTAGAATGTCCTGATATGTGTAAATTTCCCATCATAGATGTCTTATTTTATGGAGATGGGGCCGGGTGGGCACCTTCCCTCCTCTGTTTTGGGAAGATCTCGGGGTGCCCATGAACGCAGGCAACCCCAAAGCTGTGGCTTCACGGAGGAGAAGAGGGCTGCTCTCTGGGTGTGCAGGAAGCAGGAATCTGCAACTCTGCACGTGAGCTCTGGCCTCAGACTTCAAGTTCACCCAAGTGGGACTGCTGGAAGCTGTGGAAGAGCTGGGTCCACAGGGGAGGCCGGGGAGATGCCCGATGGGGAGACGTGAGTGGAGGACATCATTGTTCAAGAGATGCCTTGGGGTAGGGGAGGGGTGCCTGGTGGGCTGGGGGTGGGCCGGTCAGAGACCTGAGCCCTGCTGTCCTTTCCCCCTTGGCTGCAGTGTTTTGTTTGTCTTGGGTCCCAACTCTGCAGAGTGCTGAGGTGTGCCCTCAGATATAGGCACTGGCCACGTGCTCTCATTGACCACAGAGGACCCCCAGTGTGGGACCGCGGGCCGTGACCTGGCCAGCGTGTATCCTCAAAGCGGGTGGTCCTGGGGCGCCCCCATGCTTGGCTTCCTCAGCCTGTTTCATGTCCCGGGTCAGGCCTCTGGTCCAGGACCTCGCTGCTCTGCCTTGACCGCTCCCCACCAAGGGCGCGGCACACAGGCGCTCTGTGACTGTACAGTCAGTGGGTGCCGTGGGGTTCAACTGGTCACACCCACCAGGTGCAAAGCAGCTCTTCCCAGACTCGGGTGCAAACGCTGCAGCCGCTCCAGCTCTGTCTCATGCCTTCTTGCCTTCCCTCAACACACGTCCTTGGACAGCCCGGCTACCCCGTGGCTCTCGTATCCCTCACCCCATCACTCGGAACCCTGCTGACCGGCTAAAGCGTAGAGCTCTGGGCTTGCAGGGCAGCTGCCCAGGGACACCTTCGCCTGAATGACCCAGGAAACTGCGCTTGTCACCTGCCCTGTCCGCCCTGCGCCGAGCGTGCACGTGAGTCAGTGGCACGGCTGCTTCCACCAGGTACAAACCTGACATCGCACACGCCCTTTCCTTCCACGGCGGACCCGACGTCTTGACCCGGATCGCGTGCCCTCGCTGCTTCCACGCGTCTGCTCTCTGTCCTCCGAGCTGGCCAGGCGGCCGTCATTCCTTTCTTTTTTTAAATTTATTTATTTATTTATGGCTGTGCTGGGTCTTCCTTGCTGCCATTGTGGTGTGTGGGCTTCTCACTGCAGTGGCTTCTCTTGCTGCAGGACACAGGCTCTGGGCCGCACGGGCTCGGTATTTGGGGTGCACAGGCTTCATTGCTCCATGGTGTGTGGGATCTTCCTGAACCAGGGATCGAGCCTGGGTCCCCTGCACAGGCAGGCAGATACTTCGCCGCTGAGCCACCAGGGAAGCCGGTCCTGTCTTTATTAGGACCACACAGTACTCTGGGGGTTGTTTCCCCCAAAGTATAACCTCTTTTGCAGATGGCCTGCCTGCCCGTGTTGTGATTGCCCCCCAGCTTGCCACAAACTCCAGTGACATCTTTTCCTGCCCCGGGTGCCTCTGCTCAGTGGAGTCTGTTGGGGCCCAGGGTGCAGCTGGGACATGCCGTGGAGCCTGCTCCTGGTCGAGCCCTACTCAGAGCTGGCGGCATCTGCATGACCCAGGACATGGGTGGAGCGGCGTCCGGGGCGCGGATGGGGTGGTGACGTTGGGGGTCAGAGGCTGCTGCTTCTAGAATCTGAACATCAGGCGCGGTGCTTCCTTGTTTGTCATCGGGAGCGCACGCTGCAACAGTTTGTCCTTTGCTTGGGGGGGTGGTCCAGAGCGCCCCTGACTGCTGCCTCTAAGAAGGGGGGAGGATGAGGCAGCCCCTGGAATGTGTGTGTCTCCCCAAGGCCTTCAGTGGTCTGGCTCCGCCTTGCTTATTTGGCCCAGTCAGCTCCGTGCCGTTGATAAGCTGACCCCTGTGATTTGCTGTGGAGACGCAGGCTCTCTGGGCTGTATGATGACTGAGGCCGGGGGAGCTGGCGCCGCCCAGGGGGCTGTAGATATATATTGTCGTTCTTCCCATGGGGGTGTGCATTCTTTCTTTCTTAAAAAATATGTTTGTACTTGGCTGTGCCAGGGCTTAGTTGCAGCACATCGGATCTTCAGTCTTTGTTAGGGCATGCGGAATCTTCAGCTGTAGCATGTAAACTCCTAGTTGCAGTATGTGGGATCTACTTCCCTGACCAGGGATTGAACCTCGGGCCCCCTGCGTTGGGAGCATGGAGTCTTAGCCACTGGACCTCCAGGGAAGTCCTGGATGTGTGTTATTGCTAATCCTTCTTTTCGGGTTAGGAAAGGATGCGTTTGCTCCGATGGTTGCATACCTGGTCTGTGGACTCTGTTCGTCTGCTCCGGCAGAGACCACCCCCACTGGCACAGCCCTGTGACCCAGGCTGGCTTTGGTGGGGCCTGTGCGGATTCGCGTCCTCCTCCAGGACCTTCAGGAATTGCCCTGAGGCATGGTGGGACCAACACCTTTATCATCCTTTATCTCCTTGAAGGTGGTACTGATCTGTCGCCTCCTTTCCTGGGATGTGATGCTGCTTCTGATTCGTGATGTTGGTTTAGGAGGGGTTAGTTTCAAAGCCTTCCAGTCTCTCCCATTGCTCTCATCCCAGAGAGCAGAACCAACGTGGAAAGGGCACCGACTGCTAAGTATGACGACCTCGGTCTTCATCTGGGGGTCAGAGAATTCACTCCTCGATGGGTCTGCGGAACCCGTGGTTCTGTGTAAGATGGACTTCAGACGGGACTGCCCTTATTACCTGGTGTTTGTAGGTCCCTGTCTAGCAGGTGCCTTCATGAGACATCATGTTCCTGGTGTCCAAGCCAGTTCAGGCCCAGTGTCCAACAGTCCTCCAGATGTTTGGATGTTCTGCATTCCCCCTTGGGTTATTAGCTGAATAAATGGACAAGGTCCCTTTTGGAGGAGCACTGGGGAAAATATTACAACGTGTACTTGCTGTTATATTGTGGGGTCCTTCCTCCTTGGGAGTCAGCTGACTCTTCAGTCAGTGAGTCCTGAGTCTGAAGATTGAGTCAGGAGCGGGAGCTGGGCTGCGGCGTGTCAGCAGCCCCTGTGTCACCTTTTCTGTTTGCTTATCCCTGTTTTCCTTAGACCTTAATCTTAAAGTTGAGCTCACTAGGCAACATTTCACATTCTTCTTTTCTAAACATTTGCAGTGGGCTTTCCTGGTGGCTCAGTGGTAAAGAATCCATCTGCTAATGCAGGAGATGTTAAAGACCCTGGTTCGATCCCTGGGTTGCGAAGATCCCCTAGAACAGGAAATAGCAACCCACTCCAGTATTATTGCCTGGAGAGTCCCATGGACAGAGGAGCCTGGCAGGCTACAGTTCATGGGGTTGCAAAAGAGCTGGACACGACTTAGTGTCTAAACCTACCTACTCCCATCCTGGGGGCCCAAGGGCAGGTCCTGATGGCATTTCCATTCAATGACTGGATGAGCTATTAAGAGGCTGGGAGAACTGGTAGAGGGGGTCTTACCTACCCTGTTGATTCCTTTCCTGGATTAGAAGGAATAGGGATGAGAAATCAATTAGTTAAAGAAAGACTGACTCTCTTCCCCAGCTCCCCCTTAGTGAATTTGCAGGCTGACCACGTAGGCAAGACAGTGTTTAGAGAAGATCAGGGAAGTCAGCTGGCCTGCGTGCCATGAAAAAATAATGAAGAATCTGACCTTCTGCCTTAATGATTAACTGAGATAGCACCCCCCTTTCCCTTTAAAATCGTCACGGCTGAGCAGAATCTTCAGCGGGGTCTCTGCACGTAAGTCTACCATCTCCCCAGACTGCTGGCTTTTCTAAATAAAGTCCTTGCTTCTCCACCAAAGCCTGCCCTTCAGTTTATTGGCTGTTGAGTGGGGGCGAGTGGCTGAACCTGCATTTGTTTACAAGGGGATCGTGACTTTTTATTGCTGGGTTTTCCCCCAGCCGTCAGTCCATCTGTACTTGATTTCTTCTGTTGGCACAAACTAAGAAGTGCCCTTGTCTGTCCCGTCTCCTTACGCTGAGTCAGGATGCTTTGCAGGCCTCACTCTGGGGCCGGCCTCCAGCCTGGCTGCTCATCACGATGACCGCAAAGTCCGGGCCCCTGGGGGAAAAGAGCCATCCCCTGGCCTTGTGCGCTTGGGTCCCACTTCCCCAGGGCCATCTGCGGGCTGGGTTCATGACAGCCTGTCCTGCCTGCCGTCAGCCCTGCCTTCTTTACGGGGAACAACCACCCTGATTGTTATGGTCGTGCAGAAGCCCCTCTGTCTCCGCACCCGCTCTGTCCTCCGGGCCTTTCCCCAGACCTCTCCGGCCTGGCAGCACGTCCACCCCAGGTGCCCGTTTCTCGAGCCTTCGAGTCCCTTCACCGCCCGCCACAGCCGTCCTGCCTTTTCAGCTTCGACCAGAGTGGCGGCCACCTGTTCGGGCTCCGGGAGTCCCCTTGGGTGTCTGCACTGTGCCCTGGGGTCCATGTTGGAGTTGACCTCACGTCTTGGGACAGGCTACCGAGGGAGCTGGCCCCTCCCAGGCAGCTCTGTGTTCCCGCTCTCATTAGCCAGGAGCCCCCCAGGGCACAGTCCTCCCTTAGCCACACTGTATCCCTGACTCTCGTCGGAGGCCCGGGGGGCAGGGTGGGGTGCGAGCTGCCTTGAGGGGGACAGCCCTCTGCCTTGTCCCTGTCTGCTGGTAGCTCCTACTTGGGGCCACATCCAAGGACCCTAGGGCTGAGTCACTGGGAGTGAGAACCTGCAGGGTGTGAGTCTCCATCCCATAACTCAGGGTCCTTGTTTTTTGTTTTTTTTTTCCTGGCTCTGAGTCCTGGCATGCAAGATCTTTGTTCCTCAGCCAGGGCTCGAACCCGTGCCTCCTGCAGTGCAAGCACGTAAATCCTAACCCACTCCCGGGGAAGTCCCAGTTTTCCCAGCTTTGACATGACAGCCCCATCTCGGTCGGGTTATGTCTCCCTTGAACTTCAGCCACTTAGACTCCTGGGCTCCGGGCTTGGTCTGCAGCATCCCTTTGACCTGCCCTCCCGGGAGGGGAGAGCCTCAGAGAGGCCCCTGGGGTTCACACAGGCTTGCCGTGGCCCGTCACTCACCTCAGCTTTTGTCCCCCACGTGACTCGAATACA
The DNA here is from genome assembly GCF_029378745.1 of Bos indicus. Lineage (NCBI taxonomy): Eukaryota > Metazoa > Chordata > Mammalia > Artiodactyla > Bovidae > Bos > Bos indicus. The sequence goes on along the minus strand of NC_091780.1, from coordinate 66,581,879 downwards.
TGAACCCCGACACTGACACCCTCAACGCTTCCCCACCCCATTCTCCCCAGTGACTTTGCACCTGCACCCCTGCACCCGCTGCCGCCAGCTGGGGGCCTCAGTGCCAGGTGGCGGTGGGGGGCTGGGCGTGGAGGGACCCTCCTCCTTGTCTTCTGGGGCTGCACCTGGTGCGGACTGGCTCGGGTTGGCTTCTGGAGGTAGATGCTGAGATGGGTGTGGGTGCCAGATGGTTATCAGGGTCGGTACCTGTGCAAGGGATGGGGAAGAGGTGGGTTTAGAGCAAGAGGCAGGCCCTGGGTGTGGGCTGCCTGTAGGTGGGGCCGGGGCAGGTGGGCAGGGGAGCAGCGGCTGGAGGGTGCTGAACACACTGCCCGAGGGAGGGGGTGGTCCTTCGTGGAAGGGGCGTGGGGACCGCGCGTCACAGTGGGCCCGCCCGGCCTCTGTCACCCTGCTTCCTCTGCACATGCCTTCCGCCAAGTCCACTGGCCACCACTCACCCACCTGGTGTCAGCTTGCAAGGTGTGCGCTCTCCCGACCCCCTGCAGCGGGTCCTCCTCTGTCTAAGCTCCTGCCACGCTGAGCCACACGTGCTTGGTTGGCCTTGACCATCCTCTCCCCGAGCACAGTCATCCTGGTGGTCTTGTTGCGTGTGTCTCCAGTGCTGAGCACAGAAGGGGTGCTCAGTGAACAGTGCTGAATGCAGCTCTGAGCACCTGCTCTGGGCTGGCTGCATGGCCTGCATGATTTCATTCACCTTTCACCGAGAGCAGGTACAGGTAGCCCGTGTGGTCGTTGTCATTCCATTGCTAAGGCGTGTCCAACTCTTCATGGACTGCGGCACGCCAGGCTTCCCTGTCTTTCACCATTTCCTGGAGCTTGCTCAAACTCATGTCCATTGAGTCAGTGATGCCATCCAACCGTCTCATCCTCTGTCATTCCCTTCTCCTCCTGCCCTCAATCTTTCCCAACATCAGGATCTTTTCCAATGAGTTGCTCTTCTCATCAGTGGCCACAGTATTGGAGCTTCAGCTTCAGCGTCAGTCCTTCCAATGAATATTCAGGGTTGATTTCCTTTAGAATTGGCTGGTTTGATCTCCTTGCAGTCCAAGGGACTCTCAAGAGTCTTCAACACCACAGTTCAAAATCATCAATTCTTTGGTGCTCAGCCTTCTTTATGGTTCAACTCTCACATCCATACATGACTACTGGAAAAAACATAGCTTTGACTAGACGGCAAAGTGATGTCTCTGGTTTTTAATATGCCATCTAGCTTTGTCATAGCTTTTCTCCAAGGAGCAAGTGTCTTTTACTTTCATGGCTGCAGTCACCATCTTCAGTGATTTTGGAGCCCAAGAAAATCCTCACATTACAGGTGGGAAACCTGAGACCCAGACCTTCCTGTCACAAGGCCACCACCCAAAGCAGCCATAGAGGCCAGGTCAGGCGCCCAGGTTCCCCTCTTTGCAAATGGCCCCTGACTCATCCCTGGGCCCAGGTGTCTGTCCTCAGGAGATGCTGCAAACCTCAGCTGCAGACTGTCTTTGAAAGACCCCTGAACCCAAACTGGATCCCTGTGGTCCAAGAGCAGGAGGAGCCACCCACGGAGGGGTTTGGTCCTCCCACTGGGGACTGTGGTCTGGACGCTGGAATATCGGTACCTTTGGGATGACGCACTGGGTTTTCTGAGGGGTGGAGGATGTGGAGGAGGCCTGGTGGCCTGTCTGGGGATCTGACCTCTGTGTCCCCTGACGCCGTACCCTGGTGGAGCTGGCTTGTGGGCTGACCTCCTCTCCTGGATCTGCCACTACCTCCCACCTGGCCCCCACAGCCGGTGGTCTCGGGCACAGAGCGCTTCCCTTCTGGGTCAGGTGCCTCCTGTCACCCCAGTCTGGTCCCGCAGAGAGGCTAGCTGATTTGGTTCCAGAGGCTCCGTGGACCTACCCTAACCCTCCACGGTTCTTGGCTCCCTCCCGGTGCGACCTTGAACAAGTCTCTGCAGCTTCATCTATAAACTGGGGCCAGTAATGCCCGTTCCACTAAGAAAACCCTGAAAAAATCTCAGGCTAGTTTCCGGCCCACAGTGGTGCCAGTACTGTAAGAGGGGAAGGGTGCGATTCTTTGCAGGGAAAGAGGTTTGCCTGGGAAGAGTGTAAGTTCTCCTTTGCCCTGAAATGGGGAGGGGGCGTGGGGTGCTGAGCCAGTGCTTTGGAAGGGGTGGGTGCGGACAGATAGAAGGCAGCTACGGAGGCGGAGGCCCCACTGCGGTGCCCAGAGCCTGGGGTGAAGTGTTGCCCTTTCTAGGCTTTAAAACCCATCCTCCATCCTCACTGGGCCGGGGGCATGCTCAGAGAGCAGCGAGGTGGCTGCTGGCTGCTGTTCTGTGGATATGGCTCACCAGTGGCCTTGCAAACCAGCTCTCTTCCCAAGCCGTCAGTTTCTCTGGCTTGGGAACCTGGGGTGCAGGGAAGTGAAGTGAAGTGAAAGTTGCTCAGTCATGACCAACTCTTTGCGACCCCATGGACTATACAGTCCATGGAATTCTCCAGGCTGGAATACTGGAGTGGGTAGCCTTTCCCTTCTCCAGGGATCTTCCCAACTCAGGGATTGAACCCAGGTCCCCTGTGTTGCAGGCAGATTCTTCACCAAGGGAAGCTGCAAGGGAAGCGGTGCAGGGAAGCACTGCACAAGCCTGGCCTTCCTCAGCTGGGACACGGGGATTCAAAGGGCCTGCCTTCCAGGGCTGCTGAAGGAGACGACACGCGTGCCCGGCGCCCCGTGGGCTCTCTGGGGGTCAGCTGCTGGTGTAAGCATGACTTTTGTTGTCATCACACATGTCACTTGTGCAAAAGGACGGCCAGCCTTGGTGGGGACGTGTCTACAGCACTCCTCCTGGCCTCCGCGTGGGCATGCAGACTGGAGCAGCCGTGCTGGGAAGACGTCGGCCGACTGACCTGGGTGCCCACCCTGTGTGTGTGCAATCACTGCCTGCAACAGCCCAGCGGGGCTCTGAGCACCCCCGCTGCAAGGGGCATGGCCAGAGATGGGGTGGGGGCCGGCGCGGGGGCGTAGGATGGGGCGGGGGTGTGGGGGTTAGAAACCCAGCCATGGTTCAAACCAAATAGACAGCCGTGCAGATGCGTCTTCCAAACCCCGAGCCGAATGGAAAAAGTAAGAGAAAGCACATGAGCTACTACGCAGCGCTGTTTATGTTAATTGAAATGACATGCAGACAAAACATAGAGGACCGGTCTGCCTGAGCACACGCCATCGGACGGTGTCCGGGAAACGCTCGGGAGGGCTGCCCTCTGCCGGGGGGCAGGGGAAGGGAGGAGAGGGGCCTGGAGGCCAAGCTGCGAGCCAAGGCCCTGCGTGTGGATCCGTGATGGCCTGTGTGCTGTGACGTGGACGGTGGCTTCACCTTTTCCGTGTGTGCTAAGTCGCGTCGGTCGTGTCCAACTCTTGCAGCTGAGGTTAAAAGAAAAGTGAAAAAAGAGAAAAACAGAAAGAAAGACGAGTTCCCAGTTTGATGTGCTCCATGAAAGCCAGAAAGAGATCCTGGCCCATGTCTGAGGCGGGGCAGTCACTGAGGTGCCCAGAGAGCCCAGGGGCGGCCCACAGACACTGCCCACCACCGGGGGAGGATGCGCTGATCCCCGCTTTTTACAGTGACAGCTCTTTCCCTCCGTGTCCTGTCTCCAAGCATGGGGGCTTTTCTTGAGATGACGGCTCCCATTTTACAGAAGAGAAAGCTGAGGTCTGGGGTGGATGGGGTGACCCGAGGTCACCCCATCCACGAGGGCAGGCGGGGAAGGGGCTCTTGCCCGTGGATGACTCAGAAACGCCGAGCTCGCCCAGGGCCCAGAGTTGGCCAGGCTGGGACGAACCCCGGCCAGCCAGCTCCCTGCCTCCAGCTCTCGTCCGCGCCCCCTCGGGGCCGCCGAGCATTCATCTGACTCCAGGCAACCAGTACACCCAACAAAGCTCGACAACACACGCATGTTTTTCTCCGCAGCTCAGTGTACGGGCACAGCGGGTATTTACAGCAGTCCTGAAACGCTGCTCCGGTGCCCAGGCCTCTGGCATCATCGCTGAGGACGATTCGACAGCATGGAGAAGGCTTTTAGCAGTGAGCCCGTTTATCATATTAGCATTCTCAGAAGACGACAAATCTCCATTACTTAAAGCAGCCACATTACTGAGCCCAGTGCCCGCTCCCCAATCTGGATAATCCTTCTGGATTCTTCTGAACTCCCCCGATGCCCCTGCCTCCTGCCTCCAACACTGACCACCCTGCCTACCACCTCCGAGGCCTGTGTTTGAGCTCCAGTAGTTGGCGAGAAAACGTCCAAGGTCTTCTCCAGGCTGTGCAAAGCCCCGCACTGGCCCCGCCTGCAGGCTGTCACCTCGTCTCCCCCAGGCCCTCCCACCTGCAGGTCCCAGGCCAGTGGTTCCTAGCACAGGGCCAGCAAGGCTGGGGGTAGGCCCCCTGCAGGCTCCCCTCCGCCCCCAGGCCTTTGCCTGGGGTATTTCCAGATGCTTCTCCTAGGCCGAAACAGCCTGATGCACCTACAGACCTCATTTACCTGTCCCCCCCCGGGAATAGGCCAGTGTGTCACAGTCACCCCACGACATTCGCGGGCACAAGGTGACTTCCCAGGGGCGCAGGGAGGCCCTTTCTTTTTTTGAACTTGTTCCAGGGCTGCCTGCAGCTGGAGACGAGGAAACGGACACGGGTTCTCCAGGGGCGGGGGACCACCTGGGCATAGTCAGGAAGAGAAGCTTCAGTGGCACCAGCATAGGATGGGGTGGTAGGCTGTGTGCTTGGAGCAGGCTCCCCAGGGCAGAGCCTGAGACAGAGCTTGGGTGCCAGGCTCTGTTGCAGAAGGGGCCCAGGGACGGGAGTGCAGCTGGGAGTACAATGGGAGGCGGGAAGCCCCCACCTTGGGGGCGGCTGCTCGAGCCCACAGGGCTTCGGTGAGATCTTAGGATCAAAGGCCCCCAAGTCAGTTTAGTTCAGTTGCTCAGTCATGTCCGACTCTGTGACCCCATGGACTGCAGCACGCCAGGCCTCCCTGTCCATCACCAACTCCCAGAGCTTACTCAAACTCATGTCCATTGAGTCGGTGATGCCATCCAACCACCTCATCCTCTGTCGTCCCCTTCTCCTCCTGCCCTCAATCTTTCCCAGCATCAGGGTCTTTTCAAATGAGTCAGTTCTTCGCATTAGGTGGCCAAAGGATTGGAGTTTCAGCTTCATCAGTCCTTCCAATGAATATTCAGGACTGATTTCCTTTAGGATGGACTGGTTGGATCTCCTTGCAGTCCAAAGGACTCTCAAGAGTCTTCTCCAACATCACAGTTCAAAGGCATCAATTCTTTGGTGCTCAGCTTTCTTTATAGCCCAACTCTCACATCCATACGTGACTACTGCAAATACCATAGTCTTGACTAGATGGACCTTTGTTGGCAAAGTAACTTCTCTGTTTTTTAATATGCTGTCTAGGTTGGTCATAACTTTTCTTCCAAGGAGTAAGTGTCTTTTAATTTCATGGCTGCAGTCACCATCTACTGTGATTTTGGAGGCCCCTCCCCAAATAAAGTCTGTCACTGTTTCCCCATCTATTTGCCATGAAGTGATGGGACCGGATGCCATGATCTTAGTTTTCTGAATGTTGAGCATCAACTTTTTCACTCTCCTGTTTCACTTTCATCAAGGATGTACTCTGCATATAGGTTAAATAATCAGGGTGACAACACACAGCCTTGACATACTCCTTTCCCAATTTGGGACCAGTCCATTGTTCTTCATCTGATTCTAACTGTTGCTTCTTGACCTGCAGGAGGCAGGTAAGATGGTCTGGTATTCCCATCTCTTTAAGAGTAGCCATTGCCACAATGTATCAGACAGACTCTTTGTTGCCAACAACAGGAACACAACTCAGATTGATTTAAACAAAAAATGGCTTCCCCAATGAGGAAGTCCGTGTGCAAGCTGGCTTCAGGAATAGCTGGATCCAGGAGCTCAACCCATGTTGGTGGGACTCAGTGTCTCTTTTCATCCCCATGTTTGCTTCTGTCTTGGCTCTCTGCACAGAGGGGGACAAGAAGGCCCTAAAACTGTATTTTTGTTATAGTTTATGATTATAGCCAAAGAGGAGAGACCTCTCACAGGTCCATACAGCAAATGTCCAGGAAAAATGGAAGGCTGGGCCTGGATCATGGACCTCGTCCTGTGGCTGGCAGGGCTCAGCCTCCTAGAGCCACACTGAACGTTTTCCCTATAGGAAGAGGGATTCATTATCAAAGGAGGGGTAGGAATGATGGACGAAATGAAAACCACATCCTGTACCTATAGATCGGTTAGGGCACAGATGGCTGGGAAGGAATAGTAATAGATTTTTCTGAGGTGTCTGTAGCGGCAAGCCCTAAACCCAGTCCAGCCTCTATGAAGTACGTCGTTGTCATCCCGAAATCCTACCTGCAGCTGACTGGTTCTGGGGAGTCAGCTGACCAGCTCTGCTGGGGGCCTCTGGGAAATTCCCTCCTCCCCCAGAGTCCCTTGGGGAGAGATGCTTCCTCTCTCCTATTTCTTCCTTGGGCCTTCTCGGGCCTGAGTGTGACACCAGAAGGGCTGCTGCCATCTGGCCACCAGCTCTGAGGGTGTGAGAGCAGGGAGAGGAGGTGGACCTGGAGCCCTGGGGGCCCTCCCCTTAAGGCGCCTGCATGGAGCCCTCCCTGTTGCTGGCTAATGGTCAGGAAACCCATTTGAATAAGAGTCAGCTGTGATTAAAAAAAAAAAAAAGGTCTTAAAACTCAACACTGAACAAACTAAGATTGTGGCATCCAGTTCCATCACTTCATGGCAAATAGGTGGGGAAAAAGTGGAAAGACAGATTTTATATTCTTGGGCTCCAAAATCACTGCGGACAGTGACTGAAGCCATGAAATTAAAAGGCTGCTTGCTCCTTGGAAGGAAAGCTATGAGAAACTTAGATGGCATATTATCAAGCAGAGACATCATTTTGCCAACAAAGGTCTGTATAGTCAAGCTATGGTTTTTCCAGTAGTCATGTACGGACGTGAGGGTTGGACCATGAAGAGACTGAGTGCCAAAGAAAAGATGCTTTCAAATTGTGGTCCTGGAGAAGACTCTTGAGAGTCCTTTGGACAGCAAGGAGATCAAACCAGTCAATCCTAAAGGAAAGCAACTCTGAATATTCATTGGAAGGACTGATGCTGAAGCTGAAACTACAATACTTTGGCCAACTGATGTGAAGAGCTGACTCATTTGAGAAGACCCTGATGCTGGGAAAGATTAAGGGCAGGAGGAGAAGGGGACGATGGAGGATGAGGTGGTTGGATGGCATCACCGACTCAATGGACGTGAGTTTGAGCAAACTCTGGGAGATAGTGACGGACAGGGAAGCCTGGCATGCTGCATTCCATGGGGTCACAAAGAGTAGGATAGGAATTAGTGACTGAAAACAACAACAGCTGTGACTGGAGGCCGAAACCACTCTAATTGATATCAGTTGTCGTGTTTTCTGTGGCACCGAACAGAACTGAGATGTATGTTTCACAACTTGCCAGTCGAGTTCATGAGCTTTTGACAGCTCTGTCGCATATCCGGAAGTTGTAAACCTGTTCCTCCTTGGGGCACGGGGCTGTGCGTGGAGCGTTTTTGCTGCACAGATGGGGTCCCCAAATTACCCACTAGAGTTGTGTAAAAGGAACGTTCCTTACCGACTCTCGTAGAACTGCACAGATGCTGAAACCACAGACCTGATAGGGCTGCAGCCCACCCTTCTCCAGGACTCTGGGTTATTTACGCTCGGAGGAGACCAAGAGGCTGGGTGACATGGAAGGCTTGGGTAAGCTTGGTCTTGTTAATGATTTCAGTCCTAGGGCCCAGTGCACACTGAGAGGTCACTGAAATAACTGTTGAATTGATGGTCTTCCCCGCTACAGACCATAAACTGTTGGACTGAGTGGACGGATGGGTAGATGAGTGGGTGGATTTTGGATGGTTGGAGAGACAGGTGGAGCTTCCTGATCTGGGGAAGCAGGTGTTCAGACTGGGCTCTCGTTCTTCCAAGGAAGCCCAGCATTTTTGCCTCTAGTCAAGGAAGACATGGGTTTCCTAGGTAACTCAGTGGTCCCCTACACCCTGGGCTCTAGCAGCTCTCAAAGAGGGGGCAGTGAGGATTCTGTATGCCAGCTCAGGGCCCAAAAACCTCACCCAGATCCTCCCGACACCCTCTTCCAGAAGGCTGGGGAGCAGGGAGTGGGAGGAGGAGAGAGTGAGGGGCCGGGATGCGGCGCCTGGGCAGACATGCCCCCTGCCCATTCAGTCCTGAGCTCCTGATTCAGGGCAGACTTCTTCCAGGAGTAAATTCCAGGACAGGGAGCAGGAATCAGGGAACTGTTTATGAGGTTCAGGATTGAGAAACATAGGCAGACTCAGCGACACGGCTGGGGAAGTGCCAGGCAGGATGTCTGGGTGAGAAATTAGGCTTCGTGGTGACGTTAGGAAATGGGGCTCCAGGGTCTCCAGGGTCTTAGCATCCTGCAGCCCTGGGGGGCGGCCTGTGTTCTGTGGGAATGGCTCCCCCGGGTCACAGTGCGTCGCTGAGCCTGCAGAGGCGGACTGGCTCCCCTCATCCTTGGAGGGGACTGAGTGTGGGAGCCTGGGGCTGTGTGTGTAGACATGCACATGTGTGTGCACCAGGGTGTGTGTGCAAGCGTGTGTGCCTGGGTCTCTGGGTAGAATCGCCCACGTGTGCACACCTGCCCATGTGCTGTCTGTGCGTGCTTGTGTGTGCGTGTCTCTCTGTGCACGGCGGTGAGAAGCCACACCTGAGCGGGGTCCAGGCGTCTGAATCTTCCTGGAACACGGCACCCTCACAGCCCGCTCCAGCAGGGCGGCTCCACAGAAACAGAAACGCTCTTCAAGGCTCTGAAGGCGCAGATCTCAGGTCCACCACGTCTGAGTAACCAGGGTTCTCTGCACCCTGAGTGCCGCCAGGAGTGTCTCTGAGCTTCTTGGAAACAAGAAGCCGTGCTGGACGCCGCCAGGAGGACTCAGTCAGTGCTCCCACCCCTCCCAGGCCACAGAGGAGGACAGTTTGGGAGAGAAGATGGGGTGCATTTGGGGCTTGGATGGGGGTGGCCTCTGCCGTCAGCTCCAGCCCTCTCGGCTCTGGGAGGACCTGGGTCCCTGCCATCCCACCCCAATGGCACCCCTCAGTCCAGGACATCTGACTGATCCCCTGCGTATTGGGTCCTGGGGATCCTCTCTCCTCGGGGACCCTGTAGACCACCGCCCTTTTTCTCATCGCTGTCTTGGAGCCCTGGCTCTCCCTGACTCAGTTTCCCCAAACTTCCAGGCAACAGCAAGGCACCCGGGCCTCTGTACAGATGCCAGATGCCCACCAGCCCCACCGACTGCAGCCGGAATGAACCTTCTAGTGGGTTATGATCAAGCCCCATTTAGATGTGGGGACATCCCGCTAAGAGGCCAAGGCAGGCCATCCACCACAGTAAGAGCTAACAGCCATCAGTGAGCTTGGCTGCGTGAGCGCTGTGTACCAGGAGTGCCCGTAGTCACCTGAGCAGTGAGGTGCCACTTACAACCCTATTTTTCAGGGAAGAAATCAAATAAGAGAGAGGTTAAGTCATTTGCCCAAGGTCACACAGTCACAGAATTGGAGCATAGATTTTTTTTTATGGTTTATTACAGGATATTGGGGCTTCCTAGGTGGTGCTAGTGGTAAAGAGCCTGCCTGCCAGTACAAGAGACATAAGTGACACAGGTTTGATCCCTGTGTCGGGAAGATCCCCTGGAGGAAGGCATGGCAACCCACTCCAGTATCCTTGCCTGGAGAATCCCGTGGACAGAGGAGCCTGGAGGGCTACAATCTATAGGGTTGCACAGAGTCGGACACGACTGAAGCAACTTAACACGCGTGCACAGGGTATGAAACATAATTCCCTCTGCTATACAGCAGGTCCTGGTTCTTTATCTGTCTTATATATAATAATTTGTATCTGCTAATCCCAAGCTCCTGACTTATCCCTCCCCACCCCCTTTTACCTTGGTAACCATACATTTGTTTTCTAGGTCTGTGAGTCCATTTCTGCTTTGTGAATACGTTGATTTGTATCATTTTTAGTTGTATCATCCTTACATCACATGCAAGTGGTGTCATTGATATTTGTCTTTCTCTGTCTGACTCACTTCACTTCGTATGAGCATCTCTGTGTCCGTCCACGTTGCTGCAAATGGCATTGTTTCATTCTTTTTTATGGCTGAGTATTCTACTGCGGGGCTTTCCTGGTGGCTCAGTGGTATAGAATCCACTTGCCAATGCAGGAGACAGGGGTTCAAGCCCTGGGTTGGGAATATCTGCTGGAGAAGGAAATGGCAGCCAACTCCAGTATTCTTGTCTAGGAAATCCCACGGACAGAGGAGACTGGCAGACTTGCAGTCCATGGGGTCACAGAAGAGTCAGACACGACTGAAGCAACTAAACAACAGAACGTCCCACTGTGTACATACCACGCCCATCACTCATTCACCTGTTGGTGGACCTGCAGGTTGCTCTCGTGTCCTGGCTGCTGTGAATACTGCTGCCATGAAAATGGAGCTGCCATGTGCCTTTGTGAATTGGAGTTTTCTCTGGATATACGCCCAGGAGGGGGACTGCCGGCTCGTTTGGTAATTCTATGTTGAGTTTTTTTCAAGGACCCTCCGTACTGTTCTCCACAGTGGCCGCACCGATTTACCTTCTCACCGACAGTGTAGGAGGGTTCCTTTTCCTGCACACCCGCTCCAGCCTTTGTCATTTGTAGACTTTGTATGATGGCCCTTCTGACTGGTGTGAGGGGTAGTTTTGATTTGCAGGTGGAGCATAGATTTGAATTTATATCTGAACAACTCAGCTATGCCCCCTACCATCTCCTGCCCCCTGAATGTGTCCCGACTCACAAACTGCAGCCCCTTTTCTTGCTCCCCCCTTTCCCTGACCATCCCATAGGTGAAGACACCTATGTTGTCCCTCCTGGGCTCCAGGTGAAGACTGCTCTGACAGAGACTGACACCCAGTGCCAGGCCAGGCACAGGTGCCCGGGAGAAACTGGGCAGGATCAGGCTGGCCCTGAGCAGCCTCCAAGGAGGCGAGTGTGGACGGACAGAGAAGTGTCCCGCAGCCAGGAGCTGGGCCCGGGGTGGGCTTTGCGCCCACCTTCCCGCCCTCAGGCTGTACTCCCCAGTTGCTTTCTTAGGCTCTCCCCTTCTGGCTGTATGAGACGGGATCTAGGAGCCCCCCAAACTCCCAGGCTTACCTGGGTACTTGTCTCCACGGTCGTAAAGAACCCACCTCCCAGTGCAGGAGGTGCAAGAGACTCGGGGTCCATTCCTGGGTCGGGAAGATCCCCTGGAAGAGGAAATGGCAATCCACTCCAGTATTCTTGCCCGGGAAATCCCCATGGACAGAGGAGCCTGGCGGGCTCCTGTCCATGGGGCTGCGAAGAGTTGGACAAAACTGAGTGACTGAGCGCAGGGCAGCAGCACCTGTCTCCATGAAGACGGCACGTCATGGCCATGGAGACAAAGCTGGTATGTAAAGAAAAGCTCTGTTTTGAAAAAAAAATTTTTATATCAGAGCATACTTGATAAACAATGTTGTGTTAATTTCAGGTGTGCAGCAAAGTGCTTCAATTATACATACACATGTATCTATCCTTTTTCAAATTCTTAAGAAAAGGCCCCTTACTCTCCCATCAGTGAGGGGAGAGAACTGCTCCCCAACCCCATGATGGCTTCTTCCCGAGTTCTGGGAATGTCACCTTCACTCTCATGAAGCTGGCTACGTGCTGGCCCTTCGGATGGACGCAGCCCCTGGGTGACTTCTCTGCCCCTCTCCTGCCCTGCAGCTTTAGAAAAATCCCACCTATGGATGGTTTACCCTGAGTGCTGCTGCCCGAGAAGGGCTTCAGGCATGCAGAGCCGTGAGCGGGGGTCTGGGAACCGGGGCCGCCTCCTGGCAGGTGGGCAACCCTGCTCTTCGGCTCATGGATGAGGAGCTCGAATGCATTTTTCTCGGTGCCTCCTTCTGCTCAGGCATCTAGACTATTTATAACTCGAGGAATTATTTGCTGATACCCGCCGGCTGCTTTTCTTTCTCAAGTGGCCTGTGTAATATCTAAAAGAATGAAAGGCGATAAAAAAAAGAGAGAGAGAGAAAGACTCCTTCTGTAAGTGATTTATTTTCTAGAGGTGTCATGGCAATTGCAAACACTTCTGAAATCCGGAAGCTTTTAGACCTGGGCCATATTGTTCAAATCGGGTCTCACTGAGGCAAGACGGGACTTATTTGGAGTGGAGGGAGGGGTTGTCTGTGAGCAATAGCCCTGAAGGCACAAAATAGCAGCGTCCCCCCAGGCGCTGTGTCCAGGCGCTGTCGCAGCCACCTAGCTTCATCAACTCCATCACAAGAACCCTCTGATGTAGGTGCTACTTTTACTAGTTTTTAGCAAAGATAATTTTTTTTACTAATATACATATATTTTAAACTTTATTTTATATTGGGCTATAGCCAATTAACAATGTTGTGATGGTTTCAGATGGACAGCAAAGGGACTCAGCCATGCATATACATGTATCCATTATCCCCTAGGATAAGGCGGGAGGAGAGGGGGCGACAGAGGATGAGATGGTTGGATAGCATCACCTACTCGATGGACATGAGTTTGAGCAAGCTCCGGGAGTTGGTGATGGACAGGGAAGCCTGGCGTGCAAAGAGTCAGACATGACTGAGCGACTGAACTGAACTGACCTGACCTGATTCTCCCCTAAACTCCCCTCCCATCCAGGCTGCCACATAACATTGAGCAGAGTTCCCTGTGCTATACAGTCAGTCCTTGTTGGTTATTCATTTTAAATACAGCAGTGTGTGTTCGTGTCCATCCCAAATCCCCTGAATATCCCTTCCCTCCATCCTTCCCCCTGGCTAACCAGAAGTTTGTTCTTTAAGTCTGTGAGTCTCTTTTGGTTTTGTGAGTAAGTTCGTTGATATCATTTGTTTTTAGATTCCACATATAAGGGATGTCATCTTTACAAATAGAAAAATGCTTCTTACAAATCAGGAAACAGGCCCAGGGAGAAAACAGCGTTTCCTTGGTCACACTGTTCGTCAATGGTGGGGCAGCCTACAGGCGGTGGTGACTTGAAGGGGATAGGGCTGGCCCCAGGCAGTCCACAGCCCCGAGTTCAAGTCCCACCTCTGCCGCTTCCCGGCGGCCTGAGCCCCCACACTTCATGGCTGGAAGCCCCACTGCAGGAGCCCTGCTCCCCAGGGCTCTGTGCTATTTGCTGATGGGGGCAGCTGCAAGGCTGTCTGCGGGCCGAGACCCCAGGTCTGGGTCTGTGGCCCTTGTCCCAAGCCCCTGGGGCTGCCCTGTCTCCTAAACCAGGACACCCAGCTCTCTAAGAGCTGCCCTGGAGATGCGCCCCCACAACAGGCTCGGAACCAAGAGCATGTGTTTCTAGCCAAGAGGCTCCCTGGGGCTCCTGGGGCAGCTGGTCCAGCCGGGGAAGGGGATGCCAGCGCCTCTGGCTCCAGGATGTGTGCCCACCCCTTGCACAGATGGAAACGCTGAGTCTAGGGGAGAAAGGAGCTCATCAGACTGATGTTAGTGGTGGCAAAAGCTTGTGTGACCAACCCAGGATTCTATTTATTCATTTACTATTCTAGATATTTATTTTGAATTATTTTATGTCTTTATTTATTGGCATGTGGGATCTTAGTTCCCTGACCAGGGATGGAACCTGTGCCCATTGCATAGGAAGCGTGGAATTTTAACCACTGGACCTCCAAAGAAGTCCCTATCCTAGATTAGAAATATCACCTAGGTATTTTCATCTAAAGATATCACCACCAATCACCATTCATTGAGTCTTGGCCCTCTGACAGGCACCTTCTATCCAAACCCAGGCAGTGAGGCAGGCATACCACCCCATTTCACCAAGAAGGAAAACTGAGGTCTGGGGAAATGATAACTACCTGCTCCTTGAGATTTTCATCCTGAGCTTGTGCAGATGTGCTGGGGGCTTCGAAAGCGGAGGCCCTTGTTTCATTTTGTCCCCACACCCGGCTCATCCCTGATGCCCACCCAGGGCCCCGCTGGAGTCTTGAGCCCCGGGCGGCTTTCTTTCCTCCGAGGAGATCGGGGGACCACTTCACTCGCCAGTGGCAGAGGTGAAAGCAGTGCACGCTCACCATGCAGCTCAGTGGGCCTCCCCCCAGGTTTGGAGAAGTGGACTGAAACTCCCCCTTACCCACGGCTGTGTGTGGTATCACCCTAGCGCAGGGTGCCTGGGGGTCACGGTGCAGAGCGGTCTGGACCAGTGTCAAGAGTGCAGTGGAGCCATGCTATATGTGGGCATTCACCTCCCTTTTTCTTTGACTCCTCCAAGGTTGGGTGCTGGAAGCTTGTAGAAATGAAGTATTGGGGAGTGTGGTCTGTATTTTGGGGGGCTAGAGTAGCCCAGCCCACGGTCACTTGGATGTGATGGGGTGATGTTCAGGTACATTAGACAGGGTAGTAAAGGCAGGGAAGCCCACCCCTGGGAGCCTGACAGCCTGGGGTAGTATCCCGACTCTGCCTCTTGCTAGCTGGGCAATGGAGCCTCAGCCTTCCCACCTGCAAAATGGGAATTATAATCAGGTCTTCTTCAGAGTGTCGCTGTTAAGATGCTTTTAGGGAGTCTGTGCAAAGCGGTACCTAGAGGTGCTCAGCCATTATGTGTTGGCTCCTGTGCGCCTGCTCCAGCCAGGCCCTGGATCCGGAGGGTCCCCAGGGATGGCCTCTCAAGAGACCAATGTCACCCCATCTCAGGCCCCCTAGATGCTGAGGACTTATTTCTCTTTCACCTGTTTTAAGAAGTGAAATGCAGTAGGGCAGGGGGGCGTGTGCTCTGCTTTTCATGTTAAATTATGAAAAATAAAGAGAAAAAAAGAACCACGGCCATGGCCGGTTTCCACACATAGCAACCTTTGTTTTTGACTTTTAAACACGAAATCAACATTAATTACAGCCAGATCGCCTTTGCCCTCCTCCAGAACCCAACCCGCCAGCTTTCCCCAGAGGGGATGCCCTTTTAAAGTCCACTCGTCTCTCCTGAGCATGTGCGTGTGGCCTCACTGTGTCTATGTGTGCGTGTCCCCAAGTTTATCTTAGACCATTTGCGCACATTTCATATACACAGTGAGGTTTTGTACACACCGTCCGCCACTTGCTTTTTCCAGTCCACATCATTTTTGGGGGAGGGGGGCTGTGTTGCGTCTTCATGGCTCCACGCCAGCTTTCTCTAGTTACAGCGAGCAGTCCGTGGGCTTCTCATCGCGTCGGCTTCTCTTGTTTCGGAGACAGGCTCCGGGGGCGCACAGGCTCAGCAGTTGTGGTGCAAGGGCTTAGTCGCCCCATGAAATGTGGAATTCTTCCTAATCCACGTCCCCTGCGTTGGCAGGTGAGCTCTTAACCACTGGGCCACCAGGGAAGTTCCACACCATTTTTTAAAATCGAGATACAATTCACATAACATAAAATCAACCATTTTAACGTGCATACTTGAGTGACTATCGCATTCGCAGAGCTGGGCAGTCATCACCTTTGTCTCCCAACACACCAGTGAGCCAGTCACGAGTCCTCGGGGCACGTTTCCGTGTGGACAGCCTAGGCGGGAAGGGGTGTGGCTTTCATGTTTTGGTTTCATCTCCCTGGCTCCTAGTGAAGATGCATAGTTTCCTAGTGCTGCTATGGCAGGACCACAGTTAGGGGCCCCAAACTGCGATTTTGTCCTCCCATAGTTCTGGAGGTGGAAGTCTGGCTCCGGTCTCACTGGTCTGAGATGAAGGTGTCGGCAGGGCTGCGCTCCTTCCAAAGGCTCTAGGGGAGACCGTCTTTGGTTTTGCATTTTCCAGCTTCTAGAGATGTCTGCACTCCTTGGCTCAGGGCCCCTTCCTTCCTCTTCAAAGTCAGCTGTCTGGCATCTTCCAGTCTCTCTCTCCTCTGACCCCCTTGTGGGGACCTTGTGATGACTTTGGCTCCAGTGAGACAATGTCCAGGATCATCTCCCCAACCTCCAGGTCCTTCACTTCATCACATGTGCAGAGTCTGCGTTGTCATGGAAGGGGACCAATCCACAGGGTCTGGGGCTTAGGACGTGGGCACCCCTGGGAGCATTATCCTGCCCATCACGGAGACAAGTGGTGGGCAGAATAATGTGGCCTCTGCCCCGTTATTGTAAGGTGGTCGCTGCCGTCTTTCTTCCGACTCGGGCAGTTTCCAGTCACCTCTCTCTGTCCGGCTCTCTACTGCAGGTGGAAGTTCCTTGTCTGTGTTCTCTTGGCTCTATGGGCCACAAATAGGTTCAGTGCCTGCTTTGTCCTTTTTTTTAATAAACAGCCAGGGTGCCAGCAGGAAACAACGGGCACCCCCAAATCAGAGGACTATTTACTGGGGTGCAAAGAAACTGCCAGGGAATAGTGGGGTGCCTCAGGCTGTCAGCACCAGGAGCCATTGCCACCCTGAGGCCTTAAGGGGCAAAGAGAGGCAGAGCTGGGTGGACAAAGCCCTCCCAAGACAACCATGCTGTCTCCCAGCCTCAGCCCCTGGCAGGGAGTTCACTGCGGCCGTGATGGAGGTCTGGAGGGAGAGGCATGAACACCAAGACAAGGGTCAGCTTTGTTCACGGCACCTTCGGTTACAGAGAGTATTTTTTAATTTTTCCATAAAGCAATATTTCCTTTATGCTTTCTTTATCTTTTTTAAAATAGGAGAATCTTCTCTATCCTTAGAGCATAAAGATATTCTTTAAAAAAAAATGGCAGGTGGCTTAGTGGTAAGGAGTCCACCTGCAATGCAGGGGACACAGCTTTGATCCCTGGGTTGGCAAAGCCCCTGGAGGAGGAAATGGCAACTCGCTCCAGTGTTCTTGTCTCAGTAATCCCTTGGACAGAGCCTGGCAGGCTACAGTCCACGGGGTGGCAAAAGAGCTGGACACGGCTTAGGGACTAAACGACAACAATACATTATATGCATATTTTAAAATTGCGGTAAAGTATACATAACATAAAATTGACCATTTTTAATCATTTTCCTGTGTGTAATTCAGTGACATTAAACACAATCCCAGTGATGAGCAACCATCCCCACCGTCCGTCCCCAGAACGCTTTTCCTCTTGCACAACTGAAACGCTGTACCTCTTAAAATGCTATTTCCATTGATCCCTCTGCTCAGCCCCGGGCACCCACCGTTCTACTTCCTGTGTCTATACATTTGATTCCTCTAGGGGCATCATACGAATGAAAGAAAACATCTGTCCTTTTGTGACTGGCTTTATTTCACTTAGAATAATGACCTCAAGTTTCATCCATGCCGTGGCCTGTGTCCACAGGAAGGAAGGAAGAATGTCCTTCCTTCTTGAAGTGAAGTGAAATGAAGTGAAAGTCACTTTGTTGTGTCTGATTCTTTGTGACCCGATGGACTGTCCATGGAATTCTCTAGGCCAGAATACTGGAGTGGTTAGCCGTTCCCTTCTCCAGGGGAATCTTCCTGACCCAGGAATTGAACCCAGGTCTCCTGCATTGCAGGCAGATTCTTTACCAGCTGAGCCACAAGGGAAGCCCAAGAACACTGGAGTGGGTAGCCTATCCCTTCTCCATGGGATCTTCCCAACCCAGGAATTGAACCGGGGTCTCCCACATTGCAGGCGGATTCTTTACCAACTGAGCTACCAGGGAAGCCCTTCCTCTTAAGGCTGAGTAATATTCCATTTCAGTAGAGACCACATTTTGTTTATCTGTTCCTCCATCCATGGTTTTAGAAGAGGCAGAGGAATGAGAGATCAAATTGCCAACATCTGCTGGATCATGGAAAAAGCAAGAGAGTTCCAGAAAAACATCTATTTCTGCTTTATTGACTATGCCAAAGCCTTTGACTATGTGGATCACAATAAACTGTGGAAAATTCTGAAAGAGATGGGAATTCCAGACCACCTGACCTGCCTCCTGAGAAACCTATATGCAGGTCAGGAAGCAACAGTTAGAACTGGACATGGAACAACAGACTGGTTCCAAATAGGAAAAGGAGTACATCAAGGCTGTATATTGTCACCCTGCTTATTTAACTTATATGCAGAGTACATCATGAGAAACGCTGGACTGGAAGAAACACAAGCTGGAATCAAGATTGCCAGGAGAAATATCAATAACCTCAGATATGCAGATGACACCACCCTTATGGCAGAAAGTGAAGAGGAACTCAAAAGCCTCTTGATGAAAGTGAAAGTGGAGAGTGAAAAAGTTGGCTTAAAGCTCAACATTCAGAAAACGAAGATCATGGCATCCGGTCCCATCACCTCATGGGAAATAGATGGGGAAACAGTGGAGACAGTGTCAGACTTTATTTTTCTGGGCTCCAAAATCACTGCAGATGGTGACTGCAGCCATGAAATTAAAAGACGCTTACTCCTTGGAAGGAAAGTTATGACCAACCTAGGTAGCATACTCAAAAGCAGAGACATTACTTTGCCAACAAAGGTTCGTCTAGTCAAGGCTATGGTTTTTCCAGTGGTCATGTATGGATGTGAGAGTTGGACTGTGAAGAAAGCTGAGCGCCGAAGAATTGATGCTTTTGAACTGTGGTGTTGGAGAAGCCTCTTGAGAGTCCCTTGGACTGCAAGGAGATCCAACCAGTCCATTCTGAAGGAGATCAGCCCTGGGATTTCTTTGGAAGGAATGATGCTAAAGCTGAATCTCCAGTACTTTGGCCACCTCACGTGAAGAGTTGACTCATTGGAAAAGACTCTGATGCTGGGAGGGATTGGGGGCAAGAGGAGAAGGGGACGACAGAGGATGAGATGGCTGGATGGCATCACTGACTCGATGGACGTGAGTCTGAGTGAACTCCGTGAGTTGATGATGGACAGGGAGGCCTGGCGTGCTGCGATTCCTGGGGTCGCAAAGAGTTGGACACGACTGAGCGACTAATCTGACTGAACTGGATCCATGCAGCTGCCTGTTAAGTTGCTTCAGTCGTGTCCGAGTCTTTGTGACCCCATGGACTGCAACCTTCCAGGCTCCAACGTCTATGGGCTTCTCCAGGCAAGAACACTGGAGTGGCTTGCCATGCTCCCCTCCAGAGCGTCTTCTCAACTCAGGGACGGAACCCGCATCTCTCTTGTCTAACCTGCGTGGGTATCTTCCCGACTCAGGGGTTGAACCACATCTCTTGTCTAACCTGCGTGGGCAGGTGGCCTCTTTGCCACTTGCACCGCCCGGGAAGCCCATCCATGGACACTTGGGTTGTTCCCGCCGTTTGGCTACTGTGAATAATGCTGGTTTGAACACGAGAGTACAAGTATCTCTTAAGAGTCTGCTTTCCGTTTGTTTGAGTGTGTGCCCGGCAGTGCAATTGCTGGATCAAATGGTAATCCTGCATTTAATTTTTTGAGGACGTGCTGTACTGTTCCCCATGGTGGCTGCAACCATTTTGCATTCTTGCCGGCAGAGCACAAGGATTCCAATTTCCACACACTCTCACCAACACTTGTTACTTCTCTTCTTTTTTAAAAATAGTAGCCATGCTAATGGGGGTGAGGAGGCATCTTATTATGGCAGAGACATATTCTTCCAAAAGTTGTAACTCTGCTTTCCGTGCTGACCTTTAGCCCATGGGCAACTCATTTTTGTGGAGGTGCAGAACAGGGACAGGCTGCTCAGGTGGCTCAGCCGTAAAGAACCCACCTGTTGATGCAGGAGACACATGAGACACGGGTTCGATGCCTGGGTGGGGAAGATCCCCTGGAGGAGGCCATGGCAAGCCACTCCAGTGTTCTTGCCTGGAGAACCCTGTGGACAATCCTGAGGACCCACTGACTGCACACACCCCTGCAGTGTATGCCATGGCCCCCCAGGACACCAGCCTCTCTCTGGGTTCTGGGGTCTGTTGGTCTCTCCTAGGGTGTCGTCTTACTTTTTTTGTGATCACAGCAATGGAAGCTGCTCTATTCTATTCCCGTGGTTGTGCCAGGATGCTTTTCCAAAGACAGCCATCCCAAGTCCTGGTCCTGGATGGAGGCTTGTCCCCCCAGCCCCTCGGCCCACCACGTGACACTTCCCTGTCCCTCCCCAGGGCCTCCAGGTAAAGCATCAGCGTCACAAAAGGCCTTCCAGCCTCGCTTTCATCCCTGCCTGCAACTTCCTGGCTTTGTGGACTTTGCTGCCTTTTCTCAAACCTGCCAGATTGTCCTTGCTGCCCAGGCTCCGCACACGTCATTTTTTCCCATCCCCTACCTACTGCCTGAGCTCCCAGGCCTTCATGATACACCTCCTCCAGGCAGCCCTCCTTGATCTCCCACCTTGGGCTTCCTGCCTCCCAGGCTTTCAGTGCTGGTTGTTGGTTTCTTTTTCTGCCACTTACCTGATGGCTTTGTGAGGGTGGGGCTAGGCCTTCCCTGTGCCTCGTAAGGCCTCACACAGGGGGGCTCACTGAGGGCCTGGAGAGTGGGGGTACGTGGCTCACCCTCGCACACTCTCACACACACCTGCCCTGCGTTTCTGGCTGAGCGAGGGGCTGCTCAGTTTCCTGGCCTTTGCACAGGTTCCTCCGCCTGCCCTGACACCCCTCCCTCTACCCACCTGGCTCTGCCTCAGCCTGAGGCCTCCCTGAGCCAGTGGGGTCCTAGCACAGCGTGATGGCGAGTGTCCACCTGCCATCTTCACAGCGCCTGGTCTGGGGTGAGCAAACACCCCATAGGGCTGGTCCCCGGAGAAGTGGCCAAGTGCAGGGGGATCGAAAGTGTGTGTCCCCAGGACGCTATCTAACCTCTCCCAGCTCCACTCTCCTCCCGGAGAACTGGGCACAACTGCAACTCGGTCCACTGTGCTATACTCCGAACAGCCAACCCCGCTCCCGGGACCCACGGCTTGTGTGTCTGAGTGTGGGCATGTGGCTTGTGTGTGTCTGAGTGTGCCAATGAGAGGAGCGTGTGCAGGTCTGGGCCAGGGTGCAATGAGGAGGCTGGCCCGGAGGGTCTCAGAGCCCTTTACTCTGGCCATTGGGATCCCCTTCCCGGGCGCAGGTCCTAGGCAGGGCCCCCTTGTTCAAAGGGCCCCACACTGGACTCAAGGCTCTGTGGTCACTGCTTTGAAGTTCTTTTTATTTTTTAAATTGAAGTGTAGATGACTTACAATGCCGTGTTAGTTTCGGGTATATAGCAAAGTGATGCAGTGACTCGTATACATCAATGAATATATATGTGTCTATGTGTATTTCAGACTCTTCTCCATTATAGTATAGTACAAGATATTGAATGTAGTTCCCTGATTTTTACAGTAGGTCCTTATTGTTCACCTATTCTGTACATAGTAGTATGTATCTGTTGATCCCAAACTCTTAATTTACCCCTCCTCCCCCTTCCCCTGTGGTAACCATAAGTTTGTTTTCTATGTCATTTCTGTTTTGTAAATAAGTGATACCCACAATGAGTATCACCCCGCACCAGTCAGATGGCCATCATCAAAATGTTTACAAATAATAAATGCTGGAGAAGGTGTGGAGAAAAGGGAACCCTCCCACAGTATTGGCGGGGATGTAAATTGGTACAGCCACCGTGGAGAACAGTACAGTGATTCCTCAAAAAACTAAAAATAGAACTATCATACAATCTAGCAATTCCACTCCTGGGTGCATATCTGGGAAAATATCATAATTCAAAAAGACGCACGCACCCCAGTGTTCATTGCAGCACTATTTACAACGGCCAAAACATGGAAGCAACCCAGATATCCATTGACAAAGTGGATAAAGAAGCTGTGATATGTATACAGACATATACACACATATACCCAGTGGAGTATTACTCAGCCTTTAAAAAGAATGAAATCATGTCATTTGCAGCAAGCTGGATGGACCTAGAGATGATCATACTAACTGAGGTAAGTCAGACAAAGACAGATATCATATGACATCACTTACAAATGAAATCTAGAAAAAGATACAAGCTGACATTCTTAAGTCATTTTTGTCTTTGCATTGCATTAAAGACTCTGATGCTGGGAGGGATTGGGGGCAGGAGGAGAAGGAGACGACAGAGGATGAGATGGCTTGATGGCATCACTGACTCGATGGACGTGGGTCTCAGTGAACTCTGGGAGCTGGTGATGGACAGGGAGGCCTGGCGTGCTGTGATTCATGGGGTTGCAAAGAGTCGGACACGACTGAGCAACTGATCTGATCTGATCTGATCTGATAGTCGACTTACAATGTTTCAGGTGCACAGTAAGGTGATTCAGTTATACCTATGCGCATATATTATTTTTGAAATTATTTTCCATTATAGGTTATTCAAGATATTGACTGTCAGTGAAACTGGAAGGGACTGGGAAGCGTGGGCGAGCAGAGGAAATGGTAATAGTGCTGCCCTGCTCCTTGCCGCCGAGTTCCCATGCAGCATTCGTGATGCAGGGGGCGGAGGATGGCAGGGGCCGCAGCACCCGGGGGCAGAGTCGCGCTCAGAGCAAGGAGGATGCCGGTACGTGTGTTCAGAAGCTGTCCGCTTGCCCTGAAAACAATGGCCTGGAGGGGAGTGGGCGATCGGGCACCCACAGCTCCATTCCCCGCCACCCTGCCTTCCTCAGCAGCAGCCTGTCCTTCAAACACGGGCACGAAGCGAGATGCAAACGGCTGAGTCAGTTTTGCGCAGTATTTCCACTGAGCGGGCGAGGATGAAACACAGGTGCAGGTCTGAGCTACGAAATAAGAATTGTGTAATTTTAGTGACTGTGTGTTGTGGATTAAATGCTCTTATGAAAGTGAAAGAGGGCTTCCTAGGTGGCTCAGGTGGTAAAGAATCTGCCTGCAAAGCAAGAGACCCAGGTTCAATCCCTAGGTTAGGAAAATCCCTTGGAGGAGGAAATGGCAACTCACTCCAGGATTCTTGCCTAGGAAATCCTGTGAACAGAGGAGCCTGGTGGGCTACAGTCCATGGGGTCCCAAAGAGCTGCAGATGACTCAGCCACTAACACACATGTGAAAGTGAAAGAGGGCTTCCCTGGTGACTCAGATGGTAAAGAATCTGCCTGCAAAGAAGGAGGCCTGGGTTTGATCCCTACAATGGTACGATCCCCTGGAGAAGGGTATTTCAGTGCTTGTGTGTTACGAATTAAATGCTCTGATGGGTACCCGCGTGCTAGGTCACTTCGGTTGTGTTTGACTCTTCTGTGACCTTATAGACCGTAGCCCGCCAGACTCCTCTGTCTGTGGGATTCTCCAGGCAAGAATACTGGAGTGGGTTACCATGTCCTCCTCCAGGGGATCTTCCCAGCCGAGGGATCAAACCTGTGTCTCTTATGTCTCCTGCATTGGCAGGCAGGTTCTTTACCACCTGTGAAACCCCAAGTGCTCTGATACTTGCATTTAAAACTGGAAAAATGAATGGTAAACATGCTTAAAATTTGAAAAGGCCAACTTCATCCGTCAGCTTGACAGGGCTGTGGTGCGTCCAGTCAGTTGGCCAAACGTGATTCCAGGTGAGTCTGTGGGGTGCTTCTGGATGAGGGGCACAGTGGAATCTGAATGGACTGAGAAAAGCAGATTGCTCTCCCAGCGTGGGTGAGCCATGTCAGATCAGCTGGGGGCTCGACCAGGACGTAAGGGATGGAGGGAGGGAGAATCCACTCGCTCTGCCTGACTGTCCTGGGGCTGGAACATCCATCTTCTGCCTTCAGAATCCTCACACTCACACCAGGACTTACTCCATCAGCTCTCCTGGGTCTTGAGCCTTCGGATTTGGACTAGAACTTAACATATGACTGGCTCTCCTGGTCTCTGGTTTGCCCGTGGTAAATTGTGGACTTCTCAGTCTCCATGATCACATAAGCCAATTCCTTATAGTTAAATCTCTCTCCCTCTCTCCCCTTGGCTTTATTTCCCTGGAGAACCCAGATAGCACACAATTCAAATAGCTAATTTTTCTTTACTGATAATGACATTAAGTAACAAATAAACACCACACGGTGAGGTGCCAGGGAAGAAAGGAAACAGCCTGTTATTTTGTGCCTTAACTCCGGGAGACAGTGAAGGACAGGGAAGCAGAGAGTCGGACACGACTGAGCGACGGAACAACAGCTGGCACGAAGCTTTCTGCGTTTTGAACAAAGGGTTCCGCATTTTCCTTTTGCTCTGGGCCCTGCAGATGACCCAGCTGGCGGAACTGCTGGTCCTTTCTTCCTTGGCTGCAGGTTGCCAGGTACGTGGGGAATCTGGGAGCCCCTGTCTGGTCACAGAGTCTCAGCTGGCTGTGGAAGGTGGAACTCCAGGTCTCAGAGACCACAGTCTCACCAACAGTCCTTTGAGCTCTGAGTCTGCCCCTGACTGGCCCAGAGAGATTGCATTATTGTCAGCATCACTGTCACCACCTCCCTCCCCCAAGTTAATTTTTTAAAGTTTTTTTAAAGAAATATTATTGCTATTACTATTTTTAAAGATTAATTCACTTATTTTACTTTTGGCTGCACTGGGTCCTTCTGGCCGCACGCAGGCTTTCTGTAGCTGTGGTGAGCGAGGGCTGCCCTTCATTGCGGTATGGGGGCTTCTCACTGCAGGGGGTTCTCTTGTGGAACAAGGGCCCTAGGGAGCTTGGGCTCCAGTAGTTGCAGCCCACAGGCTTCAGTCCTTGTGGCACATGGGCTTAGCAGCTCCATGGCATGTGGGATCTTCCCAGACCAGGGATTGAACCCGTGTCCCCTGCATTGGCAGGCAGACCAATAGGGAAGTCCTAAAAATGATTATTTGGCTGCATCGCGCCACACACAGGATCTTAGAACCCACACCCTCTGCATCGGGGCCATGAAGTTTTAACCGGTGGACCACTGAGGAAGTCCCAGGACTGTCAAATTTAGAAAAACAAACAACCCAGGATGTCCAGTTAAATTTGAACTTCAGATAAACAATGAACAATATTTTTAGTATAAGTATATCCATGCATTATTTGGTACATACTTTTACTAAAACATTATTTGTTGTTTACCTGAAATTCAAATTAACTGATGTCCTTTATTCAGCAACCCCATTCCCTTTCTCCCTTTCAAATGTTTGTTTTCTCAGCACCACCCCACACCAAACCCTCCCAGCATCCCCACCTCCCACCCCTGGGTCTGGTCCAGGACTCCCCGTCTCCACCCAGAACTCCTCTCTGCCCTGACCTCTGGGTTTCTCCTCACTACAGCCACTGTTTTTGCTGTTTTAAACCCTATTTTTCTGTCATAAGAGCAATACATGTTCACTACAGAAAAATCACAGGCTCCAGACAAGTAACAAGAAGAAAGTAAGAAAACACTCATAATCTCGCCCACACAGAGACAGCTACTGTGAATTCCTCGGGGGAGATTTTTCCAGAGCTGCATGCGTGTGTTTCTCTGCAGATATTTAAAAAAAAGAGCCCAATTCAGACCCACTGTCCTATGAGAGCTTCGTGTTCCTGTCGCCGCAGAGGGAAGAAACAGTCTGCGTGGGGAGGGTCAAGGTCCTGGATCACTTAGCCACCGAGAGAGGGACTCTGTGTAGTCTGATGTTAGACCCCAGGGTCAGGGAGGCCGGTGGTCAAAGCTGCTTTCTAGTCCACGGCCCTGTCTCTCATGTCTAGGGCCGCTATCACCAAGTACCGAAGACCGAAGGCTTTAAACAGCAGGAATCTCTGCTCCTGACAGTTCTGAAGGCTGTCAGTCTGAGACGAAGGTTACCAGCTGAGCTGGTTTCTCCTGAGGCCTCTCTTCTTGGCTTTATGATGGATGTCTTCTTTCTCCATCCTCACGTGGTCGTCCCTCCGGGCCTGTCTGTGTCCCGACCTCCTCTTCTCATAAGGACACCCGTCAGATCGGAAGAGGGCCCACCCCAATGACCCCGTACTAACTTGAGTCAGTGTAAGTCGCTCAGTCATGTCTGACTCTTTGCAGCCCCATGGACTGTAGCCCACCAGGCTCCTCTGTCCATGGGATTCTCCAGGCAAGAATACTGGAGCGGGTTGCCATTTTCTTCTCCAGAGGATCTTCCCGACCCAGGGATTGAACCCAGGTCTCCTATGTTGCAGGTGGATTCTTTACAGTTTGAGCCACCAGGGAAGCCCATACTCACTTATATCTTTAAAGATCCTGTCTTCAAATAAGGTCACATTCTGAGGGACTAGGGCCAGGACTTGAGCACATGACTTTTGGCAGTCGACACAATTCAGCCCATAACACACCGGGCCAACCTGCTTCAACCATGCCAAGTCTCAATCTCTTCATCACTGAAATGGGGCTAATGATTGAACAACCCCTGAGCCTGTGCTCTAGAGCCTGGGAACCGTAACTACCGAAGCCTGAGTACCCTAGAACACGTGCTCTGCAACAAGAGAACCCACCACAGTGAGAAGCGTAGCCCCTGCAAGTAGCGAGTAGCCCTGCTCTCTGCAACTAGAGAAAAGCCACAGGGCAACGAAGACCCAGCATCACCAAATAAATAAATAAATATTCTTTTTTAAAGAGGGAGATGAGGATGACCAGATCAAATAATTCCGATGAAGCCCTTAGCCCAGTGCCTGGCCCCTAGATCAAACACACAGATGTCACTTCTCCCTGTGGTACGTGTGGGTAGTCCCACCTCTGGGAAGGTCACTTCTCTGCAGGACCACTTCTCAACAGGAGGCCATGGACCTGTTGGTACTTACCTAGCCCTTTGCCCAACAGTTTATTTCTGTCCGGTAAATACCAGGAGGTATTGTGTTCTGAACACAATTTGCACTTTTTAAGCCTCCGTGGCTTTGCACTGGAAGTACCCTCCAAGGATGTCCTTCCTTCCTCGTCTTCCTGGAGGAGGCATTTGTGTCTTCAAAGGAGTAAATAAGACCCTCTACAACTCTTATCATGCCCCACCTCCCCTGCTTAGGGCTAAACCGTGTGCTAAGCTGACACAGACCTTGAAAATACTAATGATGAGGAGGCTGGTGATGGTTAGATGACTGTCTCCTTCCCCTCCTCCCCTCTCGTCTGAGCATTCCTTGAAGGCTGAGAGGAGTTCCTTCTGGGGGCGGGAGGGGGGCACTCAGACATCCGGACGGTGCCTGGCACAAGTTACTCCGCAGGCAGAGACCTGCTCAGACTAGACGGATGGCCAGGCCGAGGATGCCAGGATAGGAAATGGCATGGGAAATGTGTGGGGGCGGGTGGGGGTGATCACCGAACACGCCGCGGCGTGATCCCTATGATAGCCTGATGGAGACTAGAGCTGAAGATGTGCTCAGGTAGGGCTGTCAGCAGGTGAAGTGGGGCCTGGAAGGAGGCTCACAAAACAGATCACAGGGGCGGTCCCGAGGAGGAGGAGGGCCTGGGATGCTCAGGGTTGGTTGTCAAACCTTCCCAAACATTGTAGATCCCCCTGGAGAGCCGCATTTCACACCAGCCACATTGCACGTGCGTGTCTACATACACACACACACACACACACGCGCGCGCGCACAAAGGTTTCAGGAAGCCACAGTTAACTTAGATGACGTGAACATTGGTATTTACATTGCATGTCTTCCATTTCAAAGATGGCTGACTTGATCTGGTAAGTTGATTTCATGAGCCGCCACTGGGATCTGAAATGCGGTTTGAGACCGCTTGCTCTAAGCAAGCCTGACACTTTGTGCTGTATGTTCCCCTGTATTTAAAATTTAATATTGAAGATACATTTATGTCTTTTCTTCATAGTTTTCGGTTCAAAATAAGGAAGAGAGAGAGAGAGCACTGGGAAAATACAAAACAATAAAATTAAATAGGTTTTCGGGAAGGCAGTTTAGCAAAATGTGGCACAACAGACACAGACACGGGTGTGTCTAGCAGTTTCACTTTAAGAAATATGCTCATGGGGCAGAGGGGAGTAAAGCCCTGAGCACCTCGTGAAGAATGTTTATAAAATGAAACAACATCCCTGACCTGGGGCACCCATGGAGCCATCCTTGGCCTGAGGTCACCCAATACTCAGTTACTGACGTCGAAAGGGGCAGGGATCCTGGAGAGAGAGGTGCCAGGGAGTCAACAGTTAATGCCAGCCTATAAAAGGATAAGCCTTCGCTGGTTTTACAAGGGTGGGTGAATGGGAGAGGCAAGTTAGAAAGTGCACACACCGGGAGGTTACCTAGGGTTGACTCTCGGGACTTCTCTGTTTTTGGCAATGAGCGTGCGTTCTTTTTGTAAGAACGGGAGATTTTAAAGGAAATGGGAGAAAAGAAAGGAACAAGAAAAGGAGGGAAAGGGAAGAGCGAGAAGGAAACGGAAAGATGAGGGGGAGGAAGGGAGACAGGGAGACTAGAGAAGAGAAAGGAAGGAGTGGATGCTGGGGCGCCCAGGAGAGGCGAGCGCGCCAGGCCGCGCGGGCCGAGGCAGGAGCCAAAGGTCCCAGCGCCGCGCACTCGGGATTTTGGTGCCAGAAGCCGGAGGAGGCTCGGAGGGGAGCGAGCAGCGCCTCCTGCTAGATCCCCAGGTAGAGGACTGGGGCCGACAGCGACCCCGGCTCCCAGGGGGGCCCCTGCGGCGGCGCCGCGCCGTCCGGGGTCTCCCTGCGCTTCATTCCGGCCGTGCGCGTCGGAGTTCACCCCGTAACCCCGCCGCTGGCTCAGTATTCTTGGGGGTTTCGGGGTGAGACGAAGAGCTCGGGAGGAGGGGGATGGGAGGAGATGCAGAAACACCATCTGTGCCAATTTTTTCTTATTTCTTAAAGGTAGCTTTTTCAATGTAAATACTTTTAAAGCAAAAAAAAAAAAAAAAAATTCCAGCTCAAGGTGTCAGTTTCAGAAAGTTTCACGGAGGAGCGGCGTGGGGGCTGGGCGCGGGACTGGAGGCAGCGTAGGTGGAGCTGGGGCTCCGTCCTGCCTCCAGCCTGCTTGGACCCTCTGTCCCGCAGACCACCCCCCCTCCCCGTCCCGTCCCGCCCTGCCCTTCCCCGGCTCCCCCTTCACGTGCGCGCGCACTGACACCCAGGCGCTCACAGAAACCGCGCCCCCAACGCCCGCCTCCGCATCCCGGGCCTGGGACTGTCCCGGGTCCCGGGGATGGGGAAGTGCGGCGGCTCGGCTCCCCGGATTCCTGGTCCCCGGGCTCCCGCCTCAGCTCTCCTTTCTCTGTTTCTCCCGCCCCCCACCCACTGTTCTGCTCTAGGCGTCACCAGCACAGGGAGGTGGAGACCAGCTAACCTCGCGCTCCCGGCATCGTCCTCACCTAGCGAGCAACACGCGAGCCGGGGGTGCGTGGGTGGGTGGGGGCAGGGACTGCGAGGGGGCGCCTGGCCCGGAATGCGGGGGGCGCGGGGGCTCTGTGCCAAACGCCAAGACCCCTTCCTCTCCCAGCCCGGGTGCCGGCCACCGCCATCCCTCTCTCGTCTCTCTCGGCTCGGCCACCTCGCTCTCCTCCGCTTCCCAGCACTGAGCGCCTTGGGGTGGTGGTGATGAGGTTTGGCTCGAACTTGGGGAAGCGGAGGAGGGGGTGTTATGGGCGGGGGGGCGCCCTCCAGCCACCCCCGCCCCGCGGTAGGAGCTGCTGCTGGAGTGATGGCGCTGCAGGCCGCCTCTCCTTCCCCGGTCGCCCCGCCCTCCCCCACCTTGCGCTTTTCCATGGCGATTCCCGGGGGGACCCCCCAGCAGACCGGCGGGGATCGGAGGGGTAGGGGAGACGATTTTGCGGGTTTGAGGAGCGCGCGAGGGAGCAAGGAGGTGCTGGAAGTGGCTTAGGGAGGAGCCAGGTGTGCTGAAGCGCCCGCGGTGGGCGGGAGACCGGCCCAACCTGGTCCAAAGCCCCAGGGCCCTGCCTCGCTCCGTACTCCCCGCCTCCACACCGACGGTCGCCGGGAGAAGTTAGATGGGCGGCTGCAGGGTCAGCTGTCACAGCTTGCGTGCGCGCGCGCACGCGCGCGCGACAGCAAGTGCGGGCCTCGCCGCCTACCGCCTCCCTAGGGACCCCGCCGGGCTCCACATCTCCGCTCTTCTCATCACCTTGGGTCCCCCACCCCGGGCCTGTGCGCATCCCGGGCATCGGCACAAACCCCCTTTCCTTCTTCATTCCCCTCCCGCACCCCCGCTGGCGGATGCTCTTTCTCTCCACCCTTCCCCCTAGGGTCACTATGGGGACGCGAGGGAGAGATTTGTGTTTAATTCTTGCCGCTATTCAGAGAGAAGAAAAAAATAAAGGAACCAAAGGCAACCCGAAAGCAATTTACTTCAAGCCTTTATTATTGTAGTGTAAAAGAAGTTTATATACAGGGAACGTTTCCAGCAAAACACTCACTAAATAGCCTTCACATCAGGCCCCCCCCCCCCCACTTCCGGCCCCGCAGTCGGCAGCTCTGTCTGGGAGACCCCTCTTTCGGGGTTCCCAGGCTCTCCCTTCATTTTTCTTCTCCGGACTCCACCACTCGAACCCCGGGTCGCAGGAGCCCCGGCCCCTTCCCTCTGCCCGGGGCGCCGTGAACCCCGCCTCCTAAGCGGTCTTCCTTTGTCCCTAAGCAGTCCCCCAACCTCCCTCTCCCACCCCGTTGATGTGGTTTCCTCATGGAAACCCAGAGCACTTTCCCCTCTTGTCTTAGGTGCTGCTGCGAGCCTCCTGCAAATCAGAACCAGCTCGTGGTCGAGGCCAGTTAGAGACAGCTCTTCATCAGCAGTGGGGCTCGTGAGCACCCAAAATAAGGGGGGGAAATAACCCTGCCCACCCTTCCCCACCTCAAGCATCCTCCCCCAAGGCAGGAACAAGACATAGATACAAAAGCAGCAGGGTATCCCTTCCCCGCGCACGCGCGCGCGCGACAGGTGTGGGTGCCAGGCAACTAAGGCGAGCGGCTCGCGCTGCTGGAACCCAGCTGCGCCCAGGGCGCGCGGGCGCAGCCTAAGTCTCTTTGCGCCGGGCCAGCGCGCCTGCTTAAAGGCACGCTGGCTCTTCTCTTCTGGGGAGGGCGTGTGAGAGCTGTGGCAGGGGGCCTCTGCGAGCACAAGTCCAGGGGCACGCAGGCAAGGGCGGCGCTGCCTCCACTCTCAGAAGGGGATTTAGAGCAAGCCAAGCAAGTACAGGCGAGGGACAGTTGAAAGCAGAGTCTGGGGAGGTGGAAGGGAATCTTCAGGTGTTGGCTGAGAGGCAGACTCAGACTGCGATGCATGGCTCAGCTCAGCTGTGTCACTGGGCCCACGCCAAGCCTGTCTGGGAGTTGTTTGCACGTGGGCTTCGAAGGCTCGAAGGCATGGCCCGCCAAGTTCAGTCACGTGTCCATCGGTTGTTTACACTCGACGGGGCTGTGGGCCGTGCAGCTGCTCATCATAGCGCTCCAGCCAGGTGCGCACCTCGGAGACCTGGTAGCCGTCGGGGCCGCGGCCGCCCTGGTACATAATGGTGCCACTCTGGATGATGTAGAGGCGCTCGAAGTAGGCACCGTAGGCCGAGCTGCTGGAGTTGGTCATCGTGTCGAGCACGAGAGCGCATTCTGGAGCCCCTTGCTGCAGTACGCGCGCGGCGCTGACCCGGTCCTCCAGGCTTCGGTGCTGCGGGATGCTGTAGGGAGAGTCTGTGGTGACCCAGCCGTCGGAAGGGTGAGCTTCCTCGATGTAGATGATGAGGAAGTCGACGTCGCGCTGATACTTGGTGACCAGGCGCTGGAAGGCGCTCATGCGCGCCATGAACGGTGGTCAGGTGCAGCTGCCGAAGTTGAGCACCAGCGGACGGTTTCCTCGGGCGTAGTCGAGGATGTGCTGGTTCTGGAAGCCGTCGGGCAGGACCACCTCAGAGTTGGGCGCCGGCCCGCCTTCATGCGCCTGCTTGAAGAAATCCAACTTCTGGCCGTGCCAGACGGCCCTCAGCGACGCCAAGGTGCACAGGCGGTTGTCGTCGGACACGCAGACAGGCGGGTCGTCGGGGGGCACCTCCTCGCCATCGCTGTTGAGCTCCACTTCGATTTCCGGCTGACCCCGGCGTCGACGGCCCAGTAAATGCTTACGGATGCACAGGAAGTCTAGCAGCCAGAGCATGAAGGCCGTGCCCAGGAAGCGCGGGAAGAGCACGAGGCACGAGGCCGTCTGGGAGCAGAGCCTCAGGGAGTGAAGCAGCAGGGAGCGCAGCATGGTGGCGGCGCCCCCCAAAGTCCCCCTACCTTCCCCCACCACCCACCGCGGGGCAGCCTGGCGAGACATCTGGGCTTCGGCTGTTCGGAGAGCTCAATTTATAGCCGAGGCATCAATTGGCGGGAGACTCCACCTCCGGCCGGGGCCCGCCCCCTTGCAACTTGAGCCCGAAGGGATCACCCCGCGGCGCGGCCAGGGCCTTAGAAATCGCCGGCCGAGGGCGAGCACCAGCGGCTGGAAGGCGGGGCGGCCCGGCCCGGGGGCCGGAGGGGCGGGGCTGGGCCCCGAAGCCCGCTCGCCGGGACGGGCGATCAGGACCTCGGTGGCGGCGCGGGTCAGACAGCTGGACCAGGGACCCGGGAGTCCGCGGCGGAGGTCCTCCGGCTAGCGCAGGCACCAAGCTGGCCCCGATCCCGGCGTCCCAGCCCCGACCCGCGCGCGCCCCTCGCCGCGCACCTGAGCGGAGATCCCCGGCGGACAGCCGCGCCGCGCCGGAGCTCCGGTTCGCTTCCCGCGCGCCGCCGCCAACGCCGCCCCCGCCGCTGCTGCTCGTGCGGGGCCGCTGCCCAGGTGCCGCCGGAGCCTGGGTCGGCGGCCGCCGCTTCGCTGGCCCCGGCTCCTGCCCCGCCGGGGACGCTGGCCCGCAAGGAGGCAACTTTGGGCCCCCGCGGCTTGCCGCGTTCGCCCGCGGGCGCCGCTCGCCTCCCGGAGCCCGCCCGCCTCCCGCGCGCGCTCACACTCGCGCCTCGCACACGGCCGCCCCCCGCACCGCCCCGCCACGCACACCGCGCTCGGCGCCCCCCGCCGTCGCCCGAGGCTGCCGCGCGCCGCGCGGGTCACGCCCGCCCCGTCCCATCGCGCCCCGGCTCTGCGCCGCAGCTCTCGGGTCAGCGGCCTCCGGGTCCCGGCGGGGAGGTGCGGAGGGCAGGGCTAGCGGGAGGGTTGGCGACCGGCGCCAGAAACGCGGAGGCCCGGGGAAGGCAGCGCCGTCCTTGCGCCCTAGCCGAGCCGGGAGCGCTCTGGGCGCTGGGCGCGGCGGGCGCGGGGCGGCGGGCGCGGGGCGGCGGCGGCCCCGGGCGGCTCTCCCACTAGGGGTAGCTGTTGCCTGAACGCCGGAGCGCTCCCCTCTCGCCGCTCGCCTCGGCCGGCGCAGCCCCGGCCGCCGGGCGCACCCGTCCCGTGCGTCCCCGGACGTCGCTCTCTGCCCCGGGAACGTCGGGACTGGAGCGCCCGCGCTGAGCCACCTTCACCGACCCAGAGCGCTGCGGCTCGACTCACCACGGAGGCGCTGGGACGCGGGGAAGTGCGTACTCTCAACGGGGAATGTGTGTGGAGGCTTTTAGGGGTGCGGGGTAACTCGCCAACTCCATGGGGGCCCTGGTCGGCTCTGCCGCCGCGTCCGAGATCTGATGACTCGCTGCGCGCGGCGCGGGGTCGGCGACTTGGGGCGGCGGGGCGCAGAGTACCGTGACCTGGGGGGTCCCCGAAGCTGGTAGCCAGGTCGCCTCGCCTCGGGCCTCCTTGACCCCTGAGGCGAGGCCTGAAACGGGTCGAGAGCGATCTTGATGCCGGGGGAGTCCAGCCCGCCTGGGACGCTCTCGCGGTCGTGGGGACTCGTCTGGGGCGGCGGTGGCTGAGCCCGAGTCCGGCGCCGCCACCGCCGGCGTCCCGTGCGCTCGCTACCCGCCTGGGGACCGGCCGCCTAACTTCTTCCCGGGACGGACACAGCGCTCGCATCCCGGGCAGAGGTGGAAGCTCGCTGATCCGGATTCGGCGAGGGCACCGCTCTCGGCGGCGGCGGCGGCGAGGGAACAAGTCTCGGGGAGTCAACCTAGGGCACCGAGCCCCCACCCAGGACCCGGCGGGCCCCAGCGGGCGCGGAGAGAGATGCGCGTTTCAGGCAGAGGTCCTCTCCTCCGGTTTTCGCGACCCTGGCGGGACCCTCTGCCCTGCAAACTCCCACCTGGGACCGCGGCTCCGGCAGGTCAAGATCCCTAGTGGAAGGCAGGTCAGGGGCCTGAAGGTAGACCCTTTTCTCTTTCTCCCAGCCAGGCGATGCCCCTGCGGCCTGGGGCGGCGGCGTTGGGTGCTGCAGAGCCCGGGAACTTCCCACCCAGAGGAAAGGCCGCTTCATCCCGGACCCCGCTGTTCTCCGCGCCCCCGGCACTGCCCATCAGCACCGTGGGTAGGGGTCTTTAGGTGAGTTAGGGGGTTCTCCCTGATCCCAAAACCTGAATGGGGGGCGTCCCCCTTGCCTGCTCCCCCACCCCGCCGCAGAGCATCTCTGAGCTGGCAAATCGGTGGTTCCTTGACTTATCTTTTGCTGGGCCGGGGAGTCAGGGTCGTGGCTGGGGGGAGAAGAGAAGAGAAGCCTTCTACTTGGCTAGTCCCTGAAGGACGTTTTGGGGCCCTGAGTTTGCCCCCTCCTGCAGGGGTCATGGGAGTCCCAACTTTTGTTGGACAGACTCTCCAGCCCTGATTCCTTAATTTCTGGGAGGGGGCAGTCTCAGACCTGTGCCCTGTCCCCACCGCACGTACACAGGAGCCGGGTCGGAGCCATGGGGCTGTCCTCCCTACCCCCTTCCCACATTTAGTCTCGGAAGATCAAAAAGCCAACGCTGCCGCCCCAGGCACAGGGACGTCGCCTGGCTGGGAGGGCCTTTGGCGCTGCCTGGGGAGGTGGTAGTGGCAGTGGTGTGGGGAGGGAGTGGCCTGGAGCACAGGTGAGTCTGGTCCCTCCAGAGCCTCTGCGGGCAGCCCAGGGAGACCACCAACCCATAGGCCCTTGGGCCCCAGGGAGGCTCAGGTGAGCAGCGCTTGTCCTCCGGACTGTTGGCCGTTCTGGCGGATCTGCTTCTGTTCCTCGGGCCAGCCGGCTCCACCCCGCGTCTCTGGATTCCGGGACATCGGACATCTGGCTCCCACCACGCCTTGTGCAGGTGAGGACAGCCTGAGCTCCAAGTGGCCTCTGGGACGCAGGCCCCGTGCGGAGACTCTTGCTCCTCTGCCTCTGCCCGGTCCTCCCTCCCTCTCTTCCGTCTCCTAAACCCTTTTCCCTCCCAAGCAGCCCCTGCCCCCTTCCCCGCCTCCCCGGGCCGCTTTCTCCTAGCTGCCCACGTCTTGTCCTGACTTGCCCTCGCCCGAGGCCAAGTCTTACCTGGGACCCGGAAGAGCCGGGCCTCGGGCCCTGGGGGACCAGAGTCGGAGCCCGGGCTGTGCCCACGCCAGTGGGCTGGCCAGGCCGACTGCCTCCTTCCTGCCTGCCCTGCGGCAGCTCCAGCAGGGGGCGGGCCGGGGAAAGAAAGGGATGAACAAGTTGGCTTGGGTCTCCTGGGTATCCAGGAGCAACTTGGATGTGGGGAGGGGGTTGGACAGGTGGCTGGGACCCCCAGGCAGGGCAGGGAGGACGTCGCTGCTCCCCAGAAACCATGCTCCCCAGACTTTCCTCTCCGGCCCCTCCTCCACACTGCCCTGTGCGGGCAGTGGGAGAGGGGCCTCCCGGCCTGTGTCTACCCCCAGGTAACGAAGCTCCCAGCTGCCAGATAGATGGATGCTGAGACTCCCCGTGGGGTGTTCAGGGCCCCCCCTGCAGGAGGGCCCCCCTGGGGCTTCAGGGGGGGAGCAGGGGCAGCCCACACACCTGGCCAAGCGTGTTGAAGAGTGACAGGTGTGTCCTGGCCGTGAGCTTGTCCGGAGGCCTCAGCGCTCCGTCTCCCCAGCCCCCTCCCCGGGCCTCCTGGGGCCCTGGGGGAATCCCAGCTGCCTTCCTGCCTCTGAGCCTCCGTGCATACTGTTCCCTCTGCCTCCTCCCTCCCCTGGGACCCGCAGGCCTTCTCCTCGGCCTGCACCTCCCTCTGGGTCAGGCCTGCTCCACCCCCACCGTCTCCCTCCTCGTGGCCGAGGGCCGGGCACCTCTCACTACTGGTCTTGTGTCAGCTGCTGCCCAGACTCTGCCTCTCCCAGGCCGGCCCAGCCAGGATCCTCCGCAGTGACGAGCCTGCCCCCTGCGCCCCCGAGGAATCCAATAAATCTTTGTGAAACCAGCTACCCGAGTGCAGTGTGGACTTATTGGAAACATCTAATTTCCAAACATTTCATCCTGCCCTTCTGCACGCTGGCGGGCAGCCCTAAGCAAGGTAGGGCGTGTCCGCGGCCGGGCAGAGTGAGGTCTTCGAGGACCTGGGACCCGGGGGCACACAGTCCCTGGGAGATCCCCTTCGGGCAGAGCGTCTGGCGAACCCCCTCATCCCCCTGGCCGCTGACCTTCCTGGGAGTCCTCTCACGGGGACCCGAGAACCCCCATGGCGGGGCGGGGGGAGGGCTGTGCTCACCCTTTGCTTTTGCTTCAAAGACGCTTTTTTCTTTCTGACTCGACCTCTTCCGACTCGGCTCGGTTCGGCTCAACAGGGTGGATGCGCTGCTGGTGGGTGGCGGCTGCGGGCTCAGCGGCTTCCGGGCTTAGGGGTCTTAGAGGTGTCCTTGACCCAGCAGGTCTCTGTCCATCTTCACAGGACATGCTTCGGCTGGGCACCCTCCCGGGAGCTGCCGGCTGGGCTCTGGGGTGGTTGGCCGCCTGGGAGCCCAGCCAGGAGAGCTTGTTGGGGCCTTGGGGCCTGCATGGAGCTGGTGTTGGCAGCGTTCCTGAGCCGGGGGAGGTCTGGGGCTTCCGGCCAAAGAGAAGGGAAGGCCTGGAGGTGAAGCCCTGGCTACCTAGTGGGTAACCTGGGCGTGTCCCGCCCTCCCTCCGGCCTCATCATGTATTGCATGGGGACTGGGTGGCTGCTTTCCACGCCTTCCCTGTGCTACGCCTCCACGATCCCAGAAGATTCAAGGAGGGCTATAGGTCCTTACCTGGATGCTGCTCTGGGGCTGGGGTCTCAATACGCTCTGGGGCTGTCGAGAACCCCTGCTCGATGGAACTGCTCCTGGCCCGTCTTTCGCCTGCCCCTTCAGAGCCTCGTATGTGGGCCCAGTCCTACCTCTCAGACCCAGCCTGGCTCTGACTGGCTCCTGCCTTGAGCACAGACACAACTTAGCATTCTGCACGCCTCCTGGTGCCAGACCAGGCCCCTGCGGAGGGCGGGTGACTCCTTCCCCGAGGCCCATACGGGAGGCTGCCTGCGGGCGCGGCCTGCCTGGGGCTGGAGGGATGTTGGATGCTCGGTCATTCATATGAAAGGCAGACCCTGCTCTGAGGCCTCCAGGGGGCTGGAGAGCCAGCTTTGGGTCAGTCTGTCCTGTCCATCTCTTACTGTCTCTGGAAGAAGGTAGGGTACGATCAGCCAGCGGACTGGCACCCTAAATTGCTTTGCTTCTACGATTCTCTTTCCTTGACCGAGAGGTGCGCATGATGCTGTGACCGCGTTGTATTTGCCCTGTTCTTTATGCCGGGCAGTGCCCACTCTACACGAGGGCACGTGTGGGTGTATCTGTTTATACCCAGCCTTGCTCTGAAGTGCACGTCAAGCCTCTTGCAGGAAGCCGTGGAATAGCAGGGGGCGCCACAGGGGAGAAGAAAAAGTGGAACCGTGAGGAAGGACCTATTCCTCACTGGGGACCCAGGGCCACCCCAGCAGCCTCCTCGTGGGCCACGGGCCCATTGCGCCTCCAACATCCTGGTAGTTAGACCTGATGCTGTGATTCCCAGTGTCCAGAAGATGAAATGACTGTCCAGCTGCCCGAGATGGGCAGCTGTGGGTGTGCCTGCACTGGACAACATCCCGGCATGACCGTCTCTGACCCAGTCAGCCTCCGTCTCTGAACCTGGGGTCACATCGGTGCAGATACCCAGGGTTGTGTATAGATTAAATGCCACTACGCTCATGGCTGCCAGCGTGTAGGAGCTCAGAGCAGAGAGGGACCCTCGCCTGGCGTTGCTGAGGCTGAGAGATGGCCAACAAAGCGGCGAGGGTCTCAGCTCTGCTGTCTGCTGAGGGTGCCCTCCTGAATTGCTTTGACCCCTTACCCCCACCCCCAAACCCTTGTCCAGCCTAGGCTCCCAGTGGGCTCACAGTACATCAGGCTCGGTGTCCACCCTTCAGGAGCCCCCGAGACTGGCCAGGCCCCTGGGAAAGGGCCCTGGTCCTCAGTGAGATCTTTTGGAGCTGGCAGGAGACAGGAAGGCGCAGGGAAAGGAGGGTCTATGCAGCTCTGGGTGTCCCAGCAGCCTCCGTGTGCCACTCTACTATGGTCGAGCTGTGTGATCCTGGGCAAGTCACTTGAATTCTCCGTGCCTCCATCTAGTCATCTGTAAAATGGGCAGATCATTCAACCCCACCATTTAAGGAGGTTGTTATTGTTGTTCAGTCGCTCAGTTGTGTCCAACTCTTTGCAACTCCATGGACTGCAGCACACCAGGATTTCCTGTTCTTCACTATCTCCCAGAGTTTGCTCAAACTCATGTCCATTGAGTCAGTGATGCCATCCAACCATCTCATCCTCTGTCGTCCCCTTCTCCTCCTGCCCTCAGTCTTTCCCAGCATCAGGGTCTTTTCCAATGAGTCAGTTCTTCACATCAGATGGCCAAAGTATTGGAGCTTCAGCTTCAGCACCAGATCTTCCAATGGATATTCAGTGTTTATTTCCTTTAGGATTGACTGGTTTGATCTCCTTGTTGTCCAAGGGACTCTCATGAGTCTTCTCCAACACCACAATTCAAAAGCATCAATTCTTTGGCACTCTGCCTTCTTTATGGTCCAACTCTCACATCTGTACATGACTACTGGAAAAACTATAGCTTTGACTATATGCAACTTTTATTACCCCATTTTATAGATGAGAAAACTGAGGCTCAGAGAAATGATTTGCCTAAAGACACAGAACTAGTGTCTGATTCCAGAACTCACCCTCACTAGTTAATGAGAGATGCTCAGTGGTTAGTGGGGTGACACTGGGGGCAGAATGGGGTGTGGGGAGGCTGGGAGAAGGGCTTGGGGGTAACCTGGCTTCTCAGAGGGATGGGAACTCCGGGGAAGGGGAGTCTGCCTCGTTCTTTGGGGACACACCGAGTTGGCGGTGTCTGCGGGTCTCAGGAGAAGATTCCCGCACTAGACTGGGATGGGGGGTGGCAGAGGGGTGGGCCTTGGCATTGTGGGCATAATAAAGCTTTACTTTTGGAATTTCACACTGTTGGGGAAAGATGGTTGCTGACAAGCCACGGTCTCGAAGCCAGCTAACCCTGCATCGAGAGAGCTGGGTGCTGGGATGCTGGCCCCTGGCCAGTGAAAACACTTCTCTAAGGACGGCGTCTCCAGGGCCCTCGGTGGTGGCAGGTGCGGGTGGCATAGCCGAGGCTGTCCCCGTAAGGACCGAGCCTTTCCATCCAACGGGTCACTTGACCTTTGGGATCTCTGGGATTTCACACACTTGATTCAAATCCTGGCTCCACTTCCTGTATGGCGCTGGGCACATTCCTGACCCTCTCTGAGCTCATCTGTGAACGAGGGTGTCAGTACCCTCTGCTTGGGGGTTGATGGAGAGCCCGGGAAGCGTGAATGAGGCGTGCCTGGCACACAGGGGCCGGACAAGCAGCGGCTGTGCAAATGTGGCTGCTTTTCCTTGGCTGGCGTCTGACGTATCTGATGGAGGGGGTTGGCGGCAGCTCAGCTCCGAGGGGGGTGAAGTCCACGGGCACCGTGGGGTCACAGGTCTCTGTGGGGTGGTGGTGGCGATGGCCATGCAGCTGGAGTGGACCGAGAGGGTCTTGCCTTGCTCCTGCTGATTGCCCACCCAGGAGGCCCACTCTGCCACCTCCTTCTCCAGCTGCAGAAGCTAGTCTCCTCCTCTGGGGCTTGGCACAGCCGCCCTTTCTCCTTATACCCCCCAAATACAGAGAGCTCCGTTCCCCCGTGTCTCCCTCGATGACCAGGGACTCCCTGCAGGCACACGGACTGACTTAGCGGTCTGCCTGGCCAGCGCATGGTGGGGTGGAGCCCCAGAGAGCTTCTGGACTTGAGCCCACTCCCGGGGTGAACTCAAGTAAGTCCCTGGGCCTCTCTGAGCCCCGGTGACTTGAGGGGGGTCTGCTAGCGCATCTCAGAGCAGATGGCGCTCCTGGTGAGTTAGGCTCTGTCAGCCCCTCGCTGCCGCCCGGCGCCTGGTAACAAACAGGCACACAGCAGCGAGCAGGGTTCCTCACCTGCTGTGGGCAGCTTGGGGTGCCTTCCTGATCTTGGCAGGCTCCCTGGCGTGCCTGGGTGTCCACCAGTCTCAGCTGACCCAGGGATGCTCTGGTGTCAGAGCAGACTCGGCTGTCTGGGATGCTCTGCTCCACGGGCCCCTCCTGCTCTGGTGGGTGCGCCTGGCTGGGTCCCTCGGGGATGGCAGAGGCACAGAAAGGAAGCGGTCTTGACGCGTGGCTCGTTTTTAGCCCCTGCTTGTTCTGTGCCTGCTCCCGTCCCGTCAGCTCAGAGAGGGCACCCCGTCAGCTCAGAGAGGGCACCCCGTCAGGGGCGGGCGTGCCGAGCTCCTGGGGAAACTCGGGGCACCGGGAGTGTGACGGACTGTCTCCTACCAGGATGGAGCCTCAGACTGCAGCTGGTTGAACCCTCAGCCCAGCCCTCCTGGCACCTGGCCCAAGGTTTAGCCGGACCCAAGCGGGACCAGACCCAGCCTGACTCTGAAGTGTGATGTCGAGGGAAGATGCATTTCTGTAGGGTCTCAGATCCACCCCCTGCCCTTCCACTGCAGCAGTTGCATGAGGCTGGAGGGCTGGTCAGCAGCCTTCTCGGAGGACCCGTGTCCTGTGGTCTGAATGGCCCCAAGGGCTCACCGATGAACCTGGCGAGTCCCTGGGGTATCCCTGTTTCTTGCTTGGACACTGACCTTGTTGCATGACCTGGGGTCCATTCCCGCTCTCATGGGCCTCCTGTTCTCATCTCTTCGGTGAGGATGAGCTCCGTGTTTTGTAAAGGAACTTCCATCTAGGGCTGGGGGCAGGGGGTCTCAGGGAGAGAGACAGTAGGGGTGAGGGAGTGCCATTGAGAGACAGGGACCGAGAGAGAGACAGGGAGCCTGGGGGGCAGGCCTCGCCTCTGCCTCTGATATTTGTCTCTGTGACTCTGACAACCCCACCATTTGCCTGTCAGCTGGCCTGCTGGGCAGGGAAGCAGGGCAAAGTATGGCCCCTGCTTCAGAGGGCCCCCCAACCCCGTCCCCACACTCCCGTCTGCCCAAGGACCTGCCCAGCAGGCCAGCTGATAGGCAAATGGTGGGGTTGTCAGTGTCACGGAAGGGGTCATTAATACACATCCTTGTACCCATCACCCCCACCAAGGGGTATGCAGAAGCTTCTCAAAAGAGGCAAGGCAGAAGGGAGGTTGGAGGTGAGGCTGGGGTCCTTCAGAATTAGGGGCCATACCTTGCCTCCCTTCCCTGCCTGGGGGTGCTTCCTGGTAGGGCAGGGGGCTTTATCCAGGACAGGAGCCTGTTACTGCGAAGCAGTTCAACACGCCGAGGGTACAGTTGTCCAGGAGGACTGTGCAAAGTCTGTTCTATTTCCGAGGAGCAGAGTACCCACTGCCTTGGCTGCTCCATCTGTACACAGGACAGGGATGCGCGGATGCTGGGGAACTTTCATCAAGTCCCTACTGTGCGCCAGGCCCGAAGCCAAGTGTGTTTTCACGTGTTAGTCCTGGGGTGGGAACCTCTGTGCTCAGCCGTGGTGAGGAGGTGGCAGGGAGGGGGGAGTCCCGCCAACGCTGTGCAGGGTGGCGTGTCCATTCATTCGTTCATTCATTCATTCATTCAGCACCTGCAGCGCTCAGCTGTTCTGAGGACCACCCCAGCCCTGCCTTGGAGGGCCTCCGGTCTGTGGGTGGGAGCTGGAATTCCAGGTCGGTTTGGAGGTTGGCCCAGGGCTGGCTGGAAGTCTCAACAAGCCTGGGTAAACCTGGTCCTTACCCTGTGGCCAGCAGGCCAAGACGCAGAGGCTGACAGAGGAAGAGAGCCCAACCCAGAGGGACCTGGCTTCCTCCAGCCCTCCCGGGACCCGCAGTGAAACGGCTCTGCTGGAGTTTCAGGGTGACTTGCTTGGGGATATAAGGGCTATGGTGGGGCTGGCTGTGGGCTGGACGGGGACAGGCAGAATCATCACGTGACTCACCTGTGGGGAGACTCCCCTGGTGGGGGTGGGGGGTCCTTGAACATCCTCTCCCTGAAGTCCCTTGGTGTCCCTGGCCAAGGCTGCTTCCTGTCCTGAAGGCTTAGAACTGAGGCTGAGATCTCCCGGGTGTGTGGGCCCCAGGGCTAGGCCGTGGACAGCCTGGTCTTGCCAGGACCCTTCCGGGCTTCAGTCTGGGTGGCCCACGAGTCCACGACTTGGGATGTGCATTCTTGGAGCTCAAGGAACTTCTCCCCAAGACCCCAGGCCTACCACCAGAGTGGGTGCTCGGCATACAAGGCCTCCACCAGACAGAAGGAGCCCCCGGGGAGGGCCTGGGAGCCCTGGGGAGGGGATGGGTCAGCTGCAGGAAGGTGTGGTCAGAGCTGCCTGCGGAGACAAGGGTGGGGAAGGCGAGGCCAGATCCTCGTTCTGGAGCAGATGTTGAAAGCGGAGGCATGGCAAGCCTTGGGCGGGTGTGGTCAGTGTGCTGGGGCAGAGGGCCACGCCCTCCCCCCTCCCCTTCTGCAGTCTCCCCTTCTATCGCCTCCACTCCTGCGCTCTCTTCCTCTCCCCACCTCGCTCAGCCAGCAACCCCCTGTGCCCATGACCCTGGGGGCTGGCTCCGTGGGTCAGCGGATGCTCACAGCCCTTTAGAGCGAGCACTTCTGTGACCTCCACAGGCCCCACTGGCAGACGATGATAAGATCCACCCTCCCCAGATGAGGCTCCCGCCCCGAGCCGGGCAGGTGGGCTCAGGAGCCACCCTGCTCTCGGGACCAGAAGGGCTGCAGCCCCAGCTGGGGGGTAGCAGCTGAGCGTCTCCAGAAGTCAGGGTGCAGGTGTGGGCGTGTCCAGGGCAGCCCTGCTACCCACTGTCCCAGGATGGATAGGTCACCTCCCCAGACCCCTTGCAGGGCACCCCCCGACCCTGGCTGGGGTCAGGCCCTCCTGAGGGACCGCCCTCCCCGGCTGGTGGTGGCCCCAGAGGGATTCTCGGGGTACCTCTGTCCTCAAGAAGGGCTCTCTGGAGAGGAAAAAAGAACACATTTCAACACCTCCAGATTCTGAAAATGGATTTCTCCCAGGGAAACAGACTCAGAGCACGCTCCCTTCCCGGAGAGAGAAAGAGCCAGGAAAACAGCGGGGGTGCTGGGGGAGGGGAGGAAGGCCCCAGCCAGGCCAGGATCGTGGGAGCAGGACGAGGAGCTGGAGGGAGCTGGCTGCAGACCCTGCTGGCCGGCAATCACGGGCAGTGCCACCCGGGAAGGCGACTTGCCCTCTCTGGCCTCAGTTTGTCTTCCTAGTCAGTGGGTCCCTCTCTGCTTCACGAGTGATGCTTGGAGGCTAGGATGCGGGTAAAGCAGGACGAAAAGCCTTCCTGAGTCCAGGAAGATAGCGTCAGAACATTTCTGAAGGTCATCCTATTGGACCCAGGATGGTTCAAGGGTGCCGAGGGCTCCAGGCATGACTGCTGTGTGGCCTCGGGGAAGTGGTCAGCTCTCTCTGGGCTCCAGCTTCCTCTTCTGGTAAATGGGAGCA
Source organism: Bos indicus (assembly GCF_029378745.1). Taxonomy (NCBI): domain Eukaryota; kingdom Metazoa; phylum Chordata; class Mammalia; order Artiodactyla; family Bovidae; genus Bos; species Bos indicus. The sequence continues at coordinate 66,538,058 of NC_091780.1, read as the reverse complement.
AGATCTCTACCTCGCTGGTTCCTGGGAGGGTCAGCTGGGACATGGATGTACTGCTAGGCACAGCTAGAGCTGCCAGGGTGCTGAGTGGCTGGGAGCATCTCTGGGGGCACTGCCAAGCTTCAGCTTATCTGCCCTTCCCTCTCTTGTCCCTTCCGGGGCAAGTCCCCTCCCCCCTCCCCTTCCCTTGCTTTGGCTGGCACAGCTGCAGGGCTGCCTCCTCCAGGAAGTCTTCCCAGATGCTTGAAGGGTATCCTGACTTTGGCAGGTCTGTGCCACGCTGTCTCTCTCCGGGCACCGTGTGTAGCTGCCTTCTGTTAGGCTTTGACACCTCCGATCTCACTCCTCCTCTCCATCCTCCAGAGCCGGGTTTGAAAATCCTCTCTCTGCCCAGGATGCTGTCCCACTTGCAAACGTCCACAGCTTCCGAGTAACATCCAAACCACTCAGCCTGGCCTTGGAGGCCTCCAGGTGGGATCTCTCTTTCCCTCTTCCGGTCCAGCGCCTGCCCCTGTCTGACACTGACCCAGTGATCCCACCACTCAAGTGTCATAGCCACAACTCCACGAATGCCAGGCCCGTGAGCAGTGATGGAGACCACCAGCCTTTGCACGAGGCGCCAGCCAAGGCTTGGGGAGATGGGACGCCTCTCCATCTGACTCCGCATCTGAGCGTGGATCCCTGTCTCCAGCTTCGAGTTTTTGCTCTTTACAACAAAGCCCAGTTTCTGCACAGGTGCTCCATTCGCTATCTGCTACCACCTCTCCTGAAACTCCTTCCAGATGGTCTTCCAGTTGTCCCTCAAGCCTTGGTCCAGACATTGACCCCTCAGATTCTTCCTCATATCACCTCTCTCCTCTCCTGCAGTCTGCACGGCCTTTTACTCGTGACCTTTGGTTCACTGTGACCCTGGAGGGAGGGGAGAGGGTGTTCTAGGTAGAGATTGTTAGTTGTTCCCCAATACCCACTCTCCACTCTTCCAAAAGTAAAAGAAACCTCAAATTTGAACTGGGTACATGGATACTCTTTCAAGTTCTCAGCCTCCCTGGTAGCTATATGTATCTATTTAACCAATGACACATAAGAAATCAAGATCTGTTAAACCTCTGGGACTTTCCCCCACTAGGAAGAGAGGTGGCTTCCCCTTCTTCTTTCTGCTCCCACTGCTGGATGACAGATGTGATGGCAGGAGCCAGAGCAGCCATCTTGACTGGACATGATGGAAGCTGGGTGTTGAGGCTCACAGAGCAACAGGGCGGAAAGCGCCTGGGTAACCACAACAGGACTCTAGAATGCTGAAGCTCAGACTGCTACATGAGAGGGAGGAGAAAGAAAAACAACCTTCTATCTTGTTTGGCTTCTGTGCATGCTAAGTCGCTTCAGTTGTGTCCGACTCTTTGCAGCCCTGTAGACTGTAGCCCGCCAAGCTCCTCTGTCAATGGGATTCTCCAGGCAGGAATACTGGAGTGGGTTGCCAAGGCCTCCTCCAGAGGATCTTCCCGACACAGAGATTGAACCCATGTCTCATGTCTCCTGCATTGGTAGGTGGGTTCTTAACTAGTGCCACCTAGGAACCCCTCTATCTGGTTTAATCCAGTGTGGTTTTTTTGGCATTTATTACAGCAAATATGTATTTATTACAGCCAAAATGTTTCCTAACAATAGAGACACAGATAGGAAAGTTCATCAACTGTTTGCAAGATGACTAAGTGATTACCAGCTGCAGGCCAGGGGGCCTCAGCTTGGAGGCTGCTTTTTGGAGCATGTGGCGCTCTGCGGTCCTAGAGGGATGTGTCCACGGCTTTGCGTGCTGGCCGTGACCCGTTGTAATTGCGGCTCCCTGGACAAGTCTGCATAACAGCCCAGCGGCTCAGATGCCTCTTCTGTGACTGGAGGCTGAGATGAGGTGACGCACAGAAAGGACCCAGTTTCAAAGGTGCTCATTTGTGTTGGCTCCTCTCCTGGGCTGAGCCAACTCGCTTTAGTGAGAGCTGAGGGGTCACCCCTCCTCTCGCCTGCCCTGCCCCCTGCCCTCCCCGTTTCCTCTTCAAAGTGACCACCCTCCTCTCCCCTGCACTCCACCCGGCCCTCTCCGGCCCCCCGCCCCCCCAGCATTTTCCTGGGAGGGCTGGTGGATTTAATGAGCCCACATGAAACATTCAGCTTGTAACAATGAATATTTTCCACCAGGACTTCTCTTGCACTTAAATTAATGATCTCGAAATCTCTGGAAAGGGCTGCAGAGGAGAAAGGGGAGAATCTTTTCCAGAAGCTGCTTTTAATATTGTGGAGTTACAGGCCCCCAAGGCTGCCTCCACAGGGAGCTGTCCTGACTTGACCCTTAGGAAGAGGAGGCTCTTTGGAGGCTTCTGCCCACCCCTCACTGGCGGTATGGTGCCCTTCGGGCCACACCTGCTCCCTGGGCAACCTCCAGGTATGACCAAAGGGTCTTTGAAACACTGACCAGCAAAGTCAGAAAGAGGCTTCCCTCAGCCCTGTCTCCATCTCTGGGACTTTGGACTCTAGGACCCACCAGCCTGGAAGGGACTGGAGGAGGCACCAAGTGGGGCGCTTAATGCTGGAGGTGCTGAGGGTCGGGGGGGTGCTGCCAAGGGGGGTCTGGCCCCACATCCACCTGGGCAGCCCTGTTTGCTTGTGGTCTGGGAACAGGGTTTCCCTTTCAGCTGCAAGAAGATACAGAGGATTTGAAAACAACGGAGAGGAGATGGTGCAGGTCCAAGCCACCACCCCCCTTTTAAACCAGTTTAATTGTGGTAAAAGACACATAAAATGCACCACCCTGACTACTTTCAAGTGTGCAGCCCTGCAGCCGTGAGCACACTCGCAGGGTTAGGCCACCATCCATCCCCACGACACGTGCATCTTGTAAAACTGAGACTGTCTCCGTGAGACACGCGCCCCCTCCCCCAGCCCCTGGCAACCACCCCTGTCCTTTCTGTCTCTATGAACCTCGCGGAGTAGAAGCAGAGAGTCTTTGTCCTTTGGTGACTGCTTTATTTCACTCAGCGTAATGTCCTCGAGATTCATCCAGCATAATGGCCTCGTGGCCTGTGTCAGAGGCTCCTTCCTTCTTCAGACCAAATCTAACATAATCACGCCGCATTCTAGCAAACACCACTTGCTATTTGGCCATTGGCAGGTGCCGGGCAGCTTCCACCTTTTGGCTGCTGTGGATGCTGCTGCTAGGAACACGGATGCATTGAAACATCTCCTTCGTATTTCAGTTTCTTCGGGTGCAATTGCTGTGTCAAATGGCAGTTTGGGGATTATTTTTTGAGGAAGTTCCATCCTGTTCTCCACCTTGGCTGCCCCACTTGGCATTCACACCAGTGGTACACGGGGGCTCCTGTGTCTTCACGTCCTCCCACACTTGTTCTTTTCCTTCTCTTTGCTGTTTGGTGGCACTAGGCGCAAAGAACCCGCCTGACAACGCAGGTGGACAGAAGAGACGCGGGTTCCAGCCCTGGGTCGAGAAGATCCCCTGGAGGAGGGCACGGCACCCCACTCCAGTATTCTTGCCTGGAGAACCCCACGGACGAGGAGCCCAGCGGGCGGCAGTCTGTAGAGTGGCAAGGAGTCAGATACAATGAAGCGACTGAGCACGCATGCATGGTATTTTATTTCTGAGTAGCCATCTTCACGGTGTCAGAGCCTCCCTTCTTACAGGGGTAAAGGGAGATGCAGGCTGCGGGCTGGTTCCAAGGCTGCTTGTGGGTCCGGGGTGGGGACCTTCGGGGAGTGCAGCCTTCAGGCTCCTCTGTCCAGCTAGGGGTCGTCCTGGGGGAGGCCCTCGGCTCCCGAGCTCCTGCAGCGGCAGGAGGTGGGTCCCCATGTGCCCCTCCCCCGCCGGCACCCACGTCTGGATGCTTTCCTGAGAGCCCTGCTTTGGAAGGTGCAGGTGGGCTGGCTGAGGAGGGGTCCCCTGAGCAGGGGATGCGCATTCAGCCACCTGCTCTTGAGGGGCTCCTGGCTGGGTCAGGGGCCATGTGGGTGCCAGGGGGTGACTGAGCCCTGGGAGGTGGACCAGGAGGGAGCAGGGCCACCTGTTGAGTCTTCATTCTAAAATTCCTGCCCTTTCTGTGGCCTCAGATCAGGGTCAGCAGTTAAGTGTCCCATGCCATTTTGAACCTGAATGGGCATATACGGGTGTGCTAAGTGGTCGTGTGTGTGCTACATGGTGTCAGTGATGTCTGACTCTGTGACCCCATGGACTGTAGCCCACCAGGCTCCTCTGTCTATGGGATTCTCCAGGCAAGGACACTGGAGTGGGTTGCCATGCCCTCCTCCAGGGGATCTTCCCACCCCAGGATCCACCCTGTGTCTCTTACATCTCCTGCAATGGTAGGAAGGCTCTTTATTACTAGCATTACTTGGGAAGCCCATGAAGCCAGAACTTGAGTCTTTAGTAGGGGAACGCAAGGCCAGAGGATGGTCACTGCCAAGCCACCTGCTGGTGGGACCCTCTAGGGACTGTCCTTTGATTCCTGAGGCTCAGGCCCCTTAGAAACCCCAAGCTATCCCATCGAAGAGCTAGAGGCCATGGATCCCACTAACTTCCAACACATTCACCTGTTCAAGGTAGAGCGTCCTGAGGATCGAGAAGGCTGCAGCGAGGATGGGACCCTGGGGTGAGTGCTGTGTGGGAGCTGGTGGCCAGCCTCTGGCCAAGGACGGTTGTATCAGGCAGAAGGAACAGTGTGGTTGAAGGCCGAAGGGGCTGGGCGCTCAGGGCAGTAGGGGAGGGGAGCAACTGTCTCCAGGGTGGAAAATGGCCAGGCAGGCCTGGGGGTCCGGGGGAGGGCTTGGGGTTGTACGAGCCTCCTGTCACTGCTGTAGCAGCGAATCACTACAAATGGAGTGGGGCTGTTGTTAACTGTTGTTGCTCAGCTGCTAAGTCGCGTCTGACTCTTTGCAACCCCATGGACTACAGCATTCCAGGCTTCCCTGTCCTTCACTATCTCTAGGAGTTTGCGCAAACTCATGTCCATTGAGTCGATGATGCCATCCAACCATCTCACCCTCTGTCGTCCCCTTCTCCTCTTGCCTTCAATCTTTCCCAGCGTCGGGGTCTTTTCCAGTGAGTCAGCTCTTTGCATCAGGTGGCCAAAGTATTGGAGGTTCAGCTTCAGCATCAGTCCTTCCAATGAATATTCAGGGTTGATTTCTTTTAGGATGGACTGGTTTGGTCTACTTGGTGTTCAAGGGACTCTCAAGAGTCTTCTCCAGCACCATAGTTCGAAACCATCAATTCTTTGGTGCCTAGCCTTCTTTATGTCTGAGTCTCAAATATCACCTCACAGGACTGGAGAAGCTCAAAAGGGGCCGGCGGGGAAGGTTCCTGCTGGAGGCTGCAGAACGAGTGGGGTCCATCTCCTTGCTCTTTCCAGCTTCTAGAGGCCGCCTTTCAACCTGCCCTCACTCCGGCTCCAAGTCTCCTGTCCCCCCTTCTTCACTCAGACGACCTCAGCTATTTAAAAATGGACTATTTAACGAGGGACTTCCCTGGTGGTCCAGTGGTTAATCAGCCTTGCAATGCAGGGGACATGTGTTTGATTCCTAATTGAGGAACCAAGATTCCACATGCCTCTGGGCAAATAAGCCCTTGAGCCACAGCTACTGAAGCCATGAGAGAGTCCATGTGCCACAAAGAAGGATCACTCATGACGCAACTAAGACCCAACACAGCCAAGTAAATGAATAAATATTTAAAATAAAATAAAATAGGCCTATTGGGCTTCCCTGATAGCTCAGCGGATTAAGAATCTGCTTGGAATGCAGGAGACCCCAGTTTGATCCCTGGGTTGGGAAAATCCCCTGGAGGAGGAAATGGCCACCCACTCCAGGATTCCTGCTTGAAAAATCCCATGGACAGTGGAGACTGGTGGGCTACAGTCCAAAGAGTTGCAAAGGCTCAGACACAACTGAGCAAGTAAGCACGCACTGTGTAGTTCATGGAACTCCGTTCAATGTCACATCGCAGACTGGGTGGGAGGGGAGTTGGAGGAGAATGGACACGTATACATGTGTGGCTGAGTCCCTTTGCCGTCCACCTGAAACTATCCCAATATTGTTAATTGGCTATACTCCAATATAAGGTAAACAGTTTTTTAAAAGGTAAAGGACCTTGGTGATGACTTGGTGATGACTCGGCCCACCCAGACAGTCCAGGATCACCCCCCATCCCCATCTCAAGATCCCTAACTCATTCACTTCTGTGAAGCCCCCTCTGCCAGAGAGAACTTGTTCTCAGATTCCCAGCATTCAGATAAGGCCATCTTTTGGGGCGTTGATTCTGCTGACTCCTGGCTTGAGCCTTTTCTGGATGGTGATGGGGAGCCACTGAAAGTGTCAAACAGAAGCAAGTGGCAATCAGATGTGGCCTTGAGAAACATCCCTTCAGGAGGCTGCTGCAGCTGTGGGGCCCACGGGACCAGGGCATGCTGGGCCAAATGCCCTCCATGGAGGTGGGGGGATCACAGGCACCTTCACAGCTGACAGCCCAGCCCCCAGCAGCACCCATTCTCCTCCCGGAAAACTAACACTGCTCCTTCAAGGCCCAGCCCAGGGCGGCCCTCCCCGCTGCACCGTGGTGTGGTTTAAAGCAGTGGCCTGTAAACTCTGAGATCTAATGCCCAGGGATCTGAGGTGGACCTGATGCAATAATAATAGAAATAATAAGTGAAGTGAAGAAGTGAAAGTCACTCAGTCCCTTCTGACTCTTTGCGACCCCATGGACTATAGAGTCTCTAGGATAGAATACTAGAGTGGGTAGCCCTTCCCTTCTCCAGGGGATCTTCTGAACCCAGGGATGGAACCCGAGTCTCCCACCTTGTAGGTGGATTCTTTACCAGGTGAGCCATAAGGGAAGCCCAAGAACACTGGAGTGGGTAGCCTTTCCCTTCTCCACGGGATCTTCCCAACCCAGAGATCAAACCCAGGTCTCCAGCATTGCAGGCAGATTCTTTACCAGCTAAACCACCAGCAAAGCCCAAGACTACTGGAGTGGGTAGCCTATCCCTTCTCCAGCAGATCTTCCTGACTCAGGAATCGAACCTGGGTCTCCTGCATTGCAGGTGAATTCTTTACCACCTGAGCTATCAGCGAAGTGCACAATACACATGATGAGCTTGAATCACCCCGAAACCAACCCCCGGCCCCAGTCCGTGGAGTGGGTTCAGGAACAGCCAGCACATGGGGTGAGCTCTGGGGCCCCACTCAGGAGCCTGGCTTGAATTCACCAGTGGCATCCTGTCGACAGGAATGCTTAGGGTCCAGAGTAGGAAGTAGGCAGGCCAGGACTGGGTGGGGCGGTGGATCCCCCTGAGGAGGGCTGGGGCCCAGCTCACTAGCTGAGAGGAAGGCTGCTGCTTATTCCCAGCTGTGGAGTTTGCCCTGAGCTGAACCAGCCTGTGGCCCCAGAGGCCCTGGCTGCTGAGGTCAGACAGACGGTGAAATCTCCCAGGGGCCCTAGTCACTGTGGGGGTGGGGGTGGGTAACGGCTCCTTCCTCGGGGCACACAGCAGCAGCGCCTTTGCCCGAGCCCCACCCTGTGACCTTCCCCACTTCCTCTTCCATCTCCCCACCTCGGTGTTGGCACTTGCTGCCCTCAGCCGCCCAGTCCTGACTCCTACCACTAAGGGTGGGGAGCCCAGTGCCACCCTGGTCTTCTTTTCCTGGCTCTTCCATGCCCTCTGAACATGACTGCCCCTCTGCTCACTGGGTGTTCGGATGCACAGGTCACGGTCCCTGGGGGCCCCTCTTTTATTTATTCAGCGACTCCCATTGAGACCACTTTTTTTTTTCCAGATGGGGGCTGGGTGCTGGGACACACAGCTATCACAGTCTTTGCCCCTTGGTGGGGGTGTCTCCTGTCTCTGGAGACACAGTTGGTTTCTCAGAATGAATAACTGCTTCAATAGGCCATCACAGGTGCAAAGCCTTCCTTTGAGAAATCCTGAACCACCTGGCTAGAGATGCTGAGGCTCTATGAGGGGATGTCATGTGACTCAGCATTCCTGAGTCGGTGGTCCAGCTGACCAGTGGCCCAGACCATCCTCCGGCCCTCCAAGCACCTGCATCATTGCCTCCTGGCTGAGCACTTCAGGGGCAGAGCGATTTGGGAAGTGAATCCAGTCTCACTGTTCTCTAGCCCGAAGCCTGCCCTGGCCAGTCAGTCCTATGTTCTACGGCTCTGTTGAGCCCTTCAGCGGCATCTAGTATTTGCAGCTGGCCTGGTCAGGGTCCCCAACCTTCCATTTTCATCCTCAATGCCCTAGGGCCCTGCACCCCCACCTAACCCGGATTAGGGGCTCAGGGATAAGGAGTAATGAGCAGAGGGATTCTGTCTCACCTGCCCAGCCTGTCCTGGTCACCATCCCAGGTCCTGTCTCACAGACAGGGATGTCTGGTGGGTCTTCCCATTTTCTTCTGAGCAAGCTTTGGTTGAATACCTGCTGTGGGACCCTCAGGCCTCATTCTTGCTGGACTGGGAAGAACTATGACAGCCCTTGGGTGCGGTAGGGGTCACTGGAGCATCAGACCTGGATTCGAAAGACTGGAAGCTCAGCAGAAAGCAAAGCACTCCAGATGGAGACACAGCCACTTCATCGGGGTGCCCAAGGGAGGGAAGGCAAGATCCAGCTGGGGGATTGTGAAGGGCTTCCTGGAGGACTTCCTGGAGGAGTAGGTGAGCACAGCACACCTCTCCATTCTGAGGCTGGTGCTGGGCTGGGTGCCTGAGTGCATCGCATTATTTATTTCTTGGCGTCCTGTGGGGAGGTGGGCATGGCCAGTTTACAGAGGGGGACACTGCTTGACGATTTCAAGGTCACAGCCTCAGATCGCTGCATTTGCCTGTCTTATCTGACGCCACCTGTGTCAGTCACCCATCACCGTGTAACAAAGTATCCCAAAACTTAGTGCCTAAAACTTATGCCCTCACTCTGGGCATCACTTAGCTGGGTCCCCTGCACGGGGTCCCTCCCAAGCGATAATCTAGGTGTCGCCTGGGCTGTGTTGATCTTGAGGCCCAGCTGGGGAGGATCAGCTTCCAAGCTTCCTTGGTGGCGGCTGGCAGGAGCCCTCGAGAGCTTATGGCTGGAGGCTACATGGTCTCGGCCACATGGGTCCCTCCAACACAGCAGCTTGCTTTATCCCAGGGCCCGAGCGGCAGAGTCCCCCAAGGTGGAAGGCCAGCCCTTCATCGCCCAGTTGTGGGAATGACATTTCATCAGTTCTGAGAATGAGTCACAGGGGCCCAGCCTGCCCTGCAGGGGAGGGGCTCACACAGGAGGTGCACCCCTGGATGGGGGCCGTCCTTGGACGCTGCTCCCTGCCTCATGGGACCAGGGAAGTCATTGTCCCGGCTTCTCCCCTTTGAAGCTGGGCAGTGCTGGGTCATGGCTTGGAGTGGTGACAAGAAGGGAGCATGAAAACATCCTGGGTGACAGCTATGGAGAGGTGTTGGAGCTTCACAGCTGGCACCTCCCAGCACTCCCATTTCCTCTCCTCCTTGCCCCGCTCCCCCCACCCCTTTGGCCTTCCCCTGCTGCCTACAAGCCAGCCTGGGGATGGGCATGGTTTGGCGGCCAGGAAGCCCTTCATGGTACCCTCTCCACCAGCACACTCCCTCCCCCTAACACCTCTTTTCAGGAAAATGAGGAAGGGTTATGAGGAACTGACCATTTGTCTTTCAAATGTTTTGCAATTTTCCTGGAAATGTGAGTGCTCCCCAGAGGGGGGCCCAGGCTGCTGGTCTGACCTCCTCCTGCTGCGGGCTCCAGTGACCTGGGCAGGGGAGCCAACGAGTCCCACCACAAGCCTTTTCAGGAACTGCCCGGGCGCTGGCCGGCCGAGCCCCCGGAACTGCACAGGCCGCAGTGGGGGGTGGGCAGCCAAGATTCCCTAGCTAGTGTGGGGTGGGGTTGGGGGCATAGGTTAGAAAGTGCTCCAGAGCAGGGTATTCCCTGCCCAGCTCCCAGTCCCCAGGGTGACCCCCTGCAGGCTTCCCAGGCCAGCTGGGCCTTCCCGGGGTTCCGGCACCCCCGGGGTCTCCCCTTCCTGTCCTGGCTACTCTGTACTCCAGTCACTGAAGGGACAGCTGCACTGGGGCCCGCCGGGAAACCGAAGCCTGGGAGGCAGGCCCAGCACAGGTGACCTCGGCCTCTCTGGGCCTCCGCTTCCGGGTTTCTAAACAGGAGGGGGACGCCGGCCCTGGACGGCACCCCCACCCTCAGAGGAAAGAAGAAGCGGGTCTGGAGCCCCTCCTCCAGCCACGTGTGCTCGGGGAGGGGCGGGGCTGGAAGGCCTGGAGGCGGGGCCTCGGCGTCCCCAGGTAGGGTTGGGCGCCCTACCCCTGCGGCTGTCCTCAGGCTGGGCTGGGGCGACCGCGCTGTTCCCGCCCCTGTACCTCTGGCCTCCTCGTCTTCTGCTGTCTGCACTCTCCATGGTCTTCCGGCTTCCGGAGCATCACTTCCTGCCTAGACTCTCAGGCCGCATGTCAGTCTTGAGTTTGATTGGGAGCCCCTTTCCCAATCAACTTGCTTGCATCTTTTCCCCTTCAGGTTAGGGGATGGGGCCCTTTGCAAGTTCCTGCCCTCCTCCCCGCCCCCCTCCTCCCACCCCAGAGCCCTGTCTAACTCTAGAAAGAAAAGAAAGTGAAGTCCTCAGTTCAGTTCAGTTCAGTTGCTCAGTCGTGTCCGACTTTTTGCGACCCCATGAATCGCAGCACGCCAGGCCTCCCTGTCCATCACCAACTCCCAGAGTTCACCCAAACTCATGTGCATCGAGTCGATGTCATCCAGCTATCTCATCCTCTGTCGTCCTCTTCTCCTGCTGCCCCCAATCCCTCCCAGCATCAGAGTCTTTTCCAATGAGTCAACTCTTCACATGAGGTGGCCAAAGTATTGGAGTTTCAGCTTCAGCATCAGTCCTTCCAATGAACACCCAGGACTGATCTCCTTTAGGATGGACTGGTTGGATCTCCTTGCAGTCCAAGGGACTCTCAAGAGTCTTCTCCAGCACCACGGTTTAAAAGCATCAATTCTTCGGCGCTCAGCTTTCTTCACAGTCCAACTCTCACATCCATACATGACCACTGGAAAAACCATAGCTTTGACTAGACGGACCTTTGTTGGCAAAGTAATATCTCATGTCCAACTCTTTGGGACCCCATGGGCTGTAGCCCACCAGGTTCCTCCGTCCATGGGATTTTCCAGGCAAGAGTACTGGAGTGAGTTGCCATTTCCTTCTCCAGGGCATCTTCCTGAGCCAGGGATTGAACCTGGGTCTCCTGCGTTGCAGGCAGACGCTTTACCATCTGAGCCTCCAGGGAAGCTAACCCTAACCCTAACCTGCCACCTTTCTCCCTGTGGCCTTCCCCATCTGGTGCAGTCTCTGGCCCAGTCACCACTGGGCACTGCCCTCTCCCTGGGGGGGGTGTCCCCCACCCACCGCGTCCCCTGAGCTGCTTCATCAGGCTGTCCCCCAGGCACGTCACACTCAACATGGCCAAACACACCTCGGTGTCTCTCGCCACCTTCCCTCTGCCCAGATCCGCCCCTCCTCTGCCCTCGCCCCCACCCCAGCTCCTTCCGACGGACCTTCTATCCCACGGCCCCCCTTCTCTGCTGGGCCGCCTGCCTTTCTCCAGAACCGAAGCACAAATTTCCCCCTCATCACTGGCCCTGGCAGACCCGGCTAGTTGTCCCCACCGGCCGCTCCTCCAGCACCTGGCTGCCCCAGGAGATGGCCTTTCTCAGCTTCCCCTGCAGCCAAGGGCAGGCTGGCCTGGAGCTGGCAGGAGTCCATGGCCAGAGCGGCCAGAGAGGAGGCTGACCCCCACGACCACGTGGAGAAGAGCTCCAGTTTCAGTCCAGGCTTCTAAATGAGAAAAGAAAGTGAAGTCGCTCAGTTGTGTGTTCAACTCTTTGCGACCCCCGTGGACTGTAGCCTACCACGCTCCTCTGTCCATGGGATTCTCCAGGCAGGAATACTGGAGTGGGTTGCCATTGCCTTCTCCAGGGGATCTTCCTGACCCAGGGATTGAACCCGGGTCTCCTGCACTGCAGGCAGACGCTTTACCACCTGAGCCACCAGGGAAGCTAACTGAGAAGGGAACCTTTCTTTTCTGAAGCCACTGTCGTTTGGGGTCTGTGACACACAGTTCTACTACAACATCTGCCCCCCCGCCCAACACACCCTACCCCTGCGCCTCTCCCATGCTGCATGAAGACAAACCTGGCTCCTTTTTGCTCCTTGATCCCACAACCTAGGATCTCCCTGCACCCTCGATGGGGCCCCAACCCTTTGCTTAACACACGCGTGTCTTAGGGGCTGCACCCGACTCCCTTGCGGGCCTTGTCTCTGGGCCTTCAGCCCGCTTAGTCCACAAAGCTCTGTGGATGGAGCACCTGCTGTGTGCTGGGCCTTGTGCCGGGCATTGAGGGTGCAGCGGTGAACAGGATGATTCCTGACACTCTGGAGAAGGCCTTGGCTTGTTTCCGGATGCATCTGCCCGTGAGCTGGGGTTTGTGGAGGGCAGGATGCTCCCTGGTCCATTTCTGAGCCCCAGCACCCAGGCACAGGGCTGAGCATCTTTGTTGAATGAATGCATAAATGAATGATCAATGCCTAAGTTAGAAGGGAGCTGAGACAGCTTCAGATCCAGCTGGGGTTTGAGTGTCCACTGTGTTCCTATGACCGGGCTGGGTTTGCACGTTACCAAGGCAGAATGGCTCTCCTCCACTCCCTTGGGCTGCAGGGTTCCTGGGGTCCTTTCCCTGCTGGCCCCAGCCCAACTCCAGACCCCAGCATCTGTTGGCATCCTGCTCTCGGGGAGAAAGGACTGGTTCCTCCCGGTGAGGGGTGGGTTCCTACTGCCCAGAGCTGCCACCCAGCAGATGCTGCAGCAGGCATAGCGCTGGGCAACGTGACCAAGAGCTCCTGGTCTCCTGGTGGGGGTTTGGTATGGGCACAGGTGCGTAGAGGCCAAATTCCTTTTACCAACTTCTTCTGTTGCCAGCTTGGAGGTATGGACTCCCATCCCTTCCCTGGGGAGGCCCAGGCCCTTGGCTGGAATCAGAGTCTGAGTTCCGAGCTGGGGACAGCCCCTCTGACGGACAGCCTGGGACTATGCTGGCTATCTGTGGGCGGAGATAAAAAGACAGAGCTCCATCTCTGAGGGGTTTTGGGTTTAGCAGGGCGACATCACTTTTGCAGTGTATACCCTGCAAAACTGCACAGAGGCTTGAAGCAGAGCGCCAGGCTCTAGGCTTCGAGGGGAAGGGTCGCTTAGGGAGTCAGAAAGGCCTTCAGAGAGGAGGGCACGAGGGATGGGGGCACTGTCTGTGTGGCAGAGCGGAAGGTGAGTTTTCCAGTCAGAGGAAACAGCGCTTGCGAAGCTATGGAGATGTTAGGGTCTCACAGGCTGTTTGGTGATGTTGGAGCAGAGGGGGCAAGGCTGGTGGTTGGGGTCCAGCCCAATCCTAGGGGTCCCATTCAGGCAAACAAGGTCTCTGGGCCCCTTTTCGGGGCAGGGGCAGCCAGGAGGGTCTCTGCAGGGGAGAGGGGCCCGGATCTACAGGGTAGAAAGGGTAGCAGCAGGGGGACGGGGCTGAAGAAGGGGGTCGCTGAGGATGAGCGGGGTGCCTGGCTTGTGCAGTGGTGGGGCCGTTCCCTGAGGAGATGCCCCTGCTGAGGACGGGCGTGAGTCCTGGCACCCCGCCGTGGGGAGGGGTCCCCCACATGGTGGTCTGTGGCCCAGTGCTGGGCGCGGGGATGTGGGCAGAAGCTCCGGGCTCCATCCTTGGTTTGCAGCGCCCCGTGTGCGGGGCCTGGCCGGCCTGGGTGGGTTTCTCAACGGTCACGAGCCTGTGGCTTGTGCATCTCTGACTAGACTCAGAACTTCTGGTGTTTACAGTCGACAAAGAGTAGCTTCCTGTTTTTAAGAGAAAAGGATTAGAAACACTTATTAAAAAGCCCTTTGAAAGGCATCAAAAGACTTCCTGAACGTCAAATGACTCTTACAAAGGAGCCATTTAGTGATTTAAGCAACACAAATGGGAAACATACCGGCTGGACCTCCTCGGACCGCTCACACACTCACAAAGCCTGGAGGGACCTGGTGGCCACGTGCGATGTGGACCGAGGGGACCCGGAGAAGCTAAAAATAGTCCTGAGGGTAGGGTAGCCCTTCTGTGGGACACAGGCATTTGGTGGTGTTGGGGGACCCTGAGCTTGGGGTGGCCGGGGCAGACCCCCAGGTGAGTCTAACCTCGACCCAAACCCTCTCCCAACTCCAGCATCTGGAACCCCCTCGGGCCTCTGAAACACCCCCATTTTCTACTGGGATTCCCTGGACTGACATCCCCAACACCCTGTCTCCCGCCGCCCCCGGCCCGCCCATGTACCAGCCTCAGTCCCAGCTGCCACGGTCTCTGTATAAGTGTCAGCATCCACGCGGCCCCTTAGCCTGGTGGCTCCACCTGTACACCATCCTGTGTGTCCCTTGTCCCCAGGCCCCAGCCCAGGGGACCGTGGTGGCAGCCTCCTCATTGGTCTCTGGCTCTCCTCTCTCTGGCCTCCCTCCACCACCTGCGGGGGTTCCCGTGCTGGACACAGAGGACCCCGGGCAGATGCAGAGACCCTGGCCAGCTCTTGGGGACACGCTTGGGTACAAGGTATCCTCAGGTTGGCCACTGAGAAGGTGGATTAAAGGGATGGTGACTCTCATCCTTGCTGGGTGCTGGGGCCTCCCCAAGAGGCTGTGGACCGTGAATCTCAGTTTAATGGGGAGACAGAACACACATGCTCCGGCACCCCAGCCCCGGGTCCCTGGAGCCCTGTGTCGCAGGGAAGCCAGAGGCCCCAGGGACCCGAGTCCTCCGGCTTGAAGAGCCCCACCCTCAGCACCCCAGGCATGACCCCTCTGCCTGCTGTCGTCCGCATCAACCCCAAGACCCCAGACTCTTTCTTCTGTGCAGGCTCCTGGCCTTTTTAGACCGGTCACCCCACCCGGGGACTCAGAGACCCCTGATCCAGCTGGCATTCCACCCGCCGAGCCAGCTGGTGACCTTCCCTGCCCTCCCAGGAAACCACCCCCCAGCCCTCCTGGGTTGTGACTATTTGCTCCTGGGTTTTGCTCCAAACAGGGTACATTGCTACTTAGGCAGCTATTAAACCCTTCAGTGGCTCCCAGAAAATGCCAGAGAATTCTTGGAATAAAAATAACAATGAATAAAGTTGCCTGGAAATGAGGCTATGGGGCTGAATTTGATTACGCCCCACTTAGACGAGAAAATTAGCTTATTACAGCTGAGGTGAGGTGAGGTTTTTCCATTTTCTTCAGTGAAAAAAGTTGCTTTTCCCATGCCCCTCCCCCAGGGCTAGAGTTAAGGGGGCCCTCTGAGCCCTGAGTTGGCTGGAGTGAAGGTCACTCCAGCGTGCATGCTTGGCATGAGGGCACGCCCCCATCTCCTGAGGCTGCACTTGTGGGCACCCCGTGTGGCTCTGCCCTATGAGAACATCCCAAGGATGGGTACCTGGGCTGACAAGGGGCGGAGGTGGGCCGACGCCACGATGCCCTAGGTCACCCCCTGCTAAAAGGGACCTATGCTTCCATGGCCATCTGCCCATGCCTGCCCCGGGGACCCACATGTCCCCTCCTCTCCCGTCCCTCAGCACCTGGACCTGCTCGGACCACCTCCTGGGTCTCCCCTTTCGGTCACAGCACGAGGTCTTTCCCAACGCCTCCCTGTCATTACTCCTCCATGGCCCTCAGGATAAAGACAGGGCTCCCTACCCCGGAGTACAAGGTCTGTCGTCACGGCCCATGGCCGCTGTGTCTTTAATTTTATGTGTGTGTTTGCCTGGGCTTTAGGGTGGCCAGATATTTGGTCAGACATCATTCTGGGTGTTTCTGTAAGGGTGTTTTGGATGAGATTAACCTTTAAATTGGAGTGAAGCAGACTGCCCTCCCCAAGGTGGGTGGGCCACACCCAATCAGTCCACTGGAACAAAAGGCTGAACCTCCCTGGGGAAGAGAGAATTCTTCCTGCCTGACAGGCGTTGAGCTGGGATGTCATCTTTTTCCTGCCTCTGGACCGGGACTGAAGCATCAGTTCTGGGGACTGGGCCTGCTGGCCTTTGGATGGGAATAGCTCCATCAGCTCCCCTGGGTCCCAGGCCTTTGGACTTGGATGAGGCTGTGATCTGAATATTCAGTGTTGTTGTTCAGTCACTCAGTAGTGTCTGACTCTTTGCAACCCCATGGACTGCAGCGCACCAGGCCTCCCTGTCCCTCACCTGCTCCCAGAGTTTGCGCAAGTTCATCTCCTTTGAATTGGTGATGCCATCCAGCCGTCTCATCCTCTGTTGCTTACTCCTGCCCTCAGTCTTGCCTAGCATCAGGATCTTTTCCAAACAAACAGTTGGCTGTTCGCACCAGGTAGTCAAAGTATTGGAGCTTCAGCTTCAGCATCTGTTCTTCCAGTGAGTATTCAAGGCTGATTTCCTTTAGGATTGACTCTCCCCCGCCCTCCAATTCAGATGTTGAAACCTAACCCCCAGGATGATGGTGTAAGTGGGCTGGGGGGCTTTGGGAGGTGGTTGGGTTGTGAGAGTGGAGCCCTCATGCACGGGACTAGAGCTCTTGGGAAAGAAGCAAGTGACCTCCCTCGCGTCCTCCTCCCTATGAGGACACAATGAAAGTCCCCAGACCCCCGACCACGCTGGCACAGGACCTCAGACGTCTAGCCCCCACAACCATGAGGCGTCAGTGTCTGCTGTTTTTTAAGGCCCTGTCAGGAGCATTTTGTTACAGCTGCTCGGGCAGACTGAGACGGACTGGAACCACACCATCAACTGGGCCTCCCGCTGGTCAACTCACTCTGCAGGCTGTGGGACTTGTCTGCCTCTGTAATCATGGGGCCCAATCTCTTCCTCTTTCTGCACATTCATCTTATTGGTTCTGTTTCTCTGAAGAACCCTGGTGAATAGAGCCGCTGTGTTAATCTGTGTAACAAATGACCACAAATGTGGTAGCTCTTACAGCTCCAGGGCTTGGGGCTGAAATCAAGGTGTGTCAGCCCTGGGCTCTCTCTGGAGGCTTCGGGGGAGTCGGCTCTCCTGGCTTCTTGCAGCCTGTGGTGGCCGCCGATGGCCTGGATCTGTCGCCGCGTCATCCCCATCTCTGCTTCTGTTTTCCTGTGTCTTTCTCCTCCGTATGCCTCGTGTCCCTCCGTCCCTCTAGTAAGGATACCTGTCACAGCGTTTAGGGCCCACCCCGCTAAACCAGCATCATCTCACCTCAAGGTCCTTGGCTAAATGACACCTGTTAAGGCTTAGCTGTGTGCGGGGCCGCTCACAGGTTCTGGTGACGAGGGCCTCATTTCTGTGGGGCTGCGGTCACCAGCGCAGCCCTCTCGCCTGTCAAGGCCGCTGTGGGCCTCTCTGGCTCCGGGCTGGCTGAGCGGGTTGGTACGGGTGAACAGCAGAGAGTCCCTATGAGGCCCTCCCCCCGGACGCGGCTGCAGGCTCTCAGCAGGCCCACCCACCTGGCCACTCCAGACGGCTGGGTTCCCTTCTGCACACTTGTCTCCGTTTCCCCATACTTTCTACAGCGATGTCATGGATGTGCCTTGCTTTAATAACCAGGAAAAAGGGAATTATGAAGACTTTCCGAGGACTGTAGCCCCAGGGGAGCCAAGCCCTGGGGGTCACTGTTTATTGAGCGCCTACTGAATGTAGTCAGAAGCATCCCCCTGGTTCAGCTCCTCATGGAACCCCACGACATGTGCTCAGGCCTGGAGCACTTTTCAAAAACATCACTGCCAGCCTGCCTCTCACCCCCGCACCCCCTGCCCCTCACCCCCACCCCAGACCCTTGATGGAGCAGCTTCTGAGGCAGAGAGTCCTGCACTGCCCAGGCTGGCCCAGGAGCTCAGAAACCTGGAGGGGCCTGAGGCAGAGTCCGGGGTGGGTGTGGGCAGTGGGCCGGGCTGGGCTCTGCTCCTGCCCACTGTGAGCTGAGGGTCAGGGCCTTCCCCGCCCCTGGACCTGGCCTGCTTGTGTGCCCCTGCCAGGGCAGGCACGGGGCAGTCCCGTGGGAGCCAGCGTGGGGTGGGCCCCTCTTCCCTCCCCGATGACCCTCTGTGTTCACCCCTGTCCCCCACCTGGCTGACGGCCTGGTGGATACTAGGGAGGACTATCCGGCCATCCCCGGCGGGCCGCTGGGGGTGGGGGGCTGTTCTGGGGTAGATGGGGAGCCGCTATGAGACTGGGGAGGGGGGCTGGCGCAGGCTGAGCCGAGGCTGCCAGACGCGGGCTGGCGTCCAGGCTCTGCGTGGAGACCAGGCTCCAGCTAATTAGCTCCCACCCATCCACACCCTCCCCTCCTCCCACAGGCAGGCTCACGTGCTGCACCGATGCGCCCCCATATCACCCTGCACCCGCAGGCCCGCCCACCCCCCTCCGCACCCTCTGCAGCAGCCCCCAGTGCAACCTACCCCCGGGTAGCGGGGTGGGGCCGGCTCCGCCCCACGCCCCCGCCCACGCTGCCTGGAGACACAAGCGGCTCCTCCTTCCTGCAGGCACCCGTCACCCCTGCGGTCCTAATTACCCACGCGGCGAGCACATCCACCCGCCCCCGCAGGGACGGCCCCCACCACGCACGCCCCCCACTTCCCAGCCCCGCTGCACAGCCCGGCCCAGCCTTCCCGGAGCCCGTGGGCTACGTGTGGAGCCAGGACTGGAGGTGGGGGGGGTGTCCCGTGGGTCCTTGGGGACCACCTCCTCCTGGATACTCTCTCTGCCGCCCTCAGAAGGCGCAGGATCAATCTTGGGGGCAGGAAATAGGTGTCAGGCAGTCCTGGTCCTGCAGGCCCCGGCTCTGGGGGTGGGTGGGGACCCATTCTTGCCTCTCTGGGCCTCGACCTCCCCCTCTGTGCGGGTGATGCTCCGGGAGCCCCAGGGTGCTGGCCTCACGGCCCCTTGCTCTCTGGCTGGGGCTGACCTGGCTCGCCTCTCCCGGCCCCAGGCCACCGGCTGGTGGTGCTCCCTCACTCCACCGGCTCCCCCACCGGCCAGGCTTCTCCAGCCAGACTCCCTTTATCCAGCCTCCTCTCCCCCACCCCCCATCCTGCCTCTGTTTTTCTTCTCACCCCCCACTGGCCCATCACCCGTTTCCACATCTCCATGGTTACCCAGTCACTGCCTGGCCTCTCAATCCACCCCTGTGGCTCCCACGACCCTCTTCAATGTCACCACCACACTCTTGGCACATGCAGACTCCGTCCTCACCCAGCCCCTTCTGGTTCTGAAAACCTGTGCCTCTAGCATCTAGACATCTTCCCTTCTCTAGAGCTTCCCTGGTGGCTCAGATGGCAAAGAATCCTCCTGCAGTGCAGGAGAACTGGGTTCAATCCTGGCTTGGGAAGATCCCCTGGAGGAGGGCATGGCAACCCACGCCAGTGTTCTTGCCTGGAGAACCCCACGGACAGAGGAGCCTGGCGGGCTACCGTCCATGGGGTTGCAAAGAGTTGGACACGACCGAGCAAATAACATTTTCCCTTTCCCTTCTATATCCTTTGTTCCTGATTCGGATCGTCCTGTGCCTGGTTCTTTGACCCCTGACCCCTCCACTTTCCCCTTACCCATCAGCCCTCTGTGCCACACCCCTCCTGGCCACTCTGGGCCCCTGATCCCATTGTGTGAGTCCTCACCTCCCTCACTCCTGCCCATCTGGCCACCAAGCCCCAGCCCTAGGCGAGTCCAAGGCCCTCCACACCTGAGCAAGCCCCCCATCTGACCCAGACGCCGCCCCTGCGTCTCTGGCCTTGAGCCCTGGCCCCCGTTGAGCCTCTGTCCCATGGTGCATGGGGGAGGTGGGAGCCACAGCTCCTGCCACCCAGCCATGGTACCCACTGGGCTTTCCCCACTCTCTGTCCTTCATCGCCACCTCCTGCATCCTCCCCATCTCTCGCATCCTCACTGTCTCCTGCATCTCTCAGGGCCCTCTCCACCCAACTTCACCGTCTGGCTCTAGGTACCAGTTACTTCATCACTCCCCTCGCTCCTCCAGGCCCGGGACAGGGTAACTGCTTGCAGTTACTGCCCTGGAAGAGTGTTCTGCCCCTGCAGGTCGCCCACACTGCCCACACCTTCACAACCTTCTGCTTTCCTGAGCTCTCCTTATTTGCAAGGGCAGTGGCCTCCTGCCCGGACCCAGTGGGTGTGGCCCCCTGTCCTGTAGCCCAGGGCCCCTCCTCCTGGTGGCATTTAGCACTGTCATCCACACCCACTGTTCTGGGTGCCGGGGGCCCTGACCTCTGATGTCCTTTCTCCCTGTCACACTCACGGTGGGCTCGTGGGCTCTGGGAACCCTCAGGGCTCTGCCCCAGGTGTCCGAGGCCAGGTCCAGGACCTAGGTCTTCGCTGCTTTTCCCTTGCCCGAGCCACCTCACCCACACCTAAGTGCCAGTGGATGCTACATGCTAACGATGGCTAACCGCTCTGTGCTGAGCCCAGGTGCTCCCTGGACCCAGCTGCCCTTGGGCACTTCAAGGAAACATGCCCCAAATACCTGCTGACCTCTTGTGCCCATCTCAGGAGCATAACCACCATCAACCTGATCATGCAAACCAGCCCTTTCTCCCTGGCTGTAGCTTCCTTGTCTCCAGGTCCCACTGACGGCACCTCTGCCTCCCTCACTGGCCCCGCTCACCCCCGTCTCTGTTCCCACCACTGCTGCCTGGGCCCTGGTCCCATCCCATCCCTGTGCCCAGCCTGGCCCCCTTCAGTCCACCTGCAGCAGGTGTGGCCTTCCTGGACCACCGTCCTCCTGGCGCAGCCCTGGTGGGTCTTCCCAGCCCCTCCCTGCCAGCTGCTTTCCTGTCCATCCAGGAGAGTTCACAGTTGGCTTTGACTCTTGAGACTTAAATACGTGGTTCCCTCTGTCTGGGCGGCCCGTCCTCTCCGGTGTGCGGGTCTACCTCTGGCACAAAGGCCCCACCATGCCACTTCTGCTGGTTATCATTACTGCCCCTCGGACTCCGCAGCGCTCCTCCCGGCGGATGGGGTGGGGAGCACTGGCCTGGTCCTTTGTTTTAAGGCCACGCAGCGGGAGCAGGACCCCGGCACAGTTCTGATGATGGTTAAGAGGGTGCAGGCCCCTCCCTGCTGCCTGTAATGCTGGGAGGGGTGCTGGGGCTTCTCTCGGGGGACACAGAGTAGCCCTGCTCCTCCCCTTCTCAGCTCCCCCATCAAGAGAGGGAGGCTGGGTCAGGAGGGAAGCCAGGGCCTCACCCCTCCAGGTCTCCCTGTTCTGGGGTGTCCCCAGGTCCCTCCAGACCCCTTGGCAGCTGCTGGCCCCTCGAATGGGTGGTGGGGCTGGGCTGGTGATTCTCGATGCTGCCGGTGGTGGGGGAGGTGTCTTCCAGGACTATTCGGAGCCCCTTCCCCACCGGGCTGGGCTGGGGCTTTTCTGCTTTGCTAGAAAGGGAAGGTGACAGCAAGGGACAGCAGGGGATGGGAGAGGGGTCGGGCCCGGGTCTCCGGTGACCACGGGGTTCTGGGCCCCAGGCCCTGCCCAACAGCGCCCAGCGAGGAGTCCAGGCTGGGCTGGCTGGTGGGGGGTGCTGCCCGTGGCCCGAGATGCCCCCTCTCGGCCTCCTGTTCAGAACGCCGGGCACCGCGGGGGAGCAGGGCGGGTTGGCGTGGAGCCACGGAGTGTTTGTCATGTTCCGCGCCGTGGCGTGGATGCCTGCCATCGTCTGTCGTTATAATGAAGTACAATTTGGCAGGGGGATGGGTCGGGGAGCGGTGAGCCTTCACCGCGCCTGTGAGCCCTGATCACCCCGCCTGTGAGCCCTGATCACCCCTGCAGCGCGTCACCACCCAGGTAGAAAGCTCTCCCTGCCTCCTGTACCAGCCGGGCTGGCCCCAGTGGGGGCTGCCTCCTGGCC
The DNA here is from genome assembly GCF_029378745.1 of Bos indicus. Classification (NCBI taxonomy): domain Eukaryota; kingdom Metazoa; phylum Chordata; class Mammalia; order Artiodactyla; family Bovidae; genus Bos; species Bos indicus. Next base: position 66,516,081 of record NC_091780.1, on the reverse strand, counting down.
CTGCCCTCTCCTGCCCACCTTTCTCGGCCGAGCTGAAGTCACCCCTCTGCCAGGAGACTGGCTTGGCCACGAGACCAGGCAGCCTGGGACCTACTGTAGCGCCCAAGGCCGGCGGCTTCCTACGGGCAGCCTCTGGCCCCGACTCGGCTGTGGGCTGACCCAGAAGGGCCTGACCGGGGGCAGCTGCTTCTCCGTGAGAGGAGGTGGGATCCAGGGGAAACAGGAGTCCAGGGGAAGGAGGGATCTGGCTGGGGTGAAGCATCAGGGGCTGTGCTTCCTCCTTGGGGGTCCTCGGCCTCTCCCTCCCCCTGGGGGTCCAGGGCCTCCTCTGCAAAGGGGTGGTTGGGAAGGCTAAGGAAGGAGGGAGGCAAAGCACCCCGCCTGCTCCCAGGGCTGTGATCACACACAAGAGCCCAGGGAGATCCGCTGGAAGGTCTTCTTAGACAGTCTGCTACTTTATTGCCATTTAATTATACATATAGCTGTCTTTTAAATGTCTCTCTTCCTCACCAGAGGGCAAGGATGGCACATGCACAGTACCCCCAGGGCCTGGTATGTGAGCAGGTGAGCGGATGCTGCTCGCTCACCAGGCGAGTCATCCCCACAGGTGCTGCACCTGGAGTTGGGGCCTTGGCTTTACCTGCTCACAGGCAAACATGACCCAGTGTGTCTGCTGAGCAGCTGCAGGAGCGACGACCGGTCGGGGTACCAGAGGGACCCCTCACTAACGGGAGAGAAGACTGGAGCGGGGCTTCCTGGGGGAGATGAGATCTGAGCTGAGGCCAAAAGAGGAAGCACGCTCAGAAAGAGGATTCATCAAAGAGACGGCCATGGGGCAAACCTTCTGACCGGGCATCTAGGGCCAGGCCTGGCCTGCACCTGGGTCTTCCGCTGGTCATCAGCCCGGCGGGGGCAGCAGTCAGGACACAGTGCAGCCTTGACACTCCTCACCAGCATGGTCACAGATCACTATTCACAGTGCTTCCCTTGAAAGGCAGCTCAGTTCAGTTGCTCAGTCGTGTCCAACTCTTTGCAACCCCATTGACTGTAGCATGCCAGGCCTCCCTGTCCTTCACCAACTCCCGGAGCATACTCAAACTCATGTCCATTGAGTCAGCAATGCCATCCAACCATCTTATCCTCTGTCGTCCCCTTCTCCTCCAGCCTTCAGTCTTTCCCAGCATCAGAGTCTTTTCCAATGAGTCAGTTCTTTGCATCAGGTGGCCAAAGTATTGGAGTTTCAGCTTCAGCATCCATCCTTCCAATGAATATTCAGGGTTGATTTCCTTTAGGATGGACTGGTTGGATCTCCTTGCAGTCCAAGGGACTCTCAAGAGTCTTCTCCGACACCACAGTTCAAAAGCATCAGTTCTTCAGCACTCAGCCTTCTTTATAGTCCAACTCTCACATCCATACATGACTACTGGAAAAACAATGGCTTTGACTAGATGGACCTTTATTGGCAAAATAATGTCTCTGCTTTTTAATATGCTGTCTAGGTTGGTCAGAACTTTCCTTTCAAGGAGTAAGCGTCTTTTAATTTCATGGCTGCAGTCACCACTTCAGTGATTTTGGAGCCCAAAAATATAAAATCTCTCACTGTTTCCATTGTTTCCCCATCTATTTGCCATGAAGTGATGGGACTGGATGCCCTGATCTTAAAGCCATGAAGAACTAAAGAGCCTCTTGATGAAAGTGGAAAAGGAGAGTGAAAAAGTTGGCTTAAAACTAAGATCATGGCATCCAGTCCCATCACTTCATGGCAAATATGGGGAAACAATTGAAAGGTAGGTGGTATTTGATAATAGTATGAGGCTTGATCCTCAGGGCTGGCTCCCAACCTAGCTTCACTCTGCTGCTGCTGCTGCTGCTAAGTCGTTTCAGTCGTGTCCGACTCTGTGTGACCCCATGGATGGCAGCCTACCAGGCTCCTCTGTCCATGGGATTTTCCAGGCAGGAGTACTGGAGTGGGCCTTCTCCGAGCTTCACTCTAGACAAGGGATTTTATCTTATTTGTCAACTTTGATCAAATGGTTACCTTGTGCTCTGTGTTGAGAAGGATTCTAGTGTTCCGTACAAGCTCAGTGGGAAAGATTGATTGGTGAGTGATTCGTGATGTCGGAAAGATTGGTGATTGATTAGTGATGTCTGCTGTAAGTGCGGAAATCACGTGTAGGGGCATGTGTGCTATAAACTTAAACATTTTTGCTCTAGACCGTAGACCACACTGTGTCAGACAGGAAAGGGTCTTGGCCATTACTAGGGTAAAAAACCTCTTATGTGGTGAAAGGGAAACCAAGGAAGAGCTCAGGGGTGAGCAGAGCAGGAAGAGGCTCAAGCCCCAGCTGGCCAGGCTCTTGCTCCTGCCCACGCTGCCTCTTTTTCCTTCTGGCTGAGAGGTTGCCCCAGTCAGGAGGCGGCTCGTAGCCCAGGCTGTGGAGTGAGCATCTGCTTTCAACGTGTGGGAAGTAGCCCAGGAGGCTAGAGCCTGTGGGCCAGTGGAGGTGGGGAGGAAGGGGGGTTCTGGGGGCCAGGGTCAGGGTTCATGTCCAGTGCCCCAGTCTTGCTGTGTGACCTTGGGCGAGGCACTGCACCTCTCCAACCTCATCTGTGAAATGGGGTTGATCAAGTTGTTTTAAGGTTAAAAGGGAGCCTTCCTTCTACAAATATTTATGAGCATCGATTATAACAGGCTTGGTGCTGGTGAGTGAAACTGTCACAGGTGAGCAAGACCTTGCTTGCTTGTTTGTTTGCTTGCTGTTTGGTTGGAGGGACAGGCTTTGCTCAAATCGTCACCCCCTGAAATAGTGGAATCAAACATTAAGTGGGGGGCTCCAAAGGAGAGTCAAGTCTCGCTGTACTAGGAAGTGGCCGCGTGGTGGCTGGGGTTATTGCTGGGGTGGCCGTGCCCCATGGAGGCAACCGGCCGAGGGACGAGGGTGGGATACAGGCTGCATCCCACCTCGAGGGATGCCCTTTCTCTGAATCCCACCGAGGCGCCAATGGGCTGCAGCTGCCTTGCTTCCTGGCCCCTTGCTTGTCTCCCAGGAGAACCCTAGGGGCAGCAGCCAGGGTTAGGGGGCCACAGAGTCCACCCGGGCCGATGTGCTCTGTGTCAGGCTCCCTGGGTAGTGTTCTCGCTAGGTCTCAGTGTCCCCTTCTGTAAAATGGACACATCTGGTGCTGGGGAAAGATCTTGCCACCTATGCTGTGCCTCTGGGTTGGCACCCCTTGAATTGGGCAAGTATTCAGGGATCTCCCACTCCAGGGTGATTTCTCAGGGCTGTGATCACAGACAAGAGCCCAGGGAGACCCACTGGGCCCCTGGAGGAGGCCCCCTGGAAGGTCTCCTTCTTAGACAGTCTGCTAACTTATTGCCATTTCGTTATACATGTAGCTGTGTTTTAAGTGTCTCTCTTCCTCACCAGAGGGCAAGGATGGCATGTGTGAGCAGGTGAGCGGATCTCAGAGCCAACTTGTTCTGGGGAAACTGACCTCCCAGACTGGTGGATCCAGGAAGTGCCCCTTCACTTGGCCTGGCCAGGCTGGCCCTGCCCGGCTCAGGGTGGGGGCGGCCAGGATGTCCTGTGCAGGAGGAGGGCTGCTGAAAGGAAGGCAAGGGCTGGGGCTGGGTGGGCGGTGGGCACAGTGTGGGGGCCTTGGGAGCCTGGGGACAGGAACGCAGTGACTGGTTCCTTCTCGTCCCCTGGTGGCTGCAGACTGCCTCCCGCCCCCCATTCCTGCATGCTTTTCGCCCACAGTCCTGGACGCTGGACCCAGTACTGAGGCCGGGGGCTGTTCTGGTCACCCCTCAGCTGTCCCCTCCCGTCCTCCACCTCCTGGTGCTAGGACCCTCCTCCCGAATGCTCTCCAGGAGTCTGCAGGGGGGATCGCTGCAAACCAGGAAGTCCTGTGACCATCTGGTTGTGTCTTTCCGTGTCCCCGGCTCTGGGCTGGGACGGCTGGGATGAGGGGTCTGGACTCTGGGCCTCCCAGCCAGGCCAGCGCCCGGGAAGGTGCCCCGAGCCCAGCTCTGTGGGCCTTGGCACAGGCCGGCTCTTCCCCAGGGCCGGTGTTTTGCAATCCTTCTTGGCCACCGACTCCCGTTTCTCTGGCAATTGCAGGTTTTCTCGGCTGTGATTTGGACAATGTTTTTTCCCTTCCAAACAACCACTCTGGAAAAAGGGACTCTAACTTTGAACGAGCTGGCTTCGATTGTTCCACTTCTTTCCACAAACAGCACCCCCTTCTCACTCTGCCCCCCAGTGCCCTGGCCCAGCATTTCTAACCCAGTGATGCCTAGGGGTCACTCTGGGGCGGGGATCATGGGGAAGGATCGTGGGCAGTGGCCGCTGACCTCCAGGGCCTGGCGTCTCAGTTTCGGGGGCCACACTGTCCAGTTGCTTTAGAGTGGTCCCCGGTCACGTGCAGGCTCCTGAGGGAGTTTCCTGAGCACCTATTATGTGCTGGGCACTTGCTGGACACCTCTCATCGTTCCCGCCACAGAGGCCTCAGAGGAGGGCGACTGGCGAGGACAGGACTGGGCTTTGGAGGTGAGTCTGCGTCCGTGCGCCTGCCCTGCTGTCTCTGAGCACGTGGAGAGCGCAGCCCTGCCCACAACTCTTTGGATTCCGCCCAGGGAGGCTCTGTACAGCTTTATCCATAGTGGCCTTTACCTGGACACCCACCTCGGACTGTTCACGTCTGCTCACAACTGACTCTCGCTCCTATTCTGGGCGTCACGGGCCCTGGCTCAGAGAGGTCAGGGAACTTGCTGCGGCCACACAGCTGTAGCAACGCGGGGCAGGGACTGGACACGGGGCGGTGTGAATGCTGGCTGAGGAGGGCTGAGGGGCCCTTGGCTCTAGTCCAGCTCTGCAGCCTGGGGTCAGGAGTGAGCTCTCTCCAGGCAATGGGCCTGGCCCCAGAAACCAGCTCGTCACCTCATCCCTCTGCAGTGGGTGGTGGGCCACCGGAGGGGTCCTCGGGTTCAACTCTGGCTTTAGTGAGGGGGAAACGGAGTTCATGGTCCACCAGGGTGTCAGAGGTGGAGACGTGGCTGGGCTGCAGTTTCCTGGGCCCCAGGATTTAGTGAGGTCAGGGCCCGGCAAGAGGGCACGCTCTGTTCCCCTTTGCGAGGACGGTCCCTGGCAGACACCGTGCTCCTGGCATCTTGGGCTCTGCCAGCTGAAGACTAGAAAGCTGGTCCCTGTGAGCACTTGGGGGCCCCCAGACTGCTAGGATCCTTGAATTTCACATCTGCACTCTGTAACTCTGCTGCCTCTTTGGCCGTAGCTCATGGGGAGAAGGAGTCACGTGATGCTGGGCACACCTGCTTCCTCCGGGCAGCCCCCCTGGGCTGCATCTGGCAACTTGAGGCTTTCGTGGCCGCGCGCTCCTCATCCAAGACCTCATCCTCATGGGACTTGCCCTGTGGCTTCTGCATAGCTCCGGGTCCTCCTCCAGGGGCTCTCCAGAGCCCCGCCCTGGTCACGGCCCTGCCCTCAGCTACATCCTTTCTCCAGCCCGTTGTCTGTGGTCCCAGCGCCTGACAACGGCTGGTGGGTGCTTCCCGAATAAAGGAACAGGCTGCATAGAGTAGAATGTCCCTGTGCAGAAATCTATTGGCATTTTAGTCTTTTTTTTTTTGCCGACGATGACATGAGCTTGTATTGATTCAGCAAAAAAGCCGGATACCTTGTCATTTAAAAAAAAGGACCAGCTCCCACTTTGCTGTGTGTAGCTGCAACCTGGGAGGATGCTATGGAAGGCCATGTTTCGAGTGGTTTTACAAGCCGGCCTCTACGTGCCAAGATTTCGGGAGCGAGGAGCTGGGCTTCTGACTCCTGGAGTCCCTCCCAGCCAGCCACAGGCTCCTGGCTGCACTTGCCAAGCAGTCCCTGAAATGTACTCAGACTCTGAGAGGGGACAGGGGCCCAGCCAAAGTCCTAGCCCCGGACGGTGCTGGGAAGGCCCAGGAATGTTGATCATTTGCCCTTGACCTGGTGAGCAGGGCAAGTGAACCCTGGGCACTGGCCCCCACGGGCGGGCAGCCTCTCAGGCCAGCTCTGAGGGCCACCCCGCTACGCTTCCTGTGGGCGGGTCACACCCTTCAACCCCTGTGGGACCTGCTCTGTACAGGGCCAGGCCCAAACCCATCTGGGGTCCCCCATGTACCCAGAGACCCCCCGCCATCCCCTGGGGACCTTTTGCAGCCTCTGATGGCTCCCCTGCTGGGAGTTTGGGGGTGACGCCGAGGAGGCCAAGGAAGCCAGCTTAGCCGTCCCGCCTTCTGTTCTAGCCCTCGGAGTAAACAGGAACATTAAATCACTACTTGGGGGTCAGGAAACTGGAAATAATCAAAACACAGTGTCCTGTCCTCGGCCCGGGCGCTGGGCTGCTTGTCCCCGGCCCAGCCCTGCCGCCTGGGGCTTTCCCGGCCTCGCCTCCACCCAAGACGCTGCCCCCGCCATCTGCCTCGTGGGCCTGGGTGACCGCAGTGGCCACGCCCCAGGGTTCAATTAGTGAGACACCCGGAGAGCTGGCAGTCACCCCCCACACCCACGCAGGCACCACTTGGCTGGGGACCTCACTAGCAGCCCTGGAACCCCCACCAGCCCTCTGATCCCAGGTGATGGGGGTGGGCGTGGGGAGGGCCTCAGGGGGTGGCAAGCGGGGGTGGGGGGCAGGGGGCTGGTACTTGGTGCTCTGTCCCTGCTTCTAAGGCAGGTGCGGCCTGAGGGCTGGCCACCTCACATGCCCACCACCAGGGGATAGTTAGATGGCCTGGGGCACACGGAGGTGGGGGGTGGGCAAGGGTCTTCTCTCCTAGGGCGTTCAGATAACGTGCCTTCCTGAGTGGGCCTCATCCCCAGGGGGCACTGCAAATCTTGCGGGTCTCCTGGGACTCCCCGAGGGCCAAGTCCTAAGGGGAAACTGAGGCTCGGCCAGCGAAAGCAGCTTTGAGGTTTAGCCCTGGGGTTCCTGCGCCTACCTTCCCACGGCCCTGGGACATTTTCCAAGGCTGGTTCTACTCTGGGAGGTCACGGTGGCGGGGGGAGCCGGGAGAGGAGGAGGCCCCCTGGGCTGGGAGGTACAAGGTCCTGGCTCTGTGCCCAGCCCAGGGTGTGCGCTGCTGAGCCACCTCAGACACAGCTCTGCCCTCTCTGGGCCTCCACTTCTCCACCTTGGGTAGCCTCTGAAGGTTGTCCCATCTCTCAGATCCCACTCGCAGTGAAAAGAGAGGGGACCCCCAGGGACGGCCACAAAGGACTCACGGCCGCACCTCAGCCCCACGTGGTCACAGATTCCCCGAGGCCCCGCTGCACGACCCCCCAGAGCCGGGGTGCTCCCGAACCCCACCCTTGACTGTGAGCTGCAGCCCCTGAACAGGGTGGGGCCCGAGAGAGGAGTCCCACGGGGGTCTGAGCCCTCTGGGGCCGGATGGTGGCCGGGTGGGAGGACGCAGACAGTTGCGATGCGAGGGGAAGAAGCATGCCCGCCCGACTTGGAGCCCCGGGTGGGGATGCTGGGGGGCTTGGGCCCGTCTGCTGGAGCTGCTGGTCTGGTGGGGTGGCCGAGGGGGACACAGACGCTCATAGCCCCGGAGACTCGGCGGTGTGGGGTGGACGGGCTGGGGCAGGAAGTGGCCTTCTTGGCCTGGCACTCAGAGGAGCTATCTGGGCTGGGCCTGGCACTCTGAAGGGGGGCAGGGCGGCCAGGGTGGGCTGTGGGGAGGCTCACCCATGGCGGGAGGCTGGGGTGGCCACTCCTTCATTAACCCGCCCCTAGATCTGGGACCCGGCTGGACTGTGTGCCTTCTGAGTGTGTCCACCACCTTGCACTTGAAGCCAGCTTGTGTTGGAGGTGTGACTGTACCCATTCTCCTGATGAGGAGACTGAGGCCTGGGGAGGCAAGCGGCTTGCTGAGTTTGCAGTGGTGTTTTAGAGTCAGTGGGGGAATTCGAGCTGGCCCTGGCGGCTCTAAGGACCTCGTTCCTTCCTTTTTGGGACTGTTGTCTCTCATCCTCTGGTGATGGGCTGGGCTGTCCATCTGTGCTCTCCCCCTGGTCCTTCTCCTCCCACTGTGCTCAGCTGTGGCCTCCAGCAGCAGTGGAGGGGCCACCCTGGCATCTCAGCTCTGCTCCCTGCTGGCGCTGCTCCTGGGTTGGGGGCAGTGCTTTCTGGCTTCCCCTTTCCTCTCCCCAGAGGGGAGAGAGGACTTCTCAGAGCGAGGGAAGGTCCCAGGGGCAGCAGCCACGGTGAAGATGGAGGATTGAGACTGACGCATCATTCAAGCCAGAGCTGGGCTGGGGCTGGGGAAGAAAGGGCTCCACTTACAGGGACTTGGGCTTCCCTGGTGGCTCAGAGGGTAAAGCGTCTGCCTGCAATGCTGGAGACCCGGGTTTGATCCCTGGGTCGGGAAGATCCCCTGCAGAAGGAAATGGCAACCCACTCCAGTATTCTTGCCTGGAGAATCCCATGGACAGAGGAGCCTGGTAGGCTATAGTCCATGGGGTCGCAAAGAGTCGGAGACGACTGAGCGACCTCACTCACCTTACAGGGTCTTAGTCCCTGGGAAGAGGTGAGGCTGGCTGGGCTGGGGGCTCAGGTAGGTGGCGGTGGCAGCTAAGAGGAAGGGGTGGGGCGGGAATGCAGGAATGGAATTCCTGGAAGGAGGTCCCTGCCCTGGGGGGTCGGGAGGGAACTGACTTCGTGCCTGCGGCCCTTCCCCTTGTCCTGCGTTCCAGGCCCCAGCTGTCCACCCCGGCACCAGCATCACTTCGCCTGACGGAGCGGGTCAGGTCACAAGTAGCAGAGAATCAAGGCCCACCTGTCCCACCCCAGGGCGAGACCTCAGCCGTGGCCGTGGGGGCAGGTATGCCAGTGCCAGCTCCTTAGCCTTCAGGTGGGACGGCAGCATCCCTGGGGGCAACGCACTCTGGTTCCCACTGTGGTAACACTCAGCTGGCTCCTGCCTCAGCCCCTGTGGACATGTGCAGCCTGACCTGCTCCCCTGGGACCCTGTCTAGGGTCTGGTAGGGAGGAGGGTGGAGAGGTGGGGTACACGGCAGCTGGAGGCTGGGGTGGGCAGGAGGGAGGGGTCCAGGTTCTGGCATGGGTGATGGGTACATGGGGCGCCATTCACTGGGAATGGCCGTTCACCATTCTCCTATGAAGGCATACGAGACTGCCTTCCCAGACCTCCTTGCAGCCCAGGGGTGGCCACAGGAGCCAGGTCTGACTGGTGTGACTCAGGGGACAGAGATGCGAGGGGGACATTCACTGGAGGGCTTCTGGGAAAGGCTGTGTCCTCCCTGAGATGGGGAGCTGTCCCTGCCCCTCTTCCTGTTTCCCACCTCTGGACATTGTTTGCGAACTTGGTGTTTGGAGCCAGGGCAGCCTTCTTGCAGCAATGAAGTCATGGGCGAGAGAAATCATCTGGGTCTGGCCCCAGGACAGTGGGACCAGTGTTGCAGCCACAGACTTCAGACTCCTTGTTATGCTGGAGAAACAAACCCCTCTTTGGCTGAGTCACTGTTCACTGGGCCTTCTATTATTTGCAGCCCGATGCATTCCTAAATAATATAGGATCTGCTACCACGAGTGGGGTTGGAAGCGATTTCCCAGGACCCAAGCTGCAGAGTCCACTGGGGCAGGAGGAGACGGGGAACATGATGCAGCTGGGATGCTGGGTCTGAGGGGCATCGAGGTGGGGCAGCCTTGGGTGGTGGCCAAGGCCACGGGCATGGGTGGGATTGCTCGGGGTGGGTGGGGAGAGGGAGAAGCCGGAGGGTGCAGGCAGAGCTCAGAAAAGAGCGGGGTTTGTGGGGAGGGTGGAAGAAAAGAGTGCTGGAGAAGCACTGCAGTAATACAAATAATAATCAATCCACCGTTTATGGGGCTGCTGCTGGACGTGAGTGGCTGAAATTTGCATGGACTGTCTCATCCATCCAGTCCTCGCCACCACCTGGTGTGTGAGGCACTATCATCGCGTCTGTTTTATAGGTGACAACACAGAGGCTCTGAGAAAGAGCCACAGGGACCCAGAGCACACAGAGCACTCCTGGGGGGACCGGAGGGGCCTCAGAGGAGGTGCTGCTGCAATGGGACCTGCAGGATGTGGTAGATCCGGTGGCCAACGGGGGAGGTGAGGCTCTCCAGGCAGAGGGGAGGAAAGAGTGGGATCTGGCTGGACCTCAGGATGCTCAGGCCTGTGGGGGATGGGGGAGCTGCTGGAAATCAGGTAAGGGGATAGCTGGGGCCTGGAGTGCCAGCCTGGGAGAGGCGCCGCATGACCGGGGCCAGCTCGCCGTGCAGATTGGCCAAAGCTGAGGCTGCAGCTGACCCTGGGGCAGGGTGGGGGGGTCGGGTGCCACGCCCCCCTGCCCAGATGTCTCTTGAGGCAGAGGCGAGGCAAGACCACAATCGGAGCCCTTGGCCTGTGGCCACGGCAAACAACTTGTCCTCATTGTCATTGAGTAACTGCAGTTGGGCCCTTTGGTCCGGGCCATTTCAGGACAGCGGGCTGCTGGCAGCTCGGGCGGGGTGGCCGGGGACCCCCTGGCTCACCAGCCCGGGGCCAAGCCCCCTGTGGCTGTGGGCCAAAACCTGCTCCTGGAGGGGAGGCCCGTGGGCCAGCTGGGCCAGGAAGGCTGAGTCTGGACGATGGCTATTCCAGGGAGCCCTGGTTGTCACTCAGCGGGGGGAGGGTGGACATGGAGCTTACGGGGCAGCCACTGGTTAAGGGGGTGCGGGGGAAGGAGCCCTGGGTCGGGGCGGGTGAACCTTAAGGCCAGGGTGACCACTTCTGCCGCTGGCTGGATGGCAGCAGGAGACCCTCATCCTGGAGGATGGTGGCCGGACCCATGAGAAAGGACTGAGGGGGAAAGCTGGGTGGTCAGACAGCCACCCCCTACCCTCGGGGTGAGCTCTCAGGCGGAACCCGCCCTGCCTCAGTTTCCCCATCCATCAAATGGGTACAGTGTTCTCCATCCTTTGGGGGAACCGTGAGAATTAAGAGAGGATTCGTGCAGAGTCCCAGGCCCGCGGATTTCGCAAACAATTAAAATTTCAAAAATCAACTTTAGTTCCTGTTGTCGGGTGCCAGCTTCATATTTTGCCAAATGAGAACACTGAAAACAAAAACAGAACATCAGCTACCATCTACTGTGACCAGCACTTCCCAAAAGAAGCGGCATTTGGACACGGAAAGGGTTGGAAGCCTCTGCAAGGAGAGGGAGGGCCCGGAAGTCCTCGGCCACGTCCTTATTTTTTCCCTGCACACCTGGGACCAGGTGCTGGCGGCCCCAGCGCCGGCCTGGGGCTCAGTGGGTGCGTTCTTGGTGGAGCTGGGTCTCTCCCCACCTCCTCACCAGCCACTTCCAGCTCAAAACTGGAGAACTTACCGTCTTTCAGGAGGAGTCTCTCTGATCAAAGGGCCCCCCCCAGACCCCCTTGTGTAGTTAGTCCCACCAAGACTCGCCCTGTGCTTCCTCCCAAATTTTCTCAGCAGATGAGGTGCTTTGGGGAAGAAGAACCTGGCCACACCAGGTCCACTGCAGGAGACGCTAGACTGAACACTCAGACCCCTGAGGTCGGGTGCCTGCCAACCCCTTAGTGCCCTGGGGCTGGGATGACACCCGGAGGGTGGGAGACCCGGGCTCACAGAGGCGCTGAGTGGCACAGCTGAGGTCCCCCCACCACCCGCCAGGCAGGTTCCTGAGGCAGGTGATGGAAACCCAGGTGGAGAGCCCTCCCTCCCCTGCAGAATCCAAGTTGCCGACGAAGGTGGGCATTAGCCCTTTGCTTCCTCCCAAGGTCACTGGCTCTGGGCTCTCCTTCCTTCCTGGAGGATCTCCAGGGTTCTGTGGGGCTTGGGAGGCTAAGCCTGGCAGGGACCTGTGGTGTGGGCCTCCACGTGGCTAGTGTTACAGCTGGACGCAGGCACGCGCGCGTGCGTGCGCGCGCACACACACACGCACACACTTCCTCTTCAAAGCCCCCTCCCCTGGGTCGGGGTCTGCACACCCATGGCACTGCCTTCCTTGGGGGGCCCTTTGGCTACGCTGCAAGGAGAGAGAGAGAACTAATTTCAGGGAGAGAACTCGGACAGACCTGGGTTTGAGACGCATGCCTTTCCAAGTCTGCAGGCATTTCTCGGGGCCCTGGAGCAGGACGCCAGGCCCCCGCCGATTACAGGTGGGTCACAGATGCTGGGTGAGTCCTGAGCGGTTGTGCAGCTTCAGGACACCTGTCCACCACGAAGCGGGGGAGGGGGGCGGGGGTGTCACGTCAGCTCACCGCTGCAGCGAAGGACCCTCGGCGGCTCACACACACAGGGGTTTACCTGCTCGTGTCTCAGTCCATGCAGGTGTGCAGAGATGGGGCTGAGCTCCTGGGTCACTCAGGATCCCGGGTCGACTCCCATCGGTGGCTTCATGGACAAGAAGGATTTTCGGAAGTGGGCTGGAGGGGCGTACTTGGGGAAGGGAGGTGGGGGAAGCGGGAGGGGGCAGAGTTCAGCCAAGCCCAGCCACGTTGAAGCCTCCGCAAGTCCTCCGCCCACCCGACTGGGAGCTCCGGGGCGGGTGGGCCCTTCCGCGGGTCCTGAGTTTGCAGGAGGATGGCAGACCTTTCCTCTCACGCTGGCCACTCCCTGGTGTGAGGGGTCCTGCGGGAGAGGGGTGACCCTGGGCAGCTCTCTTCAGGTCACGTGTTCTCAAAGGGCTGGAAATTGAGGCCTGTCTTTGGTGGACAAGGTCCTGCGGGGGCATCCGGGCAGCGCCCCGCGGTCCCAGGGCGGGCGGCCCCGTGCATGGCTCAGGCCCTCCTGAGTTCTGGGAGGAGTCGCTTCCTCTGGGCTCCGCGGCTCTCTCTCCCTAACAGAAGTCAAAGGAGGACAGTTCCTGGACAAACAACCGCCCCGGCCGCCGCTGCTGCTGCGGGCCTTCAGGCGGCAGTGCCACTCGTCACCTCCTTTCTCTGCTCACAGTTCTAGGCTGCCGGCGTCCTCTGGCGGACCACGTCTGCTCAGCACCTGGGGGTTAACTTGGGGCTCAGCCGGACCATCATCCCTGGAGTATCTAAGCCCCGGGTCACCAAGTCTGCTTGACTGTGGCGGCTGCACCTCTGCATTTTACTGTTAACGCTAGGTAAAGGGGGTGCCAAGGCGTGGCCCGTGGCACCCCCTGTGAGATCCCCTGAGACCCAGCCAGACTACTCCTCATCTCCACCAAGGAGCAGCAATTCTAGTTCCTGCTACTGAGGCTCCATCCACCCTGCTTGGATAATGATGCCCCTTCTCTCTGCAGGTCCCTTGGCACAAGAGGCCAAAGTGCCCGGCATCCTCTGTGGCTTGGAGGTCAGTGAAACTCTTACTGTGTCCCCGGTGGAAGCTCTAACAGAGCCCCGGCCTGCAGGGACAGGAAGCACGAGCCCCCAGCGGTCACCAAGCGACGTGGTAAACGTGACCACTCCTGCTTCTACCCAGCGGGGACAGAGAAATGCTACTGACTGAGGTGTGCACTGAATCCTGGGGACGTCACCCCATCCTGGCAGGGAACTGCCTTGAGCGGCCCTTCACTCTGCCTTGGACAGGCCATCCCGTCACACCATCAGGCCGGCAGCCCCTGGGTGGTGTGGTCCACGATCTGACAGTGGACTCTACGATGGTCATAGGCGCAGGCCAGCACCCCACTTCCTACAAAGTGGGTCTGTGGTTTGATGTGATGGTCCATGGGCCTCACGCCAAGGGACTTTACATTCTGTGAGCTCGAAGATGGTGATGCCGACTGAGGCCCTGTGGAAAGAAAAGGTAACCTGCATCTCTTATACTGTTTCTTGATTCCTCATTGCCTCTTCCAGGATGGAAGAAGGCCAGGGTAGTTAACTTGCTTCTAAGAGGCTGGTGGGATTCCTTTAGGAATGAGGCCCTACTAGGGTCTCAGCATGGGGCCCTGTTGCTGGAAGGTTGGACAGACAGCGTGGCACAAGCTAGACCACAGGGGCTGGCTGCGGTCCGAAGGCTGTCTCTCTCTTTGTTGTTGCTATTCAATTGCTAACTCATGTCTGACTCCTTGCGACCCCATGGATTGCAGCTCCCAGGCTTTCCTGTCCTTCATTATCTCCCGGAGTTTGCTCAAACTCATGTCCATTGTGTTGATGATGCCATCCAGTCATCTCATCCTCTATCGTCCCCTTCTCCTCTTGCCTTCAGTCTTTCCCGGCATCAGGGTCTTTCCTAATGAGTCATCTCTTCGCATCAGGTGGCCAAAGTATTGGAGCTTCAGCATCAGTCCTTCCAATGAATATCCAGAGTTGATTTCCTTTAGGATTGATTGGTTTGATCTTTTTGCAGTCCAAGGGACTCTCGAGAGTCTTATCCAGCACCACAATTCGAAAGCATCAATTCTTCAGTGCTCGGCTTTCTTTATGGTCCAACTCTCACATCTGTACATGACTACTGGAAAATACACAGCTTTGACTATACAGATCTTTGTCAGCAAAGTGATGTCTCTGCGTTTTAATAAGCTGTCTAGGTTTGTCTTAGCTTTCCTTCTAACAAGAAAGCATCTTTTAATTTCATGGCTACAGTTACTGTTTGTGGTGATTTTGGAGTCCAAGAAAATAAAATCTGTCACTGTTTCCAGTTTTCCCCCATCTTTTTGCCATGAATTGATACTGGATGCCGTGATCTTAGTTTTTTGAATGTTGAATTTTAAGCCAGCCTTTTCACTCTCCTCTTTCACCCTCATCAAGAGGCTCTTTAGTTCCTCTTCACTTTCTGCCATTAGAGTGGTATCATCTGCATATCTGAGGTTGTTGACATTTCTCCCGGCAATCTGGATTCCAGCTTGTGGTTCATCCACCCCAGCATTTCACCTGATGTACTCTGCATAGAAGTTAAGTAAGCAAGGTGACATACAGTCTTGACGTACTCCTTTCCCAATTTGGAACCAGTCCGTTGTGCCATGTCCAGTTCTAACTGTTGCTTCTTGACCTGCATACTTTTCAGGGTGATCCTGGACTGGGTGTTTTCTAGTGGATATTTTTTTAAATCATTAAATCATTATGTATTGGGCTGCGCTGGGTCCTAGCTGTGGCATGCGAGATCTCTGGTTGTAGCGTGTGGACGCTGGCTGCAGCGTGAGGGATTGAACCCAGGCCCCTGCGTTGCGAGTGTGGAGTCTTAGCCACTGGACCATCAGGGAAGTCCCTCTGGTGGGTATTAACATATAATACCTGATGTTTTCTCCACATATGTCCACTCCATCCACACACTTCCACCCCAGAATCCCTGATCTTCTATTTCTACTCCCAGGCCTCTGGCCAGGTGACCGAGCTGTTTGTCACTGCCCACGAATCCAGCTATACTCTAACTTTGGGCTGCTTCTCCTTCCACACAGAGTGGACGACTGCCCCGCGTCTTGCAGCTTTATTTGGAAGATTCTCCCTTTCTGTTATTTTCAAGGCCATTACAAGTGGTTTGAAACAGCCAACGTCCGTTTTCAGTTTGCATCCATTTCCTGAACCATCACTGTAATCACCATATACTATTCCCTCCACGAGCCAAGCTCAGACTGTGCTCCATCAGTTGGTCATAAAAGTTTCATGTGGTTATAAGTGTGAGCTGGAGGAGAGGAAGCTGCATCATCTAGTCCTTAACTGCTGCTGCTGCTAAGTCGCTTCAGTCGTGTCCGACTCTGGGCGACCCCATAGACGGCAGCCCACCAGGCTTCCCCGTCCCTGGGATTCTCCAGGCAAGAACACTGGAGCGGGTTGCCATTTCCTTCTCCAATGCATGAAAGTGAAAAGTGAAAGTGAAGTCGCTCAGTTGTGTCCGACTCTAGTGACCCCATGGACTGCAGCCCACCAGGCTCCTCCGTCCACGGGATTTTCCAGGCAAAAGTACTGGAGTGGGGTGCCATTGCCTTCTCCGAGTCCTTAACTAAACTGTGCTTAATCTGAGACGTGGCACTCAGGTGCTTTATGTTGGAATACTGCTGGGCTTTCCCATTCTACTGTTTTCCTCTATTTCTTTGCATGTTCACTTAAGAAGGCTTTCTTATCTCTCTTTGCTATTCTCTAGAACCGTACATTCAGTTGGGCATAACTTTCCCTTTCCCCTTTGCCTTCACTTCTCTTTTCTCAGCTATCTGTAAGACAAATATGGGGAAAAAGTGGAAACAGTGACAGATTTTTTGGGGGTGGGGACTCCAGTCACCGTGGATGTTGACTGGAGCCATGAAATTAAAAGATGCTTGCTCCTTGGAAGAAAACCTATGACAAACCTAGACAGTATATGAAAAAGCAGAGACATTGCTTTGCCAACAAAGGTCGATCTAGTCAAAGCTATGGTTTTTTCAGTAGTCATGTACAGATGTGAGAGTTGGACAATAAAGAAATCTGAGGGCAGAAGAATTGATGCTTTGGGACTGTGGTGTTGGAGTAGACTCTTGAAACTTGGACCCTTGGACTGCAGGGGGATCAAACCAGTCAGTCCTAAAGGAAATCAACCCTGAATTTTCATCGGAAGGACTGATACTGAAGCTGAAGCTCCAGTACTTTGGCCACCTGATGTGAAGAGATAGTTGAATGGCATCATCGACTCAATGGATATGAGTCTGAGCAAACTCTGGGAGATAGTGAAGGACAGGGAAGCCTGGTGTGCTGCAGTCCATGGGGGTCACACAGAGTCGGATGCGACTTAGCACCAGAACAAGAGCAGCAACTGCTGGACTTAACTGACCTTATGTCTTGGTAGGTCTGACAGAACCCATTTCATGATAGCAAATTCCGACCACATGGCCACTTGGTTTCCCATGGCTGAGCACTGTCTCTAGGAGGGTCCACACCGTGAGCTATTTATTGAAAGATATATAATTCTCCATTGTCGACGCCATGGGCTTGATCCAGAAATGGAAGCATTTGATTTGAGATTTTCCCAGTGGGGTTTGCTGTAAAATCTTGGTGTCTTTTCCTACTGCTGGTAACCTCTAAGATCATAACATAAGGCAGATCATATGGTCAGGGGGCAAGGATGCTTGCTCTGCAGCCTGAACCTGCTGCAGAGCCTCTTCCTGCTTCCAGGTCCCACTAGAGTTAGCATTCTCTTGGGCCAGCAGGTATGGGTGAATATTGTCGTTGTTCAGTCACTCAGTCGTGTCTGACTCTTTGCGACCCCATGGACTGCAGCACATCAGGCTACCCTGTCCTTCACCATCTCCTGGGGTTTACTCAAATTCATGTGCATTGAATTGGTGATGCCATCCAACCATCTCATCCTCTCTCGCCCCCTTCTCTTCCTGCCCTCAGTCTTTCCCAGTATCAGGGTCTTTTCTAATGAGCTGGCTCTTCTCACCAAATGGCCAAAGTATTGGAGCTTCAGCCTCAGCATCAGTCCTTCCCATGAATATTCAGGGTTGATTTCATTTAGAATTGACTGGTGTGATCTCCCTGCAGTCCAAGGGACTCTGAAGAAGATTTTTGAGAGTGAATCCAGAAAAGTATTCCCAGGTGTGGAACATGCTGCCTCGAGAACTCAGAGACCTTCCGTGCTTCGTGTTTCCCTCCACATGGAGCAGGTGGAGGAGGGGTGCACGATGCAATGATTGGTCCTTTGCTTTTGAACAGATCCTGAGAGCACTGCCCTAGACCACTGGATCGCTAACACTTGCTGATCCAGCAGGCATGTGAATCTTCACAGGGTTTATCTCTCACCCTCTGGAAACGAGGCCTCCACTGTGTCCATCCAGCTTGTGTTGCATGGTATCCCCTTGGGAGTGGACCAGTGTGATGTTCTGTGGGGTGTCCAGCCAGGAATGTGATGGGGACTTCGGACTGTAATGTGTCAGGGATGAGAGAGAGAGCAGCCCTAGTGCAAGACTAGACGTGTACTATTGTCCTTTCCGAGTCCATGAGAACTGTTTTGTACCCTCATTTCTTATGGGGATGAAAAGAACACAGTGATCCTATGCCTGTGCCCAGGCCACATTCATCGGTGCTAACAAAGACCACATCTGCTACAGGGGTTGCGGCTGGGGCAGCTACTGGCTTGAGTTAGTGGTAATTCGTCACCACCGTGCAAGATCCTTCGGGTTTTCGGGGGGCTGACAGGCAGATGAAA
Source organism: Bos indicus (assembly GCF_029378745.1). Lineage (NCBI taxonomy): Eukaryota > Metazoa > Chordata > Mammalia > Artiodactyla > Bovidae > Bos > Bos indicus. The sequence goes on along the minus strand of NC_091780.1, from coordinate 66,497,954 downwards.
TGGAAATATGACGGGGACCGCCACTCTGCGTCATTTACCTCTTGAAAGGTGGCATTGGTTTGTGCCCTTCTCTGGTGTGTGATTTTGTTTGTGGTCTACTCTCTTGGCCCAAGTAGGGGAAGGCAGTTTCAGATAAGGCGAAGGTGGGGGTGGTACCAACCGCCAAACAGGTCTGTCCGAATTGTTCATTCCAGCTCCAGGGAAGTGACCGCTGGACCACAGACCTGGGGCCTCACAGGAAGCCACACCAGGGTCAGGACTCTGTCGGCTCCATCGGTCTCATTCTATCAGGGTCATTTGGTCTCTGGTATCATCATCAACTTGAATCCTGTGTCCAACAGCCTTTGGGGTGTCTGGGCATCCTCCTTTCTCAGTCTAAAGATGCTCAAGGCGCTCAAATCAGTAGCCTCACCCTCATGTGTGGAAGGACTGGGGCGTTACCGCCATGGATACTTGTGGTGGCCCAGGGCCCTTCCTCCTGGAGAAGTGTCCGCCGGATTCCTGGTCTGAAAACTAGCTCCAGAAGGAAGCCAGGAGGGGAGCTGAGACTTTTTATTGGGGCAGCTACCATCAGCATCCTGATCAGTCATTCTTGATTTTCATTGCTGTGCAGATTGCACTTTGCCCTCCATGGCTGCCCAGCTGTTCTGCCCCCTGCTCCAATAACCAGGTTAACAATTTCCAGAGCCCCCTGACTGCCACTGTGATCCTGTTGCTCATTAGACTGGTTATTGTTGTTGTTTAGTCACCAAGCTGTGTCTGACTCTTTGCGACCCCATAGACTATAGCCCACCAGCCTCCCCTGTCCACCCAAGAATACTGGAGTGGGTTGCCATTTCCTTCTCCAGAGATCTTCCCAACCCAGGGATTGAACCTGAGTCTCCTGCATTGCAGGCGGATTCTCTGCCACTGATCCCCCTGGGAATCTCCATCACAGTGGTTCTTCTGTCTAGTTTCCTACAGCTCCACGTTGCCCCCCTGCCTCTCCCACGTTGCCCCCTTGCAGCCAGGGAGCCTGGTTCTGCAGGGTTAGCCCTGGCTGTCACTAGCCCCGGATCTGGAGGACAGACATCACTGTGGTGTTCAAACTTGCCTTCCATTCCTTCCTACTTTGGTGAACGGTGTACTTTTCAGGTCTCTGGATTCATTGTCAACCTGAATCCTGTCCAACCGCCTTCCACACGTCTGGGCGGCACTTCACGGAGTCTATGCCTATTGTACTGGTTTCACCACTCTCAGAGCCCTGGGCCTCTTCCTGGGTCTCCCTCATCTGAGCAGCAGGCAAGGGGACCGCGGGTGTAGGACAGGTGAGACTTTGCTGTGGAGGGGTGAGTCTCACATTGCATTGGGCACAATTCAGCATCGGGAGAGGGGAATGATTCAATAACTACCCAGCTCGTCCCTGCCACCCATCTCCAAGGTATGCCGGGCAAAAGAAGTGAGCTGGCCTTCAGTGGGCTGAACTAGGGGGCCTCACAGTCGGGCCCCCCAGGACACCCTGCCAGCCTTCCCTGAGAACCTGCCTGCTTGAGGGCTTGGGATCCAGCGGGGCCCCAGCCTGGTTGGGAGGTTGACTCCTGAGTAGAGGATGGTCACCCTGGGGCACGGCTGAGCCCCTGCCAGAACAATCTGAAGGAGCAGTAAAGCCTTCCAGGGGAGGGGTGGACGGGGAGCATGCCAGGACGGGCACTCTGGCTGTCCCTGGGCACAGGTCCCACAGGCAGACGGCGAAGCAGGGCACACACAGAGGGAGCAGCTTAGGCAAAGGTTCAGGGAACTGCGGCGACTCCGAGAGGCCGGGAGGCTGGGGAGGGGGCCGGTGGGGAGGGCTGGGAGCACTCTGCTGAGGATCCAGAGGGGACACTCCCTGGTTCCCTGGCGCTGGCCTCCCTTTTGCCACCCTACGCCTTGAGCGCATCAGAGTCAATTTTCCAAAACAAACCTGGGCTGTGTCATGGCGGGATCGAAGCCCTCCCCGGCTCCCACCCCTCCAGAGCCCACACTCCTTCACTGGCACAGACTCCCCATCCGGGCTGAGTCCGCCCAACACGGTTCCTGGACCCACCTCTCCATGGGGTTCCCAGCGGCTCTGGCCCTTATGTGGGTGTTCTGTTGTGGCTCAGCTCGTGGGGCCCTTCTGCTCCCCACTCGAGGCCTTTGCTCCTCTGTTCCCATCTGCTGGGATGCTCATTCCCCATTGGTTTTCTAGTTAGTTCCTACTTGGCCCTCAGGAGCCGCCGCCTCCAGGAAGTCTTCTCTGATTCCCTCCCTAGCACAGTGCCTGGCCCATTTGGTCATCTTGAAAGATGGCTGCCGTCGTTGGCCAGGACCATCTCCTGCTCCAGGTGGAGACTCTGCAGGCAAGGCCAGGGGCCACGCTGGACTCCTCTCCAGGGTCCCAGCCTGCAGCCTGCAACCCAAAGCTGAGCAGCCCACAGGCTGAATGAGAAGAAAGCGAGGAGATGACGCCCTTAAGCTCTGCAAAGACATTTTCCCAAGCAGCTGGCAAGGCCCCCACCCGCTCTGGGGGATTTTCCAATCTGCTCCAAAAAGGCCCAGCTCTGAGCATACTGGGATCATTCCGGGACACGGCGAGGCCCACTTCGCTAGCCCTGGCCACGGGCAGAGCATGTCTGAAGGTCCTTTCTCCTGCTTTTCCTTTTCCCCCCTTTTCCCTCCTGCTTTTCCTGGCAGTGGGGCAATTGGAGATGAGGCGAGATGAGCCTCCCAGAGCCCTTCTCTCCTTGGCAGCCTCTGGCCCCATCCCAGACCTCATCCCAGCACAGGCAGCATCCTTGTGTGGCATAGAGGCGAGCACAACCTGTGTGACTCTCAGCGCCAGGGACCTGCAGAGACGATGCTGGCAAGGGGTGGGGGGTGCGACTGAATCTCGGAGGGTGGGTGCCAGGGAACCCGGGCTGCCTGCCCTGCTCCCCTCTGTTTCGTGTTCCTGGGCCTGTGTGTTGGGGACGGGGGTTGCTGAGAGCTGGCTGCTGGCAGCTGGGGTGTTCCTACTGGCCCAGGGGTGGAGGGGGAGGCTACGGGTGGCCAGGAGCAGGGAGTGGGCGGAGGCAGAGGGAAGAAGGGACCAGGTCAGCTGTGCCAACGTGACGGGCATCTCCTGGGATTTCCAGAGACCGAGCGGAAACTCTTTGCAGAGGGGCTTGTTCCTCGCTCTGTCTGGCACCGCCTGGGACCTTCTGGGAGTTGTTTTGCTCGTGGTAATTGGTGAGAAGTTTGTTTCTAAAAGTCTGCCCAGAACCCCAAAGTGGAAGCAGGCGGAGGGCCAGAATGAGTGGAGAATGTTCTTTTCAAACACATTTTTATAAGAATGTGTTCAGGTCTGCTCTTTGGACTTTGCGAGTTTAGAATTTGGAGTTAGTTTAAACAGGGCTGGGTGGGGGCTCACCTTTGCCCCCTGAGGCCCCAGAGGACAGAGAGGGTGTCCCTGACCCTGGGGAACGGGCTGCCCTGGGGAAAATGACCACATGCTTATCACAGGCACTTCTTATCTGTGCGGGGGAGCCCACCCCTCAGGGTGTCACTGCCTTGGTGTGGGTCCTGCTGCTGAGAGTAAGGGGGAGGGGATCTGCCTGGCCTCCTCTGTGGTCAGAATCCAGTGCCCTTTGCCAAGTGCTCAGCCCGGGTAGAAAGGCAGGAGTCTGCCCATCGCAATCCCGGCCCTGACTCTGAACTCAGCTGGTTTCTGCTGTTCAGACAGCTGCCACCCAGCCAGACTGCCCGACCTTCACGGAGTAGGCTGTTAAATGCAGAGAGAGAGAAATGAGACCCCACGTCTTCTTTGCAACAGGGTACAACCTGGGAAGAGAAGTCCCCAGGAAAGTGATTTTTTGAACCTGAGGCAGCAAGGCAAGCCATCAATTTCTGTCCTGCTGGGTGATGGCATTCAGTGTCTTGCCCTACTGGGCCTCAGTTTCCCCATCTGTCAAATGGGGGGAGAGTGTCAGAAGGGGTGACTTTTCGAGTTCCATCCTCCTTAAAATATTGTCCTGTGATGCCCCCTGCGTCAGTTGCCCACCTGTGAAAGGAGGCAATTTGGGAAACAACTTCAGAAAAGAAGCGTGATACTTGATTGGCAGGTCCTGGTAGCTTGGAGAGAACCAAATGTAAAAAATGGTGAAAAATAGGAGAGATGGTGTGTTTCCAGCCTTCACCCGGGGAATGAGGGCCGCCTCTGTGCCAAGCTGTTTACCCCCGGATGGGCAGGGCCCAGCCACCGTCTAGAGCATCCTTTTTTGGGAGGTCCTCAAAGCAGCTGGATGTCACCCGGGATAGGATTGGCACACACAGGGTCTTCCTCTGCCTGTGTTTGGCAAGGAGGCTCTGAAGCTCGTGGTGTGTAATACATTCCTGAGTCTAGCCAGAGAGAGGCGGGCTGGACACGGGCACCCTGGTGTCCTGAGGGATCACAGCCTGCCCCGATCTTAATGACCCAGTCATGATACCTACTCCTGTGTCTGGCAGTTGTTCGGTTAACCCAGTGCTGTCTCCTGTGGGCTCTGGATCATCGCCTCCATTCTCACCCCCAGCTTGAGACAGAGCGTTGTCTCCATTCGAGGAGGTGGAAACCTGAGCTCGGAGAACCTCCGTCACTTACCTGAGGTCACTCCGCTAGTGACAGGTGAAGCCCCAGGGTCACTGGACTCACAGGACTGCCCCTGTGTCCCGTCCTCCACCCCAGTTAAAAAAAGGTGGTAGGCCCAGTGGGTTCCGAGACCGTGTTAGAGGCGTGCGGATGGATTTTTACATACTTGTGTATTACAAACAAATTATGCCATCAAACCTGTGGTTTCAGTGAGAATATTGCCTAGGAGAAAATCAAGGTTTAAGAAGCGAGATTATTTAGGATTGAATTTAAGAACAATTGCTGTTGTTCAGTTGCTCAGTCGTGTCCAACTCTTTGCAAACCCATGGACTGCAGCACATCAGGCTTCCCTGTCCTTCACCATCTCCCTGAGTTTGCTCAAACTCATGTCCATTGAGTCAGTGATGCCATCCAACCAATCCATCCTCTATCACCTGCTTCTCTTCCTGCCCTCAATCTTTCCCAGCATCAGAGTCTCTTCCAATGAGTTGGCTCTTCACATCAGGTGGCCAAAGTATTGGAGCTTCAGCTTCAGCATCAGTCCTTCCAATGAATATTCAGGACTGATTTCCTTTAGAATGGACTGGTTTGATCCCCTTGCAGTCCAAGGGACTCTCAAGAGTCTTCTCCCACACCAAAGTTCAAAAGCATCAGTTCTTCTGTGCTCAGCCTTCTTTCTGGTCCAACTATCACATTCATACATGACCACTGGAAAGGAAGTACAAATTTGGTCTAGACTGCAGCATGGCAAAAAGTCAGGGACTTGGGATAAAACCCAGTGCTGTATAAGTCACACAGTCAGCCCGCCTCCCTCCTGACCCTCAGCTTCCATCTGCAGCCCGAGTGCCTTGATGCTCCCTCTCAAATCCCTCTCCCTTGGACCTCAACCTCGGGCCAGCTCCCCACACCCCATTCTGTTTCAGAAATGCCTGTAAAGAATGACCTCCACCATATGTCCCTCTCTTGAACCCTCTGCACTCTGAACTCTGCTTCCTGCCCCCGTTGAGGCTGCCGTCTTCGTGGTCCAGTGGCCTCCTTTGGAATGACCGTCGGTGGCCCTGATGCGGGTGGCGCCTCTCTCTCAGGACTTCTGGACCCCACGCTCCTGTGGCTTCCCCCCTTTTCTCTGGATCCTTGCCCCCAGGCTCCTCTGAGGATCTGCACTTCCACTCACCTTGGAATTCTGTTCCTTAGACCCATTTGGATGCCCTCCTTGCTCCCTGCTTAGCTGGTTCACTCCCTCCCTTGGCTTTAATATCAACCATGAACTGATAACCCCCCTGCTTACATCTGCACGCCATCTCCTGAAATCCCGACCTGCCTGCTGGGCGTCTCCCCTCGGGCCGCTCACAGGCTCCTCCCACTCGACTGCCTGAGCTAAACCCTGGACCACTCCCACCCCCCTGCCTGAGCTGGCTCTTCCACCCACAGTCTCACTGGCAGATGAATATTGGGGCTCCACGTGTCTGGCCTCCTCTCGCCTCGGGAATGTGTCTGGGATCTAACCTCTTCTCTCTCCTCCCCACCACCTTCCTACTCAAAGCATGGTCTTCTCGCATACTTCAGGGACCAAACTGCTCGCTTCAATCTGCTTGGATAGTAACAGCCGGACCTTTTGAAAGACACAACTGGAGTCAAATCACCCCCTGCTTAGAGTCATCTCCTCCACTCTCATCCCGTCCCCTTGGGATACAATCCAGACCCCTCAGCATTTACAAGGCTCCCACGGAAACAGCTGCAGCAACGAACCTCTGTGGCCAGAAGCTAGTTGCAGAGGGTGGGGGCCGGTCCCCTTTTTACCCGCTGCTGAAGCAGACACGTTCGGGCGCTCGTGGCCGCTCCTCGGTGTCAGCAGCCCAGGCCCCTTCCGCCTTGTGGCTCTGCTGGTCTCGTGGGTCCAAGGCGACTGTTCGAGGTCCTGTCATTCCATGGGGCAGGGGAGGAAGGGAGGGAGAGAACAAGCAGCAAGTCGGATGCGGTCCTGCTCACATCCACGGACCAAGCTGCATCATGTGGCCACGCCTGGCTGCCAAGGAGGCTGGGAAATATTGTGTTTGGCTGGGTGGTCATGTGCCCAGCCAACTCTTCTCTTACGACAGAGGAAGGGGAGAAGGAAGTGGGAGGACGGCTGAAATTCCTTCTCAGGAAAGGACAGTTTGCCCCTATCCTGGGGAACCTCTCTGAGTCTCGGTGCCTGTATGTAAAACGGGTAGGGGGCTGCGGGGATGCCCTGAGATGGTAAATGGCGAATGAGCGCGCTGAACCCTGTCAGGGTGCTTCTCCACTGTCGTCTTTCTCCTTCCATCCCTGCCCCCGGGGCCTGGGATTTGGCATCCGTGGCTCGTGAACCTTGGGTACTGTGACTGAACCGGCACTTAGTAGGGCCAAAGAAAAACAGCCCTGCAGCATCTGCCTTGTTGCCTTGTCTGTGCCGAGGTTTTGGCACAGGCGGGGCTGGGGGGAGGGCTGGGGGCCTCAGGAGGCGAGGCTGGCAGGGCAGGCGCAGTTGGTGCGTGGCAAACCGAACCTGTCAATTCCAGAAGCTTTTGGCACGCTGTGGAAGCACTAGATGACTTTGAGAAGTGTCTGTGTGTTTTTTCCCCAAGTGCAGTTATTTTTGCCGCTGTGAAATGTTCTGAAATCTGACAGTTTTGTTTTGAGTCTTAGCCCGATGGGAAGATGGAAAGGAACACTGCCTCCCAGTTCTGTGGCACTCGCTTCTCGGGGTCTCCTGAGGACACCCAGATCCTGGCAGAAGTGGCCAAGGAGAAGCCAGGCAACCAAGATCTCCTGGGGACGGGCGCACAGTGGGTCAGGCGTGCAGTGGGTCATGACCAGGAGCTCTCAGACCCACTCAGGGCATGAGACCCAAGGGCTGACTTGGCCGATGTAAAAGCACCTACTGTGAGTCAGGCCCTCCCCCACCAAACATTTGTTGAGCACCTACTGTGTCTTCACATGTCAGATGTAGACTGTGCACCTACTGTGTGCCAGGCCCTCACCCACCAGGCATTTCCTGAGCACCCACCATTGGTGCGGGGGCATGAGAGGGCTCTTGGTGGACAAGTGGGTGGTGGTGGGGGCGGAGATGGATGGGGATGATGCTGAAGGATGTAGACCCCAGAAGACAGAGAGATGACTCAGATGCAGACCCTGGTCATCTGAAATCCATGGGGGTCCTGCCAGGCTGCAGGGAGGATGGGGGGAGGTCTGAGTGCACCAGGGGACTGGGCGTATCCTGGTCTCATTGCTGCCCCCATCCCTTGTCTGTCTCCTCCTCTTCCCAAGGTCACGGCTCTCCAGGCCTGGGCCAGACACCTCTGCTCTTCCCGCCCGCCTGCCCTCTAGCTGATCTCAGATGCATCTTCACAGATGGCATCCTCACTGCCAGGTATGCCATGTGCTTCTCCACTCTGGCATCTTCAGGCCCCTCTTGTTGGGTCCAGTCACCCGTGGGCACCTCCAGTCATTTCTCCCTGCGTGTGGTTGTCATGAGCTTGTCACGTGCGCCCTAACTGCCCAGGCTCTGTTTCGGTGCCCATCACAGGCACTGGCCCCACTGTTTCTGGATCAGCAGCATCTCAGCTGCCTTCTGACCTCGGGAGTCCCAGGATCCCGGCACATGGATTGTAATGCAGTCGGTGACTTCCCTGAGCACCTGCTGAATGCCAGGCATGGAGCCAAGGGCTTTACCTGCACCAGAATCCCAACAACAGCCCTGGGTGGCAGCAACCACTGTGATCTCCATCTTCACAGATGACAAAACCAAGACCCAGATGAACAGATTACCGGATGACGCAGAGTGCATCCAGTATTTCCCAAAAAAGCCAGTCGTTGACTTAACCCCGGATGATAGCTGGGGGAGTGGAAATTAAGCTATAACAACAGTGATCTCGTACACGTGTACAAATGGTTTTATGTTTACAAAGTACTTTTCTACATTGCTATGGAGACTGAGGATGTAGCCTTTCCCTCTGAGAGGTAGACACAGAAGTAACTGACAATCACACTACAGTGTGTTTCTGGTTAAAAAGGCAAGCAAAAACAGGGCAAGGTTCCTGCCCTCTCTCCCCAGCCTTCACTTTGGGACCTTCATGGAGAGACACTGCTGCTCTGTTAGTTACAGGACTGGCGGCCTTAACAAAGATGCTGTCACAGTGAGCAAAATCAGAATGTTTCCTTTTCTTCCTTTCAATATAAGCTGTGCAGGGCTGATACTGCAACTTCCTGGCTCCTGGGGCACAGGCTCCTCCCACCCCAATTCTTCCACTTTCAAGTACCTTTCACTTTGTAGCTCAGGAAGGTCGTGCCTACAACCAACCACACGATGCAGCCCAAGAAAGAGGAGGCAGAGTGCAGAGTGCATGGCTCTTTCCTTAAGGAGCTGCATGTGCTGCTTCTGCTTGCATCCCACTCACTGCAAGTTGCTCACATGGCCTCATCTAGCTGCAAGGGAGGCAGGAAACATTGTCTTGGGGGGCGGCTCTGTTCCTAGCTCAAACTTAAAGGGCTCTGTTTTTAAGGAACAAGGGGGCAAATGGACATTGGGGAACAACTAACAGTCTTGGCCATGGTCCACCCCTGTGGGCCCCCTGATTTCCATGCAGGCTGTCCCTTCCAGCCCCTGGACACATTCAATCCCTTCTCTTGAGATCAGTCCTGAAGTCCTGCCCAGGCATTGCATCCAGCCATGTCCAGGGTCCAAAGGGAACGTGCAGACCTCTTATCAAGACCAGATGTGAAGGCTCATGGACAGGGAAACTATTAATGAAAAAGACAGTGGTTTATAGCCGCCCTTAGGTGATGATGGGGCAAGAACAGCAGAACTGCGGTAAACTTGCTTTTGGAACAGATGAGCATGGACAACACAGCTGCTGTTGTCCAGGATGACGACTGAATCTGGTTGGGCAGGCGTCACCACCACTCTGCTGCAGCTGACCCCTTTGGTGACCCAGCCTCTGCTTCTTGGAGGAGTGCATTGTCCACCATCTCCCGCTGGCCTTGCTGGGTCCTCTGAGAGCACTCTCCTTTCCCACCCCTGTCTCCAAATCCACCCTAGTAGTGGGCGTGGCTGACTACGCCCTTCCTGGTGGCCACCAAACCTCCACAGCATATTTCTGGCTGTGTCTACATTTCAGGAGTGTCTAGGGATCTCTTTGGGGCGGGAGTGTCAAAAAGTAACAAGCTTCGGGAAGCTGGGCTGTGGTTTATTTGGCAACACAATTCCGTCCCAAACTTAGTAGGTCTATTTGCATCTGGCTATTCAATATTGCATGTAACCCCACTTAAGGTCTTGTCCAGGTCTTGCTTTTTACTCTGATGAAGCTGCTCTTTCGTTTCCAGGCCTCCGTTTTCAGTTCATTTCACAGCAGCTACTTTGATGTTATCTGAACCACAGGCTTGAATGGGGAGACGGAACCACATTCAGACCGTGGCCCCCAGGACAGCTGCCCTTGCCTGTTTGAGAACTCTTTATGGGAGGAGCTGGGAAGGGATGGGGTCATCTCTTTCTCCACCAGGACTGCACCTCCAAATCCATCTTCATAATTTTCCTGTATTACTTCCTAAAGGCAGCGCGCCACAGCCAGCACACCTGCACTGAGTCTCAAGCCAGTTTTATATTATCAGGGGCCATCACGATGTATTCAACCTTCCAGACATCTCAGGGAGCATTTTTATGACAGGCTTTCGGCAGCACCGGGGCCGATAGCTTTCCCGTTCACAAAATCTGAATCCTAGACTCTGGAGGCCAACTTTGGAAGTCTGGGTTTGTTGTAGCAATGCCCCAGCCCCAGTACGTTTGTGTAGCCAAATCCGTTAATAGTCAACATATTGGCTTGACTGCTAGAACAAATACCTAACCCTGAGCCCCCCGAAGTGGCTTAAACATGATGGGAGTTAATTTTTTTCTTATGTTACAATCCAAGTGGTTCAGGATGACATGGTGACAGCAGAACCTCAGGAACCTAGACACGTGTAGCCTGCTGCTCTACTGGCCTCAAAAGAAACTTTGAGTTCACGGTCTAAGATGGCTGCTGCAGCTCCATCCATCCCATCTGCATTCTGGCCAGGGCCGAGCAGAGAAGAGGAAGAAGACGACATGCCCTGCCCCTTCCTCTCAAGCCGGGGCCTGGAACATGCACATGTCAGCCTACTCATATCCCGTGGCGAAAAGGGATCTGAGGTTCAGGGCACTGAGTCGCCCGTGCGCCTGAGTGTTTGTGTGTGTGTGTGTATGTATGAGCTAGTGTATTGCCCAGGCCTCTCTCCCTCTTCATCCAGCGCTCTTTCTTTAAGCAGCGACACTGGAAAGAAGCAGGCCTGGGAGAGAAATGAGATCCTTTGTTCCAACTGCGAAATGCCTGTGCTTGGAATTGGGAACCTGGGGAACAGAATGAATAGCTTGTGCATTGTGGTCATGTACTCTCAAGGCCCAGGATGCCCGCTGGCTGGGCAGCCATGAGCCAGCCGGCTTGTGGGTGAGTGGTGCCTACTGCAGTCCTGGCAGGGCCCGAGCCCCACCTTCCTGCCCGTCTGGCTCTGATGTTGCCGGCTGTGCCCGTCTCAGGTTTTTCGCCTGTTGTTCAGTCACTCAGTCTTGTTCGACCCTTTGAAACCCCATGAACTGCAGCACGCCAGGCCTTCCTTGTCCTTCACTATCTTCTGGAGTTTGCTCAGACTCGTGTCCATTGAGTCGGTGCTGTTGTCCCACCGTTTTCACCTGTAAGATGGACTTAATGCTTTTGTCCTGTTACATCCCACATTGTTTTCGGACCTCAGACGGGAGACTGGAGGCCAACAGGCCATCAGCTGGAACGTTGCGAGTGGTTGAACAGGGGCCCCCAAAGGGACTCTGCAGATGAGATGAAGCTCAGGATCCTGAGGTGGGAAAATGGTCGTGGATCACCCAGAGCGGGGCATGTAACCTGGAGGGTCCTTAGGGAAAGCGGGAGATGGTGGGATCAGAGAAAAGAGGATGTGATGATGGAAGCAGAGGCCATAGTAATGTAGTTGGCAGAGAGAAGGGCCACGAGCCCAGGTGTTGGAGGGCTAGGAGACTTCTCCCCAGAGCCTGCAGGAAGAACCGCCCCAGGTCACGCCTTGGTTTTAGCCAGGTGAGACCACTTGGACTCCTCAGCCGAAAGTACAAGGGTTTGTGTGGTTTTCGGCTGCAGAGTTGGTGAGGTCTTGTTACAGCAGCAACAGGAGTCAGATATGTGAAGGCCTGGGGTGTTGGGACCCTGTAGGATTGCAGCTGGCAGGATGGGAAGCAGTGGGTGGAAGGAGACTTGAAAGGCCCAGAAGGACAGGCAGGCTCTTTGCTGGATGGTGAGCGGCCTCTGGGACCAGCGTGTGGGGGTCTGGGAGGGGCTCCCAGGGAGGCCAGCCAGGAATGCCCTGAACCCGCCTTCCACCCCCATCGAGGGGGCTGTACTTAATCTCGAGGAAGAGAGACCCACAAGGGTGGTGTGGGGGCCCATGGAGATGCCTCCGGGCCAGGAAATGACTGGCCTGTAGGAAGGCAACCGGAAACGGCCTCAGCCGGAGTGCTTGCGGTCGCGGTGTTGTGCAAAGTTCTGGAAGCCGGTGCGTCTCAAGAAGTACCCGGGTGTGCAGGGCCGCGGAACGAATCTTGGATCAGCCAGATCAGAGCCCCAACAGCACAGGGAAACCAGAGGCAAAGACCCGGAGCTTTTTATTGAGAGTGCTTTCAGAGACACCCTACACAATCCAGGGTCCAGCGACCTCTGGCTCTCGGGGGAGGGGCTGTCGAAGTGCAAAAATGCTCTGCAAGCGGAGCCCAGGAGGGTCCCTGGGAATTGGAAGCGTGGCTCAGCCAAGGCGCACAATGAAAAGAAATGTGTGACCATGAAAGAGACACATTCAAAATCGCATGTTTTTCGTCTTCAGTGTTCACGGAAACATGCCCATTAGCGGGGGTGGGCGCAGTGTGGGTGGGGGAGGCCCGGCGGAACGCGGCAAAGGGCTCCAGGGAACAGGATTTCTGTGCGCGGCGAAGACGCCACCCTGGAAAGCCACGTGTAGACGCGTGCGTCCAACAGCCCCACGGATGGTTTCAGATCCTGCAGGGAAGAGAGAAAAAAACATTCTGAACATTGCCAGAATGGTATTTGAGTAAACAGTGTGGACAGCTGCTCCTCGCTGTCGGAGCCAAAGAAATTCTGCTGTCCTCCAGGAGGAAAACGCGTTTGACCAGGGACCCATTAACTGGGGGCTGATCTGCCTGGCAGGATTGGCGCTCCTGCCAGGGGCACTCCGGGGGTCTCTGGACTCCACCTCGAGCACCCTCTTTTCAGCTGACTGTGGGTTCCCTGACTTGCAGATGCGTTTTCCCCCCTTCCTAGAGAAAGTGTTAATTGTGCGTGGGAGGGGGAGGCGGCCCCCTCTGGGGGCTGCAGCCTGGCTTGAACCCCAGGTGGAGATGTGGGAGGTGCTGGGAGAGCCGGGTGCCCCCCAAAGTGGCAGGTGGGGGAGGCAGGGAGGCCCGGGGAGGCCATGCCAAGGCCTGTCCGGCCCAAAGGTCAGAGGCACACAAAGGATGCTGGAGTTCGCCCTCTCCCCCGGGAATGACCCAGTGTGAGAGCCGAGCTGCTCCTCCAGCAAAGCGCCTGGGGATTAATTAGTTTAATTGGTCCCTGCTTTAGGCCAAATAGTCAGTGTCAAAAGAGAAAAGTAAAAGATACTTTCCCATTTGGGAAGACAAAAACGGCCCCTGGCAATGGCGGAGGGTGGTAATAACAACAAAAAGCCTTTGCGGGAGTTGACTTGAATGGCCTGGGAAGGCGGCTGGACCCCAGCTCGGACCCCCCTCGCATACCAAGCAGAGATGGGAGCCCTCTGGGAAAGGCCGGCCCAGGAACTTGTTCTGGCCAAGGCGCCACCCCCAGCCTCGGGCAGAAACATCTCGGGGTGGGGGGCCATTGAGCCTCGTTATCAGGATTTCTACCCCTGGCCACGAATGCCCCCAACTTTCCCCAACCTCATTTGCAAGAGGAAACCGGGTCCCCAGAGGACTGGTTGGTCCTGGCTGCGCCACGCTTGGGGCGGTGGACTCTGGTTTTCATGCAGTAATTGTTGTGGGGCTGGGGAGCCTGGTGGGGAGAGAGGCTTGAAGCAGGTCCGTGGGTGTTGTTAAGATGCGCAAAGACCTGTCTTATGTCTTAGAGGGTGGAGGTGTTGGGGGGGGGGCAGGGCCAGAGCCCACAGCCCAAGGTTAGGCTAGCTGTGTGACCTTGGACAAGTCACTTGGCCCCTCTGGGCTCCTGTCCCCATGCCTCAGGTGGAGATCATGCACGTGCCCTGATGCAGCGCCGGTGTGCGTTGTTAGGATGGTGAGCACAGACGCCAAGGGCATCTCTTGCACGAGGACGGTGTGCAGCCCCAGGGGAGCTGGGACAGGTGAGGGAATCACGGCCGAGGCTGGAGGAGCGGCCCCAGGTGCATTTTCCCAAGTAAAGAAGGTTGAAAGAGTCGGTCGCGACTGAGCGCGCACGCTCGCAAGACAATACGAGAGTCGGAAAGACTGGGGAACAAAATGTAATGACTTTAAAAATCACACTGGATCTTTTCTATTTATATTCTCTTACCCAAGCTGAGGTAGAAAATATTTATCTGTGCTGTTTTACAAGAAATGGCCTCTGGCCAGATGAGACGCAACTTTGGTCCACAGAGCTCAGAAGACAAAGGGAGGAAGGGGGCTCCATCATGAAGGGGGCTCCATTCATTGTGTCAGACTACCCCGCAGAGACCAGGAGGCCACTCTTGTTTTGTCTTGTTTTACAGCTTAAAAAAAAAAATTGTAAAATCTACTCTGTTGTTCTTGTTTAGTCACTGAGTTGTGTCCAACACTTTGTGACCCCATGGACTGTAGCTTGCCAGGCTTCCCTGCCCTTCACTATCTCCCGGAGTTTACTCAAACTCACATCCATTGAGTTGGTGATGCCATCCAATTATCTCATCTTCTGTCTTCCCCTTCTCCTTTTGCCTGCAGTCTTTCCCAGCATCAGGGTCTTTTCCAACGAGTCTGCTCTTTGCCTCCGGTGGCCAAAGTATTGGAGCTTCAGCTTCAGCACCAGTCCTTCCAATGTATATTCAGGGTTAGTTTCCTTTAGGATGGACTGGTTCTATCTCCTTGCTGTCCAAAGGACTCTCAAGAGTCTTCTCCAGCACCACAGTTCGAAAGCATCAGTTCTTTGGCACTCAGCCTTCTTTATGGTCCAACTCTCATATCTGTACATGACTATTGGAAAAACCGTAGATTTGACTATACAAACTTTTGTCGGCAAAGTAATGTCTCTGCCTCTTAATATGCTGTCTAGGTTTATCATAACTTCCCTTCCAAGGAGAGTGAAAAAGCTGGCTTAAAACTCAACATTCAAAAAACTAAGATCATGGCATCCGGTCCCATCACTTCATGGCAAATAGAAGGGGAAAAAGTGGAAACAGTGACAGATTTTATTTTCTTGGGCTCTAAAATCACTGCGGATGGTGATTGCAGCCATGAAATTAAAACATGCTTGCTCCTTGGAAAAATCTACATAGCATATTATTTACCATTTTAATAATCTTGAAGTGTATACTGAAGTGGTGTTAAGTACATTTCACATCATTGTACAACCGTGACCACCATCCGTTTCTAGAACTCTTTGATCTTTCCCAACTGAAACTCTGTCCCCATTAAACAACCCCCGCCCCCGCTTCCCCCTGGCACCGACCCTAAAGTCCTGTCTCTGTGAATCTGACAGCTCCGAGTACCTCATAAGTGTGGAATCATACGCTCTTTGTCCTTTTGTCTTACTTATTTCACTTAATGTTCTCAGCGTTTGGCCAGGTGATAGGATAAGTCAGATTTTCCTTCCTTCTTTAAAAAAGTTGTATTTATTTCTTCACTTGTTTGGCTGCCTTGGGTCTTAGTTGCAGCTCATGAGCTTAGTAGTTTTCGGTGCTCGGGTTTAGCTGCTCCGTGGCATGGGGGATACTATTTCCACAAGCAGGGACTGAAGCTGAGCACGCCTGTGTCCCCTGTTTTGCAAGGTGGATCCTCAACCGCTGGACCTTAGGGAAGTCCTTTCTTCCTTCTTAAGGCTGGAAAATATGCCAAGAGGGCTTCCCAGGTGGCATGAGTGGTAAAGAACCTCCTCCTGCCAATGCAGGAAACATAAGAGATTTGGGTTTGATTCTGGGGTCAAGAAGATCCCCTGGAGGAGGGCATGGCAACCCACTCCAGTATTTTTGTCTGGCGATATTCCAAGAGGCCTTTGGTTTTATTCTGTGGTGTGTTGGTGGTGGGGGATACAAAGAGAGAAGGAGGGGTTGGCCCAGATCCAGTGGCCAGAAGGGAGGTGGCCGTGGGCTCTTCTGGGGGCGGGATGAAGTTGCCGAGGTTGACTCTCTGTGGGAGGACTGGGGGAGATTTCATTTTTTCAGTAGCTTAAACGGAATACCTTAGGGCCAGATCACAGGTGAGGCACCGGGACTACATGCAAAATTTCAGGAAGCGTCCTCAGTATCAGTGACCCAGATAATTCACATTTTACTGCAGTATTTAACAAAACAGAAGTAATCAAAAAAGTCTGTGATGAACAAAATACCAAAATTTAAAGTGAACACAGGATTAGTCTGGTTCTGTCTCACTCAGGTTCTCCTAAGGATTGGCCTAGCACAGATCTTGTCTTTATTTTAAATTTTGGTATTTTGTTCATTAGGGGTTTTTTTCCATTATTTTTTGTCTAAGTTACGGTCAAATATACATAACACAAAACTCATCATTTGCAACCATATTTAGGTGTACACTTCAATGGTATTAAATACATTCAACTGCGTGCGTTCTCAGTTGCTCCGTCCTCTTTGCGACTCCATGGACTGTAGCCCACTAGGCTCCTCTGTCCATGGAATTTTCCAGGCAAGAATACTGGAGTGGGTAGTCATTTCCTCCTCCAGGCAATCTTCCTGACTCAGGGATCGAACCTGCGTCTCCTGCGTCTCCTACGTCTCCTGCATTGGCAGGCGGATTCTTTATCCTTGAGCCACATGGGCAGCCCGTTAAATACATTCACATTGTTGGGTAACTCTCACCACCATCCACCCCAGAAATTTCTTACTTCCCCAGCTGAAGCTCTGTCCCTATTACACACAAACTTCCCTTTCTCCCTCGCCCAGCTTATTGGAAGCTACCCTTCTACTATCTGTTTCTATGGATTTGACTACTCTAGGGAACTCATGGAAGTACAGTCAGAACTATTTGTTCTTTTGTTATTGACATTTCACTCAGCGTATTGTCCTCAGGGTTCGTCTGTGTTGTAAGAGTACCAGAATTGACTTCCTTTTTAAGACTGAGTAACATTTCCTTACTCAGTGGATAGACCACATCTTGTTTATCCGTTCATAGGTTGATGAACTTTGGGGTTTATTTCCACCCTTTGGCTATTGTGAATAGCGCTGCTATGAACATTGTTGTACAAAGATTTTCATGAGTCCCTGGCTTCAATTCTTTCAGAGCAGAATTCCTGGATTATATGGTAATTCTGCGTTTAGCTCTTTGAGGACGGGCAAAACTGTTTTCCGTGGTAGATGCTCTGTTTCTTATTCCCATCGGCAATGCACAAGGATTTCAGTTTCTCTACACCCTTCCAACACTTGTTCTTTTCGTTAAAAAAAAAAAAAAAAAAATTAGCCAGCCCGACGGGTGTGAGGTGGTATCTCACTGTGGTTTTGACTTGTGTCTCCCCAGTGACTAATGATGCGGAACATCTCTTCATGTGCTGCTTCGCCATTTCTGTAACTTCTCTGGGGTAATGTCCATTCAGTTCCTTTGCCCATTTTTGAATTGGGCTGTTTATTTTGTTGTTGTGATTGAGTTGTATCTGCATTACTTTTGACTTAAAAATTATTGCCTTAAATGCAACTAATCTTCATTGCTGAGCTTTTTGGTGTTTCCTTGAATTCTGCATGAAGGGAGTACCTCATTTGCCTCGCCCTGGTTCCAGACCTGGTTCTCTGGGGGAGGAAAATTCCTGGAGGGGTGGGTGACAGCCAGGGTGGGAGAAGGACAGACGAGGGGGAGTGGGCTGGGGGGCCGGCCTGGTGGGAAGGGCAAAGTGGAGGGCTGAGGAAGGTCTGACCCTTGGTGTTCTCAAGGCTGCCGTGTAACAGCCCCTGTCCTCCAACAGGAGCCCTCCACGAGTGGTTTCTCATCGAAAAGGAGGAGGAACGGCTGAGTTTGTGAGTTCGATGTTTGGGCCAGTGCCTGGGAGAGGTAACAGAATAGCTGCAAATGTGGTGTTGAGGATGGGGAAGGACGGGTGACCGGGTGAGGTTGGTGCTCAGCCGTGCTGGCCTCCTGGGGATGTGTGCCCAGCCACGTGGATCCTACGGGGATGAAGAGACAGTGCAGACCCACTCTCCTCCCTTACCCTTTGACCTGCCAGGCAGCTGGGGCTGCATAGGAGGTCCACTCAGCAAGCTCAAACAGACTGCGTCCCTCTTCTAAAGGACGGGTGCCCTTCCTGCACCCTGGGTACCACGTGGTATATCCATCACCAGTTGTGCACGTGTGTGCAGTTGAGTCCGACTCTATGGTACCCCACAGAGAGAAGCCTGCCAGGCTCCTCTGGCCATGGGATTCTCCAGGCAAGAATACGAGGGTGGGTTGCCATTATCTTCTCCGGGGGATCTTCCCGACCCAGGGATGGAACCTGCCTCTCCTGCGTCTCCTGCATTGGCAGGCAGGTTCTTTACCACTGAGCCGCCTGGGATGCCTTATCCATCACCACGGCCAAGCCCAAAGGCAGTGGTGGTGATGTGTCGAGTCTCCAAGGAAGTGGGAGAACCTCAGATTCTCACCAGAATTCAACCCACATCACAGCATCGTTAGCATCAGACTGGGATCTGCTTGTTCGGATTTCTGGACAGCATCCTAAGAAGAGTGGTTATTGGGGTCATTAATAATAATCAGTTGGCCTTTATTCTCAAAGACAGAAGTGCTCCTTCTGGGAAGCCTAGCTGAAATGCCACATCCCAATTTGATAAAAACTATAAATATACAAATCTGAGTTCAATGAATATGAAGTAGAATAAATAAAAAGAAAAGCACACTGAGCTCTATCATAATTAATTTTCTGAATTCAGAGATAAACAGAAAATACTAAATGCAGCCAGGTAAGAACGAGACCTACAGAGGAACAATATACAAATGCCAGTAGCAATCCTTTTGGAAACAGTGCAAGCTGGAAGTCAGTGGGTGAATATCTTTAAAATAGAGAAGGAAATGGTTCATCTAGAATTCTATTTTCTGCAAAAATGTCTTTCCAAAATGGAAGGCAAAATAAAGAGGTTTTTAAGACCCTAGCAGACTGACACTACAGGAAATATTAAAGGAAGTTAATATTAAAGGAAGCAGAAAGAAGATAATATTAGATAGAAATCTGGATCTACAGAAAAAGAGGCAAGAGTATTAGAAGTGGTAAATATGTAGAGAAATGTAAAAAAAATTAAAAACAAACAAAAGCTCATTTTAAGGCTGATTATTCACAGTGATATTTGTGGCATTCTGGCGGTTCATAAGTTTTATTTAAAAACTTGAATTAATACATTTAAATTATAGATGTCATGTATACTCATTTCATTCAGATTCAAATAGAAACTCAATAATAATAAAATCTTCAATCTATTCCCTGAAAGAAGTAATGTTTGATAATCAACATCCTGTACATTTTGTATATTAAACATTAAAATATACAGACACGTATGGAATATTAATTTTTACATTAAATATTTAACATTATTCTGCTAATTGCATTTATTTTTGCTAATTGCATTTAAAAACACTTACTAAAAGAAAAGTTTTCTTCAACTTTTAATTTCCTTAGAAAACAACTGACCATTTAAAACAAAATATCAACAATATACTCTGGGGCTTATTATATATTGCAAAGTAAAATCTATGACCACAGTAGTACATAGGACAGGGGAATTAAATGAAAGAACATTGCAGGATACTTACATTATATGTGAAGTGGTACAGCATTTGACGGTAGACTGTGATATGTACATTTAAATTCTGGAGCTACTTCTGAAAATTAGAACAAAGAGATACAATTGATTAGAGAGAATCAATCTGTGGAGAGAATGGAAATTAAAAAAACGTAATTAATTGCAAAGAAGAAAAGAAAAAAAAGAACAGAAGACAGATGGGACAAATAAAAAACGAGTGGATAGGGCTTCTCCGGTGGCTCAGTTGTTAAGAGTCCTCCTGCCAATGCAGAGAATATGAGTCTGATCCCTGGTCTGCGAAGATTCCATATGCCCTGGGGCAGCTAAACCCGTGTACCACAACTTCTGAAGCCCGTGAACCCTGGGGGCCGTGCTCTACAACAGGAGAAGCCACCGCAACGAGAAGCTTGTGTACGGCATCTAGAAAGTAGGCCCGCTTGCCACAGCTGGAGAAAAGCCACCAAGCAGTGCAGACCCAACACAGTCAAAAGGAAAAAAAAAAGTGGAAAGACGGTAGACCTACAGCCAGTGATTCTGATAATTACATTAAATGTTTACATTTCCAAACACTTCAGTAAAAGGCAGAGATTGTGACACAGGATGAAAGAGCAAGGCTCGACTGTATGTTGCTTGAAAGTGAACATGTTAGCCGCTCAGCCGTGTCTGGCTCTTTGCGACCCCGTGGGCTGTAGCCTGCCAGGCTCCTCTGTCCATGGAATTGTCCAGGCAAGAATACTGGAGTCGGTAGCCATTTCCTTCTCCAGGGAAGCTTCTCGACCCAGGGTTGAACTCAGGTCTTCTGCATTGAGGGTAGATTCTTTACCATCTGAGTCACTAAGGAAGACCCCATATGGTGCTTATAGAAACCTATTTTAAATATTCAAAAATCAATTATACGTTCACATACTATCAAAAAAAGTTGGTAAGTGAAATTTTAAAATGCTGTATTATAAATGAATTATATAAACGAAAAGCAAAAGAATGAGGGAATATTGAAAAGGCACAGGAGCCAGTCTGAAAGAGCTCCAAATGGCCAACGCTGTAACAATATTAGAAACAGAATGACCATGAGAGCATTGGATTCTAGAGGAAAACAACAGAATGGGAAAGACCAGCGATGTCTTCAAGAAAATTAGAGATACCAAGGGAACATTTCATGCAAAGATGGGTACAGTAAAGGACCGAAATGGTATGGACCTAACAGAAGCCAAAGATATAAAAAATACACAGAAGAATTATACAAAAAATATCTTAATAGCCCGGATAACCTCGATAGTGTGATCACTCACCTAGAACTGGACATCCTGGAGTGTGAAGTCAAGTGGGCCTTAGGAAGCATCACTACAAGCAAAGCTAGTGGAAGTAATGGAATTCCAACTAAGCTATTTCAAATCCTAAAAGAGGATGCTATCAAAGTGCTGCACTCAATATGCCAGAAAATTTGGAAAACTCAGCAGTGACCACAGGACTGGAAAAGGTCAGTTTTCATTCCAGTCCCAAAGAAGGGCAATGTCAAAGATGCTCAAATAACCACACAATTGCACTCATTTCACATGCTAGCAAGGTAATACTCAAAATCCTTCAAGCTAGGCTTCAACAGCTCATGAACTGAGAACTTCTGGATGTACAAGCTGGATTTAGAAAAAGCAGAGGAACCAGAGATCAAATTGCCAACATCCACTGGATCATAGAAAAAGCAAGAGACTGCCTGGATTGCAACAAACTGGAAAATTCTTAAAGAGATGGGAATATCAGACCACCCTACATGTCTCCTGAGAAACCTGTATGCAGGTCAAGAAGCAACAGTTAGAACTGGACATGAAACAATGGACTGGTTCAAACTGGGAAAGGAGTACGTCAAGGCTGTGTATTGTCTCCCTGCTTATTTAACTTATATGCAGAGTGCATCATGCAAAATGCCATGCTGGATGAAGCACAAGCTGGAATCAAGATTGGCGGGAGAAATATCAATAATCTCAGATATGCAGATGACACCACTCTTACGGCAAAAAGAACTAAAGAGCCTCTTGATGAAAGTGAAAGAGAGTAAAAAAGCTGGCTTAAAGCTCAGGATTCAAAAACGAAGATCATGGCACCGGGTCCCATCATTTCATGGCACATAGATGGGGAAACGATGGAAAGAGTGACAAACTTTATTTTCTCCAGAATCACCACAGATGGTGACTGCAGCCATGAAAGTAAAAGGCTCCTTGTAAGAAAAGTTATGACAAACCTAGGCAGCATTTTAAAAAGCAGACATATTACTTTACTGATAAAGCTCCATATAGTCAAAGCTGTGATTTTTCCAGTAGTCATGTATAGAACTGAGATTTGGAGCATAAAGAAGGCTGAGTGTGAAAGAATTGATGCTTTCAAACTGTGGTACTGGAGAAGACTCTTGAGAGTCCCTTGGACTGCAAGGAGATCAAACCAGTCAGTCTTAAAGGAAACCAACCCTGAATATTCTTTGGAAGGATTGATACTGAAGCTGAAGCTCTGGTACTTTGGGCACCTGATGTGAAGAGCCAACTTATTGGAAAAGACCCTGATGCTGGGAAAGACCGAGGGCAGGAGAGAAGGAGGTGACAGAGGATGAGATGGTTGGATGGCATCACCAACTCAACAGACATGAGTTTGAGCAAACTCTGAAAGATGGTGATGAACAGGGAAGCCTGGTGTGCTGCAGTCCATGGGTTCTCAAAGAGTCGGGCATGACTGAGTGACTGAACGACAACAAGCATTGGATTCTAACCCAAATAATAAACTGAATATATTTTAGTCTGAACAAATATAAATTAATAATGTAATAGATAAATAAATGAAATTATATGAAAAGGACTATCACTGAAGTGAAATGAAAAGGAATGATACCTATATAGAAGAAGCCCAATTAATTCATGTAAAAAGGAATAAGGGGAAATCGAAAAATTGCCATTAGAATTTCATAGATATCATGGAGGCAAAATACACCAATGGATGCCAAAATTAGTGGGAGAAAGTTTAAGAAGAAACAGAACCTTTGCATTGCCTCAAAGTATCTCCCTGCTCTATTACAAAAAGAAAAATAGTGGCTACACAGTGGAGGAACCTGACAGACACCATGTTTACAAAGTGATGAAAGTTCCCATCACAAGAAGTAGGACACGGTGACGTCGAGGGCTCCCTGATACGGCACCGGGCACTCCTGCGGTATTCCTCTTGATGATGCAGAACCTCAGGTCACTATGAGAAGGCATGACGCAACACAAATCAAGGGACAGTCCAGAAAACACCTGAACACTGCTCTTCAAGGGTGCCAAGTCCTGACGGATGGGAATACTGAACAATTGCACAGACTGTCGGGGACTAAGGACGTGCCAGCTAGGAGCAGTGTGGGACCCTGAACTGCGCTCCGGAAGTGAAGACCATTTGTGAAAAAGTGGTAAAGTCCAAATAAAATCTGTAGTTTAGTTAATAGTATTTTACCAATGTTAATATCTTGGTTTTCTTAATTGGTCCATGACTTAGGCGTTATCATTAGAAAAGGTGAGTAAAGGGTATACATGTCTTCTGATATTCTAAGTGTCTAAAAAAGAATATATATTCTTTTTATGTACATATAAATGTATATATATTATATATGTATATAAATGTTATATACTATATATATGTATATAAATATATATATATATGTATGCTGCTGCTAAGTCACTTCAGTCGTGTCCGACTCTGTGCGACCCCACAGGCTGCCGTCTATGGGGTCGCACAGAGTCGGACACGACTGAAGTGACTTATATATATGTGTGCATATAAAGAATGTATATATGTGCATATATATATGAATATACAGATACATACACTAAATCACTTTGCTGTATGCCTGAAACTAACACAACATTGTAAATCAACTGTATGTCAATTGGCGAGAGTAGCGTGGAAACATACATACTACCACACGTGAAGCAGACAGCTAGTGGGAGCTCGTTGTATAATTCACATAACTCAAACTGGGACTCGGTAACAACTTAGAGGAGTGGGAGGTGGGAGGGATGTTCGAGAGGGTGGGGACCTACATATACCTATGGCTGATTCAGGTTGATGTATGGTGGAAACCAAGACAATATTGTAAAGCAATTATCCTTAAATTAAAACAAAAGCAAAAACACACCCAAAGTACATGCCACCTAAGTAAAGGCTTTAGATATTACAGGTCTAGACAATCGCTTGACTGTGACTTTGTGAGAAGCCTTGAGCCTGAACCACTCAGTTCATGGATTCCTGATGCTCAGAAATTATTAATAAATGTTGTTGTCTTAAGTCCCTATGTTTTGGGTTACTTTTAAAATGTAACAATAGACACCTACCTCATAGTGAGTTTTAGGAAATCGTTAATATAAACAGAATAAACATGTGGTCAAGACTGCAAAAATAATTCTACGTCAATAAAAAGTTGTTTGTTTTGAAAAAAAAAAAAAAGCCTTTACGATAGCATAAAATACATGAATGCCTAGGGATAAATGTCACACAATATATACCAGACCTGTACCCTAAAAGCTATAAAACACTGAAATTAAAAAGAAAAATAAGAGAGAAACTAAAGGATGATATGAAGAAATAAAAAGATATATCTCGTTCAGGGATCCAAAGATTCTATATGGTTAGATATCAATTTTGCCCTCAGCAATCTATGGATTCAGTGTGAATCTCAATTATAATCACACTGGTCTTTTTGTGGCAATTGATAAGGCAGTTCTAAAATTTACATGGCAATTCAAGGACCATGAATAGCCAAAGCAATTTCGAAAAAGAACAAAGAAGGAGGATTTATACCACTGAATTTTAAGCCCTACTGTGAAGCAATAGTATGCTACTGGTGTAAGAACAAATATCTAATCAATGGGACAGAATAGAGAACCTAGAAAAAGATCCAGGTATGTATGGCCAACTGATTTTTTTTAAAATGGGCATGGTGAATCTTAGAGAGAAGGAAAGTCTTTAAAACAAATATTGATAGGCATACATAAAAATACGAACCTCAACCCCTACCTCACATCACACACAAAAGTGATTTTGAAATGGATCACAGACCCGAACATAAAAACCAAAAATATAAAACTTCTAGGAAATGGAGATAAGTGATTTGTGCCCTGGAGGTGGGCAAAGGGTGTTTAAATTCTTTGAATTTTCTCTCTATTTTTGGGGCCCTGGGTCGTTGTTGCCGTGAACAGCCTCTCGTGGTGCTGGCTTCTCTGCTTGTACAGCACAGGTTCTGGGGTGCAGGCTCTGTGTCTGTGGCACACAGGCTTAGTTTGTCCCATAGCTCCCGGAATCTTCCGGGTCCAGGGACTGAACCTGTGTCCTCTTCATCGGCAGTCGGATTCAAATCCACTGTACCACCCGGGAAGTACTTGGCAAAGGGTTCTTAATAAGACCCGCACTGTCACAAAACGCAAAATGGTAAAAATGGGTGTTATCAAAATGAATATCCGCCTTTCAAATGACCCGTTAAGACAACGGACAGGCAAGCCAGTCTGGAAGAACAGACTTGCAGCTCACAGTCTGATAAGGGACTTTAGCAGAATTTAATAAGAGCACGAACAACGTAATTAAAACATTGGATGAAAAACTTTGAACAGATACTTCATACAAGAAGCTCTGCAGACAAGGGAGCCCTTGGCTGTTCCCTCTGCTTGAAATGTCTCCTCCCCGATCCGTCTCACTAACTCCCTCTTCTTTTCAAGTCTTTGCTCAAACTTCGCCTTCTCAGAGAGGCCTCCCCTGATATTTTATTTAATATTACACTCTGCCCCGGCTCCTCCCCACCACACACATTTTCCAAATCCCCTTTTTTCTCCTTTTTTTCCCTTGGCACGTCCATCACTTTCTAACACACTGTAAAATTTACTTACTTATGCTTATTCATTATCTCCGTCCCCTGTGAGAATGAGCATGAACTCTGTGTATTTTTCCACAGATGCATCCCGAGCGTCTACATGAGTGCCTGACACATAATAGGTGTTCAGAAAAAAAAAAAAATCTCTCTTTTATACGTGAGTGAATGAATAAAAGGCTGCTTTTATGCTTCCGCTTTGTTTTTGGTCTCCAGCAGTGTTACTTTGATGTGTCAGGCATGAATTCATTTTTATTTATCCTGCTACAGACTCGCCGTGCATCTTAAATGTAAGATTTCCGTCCATCATCAGTTCTGGGAACTTGTTCGTCATTATATCTTCACGAACTTCACCTTTCCGTCCCGTTCTGTCTAGTTGCTTCTAGAACGTCAATTAGATAACATTATGCTATTTATTTGATCCTCGTGTCTCTTAACGGCTTTCTTTCTTTTTTTTTTTCTGACCTCCTTTTTTCTCTTTGCATCAGTAGGTAATTTCTTTCACTCCACCTTTGATTTGACAAATTCTGTTTTCAGGAAACAGGTCTGATCTGCTGTTTTACCAAATATGAAGGTTTTCATACCATCAGTAAGATTTTCACAGCCAATTCTGCTTGGTTCCTTTTCAAATTTATTTGGTCTTTTTTTGTTTGTTTGTTTTCGAGAGTGCTTTATTAACTTCCCATAATTTTGGTTTCCAGTTTCAGTTCTTTAAAACATTTAATGCTATTCTCTCACATCATCCCACCCTCTCCTTCCCCCACTGTGTCCAAAACTTTGTTTTCCACGCCTGTGTCTCCTTTGCTGCCCTGCATGTAGGCTCGCTGATACTCTCTTTCTAGATTCCCATAGATGTGTTAACGTACAATATTTGTCTTTTTCTTTCTGACTTCACTCTGTACCATAGGCTCTAGGTTCATCCACCTTATTGGAACCGACTCAAATGCGTTTCTTTGCAGATAGCCAGTGGGAGTTTGACGTACGATGCAGGGAACCCAAAGCCGGCGCTCTTTGACAACTGGAGTGAAGGATAGCAGTGGGCTTGAGAGGCAGGGGACCCATGTATGCCTATGACCGATTCACACTGCTGTATGGCAGAGGCCATCACAATATTGTAAAGGAATTATCCTCCAATTAAAATAAATAAATTTTACAAACATTAAAAAAAAACGTTTATTTAAGTTCCCTAATTAGTAGTTGCGTGTATCTGATGAACTTGGGGTTCTGACTTGGGACTGTGAACACCTCATTGGTAGGTTTATATGGTGGGGTCCTTTGAGGCCAGGTTGTGGAGGAGGGGGATTTGTGTTTGCTTCCAGCAGGAGAACCTTATTGGAAATATCTTTAATTTTACCATTAGGGGTTTTCTGGACCAAAACGTAGTGTAAATATGACCCACAAACTTTTGTGAAATAAGAACACAGGAGACTGGTTTTCTCCACCTAGATTCCAGATGGAGACAGCGAGCTTGCTTGTCATCTCCTTTGCCAACTTTTTAGTCAGGAAGTCCTGCTTCACTAAAGAACAATCCCTCTCTCTGGCTAAACCCAACAGAAGCTTCTTGCTCCTGCAAAGTTTTCAGGGAATCTGAGCAACTGTCCAGACAGCTGCCCTACACGGAGCAACTCAGTGACCCAGGCTGCCTCAATCCCAACACAGCTCTGCCATCTTGACGCGTGGCGTGCAGAGTCTGGTTTTGGTCTAGAAGTCATTCACCTCTCTTCTCAGCATCCATTGGCCAGAACCAGTCCCGAGGCCAGGCCAGATGGAAGAAGGCCGGGAATGTGTCCATCTGTGCCTGGAGATGCTGGCTCCGGGGGAGGGGGGTGGGTACTGGACATCTTCCCTGCTCCAGAAGGGGGAACTTCCGTCTTTGCTCATCCCTACAGAAGAAGCCTCTTAGGTCCTGGCTGTGGGCAGAGATGCTGGTCCCAACATCTCATCTCGCAGGTGCCATAAGCCCTCTCTCCTGTCCCCGACAACCACTGAGACCCCCACTGCCAGGGCTTGGGCCTGCCTGATAGCCTGGAGTCACTTCAGCTTCAGGACTGGCTAAGCCGTCACTCACTTTTACCTCTCCCTTAAATTCTGGATGACTTCTTCACCTTCTTGCAAGCTTGGTTGCACATTGCAAATGATGTTTCTTATATTTTATGTAACATCCACAGGCATTTCGTTTTAGGGGGTAAGTATTATCTATTTATGCTTTATTGACTATGCCAAAGCCTTTGACTGTGTGGATCACAATAAACTGTGGAAAATTCTGAAAGAGATGGGAATACCAGGCCACCTGACCTGCCTCTTGAGAAACCTATATGCAGGTCAGGAAGCAACAGTTAGAACTGGACATGGAACAACAGACTGGCTCCAAATAGGAAAAGGAGTATGTCAAGGCTGTATATTGCCACCCTGCTTATTTAACTTATATGCAGAATACATCATGAGAAACGCTGGGCTGGAAGAAGCACAAGCTGGAATCAAGATTGCCAGGAGAAATATCAATAACCTCAGATATGCAGATGACACCACCCTATGGCAGAAAGTGAAGAGGAACTAAAAAGCCTCTTGATGAGAGTGAAAGAGGAGAGTGAAAAAATTGGCTTAAAGCTCAACATTCAGAAAACGAAGATCATGGCATCTGGTCCCATCACTTCATGGCAAATAGATGGGGAAACAGTGTCAGACTTTATTTTTTTGGGGCTCCAAAATCACTGCAGATGGTGACTGCAGCCATGAAATGAAAAGATGCTTACTCCTTGGAAGAAAAGTTATGACCAACCTAGATAGCACATTGAAAAGCAGAGATATTGCCTTGACAACAAAGGTCTGTCTAGTCAAGGCTATGGTTTTTCCAGTGGTCATGTATGGATGTGAGAGTTGGACTGTGAAGAAAGCTGAGCACCAAAGAATTGATGCTTTTGAACTGTGGTGTTGGAGAAGACTCTTGAGAGTCCCTTGGACTGCAAGGAGATCCAACCAGTCCATCCTAAAGGAGATCAGTCCTGGGTGTTCATTGGAAGGAATGATGCTGAAGCTGAAACTCCAATACTTAGGCCACCTCCTGCAGAGTTGACTCATTGGAAAAGACCCTGATGCTGGGAGGGATTGGGGGCAGGAGGAGAAGGGGACAACAGAGGATGAGATGGCTGGATGGCATCACCGACTCGATGGACGTGAGTCTGGGTGAACTCTTGGAGTTGGTGATGGACAGGGAGGCCTGGTGTGCTGCGATTCATGGGGTCGCAAAGAGTTGGACACGACTGAGCGACTGAATTGAACTGAACTGATTATTTATTGACAAACCTAGACAGCTTATTAAAAAGCAAAGACGTCACTTGGCCGATAAAGGTCCATATAGTCAAAGCTATGGTTTTTCCAGTAGTCATGTACAGATGCAAGAGTTGGACTATAAAGAAGGCTGAGTGCCGAAGAATTGATGCCTTTGAACTGTGGTGTTGGAGAAGACTCTTGAGAGACCCTGGGACTGCAAAGAGATCAAACCAGTCCATCGTAAAGGAAATCAACCCTAAATATTCATTGGAAGGACTGATGCTGAAGCTGAAACTCCAATACTTTGGCCACCTGATGCGAAGAGCTGACTCATTGGAAAAGACCCTGATGCTAGGAAATATTGAGGGCAGGAGGAGAAGGGGATGACAGGATGAAATGATCAGATAGTATCACCGACTCAGTGGACATGAATGTGAGCAAACTCCAGGGGAGAGTGGAGGGCAGGGAAGCCTGGTGTGCTGCAGTCCATGGGGTCACAAGAGTCGGACGTGACTTAGTGACTGAGCAGCAACAGCAGCAAATGAGTATTATCCGCACTTTGCAGACGAGGGGAACTGGCTGGAGAGCTCTGCTAACCCGCCCCAGGACGCACGTGAGGTAGCCTTGCTCTTAGTCAGGCCTGTGTGGCCCGGGTGTTCCAGCTGGCCCTCCGTGGGGAGGGAGGGCGGGAGGGTGTCTGCCACAGATCAGGTGCAGGCTTCCCAGAGGAGGCAACCTTCGACCGGGTCTGGAAGGGTACGAGGTTGGGGCGCAGGGGTGTGGCTGTGACCCAGACCAGGCAGAAGCCTGGGGTGTAACAAGGTCAGGACACAGGTGAGCCGCTCCATAATATTTACTGAATAAATGAGTAAATAAATAGCCTACGAGAGGGCTGAGGGGGTGAATAAGGCTGTCAGTAAAGCCTGAGTCAGTCTCTCTCGTGATGGCTTGTGTTTGACCCCGAGTATTTCTACCTGTTCTTGCCTCATTTCCCAAGCTAAACAAGCCGGGAAGGACTTGTGGGAGCGCCAGGGAATGAGTCCCTCTTCCACTCTTAGCAACTGCAGTTACCTAAAATTGCAAGCCTGTCTGATCTCATTAGCGAAATAAGACTCAGAGGGGGGCCTAAGGTGGAAGTTCAGCCCTGATGTGGAGACTCGGCCTCTTTGTCTCCGGAGAACCCCAAACGCCATCAGGCTGGCCACCAGGCTGGCCCCGCACCCGCGCCCAGAGCCCGCCCCAGGGAGGAGGAGAAGGCAAACAGAGGGCAGAGCCAAGTTCAGCCTGGACCGCACTCAGAGCCTGGCTCCATCATAAACACCCTCCCTCATCTTTAGTATGAAGTGGGAACTTGAGCCCCGGGGCCTACAGGAAGGGCTCCGTCCAGAAAAGCCCACTGAGGCAGATACCGAGGGGAGACCTAGCAGCTTGGGCCTTGGGTGAGCAGTGAGGGGCTCAGACAGAACTCGGGGCCAGCAGTCGGCGCTCCGGACACCTTGACATTCAGGCAGTGAGAGAGCTGAATAGGTGGAAGCTCGCAGGATCCAACTCGGAGGTCTTGTTTGCAGCAGCAAGTTGCTTCTCTAGGGAGCGTTTCAGAAGACAGAAATATTGTGGTCTGCTCGGGTGGCTAGGATGCATCACAGAAACAGCTGTTTATCGATCTCTTCCTGGGGGCCACTCTCAAATTAGTGCTTTCACACCCATTAGCTTAGGCACTCCTCGTAAAAGCCTGCAGACAGGTATCATTATCCCTGGTTTTTAGATGAGGGATCGAAGAAGCACTGGTTAAGTAACTCGCCCCAGGTCACTTAGCCAGTAAGTGTGGCTTGGGGAGCCTCTTCCCCATCAGACTCAGAGAAGGTAGTCTGCCTCAACATCATTTTTTTTAAGGAGCCGCTGAACACCTATGCTGCTGCTGCTGCTAAGTCGCTTCAGTCGTGTCCGACTCTGCTCGACCCCATAGACGGAAGCCCACCAGGCTCCCCCATCCCTGGGAGTCTCCAGGCAAGAACACTGGAGTGGGTTGCCATGTCCTTCTCCAATGCATGAAAGTGAAAAGTGAAAGTGAAGTCGCTCAGTCGTGTCCGACTCTTCGAGACCCTATGGACTGCAGCCTACCAGGCTCCTCCGTCCATGGGATTTTCCAGGCAAGAGTACTGGAGTGGGGCGCCATTGCCTTCTCCAGAACACCTGTGCAGTTTTGCCTAAAGCAGAAAAAATAATGTTCAAGGACTCGAAAGCTTGTAAAACTTAAAAAAAATTCTATTATTTTTAATTTTTACAATGTTGTGTTGGTTTCTGCCAGACTACAATGCACATCATTCATAACTATATATATCTTTCCTCTAAAGGAAATCAACCCTGAGTGTTCACTGGCAGGACTGATGCTGAAGCTCCAATATTTTGGCCACCTGATGCCAAGAGCCAACTCACTGGAAAAATAAGACCCTGATGCTGGGAAAGACTGAAGGCAAAAGGAGAAGGGGACGACAGAGGATGAGATGGTTGGATGGCATCACTGACTCAATGGACGTGAGTTTGAGCAAACTCTGGGAGATAGTGAAGGACAGGGAAGCCTGACGTGCTGCAGTCCACAGGGCTGCAAGGAGCAACTGAACAACAACCCCTCCGTCTTAAGCCTCACCCCCTCCTGCTCTATCCCACCGCTCTAGGTCATCACAGGGCACCAACTGGGCTCCTTCTGCTATACAGGCAATGTGGGAGGGGCTCATGGGAGTCACAGCCCCTCTCGGAGGGATTCAGAGTGGAATCCCAGGCTCTCTGGAGGTCAAGGAAACCGTGGGGATGAACCTGCTCCTGCGGGTGAGGGGTGGTTCCGCTACCCCCACGTCAAATGCACTTATTTTTGTTTGTTTCTTCTTTAAACTTTTAATAAGTGAAACCTCCTGAGACAGCAAGCCAAATGTTCTCACCAAAAAGTAAAAAAAGGATAAATATATGAGGTGATCAGTTCAGTTCATTTGCTTAGCCGTATCCAAATCTTTGTGACCCCATGGACTGCAGCACTCCAGGCCTCCCTGTCCATCACCAAATCCTGGAGCTTACTCAAACCCATGTCCACTGAGTCGGTGATGCTATCCAATCATCTCATCCTCTGTCGTCCCCTTCTCCTCCCGCCTTCAATCTTTCTTTATGTGAGGTGACAGGCATGTTAATTATCTAGATGGGGAGATCCTTTCACGATGTTCGTACATGCTAAGTCGCATCAGTCATGTCTGACTCTTTGCGACCCCAGGCTCCTCTGTCCATGGCATTTCTCTGGCAAGAATACTGGAGTGGGTTGACATACTCTCCTCCAGGGGATCTTCCAGACCCAGGGGTGGAACCCACATGTCTCAGGTCTCCTGTATTGGCAAGTGGGTTCTTTACCATTAGCGCCACCCAGGAAACCTGTGTAAGTGTATCAAAACATCATTGATGTATTCTTCAAATATCTCGCAATCTTACATATGTCAATATGTCAATAAGGTAAAAAATAATTTTAAAAAAATGGAGCGTTGTAGATTCACAGGAAGTTGCAAAAGTAGTAGAGAACCCAAGAACCCATCACCTAGTTACTCTCATAGTTAATCTTACATTTTGTAGTGAAGGAATTTGATGTTGGTGTGGTGTTCGAGTATAGTTCTAGAT
This sequence comes from Bos indicus, assembly GCF_029378745.1. Taxonomy (NCBI): domain Eukaryota; kingdom Metazoa; phylum Chordata; class Mammalia; order Artiodactyla; family Bovidae; genus Bos; species Bos indicus. Next base: position 66,465,543 of record NC_091780.1, on the reverse strand, counting down.
CATTAAATTTTTTTTTATTTGGAGTAGTTGCTTTATGATGTTGTATTAGTTTCTACTGTACAGCAGAGTGAATCAGCTATATGTCCACATATATCTCCTCTTGTTTGGATCTCCTTCCTATAAGGAAAGGTCACCATAGAGCTTTAGGCAGGGTTGCCTGAGCTATGGAGAAGGCAATGGCACCCCACTCCAGTACTCTTGCCTGGAAAATCCCATGGACGGAGGAGCCTGGTGGGCTGCAGTCCATGGGGTTGCTAAGAGTCAGACATGACTGAGTGACTTCACTTTCACTTTTCACTTTCATGCACCGGAGGAGGAAATGGCAACCCACTCCAGTGTTCCTGCCTGGAGAATCCCAGGGACGGCGGGGCCTAGTGGGCTGCCGTCTATGGGGTCGCACAGAGTCGGACACCACTGAAGCGACTTAGCAGCAGCAGCAGCAGCAGTCTGAGCTATGCAGTAGGTTCTCACTAGTTACTATTTCATGAGTGGTATCAATGGTGTGTATGTGTCAATCTCAAATGTCTCGATCCATCCTATCCCTTCTGGGTACCCTAGGTATCCAGATGTTTGTTCTTATGTCTGTGTCTCTATTTCTGCTTTGTAAATAAGATCATCTACACTAATTTTTTCAGATTCTACATTTATGCGTTAGTATACAATATTTATCTTTCTCTTTCTGATTTACAGTTCTATGTCATATTTATCATTGGCTTCTCAGGTGGCTGTAGTGGTAAAGAATCCACCTGCCAGTGCAGAAGACATAAGAAACATGGGTTTGATCCCTGGGTTGGGAAGACCCCCTGGGAGGAGGGCATGGCAACCCACTCCAGTATTCTTGCCTGGAGAATCCCATGGACACAGTCCATGGGGTCGCAAAGAGCTGGACACGACTCAGTGACTGAACAGCGAGGCTAGAAGGGACGTGAGCGAGGACAGCTCTGGCTGCGGGCAGCTCCGGGTCTGAGGCAGGTGGCTGCGAGCAAATACCTGCATCTCAGTGAGACTCTTGCAGGATGGAGTGGTCTGGGCCCCACAAGCTTGACACCAGCAGCTCTGCCTCGGGAGATTAGCATGCAGTGCTTTGGAACTGTTTTGAAAAAGGGGGTTTCTGATTGAGAAGCTAGCTTGAATAATAACATCTAGTACTGTATTCTGAAGGGATAATTGTTTTATATTTATAAAGATTCTTAATTATCTGCAGCAAATGCATTTAGTTCACTTGGTAATTGAATTAAGGAAAATGTCTTTTCCGGCATTGTAAGTCGTTGCAATCATTAAAAAAAAAAAAAAAAAGACAGAATAACTTTAAAGTACTTCCCTACATGACCTAGACAATCTCGTTATTACTGAAAGCTGAGTAATTCCATTAAGGGCCCTGTCGGCTCTAATATAATGGGAATTCTGGGGATATGAACCAAATTAAAATCACAAGAGGTGATGGAAATTTCCTTTCGTTGGGGAGCCTGTGTTGACCCCCATCTAGAAATGGTCCTTCCCCTGTGGGCTCTGGACATACTTGTTTTTTTCATACTTACCACACTGTACTGTGATTATCTCTGGGTTCTCTGTACCCTGTTTATGCCCCAAATGCGTTTTTCTCTTGAGAGCTAGACCACGTCTTGCCTGCTTAGGAATCACGAAAAAGAACCCCAATGTTCATAGCAGCACTATTTATAACGGCTAGCAAGCAACCTAGGTGTCCACTGGCAGAAGAAAGGATAAAGAAGTTTTGGTACGTAAATACAACGGAATATTATTCAGTCATAAAAAGGAATGCATTCTAGTCAGTTCTGGTGAGGTGGATGAACCTAGAGCCTGTTATACAGAGTGAAGTAAGCAAGAAAGAGAAAAATTTTGCATATTAATGCATATATACAGAATCTAGAAAACTGGTGCTGATGAACCTATCTTCAGGGCAGGAAGAGATATGCAGATGTAGAGAACAGACTTTGGGCAGAGCAGGGGAAGGAGAGGGTGGGACGGATTGAGAGAGTAGCGTTGACATATATACACTGTCATGAATAAAACTGATAGCCAGTGGGGATTTGCTGCATGATGCTGGGAGCCTAGCTCTGTGCTCTGTCACAGCCTAGCCAGGCAGGGTGGGGTGGGGGTGTCAGGAGGGAGGGGACTTATGTGTACTTGTGGCTGATTCACATTGTTGGATGGCAGAAGCCAACACAATCATCTCCCAATTAAAAATAATAATAAAAAGAAGTCTAACCCTAACTGTAACACCCAAACTGAGTTTACACCTCTCCCTCCACACCTGTGAAGTTCTTCAGAAAGCAGCCTCTCAACATTTTATCTTTGGATGGACACATCTTTTAGTGGACTCCAACAGCCATATGGGGTTGCAAGATCCAAGTCATGGAATGTTGTCGAGGACGCCTTGGCCAGGGGACCCTCAGGCCCCAGGGGACTTGGGCCTTGATGCCGGAGCCTGGGCTTGTCAGGCAGCTTGGGTGGCGGTGGTGGGCGGAGAGTCAAGAGGAGCCCAGACCAACAGGCCCTGGACTTCGAAGAAAAATCAATACGCGTCTGGCTTTTATTGTACCATAAAGGTGTCCCTGGTTGCACGGCCACCTCCTGGCCCCCTGCATGCCCAGTGAGCTCTGCCAATTAGGGAGCTGCCTGCCGCACCCTTACACGGCCCCCTGAGGCCATCGGAGGGGCCCGCGTCTGCTCTGGTTCTTCATGGTGGTAAAACCCACTGGGATTTCCCACAGCAGCGGGGCGGGGATGGGGTGGCTCCCTGGATCTTCCAGAGGAGCATGAATTCAGCCAATAATCACCCAAGTGCCAGACCAGATGCTGGATCAGCCTCTGCTGATGCCACAGGGACCCCACCAGATGGGCCACTTAATGCCCGGAGCCTACAGTCCAGTGCGGAGATCGATGCTGAACTGGTAAATGACTCAAAAGCAGGGTGAGTGCAGACTGATGTGTTATCCACCAAGCAATAAACCGGGGCGGGGCGGAGGGCGGTGATGGAGGCGCAGAGGGCGGGGCAGGCGGGCGGCTGCAGACCGTTGGGCTGCTGCCCGCACGCTGGGTGCTTGGCGCTGAGCTGGCGTAGCCAGTTACCCACCACTCTCAAAGGGGACCGTCTTCTCCTCCCCGACTCTGGGCTCTTCTCCTGACCCCCCTTCCTCTCCCCATCACCTTCCCATGCTGACTCCAACACACGCCCGTGGCTCTGACGTGCTCCTGCCGTCAGGGCGCCAAGCTGCCGCCTCTCTTTCATTTCTTATTTCAAATGCTCGGGCGGAGACTGAGATCCCCATTGTCCAGTCTGCGCATCGGCTGTCCCAGGCAGGTCCACCCTGGGGCCATCGGCCAAGGCCTGTGCGGAGTGGACGACCCACCCGCCCGGGACACAGGTGCCCGGCAGGGGATGCCATGCTGCAGAGAGGCACGAGGCCTGGGATCGAGTCCTGATCCACCCTTATCAGGGGTGTGGACTTGAGCAAGCCTCTTGCCTCCGCGCCTCAGCTCTGTCACTGGGGCCCGGGATGGAAACCAAGGGAAGTTGTGTCCAACCCCGGGCAGGGTGGGCAGGGCACACGAAGGGGTTTTCTATACGGATGGGCAAGATGTAAGGGCTGCTGCCGATAGCCAGGCACTCACAGGGCAGTTCCGGATACGTGCTCGCTACCCATTTTTATAGAATTCCACATCCTTTCTGGATCCTGGGATTACAAAACAGCCACTGGGAAATCACGCACCCCATTAACACTGAGACTTTTATGTATTTACAATTCAGCTTAAATTTTTACCAAGAGAGGTTTTCAAAATGTAACATGTGTTAGTCACCACGTGAATTGCGAAACCAAGGAAATATCTCCAAAGTGCTGGCCTTGACAATGTAATCTGGCAGGGCTTGGGGAGGAATAAAAATAACGCTTCTCAGCATTGCCGCCTTGACCGGTAGGTGGGGCACATGGAGCCCTCCCTGGGCTCCCAGGTAGATTGTTGGCATGTGTGCAGGTCTCCTCTCCTCCGCCCTGGCCATGCCCAGCCGTCAGTGGGGAGTGGGGAAGGAAGGAGACTGGGGAGTCAGGGGGCCTGGTTTGAATCCTAGGGGAGCCACCCACTGGCCAGGTGACCTCGGGCATTTTCCAGACCCTGTTGTGCACAGAGAAGTTAGGGGACTGCCCACGGGGGCACTGCAGTGATGAGAGGTCCTCACCTCTGGCCCCTGGCCTCCCAGGTAGGTTCAAACCCAGAGGCACTGTGGCCCCCGAAAGCCTGAGGCAGCCTCTAGGGTTGGAGCCCCGTTTGGGAGGATGGAGGGGCGGCGCCCGGACGTCCCCCGCAGCTGTATGGCCAGCTTGGTTTTCTAAACACAACAAGCCAGCCCTTCCCCACGGAGCTACAAGCCCGCAGGTGGCTGGAGGAACATGTGGTTTCTGGATGTGACATGAAAGTTAGCATTTGCAAGCTCTCTGTCTGGGTTCTCTGGGTTTGTTTTTCTTGCTTTTACGGCCCTGAAATATTCCCGATCATGTTTATGTTGAGGCAGGATGCGTGGAGGCCAAGCGCTGCCGTATCACGATCGGCTCCATCATCCCTCCAAATAGCACCAGCGGGGTCCTGAGCCAGCTGAGCACAGAGCCCACCACACAGGCGCCAGGCTTCTGGGCACCTGTCCACCACCTCACCCCTGCCTGCGCCAACTGCATCCCGGCCCCCACCTGGGAGCCCCTATCCATTGGTGGTGTCTGCTTCCCCCGGGCTCCACGTGAATCATTTCTGACCCTCGCTGCAGATGGGGAGTGATGGTGTGTTCAGTCGCTCAGTTGTGTCTGACTCTTTGGGACCCCACGGATTGCAGTCCACCAGGCTCCTCTGTCCATGGAATTCTCCAGGCAAGAATACTGGGGTGGGGAGCCATTCCTCCTCCCGGGGATCTTCCTCATCCAGGGATCGAACCTGTATCTCCTGCCTTGGCAGGCAGGCTCAGTGGATGGCTCTACCACTGAGCCATCATCAGGAAAGCTCCTCCCTGGTGGCTCAGACAGTAAAGAATCCGCCTGCAGTGCAGGAGACCCAGGTTCCATCCCTGGGTTGGGAAGATCCCCTAGAGGAAATGGCTACGCACTCCAGTATTCTTGCTTGAGAAATCTCATGGACAGAGGAGCCTGGTGGGCTACAGTCCAAGGGTTGCAAAGAGTTGGAGAAGACTGGGCAACTAACACTGTTATGGAGAGTGGGGACCTGGATTAATTATTCCTATGCTGCAGAGGATAAAACTGAGGCTTGAAAGTGACTTTCTGTACATCCTGAGGCTCAAGGTCACACAGCAGTGCAAGATGAAGTTAGGGTTGAAAGCGGCCACTGTTTCTATCCTCTTGTTTCTGTTCTGCGTCCCCCCGCCACGCCCGAGGGCGACGCCTCAGTTTCTCACTGCAGTTCCGAAGCTCTCGGAGCCTCCGCTGATGACACCCACTGTGGCCAACAGCCTTCGCCCTTGGCTCCGTCTGGGCCTCCCCTTTGGCTTGGATTATATGCCACCTAATGCCCCTCTCCCGATCACCAGCTCTGCTTTTTAATTGTCTATGTTTTGCCTGCTCCCCGAGACTGTGAACCCAGAAGGACAGGAACCATGGGCCTGCTGCCCTGTGCCTGGCCTGGGGTGGCCACATAGCTGACTCTTAACCACGCTTGTTGAATGATGACTTGTTATTATTCCCTGAGGCTGGGTTCCAGCCTGTGTCTGGCCACAGGAGGCCAGAACCTCCCCTCCCCCCCACCAACCCCACACACACCCCTGCTCCCAAGTCCTTGGCTGGCTAGCATTTCAAATGATATTGTTTCATATTAAATTATTTTAAATTCCATGGACCCGGGTTTCACAATCAAATAATTCGATCTTGTTTACAAATGGAATTTTTACTTTTTGACAGTTTCTAGCTTTGCTGGGCTGGATGGTCAGGAGAGCGTGTCCTCTCGTGCCCTCCTGTCTACCTCTGCTGCCTTCCCTGGGATGCCGTGGAGCCAGGGAATGGTCTTGGGGGGTGGGTGGCGGGCACCCAGCATGGCTGTGGGGGAGGCTGCCCCTCCAGTGGGCACTGGGCACAGAGGCCTCCCCTGCCTTTGACCTTCTGTCATGAGTAAACCCATAAATTACAGAATAGGAAGGGACCACTGATACCTGTCATTCCAACCCCACTTTACAGACTAGGACACTAGGGTTCAAGACCACAGTCCCTGTGGGTGGCCGGGACCCTATGCTTGCTCTTTGGACGCCTTCTCCAAGGGCTATTCCACATCCTGTCTTCCTCTGTCTATACTGATGAAATCTTTCCATGTTGCTTTGAGCTATGGAGACATAGACGTGGGGAGACATGACCTTTGATCCCTAGATGCTCATAATCTGGGTTCTGGGGTGGGGGGTGGACAAGGAGACAAAAAGTGGCCATGCGCTGAGGCTGGTGGGCCCCTGGATGGAGCAGGGGCAGGTTTGTGAAGGCACAGACATGGGCTGAGCTGGGTGGTTGCCGCCCACCCCTTCTTAGGAGATGGTTGGACTCAGCATATGAGTACGTTGACCAACGTGCAAAACTTTAGTCTCCCAGAGAGTCCCCATCACCCTGGAGGCTGCCTCCTCGCCCCGCAGCGCCGTCACCACTGATCACAGATTGGCAGCCTCTCCTCCAGAACTTGGTCTAAGCAAGTGACGGTCCCGGAGCGGGGGACGTGCTTCCTTGCTTTGTGGCCACTCGCGAGGGTGACCTGGGTTGGCCCCAGCAGCAGCCCTGCTGGGCTTGGCTCAGAACGGTATCTGGCTGTTTCCAGAAGTCTCCGGATCTCTGAGTTCGGAGCTAAACCTCCAAGAACACGCCTGTGCGGGCCGCCCCCACGGGGCAGCAGTGCTCGCGTCTCCGCCAGCCCTGGGGGTTGCGGAGGGCTCCTCAGGAAGGGCCTAGAGGAGGTTGGTTGACAACGTCCCAGCTAACTTCTCAGCACAAAGGCAGGCACTTCATGCTGTGAAGGTCCTGGGAGACGATTGCAGGGAGGGCCCGACAGGCACTGTGGCTCCAGCCCATGCTGCTGGGGCCCCGACGTGCCCTGGAATCCTGGAGCCCACTCCCCACCTCTCTGTCTCGTCACTGTGACCTTTGTGGTCCTCACACATCTCACAGGGCTGACCCCATCTGGGCACCTGGGGTCAGAGTGCAACCTACGCGGACAGTGGAGACGCCCTGGGCCGGCAGGGGACGCCTCGGGCCGGAGGAAATGTACATCCAGCCAAGCTGAATGTGTGTCCACACTTTGGGCCAGAATCGACGTTTCTAGGACTCTAACTTCTGGATGTCCTGGTGTCGGTAACCATTCAGGATGTCACACGGGCACCTAAAGCCTCCTGAGAGAGAGGGAGGTGCGTCTACCTGTGTGTGTTGGGACAGACAGGTCTCCAAAATAAACAAGGTGAAAAGAGCAAGATGCCAAACAAAGTGGGATCCCTTTTCGAGTTTGAAAAAAAGATAGAGGGTCTTCCTTACTGGTCCAGTGGTTAAGAATCAGGCTGCCAATGCCGGAGACGTGAGTTTGATCCCTGATCTGGGAGGATCCCACCTGCCCGTGCATCTCAACTACTGAGCCTGTGCTCTGGAGCCCAGGAACCACAACGACTGAGCCCACAAGTCACAGCTACTGAAGCCCAGGCGCCATAGAGGCTCTGTAACGAGAGAAGCCCCCACGGTGGGCAGCTATGCACGCAATGAAGCGTGGCCACGGCTCATGGCAACCAGGGAGAGCTTGCAGGCAGCAACGAAGACCCGGCAGAGCCAAAAAAACAAACCAGTAAGTTACTTAAAGAGTTAAGAAAAGATAGCTAGATAGATGGAGGTATATGCTCTGGACGTACCCCAGCGGCAGGCGCATGGACACAGGCCACTGAGCACCCAGCTCCTAGGCTCTACACGTTGTTAACTCACTGAGTCCTTGGAAGACCCCAGGAGGTAGATATTGCCATCCCACTCACTTTGCACATAAAGAAACTGAGGCCTGGGAGGCGAGGAGTTGAACCCCTGACCAGGGTGCTGCTGGGGAGGGTGGCTGGAGAGGGCGGTCAGGGCTTCCAGCTTTCCATGTTCACCTTTGTGTCCTCCGAGTTTTCATCCCAGCTGAGTGTGTGACTCTATTTGAGAAAACATCAAAGGGTATCCTGGACAGAGGTAGGAAGCCTTTAATTCCTTTACTGTGTTTTTCTGTATTAAAGAGGAAAACAATCATGTCATTTTAAGAACTCACCCTTTGCCCAAAAGAGAGAATAACTCTAGGAGCAGGCATAGAGAACAGACGGACCCCAAGGGGAAGAGACGGGGGGAGGAGTTTGGAGATTGGGATCGACACATACACACTATTGATAGTATGCATAAAAAAGGGCTTCTATTTTATAGGCTTGGGGCTTTTATACTATGCATAAGATGGGCATAGTATCAGGGCTTTCCTGATAGCTCAGTTGATAAAGAATCTGCCTGCAAAGCAGGAGACCCTGGTTTGATTCCTGAGTCAGGATGATTCGCTAGAGAAGGGATAGGCTACCCACTCCAGTATTCTTGGGCTTCCCTTGTGGCTCAGCTGGTAAAGAATCTGCCTGCAATGCAGGAGACCTGGGTTTGATCCCTAGATTGGGAAGATCCTCTGGAGAAGGGAAAGACTACCCACTCCAGTATTCTGGCCTGGAGAATTCCATGGACTGTATAGTCCATGGGGTTGCAAAGAGTTGAACATGACTGAGCGACTTTTGGAGAAGGCAATGGCACCCCACTCCAGTACTCTTGCCTGGAAAATCCCATGGATGGAGGAGCCCGGTGGGCTGCAGTCCACGGGGTCACTACGAGTCGGACACGACTGAGCGACTTCACTTTCACTTTTCACTTGCATGCATTGGAGAAGGACATGGCAACCCACTCCAGTGTTCTTGCCTGGAGAATCCCAGGGACGGGGGAGCCTGGTGGGCTGCCGTCTATGGGGTCACGCAGAGTCGGACACGACTGAAGTGACTCAGCAGCAGAGCGACTTTTACTTCACTATAAAATAGGTAACTAATGAGAACTTACTGCATAGAGCAGGGAGTTCTATTCAGTGCTCTGTGGTGACTTGAATGGGAAGGAAATCCAAAAAGGATATATATACAGAGTTGATTCCTTGTGGCTCACTGGTAAAGAATCCTCCTGCCAATGCGGGAGACCCTTGTTTGAACCCTGGGTTGGGAAGACCCCCTGGAGAAGGAAATGGCAACCCACTCCAGTGTTCTTGCCTGGAGAACCCCACTGACAGAGGAGCCTGGCAGCCTACAGCCCATGGGTCACAAAAGAGTTGGACAGGACTTAGCAACTAAACAGTAGCTGATTCACTTTACTGTACACCAGGAACTAACCCAACATTGTAAATCAGCGATACGCCAATAGCTATTTCTCATAGAGAAGAAAATTAAAAAGAAAAAAGCTAGGACTGCAGTTAAGTGATCCCCAGTCTTGGGGGGAGGGCGTCCCTGGGTGTTTGCTTATGGAAATCAGCTGTTTCCCGTGATTTCCAGAATGTGGGATGTGAGAGATTCCTGCCTGACTTCTACTCCAAAGCGGGCAAGAGGAGAGGGTTGGTGGCAAGGGAAGGGGCTGCCTTGCTCTAGGAGTCACAGGGGGTCCACCTGGCACCCACGCTGGACCCCCGGGGGGCTGCCCTACCACCCTGAGCTGGAGCTGGGAAAGATGAAGCCGGGTATTTCTTGCCATCGTAGCTTGATAACCAAGATCAAACCTGCCCAGGAATTATATTTAGTCCAGGACAGGATTCCGAGGCCACCTGGCCCCCAAGCAGGGGGCCCTAAGCCGCCCATCTTGCCTCATCCAGTCTCTGAATCCAGCGCACACTTGAGCTCGAGGACACTGCTCTGTGGCTTGCATGGCTATTGAGAGGGTGACGTTGCCATTGGTGACCACAGGTGTCCTGGCAGCCTGAACAGAAAGGCTACTTCAGGCTCCAACAAGGCCCAGGTTTCCAGGGGCGACAGCGGAGCCTCAGCCTGGCAGGCGTCCAGCTCTGCCCTGACCAGCTTGGCGAGCTCCCTAGAAGCTCCCCTCCCCCAGTCCTCAGTTTCCCCACCTGTAAAACCCTGGGAGTGACTTAGGTGGCCTCAGGCCTTTAAGATGGTGGCAGATGCCAGCCCCTGGCCTTGCTCCTGCTTCAGGTGAGAGGAAGGATGAACCGGGGGGCCTCTGGGATGCTGGTCCAGTCTCCATGGAGACCAGCTCACTTTCTCTCCTGGGCCAGCCTCCGTATGGTTACCTCGGAAGACGGTGGGCTCTAGCCATATGCCTCCTGCTGGGGGCTGGCCTGATTTTTAGAGCTCTGGAACGCCAGAGATGGAGGTACCCCAAAAGATGAAGGGCCTCCCTTCATAGAGGATAAAACCAGGCTGTAGAGGAGCTATGAAGGCAGCCCCCAAGTGCTGGCCTGAGGCCCCCACCCCCTGAGGCTGAGCAGCAAGACTGCCCCACCCCCATCAGCAGCTTCCTTCATTCTCCACGTCTGCCAACCTGCACAGTGAATCTTCTGCCTCTACACGGGCCTCCCCCCGGACCCAGACTTCATGTCCTGAGCCTGCCCTCTTATGCCCAGTGACGGCGGGGAGGGTGGCAGGGCAAGATTCCCTCCAAAGTGTCCATGAGGCTGTTTCTGTTTTGTATGTAGATTCATCTGCATTGCTTTTTTTCGTTCCACATACACCCACTCCAGGATTCTCGCCTGGAGAATTCCATGGACGGAGGAGCCTGGCGGGCCACAGTCCACCCAGTTGCAAAGAGCTGGACGTGACTGAGTGATGAACACTTTTACTTTCATAAGCAACATCAGATAATACTTCTCTGACGTCACAGTATGAAAAACTCTGAGTCTATCCCTGTCGCTGCAAATGGCAACCTTCTTTTTAATGGCTGAGCAACATTCTATCATGTGTAGGTACCACATCTTCTTTCCATTCATCTGTTGATGGGCTAGTTCAAGGTTGGACCATATAAGAGCCACTTCAAAGCTATAAAAGGCTGTCAGATCAACAAAACCAAATGAAAGGGACTATCAACCCAGAGATTGATAGGTTGACTATCAACCCAACAGTCATAAAAGCCACAAAAGATGGGTTTGGCTGCACAGGTCAGGTCCACACATCAGTGGGTCCCTCTGGGAGGGCCTCTCAGAACCCCTGGGCTCCGGGGTGGGGGAGGTGGAACATTCTGGGTTGGAGGGGAGGCCCCACTACTCCTCTCCTTTCTTCCCCCTTCTCTTGTCCCTTTCCTGCATCTCTGGTGCTGGCCAGGTCCTCCACTGGGCCTTTGCACATACTGATGTCAGAGCCATCCTGCCTTAAAGGGCAGTTTTGTCTTCAGCAACACTTCCCTGGCCACTTGATTGATGCAAACACGGTCCCTCTCAGCTGCACACCCTGCCCTGCCGGGCCCTCTCCACTCGGGAGTCAGTGCCATTTTAAGGGACTTGGTGGCGAGGGCAGGTGTCTGGCCACATCTGGTGGGCACAGAGCTCCCCTGCCCACTGTCCCCCACTCAGGGGCCACCAGAGACTCGTGGAGCCTGAAACAGACCTGAGGGGAAAGAGCCAGGCACAGACCTGTCCCACCAGATCCATGTCCCGCCCCCCACAGCCCCAGTTCTATTACTCGCCCCAAGAGTAAGTTGGTGATCCATTTCCTAATTTTCACTTGCTGCCTACAGAAAGGCTAGAAAGGTTGAAGTGTTTGTGAAAGCAATCTGCCAACTAAAATGCACGGCGCAGGTGTGTGTACACGTGCACGAGTGTGTGTGTATGTGTACGTGTGCATAGGTGTGTGTGTGCACAAATGCACATATTCCTCCTTGTGTGTACAGAGGATGCAGGGGCAGCCTGTCCTGGCCACGTGATGGTGACGATCATTGAGGCAGCAGGAGAGCCCACTGAGGCTGGAGCAGGGAGGCTGCGGTTCTGCCCCCGGGCAGCCGTCAGAAGCAGAGGAAAACGACTCAGCTCTCCCAAGGCCCGGGAGGGGAACGCAGGAAGCCAGGGAACAGCTCTCCTCCATGTTGCCAGGGGACCTTCCTCCTGGAAGACAGGAGCTCAGGGTCTCTTCCTCGGTAGAAGGATGCTGGCCGTGGACCCCAGGGGCTCCTCATCAGGCAGAGTGTCATGGTCTTCCAAGGCTAGGAGAGCCGGCCTAACCCCAGCTCTGCTCTTGCTGTGTGACCCGTAGTTATGTGAACACCCTCTCTGGGCCCTGCATGTACCACCTGCAACACAGGGGCAGGGTGGGAGAAGAGCAGCACCCACACCCCCTAACTGCTGTCAGGGCTGGCACCAGGGCACCAAGCAAACAGTGGATTGTCTGCAGAGGCTGGCATGGGTGGTACAGACCCCTTGTCTGTCCCCTGTGCCTTGGGGTCCCATGGGGGCAGCATGACTCCATCCAGGCTCTGAGAATCTTGTGCTGGACTGCATGGGCTCACATCTGCCGTGGGGACCCAGGAAGTGACAGGAAGAGAAGCCTGGAGCTGGGCTGGCAGCAGGAGAAGGATTTTGCTGGGAGGCTTATTTGGGGGCAGGCATCCTGGGCAGGACCAGAGGTGTGGCAGGAAGGCCTGGGGATGAAAGTGGCCGGTGCGTGGGTACCTTGAGCCCAGCCCTTACCTCCAGCATGACTTCCCTGGATTTGCACTGTGACCCAAGGAGGTGGGTGCTGTCAACCCCACTATGAGAGGAAGCCCATTGAAGGGCGGTGACACCCTCAATGCCAGGGTGCTAGGAAGTGGTGGCCTGAGTGTCAGCGGGATGCTCTGACTCCGGGGCTGGAACCCAGGAAACAAAGCAGCTGGGGACTGTGGGCACCCTGGGCTGTCTCCAGCTCCTCCATCCACCCCCGCAGCTCTGAAAACAGGGATCTATGAACTCCGCGATGCAGCCCACTGGGATGAGGGCATCACTCTGGCAGGTGGCAGCCATCGTTGGGAAGGAAAGGGTAACAAAAGTCAGAATTCACGATGCGGTTAGAGAAATCCTCTTCTGGGGAAGTGTTTTGGTTCTGTGTGTACAAAGAGCTCACCCCTTATTTCACGTGAAGCCGCTATGAGTGCCCTGGGATGAGACTGGCCGTCTCCTTTCTCACCCCAGCCACCGTCAGCAAGCCCTGGAAGCCACTGCGTTCGGCCTTTCTCGGCTCCTCAGGGGCCTCCGGGCTTTTGTTCTCTGAACAAGAACGCCGGTGCCGGGCACAGGACAGGAGCCAGGCCGTGCTGGAGGGTTTCCGTGCCGCGGCCCTACCCTCATGCTGGCGCGCTGGTTGGGCAGGGGGTGGCGCCCCTGTGTGAGGTCTGGGTGTTCAGCGTGTTGAGGTTTGGCTGCAGCTGAATGAGGGGGACCCCAAGGCTCTGGCACGGGCCATGTTGTCCTCTCTTCGTGAGTCCCACGGAGTCCCTCACCTGCTGGCCAGAGGTGCCCCGAGGTCCCTAAACCCCAGGTCCCAAAGCTGTTCCACCAGGGCGCTCTCTACTCTGAGAGGCGCTAAACCCTGTGTAATCACAGAGGGTGGGCAGAGACAGAGACCTCCCACTCTGGGGCCACACTCCATGTGGGTGATGAGCAGAGTGCCTTGGGGAGGAGGTGGATGTCCAGATGATGTGGAGATGGGGGGTCAGGGGCCAAGAAATGCCAGGCTGGCCTGGGAGCCTGTGGGGAAGAAGCCAGCAGTGGGCACCTGGAAGGCGGCCACTGGGTGATCAGATTTGTTTTCCAATCAGGTCACTGACTCTGGCTGGAGTGGGGGGCTGGCCCCGTGTACCTGACTCTTTCCTAATGACTCTCCTCTAACCAGAGGAAGGCCAGACTTGTGTTGGAAGCCTGGGATGTGAGCAAAAACCACAGTGCATCCAGTTTCAAGTGAAGCTGTCTCCCCTCCTTTGGGCATTGCCAGACACTGCCACTCCTTTTGTTTATTATCTCCATCAAGTTTTAAGGTCTCCCAGACTGGAGGCCATTTTTCTAAATATCTTTGAACATTCCGATGTTCAGAACACGTGGGCTGGCTGTTTTGATCTTAGAGGGTGCTGGGGGCCAACCTCCCCAAGGAAGGCTGGGGAGAACCTTCAGATGCCAACCCTGCAGGGGGGTTCCTTCCCTTCCTGGTCTCAGGCCTCCTGTTTGGGCAATTCTAAGTCCCTGGAAGGTGGCTCAGTGGTAAAGAACCTGACTGCAATGCAGGAGACGTGGGCTCAATCCCTGGGTCGGGAAGATCCCCTGGAGGAGGGCATGGTAACCCACTACAGTATTTTTGCCTGGAGAATCCCATGGACAGAGGAGCCTGGCGGGCTACAGTCCATAGGGTCACAAAGAATCGGACACGGCTGAGCAACCGAACACACGCACACAGGCCCCTGGAAACCTTCAGTTGTAATAAACAAGCACAAAGCAAGCTGGCTTTCCCACAGGAGGCCACATGCTCCTTCTGCCCTCCTGGTTTTCCCGTTTGCTACACTGCCTGGCCCAGGTGCCACAGAAGGGGCCTTTGTTTTCCTTCTGTGAACTAAACACATAGAACAAAACAAAAATAGAAACAAACAAAAAAAAACCCCCAACACTCTCACACACACATAACTCCACCGTGTCCATAGTCAGGACGGAGGCTGGAAGCACTGTCACCTGGCTTCACGTGGCGTGAACAAAGACAGCCGTGCTGGTCAGGCTGGGCCTCTCCAGGTGCCAGGGGAGCCCAGGGGTTTCTTGCATCCCAGGTCTGGGTCCATACTTCGGTCACTTGTTTTTGTGAAAATGACCAATGGACCCCCAACGAGGCTGCTGAGGGGGCCACCAGATTTTTAAAGGAGGGAAAACATCATAAAATGGAGGAGGAGGGTCCTCCAGATGGGACCAAAACGTGGACACAGGGGCAGCAGGGTACGAGGTGCCCAGGCTTGCCGTGTGGGTCTGTTCTGCACGCCCGCGGCACCTCCTGCACCCCCACTGCACACCCGACCCTCTGACCGCCTCCCATCACACCCTCACACACATAAGGGGTCCGAGCCGCGTTGGCATAGATACAAACAAACGTTTTGGCCTGGTACTCCATCCAGTAAGCCCCCACCTGCGGAACCGCAGGGTCCCTCAAACTGCAGTGCGACCAGCTGCCTCTCAGCTCTTCTCCCGCGTTTCCAAGAGACAACAAAACACGTTTTCCCCTTTCCTGTCCAGTTTAAAGGTTGTTCCTAAAAAGCCATAGTCAACTTACTTTTGGTTTTTTGAAGCAGAAAATTATTTACCAAGAACACACGGCTTATTTGTTTTACTCTAAGCTACTCCTTTATTGAAACAATATCACTGGAAAAGCCATTTCAGTACAAATGGAAGATGAATTGAAAAATGGATTTTTTCCTTTTTTTAACCATCACTGGAGTTACTGATTTAAGCGCAGTTGTAGTTCAAACAAAGCCAAGGTCACTCAGTTTGTTACATAATAGTGAAATAGTGCTGTTTTGTACAAAACAAAACCAGATATTCTTTCAGTTAAAAAAAAAAAATTGGTGATTTTGCCTGTGCAACTTTTATCTCAAGTAGAAGATGATTCTAATTTTATCTGTGTTCAATAAGCAGATATTTTAAAAAAATCATGAGGCTGGACCTGTTTACTTTTCCTTACAGTTCTCTGAGCAGCTGGAGAAAGTAAAATCACCTTGAATCTAATGTTTTCTGAGCACACTACAATAGCCAGGTCCCTTAGACCCATCTGGAACGAAATTAATTACATCTATGTGTTAGTTTAATAGGAAACAATTTTATTTTCGCTTGTATTTTCCTCCGGGATCTTAGGGAAAAAAAGAAAAAACAAAACAAAAACCCAGGATATCAGGAAAAGGCTTTGGTTCCTCATGGCCCATTTTCTCTTCAGGCTTTTTTTGGTTTCCAGCTTCTGTTTTTTTAAATTTTTTACTGTTTTTTTTTTCTTTTTGTTTGAAAAATACACAAAATGGGTATTTTAAATATCAAATAATTATAGAATTTGAACATGACAAAATTTGAGAGCCACTGTACATTTTGACAAAAAATATTATTAAAAATTACCGTCTGCTTTCACTCTATTTACATTCAAACGCCATCCTTTTCATTTCATATCTTCTGATCTGTTCAACCTACCATTTGTTACATATGTAAAAGTTCTGCCGACTATTTCAGAGAATATTTGGGGGAAGAGTAAACAACCGACCTGTAAAATTTCTACGGAAGCACGCTTGCTTAGTTCACATTAGTTTTAAACACCGTGTCGTGCTTGAAATGGCAAGTGTCGCTCGTGGGCACCGTGAGGCGGCTGCCCGGACTCGGGGTCGCGGCTCTTGGCGCGGCGCGGCAGGGCCGCCGAGGACCTTACCCTCGTCCCGAGGCCCGGCTCCGCCCGCAGCCCCCGGGCGCACTCCCGCTGTCCCCCGGCCCGGGTGCCGCGCGGCCTTTGGGTCTTTACCGAGGCGAACGGAGGCGTGGGAGAGACCCCCGCGGGGACGAGATGAAGGTGCGCGGCCTGCGTTTCGGCTCCAGCCGCGGGTCCCACCTGCTTTGCCCGGCCCCCGTGCGCCCCAGAGCCGCCGCCGCCACCGAAGCGCACGGCCAAGGCCAGCTGTCGGGACACCCTGAGCTCGTTTGGCTTCCACTGGGCTTTTTATCTGCCTCCTCTATCCCGACTAGTTCCGGATTTGCAACCTCACAGGTGTAGGAACTGGGCTGGGCCGGGCTCTTGGTCTTTCGGGGACCCCCCCGCAGGGGACTCCACCTCCACCCCCCAGCAATGACCCCTGTGAGCGCACGGCCGGGCCCAGGGCCACGGGCAGGGAACGATCTAGGAGGCCGGGGCTCCGAGCTCGCACTCCGCCGCCGCAGGCAGTGGCTCGACCTTCGCCTAGCGCGGCGCCCCGGAGCTGTCCTGGGAGCACGGCCTCCGTCAAGTCGGGCAGGCTAGAGGAGGAGACCCCAGAACGTGTGGGCACAGGGCAGGAGCCCGCGGGCGCCATCGGAAGCAGGTGCGGCAGGGCAGCGCGGCGCAGACACTTGCTCTCGGCCCCCCGCGACCCTTGAAGGCTGGGACGCCCAGCCCTCCCGGGAGGGCGCGACCACCCACGCCGCCGCGGCCGTGTGAACCTGGCCCTGACCTAGGCCTGGGGGCGCTGCGGGTCGGGGCGCGGGCGGGGGCGGGGGGGGGGGCTCTGCTTGGCCACCATTTGCCAGCCCCGCATCACCATCCCGAGAGACCTGTCCTCAGTCGGGAGACCCCCAAATCGACCTGCTCCGACCGAGCCCAGCCGACCCCCAACGCCCCGAAACCCCAGGCCAGCCTGGGCGGCTGGGCCCCGCGGGCGCCAGGCACCGGAGGGGGAGGGCCCCGAGGGCCTGGGGCGCCGTTCCAAAGGCCAGAAAATGGAAACTGTGCGAAAAGAATCTCCAAATCCGGCCGGGCCCAAAGCCCACCGGCTTACATAAAGCCCCAGGAGCCCGCCCGCCCGCCCGCGGACTCCCCTCCCGGGGGTGAACAATCGGCCGGCCCCTGGCCAGGCCGTCCTGGGGTTGGCACCACCACCGACCCCCTGACCAAGGGCCTGGCGTGACCCCGGGGAGGAGAAGGGGGTCTCGGTCTCTTCCCACCGTCTGCCCCGAGAAACATTTAACTGGCCTTTAATCACATTAGCAGCCGGCCCCAATTAAGGCCGCGGGCGGGGGAGGCAGGGGAAACCGCCGGCCGTGTCACTTGAGGATAAAGGTCCTTTATGCCCCAGGCCTGGCCTGGGGCGACGCGGCGGGCCGCCGTCCCCAGCCTTTGATTGCAGGCGCCTGGGCCTCGCCGCCGCCGCCATCTCTTTGCCCCTTCAAACTACCCCCGCCCCCGATCCCCCTCCCCTGCCCCCACTGTGCCATCGCCCTCGGGTGACCCGGTGGCCGGGCAGGACAGCGACCCAGGCCCGGACTCGAGCCCGCGCCCCCACGCCGGCCTGGACGGGCCCTCCTCCGGCCTGGGCCTGCGCCTGCGCGCTGGGAGCGCTCGAAGGGGCGGCTGCGGGGCTCACCGAGAGCCCTCGGGACGCGCCGCCTGCCCGCCGACGCCCAGCTCCCGGCCGGGACCCTGGTAAGGCCGCTGCCCACTAAGTGGTTCGGAGGGAGGGTGACCCTCGCCGTGGGCGGCCCGGGAAGGTCACCCGCGGGCTTTCTGGGCTCTGTCTGACCTCCTGGGCTCGCGGTGAGCCCCGCTGGGCCCTCCGGCCTGGCCCAGGACCAGTCGGGAGCCAGGCTGGCTGGTCTCCGGGGTCCCAGGCTCCGGCGGCGGCGTCGGGCCTCTGGCGCACAGGGAACACCAGGCCAGGGCGGTGGGGCCGGCCCGCGGCCTTCTGCTTGGCTCGCCGGCCCAGCGCGGCGGAAAGCGCGCGCTCGAGGGCCGAGCGTCCCCGCGCAGTGCTTACCTTGCTCGGGCGCCCGGACCGCACTCGTTCCCCTCGCTCCTCCTCGAGGGTCGCCCGGGGCGCGCTCTGGACGGGTCGGGGTCGCGCGAGGACAGCGGCCGCCCGCGCCGCCGGAATGCCTGCCGAGGCTGCCGCCGCCGCCGCCGGCCGCGACGCCCGGGGGGCCGCCGGGGACCCCCGCCCGCCCGCCCCACGGCGGCAGCTGCAGCCCGGAGCCGCGTGACCCCGGCCCCGACCTCCCCGCGCTCGGCTGTTTGTCTCGCACAAAAGAGAACACTCATATTTTTCTTTCCCCGGCACCGATTTAACACCCGCCCCATCTCCCCTCCCCCGAATTACCCCCCACCTCCCACACGCTTCGCTGAGAACCGCTTTCTCTCCGCACACCCACTTTGTCTCGCCTTTCTCCACTCTTGAATTCCGTCGTTGTAGTCGAGGATGTCAGCATAGCTTAGAAAGTTTCATAGAAAGTCAGAAAGCAATTAGAGAGGCCCTATTATTGGAGTTTCGCTGGTGCCATGGAATCTTTTAAAGGACAGCCCGAAGCACCGAACACAATCCCATTAAGCCGCCCAGACTCCCACAGTCCTCAATAGGGGTGCTCAATACTTCCACAGACTTTCGCGGCTCATGGGGGAACCGCGGGGTTTCAGTCCCCAGTCCCGCAGCCCACTCAACAACAGCGCGGCCTTGAACCTCGCATTCCTTCCTTTCTCATCGAAATTTCCATTGGGAAAATGGCTTGCAGGGCCGGAGTGGACATTAATTAAAGTCTGCCGAGCGGGCCGAGGTCTCTGCTTGACAAGGGCTATGAAAACCTCAAGCAGTTTCATAAGTAACTCCCCATCTGGTTTATTTGAAGTTTTTATCTTTTTTAAGTTTTAAAAGTTTTTTTTTTTTTCTTTTCCCCAGCCACTTTCTACAAATGTGAGTGCGATTGAAATCAACTTTTACCTCTGTCCGCTTTCAAATCGATCAGCTGATGTTTGGAAAATGGGTCAAAGAAATTATGCTTTGCTGAGATAAAGACCACGTATGACCAAAGTTTCAGCTTAATTGAATTTTAGTGCCAAATTATAACTCACTGAATAACTGGACTTGGGCGCAGGAGGGGTGGAGGAGAAGGCAGTGAAGGACAGGCAATTCTAATGGAAATCCAGCCACCCTGGACTGGGGTCCTGTGGCCGCACGGGTACAATAAGAACTGCAGCTCCATTCCAAGGGAGTGAGGTTTATCACACTGTGGCTTTCATGTGGGAAAACGGGGTTGGCCTTGCTTGGTTCTGTGGGTTTGGGTTGATGTTCCTGGGTATTATTTCATGTAGCAGGCAGCTCTTCTTTAGAGCATAGCTTCTCCTTTGTTGTTGTTGAGACTAACTTCTGTTCTTGCCAATAAAAATTAATCTCTTCCTTTAGAAGTCAATGTGTAGAGAAAGCAGGTGTTTTGAAGAGAGAAAGTATTTAAAAAATAAAACAGGTACTTGGTTGTCAAAGCAAAATGCCGGGTTTAGAACAACTAGGATTTTGCTCCTGGTGTGTCATCACAGATGTTCATTTTATTAAATAGACGTTTGTATCTGGCAGTTCCTGGATTAATTTCAGGAAGGGAGAAGAGGTGATGGGCTCATAATGAAAGAATTATAATTTAGGTGGTGGTGCACTGAGCCTCAGTTGCAGGCAGATGGGTTGTTTGCTAAATCTATAAGGGGAATAATTAAAAATGAGCATGCAAAGGATGCTTAATTTTTGGATAGTTTGTATTTGTCATCAATTATTTGGAGCTTTTTCTCAAAGTTGCCCCCTTTTTTCTTGTTTCATGGCCCATCTTGGCCATGCTGCCTCTAGGCTCAGCCCCCTGGCCTCTGACCTCTTGTTTTGAATGCATGCTGCACCCGCAGCCAGACTGCTGGGTTTTTACATCTGTTCTGCTTGCATGCATAGGGACCTCTCCTCGTCTAGGTGGTTCAAAAGGGCAGCAGGCCATGCCCCCTCCGCCCCCCACCCCCGACCCCCAACACACACACACACACACACACACACACACACACACACACACACAGAGATCCAACCTCGGGCACTTTGTAGCTAGGCCTTCAACACTTCCTGCCTTGGCCGTATCAGTTTCTTCCCTGATTCTTAACCAGCTTTTCTTGGTCCTGCCTGTAGGCGTCCCTCAGTCCCTGTCCCCACCTGAAACACCTTCCGCCTTCCTGTCAACCTGTCCTGACTGCAGTTCTCAGACCAGGATCACAGCCACATCGACCTGGCCCCCATCGGGCTGCAGGGAACTGCCTCCTCTGCTTGGCCTCTAGGGAGGGCCCTGTGCTCCAGTCTGTATTTCATTGCCCCGTGCTTCTTTCTCCCGCTATAGCTGGACTTTGGGGATGTTTCCGGTAGAAGAGAAAATGACAGAGTGCCTTGAGAGTAGGTGTCATTTTACACTGGTCCCAGGGCTCTGTCAGCACCCTGCACCCACAGAATGGGCCATCCATCAGTCAGCTGCACGTGGATGTGTAAATCAGAACCACGTTTGGGTGGCAGCAACAGATGCGCCCAGTCCCTGGAGGTGCGAGCAAAGACAACATGCTTCTGCGCTGAACTCACAGGACCCGTCCCTGGACTTTTTCAAACAACATAAATCAAACTCTTTAAATTCAATGGAATTTTAAACTGTTTAAAAAAGTGAGTATGACTCAGTTGGACTGCAAGAGAAAGTGGAAGAAAAACAAACAAAAGCAAATCCAGAAATCCAAACAGTTGAGTCTGCTTTGGGTAGTCTTGATTTGCCCAAGAAAAGGAGCAGATTTCTGAGAAACAAGCAAAAGACTCCCAAAGCGCTGCGATGCCTCGTCTTCTGGCAGGTGACCTGCACGGGGTGTTGTCGGGGCTGGCTTCTAGAACGAGACTGTTCATCCCCGCAGTCTTGAATTGTTTAGGAAAAGTGCCATCCAGGACTGTCCCGGCGTGCCCGGGGAGGCGGAAGACAGGCACCTTCTTCAAGGAGCATGCCGAAAACCTGGTGATAGGGCTGACTCTGAAGAAGTTGACGAATTCCAGTCTGGTCAATAGCGCGTGATTAAAGTAACAAGATAAAAAATGATGTGAACCAAGCCACCTTCAAAACTCTTCAGGGAACAAAGAGATTAGCAATTGCTGCAGTACAGGAAGAAATGAAAATGATGAAAATAACTCAGGAACTTGAAGGAGGAACATTTAACATTTAGAATTCAGTGCAAATGTGTTAACAATCCATCTGTGGGCAAGGTGTCTTTTCTCACCACTTAATCAAATTAACCAAACCAGGAGCGTTAGCATTTAGAACTGCAGTGTGGTTTAGAAGGAGGCCGTCCCAAGAGTCTTCGCGTTCAACCAAGACACTGAACTTCTTTCTGGAGTAGCAGATTCTCAGCTCAACGTTTGCAAGGAACGGTAAGATACATCAAGAGAAAAAGCAGGTATACAAGACACAGAGCTGGTCTGGAGGACCGCCAGGTTAAAATGCACATGTGGCACTCTTTGCGAGCTGTTTTAAAAACTTTGGAAAGCTTCTTCTCTTTCTCCCTGAGAGGAAGTTTCAACAAATGGCTGGATGGTTTAAGTCTTTGCCATCCCTGAAACCCCTGACCACCTTCTCCTGTGTCTCTTCGACTGGGGCCTTAGACTGGATGAAACGCGTATTCTGCCCGCATTATTTTTTGGAGAACAGTTTCAGTGTCGTGATTTTGTTCCAATTCAGTGGTTTAAGAAAATATGTAGGCTCAGGTTCACTTTAAGTGGGTTCACTTGGTGTCCTTCTAGGGGATGGAGAAAGAAACAAAGCAAGGGAAAAGTTCCTCCTTGAGACTTAATAATTCAACACAGAGTTAATATTGGGATTTTGGGCTGGTGATGGGTGAGTGGGTGCCCTGTGTTGCGGGTTTGTTAAGGACAGCTGGGGGTCAAGGCAAGGTCATCCGTCTCAGTCCTAAATATCCCCCTTCTTATTCACAGTAATTTTGGGGCATCTTTGTCCTGATAAACCACCAGGCCCCTTACATTCGATTTTGACCTTACTAGTCCACACAACCTTTGGGACTTGTTTTCCAGAGCTTAGATTTTTTTTTTCTCACATTTTAAAAGGAGGGTACAGTGTAGAGACTATCTTATGGAATCCTGTAGCCTGGGAGTGTTCCCTTATCAAACCTGTGGGCATTTTCACAGAAAACATATGCATCTTCACTTTCAGAGGCATAAAAAAATTGAGACTATAAATAACCTCACGTCAGGATTGTGTGCTAAATTTAGGAAACAATGTTTGATTTTCAGGGTTTTTTTTGGAGTTTGGGGCTCGCATGTGAGGGACTGTGGTCCTGGATTACAGAACTCTGCCTCTTTTCCTTAAATAAGAAAGGCGCTGATTCAAGAATCCTTCAAGATCCTTTCGCGTGGGTCAGTTTTAACTGTAGCATTAGTCTTTGTTTAGAGAATGCTTATATATCTTGAGAGAATTCACAGTAATGTAGGGACCAAAGACCACGCTTAGCGTATCAGAAGAGCTCGTTCTGACATTTGCGAGTCCACGTGTCCTGCTGTAGGTAGGGGAGTGGGAGCTGGAGGCATCTTCCTGGCTGGACCAAGTGCCAGGGACAGCAGGTGACCTCCGATGGCCATGTCTCATTCCTCCCCCTGCCGGGAAAGTCTCTGAGGCTGAGAAGAGCAGCAAGTGACTTCATTTGCCTCTGACCTTTCGAACGAAAATAAACTGTACATGACTAATAGCACCTAAGGTACTAAGAGGTGCTTAAAATGATGGAAATTGGCCACCAGCATGTGGACGGACCTCCTGCAGGGGTAGAGGCTTGGTTACATAACCTCTACTATCCTGTCCAGTTTTGACTCAGTAAGCTGGCGTGACCTATATTAAGTTCTAATAAACATCAGCTGTTTCAAGAGATACACATACTTTGCACAGAAATAGCCACCATTCGATTCAAATGGGACTGGGATGTATATTTTAATGGTGACATTTTTGTTTCGTAAGAAAAGTCACCGGTTGTTTGTGAATTTGATTGCATTCTTTTAGACCCTTAAGGGCCAATTATTAATAAATGCACACAGACTGTGTGCCCTCTTGGAAATGTCAGAAATCTGCATTCGATTTTATGTCGTGTTGGACACAGTGTTTGACCTACAGGAACACGTGCAGGTAAAGTGGAAACCCTGGAGAGGACTGATCTATGAGGCCGGTGTTCAGTTTTGCAGGCAACGCTTCAGGAATCCATTCAGTAGCTCAAAGCAAAAATGGTCCTGTCTTAGTGATGGGGCTTTTGGGGGGTTGTTGGGGTTCTGTGTGCATTCCAGAAGTCCTGGCTTTAGGACCTGGAGGTCCTGGAGATGTCTGTTTACACTCATGAAAGAAGAGAGTTAGGGGGCCCACATTCCCTGGGTTGGAAAGGGTAGGGAGGGAGTGGACAGGAAGCATCAGCTGAGAGGCGCTCTCCTGGTGTGTCCTGGAACTTTCCAGAGAAACAAGATGGACTTGAGAAAGGTGGTTGAAGTGGTTGCATTCTGCCTGATCTCTCACCCACAGGTTTGGCGTGCTGCAGTTCACGGGGTTGCAGGGAGTCCGACACGACTAAGTGACTGAGCAACCATATATATTTAAGCACATGATGCTTGGAGGCACCGACCATAGAAAGCTTTAAAACCTGGCCGATAAACACCTCCGAAGGAGCAGAGGCCGTGCCTGCCCCACGGCAGTGTTTTCATCTAAACTTCTTCTTCATATTTTTCACGTCAGCACCGTTTCGACTGAAGATCTCAAGGTATTGTGTCCAGCTCTTTATACCAGTAAAGCATCTCTTTCATTTTGCACAATTAAGATTTGGGGAAGCAGGTGAAGGTGTAGACAGGAGAAGAGAGAGCCGGGTTATACAGAAGGTCAGAGGATCAGAGGACTGGGAGCAGCAAATCCAGAAACTGCCTGAGGCCGAGGGGTGAAGTCACTGCCGTCAAGGTCAAGAAGAAATTATCTCTGCCTCTTCTTGGCCCAAGGCCTGGTGATAGCCTCAGAGCACTGGTTACAGGGCAGAGGCGCTGTGTCAGATGCATCAAACGGGACAATTTTGGGGGACCCATCATCCAGGCTGAGCAAGGAGGGGACACATCCTTGGAGAGCTGGTGTCTGAGCTGAGGCCCATGGGATTAGTTGGCATTCATCAAGACAAGGGATGCTGTGGGGTGATGCACGAACAGGATGGTCCAGGGAGAGGGAACAGATGGCCCGAGAAGGGATGGTGTTGTCTCCAGGGACCCCACTCCATCACCAGGCCTCCATCCTCCACCAGGCTGCAAGCCAATGGGGTGATCTCTTTCCCCTACGGCTTGATTTGCATGGCTTCCCAGTGGTGCTAGTGGTAAAGAACCTGCCTGCCAATGCAGACGTAAGAGACACTGGTTCCATCCCTGGGCAGGGAAGATCCCCTGGAGAAGGAAATGGCAACACACTCCAGTATTCTTGCCTGGAAAATTCCATAGACAGAGGAGCCTGGTGGGCTACAGTCCACGGGGCCAAAGAGTCAGACACGACTGAGTGACTCTCTTGGCCTGTATAAGTCTATCCTGGATTGCAGCAAAGGTTTGCAGACTTTAATAGGTACTCACAGAAGAGAAGGTACTCATTGGAAGGACAGATGCTGAAGCTCCAATACTTTGGCCACTTGATGTGAAGAGCCGACTCATTGGAAAAGACCCTGATGCTGGGCAAGATTGAGGGCAGGAGGAGAAGGACAAAGGATGAGATGATTGGATGTATCATCGACTCAGTGGACATGAGTTTGAGCAAAGTCTGGGAGATAGTGATGGACAGGGAAGCCTGGCGTGCTGCAGTCAATGGGGTCGCAAAGAGTTGGATACGACTGAGCGACTGAACAACAACAGCCCAGAAAAGAAGCACCCAATGGACAGCCTCCCAACATTTGATGTGGAGGATCTTTCCAGATTCTGATTCGTGGGCCTTGTTGGCTTAAGCTCAGCATCTCTGTGTATTATCTTTAACTCACCTATTTAGTGAACCTTTATTGAGCATCTAATGGCCCAGGCACAGGGGTAAATGGTCAGTGGATGGGCACAGTTTCTGCCCTCCTGGGGCTTGCAGTCTGCAGAGGGAGACTTTTCAGGGCAGATTCTTCAGCAGCATCGTGTGACCCAGGGGGCTTTATAACACCTGCTGTTTCAGTGGCTCAGAAGGAAAAGACCCTTCAGCAGACATCTCCAGGAGCCCTGCCATGTGCCAAGGCGCCCTGTGAGGTGCTGTGAGTGTGTGAGGTGGTCCCGGCTCCCAGCGAGTTTGGGGTTGGGTGAGGAAGGTCAGGGAAGGTCATTTGAGTGTTAGCGGTGGTAGAGGTCGTGGGGCCATACGGAGGGAATATTCAGTGCTATGGATGGGGCATTCCAGGAAGAGGGGAGACCACTACAACGCTGACTAGAGCACAGTAGGCCCTTTTGGGGCTGGGGGAGAAGGTGGGACAGTAGTGGTGAGGGCCAGAGTCGGGTGGCAGGGGCTGGCCTCTCCTGGGCTTGTCTGCAGTCCTTGAATTACATGCTCCAGATGACAAGAATTATGAAGGCTGAGGTCGTCTCATTGAAGATGTTCTACTGAATTAAGTTCATGTTTTCTATAAAATGTTCTGCAACGTTAGTTATAATTGGACATCTCTTAAAAGAAAAATCTCATTTCCCAGATGTCACCTGGATAGCTTATTTCCATGTCCGGTTAAACTTCCTGCTGGATAAAGATTTCCAGTGTGGAATGCCAAGAGCTGGTAGGGACATGGTCCTTTTCCGGGACAACAGTGGGATCAGTCATGCTGATGAATGTGCCTGACTATCACAGGTAGCTCCGGCTGGCTTGCTTGTGCTGCACCTTTGGGTACCACTTCTGGGATGAGGAAGGAGGCGGTAATGTGAGGCTGGCAGTGGGAACCAAGGCGCTCACTTGTTCTGGAGCCAGCTGGTCTGAGCTTGCTGTGATGTGAGCTTGCTAACACTTGGGAACCAAGTGATCGCAGTTCTTGAAGGTGCTTTACTGCAAGTTTCCTATTTTCTTTTTCCCTCCTGGAGTGTGACAGAGCCTTCTACTCTGAAGCTGCGGATGGCAGTAGTGGCTGAAGCAGCTGGTCAGCTTGCCTGTGACTCCTTCTCAGCCCCAGAGAGCTCCCGGTCTATACAATGAAGTTGATTCGTGGGCTCAGCTGAATGTTTTTCCTTTCCTTTTTCTCTTTTTTAAAAGAGCAACTGGTTAGTAATTAGTTGTTCAATTCGACTGTTTTTCTCTTAAATTTTTTTTTTTTTTATGTGGTAGAAGTTTTATTTTTTTTCTGGGCAAATTCTCAGGGTTTAATTGCACTTAAAAATCGTGGAGCCTGTCAGAGTAAATTGCAGATAGAATAGTTTTACCCAATAAAACTAGTCCTGTGATTGTCACCGTTGTCAGGCTTCTCAGATAAAGTTGTGGGAAGGAGAATTTAAGTCTGCACGGTGAACCACACTTCAAATCAGTATTCAGCACAAGGCTCATCACGCTCAAAGACAGATACCCAGGGTAGCAGCTTTGATGTTGGAGAAATCAGACATTGATTTTAAAATGATTTTTCAAATGCTGCCCACCTAAAGAAAAGGAGAAATGCCTACCCCAATGGGCTTAAAGTTAAAGCAGTGCAATTAAAAAAATTTTATTGAAATATAGTTGATTTGCAATGCTGTAAAGTAGTGTAATTTGTGAAAAACGTTTTAAAAGGCAAAAGCCACTTTACAGCATGTTAAAAACAGTAAAGCATAAGCAATATTAGCTGCTAGCTTCATGTAAAGTTGCGTCTGCTCTTTGGCTCAGTGAAGTTTCTGTTTATTCCTGGGAGCAAATGAGATGGCTGAATGGCCTAAGTGGCCCTAGCCTTTTCTTGGGCCGTGAGAAAAGGTCCCCTGCCACCCACACTACACTTCCCAAGTAGTTTGTGTGTGTGTGTGTGTGTGTGTGTGTGTGTGTGTGTGCGCGCGCGCGCTCAGTCGCTTCAGTCATGTCCAGCTCTTTGCAACTCTATGAACTATAGCCCGCCAGGCTCCTCTGTCCATGGGGTGCTCCAGGCAAGAATACTGGAGTGGGTTGCCATGTCCTCCTCCAGGGGATCTTCCCCACCCAGGAATTGAACCTGAGTCTTCTGTGGCTCCTGAATTGCAGGCTGATTCTTTACTGCTGAGCCACTGGGGAAGCCCATCAAGTAGTTTTTAATCCCCTAAAAAATAGTTTCACCTTCCTTTCTTCCCTTTTTAATAAGGGAGCTTCTCATGCTAGATTTATCTTCCAAAAGACAGAACTTTCTAGAATATGCAGCTTATCTTTCAACCCAACTTGGATTTCTGAGGACAAAAGCGGACTCTATACTTTTTATTCTTCTTCCCAGAGTCCATCGCTTGTATTGACCAATAATAAACTTCAACCAATTATTGGATCTACTGAGGATGGGAAGTAGTTCCTCTACTGTTTGAAATCATTTTTAAGTTAACTACATTATGTCAGTCTATTGCTAATCTGTAATATGCATTTATATTTCATGTGGTTCCCTATAGACCATGATGGACAGAGAAAAGCACCTTCCTTACGTGAAAAGTATCAACTCGTTTCTGCTCTTCAGCATTGTGGAGAAGGTGAGTTAAATAATATGTGGCAGCGGGTATGGGTTCCGTCCCTGGTCAGGAAGCTCAGATCCCACGTGCCTGGAGGCCAAGAAACCAAAACCTAAAACAGAAGCAATATTATAAAAAGTTCAAGAAAGACTTTAAAAATGGTCCACATCAAAAAATCTTTAAAAAAAATCAGTGCAATTAAAAAAAGAGAGAGAGAGAATATGGGTATCGCCTGGGAACTGGAAGCCTGGGCCCCAGAAGCTGACTGCCTCAGGCCTGGCCAGGGTCTTCACCCTCGAGCTGTGCTATGTAAGTTCTGTGACCCAGACGAACTCAGTGTGACGCCCCACCCAGCACAGTGGGTAATCATGTATATGATCATGTTTATAATCAATCGTTAAGGAGAAAACAATATTTCA
Organism: Bos indicus; assembly: GCF_029378745.1. Taxonomy (NCBI): domain Eukaryota; kingdom Metazoa; phylum Chordata; class Mammalia; order Artiodactyla; family Bovidae; genus Bos; species Bos indicus. The sequence goes on along the minus strand of NC_091780.1, from coordinate 66,436,982 downwards.
CAAAAAGAAAACTAGGAGAATGAAGGTGACCGTGTATTTGTCTTACATGTGTTAGTTGCTCAGTCGCATACGACTCTTTACGACCCCATGGACTGTTGCCCACCAGGCTCCTCTGTCCATGGAATTCTCCAGGCAAGAATCCTGGAGTGGGTTGCCATTCCTTTCTCCAGGGGATCTTCCCGACCCAGGGATCCTCCATTGCAGGCAGATTCTTTACGGTCTGAGCCCCAGGGAAGCCCTATTTGTCTTATGAGTGATATATATATTTTTCCAAATGGGACATCAAGAGTACTAGCTATAATCAGTTAATAGAATTATGTACATTTTCCATATCCGAGTCCTAGAGATTTAAAATTGGTTGCCCATGGAAGTTCCTGGGTTATGTGTCTTGTGTGTCTTTGTCTACACATTTAGTGTATCTGGTCACTTCATGCATTTTGTATTCATTTTGTGGGCTGCCAAATAATAACAGCAGGGCTGGCATCAGCTCTGTATCTGCTTGGAAATGACCGTAAACACCACCACGGAAACTGAGAGCTCTTGCGTGTAGGCACCTGCCTCTCTGTCAGCTGCAGAAGAGCAGGGGGCTGTTTAGGAGAGGCTTGGGAGATGGGGGCTCAGAGCTGTGCCCCCTGTGCCCCTGCGGAAGGCGGGGGCAGGGCTTCCTTCCTCTTCCTCTGGGTAGAAGGGGGTGGCCGGGGCCCCGGAGCCGGTGCCCCAGAGGCATCTGGCAAGTGGTTCTGGTGCCAGCTAGTCCCTGGCAGAGGGAGTCACGAGCCAGGTGGAAGGGAGGAATGTGGGCCACAGAGGAGATCTGCCCCCCAGCCCTGGGCCCTGGACAGCCTTGGGACCTTGCAGAACTGCCTCTCCCTTCTCTTGCAATGACCTGCCATTCCCCTTTAGAAGCCGGGTGGGAGACAGATGCCACTGAGTATAATAATACCACATCCTAGCTGAAAAAGAGGCAATTGCTTTCTGAAATAGTTACTTCTCTATAAGTGCCCGAGGGAGGTAAAACAATTGGATGTCTGATAGAAGTGGTAACATGTTTTCTCCAGTCCTGCTTTCTATACATCTATTTCGCTGAGTGCGCCGTTTTTCACAAGAGCGTTTCCTACCTTGGGGTCATCTTTGTGCTGGAGATTACAGAAAGCCAGCTCACACCATAAACTGCTTCGCCACAAAAAGGCCCTTCCAACTTCTCACATTCTGGGTCAGAATTTTTTGTGTGTCAGGTTTTTTTTTAACTTTCAGATGCCTCCCTCCCCAGTTCATCCCAGATAACTGTGCATGATAATACTGTGAATGCCGAGGGTCTCTGTCTATGCACAATAGAATAGGCCTGGTGCTAAAATACCTTACATACCTCATATTTCAGGAAATGCACACAATATATACAACTGATTTACTCTCAAGCTATATCTTAGGTTCAAATCTGTCCACTAAAAACCTTTCTGATGACATATTTGAGATAAATATGGTAAAAAAAAAAAAATAGGTTGAGGGTTGGATCCACAAATGTAAACCAGTTTGTATAAACCACTGTTAACGAGCAGTTGTTTGATTTCATCTGGGTAATACTGAATGCCAGCTTGTGTGTGTAGCCAGACTCTAAACGTGAATCTTGTGTATGAAGAGACACTTTTTAAACAAATTACATTGACTTTGTATTGGAGTATAGTTGATTTACGGTGTTGTGTTAGTGCCAAGTGCATAGCACAGTAATTCAGTTATACTTACATCCACTCTTTTCCAGATTCTTTCCCCATATAGGTTATTACACAATACTGAGCAGCATTCCTTGTGCTCCATGAAGGTCCTGAAAAGACAACATTTTTGATGGAAGCTCTGAAGCAGGATTATGTGCTACATTTTTATATGATGTATCAAAAGTGTTTCATATTTTTTCCCTCAAAGAGAGTGTCAGGTTAAATTCTTCTGCAGCTCCTACTGTCTGTACCGGAGGTGTCTTCAGTTACTTTGTCTTGAGGCTAAAGGGATTTAATGAGAGCTTACTTAATGGTTGGGCCTGACACTCTTCTGAGGGCTCTGCCTGTGTTGACTCATCAATTTCTGGTCCATCTGGTGAGACGGGGCCTCTTATTATCTCCATCTTACAGCCGAGGAAACTGCAGCTCCATGAGGCTAAATGTCTCATCCACCACTGAGCGGGGATTCACACCAGACGCCAGACTTCAAGAGCGTGCGTGCTTCTCAGTATTAAAAGAGGAATCTGGGGAGTCTTTGTTTTCAACGGCAGCTTATTATGTTACCAAGTCTGTAATAGTAACTATGAATGGCATAAATTAGGACACTGGGCAGATGTCACAATGGTAAGTGTTCTGAACTTCTGCTTGAAAGACACTTCTGTTGACAGGGAGCCAGCTATAGCCATGGAAGTCAGAAACACTCACCCATGATGATCAGAGGATGTCTTCAGACTGGATTTGTCCTGTGAACACGTAAAGGAGAACTAATGTTATAAATACAGACCCTACAGACATAAGAACTGTGAGTTAACACTTGATAGCGGAGAGTTAAAAATACCACTTTAACTAAAAAGCACTCTAAATTTATCATGCTCTCTCACCTGCCAAGTGTTGAGAGAGTCTTTCTCAGGAGCTTGAGAAAACCAAGTCAAGAGATAATAAAAACACTTCTGGATGGACAGGAAGAGACTTATCAATGTGCAAGTGTAATCAAGAGAGAGAGAAAAAGTGAACATTTGCGAAGAACAATCCTCCATTTCTCAAGAATAGCACTAGTTTCAAAGGGAGCAAGTTAAAGACCAACCTGGGGACTACTAGTAAAGGGCAGGGGCACTTGAAAGTGAAAGCTGCTCAGTGGTGTCTGGCTCTTTTGAGACCCCATGGACTGTAGCCCACCAGACTCCTCTCTCCCCGGAATTCTCCAGGCAAGAATCCTGGAGTGGGTAGCCATTCCCTTCTGCAGGGGATCTTCCCGACCCAGGGATGGAACCCACATTGCAAGCCGATTGTTTGTGACACTTAATGAAATACTGATTGCCAGTTGCATGCTGTTGAGACCAGAATGGCTCCCTGGGACTTCCTTACACAATCCCTGGGACAGACCAACAGACTATTTGCGGGAGTAGCCGGGTACTGCATTTCTGACATTTGTGTATTTCAACACATTTGATTTAGTGGTTAAGTGAAGTCATACATGCATCTGAGCTAAGTCTCTTCGGTCGTGTCTGACTCTTGGTGACCTTGTGGACTGTAGCCCTCCAGGCTCCTCTGTCCATGGGATTCTCCAGGCAAGAATACCGGAGTGGGTTGCCCTGCCCTCCTCCAGGGGATCTTCCCAACCCAGGGATGAAACCTGGGTCTTTTACCTCTCCTTCATTGGCAGGCAGGTTCTTTACCACTAGTGCCACCTGGGAAGCTCCTCAGTGAAGTCACTGATGATCAAATATCCTTAAAGGAACCCCCCTAACAATCCCTCCACATTGGAAGGGTCCCAAGAACCTGGGGGTGTGAGGGGTGGGAGGTGATGCCTCTGTGACTTTTAGGCTCTGGGTTGGTTTCATTAGGGAATCAGATATGTTTGTGCTTATTTCGAAGCAGAAGAAATACACTTTTAGAGGAAGAAGGGAAACTCAGCTCTCATCCTGCCCACTGGAGTCCATGGCATAACTTCCAGATGGTGATATTCAGATTCTTTTGATATTCCTCCAGCTAGGAATATGAAATACATACGAGAGAAAAAAAAAACTTAAGCCCTGGGGGAAAAAAGATAAGCGCATCCTAACGACTAGCAGTCCCTTGTCTGTGTTTAATGAAGTGTTCACCTTCTGGTGTGAGTGTCTGGAAGTCAGCTATGGGTGATACTGCGGTATGAACTTCACATGGTCCTTCGGGGTGCCTGACTTCATCTGCCTGCTTGCTCTGCCGTTCCAGTGCTCAGCACAGGGTGTAGGGTGGTGCAGACGCTGGAACTATTGATGGCCAAGGGACCGAGTGATCGACAGGGATTGAGTCTGGCACAGGAGGCATTCGACAGAGAAGTGCCATTTAGGTACTGATTAGAGAATACATCAGTGGATCACGGAGACCGTCACAGTGGTACCTGCTAAGGCAACCTTCTTTCACCTTTCCCTAGGTTCTTTAACAGCTGCAGAAAAATCAAGAAGACCCACAGGCAAATTTCGAAGAATGCATGGCTAATTTACAAACAAGGGGGAAACAGAACGTTGAGAAACTCAGCGGCTCCAAAGACTGCAGTAGATGGGAAACAATTGGGAAAGCGGCCTCCGCGGTGAGTGCCAGTCCTGTTTGCTTTTCGGTGGTGATTTCTGAGGATTAACTTTGAGAGGGAAGAGGGACTTTACTCCTGTGTGTAGGATGGCTCTCCATCATGAACCGTTGTTTTAACGGACTAAAGAATTTGTTTGGCACACACTTGCTCAGAACCCAAGGGAAAAAAGCCAAGTTCCCTTGAGGCTGTCAGCCCCGGAGGACAGGAGTCAGTTTGAAACGTCTTAGCTTTAAGAAGGTGGCAGAATTACATAATTATTCACAACTCATAAGAAATTAAAATACCTCTTCCAAATATGAAGTTGTGAGATAACACAAACCACAAATTCTAGACTTTCAGAGAGCGCGTGCCTCGTTCGGCCTCCTACGCAGAAACCCACAGCAGAATGTGCGCGGCGAACACGTGGCCGCGCTGCCGTCGCTTCCCCCGAGTCCTTCCGCGCACAGGAGGGTCCTTGACCAAGCACAGGAGGGTCCCATCGCACACAGGACGGCTCCTCTGCTGGGCTCCTTCGCGATGCTCAGGGATCTCAAGACGGAGCATGTTGGAGAAGCAAGTGGTCATCACAAGGCCCCTGGGTCCACGGAGGAACCTCTGCAGGAGGTAAGGAACAGCCTAGAAAGTCCTAGAATAAAGGCACAGCACAATGGGATGGAGGTGGGGGGTGGGGTGGGTTGGGAGTATGGAGAAATGGTCACATGGGCCCAAGGAGTCTGTCTTTTTCTTGGTGGGGGGGGGGGCCCTAGGGGCACTGTGCCCTCTTCATGTTTGTGAATAAGTTTCAAAATCATCAGTTCAGTTCAGTCTCTCAGTTGTGTCAGACTCTTTGTGACCCCATGGGCTGCAGCACGCCAGGCTTCCCTGTCCATCACCAACTCCTGGAGCTTACTCAAACACGTGTCCATCGAGTCAGTGATGCCATCCAACCATCTCATCCTTTGTCCTCCCCTTCACCTCCCACCTTCAGTCTTTCCCAGCATTAGGGTCTTTTCAAGTGAGTCAGTTCTTCGCATCAGGTGGCTAAAGTATTGGAGTTTCAGCTTCAACATCAGTCCTTCCAATGAATATACAGGACTGATATCCTTTAGGATAGGCTAGTTTGATCTCCTTGCAGTCCAAGAGACTCACCAACACCACAGTTCAAAAGAGTCTTCTCCAACACCACAGTTCAAAAGAGTCTTCTCCAACACCGCAGTTCAAAAGCGTCAGTAGCACTACATTTATCCAGGTTCACTTTGAAAGCTCCTGTGCTTGCATGCTCCAGTCGCGCAGTCGTGTCTGACTCTTGGACTCCAGTTGTGACCCCATGGACTCTCGCCCACCAGGCTCCTCTGTCCACGGAATTCTCCAGGCAAGAATTCTGGAGTGGGTTGCCAGGCCCTCGTCCAGGAGATCTTCCTGACCCAGGGATCGAACCCGCCCTCTCTTTCACTGCAGGCACATTCTTTACTGCAGAGCCACCGGGAAAGCCCCTTGAAAGCTAACATCACGTGTTAAACGCCTTTGATGGATAGATGAAGCATCACTCACTAGCCCCATTTTGAGGATCTGCCCTGCCTGACGCCCAGTATGAGGCCCCGGGGCTTCTGAGGCAGAGTAGCTGGGTTCCTGCCTGCAAGGTGTCGATGTCACTAGCAGGGCGGTCAGATGCGGAAACCACCAGGGGCTGGACTAGTACGGGCACGCCTGGTCAGGAGACGGGTGAGCCCTGGGCTGTGGGGTGGGCGTGGGCTGCAAGAGTGGGAAACCAGGATGGTGTACGGGTGCACCTGGTCAGGAGACGGGTGAGCCCTGGACTGTGCGGTGGGCGTGGGCTGCAAGAGTGGGAAACCAGGATGGTGTTTGGTGCAGGGGAGGCCTTGGGGCAGGGCTGCAGGTGGGGGGACCTGGTGACTTTGGGGGGTTTTGTGTGCTGCGCTGAGGGGCTAGGTCTGGCCATGGTAGGAGCTGGGTCTGTGTCTCTCTGTTGGGGGGCCTGGAAACCAGTGCCAAAGGAATTTACTGGAGACAGAAACTTTACCATGTTGGGCAAGGGAGTGAGTGGGATGTGGAGGAAGGTAGATTTTTAAATGTGAATATCTTAATTTTATTTTACATTGTTTTAAATATAACTTTATATATATATTTTTCTTTTTCAAGTGGGGTAGATTTTTTGAGGACGGCAGCTATGACTTACTCCTCCCTGGGTCCACTGTAGTGCACAAAGGGAGTCCCTAGTTAATTGGAAATAGTCTCTGTTTGCAGAGTTTCAGTAGCAGTATTCTTCCAACTTTATCTTTCTCAATTTTAATGAAAGCCCTTAATCTTGACTGAGGATACAGGCTTATGAACGTGGCCAAAAAGGAGCAAGGGGTGAACCCCACGTCTATCCAGTCTGCGTTTTCTCCACTTTTCCTTCTGGGTTGGGGGGACTTCATAGAGTCCCCCCCCCCCATACAGAAAGCATCTTGTATTTGAGTTGCACATTTAGAATACAAAATTTGAGAAATAATTGCCACCACATTCTACCAAATACCTACCGTCTACCAGAAGCGTACAGCACGTGTGGCTGCTGCCCTTTGAGACCTCGTGGTCTAGATTCTTTGCTTAATGTGGTGGAAACGGGAGGAGATTGAATTCTCTGAAGAAATGATACCCAAGAGGAGCAACAGTACCATCCTGTTTCTGTTTGGAAACCCCTCACGATTTCAGAGAGCGAAGAGAAACATGCCACAATACAGTGATTTTTTTTTATAAGCACAAGAGAGCTGCCTTCAGTCAGTCCCACCTGCGGAGAATTAACTAGCCTGCCAGCAACGCTGACGGTGAAGGGGTTAAAATAACAAATAAATGACTTTATTTAGACTTGAGCATTTCTGGCATTTTTTTCTAGATTTTTTCCCCCCACAGTATTTGATGTGACAGCTTTTGTTTGCTCACACTTGTCTCTCTCTTAAATTTCTCATATCAGCGGTAAAAGCTATTTCTTTTTGCTGTACCATCTTGAGCTTGATATCCAATGAAGGGAGAAATTGCTCTTGCATTGCTTGAAATTATATTATACCTAATTTTGGGGGGAGAAAGATGAGAGTAATTTAGATCTCCAGGCACTGAAGATTTTGCAGACAGGTCATCTGCAGCTTTATTGCTGATTAGTCATCCATAAAAGTGTTTTTACTGCGGGGGTGGTGTTGCCATTTCTAGTATTTTTTAGAGACGCTGGTTTTGAGGCCCATCCAGGGAAGGGAAAGACCGTTGTCCACACTGAGGGCACAGTCTGGCCTTGATGGGGCTCTGGTTGGGAGTGGAGAGCCTCTTTGCCCGGAGGGACGGAGCAAGGGAGAGGGCACTGGATCTCATCTTACCTAAGCCCATCAGAAGCATCACCCTCGGCGCCACTGGCGTTTAGACCGCGCATGCGCGGTTGCAGAGCCAGCCTCTCAAGTGGGCGGCGGGCTTCAGGTACCAATTATTTGTGCGTGGGGAAAGGTTCCCTGGAGAAGCATGTCATTTCTGGACTTGGCGGGCTCACTTATAAACCATGAACAAGCCGGAATTTGTTGGCTAACCCTTTATAAGCAATTTTGGAAAGAAATGTGCTTCTTTCCTGACGTTTTCCTTATGGGAGTGAGGATCAGCCTGGTCTTTTGCAGTTTCTTTCACACCCCGGGGCCCCTTCCAGAGGCCCCCATTTTCCAGAGAAATTCACTTACAAGCGCTGACCTTTTGGGCACTAATATCCGAGAGGGGATGCACACAACTGGTTTGAGTGCCAGGAAATCTCCCCTCCTGCCACCCTTCCCGGGTGGGCAGGGGGTAAAAGGCTTTGTGTAAATTTCAGGGAAGAGGGGCTCATTCTCTGATCCATGCTGTCTGGAGCAGCTGGTATTTCCTAAACTTTTCTGTGTATATCGTTGGAAGCACAGCATTACCACTCTAAAGAGGGACACCGAGGAGCCAAATGCCAGTGGAGTTCTGTAATGTGGGCTGCAGTGTAAACTGTGGTAGGGTTGAACTGAGGACTCTTCTAGAAAAACCTGTAAGTAATTAAGTTCTCCCTCCAGCAAGGTAAAAGCTGAGTCTAAAGTCTGTTAACACAAAGGAGAGTGAAACCTTTGTTGATGGTTTTATATATATATATATTTTTTTCTTTTTCTTTTTTAATGTAAATAAATAAAGAATTCTGGCAAAACAAAAAAAAAAACCACCCCCAAAACCCTCATATCTTGTTACTGACTTAAGGAGAAAAGGAAAGATGCTGCCTTTGTTGGTTGCATGCTTCACATTGCTGAGGTCAGAACAAAACTTAGATTACCCTGTTTCAGCAACTCCCAAACCATGTTCCGGGGAATATAAGATATTTCCTGGGGAGGAGGGAGGAAAGATTTCATGGCCAGCTCCGTTTCAGAAACCTTCCATATAACTTCCCCTTCTCTGGAGATTCACGACGCCCTGTAGCTTGTTAAGAGAATGCTGTTTGCCCTGGCTTAACCCAGCACTTCAGTCTGGTGTGATCAGAGTCCTTTTTCACAGGGCACCTGCTCCCATCCAAGGGGAAGCACCTCGTACTTCACCTCCAGCAGAAACACTGCCCACTAGCAACTGATCTTGCCTGCCTGTCCTCACCCACGCTTGCTCTGTGGTTCTTTATTGACATCGATGGTGTTGTACAGTCTCTTGTGATGCGTGCATCTGGCTTTCAGGAAAGACTGCATGCTCCTTGAGGACAAACACTTTTCCTGTATCATCTTTGTATCCCCAGCGTGCCTGCTGCAAGTCTGGGAGTATTCGATTACTATACAGTAAGTCCCCTACTTAGCAACCTTCAAGTTGCGAACTTTCAAAGATGCGTACGTGCATTCGCACGTCCAGTCACATGAGTTAGTTCACGTGTCTGGTGTACATTGTCACTTGAGTGCATCCCCTGCGAGTGGCTGTGCTTTTGTGTACGTTACTGGACAGTACTGTATAGACTACCATAGTGCAATATCTTTATTTCAAACCCAGACTGTCTGGAAGCAAGCGTAAAAGCTGCGGTGATGTAGCTGCTCAGATCAGATCAGATCAGATCAGTTGCTCAGTCATGTCCAACTCTTTGCAACCCCATGAATCGCAGCACACCAGGCCTCCCTGTCCATCACCAACTCCCGGAGTTCACTCAGACTCACGTCCATCGAGTCAGTGATGCCATCCAGCCATCTCATCCTCTGTCGTCCCCTTCTCCTCTTGCCCCCAATCCCTCCCAGCATCACAGTCTTTTCCAATGAGTCAACTCTTCGCATGAGGTGGCCAAAGTACTGGAGTTTCAGCTTTAGCATCATTCCTTCCAAAGAAATCCCAGGGCTGGTCTCCTTCAGAATGGACTGGTTGGATCTCCTTGCAGTCCAAGAGACTCTCAAGAGTCTTCTCCAACACCACAGTTCAAAAGCATCAATTCTTAGGCACTCAGCCTTCTTCACAGTCCAACTCTCATATCCCATACATGACCACAGGAAAAACCATAGCCTTGACTAGACGGACCTTTGTTGGCAAAGTAATGTCTCTGCTTTTCGATAGGCTATCTAGGTTGGTCATAACTTTCCTTCCAAGGAGTAAGCGTCTTTTAATTTCATGGCTGCAGTCACCATCTGCAGTGATTTTGGAGCCCCCAAAAACGAAGTCTGACAGTTTCCACTGTTTCCCCATCTATTTGCCATGAAGTGATGGGACCAGATGCCATGATCTTTGTTTTCTGAATGTTGAGCTTTAAGCCAACTTTTCACTCTCCACTTTCACTTTCATCAAGAGGCTTTTGAGTTCCTCTTCCCTTTCTGCCATAAGGGTGGTGTCATCTGCATATCTGAGGTTATTGATATTTCTCCCGGCAATCTTGATTCCAGCTTGTGTTTCTTCCAGTCCAGCATTTCTCATGATGTACTCTGCATATAAGTTAAATAAACAGGGTGACAGTATACAGCCTTGACGTTCTCCTTTTCCTATTTGGAACCAGTCTGTTGCTACTAGTGTACTTTTCAAGGTACTGTGTTACAAGATTAAAAATGCTTAATTTTTGTGCTTTCTTGTTTTTTGTGTCTTACTTGTGTGTTAAGCAGCTTGATTCATGAGAAGTGAAGCTGCTCAGCTGTGGGCAACTCTTTGCCATCCCATGGACTGTAGCTTACTCTTCCGTCCATGGAATTTTCCAGCCAAGAGTGCTGGAGTGGGTTGCCATGGAGAGTATTATAAACCTATTACAGTATAGTACTATATAGCCCATTCTGTTAGTTGGGTACCTAGGCTAACTTTGTTGGACTTAGGAACAAACTGGACTTACGAACGTGCTCTTGGAACAGAACTCTTTCACCTGTAGAGGATTTGCTGTGTGTTGAAAGCTAGTCCCGGGGTGGCTCCTGGAAGGAGTCAGGCACACTTTGGACCTGCTAACAGAGCGGAGGGTTAGAAGCAGGGTAGATAATGGAAGGCTCTGCAGAGCTAGTCCTGTTCCATTGCTTTCTCTTCCTGCATTTCATTTTCTCAGTGGAAAACACTTACCTTTAGAGGGTTTCATCTCTCTCTGCATTTGTAAGAATAAAACCATAAATTTTTTTAATTGTAAAATTAGAAAAAGAATTATTAGGAATGGATTGAGGTTCAACACAGATAGAGATTCAGTTAACCTGGCAAGCCTGAGTCGGGAGCATCCCGTGTTTGGGGCTTTGAGCAGAGAGCACAGGGCTTGGAAGAAAAGGCTTGAATTTTCACTGCCACAAGAAATAGGAGAGTGACCATCCTCTCTGAGGAGACTGAGGGCTGTCACCAAGAGGAGGCTGGCGAGACGGTGTGATGTCCGTTGCTTAGCATCGTGGGAAGAGCGTGGGCTTTGGAGTCTGGTGGTCTTGGCTCTGAATTCCAGCAGCTCTGCCTTTTTTTTTTTTTTAAATTGAAGTATAGTTGCTTTACAATGTTGTGTTAATTTCTGCTGTACAGCAAAGTGACTCAGGTATCCACATATATGCATTCTTTTTTATGTGTTTTTCCATTATGGTTTATCTCAGGAGATTGGGTAGTTCCCTGTGCTGTGCAGCAGGACCTCCGTTCTGCATCTGCAGCTACTGACACCAGACTCCCGGCCCATCCCTGCCTCCTGCCCCCCCCACCCCGGCCCATCCCTGCCCACCCCGCCCTGGCCCGTCCCTGCCCCCCCCGACTCGTCCATCCCCCCCACCCCCGCCCCTGCACCTTGGCAGCCACGGGTCTGTTCTCTTTGTCTGTGATTCTGCTTCTGTTTCACAGTTGGCTCACTTGTGCCACACTTTGGATCCACATATAAGTGGTGTGGTATTTGTCTTTCTCTTTCTGACTTATGTGATTTGTCTTTCTGATTTACTTCACTTAGTATGATCGCCTCTGGTTGCATCCATGCTCTTGCAGATGGCAGTATTTTGTTCTTTTTTTTATGGCTGACTAACATTCCATTGTATATATATGTACCAAACTTGTTTATCCATTCATCTGTCGATGGACATTTCCATGGCTTCCGTGTCTTGGTTATTGTGAACAGTGCTTCCAGCAACTCCACAGGGGCTTGGACTAGAGTTTCAGTTTATTTATTTTTAAGTGTTGAAAATATTTATTTTAAAATTTATTGAATTTTTAAACATTAGAGAGTTATATTATTTAAAAGTATTTGAAATTTTAATTTCGATAATACCTAACTCATGAGACGATTGTAGTCTGTGTGGATTCTTGTATGGTTTGACTTGCTTATGTTCATATAAGCACAGAACACACCAGGCTGTTAGTGTGGGTTATCTGGGAGAGGTGTCCCTTGCAGGATGGTCACTGAGGGCTATGGTAGCCAGCATCCAGGAAACCTTGCCTCCTGGCGTTCATGTGTTTGTACAGTTGCTACCCACTGTGAGTAGGGCTGGCCTGGGTAACCAGTAGGATATGACAGAATGAAGAAGGGTGACCTTTTTGAGGCTAGCTCATAAATGACATTGCAGGTCCCACCATACTCTCTCGGTTTTTGCTCTGGGAGAAGCCAGCTGCCTTGCTGTGAGGACACTCCAGGAACCCTCATGTGGTGAGGAATACAAGCCTCCTGCCAACAGCCCACACCAACCTGCCAGCCACGTGAGGCACCATCTTGGAATCACAGGTTCCAACCCCAGTCAAGCCTTCACATAATGGTAGCCCCACCTGACTTCTTGACTGCCCTCCTAGGAGAGATCCTCTGCCCAGAATCACACAGCTAAGCACTTCCAAATTCCTGATCAGCAGTATCTCTAAGATAATAAATGTTCATTATTGTTCTAAGCTAAGTTCTGAGTTGCTTTGTTATGTTGTGATAACTAATACAAGTTAGGGAGGTGAGAAGCCAGACAAAAAGTAAAAGTCTGCACTAAAAAACCAGAGTGTGCATGATATGATTTCATTCACATGAATTTTATATAAATGTGCATAAAGAAACTAGAAAAATATACAGCCACAGACTTGTAGGAATATCTGTGTTACAGTGTCAGTTGCCAAGTGGCAGATATAAATTACAGAATAATGTGTGTAGAATGAATCCATTTTGGTAAAAGCAAGCCATAAATCAGCTTGTTTACAGAAGGGTGTGGTGGGTTTCTTCAGGAGGTGAGTATAATCACCTTTGTGTAATCTTTTCTTGCATTGTTTCACTTGTTATAATAAGCTTTAATTATTTTTGTAATTTGAGACTATGGGCCTGTAGTTTAAAAATGAAAAAATAAAGTGATTGAAAATGAGAAGAAATGTGTTGCAGACTGCCTGGCATACAGAGGCCTTCATTAAAGATTCTTTTCTGTGCCATGCCAGTTTGGTGTCCACATCTGGTGGTCTGGTGAACCCTGTGGTCCATTTCTCAGACTAATGTTATTAAGTCAATAAATTAAAATACATAGGCTTACAGAGGAGACCCCTTTTATTGAAATAAAGCTGCAACATGTTAAAAGCCAAGCTTGTGATGAAGCAATAACTCTATTAAAGCAACAACTTTATTAATATTTTAATTAAGATTCACTAAATTGAACAGCTCCTAGAATTTTGGAATAGTAATGAGGGTAAGTGTTATTTGAAATACTTGGAACAACTTTGATGTCATAAGAAAATACCTGTGATTTCTACTAATGGTAAGGTCACAAAAACTGCTGCTGTGTTATATTAAGATTTGCTGCCTAAGTTCATAACTGAAAATGAAATGTTAGTTGCTCAGTCACGTGAGACTCTCTGTTATTCTATTGTCTGCAGCCCACCAGGCTCCTCTGTCCATGGGATTCTCCAGGCAAGAATACTGGGGTGGGTAGCCTTTCCCTTCTCAAGGGGATCTTCCCAACCCAGGGATTGAACTCAGGTCTCCTGCACTGCAGGCGGATTGTTTACCAACTGAGCTATCGGGGAATGCAAAGCAACAAAGACTCAGTGCCGCCAAAAATAAAATAGTAAACAAATAATTTACAAAATGAAATAGAAAACAATGCAAACATTAATAGTAAAGGAAAATACTGTATTGTGAATGTATGTCTCAGATGAATACACACATGTACCCCCCATGCATGCATGTATGTACTAGATTACAGTGTGTGTGTGTGTGTGTGTGTGTGTGTGTATGTGTGTTAGTCTCTCAGCCGTGTCCGACTCTTTGTGACCCCGTGGACTGTAGCTTGCCAGGCTCCTCTGTCCATGGGATTACCAGGCAAGAATACTGCAGTGGGTTGCCATTTCCTTCTCCAGGGGATCTTCCTGACCCAGGGATCGAACCGGGATCTCCCACATTCCGGACAGATTCTTTACTGTCTGAGACACCAGGGAAGCTCTTTAGATTGTTGTAAAACAAAAACACTATAACAAAAACTGGAAGGTTCCTGCTGTAGGGAATATCCAGCAAACATTAAATGTTGAGGTGCTCTTACCACTAAAGTCCCAGTCAAGTGGGACAGTGAACACACTAGCGGTGATGTGTGAAAGCTGACAGCATGAGGGCAGCTGAGCAGCTCTGTTTAGCGCCTCGGGGAGCATCCCTCATCAGTGAGTACAGGTCGCCCCCAGAGTTGGTCTTATCTGGAGGCAGGAGGGAGGGCTCTTGAATCCTCTGGTTTTGGACTGCCCATGGGAGGGGCATTGGTTCTCAGAGGCATGGCTCCTGGGGATGGGGGAGGAAACCCTTTGGAGGAGGCAGCTAGGACACCCAACACTCAGCTCGCTGACCTGGTGAAGGCCTCTGGGCCGGTCACTAGCCAAGTCTGATGCATGGAGATCAAGTTTCCTAATAGAGGTCCCTGCTCTTGGAGGATGAAATGAAACCTAATTGTTCCCCAAGTTAATTGCAATGTAAGATCCAAGCATTTGATTTGGAGTGTATTATATTTTGCAGGGAGGGGTGGTCTCATTGTTGTTCAGTTGCTCAGTCGTCTCTGACTCTTGGTGACCCCATGGACTGCAGCACACCAGGCTTCCCTGTCCTTCATTATTTCCTGGAGCTTGCTCAAACTCATGTCCATTGAGTCGGTGATGCCATCCAACCATCTCATGCTCTGTCATCCCCTTCTCCTCCTGCTTTCGATCTTTCCCAGTATCAGCGTCTTTTCCAATGAGTCAGCTCTTTGCATCAGGTGGCCAAAGGATTGGAACTTCAGCTTCAGCATCAATGAATATTCAGGGTTGATTTCCTTTAGGATGGACTGGTTGGATCTCCTTGGAGTCCGAGGGACTCTCAAGAGTCTTCTCCAATACCACAGTTTGAAGCATCAGTTCTTCAGCGCTCAGCCTTTTCTATTGTCCAGCTCTCACATCCTTACATGACCACTGGAAAAACCATAGCTTTGACTATAGGGAACTTTGTAGGTAAAGTAATGTCTCTGCTTTTTAATATGCTGTCTAGGTTTGTCATAGCTTTTCTATGGGTGGTCTCTTCTTCTTTTTCCTGCCATCATTTCTGCTTTTTATAGATCATGAGTGCTGAGTGCTAAGCTGCTTCAGTCGTGTCTGACTCTATGACCCTATGGGCTGTAGCCCAGTAGACTCCTTTTTCCATGGGATTCTCCAGGCAGGAATACTGGTGTGAGTTGCTGTGCCCTCCTCCAGGTATCTTCCTGCCTCAGGGATTGAACCTGGGTCTCCTGCATTGATAGGTGGGTTCTTTACCACTAGTGACACCTGGGAATCCCAGTGTTACTCGAATGTCACCTTTTGTGTGGAATCTGGCAAGAATGCATATCTATTGTCTGTTGCCTGGTGGGCTTTCACGCTTATTTCTTGGAATAGGTTGTGCCTTAGCTCAGCCAAATGGGACGGCGTAGTCTTTTGGGACATCCCAGTGGTGTCCAGGAAGACTGTCCCCATGTCTGCGTTTGGTTGGCATGCTCGCTTGGCCAGCAGGTGTTGTCAGGAACACCGAGGTTACTGTGGATCCTGAACTTGGCTCTGTTCAGTGTTTCCCAGGCTGCGTGAGGGTGTGAAGTCCTTTTGCCTCTCTGGGACCAGTCTGGAGGTAGTGGCATTTGAGCAGAGGTTCCCTGAGAGTGCATGCGGACAGATAGGACTGTTGGCATCACAGTAGCAGGAGAGGAACTTTTCTGAATGAAGAGAGAATACCCTGATGTACCAGCTCTCCCAACCTGGGTTTAAGTCATTAAAAGCACTGAGACTTCATGCCCTCCGAGCATAGCATCTGTTGTTTTTCACTGTAGTCCGTGCTCACTCTGCCTGTGTGTGCTTCACCCACGGTTGGGAGGAAAGTATATCAGGAAAGGCCAGGCTGGGAGAATCTGGGTCCGGACAGTTTGTCCTTTTGTAAGAGTTCAAAGTTCTGCAGCTGTTCATAGCATGGCACACAGTGTCCCGAACTTCCCCAGGCCGCACTGGTTGATCCCATCCCTGGGTCGTGCATGGTCATGCTCATTGACCAGGCTCTTTGATGCCCTGGGTGCCACTCTGGCTGTCCCTAGTGCAGGAGGAAGGATGTGTGGGCTGCCACTCAGTGGTTGAATGTCAGGGTCAAGTCTGCATGAGACCCAGTGGAACCCAATCATGGTCATTTATTTAATGAATATGTGGTGCATGCTCCATTGATTCAGTCCTGTCTGACTCTTCATGACCCTGTGGACTGCAGCCCACCAGGCTCCTCTGTCCATGGGATTGTCCAGGCAAGAATACCGGAGTGGGTTGCCGTGCCCTCCTTCAGGGTTTCTTCCTGACCCAGGGTTCGAACCCACATCTCTTAGGCCTCCTGCATTGGCAGGCAGGTTCTTTACCGCTGGTGCCACCTGGGAAGCCCATAATTAATGTGTCAGTTCATCAAATTAATTTTCCAGCTATCCAGTAATGAAGACCCTGTATGTGAAAATTCGCTACAGGCTAACAGTGTCCTGGTTCATCTATTTCTAGAAAAACAAAGTGAGGAAAAGGTAATGACCTAATCCCCATTGAACTTTGTGTCTTTCTGACGGTTTAAGAAAGGCTCCGTGCAGAACACTAACTATTGCAGACAAAGGTTGCCCTGTTCCTTAGCAGATCATTGCCATCATCTGTGGAGGTGAAGCTCTTCCAAGGACACAGAGAATTCTTACTTGTTTGCGTGAGGAATCGAGAAAGGGTGTGCGTCCTTTGGGGGGGACAGGTGAGGGGTGAATTGGAGAAAGTGTTGTTTGCAGCAGTGGTTGTCAATGGTAACAGCTCTGAGGTCCCTTTTATACACATATTTTGTAATTCTCTGTGGTAAGTTACAAAATACAGCTCAAATTCCCTCCATCCGTGAACGCTCTGTGTTGGTGATGTGGTGTTGCTGCTCCTCTCATCAAGAAGCCGTGTCTGGGGAACATCCCTGGTGGTCCAGTGGTTAAGACTCCGAGCTCCCTGTGCAGGGGGTGTGGGTTTGGTCACTGGTCGGGAAGATTCCATGTGCTGTGTGGTGTGGCCAGAAAAGAGAAAACAAAAAGAGGCTGTGTCTGTAACTGTACCCCTGGCATCCTGGCTACTCTTGTGATTGACCACAACCATTAGAATGCCAGGAACGTGATGCTGGGTGGCTTCAGAGCAAAGGCTTCAAAAGCCTTTGTAGCATCTTCCTTCTCTGTCTTGGAACCAAGTCACCGTGTCAGGAAGCCTGAGCTAGCCGCCTGCAGAGGCTGGAAGGAGAGCGAGGTGCTTGGGCTACGGTCCCAGCCAACTGCCAGCCCTGTGGCCATCACACCCAGTCAGTCCTGGGCTAATGGGCCAGCTAGTCTCAAAGGCAACGTGCCCTCTACCAGCAGCGGTGGTGTTCAGTCACTAAGCCCTGTCGGACTCTCTGTGACCCCACGGACGGCAGCACACCAGGCTTCCCAGGCCCGCAGGATGTTGAAGTTGCTGTACAATTGTGCTCATTTCACGTGCTAGCAAGGTACTGCTTAAAATCCTTCAAGCTGCATTTCAACAGTACGTGAACCAAGAACTTCCAGATGTACAAGCTGGATTTAGAAAAGGCAGAAGAACCAGAGATCTGCCAGTGTGCTGTGGAGAAAAGGGAAGCCGTTCCAGCTGGGTCCTGCCCAAGTGCCAGCCCACAGAATCGCGAGCAAGATATGACTGTCTAAAGTCACTAAATGTGGGGTAGTTTTTATGCCCCAGTCGAAAACTAATCTTCATTATTTATTTTCTTTGAAAGCCATAGGTTCTATAAACTACTACACATAAAATTAAAAAGAAAGATGTAACACCTTGAGTGTAAGGCAGAAGGAAAAGTGGGAAGGTAAATCAGTGATGTGCAAACCCTCAGGGTCAGCTACGCTTGAAGTAGGTAAGCGGCAGAAGGTAGCTAAACTCGCCACAGACTCGTCTGTTTCCAGCGCACATTGCGACTCTGGGGCTGAGTCACATAACCCGAGGGCCCGCCATCGTGATGCCATTTTCTGAAACGGTGATCAATTCTTGGCTGAGTTCAGCAAACAAAAAATAATATTTTACCTCTATTGACATGGCAGTGAGATTCTTAGCGCATTAATTTTACTTTAAAACTGTACCCCTCAAACACTTTGTGTATGCATATAATTGTAAAGTGTTAATTCTAGTTGCATTCTTTTTTATTTTAATTTTTTTTGCTTAGAATAATTTTATATTTAAAATATTTTATTAACTTATAGTTGATTTATGATGTTGTGTTAATTTCTGCTGTATAGCAAAGTGATTCAGTTTTACATAAGTGAATGGCAACCCACTCCAGTATTCTTGCCTGGAGAATTCCATGGACAGAGGAACCTGGTGGGCTGCAGTCCATGGGGTCACAAAAAGTTGAACATGACTGAGTGACTAACACATGTATGTATATATATTCTTTTTCATGGGCTTTCCAGGTGACTCAGTTCAGTTTAGTCGCTCAGTTGTGTCCAACTCTTTGCCATCCCATGGACTACGGCACGCCAGGCTTCCCTGTTCATCAACCACTCCCAGCGCTTGCTCAAACTCATGGTCATTGAGTAAGTGACACCATCCAACCATCTCATCCTCTGTTGCCCCCTTCTCCTCTTACCTTCAGTCTTTCCCCAGGGAAAGAGTCATTCTTCGGATTAGGTTGCCAAAGTATTGAAGCATCAGCTTCAGCATCAGTCCTTCCAATGACTATTCAGGACTGATTTCCTTTAGGAAATAGGCTGGTTTAATCTCTTTGCTGTCCAAGGGACCCTCTAGAGTCTTTTCCAACACCGTATTATCAAAAACATCAATTTTTCAGTGCTCAACTTTCTTTATGGTCCGACGCTCATGTCCATACATGACTACTGAAAAAACCATAGCTTTGACTAGATGGACCTTTATAGGCAAAGTAGTGTCTCTGCTTTTTAATATGCTGTCTAAGTTTATTATAACTTTTCTTTCAAGGAGCAAGCGTCTTTTAATTTCATGGTTGCAGTCACCATCTGCAGTAATTTTGGAGCCCAAGAAAATGAAGTCTGTCACTGTCTCCATTGTTTCCCCATCTATTTGCCATGAAGTGATGGGACCGGATGCCATGATCTTAGTTTTTTGAATGTTGAGTGGTAAAGAATCTGCCTGCCAATGCAGGAGACACAGGAGATACAGGTTCAATTCTTGGGTTGAGAAGATCTCAGAGGGAGGGCATGGCAACGCACTGCAGTATTCTTGCCTGGAGAATTCCATGGACAGAGGAACCTGATGGGCTATATAGTCCATGGGGTCGCAAAGAGTTGGACATGACAGAGCATGGATGCAAGAATTCTTTTTTATATTCCTTTCTATTATGGTTTATCACAGGATATTGTATATAGTTCACTGACCCTGTTGTTTATCCCTTATGTGTATGCTAGCTCGCACCCACTAATCCTAAACTCTCCATCCATCCCTCCCCTGCATCCCCTCCCTCTCGGCAACCCCAGGTCTGTTCTTTGCGTCTGTGAATCTTTCTGTTTCATGTCTATGTTCCTTTGTGCCTTGTTTTAGATTCCATATGTATGTGATATCATGGTATTTGTCTTTCTCTGTCTGACTTACTTCACTTAGTATGATAATCTCTAGATCCATCCATGGTTGCTACAAATGGCCTTATTTCATTCTTTTTTTAGTGGCTGAGTAACATTCCACTGTATGTATATACACCATATGTACACCACATTGTCTTTAGCCAGTCATCTGTTGTTGGACATGTGGCTTGTTTCCATGTCTTGGCTACTGTAAATAGTTCTGCTATGAACATGGAGGTGCACAGGTATCAAATCACAGTTTTGCCTGGGTATATGTCTAGTTATATTCCAGACTCAGATAAACACATTCAGAAGCTGAAAGAATTCATTGCCAGTAGACCTGCATCATAAACAAGGTTATAAAAAGTCCTTTAGGCAAAAGAATATTGATACCACGCAGAAATATGGATTACATATGGGAATGTATAGCACTGGAAATGCTAACCACATAGGCGAATATTTAAGATAACTTTCTTATTATTTAGATCTTTCTGAAAGATAGCTGACTTTAAAAAATAATAATGTAGTGTGAGTTTTATGACATACGTAAAAATAACGTGAATGACAACAGTAGCATAGAGGTCTGAAGGGGAAGGGGAAGGAGATGGCAGCCCACTCCATATCCTCGCCTGGAGAATCCCACGGACAGAGGAGCCTGGCGGGCTACAGTCCACGAGGCCACAAAGAGTCGGACACGACTGAGTGACTGACACAAGAGGGGAAATGGAAGTTTATTGTTTTAAAGTTCATTTTCTCTCTACAGAGTCACATAATGGGTCCTGAAGGTAGACAGTGATTAAGTAAAGAATGTGTACTGAGTCCCAAAGCCATTGCTAAATAGCAAAATAAAGACATAAGCTAACAAAAGAGATAAAATAGAATTACAAAAATACAAGTAATTCAAAATGAGAGAAAAAGGAACGAAGAATAAATGCATAGAACACAAGTTTGTAGATTTAAACTAGCTATACCAATAATCACACAAAATGTAAAGACAATGTCCCAATTAAAAGGTAGAGATTGTTAAATTGGATTGAAAAAGCAATACTGTGTGTTACCTATAAAAAATAGAACAAAATTGGACCGTAAAGAAGGCTGAACATTGAAGAATGGATACTTTCGAACTGTGGTGCTGGAGAAGACTTGAGAGTCCCTTGGACTGCAAGGAGATGAAACCAATCAATCCTAAAGGAAATCAACCCTGAATATTCACTGGAAGGACTGATGCTGAAGCTGAAGCTCCAATACTCTGGCCACCTGATGCAAAGAGCCGACTCATTGGAAAAGACTCTGATGCTAGGAAAGATTGAGGGCAAAAGGAGACGACAGCAGCAGAGGATGAGTTGGATGGATGGCATCACCAACTCAATGGGCATGAATTTGACCAAACTCCAGGAGATAGTGAAGGACAGGGAAGTCTGGCATGCTGCAGTCCATGGGGTCCCAAAGAGTCAGACAGGACTTAGCGATTGAGCACTAACACCTTAAATATGAAGACACAGAGAGGTAGGAAAAGATTTACCATGATGATAATGATAAAAAATCATAGTGGCTATATTAATATCAGATAAAGTACATTTCAGAGTAAAGAATACTACCCCGTATAAAGAAGGTCATTTCACAGTGATATTGAAGTCAGTTCAGCAAAAGGACTTCTTAACAATTTATGTACCTAATAACAGAACTTCAAAACAAATGAAGCAACATCTGATAGACCCACATGGAGAAACAGAAAACCCATAATTATGGTCAAGGATTTCAATGTACCTCTCTCAATAATTGATAAGACCTGGACAACTTGACCTCATTGACATTTATAGAACATTGCATCTCACAAGGCAGGAATGCACATTGTTTGAATTGGACAGCTAGGTAAACAAGTCTCAATAAATGAAAGAAGTTTCAAGTTAATGAAGAGTGTTAGAAATCAATGACAGAAAGACACCTGGGTAATGCCCACATATTTGGAAACTAATAGTACACTTGTGAATAACCCATGAGCCAAAGGAAACATGAAAATGGAACTTGGAAACTATTTTGCAGTGAAGTAAAGAGAAAGCAGCACACATGAGAATTTGCAGGAACTGTTAATCAAATAGTAGAGGGGAGACGCTGCATCAGTCAGTTCAGTGCAGTTGCTCAGTCGTGTCCGACTCTTCTCGACCCCATGAGTCGCAGCACGCCAGGCCTCCCTGTCCATCACCAACATCCGGAGTTCACCCAAACTCATGTCCATCGAGTCAGTGATGCCATCCAGCCGTCTCATCCCCTGCCGCCCCCTTCTCCTTTTGTCTTCAATCTGTTCCCAGCATTCTTTGAATAGACCAGTAAAACTGATGAGTTACTATGCAGACTGACAAGGCAACAAAGAGAGAAGATACAAATAACCTGTATCAGAAATAAGTGAGGTGAGGGACCTCTCTGTTGGTCCACTGGCTAACACTCTGTGCCCCCAGTGCAGGGGGCCGGGGTTCAATCCCTGGTCAGGGAACTAGGTCTGGGTTGCCGAAACTAGAAGATCCCACGTGCCACAAGGTAAGTCACAGATACTGAGTGCCACAACTGAGACTCGGTGCAGCCAAATTCATGAAAAATATTTTTTTTTTAAAAAAAGTAGATGACATCACTACAGATTGTACAGTCACTTGAAATATAAGGGACTAATATGAAAAACTTTACACCAATAGATTTGCAACTGGAAATAAATAAATACTCTGAAAGACACCAAGTGCCAATACTCACTAATTAACTAAATAACCCTATAATCTATTATTGGGCTTCCCCAGTGGCCCAGCAGGAAAGAACCCACCTGCCAATGCAGGAGACATAGAGATGCGGGTTTGATCCCTGGGTGGGGAAGATCCCCTCGAGGAGAGCATGGGAACCCATTCTGGTATGCTTGCCTGGAGAATCCCGTGGACAGAGGAGCCTTGCGGGCTATAGTCCATGGGGTTGCAAAGAGTCGGACATAATTGAAGTGACTTAGCATGCATGATCTGTTATTATAGAAATTGAATTTGTAGTTAAATATCTTTTCACGAAGAAAATGTTAAGCTGAAATGGATTTACTGGTAAATTTTACCAAACATTTAAAGAAGAAATAATACCAGTTTTACATATTTAAATTTTTTTTTGCGGGGGGGGGGGGGGGGGGCCCCCTGGACTCTAGCCCGCCAGCCTCCTCTGTCCATGGAGTTCTCCAGGCAAGAACACTGGGGTGGGCTGCCATGCCCTCCTCACACATCGTGACTGCCGTGTGTTTTATCCCAGGAATATATTGTTTAATTTAAATATTAGAAAACCAATCAATGTAATACATTATTTTAACACAATGAGAAAGAAAACACATATGGTCATTTCAATAGAGGCCCTCTTCCTCTCTTTTCAAAAAGCATTAAACAAAGTTCAACATCCATTTTTAATAAAAATTCTTAGCAATCTAGGAATTGAAGGGATTTCCTCAATGTTATACAGCGGGTGGTGGTTTAGTTGCCAAGTCATGTCTGACTCTTGTGACTCTATGGACTGTAGCCCACCAGGCTTCTCTGTCCATGGAATTCTCCAGGCAAGAATACTGGAGAGGGTTGCCATTTCCTTCTCCAGGAGATCTTTCTGACCCTGGGATCAAACCGGGTCTCCTGTATTGCAGGCATTCTCCAGCCTTTCAGGCAGATCCTTTACCAACTAAGCCACCAGGAAGCCCCTCAGTGTTATATGGGGCATCTGCATTCAGCTTCAAAGACTGAATGCTTTTACTCTTAGATCAGAAATAAGACAAGGATGGATTCTATTCACCACTTGTATTCATTCTTGTCGTGGGGCTCTAGCTAGGGCAGTCAGAGAAGAAACATAAATAAAAGTCAACTAGTTTGGAAAAGAAGTAAAAGTGAACTTATTGGCAAATGATGTGATTGTCTCTGTTAAAAATCTGATGAGATTTACAAAAAAGCTCCTAGAACTAATAAGTTAATTTTGTAAGGTTGTAAGGATACAAAATAAGTACATAAAAAGAACTTCCCTGGTGGGCTGTGCTTCCAGTGCAAGGAGCATGGCTTTGATCCCTGGTCGGGGAACTAAGATCCCACATGCTGTGCAGCTCAGCCAAAAGCTAACAAAAGCCATAACAATCAATTGTATTTCTATATATTAACAATGAAAACGTACAAGTCAAAACTTAGAATTATTTTTATAATAGCATCAAAAATATGAAATATGTTAAAGGTAAGTTGGATGAGATGGTTGGATGGCATCACCGACTTGATGGACATGAGTTTGATCAAGCTCTGGGCGTTGGTGATGGACAGGGAAGCCTGGCGTGCTACAGTCCATGGGGTCGCAAAGAGTCGGACACAACTGAGCGACTGAATTGAACTAAAGTTTGACAAAAGACTGTAGATTCTGTACACCAAAACTGCAACGCTGCTGGGAGACGCCAGGGAAAGCTGAAGGAATGGAGACATGCACTGTCTATGGGTCGGGAGGGTCTTTATTGTTCACCCGTGGAAGTGAAAGTGCTAGTCGCTCAGTCAAGTCCGATTCTTTGTGACTCTATGGACTGTAGCCAGGCTCCTCTGTCCATGGGATTCTGCAGGCAAGAATACTAGAGTGGTTATCCATTCCCTTCTCCACAAATCTTCCTAGACCCAGGGATCAAACCCAGGTCTCCTGCATTGCAGGCAGATTCTTTACCATATTAGCCATCAGGAAAGCCCCTGTTCATCTGTGAATTCTCCCAAAATCGCCTTGTGGATTAAACAGCAGGTTCTTTTGTAGCACTTGTCACATGGATCCTAAGATTCTTATGAAATGTAAAGGACCTAGAATACCCAGAACAACTTTGGCAATGAAGATAAACATTAATTGATTTCAAGACATAATAAAATGACAGCAATGAAGATAGTGTGGTATTGGCTTAAAAATAGACAAATACATCAGTGGAACTGCATAAAGTTTAGAAATAAACCCACGCATACGTGGAAAACTCCATGGAGGTTCAAAGACCTGTCAGTGAAGAAAGGATAATCTTTTCAACATTTGGTGCAGGACTTTGGTACAAACATGTAGGAAAAATTAACTCAAAGTGCATCCAGGCCCTAATCAAAGCCAGAGCTGTAGAATTTGTAGACGAAAAGTAGGAGAAGACTTCTGTCACCTTGACTTAGATGAAGATTTCCTAGATCCAACAAGAAAAGCATGACCTGCCAAAGACAGATGGAAAAATTTGATTTTGTCAAAATTAAACACTTCTGCTCTTCCAAAGATGTTTTTAGGAGAATGAGAAAGCTGGAGAAAGTATTTGTAAATTATCTATCTGATAAAAGAAGTATCCAGAACATTTAGAGAACTTTAAAATTCAGTGATGAGAAAACAATCCATCAGAATGGCCATTGTTAAATAGTCTATAAATAACAGATGCTGGACGGGATGGAGAGAAAAGTGCAGAAACCTTCCTGCACTGTTGGTGGGAATGTAAATTGTTGTGGCCACTGTGGAAAACGGTATGGAGGGTCCTCAGAAAACTGAAAATAGTGTTGACGTGTGATCCAGCAGTCCCACTCCTGGGCGTATATCTGGACAAAACTATGATTCAAAAAGGTACATGCACCTGTATGTTCATAGGAGATGTGGTTCATCAGTAAACAGAAATGGACTATTAAGACGTGCTGCAGCACAGATGAGTTTCAGATTAATTACTGAGTGGAAGAAACCAGGCAGGGTACCTATAGCATGAGTTCATTTACATGAAGTTCTAGAATACAAACTAATCTGCAGCAGCAGAAAGCAGATTAGTATGTGTGCAATGGAGTAGTACTCAGTCATAAAGAAGAGTGAAATAATAGCATTTGCAGCAGTAGGACTGGACCTAGAGATGATCATCTGAGTGAAGTCAGAAAGAGAGAGAGAAACACTGTGCGGTATCAGTTATACGCAGAATCTAAAATATGACATGAAGTCAGAAAGAGAAAGAGAAACACCGTGTGGTATCAGTTATACGCAGAATCTAAAATATGACATGAAGTCAGAAAGAGAAAGAGAAACACCGTGTGGTATCACTTATACGCAGAATCTAAACTATGACACAATTGAGCTTATCTACAAAGACAGAAATGGGCGTGCAGACGTGGAGCACAGGCTGTGGCTGCCAGGAGGGCAGAGAGTGGGCCGGGAGTCTGGGATTCGCAGATGCAAACTGTTAGGTATAGAAGGGGTAAACAACAGGTCCTACTATGTGGCACAGGGAACTGTATTCAATGTCCTGAGATGAACCATAATGGAAAAGAGTATTAAAAAGAATAGAGATACATGTAAAACTGAATCCGCTATGCTTCAATAAAGTAAAAAATAATCGAATAACCTAATTAAAAATTAGGCAGACACAGGAACAGATACTTCATTAAAGAAGATATGTGGATAGCAAATGAGGGCATGAAAAAGTGCTCAACATCATTAGTCATTAGGGAACTGTGAATCGCAAGAACAGTGAGGGCTTCCCGGTGGCTCAGGGGTAAAGAGTCTGCTGCCAATGCCAGAGACACATATGCAATCCCTGATCCAGGAAGATCGCACATACTGCGGAGCAGCTGAGCCTGTGTGCCGCAGCCACTGAGCCTGTGCTCTGGAACCTGGGAGCCATAGCTACTGAGCCCATGTGCTGCAGCTGCAGAAGCCCCTGTGCCTCAAGCCTGTGCTCTACAACAAAAGAAGCTGTTGCAGCTAAGGAGTGGCCCCTGAGTGCCACGGCTAGAGAAGGGCCAGCACACGAACGGAGACCTAGAAGAGCCCAAAATAAAAATAAAACCCCAATAAGCTATAACTACACACCTGTTAAGATGGAAAAATTAAAGACTGACTGTAGGAAGTGTTGGCCAGGAGGTGGAACATCTTCATACACTGCAAGTGGGAAATGCAAAATGAGGAAGAGACTTTGGAAAGCAAACAGTTTGACAGCCATTCCGCTCCACCCAAAAGGAAAGGCACATGTATGGACATATGTCCATACAAAGCCTTGTATGCAAATATTCATGGCAGCTTTATTCGTGATTTGCCTGTATGCAGAAGCAACCCAAGCGTCTTCTTGGCGCGATGGACGGACTCGGGTATATCCATACAATGCAGTACTACTCATCAGTAAACAGAAATGGACTATTAAGACGGGCTGCAGCAGGGATGAGTTTCAGATTAATTACTGAGTGGAAGAAGCCGGGCACAGTACCTATAGCGTGAGTTCATTTCCATGAAGTTCTAGAAAATACAAACTAATCTGCAGCAGCAGAAAGCAGATCAGTGGTCGCCTAAAGATGGTGGGAGAGAGGGGTGACACAGGCGTTGCATAGGGACCAAAGGAAACTTTGGGGGGGTGATGAATATTTTTATTATCTTTTTTTGTGGTTCTGGTTTCACAGGGGTGTGTGTGTGTGTATGTCAAATTGTGCAGTTTATTGTGTGTCTATTTTATGTCAATAGGATTGTTAAAAATTCAAATTAGCTCCTCCCAAGCAGCATTGTTTGCAAAAGTGTCCCCCCTTTCCACAACATCCCCCCAGACTTTCACTGAGAACATTGGTTGAGAGCGTAGAAATCATTGCTGATTTACTTATCCTGTGTGCTCAACGT
Organism: Bos indicus; assembly: GCF_029378745.1. Taxonomy (NCBI): domain Eukaryota; kingdom Metazoa; phylum Chordata; class Mammalia; order Artiodactyla; family Bovidae; genus Bos; species Bos indicus. The sequence continues at coordinate 66,409,659 of NC_091780.1, read as the reverse complement.
AGCTGCCGCATCCTAAGAAACATTATCCCCCCAAGGTCTCAGGCCATAGTGTGAATTTATTCTCCATCCCAGGGGCAGCCAGGTTACTGTTAAAACCTCAAACAATATCATTGTTGTTGCTGTTGTTTTACTCCCAAATTAAAGATGATATCCAGCGCTGTTCTTTTTGTTTTATTTATGCCAGTCCAAACCCAACCTATCATTTAAGGATCTTCGCTTTCCTGCCCACTAGTTTTTACCATCTCCATAAACTCAGTGACTTTGCTAGGTCTGATTCAGTTTAGCAAACAGTAACTGAGCACCACGAGACAACAGTCTCATTAAGACAAGCTTCCAGGGGCTAGCTTAATAAATGCTGAGTTATTTTAGCACATTGCATACTGTATTATATTATTTGTTAATGATTTTGTGTCTTTGCTCTCTCTCCTTTGCTATATTCTTGCCTCTAGCACAGACTTAACACAGAGGAAGTGACTAATTCTTGGAGATCAAATACTTTGGGGGAAGGCATAGAGAACCCATGAACAGCTAATCAGTAGCCTTGCAACTTTCTTCCATTTGTCAGAACCCACTTATTAAGTATGAAAGCCTTAATCATGTGCTTGGCTGGACAGAACCATTTCCTCTTGTAAAAAAGAAAATGAAAAAGGTAACGTCTAGGCCTGTATACTGCAGTCACTTCATCCCTCAAACATCTGTTGTTTCTTTTGGCCGTGGTATGACATGGTTTAAATAATACTGACTAATTAATTTACCTACAAAGCATGACACTAATAGGTGCTACAGGGGGAATTTGTTTACGTAGCCCTAAGCACTCCGGAGAAGGCAATGGCACCCCACTCCAGTACTCTTGCCTGGAAAAATCCCATGGACGAGGAGCCTGGTAGGCTGCAGTCCATGGGGTCTCGAAGAGTCGGACACGACTGAGCGACTTCACTTTCCCTTTTCACTTTCATGCATTGGAGAAGGAAATGGTAACCCACTCCAGTGTTCTTGCCTGGAGAATCCCAGGGACGGGGGAGCCTGGTGGGCTGCTGTCTATGGGGTCGCACAGAGTCGGACACGACTGAAGCGACTTAGCAGCAGCAGCAGCAAGCACTCCAGTCTTACAGAGTATTTGTTTTTATGGCAGAATCTGAACCACTAAGGTTAGATTGACTTAGATTTATTTACCAAACTAGATAGAACCAGAGAGAACTGAGATAGTTTCAGGACACAGAAAAAGAAGAACAATTGCACCTAACTTGTGATGGTGTTACGAGACTGTTAGACTCAAAGGGTGATGCCTTCTGAAAACATGAGGCTTCAGAGGGTTTGGATGAATTCATGAATGATCTTTCCATAGCTGGCTCTTAGGGAAGTTGAAGGTTGTTTGGTGGAGAGACTCATGTCTGGGACAGCAGTAATGCTGTTAAGAGACCAGTTTCTGGGATAGAGAGAGCATGGCTTAATACATTAGTTATTTATAAATTAAATGGATTTCCCAACTTGTGATTATACACAAAATTCATCCTTTCATAGCAAAATGAAAAAATGCTGAAAGCTGTGCAGAAATAGGTAACATTTGTTCTCATTACTCAATGATGAACACTGTGTCCATGCTCTTTTTTGCTGAGTGTACATTAATTTTTTAGTATGTTATTATGAAAATTTCAAATGTATAGCCAACTTTTTCAGGCACACTCATATACCCACACCTAGATTATGTTATTAACATTTTCCTCTACTGGCTTTATCATGTATTTATCCATGTATTTATTCCTCTCTCCCATCGATCCATCTTGTTTCACTGATGTTTCAGCATTTAGCATGCATAATATCTTGAGTTCAGTCTGTGTTTCCTTTTGATGTAAAAGCCACAAATCTTAACTGTTTGTTCCCTGAGTGTGGTGGGTATACACTGAGCTGATCCCTGATGATACTCACCTGTTATTCACACCCTGCATAAGCCCCTGTCATTTGCTTATTTGTTGTTGCTGCTCAGTTATGTCTGACTCTTTTTGACCCCATGGGCTGCAGCACGCCAGGCTTCCCTGTCCTTGACTATCTCCCAGAGTTTGCTCAAACTCATGTCCATTGGATTGCTGATGCCATCCAACCACCTCATCCTCTGTCGTCCCCTTCTCCTCCTGCCTTCAATCCTTCCCAAACATCAGGGTCTTTTCCAAAGAGTCAGTTCTTCGCATCAGGTGACCAAAGTATTGGCGTTTCAGCTTTAGCATCAGTCCTTCCAATGAATATTCAGGATTGATTTCCTTTAGGATGGACTGGCTGGATCTCCTTGCAGTCCAAGGGACTCTCAAGAGCCTTCTCCTACACCACAGTTCAAAGCATCAATTCTTCGGTGCTCAGCTTTTTTTTATAGTCCAACTCTCATGACTACTGGAAAGACCATAGCTTTGAGTAGAAGGACCTTTGTCGGCAAAGTGATGTCTCTGTTTTTAATATGCTGTCTAGGTTTGTCATAGTTTTTCTTCCAAGGAGCAAGTGTTTTTTAATTTCATTGCTGCAGTCACCATCTACAGTTACTTTGGAGCACAAGAAAATAATCTGTCACTGTTTCCACTGTTTCCCCATCTATTTGCCATGAAGGAGAGGCTCCCCTGTCCTTCACTATCTCCTAGAGTTTGCTCAAATTCATATCCACTGAGTCAGTGATGCTGTCTGACCATCTCGTTCTCTGTGCCCCCTTCTCCTCCTGCCTTCAGTCTTTCCCAGCATCAGGGTCTTTTCCAGTGAGTCAGTTCCTCACATCAGGTGACCAAAGTATTGGAGCTTCAGCTTCAGCATCAGTCCTTTCAATGAAGTGATGGGACTGGATGCCATGATCTTAGTTTTCTAATGCTGAGTTTTAAGCCAGGTTTAAGCTGCTTATATCCAGTGGTAAGTGACAAAGATGTTAAGATGTCACTCCTGTGGTTATGTTATATGATCTTAGACTCCTTATTTCTAGTAGTCTGGACCTAGAGACTTATTGTGGGATCAGTGAAGTAAGTGATCATATTGGAGAAGCTCAAGTGACAAGGAACTAGGTGTGGCATCTAGGATCTGAAAGCCAGCAAGAAGCTTGGGTCCTCAGCCACACAGCAAGGAAATAATTCTGGAACAATGGTGAGAGTGAACTTAGAAGCAGATTCTTCCCTGGTTGAACCTCCAGATGAAAACAACAGTCCTATAGGACCCTGAACAGAGGACTCAGCTAAGACACGCCCAGACTTCTGACCTACAGAAGCTATGAGATAATTTATGTGTGTTGTTTTAAGTAGCCGAGTTTGTTGGGATTTGTTTGCAGCAACGAAATGAATGCAGGCATTATTACCTGGAGGTGGGTGCTGTTGTAACAAATACCTAAACATGTGCATTGGTTTTGGAACTCAGCAGCTGGCAGAGGAGCCTGAGAGAGCAACTCAAGTCTTCCCGAAAAGACTGTTAATAGTAGAAGTCTGGGCTTTAGGGATGCTGCTGGTGAGAGCTCACAAGAAGTGGGAAATGTGTTTCTGGAAACTGGAGAAAGGGAGAGTCCTTGGCCTGGAAGGGCAGAGAGTAAAGTGCTGTCTCCTGTGCTGACTGGAAAGCTAACTTTGCAGATGATGAACTCGATATGTAGCTAAGGACAATACCAAGCGAAGAATTGAAGGCATTCCCTAGTTTCTTCTGGCTGCTTATCGTAAGATGTGAGAGGAGAGGGATTAACTGATAGAAGAACCGTTAAACAGAAAGGAAGCAGGACTGGGTGACTTTCGAAAACTCTGAGCTTCTCCAGAGGACAATAGGAGCTCAGATTAAGGCAGTATGATCTGGAGAGAAATCTGAGGTTGTGATTGCATAACCTTTGGCTAAAACTCAGGTAATCCAGTCCAGTGAGGGGATTTTTTGACAAGAATATGCCTCACAGATCCTCTCCGCCAAACCAGAGGATGTCTAGAAGGGGTAAGCTCACTGGCCCTCAGCGTCTCCGTCTTCCTAGCAGAGAGAACCAGAGACTCTTCCCATGAGCATGATGCAATAAGTGGCCATGTTGGAGAAGCCACATGACACGGGTCCAGGAGCACCTTAGGGACTGTGAAGGCAGTCTCCAGGTGATAGCCAGAAAAAGCTGGGGCTCTTGGGCTGTTGAATTCTGGCCATGACCCCGATGAGCTTGGAAGGAGATTCCCAGTTGGACTTTCAGATGAGAACACAGCCTGGCTGTCACACTGCAGCCTCGTGAAGTCCTGAGAAGAGAACCCTGTCAAGTCTCCTGTGGACTTCTAACAAAAACTATGAGATCACACACGTGTGGTTGTACTCCTCCAGCTTGTGGTCATTTCTTATGACTCAGTAGAAAACAAATACACTGAGTTTTGACAAGTTCATACTCTGCAATTCAAACTTCCACCCAGACAGGGAACATTACCATCACCCTAGAAAATTTCCACATCAATATCTTAGTCAGTCCCCAAACTCAAGCTACTCCCCTCCCAGGCAAAAATGCTTCTGATGCTTTTTACACTACAGATTAATTTTGTCTGTCCTGCAATTTCATGTAAATAGAATCCTACTGTGTGCCCTCTTTTTTGACTTCTTTCTCTCAACATAATGTTAATATTTTTTGCAGTTTATCCTGAATTGTTGGGTGGGTCAGAGGTTGGTCCTTTTTGTGGCTGCATATTATTCTGTTCTGTGACTATATCACAATTTTTTAAACCATTTTTCTTTTGATGGACACAGGGGCAGTTGCTGGTTTTAGGTGATTATGCTATAAATACTTTTTGACTAATTTTCTTTTTGTGAATGGATATATTTCTGTTTCCCTTGCATAAATACCCAGTTGTGAAATTCCTAAGTCATAGGGTAGGCATATGATTCGTCTTATAAGACACTTCGAGGTCTTTTCCCCAAATGGCTGTCTCATTGCTCATTCACAACATGTATGAGAACTCCTGTAGCCTTGCAGCCTCAACAGCACTTGGCGTTTTCATTCCTTTTAATTTTCACTCGTCTAAGAGATGTGTAGTGGTTTATCATCGTGGTTTTAACTTATGTTTTCCTGGTTTCTAATAACGTTGCATATTTTTTCTTGTGCTTTTTAGACATCAAATCTTCTTTTAAAAGGTCTCTTTTTAAATCATTTGCCCCCCTGCTCCCTTTGTGAGGAGAGGAGTTGTTTGTGCTTCTATTATATTTGCTGAGTTATTGTTGTTGTTCAGTAGCTAAGTCATGTCCGACTCTTTGTGACCCCATGCACTGCAGCACACCAGGCTCCCCTGTCCTTCACTATCTCCTAGGGTTTGCTCAAATTCATGTCCTTTGAGTCAGTGATGCTGTCTAACCATCTCGTCCTCTGTGCCCCCTTCTCCTCCTGCCTTCAATCTTTCCCAGCATCAGGGTCTTTTCCAGTGAGTCAGTTCTTCACATCAGGTGGCCAAAGTATTGAAGCTTCAGCTTCAGCATCAGTCCTTTCAATGACTATTCAGAGTTTTATTTCCTTTCGGATTGGCTGGTTTGATCTCCTTGCTGTCCAAGGGACTCTCAGTCTTCTCCAGGAGCACAGTTCAAAAATATCAGTTTTTTGGCACTCAGCCTTCTCTATGGGCCAACTCTCACATTCGTACCTGATTGCTGGAAACACCATGGCTTTTACTATATGGACCTTTGTTGGCAAAGTGATGTCTCTACTTTTGAATGTGCTGTCTAGTTTTGTCAGCTTTTCTTCCAAGGAGCAAGCGTCTTTTAATTTCATAGCTACAGTCACCACCCACAGTGATTTGGGAGCCCAAGAAAATAAAACTTGTCACCGTTTCCACTTTTTCCTCTTACATTTGCCATGAAGTAATGGGACCGGATGCCATGATCCTAGTCTTTTGAACATTGAGTTTTAAGCCAGGTTTTTCCCTCTCCTCTTTTATGCTTGTTGAGAGGCTCTTTACTTTCTGCCAATACCACTCTAAGTGGTATCCAAGTGCACATCTGAGGTTGTTGGTATTTCTGCTGGCAGTGCTGAGTCATAGATATTCTTTATGTGCCCGGATATAGTCCTGTGTAGGACGTTTGTTTTGCACATGTCGTCTCTCATGTGGTAGCTTGGTTATTGATACCTTTTGATGAATCAGTTCAGTTTAGTTCAGTCACTCAGTCGTGTCCGACTCTTTGCGACCCTATGAACTGCAGCACGCCAGGCCTCCCTGTCCATCACCAACTCCTGGAGTCCACTCAAACCCATGTCCATCGAGTCGGTGATGCCATCCAACCATCTCATCCTCTGTCATCCCCTTCTTCTCCTGCCCTCAATCTTTCCCAGCATCAGGGTCTTTTCAAATGAGTCAGATCTTCACATCAGGTGGCCAAATTATTGGAGTTTCAGCTTCAACATCAGTCCTTCCAATGAACACCCAGGACTGATCTCCTTCAGAATGGACTGGTTGGATCTCCTTGCAGTCCAAGGGACTCTCAAGAGTCTTCTCCAACACCACAGTTCAAAAGCATCAATTCTTCTGTGCTCAGCTTTCTTTATAGTCAAACTCTCACATCCATACATGACCACTGGAAAAACCATAGCCTTGACTGGATGGACCTATGTTGGCAAAGTAATGTCTCTGCTTTTTAATATGCTATCTAGGTTGGTCATAACTTTCCTTCCAAGGAATAAGCGTCTTTTAATTTCATGGCTGCAATCACCATCTGCAATGATGTTGGAGCCCAGAAAAATAAAGTCAGCCACTGTTTCCACTGTTTCTCCATCTATTTGCCATGAGATGATGGGACTGGATGCCATGATCTTAGTTTTCTGAATGTTGAGCTTTAAGCCAACTCACTCTTATCTTTCACTTTCACCAAGAGGCTCTTTAGTTCTTCTTCACTTTCTACCATAAGGGTGGTGTCATCTGCATATCTGAGGTTATTGATATTTCTCCCGGCAATCTTAATTTCAGCTTGTGCTTCCTGCAGCCCAGCGTTTCTCATGATGTACTCTGCATAGAAGTTAAATAAGCAGGGTGACAATATACAGCCTTGACATACTCCTTTTCCTTTTTGGAACCAGTCTGTTGTTCCATGTCCAGTTCTAACTGTTGCTTCCTGACCTGCATACAGGTTTCTCAAGAGGCAGGTCAGGTGGTCTGGTATTCCCATCTCTTTCAGAATTTTCCACAGTTTATTGTGATCCACACAGTCAAAGGCTTTGATATAGTCAATAAAGCAGAAATAGATGTTTTTCTGGAACTCTCTTGCTTTTTCCATGATCCAGCGGATGTTGGCAATTTGATCTCTGGTTCCTCTGCCTTTTCTAAAACCAGCTTGAACATCAGGAAGTTCACGGTTCACATATTGCTGAAGCCTGGCTTGGACAATTTTGAGCATTACTTTACTAGCATGTGAGATGAGTGCAATTGTGCGGTAGTTTGAGCATTCTTTGGCATTACCTTTCTTTGGGATTGGAATGAAAACTGACCTTTTCCAGTCCTGTGGTCACTGCTGAGCTTTTGATGAGTAAACACACAATTTTCATTTTTTTATGGTTATTGCATCATGTGACTTGTTTTTTTACAAAAATCTTTGCTTATCCTTAAGCCATGAGCATATTCTCCTGTGTCTTTCTATGCAAATACCACAATTTCTGGATTACCATAGTCAAAACTGTATACTGTCACCCTGCTTATTTAACTTATATGCAGAGTACATCACGGGAAATGCTGGACCAGAAGAAAAGCAAGCTGGAATCAAGATTTCTGGGAGAAATATCAACAACCTCAGTTATGCAGATGATATCACTCTAATGGCAGAAAGTGAAGAGGAACTAAAGAGCCTCTTGATGATGGTAAAAAGGAGATTGAAAACATGTACACCCATGAGTGATTCATGTGAGTGTATGGCAAAAACCACCACAATATTGTAAAGTAATTAGCCTTCAATTAAAATAAATTAAAAACAAACAAAAACCCTCAGCATTCAAAAAACTAAGATTATGGCATCTGGTCCCATCATCATGGCAAACAGAGGGGAAAAAGTGGAAACAGTGACAGATTTCATTTTCTTAGGCTCCAAAATCGCTGAGGATGATAACTGAAGCCATGAAATTAAAAGACACTTGCTCCTTGGAAGAAAAGCTATGACCCTAGACAGCATATTCAAAAACAGAGACATCACTTTGCTGACAAAGTTCCATGTAATCAAAGCTACAGTGTTTCCAGGAGTCATGTATGGATGTGAGGGTTGGACATGAAGGCTGAGTGCCAAAGAATTGATGCTTTTGAACTGTGGTGTTGGAGAAGACTCTTGAGAGCCCCTGGGACAGAAAGAAGATCAAACCAGTCAATCCTAAAGGAAATCAACACTGAATATTCATTGGAAGGACTGATGCTGAAGCTGAAGCTCCAATACTTTGGCCACCTAATGCGAAAACCCAACTCATTGGAAAAGACCCTGATGCTGGGAAAGACTGAGGCAGGGAAGAGGGCAACAGAGAATGAGATGATTGGATGGCATTAGCGACCCAAAGGACATGAGTTTGAGCACACTTTGGGAGATAGTGAGGGACAGGGAAGTCTGGCGTACTGCAGTTTTTGAGGTTGCAAAGAGTCAGACACGACTTAGAGACTGAAAAACAAATGTTGGAGTGGGTAGCTGTCTCTTCTTCAGGGGATCTTCCTAACCCAGGGATCAAACCCAGATTTTCTGCATTGCAGGCAGATTTTTTACCATCTGAGCCACCAGGGAAGCCCAAGAATACTGAAGTGGGTAACCTATCCCTTCTCCAGGGGATCTTCCCGACCCAGGGATGGATCTGGGATCTCCTGTGTTGCAGGGGGATTCTTTACCAGCTGAGCTACCAGGGAAGCTCAAACAACAAAAAGTTTATAGTAAGTTTTGAAATCAGGTAATATAATTCAGTTGCTCAGTTGTGTCCAACTCTTTGCAACCCCATGGACTGTAGCATGCCAGGCTTCCCTGTCCATCACCAATATAAGTCCTCTAATTTTTTAAAGGTAATTTCAAGCTTGCTTTGGATATTCAGTTCTGTCCAGTAGAACTTTATGCAGTGATTTAAATATATACCTGCACTGTTTAAGAAAAATAACCATGAATCACATGTGAACATTCAGCCCTTGAGATGTGGTTAGAGCAACTGAAGAACTCAATTTTTAATTTTATTTGATTTTAATTAATATAAATATAAATTTAAGTAGCCATGTATGGTTAGTAACCACCATAATGTACAATGCAGTTGAACATCCCTGTATTTCCAAATACACTTTAGAATAAACTAAACTGGCTTAGATGGCAAAGAATCTGCCTGCAAGTGTAGAAGACCTGGGTTCGATTCCTGGCTCAGGAAGATCCCCTGGAGAAGGAAATGGCAAACCACTCCAGTGTTCTTGCCTGGAGAATCCCATGGACAGAGGAGCCTGGCAGTCTATGGTCCATGGTGTCCCGAAGAGTCGGACATGACTGAGTGACTTCACTTTCTGAATTTCTACCAAATAAAGATACTGGTGTTATCATTGAGATCACTTTGAATCTATGGATCACTTTGGTCAGAATTGACATCTTAAGAGTGGATAGTCTTTTGATCCATCATCATGGTATATCTCTCCACTTACGTATGCCCTCTTCCAATTTCTTCCAAAATGTTTTATGGTTTTCTGTGTACCAGTCTTGCACGTATTCTGTTAAATTTATGCCTAAATATTTCATAGGGCTTCTCTGGTGGCTCAGACAGTAAAGAATCTGCCTGTAATGAAGGAGCCCCACGTTTGATCCCTGGGTCAAGAAGATCCCCTGGAGACGGGCATGGCTACCCACTCCAGTGTTCTTGCCTGGAGAATTCCATAGATGGAGAAGCCTGGTGGGCTATAGTCCATGGGGTCAGAAACAGTCAGACACAACTAAGCATGCTTTTCAATTATGTAAGTGAAATGATTAAATTTTTTTTTTTTTTTTTGCTGTTTGCTGCAATTGACTTTGTAAGTTTATCTTCTATCCTTTGACCTTGCTAAATTCACTAATTTGTTTTGGTAGTTGTTTTGTTAATTCCTTTGGATTTTCTGTTTAAACAGTTATGACATCTGAAAATGAGACATTTTTTACTTCTTCCTTTCCAACCTGGATAGCATCTGTTTATTATATTTTGTTTATTTTTATTGGCTTATTGCACTGGCTGGAACCCCCAGTGAAGTGTTGCATAAGAATGTCCATTCTCCCCTTGTCCCCAACGTTAGTGGGGAGATTTTCAGTCTTTCATCATTAAATATTGTATTAGTTATATATCTGATGTTATTTTTTATATGTCTGATGTTTTGTTTTTATCATGAATGAATTAGTGTTTTGTTAAATGCTTTTTGTGTGTGTGCATGCAAAGTCGATTCACTCATGTCTGACTCTTTGAGACCTTCTGGACTGTAGCCCACCAGGCTTCTCTGTCAGTGGGATTCTCCAGGCAAAAATATTGCAGTGGGAGCTCCTGGGGAGCTCTGAATGCTTTTTATGCATGTATTAAAATGATCACATGGCTTATCTCCTTTAGTCTGTTAATACTGTGAATTACCTTGCTTGTTTTTTTGAATGTTAATTCAAACTTAAATTTCTGGGATAACCCCTACTTGGTCATGATATGCTATTCTTTTTAATACTTTTCTGTATTCTGTTTCATATTAAGAATTTTTGTATCTCTTTTTCTACCTACCATTTTATGACTGGTTTTCTACTTGCTGCATATTTTTTTTTTTTGTTCCTCTGAATCTTTTTTAGTGATTTCTCTAAACATTACAGTATAAGTGATATTGATCCATAATTATATTCTGTAATATCTCTGTCAGACTGTGATTTTAGGATTTCAGTGGCCTCATACAACAAACTAGAAAGTGTTTCCTCCTCTATTTTAAGAAAGTTTGTAAGTGATTGATACTATTACTTCCTTAAATGCTGACATAAGTAACTGGTGAAGGTGCCTGGGTCAGCAACTTTCTTTGAGGGTATGTACGTCATAAAAAAAAATGTCTTTTATGAATATGTGACAAGATATTCTGTTATAAAGGATTTGTCCATTCCATTTAAATTGTCAAATTTGTTAAAGTTGGCATTATCTCTGTAATATCTGTAGGATCTGTAGTGATGTCCCTTGTCTTGCTCTTGAGGTTAATTTGTGCCTTCTTTCTTTATTTTCTTGATCAGAATAGCTAGACATGTATCAGTCACATTTAGCTTTCAGAGAACAAGCTTTTGGTTACATTGATTGCTCTGTACTTTTTTTGTTTTATATTGCACTGATTTATGCCCTTACATTTACTATTCTCTTCTGTCTACTTACTTTGGGTTTCCTTTGCTGCTTTTTTCCTAATTTTTCAAGTTGAAACCTTGGATCTTTTATTTTAGATCTCTCTTCCTATCAAATATTATAAGCATGTAAAGCTATTAATTTCCTTCTAAGCTGTGCTCTAGGTCAGTCCCACAAATTTTGATATGTAGTTCTAATATCATTCAGTTCAAATACTTTCTGATTTCTCTTGTGATTTATTCCTTAACCCATGGACTTTTTAGAATTGTGTTGTTTAATTTTGAAACATTTGGGATTTTCTAAATATTTTATTCTAACTGATTTCTAATTTTGTTGTGGTCAAAGATTATACCTTGTATGATTCAGGTGAGGCTGTTTTATCTTTTGATTAATGTTTAATGTACATTTGAATAGAAGGAATATTCTCGAGGTACGGGATGTAGTATTCTGTAGGTATCAGTTAGGTAAAGTTGGCTGATAGTATTGTTCAGACCATTTATAGATTTACTGATTTTGTTTGCTTGTTTGTTTAGTTGTTCTATTAGTAATTGAGTGAAGGAGAGTTAAAATCTCTAACTATGACTGTAGAATTATGTTTCCCTCTAATTCTGTCAATATTTGCTTCACATACTTGAAGATCTGCTGTCACATTTATGGGTTGTTACTTGTTGTGATGGGTTTATGCTTGTAATCATTATGAAATAGCCCTTCTTATCTCTATCAGTACTCCACTCTTGAAGGCTATTTTATCTTGATATTAATATATTCACTCGGGTCTTCTCATGTTTACTATTTTCAAGATATAAATATTTATACTCACTTTCAACTATTTATATCTTTATATTTAAAATATGCTTCGTTTGTAACATGTAGTTAGATCCCGCTTTTTTGTTTTATAATCCAGTCTTATGATCTCTGCCTTTCAATCAGAGTATTTAGTCAATTAGCAGTTAATGTGTTTTTGATATAATTGGATTTAGGTCTACCATTTTGTGATTGGCTTTCTATTTATTCCACATATATTTTTTTGTTCTTCTTTGAATCTTTTAGTGATTTCTCTACACATTGCAATATATATCCTCCATTTATCACAGTCTATTCAGTGTTAATATTGTAGCTCACTCACTATCTAAAATGTAAAAACTTTGAAACTGCATACATTTATTTACCTCTATTTTCCTTTTGCACTATAGTTATTATATTATGTCTATATTATAAAGCCATGCATACAATGACTGTAATTTTCACTTGGTTATATTTTTAAATAAATTAAAATATTTTTTATTATCATCCAGCTATTTCACAGATTCATCATTTCTAATAGTTTCCATTTTTTCCCAGAAGATCTGAATTTTTCATGTGGTATGATTTCCCTTCAGAATGAAGAGCTTCCTATAGCATTTTTCTGGTACAGATTTGATGTCAGTGAATTCTCAGTTATCTTTTACCTGAAAGTGTTCTTATTTTGTCTTGATTCTGAAAGGATATATTCATTGTCACAGCACACAAAACTCTGAGTTGACGGGTTTTAAAGTTCTTTTTTTTTTTTTTAAAGTTCTTTTTAATTTAGAACTTTAAAGATGCTGTTCTAGTGTATTTTGGTCTTCAGTCGTGATAAACCAGAGGCTGTTTGACTTGTTCTTCTATATGTAGTGTTTCATTTTTCTCTGGTTGATTTCAAATGTTTCACTTTATCTTTTATTTGGAACTCTTTGACTATGGGAGTCTGGGTGGGCTTTTCTCTGAAGCTTTGCTTCTTGAGGTTTTCTGATTTTCTTACTGGAAAATTTAAGCATTTAATCACATTTGGGAAAATTGTTGCCATTGTTTTTCAGATGTTCTTTATCTTATTCTCTTTTTCTTCCTCATGCCAATTACACTTATGATAGATACTGTGTGCTAGCTTCCTAAGGTTCTGTTAGTTTTTTTCTAGTTTTCTCTTTATATTTCTCAGATTAGATTATTTCTGTTGGCCTGTCTTCAAGCTCGCTAACTTGTTCCTCTGTCACACTCATTATGCTGTTAAGCACATGCAAGGAATTTTTAATTTCATATATTGTGTACTGATGCTGTAGAATTTCCTTTTAACATTAAAAAAAATAGTTTATATTTATCTGCTGACATTTCCTGTCTTTACATGCATGGAGAGCATATTTTTATATCTGTCCTTGTTTTTAAATCCTTGTCTTATAATTTCAGTATTTTAGTCATTTTGGAGTTGGTCTCCATCTATCGTTTTTTCTCTTGAAGATAAGTCACATTTTCTTGTTTCTTCTGTGTTGTGTAATTTTGGATTGTATCCTGGACATTGTGAATGCCATCTGGATTCTGTTATATTTCTTTGAAGAATGTTATTTTTTTTTTTAAAGCAGACTATAAATTTAATTGGACTCAAACTGTGAACTCTTTCTCTTCGAATAGCTCAGATCTTAGCTCTGTTCTTTGTCATTCATTTACTGCTTTGAAATCCACCTCTCACATACATGGTTCAGGTGTTATATAGAGAATTTGGGGTGCCCTTCTTCTGATTCTATCCTTTTCAGAATTACCCCCTGATTTTCCAGTGACTCTGGTTGCCCTGAACTCTGTCCTTTTGTTCTTCAGGCCGGAAAAACTGTAGGTTTTCCTTTAAAGATTTAGCCACTTCTGTGGTGACAATTTTGAATTGCCCGTAGGCTAAAAGCTATAAAAATGGGAGTTTCATCTCTTGCCATTTTTTTTCCTTCCAAATATCAACTTCCTTAAGAGTCTGCCTGCCTTTTATTCATCCTCCAGTGAACAAAAGCTATGTTTTATATTTTTATACAGAGTTGCTTGTTGTTATCTGCAGAAGGGTTGAGTCTATAGGAAACTCTCTTGGTCATACTAGGAGGAAAAATCCTTCTTCCTTTCATGGAGGTTAAATGCATTTTATTTTCAGAGAAACTGTATGACATATATTTTTTCTTAAAAGCAATGCTTAAGCTCCAAATAAATCAAGGTAAAAATAAATGAAGGGCTCAAGATGACATCAATTCCATTTGTCTAAATTCTGGCTCACTTTTGATTTTATAAGAAAGATACTAAATACTAATTTTGTTTCAAAATTTACAAAATGTTCTATTGCTTAATAAATTTTTATTGAATGAATAAGCATTATGGTAATGTTATCAGCAGTTTACATATCATAAGATAGTTTAAAAATATAGCTTTAGTATATACCATTTCAATGTGTGTGTGTGTATACACATATATATTATATATATTTGTCTTATGGATGTATTTCCTGTTTCCATTTTTTTTGCCTGTATTGGTTACTATTCTGAACATCTTTCTACATAAAGCTTTGATAAAATATCTGACTGTAAAAGAAATGTCTTAACCACTCCTCCATTTAATTGACATTTGACTGACTGGATTCAGTTGACATTTTCTTCACCTTCTGCAGTCAATTACATTTTTCTGTACCTTCTGCAGGGGTTTTCCAGGTGGTTCAGATGGTAAAGAATCTGCCTACAATGCAGGGGACCCAGGTTCGATCCCTAGGTTGAGATCTCCCGGAGAAGGGAATGGCAACCCACTCCAGTATTCTTGCCTGGAAAATTCCATGGACAGAGGAGCCTGACGGGCTACAGTCCATGGGGTCACAAAAAGTCTTACACAACTGAGCAACTAATACTCCCATACCTCCAGTGCTGACTGTACAGAGAACTTTTGTTTTTTTCCTACTCCTATTATTTGGGATGTATGCTTACCAAGAGCTAATTGTGTTTATTCCCAAACCTGTTTATGCCAGTTGTTACTATCACTTAGTTGATTGGAAAACTAACCTACGAAATATGAGTGAAAAACGAAAGGATAGTTGTTTCTAGAAAAAACCATAAAAACAGACCTGAATGTGTTGGGGAGACTCAATAAAATAAAGGAACAATATGATTGCAGTGAAATTCGGTTATGGGCAAGGCAACTGTAAACAGTCTGAGGAAAAGGATTTAAACTAAGAAAAGTGCGCACTTTCATACTGATGCCCAAATATCTTGATGTTTGTGCCCCAAACTGTATTTTTTAAATTTATTTCTTAAATTAAAAAAATTTTAAGGTATTTTTTCATGTTTTTTAAAAACTGTATTTTAATTTATTTTGTCTGCGCTGGGTCTTTGCTGCTTCAGAGCTTCCTCTAGTTGCGGCGAGCGGGGGTCATTCTCTAGCTGCGGTGCTCAGCTTTTCATTGCAGTGGCTCCTCTCGTTGCAGAGCGTGCGCTCTAGGGTGCACGGGCTTCAGCAGCTGCAGCACGGGGCTCAGTAGTTGCAGCCCCGGGCTCTAGAGCTCAGGCTCAGTAGTTGTGGTGTATGGGCTTAGTTGCTCCACAGTGTGTGGACTCTTCCCAGATCAGGGATTGAACCTGTGTCCCCTGCATGGGCAGGTAGATTCTTAACTGCTGGACCACCAGGGCAGTCCTGCCCCAAACTTTATTAAGAGCACAAATCATTTAGGTGTAGTTTATGCAAGAAAGATGCTGCAGGATTCTCATCAGGGATCAGACCCTGAGAGAAAGGCCTTGGTTCTTCATCATAAAATTGGTGAATGATTCCGCCTTTTAGATTATGACATAATATGATCTTTATAATATACTTTTGCCAGTGTTGATGATTTCCGTGTTTAACTGACTTTTCAGTGGTTCAGATGGTCTACACTGCTGGTCCCCAAAGCATAAGAAAAGCAGATTTGAATTGTGGTTCTTCAGGTAGGTTCCTAGAAATGTCATTCATTACTTGTGTGGGTTTTTTTTTTTTTTTTTTTTTTTGACTGTGTTATGTATTTACCTACTTGCCCATTAGAGAGATCGTATCCACTTCTGTTCCCACAGAGGGTTCTTTCTGAATTTGAAACTGTAGTGCAGGAAGGCTGCAGTCTTCCCCCAGCTCCGTCAGCTGCCATGTGGTTGGACTTGAGTACCTGTAGCCCGAGATGTCTTGAAAAATGTCTCAGAACTGTCCTTTGCTATGAAAAAAAAAAAAAAAAGGAACTTGATCCTTGTCTAATAATGCCAGGTTTTTATGAATCTTAACCTTAAATGCCATAAAAGCATTGAGATTGGTGGCCAAGCACACTCAGAATTTCATCTATCACGTTATAGTATTCAGACAATCACCCTTTTTTGTGCTAGAAGGTACCCTAGGGGTCAGCTTATTCAAACCTTCTTTTACAAGTTGCATCCTGAAATGGGGGACAGGGAGAAATGACTCGCTGTAAGTCTTGAAGCTTAGTATATCTCCACTGAGTTCAGAGCTCAAGTATGCTGACACCTGGTCTAATCCAGCTCTTTCACATATGTAGCATCGATCTGATGGGGAAGGGAAGCGTGCAGAAATTTATTCCGCAGAGTTTCGTGTCATCAAGGGGGACTGTGCAGGGTGTTATCAGATAATGTCTATAGTATGAGCTAACATTTATTGAATGCTTAACTGTGCCAGATACTGTTTTAAGTGCTTTAGCTGGATCAAATTATCTTATTATCTCTCCCACGTAAACTTCATGATGACTCTCCGAGGCCCCATTTTTTAGATTAGGAAACTGAGCGTGGAGAACTGCCGGAGGGTTTCTAACCAGTCAATGGTGAAATTGGAATCCAGTTGCCTACATTCTTGCTCCAGAGCCTGGGTTCTCACATATCCTGCTAAATTGCCTCTCTATATGTTGCAAGAATAAAAGGAAAGTAGTGTTTATTATGTGTCTAATATGAGCCTGGCATTTTTAGATGTTTTACACTCTTAAATTAAAAGATGAATCTTCGAAATCTCATTTTCACTTTGAAAGAGTAAGTGTTAGTTGCTCAATCCTATCCGACTCTTTGTGACCCATGGACTGCAGCCCACCAGGCTCCTTGGTCCGTGGGATTCTCCAGGCAAGAATACTGGAGTGGGTTGCCGTGCCCTCCTCTAGGGGGTCTTCCCAATCCACGGATCAAACCCAGGTGGCCTGCACTGCAGGCAGATTCTTTACTGTCTGAGCCACCAGGAAAGCCCAAACACCAGGTAAATTAAATGACTTGCCTAAGGACACAGCTAGTAGGTGGCAGAGCCAGAAATCAAACCAAGACCCAACTGGCTCAGCAGCCTGTGGTTTTGTTAGAAAATCATGCAGCGGTGGCACCACCTGGGTCAGTGGTGTCTGTGACCTCAGCTTCACATCAGAATTACCCAGGGAGGGTTAAAAAGCGGCGATGTTTCTGCCCCACATCCAGAGTTTCTGATTTCATTGGTCCGAGGTACAGCTTGAGCGGTGGGGCCTTTTTTTTTTCCCCCCTTAAAAGCTCCCAGGGGATTCTAATATGTAACCAAGGATGCCACCCACTGCAAAAGATTCAGATGGTTTCGGTCATACCATAGGGTTTAATTTCTTTGTCCAAATATGGGAATAGGGATAAATCACATCCCTGAAAGACGTGTTTCAACAGTGTATGGGTTTCCTGGGGCTGTCGTGACGAATCACCACAAACTGGGAGGCTTCAAACAACAGAAATGTGTAGTCTTGGGATTCTGGAGTCTGGAAGGCTGAAGTTATTGTCAGCAGAGACACGCTCCCTCTGAAGGTTCTGGAAAGAACTCTTCTCTGCCCTCTCTGGCTTCAGGTGGTTGCATCAGTCCTTGGAGCTCCTTGGCTTGTATGTGGCTCATGCCAGACTCTGTCTCAGTCATCACATGGCCTTCTTCTCCTTGTGTATCTGTTTCTTGTGTTTCTTTGTATCTGCCTGCTCGTGAAAGAATAGAAAGTATGTACTCTGCCCCTCTGGTTCCCGGCACAGAGCTCCTAAAACCCGTGGAATTTCCTAAGTGATTAAAGTACCAGGAGCATCTTTTGTTTAGATGGTCGGTCTTTGACCCATCCCGGACACAGGGCTCCTAAAACCCTCGGAATTTCCTGAGAGATAGGAGTGTCTTTTGTTCTAATGAGGCAGCTCTGGGTGGGCTCCTGGATGGAGGCTGGTTCACCAACCTGGAAGCTGTCCAAACCCCATGGGGTTGGGATTTTTTCAGAGGCTTCCTCACGTAGGCATGAGCTTGTCCACATACCAGGAAGGCGAGGCGCCACTGTTCTGTGGGAACAGGGCACCTGTGCTGGGACCCTCCCGGACTTCGCCTGTGTATCTCATCATCTGATGGTTCATCTGTATCCTTTGTCGTATCTTTTATTATACAGTAAACTGGTGAACATAAATAAGTGTTTTCCTGAGTCCTAAGAGCCGTTCTAGCAAATAATTGAATCCAAAGGTCATGGGAACCTCCGATCAGACAGATGCTGTAGGAACCTGGAGACCTGACATTTGGTTGGCATCCCAGGTGGGGGACCCTCCCATGGGACTCAGCCTTTGACCTGTGGGGTCTGCACTCATGCTCAGCCATGCCTGACTCTTTGCGACCCCATGGACTGTAGCCCCCCAGGCTCCTCTGTCCATGAAAAATTCTCCAGGCAAGAATTCTGGAGTGGTGTCCCATTTCCTCCTCCAGGGGACCTTCCTGACCCAGGGATGGAACCCGGGTCTCCTGTGTCTTCTGCATTGGCAGGTGGGTTCTTTACCACTGAGCCCCCTGGGAAGCCCGGGGTCTGCTCTGTCTCCTAACAGTTAGCTCAGCATTGAATTGTTGGGCACCCAGCTGGCGTCTCAGAATTGCTTGGTGTGGGGGAAAGACCCCACACATCTGGTGTCAGAAGTGTTGTTAGTGGGATAATGGTATGAAAAGAGGAGGAACACACAGCGGGGAGAGGTGAGTTTTTTTCTATTCACTGCTCTGTTTATAAGAACCCAATCTAACCCATCTTAACTAATCATATATGCATATATGCATAGACCTTACTTCCAAATAAGTTTACATTCTGAAGTTCCAGATAGACATGCACTTGGCCAGGGGAGGCGGGGGACACTATCAGACCCAGCACAAGCTGAAAATTAAGCAACATTATATTCTGAAGAATTGCATGAATCTCTGCGAATGGCAAACGTGAAATTCTATGCTTTCTGGATCTGATATTTAAAAAATATATCTTTACATTTCTTAAATACACCTTCCCCCATCAGGGAGAAAAGGCATCCAGTCCTAGTAGGTATATAACTGAAATATAGAAAGATCTGTTTCTGTGTCTGGGTCCCTTTGACGTGTTCAAGAAGACACAGAGCCCACAGGCTCAGCTTGTGTGTGCAAGGTGTGTTAAGTGTGCACAGAAGTCTGTGGAAAAGGTAGCCTGTTCCCAATGGGGGATTTTTGGGAAAAAAAAAACAAACCCAAAAAAACAGTTCTGATCTGTCTTCTTCTGTAAACTAACAAAAGAAATTTACAGCACCTTTTAAGGCATCAAAGAGCTATTTGCCTTCTCTTCAAATTTGGTTCTGGAGACATTATGTATTGAAGCAACTAAAATTTGGAGTTTTGCTTTGAGATCATTATTTTAGTCAAACATTTCCTTTCTTTTTGTATCGTGAAACCTTGATGACAATTTGAAAGTACAGTAAAGTACAGTCATTGAAAATCTGACAATTTGATTCTTTAAAGGATATTAATAGGTCAAAATTGTATATTCCGACACCCCTCCAACCAACTAACTTGGAAGTAAATACCTACCAGCAGTAACACCATTGTTTCCTTATATTCTTGCTTTCTGTTGAGAAGACCAGCTACCAGTTACACTTGATCCTTGAACAGCACAGGTTTGAACATCAAGAGTTCACTTCTATGCAGATTTTCTTCAATAAATACCTAGCCATCTGCATTCCCCGGTTTCTGCATCTGTGGGTTCAACCAACTGCAGGTCAGATTTTGCATCCACAATTGGTTGGATCCGTGGATGCCAAACCTACGGATGTAGAGGCTGAGTGTGCTGGGCCAGTTTACGAGAAGGACTTGAGCATCTGTGGATGGTGGCATCTGGGGTGGGGAGAGGGGTTCTTGGAACCATCTCCTGCCCCCTACCCCAGATACTGAGGGAGGACTGTTCTTTCCATCTTCAGCTGATCTTGCTAGTCAGGGTGTATAACATTTTAACAAAGTCCTTATTTTCATTTTAGAATTGACAGAAAGGATTTGGTTATCAGAAGTGGTGAATTTTCCTCTGAGGTTGTCCCTGAAACTTGCCCCTCGCCTGCTGTCATGAGTACCATCAGAAGCCTTTTCCAGATCCTTCTTATTTGTGATGCTTCTCTTAACCCTGGGCAGGGTGATGTAGACAGAAATGACTCATAGATGGGTAATTCACCCAGGATAAACACGATAATTGGTACAGAATCCAATTATTGGACTAGCTTTTTGAAAAAAAAAACAAAACTCTGTGAGTCTATAAGACCTCAATAGCAACATTTAGGCAATTTCGTAAATAATAAATCTCCATTTCCACTTGAAGAAAAATCCTAGCCTTTCTGTCTCAATTTAGCCTCCTGTAAAAAGATTACAGTTGGATCTAACTTGTATTCAACTGAGTCCTTAGGCAAAAACTGAAGGAAATCAACAATTTCTTTTTCAGTAAGTGCCACAAAATCAAATTCTCAAAGACTCACCAGATGATGGCATTAGGTCGTCTACTAGATGTGTGATACTAGCCAACTGTGAGGATTGGTTCTGTGTTCTGGTACCTGACAAGGCATTTGATGGCCATTTGCCTTGGGAGGATGGAGATGCTGTTGTCATGGACCACACACCCCTTCTTGGTACTGTCCAGCTCTCTATTTAATGTACATTATTAAGAGTAACCATAAATACCTAATATGCCACGACTTATTGTGGAGTTCCAGATTGCCCTCCCATTTAAGAATCATATCATGTCAGGGCTATAGAGTTCTTTTTCTGTGCCCCTCAGAGACCTGGAGCAAGCACCTGTTCACTCCATAGAGAAATAATTAGCCACTGGGGCTTCCCTGGTGGCTCAGAAACAGTAGGGAATTTGCCTGCAATGCAGGAGACCTGGGTTTGATCCCTGGGCTGAGAAGATCCCCTGGAGAAGTGAATGGCAACCCACTCCAATATTCTTACCTGGAAAATTCCATGGTCAGAGGAGCCTGGTAGGCTACAGTCTGTGAGGCTGCAAAGAGTCAGATTCAACTGAGTGAGAACACTTTCACTTTCAATATGTAATAAAAAATATAGAAAAAAAGTATCTGTGTTGCTCTTTGTTCAGTGAGTTCGTCAGAGACTTATGTGCTGGACTGGAGAAACAGCTTTACATGTCTAAGATATGACTTCTTGATTCTTTGGGGCTGTCAGCAGAGCATCAAGTTCATCACACACGCATGTGCACATGCCTCTAGACACACTCACACAGGTTAGAAAACACACGCGAACACGAGTGGGTTTGAATTTGGCTGATTCCACCCAGCTCAAAGTTATGAAAGACACTTTGACATGTTGAGGTCCAGGGAAGTCATTCTGGTTTGTGCATGATTTAACTTGAACTTATAGTCAAAGCTATGGTTTTTCCAGTAGTCATGTATGGGTGTGAGAGTTGGACCATATAGAAGGCTGAGTGCCAAAGAATTGATGCTTTCATATTGTGGTGTTGGAGAAGACTCTTGAGAGTCCCTTGGACTGCAAGGAGATCCAACCAGTCCATCCTAGAGGAAATCAGTCCTGAATATTCATTGGAAGAACTGATGCTGAAGCTGAAACTCCAGTACTTTGGCCACCTGATGCGAAGAACTGACTCATTGGAAAAGACCCTGATTCTGGGAAAGATTGAGGGCAGGAGCAGAAGAGGGTGTCAGATGAGATGGTTGGATGCCATCATCGACTCAATGGATATGAGTTTGAGAAAACTCCTGGAGATAGTGAAGGACAGGGAAGCTGGATGTGCTGCAGTTCATAGGGTCACAAATAGTAAGACACGACTTAGCGATTGAACAACAATGACAAAACTTGAATTTTGTGTTAGCTAAAACAGTCAGTTTGTGGCCTATCAGATGTTCACTGTACATCTGCTTTAATCCTTGAAGAAGAGAGTGTGTTTACCAGATGTAAAGAATGTCCATGTTAAAAATGAAGATGCTAATGCTGGTCCTCCTTCAGTGATAAGACTCTCTTCCCAGGTGGCAAGGCCATGCTGACTCTGTGCACGTGCTGATCTAGTTTTGTGTTTTGAAACCTTGAAGGCATGTATCCCTGACTTATTTCATGTTCTTTGTTCTGACAAGAATAGAGCTGAGCTGAAAACCACGCTTCTCCAGAGCAGCTCCTCTGAGTTATCTAGGGGCTGTCAGCAAGTCTCATTCATCTGAGCACTCTCTCAAAACTGAGTCCTCAGTTTGGCTCCAGTAAAAGGCTTTGCTGATCTGATTTAGACACCTGATTTAGAGCGTGCAGATAGGTGACCCCGGGCAGCAGCTGGAGCAGGCGGTCGTCTGGGCCTGACCTTGGGGGACTCTGCACAGCGCCTGCTTTCAGCACAGAGAGGCTGGCCCCAAAGATGCCAGTCCGCGAGAGCTGGCTGTCCCGGCCCTCCTAACCGCGAAAAATAACATCCCGTGGGGTTGAGTGTCACAGGTAAACTGTGACAAATTAGCCAGTGATGGCTTTAAAACATGTTGCCTTTGGAGGTGAATTGCTGTAGTGCAGCAGACTGGTGAGGCTGTGGGGACAGCGTGGCCGGAGGGCATTCACTTGTAGGCGGACGGGCTTCCACTGTGCCCTGGCTTGATGGCAGTTTCAAAAACCACTTCTTTAATTTGTTTTCTCTGCAACTCGTGGCACTGGGGCTGGGGCGTGGCTGGCAGTCGTGCTGGATCGTCACATTCCCTGTCCTGTCGCCCTTTGGCAGGACAGCTTGTGGGCTCGTGTTGAACCCCAGACCCTCCCTCCCGGCCCTGCCCACAGTGTCAGACTGTGAGCTGTGGGTGGTAGTCTCCTCTCCCAGGAAAACTTCCCCCAAGAGGGGTTCCCATCGCTTTGCTAGAACTGGCCTTCCTGACCTTCCTTTGTTTGAGTGACATCTTGGCCTGTTTTTGAATCAAAGTCGAATCAAAGGGGCTTGCAACATTAATTTTAAAAATTTATTTATAAAATACAATAAGTCCCCTACATACGAACAAATTCTATTTCGAGAGCACATTCATAAGTCCAATTTGTTTGTAAATCCAACCAAGTTAGCCTAAGTACCTAATTAACACAGTTGGCTATATAGTACTGTGCTGAATAGGTTTGTAATACTTTGCATACAAATAATACATAAAAAAGAAACAAACATAAAAATAAAACAGTTTTAATCTTATAGTACCTTGAATAGTATTCTTGGGATCCAAAATCACTGTGGATGGTGACTGCAGCCACGAAATTAGAGAATAGCTATGACAAACCTAGACAGTGTATAAAAAAGCAGAGATATCACTTTGCTGACAAAGGTCTGTATAGTCAAAGCTATGATTTTTGCAGTGGTCATGTATGGATGTGAGAGTTGGACTATAAAGAAGGCTGAGCACCGAAGAATTGATGCTTTCCAGCTGTGGTGCTGCAGAAGACTTGAGAGTCCCTTGGACTGCAAGGAGATCAAACCAGTCCATCCTGAAGGATATCAGTCCTGAATATTCACTGGAAGGACTGATGCTGAAGCTGAAACTCCAATACTTTGTCTACCTGATGTGAAGAGTGGACTCACTGGAAAAGATCCTGATGCTGAAGAAGACTGAGGGCAGGAGAGAAGGGGGTGACAGAGGATGAGACGGTTGGGCAGCATCACTGACTCAATGGACATGAGATTAAGCAGACTCCGGGAGATGGTGAAGGACAGGGAAGCCTGGTGTGCTGCTGTCCATGGGGCTGCAAAGAGTCGGGCATGACTTAGTGACGAACAACAACCTTGAACGGTACAGTATACGGTACAACAGCGGGCATACAGGGGCTGATACCGAGTGAACAGCCAAGAAGAGTGATTGGAGGAGGGAAAGGAGGTGGGAGGTGGTTTGTCAGGAGGAGACTTGTGAGAGATGCATGCACACCAGACCCATAAACCAACTTATGTGATTGGACATGGAAGATGCATCTTTGAAAGTGTGTAACTTGAAGATCCTTATGTAGGGGACTTCCTGTATATGCATTTTGAAAGAAGGATACATGTCCTAAAATCATACAGAAGGTGCTGGGCTTTCACGGTGGTAGCTTGAAATTGTGGGATGATTAGGGATCAGACCTGTGTTAGAACCCTAGTTCTGTCACTGCATGTGACTTGGGCCAGTGGCTATACATCCCTGTGCCTCAGTTTTGTGATCTGTGAAATGGGGTGATAATACAAGGCCGGCAGTATCTGGAGGAGGACTGAATGAAGCCAGCAGACACATTGGGTTGCAGGCACGTGCTTTATACAAAGTGACTTTTTTGACTATTGTTACCAACAAAATTGCAACCACCCTGAATGCCTGTCCTTATTTGGTACAAAATGGGTTTCCCTGGTAGCTCAGTGGTAAAGCATCCTCCTGCCAATGCAGGAGATGTGGGTTGCATCCCGGGGTCAGGAAGATACTCCCGGGGAAGGAAATGACTCCCCACTCCAGTATTCTTGCTTGGGAAATCCCATGGACAGAGGAGCCTGGCGGGCTGCAGTCCATGGGGTCACAAAAAGAGTCAGACATGAGTTACTGACTAAACAACAACAACAACCCTGCCCCAAATTTCAGATTCTGAAAATACACTCTCACGTACTCAACTGACTGGATGAGAATGCATCTGGCCGGACGAAGCAGAAGCAAACCCACAGAAAGAAATCCCCACAAACTGTCTTCCAGAATGACCACGCCGCAGCCTCCCAAGGTCGCCTGATCCCCTCCGACTCTGTAACAAGCACGCTCGCTCCACAGGGAGCCCAGGGCCCTTTCCGGAAGAGACGGGGCCCCAGACAAAAAGTTAAATGGATTTAAATGTAAGCAGGTCTAAAAAGAAAGCAGAGTTTCCTTTTAGAAGCTTAAGAAAACAATTAGAAATAAAAGGAGGCCAGAAAGCACAGTTAATGAAGGGGCCCGAGAAGCAAAGGCGATGGGGAAATTCACCCGCTTCACGAACACTTTTGCAAGGGCGAGACGGAGGGACCGCACCCAGAGCTCTTCTGACCTTGCCCTTGACTCACTGGGCTCTCACAGCTCACATCCGCCCTCCGGGTGAGCTTAAAGTCGCCGCTCCATGGAAATGTTTGTTCTGCCTCTGGAGCAGAAGACACCGCTTCTGGTGGCCCTGGTGGCCCTGTCTCTGGGGCTCTGAGGTCCTGCCAGGCCAGGAGGAGGCTCTCTTCTTGTCTCACGAGCAGGATTCGTCCATGGTAAGCTTGTTCCTCTTTAAGCAGAAAGGATGCCTGATGCTTTCCTTGGGACATCACATTGGACCCCTGGCCGTCCCCAGCATATTAAACATTTTTGTACCGCTGTAGCCAATTAGCATCTAAGCACCGTGGCTCTCATCTCTTGGGAAGCATGCGTGGGAGGAGACAGCAGAGAGGTGGCTTTCTCGTTGATGAGGCCCTGCTGTCCTGGGTTGTTGATTCTTGGCTGGATTCAGCTCCGCCCCTCTGGGGGCCCTTGCCAGGGACTAGACCACCTTGACCTCAGAGGGTCACGTGTGGACCCCTCTGCGTCATCGCTCTTGGCTTAAGTCATCCAAGTGTGAGCTCCTTGAAGGCAGGGGCCGGGTGTCGTGGCACAGGCCCTGGCCACGATGGAGGCTTCATTGCACTTCCTGACCGAACCATAGAGGAATCTGGGCTCTCGCTCTAGGGGGTAAGCAAATGCCCTTCCAGAATCTTCCAAAGAGTCTGAGAAGCAAAGGAAAGCTGGTTTCTCACCCTATTTTATTCTTGCCTTGTCAGTGTTTGTGGCTGTGGCTTTCATGGCTGTGCCAAGCGTGGCCTCCAGAGGCTGGCAGACACCCTGGTGTCCTGGCCAGCTCCATGTTGTTGGGCAACGTGTAGCCTCTAAAGCCTTATACGAGTCCTCCACGCATTACCCATCGCCCAGATCTTGGCTCCTGGCTTCCCAAGGCCAACCCTGTCTTCTGATTGCTCTGCTCTTGGATCCTGGCATCTAGTTATGTCAACAAAGGTGAGAGGTGGGTGACCGTGACCACCCTCCACCTTCCAGACCCTCTGCTGTACCAAAGGGACCCTGGGATCTTCCAGTCAATGATGACAAAGCGTTTTGCAAATACAGATTGCCAACTCGATTTAACGCAATAGAGCCCGAGACCCAGGCAAACGGGCTGGCCACAGCTGTAGAGTTCCTTAGCCAGTAGGCCGGTAGGAAAATTAATGTCAGTGGCTCAGTCTGTCGAAGTCTTTGCATCGCTCTCTGCCCTGGAGAAGGGAGAGGACCAGGAGACTGAGTTCACCGACATGAGGCAGCCTTTGTAGGACTGCCGCTCCGTGACCCCTGACAAATGGATGTATTCATTACACCGAAGACGGGAAGGAACCACAACATGGATACATATTTAGGGAAATATGCACACAACTCGGTTTATTTTTCTTATCTGATATTTTTTTTCTAGTGCAACATGAGTCCTGTTGAATACTTGGCAGCCGCCTTCCCATACTTGAGTTGTTTGTCATTTCTGGGGCTGCTGATGCTGCTATGATCTCCCTTTTGGGAGAAATTTACAGGCACATGTTGACCCAGCTGAATGGGAACAGGGAGCAACAGGAATCTCAGGAACAAGGACCATCGCCGACCAGAGAGGGTGAATCTGCTCCTTCTCTGGACGGCACCCTCCGGCGAGCCGCTCAGCGCCCCGTCGGGCTGGCCACAGAAGGCTCTGTGACTCCAGTGCTGGAAACCCAGATCCACTCCCAACCTGGCCTTGAAATAAATGTGCCTTTCCTTTCAGTCCTTTCTGGGAGTTGTAGTCAGCCGTGTGCTTTGTTGTTGGGCTCTCAGGAGAGTCGGCTCTCTGTAGCAGCTGTTGCTAGGTAAGGCATGGTTTCCTGCAGGGAAGGCGTGGGAGACGATAGGAGGGCTGCTGGCAGGGGGCCAGGCGGCCGTGGGAGGGGACGCCGCAGAGGCCACGGGGAAGGATGGGAGGCAGGACCCTGGCTGCCCTCCACACCCCGTCCCTGCCCCTGTCTTCTGCCTTCCCAAGTCCCCTCTGGCCCCCTCCCCCTCCAAAGACCTAGCCTGTGTCTCCTCACAGAGACATCTAAGCACTCATCTGGCACGTCTCCTGGACCCTCCAATCCACCTGGGACTGGCGGTCCAGATATGAACTAGTTGTGGGCTCTACCTTACAGGGGCTCAGAGCCCTTTGAGACAGGCAGGCCCCATGAGCGATCAGTCACAAACCCACCTGCGACAGGGACAGTGGATGCTGTGGGCACCTTGCCCATATCCCACATCTGCCCCAGTGGTCACCTGCTGGGCACAGTGACCGCCTCCTGGGTCTTTTAGCCTGACCACCTTTTCTGGCTATGCAAGTTAATGCTTCAGGAAAGTGAAAGAAGGTAAAGTCGCTCAGTCGTGTCCAACTCTTTGCAACCCCTTGGTCTATAGGCTACCAGCCTCCTCCATCCATGAAGTTTTCCAGGCAAGAGTACTGGAGTGGGTTGCTATTTCCTTCTCCAGGGGATCTTCCCAACCCAGGGATCCAACCCAGGTTTCCCACATTGCAGGCAGACGCTTTACCATCTCAGCCACCAGGGAAGTCCCGAGACCCTCAATCACCAAAGGTTGGGAGTCAATTGGACAAGTCTGAAAAATAGTTAAAATGGTAAATTTTATATTTGATATATGTTACCATCATAAAACGAAATGACACACTACTAATAAAATAGATAATCGGCGAAGACCTACTGTGTAGCACAGGGACCTGTACTCAATATTCTGTTATAATCTGTATGGGAAGATAATCTGAAGAGGAATGGATGCATGTATATATAAAACTGAATCTCTTTCCTGTACATTTGAAACTAATGTGTGCGTGCATGTTAAGTCACATCAGTTGTGTCCGACTCTTTGTGACCCCCATGGACTGTAGCCTGCCAGGCTCCTCTGTCCATGGGATTCTCCAGGCAAGAATACTGGAGTGGGTTGCCGTGTCCTCCTCCAGGGGATCTTCCCGACCCAGGGATCCAACCCATGTCTGCTGTATTGCAGGAGGATTCTTTACCACTGAGCCACCTGGGAAGCCCTCTGAAATTAATAAAACATTGTAAATTGACTGTACTCCAATATATAATACAAATTAAATTAAGAAAAAAAGTTTTAAGTGCCCAATAAAAACGGCGCTGTTGCTCTAACTAAAAACAAACAAACAGAAAACACAAAAAGAGTTAATAACTAGGCCACATGGGGGCTGAGGCGGAGGGGGAAGGGTGCGCCGTCTTGGAGGAAGGTAGGGACTCAGCCTCAGCGCCCACAGCCCAAGTGCAAGTCTCGGCTTCCTGATGCCTCGGAAACACCCTCCCTCCAACTCCTCACCCACGCGAGAGACCCTTCATGGCCCCTGCCCTGTGGACTTGCAGTCAGGAGCAGATGGCTGGTTACAGAGAAGCAGCTGGTCTAAGGAGTGGCACCTGCTAGGTTTTGAAGAGGGCATGTCTGTCCCTAGCAGGGATCTGATGCTCTCTTGTCTCCGTGCTGCTGCTGCTGCTGCTACTGCTGCTGCTAAGTCGCTTCAGCCATGTCCGACTCTGTGCGACCCCATAGACGGCAGCCCACCAGGCTCCCCCGTCCCTGGGATTCTCCAGGCAAGAACACTGGAGTGGGTTGCCATTTCCTTCTCCAATGCATGAAAGTGAAAAGGGAAAGTCTCCATGCTAGGGAGTCCCAAGTGCATCTTCCCTCGTAAGAACAGCCTCCAGGACTGCAGACCAGGCCCCGTCACAGGGGTCGCCCAGGCCTCTCAGCCCCTCCAGGCCAGCTGACCTCCTCCCTTCCCACAAGGAGGGAAGGGTCATTTCTGAGTTAAAAGCAAGGCTTTATTTAGTTTTCTCATTGAAAAGTGCAAGTGCAAGTGCAATGACTAATCACTTAGTCATTAACTAAGATGTCCGACTCTGTGACCCCATGAACTCTAGCCCACCAGGCTCCTCTGTCCATGGAATTCTCTAGGCAGGAATACTGGAGTGGGTTGCCATTTCCTTCTCCAGTGGATCTTGCCAGCCCAAGGATCGAACCAGAGCCTCTTCCATTGCAGGCAGATTCTTTACTGTCTGAGCCACCAGGGAAGCCTTAATAATTTATTATTATCATGGATTATCATTAATTGTTTTATTATTGACATAAAGCAATAGTATTTTAGGTATGCTGGGTCAAAATATATTAATACTACAATTAATTTTTGCTATGACCAGTGAGTTCTCTTGGCAAAACTCTATTAGCCTTTGCCCTGTTTCATTCTGTATTCCAAGGCCAAATTTGCCTGTTACCCCAGGTGTTTCTTGACTTCCTACTTTTGCATTCCAGCCCCCTATAATGAAAAAGACATCTTTTTTGGGTGTTCTAAAAGGTCTTGACTCTTGAGAGTCCCTTGGACTGCAAAGAGATCCAACCAGTCCATTCTGAAGGAGATCAGCCCTGGGATTTCTTTGGAAGGAATAATGCTAAAGCTGAAACTCCAGTACTTTGGCCACCTTATGAGAAGAGTTGACTCATTGGAAAAGACTCTGATGCTGGGAGGGATTGGGGGCAGAAGGAGAAGGGGACGACAGAGGATGAGATGGCTGGATGGCATCACTGACTCAATGGACGTGAGTCTGAGTGAACTCCGGGAGTTGGTGATGGACAGGGAGGCCTGGCGTGCTGCGATTCATGGGGTCGCAAAGAGTCGGACACGACTGAGCGACTGAACTGAACTGAACTGAAAAGGTCTTGTAGGTCTTCCATCCAGCCATCTCATCCTCTGTCGTCCCCTTCTCCTCCTGCCCCCAATCCCTCCCAGCATCAGAGTCTTTTCCAATGAGTCAACTCTTCACATGAGGTGGCCAAAGTATTGGAGTTTCAGCTTTAGCATCAGTCCTTCCAAATAACACCCAGGACTGATCTCCTTTAGAATGGACTGGTTGGATCTCCTTGCAGTCCAAGAGACTCTCAAGAGTCTTCACCAACACCACAGTTCAAAAGTATCAATTCTTTGGTGCTCAGCTTTCTTCACAGTCCAACTTTCACATCCATACATGACCACTGGAAAAACCATAGCCTTGACTAGATGGACCTTTGTTGGCAAAGTAATGTCTCTGCTTTTGAATATGCTGTCTAGGATGGACATGAGTTTGGGTGAACTCTGGGAGTTGGTGATGGACAGGGAGGCCTGGCGTGCTGCAATTCATGGGGTCGCAAAGAGTTGGACACGACTGAGCGACTGAACTGAACTGAACAATTAATTTTATCGTTTCACTTTTTAAAGTGGGTTACTAGAAATTTTTGTTTTTTATTCTATTTTTTAAAACCTGTTTTCACTTTTATTCTTTCTTTAAAAAATTTTTATTGGCATTTGGCTGCTTTATAATGTTGTATTAATTTCTACGGCACAGCAAAGCGAATCAGCTATACATATACACATGTGCCCTCTTTTTCTGGATTTCCTTCTCCTTTAGGTCACTACAGAGTATTGAGTAGAGTTATACATTATTGATACTGTACATAAAATAGATAACTAATGAGAAAAGCAAGGCTTTAAACTGAAAGAGAAACTTACTAGAGAAATGAAAGTCATACTGGATTATTGACCTACGTGATTGCAATGCCTCTTTTCCTCCAGATTTCTGTATAACCTTTAAATCCTGTTCCTGCCTGTGCCTTGGTCCCCTTGGATTGGCCGTGAGTTGTACACAGGCTGCTTTTGTAAGATGGTGAGAACTATTGCCGATATTTTAAATGGCTGACTCAGAACTTTCCCCTCTTCTTTTCTCCTAAACACATTATTTTCAGGAAATCTATGTTGTAAGACAGGACTCTGCAATTACAGTCTTGGGGCCAAACCCCTCCCTCAGCATGTTCTTGTAAATAAAGTTTTATTGGCAGTCCGCCAGGCCCGTTCATTTTGATATTGCCCGTGGCTGTCCTGCGTGTTCCATGGCAGAGTCCAGTCCTTGCAACAGAGACCATGGGGCCTGCAAAGCCAAAAATATTTACTATCTGACCCTTTGCAGAAAGTGTTGCCAGCATTCTGTCGTAAGAGATGCTGAAATGTTTTAATTCTTTGAGGACTGGGATGCATAATTAGTGTTTTTTAGTTTCAGCATGCTAAAAGGAGGAAAACCTATTTACTATTATATGCTCTGTAGGGGTCATGAAATACTGTCTTATAATTACCAATATTTTAATGAGTATCAATTAGCGTATTAACAAAATGTAAGGGAAGATCTTAAAGGAAGAGAGTGAAGTATTCCATCAGATTTCTCCCAACTTAACAGCTCAAATATAGACTCTTGTGTGAAGTTAGCATATTGAAAAATCTTTGGCAATTTTATCTGCATCCCTAAAAGTTTATATATTTGTATTTTGGGGGAGGGATCTTTTTGTTTGAAATTCTTCCTAAATTCAGACACCAAGGTATAATCAGTTGTACAGTTTTGGCTCTTTTCTTATGTAATTCTACCCAAAATGACATCACTTAATGCTTGCTGGGCCTTCAGGAGCAGAGAGGGTTCAATTAGAGCCTCTCCACCCGCCGTGTGTGTCTGCGTGCTCAGTCGCATCCAACTCTTTGTGACCATGTGAATTGTAGCCCACCAGGCTCCTTTGTCAATGGGATTTCCCAGGCAAGAACACTGGACTGGGTTGCCATTCCTCCTCCAGGGGATCTTCCCCACCCAGGGATTTAACCCACATCTCCTGTGTCTCCTGCATTAGCAGGTGAGTTCTTTGCCACTGGTGCCACATGGGAAGCCACTCCCCATAGTTTTCTATTAAAAAAAAAGTCTCACGTGATTTCTAATCAACTGGACCAGGGTTTTTCAGCTGCAGCACTGTTGACATTTGGGATCAGATGATTCTTTGTTTGTGGGGGCGGGGGGACACTGTCCTGTACCTTCTAGGATTTTCATCGGTAGCCCTGGGCCCCATCCATTAGATGCCAGTAGTGAACATGACCTTCTCCACCTGCCCCACTCATCACATCCCAAGCTGTCTGCATTTGTGTGTGCTAAGTTGCTTCAGTCTTGTCCGACTCTTTGTGGCCGTATGGACCATAGCCCATCAGACTCCCAGGCCTTCTGCCCATGGGATTCTCTGGGCATGAATACTGGAGTGGGTTGCCATGCCCTCCTCCAGGAGATCATCCTGACCCAGGAATGGAACCCGTGTCTCTGACGTCTTCTGCGTTGGCAGGTGGGTTCTTTACCACTAGCACCGCCTTGGAAGCCCCAGGCTGTCTGCATGTGTTGCCAGACGTCCCCTAAGAGCCAGTCCCCACAGGGAGAGGCCGGGTGGATGCTCTTTTCCAGGTGAGTGAGTGCACGTGCCTCTGAAAACTGGTGCTGTGGGGAGGAGCCAGAAGCCCTGCAGTCCGCTCTGCTCTGGACCTGGAGTCCTGTGAGTGGTGAGGTCTTGATGGAACTCTCACCTGGCCTGAGCCCCACCTCACTCTCTGCCAGGGGAGGAGGCAGTTCCTCTCAGTTGCCTCTTGAACCAGAGCTCTGGGAAGGACAAGCATTTCTTCAGTTCAAAGCCATTTTTCTCAAGTATTCTTTATTTTGAGGTGTGCATTCCTTATTTGATGGAGAAACCCCAATAAACACACACTGATACCTAAAAAACAGAGTTTTTATTTAAAAAAAATTTTAGTGGAGTAGAGTTGATTTGCAACGTGTTAATTCAGGTGTACAGCACAGGGAATCGGTTACATGTGAAAGTATATCCAGTCTTTCTTGGATTCTTTTCCCATCTAGGTCATTATGGAATATCGAGAAGAGTTCCCTGTGCTATACAGCAGGTTCTTATTATCTATTTTATGTAGAATAGTGTGTATATGTCAGTCCCAATCTCCCAATTTATCCCTTCCTCCCTCTTCTCCCTGCTTTGAGAAAACAGAGTTTTGAAAAATTGGAGATACTTTTAAAAGGAAGAAGTTGATCTGCAAAGAAAAAAAAAAAATGAATCAACTTTGGGGAACAATATTTGACTAGACAAGCAAGTGAAAGGCTGGAAGTCTTCCGAGAGAACTGATAATTAAATGAATCTCAGAAACTTTATTTCCCTCCAAGTGCATTTTATGTAATTTTCTAACATGGAAACAACAGCTCTTCTCCTGGCTAGGAAAAAAAAAAAAATCAGTCCCCACCTCACAATCAACAGAATCGTGGTTTTGACTAATTTCTATAATCAGAAGATAATTTGCCTTAAGAATAATAATAGTAACAATATGCCTGTTATGAAAGAGGATGCTTTTATCATCTTATTTGCCAGCGATTATGTAAATTGCAGATATAGGGTGGAGGGCAGGAAAGCTGCAGAAAGCTAGCCTGCGTTTTCTGTGGGAGCCATGGGCCTTCTGCTAGGAGAGAGCGCCAGATTTCACCCCCTGTGAAAAGGATTTATTTTCTGCAGACTGGCTAAAACATTTGATAGTTTAAATACAATGTGTTGGAAGGAGAGCAGAGCAGAGAGCACATTTCTGCTTTCTGCTTTCCTTCCCCTGAGACTTGGAGCATCACTGAATGTCCCCTGTCTCATGCCGGGATGGACCCGTTGCAGGAAGTTCCCAGTCTCCACCTTTCCCACTCCCATCACAGTCTTTCCTCTCCAATGACACAAACCTCTTCAGGGTCCCGACTCAGAGGCTTTGCTTTTCTCCCCTTCTTCTGGGAAGCCAAGTTCTAACCACCTCCTACATCAGCTGGACAGGTGTTCTTGGATGTGTTACTCTCTGCTGTCTCTGGGCTCCAGCGTTGTTACCCCCAGAACCAGAAGACTGGATTCAAGTCCCAGGTGCCCAGACAGATTTGCTGCCCTAGAGGATGTGGTCCTGGGAACCTGCAGGGTGAGCGGCAGCAGGGCAGAGGCCATCTGGGGTTTCCACAGAAGGAGCATTCAGATTGTTGTTCAGTCACTAAGTCAGGTCTGACTTTTTGACCCAATGGACTGCAGCCCGCCAGGCTTCCTGTCCTTCACTCTTCCAGGGTTTTCTCAAACTCATGTCCATTGAGTCAGTGATGCCATCCAGCCATCTCATCCTCTGTCACTCACTTCTCCTTCTGCCCTCAATCTTTCCCAGCATCAGGGTCTTTTCTAATGAGTCGGCTCTTTGCATCAGGTGGCTAAGTATTGGAGCTTCAGCTTCAACATCAATGAATATTCCAATGAATATTCAGAGTTGATTTCCCTTAGAATTGACTGGTTGGATCTCCTTGCAGTCCAAGGGACTCTCAAGAGTCTTCTCCAGCACCACAACTCAAAAGGGTCAATTCTTTGACTCTCAGCCTTTATTATGGTTCAACTCTCACATCCATACATGACTACTGGAAAAACCATAGCTTTGATTATATGGACTTTTGTTGGTAAAGTAATGTCTCTGCTTTTTAATATACTGTCTTGGTTTGTCATAGCTTTCCTTCCAAGGAGCCAGCGTCTTTTAATTTTATGGCTGCAGTCACCGTCTGCAGTGATTTTGGAGCCCAAGAAAATAAAGTCTATCACTGTTTCCATTTTTTCCCCATTTATTTGCCATGAAGTGATGGGACTGAATGCCATGATCTTAGAATGTTGAGTTTTAAGCCAACTTTTTTCTCTCTCCTCTTTCACCCTCATCAAGAAGCTCTTTAATTCCTCTCGGCTTTCTGTCATTAGAGTGGTATCATCTGCATGGCTGAGGTGGTTGTTATTTCTCCCGGCAATCCTGATCCCAAGTTGTGATTCATCTAGCCTGGCATTTCGTATGATGTGCCCTTCATAGAAGTTAAACAGACAGGGTGATAGTATAGAGCCTTGACATATCCCTTTCCCAATTTTGAACCAGTTCATTGTTCCGTGTCTGGTTCTAACTGTTGCTTCTTGACCCACATACAGGTTTCTCAGGAGACAGTTAAGGTGGTCTGTTATTCCCATCTCTTTAGGAATGAAAAGGAAAAAAAAAAACATCCAGATGCACATGGCTAAATTATTTGTGCACATTATTGCTCTCATCCAGGAGCCTCCTGAGTGTCAGAAGCCCTATGAAACCCCCTCATGTGAAGACCCAGACTGTTTCAGCTCACTTGGTGCCCACAGAGGGTGTGTGTGTCCAGTGGACCAGCGGCAGCCTGGTGGTGGACAGTGGTCTCTCTCAGCTGGGCTCTGGCATCTCTGCTCTGCTTCTCTCTGACTGGAGGCAAATTACTTAACATCTTCACGCCTCTGTTTGCTTTTATTTGACCTGGGAGTCATAACTCTGCTTCTCAGAAGGGTCATGGGGAAAGCTCTCAAGCAATGTTCCCAAATGTGAGCTGTGGAGCGGGGGCATTTATGCCTGGATGAAAGAGTTCTAGGTCAACAAAAGAACTGAGATCCTCTCAGAGGGTGTGCATTTCAGTGGGACTTCACCTGAAGTTGTCTGGATTCTTGAACATCAGTGAGTGTTTTCTACATACTGGCCATTCTTCCCAGCACTTCATGTTGATGAACGCATTTGGTCCTCAAAACAGAGTTAGCAGAATGTCCTCAAAACAGAGTTAGCAGAATGTCCTCATCTGCTCCGTTTTACAGAAGAGGAAACTGAGGCACAGAGGGATTAAGTCGTGGCTCAGTGTCACACAGCTTTTAAACAGCGGAACCGGAATCCAAAGGCAGGCCACCTGGCTTGGAAGCTGCCCTCTTCACCCCAGCGTGTCCACCGCAGTGAGTCTGCACCACCAAGCTTTAGGTCGGGTTTGCAGGAAGGCTGGTATCTGCATTGTCCCATGATTCCTCAGTTTTGAACCATTTTCCCATCCACTGATAAAAAATTCTGGATTTAGTGATGTCAGAGAAAGGGAGGAGGTACACGCATATCGGCGCTGCTTCAGAATATTCCACCTCAGCTTTGGGTTAATTCAATCTGATTTTCAGTCTTTTAGATGAAGTGCCTTTTCCCCCTTCTCTTTCCTTGTTACCATGTGTATCTGTAATAGAGAGCGCTCATTCATTGCCATCTTATCCCTCTGCTCATCTTCTAGTGTCTGGGAAAGGAACACTTCACTCTTTCCTTTTACTTGTGCATCAGGCCATATCTTTCCTTGTAAGGAAAGACCAGACCATTCTCAGGACCTAGAGGTGAGCGTCCTGAGAATTTACTCTAGGCTTGGGTGTGTTTCAGCGCAGAGCTCAGCTGGCTGACCCTCCAGCTGCTGGAGAACATTTCTCATGGAAACACATATTTGGTGAAAAATAACATTTCACCAAAGACAGCTTGAGTTCTGAAGACCGTTTTTCTTTGCTATGGCTGAAAACCACATTTTCCCAAACCACATTACAGTGAAGGTAAACCAGAGAAGTCCCACTTTTGTTGCAAACTTGACTTCAGGGTATAATTTTGAAGTTTAGAAGAGTTTGGGAGTATTTGAAAAATTTTTCTAATTACAGAAAATGGCATAGACACAGAGGAAAATGTGTAAAAACCTAGACTAACTGGCTAGAGAAATCGAGCAATCAAATCACAGCCCCAAAGCCAGGAGTTGCTCAAGGCAGATCTGTATCTTGATGTGTTTTATCTTCTGTGGAAATGTTGGAGTTAATTCATTTTGAGGTGGTTCATCTTGTCTCAGGCTGGTTTTCGGTGATTCTTCTAAAATGGCCCATCAATTTCCAAATGGACAGAGAGTGGCAACTGGTGTGCAGGGGGATATATAATGGGAAACACAGTTACAGATTCCTCACACACCTCAGAGAAGAAGCTGGAAGTTTTCTCTTCCACATGCTCAGAGGCATTCGGGGACATGGCAGAGAAGTTAGGGTGCAGAGGATTGCTCATCTTATATTTAAGATATCGCCTCACGCTGCTCTGCAATTATGAGGAGTGTTCCTGGGGCTGGTGTTGGTTGGGAGAAGGCTGGATTGCAAAGCAACAAGATAATTAGGCGCAATTGAATTAACTAAAGAATAAGTGTCAGAGTCAGTTGCAATCCTCCTCATTTCATTATACGGAACACAGTAACGTCTTTTTTTTTTTTTTTTTTTGGTTTCACTGAATCATTTTATTTTGTATTTTGTTGAGAGACATTTAAAAGTTTTTTGTTTTTTTTTTTAACTGGAAGTAGAGTTGCTTTACAATGTTCCGTTCATTTCTGCTGTACAGCAGAGTGGATCAGCTATGTGTATACACATATCCCCTCTTTTTTGGATTTCCTTCCCATTTGGGTCACCAGAGAGCATTAGGTAGAACTCCCTGTGCTCTATAGTAGCTTCTCCTTATCTATTCTATACACAGTATCAGTAGTGTATGGGCTTCCCTGGTGGCTCAGCTGGTAAAGAATCCGCCCGCAGTGTGGGAGACCTGGGTTCCATCCCTGGGTTGGGAAGATCCTCTGGAGAAGGGAACAGCTACCCACTCCAGTACTCTTGCCTGGAGAATCCCATGGACTATTCCACGGGGTTACACAGAGTTGGACACGACTAAGCGACTTTGGCTTTCATTGGCAGTGTGTATTTGTCGATCCCAATCTCCCACCCCACTTGGTATCCATCCATACCTTTGTTCTCTGTATCTTTGTCTAGTTCTGCTTTATAATAAGATTATCTATGCCAGTTGTTTCAGATTCCACATATATACATATATATGGTATTTGTTTTTCTCTTTTTGACTTTCTTCACTCTATATGACAGTCTCTAGGTCCATCCACCTCTACAAATGGCCCGATTTCGTTCCTTTTTATAGTTGACTGATAGCCCACTGTCCATATGCACCGAATCTTCTTTATCCGGTCCTCTGCTGATGGACTTTTAGCTTGCTTCCATGTCCTGGCGATTGTAAATAATGCTGC
Organism: Bos indicus; assembly: GCF_029378745.1. Taxonomy (NCBI): domain Eukaryota; kingdom Metazoa; phylum Chordata; class Mammalia; order Artiodactyla; family Bovidae; genus Bos; species Bos indicus. The sequence goes on along the minus strand of NC_091780.1, from coordinate 66,371,551 downwards.
AGTGAGCACTGGGGTGCATGTGTCTTTTTCAGTAAATAATTTTTAAGCAGTTCCAAAAACAGGAAGATAGTAAAAAAGCGAAGATAAATGAGAAAATGTATATTCCATTAACTCCATCTGGAAAATATTTAACTGGATTAGCTGCACTCAGATACTACTGTAGTGGAATTGTTACCTTGTGTGGTGTTCACACCCAGCAATTATAGTGCGTGTGTTTCCTTCCCTTCCTCCCTGCCTGCCTGCCTTCCTTTCTTCCCTTCTTTTTTCCTTCCAATTCCATTCTGTCCAATGAACATTTATCCAGGTCCTCTTTGCCCTGTAACTGTGCAGGACCCTTTGGGGCCTTCCTGGGACAGACCCTCCACTACATCCTTCATCTGCCTGTTATTTGCAGAAAAACTTTAGCCTGCTAGGCTTTCCCCGAGTTCCAAAGAATGAGTTTAACCAGAGACATGAGAAAATGCAGAAACAAAGAAAACCAGTCAAGGAAGCCGAAATAATAGTTTAGTACATTATACAAGGTCAAGGACCTTTAGTTCCTCCTCAAGGGCTATAGATAATATTCCAGGTCAAGTCCTTGAGCTGTTTTGCAGATACTGAAATCCCTGGTGCCCACAAGTACATAGACCCCAGACTGGTTGGAACCAGAAGGCTGGTGAGGTTGACTCCTGATTACCTCACCACCAGCCAATCAGAAGAATGTCCACAAGTTGATCACACACTCTGCAGCTCTTTCCCTTACCCTGTCTTTGAAAACCTTTCCCTGAAAGTCATTGGGGAGTTTGCGTTTTTTGAGCACCAGCTACCTGGACTCCTTGCTTGGCACCTGCAACAAAAGTTTCACTTTCCTGCACCACAGTCTGGTGTCAGTAGATGGGCTTTATCTCTTGAGGATGAGCAAACCCAAGTTTGGTTTGTTAACAGTACCAGGTCATGTGCTGCTTGCTGGGAAGTAGGGTCAAAACTAGGCCTCACCCCTTGGGTTCTGAAAGGCCATGTGATGTAGAATGAGGGATCTATCACAGCTGGAGTTTTATTCGGAAGCAGTGGACCCAGCGAACAAGTGTTCTCTGAGGGTTAATGGGGAGAAAGGAGCTGTAGGGAGCACGGACATCACCCCAGTGGGTCATCCTCTGAATTTACGGTTTTATCTGAGGAACAATTCCTGGCTCCTCTGCACGTATCAGTGCTCCCTTGACCTTACATATTTTTCCATTATTTTAATTTTCCAGTTCTCATCGTTTCATACATTTTTGGTAGGATGGTAGCCCCCACCTGTGAGAGAGGGTGGACAGATTTAGCAACAAAACAAAATGAAATAAAAATAACACACCCCACCTCAAGGAGGATGCCCAGTTAAATTTGGATTTCAGATAAGTAATAAATAATATATTAGAATCAGTAGGCCCTATGCAGTATTTGGGACACGCTCAGATAAAACTTTTGATTCTTTATCCAGTATTCAAATTTCGCTAATTATCGGGTATATTATCTGCTAACCCTTCTCTGAGGAACAGAGGAGATGTCATTAAAGTTAGGGGTAGTTTAAGAGATGCTTAGGTTTTACACCTCCATCTTTTAACTTTTGAAAGAGAGGCTGAAGTACATAATATTTAAACTTTTTGTTTTTACTAAAAACAGTAGTGCAACTGCAGAGTAGAGAGGAAAGGACACAGGCTGTGTGATCAAAGGGTGTTGGGTCCCATTTGGGCTCAAAGACACCTGCTCTCTAACATGTAGTCCTGGCTCTGTCTCTGCATGGTAGGATAGACTTTCTGGTAGGATAGTCCTACCAGACTGCATGGTAGGATAGTCCTGGCTCCCTCATCTCTGCATGGTAGGATAGACTTTCTCTGCCTACTGCCAGCTGGCGGGCTGTGCCCAGTGGACTGTGAATGGGGGTGACATCAGTCATTTCCAGGTGGCAGCTCAAAGAGCCAGAGCACCTCTGGCCATGCCCCCTCTCTGCCATGGTGCCCCCAGAGCTCTGGGTGGGGTCTGCCCTCTGTCCTGGATCAGTCCTCCCGATCAGGGATGACCCTGATTCAGAGCCAAGCTCCCAGCCCACCCTCAGTGGCCACATCGTGTGAGGGAAAATAAATAGTGGTACTGTATGTCCCCGAGGTTGGGGATTGTCCTTCTGCAGCATCAGCAGGGTCGTTCTGACTGATACACGGGGTCAGCATACCTTGGGCAAGACCCTTGCCTTCCAAGATATTAATACATGGTGCCCATATTTGAAAAGATGGGGATAACATAACCAAACTTCTTGTATACAGTTTTAAAATTTTGAAGTAGTCTAAAGCTCACGAGAAGTTGCAAAAATAGCATAGTGTAGGCTGAGACATAAGTAAAGAGCATTGAACATAGTTTGTGGAAAATCCTGGCTTGGTTCACCTGAGGCATAACTCTTCCTGGTAATCGATGGATGCGCTGAACGTCAGAACAGTAGAAAGTTGGTTCCCAAAGAGTTCCTGTAGTTTACTGGGGAGACAACACCTCTTACAGCGAATAACCATCCTGCCGCTCGGACATCATGGTCCCATGTCCAGCTGGGGAAAGGCAGCCCTGTTGAAAAACTATCTGCTCCTTATTAGCTGCAAGTTGACATTTAAGGTTTCTTCCTTCCTTAGGGAACTGGTCCAAAGGCTTATGTAAGTTTTCTCTCTTACACACATTTAAAAAGCATGTTAAAACAATACAGAATGTCTACTGAAACCACATGAGAGCCGAAAAAGCAGGCAGAAGCTCTTCTTTCCACATATAACATCTTTGACGGACCAAGGTCTTTGGCTACATACATCCTTTTAGAAAGGTCTGTCCTGTGTCTGGGGTGGTCTGACAACAAGTCATCCCACGCCACATTTTGGCCAAATGGGATTTGGAGATACACCCCCGCCCCCCTTTTAAGGGGTGCTGTTAAGATGGGAGCAGTTCAGCAGGGTCCCAGTGACCCCAAGGACCGAGAGCATTAGAGAGCAATGCAGTAGTCCGTATTTTCATTAGTACCCACGTCCAAGAATGTCCTCCTTGTCATCACACATTTGTTAAGCATCTCTCCACCTCTGAGCCCTCAGACTTTAAAATAAAAAGTTGGGATGCTTTTTTTTCCCCCAAGTTTCCTTCTAGTTCAGGGACTCTGTGTTTGTCGATTCTCCGACATTTAGAAAATCCTCCTCATTTCCTCCCACCGAACCAGGTGTCTCTGTACGAAGCCTGGTTGGGAACTGATTGCATGCAAAAGGGGCCCTGGAGAAAGACTCTATCTCCCTCAGGAGTTGGATTATTTTATCAGTCTTTTCATACCAGCATGTAAATCATTTCAGTTTTTGCGATTTTCGTCTTTTAAAGATATGGCTAGACCCTTGAACAAGAAAGATAGTGTGAAACAGGAGAAGATCATGTTTTTGTGTTTTTTTTTTTTAAACTAGGAGCTGTTAGTTTAAAGTGACAACTGAAGCCCCTTGCAAATCCTGGCTTATCTTTTACTGCATTTCAGTGCCTACAATAGATGGATTTACTGGTTCCCAGGCTTGTGCTGTGCCTCAGCTCCTGTGGTGCTGAGACCGTAGCCTGTTTCCTGGACTGATTTCCATGTATTATATAACGTTTTTTTTTTTTTTTTTTCTGGATGTCCTTTTTCAGCGCCTTGTCTTGATTTGGAGTGGGGTCTCTGAAGCTGCCAACGGTTGTCTGTTTGGCGCTTTCCAAGTTGCTGGGTCACCTGGGCTGGGGATTCCCACCCCGCTGGTGGGACTGGAGACAGATTGTCTCTGTGAGCCCAGTCTTGTAACTGATGGACCGTAATCAATATCCGATGAACTTGAGCATGAGAAAAGGTGAGCCAATGAGCTTTCAGGTTGTTCCCAAGAATCTTGAAATACTGTACTTAGTTGTAGGGCTTCCTGGGTAGCTCAAATGGTAAAGAGTCTGCCTCCAATATGGGAGACCTGGGTTCGATCGCTGGGTCAGGAAGATCCCCTGGAGAAAGGAATGGCAACTCATTCCAGTATTCTTGCCTGGAGAATCCCAAGGACAGAGGAGCCTGGCAGGCTATACGGTCCATGGGGTTGCAAAGTCGGACATGACTGAGCCACTAACACTCTCACTTCACATTCACTCAGATGTGCCCCACCCCACCCCCGTCTCCTGATGGGTTTTCCTGTTAGCCCCTCATACTGAATGGAATTCTCGTCCCGTCTTTATCACTTCAAGTTGACAAAACAAAACAGCAGAGACCATGTGGCTTAAAAACAAACATTTAGGTCTCATAGCTCAGTTGCTAGCAGATCTGATGTCTGGTGAGGACCCAGTACCTGGCCACCTTCTTGCTGTGCCGTCACATGGTGGAGAGAGAGCTCTGTCTTTTCATCCCCTTTAGTAGGGTACCAGTCCCATCATGGAAGCCCCACCCTCATGACCTTATTTAATTCGCTCCCAAAGACCCCACCTCCAGATACCATCACATGGGGGCTAGGAGACGCAAACACTCAGTCCATAGCAGCTCCTGTTTGTCCCCTTTTCCTCCCACTTCACCAAACACCTCTTCCTGCCCGGCTGCAGGCTGAGGCTCTGCACGTTGAGAAGACCTGGTTCTTGCCTCCCTACAACACATATTCTCGTAGAGCCAGATGGTAAACCAGTCCTTATGACTCAGTGCAGCAGGGCTGAGCTGGAGGTGTGTGCTGACTGCTTGCGGTCCGTCCTGGAGGCGTGGGATGAGCTCCTGAGTTCTCTGGAAAGCAGAGAAGTTACACTGGGTCTCAGCTGAACGTAGCAGCACATAGAGGCCGTGGTTTGTATAGGGAAACAGGATTGATCTGTGTGGGATCCTGGAGACGTGGCAGCAAATGTACCATGGACTAGATGGGGCTTGATCATGTCGGGCCTTGAAAGCTGAACTAAGCGGTTTGGAGATGAAATTATGTCAGTAACAGAAAGAAATCTTCAAAATCTCTGAAATGTCAGCATTTTAAACACAATCCGCACTTCTAAATAATCCATGGGACAAAAAAGATATCTTAGGAACAATTAAAACAATTTTTTTGAGCTGAGTGAAAACCTGACCACAGTGTATTATAATGAGTGAAATGTAGCTAAAACACTGATTGAGGAGAACATGTATCACTTTAAATATTTATACTAGAAGGGAAGAAAGATCCTAAATATTATTTTAAACTAGAGGGAAAAAGAGCAAATTGAAGTCAAAATAAGTAGAAAAAAGAAAATAAGATAGGTGATGCCAGTGTGCCATCTGCTCAGTCGTGTCTGACTCTTTGTCCAGGCTCTTCTGTCCAGGGAATTTCCCAGGCAAGAATACTCGAGTGGGTTGCCTTTCCCTTCTCCAGGGGATCTTCTGGGCCCAGGGATCAAACCCATGTCTCTTGTGTCTCCTGCATCGCAGGTGGATTCTTTACCCACTGAGCCAGCAGGGGAGTCCCGAGATAGGTAACTGCTACTGCTGCTGCTAAGTCACTTCAGTCGTGTCCGACTCTGTGCAACCCCATAGACGGAAGCCCACCAGGTTCCCCCGTCCCTGGGATTCTCCAGGCAAGAACACTGGAGTGGGTTGCCATTTCCTTCTCCAATGCATGAAAGTGAAAAGTGAAAGTGGAGTCGCTCAGTCGTGTCTGACTCTTAGCGACCCCGTGGACTGCAGCCCACCAGGCTCGTCCGTCCACGGGAATTTCCAGGCAAGAGTGCTGGAGTGGGGTGCCATTGCCTTCTCCAGGGGACCTTCCCAACCCAGGGCTCGAACCCGGGTCTCCCGCATTGTAGACAGACGCTTTATCGTCTGAGCCACCAGGGAAGTCCAGAGATAGGTAAAAGCGGATGAAAATGAAAGAAAGGTGAGAAAAATACAAGAGTATCCACATAACCAAAAGCTGCTTCTTTGTAAAGATCAATGCAATTAATAAACATTGGATAAAATTGAAAAAGAAGAGTAAAAGCACAAATTACTAACGTTAAGAGTGAAAGGGGGGGAATCACTACACATCCTGCAGACATTAAAAGGTTTACAGGGCAACGCAATGAACACCTTCAGGCCATACATCTACAACTTAGGTGAAGTAGAAGTGAATTTCTTACATTAGGTTTTGTAAAAATTGAAGTATAGTTGATTTACAATGTTGTGTTCGTTTCTGCTATCAAAGCAAAGTGGTTCAGTTATACATGCATATATGTGCTTTTTCGTATTCCATTATGTTTTATCAGAGGATATTGAATATAGTTCCCTGTGTTATATAGCAGGAATTTGTTGTTTATCCATTCTATATATACTGTATGTGTTAGTTGCTCAGTTTTGTCTGACTCTTTGAGACCCCATGGACTGTAGCCTGCCAGAATCGAACCCTGGTTTCCCCCATTGCAGTTGGATTCTTTACCAGCTGAGCCACCAGGGAGCCCAAGAATCCTGGAGTGGGTAGCCTATCCCTTTCCCAGCGAATCTTCCTGACCCAGAAATCAAACCAGGGTCTCCTGCATTGCAGGTGGATTCTTTACCCACTAAACTCTAGGGAAGCCCCTTATTTCCACAAAATGGATACAAATATTTCCTTTGATTCTTCTGGTTCCACTCAAGATAGAGTCCCAAGGGATTAGATTTATCCTCATATCTGAAACTGAAAACTAAAAACCAGACAGGACATATAAAGCAATAGTTTTCAGGGCCCTGGGGAATTATCCCACAAAGGACATAGAGATCCCTGAGAAGTGTTTAGTGGTTGAGCCCTAGGATTGCCCCAGCTTACTGCTTTGACAATATTTCTGAGCTGCTGCATAAGAACATGGAACCCTGGGTGACTTGCCGAGCTGAGGGCAAGGAGCTGAAAGTCTGGGGAGACTGAGGTAGCTGAAGTTTGCAGGGTAGAGCACTGGAGAGTAGGGACTAGGCGGCAAAGTCCGGAGAACTACAGGAGCTCCTCCTGGAGCGCTTAGCAGAGCACGATCCTCACGTGCATGGAAGGAAATTGCTTGAGGCTGGGGAAATGCATCTAAAGGCGAGCCCGGAGGACCAGGAACAGTGCCTGCTCCCGTCAGCCAGACTGGACAACGCATAACTCACCGGCATGGGCGGACTCTGTGGCTGGGCTTGCCTTCCCAGTGGGGAGTAATTAAACTTAGACTGAGCTCTGTTCCAGACTCACCTAATAAATCATGAAAACAAGACCTGAAAATCAACTTTTTCCAGGTAACTTAATGTCATTCTCTAGTTATGCCAAGAAAGTGCAAGATTATTAATAGAAATAAAGAAGTCCAGCACCCGACAAGGTAAAATTTGCAGTGTCTGGCATTGAATTCCAAATTATCAGATGTGCAGAGAAACATGAAAATACAACCCATTATGAGAATAATCAGTCAATCAACCAATCAAAATCAACTGTTAGATTTAGCAGATAAGGACATTAAGATGTTTCTATAACTATATTCTGTATATTAAAGAAAAAAGTCTGAGTAGAGACCTGGAACATAGCAAAATGACCTGAATGAAATTTATAGAGACGAATGCCACAATGTGTGAGATGAAAAGCTCACTGCTTTGTTGGGTCCTTTCTCTCTGTCTTCTCCTTCTGGACCCCTATAATGTGAATGCTGGTGTGTTTAATGTTGTCCCAGAGGTCTCTCAGGCTGTCTGCAATTTTCTTTTCCATTCTCTTTTCTCTGTTGCATTTTGTGGCAGCGATTTCCGCCATTCTGTCTTCCAGGTCGCTTCTCTGTTCTTGTGCCTCAGTTATTCTGCTATCGGTTCCTTGTAGTGTATTGCTTATCTCTGATCTACTTCTTCCAGGGCTTTGTTAAACAGCTCTTGCATCTTCTCCACTCTTTTCCCAACCCTGGATCATCTTCACTGTCATTGTTTTGAATACTTTTTCTGGAAGGTTGCCTATCCCTGCTTCATTTAGCTGTTTTTCTGGGGTTTTGTCCCTTCATCTGGAACACAATTTTCTGTCTTTTCATTTTGATTAACTTTCTGTGGTGTGGTTTTCATTCTGGTGGCTGGTACTGTAGTTCTTCTTGCTTCTTCTGTCTGCCCTCTGGTGGATGAGGCTAAGAGGCTTTTGTAAGCTTGGTGATTGGGGGTGAGGGGAACTGGAGATGGGAAAAACTGGGTCTTTCTCTGATGGGCAGGGCAGTGCTCAGTAAAACTTTAATCCAGTTGTCTGTTGATGGGTGGGGCTGTGCTCCCTCCCTGTTAGTGGTTTGGCCTGAAGCAACCCAGCCTTGGAGACTACAGGCTCTTTGATAGGGTTAATGGTGACCTTCAAGAGGGCTCACAGCAAGGGGCGCACTGCCCCCCACCCCCAGCCCCACACAAGGGCTGCCACTGCCTGTGCCCCCATCCCTGGGGCAACCCACTGCCTCCACAGGAGACCCTCCAGCAAGAGAAAATGTTTGAAAAGACAACAGTTGAAAACTTCCCTCTGGGAAAGGAAAGAGTCAACCAAGCCCAGGAAGTGCAGAGAGTCCCAGGCAGGATGAAAACACTGAGACACACAGTAATCAGACTAACAAAAACGAAAGACAAAGATGAAACATTAAAAGCAACAAGTGAAAAGCAACAAATAGCATACAAGGGAACTCCCACAAGGTTATCAGCTGATTTATCAACAGAAGCTCTACAGGCCAGAAGGGAATGGCACGATATATTTAAAGTGATGAAAGGGGAGAACCTACCACCAAGATTACTCTACCCAGAAAGACTCTCATTCAGATTTGACAGAAAAATCAAAAGCTTTACAGACAAGCAAAAGTTAAGAGAATTCGGCACCACCAAACCAGCTTTACGACAAATGCTAAAGCTACCTCTCTAGCAGGAAACACAAGACAAGGAAAAGACCTACAAAAAATAAACCCAAAGCAATTAAGAAAATGGTAATAGGATCATACATATCAATAATGACCTTAAATGTAAACGTATTAAATGCACCAGCCAGAAGGCATAGACCCACTGTGTGGATAAAAACACACACGTATGCACTTCCACTTACCACATCACTCTACGTCACCCCCCAGATTGTGCGTGATTATTTTATAGTTAGGTTACTCATGTTCCCATTATGGCTTGTAATTGTAATTATCTTTTAGTTTTTGTCTGGCTCCTGACTGTGAAAATTGATAAACATCTCTTACTGTTGTGATTGCTTGTGGGTGTGCTAAGTCGCTTCAGTCATGTCCGACTCTTTGTGACTCTATAGACTGCAGCCCGCCAGGCTCCTCCATCCGTGGGATTCTCCAGGCAAGAACACTGGAGCAGGTTGCCATGCCCTCCTCCAGGGCGTCTTCCCCACCCAAGGATTTGAACCAGGGTCTCTTGTGTCTCCTGCGTTGGCAGGCAAGCTCTTCACCACTAGCGCCACCCGGGAAGCCCACTATTGTGATTATGTAACTGTCACTCGTTTTGATATCATCGTATCATGATTGGTCCACAGAAAATAATAGAATTCTCTATCACTCAAATTCTCTATCACCATTTAATAGAAAAGCCTATAATCACTTTTAAAAAATCCAAATGAGCATTAGAGTTATCTTGGAACTTTTTGAAAAATACAAATGCCCAGATATTATTTTTTTCTGCAGAGCTCCAGATTTGATTCTCATGAGCTGCTGTGTTTAAAAACAACTGCACTGTATGATAATCTTTTCTCTGGTTTGTTCTACCTTTTCTATTTCATATTCAGTGCCCCCATTTAATTTGTTTTCCAATTTCTCTGTCTCATTTCTCTGTTGTCCTGTCTCAAGCCTCTATCATAGAGTAGAAAAGCTTTTATATGCATACATATATACATAAATATTTATTATGTATATTTATATTTTAGAAAACTTATTAATTTTGCCTAGCTGAAAAAATTATCACATTTTGGTCCTGCTTGTTTGACTAAGTATGAATAGAATGCTAGATTTCTAATTTATATTCACTCAAGACTTTGATAGAGTTCCATTTATTCTAGCATCTAATATTACTGCTAAAAGCATAGAAAGTTTATTATCTTAGTGATTTAAAAAATTTTGAATGAGGCTTGAAACTTCTAATCCAATTCTGAGAATGTAAAGAAATACTATGTTGTAAAAAAAAAGAAGCCCAGGAAATTAGCATGTGATACAGTATTATTAACTACAGATTTTATTCAAATTTCATAAACTTTTATGCTAGTGGTCATTATTTGTTTTCATGCCTTATTCAAGATTCCACATTGTATTCAGTTGCATTGAGCAGCTTCAGCTGCATGCAACAAATTCAATAAATTCTTTTTTCATTTATTCTCTTACAGATATTTTCTAATTTTCCTTGTCATGGATTCTTAGACACACCCATCATTTAAAAGTGTACATTTAATTTCCAAATACATGGGGTTTTTAAAAGTATCTTTCATGTTAATTTCTCATTTAAATGCTTTCTTCTCTGCAATCACCCTCTGTGTTTTTTCAGTCTTTTAACTTTCCTGAGGCTTTCAGTGGCTAAGTCAAAGGTCTTTCTTGGTAAATGTCACATTGCCTTTGAAAGTATGTAGGTTAGATTTAAAATAATCTTTTGATATTAATTTGTAACATAATTCCAAGTGATAAGAGAACAGACTCTATGATTTCAATACCTGTAGACCATGAAATTTTTTTTCACCTTGTTTTATGTCCTTGGATGTATTCCAGTGTTTCCTGGTTTATGGTCTATGGGAACTGAATAGAATATGTATCCTGCTCTTGTGTGAAAATTGTATTAATTATGTTGAATTGGTTCATAGTACTATTCAGGTCTACCATATCCTTCTACTTTTCTGTCTATTCATTCTATTAAGTTTTGAGAGTTTGATATTGAAACGCCAACTAAACGTTTTAATTATCTGCTTAAAAATAATTGTAATATATAATAGAACTATATGTAACTTTGTTCTATATTTTCAAAGTCTCCTGTAAATGGGTTATCATACTTTCATAATTTAAAAAATAAGAGAAAAAAGTACACTGGATTGGATTAATAGGAGATTAGATTGCAGAAGAAAAGGTTAAGGAGCTTGAAGACATAGCAAAGAAACTATCCAACACAGCTTCCCCCGTGGCTCAGATGGTGAAGAATCTGCCTGCAATGTAGGAGACCTGGGTTCAGTCCCCGATGAGGAAGGTCCCCTGGAGAAGCAAAATGCTACCCACTCTAGTATTCTTGTCTGGAGAATTCCATGGACAGAGGAGTGTGGCAGGCTACAGTCCATGGGGTTGCCAAGAGTTGGACATGACTGAGTGACTAACACACACACACACACACACACACACACACACACAGTGAAACGTGCAGAAAGAAAGAACAGAACGTCAGTGATCTGAGGGAAAACTTCAAGTGGGCCAACAGAAGTGGGACAGGAGGCCCTGAAAACAGGGAAGGATGGGAGGTAGGAAAAGCGTGTAGAGAAATAATGGCCCCCACGTTTTCCAAATTCTATGAAAACTATCAGCACGTGGACCTGAGAAGCTGCATGAACCCCAAGGACAGGAAGTATGATGGAAACCACATTGGAGTGCATCATAATAAAACTGGCCAGCACCAATGAGGAGAAGGCATTCTAAGGAATCAGAGGGAGAAGACACATTATATATGGAAGAACAAAGATAAAGATGACAGGAGCCTTCTCCACGGAAATGATGTGAGAAAAGCAGTATCTTTGTTTTATGTTTTATTGTAGTGTAATTGGAGGAGGAAATGGCAACCCACTCTAGTATTCATGCCTGGAAAATCCCATGGACAGAGGAGCCTAGTGGGCTGCAGTCTTCTTCTTATTTCTATTGCCTTGAAGGAGAGCTGACCATTTGAACAAAAGTTGTCACAGTATATTCTGGGATGTATGACATATGTGAATGTTAAATGTATGAAGCCATGGTGTAAAGACTGGGTCAGGAGAAATGAAAACAAGTTTCTTACATGTGCGGTGGTAGAATTCAGTATAGACTGAAAATGGGTCTCCGGGAACTTTGGGGGATGATGAAATATTCTACGGACCTCCCTGGTGGCTCAGGCATAAAGAATCCGCTTGCCAAGCAGGAGACACGGTTCAGTCTCTGGGTCAGGAAGATCCCCTGGAGGAGGAAATGGCAACCCACTCCAGGATTCTTGCCTGGGAAATCCCACAGACAGACTCTGGGCTAGGGTTCCCAGGGCTGCAGTTCATGGAGTTGCTAAAGAGTCGGACACGACTTAGCGACTAAGCAACGAACAACCAAAACGACGATAATCTATACCTGGGTACTTGAATGTGTATATTTGTCCAAACTCGTGGAGACTTAGAATGAGTCCATCTTACTGTATATTAATAATACCCTGTATATTAATACACCCTTTTATTGCACATTAATGATACCCCAAAGTGGATTAAAAATATCTCTTATGCTGTTATTGTCATCGTCATCCTCACCACCACCACCACCAGGGCTACAGCAATAACAGTAGTGACGTGTATCAGTACTTGTGACATGCCGGGAGCTGTTGAGTGCTTTATGTGCTGGGTCTTTTAATTGCCATTTCATAATCATATGAGTCCTTTCATTACCCCCAATTTAATGACGAGGAAACTCAGGCTTTCAGAATTTTGAGGTAGAGATTTAACTTCTGGCTATCCAACTCAGGAGTACGGATTGATATGTCTACCACTTTGCCTTCCGTTTCCCATAGGAATGACGGTTATATTTCTGTGTGAAGGAGGGTCATAGAGCTCAGAGCACCATACAAACATAAATCAGGAGCTTGGGATGAACATTACACACCACTTTAGATAAGATAGGTGACCAGTAAGGACCTGCTGTGCAGCACAGGAAACTGTACTCGATAATCTGTGATAACCTATGTGAGACAAGAATCTAAAAAAAAATGAACATACGTATGTGTCTAACTCAGTCACTTTGATGTTCACTTGAAACACAAGATTGTAAATCAGCCATACCCCAATAAAAATTTTTAAAAGGAAACAACAGGGAGAAAAATATGTAAATGCTGTGCACATTCTTATAATTCTCCTCCAAAGCGCCAGAGACCATGTCCTGGGAAAGCTCATCTGATTTGTACTTGACACAGGACATCTCTCATCTGAAGGATTGAGACATCAAAGAAATTGCAACAGTCACAAAAACCTTCATGAAGCCGTCACCAGTCCAGTCCAAACAGAGGATGTGGTGTGGTCATGAGCTCAGAAAAGAAAGGCAAAGTGTTATCTTTAAAATGAGGGGAGGATCAGTCTTTACTTTGATCAATCAGAAAGTATTTAGCACTGTATAAATTCTAAGATCTCAGTTAAGCAGGAAAATCTGAGTACAAACCCACACGTAAATCCATAGCTACATGTGCACAGAAAAAAGGACTGGAGAGAAATAAACATACTGATAAAGGTATTATTTTTATGAGTTGGGATTGTGTTTACTTTATGTTCCTTTTTTCTTTACGTTTATTGATGTTCCTCATATTTTCTATAATCAGCATATGTTGTCTGTAAAATCAGAAAAGCTTTGGTTTTAAAGGAAATCAAATGTGTTTTTGAAATGAAGGAATTAAGTGCTACGGAGACAGGATCCAAGCCCTAGATATGGGGGCTTAAGTGAAATGAAGACTTTCTCAGAACACAGGGGTGTGGAGTGGTCTGGGTCTGTGATAGCGTGTCCGGAGCTTCTGCTGTGGAGTCCTTCTGCTGGGGTTTGGGATATGTTATCTTGTTTATGGCTGCCAACACACGCAGTGTTCCTCTCGAAGGACTCAGGAGTCCTTACAGAAATTAAGAGTTTCCGTATAAAGCTGAGGGCTGATTACACATGGGTTTGCGTTTGCACCCATCACCACTGGGGCAAGTCTCAGAGTGCCGAGTGTCCAAATGCTTTCAGTGACTTTTATTTTTTCTGTTCATTTTCCCACTTTCACTTCTGCCAGTTTGGCCTGTTACTATAACATTAGAAGACACTTGGCACTGGCATAATTTCACCCTTCTTTTCACTACGTGGCACCTCCTCCTTTAGAGAGCTCATCGAGAATGTGAGGTGTTGGAGGGGACCAGAGACAGCAGGAGGCAGGAGCGGGTTCTGCAGTTCATTCTCCACCTCTTAGCTCCACGGCCTTGAGCCTAACCAGCCTGTGCCTCAGTTTCTTTTTAATTAATCTTCTTCTTTATCATTGTTTAAAATACAAGACTCAAGGGAAAGCTTATATGTCATATGTATTTAGGCTGTAAAGCAGAGTGATAACCATGAACCAGGAACTTGGGTCCATTTCTATGCTGTCTACCTATCCTGGAAATAAACTACATCAGTTTCCTATCAGTTCAGTTCAGCCGGCTCAGTTGTGTCCGGCTGTTTGCAACCCTATGGACTGTAGCCCACCAGGCTCCTCTGTCCATGGGATTCTCCAGGCACGAAAGCTAGAGTGGGTTGTCACGCCCTTCTCTAGGGGATCTTCTCAATCCAGGCATCGAACCCGGGTCTCCTTCATTACAGGCAGATTCTTTACCATCTGAGCCACCAGGAAATGGGACTGTCAGGTCCTTAAGTATGCAAACGTTCAACTTTAAAAAATAATAATAAATTGCTTTCCAAAGTGTCTGTATCAATTCATACTCCTACTCGCAATGTATAAGACCATCTGTTTATCTATATCCTCTCCAACACTTGGTATAGTCTGACTTCTAAATTTTTGCCAACAAAGTGTAAAGTGATAGCTTGTCAATGACCTTGATATGTGTTTTTCTGATTATTAATGAGATTGAGCCCCTTTTCATAAGTGTGTTGGGATTTGTGCTTCTTCTGTAAAATGCCCATTAATGTGTTTTACTAATTTTTTTCCTTGGACTTTTGGTTTTATTTCCTTTTATTTTGAAGGAGTGTCCTAAATACTAATTATTTGTTCTTTATAGAACAGTGTGTTTCAACATTATTTCCCAGTTTGTGGCTTTTTTTTGTTTTTGTTTTTTTACTATTTTACGGTAACTTTAAAAAATATTTGTTTAACTGGCTGTGCAGGATCTTTGCTGCAGTGTGAGGGACCTTTAGTCATAGCACAAAATCTCCTGGTTGCAGCGTGTGGTGTCTAGTTCCCTGACCAGGGATCAAACCCGTGCCCCCTGCCTTGGGAGCGCGGTCTCAGTCACTGGATCACCAAGGAAGTCCCTTATGGTAACTTCTGATGAACGTAAGTTATTAATTGTAATAACTTAAATTTTATTAATACTTTATTTTATGTTAATACTTTTTGGGTCTTAATCAATACTTTCTTACACCAAGATAAAAAAAAATTTTTTTATATTTTCTTCTTAGAGTTTTTTTGTTTTCCGCATTTCAGCCTTTAATCTCTGTAGAATTGACTTTTGTTAATGGTTTGAGTTGGAGATCAAATTTCATTTGCCCCATCTGAGCAGCTATTGGTACCAGCATCTTTTGCTGAATAGTTCTTCCTCCCTCCACGGATCTGCAGAGCCACGTCTGTCTTATCTCAAAGTCCCATGGCTGTGGGGGTCCATAAGAGGCTCCATGTCCTATTCCAATGCCATTTTGTTGCTCTCTGCACCAATATCACAATACTTTATTTGCTCTGTGAAAGTGCAGTCGCTCAGTTGTGTCTGACTCTTTGTGGTTCTATGGATTGTAGCCCGCCAGGCTCCTCTGTCCGTGGGATTTCCTAGGCAAGAATACTAGAGTGACTTGCCATTTCCTTCTCCAGGGACTCTTCCAGACCCCAGGATCGGACTCTTTACTATCTGAGCCACCAGGGCATCAACTCAGAAGTGCCTTATCTAGTCTAATCCTTTGTTTTTCCACAGATGTTTTAGCATCGGCTTGTTAATCTCATGAAAAGCCCAGCTGGAGTTTTGGTTGGAATCGTAGCCTTCCTTTCAGGAAAGACTGACATCTCCACTGAATGTTCCTGTCCTTGAACATGGACTGTCTTTCCACTTACTGTGGCACTTTTTCATGAATTTCAGTAGAGTTCAAAAGCTCTAGAGTTCAATAGACTTTAAAGCATACATATTGTACCCATTTATAATTAGGTTCATTTCTGATACTTTCTGACTTTGGTTGCTATTATAAAAGGTGTCTTTCTTCCTATTAATTGACTCCAAGTGTTTGCTGATGGTGTATATTAATGCAATTTATATTTGTATAAATATTTCTATATATAAATATTTCTGGTGTGCTGTGGTTCACACTATGGACACGACTGAGTGACTGAACTGAACTGAACTGATATTTGTATATAGCCAGTACCTTGCTAAACTTATTACTCTAATAATATTTTATTCAAATTTTTCTGAGACTCCATGTAAACAGTTGTCCCATTTTCTTTATGTAAAAATAGATATGATGATGATAATTCACCTGTTTATAACTTATAAACATCATGCATATAAAGTGCTTAGAACTGTGAGCTATATGTTACCTTTGTTATTAAAGTAATTGTTACCTTTGTTATTAAAGTAATGACTCTATTGTTTCTTATGAAAGTTTTACATGTATGTTATAAAAACCAAAGAAATGTAGAGAATGCAAATAGAAAACCAACAAATCACCCATCACTCAGAAACAAGTAGGATAGCATTTGGTGAACATCATGTCAGGTTATCTG
Organism: Bos indicus; assembly: GCF_029378745.1. Taxonomy (NCBI): domain Eukaryota; kingdom Metazoa; phylum Chordata; class Mammalia; order Artiodactyla; family Bovidae; genus Bos; species Bos indicus. Next base: position 66,354,972 of record NC_091780.1, on the reverse strand, counting down.
TATGAATAGAAGAATAGGTAAATACATAGATAGACAAGATAAAATAATTTTATAAAAGTAGTATCATGTTTTTCATGATTAAAGATATTAAACTTTAATTGTATTTGACTTTTAAAAATGGGAAGGAAACCTGATGGCATAGCTGAATTTTAATTTCCTCACCACAAGAGATACCGATCTAAAGATTTTACTTAAGAAAAAGTTAAAAAAACATGAGTAGATGAGTCATTAGGTCTTTGTTCAATCACATTTTTTATTTTTTTTTTGCAGCAGGTCCTGACTGCCCACTGTAAAACTAGGGTGAGTAGCTGTCTCACACAACTGCACTCCTCCTTTCTCCACCTACCTGTTTCTGTTACATATAACTTTTGTTTTGCTATGCGTGCTGTCTTGGGCTCTTTGAGAATAGATAGGTGCATAAAAGGCAGATTGAAGACTGGAACCTGCAGAAGAAGGAACAGGGGAGCTGTCGGTCTGTGCTGCAGACCTGGCTGAAGCCCTGGCTGAAGCCCTGCCCGTCCAACGAGGAGCTCCAGAGCAAAGACTGCCCCTTAGAGGGACCCCACACTGGGCGGAACTGGCAGGGCCCTTCCACCACCACCCTGCTCAGTCACTGGTTGTGACAGTGAAGAAGAGGGGCTTCTCTGGGGGCTCAGCAGTGAAGAATCTGCCTGCCAATGCAGGAGACGTGGGTTCCATCCCTGGGTCAGGAAGATCCCCCACTGGAGGAGAAAATGGCAACCCACTCCAGTATTCTTGCCTGGGAAATCCCATTAACGGAGGAGCCTGGGGCTATCGTGGGGTCGCAAAATTGTTTGACCCAACTGAACAATAACTCCTCCTAGGAGATCATAACCTCTGCTCAGAAGCAGAAAGAAGGAGCAGCTGGAGCCAGCTCCTCACAGCCGGATCTGCAGGGGCCTCTGAGAGGAGCGTCTTTGTATCTGCCACTCCGGGGTTTATAATATTTACCATCATCATAGCACAATCCTCATTGTTTCATGTTAGTCATAAATGTAAGTATTCGCATCACTAACCCCCGGTGCTTTTACCATGCCCTGGCTAGAGTTCTTTCTTTTGGCTGGTCTTTTGTTTGCTTGGGTTTCTTGTCCAGTATTTCTTTCAAGAAGGATTCATGGGTTCTATATTCCTGAGCTCTTTTATATTTGAGAAGGTCTGACTTTTGCTTTCTTCCTGAAGGACTACTTGGCTAAATCAAACTCTTCCCATCCCCGCCCCCGCCCCCCAACAAAGAGTAGACATTGCTCTTTGGATGCGTGTGAAGTTAATGAGTTTTCCACCCCGTATTGTAAATTATGTACTTTTTTCTGGTTGTATGCTTAAATAATCAGTTCCTTAGCACTGATGTTTAGGGACCTCCCTGTTTGTCTGGTGGTGAAGACTTCACCTTCCAATGCAGGGACTGTAGGTTCAGTCCCTGATCTGAAAGCCAAGAACCCACATGTCTCTTGGCCAAAAAACCAAAACATAAAACAGAAGCAATATTGCAACACATTTAATAATAAAGACTTGAAAAGTGGTACAGATAAAAAAAAATCTTAAAAAATGGATGTTTAATAAAAACCAGGTTATATCTCATAATCTTTTGCTATAAAAAAAAAAATAACCTTTTTCCTGGTACAAGTTTGTTCTTTCAAGTGGTGTAGCCACTTTTTCCTTCATTTTGGGAAAATTTTCTTGTATTATATCTTGAAGTAATTTCTTCTATTCCACTTGTCTACTTTAGGGTACATATTTTCCTTCTATTGGAATACCCCGCTTGGCTTCTGTATTCATTATCTTCTCTTAGATTACCTTTGTCTCTTTTTTTTTCCTTTTGCATATTCTGTGACTGCCTCAGATATTAACTCCTTATTATCTATTTGCTTTTCAGCCATGTCTAGTCTCTCCTTGATTATAATTATTTGTTTATTAGATCTGTAAATTGTTTCTAGGTTTGGTTCCCTGGCTGGGCAATACTATTCTTTTATTTTCTAATCTCACTTTTTGGTTTTTGTGTGGCTGCATTCATCTTTAAATATATATTTAGGGACTTCCCTGGTGGTCCAGTGGTTAAGACTCTGTGTTTTCACTGCAGGGGGTGTGGGTTCAATGCCTGGTTTGGGGAACTAAGATCCCACATGTCATGCAGCATAGCCTAAATAAATAAATACATAAAAAAATATATTTAGTGTAGAAAACTCATAGGGAATCTGATTCTGTGTCTTGGGTCATGTTTTCTTCCAGGTCTTTGAACGGTGGCTCACGCTTCCCGCCTCCCTGGTCTCTCTTTCTTTCCTCTTGTCCCTCTTCCTTTTCATCTTCATTTGTTGCCCCAACATTCTTTCCATCTTTCCATCACGTGACAGGGGCTGCTCAGCCTAGCCTTCCTGTTTGTGTGATACATTCTCCCATCCTACCGGGGACTCATTTGACTTTTCCTCTCTCGACCATATGGTCATCCCTCAGCATCCTCGGGAAAGGGGTTTCAGGAGCCCCTTGGATACCAAAAGCCTCAGATACTCACTCAAGTCTTTTACATACAGTGGAGCGGTGTGATGAACACAGTTTGCTCACTGAATCCGTGGATTTCTGCACCTCCAGATTCACCCAGCTATGGTCAAAATGTCACGTTAGTTGAATTTGCGATGTGAGGCCCATGGACGTGACACATCAGCTGAATTTGCAGATGTGAGCCCTGTGGACGTGAAACCCACAGACAGGGAATGTGCAGACAGGGAGGATGAAGTGTAGTTTGAAACTCCGTGTCGCTCTGAGATTTCCTGTCATCTACATTTGTGATCAGTGAGGGGCTAGGAGGGGGCCCTCTGCCAAAGCTGAGTGCTGTTGGCACCGAGAGTCCCAGTGCTGACACCTTCCCAGGGCCCACTGACCCAGCCAGGGCACGTTCTTCTTCCGAGGGGCACCAGACTGTTGGTCCAGCTCAGCACAGTGCCCTGGTAGGGTTGCCAGATAAAATGTGGGATGTCCTGGGGAAATCTGAATTTGAGATGCGTGATGGATAATTGTTTAATATAAGTGTATATGGGATGTTTGGGCACATTTTAGTGTCCTCAATCTGGCAACCCCCCTGTCCTGGAAACCATCATTTTCCTCTGCTGAGCTCCTTCTACTATGCCGGGACTTCTGCTCTTGAGGGTTTTAACTTCACTTTTTGCCAGGCTGTCTGTGCCCCCTGCCCCACAGCCCCCATTGCAGGAGCCGTGTGAGAATTCTCAGCATGAATGTCTTTCCGCGGAAACGCTTCCAGGGCTGAAGGGTGGGGTCAGGAAGCACACGTCTTTCCACCAAACTGGAACCTCCCGCCTTTCTCTTGGCTGGCCTTTCCAGTGCTTCTGGCACAAGCCAGTTGTTGTTGGTGAATTTTGTTTTTATGGGTTTTTTTTTTTCACTTTGTTGGGTATCAGAGGACTTCTTCGTTCTGCCATCTTTGCCCAGAAGTTCTCCCTGCAATTGTTCTTTGTTTTCAGTTTGTTTTAAAATAAATGTCATTTCACTTCTTTTTTTTAATACTTATTTCTTTGACTGCACTGGACTTCCCAGATGGCTCAATGGTAAAGAGCCTACCTGCCAGCTCAAGAGATGTGGGCTCTATCACTGGGTCGGGAAGATCCCCCGGAGGAGGAAATGGCAGCCCACTCCAGTATTCTTGGCTGGAAAATCCCATGGACACAGGAGTCCATGTGGTTACAGAGTGGGACACGACTTAGCAACTGAGCATGCGTGCACTGGATCTTCGCTGTGGCACGTGAGATCTAGTTCCCTGCCAGAGGTTGAATCCGGGTCCCCTGTATTGAGAGCATGGAGTCTCAGCCACTGGACCACCAGGGAAGTCCCGCCCCCTTTAACTGTGTGTTCAGCTGTATACTTAGTGAGCGCCTACTGTGCATTCTCTGTCACTGAGCGAGAAGAGGCGGCCCAGGAGTTCTTGCCCGTGTGACAAGTCTGTCATCGAGGCTGGGAAGGATGCCCATGTTTTACAGTTCATTCGTCTTGTCTCCCCGTTAGACCGAGAGCTCTTTCAAGGTAGGAGGGAGGCCTTAGGCACCTCCATCCTCACCTGGAGGTGTCCCAAATGTTTGTTGTTGCACAGATGGTTGAATGAGTGCCTGAGATGCAGGGTTCCAAGATTAAAGGAGGGTACCTGGGTACAGTAGATTTGGGGGAACAAGGACGTCAGGGCCCTGATACCTCTGACTTTCAACATGTCAGGGGCACACAAAGATGGACACACTTGGCTCTCCCTTTCGGGGCTCACTGGAACAGTGATGGAACCAGTCAGTTACTGAGAGTTCCAGCTCTGGTTTTACTTCTGTTACCATAAACCAGATGCTAGATGAGTTGATAGACTCTAGAAACAAACTATCAATACAAAGCTTTAAACTTGGGAAACCTGTCCCAGGAAGTGGGAGTTCAGGAATCAGTGAGACCCATTGGGTTTCAGTGGAATTTGTCATCAGAGGAGAGCCAAGCCAGCCTGTGGGCACAGAGGGCTTCACTGGGGTCGGAGAGTACTGGTGGGGCTCTGGGGGACCAGCCAGGAGGATGCTGGGGAGGGGCAGATAGGGCTCCGCAGAGGAGAGGCTGGAGCTGCTTTTCGGGTCACTCAGCATTCGCCAGGGGAGGGAAGCTGCAAAGTAGGGTAGAGGCACAGAGGTGTGACAAGCAGGGTCTACTCCGGGAGCCGTCAGTGCGGCCTAGGGGGAGCAGGGGAGACAGGTGAGGCTGTGAGCAGAGGACAGGCTGCAAGGCCTGCAGGCCAAGCCGAGGGCTTGGAGGGAAGTCCGCGTGGGGTCCTGGACAGGATGGAGCAGGGGTGACAGGATCTTCCACGCCTCCTTTAAAGAGTGTTAGCAGAGTTGCCCAAAATAACTGGGCTTGCACCATTTTCCAGCTAACCACTAGATATTTGGGAAAATATGAGCAATTCTGTAGCTGAATTCTCATCCGGCCGGAAAAGCTGTTGCCCCATGTGCATTTTGGGGTTGAAGGAGCAGAAGGCTAAGAGGAGAGGTAAGCTGTCTCTTATCTGGACCACACCCTCCCTGACCTTTCTGCCTCTGTGATTCAGTGAGCATAAGTGGCTAGTCCATTTATAGATGTGCAATTTGTCCTTTCAGTTCTGGGTAACTCCAGTATCACCCAAAACACTATATTTTTTTTTTTTTTTCCTCGTTTGTTTATTTCTCTACTTTTGTTAATAGCTGACTTGAAACACGCTGTCAGAATTCTCTCTTTGTGTATATATATAAGATGGCATTATTTTCTCCAAAAGTGAGTTCCAGGAAGAAAACTCATGAGCCTTACCTCCTCTGGGTGAGGTCCATCTGGAAAAGTCACTTGGGGAGGTGTCAGGGCCCGTCCCAAGTAGGTCCAGGTGGGTGGTGTAGACTGAGCCTGTGTGTGTTTGGAACGGGTGTCTACACCAGGTTGACAAGCATTTAACAAGGATGTTCTACTCTGGGAACTGAGCTGAAGGCAGTACCCAGCCGATTGAGGCTTTGGTCCTTGACCCCTGGGAGCCAAAGGTCTAAAAGAGGAGATCCAAAAAATAAATAAATAAATAAAATAAATAAATAAAAGAGGAGATCCACTAGACACACACGAATCAGTGAGGCTGCAAAACAACACCCAGCGTGCCCAGGGCCTTCTGCTGCACACAGTGCTCCATCCCTGGGGTGGGAAGAGGACCGTTCTGCTTCCTTTCAGAATCCTGGGACTCTGTGATGCAGCGGGCGGGGCCCAGGACAGTCGTAAAATCAGACCTCTCGCCATAAAGTACTGCTGTATCACACAGTCTTAGCTCTGTAGGATCAAACCTATTTTGGAATAACAAAAAGGAAATCTGAAACAATATGTAGTGCATTTGAGGGTCTTCCAAAAATTGACGTTCATCCAGAACCTCAGGATGTGACCTTATTTGGAAATAGGGTCCTTGCAGATGTCCTTAAAGTTTGGCTAGAGATGAGATTTGCACTGGGATGGGGTGAGCCCTAAATGCAGTGACTGATGTCCTTATGAGAGACAGAGACACAGAAAAGGCGCCACGGGGCAGAGACTGGAGTGATGGAGCCACAGGCAGCAGCATCGGGAGCCACCAGAAGCTGGGGGAGGCAGGACGGAGCCTCCTTGGAGCCCTAGGAGGGAGTGTGGTCCTGAAGACACCTTATTTGTGGACTTGGAGTCTCCAGAGCGGTGACAGTGAGCTTCTGCTGTTTTCAGTTCAGTCGTTCAGTCGTGTCTGAGTCTTTGTGACCCCATGGACTGCAGCACGCCAGGCCATCACCAGCCCTGGAACTTGCTCAAACTCATGTCCATCGAGTCGGTGATGCCATCCTACCATCTCATCCTCTGTCATCCCCTTCTCCTGCTTTCAATCTTTCCCAGTATCAGGGTCTTTTCCAATGAGTCAGTTCTTTGCATCAGGTGGCCAAAGGATTAAGCCACCATATATGTGGCTGTCTTTTTTTTTTATAGCAGCCACAGGAAACCAATACACAAAACTGTCATTTTTTTTTAATATCAGAGGTAACATGTATTTTATTGTAGGAATCTTAAAAACCCAGCAAAAGCACACAAAAAAATACAAAGAAAATTATTATTTTTAGATACTGACAACAGTCCCAGTGTGAATTACAAATTGTGATCTTGCTTGTCTTCTGGTGACTCAGACAGGACTGTCAGTAGAACGGGCGGCCAAGGGGAAGGCACAGGTGGACCAGGCAAGTCCACTGTCCCCGCCGGCTCTCGCTCTCGTCCTGCTCCCATCACCTCCTCTCTGGGGCAGGCTCTTCTGTCCTCACACCCTCTTCCCTGACTCAGCCCATGTGGAGTTGGAGGTTTCCAGGGAGTTCGCGCTTTCTGTTCCTGGTTCTGAGACGGCACCCATGACCATTGCTTTGCTTAGTCTCTTAGATAAGGTTGCTGGGAAGCTCAGCTTTGAACACCAGTGGTCAATTGGAACCACCTTTCTGTACAGAGACCATGAGAAGAACCTGCAGATGTGCTCAGAGGCCCAGGGAGCAAAGGGCTGAGACCCAGGTGATCAGATAATTAGACAGTTGGTCCCCTACAGGCACCACATCCTCCCATACCTTCAAGCTTGTTTCTACAATTGAGGGGTAAGCAACAATACGTTTTCATGAGATTGTTGGGAGAACTAAATGAGGCAAGGAATGTGGAACCACTTTGTTAACAAAAAAGCAATAGGTAAGTGGAATGGAGAATTCCAGGGACAGAGGAGCCTGGTGGGCTTGCGTCTATGGGGTTGCACAGAGTCAGACATGACTGAAGCGACTTAGCAGCAGCACCAGACTTTATCAGTGCCGGTTGAAAGAGCTGAAAATATAGATTAAACATGTAAGACCACCATTCAATATTTCTGGCCCCCATGTTCAATTTGTCCACTAGATACCAGCTGGGACATTCAGGCAAAGAGTTTCTGTTGCTCTCCAGCCAGCTCAGCTCATGCAAGCAAGGCCAGAAATCCTGTCTATCCTACCTGCAGCTCAGGTAAGCCAGCCAAGGGGAAGATGCTGCTATGTGTCTCCATCTGGGAACAGAGGGGCATCTGACCCTATGCAGGCAGCACGAGGTTGGGCTGGGGAGCTCCTCGTGTGCCCCTGTGTTCACGCAGAGCAACGCAGGCACACTCTCTCTCTAAGGCCCCAGGTCAATATCTTAGGCTCTGTGGGTCCCTATCTTAGTCTGTTTGGGCTGCTGTAACAGATCACCTTTGCTGACAAACATCTGTACAGTCAGAGCTATGGTTTTTCCTGTAGTCATGTAGGGACACGAGAGTTGGACCATAAAGAAGGCTGAGCAGAAAGAATTGATGCTTTCAAACTGTGGTTCTGGAGAAGACTCTTGAGAGTCCCTTGGGCTGCAAGGAGATCAAACCAGTCAATCCTAATGGAAATCAACCCTGAACATTCATTGGAAGGACTGATGATGAAGCTGAAGCTCCAATACTTTAGCCATCTGATGCAAAGAGCCGACTCATTGGAGAAGACCCTGATTCTGGGAAAGATTGAGGGCAAAAAGAGAAGGGAGTGGCAGAGGATGAGATGGTTGGATGGCATCACTGACTCAATGGACGTGAATTTGAGCAAACTCCGGGAGATAGTGAAGGATAGTTAATGGGGTCGCAAAGAGTCAGACACGACTTAGCAACCTGTCAACAACAACAAACAGGTTACCATAGGCTGGGTGGCTTATAAACAACAGAAATTTCTCTCAGATCCTGGAAGTCTAAGATCAAGGCACTGGCCCATTTGGTGTCTGGTTAAGGCCTGTTTTCAGGTTCATCAACAGCCAGCTTCTCACTGTGCCCTCACTGGCAGAAGTGACAAGGGGATTCTCTGGGCCCTCTTTTACTAGGACACTGATCTCCCCCATGAGGCTCCGCCCCCATGTTCTTACTTCCTCCCAAGAATCCCACCGCCATACCTCCTCAATCTGGGGTTTATGGTTTCAACCTATGGATTCTGAGGAGGGATGCAGACATTCACACCAAAGTAACTGGGTCATGCAGGTTGGTGCTAGTGGTAAAGAACCCGCCTGCCAATGCAGGAGACTTAAGAGATGCAGATTCAGTCCCTGGGTTGGGAAGATCCCCTGGAGGAGGAAATGACAGCCCATGCCAGTATTCTTACCTGGAGAATCCCACGGACAGAGGAGCCTGGCGAGCTACACGTTCATAGGCAGACACAACTGAAGTGACTTAACACTCAATGTCACAACCAACAACTCAGCTCTATCGACAAAGTCGCCACAACCCATACATCCATCGGTGAGCCTGGCTGTGTGCCAATAAAACTTTATTTATGAAGTCCAGCAGTGGGATGGATTTGGCCTTTGGGCTGAGGTTGCCTGACCTCTGATTGGAGAGGTTTGGGGAAAAGTTTGGGTGACTTTAGTTTTTTCGTGTACTCTGATTTCTGTGACTTGGATCGTAAGACTAAAGGTTCCTGAGATGACACAACCTGCTGAGTTGCAATGGAAGCTTCACGATGAGCTTATCTTCTGGAAAGACGCCTCCCCAGGACTGGTGTGTGGGGTGTGTCTTCAGGGACCCGGCTGGGCTTACAGGCTGATGGAGGGCCCTTCGCAGAGCTGGAAATGGTTTATGACTTTCTTTTCTTTCCTGCGCTGATGTGTCTGTGCACTGCAGTGGCCTGACAACCAGTGGTTTCTGGAACTGCAACTCCTGCAGGTGAATTTCTGATTCTATTCATCTCCAGGTCTGAGAGGGCAGAGAGAAACTGCAAGCATTTGCCAAGGACGTGGTGGGGCTGGCTGAAATCGTTGGATAATTCACACTTTCGCTTGAACACAGATGGCTGGGCCCCTAGGAAACCTGGGCGTTGTTTCCTGGTTAATCTGAATTCAGAAAACTCGCCTGTGTGCCCTGCTCTGTCTTTGTTCTTATTATGGATATTATGCCTAATTAAGGTGGGCATTTATCAAGTGGTTTCTTGGAGCCAGGTGCTATGCTAGGCACTTTATATCCATCTCAGATCTTGACAACAGCAGCCGAGGTAGCTGGCATTAATTCCAGTTATAGCCGAGGAAATAGAGACTAGGCAGATGGAGCTGAGTTATCTCCATCAAAGACTGTTTAAGTAAATGATGAGGCTTCCATCGGGGTCCCAGGGGTGTCCCGGGTGCCATTGCATGGGGTACCTCCTCTAGATGCGACCCCAGCTCTGAGTCCTCATCTTGTTCTCCTTCCGAGGATGGGCAGGGTTGGCCACACAGAGGGCATGCTGCCCCTGCATGGGACTTGCTGGTCCCTTCAGAGAGTCCTGGACTCCTTCACAAGTTGCCCACATGGACATGAACGTGGTCCGGGAGCTCCAGGGCTTCTGTGCTTCCGGAGACCTGTGGACCAGCCTGAAGCGCATCCCTCCTCCTGGGCAAGCATCCTGCTTTGCTCCCCCATCCTCTAAAGCCAGACTGTGGTCATCCTGAGGCCAGACCCGGGCCTCCCTTTCCTGCGTGTCCCTGGTGCCCAGCAGGATGTCAGACATGTAGTAGGCTCTCCGGAAATGTTTGGTAGATGGGTCAAAGATGACTGAGTTGGAAAGAACTTTCACGTGGCTTATTTAATGTCATTACTATAACAACTCTGTGAAGTGGCAGTGTGTGTGTGATCACCCTCCTTACATACAGTGGCTCAGATGGTAAGGAACCCGCCTGCAATGCAGGAGACTCAGGTTTGATCCCTGGGTCGGGAAGATCCCCTGGCAAAGGGAATGGCAACCCACTCCAGTATTCTTGCCTGGAGAATCCCATGGACAGAGGCGCCTGGGGGCTACAGACTATGGGGTCACACAGAGTCCAACATGACTGATCGACTAACACTTTCACCTTTTCACTGGGCTGGCACACGTCAGACCGTGGGTGTGAGACTAAAGTAATGGTGTTATTTACCTTCTGTTTACTGAGCATGCACCACCTGCACTGAGAGCTTATCCCAGCCTGGGGAGGGCCAGCTGTGTCGGTCTTGGGATGGAGAGACCCCTGACTTTTGAACTGGGGCATCCAAACTCAGACCCTCACTGATTTTGTGCCCCTGGGCTGTGACTTCACCTCTGAGGGGTTCAGCTGGCTTCTCTGTGAATCAGGGATTTCAGCACCTGCATGGCAGGGTTGTTGTGAGGCTCAGAGAGCATGCAGAATGAATCATGCTGCTGCTGTGCCTCTTGCCCCTCGGCCTCTTTGGAAGAGTACTTGGCTCTGAAAAGAATCATCAAATGGAAACCCAAACCCAGAACGTGTCGGAGGAGCTAACGGCAAGGCTGGAGTGGAGATGGAGTGAGCTGGGGATACTCTCTGACGCATCCTCTTTAATTGCTGTCTTAATTGTAAACTCTGTGAAGTACACATGCTGTGCCATTTACCGTCAGTCGTACTCTCTGGCACTTTCTGATCTCCGGGCTGTGTTAGCGTGTTCTGAGGGTGCTCTCGTGGCCTCCTCGAAGGACTAACTTGGACTTAATCCTTAGCAAAGGTGCTGATTATCACTGGGCACCTGCTGTGTGCCAGGGGTTGCTTTTCTTTCTCACAACAGCCTGGAGGCAGGAGTGGTTTTCAGTCCATGTTACAGGCGAGGACACTGGGGTCCCCCACACCAAGGGGACCCTGCTGAAGGTCTAGCGGGGTGAGCGGCAGAATTGGACCGTGGGTCCATCTCTCTCCACCTTGTGCGGCTTCACCCCCAGCTCAGCGACATCTCTTGTAATGACCGGACGCGTTAGGAGGTTTGATTAGCCTGGGTCTGTCTGCCTTCCCTTCTCAGCTGGTATTTGGCATCAGGAGCAAAAATGAAAAGAATTTAATTCATCATTAAGTGCCGAGAAGGAAAAACACAACCAAGAAACAGCAGCCGAGGAACATGAAACTAGAAGATGAGGCTGAAGGCGTCCGCTGAGCAGGGCGGCGGTGGAAGCCTTCGTCTGTGGCTCAGCCCTCGGGGAGCCCACACGGGGCTGTTCCTGGACCTTCTTGGCTGGCTCAGACGTTCCTTGGCCAGCTGGCTGCTTGGCAAGGGTTCACGGGCAACGCCTGTGGAGAGGAACTGTCCCCAGGCCAGGCAGGCAGGCAGGCAGGCAGGCAGGGTGGGGCTGACTGGGGCCCTGGGCAGGACGTGGGCTAGGACCCCCGGCCCCAGGGAGCAGAGGACCCCGGGGAACTGCTGTGGGGCTGGAGCCTCTGCCATCTTATCGCTAAAAAGACCCCAGCCCTCCACCTCGTGGGGCTCCTAGGAAGATGAAAAGAGACCATCCTTGGCCGTCCACGCGGGAGTTCACACTCAAACGCTCCTCGACGGTCCTGGCCTACACCGGTGTGGACCCATGCCAGGGCACGGAAGCCCTCGGGGTGTCTGTGTTCAGCTTGTTTGTGAAGGAAGGCTTGGACTGCACGGGTCCCCCAGCCCTGTCCGGTTGTACAGGTCAACGTCCCTCATCCCCCCGTCGTTAGTTACTGGACTTGGGGTGCAGGGGAGGGAAATTTCATTTAGTAAAGGAGTGTCTTCAAAGAGGCAGCGTGGGGCCCTTCTCTGTGGAGTCCCACCTCCCCCTTGCTCCCGAGTGCCCTCTGGGTGCTGTGTGTCCCTGCACGCCGAGGGCCATTGTGGAGGCTGCCAGCTCTTCTGTCCCCACACGGGGCTCCTGTGTCTGCCCCCCCACCCCATGCCCAGGAGCTCTAGTGGCAGGAAGCCCCTCCAGCCCATCTTAATGCCAAGTCTGAGCTCCTTCAGAGAGTCTTCAGTCTTCAGTCTCCTCTGAAGACTTCAGAGCCATTGCTGGACGCTGGGCCACCATGGGGCACCAGTAGCAACTGGCATTAAACTGCCAGATGGAGGTCAGTGCAGAAAACTCATTTCATGAGCAACGTTTGGGAAACCCCGCTGTGCCAGACACAGTGCCTGGGGCCTGAGGGCACTGACTTCGCCTCCGCCCCATGGGAGCGAGAGCCAGCCCCTCCTCCTGCCCGGGGGACGTTCAGTGTCCCATCAGAGACAGACCTGGTGGCAGCTACCACCCATTAGAGCTGCCAGGATGTTGATCAAACAGGCCTGCAGTGCCCAAGAGTCTGCGGGGGAGGGGAGGCCAGGGGCCCCGAGAGGAGGAGGGGAGCACAGGGAGGAGCCTCAGGGGCTGTCCAGGGCAGGTTCTTCCCCTTCCTCTCCTGGACCCCCGTGTGCCCCCACGTCTTCTTTGTCCTTCCTGTCCCCCCCTTCTCGCCACTGCTGTGCTGTGCTTAGTCGCTCAGTTGTGTCCGACTCGGCAACCCCATGGACTATAGCCCGCCAGGCTCCTCTGTCCATGGGGATTCTCCAGGCAAGAATACTGGAGTGTGTGTTCATCTTGACCCCCTCAGCTCCACCCCAGGGCTTCACTACTTTCCTCAGCCTCTTCCCTGTCCGAGGGGGTCCCTGCCGCCTTCCTTCCAGCCCTCCTCCTGAAGCTGGATCCTGGGTGCTGAGGAGCAGTAGGCTTGGGGGAGGTGAGGGTTTGATTCTCTGTTTAAGAAAGCTTTAGCTGTCTTCACGGATGGCTGAGTCACAGCTGCTTTCAATTATTTTTGAGGGTAATGTAGATACATGACTCAGTGATGATTAAGTTCCCCAGAAAGGTAGAAGGAAAAGCCAGTGGCCCCCTCCCCCACCCCGCAGGGCTCCATCCGTTCTGCTTCTGACTCTTCTCCTTAATTACTCCAAGCCTGTAACGATAATACTGCTCCTAGACGTTGATGTTTTCACTCATCTGCTACCCCCTCCGGAGACGGCAATGGCAACCCACTCCAGTAGTACTCTCTTGCCTGGAGAATCCCATGGACGGAGGAGCCTGGTGGGCTGCCGTCTATGGGGTCGCACAGAGTCGGACACAACTGAAGCGACTTAGCAGCAGCAGCAGCTGCCCCCTCGCCTCCCCCCCACCATAAAAGATGAGACTTGGCTCAGGCTCACTCACACCACCTCTCCCCCTCCCCATCTTTATTCATGATTGCTCTTGTTACTTTCAAAATTTGTAATAGGTTTATGCGATTTCTGCACTGTTTATATAGGTCGTGAATTAAGTTATTCAGGCAACACCGTAGTTTTGTATATGTTAATGCAGTCCACCTTTCCCCCCCTAGTTTTTAAAATGGTAAAATATACGAACTCAGCTTGCCATTTTGACTGTTTCCCAGCGCACGGTTCAGTGGCACTGAGCATTTATGTTGTGGGGTGGCCACCACCGTGCAGCTTCCCAGACGGAAGCTCTGTCCCCATTAAGCTCATGCCCACAACCCCTCTTGTTGTTGTTGAGTTGCTCAGTTGTGTCCGACTCTTTGCCCCCGCCTGGACTGCAGCACGCCAGGCTTCTCTGTCTCTCACCATCTCCCGAGTTTGCTCAAACTCATGTCTGTTGAGTTGATGATACCATCCAACCATTGCATCCTCTGTTGCCCCTTCTTGTTCTGACCGCTCCCCGTGCCCCGCAAGCCAGCAGCTTTTCGTGTGACTTGTCCAGGGCCGAGGCAGCATGCCCAGATGAGGACCGTGTCTGCCTCCAGGACCCAAGGAGGTGTCGGGGCACTGTGTCTCTTTCTTGGTTGTCACTGGGGATCGGATGTGGTCACATACCCTTCACTTCTGAATTGACATCTCATTGGGCCCCACACCACCAAACCCCTAGAAACTATACTGAGGGAGAAGGCCCCGAACATGTGTAATCAAATGTTTTAATTGTGACGCGCACAGGTTGCCTGAAATGTGGCATCCTAGTCATTTGCAGGCATGCGTTTCAGTGGTGTTACTCCTGTTCATTGTGTCACTCGAGCATCACCTCCAGCTCTCTCGGGACTTTTTATGCCCCCACACGGAAACTCTGTCCCCAGGGAAGGCTGGCTCTGATCCCCCCAGCCCGGCCTCGCCGTGTCTCCGTCCAGACTCCTCCAGTTCCTCGTGTCAGAAGATCCTTTGTCCTCGGTCCTCTCCTGTGCTTCCGACTCGTGAGCCGGGGCATCAGTGATGGGGCCTGTGTCACACAATGACCAGGCTGTAGAGCTGGGCATGAAAGCTGGGTTGTTCTGGCTCCAAAAATCCTCTGTGCCTCCATCCTGATCGGAACAGGCACCGGGACTCCTGAGATGGGAGGCCCTTTGGGGAACATACCCCCCCCCCCTCCGCCATCTTGCTGGATGTGTGGCGGGCAGCAGCCTTCTCCTCCTGGGCCCAGGTGACTCCAGCACCCGGGCCCTCTCCAAGGATGGGAGAACAGACCGTGTCGTCCTGGGGCCTGGGTTCCCCTTCCTGGTGAGTTCACACTCAGGGGGTGGGGACAGTCTTCCTCCAGGCTCCCGTGGCTCTGGGATGGAGACAGAGGCTCCTGTGGCTCCGAGGCTGTGTTTGCCAGAAGCCTCCTTGTTTCTTGTGCTTTTACCATCTCTTGTGGTAGACCTTCCCCGGCCATGGCCAGAGCTGTCGAGGACCCCGACCCTGGGCTCTTCTGAGATGGCTCAGGAGCTAGGATGTAGCTTTTCTGCTGAGTAGCAACATTCCTGGCCAGACATGAAAGGGGGGATGATAACAGTCCGTTTTCTCCAGGCAGCTTATCCCGATTAAGCGGGAATCCAGCAAAAATCCCCTGTGCAGTCCTTCCTTCCTGTCCTGCTCCTTTCCCACGTCTGCCTCATCCTGACCCAGTCTCACACTCCCAGGAGGCGAGTTTTGGGGTCCACCGAGCTGGGTGCCGTGTAGCCCACATGCTCAGTGCTGCTTCTCATCCTACGGAGGCAGCAGCCGGGGTGAGGGGTGGCATCTCGTGCCCACGGGGTCTGGTGGGAGTAGGATTCACCCCCCCCCCAACCCACCCTCGCTGGTGGGCAGCACCCAGGTTCCCGCCTCCCCGCTGTGCCCGAGGGCTGGGCTTGCCTGGACGTGGTGTTCTCTGCAACATCAGAACTGAGTTGTGTAATCCCATGGCCGCGTGTGGTGCGTGGGATGCTGAGCGTGTGGGCCTCTTCGGGGGGTCAGGCCGGGTGAAGCCGAGCCCCAAGCCTGCAGCGTCTGCTGGGGTCCCGGGCCAGCAGTCCCCTCGCCCTCCCCGTGTGAACTGGAGTGGGAAGCGCCCGGCCTGGAGGCCAAGGCTCAAGGTGATTTATGGCGGGTGGAGCCCTCGGCGAGCCCACTGATGCAGCGCCTTCAGCCTCCTGCTGGCAGTTGTACGGGCCCTCAGCCCGGCCTGCTGTTTTTCTGGGCTGACACCACACCTCTCCAGAGCATTTTCCCTCTTTGCTTAGGGACCGCGCGGGGAGATGATTTACGCTGTTTCTTCCCTTGGTGATGGTGGCGGGGTGGGGGGCGGGCCGACGGGTCTGGAGAAGATAGGAAACCACACGGGGTGGTGGGGGCCACACAGAGCAGGGGAACAGCTCGGGAGTGAGCCCTATTGCGCTCGCCTGCGTCTGCAGCCCAGGCCAAGCTGGTCTCAGAGCCCGGGGGCCGGAGCGGCGCTGATTCGCTTACTGCGATTTTCCGAAACACCGTATTATATTGTGATGAACTTTGGAACACCCAGGGCTGGGGGCTGGAGGCTGCCTTCCCCCTCTGAAGGCTGCCTTTCCGCCTCTGAGACGCACTGGCACCCTCCAGCCTTTCCATTTTAGGAGTAACTCATCGGTGAGCTGGAAACCGTGTTGAGCTCACCCTAGTCGCTGGCCTCCACGCGCATAAACAGCTTCAGAGGAGAGGCCAGGCAAAGCAGCAAGCCTGTCCTGGATGCTGAGCAGGGCTGAGCCTCAGCTGAAGAGGAGACGCCTGTGGTCACCCACTCGACCCTTGTGCCCTCGTGGGAAGAGACACACTCGCCCCTCCCCATGCCCGTCCCCAGGAGATAATCGATACAACTTGGCAAATCCATATGACTTCCCAGCTACAGACTCCCAGCCCCCTGTGGGTGTGAACATATCCTGGCTGAGGCTGGTGCAGCCCAAGCTGGGAACTAGGGGACAGTCCCCCCTGGGGGAGGTCAGCAAAGCTGCCACAGCGAAAGGGCTCCTGAGGGGTGAGGATAACAGGCCAGTGACAGGGGAGGCGGGAGTGAGTTCTCTGGGCAGAAGGAGCTATACGTGCAAAGCTTGGAAACAGAGCGTGGGGCATGCAAGGTGAATAGTCTGGGGTGGCCCCCAAACTCGGCCTGTCTGGGAGAGGTCAGGAGATGAATTGGGAGAGCTTCCAAAGCCACACTGAAGATTTCAGGGCTTGTCCTCAAGGCCTCAGAGGAGCTCTTGGCTTTTAAGAAGGAAGATACTGCAGTCCACTCAGCACCTGGGCTCATGCACTCCTTAGGGAGCAGCTCAGGCAGGCGTCAGGCTGGGGATGCTGAGAAAGTGTTAGGGGAAGGACCGTGGGGCGGGAAGGCGCAGGCAGGCTGGAGATCACGGGAGGTGGAAGGGAGCAGGTGTGGCGACCTCGTGGCCGTGGCCGTGGTAGACGGGACCAAGGTGGGGAGCGGAGGTGGGGGAAGGGTGACCTGGGAGGCACCAGTTTCAGGGACCAGAGATGGAGACTGCAGCAGGTGGTGAAAGGCCTAGGTTTGGGTGTGTGATACCTCAGCGCCAGGAGCCATCTGGTACCCTCTGACGTGCATTTCAGGAAGAAGGGACAGGGCTGAGTGACTGTTGCCAAGAGGTGTCAGGGTCAGCTGGGTTGAGCATCTGCGTCTGCAGAGCAGAGAGGCGACCGTGCCCAGGCCCAGGGCCTGGAGAGATTGGGCTCAGATGAGGAAATGAACAGCACCCCAAGGCCATCTTGCTCTCTCCTGCCGGGTGAGTGGCCTGGGCTGGAGATGGAACAAGCTTGTGGCCGTGGAGGAGGGCCTGAGAGGTGGACACCACGGTCTGGGATGACTGTGTTTAGCCCGAGCTTGTAGGCATTGGGAGATGCGGCCGTGGGATGACGGGAAGGGGGTTCATGTCCAGACTTTGCCGTTTAGAGTGTGAAACTCTGGGTACCATTATTGACCTGTAGGGCACTTGTCCCTTCTTGGGGGACGATGCCCACCTCTCAGGGTGTAGAAGATGATAAATGAGCCAGCCGGTCATGGTGTCCATTGGAGCAGAGGTCTCCAATCTTGGGGCCATGGGCCAGTACTGGTCTATGGCCTGCTAGGAAGTGGGCCTCACAGCAGGAGGGGAGCAGTGGGTGAAACCGAAACCCTCCCCGCCACCTCCCGGGTCCATGGAAAGATTGTCTTCCATGAAACAGGTCTTTGGTGCCCAAGATCGGGGGGTCACTGCTGTAGAGCCCACAGTGCTCCTCAGCCTTGGCTGTGTCAGCTCCACGGGGCCTCGGACGGTGAGCAGCCGCTGTGTAGGACATAGAAGGAGTGGGGCAGATGCTGGGCTTTTGATGACTCCTCCCTGTGCCTGCAGACATGTTCCCACTGGGGCCGGCACTCTCAGAGCCCTCGGGCCAGGACGGGTGCCCCACCGGCGGGAGTGGATGCTGTCAGCCCAAAGGCCAGATCCTTGGTTGGCAGTGTGTCAGCGCATGCTCAGGAGGCTTGGGGAGTGATTCACAGATGGGAGGGCTGGCTGAGGGTGATCTGGGGACACTTCCTGGGGAACATGGGCCCCAGGGGACTCTCTGGGGAGGGTGCAGAGGACGTGGCCCCTCACCATGCTGGCCGGGCGGGTGGTGGACTCCAGCTCACGATGGGGGGCTCAGGGGCAGGGAGCATCACTCCCCTGTCCCTGGTCAGTGATTTATGGCACGAGAGCAGAATTAGGAGATGCCCAGGGAACACTTGAAAGAGCTGAATGGGTGAGAAGGAACAGTACGGAGTGCTGTGTTGACCTCCTTCTCGAGGCCCAAGTCTGGTCACCGTGTAGGGTAGTGGGGAGTCGGGACTCATGAGTTCCCACACGTCCTGCCAGGACTCCGGGCGGGGCAGCAGAAGGTAGCCACGCACAGAGGGGGCGGCTCAGAGCATTAAGGTTGGAGGCCTGAGCGATTCAGGGGCATCGAGGCTGTGGCTGGCCGACTCTCTGGTTTTTCAGAGAAAGGAAACCAGCCTCGGTAATGAAGTCCAGCTGAGTTCACGGTCTTCTCTGCTTGGCATCTGGCGGAGCGGGGTTCCTAAGTCATCTTTCTGGTGGGGTGTGGGAACACGTTGGTCCTGGCAGCTCACGCTGGTTTCCAGGCCCTCTTTGAAGGCAGCTGTGGGACCGCCTCCTTGCGGTTCCGCGTCTGCCCAGCCTCTTCCCCTCTGGCTGCTGTCGGAAGCTTCATCTCCTATCACCACAATGTTGACTTCACTCTGGGCCCAGTGGTGGGCGGGCTGCTGAACCCCTTCTCTGTCGGTGGCCCGCTCTTCTTTCTCCTCTGGACTTTGCTTTCATGGTGAGAGTGTGCATTTGTGTCCCCCAGTACTGTTAGTCTGGGCAGCTCACGTGCACAGCAGGGAACCCAGGCACCCCTGCTCGAAACGCTCTTGGGCAGCCGGTGGCCGAGGCAACATGTCCCTCCCCATCAGCTCTGAAGACCCGGCCACGCAGACAAACCAACTCTCTTCCCCAGGCCCCTGAATAACTTCTGACCTTAATCCACCTCTTTGGTAAGGTTTATTAATTACCGAGCTTGAGACAGCCCTGTGCCAAGAAGTTCAAAGCATCTTCCTACCTTAACCCATTAATCCCATTAGCATCCCAGGGAGAGCGGAAGGCACCAGCCGGGTCCTGTGATTCCCATCACTGTCCCACCATGGTGCCCAGTTGGGCGGGGGGTAGGGGTGGGGGTGAGGGGTGGAGGGGGAGGGCAAACTTGAGCAGAGAGGGCTTGGCCCGAGAGTCCTTGCTGAATCAACAGCAGGCCTGGAAAGGAAAGCGGAGTTTCCCAACTCAGGTCAAGGACTGTGTCATCAGTGCAGGCTTCCTTCCTTACAAAACAGCCATTGTCCCTCTCTTTAAAGATCTACCCTTCCCTGTCCGTCCCACCCCACCTCCCCCATCCCCTGCCAGGTGAGGCCGTTGTCAATATCTGGTGGCCCGAGCTGTGTTTGCACTGAGCTGCGAACGGAGGAGTTGGAGATCCTTGGGGGCGCCAGGTAGGGCTGCCTCATTTCTCTGAGCATCAGCTCCCTGCACGCTCTTCTCCCCCGAAAGAGCACTCAGCCTCTTGGCGGAGGCAGCCCCGGGCCCCTGTGTGGGGTGTGCCACAGCTGTGCGCTCCCCAGCGTGCTACCTAGCGGGGCAGAGCCTCTCCTGGGGTGTGCTCAGAGGGGACCCGCGCTCAGAGGCAGCTGGGAGAGGAGGAAACAAGATGTTCTTTCTCCTGCCCCGTGCCGCCCCTCGCTCTCAACAGTCTACATTGTTTTGAGCTTTCAGCCTAATTTTAGTCCAAGAACGTGGTGAAGCTGGAGAAGCCTCTTAAACCCTTTTTCTTTTTCTTTCTTTCTTTTTTTTTTTTTTTTTGTAAACAAATGAGCTTTTCTGGCCAGATGTTTCATTTTCCCTGGTTCTTACGGGGCTGCGCCATTGAGCTGTCGGGCTAAAACTGAATAAATCTTTGTTTTATGGCTTCTTTGCTCCTTTACAACTAAGGGCCTCAGGAAGGAATCAGATCTTTTAATCCTTCTGGTCTTAGCCTCAAATGACCTCTCGGATGCACCGTGTGCTGAAAAGTCACAGAGATGTTTTTGCGGCTTACCTGACAGCACGTTAGCCAAAGTTCAGGACCTCGATACTGGGCAGGTTAACCTTGTGGGCATGGCAGAGCCAGGCGTGGGCCAGCAACCACCCCCAGCAAGGTGGTGTCATTTCTCTGTCGGGAACATGGACGATGTGCTTGAGTGATCAGGTGTGCCTGGAGGTGAGGAAGGGGCGTCCCAGGTGGCGCTAGGGGTAAATCTACCTGCCAGAGCAGGAGACATAAGAGACACGTGTTCGATCCCAGGGTCAGGACCATCCCCTGGAGGAAGGCATGGCAGCCCATTCCAGTATTCTTGTCCAGAGAATCCCACGGACAGAGGAGCCTGGCAGGATACGGTCCATGGGATTGCAAAAGAGTCAGACATGACTGAAGCGTCTTAGCACACATGCACGCGGTGGCCAAGACTGGGGTAGCCCTGTTTCCTGCCGGATGCCCCCTTTCCAGCACTGAGCCCCAAGTCCAAGTGTGTGTGAAACTGGGTCCTCGGGACGGCTTCTCAGGGTTCCTGGAACGGGTCGCACATGCAGTGTGTTGGGGTTTGGAGTGACACGGCAGTAGGTGAAAGCTGGAGATATGGCGAGATGTTTTCACGGTTCCGGGAGAGCCGGCTGATTTCAGCTATTTTTACTTCTGAAAGGACCCTGGCACCTGGTCAGCCTTGTAAAATCTGTTGTCAGTGACACAGCTGCGGCTGACCGCAGAGCTCTCCAAGTGTTGGGGAAGTAGGGGAGAAATCTAGGCCTGCTTTTTGGACAGGTTTTCATCTGGGAGGAGAAAACGCTATTGCTCAATCTTAAAAGCTGAGGTTTTAGACCCGGCGGCACAACAGACCGCAGGGCTGGCCTCGGGCAAGATGGGGAACGTTCCAGCGCCCGGGACTCCTCCGCAGCCCTCGGCCTGGCAGGGCCGCCCCCGGGGAGCCCCCGGTCCACGGCGATAGAGTCCCAAGCTCTGGACGCCTCAGAAGTTGCAGCGAATTCCCCAACTCCGGTTTGGCTGTCTCTGGAAGTGAACCTCGTCTCTCCTGGCCTTCCTTTTTGTCTGCATGGTGCCCTTGACTTGTCCTCCCACGCAGAAGCTGTTGTGAAATCGGGTCCATTTCTACTTCTGTGATGTCCTCGCCCAAGTTCCCATCGCCCAACTGTGTCCACAGCCTCCGCTGTGACGGCCCAGTCTGCCTCTGAGCTCTCTGAACTTTGCCTGTCGACACCTGCCGCTGGTGACTTCCCCTCAGCGTGGCCCTGACTGTGGCCCTCCGCACTCCTCAGTGGCTCCCTATTGCCAGGAGAACTCTGCTCCATACAGCCTGGGTTCTGGCCACACTGGGCAGAGGCCCCTGCCCTCCTTTCCCCGTCCTTGCTCATTCTGTTTCTCCCACCTGGATGGACTCCCTCTGGGGCCTCAGGGAATGTAAAGGCCTCACCAGCTGCTGAGAAGCAGAGAGGAGGTTCAGGACAAAGAGAGAAGTAAGGGGCTGAGAAGCCTCTTTAGTTTGGAAGCAAAGAGAAATATAGGGCCTTAAGGAAAAACACCGACTCAGTGAACATGAAATTTGAGCAAACTCTGGGAGATTGTGGAGGACAGGGGAGCCTGGCATGCTGCATTCCATGGGTCATAGAGTTGGACATGATTTAGAGACTGAACAACAGCAATGACAAGGAAGAAGTGTGGCTGCAGGCCCTCTCGTGAGCTGTTTCAGCATCCTTGCCATGCAAGCCGTTACACCTTCAGCTGTATTATTTTGCTAAGGGTGACCGAAATGGGTAGGAAATCCAAGGAAGCGGGCACGTATGTATATGTGTGGCTAATTCACTTTGGTGTGCAGCAGTAAGTAACACAACATTGTAAAACAACTCTACTCCAATAACAGAAATTATTTTGCGAGGTAATGTACAAAATGGACACCTGAACCTCATGCCCGAGTCCCTTTGAAGCCCACCTGGAGGTGGAAAGGATGCTGGACAAGGGGAAGAAGTGGGTATGAGGCACCGTGGATTCTGGTAAAGAATCCGCCTGCCAAGGCAAGAGACACAAGAGACTCGGTTTTGATCCCTGAGTGGGAAAGATCCCTGGAGGAGGAATTGGCAACCTGCTCCAGTATTCTTGCCTGGGAAATCCCATGGGCAGAGAAACCTGGTGGGCTACAGTCCGTGGGGCTGCAAAGGGTCAGACGCAACCGAGTGTATGCACACGCGTGCACGCACACACTCAGACACGTTACAGCAGAGTGGCGTTAGGGGGTCACGAGCTTCTTGGCAGCTCCGGCATCGGGAGCTAGGTTCTGTTCCCCCATCACTTGAATCGAGGCCCATGACTTGTTCTGAAGTAGAACGTGGAAGGAGTGAAGTCACTGGGGACTTGTATCTCTCCCTCAGCCGCCCTGTGAAGCAGCTTAGCCCCGGGGGCGTGAGAGACCATGGGGAGCAAAGCCGGGCCTTCCCAGTGGTAGGCCTCCTGGCCAACCAGCCTCTGACACTGAAGCTTGAGAGTGAGACCTTGTTAGATCTGCCAGCCATCAGCTGGCCACCGCCTGTGGGAGAGCCCAGGGGAGATCAACCAAGCTGGCCCATCCACCTACACGGCTGAGAACGTAAAAAAAATGGATGTTGTTTCAAGCCACGCAATGCTGAAATTATTGGCGAAGCGGCAGAGCTGTTGACATGGGAGCCGTGGGTCATTCACCGCCAAGTCTGCTCATGACGTGGGTTGTGAAGGGTCTGATCCCTTCCTCGGCATTCCTAAGGTCTTCCTCATTGATTTTCAGTTAAGATATAGAATTGACTGCTTCACCATGAAGCTTATTCTGGTTTCTAGGTGAAAATTTGGAGGGTGTGCCCTTATACTTTTTTTTTGGATCGGTCAGTTCAGTTCAGTCGCTCAGTCATGTCCAACTCTTTGCGACCCCATGAATCGCAGCACGCCAGGCCTCCCTGTCCATCACCAACTCCCGGAGTTCACTCAGACTCACGTCCATCGAGTCAGTGGTGCCATCCAGCCATCTCATCCTCTATCGTCCCCTTCTGCTCCTGCCCCCAATCCCTCCCAGCATCAGGGTCTTTTCCAGCGAATCAACTCTTCACATGAGGTGGCCAAAGTACTGGAGTTTCAGCTTTAGCGTCATTCCTTCCAAAGAACACCCAGGGCTGATCTCCTTTAGAATGGACTTGTTGGATCTCCTTGCAGTCCAAGGGACTCTCAAGAGTCTTCTCCAACACCACAGTTCAAAAGCATCAATTCTTTGGTGCTCAGCTTTCTTCACAGTCCAACTCTCATATCCATACATGACCACAGGAAAAACCATAGCCTTGACTAGACAGACCTTTGTTGGCAAAGTAACATCTCTGCTTTTCAGTATGCTATCTAGGTTGGTCGTAACTTTTCTTCCAAGGAGTAAGTGTCTTTTAATTTCATGGCTGCGGTCACCATCTGCAGTGATTTTGGCTGCTGCTGCTAAGTCGCTTCAGTCATGTCCGACTCTGAGACCCCATGGCCTGTAGCCTACCAGGCTCCTCTGTCCATGGGATTTTCCAGGCCAGAGTACTGGAGTGGGGTGATTTTTGAGCCTCCCCCCCCAAATAAAGTCTGACACTGTTTCCACTGTATCCCCATCTGTTTGCCATGAAGTGATGGGACCAGATGCCATGATCTTCGTTTTCTGAATGTTGAGCTTTAAGCCAACTTTTTCACTCTCCTCTTTCACTCTCATCAAGAGGCTTTTTAGTTCCTCTTCACTTTCTGCCATAAGGGTGGTGTCATCTGTATATCTGAGGTTATTGATAATTTCTCCTGGCAATCTTGATTCCAGCTTGTGCTTCTTCCAGCCCAGCGTTTCTCATGATGTACACTGCATAGAAGTTAAATAAACAAGGTGACAATATACAGCCTTGACGTACTCCTTTTCCTATTTGGAACCAGTCTGTTGTTCCATGTCCAGTTCTAACTGTTGCTTCCTGACCTGCATATAGGTTTCTCAAGAGGCAGATCAGGTGGTCTGGTATTCCCATCTCTTGAAGAATTTTCTACAGTTTATTGTGATCCACACAGTGAAAGGCTTTTTTTGGATGGTGAAGTACAAATAACATAAAGTTGGCCATTTTAACTATTTTAAAATGTACATTTCAGCGGCGTGAATTGCATTCATGATGGTGTACAGCCATTGCCACTCTTAGTTCTGGAGCTTTTTCATCCTCCCCCACGAACCCCAATACTCATTCAGCAGCACGCCGTTACTCCCTACTGCCTCTGCCCCTCCCATCCCTGGGTAACTAATGATCTACTTCCCGACTCACTGATTTGCCTGGACATTTTATGTAAATGAAATCATTCAATATATAGTCTTCAGTGACTGGCTTCTTTGATATAACGCAGTGATGGCTCAGACGGTAAAGAATCTGCCTGCCACGCAGGAGACCAGGGTTCAGTTTCTGAGTCAGGAAGAGGCCCTGGAGAAAAGAATGGCTACCCACTCCAGTATTGTTGCCTGGACAATTCCACGGAGAGAGGAGCCTCTCAGGCTACAGTCCACAAAAGTCAGACACGACTGAGTGACTAACACTTTCACTTTTTCAAGGTTCATCCACGCTATAGCCTGTAGCCCCCCTTTATTCCTTTTTATGGCTGAAGGACCCATTCTGTTTGGCTCTGCTGACCTGGTTTGATTGTGTGTATTGAAAGGGCTCTGATGTGCTCGGGACCATTCTAAGTGTCTCCTTTCATTCACCCCACGGTTACTTGTTGAGCTCAGAGCTGTTCTTACCTGTATTTGGCAGATGAGGGAACTGAGGGGCAAAGAGGTTAAGTATGTGATGAAAGTCGCACAGCTGGTGAAAAATGCTCAAGGACGCTAAAGGGGAGAGTTGCACTCTCACCCTAGGGCTGGGCTTCTCGGAGGTTTCTGGGTGGTGGAGGACGTTGGGTGGCCAGATGTTCTCTTGTTTTCAGCTTTGCGATGCACAGGAAACCTGACGGTCCATCAAGCATGTGCAGGAACACGATTGTGTTTTTTGTTTTAAGATGTTTGGTATTTTTTCTGATTATAAAAATAATACCTACTTGTAAAATTTAGACAAATCTAAAAGAAAATGAGAGCCACTGATAAAAAAAAAAGACACGAAGATAGGAAATGGAGTTGGAAAGAGATGTAGACAGTGGAAGGGAAAGTCTATTGTAATGTATTTGGAGAAGGGTGATGGGTGGAGTAAGTGTCCGGGACATTTGTTTATGGATATTTTGTAATAAAAGAATAGTGATTTCTAAGTAAATGACAAAGCCATTTGACATCAATGCATCAAAAACTCCTTGGCATCAAAACAGCCTGGTGAGTGTTTCCTGAGTAATGATCTGAATCAGAGAACGGAAGACAGTACCAGGGGGAGCTGTCCTCCAACTTCTGTGGGACGTAGAAAGAGGACAGTTGAGACCGATGGTATTTCAGGCTTGTGCATGCCAGGGACTTGATGCTCTTATAAGCAATGCCTCACAAAATCTTCCCCACCACTCTCTTAGGCAGGCATTTCCAACTGATGAAGGGCAGGGGCGAGAGACTCTGTGCTGTCACAGCAGCCAGTCTCCGAAGGCTCCACCTTGTGCTGCTCTTGCATCTTTGCAGTGTCCTCCTGGGATAAACCAAGAAAGCGCCTGATGGCCCGGGTTGGCCTGGGCAAAAGGCTGAATAAGGATTGGTCTTCCTGGCTCACAAGAAGTTGAAAAATAGCTCAGAGATCCTGTTCTGCTCATGAGCTCCCCAACATTAGCTCTACTTGATGTTCAAGGATATCGGCATCTTGTCAATGTCTTATTGGCATCATCTTGTCTTATTGTCAGGGGTTTTGAAATGATATCCGCACACCTCCCCTCCACCCCGCTGCCTTCCAACTTTATTAAATGCCTTCTTTGTTGAGCCCCTCTGATCTATCCGGATTTGTTTATACAGGCACACACTGAAGGAAGAATGGACAAAGAAAGCAAGGTACAGCACTTTGTAGGCAAGGATGCCTGGTAATAAGTCAGGAAAATCAGGGCACAGGAAGTGCAGCCTGATTCTTATGATGTGGATCTGAGTTCCTAGTACCCAAAGCGGAGAGAACTGTCCATGCACAGAATGGTCAAGGCCCTTTCCTCAGCCTCTTTCCCTTGGCCCTGGACTTTCTCTTCTGAGTCATAGGCCGGAAAGGCTGGAGTGTATTCCGGGCAACCAGATCATGGCCCTACTGACAGATCAGCTTTCCCAGTGGGCCATCTGGCTAAAGGACACATACGTGGTTGTAGAGGTCCTTAATCTCCTGCTTCATGTCTCAGGAGATGGCTAGCGCTCTCTGCAAAGACACAGCCATTCACGGAGCACCAAGGAATGGAGAGGCTCTTAGGCAGCAAGGTGGGGAAAGAGCCTTTATGAGGGGATGGCTGAAGGTATGACAGGAAGACCCAGAGGGACCCCCTTCTCCCAAGGAGGGACTCGTGGCTTTGTTGAGTCATCAGTGTACTCACTGAATGTGGCCCGCTGGGTTTCTTTGAAAACAGATACTGTGCGTGCCTGTTTTCAAAGTCGCCTTCCCTCCTTTTTTAAATCAAAAATTGTTGTCATAGGAGAGAGAGAATTTATGACCAAACTGTCATGAATTAAAAAAGCAAACGGGGACTAATTGCCTCTATAAAACAAGAGCTTAAAGCAGAGATGGATATCAGGGAAGGTGCAGTAAGAGAGAAGGAAATGAGATATCCATTTGCAGAACACAGGAAAACGTGGAAGAGAAAAATCCAACTGTTTGAAGTTATAAAGGGCATGTTGGAAGCAGCACAAAGAACAGATGTCGTCGCAAACTCAACGGGGTGTGAGGAGGACAGGATCGAGAAGGAAGTACACACGGTGAAATGGAAGTAAACAACTCATTTAAGAGGATTTGAGAGTAGGAAGGCAGTAAAAAGGATCCCAAATATTTGTACCCAATGTGTCTAAAGAATAAAAGGACTAAGGTCAGGAAAGATAAAAAAGAAAAAAAATTATAATTTAAGAAACATTTCTGGAAATAAAAAGTCTTGAGGGAACATTGTGTCCCAGGGAAATGAGTGCAAAAGTCACCACTAAGGCATTCCTGATTGAAGTTATTAAATTTCAAAGATAAAGAGGGAATCAAAGAAACACAGTCAGATCACCTAGCAGGGAAGACACATCAGTTTGTCTTCAGTCGTCTCCCAGCCAGAACAGACAGGAGGAACGTCTCCCGGCCAGAACAGACAGGAGGAACACTGGTGATATACCAGAAATCCGCTTTATACCTAATCAAAGTGTCATGCCCTAGTGGTAAAGAACCTGCCTGCCAACGCAGGAGACGTAAGAGATGCAGGTTTGATCCCTGGGTCACGAAGATCCTCTGGAGGAGGGCATGGCTGCCCATTCCAGTATTCTTGCTTGGAGAATCCCTACAGCTCTTAGGGTCGCAAAGAGTAAGACACGACTGAGTGACTTAGCATGCACCCATGCAGCATCATGAAAATATAAAAAGCACCGACCCTGGTGAATATGTAAGAACTTGGGATGAATGGTTTATTTGAGCCTTTCTTGAAGAAGCTACTAGAGGAAGAGTTTTAGCTAATTGAGGGCTGCAAGAAGAGAACTGGCTCTGAGCCTTGAATCATTTAACTCTAGGGTTAAGTCATAAGGAGGTGATGAAAATACTCCAGCTGAGAAAGTGGATAGTGTGGGAGAGACTGGAGTGTCTGCAGCAGTGCCCTTGGGGGATGTGGAGAGATGGCTCAGGAACACAGGTGGAAGGGTTTCAGGTTGGGGCGTGAAAAGTCCATCCCCGAAAATAGGAATGCAGGTTGAGCATGTCGGAGCGGGTGCTGGCCGGCGGTGGACGTGCGCATGGAGGGAGAGCTCTCTGGACTCCGGCCACTTGTCTGTGAGGTGGAGACTCAGAGTGAGGGTGAAAGAAGCCTTGGGATTTGAGGAGAAAGGAGAAGACGGGAAACAGGCATTTGGGCCACGGGGTCTAATGGATTGTTTGGTTCCTCCATTGAATTAATATTTCCAAAATGATACTTTTCAATTCTAGAAGTTTCATTTTGGTTCATTTTAAGATCTGTACTTTTTAAGACACTTTGGCCACCTGATGCGAAGAGCTGACTCATTGGAAAAGATGCTGATGCTGGGAGAGATGGAGGACAGGAGAAGAAGGGGTGACTGAGGATGAGATGCTTGGATGGCATCACCGACTCAATGGACATGAATTTGGGCAAACTCCAGGAGATAGTAGTGTACAGAGGAGCCTGGTGTGCTGCAGTCCATGGGGTCACAAAGAGTCGGTCAGGGCTGAGCGACTGAGCAACAGCAAGAAAGATCTGCACAGTCATTCCTCATAGAGATCCTTGTTAACTTATCTTTAGACGCTTGTCCTTTTGTTAAGAGTATATCCTGCATACCTATCCTATGTCCTGTTTCTGCTAATTCTTTTATCTGAAGTCCTCAGGATCTGAATCTTTTTGTCTTTTCTGCTGACTCACACATGTGGGGTCACCTCCTCTGAAAGCCCGGTGATCTTTATGAACTGCTATCAGGTTTCTGAGAATTCTGGTGGCCCGGACGGGGAGGGGTTTGTCTCTGAGAGGACTTGCAGCCAGCTCAGCACCCTCAAGGGGCCGAGACTCTGGGGTGGGGTGGGTGGTGGGGAAGGCTCCAGGTTGAGCCCACAACTGCGGGGCTCCGTGTCCTGAGTCAGTGCTGATGTTGGTGCCTTCAGAGGAGGCCTTGCTCAGCCCCCACGTGCTTTAGCTCCAGGCTTCTTTCTGTTCTAGCTCATACTGGCTCCTCTTTCATTGGTGTGTGTGTGGTGTGTGTGCTTGTGTGTGTGTGGTGGGGGGGCGGCTGTTGGTCTTTAGAGATATCATCTACTTCCGTGAGCTCAGCAAGGCACCAGAAGGGCTTCCCCCCTTTCTTTGTGCAGATCCAGGGTCTGCCTATTTCACAGTCTTCCCCCAAGTCTTACAAAGGGGAAAGAGGAAAACAGTTTTCACTTTAAGCCCTTTGAAACGTCCTGTTGTTCTAGTCGCTAAGTTGTGTCCAACTCTTTCACAACCCCATGGACTGAAACCTGCCAGGCTCCTCTGTCCATGGGATTCTCCAGGCAAGAACACTGGAGTGGGTTGCTATTTCCTTCTCCAAGGGATCTTCCTAAGCCAGGGATCAAACCTGGGTCTTCTGCACTGGCAGGGGAATTCTTTACTGCTGAGCCACCAGGGAAGCCCCATAACTATTTGTTACCTACCATGATAAATAAATTTTTAAAATGATTCAAATAGGTGGGTTAGAGCAGTTGTATATGTTAGCCAATATTCAGTTCAGTTCAGTTGCTCAATCGTGTCTGACTCTTTGGGACCCCATGGACTTCAGCACCCTAGGCCTCCCTGTCCATCACCAACTCCCAGAGCTTACTCAGATTTATGTCCATTGAGTTGGTGATGCCATCCAACCATCTCATCCTCTGTCATCCCCTCTCCTCCTGCTTTCAATCTTTCCCAGTATCAGGGTCTTTCCCAATGAGTCGGTTCTTTACATCAGGTGGCCAAAGTATTGGAGTTTCAGCTTCAGCAGCCGTCCTTCCAGTGAATATTCAGGACTGATTTCCTTTAGGATGGACTGGTTAATCTCCTTGCAGTCCAAGGGACTCTCAAGAGTCTTCTCCAACACCATAGTTCAAAAGCACCAATTCTTCAGTGCTCAGCTTTCTTTATAGTCCAACTCTCACATCCATACATGACTACTGGAAAAACTGTAGCTTTGACTAGACGGACCTTTGTTGGCAAAGTAATGTCTCTGCTTTTTAATAAGCTGTCTAGGTTGGTCATAACTTTTCTTCCAAGGAGCAAGCGCCTTTTAATTTCTTGGCTGCAGTCACCATCTGCAGTGATTTTTGAGCC
Source organism: Bos indicus (assembly GCF_029378745.1). NCBI lineage: Eukaryota > Metazoa > Chordata > Mammalia > Artiodactyla > Bovidae > Bos > Bos indicus. Next base: position 66,324,830 of record NC_091780.1, on the reverse strand, counting down.
CAAGAAAATAAAGTCTCTCACTGTTTCCATTGTTTCCCCATCTATTTGCCATGAAGTGATGGGACCGGATGCCATGATCTTAGTTTTCTGAATGTTGAATTTTAAGCCAACTTTTTCACTCACCTCTTTCAGTTTCATTAGGGAAGCCCCATAGCTATTTGTTACCATGATAGATAAATTTAAAAAGTGATTCAAATAGGTGGGTTAGAGCAGTTGTACACGTCAGCCCATATATAGAGCGCTAAGTCATGCTTTTGGGCTTCTGATCTGAGCAGGCCGAGTAGGGTATTGGTACCCGCAGCCTCACCAAGTAGGGTATTGGTACCTGCAGCCCCACCGAGTAGGATATTGTGTACCCACAGCCCCACCGAGTAGGGTACTGTGTACCCACAGCCACCCATCACACCACACTGTTTACACACTGCCTTGCCTCTGAAGCCTCTTCCTAGGACAGGCCTTTTCTGGTCCTGCCTTTTCTTCTCAAACGCTTGGTTTAACTTGCCTCCCCCAGAAGCTCTCCCTTATCCCCCGGTCTTGGTCCCAAAGCCCTTGTGACTGTCTCTCCTCTCCTTCCCTTTCTGCTCCTCCTCCCCCTGTGAGGCCCTGGGGCTGGGCTGGCCTTCCTCTCTTCCCTCGTCTCCTCCTCACGGCCCAGCACCCAACAAAGGGCAGGTGCACAGATTTCTGTTGGGGCACCTAGGGGCCCTCTGGTTGCTTCTCAGTTTGCCCATCTCACATACTTCTTTGGCGTTTATGAACAAATTGCCTGCAAAAGCAAAGTACTGCAGCCAGAGAGGCGTGCATTCCAGAACTTGCCCGGCTCAGGAAGCCTGAGTTCCTGGCATCCAGGCGGCGTTGGCAGGTGGTATAAACCAGATTCCCACGTGGGCTCCTCTGGCGATGCTACTCTGGGGACTGATGGGAATGTGGGGGAGAGAAAGGAATGCTAATCTAGGAATGAATTGTGGTTACTGGGGGCGGGGTCAGGCGGTGCTGCCCTCGGCCTTTCCGGAACCGGCTGAGGGACTCTGTCCAAAAGAGAAGATGCTGTGTGAGTCAGCTTAGTTCTGGTCAAGACCTTGGGCCCATTGACGTGGACCTTTATCCCCTTTTTGGCATCTCAGAGAGCAAACAAGGGTTTGGTCAAGTCGCATCTGTCTCTCCTTCCTTACTGTGAAGGCTGATGTTGGTCCAGCCCTTTCTGCAGCTTCTCTCCTGTGGGCCCAGCGAAGATCAAAGATGACCCTGGCCACCTGAAAAGGCCCTTGGGAGCCAGAAGGAGGTGGACATGCCAGGGCTCATCCGGAGGCTCAAGTGGGTCACTTCTCTGTCCCTGTTTTCCAAGCATCATGGCGAGTGTCATCTGGGGTGGTTGCTGGTCAAGCTTCCTGAGTCCCTAACTCCTGGAGCTTTAACATCAACTGTCTCTGCACCCTCCAGCAGGAAGCTTTGCTCCCGCCCTTGTTTGCGAAGCTAGTCCTACCTCTGTGCTGGTCGTGTTCCCCAAGCACAGTTCTGGGCCCAGGTCTCGTGCTGTGATGACATGAGACTTTGGGACCAAGTTGTTCACAGGGTCCTGGAGATGAACTGCAGGTGGTGGGACTCACCCCAGGCTGATGATGAATATCAGGCAGAGTCCCATATCTGACGTTGGTCCAAGGAAGAGGTCCCAGAGGAGTTAACCTTTTGAAAATAAAGATGGAGCAAACTTTGAGCTGAATTTCCTCAAACTGATAGGAATTAGCTGGGCGAGCAGGGGTGGCTGGGACAAGGGGAGAGGAAGCTTGTGTTAGTCTGAGTTCTTACAGAACAGGCAAGGTTGGGTCTTCTCAGAGCCACGAGATCCTAAGCTGGGCCTCGGAACAGCCTCTGAGACCCTGGTATCCTGCTCAGAGACTATTTCTTAGTCTTCAAAATGGGCCTAACTTCGCCTAGTTAACAGAGGTTAGATGTAATTTTTAAGTTGCTTTTCAGCTTTATTGAAATATAATTGTTTCAATAAACTGTACATATTTAAAGTGCACAATTTTACGTTCATGAGACTATTGTTGCTTTCCAGTCACTAAGTTGTGTCTGACTATTTGCAACCCCATGGATGGCAGCATGCCAGCCTCCTCTGTCTGCCACTATCTCCTAGAGTTTGCTCAAATTTATGTCCATTGAGTCGGTGATTCCATCTAACCACCTCATCCTCTGCTACCCACTTCTCCTCTTGCCTTCAATCTTTCCCAGAATGAGGATCTTTTCCAATGAGTTGGCTCTTCATTTTATCAAGTGGCCAAACGATTGGAGCTTCAGCATCAGTCCTTCCAATGAACATTCAGGGTTGATTTTCTTTAGGATTGACTGGTTTGATCACCTTGCAGCCCAAGGGACTCTTAGGAATCTTCTCCAGCACCACAATTTGAAACCATCAGTCAGTCAGTTCAGTTTAGTTGCTCAGTCGTATCCGACTCTTTTCGACCCCATGAATCGCAGCATGCCAGGCCTCCCTGTCCATCACCAACCCCAAAGTTTACCCAAAGTCATGTCCATCAAGTAGGTGATGCCATCCAGCCATCTCATCCTCTGTCGTCCCCTTCTCCTCCTGCCACCAATCCCTCCCAGCATCAGGGTCTTTTCCAATGAGTCAACTCTTCCCATGAGGTGGCCAAAGTATTGGAGTTTCAGCTTCAGCATCAGTCCTTCCAAAGAACATCCAGGACCGATCTCCTTTAGGATGGATTTGTTGGATCCCCTTGCAGTCCAAGAGACTCTCAAGAGTCTTCTCCAGCACCACAGTTCAAAAGCATCAATTCTTTGGCTCTCAGCTTTCTTCACAGTCCAACTCTCACATCCATACATGACCACAGGAAAAACCATAGCCTTGACTAGACAGACCTTTGTTGGCAAAGTAACGTCTCTGCTTTTGAATATGCTGTCTAGGTTGGTCATAACTTTCCTTCCAAGGAGTAAGCGTCTTTTAATTTCATGGCTGCAATCACCATCTGCAGTGATTTTGGAGCTCCAAAAAATAAAGTCTGACACTGTTTCCCCATCTATTTGCCATGAAGTGATGGGACCGGAAGCCATGATCTTAGTGTTCTGAATGTTGAGCTTTAAGCCAACGTTTTCATTCTCCTCTTTCACTTTCATCAAAAGGCTTTTTAGTTCCTCTAAAATGGTTATTTGAAACCATAACAACAATCAAATGATGAATGTAACCATCACTTCCTAAAACTTTCTCTAGCTCCTTGTAATCTGTTCCCCCATCCTTCCCATCCTCAGATAAGCACTATCTACTGGCCTCTTTATTCTGCTACATTAACTTCTGCTGCTGCTGCTGCTAAGTCGCTTCAGTAGTGTCTGACTCTGTGCAATCCCATAGATGGCAGCCCACCAGGCTCCTTCGTCCCTGGGATTCTCCAGGCAAGGATACTGGAGTAGGTTGCTATTTCCTTCTCCAATGCATGAAAGCGAAAAGTGAAAGTGAAGTCGCTCAGTCGTGTCTGACTCTTAGCGACCTCATGGACTGCAGCCTACCAGGCTCCTCTGTCCTTGGGATTTTCCAGGCAAGAGTACTGGAGGGGGGTGCCATTGCCTTCTCCAACATTAACTGCTATACTATACATTATTATGGTACTGTCTGTCTATACATTAGTATGACACTGTCTTGATTATTACTGTAATCAATCATTAAATTTATTCATTTAGTTTAAACTCTCTTTGTCCTATTTTTCCCCCCAAAGTGTGTGTGTGTGTGTAGTTTTTCTAGGTGCTTGTATTTTAATATAAATTAATGTATAACTTAATATAAATACATATCATATTGAATTAATATCAGTTCAGTTCAGTTCAGTCACTCAGTCATGTCCGACTCTTTGCAACCCCATGAATCACAGCACGCCAGGCCTCCCTGTCCATCACCAACTCCCGGAGTTCACTCAGACTCACGTCCATTGAGTCAGTGATGCCATCCAGCCATCTCATCCTCTGTTGTCCCCTTCTCCTCCTGCCCCCAATCCCTCCCAGCATCAGAGTTCTTTCCAATGAGTCAACTCTTCGCATGAGATGGCCAAAGTACTGGAGTTTCAGCTTTAGCATCATTCCTTCCAAAGAAATCCCAGGGCTGATCTCCTTCAGAATGGACTGGTTGGATCTCCTTGCAGTCCAAGGGACTCTCAAGAGTCTTCTCCAACACCACAGTTCAAAAGCATCAATTCTTCAGTGCTCAGCCTTCCTCACAGTCCAACTCTCACATCCATACCTGACCACTGGAAAAACCATAGCCTTGACTAGACGGACCTTTGTTGGCAAAGTAATGTCTCTGCTTTTCGATATGCTATCTAGGTTGGTCATAACTTTCCTTCCAAGGAGTAAGCATCTTTTAATTTCATGGCTGCAGTCAACATCTGCAGTGATTTTGGAGCCCCCCAAAATAAAGTCTGACACTGTTTCCACTGTTTCCCCATCTATTTGCCATGAAGTAATGGGACCAGATACCATGATCTTTGTTTTCTGAATGTTGAGCTTTAAGCCAACTTTTTCACTCTCCATTTTCACTTTCATCAAGAGGCTTTTTAGTTCCTCTTCACTTTCTGCCATAAGGGTGGTGTCATCTGCATATCTGAGGTTATTGATATTTCTCCCGGCAATCTTGATTCCAGCTTGTGTTTCTTCCAGTCCAGTGCTTCTCATGATGTACTCTGCATATAAGTTAAATAAGCAGGGTGACAGTATACAGCCTTGACGTACTCCTTTTCCTATTTGGAAGCAGTCTGTTGTTCCATGTCCAGTTCTAACTGCATACAAATTTCTCAAGAGGCAGGTCAGGTGGTCTGGTATTCCCATCTCTTTCAGAATTTTCCACAGTTTATTGTGATCCACACAGTCAAAGGCTTTGGCATAGTCAATAAAGCAGAAATAGATGTTTTTCTGGAACTCTCTTGCTTTTTCCATGATCCAGCAGATGTTGGCAATTTGACCTCTGGTTCCTCTGCCTTTTCTAAAACCAGCTTGAACATCAGGAAGTTCACGGTTCATGAATTGCTGAAGCCTGGCTTGGAGAATTTTGAGCATTACTTTACTAGCATGTGAGATGAGTACAATTGTGCGGTAGTTTGAGCATTCTTTGGCATTGCCTTTCTTTGGGATTGGAATGAAAACTGACCTTTTCCAGTCCTGTGGCCACTGCTGAGTTTTCCAAATTTGCTGGCATATTGAATGCAGCACTTTCACAGCACCATCTTTCAGGATTTGAAATAGCTCAACTGGAATTCCATCACCTCCACTAGCTTTGTTCATAGTGATGCTTTCTAAGGCCCACTTGACTTCACATTCTAGGATGTCTAGCTCTAGATGAGTGATCACACCATCGTGATTATCTGGGACGTGACGATCTTTTTTGTATAGTTCTTACGTGTATTCTTGCCACCTCTTCTTAATATCTTCTGCTTCTGTTAGGCTCATACCATTTCTGTCCTCTATTGAGCCCATATTTGCATGAAATGTTCCCTTGGTATCTCTAATTTTCTTGAAGAGATTTCTAGTCTTTCCCATTCTTTCCCATTTTTCCAAGCCACCAGGGCCTCCCTTGTGGCTCAGAGTAAAGAATCTGCTTGCAATGCAGGAGACCTGGGTTTGATCCCTGGGCTGAGAAGATCGCCTGGAGAAGGAAATGGCAACTCAGTCCAATATTCTTGCCTGGAGAATTCTATGAACAGAGGAGCCTGGTGGGCTGCAGTCCACGGGGTCTCAAAGAGTTGGACATGACTGAATGACTAAATATAAATTTTAAAATCAGCTAATCCATTTCTACAGTAAATTTGCTGAGATTTTGATTGAGTTGATATTGAATCTGTACATTCATTTGGGGACAACTGACAGCTTAACAGCACTGAATCTTCTAATGCGTGAAGACAGTGTCTCTCCATTTACAGAGGTGTTCCTCTCACACTGTTTTGTTTTTTTTGTGTGTGTGTTGTTTGCACATCCTTTTTCAAATTCAACCCCAAGCATTTTATCTGTTTTGATTATATTTGAATAATTTTATTTTTTTCTATTTCAATTTCTTTTTGTTTACTTGTTAATATTTAGAAATATATAAGATAGTTAATCGGAGAAGGCAATGGCATCCCACTCCAGTACTCTTGCCTGGAAAATCCCATGGACGGAGGAGCCTGGTAGGCTGTAGTCCATGGGGTCACTAAGAGTTGGACATGACTAGGTGGCTTCACTTCCACTTTTCACTTTCATGCATTGGAGAAGGAAATGGCAACCCACTCCGGTATTCTTGCCTGGAGAATCCCAGGGACAGGGGAGCCTGGTGGGCTGCCGTCTCTGGGGTCACACAGAGTCGGACACAACTGAAGCGACTTAGCAGCAGCAGCAGCAGGATAGTTTATATTAATACATAGAATCATCTTGCAAACCTGGTAAACTCACTTATTAGTTCTGGTGGTTTTTGTTTTTTGTAGATTCCTTAGGATTTTCTGTGTTGAGGGTCATGACTATGAGCAATTATGACAGTTTTACTTCTACCTTTCAAGGATATATGCCTTTTATTTCTTCTCTCTGCAATTTTGCATTAGTGTATGTGCGTGTATGCTCAATCTTTCAGTCGTGTCTGACTCTTTGTGACCGCATGGACTGTAGCTCAGCAGGCTCCTCTGTCCATGGGATTTCCCAGGCAAGAATACTGGAGAGGGTTGCCATTTCCTCCTCCAGGGAATCTTCCCGACCCAGGGATTGAACCTGTGTCTCCTGTGGCCCCTGCATTGGCAGGCAGATTCTTTATTCCTTGAACCACCTTGGAAGCCCCCTTTGAGTTAGCTAGAACCTCCAAAAAAATAAAAGTGAATAAAAGTGGTAAGAACAGACATCCTTATCTTGTTCTTAAACTCGGGGGAAAGAATTAAGTCTTCTACCTTTAGTAATGTCAGTTGTAGCTTTCTTGTAGCTGCTCTTCCTTAGGTTGAGGAATTTCCTCTAATACTGATTTCCTGACAGTATTTATAAGGAATGAGATATTAGATTTTGTGAAATGAGTCTTTTGTGTTTATTGATATAATCCTCTCTTTTTACTCCTTTATTCTGACAATATGATGAATTATACTATCTGATTTTCAGGTGTTAAGTCAACCTTGCATTCTTTCATAAACCCCATTTGGTCACAATGTAGTGTCCTTTTTGCCTATTGTTGGATTATATATGCTCAAATTTTGCTAAGAATATTTATGTCTATGTTTATAGGAGAGGGATATTGCTCTGCAGTTTCTTGTAATATTTTCTGGTTTTGGTATCAGGGTAATGCTGGCCTTATACAAGTTAGAAAATACCCGCTCCGCTTCAGTTTTCTGGAAGGATTTGTGTAGAATTGATTTTGCTTCTTTCTTAAGTGGTGGTTGGAACTCTCTCGTTAAGCCTTTTGGGCCTGGGATATTTCTCTGTGAGAAAGATTCTAAGTACAAATTCAATTTCTTTAATAGCTATAAAGCTAACCTGTTAGGATTGCCTGTTTATTCTTGGGTGAACTTTGGAAATTTGTGTCTTCCAAGTAATTTCCCATTTCATTAAGTTATTGAATTTATATAAAGTTGTTCATAATATTCTCTCATTATTATTATTTTTGCCTATAGGATTTGTAGGAATGTTGCTCCTCTTTCTTATTTCTGATATTGGTAATTTATTTTCTCTGTCTCTTTTTCCACATTTGTTTGGCTAAAGGTAAGGGCTTCCCTGGTGGCTGAGATGGTAAAGCATCCACCTGCAATGCAGGAGACCCAGGTTTGATCTCTGGAATGGGACAATCCCCCAGAGAAGGAAATGGCTACCCACTCCAGTATTCTTGCCTGGAGAATTCTATGTACAGAGGAGCCTGGCATCGTAAAGTGCATGGGGTCACAAAGTGTTGGACATGAGTGAGCAATTTTCACTTTATCAATTTGATTTATCTTTTCAAATACTTAGCTTTTCAAATACTTAGCTTTTGGCTTCATTATTTTATATAATTTTTCTTTTCCCACTTCACTGATTTTTATCTTTTTCTTATTTCTTAAGATGGAAGCTTTCAAGAGTTTTCTCTTTTTCTTTTTAGTTAGGTGTTTAGTTCTATAAATTTCACTGAAAGTACTGTTTTAATTGCATCTTACACATGTCAACATGTTGTGTTTTTATTTTCATCCATATCAAACTACCTTCTAATGTGTGCTAAGTCACTTCAGCTGTTTCTGACTCTGCAACCCTATGAACCAGAACTCGTCAGGCTCTTCTGTCCATGGGATTCTCCAGGCAAGAGTACTGGGGTGGGCTGCCCTGCCCTCCTCCAGGGGATCTTCCCGACCCAGGGATCGAAACTGTGGCTCCTGCATTGCGGGCAGATTCTTTGCCACTGAGCTACTGGGGAAGCCTTACATTCTAATAGTCCTTGTTATTTCTTCTTTGACCCATAAGTTAGTTAGAAGCATATTATTTAGTTTGCAAATACTGGGGACTTTCCAGACACTTTCAGGTATTCATTCCTAATTTCATGGTGGCCAGACAACATGACTTGCATTGTTTGAATTCTTGTAAATTTGCTTATTTTTTGGTCCCTATCTTTGTAAATATTTGAATATTCTTCAAAAAGAATGTCTATGCTTTGGTTGTTATTTATCATATTCTGTACACTTGAGGTCAAACTGACTTACAGTATTGTTAATGGTGTTTAGATTCTTCCTGATTTTTATATATGCTTATTCTATCAATTAAGAGAGGTTTCTGAAGTCCCCAACAATAACTGTGGATTTGTCTGTTTCTCCTTTTAGTCCTACCAGTTTTTGTTCCACGTATTTTGAAGCTCTTTTATTAGAGGCATAAACATTTAGGGCTGTTGTCTTTTAGGTTAATTGACTCCTTTATCATTAGTAAGTGATTTTCTCAATTTGCTCTAAAGTCTGCTTTGTCTAATATTAAGGTAGACATGCCATCTTTCTTATTATTTTCAGCATGGTATAGTCTGTTTTTATTCAATTTATCTACATCTTTTTAATAAGGTGGATATATTTTAGGCAATATGTAGGTAATTCTTGCTTTTTTATTCAATCTGACAATCTTTGCTTTAATTTGAGGTGTTTAGAGCATTTACATTTCATAAGTATTGATATAATTGAGTTTATATCTACTGCATTGATATTTACTTTCTATTTGCCTCATATGCTATTTGCTGTCTTTTTCCTGACTTCTTTTGGATTGACTGAGAGGTTTTTATTATTTCAGTTTATGTCCTTTGTTGGCTTACTATACCTGTTTTTTTTTTTTTTTAATAGAAGTTGCTGTAGGTTTTATGGTACACATCTTAAAGTTCTCACAGTATATCTTCAGGTAACATTAGAGCACTTCACATACAGCCCAACAGTTTACAAGGCTCTATTTCCATTTCTCCTTTACTAGCTTCTGTGCCACTGTCACATTTTTTATTTCTACCTGGTTTTATACCTCACAATATATCGTTATTATGTTTACTTGAAATAATCAATTATCTTTTTAAAAGATTTTTTAAAAATAAGAGAACATTTCTCTAACACGTACCCCGTATTCACCGTTTCTGATGCATACCATTCCTTTATGTACAGTCTGATTTGTGTTATGATTTGCTTTCTGCTCAGAGGACTTAGTTCATCCTTGCTTGAGTGAAGTTCTGCTGGTTGATAAATTTCTTCAGCTTTTGTATATATGAAACAGTCCTTTGTTCACATATTTTTTTTGGCTGGATAAATAATTCTAGATTGGCAGATTTGAAACTTTCAGATGTTGCTGTGTTGTGTTCTGGCATGCAGTATTTCTGACGAGATGCTGGCCATCATGCTTATGTTTGTTCCTCTGAATATAAAGTGTCCTTCCCTCCTTCACTCCAGCTGCTTTTAAAGTTTTCTCTTTATCGCTGATTTTGGGCAGTTTTATAATGAAGTGCCTTAGTGTAGTGTTCTTCATATTTTTTGTGTTTGGGGTTCATTGAGCTTTTTGAATTCATGTATTTATGGTTTTCACCAAGTTTGGAAAAATCTCAACCATTATATTAACGTCTTCACATATTTCTCTCTTCACCTGCCTCTCCTTTAAGGACTTCAATTACACACACACTGGGCTGTTTGAATCTATCCCACTAAAGCTTTTTCATTCTTTCCCCATAATTTTACTCTTGTTTTATTTTGGATGGCTTTTACTTCCACTGAATCTACAAGGGTACTAAATATTTTTTTCTGTACTGTGTCATCTGCTGTTAATTCTAGACATCTTCTAAAATTTTTTATCTTTATTTTTAAAAATGTGATGGAAGTATAACTGATTCAAAGATTTGTTAGTTTCAAGTATACAGCAAAGTGATTCAGTTATACACATACATATATTCATTCTTCTTCAGGTTGTTTTTCCATAAAGGAATATCGACCAGAATATTGAGTAGAGTTCTCTGTGCTACACAGTAGGTCCTTGTTGGTTATTTAATCTTATATATAATAGTGTGTGTCTGTTAATCCCAAGCTCCTGATGTATCACTCCCCTCCACTTTCCCCTTTTGGTAACCATAAATTTGTTTTCAATATCTGTAAATCTGTTTTGTGAATAAATTTATTTGTACCACTTTTACATTAAATTCCATGTATGAGTGATATCATAAGGTATTTGTCTTTCTCTCACTAGTGTGATAATCTCGAGGTACCATCTATGTTGCTGCGAATGGCATTATTTCATTCTTTTTAGTGGGTGAGTAATATTCCACTGCCAACGTGCAACACATCTTTATTCATGCCTCCTTTGATGGACATTTACATTGCTCCCTGCCTTGGCTGTTATAAATAGCGCTGCAGTGAATATTGTGGTACATATAGCACCTGTCTTTTTTTTTCAAGTATGGTTTTCTCTAGATATATGCCCAGGAGTGGGATTGCTAGTCATACGGCAGTTCTTTTTTTAGTTTTTAAAGAAACCTCCATACTGTCCTCCATAGTAGTAATATCAATTTACATTCCTACCGACAGAGTAAGGGTTCCCTTTTCTTCACACTCTTTCCAATATTTATTGTTTGTAGACTTTTTGATGATGGCACTTCTGACCAATGTGAGGTGATCCCTCATTGTACTTTTGATTTGCATTTCTCTGGTAATTAGAGATGTTGAATATCTTTTCATGGGCTTTTTGCCCACAGTTTAGACATCTTTAAAAAAATCTCTATCAATTCAATATATGTCTTTTTTACATCTTACGTATCTTTTCAACATTAGGTTTTCTTTTACCCTCCTAGTGTAGAAAATCTAGTTATAGAAAATATTTAGCACCTTTTCAACTAACTCCATCATCTGTATCATTGTTGGGTCTGTTTTGCTTGATCTTTTCTCCTGAGTATGAGTAATGTCTTCTTGTTACTTTGCATTCTTAACAATTTTTGATTGGATGTCAGAACTGTAAATTTTATCTTGTTCTGGATGCTGGGTATTTTTATATTCCTTTACATATCCCTGAACTTTGCTGCGGAGGGTCTCCCTGGAGATCTCAGCTCAGTACTCCTCAGCACTTGCAGAGCAGACGAGGAGAGACCCACCAGGAAGGAGCACAGAGAACCATCTTGAAGTTCACAGAGGGCTCTAAATAGTTAGTATTCTTGCAGAAACAGAGAAACCTTGTAACATACAGGGCATCAGGAGCCATTATGTTACTTGGAAATAACTCAGTCCTTTTGAGGCTAACTCTTCAGCTTTTGTTAGGCAAGATCAGAATGGCCATTAGCAGAGGGCTAATTTTGCCCCACTTTGGAGACAATTTCCTTCTGAGTATTCTTCCTGATGCCCTGTGCGTTACAAGGTTTCTCTGTTTCTGCAAGAATACTAACTATTTATAGCCCTCTGTGAACTTGAAGATGGTTCTCTGTGTTCCTTCCTGGTGGGTCTCTCCTGGTCTGCTCTGCAAGTGCTAAGTTGTACTCAGGTGAGGTCTCCAGGGAGACCCTCCGCAGGACCACAGAGCTCTCTCTCCAAGCAACCCGCTCCCCTGCTGCAGCTCCTCCTCTCCAGCACGCTGCCCTGCAGTCCCAGCCTCCTTGGCTTCCCAGGTCTCAACTCCATCTCCTCACTTGTGGGAGAACCCCAGGCTCTGTTTGGGTCATCCCTCTCTGCAGTGTGACCTGGGAACATTTTCTAGGCAGCACGTGAAGGCAACCATCAGGCTGATTTCATGTGTTTCTGTTTCTCAAGGATCACTCTTCTGTGCTTGCCTGCTGTCCAATATGTGAAAATTACTATTATTTTTTTAAGTAGTTTCGTCTGTTTGTTGGAGAAGGCAATGGCACCCCACTCCAGTACTCCTGCCTGGAAAATCCCTTGGACGGAGGAGCCTGGTAGGCTACAGTCCATGGGGTCGCTGAGGGTCAGACACGACTGAGCGACTTCACTTTCACTTTTCACTTTAATGCATTGGAGAAGGAAATGGCAACCCACTCCAGTGCTCTTGCCTGGAGAATCCCAGGGATGGGGGAGCCTGGTGGGCTGCCGTCTATGGGGTCGCACAGAGTCGGACACGAATGAAGCGACTTAGCAGCAGCAGTCTGTTTGTTGTTAATGTGAGGGGGTAAATCGAGTCCTGATGGCTAAATCAATGTTAGAAGCCGAAATTCTATGTATGTTATTTTTTTTTTATTGTGGTAAAAATATACATAGTATAAAGTTTACCATTTGAAGCATTTTAAGAGAATAGTTCAGTGACATTAGGTACATTTGCATTGTAGGGCAACCGCCACCACCATCCACTCGAGAACCGTTTTCATCTTCCCAAGCTGAAACTCTGTCCCCATTAAACACTAACTCCCTGTTCCTTCCTCTGGTGTGCACCATCCTGCTCTCTGTCTCTATGAATCTGATTCCTCTGGATACCTCATGTAAATGGAATCATAAAATATTTGTCCTTTTGTGTCTGGCTTATTTCACTAGTGTAATGTCTTCAAGGTTTATCCATGCTCTAGCATGTGTCAGAATTTCCTTCTTTTTTTCAGTTTAAGCTGAATAATATTCCATTGTGCGACTATACCACACTTTGTTTATCCATTCATCAGTTGATGGACATTTGGGTCGTTTCCATCTTTTGGCTGTTGTGAATAATGCAGCTCTGAATATGGTGTGCAAATGTCTCTTCAAGAGCTGCTTTCAGTTCTTTTGAGTGTACACCCAGAAGTGGAATTCCTGGATTATATGGTAATTCTATGTTTAATTTTCTGATGAACCACTAGATCCTTCTAGAGCAGCTGTACCGTTTTACATTTCCGCCAGCGATGCACCAAGATTCTGACTTCTCCACGTCCTCGCTAACCCTTGTTATTTTATGTGTTTGTGTAGTGACTATCATAACCAGTGTGAGTTACATCACACACATGTAATCCTCAGACTTTCCTCTGCATGCCTCAAAGATCAGCCTCTCAGAGGGTGGGTGTAGGGGGTGGTCATGATACCAGGTGGCCTCAGCCTGAAGCTGTTTGAAGCAGGCCTTCAGCTCCTGGCCAGAGGTTGAGGTTGGGTCACAATGGTGAGAGCAGCGAATCCTAGCCATCAGACCTGTGGTCAGTGACAAGGCCCTGGCCCTTCGGCTTCGCGGGAAAAGAATTCCCACAAAGATGGAAAGTATGAAGCAAGTGAAGTATTTATTAGAAGGAAAGAGAGCAAAGTACATGTGGAGAGACACACGGGGTGGACTCTTGAGAGTGTCCCTGAGTCAGGCCCTCGTGGCAGTTTGAATTATGGGGCATTTCTTCCGGTTTTCGTCTGATAAGTCATTTTGATTTGTCCGGTTCAGAGTCCGTATCTGGTGTGTCTCAGATCCTCCCGCGTGTGCGCACACGCATCACTCAGCCAAGATGGATTCCACCGCAAAGGCTTATGGGTAGTTGGTATCAGTTAGCATCATTCTCCTTTGACCCCCAAGGAGTCTTTCTGCGCATGTGTGATCAGGGGCGTCTCCTGTCTTTGAGAATGAGAATATGTGGTCTGGGCAGAGCCCAGCCTCCTATTGTTACCAAGTCCAACCTTGCTCTGTTCCCCACGTGATGGGCTAATGAATCCGAGATGAGGTGTTAAGACAAGGAAGAGACTTTATTTGGAAGCTGACTGACCGAGAAGATGGCAGGTTATGCTGTGCTTAGTCGTTCAGTTGTGTCCGAGACTCTTTAGGACCCCATGGACTATAGCTCGCCAGAATCCTCTGTCCATGGGGATTCTCCAGGCAATAACACTGGAGTGGGTTGCCATGCCCTCCTCCAGGGGATCTTCCCAACCAGAGATCAAACCCAGGTCTCCTGCATTGCAGGTGGCGCCTTTACTGTCGGAGCCACCAGGAAAGCCCATGGCAAGCTAGTGCCTCAAAATGAATATCTTGCAGGGGGCCAGATTCTTTTATGGATCAGAGATGGGGGGGGTCAGGGAAGATAAGGAAACAAGTCAAAAGGCGATTCAATCCTTGCAAATGTCCTCTAGAAGGGCAAGCCTCAGGCAGGGGGATGGATGTGTCAGTTTCACTTCCTTACAGTTTCACAGGTGATCAGGCTCAGGTAATCTCCCTGAGGCAGGCCATTATGTATGGCCACAATAACAAAGCTGCAGGATGAGGGTTAAGGTCACAGAAGCAGATCCTGCATACTTCAAAATTAACCTTTCCCAGTTACATTGTCTCAATTGTCCTGCCATCCTTGGCAGGACTTGTCCTGACCACACTCGTGCTAAAAGACTGCCAATTGTCCTGCCAAGGCAATTCTTCTCTTTGAGTTTTGGACCACAGGAAGTGAATCTCCAGTGCCTTTACCCTAGGGAAGGGCGTGCCCATCTACCTCCTGCCTCAGTCAGGGTGCTCTCCAGGAGCCGAGTCCAGCACCCCACAGCATCACCTTTAATTCACTGCACTGCCAACTCCCTGCGACCGTCTCCACACCTGGTGCTCCCCGCAGTGCCCAGCGAGCCCCGAGTACTCTGTGTGTGGCTTGGTTGGGAGGCGAGGCTGAGGAACCAGCGCTGTGCAGCTCAGTGAGTGGCTGCGGCCAAGGTCAAGGTTAGGGAAGGGGTGGCAGATGGGGCTAGAATGCCTCCTGGGGCCACGCTTCTCTGGGACTCAGGAATCCAAGCTTCCTCCCAGGAGTTAAGGGAAGATTCTAAGTCGGAGCCAATCTGTGGTTCAGAAATCACACAGACCACAGCAGCTTGGAGGGCTTGTGAGACGAAGAGACTCTAGGAGACCAGTGGGGATGTAGGAGTGAAGGGTCGGATTGCCTTCGAGGCTCTGAGCTGGACCCTGAGAATCTGTTCACCATACCTCTTGCCCACGACGGCTGCCCAGGGGGACGTGTGTCCTCATGTACAACACGTGCATTTGGGGTGTGTTCGGAAACTCATGGATTATACAGAAATAGAGTAACTTGTGAAAAGGGAGAGGAGAGAGTCTCAATCTGGGTGGAAATCTTTGGTTTCTCGAATCTGTGAAGGTGAGAACAGGGATTTCTCAAGAAGCAAAAGCTGCTCATCTTAGTAGCTCAAAAATCAAGGAGGAGATCAAGTTCTCTTCTGCTGAACATGTGTTCCTGGAGTTTCGGGTTTCCCTCTGTCTTTTTCCCCTCCTCTTCCTGTTATGGAAATGACAACTTGACTGCAGAGAATAGGAAGACAGAGACTCGTATTTGTTGTTCACGGTGGTGCTGATGGCTTCTTCTGTTCTCAGATTTGGGTCTGCCTCTGGGTAACTGGCAAAGAGAGATGTGCCATTTGTCATTAAAAAAAATTAAAACCATTTGAAGTGAATTCTAAGTGTGTACTTTTCGAAATAAAATAAACCTTCACATTTTACGAACTGATAATTTTGGATACATTGAGCAATGCATAATACATGCAGTTTTAGGTTTGCGGACTCTTTTAAAGGCTCGGCAGGTTCCGTGAAGGAATTGGAAATGATATGATTGCATCAGTGGAGAAGTTTGCTGGTCCCACTCCACCGGTCTCAATTTTAGTGTAATTTATGTCACTAGAAAGGAGTTCTGGGACAAATTGCATCGTCCCATACAACCAGGACTGGCTTCTCTCAACTCTGGCTGGCTTCCCTGTGTGGGGCTGAATTGTCCACACATTCACTGCCCTGTCCTCTCTATTTGTTCTCTTACAGGTTGACCCCTTGCCTCCTACCCTCTTTTTAGAGACTGTCTGTCATACAGAGTGAAATAAGTCAGAAAGAGAAAAATAAGCATCATATATTAACGCACGTATGTGGAGTCTAAAAAAATGGTAGGGATGATCTTTTTTTGCAAAGCAGAAATAGAGACACAAAGAACAAATGTATGGATACCAAGGGGAGAAGGAGGGGTGGGAGCAATCAGGAGACTGGGACTGACATATAATGTTGTTCGTGTCTGACTCTTTGTGACCCCATGGATTGCAGCATGTCAGGTTCCTCTGTCCTCTGCTATCTCTTGGAATTTGCTCAGATTCATGTTCATTGAGTTGGTGATGCTGTCTAACCATCTCATCCTCTGTCGCTCCCTTCTCCTCCTGCCCTCAGTCTTTCCCAGCACCAGAATCTTTTCCAATGAGTTGGCTCTTTGCAACAGATGTCCAAAGTATTGGAGCTTCAGCATCAGTCCTTACAATGAATATTCAGGGTTGATTTCTTTTAGGATTGATCTCCTTGTAGTCCAAGGGACTCTCAAGAGTCTTCTCCAACACCACAATTCGAAGGCATCAATTCTTTGATGCTCAGGCTTCTTAATGGTTCAACTCTCACATCCATATGTGACTACTGGAAAAATCATAGCTTTGACTGTACAGGCCTTTGTTGGCAAAGTGATGTCTCTGCTTTTTAATACACTGTCTAGATTTGTCATAGTTTTTTTTCCAAGGAGCAAGCGTCTTTTGACTTCCTGACTGCAGTCACCATCCACAGTGATTTTGGAGCCCAAGAAAATAAAACCTGCCATTGCTTCTCCTTTTCCCCCTTCTATTTGCCAGGCATTGATGGAACCAGATGCCATGATCTTAATTTTTCAAATATTGAGTTTTAAGCCAGCTTTTTCAGTCTCCTCTTTCACCCTTATCAACAGGCTCTTTAGTTCCTCTTCACTTTCTGCCATTAGAGTGGTGTCATCGGTATATGTGAGGTTGTTGATATTTCTCCTGGCAGTCTTGATTCTAGCTTGTGATTCATCCAGCCCAGAATTTCGCAGACATATATACACTGTTGATGCCACGTATAAAATAGGCAACTAGTGAGAACCTCCTGTATGGCACCGGGAACACGACCTACTGCACTACGGTGACCTGGAGGAGAAGGAAGTCCAAGAGGGAGGGATATGTGTATGTATTTATATGTGTAGCTGATTCATTTTGCCGTACAGTAGACCCTGACACAGGATCGCAAAGCAACTGGACTCCAATAAAAATTTAAAGCAAGAGTCCATTTGCCTGTTGCTTAACTTACTCTGGGGTCAGTTTTTACTGCTGTGAAGCTTGGTGGTCGTCTTCTAGCAGCAATGACAGATCTCCAGGCAGTTTCTTACTAGATCGTCTCTGTTTTCGAAAAAGGGCCTCTGGTTATTTGCAAAAAAAAGCAGCTTGCAGAGCTGTGAAAAGAGGCTAAATACCTTTCTGTTTCTAATGATATTTTTATGAAGTTCCCAGGGGGCGGTGAGGAATTCTGTTTGAGGAAAAAAAAAAAGAAAAAAACAAGCCTCCAACAATGCTATTAATGTTGATGGAAGCTTTACTCATAATTGAATGAACCATCCTAATTTGATAAAATACAGTCATTAGGAGCTCAGCTTTGGAATCTCCTGTGTATTTCGAAGCATGGCTACAATATAACAAACTTAATTGATTCCTCCCAAACAAGCACAGACTATGAAATTCCAGGGAAAAGATTTACCGTGAACAGAATTTGAATATCAGAAAATAGAACTGAATTCACGATTCTCTAGCAAAAGAACAAGCATCCTTTGGGGAAGAGGCCTTCATGGATTCCGAAGACCAAAGTCTAGAGGGGCCATGTCGGTCATTCCCGAGGAGGAGAAAACACAGGCTGAGCTCTGGGCATCTTCCTCCCCGCCCTTCTCCTCTTAGTGGTGGGTGTGGCCAGGGAGGCAGAAGACCAGGTTCCCAGAAGGGGAAACTTTCGGCCTGGGAAGGGAGAGGAGACAAAGCTTCCAGACACCGTGTTAAATGTTTTCAGGAGGGGGCTGTTCACCCGTCACTCCCCACACTGCCATTCCCCAGCATTTGTGAGGTTGTGTCTTTGTACCTAGGCTTCCCAGTTAGCACACTGGTAGAGAACCCACCTGCCAATGCAGGAGATGCAGGAGCTGTGGGTTCAGTCCCTGGGTGGGGAAGATCCCCTGGAGAATGGAATGGCAACCCACTCCAGTGCTCTTGCCTGGAGAATCCCATGGATGGAGGAGCCTGGCAGGCCACAGTCAGTCCATGGGGTCACAAAGAGTCGGACATGACTGGGCACACATGCATTTTCTTTGTACTTAATGAACTGATGTTGTAACGGATGAATTGCTTATTTTACCAACTTATTACATTTTCGTGGGTGCCGTGCTAGCATTGGGCAGGCAGTAGTGAGCTGGGGAAAGTGAACCTGCCTCTCAGTGGGGGAAACACCCATTGCACAAACCAAGTCAGAATGAATGGTTTCGTCTTGGCTGTCGTGGGTCACCTGCAGGAGGCGCTGGGAAGGCCTGGGAGGAGCAGGGGTTGATCCCAGCTTGAGGAAGCCCTCCCTGAGAAATTCAGGCTTGGACAGGATGCGTGCACTTGTCCTAGGTGGGGAGAGGTGTTCCCAGCAGATGGCGTGGGCCGTGGGGGCCCTGACACAGGAAGGGGCAGGTTATGGAGAAGGTAATGGCTGGGACCTGTGGAGGGGAGGGCAGGCATGGAGTCAACCAGTGGAGGGGGATGTTCCTGGACCCTCAACAAACCTTGCCTCATGGCAGCAATGTTTTGACCCTTTCTTCTGGGCCCTGCTTCGTCCAGCTCCTCGTGTGTCCTGCCTGCCTGCTCAGTCGTGTCTGATTCTTTGCGACCCCATGGACTGTCACCCACCAGGCTCCTCTGTCCATGGGATTTTCCAGGCAAGAATACTGGAGTGGGTTGCTCTTTCCTCCTCCGGGGGATCTTCCTGATCTAAGGATTTAGCCCCTGCCTCCTACGTCTGCTACATTGGTAGGCGGATCCCTTACCCCTGAGCCGCCCGGGAAGCCCCAAAGGCTGACTTGTCAGGAGTGGGTTATTTCTGGACTAATTGGACAATTTCATCTGCAAGGCCTTTAAGCGCCTGGAATGGGCTCCAGGGGCCGAGGGGCATGAGCTGCAGCCCCAAGCACCTCGCCACCCCACATCCTCACCACCTGCACCACCCCTGACCATGACTTGCCCTGTTCTCTGCAGCCTGAGGGCCTTCTCTTGGAAGAGGCGATGGCAGCCGCTGAGGAGTCGAGTGTCTTCTTTGTCCCTGGCATCTGTTCCCAATACACCATCTGCCCTAGACAGCAAGCCCACGTCTTTCTTCCTGTTCTTCCTTCCCCACTTCTTGTTTGGACTACGGCAGTGGAGGAGTCATCTGAGCGCAGGCACAGGGATCCTGAGAGGGTTATGTGGGGGAAAAGGGGCCTGGGCGATTCATCTTTGCTCTGGGCTCTCATACCCCCTCTTCTGGGCATTACCTGCCAGGATGCCCATCTTTGCTTCCTGGAATTTGCTCTCAGAGGGCTGGAGTGATGCAAGGAAATTGGTCCTTCCCAACAAATGGAGGGGAGGAGCTCAGTGTCCCCCCTACTCCCTGCCCAGATAAACACTGCCCCAGCAGGTTGAAGATGTAGGCGAGAATCACCTACATTATCTAATTAAAAAAAAAAAAAATCCCCCAAGCAAATTGGACAGAGGACTGATGCAGGGAGAGATGCTGAAAAGAAAAACCTGTTTTCTTCTCAAAGCGTTATCAGTGACACGCCATATGGTTTTTGCCAAACCATTTGGCTGCTGTAAGATTTTCTATTCCCAATTGTAAAACTGAGCTAATAGAATTTGCCACCCCACCGGGATATCACAAGCGCTAATCAGAATGTCTATAAATGCCTTTGAACTCCTTGTGAAAAACATGCACCCAGAATACCAAGTGGGATTTATATAAATGTCATCCTAACCCCAGATGTCCATTATGGAAGTGGGAATTTAGGGCTTACGTGGACGCATTTATTACAGTTCTCGCAGAAATGACACACGACTGGATACCCTGAGTTTTACTTATTTATTTTTCAACAAGGCTGTGAACTATGCCAGGTTGAGGCTCAGAAAATTGTCAAATAAAAACTCTGTTATGCAAGCCCATTTGCACTTAGGAAGGCATCTCTGAAGACCACGGTCAAGAACCCCTCTAATCATCCTCTGATCTTTGGGGTGTGTGATCATGTATCACCTTAATGCTCGAGTATTTCTCTTTTCTTTTCCACTGGGAGAATTAAGGAAAAATCTCTGCCTATTGACAGATCAGCAATGGTTTATCCCTTAGGAAGCCCCATGACTGTTTATTTGACTCTCTGATACAGCTTAATTACACTGAAGTCCGTGTGTTTACTTCGGAGATCTCCAGAAAGAGTAGAAAAGATCTAGCAACCCCAAATTAGTTTAGGAACCAGCATGTCCCTTGCTTAAAGGAACACAGTAAACATTTCAAAAGAGCCTGCCAGCTCATTATCCAACTCTCTGTCTTCAGAGACTTCAGGGAAAACAGCAGTAGTTAAGCAATGTTTGCCAAAAGCGAATCTGGGAATGGGTGTTGATTTTTAAAGAGAAGGAGAGAGGAGCCTGCTGCTGGTTGCAGGTTCTCCCGGTCGGCGGCATGGAGGTGGAGGTCCCTTTCTGCAGGCTTCCTGGAGGAACTGTGGTTCCTCCTTGACCTCCCTGCTCTTGGAGGTCAGGGGACGAGGGTCCCTCTTAGTTGAATCACTGAGGCATTGTGTGTCCAGCTGGTTCCCTGAGAGATGAGACACGGCTCCCGGAGTCTGGAGAAATAGTCTTTACTTGTCCTCAGTCAGTTCTGACTAGAACTTGGGCGGTCGGCGCCATGCTCAGACATTCGGGACCCTTAAATGCAAGAAGGACTGTGCTTCTCATCACAGCATGGGGTGCCACCCCGCGTCCCTCAGCCCTGAATATGCCCTCTTTAATACTCTGGCAAACTATAATGAACACATCTTCCAGCTATTGGAGAGTCTGATTTCTTTAGAAAGAAGTAATTTCTTCAAAGAAATGTGGTTCTGTGACATGCATCTGAGTGGTTCAAAAAAAAGCTTGCATTAGCCACCTCTCTCTCCCCCTACCTCCGCGCCCCACCACGAAACGACTACCGCCAGAGAGCGGCACAATGACCGCTCAGAGTCGGCCACGTTTCTTTCCAGCACTTTGGATCTTGTTCTCTTTTGCACCCTGGGGAGTTGGAAGTCTGGAGCAGCTGGCCAGCCATCGCTCCCCCTACCTCCCGGTGATGTCTGAAAGTCTTCATTTTGTTGTATAGGTCACAGGTCAGCCCATCCACGTGGATTCTTGTAATTGCAGAGGACGCGCTTTGTGCGGGCCGATTACATCTTTTCTTTTGGACCCAAAGGGGGCCGTTCATTAGTCTGCTGTCTGTGCCTAAGGCTGACCCGAGCCGTCTGAAGGCAGATCTTCCATGAAACTCCCTGGCGTTACTTTATTCCCGGGAATCTTAATTACGAGGCATTACTAGGGTGGGTGTAGGAAGTAGCCTCCGTTCACCCCGGGGTGCAGCCCTGGGGGAGGGGCCCGTAATTTTCCGTGCACGACCTGAGGCGCCTGGAAAGCTCCGCGGCAAATAGCTCCTGGGAGTGTGATCGTGGCCCCCACTTTGCCACCAGATCTTTGCAAACTGCTTCCTCTCTCGTGGGTCCTGTTTTTCTTTTCTGCCAAAGGTCGGAGGGCAGAGAGGTCTCAGTTATGCCCGGACCTGGTTCCATCCCCCATCCTCATGCACTCGGTAGCAAGACCCTTCCACCCCCTATGCCTCGGTTCTCCTGGTGGGAGGGCGGGCTGAGCCGGAGAAAATAGCCCGAGCGCAGTGCACGTCTCCTGGCGGGGCCACGACCCAGGCAGGGCCTAAGGTGGTGATGGAGGGGAGTCACCGACGGCTTCTGCATCCTTTTACTCATCGGAGGTCACCTGGAAGCTCCTTTGTTCTTACCTGTCACTCTTGCCAAGACCCCTCCCAGCCTTTTAAAAGATTTATTTTTTGGACAGAGGAACCTGGTGGGCTACAGTTCATGGGGTCGCAAAGAGTCGGACACGACTGAGCGACTTAGCACGCATGCTTGAATTTTGGGCTGCACTGGGTCTAGTTGCTAAGGGCGGGGTCTCCCCTGTAGTTGCAGCGTGCAGGCCTCCCATTGCGGTGGCTTCTCTTGCAGTGGAACACCGGCTCTAGGCATGTGGACTTCAGTAGCTGTTGTACCTGGGCTCAGCAGCTGTGGTGTCCAGCCTCAGTTGCTCTGCAGCGTGAGGAACCTTCCCGGACCAGTGGTAGAACCGGTGTCTATCCAATTCTATCGGCCTGCATTGCAAGGTGGATTCTTATCTGCTGTGCCCCCGAGGGAGACTTTTTACTTTTTCTTTTTTTTTTAGCCTAGTAGCATGCAGGAATCTTAGTTCCATCTGAGCCACCAGGGAAGCCCAAGAATACTAGAGTGGGGAGCCTATTCCTTCTCCGGTGGATCTTCCTGACCCAGGAATCGAACCCAGGTCTCCCGCATTGCAGGTGGATCCTTTACCCCCTGAACTATCAGGGGAAAAGCCCTTAGTTCCCCTACTAGGGATCAAACCTGTGTCCCCTGCAGTGGAAGCACAGATCCTAACCCCTGGACAGCCAAACCTTTCTTATCATACAAGCATATTATTCAAGCCCCCACTGCCTTTGGGGAAGGGCCTCGGGGCCTCTCTGGCATTTCAAAGGCCACCCTTCCTTTTCCACTTGGTTTGCAAAGAAAGTTCTGGGGGTGGGGGGGCGGGGAATTGGTGTGTTTGCACTGGAACCTCCTTGATGGAAAAGGGGCCATGACTGGGCCCTCTGCCCTTCCTTACCTGGAAGCAGCGTGTGCTGCCCGGGGGTGCTGAACAGGAACAAGGCTGCTGGTAGTGCGGGGTGACCCCGAGGAGCTGTCCTGTTGGAGCCCAGTTGGGGCGCAGAGCTGTGATAAACCTGACGAGTGTGTTCATGGCTGTGGGCACTGCCCGCTAGACCGGGCAGGGCATTTCTCAGCTCCCCCTCTCCCCATGCCTTAGCAGTGAGCGCTGAAATACCAGCTCGTCCCTGAACATAAGCTCAGTGCGTGCTTTCCCCCCTCTGCGTTGCCAGGTGGCTCACAGGTAACTAACTCCACTGCTGATGCTCTGGCCGTGGCGGAGCCGGGGGCAGGTGTGGACGGGAGGCTGGGGGCCACAGAGAGCTGGGTGCTGAGCCAGCAGCTGCTCCACACTCTCTCCTAAAGCCTTTTTCCAGGCCCCGCCTGCGGTCCTGGGCCAGTGGGGGCGTCCCCGGGGGGTGGCACTGGAGCAGAGCCCGCCAGCCTGCTTGCCGTGGGTGAGCCTGCATTTAATGTGGCAAAGGAGTTTCCAGGGGCCAAAATTATAAATCACCAGAGCCAGGAGGCAAGAGCCAGACTCAGACTTGGCTCTCCGGAGCTGAAAGCCTCCACCTGGCTTGTCGTGATCAACTTCTGAGCCCCAGAGAGTTCTCAGAAAGAAACCACAAGTTTGCAGAGACAGAGGAAAAGTGCTCCTGAGGATTTAATTTGGTCAGAGTTTAGCACAAGCACAGCTTTTGGCGCGGTGGGCCTCTGACACCCTCTGTTTCCCTTTTTCACCTTCTTTCCCATCCCACCCCTGCTTTCTGTTCTCAGCGCTGGTTTTCTCCCTTCCTTCTTCCTTTATAACAGGAAAGTCTGTAAGAAGCACTTTGACCTTCTAATTCTCACCCTCACCACCCATCACGCCACCATCATCATGCCCGCACACCTTACAACTCTGAGCCTGAATAGCTTAAAAACAACACGACTTTGAAGAGAGTACATCCAGTCTAAGAGGCCAGGTTTGGAGTCACATGAGAGTTTGGATTAATTTGTATATTCAGGTCCGTCCGACTAACTGGGAGGGGTAGATCTTCCAAGCTAGAATGGGTTTTATTCTCCACATATCCCCTTGAAATCCTTTCTGGAGCAAGGTGGGAACAATCAGTCAAGTAAATCCATTTTCAACACATGCAGTGGAATATGGATCCTTGCAAATGACTACTTTCTTTCAAGCACACGGAGCCAGGCTCCACTACAAATGTGTTAAAAAGAGAAACGCAGACTGGAGGGGAAAAGCTTCGAAAGAGCAGTTGATGGAGTCCCTTGACACGGCTCTTGAACACTCCGCCTGCCTCTTCATGGCTGGGAGTGGGAAGAGTAGGTTTGCACCTGTGGGGGTGGAATACTACCCCCCAGCCTTGGAGAGCCGCCCAGGGAGGAGGTTCAGGCCAATTACCCGTCCTGAGCACACGTGAAGCCCCAGCCTGTAACACACACGAGAGGTGCTTGAGGTCTCACTGGTCCTTTTCCACCCTGATCGGCTGCTGTAGCCTCCCGTCTTGCAGAGGAAGGTGTGATGCAATTACAGTGTGTGCCCAAGGGAGGCAAGTGGCTGAGCTGCGCTTCAGTTCAGCATGAGGGTGGGGCGAACTGCATCCTCCAGAATCCACATGTTGATGTCTTGATCACCCTGATCCCCCACTTCCTCACAACGTGACCTTATCCAGAGCGGCGTTGCCAAAGTGTAGTTCGTTAGGATGAAGTACTGCTGGGATCCAATGCGCCCAAATCCAATATGACTGTTGTCCTTATTGTTGTTCAGTTGCTCAGTCGTGTCCAACTCTCGGCGACCCCATGAACTGCATCACGCCAGGCTTCCCTGTCCATTGCCAACTCCCAGAGCTTCCTCAGACTCATGTCCATCGAGTCGGTGATGCCATCCAACCATCTCATCCTCTGTCGTCCTCTTCTCCTCCTGCCTTCAATCTTTCCCAGCATCAGGGTCTTTTCTGAGTCAGTTTTTCGCATCAGGTGGCCGAAGAATTGAAGCTTCAGCTACAGAAAGGAGAAATTTGGACACACACGCACACACACAGAATGCCGTGTGAAGATGAAGGCTGAGATCTGGTGGATGCTGCTACAAACCAAGGAATGAGGAAGACTGGCAGCAAACACCAGAAATAGCCAGCTCAGTCGTGTCTGACTCTTAGCGACCTCGTGGACTGCAGCCCACCAGGCTCCTCCATCCATGGGATTTTCCAGGCAAGAGTACTGGAGTTGGGTGCCATTGCCTTCTCCGAGAAATAGCCAGCAGAGACGGGCAAAAACCAGGGTACTTCTCCCTCTGAGCCTTTTGAAGGAACCAGCCCTGGTGACACCCTGATCTCAGACTTCCAGCTGCAGAACCCTGGGACCACAGCTCTGCAGTTTGAGTCGCCCTGTCTGTGGTTCTTCGCTCTGGGGGCCCTGGCACAGGTGCCAGATCTGTGCCTTTCCCACGTGTTTCCCTGATTCTCAGCTGAGTGATGAGAAGACTTCTGGGGGGCGAGCACCTTCGCGCCTCTGGTGGAGGGTAGGAAGGGGGCAGGCTTGCCGTCTGGGGTCCCGCGTCCCCACACGCAGATTGGCTGTCCTCAGCCCTTCTCTCCCTGAGCGCCGTCCAACCCCTCCCGTTGCTCCCAGGGTCCTCCCATGTCTGCACTTGCACGTGGGCCGAGGTTCCTGAAGAGCGCTCCCTGGGGGCTCCGTCTATGATGCACAGTGGCCGTGCAGAGGCGAACGCCCCGCAGAAATGGTTTAGGCACAACCCATTGGTGGGGCGCTTGGAAAGGTTTATATTTCGATAATGGGTTTTTTTTCCCCTCCTGGAAATGTATCTGTTATGGGGACCGAGTCAAAAAGAACTTGCTCTGGACTCTGGACCCCTGAGGCGTGGTCTGGGGGCTAGGGTGGTGGAGAAGGCGGGGAGGGAGGAATGTGAAACAGAGGGTCGGTCCTTGGCTGGTGACCCTGCAGAGCTGCCCCACAGTGCCGCCCTCGGGTGTGGTGGTCCTGTGGGTCACGGTGGACCCGGAGCCACCTGGGTCCACGCAGAGCTCCTCAAAGATGGACTTGGGGTCGGGAAAGGAACTGATCATCGAAGGAGAGAGTTGACATTGGCGTTGTGATGGCAGCCACGCTGGCCAAATGAGGGACCCTTATCAGTCACCTGCCTGGCTCTGATCTCCGGGAACCCCTTTGAATCTCAGGGCCACCCCACCTGTGCGAGGAGGCTAACAGTGTGGGTTTCAGGGTTTCCCGAGGGCCCACTGGGACAGTTACAGCTCCCCTCCCTTTGTTTCCCCAGGTGAGCCCTGGACTTTGAGGCTGCGCTAATCCCACCTGTTGCCTGTGGAGTTTCCTCTGTGCCGTAGACAGATCGTCTCCCCTTGGGTCCCTATGCCCCACCTCCCCTGTGTAATGACACCTGAGATTCCTTCCAACTTCAGTGGGTTTTCTGGGAAATTATAGATGCGCTCTGGAGGGGAAGTGGGTTCTGGGAAGTCAGGTCCCTCGTGGGGGTGACAGCCACCCTGGAAGGAGACACCAGCTCCGTGGCCAGAATGGTTTGTGTGTGTGTGTGCGCGCGTGCCCCTGAGCCCCTTAGAACCACCAATGAGGATGACCGTCATGCTGTCAGACTGTTTGGGATGTGTCTGGGGTGTCAGGACACTGCCAATGTTTTGTGAGCTTCATTTGGAAATTTCAGTATTTAATTAAACTCAATGGAACTGTTTACCACCGATAAAGCAAAATGCCAGGAGATGTTCAAAGGCCCTGAGCCTCTGTCCTTTATCATGAATGGTGGGTCTGTATTATATCTGTGGTGATTACCTAGTGGCGATACCGGATATTTCCCTTTGGAGGAAAAATGGGAATCTTTATTAAAAACAACTAAATATTACTGAACAGACTGATTCATGAGTGACAGTGATGTGGCATGAGTGTTAAAGAAAGTTTCTATCTAGGTGATTTTGATAGATTTTTTTACTGTTTCTTGACGACTTTGGCCCCTTGGTGTCACTCTGCCTTACAATCCGTGCTCTCCACGGAAGCAGAAGCGTTCCTGGACCCTCCATGCGGTCGAGGGGTTGGACGTGGGACTTTTCTCTCTCTCTAATCTCTGCTAATAATATTGAGAGATGCAGGCCTGGCTTTCCAGGATGCCCTCTCTGAGCCCCAAAAGCTAAGGAAGAGAGAGAGAGAGATTGAAATAAGAGGCAGAAAGAGCTTTTGGCCATGGGATATTACTGTGCCTTTGAGAGTATTAATCCCTGTGGCTTTCCCCTGCGAGAATAGAGCAATTTTCCACTCTCATCAAGAAGAAAGAGGACTTCCCGCTCTGGACAGGAGCTTTCGGGGGCCTCTATGCTGCTCTGGAAATTGCATGAAATGTCAATACCATAGACAGGCACATACATTCAGCGCTCCTTAGCAGCCTCCCTAACAACCACTATGGGGTACGCCGCCAGCCTTAACGACACGCTTGCATTAGCGGTGCGGTCCAAATGATGGTTTCAAAAAGAGCCGCCTGCTCGGGGGCTCTGACCATCTCCTGGTGAGAGTGCTTTAGGCAGGAAACGACTTGGGATTTTAGGCAGAATTGCTCTGCCTGTCCAAGCTGAGGCTTACCACGTGGACGCAATTTCTTGGCCCCTTGTAGTGTTCCGCTGTCGAGGGTGCCACGGCAGCGGGGGTCCTCGTCTTTCAGCCCGATTTTAAGCTCATGAAGGGAACGTTCTGTCCTGTGCGCCAGTGAACTCACTAGGCTACTTTCTCTGACTTTCGTGGAAATACAGTTGGAAATTAGCACAAAAGGGGTGTCAGCTCCAAGAAGCAGAGAGCTTTTGTTGTTGTTGCTCACAGTTGTTTTATTGGAGCCTCGAAGAGATCTTGGTACCAGTTTTTGAATTCATGAAAAATATAATCAGGCATATCATTTAGAATGCATTCCATGGAAATTAGAAGTCGACCTAAGACAGGACGTTCACCGAATGTCAAATGGTGGGGTTTCCAGCTCAAGGTACTCACCAAGGATCCAAGCCTTTCCTTTCCTCTCCTCCGAATTCTCGTTATGTTGACTGTCCTCATAGTCCCAATTTGATGACGATAGCATAATAATAATGTGTGCTCAGTCGCTCAGGCCTGTCCGACTCTTTGTGACCCCGTGTCCTGTAGCCGGCCAGACTCCTTGGTCCACGGCATTTTCCAGGCAAGAAGACTGGAGTGGCTTGCAATTTCCTACTCCAAGGGGATATTCCCAACCCAGGGCTTGAACCTACGTCCACACATAATAATAATAATTATTATTATTATGGTGATGTTGTTGTTCAGTGGTTAAGTCATGTCCATCTCTGTGTGACCCCACAGACTGCAGCACACCAAGCCTCCCTGTCCCTCACTATCTCCCAGAGTTTGCCCAAGTTCATGTCCATTGAGTCAGTGATGCCATCCAAGCATCTCATCCTCTGCCAGCCTCTCCTTTGCTTTCACTCTTTCCCAGCATCAGGTCTTTTCCATGGTAATGATAGCTTGTCTGAATTACTTTGTGCCAATCATTATTCTAAGCCCCTCCCATATTTCTTTGTTGCTGTTGCTCATTCCCTAAGCCATGTCCGACTCTTTGCGCTCCCGTGGGCTGCGGCACGCCAGGCTTCCCTGTCCTCCACCATCTCCCAGAGTTTGTTCAACTTCACGTACATTGAGTCGGGTATGCTATCTAGCCATCATCCTCTGCCACCCCCTTCTCCTTTTGCCCTCAGTCTTTCTACTCTTTAAACGCTCATGTCAGTCCACAATGTAGGTACCATTATTTCTCATTTAAAGACAGAGAAGCTGAGGCCGAGTGAGTTTCAGTAACATGTCCAAAATGACATAGCTCCTAATTGATGGAACCAGAAGCTGGAGCCAGACATAGCCTGTGGCCCGTGCTTACCTTTCAAAGCTGTGCTGTGAGGACTTCGCTGGCGGCCCAGTGGTTGGGGCTCTGCCTGCCAGTGCAGAGAACATGGGTTCCGTGCCTGGTCTGGGAACTAGGTTCTCATATGCCATGGGGCAGCTGGGCCTGTGAGCCTCAATGACTGAACCCTGTGTGCCCTACAGCCTGTGCTGCACAAGAGAAGCCGATGCGGTGAGAAATCCGTGCACCGCAACTCGAAAAATCCTGCGCAGCAATTGAGATCCAGCACAGCGAAAATAGATAAAAAAAAATAAGGTGCACTGTGTGTCCAGGGGTTGCTCTTCCCAGCCTCAGTGGTTTGAGAAGGGCCAGATGGGGTCACATGGCCATCCTGGCCCCAAGTTGGCCCCAAAGAGGGGCTCGGAAAGGAACTGGCAAGCAGGAAGCAAGAGTTCCAAGATACTTAAGACAGATCATGATTCATGCCTTAGAGCTGGGCGTGTTGCTACCCTGAACAGAATATGGATTCCTACAGCAAGGAAGAAGTAGGAAATTGCAGTCAGCATCGATGAATAATATTTCTGCCACATTAAGAAAGAATCCATCCATCCGCTTGCAAATTAAAAAACAATTTTCTAGATAACTTGAGTTTAAAAGAAAATTAAAAACAAAATTAAAAGCCATTTAGAAATAATTGAGAATGGATGAACTAAAGTGTACCTCCCAGAGAGGAAAATTCTAAAAAGAAAAACAACCCATAGAGAAAAAAAAAAGCAAGAGGTAATAACAGGGCTACAGTTCAGTTCAGTTCAGTCACTCAGTCGTGTCTGACTCTTTGCAACCTCATGGACTGCAGTACGCCAGGCCTCTCCCTGTCCATCACCGACTCCTGGAGTTTATTCAAACCCATGTCCATTGAGTCGGTGATGCCACCCAACCGTCTCATCCTCTGTCGTCCCCTTCTCCTCCCATAGGGCTACACATAGAAACGAAACAAAACACGAAACACACCAGAAAACAGGCCCATACGGCTTTAGCAGGCATGCTTGACATTTTTAAGGGGTACCTGGTGCCTGTAGCATAAACTATTCCACAGAACAGAAAAAGATGATTTCCAGTCTATTCCATGATACCTCTGACCCTAGATCCAGACAAGACTAACACAGACAAGGCCACCCCACTTAGGAAAATGGTGTGGAAATTTCCAACTAGAATCCTAAAGAAAATACAACAATACCTTAGAAGACCATCTTTACCCAAGGAAGGAAAACATGATTCAAACTTAGGAAATCTATTAATGTCATTCCCAACAATAACAGTTAAAACCGAGAAGTGATATGACCATCTCTCTACCCAATTTGCTCCCCAACTCATGCCTTTAGTACAGGGAGCTAGGAGTCTGGAAGCTACATTTCCCAGACTTCCTTGCAACCAGGTCTCTGGTTAATTTCCACTGATGAGAGGCACCCATTGGTTTGGTGAACAGGAGAAGGAGAAGACTGGACAGGAGGTGTGGGGCAGAACCATTTAGTAGCTGAGCAGGTGCTAGACTGCCTGGCCCCTGTGCCACCTCTAACATGAGAGGCCATGACGTCAATGCTCTTCTGGAACTTTCTGCAGCATCACTTCATGGAGGAGAGTGGGCACACACCTGTTCAAAGTATTAAATACAAAGAGCTCCCCCCAAAGATAGAATCTCCCTCCTGTCACTGGAAGCAATGCAAGAAATGGAGAAAGTCATCTTTCAGAGGATTGTAATGCAGACACGGTTCACGTCTGTGTTTGCACGTGTGTGCGTGCACTTATAAAACAGTCTTACTATTTTTCTGTAAAACACTTGGTACAATAAACTCAGATTTGAGGGGAGGCTTATGGATAATGTTTTGAGAGAGGGGTCTCGCTGACTTCGATGGTGACCCATGGTGACCTGTGGAAGCTTCTAACTCTGTTTTGAGTGTGTGTAGAGGTGGCAGCCCTCTGGGGTCTGCAATAGACGCCATCATTTATTGATACTGAACAGCTTCACGACAGACGTCCTGCTGACTGCTGGACCAACATCGTCTAACTCAGTCTGCACTGCTTATGGATTTAATCACTGAATTTTGGAGGAGGAGCTACTATGTGAAAAACACTCAGCCAGGGTCAGGGGGTGCAGTGATTAATAAGCTGGACTCTGTTTCTGACCTGGTAGAATAGGAAATGTGTCAGGGAAGAAAGACATGAAACGATAATTGGCATGGAGATGGTGCAAGCCCGTTCCACTGGGTCTCCCATTGAATGACCTCGCACCCCCCGCCCCTGCGCAGGACAGCACAGTAGCTCCTCAAGGCAGCTGAAAGTGTGGAACTACACACCAAGTGTGAGCAGAAAAGTTCAAGGGAAGCTGTCTATTTCTGGTCTGGGGACCACAGTCAGAGAGTGAGGGAAACCCCTCCTCTCCTGTGCACTTTAAAATTTTTATTTTATATTGAAGTATAGTGGATTAAGAAAACTAAGATCATGGCATCCAGTTCCATCACTTCATGGCAAATGAAAGCAGAGAAAGTGGAAGCAATGACAGACTTAATTTTCTTGGGCTCCAAAATCATTGCAGATGGTGACTGTAGCCGTGAAATTAAAAGATGCTTGCTCCTTGGAAGGAAAGCTGTGACAAACCTAGACAGCATATTAAAAAGCAGAGACATCACTTTGCTGCAAAGGTCTGTATAGTCAAAGCTATGATTTTTCCAGTAGTCATGTACAGAGAGTTGGACCATAAAGAAAGCTGGGCACCGAAGAACTAATGATTTTGAACTGTGGTGTTGGAGAAGACTCTTGAGAGTCCCTTGGACTGCAAGGAGATCCAACCAGTCAATCCTATATTCATTGGAAGGACTGTTGCTGATGCTGAAGCTCCAATTCTTTGGCCACCTGATGTGAAGAGCTGACTCACTGGAAAAAACCCTGATGCTGGGAAAGATTGAGGGCAAGAGGAGAAGGGGGCGGCAGAGGATGAGACAGTGAGATAGCATCACTGACTCAGTGGACTTGAGTGTGAACAAACTCTGGGAGACAGTGGAGGACAGAGGAGCCTGGCGTGCTGCAGTCCATGGGGTCTCAAAGAGTCAGACATGACTTAGCAACAGAACAGCACTACCACCAACAAAATCATGTTGGGTTAGTTTCAAGTGTATAGCAAAGTGGTTCAGTTGTGTGAACATGCATCTATTGGGGTGTGTGTGTGTGTGTGTGTGTGTGTGTGTGTGCTGTTCTTTCTTGCCCTTAGGTGGGGACAATGACTGCATGACTGAATATTTCTTCCCCAAAACCGTGAGGGTCAGGGGCCATGGAACATTTGTAAACTGCTTGAAAAAAAAAAAAAAAAAAACAACTGCCTGCATAGAATTCTGCATACACTGAAAATATCCTGTAGGGATGAAGAGGAAATAAAGACATTCTTGGAAGAAAACTAGGGGAAATACTCAGCAGCAGACTCACTTGCTTATTCAGTTCTTCTGCCTCCCATGAATTCTCATAAATAAAATCAGCAGTGACCGTATCACGGAAATTGTTATTTTCATCCTTGTCCTTCAAAAGAGCATTACGGCTTTCCGACCCAGAAGTCTGGGCATCTTATGAGCCAGCATCAACTTGCTTGCCTGGGGCTACATCCCACTTGTGACCAAGGGAGGCTGGGACGTGTTCCTCCAGGAAAGGTGACTTAGGGCGACGTGAGCCGGCCCGAGGCACAGCTGCCAACTCTGTAGGCACCAGTCTGGTTCTCGTTGTGGCGGACAGGCGTCCGTCATTTGTTGACTCCATTTCGTGACCGACTTGAAGCTTTTCTATTTCACCACTGTACTTTTTGGTCGCTCGTCTAGCTTGGCTTTATCATAGTACACTCTGTAGGGCAGGGCATAATTGCAGGCACGTTATTTGTAAACTGGAGAAGGAAATGGCAGCCCACTCCAGAATTCTTCCCTGGAGAATTCCATGGACAGAGGAGCCTGGTGGGCTCCAGTCCGTGGGGTCACAAAGAGTTGGACACGACTGAGTGACTAACACTTCATTTGTGAACAGTAAGGAGCAGAGTCCTTTCGCTCACTTTGCAGACACCTGAGCCCTTCTGAAAGCAAACCACCTGCTTTACGTACATTAAAAATGTTTGTTCCAGTCATTCAGAAACAGAAAGGCACATATGGTGGATTAATGCATCTTATGGGATCTAGAAAGATGGTACCGATGAACCTGTCTGTAGGTCAGCAGTGGAGACACAGAAGAGCACAGACTGGTGGGCACAGCAGGGGCAGGAGAGGGTGGGATGAACCCAGGGAAGAGCACTGAAACGCATTCATCGCTAAACTGGAGAAGGAAATGGCAGTCCACTCCAGAATTCTTGCCTGGAAAATCCCATGGACGGAGGAGCCTGGTGGGCTGCAGTCCATGGGGTCGCTGAGGGTCGGACACGACTGAGCGACTTCACTTTCATGCATTGCAGAAGGAAATGGCAACCCACTCCAGTGTTCTTACCTGGAGAATCCCAGGGATGGCGGAGCCTGGTGGGCTGCCGTCTGTGGGGTTGCGCAGAGTTGGACATGACTGAAGCAACTTAGCAGCAGCAGCAGCGGTGTGTATCTGTTAACCCCAAATTCCTAATTTATCCCTCCCCAGCTTTTCTTTTTGGTAATCATAAGGTTGTCTTCTGTGTCTTTGGGGTCTGGCTATGTCTATGTCTATATCAGTTTTGTGAATAAGTTCATTTGTATCATTTTTTTTTTAGACAGATGAATGGGTGAAGAACATGTGGTATATCCACACACGCCTGTGTGCTCCATACGAGCCAGGCTGCATGGAATTCTCTAAGCACGAATACTGGAGTGAGTCCAGGGAATCCTCCTGACCCAGGGATTGAAGCGGTGTCTCTTATGTCTCTTGCACTGGCGGATGGGTTCTTCACTACTAGCACCACCTGGGAAGTCTGTGGTATATGCATACAAGGGAATATTACTTGGCCATAAAAAAGAATGAAATAATGCCATTTGCAGCAACATGGTTAGACCTAGAGATTGTCATACAAAGTGAAAGGAGTCAGACAGAGAAAGACAAATATCATATGATGTCATTCCTATGGGTATGTTATTTTATAAACATGCCTTTTCACTTTTCTTGAATAAATATCTATACACGGGATTTCTGGATTGCAGGAGAAGTGTATGCTTAATTGTTAAGACATTATCAAACTGTTTTGCAGACTGCTTGTACCCCTTGACACAGACGCCAGCTCGTGTGTGTGCGTTGGTTTTGTTTTGTGTGGATGGAGCCAGTTTCTCCGCGTCCTCAGCAGCGTGGGAAATCGTGTCCTGATGTCTCCCTGGGGTTTTCCGCTCGCCCTTCACGTAGGTCATGATGTTGGTATCTTTTCACCTGCTATCAGCCATGTGCCTATCTTCTTTTGTTAATGCTCTGTGAAAATCTCTTATCCATTTATAAAATCAGCTTGTTTGTCTTCTTAAATTTTAAGAAGCATATAGGAGTAGGGGGGACAAAGCTTAGGGGACCACCTGCCCCTGACTGGGCACCCAGGTAAAAGGAGACACATCCCACAGGAACCACCCAAAAAGGTCCCCAGAAAAGAGAAGGGCCAGCAGCCCAGGGAGAACCAGGTCAAGGGAGGCCCTCTTCCTGCCTCTTGACAGTTCCCTGGACACTGCAGGACCCGCGTGTCCTGTCTGGTACACACCGACCGTCGGGGACGTCGGAGAGAGTTCCGTTTGTGTGAGGACCATTCTCTACGTGGCCGCAGTGGGAGCCAAACAGCCAGTGTTGGGCTGGGCCGAGGCTTTGTGGGGCCTTGAATGCCAGGCTCGGGGCTGGAGAGAAACCTTTGAGATGTTTTTTTTTTTTTTCCCGTTAATTAGCCAACTTCACATTTTTAGCAAGGTTTTGAGTTGCCTGAAACAGGGATGCGCAAGTCCAGGGTTCCCACGCCCGCGCTCTCTGCAGCTCAGAGTTTTGCTGTGGTTTGCATCCTGCATCAGTGTGGTCAGTACGTCAGTGACAACTGACCTACCTGTCGTGGGATGTTATTATTAAGCAAAGCCCGGAGTTTACATGAGGACACGTGCAGTGTTGTGCATGCTCAGGGTTTTGACAAGGGCATAATGTCATGTACCCACCACTGCAGTGT
The DNA here is from genome assembly GCF_029378745.1 of Bos indicus. Classification (NCBI taxonomy): domain Eukaryota; kingdom Metazoa; phylum Chordata; class Mammalia; order Artiodactyla; family Bovidae; genus Bos; species Bos indicus. The sequence goes on along the minus strand of NC_091780.1, from coordinate 66,289,625 downwards.
CATGAAGAATGGTCTCATTGCCCTGGAAGCCCTCTGTGTCCACCTCTTCATCCCTCCGCTCCTCCTTCCAGACCCCTGCCAACAACTGACCTTTTAACTGTCTCCATAGCTTTGTCTTTTCCAGAATGTCATAGAGTTGGAATCATATAGTATCGGTCTCTTCCCTGGTGGTTCAACTGGTAAAGAATCTGCCCTTAACGCAGGAGACCTGGGTTCGATCCCTGGGTTGGAAATATTCCCTGGAGAAGGGAATGGCAACCCATGCCAGTATTTTTGCCTGGAGAACCATGGACAAAGGAGCCTGGTGGGGCCCAGTCCATGGGGTCACAAACAGTTGGACATGACTGAGCAACTGACACACACACAGTTCTGTCTTTTCCAGAATGTCATAGAGTTGGAATCGTACAGTATTATAGGCTTTTCAGGTTGACTTCTTTTTTAAAAATGTTTTTCATCTTGTTATTTTGTTTTGTTTTATTTTTGGCTGGGCCATGTGCCATGAAGGATGTTAGTCCCCTAGCTGGGCATCGAACCTGGGTCCTCTGCATTGGGAGTACAGTGTCTTAACCGCTGGCCTGCCAGGGAAGTCCCCAGACTGACTTCCTGCACTTAGTAACATTCATTTGCATTTACTCTGTGTCTTTTTTCATGGCTTAAAAGCTTGTTTCTTTTTAATTGATGAATAATGGTCCATTGTCTGGATGTACTACAGTTTCTTTCTCCATGTCTAATTTGTGTTATCTTCTTCAGTGAGGTTTCTGTTCAGATTCTCTTGCCCGTTTTTAATTTTTAAATTGTTAACTTTCAGGAGTTCTTTGTGTATTTCGGATACAAGTCCTTTATCAGATATGTATTTTGCAAATACGTTCTGTGAGTTTGTTTTGTCTTTTCACTTCACAGTATCTCTCACAGGCCAGAAATTTTCATTTCAGTGAAGTCCCCCTGCTGATTTTTTCATTCATCACTTGTGGTATTATTGTGTCTAAAAAGTCATCATCATCATAGCCAAGGTCGTCTATGTTAGCTCTTATGTTATCCTCTAGGATTTTTACAGTTTTGTGGTTTACAAGTAGGGCTGAGATCCATTTTGAGTTAATTTTTGGTGGAGGATGTAAGTGTACATGTAGATCTATTTGCAGGTGTTTGCCTAGCTGTTTTAATACGATTTGTTGAAAAGATTATTTTTCTCCGTCGAATTGGCTCTGCTCCTTTGTTGACTAATCTGTGGGGCATATTTCTGGGCTTTTTATTCTGTTCCATTGATCTGTTCATTTATTCTCCCAGCAGTACCACACTGCTTGATGACTGTAGCCTCACTGCAGAGATATTGAAGTTCTTGATTTTCTTCTCTTCTGTAAATATTAAGTTGGCCATTCTGGTTCTTTTGCCTCTCCCAATAAACTTTAGAACCAGATTGTCAATATTCACAAAATAGCTTGCTGGGATTTTAAGTGAGATTGTGTTGAAACTTTAGATCAACTTGAGAAGAACTGACAATTTAACAATATTGAACCTTCCTACTCAAGAACATGCCATAGGTCTCCATGTGTTTATATCTTTTATTTCTTTCATTAGAGTTTTATTGTTTTCCTCATATAGTTTGTGAACATATTTTGTTGGTTTTATATCTGAATATTTCTTTGATTTTTTTTTTTTTGGCGCTAATGTGAATAGTATTGGATTTTTAATATCAAAATCCGATTGTTCATTGTTGATATATAAGAAAGCAATGCCTTTTGTATACTAACTTTGTATCCTGCAAACTTGCTGTAATTGTTTAGCAGTTCCAGAAAGCTTTTTTTGATTCTTTCAGATTTTTGGCGTAGACAATCATGTCATCTTCAAAGTTTTATTCCTTGCTTCCTAATCTGTGTATCTTTTATTTCCTTTGCTGTCATATTGTATCAGCTAGGACTTCTGTATCATGTTGACAAGGAGTGGGGAGAACGGACCTTGTCTTTTGCTTCATCTTGGGAGTAAAGGTCTAGTTTTTCACCATTAAGTCTGATGTTGGTTGTTTATTTTCTGTGCTTGTTCTTTATCAAGATGAGGAAGTTCTCCTCCGTTACTAGTTTGTGTGTGTATTAGTCGCTCAGTCACGTCCCGACACTTTGTGACCCCATGGACCAGCCTGCCCGTTTACTGAGAGTTTTTATCATAACTGGGTATTGGACTTTTTTTTTTAATGATTTTGTTGCATCTCTTAATATGATCATACATTTTTTCGTTTTTACTTGTTAATATGATGAATTACATTAACTGATTTTCAAATGCTGAAACAATATTGCGTTCTGGAATATCCGAGTTGATCATGCTGTATACTTCTTTTCTTATTTGTTGGGTTTGATTTGCTAATATTTTTTGAGGAATCTTTCCATCTGTGTTCATGATTATAAATCTAGATAACAGATTTGTATGACACAGATTGGTAGTTTTCGTTTCTCAGAAGGTCTTTGTCTGTTTTTTTCTTGGGGTAATATTTGCCTCACTGAATCAGTTAGGAGATACTTCTTCTGCTTTGTCTTCTGGAACATATTGTAGAGAATTGATAAATGTTTGGTCAAATTCATTAGCGAACTCGTCTGAGTCTAGTGGTTTTTATTTGGAAGGTTATCATTTACTGATTCCATTTCTTTCATAGACACAAACCTATTGAGATTATCTATTTCTTTCTGTGTGAGTTTTGGTAAAACATATATCAAGGAATTGGTCTGTTTCATCTAGGTTATCGAATCTGTGGGAACAGAGGCTTTCATAACATTCCTTGATTATGCCATTTTAATGTCCATGGGACCAGTAGTAGATGGCCTCTGTTTCATTTCTGATGTTAGTAATTTGTGTCTTCCTTTTTCTTAACTATCTTGGCTTGAAGTTAATCAATTTTATTGATCTTTTCAGAGAAGCAGCTTTTGGTTTTGCTAATTTTCTCTACTAATTTCCTGTTTTCTATTTTATTGATTTCTGTCCTAGTTTTTATTATTTCTTTCCTTCTGCTTATTTTGGTTTTAATTTGCTCTTCTTCTAGGTTCCTAAGGTAAAAACTGAGATTATTGGTCTTACATCTTCTTTTCTAATATATACACTAAATGCTAAAATTTTCCTCTAAGCACTACTTTCATTGCATTTCAAATTTTGATAAGTTGTATTTTTGTTTTCATTTAGTTCAAAATATTTATTAACATCTCTTGATATTTATTCTTTGATTCATGTGATGTTCAGAAGTGTGTTGTTTGGTCTCTAGTATTTTGAGATTTTCCTGCGTCTTTCTATTATAGATTTCTAGCTTAATCCCACTGTGGCATGAGAGCATATTTCATTATTTTTATTCTTTTACACTTGCTGAGGTATGTTTTATGACCTAGAATTTGATCTATCTTGCTGAACATTTCATGAGAAGAATGTGTATTCTGCTGCTGTTAGATGAAGTATTCTACAGATGTCAATGAGATCCAGTTGATTGATAGTTCAGCTCACTTCAACTCTGTCATTACTGATTTCCTGCCTGCTGGGTCTGTCTGTGCATTACAAACAGGATGCTATGGAAGTTTCCAACTAACAGTGGATTAATCTATCTTCCTCATAGTTCTAGCAGATTTTGCCTTGTGTATTTTGACACTCACAGGCTATCAAGAGTTGTTAATGTCTTCTTGGAGAACTGACCCTTTCATCGTTATCCAATGCCCCTTTTATGTCTGATCATTTTCCTTGCTCTGATGTCTGCTTTGTCTGACACTAATATAGCTACTTCAGCTTTCCTTTGATGTATCAGCATGGTGTAACTTTCTCCACACTTTCACTTTTAATCTATCAGAGTCTTTATATTTAAAGTGGGTTTCTTGTGGGCAGCTTACAATTGGTGTTGTCTTTAATCCACTCTGACAATCTCTATTTTTTAATTCGTGTGTTTAGACCATTGATACTTAAAGTGATTATTGATATAGTTGGTGTCTTAGACCATTCAAGCTTCTATTACAAAATGCTACAGACTAGGTGGCTTATAAACAAGAGAAATTTATGGCTCACAGTTCTGGAGGCTGGGAGCCTGGTTCATAGCCAGACCCTCTTGCTGTGCCTTCATATGATGGAGAGGGGAGGGAGCTCTCTGGAGCCTCTTTTGACAGGTACTAATCCCATTCACCCCTGCGTGGACCAGCCTTGTCATGATGTGTAACTCAATAAAACTGCAGTTATGACATACAGGACCACCCAAGACAGGTGGGTCATAGTAGAGAGTTCTGACAAAACGTGGTCCACAGGAAGAGGGAATGGCAAACCATTCCAGTATTCTTGCTGTGAGAACCCCATGAGCAACATGATAAGGTACAAATATATGACACTGGAAGATGAGCCCCTCAGGTCTGAAGGTGTCCGATATGCTACTGGGGAGGAGCAGAGGGCAATTACTAATAGCTCCAGAAAAATGAAGCGGCTGGGCCAAAGCGGAGACGACAGTCAGCTGTAGATGTGTCTGGTGGTGAAGGTCAAATCCGATGCTGCAAAGAACAATATTGTATAGGCTGGGAAAGAGTGAAGGCAACAGGATCAGAGGGTGGTAGAGGGTAAGATGGCTGGATGGCATCTTACCATTTAGGTAAGACGGATGGCATCACTGACTCAATAGACCTGAGTCTGAGTAAACTCCGGGAGATAGTGAAGGGCAGGGAAACCTGGCGTGCTGCAGTCCACGGGGTCACAAAGAATCCAACATGACTCAGTGACTGAACCACCACCACCACAACAATCCCATTCACAAAGTCTCAACCCTCATGATCTAGGCACGCCCAAGTGCGTGTGTGCTCAGTCGCTCGGTCGTGTCCAACTCTTGGCGACCCCATGGACTGCAGCCTGCCAGGCTCCTCCGTCCATGGAATTTTCCAGCAAGAATACTGGAGTGCATTGCCATTTCTTTCTCCAAGCACTCTCAGAGGCCCATCTCCTAATCAAGTTGACCCTGGAAGAACAGAACCCGAGGATTAGGGGCACTGACCCCTGCACAATCCTTGTGTGACTTCCCAGTCAGCTCTCTGTATCCGTGGTTCTGCATTTAGGATTAAAACAAGCACTGATTGTGTCGTGTTGTAGCACGACACACATATTTGTTGAAAAAAAAATCCACGTATAAGTGAGCACGCACAACTCAAACCCACGTTGTTCAAGGGTCAGCTTGGGGTTTAGGAAGAATTTCAACATATGAATTTCTGGAGGACGTGGATATTTGGAACACAGAAATTTGGTTAATACCCGTCATGTTGGTGAGTTTTTTTATTCATTTATTCTTTGCTGTTGTTTCTTGTTTGTCTTCCACTCTTTTCCTGCATTCTGTGGTTTTAACTGAGCATTTTATATTATTCCATTTTTCTCTTCTCTTAGCATATTAATTAAATTCCTTTTAAAAAAATATTTGTTAGTGGCTTCCCCAGAGTTTGCAATATACATTTGCAACAAATCCAAGTCCATTTTCAAGTAACATGATGTTGTTTCATGGGGGGTGCAGGTGCTTTTTAACAGAGCATTCTCAATTCCTCCATCCATTAAGTGAGTTTTCCATTAGTAAACTCACTGACTCAGTGGACATGAATCTGAGCACACTCCTGGAGATAGTGAAGGACAGGGGAGCCTGGCGTGCTGCAGTCCATGGGGTTGCAAAGAATCAGACGTGTCTTGGTGACTGAACAACAACAAACTCACTGAATTCATCATTACTATTATTTTATGTTAGTTCAGTTAAGAATAACAAAAATTAAATATTTTACCTTTCTCCATTCCTTTTCTTATGCTCTTTCTTTTTCATAGATTTGCGTTTCTGATCTATATCTTTTCCCTTCTCTTTAAAGAACTTACTGTTAACATTTCTTTCCAGGCAAGTCTACTGGTGACAAACTTCCTAAATTTTTGTTTGTTTGAGAAAGTACTACTTCACTTTACTGAATACAGAGTTCTAGGTTTGAAAGGTTGTTGCTGACACAGGAAAAGATGCCGGGATTCTTGGCCTCCAGAGAAGAAGAATTCAATCCGGGGCCAGAGACGAGGCTTGATCGCTCAGAGCTTTGTGTAATAAAGTTTTATTAAAGTATAAAGGAGATAGAGAAAGCTTCTGACATAGACATCAGAAGGGGGCAGAAAGAGTACCCCCTTGCTAGTGTTAGCAATGGGGTTATATACTCTCCAATTAGTTATTACAGTGAATCAAAAGAATGTCTGGAGGTTGTAAAGACCTCACTAGACCTATTCCCATAATTTACATTTTAAGATAATAGGATTAGCCAGAAGGTTTTTGCCAGAGACTGTCCTCAAGCAGGATACCTTATTGTTATATAATGCTAAGGAATGTAGAGGGAAAAAAAAAATTTGTCCTTTCTTCCTTCTTCAGAATTCCAGACCCCTCTCTCCTTGGGGACCCCAAGACTTCTTATCAACTTGCCTAGGAAATGACTTTCTCTCAGATTGGTGGACATTTTTCTTTCCACACTTTAATAAATTTCACTCCACTCTCTTGCTCCGTTTCTGAATAAAAGTCCAGAGTTATTCTAATTACGCTCCTTAGCGATTTCCTGTGTACCTGTTCTCTCAACTTTTGAGAAAGTAATTTCAAAATCTCAAATTCATTGTGAATTTTCATTTCTCCTTTCATTCCCTCAGTTTTTCTTATACATATTTTGATGCTCTGTTATTAGGAATATACAAGTTTTTGCTGTCAATGTCATATTGATGATCTGAGAGTTTTATCATTACAAAATGTCTCTCTTTTCCCTGGGGATATTCTTTGTCCTTGGAGAAGGCAATGGCACCCCACTCCAGTACTCTTGCCTGGAAAATCCCATGGGCAGAGGAGTCTGGTAGGTTGCAGTCCATGGGGCCGCTACAAGTCAGACACAACTGAGCAACTTCACTTTCACTTTTCACTTGCATGCATTGGAGAAGGAAATGGCAACCCACTCCAGTGTTCTTGCCTGGAGAATCCCAGGGACGGGGGAGCCTGGTGGGCTTTCGTCTATGGGGTCACACAGAGTCGGACACGACTGACGCGACTTAGCAGCAGCAGCAACATTCTTTGTCCTGAAGTCTACTTTGTTCTCTATTAATATAGAAACTCCAGTTTTGTTTTTATAAGTGTTTGTATGATATCTCTTTTCCCATCATTTTATTTTTATTTGTGTCTTTGTACTTACACTGGGGCTCTTGCAGCCAGCGTAGATGGCATCACCAACTCAATGCACGTGAATCTGAGCAGCTCTGGGAGATTATGAAGGACAGGGAAGCCCAGTGTGCTGCAGGCCCTGTTGTTGAAAAGAGTCAGACACGACTTAGCAACTGAAGAGCAACAACAACATATAGTTTGGCCTTATTTTTTCTTGCTGTTTAGAATGCCTTATAATTATTTTGTGAAGAATCTAACATGATGTATCTGGTGATGAGGTAGATAGGTTTAGTGTAAAAGTTTCGTGTCAACCTATAAGTTGAATTGTGTTCAGTGTTTGCTCTAGATGTGAGTCCCAGAGGCTTTCTCTTTCATCTTGTCTTTGGATTTCTCTAGGAACTACTTCCTAGATACAGTCTGTGCCTTGCAGATCTTTCAGCTGTAATCCCCTGGTGTTCTATTGTAGCCCAGTTGGTATGGTAGTAAGGTATGGATGAAGGAAATCATTGTATAATCTTATGATTAAAGTTTGGGTTTTTAGTGCCTCTGTGTCCCTGGTCTATGACCTTTACAAACCTTTCTTAAGTGCCTTCCTTTCTCCCCAACTTAAGTGAGATGGGAAGGCTGAAGGGGCCTGAAGTTTGGGCATTGCCCTTCCTCCTAGCTGAGGTACAGCTCTGATTGAATTGTTTCCCCTTGCTGAGTTGGCTTGGTTATGAAGATGCTCTGAGAGTATTTCAAGTGACTTTTGCCCCTCTTCCTACCTGAGACAAGAGGAGGGATTTTTTTGGCTCTTCAAGGTGAGAGGCTGGTGGGGTTGGAGATAAAATCCACTCAGTTGTGAGCCTCCCTTCAAGAATGCAACCCCCACACTCATGCTGTCCACACTCTCTGCAATTTGTCACAATTGCCAAGTAAGCTTATCTTCTAGTTATTACTCCAATGGCTGCTGTTCCAGGTAAGCAGATCTCAGCTGCAACTCTGTATTCTCCTGTCTCTCTTATTTCAGAGTGGTGCTTTGCCCTAGGACCTCAGTTCTCTGATGGGTCCAACAAAAGACATTGATTTTCACTTTGTTCATATTTTTTCTTTTTCATCGTAAGAATGGGAGTGATTACTCTCAAGCACTTTACCCTTAGAGCTGAAATTGGAAGTCTCAGGTCTTGCTTTTTAACCCAGTCTGACAATCTTTGCTTCTAATTGGTGCATTTAGACCATTTATACTTCTTATTTAATTCTATAATCTTGCTTGTCATTGCCTTCCCATATGTTCTTTGTTCCTTTTTCCCTTTCCCTGCATTATTTTGGATTGGATATTTTAGCATTTCATTTTATGAGCCCCATTGGCTCATGAGCAAGACTTGTTTTAATGTGAAACAGATCGCCAGTCCAGGTTCGATAAATGAGACAGGGTGCTTGGGGCTGGTGCACTGGGATGACCCTGAGGGATGGGATGGGGAGGGAGGTGGGAGGGGGGTTCACGATGGGGGACACGTGTACACCCATGGCGGATTCATGTCAATGTATGGCAAAAACCACTACACTATTGTAAAGTAATTAGCCTCCAATTAAAATAAATTAATTAATTAAAAAATGTTGATCTAGAAGTTTTGGTGTGAACACTTAAGATCACAGTCTGTCTTTAAAAATGTATCAATTTATGTGTTCAATAAACATTGTAAACAGTATGTTTTCATTTTCCACCCTGTCTTTTATGTTGTTATTGTCATATATTATGTCTACAAATATTAAAAACTCAATAAAGCATTGCTATTATTTTTGCTTTAAAGAATAACCTTGTTTTTTAGAGCAGCTTTAGGTTCACTGGAAAATTAAGAGGAAGATACAGACGTTTTTCCTATTCCCCTTGTCCTCACACATGCATAGAATCCACCATTACCAACTTCCCTCCCCAGAGTGGGATGTTTGTTACAATTGATGAACCTACACTGGCATGCCATTATCACACAAAATCCACAGTATGCCATAGGATTCACTCTTGGTGTTATAGAGTCTATAGTTCAGGACAAATGTATGATGAAATGTGTAAATCTATCCTTATAGTATCATACAGTGTATTTTCATTGCCCTCAAATTCCTCTGTGATTCACCTATTTATCCCTTCCTCCCCAGTCCCTGAAACACTCATCTATATACTGTCTTCACAGTTTTGCCTTTTCCAGAACATCATGTAGTTGGAATCATGCAATATATAGCTATTTCAGATTGGCTTCTTTCACTTGTAATATGCATTTATGTTTCCTCTATGTCTTTTCAGACTTGATAGCTCATATCTTTTCTGCATTGGATAATATTCCATTGTCTAGATGAACCCAGTTCACCATTCACCTACAGAAGGACATCTTGGTTGTTCTGGGATTACAGACAAAGCTGCTGTGAACATCTGTGTGCAGGGTCTTGTGTGCATTTAGGTTTCCAGTTCCTTTCAGTGAATACCAAGAAGCACAGCTGCTGGATTTTATGGCAAAAGTATGTTACTTATACTGAGAGCTGTCTTCCAAAGTGACTGTACCATTTCGCATTCTCACCAGCAATGGACGAGAGTCTGCTGCCGCACTTCCTCACCAGCATTTGGTGTGTGGTCAGTGCTCTGGATTTTGGCCTTTCTGATAGGTGTGTAGTGGTAATTCATTGTTTTCATTTGCATTTGCCTGATGGCATTCAATGTGGAGTGTCTTTTCATATGGGCTTCCCTAGTGGCTCAGTGGTAAAGAATCTGTCTGCCAATTCAGGGTTCGATCCCTGGGTCAGGAAGATCCCCCGGAGAAGGAAATGGCAACCCAGTCCAGTATTCTTGCCTGGGAAATGCCATGGACAGAGGAGCCCATTGGGCTACAATCCACGGGTTCGCAGAAGAGCTGGATGTGACTTAAGACTAAATAACAGATCTTTTCGTATGCTTATTTCCTACATGTATCTCTTCTGTGCTGAAGTGTCTATTAAATCTTTGACCCTTTTAAAAAATTGTATTGTTTTGTTTGTTTTAAACATGTTTATTTGTTTTTGGCTGTGCTGAATCTTTGTCGCTGTGTGCAAACTTTCTCTAGCTGTGGTGGGGGGCTCCTCTCTAGTCGCGGTGTGTGTGCTTCTTATCGTGGAGGCTTCTCTTGTTGCAGAGAGTGGATTCTAGGGCGAGTGGGCTTCAACAGTTGCTGCACTGCACGCAGGCTGAGCACGGGCTCAGTGGTTGTGGTGCAAGGCTTAGTTACCCCGAGGAATGTAGGAGCTTAATTCCCAGACCAAGGACTGAACCTGTGTTCCCCACACTGGCAGGCAGATTCTTAACCACTGGACTACCAAGGAAATCTCTGTTTTTTTTTTTTTCGTTTTTTTATTGTTGAGTTTTAAGAGGTCTTTGTATATTGGGGAGGTAAGTCCTTTTTCAGGTACATGTTTTGTAAATATTTTCTCTAGTTTGTGGCTTATCTTCTCATCCTCTTGACGTTGTGTTGTACAGAGCACAAGTTTCTAATTTTAACGAAGCCCAGCTTATCAATTATTTCTTTCAATTTTTCTGCTTTGGTCTTGTATCTGAAACGTCATTACCATACCCAAGGCCCTATGTTATCTATTAGGAATTTTACCACTTTTTGGTTTACATTTAGGCCTGTGATCAATTTGGAGTTAATTTTTGTGTAGTATGTAAAGTCTATGTCCAGACTGATTTTTTAATTTTTTCTGCATGTGGATGCCCAGTTGTTCCAGAACAATTTGATGAAAAGACTCTTTGCTCCACTGTATTGCCTTTGCTTCTTCATCAAGAATCATTTGACAGTTTTTATGTGGGTTTATTTTGGGCTCTCTACTCTGTTCCATTGATCAATTTGTTTATTCTTTGATCTTGACTACTGAAGCTTTATAATAAGTCTTAAAGTCAAATATTGTCACCTCTTCAACTTTGTTCTTCATCTTCAAAATTGTAATGGCTATTCTGGCTCTTTAGCATCTTCATATAAACTTCAGAATCAGTTTGTTGATTTTCACACAAAAAGTTGCTGGGAATTTGAACCAGACTGCATCAAATCTATATATCACCTTGAAAGAACTAATATCTTGACAATACCAAGTGTTTCTATTCATGAGTTTGGATATCTATTTAATTATTTGAGTTTATTCTTCTGGGTTTTGCAGTTTTCCTCATATAGATTGTGTACATATTTTGTTAGATTTATTCTTATTTCTCTTTTTTGGTGTTGGCTTAATATAACCCAAGGTAAATGATATTAGGTTAATTTCAATTTACACTTGTTTATTGATGGTATATAGGTAAGCTATGGATGTTTCTATGTTAACCTTGTATCCTGCAATCTTTTTTTTTTAATTTAAATTTATTTATTTTAATTGGAGGCTAATTACTTTACAATATTGTATTGGTTTTGCCATACATCAACATGAATCTGCCACAGGTGTACACGTGCTCCCAGTCCTGAACCCCCTTCCCACCTCCCTCCCTGTACCATCCCTCTGGGTCAACCCAGTGCACCAGCCCTGAGCATCCTATATCCTGCATCGAACCTGGACTGCCGATTCGTTTCTTATATGATATTATACATGTTTCAATGACATTCTCCCAAATCAGCTCCCCCTCTACCTCTCCCACAGAGTCCATAAGACTGATCTATACATCAGTGTCTCTTTTGCTGTCTCGTACACAGGGTTATTGTTACCATCTTTCTAAATTCCATATATATGCGTTAGTATACTATATTGGTGTTTTTCTTTCTGGCTTACTTTACTCTTTATAATAGGCTCCAGTTTCATCCACCTCATTAGAACTGATTCAAATGTATTCTTTTTAATGGCTGAGTAATACTCCATTGCATATATGTACCACAGCTTTCTTATCCATTCGTCTGCTGATGGACATCTAGGTTGCTTCCATGTCCTGGCTATTATAAACAGTGCTGCAATGAACATTGGGGTACACGTGTCTCTTTCAATTCTGGTTTCCTCGGTGTGCATGCCCAGCGGTGGGATTGCTGGGTCATTAGGCAGTTCTATTTCCAGTTTTTTAAGGAATCTCCACACTATTCTCCATAGTGGCTGTACTAGTTTGCATTCCCACCAACAGTGTAAGAGGGTTCCCTTTTCTCCACACCCTCTCCAGCATTTATTGCTTGTAGACTTTTGGATTGCAGCCATTCTGACTGGCGTGAAATGGTACCTCATTGTGGCTTTGATTTGCATTTCTCTGATAATGAGTGATGTTGAGCATCTTTTCATGTGCTTGTTAGCCATCTGTATGTCTTCTTTGGAGAAATGTCTATTTAGTTCTTTGGCCCATTTTTTGATTGGGTCGTTTATTTTTCTGGAGTTGAGCTGTAGGAGTTGCTTGTATATTTTTGAGATTAGTTGTTTGTCAGTTGCTTCATTTGCTATTATTTTCTCCCATTCTGAAAGCTGTCTTTTCACCTTGCTTAGAGTTTCCTTTGTTGTGCAGAAGCTTTTAATATTAATTAGGTCCCATTTATTTTTGCTTTTATTTCTAATATTCTTGGAGGTGGATCATAGAGGATCCTGCTATGATTTATGTCAGAGAGTGTTTTGCCTATGTTCTCCTCTATCAGTTTTATAGTTTCTGGTCTTACATTTAGATCTTTAATCCATTTTGAGTTTATTTTTGTGTATGGTGTTAGAAAGTGTTCTAGTTTCATTCTTTTACAAGTGGTTGACCAGTTTTCCCAGCACCACTTGTTAAAGAGATTGTCTTTAATCCATTGTATATTCTTGCCTCCTTTGTCAAAGATAAGGTGTCCCTAGGTGCATGGATTTATCTCTGGGCCTTCTAATTTGTTCCATTGATCTATATTTCTGTCTTTGTGCCAGTACCATACTGCCTTGATGACTGTGGCTTTGTAGTAGAGCCTGAAGTCAGGCAGGTTGATTCCTCCAGTTCCATTCTTCTTTCTCAAGACTGCTTTGGCTATTTAACGTTTTTTGTATTTCCATACAAATTGTGAAATTATTTGTTCTAGCTCTGTGAAAAAAACCATTGGTAGCTTGATAGGGATTGCATTGAATCTATAGATTGCTTTGGGTAGTATACTCATTTTCACTATATTGATTCTTCCGATCCATGAACATGGTATATTTCTCCATCTAAGAGTGTCCTCTTTGATTTCTTTCACCAGTGTTTTATAGTTTTCTATATATAGGTCTTTAGTTTCTTTAGGTAGAGATACTCCTAAGTATTTTATTCTTTTCGTTGCAATGGTGAATGGAATTGTTTCCTTAATTTCTCTTTCTATTTTCTCATTATTAGTGTATAGGAATGCAAGGGATTTCTGTGTGTTGATTTTATATCATGCAACTTTACTATATTTATTGATTAGCTCTAGTAATTTTCTGGTAGAGTCTTTAGGGTTTTCTATGTAGAGGATCATGTCATCTACAAACAGTGAGAGTTTTACTTCTTCTTTTCCAATTTGGATTCCTTTTATTTCTTTTTCTGCTCTGATTGCTGTGGCCAAAACTTCCAAAACTATGTTGAATAGTAGTGCTGAAAGTGGGCACCCTTGTCTTGTTCCTGACTTTAGGAGAAATGCTTTCAGTTTTTCACCATTGAGGATAATGTTTGCTGTGGATTTGTCATATATAGCTTTTATTATGTTGAGGTATGTTCCTGCAATCTTTTAATAATTGCCTTTCAAAAAGATGTTTTTGTTTATTCTCTTAGATTTTCTACTTATATGATCATGCCATTTGTGAAAAAGAGAGTTTAATTTCTTCCTTCCCAATATGTACACTTTCTTCTTGTCTTATTGCTTTAGCTTGGACTTACTGTACAGTGTTTTAAAGGAGTGGTGAGAAGGGACATCCTTGTCTTGTACATGATTCCTGTGAGAAAGTTTTGAGTTTCTTCCCAGTAAGTATGGTATCAGATGTATGTTTTTTGTAGACATTCTTTATCAAGTTGAAGAAGTTTCTCTCTATTCCTAATTTACTGAGTTTTCTAAATAATGAATTGGTATTGGATTTGGTCTAGTGATTTTTCTGCTTATGTTGCTATGAACATGTGATTATTTTCTTTAGCCTATTGATGTGATAGATTGCATTAACTGATTTTCAAATAGTGAACCTTGCATACCTGAGATAGACGCCAGTGGTTATGGTGTAGAATTTATTTTATATATTGTTGGAGAAGGTAATGGCACCCCAGTCCAGTACTCTTGCCTGGAAAATCCCATGGACGGAGGAGCCTGGTAGGCTGCAGTCCATGAGGTCGCTAAGAGTCGGACACGACTGAGTGACTTGACTCACTTTTCACTTTGATGCATTGGAGAAGGAAATGGCAACCCACTCCAGTGTTCTTGCCTGGAGAATCCCAGGGATGGGGGAGCATGGTGGGCTTTTGTCTATGGTGTTGCACAGAGTCAGACACGACTGAAGCGATTTAGCAGCAGCAGACTTGATTTGCTAATATTTTGTTGAGGGTTTTTGCACTGATACTCATGAGAAATATTGGTCTATAGATTTCCTTTCTTATAATTACTTTGGTTTTGCTGTTAGGGTGATGCTTCTCTCATAGAATGAGTTAGAAAATATTCCTTATGCTTCTGTCTTCTGAAAGAGATTGTAGAGAATTGATATGAGTTCATCCTTAAGTATTTGGTAGAATTTAGCAGGGAACCCATCTAGGCCTTGTGCTTTCTATATTGGAAGATTACCATTTATTGGCTAAATTCCTCTAATAGCTGTAGGTCTATTCAGATTGTCTATTCTTGTGTGAGTTTTGACAGATTGTGTATTTCAAGGAATTGGTGCATTTCATCTAGTTTATCAAATTTGTGGACATTGAATTATTCACAATATTTCTTTATTATTCTTTTAGTGTACATGTGATCAGTATTGATGGCCTCTATTTCATTTCTTATGTTAGTAAGTTTTGTCTTCTTTTTTTTTTTTTTTTCCTTAATTACCCTGGCTAGAGGTTAATCAATTTTATTAATCTTTTCAAAGAAGTAACTTTTGATCTCATTGATTTTCTCTACTGATTTCCTATTTTCAATTTTATCAATTTAATTTTTAGCATTTCTCTTTTTTCTGTTTACTTTGGATTTAATTTGCTCTTCTTTTTTCTAGTTTCCTAACGTGAAAACTGAGATGATCAACTTTACATTTTTCTCTGTGCGTTTAATGCTAAAAGCCCCTCTAAGCACTCCTTTTCCTGCATCTCACAAATTTTGATAAGTTGTACTTTCATTTTTCTTTAGTTCAAAATATTTAAAAAATTCTCTTGAAATTTTTTTTGTCTTGTGTGTTTGGAAGTGTGTTGTATGGCCTCTAGGTATTTTGGAATTTTTCAGTGTCTTTCCGTTAATGATTTCTAGTTTAATTTCATTACAGTAGGAGAGCAGACATTGTGTAATTTCTATTATTTTATATTTATTAAAGGGTGTTTTGTGGCCCAGAATATGGTTTATCTTGGTAAATATCCCCTGTAAGTTTAAGAAGACTATATTTTGCTTTTGTTGGATAAAGCAGTCTATAGATGTCTATTACGTCCCGTTGATTGATGGTGGTGTTGAACTCAACTATACTCTTACTGATTTTCTCCTGGCTGGATCTATTCATGTCTGAAAAAAGGGTGTTGAAGTTTCCAGCTGTAATTGTGGATGAATCTATTTCTCCTTGCCGTTCTAGCAGGTTTTGCCTCATGTAGTCTGATGCTCTGTTGTTTAATGCATACTTATTAAGGATTATTATGTCTTTTGGAGAATTGACTCCTTTATTGTTATGTAATGCCCTTCTTTATCCCTGATAACTTTCCTTGCTTTGACGTCTGCTCTGTCTGAAATGAATTAGTGTCTGCAATTAATTCGTTTGACTAGCTTTAGCATGGGTGTATTTTTCTCCATTCATTTACTTTTAATCTATACACATCTTTATATTTGAAGTGGCTTTGTTATAGGCAACATATTGTTGGATCTTCTTTTTGATCTGCTCTGAAAATCTGTCTTGTAATTGGTGCATTTAAACCACTGATTTCAAAATGATTATTGATGTGTATGATTAACATCTACCACATTTGTTACTTTTTCCTATTTCCTACTCATGTTCTTTATTCCTATTTTGGTCTTCTATTTTTTTTTTTTTTTTTGCCTTGTGTGGTTTTAATTGAGAATTTTACAATTTTAATTTTTCTTTCCTTTTTAAAACATATCAGTTATACATTTTAAAAATGTTTTTTAGTGGTTGCCCTGTACAACTGATCCAAGTTAGTCACTTAACCATTTACCAAATAACAATATACCATTTCATATGCAGTATGAGTATCTTATAATAACAAAATCATCCCAGTTTCTCCCCTCTGTTTCTTATATTACCATTGTCATTTATTTCACTTTTGTGTTAGCATGAATAAGCACATATATGTATGTATATACTGGAGGAGGGAATGCAACCCATTCCAGTATTCTTGCCTGGAGAATCCCATTGACGGAGGAGCCTGGTGGGCTACAGTCCATAGGGTCACAAAGAGTCAGACATGACTGAATCGACTTAGTATACATACACATAAGTATATACGTACTATATATACATACATACCTGAGTGCCAAAGAATTGATGCTTTCAAATTGTGGTGCTGGAGAAGACCCTTGAGAGTCCGTTGGACTGCAGAGAGATCAAACCACAGTTGATCAAAGGAAATCAACCCTGAATTTTCATTGGAAGGACTGATGCTGAAGCTGAAACTCCAATACTTTGGCCATCTGATGTGAAGAGCCGATTCATTGGAAAAGACCCTGATGCTAGAAAAGATTGAAGGCAGGAGGAGAAGGGGATGACAGAGGATGAGATGGTTGGATGGCATCACTGACTCAGCGGACATGAGTTTGAGCAAGCTCTGGGAGTTGGTGAAGGACAAGGAAGGCTGGCATGCTGCAGTCCATGGGGTCACAAAGTGTTAGATACAACTAAGCGACTGAACAACAAGCTGTAAGATCAGTTAAGAATAAGAAAAATAAAAGTTGTTATTTTATCTTCACTTATTCCTTTTTGATGTTTTTCCTTTCTTTATCTTTGTATAGATCTAAATTTCTGACCTATATTATTTTCCTCCTTTCTAAAAGCTCTTTTTAATATTTTTTTTGCTAGGAAGGTCTACTAATAACACATTCCTTCTGGTTTTGTTTGACCAATGAAATCTTTATTTCTTTTTCACTTTTGAAGGATGATTTTGCAAAATGTCAACAGGCCTTTTTCTCTCAGTACTCATCTTTCGCTCAATACTTCAATATTTTACTCTACTCTTTCTTGCTTGCATGCTTTAGGAGAACAGTCAGTTGTAATTCTTATCTTTGGTCCTCTATAGGTGGGTATGTTTCCTCTTTGGCTTCTTTCATGATTAATATTTTTTTAATCTTTGGTTTTTCTGTACTTTGAAAATGATATGTCTAGGGGTCGATTTGGGGGCATTTATCCTGCTTGGTGTTCTCTGAGCCTCCTGGATTTGTGGTTTGGTGTCTGACATGAACTTGGGAAACCTCTCAGTTGTTGTTTCAGATATCTTTCTGTTCCTTTCTCTCTTCTCTTTCTGATATTCCCATTATGAGTATATTATACTTTTTTAGTTATCCCACAGTCCTTGGATTTTCTGTTTTTTCAGTCTTTCCCCACCTCACCCCCCGTGCCATGTGGCATGTGGGAATCTTAGTTCCCCGCCCAGGGATTGAACCTGCATGTTGGGGTCCAGCCCCGGTTGGATCCAGGGATTCCCTCAGGAGGACGGCGTTGGCGATTAAAAGGATGGATAAAAGGAGAAAGATCAGAGGCTCAATATAACTGGTTTACACGGAAAGCCAATAAAACCTGTGACACCAGGTTTGCACTGACCTCTCAAATAGTGGAAGGTGCCCCACCTTAGGCACCTTTTCAAGTGGGTCTTAGAAGCCCTGGCAAATAAGTGGTCTCAGAGGGCCCCTGTGCTCCAATTACTTGTCCTGAAGGAAGAACAGAGAAGAAAAGGAGAGAAAAGGAAGCAAGAATGACACGGGGAGACCAAGCCTGTTGAGCAAGGTCCACACTTTATTTTCCAAAGTAGTTTTTATACCTTAAGTTGTGCATAGAGGATAATTTGGGGGGGGGGGGGGGCGGGGTAGAGTCATGCAAGGTCAGCAGCAGTCCTTGATCCTTATCAAAGCCAGGCTTTCTTTCTGCAAACTTATCATATGCAAAAGCTTTAGGTGATTTACATCATCTTCTGGCCAGGAGGCCTGTTAACATTTTATGACCCTTTCTTCTGAATAACGGTTAGTCAATCAGAAAACTTATTTTCTCTGCTGCTGCTGAGCCACTTCAGTAGTGTCCGACTCTGTGAGACACCATAGACGGCAGCCCACCAGGCTTCCCCGTCCCTGGGATTCTCCAGGCAAGAACACTGGAGTAGGTTGCCATTTCCTTCTCCAATGCATGAAAGTGAAAACTGAAAGTCAAGTCGCTCAGTCTCGTCCAACCCCCAGCGACCCCATGGACTGCAGCCTACCAGGCTCCTCCATCCATGGGATTTTCCAGGCAAGAGTACTGGAGTGGGGTGCCAGTCAGGCGCCACCCTCTGAAAGCATTAGATAAAGTTGCGTTCCTATAGGGCAAAAGTGTGGTGGGTTATAACAAGAAAAGAATTAACTCAAGGGTCCAAGGTTACAAACATTAAAGCTACTACTTACATTTTTATATACCAACTATATTAATCAATACACTCCCAGGGACACAGTAGGTAAAGGATATGGAAACTTGACAGCAAGCAGTAGCTCAACAAAGAAATCCTCTACTAGTTCTATTCTAACAATTTTAACTCTCTGAGAAGCTCTGCATTGTTAGAATATATTAAGCTTCCCGTGCCTCTCGTGGTTGGGAGGCTGTGAACAATCACATGTGTAGCTGCAGGAGTCCGAACAAACCTGTCAGGCAAGCTAGAAAGTCATCAGAGGGGTTTGAATTGAAACACTCCTATTATGCCCAGGAGACTTATTAACTAGAGCTCTAAGTTGATTTTCTTCAGAGAAAGGTGGTCGGGGATAGCCCCCCGTTAATGTCAGAGGAGTTGGTAAAAGTCACAAAATAGTAAAACAGACAGATTCTGGTTTGGGGGTAGATGCTCAAGCAGATCCAGGGGGGCCCTCGAGCCCTGACTTGCCTTGCCCGTCAGGGCTCTCCTGCATGACCTTGTCATGGGTAGGACCTCCCATGCTGGCTCCCAACACCTGCAACTCTGCAGTGGAAGCACAGTTTAACTACTGGACTGCCAGAAGTCCCTGTCTTTTGCCTTTATTCTGTTTTTTTAGTTTTTAATATCTCTGATAAAATACACTCAGTCTCAAAGATTCCTTCCTCAGCTGTGTCCAGTGTACTAATGAGCCCATCAAAGGCTCTCTTCATTTCTGTTACCATGTTTTTGTAAAAATCTCTAGTGTTTCTTTTCTTTCCCTTCTATAATTTGTATCTCCAAGCTTACACTTTCCATCTGTCTTATATGTGTTTATTTTGTGCCTTAGAGCCCTTAGCATACTAATCATATTTATTTTAAATTCACAGACTGATAATTCCAACCTTCCTGCCATGTCTGGTTCTGATCTTGCTCTGTCTCTTCAAAGTGTTTTTTTTTTTTTTGTTTTTTAAAGAACCTTTTGGTGTTCCTTATAATTTTTCTTATAGCTGGATATGAGTTACCAGGTAAAAGTAACTGCTGTAAATAGGCCTTAGTGGTGGTGATGGGTGGAGTGAGGAGCATTCTGTATTTGTGTATGTCTCAGTCTTTCAGAGAGCCTATGTCCTGGACTGTGAACTTCAAGGATATTTTTCAGGTTTTTTCCCTACTCCTTTAGGTGGGAGAGAGTGGCTAGAGTGGGCTGGTGTGGGTGTTTTCTTCTCCCCTGTGGAGAGCTAGAGCTGACTGGTGTCAGGTGTTTCCTCTCCCTGAGGTGAGTCAGGCTCCAGTAGCCCTTCAGCGGATTCAGTTCAGTTCAGTCACTCAGTCATGTCTGACTCTTTGCGACCCCATGAACCACAGCACGCTGGGCCTCCCTGTCCATCGCCAACTCCCGGAGCCTACTCAAACTCATATCTATCATGTCAGCAATGCCATCCAACCATCTCATCCTCTGTCATCCCCTTCTCCTCCCGCCTTCAATCTTTCCCAACATTAGGGTCTTCTCAGATGAGTCAGTTCTTCGCATCAAACGGCCAAAGTATTGGAGTTTCAGCTTCAGCATCAGTCCTTCTAATGAATATTCAGGACTGATTTCCTTTAGGATGGGCTGGTTGGATCTCCTTGCAGTCCAAGGGACTCTCAAGAGTCTTCTCCAACACCACAGTTCAAAAGCATCAATTCTTTGGCACTCAGCTTTCTTTATAGTCCAACTCTCACATCCATACATGACTACTGGAAAAACCATAGCTTTGACTAGACGGACCTTTGTTGGCAAAGTAAGGTCTCTGCTGTTTAACAGACTAGACTCTGGTTAAACGATTTCTCACAAACAGGCCTTTTTAGGAAGAACAGAATGCTTGGTATATTTCAAAATGGTTGGATTTTTCTCTGATATTTACTGTGGAAATCTGGTTGAGCTCCTTTCTGTAGGTAAATCTCACAATGGTGGATCCTCCTCAAATTTTTGAATCTTGGAGTTGTCCACATTGAGCCTCCAGCAACTTGTCAACCATGGCTCTGATTATTCTATCCCAGCCTTGGTTCCCATGTGTGTGTGTTAATCACTCAGTCATGTCTGATGTTTTGCGACCTCATGAACTGTAGCCCACCAGGCTCCTCTGTCCATGGAATTCTCCAGGCAAGAATCCTGGAGTGGGTCGCCATTCCCTTCTCCAGGGGATCTTCCTGGCCCAGGGATTGAACCTGTGTCTCCTGCATTGCAGGCAGATTCTTTACTGAGTTCCCACAGCGGTTTCCAATCACAAGTCTGTCCTGGGAAACTGTGATTCCCAGTATTTGCTGACCATCTCTCCAGTGTTGGAGGAAATGTTTTGCTCTGTGAACGTACCTCATTGCACATCCAAAAAGAGCTGTTGATTTTCATTCTGTTCAGTTTATAACATTTTCTTTTTTTTTTTAGGATGAAGCAGTGACTTCTAACTGCCTTGCATTCTGACTCAGAAATGGTGAATCAATTATCTTTTAAAGAAATAGTAAAAGAGATAACAAGCACCTCTTAGGTTTATTCATATTTTTACTGTTTTATCACTGTTCCTTCCTTTGTGTAGATCTGAGTTTCTGACTTGTATCATCTTCTTTCAGCTTAAAGAACTTCCTTTATTATTTATAATTTAGACTTGCTGGTGGTGAATTTTCTCAGATTTTTAATTTGAAAATGTCTCTGTTTCACCTTGATTTTTGAAGGATATTTTCACTGATGTAGAATTCTATCTGGCTATCTTTTCATTACATTCTTTTGAAGAAATTTTCCATTGTCTTCTGGCTTGCATTAGTTCTGATACATTATTAGCAATAACAATTTTATCTTTGTTCCCCTGTATGCCTCCTTCCTTCCATCTCTCTTTCTTTCTTCCCTTTTCTGCATCCTTTAAGATTTCCCCTTTATTACTGGACTTTTAACTATTTGATGTGACATATGTCTTATGTGATTTGACTGTGTATGCATATTCTTGAGTTTCTTAGATTTGTAAGTTAATGCTGCTGCTGCTGCTGCTGCTAAGTCACGTCAGTCATGTCTGACTCTGTGCGACCCCGTAGATGGCAGCCCACCAAGCTCCCCCATCCCTGGGATTCTCCAGCCAAGAACACTGGAGTGGGTTGCCATTTCCTTCTCCAATGCATGAAAATGAAAAGTGAAAGTGAAGTCGCTCAGTTGTGTCCGACTCTTAGCAACCCCATGGACTGCAGCCCACCAGGCTCCTCCATCCATGGGATTTTCCAGGCAAGAGTACTGGAGTGGGGTGACATTGCCTTTTCCGTGTAAGTTAATGGTTTACATATAATTCAGGAAAACTTTGCCCAGGTTTTATGAATATTTTTTTCTCCCATCTCTTCTGTTTCTGGGTCTTTGAATACACATATATCAGACTGTTATATTTTCTCATGTCACAGAGAGTCCTTCATCTGTTTGTAGCCTTTCTTCTGCCTGTACGTCACTTAGTTTTTTTGCTATGTTCTTTCAAGTTGACTGATCAGTTCTTCAGTATCGAATTTGCTAATTCTTTCAGTAAATGTTTTTGGTGCATATACTTTTATCTCTGAAAGATGCAATTAATTCATGTTAAGACCTACTATATCTTTCCTCATTGTGTTCATGTTTCTTCATGTTTCCCTTTAACTCCTTTAGTACGTTAAGTCCCCTACATAGAAACCTTCAATTTACAAACTTTCAAAGATGTGAACGTGCATTCACATGTTCAATCGTGTAAGTTAGTTCACATGTCTGGCGTACGTTGTCATGTACACGCATCTTCTACAAATGGTTGTGTACTTCACTGTACAGTACAGTATACTGTATGTCTTTATTTCAAGCCCAGAATGTCTGGAAGCAAGCAAAAACGCAGCAGTGTTATAGCTGGTACTGCTAAGAAGCCCCAGAAATTGGCGGTCCAGAGAAAGGACAAAGAGACAAGAGGAAGAGGTAATGGAAGAACCAAAGAGATTCACAATGCAGGAAATGGAAAAGGGATTTTCTTTATTTGAGGAGGCATGGTTAGCTTTTGCAGCACAGGACCCAAACATACAACAGTGTGTGAAGGTTGCAGCAGCCATTCAGAATGCAATACAGTGCTCCCGTGTTATTTACAATGAGGAAAAAAGAGCTACTACCTGGACATCGCTGGATCTTTTTTTTTTTTTTTTTCAAGAGGGTAGATCGAATTGAATTCAGCAAAGAACCAAACCCTGTGCCAACAACTTCAGGTGTGAGTGAAATTGCAGCTTGCCCTCCATCTCCTGTTGCTGACGGATCCTTCAGCTCCTTTGTCTCCCATTTCTTCTCCCTCCTCAGTCAGTAACTCTTCTTGTCTTTTCACTAGATGCCAGCCCCTGCATTCCAGTCATTGTTCTGTACTTTTCAAGGTTAAAATGTTTTCTTTATTTTTAATGCTTGCTTTTTATGTATTATTTGTGTGAAAAGTATGATAAACTTGTTACAGTACAGCACTATATAGCCAATTGTGTTAGCTGGATACCTAGGCTAACTTTGTTGGACTTATGAATGCACTCTTTGGAACAGAACTGGTTCATATGTAGGAGACTCGCTGTGTTTATAACTTCTATTTTGTGAAGTGATTATCTGCTAATCCCATTATCTCTGTCATTTCTGGATCTGTACACTTGGTTGATTTTTTCCTGATTATTGCTTACTCTTTCCTCATTGTTAACAGGTTGACTAATTTTTGATTGGATGCTGAACCTTGCACATGCAACATTGTTGTGTCTAGATTTTGTTTTTTTCCAAATAATGTAGCATTGTGTGTATGCTCAGTTGTGTCCAGCTCTTTGGGACCCCATGGACTGTAGCCTGGTGGATTCTCTGTCCATGAAATTTTCCAGGCAAGAATACTCGTGTGGGTTGCCATTTCCTCCTCTAGGGGATCTTCCTGACCCAGGGATCAAACCTGTGTCTCTTGCCTCTCTTGCATTGGCAGGCAGATTCTTTACCAACTGTGCCACCTGGGAAGCCTAAGATTTCCAAAGAATGGTGAAGTTTATTTTAGCAGGCAGCCAAGGAGTCTGCCGTCTTGAGGTCGTGCAGAGTCAGACACGACTGAAGCGACTTAGCAGCAGCAGCAAGGGGTTTCCCAGGTGGCGCTAGTGGTAAGCCAATGCAGGAGACATAGAGACACGAGTTTGATCCCCAGGTCAGGAAGATCCCCTGGAGGAGGAGGGCATGGCAACCCTATCCAGTATTCTTGCCTAGATAATCCCCTGGCAGGCTACAATCCATAGGGTCGCACAGAGTTGGACATGACTGAAATGACTTAGCGTGCAAGAAGTTGCCTGAGGATCAGTTTGACTTTATTTTTGAGGTTTGTTTTTAAGTTTTATGAAGGTATCATTTAAAGAAGCCTTTTTCTAGAGCTAAGTGAGCCTTACTACTTCACCATGACTATTCTGAGACCTCCTGAATGTCCTGGGTGTTTCTTGAGGTCTGTCCACCCTGACTAAACTGAATGACAACGTATCCCAGTCCTTAATGTGCTCTGGGAATTGTTCAGCTTCCTCAGTTCTTTGTTACCTGGTGTCATGCTGCTTCGCACTACACACGTGTATCTTCCTATTCAATCAGTGTCTAAAGAGAATCCCTACCCAGGTTCTGGAACCACCCTTCTCTGCGTAGCCACCTCCTCTCTGGAGTTCTGGCCTACAAGGACCTTCTACCTCGCTTCCCTAAATTCCAAATTCGGTTTCCTTACCTCTGTGACACCTTCCTGCTGCACTTGGGCCATCCTCCCAGGGATATAGTCCAGAGAGCTCTTCTAGACAGAATGTCAGACCAACCGGGCTTATTTCGTGTCTTTCCCAGCTCTTGGAGATTACCATTTTTGCTGTTTGTTTTCCTCCGTCTGAAAACAGTTGTTTATGTTTTATCCACTTTCCTAGTTATTTATGAGAGGAAAGCAAGCTCACTAGCAGTCATTCCATTGGAGCCAGAAGCAGACCTCTACCGTATGCATTTCACAAGGTAAAGAGCATTAAATTGATTTTACTGCGAGTATTTGAGAGGGAGATAAGGTTAGATGATACATTCCAAATGTAATTGAAACTTGACAAGATGCTGAAAAAACATTTTGCTTCCAACAAAACATAGACCGGGGCCCCAGGGCAGTAGGAACTTGGCATGCTCAGGGTAGCTGATGAGGGGACAAGGGAGGGAGGAGTTAGTTCAAACAAATTGTTAATATCCAAAATACATATCAATAAACAGACAAAATAATCTAACAGAATAGGAGTCAGCGAACCTTTTCTGTGAAGAACCAGATAGTAAATATTTTCAGCTTTGCAGGACACATACAACCTCTGTCACTTCTTTTTCTTTTATGACCTTTTTAAAATGTAAAAATCATTCTTGGCTCACAAGCAGTATAAAAAAGCCCATGGGCTGGATTTGGTCTTCAGGCTGTGGTTTGACAATCCTTGCAATAAAAAATAATACAATAAACAATTCACAGAAAAAAAAAAAGAAAATTACTCATGCATATATGCTTAGTCCTTCTAATAATCAGATAAATGTGATTTAAAACAAATGAGAATGTTTCACGCTAATTAGATGGGTAAAATTTTTTAAAAATGACAATAGCAAGAGTTAAGGAAGATAAGGAGAAATAGGAATTCTCACACACTGTTGGTAGGAGTGTAAATTAATTCAGCCACTTTGGAAAGCAATTTGTCAATATCCAAAGCAAAATTGGAATTGGAAATGCATGTTCGCAGAGACTCAGCAATTGCACTGCTAGACCTATTACCTAGAGAGACTCGTGCATAATTGCAGCATTGTTTGTAACAGGAAAATAAATTGGAGACAACCTAAGTAGACACACACACACACTCACTCCCTCTCTCATAGCAACATGATTACATCTCAAAACATAATGTTGAGTGAAAAAGCAAGCTTCCTGTGTAATATCGTTTATGAAAATGTTTAAAAACACACTGCAAACAACACAATGAATTATTCATGAATCTCTCCCTCTGTAGGTGTAAACATGGAGATGGTGGACTGAAAAAAGCACACACCAAATTCAGAAGGCGAAATTCAGGTTACCTACAGGGAGAGGACGCCCGCGCAGGGGGAAGGAGCCGGCTTTCACTGATACTCCACTTCTTGTATAAATATGTTGAGCGATTATGATAAAATATTAACATTTGTCAGCTCTAGATGGTGACCGTCCCAGTTTTGTCACGTCATTCTCTTCCCTCTTGCTGTTGTTTAGTCATTCAGTCGTGTCCAATTCTTTGTGACCCCATGGACTGTATCCTGCCAGGCTCCTCTGTCCATGGGATTCTCCAGGCAAGAATACTGGAGTGGGGTTGCCATTACCTTCTCCAGAGGATCTTCCCCACCCAGGGATTGAACCTGTGTCTCCTGCATTGGCAGGTGGGTCTTTTACCCACTGAGCAACCAGGGAAGTCCATCCCTCTTGTATAGCTCCTTAATCTCCTGTGAAGGAAAGGAACAGACAAGCCTGTGTTAGCCATATAAAATGTGTCATGAGGGTCAAAAGACCGGTGAGACTAGGGTTAGGGTTAGCAAATTCCTTGCTGCCTTCATGACACTGGCTCTCTGCTCAGTTGGGGTGTGCTGTTTCCCCTCTCTGTGCATTAGTTTCCCCAGCTGGAAAGAGGGGTATACAGCTTTTCAAAATGTGGGTTGCTACCGAGTCCTGACCAGCATTTGTAAAGTGGAATACACCAAAATAATCACAAAACGTTAAGTCCATCATACACAGGGCTGTTGGAAGGGGGAAATGCAGAGTTACTGTTTTGTAGGTTCGGAGATTCTACTTGGGATGATGAAAGCTTTCTGGGGTGGATGGTGGTGGTGGCACAGCACTGTAGCTGTCCTTAGTGCCAGCGGTCCCCAACCTCTTTGGCAGCAGGGACCAGTATCATGCAAGGTGATTTTCCCATGGAAGATAATTTTTCCACAGACTGGGGTGGGAGATGGTTTCCAGATGCGCACTTTGATTACATTCCTTGTGACGCTTTGATTCGATTCGTATTAGAGCAGCTCCACCTCAGTTCGTCAGACATTAGGTCCCAGAGGTTGGGGACCCCTGCAAGTTCGTGCCTTTGAGCTGTGGGCTGACATAAGTGGTTCAGGTGGTCAATTGTATGGTACGTATATTTCAGCACAGCTTTCAACAGAATGCATCTCACAAAGCAAAGGTAGACGCGGCATTACGAGCTTTGACTTTTCATGCATTTAATCAGCTCAACCATGGTAGAAGGTCCCCCTTTCAGAGACTCTCTGGCACTGGGGACCGGGGAGGGTGAACCAGGACCTCAAATCTTTGCCCTGCTGCTTTGGGGGTTTTGGCTACTGCTTTTCTGGTTGCACCTGCTCGTGCGTGCACCGCCTGCAGCCTCGCCTGCAAATGCCCGGCTCTGGGGCTAACGCCACCATCGAACCCACTTACCTAGTTGGGATTTAAGTGTTCCTTCTCTTGAGGAAGAGCTGCATTCTGTTGAGAGCAGTGCCCATCATTTTTAATGCTCGTCATCATGATTATGGCCATTAGCCTGCCAAGCTCTAAGTTGAGAGATGGAAGGATGAGAGAGACGGCAGAGAATTATGAGGCTTAAGTGGCATGGGCTATGGGGCTGGCTGGAGAGCGGGCTCGGGCGCTGGGCGGCGGGGAGCAGAGATGCATTAATACAAATTAGCAGGAGCCTCGCCGGGGGAAGGAACAGCAGAGGGCTCGCATCAGAGTGCCCACCCGGGGCCGCTCCGTCTCTATGCTCTGCTTTGTCAGGGCCCATCAAATAGAAAAATCAGCCTGGGGCTTTTAATGTGTGGTTTGGAGAATTAGTTTCAATTAGCAGAGAGACATTTTAAATCTCGAGAAATATTCAGCCTTCACGGACTCCATTTAGCACTTAAAACCCACTCTCGGCATTAATAGAATCATAGGATGTAAAACTGGAAAGACCTTGGAAATTACCCTGGGCGGCCCTTTATCATGGGGCGGGGAGGGGCAGAGAGTTTTATTCCATGCAGCAGAGCTGTTGAGAGGCAGAGCTGGGCTGAGAAGTCAGCCCCTGATGCTTGAGACTGGCTTTCTTTCCACTGATAGCATCTGGAGTCCCCCTTCTTTCTTGGGGTGGGGTGGGGCGCTTCCAGGATATTTCCTGCTGTGTGCATGTTTGTTTGTGTGCGTGTTTGCCAGTGGTGTGGGCACAAAACAATTGGGAAATGATCCATCTGGACGCCTCACTGCTTGACTCTACCCCTCAATCCAGGGCCTTTCAGTGGTGTAATAAATCTGTCCACATCTGGACAGGGCTGAGCTCCCTGGCAGGCACAAAGTTTCCTGAGAGCCGCAGTTCACACCCCAGCAGGCTTGAGGGTCCTTTGTCACCCGCTGCTCTGCACAGAGAGGAAACTGGCTCTCCATGTCTGTTCCTGGAGCTTTAAGGTCACTACGACACGACCTACCTTGCAGGGCATCTTTAAATGGGAAATTAGATGCGAGAGTCAGATGCAGAGTTGGTCCTTAGTAATTAATGGCCGCTTTTTATCTCCCTAGGCGAACTCTAGGAAGATAGCCTCATGACCAAGTATGGTCTCAGCTTCATCGGATCCCATTTTGTGGCATCTGGAAGCCACACTCGAGCAGGAAAGCAGACCCACCGTGTTTACCACCACTTACATCACTGCTCCCTTTTGCTAAAGGGCTCCATTTTTGCTTTTCTTTTTCTCTGCCTAGAGGCAGCTGTGCTTGTCTTTAATCAGTATAAGGTAATTGAGTGCCCTCACATCCATCAGCCAGGAGAAATGAGCCATTTGTTTCCTGGAGTTTTCAAAAGAGCTGCTTTTATTTGTTATACTACAATCATATTGAGGCTTCTGGTTTAGAAAGAAGAATACAGCCCTGCCAAGTCTCCTGTTTACCAAAAGGGGCTTGGTAAAAATTAACTGCAGTGGCCAAGGTTAGCTTTCCTCTGTGACACAACTGATAAACTTAGGCGTAATTGTAAGAGCTAAGTGCAAACACGTTTACAACCAACAACATTTCAATCAGGAAATCGGTTTCACTGTATGTTGATGGAATTTGGTTGTGCAATTCTCAGCCTGCGAATTATGCAGGTAACATGAAAAGCAGGAATTGAGGGGGCTGGGATCAAGATGGTGGAGTAGGAGGACCCTGAGCTCCTTTCCTCTCATGAACCCATCGAAGTTACAATTGCATACAGAGCAATTGCGCTGAGGACTACCCAAAGGCTAGCAGTGTGGCTCCTCTACAACCAAAGCTGTGAAGAAAGAACCACATGGAGTCTGGTAGAAGGGGAGGAGAAGTGATCTAGTCAGGACTCACACTCCTACCAGGCAACCCAAAGGAGGAGGGGAAAATCACAGGCTTTCTGGAAATGGAGAGGTTTGAGCCACGGCCAACCACAGACACCTAGCCCTGGAGTCTAGCACTGGGAAGATGAGCCCTCTTAGCTGGTTTGAAAGCCAGTGTAGCTTATCAGAGGGCTGTAGGAGACTGGGGTTCCACTCTTGAATAATGCATACACAGACTTGCTTGCTCCCAGTCACAGCTTGGAAGCAGCATGTGGAGAGATGCCTGGTGCTCCGGTTGCCCTGCCAGGACGGCCCCAGTGTATCCTCTGCTTCAGTGCTGCTCTCTGCTAAGGTTGGGCTGCTTTGTCAGTGAGCATGCGTCAGAAAACTAAGATCATGGCATCTGGTCCATCACTTCACAGAAAATAGATGGGGAAAAAATGGAAACAGTAACAGACTTTATTTTCCTGGGCTCCAAAATCATGCGGACAGTGATTGCAGTCATGAAATTAAAAGACACTTGCTCCTTGGAAGGAAAGCTATGACCAAGCTAGACAGCATATTAAAAAGTAGAAATATCACTTTGTTAACAAAGGTCCATATAGTCAAAGCTACATGGTTTTCCCAGTAGTCATGTATAGGTGTTGAGAGTTGGATCATAAAGAAGACTGAGCATCAAGGAATTGATGCTTCTGAATTGTGGTGCTGGAAAAGACTCTTGAGAGTCCCTTGGACTGCAAGGAGATCAAACAAGTCCATCTTAAAGGAAGTCAATCCTAAATATTCATTGGAAGGAGTGATGCTGAAGCTCCAATATTTTAGTCAGCTAATGTGAAGAGCTGACTCATTAGATAAGACCCTGATGCTGGGAAAGATGGAGGGCAGGAGGAGAAGGGGATGACAGAGGATAAAATGGTTGGATGGCATCATCAACTCAGTGGATGTGATGTGAGTCTGAGCAAACTCCGTGAGATGGTGAAGGACAGGAAAGCCTGGTGTGCTGCGGTCCATGGAGTTGCAAAGAGTCAGACACATCTTAACGATGAGTCAGACACATCTTAACAACAACAACAACGCATGCACTTGGAGGGCATGGAGCCACCTTGACCCCAGCCTGCCTCTGGCCAGAACAGAGACCACCATTGCCTGCATGCAGGTGGGAAGAAGAAGAACCAGCTCAGTACCTTCCAACCCCTCTGGCCCTGATCCAGCCTCTGGCCAAGGTTTGCACACCAGGGAAAAAAGTGGAACCAACTCAGAAGTGCAGCCCAAGCCCTTGGGCCTGCCACGTCACATCCCCAGCCAAGGCCGAGGCTGCCATCACGTGCAGGAAAGGCCCAGCTCCTTCAGGGCTCCTGCTCCAGCTTCTTGGGCCCAGCCCTGCTGCTGATAGTCTTCGACTGCCACTGAGCCTGGAAGAAAACCTGGTTTGCATCTGGCTCGGACTCTAGTCCCTTCAGGTCCAGCCCTACCTCCCACTAAGGCAGTGGCAGCCAGCACGCTGCCGGGGAAGACAAGGCCCGTGCCCACTTCAGGTCCAGGTCTCCCATCAAAGCCACTGGGTGCATGCGGGCCGCACAGGGATGCTTCCACACAGGGACAACCTTTAAGATCAGGATAAGTGACCTGACAGCACCTCACTTCATAGAGACAAACATGGAAAGTTAAATAAAATGAGAAAACAGAGGAATATGTTTCAAATGAAAGAGCAAAAGTCCTAAAAGATCTGATTTTTATTAATTTAGACTAATTTACTTATTAAAGAGGACAAAGCAATAATAATAGGAATGCTAACTGAACTGGGCGAGGGGAACAGATGAGACAGTGAGAATGTCAACAAAGAAACAGGAAATATGATAAAGTATCAGTCAGAGATGAAGGATACAAGAACAGAATGAAAAATACACTAGAAGGAGTTAAAAGCAGACTAGGTGGCACAGAAGAACACCATCTGGAAGACAGAATACTGGGAACCATCCAATCAGGACAGCAAAAAGAAAAAAATAAATAAAAATGAGGCTAGTTAAAGGACCTGGAACAATATCAAGCATACTAATATTCACATTATCGTAGTCCCAGGAGGACAAAAGAGACAGAAATGAGTAGAAAATGTATTTGATGAAATGATGGCTGAAAATTCCCTAACCTAAAGAAGAAAATAGATATCCAGGTGCAAGAAGCACAGAGTCTCAAAGGAGATGAAGTCAAAGAGACCATACCAAGACACGTCATAATTAAAATGACAAAGTTAAAGGTAAAGAGAGAATTTCAAAGGCAGCAAGAGAAAAACAAAGAGTCCCATAGAAGGAAACCCCCATAAGGATATCAGCTGATTTTTTCAGCAGAAAATTTGTAGGCCAGAAGGGAGTAGCATGATATATTTAAAGTGCTCCAAGGGAAAAACCTACAGACTAGGATACTCTACCCAGCAAAGTTATCATTCAGAGTTGAGGAGAGCTGAACAGTTTTTCAGATAAGCAAAGACTGAAAGAGAATTCATCAACATTAAACCAAGTCTGAAAGGAATTAAAGGGTCTTCTTTAACTGAAAAAGAAAAGGTTGCAACAAGAGATGAGAAAATATAGGAAGGGAAAAATCCCACTGGTAAAGGCAAATAAATACACAGCAAAAGCAGTGGATCAACCACTCAAATAAGCTAGTACGTTGGTTAAAAGACAAAAATTGTAAAAGCAATTATAGCTACAATAGGCAGTTGAGAGACAGGCATAAAGATATAAAATAAGACATCCAAAACACTAAACATGGAGGTGATAACAAAAAATGTATATCTTTTAGAACTTAAATGACTGTCAATTTAAGATGAGTATATATAGTTACAGATCAACATATGTGAACTCTATAGTAACAACAAATCCAAAACCTACAGCAGATAGGGCTTCCCTGGTATCTCAGCTGGTAAGGAATCTGCCTGCAGTGCAGGAGACACTGGATTCAATCCCTGGGTTGGGAAGATCCCCTGGAGAAGGAAATGGCAAACCACTCCAACATTCTTGCCTGGAAAATCCCGTGGACAGAGGAGCCTGGTGGGCTACAGCCCTTGGAATCACAAGGGCCAGACACGACTTAGCGACTACACCACCACCACAACAGATACGCAAATAGTTGAGAGAAAGGAGTAAAAACTTAACCCTAGAGGAAATCATGAAACCACAAGGAAAGAGATGAAAAGAATAGGAAAAGTATAGAGAACTACAAAAACAACCGGAAAATAAATAACAAAATGAAAATAAGTACATACCTATCAGTAATCACTTTAAATGTCAATGGACTAAATGCTCCAATCAAAAGATGTAGGGTGACTGATTGGATTTAAAAAACAGGGCCCATCTATATTCTGCCTATAAGAGACTCACTTCAGAGCTAAAAACACACATGCAGAAATTGAAAAATGAAAATAGATTCCATGCAAATAGAAATGAAAAGAAAGCTGGATAGTGATACTCTTATCAAACAAAGTAGGCTTTAAAATAAAGTCTGTAATAAAGGGCAGAGAAGGGCATTATCCAATGATAAAGGTGTCAATATAAGAAGATACAACATTGATAAACAAATACGCACCTGATACAGAGCACCTAAATATATAAAGGAAATGTTAACAGACGTAAAGCGAGAAACTGACCGTGATACAATAATATTAGGAGACGTTAACACTTCATTTATATCAATGGATAGACCATCCAGACAGAAAATCAATAAGAAAACAGTGGCCATAAATAACACATTAGGGCCCGTTGGACTTAATAGACAGCTGCAGCATTCACATTCCTTCCAAATACTTATGGAATATTCTCTGGGGATAGGGAAAGTACTAGGCCACAAAACAAACCTCAGAAAACTTAAGAAGAAAGAAATGATATCAAGCACCTTTTCTGACCACAATGTTATGAAACTAGAAATCAATTGCAGGAAGAAAAATGGAAAAAGTATGAACACATGGAGACTAAACAGCATGCTATTTAAAACCAATAGGTCACTGAAGAAGTCAGAGAGGAAATAGAAAATACCTTGAGGTGAATGAAAATAAAAACAACTTTTCACATTCTGTGGGATGCAGCAAAAGTGGTTCTAACAGGGAAGTTTATAGTAATACAGTCCTACCTCAAGAAACAAGAAAAGTCTAAAATGACTGACCTAATCTATCATCTAAAGGAATCAGAAAAAGGACAAAGCCCAAGGTCAGCAGAGGGAAGAAAATAATAAAGATTACAGTGGAAATAGATAAAATAGAGATAAAATAATAGAAAAGATTAATGAGACCAAGACCTGTTTTTTTGACAAAGTAAAAATTAATGGATAAAACTTTAACCAGGTTCATTAAGAGAACAAGAGAGAGGATCCAAATAAACAAAATTAGAGATCAAAGAGGAGAAGTTACAACTGATATCACAGAAATAAAATCATAAGAGAATACTAAAAACAGCTGTGTGCCAACAAATTGGACAACCTAAAAGAAATGAATAAATTCCTAGAAACAGACAATCTTCTAGGACTGAATCAAGAAGAAATATATAACCTGAACAGATTTGATTACTAGTTTGGAAATTGAATCAGTAATTTGAAAAACTCTGAACAAACTAAAGTTCAGAACTGCAAGGTTTCAC
Organism: Bos indicus; assembly: GCF_029378745.1. NCBI lineage: Eukaryota > Metazoa > Chordata > Mammalia > Artiodactyla > Bovidae > Bos > Bos indicus. The sequence continues at coordinate 66,255,882 of NC_091780.1, read as the reverse complement.
AGGGGAATTCTACCAAGCATATAAGAAAATGTTAATACTAATCCTTCTCAAGCCATTCCAAAAAATTTGAAGAGAAGGAAACACTCTCAAATTCATTTAACAAGGCTAGCATTACCTGATACTCAAACCAAACAAAGAAACTATCAAAGAAATAATTATAGGCCAATATCTCTGATGAATATAGATACAAAAATTCTAAACAGAATATTAGCAAACTGAATTCAACATGCATATGAAGGATCAATCTAAAGGAAATAAACCCTGAATGCTCATTGGAAGGACTGATGCTGAAGTTGAAGCTCCAATACTTTGGCCACCTGATGCAAACAGCCAATTCATTGGAAAAGACCCTGATGTTGGGAAAAGATTGAAGGCAAAAGGAGAAGCGAGTGACAGAGGATGAGATGGTTGGAAAACATCATTGATTCAATGGACATGAACTTGGGCAAACTCTGGAAGATAGTGAGGGACAAGAATGTCTGGTGTGCTGCAGTCAATGGGGTCTCAAAGAGTTGGACACAACTCTTAGCGACTAAACAACAACAATTACAAGAAGGATCATACACCATGATCAAGTGGGATTTATCCCAGGGATGCAAGGATGGATGAATATATGCAAGTCAACCAATGTGATACACCACATTAAAAAAAAAGGATAAAAATGACAAGATTATCTCAATGGATGCATAGGCGGTATTGACAAAACTCAGTATCCATTCATGATAAAGAAAAAAAAGCCTCTCAACCAACTTACTATAGATGGAACATATCTCAACATAATAAAGGCTATTTATGACAAACTACAGCTAACATTATACTCAATGGTGAAAAGCTAAAAGTTTTAACTCCAAGATCAGAAGCAAGACAAAGATGCCCACTCTTACCATTTCTATTTAACATAGTATTAGAGATCCTAGTCACAGACATCAGGAAAGACATAGAAGGTATCCAAATTGGAAGAGAAGTAGTAAAACTGCCACTATTTGAAGATGACATGATACTATATATCAGATTAGATCAGTCGCTCAGTCGTGTCCGACTCTTTGCGACCCGATGAATCGCAGCACGCCAGGCCTCCCTGTCCATCACCAACTCCTGGAGTTCACCCAGACCCACGTCCATCGAGTCAGTGATGCCATCCAGCCATCTCATCCTCTGTTGTCCCCTTCTCCTCCTGCCCCTAATCCCTCCCAGCATCAGAGTCTTTTCCAATGAGTTAACTCTTCAAATCAGGTGGCCAAAGTACTGGAGTTTCAGCTTTAGCATCATTCCTTCCAAAGAAATCCCAGGGCTGATCTCCTTCAGAATGGACTGGTTGGATCTCCTTGCAGCCCAAGGGACTCTCAAGAGTCTTCTCCAACACCACAGTTCAAAAGCATCAATTCTTCGGCACTCAGCCTTCTTCACAGTCCAACTCTCACATCCATACATGACCACAGGAAAAATCATAGCCTTGACTAGACGAACCTTTGTTGGCAAAGTAATGTCTCTGCTTTTGAATATGCTATCTAGGTTGGTCATAACTTTCCTTCCAAGGAGTAAGTGTGTTTTAATTTCATGGCTGCAGTCACCATCTGTAGTAACTTTGGAGCCCAGAAAAATAAAGTCTGACACTGTTTCCACTGTTTCCCCATCTATCTCCCATGAAGTGGTGGGACTGGATGCCATAATCTTCGTTTTCTGAATGTTGAGGTTTAAGCCAACTTTTTCACTCTCCGCTTTCACTTTCATCAAGAGGCTTTTGAGTTCCTCTTCACTTTCTGCCATAAGGGTGGTGTCATCTGCATATCTGAGGTTATTGATATTTCTCCCGGCAATCTTGATTCCAGCTTGTGTTTCTTCCAGTCCAGCGTTTCTCATGATGTACTCTGCATAGAAGTTAAATAAACAGGGTGACAATATACAGCCTTGACGAACTCCTTTTCCTATTTGGAACCAGTCTGTTGTTCCATGTCTAGTTCTAACTGTTGCTTCCTGACCTGCATACAAATTTCTCAAGAGGCAGGTCAGGTGGTCTGGTATTCCCATCTCTTTCAGAATTGTCCACAATTGTGATCCACACAGTCAAAGGCTTTGGCATAGTCAATAAAGCAGAAATAGATGTTTTTCTGGAACTCTCTTGCTTTTTCCATGATCCAGCAGATGTTGGCAATTTGATCTCTGGTTCCTCTGCCTTTTCTAAAACCAGCTTGAACATCAGGAAGTTCATGGTTCACATATTGCTGAAGCCTGGCTTGGAGAATTTTAAGCATGACTTTACTAGCATGTGAGATGAGTGCAATTGTGCGGTAGTTTGAGCATTCTTTGCATTGCCTTTCTTTGGGATTGGAATGAAAACTGACCTTTTCCAGTCCTGTGGCCACTGCTGAGTTGTCCAAATTTGTTGGCATATTGAGTGCAGCACTTTCACAGCATCATCTTTCAGGATTTGGAATAGCTCAACTGGAATTCCATCACCTCCACTAGCTTTGTTCGTAGTGATGCTTTCTAAGGCCCACTTGACTTCACATTCCAGCATGTCTGGCTCTAGGTGAGTGATCACACCATCGTGATTATCTGGGTCGTGAAGATCTTTTTTGTACAGTTCTTCTGTGTATTCTTGCCATCTTTTTTGAATATCTTCTGCCTCTGTTAGGTCCATACCATTTCTGTCCTTTATCGAGCTCATCTTTGCATGAAATGTTCCTTTGGTATCTCTGATTTTTTTGAAGAGATCCCTAGTCTTTCCCATTCTGTTGTTTTCCTCTATTTCTTTGCATTAATCTCTGAAGAAGGCTTTCTTATCTCTTCTTGCTATTCTTTGGAACTCTGCATTCAAATGTTTATATCTTTCCTTTGCTCCTTTGCTTTTCGCATCTCTTCTTTTCACAGCTATTTGTAAGGCCTCCCCAGACAGCCATTTTGCTTTTTTGCATTTCTTTTCTATGGGAATTGTCTTGATCCCTGTCTCCTGTACAATGTCACGAACCTCATTCCATAGTTCATCAGGCAGTCTATCTATCAGATCTAGGCCCTTAAATCTATTTCTCACTGCCACTGTATAATCATAAGGGATTTGATTTAGGTCATACCTGAATGGTCTAGTGGTTTTCCCTACTTTCTTCAATTTAAGTCTGAATTTGGCAATAAGGAGTTCATGGTCTGAGCCACAGTCAGCTCCTGGTCTTGTTTTTGCTGACTGTATAGAGCTTCTCCATCTTTAGGCAAAATGATAGGATACTGAAAGAGAAACTCCCCAGGTCAGTAGGTGCCCAATATGCTACTGGAGATCAGTGGAGAAATAACTCCAGAAAGAATGAAGGGATGGAGCCAAAGCAAAAACAATACCCAGCTGTGGATGTGACTGGTGATAGAAGCAAGGTCTGATGCTGTAAAGAGCAATATTGCATAGCAACCTGGAATGTCAGATCCATGAATCAAGGCAAATTGGAAGTGGTCAAACAAGAGATGGCAAGAGTGAATGTCGACATTCTAGGAATCAGCGAACTGAAATGGACTGGAATGGGTGAATTTAACTCAGATGACCATTATATCTACTACTGCAGGCAGGAATCCCTCAGAAGAAATGGAGTGGCCATCATGGTCAAAAAAAGAGTCCGAAATGCAGTACTTGGATGCAATCTCAAAAACGACAGAATGATCTCTGTTCGTTTCCAAGGCAAACCATTCAATATAACAGTAATCCAAGTCTATGCCCCAACCAGTAACGCTGAAGAAGCTGAAGTTGAACGGTTATATGAAGACCTACAAGACCTTTTAGAACTAACACCCCAAAATGATGTCCTTTTCATTATAGGGGACTGGAATGCAAAAGTAGGAAGTCAAAAAACACCTGGAGTAACAGGCAAATTTGGCCTTGGAATACGGAATGAAGCAGGGCAAAGACTAATAGAGTTCTGCCAAGAAAATGCACTGGTCATAACAAACACCCTCTTCCAACAACACAAGAGAAGACTCTATACATGGACATCACCAGATGATCAACACCGAAATCAGATTGATACTATATATAGAAAACCCCAAAGTCACCACGAAAGTAACTGTTAGAACTAGTAAGTGAAATCAGCAAAATTGTAGGATACAAGGTTAATATACAGAAATCTGTTGCTTTTCTATATACTAATAATGAACTATCAAAAAGAGAAAATAAGAAAATAATTCCATTTATAATTGCATCAAGAAGAATAAAATACCTAGGGATAAATGTAACCAAAGAGATAAAAGACCTATACTCTGAAAACTGTAAAACATTAATGAAGGAAATTGAAGATGATACAAATAAATGGAAAGATATCCCATGTTTATGGAATGAAAGAATTAATATTCTTGAAATGTCCAAAGCAATCTATAGATTTAATGCAATCCCTATCAAAATACCCATGACATTTCTTGAAAAACTAGAACAAATATTCCTAAAATTTGCAGGGAAACATGAAAGGCCCCAAAGAGCCAAAGCAATCTTGTGAAAATAGAACAAAGCCAGAGGTATCAAGGTCCCTGACTTCAGACTATACTGCAAAGCTACAGTAATGAAAAAAAAAAAAAAAAAAATATATATATAGTACTAGCACAAAAAACTAGACACATAGGTCAGTGGAGCAGAATAGGGAACCCCTAAATAAACCAAGGCACATATGGTTAATTAATCTATATCAAAGGAGGCAGTAATGTACAGTGGGGGAAAAGACAGCCTCTCCAGTAAGTGGCACTGGGAACACTGGATAGCCACATGCACAGGAATGAAATTCGAACATGGTCTCATCTCATCTACAAAAATAATCTCAAAATGGATTAAAGACCTAAAAGTAAGACTGCAAACCATAAAACTACTTGAGGAAAACATAGACAGTACACTCTTTGACACAGGTCTTAGCAGGATTTTTTTTTTTTTTTTTTTGATCTGTTTCCTCAAACACGGGTAACAAATAGGACCTAATAAAACTCAAAAGCATTAGTAGAGCAAAGGAAACCATCAACAAAATGAAAGGACTACCTACAAATCGGGAGAAAATATTTGCAAACAATGCCACTGACAAGGGCTAATTTCCAGAATATACAAACAGCTCATAACACTCGATATCAAAAACAAAAACAAACATACAAACAGCCCAGTTAAAAAATAGGCAGAGGACGTGAATAGACATTTTTCCAAAGAAGACATACAGATGGCCAACGGGCACATAAAAAGATTCTCAACATCGTCAGTCATCAGGGAAGTACCAGGCAAAACCACCTTGAGAATCACATCCTGTGCATCAGAAAGGCTATCATCAAAAAGGTAACAAATGACAAGTGCTGGCAAGAATGTGGAAAATAAGGAGCTCTAGCATGCTGTTCGGAGAAGGTGATGGCACCCCACTCCAGTACTCTTGCCTGGAGAATCCCATGGATGGAGGAGCCTGGTAGGCTGCAGTCCACGGGGTTGCACAGAGTCGGACACGACTGAGCGACTTCACTTTCACTGTTCACTTTCATGCATTGGAGAAGGAAATGGCAACCCACTCCAGTGTTCTTGCCTGGAGAATCCCAGGGACAGGGGAGCCTGGTGGGCTGCCATCTATGGTGTCACACAGAGTCGGACATGACTGAAGCGACTTAGCAGCAGCAGCATGCTGTTGGTGTGAATATGAACTGGCGCAGCGGTCAACATGGAAAACAGTAGGGAGGTGCCTCAAAAAAGTTAAAACAGAACTACTGTAAGATTCAGTGATTCCACTTCTGGATGTATCTGGGCTAAACAGAAGCACTAATTCGAAAAGATATAGGAACCCCAATGTTCATAGCGTCATCATTTGCAGGAGCCAGGATACGGAAGCACACTCGGTGTCTATCAACAGATGAATGGATGAAGAAGATGTTAAGATTAAGCGGAACAAACTACGTGGCATAAAATAAAGAAGGCACAGGGATATATTGTATGGTACAAGGTATATAGCCAATATCTTATAATAACTCTATGTGAAGTGTAATTGATAAAATATCGATTATGCTGTTCACCTGTTTACTATGCTGTTTACCTGAAACAAATATAATATTGCAAGGTAGCACTAGTGGTAAAGAACCTGCCTGCCAATATAGAAGATGTAAAAGACTCAGGTTCCATCCCTGGGTCAGGAAAATCCCCTGGAGGAGGGCACGGCAACCCACTCCAGTATTCTTGCCTGGAGAATCCCAAGGACAGAGGAGACTGGTGGGCTACAGTCCATAGGGTTGCAAAGAGTCAGGCACGACTGAAGTGACTTAGTACAATTGCATGCAGTTCAAGTATAATTCAATAATTTTTTTTTAATAGCAAGGCAATGTGGGTTTGGGTTTTATTTTGCCTGTGGTTGGTGATGGCCTTCTCCCCATCTTCACTTTCACCACTGTGTGCTGCTTCCTGTGGAAGCTTCTGGATAAAAGTCGCCAGTCATTCGTGCAGTGTTTAGGGCACACTCTCACATCTCTCTGGCTTGCCTTCCCTCTTTAGAGAAGCTGTCCTGGGTCCTCGTGGACAGCTCACACCCCTTTGTTAGAGATGGCTTATGTCCATCCTTCTGAGTGCCCAGTCTGGTTGGTCTTGGAGAATCACCAGGGCCAGAAAGTTCCTTGGCTCCTTGGGAGGAATCCCTGCATCATGCCTTTCACCTGCCTTGCCCGTCTGACTTTTCAGGAGCTGGGGGCAGCAGTGGCCTGGAGTGGGGTGGCATTTCTGTCTGCTTTGCGCTCTGTGGTCTGGGTGTGGAGCTGAACCATCTAGCCTGATTGCCTCCGGGGGAGGGGGTCAGGCAGGGAGGCCGTGGGCGGCTTTCGCGTGAATTAACATGAAGCTGGAATTGCAGTCAGAGTGGGCTCGTCCCTGCGGCTCGTGCCTCCTGCCGAAGTGGCCACCAGCTTGAGAGCTGGGGCTGGTGAGTCTGCGACAGATGGTGAGGCCCAGGGAAGGGGCTGGAACAAACCATGCTTCCGTTCTTGTAATTACTGACCTGACTTTGATCTCAAGCAACCGGATCTTCAGGGTGCTTTTCATGGCCAGTTCGGGAGTCTGTTCGGCCCCTGCCCACCCTGGACACGGAGTGACTCATCTCACGGTGGGAGAGAGGCTCTGGTGCTTCCTGTGAGACACACAGGAGGAGGGTGTCTAGGCCCTGCCTGCACTTAGACCTCCACCCTCTCCACCTCCCAGTGGGCCGCCCATCCCTGTGGGCAGGTAGGGCAGCTCAGGGACCCTCCACAGGGCAGCACAGAGCGCCCCTGCGTTCTGTCTTCTTTCCCCCACCTCAGATTCCCGGGGATGTGGTGTCCACTCTGAGCTCCAACCAGGCTCCAAGGACACAGCAGTGAGCACCACGAGAGAAGTAGGCTGAGAGCACGTGCTCTTTTCATTGATGCAACAAAAACCAAACTCTGGGGGAAGGGCAGAGGAAATGAGGACAGACAATGCGAAAGGAACATCGGCACTGGCACATTTCCCGAGCCTGTCAGCCCAACACGTGCCTGCACCTTGCACCCCTCCCTGCCTTGAGGAGCCCCACACGGGAAGCCTTCATGGGCTCCTCCATTAGAGCTGGACTTGGGGACACGGAAGACTGGGACAAGGCGTGGACAGCCCTGGGAGCCAGCGTGCTGAGGATATGCCCGGGGTGCCAAGGAGAGGTGAGAGGGCAGTGAACCCCAGCTGGGGGTGCAGGAGCCAGCCCGGGAGAGGGGAAGCCAGTGTGAAATGGTGATGCCTTTTGGAGCACCCGTGGATGGGAGACGGGCCAGCTTGGAAGTGGTCCCCCATAAGGAAAATGCAATGCAGTGAACCGCAAGCATGTCTTCTGAAACCATCTTCTGGTTTTTGCTGATTTTTTTATGGCTTCGTGTCTTCATTCATTACTCAGCACAGAGCCTTCAGCTCTGGGGACACAGGGCTCAACCAGCCACCCACACTGTCCTCAGGGAGACGCTGGGGCCAACCCAGGTCCCGAAGGTAACGTAGGTGCCACAAGAGGGCTGTGCTCCAAGCAGGATGCTCAGGCCACAGCTGTTTCCTCACCCTATGGGGCAAGCGGCCCCCTGCAGGACCCCCAGCCTAGCCCAAGTCTGCGTGGCTTTCTGCCTGCAGAAAGGGCTTGACACTTCGGCGCCTTTAGGCTTCATAATATCTGTCTTTAGGATCAGTTTCAGATGGCAGAGACAGCTGAGCCTTTTCTGTGAACAGGAGCCCTGAGGTGTGTGGGGGTCAAGGACAGAACAGGCACAGAAGGGCGAAGGTGAGGACTGATCTTACTCTACCCAGACATGACTTGAAAGCTGTCTTTTGAAGGTCCCAAGTCAACATAGTAGCATCAAGAAACCTGCCCTGGATTTTGGGGACCTGTGGGGGCACTGTCCACCTCTTCCTGGAGGGGCGGGTGGGAAGGCTTTCTTTTGCATGAGTTCCCTATGGACTCTATTAATAAGTCGCCGTGCTCTTGGAGGCTCACAACACAGATGCCTTCTCTTACGGTTCTGGAGGTTGAAGTTCTGAGACAGGTCTCCCGGGCTAAAATCAAGGTATCGGGAGGGCTGTGTTTCTTTTGGAGGTTCCAGGGAGAGTCCATTTCCATTTCCAGCTTCTGCAAGCCACATGCGCTTCTCAGTTTGTGACCCTTTCCTCCATCTTCAGAGCCAGTAACAGCAGCTGGGTCTTGCCCAGACCACCTCTCCTGCTGGCCTTCTTCACATTCTTAAGGACCCCTGTGATGACACTCTGGGCTTCCCCAGTGGCTTAGTGGGTAAAGAATCTGCCTGCCAATGCAAAAGAAACAGGAGAGATGGGTTTGATCCCTGGGTCAGAAAGATTCCCCTGGAGCAGGAAGTGACAACCCACTCCAGTATTCTTGCCTGGGAAATTCCATGGACGGAGGAGTCCGGCGGGCTACAGGGTTGCAAAGAGTTGGACAGAATTGAGTGATAAAACATGAGAAAAAAAAAAAAGAAAAAAAAAGTCCAAACGATGACACTGAGTTCAAACTTGGAGAACTCAAGATCGTCTTTCTATCTTAAGGTCAACTGAGTAGCATCCTTAACCCCATCTCCATGGGAACTGTCCTCCTTAGTCCATTCCTTTGACATGTAACTGACATATTCACAGGTTCCCTAGATTGAGATGTAGACATCTTTGGGGGTGGGGTTGGGCATTACTTTGCCTACCCCGGTTTCCCATGGTTTCTCCTGCATCCGGCAGGTGGACTCTACCACAGTGCCACCTGGGAAGCCCCAGGGTTTCCCAGAGGAGGTGGCATTCATCTTGAAGTGAGCAGAGCCCGTTAGGGACTGGGGCAGTGACATTAGGATTTCCTACCCTAAAGTACAAATCGAGGGGATCTCCTTGAAAGGTAGGGTAAGGCTGAGGGGGCGTGGAGAAGAGGTGAGAAATGGGGCAGTTTTTGAAAAGGCCGGGCAGAGGTCAACCTGGGGGAGCACAGCCCCCCTACCCAGCAAGTCCCACAAGCCCCCCATTTTCAGAGGGCGTGGCCCCAGCCAGGCTGGTGGGCTGCGGCGGCAGGCGCAGGCAGAGCAGTCAGTCGGTAGTCTGTATATGGGAGCGAGCAGGATGCTGGACTCGGGGAGGCCGACAGTCGTCCATCCCCGCTGATGGAGCCCCAGCACATAGTAGAGCCAGCCGGGTCGGGTCCAAAGGCACACGCTGTACTCTGAAGCCATTTAAAATTTTGCCAAAACCCCAGGTTTCGAGCCAGAAAGAGGACCTCTAGTTAGAATTGGGTTGGGGTGGGGGGGTGAGGGAGGGTTGGAACCAGGGCAGTGGGTACCGCTGTAATTGTTTCATCACATACTCAGTTAATTTATTTGTTTTGACTTGCGCCTTTTAAATAGGGTTTCATCATTGTATGTGTTTTCCATCTTATCCTGTTACACGGGTAGGAGGCCTTGTATTTGTTTACTCGTGGGACGCTTGGCATCCCCAAAGTCCCACTTGATCAGCCGGGCAGGGAGGCAGTATTTTTATAGCCTGAGCTTGCTGGTGCCTCGCCTCCTTCTCCATTTTCACCCCGCTTGTTGATTTGAACCGCCGCCACGACAGTGTTCTACTTTGGTCTTCACGCCGGAGCGAATTCCATCGGAGAACATGTGTCTGTCTCCTTCCGCCGACCGTCGGCCTGCTGCGCCCGGTCCCAGGCCTTCAGCAGCGGCGCCCCCAGCATCCCTGTTGGCCCCGAGCCCAGGAGGCAGTGAGGTGTGAGGAGGGCCCCGGAAGGCGGGGGTGGGGCGCGGGGTCCGGGCCTGGCTGGGCTCTGCCGGGGAAGGACCCTGTGGTCACAGCCCGGGGCTCAGCCGCGCTGCGCCCCCAGCCTCACAGGCCCGTGGACCTCCCTCTCCCAGGTGGCGTCTCCAGGGCTTGGTTCAGGGCACAGAGCTGGCAACCCGCCGTCGTTCACCGCGTTGGACTGACGAGAAGTCACTCAACCCCCTCTTTGCACAGACGGGAGGCGAGGACTCAGACGACAGTGCATCGCGCGGCGTTCTATTAGGTAAGCACTGGTGATCCCTTTACACCAAGACGGCGGAGCCCAAAACCATGCCGCACCCGCTTTGTGCAAGAGCTTGCTTTCAGACACACGCCCAAGCGGAGCGCTTCTGTCCCCAGAACTGCACCCGGATTTCCTACCGCCTGTAGGCTAAAGCCGCTCCCCTGCCCCCTCCCAGAGCTGTCTAGGCTCATCGGCTCATCTCCCTCCACCCTTTAATTATTTTGCTTTTTATGTATTTTTTCAAATTTTATTGAAATATAGTTGATTTACAATGTTGTATTCGTTTCAGGTGTACAGCAAAGTGGTTCAGTTTTCAGTATGAATGGATATATATAAATATACATATTATATATAAATATATTTTAATATATAAAAATATATTGCTATAACATATACATATGTAATATGATTTTATATATGTGTGTGTGAGTCACTCAGTTGCATCCGACTCTTTGTGACCCCATGGACTGTAGCCCACCAGGCTCCTCTGTTCATGGAATTCTTCAGGCAAGAATACTGGAGTGGGTTGCCATTTTCTTCTCCAGGGGATCTTCCCAAGCCAGGGATGGAACACAGCTCTCCCGCATTGCAAGCAGACTCTTTACCCACTGACCACCAGAGAAGCCCTTATATATGTAAATATATATATATATATATATATATAAAATATATAAAACTGAACCACTTTGCTGTACATCTGAAACAAATACAACATTGTAAATTCTTTCCCATTATAGGCTATTACAAGATATTGAGTATAGTTCCCTGTTGCTATACAGTAGGTCCTTGTTGGTTATCTATGTTATGTATGGTACTGTGTATATTTTAATCCCAAACTCCTAATTTACCTCTGTCCACCTTTCCCCATGGGTAACTGTAAGGTTGCTTTTTATGTCTGTGAGTCTCTTTCATAAATAAGTTCATTTGTATCATTTTTTCTACATATATGTGATATAATGTATTTGTCTTTCTGTGTCTGACATACTTCACTTAGTATGATACTCTCTAGGTCCATCTATGTTTGTACAGATGGCATTCTTTCGCTCTTTTTTATGGCTGAGTAGTATTCTGCTGTGTACATGGACCACACGTGCATTTATCCTTTGTCCATTCAGCTGTCAATGGCCATTTCCATGTCTTGGCTACTGTGAGTAGAGCTGCTGTGAAGACAGGGGTGCGTGTACCTTTTTCGATCACAGTTTTCTGGAGACATGCCCAGGAGTGGGCTTGCTGGGTCACACAGTGGCTCTATTGTTAGTTTTTAAAGGGATCTCCATACTGTTTTCCAGAGCATTTTACATTCCCACCCCCAGTGTAGGGGGCTCCCCTTCTGTCCACACTCTCTCTAGCATTTATTGTTTGTAAACCCTCTGAGGCTGTCCCTCTGCTCTTTAATACTCTTCCTACTCTAGAAAAGTGGCAGTTCCAGGCAGCGCAGAGCACAGCCTTCCACACCTTCAGCAGACTGCCCATCTTTGCCTGAATTTCTCCTCTTCTCTCCCTGGGTCACTCTTCATCCTTTAAGACTTGGCTGCGGTACCACCTCATCCTACTCTGGGTGTCTTCCACTCTCTGTATTGGCTGGTCTTCTTCTGTCCTTGACCTTACCACCATAACAATTTTGCCAAGTTCCATTATTACTGTCTTTTTTGTCATCTTATTTGGGCTATTTTTTACTTTTATTTTTTTCCAGCTTTATTAAGGTAAAATTAAAAGTAAAAATTGTATATTTTGAAAATGTGCAATGTGATGATTGAATATATTGTATATATTGTGAAATATATTGATTGACTCAATGGATATGAATTTGAGCGAACTCCGGGAGATACTGAAGGACAGGGAACCTGGCTTGCTGCAGTCTGCCTCACAAAGTGTCGGACGTGACTGAGCAACTGAACCACAATTGTGAAATGATTTCCAAAATCAAATTAATTAACATATCTATCACCTCACCATTTTTTCCCTTTGGTGTGGTGAGACCATTTAAGGTCTTTTCTTTTAGCGAATGTCAAGCTTGCAGTATATTACTTTTTACAATTTCTATTTATCTATTTCTGACTGTGCTGAGTCTTCACTGCGTGCACGGGCTTTCTCTAGTTGCTGTGAGCAAGGGCTTTTCTCTGTTGCAGTGCACGGGCCTGTCACTGCGGTGACAGGAGCACGGGCCCTCAAAACGAGGGACTCAGTGGTTGTGGTATGCAGACTCAGTGGTTGTAGCACATGAGCTTAGCTGCCCTGAATTATGTGGGATCTTCCCAGACCAGGGGTTGAACCTGTGTCCCCTGCATCAGCAGGCAGATTCTTAACCACTAGACCACCATGGAAGTCCTTCAGGATATTATTGTTAACTGTAGTCCCCATGCTATACCTTAGATCCCCAGAACTTCTTCACCATGTAACTGAAAGCTTGTACGCTTTGACCAACATCCCCCCATTTCTCCCATCCCCCAAGCCCTGGTGACAACCTGTCAACTCTCTATCATTTCTGCTTTAGATTTCACACGTAAGCGAGATCATATGGTATTTGTCTTTCTGTGGTTATTTCACTTAACATATTGTCCTCCAGGTTCATTCATTTGTTGCTCCAAATGGCAGGTGTTCTTTTTTATATGTGCTGTGCTAAGTTGCTTCAGTCATGTCCAACTCTTTGTACCCCATGGACTGTAACCCACCCGGCTCCTCTGTCCAAAGGATTCTCTAGGCAAGAATATTGGAGTGGGTTGCCATGTCCTTCTCCAGGGGATCTTCCCAACCCAGGGATAGAACCTGTGTCTCCCGCATTACAGGCAAATTCTTCGCCATCTGAGCCACCAGGGAAGCCTCTTTTTTATGGATAAATGGTGTTTTATTGTAGATATGTACCACATTTTTTAATCCCCTCATACACTGACAGACACATGGGTTGTTTCTATATTTTGGTTGCTGTGAATAATAGTGCATATATCTCTTTGAGATCCTGATTTCATTTCCTTTGAATATATATCCAGAGTTGAAATTGCTGGATCATACTGTAGTAATAGTTTTAACTTATTGAAACTCCATACGGTTTTCCATAGGACTTCTCAGGTGGCTCAGTGGTAAAGAATCCACGTGCCAGTGCAGGAGATGCAAGAGTTGCGTGTTTGATCCCTGAGTGAGGAAGATCCCCCTGAAGGAGGAAGTGGCAGCCCACTGGAGTATTCTGGCCTGGAAAATCCCGTGGACAGAGGATCGTGGCTGCACCAAGTTACTCGAGTTCCAGTTTCTCCGTATCCTCGTCAACCCTTGCTGTGTCTTTCTTTCTTAACATCTGTGAGGTGATGTCTCATTGTGGTTTTGATTTGCATTTCCCAAAGGTTAGTGATGGCAGGAGCAATTTCACATGCCTGCTGGTCATTTGCATGTCTTCTTTGGAAAAATGTCTATTCAAGCCCTTTGCTTATTTTTTTAAAAACTAATTGTTTTGCTTTGTATTATTTTTTGTTACTGAGTTACATGAATTCCTTATATATTTTGAAAGTGTGCATGCATGCAGTCACTCGGTCATGTCCAGTTCTCTGTGATCCTGTGGACTATATAGCCCACCAGGCTCCTCTGTCCAGGGAATTTTCAAGGCAAGAATACTGGAGTGGGTTGCCATTTCCTTCTCCAGGGGGTCTTCCTAACCCAAGGATCGAACCCGCATCTCTTGCCTCTCCTGCCGTAGCAGGCAGATTCTTTACCTCTGTGCCACCTGGGAAGCCCGTATATTTTGAATATTAACCTCTTATCAGATATATAGTTTATAGCTATTTTCTCCCATTCCATAGGTTGCTCTTTTCATTTTGTTAATTGCTTCCTTTCCTATACAGAACTTTTTATTATTTATTTTGGGAAGTAACATATTGACTTTATTAATAATGCATGAACAGGAATCAACAGACTTGGATCTTAATCCACATTCTGATAAATAATACCTTGACAGGCCAAGACAGTTTAATTTCTCTGGGCCTCTGTTTCTATATTGAGGATGTACCCTCTGCATGAGGGAGTGAGAAAGGTGCTTCCCCACCTCTCTCCAGGTTTCAAATTTGGTAACAGTTCAAATAAATTTGTTTTTTTTTTTTAATTTCTGAGTTAGTTTAATTGCTCATTAACCAACAGTATTATTGAAATACTTCAGTAATACTAATAAAAAATGTTCCCTATTAATCTTGGAATTCTTCCTTCTCATTTTTTTTTACACTGCTATACAGTATTCCCAGATATGGCCAAACCACCATTTGTTTAAACATTCCTTGTTTATTTACAGAATTACAGAAAACTAACCAAACTGATCACTTAGATCACAGCCTTGTCTAACTCAATGAAACTATGAGCCATGCCGTGTAGGGCCACCCAAGATGGGCAGGTCATGGTGGAGAGTTCTGACAAAATGTGGTCTACTGGAGAAGGGAATGGCAAACCACCTCAGTATTCTTGCCTTGAGAACCCCATGAAGAATATGAAAAGGCAAAAAGGTATGATACTGAAAGATGAACTCCCCAGGTCGGTAGGTGCCCAACATGCTACTGGAGATCAGTGGAGAGATAGCTCCAGAAAGAATGAAGAGACTGAGCTAAAGTGAAGACAACGACCAGTTGTGGATGTGATTGGTGATGGAAGTAGAGCCTGATGCTGTAAAGAGCAATGTTGCATAGGAACCAGGAATGTGAGGTCCATGAATCAAGGTAAATTGGAAGTGGTCAAACAGAAGACGGCAAGAGTGAACATCAACACTTTAGGAATCAGTGAACTAAAATGGACTGAAATTACTGTGGGCAAGAATCCCTTAGAAGAAGTGGAATAGTCCTCATAGTCAAGAAGAGTCAGAAATGCAGTACTTGGATGCAATCTCAAAAATGACAGAAGGATCTCTGCTTGTTTCCAAGGCAAACCATTCAATATCACAGTAATCCAAGTCTATGCCCCAACCAGTAATGCTGAAGAAGCTGAAGTTGAACAGTTCTATGAAGACCTACAAGACCTTCTAGAATGAACACCAAAAAAAAGGTGTCCTTTTCATCACAGGGGACTGGAATGCAAAAGTAGAAAGTCAAGAGATACCTGGAGTAACAGGTAAGTTTGGCCTTGGAGTACAAAATGAAGCAGAGCAAAGGCTAACAGAGTTTTGCCAAGAGAACATACTGGCAAGAGTAAGCACTCTCTTCCAACAACACAAGAGATGACTCTACACATGGGCCTCACCAGACGGTCAGTACTGAAATCAGATTGGTTTCTTTGTAGCTGAAGATGGAGAAGCTCTATACAGTCAGCAAAAACAAGACCAGGAGCTGACTGTGGCGCAGATCATGAAGCCACATTTTTATTGCCAAATTCAGACTTAAATTGAAGAAAGTAGGGAAAACCACTAAACCATTCAGGTGTGACCTAAATCAAATCCCTTAGAATTATACAGTGGAAATGACAAATAGATTCAAGGGATTAGGTGTGATAGAGAGAGTGCCTGAAGCACTATGGATGGAGGTTCATAACATTGTACAGGAGGCAGTGATCAAGATCATCCCCAAGAAGAAGAAATGCAGAAAGGAAAAATGGTTGTCTGAGGAGGCCTTACAAATAATTAAGAAGAGAAGCTAAAGGCAAAGGAGGAAGGGAAAGATATACCCATTTGAATGCAGAGTTCCAAAGAATAGCAGGGAGAGATAAGAAAGGCTTCCTCAGTGATAGATGGAAAAAAATAGAGGAAAACAATAAAATGGGAAAGACTAGAGATCTCTTCAAGAAAATTAGAGATACCAAGGGAACATTTCATGCAAAGATGGGCACAATAAAGGACAGAAATGGTATGGACCTAACAGAAGCAGAAGATATTAAGAAGAGGTGGAAAGAATACGCAGAAGAACTATACAAAAAAGATCTTCATGATCCAGATAACCACGATGGTGTCATCACTCACCTAGAGCCAGACATCCTGAAATGTGAAGTCAAGTGGGCCTTAGGAAGCATCACTACGAACAAAGCTAGTGGAGGTGATGGAATTCCAGCTGACCTATTTCAAATCCTAAAAAATGATGCTGTTAAAATACTGTACCCAATATGCCAGCAAATTTGGAAAACTCAGCAGTGGCCACAGGACTGGAAAAGGTCAGTTTTCATTCCAATCCCAAAGAAAGACAATGCCAAAGAATGCTCAAACTATTGCACAATTGCACTCATCTCACACGCTAGAGAAGTAATGCTCAAAATTCTCCAAGCCAGGCTTCGACAGTACATGATCCCAGAGCTTCCAGATGTTCAAGCTGAATTTAGAAAAGGCAGAGGAACCAGAGATCAAATTGCCAACATCCATTGGATCATAGAAAAAGCAAGAGAATTGCAGAAAAACATTTACTTCTGCTTCATTGACTATGCCAAAGCCTTTAACAGTGTGAATCACAACTGTGGAAAATTCTTCAAGCGATAGGAATACCTGACCACCTGACCTGCCTCCTGAGAAATCTGTATGCAGGTCAAGAAGGAACAGATGGGGACATGGAACAACAAACTGGTTACAAATTTGTAGGGACCAAATTTGGTTCCATTTGGAACCAAACTGGTTCCAAATTTGTAGGGAAAGGAGTACGTCAAGGTTGTATATTGTCACCCTGCCTATTTAATTTATATGCAGAGTACATCATGTGAAATGCTGGGCTGGATGAAGCATAAGCTGGAATCAAAACTGCAGTGAGAAATATCAACAACCTCAGATATGCAGCTGACATTACCCTTATGGCAGAAGGTGAAGAGGAACTAAAGAGCTTTTTGATGAAAGTGAAAGAGGAGAATGAAAAAGCGGGCTTAAAACTCAACATCCAAAACATTAAGATCATGGCATCCAGTCTCATCACTTCATGGCAAATAGATGGGGAAACAATGGAAACAGTGAGAGCTTTATTTTCTTGGGCCCTAATATCACTGAAGATGGTGAATGCAGTCAGGAAATTAAAAGACGCTTGCTCCTTGGAAGAAAAGCTTTGACCAACCTAGATAGCATATTGAAAAGCAGAGACAATACTTTACCGACAAAGGTCCATATAGACAAAGCTATTGTTATTCCAATAGTCATGTATGGATGTGAGAGTTGGACCATTAAGAAAGCTGAGTGCCAAAGAATTGATGCTTTCAAACTGGTGTTGGAGAAGACTCTTAAGAGTCTCTTGGACTGCAAGGGGGTCAAACCAGTCAATCCTAAAGGAAATCAACCCTGAATATTCGTTAGAAGGACTAATGCTGAAGCTGAAGCTCCAATACTTTGGCCACCTGATTTGAAGAACTGACTCATTGGAAAAGACCCTGATGGTGGAAAAGATTGAAGGCAGGAGGAGAAGGGGATGACAGAGGATGAGATGGTGGGATGGCATCACCGACTCTATGGACATGAGTTTGAGCAAGCTCCAGGAGTTGGTGATGGACAGGGAAGCCTGGTGTGCTGCAGTCCATGGAGTCACAAAGAGTCGGACATGACTGAGCTGAACTTGCTTATTTTAAAGTGAAAGTGAAAGTCACTCAGTTGTGTCTGACTCTTTGCGACCCCATGGACTCTACAGTCCATGGAGTTTAGGCCAGAATACTGGAGTGGGTAACCTTTCCCTTCTCCAGGGGATCCTCCCAGGTCTCCTGCATTGCAGGTGGATTCTTTACCAGCTGAGCCATAAGGGAAGCCTAGCAATACTGGAGTGGGTAGCCTTTCCCTTCTGCTGCGGATCTTTCCGACTCGGGACATCACAATTACTTCTCGTTTGTCTTATTATACACATTGTTAGAGGGAAAATCCATAAGAACTGTATGTTTTCTTATGTATCTGTTTTACTTACAGCAAAAAAAAAAAAAATCTGTGCTCTGAGCTTTATTCTCATCATAAATTGTCTAAGAAGCAGTAAAACAAAGGTCTCCAAGTAAAGGCCCCTTGATGGAAGCTCAAGAACAGTGACAAAGCTTTTTCACTTGAAATCTGACAACTTTTACCTGGAGCTGGATGAACATCATCTGTGGGCAGTGGTCCCTCGGAAAAGGATTTAAAGCTGATGTGTAGGGTGCTGACTCTTTTGAGGTTTGGGTTAAACCTGAGCACTAAAGGTGGCTTAGAGACAGGAGTAAATCCTTTTTTAAAAATTGAATTTAATAACTGCTGTTCAGCCGCTCAGTCATGTCGGTCTCTTTGTGACCCCATGGACTGCAGCACACCAGGCTTCCCTGTCCATCACCATCTTCCAGAGCTTGTTCAAAGTCATGTCCACTGAGTCTGTGATGCCATCCAACCATCTCATCCTCTGTCATCTCCTTCTTCTCCTGCCTTCCATCTTTCCCAGCATCAGGGTCTTTTCTAATGATTTGACCCTTTGCATCACATGGCCAAAGTATTGGAGCTTCAGCTTCAGCATCAGTCCCTCCAGTGAATATTCAGGGTTGATTTCCTTTAGGATTGACTGGTTTGACCTCTTTGCAGTCCAAGGGACTCTCAAGAGTCTTCTCCAACACCACAGTTTCAAAGCATCAGTTCATTGGCACTCAGCTTTCTTTAGGTCCAACTCTCACATCCATACATGACTAGTGGAAGAGGCATTGCTTAGACTATAGGGACCTTTTTCGGCAAGGTAATGTCTCTAGCTTTTAATACACTGTCTATGTTTGTCATAGCTTTTCTTCTAAGAAACAAGTGTCTTTTAATTTTATGGCTGCACTCACTGTCCACAGTGATTTTGGAGCCCAAAAAAATAAAATTTGTCACTGTTTCCACCTTTTCCACATCTATGTACCATAACATGATGGGATTGACAGGTTTAGGTTAGCCCCCAAGATGATAGCTCACATCTTGTCTTGGGGTCCCAGATGAGCCTCCAGCATGATAGGCGAAAGCTTACAGTGTTCTGCCAGATTTGTGGTCTCCAAAGGAGAAGATTTAACTCTGGGACCAAAGACAGTCTCAGTCACTCAGAGCTTTGTAGAAATTTTATTAAAGTGATAGTGATAGAAAAAAAAAAAACTTCTGACATAGACATCAGAAGGGAGTAGAAAGATTACCCTTCTTGCTAGTTTAAGTAGAGCGTTATATACTTTTCTGCTAGCTGCTGAGAATAGAAAAATATACCCCAAGGCTGTGGAAATTTTGCCTAAACCATTTCCTATAATGTATATCCTGGGATGACGTCAGCATGAGATTAGCCAGAAGGAATGGGTTAACCCAGGGCTTGAGGCTGTGGAAATTTTACCCAGACCTTCTCCCATAGCATTCACTTTGAGCTCAAAAAAGCATGTTCTTGAGCAAGAGATACTGCTGCCTACGAGGCCTACATGTCTATGGAAGAGAATGTGAAAAAGAAAGAATGTTTATCCCCTCTTTAAAGGAGCCTTAGGCTTGGACTCCTTATCAACCTGCCTAAGTTTACTCTCTCAGGTCCAGATGCCATGATCTTAGTTTTTGGAATGTTGAGTTTTAAGCCAGCTTTTTCACTCTCCTCTTTCACCTTCATCAAGAGGTTCTTTGGTTCTCCTGCGCTTTCTGTGATTAGAGTGGTATCATCTGCATATCTGAGGTTGTTGATATTTCTCCCAGCAATCTTGATTCCAGCTTGTGAGTCATCTAGTCTGGCATTTCGAATGATGGACTCTACATAGAAGTTAAATAAGTAGGGTGACAATATACAGCATTCACTACTCCTTTCCCAGTTTTGAGTTAGTTTGTTGTTGCATGTCCGGTTCTAACTGTTGCTTCATGACCTGCATACAGGTTTCTCAGGATGCAGATAAGGTGGTCTGGTATTCCTATCTCTTGAAGAATTTTCCACAGTCTCTTGTGATCCACACAAAGGTTTTAGCATAGTAATAAAGCAGAAGTCAGTGTTTTTCTGAAATTTTCTTGCTTTTTCTATGATTCAGCAGATGTTTGCAATTTGAACTCTGGTTCCTCTGCCTTTTTTTGTTTGTTAAGCTCATATCTTGTGACCTTCCTACTTTCTTATTTGTTCTAATAATTTTATAGATGCCTTAGTATTCTCTACTGGACTTCCCTGGTGGCTCAGATAGTAAAGCGTCTGTCTACAATGTGGGAGACCTGGGTTCGATCCTTGGGTTGGGAAGATCCCCTGGAGAAGGAAATGGCAATCCACTCCAGTACTATTGCCTGGAAAATCCCATGGACAGAGGAGCCTGGTAGGCTACAGTCCATGGGGTCGCAAAGAGTCGGACACGACTGAGCGACTTCACTTTCCTTTAGTATTCTCTATATGTAACATCATGTCCTCTAAGAACAAAGACAGTTTTGTTTCTTCTTTTCCAAACTGTATGCCTTTAATTTCCTCTTACTGCTGTATTGCACATACTAGAATCTCCAGCACATACTGAATGTAAGTGGTAAGAACCGATATTCTTGTCTTCTTCCCAATATTACAGAGGAAAGCATTTTTTTTCCACTGTTAAGTACGATGGTTGCTATGAATTTTTTGTAGGTTTCCTTAGTGGCTCAGTGGTGAAGAATCCGTCTGCCAATTCAGAAGACTCTGGAGACGAGGGTTCAATCTCTAAATCAGGAAGATCCCTTGGAGTAGGAAATGGCAACACTCCAGTATTTTTGCCTGGAGAATCCCACGGACAGAGGAGCATGGCAGGCTGCATTCCATAGGGTCACAAAGAGTTGGACGTGACTGAGTGCATATGCACATAAGATTTTTGTAGATGCACTTTGTCAGGTTGAGAAAAATCCCTTCTATTACTAGTTTCTGAGAATTTTTATCATGAATCAGTATTAGATTTTGTCAAGTGATTTTATAGCAACTCTTGATATGGTCAAAACCCGTGGAAGGGGCCTGGAGGGCTACAGTCCGTGGGGTCACAAAGAATTGGACAGGACTGAGTGACTAGCATTCCACTCCCATTGATATGGTCATTTTCTCCCTTTATTCTGTTACTATGGTGTATTACATCATTTGACTTTTGGATGTCAACCAACCCTCTATTTCTGGGATAAACCTTCTTGCGTATTATGTAAAATCAGCTTCATTTGTCCCTTGGATTAGTTTGCTAAGATTGGCATCAGTTTTCATGAGGGAGATTCGTCCATGGTTTCGGTTTCTTGTGATGTCTCTGTCAGTCTTTAACGGAGAATATGGCTTCATAAATTGAAATACTTTCTTGGAAATATTTTATACTTCTTTGTATTTTGAAAGATTTAGTGAAGGGTTGCTGATATTTTTTCCTTAAATGTTTGGTAGAACTCACCAATGAAGTCATCCTGGCCTGAGCTTTATTTTGAATAAGGTTTTAAATTACTAATTCAGTTTCTTTGCTTAAAGATTTCCCTTTTTCTTCTTTACTAAGTTTTGATATTTTATGATTTTCTAGGAACTTTCCTTTTCCATCTAAATTGTTTGTTTTTGTTGTTGTTGTTCAGTTGCTAAGTCATGTCCTCCTCTTTGCAAACTCATGAACTGCAGCACTCCAGGCCTCCCTGTCCTAAACTATCTCCCTCAGTTTGCTCAAATTCATGTCCATTGAGTCAGTGATGCCATCTAACCATCTCATCCTCTGTTGCCCCCTTCTCCTCCTGCCCTCAATCTTTCCCAACACCAGGGTCTTTTCCAACGAATCGACTCTTTGTATCAGGTGGCCAAAGTACTGGAGCCTCAGCTTCAGCGTTAGTCCTTCCAATAAATATTCAGGGTTTATTTCCTTTAGGATTGACTGGTTGGACCTCCTTGAGGTCCAAGGGACTCTCAAGAGTCTTCTTCAACACCACAGTTTGAAAGCATCAGTTCTTTGGCAACAGCTTTCTTTATGGTCCAACTCTCACATCCATACATGATTACTAGAAAAACCATAGCTTGCATTATATGGATATTTGTCAGCAAAGTGATGTCTTTGCTTTTTAATATGCTGCCTAGGTTGGTCATAGCTTTTCTTTCAAGGAGCAAGTGTCTTTCAATTTCATGGCTGCAGTCACTGTCTGCAGTGATTTTGGAGCCTAAGAAAATGAAATCTGTCACTGTTTCCACTTTTCCCCATCTATTTGCTATGAAATAATGGGACCAGATGCCATGATCTTAGTTTTCTTTAATGTTGAGTTTTAAGCCAGCTTTTTCACTCTCTTCTTTTGCCCTCATCAAGAGGCTGTTTGGTTCCTCTGGGTTTTCTGTGATTAGAGTGGTATAATCTGCATATCTGAGGTTGTTGATATTTCTCCCAGCAATCTTGATTCCAGCTTGTGATTCATCCAGCCTGGCATTTTGTATGATGTATTCTGCATGTAAGTTAAATAAGCAGGGCAACAATATACAGCCTTGACATACTCCTTTCCCAACTTGGAACCAGCCGCTGTTCCATGTCCAATTCTAACTGTTGTTACTTGATCTGCATACAGATTTCTCAGGAGGCAGATAAAGTGGTCTGGTATTTCCATCTGTTTAAGAATTTGTCACAGTTTGTTGTGATCCACACAGTCAAAGGCTTTAGTGTAGTCAATGAAGCAAAAGAAGATGGAATTTTTTGGAATTCTTTTGCTTTTTCTATGATCCAGTGGATGTTGGCAGTTTGATCTCTGGTTCCTCTGCTTTTTCTAAATCCAGTTTGTATATCTGAACATTCTCTGTTCACATATTGCTGAAACTTAGCCTGGAGAATTTTGAGCACTACCTTATTAGCATGTGGAATAAGTGCAATAGTTCGGTATTGAACATTCTTTGGCATTGTCCTTCTTTGGGATTGGAATGAAAATTGACCTTTTCCAGCCCTGTGGCCACTGCCGAGTTTCCAAATTTGCTGGCATATTGAGTGCAGCACTTTAGCAGCAGCATCTTTTAGGATTTGAAATAGCTCAGAAGAATTCTATCACCTCCACTAGCTTTGTTTGTAGTAATGTTTCCTTCGGCTTACTTGACTTCACATTCCAGGATGCCAGGCTCTAGGTGAGTGACCACACCATTGTGGTTATCTGGTTCATTAAGACCTTATTTGTACCATTCTTCTGGGTATTCTTGCCACCTTTTCTTAATCTCTTCTGCTTATGTTATGTCCGTATCATTTCTATCCTTTATTTTGCTCATCTTTGCATGAAATGTTCTACCTCTAACTTTCTCGAAGAGAGCTCCAGTCTTTCCCATTTTATTGTTTTCCTCTACTTCTTTACATCGTTCACTTAAAAACACATGTATACCTATAGCCAATTCATGTTGATGCATGGCAAAAAACCATCATAATATTGTAAAGAAATTGTCCTCCAGTTAAAATGAGTAAATTTATTATTTTTTTAAAGCAACATTTTCTTATCTCTCCTTGCTATTCTCTGAAACTCTGCATTCAGTTGGGTACATCTTTCCCCTTTTCCTTTGCCTTTCACTTCTCTTCTTTTCTCAGCTATTTGTAAGGCCTCCTCGGACAACCACTTTGCCTTCTTGCATTTATTTTTCTCGGAGATGGTTTTAGTCACCACCTCCTGTACAATGGTAAGCCATTCAGGTATGAAAAGTGAAAGTGAAAGTCGCTCAGTCATGTCCCACTCTTTGCGATCCCATAGACTATACAGTCCATGGAATTCCCTAGGCCAGAATACTGGAGTGCATACCGTTCCCTTCTCCAGGGGATCTTCCTGGCCCAGGAACTGAACCAGGGTTTCCTGTATTGCAGGCGGATTCTTTACCAACTAAGCTATCAGGGAAACCCAACTATTCAGGTATGAGCTAAATAAAATCTTATAATTATGCAATGGAGGTGATCAATAGATTCAAGGGACTAGATCTGGTAGACAGAGTGCCTGAAGAACTAGGGATGGTGTTTGTACCATTGTACAGGACGTGGTGACTAAAACCATCTCCAAGAAAACTTGTTTTAGTTTGACAAAAATTGATGATAATCTTCCCTTAAAATCCTCTTACTTCCCAGAAATCTGTATTGTTGTCTCCTCTTTCAATCTTAATTTTATTAAATCTTTCTTCCTTTCTAATAATAGATTTTAAAACAACATTTTCACCTAAACATTGCTTTAATTACATCACGTATTTTAGCATCGTGTTTTCTATTTTGTTGCAGTCCCTCTTTATTTCTTCCTTGATTTGTGCATTATTTAGAAGTGTGATGTTTGATTACTAAATATATAAATATTTCCCTGATGTCTTTCTGTTGTTGATTTCTAAGTTAACTTTATTGTGGTCAGAGAAGATACTTTATGTTATTTCAGTTGTTTTAAATTTGTTGACTGTTTTTATGCCTAGAATACGATCTATCCTGGAGAATGTTGCAAGAGTACTTGAAAAATTGTGTATTTTTCTGCTGTTTGGTGGGTTCTTCTATATGTAGTAGTTGTATGTGGTGTATGTCATGCTTTATAGTGGTTTTCAAGTCATACATTCTCACAGATTTTCTATTTGTTTCATCACTGACCACAAAACACTGTTTAAATCAGCTATATTAAATGAAAGTATAACTTTTTTGAAGCTTCTGTTATTCCTCTTCATTCTCTCTTTGTTTCATTACTTTAGGGCTCTCATTTTAGATGCATATATACTCATAACTATTCTTTCTACCTGATGTATTGATTCTTTATCATTATGAAATGTTCCTCTTTGGCCTTAGCGTGGTGACAGCTGCGACCGGCGCACTAAGCGCGGCGGTAAGCGCGGCCTAGAGGAGCTACCCTATGTCCGAGGTCAGGGGCAGAAGCCGGGAGGACCCCATGTCCAAAGGGCGGCGGCCAAGAGGAGTTACCCCACATCCGAGGTTGGGGGCGGTGGCCAGGAAGAGCTACCCCATGTCCGAGGTCAGGGACAGAAGCCAGGAGGACCCCATGCCCAAAGGGCAGTGGCCAAGAGGAGTTACCCTATGTCCGAGGTCAGGGGCAGCGGCCAAGAGTGCCAGGCTGCAACAGCGCAGGAACAGCGGAGAAGAGCTACCCAAGTCTGAGGTCAGGGGCGGCTGCCGGGAGGAGCTACTCCACGTCTGAGGTCAAGGGCAGCGGCCGAGAGGAGCTACCCTGCATTCGAGGTCAGGGGTAGTGGCTGAGAGGAGCTACCCCACGTCCCCACGCCGGAGGCCAGGGGCGGAGGCCTGGAAGACCAACCTCACCTCCAAGGAGCAGTGGCTGCGCGGGCGCAGGAGAGCCTAGAGGATCCTGCTATCCCACGTTGAAGGTCAGGAAGGGCGACGGTGAGGAGATACCCCTCATCCCTGGTAAGGAGCAGTGGCTGCACTTTGCTGGAGCAGCTGTGAAGAGATACCCCACGCCCAAGGTAAGAGAAACCCAAGTAAGACGGTAGGTGTTGCAAGAGGGCATCAGAGGGCAGACACACTGAAACCATACTCACAGAAAACTAGTCAATATAATCACACTAGGACCACAGCCTTGTCTAACTCAATGAAACTAAGCCATGCCTGTGGGGCAATCCAAGATGGGTGGGTCATGGTGGAGAGATCTGACAGAATGTGGTCCACTGGAGAAGGGAATGGCAAACCACTTCAGTATTCTTGCCTTGAGAACCCCATGAACAGTATGAAAAGGCAAAATGATAGGATACTGAAAGAGGAACTCCCCAGGTCAGTAGGAGCCCAATATGCTACTGGAGATCAGTGGAGAAATGACTCCAGAAAGAATGACGGGATGGAGCCAAGCAAAAAGAATACCCAGCTGTGGATGTGACTGGTGATAGAAGCAAGGTCTGATGCTGTAAAGAGCAATATTGCATAGCAACCTGGAATGTCAGGTCCATGAATCAAGGCAAATTGGAAGTGGTCAAACAAGAGATGGCAAGAGTGAATGTTGACATTCTAGGAATCAGCGAACTGAAATGGACTGGAATGGGTGAATTTAACTCAGATGACCATTATATCTACTACTGCGGGCAGGAATCCCTCAGAAGAAATGGAGTGGCCATCATGGTCAACAAGAGTCCTAAATGCAGTACTTGGATGCAATCTCAAAAACGACAGAATGATCTCTGTTCGTTTCCAAGGCAAACCATTCAGTATCACAGTAATCCAAGTCTATGCCCCAACCAGTAACGCTGAAGAAGCTGAAGTTGAATGGTTCTATGAAGACCTACAAGACCTTTTAGAACTAACACCCAAAAAAAGATGTCCTTTTCATTATAGGGGACTGGAACGCAAAAGTAGGAAGTCAAGAAACACCTGGAGTAACAGGCAAATTTGGCCTTGGAATACGGAATGAAGCACGACAAAGACTAACAGAGTTTTGCCAAGAAAATGCACTGGTCATAGCAAACACCCTCTTCCAAGAACACAAGAGAAGACTCTACACATGGACATCACCAGATGGTCAACACCGAAATTAGATCAGATTGATTATATTCTTTGCAGCCAAAGATGGAGAAGCTCTATACAGTCAACAAAAACAAGACCAGGAGCTGACTATGACTCAGATCATGAACTCCTTATTGCCAAATTCAGACTTAAATTGAAGAAAGTAGGGAAGACCACTAGACCATTCAGGTATGACCTAAATCAAATCCCTTATGATTATACAGTGGCAGTGAGAAATAGATTTAAGGGCCTAGATCTGATAGAGTGCCTGATGAACTATGGACTGAGGTTCGTGACATTGTACGGGAGACAGGGATCAAGACCATCCCCATGGAAAAGAAATGCAAAAAAGCAAAATGGCTGTCTGGGGAGGCCTTACAAATAGCTGTGAAAAGAAGAGAAGCAAAAAGCAAAAGAGAAAAGGAAAGATATAAGCATCTGAATGCAGAGTTCCAAAGAGTAGCAAGAAGAGATAAGAGAGCCTTCTTCAGTGATCAATGCAAAGAAATAGAGGAAAACAACAGAATGGGAAAGACTAGAGATCTCTTCAAGAAAATTAGAGATACCAAGGGGGCATTTCATGCAAAGATGGGCTCGATAAAGGACAGAAATGGTATGGACCTAACAGAAGCAGAAGATATTAAGAAGAGGTGGCAAGAATACACAGAAGAACTGTACAAAAAAGATCTTCAAGACCAAGATAATCATGATGGTGTAATCACTGACCTAGAGCCAGACATCCTGGAATGTGAAGTCAAGTGGGCCTTAGAAAGCATCACTATGAACAAAGCTAGTGGAGGTGATGGAATTCCAGTTGAGCTATTCCAAATCCTGAAAGATCATGCTGTGAAAGTGCTGCACTCAATATGCCAGCAAATTTGGAAAACTCAGCAGTGGCCACAGGACTGGAAAAGGTCAGTTTTCATTCCAATCGGAAAGAAAGGCAATGCCAAAGAATGCTCAAACTACCACACAATTGCACTCACCTCACACTCTAGTAAAGTAATGCTTAAAATTCTCCAAGCCAGGCTTCAGCAATATGTGAACTGTGAACTTCCTGATGTTCAAGCTGGGTTTACAAAAGGCAGAGGAACCAGAGATCAAATTGCCAACATCCGATGGATCATGGAAAAAGCAAGAGAGTTCCAGAAAAACATCTATTTCTGCTTTCTTGACTATGCCAAAGCCTTTGACTGTGTGGATCACAATAAACTGTGGACAATTCTGAAAGAGATGGGAATACCAGACCACCTGACCTGCCTCTTGAGAAATCTGTATGCAGGTCAGGAAGCAACAGTTAGAACTAGACATGGAACAACAGACTGGTTCCAAAGAGGAAAAGGAGTACGTCAAGGCTGTATATTATCACCCTGCTTATTTAACTTATATGCAGAGTACATCATGAGAAACGCTGGACTGGAAGAAACACAAGCTGGAATCAAGATTGCCGGGAGAAATATCAATAACCCCAGATATGCAGATGACACCACCCTTATGGCAGAAAGTGAAGAGGAACTCAAAAGCCTCTTGATGAAAGTGAAAGTGGAGAGTGAAAAAGTTGGCTTAAAGCTCAGCATTCAGAAAACAAAGATCATGGTATCTGGTCCCATCAACTCATGGGAAATAGATGGGGAAACAGTGGAAACAGTGTCAGACTTTATTTTTTTGGGCTCCAGAATCACTGCAGATGGTGACTCCAGCTATGAAATTAAAAGACGCTTACTCCTTGGGAAGAAAGTTATGACCAACCTAGATAGCATATTCAAAAGCAGAGACATTACTTTGCCAACAAAGGTCCATCTAGTCAAAGCTATGGTTTTTCCTGTGATCATGTATGGATGTGAGAGTTGGACTGTGAAGAAGGCTGAGTGCCGAAGAATTGATGCTTTTGAACTGTGGTGTTGGAGAAGACTCTTGAGAGTCCCTTGGACTGCAAGGAGATCAAACAATTCCATTCTGAAGGAGATCAAACAATTCCATTCTGAAAGAGATCAACCCTGGGATTTCTTTGGAGGAAATGATGCTGAAGCTGAAACTCCAGTACTTTGGCCACCTCATGCGAAGAGTTGACTCATTGGAAAAGACTCTGATGCTGGGAGGGATTGGGGGCAGGAGGAGAAGGGGACGGCAGAGGACGAGATGGCTGGATGGCATCACTGACTCGATGGATGTGAGTCTGAGTGAACTCCGGGAGTTGGTGATGGACAGGGAGGCCTGGTGTGCTGCGATTCATGGGGTCGCAAAGAGTCGGACATGACTGAGCGACTGAACTGAACTGAATGTCTCTTATCCTAAACTTTATGTTGTCTTATATTATTATAGTGATTTCAGGTCTTTTAAAATTACTATCTTTTCCCATCTTTTTACTTTCAATCTGTTTGTGTCTTTAGTGTCTTCCATAGTCATCAATTGTCTCATTTTGCTTTTCATGCAGTTATACAAGCTCCATCTTTCAACTGGTTCATTTAATTCATTCACATTTAACATAATTATCAATGTGGTTGAGTTTTGCAGTTCATATTCCATATGACTTACATGTTTTTGTTATTCTTTTTCTCTTTTCCTGCCTTCTGTATTATTTAAAGCAATTTTCAAGGTGCAATTTTTATTCCTCTGATTTTTTTGCTATATTTTTTCTTAGTCATTCTGTGGATTGTAATGTATCATTAGTCTGTCAAAATGCACTTCAGATTAACAACTTAATTCTGAGAAAATATAGCAATCTTAACCGCAAACTTGGGCTTCCTTGGAAGCTCAGCTGGTAAAGAATCTGCCTGCAATGCAGGAGACCTGGGTTCGATCCCTGGGTTGGGAAGATCCCCTGGAGGAGGGCATGGCAACGCACTCCAGTATTCCTGCCTGGAGAATGCCTGCAAACAGAGGAGCCTGGCGGGCCACAGTCCACGGCGGCACAAAGAGTTGGACGTGACTAGGTGAGTAACCACCAGCACCAGTCTTGGTCTGCTTCCTCAGCTCTCCTTTGTGGTATTATTCTTAAACACATGACACAGCTTAAAATTTATAGTGTTTTGAATGTATCTTTGTACAGCTTTTCTTAGTGGTTGATCTAGGTCACCAGTGTTGTCATTTTACTATTTCATGTGAAGTTTAGAAAAACTCTTTCCTTCTCCATAGCTTTATTCTTCTTTATTTGTGTAATTGTCCTACATATTTCTTCTACATTAATTGAAAACTGCATCAAATGATGTTATAATTTTCGCTTCAACAGTTGAACTTAGTTTAGAAACTCTCAAGAAGGGAAGTCTGTTATATTTACTTATATATTTATCTTGTTGTTGCTTTTCCTTTCTTACTGATGTTCCAAGATTCCTTTACTTTAATTATTTTATCCATGTTTAGAAAATTATTTGCCCGTTCTTTGGAGTATGTCAATTGGTGACAAATTCGCTTAGTTTTTTTTTTTTCTTTTTTTCAGTTTTAGGATGCTAAGATTTTCTCTTAATTTCTGAAGGATATTTTCTTTCTATAGAATTTGACATCGATAACTCTTTTTCCTCAATTCTTGAAAAAAAGTTCTGTCACTTCCTCCTGGTCTCCATGATTTCTAATGAGAAAATCACTGTCATTTTAATTGTTTTTTTTCCTCCTATAGATAAAATGGTATTTCTCTCTCAGTGCTTTATATATATATATATATGTATTTAGTGTTCAGGAGCTTGACTATGATGTCTTGGTATGGATTAATTTGGGTTTATATCTCTTTGGGGTTCACTTAGCTTCTTAAATGTTTGGGTTTATTGGGTGTTTTGCCAAATTTGAGAATTTTCAGCCTTTCTTTCGTTAAAAATTTTTTTTTCCGTCTCACTCTATTTTGCTTCTCCTCTGGGACTCCAGTGCCACAAATGTTACATCTCTTGTTATAGTCATGTGTGTCTCTAAAGCTATCTTCATCTTTAAAGTCTGTTTTTCTCTATTGCTATATTTTCAAGTTCAGTGATTCTTTTTTCTGTTCTCCCCATTCTGCTATTGAGCACACCCACTGATAGTTTTATTTTGGCTATTGTATTTTTCCCATTCTAGAATTTTCATTTGGACTGTCTTTGTATCTTCTGCTTCTTTGCTAAAACTTTCTACTTTTCATTCAGTTCAAGCATGCTTGCCTTTCCAGCTGAGTTTTATACGTTCATGTGTTTTCATCTAAGTATTAGGCCCTTTCACTTCGGCTTGAATTCCCTTTGGCTTTTCTTGTAAGGCAGGTCTAGGAAATGAACTCCCTCAGCCTTTCTTTGCCTCAGTTTAGTTCAGTTCAGTCAGTCAAGTAGTGTCCGACTCTTTGTGACCCCATGGACTGCAGCACGCCAGGCTTCCCTGCCCATCACTGATTCCTGGAGCTTGCTCAAATGTTTCCTTCGTTTCCAAAGGATGGTTTTGCCAAATACGGTATTCCTGGTTGGTAGTCTTTTCTTTCACATGAGACTATATCATATCTAGCCTTGAAGGTTTCTTCTGAGAAATCTATTTATAGTCTCATGGGAGTTCCTTTGCATATGATGAGTCACTTTTGCTATTTTCATAATTCAGGCTTGGAGGTTGAGGGGGAAGGGGAATTCCTGCTTAACTGGAGTGAAGTTGCAGTTACGCAAGTGGATTAGCTCAAGAGATCCGCTGTACAGTTACCGCCTGTGTGTGCGCGTGCTCAGTTGCTTCAGTTGTGTCCAACTCTTCGCGACCCCATGAACTCCAGCCCACCAGGCTCCTCTGTCTATGGGATTTTCCTGGCCTGTGGCCAATTCATGTCAGTGTATGGCAAAAACCATCACATAATATTGTAATTATCCTCCAATTAAAATAAACTAATTGAGCCCTGGGATTTCTTTGGAAGGAATGATGCTAAAGCTGAAACTCCAGTACTTTGGCCACCTGATGTGAAGAGTTGACTCATTGGAAAAGACTCATGCTGGGAGGGATTGGGGGCAGGAGGAGAAGGGGATGACAGAGGATGAGATGGGTGGATGGCATCATTGACCCGATGGACGTGAGTTTGAGTGAACTCCGGGAGTTGGTGATGGACAGGGAGGCCTGGCATGCTGTGTTTCATGGGGTCGCAAAGAGTCGGACACGACTGAGTGACTGAACTGAACTGAACTGAATTGAGAAAAAGAAAGAATGCTGGAGTGGGTTGCCATGCCCTCTTCCAGGGCATCTTCCTGACCTGTGGATTGAACCTGCGTCTCCTGTGTCTCCTGCACTGCAAGTGAATTCTTTACCACTGAGCCAACTGAAAACCCCACAGAATAATGCCTATAGTCGACAATAATTTACTACACTCTTGAAATTTGTTAAGAGAATAAATCTCAGGTTATGAGTTCTTAACCACAAGCACACACTCACACACACACAAAGGGACACAAGGAGACTTTGGAGGTGATGGGTCTGTTGCCTTGATTGTGGTGATCGTTTCATAGGCATATGCTTATGTTCAGACTTACCAAACTATATAATTAATATGTGAAGCTTATTGTATATCACTTATATTTTAATGAAACTTTTAAAAATGAAAAAAGGTATAAAAAACTGCTGATATAAATTATAAAGAAAAAAAGAAAAGGAAATTCTTAAGAAAATTCTTTAGAATGAAAGGCTATAATACTAGATAGACTATAGGACAGAACATGAAGATCAATGAAAACAGTAAATATATACACTTTTTTTCTTAATTTCTTTAAAACATGTGATTGCTGTTATAGCCATGCAGCAATGTAATGTGGACTTTCTTACATGCAGAAATGAAACATATACAATTGCACAAAAATTGGAGGGTTAAAAATATATTGTTGTAAGATTCTTATATATTAAATAGTATTAGTCATTTAAGGTAAATGTGATTACACCTTGTGATCCTTATAGTAACCATGAAAAGAATAATCCAAAGAGATATGCCTAAATATCCAAAATAGGAGATATAATGGATTGTTAAGTATATTTGCTTAAGGCAGGAAAGGAGGAACAAAGAGAAAAGATAGGAAGGGCATATAGAAAACAAATAGATGGTTTATTTCAACCTGACCATACCCATAGCTACATTAGCTGTAAATGGGTTCTACTGGAGTTAAAGAGGGACATTTCATACTAGGAGTATCAATATATTAGGACACTTCCTAATTCTAAATGCATTTGTACCTTAAAACAGAACTTCAAAATACACAAATCAAAAATTGACAAAATAAAGGGAGGGATAACATGTCCAAAATTATAGCTGCAGACTACAATGTTCCTCTTTCATAAATTTATAAAACAAGTAGACAAAAAAAATCTGTAAAAGATAGGATGTTTGAATAACACTTGATGTAATTGTACATATTGATGTAATTGACTTTTATAGATCACTACAGCCAACAAATACGGAATACATATTCTTTCCTATTGCCCATGAAATGTCACAACAGAACATATGTTATGTCAGAAAGCAAATTTCAGTATAGCATTTCAAAAGAATTAGTGAAGATAAATTCCCCCACCACAATGGAATTAAAGTAGAAATCAATACCAAAAAGATAACTAGAGATCCTCGAATTTGGAGATATAAAGCAACACACTTCTAAATAACCAATGGGTGAAAAAATAGAGAAACTAGAAAAACTCTCAAATGTGATGAAAACACAACATATAAAAATACGTGGGGGTATACACATTTACAGAATACCTGATCAGTAGTCCTCAAAACTGTTAAGATCATAAAAAACAAGGAAAGTCTGAAAAACGGTCAGTTTGGAGGAAACTTAGGAGACATGATGGCGAAATGTGTGTGTTCTGGATGGGATCAATGAACCATCAGTATTGGTTCACTAGTTGTGACAAATCTATCGTGTGTCTCTATACGTATACCTGTGAGATAGTAACAAAGGGGAAACTGGGTATGGAGTATATGGGAACTCTTTGTACTATCTTTGCAACATTTTTGTAAATCTAAAATTATTCTTAAAATTAATATTTTAAAAGATATGTGGGATTCAACCAAATAAATTTTAGAGGAACATTGTAGGTTAAAATATTTATATTAGGAAAGAATAAAAATTTGAAATCAGACTTATCTTCTATGTTAAGATAGCATGAAAACAGATTACACAGAATATGGCTAAGCAATGCAAAAAATCAAGAAACCCAAAAGTCATTTCTTTGAAAATATTAATAAAAATGATAAAAATCTAGCAAGATTGATTTTTTAAAATAGAGAAAAAATAAATTATCAATATCAGGATGAAAGAGAGACCACCACTATTTTAAAGACACTGCTAAGATAATAAGGGACTATTATAAGCAAATTTATGCAAATTTATTCAACTTATATGAAATGAAAAATTCCCTTGAAAAATTCAACTTATTAAGGCTAAGATAAGAAGAAACAGAAAATCTAAAATTTCCTATATTTATTTATTATGGAACTTGAATTTATAATTAAAGGCCCACAAAACTTCAGGCCAGATGGCTTCATTTTTTTTCTACCCAACATCTCCGGAAGAAATAATACCAACAGTATGCAAAGTTTTTCAGAAAAAAGAAATGAATATTTCCCAACTCATTTTATGAGGACTAAAGTAAAACAGATACCAAAACCTGAAAAGGATATTATAAGAGAAGGGAAATTATACAAATCAATATTGCTCAGGACTAGGTGCAAAATTTTTCAAAATATTAACAAATCAAAAACCAACAGTATATAAAATGATAATATATATGTTGTTGTTGCTGTTCAGTAGCTAAGTTGTATCTGACTTTCTGTGACCTCACACACTGCAGCTCGTCAGGCTCCTCTGTCCTTCACTGTCTCCCGAAGTTTGCTCAAATTCATGTCCGTTGAGTGTGATCATCTTGATAGATGCATAAAAAACATTTGTAATGTTCAATGTCTATCTATGATTTTAAAATTTAGAGAAAACTGTTATTGAACTAGTAATATAAGAAAACTTCCACAAAAGGGAAATGTACTCCCAAAAGCCCCTATAGCTAATACCAGACTTGATAGTGGAAGCCTGAACTGTCTCCCTTAAGATGAAAAATAAGGCAAAGATTTTCACTCTTAATACCTCTAATCCACATGTTCTAGAGGTCATAGCAATTGCAATAGAGCAAGGACAGAATAAAAGACAAAAATTAGAAAGAAAGAAGTAACCTTTCTTTATTCTCAGATAATGATTCTGTATATGAAAATCTCTTTTAAAAAACTACCAGAAAAAAAGAAAACCCTTTTAGGAGTAATAATTTAATTTAGCAAAGCTTCAGGATACAAGGTGAGTATACCAAAATCAAATGTATGTCTCAACGATAGCTATAACAACTGAAAAATGAAATTTAAACTTAGTACCATATAAAAGAACAAAAGATACTAATTTCTGGGGGATAAATTGAACAAAATGAAAAATTCAGTGCGTTCATAAATTTTAAAAATGCAAACACATGGGGAGCTACGCCATGTTCCTAAATAGGGAGACTCGATGTTATTAAAATGTCATTTCTCCCATATTGATCTACAGATTCAACACAATCACAGTCAATAGCCTAGCAGGCTTTCTAACAGAAATTGATAAACTTGTCCTAAAATTTATATAGAAATAGACTTCCACCGCCAGCTGAGATGGAGTAACAGGGATCCAACGCACGCTTTCATCTGAAACAACAATAACAACAATAAGACAAGCATATAAAATGATGCTTTCCAAGACCTTCAACAGCAGGACAAAGAAGGACAGAGAGACAGGAGACCCCTGGGACGGTCCCTTCACTGCTGCAGTTTCTTCGTTGTTGTTCAGTCGCTCAGTCGTGTCTGACTCTTTGTGACCCCATGGGGTGTAGTGTAGCCGCAAGCGCCTCTGTCCATGGGATTCTCCAGGCAAGAATACTGGAGTGGGTTGCATTTCCTTCTTCAGGAGATCATCCTGACCTAGGGATCGAACCTGGTCTCCTGCATTGCAGGCAGATTCTTTACTGCTGAGCCACCAGGGAAGCCCCATCCCAGCTTCTTGCCTTGAGATAATTTGTAGGCTGTGGTACAGTCGGGGAGCCCTGGCAGAGTGGGCAAAGTCCCTGGGTTGAGGATCTCAAGATGCGGGTCCAGGGACACCAAGGTAACTGGAGCTCACAGGGCAGAGCACCAGGGAGGAGAAAGCAGAGTAGAGAAAGAACCACCAAGGGACTTCCCTGCTGTCCAGGGAAGACTCCAAGCTGCTAATGCAGGGGCCCAGGTCTGATCCCTGGTCAGAGAACTAGATCCCACATGCTGCGACTAAGAGCTCTCAGGCCATGGGTGAAGATCCCACATACCACGACAAAGACCAGGCACAGCCAATAAGAGAAAGAAAAAAAAAGGAATCCCTGGGATCTCCAGAGGGTGCCTTGAGTACTTGCTGAGTGCCCATTGGCACATTGGTGTAAGGAAACCACCGTGGCTGGGGAAAGAACAGCTTGTACAGACTAGCAGGAATAGTAGCAAATTCTGGGAGATAATAAAGGACAGGGAAGCCTGGCGTGCTGCAGTCCACGGGGTTGCAAAGAGTTGGACATAACTTAGCGACTGAACAACAGCAACTCACACAGCACTAACTGGGAATATTGCCTCTTCCAATAGCCAGGCTGGGAAACCCCATAATTCATGGGGATTTGGGTAAAGTACTTGGAAAGGTCTGGTCTGAGCAGTGGGACATGATCAGCCCTTATCAGGGTGGGACCAGGGTGAGGCAAGTGAGACTACATAGAGTGACTCGGGACGGCACCTCCTTCAATTTTGCAGTCCAGGCACCTCGCTTTCTCCGACTCAGCACCACCACCCTAGATTAAACACTGCTGTGATCTCACCTAGCAAATCACTCAGACAAGACCCAAAGGATCAAATGGTTTGCAAGCAATTTAACTGCAGCTCAGAGCACAGCTCAGGAATATTTATGTTTATGCTTCTGGCACCCGACAAGGTAAAATTCACCATGTCTGGAATCCAAACAAAGATGATCAGGCTGCAAATTAGCAGAAACGTTAAGTCCCATAATGAGGAGAATAATCAGTCAGTCAAATCCAGCCCAGAAGTGTGTTAGAATTAACAGACAAGGACATCAAAGCAGTTATTATAACGGTGTGCCATATGTTCAAAAGTTAAGTAGAGCCATGGAGAATATAAAAAAAGATGCAAACTGAATATCTGGAGATGAAAACTGCAATGTTGTGATGAAAAATCTACTGGATGGAATTAACAGCATATCAGACACTGCAGACGAAGAGTGAATTTTCAGATGTAGCAATAGAACATACGCAATATGAAATATGCAGAGAAAAAGGCTTTTCAAGTCTAATACACATGCCCTTTGAGCCCTGGCAGGAGAAGTCTCTTGTTCATGAATCAGAAAATCACCTACTGTTAAAATTCCAAATCAACTCAAATTGATCTATAGGGTCAGTACAATCACAATAAAAATCCCAAACAGCCTTTTTTTTTTTTGGTAGAAATGGAAAGTGAAGTGAAGTGAATTTGCTCAGTCGTGTCCGACTCTTTGCAACCCCATAGACTGTAGCCTATCAGGCTCCTCCATCCATGGGATTTTCCAGGCAAGAGTAGTGGAGTGGGTTGCCATTTCCTTCTCCAGAGGACCTTCCCGACCCAGGGATCGAATCCAGGTCTCCCGCATTGTAGGCAGACACTTTACCATCTGAGCCATCAGGGAAGCCAGAAATGGAAAAGATGATTCTAAAGTTTTTATAAAAATGCATAGGACCTAACATGGCCAAAATAACTGTAAAAATAAAAGTAAAGTTAGAAGCCTATCTCTATCTGATTTCAACTTATTAAAAAACCTAACATGTCAAAACACTAATTTGAAATGATACATACATCACCCCATGTTCACCGCAACATTATTCACAATGGCCAGGACATGTAAACCACCCAAGTGTCCATTGCTGGATGGATGGATGAAAAAATATAGCATGTATATTCAGTGAAATATTCAGCCCTAAAAAGAATGACATTTTGTCTTTTGCAACAACATGGGTGGACCTTGAGGGCATTTAGTGAATTAAGTGAATTTAAGTGAATTAAGTCAGAGAAATATTGGAGTGTTAGTTGCTTAGTCGTGTCCGACTCTTTGCGACCCCATGGACTGAAGCCTACCAGACTCCTCTGTCTGTGGGATACTCCAGCCAAGAACACTGGAGTAGGTTGCCATACCCTTCTCCAGGGGGTTTTTCTGACCCAGGGACTGAGCCCTGATCTTCTACGTTGCAGGCAGTTTCTTTAACCATCTGAGCCACCAGGGTGAATCAAAATTCATTCGAGTTTGTCTGTAAACCTGAACAAACTTCTTTGCCAACCCAGTATAAACACTGTATGGTCTCACTTACATGTGGAATTTAAACCAACAATAAAAACCGAGCTCACAGATGCAGAGAAGAGACTGGTGGTTGCCAGAGGCAGGGTGGAGGAGTGGGTAACGTGGGTGAAGGGGGTCAAAGGAAACACCTTCAATTGTTAAATTAGTCATCAAGTCATGATGCACAGCATGATGACCTAATGAGTAAGACTGTACTGCATATTGGAAAGTTGCTGAGAGAGGAGATCTTAAAAGTCCTCACCGTAAGAAAAAATGTTTTGTAACTATGTTAAAAAGGCTGTAGTATGATATCGACCACATGAATGACAAATAGGTTAATGGAACAGAAAAATGAGTTTAAAATTAGACTGCAAAATTGATTTTTGACAAAAGTACAAAAAGGAAATGGAGGTCTTTTCAACAAATGGTGCTGGATACCCATAGCCCATAAATTGAACTTTGATCTGTAACTTGCACCATATACAAAAATTAACTCAAAACGAGTCTTAGACCTAAATGAAAAATCTAAAATCTTCTAAAGGAAAATACTGAAGGAATTTTTTGTGACTTTGAGTTAGGCAAAGATTTCTTGGATGTGATGTTAACAGCGTGATTCATGAAAGAACAAGCTGATAAATTGTGCTTCATCAAAAGCGAAAACCGTCCTTCAAAAGACATTCTTAAGAGAATGAAAGGACAAGCGGCAGACTAGGAGAAAGTATTTTCAGAGCGTGTATCTGATAAAGGACTTGTATTTGGAATGTATATAAATAAATGTTTAGAATAATAGTAAGAAAACACAACCTCATTTTTTAATGGACAAAATGGTTGAATGTACACTTCTCCATATAGACGGAAAATAAATGAGAGAAATAGGCTCAACGTCGCCATCATTAGTGAACTACATGTTAAAACCACAGTATGCGTTTCCTTAAAAAACAAGAGATTCCTTATGACCCAGCACCACTCCTGGGCTTATATCTGGAGAAAACCATAATCTGAAAAGGTGCATGTACCCCAGTGTTCATAGCAGCACTAGTTACAATAGCCGAGACAAGGAAGCGACCGAAACCATCAACAGATGACTGGATAAAGAAGATGTAGTACGTAAATACAATGGAATACTACTCAGCCTTTAAAGAGAATGATATAATACCATTTGCAGCAACATGGATGGATCTAGAGATTATCATACTAAGTGAAGTAGGCCAGATACGATACTACTTGTGCGTGGAATCTAAAAAAAATGATACAAATGAACTTATTTATAAAACAGAAGTAGACTCGCAGACATAGAATATTAACTTTTGGTAACCAAAGGGGGAAGCAGGGGAGGAAAAAATTAGGAGTTTGAGATTAACATATACACACAGGTATATACTTAAAATAAATAACATGGACCTACTATATAGCACAGTGAACTCTACTCAATACTCTGTAATAACCTAAATGGGAAAAGCACGTGAAAAAGAAAAGATATGTATAATTGAATCACTTTGCGGTACACCTGAAACTAACATAATACTGTAAATCAACTATATTCCAATAGAAACTTAAAATACCACAATGAAATACCACTTCATGCTAGAGAGTATGGCTAAAATGAAAAGACTGACCAAACCAAATGCTGACAAAAATGTGGAGCAACTGAAACTCACATCCTGCTGGTGTGGGTGCAGAACGGTACAACCACTTTGAAAAGCGGTTTGACAGTTCCTTGAAAAGTTAAATGTACCCCAACCGTATGTTCTGGCCACTCCACTCTCAGATATTTACATAAGAGGAAAGGAAGCATATGTCGACACAAATACTTGTACATGAATATTCATAGTGCTTCTGTTTGTAATGCCTCCAAATGGGAAGCAACCCCAAATATCCAGCAACTGGTAGAAGGATAAATAAATTTTAGTACATTTATGCAATGAAATACTACTGAGCAATAAAACAAAAGAAGCTTTGATATACTTAACAGGTATGGATCTCAGGAAAATTGAGTGAAATAAAGTAGATAAAAAAAGTGTACATATAGTGGATTCTATATAGACGAACTCTAGAAAATACAGGCTAATCTGTAGTGCAGAAAGCATATCAATGGTTCCCTGGAAGAAGCGGGAGGAGGGAGAATATAAAGATTACAAAGAGACCAAAGAAAACTTCAGGGCATGATGGATATCTTTATTTTCCTGATAGTGGTCATGGTTTCACAGATATACATGTGTGTATATATATAATCCTATCAAATTGTACACTTAAAATACATGCAATTAATTGAGTGTAATTATTATATCTCAGTAAAGCCTGGTGTACTGCAGTCCATGGGGTCGCAGAGAGTTGGACGTGACTGAGTGAACAATATAAAGAGGCTAGAAGAGTCAACACAATCATGTAAAAGATAAGCACTGCTGATGGACCTGCATAGCTTGATTTCAAGAATGGCTAAAATGCTACAGTAATTATTTCAGTATGGTATTGCCACGTGGTTAGACAAACAGATAATGTAACAGAATATAGCGTCTAGAAGTAGATTCACACGTATAGGGCCAATTGAAATGTGATGAAAACTCCAGTGTAATTCCAGAGGGAAAGCAAACTCCTTCCAACAAATGATACTGCAACAACTTGATATCCATATGGGGAAAAAAAATGAATCTTGACTGTATCCTCACACCATATAAAATTGTTTTGTTGTGAACTATGGACCTAAATGTAAAGGCTACATCACTGGAAAATATCTGTGAGACCTTCATGTGAACATGTATTCTTAGAGAGGGTTCAAAAATGTTAACCGTAGAAGAAAAGAATGATAAATTGGATTTTGTAAAAAATTAAAGATTTCAGCTCTGCTCATTAAAAGACTCCTTTAGTAAAGTGAAAATGCAAGCAACAGATTGGGAGAAAATATTTACAGTACATATATTTGAAAAAGGACTTATAGCCTGAATACATATATAACTACTATGAATCAAAATGAAAAAGGTAGTCCTATAAAATATGAGCAAAATATTTGCATAGATCAGTTCAGTTCAGTCGCTCAGTTGTGTCTGACTCTTTGCGACCCCATGGACTGAAGCACACCAGTTTTCACTGTCTATCACCAACTCTTGGAACTTGCTCAAACTCATGTCCATCAAGTCAGTAGTACCACCCAACTGTCTCATCCTCTGTTGTTCCCTTCTCTTCTTGCCATCAATCTTTCCCAGCATCAGGGTCTTTTCAAATGAATCAGTTGCATGAAGTGGCCAAAGTATTGCAGTTTCAGCTTCAGCATCAGTCCTTCCAATGAATATTCAGGACTTATTTCCTTTAGAATGGACTGGTTGGATCTCCTTGCAGTCCAAGGGACTCTCAAGAGTCTTCTCCAACACCACAGTTCAAAAGCATCAATTCTTTGGAGCTCAGCTTTCTTTATAGTCCAACTCTTACATCCATACATGACCACTGGAAAAACCATAGCTTTGACTAGACGGACCTTTATTGACAAAATAATTTCTCTGCTTTTTAATATGCTGTCTAGGTTGCTCCTTTTCCTCCAGGGAGCAAACGTCTTTTAATTTCATGGCTGCAGTCACACATCTGTAGTGATTTTGGAGCCCAAGAAAATAAAGCCTTTCACTGTTTCCATTGTTTCCCCATCTAATTGCCACAAAGTGACGGGACTGGATGCCATGATCTTAGTTTTTTGAATGTTGAGTTTTAAACCAACTTTTTCACTCTCCTCTTTCACTTTCATCAAGAGGCTTTTTAGTTCTCTTATTTGCATAGATACTTCACAGAAAAATATATACAAATGTCCAATATGTTCATGAAAAGGTGTTTAGCATTATTGGTGATCAGAGAAATGCAGTTTAATGCTGCGATGAATTTAACACATTTCATACCTGTAGAATGACTAAACTTAAAAACTGGCAGTATCAAGGGTGACTGAGAATATAGAACAATCAGGCTTTTCATAAATTATTGTGAAAGTATCAAGTGCTACAACTACTTTGGAAAACTCTTTAATGATTTCTTATAAAACTAATATACATGAAATCAATAATCAAGCAATTCTACTCTTAGGTAGTCACCTAAGTGACATGAAATAAGAAATTTATATGAAATGATTTATAGACATTTTATTTATAATAGCTAAAAACTGAAAATAACCTAAATGGCCATCAACAAGATAATGGATTGAACCAATCATGGTTTATTTACTCAGAGAAGGCAATGGCAACCCACTCCAGTACTCTTGCCTGGAAAATCCCAGGAAAAAGGAATGTGTGATTGATATATGCAAGAACATGAGTGAATAGCCAAAGCATTATGTTGCATGGATAAGTCTAAAAACAAATGAGAGAGCCTCCTGTACAATTCTAATTTATGGGAAGTTCTACAACAGGCAAAATAGGCAAATTGTTGTTGGGAAGTTAGAACAAAGACTGGACTGGGTCAGGTGGTGAGCATCTGGGATGATAAAGTGTTACGTATCTTGAGTTGGGAGTTGTGTATATGGTGTACACATTTGTCAAAACCAAACTGTATACTTCTGATCTGTCTATTTAATTATATGTAAATTGGGTATTATACATCAGCTATAGTTCAATAAAATTTTTTTAAGTTCTAAAAAAATTATATAGGAATTACACCCCAATGAAAAGGGTATGAAGAAAGCTAAGCACAGAAGAACTGATGCTTTTGAACTGTGGTGCTGGAGAAGACTCTTGAGAGTCCCTTGGACTGCAAAGATATCCAACCAGTCCATCCTAAAGGAGATCAGTCCTGGGTGTTCATTGGAAAGACTGATGATGAAGCTGAAACTCCAATACTTTGGCCACCTCATGTGAAGAGCTGACTCACTGGAAAAGACCCTGATGCTGGGAGGGATTGGGGGCAGGAGAAGAAGGGGACGACAGAGGATGAGATGGCCGGATGCCATCACCAACTCAATGGACATGAGTTTGGGTAAACTCTGGGAGTTGGTGATGGACAGGGAGGCCTGGAGTGCTGCGATTCCTGGGGTCACAAAGAGTCGGACACGACTGAGCGACTGAATTGAACTGAACTGAAAAGGGTATTGTGGAAAAACTATAACAAACACAAACATATATTCTCCTGATAACACTGAGATACATGAAGCCACAAGCAATGACACTGTGGAGAAAACTAGATAAATCAACAATTAAAACCATCATTTAAAGTCTCCCTCTCAGAAGCTGATAGGTCATTAGATCACGCAGTCAAAAGCATAAAGCAGAGACAGAAGATTGAAATAACATAAGAAACTTGAGCTCTTAAGAAATTGAAATAACAATCATAGACATTCCCCTCAAAAAATCCTCAGGCGCAGAGAGCTTTAGATGAGAGCGCTACAAAACAGTTAAGGATCAGATAGATACTCTTAGAGAAATTGTTTCCGAAAACAAAATAAATAGAAAATAAGGAAATCTGCCCAACTCCATTTTATGAGGCAAAATAGCGTTTATCTCAAGTTCAGATATGACCAATATGAGGAGAACAATAAGTCTATTTCACTTATAAAAACAGAAGCGAAATTCCGAATAAGCTGCTAACTAATTAACCCTACAGTGTATTTTGAGAAATTATCTAGTCAGGTTTATTCCAGGAGTGCAAGAACAGTCTAACACCAGAAATTCTATCAGTGTTATTTACCGTGTTATCAGACCAAAGGAGCAAAATGACTCAACACATGCAGCAGAGTGTTTGATAAAGTTTTTGTGATTTTAAGGCACTAGTGGTAAAGAATATAGTCTGTTACACAGCAGAGAAAATGAATCCATGGTCTGTGTAGAATGGCTCCATTGTACAGCCAGCTACTACCGCCAACTCGGGGCCCTTCTCTTTCAAACCAGATCTGGCAATTTGGGGGCACTCTGGCTTCAACATGTTTCAGAATGAGTTGAAATCCATCAAGAAACTCAGCTGGCATTTTCACACAACTATCTTGAATTTATAGATTAATATGGGAAAATATGCCATTTTTACAGTTTTAAGGGTTCAGTTCAGTTCAGTCACTCAGTCATGTCCGACTCTTTGCAACCCCATGGACTGCAGCACGCCAGGCTTCCCTCTCCATCACCAACTCTCAGAGCTTACTCAAACTGTCTGTTGAGTTGGTGATGCCATCAAACCATCTCATCCTCTGTCATCCCTTTCTCCTCCCACCTTCAATCTTTCCCAGCATCTGGGTCTTTTCAAATGAGTTAGTCCTTCACATCAGGTATCCAAAGTACTGGAGTTTCAGCTTCAGCGTCAGTTCTTCCAATGAACATTCAGGAATGATTTCCTTTAGGATGGACTGGTTGGATCTCCTTGCTGTCCAAGGGACTCTCAAGAGTCTTCTCCAACACCACAGTTCGAAAGCATCAATTCTCTGGCACTCAGCTTTCTTTATAGTCCAACTCTCACATCCATACATGACTACTGGAAAAACCAAAGCCTTGACTAGATGGACCTTTGTTGGTAACAGCAAAGGTCTGTTGGCAACAGATTAAGCACCCATGGAAAGAGTCTTTCTTTCTCCTTTATTTGTATTTTCCTTTACGTCTGTTATGGACTGGATGTTTGGTCTTCCCCTAATATATAGGTTCAAGTCCTAATTGGAGAAGGCAATGGCAACCCACTCCAGTGCTCTTGCCTGGAAAATCCCATGGATGGAGGTGCCTGGTAGGCTGCAGTCCATGGGGTCGATAAGAGTCAGACATGACTGAGCTACTTCACTTTCACTTTTCATTTTCATGCATTGGAGAAGGAAATGGCAACCCACTCCAGTGTTCTTGCCTGGAGAATCCCAGGGATGGGGGAGCCTGGTGGGCTGCCGTCTATGGGGTCGCACAGAGTTGGACACGACTGAAGCGACTTAGCAGCAGCAGCAAGTCCTAATCCCCAGTGTGATGGTGTTTGGAGATGGGGCAT
Organism: Bos indicus; assembly: GCF_029378745.1. NCBI lineage: Eukaryota > Metazoa > Chordata > Mammalia > Artiodactyla > Bovidae > Bos > Bos indicus. The sequence continues at coordinate 66,210,917 of NC_091780.1, read as the reverse complement.
TGGGAAGGTAATTAGGGTTAGATGAGGTCATGATGGTGGGTCTGAATGATGGGATTAGTGCCTTAGTAAGAAGGGACACAGACTCTATGGACATGAATTTGAACAAACTCCAGGAGATAGTGAAGAACAGGAAAGCCTGGCGTGCTGCAGCCCATGGGGTTACAGAGTTGGACTTGACTTGGGGACTGAAGAGACACCAGAGAACTTGCTCTCTCTCTTGCTTCACCACCTAAAGACCCAGCAAGATGGCAACCATCTGCAAACCGGGAAGAGGGGTCTCGCCAGAACCCAGCCATGCCGACATGCTGGTCTCAGACTCCCAGCTTCTAGAACCGTGAGAAATACATTTCTGTTATTCAGGCTTCATGCCCTGGTCCGCCGTCTACAGTATGTTGTGACAGCGACCCAAGGAGACCGATACAGTGTCCTTTCAATGTTTTCCAGTTTCTTTCTTCATTTTTTCACACATCTTTCGTGGACTTCACATTTCTTACATTTTAATAGTTTCCTTTGTAACGGTTTTCTCCATTCATTTCTGCCTTCATCTCTAGATACTTCACCGTTCGTGCTCTTCTGGTGAATGTATCTCTTTTTCTATTATATTTCTAATTAGTTAATACTGGTGCAGAGGAAAGCCACTAATTTTAGTAAGCTGATCTTGCATTCAGCAATCTTGCTAAACTCTATTATTAGTTCCAATCAATTTTCTGTTCTTTCTGGTGGGTTTCTATGTAGATGATATATAATCTGTGGGTAATGACAGAGGTGCCTCTTCCTTCTTCTCTTCCTAGCCCTTCATTTTCCCGTGTTATGGGATTAGCCAGAGCCTCCTAGGATAACATGAATAGCTGTAGTGTCTCTACTTGTCGTGTTTCCAGCATGAGAAGAAATGAATCTAAAGTTTGTCCACAGAGTAGCATGTTTTCCGGAAACTTAATATAAAGAGCCGTAACCAGATTAGGAGTGTTCATTTCTACTCAGAGTCTCCTGCATGGGTGGGTGTGTACTCAGCTGTGTCCGACTTTTTACAACCCCATGGATTGCAGCCCGCTAGGCTCCTCTGTCCATGGGATTTTCCAAGCAAGAATACTGGAGTGGGTTGCCATTTCCTTCTCCAGGAAATCTTCCCGACCCAGGCATTGAACCTGCATCTCCTGCTTGGCAGGCAGATTCTTTACCACTGAGTCACTGGGGAAGCCCTTGGTGAGGAGTAAAGCTATAGAATTAATAAGTGGGCAGCATATTTTTGCAGCTTTCAGATGGGGTGGGACTTGTGAAAGATAATCCTTTATACATCACAACCCAGATGATGACATGCTGACGGATTTGGCTACATTGAAACGAAAGATAGCAGTCCATGGGAGATAGAATTAATAGGCAGGGGACAGATCGCAATGTGGTGTTTATAACACTGGAACTGATAGGGGATTACTACCCAGAACATGCAGGGGTCCCTGACGAATCAGTAAGAGATTGGCCACTGGCAGAGAACAGTGGACAGCTGGAAGAAGGAAAAACGTGAAAGGCCAATGAGCATGTGAAGAGAGAGCTCAATTTCAGTAGTAATTTGGGGGACAAAGCAAACATAGTCATAAAGCGCTGATTTTGTAAAAAGATAAGTTGGAGAGTACAAATGTGGGTAGAGGTGAAGGGGGGTAGGAGACCTGAGCGCCCTGTGCTGGGGACAGTCTGGGGGCACGTTTCACATTGTGTTGAGTGGCTCGTCACTCCGTCACCCCCCACCTTAGCCCACGGCGGGGACAGGACCAGGGGATGCAGAAAAGGACCTCCCTTGCAGCCCCAGATGAGGAGGAGACAGCCCACGTTTCGTTGCAGGGGAAGGCGCGGGGAGAATGAGGGTGTGGGCCGCGGGACTCCGTAGCACTGTCAGAGTCGCTGAACGAGCGTCGTGCACAGCAGCAGCAAGCAGCACGGACAGATTTTTAAGGCATATTGTTGAATGAAAAAAGTAGGAAACAGGAGCTTTATAGCACAACAAAATGTACTTACCACGGAAACAACACTTACCAAGAAAACACAACAGTTACGTGTTTTTCTGAGTTAAATGCTTACAGGCAGGCCTCGTTTTACTGCGCTTCACACATACTGTGGTTTACAAGTTAAGGGTTTCTCTGGTGACCCAGCGTCAAGCGGGTCATTTGGTGCTGTTTTTCCAACACTGCTCGCTCACTTTGTGTCTCTGTGTCGTGTTTTGGTAATTCTCGCCTCACTCCAAACTTTTATTATTATTATTATTATTATACGTGTTATGATAATCAGTGATCAGTGATCTTTGATGTTACTCTTGCAAACAGATTACCACTCACTGAAGGTTCAGATGATGGCTAGCATTTTTGAGCAATAAAGTGTTTTTTAATTAAGGTGTACTTTGCTTTTTAGACATAGGCTCTTGCACACTTAGGATACTTAACAGTATGGCGTAAACATCACTTTATTTTTCTTCCAGATTTATCAAGATGCAGTTGACATAGAGCACTGTATAATTGAAGAGGTACAAAGCATAATGATTTGACTTATACACATCATGACACGGTGACCACAATAAGCTGAGTGAACATCCATCATCTCATAAATACGAAATTAAAGAAACAGAAAAAAATGTTTTTCTTGTGGTAACAACTCTTGGGGGTTATTCTCTTAACTTTTGTAGGTAACGTACAGTAGTGTTAATTATGTTTATTCTGTTCTGCATTGCGTTCCTATTACCTGTTTATTTTATAATTAGAAGTTTGTATGTTTTGACTATCTGTATCCTATACCCCCTCCCCAAATGCCCACCTTGGGTAACCACAAATCTGATCTCTTTTTCCATGAGCTTGTTTAGTTTTGAATTATAATTGACCTATAACACTATGAGGCTTCCCTGATGGCGCTGATGGTAAAGAATTTGCCGACAGTGCAGGAGACCCAGGTTTGATCTCTGGGTCAGGAAGACCCCCTGGAGAAGGGAATGACTACCCACTCCAGTATTCCTGCCTGGAGAATAGCACTATGTTGGTTCCTTACCAATATAACGTAAGCATAACTTTTATATGCACTTGGAAGCCAAGAAATTCGTGTGATTTGTCTATTGGTATAATGGCTTTACTGCAGAGATCTGAAACCCAACCTGCAGGATTGCCGAGAATGTGTTGTTGTTGTTGTTCTGTCGCTCAGCTGTGTCCGACTCTTTGCGACCCCCTGGATGGGGCGACAGGCTTCCCCGTCCCTCATTACCTCCTAGAGTTTCTCAGATTCGTGTCCACTGAGTCGGTGATGCTGTCTAACCGTCTCATCCTCTGCTGCCCCCTTCTCCTTTTGCCTTGAATATTTCCCAGCATCAGGGTCTTTTCTAATGAGGCAGCTCTTCACTTCAGGTGGCCCAAGTATTGTAGCTTCAGCTTCAGCATCAGTCCTTCCAATGAATATTCAGGGTTGATTTCCTTTAGCATTGACTGGTTTGATCTCCTTGCAATCCAAGGGCTTCTCAAGAGTCTTCTCCAGCATCACAGTTCAAAATCATCAATTCTTTGGTGCTCAGCCTTCTTTATGGTCCAGCTCTCACATCCATGCATGACTACTGGAGAAACCACACCTTTGTCTATATGGACCTTTGTCGGCAAAGTGATGTCTCTGCTTTTTAATATGATGACTGTAGATGAGATAATTCCAGTGAGCATCTTGAGAAGCAAGGCAGAAATAAAGATGAGAGTTGGGGACAAAAGGTGAAGATTAATAACGTGAAAGATAATAGACAGTAAGTGTATACCATGAAGTAAGGAGTGCGATGAACTCAATTGTCTGAAGCTAAGATGCAAATTTTAAAATACATACATCATGGGATGTGGAGGCTGGTCTCCAGGGTGCTCCCAGCACCAAATACCTCACTGATACCCCCCAGAAAGCCCCGTCTTCCTCTGTTTGGATTTTCTTTTATGCTGGAGCCTTTCAGTGGTCCTGGTGCTTCCTTCCCTGGGAGGAGGTCTTTCTAGGGGCTGAGGTGAGGTGGGTGAGGCAAGCTGTTGTCCCACCGTGACAGTGTTCCACCCCTTACCCCTCTGGGCCGCAGGATTGCCTTCTCCACTTGGGAACGTGAGTGGGAACAGCCAATTTAAGAGCTGGAGGCTCTTTCTTCATGACCCTAAGGCCAGCAGTGCCCTGGCAGGGGTGCTGAGCTGACTGCTTGGGGTACAGAACAGAGATAATTAAGAGAGAGGGAGGCCCCCCAGGATGAGTGTGTGGGGTGAGCAGATACAGAGGCCACTGAAATGGGGGGGGTGGCTGCTTGTTTTTGGAGCATCACCTCACCTAACCTACCTGATATGGGGCTTCCATTAGGGGTCCCCAGCCCAGCTTTCCTCTTCTCTGTAATTCTAAAAGTTCTAAGACCTGGCAGGGGCTGGGAAGACAAGAAGTTTCTGATCAATTTTTCCACCCAGCCCACGCTCTGCAAGAGTAGTCATTACTACAAGCCCTTAGATGACTCACGTCCAGAGAGTGAGGGCCAGTGACAGCCCCCGTCTCCCCTGATTCTCAGGAATTAGCTGTCTGCTTCCTGCGGTGTCCGGATGTGCTCAAGAGGCTTCTCGAGTGTCCGTAAGAACAGACTCCATCACCCTGGCAGACAAGGAGCTGAGCAAGGACCCTTGGGGATGATGTGAAGGACAGGAAAATGTGGGGGTGACTGAGGCCCGCCCACCTGGCCTGCAATTATTTAATTTTCCTGGAAAATCAGCATCATCAAGATGAATACTTGGCTGATTTCAGGGCAGATTAAAGCACTTGATAAGAAGTGTGTTAATGCTCATTTATCACTTGACAATCCTCGCTGAAAGCTTGCTGATTAACTGGTCAGGTCTGACTGTCCCGCTGTCCCACTTCTGCCCAGAACCAGGGGAACCGGGGTGGGGTGGAGGTGGGGCGACTCGCACTTTATGTTCCAAGTTCGTCTTCAAATCCTTTAGGCACAACCTTCCTTCCCTGGTATGAACCGAACTGTGTCTCCCACCCTCTACAAATCCACATGTTGAAGTCCTACCCCCTCCCCCAGTCCCTAGAATGTGACTCTGGTTGGAGACTGGGTCCTTGTGAAGTAACAAGTTAAAATGAGCTCGTTAGAGTGGATCCTAACCTGATCAGGCAGGTGTCCTCATGAGATAAGGGGAGACCAGGACACGGACGCTGACAGAGGGGAGAGGGTGTGAAGACGCAGAGAAGGCAGTTCTCTCCAAGCCAAGGAGAGAGGCCTGCAGAAGAGACTGCAGTAGATCCCCTGTGTAAGAACCTTCAAGGTGAGAAGTTTCAAAGATGCGAGCGCACATCCCGTTCCAGCAAGGAACGGAACCTGTGCCGTCAGCGTCGGTGTGAATGACGTCACAGCTTGCCCCGCCCCCCGTCTCCCATTGCTGACCGCCCTGCAGCTCCGCCATCTCCCACCTCCTCCCCGCCTCCAGTCAGTAACTCTTCTCGCCTGTTCACGCGATGCCAGCCCCTGTATGCCAGCTATTGTACTGCACTGCTCTGCTTTTCAAGATGGAACATGTTTTACTTTTTGTGCTTGTTTTTTACGTATCAATTTGTGTGAGAAGTATGGTAAACCTATTACAGTGCAGTGCTATACAGCTAACGGTGTTAGTCGGGTACCTAAGCTAACTTTTTTGGACTTACAAACACATTGGATTTATGAATGCACTTATGGAATGGAACTCATTCCTATGTTGGAGGGGGTGGTTACTGTAACCCTGCCGGTACCTTGACCTCCAACTTACCAGACTCCAGAATTATGAGAAAATGTGTCTATTAAAAAAGCAGAGAGGACATTAGTTTTCCAACAAAGATCCATCTAGTCAAGGCTATGGTTTTTCCAGTAGTCATGTATGGATGTGAGAGTTGGACTATAAAGAAAGCTGAGCACCAAAGAACTGATGCTTTTGAACTGTAATATTGGAGAAGACTCTTGAGAGCCCCTTGGACTGCAAGGAGATCTAACCTGTCCATCCTAAAGGAAATCATTCCTGAATATTCATTGGAAGGACTGATGCTGAAGCTGAAGCTACAATACTTTGGCCACCTGATGTGAAGAGCTGACTCATTTGAAAAGACCCTAATGCTGGGAAAGATTGAAAGTGGGAGGAGAAGGGCATGACAGAGGATGAGATGGTTGGATGGTATCACTGATTCGATGGACATGAGTTTGAGCAAGTTCCAGGAGTTGGTGATGGACAGGGGAGCCTGGCGTGCTGCGGTCCATGGGGTCACGAAGAGTCGGACTCGACTGAGCGACTGACCTGAACTGACTGTGTCTGTCATTGGGCTTCCCAGGCGGTGCTAGTGGAAGAAAGCCCACTTGCCAGTGCATAAGAGGTAGAGATACTAGTTCGATCTCTATGTCGGGAAGATCCCCTGGAGAAGGGCATGGCAACCCACTTCCATATTCTTGCCTGGAGAATCCCCATGGACAGAGGAGCCTGATGGGCTACAGTCTGTAGGGCTGCAAAGAGTTGGACACGACTGAAGCAACTCAGCACACACGCACGCACGTGTCTGTGGTTGGAGCGGCCCCATCTGCAACGCTTCGTCTCAGCTGCCGGTCTAGACTGCTCCATCCCCTATTCACCATCTCCAGTAATTCCACGCCTTCCAATCTGCCAGCTCTGGCCTTTGGGGGCATATTCTGTCTATTCCCGTCCCTACCCTCAAATCCTACATCTCCCCAAGGAGCTGTTTTCTAATCACAAGTGCAAAAAAATATGGGCGCTTCTTTCTCCTAGAGGCAGCCCATCCCCGCTCGGCAAGAGACACCTGTTTGGGGGCCCGTGTGCTCAGTGTGCGAGGTGCTCCCCATCCTGAGGTGTCCTCTGCACGTGCCATACTCCTTTGCTCTGTCACCTCCAAGGAGAACGTTGAAAGTGGCCAAACTACCCAGACCGGGACAAGAAAGAAAGGATACAGGAAGTGACTGCAGGGACTTGCACTGAACAGCTGAGGAACGTGCTTCTTGGGCTTGTGGGGGAACAGGAGTCTGACGGGTTGACTGTCATGGACTTGGGGGGTTTCCTGAATCCAGGTTTCATGGGGTAGGATTTTCTAGAGCCAAGTTCACAGGCCAGGTGCCAACGTGTCAGCGCTCAGTGAGAATCAGCCTGCCATGTGGCCTGGACTTGTGTGGGTGCCATGAGAGCGTTCTCTTTCTGCAGCCAGATGTCCATGGAAGGCAAGTCTGGGCACAAAACGGGGGCAGAGGCAGCAAGCTGGACGGGGTGACTGTTGACTGAGATAACTCCACGGGCCGTTGCACAGCATCTGGCCCTGGAGCGTGATGGGGGTCACCGGGAGATGGTTTTGTGTTGACCTCACACCCCAGAAATCCGTCAGCTCAGAGACCCCTGAGGCGGGGACGGGCTCGCTGTGACCACGTGGTCCTTCAGCGCCACTGGAGCCAGCCGCACCCCTGACACAACTTGCATCTCTGTCCTGCAGACCTTCCCGCATGGGAATCAGAGGACACACTCATGTGGCAGATGCGTCATCCTTACTTCTGTGCTTGGGAGAAGTTTTTATCATGGCCAGAACTCAGGGGCCAGGAGTGTGGATTAAGAGCAATATAACCAGCAGGCTCTGCATGCAGTTCTGTCTGCTCACCTGGGGCAGCTCAGCGGCTTCCCGTCTGCCAAGTGTGGCTGACCCTGCCTTTGTCCCTGGGGTCCTGGGAGCTGGGAAGCACTTGGAATCAGCTGGGTGCACAGCATGTGCCCAAGGAAACCATAGCTAGGAAGCTTTGGGACGAATTGAGCTGCGTTCTTCCAGCTCATCCTCCCCTCTGGGCTCCTCTTTAGAACCAGGAGTGCATCCTTAGGGATTCAGTCAAGTCTGCTGCTCTGTCCACTGCCCTTCAGAAGGGCCTCCTGGACACTGATAGTGACCTTGAAGATGGGGGGACAGGCCTGAACATAATGGTGAGACATTGACAGCTCTTTTCAGTATCGGGAGCTAGGGCATCCACCACTTCAGTCCCACGGGGTCCGCAAATCGGAGTTTCCCACGAGCCCCTCCTTGGGTTCAATTAATTTTCTTGAGTGGCTCCCAGAATCCAAGGAAACACTTACATTTACCAGTTTATGAAGGAACGTGAAAAGGGACACAGATATACATCCAGATGGAGAGACGTAGGCAGGGTTTGGGAGGGTCCTGGGCAGAGGAGCATCTGTCCCTGGGGAGTTGGGGTGTATCACCCTGCCTTTATGTGGATACTCACCCATCTGGAGGCTCCCCAAACCTCCTAATGTTGGAATCCAGGGGGGTTCCTTATGGAGAGTAATCAGCCATCAGCTCCATCTCCAGCACCTCTCCCCTCTGGAGGTAGGGAGACAGGGATGAAAGTTTCAGGCTTCTAATCATAGCTCTGTCTTCCTGGTGGCCAGCCCCATCCAGGAGCCCACCCAGAGTGGTCTCATGAGAACAAAAGACACTCCTATCTCCCAGGAACTTCGAGGGATTTAGGAGCTCTGTGTCAGAACTGGGAGCAGAGACAAAATATCAGAACAAGAGATGCTGTCGGCGCTCTTAGCGCTTTGGAAATCCCGAGGGCTTTAGGAGTCTGTGCTGGGGATCAGGGAGGGGACCACGGTGTGCATTTTCTGCTTTCTTACAGTGGCTCTTGTGTTCCGGGTGTGATGCTCAGATCCCTGTCTTCTCCTGCCAGGTGGCCACACCATTCCAGCTCCCCACCTGCATCTCTGCCCCCCTCACCCCACGTGTTCTCACCTGGCCCCATAACCCTCTGAATGCTGAGACCCCCGCACCCCACCCAGACCAGATCTGCCTCTGAACTTTCCGCACAGGCCTGCCTCCTTGGCAAACTAAACAGAGGACTCCAGAACAGAGGGGAAACCTCCCAGCTCCTGTCTCTATGTGTCACTCAGGAGCCTGGCTCCCATGACAGCCTCAGCCCCGTTTTGCCAACATCCATCTTCTTGACCCATGGGGACAATCAGCTTGGAATCAGTGTTAGCCCCATTTCCCCAGTCATTTACATCTCCAAACCTACAGCCTGTGGGATGGGCCCCTTGTGGGTCCTGCGTTCCCTGGAATTGTGTCCTTGAAGCTCTCTCTGAATCCCAAAGGCTCTTTGCCTCCGCTCACCTCTGTGACAGCTACCCAGGTTCCAGCGAATGCAGGTTCACTCTCTGAGGCCTCCTTTAACCCCCGCCCAGCCCGGCCCCGCAGCCTTCTTTGCCCTGGGGTGGGTCGGGGGCTGGGTCAGGGGGTGGGTGGGGACCCTCTCACCGGGTGGCCCGGGTTGTGCTGCGGTGTGAGCAGTCTGGGCATGGGCCAGAGTGCCCCGAGTCCATGTGCCCAGCCCTGGTGCAGGTTGGGTTTGGGTTTCTCAGCATGGTGTCCTCAGCCAAGCCCTGAAGTGCAGACAGCCATGCACCGGGGGAAGGGGCGGCCAGCCTTTCTTAACGGACATGGTCAGCCAAAGGGGTCGGCACCTCTGTCTCCCCTCCCAGCCTCTGTGGTCTTATGAATGCACTTTCGGAATGGAACTCATTCCTGTGTTGGGGCGGTTACTGTAACCGTGTTGCTACCTTGACCCTGAACCTGAAGCCTCTACTGCTCTGAGCAAGCCTCTCCAATGCGTGGCTGGGGGCTTCCTAGACCAAGGGGTGGCTGGGTCACCTCTGATCCCCACTCTCTGCCTTGTTTTGTGGTTGAGCAAAGCCCGGCTTTAAAGGGAATTTATTTTTCCAAATTGCAGAACAAAGAACATAATGTTTAGGAAGAAAGCACACTGCTTACATTTGAGAAAAATTAGCAGCATTATATAATGAAAGACACTTGAAAGGCTTGGCTCACCCCGGGCTGACATACATCTTTGACTAGTTTGTGAGATACTCATAAAATTACATCCTGTTAATTTAAGGCTTCTTATGCTAATTTTCAGTCAATTTTATTTGCCTACAAAATTTATTGGTGGCCTCCAGGGTTACAGTCGGGCTTGGTCCAAGTATGTGGGATCCTTGTTAAAAACACCAGGAGAGGAACATAAAACAGAGTTTGGGGTGAGGACCAGAGGGATGGGCAGGCAGTGTGAGGCGGAGCAGGGCACCAGGGTGCCAAGCTCTCTCTCCACAGCCCCCAAGACCATGCCTTGGGTGCCCAGCTGGGGCGGCACTGAGGGGCACACTGGCCCGTCCAGACAGACCAGAGCAGCCCCCACTGGGCCCAGGACCCTCGCTTCACAGTTGGGGAAACAGAGCTGATGGCATTTCCCAAGTGGACACCTGCAGAGGAATCTGGAAGCATCTCCTGCACTAGGTACCCCACAGTGTAAAGTCAGCAGGAGCAGACAAAGTGAGACGAAGCACTTCGAAGGGGAGCAAAGAGAGGGTGGGCTTTTGTTTTTGTTTGGCAGAACGACCGGCACGTGGGATCTTAGTTCCCCGACCAGGGATCGAACGTGCGCCCCCTGCAGTGGAAATGCAGAGTCTTAACTGAAGCCCCAGGCAGGCTGTTTTTACAGGTTGTCATCCATCATGTTGGCACGGAGACCAACCAATATTTGGGGGGTCCCCCACTTTGGAGACCCATTCTCAGAAGAGCCACGCTGCTTTAATACTCCCCACAGGGGACCATGGCACCCCACTCCAGTACTCTTGCCCGGAAAATCCCATGAACGGAGGAGCCTGGTGGGCCGTAGTCCATGGGGTCGCTAAGAGTCGGACTCAACTGAGCGACTTCATTTTCACTTTTCACTTTCCTGCATTGGAGAAGGAAATGGCAACCCACTCCAGTGTTCTTGCCTGGAGAATCCCAGGGACGGGGGAGCCTGGTGGGCTGCCATCTACGGGGTCGCACAGAGTCGGACGCGACTGAAGTGACTTAGCAGCAGCAGCAGGGGACCCCCCACTTTTTCCTTTCATGCTGCTGCTGCTGCTGCTGCTGCTAAGTCGCTTCAGTCCCCACAAATCTCACGGCCAGTCCTGCCCCAAACTTGGGGGCAGGACCCCAAACACGACAAAGAAGACCCGAGGTCCACGTTCCCACCCCCCGGGCTGTGCCAACCACACTCTGCTGATCTGGCTCAGTCCTCCTGCTCTCCGACGGGAGGACCATTTCCCGTGGCCTTGCCTCCCGGCCTGGGATGGATGCACCCCCAATAGCCTCCTGCCTGTGGACCCTGATGGCAGTGGGGGCGGGCGGTGTTCCCTGATGGGTCGTCCTCCCCCCACCACCAAAGCAAGCTTCCTCTGGGTGGTTTGTGCCCAAGCTGAGCGTAAATGTGAAAACTCACCCAAATTCGCCACAACCAAACCACAGGGGCCACAGCTGGGCGCTGGGTCCCTGCTGGGCCTTGAGCCCTGGGCAGTGAAGGACATGCTGTCTCGGTAGCCCACAGCCAAGGGCATGGCCAGGCGCACCTGGCTGCCTGGGGTCTGGTTTTAAGCCCCCACCTTTGCTGCCCACAGACTCCCTGGGTTTATCTGGCTCGTAGCTATCTCTGGAAAGTGTTCGAGGTAAGAGAGTTGTGAGGAAGGGCCAGGCCAACATGTACTATCTACCTGAGATGGCACTTCTGTCTCCTGGGAGGGAGCCAGGGCAGATGCTCTGGACCGGACCCTGGGGGCCAGGAGGTGGGAGTCCTGCAGACTGTAGGCACCCTTCTGATAGGGCCGTGGTTTCCCAGCTCCTTCTTCCGGGGCCCTGCCCAACATCGCCTCTTGGAATCTCACAGAGCTCGTCTCTCCAGGGCTGAGACCCTCCGTCTGCCCTCATCAGGGCTCTGCCGGCCTGTTTGATCCCTGCCTGTGACCCCATGGTTTGCATTGCCCTCCAACGGGGCTCATTTTAACTAAACTGCCTGGGGGGTTGCCTCCCTTCTCCTGATGCTGTTCCTTTTCTTGCATTTTTCTCCCCATCATTCCCTCTTCTGCTCGGCACACACCCTGCGAGCCCCTTCTCTGACACACGGGGAGATAGAGCAAAATAAAGCTCAGACCTAGACCTCCAAGAGGATGCAGTTCTTTGACACCAGGGGTCCAAATCTGCCCCTTCCAGGTGGGGAAACGGAGGCCTGTCCTCCCGAGTCCTACACTCTGGGTCATGAGACAGACGTTGATGAGCAGTTGTGGATGGGGATACAGGATGTCCTGGGGCAGGGCAGGAGCGGGGTCAGGAAAAAGCTTCTCAGGAAACGTGATGCTTCCGTGGAGACCAAAGCCTGAATCGGAAGTGACCAATGAAAAGGGTGGAAGAGTGTGCCAGGCAGGGGGATGGAACGGGTAAAGACCCAGAAGCAAGAGACCAGGGATGATGGAGGAAGGGGTAGAGGCCGGGGAGGCGAGTGGGGGCTGCATGCACGGGGCTTGGTGCAGCAAGAGCGGGAGGCAGGTTAAACCCGGGTAGGGTCTCAGCACAGGTGAGACGTTCAGGTGTGCGTCTCCCGCTGCAGGGAGGGCAGCGAGACGGAGCTGTCTGAACAGGAAGAGGCCTGGGGGGAGGAGCAGAAGGGAGGGAAACAGTGGACCTATTCAAGGGGGCTGATGGATGGGAGATCTAGCAGGCAGGGGAGGAGAGACTGGGGGTGATGCCCACTCGGGGGGGCGGGATCACTGCCCTTCACACGTAGGGAACCGAGGAGGAGGAGTGGGCAGGAGGAAAGGGAGGTGATGAGTTAAGGTTTGGACCTAGCAATGCCGGCAGGCCTGCGACCCGCCCACCAGGCACTGGAAGTGAATGTGGACATCAGAGGGCTCCTCTGACAGTCCCTGAATCTGCAGGAGGATGTGAAGAGGCCACAGGCAGTTAGGAGAGGTCAGAGGACTCGCCAGGGCGTGGTCCTGAGGAGGCCGAGGTTGGGGGCTTGGGGAAGGTTGGTGGGAGGACTGGAGGGACCACTGTGGCTGGGGAGGGGCGGGGAGGCCCTGCAGGGGCAGAGGGTGCAGGTGGGGACCTGAGGTGACACCCTCAGGTGTGAGTGATGAGGGGTCAAGGGGGCAGAGTCAAGGACCAAGCACTCTCCTCCTCCAGGCCGGCTGAGTGCCCGAGGAATGCTGGTCTGGGGAGAGAACCGTGAGGTCAGAGGATGACTGGGGATCAGAGCAATGGTGGGCAGGGCTCTGCCTCTCTCCCCAGACAGCTGGTGGGTGGGAGAAGGCAGGGGGTACTCAGGAGCGGGGAGCAGGATGCTCAGCGGGGAGCCCAAGGGGGCATGGAGCCGGGTGTGGAGGTCCCAGGGGTCAGGTGCAGGACGACGGGTCTGGAGTGAGGCTCCTGGAAGATAAGCACTTCCGTGTATTAAAAGGAAGGGATGAGAGAGACTGGCATTGAAACATACGCATCACCATATGTAAAGCAGAGAGCCAGTGGGAAATTGCTGTATGATGCAGGGAGCTCAAAGCCGGTGTTCTGTGACAGCCTAGAGGGGTGGGCAGGGGAGGGAGGGGACAGGGGCATGCCTGTGGCTGATTCCTGCTGATGTATGGCAGAAACTATCATAATATTGTAAAGTAATTATCCTCCGATTAAAAATAAAATAAAAAACTTTTAAAAAGAGAGGATATATTTCAGCCTAGGGTGCCAGAGGGATTAAACACCCACAGGCCTAAAAATAAACCTCACATTGTATATGAACATCAACTCAAAATGGATCAAAGACGCACATGTAAACATGTGAAACTTACAGAAAAACTCCGAGGAAAAATTTCTTGGGATCTGAGGGCTCAGTGAAAAGTTCTTAGACGTGACGCCAAAAGCACAGTCTGTGAAAGGAGAGCTGCCAGACCGGCCGTCACTGAAATTAAGAGATTTTGAGCCATGAAACAGACTATTCAGAGAGAGAAAAAGCAAACTACAGTCTCGGTAGCTTGTACCTGACAAAGCATATATTTGACAAAAGACTTGTTATCTGGAATATATAAAGAATTCTCGAAACGCAGCCATAGACAAGCAATCGATCCAGTTAGAAAGTGAGCAAAAACCAGGAACTGGCATTTTACCCAAGAGGACACACAGGTGACAAATGGGTTCATGAAAAAAACACGTGGTACCGTTAGCCACTGGGGAAACAAGGGAAAACCACAGCGAGGTGTTGCTTTTGTTATTTGGTCGCTCAGTCGTGTCCAACTCTTCGTGACTCCGTGGACTGTAGCTTGCCTGGCTCCTCGGTCCACGGGATTTCCCAGGCAAGAATACTGGAGTGTGTAGTCATTTCCTTCTCCAGCAGATCCTCCCAACCCAGGATCCAGCTCGAGTCTCCTGCATAGATTTTTTACCGTCTGTGCCACCAGGGAAGCCCACAGTGAGATATTACTACTTGCCTATTAGAACAGTCAAAATGAAAAATAGTCACAAGGTCTTCCCTGGCGGTCCAGTGGTTGAGGATTTGTCTTCCCATGCAGGGGACTCAGGCTCAATCCCTGGTCTAGGAACGAAGATCATACATGCCACTGGGTAGCTAAGCCTGCACACCACAGCTAGGGAAGCCCACGTGCTACAGTGAAGACCCAGTGCAGCAAAAGAAGAAAAAAGAACTGTGACGACCCTGAGGAAAACGTCAGTGTCCTCCAACTGAAGGACATTCTACGAAATACTCAGAAAGATAGCGATAACACCAAATGCTGGCGAAGATGCAGAGAAGTGGAACATCTCACTCATTAGTCACAAATGTAAAATGGCCACTCTGGAAAAGTTTGGCAGTTGAAAAAAAAAAAAAATGCAGTAAGCACAACACTTACCTTAGAAGCCAGCAATTCCATTCCTGGGCATTTATCCCGGGGAGATGAGAACTTCTGTTTGCACAGAAACCTGTGCGTGGTGTTCGTAGCGGCTTCAATAGCCAGAAACTGGGGATCCAAATGCCATTCAGTGGGTGAGCAGCTAAACAAATCGTTGTCCATCAGGCTGTGGACCACCGCCCAGGGACAAAAAGGAGCTGACCACGGGGGCACGCGGTGAGGATGGACCTCAGGGGCATCAGGCTGAGTGAGGAAAACTGGTCTTGAAACATTTCACACAACGTTCTCAAAATGACAAAACGAAGAACGGCTTAGGGGTTGCCAGGGGCTGGAGATGGGAAGAGGGGAAACAGGGAGGGGGGTGTGACAAGAAGGGCGCAGCTCGGGGACCCTCCAGGTGATGGACTGGTTCTGCATCTTGATCGTGGTGGTGGTTATGCAAACGTGCCCAGGGCGTAAAATTGCGCAGAACTAAGTACACATAACACTGCCCTGCTGTGTACTGCCTCGCCCACCCCAGGTTGTATGTTGACGCCTAATCCCCAGGGTGGTGTATCAGAGGTGATGAGAAGTGATGAGATCAAGAGGGTGGAGCCCTCCTGTTAGGGTTAGTGCCGTAATAAAAGAGGCATTCTCTTTTATGGCACTCTCTAGGACCAGAGAGGTCATCTCTCCCCTCTGTGTGTGGACACAGCAAGAAGGCGGCTGTCTGCACACCAAGAAGAGAGTCCTTACCAAGAACTGAACTGGCCAGCAGCTTGATCTCGGACTTTGTAGCTTCCAGAACTGTGAGCACTAAAGTGTCTGTTGTTGAACCCGTCTGTGGTATTTGGTTCTGGCAGCCTGATCACATTAAGACGGCTTATAAAACGGGCAAAATCTGAATAATGTCTGTGGGTTACACAGAGGTCAGTTTCCTGCTTTTGATGCTGAACTGCAGTTATGCAAATTGGTATCCCTGGGCGGAAGATAGGTGAAGAGTGCATGAGACTCCTCTGTACGGTTTTGGCAAGTTTCTGTGAATCTCTAATTAGTTCCAAAAAAGAGAAAAAAAAAAAAAAAAATGAAGGGAGAGGACAGATGCCCAGAGGGCTTACTCGTGGACAAAAGCCAAGCATGTCAGGGATATGAGAAATTGGGGAAATGTGTGATGAGCAGGTTTGTTCTGTCCGTGGAGGCCTGTCTAGCGGTCAGAAGTCGGGAGAGGTTCACTCAGGTAAGGAGGAAGGGGCGTGCCCCCAAGGATCACTCTGCCAGGGATGCGATGTGACCCTTGGCCTGGAGCTAGAGTGTGTCCGCTGGGCTCTTCGCTCTCTGCTGTGTGGGGACAGGCGAATGGGGCGGGGGCAGGCAGGGACTTGTGTTCCCTGGCCCCTGACCCCCTGAGAACCTGCCCCAGTTCTCACTGGAGCACACAGGCTGGCACCTCCAGCAGTAACATTTTCACCAGGGCAGGGTCTTCTGGGGCTTCTGCAGCCACGAGCCGCAGCCTGGGCTTCCCGCAGAAATAAGTAATTACACAGTCTTGCTTTGCATATTAGGAGCTATCTGCATCCCACTCTGCTAAGTTACATGAGGACACAATTTATCTTTAGCCCGAAGCCACCTGCTTGGTAATCTGTTTCTCTGTACCCAATTGATCCCACCATCCACACATTAGCTGGAGGAACGGCTGACTTTATTTAAAGCAATCGGCTTGTACGTATAGAAGCTGGACAGGGTGGTCCGGCACACGCCCATCTGGGCAGCCGCAGCCTGCGGGCAGCCCTGCCCTTCTCTGAACAGTGGGGCAGTCTACCCCGGGGCCAGGCTGGTGAGGAACACAGAGCTCCTGTAGCAAAACCCTGGACCCTATTAGGAAGGCTTTGTGTGCAGATTGTGGGCTGAGATTTCCCCCCGTCACTCTCTAAGGATGCTTCTTCGTGTTAACATTTTGGTCCCCTTCTAGACAAGTGTTTAAATTGGTGAATGAAGATTCTGGAAGTGTTTGTACCCGGTGCTGTTCAATGTCGGGTAAACTAGGAAATGTATGTGGTCTTGGCGTCTGAGTATCTCTGGAGTTTGAGCCTTTAGGGGAACAGAGTTGCCTCGTGTCCTGAGTTTGGCTGTTGTTCAGTCGCTCTGTCGTGTCTGTCTCTTTGCGACCCCATGGACTGCAGCACGCCAGGCTTCCCTGTCCCTCACCATCTCCTGGAGTTTGCTCACACTCATGTCCATTGAGTCGGTGCATGTATGTGTGTGTGTGTATTAATCACTCAGTCATGTCCAACTCTTTGCGACCCTGTGGACTGTAGCCTGCTAGGCTTCTCTGTGCGTGGAATTATCCAGGCAGGAATACTGGAGTGGGTTGCCATTTCCTTCTCCAATTGAGTCGGTGGTGCCATCCAAATATCTCATCCTCTGTTGCAAATCTTTCTTAAGTACTCCTCCCCTCACTTGCCCACGACTGGGCAGCCACACACATGCACAGACTCCCACGACTCTCTCTCTCTAGATTCTCTTCCAGGTTCATTACGTTTTTCAAACTCCCTTCTAACTCTTGCATGGCAGTCAGGGTCTGCTGTAAGACTTGCGCCCACGTGGACTGAATTAAAAGGATAAACAAATGTAGATTATAACCAAACCACATGAAACTGGGCAGGCGGTGGACTCTCAGTGAGTGAGGGGCTTGATCAGTCCCTGAGAAGGGTGCTCTGGGAAGATGTGGACCCTGGTGGGGGGCAGCTCTTAGCAGATCACAAGGTCACCTTCACAAGATCAGGGAAGTCATCTGCACTCTCTAGAGCAGATGGGAGGGCTGGCGGACCTGAGGGTGCCCACCCGCCACTGGACCCACAGCCCCCCCTGTGGACCCCTTAATGCATCTGGGACACAGCTAACCAGATGCACGTTGCTTCTCTGCCTGTTTGATTCTAAAACTTTTTTTATCCCCCCAGATGAAACCCCCCGTGATGGTTGATTTTAAGTGTCAACTGGGATTCCTGGACAGCTGTTGAAAACATTATTTCTGGGTGTGTCTGCGAGGATGCTTCTGGAATAGATTAGCGTTTGCATGGGTGACTTGACTGGAGAAACCTGCCCTCACCAATGCGCACGGGCGTCTCCCTGTCTGGGGAGGGCGTGGATAGACAATCATGGCAGAGAAAGGGTGAACTCTCCCTGCTCTCCCATCTCTCCTGCCCCGACATTGATGCTCCTAGTTCTTGGCCCTTCTGGGAACTATGCCACCCATTTTCTGGGCCCTCAGCTTAACACACATCAGGCTTGGGACTTCTCGGTCTCCAGAATTATGCGAGCCAAGCCTTCATAGTAAATCCCTGTCTCTCTCTCTGTTCTCCTCGTGCTGTCTCTCTGGGAAACCCTTGCCTACAGAACCCCATTCCTCCTAAGGATTCACTCCCTACCTTCTCCCTCTAGCCACTGGCTCCCATTCATCTACTTGCTAACTCTATGGAGATTCCTGTTCTGGAGAGTTCATATCGATGGAATCATACATGTGGGCTTTTGTGTCTGGCTTATTTCACTTAGCATCATGTTGTCAGCGTTCATCCGTGTGGTACTTCCTTCCTTTGCACTGCTACATCATATTCCGTTGTACAGGTAGACCAGCCTTTATTTGTCCATCCAGCCTTTGAGCCTGCCCAGAGCCTCTGGGTGTCTTGAGGGCTTCATCGTGAGGGGCATTCAGGATCGAGAGCTGCTGGAAAGTGACTTTGTGTGACCTCGGTGCCTAGGACAGCGCCTATGCAGAGGGCATATCCAGCAGGCGTTGTTTAGCCGCTCAGTCGTGTTCGACTCTTTTGCAACCCCATGGACTGTAGCCAACCAGGCTCCTCTGTCCATGGGATTGTTCAGGTGGGAATACTGGAGTGGGTTGCCATTTCCTTCTCCAGGAGATCTTCCCGGCCCAGGGATGGAACCCGCATCTCCTGAACTGGTAGGTGGATTCTTTACCACTGAGCCACCAGTGAAGCCCAGCAGATACCTGCTGAATAGTGAGTGGATGAATGAGTGAGCATGTGCTGGGAGAAATGATGAGTGTCTATGCTGTAAGCTCCTGGGGAGAAGAGGGGGTGTGCCAGCTGCTAAAACCACTTTGGGGAGAAAACAACGCAGAGCTCTGGGGGACAAGCCTGGGACTGGGAGCCAGGAGCCTGGCCGTGGTTCTGACGGCACATGGACTTTGTCAGTTACTTAGAAAAGAGAAGCAAGTTTCCTGTTGCAGCTGTAACAAGTCCCCACACGCTCTGTGGCTTAAAACAGCACACGTGTCTTATCCCACAGTTCCGGAGGTCAGAAGCCTGACTTGAGTCTTTGGTCTAAAATCAAGGTGTCAGCAGGCCTGTGCTTCTTCTGGGGGTTCGGGGAGAAGACTTGTTTGCTCGCCTTTTCCAGCTCCTATAGGTGCCCATATGCCTTGGCTTGTGGTCCTTTCGTGCAGCCTCAAAACCAGCAGGGTACACGTCTCTGCCCCTTCTTCTTTCATCTCATCTACGCAGCCAAGAAAGCCTCTCCCCTCCTAAGGGCTGGGGTGTGATTGGATCAGGACCATCAGATAATCCACGATGATAATGCATCTCAAAATCTTTAATTTAATCACCTCCGCAGCGAACCTTTTCCATGTAAGTTAGCATACTCCCAGATTCTGGAATTAGGATATGCACGTCTTGGAGTGGGGGCTTTATTCTGTTGACCACAGAAGCCTCTTGGCCTGAGACGTGGTTTCCCCAGAGGAGGGGAGGGAGGGCAGACAGTTCCCAAGATGCTTCCCAGCTCTTGGCTCAGGTCATCACAGCAGGAAAGAATGACGACTCCTAACTTAATGATGGAGTTCTATATCATTGGAGCAGGTGCCTGGAGCTCGCCCCATCTGACCAGATGCTCTCTCGGACGTTTCCACTCGTTTTCTTCCTGGCTCCTATCGCTGGCCTCTGAGAGCATCGCTTCCTCTTTTCACAGGTGAGGGACGTGAGCTTCAGGGAAGCCAGGTGAAGCCCCTGAGATGACCTGTCTCAAAAGTGGGGGCCTGACCGCCCCCCAAACACCCTGCCTCATCGCGTCTGTCTAACTCTGGAGCTGTGGAGTTCTCCAGTTTACACTTGGTGATTTTGGAGAAATGCAAACCACTTTAGGGTATTTAAAAATCCAATGCATTTAAAATTTTAAATCGATCATTTTAGGAAGCTGGAACGTGCAATGAATTTAGTCATTAATCTCAAAGTTTTGGAAGCAGACTTCCTGCGTGAAAGAAAATAAAAAGGAGTGTGGGGCGGGGGCTGGGGGTGGGGGAGGGTTTGTTGATGTGATTTTAATGGTTCAGTTCTTTGCTTCCTTGAGTTTTTTCTTTGAAGATGGAGCTGCAAGAGAAACTACTGAGCAGTGGGCCACATCTGGAGCTCCTAGCGCAGAAACATCTGTGTCTGTGTGTTCACAGCCCGGGTCTGGGTGCCCTCTCTCTCAGGCTGGGACCTGTGGATCCTGCCAAGTGCCCAGGAGACCAGCACGTGGACGCTGCTTCTCAGATGAGGAACAGAGAGATTACCAAGCCCCCAGCAACGTGCGATGAGCTTTTCTTCTCAACCAAGTTCTTTGCTCCACCTCTGGCTTCTCCGTGGGTCTTACGGATCAGCCCCAAAGACAGAAGGCGATGGGAGGGGAGCACATTGATCCCATTGACTTGACAGCTGCCCTTTCAACAGTTCAGTTGTTTCAAGGGACCGAGTGAGCTCTCTGAGCGGAGGGAAGGATGGTGCACACATGACTGTAAGGGGCTGGCGTCTGAGGCAGTCCTCTCTGCCTGCTGAGCCTCGGAGAGCTACCGCCTGAGGATGAACCCAGGAAGCCCCGAGTGGGGCTCCCTGGCAGAACCCCAGGGTGGAGTTGTCCTTCTGGGTCCCCTTGTTGGAACTTTGTGGGTGTCGTTTGGGATCTTGGCGGTCCTGTTCAGAGAATACATGTGATCCACCTCTTTCTCCAGGTGTGTCTTCGTTCAACAGACACGTGTTACACATCCTGAGAGCTCCAGGGGATAAAACAGACATGTGTTACATATCTTGAGAGCTCCAGGGGATAAAAGATGAAGGAGAAGTGTTTCCTGCCCTCCAGGAGCTCACAGTCAAAGGAAAGACACACGACCAGGCAGACTGGGGAAGCATGTGGCGATTGTCCTTTGCTGATTTCCTCATTCATTCATCGAGTGCTTCTTGGAAGCTGCTGCTGGGGCCAGGAACCCTGGGCGCTGAGAAGCGAGGAATTCACATGAAGCTGTGAAAATATCATTAAAGATGTCAAACCTCACTTGTTGAGTGGTGAGCAGGTGTAAATCTTTTTGATAATTATGAAAATGCTTCCTTGAGAGTCACTGTTGAGAAGAGGCTGTATCCACTTTGGCCTAAATGGATTATTTGAAACCTTCTGTTTGATCACCACATTTCAGATATGTGAAGAAGAGATAACTCTTCATCTATCCCCAGTTCATTGATCGCCGAGTGTGCATCTGTTAAGTACCAGAGGCTGGCCTCCCCAAGGGACATGGGCATGAGGGGGACACGGTCCTGGCCCCTGAAATCTCGCAGAGGGTTTGGAGAAAGAAATATCGCAGCCTGGGATGATAACGTGCTCAAGCCTGGAGCTCTTTGGGTGCTGGTGGTTGACCTGAGTCGTCCGCCCTTTTGGGTATTGCCATGCACTTGACCATTGAGTGACCGCTGGTCGTCTTCATCCCATGATCTTGTAGTGCTACTAAGAGTTGGAGAGGGCTTCCGTTTGCGAGACGATGGACCTCTGCTCAGACCCAGGTCACGGACACTCTTGGAGACCCATGTTCACGAGGGAGCGCAGCCCGGGGGTCGCAAGGGAGCCAGCCAGTTTCTGCTCTTTGAACAGAATCTGCAGGTGCATCCAGGGCACTTTCTTCTCGACTCTCCTTCCCAAGGCAGCATCTTCTCGAGTTGGAAACCCCCTCATATTAGGAAGTTGGAACGTACACTTGATTTATTCATTCACTTAAAAGCTTTTGACACACTCTCTCAGTTTAGGAAGAAAAACAGAGGCAGAAAGGGGATGGATGAGGAGGGTGCTGTGAATTGAAATATGTGCACCCCACCCCCACCCCGCCACGCACACACAAGATCTGCTGGAGGCGTTGTTCCTGGTGTTTCAGAATGTGACCTTATTTGGAAATAGGGTCAGAGTGGATATCATTAGTTAAATTAAGATGTGGTCGTGCTAGAAATGTTGGACCTCTAGTCCTGTCTGACTTATAATGGATTTTAAGAAAAGAAAGAGAAGATGCCTTGTGAAGACAGAGACTCGAGGGAAAGATGCTGTGTGATAGAGAGGCAGGGGATGAGAGGGGGTGGCTGCAGGCCCAGAAGCTGAGGCTGACTGGCCGCCTGCAGAAGCCGGAAGAGGCCAGGAAGGAGCCTCGTCTGCGGGCTCCGGGGATCGTAGCCCTGCCGACCCCTGGATTCAAGGGCTCTGGGTTCCAGAACACTGAGACAATAATTTCTGTTGCTTTAAGCTATCCAGTCTCGGTCCTTGGTTTATGGCAGTCAGTCCCAGGACCCTTACATAGAGGGGCTTCTGCTCCTGGGGACACAGGACGGCTCGGGCCTGTCTGGGACCAGAGTCTGGGGCAGCAGCCTCTTCCAAAGCCAGTGCTGCTCTCGGACCTGCTCCCTGTCCGAGGCCCATCCGAGGCCATGTGACACCCACTTGTTTCCAGAAACGAGCCTCTCTTCTGCCCTCGAGAAGACGCCGGCCGGCCGGCTCAGCAGCTACTGTCCTGTGTGAAGGGGCCATGCTGAGGATGTCTGGAGCCCCCCGGGGCGGGGCTGGGGGGTTCACGGTGCAAGGGTCTGAGGTCCCTCGGATGGACGAAGGCAGCTGAATATGACATTTATCTCCTCTGTATGAGGACACTTCCTACAAAAGCACTATTCTGTCACCCAACTTTGATAGAATAATTTTAATTCACACATGGTCTCTGTTCAAGTTTACCCATGTCCCCCAAATAACCTTTATTTTTATTTACCTATATTTGACATATAAATATATGTGGAGAAGGCAATAACAACCCACTCCAGTACTCTTGCCTGGAGAATCCCATGGATGCAGGAGCCTGGTGGGCTGCAGTCCGTGGGGTCGCTAAGAGCCAGACACGACTGAGGGACTTCACTTTCACTTTTCACTTTCATGCACTGGAGAAGGAAATGGCAACCCACTCCAGTGTTCTTGCCTGGAGAATCCCAGGGACGGGGGAGCCTGGTGGGCTGCCGTCTATGG
This sequence comes from Bos indicus, assembly GCF_029378745.1. NCBI lineage: Eukaryota > Metazoa > Chordata > Mammalia > Artiodactyla > Bovidae > Bos > Bos indicus. The sequence continues at coordinate 66,187,896 of NC_091780.1, read as the reverse complement.
GGTCGCACAGAGTCGGACACGACTGAAGCGACTTAGCAGCAGCAGCAGCATATATAGTGTGTAAGAGAAGGAAATGGCAACCTACTCCAGTACTCTTACCCGGAAAATTCCGTGCACAGAAGAGCCTGCCTGTCTACAGTCCATAGGATCACAAAGAATCAGCTAAGACTGAACAACTGAGCACATATATTGTATATTATTATCTATTTTTATTTACATATATTTGACATATGCTGCTGCTGCTGCTAAGTTGCGTCAGTTGTGTCTGACTCTGTGCGACCCCATAGACAGCAGCCCACCAGGCTCCCCCATCCCTGGGATTCTCCAGGCAAGAACACTGGAGTGGGTTGCCATTTCCTTCTCCAATGCATGAAAGTGAAAAGTGAAAGTGAAGTCGCCAGTCGTGTCTGACTCTTAGCGACCCCATGGACTGTAGCCTACCAGGCTCCTCCATCCATGGGATTTCCCAGGCAAGAGTACTGGAGTGGGGTGCCATTGCCTTCTCTGATATTTGACATATAAATATATGCATATATTCTGTATTATATATAGTTTATATGCACCTATTGTGTGTTGTTTTATATATGCATGTTTTATTTATATTGACATATGAATATATGTATGTATTATTTATTATTATATATGTATATATGTATATATTATTATCTATATACACATTCTGGCCTTGAGTGTTGTTTGGCGTTTGCCAAATAACAGAAGTCAAGCAGATCCAGGCCTGCAGCACCTCAACCTTCTTTGCATGAGATCTGCACCTCAGGGACCTACTCCCTGCTTCCGTCCGAGGCCACGTGACACCCACTTGTTTCCATATATATATGCATATTATGTATGTATATACTTTGTCATTTATATTGACATATGAATAGAGGTATATATTATTATATATGTGTATATTATATATATTATCTATATGCATATTATGTGTGTATATTGTATATTATTTATGTTGATATATAAATATGTATATGTTATATATATAATATATGTGTACATTGCATATTATTGTCTATTTTTATTTACATATATTTGACACATAAATATATGTATCATTATGTATTATGTGTATGTGATATATATGTACATGTGGTATGTTATTATATATATGCATACTATATATATATATATACTTTATTTATATTGACATATAAATACATGTATAGTTCAGTTGCTCAGTCATGTCCGACTCTTTGTGACCCCATGAATCGCAGCACACCAGGCCTCCCTGTCCATCACCAACTCCCAGAGTTCACCCAGACTCACGTCCATCGAGTCAGTGATGCCATCCAGCCATCTCATTCTCTGTTGTCCCCTTCTCCTCTTGCCCCCAATCCCCCCCAGCATCAGAGTCTTTTCCAATGAGTCAACTCTTCGCATCAGGTGGCCAAAGTACTGGAGCTTCAGCTTTAGCATCATCATTCCTTCCAAAGAAATCCCAGGGCTGATCTCCTTCAGAATGGACTGGTTGGATCTCCTTGCAGTCCAAGGGACTCTCAAGAGTCTTCTCCAACATCACAGTTCAAAAGCATCAATTCTTCAGCGCTCAGCCTTCTTCACAGTCCAACTCTCACATCCATACATGACCACAGGAAAAACCATAGCCTTGACTAGACGAACCTTTGTTGACAAAGTAATGTCTCTGCTTTTGAATATGCTATCTAGGTTGGTCATAACTTTCCTTCCAAGGAGTAAGCGTCTTTTAATTTCATGGCTGCAGTCACCATCTGCAGCGATTTTGGAGCCCCCAAAAATAAAGTCGGACACTGTTTCCACTGTTTCCCCATCTATTTCCCATGAAGTGATGGGACCGGATGCCATGATCTTCGTTTTCTGAATGTTGAGCTTTAAGCCAACTTTTTCACTCTCCACTTTCACTTCCATCAAGAGGCTTTTTAGTTCCTCTTCACTTTCTACCATAAGGGTGGTGTCATCTGCATATCTGAGGTTATTGATATTTCTCCCGGCAATCTTGATTCCAGCTTGTGTTTCTTCCAGTCCAGCGTTTCTCATGAGGTACTCTGCATATAAGTTAAATAAGCAGGGTGACAATATACAGCCTTGACGTACTCCTTTTCCTATTTGGAGCCAGTCTGTTGTTCCATGTCCAGTTCTAACTGCATACAAATTTCTCAAGAGGCAGGTCAGGTGGTCTGGTATTCCCATCTCTTTCAGAATTTTCCACAGTTTATTGTGATCCACACAGTCAAAGGCTTTGGCATAGTCAATAAAGCAGAAGTAGATGTTTTTCTGAAACTCTCTTGCTTTTTCCATGATCCATCGGATGTTGGCAATTTGATCTCTGGTTCCTCTGCCTTTTGTAAACCCAGCTTGAACATCAGGAAGTTCACGGTTCACATATTGCTGAAGCCTGGCTTGGAGAATTTTAAGCATTACTTTACTAGCGTGTGAGATGAGTGCAATTGTGCAGTAGTTTGAGCATTCTTTGGCATTGCCTTTCTTTGGGATTGGAATGAAAACTGACCTTTTCCAGTCCTGTGGCCACTGCTGAGTTTTCCAAATTTGTTGGCATATTGAGTGCAGCACTTTCACAGCATGATCTTTCAGGATTTGGAATAGCTCAACTGGAATTCCATCACCTCCACTAGCTTTGTTCATAGTGATGCTTTCTAAGGCCCACTTGACTGTGCATTCCAGGATGTCTGGCTCTAGGTGAGTGATGACACCATCGTGATTATCTGGGTCGTGAAGGTCTTTTTTGTACAATTTTTATGTGTATTCTTGCCATCTCTTCTTAATATCTTCTGCTTCTGTTAGGTCCATACCATTTCTGTCCTCTATCGAGCCCATTTTTGCATGAAATGTTCCCTTGGTATCTCTAATTTTCTTGAAGAGATCTCTAGTCTTTCCCATTCTGTTGTTTTCCTCTATTTCTTTGCATTGATTGCTGAAGAAGGCTTTCTTATCTCTTCTTGCTATTCTTTGGAACTCTGCATTCAGATGCTTATATCTTTCCTTTGCTCCTTTGCTTTTTGCTTCTCCTCTTTTCACAGCTATTTGTAAGGCCTCCCCAGACAGCCATTTTGCTTTTTTACATTTCTTTTCCATGGGGATGGTCTTGATCCCTGTCTCCTGTACAATGTCACGAACCTCAGTCCATAGTTCATCAGGCACTCTATCTATCAGATCTAGGCCCTTAAATCTATTTCTCACTTCCACTGTATAATCATAAGGGATTTGATTTAGGTCATACCTGAATGGTCTAGTGGTCTTCCCTACTTTCTTCAATTTAAGTCTGAATTTGGCAATAAGGAGTTCATGATCTGAGCCACAGGCAGCTTCTGGTCTTGTTTTTGTTGACTGTATAGAGCTTCTCCATCTTTGGCTGCAAAGAATATAATCATTCTGATTTCAGTGTTGACCATCTGAACACATACATGGTGATGTCCATGTATAGAGTCTTCTTTTGTGTTGTTGGAAGAGGGTGTTTGTTATGACCAGTGCATTTTCTTGGCAAAACTCTATTAGTCTTTGCCCTGCTTCATTCCGTATTCCAAGGTCAAATTTGCCTGTTATTCCAGGTGTTTCTTGACTTCCTACTTTTGCATTCCAGTCCCCTATAATGAAAAGGACATCTTTTTTGGGTGTTAGTTCTAAAAGGTCTTGTAGGTCATCATAGAACCGTTCAACTTCAGCTTCTTCAGCGTTACTGGTTGGGGCATAGACTTGGATTACTGTGATATTGAATGGTTTGCCTTGGAAACGAACACAGATCATTCTGTCGTTTTTGAGATTGCATCCAAGTACTGCATTTCAGACTCTTTTGTTGACCATGATGGCTACTCCATTTCTTCTGAGGGATTCCTGCCCACAGTAGTTGATATAATATATTTTATATTATATCTATATTTACATATTGTATATATTGTGTATTATATGCATATAATATATGTGTCATATATATCATATTATTATTCTCTGTGTATATATTATATAGTATTTTGTAACATGTTAAGTTATATAATTGGTCAAATTATAATTTAAATATTAATATATATGATACTCTTTGAAAACATATCATATATAATATAAGACTATAAGACATAATAAAATGTAAAACATATAAAATATATCCTAAATTAACATATAATATGAAAATATAGTCAAATACATTACATGAAAATATACAAATCTGTTCGAATTCCCAAGTGCTGCCACAGGAAGGCTCTGTGCCTGGGGTGGTGGACACCCACAGGGGATAATGATGGCCCAGTTCTGTGCAATCAGGGTGGGCTTTCCAGAGGAGGGGACGTTGGAGGTGCGTCTGAGTCCATCCAAGTTCTGGGACGAGAGGGCTGTTGGAGTCCATAGGAGTCTAGGGTAAGGGGCCGTGAAGGTGGTTTCCCGAGCAGAAGGACATGGGCCGACTGTGACGCAGCACGTCCGCAGGCAGCTGCGTGGGGCTGGGCCTTGTGGTCAGCCCTGGAGTTGTTCAGACTGTGCAGGGCGAGGAGGCCTGGGGAAGCTCCTGGGGTCTGTGAGGAGCGAGGGCGCCATGAGGAGGCCTGGTCAGCCCGAGCCCCGGAGACCACGTGGGGCCCCTGTCCTGTGGAGGACAGGTGCCACTCCAGGGTTCTGGGCTGGGGACAGTGTCCGGGGTGAGGCCGCAGGGCCTCCTGGAGGCGGTGGGACTGGACAGGCGTCCCTGCTCTTGGCTCCATCAGAGGCCCTGGAGACAGCGCTGAGCCCGGGAAGGGCAGGCAGCACTCTGAGCTCAGGAAATTAGCCCAACTTGCCAAAAAGGGTTTTTATCTCTGCCCCAGAAACTGGAGGGAGGCTGGACCTTAGGACCAAGCGCCTTCTCTGGATTCGTGGGGTGGGAGTCAGGGTCCAGAGGCTGCACCCCACCAGGGGGCGCCAGTGCCCTCAGAAGAGGGCATCCAGGCATGGGGCAGAGGCGGGAGGCGGGCTGCGTCCTGCTGCCTGCCCGCGGCTGGCCACGGCGACTGCCCTCCTGTCTGGCGCCTGGTCCCCAGGGGGAGCCTGTTTCCAGGCAGGAGGAAACCGTTGACTCAGAGCCAAGAATCTCCTTTCTTCCCCTTGCCCAGACCCACAGCCTTGAGCCTTTCTTCCTCTCTTGGTTTTCTCTGGGGGCGTGAGACCACCCCGGGCACTCCTTTGCCATGATGGACTCCATCTGGGGTCCCCACGCCCTTCCCTCACTCACTCCTCCTCCGTTCTCGATGAGAAGGCCAGCTCGTTTTCTCTCACCAATTCTGCCATGTCCAGCTTTGTGTGGTCCTAGAAGTGGGGTTCTCCAAGCTCCCCCATTCTCCCCGTTCCCCAGCCCCAGCCCACAGCCCCCTTCTCCAGTCTAGACCAGGCAGGTTGGCAAACTGTGGCTTGTGGGCCACATGGACTCGCCCTCTGCCTTGGAGAGTAAGGTTTTGTTGGGTGCACAGCTGAGCTCGTCCAGACCCGGGGAGTCTGGTTCGTGGCAGTTGAGTGGCAGTGACAGGGGCCATCTGGCCCTTGGCACCTAAAATACTTATCACCTGGCCCTTCACAGAAAAAGCGTGCTGGCCCCTGGCCTTGCCACTGCCCATCTCGCCCCCACCTTCTGGCTCCATCTCTCATTAGAAGGAACCCTCCAACCCCTGAATGTCTTCTTCCTTCAGCCCAGAAACCCCTGGTCTCGGTGGCCCAGTCTTGTTCACCCTCATGGTGCAGAACTGGGTCTGTCCCTCTGAAGCCCCAGGGTGGGGTCCCCTCACCCAGCTGTTGCTCTGTGAGCCTGGACACTCCCTGCCAGCAGGCATGGTGGGGCAGGCAGGCGGAGGGGTTGTTGGAGCAGCCACAGAGACCCCCAGTCCTGGGAGGGGGCAGCAGGGAGGTGGTAAGGACGGAGAGGGGCCCAAAGGCTGCACCTGGACACCCACGGCATCTTTTCTGCACAGTTTAGACCCTGTTCTAACCCAGACTCTAGGTGGGATGGGATCTTCCCACCAAAGGGGCGTCACCATGACAAACAGAGAGCCCAGATCAGCTATGAGACCTCTCTTGACACCCTGTGGGTCTGGGTCCACAGCTGTGTGGTTAGCTCCAGGGGGCCGCGGGGACACAGCATGGAAGGGAAGGTCTGAGGCCAGCCACGGAGCTGATGGGAGCGGGGGCCGGCAACATTCCACAACATCTTCCCACCATGTGGCTGGAGGTCCTCGGAGGCCCCTTGGTGAGGAGAAAGTGAGTGTTTATGCTGAAACCTCCACAGAGATGCCTGGAGATCAGTCCAATTGATAGGCCCCCACAAGAGCGTGGCTGGTGTGGCTGCAGCCAGGGCTGGGCCCTTAAACTCGGTCTTTTGTGTTTGTGACCCTGGGGCTGTTGGCATCCTCGGGACCCTGGATGGTGGTCTCCACCTGTCCGTGGCTCATCAGTCTGAGATGGGGCTGCCGAGAGCAAGGGACCCTTGGCCTCAATCTCCTCTGTGCTGGAGAAGAAAAGTCACAGCCAGCCCGAGGAGAAACAGTGCTATTGTGGCCAGATCAGCAAATAAAAGTAGAGACGCTCAGTTATCCTTGAATTTCCGATGGACCACGGATGATGTCTTAGTATATCTCAGTGTAAGGATGTCCCAAAGGTTGCATGTTTCTCAAGAACTCACATGAAACTCTTGTGTTTTTAGAGGGCTGACTACTTGCAGGGAGGGCTATGTTCTGTCCATGACCTTGGCCATCGGGAGAAACTTGAGTGGTGAGAGAACAGCCTCCCCTGCCTGCAGCCCCCCTGCCTGCTGGCTGCCCGCCCTGTCACCTTGGCCATGAGAGGACCACTTTGCCTCCCATTCACAAGCGCTTTTCTCCGTTGGGCACTCTGGCCTGAAATAGCAGCTCTTGAAAAATGTGCTGAGCTGGAGGCCTTGGGCAGAACCCCCTGCCCCCCGCCCCCCATGCTCTGGGAGCCTGTGTCCCCATCAGCCCAGGGAGGGCTACTCTTCCTTGTAGCTCTCCTCCAAATCAAAGCCGGGAATGGGCAGGCTCTGATCCCTCCTCTGCAGCTCTGGAGTGGAGGGGCCTCAAGGGTCCTCTCCAAGTTGGGGGCAGGATCTGAGGGCTGTACCCCTACCCCCAGGCTCCTAGAACCTCAAGATCATATCCTAAAGTCCCAAGTTCACAAGATGTCTGAGTTGTGAAGACCCCCAAGCTCGGCCAATCCAGGTGTGGGGCAGGGGTGTGACCAGGCACCCCACGCTGCCCAGGAGATGCTGGTGGACAGGAGGGGTCCTGGGGAGGTGTGTTGAGGGGCTGGTCCATCTCTTGACCGTGCAGCTAGTTGAGGAAGCTGGCTCCTCCCTCTCCAAGGCTGGTGGAAGCTGGTGGGCACCATATTGGTGGGTCTGGAGGTCTCAGGCTGGAAGGTGGTCACTTTTTTAGAGGAATCGTAGGGCCCCCCTACCAAGAGAGGGACGGTGGCCTTGGTCACTCTGGTACCTTCTCTGCCACTCGGGCCCCAGGCCCTTGGGCTCCCAGGATGGCCACTGGGGGGCAGTATGAGCCAGGACACCTGGCAGGGATCCACAGGAGGTGCCCGCCAGCCAGCCTGGCCCCGGAGGGAGGAAGCGCCACCCCCGCTCCGTGCCCAGCCCAGGACCCTGGCTGTTCTGCCTGAGCCGGGCTTTGGGGCCAGCGTTCTGCCTGGAAACAGGGAATTTCCCGCACATCCATGATCATACATAATCCCTTCCTCATACATAAGCACACACACACAGCTCACACACACACACACAGACACAAACACACATGTGCACACCCATCACACACACTGCACATGCGTAGGCCCGGGGGCTGGCTGAGTCACCAAACACCCCCCGGGGATAGAGAGGCTGTGACTTTTCCTTTTGTTTCCCCTTTGGGGCTCCCCAGCCGGGGACTCGGGCAGGGCTTACTGCTCAAGGGGGTCCACCCCTGGGTCAGGGTCCACCTCCAGGGTCCGCCTGTCCAGGACATCCCTCATCCAGCCAGACCGCATCCTTTGAGTCTTGGGCGCCCTGACCCCTCGTGGCTCGGACCCCCGCCCCAGAGTCCTCCCCAAGGCTGAGTCCACCCTCACGGGGTGGACTCTGTTCCCCCTTGGACATCAGTGCCACCACAATTCCTGATCCAGGAGGCTGTTCATCTCTGAGCCCAGGCAAATGCAGTTACAGCCTCCACACACAACAGTGTGCCTGGTGGAGCCTCGCGTGGGGCCACAGTCTAAGGGGGTGAGGGATGGAGACCGGGCTGACCTGGCCTGGGGAACCACAGGGCCTCAGGATCAGCCTCTCTTCTTTGTCTGTGGGGACCTGTTACCCCTCCCCAATGCCCCTGGGCTGCTGTGAAAGTCAGTTCATATAAAGCACATAGTGCAGGTTGGCCGAGCAAATGTGTGGGCCCCTTTCGATTCTGCAGCCCGGGAAGGTGGGGGCAAGGTCCAGGAGCCCCTCCTGCTCTCAGGTCGAGCGATCTTCTCCTCCCGCCATTCCTGGGCCCTGAACTATTAACGCAGTAGCCTCCGTTCAAGATGCCACCCTCAGGGCCTCCATCCTGAGACGCTGTTGATGTGATGTTTTCAATTTTCCCAGGCCACCACCTGGCAGGAGCCTCCCCAGGGCTCTGAGCTTTTGCCATCAGTCTTTTTCACCAAGACTCAGTCCCAGTTCTGGGTGGGCTGGGGGCAAGGGGGGCACCCTGCAGCTTGGCAAGGGGAAGGGGCAGGCGAGGGGCCACCACCCCCCCGGAAATGCCCACCCGGCCCCCTTGGCCAGCAGCCTCCCACCAGGGCAGGATCCAGAAGGCGCTGGAAGGAGCCGTATGGGTGGGAGGGGGGTGCAGGCTCCGGGGACCTCAGATCCCCTTGGGGCGGGTTTGCAGGGAGCCCTTGAGGACAGGGCGCATTGCAGACGTCGTTCTGCCACAGCTCCGAACAGTGCCGCGGTTCTCTTGGGCTTTGCAGGCTCTGCTCTCCAGCTGCCAATATTTCTTGACAGTGAGTCGTGGCTTTTCCCAGACTCCGGCTTCTGGGGCTAAGAATGCTGCTCGACATGGGCTTAGAGCAGCCGCCGGAGCCATTACTGCGTCCACATTAATCACTGGCGATGGCTCGGGGAGGGACTGGGCTCCCATCTGATAGCGCTCTCGTGCTCTGTGCATGCTGGTGTGTGTACACGCGTGTTGGAAGCTGGGGCTGGGTGAGCTCGTGCATGTCCCGTGTGGGTGAAAGCCAGGAGGGCCACCATCACGCTGTGTGACCCCAAACCTGCCACCCAGCCTCTCCCGTCTTCTTCGTCACCCAGAAGGAAGGCCTGGGGCCAGATATCCCTCCCTTCAGGCTCCAAGTTCCGTGAGCCAAAAATTCCCTCCGGACTGTGGGTACGTGTACCCTCCCTCCAAAGATGGTGTCCAGCACAGGTTCTGAATGGACGTGACCTTCAGGAGGAGACGAGGAGCGGGGAGTGGAGGGTCTGCTCCTGGGGCTGGGGGGGCGGGTATGTGAGGCTTGGTGGGGGGCAGTGGTTGGGTCTGTTCATGCCTGACACAGGCAAGCGTTCACTCAAACCCTGCCTTACTTGAAGGATCCCATCAGCCTCAGGCAAACTACAAGTCAGTGTATACAAAAGTCATTCAATCCTTTCATTCATTCATTCAAGTGTATTATACAAAATACACGTAACACACGAAGCTTTCCAGGTTAGAGGAAATATGAATGAGGATAGGATCGGAACCATAAGGGGAAAAGTGGGACATAAACACGCAGGCCAGGAGGTCCAGCACAGAGGCTTTGACTGGAGTCGGCAATTTGGCTCCGAGGTTCCTGGCTGCCAGGGTGAAAAGGGAAATAGGATCAGTCCAGCAGCCTTCACTATCCCTTAGGATAAGCCTTCCCTCCGTTCTTCCCATCAAGTCACGTAAGGACTGGTGAGACCCCTGGGGAGGTGGACAAGACTGGTCCCATCGGTCTGGAGGCGACCATCCAGAGCAGGGCCTCTGCCTACCTGTGTCAGGAAAAGCCTCCATCAAAGATGGCATCATTCAGTGCCCTGTAAGGCATGCAGATTCTTTCCAGCCTTGGCTCTGAAAGACACTTCTCCCATGTGGCTCCATCTAGGTGGCCCTAAAATGAGACACTGATACTGTCCCCAAGAGCCTCTGGACAACAAAGGTCACAACAAGTCTCATGAGAACTGCTCCTGGTAAGTGAGGGTGAAAGCAGAGGGCGCAATTCCAAACCACGGAGCCTGCAGGGCCACAGCCTGCCTGAGGCAGAGCGTGGCAGGGTGCTGCGCCACCATTGAGCACCTTATGTGTGCAGGCCCTAGGGACGGGGTACGGCCGCCGCCCAGTTCCATGGGCTCCAGCAGTCCACTTTACAGATGAGACCCCCGAAGGTGTTGGTGGATTGCAGCCGTAAGTGGCAGGACATTCAGGACTCTGCCAGCCTCCCCCGTACTACAAGCCCTGTGGCTCTTCCCTCCAGCACCCCCCTAGACTTAGTGGTGACCCTGGGGTGCATGGCTTGGGCTCTTTGACCTGCTGAAGACGGGGGCGAGGAGGTTCTTGCCACTCCTGGTTGCAGGTAGGAGTCTCCGTGGCTTCAAGGGGAGGGGAGGTGGCTTTGACCCAGCAGCCCCGTACTGGGGCAGAGTATGTCACCTTTAGGGGGTGGGGGTCCTGGGGGTGGGTGTGGGGGTAACAGAGCTCCACTGGTGAAGTCAGCCTCCAAAACGAGGGGCAAATGTGAAAAATTGCACCGAAGAGCGCTGGGGACCCCAGGGGCGTGCTAGATGGAGCAAGACGGTCCCCAGGGGCAGGGGGACACTCTTATTCATGCCCTCCGGGTCGGGGCTGGGGAGGGGCCGTGGATTGCTCTGGGGATGAGAAGAGCTTGCTGTGCCAGCAAGTAAGGGGGAAAGAAGGTTCTGGATGGAGCTGGAAAAGATACTGTGCACAGAGGTGGGAGGGTGTTGCTGAGGGGCTGTGGCAGAACGAGGGTTGGGGGCACAAAGGAAGCTGCTGGGAAGGCAGGCGGGGGCCCTGTGGGCCTGGCTGAAGGGCCTTTAGGGTCCAGTCCTTGAACCCGGGGGCACATGCATGTATTCTTGGAGGCCTGTGAGTCCCCAAGGTAGACACTCAGTCCTGACATGTAATCAGCAGCAGCTGAGTCACCGAAGCACTTGGAACCAGGCGGCTGATTTTATTTACCGGAAGTTCTCTGTGGATTTTTCCTTTAGCAAGAGAGAAAGATTAGAACAAAAAACCAAAAAAAAAAAAAAAAAAACAAAGTGAAAGAAATTTCCTGGGCTCTGCAAGGAGCAAGGGAGGCTCTGGAAAGGGGGTCCTGAGTGGCTGGGACAATGGGTGGGTGGGCTGGACCCTGGGACTCCATGGGGAGGCGAGGTTGTCAGGGGAAGGGGCAGTACCGGACACATAGAAGATGCAGAGTCATGATGCTGGGGCCCCTCCTCTGCACCAGGGGTGTCTAGATCATCCTTCAAGGCCAGCCCAAGTATGTTCTCCTCCAGGAAGCCCTCTAGGACTACTCGCAGAGTTCTCTTGGGGCCCATGTGATGTCCTGCCCTCTAAATTGAGAGGCTGAAGCCTGGCCCCACTGCCCCACACTGGCAAGCAGGAGGCACTCGAGAAGCAAGCGTGCCAACTGCCAGGCCGGACCTGACAGGAGGAACACCCACTCGGCATCTGAGAAGCCAGGGGTTGGTCTTGAAGTGAGGTGGGGACAGGCAAGAGGTGGCAGGCAGCACCACACACAGGGACACTGGCCCGTGCCCCCCAGGCTGCTGGATGGGCCCCAGAGGGAGCGAAGGGGCCTCCCTGGCTGCTGCCCCTGATTCACACTCCCGGTCCTTGGAAGGCCCGTTGTAGGAACCAGGACTCTGAGGGCACAGCCTGGACCCAGGTCAGGCTGCAGACACTGAGATGCTGGTTCCTGGAAAGCAGGGCCCACAGCCCACAGGGGGCCTCGTGGGGATGGCTCACCCATCACCATCCTGGCATGGTGCCAGGAGCCTGCAGCCAGGGAGGAGTCTGGGGTCCTGGCTGGGACACAGCTAGCTGGTCCGCAGGGGTCTGGGGGGCCCAGTCGGGGAGCACTGTGATCAGTGGGACCACCGAGAACTGGCCAGCCTTCCTGAGTGCCTCCTTGGTGGCAGGACCAGGGCTAGCGGGGAGGAGGCTAGGGTCCCGAGATGGTCTCGGCGATTCCAGGCTGTACCAAGGAAGTCCCTCTGCCCAGTTCCAGGCCCCTCACCTCTGGCTGGAGCCTTCCCTGAACGAAGGCCAGGGGACCCCCAGCAGGGGGACTGGAGGAGAGCTCGGCAGGGGTGCAGGGGTGAGAGGATGGGCTGGTGTTCTCAGGACAGGACCCGAGGGAGGCCCCGGTTTGGAGCCCACATCTCCCTTTGACCCCAGTGTCCAGGTGGGATGAGGAGCGGGCCGGGGGCGGCAGGACGCAGGGCGGACAGTCTTGGCCACCTTCCTGGAGCCGGGTTTTTACCCCACCGGCAGCTGGACGGTGCCAGCAAGGAGGCCCTGTCCGGATTTGCCCTTCTGTGTTCCTTTCTCCCAGCACCGGGCCCCTGTTGGGTCTGCTCTAATTGGTTTGTGTCTGGCTGTAGCAGAGAACAAATTGATTCCCCTCCAGCTGTTTCTGTAGCGTCTGTCCTCGCACACCCCCGGGCCACCTGCTGTGCCCAGCACAGCTTCTCCTCTGCTGCACGAACCCTGGGCACGGGGTCTGGGGATGTGGGGAGGCAGCTGGTCCAGTCTCCCTGCCCTAGCCCGAGGTCCCAGAGCTGGGACACGGACGCACACACTCACAGGCATCCACACAGGCATACACGTACACACACGCCCATGTCCGTGTGCACAGCACGCACACTCACGCACCCCTCTGCCTGACCCCCTGGAGGCAGCAGCTGCAGGTAAGAAACCTCAGCCTGGTGAAGCGGGGGGGCCTTCATCCCTCAGGTGCTCTTCGTGCAGCTGTCAAAGCAAACTTTCTAACTGAAAACCTCAAGGTTTAAATTTTTCCATTGACTCCTTTGTCTTCATGATAAAAACCCAAGCTCTCGTCTCTCACCTTACAGCGCTTTGAGGTCAGAGCTTCCACCATGCCTGAGTCTTTACACATTTGCCACACGTGCGCGTTCCAGGTGGCCCCTGGGCCTTGGCACGTGCTGTGTCGTCAGCCAAGGGTGCCTGCACGTGCCTCCGCCGCCCTGCGTCCTCCACCTCCTGATGGTACATCCGTGTGCCTCTGGACTCACCTCTCTGACTCAGCTCCTCTAGGGAGGGACTTCGCCCTCGGGTCACTCACTGCCCCCTCTCACCCCCGGTCACGTTCAGCCCCCGTGCTTGTCACTGGTTGTGACACCAGCTCACTCTGAGTGGACTCGTCCCCAGGCCTGGTCTGACGTCTCCTCTCTCCAGGCACGTGTACTGCACGGCTCAGTAACCACCACCTGCCTGCATCACCAGCCGCAGAGCCGCAGCTAGAAGAAGGGCTCAGTATTTCACGGTCATGAGTGAAGGGTGGATGGATGGGTGAGTAACCGGGAAAGAGCCAGGGCCCAGGTGTCTGGGACTCAGCACTAGATCACATGCACAGAAGCAGCAGTCCAGCCACCAAGAATGTAAAAGGGATCCCAGGGGCTCCCCTGCCGGTCCAGTGGTTAAGAATGTGCCTTGTGCAGGGGGTGTGGGTTCGATTCCCGGTCAGGGAACAAAGACCCCACAGGCTTTGGAGCAACTAAACCCACATGCCACAAGTACTGAAACCTACACGGCACAACGAGAGAGCTCGAATGCCACGTGGAAAGATTCCACGTTACACAACAGAGACCCCACGGCCGCAGCCAAGACCCGATGCAGTGAAATAGATAAATAAAAGTTTAAAAATACGTAAAAATACATTTTAAAAGTTAAACTAGAATTCTAAAAAGAAATTTAAAAAATGAAAACAAAAGGGATCCCAGTCTTGGCTGGCATCTTTGGAAACCAGGTATGAACCATCCCCTCTCCCCTCTCCAGCTCCTTCGCTCTCTGGAGGCTCTGCCGTCTTTCCCTTGCAACACCCGTTGCTTGCCTCCTCTCGTTGGCTTTCTCTCTCTCTCTCTTTCTCTCTTAGCCCCCCTCTCCCGGCTTTTTACGATGGGCTAGATTCAGCCTGGCTGCTTCTTTCTTTGTCTCCTTTTCTGCATTGCCCATTCTCCATATTTCTCCGCAACAAAGGGGCGCCTGGAACTCGCCCAGACAGTAAGAACCGCCCCCCTCTCTCTCCCTCTTGAGACCTCGCTCTTTTGTGCTCTCTCTCCCAAATCTGCATCATAGAAAAGCCTGAAACCCAGCTGGCAAACACAGAGCTCTCCCTGGGGGGCTAGAGTGAGGGGACGCAGAGCCAGCGAGGCCAAAATGCCCTTTATTCCGCGGGACGCTGGGGATATTCACATGTTAATAAATCATATTCCCATCACGAATCCATGAAACCTTTTTACAAACTGCATTTTAACCTTACACAATCGCCCCACGGACAGATCCATGAATAAGGGAACTGAGGGGAGTATGTGTGGAGGGGCTCACAGAAGCCCAGAGAGGGTTGTAAGGGATTTGTCCACACAAACTACTGTTTCTTCAGCCCCACACTCTTCCCTGCCCCAGGCTCCAGCCAAACCCCAACCCCCCCGAATCTTACAGAACCACATTTACCACCAAGAAGGGCTGATTGAGAAATATAAGGGGGAATTTCTAAGACGTCTTGACTTGGTTCCCTTAAGCAGATTATATCTTTGTCCTACACACATCGAATCTACCATTTGTGCCTGATATTGATTAGCGGCGGAACTGTTCAGAAAAGTTAAGCCTAAGTTCATTGAGGAGAATTGACTTGAGAGGCGATTTGGTTTCAGCATATTCCAGAGCTTCCAGGATGCTCAGCCAGGGATGGGAAACAGAGGGCAAGGGCAGCTCTTTGCACGGGGTTGGGGGGGATCAGGGTGTCCCAGGGACCCTGAATCAGAACACGGGTCTAAGGTCTGGGTAAGCTGGGCCCAGCAGGCAGTGGGCTCTCCTCGGAGCTGGACCCGCTCTTTAAGTTACTGCCTGAGTTTGAAAGAAGTTCTGTTGCTCTGTCTCCTGTGCCTCCTTCAGGGTTTGTGGGTTGGGGGAAAGGGAGGGATTTTTTTTTTTTTTTAATATTAAGGAAGTGTTATAAAAGCTTCAGAAGGTTGTTCTGCAACAACTGATGTGTGAGAAGTCCACAGGCTGGGGGTCAGAACACCCAAATAAAGAGCAGTCAGTCCCCTCGCTCCCTTCCAAACACCCGCCCGGGCCGAGGCCCCTGCCTCATGGTGTCCCAGGGTGCAGCCCTGAGCCCTTAGGTTCTACCAACCTCTGTGGATGTTTTCAAGGTGGTGGGAGGGGGACTGAAAAATATTGCAGGCCACATCAGTAAACAAAGGGTGTAGTAGCCACCAAGCCACTGCAGCCGCCTCTGGCGGTGAGCCCTGAGGGGACTCGGGTGGATACAAACGGGCTTGCCCACTGCCATGCCCCTGGCCGCTGCAGCGCCACCCAGCTGTGCCCTCCGAGGGGACTCGGGGAGAGAAAGCACAGCACCCTGACCCTAGACAGCTAAGGCGCCTGTCGCAGGAATGGTTTCAACAAGCCCAGATTTTTGTGTCTTCCCACACCTCTTCCCCTGCGCTGCATCCTCAATGACGGTAGGATGGAGCAGAGGGATATTCCACTTGGAACAGAAGCAAGAACCTCAATTCCTGGAGCAGGAAGTGTGAAGTCCTGGCCTTTGCGGGGCTGCTGCTGTGACCACACTCACATCCCTGGGGCCTGGCCTCAGCTGACGGGTGTCTGGGATGTTTACAATTCGGGCAATTATGAATAATGCTGCTAGGAACACTGAGAACAAGTGTCTGCGTGAATATACGTTTCCAGTTTTCTTGTGCATATACCTCCGAGTGAAATTGCTGAGTCATATGGCAACTCTGGGCTCCCCTGGTGGCTCAGATGGTAAAGAATCTGCCTGCAATGTGGATGACCCAGGGCTGGGTCAGGAAGAAACCTGGGAGGAGGCATGGCAATCCACTCCAGTGTTCTTGCCTGGAGAACTCCATGGACAGGGGAGCCTGGTGAGCTACAGTCCACGGGGTCGGAAAGAGTCAGCTATGACTGAAGCGACTTAGCACATACATAGAAAAGCACTAAAGCCCTTAACCTGAGACATCTGGCTTTCTTTATGTAACAGTCACCTTTTGATGTTCTGGTTACCTGGTCTTTGTTTCCAAACCCCCTATGGGTCTTGGCTCCTCCTTTACTTCTCTGGCTCAGCCCCCCAGTGCCACCTGAGAGGCTGCCTCCAGGGCTTCAGGCCTCAGTTTTGTCAGCAAAATCAAATGCGATCCTCAACTTTTAGGCTGTGCTTTTTCAATCAACAGCAGGATACATGGAGGCGACTGACACCGCGACATCCGGGCTTTGGCATATCTTTGAGCAGTGCCCTTGGCTGTTTCTGTGATGGGATGGGGGGGCCTCACCCATCCTAAGAGCCGACCCCTCCTACGGCCTCTCCCCCGTCGAGCCCAGACTGCAGGCTGCAGCCTGGGACAGTTCCCGGAGGCCAAGAGCTGCTGCGGTGGGGGTGCTGGGTGCTCGGGGGGGCTCTGCCCGTTTGGAGCACAGACGATGGCCTTCCAGATGCTCTCTTCAGCTCAGCTGAACCTCCGTCACAGGAGGCCTGATCAGACCCAGACTCTCACCAGGAAAAATGCCTTTTCTCATTGGATCCGAGTCCTAGATTTGAAGAATAAACATTTGTAAACTCTGGGAGCATGTATACCAATTAATTGTGACTTGGACAGGGCTTGGGGGCCCACGTGCTATCTGAGAAGCCCCGTCCATGCTCAGTTTTTTCTTTCCCTGCTCCTCTGGGCCTGGGGGGGCTCCGCAGGCCCTTCTGGTGGTGAGGGGCAGCCTTTAGGCGTCCAGGACTTGGAATGAGGCCTCTCTGAGGAAGCTGTTCTCATTTCGCAGTGGCTCTAAATCCTTCTGAATTCATTAGGGTTTGCATTGGAGCAGAAATATCACCTTCTCAGTCAGCCCTACCCAAATGCTCTATTAAAAAATGCACCACTTCTGCACCCGGATTCCCTGCAGCATTTACTCAATTCCCACAGACTGATGGCTGCATCCACCATCCGCCTCCACCAACACCCCATCCTTATACTGAAGTCCTAAACTCCAATAACCTTAAAATGTGGCTGTCTTTGAAAATAGAGCTTGAAAGAGGTGACTTAGGTTAAATGAGGTCCTAGGGATGGGCCCTAGTCTTTATGATTGATAAGAAGAGATCAGGACACACACACAAGAAGAAAGGCCACTCGAGGACACAGGGAGCAGACAGCCTCCTAGGGGCCAAAGAGAGGGGCCTCTGGAGAAACCTTGACTTCCGACTTGTAGCCTCCAGAATTATGAGAAAATAAATTTCTGTTGTTCAAGCTCCACTCTGGGGTATTCGTTAGGGCAGTCTGAGCAAACCAATGCCACAGTACGTATAATTTATTGATCTCTCACGTTTATTTTTTATTTTTTGACTACCACTGCTCTCCCCAAGGGTAGAGATGTTGGATCTTGTCGTCTGACATGTCCCTAAATTACAGAAGGCTGCCTGACATTCAATCATGTTTGGCACTTAGTAAATATTTGGCATTCAGCACATATTTGATGAAATTTTACCTCTGGCCAAGACAGAAAAACAGGAACTAGATTTACCCTCCGGCCTGAAACAATTAAAAGTCTGGACACAATACATGCAGTCACCAGTTTTCAGACATTGGACGTCAAGCAGCTCAAGACGGTAATCCCTGAGCGACAGGAAGGAGTGCTGTGAGTCCTCTGGTCCTCCGGCCCCCTGCCTGGAGGAAGTGTCCACACCCCCACACTGCACGGGATGGCGCTGTGAGTCCTCCGGTACTCCGGCCCACTGCCTGGAGAAAGTTTCCAAGCCCCCACACTGCGCGAGATGGCGCTGTGAGTCCTCTGGTACTCCAGCCCACTGCCTGGAGAAAGTTTCCAAGCCCCCACACTTCGCGAGATGGCGCTGTGAGTCCTCTGGTACTCCAGCCCACTGCCTGGAGAAAGTTTCCAAGCCCCCACACTGCGCGAGATGGCGCTGTGAGTCCTCTGGTACTCCAGCGCACTGCTTGGAGAAAGTTTCCAAGGCCCCACCCTGCGGGGGATGCCAGGCAGGGCCCGGGGTCCCCCTGAGTTGAGGAGAGGGAACTGGGGGCGTGAGGGGATGGAAGCAGCTGGAATCCACAGGCAGAGTAATGAAGAAGCAAGGGGTGCCCAGAAGGGACGTTTGGAGATCTGCAGATGGTTCCCCCTGGAGTATTCCCTGGAGGAGTGCCTAGCAATGTGAGGAGCCAACTACCCCAGATGGGAAAAGAACCTCGGAAAAGAATCCGAGATAACAGCATCCATGGTCCGGTAGGACCAGCCACAGTGTCTGCCCCCACACATGTGACTAGACAGCCTCATGGCTCATGAGCCTTGAGTAGAAAGCTCAGAAGGATACTGGCACAGGAGTGGGATAAATTCTCCTTAAAAGAAGAATCTCTTTGATACTCTGGTCTGACCTAACAGTTTAAAAGGAAACCTGGAGGGGATCAAACTGTTTCCAAGTAACTATGTAACTTTGAGAACAAAGCTCAACACATTTATAGAGATAGAAATATATTCAGCACTTAACAGGATAAAATGTAAAATGTCTAGGACCCAGTAAAAATATTACCTGGGAAAAACATATATATATGACTTTGGGGGGGTGTGTATTTTGCTAAGCAAAATAAGTCAGACAGATAAAGACAAATACTGGATGGTAGCAGTTATATGTGGGATCTAAAAACACAACACACTAGTGAATATGGCAAAGAAGAAGCAGACTCACAGACATGGAACAAACCAGCGGTGACCAGTGGGGAGAGGCAGAGGAAGAGAAGGTTAAGGGGCTAACGAGATACAAACTATTAGGCATAAAATTAGTTGCAAGGATATATTGTACAACCCAGGGAATATAGCCAATATTTTATAATAACTATAAATAGAGTAAAACCCCCTAAATAACTGTAGTATACATCTGTAACTTACATAATATTATATAATGACACTTCAATAAAAAACAATTCAAAATAAAATTTTAAATATATTTAGGCATGCATGACCTATAACAAGGGGAAATTCCATCAGAGATGACAGAATCAGTAAACAAGATATAAAAACAGCTATTATAACTCTATTCTCTATTTCTGAAAACTAAAGGAAAGACTGAACATGTTACCTAGAGGCATGAAAGATAAAAAAGAGACCAAACATCAGGGGATGAGAATACAGTGTCTGATATGAAAACACATTGGATAAAATTAAAAGGCTAGACATTACAGAAGAAAAGATTAGTCAACTTGAAGATGCAGTAATAGAAACTACTTATAATGAGGTACATAGAGGAAAAGAGATGGAAAAAAACAGAGCTTCAGGGAGCTGTAGGATAACTTCCAATGGTTCAATGTGTATGAAAAAAAAAAAAAAAAAGTCCTTTAAGCAGGGGAAGAAAAAAAATTTGAAAAAAACAATGGCAGAAAATTTTACTAAGTTAATGAAAACCAAAAAACACAGAGATCAAAGACAGGTAATGAACCGCATGCACAAGAAATGTGAAGAAAACAGCAGTAAGTCACATCCTGATCTAACTGCTTAAAACCAGTGATAACGAGACAATCTGGGAAGCAGCCAGAGGAAGAGCAGGTAATAAATGCAGATGAACAGAAGCAAAGGTGAAAGCAGGTTTCTCATCAGAAACCAATCCAGCGAGACGATAATAAGGAAACATTTCAAGGTGTTGAAAGAAAAAAACTCAATTTTCTACTCTATACACGGCAAAACATATATTTCAAAAATGAAGGCAGAATAAAGACGTATTTCGACATGCAAAAGCTGAAAGAATTTATGAACGGCAGAGCCACACTATGAACAATATGAAAGGAGGTCCTGGTGGCAAAAAGAAATGGATACAGGATGGACATCAGAATTTACACGATGGAATGGAAAGCACTAGAAACGGTAACTGTGTGGATGTATATAGGCCTATAATACATATATACTGTACACCATGTGTGTGTGCTGTGTGCCCAGACGCTCAGTTGTGTCTGACTCTTTGTAGTCCCATTGACTGTAGCCCTCCAGGCTCCTCTGTCCATGGGAATTTCCAGGCAAGAACACTGCAGTGGGTTGCCATTTCCTTCTCCAGGGGATCTTTCCAACTCAGGGATCAAGACTGTGTCTCTTGTGTCCCCTGAACTGGCTTATAAAAAACATTCAGCTTTTAACAGGGTTAAGATGTGTGCTGCTTGTTTATTTGACCAACCTAAAATCATGGCACCATATGCAAATCAACCCTGAATACTCATTGGAAGGTCTGATGTGGAAGCTGAAGCTCCAGTACTGTGGCCAACTGATGGGAAGAGCCGACTCGTTGGAAAAGATCCTGATAGGGAAAGATTGAGGACAGGAGGAGAAGGGGACAACAGAGGATGAGATGGTTGAATGGCACCACTGACTCAATGGACATGAGTTTGAGCAAACTGGGAGACAGTGATGGACAGGGAAGCCTGGCGTGCTGCAGTTCATGGGGTCACAGAGAGTCAGACATGGCTTAGTGACTGAGCGACAAGATGCAATCGGCTCTCCTCCATGGGATCCATCTGTATGTGATGAAGCTGGAAGAGGCTGAGTCAGAAAAAGAATCCTGATGAACCACGTGATAGGAAGAGTTCATGCTGGTGGACTGTGATGCGTAAAGCCTGACTCAGAACAGCCTTTCAGCAAAGAGGAGAAAACAGCAATATAGGAAGAGATGGTGAGCGTGGACGCAGGCCCGTGAGCCCACCCATAGCCAGGGCTGCCTGAGAGGAACGCTGGGGGAACGTGGACACCGCTCGTGGGAAGGAGCCGGCTATGGAGGCACACACAGTGCCTGGGATGGACCTCGGATGAGCGCATCTGATGAGAGAGCCTCTCTGAGAGCCAGGCTGTTGGGGGAGAGCCTGACATGGACCGGCCAAGCCCTCCCGAACTGCTGGTGGCAACGTGAATCGGTGCGGCCTCCGTGAAAAACAGTATGGAGGTTCCTACAAAACTAAAAATAGAATGACCATGTGAGCCAACAATCACATTTTTGAGCCTATGTCCAGAAGTGTGCATCACAGCACTAGTTAAAATGATCAAGACATGGGTGACATGGGATGGGATCAACCCAAGCGCCCCCATCAACAACAGATGGATGGATAGAGCAGATGTGGGGTACAAAAACGGTAAGTATTATTATATGTCATTCCATTTGCAGCAGCATGGACCTACCTAGAGACGATCGTACTAAATGAAGTCAATCAGAGAAAGACAAGTATCACAAGCTGTCACTTACCGTGTGCAATCTAAAAGATAGAACAGATAAACTTATTCACAAACCAGAAAGAGACTCACAGGCAAGGAAAACAAACTGATGGTGACCGAAGGGGAGGGCGAGGGGAGGGATAAATTAAGACTTCGGGATCAGCAGACACACACTACCATTTATAAACTAGATAAACAACAAAGATCTACTGTACAGCACAGGAAATTATTTCCAATATCTTGTAATAATCTGTAATGGAAAGAATCTGAAAAGAATATTTATTATATAAAACAGGATATATATATATATCTTGTTATATATATAGTCACTGTCACCATGCTGGGGAGACAGCTTGGGACTGTGGATGCAATGGCGTCATCCCTGTCTCCAGGTCGTCGGTGTCAGTTGAATTTATGGGCCTTTGGGTTATTCTGCGTCCTTTTGGGCTCAGTTAGCACGTAAAAGCATCCTGTGCAGGTCAATGCTCTACAAAGAAGGGCTGTTTCCTTCCATCACAGATGTTATCGCTAAGATTCCCAAGACCCAGCCGTTCCAGGGCAGAGCGCCAAGGAGGTAAGAGTGGTACACAAGCCGCCCTGGGGGCTACAGCCACCCCCTCTTGCCTCTGTGTGACTTCAGGCAAATCACTGTTGGGAAAACAAGACCTGTTGATTAAAGACTCTACTGTGTCCATATTGGAGAGGAAATGCAATGAAGCGTAAGCGTGCGGGGGTCTCCATGCATGTGATATGAAATGACACTGACTTCAGAGACTGGACATCATTCCAGCGGATTTATTGCACAGCGTGTGGGAGAGGCCACAAGGAAATCTTAAATCTCCTAGAGACACAATAGGGTGCATGGCGAGGGGCCCTGAGACCATCTCAGACGTGCGTATTTTCAGTTCCCAGGGCCAGGAGGCCTGTGACCTTGCAAATAAAACCTTCCACGTCTTATCAGACCAGTTATGTTTTCAAGGAGATGCCTTAAGAGGAGAGAGTTGGGGGGAGGGCTGCCCCCTTGTTTATTAAAAAGAAAAAACGCCCTTGATTATCTTACAGAGCATCAGTTTCCTCACTAGCAAAATGGGCTCGTATCATCAGCCTCAGAGTATATTGGGATTTTTTTGTTTGTCCGTTGTTTTAAACTATTCTATTTCCTTACTTGGCTGGGCCAGGTCTTGGTCCTGGCACAAAGGAACCTCCTCGTTACAGCATCTGGGATCTAGTTCCCTGACCAGAAATTGAACCCAAGCCCCCAGCATTAGGAGTTGCAGAGTCTCAGCCACTGGACCACCAGGGAAGTCCCCAGAATGTATGGTTGAGAGGTTAACAGTCTGCCCAGAGTGGGTCCATTCTCTCTTTTTTTCTTCTATGTAGATGTCTGGGAATTGTGGCACTGGAGAAGACTCTTGAGAGTCCCTTGGACTGAAAGGAGATCCAACCAGTCCATCCTAAAAGAAATCAACCTTGAATATTCATTGGAAGGACTGATACTGAAGCTGAAGCTCCAATCCTTGGGCCACCTGATGCGACTCACTGGAAAAGTCCCTGATGCTGGGAAAGATTGAGGACAGGAGGAGAAGGGGACAGCAGAGGATGAGCTGGCCGGATGCCATCACCGATTCAGTGGACATGAACTTGTCTGGGAGAGGGTGAAGGACAGGGAGGCCTGGCATGATGCAGTCCATGAGGTCGCAAAGAGTTGGACATGACTTAGTGACTGAACAACAAGATGTCTGGGTGGAGGGTTGGGAGGGGCAACCGGTCTGCCCGAGCTGAGAGTCCCGCAGCTCCCACAGCCCTGCCGGCCTGTGTCACATGCAGCAGCCGTGTCCGCCGCCCCTCAGCTGGGACTCGGTGTTGGGTAACATGACGTCTTCCGAATGTTTCAGGGGAGCGTGGCCTCCCGGCTCCTGTGGGCTGGAGCCAGCTGTGATGGCCACCAATTGAAATTTCATAGATTTAGTTTTTCCTTTGGAAAGCTAGACTCCCATCGAGATCATGCAAACTTCTACCAAGAGTTCTGCTGTCAATTAACATTTTTTTGTGTGTTTGAGGAAAGGATGTCATCATTTCCACGTGTTAAGAAGCCGAAGCAAACATCAACTGCAGATGTTTCTGGAAGAGCTCCTATTTCACTTGGATTGTGTTTCTGATCCCAGGGATGTGGATCGGAGACCAGCTCTAGGGAACTAAGGTCTTCCCTGGGGACACCCGTGGTGGCTCAGCCACTTGCTGACTTCCTGCCTTGGCTGGGTGGCGGGGGAAGGGAGGTCCAGGCTCTTCCAGAAGGACCGTCCATCCTACTTGCTGTCTCCATGTCCTGACGATGGGAGCCCAAGCCTGGGGATGTCATCAGATGGGACAAGCTGCAGTGGGTGAGCACCCTGACTAGCTCGGCTGGAAGCATCCCAGAGCCATCTGGTGCCTGTGTGACCAAGATGACTTCAGAAACAACAACCATAATGGGAACTGCACATCCACCCATAGATCAGCTTCCTCTTGACATGTTCAAGGACAACACGCTTCATCAGAGCGGTCCAGGGAGAAAAACAAACAGGCTTTGGTTCAGAAGTGGGGTCTGGATGACACCTGGAACATCACTGGCCCACAGACAGGGTCCCAAGGCTGAGGACTGTCTGGGACCCGTTCCAGGATAATTTACGGCAGTGCGTGCGTGCACGTCTCTGGGGTGTCAGCGCGTGTACGTCTGTGGGGTTGTGACGTATGAGTTTGTGCATAGTTTCAGCATCACTGTGTGTCTGGCTGTCTACGCTGTGGGGTGTGTGTGTGTATGTGAAGAGAGAGGGACAGATTGATCTTAAGGAATATTGGGTCACAGAACTTGGCGATTTGACAGGGTGGGCTGGGAGGCTGGAGACCCAGGGCATGATTGTAGTTCAAGTCCAAAGGCTCTCTGCTGACAGAATTCCTCCTTGCCAGGGGAGCGTGGTCTTTATTCTAGTCAGACCTTTGATTGATAGCTACAGAGGGCACCCTGCTTTACTCCGAGTCTGCCGATTCAAACGTTGTGTGAGCTCAATCGCTCAGTTGTGTCAGACCCTCTGCGATCCCATGTCCTGTAGCCCGCCAGGCTCCTCTGTCCATGGGATTTTTCCCAGGCAAGAATACTGGTACAGGTTGCCATTTCTTCCTCCAGGGGACTTTCAAACCCGCGTCTCTTTCATCTCCCACATTGGCAGGCAGATTCTTTACCACCAGCGTCACCTGGGAAGCCCCTTAATGTTACTCTCACCCTGCCCTCACTGAGACAATCAGAGGAAAGTTTGACCAATCATCTGGGCACCATGACCAAGCCATGTTGATACATAAAATTAAACATCATAGTGTGGTGTGTGTGTGTGGCGTGTGTGAAGGAGTACGTGTGAATGAGCATACGTGTGTGCCTGTATGACTGTACGAATGAGTGTTCAGTGTGTCTGTGCGCATGAGCTGGTGTGAACGTGTGTTTGTGCACAAGCGGGTGTGATGCATGTGTATGTGGAGTGTGCACCCGTGGTGTATGTCAGTCTATGTTGTGTGAGTGGTGTGTTTTGGGGCCATTTTGGTTTTATTTCTTGCAGTTGGAGGATGGAGGGGGCCCTGCATCCCGCCTGCCTAGAACAGGCCCTTCTTTCAGCTCTGCCCTTGAAACAAACCATGGTGCCCTTGGACTGTTCTCTGATTCCTCACAGGCCTTATCAATTCCACCTTGTAAAACTGTGGGGCTTCCCTGGTGGCTCGGTGGTAAAGAATCTGCCCACCAGTGCAGGAGATGCCGGTATTGTGGGTTCAATCCCTGGGTTGGGAAGATCCTCTGGAGAAGGGAATGGCAACCCACTCCAGTATTCTTGCCTGGGAAATCCCACAGACAAAGGAGCTTGGCGGGCTACAGTCCATGGGGTTGCAAAGAGTCGGACATGGCTGAGTGACTGAGCGTGAGCACACAGAAAATTGTCAGCATTCAGGGAATTAATGCCTGGAAGGCTTTGCTTCCTGTGCCTGGCGTGCAGAGAGCGCTTGATAAGGGCAGTCATTGCAGCTTTGGTGCCCATTATTAGCGAGACACCCAGGGGAGTGCTTGAGAACTGAGGACGAGGCAGTGATGCTCATAGCGCATCTACTATGTGCCATGCCTGGTACCTGCTCATCTTGTCTCACTCGGGCAGGTCAAGGAAATGACACCAGTGAGGGTGAGAAGATGTGAGTGACAGCGGTGGGGATGCTGTTGATGATGGTGCTGACCGAGGGTGGGGGCAGACATACCGGGGGCTCCTTGCTGAGGGCAGCGCCTCAGTGCACCAGTGGGTGCGGGGGTGGGCAGGGGTGGCCACATCCTCAGAGCTCTCTCATTGGCTCAGGTTCCACCCCTCAAGGAAGCAGAGGTGCCACGTCAGGAGAGTGTGGGACTCTGCCCTGCTCGCGGGAATAGATTAATGAATCGGCACAGCCGCTATGGGAAGCAGCATGCAGCCTCCTTAAAAAACTAAAAAGAGAGCTATCAAACTTGTTGTCGGTCAGTCGCCCAGTCGTGTCCGAGTCCTTGTGACCCCATGGACTGCAGCACACCAGGCCTCCCTGTCCCTCACCATCTCCCGAATTTGCCCAAGTTCATGTCCATTGAGTCGGTGATGCCATCCAGCCATCTCATCCTCTTACGCCCTCTTCTCTGTCTGCCCTCAATCTTTCCCAGCATCAGGGTCTTTTCCAATGAATCGGCTGTTTGCATTAGATGACCAAAATACTGGAGCTTCAGTTCTTCCAACGAGTACTCAGGGTTGATCACCCTTAAGATTGACTGGTTTGACCTCCCTACTATCCGAGGGACTTTCAGGAGTCTTCTCCAGTACCACAGTTTGAAGGTATCAATTCTTTGGCATTCTTGGCAGAAAAGCTATGACAAACCTAATCAGTGTATTGAGAAGAAGAGGCATTACTCTGTCAACAAAGGTCCATATAGTCAAGGCTATGGTCTTCCCAGTGGTCACCTATGGTTGCAAGAACTGGACCATAAAGAAGGAAGAGCTACCATATGATCCTGCAATTCTACTCCCAGACATACATCCGGAGAGGATTCTGATATGAAAAGATACATGCACTCCAATGTTCATAGTGGCACCAGTTACAATAGCCGAGACATGGAAGCAATCTAAATGTCCACTGATGGAAGAATGGATAAAGAAGATGCGCTACAGATACACGACAGAATGTTACTCAGCCGTGAGAAAGAGTGAAATGATACCAATGCAACACCACAGGCGGGCCTCGAGATGATCTAAACGAAGAAAGTCACACAGAGAATGAGAAGTATCATGATGTCACTTTTATGTGGTATCTAAAAAAAGACATAAATGCACTTACTTATAAACAAACAGACTCACAGACACAGGCAGCAAACTTATAGTTACCAAAGAGAAGGGGGAGGGATCAATTAGGAGTTTGGCATTAACATATACAGATCATAGTATATAAAATAAATCACAATGTCCTACTGTGTAGCACAGAGAACTATATTCTAAATCTTGTAATAATGTATATGAGTAATTAATGTATATGGTTTTTCCAGTAGTCAGGTATGGATGTGAGTGTTGGACCATAAAGAAAGCTGAGCAATGAAGAATCAATGCTTTTGCTGGACTGCATGGAGATAAAACCGGTCAATTTTGAGGGAAATCAGTCCTCAAGGACTGATGTTGAAGCTGAAACTCCAATAATTTGGCCACTTGATGTGAAGAACTGACTCATTGGAAAAGACCCTGATGCTGGGGAAAGATTGAAGGCAGGAGGAGAAGGGGACAACAGAGGATGAGATGGTTGGATGGCATCACCGACTCAATGGACATGAGTTTGAGTAAGTTCTGGGAGTTGGTGATGGACAGGGAGCCCTGGAATGCTGCAGTCCATGGGATCACGAAGAGCTGGACATGACCCAACGACTGAACTGAACTGATATGGGGAAAGAATCTGAAAGAGAATATAAAAATACCTATGATATATATACACATACACAGGGCTTCCCTGGTGGCTCAGTGAAAAATACACCTATAATGCAGGAGGCCCAGGTTCAATCCTGGGTTGGGAAGATCCCCTGGAGAAGAGAATGGCAACTCACTCCTGTATTCTTGCCTGGAGAATTCCATGGACAGAGGAGCCTGGCGGGCTACAGTCCATGGGGTCAGAAAAGAGTCGGACATGATTTAGTGGCTAAACAACAAGCAACAAGAAATATGTTTTGTATTATGTGACTTTTACCACAATAAGACACATTAAAAAAAAAAAAAGCGCTAATCTTATGACAGGGCTTCAGCCTCATGACCTAATTACTTCCCAAAGACTTCATCTCCAAATACCAGGATACCGGGGGTTAGAGCTTTAGCACGTGAATTTCCAGGAGATGTAATTGTGTCCTAGGAGTGGGAGAAGTGGGTCAGGTAGCTAACCTGAAAGATGTGCCTGCCAGAAATTCACAGGGAAGAGTCTTTCCAGCTGCCCCACCAGGGTGTCTGCCCCATCTGCTCCAGGGTCCTGATGACACAACCTTTCACTCCCCTGAACCCCCAAATCAATATTCTTCTAAGGACCAAATCTGTCTGGCTACAGCTTGGCTTCGGGCTCCCCCGTGCCCACCTGCTGTCCTGTCGAGCACTGGGTCTTCTCTCAACTAGGGTCACCCAGCTCCTGCACGGGGTGCCTTGAGGGCTGGGGTTTTCAGCTTGTGAGTAAGGAAAGTCCTTTTAGTGGAATACAACCAACACATTAAAAAAAAGAAAAAAGCAGGATACAAAAACCAGAATGTGTCCCTGAAGCAACAGCTATTGTTTGGGGGAATTTATTCACATGCATTCACAATGCATGTGGATAAATGTGTCTGCAAAGGCCACAGGCTGGGTCAGGATTTCTAAGTCAGCTTGGAGAAGAATCTGAAAGTGGTTGCTTTAGGGGATGTGGAGAATAAAGAGATGCCCTCTCTGTTTCTGATCTGCCTCCAGGCAAGGCACAGAGACAGGATATTTGAGGTAAGGATGCCCTCTGGGATCACCTCTGTCGAACATCTCTTTTTACAGCTCTGGAAAATGAGGCCAAGAGAAGGACAGACAGTTTCCCCAGGCCATCTGCAGGGCTTCTGCCCCGGGCCTGTCCCTGCCTCCTCCTGACGGCACAGCGAGCAATTCATATAAGAGGGATCATGTCAGTGAAAATGGACCTCCTCCCAAAGTCTTCTCCTCCAAAACAGTGAGAAGGCTGGCAGAAATGGGTAGGATCACCTTTTTTTTTTTAGAACTATGGAAATTGGCCAAAGTCTTGCAGTGATTTTAAGAACATTTATTCCAGAAAAACAGCTGGATCTTGATGATAAGAAGAGATTTTGCAGGCTTTTGTTGTCATTGTTGTTCCGTCACTAAGTCGTGTCCAACACTTTGTGACCCCATGGACTGCAGCACGCCAGCCTTCCCTGTCCTTCACTATCTCCCAGAGTTTGCTCAAACTCATAGCTATTGAGTTGGTGATGCTATCTAACCATCTTGTCCTCTGTCACCCCCTTCTCTTCCCTCCCTCAATCTTTCCCAGCATCAAGATGTTTTCCAATGAGTTGGCTCTTTGCATCAGATGGCCAAAATTTTGGAGCTTCAGCTTCAGTATCCGTTCTTCCAATGAATATTCAGGGTTGATTTCCTTTAGGATTGACTGATTTGATCTCCCTTCAGTCTAAAGGACTCTCAAGAGTCTTCAACACCACAATTCGAAAGCATCAATTCTTCAATGCTCAGCTTTCTTTATAGTCCAACTCTCACACCCATACATGACTACTGGAAAAACCATAGCTCTGACTAGATGGACCTTTGTCGGCAAAGCGATGTCTCTGCTTTTTAATATTCTGTCTAGGTTTGTCATAGCTTTTCTTCCAAGGAGCAGGTGTCTTAATTTCATGGCTGCAGTCACCATCTGCAGTGATTTTGAAGCCCAAGAAAATAAAATCTGCAACTGTTTCCACTCTTCCCCCATCTATTTGCTTTGAGGGGAAAAGGTTAGCCTTTTATTTACCCTGCTCCCATTACCCTTTCTCTAGCTTTGTGCTATGAGATCAAGATGAGGGTCAGCAGCCCATAGCCACTGGAGAGGGCAAAGAACGGAACCTGGGACCTACTTCAAAGCCTCAATACCAGAGAACTGCCGTCACTTAACCAGTCTGGAGGCTTCATAAAAGATCCCATTTGCAAAGCTGTATTTATTGATCTGACTTGGAGCTCTCCCGGAAACAAAAATACCTTTCTCCAGAGCATTCATTGGCAAACGTTTAGCTTCAGGGCAACCTGAGGCAGTGGGTAACAGATGGGGCAAACAGCAGGCTAACCAGAAAGTTTGCAAAGAAAAGCTGGGAAATGAAGTGTCCATGAGATTTTCAAAGTTACAACATATTCCTGAGACCCTAGAAGGCCACATGCAGGCTATGTGCTTGCTCAGGAAAGACCCAAGGACACCCTAAGCTCTTCCCTGTGACCGACCTTGAGGTCTGGAAGTAGAGGCCCCGGGGCAGAGTTGTCAGCGGCCTGGCTGAGCATTGAAGGAGCACCTATCATACACAGAGGCCCGCTTGGCAAAGACTGGAGATTTATGTTTTCCAGCACTGGAGGAAAACTATCCGATCATTAGCTGAATGCTAAGCTCAGTGAGAAGAGACTTCAGTGGCCACAAATGAGAAAGAACAGACTTTATATAGTTTGCTTTGTTTGCATGAAGCGAAACAAAACAAAATAGCCAACAGCAGCATCAGCACACCCTGGGGAAAGGGGGGAGGTCTGATTTCCAGAGTTAGCACATTTTGCGATTTTAAACGTTCACTTGAAAAACCTTACATGAACTAGGGGAGAAGGGGGGAGAAAGAAAGACCCTCTTATTTGCAACAGCAGAACACCACATTCTTCTAAAACTCTCAGGAAACGTTCACCAGGACAGAGCTCTCACCAAGATATTCATAAAATGCATCTTAACAAATATAAGGAGTATATATCATACAGTGCTTGCTCTCAGACCACAATATACATGAGTAACAGAGAGACAGCTGCATCGTCCTCAAACACGTAGAGATTAAAAGCCATACTTCCCAATGATGCACCAGTGAGAGAAGAAATCTCGAGGTAAATTTTAAAATATCTTGAACTAAATGAAAATGCAGCTCACTGACGTTTGTAGGATGAGTGAGAGCAGCATTTAGAGGGAATCGTAGAGCACTGGGCTTCCCTGGTGGCTCAGACAGTAAAGAATCCGCCTGCAATGCAGGAGACACGGGCTTGATCCCTGGGTTGGGAGGATATCCTAGAGAAGAGAATGGCAACCCAAATGAGTCAGCTCTTCACATCAAGTGGCCAGAGTATTGGCGCTTCAGCTTCAGCATCAGTCCTTCCAGTGAATATTCAGGACTGATCTCCTTTAGGATGGACTGGTTGGATCACCTTGCAGTCCAAGGGACTCTCAAGAGTCTTCTCCAACACCACAGTTCAAAAGCATCAATTCTTCGGCGCTCAGCTTTCTTCACAGTCCAACTCTCACATCCATACATGACCACAGGAAAAACCATGGCTTTGACTAGACGGACCTTTGTTGGCAAAGTAATGTCTCTACTTTTTAATATGCTGTCTAGGTTGGTCATAACTTACTATAGACTTAGTAAGATTTTTACTAAGTCTATAGTAGGCATGCTGCTGCTGCTAAGTCACTTCAGTCGTGTCCGACTCTGTGCGACCCCATAGACGGCAGCCCACCAGGCTCCCCCGTCCCTGGGATTCTCCAGGCAAGAACACTGGAGTAGACTTACTTTAAAACTACTGTAAATTAACTCAGAATGCATCACAGACCTAAATGTAAAATGAAAGACTACAAAACTCCTAGAAGATATTGTAGAATAAAATTTAATGCCTATGGACTTGGTGATGATTTTTATAGATACAACATCAAAGCACAGTCCATGAAGGAAATAATTATTAGTTGGACTCATTTAAAATTTAAAACTTCTGCTCTGTGAAAGACACTGTCAAGAGAATGAAAAGGGAAACCACATGTTGGGAGAAGATAATTCCAAAAGATCTGGCAAAGAATTGCTATCCAAAATATACAAAGAAATCTTAACAACCTCGTTAAACATAGGTCAAAAACTTTAACACA
Source organism: Bos indicus (assembly GCF_029378745.1). NCBI lineage: Eukaryota > Metazoa > Chordata > Mammalia > Artiodactyla > Bovidae > Bos > Bos indicus. Next base: position 66,156,250 of record NC_091780.1, on the reverse strand, counting down.
ACCCCACCAAAGAAAATGTTCAGATAAACAATACCATATAAAAAGATGCTCTGCATCATCAGGGAAATGCAATTTAAAACAACAATGAGCCGTTACCGCATATCCGTGAGAAGGACGAAAATTTAGAACACTGACCATACTGAACGCTTGCAAGGATGTGAAACAATGGTCAGTCTCATTTATTGCTGGCGGTTGTTGTTGTTCAGTCGCTCAGTCGTGTCTGACTCTTTGTGACCCCATGGACTGCAGCACGCCAGGCTCCCTTGTCCATCACCAACTCCCCGAGCTTGCTCAAACTCATGTCCATGGAGTCGGTGATGCCATCCGACCATCTCATCCTCTGTCATCCCCTTCTCCTCCTGCCTTCCATCTCTCCTAGCATCAGGGTCTTTTCCAATGAGTCAGTTCTTCACATCAGGTGGCCAAAGTATTGGAGTTTCAGCTTCAACATCAGTCCTTCTAATGAATATTCAGGACTGCTTTCCTTTAGGACTGAGTGGTTGGATCTCCTTGCAGCCCAAGGATTCTAACTTCTCTAACACGACTTCTCTAGCATGACAGTTCAAAAGCATCAGTTCTTTGGTGCTCAGCCTTCTCTATGGTCCAACTCTCACACCCCTACATGCTGACTGGAAAAACCATACCTTTCACTACACAGACTTTTGTTGGCAAAGTAATGTCTCTGAAAGGTACAACCATTTTGGAAGTTTGGCGTTTTCTTAAAAAACTGAACATACTCTTATTATACGATCTAGCAATCATGTTTCTCGGTATTTACCCAAAGGAACTGAAAACTTACATTTGCACAAAAACCTGTACCCAAGTCTTTATAGCAGCTTTGTTCACAATTGCCCAAAGCTGGAAGCAACAGAGATGTTCTTGAGCAGGTGAATGGATAAGAAAACCTGTGGTATATCTAGACAATGGGATATTGTTCAGTGCTAAAAATATGAGCTATCAGGCCATGAAAATACATGACTTTTTTACTAAATGAAAGAAATCAATCTTAAAAGACTAGATTTACTGTATGATTCCAACTATTTGACATTCTGGAAAAGGCAAACCTTTGGAGCCAGTTGCCGGAGGTTAGTGGGGGAAGGGGGGATGAACAGGCAGAGCGTTGGACAGTGATTTCCTCCAATTGAATTAATAAGGCCATTGCATAAAGTCATAATTATAAACATCTATTGATGAGCACACCATGTGTATTAATGTAATTTTCCGATAATAGCACAAGCGAATGGGGAAGGAAATGGAGTATAGAGGAACAGTTTTTAAATACTATCGAGTTTAAGTTAGTATTAATGTAAACAACTAGATTTGTTATAAGTAAAGATGGTAATTGTAATGAAAAGCAAAAATTAATAATGTAAAAATAGAGAGTAAAAGCAACAAAAAGGGAATTAAAATTATATACTAGAAAGTACACTAGTTAATACAAAAGAAGGCAGTAAATAGAGAAACAAAAAATGCATGACAAATAGAAAGCAAAATGGCAGACATAAATGGTATCTGATCAGTCATGATATTAAATGTAAATGGATTCAACATTCTATTTGAAAGGCATGCACTGACAGAATGAACTAAACATATGATCCAATTATTTTCTTTCTACATGGGGTGCACTTGAGATTTTGAAAGATTAGACAGATTTGGAATAAATGAATGGATAAGAAATATGCCATGCAATTAAGAAATGAGTGAGGTGACTATATTTATATCAGACAAAACAGACCTTTAGACAAAAATTGCGACTGGAGACATTTTGTAATGATGAAGGATCAATCCATTAAGGAGACGAGACGGTCACAAACATATGTGCACCAAAAATGAAGTGATAAATAGACAATTCAGAAATAACAGCTGGAGATTCCAATACCCTACATTCAATAATGGACAGAAAAACGAGAAAGAATAAGGAAATAAAAAACTTGAGTAGCAATATTAATCAATTAGACCCAGCAGCTACTTGTGGAACATTCTACCCAACACCACCAAAATACACTCTTTTCAAGTACACCTGAATTACTCTCCAAAATAGGCTGTCTATTAGACAATAAAACAAGTCTCCATAATTAAAAAAAATAATTCTGTGACCACAATAGAATGAAATCTAGAAATCAGTGATAGAGGAAATTTGGGAAATTAACAAAGACGTGGAAATCAAGCAGCACGCTACTTATTAACCCATGGGCCAAAGAAGAGATAGCAAGGGGGATTAATAAACATTTTAAGATGAAGGAAAATGAGAACACAACATTCAAAACCCATGGCATGCAGTTAAAGCAGCGCCCTGAGGGCAATTTATGGCAGTTAATTTTCTTTAAGGTTAACATTAAAAAAGCAAAGATTTCAAATCAACAATTTAATCTTCCATCTTAGAAAACTAGGAAAAGAAGATTAAACGTGGAAGCAAGTAATACAAATTAAACCTGAAACAGAGAATAAAAAAATTGAAAGAAATCAGTGGAACCAAAAGTTTTTTTTTTTTAAAGATTAACAAAATTGATAAACATTTAACTAGACTGACCAAATAAGAAAGAGAGAAGACTCTTGTTAGCAGAGTACTACAGATATTCAGAAATTTTTTAAAAAGATAAAGAAATTTGATAAACAACTATATGCTAATAAGTTAGGTAACGTAGATGAAATGTACAAATTTCTAGAAAGACATGAATTACTGAAACTGAACCAAGAAGAAGATTTAAATAGACCTTTAGCACATAGACTGGATTAATAGCTACCATAGTAATGAAGTTGATCCTCGGACTGTGAGGGGTTCGGGACAGCAGCTCCTAAGTAGCAGAAAGTCTCTGTGTTCTCTCTGCCTTGATACCCAGGAACTGATAAATGACCTGCCTAAGAGCAGGAATCTAAAACAGTTTGGGTGAAACCAGGACTCAAACCCTATTTCTTTTGAATCTACATAGTGTGATCCCTAATTAAGTACACACTTCTCCCCATACTTACTTAAAGATTTATAAAATGAAAACAGAGTTACTATACTTACTGAAAAAAACTACATATATGTAGACCTACACAGTTCAAACTCATATTTTTTGAAGGTCAATTGTAATAATGATAACAATAAAACTTCTCATAAAGAGAAATGCAGGAACAGATGGAGTCACTAATGAATTCTACCAAAATTAGAAGAATTAATACAACCATTCACAAAATCTTGCCCCCCAAAAATAAGAACAAATACCTCCTAACGTATTCTATGAGCCACTATTACCTTGATACCAAAGCCAGACAAAGACATCACAAGAAAAGAAAGCTGCAAATTAACATCCCTTTTGAATATAGTCTCAAAAATCCTCCAGGAAATACTAGTAAGCCAAATCCAGCCACATACAAAAGGGCTTATACACTATGACAAAGTGGAGTTTATCCTAGGAATACAAGATTGCTTTAACATCCAAAAGTCAACCAACTCAACAGTGTTGTTAATAAAGGATTAAAAAGAAAAACAAAAAACCACATGATCATCTCAACAGATACAAAAGAGAAATTAAAAAAAATTTTAATACTGCTTTTGTTTCCCTCAACAAATTTGAAATGGAAGGAAGTGTTCTCAGGCTAATGAAGAGCATCTCTTAAAAACCCACAACTAACGTGCTGCTTGATGCTGAAGATTGGAAGACTCCCCCTAAGAGCAGGAGCAGGACAGGGTGCCCACTCCTTCTGCTTCTACTCAACACTGTACTGGAGGTCTTAGCCAGGGAAATTAAGCAGAACTATAAATATAGGCATATATATTGTAAAGGAGGAAATAAAACTCTGCTTACAAATGACGTGATACTGTGTATAGAAAATGCTAAGGAATATACCCACACACAATTACAACTAATCAACAAATTTAGCAAGGTGGCCTGATACAAACTCAATGTATAAAAATCAATTGCATTTCTATACTGCATCACTGAATAAATAGTCCTGAATAAAGTCCTAATTAAGAGGCGCGACAGCCCATGTTCCTAAACTGAAAGAGTGACTGTTATGATGGCAACACTTCCCAAATCAATACAGAGTCACTGCAATCTCTTCAGAATCCTAGTTGGCTCTTCAAAGACATAGACACGCTGATTCCAAAATGCACTGGAAAGCAAAAGCCCAGCATGAACAAAGCATCCATGAAAAAGGAAAAGTTGGCGGAACCCCCAACTCCAGCTCGTTGATTTCCAAACCTGCTACAAAGCTACAGTCATCAAGACAGATACCATATGAAATCACTTATATGTGGAAAGTAAAATATGGCAAAAATGACCTGATCTATGAAGCAGAAACAGAATCACGGATACAGAGAACAGACTGGGGGTGGCCAAGGGGGAGGGGTTGGGGGGGATGGAGAGGGGGTTAGGGGTAATAGATGTAAGTTTTTATATATAGAAAGGATAAACAAAAAAAGGCCCTGTGTATAGCACAGAGAACTGTATTTGATAGCCTATGGTAACCTTAATGGAAAAGATTATTTTTAAAAAGTACACACATATATATATAACTGAATCACTTCTCTATAAAGCAGAAATTAAAACAGCATTGTAAATCAACTATACTTCAATGAAAAATTTTTTAAAAGAATGGAAAAAAGTACAATCATCAAGAGTGCGGAACTCCTATCAGAATAGCCATATAGATCAATCAAACAGATTTGAGAGTCCAGAAATTAACTCTTCATAGACATTTTTGAGTTTTGACATGAGTACCACAAAATTAAAAGATGCTTTCTCTTTGGAATAAAATCCATAACAAACCTAGATAGCCTATTAAAAAACAGAGACATCACTTTGCTAACAAATGTCTATAGAGTTGAAGCTATGGTTTTTCCAGTAGTCATGTATGGATGTGAGAGATGGCCCAATAAAGAAAGCTGAATGCCAAAGAACTCATGCTTTTTAACAGGTGTTGGAGAAGATTCTTCAGAGTCCCCTGGACTGCAAGGAGATCAAACCAGTCAATCCTAAAGGAAATCAGTCCTGAAGACTCATTGGAAGGACTGATGCTGAAGCTCCAAACTTTGGCCACCTGATGCTAAGAGCCAACTCATTAGAAAAGACCCTGATGCTGGGAAAAATTGAGGAGGAGAAGGGGACGACAGGGGACAAGATAGTTGGATGGCATCACCAACCCAATGGACATGAGTTTGAGCAAGCTCCGGGAGATGGTGAAAGACAGGGAAGCCTGACATGCTGCAGTCCATGGAGTCACAAAGAGTCAACCCCATGAACAATAGCAACCAAGAAAATTCAGTGCTCAGAGAATATTCTTTTTGATATTGATGGGACTGATATCTGAACACCAAAAACAGGAAAAAGGAAAAAAATAAGAACTTAGGACCCTACTTCATACCATAAGCAAAATTAACTTAAAGCAATCAAGGACCTAAATTTAAGACCTAAAACTATAAATTATCTAGAAGAAAACACAGGTCTTCCTGACCTCAAATTAGATCATGGTTTCTTAGCTATGACATCTAAACACAAGCAATCAAAGAAGTGGTGGTGGTGTTCATTTGCTCAGTCATGTACGACTCTGTGACTCCATGAACTGCAGAAAGCCAGGCTTCCCTGTCCTTCGCTATTTACTGGAGCTTGCTCAAACTCATGTCCACTGAGTCGCTGATGCCATCCAACCATCATCCTCTGTAGTCCCCTTCTCCTCCTGCCTTCAGTCTTTCACAGCATCAGGGTCTCTTCCAATGAGTCGGCTCTTCTCATCAGGTGGCCAAAGTATTGGAGCTTCAGCTTCAGCATCAGTCCTTCCAATGAATGTTCAGGGTTGATTTCCTTTAGGATTGACTGGTTTAATCTCCTTTCAGTCAAGGGACTCTCAAGAGTCTTCTCCAACATCACATTTGCAAGGTATCAATTCTTTGGGTGCTCAGCCATGTTTTATGGTCCAGCTCTCACATCCATACTTAACCACTGGAAAAACCATAGCTTTGACTAGATGAGTTTTTGTCAGCAATGCAATGTCTCTGCTTTCTAATATGCTGTCTATGTTTGTCATAGCTTTTCTTCCAAGGAGCAAATGTCTTTTAATTTTGTGGCTGCACTTACCATTTGCAGTGATTTTGGAGCCCAAGAAAATAAAGTCTGTCACTGTTTCCATTGTTTCCTCATCTATGGCCATGAAGTGATGGGACCGGATGCCATGATCTTCATTTTTTGAATGTTGAGTTTTAAGCCAGCTTTTTCATTCTCCTCTTTCACCTTCATCAAGAGGCTCTTTAATTCCTATTTGCTTTCTGCCATTAAGGTAGTGTCATTTGCATATCTGAGGTTTTTGATATTTCTCCTGGCAATCTTGATTCCCGGTTGTACTGTATCCAGTCCAGCATTTCGCATGATGTATTCTGCATATAAGTTAAATATGCTGGGTGACAGTATACAGCCTTGACATACTCCTTTCCCAATCTGGAACCAGTCCATGTTCCATGTCTGACTCTAGTTGTTTCTTCTTGACCTGTGTACAGGTTTCGCAGGAAGAAGTAGATGAGTAAAATTTTATCCAAAATAAAAACTTATGTTTTAAAGAATCTGCCTACCAAAGCAGGAGATGTAAGAGACGCTAGTTTGATCCCTGGGTTAGGACGATCCCCTGCAGGAGGGCACGGCAACCCACTTCAGTGGTCTTGCTTGGAAAATTCCATGGAGAGAAGAAACTGGCAGGATGTAGTCCATGGGGTCACAAATAGTCAGACATGACTGAACAATTGAGTGCTCACACACATCCAGGGAGTGAAAAGAAGTCCCATCAAATGGGAGAAAATATTTGCAGGTGATGTATCTAATAATTTATGAAGAACTCATACAACTGAATAATAAGAAAAAAAACAGTTTTTAAAATGTGCAAATGATTTGAATAGACATTTCTCCAACGAAAATACACAAATGGTCAATAAGCACATAAAAAAGACCTTCAACATCACAGTCCTGAGAGAAATACAAATCAAATCCACAGCGAGATCCCACATCACACCCCCTGGGGCAACTGTCATCACAGAGAAATAAACAACGGGTTTCAGTGAGGACATGGAGACATTGGAAGCCTCGTACGCTGCTCGTGGAATGTAAAACAGTGCAGCCTTTTTTGGAAAACGCCTCCTCATGGATAGAGTTGCCATGACTTAGTCCCTCGTGTCTGGCTCTTTGGGACCCGTGGACTGTGGCCCTCCAGGCTCCTCTGTCCATGAGCTTCTCCAGGCAAGAATACTGGAGTGGGTTGCCATGCCCTCCTCCAGGGGATCTTCCAAACCTAGGGATCGAACCCAGGTCTCCAGCATTGCAGGTGGATTCTTTACCATCTGAGCCACCAGGAAAACCCAGAGTTGCCATCTCTTTCTCTCTCTTTAGTCGCTAAGTCCTGTCTGACTCTTGGGACCCTATAGCCCGCCAGGCTCCTCTGTCCACGGGATTCTCCAGGCAAGAATACTGGAGTAGGTTGCCATGCCCTTCTCCAGGGGATCTTCCTGACCCCAGAATTGAACCCCGGGTCTCCTGCATTGCAGGCAGATTCTTTACCAACTGAGCTATGAGGGAAGCTCATAGGCCTCAGCAATTTCACTTGGCGGAATATGCACAAAAGAACTGGAAACGTATATTCACGCAGACACTTGTTCTCAGTGTTCCTAGCAGCATTATTCATAATTGTCCAGATTGTAAGCAGCCCAGACACTGGTCAACTGAGGCCAGGCCCCCAGGATGTGAGTGTGGTCACAGCAGCAGCCCCGCAAAGGCCAGGACTGCACACTTCCTGCTCCAGGAATTGAGGTTCTTGCCTCTGTTCCAAGTGGAATATCCCTCTGCTCCATCTTACCGTCATCGAGGATGCAGCGCAGGGGAAGAGGGCGCTCCTGGATCCACATGGATCCCCTGGGTTATCCAGGTGCCCAGCGCCACCGCAGGGTTCTCATGAGGCCAAGACAGAGACAAGAGGGTCAGGGTCAGAGGGCTCTGACCCGAGAAGGACTTGGCAGCCCATGTGGCTTTCAGGACGAAGGGATGGGCTGGGAACCAAGGAGTGCGGGCAGCCTCCAGAGGCTGAGACGGCTTCAAGTCCCGAGCCTCCAGACAGAGCCAGCCCTGCCAGCACCTCACCGTTAGCCCAAGGGGGACCGTGTCAGACGTCCGACCTCCAGAATGGCGAGGTGGGAGGTCTGTTTTGTCATCAGCCACCGCGTGCGCAGCGGGTTCCGTTGTAGCAGCCCGAGGGGAGGAGACACACGTCAGACCTGAGTGCCTCCCCAGGAGGAGCCCAAAAGATCAGCCGCTCTCTGCCCTCGAATCCCCAAGGGGAAGTGGCCCTCGTTGCTCGTCGCCAGGGCTGGAGCCAGCCACACAGGCCAGCCCAGCCCGGCTGGCCAAGCGTCTCTAAGCCCAGACCCCGTGAGGGAGAGGGCACCGCCTTGACCTTCACCCTCACTTGTGCTGCCTCAATTTGGGCTTCTCCTGAGAGGCAGGAAGCGTCGTGCAACCTCCAGGCTCCAGGAGGACCTGGAGGGCGCTCAAATCTCCAGGAGAACCGTCCATCGAGGGCACGGAGAGGACGGGCGGGGTAGGCACGGCAAAGCCCCGACCAGGTTGATCACAGGCCGGGGCGCTCCGGGAAGCAAGCTGGGGGCTCGGGTGGGCCAAGCAGGGGGCGCAGGGGGACAAGGACTTGGGGGAGGCTGCCTGGACGGGAGACCGAGGCCCCACCCAGAGGACAAACGTGCAGCTGAGGACCGGGGAGCCCTGTTCCCGGGCACCCGGGAGCCAGGTGGGCGCTAGAGGGCTTTCTCCCTGGGGACAGGGAGGCGGTCGAGGGGATGGGCGTGGCCCGTAGGATAGTGGGGTGGGGAAGAGGGGTCAGCACAGACCCTCTGTACAGGATGAGTGGCTGGGGTGGGGGCCTGGTCCTCCCAGGAAAGATAACTCACGGGGAGGCTTCAGGAGGAGGCGTCGGACCCCTCCTCCAGATCCAGCCCTCTTCCTGGAGGCCTGGCCCCTGGCCCACCGGGCCCAGGCCCCGCTCCCTCAGCCCCACCAGGCCTGTTGCACTTGCTGGCTTCTCGGGGGTGTTTTTCTCCTGAAGAGTTCCTGCCTGCCTGTCTCCCTGGGGTGGGAGTTGGAGGAGGGGGACACGGCCTCTCCCCTCGGCCCCGAGCTCCCAGATTTCTTTCCCTCTAATGAGCCCATCTGAGGCCCGGCGAGGCAATTAGGAGTGCCGGGCCTTCCTGTAACCGCTCCTCAGAGCCGGGCAGGCCTGCGGCCTGAGCCGCACCGCCCACCGCCTCGTAATGAGAGGGCGAAATCCGGGAATTAATGAGGACGGGAAAATTAATCACAGGTTGCCAGGCTGCGCTGCGCCCCTGGAGGCTTCCTGCAAGGTTTGGAGCCGCAGACCCCCCGCTGCAGATCTGGGCATGGGGGGGCGCCAGGAGGAACAATCTGGGTTCCGGGGGGCGGATCATGCCGCAAACACAGATGGAGCCTTTCTGGGGGAGGAGGGGGCTGGCTGAGGGCAGAGGTAGGGGAGAGCAGGAGCCTTGAGGACGGAGGATGAGTTCCGACCCTGCCGTGTGCTGTTTGCCCCGAGCCCGGGCACTTAACCTCTCTGAGCCCCAGGGCTCAGGTTCTGGGGTTGAGCCAACAAAGCTGGGCGCCTGTTGGTTGCCAGGTGGAGGCAACCAGGCTGTGAGTCCCGTGTGTACAGGGAGGCTGAGGTCTCCCACCCAACCATGTCCCCACCTGGTCTCAGCTCTGGGCTGGCTGGGAGCAGGGGTGGGAAGTAAGCATGAGGTCTGCCTGGGGTCTCAGCAGCAGGCAGTAACAGACAACAGCAGGTGCTGCAGGGGTAAAGAACCCAGCTGCCAGTGCAGGAGACATAAGAGACGCAGATTCATTCCCTGGGTCGGGAAGATCCCCTCTCAGAAGGGCAGAGCCGTCCCCTCCAGTATTCTCGCCTGAAAAATTCCGTGGACAGAGGAGCCTGGTGGGCTATATAGTCCATGAGGTTTCGAAGAGCCAGACACCATTGAGTGACTCACACACACACACACAAACACACACCAGGCAGCAACAAATAATACATTGACATTGACATTGACATTGAAGTCCCTCAGTCGTGTCCGACTCTTTGCGACCCCATGGACTGTAATCCACCAGGCTCCTCCGTCCATGGAATTTTCCAGGCAAGAGCACTGGAGCGGGTTGCCATTTCCTTCTCCAGGAGATATTCCCGACCCAGGGATCGAACCTGGGTCTCCCGCATTGTAGGCAGACGCTTTACCGTCTGAGCCACCAGGGAATTTCAAATAATAACAAATAATACAATGCATCCAAAAACAGGGTCAGGGGCATTTTTTTCTTGAGGACAAAGACATTACAGATGTGTTTTCAACCCCCTTCTAAGAAAGTAAGCTGGCGGAAAAGAAATCTGGACTTCCAGCCTCCCTCCTCTTATAACAGACTCTGTTCACCTCGGTGGACTGCCGGGATGTAAAAAGGGGTGAAAAGTGAAAGAGAAGTTGCTCAGTCGTGTCTGACTCTTTGCAACTCCATGGACTGTAGCCCACCAGGCTCCTCCATCCATGGGATTCTCCAGGCAAGATTACTGGAGTGGGTTGCCATTTTGTCCTCCAGGGGATCTTCCCAACCCAGGTATCAAGCCCAGGTCTCCCACATTGCAGGCAGACGCTTTAACCTCTGAGCCACCAGGGGAGATGTTTATAAGAAGGGGTAGCTCAGCTCAAAACCACACAGGTGGGTGCACATGCTCGCAGGTAAGCACAGTTCACCTCAGCTCTGGGGTGGCCTGTGGGCAAAGAGAAGCTTCCAGAGGGAGGGCCGGGCCTGACTGAGGGGGAGGAGGGAGTGGGGGCTGGGTCTGGGCCCCCCACAACTAAGTGGGAGCTTGGAGATTGGGGGCTGGGGTGGGGCACCTTCCAGGTTGAGGCCTCCTGGCTAGAGGTGAGGGGTCACTGCTTGGGCTTCTACTTGAGGAAACTCAGACCAGACCAGGTGTGCCCTGGGCCCCAGGCACCCCAGCCTTGCTCATCTGTGGCCAGGGAGGGGGCTCGCTATTCTGTGGTCAGGGGGCCAGGTCCCTGCTGCTCCCTGCTGCTGGCCCAGGGCCCTGGGAGGCCCTGCTGAGCTGGAGCAGGGATCCAGCCGGGCCTCTCTGCCCCCTGCACCGTGGGACACGGAGCCAGGGGCAGACACCCCAGAGCCCCGTGGAGAGGTTTCTGGCCATTGATGATGCAGCTTCTCTGAGGCTGGCCTCCAAGGCCCCCAAGGCCCAGGAAGGGGGCTCAGGAAGCCGGGTGAGCTCAGGCCCTCTCTGCCTTCCCCTCGCTGGCCTCCGTCCCTCCCTGGCTCCCTCTCCTCACCCTGGTTGCCCTGGAGCCACACTCCTGAAGCAAATCTGTCCCAGGAGCTCCTGTCTCTCTGTCCTGGGCAGCCCCTCTAAAGACACAGACCAGGGTCTGGGAGCTCGCCTGGGGGAGGGAGAGGGTGCGGAAACTGGTGGTCCTGGGTGACCAGAAAGCTGGATGGAATCGGTGCGGCTCTTGGGGCAGGGGGTGCAGATCAAGGGGCCAGGGGCTGAAGCACAGATGCCAACAGAGGCCTGAGGGACAGAGGAGGGATCCCCCCGGGCTGTGTGCGGGCACTGGGCTGCCAGCCACAGAAGCCGGAAGTGATAGGCTGAGCTAGGTCACAGGCTGTACCCTGGCTTCCAGAAGTTTCTGGCCAACTCTGCTCCAGTGCTTGCCCTACTCCGTCTACCCCGGCACTCAGCTCCCTTCACTCCCTCTCCTCCAAGAAGCTTCTCTTGAGATCCCAGCTGGGCCAGACCCCCGGCACACTATGGTTCTTCATGGCATGGATTTGCAAACCTCCCCTCCGCCGCTGCCCTGGGAGCCTCTCCAAGCAGATGCACATCCAGCCCCTGTCGGGGGTGCAGGGCCTGGCCCAGGCGCCTCACAGAAGCCAGCCGACCAGGGTGGATGGAGCAGCCACTGAAAAACAAGCGGCTTGGAGCCCTGCGCTCGCCCAGGCCCTTCCCCGCCGGAGAGACTGCGGTTTGGGCCAGGCCTCCGCTGGCTTCTGGAAGCATGGGTGGGCGGCCTGGAGAGGATGGGGAGGCCCCCTGTTCATGCTAATTGAGTAAAGCCTGTTGGCTGCGCCTCCGCAAAGGTTTTCCTGGTTGCTTTAATAATGCAATGTTTTATAGCATCAAATATTCCTCCTTATTAGCCTGGAAAGGTCAGGAACGGCGCCTTTTTTGCGTTTCCCTGGTAATTCGGCCTGACCTTTAGTGACTGACGGAGGCCTGCTGTGTCTCCGGGGCGCTGGCGAGGGGACCCAGCCCTGGGTGAGGCCCATCTGCTGCTCCCTCAGTGCCTGGATTGCCCGGGGACATCGAGCCACAGTTTCCCCACCCCTGCAATGGGTTTCTGGACACCGGGGAGCCAGGGCAGCAGGGCTTTGGGCTCACGGTCTGGCCTAGTCTGGTCAAGAGGAGCCTCCTGGCAAAGAGCCTCACCCTGGCCTCATGCTACCCAGCCAAGAAGGCTGCATCCTGCTCTGAGTCCTTGGGAGGGAAACAGCAGAGGGGACCCCTTTACAACCTTGGAGAGACGGCATGGATTCTCAGAGAGGAGCTCATTTTTAGCCACCATCCACGAGGGGTTAAGACCTCCTCTTCTGGTAACTTAAGGGAAGTAGAAATCAGGGCAGGGGGGCAGTGGTGGGGGTCTCGGATCGGAACAGCAGGACAGGCAGGAGACAACCGCCACAGCTACAGCCGCCGCAGGACTGCCACCTCTGTGCCCTGTCGACGGTGCGCCTGGACCCCCGCCGGTCATTTTCAGTGGAGCTGGGCCTTGCGTTGGGGTGGGCGGGGCTGGGAGGGAGGCGCATGCCCACTCACCCCATCACCTTTCCTGCCACCTTTACTGGAAAGTGGAGCCCGCAGGGAACAGGGAGTTCTGACCCACCGCCCAGGGCGCCGTCTGCCCTGGACACTGTGGGAAGGAATGGGCTCACAGCAGACGGGCTGGCACAGGGCTGGGCCCAGCAACAGCTGGCCGGCTGGGCTCCCAGTGGAAACCCAGGTGGGGCCCGCCTCCCTTCCCATGATAAATGTGGTGATGTGTGGATGGCCGCCGTCAACGCGGACGGGAAAAGCCCCGAAGAGCTCAAGAAACACCCTTCTCACAAAAACCTCTTTAGCAAGACTGGTGGCAAGCAGAAGCCTGCCAGGCGCTCAGGCTCCTCTGGCCGACTCCCTTGAGCTCCTGGGAGGGCCCAGTTATTTGCGAAAAACACCCAAGATCAACTTTAGAGACACTTCTCCCTACAGGAAGGTGGGAGGCTCGAGAGAAGCATGAAGAGGAGAAAAACACGGCCCCTTCTTCCACTCGCCAGGTTTATGCTTTGAAACAAGAGGCGCGCGTTGGGAAAACACGCTCTGGCCAAGACCAGTGTGCGGCTTGGAGAGAAACAAAGAGAGGCTGGGACAGCCTATGTGGGGCCCATGGTCTCCCACCTTGGGTGGGGGGTGGGGGTGGAGAGGACCCCTCTGATGGGCAGGGCCAACCTCAGGACATTCCAGGGGACCCAGCTGGTCCAGAGGAAGAATCTACTAATGGACTGGGGTCCATAGTCTGAGGTCAGGAAGGTTAGGGTGTGCAGGACAGTGGGGAGGGGGTTCTGTGTGAGGTCTGCCCTCCCATGTCTATAAAGCTCCCTGGGCAGAAGGAGCCAGAGAAGATTCTAGAAGCAGAAGATGCCTCCTTTGTACCCTGTGCCATGCCCATTGGAGCTCAGACCCTCTTCTCACTGTCTTCTGTCTCCCTGCAAGGAAGCAAGGTCCTGGGAGCAAGCTTGCTCCTGGGAAACCCTGGCACCCTGCCATCTCTGGGGAGAGGGCCCAGTGCTACCTTCTTCCAGAAGGATCAGAGGATTCCCACCTCTGCTCCTATTTGGAATCAGGGTCCCAGGTTTGGGAATGAATGGCAGACAGGCTCCTCGGGGCACTGGGTACCATCTCTGCTGTTTGAGCGCTCCTTCTCTGGTTCTAGAACATCTCTCTGTTGAGATGTACCCAAGCTCCCGTGTTGCCAATTCTCCTGCCATTGACAGAAGGACCCCTGCAAGGCCCTGGACAGCAGAGCATGTGCATGGGGCTTTCGAGGTCAGTTTCCACTTGCCTCTAGAAGCTTCTTATACTTAGAGCTGGGCTATGGGGAGCTCCCTGCCCCTGGGGGCATCTCTCACCATGCAGGGAAGTGGGAGGAGGGTTTCAGGCCAGTGGGGGCTGAGATTAGACTTCCTGCAGTTCAGATATTTACAGAGGTGGCCTCGCAGCTCCGTCTCCTTCCACCTGGGCAGATTCCAGGGAGACCTCTTGGAGTTCTAGAGTTCACGGTATCAACGGGGCTCCCGCCTCCAAGGGTTTGGGAGGGAGCCATCTCCCGGGCCCTCGCCAACCCCCGCGGCTCTGGCTGGCTCACTGATTGGCACTTGGGCCTGACTTCAGGAAGATGCCATCTCCTGCCTGCGTGGGGCACCCAGGGTGCTCTGGCGGCAGCTGCCACACTCCCCGTCACAGCGCCGTGGTGGGAGGCCGGGCCCGGGTGGGAACACTCACACCTGCAGCCTGATCCAAGGCCGAGGGCCTGGTGCTGATAACCACTCATTATACCAGCCGGAGCCCTGTCTTCCTAATAAGGCTCCCTGGGTTGCTGCCTGCAAGAAACCCAGCGTTTCCTTCTGCTTCGCTGGAGACGGAGTGAAGGAAATATTCATGTGATGGTGAAAGATGAGTAAGAGTTCGGATAAGCCAGACTCTCGAAGTGTAATCAGAGGCATCTGAACATACCCTTTGCAAACTAAAAACTTCTGCTGGGAGGGTCTGGGCCTGGGGTCCTGCCAGGGCTTTCCTGCCTGCAGCTGCCACAGAGGACAAGCCCCCAGGGCATGGAAGGGCTTTGGGCAGCGTGCATCTTATAGGGAGAAGGGGGTCCTCCCACTTTTCATTACAGTTTATTTTATGTGGACCCAGGGCTGCCTGTAGCCTCAGAAAAGGGAGTGATTTGTGATGACTGATGACAAACGAACATAAACCATTTTTAAAACAATATTTATTTTTATTTATTTATTTGGCTATGGCTGGTAAAGTAATGCTCAAAATTCTCCAAGCCAAGCTTCAGCAATATGTTAACCGTGAACTTCCAGATGTTCAAGCTGGGTTTACAAAAGGCAGAGGAACCAGAGATCAAATTGCCAACATCCACTGGACCATAGAAAAAGCAAGAAAGTTCCAGAAAAACATCTATTTCTGCTTTATTGACTATGCCAAAGCCTTTGACTATGTGGATCACAATAAACTGTGGAAAATTCTGAAAGAGATGGGAATACCAGACCACCTGACCTGCCTCTTGAGAAAACTATATGCAGGTCAGGAAGCAATAGTTAGAACTGGACATGGAATAACAGACTGGTTTCAAACAGGAAAAGGAGTACGTCAAGGCTGTAAATTGTCACCCTGCTTCTTTAACTTATATGCAGAGTACATCATGAGAAACGCTGGGCTGGAAGAAGCACAAGCTGGAATCAAGATTCCTGGGAGAAATATCAATAACCTCAGATATGCGGATGACACCACCCTTATGGCAGAAAGTGAAGAGGAACTAAGAGCCTCTTGATGAAAGTGAAAGAGGAGAGTGAAAAAGTTTGCTTTTCACTGAATGTTGAAAGCTCAACATTCAGAAAACGAAGATCATGGCATCTGGTCCCATCACTTCATGGGAAATAGATGGGGAAACAGTGGAAACAGTGTCAGGCTTTATTTTTTGGGGGGCTCCAAAATCACTGCAGATGGTGATTGTAGCCATGAAATTAAAAGATGCTTACTCCTTGGAAGGAAAGTTATGACCAACCTAGATAGCACATTCAAAATCAGAGACATTACTTTGCCAACAAAGGTCCGTCTAGTCAAGGCTATGGTTTTTCCTGTGGTCATTTATGGATGTGAGAGTTGGACTGTGAAGAAGGCTGAGCGCCAAAGAATTGATGCTTTTGACTGTGGTGTTGGAGAAGACTCTTGAGAGTCCCTTGGACTGCAAGGACATCCAACCAGCCCATTCTGAAGGAGATCAGTCCTGGGCGTTCAATGGAAGGACTGATGCTAAAGCTGAAACTCCAGTACTTTGGCCACTTCATGAG
This sequence comes from Bos indicus, assembly GCF_029378745.1. NCBI lineage: Eukaryota > Metazoa > Chordata > Mammalia > Artiodactyla > Bovidae > Bos > Bos indicus. The sequence goes on along the minus strand of NC_091780.1, from coordinate 66,140,033 downwards.
AAGTGTTGACTCATTGGAAAGGACTCTGATGCTGGGAGGGATTGGGGGCAGGAGGAGAAGGGGACAACAGAGGATGAGATGGCTGGATGGCATCACCGACTTGATGCACATGAGTTTGGGTGAACTCCAGGAGTTGGTGATGGACAGGGAGGCCTGGTGTGCTACGATTCATGGGGTCGCAAAGAGTTGGACACGACTGAGCGACTGAACTGAACTGAACTGGGTCCCAGTTGTGGCATGCGAGCTCTTAGTTGTGGCATGTGGGATCTTGTTCCCTGACCAGGGATCAAACCTGGGGCCCCTGCATTGGGAGCACAGAGTCTTAGCCACTGGACCACCAGAGAAGTCCCAAGAACCACTTTTAAAGGACATTCCAGTGAAGTTGCATCCCAGACTTGGGGGTAGGCATGTCTGAGTGACTCTCTGGAGACTTCCTCTTGGGGAGAAAGCTCAGAGCTCACCAGTGTTTGCTGGCAATTCTGATCTTTGCCTCAGCTTTTGTAGCCCCAGGAACGGGGAAGCTTGCCCTCTGTGAACGTCACCTCCCTAGGCTGCAGGAAACCTCTCCACTGCCTGGCTGGTGCCTCTCAGTGAATGTCCAGCTGCCCAGACCTGCTTTCTAGGTGGGTTTACACATGGTTGGAGCCCCTCCCAACCTCTGAAGACCCTGCTTCAAGACACCTCCTCCAGGAAGTGGACCCTACACCCTCTTGGTTCTCCCCACCACTGCCCACCCCACCAGATAAGGCCGTCCCCTTTGCCAGATCTCTGGGACTTCCTGTGAACTCCTCTCAGGTGAGTCAGCCCCTGGGCAGGCATCCAACCTTGTTCCTGCCACTCCGGGCTCCTATGGCTCCATTCCTATGGCACCAAACACAGGAGCCCTTCAGGACAGAAGAGGTGCCTCAAAACCACAGAACCAAAGCTGAAGTGTTCGGAACATCAGTCCTGCAGATCCCAGGTGGTCCACACGACACAACTTCCTGGTGGTTCCCAATCAAATTAAAGAAAAGAGGTTATAGCAGATGGCCTGAGAATATCAGGGCCAGAAGATGGTGGTCCTGGGACCCAACATGGGTTCACTAAGAATCAGTCCTGTTTCATTGCCAAGCTGCTAGCCAGTGGACAGGCAAACACAGATAATTTCTGGCTCTTAGTGAGGGATTGAATTGACAGACTAGTTATGATCAACCTAGTCAGCATATTAAAAACTAGAGACATTACTTTGTCAACAAAGGTCTGTCTAGTCAAGGCTATGGTTTTTCCAGTGGTCACGTATGGCTGAGAGACTTGGACTATAAAGAAAGCTGAGCCCCAAAGAATTGATGGTTTTGAAGTGTGGTGTTGGAGAAGACTCTTGAGAGTCCCTTGGACTGCAAGGAGATCCAACCAGTCCATTCTGAAGGAGATCAGTCCTGGGTGTTCATTGGAAGGACTGATGTTGAAGCTGAAACTCCAATACTTTGGCCACATGATGTGAAGAGCTGACTCATTTGAAAAGACCCTGAGGCTAGGAAAGATTGAGGGCAGGAGAAGGGGACGACAGAGGATGAGATGGTTGGATGGCATCACCAACTCAATGGACATAGGTTTGCGTAGACCCTGGCAGTTGGTGATGGACAGGGAGGCCTGGCGTGCTTCGGTTCATGGGGTCCCAAAGAGTCAGACACGACTGAGCGACTGAACTGAACTGAACTGAATTTGGGTAGCCATGGACTCAAGATGTAGACGTGGGGTTCTTTCATAAAATCACAGAAAGGAATTGGAGATCAATAATCGTGCCCAAGGGTACAGCAGGGACCCTGGCAGAGGCCTGGCCACCAGGTCTTCACTGCCCTACTCTGCCCAGCAGTTTCCTCCATCATCTGGGGAAAGACAGCACTCAGAGCCAGAAGGGAATTGCATCCCGTGGGTGACTGACCCACTGTGCACAAGTCGGCTGGTAGACTCAGTGGGTCTGTGTGCGTGCGAATTAGACAGGAGCCTCTGTCTTGATGACCGGGGAGTATCGCCCTTGCTCTGCATCAGAGGAAGGGGAAGCCAGTCCCATAAGAACACTCCCATTTCCGGGTGACCCATGGCCCGACTCCAGGGGTGGGGGCCCCTGTAGAGGCTGCCCACCCAGAGGCCACCTGGCTCTTGGGGACTGAGTCACATCCTACTTAGTCTCTTGGGGATGCTTTTACTTTGCAGTTAAAAGTTTAACGAGGTTGTGAAAAAGAAGGGGAAAAGCAGATGAGGTAAGCACACGGCAGCGCCATTTCCAGGGAGGGGCTGGCCAGGGGAGACGGCATCCCTTCTGGGTGCTGCCCACGAGGGCCCCAGGTGCTTCCCAGGCATCTCTGGGTGTCGCTGTTTCTCCAAACTCGCCAGAGCTGGGGCCGGTCTGCTTCCTGCCCCGTAAGCAGGAGAGGCAGTTCGGGGAGCCTGAAGAGAGGTAGGAACGCGGGAGGGGAAGGCAGGTCTGGAGGCCGCGGCCATGCTCAGGGCACTCAATGCTTGGTCTTCGATGGTGTTGTAGGTCTGGTTTTCTAGAATCTGAGCCCACGGTTCTTATAACTCCTACAGCCGCCTCTCAAATTCAACTTCTGCCTCCGAAACCGAGATCCTTTCTAAGGAGCCTTTGGGAGGCCCTTTCTACTGGTCCCTGAGAGGCGCTGTGTGAGGGCTCCACTCCAGGCTTCAAGCTGTGGTCTGTTCCTTCGGCCTCTTCCCTGTCTCTCCCTTGTTCCTCAGTTTTGCATCGGGGGCTAAGAGTGGAAACAGAGCGCTTACCCTTTTCTACTCAGGGGCCGGAGAGTAAAATGAGCACAGAAACCCCACTGCCATCTGACCTCAGACGCTTACTCAGGTGGCACCAGCTTTCACTGAGCAGGACAAATGTAAGGAACGCACAAAACAACCCAAGATGAGTTGAGACGATTTCTTTCCCCCCTTTTTTTTTTCGGTGGTGCCCAAGACTGAGGTTCTTTTTAATATGTCAGGCTTTTCAAAAAATGATTAAAATGTACCAGATTATTAAATAGAGCCGTTTCAGACTTAATTTAGCAAACTATAACATTTTTATCATTTTTATAAAGCCCTTTTTAATGAAAACCATCTGCAAGGAGACCAAATATCAAGACTGAAATCATGTTTTCTCTGTATTTGTTATCCCTGAAGATGTTGTTTCCAGATTTTACAGAAATAATAAATTTCATTTAGAAGTTTGGGCCTTCACAGCGGTGCCACACATCTCTGAAATTTCCAATTCGCAGCACAAGAAGCTCACCCCGCTGTAATTTTTCATTCTTGCCAGCTCCCGACCACAATTTCATACCTTCCTCGTCCCTTTGTAAACGTAAGACTCATGGCAATATCCGACCCAACGTGTTTATTTGCTATGAGCCCAAAAACATGTTGTTCTAATAAGCATAAACTTATTTTCTCGGTGACAAACGTTTGTATCCTGTTGCTCCTGATTCATAGGTCACTGCCCATTGCCATTTCCCACGAGTGGTGTCCCCCAGCTACTGGGCGTTAGATACCAGGCGTCCCAGCTGGACTCACACTGCCCAGTGTGGAATCTGTTTGGAAGCTCTGTCTGCCCATCCAGCATCCAGGCCTGTCCTGGACACCTCTCCAGTGACACCTCATTAAGAAGAGTGAGACTTCCAGCCCCAGAAATTATGGCTGGGCAGAAAGCTACCAAAACTCTCCCTCGAAAGTGATGCCTCATGTCTGAGCTCCTCTGGCCTGGCTAGGGGGCCACCCAGTGACCATGGGCCTGGCTCCTCATTGGAGGCAGAGGCAGCTGGAGCTTGGGGAGCCTGGTGAGGTGAGCCAGGCCCCAAGGCCCCAGCTAGCAAGGTTGTGACTGGCACATGTCCAGTCCGAATAAAGCCTGGCTGAGTCAAGGGCTTGGACGAGGGCCACTCACCTGGTTTGGCCCTAATGGCTTCCAAAGCCTGGCTGCAGAGGTCAGGTGGGACCACTAGGTCAGGAAGCCCCTCCTCGGCTCTTCCTGGAGGGCGTCCTGTTAATTGGGATCTCTAGAGACAAGATGGCTTCCCACGTGGCTCAGTGGTAAAGAATTCACCTATCTATAGGAGACACGGGTTCAATCCAGGAGTCAGGAAGATCCCCTGGAATAGGAAATGGCAACCCACTCCAGTATTCTTGCCTAGAGAATCCCCATGGACAGAGGAGCCTGGTGGGCCTATAATCCATGGGGACACAAAGAGTTGGATATGACTGAGCACGCATACATGTGAAGAAGAGAATTTGATAGGATGATGGGGCTACAGCCCAGAAAGGGTATATCTGATCCACCACAGCAAACACCCTAACCATAGGCAGAGTCGAGAGGACAGTCCCATTCTGTTCAGCCATCCAGAAGTAGGGTGACCAAGCATCCTGGTTGGCCAGGGTCTACGGGCTTTCCTGGGGAGTGGATCTTCCAAGTTAATGCAGGAAAGTCCCGGGCAGATCAGGATGAGTCGGTGGTCACCCTATCCTGGGAGGTGGGCAGTGCCTTTGCCACCTCCTTTGGTGGTGAGTCACTTTCTGTTGAACAGGATCCAGGGTGAACAGATCTCTCCTCTGCCATGTTCTGGGACCATGGACACCACCCCGCACTTCCTGTGCAACACCATTAAGTTTCCCCCAGCTGCTTCCAAATGCTGGGGGGAGTTCTCCCACCTCTTCTGCCCCTTGAGCTTGGTAGACCAGCATGTTCCTGCCTACAGTCTTGTTCAGTCCTCGTCATCAGGGGACTAGAAACCAGGAGCCCAATTCTTTAGGGAACTGGTCTTCCCAAGGGACCAAACATCTCACGGGACCCGGAGAGACACAGAAGCCAGAGAAGGCAAGGTTTGCCCAAGGTCACTCAGAGAGTTGGTGGACAGACTCCAGAGCTCTGACCTCCCAGCCCATGGCTTTTTCTGCTCCCTCCCATGCCTGGACCTGGCCCCAGCAAACCTCCCCACACACTCTTCCAAGAAGTTAGGCCAACTTTCAGTTCAGCTGAGGTCGCCAAGGACCTTGCACCGCCTATGTCTCCTCCAGCCTCATGCTCCCCATCAGTGCAAATACCCCCTACCAGACCTACCGCCAAACTAGCAAAGCCCCGTGCTGCGAGGAACAACGGTCCAATTCAGGCTCCCGGGTGGGAAAGCGATCTCATTAAGGCCCTGGCAGCCGACCTGGGGGCTGAGGTATTGTTTTTAATGGAAAAACAAGAATTTGCTGTTATGTGTTAGATTAAAGGCTTTATCCTGGGGAATTAATCGGATTGCTACTGGCCTTCAGTTGCGGAGCCTCTGACTCCCCATCCTGGGAGAAAGCGCTGGCCGGGGCCAGGAAATTGGTTCATTTCTCTTTTCTGGGGTTTAATGAAGCCGCGGACAGCTGGTGCACGGCAGTCCTCCCCGGGGCGGCTGTGAATTACATCTCACCTGTGCTGCTCCCCAGCCTGCCCCTTCCTCCTGCTAATCCATCTCTCGCACGCCGCCCAATTCATCATCTGAAAACACAGCTCTGGTCACAGACTGCCACTGCTCAGAGTCCTTCTGGATCTACCCACTGCTTCCAGAATCATGGTCGAATTCTCCCGTCCCCACGAGCTCTAGTTTTAGTACTCTTAACTTTTTACTGGAGTGGAATACGCAGGTGGAAAAGTACACAGATTGCAGGGGTACGTAGACGTTTTCACACTGTGAGGGGCACACCCCTGCAGCCAGCCTCCTCTGGATTAAGAAACGCACTCTGCCCAGCACCCCCAGAAACCCACCACCACACCTCTCTTCAGGTCAGCAGTCCCCTTGGCCCCGGCGGGGATCATTATCCTGGTTTCTACACTTTCATTCTTTGTTTGCTTTTAATTGGGTATTTCATTTTTGTGCATGGAATCGTACATCATGCTGTGTGCTTTTTTGTGTGTGACTTGTTTAGCAGGCTTTGAAAATGTTATGTCTCCCATCTCTGTGCACCAGGAAAGAGAACAACTTTCCTTCCCAAGTCTGGGAGAGGCCCCACTAGGCCCCCTTCCCCCTAGCCCTGCCCAACACCGATACCTCAAATCCTTGACCAGCAGGCTAGATACCTCCTCCTCCAGCCCCTCGGGTTTCCCCTCCCTCCTGAGAGCCATCCTGTGGGTGGAAACTTTCCCACTCCATCCCCTACTGGTTCAGTGTGAACCTCTGGTTGCACAGGGAGGTATTCGGGATGTTGACTCTTGGGAGCTCCCTGTAAGGGGCTGCCACCTGGGGAGAAGTTTTTGGACTAAGTCTTTGAATGAATGGCCCTTGCCACTCAGTTGCTGGATTCCTGTCTCTTCTCCTATTTTAAAGTGCACTGTCTCAAGATGGGAGCTTGCTTGCCACTGTCATCATGGATTTCAAGTGGTGAGGGAATCTCCCGGGGGGAAAAAAGGAACGTAGGGAAGGGAGGGAGGGAGGGAGGGGGAGGTCAGCTAAGCGTTCTGAGTGCCTCCCGTGTGCCCGCCCCGCCAGGCACACAGCTGCTGCACGCCAGGTGGCCCAGTGCAGCACCTCCCACTGTGACTCCAGTTTCCCAGCGTGCTAGGTAGCTCTTCGAAAGTTACTTAACCTCCCTGAGCCTCTGTTTTCTGTAAAGTAGGGATTAGGCTCCAAAAGTCACTGTGGATGGTGGCTGCAGCCATGAAAGTAAGACATTTGCTCCTTGAAAGGTAAGCTATAACAAACATATTATAGACAGCATAATAGACTGCATATTAAAAAGCAGAGATATCACTTTCCCGACAAAGGTCCATATAGTCAAAGCTATGGTTTTTCTAGTTGTCATGTATGGATGTGAGAATTGGACCAAAAAGTAGGCTGAGTGCCCAAGAACTGATGCTTTCCAACTGTGGTGCTGGGGAAGACTCTTGAGAGTCCCTTGGACTGCAAGGAGATCAAACCAGTCCATCCTAAAGGAAATCAACTCTGAATATTCATTGGAAGGACTGATGCTGAAGCTGAAGCTCCAATACTTTGGCCACCTGAAGCAAAGGGTCAACTCATTTGAAAAGACCCTGATGCTGGGAAAGACTGAAGGCGGGAGAAGGGGATGACAGAGGATGAGACGGTTAAATAGCATCACAGACTCTATGGACATGAATCTGAGCAAACTCTGGGAGATAGTGGAGGCTGGAGGAGCCTGGCGTGCTGCAGTCCATGGGGTTGCGGAGAGTTGAGCATGACTGAGTGACTGAACAACAGCAAAGGGGTCAGGGACTTTGCCTCGCAGGGCTGCTGTGGAGACTGGTGATAAGAAGGCAAAGAGCTTGCTGAGGGCTCAGCCTGAGACACGCCCACCGTCACAGCATCTTTCTACCCTGTCTGCATCAGCCCTCAAGAAAAGAAGGAAAAGTCAGAAGAGCTCTTTCTACCCTTGGTCTAGAGGGTAGGGAAGTGCCTAGAAAGGTTCTCACAGTTCCAGTAGTCTCTCTCAGGGTCCCAGCGGCCTCCCTGATTTCCTTGAGGGAAACTCAGAGCTGTTTCCTCATCTGGTAGACCCTGCAGGCTGTGACCCAAGTGAAAAATCTCCAGCGGCCCCCACAGCTGAGCAGGGGCCACTCATTCTCTTCAGATCTAGTGCAAGACGAGGGTTCTGCCCTGGGGCGGGGATAGCAGAGTCACGGGGGCTCTGGACATGCCGGTGTCCCCTCCCCAGAGATCAGGATGGCCGGGTGAGGAGGGGAGGCCCTGGAAACTGCTCTGGAGCTGTGGAGAACCTTAAAACTCCACTCTGCCCTGGGGATGTCCCTGGGAGTCCAGAGGTTAAGACCTCACCTTCCAACGCAGGGGATGTGGGTTTGATCCCTGGTCAGGGAGCTAGGGTCCCACGTGTTGCAGATCCGAAAAAATAAGGTGTGGAACAGGGGCAGTATTGTGGCAAATTCACTAAAGACTTTGAGAATGGTCCGCTTCAAAAAAAACAAAAACAAAAAACTTAAAAATAAATAAAACTCTGCTTGGCCTAGACACGGGGTCTGGCTGCTCAGGTAGGGCACAGACTGGGGGTCTCAGGTATGCAGTTCCCAGGGAAGCCTCTTTCCAGCGCCCCTCCCTGAGGGTCAGTGACTGGCAGGGCCCAGAGCTCCGCTTCCTCCTGTGCATCAGCCTCTCCTCCTGGTCTAGGGCCTGCAGCTTCCATGAGGACTCAGAGCTCCTGACCAGAGGGGAAGGGGAGGGACAGCAGTCACTGGGCGAAGACCCACATCAGTCTGTCCCTTTTGTTGCTGTTGTTGTTCAGTGGCTAAGTCGTGTCCAGGTGTTTGTGACCCCCATGGACTGCAGCATGCCAGGCTTCCCTGGCATCTTCACCAGGGAACTTCACCTTTCCCGTCCTTCACCGTCTCTTGGAGTTTGCTCAGATTCATGTCCACTGAGCTGGTGATGCCATCTAACCACCTCACCCTGTGTAGTCCCCTTCTCCTCCTGCCTTCAATCAGGGTTTTTTCTAATGAGTTGGCTCTCTGCATTAGGTGGCCAAAGTACTGGAGCTTCAGCTTCAGCATCAGTCTTTCCAATGAATATTCAAGGTTGATTTAATTTAGGACTGACCGGTTTGATCTCCTTGCAGTCCGAGGGACTCTCAAGAGTCTTCTCCAGCACCATGGTTTGAAAGCATCAGTTCTTTGGTGCTTAGCCTTCGTTACGGTCCAACTCTCACATCTGTACATGACTACTGGAAAAAACCGTAGCTTTGACTATAAACACCTTTGTCAGCAAAGTGATGTCTCTACTTTTTAGTATGCTATCCAGGTTTGTCATAGCTTTCCTTCCAAGGCCCAAGCGCCTTTTAATTTCATGGCTGCAGTCACCATCTGCAGTGATTTTTGAGCCCAAAAAAATAAAGTCAGCTACTGTTTCCACTGTTTCCCATCTATTAGCCATGAAGTGATGGGACTGGATGCCGTGATCTTAGTTTTCTGAATGTTGAGTTAGTCCCTTACTTCACACCAAACAAATGTCCTAAATGCACTAAAGATGCTGCAAACAATGAATAACAGAGAATCAGAGAACAGAGGGCTAATGGTAGGCTCCGGAGTGGGGGAAAGCCTTCCCATACAAAATGCAAACCCCAGAAGCCATAAAGGAGAATCACAATACCTCTGAGTGCTGAAGATTCACACGCAGACTAAAATTACTAGATAGATTTCCACAAATATTTCCACACGGTAGACCGGAGGAAATATTTGCAACATTTCTGATAGACAGGGGGCTGATACTCAATAAGCAAAGTATCCTACAAATTAATTAGAATCACTTTCAATAGAAACGTGGACAGAAGCTCTGAATAGGCAATGCACAGAAAAGGAGTCAAAGCAGCAACAAATATCTGAAGAGCTCCTCAACCAGAGAAATTTAAATTACAAAATGAAATGATAAGATTTTTTGGAGGTTTTTTTTTTTTTTGCCTATGACTGCAGCCTGACAGTGACGGCTGACAAGGGTGTGGAGAGTGGCGTGTGCAGACACGTCCACAGCCTGTGCCCTGGGACGGCGTTCGGGGGAGGGTGCTTTAGCAGGAGGTTTCATGATGTTGTTGCTGTTGTTCAGTCGCTCAGTCGTGTCCGACTGTTAGCGACCCCGTGGACTACAGCATGCCAGACCCTCTGTCTTTCACCATCTCCCACAATTTGCTCAGACTCATGTCCACTGAGTCGATGATTCCATCATGTGGGTCCAGCAATTCTACCTTGGAGGGATGTAGCATTCTGTCAGTGACATCGTCCTCTCTGTCTCCAGGGCACGTCCACCCATCCACCCCAAATCTCTCTTTGTCCATCTTAAAGTGCTCACTTTCGATGCCATAAAAATGGGGTAACAGCCCCAGCCCCAGGTGCAGGGGGAAGGCATTCCTGTGGCTGGGTCCTGCTGGCTGGCCAGGGTCCCCTGCTTCAAGGCTCCTTTGAGCTGGGATGGGAGACAGGGGCCAGCTCCTGATGGATGGAGTGGAGGTCTGGGACTTATTGGGGGGCTGCTAGTTAGGGGAGTAAAAGAGAGGGTTGGTGGGTGGGAGAGAGGAAGAAGAAGGAGCAGGAAGGAATGAAGAATAAGGGAGAGAGAGAGAGAGAGAGAGAGACGGAGGAAGAGGGAAGGGAGAAGGAAGGGGACTGGTGGACCCGAGAATTTCGGGCTCTCCCCACTCTGATGGTCCCCTCACCTTCTCAGTCTTTAAACATCAGCCTCCTTCCTCTCTAGGTAAGGTGTTTTCCCATCCGTGAAAGCATTTGGATGTAAGGCACCAGCTGCCCAACACTCTCAACTTCACTGGGAGGTGTGGGGAGCAGGCTCTAGGGGCTCCCCAATGACCTGCCCTCTGGTATTTATTATACCATGTCATCCTTTCCCTCAAGTGTGAGCCCTTCCTACTGACCTGCTTCTAACGAACAGAAAATAGCATGAGGGTTGGGACGTCGCTTCCAAGATTAGGTTTTTAAGGAACTGTGGCTTCTGTCTGGGGAGAGATGGCTCACTCGCTTCTGAGACTGCGAGCTCTGGAGGGAGGAAGCTGCAGTGTCATGACGGGGCCTTGTGGAGAGGCCACACAGCCGGGGACAGAGGCTGCCCAGAGCCACGGGGAGGGGGAGTGAGCGGGGCCGCAGGGGGCCCCTCCCACGGCCACCCCAGCTGACAACCCCTCTGTGGGCTCACGGGAGCCTTGGAGCCACAGGCTGGGGGCTGAGCTTTGGCAGCACCTGTCAGAGACGACGAGTGTTGCTTCCAGCTTCTAAGGCTGGGGGCTGCTTGTTACACAGCATGTGCTGAGCCGCTTCAGTTGTGTTCAACTCTTTGTGACACTATAGACTGTAACCCGCCAGGCTCCTCTGTCCATGGGATTCTCCAGGCAAGAACACTGGGGTGGGTTGCCATTCCCTTCTCCAGGGGATCTGCCCAACTCAGGGATCAAACCCACGTCTCCTGTCTCCTGCATTGGCAGGGGGATTCTTCACCACTAGCGCCACCTGGGAAACCCATAGACAGCTGATACAGGAGGCCTGCCTCTCAGGGGGTGTGGGCCTTGTCTGGATGCTGTCTGCTCATTGAGGGCTCTCCCAGGTCTGGTCTTAGAGTTACAAATGAGGAAACTGAGGCCTATAGCTGGTGGGGTTTGCTCGAGGCCCCTGCTGTTTTGCTCAGGGATGGAGCCCTTCCCCACAGGATGGCCTGGCAGAGCACGGGTCTGAGGGTGGAGTCCTGAGGGCTCTGGGCCTGGGGGGACTGCACTGGTGGGTGGTGGTTGGCCCCTTGAGCTCTGACAAGAGGCAGTGGGGACAGAGAGGTAGCTTCCACCCCCTTCTCCCTCCCCAGCTGCCCTCCCAAACTTTTCAGCTGGCCTCATTGTCACTCACGATGGACTTGGGCAGGCAGGCTGGGGGTGGAGGGGCGGGTGGGGGTCTGTGCTGGATGCTTGTCTCCAAGATCTGTCTAAACAGACAGGGGTCACTGCAACCCCACAGGAGGCTAAGGAGGTTTTGAGTCCAGGGTCCCCCACCCCACTGGGAGTGAGGGGCCCAGAAGAGAACAAAGTGTCCTGAAGTCATGGCAGGATCTCTGCGGATGGATGAACAGGGCAGGGCCCCCCAACCAGGTGTCCTGGCCCCAGAACAGAACTCCATAAGCCTCACTGAATATGGAGGCCAAAGCCACGCGGGGGAAACCCCAGGGCACCCCACAGAGAGGAGGGGATCAGACAGGTACCCCAACCCTGAGGCCGATGGGTCTCCCCACCTCCTTGCCTGTGCCCTGGGGGCCCCAGTTCTGGGTGGGCTGTGGCGAAGCGTGCCCTGTCCACTGCATTCCGGAGGATGGATAAGAATCGGGACTCCTGGTTAGACCCGAGTATCACATGACCAGCAACTAACTTTTCAGTAAAAGTGTGTCCACGCAGCCTTCAGGACATTTGTTGTTGCTGTTCAGTTGCTAACTTATTTCCGATTCTTTGTGACCTCGTGGACTACAGCACCCCAGTCTTCCTTGTCCTTCACTATCTTCTGGAGTTTGTTCAAACTCACGTCCATTGGGTCAGTGACGCCATCCAACTGTCTCATCCTCCGTCACCCTTTCTCCTGCCCTCAATCTTTCCTAGCATCAGCGTTTTCTCAGCTGTTCGCATCAGGTGGCCAAAGTATCAGAGCTTCAACTTTAGCATCTGTTCTTCCAATGAATATTCAGGGTTGATTTCCTTTAGGATTGACTGGTTTGATCTGCTTGCAGTCCAAGGGACTCTCAAGAGTCTTCTCCAGCACCACAATTTGAAAGCATCAGTTTTTCAGAGCTCAGCCTTCTTTATCCAATTCTTACTCCATACATGACTACTGGAAAAACCACAGCTTGGACTATGCAGACCTTTGTCAGCAAAGTGATGTCTTTGCTTTTTAATGTACTCTCTAGGTTTGTCATAGCTTTCCTTCCAAAGAGCAAGTGTCTTTTAATTTCATGGCTAAGGTCACCATCTACAGTGATTTCAGAGCCCAAGAAAATAAAATATGTCATGGCTTCCACTTTTTCCCCTTCTATTTGCCGTGAAGTGATGGGACTGGATGCTGTGATCTTAGTTTTTTAAATGTTGAGCTTCAAGCCAGATTTTTCACCCTCGTATTTCACCCTCATCAACAGGCTCTTTAGTTCTTATTCACATTCTGTCATTAGAATAGTCTCATCTGCATATCTGAGACTGTTGATATTTCTCCTGGCAGTCTTGATTCCAGCTTGTGATTCATCCAGCCTGGCATTTTGCATGATGTACTCTGCATATAATCTAAATAAGCAGGGTGACAACATACAACCTTGATGTACTCCTTTCCCAATTTGGAACCAGTCCACTGTTCCATGTCCAGTTCTAACTGTTGCTTCTTGACCTGCATACAGGTTTCTCAAGAGGCAGGTAAGGTGGTCTGGTATTCACAACTCTAAGAATTTTCCTTGTTTTTCGTGATCCACACAGTAAAAGGCTTTACATAGTCAATGAAGTAGAAGTAGATGTTTTTCTAGAATTCTCTTGCTTTTTCTATGATCCAATGGATGTTGACAACTTGATCTCTGATTCCTCTGCCTTTTCTAAATCCAGTTTGAACATCTGGAAGTTCTCGGTTCACATATTAGAATGTTGTTGTTAATCGCTAAGTTGTGGCCAACTCTCTGTGACCCCATGGACTCCAGCACGCCAGGCTTCCCGGTCCTCTGCCTTCTCTCAGAGCTTGCTCAAACTCATGTCCATTGAGTTAGGGACGCCATCCAACCATCTCATCCTCTGTCATCCCCTTCTCCTCCTGCCCTCAATCTTTCCTAGCATCAGGGTCTTTTCCAATGAGTCAACTGTTCACATCAGGTGGCCAAAGTATTGGAGTTTTAGCTTCAGCATCAGTCCTTCCAATGAGTATTCAGGGTTGATTTCCTTTAGGATGGACTGGTTTGATCTCCTTGCTGTCCAAGGGACTGAAAAAGTACCCATCATTGGTCTGAAATTTAATTTGCTAAATCTGGCAATCCTATGACAAAGGCAGGTGGACGCTGTTACAGGGTAGATGTGAATTGGAGACTTAACTAGAAAACCAGAGCCTGAGAATTGACCCCCTTGCCTCCATGGCCATTTGGGGCTGGTTTCTGCCCCACTCACCTCTTCAGCCTGGGCCTGTGAGCAGGAACAAGCTGCAGAGTCCTGGGAGGATAGGTGGGCTGGGCTGTCTTGAGAGGTGATGAGCGCCCTGTCGCAGGAAGTCTCCCAGTCCTGGCACTCAGCAGGAAAGTCGGACAGAGTTGAGAATGTGATGGAGGCAGAAGAGGAGTGTGTAAACCACGTGGCTGACATTGAGACAGGACTTGTCCACTGAGGACTTGCCTGTTGGAGCAGAGCCTGCTCAGTAGGGAGACCAGGGGAGCAGTTGTTCCGGGGGCTGGAGGGCCCCCTGAGCAGGCACCAGTCGGAGGGGGGAGATGGAGGAGGGAGAGTATATGATTGTTGGACCATAAAGAAAGCTGAGCACCAAAGAACTGATGGTTGTGAATTGCAGTGCTGGAGAAGACTCTTGAGAATCCCTTGGACTGTAAGGAGATCCAACCAGTCCATCCTAAAGGAGATCAGTCCTGAATATTCATTGGAAGGACTGATGCTGAAGCTGAAGCTCCAATCTTTTGGCCACCTGATGCGAAGAACTGACTCATTGGAAAAGACCCTGATGCTGGGAAAGATTGAAGGCATGAAGAGAAGGGGATGACAGAGGATGAGATGGTTGGATGGCATCACCGACTCAATGGACGTGAGTTTGAGCAAGCTCCGGGAAATGGTGATGGACAGGGAGGCCTGGCGTGCTGCAGTCCATGGGCTCACAGTGTCGGACACGACTGCACGACTAAACAGCAGTGAAGGCCGTATGGCTGCTGTGACAAGTCACTGCAAACTGCAGCTTGAAACAAGACCGATTCATCTTCTGTGGTCTATGAGGCCGCAGTCCCAGTGCAGCGAGAATCAAGGGGCCAGCAGAGCTGGCTGTTTCTGGGGTCTTTGAGGTACAGGGGACCCGTCCTCTGCCCTTTCCAGCTTCCAGAGGCCACTGAGCTTCAGGTCCATTGTCTTGTCTTCTCAAACTCCGCCCCTCCTGCCTCCCTCCTCTGTATTTGGACCCTGGGGAGACACTAGCCCACCTGGAACGTCTAAGATCATCCACCTGCCCCTTGAGGTCCTTAATCACGTCTGCAAAGCCCCCTCTGCCAGGTCAGGTCACACTGACAGGTTCCAACGATTAGGACACAGGCATCTTTGGGGTCCGTGATCCTGCTGACCGCAGAGGGAACCTGCGAATTTTCTCAGGTGTGGCAGCCGGCAAGGCTCCGGGGCCGCTTTATGGGGATCAGTCTTGAAGCCCAGTCTCAGGGACTTGAACCTTTCCTTGAGGCTCTGGGGAGCGGCTGGTGGGTTTGAAGCCGGGACCCTCCCTGGGGCCCCCAGACATCATCTCTGATTCAGTCAGCCTGTGGCCCTGCTGGTTCAAGGGGTGTGGGTGGGGGCCTCCCTGTGGCCCCGGAGTGGCTGAGACAGAACCCCATGAGCCACTGCAGCTGGGGCCGGGCTGGGGGTCACTGGCCTACTGCGAGGGCCCTGCTCCCGCACAGCTGGGAACACATGCTTTACATTAAGGCTGTAAGAGTATGTTTTCCATCCTGGTTTGGCACACAAGGGTTGCCCGCTGCCCACGGTCCTGGAGGGGCTGAGCCGCTGCATCAGAATTCCGAGCCTGCAAGCTCTTGCCTGCAGAGAGGAGGCCTTTGAAGCTGATGAAGTGGGAAGGGAGCGCCGAGGGGGCGGAGAGGAAACCACCCATCCCAGCCACCCTGGCCCCTCAGGCAAGATCTGCTTTCCTTAGAGCCCGGCGCAGCCCACGGGAGGGCTTGGACCTGAACCCTGCTACAGGGGAAGGTCGAATCAAGGTCACAGGTGGGATGGGATGGCGGCGTCTCAAACCCACCATGGTGGGAGGTTCTGGGCTGAGCTTGAGATTGGGCTGCAGCCCCTCCCCTGGATGTGGGCCTAGCAGTCCTTGGCCTTTACCTCTCCTTGGAGGGAGTCGGACCTGCAGGCTGGATGTGTCCTGATGGGACTCCAGGATGCTCAGGCTCCGTGGGGTTCAGGAGGCTTCATCAAGGTCCTCATCAACGGCCTCATTGTGCCCATGGGGGTCTGGGCTCCAGCTTTGGGCGAGACCCTCTGCTTCCCACCTCCCAATCCAGCCTGACTCTCAAACCCACTTCTCCATTCCGTGCCCCACTTGGTTATGCCTTCTGCTCAGTCTCCTCCTTCTCTTCATGACCCCACCAGGCTCCTCTGTCTGTGGGATTTCCCAGGCCAGAGTACTGGAGTGGGTTGCCATTTCCTTCTCCAGGGGATCTTCCTGATCCAGGGGTTGAAACCACACCTCCTGCATCTCCTGCGTTGGCAGACAGGCTCTTTATCACTAGTGCCACCTGGGGAGGCTGAGCCCCATCTGGGTCCACCAGCAAGTCCTCCCTATGTCTACACTCTTGATACCCTCCACAGGGCCTGCCCACCCTTCTTAGCCACAGTATAGCCAACAGCATTTCCTGCCTGAAGCAGCCTCGTCCACCAGGGCCCTCAGTGCCCAGACCACCCCACGCCCCAGGAAGGCTGCTGGCACCTCGCTGCCCCGTCTCTGCCTCCTGCTCCTTCTCCACCATCTGCACTCAGCCCCTCCATCCTGTGTCCTGTGTTTGGGGGCTCAGGGCACCCCCAGAGAAGAGCACACAGGTTCCCGGCCCTTGCCCAACCCCACTGCTCATACTTCCTAAACCATGCTGTGCATTCCCCACCTCGGAACTTCGTTAGCACTGTTCCTTCCCGAGAAGGCTCCTCCTCCATTCGCAACCACCCCCACCTGGCCACCACGGCCCATCCTCCTGACCCCTTTCCAGAAGGAGCTCATCCCTGAATCACCGCAGCCCACCCAGTGCTGTCCTCGGCTCTCCGAACTCTGGGTCTGTACCCCTGGTGATGGCTCCGGTGTAAGCTGAAGGGCACCGGCTTCCCTGCATAGGGTCCCTTTGGAAACCTGTGACTTTGACACCGAGCCATGTTGCCCCTCACACACCTTCTGGCTCCTCTCACACACCTGGTGCCTGGAGGATGCCCCAGCGGGTAATGGCTGGATTCAGATGGTACCTGAGTGCTGTCATCACTGCCTGGAGCCCTCCTGGGGCCATAGGGCAGTTCCGGAGTGTAGGTGCCTGGAGGAGAGAAGTTGAGAAAGACCTCAGGCAGAAGAGACCATTTGAACTGGGTTGTGAAGGATGGATAGGAGTCTGAGAGAGGCAGAAGTGGAGAATTAGCGCCGCATGAACCTCTGTATGTCTGGGGACCAGAAGTTGGCAAGCTATAGCCCAGTGGCCAAATTCTGCCTGAGATCTATTTTTGCACAGCCTGAAAGTTTTGTCATCATTCAATCGCTCAGTCGTGTCCAACTCTTTGCAACCCCATAGACTGTAGCACACCAGGCTCTCGGTCCTCCACTCCCTCCCGGAGTTTGCTCAAATTCATGTCCATTAAGTCGGTGATGCTCTTTGACCAGCTCATCCTCTGCCACTCCCTTCTCCTTTTGCCCTCTATCTTTCCCATCAGCAGGCTCTTCTCCAGTGAGTCAGCTCTTTGCATCAGGTGGCCGAAGTGTTGGAGCTTCAGCTTCAGCACCAGTCCTTCCAATGAACATTCAGGACTGATTTCCTTTAGGACTGACAGGTTTGATCTCCTTGCAGTCCAAGGGTCTCTCAATAGTCTTCTCCAGCACCACAGTTTGAAAGCATCCATTCTTCGGCACTCAGCCTTCTTTATGGTCCCAGTCTCCATACATGACTACTGGAAAAACCACAGCCTTGACTAGACGGACCTTCTCTGGAGGAGGAAATGGCAACTCACTCCAGTATTCTGGCCATGAGAAACCCATGAACAATATGAAAAAGCAACCGGCAAGTTAGGAGTTGTTTTATATTTGTGAAGGCTTAGAGAGAATAAGTCTTCCTAGATGCCTCAGTGGTAAAGATTCCATCTGCCAACGCAGGAGACACAGGAGATGCAGATTTGATCCCTGGGTCAGGAAGATCCCCTGGAGGAGAAAATGGCAACCCGCTCCAGTATTTGGCTGGAAAATCCCACGGACAGAGGAGCCTGGAGGGCTGTAGTCCATGGGGTCACAAAGAGTCAGACACAACCGAGCAACTGAGCACACAGAAAAAGTAAAGAGGAAAATGCAACAGAGAGGAGAAAAAAACATTTTAAAAGGTTACTCTCTGGGCCTTCACAGAAAGGTTTGGAAAGCCCTCTCCACGTGGGTGAAGATTGCAGGCGGGACTGTCCCTCTGGGTGTGTGGGTGCAGCCCATTGCCGGGGTGGGGGGGACCAGGAAGGATCCACCCCAGAGGTCTCAGCGGGCGGTCGCCCCTCTCTTGCCCCTCTTTCGCAGGGACCTGGGGGAGGGCGGGTGAGATCATGGTTGTCACAGGCCTGCGAAGGGCCGGCCTGGGGCCCCCCCATCCCTCCAGCCAGATCCCTGACCTGCAGGGCCTGAGACAGAGCAGGCTCCCACATTCATTTCTAAATTAGCCGGATTTTCCACCGGCTGGCTGGGTCTGGAGGGACCTGACAAGATGATGTTCCAAGCTTAAGAAACGTTTTAGCTCTAATGAGCTGGAATGCTGGTGGTTTCTTTTAATCCCACTGTGTTTACCCCAATCAACAATCGAAGGTTGGCTGGGATGACTGTCATTTTTCCTGTGATTAGTGCTCTGGCAGGCCCGTCTGTTTTCCAGGAAACGCCATTCTCCCCTTCTCTGCGTCCGCTCACAGCATCCTTGGAGGCCCTGGGATGTCAGGCAGAGATGCCAGTCATGCGCCAGGTGCTGGGTGGACATCGAGCTGCTAAGAGAAGCTGGGGGGTTTTGCACCCCCCTGTCCCACCTGGAGCTCCATGGCAACCCTAAGTCCCGTACCTGCTTCTACCAGGCAGTGAGCATCCTGCAGGCAGGGACATGCTCTAATTACTGTCTGAGCCTGGGCCCCTCAGAAGCAGACTCTGGACAAGGTGACCATGCCAGCAGTTTATTTGGAAGGCGGTCCTGGAAACACGAAGGAAGAGAGCACGGTGCATTTCTAAGCAAGCTCCCCCTAGGGTAACGGGGGCTTAGTCCCCCTGGGTTCTCCATGAGCCACAGAAGCCAGTGTGGGTAGGGAGCTGGCAGGCTTGCACCTCGGCCCCTGGACCACTCCCGAGGTTGTTAACCCTCCAGTGTTGGAGGCCAACCATGGTGCAGCAATGGAGTGAGTATTTGCCACTTCAAAGAAAGCCCTGAGGCCAAGACGCAGTTGC
Organism: Bos indicus; assembly: GCF_029378745.1. Lineage (NCBI taxonomy): Eukaryota > Metazoa > Chordata > Mammalia > Artiodactyla > Bovidae > Bos > Bos indicus. The sequence goes on along the minus strand of NC_091780.1, from coordinate 66,121,153 downwards.
TGGCAGCTGGAGGACCGCCTGGCACGCTCCGAAATGTGAGATCCAAGGAGATGCGGAGCTGCATCTGCGCCTGCCGTGAGGACATCTTCTCCCGCAGTCTGGTGCCCCGCCTGCTGCCACGGCAGTGCTGGTCCTCCGAGAGCCAGAGAGACTCCCTGTGTGACGGACAGGGGCGGGCCCCTATGCATGGCCATCACCCCGATCACCGAGACCTGCCCGGGTCTCCTAAGGGCCTGGTGAGTACAGCCTCAGGACACCAAAGGGCCTTTGCCCCAGGCAGGTCATGGCTTCCTTGGGGCAAAAGCCCTTCCAGGGCTCAGCGTGGTCCCCCACACACAGTGGCCTGGGTCAGGTGTGTCCGGCAGGGCAGGCTGGAGGCCTGAACCTCGGGTGAGGGCAGCTGGGCGACTTCTGATGTGCAGGGGACCCGGGTGGCCTGGGACTCGGCAGAGCTACGTGTTGCCCCACGTTGTCCTAAAGCTCTGGGTAGGACCCTCTGCACACCCTGTGTGGCCTGGGTTCCTGGCCCAAGGGTTTTGTGGTCCAGTGTGGAAAGAAATGCAGGGACCCAGTTATGGGCTTGGGGGATCAATGGCCCCACTTCTCAGCCTGAGCCCCATCCGGTGGGTCCTCCTGTCTTCTGTTACCTGGTCTGCTCAGTGGCCACGGAGAATCAGCCCCAGTGACTCCATTTCACAGATAAGAATGCCGAGGCTGTGAAATGAATCGCCAGTCCAGGTTCGATGCATGATACAGGGTGCTCGGGGCTGGTGCACTGGGATGACCGAGAGAGATGGGATGCGGAAGGAAGTGGGAGAGGGGTTCAGGATGGGGAACACATGTACGCCCATGGCGGATTCACGTCAATATATGGCAAAACCAATACAATATTGTAAAGTAAAAAATAAATAAATAAAACTGAGATAGAAAAAGAAGAATGCCAAAGTGAACATGCTGGTGAGTGACTGAGCAGGCCTGGCTCCAAGCGGTGCCCTGGGAGCGTCCCTAGTGGTCCAGTGGTTAAAAATCTGCCTTGCAATGCAGGGGACGCAGGTTCGATCCCTGGCCGGGGAACTGAGATCCCAAACGCCCCTGAGCAGCTAAGCGCACAAACCACAACCACTGAGCCCGTGTGCCACAAACAGAGAGTTTGGATGCCTCAATGAGAGATCCTGTAGTTGAGACCCAATGCAGGAGAATAAATAATGAGATAATAATAACAATAATGATAAAAGTGGTCCCCTGAAAGAAATGCTGGCTCTCCTTTCTCCTATCAGTTACCTACGCTATGTAACAAATTACCAGAACCCAGTGGCTTAAAACAACACACTTTTCTTTTTTCCCTCACAGCTTCCAGGGACAGAACTGCAGGCTGGCAGATCTGTGTCCTCTGCCTGGATGCCCGAAGCTGCAATCTGGGGGCCGTGTTTTCATCTGGAGGCTCGACGGCCAAGGAAGGGAATCTGTCTCCCGACTCCCTCAGGTCTGGGCAGATTTCCCATCCCTGCAGCTCTGGGACTCATGGTGGCTTGCTTTGCAGGCCAGCAGGAGAGTGTCTGACCTCAGGGAAGGCCCAGTCCCCTACTTAAATCAGGCCCAACCTAGTGTGAAATTCTTTTTGATGGACTCAGAATCTTCCGATTTGGGCCTTCCATTGCATCTGCAAAATCTTGTCCCTTTGCCATGTTCTAATGACTAGAGGTGAGGCCCAGGCTTGTCTTCAGCCAAGCATAATCCCTCCCACCCCCTTCACGTCCTGGATGGTTTCATCCTGTGTCGGCTCTGCTCTTTGACTCTGGGTAAGTCCTTCGCTCTCTCTGGGCCCAGGTCTTCCCTGCTGTGAGGGGATTGGTGGCAGACCAGGGCAAGGCCCAGTGTCTCCCTTTTATGCATTCATGTCATCCCTTTTATGCATTGTCGTTCAGGAGGGGCAGTCTCTGAGACCCCACTGGTGACCGAGGGTGAAAGCCTGGTATTCAGGGACCAGAGGGGAGGCAGGCCAGACCCCAAGCTGGCGTCTCTGCATCAGCCTTTCCTCTCTCTCCCAAGCCTTGTGCTTTTTGTTGGGGGAGAAAAAAAAAAAATTCCCTCCTCTTTCTTTTTTTTTAAAAAACAGAGGAGCAGTGAGCTGCCGTGTAAAGGACCTGGAAAATGCCGATTGAGAAACACAGGGAGGACAGCTTGAGGGGCTAATGTGAACAGCCAGCCCTGTTGCTGTGGGCCGTGCAGAAGCCAGAACGTCTGTGACCAAGGGGAGCGTGGGCAGTGGGTGCCAAGGGATCTAGGACCCCCTACTCCCACCCTCCCCGTCCCCAAGGAGCCCTTGACACATGGCAGCCAGCCCATGTGCCGGCCAGCCCCTGGTGACCCTGACCTGCACGCTCACAAGGCCAGCACCGCGGTTGCGTTTCTAACTGGCTTTCTCCGAAGCCTGCCCGCCCGCCCCCGACTCCCGCCCTGGATGCTTCTGCTGGCCTCCTGCCTTGGCATGGCCGGCCAGCATTTGGAAAGAGTGACCTCAGAGAGTGTTCCAAGAGGGTCTGTCAGCCTGGAGCTCAGGAGAGCCCCTTCCCCTCCCCAGGCTTCAGTGTGAGATCCCCTGGAGGAGGGCATGGCAACCCACTCCAGTATCCTTGTCTGGAGAGTCCCATGGACAGAGGAGCCTGGTGGGCTACAGTCCATGGGGTCGCAAAGAGTGGGACACGTCTGAGTGACTCAGCTCGCACAGCACTGTAGCTCTGATGACGAAGGTGGGGATAGTTGTTATGGTTGTTAGACACACTCTGGGTTTTGTGGATGTTTCTGGAAGAGGGAGAGTCTTGTGCAGAGGAGGCAGCACCCAGACTTTGCTGCTTTGGGCACATCTCCTGCAGGAACACTTGTGCTGGGCCATGGACAGACTCAGGGAGCACCTCGCTCCAGGAGCAGGGCTCATTTAGCCCCACCCCCACCCCACCCCCCAAGCCAGCCACACAGAGTCACACCAAGAGCAGCCACGTCGCCAGATCCGGTGTCTCCCTTCCTTTCTTGACCATCTCTTCTTCCCTGGTGTCTGCGATATCTGCTGACCATCTCGGTTTCTCTTGCAGGCTCTCTGTCCTCTCACACCCACTCATTGGTGACACTTCTCGGGGGCATTAGCCTTAGGATTCTTCCCTTCTGCTGCCCACCACCAGTGAGTGATGCTATGGTGTTTACAGGTCCCCTAGATAAAGCGAGAAGAGAACCCTTCCAGGGGGGTCCATTCTCCAGGGGCACCAAGACCAGAGAGGCAAAGCAGTACACAGTGACACAGGCCATCACAGGGCTGATAATGGGCAGCAAGGGGCCACAGAAGGGGTCCCTGTGCCCTGCAGGCAGTCAAGGATTGGCTGCTGGAGATGATTCCCGGAGGCTGAGAAACAAGTACCATAGCATGTCAAGGATCAATGCTGACACTCCAGCCACTGAGCCAGGCTCTCTTTCCATCCATTCAACAGATGTTTACCGAGAACCGATGATGGCCCTTGCACTCTCACCTTCAACCAACTTATTAAATTTATCATCACAGCTACCCCATAAGGTCTGTTCACATGCTATGCCATCTTTGCGGATCTGCTGTGACTCAGCGAGTGAGTGGCAGGCGCAGGCACGGAACCTGGGTCTGCATTGCTTCTTCACCACATTGAGAAGAGCTAAAAATTAGGAATTAGAGGACTTCCCTGACAGTCCAGTGGTTAAGACTTCCCCTTCCAACACAGGGGGTGTGGGATGGATCCCCAGGCATGGGACTAAGATCCCATGTGCCTCAAGACCAAAATTCCGAAACATAAAAGTGTGTGTGTACTAAGCCCCTCCACTCATGTCCCACTCTTTGCAACCCCATGGACTGTAGCCTGCCAAGCTCCTCTGTCCATGGGATTCTCCAGGCAAGAATACTGGAGTGGGTTGCCATGCCCTCCTCCAGGGGATCTTCTTGACCCAGGGATTGAGCCTGCATCTCCTGCATTGGCAAGCGAATTCTTTACCATTGAGCCACCAGGGAAGCCCCAAAACATAAACATCAATTTTTTTTTTTAATCTTAAAATAAGAAGAATCAGGAATTAGAAGAGGGATCAGATGTGTGATGACAACAACTGTGGAGACCTGGCAAGGGGCAGAGGTCCTGCTGCTGCTAGGGTGGATGGTACCTCCTTGCTTGCTCCGCACGTACCAGCGCCCACATTTCTCTCCTCAAACCAAACAAAGTTGTCTAGGTCTGGGCACAGAGCCTACACATTCTATGAGAATATTTTTTAATGTGTGTGTGATCCTTTTCACTGGAGAAGGAAATGGCAACCCACTCCAGTATTCTTCCCTGGAGAATCCCATGGACAGAGGAGCCTGGCGGGCCATGGTCCATGGGGTCGCACAGAGTCGGACACGACTGAATCGACTTAGCAGCAGCAGCAGCAGCAGAAGTCACTAAACACGCGCGCCTGTGTTCCTTTTAACAATAACATAAACATTTATTTTGCCAGTTGTAAAGGTAAAACTTTTTGTAGGGACTTCCCAAGTGTTTCCCACACTGAGGATTGTGGTTCTTGAGAGGGTTCACTGGCCCATTTGGGGAACTCGAGAACTCTATTTCCTACTAAAATGGTGAAGGAAGATGTCAAAATAGAAATTTCCAGTTCTAGCCACGATAGAGTGGCCTCCTTCTTCCTTCTTCCCCTTTACAATGAAAAAAAAAAAAAAAAAACCTTTGGCATAACCTAACCAGTTTGGAAAGATTCTGAAGGATGAAACAAAGGCTGGCCAAGGGGTCGTAAGACTTCGGGACAACGTGGTGCTAGGCCCCTGGGCTTTCTCTCTGCCTCCCATCCATCCTGCACTGGCATAATTCTCACCAGACGGTGAGGCCTGGACAAAAAAAAAAAAAAAAAAGCCCCAAGAAGAGCGTACTCCCTGTAGCCAAAGGGATTAGGCAGCTTAGCAGAGCAGAAAGCCATTTTTAAAGATACATGCCCTCGTGGAGTCAAACGCCAATGAGGAAACTGCCTCTCTGCTGGCGGAGCAAGCAAGGAGGTACCATCCACCCTAGCAGCAGCAGGACCAGGACACAGAGGCAGCCCAAGCGCTCAGTGAATGAATGTACACCTCCCAGAGCAGTCAGCGGCCTCCTGGACATGCAACACAGATCCTGGAGGCAGGATGAGACGACACCATTTGGAACTTGACTTCCCCACACTTGGTGCCAGTGGGGCCCAGTGGGGAGATGAATCCCCACCCTTAGCCAATGGCAAGAAGATGGTTTGCATGGCAGTGTTATGCTTTTGTCGAGGTGGTATCAGCCGAGTTGGGGGAGGGGGGGGAAGCAAGCTTCCAGTCTAGCCTTTTGCCAGCAAGGTGCTGTGAGTTGGAGGATCACTTTAGCTCAGGTGGGGGTTCAAGACATCAGGCGGGAAGCTGAATACTCACCCCACCCAGGCCTGCACGTGACACCTAAACAAGGAGCCCTAGGCAGAGATCAAACAGCATCCAGAGTCTTGTTATATAAAGCCTCAAAGATCCTGGGTGCAGTAAAGCATCACTCATCATACCAAGGGTCAGGCAATCACCGTCTGAAAGAGAAACAACAATCAACAGATGCCAACACTGAGATGAATCAGATGTTGAAATTATCTGACACGGATCACAGAGCAGCAATCACAAAAGTGCTTCCACAGCAATTTGAAGACCCTGGAGACACATGAAAAAAATCCAGAAAATCAGAAATGAGAGATATAAAATGATGCCAAGGGGAAATTTTGGAACTCAAAGAAAAAAAAAAGAAGCAATGACTGAGATTTAAAAATCACTGGATGGGCTCGAAGGTGAATTGGAGATAACAAAGGAAGAGAGCTCTGAACTCTAAAGAGATCAATAGAATCAAAGAAGGACCAGCCTGAGCCAAAAAGAGAAAATAGAATGGAAAAAAAAAAACGAGTAAAAAAACAGACACTTAGTTGGTCTGTTGAAGGTTCTAACACTCTAGTCATTGGAGTCTGAGAAAGAGAGGACAGAAAAGTGAGGCTGAAAGAAGATTTAAAGAAATGATGGCTGATAATTCCTCTAATTTGGCAAAAGGTGTCAACCTATAGATTCAAGAAGCTGAGTGAATCTTAAATACATGAACCCAAAGAAGCCATGCCAAGAAACATCATAATGAAACTTTTGAAAACCGAAGACACAGGATTGCTGAGACTAACCAGAGTGCTGCTGCTGCTGCTGCTAAGTCATGTCAGTCGTGTCCAACTCTGTGCGACCCCATAGACGGCAGCCCACCAGGCTCCCCCGTCCCTGGGATTCTCCAGGCAAGAACACTGGAGTGGGTTGCCATTTCCTTCTCCAGTGCATGAAAGTGAAAAGTGAACGTGAAGTCGCTCAGTCGTGTCCGGCTCTTCGCGACCCCATGGACTGCAGCCTACCAGGCTCTTCTGCCCATGGGATTTTCCAGGCAAGAGTACTGGAGTGGGGTGCCATTGCCTTCTCCGAACCAGAGTGCAATGACGTACTATATTTAGGGGAACCTCAATCCAAACAGGGCTTCCCTGTTGGCTCAGTGGTAAATTTGCCTATAGTGCAGGAGATGAGGCTGCGATCCCTGAGTTGGGAAGATCTCCTGGAGGAGGGCATGGCAACACACACCAGTATCTTACCTGGAGAATTCCATGGACAGAGGAGTCTGGCGGGCTACAGTCCATGAGGTCACAATGTGTCAGACAGGATTGAGCGACTGAGCACAGCACAGCAATCCAAACAAAAGCAGATTTCTCATGAAGGTCAGGAAGAAGAGGTATATTTTTAGAGTTCTGAAAGAAAAGAGCTGTCAACCCCCAAATCCTATATCAAGAAAACAATGTTCTTCAAGAATAAAAGGGAAATAAATCATAAACTGGCTCTATGCTTAGTCGCTCTGTCATTTCCAACTCTGTGTGACCCCATGGACTATTGTAGCCCACCAGGCTCCTCTGTCCATGGGCTTCTCCAGGCAAAATACTGGAGTGGGTTCCCATGCCCTCCTGCAGGGGATCTTCCCAACCCAGGGATTGAACTCAGGTCTTCTGCATTGCAGGCAGTTTCTTCATCACTGAGCCACAAGGGAAGCCCAGATCATAAATCTAAACTTAAAACCTGAAACTATAAACTCCTAGAAGGAAACATGGGAGGAATTCTACCTGACCTTGGGTTTGGTGATGAGCTTTTACATGCACAATCAAAAGCATGCTCTGTGAAGGGAAAAGGTGATAAATTGGATGTTATTAAGATTTAAAACTTCTGCAAAAGACACTGAAGAGAATGGAAATGCAGTTCACATGCTGGGAAGAAATATTTGCACAACACATAGCTGCTAAAGGACTTATATCCAAAATTTAAAAGAAAGAACTCTTAAAATTCAGCAATAGGAAAACAAACAACTTATGGAAAAAAGACCTGAAGTGACTTCTCATCAAAGAAGATACACACATAAGTAAATAAGGGGCTTGATTTCATATGTTGTTGCTGTTGTTCAGTCGCTCAGTCGTCTGTGACTCTCTGCAACCCCATGGACTGCAGCACGCCAGGCTTCCTTGTCCTTCACTGTCTCCCAGAGTTTGCTCAAACTCATGTCCATCGAATCGGTGATGCCATCCAACCATCTCATCCTCTGTCGTCCCCTTTTCCTCCTGCCCACTATCTTTCCCAGCATCAGGGTCTTTTCCAATGAGTCGGCTCAGTTGACCAAAGAGCTTGGTCAGTGTATTGGAGCTTCAGTGTCAGTCCTTCCAATGAATATTCAGGGTTGATTTTCTTTAGGATTGACTGGTTTGATCTCCTTTTATACCACAATTTGAAAGCATCAGCTCTTCAGTGCTCAGCCTTCTTTATGGTCCAACTCTCACATCCCTAAATGACTACTGGGAAAACCATAGCTTTGAATAGACGGACCTCTGTTGTCATTAGGGACTTGCAAATTAAAACAACGATGAGATACCAACACACCCATCAGGTTGCCTAAGATCCAATTTGTGACGGCTGGTACAGGCGCAGAGTAACAGGAATCATTCATTGCTGGTCAGAAGGCAAGATGGCATAGTCTTCTAGGAGATAGCTCAACAGGGTCTTACACAGTGAAACATAATCTTACCACAGGATCCATCAGACTACTCAGTATTTATCCAACCAAATTGAAAACACAAGTCCCCAAAACCCTGCAAATAAATGCTGATAGAATGTTTATTCACAAATGCCCCAAACTGGAAGCAATCAAGGTGTCTTTCCTAGGAGAACGGATACATAAACTGTGGTTCATCCAGACAATGGAACATTATTCAACAATAAAAGGAAACGATCTATTGACTCACAAAGATATGGATAGACATGAAATGTCCGTTTCTTTTTAAAGAATCTATTCATTTTTAGTTGGAGGATAATTGCTTTACAGTATTGTGTTGGTTTCTGCCATATATCAACATCAATCAGCCATGGGTATACATATGTCCCCTCCCTTCTGAATCTCCCTCCCGCCTCCCACCCTATCGTGCCCCTCTGGGTTGTCACAGATGACCTGATTTGAGCTCCCTGGGTCACGGGAAATTTCCACTGGTTATCTGTGTTACATACGGTAATGTGTGTGTTTCCATGCCTCTCTCTCAATTCGTCCCGTCCTCTCCTTCCCGCACTGTGCCCCCAAGTCTGTTATCTCTGTCTGCTTCTCCATAATATCATATATTAACCCATTTTTGGAAAATGTTTTGTTCTATACTATACTTAGAGAATAGAGTTGATTGCAATGTTTTGTTTCAGGTATACAGCAAAGTGATTTGGTTATACACATGCATGTATCTATTCTTTTTCAAACTCTTTTTCCATTTAGGTTGTTACACCGTATTTCCATTTTAAACACAGTGGCGTGTACATGTCAGTCCCAAACTCCCTAACTATCCCTCCCCTCTACCCTTCCCCCATGGAAACTATAACTTTGTTCTCTAAGTCTGTGAATCTGTTTCTGTTTTATAAGTAAGTTCATTTGTATCCTTAATTTTTAGATTCCCTTATAAGTGATACAATGTTCTTCTTTCTCTGTCTGACTTACATCACTCAGTCTGACAATCTATAGGTGTATTCGCTGCAAATGGCATTATTTCATGATTTTGAATGGCAAAGTACTATTCCATTGTGCATACGTGCCACATGTTCCTTATCCATGCCTCTGACGACGGGCCTTCGGGTTGCTTCCATGTCTTGCCTTGTAAACAGTGCTGCAATGAACCCTGGGTGCGTGCGTGCATTCAGACCATGGTTTTCTCTGGGTATGAGCCCACGAATGGGATTGCAGGATCATATGGTAGCTCTATTTTTAGTTTTTTTAAGGGATTATCATACCATTCTCCATAATGTCTGTACTAAATGCCCATTTCTAAATGAATAATTATACTGTTTAGAATATTGTTAAGTGAAAAAAATTCTTTTAAAAGGCTGTGTACAATAGATTTCTGATACCACATTATGGGAAAGACAAAACTATAGAGATAGTGAAAAAAGTGTGGCTGCTGAGAGGTTGGGGGAAGGTGCTGAATGAGTGAAGCATAAGAGACAGTTTAGGGCAGCAAAGCTAATTTTTTTTTACTATATTACAGTGTTGGACACATGACCTTATCATTTGTCAAAACCTGTAGAACTTTGTAGTACGAAGAGTGAACTGCATTATATGCAAATTAAAAAATCACTTAGGAGGTTGGGGCATCTCCGGATAAAATGCAGACGGTGACAGAATAATCTAAATATATTAGACACGGATAACACGACCTCAGTGAAGGGAATGGGGTGGGTGTAAGGAACTTTGAAAATAGTAAAGTCAGTAAGACTGAGGGCAAAAGAAATGCACACAAGTGCACATAAACACGGTATTCTAATTCAAGGAGCTGTTTCCTATGGGGATGTGTGGGCTAACGATTATGAAGCCACCAGGCTGTACACTGGAAGTGAACAATTAAAAAATACATGGCAGATGGTAGGAACCAAATTTCTCATTGTCTGAGTGAGAAGTTACAGATGAGTAAGGGGAGGAGTCTAGAATGATCCACGTGCCGATGCAGCAGAGCTGGAGACACCAGCATGAACATGTTCACTGTAATATAAACACAGATGGTTACATGTAGAGCTTCGTATTGATGCGCATATATACGAGGTAGGATAAGCAAACAGTCTCCTTGCTCCGTCAGCTTGGAGGGCCGAGAAGCAATGACTCTCCAGTAGCAGCGAACACATCTTGTACCCAGATGTTGCCTTCTCATAACATTATCCAAGAGAAGGAACCAGGGTTCCTTGGGAAAACGACTGACTGTAGAAGGGAGGCTAGTAAGTACAGGAGGCGCCTGAAGCATCCTACAGTGCTGGGAAGGAAGAAAGTGCCTAGAAACCAAGCCAAACCAGAAAGCTCACAGCCGCCTGAAATACGTAAGAAAGTGCCTAAGAACCAAGCCAAACCGGAAAACTCATAACCGCCTGAAATACGTAAGAAAGTGCGTAAGAACCAAGCCAAACCGGAAAACTCATAACCGCCTGAAATACGTCAACCGGATAAAGTGATCAGTTCAAAGGGAGCCTAATGGCCAGAGCTGAAACAATTCTGGGGAACAAAATAGAAACCTAGTGCTGGAGCACCTTCCTGGAGGTCCGGGGGCTAAAACTCCGCTCTCCGCATGCAGGGGGCTCGGTTCGATCCCTGGTCAGGAAACCAGGTCCCCCATGCTGCACCTGAGACCTGGCACAGCCAAGTAAAGAAATCAATCTTTCTAAAAAACATAGTATCGGATTATAAGCTAAGGTATAAACTAAATATCCCTGAGTTAATACTGACATAAATAAATGGTTGGATAAACTCATGAATGAATGGATATAGACAATATCCCATACAGGAGAATTCCAGATGATTGTGCAAACATGCAGCTCTCAGGATGGGGGGCATATCTTCCAGTCCTCAAGTATAGGATTTTATAGGGCTGCCTATAAAGACTTTCTTCCAAAGGGGAGAGATCAAAAGAGTATAGCTACAGTGAAGAAACCTGACAATCACGACCCCAAGCCAGGCCATCAGGGTCAGCGTCCACAATGATGAGGCATATGGATAGTATCTTCCCTTGATACGATGTGAAGAGACTGTTACTTTTCCTGTGTGGTCTTCTTTCCCAAAACACATTATCCTGTTCTAATCATGAGACAGGCATCAGAAAAATCCCAGTTTTGAAACATTCTACAAAACATCTGACAAGTACTCCTCAAAACTCTAAAAAATAAAATAATAAAACAAAAGGAAAGGAATACTTTAGACACTGTCACAAAGAGACCAAAGAACGCTCAGCTGCCGCAGTCATGTCTGACTCTTTGTGACCCCATGGACTGTAGCCCACCAAGCTGTTTATGGAAAATCCACAGGATTTTCCCAGAAAGAATACTGAAGTAGGTTGCCATGCCCTCCTCCAAGCCTAAGGAGATATGACGTCTAAACGTAATATGGTTTCCTGAATGGAATCCTGAAAGAGAAAAAGGACGTTAAGGGAAGAATAAGGAAATGTGTATAGTATTGGGATGGCCAAAAATTCATTCAGGTTTTTTTTGTAACATCTTATGAAAGAGCTATTTGCTGTGAAAAGAAGGGAAGCAAAAAGCAAAGGAGAAAAGGAAAGATATAAACATCTGAATGCAGAATTCCAAAGAATAGCAAGAAGAGATAAGAAAGCCTTCTTCAGCGATCAATGCAAAGAAATAGAGGAAAACAACAGAATGGGAAAGACTAGGGATCTCTTCAAGAAAATCAGATACCAAAGGAACATTTCATGCAAAGATGAGCTCGATAAAGGACAGAAATGGTATGGACCTAACAGAAGCAGAAGATATTAAGAAGAGATGGCAAGAATACACAGAAGAACTGTACAGAAAAGATCTTCACGACCCAGATAATCACAATGGTGTGATCACTGACCTAGAGCCAGACATCCGGGAATGTGAAGTCCAGTGGGCCTTAGAAAGCATCACTATGAACAAAGCTAGTGGAGGTGATGGAATTCAGTTGAGCTATTCCAAATCCTGAAAGATGATGCTGTGAAAGTGCTGCACTCAATATGCCAGCAAATTTGGACAACTCAGCAGTGGCCACAGGACTGGAAAAGGTCAGTTTTCATTCCAATCCCAAAGAAAGGCAATGCCAAAGAATGCTCAAACTACCACACAATTGCACTCATCTCACACGCTAGTAAAGTAATGCTTAAAATTCTCCAAGCCAGGCTTCAGCAATTCATGAACCGTGAACTTCCTGATGTTCAAGCTGGTTTTAGAAAAGGCAGAGGAACCAGAGATCAAATTGCCAACATCCGCTGGATCATGGAAAAAGCAAGAAAGTTCCAGAAAAACATCTATTTCTGCTTTATTGATTATGCCAAAGCCTTTGACTCTGTGGATCACAATAAACTGTGGAAAATTCTTCAAGAAATGGGAATACCAGACCACCTGATCTGCCTCTTGAGAAATTTGTATGCAGGTCAGGAAGCAATAGTTAGAACTGGACATGGAACAACAGACTGGTTCCAAATAGGAAAAGGAGTACGTCAAGGCTGTATATGGTCACCCTGTTTATTTAACTTGTATGCAGAGTACATCATGAGAAACGCTGGGCTGGAAGAAACACAAGCTGGAATCAAGATTGCCGGGAGAAATATCAATAACCTCAGATATGCAGATGACACCACCCTTATGGCAGAAAGTGAAGAGGAACTCAAAAGCCTCTTGATGAAAGTGAAAGTGGAGAGTGAAAAAATTGGCTTAAAGCTCAACATTCAGAAAACAAAGATCATGGCATCCGGTCCTATCACTTCATGGGAAATAGATGGGGAAACAGTGGAAACAGTGTCAGACTTTATTTTGGGGGGGCTCTAAAATCATTGCAGATGGTGACTGCAGCCATGAAATTAAAAGACACTTACTCCTTGGAAGGAAAGTTATGACCAACCTAGATAGCATATTCAAAAGCAGAGACATTACTTTTCCAACAAAGGTCCGTCTAGTCTAGGCTATGGTTTTTCCTGTGGTCATGTATGGATGTGAGAGTTGGACTGTGAAGAAGGCTGAGCGCCGAAGAATTGATGCTTTTGAACTGTGGTGTTGGAGAAGACTCTTGAGAGTCCCTTGGCCTGCAAGGAGATCCAACCAGTCCATTCTGAAGGAGATCGGCCCTGGGATTTCTTTGGAAGGAATGATGCTAAAGCTGAAGCTCCAGTACTTTGGCCACCTCATGTGAAGAGTTGACTCATTGGAAAAGACTCTGATGCTGGGAGGGATTGGGGGCAGGAGGAGAAGGGGACGACAGAGGATGAGATGGCTGGATGGCATCACTGACTCAATGGACGTGAGTGAACTCCGGGGGTTGGTGATGGACAGGGAGGCCTGGCGTGCTGCGATTCATGGGGTCGCAAAGAGTCTGACACGACTGAGCGACTGATCTGATCTGATATGAAAGAGCAGAACAAACATTTTGGCCAACTCAATGTATTGGCTCTAGTTAATACCAACATATCAGTATTGGCTCACGAATTGTGGCAAATTGCCATACTAATGTAAGATGTTAATAATAGGAGGAACTTGGTGTGGAGTATAAGTGAACTCTTTGTACAACCTTTGGAATAATTCTGTATGTGTAAAACTGTTCTAAAAGTATAAGTTTACTTTGAAAAATTCAAACGTAAAAAGAAAGAAAAGGAGCAAAGTGTTGGGACATACAACAGCTTGGACGGATCTCAAGGGTGTTGTGATCATTGCAAAAGTCAATCTCAAAAATCTCACATACTATTTAATCCATTTGCATAACATTATTAAAATGACAAAAATAGAGAAATCAAGAACATACAAATGGTTTCTAAGGCACAAGAATGGAAGGGGTGAGAATATAAGGGAAGAGCAAAAGGAGATGCTTTGTGTGATGAATGGTTACATGAATTATATGTGGGACCACAGTGCACAGAACTATATACACACGTGCACACAAACAACACACAAATGAGTGCAGGTGGACACTAAATAACTTCTGTGGTCTAATTAACAGTATTGTAACAACAACATCGGCTTCCTTGCCTTGATATTGCACTAAAGCTATCATCATTAGGGGAAGCTGAGAGAACAATATATTTGACTTCATGTACTATTTTATCAATTTCCAGGAAGACTATAATAAATTTTTAAAGTAAAATTAAATGTCTGAATAGTCCAATAACGGTGGGATTGCTTGTAACAGATCATGCTTTTTCCTGACTATAATTGCGCTCTGGACAAAACATAGAAACAGCTGCTTGAAGACACTTAAAAACAATCAACAATGGGCTGAAACTTGAAAGGATATGACACTTAAAACAAGGGAAACAGCAGATGAGATATATGTATAATGAACTTTTGCCCTGGAGGCACCCTCCAGTTTACAAGGCACGCAGGAATGGAGATAAAGAAGAAAGTGGCTGTCTAAAAGGCCTGAACTCAGCAAAACCAGAGAGACTAGAAAATGAGGAAACACAGGACAAAAGAGAGTCCAGGGCTGGAAGAGGATATCCTTGAATCTGCATATAAATGCCTCTTGGCTGACTCACACACGGTACATGCACAAGGTTACACCCAAAAATATCAGTGGAAAGCACTCCCACAGTCCTTAAGATGAGAGCAGAGATTTAGCTGCCTGGTCAGCTCAGGGGATACAGAATTGAAGTTCAATTCTGTAGTTTTGGTCTTTCGACTGGAGCCAAGGAAAGGCTATGCCTTAGGCATAAAGGTCGAGTCCTAAGACTTAGGGTGGTGCTGTCGGACTGAGGGAAAACTGGAACAGACCTGCCCTTTCAAAGCCTAGACCCCAAACTTGCACAAGGTCCAGGCGATTGTTGGTAGTTTAGCTGACACTGAAACAAAAGGTGGCGCTGGCGGTAAAGAATCCGCCTGCCAGTGCCAGAGCCCCAGGAGGTGGAGGTGGGGGATGGCAGGCCACTCCAGGATTCCTGCT
Source organism: Bos indicus (assembly GCF_029378745.1). NCBI lineage: Eukaryota > Metazoa > Chordata > Mammalia > Artiodactyla > Bovidae > Bos > Bos indicus. The sequence continues at coordinate 66,106,136 of NC_091780.1, read as the reverse complement.
GGGAAATGCCAGTGCCAGAGCCCCAGGAGGCGGAGGTGGGGGATGGTAGGCCACTCCAGGATTCCTGCTGGGAAATTCATGGACAGAGGAGCCTGGCGGGCTACAGTCCGGGGTCGCAAAGAGTTGGACACAATTTAGCAATTAAACAAAAACAACAAGGACAAAAAGTAACATTCTTCTGAGGAGAATACCAGAACCCAGAGCCTCTACAATATGTCGTTCACAATGTCCATTATTTAACTTAAAATTACCTGGCAAGAAAAGAGGACTTCCCTGGTGGCTCAGGCAGTAAAGAACCTTCCTGCAAGGCAGCAGATCCGAGTTTCACCCTGGGTCAGGAAGATCCCCTGGGGAAGGGAATGGCAACCCACTTCAGTAATCCTGCCTGGAGAATTCCATGGACAGAGGAGCCTGGAGGGCTATAGTCCATGGGGTCGCAAAGAGAGCGACTAACACTTTAACGACTTTTCAGGCATGCGAAGAATCAAGAACGTGTGACATAAATAAAAGAAAACCTTGGTCAGAAGAAGCAAATTGGTAGAAAACCCAGCTGTCGGAATTACTTGATAAGAACTTTAAGTATGATAGATGTATTTTTAAAATTTACAGAAAAAAAATGGATTGATTTTATGTATTTTCCCACTGAGGTGGGAAATATCAAGAGAGAAACAAACACTCTAAAGAAGAAACAAATTAAAATTTTAGAATAGGAAAATACAATAGCTGAAGTAAAAAACATGTTGAGTGGCAGCCTGAACACTGCAGAAGAAAGCATTAGTAAACTTGAAAGCAGTTCAATATGAACAAAGCAAAGTGAAAGTGAAAAAGTAAAAGTGTTAGCCACCACTCATGTCCAGCTCTTTGTGACCCCATGGACTGTAGCCCGCCAGGTTCCTCCACCCATGGAACTCTCCAAGCAAGAACACTGGAGTGGGTAGCCATTCCCTTCTCCAGGGAATCTTCCTGACTCAGGGATCAAACCCCAGTCTCCTGCATTGCAGGTGGCTTCTTTACTGTCTGAGCCACCCACCAACTGAAACCTGGAGATAAAAAGATTTTTAAAACATGGGACAGAGCCTCAAACAATTTCAAACAACCTAACATTTATGTGAATGGAGTCCGAGGAGAAAAAGAAAGTCAAACAGGGCAGACAAAATATTTTAAATAATAGTAGTTTTAAAAAATTGAAATTTAATTGAAAGCATTAACTCACAGATCTAAGATTCTCGGTGGGCCAACAGAGAGAACATAGACAAGAAACCACACCCAGGTATGCCATAGTAAAACACGTGAAAAGACTAACAATGAAAAGAAATATCATAAAACTTGTTCTTTTAAAAAGTACACAGAGAGCAAAAATAGTTTTAACAGACTTCTCATCAGAAACAATGGATGTCACAGATTACAGAACAACATTGTTGACGTCCTTGGGGGGAAAAAAAAGCTATTCTAGAATTCTGTGTCCAGCAAAGATGTATTTTTAAAAACAAGGAGAAACAATGACATTCTCTGGCAAGTGACATCCATGAGAATTCCTTGCCAACAGACTCATGCTATAAGAAATGCTAAAGGAAATCCTTTATACTGAAGACAGGAGGACCTGAAGGGGGCCTGGGGGAGGGACTCACGGGCACTGCTGGGAGTGCCTGGTGGTCCCCTACACCCAGCGACTGTTGAAGAGTCCCCTTCGACGGCAAGAAGATCAACCAATTGGTCTTAAAGGAAACCAACTCTGGCTACTCTTTGGAAAGACTGATGCTGAAGCTGAAGCTCCAACACTTTGGCCATCTCATGTGAAGAGCTGACTCAATGGAAAAGACCGTGATGCTGGGAAAGATTGAGGACAGGAGGAGAAGGCGACTGCAGAGGACAAGATAAACTAATTGGATGACATTACCACCTCAACGGACGTGAGTTTGAGCAAGCTCCGAGAGATGGTGAAGGACAAGGAGGCCTGCCGTGCTGCAGGCCACAGGTTGCAGAGAGTCAGACGTGATTTGGGAACTGAACAACACCACCACCCAGCAAGGACCCCCTGAGGGTCGGGGAGCCCTGGGAGACAGCTCCAGGTGTTGGGGGTCTGGCTGTTGGAGGGCCGCTGTGATTCTTCTGGAGGTGTCTGAGTGAGGATGGCCAGGATGGTGAGCTGGCCAGAAACAGGCTGAGCTGGAACTGCGCAGGAGCTGGTGAGAGGCCCCATGCTTTGCCAACTAGGCTGTCTCTGTGGGAGAGGCCAGTGGGCAAAGGCAATGGTCACGTTTTGAACTGGCCTGGGACCTGCCTTGCTGTGTGACCACAGTTAGGGCACGGCCTTTCTCTGGGCCTCAGTTTCTCCACCTCTGAAATGAGGCAGATTAACCAGTTGGTATATAGGAGCCCTTCCAGCTAAAAATAAAAATAAAAAGCCCATGACTGTCCTGTGTGAAGTACGAGAGAGAGAGATTTGGCTTAATCTAAGCTGTGGAATTAAAAGACGCTTCCTCCTTGGAAGAAAAGCTATGACCAACCTGGACAGCGTATTAAAAAGCAGAGACATTGCTTTGCCAACAAGGGTCTGTCTAGTCAAAGCTGTGGTTTTTCCAGTAGTCATGTATAGATGTGAGAGTTGGACTATAAAGAAAGCTGAGTGCCAAAGAATTGATACTTTTGAACTGTGGTGATGGAGAAGACTCTTGAGAGTCCCTTGGACTGCAAAGAGATCAAGTCAGTCAGTCCTAAAGGAAATCAGTCCTGAATATTCATTAGAAGGACTGGTGGTGAAGCTGAAACTCCAATACTTTGGCTACCTGATGCGAAGAACTGACTCATTGGAAAAGACCTTGGTGCTGGGAAAGATTGAAGGTGGGAGGAGAAGGGGATGACAGAGGATGAGATGGTTGGATGGCATCGCCGAATCGATGGACATGAGTTTGAGCAAGCTCTGGGAGTTGGTGATGGACAGGGAGGCCTGGAGTGCTGCAGTCCATGGGGCTGCAAAGAGTCAGACACGACTAAGCGACTGAACTGAACTGAACTGAGCTGAAGGAAGAGTATTAAGGCTTCCATAGTACCTCAGCAGTAAAGAATCCGCCTGCAGTGCCAGAGATGCAGGAGGCGTGGGTTTGATCCCTGGGTCGGAAAGATCTCCTGGAGGAGAGCATGCCAACCCACTCCAGTATTATTGCCTGGAGAACTCCATGGACAGAGTAGCTTGGCGGGCTATAGTCCATGAGGTCGCAAAGAGTCAGATACGACTGAAGCGGCTGAGCACACATACAAGGAAGAATGTTCCAGTATTCATAAGTGTCTCTCTGTGAGACAGGTGTGGGGAGGGGCTGGGGTCCCCTTACCACTCACAGTGAGGTTGTGGAGGCTGGAGAGGGCTCTAGTCCTGGGCCTGGCCCCCAGGCCTCCGTGTGCCCAGGTAGCCTGCCCACCGGTTCTCCTGGCATAACCCTGAGACAAGTGGGAGGTGGCTGGTGGCCTCTCTAGGATTCCAGCCCTGGGAGGTGAGCCTGTCCACCTCCTGTGGGGAGTCTGCACATGGCCCCCACAAGTTCTGACCTCAAGGCTTAAGGTCTCCACCTTTCCCCAGTGGGAAGGCTAGGCCAGTCTGAATCCTGGTGTGCGAGGGCACGCTCTTGGAATGGCACCTTCAGGGGGTCACAGAGTCTCCCTGCTTTGGGCGACCCCCACCACCATGCTGCAAGGCTCACCGCCCTTCGTCCCACAGTAGGCCCTGGATGGGGAGCTCGAGCCCCAGGATCAGTTAAGGGCAAAGGGACTTGGCCCTGTTCACTGGCCCTGGAACTGAGCTGTTGAACATAGCTGTGCCACCGAGTGAGTTCTGAAACACGAGAGCTTGTGCCCAGGAGCTGGTGCTAGTGCTGGGGGGTGGAGGGGGAAGGTGGAAACAGGAGAGAGGAAAGCTGGGTCCATGCTCCAGACAGCTTTCAGAACGGAGGCTGTTTGCTTTGGGGCTGGCAAAGCTGCCAGGCGTGTTCATGGCGGTGGGACCACGCCCCAGGGGAACCATCTGCTGTTTCTTGGAGAGCCCCACTCCTGGCCATCCATCCCTGCCATGGCCCGCGCTGCTTGGGGCTCAGGGAGAGGTCCTCGGGGTGGGAGTGCTGAGGACCCCCGGGGCCACACAGGTTGGGGCTCAGTGTCTCCTGGCTGGATTTCAGGAAACGGAGTGTGAGGTGGAGCCGTGAGGTCAGGGAGGATGGGGGCAGCCAAGGAGGGGAAGGAGACGGTGATAGGAAGGGAGGCAGAGACCCCAGAGGGGCCGGGTGGTCGCGTGTCCCTCGCAGGGCCTGGGGCTCCGTCTCCGCGGCCCTGTGTGTACGCAGCCAGCATCCCCATCATGAGAGCGGGGGCTGCTGCTGACCCAGTTCCCTTCTCCTGACTCACTGCCGCCTCCCTGCAGCCTGAACCTGGCCTCCTCTCCACCAGAACCCCAGGCCAAGGACTCAGAGCAGGCAGCCTGGCTGCAGTGGAGTCTTTCCAAGGTCTGAGATGGGAGAGATGAGTGCCAAGCTGCCCTGAGGAGCCCGAGGGAAGGGAGGGAAGGGTGCCGTCTCCCTCCAGCTGCACTGCGGGTGTGCCGCGCGGCTGGCCTGGGCCCCGGGGCCCTGCTCGCCTCTGCATACCCTGTCCACTGGGGAACCCTGAGCCTCCATCTCCTGCGGAGGCTCACGTAGGGGAGGGACCAGGTGTAGCGGCCTCCTTCATACCCACCCCTAGTCCCTGCCCTCCCCAGGTGAAGGCAGGGGGAGTCCTGCCTTCTTGGATGGGTGCCCCTCGCCCCCCGATGTTCCCTTCTTTAGTCTCTCCCTTTCTTCCTCCACCTCTAAGTAGCCCCAGGCCCCTGCTCTGACCCGGTGGGTGTGGAGGCCAGGGCACCCAGAAATCAGCCCTCCAGAGCTCTCCTGGCTGTGGAGGAGGGGCCAACAGACAGGTGGTCACAGGTCTGGGGGACACGTCCCCTACTATGCTGACCAGGGAGCACAGAGGGCCAGGGAGAGGCCTGGCTCCGCCAGAGAAAAGTAGAAGCTGGTTGCAGGCAAAGGAGGTCGTGGGTGCTGGCAGGGCCTGGCTGTGCCCTGTCTGGCTGACCTGGAGCCCAGGAAGCCCACAGACTTCCTCCTTGGGGGCAGGCAGTTCCCAGGGGGCCTGGAGTGGCAGGCCAGATGTCCAAAGGACCACAGGCTTCAGAAAAGGGTTGTGAGAGGGCATGATGGCTGGATCTGTGGAGGCGACCAGAAGTCGGAGGCAAGGAAGACAGCAAGAAGGCTGTTACCAGGAGACGGCAGGGCTTTGGGGAACCTGGACCTGTGACTGGAGAAGATTCAAGACTTCTGAGACCATCTTCCGGGGAAAGGGCGCCCCCTGGGTGGGCATTTCCCAGCCTTGGGAGGAGAGCATCCTACAGCCTCCTCAGCTCCATCACCCCCATGGCACGAAGCCCCGTGGAGCCCCCCGTGCTTCTGGAGCTTGATTCCAGCTCCGTGGCCTCACAGGGTTAGGCCCAGAGTAAGAAGTGCGGTTTAGTGCATGGCTTGTTCCTAAGATGGCAAATCCAATTACCCTAAGGACCTTGAGATAGAGAATTGATCCTGGGCTACCCAGACGACCCCTAGTGCAATCGTAAGTGTCCCTGTGAAAGGAAGACTTGATGCGGCAGGAGAAGGCAATGTGCCCATGGAAGTGCTATGCTGTGGTGCTGGCTTTGAAGGTGGAAGGGGGCTCATGAACCAAGGAATGCAGCTTTAAAAGCTGGAGAGCTAAGAAGACTGATTCTCCTGGAGGGCCTCCAGCCTGCACACACCTTGTTCCTGACCCAGTGAGACCGCTCTGGACGACTGGATCCAGAGACCACATTCCCATTGTAAGTCACTGAGTTTACAGCAGCCTTAGGAAATGACTACAAGGATTTTCTGGTCAACAAGTGGGGCAGGACCGTGATCCCTGAAACAGACAACCAGGGAAGCCAGCTTTCTGCTTCCGGTCTGATCTACAGCACAAGGGAGAGGGCGTTGATGTGGACAAGGTGGTCTCATGTTGACGGGCAGGGCCGCAGCTCCAGCCTGCCAGGGCAGCTGAAACTGGCAGCATCAGTTCAGGAAAGAACGGCTCTGTGCAAAGAAGGAGCTCCAGGAGTCTGAGGAGGATTGGGTCTCTGAACGCTAAGCTGTGCACGTGCCAGGCGAGGCTCCCTGAGGCTGGGCCGGGGTCGTTCTGGGCAGCTGTGGACTGGACGGTCTCCAGACCTGGAAGATGTTCACATCTCAACTGGCTGGAGTGGAGACACTGGAAAAGCCACACTTCAAAGTAGGACGACAGCAATGACATCAAACCAGTCAGTCCTAAAGAAAATCAACCCTGGATACTCATTGGGAGGACTGATGCTAAAACGGAAGCTCCAATAGTTTGGCCACCTGATGCAAAGAGCTGACTCACTGGAAAAGATTCTGATGCTGGGAAAGATTGAGGGCAGGAGGAGAAGGAGGCGACAGAGGATGAGATGGTTGGATGGCATCACCAGACATAGTCTGAGCAAACTCCAGGAGATATTAAGGGACAGGAAAGCCTGGCATGCTGCAGTCCATGGAGTTGAAAAGAGTCAGGCAGGACTGAACAACTGAACAACAACAAAACCAGCCCCAAAGGAAAAGCTACACAGTTTAGAAACGTCTTGAAAAGAACAAGCTTACCCACAAGAGACTAACTACCAACTGAAGCAAAACTCAGTATTTTAAATAAAGGAGATGACGAAAGACATTTAGCCCAAGAGCATCAAAATGTCCAGAATTTAACAAAAACAGGAAAAACACAACTCATAAAACTATTAGTAAAAAATTGACCCCAAAATATGGAATTAGTAAATATTTTCAAAATTATTAGGAATATGATCTTGGATTCAAGGAAAAATATGCACTTAATGAGGAAACAAATACAGAATGTCAAAAGAGCAAAGAAAACTATTCAAAAAGGAATAACATGGGAATTTTAGAACTGAAAAATGTTAAGTATCTAACGTGAGTTAGATGGGCATTACAGAAGATTAGCTGTCTACAGCTAATATCACACATAACCATGAAGAAGACTGAATGCCATCCCTCTGAAGTAGAGAACAAAGCAAGGATACCCACCCTTATCATTTCTATTCAGCATGTGTTGGAGGTCCAACTTGGTGCAGAAGGACATAGCACTATAGCAGATGTAGAGGTTAAGTGAATGTACAGAATATGCATTTGCAGACAACATATTTATCCATGTCCTGGAGAAGGAAATGGCAGCCCATTCCAATATCCTTGCCTGGGGAACCTTGTCTCTCCCTTGTGCTGTAGACTGGACTGGAAAGGCGGTCTGAGCAGAAAGCTGGCTCCTCTGGTTGTCTGTTTCTTTCAGGGATCCTGCCCTGCTTATTGACCAGAAAATCCTTGTACTCACTTCCTAGGGCTGCTGCAAACTCAGTGACTGACAATGGGAATGTGGTCTCTTACGGCTCTGGATCCAGTCGTCCAGAAGGGTTTCCCTGAGTCAGGATCAAGGTTTGTGCAGGCTGGAGGCCCTCCAGGAGAATTGGTCTCCTTAGCTCTCCAGCTTTTAAAGCTGCGTTCCTTGGTTCATGAGCCCCCCTCCATCTTCAAAGCCAGCATCACATGGACAGAGGAGCCTGGTGGGCTACAGTCCATGGGGTCACAAAGAGTCAGACATGATTGAGTGACTTTCACTTCACTTATTTATCCATGTAGAGAACCTCAAAGGATCTACAGCCTATTCCTAGAACTAAGTGAATTTACTAAGACTGCAGGATATGAGGTCAATATTAAAAAATCTACAGGAGTATATGAAAATGGAGAAATTGTAAAACAAAGAAATTAATAATATCACCTCAAAGTAAAATATTTAAGTATAAATCCAGCAAAATCTGTGCGTGAACTGCATGTAAAAACTCAAAAGCATGGATGAAAAAAATAATGACCTACATAAATGGAATAACATCCACTGATGAGAAAACCAATTACCGTTAAGACTTCAACTCTCCCCAAATTGATCTATAAATCTCCAAAGTATATTTTCCAGGTATTCACAGGCTTATTCTAATATTTATATTGACAAGCAAAGAAACTAGAAGAGCTAAAATAATTTTGAAAAGAAGAACAAAGTCGGAGGCCTTACTATCTGATCTCAAGATTTATTATAAACTACAGAAATTAAGACAGCATGGGAATTGGTAAAAGGACAGATCAATGAAAAAGAATAGAGACTCTAGGAATAAACCCACTCATCCTGCCAATTTTGATATGGGCGCACAGGTAATTCAATGGAGGAAAAATTGTCTTTTCAATAAATGATGGTGGAGTAATTGAACATCCAAATGTGAACAATGAAACTTTCCTTATACTGCAAATCTTACACACACACACACAAAGTTCAAAATGAGTCCTAGACCAAAATGTAAAACCCAAAGCTACAAAACTTTTAGAAGAAAATATAGGAAAAAATCTTTATGGTTTTCCTTGAATTAGTTAAAGACTTCTCACGCGTGTGCGTGCTCAGTCACTCAGTCATGTCTGACGCTTTGCGACACTATGGTTTGTAGCCCACCAGGCTCCTCTCTCCATGAGATTCTCCAGGCAAGAATACCGGAGTAGGCAGCCATTTCCTCCTCCAGGGGATCTTCCCCACCCAGGGACTGAACCCATATCTCCTGCAACTCCTGCATTGGCAGGAGAGCCCCTGGGAAGCCAAAAATTTCTTATAAATGATACCAAAAGCACAATTCATAAAAAAATAAAATTAATAGATAGGACTGCTTCAAAATTGATAATTCTAGTGTTTCAAATGTTGTCATTAATACTAAAATATAAGCCACAGATGGGAGAAAATATTTGATAAACATATTGTTGATAAATGACTTTTATCCCAAATGTATAGACTCTCAAATGCCCCAATGGTGGAGAGGGTATGAAGCAACTGGAGCCTTCATTTTTACTGATTGAGACACAAAATGTCACGACAACTTTGCAAAACAGTTTGGCCCTTTCTTACAACTTTAAACACATGCTTACCTGGAAACACACAGCCTGGAAACCCACACAGCCTGGAAACCCAACTTCCAGGTATTTATCCAAGGGAAATGAAAACAAATGTCACACAAAACCTGTATTTGAGAGTTTGTGGTGACTTTATTTACAGTCACCCGAAATTGAAAACAAACACGATTTGAGCAGTGAATGCGTAATCCAAGTGCGATATAGCCACAAGGTGGCTGCTATACAAAATGGAAACAAATGCTGGATAAATGATCAATACGGCGAGATTCACAAAGCCTATGCGAAGTATGGCTAGACAAAGCTGTAATTCAAAGAGATACACACACTTCTGTATTCCTGTTGGCACTGTTTACAACAGCCAAGACATGGAAACAACCTGAAAAATGTCTATCAACAGGTGAGTGGATAAAGAAGATATAATACACATGGAATACTAGAAGAAAGAAAGAAAGAAAGTGAAGTCGCTCAGTCGTGTCCGACTCTGTGCGACCCCATGGACTGTAGCCCACCAGGCTCCCCTGTCCATGGGATTCTCCAGGCAAGAATGCTGGAGTGGGTTGCCATTTTCTTCTCCAGGGGATCTTCCCAACCCAGAGATCGAACCCAGGTCTCTTGCATTGCAGGCAGACTCTTTACCTTCTGAGCCACTAGGGAAGCCCACATGGAATACTACTTGGCCATAAAAAGAATGAAATAATTCCATTTGCAGGAACCTGGATGCAACTAGAGATTATGATACCACGTCAAGTAAGACAGATAAAAACGATTATCATATGATGTCACTTACATGTGAAATCTGAAAAGTGACCAAATGAAATGATTCATGAAACAGAGACAAACTTACAGGCACAGAGAACAGACTTATGGTTGCCAAAGGGCAGGCGGGATGAGCGAGGGTTGGGTTCAGAGTTTGGGACTAGGCCAGCAGAGGCTAACTACTATCTATATAATGGATAAACAAGGTCCTGTCGTATAACACAGGGGGCTGTACTCAACATCCCGTGATAAATCATAATAGGAAAGAAAATGAAGAAGAATACACACACACACAGCATATATGTGGGGCTTCCCAGATGGCGCTGATGGTAAAGAACCTGCCTGCCAATGTAGGAGACATAAGAGACCCAGGATGGGAAGATCCCTGGAGAAGGGAATGGCTACCCACTCCAGTATTCTTGCCTAGAGAATTCCATGGACAGAGCAGCCTGGTAGCTTACAGTTCATGGGGTTGAGAAGAGTTGAATATGACTGAGTGATGAACATCAACAGCATACATATACATGTATAACTGAATCACTTTGCTGTACAGAAGAAATTAACATAACATTTAAAATCAAATATACTTCAATAAAACATCTTAAAAAAAAAGACCTGTGCAAAGAATGGCAGAGCAAGAAACTCAGTGAAACCACATTCCCTCAAAAGCAACAAAAAGTCTTGCAAACGGTAAAATTCCACCATTTTGGAATGAGAGAAATTATAGGCAAAGAACAAACTGAAGGGCTTCAAGAGGAACTACTGAACCTCAGTAAGAGCAGTGAGTCTGTGGCAGTTGAGACTTGGGGCTGTTCTGGTCTGTGCTCCTTTTGCAGCTCAGAGGTACATTCTGTTGAAAGGCTCAGACCCAGAGCACAGTCAGTAGTCTGACCGGGAACCAGATTGTGCAGGAAAATCTCTATTCCCGGGATGTTATTACTCTTTGATTTGACTGTGAGCTCGGCTCTGTGAACAAAGCCCTATGCCCAGGGCGTTACTGAAAAAGAAAGAAAAAAAAATCTGCTGGTAACATCACAGTTGTCAGAGGCTGTGATTTCAGTTAGCGCAAAGAAGAGAGCCTGGTCAAAATTTAAAAGGAAGACCTGGAGAACTGGAAAACTAAAGGGAACTTTGAAGAGTTCCAACATATTCTGAGGTTCTAAAAGGATGTGCGAATGCACAGGACTAGGAGGGCTTCCCAGGTGGCACTAATGGAAAAAGACCCGCCTGCCAATGCAGGAGGCATAAGAGGTGCAGGTTCGATCGGTGGGTCAGGAAGATCCCCTGGAGGAGGGCCTGGCAGCCCACTCCAGTACGCTTGCCTGGAGAATCCCATGGATGGAGGAGCCTGGAGGGCTACAGTTCACGGGGTTGCAAAAAGTCAGACAGGACTAAAGTGACTTTGCATGCACACAAGCATATGTGTACCCAGGAAAGGTCTGGAAAAGGCCGAGAGTCTGTTACTCACCGTGGACTGACGTTGAGGCCCTCTGAGAGCAAGAAGAAAAGACTAGGGACAGTGTGGAAACCACCGGAAGTTTGAAGGTTACCTTCACTCACAGATAAACTTGACAAAGGATGGAAAACTGATGGTCAGGGCAGTCAGGGAAATCTGCTCCATCACTGGCTGAGCGCGATGCTGTGTGGACACAGGGCGAACCCCAGGAAGCCAGGCTTTAAAATACAAGCAAGAACTTAAAAAAACAATAAAAAGTAAGCAGAGAACTCAGCGGCTGCACACCGCAGGGAATACAGTTATCCCAGGAAAGCCACTGAAGCAAAAGGCAGCAATCCCAGAAACAAACGCAAACACACACACCCCGAAACCCCAGAATGACACCAGTCCCTGGAGGGAGAGGAGCTGATGACAGAATTGTTACAAATCGTTATTTAAAATTTCCAGTTCTCAACAAAAAATTCTGACCCAGGCCATGAGACAAGAAAATATAGAGCATATGCAGAGGAATAAAGCAATGAACAGAAAACACCCCTGGGGCAACCCAGATGTTGGATTTAGGAGACAAACAATTTACATCAGTTAGGGTAAATATGTTCAAAGAACTTTAAAAACTATGTTTAAAGAATTAAATTGAAGAAAAAAAAATAAAAGAGCCAAGTATAAATTCTGGAGTTTAAAAGAACAAAATCTGAAACGAAAAATTCACCAGAGAAACTCAACAACAAATCTGAACTCACATAAGAAAGAATCTTTGTGTTCTTAGTCAGTGGTGTCTGACTCTGCAATGCCATGGACTATAGCCTGCCAGGATCTTCTTGTCCATGGAATTTTTCAGTCAAGAATACTGGAATGGGTTGCCATTTTCCTCCTCCAGGGGATCTTCCCGAAACAGGAATCAAACTCGCGTCTCTTGCATCTCCTGCATTGGGAGGCAGATTCTTTACCACTAGCATCACCTGGGAAGAGATTAAGAACAGGTGGCAAGAATACACAAAAGAACTATACAAAAAAGTCTTAATGACCTGGATAACCATGATGGTGTGGTCACTCACCTAGAGCCAGACATCCTTGACTGTGGAGTCAAGTGGGCCTTAAGAAGCATTTTTACGAACAAAGCTAATGGAGATGATGGAATTCCAGTGGAGCTGTTTCAAATCCTAAAAGATGATGCTATGAAAGTGCTGCACTCACTATGCCAGCAAATTTGGAAAATTCAGCAGTTGCCACAGAACTGGAAAAAGTCAGTTTTCATTCCAATCTCAAAGAAGGGCAATGCCAAAGAATGTTCAAACTACCATTCAATTGCACTCATTTCACATGCTAGCAAGGTTATACTCCAAACCTTTCAAGCTAGGCCTCAACAGTACATGAACCAAGAACTTCCAGAAGTTCAAGCTGGGTTTAGAAAAGGCAGAGGAATCAAAGACCAAATTGTTAACCTTCCCTGGATCATGGAGAATGCAAGGGAATTCCAGAAAAACATCTACTTCTGCTTCACTGACTACGCTAAAGCTTTTGATGGGTGTGGATCACAATAAAGTGTGGAAAATTCTTCAAGAGATGGGAATACCAGACCACCTGACCTGTCTGCTGGGAAACCTGATGCAGGACCAGAACCACCAGTTAGACATGGACGTGGAACGGCAGACTCAGACCGGTTCCAAATTGGGAAAGGAGTATGTCAAGCCTGTATATTGTCACCCTGCTTAACTTACACGCAGAGCACATCATGAGAAATTGGGAAAAGAGTATGTCAAGCCTGTATATTGTCACCCTGCTTAACTTATACGCAGAGCACATCATGAGAAATGCACAGTTCACAGCTGGAATCAAGACTGCCAGGAGAAATATCAACAACTTCAGATATGCAGATGACACCACCCTTATGGCAGAAAATGAAGAGGAACTAAAGAGCCTCTTGATGAAAGTGAAAGAGGAGAGTGAAAAAGCTGTCTTAAAAATCAACATTCAAAAAACTAAGATCATGCCATCTGGTCCCATCACTTCAAGGCAAATAGAAGGGGGTAAAGTGGAAATACTGACAGATTTTATTTTCTGGGGGTCCAAAATCACTGCAGATGGTGACCGCAGCCGCGGAATTAAAAAACACTTACTCCTTGGAAGGAAAACCGTGGCAAACCTAGTTGTTGCTGTTCAGTCAATTAGTCATGTCTGACTCTTTGTGACCCCAAGGATTGCAGTATGCTGGCTCCTCTGTCCTCCACTATCTTCAAGAGTTCGATCAAATTCATGTCCATTGAGTCTGTGATGGTATCTAACCATCTTGCCCTTCTCCTTTTGCCTTCAATCCTTCCCAGCATCAAGGTCTTTTCCAATGAGATGGCTCTTCACATCAGGTGGCCAAAGTATAGGAGCTTCAGCTTTAGCATCAGTCCTTCCTAGTATTCAGGGTGATTTCCTCTAGGATTTAGGTTTGTCCTGGTTTTTCTTCCAAGGAGCAAGTGTTTTTTTATAATTTCATGAGAAACCTACACAGAGTATTAAAAAACAGACACATCACTTTGCCCACAAAAGTCCATATAGTCAAAGATATGGTTTCTCCAGAAGTCATGTACGCATGTGAGTTGGAGCACTGAAGAACTGATGCTTTCGAATTGTGGATCTTGAGAAGACTCTTGAGAGTCCCTTGGACAGCAAGGAGGTTGAACTAGTCGATCCTAAAAGAAATCAACCCTGAATATTCTTTGGAAGGACTGATGCTGAAGCTGAAGCTGCAATTCTTTGTCCACCTGATGGAAAGAGCTGACTCACTGGAAAAGACCCTGACGCCAGGCAAGACTGAGGGCAAAAGGAGAAGGGGACAACAGAAGGTGAGACGCTTTGATGGCTTCACCGACTCAATGCACAGGAATTTGAGCAGACTCTGGGAGATGGTGAAGGACAGGGAAGCCTGGCATGCTGCAGTCTGTGGGGTCACAAAGAGTCAGACATGACTTATCAACTGAACAGCAACGAGAAGAAAGAATCAGGAACCCAACAATTTTCAAAGAATGAATATCAATTCTTCACAGACTCTTTAAAAAAATAGAAGAGGAGGAAATACATCCTAAATCATTGTATGAAGCCATTACCGTGATGTCAAAACCAGAAAGAGACATCACAAGGAAAGAAAACTACAGATCAATGTGTCTTATCAATATACATGAAAAAATCCAAAATCCAAAATCAAAAAAATCAAAACTCCAAAACACAAAATATTTCAAATCAAATCCAGGAAAACAGAAAGAAAATATACAGCATGACCAAGGGGATTTATCCCTGGAATAAAAAGTTGATTTAACATTCAAAAGTCAATTAATTAATATAATACACATCAATAGAATAACAAAAACCCGAACCACACAATCATCTTAATATATGCGGGAAATAAAGCACATGACAAATTCCAGCAAACACTTAACAAAAAAGCAATAGATGGAGACTTTTTCAAACTGACAAAGGTCATCTGTGAAAAACCCACAGCCAACGTTGTGCTTAATAGTGAAGTCCTGGATGCCTTTTCCAAAACAGCTCCCATACAAGAAGGTCTACCATCATTTTTACTCAGCATTGTACTAGAGATTCTAGCCTTGGCAATTAACAAAGAAGTAAATTAAAGACGATCTCTATTTGCAGCAGTTATGACCTTGCATTTTAAAATGCATGTAAAAATTGTTAGAACCTATGGGGCTTCCCCGGTGGCTGAGTAGTAAAGAATCTGTTTGCCAATGCAGGAGATATGGGGTCAGTCCCTGGGTCAGGAAGATCCCCAGGAGAAGGAAATGGCAACCCACTCCAGTATTCTTGTCTGGGAAACCTCCAGGACAGAGGCGCCATGGGGTCGCAAAGGGTCAGACGTGATGTGCACACATACACACACACTAGAACACCAAGGTTATAGCATGTGAGACCAATATGTTAAAAAAAGCAGTTGTATTCCTCTGTACTTGCAATAAACAATCTAAAGTGAAATTAAGAAAACAAATCCATTTATAATAGCATCAAAAAGAATGAAATACTTGGGAATAAATTTACCAAGAAAAGTGCAAAACTCACTATCTGAAAACTACAAAGCACTGTTGAAAGAAATGAAGGCAGCTCTAAATAAGTTTTTAAAAATTCTGTGTCCAAGGATTGGAAGACTTAATGTTGTCAAGGTGGCTGTCCTCCCCAACCTGATCTGTGAGCCCAACACTGTGCGTGTGCTGACTCTTTGGGACTGTATGGACCATAGCCCGCCAGGCTCCTCTGTCCATGGGATTCTCCAGGCAAGAATGTTGGAGTGGGTTGCCACGCCCTCCTCCAGGGGATCTTCCCGACCCAGGGAATGAACGTGCTTCTCTTATGTCTCCTGCGCTGGTAGGCAGGTTCTTTACCACCAGGGCCACCGGGGAAACCCATCCACACTCAATTCCCAGCTGACTTATTTGTAAAGATTGACAAGCTGGATCTAAAAATTCATATACAAGTCAAGGGACTCAAAGTCCAAAATAGCCAAAACAATCTTTAAAAAGAAGAATAGGAACTTCCCTGGTGGTCTAGTGGCTAAAATTCTGTGCTCCCAATGCAGGGGACCTGGGTTCGACCCCTGGTTGGGGAACTAGATCCCACACCCCCCATGCCACAGCTAAAGAGTTCGGAAGTGAAGTGAAAGTCACTCTGTCGTGTCCGATTCTTTGTGATCCCATAGACTACACAGTCCATGGAATTCTCCAGGCCGGAATACTGGAGTGGGTAGCCGTTCCCTTCTCCAGTGGATCTTCCTGACCCAGGAATCAACCCGGGGTCTCCTGTATTGCAGGTGGATTCTTTAACAACTGAGCTATCAGGGAAGCTCAAGAGTTCGACAATGTGACTAAAGATTCTACTAAGACCCAGTGCAGCCAAATAAACAAATAAAAATAAAATAATAAAATAGAGAGGGCTCCAGGAAATTTTAAAATATATATATAAAAGTAGGGAGACTCGCACTTTCTGATTTCCAAACTTACTACAAAGCAGCGATAATGCTTGCATTGTGGTTATGGAATAAGGAGAGGTATTTAGATTAATGGAATTCAACTGCAAGTCCAAAAATAAACCAATGTGTTTCTGGGTAAACTGATTTTTGACAAGAGTGCCAAGGTCATCCCACAGAGAAAGAATAGTCTTTTCAACAAATGGTGTTAATACAACTGGATGGCCATGAGCAAGAGAGTGAACCTGGACTCTCACATCATACTCAGAAGTTAACTCAAAATGGGTCAAACACCTGAATGTAAGACCTAAAACTACAGCATAGAAGAAAATGCAGGGCTAAAGCTTCGTGACCTTCACCTTGGTAAATGAATTATTAGATATGACCCCAAAAGCAAGAGCCATAAATGAAAAAATAGACATACCAGATTTCATTAAAATTCAAATCTTTTATCCTTCAAAGGACCCTACCAAAAGAGACAGTTCATGCAATGGGAAAAATATTTGCAAATTGTACACCTGATAAGCACTTGAAAAAGCCAGAAGGTGGAAATAATCCAAATGGCTATCAATGAATAAATGAGTAAACAAAATGTGGTGCAGCAGTACAATGGAGTACGATTTGACAACACGAAGAAAAGAAACGCTGATACACACTACATCATGGACGAACCTTGAAAACATTATGCTAAGGAGAAAAAGCAGTCACAAAAGGCCACACGTGATAGGAGTCCACAGTGCGAAATGTCCTCGATAGGAAAAGTCCATAGAGACCGGAACTGAATTAGTGATTGCTCAGGGCTCAGAGAGGGGAAGAAGGAGTGATGACGTGTGGGAGGATCACGGCCGACAAACAAGGGCTGCTTTTTGAGACGACAGAAATTGATCACGGTGCTGCTTGCGCTTATCTATCAATATACTACAGGCCGCTGAATGTTTTAAATGGATACGTCTAATGGTATGTAAATCACATCCCAATAAAGTTATTTTTAAAAAAAGAAGAAGGGCGTGATTAAATTGTGTGGAATGCTGCTGAGATGAAGATTAAAATAATGATGTTGGTCTTTGGATGTGACAACCTGGAGGTCCCTGGTGGAATAAAGAGGCGCAGAGAGGGGGGAAACCATCACACGTACCAATACTGCACAACGGGAGTTCCAAAATGAGACGGAGAGAGAAAGAGACGGAAACATTTGAAAACCTAGGAGCCAAAAGCCTCCCAGATTGGATGAAAAGGATTTACATACACAGCCAAGAAGCTCATAAAAACCCAAGCAGATTACACTCAAAGAGATCCGTACCTGCACACATTAGCGTCAAATTGACAAAACTCAAAACCAGAAAGAACATATTGGAAGAAGCAAGAAAAAAAGTCTGTTTAAAATGTACAAGGGGACTTCAGTAAGATTAACCACTGACTTCATGGAAGCAAACAGAAGAACATCTGTAAAGCGCTGGGGGTGAAGACTATCGATAATAGTTTCGTATTCAGCAACATTATCTTTCAACTTAAAAAAATTAAGATGTTCCCAGAGAAACAAAGACTGAGAGGATATATGGACATCATATTCGCCACACAAGAAATGCGAATGAGAGTTCCTCAGATTGCAAAAGAGGAAAGCTAACCACATAGGTGAATGTGAACAATAGAAAGGTACTTTTGTTTGTGATTCCTTCCCCTTCCTATCTAATTTAAAACAAGTGCATAAAGCAGTCATTACAAATCTGTGTTGGTAGACACACAGTGTTCAGTTCGGTTGGCCGCTCAGCACCCAAAGGGGGTGTGCTGTTCTGTTTAGTGCAAAATAAAGCGGTAGCGGTGGAGGAGGCGTTAGTCACTCCTAGGCTCTCTATGGCCCCACGGACTGTAGGCCACCAGGCTCCACTGTCCGTGGGATTCACCAGGCAAGAATACTGGAGCGGGTTGCTTTCCCTTCTCCAGGGCAATCTTGCCAACTCATGGATCAAACCCAGGTCTCTGTCATTGCAGACAGGTTCTTTACCAACTAAGCTACCGTAGTCTGAGCAGAAGAATGAGTAATGAAGATATTGAAGCTGGGGATGGGGACAGAGGGAAGCTACTAACAATGATGTTTTAACAACCCAATCAAAAAATGGGCCAGAGAACTTTACAGACATTTCTCTGAAGAAGACAGACAGATGGCTAACAAACACATGAAAAGATGCTCAACATCACTCATTATCAGAGAAACGCAAATCAAAACCACAATGAGGTGCCATCTCATGCTGGTCAGAATGGCTGCTATCTCAAAGTCTACAAACAATAAATGCTGGAGAGGGTGCAGAGAAAAGGGAACCCTCTTACACTTTCGGTGGTAATGCCAACTAGTACAGCCACTAGGAAGAACAGTGTGGAGATTCCTTAAAAAACTGGAAATAGAACTGCCTTATGACTCAGCAATCCCACTGCTAGGCATACACACCAAGGAAACCAGAACTGAAAGAAACACGTGTACCCCAATGTTCATCGCAGCACTGTTTACAATAGCTAGGATATGGAAGCAACCTAGATGTCCATTGGCAGATAAATGGATAAGAAAGTTGTGGTACATAAACACAATGGAATATTACTCAGCTGTTCTAAAAAGAAAGCATTTGAGTCAGTTCTAATGAGGTAGCTGAGACTGGAGCCTATTATACAGATTGAAGTAAGTCAGAAAGAAAAACACCAATACAGTACATTAATGCATATATATGGAATTTAGAAAGATGGTAACGATGACCCTACCTGCAAGACAGCAAAAGAGACACAGATATAAAGAACAGACTTTTGGACTCTGTGGGAGAAGGTAAAGATGGGATGATATGAGAGAATAGCATTGAAACATGTATATTGAAAGTGAAAATTGAAAATGAAGTCGCTCAGTTGTGTCCGACTCTTTGTGACCCCATGGACTGTAGCCTGCTAGGTTCCTCTGTCCATGGGATTCTCCAGGCAAGAATACTGGAGTGGGTTGCCATTTCCTTCTCCAGGGGATCTTCCTGACACAGGGACCAAACCCGGGTCTCCCACACTGCAGGCAGACTCTTTACCGTCTGAGCCACCAGGGGCTCCTTATATATAACATGTATATTATTACCACATGTGAAATAGATGACCAGTCCAAGTTCTATGCATGAAACAGAGCACCCAAAGCCAGGGCACTGGGACAACCCAGACGGAGGGGATGGGGAGGGAGGGAAGTGGGAGGGGTTTCAGGACACCCATGGTTGATGCATGTCAATCTATGGAAAAAACCGCTACAATATTGTAATTAGCCTCCAATCAAAATAACTAAATTAATGTTTTTTAAATGATGTTTTAAAAAGTCTACAGGAAGCTTTTCAAAATAGCCCAGGACACCAAAAAGATAATTTCTGTATGGAAACTTTACAGAAAGTTACAGTTTTGCATCCTGAAGGCACCTGTGGCTCCTGAGTAGGGCAGTTAAAGCTTACCGCAACCTAGAGGTCGTTTTTGCTCGAAGAAAGATAATTGTATCACTAGACCATGTCCTGTAACATTACACACAGTTCCTGGACTAAATGTAGCCCAAGGAGTCTGCTGCAAGTTCTAAGAAACCAAACAAAGCCATAACCAAAGTGTAGGAACAAAACCAACATAAAACCGGTGAGTCCAGCACATACAGCCAGCACACAGCCCTGAATGCAGCCAAATCTTAAGTGAATGGAGAAGAAACACTTTCTGAGTACATGACATTTGCGAAGACACTCAGTGCTGGAGGAGAGAAGACAAAAAAGGGCAGAGAGAGAAAAGGAAGGATAAATTATATTTGCATTTGTGTAATCTTACAGCTATCCCACTAAAGAGCCAAAAAGGCATACAACATAGGCCACAAACACTAACAGCAAATGGCATATATAAATCTTACTTGTTTATACTAAATATCAGTCTATGAAAGGTTCCGACTAAAATGCAGGAATTAGGAGAAGGGACAAAAGGTAGGACTCTACTGTATTTGATCTACATGCATTTTAGATACTAAGACTCAAATAGCTCAAAAGTAAATGGATGAAAAAAGATATGCGTTACAAATAGTAACAGGGAACTGAAGTGGTTACTTTAATATCAGATAAAATGCACTTTAAGATAAATGTTACTAGAGAGATGACATTTTAAAAGGATAAAAGAGTCAATTCATCAAGAAGTGACAGTCATAAACATCTGTGCTGCTAACAACTAAGCCCCAAAGTACCTGAAGAAAAAACTCAGAGTTGAAGATAGGAATAGACAATTCAACAAGAGTAGTTGGAGACTTCAAAACTCCACTTTCAATAATGTGTGAAACAGCTGGAGAGGACAAGGAACTGGAAGACTTGAACAACACTGTCAACCAGCTAAACCCAACAGGGACTTACAGAGAATGTCCCTCAACAATGGCAGAATGCTTGTTCTTCTCAAGTGCTGCTGCTGAGTCGCTTCAGTCGTGTCCGACTCTGTGCGAGCCCATAGACAGCAGTCCACCAGGCTCCACCGTCCCTGGGATTTTCCAGGCAAGAACACTGGAGTGGGTTGCCATTTCCTTCTCCAATGCATGAAAGTGAAGTCGATCAGTCATGTCCGACTCTTCGAGACCCCATGGACTGCAGCCTACCAGGCTCCTCCATCCATGGGATTTTCCAGGCAAGAGTACTGGAGTAGGGTGCCATTGCCTTCTCCACTTCTCAAGTGTACACAGAGCTTTTTCCAGGGAAGACTATACATTATGCCATAAAACAGGTGTCAGTAAGTTTTAAAAGATTTTAAAAGGACAGAGATCATACAGAGCATGTTCTCTAATCATAATGGAATGAAATGAGAAGTCAATGCCATGGGCTTCCCTGGTGGCTCGGTGGTAAAGACTCGCCTGCCAGTGCAGGAGATGGGGTTCAATCTCTGGTCTGGGAAGATCCTCCAGGCCGAGGAGCAACGAAGCCCACGAGCCATGACTACTGAGCCTGCGCACTAAGAGCCCGGGAACTGCAACTACGGAAGCCTGTGCACCCTGGAGCACTCAGCAGCAAGAGACGTCTCGGCAATGACAAGCCACACACTGCAACTGGAGAAGAGCCCATGCAACAGGGAAGACCCAGGACAGCCAATAAATAAACTCATTAAACAAACAAACAAAAAAAGACAAAGGAAACTTGGGAAATTTACACATAATGTGAAATTTTAAAAATATGTTCCTAAATGACAATGAGTCAAAGAAAAAAAAATCAGAAGGGTAAGTAGAGCTCATGTGGAGATGCATGGAAACAAAATCACAACATACTGAAACCTGTGGGGTGCAGAGAAAGCAGTGCTCAGAGGAGAATGCATAGTTGTAAATGCCTACATTACCAATTAAGAAAGATTTCAGAACCATAATGTAACTTTCTACCATAAGAAATAGAAAAAGAAGAGCAAACTTAATTCAAACCAAGTACAAGAAAGGAAATGAACACTGAGTTTTCATCGGAAGGACTGCTGCTGAAGCTGAAACTGAAGCTCCAATACTTTGGCCACTTGATGCGAAGAGCCAACTCATTGGAAAAGACCCCGAGGCTGGGAAAGACGGAGGGCAGGAGGACACGTGGGTGGCAGAGGATGAGATGGTTGGATGGCATCACTGAATCAATGGACATGAGTTTGAGCAAACTCTGGAAGTTAGTGAAGGACAGGGAAGCCTGACATGCTGCAGTTCATGGGGCTGCAAAGAGTCAGACACGACTGAGTGACTGAACAACAAGAAAGTAAATAATACAGACTAGAGTAAAAAATTAATGGAAGAGGGAATAGAAAACAATAGAGTACATCAATGAAACCACAAGTTGGCCCTTAAACTAGATTAACAAAAATTGACAAGCCTTTACCTAGCCTGACAAGAGAAAAACAGAACTCAAATTAGTAAAATCAGGAATGAAAGAGGTGACATTACTTTCAACCTCCTAGAAGTAAAAAGTATTATAAGGGGATGAACAATTGCATGCCACCAAGTTAGATAACTTGATGAAATTATTTCTGAGAAAGCACAAAATATACAAGAAAATGGAGAAAAAAAAAAACTTGAATACATTTGTGAAAGTAAGAAATCAAGTTAGTAATCACAGCTCTCTTCATAGAGAAAAGCCAGGTACTAGCTGGCCTTACTGGTGAATTCTAACACATGTTTAAAGGAGAATTAACAATAGTTCAGATCAAACCAAAACAAAAAAAGTTGAAGAGGTAGGAATACTTTCCAACTCATTTTATGTAGCCAACGTTGTCCTAATACCAAGACCAGACTAAAACATCATGTGAAACAAAAACCAATAGCTTTTGTGAATACAGATGCAGAAATCTCCAACAAAATACCAGGGAACTGAATACAGCAACATAAAAATAAAAAAAGCTTACACAGAAAGACAAAGCGGGATTTATCCCAGGAAATAAGACTGGTTAAGGATCACAATAAAATGTGGAAAATTCTGAAAGAGATGGGAATACCAGACCACCTGACCTGCCTCTTGAGAAACCTGTATGCAGGTCAGGAAGCAACAGTTAGAGCTGGACATGGAACAACAGACTGGTTCCAAATAGGAAAAGGAGTATATCAAGGCTGTACATTGTCACCCTGCTTATTTAACTTATATGCAGAGTACATCATGAGAAATGTTGGACTGGAAGAAACACAAGCTGGAATCAAGATTGCCAGGAGAAATATCAATAACCTCAGATATGCAGGTGATACCACCCTTATGGCAGAAAGTGAAGAGGAACTCAAAAGCCTCTTGATGAAAGTGAAAGTGGAGAGTGAAAAAGTTGGCTTAAAGCTCAACATTCAGAAAACGAAGATCATGGCATCCGGTCCCATCACTTCATGGGAAATAGATGGGGAAACAGTGTCAGACTTTATTTTTGGGGGCTCTAAAATCATTGCAGATGGTGACTGCAGCCATGAAATTAAAAGACACTTACTCCTTGGAAGGAAAGTTATGACCAACCTAGATAGCATGTTCAAAAGCAGAGACATTACTTTGCCAACAAAGGTCCGTCTAGTCAAGGCTATGGTTTTTCCTGTGGTCATGTATGGATGTGAGAGTTGGACTGTGAAGAAGGCTGAGCTCCTAAGAATTGATGCTTTTGAACTGTGGTGTTGGAGAAGACTCTTGAGAGTCCCTTGGACTGCAAGGAGATCCAACCAGTCCATTCTGAAGGAGATCAGCCTGGGATTTCTTTGGAAGGAATGATGCTAAAGCTGAAACTCCAGTACTTTGGCCACCTCATGCGAAGAGTTGACTCATTGGAAAAGACTGATGCTGGGAGGGATTGGGGGCAGGAGGAGAAGGGGATGACAGAGGATGAGATGGCTGGATAGCATCACTGATTCGATGGACGTGAGTCTGAGTGAACTCCGGGAGTTGGTGATGGACAGGGAGGCCTGGCGTGCTGGGATTCATGGGGTCGCAAAGAGTCGGACACGACTGAGCGACTGAACTGAACTGAACTGAAACAACAAAAAAATTCAATTAATGTAATAGCCTATATTAATAGAAGAAAATATAAAAACCATATGATAATTTCAATAGATACCGAAAAAAGCAGTTGACAAAGTCCACCACAGATTTGTGATAAAAACTCTACATAAAACCTAAAGTGAAGGGAACCTTTTCAACCTGATAAAAAGTATCTAGAGGAAACCTACAGTGACCATCAAACTTAATGGTGAAAGCTTGGACGCTTTCCTGCCGAGATCAAGAGCAAGACAGACATGTCTGCTCTTATCACTTCTTCTCAACATTGTACAAAAGTTCTAGACAGGGAAATTAACCAAGGGAAAGAGACACACGACATCCAGATTGGAACAGAAGAAGCCCCTGAATCTTTGTTTTCATCAGGTAACGTGATCTTACATATAACTAACTCTAAAACACCCATAAAGAAAACTATTGGAGCTAATAAATGAATTTAGCAAGGTTACCAGATCAAGGTACAAAAGTCAGTTCTGTTTCAGTAAACCAGCAATGAACAATCAGAAATGAAAAATTAAGGCTGAAATACCTTTCACAACAGAATCAAAAACATAAAACGCTTTGGAATAGGTTTAGCAAAAGAGGTGAAAGATGTACTGAAATTAATAAAACGTGGCTGGTGGAAATTAAAGATCTATTTGGACGGGGATACATTCCATGTTCATGGACTCAATACTGTGATAATGGCAATTCTCCCTAAACTGACCGATAGACTCAGCACAATCCCTATCACAATTCCAGCAGAAATTTTCTTTTCAGAAACTGGGAAGTTGATCCGAAAAATTATATGGACATGCAGATGTGGCCTGGAGGATACAAAACAATTTTGAAAAAGGAGAACAAAGTTGGAGGATATTGGATTAGTCTGCTAGACCTGCCAGCAAGATACCACAGCTGGGGTGGCTTGGAAACAACAGATTAATTTATTACATAAATTGTTATTATTATTTTGGCTCCACTGTGTGATATGCAGGATCTTAGTTCTCTGACCAGGGACAGAACCTGTGTGCCCTGCAGTGGGAGTGCAGAGTCTTAACCTGGACCATCAGAGAAATCCCTTACATAAATTACTAATAAATGGCAAATAATTCTTAAACTTACTCTGTCACAGTTCTAGAGGTCAAAAATCTGAAATCAAGGTATCAGCAGGCTCTCGGGGGAGACTGTGTCCCTTGTGACTTCCAGTTTTGGGGACTCCTGCAGCCTGTGGCCACATCACCCTAGTCTCAGCTTCCAGCTTCACATGGTCAGGTCCTTTCCTCTCTTCTCTTCTCTCCTCTGTGTCTCTTCTAAGGACACTTGTCAGCAGGTCTAAAGTCCAGTCAGATAACCCAGGATAACCTCGTTTCAAGATCGTCACCTTAGCCGCATCGCCAAGACCTCTTCTACAACCAAGGCCAAGTTCACGGGTTCCAGGATTAGGATACGGACCTATCTTCTTGGGAGCCACCAGTCCACTACAGAGGACTTTCAATTTCAAAACTTACCTTAAGGCTGCTGCCTTATTAAGACGAACTTGTCTACGCAACAGAAGCAGACTCACAGACATGAAGAACAGATTTGTGCTTGCCAACGGTGGGGTGGAGGGGGGCGTGGATCGGGAGTTTAGTGTTAGCAGATACGAACTACTATATATATATGATGGATTAAAAACAAGATCCTCCTGTGTATCACAGGGAACTATATTCCTGTGATAAACTAATATCCTGTGATGAACCATAATGGAAAAGAATATGAAAAAGAATGTATAGACACGTATAACTGAGTCAATTTGCTGTACAGTAGAAACTAAGATAACAGTGTAAATCGACCCTACTTCAACAAAAATAAACAAAAAACAAAATAGATATATAAAATAAAAAGACGGTAAGACGCTGGCATAAAGATAAGACATCTGGATCAGCAGAACAGAATAGAAAGTCCAGGTGTAAATCGGTGTATTTGTGGTCAGTTGATAATCAACGAAAGTCTCTGTCTCAGGCAGGCTCTGTGCCCCTGGGCTCAGGTCAGGGCGGCCGTCCTGACCCTTGTAACTCTGCTTGGGTCCCCGGTTGGTCTTGTGGGGGAGCTTCCCGTCCTTCTCTGACAGTGCAGACCTGTGTTTGGTTTCAGCGTCGGATCCTGGACCCCAGGTGGGTTCCTGCGCTGCCCCCAGGTAGACGGCTTTCCCTTTTGTCTTTCACTTCAGCCACGGTGGGAGTCTGCCTGTGTGCCCTCGAGATGACAGATTTTGCTACTTCTCTCCCGTCGGTTTAAAGCTTTTGCTTCTTAGGAGAGGAGGGCCTTTAAAAGTGGGTGAGGATGAGCACGCATCTCTTAGCAGACCTCCACCTACATCCTATCCAGAGGCGCCTCTCTCACTCCAGTGCCCTTGAGGGGCCTCTCTGCAGCCCCAGTCTTCCTGCCGCACTCTGGCTGAAGCCCCTGAGCAAGCTCCAAGTGGGGGTAAGCCACTCACCTGGGTGCAGCCCCCCGGCAGTCCCCCTCGAGCCTGCCCCTGGCCTCGCTAGCATTTTAGCTGTTTATTCTTACCTAGCCGCTACTTCCTGCCACGTGAGGCCCACGTGAGCCGGTCCGGAGGGGATCGTCCTTCTTTGTCATTCAGGTGACATGACCGGTGGGTTTGTGGCCCATGGGGGTGAGTCTTTGGAGTCTTTTCTGGGTTTTTCTCATTATTAGGGTGGAAACAACATTCTTTACAGCTTTCTTCTTCCTCCACAGAAGCAGAAAGCCAAATCTGGCCCCTTTTCAGGGGACTGTTGGGTGGAGAACAGGAGCAGAGGCGAGCAAGGTGGTTGGCTGAAGCTGGGACCCCCAGGTTCGGGGGCTCCAGGCTGATCACCTAGGAAAGGGGCTGTGGGAAGGCTCACACCGGTGGACAGAGGAGCTGTGGGTTGGGCGGAGCAGAGGGAGACACCTGGTATCCACAGGGGCTGAGACTCGAAACTCCCCTGGGAGGTGGATGTGGGCCAACCTGCTTGATCCAAGTAGGACTGTGAGCTCTCTCAGCAAAGTGTCTCAGCCTTAGGTCTGTCGGATCCCTTAGGACAAGCATGCCCTTACGGCAGTGCTGTAGCTTAGGGCTGCGGTTTCCTGAAGGACATGGTCGTGCAATTGTGGAAATCAGTGAAGACAAACCAAAGGGGAAAAAGCCAAGATTCCTCTCCACTCTGAATAATGACAGGCTCTCGGTGGGCACTGTACACCCTGCCGGGTCCTGTTCCAGGGGCTTTCCAAGGACACACGTGGTAACCGTTCCAGTGGTCACGTGGGGTAGGTCCTGTTATCCCTGACTCACACCCACCAAAGTGGAGGCAGGGGTGTGCCTGAGTTCCCTGCTGTAGGAGCTTTAATGGGCACCCCCTCCAGCTGTGTCCACGTCTGAACCCCCAGAAACCGTGACTGTGGCCTCGTTTGGGAAAAGGGTCTTTGCCAATGTCATGCAGCCCAGGATCTGGAGGGGAGATTATCCAGGTAGGCCCCGAATCCGATGGCAGCTGTGGAGATAAAGGAGACCCAGCAGACGGGACAAGGCAAGGCTGTTCCTTCAGAGCCGCTGGAGCCGGGGGCCAGTGCCCCACTTACCCCTGGGGAGCCTCACGGACGGGTGGATGGGAGGCTTCGTGGTGGGAAAGGTGGGCTCCTGACCCACAGGGCTGCTGGTCTGGGATGGTGGGGGGCTCAGGGGAGAGGTCTCCTAGAGGGCCTGTCAGGGGCGCACTTAGCTCTCTTTGCCAGGACTCGTGTTGGAAGCAGGAACAGGAATCGGGGCGGCGGTGAGTTATTGATCAAGTCCCGGTGATGGTTACAGGGTCATTGCCCCCTGCCCCTGCCCTCTGATGTCCTGCAGGCAGGCTTCCTGGGTGGTTTTCTGGAGGGAAGGCTCGGCTCCCTGGGCCGGTGGCCGCAGGCAGTGGGGTCAGAGGTCTGTTTCTATGTATGGTTTGCTCATTGCCCCTTTGGGCATTCGGTCTCCCACTATTGTGTCTTCAGGGCTAAGCTCTGCATCTGGGGGGACACAGAATTTGGAACTATGATCTCCCAGGGGACAGGGCCATGTTTCAGGGCTCTGGGTTCCCCTGGGACAAGCTCACGGCTTTTGGCCCCCCAGGCTCCCTCAAGACTTAAGGTTTTAACTCTGTCATCTCAGGTGAGGGCTCTGCTGTGCCCCATGAGTTCCCTGGGGACAGGGCCCTGGTTCAGGGCTGTGGGCACACTCAGGGCAGGGCCAAGTCTTTAGGACCATCAGCTCTCTTTCCAGAAGGCTGTGGTGTGGATCTGTGAGCTCCCCGGGAACAGTCACTTCTGTCAGGATGGGAGCCAGGCCTTGGTCACAGCGAAGTCCCCAGGGGTGCCCCACCTCTGGGATGCCCAGCACCAAGCAGTTTGTGGCCACGTGCTGCCCACAGCACTCTCATCCTAAGGCATCCGTGAAGATGAGCCCTGAAGCCAGAGTACTTTCCTGAGAGAGCTCAGAGCCCTAGGACACAAACGTTTATTTGTCTATGCTTTGCCTGATGAGTGAGGGTTTGCAGCAACCAAGGGGCTGGGTGGGCAGGTGGGGACTGTGAGGGGTGGCCCCCCAAAGCCTGGGGAGCTGCCCAAGACTGAGGAGAAGCAGGGGTGTCCATGTGGCTCTCTAGTCTCTCCCCATATCTGAGCAGACCACATGTGGCTCACATCTCCTGTTTGCGTTTCAGTGCTTTGCACTTGGAGAGGATTTCTGTAAATCCTATATATTCCAAATAAATCTGCCTCCAAGCTGAGGCTGGGAAGGGCTATTTTTTCCCCCTCCACACTGACAGCCCAGCACCCGAGGGGCCGGGACCGTATATACACAGAAAGCAGGTTTCCCAGATGTGCTCATCACCACTGGGGCTTTTTGCTTCCACCCATGCTGGGAGCGGCTGATGCGGCTTGTCATTCTATCATCCACGCACGCCTGGTGTTCTGTCTGGGGATGCATGGAGAGAATGCAGCCAAGAGCAGGCGGGAACAGGCTCGGAAAGTCCAACCCTGAATCCCCCAGCGGCCTTGGATTTGGCCGTGCTGACCTGCACTCCGGGTGGCTTTGCCCTGGCTCTCCACTGCTTTGCACAGGCCAGTCTTTCTGCCTGGACCTCTCTCCCATGCTCTTTCCCTGCTCGTGGAATAACAGGTCCTCTGAAAGACCCAGCTCCAAAAGACAGCCACGTGCACAAGCCCACCAAGCACAGTCTGTGTCACTTTTCTCCCAGCAGAGCCAGTTGCCTCTCCCACAAGCATCCTCAGCATCCTAAGAGTCAGGGGACCTCTCTGAACCTCTGCTTCTTCCTTTGTAGAACAGGGTCATCACGGCACCTACCAACAGGGCTGGAACGGGGATGAGGCAAGAGAGGCCCCTTGCCTGGGGTGTAGCATTTAAAGGGGCACCAAAAACTCAGTCGTCAAGATCAGTAATACTTTAACACAGTCTAGTAAAAAGTCAAAATTGGGACTTCTCTGACAGTTCAGGGGTTAAGTCTTTGCATTCCAGTGCAGGGAACATGGGTTCAATCCCTGGTTGGGGAGCTGAGATCCCACATGCTGTGTGGCCAAAAAAAAAAAAAAAACCCAAACAATATTGGTTTTGAAACAATTTTGCAACAAAGACAATAAAGATTTTAAAAATGTTGCGCATAAAAAAATATTTTAAAAAGTCAAAATTAATGCAGATATAGTCATGATGAACAAAATATCGAAATTGTAAATGAAGATAAAACTAGTATATCTGAGGTTTAGTTTCTGGTCTCAAGCCACAGTACCCTTGGCACGGCAGTGCCTGTCCTAGCAGATGGGTGCTCCTGAGTGCCAGGGCCATGAGGGCGTTGCGGCGCCCACGGAAAAACGGCCTCTGGTGGTCTGCTTGCTCTTTGGCCCTTGGCTCCAGCACACATCACAGTTTCTATGACCTTCTCATGCTCTTTTTTTTTTTGTTCCTGCAGCCCATGGCCAATTTTAATAACTGTGAAATTAAGGAACCTGGAGTTTGGGGACAGAGAGGCTCTTCGTCAACTCAGCAGGCTTGCTCTTTGAACAGTGGGGGAAATAAAGGCTCAGGGGGTGAGGCTTGCCCAAAGTCAGGGGCGGGGCCAGAGCGGAGAGCGTGGGGTCTGCACATAAACTGCCTCCCCACTACACCGAGATGCTCCCCGCCTCGGAACCTTGCAAACCTCAACAGCAGGCCCCACAAAGGTCCTGGCAGTGAAGATGGGAAGCTGGTCCGTCTCAGGCCTCCGTGTTCTCATCTGTACAATGGGCCACGTCCCCTCCTGCTGTAAGAAGGCAGCCCCGTCCTTTCCCCAGTCTGTTGCATTTTCCTCTGACCTTTCAATTCCAACCTAATTCAGTTTATTTCATTCCAGTCTGTTCTGTCCATTTTTCTCCACTTCCCATTTCAGCCCGCTCTCTCGGCCTCGGTTAACTATATTTCACCCATTCATTCTATCTCCCACACACCCCCCTGTGTGTGTATTCCATTCCTTTCCGCTTTATTTTCCCTCCCTTTCTGCTGTATGTATTCCATCCATCCCATCCTATTTGCTCCACTCATGCCTCTGTGTTTCCCCGTCCTGCCTGAAACCCTCTTTTCAGAGCCCCCGGCTTTCTTTGTCGGTTTCAGTGGAAACATCCATTCTGCTAGCCGTGTTCCCTGGGCCCCGCTTGTCGCCTTTCCAGCAAATTCCCACATGAGCTCATGTTTTGTGGTAGGGTTTGTTTGGTTTTTTTTTTTAAGTCAGCAACCGTGAAGGCAAAGCGAGGCCTGTCTTTCATCTGATATCTCCCAGATCCATTTCTGATCAGTCTCCATCCTCAGAGGTGTCTGTAAGATGTCAGCCGCGAGCATTCCTGCTACCCGCTGCCTTGGGACCGCTGCTCCATGACTGCGGAGCTGTTAGGAGCTGTGGTGGGGGTGGGTGAGATCTGGGGGCTTCAGCAACATCTCAGCTCTTTCACAAGGAGAATGTTCTTGGGACATTCAGCCTGATCTAACTTTCTTTTTATTTTTTTCAAGAACATTTCATGTGACTTCCATTTATTTATTTATTTTTGGCCTTGTATCTGGGATTTTAGTTCCGCTACCAGGGGGTAGAACTCACATCCCCCTGCAGTAGGATGTGAGTTCCTACTCAGTCCTAATCCACTGAACCACAAAGGAAGTCCCTTGATCTTTCTTACTCCTCATCCTGTGCTTTCTCTACTTCCACAATTGTCGTTAGATAACAAGGATAGCTGTCGTTTTTCCAGTGGTCATGTATGGATGTGAGAGCTGGACCATAAAGAAAGCTGAGCGCCAAAGAATTGATGCCTTTGAACTGTGATGTTGAAGAAGACTCTTCAGAGTCCCTTGGACTGCGAGGAGATCCAACCAGTCCATCCTAAAGAAAATCAGTCCTGAATATTCATTGGAAGGACTGATGCTGAAGCTGAAACTCCAATACGCTGGCCACCTGATGTGAAGAGCTGACTCATTGGAAAAGACCCTGATGCTGGAAAAGATTGAAGGCAGGAGAAGGGGATGACAGAGGATGAGATGGTTGGATGGCATCACTGACTCAATGGACATGAGTTTGAGTAAGCTCCAGAAGTTGGTGATGGACAGGGAAGCCTGGTGTGCTGTAGTTCATGGGCTTGCAAAGAGTCAGACACAGCTGAGCGACTGGACTGAACTGAACAAGGATAGCGCACAGGTCTGCACATCATACTCAGGGACACGCCCACATTCCATCTCTGGAGCCCCACCAGGCTCCATCGCAGAGGTGATGGGACCCAAATGTCATTTAAGGAAAGTCCATTGCTTAAACGTGGGTTCCTTTATTGTTGTGAAACTATGTCTCTGGGTGACCAATGATATTGGTTTGTGGTCTAGACCTTTTTCCTTTTATGTGCAAATGTCTAGGTAGTTATTCTATCAAAGATATCATTCAGTCTTGTCCTTCGAGGACTTTTTTCACTTGTGGACAGATTTTCATGGCATTACATATAGATCTACCATATTTTTATTGACAGCATCACATTCTGTCAATTGTATAGAAGTGTTGTATAGAAGTATTATTGTATAGAAGTATTATTTTGTTGAATGATTTTTCTGTTGAAGGACTTTTTATTTTTGCTTTCAAAAATAACAGTCTGGCAGACCTTCCTGTAACTATTTTTTTCTATTGAGTGGATTTTTAGAAGTGCTATTGATTGGTTAAGGAGGATGCATATTTTAAAATGTATTCAATACGACCAAATTCTCTTTCAACCTGTCCTTTGAATCAAGTCTCCATACTCTAGCTGTGACCTTTGTGAAATGAATTGATCTTGTGATTCCTTAACATTTAGAACAAAGAAACAGCCAAGAGAAAAAAAAAAAAAAAAACGTTGGAAATGGGATGACTTTGTGTCCTGGAGGAAGTGGACTGTTTTGTGAGGCCAAAGATTTATAAATTTCAAGAATGTGTGGGGAGGGAAGTGGGAAGGGGTTTCAGGATCGGGGGACACATATGTACCCGTGGCTAATTACTGTTGATGTATGGCAAGAGCCATGCTTATTGTAAAGCAATTATCCTCCAATTAAAATAAATAAGTAAAAAAAAAGAATATGTAAGACAGTGTGAATCCAAGTGTCCCACAGACCATCAGGAATAAAATTTCGTCCCCTCCACCCTGGCCTCACCTCCCAAGCCCCACCCTGGAGCCGGCTGCCTAGGTACAGGTTCCAGAGATTTTGAGGGGGATCTACTTGGGGTCATGGCCAAGGCCAACCCAGGCAGACCTGAGCAGATGTGCTCAAAGTTGCCGGTGAGCTTGAAACTTGAGAAATCCCTCTTTTTGCTCCTCAGAGTTGTATTCTCCTTTCCTATAAAATGGAGACAATATATCCATCCACTCCAGATGGTTTTTACTAAATGAGAAAGAAATATCAACTTGTTTTGTGAATGCCAAAGGGTCCTCCAGCTGTGAGGCCTTCAGTCACCTGAAATGGGATCATTTCTGTGCCACAAAAAAACTGTTTGATCTCGGCCCTGCACCCTGCTTTGGCACCCCCATCCTCCATTTTATCTATTTATGGTGTCTGTTCCCCCTGACTTGGTCCTGTCTCTCTGATTACACTCTGCTCTCCTCAGTGGGTCTGAGCACAGGGACTGGGGGTGGCTCAGGAGGCACATGCTGGGGTTGGTGGCTGGCTGGGGGTGTCCTGGCAGGAGACACAGGACAAGCCTGTCTCCGGTGGGAGGGACGGTAAGGATGAAGGTGTCGGGAGTCCTGGACCAGCCCCTGTGTCTGCCACATGTCCTGGACCTGCTGTTTGGGGAGCTGGGGAGACCCTGCACAGGATGCTTTCAGCGGAGAGTGGTCTCCTGGCTAGGGCTTGTCAACAGAGCCGCGGTACGGAGACCTTGTCACCTGGAAGCCGACGTCCTTCCTTCAGATGGGAAGACTGAGGCTCAGGGAACCCCAACTCCATCTCCAGTGGTCCCACTGGGCCTCAAATACTTGTTTTGGGGGTCAATAGGAGAAGCCAGATGGGATGCAGGACCAGACCAGAGCCTGCATGCCGTCCTGGGAGGCAGAAACTTGGTCACACAGACACACAAAGACTTGCTTACCTCCCCAGTGCCCAGCCTGGCCCAAGGGATGGGTAAAAAGTGCCACGCCGGGTGTTGACCTGTTCCTGGTGACTGGACAAGCTGACCTCAGGCATCCTGGGATGTCCTGATCCTGTAGCAACAGTCCAGCCCCAGGACGGCGGTCCCCTTCCTGCAGCCCACCCCCCCTCAAAGGGCTCTGGCGCCCGGGGGCTACTTCTGCCACAGCCCAAGGGGGATGGCATCTGAACATTATTAGCCAAGCGCAGCCCCTGCAGGGGCTCAAAATTGGTTGAGCCTCCCGGTGGGAAGATCCAATTTTCACCTGGGAAAACGTGGAAGGAGGGAGGCGTGTGCTGGCTCCTGAAGTGCCAAGCTCTACCCCCAGTTGTGTCTGAAAGGCCAGAGGCTGCCCATCTCCTGGCCCCACAGAGGGGAAGGGGTGCCAACTGCTCACCCTCTAAGAGCCCCCAGCTGCTCCGAGTGTCTTGGTTTTCGTGCCTGTAAAGTGGGGGGGGGGCGCTTTGTGAACCTCCAAGCCCTGCAGTCTTGCTCTGGGACCATCGCCCTACTTCAGGCTGCTCTGAGATTACAACATTCAGTAGACCCCTGGGGCACCTGCTCTGTACCAGGCATGATGCCAGGCACTGGATCTCAGATACCAGGCTGACCTTGACCAGAGCTGACCAAGCTGAGTGATACGGATGGGAGGAGGACGGGAGAGTGCAGGATGCAGAGGGAGCTCTGAAAAGGGTCCAGGCAAGAGGCTGCCGCTTAGTCATTCAACAAACACTTACTGACTAATTTACCAGGCAAAAAACCCAGCAGCAGACAAGGCCCCTGGACTCCTGGAGCTGACATTCTAGAGGGTGGGTGGCAATTTGTTGTTCAGCTGCTAAGTCGAGTCTGACTCTTTGCGACCCCATGGACTGCGGCACGGCAGGCTCCTCTGTCCTTCACTGTCTCCAGGAGTTTGCTCAAACTCATCTCACTGATTTGGTAATGCCATCCAACCATCTCATCCTCTGTTACCCCCTTCTCTTCCTGCCCTCAATCTTTCCCAGCATCAGGGGCTTTTCCAATGGGTTGGCTCTTCTGGGTGGCCATCAGTTCAGTTCAGTTGCTCAGTCGTGTCCAACTCTTTGCACCCCCATGAACCGCAGCATGCCAGGCCTCCCTGTCCATCACCAACTCCCGGAGTTCACCCAAACCCGTGTTCATGGAGTCAGTGATGGCATACAGTCATCTCATCCTCTGTCATCCCCTTCTCCTCCTGCCCTCAATCTTTCCCAGCATCAGGGTCTTTTCAAATGAGTCAGCTCTTCACATCAGGTGGCCAGTGTATTGGAGTTTCAGCTTCAGCTGCAGTCCTTCCAATGAACACCCAGGACTGATCTGCTTTGGGATGGACTGGTTGGATCTCCTTGCAGTCCGAGGGACTCTCAAGATTCAAAAGCATCAATTCTTAGGTGCTCAGCGTTCTTTATAGTCCAACTCTCACATCCATACATGACCACTGGAAAAACCATAGCCTTGACTAGACTATTACTTTGTTGGCAAAGTAATGTCTCTGCTTTTGAATATGCTATCTAGGTTGGTCATAACTTTCCTTCCAAGGAGTAAGCGTCTTTTAATTTCATGGCTGCAGTCACCATCTGCAGTGATTGTGGAGCCCCCAAAAATAAAGTCAGCCACTCTTTCCACTGTTTCCCCATCTATTTGACATGAAGTGATGGGACCGGATTCCATGATCTTAGTTTTCTGAATGTTGAGCTTTAAGCCAACTTTTTCACTCTCCTCTTTCACTTTCATTAAGAGGCTCTTTAGTTCTTCACTTTCTGCCATAAGGGTGGTGTCATCTGCATATCTGAGGTTATTGATATTTCTCCCAGCAATCTTGATTCCAGCTTGTGCTTCCTTCAGCCCAGCATTTCTCATGATGTACTCTGCATATAAATTAAATAAGCAGGGTGACAATATACAGCTTTGACGTACTCCTTTTCCTGTTTGGAACCAGTCTGTTGTTTCATGTCCAGTTCTAACTATTGCTTCCTGACCTGCATACAGGTTTCTCAAGAGGCAGGTCAGGTGGTCTGGTATTCCCATCTCTTTCAGAATTTTCCACAGTTTATTGTGATCCACACAGTTGAAGGCTTTGGCATAGTCAATAAAGTAGAAATAGATATTTTTCTGGAACTCTCTTGCTTTTTTGATGATCCAGCGGATGTTGGCAATTTGATCTCTGGTTCCTCTGCCTTTTCTAAAACCAGCTTGAACATTTGGAAGTTCACGGTTCATGTATTGCTGAAGCCTGGCTAGGAGAATTTTAACCATCACTTTACTAGCATGTGAGATGAGTACAATTGTGCAGTAGTTTGAGCATTCTTTGGCATTGCCTTTCTTTGGGATTGGAATGAAAACTGACCTTTTCCAGTCCTGTGGCCACTGCTGAGTTGTCCAAATTTGCTGGCATATTGAGTGCAGCACTTTCACAGCATCATCTTTCAGGATTTGGAATAGCTCAACTGGAATTCCATCACTTCCACTAGCTTTGTTCGTAGTGATGCTTTCTAAGGCCCACTTGACTTCACATTTCAGGATGTCTGGCTCTAGGTCAGTGATCACACCATTGTGATTATCTGGGTCGTGAAGATCATTTTTGTACAGTTCTTCTGTGTATTCTTGCCACCTCTTCTTAATATCTTCTGCTTCTGTTAGGTCCATACTATTTTTGTCCTTTATCGAGCCCATCTTTGCATGAAATGTTCCCTTGGTATCTCTAATTTTCTTGAAGAGATCCCTAGTCTTTCCCATTCTATTGTTTTCCTCTTTTTCTTTGCATTGATTGCTGAGGAAGCCTTTCTTATCTCTCCTTGCTATTCTTTGGAACTCTGCATTCAAATAGGTATATCTTTCCTTTTCTCCTTTGCTTTTCTCTTCCCTTCTTTTCACAGCTATTTGTAAGGCCTCCTCAGACAGCCATTTGGCTTTTTTACATTTCTTTTTCTTGATTCCTGTCTCCTGTACAATGTCATAAACCTCCATCCATAGTTCATCAGGCAGTCTGTCTATCAGATCTAGTCCCTTAAATCTATTTCTCAATTCCAGTGCATAGTCATAAGGGATTTGATTTAGGTCATACCTGAATGGTCTAGCGGTCTTCTCTGCTTTCTTCAATTTAAGTCTGAATTTGGCAATAAGGAGTTCATGATCAGAGCCACAGTCAGCTCCCGGTCTTGTTTTTGCTGACTGTGTAGAGCTTCTCCATCTTTGGCTGCAAAGCAATGCTGCTGCTGCTAAGTTGCTTCAGTCGTGTCCGACTATGTGGGACCCCATAGACAGCAGCCCACCAGGCTCCCCCGTCCCTGGGATTCTCCAGGCAAGAACACTGGAGTGGGTTGCCATTTCCTTCTCCAATGCATGAAAGTGAAAAGTGAAAGTGAAGTCGCTCAGTCGTGTCTGACTCTTAGCAACCCCATGGACTGCAGCCTACCAGGCTCCTCCATCCATGGGACTTTCCAGGCAACAGTACTGGAGTGGGGTGCCATCGCCTTCTCCATGCAAAGCAATAGAGAAGTACAAAAATGGTTTGGCAGACCATAGTCATGTTATGAAGAAAGAAAAATCAGTGATTCTTGTAGTATGGCCACAGCTGGTGGGACAGGAAGCTCTTCTAGATGGGGTGGTCAAGGAGGGCCTCATAGAGGTGACAGTTGGGCAAAGTGCCAGATGGCTGCCCAGGCCATGGTTGTGCTTCAACACGCGGGCTGGACACCAAGATTTGCATCTAAAGTTGGACACTCTGCCTCCCCCACTGAGCCCAGGAAGGTGGGCTGGAGTGGAAGGACCTCCCCCACAGGACCTGTCCTTCACAGGGCCTCAGTCTCCCCATCTGAAAGATGTCAGTGTGGACCCACTGTTCTCTCTCCATACATTTTTATTAGTTTTACTTAGGGGTTCAGTCAGCAAATGTGATCTTCTTCCTGTTTTTCTTCCTTCTTTCCCTGGTAAGTGTAGTTTTCAAATTTCTCCCTTCCATCAGACTTTTATATATATTTTTTTAAGATGTAGTCTTTCAAAGCAGCCTAATTTTACTTTTCCTTTGGCAAGATAATTTCGAGTCCTTTTCTCACCACCTATGTCAACTTCCTTTGTTCATTTCCAAGCCTCTGCTTTCAGCAGGGGCCTCACCTCTTAGTACTTAATTGATTTCTTCTATCGCATAATTCCATGGTTTCATCAATAAGCAATTTTAGAACCGCCGTCAACTTCTATTTTTTATACCATTTGGTCTGCTCGGAGGTGAGTACTCGGGTTAGACACAAGATGAGCTTTCATTACCTCGCTGATATCAATTTTCCCTCTGGCCCCTTTCATTGAGGCAAGAATATCTTCGGGACATTCTGTACACCCTTGTAATTACTCTGCATTTTATTCACTCCCCTGCTTCAATCTGGTGGGTTAAAAGTGTAAATTAGTGCATGTTTCCCATTTCAAATGTTATTTTAACATTCAGAGATTCTATACACGGACCCACGTTCTCCCTAGTTACGGTCTCCTGGTAAGGTTGGACCATGCCACCAGGATGATTTTATTAAGTGGGATTTTTTCCTTTTCCTATGCCTGTCTCTGATGATGCCCTTTGACTGTTTAACACCTTTCTTTTTTCTCTGCTTCCCTTAATACATGGTCAAGTCCACAAGGTGGACTTGGCAAAGGAGGCATTGGAAAGTGGGACACGACAGGGTCTCGAGGGGACTGACCGTGGTGGGCATAGAAGGGCCTTGGGAAATATCGCTTGGCTCTGTGCTCACCAGCGCCTTGGTGTCTGGGCCAAGCAGACAGGATTTAGACACGGCCAAGGCACTGCAGACCCCTGTTAGACTTTCACTATCTTGAAGAGAAATCTGTCAAAAACATTCCAGGCTGCTTTTAGTTTGTATCGACCGTCCCCCGCCTCTGTGTCTCGGGAGAGGGATTAGTTACTGACGAAGACGGCTGACCTATAGAGCAGGGCTGACGCACATACAACCTGCCTCGTGATCCCACCTGCCCCCAGGGCCCCCGGGGTTCGTGGGAATGACAGAGCCCCTAGACGCATGGGAATCGTCATTCTAAAGATAATAATCGTTACTGTAGATGGGATGGGGTGTATGTCCGGCCCTCCCAGTCTGCTCCTGAGCCACAGCATGCCACTAAGAAGCTGCAGCCCAGCTCTTGTCAGACCCCAGGGTGGGCAGGCACCTCCAGCCCCTGGCCACCTCCCTCCAACCCTCTCACAATCCCCCTGGAGTCTCTGCCTCGGCCTTAACTGTTCAGTGAGATGAGCCATCAGTTTGTGCTGAAATCAGCTGCACCCAGAGCATCTCTGTGCTCCCCGTGAGGAGGTGGGTTCACACCTGGGGTGGGGGGTGGCAGGGTGGAAAGTCCCTTCAGAAAGACTCTAAGGACCGCTTCCACCTGGTCTCAAGACCACAAACAGTCCTGCGCCTCCTGACCCATTGATTTGGCCTGTCTCACCATTGTTTCACTCACAGGCTCGTTTCACTCACTGATTGTTTCTCTCTTCCCCTTGGCTGCCAGGAAAGTCAGCAAACAGATCTTCAAGGTAGGCATTCAGTGAGCCCAGCCTCAGATCTGGGTCTATTAGCTGCCCCTGCCCAGGTCTTCCCCCTGGCCTCTCTTTCCCCATCTTCTTCTCATTTTGCTCATTCATTCATTCAGTCCCTTACTGAGCACAACCTCATGGCAGTCACTGTGCAAGGGGCTAGGATCATAGCAACGACCACAGAAGACAGTGCTCAGGGAGGTTATCATGTAGTGACATTCGAGAGTCAGCAGGTAAATAAGCAAGAGCCTTTCAAACCAGTGATAAGCTCTGGGACAAGGATGAAACAAGAACATGGATGGGATAGTAACTGACCATCAGGCAGGAGCTGCTTCACAGGGGTGGGCAAGTGTGGACAGGGGAGAGAGCTCTCTGAATCGGTGACACTTTAGCTAGAGCTCATTAATGAGACAGAGCCAGCTGTGGCAAAGCCTCATGCCCAGAAAAGACCTCAAATATTCTGGGAACAGCTCGTATGGCCAGAGCCGAGAAGATAAGAGGACAGAGACGTCAGCAGAGACCTTGTAGGCTCTGCCTCTACCGATGCATTTTAGGTCACCTTGTGCACACCCTTCCTGAAATCCTTCCCAGAAATGAATACATGAATTAGCAGATTCATATACAAAGATTGAAGGCAACAGAGGATGAGTTGGTTGGATGGCATCACCGACTCAATGAAGATGAACATGAGCAAACTCTGGGGGATATTGGAGGACAGGGAGGCCTGGAGTGCTGCAGTCCATGGGATCGCAAAGAGTTGGCCACAACCGAGCAACTGAACAACGGCAACAGCAAAATACAAATGTATCTACATTTGGCACCTCTGCCTTTTGAGCTCCCATCAGCAGTCTATCTCACTTGATTGCATAGTGTGCGTGTGTGTGTAGAAAATGACTTACCCTCCATGCCTCAGTGCTCACCTTAGCAGAACAGGGTCCCAGCAATACCTTCCTCGTGGGGCTGTGGATTATGAGTTAACACTGGCAGCGGGCTGAGAACAGGGCCTGCTCTGTGGAAGGGCTCTGTACATGTCAGCTCTCTTTACCAGCGTGTGTACATTTGACATATGGGGCTGGTTAGAGAGGGCCTGAGCCTGGACACGGCCACTGACACAATTAGCTACATGAGATCTGATCGTGAATGTTTCCGTGGACATCTGGCAGGACGTAGATAATCTAATAAGAATCTGTAACCTCTTTAAAGCATACGACGTGTTTCCCCCGCTCTTCTCATTTGATGGGAGAATGACCTCAGCTGACGGGAACCCTCCTGACTGTAAACAGCCACGGCTCAGGTGTGTTTTCTTCCTGCTGCGGGTCCACATTCAGCCCCCGTGGGAGGGGGCCAGGGTGGGGGGTCGGGTGGCCCAGAGGCTGGGCCCAGAGGCTGGGCCCGGAGAGGGGAGGGGGGCTGAGTTGAGCCACAGAGACTGAGACTGCTGACTCTGGGGTCTCTTTCAGGGAAGGAGGGTGGAAGATGGAAAAGTATTTTGCTCCGTGGAGCTGGGAAAGAAGAGGGGTCCCCAGGAAAGGGATCTCAGCTGTGTAACAAAGGCTGTCTAACCCCTAGGAGTTGTTCTCCGAGAACTCAAGAGGCAGCCTTGCCAGGTGGTGAGCCCCCCGTCTGGGAGTCTGTGAAAGGGTCCTGATGCCTGGGAGCCCCGGCCTTGAATGAGGGTCTCCAGACCTTGTGTTTAGGGCCAGGTGGGGGCTCCGAGGCTGTGGGCCCTGCAGACCAGAGAATCTATTCTGGCTTGACTCTGGCTTGCTGTGTATCATCAAGAAGCCCCCTCCCCAGCTGGGCCTCAGTTTCCCTGCCTGAAAAATTATGGGGAGGGGGCAAGGTGGTCCCTGAGGCCCTCCTTTCAGCTGCTTCCGAATTCTCAAATTCCACAAAAACGGTGGGGCTGTCTCATGTCCTCCAAGTCAAGGAAGAGTTGGGGACTTTGCACACCCCCTACCATCAGCCGCTCTGAGAGCCCGGGATCCGGGGACCACGTGGCCCTGGCCGTGCCTGTCAAACCTCCCCCCCCTCCACGCACGTGCAGGACCCCGGGGCGCAGAGAAGCTTCCAGAGCAAACATCTCGGGGCGCAGGGCCAAGCTGCAAACAGAGGGGGCCCCGTCCCTTCCCCTGCTCCTGGCCGCAGGGGCGGCTAATTGACCACGGGACAGTATCTATGGTGCGTATACAATAAACATGACTTCAGCCATCTGGAACCGTCTTCCTGCCGAGCTGTTCATCACCACCGCGGCTGCCGGCCAAGTGCTGGGAGAAAGTTCTCGCTGTGGGGCCCCACGAGGCTCTCTGCTTGCAGAACACAGCCTTCAAGTTCACCAGCATGGCCGTCGCATCTGCCCAGAACTGCTTCTTCCCTGCTGGTCACTCCGCAAAGGCTGATGCATAGCCGCAGAGAACATGGATTGTTTCTTCCTTGTGATGTGAGGAGATGGAGGAGAGAGATTTCTGCCCAGGAGGCAGAGACCAGAGAGGCCTAGTGACTTCTCAAAGGTCACACAGGAGTTGTTCTCGGACCCTGGGTCTAAACCAAGATCCACCTGTCTCCTGTGTTGTCCTGTGACTTCCAGGAGAAATGACCACAGTCTAAGGGGCTTACAACAACAGAAATGTACCTTCTCATGGTTCTGGAAGTCTGAAAGCTGATATCAAGGTGCCAGCAGGGCCACGCTCCCTCCTAAGGCTCCAGGGGCGGAGACTTCCTGGTCTCTTCTAGCCTCTGGCGGCCACCAGCATTCCTTGGGTTGTGGCGGCATCACTCTGACCTCTGCCTCTGTCTCCACGGGGCCTCCTCCTCTGCGTCCCACCTTCTGTCCCCTTTTAGGACACGTGTCCTTGCAGTTAGGTGTCCAAGTGAAGACCAGGATGACCTCATCTCAAGATCCCGTCTCCAAATCTGCAGAGACCCTATTTCCAAGTAAGATCACATTCGCTCACTGGTTTGGAGACTTAGGGCACAGACTTGTCTTGAGGAGGCCACTGTTTAACACATGTTTAATCCAAGCCCGTGTCCCTTTTAGAACCCACTTCAGTTGGGAAGAAGGAGCTATAGGTTTGAGAGGAAGGCTCCAGTGTGCTGGCTGAGGACAGGGTCGGGGGAAGACTCGTAACCTGCTGTAAGCCCCCAACCCAGAACCTGCCGCCCTAAGGACCCTTCCTCCCTGCAGGGGTCCTGGCAGTTTATCCCATCTGGCTTGGTGGGCTATTTGAGGTGGGTGTACAAAGAGGCTAAGGCCCAGGGAAGGGATGTGGTTTAGGGTCAAACAGAGGAATGGAGCAGAGCCTGGCGGTGCCTCGATCCACAGCTGCCTGCCCATGAGCCCTGCAGGCTCTCTCCACCTCCACGTGGCTTGAGGATGCTCCCTGTGCTGCTTGGACCAAGTTGTTGCTGTCCCCAAGGATCCACTCTTCCCTCTATGTGTCATCCAGGCTGTGTGACTGGGGCTAGACCTGGAGATCTGCAGATGCCCACAGAATTCTGTTGGGTGTGGGGGTTAAGTAGATTCTGCTGGGGAGAGTGGGGGACTTTGGGTAGGGCCTTGACATTAAGCTAGGAACCCTGGGCTCTGGGACCAGCCAGGCCTGCTGTGGTGGTAAATTAACTGTTCTGAGCCTCTGATACCCTGACACCCCCAGGAGAATAAAAGGCCGTGTCCCCTCCCCAGGGCCAGCCTGTGGTCATCAGCTCCCAAGGGGCCCCAAGAGCAGAGGGAACTAGCTGGTGGTAGGGGTATCAGGAGACACAGTCCAGAGCTGGCGGTCTTCTTCTGGGGGCTTCAGGCACAGAAGGACTTGGGGTTTGGGGGACTTGGGACTGGCACCCCTCAAGTCCATGGTCACAGGCCACAGCCGGGGTCCGTCGACCTGCTTCTGCAACAAGGCCAGGTCTTAGCCTTGCATGGAAACTCACTGGCCCGGCAGTGTCTTGGGGGCTTGGGACCCCAGCTTGGGAGGCCGCAGAGGAAAACATGAGAT
Source organism: Bos indicus (assembly GCF_029378745.1). Taxonomy (NCBI): domain Eukaryota; kingdom Metazoa; phylum Chordata; class Mammalia; order Artiodactyla; family Bovidae; genus Bos; species Bos indicus. Next base: position 66,063,234 of record NC_091780.1, on the reverse strand, counting down.
AATGGCAAGGGCGTGGGGTCCAGATGCACGAGATGGTTCTTGTCAAGGGCAGGGGCCCTGGCTGGGGAGGGACAGTGCTGCGGGAGCCCCACCAGCCCCGCGGGCCCTGCCGGGGAAGGCTCCGGGCGTCTTTCCACCCCCCTGCCCTCAGTTACTCTCCGCCCCCGGCGCCGGCCGACATCAGCAGCTGTCCTGTGTGACATGCCATAAAGCACTCTTCAAGGGAGGCTCAGGATCTTTCCTTGAGAGCCCCCTGGTTTTGAAACAGGCTCCATCACCCGGCTGGAGAGATGCCTTAAAAATCTTCTCTTCGGGGGGGGCACTGTTAACTTCTAGAGGATCCAGAGGCCCAGGGGTGGTGTGTGACCCAGGCAGGTCATCAGGAGGCTCAGGCTGTTCTACGCTTTGTTTCTTCTGTGGGTTGTTTAGGGTTAAACGAGGACCTTAAAAAATTGACACAATATATACAGAAAAGTGCATAAATCCTAAGAGTGCAGTATACTGAATTTTATATTCAGAGACACTCAGGAAGCCATCCTCTACCCATAGAACATTCCCCTTGTCCCAGGAACCCCTGCCTCCCAGTCAATACCCCCACAGAGACAACAGTAAAGCTGTCACCACAGCATGGTGCTGCCCGGTTGGGACAAGTCTAAAGGGCCTCGAGCACTGTGCTCTTGGTGTCAGCGTTTTTTTATCTCAACAGCAGATCCTGGAGATTCAGCTCTGTTATTGCTTGTACTTTATCCCTTTTCCTAGCTGTGTAGTATTCCTTTGATGGCTCAGTCGTCGGGTCCGACTCTTTGTGACCTCATGGACTGTATAGTCCATGGGATTCTCCAGGCCAGAATACTAGAGTATTCATTCCCGTCTTTCCAAAATACTGAAGTAGCATTTCCCTTCTCCAGGGGATCTTCCCAACCTGGGGATCAAACCCATATCTACCACATTACAGGCAGATTCTTTACCAGCTGAGCCACAAGGGAAGCCCAAGAATACTGGAGTGGGTAGCCTATCCCTTCTCCAGTGAATCTTCCCAATCCAGGAGTTGAACCGGGGTCTCCCACTTTGCAGGCAGATTCTTCACCAGCTGAGCTACCCGGGAAGCCCTTGATGGCCTAACATGATTGTATTTGCCTACATTGCCTTCAGTTGGCGTGTGGCTAAGACTGTCTCTAGCAATCTGGCCCTTCTGGTTTGTAACCCAGGGGTGCCTCTTCCCCTCCTCTTGATGCTGAAAGCTCAGCTTTTCTGTACACCAGTGCTGAATCAAATCTCAGAGACAGAGTTTTGGGTGAAGTAGAAAGGAATAGCTTGGTGGGAGGGAGGTCAAAGAACGAGGGGATATACGTACATATGCACAGAGAGAGTGGAGGACAGAGGAGCCTGGCGTGATGCAGTCCATGGGGCTGCAAAGAGTTGCACATGACTTAGCAACTGAACAACACCAACAAATATATTGCTGATTCACTTTGTTGTAAAGCAGAAACTAACACAATATTGTACAGCAACTATAACCCAATAAAAAAATAAACTTTAATAAAAAAGAAAGAAAAGAATAGCTTTATTGCTTTGCTAGCAAATGGGGATACAGAGGGCTCCCATGCCGAAAAACTAAGAGTCTCCACCTGGGAGTATTTGGTAAGGAGTTTTATAGCAGTGGTTCAAGGGTGGGTTTGCTGATAAGATTAGAGTGTGTGCAGGGCCTGCCCTAAGTCTGGTCTCAGGTAATCCTGATGAGCTTCTCTGGTTCTTAGTCTGACTTCAGGTGGTCTTTGGTATGGTGAATGGTGACATCTTTCATTTGTTGGGTTTTAATTCTATAAAAGGGCTTAAACTGTTAAAGTTTCTTAAAGAAACTGTTTAAATTCTATTGTTATTGTAGTTCAGCCAATAAGTCATGTCTGACTCTTTGTGACCCCATGAACTGCAGCAGGCCAGGCTTCCCTGTCCTTCACTATCTCCCGGACTTTGCTCAAACTCATGTCTGTTGAGTTGGTGATCCTGTTTAACCATCTCATCCTCTACTGCCTCCTTCTCCTTTTACCCTCACTCTTTCCCAGCATCAGGGTCTTTTCCAATGAGTCAGCTCTTCACATCAGGTGGCCAAAGTATTGAAGCTTCAGCTTTAGCATCAGTCCTTCCAATGAGTATTCAGGGTTGATTTCCTTTAGAATTGACTCAAGGGGCTTAAAGAGCATATGTCCTTTGAGGCGGTGCCAAGACCCTGCCTCAAGGCTGCACCAGTTTCTTGGCTGCTCCTTCCCTCCCTTCCTAGATTAGCAACAATTCAAATGTGCCCTTTCGAACTCAGAGAAAGTCATTGAGGCTGAACAGAAAGGCTTCCTGTGCCCAGGAGCCCCTACACGGTCCTACTTGGCTTCACTTCTGCAGCTTTGCACACCTCCTTGAGCCTTCCCGGGAAGGCAAGTGCTCACAAAGACAGAGACCCACTGTGTCAGGTATGGAGAGAAATCACATCCCCTGGGTGATGCCTCAGGGGCTTGAGAGCTGTAGAAAGGGGCCAGGTTCCAAGGGATGGAAGGTCCCTGGAGCGGCCCCCAGGGGCAGCCCATCCTTCCCTCTATTCCAGCCCTAGGACAGCCTCCCAAGAGGTCTCCGAGAGGCAGGCCTTATCCCATTCCTTTCCAGGTTTCTGGGCCACACCTGTTGCTGGAGAAGAAGGGAAATCGGTGTGTTCAGGACCCAGTTCTGTTAGCTGGAACTCAAGGTCACAGCATTTCATCTAGGAGCTGGGCGCCAAGGGCAAGTGCTTGGCTTCCTGAATCTCAGTTTCTCAATCTGGAAAATGGGTATTATTACCATGACAATTAAGCTACAAGCTATTTTAAAGTGCTCAACCCAGGGCCTGACACACAATACAAGCTTCCTGTGTGGTTTCTGTGTTTCACTCAAAGGATCGTATTTTTTTTCCTCCCAAGAAACTTCCCCCAAATATTTTGCTCCTTACCTCTTCTCCCTTAACTTTTCAGAAAGTTTAAATAATTGACCCAGTTATCCCACAGCAAATAAAAATGATTTTGACTTCAAATTCAACTTTTTCTACAACTTTCCCCTCGAGGAACTAAAGCGTGGGCTTCTTCTCCTATGTGACCCACCAGAGAAGGGGGCCCTGGAGGGGCTAGGCATGCTCCAACTCTCTGGGGGTCCTGGGAAGCAGAAAGTCTAGGGGTCACCTCCATCCTAGCCCTTGGAGCTCCCACTGTTCTGTGATCACCCTTCCGCGATCACCCGAAACAAAGCCTCCCAGCACCCCTCCCGAGGTCATGACCCTGAACCATAGAGCTAATTAATCACTTACTGGAAGCTGTCCACTCCCTGGGGTGGTGGGCGGAACTAGGGATATATGTACATGTGCGTGGGTAAATGTGTGTCGCCAGAAGGAATACTCGTGAACTCTGGGGGAATGGTGGTTTTGGAAGACGGATCTGCATTTCTGAGGGAAAAGACACTAACAAGATCTAGGTGGCCAGCCAAGTTCCCTCACTGGCCTCTCCAGCAAGAGTCTGAACAAGGAGGCCCTATGATCAAGGGCATCTGGGGCTCTCAAGAAACCTGGATACCCCCAGGCCAAGTGTTTGGTTTCTACTGATGGACACTTTAATGAGGGCATTCAGGAGGGCCAGGTGGCCCTGGGGTGAATGGTTGATTCCCCGAAAATAGCCTCAACTGGCACTTGGGCAGAAGAGGTTTAAAAACAGAAACAATCTTCAAAGAAGGATGCCTGGCACTCTCACGGCAGGGCCCAGGGACCCGTTCCCCAGGGAAATGCACCCCTGTCCCCTGCAGGGGGGTCAGAAAGGAGCTCTCGCGCCCAGCCTGGCAGAGGCCAGCACGGGCTCCTGGGTGGACGAAGGAGCCTGAGGGGTAGTGCCTTTCTCACCTTTGCCCCCCACCACCCCCATGGTGGACACTCTCCTTCTGTTAGTGCAAGTTCACACACACAGTGCAGAGTGAGGCCAAACACACAGAGCATAAGCTTGGAGTAGGGAAAGGTTTATTACAGGGCCCTGCAAGGAGATTCTGTGGCTCCTGCCAGAAAAACCCGCAAATTTGTGTGACTTTTCTAGATCCCATGGACTGAAGCCAGCCAGCATCTTCTGTCCATGGAATGTTTTCAGGCAAGATTACTGCAGTGGGTTGCCATTTTCTACTCCAGGGGATCTTCTCGACCCAGGGATCCAATCTGGGTCTCCTGCACTTTTTAGAAGCCAGGCGAGGGAGGAGGGGGTTGTGAGAGATGTGATGAGCCCCTTCCCAGTTCTCAGATGGACTGATGGTACAGTAACATCAGTGGTGTCATAGGGGTTAACATTATCAGTCCTTAGGCTCCAGGAGGTCTGGGGCTTCCTGCTCTTGATCATCAAGTAATTAACAACTTCCTTTTGGTGTGGGGAGGGTTCAGGGTTGGGGGCTGGTGTTCATATCTGTAAAACAACTCCGGAAACGTGCTGCAGGTAGGGTTATCTGGGTGCTCCAGAGAGGAGCTAAAGCAGAGGTCAGAGGGGAAGGACTTGCCCCGGAAAGGCCCCATTGGGTCCTGCTCGGTTGCATTTCCCGCCTGGATGGTGGACAGTCTCCAACTCAGCCAGGACCTCTCCGTAGGAGTTTCTGTCCCAGACCTGGGCCACAGGATGAACATGGTATCAGCTATCAGACCCTCCCCGGCAGTATCTCCTTAGGCTGAAAGTTCCCCCATTCCAGCCGTCTTAGCTGGCCATGACCTTCTGGGTCCCTGAACTGCTATCCACATGGGGGAAGCCCTTTTCCGGGGCCTCTCACCCCGAGCAGGCAACACTGATTCTGGAAGAAATTGTCTCGGACTCTTGATGCTGTTAGAGAGAAAATTTTGCACAGGACCAGTTAAAAATGACAAGGAAAGGCTTTTAGTCAAGACAGCTGTAAGAGGGGTGAGGGACTAGACTGAGTGCAGCAAAAGACAGCTGGGCTTGTGTAGCCAGTGGGCAGAGTGAGAGAGTCAGTGGGCAGAAAACTCCCGGGAGGAAGCTGGTCAGGTATGAAGGTGGGCAGGGGGTGGGTGGGATTCTCACCAAACGGAGGTAACAGACTCTTTGCCAAAACTGGGCTCAGTGGGCCCAGGGCAGACTGCACACCAAGGTGGATACTTAGATGGGAAGAGGATTCAGGATGTTGTAGCCACGCGTTCCGGGAAACAAACTCACTCAGAAGGACAATGCAGATAGCGGAGTGTGGGGCCAAGGCAGAGGCTCCTCTTTGCCAAGGACCCCGACCAGTTTTTTGTGGAAACCTTGTATACCCTAAGTCGACCGTGCACAAACCCGCCTCCCCGAATTCCCTGAAACTAGTCTGAACAAAGGAAAAAGAAAGACACAGAGTTAACCCGAGATTCATATGCCTTAAGCCTAGGTAGTTAACAGTGGACAGTTATCAATAGGCCTGTGGTCATACCCCAATAAGCATAATAGAATGTCTGATTCTATTCGGTTACACAGATAATTAGGGTATTCTTTTAGGAGAAGGAGAGCCCTGGGGCTCTTCCTTCCTGGGGCCTGGTTTTCCAGTTGGTATGTCGTCTCCACAGATACTGGGCATAGAGCTCAAAGTCCACAGTCCGGCCCACGATGGAGTCCTGCTCTCAAGATGGAGCCTGTTCCGTTTCCTCCTTCAAGGGGAGCCTGGCTGAAGTCTAGTCAAGAGGGTCCTGGTCAGTGGCAGAAGGGGGTCCCTCCCTCTGGTCCTGTGGCCCCCGCCCTGTACAGGGTTCTCGAATTCTGTACATCCTGGACCCACCCCTTTATAACGAGGCAGACTCCTGGGTCTTTGTGGGCCTCTAGGCCAATCGTCTTGCTTTGACCCCTCTGGCTAGTTTGTCTCAGGACCCTCCCCTGGTTGAAAACACGCTCCTCAGTCAAGATGGATTTCTTCACAGAGGTTATATGGGAGGGTGACAGTGAGAAATGGAGTATTTCCTTCCCGATCAGTAAACAAGTCTGTCACAGGGGCCCTAGGGATAAAAAGAAAAACAAAACAAAAAAAACCTGCCTGCCAACATAGGAGACATAAAGGGATGCGGGTTCAACCCCCGGGTCAGGAAGATCCATCTGGAGGAGGAAATGGCAACCCACTCCAGTATTCTTGCCTGGAGAACTCCATGGACAGAGGAACCTGGTAAGCTATGGTCCAGGAGGTCTCAAAAGAGTTGGAGATGAGTGAAGCGCTTAGCACACAGGGTCGCCGGCAACTGCAGCCACCCTGGATGGTGAGCTGTTGAGCCCTGAGGGAACTCAGGGAGGAAAGGATGCCTGCCATCCAGCAGCCGTCAGACTGCAGCCACTCCCTGCAGTGGTGAGCCCGGAGGGTACTCGGAAGGTGGGAAACGCAGCGCTCCGACCCCAGGATGGCTGAGGTGCGTGTCAGCGGAAGGATTCAGTGAGCCCAGACTCTTGCATCTTCCTTTGCAAAGAAAAGCACCAAAGTTCGTAACTTTGCGTTGTCTGGTTTTCTTTTAATTAGCAATAATCTTTTGATGTTCAGACTACTTGCCCCTCGTTGCAAAACTTCTGTACAACCTGACTCCTCCCCTCGCCTCCTTGGAATAGCTCTTCTGGGCTCACTTGAGCGCTGTCTCATGGGCTTAAAGTCCTAAAAATTCCCACCGAATAAAATATAACTCTCAACTTTTAGACTATGAATTATTTTTCAAGCACGCAATAGCGAGACTTATTATGGTCTGGCACCCCCTGCTTCTTTGACCCTTGTGGAGGCTTTTGTGCATGTACAGTGTCTCCTTCGCCCCCGAGGATGGGAAATGTTTGACCTCTTGATCCCCTAGCAAGGTTTTACCCCTCTCTGTTCCTGCCATAAAGTATCCCATGTCTAGTTATCCGCCCTATTCCTGTTGTTGTTTCTTATATCGAAGGGCAGATCTTGAAATGTAGACAGCAGTCTGGTCATAAATATATAGCCGGAACCCATTTGTCTCTTGCCTCAGGAAATGTAAATAGGGGGCTGGTGGCGTCCAGCCTGGAGCCCCCCTCGCATCGACCTCATTCCAGCACTGCTGACACAGCCTGGAGACTTCCACGGGCTAGGTTAACACAGGGAAGGGGGAAGGGGACGCAGCCACAGGGAGCAGTCACGCGTACCCACAGACTCTTTCTGGGGCCCACACCCTTTCCACCCCTTGCCTCCATCCTACGGGTGGGTGCCTCTGGCTCCATCCTCCTGGTGGACCCTCCAACTCTGTCCTCATTCCCCACCTGCCCCCATTTCCAGGCACCCCCCACCCCCGCCCCAGCTTCTCCACGAAGACAGGCGCTCGTTCTCCAAAGCGTTCTGAGTTGGGAGGGATGTGATGACTTCCAGGCTGGGGTTTCTGAGATGGGGTGGCACCCTCTCCACCATCGCATTCCCCATCTGCCAGCGGTGCCCAGAGGCCCCCTGATGTTCCGGGGGAAGGCAGAGGCACAGGAGCGAAGGGACCTGGGTCCCCGAGTCACCCATGGGGGACGGCTGTCCACCGAGCAGGAGGAACACTGGCGTTGAGCTGGCCGAAACCCAGACAGATCAGTGCGGGAGTCAAGTCACAGTGAGGTCTGGAGGTTTTGTGTGCTCTTGTCTATTATAATTTCATTAAGGGGGCACCAAGTACACAGACCCTCTCTAGCTGTCCCTGAATAGAGTGTGTTTTCTAAATCCCAAGCTGGAGTTCATTCCCACCTCTTCTGAGTCTCCCCGGCTTGTAGCAGATCACCTGGGGGGACAGGTGACTTTCTAGACCCCCAGGTCTCCCTGCCTGCACTGGAGGGTCCCGAAGACTGGAGGTGGCGTCCTAGGGCACAGGCTGCTCCACGGGGCTGTTTATAAAAGAGGCCACTCACAGCAGCGTGTCCATCACTGTGGACGCGTATCCATCACTTTGTGCTGCTTCTCCTGTCCACCCCGGAGCTGGCAGACTCCCCTTCCCCTCATATCCTTCTTCACGTGTCTTTGATGGGGAGAAATCTCCCTGACAGCTGTTTGCACAGATTTTTCCGAGACAAGCAGCCTCATTAGCTCCTCTCCTCTAATCATCTGGAAACGCTGTGTCTCTTGGCATCTCTGCCTCCCCTGTCTTCCATCCACCAGCTGTCCAACTCACAGCGCTCTGCAGAGATTTGGCTCTGGAAGAGGATGCAACCCCCTTCAGAAGGTTCTGGAAGTTAGAAGGCAGCCCCCGGAGTGCAGGGGACAGAGGAAGAAACGGGGCTCAGAGTTTACGATGTCCTAGGGACCCCAAAGCTGCCGGCAGGGCAAGACGCCATCAGAGTCAGGCTCTTGGGTCACAGCCCCACTGGACCACAGATTTCCAAATTGGGGGAGACCTCAGAAGCAGGAAGTATGCGTGTTTGGTGCTTACACCCCTTTGTGCTGGGAAGGGGGCCACTTTGCTCTTATCACAGAGGCCAGGGGAGGTCAAGTCACTGGGGAACTAAACTCAGAGGGAGAAGCGAGCTAGTTCAAGGCACACAGTGGGTGGTACAAGTGGGTTCATGCAGACCCATCTCCTCTGATTCCCCTGCCTCTTCCCCCGACCACACGTTCTAGGCGGTCAAGGGGCCAGAACCCTGACGTCCATCTTTAAGAAGGGGAGACCCAGCCCCAAGCAGGCCCTTGCCACACCCAACTTTCTGGGCTTTTGTTCTGGATGCTCTGTGACCCCTGCGCCCTCAGGGACCACTCTCCTTCCAAGGAGTCTCCCTCCTGCAGAGGCTGGTCTAACTTGGTCTCTGTTCTAGGCACTCAGACTCGCCCACCTGAGACCCTGGCTTTCTCCCCTCCAGGACTGCTGCTGTAGCTGCCAGGAGAGCAGCTTTCTTTGCCCTTCGTGGCAGCTGTACGTGCAGAAAGGATCAGCTCGTTCAGGGCCAAGATCGGATTCATTTGGAGAATTTGGAGCAAAGCCAAGGTCAAAAGACCTTTGCAGCACTGCAGTTTTCATCCCCCGTGTGTTTCACAGGATACACAAAAACAGCAACAGTGATGCCTGTGGAAAGGCAAGCAAAGAATGGGAAGAGCCGCCTTCTCGAAGCTTCTTAGGAAGGCAGCATGACGCCACCACGCCTTCCATGGAGCCGCGAGGCAGCGACAGACATCGTCGTGAGTCTGTGGGGACTCTCCACCACATTCTCAGGGAGACGTTCAACTTGGTTCCAAAGAACAAAGTTTAACTAGTTTGTAGGCGAGAACTTGACGAAAATTTGACATTTGATAAGAAACTAATTTTGGTGCGCCTTTTTAATACTTTAAAACGCTAAAGTAATAAACAACATCTATAAATGTCAAGCTTTTCTATTTTGATTATGTTGCTTTGATTTTTATCAACATTTTTTATTAAAAAAATTCACTGTAAATGAAATAAAGAAGGGGAGAAACAGCACAAGGAGATAAATTTTTCAGTTTATCGAGATGTAAGCGACAGCCTCTCATTTTTTTTTTTTTCCCAGCACTGGGGATTGTTATTATTTTGCTTCTCACTGTGGTTATCATGATGTTTCTATCTTTGTCTTTGAGTCTAGGAAACCTAGGGGATGCTAGGGGAACCGGGATTAAGTTGCAGCCTTCAGGTAGCTCTCGGCTGGCTAGCAGGGCAGGAAGACACCAGGGTGGGCCAGAAAGGAGATGTGTTTGGATTCTCTGGCCCTTCCAACAGCTGCAGGGAAAACGTGGTGCTGCCTGCTCCAGGCAGGCTCCTAGAGGACCATGCCCCTCCCTTGCTGGTTCTGAAGCTCCCCTCTGGGCCCTTATATAATCCTCCCCAACCCTGAGTTCCTCTATACCACTCTCCACTCTGGGTTTCCATGTTGGACTCTCCACTCCGGTTTCCATGTCGGACTCTCCCATGGCAGTCTAGGTGCGTGGATCTGATTCTGTCTGGGTTTTCTTGTGCTCCACATGGAGCGAGTGTTTGTGGATGCTTGAAGAAGAGGTGGATGGTGGATGGAGAAATGGATAAACGGATAAACAGAGAGCTGGCTGAGTGATGACAGAGATGGATGGATGGGGGAGGAGGAGGAAAGAGAAGCAAGGGAGGGAAAGTCAGAGTTTCAGCTTTGCCTACTAGTTGGCAATTTTAGAACCACAGCCTTTTAAGGCTTTAGACCAGTTCTGATTTTTTTTTCAGCACTCCTATCTCATGGGCAAAATGAAAGGGATAGGAAAGAAAGAACTTCAGATCGTCTCCATGTGCCACGGGGAATGGGCCTCCTACAGGACAACCATAACAATCATTTTCATGTTTCCCAATATGCAGAAAACATATTCACAGCCTCATTTAACCCTTACAGCCACGGAGAGATGAGCATCGTCCCCACTTTACAGGTACTGAGACTCAGAGAGGAACAGACTTGCCCGAGGTCAGGTGACAGATGGCCAGAATTTGACCCTACAGGGTCCAGCCTTCAGGTCGTTTCTCCCCAATAAGTCTGGTCCCTGCCCAAAGGGGCCGCAGCTTGCTGGGTGCCCAGGGTGGGAGAGGGCACGTTAGCTCCGCTTCAGTTTCTGCCATTTCCTGGGGAAGAAGGTGAAGACAGAGGAGGCCGAACAGTAGCGGGTGTCTTGCCTGGGAGTGCGAGCCCCAAAGTGTGATGGGGTTGGTGCATTCACTCCCAAGTCTGGGCAGGTGGGGCGCCAGGCACATGCCCGGTCAGGTTGCTGGGTTCCTCTCTCTGGTCAGCCCCCGAGAATCAGCTGGACCTGAGGTTTGCACACAAAGTAGCAGCGGCTTCCACGTGGAGCCCAGATCACCAGGTCACCAGCGTCAGAACCTGTGACTCCCTGAGAAGCCTGCTGCCTGGGGTTCCCAAGCTGGGGTGCTCACGGTGGGCAAGCGGAGGTTCCGTGGTGGAGGCGGCCTCAGGGCTGATGTGTGTGCCCGGTGAAACCCTACCACTCTACCACATTTCCAGGGCTGCTGGGGGCAGGGGGCAGAAGGGAAGGCACCGTCTCAGTCCGGGTTCGCACTGCCATCAGGGACACTGGCCTTCTCCTGCCCCCCTGCCCCCTCCCCGCCCCCTCCCTGGTCCAGCAGTCGCCCCATCCGTGGAAGCAGCTTTCATTTTCCCAGTTTGCACCAAAGGACCCGAATCCCCAGGGCTCGGAGGCTCAGGTCCTGCTTATAGCTGGTTCAGTGAGTTCCTTAGTTCGTACCAAGCTCTTGGTTATCTGAAGGCTGAGGCCAGCCTGTGATTTCCCTCAGAGGTGTTTCAGGAATCTGTAGCCTGGGGGCTCCCTTTCTGTACCCCCTGACTCTCCTTCCACAGCCATCTGCCCCCAAACCATCCAGGGGGGTCCCCGAGGAGATGGGACAGAGCAGCTGGGACCTCATCTTCCCTCCAGAGAGCTGGACTGATACATCAGTTGGACCCTTGAAGCCGACTCTTGAGCAGGCTTAGGGTGGGAAGTATCGTCAAATGGGGATTCTGGGTGTGGGGTGAGAGACAACTAGTGATAACCAGAAATAACTGGACATACCTACTGTGACTAGGGTTCGACCCCTCTCCTCCAGAATGGGTCACCATGGGCCATCGAAAAGGGTCCTCATCCCAGAGTGGCAGGACCACAGGGCACATGATGGGTTCTCCATGGCAGGACCATGGAGTGGGTGTGGGCAGGCCAGCGGATGTGGGGACAGACGTGGGGGGCGATCAGCAGAGGGCAGAAAGATGACGCCAGGGAGGCGGATTGTGCGAGCTAAGTCATTTCAGTCCCGTCCGACTCTTTGTGACCCTATGGACTATCCGCTGTCTATGGAATTCTCCAGGCAAGAATGCTGGAGAGGGTTGCCATGCCTTCCTCCAGGGGATCTTCCTGACCCAGGAAGTCTCTTATGTCCTGAACCTGAGTCTCTTATGTCTCCTGCATTGGCCGGTGTGTTCTTTACCACCTGTGCCACCTGGGAAGCCCAAGGCAAATTCAGTTCAGCTCAGTTTGGTCGCTCAGTCATGTCTGACTCTTTGCGACCCTAGGGACTGCAGCACGCCAGGCCTCCCTGTCCATCACCATCTCCCGGAGCTTGCTCAAACTCATGTCCATTGAGTCAGTGATGCCATCCAACCATCTCATCCTCTGTCGTCCCCTTCTCCTCTCACCTTCAATCTTTCCCAGCATCAGGGTCTTTTCCAACGAATCAGTTCTGTGCATCAGGTGGCCAAAGTATTGGAATTTCAGCTTCAACATCAGCCCTTCCAATGAATATTCAGGACTGATTTCCTTTAGGATGGACTGGTTGGATGTCCTTGCTGTCCAAAGGACTCTCATGAGTCTTCTCCAACACCACAGTTCAAAAGCATCAATTCTTCAGCACTCAGCTTTCTTTATGGTCCAACTCCCACATCCATACATGACTATTGGAAGAACCATAGCTTTGACTAGATGGACCTTTGTTGGCAAGGTAATGTATCTGCTTTTCACTCATTCCTGTACTGGTTCCTCCCTCCCTCCCTTCTCTGAGTATCAGGCTCTGCTTCAGGACCAAGAGCTCAGAGATGACCACCCGGGGGTGCCCGGGGCCAGTGGGGGACATCATGACAGAAGTCACAGCAGCGAGTGGCCCAGGGGACAGGGTTGGAGTTGCAGCTGTGCCTGATGCCGAGGGGTATCTGGGGAGGTGGCACCTGAGCCAGATCCCAGGAGGAGGGAAGTGGGGAGAGAGGAGGTGTGCCAGGTGGAGGGCGCGGCCCAGGAAAGGGCGTGGAGGGGGACCTCTGCTGGCTGCTGCCTCCACACCAGCTGCACCCACCTCCTCTGCGTGTCTTTGAGGGGATTTTCTGAGATTGATGCCTGCCAGGGCGGGTGGGGCAGATGGGGGAAGAGAGGAGGGTCAAGCCCTGTGTTCTGAGCTGGGCAGGGAGGTGGGCCAGAACATCCTGCACCAGGCATCTATTTTTAAACCCAAGCAGGGCCTCTTTCTTGGCATCTCCAGGACCCAATGTTCACTCCTTTGTGAGCAGCCTCGGAGGCCCCGAGCCCCTCAGCCCCCTCGGCCTCTTGACTGCTGCTATTTAAAAGCCTCTTGGTCCCTGCCAGAGAAATGGGGTGATGAGGGGCCTTGGAAATGAAAGGGGTCAGCCCCCCATGGGCCTGCCCTTGCAGGGGGTCAACAAAACCCTCTTTGTGGTCCTGCCAACCGCAGGCACCGAGGGGGGCACTGGGCCAGATGGGAGCCGTGAGCACCCCCCGCCTCCCCGGGGTGACCTGAGGTCTCTGCTGCCCGCCCACAGGGCTCTGGGCCACTGGGGTCAGCTCAGGAAAGTGGTCCCAGGCTGAAGCTCCCAAAGCCTACCCTGCCTGGAGAAGGGGCCTCTGATGAACATCCTGACCCCTCCAAGCTCTGCAGTGCTCCCCAATCCTCAGGGTCCTCCCCAACACAGCCAGTCTGACCCTGTGCTAATTCCAAAACATACAGGGTGGGAGGGGTCATTTCCCACCTCTGAGCCCTTGATCAAGCTGTCCCCTCACCTGAGGACGTCTTTGGGTCTGGAGTAAGCAGAGTGGGGATGTCAGAACTTCACATGGCCTGAGATCCTTCAAGGTCAACCTAGGCACCCTATCCCACCTCCCAAACTCAAGGTAGGTGATGCTGGCCCCATCTCAGACCAGCTGCATGACCCCAGCAACTCCCTTCCTATCTTTGAAACTCACTTTCTCCATCTGTAAAATGGGCCCCCCACATCCACCTTCCTTCCCTGGTGGCTCAGAGGGTAAAGAACCTATCTGCAATGCTGGAGAACCTGTGTTTGATCCCTGGGTCAGGAAGATCCCCTAGAGAAGGGAATGGCACCCCACTCCAGTATTCTCGCCTGGCAAATCCTGGACAGAGGAGTCTAGTGGGCAACAGTCCATGGGGTCGCAGAAAAGAGCACGACTGAGCAACTAACTCTCACTTTCAACCACCTCCTTCTAGTTTGTAAGGGTGAGTGAAATGCGGCACTTGAGCTGCTCGGTGCAAGCAGGCACCTGGCATCTGGTCTTCCCTCGTCCCCTTTCTGGGACCTTTGTATTATTCATGAGGGTCTCGGCCACACGAGAGACCAGCATGGGCAGGGCCAGTCCTTCTGAGTTCACACCTCAGCCCCAGGAACACGAGCCTGTGTCTGCGGATCTCTGGTTTCCAGGGTCCCTTTCCTCCTGGAAGATGGTTACACTTGGGGTCCCCTGACCCTCATCCCCGCTGGACAAGCATGACGCTGACCCTGGTGGGTCAGCCAGGCAGCCCCTGAGAGCACGGTGCTCCCCCAAGAAGACCCTTCTGGGCGCCAGGAGAAGCGCTGGGCCACAGCAGCCTGGGGCCTGGGGGAGGGGGTGGCGAGCGGGGCAGCGAGAGGCCACTCAAGGGGCAGCAGGTTCCCAGGTGCAAGGAAGAGCCCTGTCCTCTTTATCAGCCCAGGGGTGCCTGGACGGACGTGCAGCCACGAGCAGGAAATCAGCCACGCTACAAACAAGCTCAAAGAGAAGAAAACCCGGAAACTGCATGAGAATCCTGACCCAGAGGACAAGAATACTCCGGAGGCTCCGCCACCTGGGCTGTGTGGTGGGACCAGGCCAGGCCATACGGGGCCCAGTGCTCAGTGGACGCCCTGCCCTGCCCTGCTAGTGACCTTCGGGAAACAGTCCAGCTGGGGCTCGTATTCAACACTCACGAAATCCCAGTGTCAGCCCATTTTGCAGATGGGTAAACTGATGGGGGGGGCGGTGGGAGTGAAGTCCCCTGTGGAGCAATGAGTCCATTCCGGAGTTTGGCCACCCTACCCACCGCTGGGCAGTTCCCGGAGGTCAGAATAGTCTCTGGATTCGCTGACAGTGCCGTCCATGGACTGAGGCCAAAGGGCAGTCTTGAGGCAAGGCCTTGCCTTGTCCAGGGGCTTCTTACCACTTTCTTCCAGCCATGACCATGACCATCATCAGGTCATGGGACAGTGACTCACCCATGGGCGGGTAGGTAGACTGAGGCCAGAAGCCTGCTCAAGCTTAGTCAGCTGCCCTACTGGGCTGTGGGCTGGCAGCCCCGCCAGGATGTAACTCACATCAACTGGCAAGACTCTGGCCAGAGAGGATGAACATGTGACCAAACACTCCCAGAGCTCAGTGGCAGCACCTGTAAGGCCGGGGTCCTCTGCATTCAGGCTTCCTATTCTCTCAGGAGACCAGGCTAAGCCCCAGCCCGGGGGCCCCTGATCCCTACGGTTCTGGGGTCCCTGTTGCATCTGTGCAGCACTGCCTGTGTCCCCCACCGGCCCCCGGGCTCTGCCTGGCTCTGCAGGTGAGGGGACATTGGACCAGCTCATCTCCGGACGGTCCCCACCCCATCCCTGAAGGCGCCCGTCCCCTCACGCCTTGACTCTGTGCCGGGTCTCCCCACCTGGGAGGCGAGAGGCCGCACAGGTCGCCGAGGGTCTGTCCGGCTCTGGGCAGCTGAATGTCCCCCACCCTCTGCTTCCCTCCTCCACGGCTCGGAACCTTCTGCCCTGCAGAGCTTTGCAGTCAGGGCCCCAGACCCACAGGGCGTACCTCCTGGCTGGCTGGCTCTGAAACGCTCAGTGAATCTCTCCATCCAAAGAGTGACCTTCCCCTACTCTGGGCTCTTAAGCTCCACGATTAGAGCTCTCACACAGCCCTGCACCCCAAATTCTATTCTGAGGTCCTCGGCCGCCATAAGGCCCTGCCCCTTGGGGCCTCCACCCTCCACCCAGCCTATGTTCTGCCATCAGGCGGACCAGGGGGCCACCGGGGGCTGCGGTCCTGCCTCTGGGCCTGGCCCTCGGCCCTTAGGAGAGGATGAGACTGGGGCGGGGTCTCAGGCTGGGAAATGAACCTTTAGGGAGCACGTCCTTTCTCCCCACAGGCACCCTCTAGCGCTGCCCCTGTGAGTCTGAGCCCCATTCTCCCTGCTTATGGAGGATCCCAGGGCCCAGAGGCCTGCCAGAGACGGTGTGGACTACAGGGGGAGTAGGTCGGACCACAGCCAAGCCACTGGCCCTCCCCAGGCGGTCTGGCCCCACACCAGGGGAGATGGGGGGGGCCTGGGTGACGGGGCTTCCAGTGGCCACAGGCTCTTCTGGGTGTTGGGGCTGGCAGCCCAGCTGGTCTCAAGCTGCGGTGCCAGAGGAGGTGGGTGGTGATGCCAGAACCAGTGACCTCCAGGTGCCCACAGGCAGCCTGCACAGGGTCAGGGGCTGGGGCACGGCTCCACCGGGTTGGGCAGACTATGCCAAGTGGGCAGAGCTGAGAGGGCTACAGAGTTGGGGAGCCCCGGGTTGGGGGGGGGACACGGCGGGGGTAAGGACGCCCAGGTGTGGGTGAGTCTGGGTATCAGGGGGCTGCCGTGCCTGGCTCAGAAAGCAACCGTACATCCAAAGTCCTGTGCAATGGGCACCTTGGCCTTGATGTCTGTGAGGGGACCCCTGTGTTCCTCCCTGGCCTGGGCTCGGCTTCTCCAGGGGCTCTCAGAGTTCACAAGCCCTTCTTCCCCTCTCCTGCATTCCACATCCTTCTGTCCAGAAGAAGTGGCCCCGAATGACCCCCCATAGGTCCCCCTGGAATCTGGAAGAGTCACTGGGCCGAAGGACGGAGCCATCCCAGGGCGGTGGGCCAGAGGCCTGGGACAATGTGGCTTGGGGCCAGTGATTAGGACTCCAGGGCGACCACGAGAGGCCCCACCTGAGGTCATTCGCAGCACCTGGCTGTGGCCCAAGGCCCCCACCATACACCTTGGAATGTGTCCGGATCACAGGGTAGACACGCCGATTGCTCACAGCCCAAGGCCATCTGGCTGCCTCGAACCCCTCACCCAGCCGGGACTCAGTATTCCTTAGGCTGTGGCCGACGCTGCCCCACCAGCCTGAGCCCCGGGCCAGCTTCCGGCCCTGCCCAGGGCCCTCTCACACCCTGTTCCCCTCCGGAGCCGCCCTGATCTCCCCCGGGGATCCTGAAACCCCTGCTGTGTGGAAAGGCCTGGGGCTCAGCGTCCAGGACAAGCAGGGTGCAGGCCGCGCTGTCTCCTCCTCCCAGGGACTTGTCTGGTCCGTGTCCGTTTCTCCATCCGTGGGATGGGCTGCACTGACCGCGCTGCTGTTGGCAGGCGGCACCCGCCCGCCTTGTGGGAGGCACACGCCTGCAATCGGCCCTTCCTCGGGACCGGCCATCTCTACTTGTCTCCAGGTCCTCGGCAGCCAGCGGGAGCCAGTGCTCAAATGCCCTTAAAAAAACATTCATACTCACTCCCTAACATCTATAAACCCATTTACATTTCAGGGGAAATTGAATCCTCATGTTTCTGATTCACTTACAGCTAATTGGTGAGCGAATGGTTGTTCATCAAGGGGCAGCTTGAGGTCTCTGAGGTCTGAGGTCAACCCTCTGAGGTCTCGAAAGCTCCAAGGCGGAGTCTCTTCTCCCTGCAGGGATCCCCCTAGGTCGACGAAAAACTTCCCCCCGCCAGGGTTGGGGGGGGCCACCTGAGACGCAACACGAACGCCACAGACCTCCGGGCTCCGGACCTCCAGGCTGCGGACCGGTACCTCCTGTCAGATCAGCAGCTGTGTTAGATTAGAAATAAAGTGCGCAACGTGGCTTCCCAGGTGGGCTCCGTGGCAAAGAATCTTCTGGCCAATGCAGGGGACATGGGCTCGATCCCTGGGTCTAGAAGATCCCCTGGAGAAGGACATGGCAACCCACTCCGGTCTTCTGGCTTGGGAAGTCCCACAGACAGAGAAGCCTGGCAGGCTACAGTCCATGGGGTTGCAAAGTCAAATATGACTTAGCGACTAAACAGGAGAAGGCAATGGCACCCCACTCCAGTACTCTTGCTCCCATGGACGGAGGAGCCTGGTGGGCTGCAGTCCATGGAGTTGCTAAGAGTCGGACACGACTGAGCGACTTCACCTTCACTTTTCACTTTCATGCATTGGAGAAGAAATGGCAGCCCACTCCAGTGTTCTTGCCTGGAGAATCCCAGGGACGGGGGAGCCTGGTGGGCTGCCGTCTATGGGGTCGCAGAGAGTCGGACACGACTGAAGCGACTTAGCAGCAGCAGCAGTCACTAAGTCACGTCTGACTCTTGACCCCATGGACTGTATAGCCTGCGAGGCTCCTCTGTCCATGGGATTCTCCAGGCTTTCCATTCTCCAAGGTATCTTTCCCACCTAGAGATTGAACCTAGGTCTCCCACATTGCAGGCAGACTTCTTAGCATCTGAGCCACCAGGGAAGCCTTTGCGGGGGTGGGGGGTGCGCACACTCAGCTGATAAAGCTCCCAGTGAATGGCATGACCCAGAGCCTGAGTCTGGATCTGGATCTGGGTCTGGGTCTGGGATGGGGCAGCCCAGGTGGGTGCCCAGGTCAGACCAGTGCCCACAGGTGTCTGAAGAGGTGGGTGCAGTGAGCTCCCAGTGGCCGTGACAGAAGGGGCAGAAGGCAGAGTGAATGAGCCAAAAATGGCTCTGAAATAAAGGTCCTTCAGAGGAGCTGGGTTGGGGCGGGGGCCTGTGAACACAGTGAGGACCCGAGTGGGGTCACCATGCTGTGTGGTCAGCCCAAGTTGTGGATCAGAACCCCACGCTTGCCCCCTGAGATCTCAGGCTTCTTAATAGCTGGAGCCTCAGTTTGCCAATCAGAGAAGTAGGGTGGTAACCACTGCTTATGGTGCAGACCCACTACCTGGGGCCCCAGGAAAAAGCCTGGGCGGAAGGGCGTGTCTGGGGCTTTCAGTGCAGCCTCGGGCCCTGGGCAGCCCTTTAAGCTGCCCGGTCTGACACAAGGCTGCCAACAGGGAAGTCACCGTACGTGCACTGGAGATATTGCAGGAACGGGTGGAGGACAAGGGCAGATTTCAAAACCATAAAATTCTTAAGTTTCTCCTATTTTCCTACGCGTGTTCCCTAATTTCCCCAAAAGACCACTTAGCACTTGGGCCTGTTTTAATGGTGGAGAATTACTGTCGGGACCCACTTGCCAGGAACTATCCACCCTCCTCCACCACCCCCGTCCCAGTCACACCCTCAAAGTACATGCCTGGACTGAGGGAAGGGAGAAATGCACTTAGATGAGCCGAGGTGGATAAGAGCTCTCTCCTCCCAAAGACACTGGGGACTCGGAGGGGTGAGGCCCACCCCCAGCCAGCCTCTTCAGCACCACCAGGCCCAGGGCCATCCCAGCCCTGTTGATGGAGCAGAGTCTGGAAACGGCTTCCAGCCTAAAGGCCTTGGCCTGTTGGCCGCAGAGGCCAGGGGGCTGCCAGGCCGAGCAGGCTCAGGCTGTAAACACTTCCTACCAGCGGGAGTGAAAAGAGGCTCCTGTCCCCAGGCCGCTGTCTCTGTTTCCAAGTGGCTGTTGAGGAATCTGGCGGAGAGCTGGAGGATGCTCCTAGCCTGGCGGGACACGCTGTTCAAGCCCCGGCGCCTGGCTCCGCGGCTCCACACGTGGGCCCTGCCGCACTGCTGGGTAAGGCCGCCTCGGTTATTTCCAGTATTTTGCAAGGAAACAATGTTTATGTGATGTTTTACCACTGGCAATTTGCTCGTGGTTTTCGATGGGTGCCAAACAAGTCTCGGAAGGCCGTTGTTCTGGAAACGCGCGCGGGGTGCCAGGCCTGGGCCTCCCGCCTTCAACGGCTGAGCCTGCAAGCGGGACTTGATGTCCACGCAGCCTCTGGGGCGTCGCTTGAGGGCTGGAGTCACGTGCTGCCGGGCCAGGCCCTCCCTCTGTCCTCAGCCCAGGCCTCACAAGGGGCCTCTAATCCCAGGAGCGGGACTAGCTGTGTAGAGGCCCACTCAGGAGTCTGGGGGTGGTGGTGGTGGGGTGCCCTGCCCTCGGGGCTCACTGACACCTCCCAGCTGGACGAGAATGACCCATGGACCCCCCAGGCAAACTGCCACCTTTCCTCTACTGGCCTATCCCTTCTCCAATGGTCCCTCCTCCTGGAAACTCTCTTTTTTTTTCTTTTAATTTCATTTGGCTGCATAGGCTCTCAGTTGTGGCACGCAGGATATTTGCTGCTGCAGGCAGGACCTTCAGCTGTGGCATATGTGAGCTCTAGCTCCCTGACCAAGGCTTGAACCTGTGCTCCCCTGCATGGGGAGCATGCAGTCTTAACCACTGGACCACCAGGGAAGTCCCTGGCCCCGTCTTCTTACCAGCAGCTTCAGAGAGCACTTCAGGCTTGAGTCAGGAGCCCCAAGGTTCCTCCCTTCACGCCCCCAGCCCCCACGGTCCTAACCATCTCAGCATCCCATGGACCCAGCAGCTTCTCTTCATCCCCCAGGCCAGGTCACCTCCATCTCCTCCTGACGGGCAGGAGCCTCTGCTGACGCTCCCCTCCAGACCCCCAACAGCATCTAGGGTGGACTCCTGAATGGGAAAACCAGAGCCTGTCACGGCCCACGGGGTCTCCATTGCGTCTCTGGGCACCACCTGCCTCTCTAGCCCCAGCTGCCATGAGCAAGATTCTTCTGTCCTGAAACACCCCGGTTGCTAATGCAGCTAACCTGGCTTCTTAGCACAGTCCCTAGAGTGGGCAGGTCCCCTGAAATCCCCCTCAGCTCCTGCTATGAGTCCACCAGGCCAGGGACTGACCGTGCCCACCCCATGCTCCCCCATTGACCCTGCTGGTCTTCCCAAGGGCAGGACGTCCCCAGCCTATGCAGGGGACAGGGCTGCCTGAGACCCATAGGAACTGTCTGTCCACCATGGGCTGGCAGGTGAGACCCTATGAAAGGGGGGACCCTCACCCCTCGTGTCCCCATCTGGGACAGAGAGGCTCCAGGGAGGGGCGGGTCTGGAGGAGTCTCCTGGGCAGAGTGAGGAGTCAGGTCCCCTTTTTGGGCCTCGTCTGCACTCGTGGTAAAGAACCCGCCTGCCAAGGCAGGAGACACAGGAGTCATGGGTTCGATCCCTGGGTCAGAAAGATCCTCTGGAGAAGGGCATGGCAACCCACTCCAGTATTCTTGCCTGGAGAATCCCAGGGACAGAGGAGCCTGGTGGGCTGCCGTCCATGGGGTCTCAAAGAGCCGGACACGACTGAGCCACTGACACACACACACTGCACCTAATGGGGATTCCAGATGAGTCCCGTGGACTCCAGGCTCTGCACATCGTCCTCGCAAGCCTTGGGCCCAGCATCAGCCTGCAAAGGCCTGTGAGAAATGGCGCTGGATTTAGCATCCAGCCTCAGGGCCCTCCTTCCCTGAAACCTGAGCCCCTGTCCTTACAGACAAATCTGGGCTCCTCACCAGGCCCAGCGCCCTCATAGCTCTGCCCCTTCACACAAGCTCCTCCTCCTGTCTGAGACTCTGTGGCTCCTCTCTGGCAGGTGGGGAAGCTTCCAAGATTGGGGCTGCCCCTCCTCTGGCACCTCTCCCAGGGGCCCTCTCCCTCCTCCTGGCACCCCCACACCTGCCAAGATTACCTGTTCCTTCCCACCCCAACCTTCCCATGCCCAGGCTGGCTTCGAGCTGGACCCAGAGGGGCAGAGGCAGGTTCCTGGGGTCAAGGGGGACAGCAACCCTTTGCCAAGTAGAGAGACGTCATCAGTTCAGCTGCTCAGTGATGTCTGACTCTTTGCAACCCTAGGGACTACAGCACATCAGGCCTCCCTGTCCATCACCAACTCCCGGAGCCTACTCAAACTCATGTCCATCGAGTCGGTGATGCCATCCAACCATCTTAGCCTCTGAAGTCCCCTTCTCCTCATGCCCTCAATCTTTCCCAGCATCAGGGTCTTTTCAAATGAGTCAGTTCTTCGCATCAGGTAGCCAAAGGATTGGAGTTTCAGCTTCAGCAGCAGTCCTTCCAATGAACACCCAGGACTCATTTCCTTTAGGATGGACTGGTTGGATCTCCTTGCAAGTCCAAGGGACTCTCAAGAGTCTTCTCCAACACCACAGTTCAAAAGCAATTCTTCAGAACTCAGTTTTTTTATGGTCCAATTCTCACAACCATACATGGCTATTGGAAAAATCATAGCTTTGACTAGGCAGACCTTTGTTGGTAAAGTAATGTCTCTGCTTTTTAATATGCTGTCTAGGTTAGTCATAGCTTTTCTTCCAAGGAGCAAGCATATTTTAATTTCATGGCTGCAGTCACCATAAGCAGTGATTTTTGAGCCCAAGAAAATAAAGTCTGTCACTGTTTCCATTGTTTCCCCATCTATTCGCCATGAAGTGATAGGACCAGATGCCATGATCTTAGTTTCTTAAATGTTGAATTGTAAGACAGCTTTTTCACTCTCCTCTTTCACCTTCATGAAGAGGCTCTTTAGTTCTTCACTTTCTGCCATAAGGGTGGTATCTTCTGCGTATCTGAGGTTATTGATATTTTCCCCAGAAATCTTGATTCCCAGCTTGTGCTTCATCCAGCCCATCATTTCTCATGAGGTACTCTGCATATAAGTTAAATAATCAAGGTGACAATATACAACCTTGATGTACTCCTTTCCCAATTTGGAACCAGTCTGTTGTTCTATCTCCAGTTCTAACTGTTGCTTCTTGACCAGCATATAGATTTCTCAGGAGGCAGGTAAGGTGGTCTGGTATTCCCATCTCTTGAAGAATTTTTCACAGTTTGTCGTGATCCACACAATCAAAGGCTTTGGCGTAGTCAATAAAGCAGAAGTAGATGTTTTTCTGGAATTCTCTTGCTTTTTTGATGATTCAACAGATGCTGGCAATTTGACCTCTGGTTCCTTGGCCTTTTCTAAATCCAGCTTGAACATCAGGTAGATGTTTTTCAATTACATTTGCTGTCAGGCTTTAAAAATTTTTTTAAATAAATTAATTGTCTACTTATTCTTGGCTGTGTCGGGTCTTTGTTGCTGCTTGTGGATTTCTCTAGCTGAGGCGTGTGGGCTTCTTTTCACGGTGCCTTCTCTTGTTGCAGAGCACGGGCTCTGGGGCGAGTGGGCTTCAGCAGTCGTGGCACATGGGTGGGCTTCATGGCTCCACAGCACGTGGAATCTTCCCAGACCAGGGATTAAACCCATGTCCCCTGCATTGGCAGGCAGATTCTCAACCACTGGACCACCAGAGAAGTCCCATCAGGCAGATATTGTACATGAGAGCCCTTCCCTGAAAGCGTGAACAAAACCCAGCCTGAGTGGGGAGCGGTCACCAAGAGCGCAGGCTCAGACACATCCCATAGCTCTGGGGCTGGGTCCCGCCTCCACTAGTCTCCAGCCGGGCCACCTTGCAAATGCCCAAGAAGCCCTCTGCTCCTGTCGGGGATCATGTGAAGGCAGGCCCTGGCATCTGTACGTTTCAGCTGCCATCAGCACTCCAGCTGTGCCTGTTACTGCACCTCAGGGATGCAAGGAAAGAATGCACGTGCAGCCCTGACCTGGAATCCTGGTAGCCCCGACAGAGGGTGGGGTGGGAACAAGGAGGCTTGGGGGATTCCCAGCCCCATGGACTTAAACCCAGGTATCTTGTTTTCTTATTGCTTTTGCAATAAATTACTGTGAACTTAGCATCTTAAATAATACAAAGTTATTATCTAATAATAATAATACTTCTAGAGGTCAGAGCCTCAAAATGGTTCTCACTGGGTGTTTGCAGGCCTGCATTCCTTCTGGAGGCTCCAGGGTAGAATTTGAGTTTTCGCCATTTCCAGCTTCTAGAGGCACCTGCAGTCCTTGGCTGACAGCCCCTTCCTCCATCTTCAAAGCCAGGAGCACGACACCTTCCGATTCCTCTCTTTGGCTTCTGCTTCCGTCATCTCCTCTCCCCCACCCCCACCCCTCTTTTGTGTCTCTGGCTCTCCTGCCTTGCTGTTGTAGGGACACTTATGCTTATACCGGGCCCATGCAGATAATCCAGGCTCATCTCCCCATCTCAGGGTCCTTAACTCAGTCACACCTGCAGAAGTGACATATTCACAGGTGCATATATGACACAGTCACAGATACAGATACGGGGACTTGGAACATCTTTGGGGGAATTATTTGGCCAACCACAGCTCGGTTGTTGGGTCCCAGTTGCGTTCTGATCTTCACAGCCTTTGGCCCTCTACTGCACCAACCCTAGGGCTAGACTGGGTCAGGATCCTTGGTGCCCCTGTTACTCACCCAGCTTTTTCTCACTCTCTCAGCGGGCTGGAAAGCTCCCCAGAGAGGAGCTCAGACTCTAGAGCCTAAAGACCTAAGTTCAAATCCTAGCTGGTCACTTAGCAGCTCTGGGACCTGGGTAAGTTGCTTAAACTCTCTGGCCTCAGTTTGCTCATCAGTAAAGAGGAGCTAACAGTAATATCCACCCCTTGGAGGTAAGGTCAGGACTTAATGAGACGATAGATATAAAATGTTTGAAATATCAGTGCCACGTCCTTAGCTCATCCATGTGTCCCAAATGGCAGTATATCCTTCTTTTTGTTGTTAAGCTGCTCAGTCATATCTGACTCTTTGCGAACTTGTGGACTGTAGCTTGCCAGGCTCCTCTGTCCATGGGATTTCCCAGGCAAGAAAACTAGAGTGGTTGCCATTAATTTCTCCAGGGGATCTTTCCCAGCCAGGGGTTAAACCCATGTCTCCTGCTTGGTAGGTAGATTCTTTACCATTGAGCCACCTGGGAAGCCAGAGATTAGCACATAGCAAAACTCAAAAATTAGGGCCTTTATATTTGATTGAACAGATAAGACTTGTGATTAAGTCAACAGCCTTCCATCTACCATTCCCATGGACTTGGTTGGTAACTGCAGTCTGGACACCTAGATAAGTTCTCAATGAGCATCTGGGTTCTGCAGGTCAGGTACTAAGGATCCAGACAAAATGTATTCCCCTGCTTTCAAGACAGTTTACTTTTTTTTTCCCCTTACTCATTATGAAAGTGAAATTGAAAGTCGCTTGGTCATGTCCAGCTCTTTGTGATCCCATGGACTACACAGTCTGGAATTCTCCAGTCCAGAATACTGGAGTGGGTAGCCATTCCCTTCTTCAGGGGATCTTCCTGACCCAGGAATCAAACCACGGTCTCCTGGTTTTGCAGGAGGATTCTTTACCAGCTGAGTTACCTACTCATTATACTTTTATAGAAACACAAATGCAAAATTATATAATAAAAATTCAAATCTGTATAGAATCTTGGTTAAGAACTTTGTCTTCACATACTTTCCCTGCAGCAGAGCGTAGAAAGGTATCAGGCAGAGTCTAAGTGAAGCTCCGTGGTTTAAGTGAGGGTTGCCCCCGGGGCTTGAATCCCTACTCTAACACATCACTGCTAACTGCCTTGAAGTTACACTCTTTGTACCTTGGATTCCTTATCTGTAGAACAAGGTCATAGACAGTACCTACCTCATAGGCTGTTGAGGGAATATAAATGGGTTGACTCATGTAAAGGGCTTAAAACAGTGCTGGGCACATAAGAAGGGTTAAGAAAGTATTAACTTTACTCCCTTCTTTTTATGACTGAATGATATTCCAAGGTACATACATACCACAGTTTCTCACCCATTTCTCCATCGAGGTTGTTTCCGTATCTTGGCTATTGTGAATGAGATTGCACTGAACATGGGATACTGACACATTTTCATTTGTGCTTTTTATTTTCTTTGGATAAATAGCTACAATTGGAATTACTGGATCATAAGGTCATTCTGTTTTTAATTTTTGAGGAACACATTCTGTTTTCCATAGTGGTAGCGAATTTATATTCCCACCAACAGTGCACATGGGTTCCCTCTTTCTCCCCACATTCTCACTAACACTTGTTATTGCTTGTCTTTTTATTAATATCCATTCTGACAGGTGAAATATGTGATCTCATAGTGGTTTCAATTTGCATTTCCCTGATGATTCGTGTATAAGCATAAGGGATTTGATTTAGGTCATACCTGAATGGTCTAGTGGTTTTCCCTACTTTCTTCAATTTAAGTCTGAATTTGGCAATAAGGAGTTCATGATCTGAGCCACAGTCAGCTCCTGGTCTTGTTTTCGCTGACTGTATAGAGCTTCTCCATCTTTGGCTGCAAAGAATATAATCAATCTGATTTTGGTGTTGACCATCTGGTGATGTCCATGTGTAGAGTCTTCTCTTGTGTTGTTGGAAGAGGGTGTTTGTTATGACCAGTGCATTTTCTTGGCAAAACTCTATTAGTCTTTGCCCTGCTTCATTCCGTATTCCGCTGGATCGTGGAAAAAGCAAGAGAGTTCCAGAAAAACATCCATTTCTGCTTTATTGACTATGCCAAAGTCTTTGACCATGTGGATCACAATAAACTGTGGAAAATTCTGAAAGAGATGGGAATACCAAACCACCTGATCTGCCTCTTGAGAAATCTGTATGCAGGTCAGGAAGCAACAGTTAGAACTGGACATGGAACAACAGACTGGTTCCAAATAGGAAAAGGAGTACGTCAAGGCTGTATATTGTCACCCTGTTTATTTAACTTATATGCAGAGTACATCATGAGAAACGCTGGACTGGAAGAAGCACAAGTTGGAATCAAGATTGCCGGGAGAAATATCAATAACCTCAGATATGCAGATGACACCACCCTTATGGCAGAAAGTGAAGAGGAACTCAAAAGCCTCTTAATGAAAGTGAAAGTGGAGAGTGAAAAAGTTGGCTTAAAGCTCAACATTCAGAAAACGAAGATCATGGCATCCGGTCCCATCACTTCATGGGAAATAGATGGGGAAACAGTGGAAACAGTGTCAGGCTTTATTTTTCTGGGCTCCAAAATCACTGCAGATGGTGACTGCGGCCATGAAATTAAAAGACGCTTACTCCTTAGAAGGAAAGTTATGACCAACCTAGATAACATATTCAAAAGCAGAGACATTACTTTGCCAACAAAGGTCCATCTAGTCAAGGCTATGGTTTTTCCTGTGGTCATGTATGGATGTGAGAGTTGGACTGTGAAGAAGGCTGAGCGCTGAAGAATTGATGCTTTTGAACTGTGGTGTTGGAGAAGACTCTTGAGAGTCCCTTGGACTGCAAGGAGATCCAACCAGTCCATTCTGAAGGAGATCAGCCCTGGGATTTCTTTGGAAGGAATGATGCTAAAGCTGAAACTCCAGTACTTTGGCCACCTCATGCAAAGAGTTGACTCATTGGAAAAGACTTTGATGCTGGGAGGGATTGGGGGCAGGAGGAGAAGGGGACGACAGAGGATAAGATGGCTGGATGGCATCACTGACTCAATGGATGTGAGTCTGGGTGAACTCCGGGAGTTGGTGATGGACAGGGAGGCCTGGTGTGCTGCAATTCATGGGGTCGCAAAGAGTCGGATACGACTGAGTGACTGAACTGAACTGATGATTAGTGAGGTTGAATATCTACCTTTTCATGTACATGCTGGGCCATCTGTATGTCTTCTGTGGGAAAATATCTATTCATATCCTCTGCCCATTTTTTGATCAGGTTATTTGTATTTTGGCTATTGGGCTATACGAGTTCCTTATATATTTTGAATACTAACCCTTTATCAGACACATGATTTGCACAGGTTTCTCCCATGTAGTTGATGGCTCTTATATTTTGTTGGTGGCCCCCTTTGCTGTGCGGAGGCTTTTAATTTGACACAGTCCCGACTATTTAGCTTTGTGTTTATTGCCTGTGCTATTGGTGTCATCTCCAAGACTGAACTGTCAAGACCAATGTCAAGGAGCTTTCCCCCCATCTTTCCTCTAGGACTTTTGGTTTCAGGTTCTACATTTAAATCTTCAGTTCATTTTGAATTAACTTTGGTGAATGGTGTAAGATAAGAGTACAGTTTTAGTCTTCTGCATGAGGATATTCCATTTTTCCAACACCATTTATTGAAGACTCTATCCTTTCCCATTTGGATGCTTTGGGTGTTCTTGTCAAATATTAATTGACTGTATAGGCATGGGTTTATGTCTGAGCTCTCTGTTCCAATGGCCAATGTATCTTGTTTTATCCCCAAATCATACTGTTTTGATGACTATAGCTTTGTAAAATAGCCCGAAATCAGGAAACATGATGCCTCCAGCTTTGTTTTTCTTTCTCAAGATTTCCTTGGCTGTTTGAGCTTTTTTTGTGGTTTCATATGAATATTAGGTAGCTGAGAAAAGAAGAGAAGCAAAAAGGAAAGGAGTAAAGGAAAGATAAACTCATCTGAATTCAGAGTTCCAGAGAACATCAAGGAGAGCTAAAAAAAAGACTTTCTAAGTGAGCAATGCAAATAAATAGAGGAAAGCAATAAAATGGGAAAGACTAGAGACCACTTCAAGAAAATTAGAGACACCATGGAAATATTTCCTTGCAAAGATGGGCACAATAAAGGACAGAAACATATGGATCCAAAAGAAGTATAAGATATTAATAAGAGGTGGCAAGAATACATAGAATAAATATACAAAAAAACCTTAATGACCCAGATAACCATGGATGGTCTGATCACTCACCTAGAGCCAGACATCTTGGAGTGCTAAGGCAAGTGGGCTTTAGGAAGCATCACTATGAAAAAGCTAGTGGAGGTGATGGAATTCCTGCGGAGCTATTTCAGATCCTAAAAAATGATGCTGTGAAAGTGCTGCAATCAACATGTTAGCAAATTTGGAAAACTCAGCAGTGGCTACAGGACTGGAAAACGCCAGTTTTCATTCCAATCCCAAAGAAAGGCAATGCCAAAGAATGTTCAAACTACCATACAGTTTCACTCCTTTCACATGCCAGCAAAGTAATGCTCAAAATGATCCAAGCTAGGCTTCAACAGTACATGAATCGAGAACTTTCAGATGTTCAAACTGGATTCAGAAAAGGCAGAGGAACCAGAAATCAAATTGTCAACATCCATTGAATCATAGAAAAAGTAAGAGAATTATAGAAACACATCTACTTCTATTTCATTGACTACGTAAAGCCTTTGACTGTGTGGATTGCAAAAAACTGAGAAAATTCTTAAAGAGATGTGAATACCACACCACGTTATCTGCCTTCTGAGAAACCTGTATGCAGGTTTAGAAGCAACGGTTAGAACTGAACATGGAACAACTGACTGATTCAAAATTGGGAATGGATTATGTGAAGGCTGTATATTGTCACCCTGCTTATTTAACTTATATGCAGAGTACATCATGCAAAATTCTGGACTGGCGGAAGCACATGTTAGAATCAAGACTGCCAGGAGAAATATCAGCAACCTCAGATATGCGGATGATACCACTCTAATGACAGAAAGTGAAAAGGAACTAAAGAGCCTGTTAATGAAGGTGAAAGAAGAGAGAGGAAAAGCTGGGTTAAAGCTCAACATTGAAAAAAACTAAGATCATGGCATTCAGTCCCATTACTTCAAGGCAAATAAAAAGGGAAAAAGTGGAAGACGTGACAGATTTTATTTTCTTGGGCTCCAAAATCACTGCAGACGGTGACTGCTGCCATGAAATTAAAAGACTGTTGCTCCTTGGAAGGAAAGCTATTTCAAACCTAGACAGTGAATTAAAAGGCAGAGACATTGGTTTGCCAACAAATATCCATAGTGTGGAAGCTATGGTTTTTCCAGTAGTCATGTATGGATGTGAAAGTTGGAGCATAAAGAAGGTTGTGCAACAAAGAACTGATGCTTTCAAACTGTGGTGTTGGAGAAGACTCTTGACAGTCCCTTGGACTGCAAGGAGATCAAACCAGTTCATCCTAAAGGAAATCAACCCTGAATAGTCATTGGAATATTCCAATAGAATATATTGGAATATTCCATCAGAATATTCCAACTGATGCTGAAGCTGAAGCTCCAATACTTTCGACACCTGATGCAAAGAGTTGACACATTGTAAAAGACCCTGATGCTGGGAAAGATTGAAGGCAAAAAAAGTGGGCAACAACTGGTGAGATTATTCGATAGAATCACTGACTCAATTAACATGAATTTGAGCAAACTCCAGGAGGTAGAGGAGGTCAGAGAAGCCTGGCATGCTACATCCATGGGGTCACAAAGAGTTGGACATAACTTAGTGACTGAAGAGCAACAACAAATACAGTATAAAAAGATGTCAATTATGACATCAAATGAGAAGGAAATGGCAACCCACTCCAGTATTCTGGCCTGAAGAATTCCATAGACAGAGGAGCCTGGCAGGCTACAGTCCATGAGGTTGCAAAGAGTGGGACACGACTGAGAGACTATCACTCACTCTTGACATCAAAGACATAAAATACAGGGGATGAATCAAAGTCTAGGCTTTCTGTATACAATCAAAACTAAGCTATTATCATCTTAAAATAGACTGTTATAACTACAATACATATTATGTAAGCTCACGGTTAAAAAGCAGAGGCATTACTTTGCCAACAAAGGTCCCTATAGCCAAAGTTGTGGTTTGCCCAGTAGTCAGGTATGGATGTGAGAACTGGACCATAAAGAAGGTTGAGCACCGAAGAATTGATGCTTTTGAACTGTGGTGCTGGAGAAGACTCTTGAGAGCCCCTAGGACTGCAAGGAGATCAAACCAGTCCATCCTAAAGGAAATCAGTCCTGAATATTCATTGAAAGGACTGATGCTGAAGCTGAAGCTCCAAAATACTTTGGCTCCCTGATCCAAAGAGCCAGTTGATTAGAAAAGACCCTAATGCTGGGAAGGATTGAGGGAAGTAGGAGAAGGGGATGACAGAGGATGAGATGGTTGGATGGCATCACCGACTCAATGAACATTGGTTTGAGCAAGCTCTGGGAGATGGTGAAGGACAGGGAAGCCTGGCATGCTGCAGTCCATGGGGCCGCAAAGAGTCGGACGTGACTGGGTGACCGAACAACAACAAACTCACAGTAATCACAAAGGAAAAACCTACAGTAGATACACGAATGATAAAGTGAAAAGGAATCAAAGAATACACGATGGAATGTCATCAAATCACAAAGGAAGAGAGCAAAAGGAAAAAAGAAGAGGAGTAAAGGAACTACAAAATAGTCAAAAAACAACAAGCTCCCAATACCTATGTCTTCAGTTCAGTTCAGTTCAGTTGCTCAATCATGTCCGACTCTTTGCCACCCCATGGACTGCAGCACGCCAGGCTTCCCTGTTCATTACCATCTCCTGGAGTTTGCTGAAGTTCATGTCCCCATCGATCAGTGATGCCATCCAACCATCTCATCCTCTGTCCCCTTCTTCTCCCGCCTTCAATCTTTCCCAGCATCAGGGTCTTTTCCAATGAGTCGGTTCTTCACATCAGGTGGCCAAAGTATTGGCACTTCAGCTTCAGCATCAGTCCTTCCAATGAATATTCAGGACTGGTTTCCTAGGTCTTACTTACAAGTAATTAAAGTGTAAGTGGATTAAATTTTAAAATAAAAATTCATAGGGTGGCTGAATCAGCAAAAAACCAAGACCAATATGTGCTGCCTACAGGATACTTACTTCAGCTTTAAGGACACACATAGGCTTAAAGTAAAGGAATAGAGGAGTTTACATGCAATTGGAAAAGAAAAGATTCATCAAAAGTATGTAACAATTATAAACCTTTATGTACCTAACACTACAGTACCTAAATATTAAGCAAATATTTGCCGACCTGATGGCAAAAAATAGAGAGCAATGCAAAAGGAGTAGAAGACTTCAATACTACACTTTCAACAATGGATGGATCATCCAGATGGAAAATCAATAAGGATATATTGGACTTGAGATATACTTCAGAGAAAATGGATCTAACACATAAGGCAATTCCACACATTCTTCTCAAAGCACACAAAGAAGTTCTCCAGGATAGATTAATATGTTAGGTCACTAAACAAGTCTTAACAAAGGTAAAAAGACTGAACTTTTGTAAAGTATCTTTTCTGATCACAAATGGTATGAGACTAGAAATCAATAATAGGAATAAAATTGTAAAATTCACAAATATGTGGAAATTAAACAACACACTCCTGAACAAGCAATGAGTCAAAAAAGTATAAAAAGGTAAATTTTTTTAAATTTTAAGAAAATGCAAATGGAAATGCAGAATACCAAAACTTACAGGATGCAGTAAAACCAGTTCTAAGAGGGGAAGTTTGTAGGAATAAGTCTACATTAAGAAGAAGATGCATGTCAAATAAACAACCTACTTTTACACCTCAAGCAACTAGAAAAAGTAAAGAAACTAAGCCCAAAGTTAGCTGAAGGAAGGAAATAATATAGATCAGGGCAGAAATAAAAAGAAGAAAAACAACAGAAAAGACTGACAAAATGAAGAGCTGATTTTTAAAGATAATAAAATCAACCAACTTTTAGCTAGATTCAGAAAAATAGAGACTCAGATAAGTAAAATCAGAAATTAAAGATGAGATGTCACAATTGATAACAGAAAAATACAAAGAATCATAAGAGACTTACATGTCATTGATTCGCAGATGATATTATATAACATAGGGAAAGTCCTAAAGACTCCATTAAAAAACTTTTGAAACTAATAAATTAATTCAGTTTTGTTTAGTTGCTAAGTCATGTCCAACTCTGTGACCCCATGGACTCCAACACACCAGGTCTCCCTGTCCTTCACTATCTCCCAGAGTTTGCTCAAACTCATGACCATGGAGCTGATGATGCCACCCAATCAGCTCATCCTCTGTTGCCCGCATCTCCTCCTGCCCTCAATCTTTCCCAGAATCAGAGTCTTTTCCAGTGAGTCAGCTCATCACAACATGTGGCCAAAGTACTGGAGCTTCAGCATCAGTCCTTCCAAGGAATAGACAGGGTTGATTTTTTTTAGGATGGACTTGTTTGATCTCCTTGCAGTCCAAGCAACCCTCAAGAATC
Organism: Bos indicus; assembly: GCF_029378745.1. Classification (NCBI taxonomy): domain Eukaryota; kingdom Metazoa; phylum Chordata; class Mammalia; order Artiodactyla; family Bovidae; genus Bos; species Bos indicus. The sequence goes on along the minus strand of NC_091780.1, from coordinate 66,030,518 downwards.
TTTTCCAGCACCACAGTTTTAAAGTATCAATTCTTCAGCACTCAGACTTCTTTACGGTCCAACTCTCACATCCATACATGACTACTGAAAAAAATCATAACTTTGACTAGATGGACCTTTGTCAGCAACATGATGTCTCTGGTTTTGAAAATGCTGTCCAGGTTTGTCATAACTTTCCTTCCAAGCAGCAAGCAGCTTTTAATTTCATGGCCGCAGTCACCATCCACAGTGATTTTGGAGTCCAAGAAAATAAAGTCTGTCACTGTTTCCATTTTTCCCCATCTATTTGCCATGAAGTGATGGGATTTGATGCCATGATCTTCATTTTTTTTAATGCTGGGTTTTAAGCCAGCTTTTTCACTCTCCTCTTTCACTTTCATCAAGAGGCTCTTTAGTTCCTCTTCGATTTCTGCCATTACGGTGGTGTCCTCTGCATATCTGAGGTTGTTGATATTTCTCTTGGCAATCCTGATCCCAGCTTGTGAGTCATCTAAACCAGCATTTCACGTGACGTGCTGTGAATAAAAGTTGGATAAGCAGAGTGACGCCATATAGCCTTGATGTGCTGTTTTCTTAATTTTGAACCAGTCCGTTGCTTCATATCAGGTTCTAACTGTTGCTACTTAACCTGCAAGGAGGTAGGTAAAGTGGTCTGGTATTCCCATCTCTTTAAGAATTTTCCACAGTTTCTTGTGTTGTAACCCACACAGTCAAAGGCTTTAGTGTAGTCAGTGTGGCAGTAAAGGTGCAGAATACAAAATCAATATATAAAAATATGTTGCATGTCTATACATTAATAACAAATTATCAGAAAGAGAAACTAAGAAAGTAATTCCATTTACAATTGCACCAAAAAGAAAAAATACTCTGGAGTAAATTTAACTGAGGAGATAAAAAGTTCTGTAGAGTGAAAACTGTGATATCAATTAAAAGAATCTGAAGAAGAGACAAATAAATGGAAAGATATCTGATGGTGTTGAATAAAAGTGGTGAGAATCGTCACCCCGTCTTATTCTTGATCTTGTTGTTCAGTTGCTAGGTCATGTCCGATTCTCAACTCTTTGCCACTCCATGGACTGCAGCATGTCAGGCTTCCCTGTCCTTCACCGTCTCCCAGAGCTTGCTCAAACTCATGTTCGTTGGGTGTTATGACATCCAACCATCTCATCCTCTGTCATCTCCTTCTCCTCCTGCCTTCTGTCTTTCCCAGCATCAGGGTCTTTTCTAACCTGTCGGCTCTTCACATCAGGTGGCCAAAGTATTGAAGCTTCAGCTTCAACGTTAATCCTTTCAATGAATATTCAGGACTGATTTCCTTTAGGATTGACTGGTTTGATCTCCTTGCAGTCCAAGGGACTCTCAAGAGTCTTCTCCAGCACCACAGTTCAAAAGCATCCATTCTTCAGTGCTCAGCCTTCTTTATGGTCCAATTTTCACATTCCTATGATTTCATTTCTGATCTTAGAGGAAATGTTTGCAGCTTTTCAACATTGAATATGATGTTAGCTGTGGGATTGTCATATTTGACCTTTATTATGTTGAGATGTGTTCCCTCTATGCCTGCTTTCTGGAGAGTTTTTATCATTAATAAACACTGAACTTTACAGAATGCTTTTTCTGCATCTATTGAGAGGATTATATAATTTTTATCCTTCAATTTGTTAATGTGGCATATCACATTGATTAATTTGTGGATATTGAAAAATCCTTGCATACCCTGGAATAAATCTCACTTGATCATGGTGTATTATCCTTTTAATGTATTGTTGGAGCCAGTTTGCTAAAATTTTGTTAAGAATTTTGCCTCTGTTTTCATCCGTGATGCTGGTCTGTAGTTTTCTCTTTTGTGTGGTAACTTTGTGTAGTTTTGATATCAGGGTAATGCTAGTCTCATAGAATGAGTTTGAAAGTGTTCCTTCCTTTGCAATTTTTGGGAATAGTTTAAAAGGATAGGTGTTAACTCTTCCCTAAATGTTTGGTAGAATTCACCTGTGAAGCTGTCTGACCGTGAACTTTTGTCTGTTGAGAGGTTTTAAATTGCTGATTAAATTTCATTACTGGTGCCAGTCTGTCCATATTTTCTACTTCTTCCTGGTTCCCTTTCTTCTAGGTTGTCCATTTTATTTGTATACAGTTGTCCATAATAGCATTTCATGATCCTTTGTATTTCTGTGGTCTTGATTGTAACTCCACCTTTCTCATTTCTGATTTTATTAATTTGAATCCTCGTTTTTTTTCTTGATGAATCTGGCTAAAGGTTTATCAATTTTATTTTTCCAAAGAACCAACTTTTAGTTTCATTGTTCTTTTCATTGTTTTCTTCGTCTCTATTTCATTTTTGCTCTTATCTTTATGATTTGTTTCCTTCTACTTACTTTGGGTTTTACTTGTTTTCCTTTCTCTAGCTCCTTTAAGTGTGATGTTAGGTTGTTTAGGACTATTCTCACTTCCTGAGATAAATGTCTATTGCTATAAACATCCCAACTAGAACTGCTTTTGCAACGTCCCATAGGTTTTGGATCATAGTGGTCTGGTTTTCATCCATCTATGGGCATTTTCCAATTTCCCTTTGATTTCTTCAGTGACCCATTGGTTATTTAGCAGCATATTGCTTAGCTTCCACGTGTTTGTGTTCTTTTTACAATTTTTTCTTATAGTAGATTTCTAGTCTCATAATACTGTGGTCAGAAAAGAGGATTAATATGATTTAAGTTTTCTTAAATTTACCAAGGCTTGTTTTGTGGCTTAGCATGTGATCTGTCCTGAAGAATGTTCCATGTGTACTTGAAAGTAATGTGCATCCTGTTGCTTTCAGATATACAAGAATATGCAACGGGAAAGACAGGCTATTCAATAAGTGCTGCTGGTAAAACTGGACAGCTACATGTAAAATAATGTAATTAGAATATTCTCCAACGTCATATATAAAGATAAACTCAAAGTGGGTTAAAGACCTAAATATTAGACTGGATTCTATAAAACTTCTAGAGGAAAACGTAGGTAGAGCACTCTTTGGCATAAATTGTAGCAATTTTTTTTTATCCAGCTCCTAAAGGTAATCAAAACAAAAACAAATAAATTGGACCTAATTAGTCTAAAAAGGGTTTTCACAGCAAAGGAAACAATCAACAAAATGAAAAGACAACTTCCAGAGTGGGAGGAAATATTTGCAAATAATACCACCAGAAGGGGATTGATAGCCAACATATATAAACAACTCATACAACTTAACATCAAAAGCAAACAACCCAATTAAAAATGGGCCGAAGACCTGAGTAGATAGTTTTTCAAAGAGGACATGCAGATGGCCAACAGGCGCATGAAAGGATGATCAGCACTGCTGTCATCAGGCAAATGCGAGTCAAAACCATGATGAGGTGTCACCACACACTGTCAGAATGGCTGCCATCAAAAAGAACACAAGTAACCAATGTTGTCAAGAAGGTGAAGAAACATGAACCCTTGTACACTGCTGGTGGGAATGTAAATTGGTACAGCCATGGTGGGAAACAACACAGAGGCGTCTCAAAATCCTAAAACTAAAACTACCATATGTCCCAGCAATCCCTCTCCTGGTGTATATAGAAAAACAACCCACTAAGTTGAAAACATGCGTGCACGCCAATGTTCACAGCAGCATTATTTACAATAGCCAAGATATGGAAGCAACTTGGGTTCATAAACAGATGAGTAGATTAAAAAGATGTGATTTACACACACACACTCACACACTGTAGAAAACAGTGCTGTGCTTAGTCGCTCAGCCATGTCCAACTTTGTGATCCATGGACAGTAGTCTGCCAGGCTCCTCTGTCCATGGGCGTTCTCCAAGCTACAGTACTGGCGTGGGTTGCCATGCCCTCCTCCAGGGGATCTTCCCAACCCAGGGGTCGAACCCAGGTCTCTCCCATTGCAGGCAGATTCTTTACCATCTGAGCCACCAGGGGAGCCCAAGAATACTGGAGTGGGTAGACTATTGCTTCTTCAGGGCATCTTCCTGACCCAGGAATCAAACTGGGGTCTCCTGCATTGCAGGCAGATTCTTTACTAGCTGAGCTACCTGGGAAGCCCTGTAGAAAACTACTCAGCCATAGGGCAAAAAATCAATATTTTGCCATTTGCAGCAACATGGATACAGTTTGAGGGCATTGTGCTCAGTGAAATAAATCAGAAAATGAAAGACAAATACTGTACGATACATTCACTGGAAAGACTGATGCTGAAGCTGAAGCTCCAATCCTTTGGCCACCTGAGGTGAAGAGCTGACTCATTGGAAAAGACCCTGATGCTGGGAAAGATTGGAGGCAGGAGAAGAAGGGGATGACAGAGGATGAGATGGTTGGATGGCATCACCAACTCAATGGATATGGGTTTGAGCAAGCTCCAGGAGATGGTAAAGGACAGGGAAGCCTTGAAGCCTGGTATCCACGGGAAACACCACCACCAACAACAGGTATTATGACAATACAGATGTTCAATATCACTAAACATTACTGAAATGCAAATCAAAACCACCGTGAGATAACATGCTCTACCTATTAGAATGGCTATTATCAAAAAGACAAGTGTTAGCTAGAATGTGGGGAAAGAGGGAACCCGTGTGTGTGCATTGTTGGTGAGACTCTAGATCGGTGCCGTCACTGTGGAAAACACTAGGGATGTTCCTGAAAAATTAAAGACAGAATGACCACGCGATCCAGCAATTTCATTCATGGATATTTATCCAAAGAAATTACAACACTAACTTGAGAAGGTTTCTTCCATCCCATGTTCATTGCAGCCTCATTCACAATAGAAAAGTTATGGAAACAACTTCGGAAGAATGGGTAAAGAAACTGTGGTTCATACGCAGAATGGAATATTACTCAACCGTGAAAAGAAGGGAATGCCGCCACATGAGACATGGATGACCCTAGCGGACATGTGAAATAAGCTGTGCAAAGAAAGACAGCTACTCTCACTTGCTGTCACTTGTACGTAGAAACTTCAAAAAGGTGGTGGCGGGGGGACTTCCCTGGTTGTCCAGTGGCTAAGACGTCATGCTCCCAGGCACGGAGCCTGGGCTCCTCCCCTGGTCAGGGAAGCCACAGCTAACGACCCCACATGCCACACCTAAGACCCAGCACAGCCAAATAAATAAATCTTAAAAAGGTTACCTTTGGAACTGATTTTTTTTTCCTTTCTCTTGCTTCAGATGTTCATCAAGTACATAAGGGTTAGCAACCTTCTTTTTTGCAATATTGAATAATAGGGCACGGCATATGACTGCACTGTGAAAAGCAAAACGAGCATGCTTTAAGCAACTTTTTTTATTGGTAAATTATATTGTATAAAGAACAGAAAGCAAGGTACTGTGATGGAGAACATTGTAGTACTCTTACTTCTTTGCAGAAACCAAAGCAGTGATTTACATTTATATTTTTACCATCACAACTAGAAAGTATAGTGTAACTGTAATGAAAGAAATTAACCTAAAAAAAAATGTTACGCCCATAGAAACTGAGAGTAGAACAGCAGTTGCCAGGACCCTGCAAGTGAAGAGGTTGAGTAAAGGTACAAATTTCCAGTTTTAACATAAGTTATGGGGATCTGATGCACAGCATGGTGACTGTAAGTAAGCATTAGCTGCTTGGTCATGTCTGACTCTTTGCGACCCCATGGGCTGTAGCCCGCCAGACTCCTCTGTCCATGGGAGTCTCCAGGCAAGAATATTGAGTAGGTTGCCACACCCTCTTGCAGAGGATCCTTCTGATCCAAAGATTGAACCTGGGTCTCCAGCATCTCCATCATCCAGAATTTGGTAAAGGCAGGTTCTTTACCGCCTGAGCAGTAGCTATAGTTAACCGTAATGTTCTGTACGCTTGCAAGCTGCTAAGAGAGTAGGTGTTCTGCACTCTCATCACACAGGAAAAAGGTAACTCTGTCAGATGATGGATGTATTAATTAACTTGATTATGGTAATTATTTCATAATGTACAGGTACACCAAAACCATCACACTGTACACTTTAAATGTATAGCCTTGTCAGTTACACCTCAATAGAGCTGGGGGGAAGAAAAAAAATCCTAACCTAATAACAAACGCTTAGAATGACACTGCAGCTAAGTGTGCTCTGACAGTTACCGATACCTGGTTGAGCTTGACTTTGCTCTTTACTGGGGAAGAAGGAGGAGCCCTGCCCCCCAAGAAGCTGGCCTGGTGCTCCCAGCCAGGGGGTTGGGGTGGGGAGGTGTTCTTCTCCTGGGCATAAACCATCCCACAGATGCCAAGCTCAGGCAAGGCCCCTGGAGAGGTGGTGGGGGGAGACAAAGCGAGGCCACTTCACGACTCTGTCTCAGCACAGAGAGAAGCAAGGCCTCTCAGCCGCCCGCAGAATACCAAGCAGCCCCTCTCTTGGCTTCAGTGAGGGCCAGCTGCTTCTTTCCCAGTTGCAGCTTCATCTTCACTCTCGTCTGCAGAAAAGTTTCATTGAGATGACCAATCATAGAAACTTGCGCTCTGAGACAGAATCCAGTCCATCTAGAGAGATCTGCCTCCTTAGACACACTCCCTAGTCTCCCACCCAAGCCCACATCAGGTCACACTGAGACGTCCCCAGGCTCCCTAAGGTACATGTGATACCCCTGACTTGTTAAGCTCGGGTGGGATCCCCGATGGCCTCTGACCCAGGGCACTGGCAGGCCAGCTGTGTGGCTCCAGACTCACCTGGAAGTTAGAGGACCAAAGAGGGACCCTCAGTGATTGGAGGCTCAGCATCCTGGGCAGACGCCCCGCCCACCGGGGAGATGGTCGCGGAGGCATCTTGGCCACGTTGTATTCTGCGATCTGGAAACACCTTCCCGGGGACCTCCAGGGTTTGGGGATGCTGGCAGCGGAGCAGGGAGTCCCCAGAGATATTTGGGACCTGCGGGCAAGTGGGTGGGCTCCGTGGCTCGTGAGGACAGCTGTCCATCCCAGGGCACTCTATGCCAAGCTGCCCCTGTCCTTCCACGGTTCAGACCCCTGGACCCGGAGGTCAGCATCTTGAAACCTCGCTTCTCCTTTCTACTGGTCCAGGCTCACAACTGCCCCTGTCCTCCTGCAGGCTTCCGGGAGTGGGGGGTTTTGCTAGTGGCTTAGGAAGGAGGAAGGGTTTGCTGGGAAGAGGATCTGTGGGGCGGCATGGGTGACAAAGAGGGGGACCAGCGGAGAGGAAGAGGAGGCCCCCCTGCAAAAGCTGAGCTGGGTGGGGGGGGGGGTCTCTCTGTGGGAAGCACCTGCCCCTCCTGCTTCTGACTGTGTGTTCTAGAAAGTGTGAGAGGAATCCAGCAGCTCAGAGTAGGGGTCCAAACTGGGCCCTGCGGACTTCGGCGATCACGGGGCCCAGGGGGGCAGATTGGCACTAACGTGCCTGCAAAGTAGGGATTCCCACTGTTTGCAGTTTTTCATTTTACCGCCTGGAGACTGAAGGCTCAGAAAGGCCTGAGCCTACCCAGGGTCACGCAGCAGATTCTCGGAGGAGCCTGGGCCGGGTCATCCAGGGGCGTCCTACAGGTATGGGAGCGTCTCACCCCCACCGCAACCTCCAGGGCCCGCCGCCCCCAGACCTGGGCTTATCCCTGGTGGGGACACACCAGAGGACCCCAGGCTGGGTTCTACCTTTCCCATAGCTGAGCAGGGGCAGCCCGAAGCGCTGCTGTCTTCAGGATAAACCCAGCACCACAGCGGGGGTCCTAAGCCGGTGATGCCAAAGGCGCAGACAGATTGATCTCCCCCCTCCCCCAAGCAGTTCTTGTCGGCTTGCTGCCCACGTTTCCACAAGTCCCCAAGCCTGGGGGAGGCCCCTAATTGTGAGTGACAGTGGCACACGGTTCCCCAGGGGCGGCCCCCCATCTGGGGCAAGGTCAAGATCTCTTGGAAGCCCCTCACTGCCCTCTCTCGCGCGCCCCCATCCTGCCCGGTTCTGCGTCCCGACCCCATCTCCCCCCGCCCCGCCCCACCCTCCATCCTGCGCCCCACAGGAGATCCACCCCTCAGCTCCCCGCCCCACCCCGCACCCCCCGCGCCGGGCAGGATGGAGCCGTGCAGCCGCCCACACCGTCACCGAGCCTCGCCGTCCCCCCCACCCCAGGGCCCCGGCCCCGCAGCGCCCCACTCGCCGCCCCCGCTCCCGCCCCCGCCGGTCCTGACGCCAGGAGCCGGGCGGTGCGTCAGCCGGTGACTCACACCTAGCGCACTTCATTTATTCAATAGCTCTGGGCCTGAAAAACACCGGCTAAATTGCATCCCATTTTCCCCAGGCCCATTAGCAACCAGCAGCCTCATTCCCCGTAATTCCGCTGAACCACCCTGGGCGGGCAGGGAGGGGTCTTTGTTCCGCTGCCGCCCCCGCCGCCTGGAGAAAAGCACAGACTTTGCGAAGCCGGGTACAATGGTCTGCCTGACTCACTGGTCAGAGGGTGGGACACCCGGGGCCCCAGACCTCCCCCCTCCAGCGCCCCCACCCCTGCCCACTCAGCCCTGTTCTGGCCTTTTCTCTGCCTTTCATGGCTTTACCTCCGGGTGTGCCCACCACATCCCCTCAAAGTCCACCTCCCTGGGTCCCCAAGTTGGGTTTTTCCCGGGGGTTCCCACCGGCCGCCAGGGGTCCAGGGTGTCTGTTGAAACAGTCACAGCCAGCACCTTCGTTTCTGGAGGGTTTGCCATCCCATCAGGGGCTCTGCCTGGCTCCCCTGCACCAGCGCCACCACCGTTGCCTCCCCAGGGGACCCTGACTTGGAGTAGCACCCCCTCTTCCTCCTGCTGGTTCCAGACTCTCAGGCAGATGGGTTCTCAAGCCGAAGCTGACATTCTTCCAGCTGAAAATGGGAGGTGTGGTATTAGAAACTGCCGGACAGGAGGCAGGGGCTTTCCTGGAAATAAAAGATGGAAACGGACTTGTAATCAGGCAACTTCCTGGGCCCTTGGTGGGGGGCAACCTGGGGCCTTGGGCTCCTCCCACTGTGCTGAGGGGATTGACCCCGTGGCCACTTCTCCTGAACACTGAGAGTGCATCCCCAGTCCTACTAACTGCCCCAGGCCTCTTGGGGTCTCACATTTTTTGTCTCCAGGCCTTGCACATGTTCCAGACTGCTGGCCCTCTGTCCAAAGCATGGGATGTTCCGAAACCGCTGGTTCCGTGGAAACTACATGCGTGAAAAATGAGCATACACTGATGGCTGTTGTCCTGTTACAGGTTACAAAGCTCCAGGTGGCCAGGAAAGGCCACCGAGGCCCCAGGGAGACTCCTTTTGCGGCAAACACAGGCACGTAGAGGCCCAGGCATGGAAGGTTAGGAGGGAACCATACGGCCAACACGTTCCAAGCTGGGAGAGCTCCCCAGGACCCGCTCTGCTGTGCACACACCCACGGCTGCTGGGGCTTGAGGGGCACCGTTGGAGTAAGCCGCCATGGCAGAGGGGTCTGCACCATCTCTGTACCCCAAGCCAGGGAAAAGGAAGCCTTAGTAGAGCCCAGACCCGTGGTCCCTTCTCCCTCCTTGTGTGTATGGAGCAGCCACTAGCCCCTTCCTTCTGGACTGGCCTCAGGAAAATATCAGCACCAGGAGGAGGATGTCAAATGGAAGATGACAATAGACAAACAACAGCCCCACCGACCCAGCCAGGACTCGGCAGGAAGGGGCCCTCAGCCCCCGAGCACTGGGAACCCCGGCACTGGCAGTCGCTCGTGGCCCTTCTGAGGGCTCCGTTTGCATCTTCCTCTTCTGTGGGGGAGAGGCTGTGCACAGTGGCCATGCCCCAAGCTCAAGGTGATCTGTTCCATGTACCCAGCATCCCCCATATCTGCACCAGGCGTGGGGTGGAGGGGTAGGGAAGCAGAGGAGGCTGGCAGAGAGACCTTGGGGTGAGGGAGCACCAGCTATCCATATGACGCTGCTCCAGGCGTGGTGTCGGGTGTCTTTCCAAAAGACCCAGGTCGTTCAGTAAGGAAATGAAAGCTCAGAGGGTTTGAGTGGCTTCCCTAAGGTCACACAGCACAGAGCTGAGCTGATGGCTTGGGTGCTGGAGGGTGTGATGCTTGCAGCGTCAATGCCCCTTTCGTTCCTCTCCTAGTGTTCAGGATTGAAGGGTTAGAACCCAGACGGGGAGTGAAGCACCTTTAAGCCATCAACCCCCTGCCCTCCCCATGCCCAGCTCCTGTCCCTGTCCTGGGGGCTGGAAATGTAATTGTATTCTGGAAAACAAGCTTTCTTCCTGTAACAAAACTTGATTGTCTTCTTGGGTAGGAGTCACCCCAGCCCAGCTTCTTCAGCTGTTCGGCCAAAGAAGGGGCGTGTCTGCTGAGCAGTCCTCGAAGAGAGAACTTGCCCCCTGTGACCCTGGGAAGCAAATGAACGTGGCCATTAGGGGAACTGGGTGTGAGTGGAAGTGACTGCCAGCCTCGGAGAAGAGAGGGCTTATCACCTGGAGGCCAGAGTGGGGTCAGCTTCGTTAGCAACCAGCAGGGATGAGAGTCCTGTGACTCAGAGGCATCAGGGAGACCCACGGGCAGCTGCACAGGGGGTCAGTTCCTTTAGTCTCAGAAAGGACTAGTGAGGAGCCATACTTAGAGAGGACCGGGTCCACTCTGACCCCAGAGCTTGCTTCTAGCCCAGCTCCTCATCCAGAATGCTCACTTTCCGCTAACGCCCATCACTCATCCCTATCTCTGGCAGCAGACATTTCTGCTTCCTGACTCCCTTGGCCTCTTTGCACCCTGTCCAGATTTCCTGACCTTGGCAGGCGCACAGAAAGCCCCCTCTTCCTCAAGCACATATCTGCGAGTGTGTGCACGTGCACATGGCGGGGTCCGCAATCCTTCACTCACGTCCACACACATTCCTCAGCCCTCTGACAGTCCGCGGTGGGGGTTGCGGGCTGAAGGACAGAGTGCCGTGTCACAAGGCGCCTTGCTGAGGTTTAGGGCCGCCAGATCAGGGGTTCCCACTGTACCCAGGACCAGCCCAGCCTGAGTCACAGCACTGACTGTTGGGAAGCATTGCCTGAACCTATCTGTCTTGTCCTCTGACCCCAAGCTCTTTTATATAAGATTCATATGAGGGTTCCCAAGCCCAGGGGCTCTCCATTCCATCACTGATTCTCTGGCTTCTCCCCAAGGCCAAGCCATGTGCTGAGTTCTAGTCATGTCCCCCAGCATCTAACTCTATGCCCCTGGCTTGAATTCCATCTCTGGTCCCTCTTGTCCAAGCCTCCAGCCACCCCTCCCCAACTCCAGGCTCTACGGTCCAGAAGCCAGGACAGGAGGGTCCCTGGAGGGAGTCAGGTCTGAAGGCTGCTGAGAAGTTGACCTCCGTGGGAATCAAATTATGACCTCTCAGTTCAAGGGCCCAAGATGTCAGGGATCTTGGCGAGGGGATAAATAGTGGAGGACACCACCATCTGACCCACAAAAGTAAAGGGAGGAGCCTTAGGTACCTCAAGGGGTCTCAGAAACAGTGCACAGAGAATCATCTCACAGCTAATATTCATCCACTTGCTCGGATTAATTCATCTAATCCTTGCAACAGCTCCATTTGACAGATAAGAAGACTGAGGCCCACAGAGATGAAGTAGCACCACGGTGTTAAACTGGGATAAGAACTCAGGCAGTTGGGGTGCAGAGCCTGGGACCTAGGGCTCTTGCCACACTGCCTTGAGGAAATGGCTGTGCTCTGCATGCCAGGGAACCAGCAGAGCCGCTCTGAGGCCCCAGCATCCCCGAGAGGACCAGAGTCCCATGAAGGGCTGCAGAAAGGGATGAGGAGAGGCCCAGCCCCCAAGCCACAGGGGCTGGACCCAGACCACAGGCCCTCTCCCCATCCTTTGCCAGGACCAAAGCTTCATGAGCAGTGATGCTCAGCTTCCAGCTGTTCCCTCTAGGGAGCTGCAATTCCCCTAGGTAACTTCTAGAAATTTCCATGGGCAGTTCTGGCTTGATGGTGCATTGGGAAAAAAAGAGCAAAGGGACAGAGAGCAGAGGCAGGGGAGCCTGGAGCAGAAGCAGGGAGGAGGTGAGGCATCCCAGGGAGGGGTGGGTGGTGAGCCCTGCCCTGTCCCACCTCCTGCCAATGCTGAGGCTGGGCTTCCCTGGGTGATGGAGGGGTAGAAATTATGGCTGTGTAGTTTGGTGGCAAAGGGGATGGTAACCCTAGAGCTTGCTGGGCTGGTCATGTGGGGTGATGGCACAGGAAGGGACTCTTGGGACTTTGATGTCACAGTCTGATTCAATTATACCCATTTTACAGATGAGAAGACCGAGGCCCAGTACAGGCAAGTGACTTCCCAGTGCTAACTTGGAGCCAGGATCCTGACAAGCTCTGCATCCAGATTTGTGCCGTTTGTTTGCCCGGACCTCCTCCATGGGTTTGGATGTGGCACCCAGCTCTTGCCTGGTGCACAGTAGGTAAGGGTGGTGGCGGTGTCACTCTTGGAATGGTGGGCCAGCCCCAGGGCAGTCATGATGAGGAAGGCAGGGCGGGCTGGGAGGCCGAATACCCACCCCAAGCTTTTCCCCAGGAAGCCAGTCCCTCAGCACATCTGTCTGGGAACCCTCAGCACCCTTGTGACCTGCTGCTGCATACCTGGATGTGTTTCTGAACATAATGGGCCCTGTTGCTCATGGTTCTGTTTGCAGGTGACCTCTGGAGCTGGGGGACGGATGGGGAGTGCCCAGAACTGGGTGCTGTGGCCAGTAGTAACAGGGTCCTGGACCATCAGGAGCAGGTGGTCTCCAGGTCCGGGTGAGTCAGGCTTGCTGTGACTTCAGGATCCCTGGGGACCCTAACCAGTCATGGCTCAGCATGAGGGAGCCCCCCACTCTAATGAGAACCTGATCCAGTCAGCACTTAGTATATACTCAAAACCTGTTTCCCTCTCACCCCATCAGCAGGATGGGTGCCCATTTTGCAGATGAGGAAACTGAGGCTCAGTGACAATAAGTGACAAAGGCTGGATTTGAGCCTAAGTCCTCATCTGAGGCCCACACCCACCAGACCCCACTCTACCGGGTTTTCCGTTTGAAAGAACAGCACCCCTACAGCATCCCCTGGGCGTCCCTGGTGGCTCAGTTGGTAAAAGAAACCACCTGCAATGCAGGAGATCACCTCCAGCACAAGACACACAGATTCGATCCCTGGGCTGGAAAGATCCCCTGGAGAAGGAAGTGGCAACCCACTCCAGTATTCTTGCCTGGAGGATTCCATGGACAGAGGAACCTGGTAGGCTACAGTCCAAGGAGTCGGACACGACTTTAGCGACTAAACCACAGCATCCCTTGCCAGGTGTATACACCCAGTTCCCCTTGAGAAGGCAACTTATACCTGTTTCCCAAAGTCACAGTCACTTTCAAGAGTGGAAATATTTTTCCAAAGGTAGAGTTTGCCCCCATCAAGGGACTCTAGAGAAGCAGAAGATTCCCAGGGGAAGGGGCTGGAGGTTTGAGGGTCTACCACAGCCGGAGTAGACCCTCAAACCTCCAGCCCCTTCCCCTGGGAATCTTCTGCTTCTCTAGATCAAAGGTCTTCTGCTTCTCTTAGACCAAAGGTCTAAGCTGGGCGGTGGGTGGTGGTGGGGGGGGTCATTGACACTAGTCAGAGCAACCTCTCTGGACCTCAGTTTCGCCTCTGTCAGATGAGGGGCTGTCCATCTGGAGGTCTATGGTGGGGGCTACAGAATGGGGGGCTGGAGACGGGGCCCTCCACCCAAAGCCTTGGCAAGAGGGTGGCTGCCTGCCTCTCCTTTGCTGCAGAGCTGGGGAAAAAACCAAGCTGCCCCCCTCGCCTCCCTGGTCCCCCCAGCCCAGACCGAGGTGGTGGGCAGAGCGCAGGCGAGAGGCTCTGGAGAAAACAGCATGAGTCACCCGCCGGCCGGAGCGTGTCCTTCCCGGCTGAGAACCGGCAGTGGCAGGTTTCATAGGTAATTATGTAATTTGTGAGGCTCCCGCTCGCGGCTGCTTCTGAGTCAGCCCGGCTGTGTCGTGACCAGGCGGAGGCTGGCAGAGCGAGGCGTGGGCACCAGCTGTGCCCCTGGGCCCTGGCCTCTCTGCTCGCGGGGGCTGGCAGCGGGGCCTGGGCGAGGCGGTGGGGTGGGGGCGCGGGCGCTGTCTCAGACCTGCAGCTTGTCCTTCTGTGGCCTGGTTCATGTCAGGACGTGAGCTGGCACGCGTGCAGTGGACTGCAGGAAGATGCTCTGTTCAGGGTGGGGATGGGGATGGCTGTAGGGAAAAAGCCCTACCAGAGGCAGAGGGTCTTTCTTTTGAAACCCTCCACTTAACAAATGCTGTCTTGGAATATACAGACACACACATGTGCATTTAGATTTTGATAACATGTATTTATTATTTCAATGGTCTGTATTTGAAGAGTATCTGAAGAGGAAGAGCAGGAATTGTTACATCCTTCTAGCCAGCATTTTCACCTTCCAGAAGCCCCACTATCTGGTGGGACACGGCATGGTTACTGGCCTTGAGTTTGTCTCCCCTGAGTCCACAGGGTCCTCCCCAGGGTCCATGTGAAGGCCTGTCCATCTGCAGCAGGACTGGCCCCCTGGATATCAGTCTGGGTCCTTCAAATGGTGGTGGGGTGGGGGGTGCAGGGGCCTCCCCCAGCTTCCTGGGTGTGGCAGGCAGGTTGCTGTGCATCGATCTGCTGGGGCATGGGTGCCCTCCGCCTGGTTCATCAGCGGGGACCATGGCGCAGCCCTGTGAAGCAAGAGGCAGAGGAAAGGGCTGAGACTCCAAGATGGAGTCAGAGAAAGCAGGTGGGACCCAGCACCCCCACCACCAGCCCAGTGTCGTCCCGGGGTCCCGGACAGGGCCCAGGACTCCCAGATCACTGGGCCCAGCTGGTACAGGGATCTGCCCCCTGCCCCACTCCCGACTCTGTTTCCCTTCCTGGGCACCCACCGCCCTGGGCAGAAAGCAGAGGGAGACACCGGGCCCAAGGGCCCTGGGGGTGTCAGATCAGCCTCCCCTTCCTTCTTTCCATCGCTTCTTCTCCCAACCAGGCCCCCTCCCCACTCAAGCCCTTCTTCGATTTTTCCTGGCTGAAACCTGCCACAGACACCACCACACCCGTAAAGAGATAAATAAATAAAAGAAAAACAACGTCAACTGTGAAAGGCAGTCCAAAGCTGAATGTTTTCCGGCCTGAGTTAATTACACTTTAAATTGGCATGTTTACTGATGGGGGATTTCAAGTTAGCAGAGACACCCCCTCCCCAACTGTTTGTACAGTAAAACTCCGCAGGCTGGCGGGCTCCCCCAGGCCTTGGCAGGCCCTGCCGCTCCCCTGCCAACGAGAGAGCATAACAGAAACATCTACTATTTTTGAGTGTTAGAGAAAACGAAGATATCGCAGATGGTGGAAAGCAGTCTCCTGGCCGCTTTTCCTACACCCTGGACTCTGCTGCACCTTCTCGGTAGCGTCCTGCCCCGGGGAGACCCGGGACCCCGGGCTGGGGGCTTGGGGCACCCAAGTCAGCGCTCAGCCTGATCAGGGCCCCACACGCTGACTGCAGCCCTGCCCTGGGGGGCTTCCCTCCCTTTTCCACAGCCAGAGGGCGCAGGGTTGGCCTCTCCTTGGAGCAAGGCTGCGTGAACCAGGGCAGGGTGTTCCGGGGAGGACTTAGGAGGCTCCATTCCATTCAGTCACTCAACAAACACTGTTTGAAGCCCAGAGGAGCTACTCTGGGTAAGGTGGTCCTGACCCTCCTAACAGTGTGGGCTCCCTGAACCCTGTGTGTCCTGGGCAGACCCCACCTCTGTTCCAGGCCCCAATGGAAGTCCACTGGTGCTTCTGATGGGCACTTACCAGACCCAAAGAATGCCTCCAGGGTCAGGTCAGGCTCCTCAGCTCACAGTCAGACTTCTCTAGGCAGAAGTTCTCCTTGTGGCCAGCTCTGGCTCCGCCCTTGGCTCTTGCTTGGGGTCTACCCAAGGTTCGGCCCGTGGGATGTCTACACACCAGGCACCTGCCGGGTGCCAGGTCCAGAGTGCCTGCAAAGGGCAGACATGGCCAAGAGCATGATATGGTGCCTCCCCCAGGGCTGAGTTCCCAACCAGGCACAGGGGCCCCACTGGGACCACACCAGACACAGCCCCTGCTCCCATGGAGCTTGCAGGCTTTGCAAGGAGATACCTGCTGATCAAAGACTCAGAAGACTGATATCTGACTGCAGATTGACATTTTCTATGGATCAGGCTTGGCGGATCTGGGAGGGCTTCCTGTAGGAAGTGGCATTGGAACAGGGCCCAGGGGACTCATACTGGGCTAAATGAAAACAATACTGCAGCACTAAGGGCATGAGGTGGGCACTGAGATGCCTGCCTACTCCCCCAGCCCAGCCTGCACTTCCTCAGGGTCCTTCCCCACCCCAGCCTGGCACTCATTCTGTCAGGTGGGGGGCAGCTTGGCTGTGCACTCGTGGGCTCCTCTCCATTGCCGCCAGGATAATGTGAAAATGATGAACGAGGTTCCATCACACCCTTGCTTCTTGGCCCTTGAGCCTGTCCCTACTGTGACAAATGGCCCCTCAGCCTCTGCAGCGTCTTTTCAGAGGCCTCGACTACAGAGCCTTGGTGGCACTCGGTGGAGATTTATGTCCATCTTCCCTAGATTCTTTTCAGTTTCTCTGCTTCTTTATTCCCTCAAAGAGCACGCTTTTATTTATCCATTCCACAAACGTCCTCCCCGCACCTCCTGTGTGCTTCCTCCTGGTAATAAAGACCTGATTCAACACACTCCCTGGTTGACTACCTACTTTGCACTGTTGTCTGAGGCCAGCTTCAGTCCAGCTATTCACTGACCACTGACTATGAGCTGAGCTGACACTGCAGAGTGAGGGCCCTGGCTTCTAGAAGCTCTGTGGCAAGGCAGCAACGTCACACACCCCCACACACAACCCCTTGAGAACCAAGGTACTGAGTCCCACCTGGGATTCCCTCTCATAGCCTTGGGGTGCTGGGTCACCCCCTGTCATCCCCCTGTCAATAAGAAGGAAACAGCTTATTTGCCAGAGATGGGTCTTGATTCCATAGTCTGAGACCACCCTCGGGAAAAATAGCCACGACAAAGCACTTTGTCCCCTTGGACCTCAGTTTTCTTATCTGTATGAGGATGTGAGTGGAGGGACAGAAGAGAAGGGGAATAAACTCAGGGGTCCCACTCAGCCCTGGGACTTGGGGCTACGGGGCTTTGCATCCTCAAAGGCCCATGAGGACTGAGACCTCTGTGGGTCCCCAGGGCTGCACCAGGCGCTGACCCTGGTGACTCGGGGTGCAAGTGAGGGTTGGGGAGAGCACAGACGGGGGAGCCGAGCCCGCCCGGCAGAGCCCCACGGCTGGTCTGAGTGCTCATTCTGACTAGATCTGTACTCACCTAGGGGCAAACAGAGCCATCAAATGCGCTCGAAGCTGCTCCACATGGGCCCTGGGTATTCAGATCCCCACCGTGCCCTGGTCTCCCCAAGGGGCGAGTGGCCCACCCTCTGGGCCAGAGGCGGTAGGGACTACACCCAACTGCAAACACCCCATTCCGAGAGGAACGGCACTAAATGCAGTTACCACGTGGGTGCAGGGACAACCGTGAAAAGCATGGCCAGCTGAATGTTGGGGAAAGTGAGCCTACGTCATCGCGCAAAGAGCATTTGCGGCCGCGGGGGCCCTTGCCCACACAGGCACCAGAAAGCAGTGAGCGGCCCTGAGTCTGGACCCACAGCTGGTTCACTGACACAGTGCCTGGGCGGTGGCCCCAAGGCACTGACGCTCTGGCTCCGAGGCCCACTGTGCCTTTCCTGCTGGCCTCTGTGCGGACATTTTCATTCGGTTTGTCAGATGAAAACAGGCCCTTTGTTTATTTTCTCGTCTCCTCAAACAATAGATAAACCAGTAATTTGGCTTTTAATGAAATTCTGCACCGAGCAGCGCAGGGTCACCCGTCTTCGGGTCTAGAGTGACGTGGGACGCCGCACGCTGCCCAGTGCCTGGTACCCTGGGCTGACACTTTGTCTCATGCATAATTCGCGAGTGGTGGCAATGTACCCAACGCTTCTCTGCGCGGCGGCCTGGGCGGTGAGGGGGCTCAGGCGGCTGTGCTCATTACTGCTGTGTTGCGGTGTGGAGATGGTTACATTGGACCTATTAAATAAAGGCTAATGTTGCCTCCCATCCACCTACATACATTTAATGTATTCCAAAGATGTGTGGATGCGTTAACAACAATTTTCATCTCCAAATGTCCCCATTCTCTCAGTTCCATGCATAAAATATTAGCCCCAACACTACACTCCAGCCTGTTGCAGATGTAGTTCCCATAACACCTGGCTCTGGGTGCTGGAGAGTTGGCTAGAAAGTGGGGAGGGGGCTCAATTGGGGTGTGTGGGGTTGTACTGGGGCTTATCACTCCTTTTGGGGCCCTGGGGGCACTAGAAAGTGGAAAGAAGGGCCCAGACCCAACAGCAAACCCCTGACTCTCAAATGACATCCTGCAAGGGGCAGAAAAACATGGAAAATCAAACAGCTTTTAACAAATGTGAAGAAATTCTAAAAACCGATTACTATATTCATATGCTTATCACCACATCTTTTGAGTGCCTTGGCACTTTCCTAGAGATTCACTTGATAAGGTCCCAGCCCTCAGGGAGTTGGTTAGTCAATCAACACTCACTCACCTTTTCTCTACTCTGGTCCTGGCCTGGATCCTAGGACTGGGGGCACAGCAGGGAACATGACAGAAAAAAAAAAAACTGCCCTGAGAAATTTTACAATCTAAGGGGGAGAGAGAAAGAAAATATTAACATCCATTTAGTTTAGTTTCATGTAATTTCAGATAAGCTAGGAAGACAGTGTTAACAGGATGATGAAAGAGGTGGCTAGGAAGAGGTAGGGGCCAGACTGGGTGGTCAGAGACAGCTTTGCCAACAAGAGACATTTCATCACCTCTGGAATCCCAAACCCCTGCTCTAGAAAGGGGGCAACAATTGGTGGGGGAACGGGGAAGCAAGAGACTCTGCTGAGGGTCCCCAAAAAGGAGCATGAAGAGCATGCTTAGGACTCAACTCGATCAGAAAGATGGATGGACCTAAAAGGGGGATAAACCATAAAGTGTGGCAGGCAGGGGAGGTGGGCCAGTCTGGGGGCTCTGAGACACTAGTTACTGTTTTGGAGCCCAGCATGAGGGCAGGGGGTGGCCAAAGAGGGGCTCTGGGCAGGACAGAGAGAGCCAGACTGCACTCTGGAAGGTTCTCCCTGGCAAAAGGAGGAGAAGGGAGCCTGGAAGGAGACCCATGTAGGGGGGTCTGTGTAGTGGTCCAGGCCAGAAAGGGTGGTCCCTCTGACAGGGTTGTGCCTGGGGGCCTGGAGAGGGAGCATGAGGACCTCATGAGAAGGAGGAGTGTCTGTAGAACTTAGAGTCCTGACGCTCCATTGGCGTGGTCATTGCTGCTCTTCCTGGAGCTGGGGCAACCCCTCTGTGCCATGGGCCAGAAGAGGAACCAATGGGGGGGAAAGCATGCCCAGAGAGGAAATGTCAGAGGTTAAGGATGTTGCTTCATGGGGGTGGGAATGATGCCCATGTCAGAAGGGGCTTCCGGTAGCTCAGGAGGCAAATAACAAATACCAAACAGCCCGAGGTTATCCTTTGGAGGTGCTCCCCTTTCCAGGGGCCCTGGACCCTTCCCACGCCCTGGGTGATCCTGCCTTGCGGGGTCTGGGCAGGGTGGGGTGGGGGTGGTGGTGCCAACTTGAAGGAAGAATCAGCAGGTAAACCCAGCCCAGCACCCTGGCAGTGCGGCAGTCAGGGACCGCGGAAGCTGGGCGGGGGGTCCGCTCCGCGCTGCTCTCAGGAACCCTCCAGAATGGATGCAGCTGGAAAATGAACAAGCCGGTGGCTTGTCCTACATCAAGTCCCCAGGTCAACCTGTATGGAGACTTCGGAATCAGCACCGGAGGTGTCCAAGGTAGGATTCGATATCGGAAAGAGGTTGACTGTATAATATTCATCGCTTAGAAAAGTGAACACCTCACAGGCAACCTATTTCAGGTACCACTGAACAGGGTTGACTGCAGAGGCTGCTTCCCCAGACTTCCCCGCCCCGACTTCACAGCCCCGCCCACAACCCCGCCCTGACCTCGAAATCCCGCCTACAACCCCGCCCCAGCGCCCCCAACAACCTTACCCAAGGCCCCGCCCACAGATGAGTCAGCACGTGCTTGGGCCTCGAGGACACCAGACACTGGTGAGCGTGCGGGAGGCATGCAAGGCGGGATTTGATACCGAAGAGAGGCCGACCGTGTATTGTGCGTCATGAAGAATGCGAACGGGCCACGGGCAACCTCTCCTCAAGCATCAAGTGGAGCAGCACGCATGGCAGGCAGACAGGCCGGCCCTGGGGCTCTCCTCCAAGGGGGTCGTCCCTCTGCGTCTCAGGGCTTTGGGATACGAGGGGAAGCGGCCGGGACACATGCTCAGGCGCAGGCCATACACAGGGTCCGCCCCAGGCGGGAGGCCTTGCAGAGTGACGGGTGCGGGCCAGTTGCGGGGGGGGGCCCTGCAGGGACCCCCCTGTGATTCAGTGGCATTGGGCGTGGACAAGAGACTGAATCCGAGCCGTTCATCACACACCAAGCAAATGCTTCATTATCAGCCTCCCCGGGCAAGCCCCGCCTCCTCCCAAAGTCAGCCTGCCCTCCAGGAAACTCTTGCAGGATGAATACGGAGCCCATGCATTCACATACCCTGGATGGGGCGGGCTTCAGGCCTGGCCCTGCGCACGAGGGGTGGGTGGTACTGAAAACAGGCCATCTGTGTTATATTCGTCATTAATAAAGCGAACTCATCACAGACAACCTCTCCTCAAGTACCCAAAGTGGCGCCTACTCCACAGACTGCAGGTGTGCACCAAGGATGCTGGCCTCCCAGGAGCCGTCCTGAGGGTGGATCAGATGCCACAGGTGAGAGGAGGCAGGGAAAGGACACAGCCAGGCACTGCCCCCCTCCCCTCAAGAACGTGGCCTCCATCTGGGCACCCCGCCCAGGCACTGACATGGGAAGCCCCCACCCCATTCTCACCCCAACATGGGCTTCGTCAACAAGCGTTCCTCCAAGGTGAGATTTGATACTGAGAAAAGATCAACCATGTATTATTCGAAGTCAATAAAGCGAATATAACACGGTCGATCTCCCTTCAGGTACCAGGAGAGATGCTGAGCTGAGGAGCCAGTGACTTGCCCCGGCCTGTGGGCCCTGCAGGCTGCAGTGGGTACGGACAGCTAGTGGACCAGGTGAAGTACATTAGAAACAATTACTTTCCAACTGGTCGACCATCCGTCCTGTACCCCAGAGTGGTTGCCGGTACTGACGTTCTTCCCCGAGGTGCCTCCCAGATGGCCTCTCTGATGGATTTTGATACCGAAAAGGGGTTCACCGAGCAACATTCGTCGTCCAGATGCAAAGTTGCTCGGGTAACCTCTCCCCGCGTACCATGGAGAGGCTCGGACGCGTGGACTAAGTCGGATGCTTCAAGGTGGCTGAGCTTCCAGACGACCCTCCCCACTCCGGGGCAGCTTGAATGCTGCAGACATCACCCTCAGCAGGAACCCTCCCAAGTCTAAGGCCAACCCTCCCAATGCATCCCTGGAAGGTAAGCGAGAGACCCAGGTGGAATCTTATCCTGCAGAGAGGTGCCCACGCTTGGGCACAGTGCCCCGGGGGCTGCCCACGAGCATCCATGGATATCTGAGAATGCTTCTTTCCCCCAGCCATCCCACCCTTGGGCAGTCTGCAGGTGGAGCGGACCCTGACCAGAGTTAACAGAGACGAAACCCTGTGGGGCCAACTCTCCAGCCCCAGAACCCAGAGAGGGTGACTCCGGGCGCCCACCCCCAACCCCCGGCACAGGGGCTCCCCTTGGAAGACGTTGCTTTGGAAGGAGCTCAGTGAGGTGCTGTGCGTGTGCCTGACCCTGACACCCACAGCTGCACTCTCCGAGCTCCCACCAACACTGCCTCTGGCCCACGCGGGGGGTGGGGTGGGGTGCCACCCCAGCATCCTTCAGTGGGTGATTTAAAATGGAGAAACCAGTTGACCCTTTGATTAGCCTCATACACAAATCAAGTGAAACACCAAAGACAAAGGGGAGAAAGAGAGAGAACGGAAACAAGCAGATGAACCACAGATGACTGCTCTTCAAAACAAGGCAACTGTCATCAGAACTGCAGACTTTCCCAGAGTTGAATATGCTCGGAATCCGCCCCCCGGTCATGGGCTGGCCCCTGAGGGTTGGGGAGCAGACGACGTATGCCACAAGCAGAGGCCGGATTCTGTGCCCACCACCCATTTTTTGAACTTTGGAGTGGGACCGACAGCAGAATCCTTTCCCTGACGTTGGCACAATTTCAGAAAACCCCGTGGGTCTTGCTACGGTTGGAGCAAGAGGCCAGCCACACAAGGTCTGTCCTAAAGAGAGAAAACATATTACGGGCAGGTGCCCTTCAGGAGTCACGGATACTGACCTGCACTTCTGAGACTTTCCCAGGGCTGGCACCACCTCCCGGAAGGGCTCATGGGGACCGTCTGGACATTGATGGCTAGCGGGCCAGATGACATACATCAACAGTACCTCCGGGGCATGTCCTGGGGCCGCACCCCTGCACCTACCCGGGAGAGGGCTCCGGCTGCTGGCCACCTCCTATGGGTAGCATAGCTTCTGCAAATACTCCGAGCTGGGGATTGTTCTGGAAAGAGACCCACCATGCTGTGTTGATCATCTGGGAGGCCTGCCCGCAAAGGACAATCTTTTCTTTCACGTCCCAGGCAGTGGTTTTGACCCCAGAAGCATCAACTCCAGAACCACCTCCCAAATAAGGCTCAGCCTTTGTGACCATGTGGCATTCAGCACCAATGCAGAGCATGTCTGTGGGGCCAGCACGGAGCCCTGAAAGGTGGCCACACCGGGACCCTAGGAAGCACCACACCCGGGGATGTCACAGCCCTCCTCTGTGTTCAGCAGTACTGGGTACAGTGGTCCTGAAGGACCAGACCCCACTGACCAAGGAACTTCTCACTTCTAGACTCAGCCTGTCACTCAGAGCCCCACAAGGGGATGGAAGGAGAGCACAAGGGTGACCAGGTGAGATGTGTCCCCATGATGGCACCTACTCTGGGGACAACATGCACCCACTTTACCAGCATGTCACCCCCAAGTCAGCACGTCACTCTGGAAAGCTTTCTGGGCAGATGTGAGAAAGAAAGAAAGGTGCATAAAGGATGCTGAGATCTGACCCCGTCTTCCTACTGACCCCATTGATTCCCATCCAAATACATGTGAATTTAACCATCTTAATGAGAATTATACCAACATTGATTTCCATAAAAACTTGTTTTTCAGACTGAATTCCATTAAACTAATCCAATTCCCAGTTTAGCTTTCCTGGCTTCGCTGTTGAACTGTTTTCATTTCTTTTATTTCCCTTGTTACATTCTCCAAATCATTTTCATTAGGATCAATTCTTTTCCATTTAAAAATTTGAATGAAGATTTGATTTCCTCAACTTGCTTCTGTCGACGTCAAATCTCACCATCTAGCATGGCTGCCACTATCAATTCATCATGTGGCCGCTGTGTCTACAGGGTTCTGTTTCCCCAGGTTAAATGCGGTAGCTGACACGCGGTCAGGAAAATTGGATTCTGCCAATTTGTAGTCTGTTGAACACGTTCTGCTTTGCTGTGTGCTATTTTGGCTGTTTTTAATTTTATTTTGTGTTGATTACTTTTATTACTCGTTTAATGCAGATGAGATGAAACATTGATAGCCTCTATTAATTTCATAACCCAGGAGAAAATTGAGAACAGTGGTGAGGAGATGGAAAGAGAGAGAGGAAGAAACAGAGGATGGGGAGCTATGGCCTCTAAAATTTCCTGGGGCAAACTTGTGCCTAGTCACAAGATCAGAGTACCTGCAGAGAGGCAGAAGGTCTTTGGGGTCAGCGGTAAGATATAAAGGAGATCACAGAGGGTCCGAGGTAAGAACTGAAGCGGATTCAGCACTGACACCCTCCTTCGGGGCCCTGAGTGACCCACATCACCACTGTCTGTTCTTGATCAAGGGAGAGGTGTAGACCCTGAGCTTGCCACTGGGTCCCAGAAGCCATGCCAAGCAGGATTTGATACTCAAACAAAAGTTGCCTTTGTGTGATTCAACATAAATAAAGCGAATTCACCAAGGGCAACCTCTGCTCAAGGATCAAACGTCAGCAGGGCCAGAGCACCAAGATACCTCTTCAGAAGAGGCAGCACTGTCTCCAGGGTCTAGCTGTGCATGTCCACCCGGGTGGGCATCTAGCGGGGTACTGATCCCAACTATTCTATCTCTGGAGGCTGGCCCTACATCCAGGGGACCCTTTGCATGTGATCGAAACATACTTGTTTTTGCTTTCTTCCCATATGGGAGGGTATCATGTACCAGCTCTAATGGCACTGTGGGGAGGGATGGGCCCCCGAGCTGGCTTAGGCCAGGCCTGAGTGGTGGATGAGGTCACGAGCTCACAGGTCACGAGTTTGGCCCAGGCTTGGGGCAGCATGTGGTCCCTTACCCTGGAGAGGCGCAGACAGCAAGGTCCTACCAAGGCCAGCATCTCCTCCAAGGGGTCCCTGAGCTGCAACTGAACAGAGAAGGGAGCAGCTGTTTAACATTCTCTGTAAGTGTTGTGACCAAGGCAGGGTCTGTCTAGCGCCAAGCTCGCAGGATCCTGACCTAAAGACCAGCGACTTTCCTTCAAGGTGGGCAGGACTGCAAGGGCAAGGAGGCCTTGTCACCAGGAAGACACGGACTCACCACTGTCCTTCTTTCACTCTTCTGCGCAGGAGGCCTCCAGGAGGGCATTTCGTGGAGAAAATATGTCACCTGCCATTGATTCACTCACCCAACACCGCCTTCACTGAGTGCAGCTGGGGACACAGCAGTAGGTAAGCAAAGACTCTGCCTCTAGGAAGCACAGTCTAGTGGGTGAGGGGACAAGAAAGGAAGATCTAAGGTGTAATAACAATATCATAATGTTGGTGATCGTCACAAGAACCAGTGCTTTTTCAGCTTGACTATGTGCCAGACACCGTCTACACCCTTTGCACATGATTGAGTTTTTTACCTACCCTATGAGTGGGCATTAACCCCATCTTACAGATGAATAAACTGAGGCACAGAGCGGTGACACATCAGGTAACCTCAAGATCACGTAGCTAGCAAACATAAGGTATTAATAAATGTGTTACTGACTCTTATCTTGCGCGAGGAATACATGAATCAAGCCATGGAAACTTATCTTCAGATTCCGTTGATTCTCCCTGTGGAGGAAACCCATCCAACCCCCACAAACACACCACCATCTCCCCATTGCTGGGTTTGATTCCCAGAGGTCACCCTGAGGATAAAGATACGTTAGGGGTAGTAACACATTGCATAAATAAAGTATGCGCCTTCTACTCATTCAGCCTCTTGGGATAATGCAGAAGGCCCTTTCCCTACAAGGTGCGTCATATCCAAGGTGACCTCATACCTAAAAAGAGGTTTATCAAAGATGTTTTATTCACCAGTGAGTCTTCAAGGAAGGCAGGACAACCAAGGTCTCACCTAGAAAGTCAGCATCATTCCTGGGAATTCTGGGCAAAGTGGCATGGGCCACATATCAAGCACTCATCATGGTTAAATGGTTGGCTTCCTTACCCTGGAGAGGCATTTGCTGAAACTTCCACTTGTGATGTCTTCCCATGAAGAATTTAGTACTGAAAGGAGATTGGCCATGTAATACTCATCATAAATAAAATGAACACACCATGGACAACCTCCATTCGAGTACCCGACTCGGATGCTGGCTTCCGGCGTGTCCTGGACATCGGGCCTGAGGACGGATGGGATACCAACAGTGAAGATGCTGGCAACACACTGTCAAGGAAACAGGCATGGACCCTCCTGCCCCTTCCTTGGAATTAGCACCCTTTCTGGGGAGCCATTCAGGAAGGACACACTGCAACCGAGAGGAGCAAAGCATCACGTTGTACACAAAGAGAGCCGCACGGGGATGACTTCCTGTCAGACAGGAAGTGGATCTGCAGTGGAAGCACTGCTTCCTTGGGGAAGTCGGCATTGTGGACCAGCAGCACCCCAGAGGTGGATGACACACGGGAGTGAGCGAACACGGGTGACCCACACGAGGGGCGACATGCACACATTCAGCTCAACCATCCATCCAGGTGTGCGGACATCGACTCTAGTTGCCGGGTGCTTTAGGGCCAGATTTGATACCTAAAAAAAGGTCAACCATGTATGATTCGTCAAAGAATAAAGCGAATGCACCATGGAAGACCTCTCTTCAAGTACCACCAAGCATCTCTGGTAAGAAAAGCCCACTTCTTGCTTCATGTTGGCACCACTTCCAGGCATCTTCCTGTGGATAGTCTCACACATGCACACGATGAGGACCAGGAGACCGAATGCGCTGCCATCCAGCTGTGATCAACAGTCCCTGCACTTACCATGGAGAGGCGCTGACTCCAAGGTCCTGCGCCCTGAAGTGGGGGGGCTCGGCCCCCAGGAAGCTCTCCCAGGCGGGATTTGGTACTAAAAAATAGGTGAACCGTGTATGATTCGTCACAAGTAAAGCGAAGGCTACACGGATAACCTATCTTCAAGTTCCGCAGATTAGCACTAACCAGGTGCCAGGGTCTCTTCTTCAAAGCTGGCCTCCTCCAGAAAGTCCTAAGGACAGAGGGAATACTGAGTGTTAACAAACTGGTAGAAAGGGTCATGAGTGAAACATACCCGAGTTCATTCAACCGTCCCATCCTAGACCCTGAAGTAGCCCAGACATCAACACCTTTGCCTGTTTGACAGGATATCTAAGAAGCACTTTCAAGGGTATTGCATGGTGGAGAGACCAAGGGATAAGAGTTCATTTTTTATCATAGCACGGAACACAGCCTCATTTCACATTTGCATCCAGGCTGACAGCAGTGGTCCTTTTCTCACTTACACCTCGTGTCCAGGAAGCCCTCCAAAGCTGGAGTTCATTCCAAAGAAGCTGAGTTTGCAATACTGCTCATAAAGAAACCGACACCATGGGACACAAACTTTATTATATACCAAGGTGTATGGCACTGACCTCAGAGTTGTGACCTCATCTCTAAAGGTGGGTTACTTCCAAGAAGTCTCCCTAAGGATAAAATGCATACTTAGGGTTACTAGACCAGCAGGAATATGATGAAAAAAATCCTCCCCTGTTAAAATAAATTCACATACCTAGCAAATGGTACTGACTCCATGTACATCCCAGAAGGTGGCGCTATAATGAGGCATCCTGCCAAGGTGGAAGAGGATACTGAGAAGGGGGAATCTGGGTGTAATTCATGTTAAACAGATAAATGCAGAGTGCAAATGACAATAATGAGTCTTCCAAATGAAAAGTGGCAGCATGGGGCCAGATCATAGGTTTTTCCCTTCTCCAGCCGCCAATGAAATAATAAATGACCATTTAACCTAAGACAAGACCAACACACGGAACAGAAAAGTACTTCTAGAAATACTAGAAGAAGACATCCTTGAAATGAAAAAGGAGCTAACTTGACTCATCAAGAAGGGATATGATTCAGAAAAACTGATGAAGAAAGAGAGTGACTGAGTCAGATCCTACAAAAGAGCCAATAGAGAACCCTCTCCTCCACACACAAAAAGAAATGATGGATAAAATGAAATCAAGGCCAAAATCAATTGATAAATGCACAGCTGTAAAGAATAAAAGGGAAACCTGCTGTCAATGAAGAGAGAAATCTGGACCAAGGGATCTAAAGGATGCTGCACTAGAGGCTTAGCGGGTCTTTAGTCTTAATGTCCAAACAGGAACAGGCCATGCGACATAGGGATGGAAAGAGGTGGAGGGCTGGGATGGGAAAGAGAGTCAGAAAATGCTCTCCTGGCCTAGAGAGAGGACAAGAGAGTTTATTTCCATGCAAGTTGTGGGTAGAATGTGCTCCCCTGTGAGAAGCCAAGTTCCTGGACCAAGATGTGGCGAGGATTTATACCAGATATAAGGTATGGGGCTCCTGAGGCCAACAAATGAGTCCTGACTGTTGGAAGCCTGATGCCACACAAACCCAAATGCAGAACCACAGTGTTGTCAAGGGCACAACAAACCACACAAACATTAATCCCCCTGATGATAACCTCACAGAAAAGAGTTACAGAACCCGTGAAGGAAAGTATTATTCTGAGTCAACCAACTCACCAAAGACTAGCACTTACACCCTTAAACCTGAGAGAAATGAACTGTAAGTATTGTCAAAATGTCTAAGTGTAAAAAGAACTGAAAAGCATAGAAGAGTATGAAAAAAACAAGCAGATGAGTACAAGTGTAACAGTCATGGTTAGACATTCTCAGAGATGAAGACCTCACAGAAGACAGTGACCCAAAGCCTTTCTAACAAAGTGTATGAAGGTCCACAGGATGTGTATCTAGCTAAGCAAGAGGTGTGTAGAGAATTCATAGTTTAAAAGCTATTATGATACTAAGTGCAGAAGACAATGGAGCAGCATCTACAAAGTTCCGAGGGGAAAAAAAGTAGACTAGGAATGTTATGCCTAGCTAAGTTGTCCCTTGTGGATATAAACAAGAGGCAGGTATCCCCAGACGTGCAAGGACTGAGCAGTGTTAATGAGCCATTCTTGATGAAACAGTTATTCTGATATGAATTAAAATTAAAAGCAATTATTCTGAGATAGGAATTAAAACTTAGGAAGAAAGGTTTAGTTTAAGGGGGGAAAAACACTAATTGTCAGCAATGAATCCATTTAAATATAGAACAATGATTTAACATCTATAAGAATTGTGATTATAGAACACAATGCAAATATTTATAATGAGAAAATTATATTGTACAGTATAGCTTTAAAAAAAGCAGGAGGGAGAGCTGATTTCCTTATCTTTCAGAACCTCGAGTGAAATTAAAACAGTTAAAAAATATGTAATGATCCCAACTATTTCATGTTTTACACAATGATTTTTCTTAATCTTATAGGGATCTTTTAGAAATTAGTACTTCTTTCAGAAGAGCAAGAAATATTTATTAATTCTTCTAATTTTCTTAAGCATATTCTTTGTGTTAAAATGGTGGTTGACGTTTTTAACAAAAAACTTTAGTAAAACTACAGTTAACATTTTAACAAAAATTACATATTGGTAAAATATTTGTGTCTCACTTTGTCTATCTTTCTATTTGGATATATGCTCGGGCAAGTATTTAGAAATTTCTAAAGCCCTGATGGTTACTTCTGGGTTGCAGAGATTGGATATTATCTCCCTTTTTTACTTATATTTTCCCACACTGCTTGAATTTTTACTGTTAAGTATGTGTCATTTTTATGTCCAATTCTTTGCAACCCTTTTTTATATGTATGGTAACAATGTAAAATAATTAGTCATTCTTAAATGAAAAACAAGAAATTGAAACTAGCACTGCCCTCTGCCCTCAAATTTGGTAGGACTTCCAGGTCAACAGATACGATGATTTGTCCCTTCTTAGCCCAGAAAATATACTAATACTGGTTCCCCCACCGTGACTTTGCCAGCATGGCTCAGAGGTCCTCCACTCCAGGACAAGATATAATACTAAAACAGAAGGGAACTATCCACTGGGTTTTGGTTTGTTTTTCTTTTAGAAAAGCCAGAATCCCCAGAAGCATCATGGACATCCCTATTGCCCCAATCACTTGGGTCTTAAACCTAAATCACATGGTCATCCATGGATTGACTGAATGATAGGGATGCTGGCGGCACCTGTCTGGTAGTTCCAGGGCCAACTGCATGTTCAGGTATACTGGCGTGGAACCCACATGAGTGTGTCTTCCCTGGAGTCCCCATGAACTCTGAGTAGATGCCCGGTGCAATGTGATACCGAAAAGAGATCGACCGCGTATTGGGCATCATTAAATAATGCGAACTCACCACGGACAACCTCCCTCCAAGTACCGTGAGGCAGCGCTGCTGGTGGCGTTCCCGCATCCACACGGCCCGGGCAGCCTGGGGGTGGCCACTGGGACGGACAGGATCCTGAGGGTGAGGATGAGCGGACCAGCTGGGTCAGTCCCAGGTCAAATCCATGCCCCTGCTTCACCAACCCAGGATTCCAGTGGACAGCAATGCCACTTCCCGCACTTGGGTGGCCATGCAAGCAACACGGAGCAGTGCAAAGAGGGCAGCCGCACGCGAGACATCGCCAGGGAAGCCAAGAGCTCTCGAAAGACCACGCGTTTGCAAGGACAGGGAAACCACTGCCTCCTTGGTAAACCTGGCCTCACTCTAGAGGAGGTCCCTGGAGGGTGTGTGGCTACAGAGGATTAGGAAACCAGGGGCCACACAGTCTCCTGGTCTCACCTCTATTCTGAGAGCTGACTCATGAAAGATGCTTCTAGGCGCCCCTTCTAGGTTAGCCATGTGTATTGTAATATATATATATATAATATTTTAAATTAGGGCATTCCTGCAGCCTCGCTTGCTTGTCCTAAAGTTGACAGCACCCCAGGAAGTTGCCTCAGGGTGAGCAGGGGTTAGCGTCAGTAAAGCAGGCATCCTCAGGAAAGCACACGTGGGCTCAGCCATCCAGGCACCTACCTTGGAAGCAGCACTGGCCTGGGAAGCCCTCCGAGGCAGAATTTGACACTAAAAGAGAGGAGAGCCGTGTATGACTCGCTTTGATGAATCGAATTCATCACGGCCAGCCTCTCTTCAAGTACCATAAGTGAACACTTGTGAGAAATCCATTGCCTGTCCTGCCAAGGTAGCTGCCTGTAAGGAAGTGGTGGAACAATCTTGGGTAGTGGGCCGAGTGACATGCGAGCACGTTCATTGCATGCTCACCCGAGACACACTTACCCTAAGCAGGGGTGACTCCCGCTCGTCCTCCTGGACCAGGAGGGCTGCCGTCTCACTGCCGTCGTCACGTCAGCCCATCATGGTAGCCCCTCGAATCCTGTGACGGTTGCACCGTGGCTACTTCCCCACGTGAGCATCACCTCTGTGGACCCTTCTGTGGAGAGATGGGAGGTCAGGAGTTAGAGGATCAGGTACAAGATCTAATCAATAAGTATGTATTCAGGGAACAGTCACACACCCCCAACAGAAGCTGGCCACTGGCTTCTGGTCCCTCAGTGGAAAGCAACGCGTTGTCCCAGGAGCACTTCAAGGAGGCTGTGGCAGTGACACGGATGCCACCACCACGACTCATCACTTTTAAGTCCATGTGCCCTCCCTGCCATGGTTGTCCGAATCCACAGAGCAGCCGCCAGCGCACGTCCACCGCTGTCCCCAAAGTCGGCAGGACCTCCTCCGCGTCTCCCAGGCAGGTGGGGCTGGTGCTGAGGGTTGGTGACTAGGTGGCCCAGAGGGTGAACCGAGTGCTGGCCACTCTGGTCAACCAGTCACACACCCTGAGTGGCGCTGACACCAGGGTCTCCTCGGGAAGATGGCCTGGGGCCCAGGAAGCCGCTCCTCGACGTCGCGTGAGGTGACACTGGTGAGAAAACCACAGCTGTTTCCCCAGAGGTGCAGCGGCCCTTGGGAAGGCCTCCTGCAGGAGGACACCCAGGCGAGGGGCCCAGAGGACTTACAGCTTGGACAAGCCCACGGCCCCGGCCAGCCGGCCAGCCAGTCGCGTCTTCCACGAAGAGCACGGAGTCTTCTCTTCCGGAGTGGCCGTCCCATCCGGGGTGGGCATCCTTAGAGGTAGTATTTGGTACTGAAAAAAGTGTTGTCCGTGAATGATTCGTCATAAGTAAAGCGAATCCACCACGAACAACTTCTCTTCAAGTACCACAGAAAGGCAGAGGCAAGACAGAGCAGGGGCCCCTTCCACTCCTCCGAGGGGCGCCGCCTCCGACCGCAGTCCTGCGGGCAGACGGGACACGGAGCGTTAGTGAGGTGGACGACGCGCATCCCGAAAACACACTGGGGTGCCGGCGGCTGGCCACTTACCTCCCTGGAGCGGGGCTGATGCCCTGCCTGCCCCATCCCTGGAGCGGTGATGGCATTCCCGAGTCTTCGGGGGCAGGGCTCAGAAACGAGGAGAGAGGGGCTTCGCAGTGCCAGCTTGTCCCAGCTCAGGACCCTCCGTGTGGGTGTGGACCCTGGGCTTTCAGAATAGGGACCTTGGACATCTCAGCACAGCACACTTGGTTCTCTATCAAGCAATTGAAGCACCAGCCAAGCTCCTTCATGGGACTTGTGGGGTCTACCAGATGAGGGGAGTTCCAGAAGAGACACCATGGGGGGCTCCTGGAGAGTCTGCCCAGCCCTGGGCCCTGAGGTCCCCTCAGAAGACCCCGGGAGACCCCAACTCCCTTCCCACCCCGCCATCCCACTGCTTGTCTCATCCCGATGAACCACCCAGGAACACAATTCCCAGAAAGCTGGCATCAGAGGTCACCACCTTCCCCCCAACAACCTGAGGCCAGCAGGACTGGGTTCAGTTTCCCAGACTGACCACCCAGTGCCCACACCCCACAGCCCTTCCACATTTGGGACCGTGACTCATCACCAGGTCCTCACTTCTCCGGAGGGATTCACTGTCCACCACCGAGGGCTATCTGCACCCCGCCACCTCCTACACTGGAGGCTCGCAGTAGACAGATGGCCTCCCGGCTCAGCCTCACCTCCAGACCATTCTTCTCCTCTTTTCCTTTTAAAATCTCAGCTCACAGCATTTGCTTCAGACTTCACTGCCCACTACCTGGATCACAGCCACCCAGGTCCTCCTTCTGGTTCACCATCCTCCCCCCGGAACACCTCCCGACCTCCTTCCTGGCAATGCCCACCCAGTGATGCTGTCCCCAGCTCTCTAGCATTGGCCTGGAGGCTGCCTCACCTCCAGTTACCTCTGCCAACATCCCACCTGACCCTCAAGCCCCATGGTCACTGCCTCCGCTTGGATCTTGGCAATACTGGTAATGATAACTTCTCCCAAAGCTCCTGGGAACCCGCTGACTCACTCCAGAGCCCCATTTCAGCAGTGGTCACACCTGTAGACCCTCGGGTTCATCCCCTGCCCCCACTTTGTCACTCCTGACCCTGGCTGGGCTCATCCAACCCATCCCTGGGTCTGCTGGCTCCACCTGTGGGACCTCCTATGTTCTTCATGTGGAGACTCCCGTTCTCTCCCTAGCTTCCATCAGCAACTCAGATCAGTACAATAGCCATCCATGTGGACTCTCTATCAGCACCCTTGTGGTCAGAGTGACCATTTCAATGCAGACCACACCTCCCTCCCCACTCAGAATCCACCCATAGTTTCCACCACACTCAGAATAAAGTCTGGAGGTGCCCGAGCCTCAGGGGCTGCCTCTTTCACCCACAGGCCAGGCCAGCCCCACCTTCCTTCTGCTGTTCCTCAAAGATGCTGGAGAGCTTTCATGTGCCACAAGCTTCTCCCGAAAATCTGACTCCCAAACCTACTTCATTTCCATTTCCCCTCCCCAGAGAGACTTTCCTAGACCCTGTATTTAACATAAATGTCTATTCTATCTGTGCCTCTTCCTCACAGCTTAGCCTGCTTTCCTTTCCTTCATAACTCTACAGTGGATAGAATGATATCACTTGGCTTCGATCGCCCATCTCTCCCACCAGATTGTCAAGTTCACGGGAATAAGGACTTTATCGTGCTCACTGCTCTACCCCCAGCTGAGTGGACCCAACTAAGGTCTAGAATCATCTAGAAGATAGTATGCTCGCTCAGGATTTGTGGAATGACGTTCCTCATTGATTGATCAACTGATGGAAAATTCATTGGCAAAGTGGTTACAGTCATTACAAGAGAATCTCACAATGCAGAGAAAGAGCCCTGTTGAAAAAGTATCACAGTCCAAGCAGACATCCCTTCCGCAAAGCAATTATCCAAAGGGCTGAGTCTTATGGGAAAGGAAGCCAAGTGCGACCCACCAGAGACAAAAATGAGACTCTGCTCAACTCACTCTCCACGTGTACAGGAAAGATGCCGTGCCAGCACGTCTTCCCGAGGTTGGCACTGCTTCCAGAACGCCTTCCTGGGCAAGAGTGGACCATCACAAAGTCTTTCCTGGAGCAAATACCATAAGGATGACCAGTTAGGTTATCAGACGGTATCACCCCACATCGTCATAGAGCATGGTCTCCAGGAATTCATTTTATAAAAGGTCTGG
The DNA here is from genome assembly GCF_029378745.1 of Bos indicus. NCBI lineage: Eukaryota > Metazoa > Chordata > Mammalia > Artiodactyla > Bovidae > Bos > Bos indicus. Next base: position 65,996,295 of record NC_091780.1, on the reverse strand, counting down.
TTCTCTTGGGAGAAGACAGTGGCACCCCACTCCAGTACTCTTGCCTGGGAAATCTCATGGATGGAGGAGCCTGGTGGGCTACAGTCCATGGGGTCGCTAAGAGTTGGACACGACTGAGCAACTTCACTTTCACTTTTGACTTTCATGCACTGGAGAAGGAAATGGCATTCCACTCCAGTGTTCTTGCCTAGAGAATCCCAGGGACGGGAGCCTGGTGGGCTGCCGTCTCTGGGGTCACACAGGGTCGGACACGACTGACGCAACTTAGCAGCAGCAGCAGCTGGTTCTCTTGGGACAGGTGGCAGGTGTTCTGTGTGAACGAGATTCTCGGGTCAATCTTTCAGATGGGTTCGGAATCAATGACAACATCCCTTCCAGAAATCACAGCCCTACTAGGCAGCCACCTCCTGCCTAGGTTAGATTCCAGTCTCGGGGCCAACGAGTGACGAGCATCTTAAAGGATGCGCCTGCACTGTGATCCACCAGCCACGTACATACCTCGGGTGGGCACGAAAACCAAGACCTCCTCCTGGAAGGTGGGATGCTGTCGGGGAAGCCCTCCAGAGCAGTATTTGATACTGAAAAACTGGATGTCCCTGTATGATTCGTCATAAATACAGCGAACACAGCAGGGATAACCACTCTTCAAGTACCAAAGGCTAACGCTGATGAAGCGCCTGCAGCTAATCCTCCTAAGGACGAATTGGGGACTGGGGGTTAGGAGGATTGGGTATGGCCCTTTGTAAATAAAGCCAATCGTGCATTCCTGTCCCCTGGGAAGGGGTGGAAGCCAGCAGCTCTTCATAGGAAGCGTTCCAGGCAAGATCAATACTGAGAAACAAACCTTCCCTTAGTGACTTAGCATAAAGAGAGGAGAAGCAAGGAGAAGGTCTTTTCAAGGGACAGGTACTAGCATGGAGGAGAAAGCAGCGCCTCTTCTTCAAGTCTGTCCTGAGAAGTGACTGGATAGGGAGGGACTGTGGATCAGTTGACATACATCATTGACAAAATGTATGTTCTCTGATCAACCATCCACTCCCCTATCACGGACCACGCCCTGCCCTCAGGTTGGAGTCCTGGTGGAGCACCTCTCCAGGTGGGAGCTCATCCTGCAAAACAGCAGCTCGGATGTGATCAGCCACACAGGCTGTGATGACATGACTATGAACCCCGCTGATGCTCAGCCCTGGGGGCTAAGCATTTAAGACCTCAGTGGGGGGTCTGATCACATCTGATCGGATGTGATCAGCCACATAGGCTGTGATGACATGACCGTGAACCCCGCCGATGCTCAGCCCTGGGGGCTAAGCATTTAAGACCTCAAAGCTGGGGGACGGGGTCGGGGGGCTTAATTCTAACAAAGGCACAGGGTTTGAGACGGGCCATTCTTTCAAGAGTCACGGGAGGTACTTCCTTCCTGAAGGTGGAATCAGGTCCAGGCAGGGTGTAACCAGGCTCTACATTTATGACTGAGCAAGCACTGAAGAGGGACCCTGCCATGGACCGCACCTGATCAGGTGTGGCGGAGTAGAAGCTCCCCCCCTCTGCCTCCTCCTGTACCCAGACTAAGATGCCAATGGTCAGGGGTCACATTAGTTCTCCCTAGACTCAGGATTGGTACCAAGAGCCATAACCTTTCGCTGGATCAGAAGTGGCCTCCAGGAACTCATCCTGGACAGAGTAGGGATAACCAGAGCTGAAGGAATGGCCAGCCATAAAGACCACACTCCCAGACCGAACTCTCTCTTCGAGGGAGATGGAGTGGACCTGAGTCCCGAAAAGGCCTGGCCCCCCCAAATCCCCTGTGGACGATTGTGTTCTGAGGGCCCAGGGGTCCTCACAGGCCACCTGCGGACCCAGTGAGGGGGCCACCATATATCCCTGCCTGAAGGTGGAGCCCCACATCTCAGTCTTCCGTGGTACCAGAACCTCCACCACAGACGACAGATGAGTGCCCAACAGACCCCGCGCTGACACTGATGACAGCGTCGGCGTCTGTGTCCCAAGCTTGTGTCGCTCCTGGGCGTCACTGAGGGTGGAAGGCATTCTCGGGTTCATGGATGGGGGCCGTGTCCATCCTCCGGGCACACCCTGGGGGGCAGCTCTGCAGTCACGTACCTGAGGGGTGGACAGCCCTCTTACTGGGAAGCTGGGGTCACCAGTGGGTGCTGGACTGAAGCTGTGAAGGACTCCGCCAGGCTGGCCAGGAAAGCCGCAGAGACCGGAGCACAGGGCTTCTCGGGAGCCCCCAGAGGTCCACAAGGTCAAGACTCTGGAGGCGGCGGATCACGGGGGCCCCCATCCTCCACCAAATGAGGGGTCTGGGTCAGCCTCCCGTCTCCATAAGCAGGGGGGATCCAGTCTCAGAGAGAGCACTGCGTGCAGGCTGCAGAGGTGGAGAGATGTCGGCCGGGCTGTCCTCCTCCGGAGGGAAGGGGCTGCAGCCCCACCAGCCTCTTCGTGAGCCAAGCAGTAGGACGGGAACTCTGCAGGCTCTGCCAGCAGCGCCTCGGGGAAATCTGCCTGGACAGGAAGTGGACCTGGAGGGTCAGCGCGGCGAGCAGAGGTGGGCCTGCCTTTCACACACCTGGGGAGACAGATGCGACCATGTGTGTGTCTGGGGAGCCAGCCTGGGTGGGACCTGACCCTTGAAAACAGATGGCCCTCAGAGGAGTCTTCGTGAAGGGAGTGACCTCTCCTGGAAAGTCCCAGGGGAGCAGAAGGCACACAGTCTCCACAGGGGATGGTGTAGCCTCCAGGAAGCTGCCCTGCAAAGGGCCACTCTGGTCTGGACTGGGGCAAGCTCTCGCTGTGGGCGAAGCTCAGCCGTCAGGCCCCCACCGACCGGCCCTGCAGGAACACGGACTCAGGGGCACTGTCTCAGCCCCTCACCCCCAGGCAGGCTGGACTGAAAGCTGGGGCGACCTTGTCCAAATCAGAGAAACACACCAAGTGCACTGCAAACCACTGCAAAGCGAGCCTGGGCCCCTCCCCCAGCCAGCCTCCCTTCCAGGAAGCATGCCTTCCGCATCGCAGCTCGCCCCGGGGTCACAGCTCACACCAGGCACACGCTCTCACGTCTCCTGTGCGGGCAGCCCTCGAGGCAGAGTCTGATATTCAAAGAGAGGTTAACCATGTATTATTCATGATGAGCCAAGCGAACATAACACGGATAACCTCTCCTCAAATATCCCTGAACAGTTCTGAAATGAAAACCATGGCCTCTTCCCCATTGTTGGTTGTCTCTGGCTCCGGAAGGTTCTTCTTAGGAAGACCTGAATCCAAGGCTCAGAGAGCTGGGAACTCAGATCCTGTAAAGAAAGCCCACATGTGGGCATCAATCATGTGTCCCCCATACCTGGGTCCCAGGGCTTGCACTTGGCCTCGATACCAGAGTCCAAACCCCAGAGCTGGAACCATGCTCAGAGACACTCCCAAAGCACGTTCGGTCCTAAAAACAGCAACAATGGCAACAAACACAGCGACAATGAAGGCCCTTCAGGGACTCCTGAGACGGAATTTGATGCCAAGAGAAACAATGACAACAAACACAATGACAATGAAAGCCCTTCAGGGATTCCTGAGACGGAATTAGATGCCAAGAGAAACCCAAGGAACGTGTGTGACAGGTGATGCGAAGCCGTCGTGATAATACCTTTTCAGATAAAACGAAGCATATCACGGGTCCCCAAGATAGGGGGTCCCCAAAAGATGGCCTCGGCCCCAGGAATGCTGCAATGGATGACTGCAGAATTTCACAGTCCCAGTCATCAATACTGCTGATGGTCCAGTACCTGATGAGCCTCGACACTGGTGGCCTCTCCCCGGCGAGGGTCTTGTATCCAGGAAGCCCTGGGAGGTGGAATTTGACTCTAAGGGAGTCATCTCATGACATTTATGCATAAGAGAGCCGGGGGCTGATAACCATTGCGCACGAACAGAAGAGCGGTGTGTTGGCCTGGGAAGTGCCCTCACGATACAGAAGGTGGACGCAGGGGACACACATCACAAAGAAACCACATCCTCTCCAGCCCCGAGCTGTTCCGAGTGTTGTCCACAGGCCAGAAGCATTAGCATCACTTGGGAACTTGCTAAAAATGCAGAATCTTGGTCCCTGAATCAGAATCTGCCTTTTAACAAGATCCCTAGGTGATGAAAATCTGAGAAGCATATTAGAGTTTGAGGAACACCCCTCTAGCTGACAGTTCACAGACACACACACACACACACACACACGTGCATGCACACATACCCCAGAGGTGCCATTGACCACAATGTCTTATCCCAGGGTCTGTGTTCCCTTGGACTGCAAAGAGATCAAACCAGTCAATCCTAAAGGAATCAACCCTGAATATTCATTGGAAGGACTGATGCTGAAGCGCCAATACTTTGGCCACCTGATGCAAAGGCGGACTCATTGGAAAAGCCCCTGATGCTGGGAAAGAATGAAGGCAAAAGGAGAAGGGGGTGACAGAGGATGAGATGGTTGGACAGCATTGAGCCAACACCAGGAGATAGTGGAAGACAGAGGAACCTGGTGTGCTGCAGTCCGTGGGGTCACAGAGTCAGACACGACTTAGCAACTGAATAGTAACATGTCTCACAGGAGAGTCTCTAAGATGAAGTGGCTCCAATAACAGGCACATAGCCATGCCGTGTCCACCGAGAATAAGATAGACATTCAATAGATAGCTCCTTAGTAGCAGTGGCAGGAAATGGACTGTGATTTCCTTAATTTTGCATCTTCTCTAGGACATCTTCATGTTCAGATTTATGCCAAAGATCAGGGGGCAGGAGAACCAAATGACACAGTTCATTTTCCAGCTGCCTAGAGAGATGCTTGACAGTGGTCTCTCTTCCAGGAATTCCTCATGGCTAAGATTGAGTAACAAAAAGAGAAAGACAGATGAATAATTACCAGCATCGTCCAAATGGCCCTGAGCACCCGAACTGTATGTCCACCCCAAAACTGGTGTTAGTTCAAGGGGCATCACACTGCAGGCTTGCATTCCCAGGTCACTGAATTAGTTGTCAGAGATCATCAACAAAAACATGCTCCATGGTAAGTTAGGCCCCCGTGTCCTCTTGCTGAAGTCAGCACCATCCTCAAGAAGAACTGTGAAGCACATCTGGACATTTGAATACTAAAACAATGGTTGTCCGATATTCAGTTCAGTTCAGTTCAGTCGCTCAGTCGTGTCCGACTCTTTGCGACCCCATGAATCGCAGCACACCAGGCCTCCCTGTCCATCACCAACTCCCAGAGTTCACTCAGACTCACGTCCATCGAGTCAGTGATGCCATCCAGCCATCTCATCCTCTGTCGTCCCCTTCTCCTCCTGCCCCCAATCCCTCCCAGCATCAGAGTCTTTTCCAATGAGTCAACTCTTTGCATGAAGTGGCCAAAGTACTGGAGTTTCAGCTTTAGCATCATTCCTTTCAAAGAAATCCCAGGACTTATCTCCTTCAGAATGGACTGGTTGGATCTCCTTGCAGTCCAAGGGACTCTCAAGAGTCTTCTCCAACACCACAGTTCAAAAGCTTCAATTCTTCCAGAGACCATACTATGGACAACCATTCTTTAAGCATCAATGAACTGTGCCATTCAGAAGAACTTGATGTCCTCTCCAAGGTCAGTGTCCTTTCCAGAAGGTTCTTCTTGGGTGGTCCAAACAATGAGGGTTAGTGGGTCAGTTTCACACAGAGTTGGCCACATGCTCAGCAATTGCTCACGTCCTCAGGCAGGGGACAGGGGAGCCGACAGCAATGACTTGATCCTAAAGTTGGCTTTGTGTCCAAGCAGAGCCTTCAAGAAGCAGGATCTGATGAGCCTTGAATGCTGGGTCACTCATGACACACACCCATGACGAAAGCAGGTCGAGACGGTACCAGGGAGCTTGGTGGCCCCTGGCCAATCTTGGCCCCGCCGCTAGGTTCCTGAAGGTTCGAGCAGTGGTCCCCCAGCATGAGTCCCTGCAAGCTCTCAGCCCCCAGCTAGGCAGGAGCCCCCCAGAGGGTTGACACATGCATCTCTATGGAACTCGTCATGGGGTTCAGCAAGTCCGCTGAGGCAGGATTTGATACTCAGAAAGAAATTGTCCTTGTATGATTCATCCCAAATAAAGCGAACACACCAAGGATAATTTCTCCTCAAGTATGAAATAGCGACGTGGACAGGAACACTGGCACCTCCAGGTCTTCGGTTCAAGAATGGACAGTGACTGCAGCTCAGCAAACCCGAGCGCACACACACACACATATGTGTGTGCACACACCACACACACACACACACACACGCGCGCGTGCACATGCATCATGGACCATGTGTCTCCAGGTACCGGGGAGGCGGAACTGAACCGCTGCTCGCTCTGCTTGGTGACCACGCCCTGGTGTTCTGCGGAGGGCGGCTCAGGCAGATAGCCAAGGACTGTCCGCCTTCCCTGGGGCCAAGGTTCCGGGTGGCCCTTGGTCACGGCCGAGGGCCCCACTGTACCCTGCTTTTCCAAATGCCGTCAGGAGAAGGGCTTAGTGACTGCACTTCCAAAGCCTCGGCCACCCCCGCTGAACACAGTGGGCTCAAGCATCCACTCACATACCTGAGGGTGATCTGCTGTCCACATCTCAACACCACTCCAAAATGCCAAGGAGAAATTTCGATAATCGCATCACCATTACCAAGCGTTTCCTAGCACACAGTGTCCCAACTGTGACTCTGCTCTAAGCCATGTACGAGTCTTCACGCACCCAGCCCCCCACAGCCCTCGGGCCCCCCTTCCACACGAGACAGCAGGCACGGCACGATGAAATATCCTTGCCCAAGGTTGCCCGGTTAGTAAGTGTCAGAGGCGGGATCCAAACACAGGAAATCGAACTCTATGGTCTGCGCTCTTGATACTGAAAAAGTGGATGACCCTGTACGATTCGACATGAGTAAAACGAACAGGACAGGGATAACCACTCTCCAAGTACCAAAGGTTAGCACGGGAAAGAAAGCCACTGCCTTGGGAGGACGTGGAGCGTCTTCAAGGCACAGTCCTGGGGACAAATTAGACGCTGAGGGTTAGTGCATCAGTTCACAGGCGCCCAGCATACACGTGCAGTGCCGATGCAGCCACCACCCACACCGGGCCCGACCTGGCCGACTCAGGACCCGGGTCCTTCACACGCAGGGCATGCCTCCTGACCGCCCCCGCCCCCGCCCCACACAGAACCGGGAGGTGTCACTCTCCAGGGCCCATCAACTTCTCTAAAGGCAGCCGTGGGCCTGAGATGTCACCTCTGCCAAGTGGTGACCCTGAAGCCATTTGCCACACACCACTGGACACACGGCCATGCACACATACCGAATCCCTTGCTGCGTGTGGACTGGGTCCAAGGTTTGATACTCACAGAGAGCTTGCCCTTGTATATTCTACATCAAAAAACCGAATATACAAAGGGCAACCTCGCTCTGAGTACCAAACGGTAGTAGCATTGGGCAGGTCCATCGCTACTGTTCACAGAGCTGGCCTCGTCTCCCGGGGAACGGCCTAAGGAGGACTGGGGGATGCAGAATCGGCAGACCAGGGGGCAGACACCGCCTGCCAGGTGCGTGCCCGCTGGACCGCTCTCCATCCCAGCTTGGGGATGGGCAGAAGCCAGTGCCCCTTCACTGACATCAATATCATTTTCAGGAATCACTCCAAATCAGGGCTTATTCCTGAAAAGATCAACCCCACGGCCTTCCAGAGCATGCCCAGAGCTCAGCTAGCTTCTTGCTTTCTGCAGAATGACGCTGGAGGTGGAACCAGCATGGACAACTCCTCCAGGAGGTCCTCCTGACTACGCACCCAGGGTGAGGGGATTGGGTGAATTTACATCACGGATGAAGTCAAGGCCCCGTGGTCACTGTCATACCTCCCACAGGGGCCTCCTCCCCACACTCCCCATTCCCTTCCGGAGGTTGGCATCACACCGGGAAGCCATGCTAGGAGAGTTGACATTGAAAAGGAGTCTAACTCCACGTACCACAGAAAAATGGATTCAGCACAGCACGACCAGCTCCCCACGGCAGCCTCAACGCCAAGGAGGCCCTTCGGAAGGGGTAGAAACAGAAGGCCACGGGCGAGCAGGAAACCCAGCTCCTCCCCCAGGGGAAGGCACCCACCTCTCGCAGACGACACCTGCTCTCCTCGATGGGGCCACGGCAATACGTCTTCCCCGACGCTGGCCTCAGGGTCTGGGGACCCCCACGGTGGTCAGGCTGTCCACCAAGTGGATGGGTACACAGCCCAAGAAACGTCTCCACAAACACAGAGCCAGAGCCCTCATCTTCTGGCCGTCATCCTAGAGATGAACGGGATGCAGGAAGGTCAGAGGACTGGAGAACACATGTGCAGACAGAAGCACTTCCCTCTGACCTTCAGCATCCACGTACCTGGCCCAGGGCGATGGCTCCCATGCTCCGCCCCAGAGCTGGGTGCTTCCTGTGGAGGACACTGTCTCCAGGCAGGACTGGAACCACGAATCACAAACAGAAAGAGTTCTTACAGATTCATCTTGGGGACCTTGAGCAGGAGGGTGCTGTCCTGAACATCGAAGAGGAGCCTTGGCCAGCAAACCTCAGCCTCTTCCCGTGAGCGAGTGCCACCTCTAGGAAGCCCTCTGGGATGGACTCGCAGGTGTTGGCCCATCCTGCTTGGAACTGTCATAAATAAAGCCTGTGGTCCACCATCACTCATGCGTCTCTTTCAAAAGGGGCTGCATCAAGGTCTCTCTTCTGAGTTAGACGTGGTACCGGGAAGCCTCCCGGGCGGGTGGGGCTTGGTAGTGACAAAGGGCAGGTCCACGTGCCTTTAAAAGAGCAAATCGCTGTTAGACTCAGGACAGACAGCCGACAGCATGCACAAAAGGCCACCGCTGTCCCCCACCAGCCTGGCGCGGCCTCTGGGGAGTCCCCCAGAGGAGGACTGGGGCTGACGTCATGGCCAGAGCCCACATCTGGGCCTGGGAAGCAAGGACATACCTGTGAGGGGCCGACAACAGGGTCTCCATCCAGAAGGTGGAGCTGGGTCCAAGCGCCTTCCCGGTCAGAGTTTGATACGCAAATAAGAGTCTCCCTCTGTATATTCGCCATTAATAAAGTGAACATACAAAGGGTATCCTCTCTTCAAGTACCAAAGAGCAGCTCCAATGAGGACCACGCCGCAGCCTCCCCAGAGGGGGTTCACCTCCTGCAGGCCCTGAGACCAAGGGGGAGGAGCCGGTGGCGACCCCGCCCCTGCACACTGAGACCCGGCCCTGGGATGGCTGGGCTTCCCAGCATCTCTCCAGGACAGGACTGCCTCCCAAAGCCAGTGCTGTCCTGTAGAACTTGACAGCGAGCGTCAGATGACTGACAGTCCTTCAGAGCCTGCGAAACCGCCCTTCCACCCAAAGTCTTTCCCTCCAGGAAGTTCCCCTGGTGACAGGTGGGCTGCCGGGGTTAGAAGACACAATCGCATGCATCACTAAAGAGCAAAAGCAAAAGAAGAAAGCAACACAGTCCACGACCTGCTCCTCACTCACAAATCGTGCAGCAGCGGTAAGGCCAGCATCCTCCCACCTGCAGCTGACACTGTGTCCAGAAAGTCACCCGAGCTGCCACTCAAAAGCACTCATCTACGGCAAGATTCAATAAAGGACAGAGGAATCCCCAGGGGCCAACTCTCCAATGAAACAGATAATGACATCAGACATCCCAGGATCCTCCCATCACAATTATGAGGCCAAGAGAAGGACTATGGACTAAGAGAACACTGGGCTTATGGTCCCAGGGCAAATACCATAAAATATGGCACTCAGGGCTACCCGGTTCCTTTCCTCTAGACTAGCAGCCACACCTACTCCCTTCCCTCAAAAGGACATTAAAGCCCAGAAGTCAGCCCAAGAATAGCCTGGGTGTGTAGAGTAGGTGGGGCTTCCGTGGTAGCTCAGACAGTAAAGAATCTGCCTGCAATGTGGGAGATACAGGAGCCGTGGGTTCAATTGCTGGGTCAGGAAGATCCCCTGGAGAAGAGAATGCAACCCACTCCAATCCTCTTGCCTGGAGAATTCCATGGACAGAGGAGCCTGGTGGGATACAGTCCATGGGGTAGACCAGATGAGTCAAGAATGAGCCAGACCCTGACTTGCTGTTGAGCCTTCTTTCCTCATACTGGGAGACACACTGACTTTGAGGTCTCCTTCCAGAGCCTGGCATCGTAGCTGGGGACACTGGACAGAGTGACAGCTCATGGCAGCTTCAGCATCACACTAAGCAGTCTTCCCAAACTGAACAGAAAACCACCGCATCCTCTACAAAGCCATCATCTCTTCCAGAAAGTTCTTGGGAGGATGCAGGGGATTAAGAGGAGGAGAAACCAGGTCACAGACAGCAAGATAGAGGCGCATACACCGTGGTCAGCATGCATTTGCCTACCCTGTGGTGGTCCTGACCTCTGATTCTCCAAGAAGCCCTCCCAGGCAGGCACTTGCTTCTCAGAGAGATTGCCCTATGCATGTTCATGACAATCAATGCAAACCCAAGAAGGATAATCTCTCTTTGAGCAGCAAACACCACTACTGGCAGGAAAGCCATTTGCATTGTGGCAGAGCTGGCCTCTGCTCCAGGAGTGAGTCTAAGACAGACAGATTGGACAGGCAGGGTTAGTAGGCAGGCAACACGGGGCTGTGGGCAGAGTTCCTGGCCGTGGGTGAATCCCGCATCCCGGAAGTGGTACCTCCACCATGGCCCCCTCCTAACGCTGACCCCCAGGTAATCTCTAAGATTCCTGCAGAAGAGGGGGCTCTGGAAAACGCTATATAAACATGGCAAACACACAGAGAACAAAATTCATTCAGACTCGAAATAATCCCGAGAGCAGTCTCAGGACCGCACGACCAGACCGAGGGCAAGTCAGCTGAACGGCACACCTCACACAGAGCACAGGAGACCCCTGACCACCCACTTCCTTCTTTGACGGCGATGTTGCATCCTCCGAGGTTTCCAAGCAGCATTTGATACTGAAAACGTGGATTTTCCTCTATGATTAATCGTAAATAATGTACTCATAGAAGGAGAATCTACCTTTTAAATACCAAAGAAGGATTCTGTCCAGGAGAACTCCAATCTGTGCTTCAGTCATCAAACATGAAAGTCACGTCGGGCAGACAAGCCTCCACGGATGGACGGACAAGAGACCCACAATGTGCATCTCACCGAGTGGGCTGCTCGGCCAGAGATGGTTCCCGAGTATGGATGAACCCCAGGCGTCCGTCCTTAACTAAGACATGGCATGCCACCCACCCACCAACCTTCCACCTGCCCAGGCCTCGGGGCCTGGCCCTCCAGTCTCTTCCAGAAACATTTCCAGAGTAGCATTTGATACTGAAAACATGGATTTTCCTCTATGATTATCTATGAATCACGTAAACATAGAAGGAATATCCACCTTTTAAATACCAAAGAAAGATGGAGTTCTGGATAAGACTTGCGTGCGTAATTTACCGAACATGGAAGCAAGACGGCCAGGGAAGCTGTGTCCAGTCCTGTGGCAGAGCTGCGGCCACACGCCATGGCCTCCTTGGCTGGTGGGCTCCTCAGCGAGAGGGGGGCTTCTAAAGGTGATGGTCAGCAGACATATGACACGAAGGAAGCACATGTTCTGCAGCCCACCACCTTTCCACTAACCCAGGTTGGGGGCTCAGCCCTGCCTCCTGCCCCCACCCGCATGCCAGTCCCAATCACGTCTCCAAAGCAGCATTTGATACCGAAAATGTGGATTTTCCTCTATGATTAATCACCAAACCCGTAATCATAGAAGGAAAATCTACCTTTTAAATACCAAAGAGGATGGATCCCGGGAAGCGTCGCCCTGGGCACGATCCATCTGAAATGAAAGACACATAGCAAAAACTGCTGAGCTGCCCTGGAGAAACCGGGACCCCAGCCTCTCCCCCCGAGTTGGCCACTCGGCGGGAGGGTCTCCCCAAGACAAGCGGGTGGTCCTCAGACATGTGCCAGGAACGGATCACATGTGCTGGGGTCCACCAACTTCCACTTACCCTGGAGGGGCTTAGCCCCACCTGGCTCCCCTGATGGAGATTTCAGTCCGGGAAAGTTTCCAAGCAGCATTTGATACTGAAAACGTGGAATTTCCTCTATGTTTAACCACAAATAACATAAACATAGAAGGAATATCCACCTTTTAAATACCAAAGAAGGATTTAGTCCCGGAAAGCGTGAACCTGAGCACATCCGTCAGAAATAGAGAGAACACAGGACAAGCCCACTAGGCGCGAGCCTCTGGAGCTGGCGGCCGGGAAGGCGCCTGTCCCGTCACTAAGGGGGAAGGAGGCGGAGTACAGGTACTCCCTCCGCATGTGTGTGTGTGTGCATGTGTGCGTGTGTGCACGTGTGTGTGGTTGTGTTCCGGGCGACAGTTAACCTTCCTCTTTCTTCAATGAGGGGGCGGATTTTGTGTGCAGAAATGTCTCAAAAGCAACTTTAGATACTTAAAATGTGGATTTTCCTCTATGTTTAGCTGTCAATCCTGTAAACATAGAAGGAATATCCACCTTTTGAATATCAAACATTGAGCAGCCCTGGGAAGCACAAGCCAGAACATGATACAGCTAGAAAAGATGCAACTGCAGGCCATCAAGTCCTTTCTAAACTCCAGGATGGAACTATGACATCAGACCCTGGCCCCTTGGGGTCTGCCTTGCTGTCAGCCCCCCTGCTGAGGGAAACCCTGGTATTTCCACCCCATTCAGGTCTGGAAAAGCAGAATCTCATTCTGGAAAAGTGAACAGGCTTCAAAAAGTCACCATAAATAAAGCAAATACAGTAGGAATAACTATCCTTTCAGTAAGTCCTGAAAATATCATACTGAAGTCGCTCAGTCGTGTCCGACTCTTTGTGACCCCACGGACTGTAGCCTACCAGGCTCCTCCCTCCATGGGATTCTCCAGGCAACGTTCCTAAAGTCAAGGTCAATTCCGTGAAGCCCTCCTGAGGCATCCTACAACACCGAGTGCAGGAAAGTGTGCAGGGTCGTCAGGCATCCTTTCTCATACCTTGGAGGGATGAGGACATCAAAGAACCTTCTAGAAAGTGAGATTGTATTTGGAAGGTCCCAAAAGGCAGGACTGGGTAAATCAACAGGATAGGCTGTTGGGGTGCATTAGACAAATACAGTGTCACTTCAAACCCCACTGAGAGGCTTACCAGCCACCCTCCCTCCCAACCAAAAAATTTTACAACTTCCAGAAAAATCACTTTTTAGGTGGACCGGGGGGATACAGAGACTTACCAAAATAGGTGCTGTGAATTCCTGGTAAAGCGTGCTTCCTAAAGTGAAAGCACAAGTGTTACTCACTCAGTCGTGTCCAACTCTGTGTGATCCCATAGACGGTAGCCCACCAGGCTGCTCTGTCCATGGGATTGCCCAGGCAAGGATACTGGAGTGGGTAGCCATTTCCTTCTCCAGGTGGTCTTCCCGACCTAAAGCAAACAACACGTCAGCAATAATCCCAGACTCAGTCCCTGTTCTGCACAGCTGCCATCACCTCTGGGAAGTCCTCCTAAACCCAGATTCGATATTGAAGACAAATGAGCCAAAAGGCAGTCTTCAGAAACAAAGCACGTATTCTGTGGTTGACCCTCCGTTCGTATTCCACAGAGAGGCGCTGATACGGGTATTGCTTTTCTAAAGTTGGAATTGGTTCAAAAAAACCTTGACCTGGAAAACTAGGGCCTGTCACAAGGGTGGAGGCAGGCACTCTTTCTAGAGATGAACGGACCCCACGGGGAGGGGACCAGGTCACGCCCATCATCTACAGAGCCAGAGCCCCTCCCCTACAGCCTTGGCTTGCTGAGGAAGCAACCCTGAACCCCTGACGTCCCCCAAGCATCATTTATCATAAATGAGGCAAACATACACAGCCCAGCGCTTTCCACAGGCCATTGGGAGCTGTGCCACACCATCCAGGTTGGTGTTTCCTCCATGAAGCCTTGTCCAAAATAAGTGGGCCGTGGATGTTTAGGGGATCAGAGGGTCTAAGTTTGTGACCAACATCGCTCAAGTACCCAGGAGTGAGTCTTACAAGCATGGTCATGCATGAGGAGGACATGCTGTTTAAGGAATAATTCCCAGCTGGGCTGTATTTTTTTAAAAATTGAAATGCAGGCAGCCAGTTGAGATTTGGAACAGATGTAGTGACTAGCCATGAAACTCCTCTGCAAGGGTCCTGGGGAATCAATGTCAACTCACCTGTTGTCTCTTCCAAGAAGCAGGCATCATGCCCTGAGTGTCCTGCTGAGGATAACATGCCAGGTGGGCTACCAGGGGTCCATGAGCTGATAACCATGTCTGCTCACTGTTGGGCTTAACCCCCTCCCTCTCCTGTTACCCAGACTTCCCTCTGGAATGGTCTTCCTGGAGAACTCTCCTTGAATAATCCACCTGCCTACAAGTCTTGAGGAACTCTTCTCCAAGTTTAGGATAAAAGTACGTATTAAAAACAGCACTCTGCTCCCCAGCAAAACTACAAAAAGATAAGTCAGAGACAATTAGATGAGATACAGCACAGGGGCCTTTGAGAAGTATGTAAAGACTTTGTAGTCTCTTTCTGTTAAGAACTTTAACATTGTAACTTTCCCAGAAGACTGGTATTTTGTCTTAAAAAAGTTATTATGAAAATAAAACAATCTGAAAAATAAGTTTTATACTAAAGCATCAGTATACCTGCCACACAGTCATAACAATTCCCACGATCATCTCATCTTTATCATTATAATTTGTTCAGTGTATTTCTGGTGGCTCATCTGTTCTTTCAGAGGTTAAGCTTTGGAAACCAAAACACTGGAGGTTTTGGTTCAGGATTCTTCTAAAACTCCAAAAAAAAAAAAAAAAGTGCTAAACAACTTTTTGTTCACATTTATTTGTCAACTGTTTAAAAAAAATTGGTGTTACACAGCCTAATTTTTCACACTGACAGATTTACTGTAAAAAACAGGATGATAGGGTATCATTTAATACATTCTTAATTTGCAAAAGAAGAAATGAAGAAAAACAGAGGAGAACACTAGCCATCTGGTCAACCATCTGTTCCCATGCCCTCAGAGTGGGGCTAACACCTCCCCACTCCCCATGCCAGAACTTGAACCCCCACTTGCAGCGAATCCTTCAAGAAGGCATTTGATGAAGAAAAGAGATCAACCGTGCAATATCTGCCACAAATAAAGCAAATACATCACGGACAACCTCCTTTCGAACATCTCAGACCAGCTTCTGTGACATGTTCCTCTTCTGTCTGCTGGACATCCTCCTGCAAAAGAAATGGATGGTGAGCTCTCACACGCAGAGAACAGATGCCATCAAAGACCTCACGCTCCCTCCGAGCCTTCCTTCGACCTACCTGGTACGCAGGTATAAGTGGCCCTCCCTGACATCAGCTGCAGGATGTGGACAGCCTCCCAGGTGGGAAGGAGGCTCAGTTCTGAAGGCTGTACCTTTCCTGTTTCCTTGGGCATAGGACAGAGGCATCACTGGGCGACTTCACATCCCATGGGTGGCTCAGAACCAGAATCCCCCTCCAGGAGGTCCTCACGGCTGCGGAGACTCTGGGGCTCTGGGGCCAGCTGCCCTCCATCTTGGTTCAGAAAGCCTGGCAGTGTTCTTGCATCTGAGCCTTCCCATCATCCAGGAGGGTGGCCCTTGACTTGGTCAATCAGGCAGGCTCTGTGAGCCACATCTTGGACAGCCTTTCTTGATGGACCTCTGGCGATAGCTGCTTCTTCTCCAAAGTTGTTTCTGTCCCCATGACAGTCTCTGACAGGAGGACAGGCCCCCAAGGATGGGTGGGGCAGGAGTCAACTGTTCCGCAGGCAGCCACTGAGCCCAGCATCACCCAAGTGCCACTAATGGGGTTCGTCATTAACGTCTCTTCCCGGAAGCTGGAGCTGGGCTTCCGTGATGAGGTATGATACTCAAATAGAAGTGTATCCATATTTTTCATCATAAACAAAGCTAAGAAACACAGACAACCTCTTTTCTAGTACCGAACAGAGCACTGAGAGGAACCAACCCTGCGGCCTCTGGTCCCAGTTGGCAGAGCTCCAGAAACTCCTCCTAAGGAAGACAGAAAGTGAGCGTCAGGGAACCGGCTGTCCAGGAATGCCACTCGAACTCTCTAGACAGCAACTGGCCACTTACCCTCCGGACCTGCCAACGCCAAGAGTCCCAGCTCTGATGGCCCTTCTTCCACGTCGGATCTGATACTGCAAAGAGGTTGGCCAAGACCGATTCGTAATAACTAAAACAAATTCACCTGGGAATACCTCTCTTCAAGGACCACAGAATAGAAGGGTCCACGGGGCCCTGTGGCGCCTCCTGCAGGAAGATGGCGGCAGCTGCATGGAGCCAGAGGCCGAAAGGCGTGACAGCACCAACTTTTAAGAGGCGCGTCCACTTGTTGGTCCCGACCAGGGGGCTGACACCAACGTTCCTGCTCTGCCAACGACATCTGGGAACATGTGCCTCCAGGGCAGGACTGGAACCTAGAAAGAGGGGCTGAGCAGAATTAGTCCCAGTGAAATGGCCGTCCTGGGAAAACCCCT
This sequence comes from Bos indicus, assembly GCF_029378745.1. Lineage (NCBI taxonomy): Eukaryota > Metazoa > Chordata > Mammalia > Artiodactyla > Bovidae > Bos > Bos indicus. The sequence continues at coordinate 65,979,674 of NC_091780.1, read as the reverse complement.
CTTCCAGAACCCCAGGGACCGCCCCCCTCCACAACATCAGGTGTCCCTGATCAGCCCTCCTAGGAGGGTGTGGGGGACGGTCCCCCAGGGGACGATCACAGCTAACATCCATGCACCTGGGCACCATCCACCTCTGCCTCCGGAGAGGGCTGGTGGATCGTTTGCATCGGCTCTGAGTTTTTGTAGTTGTCACTGCCACTATTTAGCCGTATTATTTTGGGAAGGGGGCCGCTTCTCATCTGAACCTCCCCCTCAAATCCTGGGTGAAATTCTTCACCTGGACATGTTTACCCAGCCTCTCTTGCAGCGGGAAGTGGGAACATGACCGAGGGCTCTCACAGTCATGCCCGTTCTTAGAGGCAGGCATGACCTGTGATCAAACCAAGGATGGTCAGTGGATGAGGGGCCAGCCTCCACGTACGTGCCCAGAGAGGCAGGGGCGCCAGAGCCCTTCCCGTGACGTGCCCTGGGGGCCAGGGGCTCCTCGAGCTGAGATGAGGGACCAGCCTCCACATACATACCCAGACAGCAGAGACGCTGGAGCCCCTTCCGTGAAGCGCCGTGGGGGCCGGGGCTCCTGCAGCTGAGATTTGATGCCGGAAAAGAAGTGCACCATGTTTGTTTCGTCACATATCAGCGAAAAGAACATGGGCAACTTCTTTCCAGGCACCAGTGGTCAGCCCCGATGGGCACGGACATGCTCACAGCCCATGGTCCGCCTGTGTGGAAGGGACACTGCGCGTCAGGGTGCGGCGGCCGGGCCTCGGCCAGTACCATCCAGTCAGTGGGGGCTTGAAGGCGGTGGGGCGTCTGCTCACCTGGGAGGAGGCGGACGGCGCTCGTGTCTGCAGCATCCAGGCAGCCCTCACAGGCGAGGCTGATGCGGGGCGGAGGTGGGTCACATGGCCGTCATGGATGAAGTCAATCAACCCCAGCCTCTCTCTCACTCATGATTCCAGGGAGAGCTCACGGGCAGAATCCAATAATCAGTATAGCCAGGTTCCGTACGTTTGTGATCAAGTCCGCAAATGGTCAAGCGGAGCATCATTTCAGAGGAAATGGGGTGGTCTGGGACCCTGAAATAAAATCTCCTCCGTGAGTCAGTGGTTCTGCAAGGCATCCTCTTGAGAAATGCGAAGCCAAGGACCTCAAATTAGGTGGGACAAACTGCTGAAGCAGCATCTGCTGTCCATGGACCACCCTTAGGGTGCCTGGCAAGCTCCTGATTCCAGCATCCCCTTCTTACAGACACTCCTGGTTCCTTTGAGAGATGGTCTAGTTCTACAAGGCAGTCTGTTCAGGATGACTTGTGACAAATACAGAAAATCCATCACAGAGGGCCACTGGACAATAGGGATGAAGAAATGATGTCTTTTCCAAAGTCAGCATCACTTGCAGGAAGTCCTCCCAGGGAGCGAGGAGCCTGCGGGCGAAGGAGGCAGGGGAGATGTTCTGGGGTCCAACCGTCCTTCAGGTCTCTTGGAGAGGGGCCCATGCCAATGGTGTTCCCTGGACACAAAGCACATGAATTGGGGATTACTTGTCATTCATAAATTAAACCAAGAGGACAACATTTTTGAAGTGCAAACACAGTAAATCCGTAAGAAAAAGGCATTTTTCACCAAGACTTCACCTTGGGACATTGAAGATAGCTGAACTAAGAGACATATATCCTTGAAAGATAAATGCAGGGTTTTTGTTTGTGGATCACTGCAGCAGCACGGTATCATCTGTTTATATCCAAGTAAGATAAAACCCAACTCAAACTGGCCAAAAATAAAGGGAGAGAGAGGCTTCATACAACTGAAAACCGTCAAGGCAGGGCAAGCTTCAGGCAAGGTTTGATTCAGGGGCCCAAACATGAGAGAAATCAGGGGACACTGGGGAAGAAAAAAAGATTCGGCAGGCGGGGGGCAAAAATCTTGACCAGAGTCTACTACAAGTGCCCACATGCCTTCCATGAGGTCGGCACCGGAACCAAGAAGTCTTCGAGGCTGAATTGGATACTGAAAAAGAAGTGCACCGCGAATGTTTCGTCACATATAAAGCGAAAAAGACACGGGCAACTTCTCCTTAAGCACCACACGTCAGGATCGTTCAGCAGCTCAGCTTCTCCACGTGGCATCACTTCTGAGAGCAAATGGGTCCCGCTGGCACATCAGGTGACATGTCATCATGAAACGGGTGCCAGAAGGGACGTTTCACAATTGTCAAAACACAGAAGACGGCTCAAGGGCAACACTGCCTCAAAGGAAGGGGAACGACCTTGGGCCTGGCAGTGTGGCCACTGCTGACTGCTTCAGCTCGCAGAAGTGCCCCCATGCAGACAGGACACGGGAGGTATGTGAATGAAACCCGAGTTTCTGGCGGCCCATGTGGATGACTGGCACACCCTTGCCTGTCTCCACATGCCACCCTCGTTGTAACCTCCTCGTGGTGCCGTGGACCTCCCATCACGTGTCTTTGGGCTTGGCTATGTGACTTGCTTTGACCAGTGAGACACGGACAGAGATGTGCCTGTTGCAAGTTTCAGTCTTCAGCAGCCTCTGAGTTTCCCCTCACTTTCTAGGGCCCTGTCATGGCTGCGAGACCCACACACCAGGCAGTGCAAGAGGAGAGTGACAGACGGTGAGTCCCACCTTCACCCCCTGGAGCAAGCCTCATGTCCAGAACGTGTTTTAGGTACGGAAAAAGTGAAAGCCTCTCAGTCCTGTCCGACTCTTTGCAACCTCATGGACTGTAGCCCGCCAGGCTCCTCTGTCCATGGAATTCTCCAGGCCAGAACACTGGAGTGGGTTGCTGTTCCCTTCTCCAGGGGATCTTTCCAACCCTGGAATTGAACCAGGGTCTCTTGCATTGCTGGTGGATTCTTTACCAGCTGAGCTACCAGGGAAGGACACTCAGAATTAGTGGACCAGGAGACACATGTGCTACGCTGAGCATATGGTCTTGAGTGAGATATCAACATCCATACCTTCACAGATGGTGAACTCCAAGGCGTGTTCTCTGCCATAGGTGTCATGTCCAGAATGCATCTGAAGCAGTATCTGACAATGACCAGTGTCCATCCTGGATGAGTCCTCCTAGGTCAAAAAAATGCTGAACAACAGACACAGAGATGAGTGACGACAGCAAAGCCTCCTCCCCAGGCGATGAACGTGGGTTTGAAATGCACTCAGGGAGAGGTTGGGTTCTACAGGTGGTAACGATCCAGGAGGCGCACATTGAAACCTGCCTGTGAGCACACACCGAGGCCGGTGCCTCAGCTACTTGCTCACTGGCAGCGGCACAGATACCAGTGGTGCTGCCTGGAGTCAGGCATCACATCCGGGAAATCCTCCAGGTGGTTTTACTACTGAAAAGAGATGGACCATGTGATATTCATCTCATACATGACAATCTCATCAAACAGCCTCTTTTCAGACCCCGCAAAAGAGAGCTGACGTCACGAAAGAAGGTGCTCCCAACATTAGCACTATCGGCCATAGACACACACACACACACACACACAGGCACACACTCTGGACAGACAGGACCCTGAAGCAGGTAACACACAGGTCCTGTCTTCAACCTGTGCTGTGGGCTGGGCCTCCTCCCTAACGCTTGCAGTGCAGCTTAGCCATCCGCCTGGGAGAGGTTTGACTGGGAAGAGACGATTGACTGACGATCGCTTCTACTTATTTTTTAAAAGGCGGGAGAGGGAGCCCCTGAGGGCAACCCCTCTTCCCATACAGCAGACTCACACCGGTCCCCCATCCTCCTGTATCTTTTCCAAAGTCGCCAAGATGTCATCCCACAGATGGACTGGGTGCTGGTGGATAGTCAAACGGGTGACCTACATCGTAAATGAAGTGCACGTCACCGGCCTACCATCCCCTCAGCTACCCTGGAGAGCGGCTGGTGTGTCCAGAGAGCCATCCTGGCTGGATCCCACCCTGAGGCGCCACCACCCACCGTGAGTCACCCCGCAAGGGGCAGCCTCCCTCCAACACAGCAAGCTGGGCCCTTCTCCAAACGTGGCTTCCCTTCCAAGCAGCTGTCCCTGCGACACCCGACAGTCCGCCTTCCCCCGGCTACTCAGAGTGCAGCTGGCCACGTCCCTTCCCTGAAGGCTGCATCGGGAACAGGACGTGCCTCCAGGGTGGGATTTGATACTAAAAAAGAGGTTTCCCGTGTATGTTTCATCATAAATAAAGAGAAGACAACACGGATAACCTCTCCTTCAAGTATCGAAGATTAGCCCTGGTCAAAAACACACACCAAAAAAAAAAGCAAAACATCGTGCAGCCTTCCGCTGATGCTGGAGAAGTTTTCCAGAGTCTGTGTGGCCCCGGATGGACCAGTTGACATGTGTCGTATACAAGCGAAGAGTCTGAATTGAGTGTCTTGGGGTTGCTTCCAGAGGTCAGCCAAGAAACCCTTTAAGACTTAACACTGCATAGAGGTCACTTGTGAAATATTTTCCACCAGTACAGAGAACATTTAGTTACAACTGCTTTCCAGGAATTGGAGCTTTCCTTGATGGGGACACTGTAACCTCCTTCTGGAAATATTGATATATCAGGCCTCAGGAAGTGTCCCAGCAATGGTTTGCATCCCAAGGTCAACGTTATCAGGAGCAAATTCACAGATAAATCCCACATTTTGTGGTCAAGGGGCCGGAGATGTGGTCTGCAGTGAACAGACACCCAGGCCCTGCAAGGAATCGGCTATGGGTCCAGGTAATCTTCCAGGTAAGCTGTGGTTCTAAAAACAGATGCATGATATCAAGTTAGTCCTAAGTAAAGTGAGCGCCAAGGCAGGGTAGGGACAGCTGGGAATAGAGCCAGGCCTCCATCTTCCACATGAAACACCACTTAACTACTTTCCACTGCCTTCCATTTAATTCAGCAGAATTAAGGAAGAAAAACAACTTTCATTTCTGGAAGTCAGTTGGCCAAATGTTTGTGCCACATCTGGGTTAGCTTTTCTGTTTTACTGCAAAACCCTTTTGACCATAATTCTTTGATGGGGGAATATTGATCTCTGCAGACTTTCATTTCACTAAGGAGGCAGGCCCACCCCAACAGGCTGGGAGAGCTAGGACTCAAAGTCACAGAAAAAGAAGCCCAGGCTTTCTGTTGTCAAGTGGTATAATGGTGCCCTCCCCTCTCTCTGTAGCTGGCCTTTAGAGCAGAGGACAAAGAGGGTCACCACTCAGGCTGCCCAACTCCACCCTGACAATCTGTCTCTGATCCGTGGTGAGCCACCAGAGTGCCCAGCCTGCAAGAACGCAGCAGCCGCTACCCTGGACACATCAGAGGCGATGGCCCCCGCCACGACCCCACTTCCTCACCTTTCTCTCTTTTTCCCTTCATGGCTCTTTTCTGGTGGAAGGAATAATGTTTGGGCATCAGCTAACAGGATATTAAAGACTAGTAGTCTTTCCTGGTGGCTCAGATGGTAAAGAAGCTGCCTGCAGTATAGGCAGCTAGGTTTGAACCATGGATTGGGAAGATTCCCCTGGAGAAGGAAATGGCAACCCACGCCAGTATTCTTGCCTGGAAAATTCCATGGATGAAGGAGCCTGGTGGGCTACAGTCCATGGGGTCGCAAAGAGTCAGGCACAACTGAGCACTAACACTTTCACTTTCTTCACTGCTGTTTATGGCTACCACCACAACTGTTCTGACACTCATCAAACCAAGTGGGGATGAGGTGGAAAGACCTGGGGCTTCTCAAGAACCCGTGTCCCTTCCCCAGCTGCCACGAAAAAGCCCAGAACTGAGACACGGCCTACTGCCATTGAAACAAACACCATGCAGACAACCTACCTCTGTGTCCCGGCTTTAGAGCTGACCAAGAACCACTTTCTTCCCCAAAGGTTGGCGTCACCTCCATGGAGTCCTACTGGAAAGGATATGAAAGGAGCATCAGCATCAGATACACCACGCAGAGCAAGGGAAACAGACGTGTGGGCTCACTTACCCTGGACTTGAGCTGACAACTTTTGTCTCGTTCAGGAAATCTTTCAAGCTGGTATTTGATACTGAAGAGAGGTTGGTGTGGATGCCCCCTGACGCGTGCATGCTCAGTCATGTCCAAGTCTTTGCGACCCCATGGGCTGCAGCCTGCCAGGCTCCTCTGTCCATGGAATTCTCCAGGTAAAACTACTGGAGCAGGTTGCCACTTCCATCTCCAGGGGATCTTCTTGACTCGGGGATTGAACCTATATCTCTTCTATCTCCTGCATTGGAAGGCGGGTTCATTATCAGCTGAGCCACTGGCGAAGCCCTTTGGTGTGAATAATTTGTCATAAAAGATGGAGTATACTGAAGGAAACCTCTCCTTGAGGACCGCAGAAAAGAGCCACCTCCAGACACACAGCTTCCTCCTCGACAGCAGCACTGCCCCCTAAGGATGAAGTAGATACAATGGTAAGGAACCAGGTGTGTCCCGGGTAAAGCGCATGGCCTGCGGTCAGCTATGTGCTCATTTCTCCTGGACCAGGGTTGATGATAAAGCCCCCTTCCCTGAACTGGTGTAACATCGAACATTCCTAAAGAGGTACATGCACTCCAGAATTCCTACTGGAAATAAACAGCTCCTATCCCAGACCAACTCTAGAGACCGCCAAGGCCTCGTCTTGATCTCAGAACTGGTTTTTCTCCCCAAAGATGTCATTATGTCTAGGACATCTTTTCGGAATAAACCAGAGATTGAGGGGCATGCTGGCCATGCAACAGGCATTCGCCAACATGGGTTTTTGGGCTAAGTCCAAGCTAAATGCAACCACAGATGACCTACCTGTGTGTTCCAGGCATGGAGCTATCTTGGGGACCATGGTCTTTCTCTACATGGGCATTCCTTTGGGAAGTACTCCTGAGAATGGATAAGATACTGATGGTTAGTGGAATAGGTAACTAAAATCAGAAACACGGGACAGGCTTGTGGGCAACAAGTTATTCGTATGTACAGCACCCCATCCCACAGGCTGAGGTCTGGACCAGAAGGCCTCCAAGGTGGGATCTGATACTGGAAAAAAGGTTAACCAGGTGTGTTTCATCCTCATGAAAGAAACAGAGACCTAGAAAACCTCTCCTCAAGTACCACCAATCACACTGACATGAGCTGGTTCTTCCTCAGACTTGACAGCCAATCCCAGAAGCCCTGTTAATACGGATTGCACACGAATGGTTAGTACAACAGGTGACATGAGTCATACATACAAGGCACAGGCTTTGTGGTCAACCACTTATTTCTGTCCACTGGGCAGGAGCCGACAGTAAACGTCTTCCCCGGAAGCTGAGGTCTGGACCGGAAGGCCTTCAAGATGGGATTTGATACTGGAAAAGAGGTTAACCAGGTGTGTTTCATCCTCATTAAAGAAACAGAAACCCAGAAAACCTCTCTTCAGGTACCATGGATGAACACTGACCAGAACACCAGTGATTCTTCCCCAGACTTGACCTTCAATCCTGGGCGTCCTACGAGTACGGAACTGGACTCTGGCGGTTGAAGTGCTGGTTTAAGCCACTGGTTGAGCGCATGCTGTCCATCCAAGTACCCCAGTGGAGCACACCTGGTGGCAGCCTCAACATCCTGAAACTGGCATTGTGGCCAGAGGCTGCTGAGACTACAGAGATGCTGCTCAGAAGAGCTGTCACATTTTTGGTTCACCCCCGGGGCAAACTTTTCTCAGTTACCATAGAGACACATATGCCCCCAAGCCAAGGTGGGTTCCCCCCTCCGAATTTCCCCCCAAGGATTCCCTGGATACTGAGGTGTATGACCTGGGTCATCAATAAAGTCCACACACCCTGGTCAGCTGGTCACTCCAGTACTTTGGGGTGGCGCAGACAGCATGCCCCTTCCCCTGAGTTTGGACGGCCTCACAGCTGGGAAGCCCTCCAAGACAAGATCCCCTACTGAAAACGAGTCCAAGTCTGCAGTATCTGGCACGTGGGTGGCAGACGCCTTGACGGTGTTCTCTTCCGAGTCTAGCAGAGGCCCGGCTGATCCCGCAAAGTCTCCTTCCCCCAGAGTGGACACTTCTTCCGGAAGTTCTCCAAGAGGGGATTAGATACTGAGGGTTAGTGGACCAGGTCACAAACGGCACAAATAAAGCGTGTGCTCTCTGGTCAACCATCTCATGTACCCAGGCACGTGGTGAAGCCATTCTCCTCGTCTGCAAGTTAGCCCTGCCCTCGAAGCCGCCAAGCCAGCAAGGTCTGCTGAGAAGAAGGCTGCCGCGCGACAGTCATCAGCACACACAAGACAAATGCATCACAAACAAACCCCACCGAGTGGCAAAGAGCGCAGAGCTAGTGTGCCCACCCGCCGCAGAGGTTAGCTCCAGGAAAGCGCGCAAGGCGGGATTAGATACTGCAAAGAGGTCGACCGTGTAATGTGCGCCATAAATAAAGCGAACGCGCCACGGACCACCTCTCTCCAAGTACCAAGCAGCGGCAGTGCTGACACCGGGGCAGCGGCTCTTCCTCAAAGCTGAGATCACCTCCAGGAAGGTCTTCCAAGGCGAAGATGTGATATCGAGAAGAAGTAGACCATGTGTCCTACGTCATAAATAAAGCGTACACACCATGGTCAACCGCGTCTTCAAATACCAGGAAGCCGACCTCACCTCGCCTCCCTTCATCTGGGACCACCTCCCGGAAGCCCTGGCAACCTACATCATGAGTTACCAGCCATTAGCAAGGGTGGCCGTGACCACACACACCCACGCCCAAAGCCACTACTACCACCTCCAGGCTGCCCGGTAAGGCTGGGACTGAGTGCTGAGTGCTGGCTGGGGGAATAAAGCCCGTGGTCTGTGCTGGATGCGCCTACCACCTACTTCCGAGCTGGCGTGGCCTCCAGGAAGTCCCCTCAGGCTGACTGATGCTGAGAATTAGTGGACCATGTGACATACGTCATAAAGCACACGTACGTTTTATGGTCGACCATCTCTCCACATACAGCGAAATGGTGCTGAAGCCAGACCAGCGCGTCTCCCACGAAGTTGGCTTGGCCTCGGGGAAGCCCTCTGCGACTGAATTTGATATTGAGAAGACGTGGACCACATTACATACGACATAGAGACAGCGCATGTTCTATGGTCAACCATCTTTTCAGGTACCGTGGGAAGGGCTGATGTCAGAACCGGCGTCTCTTTCCTCTCCTTAGCATCACCTTCCGGAAGCCCTCAGAGGCCAGATGCAGTACTGAGAAGAGGCCCCTATGCAATGTCTGCTAGAGGCGCAGTGGACGCGGCACAGAGAAACCCCTCAAGGACCCACAGTGGAGATGACGCCGGGACAAGCACTATGCCTGATACTCAGCACTGCCTACAGGAAGCCCCCCTAGGTGCAGTGGCTGTTACGAAAAGGCTGACTGAGTCACATGCTTTGTAAGTAAGATGTATGAAGCATGGTCAACTTCTTCTAAGTATCTCAAAGCAGTCCTGGAGCCAGAACCAATACCTCGTCTCGGAGGTGGACATGACCTCCCTGGAGACTTTTGAGGCTGAACGCGATACTGAAAAGAAGCAGACCACATTACATACGCTGTTAATCAAACACATGCAGTGTGGTGGAACCCTTTCCAGGTACCGTGAGGTCGGCGTGGGGGCCAGAACCAGGGCTCCAACTTGGCTCTCAGGCTGGCAGCATCTTCGGCAAGTTCCTCAAGGCTGGGTGGGAGATGAGGGAAGAAATGGGCCTGTGGACCGCACATCGTCTGAAAGCACTTGAGGCCAATCAGATCTTCGTGGGGGCTCAGTGTTGAATCCAGAGCCGAGGCGTCTTCCCCGAGAAGACTAAGCTTGATATGGAAAAAAGATAGACTGTACACGCATCGTCAATGAAAAATACGAGTCAGTGTGTCTCTTCAAGTACCTGGTGTGGCATCGTCTTGTGGGCGCCGTATCCGCCTCTACATGGGCACGTGGTCCTGAAGTCAGTGGAGCATAGCCTTGAGACTGATGGGACGCAGAAGGTGGCACAGCCCTGCGTGAACATTCTCCGTGCTGGCCACGGTTTCTTCAAGGACCTGGGCGAGGGGTGTGCCACAGTGGAAACGGGATCGCTCCCGAGAGGTGAGCATTGTCCTAGGGAAGCCCTTGAAGGCTGCATTTGACAGTGAGGAGGAGACGGCGTCGCAAGCATTAACAGATTAAGTACACATCTACCAGTCTACCATTCCGCCAAGTACCATGGAGCGGGGAGGGCGCGGAGACCAGCGTCGCCTCTCTTGACTTCAGGCTTTCTCCAGGAGGCTTTTGATGGCTGGGCTGGATACCAAGAAGCGGTTTACCGTCCCACATACATATTCAGAATGTATGTGGGACGGTAAACCATTTCTTCAAGTACCGCACGATGGCAGTGACGCTGGAGGAAGGCTGGCATCTGCAAAGTTGTCTCTGGGGACCTCTTCACGGCTGTTTGATGCTGAGAAGAAGCAGGTCATGGTGTCATACTAAACAAGAGTTTCGAAGTCAATCATTGTCACTGAATGCCAGAGAGCAAGCAGCACTGATCCCGAAAGAGAAGCAAGATCCACTCCCCAGAGACGGTGAGATTTCCCGAGGCAGAACTTGATATAAGAAGAGCGAGAGTATGTAATTTCGCATCATGCAGAAAAGAACATGCCATACAGAAAACCATCTCTTCGAGTGTCATGGAGAGGCCTGATGCTGGGTCCGAGGGCGCCTCCCTGAAGATGGCGTCACTTCCAGGGGCCTCGAGGATGGATTTGATACTGAGGGTTAGTGGACCGTGTTACATACGTCACAGATAAAGCGTACGCTATACGGTCTACTATCTCTCCAAGTACCACACAGGGACGCCGAGGACAGAGGCTGGGGACACGTCCAGAAAGTGTTCCAGAGCTGGAGAGAATCAGAGGGCAGGCCGACTACAACACATACATCATGCGACAAGCACACACGGGCTAGGAGTCTTGTCTCCACAGTCAGGAGCTGGCGCGGGCGCTGGAACGGGAGGCTTATCCCCAAAGCTGGCAACTCCTCCAGGAAGCCCTCCAAGGCTGCATGTCCCACCGAGCAGAAGTGGACGATGGTCTGTTTCATCATTCCAAAAATATCGATCAAATGCCCACTAGGTGTCAGGCACTGTGTTGGATCTGAGAGGATGGGTATGGGTATGGCAGGAGGGTGGGCATGGCATGTGGCAGAGAGGAACATGTGAGGGGCTGGTCGTGAGCAAATTGATGAAAAGAAGACGGCATGTGCGCCATCACAAGGAACACCTGCCTAGTTCTCCTGAGCAGGCCAAGCAAGTAGTCTCCGGGCACATGAAGCCCAGGTTGTGAGCCCTCGTTCTGAGCATCAAAAAAAAAGAAAAAAAGAATATATATATATATGCCACAAGATTGTTCCAGGCCAGATGGGCTCTGAGCAGTAACCACTGTGCCATCTTCGGTAAACCAGGCAGATGTCATTTTGGTCAACAGACTCCCTAGGGTCAGAACCTCCATCTCATCCCCAGTCTCGGCATTGCCTCCAGAAAACCTTGGAGGAGGAATTTAATATTGATCAGAGGTGGACTTTCATACAAACATAGGAACTTCAACATAGGGGACTATCTCTCCAATACCGTGATGGAAGCTGGGCTGCTGGGTCTCCCTGAAGGTGGTGTCGGTTCCATGGAGCCCTCCAAAGTCTGGCTGGGCTACTGGGACGTGGTGGCCCATGTCACACCAGTCTTTCCTCATGCACAGGCCACAAAGCAAGCCATCTCTCTTCAAGGACCATGCCTGAGGCTGGAAGCAGGGTCTCTTCCCCAGGCAGCGTCACCTCCAGACAAGCCCCCAGAGGATGCACTTAAAAGGCCTTGTTGCAAGATTCGGACATCAGACACGGGCCCCAGGGGTGACCGCAGAGTAGGGCCACGGCTAAACCCAGTGTCCTCTTCCCTCACGTTGGCAACACCTCCGGGGTGCCCTCCGAGGACGGATTGGATACTGAGAGTTAGTGGACCATGTTACATAGGTCAAAAATCACAAAGCCTACGTTCCATAGTCTACCATCTCTGCAGGAACCATGGAGTGGTGCTGACCCCAGAATCAGGGCTTGTCCCTGAAGTTGGTGTCGCTTCCAGGCTTAAGGTTTCTGAGGCCCCATTTGGCATTAGGAAGCAGGCACGTGGGGAACACAAACTGCTCCCCTCAATTGTGGGGGAGCAGTTCTGATATGGAAGACGTGCCTCCCTCCTGAACTAGCATCTCCCATAGGAAGGCCACGCCAACTCGGAAAGACCGAGAAGAGGCAAACCACACAACGCTGACTGTGCTTTGGCCATGGCACGGTCAACGGTGTCTTAATCACAGGGATGGGCAGTGGTTTGCTCTGCATGGCAGAACGGGAAGCTCTAAGAGCAGAGCTCATGTGTGAAAGGGGGCCCTTGACTTCTGGGTAACGACCTACGCGAGCTCACCCAGGCTCTGACAGTCCTCACCACATGCCACACCACCCTTGTAGACTTGAGCTGCAGGGCTGGGTGTGAAATGGGCTCTTCGTTATCCTGCTCAACACCTCCACCTCCTCCCTGAGGTCTTCCCTGGGTCTCTCCATCCCTTCTCATAGCCCAACTGCCAATACAGCCACCTTGGATGAATGGGAGGCACAGCCGAGAGGTCGGGTAATCACCATGGAAAGGGTAGGGCCGGCTCCAGGCAGCACGGTGGGGCACAGCTGTCCCATTAAGTCTTGATGCCCACTGCATGGCACCCCCTGCTCACAGTCCAGCTGCTGAAGACCAAACTGCCTGGAACTGCATTCAAGGCATCAGCCTTTGTCCCCATCCTCATCCCTGGGCTCCCTGAGCCCTGACCCCACCCTCCAGCTCCAACCTTTGCTTCCCCTGGCCCTGCAGGGGGCAGGCTCCACAGCTCCCTGCCCATGTGGTCAAAGAAACAAGCTCATGTTTATCAAACACCCATGAGCTGCTGGAACTGTGAATAAAACATGATCTCTGTCCTCCTGGAGCTTCTAAGCTATCAGAGGAGACTCATGTGGAAATAATTAACGCAGAGCATTGATTTCAAAACTAAAAGGGGCCAAAATGTGAAAAACCAGGGACGTGTAAGAAGAAGGTCTGACCGTTTTAGAGAAAGCTTCTTAGAAGAAGGATAAAGTAAAAGATGAAGGATGAGGAAGCTAAGCCAGGAAGAGAAACCAGAGAGGACCGTGCAAGACTGAAGCAGAGGCATGGATGCAGTGTGGACTAGAGGGGTCTCATGGACCAGATGGAGCGTGAGAGAGCCAGAAATGTGCCAGAGATCAAGCCAGGTGAGGTCTAGATCATTTAGAGCCTTACAGCAAAGTTTAAAGATTACGGGTTTTATCCTCAAGCCAAGAAAAAGAACGGATAAAGAACTTGAGTTTGGCGTTTTTATACGATATCTCTTGCAAATGTGAAAAGAAATTGCTGGGGGCAAAAGTGGAAGCAGGGAGAAAGAATACAGGAGGCTCAAAGAAGAGAGTGGTGCCCTGGACAGAGTAGGAGCCACGGACATGGGGGGAAGTGGGATGTTTGGGAAGTTAGGAAGACGAGTGGAAGAGACGTGGTAAGGTCCCAGGTGTGGGTGGGGAATGGGGAGCGGTAAGACCATGGAAAGCATCTGGGCGAGTGTTGGTCACAGAAGCCAGGAGAGGGCCTCTGGGCTGGGCAGCACACCTCTGGGCTGGGGAGCACGCCTACGAGCATGGGTCGGGGGCACGCGTTCACTGCTGAACACTCCGAGTTCAAAGCGCTGGTAAGAAATCCTAGTCCAGATGCTGAGTCGGCAATCGGATGCGGGTCACCGACGGTCCTAATGGAGGCACTTCTGGGGGAAAGGTAGGGTCAGAGAGCAAACAAAAATGAGACATGAAGGATCCACCAAGAAGATGGTGGCTCGAGATTTTTTAGACTCGAAGGATCACAGCCTGGTAGGAGCCCATGGGAAGGCTGTAGGAAGTGGGGGCTGGAAAGGGCAGTGGGAGACCCCTGAGAAGCTGAAGAATGGAGTCAGGCTTTGGGGCAGGTGCTGCTGGGCCAGAAGGAGGTCACCTCCTCCACTGGTCCTAGGGAAAGGGAAGCAAGGGGCCGGGGAGGATGTGGGGAAGCCACGGGGGTTCTCTTGGATGGCCTTGATGTTCTCTGTGTCCGGGATCGGGGAGGAAGCCAGTCACATCGCTCCTTGGTATGGGGGCTCCTCTGACGCAGGGAGGGGGTCACTGGCCCAGCATCAGATATTCCACTGAGTAGTGGGCGAGGAAAGAATGGACAACTCTGAGTAGCAAAGATGGACCCAGAAAGTACCCTTGTCCTGGATAAAGTGACATGCCACTCCACTGGCATCCTGGACCACTAGAGACACAGGGAAGCCCACCTTTCCCTCCCCCCCCCAGACCCCAGAGGGTGGCTCTTCTCACTTCCCCAGACCCCAGGCATCACTCCACTCCCTTGCACGTCTACTGGCTCACCCACTCTTTCAAGGGCACATCGACCCACCCATCCACTCGCGTATTCCGTCTCACAAACTCACCCCCTCACACACATCTACTCCCCCACTAATTCACCTGTTCATTGATGTCCTTGCAGACACACAGCCATGAACACACATGTGCCAACATCAGTCCCATGAGGAGCCCAAGGCGGCCCTGGAGCGATTTCTGTGTTCCTGCCTCCTGGGAGCTCACAGGATGGGAGAGAGACAGACACAATCCGCAGAGTGACGCGTGATGACGGAGCAGCACTGCGGCGAGGATTTTGAGTCCAGAAACAGGACAGGGTTTCAGCTCCTGCAGGATGGCCCGGACACAGAAAGCACCGTGTTCCTCCCAAAGAGGAGGGGAAGCGGGCGGGGAAGGCAAGCAGAGGAGATGGTGAAAAGACCCACTCACCTCTTAGTATTTGGGAGGGGATACACAAGAGGAAGGGGAAGAAACAGATACATCCTCAACTTAATAATTACACAGAGGGCAGAGGGAGCACAAAATCATTTCACTTAAAAAAAAAAAACTATTTCATTTTTACTGTAGAGAAACTTAGATGTAAGCTGTTTAAAAAACAAGCAAACAAACAAAACTGAGGTGTAAGCACTAATAGACTTAGAAACTGATTGTATACTTTTTGAATCATCAAAAAACAATTTTAAGAAAAACGTTGTTGTTGTTGAGTCACTAGGTCATGTCTGACTCTTTTGTGACCCCATAGACTGTAGCCCTCCAGGCTCCTCTGTCCATGGGATTTTCCAGGAAAGATACTGGAGTGAGTTCCCATGCCCTCCTCCAGGGGATCTTCCCGACCCAGGGATCGAACCTGCCTCTCCTGCACTGCAGGTGGATTCTTTGCAACCGAGCGACCACTGAAGCCCAAGAAAAACGTGGTGTATATAAGACAGCAGGAAAGAAACTCAGGGTGAAAAAAGAAAACAAGCCTTAAGTGCAATTTTCTGAAGTTAAAACAAGAAAATCCAGAAAACAAATGTGAGTTATACACCCTTAAAAGGAGTTTCCAACTCAAGTCAAAAATCCTCAAAGCCAACTCTATGTTGTCTATTTGAAGCACACATTCAACAAATTGAAAAAATAATCAAACCCAAGGAATGGGCATCCATTTTCATGCATTTGACTCTCAGGCAGCCCACACAATCATGCAATGACATCTGAAAAAACCACGGAATTCATACAGCAGCCGACGGCCAGCAATCAGCTTCCTGTCGGCAGCATCCTCAGTTTTGCATATACAGCAATTTGCTCAACTTATTTGTGCAATTCCTTAAATGATTCATTGTGCAGGTTTTCAAATGGTATTTTAGGGGTGCTTGAGACCCCCACCACTGTCAGGATGGTGCCCACAGCTCAAGGTCTCCATCCAGCTCCAAACAGGGCAGCTTTGATCTGATCTATTTTACTTATTGGGCTTCTGGGTAATATTTGGACTGAATAAAAGGCTTGGCTGCCGTTGAAAACCAGTATTTAGTTACATTTTGCTCTTATTGTTTTATAAAAATAAGTGGAAAATGGAAAAAAGAAAATCAGTGATATCAGTGGTAAGAGTACAGATCTCATATGTACTTAAGAAATTAAGACAAACACGGAAATCCTTAGGCGAACCCAATATGGCCAGTCCTAAGTTTCAATAATTGAATTTAAGGCAGTCAACTATGTGTTTGGAAAAAATAAAATTAAAGAACATCCATGGAATGCTAGAAATTGCCTGGAAAGGTACAGAATGTTGAGCTCTCGAGGAGCAGAATTCTTTGGAACACACAAGTCTCTGATTCAACTTTCAAACAACACTTTGCCTTGAATACAGACTTTCAGAAACAATTATATGAGAAAGCAGGGTTACCAGACTCAGGAAAACAAATGAAAATGAAGCAGAAGTGCTTCTGAATTTCAAGTACCCAAGAGCACAGTCATTATATAGGTTGATGAAAAACACCTCTCAGAGACAGAAGGTACCATCCATAGCAATGACACTCACGAACATTTACATTAGGAATAAAATAGCATCCAAAGATGGGGAAATAGAAGCACAGTTTCCAAAAACCTCTCAGTCCAAAGTCATCAAGTGGGCAAAAAGAAAATGAGAAAAATACCTCGAATCCAGAGACAAGCAACATCATATTTAACAGAAAATGAGAAATAAAGAAAAAGGTTTACTTCTTCAATATTAGTTTATACTGTTCAAAAAGTTCTAATCAATATAACAAAGGCAAAAAAATAGATAAATGTTATAAACTCTTAGAGTGAGGTTTAAATTATGATTGTTTTATAGGTTACATAATTTTTTACTAAGAAAATCCAAAAGAATAAACTGAAAAGCCTGTAAAATGAAATGCCTTTACATCAAAACCTATAAACAAGATGTCACCTGACTTTTAAAGGCCCCTCGAGTCATTCAAAAAAGTGATAAAAGAAGGCACAAAGAAGACATCCATAAATTCTCAAAGTAGTTTGTGTGTCCACATTTTCTAACCACGATAAAATAAGATCACAATTTAATAAGAAAGTATAAGCAACAATACAACCCAAATAAAGTAGAAAATAATTTAAAAAGTAAGTTCCATTTTTGCACATTTTATTCAGATAATCATTTCTTCTAAGAACAAGAAGAAATGAAAAGCATTAATTACAAGAAATTGAAAGCATAATTACAAAGAGTTTAAAATTTTGAAAAGACTACATATTAAAACTCATCACATGCAGTCAAAATTGCAACTAGAGGCAAATTCATATTATGAAATGCTTTCATTATTAAAGAAGAATAACAGAAAGGACATATGAACAGGTCCACAAAATAAGGAAACCAGAAGGCAGGAGTCCATAAGGATAAAAGCAGATATTGGTGAATTTGAACACACACACAAAAAAGTTAAATTGACAACTTATTCCAAGAACTGATTCCTGAAAAATCTCAAAATAGACACTCCTGTAGCTCATCTAATACACGTCCAAAATTAAGAATGATAAAGACGACATAGAAATAAATTTTATTATACAAATAGTACTTACAATTCTATACTAAGAAGTATTTACATCTCAAAACATAGATTATTTCCTAGGATTAATATTGGCTTTAAAAGAATCACAGCGCACTCACTATGTGCCAGACTCAAGGCAAGACACTTTATCTCTTTAATTCTCACAGCGGCCGTCTTGTTATCCATTTAACAAGTGCACAAAATAAGAATTAGGGAGAAGACATAGTTTTCCTGAGGTCACATGAGAAATGAGAGAGCAAGAATTTGAACCCAAGTTGTCTGATTCCAGTGCCTGCACACGTAAACACTAAGCTATATGAGAAAAAGAAGCAAACAATCTAAAGATTTAGGAAATCTAAAGTATCCAATAAATACAGAAGAAATAGAAAAGGTTGCCAGAATTATCCCAGGAGAGTTATATAGCTATGTTTTTTCAAGTTTTCCATGAAATAGATCATTTAAATGATGTACATATGGTACAGAACACAGAAAAAGATGGAACGCTCCCTAATTCATTTTACAAAGCTAGCATAACTTTGATATCAAATGACCAAAACTTTAATTCCAAATACTAGCAGACCAAATCATGAAGTATATTAAAAGAACAATAAACGAAAACCAGGTAGAATTTGACCCAAAAATGTTTCAAAGTTATGAAACATTATTATAATTCATTTCATCAATAGATCAATGGAGAAAAACAACACAAGTATCTCTACAGATATCAAAAAAGTATTTCAGGAAATTCTAATCCATTCCTGATTTTAATCATACATGAAGTAGATACTTAATTAGCATTATAAAAAACATACAGCCTTAAAAAGTACCTGTTATCATAATTAACATGAACCAGAAATGAGACAAAGATTTGTTATCAACAATTTAATGTTTTGGAAGATCCAGACAATACTATAAGACAAGAAAGAAAAGTAAAAGAGATAAAATATTTTCAAAAATTTTCTATAATTGTATATGACACTTTACCTAGAAATTCCAAAACATTCAACTGAAAACTTGTAGAACATATGAGAAAATTTAATGAGATAGACAATAATAATAGATACATAATCTCTTCCCTACATACCAGTAATAACCAGTTAGAAAATACAAGAAAAATTCACAACAGAAGCAATACGTAGTTCCTTGAAATAAACTCAATAACAAATTGTGAATTCGTCAAATTTGATGAATTGTGACTATATATTATAAACTATAAAAGATGTAAAGCCCAAGTGTCAAAACATACCAATTCTCTTTATAATTTTATAAAATTTCACAGAAAATCTATAAGGAATGTTTTTAACTTCACTATATCACTAAAATTCACCTGGAAAAATAACAAGTGAGACTAATCAAGAAAATCTTGAAAAATAAGAATGAAGGAAGACTATTTCTATCAAATAATAATACAAATTTTAACAATATGATCTATTAAAACAGCAATACTAGGATAAGAATAGACAGATTAATGTTAAATAGAAAGCCACAATGAGGAACAAAAACTATCTAACATGTAGCATGTGGAAATGGAGCAAAAAGTCGTTTCCTACAATAATTCAATTAAAGGAGTAAAGATTCAATATAGAGAAGAAATCATGAAGGAACTAGAAAAAAAAATGTGACTAAACATATAAGCTTGGGGTAGGAAATGTCTTTCTAAGTAAGAAGTAACTATAAGAAAAAATTAGTGATAGATTTTTTAGAAAATAAAAATTGTAAATAAAAAGTTAAATGCTCCATGAACAAAATGGAATGGTAAATGAAAAATGGGGGCGGGGGCAGGATATTGGTAACATAGGATGGAAAAACAGTTACTATTCTTACTTTGAAAGGTATTAATAAAATAAAAACAAAAGATACAGCAGTAGAGAGAGATGGGTAAATGACTTTCAGTTCAGCATAGTGAATAGCATGTATCTATATGCTATATCCACCAGCCTTTGCTCTTGAAACTGCGCTAAATGAAAGTGCAGAGATTTTGATCTTGAGCATGAGTACAGAGGACAAACACAAGACAACAGGAGATTTGGAATTGATTCAGAGCTGGGAACCCTGGACTGGCAGTGAGGAGAGCTGAAATAAAGGCCAGTGCAGTCAAGAGAACCCACAGAAGTCTCAGGAACCTCCAGGAAAGCCTGGGCCTAAATAAGATCAATTGGCTAAAAGTCTGTTAAAGAAGAAGACAGAGCCCCCAGTCTTCACCTGTTAGGCAAAGCCTTCCCTAACCTGGAGAGAAGACTGAAAAGGCATTACATGCAGAGAGCAAGCAGAGGTGACTGGAGCAGAGATGCATGCACAGCTGAGGGCCAGAGCCCTACATCAAAAGAGAAAGAAGGCAAACTCTTCAAGCTGGATGTTCAGACCACTCAGTCTTCCTTCACAAACCTCACAGAGCACCAGCAATTAGTAAAATTCTAGATCAGAAACTCTTTGGATCATCCAATCAATCTAAAAGAAAAAGACATAAAAATGCTAAAACCTGGGGTTCCACAATACAAAGACCAGTTAGCTCTCTCTACAGTAAACTCCATAGTTTACAAGACCCAACCACGTACTGAGAGCTTCCAAATAGTTCTGTAGTTTATCTGGATGTGTGCATTGTATATATATATATCTATCAATATCATCTATATCTATATATCTATCTATACAACCAGAGAGTTGAGAAAAGAACCTAAAATGAAAGTTAGACAATGACACACACTTGGAAGGAAAAAACAGGAAAAAAAAAAAAGTTTGAAGATTCTTTCAGAGAAAGACAATTTCAAAAAACTAATATTAATATTTTTAGAAATGTCAAAGAAGCGATTGCATCCATGAAACAAAATTCAATAAAACAATATTTAGAGTGTAATAAAAAATTCTTGAAAATCAGAGACTGCAGAAATGAAAATAGATTAAAAGATGAAGACAGAGTAATTGCTCAGTAAGAGAACAAAGAGATTGAGATACAAAAATCAGAGGAAAAATACGTGAAAAGCAGAGAACCTGTCAAAGAGATCCTACATACAAACAATATAAGTTCAAGAGAAAACAGATGAGAGGCCATTGTCCAAGGAACTGAACAAGAGACGTCCACAACTGAAAGACATACGCTTTCAGATCAAAAGGGCCTGGCCAAACGGATGAATG
This sequence comes from Bos indicus, assembly GCF_029378745.1. Taxonomy (NCBI): domain Eukaryota; kingdom Metazoa; phylum Chordata; class Mammalia; order Artiodactyla; family Bovidae; genus Bos; species Bos indicus. The sequence goes on along the minus strand of NC_091780.1, from coordinate 65,959,070 downwards.
TAGACCACATCGAAATATACACACATGAAACTTACAACACAGTGAGAAAAGGCCAGAAGTTCCGGAAAGGGAGGGTAACGGAAGATCACATACAAGGGATGGGAGTCAGAAGTCTTCAGACTTCCGATCAGTATCACGGGAAGCCAGAAGACAGCTATTTACGCTTTTCAAATCTGAAGGGGAAAAAAGGTACCAACGAGAATTCTGTACCAAGCTAAACTATCACCACCAGTGTGGACTAGACGTCACCCTTTTCTTATGTGAAAGATCTCCAAAAATGTACCTCCCATGAACCCTTTCCCAGGAAACTGCTAGAGGATGCACTCTAGCTAAACAAGCGAGTGAACAAAAAATGAGAATAACACAGGATTTACAAAACTAGGGATCCGACCAAGGAGAATTCCCAGGAAGAAATGAGGAAGTGATTCCACGGTAAGGGCAGAAAGCCCAAAGACGAACCCATCCTGAACAAAAGAGGGAAGGAGGCTCCAGGAAGAGAGGTCTTCAAAAAGATAAACACATTAGATAAAACGAAAAACACTAACGTGTTTGGATGTCATGAAAGGCTGGAGATGAATTTGGGATAAGTTCATTAATAACCAACCAAAGAGAGAAGGAAAAAAGAAAGACAAAACCAAAAAATTATCGACTCCAGAGAAAACAAAAGTGCAAGGAAAAGTAAAAAATCACAGTGCTGTTGCTGAACTCTCAAGTATTTACAGTGTTGTAATACATAAAGACGGAATACTGATCAAACCAAAACTGAGCTAAATAAATTAAAAGAAGGGGACAGACAGGTATTCTTGTGTGTGTTGAGGCCAAAGGTGAAAGATTTCAATCTTCATTTTCTGTGGTTGAAAAGTCAAGGTAATGCCTAAGTCAAAAAAAAAAAATTTTTTTTTTGAGAACTAGAAAAATCAGAATGTTACTTAGAAAAATTGTTGTAAATGTCAAAAGAACGATTTAAAAGAGTAAAAAGCTGTAGCTTAGGTGGATATGGAATTGGAGTGGAGAAGGATGCTTCTACATAATCTTGTAAAGCTATTTGACTCTTAAAATGAAGCATATGCATGACTTTGACAAAAATAAAACTTAATGAAAGCTGAATAAAGCAAAGAAACTGAACTGGCAATTCAGCTATAGAGAACCAATAAAGATATGGGGGAAATGCTCTTATCACAGATAATAGAAGAACTGAAAATGAGAAGAATGAAATTTGGCAAATTGATGAATGTTTAAAACCTTGATAATTCCCAGAGAAAGTCACTTGTTAAACTAATTCTGAGAATGTAAATTGGTACAAAGTTCAAGGGGGACAATTTGGCCATAAAATGCTCGCACCTTTTGACATGGCCACTCCACTCTTACGAGTACAAATAAGAGACATACGTGAAGATGGAAAAACAAAGCTGCTCACTCCAACTTCTATCATCCAACTTTTAAAAATCATGTAAATATCTGACAAGCGTGCGTCAATTAAATCAATTATGATATAGTCATTTGCCAGGATACTAGGTAAAAACAAAATCATAAGATAGGAAATTACTTAATGGCATGGGACATGTTTAGGATGTCTACTTAGGTGAAAAATTAGGATGGCTATGATGAACCCAATTAAAAATGTGTGTACATATGTATACACATACACACACACACTCACTTTTGCAATTTACAAGTGAAACCAAAAGACCAGAAGCTGGTCTTCAAAGTGTTGGCAGTGGTCATCTTTGAGTGGTGAGACTAGGGTGAGTCCTGTTCTTCCTCTTGTTCTGTTCAGTGTTTTGCAATAAATGTGTTTCTTTTTCTAGAATTATTACATGTAATAAGTTTTAGTTATCAGCTTAGTATCTTTTCTAGGAAAAACTCACATGACTCCCCCTTCTTCATTCTCTACTACAGAAATGAAATTATCTGCATAATTTGTAAAAGAGATTTCAGTGTGGGGCAAGGGTGTGAAGGTAACCCTGAGTCCTAAAAAGGACTCTGGTGTCCAGTCAGCTGCAAAGTGACCAGTTGGATCGGACCAGGGATGAAGGCCAGGTGTCTGGAGTCGGGCCCCAGCTGACCTCACCTCTTTGCCCTGGGTAACTTCTGAATGGCTTCACCCTCCACTCAGAGAAGCAGCTGCCAGAAATGGCCCCACCGCTACCTGCCCTCTGGGACCTGCATGTGTGCCCCAGCTCTCCTAGGATCCCCTCCGGCTTTATCTTTCCTAGACCATGCCTGACGCTTAGTCACCGGCACACGTGCCTCTTAGAGTGTAACCCAGAAAAGCAGAACTCACCCAGCGAAGGAAGGGATACACCCATCGGAATCACCCAGGGGAAGTCCTGTGCTCCGCCAACCACACCTCCACGGGCTCCGTGTAAACAACCTTCCAAGACAAGAGGGCTGAGTCACAAAACCAAGTCCAACTGTGTGAGCGCATGTCTAACCACAACCGCAGTGTCCAGCCCCAGCAGGGCTGTTGGGAATGGCGAGGCCAGCCCTGGGGACACGGAGCTGGAGCAGAGCCGCTCCCACCTTTGGGATGCTTCTAATCCAACGAGAAACGAACAGCCATGGCATGGAACTCAGGGGTGCTGCACGGGTCTAGGTGCGAATGGGCGAAGGACGAGAAACTCAGGCTGGACCACGGCAGAGGGGAGGATGGAGAGTTTCAGCCAGCCTGGATGTTCCTCAAGATAAACACGGGGGCCCATGTGACTGGCTGAGCCGATCAGCGCCCTCAGCCTTCCACCCATCAAGGCAGCACTAGTATTAGCATCACTGCCATCATCCTTATATCCAGGGATACACGGAACTGGACTGATGACAGTCTTCAATCCCAATACCAGCCATCACTGGTCCACAGACGGCTCTTTCAGTTTATCCCCTTTAGGCGACATTTTAAGAAGGTACTGCTCATTCATAAACCCACCAGAGTGTCAACCCAGAGGTGGCCACTCTGTGCAGCCCCGGGGTCACAGGGTCCCCCTGCAGCCCTGCTGCTGGAGGTGGGCACCCCCCAATCCTGGATTTGGGAGCTGTGCTCCGGCTCTCCACCTCTCACCCTGATCAGTTCTCGCCTCGCCGTTCCTGACCTGGGGACCAGGCTCAGCCTGGCTCTCCCTGCTGGGAAGGAAATGGGCTGGTCTCAACAGCAGACCAGACCCAACTGATCTTCTCCCAGAGGTCCTGGCAGCCAGGGCTTGGGGGCAAGTGAGCACCAAGTGGGCTCTGGGGCAGGGGGCGAGCTCAGGCAGACCCAGGGTGGCCCTGCATCAGCTCCCCTGATGGGCAGGGCCCTGTGATCCTTGTATTTTGAAACGAGCTGTTTGGGGCAACTATTAGGAGCAGGAGGAGCATTTTCTAGACGCTTCTCTGTTTTTATAACCCTTCTCTGCAGGTAACCAAAGTTACCAAACTGGTGGACCTGGCCAAGAGCACTGGTTCAGTTCTTTCATCCTGACACGCAAACCGCAAACCGTGCTGTGATGCTCTCAGGACCCAAACCCTGGCATGAATGGAGATATAGCCTCCGATCCCACAGGTGGAACAGCAGACACCAGGCTCCGTGCCCAGAGCACCTCCCCACTCCCCTATCAGCAGAAGTGAGGGGACAGTCGGGGCCACAGCTGGGACACATCTAAGCGGGCCCACCTTCCTCCCCTCCGGGCAGCTGCCAGCAGCTCACGCTGACACCGGGGCCGTCTGCCGGGGACGCGGCCCAGACCCCGCCAAGCTAACGGACGCTCACTGTATCATGTTGAAAAAACACACGAGCTGGGAGATGCCTTAGATCTGCAGGAAAAGAAAATAAAACCTGGCCCCCAAATTACAAGTGAGGCTCAAGGGCCTGGAAGGATCCATGCGATGGGATAGATTTTCTCTTGCCCCAGTGGGCGCAAGGGGGATGACAGAGCTTGGTGCTGTCATCCTTGCTTCAATCTGCAGATGGGGAAACTGAGGCCAGGCTAGGCAGCCTCTGGCTACAACTGCGAGACTCAGGTGATGAAAAGAAGGATGCAACACCCCTGAGAGGGTCCCTGGGGGAGACCAAGGTCCTGGGAGACCAGGGGAGGGAAGACGTGAGGAGGAGGAGGCCAGTGGGGAGATTCTGCGCGGGAAGGAAAACCCACAGCACCGCTGAGGCTCAAGGGCAGGGACGGGAGAAGAACACGTGACACGGAGCTCACACGCTGCACAGGGCAGGGAGCTGCACGCAGGGGCCACATGCTTCGGTCAGGGCACAGCTCTTCACACTTTCAAGATGCTGGCAGAATCAATGAATGAAATTTGACTTCCCTTTTACAGATGACGGGCATGGGACTTGGAGAGGCCTGGTGATGTCCCCAAAGGCACACCTTGCTGTCCTTCCTGGTAGAAAGAAGACGAAGAAGTCAGAAAAGAATGAGACACAACAGAATCGCCTGTCCTCGGGGGGCCAGGCTGGAGCCAGCGTCCACTCAGCGAGGACTGTCGGCCCCTCCAGCACTCACACACGTGTCCCATTGATATCACGACCAGCTCAAAGTCCCCTCTGGCTTCTGGAGGGTCTAAGGCCTCCAACAAAAAGTTTCAAAGAAGGGCTGATGAGGCTGACCCAGCCCGCTCCAGTTTCATCAGAGAAGCAAAACCAAACCGCGGAATTCTGTCTTGCAAACCCTCAGCCTACTCAATGACAGCTGAAGGCTTGTTTTCAATCTTCCCTTCCCTTCTTGGGGAGGAGGCCTCAGCGACCCCCACAAACCAGACTCAGTTCTGGCCGGTGGCCACTGGGTTTCAAATTTTGAAATGGGCCTTTTGCAAAATGTTCAGTTTCAAGCCCTTGGTCCGACTGCTTACATTCTGTCCAAACTTCCTGGGGGAGTGAGATTTATTTAAGAAAGGAATAAAATCCCCACGTTCAACCCATCGAGTGAAAACACGTTCCATCCCAGGCAATTTCAAGGATTAAGGTTACATATCTCTTAATGAGTCGCAGGTGGAAGGCAAAATGGAGCTGGCTGGAAGAGTAGGACCAGCCTCAGTCATGAGGAGGTGCCAGTCCTTGGTGCCAAGGACCCCGATTCTCTGCCAGGGAGGTAATCTGCCCCCCAGCATGGCCTCACAATCATTCCTTTGTACATTCATTCATTCTTGAAGAGGGCACGCAATGCTGCCTGAAAGGTGAGTAGTCTGGTCTCATCCTAACTGGCATTCTGTAAAAACTCAGTTGAACTCCTCGTTCTTCTGGGACAGGGGAATATGGGTACCACATCCATTTGGGAGCTTTTAAATGAATGCAGGTGACACCATCTATTACAGCTCCTTAGTAATTTCTAACGCATCTCTTCCCTCCCTGGTATCGCATTATGTACAGGACAGGTCTTATATTAGGTAAGAAGAGCCTCATAAGCTTTTGCTAGATAAGGTTGGGCTTCCCAGGTGTCTGCTAGTGGTAAAGAATCTGACTACCAATGCGGGAGATGCAAGACACTTGGGTTTGATCCCTGGATCAGGAAGATCCCCTGGAGGAGGGCATGGCAACCCACTCCAGTATTCTTGCCTGGAGCATCCCATGGACAGAGGAGCCTGGCGGGTTACAGTCCATGGGGCCACAAAGAGCTGGACACAACTGTGTGACTGACCACACACACACAGACACACACACACACACACACACACAGACAAGGTTAATTCTCAGGACAATCCAGCCAGGGAGGTATCGTTATCCTTGTCTAAGAGGTGATGGGGAGGCTGGAGGTCCAGGGTGTTCCCCGTCTAACCCACTGTCCCGCAGCTGGAAAGCAGGAGGAAGTGGAGGAGCAGCCCCCTCGCTGGAGGCACAAAAACAAGACTGTTATTTTCGACCTCCTGTCTTGGCAGAGGCCGGGGCAGCTTTCGGGAAGACCCAGAGCCTCCATTCCACCAGTCCGAGCCAACGTTGCCCAAGGATGGGCCGAGGTCCAGGGCAGTCGGAACTGCCAGGATCCTGTCTCACTGTCTGGCACTGGACGCAGGAAACTGGACTCGAGGGAGAATTTGCACGCGGGTGGGAGAATGCCGTGGACCATCTGACACACCACCACCTCCGCGCAGAACAGCTCCTGGCCGTTCTCAGAAGGGCCATCCCAGTTCCACAAAAGCACATGTATTTTTAGCTCTTCGTTCATTCATTCAGCAGTAATTTACTGGGCGCCTCCTAGGCTCAGGCTGGGAAGGCCCTGTGGAGACAGAGAAGAATCTGACCCAGTTCTCGGCTGTGCAGGCAGGTCAGCTTGGTGGAGACATGTAAACGAATGCTTGTGAGCGGAGGAGGATGGGTAGCCCCGGGGATTTAGTATGTGCCCTGAGGCTGGGGTGTGGCTGAGTGGTCAGGGAAGGAAGCCCAGTGGGACCTGCTCCACTCACTGCCTCACACACGGGTCACTGACTTGCTCACTCATTTACTGATGCGTTCACTTATTCACTCTTCCATTCACAGAGCGCTCCATTTATTCTTGGATGACATACTCATTCACTGAGTCATTGACTCACTCAATAATTATCCTTTCCCTCGATAACTCTAATATATGCATCCCCCCATCCATTTGCCTATTCACTCCCTCATTAATTTGTGCATGCATTGATTTATGTACTCATTAGTTAAATTATTCAACTTGGTCTGCTTTTTACTGACTTTATTCCCTCACTCATTTTTTGACTTATTCATCAATTAATTCATTTGATTCCTCATCAACCCACTGGCTTATTCATCCCCTCATTACTAACTTCTACTAAAGCATTCATTGATAAACTCGTTCTGGAATCCATTTATTAATTCACTCAACTTTCACTTATTGGACTGTTGACCTACTAGTCTTTGGTCCATTCCCTCCTTGACCTATTTGGACCTCACCATCCACCTCTTGACAGTTTTACCCACACAGAGACTCATCCACTTAAGAATGTAACATACACACATTGATTTGCTCAATGCATCATTAATTTATTCCCTCATTCTTATACTCCACATGTTCACTCGATTTTCCATTCCATTGTTTACTCAAAGACTCATTCATTCACTAACTCACTGCCTCATTCATTCATCATGTATACCATTTATTCAACAACTCATTCAACGAATATATTACAAGTGCTCCACAGGCCGTGCATATGAGGAGTGCAATTCCTAACGTCCTGGATCTTACAAACCAGGGATTCGGTTACTGGCTCAAGCCTCTTCTCTTTTATGTGATATGTAAGCATGTGATATGTAAGTGGGGTCTTGCCTTCTGTGCTTCTGGAAAACCCACGTATTTGCCCTTATACTGAATTATATTTATCAGTAATCCCACCTAATCCCAAAGAGTTACCTGATGGCTGGAACTCGATCTGATTTAGATATGAATGCCATGACTAATACAGAGCCTGACATGCATTTGGATCTATACTTGCTGAGCTGAAATTATTACCCTAGTATTGGTTATTTTTGCACTCTCTCAGATACCAAGTGCCAGAAAAATTTTTAAAATCTGGGGTATAGGGACCTCCTGCCATCACCTCCCATCAGATCACTGGTATTTGCCCTGAGATAGGGTAAAAAAATAATCCAAGTAATGAATTATGATCTCAGTATGCAAAATATCCAAATAATTTCAGTGCAACACGCAGAGCAGAACTGTACCCTGTGCTGCCCTGTGCGTAGGCGCTGTGTCGTGTCTGACTCTGTGACTCTGGACTGTCACCTGCTAGGCTCCTCTGTCCGTGGGATTCTCCAGGCAAGAAAACTGGAGTGGGTTGCCATGCCCTCCTCCAGGGGATCTTCCCAACCCAGGGATCAAAGCCAGGTTTCCTGGATTGCAGGCAGATTCTTTACTATCTGAGCCACCAGGGAAGCCCAAGAATAGTGGAGTGAATAGCCTATCCCTCCTGCATTGCAGGCGGATTCTTTACCATCTGAGCCACCAGGGAAGCCCAAGGATAGTGGAGTGAATAGCCTATCCCTCCTGCACTGCAGGTGGATTCTTTACCTGCTGAGTTACCCAGGAAGCCTGAACTACGGACTATGTACCATTACAACAAATATCTTTTAAAATGTTTTATTTCATACATTTCAGTAATGGAGACTTGCGATAATCATAATCCTTTTTCAAAATACATTTTCACCACTGGTCGTCTTCTTTCTTAGTTTGTCATAGATTTAACTCACTAAAATATAAGAACGAACACAACGAATACTTTAACCTCTATGTCCTCACTATACACAGAATTAATATTGATGGATTAAATCTTCTTGGTTAAATGGATCTCAGAGAAGCAAAACTGGGTCGACCACAATTATTGTTTCACAAAATTTTATCATTGGAATAATCTTGGCATTTTAATTTTCTTTATATATGAATTTTACTTATTTATTAATGTAGTCAGGTACTCATTTTCAAAAATAAAATCAATAGCAAAGAATCTGCTTCTAAACAAGGGGGAAGTAGGCATTTGCTGTATGAGGCAGGGAGCTCAAGCTCGGTGCTCTGTGACAGCCTGGAGGGGTGGGATGGAGGGGAAGACGGGCAGGAAGGCAACGAGGAAGGGTGCGTATGGCTGATTCGTGTTGACGAGCGGCAGAAACCAACACAATATTGTAAATCAATGATCCTCCAGTTAAAAGTAAATTAATAAAAACATAAACAAGAGGGTAAACTTTGCCTATTAAGTCTCTCTGTGTACCCCTTAAACAGAGGGGTAGACAGTTGAATTAAACAAATCTTTGTTTCATGAATAATCGCATCATTGGTCATGAGTGGCCACTGGGATTTTACTAGCCTGTTTATCTTTAATTTGTTTAATTATTAAAAACCCAAGGAAAACACAACCAACCCAAGAATAATATCTTTGACTAAGTCTAGAATTCATCTATGCCCTTTTTACTTTAAGAGGTAGCACTAAATCTATTTTCAAATGAAAATCTTTTTTTCCTTTTTCAACATGAATTAACTATGATGTTTCTCAAACAAATTCTTATCCTTGGTGCCAGCATAATCTTTGATTTGTTTTATAACTGCATGAAACCATCTATTTTTAAAGAATATACTCATCATCCATAAACAAAATGGCCAAACCAAGAATAAAAACTTAATCTCATACTTACTTTGATCTATATTCTCCTTGACCACATAGGTAACAGTTAAATAATAACTAATCATTAAATAATAGCTAAAATAACCAAGGGGCAGTCATTCTGGGGCACAAAACAGATGAAACATACACTGATCATTGGCTCATATTTTATACTCATTCACTTAGTTAACCATTTCTTTAATCCTAAATTTTTTCTTTCATGAATCAAACCCACTTCAAACTAAGAGAAGAACATATATTTAGCTTAGCTGTGTCTCACACAAACCAGTAACAACTTAATGTGCCTCTTCTTAATGGAGCCATGGAGTTCACATTGAGTGAGTGAAGTAATTATATTTCAGAACTGAAGTTTCAAACTGAACTGAAACTAATTTCAGAACTGAAGTAATTATATTCCTTGTTTTAGAAATATCCTCAATGTTGGTCTGTGTTTTGAGCTCTCTTTTCTTTTCAATATATTTATTGATCTATTCATTTATTTACAGATAGTATAAAGCCAGTATCTATGAACTCTCTCAACTAGATTCTCCAACATCCTGAGATGATTCCCCCAAGAGTCATACACTAATTGTCTTTTCACCATGGACCTCAGGGGTTCCAAACGTGATTGATCATAATTTTCATTCAGATGCATTCCATTCACATCATTGGTCCAGGTGTGGTCTTTCAGCATTTAATTTGAACAGTTTCTAGATGTTACAATGAACAGCCATGAATACGCAGTCCTAACTCAACAAATGGAGTACTGACTTCCTAAATGAGTAACAGCCTAGATCATCATTAAGAGAGGAATGGGACAAACACGAAAGGGGACATATCAGTGTTGAAATGAATGGGAAAGCTCAGTTTTTTTTTTTTTTCCTTTTATCTCATTTGTGCTAAATTGTGTTAATCACAAACTTCAGCTCATAACACATTCTCATCATAGGTCTATGCGTGGCATTTAATTTTAATTACATTTATTCTTTTTTAATGATACAGTGGAAACCCACAAGCTAACCACCCAAACCAAGAACTTTATTACTCACATGGCATGGTGTGCTCCTTCCCCAGAGGCATTAGGCAAAGCTCGTCATGGTTGGAGAGTAACTTAATGAGCTACAGTCGATCCACCCTGTGGAATGAAAAGATGTTGACAAATGAAAATGCCTGGATTCGGGTTTTAATTTAGTGAACACTAGGTAACCATGACAATAATTAATTGTAAACAATCATTTATACTACACTCTCATCTCTGGCTCTACGAATGAATGGACCTACATTTTATTAATTAATGTATTCAGTTCATTTTAATAGCATAATAAGCACCCTTAAATGAACCACCCAACATAAGAACTATGAATCTTGCAGACAAGAACTCTGGGCCCTTTACTGACATTGATAAGAGGTTAGAACTTCATTTTGTAAAAGATTCCTGTTGTGTTGAATCAGATTCAACACGGACCTCGGTTGACAACACAGTCTTATCATTGGTCCTTTTATGACCTTCTTTGGTTATGTCCTGTCCTTCCTTTTTTTCAACTGTTCGACTTGCAAAAACCAGGAGTCACTATCAGATAGGCAAGCCATCCGCATGGTGCTCTGGGTGAAAACAAATCTGCTTGCTCTATGATGGACTAAAATCCCACTACCCAAGGTATAAAGCAGTGAGAGGAACAGCCATCAAATATATCCCATACTTTCAAACCATACACTGAATATCCTAAACAGGTTCCCCCAAAGAAGACAAGAACTTGGCTATTACTCACCTTCAGCCATGAAGGTCTTGATCATTAGAGAATGATTAGTAGTTCACGTCCATTCTATGAAGGACAAAGAAAATAGCCAAAAAAAAGGGGGGGTGGGGAAGGAGAAATGAATAGGCATTCTTTTATAAATTAAAATGTTAAATGAAATGACAGAATATCTCTTGTCCTGAAAAAGAGAAATATAGAAAGGAAAAAAATTCTTTCCGTTGATCCATGTTTTCCCCTTGATTGACTTGCTATTTAGGTTTTGACTAATTTACTTCATTATTTATTTCCATTTCTCTTAACAAACTAGAACTCACCACTGATCGAGAGCAAGAACACTGACTGTGACTCTTCTCTGTCTAAATGACCTTACCCCAAACAGGAAATTCCTCTGGTTTCCTGGTCCAGTGGTTAAGACTTCACCTTCCAATGCAAGGGGTGTGGTTCTAGGATGATATTTAAAAATGTGCAGCTCAACAGTTGTATTGACTGGTTACAGCCTAATCCTTCATGTGTAATTCATTCTCATCTCTGGTCTTTTAAAATTTTGTGTCCAGATGTAGCCTTTTATCCATTGTTCTGTAATCCAACAGACGGGTAGCCCAAGGATGAAAACTCTGTTTACCATTATACAGGCCTACAGGCTTCTTCTCCAGAGACTCCCTAGCCACGACATTTACCTATGAGGAGTCACTCTGGGGAGCACAAAACAAATATTAAAAAGAATGAAACAGCCTAGATTTCGACTTTGCTCTAATACACTAATGGATGCAGAGTGAGAAAATTAAGACTAACCTGAAAACTTTGGGTGTGCCACTTGCTTCAGCTGGCAGAAAGTTAACCCCTCTTTTAATCTAATTAGTTCAACGATAAATTTTTTAAACATTTTTTTAAGATTCTTTTTAATGTGGACTATATTTTAAACTCTTTACTGAATTTGTTACAATATTGCTTCTGTTGTTAGGTTCTGATTTTTTGACCATGAGGCATGAGGAATCTCAGCTCCTCAACCAGGGATCAAAACCACACGCCTTGCATTGGAAAGTGAAGTCTTAACCACTGAACCACCAGGGAAGTCCCTCAATATTCTTCTTACCCAAACCAGCAAGAGACAGAATTTCTGCTCTAAGAGGGACATCATTTAAGCAGCACTGGTTAAATCATAATTATTTCAAGACATGCTCATTACTGGCCCAGGCTTTGTCCCTTTGAGCGACTGATTGCTATTAACTTATTCATTTATGCACTCTAATGATAAAACTGCACACACTCAATGCCATAGCATGAATAATACTAACACATGCACAGTTCGCTGCTCATTACCAAACTGATAACAGACAGTGTAACTCTGTAATGGAATTCTGTGAGCACAATAGCTCGTGCTGCCTAACAAACTTTTATCAGTGTCCTTCTTTAATTTAAACAGTGCTTAATCTTTTATTTAATTTTATAAACATGTTTCCTAATTAGTAATAAAACAAATAACCAGCAGACCACAGACACCCGAGAATGTGAAACTGACAATTCACGCGTCTGTTTCTGTGTGTTGCATTCTGAGAGATAAGCAATGTGAATACTAACTCCTCCAAAATAGGTTAATAACACGTGCTCCATTACCTATGCAATCACTGCTCTAGGCCTGGCCACATTTATGCATTAATTCACTTATACTAATACAATCATTACCCATGACCCAAAAAAGCCCCCAAACAGGATAATCAAATATTTGTAACAATTGTCTATAGGATCATTTTCAACAGAGCCATAGATTAGATTTCTTCCCATGCTGGACCTCAGATATACAAACAAGTATTATTCATCATCCTTGTCTCCGACACCATCAGTCATTAGCAAAGGTTCAAGCACAGAATCTTTTTCTTCATAGTGCAAAGTCGCTTCAGTTGTGTCCGACTCTGTGACCCCATGGACTTAGCGGTCCAGGCCTGTCTGATGGTGGGATTCTCCAGACAAGAAAACTGGAATAAGTTGCCATGCCCTCCCTTAGTGGATCTTCTGGACCCAGGGATCAAACCCATGTCTCTTATGTCTCCTGCATTGGCAGGGGATTCTATACCACTAGAGCCACATGGGAAGTCCCTTTTCTTCATTATATTCTGCCTATTGATTTATTAAGTTATGACTTATGACTAAAAAGAAATATACATGAATCAGAAAAAAAAAAAAAAACCCAAAACAAGAACCTTGATATCCCTGAGATCTACCTATCAATCGTTTCCCAGAAACGAGGTCTGTTTCCTGAATTGACCTCAGTGCTTCATACATGGATGCCTTGACACAATTTGCCCTCTCAAGCCCTGTTATTGGACTAAGTTGCCCTGCTTTGATTCTATTTCCTACTTCTTACCAATGCACCGACCATGATAAACCAACCAAACCATGACATGAACTTTAACTGTGGCTCGCACTGGTCTCCCCGCTCCTGACACAACACTGAGTTGGGGCCATGGCAGAACACTAAAATCAGTGCAGGAGTGTTCATTCTGAACAGCACAAAAAAGAACAAAAAATAAAGTTTGAGATCTTCTATCTATTAGTTGTTTGCATTCCACCTTTCCTAGACTCAGCCATTCAATATTCATTAGTTTACAGTATTCTTTCCAGTTGAACCTCAGAGTTGGAGACACTTATTCATTGTACATGACTTATACATCACCAGTAGTTATCACTGATCCAGCATTCCTTTTTAGAGTCATAGATTATCAATAATTTGTTCCTTTTTTTGCTGACTAGTATTCCACTGCATAGATATACCACTTTTGCTGGTCTATTCACCAGTTGATGGACATTTAGATTATTTGTATGTGTGTGTGCTCAGTCATGTCCGACTCTTTGAAACCCCACAGGCTGTAGACCTCCAGGATTCTCTGTGCATGGAACTTTCCAGGCGAGAATACTGGAGTGGGTTGCCATTTTCTCCTCCAGAGGACATGGATTCAATATTGTTCCACTTTTGCTTCATTCATAACTGATCAAATCTCATATCTGCTGGTCATCATTAATGACCCATGTTAGACCCTCATTTTACTCATTTGTGTTACATTTGTATCAATTAAATCATTCATCATGGATATTAATAAAAATCACATTATTTAAGAAAATATACCCATGAAATCCTTAAATATTCCTGAACTCTGGCTAAAGAAGCTTTTTCCATATACACTGTGTGTGTGTGTGTGTGTGTGTGCGCGCGTGCGTGCTTCGTTGCTCAGCCATGTTCAATTCTTTGTGACCCCGTGGACTGTAGCCCACCAGGCTCATCTTTACTCAAACAATAACTGAAACCAAAATAAGATCTTTGACTACTACTACTCACCACGTTCTCTTTCCTAACATAGGCAACATAATCTTGACCAAGGCAGAACCCGAGATCAGCTTGGTGCTGAGATATTCTCCTCTCTCCATTGATGCACAATTTCCAGTCTCCATGTATGGAGTCATTTAAGTGTTTATTAATTCATAGTAATTTTTATTTTTCTTTCAATACAATAAACATCAAACATGCAACTGACTCAGGGCAATTACTGGTTATTACTTATCACTGAAAATATGCGTAATTTAAGACATAATATATTTAGTCCATTTTATTATCTATTTCAATATATTAATATTCATTTTCCTGACTAAATATTTTATTAATGAACAATGTTTCACCCTCTTCATCTTTATTCATTTATACATTTGCTAATTTATTCTGCCATTGATTCATTTATAATTATATTTTTAAAATTCATGAGCACAAAGACCGAGAAAGAGATCACTGTATAATACTAAAATCTATCTACAGTAATTTAAAGTATGCTGAATAGATGAGTTCTTTTGCATTGAACCTCAGACTTCTGGACACACAGAATTCATTGTATGTGATTCACACACCAGACATCATCATTAGACAGTGACTGGTCAAATTTCTCTTCATTTGCATCTATATTTGTTTATTAATTCATTAATAAGGAAAGTGAACGTAAAAGTCACTCAGTTGTGTCCAACTTTTTGCGACCCCATGGATTATACAGTCCATGGAATTCTCCAGGTCAGAATACTGGAGTGGGTAGTCATGCCCGCCTCCAGGGGATCTTCCCAATAATACTATGCCTCCTCATACATTCCTGACCTTAGTTGAAAGGGTCAAGTGAAGCAGAGACAATAAACTAGAATTTTTCATGTTGGACCATCTTCCAGGCACACATATATATGACTCATACGTCAACATTGGTCATAATTGATCTAATATTGCCCCCCTTTTTAAAACTCATTTCTATAGCTTTATTGATCCAATAATTATTTCCCTAATAATAATTTTTAAAGTTATGATTCACAAAATTTCAAGAATACTTTTTGTGCCCCTAATCTATATATAGAATTCTTCTCACAACGATACATCTCTTGTTAATTATCCTCAGTTTTTCTTATGTATATCAATATAATGTTAACTCTATCTCTATTTATCACTAAGTTAGAGCTGCATTCTCTAAATATATTTCACACTTTTAAATGAATAACTTAAAAAAAACAGAAACTGAGAAAGCAACTTCATGATTACTCACATTAATCTCTGTATTCCTATTAGACACAGGCAACCGGAGAGCTCATGACGCTGGAAGATGCATCTGTTCTGAGAAGCACAGCATAGAGCACACAGTAAAACAAATTAAGACACAATCACCATTTCTGAATAGGCATCAATGCTTTCAATTTCATTATCAATACCTTTTGCTACACAACATACATTCCTAATTGCATGACATTTCATCCCATTGTTTTTTTAATGAATTTATCCATATATGTCTAATGAAGTGAAAGTTGCTCAGTCGTGTCCAACTCTTTGTAATCCCATGGACTGTATAGTCCATGGAATTCTCCAGGCCAGAATACTGGAGTGGGTAGCCTTTCCCTTCTCCAGGGTATCTTCCTAACCCAGGGATCGAACCCAGGTCTCCCTCATTGAAAGTGGATTCTTTACCAGCTGAGCCACAAGGGAAGCCCAAGAATACTGGAGTGGGTAGCCTGTCCCTCCTCCAGCGGATCTCCCCAACCCAGGAATTGAACGGGGGTCTCCTGCATTGCAGGAGGATTCTTTACCAACTGAACTGGGAGGGAAGCTAATTTCATTATTAAAAACAAATCTAAGGCTATACAAGAATATGACCAATATTGATCACAATCAATACAAGAATATGATCTTTGTACAGAAACAATTTCAACAGAGGAATAGATTAATTTTGTTCCATGTTGGACCTCAGAGTTTCAGACACATATTTTCTCATCGCCCATGACTCCATTATCATCAGTCATCATCACTGGTCCATGACTGGATCTATTCCTCTTCATTTGTATGTTTGTACTGATTAAATTATGAATGCATTGATACAAATAAAAATAATACATGGTTCATAAAATCTCTAGGACAAGATCAAGGATATATTTAACATCAGTTTGCAGAATCATTTTGCACATAGACTAAACCTTTTTAATTAATAGACCTCAATCATGTTCATTATTGATTAATCAACATAGTACTTCGTATTTATCATTAGGCCATGATAAACTTTTTAATGAATTTAATACTTTCTAATAATACTGTAAATACCCTTAAACAGATGATCCAGTTCAAGACAATAATGTTGACCATTACTCACCTTGGTCTCACAGTCTTGGTGACAACAGAGGCTAAAATCAGTTTCAGCATCTATTCTCAAAAGGATCAAGCAGACAAGACGATAAAAATGTTGAGACTTTCTCTCCATTGATTCAGAATTTTCACAATTCATTTGCATAGTCATTTAGGCATTTATTAATTTACAGTAATACTTATTTAATTTGCTCTTAATAAACCAAATATCAACTTTGTAACTTTATCAATAAATGACGATCATCACTATTATTCCCACTCAAAGACATATACACTTGATTATTTTATTTTCCATTCCAATTTACGTCATCAGATTTCTTTATAATACTTATAATGAACAGTATTTCCTTGTTTCATATTTATTCACTTACATATTTGTTTATCCTGACATTGATTTCTTAATAATAATAATTTTAGATATTACTGTACACAAAGACTAAGAACATGATCCCCATATATGCCTGGCATCTCCCTATAGGATCACTTCAAAAGAGGGGAAAGTATTAGATTTTTTGTGTTGACCTGTGGTGTTCCTCATCAAAGACTCATACCACAAGTCATCATTGTTTGTCCATAATTCCTTCATGTCAACACTTTTTTACTGATCGTCCATTCAGTATTAGCTATATTTTTTTAAAAAGTGCTTCATCGTCACAAAAACTTAAAACAAGGAAGGTCCTTGGCTCTTTGATTTGTCTATAGAAGGACTTCCCACAGAAACTGTCATCAATTGACCTCAAAGTGTCCTATCCAGATGCATTAATATAATGTTTCATGTTAACCCTGCTTCTACTATTTGGCCATGGTTCACAATCATCGATTATTTTTTTTTATAGAATTTAAAGAATGCAGTGAAAATGAAAACCACAAAACCAAGAAGAGGTTTGACTATGACTCACTTTGTTCTCCTAACCCTTAACACATCAAATGCAACCACAGAATTCATGACCACGAGGAAGCCTTACATTAGCCCACGGTGGCAAGCCTAAGGAGGAGAAGATAAAACTAGAAGATAAAAAAGACATTAAGATATCAGTTTAATTAGTCTTTGAATTCCATGTTCCATTTAATCATTTAAGTAGGTAGTGAATTGGGATCATTTATACTTTAGTTTCTCCTAAGTAAATGAACAATATCAATCTTGACACTGACACAGATCATAGACACAAGACATAGAGAACATAAACAATTTACTTATCCATAACTATATCATTCTCAGCCAAAGAATAACATGCCTGTACCATAAATTTCCTAATTTACATTTGTTTTTAATGTATATTAATAGCATTTCTTGCCTAACCACTTTTCTATGGTTGAACAAAGTTTCACCAATTTCATCTTTATATATTATTTCATTGATCCAATTATAAACATAAAAAGAAAATATATGAACATAAAACAAGATACTTGTATATTCCTGACAGATGTCTATAGGGTTACCTGGAACAGAGGCAGTGGGTCTCCATTTGCATTGGACCTCAGAGTTCCAGACACATACTCATCGTAAACGACTCATACACGCACCGAAAAACCATCATTGATCCAATGTCGTACCTACTTTCTTCATTCACTTCTATGGTGTCTATTTCTGAGTTCATTAATTTACTAATAATAATTCAAAAACTCAATTATTTGCAAAAACCAAAAAGAAAACAAAACCCGAAACCACTATTCTATGTAGAGAATCATTTTCATAACAATGTATCTTTCTTTATACCCTTTGTTTTTCTGTTACATGTCAATTCAGTATTTATCACTGGGCTACTGCTGGCGATTCTTATTATATGTTACTTTTCAACAATACATTAGAATGCTCTCAAAAAAACCACAGAAAGGACACAAGATTTTGACTTTTACTCACACTGTTCTCTGTGCTCCTAACACAGAGATGCAAACACAGAGGTCAGTGCCACGGTGCCACTGCTTAAATCAGCTTGAGGGTGTAGGGTCTGCAAAGAACAAAACAGTCAATGATAAAAAAAAAAAAAGGTTTAAGTACAATACCCATCGAGCTTTGATTTGCACATTTCATTTACTCACATATTGAAGTATTTATAAATTATTCATAATGGATCTATTTTTCTCTTGACAGAATGAACAACAATGAGGCAAATCCATAAACTATAAGTGACTTAATTATCTATCTGTATTGATACAATATTTAGTCAAAGATATACTGGTGAGCCACTTTTTCCTGACTGAGTTTCAGTATTTTCAATTTTATTAATAGTATTTCTTGCCTCGCCACCTGTTTATAGTTAGACAAGGTTTCACCCTTTTTACTTATTATTTCTTTACCTTTTTCTTTACCTATTATTTACATTTCTATATTGGTTCTAAAATTAATCTTTTAACAATAATAAGTATAAATCGATGAATACAATAGCTGTACTGGGTATATTTCAACATCTATCTCTGCTGCTCCTAAGTCACTTCAGTCGTGTCCGACTCTGTGCGACCCCATAGACAGCAGCCCACCAGGCTCCCCCGTCCCTGGGATTCTCCGGGCAAGAACACTGGAGTGGGTTGCCATTTCCTTCTCCAATGCATGAAAGTGAAAAGTGAAAGGGAAGTCGCTCAGTCGTGTCTGACTCTTAGCGACCCCATGGACTGCAGCCCACCAGGCTCCTCCGTCCATGCATTTTCCAGACAAGAGTACTGGAGTGGGGTGCCATTGCCTTCTCCAACATCTATCTCTTGGATGAATTAAAAGAAATACACTAGGTTTTTGTTGGACCTCAGTATCAGGACATATATTATTCATTATATAGACTTATCTGCTACCAGTCATCATCACTAGCCCAAGAAAACCCTTTTATTTTTCATTCTCATAAATATTTGAGTTTATTTATAAATTTGCTACTAAATACACATAAATGAAAAATAAACTAAAATATCCGCCATGTCTATCTCAAAAATCTTTTCCAGAGACTAACTCTGTTTCCAAAACTGACCTCAAAGATACATTTATAGATTAATAAAGGAGATATTTCATGTCAATCTGCTACTTAACATGGCATTTTCCCTTCTTTGATTGTTTGAGCAAGTTCCCGGAGTTGGTGACGGGCAGGGAAGCCTGGCGAGCTGCAGTGCGTGGGGTCGTGAAGAGTGGAACACGACCGAGCGACTGAACTACCAACTATCCACTCAAACTAAAACACTGGCTATTACTCACATGGTCTTAACATACCTACAGCACAAATGAAACCAGAGAGCGTGTAACCGTGGAAGATGCTTCCACCCGCCCAAGTGCACCCATTCTGAGGAGAATACGCAAAGGAGATGATAATAAAACGAGGCACTCTTCCCAACATCTGTCTACAGAATATCCTCTCTGCTGTGAATGGACAAGCTTAATCCAATATTGGACCTCTAGTTCCAGACACGCTTTCATTGTATATGATTCATATTGATGATGACCAGAAATCATCATAGATCCAACACCGGTCCCCCTTTTTCTGCACATATTTCTGTATCTTTATTGGTTAAATAAAAATCCACTAATAAATTTAGCAAGAACAATTCAAAAAATAAAGCAATACAGGTGTACACTGAAGTATTATTACTTTAATGTATCTTCCTCAATAATACACTGTTTTCCATATATACACTCATCAATACAATAGCTCATATATCCATATGCAACCCTCTGATGCAGCTGCCTTCTTTACTTATATTCAACATTTCTTTACTTATATTCAACATTCAATAATAATACAGTAAATTACTTCAATAAAAAAAAAAACAGAGAACTTCAACTACTACTCCCATTAATCTCCACCTTCCTATTATAGAGAGGTGACCCCAGAGCCTCTGTCCTTGAAGATGCTAAACCATTTGTGCTGGCTTCTTTCTGAGGAGTACAGAGCACAGATGATAATAAAAGTATTGACACCTAATAACCAGTGGTTCTTGTTTTCTACACTTTGTTTACTCAGTATTTAGGAATGTATTACTTTTCCTTTCTTCACATTCCTTTAATCTTGTTAAAACAAAAAACTCAATCTTTAGTTTGAAGCAAAACTCCTAAACTGTCTCTTGTGCATTTCTAGGTCTTCCCTGGTGGCTCAGTCGGTAAAGAGTCTGCCTGCAATGCAGGAGACCCAAGTTCAATCCCTGGCTCAGGAAGATCCCCCAGGGAAGGAAGTGGCAACCCACTCCAGTAGTCTTGCCTGGAGAACCCCAAAGACAGAAAAGCCTGGTGGGCTACAGTCTCTGGGGTCACAAAGAGTCGGACATGACTGAGTGACTAATATTCTCACTTTCATGCATTTCTATCTAACCTTGGTCAAAGACGTGACCCTCACTCATTTATTGAATATGATTCAGTGTTTTCAGAGTTTATTATGGTACCTTTTGTCTCACTCAATATGCTCCTATGTGGACAGTGCTTCACTTTCTTACATTTGCTTAATGGTTCTTCAGAGATCCATTAATAGTAACAAATTTAAGTCTATGAAATCAAAAGAAGAATATAACTTACCTATGTTCCTGATATCTCTACAGAAACAATTTTACCAGAAGGAAGAGACTACTGACACTCTGTGTTGGACCTCAGAGTCTGAGACATGTTTTCATCATTTAGGACTCTTCCCATCACGATCATCATCACTGGTCCACGATTAAGTCTCTTTTCTTTGTTCATTTCTATATTTGTTTTCATTAAATCATTGAATAAATGGTAATATATATTAATCATCGAATCAATAAGAATAATAAGTATATAATAATGGTTGTTGTGTTAGTCACTCATTCATGTCTGACTCTTTTCAACCCCATGGATTGCAGTCCACTAGGCTCCTCTGTCCATGGGATACTCCAGGCAAGAAAACTGGAGTGGGTTGCCATTTCCTTCTCCATTTAATAATGGTAATAGTTTAATAATAATAAAAATAATAATTGTGATAATAAAAATAAGTATCCCAAGAATGACACCCTTCAATACCCCTAACCTCAGTTTACAGGATCAGTCTTCTCAACCAATTTTCGACCTCTATTCCGCCCATTATCAATTATTTGAAATAATCATTCTTGATTATTTATCATTGAACTATGGTAATTTTTTGATTAATTTAATACTTTTTAACAACACCATGAGGATCCTCAGACAAATTGCCCAATCTAAGACGACAGCCCTGTCCATCGTTCACCTTATTCTCCTCCCTATCACAGTTGGTGTGACAACTGAGCACAGCAAAAGCTGAAGTATCAGGAACATCCGTCCTACAAAATAACGAACACACAAGGTGGTAAAACTACTTAGATATACTTTCCACTGATCCAAGAATCTGACTATTCATTTGCACAGTAGCTGAGGCATTAACTAAATTATGCTCGCATTTGTTTTTCCCCTTGGAAAATCAATTTCTAAGCCAGTGACTAATACCTGTCACTTTCTAGATCACCCTTAGCCAAACAGGTAATACCCTCATAACATATCTTTCCTATTATCAGTCTTTTCAATATATATATAATAGTAATTTTTACCTAACCACATATTTTTATAATTGAAAAGGCTACATAGTCATCATTTTTATCTTATACATTTGTATATTGATTATTTCATTGATCCAATTATAAAAATAGAAAAAAAGTACATGTTGATAATAACCAAAATAAATGTCTTTGTATATTCCTAACCACTGACTAAAAGGTCACTTCACACACGTCAGTGGACTTGATTTCATTTGCATCAAACCTCAGAGTTCCAGACTCACATTCATCGCACACAACTCGTACACCTCAGGGAGTCACCATCGATCCATTACTGTCCATCTCATTCAAATACATTTCTGTTTAATTTATGAATCACAAATTCACTAATAATTTTATCAGCACAATTTTTTTTAAAAAGAGATGATACATACAGAATTATTCTTACTTTAACACTTTAATATAAGAATATAATCTCTTTATATTCCTGAAATCTCACAAAAGAAACAGTTTCTCGTCAGAGGGAAAATAGTACTTATGTATCATGGACCTCAGAGTTCTAGCCATGTTTTCATCGTTTAGGACTCTTCCCGAAACGATCATCATCATTGGTCCACGACTGAGACTCCACTCTTTGTTCAATTCTGTTTATTGACTAATTCAGTAATTCACTAGTAATAATTTAAAAATCCTATTATTCACAAAACTCTAGAAAAGTCATGATATTCCTATGGTGTAAATAGATCATTCTTACAACAATGTATCTCTTCTAAATTAGATTATGTTTTTCACCTATGTAGTAATCAATTGATGTATCATAAATTTCAACAGTTATCACTGGGCTAGACTTGGCCTTCTGTTATTCTATGTGGAACATTCAGCCAACGCACTGAATACACACACATACACACACACACGCACAAACCAACAAAAAGAAATGAACAAAACCGAGACAAAAAAACTCTTACTCACATTGGTCTCTGTGTACCTAACACAGAGGTGCAATCATAAGGCGCAGCCCCATGGAATAATGCTTAATCAGCCGAACTGACTCACTGGAAAAGACCCTGATGCTGGGAAAGACTGAAGGCGGGAGGAGAAGGGGACGACAGACCGTGAGATGGTTGGATGGCATCACCGAGTCGATGGACATGAGTTTGAGTAAGCTCTGGGAGTTGGTGATGGGCAGGGAGGCCTGGTGCTGCAGTCCACAGGGTCACAAAGAGTCAGACATGCCTGAGTGAACTGAGCTGATCTGAATCTTAGCCAAAAGGGTGACATAATTCTTAATGGTCATTAGAATTGGGAATTTTTATTACTATTTCTTTCCTCACCATCTATGTTCACGGTTAGACACTAATATATCTGTTCTTCTTCATCTTTTATCTGTATCATTAATGGTACTCTCAATGATCTATTAATAATTTTAAAACTCAGTCTTAGAACTTGAACTTTAAACATTCCTAACATCTGCCTACAGGAAAAAATAAAGAAATGGAGTGAGGAATGGACTGGGCCTCAGGGTCCCAGACCTTTATCATTTGTTGTCCATGACTCACCTGCTAATCATCATTGGTACATCTGAGACCCAGTTTTAGTTCATTCATTTATCTATTTATTTCAATTAAATCCTCATTCATTGAAAATAATACATGATTAGTAAAAAAAACAAAGAAAAAGACACTTCAATACCCCTACTTCTAATTAACATCGAGATAGATTATACCTTTCATTAATAAATATCACTGCTATATATTATCAGTTAATCAATATAAGGTTATATATCATACACATTATTGGGCTACATTAATCTTTTGCTTCTATCTATTGCTTTTAAAAATACAACAAAAACACTGAAAACAAGTTCCCAAACCAGACCAGAACCCTGGCCATTACTCACCTGATCTCTGTCCCACAGCAATCTGAAGCTCATGACCTTGATCACCATGGAGGCTGAAGTCACCTTGAGCTTCTATTCTGAAAAGTAATAAGGAGAGAAGGTGATCCCAGATATGGAAACTTTCTCTCCATTGACCTGAAGGCATGTTTATTGATGTTTTTAATGGTTCACTTACCATAATCAATGAAAATGCATGAAGAGAAAGACTACATTTCTTTCATTTTGGACCTCAGAGTTCCAGACACATATTATTCATCATCCATGACTCATATACTGGTATTGATCATCACTGATCCACAAACGATAACTTCCTCTTCATTCGATATTGGCTCTTTGCTACTCCATGGACTGCAGCACAGAGCCTACTCAAACTCATGTCCATTGAGTCGGTGATGCCATCCAACCATCTCATCCTCTGTCATCCCCTTCTCCTGCCTTCAATCTTTTCCAGCACCAGGGTCTTTTCTAATGAGTCAGTTCTTTGCATCAGGCAGCCAAAGTATTGGAGCTTCAGCATCAGTCCTTCCAACGAATATTCAGGAGTGATTTCCTTTAGGATGGACTGGATCTAGGTTGGATCTCTTTGCAGTCCAAGGGACTCACATCATTATAACTCTCTTAGATTTATTATCAGCTTTTAGCTTCCTTGGCTCAGACAGTAAAGCATCTGCCTACAATGCAGGAGACCTGGGTTCGATCCCTGGGTCAGGAAGATGCCCTGGAGAAGGAAATGGCAACCCATTCCAGTACTCTTGCCTGGAGAATCCCATGGATGGAGGAGCCTGGTGGGATACCGTCCATGGGGTTGCAAAGAGTTGGACACGACTGAGCGACTTCACTTTCACTTTCTTTCACTTTACCTTCCTATCAGCTCCTTGGCATCACCGCCTCAATGGACATGACTTTGAGCAAGCTCCAGGAATTGGGGATGGACAAGGAAGCCTGGCATGCTGCAGTCCATGGGGTCGCAAAAAGTCAGACATGACTGAGCAACTGAACTGAAGTAATCAGTTCTTTGGGATAAAAGTTACCTTCTTTCATTTTTTGTCACCCATGAGATTAGTGCAGTCATTAGTTTTAGAGAAATCATCCAACCCCAGACTAGGAATGAGATGATGCTCACATAGGTCTCCTGGCTCCTACAACAAAGATGCCATCATGGGCTGGTGCTCCAGAAAGAATCCTTCCTTCAGGTCCCATGCATCCACTCTGAGGGGTATAAAGCAAGATGGACCATCAATGTGGTAAAGACACTCTCCACTGCTTCTTGTTTCCACACTCACAGTGTTATTCAAGCTATCCTTAACTTAGGGTACATAGAGAACCTTTTGACGATGAACCATTTTGATATTACCACTGAGCCAGAACATAAAGGCTGACTAGGAGCTTCACGGGCTTCCCTTGTAGCTCAGCTGGTAAAGAATCCGTGTGCTATGCAGGAGACCTGGGTTCAGTCCCTGAGTTGGGAAGATCCCCTGGAGAAGGGAAAGGCTACCCACTCCAGCATTCTGGTCAGGAGAATTCCACGGACTGTATAGTCCATGGGGTCACAGAGTCGTACACGACTGAGTGATTTTCGCTAGTGACTAGGAGCTTCCCAGGTGACAAAGTGATAAAGAATCCACTTACTAGTGTGGGAGACGCAAGAGACGTGGCTTCAATCCCTGGGGTCAGGAAGATCCCCTGGAGTAGGAAATGGCAACCCATTCCAGTATTCTTGCCTGGAAACTTCCATGCATACACCTCTCTGATCACTGACTCTGTCCCCCTCGACCTTAACCTTAGTGGTAACAGCCGTGTGCCGTTCATTAGTGATTGAAATTCAGGGTGTCTTGGTATATTAATAGTATTTCATGGCTCACCACGTATTTCAGTAATTGGAAATTGCTTCATTTCATCCATCTTTATTTTTAATTATATATTTATGGATTCTCTCATTTTCCAATTATAATAATACAATGAAAATTCATGAACACAAAGACCACAGATAAGCCCCTCATTTATCCCTGACATCTCCCTATAGGATGCCTTCTCAAGTTGAGAATGGATTAGATTACTTGAATACTGCATCTCAGAATTCCAGATAAGTATTCACCATATATCACTCACAGATCCAACATTGTTCCTATTTTCCTACCTTTATTTCTACTTGTATTGATTAAATAAACATTCAATATTTTTAGCAGTACAATTTAAAAAAAGTCTTAATGTGTATAGAATAATTCTTACTTAAATATATCTCTCTCTAACAGATTGTTTTTCATACGTGCTTTAATCAGTGTAACGGTTTGGATATATCAGTGCTCAACACTGAAAAGCACGTGCCTTCTTAATTTTATACCATATTTCTTAATAATACAGTAAATTAATCTAATAAAAAAACAGAGATCCTCAACTATCACTCATATTAATCTCCATGCTCTTATTAAACAGAGCAAACGGCAGGCTCACTTGTCCATGGCAGATGCTAAATCACCTGAATTGCCTTCATTCTAAACAGGACAGGACACAGCTGATAAAAACACTGAGACCTAATAACCGCTGACCCTTGTTTTCTATGGTTTATTTTCTCAGTATTTAGGTATTTGTTACTTTTCCTTTTGCTATCTATTTTTTTATCTTGTTGAAAGGAAAAACTCAATCTTTAAGTCTGCGGCAAAACAATTAAACTGCCTCTTATGCATTTCTATCTAACCTTGGTCAAAGAGGTGACCCTCAACCATTTATTTAATGGGACTCAGGAACTTCAATGTTCATTATGGTATCTTTCGCCTCACTCACTATGTTCATATTTGACAAAGCTTTACCTTAGTTTTCCTTATATATAGTTATATTTGCTTAATGGCTCCATCGCAGATCTCTTAATTATAACAAATCAAAGTCTATGAAATCAATGTAAGAATATAATCGACTTATATTCCTGGTATCTCTCTAGATAGAAACAATTTCACCCGAAGGAAGACACTGCCAATGTTCTGGATGGGACCTCAGAGTTTCAAACACAGTTTTCACTGTCCAGGGCTCTTCCCATCACAAACATCACTGGTCCGACACGGATTGGACCTCAGAGTTTCAAACACAGTTTTCACTGTCCAGGGCTCTTCCCATCACAAACATCACTGGTCCGACACTGAGTCTCTTTCTCCCTTATTTCTATATTTGTATTGATTAAATCATTGTTAATTGGCATTAATAAAAAGAATATATGATTCACTCAACATCCCAAGAATAAAACCCCTGAATATCCGTAACCTTGGTTTACAGAGTCATTTCCCAAGAAGGCCCTTTCTCTTCTAATTTTGGACCTCAATCCTGGCCATTACCAATTATTCAAAATAATCCTTCTTATCGTATTTATCACTGAACTCTGAGTAACTTTTGATTAATTGAATACTTTTGAAATAATACCGTAAGTATCCTCAGACAAATCACCCAATCCACGACAACAGCCTTGAGCACTGTTCACCTTAAGCTCCTTCCTGACGCAGAGGTGGTGTGACTACCACGCACAGCAGAAGCTGAGGCAGCAGCAACATCCACCTGCAGAATAACAAGCAGACAAGGCGATGAAAATACTGAGCTATTCTCTCCTGTGATCCAAATATCCCACTGTTCATTTGCTCAGTAACTGAGGCATTGACTGACATATAATTAGTAACTGAGGAACTTATTGTCAAAGTTGGAACTGACCCAGTCAGTACCTAACACCTGTCACTTTCTATATCATCCTTGGGCAAAGAGATGACACCGTAATACTACATCTTGATGGGTATCAGTATTTTCAATATATATTAATGTATTACTACATGATACTAATTTTTGCCTAACCACATTTTTGTAATTGAAAAAGGCTTCACATTCATCTTTTTTAATTTTACACATTTTTATATTGACTATTTCATGCATTCAATTATAAAAACAGAAATACATGGAAGAAAAGTTATGACCAACCTAGAGAGCATATTAAAAAGCAGAAACATTACATTGCTGATAAAGGTCCGTCTAGTCAAAGCTATGATTTTTCTGCAGCCATGTATGGATGTGAGAGTTGGACCATAAAGAAAGCTGAGTGCCGAAGAATTGATGCTTTTGAACTGTGGTGTTGAAGAAGACTCTTGAGAGTCCCTTGGACTGCAAGGAGATCCAACCAGTCCATCCTAAAGGAGATCAGTCCTGAATATTCATTGGAAGGACTGATGCTGAAGCTGAAGCTCCAATATTTGGCCGCCTGATGTGAAGAACTGACTCACTGGAAAAGACTGATGCTGGGAAACATTGAAGGCAGGAGAAGGGGACAACAGAGGATGAGATGGCTGGATGGTATCACTGACGCAAAGGATATGAGTTTGAGTAGGCTCTGGGAGTTGGTGATGGACAGGGATGCCTGGCATGCTTCCACTGTCCATGTGGTCGCAAAGAGTCAGACATGCCTGAGCCACTGAACTGAACTGAACTGCCGTGATCATAAAAACCAAAACAAAGATCTTTGTATATTTCTAACCACTGCCTATAAGGTCATTTCAAATAGGACAACAAGCCTCAGGGTTTCAGACACGTATTTACCGTACACGACTCATACACCACGGGTAATCTTCACTGATCCAATATTATCGCTCTTTTTCCTATGTGTACTTCTATCTCTTTATTGTATAAGCCACAAATTCACTAATAGTGTTAGCAGTACAATTAAAAACACAAAAACTGCCTGGATGAACCTAGAATTATTCTTACTTTAATATATATCTCATTAATACTCTCAACTTTCTATATGGTTCATATATCCATACTCAACACTGAAATGCGATGCCTTATTATATTCCACATTTATTAATAACACATTGCATTATGTTAATAAAACAACAAACTGAGAAAAATTTCAACTATCACTCGCGTTAACCTTCATCCTCCTCCTGTTCAGAGGCAACCATAGAGCTCATGCTCATGAAATACGCTAAATCATCTCTACTGGTTCATCCTTAGGAGTATAGAACAAAGATGAAAAAATATTCATACCTAATTGCCATTAATCCTTATTTTCCATATTTCATTTAGTCAGGTAGTTACTATTTTTTTCTTTCTCTCAGTATTTTTTATTTTGTTACAAGTGAAAGTTCAATCTTTAGTTGGAGGCAGAATAACTAAACTGACTCTTAGATATGCATTTCTAGCCAATCTGGGTCAAATAGGTAACTCTCACTCATTTATTTTGTGGGCATCAGTTTTTCCAATGTGTATTAATAGTATCTATTGTCTCACAAAATTCCAGTATGGACAATGCTTCATCCTATTT
Source organism: Bos indicus (assembly GCF_029378745.1). NCBI lineage: Eukaryota > Metazoa > Chordata > Mammalia > Artiodactyla > Bovidae > Bos > Bos indicus. Next base: position 65,929,983 of record NC_091780.1, on the reverse strand, counting down.
TTCCTTATATATTTATATTTGCTTAATGCTTCCGCCATCACAGATCCGTTAGTAATAACAAATGTAAGTCTATGAAATCAATACACAAATATACATTTTTACATTTCTGACATGTGTCTATAGAAATAATTTCACACAGGGAACAGATTACTTATGTTCTGTGTTGGACCTCAGAATTTCAGACATGTTTTCACTGTTCATGATCTTCTTTTCATGATCATCACTGGCCCAGTGACCGAGCCCTCGATTTGCTGTGTATCTCTATTTGCTCATTGACTAATCTATTTATTGACTAACCATTCTCACAGCAGTGTACTCATTTTAATTTTTTATAATTCACTAATATTTTTATATTGAATATATGTTGATTCATTGGAGTATAATTGGTCTACAATAGTGTCTTAGTTTCAACTGTGTGGCAGCGTGAATCAACTATATGCACACAAATACCCCCTCTGTTTTTCATTTCCTTCCCATTTAGGCCATCACAGAGCACTGAGTAGAGTTCCCTGTGCTATACAGCAGGTTCTCATGATTTAACTGTTTTATATCTGGCATCAGTAGTGTACATGTGCTAATCCCAATAAATGATATGCTGTTATTCATCTATGAGTTAATCAATTCATGTTTCATAAAGTTCTATACTTATCACTGAGCTGCACTGCCCTTTGGTTATTGTACATGGAAATTCAAATAATACACTGTATACACAGAGGGAAAAAGTCACTGAAACTATGATGAGAAATTTGACCATTACTCACACTGGACTCTGCGCTCCTAACATAGAGATACAACCGTAAGGTGCGTTACAAGAGACTCCAAGTGTGGATGTGTCCATTTTGAACAACAGAGAGCATGATCAATGAGAAGAAAAGAAAAAAATTTATGACCACTGACTCTTCATCTGCTTTTCGTTTAACCAGTCATTTAGGAATTTATAACTTTTTTAGAATGCAGACATGGTTTTCTCTTAACGGAAAGAATAACTTTAAATGTGAGACTGACTCAGAATAATAAAGTCAGCTCTGAAGAGTTCAGGTCTGTCTGATACTTGGCCGGAGAGGTGACACCCTTGACCCACCCATTTCAAAATGGACATCAATGTTGGCAGTTTTTATTAATATCTCTTGTTTCATCATATATGTTCATAATTAGATAATAATTCACTGTTTTCATTCATCTATTATCTATATATCTTTAATAGTGCTTTCATTGATACAGTAATGATTTTTAAACTCAGTCCAGGAACTTGAACTTTGTACATTCTAAACACCTGTTTACAGGAAGAAATAAACAAAGAAAAAGAGTATGGGTTTTGTCCTCAGAGTACCAGACTCTTGTTTACATCATCCATATCATCATCACTGGTCCATTTGGGCCCACTTTTAGTTCATTTATACTTATATTCATATCCATTAAATCATTACTTCACTGATAATAACAAAATAAATATTTGAATAAGAAAAACCAAAGAGCAAGCCATTAAACATCCCTGACTCTTCTTTAATTAACCCCAAAATAGATTGTACCTTTCATTAATAAATATCAATGTTATATATTATCAACTAATCAACATATGGTCTCAAGTCATATTTATCACTGGGACATAGTTAACCTTTAGCTTATATTTACTACTTTCAAAGAATATTATGAAAACACTTAAACAACACAAACCAAGAAGAAATTTTTGAGCATTACTCACCGTGCTCTTTCCTGAAAATGATATTGATCATAGTAGAGGCTGAAATCACCTTGAGCTTCTGTTCTGAAAAGTATCAAACAAAGAAGGTGAAAACAGAGATTGAAACCTTCTCTCCATTGATCTGCAGACTTGTTTATCAATGTTTTCATTGGCTCAATTATCACGACCAATAAAAATGCTTGAATAGAAAGACACTGCTTTTCTACTGGATCTCAGAGTTTCAGACACGTATTATTCATCATGAATGACTCATACGCCGGCATTTATCATCACTGATCCAGAAAAGAAGACTGGGTCCTCATTCTGTATTGTTAATTGATTAATTCATTGATTTGCTAATTATAATTTATAACTCTAGGATTCACAAAACCCAACAAAAGATTGACACAGCCAACACACATGTTTCTAGAAAAATACTCACACCATTATGTCTTTCTTACCTATGATCAGTTTTTCACATAGGCAATAATCAATATAATGCGTCATACTAATCTCTTCATTCTCAACAGGATTAAAATGACCTTCTTTAACCATACTTCAAATATATTAATAATGCAGCATAAACATTAGACAAGCCATTCAACCCAAGACGACAAATTTGATTCTGCTCACATGGGTCTCCGGTTCCAACAATGAAGATGTCATCCTAAGCAGGTGCCCCATGAGGAATCCTTCCTTCAGGTCTCATGCTCGCCCTCGGAGGAATATAAAGCAAAGCGGACCATCAACGTGGCGGAGACAATCCCCACTCTTCCCAGCTTCCACGTTCACATTATTATTCAGGCCACCCTTAACTTAGGACACACACAACATCTGTCAAAAACGAACCACTGGGATCTCACCTTTGTGCCAGAACCTGAAGAATGTCTTTCACTTAGATCCTATCACCCGTATCCTTTGCCTAAGTGGTATCGGTCATGCACCATTCATTATTAACTGAAATTCAGGGTTTCCATAATACAGTAATAGTTATTTCTTGTCTCACTACATATTTTGATAATTAGACAGTGTTTTACTCCATTCACCTTTATTTTTAATTAAATGTTTATTTATAGAATCTCATATTATCCAATTATATGGATATATGCAGCCTGGCATGCTGCATATAATCCATATAATCCATGGGGTCGCAGAGTCAGACACGACTGAGCAACTGAACTGAACTGACTGAACTGATATTCATACGCAACACTGAGATACAGCTGCCTTCTTTACTATATCCCACATTCCTAATAATACTGTGAATCACCTTAATAACAAAACAAACCGGAAAAACCAACAACTATTGCTCACATTAATCTTCATCATCCTATTATACAGAGGCAACTACAGAGCTTGCGTCCATGAAAGATGTTAAATCCTTCTACTGCATTCATTCTGGGGAGTACAGAAAACGCAATATAAGGAAAATATTGAGAACTAAGCTTACTCAATATTTAGGTATTTATCATTTTTTCTTATTCTCTCAATTTTTTTGTCTTGTAAAGAAAAAACACAATAATTAAACTGCCTCTTATTTCTGCATTTCTACCTAATCTTGGTCAAATAAGTAACCCTCAGAAAATGTGTTCAATTTTGACCATAGTTCATCCTATTTTTTCTTTATACATTAATTTATATTTACTTAATGGTTCTGTCACAGATCCATTAATATATAACAACAAATTTAAGTCCAGAAAATCAATACAAGAATATGGTCTTTGAATAATCCAGACCTCTCTCTAGAAAAGCAGTTTTGAAAAGGGAGGAGACTACAGGTGTTCTGGATTGGACCTCAGAGTTTCAGACATGTTTTCATCGTTCAGGACTCTACCCGAAACGATCATCATCATTGGTCCGTGACTTAGTCTCTTCTCTTCATTCATTTCTATATTTGTATTGATTAAATCATCAGTTGATTGATATTAATAAAAATAATATATGATTTAGTAAATGTCCCAGGAATAAGACCTTCATATTCATAATCTCAGTTTACAGAATGTTTTCTCATTCAGAGGCTTTCTCTTGCTTTGTTCAACCTCAATCCTGCACATTATTTATTAATCAAAACAATGTTTCTTATCATATTTACCACTGAACTATGGGCAACATTTTTATTAATTTCATACTTTCTAATAACATCATGCTGCTGCTGCTACTGCTAAGTCGCTTCAGTCATGTCCGACTCTGTGCGACCCCATAGACGGCAGCCCAGCAGGCTTCCCCGTCCCTGGGATTCTCCAGGCAAGAACATTGGAGTGGGCTGCCATTTCCTTCTCCAATGCATGAAAGTGAAAAGTGAAAGTGAAGTCGCTCATTCGTGTCTGACCCTCAGCGACCCCATGGACTGCAGCCTACGAGGCTCCTCTGCCCATGGGACTTGAGCACCCTCAAACAAATCACCCAGGCCAACAACCTGGCCCATTATTTACCTTAGGGCTTTCCTGACACAGAGGCAGCCGATGATTGAACACAGTGAAGGCTGAAGCAGCAGGAACACCCCTTCTGAAGAATAACAAGCAGACAAGGTGATAAAAATATTCAGATATTCTCCCCATTGATCCAATAATCTGCGCTTCATTTGCACAATAACTTAGTCATTTACTAAATGATGATAATATTGACTTCTTTTTCCCTTAATGAATCTAATGTCAAATTGATTACTGACTCAGTCAGTAATTATTACCTATCATTTTCCAAATCATTCTTAACCAAAGAGATAACATCTTTCTAGGACGTTTTTACCTAATGGATATCAGTCTTTTCAATATAGATTAATGTATTAGTCTATGTTAGTATTATTTCCTAAAGCCACATATATTTATTATTGAAAAGTCTTTATAGTCATCATTGTTTACTTTATAAATTTGCAATTAACTATTTCATTGATCAAATCATAAAAACAGAATGATGCATGGTCATCTACCACGCATGGTCAAAAAATGCACGGTCATAATAACCAAAACAAAGATCTTTTTATATCCGTAACCTTTGACTATAGGATCACTTCAAATAACACAATGGAATAGATTCCATTTGCATAGGATCTCAGAGTTCCAGACATGTATTCATCATACATGACTCATACGCCACAGGTAGTCATCACTGATCCAATACTGACCCTCTTTTTCTACATATGTTTCTATTTCTTTACTGCATAAATCATAAATTCACTAATAATTTTAGCAGTGCAATTAAAAACAGAGGAGCTTTGGTGTATACAGAATTATTGCTAGTTTAATATATCTCACATTAATAGTCATTTTCCATTTAGAGTTAATCAGCATAATGGTTCATATAAACATAGTCAAGACAGAAATGCAGCTACCTTCTCTACTCACAATACCTTCTCTATTCCACATTCCTTAATGATTGAGTGAATTTCTTTAATAAGAAACACTGAAAATGGAACTTCAACTATTACTCACATTAATCTCCATTCTCTTATTCTTCAGAGGCAACCGCAGGTCTGGTGCCCACGACAGATGCTAAATCATCGCTAGTGCATTCATCCTGCGGAGCACGAAACACAGAAGAGGGTGAAAATGTTGAGACCAAATCGCCACTGACCCTTACTTGGGGCATTTCATTTATACCACACTCAGTTATTCATTATTTATTCTTCCTATGTTTTTTTCTTAAACTGATTAAAAGAAAACTTCAATCTTTAGCCTGAAAAAGAATAAATACATGGCTATTATATAAGCATGTCTATAGCATTCTGGCCAAAGGGGTGACCCTCACCAGTTTAACGGGATTCAGAATTTTGAATTTGTATTCACAATACCTTGTCTAAAAAGAAGATACTCATATGAGAACAACTTCACGAGTTTTCCTTACATGTTTATTTATGTGTTTAATGATTTCATCATAGATTCATTGTTAATAACTACTATAACTATGAAATTAACAAGCATATGATCTTTTTGTATTCCAGACAACTCCTTATAGAAACAATTTCAACAAAGGACATAGACTACTTATGTTCTGTGTCGGATCTCAGAAAGACGCTTCAGAAATGTTTTCATCCTTCAGGACTCTTCCTGGAATGATAAGCATAATTGGTCCATATGTGTCTCTGTTCTTTCATTTCTACTTGTTTATTGACTAAACAAGTAATCCATTCATAAACAGTTTAAAACTCTATTATTCAAAACACCTAACAAGCCCAGGACATCACTACTGTGTAAATAGTTCAATTTCACAGCAATGTGATTTCAGCATCTTTTTTAAAATTAGACGCTATTTTTGATTTATATATTAATCAACTAATATTTCATCAAATTCTCTATTTTCCACTGAGCTATAATTGACTTTTGGTATTCTGTATGAAGATTTCAAACTGTAACCTTAATACACACAGACACGCACAAATAACACAAATGCAGAAATCAACAAATCCGAGATAAACTTGACCAAATTTCTTTCAGGTAAAAATAAGCAAACAAACAGGACAAGAAGTTGGCTATTACTGACAACTGGGCTTTCTGTTTCTAACACAGAGATGCAATTGTAAGGCACAAAATCAGGGGGAAAGGCTTAATTAAAATTTTAACAGTACTTGGAAAATACTCAACAAAACCTTGTTATAGCTAATATATCTCTGCAGAAACTCTCATCTCAAATCTGTCTCATATTTATTGTAAGGTTTCACAATGCATTAATCAATAGAAAGCTTCATATTCATTACTTATTTATCAATGGGATTAAAATGGCCTTATTTGATTATCTGTAGAAGGGAATGGCAACCCACTCCAGTATCTTGCCTGCAAAATCGCATGGATAGAGGAGCCTGGTGGGCTACAGACCACGGGGTCACAAAGAGACACAACTGAGTGACTAACATTATTTGATTATATTTCAAACATCTTATTGGAAAAATAATAACCAATGCTGCTGCTGCTGCTAAGTCACTTCAGTCGTGTCTGACTCTGTGTGACCCCATAGATGACAGCCCACCAGGCTCCCCCGTCCCTGGGATTCTCCAGGCAAGAACACTGGAGTGGGTTGCCGTTTCCTTCTCCAATGCATGAAAGTGAAAAGTGAAAGTGAAGTCGCTCAGTCATGCCCAACTCTAGCGACCCCATGGACTGCAGCCCACCAGGCTCCTCCATCCATGGGATTCTCCAGGCAAGAGTACTGGAGTGGGGTGCCATTGCCTTTAGAAAACAGCAAAAAGAGTTAAAGAGCAGGTACTGCTCAAAATGGTCTCCTGCCTCCTAAAAAATGCATTCCGACACAAATGCCTGCCCCCAGATTCTTAGGTTCCCTTTACGTAATACCTCAGACTCCACAAAACGTATTTATCACACACAGCTCACATGAAACGAGTAGGCATCAATCGCCCAGTGCTATCTCCTTTCACCCCATTTATTTCTATATTACTTGCTGTCTCAGAGCAACCGGAAGCTCACAACCTTGATCACCATGGAGGCTGAAACCACCATGAGCTTCTATTCTGACAAGTACCGAGCAGAGAAGGAGCGCACAGAGAGAGACATTTGCCCTTCGTGGATGTGTATTCATGCTTTTTGATACCTTCATTGGCTCAATTACTGAAACCAATGAAAATCCATGAAGTGAAAGACCACATTTCTTTTCTATTGGACCTCAGAGTTCCAGACACCTATTATTCATCATCGATGACTTATACGTTGGCATGGATCACCACTGATTCAGAAACCATGACTTTTCATTCGACTCTGGTAACTCATTCATGCCTTAATTCACTTAATGAATCGTCACGTAATGACGATTTTAACACTATGGGGTTAAAAGGAGGCCAGTGAGGTGTCATATGGCTCATAGGTCTCTAGAAATTTTTCACATCATTCCATCTCTGTCTTACCTTTACTATCACCTTACCCCTACATCACTTCCTTGTTCATCAAGAAACTGATAAAAAAAAATGGCCTTCTTTGATTTTCTGTCACCTAAGTTAACAGTGCAATCTTTACTTTTAGAGAAACCACCTTAGAACAGATGAGGAATGAGAGGATTCTCACGTGGGTCTAGGTTCTATGGTTCCAACAGCAAATAGGCCATCCTAGGTTGGTGCTCCATGAGGAATCCCTCCATCAGATCCCATGCATTCACTCTGAGAAGTATAAAACAAAGCAGATCACCAGGATCGTCAAGACACTCTCTACAGCTCCCTGCTTCCATTCAGGCTTTCCTTAACCTAGGGTATGTGGGAAATCTCTTGAAAACAAACCACTTGTATCTTACTGTACAGCCATAAGACAAAGGCTGACTATTCCTTACCCTGTCCCTGCCATCTTCCCTAAGTGCTAACATTTATGGCCCATGGCTTCTTCATTGAAATTTGAGGTGTCCTTGCCATATTCATAGTCTCCCTTGTCTCAACCCATGCTTCCAGGACTGGCAATTGTCTTCCACCTTTCACCTTTACATCTCCTCCTGTGTTTGGGAAGACCTACTCTATTTGTCCATTCTACTCAACAGAAAGTTCCAGCATCAAAACAAGGACCATGAGACCCTGATGCATTCTTGACCTCTGCTATAGTGTCACTCCCATCAGGAAAATGGATGGACTTGATTCTATTTGCATAGGACCTCAGCGTTCCAATCACGCATTCATCATTCACAATTCATACGCCACCAGCAGTCATCATCGATCCAGTGTTGTCTCTTCTTCTCTTCACTGATTTCTACGTTCTTTAACCACTAATTCCACACATCTCTCCTGGATACACCCCCTTAAATGTGATCATTACTCACCCGGGTTTCTACAATCATAAGGTTCATGACCACGGACTACTGACGGTTTATTCAGCTCAAAGGCGTCAATTCTCATGAATAGAGTCCAGTCCATGAAAACCAAACAAAAAGAGAGAGAAAAAAAAATTTAGGGTCACTGATTTTTCCACTCCAAATTTCATGTTCTGAATCATGAGGCATTAATACCTATTTCATAAGGCAAAGAGATTGCTTTCTAGAAATAAAACTATACTCAAATTTGAGAGGATACAAACAATACAAGTGGCTCTCCCTGTGCTACATCTACAGGACGCTTTGCCAAGCAGTTGACCTCTTAGGTGCATTGTTGCTAAATGTGTATCCACAGAGGCAATTTTTATCATTATTTCTTGCTGGACCGCAAGTGTCCAGAGGAGACACTAACTGACCTTTTCTACTCAATCTAGTAGGTATATCCTTTCAAGGGACCTGTCTTTTGATAACAAGAAATCTAAATTCACTAACCCAACCTAAGAGTATGACTTTATAGATTCCCAATATCTGTCCACATGAAGAGAGAAAAGTAGACTACAGGGGATGTGCTGTCATGGCCCTCAGGCTTCCAGACACTCTGGGTTACTTGCCCACCCCTCGTCCTCTACCCAAGTTCATCGCTGGGTCCCTAAGACCCAGCTGTAGGTCTTTCATTCATTCATTTGGATCATATAAATCATCATGTCATCAATACTGATGAAATAAAAGCAAGATGACCCCAAACAGCAAAAAGACCCTTGAATATCTCAAACTTCTCTCCAATCACTGCCACCATCGAGGAACCAATGAAAATCCATGAAGAGAAAGACCACATTTCATTTCTATTGGACCTCAGAGTTCCAGACACGTGTTATTCGTCATTGAGGACTCAGACGCTGGCATGGATCGTCATCGATTCAGAAACCATGGACCTCAGAGTTCCAGACACGTATTACTCGTCATTGAGGACTCAGACGCTGGCATGGATCGTCATCGATCCAGAAACCATGACTTTTTTTTTTTAAGTTTTTTTGATGCGGACCATTTTCAGAGTCTTTATTAAATTTGTTACAGTATTACTTTTCTTTTCATGTTTTGGTAGTTTGGTCATGAGGCATTTGGGGTCTTAGCTCTCCAGCCAGGTATCAACCCTGCACCCCTGCCTTGGAAGGTGAACTTAACTACTAACTAGGGGACCACCAGGGAAGTCCTTGGTTGAACTTATTACAGTGAAAACACTTCAGCCAATTTCCCAAACCAGGACGGAAATCTTGGCCACTACGCCCCTGGGTCTCTGTCCCATAGCAACATGAAAGTGATAACTCTGATCACAATAAAGGCTTGAACTTTGATTCTGAAAAGTATTAAAGAGAGAATATGATAAAATACGGACACTTTCTCTTCATTGATTGACATATTTATTGATTGATTCTTTCATTGGTTCAATTATAAATAAGAATGAAAATGTAAGAGAAAAAAGACATTTCTTTTGCATTAGACCTCAGAGGTCTAGACTTGTATTTATCAGACACAACTCATAATCCACCAGTAGTCATCATCGATTCAATGTCATACCTCTTTTAATTCATTATTTCTATATTGTTTATTGCTCAATTCATAATTCAGTAATAATTTTTAAATGGTTTTATTGGAACCACCAAAAAGCTTAGAAATCTCATATATAGAACCACTTTCATGTCAATATTTCTTTAATTATTCTGTTTTCATTATATGAATTAATCATGTAATGCTTCATATTAATCCCATATTTCACACTGGGCTATTTGGATTTCATTGATTGTATGTCACAGTTTGCAATAATAAAGTCAATACCTTTAAACAAAACATTGAAACTAAGACCAAAATTTCTCTACTACTCATACGGCCTCGACAGCCCTAACACATGAATAAACCAGAGATCTCAGGACTGTGGAAGAATGCTTGTACCAGTTTAAGAGTGCCCATTCCAAGGAGCACAGAGCAGGAACATGATACAATGGAGACCTTATTGCCACTGATCCTTGTTTTCCACCGTTCATTTACTCATTTAGGCATTTATTAATTTTTCATAGTGTAGCATTTTTTTCTCTTAACAAAAGAAACACTTGAAACTGACCCAGAACAATAATGTTGACTCTTCCATATCAGTGTCTTTACGACCTTTTCAGTAAGAAGGCAAAGTGCTTAGCTTAATGGCATGAATGTTTTCAATTTTATTAATAATATTTCTTACCTCACCACATATGTTCCTAGTGGACAATGCTTCCCTTTCTTCTTTTTATGTGCTCTTTTACATTTTCAATGGTTTGCTTATTGATTATCATTAATACATCTAAATTTGTAAACTCCAAAATGAAATAAGATGTTTGTGCTTTCCTAACATCCATCTCCGGGGTCATTTAAAATCAACGATTAACCAGATTTTGCTTTGTGAGGAATCAGGGTTACAGATACGCAGTATTTACCATAGACTCCCATGCTTCCCGTCATATGGTCCAGGAAGGGCTCTATTCCCTACTAACATCTACATTTATTAATTCATTATTATTTAAGTGAGCATAAGGTACACAAATAAATCATGAGTAAGACCCTTGAGTATCTTTGACATCCACCTAAACAATCATTTCCGCTGACGCTCAACTCTTTCATTAACTGATCTCAGGGCTTCATATATGGATTAATTGTCGTATTGCTTTGTATCAATGGTATTTGACATAAGATTTTTGGAATTTTTTTACGATATTTAATTTTTAATAATATCTTTTTAAAATACGGCTTAATCCAAGACAAGTACATTGACTAGTACTCACATTGTTCTCCACTGTCCTAACATACAGATGCAACCACAGGGCTCCAGACCGTGGAAGATGCTTAAGTCAGCTCAAGGGCATCCATTCTGCGGAGTACATGGCAGAGCAAATGATAAAAAAATGAGAACTATTCACTGATCCTTGCTTTTGCATTTCATTTTTAGTGATTTAGACAATCATTAATTTAGAATACTCTAAATTATTTCATTTTCTCTTAAGAAAATGAAACTTAAAACTTGTCCCTAACAAGAAAATGAGCAGTGACTATGACTATCGTCTATGTTATTCTTATCCCAAAACTTAACAGTCACGCACTGTTTGTTTCTCTTTGGACTTCTTTTTAAATTTATTAACAGTATTTCTTGCATGATCACACAGTTTTTCAACTGGATAAGGATGTACTCATCCAGCTTTATTTACATATTTATAGATTATTTCATTTCTCCAATTATAACAATAAAGTGAAAATGCATGAATGAACACAGAAAAAAATAAGATCCCTGTATATTCCTGATTTCTATCTATAGGATCTTTACAAGCAGAGATAACGTATTGGATTTCCTTCTCCCAGACCTCAGAGTTTCAGGCACACATTATTTATCATCTATGATTCAAACCACCAGTCATCATCATTGATCCAGGATTGGCACAATTTCTCTTTATTAACTCATTAATTCACATTAATCATATAGTAAATACTCTTAAGTAAATAATCAAACAAACACAAGAACTTTTACTGTTACTTACACTGGCCTCCATACTTCTAATGAATGTATAGAGGCAACCAAAGGGCTTGGGATCATGGAAGATGGTTAAATCATCTCAAGTATGTCCAGTCTGTGGAGTATAGAGCATACTAGTTTATAAAAAAAGATTAGGATCTTATCTACATTGATCCTTCCTTTCCACATCACTTACTCCATTTTTATGTATCTATTAATTTTTCATTACACATACACATTTTTTCTATTAACAAAGAGAACAAACTCAACCTTGGAACTCATCTAGAATAGAACTGACTCTTCCTTAGCCATGTCTACATGATCCTTAGCCAAAGAAGTAACATACTTGATCCATTTATTTCTCAATGGGCTTCAGTGTTTTCAAAATTTATTAGTAATATATTTTGCCTCACCTCATGGTTGAATAATGCTTCATTTTCTCCTTCCTCCTTCTCTAATGATTCTATGATCCATTAATAATAAACCTAAATCTATAAACCTAAGAACATGATGTTTGTGTATTTCTGACAGTTGTCTATAAAATCCTTTCCAAATTAAAGTTTGAACACGTTATTTTGGGTGTCGGATCTCACTTTTCATCGTCTACAACTCATATCCACCAGTCATCATGACTGTTATGTGGTTCATTTCTACTGTTTTGGTCTCGTTTTCTTCCTGGGTGTCTATATTTGTATTGATCAAATTATTAATTATTAAATTATTATTTTTTATAATAATGAAAAAGTAATTCATTATGAAAAAGCCAAGAGTAAGAATCTACAGTTTGTCTATACAATCATTTCCCACATGGACCATACCGCTTCTGTTATTCAATCTCAATGTTGCTGCTGCTGCTGCTAAGTCACTTCAGTCGTGTCTGACTTTGTGCGACCCCACGAACTGCAGCCTGCCTGTGGGATTCTCCAGGCAAGAACACTGGAGTGGGTTGCCATTTCCTTTTCCAAATCTCAATGTTACATGCTATCAATTAATCAACATGTTTCATAGGTATTTATTATTGATAATAGCTAACTTTTTAATTTAAGAATTTTTAATAATACCAAACACACCCTTAAATGAAGACTCGAACCAAGACAAGGTTTTTGATCATGACCTACCTTGGTCTCTTTCCTGACAGAGACATTGTGATAATCTTCACTGTGGCAGAAGCTGAAGTCCACTCCAGTATCTATTCTGAAGAGTACCAAGCAAAGAAGGTGATAAAAAAAAGATTGAGACACTCTCACCATTAACCCATACTTTCTACCATTCATATACATCATAATTTAGGTATTTATTAATTTATAGTAATATTTATTATTTTTCTCGTAATCAGATATTAACTTTATTCTCTTATTGATTATGTTACAAAAATATTTTTTAAATCTGTGACCATAAGTCAAAAAACAGATCCTTGCATATACATGAGAAATGTCTAAAGCAACATTTTCTAGCAGATTCTTTCACTGTTGGACCTCAGAGCTCCTGACACGTAGCATTCACTATACATGACTCATATGCGCCAGTCATCATCATTGGTCCAGATTTTACCCTTAGTCTTCATTTTTTGTTTAATACAATCATTCACAAATAATGACAAAGTTAATTTGTGTAAATCACAAAGACCTAAGTGGTTTCTGGAAAATTCCTAACAGACTCAATGTTTAATATACCAATTAATCAATATCATGCTTCATACCAACACCACCTTCATTGTCAGGCTACGGTTGGCCTTCCATCATTACATTTCATATTTTTTTTTTTTTTTTGGCTGCATAGCATGTGGGATCATAGTTCCCTGAAAAGGGATTGAACCCACAGACCTTGCAGCGGAAGCATGGAATTTCAACCACGGGACTGCCAGGGAAGTTCCAAGTCCTTATAGTGAATACCATTAGCTACCTCAATAAGAAATATAACTATTACTTACACTGGTTCCTACACATAGATGCAGCCATAAATTTTTTGATCACAGGAATCATGGTTGAAACTTGAACAGCATTGAGAACCCACCCTGAGGAGTGCAAAGCATAGCAGATGATAAAATAATTCAGGCCTTATGTCCATTGATCACTGCTTCCACATTTCATTTCCTTAGTCATTTAAATATATACTAATTGATGTTAATAATTCTGTCTCATGTCCTAAAAAAGAACAACTCTTAACTCACTACTGACACAGAGCATTAACAGGGACTATATATTATCTCTGCCTATGCATGAGATAGTTAGCTAAAGAGGTAATACCCTTGATCCAATTATTTTTTAAAAAATACTCATACTTTCAAATTAAATTAATAGTATTTGTTGTCTCGTCTTCCATAATTGAACAACACTTTACCCTCTTCCTCTTTATTTACTCAAGTAATTGAATAGATTGGTTATTCATTTTTTTTGTAGTAATAATGCCATCAAAATTCACGAACCACTAAGGTCCAAGAACTTTGCCCAGGACTAAATTCTAGGACTAGCATTCCTAGCCTGCCTCAGGATCACATCCACCAGACAACAGACTAGACCTCTTTCTGTACAGGACAACTCAGTGCCAGATACAGGCCATCCATCAGCCCTGATTCATACCCTACTAGCTACCCTTTGCTGGTCCACGATTTGCCCTCTTTTTCCTCATTCATCTGCACACTTGTTGATTTTTAATTTTTAATTGACTAATATTAATTCAACAATTTACAAGAAGCAAGGAACCTCCAGAACAAGAGCCTCAAGTATCCTTAACATGTGTACATACAATAGTTTCCCTCGGCAATTCTCAGCCAAGGTTTGCACCTACTCATTAAGGGCCGTGGGTGACATATGGGTTTCATAGTGGGCCACAGCCAATTCTTAGATTATACTTAACCCATGTTTTTAACAAAACAGCGAGCATTCTTCAACAAGACACCCCCACCAGGATAAGAGCTTGGCCTGCTACTCACATTTGTCTCTTTGCTCCTAATACAGAATTCACTGCCATGGCAGAAGGGCTACATTAGTTCAGTTCATTCTGAGTATAAGCAATGCAGATAAGAAAATCTTGAGACATTTATCCCACGAATACCTGCTTTTCTCATGGCATTTTCTCATTTATGTATTTATTATTTTATAGTGATTTATTTCTTTTTTTCTAAAGTAAACAAACTACTTGAACTCAGACTCAGACTCAAACAAGAACAGACTAACATGTTCCCCTGCCTCTATCGTCGTTCTCCAAACTGTGACCTCCTGACCCATTTACTGCTTAATGAGGACCTCCTTAATGAGGGTCTACGTTATAGTAATCGTAATTCATGCCTCACCACATATTTTCATACCCAGATATGCTTCACCCTTTTCATTTTATACACTGACATATTTGTTTATTCTTCCATTTAATTATTTAAGATAATAAAATCAGAATTCATGCAGCACCAAAGACTGACAATACAACCCTTGAACATTACTGAAGTCTCTCCCTTTCCACAGATGTAAACATAATTTTTTTGTCATGGACCTCAGTAGTTTTTAGGTGTTTTGATCATAAAAAAATATTTCAAAATGCATTCCATTCCCATCATTGGTCCATGGTAGGCCTTTTTTTCATAATGTGAACGCATTGTGCGGGTCTGACTCTTTGTGACCGTATGGACTGTAGCCTGCCAGGCTCCTCTGCCCAAGGGATTCTCCAGGCAAGAATACTGGAGTGGGCTGCCATGCCCTCTTCCAGGGGATCTTTCTTACCCAGGGATCAAACCCACATCTCCTGCGTCTCCTACATAGCAGAGAGACTCTTTACCGCTGAGCCAATGAGGAAGCCCATGAACCCAATATCAGAACTAAACTATTGACTAGTATTATACTTACATCTCCAGTGTGCTCTTCCTCATGATGAAAATAGCTTACACTGCTATCAACTAAGGAATCTCTAGGGAAAACCTAAAACAAAAATTTAGAGAGCTGTAAAAATGGATGACTGGGGCTCAAACTGTTTTCAGAATCATCCAAAGTGATCCAATTAATCATAATCAAATCAGTCATAAATTTTCACTTCTCATCATTTATACAGATCTGTGCTTGTTTTTGTTCCTCTATGTGGTCATGTACTCATTTCTTAAACATACTGGCAGCCTCGAGATCGTGGTCTTTTCAGTCCAGGTGCACCCATTTAGTGGTCTGTAAATATAACGTTAAACGGATGAGGCATTTTCTCCACGTGCATGCATGCTCAGTTATACCCGACTCTTTGCCCCACTGAGAGTAGCCCGCCAGGCACCTCTGTCCATGGGATTTTCCAGGCAAGAACACTGGAGTGGTTGCCATTTCCTACTCCAGGGGATCTTCCCCACCCAGGGATTGAACTCACATCTCCTGTGTCTCCTGTCGCTGGATTCTTTACCGTCTGAGCTAACTGGAGAACCCCCTTTCTCCGTTAAATATTTAGATATTTATTAATTACTGTATTTGTTATCTCTTGAAAAACATGCAACCTGAAACTCAGCACTGATACACAGCAAGACCACTAACTATTATGATATATATTTGACTTTATCAATGATGCTCTAGAAACACTGCTTCCTGATAGGCAGCATTAGCAGAACTTGGGAACATAATAGGAAGGCAGATTAGTGGAACCCACACTAATTGTATTGAGTCAGAAATGCTGACTCTGGGACCAGCAATCTGTCATCTAATAAGCCCTTTGGGTGATTCTGATCAAATGTGAGAACACTGCTGTACATTAACCGAACCAGAGAGGTAATACCCTTGATCTACTGGTTTCTTAACATAATGCTGCACTTCAGAACTATATGAACAAAAATTTCTATCTATCCATCTACCTACTGATTCTTTAATTTATTCCCGTGGACTACTGTAACAAGTTCCCAGGATCCATCTAAACCCCAGAATTAGATTCTTGAAAATTACAGAAATCTAACTAAAGACTTACTCCCATGGATAATAATATCAAATCTCCTTTTGAAATGAACTTCAATGATGCAGAAATGAATTAATCACAAGACACATTCACATCATGGGTTCCTGCTTGACTCTTTCTCATTTAAATTCTACATTCTTTAAAGATGTAAAAACGAACCACCATGGACTCACTATCCCCTCCACATTCAAACCCTGTAAATGACTTACATTTTCCCTCAGGTTGCTTCACTAAATTAATAGCTTAGATCTTTTCGACAAAGGAATGTTTATAAACTGTGGTGCAAACCTAATCTAGAATAATTAGTAGCTGTGAAAGAGAATGTAAAAGCCTCAAACTTTTAGAAAATTATATTGAATTCAATGAGTTCATAAAATTTGCCACACTGCATATCTTCAGCATATATCCATATTTGGTCCTCTCTGACTTTATTTGTTGGTAGCTATTTATTGGAGAAGGCAATGGCACCCCACTCCAGTACTTTTGCCTAGAAAATCCCATGGACGGAGGAGCCTGGTAGGCTGCAGTCCGTGGGGTTGCTAGTTGGACAAGACTGAGAGCGACTTCACTTTCATTTTTCACTTTTCACTTTCATGCATTGGAGAAGTAAATGGCAACCCACTCCAGTGTTCTTGCCTGGAGAATCCCAGGGACGGGAAGCCTGGTTGGCTGCCGTCTGTAGGGTTGCACAGAGTTGGACACGACTGAAGTGACACAGCAGCAGCAGCAGCTATTTATTAGTAATTTTAATTTTTATCTGTCCATTCTTTAATTCATGAATTTCACAAACTATTCATATTTTTAAGTAAAATGAAAAGTGTCATTAGTGTGGGTGCATGCCAAGTGGCTTCATCTGTGTCCAACTCTTTTCAGCTCATTGCAACCCTATGGATCATCCCCTGCCAGACAACTCTGTCCGTGGGATTCTCCTGGCAGGAGTACTGGAGTGCATTGCTGTGCCCTCCTCCAGGTGATCTTCCTGAGCAAAGGATCGACACAGTGTCTCTTATGTCTCCTGTATTGGCAGATGAGTTGGGCATTCCTCTTTATCTATTTACTTCTATTTTATTCTACCATCAGTCCATTAGTAATAATAAATCTTAATCGAGGATGTCAAAAAAAGAACATGATTCTTGATATATTTCTAACATCCATGTACCAGATCATTTCCAAAAGAGAGATTCAACGAATTATCTTTTGTGCTGGGAGTAACAGACACCCAGTATTCATTGTCTCTAATTCATTTGCCACCAGTTGACATCATGGGCCTATGTTTGAGTCTCTTTTCCTTCATTCATTTCTACTTCTGATCAACTAAATTCAATTAATTCATTGATAATGATATAATGAATACATGATTCCACAATCCCAGAAAAAGATATTTGAATATCCTAAACGTACTGTATAGAATCCTATCCTATGTAGACTTCATCTCTTTGATAAACGAACTTCAATTTTTGTTAATCAACATAATATTTCATTATCAATTAATTGATATAACGTTTCAAATGATTTTTGTATTTGGACATAGTCCACTTTCATTATGTTTATTATTTTTTAATATTACTGTGAAATCCTTACACAAATAAACAAAGACAAGAACTTTAACCTTGACTCACCTTTGTCGCCCTCCTGACAGAGGCAACATGATGATCTCAATCAGAGCAGAAGCTGAAATCAGCTTGTAGGATCCATTCTGGATAGTACCAAGCAGAGAAGATGAGAAAAAATGGAGACATTCTCTCCATGTATTCACTTTTTCCACCAAAGAGTCATTTATGTATTTACTGATTAATGGTAATATTTATTTATTTTTCACTTAACATATGAAGCATCAAAGTTGTACCAGATTCAGAGTAGAAACTCTTACTTATTGTCTGCATCATTCTTGGCTAAAGATACAATATACTTGATCCATCTAATATCGGCTTCAATTTATATTAGTATTCTTTTCACGACTATACATTCTAAGAAGGAACAATATTTCAGCCTCTTCATCTTTACTTAAACATTTGTTTATTTATTCTTTTAGAGTAAGATTTGGTAAAAATTCATGAACACAAAGACCAAGAACAATATCTTTGTATTGAAAATATTCCTGATATCTGTCAATAGAATCAGTAGAATCAATAGAGGGATTGGGCTAGATTCCTTGGTGCTGGACCTCAGAGTTTCAGACACATGAGTACTCATCGCATATGTGACTCATACTCCATTAGTCTTCATCATTGGTCCAAGTAAGGAACTCATTCTTCATTCTCATATATATTTGCTGATCAATTCATCAATTCACTAATAATAGTAAAATAAATATCTGTGAATCACAAGTACTCAAGGAAAAGATCCTTAATATCTCTAATATCTATCTCTACAGTCATTTGCCATATGGAATATACTCATTTCATTGATCATCTTCATTGATAGCAACACCAATTAAGCAACATAACATTTCATGTCACTTCCATATTCATCTATAAACCATGGCTACTCTTCTTTGAATACATATAATGCTATTTTTATTATCACAATGAATAAACAAACACCCAAACCAAGAGAAGATTTTGACAACTACTTACATGACCCACATGTATTTATACACAGGAAAACCAGCAGAGGCCCTGATCACAGTCGAATGCTTAATAAATTCAGGTGCATCCATTCTGAGGAATACAAATCAGAGCAGATGATAACAAAATTGAAGGACACTACACTAATTTTAATTTTTACATAGTTGCTTTGGAATATAGTACATTGGGATCATATTTATTAATTTATTCTTAACAAACAAAACAAGGTCAAGCTTGACACAGACCAAGAATAAGAACAATTACTGTTATTTACTGTCTGCATCATTCTTAGCCACAGAGGTCAAGGACCTGAACTTAATGAACTTCAGTATTATCAATCAATATTAAGAGTTTTTATTGACTCACCACATATATTAAGAGTGAATATACTTCAACATCTTCAATGTAATTTATTTACACTTGTACATTGATTTTTTTATTTGGGCAATTTTTCATAGTAAGATAAAAAATTGATAAACTCAAGCCAAGAAAATTATTCTTTTGTTTTCCTAATATTTGTCTGTAATAGTATGCCAAATAGAAGCAACAGATTATATTTCGTTTTTATTGGACCTCGGGCTTCCCTTGTGGCTCAGCTGGTAAAGAATCTGCCTGCAATACTGAAGACCTGGTTTCAATCCCTGGGTTGGGAAGATCCCGTAGAGAAGGGAAAGGCTACCCACACCAGTATTCTGGCCTGGAGAATACCATGGACTGTACATTTCACGGGGTTGCAAAGAGTTGGACACAACTGAGTGACTTTCAATTTCACGTTTTTTGGACCTCAGAGTTTCAGGCACATAGTATTCACCATCCGTGACTCATACGCCATCAGTCATCATCACTGGTCCATGAATGGGCCTCTATTTCCTCATTCTTATCGGCATAAGTCTGTTGATTGATTCATTAATTGACCAATATTAATTATGTTTCACACTTTTATAATACAGTGAATACATGAGAAAAAAGTTCTCAAAGACATAAATTTTAATTACTGTGTTACTCACATCAGTCTGTAGAGCCCAAGACCACGGAAGATCCTTAAACCCACTGCTGTGTGTCCATTCTGAGGAGTACAGAGCAGAGAAGACAAAAAAAACTGAGACTTTCTCTGAATTGGTCTTTGTTTTCTTCATTTTGTTTCCTCAGTTATGAGAGTATTATTTTTCATAATTTATACTTATATATAAGCTTACATATAAAGATAATAATATGATCCTCAGAAACACGATTCTAACATCTTTCCATAAGATCGCTTCGAATAGAGGCAGCAGGCTTTGACTGGACCTCAGAGTTTCAGACACAAAGTGGTCATCGTCCATGACTCATACTCCACCAACGGTCATCACTGGTCCAGATCTGAGCCCGCTTCTTCATTCTCATTGACATTTTTCATGATTGGTGCTTTGAAGTATATTTTAAAGAAACCCATTAAATACAAGAACTTGAACTTTTACTCACGTTCTTCTCTAGGCTCTCAATACACAAAGGAAATCATGGAAAACGCATGCATCCGCTTGAGTGCACTGATTCTGGGGGGCACAAGGAAAAACAAATAATGAAAAATCGAAATCTTTCTTTTCTCCCTCAGCCTTTGTTTTCATCATTTTTTCATTGACTCAGGTAACTATTAATCCTCTAAACATATGTACATATGATCTAGATATACATTTATCATATTACAAAGTTGACATTCTCTACTTGAGGCAGACCCAGGCTTATCAAAGTGGGTCCTACTTATCAACGTCACCCTCGGCATGATCCTTAGAAAGGGGGTAACATCACTGGCCCGTTTACTTCTCAACACGCATCAGTTTTCTCAGTTTATATTATTTCTCGCCTCACCACGTACATTCATGGGTGGACAAGGCATCAGTATCACCATTATTTTTTTGCGTGTCATTTATTAGTTCTGTCACTGATTCATTTATGTTAATAATACAGAAATCCATGAATTCAAAATTATAAGAATATAATTATATATTCCTAACATCAGTCCATAGGCTCACTGATGAGAAAGGAAACAGATTAGATTTTGTGTGTTGGACTGCAGACCTCCAGACATGTGGCGTGTGAGGGACTCCTGTGCCACTCTGACCTGAAGTCAGGCTTCTTTCTCTCATTCTCCTCTGCGTTTCTGTACACACTAATTCATCAATATACTAATTGAAATGAACTAAATATACATGAATCCCAGAAACACAAGGACAAGAGCCTTCAGTATCATTCTTTAGCATCACTGCCTAACTGAATATAGCTCTTCCGTTAGCCACTACTGTAAAAACAGATTAAACGTCATCCTGTTTCATACATTTCCAATTTAATTGCTGGACCGTAGTTGGTCTCTTTTCTTATACTTAATACATTTTAAATTATTACAGGGAAACCCTCAACACATCACCCAAGCCAAGCACAAGCTTTGATTAGTACTCACAGTGGGCTTAAGGCTGCTACAGTGAGGCCACCATGAACTTCCGGGTTCTCTTTCTGAGAAGGACAAAGCAGAACATATAACAACATCAAGACACTAAATCACTATTGCATGCACTCTGCCTTACGTTTAGTCTATCAATTACTAATACACTAATCTGAAATGATACTTACAAATTTCCTTTTTGAAAAATGAGTAATACTGAACTGACTATGGACCCAGAATAAGAACATTTCTATTGACATGAGCCAAAGAAGGAAAGGCACTCAAACCACTTATTTTTTCTTAATGGAATTCAGTATTCTCAATGTATTTTAGTAGTTTTTATTGCCTTACCACATATCTTCATGCTATTAATCTTCACTTTTTAATATTTATATATTGATTCTTAATTAATTGATCCACTTATAAGAAGAATCAAAATCCATGAAAATAATCTAAGAAAACAGTCCATTTAGATTCCTAAAATCAGCCTATAGGATCATTTCAAAAAGAGGCAATAGATTCTATGTCCTTTAGTAGACCTCAGATTCCAGAATGAAGTTGTCATCGTCCATGACTCATACTCCACCAACGGTCATCATCGATCCACTTTTCAGCCTCTTTTGTTCACTCTCCTGTACGTGAATTCCTTATTCATAAATAATAGTTTCTAAAACCCTACAATTCATACAAAACCAAAGAATAAGAAACTTGAGTATTCTACATCTGTCCTTAGAATCATTTATCACATGATCTGTTTCATTAATGATTCTTACTCTACCCTAAATTTTAATTTTAAAAAACGCTTGGGAATAATCTCATATTTATTGTTGGCCAATAAATATACTTTTTAAGAACCTATCAAAAGAAGACATGAACTTTACTACTCACGTGGGCCTCTATACACCGAAGGCATGGAGGCAACCAGAGAGCGCGTCCGTGGAAGAGCTTTCCAGCCAGCCCCACTGGTCCGTTCTGAGAGACACGAAGCAGAGTAGATGAGTCAATAAAAACGAGACCTCGTCTGAACCGATTTTTCCTTCCATATTTTATTTATTTAAACCACTTTGGTAGTCATTAATTTTTCATACTTTAATTTTTTCTTAACAAAAGGAATAACCTCAAATTTAAGACTGACATAGAAAATAAAACTGACTCTAACGATCAGAAAATAAAAACTGACTCTTTGTGATCCTTGATCAATTGATACCTAAGAGGCATCAGTGTTTTCAATTTCTATTAAAAATAATTCTTGCCTCACCACATATCTTCACAGTTAGACAACGCCTCACTCTCTTTTTATTTATCTATTCCTTTATTACTTAATGGTCCTTCATCTATTTATTTATACTTCTTTAATAGTTACATTATTGATCCATTAACAATAATAAATTTAATCAAAGAACCCAAGGTAAGACTACGATCTCTGTATACTTCTAGTATCTGTCTCTACAAGATCATTTCCAACAAAGGGATTTGATTAATTATGTTTTCTGTTAGACCTCAAAGTTCCAGACACACATATTATTCACCATCTACAATTCATGTGGCATCAATTATCTTCATTGCTTCATGTTGACTCTCTTTTTCTTCATTCATTTCTACATTTGTATAAAATCAATCATTAATTCATTAGGAATAATAAAATGAAAAAAAAGTCACACCATCCAAGAATAAGATCCCTAAATATCTCCAATATCTGTCTATAGAATTATTTCACACATGAACTGATGATCTTTCATTAACCAATGTCAATGGGGCACAATACTAATTAAAAAATATGTTTCACAGCATATTTATCAATGGCCATAACTTCTTTAATACTTCAAATAATTCAAGGAATACATTTAAACACATGACCCAATCTAAGGTGACAAACTTGACCATCATTCAACTTTTTCTCCTTTTAATCCAGAGGCAATAGGACAATCTTGGTCACAGCAAAAGCTGAAATCAGCTGGAGCATCATTTCTGCATAGTGCCAAGCAGATGCCAGTGACAAAAATTTGAGATATTCCATCCATTGAGCCCTACTTTCCACAGTTCATATACATAGTCATTTAGGTATTTATTAATTTATGGTAATATTTAATTGTGTTTCCCTTAACAAAACAAACATCAAACTTGCAACAGACTCAGATCAATAATGGGCTGCTGCCGCTGCTGCTGCTAAGTCGCTTCAGTTGTGTCCGACTCTGTGTGACCCCACAGACGGCAGCCAACCAGGCTCCTCCGTCCCTGGGATTCTCCAGGCAAGAACACTGGAGTGGGTTGCCATTTCCTTCTCTAATGCACGAAAGTGGAAAGTGAAAGTGAAGTCGCTCAGTCATGTCCGACTCTTCGCGACCCAGTGGACTGCAGCCTACCAGGCTCCTCTGCCCATGGGATTTTCCAGGCAAGAGTACTGGAGTGGGGTGCCATTGCCTTCTCCTAATAATGGGCTACTACTTATCAATGGATAACTGATGAATCAAGTATATTATGCATTTTTGAGTAAGGATGATATAGACGTTAATAATGGGCTACTACTTATCAATGTCTATATCATCCTTACTCAAATATGCATAATATACTTGATTCATCAGTTATCCATTTTAATTCATATTAATGTCATTTCTCTTTACTACACATTTAAGTAGAGAACAATACTTACCCATTTTTAGTCATTCAATCATTTTTACTCATTTATATACTTTTTGATTCTGTCAGTAATATTGTTATAATAATTTTTTTAAAACTTCATGAACCACGAAGAATAAAACAAGGTCCCTACATATTCCTGACATCTGTCTATAGGGATACTCCCAACTAAGGAAATGAACTATATTTCTTGTGTTGGACCTCAGAGTTTCAGACACACAGTATTCATTGTATACAACTCATATGCCATCATCATCATCATTGGTCCAACCTTCAGACCCTTTTTCTTCATTCTGATCTACCTTTGTTTACTGATCACTTTATTAATTCATTAATAATAATAAAATAAGTATCTATGAATCAAAAAACTGAAGGACAACTCCTTCAATATGACTAACTTGTACCTATAGAATATTTTGGCTCATGGAATATATTTATTTCAATAATCATCTTCATTGCAGCAAATATTGACTAATCAACTTTATTCTCATCTGTGTAAGTTCATTAATTAACGCATTATTACTAATGCTAGTTATATTTCAAACTTTTCATAATACAGTGAACACAGTGAAAAAAGCTTGCAAAGACACAAATTTGCTTACTGCATTACTCACCTTAGTCTGCAGAGCACATGACCATGGGAGATGCTGAAATCTGCTAATAGGCATCCATTCTGAGGAGTAAAAAGCAGAGGAGGTGATAGGAAAAAATGAGACTTTCTGTATATTGGTTCTTATTTTCTTCATTTCATTTACTCAGTCACAAAGGTACTTACATTTTCCATGGTTTACATATCTATGAGCATAAATAGAAATATAATGATATGATCCTTAGACAAAGAGCTAATACCTTGGGTCCATATATTTCTTTATGTGCAGCAGTTTCTCTAATTTAGATTAGTAGTATTTCTGGCCCCACAAAATACACTATGGTTGATAAGGCTTCATTCTTGTTCTTAGTTATATTTTGTTTATTGGTTCTATCATTGATCAATTTATATTAATAATACAGAAATTCATGAATCCAAAATTAGAATAATATTGTTGTTTGCTCCTAACATTGATCCATAGAATCATTTGCAACAGAGGAGACAGATTTTGTTTTATTTTGAGCCTCTGACTTCCAGTCACTAAGCATTTACAGTATATAATTCACACGCCATCAGACATCATCATTATCCAGGTTTGAACCTTTTTTTCTCCCTCCCGTCTACTTCTGTTTAGTGATTAGTTCATTAATTTACTAATCATAATTAAATAAATATCTGAGTCACAAAAGCTCAGCCTTCAGCAGCTGCCTTACTTTTCTTTACAATCAGTGCTTAATTGAGTACAGTTCTTTCATTAATCACCCTCATTATTCTAAAGATAGATTAATCAACCCAGTGTTTCATACATTTCCAATTTAATCACTGGACCATGGTCAGTATTTTTTTATCCTGAATATATTTTTAAATATTTCAAAGAATAAACTAAACAAACCACCCAAAGTAAAATAAGAACACTATTATGTTGGTTTCCACATACAGGCAAATTTAGAGACTGTTGACCAAGGCATATGCTTAAATCAGTCGGAATGTGTCCATTCCAAAACACAGAAAGCAGAGTAGACACATGATTGAAATGCTTTCTCTTTTAATCTTTGGATCTACATTTCATGATTCAGTGATTATGCTATATATTACCAGGGTTAATATGTAACTCTTTCCTAAGAAAGCAAACCACAATGAACATTCTACTAATGCAGAATAAATACTGGCCATTATTTATATTATCTATAACATCTAGTAGAGGAAACGTGCTTGAACCATTTATTTTTTAACTAACTTACTGTTTATTTATTAATATTATCTCTAGCTTTACATGCTCAGTTGCTCAGTTGTGTCCGATTCTTTGCGACCCCATGAACTTTCGCCCACCAGGCTTCTCTGTCCATGGAATTTTCCAGGCAAGAATACTGGATCGGATTGCCATTTCCTGAGTGGGTTGTCATTTACTACTCCAGGGGATCTTCCCGAGCCAGGGATCAAACTCGCATCTCTTGTGTCTCCTCCATTGGCAGGCAGATTCTGTTTCACTACACCACCCAGGCAGGCCCTCTACCTCTAGCCTTACATTTATAATAAAGCAGTTGTTATAAAATACATATCTATGAGGCAAAAAACTGGAAAACAAAACCTTCAAGTATCTCTAACATCTTTCCATAGAATCATTTGGTTTTTTTCTGAATTTACCTTTTGCTGATTATCTACACTGTTGTAAATATTGATAAATCAATTTAATGGTTCATGTCAATTCCAAATGTATTAGGGGGCCATGGTTGGCCTTTTTAAATTATACCATTATTTTTTAATATTATAGTTAACATCCTAAACAAATCACCACAAGAAACAAGACAATAACTTTGACTCTTACCTAGAGCTCCTGACCAGGAAAGATCCTTAAATTAGCCTGGCACACCCACTCCAAGTACAAAGCAGAGAAAATGAAAAGAACAAAGGTATCATGTTCATTAATCCATGCATTTTACCTTTCATTACATCAGTAGTTTAGGTATTTTTTTATTAGGGTTAATATTTACTGATGTTTCCCTCAAGAAAGTGAACATCAAGCTTAACACTGAGCCAGAATAGGAAGAGTAATTATTACTTGTACTTTCTATAGCATCATTAGCCAAAGACATAACATAAAACCATGTCTTTCTGAGCTGAATCAGTTTTTTTAACATTTATTTACAGATTCTCTTACTTCCTGAGACATTACCAGAGTTGGACAATGCTTCACACTCTTCATTTATTTGTATACAGTTGACCCTTGAACAACACAAGTTTAAACTGTCTGGGTCCATTTATACACAAATTTTTTTCAATAAATACAGGGATCTTGAAATTGACTAAGTGTGGGGAAACTTTGTGTTTGATTAGAGACCACAATGTGTGATACGAAAAGAATCAGGGTTTGATCCTATCTAAACTGTTTCGGATCCCTGTCCTTGAGTGAGTCATTTCACAGTTCCTTTGATTTTCAACCACAGATAGTCTTATGTGGCAAAACTACGTCTTTATAGAGGGAGGCTTAAATCAACTGTGATTCAAATTAAAATTGATAATACATTGTACATTAGTTAATTGAGTAATTAACTGTGAAAATAAATAAAATGGTCTTCCTTTTTCCTCCTTAATTGACCACAGATGTACTGAATTGGCCTACGTAAGACCTTCATTCATTTAATTTGTACTTGTAGCCATTTATCCCTTCCAATAATAGAGTTAACACCCATGACAAACCACCAAACCAGAAGCAATTACTTTGACTGTTACTTACAAAAGTTTCTACAGTCCTTAATTGAATCATTGAGCATCCGTTCTGTAGGGTACAAAGCAAATATTAAAATAGACAGATAAGACAGGCAGGTAGACAAATAAGGCGACCTAGATTCAGATTTTTTTAGTTGAATTCAAGTCAACTAAACAAGTGATGAGGAATAAACGCTAGTACTTATTGTTTATTAAAACTCTGAATGACATAATGATTGATTGAACCAAGTATTAAATTTAATGAATATAATGAACACCTCCGAAACCAACATCAGACAGAAGAATAAGAACTACGACTTTTACAAACGTCTGTTTGTGTGTCCTCTATCCAGTCAGTGAGAGCTATAGCTGTTCAGTCGCTAAATCGTGTCGCAACCCCATGGACTGGAGCCCACCAGGCTCCTCTGTCCATGGAATTCTCCAGACAAGAATCCTGGAGTGGGGTGCCATTTCCTTTTCCAGGGGATCTTCCCGATGCAGGGACTGAACCCAGGTCTCCTGCATTGCAGGCAGATTCTTTACAGTCTAACCAACAGGGGAAGCCCATGAGCTGTAACACCTTTCCAAATGAAACTTGTGTGGAAAGAACTCAGGCAACCTCAGTCTTAGATTCGAGCACGTTCTCAGCGATTGTCCATGCCTCTTCCACCTTCATATATGTATGTATGTATATAACCACACGTGCAGCCATTTTATCTTACATTTTTTAAAGAAACTACACCAACAACCAGGAAGAGAAATACTCTCTAAATATAATGACCATTCCAAAACTTAAGAGCCTAGCTCTAGTTCCTTTATCTAGATAGCAATTGTTAGAAGTGGATTAATGACTCTCCTTGTTTCATAATAAATGGCCCTCATTGGACCATGTATTACTTTCAAGTAACTGATTAAAATATTAACTTATTACTTGATACATTTATAATAGTAACATTAATATTTGTGACACAAAAGAATCAGGACAGTATTAATGCCTGTCCATATGCTCATCAGGCACAGGAAAAAGATTAGATAATTTTTTTTAATTAAAAAGTAGCAAAGATCATTGGATTAATCATAATTGGTCATGTGACTTATTCTTAATATAGATCCATGTATAAAGCCTTCTCTCTATTAGGTAGGTAGTTAATCAATAATTAAGTAAAAGCTTTACCCTTCTCTTAATAAAAACAAAAACCAACAAACCAGGCCAGAAAAATAGCATGAGCTCTTCCATCCACTTACGGAAATGTTCTTTACCCAAAATGGTAAGCTTTGGTCAGTTTATTTTACTGGAACCCAGTGCTTCAGAAATGTATTAATAATGATTTTTATATTACATATATTATATTACACTGTCATATTTGAACCAGGAATAAACCATTTTGTCCTTATTCACTTATACTTTCTGGATTTATTCATGCATTGATTTACTAAAAATACAATATTAAGAAGCCCAAACACAAGAACAAACTCTTAAATATTTTTAAACCCTTGAGCAAGCTCATTTCCTATAGAGATAACAAAGAGGAATGAATCTTTTTACAATGGACCTCAGAGTTATAGGGTTTAATCAAAGTCCTTGACTTCAGACACCCCAGGGTACTCATCATCGATCCAGGCTAAATAATCTTTTACTTCCTTTATTTATTGATCCATTCACTGATCCACCAACAGAAAAAACATCAATGTCCATGAACAGAAAAAAAGCCAAGAACAAGATCCTTATATATGACCAAGATCTGTATGCAGGCTCTTTTCCCATACACTGGATCTTTCTCAACAGATGAAGCCTCTTTTCTAGTGGCCTCATTGAGCTATGTATGGATCAGTGAACACCCCTGCTTCATATGCATCTTACTCCAGCTCTCTTCCACCTTCCTAATCTAAATAATTCGATAAACTCTAATGAAAAATTCACTCCAAAATCTTATGACAAGATCTTTTGACTATTACTATTATATTTGAGTCATTAGGATCCTTACCCACAAAGGTAACAGCCAAGATCTTCCTCAGAGAAGATTGATTGAAGCAGCCACAGTCTTCATTCTGTGGGGTCAAATGCCAATGTTCAAAAGAAGGAACAGTCCAGATGTAGACTGATTGAAAGGATACTAGCTGTGTGATACTAGGTTAATTATGAAGTCGACTCAAGTCTCATTTCTATTTTTGAGCCATGAAGAGCACTTATCCTTATTACTTGGTTTAACTAATACTTTCAAATACTCCAATGAGGACAGTCGAGTTCATCACTCAAAAAGAAAAACTGTTACTACTGCTCATACCTGTCTATAGACCCCTACCCACATAAGTAAAAGCCTAGAAAATCCTTTCAATGGACTCAATTCGCAGAGAAATGGGTGAATTTAAAATTTATCATCCATGGCATATTCTTACCAAAGTCTATGCTTGACCCTGCTGCTGCTGCTGCTGCTGCTGCTAAGTCACTTCAGTCGTGTCCGACTCTGTGCAACCCCATAGATGGCAGCCCACCAGGCTCCCCCGTCCATGGGATTTTCCAGGCAGGAGTACTGGAGTGGGGTGCCACCGCCTTCTCTGATGTTTGACCCTACTCACATTAATTCAACTGTTCACTGTTGTATTTATTCAGGTATGGAATTATTCATGGAATATGTGATCATATGTTCAAATATACAAACACACAAAGAAAATGACAGAAATCCAGAATAGAAAGAACCCAAAATAGAAATGATCTTCATGTACCTGTCTACATGTTCATATCTAAACTAGGAAGAGAGAATTAGTGGTATACATACAGATGAGTCATTATTCTTCTTTCTTACTGAGCCACATTTGCCTCCTTTTAAACTATTGCCTGTGATTAAAACTTCATCCATTTATATGTAAGAACACATCAATATCTAGGAAATAACTAACATTAGATAAGAAACGTGAATAATATTTATTATCTCCATATGTCTATTTCAATACCCACAGAGATTTAAAAACTACGTGGTTTTCTTGTTTTTAATAAAACTCAGTGAAAAGACTTGGATTAACAATAACCATTTTCATAAGGCACATTCTGAAGATGAGCTATGTTCATCCTTTTCTCAATTAAATAATTTCTCAATTAAATAATTACTCAATCAGCATTTATTTACATAATTTTCCCCTTCTCTAAACAAAAACAACCAACTAGGAAACCACCTACATCAAGCAATACTACTGAATCTTATATACATCTGCATACATACTTCTTTGAAAAAAGAGTCATATTTTATGAACATATTTCACTAAAATTCAGTGCTGTGTGCTTAGGCACTCAGTCGTGTCTGACTCTCTGTGACCCCATGGACGGCAGCCCACCAGGCTCCTCTGCCCCTGGGATTCTCTAGGCAAGAATACTGGAGTGGGTTGCCATGTCCCTCTCCATTCAGTGTGATAGTAATGTATAATAATAATCCATGTTTGTTACATACTCACAGAACTGGTCCATGCCCAGCTTTCTTTATATTTACCCATCTTTACATTTCTTCATTTACTCATGCATTGATTTACTTGTAAAAATTAATCTATCTCCAGAAGATGTCTGTGATCCAGGTATCTGAATATTCTGAACTTCTGCTGTATACTCATTTCCATAAAGGGGAAAAAAAAAAAGAAGGCCACTTGTAAATGATGGACCTCAGAGTTAGATATCACTTTAACCAAAATGTTTGATTCAGACACCCTCCAATCTCATCACTGGTCCAGGCTTAGCACTCTTTTCCTTTGTTAATTTATACCTCCATTATCCCATGAGTCACAAACTCCCGGAACAGGATCCTTGACGTAAGTCTGATAATTGCCTCTAGGCTGATTTCCGACAGAGTTTGCAGACTAGATTTAAGTGTAACCTTGCATCATATCAGGACCATCACAAAAAATGAGCCATAACTGGATCATACACATTTAATTCAATCAATTTTAAACATGATGTAATGACCATCCAAAAACCACAATGGTACCCTACATCTAGAACACACACAGTAAGTTGCCCCATCTAAGAGCTTCCTCTAAACAATTAATAAGCTGGGTCTCTAATAATACTGAAATATTAAACCAACTGTGGTGCAGAAATAATATGGAATAGATAACAGTTTTGAAAATGTTAATTGAATGCCTTCCATTTCTTTTTAAGATGAATCTCAGAGGTACTGAAACGTGTTAATTCTGCTCCTCCTTGGCCCTTAACACTTCCTCACTACTGGCCATACTTGCTGTTCTTAGATTTGGTTTTATGCATACAGCCTTTTATCCTGTTGAACTACTTCAGTGATCACACTTGAGTAAACCATACAAACCAAGAAAAGAAACTTTTGTTACTTACACTGCTCCTTACTCACAGAAGTAATAGCCAACATCCTCATCATTGGACAATAACTGAATTCAATGTGGAGTGTTCAAATCAGACAGAAAAAACAGATTTTTTTAAAGAATGAAAAGCGTAAACTTGGATTTTTAAAATAGAAGTTAGTTCTACATTACTAGATTAATCAGAAACATTGGTTTCTGTCACATTTTCATCAGTCAATCCTACAGAGGTATCCTTTTCATCTACTGACTTACTTTTTAGTGTGACATAAACTGGTGAAGACTTTTAAAATGTTTTTATGAAGACTTTTTAATCCATCACCCAATATATGACTTATATTATTAAAATTTGTCTATATATCCCTACCAAAAAAAAGGCCGGTTAACTTTTTAATGGGGGAGATTTTGATGAATTTAAATTCTTGCTCTAAAAAACAATCTGACTATGTCATACACTTTGACTCATTAATTATTAATTAATTTATTTCTTTATTAAATAGCTCTAATAAATGGATGGAAAATCTATAGACCATGGAGTCACAAAGAGTCGGACACAACTGAGTGGCTAAACACCACCCAATAGCTCTAAAGATAATTTAACTACCTAGACCTTTTTTAAAAAATAAAATACATACAGTGATCTGCTACTCAACACTAAATGTTATTACATTCAAGTTTCCTCACTGATGACATTTTCTCCAACAATGGAAATATTCTCTATTAGCACTGCCCATTATGCTATATACATTATGCATTATATATACATATATACATGTATATACATGTATATATATACATATATACATTATGCATTATACTGTTATATATAGTAGTAACTATATATAAAAGAGATAACTAACAAATACATACTATATAGCATAGGGAACTCTACTCAGTATTATTTAATAACCTGTATAGGAAACGAATCTTAAAAAAGTGAAATATATACACATAAAATTAATTTTCTTTGCTCTACACTTGAAACTAACAGCATTGTAAATCAACTGTAAGTGACAGTGAAAGTCGCTCAGTTGTGTCCGACTCTTTGAGACCCCGAGGTCTATACAGTCCATGCAATTCTCCAGGCCAGAATACGGGCATGGGTAGCCTTTCCCTTCTCCAGGGCATCTTCCCAGCCTAGGGATCGAACCCAGGTCTCCTGCATTGCAGGCGGATTCTTTACCAGCTGAACCACAAGGGAAGCCCAAGAATACTCGAGTGGGTAGCCTGTCCCTTCTCCAGGGGATCTTCCCAACCCAGGAGTCAAACCGGGGTCTCCGGCATTGCAGGCAGATTCTTTATCAACTGAGCTATCAGGGAAGCCCTCATAAATCAACTATACTCCAGTTTTTAAAAATGGCAGGCACCGGCCACATAGTGTTACTAAGAAACTAAATTTTTGTTTTTGAGTATTTGAATATAAAAGTTAATAGCAAGATATCTTCTTCCCTGAAGAAGGAGGGGCTTGGATCTTTTTTTTAAGTGGATTTCCAGGCAGTAAAACAAGATTAACTGGGCTCCTTCGCATATTACATATGCTCCTCACTGGCCCATGGCTTTTACTCTTTTAAATAATACAGATATGAAATCATGCTTTGACTCTCTTGTAATAATGGCACCAATACTGGTGAAACCTAAAGACGCTTAACAAACATACTGAGAGACACTAAATCTATATCCATCTGCTTACCACAAAAATCGTCAACATGCATCTACTTGATTAAAAATAAATATCAGTGAACACAAGAGGATTCATAATTTTACATTCACAAATCTCATGCGGAAACATTTTCCATGTTTCAATAACTATCTAATCATTTGTATCTTATTTTTCACTATTGATTATATTAAACTACTATTTATCAAAATATTTTATACTGTGTTTATCATGATTTGTTATATTATTATTGATCGTATCTATTATATTAAGTATTATTATAATAAATTATATGAATATTTTAAAAATAAGACATATGACCAGAAACTCACCACCAAGAACAACACTGATATTCACATATATCTATCTATACTTTCTCAAAGGAGGAACACCCTTAGTCTATCTTACTGAACTCAACTTTTCAGAAATGTATTAACAATAATTCTTGGTTCATAAGCTCCTTTCACAGCTGGATAAGGGGTAGCTCTCTTCTTTGTTGCTACTTCATTTATTCATGCATCGATTTACTTTTAATAATACCATCCATATTCATGAACAACAAAAGGTCAAGAACACAGTCCTTGAATATTTCTGACTTCCTTTGTAAGCACATTTCCCAAAGACACAGTGGACCTCAGAGTTGCAAACTGGGTTTAATCAAAATAGTATTCAGATGCCCCACGCATACTCATCATCGATCCAGACTTGGTATTCTGTGCCTTTGTTTGATATGTTGTTCTTGACATATTCATTGATTCACTGAAAATAATACAATGTTCATGAATTAGGAAAATAAAGCCAAGATGCTTGAAGATATGAATATGTCTGTGAAAGTTCACTTCCCACAGAGCTCGAGAAATAGCTCCTTGTGCAATGCAGCCCAGCATTGAAAATATGAATTAATCCATTTCCTTGTATCATATCAGTTCCATATTAGCCATTGGTCCATGCTTAGACTTCTTGCAGCCATATTTTAAAGACAGGACAATGAACTTTCATTTTCTACCATGATTAAGAAAAAGGCAAAATTTTTCATTTTTGTATATTCCCCTCCTTGATGGGTTCATAGTCTATAACAATATCAGTACAGTGTTTATATCCCCTGTAGTATGAAAATTAAAATTGAAAAAAAAATTAAATTTAAATTTGAGTTAGAAAAATTAAGTGGAACACTAAGATTCTTCAAAGTCCCTTGGACAGCAAGGAGATCAAACCAGTCAATTCTAAAGGAAATCAGTCCAGAATTTTCATTGGAAGGACTGATGCTGAAGCTGAAACTCTAATACTTTGGCCGCCTGATGCAAAGAGCTGACTCACTGGAGAAGACCCTGATGCTGGGAAAGATTGAAGTCAGGAGGAGAAGGGGACAACAAAGGATGAGATGGTTGGATGGCATCACCAACTCAATGGACATGAGTTTGAGCAAGCTGGGGAGACGGTGATGGATAGGGAAGCCTGGCCTTATGCAGTCCATGGGATCTCAAAGAGTCGAACACAACTGAAGGACTGAAGTGAACTGAAACTTTTCAGAAAATGAGTGAAATGCTTTTTATCCTTTTGTCCTGATAAATTCAGTCATGCTGAAATGGATTAATCATAACTCAAATTCCTAACAAAGTTTAATCATTGACCAATGCATGTCCACCTTAGAATTGTTCATGAATGTAGACATTTATTCCTTCAAAATATCTCAGTAGATACCCATGACCAAGGCCCCAACAGAACATGAATTTTATTACTTACATTGATCTCTTCTCTCTTTATCTAAGAGGTAAAAGTCAAGATCTTTGCCATGAGTGAATAATCAAATCTGGCAAAATGCTTGCTCTGGGCAGTTAAAAGCAAATTTTAAAAAGAATCAATCTACAATTATCCACTTTAAATGATCCATAATTAGGTAACCATAATCCTTGACTTGCATCCTATTTTCAACATTTGGAAAGAGCTCTACTTTATATATATTAACTTGTGCAATCTTTTATTTTATAAAATATGATGGATACCACTGAATCTGGCAGGAAACACCAGAAAAATAACTATAACTATTAAGAATATGTCTCTCTACATATTACCCATGAAGGGCTAAATCATCTTTTTCACTGAACTTTAACTGTGTGGAACTGGATCCATGGGAGAGGCAACTCATGGCACAATCTCACCGAGGGTCCAAGCTTGACCCTACTTAACAAATTTATTAACTTACTCACTAATTCCTTTATTTAATTACTCATGGAATAATAAGACCATCCCTTTATTTTTCTAAAAGAATTCCAAAAAGTTGAAGTAACCATCAAAACAGAACTGAAACACTATTATTTATAAAGGTCTGTGTGCACCATTGGAAAAGCCTAGAATGTTTTATCTTCCCATGGACAACAGCTGTGCAAAACACGATGAATTAGGATCTTTCCATCCAATTGCATGCCTTCCACTGATGTACTATTGGCTGACTTTTTGAAAAAGTGACTGAGATACAGATGTATACATTTGATTACTTATAATTATACTTCAGTATCTGTGACCCACGCACATGGATAAGGACCTTAGATAATATTTACATTTGTCCTCATGTCATCAGCCGAAAGAATAGCAAACTGGTTCTTTTAATGTTTGTTTGTATGCAACATAAAATTGCATAAAAAGACTGAATTAAACACAAATGTGGTTGAATAAAACAGTCTCATCATTGTTCCATGCTCTCCCTCCCAATTACCCAGTTTATTCAATCAACTATTTATGTAAATTATTTCTCTTTCCTTAGAAAAATGATTGATTGGCAACATGCCTCCACACAAAACAAAAACATTCAGTTTTGTGTGCAAATGACCATCTGCTCCTTACATAAATGACAAGAGCCTTGAGTATTAAGAATCTAGAAAAACTGTTTTCAGAATTACCGATGTTTCATTACATACCTTACAAAGTTGGACGCATATATCTCTTATTCCTCAATCACTGCCATATTTTTAATTCATAGGTTATATTTATTTTAATAAAGCTATTCACACCCTAAACCAAAAAGCCTGAGAAGAAGGTGTTGTAGGTTCATTTCCCACACAGAGAATAATGGGATGCCGCTCTGTTATAGACCTCAGAGTTGCAGATGGGCTTAATCACAGTTCTTGCTTGAGAAACCCCATGAGATTCATCACTGATCCCTGCTAGGAAATTTCTTTTTGTTTATTAATTTTCTGAGACACACACACACATGAAACACAATCACAAAATTCCAAAAAATCAGATTCTTAAACTTTAGGCTCTCGCCCTATAGAGCTAATAAAACAACATTTCTTCTGTAATGGAACTGAAAGCTACACATGTGGATGGTTCAGAAATCCCTGCTTTCTATCAAACCCACATTCAGCATTCCTTCCTATGTGGCCCTCTCTGATTTAATTCATTCGTATGTCAAAGATGGTTCCATGAAAACGTAATGAAACTGCCATCAGCAATCATCTCCAGGCTGCCGGCAAAGCTATCAGCCCCTCGACCCACATGCAGATGGTGAAAGCAACCGTGACAGAAAAGAGAAGATGATACGAAATGAAATCACTACTATCCTCTTCTAAAGTGACCTCTGTTGTGCTGATTTAGCTTAAACATCATTTGGGGTTTGTGACACATTCCTGTCACTGGTCCATACTGGAAGGGTTTTATGTATTTCATGTATGTAGTACATAATTATTACTTTGGAATTCTTCAGCTGACCCTCATGAATAGACTATTCAAACAAAGAATGTGAACCAAGGGACTTACTTATATTAGACTTTATGCTGCTTGCTCACGATAAAAATTCTTTATTAAGTGATTAAATCAGCTGTCCTGTGTTCACTCTGGGGAGGAAAAAAGCTGATTTAGACTAGATTTTGATTTTTTTTTTTTAATGATTGTTAGTCAGGCAGAACTAGATAACCATAAACTTTGGCTCAAATGCAATTTTTTACTAATCCAGTATTGAATTTTTAGTTATGAATAATATAATAAACATTATTAAGTCCACCACCAAGCCCCGATTAGGATCTATAGGTGATGGACAGGGAAGCCTGGCATGCTGCAGTCTTAATCCACTTATCCCTTCCTGAACTGATTCATTCGTTCACAGATTCACGAATAATAATCACACAATCAATGAGCTGCACTGACATAAAACTAAGAACAAAGGCTTGAACACAACCAAGATCTCTTCGTGGCCCTGTTAATGTAGCATGAATAGACTCAATCACTTTTCACAATAAGGCTCTGTTTTAGCACATAGGGGTTAATCAGCACACTTACTTCCTATCAGTCCCTTCCTTGAGATCAGTGCCCACCTGCTCCTTTTCCACTTAATTTGTCATTATATTAAAGCTGGTGATCAACAGAAACAGCGCTATGATCTTAGCCCACAACAGACAAAAAAGACATCTGCCATCCTCCACAGCACTCCAGCCTCAAAGAGTTAACAACTGAATCTTAATCAATGAAGAAATGGATTTAGCAAATGTGGCCAGAATATTAAGTAGGAAGTTAATATAATACTGCTCTGAAAATATGTGAAATTCCTTGCATCCCTTTAGTAATGAATGATCCCTAGTGGGGCTGAGTTGAATTAATCATAAATGTTAATTTATGACACATTCCAATCATGGGCTCATAATTGGCATTCCTTAATTTCATGTGCTATTTGACTATTTATTTTATTGAAATAATTCAGTGAGATCCCATTAATAATCCCCATCGGAGCTGAGAACACCAACATTGATATTTCCTTATTTCAGTCTTTAAGCTCCTTAGTCCCAGAAGTAATAGCCAGGGTCTTCACCATTAAAGCTGATTAAGTCAGCTGTGTGGTGTTCATTTTATAAAGGGAAAAAAAAAGTCTATTATTAAAAACTCTAAAAATAGAGTTAGCTTTTTTAAAATTGATATTTGCAGGGAAGACTAGATTAATCATAAACTCTACTTTATATCATATTCTCATCATTTTCCTAAGAAGGGTACTTTTTCATTTACTTAAGTTTGGCTGTTAAATAATATGAATACCACCGAATTCACTGCTCAACAAACTACAATCAGAGATATCTTACTTTACCTGCTACTTACACAGGAAGAGCCAACGATCACCTTATTGGACTTACTTCTATGGAACTGGACATATTTTTTTCACGAGACAATCTCACCTGTTCACCACTATGTGGATTTAGGGATTCATTCACGTACTGATTTATTGTGTTATTCAGGGAATAATATTATCATACCCTTATTTTTCTAAAGAGAGCTCAAAATGGATTATTATTAAAATCTAACTGAGACTGTTTACTGTACATTAACAGTAAAGGATCTTACTATTCTGGAAAGAAGTATATATATATATGGTCATTTGTATATAACAGTTTTTGCTCCGTGTTGGTGCTACATTTCTGGGTGGTTGTGGTATTAAGGAAATGAAAATGCATTAACTTTTTATTACATTCCTTAATAATAGGTAGGACTCCCCAGTGGCTCAGACGGTAAAGCGTCTGTCTACAATGCGGGAGACCTGGGTTCGATCCCTGGGTCAGGAAGATTCCCTGGAGAAGGAAACGGCAACCCACTCCACTACTCTTGCCTAGAAAATCCCATGGATGGAGGAGCCTGTAGCAGGCTACTGCCCGTGGGGTTGCAAAGAGTCGGACACGACTGAGCGACTTCACTTTAATAATAGGTACATGATATATTTTTTATATTTATTGATACATTTTTTATCTATGGGTCAATATTATAATAAAAATGCAATCCATCCCCCAAAACCACAAAAGTACAAACACAAGGAACCAAGCACTCTTGTCCCACAGAGGGAATAATTCAGCCACGTGTCTTTATGATGGACCTCAGAATCACTTATGGGTTTAATCAAAACTCCTGTTTCAGATACCCCATGGAACTCATCATCGATCCAGACACATTTTTCTTTCTGTATTTACTTATTAATTGATCCATGAATAACAACTCAATCATGAAATTCCAGGAACAAAACCTCCTTTTATAATGGACCTCGGAGAACATGCGTGATCAGTTCACATCCATAATTCATACAAAATTCATATTCAACTTCGATCATTTTGGGTGCTTCTTCTATTTAATTGCCCTTGCTCTAAAGAGGGTTCAACGAAAGGAGTTGTGAAATCAGCATCTTTAATCACTTCTCAAACACAGAGTTTTCCATGGGCTTGTGGAGCATCACACGTTATTAGCCATGCTACCAGCGTGGTTTGTGGATGAACATACAATGTAATGCTGCACGCACGTGTGCTCAGCCACTAAGCAGGCTGCCATTTCGTCCTCCAGGGGATCTTCCAGACCCAGGGATCAACCCACCTCTCATGCACCTCCTGAGTTGGCAGGTGGATTCACCACTGAGCCACCTGGGAAGCCCCCAAATGTAATATAAAATATTCTACAAATGAATGAAATGACTGCTCTCTTTTTTCATTGTGCTCTCAGTTGTGCTGAATTAGACTAAACCTGATTTTGGATTCATACCATATTCCCATCACTGGTCCCTATTTGAGATTTCTATTTCCTGTATACACACGTTGACGCTTTTGAAATACCACTGAATGTTTGTGAACAAATCATCCTATACAAGGATAGGAAATTCAAGTCTTACTTACTTATTTCTAGGTTCTTAACGCACAAAGCTAACTGCCTAGATTTTGCTTCTTAGAAAATGAATGTGTGCTGTCCTATGTTCATTCCGTGGAGGAAACGGGAGAATTAAACTAGAATTTAAATGTAATTTAGTTATGTGCAACTAGGTAGTTATAAACTTCAAACCTTTATAATTAATCCAATATTTGACTTTCAGATAATGTTATAACCACTGTTAAAACCACCACATAAGAATAAGAAAGACACTTATCAAAACTATCTTTATATTTTAACAGTTTAACAGGATAAAAGATAATTTTAATGGATGCTACTTTTGCAGAACTGGGTACATTTAAATCTTTATTTGGGTACATTTAAATACATCCAATAAGGGGTATATATTCAACACATACAAACAGCTCGTATAGCTCAATATTAAAAAAAAAATTTTACTGGGCAGAAAAACTTGATTTTTTTCCAAAGAGGAAATGCCAGGTACCCAACAGGCACAAGAAAAACCACTCAGCCTCACAAATGCAAATCAAAGCTACATGAGGTATCACCTCACACTTGTCAGATGACCATCATCAAAAAGAACACAAATGACAGGTATTGGCAAGGATGGGAGAAAAGGGAGCCTTCAGATACTATGGGTAGGAACGTAGAACGTGGAAAAGAGTGTGGAGGTTTCTCAAAAACACAAAAATATGATTATATGACCCAACAATTCCACTTCTGGGTTTATATTAGAAAAAAAAAAAAACACTAATTCAAAAAGATGCACATTCATCGATATTAACAGCAGTATCATTTACAATTGTCAAGATATGGAAGCAATATACAGTCCCTCGGATTCTCCAGGTCAGAATACTGGAGTGAGTAGCCTTTCGCTTTTCCAGGGGATCTTCCCAACCCAGGGATCAAACTCAGGTCTCCTGCATTGTGGGCAGACTCTTTACCAGCTGAGCCACCAGGGAAGCCCAAGAATATTGGAGTGGGTAGCCTATCCCATCTCCATCGGATCTTCCCAACCCAGGAATCGAACCAGGGTCTCCTGCATTGCAGGTGGATTCTTTACCAGCTGAGCTACCGAGGAAGCCCATGTATTAACTATATGTCAATTTAAATTAAAAAAAAAAAAAACAGAAAAAGAAAATACCCACAATCTCGTAAAATATCCTTATTTCACATTCTCAGTGGTGACTCTGCTTAATTCAATTTTATATGTTCATTTATTTATGTAACTACTCAAGGAATCATTAAACCATATGTCCATCATATGAAGAAAGTCAAAATGGCAAGCCAGCTAGTACTCCGGAACAGAAATATTATTATATGCAATGTACTATATGTTGCTTATCAAAAATGTAAGTAGGTTAGGAATTTTTTCTTTCTATAACATCAGTAGCAACAGCTCAAACTAATAAGATAACATTTTTTATTCATTCAATTATAACAATACATCAGTATCTATGAAGAGAAAGAAAATAAATTCTGAATGACACAAGCATCTGTCCATCCAGTTATTAGTCATAAACATAACTGACTAGATTATGTTTGAGTTGTTAATAAAATTTGGAGAATACAATCTGGTCAATCCTAATGCTTCTTACATGATCTGTCCTCAACATGTGCCCACAACTGTATATTGTCACCCTGTTTATTTAACTTATATACAGAGTATATCATGCAAAATGCTGGGCTGGATGAAGCAAAAGCTGGAATCAAGACTGCCCCAAAAAATGTCAATAACCTCAGATATGCAGATGACACCGTCCTTATGGCAGAAAGTGAAGAGGAACTAAAGAGCCTATTGATAAGGGTGAAAGAGGAGAGTGAGAAAGCTGGCTTGAAACTCAACATTCAAAAAACTAAGATCATGGCATCCAGCCCCACCACTTCATGGCAAACAGATGGGGAAATGATGAAAACAGTGACAGACTTTATTTTCTTCGGCTCCAAAATCACTGCGGACAGTGACTGCAGCCATGAAATTAAAACATGCTTGCTCCCTGAAAGAAAAGCTATGACAAACCTAGACAGCGCATTAAAAACCAGAGACGCTACTTTGCCAGCAAAGGTCTGCCTAGTCCAAGCTATGGTTTTCCCAGTAGTCAGTACGAGAGTTTGACTATAAGGAAGGCTGAGTGCCGAAGAATTGATGCTTTTAAACTGTGGTGTTGGAGAAGCCTCTTGTGAGTCCCTTGGACAGCAAGGAGACCAAATCAGCCAATCCTAAAGGAAATCAGCCCTGAATATTCATTGGAAGGACTGATGCTGAAGCTGAAGCTCCAATCCTGTGGCCATCTGATGCAAAGAACTAACTGATTGGAAAAGACCCTGATGCTGGGAAAGATTGAAGGCAGGAGGAGAAGGGGACGACAGAGGACAAGATGGTTGGATGCATCACCGACTCAATGGACGTGAGTTTGAGCAAGCTCTGGGAGTTGGTGATGGACCGTGAGGCCTGGTGTGCTGCAGTCCATGGGGTCACAAAGAGTCAGACACGAGTGAGCAACCAAACAACAACTACAATCTTCCCAATCAGAAAGCACCACACCTAGGTGGGGTCTCTGGTGAATTCTACCAGAATATTTAAGGGAAAACAATTATACCAATTCTCTTAAAATCTCTTTTAGAAGATAAAAGTTGAGAAAAATTTCCTAACCCATTCTATGAAGCCAGCATTACTGCAATATTAATAAAAAAGAAAACCTATAGAACAGTATCTCTAATGAACATAGGTGCAAAAATCCTCAACAAAATATGAACAAATGAATCCAATAACGTATAAAAAGAAATACAGTATGATCCACTGGATATTATCCCATTATGCATATGACATCAAAAGGGTATGTGATCAAAAGGAGAATACCCACATGATTATATCCATAGAAGCAGGAAAAGCATCTGATAAAACACAATATTCATGAGGGGAAAAAAACTCTCAACAAACTAGAAATAGAAAGGAACTTTCTCAATTTGGCAATGAATATCTATAAAAAATACCTAAAGCTAGGCCTTACTCACCCTCTGCAATGGCCCACACTCTGTCTGTGGAGTGTGCTTCTCTCTGAATCTGAATAAATCCACTTTTTACCTATCAAAAAAAAATACCTATAGCTAATATCATAACTAATGAGAAATTTGAAGCTTTCCCACTAATATCAGTATTAAAGCAAGGATGTTCTCTCTCAACACTTCTTTTCAATATTGTACGAGAAGTTATAGCAAACATAGCAAGAGAAGAAGA
This sequence comes from Bos indicus, assembly GCF_029378745.1. Classification (NCBI taxonomy): domain Eukaryota; kingdom Metazoa; phylum Chordata; class Mammalia; order Artiodactyla; family Bovidae; genus Bos; species Bos indicus. The sequence goes on along the minus strand of NC_091780.1, from coordinate 65,886,379 downwards.
AGAAAGAATAAGTATACTATTAGTGAAAGAAGAAATAAAACTGTCTTTGTTAACAGATGCCATGGGCATCTACGCAGAAAATACAAAACAACGAACAAGAACTCGCAAGCAATCATAGCATGGCTGCAGGATACAAGGTAAATAAGTGTCAATCACTTTCCTATATAATAGCAATGAACAAGTGGAATTTAAAATTAAATTGACAAGCAAAAAATGAAATCCGTATAAATCTAAGAAAATATGAACAAAAACCATATGAAGAAATCTACAAAACTCAGATGAAAATAACCAGAGAACTAAAATGTAGAGGTATTCCGTGCTCATGGATAGGCAGAGTTAATACTATCTGAACGTCAGCTCTTTCCAACTCGATCTATAGATTCAAGGCAGTTCCAATTAAAGTTCCAGCAGGTGCTCTGTGGTTGTAAACACCATGATCCTACAGTTTATATGAACAGGCCAAAAAACCAGAACAGTGAACACAATATTGAAGAACAAAGTTGGAGGACTGCCATCACCTGACTTCAAGATTTACTACAAAGCTACAATAATCAAGACAGTGTGGTAATGGTCAAAGAACATATAAAGTGATCCATGGAACAGAAGACAGCCCAGAAATAAGGCCCACAAAAATATAGACAACTGATCCTTGACAAAGGATCAAAGGAAATACAATGGAACAAAGATAATCTTTTCAATAAGTGGTGCTGGAACAACTGGATGTCAACATTAAGAAAAAAAAAAAGAAACATAGACACAGATATTACACCCTTCCTGAAAATTATCTCGAAATGGATTATAGACCTAAACGAAAAATAAAAAACAATAAAACCCCGAGAACAAAAACATAAGAAAATCTAGCTGATCTTGTGTTTGACAATGACTTTTTAAATACAATACCAAAGATATATTATGTGAATAACTGATAAGCTGCAATTCATTTTCTTTTCTGCAAAGAAACTTTCAAAAGAACAAAACATAAGCCATAGACTGGGGGAAAACTATTTGCAAAAGATATGTCTAATAAATGACTCTTTCCAAAACTTACAAAGAATCCTTAGAATCAACAGTAAGAAAATAAACAACTTGCTTAAAAAATGAATCAAAGACCTGAACAGATATCTCACAAAGATGATAAACAGATGAAAAATAAGCATACAAAAAGACAGTCCACATTATATGTCATGCTATTGAGGCTGCTGCTAAGTCACTTCAGTCGTGTCCAACTCTGTGCGACCCCATAGACAGCAGCCCACTAGGCTCCTCTGTCCCTGGGATTCTCCGTGCAAGAATACTGGAGTGGGTTGCCATTTCCTTCTCCAGTGCATGAAAGTGAAAAGTGAAAGTGAAGTCGCTCAATGAGGGAAATGCAAATTAAAACAATGAAGTACCACTACACACCTATTAGAGCAGATATTTTGCAGTTTATTATGAAACTAAACATATTCTTACCATACTATCTAGAAATCACACTCCTTGGTATTTACCCCAAGGAGCTGAAATTTTATGTCCATACAGGAACCTCCACATGGATATTTATACCAGCTTTATTCATAATTGGCAAAACTTGGAAGCAGCCAACACATCCTTCAGTGGGTAAATGGATAAACAAACCGTTTTACATCAAAATAATGGAAGGTCATTCGCATGAAAAAGAAATGAGCTATCAAAGCCATAAACAGGCATGAAGGAGCCTCAAATTTAGTATGACTACATTTAAAAAGACAATATGAAATGGCTATGTACAGTATAATTCCAACATTACTACATGCTGAAGTTGCCAGGGGTTAAAGGGAGAGAAAAATGAAGCGACACAGAGGATTTTTAGGGCAGCGAAATATTCTGTATGATACCACAATGGCAGATACATGTCATTATATTGGGTTGGCCAAAAAGTTCCTTTAGGTTTTTCCATAAAATGGTACAGAGAAACAGAAGCTTTTTCACCAACCCAATATATTTGTCCAAAGCCACTGAATTTACAACCAAGAGTGAACCCTGAAGTTGACTATGGACTTTGGGTGAAAATGATGTGTCGGTGAAGCTTCACCAGTTGTAATACATGTACCCTTCTGGTGTGGGATGTTGATAATAGGAGAGGCGATACGCATGTAGAACCAGGGCGCCTATGGGAAATCCCTGTACATTTTGCGTAATTATGCCATGAACCTAAAACTGCTCTTAAAAAAATAAAGCCTTTCGGAAAAGGGAGCAACACGTAAAAAATAACAGCAGTGAAAAAATCTGCTCTTCATCAAATGCAACATTGACTCTTACATGAAATTGTCTTGTCTGTTTCTTACTCAAAAGTACAAGAGCTTTGATCTATTTAATTTTATTGGAACTCAGCACTTCCAAATGGTATTAGTCTTGTTCCTTATTTAATTATGTACTCTCATAATTGGTCCTCTCAGCGCCTTCCTTGTCTTCATTCATTTACATATTTTATTCACACACTGATTTACTTAAAATAAAATCTATACTCGAGAACCTCAACAGACCAAGAATAAGAACTGACACTTCACTTCTGCTATATGATCATGTCCCACAGAGTTAATGGGGTATTTTCTTTTTCTAATAGATCTTGGAGCTATAAAGCTTAGTAAAGTAAAATTCTCGATTCAGATACCCCAGGATACTCATCATTGGCCTAGGCTTGGCATTATACTCCTTCATTCATTTGCACCTGTATTGACTGAATCATTCATTGATTCACTAACAATAAGAAAAATCTCAAAATTAAGATTTCTGAAACTTCTAAGATCAACATACACATCTCAGTGTCACACATGCATTTATTAGCTTCCTCATTTCTTGGAAATTCTGTAGTCATGGCTGATCCATGCCTGCTCCCTTTCGTTTAATTTGTCCCACGTTAAATACAGTAGACTGAATGACCATGAACCACCCCACAACTTGAACCCTGACAATCCCAACCATCTTCCTATGTGCTCTCACTGAAGACTCAGTAGCCAAAGTCACCTGAGGAAATTTAAATTAGCTATGGTACAAAAGTAAAGTGGAATAGTTATCTACTCTAAAGAGGATGAAAATGTCCTCCATCTTCTTTTCTTTCACAGCCTAACTTAGGTTGAATTGGAGAAATCTAATTTATTTTTGTTCATAATACATTCCTATTACTGGCTGAGGCATTATTTTATTTTTCTGAAATAAGCATGAACCAAATCTAGAACTTCTACTATTACTTAGATCTGTTTTAGCACTCTGACCCACAGAAATGATGCCAAGATTTGCACCAATGGAGAATAATTAAGTCAAGTGTGGTGGATCCATTGTGTGGAGTTAATAGTGGATTTTAGAAAGAATCTGAGTCTATAATTTATATTTTTCAAGGAATATTAGTAAGCCTATATTGCTGCTGCTGCTGCTAAGTCACTTCAATCATGTCCAACTCTGTGTGACCCCATAGACAGCAGCCACCAGGCTCCCCTGTCCCTGGGATTCTCCAGGCAAGAACACTGGAGTGGGTTGCCATTTCCTTCTCCAATGCATGAAAGCCTATACTAGATCAATCATAAACTTTGATTCATGACACATTTTAATCAAAGGGCCAAGAATGGCTAGCATATTATTTATTGACTTATCTAGAACTCAACAGAAGAATATGAAATGGTGATTAAAAGAATCCCACAGTACACTCTCTCCCAACATGGTAAGAATCTATCAATGTATAAACTATAATGGAAAAGAATATATATGTGTATATATGTATATAGATAGATAGATATGTAACTGAATCACTGTGATGTACAGCAGAAATTAACACAATATTGTAAATCACCTATACCTTAATAAAACGCTTTTTAAAAAAGAATCTAGAGCATTCTTCCTAATAGTACATGTCACTTGTGCAGGATGGGATTCATTTAAACACTTCTTACATGGCACATTTTTACCAATAGTGTATGCTAGACCCTCTATTATATATTTCTTTATCCAGTCATTCTTTACTTATTCATTTACTCTTGTATGCATGAATAATTTAAACTTCAATTTACTTTTCCACAGAAAACACAGTATGATCTGTCCATGAACAGCTCAAATTGTAATACGATTAGATGCAACTATACACGTGAATCGGAGATAAAGTGGGAAGAGCCTAGCTGCTTTTTTTCTTCATCTGAATATCAATAAGGAACAAGAGGACAAGTGAGCCGCATGGTTTTGTAACACACCTTCCTCAGTGGCCCCTGTTTTACCTTGCTACTGCTACTGCTAAGTCGCTTCAGTCGTGTCCCACTCTGTGGGACCCCATAGACGGCAGCCCACCAGGCTCCCCCGTCCCTGGGATTCTCCAGGCAAGAACACTGGAGTGGGTTGCCGTTTCCTTCTCCAATGCATGAAACTGAAAAGTGAAAGTGAAGTCACTCAGTTGTGTCCGACTCTTCGCGACCCCCTGGACTGCAGCCTACCAGGCTCCTCCGTCCATGGGATTTTCAAGGCAAGAGTACTGGAGTGGGTTACCATTGCCTTCTCCATCATTACTCCCAGACATAACCAATTAGATCATATCCTCTTATTTTCAATAAGCAGTCAGCACTTCTCAAATAATGCAGAACATTGATTTCCAGGTATTTATCTCTGTATGCTATTTATCCAAACAGATTTACATTGGAATTGAGCACTTTAGAAATGTATTAATAACAAAAATATATTAAACACTCATAATTGGACCACATATGGCTTTCCTTGTCTTCTATATAGATATACTTACTCATTCATTAATTCACTAATAGTAATACCATCCAGACCTATGAATATTAATAGCCTGAGAACAAAATCCTGAGCATTAACTTCTGTTCTACAGGCATTAACTAGGTCGTTGACCTCAGAGTTACAGGGTTTAACCAAATCATTTATTCACACACACCTCAGATATGCATTGGTTCAAACTTTGAACCTTTCCATTCATGCGTACCTTTGTTTACTGATTCCCCAATTAAGTCACTAGTAATAATAAAGTCAACGTGTAAAATTCAAAAAACCCTAAAAACAACATCCTAGAATATTACTAAGGTCTACCTATAGGCTTATTTTTCATAAAACTAAGATGTTATGTCTTTTTTGCAGCAGATCACAACATTATACAAAGAGATGACCAGTTTACTTGCTTCGTGTCAATCCCATATTTATACTTTATCTACTATGCCTGTCCTTCATTCCCTTAATTTTCCCATGTTTTAAAGATGGTACATATGGTAGCCAGCCTCCAAGACGGCACCCAAGGATTCCTGGCTCCTGGTACTCGGAGCCTTGCAGTCTCCTCCCATATTAAATCATGCCTGGCCTCTATACCCAACAGAATACTTGACAGGCTGCCAGTGTATGACCTCTGAATCTTAATTACACATACACTGAGCTTTCTGCCTCCCTTTCTCTTGTATTGATTGCTCTTGGGGAACTCAGTTGTCATGTTGTAAGGACACTCAACCAGTCCTGATGAGAGGTCCCTGTATAAAGAAACTGTGGTCTCCCTGCCAAGGACCAGCACGAACTCTATAGCCTTCCGAGTGACTCATGGAGGCAGATCCTCTCGCCCAAGCTTTCACATATCTGCAATCCTACCTGACATCTTGACTGCAACCTCACAAAAGACCCTAAACCAAAACTGCCCACTAATCCTCTCTAGATTCCTGCCCCATAGAAAATGTGATGCATAACAAATATTTACTGTTGTTTTCAGTTGCTCAGTTGTAGGGTAATTTGTAACACAATAAAAAAACTGATACAATACAATGATCAACCACCAAGTGTCATATCTCACAATGAGGACATTGATACTATATTCTCTCATCCTATCTACTCTCCTTTCAAGGAGTTATGACCTAGCTCTTTATCACTGATGCAAGGTTTAAATTAACCATGGTATAAAATAAAATAAAATATTAAAAACACTGAAGATGAATAAAAGTTCTCCATCATTTTTAATGGACCTCAGGTTACGCATAAAACTTGGTTAATTACCACTTTTGGCGTTGCATGGCATCCTTTGGTCTTCCCCAGTGGCTCTGCAGTAAAGAATCTACCTATGATGCAGGAGACACAGGTTCAATCTCTGGTTCAGGAAGAGCCCCTGGAGGAGGAAATGGCAGCCACTCCAGTATTCTTGCTGGGAAAATCCCATGACAGAGGAGCTATAGTCCATAGGGTCACAGAGAGTCGGACACGTGGTCTTCTTTGATTTTATGTATTTAGCTCTTTTTCCTTCGACATAATGTCAGGATGAATGAATCTTCTTACCCAAGGACATGAATTTTGACCACTGTCGTCTACCAAAGGCTCTCGATAACTTGTGTGTGCTCAGTCACTTAGTCATGTCCAACTCTTTGCGACCCCTTGAACTGTAGCCTGCCAGGCTCCTCTGCCCATGGGAATTCCCAAGCAAGAATACTGGAGTGGGTTGCCATTCCCTTCTCCAGCAGATCTACCCGACCTGGGGATCAAACCCAGGTATCCTGCATTGCAAGCAGATTCTTTTCCATATGAGCTACAGGGAAGTTCCTCAATCCTCTACCCAAAGGTAAAAATTAAACTCTTAAGACTATTGAACAATTAAATCAGCTAGAGAGCTTTCTTTCTGTGATATAAGATGCACATTTTTATAAAGAATGGAACAGGATAAATTTAACTTTTTAAAACAAGCTGGAGTCACGAGGTACTAGATTAATCATAAACCTTGGATCCTATCACATTCTTATTATAGATTTTGTATATATTGACTTGTTTACTGCTTAATTTTTAATTAATACAGCAAATGCTATTAAATCCAGCACCTAACACAAGAATAATTAATGTAACTGGTATTCTATCGATCTATGTACTCCCTAACCACACAGTTCACAGCCTCATTCATCTTTTTTAAAGGACCACATTCATGCATTGCTTAGAGTAGGCTGTGAAATATTGGTGTAATATTTACCTTAATTTTTCAATGACTTTTATTTTTTTCTTATCTAAATACTCCAAGAATAACTTGATAAGACAAGAATCCTTTTTTCATTGAAAATGGTTTATCATTACCTCTGTTTCATGACACCTGCTCCTCACGGACTCACCTACTACCTTCTTTTAAATCATTGACCAAAATATGAACTCATTCATTCATTTACTTTTAACAACACATTCAAAACGAATTCAAGCCAGGACCCTGAAAGAGAACACTGACTAACACCAGTATCTTTCCATACACTCATTCTCCACAGACAACTGGTTAGATCCTTTCTTGTTTCATTTTAAACAATAGACAGTAAACAGAGTGATTTGATCATATACACTAACATATTCAATACTTATCTATGTTTGGCCTTTTTTCAATTAGGCACTTATTTAAACAATTCTTTTTAATGTGAATGGTTTGTTCCTTTTCTAAATAACCTAACAACTAACTACCCAACAGCAATGCAAAAGCAACACGGATTCTTGTAATAGCATATCTCCTCTATGGAAAACAGTTACGTAAGACCTGATCTATTTAGGTTAGATTAGTACTTCAGGAAATAATATATTAATAATCCTTGCTCACTGCTGACTTGAATCACTGATCATCATTCATTTACACTTCATTTATTCTTGCATTGCTTTACTTAGGATACATTTCACAGACACTAAGAAATAAAGCTCAAAAAATGCATCTTTGATTACTCCTGACTTTTGCTGTAAGTCCCTTTTCCACTAAGGAAATAAGATTTCTTTTTTCTAATGAATCTCAAAGTTACAAAGCTTCATCAAAATCCTTGACTCACACATCTCAGATACTCATCATTAGTCTATATTGAACATCTTTTTCTTCCTTTTTTATGTATTGTTTATTCTTTTATATAATGATTCACTAATAATAATATAATCCATCCTCATGAATCAAAAACCCCAAGAACAACATCTTTGACTGTCACTAATAACCATCTATATATGCCCACTTCCCACTGTGCCAAAAGACAACATTTTTTCAATATTCTTATATATTTGCTTTTTGCACATATAAATTAATCAGCAACCTTGCATCATATGAGTCCCGTTAGTCCATTAGCTTGGCCTTTTTCATTTAAAGACAACGCAATGAACGACTTAGGGATGCATAATCTCACTCCACAACTAGACAATTTTGTCCATCTTCCAGTGTGCTCCTCTGTCAAAAAATGAACAGCCTAAATCTTTACCAATTGAGCAGTACTTGAAATGCACTGCCAAACTAAAATGCAAGGTAAAGCAGCCCTGGAAATGAAGAAAACACCTGCATCTTTTTTATTGAATTTTAAGAGACCTAAAAAACTAATCAATCATAATCCCCAATTCTGGCCCACGTTGGTGTTACTTGGTTTTATTTATTAATATATCCATTTATTACTTTGAAAAATTTAAGTGACGCCCATAAACTAACCTCTCAACCCAAGAACATAAACTCTGTCACTTACATCACTGTTCTGTCCTTACCCACCAAGTGTGTAAAAGCCAAGATCTTCAGCACTAGATAATGGTTAAATCATCTGTAGTATGCTCACCTGGTGAAAATGTAGACTTTCAAACAGTTTTCTTTAATGGAAGTTAGTTTTTCAGTGTTGATTATTAATATAAACTTTGGTCATTTAATAATCTCATCATTGCCCAAGAATGGCACTCTTTATTGACTCACTTAATTTTTATTTTTAAATAATACAGTGAATACCAATGTGAGACTACAAACCTTTATCAATTATAAATATGTGTCTGCTGCTGCTGCTAAGTCGCTTCAGTCGTGTCCGACTCTGTGCGACCCCATAGACGGCAGCCCACCAGGCTCCCCCGTCCCTGGGATTCTCCAGGCAAGAACACTGGAGTGGGTTGCCATTTCCTTCTCCAATGCATGAAAGTGAAAAGTCAAAGGGAAGTCGCTCAGTCGTGTCCGACTCTTAGCGACCCCATGGACTGCAGCCTACCAGGCTCCTCCATCCATGGGATTTTCCAGGCAAGAGTACTGGAGTGGGGTGCCATTGCCTTCTCCGAGTATGTGTCTACATACTCCCTATCTATAAATCCAACAACTTGGTGATTGCTTATAATGGACCTCACCTGTGCAGCATTGGATAAGTGCAGATCTTTATTTTACAGCATATTCTCACCAGTTCACATGATTTTTTCTGAGTTATAATGTCTAGTGATTCATTTATTGATTTCTGTATATAACTAGGCATGAAATAGATTATTTACAAATTTGTCTAAAGAATTTCTCCATGTAAATTTTGTATGTGTTCTTAGCCAAAGTGGGGAGGAACCCAGAGTTCTCCTTCTTTATCTTGACAGTATTTGGATATATCCGGAGTACACATTAGATCTGGTTCCAGACACACGTTCCTCCCTGGCCCCTCTTTGGTCTTCTTTTGAATAACTAGTCTATATATAAAATGCATTCCTTTCTTCTCTTGTAACAATATATCAAGATCAATGAAAAAACACCAAAGTACTGCATAAGAGCACTGGATATCCTTCTTAATGCTCATAGCCTATTGACGTAACTGACTAAATCCTCTTTTGATGTTTTTTAAATAAAACTCAGTGAATAGAGATAGATTAATCTTAACTCTGATCATATGACGAAGTCTAATTTTGCTTTATGTTTGGCCTTCTTGCAATAAAACAACTATGTAAGCAACTCTTGATGTAAACTTTTTTTGTTGTTCTCTTATCATTAAACCAGCAAAACCAGCAATGAAAGCAGCCACCTGGACTCTTCGTTATCTCTGGATTGTCCCCGTGGATGAGTTCAGAGCTTTTATCTGGTCATCTACAGAACCCCATGTTTCAAACATGCACTAATGATAATCTCTGCTTTATTGCATAATTCCATAATTGGTCTCTGCATGGCCCTCCTTATCTTCATTTATATACTTATTTATCCATTTCTGATTTCATTTCCCAAAGAGTTTACCTTCCGCCTTTTTCTCAAAAGGCCACCGATTTCAAGATAGGAATTAATTACAATTTTGGATTCAGACCTAACCCTCACTCTAGGAGTCCTCATTGATGGGTCCAAGCTCAGCACTCATTTTCCTCAACCATTTACCCCTTTGTGTATTGATTCACTCACTAGTCCAGTAATAACACAATCACTACACATACAACATAAAATCTTCAAAGTATGATTCTTGAATGCTACTAAGATCTATCTACATGCTCATTTCCTATAGAACTACTAACATGAGACCTCCTTTTCCAATGACCCTCAATGTGGACATACGTGCTCCCTCCCATGGAGATCTTTTGAAGGGAAAATGTTGAAATCAACTGTCATGTAAATATAAAAGAATAGCAAACATCCTCAAAATATGTGAAGCATTTTCCAAATTTTTGGAGGACTCATCAGTTGTACAAAATTGAATTAAACATTACCACCTATGGTTCATTAGCTAGTCTGTCACTGGTACTGTACAGCATTCTTTAATTTTATACTTTTATGTAGCTATCTAATATTTTTTGAAATATTTCAGTGAACAATGAACAAATTCTCCTAACCAAGAACATAAACTTGGAATGTTACCCAACTTGGTATATATGCTTCTTAAACAGAGTAATATCACCCAAATGCTTCTTCATTAGATACGATTAAGTCAGTTACGGTGTATTAATTCTGAAGTGAAATGGAAGCTTTAAAAATAATGAAAAATCATGAATTTAGGTATGTTTAGAGGATACTAATTGCAGAGTTCTAGATGAGCCCTAAGGCCTGTTTCATGTCTTTGACCCAGGAACATCACTATTTTTTATTTACTCAATTATTTAATTTTCATTTTAAGCTATATACTGAACACCACTGAATCCACAATCTAACCCACAGGTCAGAACTTTAAAGTCAGATTTTCTTCTTAATGAATCTTTCTTGTGCAAATCAGATAAATTTTAATCTTTGTTTTTCATGGCCCAAGCTTGACTTGTCTTTATGTATTCATTCACTCACTCATTCATTCATTCATTTAATTACTCGTGGAATAAGTTCACCAGCTGCTCATTTTATAAAGAAAACAGAAAATGCTAAAATGGGCAGCAACCCAGAAACAAAATACTATTATGTGCATCTGTCTATGTGCACATTATGCAAAACAGGAAAAGCCTGGATTTTTTTTTTAAGTATGAAAGTCAACTGTGGAAAACAGGATAATCACTATGTTTATTCCATAATAGAGCGCCTCATTGGTGTGCGATTTGCATCTTTCAAGTAAAATATGAATCCATTCATTCATTCACTAACAGCAATATATAATTACAACATGTCACTATTATAATTATAACTCACTGGACAAAAACTTTCCAGTAATATTAGCATGTGATCATATACTCACAGTCAACCATCTTAAATTAGCCATAACTCTTGTTATAGGACTTATTCGCATCACTGGTCCATGATTTTCTTTCTATTTGATATTTAATTATTTGTGCAAACATTTCGCCCTTTTCTTAACAAAATAAACAATCAGCAACCAACCATCAACCCATCAATCCATCATAACAGTATTCAATCTTGGACATACTTGTCTATTTGCTCCCTGCCAAAAGAGGTGAAATCTTGATATATTTATTTTCCTAGACCTCAGTGCTTCAGAAATATTTGAAAACATATTCTCATAAATGAACAATGTATGGCTTTCCTGTCTTCATTCCTTCCTTCCTGACTTTCTCTACTCATGCATTACTTCACTTTTAATAAAGAAAATCCATACCCAAGGAACACAGAGCCTAAGAACAAAATCCTGAATACTCCTTTCTTATGCCACAAGCACCTTTATCTAGAGGGAATAACTAGATCTCCTCTGATAACGACCTCAGAGCTACAGAGTTTAATCAGAACTCTCAAGTCAGACAGTCCAAGACACTCATCATGGATCCAGACTTGGCATTTTTATCTTCTTCATTCACATCATTCCTTCAAGATCATTTTTACATGAATAAATTATAATACAAGAAATATCCATGAATTATAAATGCCAAGAAGAAGATGAGTGATAGTTACTAAGTTGAGTCTACTTATTATTTGTCGCACAGAACTAATACATTTACTGTCTTCTTTCAATGCACCTCCATGTTGCACAAACAGATTCTCAACAGGTGTGTTTCAAAGCAAAACCATATTGATAATAGGCTTCTGCTTATCTCTTTACCCAATCTGTCCATATTTTAAAGGTAGTAGAATAAAAAACTACGAACCGCCATCTTCCCTTACAACTATAACAATGTAATTTTCTTTCTGAGTTCTCCATCCTCAGCAAATAAACGATCTTGATCTTCCTCAAGGACTGGATGTCTAAATATACTTCGGGGTCCTACTAAAATGGGACATTATGTGGCCCTAAAAATTATTAATCATGAACCTCAGTGCATAACATCCCCCTCTTGATCAACATTTGGTGTTCTTTAATTTTATTTATATAAGTGAAACCAGTTTTTTAAAAAAATAATTCCTTGAAAATCCATGAACAAACTTCCCAAATTGAGAACATGAACTTCAAGTTATTTATATTGATCTTTGTGCTTTTTACTGACAATGGCAACTGCTAAGAGACTGGCCATTAGAGAATACTTGAGTTGGCTGTGGTATGTTCATGCAGTAGAGGAAAAGCCAAGTCCACACAGTCTACAGTAGATGTTTTTAAAGGGATGTGAGCTTTGCACTGCCAGATTAATCATAAACTTGAATCATATCACATTCTCATAATTGGTAGAAAAGCTGCAATCCTTTTTATTTATCAACTTATTTGAGTTTTCATTTTAAGCTATGTAGTAATAAGCATCACTGAATCCAATACCCAAGTCAAGAACAGAGGTTTTAGATATCACAGGTGCATAGTTGTATATTCTCTGCTCTTAAGTTAATGGCCTACTAATTATTTTCATGGATTTTGTGCAGAATTGGATAGCTTTTTAAAACTAGTGTTATGGCACATTCTCACAAATAATCCTAGCTTTATCTTACTCTATGCCTTTACAAAGCCTTTCATTTATATATTTAGTTTGTGATGGAATAATCTGACCATCGATTTATTTTCCTAAAAAATATATCACTTATAGTAAGATATAAAATATATTGTATAAATATCAAATATGTAATAAAACATATACTGTGAATATAAACTATAATAAAATTATATATATATGTGTGTATATATATATGAAGTATTAAACTCTCCAACTGAAACCCAGAACTGAAACACCATTTTCACATGCATAAGTCTCCATGTGACTTAGAAGGAAGAAACTAGGTCCTATTTTATTCATATGAACATCAGTAGGATAGATCAGTATTAGCGATAAACCTTAGTTCAGAACACGTACTCTGTCTTTGTTCATAGTTTGCCTTTTTAAAATAATCATTCAAGATAAATCATATTATCTCAATTACCTGAGAATCTATACACTGTATACTTGAATACCAAAAATGCTAACAATTTCCACCAGGCTTATTACCCACAGAAATATATGACTGTATCATCCTCCCACCAACTCTGAATGCCAACATGGATACCCACGTGTGACCCTTTTTGTCTTCATTCACTTACATATTTATGTATTCATTCATGCGTTCACTGATTCATTTACATCAATAAACACCATAATGAGGAACCACTAAGACTCAAGAACAGATCCCCAATTTTCCCTAAACTCTATCCCCTAAAAGGGAAAAAACCAACTCTTTATCTAATGGACCTCAGAGTTAGGGTTTAATCAAAACTCTTGATTCATATACCCCAGAACTCTCATCACTGATCCAAGCTCAATACTCTTTTTTTATTTACTTCAATACTCTTTATTTATCTACTTATACATTGCTTATGGATTATTTATGCATTCATTATTTATCATTTCATTCATGGTTTCATTGATTTTTTAAAAAAATTGTTTTCTGTGAATCACAAAAACCTAAGAGCAAGATCTTTGAATATTGCACAGAGCTGTTTACAACTATTTATTTCGCACAGAGTTAACAAATGAGGTCTATTTTTAATTGAATCTCAGTGTTTCAATATAGATTAATCAATAACCTTGCTTCATACCCTTCCCATGTGTTTTATGACTCTCTACTTGCTCAGCTTTCATGTAATTTCTTTGTATTTTAGAAGTAGTACAATGAACTTACTATCTTACCCCACAACTAGAGGATCAACAGTACTTTCTATCTGGCTAGGTGCTCCCTCCTCCAGGATTTAACAACCTAGACTGTCATCAACTGAGAAATACTCCTACAATGTGGTACAAAAGTAAAATGGAATACGAAGCAACTGCAAAAATGATGCAAAACCTCAAACTTCATTTTTCATGGACCTCTGTTGCACTAATAGGGATCGCTCTTAATCCCTGGTTCATGACCATCCTCAGCACTGGTCCATATGTGGCTTCCTCTGACTTTGCAGTAGCCACTCATTCCTCTGAAACAGTTCCATGGACCACATGAATTACCTTCAAACCAAGAACACAAACGTTGTTACTTACATGAGTCCCGTTGCTTTCTATCCACAGAAGTGACAGACAAGATGGTCATCACTGGTAATGAGTAAATCAGATTAGGTATGTTGAATCTGTGGAGTAAAACACGGGTTTTAGAAAACTGAAGATGCAGTGTAAATTATTTTAAGAGACCTTAGTCTTGCTGAAACAAATCTGTTATAAAATCTCCTTCTAATCACATTCAATTATCCCAAGAATGGCTCTCTTTTATTTTTTAAATTATTAATGTACGAAATGATGACAACTGCTACATCTATATTCTAGTATAATAATTAAGAACTATGTCTGTTCCTAATTCTATCAAACCCTACCCACATAGTTAAGAGCCTACATGATCATCTTTATAGGTCTTCCTTGATTTGAGTGTGGTAAATTTACATCATTCTTTCTTCACATTTTCTCTCACCATGCTCGACCTTACTTTATGACTTCATTCATGTATTTATTTTTTATTTGTTTACTTGTGGAATAACTTGTCCATTTTTTTTTCAAAACAAATGCAAAGTGTTCTCAAACACTATTGTAGTGTTTTAGATATATATCTGTATAGATATATATAACTGTCTCTACAGTTCTTTACCTAAAGTGGGCATAGCCCAATCCCCTTTTATTTATATAACATCAGAAAAGTATAGTTAGATTAATATATGATTTTTAATGATACAATATCCGCACTGGTATATGTCTGCCCTCTTTTAAATAACCTCTTCCTTCACTGGGGCTTCCCTGATAGCTCAGTTGGTAAAGAATCTGCCTGGAATGCAGGAGATCACGGTTTGATTCCTGGGTTGGGAAGATCCTCTGGAGAAGGGAGAGGCTACCCACTCCAGTATTCTTAGGCTTCCCTTGCACCTCAGCTGGTAAAGAATCCACCTGCAGTGTGGGAGACCTGGGCGAGATCCCTGGGTTAGGAAGATCCCCTGAAGAAGGGAAAGGCTACCCACTCCAGTATTCTGGCCTGGAAAATTCTATGGACTGGATAGTCCATGGGGTTGCAAAGAGCTGGACACAACTGAGTGACTTTCACTCACTCACTCCTTCATTAGCTAACAATAATATCACCTACGTACCACAGGAAACAGTCCAAAATAACACTAACATCTGCCCATAAACTCAACACCCAAAGAATAACAACTAAACATATTTTTAAAAAATGATATTGGTTGAGACAATCTGATTAAATACTATCTCTTCTCATATCATGAATTCTTAATATTGGCCCATGCTTGATCCTCTTTAGTTAAGTAGTTCTGTGATCAATTATTGTATTTCAATTTTTCCCCTTTCTTAATAAAATTAACAACCACCAACCCAGAACAACACTGACTCTTACATAAAGCTGCCCATAGGCTCTTGATCAACATGTTAAACACCCTGATCCCTTTATTCATTGGAATTCAACTTTACAGAAATGTTTCAAGAATAATTGATATCTCATTATGCACTCTCATTGTTGTGGTTATCTCATTCTATCTCTTTGTTTTCACTAAATAATGTGTTTATTTACTCATTATTGATTCACTAATAAAAGGATCTACCCCTAAGATCTATCAATGCCTGTATTCCTAACTACAGTGATAATCTCATATCCCACCAAAGCTGTAAATTAGGTTAGTTTCTAAAAACCTCAGAGTTATAGGGGTTAGTCAAAATCCTTGGTTTGGACATCTCAGAGTACTCATCAATGATCTAGGCCTGGGACATTCTTCTTTATTCATTTATACATTTATTAGTTAATTCATTGATTGATTAATAATGAATCAATATCCTTCAATAACCATAGAGCAAGACTTTAAGAACATTACTAACTTCTGGTTTTTGCTCATTTCTCTCAGAACTAAAACACTGTATCTATAAGGGACCTCACTGTGGGATTTCATGCAAATCCACACTCATAATGGCAATTCTTGGTTCTTTAATGTTTCTTGAATTTGTTCAGATTTTAAATGTGCAACAAAACAATCCAGGAACACCTTATTTTACTTCACTAACAATTTTCCAACTCAATAGTCTCAACAGATTAAAAGTCTAAATCTTTATTCCCAGCAGAATGTGTAAATCAACCATGGTAAAATAAATAAATAAAGGGAAATAGAAACAACTGTAAAATGAATGAAACATTTTGTTTTATCTTGTCTTTTAATGGACCTCAATCATTCAAAGTTGGGCTAATGTGGGACTTCCCCAGTGGTCCAGTGATAAGACTGTGAACTTCCACAAAGGGGCCCATAGGTTCAATCTCTGGTTAGAGAACTAAGACCCCACAAGCCTCGAGGCACAGCCAATAAATAAATAAATACAATTGAACGAAAAACAAAGTCAAGTGTATCTAAAAGTTTGTTCCATGTACATTTCACCAGTATTCATTCTTGATCCTTTTTATGTATTTATCTATTTGTCTATCTATTATTTAATTCGATTAGTTATGCATTAATTTAACCCTATGTCTATTGTTCAAAAGATAATTAACAAGAGTAAATCATATACCTGTTAGCCTCTCCCTTCTGTGCCATTGAAAGTGAAAGCAATTCTCTCAGTCATGTCCAACTTTTTGAGACCCTATGGATAGTCCATGGAATTCTCCAGGCCAGAATACTGGAGTGGGTAGCCTCTCCCTTCTCCAGAGGATCTTCCTAACCCAGGGATTGAACCTAGGTCTTCTACATTGCAGGTGGATTCTCTACCAGCTGAGGCACAAGGGAAGTCCAAGAATATCCCTTCTCCAGCAGATCCTTCCAAACCAGGAATTGAACTGGGGTCTCCTGTATTGCAGGCAGATTCTTTACCAACCGAGCTATCAGGGAAGGCCCACTACTCAGTCATAAAAAAGAATGAATTTCTGCCATTTAAAGCCATGTAGATGAGCCTAAAGAATAGTATGCTTAGTAAAATATGTCAGGCAGAGAAAGACAAAAACTGTATGATAAAACTTATGTGTGGAGATAAAGAATAATATACGTAAATATATATGCAAAACAGAAACAGATAATAGAGAGCAAACATATGGATATATATATAGCATTGTATTCCTAGCTGGCAAAGTAGTAAAGAATCTGCCTATGAATGTAGAAGACACAAGAGACACATGTTCAAGCCGTTGGTCAGGAAGATCCCCTGGAGAAGGAAATGGCAACCCACCCCGTGTCCTTGCCAGGAAAATTTCATGGACAGAGGAGCCTGGCGGCTACAGTCAATAGGACTGCAGAGTCGGACACAGCCGAGCACACGTGCAACGTCCAAGCAGAGGCTTTAAAAGGTACGGAGGTGGTTTTGCTTGGCCTCTGGAGTTTCAAGTTTTCACTACGAGACAAGCATGACCCAGACACTACAACTCCTTTATCGAAGGACTTCGAATAAGAAGGCAAGAAGTGAAGTCAACCCACAGCCTAGAGCACAAACGCTGCAAGACACCTGTGTTAGAAATCAACACTACTGTTATTATAACGATTGTCATTCTGTAAGCCAGTGAAATTGTGGGTTACTTGTTATGTAGCGCTATCACAACAATGACTAACTCATACATTTCCTCCCTTTTAAGAATTTATTCATTTATTGGTTTTTTATAACATAGTCAATGAAATCACCACGAGGGTACCATCAAACCTAACAAAAACTATAATGTCTGTCCGTCTCAGCAATTTGTTGTCGCTGTGGACTCAGCCGTGTTTGACTCTTTTGTAACCCCACGGACTCTAGCCTGCCAGGTTCCTCTGTCCATGGGATTTCTCAGTAATGTATGTATATATACTAGGCATGGATAAAAGGTAGCTAAATCTTTGTAATTCCTACCCATAAACTCTTACTTTATGAAATTAGTCTCAGCTGTGCAGAAAGGTATTAACACAAATATTTGCTTCATGATATACTCTCTTCTTTGGCCATTAGGAACACCTGTCTGCACGTTTCTCACCAACAAATGTAAAGGAGACCTTTTATTTATGGACAACAGGTACTATTGATATGTTAACTACAAATGTTGGTACATGGCATATTCTCTTCCTTGCATCATACATGGAGTCTCTATTATTCATTACTCATTTTTTTGAAATAAACAATATTATTACAATGAGTATCTGCAAAACGACTCTTCAACCTACCAACTACAACCTTAAAAATAACTGCTTGATACTCTCTTACCAAAATACACAAACCTTCAACATTAGAGAAATGTTCACACAAACTTTGGGGCATGCATTCAAAATATACTTAATACTTGATAAAAGAAATGAATAAGCCTACGTCTATTTTTCATGAACCAAAGACTTTTGTGCCAGTGAATCTCAGCCATGCAGAACTGGATTAATTATCATGTTTTTTACATGGTACATTTTCATCTCTGGCCCATAATTAACCCTCTTTTATTAATTTATGTATTTAATTATTCATACCTAATATTCAAGAAATTCTCATTAACCACCCAATGCAACTAATAGAGTAGCCATTATCCATATATGACTATTTAAATTTAAATTAATAAAAATAATGTAAAATTAAAAATTCAGTTCCCCATCTTCATTAACCACATTTCAAGTGCTCACTAGTCACATGTGGCTAGTGGCTATCATATTGAACAGAACAAATTACAAATCATGTCCATCAGCGCAGAAATTTCTATTGGACATAAAATACATTCTTTACCTGTAGCTAATAGGCTAGAACTGTTTCTAATGAAGCTAAATGGGACTGATCATACTCCTTTATCATTGGTCTATGCGGATTCTCCTTGGTTTGATTTGATCATTTCTAAAGGAGTTTTAATTGACATCCATAAATCCAGTCTCTGACTCCACAGGTAGAACACCAACGCTGTCTCTCATCTCCATTTGTGGGCCTTGCTCAATGAGTTAATAGCCTACATCTTTATCCATGGAGGGCTGTTTAAATCAGCTAAGCACATACACACCATCAAATACAAAAGAGCAGATAAGAGGAATGAAACATGCGAGGTTATGGTAGTCAAAAACATAGAACTAAGTTAGCCATAATCCTTTCATCTTTGGGTCGGTCCCATCACCAGTCTACACTTTGGATATTCTGTATCTTATGTGTTTATTATGGGTTTCCCTCCTGGTTCAGATGGTAAAGAATCTGCCTGAAATTCAGGAGATCTGGTAAATAAGTCATTTGTTAATTTTTTAGCACTGAAATTAACATCCACACACCATCATGCAAAAACAGGAACTCTGAACACCTACCCCTGACCCGCACTCTAAAGGGACCGGGATGCACAGAAGTGTTGTTTCAGTTGCTAAGTCTTTCTGACTCTTTTGCAACCCCATGCGCTATAGCCACTTAGGTTCCTCTGTCCACGGGACTTCCCAGGCAAGAACATTTGAGTGGATTGCCATTTCCTTTTCCAGGGAATCTTCCCAACCCAGGGATGGAACCCGCGTATATTGGCAAGCAGCATCTTTACCACATGAGCCACCAGGGAAGCCCCATGTGCAGAATCAGAAAAATTTTAATTCTGGAATAATTAAATATTATTAGTGACTCATGTTTGCCCTCTCATTTTATTCATTAATTTGTTCATTCATTCATTTACTTACTTATGAACACCCTTGAACCACTGTCTAGCTGAAGATTTAAGAACATCAACTATTACTTACATTTTTTTTGCCTTATCCGTATTACCCAAATAAGAGTCAAAATTCTCATAAAAACTGCATGATTAAATAAACTATGCTGTGTCTATTTCATGCAACAGGAAGCAACTTTTTAAAAGAATGAACAGCCTGGATCATTTTTAATGAGTCTCACTTGTGTAGAACTGAATTAATCAGCCTTAGTTTACGAAACTTTATCCTCTCTGCTCTGTGCTTTGTCCTTTTAAATTTTATGTATCCCTTTAAAAAAAAAAAAAACAATAAAAGGACACTCATGAATCTTACCCAAAATATAATAAGCTACCAATTCTTTTCATTTCTATGTGCATCTCTCACTGAGTTAACAGTCTAAACTTCACCAATAGGAAAATGTTGCTAAAATCATAGTGCATAATAGTAGAATGCTACTAAAATAAATGAAATAGCATATTTTTGTCTCAATGTCCTTCAAATTTGCAGAACTGTGTAGTCCTAAATCTTGGGTCATGCTATATCATCTTCTTTAGTCCATGATTTTACTAATTTTGATTTTACTAATATAAACACCCATTTCTTTATAATAAATCAATAAACATATAAGGACACACTATTCATCCCAAGGCTAAGGGAAAGTAACAATTATATTTATATAAACATATATATTATTAATGTATAATATAATCACACATATATACATATAATTAACATAATGATCCACATATATAATTACTTTTTTATTTGCTCATTTCTTACAGAGAGAACAGCCCAGTTACGTTATTTTTTAATTCAGCGACAGGCCAAATGAGATTCCTCATCCTGAGTTCAGGACAGTGTCTCATCACTGGTCTATGCTTGGCCATCTTTGATTTTATTTGTGCCCATTCATGTTCAACAGCGCATATGCACCCATCAACCAACCACCCAACCGTAAAATACCACCACTACCCATCACTCACATTGGTTGGTCCATGGCTCATTTCCCACAGAGGTCACAGCCAAGATCTTCATCAACAGTGTCATCAGACCCACTCTGGGGCCTCCACGCTGTGGAACACAAGGCAGATATTCAAAATGGTGAAACAACCCAGGTCTTCTCTAATGGTCGTCGGGTGAGCAGCACAGAATTAATCACCATCTTCAGTTCCTCACACATTCTCATCACTGGCCCAATATAACTCTCATTGTACATATTTTCCATCTAATAATTGTATTTATTACAATAAACGTGCATGAATTCACCACCCTAATCAAAAACAAGCCCAGTGACTGTGACAAACATCTGTCTCTATGCTTCTTCCTTACAGAAGACCCAGCCCTGCTCTTCTTCCTACTGGACTCAGCTAGGCTGAATTGTGATAATGATGATCTTTGATCCAGACATATTCTCATCCTTATTTCCTGGTTGTCCTTTTTCTTGTTTTTAGTTTTTTGAAATACAAGCACACATGAACTCAGCACTAATCCACAACAAAAATATCGATTAGTCCTTACACACCAATGCTTCTGATCTACAGAGGCAAGAGTTTCTGTATTGCTGTTTTAAATAGTCCACAATTGTATGTAAATGGGTTAATCTTAAGCCAAAATCCATAGAATGTGATCTTTGGTGGCCCAGTCTTGCCTCTCCTCCTGGCGTGTATTTTATTTACTCATCTAATTCACGCCTAATAATATATCAAAAACACCTGAAGCCACCATTCTGCCCAAGACCAGTGACTATTCTGCTGCTGCTGCTGCTGCTACATCGCTTCAGTCGGGTCCGACTCTGTGAGACCCCATTGACGGCAGCCCACCAGGCTCCACCGTCCCTGGGATTATTCTAGCTACCTGTAAATACACCTCCTACCCACAGTCCCAACAGCCTAAAACCTACTGGGTATTTGTTTTGTTATTTTTAATAACTACTGTCGGGTAGAACTAAATTAGTCATAACGCTTGTTTGAAAACACAGCCATCAGTGGCGCTTGCTTGGCTCTCTTTAATGCGATTTGTGCATTCATTCATCTGTGCAATAATGCAATAACTAAGCAGCAAACACTCACTAATGCCTGCTTTTATCTGTCTACACTTCCCTTCCCACAGCCAAGATCTCTTCTGGCGCACAAACCCCAGTGTGCCCATTCTATGCAACACAAACCCCCATGAAAAAGAAGACAGCCCAGACCTTTCTGCGTGTTAATGCCAGACCTGGATTAACCATCACCTTTTCTGCAGACCCATTTTCACACCTGTGCTACTCAAGGCCATTATTTCTTTATTCTTTTTTTTTTTTAAATGATAAAATGAAGGACCACAAACCACTCTGATCTCTTTTTCACATCCCTCGGTTGTGAAGAATTAACCGCAATCCTTGGTTCATGACCCCCTCTCCTCCCGATGCCCCTCTTACTTTATTGACTACACGAAGCAGTGCAGTAACCATGCAGGGCCCCTACCTTCAGCGCCCCGCTCTTAGTTCCCTGCTGCCCTCTGCCTTAAACAGGGACCCCCATACCCGCCGTGTCCTCTTCCCTTCCCCTTTTAAAATTGTACCACATATGTATTCTTAAAAAGTATTTTCCACAGTTCAGTGGCTGGCTGGGCCACAGGGCCTGTGTCAAGGGGGAGAATTAAATACACACGATGGACTTCTGAGCACACCCATCAAGGGGTAGTAAAAGGACCGGATCTCTTTATCTGTGCTCGCAGTCACGAGGCAGTGTGGCCCAGGGGCTGAGGCACATACACTGGCACCACACTGCCTGCCTCCACACCCGGCCGCCAGTCTTGGCTAGCTGGGCCACATTGGGAAAGAAAACTAACCTCTCTATGCCCGTTTTCCCCACCCGCAGTCTCGGCAGCAGTCCCTAAGCAGCATCCGCTATTCTCTGCGTGCCAAAGTCAGCCAGGGAACCCACCCCTGCCCTCCCCAGCTCTGAGCCCCTCCCCCACATCTTTCTTCCGTCTGCAGCTGCTGTGGTGCTAGACAGACAGACAGACCAGGTTCCACCCCAGCAGGCACTCGTGAGCGGTGTAACTGCAGAGACGTGACCTGGCTTCTCTGCCTTGTGCCCCAGACTCGTGCGACCGGTCGACTGTGGACAGCGACACCCGTGAGGGTCCAATGCAGGGGTGCGTGGGACTACAGCCCTTTTTCCGCAAGCGGCTCCCACCCTGCGCTCACCCTGCCCGTCCCCCGCCCCCACGTCGCCCACCCCGCGGGTCCAACACCCCCGATCTGATTAGAGAAACGAGTGATCTCGATGCTCAGGCCAAGCCGAGGGTTTCCGAAAGGATGGGCCTCGGGCCGGAAATTGTTGGGATCTGTTCTTTTTTGGACCCGGCATCAAAGCTTAAACAAGTGCCCTGGAAAACAGAAATCCAACTAAGGGATGCGCTTTGTAAAACTAAAATTCATTTCATGAAATGGGCCTGCCTTTAGGGGAGTCCATGCCCTGAGATTCTTGATGTTCGCATTGTTTCCCAGAAACCAAAAAACCATGACCCTTAGTGACAAGACACAGCCAGCTTCCTTCCTGCCCTCCCAGACTGGCCTGGTGGGAGCCCAACGTGCTAGCCCCAGAGCAACTCTGAGGCAGGAAAAATAAAAAATACATGACAAGTTAAAACATATTCTATTATGGTCATATGTTAAAACATATGCAGTTGTGCATATGTAATATATGCACACAAACATACCCACGTGGGGACCTACATGAGGAAGTCATGGGAAGACCCCTAGGCTGGGGATCCCGACCCAGGCTCCTGCCTCTGCCTTGACCCCACCTCGGAGCATTGGGCGCTCCCCCTGCTGAACCTCAGGGGTCAGTGATCTCCCGGGCTTCCCTCCCTCCCAGAGGGTGTGAAAATGAAAAGCATAAAGTTCAAGTGCAAGTTTCCTCGAAGAGAGGGGACCATCAACGCTGTACCTCTTGCCCAGGCATGTAGTGTCCGCAGCATGCCTTCGCGTACAATGTCCCATCTGATCTTCACAACGGTCCTGTGAATAAGACACAATCATCGCAATGAGCCAACATTTACTGGATGGACACTCTCTACCAGGCACCATGCTGCCTACTTTGCAGTCATTGACAATGCTCTGGGATGAGAACAATTCAACAGCATCTTTCTTTTTCCCCTCAAAATAGTTTTGAGCACGTGCTTGGTGCCAGATACAGGCCAGAGAAGACAGCAATGAATGAAACAGACAAAATCTGAGAGCTAAGATCCTTGCACGTGGAGACAGGAATAGATAATATTCAAAATAAGTACAATATGCAGTTTATAAGATGTTGATAAGAACTGTGGGGGTGGACAGAAAGCAGGGAAAAGAAAGAGAGAAAACAAGAGGGAATTCCCTGGAGGTTCAGGAGTTAGGACTCCATGCTTCCACTGCTGGGGATCCATGTTCGATCCCTGGTGAGGGAACTAAGATCCCACAAGCCACAGGGCATGGCCAAAAAAAAGAAGAAATACCAAGGAGGAGAAAGTCTCACTGAGAAGGTGATATCTGAGTAAAGGCATGATTAGTCCCATTTAACACACGAGGAAACAGAGCCTCAGAGAAGTTAAGTGAGTTACAAGTGGTCACACAGCTAGGAAGACGCTGGCAGCCAGGGTGGAGAGTCTGGCCTCAGCCTGCCTTAATCATGTAGGCCCAGTGCCTCAGTTTTGCAGTAGCTCTTGCTCTCTGCTGTCCAACTGTCAGCCCATAAAGTGAGTGTGTGAATGCACGTGTGGTCCTACAGGAGGGTTTACGTGCCCTGCCACACAGGCATCTCCAGGATGTACTAAGAGTCCTGGACAAATAAGCCAACCTTCTTGGAGGAGATGGCAGTGGTTGACAGTTCCCACAGGACTTGCATGGATTCCGGGATCAGGTCATCCTGGGAAAATCTGCCCAGCATGGCCCAGCAAGTCAGCAGAGATGCTAAACCCATCTCCTACCGCATGGTTGTTAGGGCATCCAAATGCATTCGCTCCCCCTGGTGCCACCCCACGCGCAGCCACATGCCACCTAGGCTTAAGTTGCAAATGTTCTGCCCAGGAATGGGAGGAGGTCACACCACCCTCGTGTCTCACATGCTGTGAGACTCAACTGGAACCATTCTTTGTGCCAATTGGCCAACCTCAAAAGACCAAACAAGAAACATGTCTAATGTGGCTATTTTCTAGGCTCCCCTGCAGCCCCCACCAAAAAAAAAAAAAAAACACGTCATGAGAGAAGTTTGGAGAGAGTACACATGGAGAACTTGCCCACTGCTTCCAGAAGCCACGAAGCTTAACCAAGACAATTTTATTTCTTCATCTTGCCCTTCACCTACTCAGCTTCTTCTCAGCTCCCATCCAATCTCTCTAATACTCTCAAGACCCCCAAGAAAATTCCTGCAGGGCAGATTCACCTATTGCAAGGCTTAAGCTTTCGTCAGATGGAACATGTCCATTGGGTACATATAACTCTTGTGTACATAACTAGAAATGAAATCGTCGACGCATATTCGTTTTTCTATTTCCCTGATTGCCCTCTCCACAGGCAAAGGTTCACACACCTCTATGGGTACCTACTCAGCTGCCTGTAAAGTATGGATAAAGATTACCAGTCAGACATACTAAATGCCATCTCATGGAAAACAGCAATAACAACTGCAATTTTAATTATAATGAAATTTTTATTGCATCCTCACCATATGGGACACATTGCTCAAAGCACTTTAAGTGTTTGACTCATTTCATCTTCAAGCGCCCATTAAGAAAGTACGAACACTACTGGGATTTCCAGACTACAAATGCGGAAACTGAGGCACAGAGATTAAACACTTTGTCCAAACTCACAAAACTAATTAATGGCAGGGCTGGGATTGAAATCTGAGCATCTAGGGTGTGTGTAACACAATTTAGCCGTGTAACACAATTTAGCCCCTAAGCAGATTATCAAAACACAACTGCTGAAGTTAAGCCAGGTCTCCAGGGACACCACTGATCGCCCCTTCAGCCCCCTGTCTGCTTCCCTCTCTCCTTGCCTTGCACACCTTCTGCCTCTAGAGTCTACCTCTGCTTCCCTGAGCATTCAGTCATAATCGGAGCTACCATAAATTTAACTCATAACTTGGATAACTGCACTGCGGGATATCAATGATAAGTTTGGCCCCTACATTTGTGATAATTAAAAGTGAGATGAAGCAGAGAAGAAGTTGCCTGAGAAATACATTTAAGGTCTGGGGGACAGAAGTTTGGCTCCCTGACAGGCCAGGAAGCTGAGTCTGACATGGGTGAACCCCAAGGAGTACAGATTTTTCCCAGGCATGGTCAGAGAGAGAAGACATGAAGAGAGTATGGGTTTGGTGGAAGAGCAGACAAGGGATCAAATCCTAGCTCTGCAATTGCCCCCTACATGCTGTGGGGCAAGACACGGGCCACTTCGAACCTCAGCTTCCTTCTGTCTTGACTGAGGACAATGGCTGCTGCAGTGGAGGGCTGCTCTGATGACTGAAGACTATGTCGAGACTGAGCACGGGGTTGGGCTCAGGGCTCGGTCATCCAGGAGAGGCAGTGGCAAGGGGATTGTCTTCTGGCCCTCGGTGCAGCATGAAAGCAGCTGGGACCGAGGGCTGCAACCGAGCAGCTCAAGCACCACCGCTGGGACTTGATCCCCACCGCCTGGCAGCCCACCTGTTGCCTGGAGCCCCCTGAGACAGTGACTGTGCTCAGAGGCAGCGCAGAAGGCAGGAGCTTTCCCAGAAAGCTCCACTCGGAGGAGACCTCTCTTCACAAATCAAGTGAGCCCTTGGTGTTGGTGAGAAACCGACTGTTCCCCCTCATTTATCCATCCATCTGCCCTCTGCACTTTAATTCACTCCCTCAAATCTACAGCCTTCATCAGCCGGCCAGCCACCCCTCCACTGGTGCATCTTGATGCATTCATCCTTCCAACAGACCTGGGTCGGGATCCTGGGTCCTGCTTCCAAGCCAGTCTCAGACAACTCACTAACCTCTCCAAGTCCTCTCATCTGTGACATAAAGGGACATCAGATGTAGCTGGGGCAACGACTGAAAGAGCACATGGACATACCAGCAACTGGCCTGAGCAGAGGATCCTAAAACCTTCATTCCAACTGTGTCTACAATGGGGCTAGGATTTACGTGGGAAAAAAACCACTGTATCTTGCATGATGTTTTCTAGGAATTATCTGCAATGTTTTTGTGGTGTGCAACCCCCCATGGCACCTGGAACTGGGAGGTGGCCAGGGCAGATGAGGGTCGGGGGTCCCTCCTGGACACACAGCAGAGAGTGCCACCTAGTGGACTGGCAACCCGTGGGGTCCTGAGTGGGTCCCAGGTTGCAGCAGCTGCTGTCGGCTGTAGGATAACTGAGTTGCAAGCCAGCTGGGAGGTCCCAGCCTCCCTGACATTAGGCTGCTCTGTTGGGATTTAGTGCACGTACTTTCCTCATCACTCAGAGGGTCTGGATTGCCAGGAGCCTTTTGTTTTCTGGATGATTGCCAACTCTGATTTGCCTACCCCAGCCTCTCTTTAGAAGTTTCCGGGGGGGGCTGGGTGGAGGATAACTCTAGCAGCCTCCGTTTGCTAGTATGTCTGCTATGTATTAAATACAGGTCTGGGGGCTTCATGTGCATTATCTCAAATCCTCTAAATGACCCCAGCGGAGACCCAGAATTTGCTCCACTTTCAGTGAGAAAACTGAAGCTTCCTGAGGTTGGGTTACTCACTTAAGGGGAAAGTAGCTATGCAAACCCCTGGATTTGTAGCTGCACTTACTTCCTACAATCCCGGTGCCCCCCTTGAAAGTGCAGGAAAGAATCTGGACACTGATTTGAACAAGCCGAGTGTAAAAGAAATTTATGAGTCAGTTGGGGCTATTTGAATGCCGAATAGCTATTGGATGACATTAAAAAAATGCTGTTAATTTTTTAACTTTGATAATGGCATTGTAGTTATGTTTGCAAAACAGAAAAGAGTCCTTCTTTGTTAGAGACTCACACTGACAAATCCTGGAGGAAAAGGTATGGTGTCTGAATTTGCTTCAGAGGAGTCTGGGGGCAAGTGGGAGTCGTGGAAGGACAGTATGGAGTCTCAACGGAAGGACAGGGGCTGGGAGTTGTTGGCCTGCAGCAGTAGGAAAATGGTAAATTGTGATGAAAACAGGTTACCATTTTCTCCACTTTTATGTTGTTGGAAATTAATCATAATCAAAGGTTTTTAAAATCAACATGTAAAAATAAAGTGCAGTGGTCATGAAATGAAGATAATAATAATAAACAATATCTTAAAAAAGTGCAGGAGCCAAGGAAGTAGGAGACGGGAAGCCACATAAAAGAGCTAAGGGGTCCAGGGTCTGAGCTGATTCCTGGAGGGCCGTAGGGGGCTGACTCACAGGCAAAAAAAAAAAAGCCTCCGAGTGGAAAGGGGACAAGAGAGGGGCCTGGATGGGTGAAAGCAAGCCATTCTAAGGTGGGGAGGTTAAGGGGAGAAAGCACAAGGGTGCAGAGCGAGACACCTACCTGCTACCCCAGCGCCCTACCTCCCAGCCCCTCCTATGCACCCCTCCCAGCCCCTGCTATATCCCTTAGACCTCCCCATTCTCCCCCGGACGCCCAGGGCCATCTGGTCCCTTTCCTAGGCACTCCTGCCCTTCCCTGGCCCCTCTGCCCACCCCCCAGGGCCTCCTAGTGCCGTGCACCCTCTTCTGACTCCTAAAGGGCCCACCTTCTCCAAGGCAGACCTGGCCACCTGATGACTCCTTCCCTGGGACCAGCTCAGATAGGATTCGGCTATCTAGCTTGTTAAACTTTTTTTTCCTTTCTCTTTCCTTGTTTGGCTCTCTGGGGAGGACAAGAGGAGGTGGCTTTGGTCCTCCAGCTGTGTGCCAAGCTGGCCCCACCATCACCAGCCCCTCTGTTCCCCACCCCAGCCCTCCTCTTTCCGGTCAGTGACATCACTGGAAACTCACTGACGCCCGAGCCCAGGTCCACATCAAGCTTCCCAGACCCCTGGGCCCCTCACCCCTGCCCCCCCTGCACCCCCCACCCCCGCCTCTCCCCTCTCTGGCCCTCCTGCAGCTGCCAGACTGCAGTCTGCTTCCTGGGCGCCTGAGCATCCTCTGCCCCGCCTGCAAACGCTCCCTCCCTCAGCCTGCCTTCCCCACTTTGGAAAGCCGGCCATCGGACCAGCTCCCGGGACCCTCCCCACAGCTTGCTGCTTTGCAGCTGGGTCCTCTCTCAGTGAGGGCGGGGCGCAGCCTGCAGTCACCCCCAAGGTAGGGTGAGCCGCCCCTCCCTGGCTGCCCCCAGCCCCCTGGCGCGCATGGCGCACACAGGTATCCGGGGCTGGCAAGGAAAATCAAAATCGCTGCCTCCGCAGAAGCCAAACAAAAAAAAATCAAACAGGGCCCCGGTCCCCATGGGTCTACCTCCCCCTCCTCACTTTCCGGGCTCAAAAATGTGGCCCAGGCAGCCCCCTTGTGGCACTTGGGGGCGCCACAGACGCTCAGCTGGTGTCTGAAGAACTCAGACTGTCTTGATTCCACTGCACCGTGAGTTGGCACAAATCTCAAGTGACCCAACTCCTGCCCAGCTGCAGAGCCTCCTCTTTGAGTGGGGGGCGCAGTTCCCCTCTCCTTCCTCCCGTCCACAGCGCTCCCCGTGGCTCCCTCCCTCCCGGACGTGGAAGTCTTCTGTTTTGAATACTGCTCAAAGGAGCAGACAGGTGTCCGGGGATGTGCACTGTGGCCGGGGTGGGGGCTGGAGGGACGGCACGGGAACAGGGGCTCTCCGACAGAGATGATGGGGAAACTGAAGGGCAGGGGGGGCCCCCCCCCGACCTGGTCTGTGTCAGGGAAAGGGGCTGGGGTCCCTGCCCTTGAGAGTGGGCTCTAGGCTGGGTATTTGCCTGGGGGAGGGGACTCCCTCCCTCGGCCCTCAGCCAGCAAGCCCTCATCCACGGCCACAGCTAGTCCTGCCCAGGAAGCTGCCCCTAGTGGGGCCCCCCGGGTGCTCTCCCGCCCCTCCCTCTAACTCCCTGTCCACGCAAACAAGATCCAGCCCCCTTGATCTGCAATCTGCCTGGACGTGGGCAGGGCCCCCTCTACGTCAGGTTAATAATGCCACTTTTATAAGCCTCTGCCAATAGGTGCTACCACCTAATTTGGAATCTGCCCTTCAAACAGATTGAGCCACAGAGGAGCTGGGATCTCAAGCACCCACTGCTGGGAGGTGCTTATAACTATTCACTCCGTCCCTTGCCCACCCACACCCCCCAGCACTCAGCAGAGCCTCGCTGAGCTCTCTGCAGCAGCAGGGTGTGGTGGGGAGTCTCGGACAGACTGGGGTTCCAGCCTAGCTGGCCCTCACACCAGCTTGAGAGTCGGTGAGTATGGGACTTCATCTTTTCCTGCCTCAGTTTCTCCATCACGCTAATGGGGATTTTTGAGGTTGGTGCTCAAGAGTTCCTGCTGGGGCTGAGTTCTAGGCAGACAGCCTGGCTCGGGGCTTGTCTCCTAGAAGACAGGGCACCATGATGTCAGTAGCATCACTTGATTTACAGTGACTGACTCCCTTCTCTTTCCCCCACCAGACTGAGCTTGGAGGACAAGAAGCCAGCCGATTGGCACTGCTCTGTGTCCAGCCTTCCAGCCAAATCTGGGCCCGTGAAGGTAGGTGCCCTGCAGTGGTTTGGAGAATTGAGTGCCCGGAAGGATGGCTCCACCCCACACTTTGTGGGGTGCTTGGACTCCACTGGGCTTCTCTTCCCAGACACCTCTGCCCTTTGTCTCAGATAGTCCTTCTAGGGAGCAGCCAAGAAAAATGTTCCTTTGCCTTACCCCGGGGGTCCTCTCGTGCTGTTTGTAAACAGTGCCAATGCTTGCCATATTAAAGGCAGATGTGGGCTTGCCCATCTTTTTTGTGGCCTACTCTAAGCATCTACTGTGAGCTCACAGGCCCACAGGCCTCCTCTGGCTGAGTTAATTTGTGCTGGTGGAGCCCACAGAGGGGTCTCTGCCCCGTGAAGTCCCTGTCTGTATTCGGAGCAGGGCCTCCGAAAACCAGGCGGTATTCTTTGCTGCGACACTTGTTACATGCGTGCGTGCGTCGCTCCCTGAGTCCCATGGTCTACCCTACCAGCCCTGATGAGCTGTCTAGTGAGTGCTGAGCTGCACTTATCTCATTTAGCCTCCCTCTGAGCCGGTGCGGAAGCCCCCTCTCATCTCCGTTTCACAGAGGAAAACCCGAGGCTCTGAAAAGTAAGAGGAATCGCGTGGTCTCCCAGTTAGAGAGCCGGGAAGCGCAGCCAGGGAGCCCCCAGCCCCGCCGCGGGCGCCTGCCGCGGCTGTCGCCGCCGCTGTGGGCTGACCAGGGCCGGCCCGGCTGCCGGCGGCTCCTGCGGAAAAGGCAGGGGGGTTGCATAGAGAGCGTTCTCCCTAGCAACTAGCAGAGGGGCCATAAAAAACCGAGAGGGCTCGGAAGCCGCTTAACAGATAGCTCCTGAGCAGCTGGACCCGGGAGGGGAGACCCGCGCCCTCCCCTGGGCTCTCTGCAGAACAGCAGGGCAAAGGGCTCCGTCCCGGATGCGGGCGGGCCGGGGCAGACGCGCCCCGGGACAGGTGTCGACGGCCGAGATCGGACGGGGCTGGGGAACCCCTAACCTGATCCCACCGTGGACGGGGGGCTCGCTCTGGAGAGCCCCGGGAAGGAGCGTGCCGCCCGCAAAGAGCCAAGGGCAGAGGGGGCGAGGGGGCTGCGTCGGAGCCGCGGAGGCAGATGCAGAAAGCGGGGAGGGCTCGGCGAAGCAGCTCGGTGTGCGAGCCCCGAGCTGGCTGCTCAGGGAGAGAGGGAGCTCCCTGTTACGGGAGGCATCCGAGCAGAGAGAGGCAGGCCGGTACTTGGCCGGGAGGCTGCCGCACGGCTCCCTGCCCAGGCTGGCAGCCCGCGCACGTCTAGGCCTTCGAGAAGCTCCTGCAGCGCTAAGTCCCGAGCGGGGCTGGCCGCGGCGGAGGCGGGCTGGGGTCACAGCAAGGATGCTGACGCGTTCCCAGGTCCCTAGCCCTGAGCTCAATGGCACAGGCACCGAGATGGCCGGTGGAGCGCTTCTGTCTCGGTGAGGCAGTGAGGGAGAGGAGCGGAGAATGGGGGTGAGTGCTGGGCCGGCGCGGGGAAGGGGGGAGGGTGGGGGGCTGTCCTGCAGCCAAACCCCCATCTCATGGGCCGGGCCACCTGGAGTGGTCAAGGTCTCGCCCCGGCTCCCAGGCCCAGAGATGCTGGCCTGGGTCCTCTCTGGGGCAACAGGCTGGAGCAGAGGGTGGGGGGAGCCTTTCTGTGGTTGGGGGGACAGAGGTGGTGTGGGAAGAGGGGGTGGTGGTGTTGTCTGCTGAGTTGAGGGTCTGGCCCGGTCATGGGAAAAACAGAACCCTTTTCTGGAGACTGGGCCGCAGCCCCGGATTCGGCCGGCTGCTGGACCGTGACTTGGATGCGCTGAGGACCCGTGAAAGCCCCCTCGCCTGGTGGTGGGGGCGAGGGGCCTGCATGTTGATGAGTGCGGTCTGGGCTGTGTGTTAGGCGCTGGCCCTTTAGGCCCATTCATGGGGGCTCGGTTCCCAGGAACTCTGGGTGGACGGGGCCTTTATCAGGGGACCCCGCTAGACGAGGCTCTGTTCTGCAGTTTCTAAAGGAGTTTTCTTGTCTTTGTTCCCAGTGCACTGAGTATGTGTGAGTGTGTGTGTGTGTGTGTGTGTGTGTGTGTGTGTGTGTCTGTGTCTGTGTCTGTGTCAGGCCGGCTGAGGGTCCAGCCTGGGGTCCTTGTCTGAAATGACCAGGCTGCTGTCGGTCTGTCTTGCGGGTAGGGACGCACCTCTCATGGGCAGGCAGGAAAGACTCAGGGAGGGCCAAGGCACCCAGCGACCCCAGGACGAGCCCTTTCTCACTACTGCCTCATTGTCCCCCTCCCGACAGCCCAATCTGCCGGGCAGGCTCTATCTGTCGGCCGCGGGGTCCCGACAGCTGCTCGGACCCGCCGTGGGGGGGCAGCAGCGTGTTGCAGGTGGAGTGCGGGCTGGCTCCGCAGACAGACAGACAGACTGCCCCACCACACTGCTTAGGCGCTGGGAGCAGCCCTGGGAGGAACTGTTTGCTTTCTCAGAGCCTCAGGGGAAAGGTTGTGGGGGGGAAGGCGCTTTGTGGTTGTTTTCTGTCGTTGCTGTTGTTTTAATCAGTTAAAAGATGGCTCTGAAACTATCGCTGCGAAAATGTTTGGTTAAGTATTTACAAGTGCGTCACCACCTCTGCGGCATCGCATGGAGGTGCGGGGGGGGGGGGGCGGGGGGAAGCGGGGTGCGGCAGAAGAAATCACGCACTTAGAAAAAGAAAGGCTTCTGATCGGGGAGAGCCCCCAAAGAATTCTTTGAATAGCTTTAGTATGGATGCGAAAAGTCACCTCCCCAAATCTCTAATAGGGCAGAGGCCCCGGGGCAGCCCACCTCTGGGCCCCAGCGGGTCAGCTTGACTGCAGAGGGGAGGGGGCCTCCCATTAACAGTTCGTCTTGCCCCACACATAGACACAGCCCGGCACCCTCGCCCGGACACAAGGGTGTTAGGGATGCAAGGGGCTGCACGCTAGAGGCACAGACGGCTCCCCTAACAGCGCAGAGAAACAGCACAAGACGTGGGTCAGCCCAAGCCCAGGCTCTGGGGTGAATACACCAAAAATTTAGGAGAGAGGGGTCTTTGTGCTCAGTGGCCGAGGAAGTTCACTTTTGTGTCAAAGGCCAGCCATGCTTCCAACTAGGTGAGGCTGCACTGATGCACAGAAACCTCATTTAGGCTGGGCCCAGCCCAGGGAGCCGTTCTTGTGAAATTTAGGAGAAGTCCGGTTTAGCCAGAAGTTTTTCCAGGAATTATTAACCTCTGGAGACTGTAACCACTGCTCCTTGTGAACCGCTCTTGCCAAACTCTATAAAATACAAGTCTAAAAAATCTGCCTGAAGAGCAGTCCGACGTTTTATATGTAGTTATAAAAAAAAGAATCAATAGTGGCCAAACTTTTTAGGAGAACCCAATTAAGACCAGTGGGGGCAGCCCCTTTCCACCCCCCGCAGGGTTTGAGGAAAGGCCCCGAATCTCCCTTGGGGGTGTCCACGCTGGGGTGAGGGGACCGGGGCTGCTCCCCACCCGGCACTTGCCCTCTCGGCTCCGTTGGCCCCTGTGGGTCTCCCTGCCCTGCAAAGGAGCCGCCTGTGCCTCTGGAGGGAGGTTAAGCACTTGGGACAGGATGAGCTGGAAAGGCTGCTGGTTTCTGCTGCAAACAGCGTGGCGACTGCTGCAGAGGGTGATTTAGTTGTGTGACTGTCCCACTCGACCCCACGGCACTCCGGGGGTGGATTAGCATTCCTCCTGCGACATCAGGAAACTGAGGCCCAAAAATCCTTGGGGATTTGCCAAAGACACACAGCTCTGTGTGTGGCCCCGGAGCCAAGTGTGTGTGCTCAAGATGGCTGCCCTGATGGGGGGCTCCCTCCCACCCCCACCCCAGGGTAAAAGAGGGGACCAAAGCCCCGGAACACCCTGGTGCTTCTCCTCCTGACAGGCAGGTGAAGGCCTCTGCCCCACCCCAGGGCGAAGGAGGCATGGCATCACGGCCCCTCTACACCTGGAAGCTGGTACTCTTTCTAGAACATGACGTATCCCAAGCGCCACTCTTAGCCAGTCCTCTCCCCAGCACGTCTCCACCACCCCAGCTGTCACCCTCACCCCAGCTGTCATTCCTCCGTCTCATGTTCCACAGCCCCTGTTTCTCTCTGGCAAGGAGCGGGTCACAAAAGGCACAAGGAACCGTTTCCAGGGTATAATTATGCCCCCAAATCACATCACTGCCACTCCAACCCTCAGATGTAAAGCACCCGACCCCTGCACCCCAAGACTCAGGGTTCCAAGGGCCTCAGGGAGCCTGGCATGTGCACTCAGGACGAAGCAGTTTGGGGGATGCCAGCCCGCCCCCCGGGTGTGTGTCTGCAGTAAGACGGCATTCTGAGGACTCACCCAGTGCCGCGGAGCACTCAGCCAGTCCTCTGGAGCTGCCCCTCGGCCCAGGGGAACACGAGGCTGTTTTCAACTAGGAGAGGTCGGATCCTGGCAACACGGGAGCCGAGGTCACTGAAAAGGGACAAGGAAAAAAGGGTAATTAACGTGTGGCCAGTTTCACAAATTCTAGAAAAATGCAAACTGTTCTTCTGGATGAAGCAAACAAGTCAAAGACGTGTCAGAATTCCACAGACTACACTTTACTGAAATTTTAAATGAGGTGTTGGGGTGGGGGGGAAGACGTGCCTCTAAATTTGGGTTCACCCAGGAAATATTTCAAGCCTGGTCTTAAGGGCCAAGGCGAAGCTGGCTGGAGCCCCAAAGGGTAAAAGGCAGGGCACACACAGAGAGAACAAGGCAGCTGGTGGGGGCTATAGTGCGCTTAGCACACGTATGTGCATGCATACGTGTGTGTGTGTGTGTGTGTGTATTCACATGCACACATGGGGAGGGGGCACAGGGCTGGGGAGCCTCCAGCCAGACCCTGAAGGGTCTTAACGTGCCAGGCTAAGGTTCTTGGACCACATCCCAGAAGCTCCGGGAAGTCAGATGGAGGATTTAAAGCAAGACAGTGACAAGGTCAAAATGGCATTTTAGAAAGATCACTCAGTGAAAATAAACTTCGCTGCAAACCATTTAATCTAGCTATCCCACCTCTAAGAAGCCGGGGTAAAAGCACAGTTGGGGATGTGTTTACATATTCAGCTACAAGAATGCTCATTGCAGGGTCGTTAGCAATAACACACACTAAAAAACAAAAACGGGACAGCTTAGATCTTTTTTAGCTGGCATCAGTTCAGCAGAATCCTATTAATTAAAACCTCGGTTCATGACACGCTCTCCTCATTTATCTGTGCCAGGACCACTTCTATTTTATCTGTCTTTCTTATTTATTTTTTTAAATAATGTAACGAGCACAATGTGAACCAGGGACCGCCCGACGACCAGGACTTTGACCAAAGCGTCTATATGCACACGCTCGCCTACCCCAGCAGACTTACAGCTGGGGCTTTCAACAATAGAGGAGGCTCTAACAAACAATGATGCAAACACACCCCGGAATATTAAACAGCTCTTAAAAGGAATGAAACAGCCGAGACCTATTGTCTTTAATGGACCTTAGTACTTTGTGCAGAACTGGATTAATCACGACCCTTTGTTCATAAACACTTTTTCATCATAGATCCCGGCATGTCTTGCTTTTCTTTTTCTACCATATGCATTCATATATTCATTTGTAATAATGACATAAACACTCGTGAGCCCACTCCTCAAACTCAGACCTTAGCAATTACTTAACACCTGCTTCCATAAGCCAGCAGCACTACACCCCCCACCATGGGCTAAGAACCGCGGGGCTTTCGTGACAGCAACGAGATGGTTAACCCAACTCCAGTACGTGTACAGAGTACAGGCTATTAAGGTGTTGTAATAAGGAATGGTGTTTTTTTATGATCTCCAAGCAGGATCTTGAGTGAAGAGAAACAAGCTGTGCAAAAAGAAATGTACATTGTGAGATAGCTTACATAGAAAACAAACAGAATCATATATTGGAGGGGGTCTATTTAGATATATATGCAAATGCACAGAAAAAAAATATCTGGAACCAGACACGTGACTCAGATAACAGCACTTAAAATGGTGGTGGTTGGTGGGGAGGTGGGAAGTTGGGGAGGAGAGAGGAGTTGATGATGGTTTTAGCTTTTATCCACAGTGTTTGATTTTCAGTAATAGGTATATTAATTATCAGTGCATCTCTTGCATAATTAAAATAAACATTTTGTGTGTGGGTTTTTTTGTTTTGACTTGTTTGTGGGGGTTTTGTTAGCTTTTAGCTTCGTTTTTTTTTTACAAATACGAAAGGAAGCACATTTTGGCTGATGGATGGGGAGTGGGTCGATTCCCCTCCACACACATCAGTTCTGCAGACACGAAGGATTTATCCTGCCCCCCAGATCACTCTTTTTTGAAATTTTCTATGTGCTAAAGCAGGAGTGCCCCAGGTCTCTGAGTGGTGAGCAGGTGATATGAGGCCAGCAGGTGCGTGCCCATCAGCTGGAACTGCACCCGCCATGGGCCCCAAATCGCTTTAGACCCACAGGGCGTGTGTCTGTCTGCAAGGCACCTACTGGGGAGAAGTCCCTTTTCTCCCCAAGAGCTTTAACAGGCCCGAGAGCTAATGCCCTGGCCCGTGTTTTCTAAGCTTAGCAAAGTGGAAATGAGGACTCAAGAGAATGTGAGACGAGGCAGTCCCGGGCGAAGGGGACATGGGAGCCCCGAGGGAGTAGCCCACATGCTCCAGCAGCCCTGCGGCTTGCTGGCGGAGACCCGGGGGCTCAGTGTCCTCTGCCGCTGATTCCCAGGCAGAACCCACAGCTGTTACGTTGCCCCTCCCCAGTTCTAACCTACAGGGCGTGTGGCTGACACGCTCCCTGAAAATGGGGTGCAGGTCCTTGCCTGCCGCTCCCCGCGAGTCCAGGGTGGCATGCCACACCCTGACTTCTCATCAGAACCCCTTCCCTCCCCCAGACACTCCAACCTCTGCCTGCCCCCCAGGTCCCCTCCAGCTGTCGCAGGCATGGGGCTAGCTGCGCAGCTAAGAAGACCCTTTATCTTTATGCAGATAAAGACATCAAGGCTCAGAGATCCCAAGAACACAAAACCAGGCCAACCTGAAACCCAAATCAATCTAAAGTTAGGGTTTGTCTTGGCCTCCATCCACACAGATGAGCTGATCAGTTAGCTGCTTAAGGTCTTCCCTTCTCCAAGCTGACACAGGCAGGACCTTCTAGAATTCTTGCCCCTCTGCCCGGCAGACACTTATTTTCAACCATGACTCTGCACAAAAGAAATGTGAGCCCAGGTGAGCCAACCCTCCACCAACACGACCAGCTCTTAATCACCTTTTCCGCACACAAGCCCCTGCTATTTATTCCATGGCACTTTATTTTGCATGGGGTTTGATCCTGGCGAATACTTTGAGATGTCTGTCATAGTTTTTGCAGATACAAAAGATGCTTATGATAAATAAAAGTAAAATACAGCTCCCAGGTTACCTGCATCTGCCTCCGGGCCAGGGTAAATCCACGTGAAGATGCTCTTTCCTCCAGAAGGCTACGTTAAGTCCCACTGGGCCAGTAAAAGTTACAGGGTTGACACAAGGAAAGGGCCTCTGGACCCAAGGCTGACCTGTTTATCCCTCCAGGTGTCCCTCTGGATTCTACAAAAATGAGAAGGGCTTTGAAAGGGACAGTTAGGGGACAGATCCACTGAGATGACAACCATTTTTACACCGGCTGATCACCTACTGTGCACCAGGCACTCTCTAGCTTCCTCCATTAAAAGCATCAGGGTGATACTTGAAGATGGCTGTCCCCATCCTACCGGAGCCAGCGAAGGGAATTATAATCCCTTGACCAAGGCCACCAGCCTCCACCCAGGGTAGCCTACCTCCTCTGCCCCCAGAGCAGACCCCATCAAACATGCCCCCTCACCCCTCCTCGTAATCATAGTGAAAGATTTTACCACCACCCTGGGGGCGGGTAATGTAAGGGACAGTCAAGAGGAACAGCATTGTTTGGGATTTTTAAATTAGACTCCCATCTTAAGGTTGTGTAACCCCAACTGCCACCCCCAGCCTTTGAGGGCCTCACCCCTCCAAAGAGGCTGTCTGTATGGCAGAGCAGGGCATACGTACCTGGGGAGAGCGGTGTCTTTGAGGTCAGCCTAGAAGGGCCTCACACTCCCCTGGGTGGGGCTGCCATCCTGGGGGGCCAGGGCTGGGCCTCTCCTTGGCCTTGGGAACCCACTGACTCACTGCCCGCCGGCGGGCAGTGAGCCACGGCTGCGGGACAAAGAGCTCAGGTTAGATCCATCCTGAGGACACTACATGTTTACATATTGCTCACATGTACCAATTGGGATAAAAAGCAATCATTTTTCAGACCTTTTGATTCGATCCTGGGCCAGGCATCTACTCCCTTCCTGGAGAAAGCCGCCATCCCACCTGCCAGCCTCCTGGGAAGGGAGAAGAGAAAATACCCAGGTTCCCAGGGTGAGGGGCAGCCCACCTCTCAGATTCCCCACCCCCAGGCCTCCCCCCTAATGCTGACTGCCCTACTGTGTGCCTAGGGGGAGGGAGGGCAGAAAGAGTAGCTAGTGCAGACTACTTTCAGGGACAGGACAAAACAGTGCAGTCGATGGGCTTGCTCGAGGGGCTTCAGAGCTTGGGAGTCACAGAACAAGGGCGGGGCCGCGGGGTCTCCGGTGTGGACCTCAACCGGCCTGACAGTTGGGCAAGGCCGACGGGACGCACAGAGAGAGAAGGGAGGACAGCCCATGAGGTCTGAGGTTGTCCTGGGCCTCAGGTTCCTCTTCTGAAAAATGGGGATAAGAAAAAAGTCACACCTTCAAAGGGTGTTACGAGGATTAAGAGAATGAAAACAGGGCCTAGCACATAGGAAGGACTCAAATGATGGAGGGAGCCAGACGCAGCACTGGGGGGACTGTATCATGTGACGTGACGTGGGCCCCTAAGAAAGGCAGGACACAGCCCTGAGTGGACGGAAGTTGCTACTGTGCAAAGTGCATGCACCACCCCAACCTGGCCTAGTACTTAAGAAACCTGTTTATCCAATAACCTTCTAGAAAGAAGCGGAGCTCCAGCTGACGGGACAGAAGCAGAGCCACTGATCGCCTGTGTCAAAGGTAAGGCTCAGGGTGAGGGGGTCCCATGCTGACCTCCCGCCCCCAAGCGGGTGGTGCTGGTGGGTCGGGGCGGAGGGGGCGGGGGGGCTGGGCCAGCGCTCAGAAACAAAGGTTAAAGGATTCGTTTGTCTGCAAGAAAAAAGCCATGACGTGGAGGACTCAATGGCTCTGTACAAACACTCGAGTGGCTATAATTAGCAGGCCCTGGGCCAGCTGTCCTGTCCCTCTGCCCACATCCAAAGTAGCCAAATTGATTGGAAATGACCACGGGATGTCTTCCGGGACCCGAGGGCAGACCCTGAGGTCCTCATTCCTTCAGTCTTGCCTCCCATCGAGCCATGAAATGAAAGTGGCTCCTCTGGTCCTCAGGGGCTCTGAATGGCCACTGCCCACTGCCCCTGGGGAGTCAGCTCATGCTCCCCCTGCCACCGTCCACCAGTGCAGGGAAGAAAGCCTAAGCCTGGTTTCGATCACTGCCTCTGCCTCTTCCTTCCTAAACCAGGCTCTCTGAACCCCAGTTAAAGCCATGAAGCAGGGAACACGCCCCAACCCGTAAGGAACAAAGTCAGTGTTAGGGGCCTAGTGCCCAGGGTCGGGCCTGAAACATCCATTTTAATAAATGAATGCTAATTACCCTGGTCTACATACCTTCCGCATCTAGACACCCCATCCCTCACTAGCTCCAGACACGACCTGCTCAGCGCTGGGGCTGTTCAATGGTCCTGATCCCAGGGGTTCTCGCCACCGCTAATTACGGCTCCCGGGTAGGGCGCGTGACCCTCTGGACTCTGGCTCCTTCACTTACAAGGCAGGGCGTCGTCATCTCGTGGGGTTAATGGGAAAATTAAAGTTGATGCCATGCGTGAAAACGCTGCCTGAATCCATCTGACCATTACAATTATAGTGGGTGTGATAAAAGTGATAATCATGAGTCCTAATGATAATAACAAGCCCAGACTTGTTTGGAGCATTTCACAGTACACGAAGGGCTTGCTGCACCCCACTCCCCTGGGAATGCGGGGCTCCCTCCATTAAGTAAATGGAGAGACTGAGGCCAGTCTGGGCCGAGTTGCCCGGCACCAAGGCCCCATCCTCCTGCTCCAAGAACCCCCATGCTCCTGAGCCTGCAGCCACAGCACCCCAGGAACAGAGGGAACCCACCAGAGACTCAAAAAAGCCCACTGAAGCCCCTCTCAGCCCCTACTCTCAAACCTGGACCAGCACTAGAAGAAGCCCCCCAGCCTGTGTTCCCAAGAACACCCAATTTCTAAAAGCAATTGGTGGAACTGAGCTCCACCTACCCTGACAAGGGGCTTCCCAGGCGGCGCTAGTGGTAAAGAACCTGCCTGCCGATGCAGGATACATGAGAGATATGGGTTCGATCCCTGGGTTGGGAGGATCCTCTGGAGGAGGGCATGGCAACCCACTCCAGTATTCTTGCCTAGAGAATCCCCATGGACAGAGGAGCCTGGTGGGCTACGGTCCATAGGGTCACAAAGAGCTGTATATGACTGAAGCGACTCAGCACACACACACATACCCAGACAACCGCTCCCTGCACCCCTGCTCCCCAGGGTCATCCCTCAGACCCCTCTCAGGACCCCTTAACTATAGGAGCCATGTGAGAAGACCCCTCCCTGCAGCTCTGGGGAAACTGAGGGTCAGGAGAAGAGCACGCTGAAAGTCAACGAGGGCCCGGGGGTGGCAGCTGGTTCGGGCGTCCTCCCATGCCCGCTTTCCTTGAAAGGCAAGAGCAGTCCCGGGGAGCAGCTGGTTGGCCCTGCCGATCAGGGCAGCCCAAAGAAGGAGGCCACTGGCCGCCTGACCCCTCTCCCAGCCCCGCCCGCAGGCGGCACTCTCCCCAACCCC
Source organism: Bos indicus (assembly GCF_029378745.1). NCBI lineage: Eukaryota > Metazoa > Chordata > Mammalia > Artiodactyla > Bovidae > Bos > Bos indicus. Next base: position 65,844,666 of record NC_091780.1, on the reverse strand, counting down.
TGGTTATTCTGGGCAGAGTGAGCCAGCTGCCCCCTGCAGCCGCCTGTTAAGTGGAGGGCAGGCAGGCACTCAGCGGAGGGAACACGGCTGGGTCAGGGGCACTGCCCATCCCCTGGATGGCTGTGGGGGGAAGCGAGGGGCTGTGCAGACCCTCTCCAGGAGGACCCCTGCCCCGCCCGGGCTGGAGGTGAAGGAGGAGCCCGGGGGACAGTACTCGCTGTCTTGAGTCACATGTCCCCTTTCTAGACACTAGTGTCCCCAGAGATGTCCAAGGCCCAGTGGGGCCTGACAGCCTGGCCCCTTTGTCCAGGCCCCAGGGGAGGGAAAAGGAGGATGGAGACTCGCTGTTCAGGGTCAGTGAGAGGGGTCTCCCATCTGGAAGGACCAAGGGGGTCTTGGACACACATCAGGGGGTTGAGTGCTCAGGAAGGGGGGACCCCTGACTTGAACTCTGCTCGGCCAGCAGTCCCTGAAAGTCCCAGAGCCCCAGGGCCCCAGCCCAGCTCTTCATGGGACCCTCCGGGAATGCCCCTCAGAACTCCCAGCACCTTCCTCCTCCTCCTCTGTTCCTGACCAGCCAGCTGAATTCGGAGAGGGAGCATGCCACTGGTCCATATCAGAGGAACCAAGAAGGCCCCCCAGCCTCAGTCTGCACACCCTGACCTTGGCATTAATCTAACAGAATAACAAACAACAGCCTGTGGCCCTCCCAGCACCCCTGTGTGCCCACCCACATCTGGATGCTCCCCTCCGTCCATGCCACCAGCAGGACCGGGGCAGCAGAAGGGGCATGTGAAGACACTAAGACCACCGAGGCCCCAAGACTCGCGGTTGTATCCATCATGGTCGAGTCCACGTGGCTCTGAGCACCCCTTGGAGGCCACACAGGGCGGGGTCTTCGCCTGATGGCAGGTGCCCTGAGAGCCAGGGGAGCTCTAGGTGTGGCTGCCAGCACCTGGGAGGCTGGCAAGGTGCCCTCACCTCGTCCCTGATTCCTCCACGCCCGCCCCCTGCCCCAGGCTCAAACCCTGCCCCTAAACATCCTCTCCTCTCTTCCAAGCTCTATTTTTAAAATCAGATTTCCTTTACTGCACAAGTGAGCTGACAGTGAGCGGGGGGTGGGGAAGGTATTCGCTGAGGGATTGGCCCCCCGCCCCTCCTCCACACCCAACCCTTCATAGACACACGTTGGCAGCCCTGACCCAAAGGGCCACTTGCTCAGAAGCGAGCAAGGAGCTGACCTGACCGAGAAGGCTCCGGGCGCCGAAGGTGGTGAGGCTGGACTGTCTGTCTATGAGTGTCGGGAGGGGAAAGAGAATCCAACGCGAAGACCCCAAACCAGCTGCACTAAACCAGCTGCACATCCTGGATTTTGGAGGGTATTTTTTTTTTTTTTTTTTGGGTAAGGTTAAGAATTTCCAAGTCAGTAGATATTGCTCAAAGAAATTTTTGTGAGCCTTGAGACTTCAACATGATCCTAGCTGCGTTTATAGGACTGGGAATAATACTTCTTTAGAGCCCAGAGCAGAGGCAGGGGCAGCCTCTTGGGCTGTGTGGAGCTGTGGCAGGCAGGCCCATGGAGGACAGGGGTCAGAAGGAAGCCCGCACTGGTTTCTAAAGCAGTACGCGGCAGGACCCGGGCCCCGACGATGCCCAAAGTCCTGGCAGAGGGACAGACAGCTGAGCCCAGTGGAGCCTCAGGAGAGCTCTCCCCGGGGATTCAGGGAGACCCCTGGCCCTGCCCCGAGATCCCAGGCTCACCTCCGGCACAGCACTGAACACGAGGGTGCATGGTCCTCTTCTTTTATTGGTGATGTTCTGCAAGGCAAGGCTGCCTCCATTTCTTCATGCTAGAGTCGGGGTCTAGCATAATGCCTGGCCCAAAAGAAAGAGTCAGGACATTCTATATGAATTAATGAATCATAGGTATGGAGACAAGTTCAAAAAAAAAAAGGAATCTGTGACAATAAAATCAAGGTGCATTTGGGGGGACAAGAAGTAACAAACCCCAGTCTTTCAGGAGGGAAGTGTGAAAGGCATACGGAACTGAAGCTAGACAATAAAAAATTTTGATTTCATGCAAATTTAGGCTTTCTACTCTAAGTAATAAAGAGCCATGTAAAGATTTTTCAACATAACAAACACTGATCCAATTTTCATTCCATGCTCAGGCAATTGGATTTTATGTTATGGACATGAAATGTTAAGGATTTTAAACTGAGGATATCATGATTAAATGGAGGTGCCACGCTAAGATGCAGAGACATTTTGTTAGTGATGGTTAAAAAGATTTTAAGCGGGGGCTGGGGTCGGTTTCATGAATAGATACGGAGTTTGGAGGGAAGTAATCTGGACTTTAGTACTGAGAAGTGACACAATCAAACTTTTATAATTACACTAAGGAGTTTGGATTCTTGCCCAAGGGTGAAGAAATACAATGGGGAAATTTTTTGCTTGTGGGAGGTAAGTACAGAGAAAAACATATATTTTAAGGCTTTGGATTTCATAAATGGACGATGATGAAACATTGGGAAGTTGTTGACAGAAAAGTAAAAGCCACACATTTAAGGATCACGCCGAAACATCCTTTATTAGTTGAGGGGGTGCTAAAGTCTGACTTTCAGAGCATACCAAGGAAATTGGATTGATGTTGCCAGCAAAGTTGAAAGACTCTGATCAGAGTAGTTCCATGACCAACACTGGGAATACGCAAAGAAATGTGGAATTTACTTTGAGGCTCTGACACAATGAGATTTTTGCAAGTGCCTAGGAATTTTATTTCAGCCAATAAAAAGTTCTAAGAGGGATGTGCCGAGTTTCGTTGTATCTGATAAAGAGTTTGCAGTGAAATTACCAAATAAAATTCACATTTTATGCTAAGATTTTGAATTTTTATTCCCTAATCCCACAATCAAGAGACACTGTAAGATTCTTAAGGTGAGGTGACAAGATCAAAGTTTACTGACTGTGCTGCAAAGTGTGAATTTTATTTTAAGGAATGACAAGATCGAATTTTTATATCATGCTAATAAGCATGGATTTATGCCAATAAAGGATTTCAAGGAGTGACAGGGTAAGATGTGTGGGGTTTTCTAATAGACCGATCCAATGATAAATTATATGGTAAAATGCTGCATTTTATGAGTAGTTGGGATTTTATGTTACAGGCTATGAAAAAACCTTGAAGAGTTTAAAATTGGAGAGTTACATGATCAAATGTACACATTTCAGGAGAGCTACAAGAGCAGATTTTTATGACAAAGATAATATGTTCAGATTTTTATAACATGCCAAGTAGATGTGATTTTATGTGTGAATTGAATGAATTGAAGGCATTGAAGTATCTCATTCGAAAGAGGGATATGATCTCATTTTTGAACCTCGTGTAGAGGCGTCTGGATTTTAGCCAATAAAGGATTTTAAAGAGTGACTGACTAGAGTTTAGTCTCCAGGGGAATTAGCTGGTAAAACATATTTTAGGCTAAGGTGTCTGGATTTGATGAAGCAGATAATGAGGGCGCATCGATGGTTCAGGGGCGGCACCCCTTGGCAAAAGTGCACCCAGTCTATGCTTTATGCAGGCGAACTGAGCACTTATGGCAAGTAATATAGAGGCGGGGCAGGAGATACAGAGGCTGTAGGATTGAATTTACATAGCATGCTAAGAAGTTTGGACTCTATTCTGAGGAACAGGATCAGTTTTTTGTGTCGGGCTAAGGCATGTGGATGTTGGCCATTAAGAGATTCTCAGAGAGTGATATGGCAAAACGTCTCTGTTTCATAAACAAAGGCTGCATAGAAATTGTACAGTAAAATATGTCTTTTATGCTAAGGGGTTTAGGTCCTATATGCTAAGGACTTTAGTAACTAGAGATATTATAAGACTTTAAACAGAAGTTACAAAACCAAAATCATATTTCTTACAAGTGTGGCCTTTAATGAAATGGTCAGACTTTAATATCATGTCTAATTACTGGTTTGGAATTAAGCCAATAATTCAAAGTTTAAGAAGTGACCTAGTGAGATTTGGGGTTTTATATCCATCAGTTTGCAGATAAATTCATAACAAAATTTTTTATCCTAAGTGATTAGAACTTCATGCTATAGACAATGAAAAGAAACTTTTGTAAGCTTTAAATAGAGAAGTTATGGATAACTTTTATGCATCTTGCTAAAAGTTTAAATTCTATGTTAAGGCATATTTGTAATATCAGGTAATATCTGAAAGATAGTAATATCAGGTTTTAACAACATGCGAAGGATATCAGATTTTAGGTTGAAACTGGGAAAGTTAAAGGATTTAATCAGGTGCCTCAAATTTATAAATATATTAAGAGTAGACTTTATATTAAGAAGGGGATAATCTAGTTTTTAAATCATGTGCTAAGATGCTCAGTTTTTAGCTAATTAATGGTTTTAAGAGACACACTGAGATTCTGTATTTTAAATTGTAACCAATTTAACATTTTTTTATTTTAAAATTCAAATTTAAACAGTTTATTTTAGTCAATAAAGCACCTTAAGGATTTTAAAAGACATACTGAGATTTTATATTATAATTTTAATCAATTTAAAATTTTAGCCAATAAATGGTTTTAAGGGTTGTAGTTGACATTTAGGGATTTTACATTCAAAATTTTTAATTTAGCCCATTTAAATTTTTAAATTTTAAATATTAGCCAGTACAGTGTTTTAATAGTTTTTAGAGACATACTGAGATTCTGTATTATAAGTTTTAGCCAATTTAACATTTTTAATTTTAAAATATAAAGCCAATTTAATGTTTTGATTTTTAAATTCAAATTTTAGCCAGTTTGAATTCTTAATATTAAATGTTAGCCAATAAAATACTTGAGACAACTGAGACTTTATATTTTCAATTTTAGCCACTTCAAAATTTTTAATTTTAAAATTCATATTTTAGCCAATTTAAATTCTTAAATTTTAAATTTTAGCAAATAAAGCATTCCAAGGGTTGTAAGATACATAATGAGATCTTATATTGTAAATTTTAGCCAATTTAAATTTTTAAATTTTAGCCAATAAAGGGTTTCAAGGGTTGTAAGAGACATACTGAGATTTTCTATTTTAAATTTTAACCAATTTAAAATGTTTAATTTTTAAATTCAAATCTTAAGCAATTTAAATTTTTTCTTTTAAATTTTAGACAATAAAGCATTTTAATGGTTGTAAGATACATAATGAGATTTTATGTCTAAATTCTAGCCAATTTAAATTTTTAAATTTTAACCAATAAAAGGTTTTAAGAGCTGTTAAGAGACATGCTGAGGTTTTTATTTCTAATACATGAGTTGGCAGATGAATTAATTTGTCAACTTTTGTATTTTAATTAGAGACTTGGAGTTTTACAATAACAATATATAGTTTACAAGACTTTTATGAAGAGGAAATGAGTTAATCTATGTGACATGCTATATACATAATCTTATTATAATGGATATGAGGATGGTGATGACAATTTTACCTAAAAAAATGTCGTCTCTACTTTGAATGAAAACATGATCAGCATTTTCTATTATTCTAAGACCTTAAATTGCAGCCAGAAAACGATTCTGATGAGTTTATGTGTCAGGAATTTTTATGCTAACAGGTTTGCATTTAATATCGTATACTTCGAATAAACAGAGACGGCTTTAATCAGAGGGACTGCAGAACCAAATTTAAGCGTCATGCTAACAAGAATGCATTTAATTTTGAGAAGCAGCACATCATGTTGGAAAGGCTGGATTTTAGCCAATGAGGAGTTTTTTGCTAGGGAATGCATTTTTTTTTTTAATAGATTGGCCCGGAGGCTAAAAAGAAAACTGAGAAGCAACAAAAAGTGTTAAATGCCTCAAGAACGATAACTGTAGAGCTAATTAATTGGATAGCCAGAACTCAATTTGCCCTGCTCCAGCAGAAAAGCACGTTAACAATCCCAATCAAAACATCTCTGTCAATTCAGCCTTGACCCACTAAAGATTTTCCAAAATCAATTCTTCAGTCACTCAGATGTCAAGGTTATCTCATGCCCTCCCCACACCCCCACGCCTTACTGAATATCCCAACTCTACTACACCCCAATGCTGGGGGGGAACCAGCCCAGGACAGGGAAGTGCGTCCATTGGGGCAAAGAGATCGGAGGGTCTGTAAAGATTTTTGCACGAGTAGAACTGAGGCCAGATGTTTGAAGTTCCTGAACCCCCGCAGACAAGGAGGGCTAGTCTTGGGAGAGTGCAGATTTTAGGAGAGGTGGGCACATGATTGGTAGGTCTCCCCCAACAACTCAGAGCTGGGGAAAGAACTCAGCCCTGGAAGTCGGTGAAAGAGAAAAAAAATCAGCAAAAATTCCGAGTCAGAATTAAGTCACAAATGACACGTCTCTGGCAGACAGTAGGTATTTTCTAAACGTTTCTGGGGGAGGTGGGGCGGGAATAGAAAAGCCAGAATCCAGATCATGGCTTCCACCCGTCCCCAGTCTCTCCTTTGAATCTAGGAGAAGAAATAAGAGCTATTTGGGGCAGCTGACCAGCTGAAGGGATTGCAGCCAAGTGCCCATTTTCTGCTCGTGCCCTGAACTTGCTAACCAGTAGGCATCTCTCCTGGAGATTCCCACCTCAGCCCCAAGGGGGCCCAGCCTGCCAGGGGTGGCTTTGGATGGCACTGAGATGTGACCTCTGTGACCTTCTGGTGATCAAAGAAGGGCAGGGAAGTTGACCAGGCCTGTGTGCCAGGCTTGAGATGAAGCATCCAGTGCATCCTGCCAGGTGCCTGCCTGCCACAGGGCCGCTCTGGGCACAGCACGCCACAGAATTTATGAACTGTGAATTTCTCACAGCCGTGGGGGAAGCAGGCAGGCCAGACAGGCAGAATACACCTCGGAGATCAGGTGCAAAGGTCAGGGGGGTGAGGATCTTTTCTCTCCACAGGATGCCCTAAGTTAGACCCAGGGAGGTTCCCCCCAGCTTCAGACTAGGTGGGCATCTGACTTGTCCTAGAGACCCTGACCCCATGAGACCCTAAAACACTGCCTTTCTTCCCCCAACTCCCGCCTCTCCCCCTTCAGGTTCTGATCTCTGACGTCCCAGTCGCTGACCAGACGCGTCACGACCTTACCAGTCTTCAGAGAACACTCCTTTCCATCCGACGAAATGATGGAACCCTCTGAAGACTCATTTGAGACGATGATGGAGCGTAAGAATCCATCATCAAAACAAATGGAGTCCTCCGAGGGCTCATCCAACACCACCGTGGAGACACCACCAGGCGGCAGAGTGGAGGCGGCGGGGCTGGCCAGCGGCCTGGCCCAGGAAATGGGAGAGCAGTCCATTGACCTCCGCCAAGACATGGAGGAGCCATCCAGTGGCCCACATAGGGAAATAAAGGATCCACCCAATGACCTACTCCAAGACTTGGAGGAGTCATGCGAGGGTTCTCATCTGGAAGAGGGGGGTCCATTCGGTGGGGCACCTGGTGAAATGGAAGAAGAAGAGGACAACCCATGGGAGTCCCAGGAAGACCAAGACTACTACACTGACCTGGCTGAATCAGAAGAAGACGAGAGTCCCGAACAGCCAGATAGCTCAACGGTGGAGGTCATGGGCATGGTGAGGTCCATCATCTCTCTGTATTTCCGGATGCAAGACCTCAGAGAGCAGCAGCGAGTGGCGGAAGAGATCCTGATGAACGCGATCAACAAAGGCCAACTGCCGAACCCGAAGCAATTCTCAGGCGATCGCAGAGAATACCATGAGTTCATCGTGCTCTGCCAGCTGATCTTACAGAGCTACCCAAGAGTGTTCTGCAATGACCGCCTGCGAGTGGGGTACATCATCAGTCACCTCTCGGGCATGGCTATGGAATGGGCCGGTGACCTGCTGGAGAGAGAAAGCTCCGTGATTGACGACTTCCCGGCCTTCCTGGAAGCCATGAACGACACGTTTGAGTACCGCCAGGCCCTGCGGGTAGCAGAAGATGCCATGTTCAACCTCAGGCAGGGGGACCGCGCCGCCATCGAATACATCAACGAGTTCCAGAGCCTGGTACCCACCTTGGGCTGGCCGGACGAAGTCCTCCAGGCCCACCTGTGCCAGGGGCTCAAGGAAGACATCAGGCAGTATCTGTTCCGCATCCCACAGCCGAATTCGCTGGAAAACCTGATCACGCTGGTCCTGCAGATAGAGGACAAGCTGGCTGAGAGAAGGGCGATACTCAGGCTTCTCCCGGAGTCCCGCCCACGGCACCTGACCTGGCTCGACTCACCTGTTCCCGAGAGGTGGACCGTGAGCACCTGGCTGCCCAACGAGTTCCACCCTGGCATCAAACGCAACCACCTCTTCCTGCTGCTCCTGGTGAGGGTGAACCCCTACCACAGCGTGGCGGTCCAGGCCCTGGTCGACTCAGGAGCGACCAGCAACTACATGGATGAGGGGTTCGCCCAAGAGCACTACGTGGAGCTCTACCAGAAGCCCTACGCAGAGTCGGTCCAGACCGCGGACGGCTCGCTGGTCGGCAACGAACCCGTCTGGCTCTACACCGAACCCCTGGTGTGTTTGCACCAGAACCACCAGGAGTCCCTGGAATTCGACATCGTTGCTTCATCCAAATTCTCCGTGGTCCTAGGCATCAAGTGGCTCCAGCTCCACGCCCCCGAAATCGACTGGGTCAAAGGCCGCTGCACCTTCCACTCTCCCTACTGCCTGAAGAACTGCTTCCGCCCGCCCCCACCATGCATAGCTCTGGAACACCATGCCGTAAGCCTGCTGCCCGGATTGCCACACCAATACTCCGACCTGGCCGACGTGTTTAACCCGAAGGAAGCAGATGAGGAGACTTCCGACCAGCCAAGCTCAGACGGATCCGATGATCTTTCTGAATCAGAGCCCTCTGAGCTTCAGCAGGCTGGAGACAGTGATCAAAGCGAGGAGACCTTTTACGACTGCGCCTCCACCGCGCCGTGGGAACCTGTGGGTGCCGGGACGCAAGAAAAAGCCAAGCAGGAGGAATTCTGGGACCCGAAGGACATGCTGACCAGCAGGCATGACTACATACAGATGATTCCAGAACTGTTCGACCAGTTACACGGAGCTACATGGTTCACCAAGCTGGAGCTGCGTGGGACCATCGTGGAGGAAAGCATGAGCATACACCAGACAGAAGATGTATGGAAAGTGGCATTTGGTTTGGAGCTCCAAGACATGGCGAGCTACCAGCCCTTCCTGATCTGTGCAGACCCGATCATCCCCCAGGGCGTGATCCACTTCATCCTAAAGGACATGATCGGCCTCTTTGTCGTCTCCTACGGGCAGGACGTCCTGGTCTACTCCATGAGCCAGGAGGAGCACTACCACCATGTGCGCCAGGTCCTCGTGCGCTTCCGCTACCACTACGTCTACTGCTCCCTGCAGAGGAGCCAGTTCCACCGGCACACTGCCGAGTTCCTGGGCTTTGTCGTGACCCCCAAGGGGGTGAAGCTCAACAAGAGCATCGTCAGCACGATCACGGGGTACCCCACCCCGGGCTCGAGGAAGTCCCTGCGAAACCTCATGGAGTTCGCCTTCCCCTACCGGCACTTCGTGGAGCGGTTCGCCGACATCACAGAGCCCCTGGTGCGGCAGCTCCAGGCCGACCTGCCTTTCTACTGGGGGGACGAGGAGCAGGAGGCCTTCGTGGGCCTGAAGCGGGCGTTCCGCAAGGCACCCCTCCTCTACCACCCCAAGCCCCAGAACCAGTTCTACTTGCAGACGGGCGTCACCAAGACGTCCCTGCACGCCAGCCTGATCCAAATGGACAAGCGGACGGGCAAGAAAGTCTGCTGCGCTTTCTACTCTCGCAACATCTCCCCGATGGAGGTGGAGGCCTCGCCGGCGGAGATGAAGATCCTTCCAATCCGGGCTGCCTTCATGGTGTGGTGCCGCTACCTGGAGAACACCGAGGAGCCCATCATGATCCTTCTCAACAAGGAGGATCTAGCCTCTCTGAACAATGACAGGCTCACCGTACTTCTCCCCGGCCACTGGGTCTTCTTCTTCACCCACTTCAACTTCGACGTCATGGAGATGCCGAGCTCGGAGAATGACCAGCCCCTGCCCCGCCGGCAGAGACTCGGCGAGAGGGCCCAGCAGCGCCGTGTCGCCACCACCACCAGGCCAACGATGCTTGTCACCATGCCGGCCCCCACTGGGGATCAGTCCCCAGAATCAGAGGACGAAGAGGAGAGTGAAGGTGCCCTTCACCCAGACGAGCCCAACGGGCAGAACCTCCAGCAGGGGTACCTGGCGCTGATACCCGTGGACCAGATATTCAACAGCTTCCTAGCCCACTTCAGCATGGCCCAGATCAGGGCAGTCCTGCTGCACTTCTACCGAAGCCTCCTGTTCTGGAAGAACCTCCTGGCCATGGCCGCGCTCCTCGTGATGCTGCGGTTCAGGAGGCGCCTGGCCCTGCTGCCCGCGCCTGCCGCGGACCCAGCCCGGCCGCCCCAACGGCGCTCTCTTCGCCTCTTCCTGGACGCGTCCCTCCTCACCAGCAGCGGCATCGCCACCGCTGTCACCCAGCTGTTCACCCAGATGCCACCTCTCGTGGGCACTAATGCCCTCCCGGCCGAGGAGCTGGCTGAGCTGTTCCTGGGCCCCGGGCCCTGGCAGCTCAACGCCCTGCGGGGCTTGCAGATGACGCCCAGGTTCTGGCAGATGCTGTGCCAGTTCTTCGGCATCAGGGGGCGTGCCCTCGAGGGCACCCAGACCCACCCGAGTCCACACCAGTCCCTGGCACCGCACGTCGAGGGTGATGAATATGTCGTCTTGCGAGAAGCCCTGCAAGACGACCTGCAACGTTTCCGTCAGTGTGGCCTGCATGACGGCCTGCAAGACACCTCGCAGGACGCGCAGGATGACGTGTGGGCCCTCAGGCCCCGCCAGCACCTGCCCACTGAGGCCGAGGTCCTGGCCCGCCTGACCTACATCCGCAGCACCCAAGGGGGCTCCGTCGTGATCCACCGGGAGCTGACGGCCAGAGACCTGATCGACTTCCTGGCAAGTGTCTACACCCAGGCTCTGCCCACCCTGGTCGAGGCAAGCCCACCCAGAGAAGGAGCCACGCTGGAGGAACTGCCCAGCGACGCCGACGAGGATGCTGGCCTCGACTGAGCGCACCTCCTCCCTGCCACCCCGCCGCCCTACAGAACCTCCCTCCAGCACCTCCCCGTGCCTCAGCCTGCTTCGCTCAGATCCCTGCACCCACTTCCTGCCCCTCGTGACGCAAGGGGAACCACCTGAGAAGGGCACGCAACCAACTCATCAACCAGCAACAGTTTCCGTACCAACAGACCAACAACCGGACTGTTCCACCACCAGAGACCCAGAGCCAGCTCAGGGCTACACAATTCCGTCTTAATTCAACAGGTGCCAGGTCTGCAACTGGGCGTGAGATCAACGAGAAGAGGGCAGTGATGAGCAGGAAATGACCCCATGACCCAAGGCCAGGTGAAAACTCAGCACAGCGGAGGCAGCCAAGCAAGCAAGTGCCAGGGACCCACCACCCCCTGTAGTGGCGATGGCCGCCTTGGGCCACCATGGGACACTGACCTTGGGTGCTCCACTGGCTTCTTCTACGTCCACAGCGGTGCTCCTGCTACCCTAGGCCCCAACCCCCCCCACCCTACGTCTTGTGGTGTGTGCTGTGGTGCCTCCCCCACCCCCGCCTCCCTGCAAAGCAGCGCCCGCCCACCAGTGCCCCCCCAGTCTGGTCCAGCTCCCTCAACACTGACTGTCTGACCCTGACCTCCGGCTCTCACCTGGATGGTGCTGCTCCACAGAGGGTCCCGATGTACCAGTACTTACCAGACTCGCATCCTCAGGAGTCCCCCACGACTCCTGGGACACTGATGGTGTGACGTCACCCGGTGCGGCTCCCTCCTGCGCCCCCCAACACTGACAGCACAGGGGCCTGGAGGCCCACGACAAGCGGAGGGGCTCCGAGGGAGACTGAGAGACTGAGACAGCCAGCGGACTGTGCCAAGTAGCTAAGAGGGCTCCCACCAGACCACCGCTCTCTGCCACGGGGAGGAGACCCCGCCCCCAGCCCTGCCCCTTCACCGCTTCCCACCCGCCAAAATAAAGCAGAATAAAAGATTATCTGACTTTGTGGTTTGTTCCCAAGGTGCAGGATGGGGCGCAGGCAGGGAAGGGGGAGGAGGGGAAGCACGTGGAGTGGGGCAGGGGCGGGGAAGACAGGCCCACCCGGCGCCTGGCACTCTGTCTGGGGGAGGCGGATGTGGGGAGGGACTCTGGGAGCTGCCTCTTCCCGAGGGTCTGGATTAGGGACCCCAGAAACTCAAGTCCCAAATTTTCCCACGAGAGAAACGAGGGGTGGGGGTGGGGGGGGCTGGGCTCTCCCCCCGTCAACTCAAAAGGTCTGCAAACCAAGGAGCCTCGGCTTCAAGCAACTCTCCCACTATCACCTCTGGCCAGAAGGTCAAGGTCACATTGCCCTAAAGATGGCAGAAAGGCTGTTCTGAGGGTGCACTGCCCTGGGAAATGGGGAGGGGGTCCCAGCTGAATGGGCACAGCAGGGAAGGGGCACTCAGGCCCTCAAGGCCCACTTACCCTTAGCCTGGCCCATGCTGACCCAGAGCCCCTCTGCCTGGCCGCAGGGCCCACCCTTGGACCTCCCAGAGCACAACTGCCCCCCTCCACACTGAGACCACTCCTGGTGGGGGACACAGAGCCTCCACTTGGGGAGGGGTCCAACACAGAGCACGTCATGCGCCCCAAGGCTGCCCTCTCAGCTCAGCTCTACCCCTGATGGCGGCACCATGAGACCACCAAGCAGATCTCAGGTTCAACGCCAGGGGCTCTGCTCTACCTCTGGGCTTCCCCCGCCCCTGGGCCCCTGCTGACTGGCCGCAGCCCTCTCCCAGCCTCGGTCTCCTCGTCTGTCACTCGGGCCCATCGGAGCTGCTGTCGCCACGGAAGTCACACTCTAGTTCCTGTCCTCCACTGCACCCCGGGTGCTTATGCAGAATAAACTCAGGAAACCAAGGCCCAAAGAGGGCAGGTGACCCGAGGGTGGCTGAGAAGGGGTCAAGAACAGAGCCAGGACTGGTGGCCTCTGCCCTCTCCCCCCGGGCCCTCCACCCCCATCACGCCCTGCACACGTACTGTCACAGGACCCAGGAGCAACCCCATAAACAGCCCCCACCACCACAGCCCCAGGAGCCCAGGCCACCCCATTCCTGTCCACTTCCTGATAGCAGCCCCAAGAAGCCAGCCCAGGGTTCTCCTCGGGGGCAAGTCCCAGGGCTCAAGGTCAGGGGCTCATCTCCAGGAACCCCAAGTCCCCCTAAGTGGCCCTGCCCCTAATGTGCTGGCTGGCCCTGGTTAGTAGCCATCTGGTCTTCAGGCCTGTTCTCCCATCACCAAATGTACGGCAAGTGGGGTAAGAAGAGGGGAAGGGGGCCTCAGGTGCAACAAGACACAACTTCCAAGGGTCTCTGGTTCCTAAAATCCCCCGTTCCCGGGCGACGTGCTTCTGGGGTTTCCCGAATCCCCTGGCGAGGGGCAGGGCCTGGGGGCACAGGGGGGAAGCCATGCCCAGTCCCCGCCCCCCCCCCCCCCCGGCTCACCTGTGCAGGGGGAGGGGCAACAGGACGACCTCTCGGCCAAGGTCAAATTCATCACTGAACAACCTAGCCATGCCCAGATGCAGGGGCCCAGATGCCCACCAAGGTGCACCCGCTTACCCAGGTGCCAGCCCCAGTGGGAACACCAGCACCATCATGCCAGCACAGCAGACATAACCTAGACACAGTGGACAGTGGGTCCTGGCCTCAGTGGGTCCCCCTCCCCAACCCAGCCAGAAGGGGCTTTAAACCCATTTTCAGAAAAGAGAGGCCACTCTCAGGCCAAGAGGACCAACTACTGACAAGGCAAAAAATACCTGGGTGATAATTCCCCACCTCCCTAGAAAAAAGAGTTTAAACAACACAATACAAACCTGTTTGTCTCCTGAAAGAAAAAAGAAAGAAAGCTGATACTGACTGACATACTGGGTGACGACCGCATGGCATTGCAACAAACGCGGACAGTCGAGAAGAGACCACCTACACAACCACCTGTGCCCAGGTGCCCCACCCCTGCCAAGACCACTGGCATCCAGCGAGCTCGGACAGCGTCTCGAGACCCAGGGGGCCCCGCGTCCCACCCGAGTGAGGCTGCCAGCCTCTCCACCACCTCCCTGCCCCTCCCAGGCCACCCCACCCCACCCAGGCCCAAGAGCTACCAGGCTGTACACAGGGGCCTGTTTCTGGAACAAGCAACAGCATACACTCAGCAAGCAGAGGATGGCTACTCACCACTCAGGTCCAGACTCACCGTTCCTCCTGCTGGCGGCCACAGGTTGGGTTAGGGGCCCCCAACACAGGCCCCCATGTTAGGGGGTGTGATAGGAGCTTCAAGACCCCTCCCTGCCCACCGGGGCGGCACCCGAAGTGAGCAAGAGGCTGGCAACGCACAGGGCCCCAGCCCCAGTGCACCCGCGTCAAGGAGTGGGGGGAAGGTCTCTCCTCAGGCAACGTCAAGGTCTTTCGTGGTGGGACCTCCATCTTTCATGTGTCATATCATGTTCCAACACCTACGCCTGACAAACACACTCACAACACACTCCCACCACCCTGGCAGGCCCCGCTGTCACTCAAGTGGTCCCCTGGCCCGGAAGGCCTTCCTGACCTCCACAGGGACCTCCTGATACGGAGAGGGAGGGGAAGGGGCGAAGGCCTCGGAGGAGAGGGGCTGGCCCTCCGGTCCCGGCTGGGCCTCCGCACTGCAAGCGAGGCTGCCCCCACCCAGCGCCCCAGCGCCCCACGCGTGTTCCAGGCCCCCTGCTCCGTGGGCGGATGACTCCGGTCACACAGGGGCTCGGCGCACCACCTCCCACTGCGCACAGGACCCGAGCAAGCAGGGGACCCCCACGTCAGCAGCCAGGGCCCAGGGGACACCAGTCCAGTGTCCTCAGGCACCCAGCCCAGACGAGAAGGACGGGGCACCTGCCAGTCGCTTCCGGCCAAGGCCCCCGGTGGACCCAGAACTTAGGAATCCCGGGGGAGCTGGGGCGTCTCCAGACGGGGTTTGAGGGAGAGTAAGCAGCCGCCTGTGAGGGGCCTCGGCCTACTGGTCATGAAAGAGTCCTGGGCAGAGGCCAAGACCCCTCAAGGAGACCCTCCTCCAGGGGCAGCCCTGCCCTGGCCAGGCCCTGCGCCCCCAGTCCTGGAAGCAAAGGGCACCACGGTCTCTCTGACGTCCACCTGTCTGTCCCGGGGCTGGTCCTTGGAGAGCGCGCCTTCCAGGGAACCCAGCCGTGGCCCCATCAGCGGGAGAAGCCCCAGGGCCGGCCCCATCCCCACCTCTCGGCCTGTCTGCTCCTGGCCACCAAGTCCGACGGTGGGCCCCTGGAACCCACCCCTCAGGAGTGTCCCACCGCGGACCTAACCTTCCCCCTCCGAGGAGGGGGCCCTCAGAGACGGCCCAGCCTGGGGCGGGAAGAGGCTGGCAGGGGTCAACAGGCTTGAGTACATGGCCCTGTGTGGCCAGGGCCCCACAGGAGTGCCCAGGGTCTGCACGTGCATGAAGGGGACGAAGAAAGGCATCGTGCTGAAGCTGGCGACTGTGCATCAATGCCTGCATGAAGTTGTTCTCACCCAGTCAGCGTTACACACAAGTAGTGGGCCTCAAATGACATGACCGGGAAGGGGCTCCAGGTGACACGTATTGGGGGGACGGGGTGCTCCACAGGATACATGAGAGGGAGAGGGGCTCAAGAGGACACAGGAGAGATAAGAGGCTTCTCAGTGTAACACAGGATGGGGGACTCAATGTGACACATAGGTGGGGTGGGGGTGTATGTGAACAGAGTGGGCACAGGGCTCAGTGTCACACCCAGGAAGAGGAGGGGCTCAGAGGGACCCAGGAGTAGAGCAAGGACTCTATGTGGCATGGGGGGCTCAGTGTGACATGAATGGGGATGGGGTGTCACAGGACACATAAGTGGGGGGTACTCAGTGTGACCCAGGAAAGTGTGACCCAGGACCCAGGAAGAGATGCTCAGTATAACGCGAGGGTGGGGAAGGGACTCAGTCACACACGGGGGGAGGGGGGAGCCAGGTGTGACGTTGTGGGGCAAGGGTCTCATGGGGATCATGTGTGTGTCACAACACACAGGTGAAGAGGCTCTGGGTGGAGCTGGAGAAGGAAGGGACTCAATGACATGAGAAGGGGAGTACACGTGTAAAACGTGAAAGGGGCAGGGGTTCAGCGGGACACATGAAAGGGGGAGGGGCTCAGAGGGACACATGAAAGAGGAGGGACTCAGAGGGACACATAAAAGGGGAGGGGCTCAGCAGGATACACGAAAGGGGAGGGGCTCAGCAGGATACATGAAACGGGAGGGGCTCAGTGGGACACAAGAAAGGGGAGGGGCTCAGAGGGATACATGAAAGGAGAGGGGCTCAGCAGGATACATGAAAGGGGAAGGGTTCAGCGGGACACATGAAAGGGGAGGGGCTCAACTGGACACAGTAAAGGGGAGGGGCTCAGTGGGATACATGAAAGGGGAGGGGCTCAGCGGGATACATGAAAGGGGAGGGGCTCAGAGGGACACATGAAAGGGGAGGGGCTCAGAGGGACACATGAAAGGGGAGGGGCAAAGAGGGATACATGAAAGGGGAGGGGCTCAGCAGGATACATGAATGGGGAGGGGCTCAGTGGGACACATGAAAGGGGGAGGGGCTCAGCGGGAAACATGAAAGGGGAGGGGATCAGAGGGATACAAGAAAGGTGGAGGGGCTCAGTGAGACACATGAAAGGGGAGGGGCTCAGAGGGATACATGAAAGGGGAGGGGCTCAGTGAGACACATGAATGGGGAGGGGCTAAGAGGGACACAGGAAAGGGGAGGGAATCAGAGGGATACTTGAAAGGGGGAGGGGCTAAGAGGGACACAGGAAAGGGGAGGGGCTCAGTGGGACAAAGGAGAGGGGAGGGAATCAGAGGGATACATGAAAGGCGAGGGGCTCAGAGGGATACTTGAAAGGGGGAGGGGCTCAGAGGGTTACATGAAAGGGGAGGGGCTCAGTGAGACACATGAATGGGGAGGGGCCAAGAGGGACACAGGAAAGGGGAGGGAATCAGAGGGATACTTGAAAGGGGGAGGGGCTAAGAGGGACACAGGAAAGGGGAGGGGCTCAGCGGGACAAAGGAAAGGGGAGGGAATCAGAGGGACACATGAAAGGGGAGGGGCTCAGAGGGATACTTGAAAGGGGGAGGGGCTCAACGGGATACATTAAAGGGAAGTGGATCAGAGGAACACAGTAAAAGGGAGGAGCTCAGCGGGACACAGGAAAGGGGAGGGGCTCAGCAGGATACATGAAAGGGGAGGGGCTCAGAGGGATACTTGAAAGGGGGAGGGACTCAGGGGACACATGAAAGGGGGAGGGGCTCAGGGGGACAAAGGAAAGGGGAGGGAATCAGAGGGATACATGAAAGGGGAGGGGCTCAGTGAGACACATGAATGGGGAGGGGCTCAGCGGGATACATGAAAGGGGAGGGGCTCAGCGGGATACATGAAAGGGGAGGGGCTCAGAGGGATACATGAAAGGGGAGGGGCTCAGTGAGACACATGAATGGGGAGGGGCTCAGCGGGATACATGAAAGGGGAGGGGCTCAGCGGGATACATGAAAGGGGAGGGGCTCAGAGGGATACATGAAAGGGGAGGGGCTCAGAGGGATACATGAAAGGGGAGGGGCTCAGTGAGACACATGAATGGGGAGGGGCTCAGCGGGATACATGAAAGGGGAGGGGCTCAGAGGGATACATGAAAGGGGAGGGGCTCAGAGGGATACATGAAAGGGGAGGGGCTCAGAGGGATACATGAAAGGGGAGGGGCTCAGAGGAACACAGTAAAGGGGAGGGGCTCAGAGGGATACATGACAGGGGAGGGGCTCAGAGGGATACATGAAAGGGGAGGGGCTCAGAGGGATACAGGAGGGGCTCAGTGAGACACATGAATGGGGAGGGGCTCAGTGGGATACATGAAAGGGGAGGGGCTCAGAGGGATACATGAAAGGGGAGGGGCTCAGTGAGACACATGAATGGGGAGGGGCTCAGTGGGATACATGAAAGGGGAGGGGCTCAGAGGGATACATGAAAGGGGAGGGGCTCAGTGAGACACATGAATGGGGAGGGGCTCAGCGGGATACATGAAAGGGGAGGGGCTCAGAGGGATACATGAAAGGGGAGGGGCTCAGAGGGATACATGAAAGGGGAGGGGCTCAGAGGGATACATGAAAGGGGAGGGGCTCAGAGGAACACAGTAAAGGGGAGGGGCTCAGAGGGATACATGACAGGGGAGGGGCTCAGAGGGATACATGAAAGGGGAGGGGCTCAGAGGGATACAGGAGGGGCTCAGTGAGACACATGAATGGGGAGGGGCTCAGTGGGATACATGAAAGGGGAGGGGCTCAGAGGAACACAGTAAAGGGGAGGGGCTCAGAGGGATACATGACAGGGGAGGGGCTCAGAGGGATACATGAAAGGGGAGGGGCTCAGAGGGATACATGAAAGGGGAGGGGCTCAGAGGGATACATGAAAGGGGAGGGGCTCAGAGGGATACATGAAAGGGGAGGGGCTCAGAGGAACACAGTAAAGGGGAGGGGCTCAGAGGGATACATGACAGGGGAGGGGCTCAGAGGGATACATGAAAGGGGAGGGGCTCAGAGGGATACATGAAAGGGGAGGGGCTCAGAGGGATACATGAAAGGGGAGGGGCTCAGAGGGATACATGAAAGGGGAGGGGCTCAGTGAGACACATGAATGGGGAGGGGCTCAGCGGGATACATGAAAGGGGAGGGGCTCAGAGGGATACATGAAAGGGGGAGGGGCTCAGAGGAACACAGTAAAGGGGAGGAGCTCAGCGGGACACAGGAAAGGGGAGGGGCTCAGAGGGATACATGAAACGGGAGGGGCTCAGAGGAACACAGGAAAGGGGAGGGGCTCAGAGGGATACATCAAAGGGGAGGGGCTCAGAGGGATACATGAAAGGGGAGGGGCTCAGAGGGACACATGAAAGGGGAGGGAATCAGACGGATACATGAAAGGGGAGGGGCTCAGAGGGATACATGAGTGGGGAGGGGCTCAGCGGGATACATGAAAGGGGAGGGGCTCAGAGGGATACATGAAAGGGGAGGGGCTCAGCGGGATACATGAAAGGGGAGGGGCTCAGAGGGATACATGAAAGGGGAGGGGCTCAGAGGAACACAGTAAAGGGGAGGGGCTCAGCGGGATACATGAAAGGGGAGGGGCTCAGAGGGATACATGAAAGGGGGAGGGGCTCAGAGGGATACATGAAAGGGGAGGGGCACAGAGGGATACAGGAGGGGCTCAGTGAGACACATGAATGGGGAGGGGCTCAGTGGGATACATGACAGGGGAGGGGCTCAGAGGGATACATGAAAGGGGAGGGGCTCAGAGGGATACATGAAAGGGGAGGGGGGGCTCAGAGGGATACATGAAAGGGGAGGGGCTCAGAGGGACACATGAAAGGGGAGGGAATCAGACGGATACATGAAAGGGGAGGGGCTCAGAGGGATACATGAGTGGGGAGGGGCTCAGCGGGATACATGAAAGGGGAGGGGCTCAGAGGGATACATGAAAGGGGAGGGGCTCAGCGGGATACATGAAAGGGGAGGGGCTCAGAGGGATACATGAAAGGGGAGGGGCTCAGAGGAACACAGTAAAGGGGAGGGGCTCAGCGGGATACATGAAAGGGGAGGGGCTCAGAGGGATACATGAAAGGGGGAGGGGCTCAGAGGGATACATGAAAGGGGAGGGGCTCAGAGGGATACAGGAGGGGCTCAGTGAGACACATGAATGGGGAGGGGCTCAGTGGGATACATGAAAGGGGAGGGGCTCAGAGGGATACATGAAAGGGGGAGGGGCTCAGAGGAACACAGTAAAGGGGAGGAGCTCAGCGGGACACAGGAAAGGGGAGGGGCTCAGAGGGATACATGAAAGGGGAGGGGCTAAGAGGGATACATGAAAGGGGAGGGGCTCAGAGGAACACAGGAAAGGGGAGGGGCTCAGAGGGATACATCAAAGGGGAGGGGCTCAGAGGGATACATGACAGGGGAGGGGCTCAGAGGCATACATGAAAGGGGGAGGGTCTCAGTGGGATACATGAAAGGGGGAGGGTCTCAGAGAGACACATGAAAGGGGGAGGGGTGCAACAGGACACATGAAAGGAGGAGGGGCTCAGAGGGATACATGTTAAAGGGAGGAGCTCAGTGGACACATTAAGGGGGCGGGGGTCAGAGGGACACCTGAAAGGGGGAGGGGCTCAGAGGGACACATGAAAGGGGGAGGGCTCAGAGGGATACATGAAAAGGGGAGGGGCTCAACAGGACACATGAAAGGAGGAGGGGCTCAGCGGGATACATGAAAGGGGGAGGGGTGCAGCAGGATACATGAAAGTGGAGCTAAGAGGGACACATGAAAGGGGGAGGGGCTCAGCAGGATACATGAAAGGGGGAGGGCTCAGTGGGATACATGAAAAGGGGAAGGCTCAGAGGGACACATTAAAGGGGGAGGGCTCAGTGGACACATGGAAAAGTAAGGGGCTCGGTTTTATCCAGGAACAGGGGAAGAGTTCAGTAGGACACAGGTAAGAGCCCTAGGGAACACACGGAAGGAAGAGGATCTAGTGGGACTTAAGAACATGTGAGCAACTCAGTGGTGCTCATGGACACAGGACAGGGCAAGGTGTTAGTGAGTAACGTGAAAGGGGGAGGAGCTCAGTGGGACACAGGACAGGGCGAGAGGCTCCTCGGGACACATGCCGAGGGAGCGGTTTAGTCGGACCCATGTATGCTGCAGGGCTTGCATCTAATGTACGGCTGGGGGAGGGCCTGCCGTGACACACGGGTCGGGACGCTCTGTGTGACACGTGGTGGAAGAGACCGCTCCTGACACACGAGTGCAGATGAGACCAGGTGAGTCACAGGTGGGAGGAAAGCTCCACGTGACACCTGAGTAAGGGACCCGGTGTCACGCACAAGTAAGAGAGGGTGACCGTGGCTCAGTCGTGAAGGAGAGACTCAGTGTGACAGTGAGTGGGGAGGTGCAGACGGCCATGTGTGGAGGAAGAGCACCACGCGACCAGGAAGAAGGGGAGGGGCTCGGTGGACCCATGGATGGGTCATGGGGCTCAGGGTGACACGTGAAACAGGCGCAGTGTGACCCAAACACATTCAGATACTTAACGTGGTACAGACGTGGGGAAGGAGCTCTGAGCGACATGAGCGGCAGGAGGGAATCCACACGACACATAACTGGGGGGTGCTAGTGTGACCAGGGTGGAGGAGAGGCTCAGTGTGACCCATGAGCAGGGGGTCTTGGGTGACATACGGGTAAAGAGGGGCTCCGTGTGACTCACGAGCCAGGAAGGGACTGGCGTGACAACGTGCGGACGAGGGGCTTGGCGTGACACAAAAGTGCATGTGTGACCCTGGTGGGGAGGGATTCCAGTGATGCATAGATACAGGAGAGAGGTTAGTGTGAGAGAGAAGCGGGGAGGGCTTGGCCTGACACGAGGGTAAAGAGTACCTCCAGGTGACGCCGGAAAGTGCATGGAGGACAGCCAAGTGCGGGCGGAGCTCAGTGTGACGCGTACACGGGGGGAGGGAAGGTGTGACACATGAGTAGACAGTCCCCAGTGACATATGGCTGGGGAGTGGGCTCACGACCACACACAGGGGCGGAGGAGCTCTGTGTGTGGCTCAAGATGGGAGAGGGCCAGTGGGAGACCACAGTGAGAAGGCTCCGTGAAACATGCGGGTGGAACAGGGACAGAAAGTGACCGATAGGTCAGGGAGGGGCTCTGCATTATAACTGAGAGAAGAATGGACTCAACTGCAACATGTGAGCAGGACTCAGGGTAACACACGAGAGAAGGAGGACTCCACGGGACACATGAGCAGAGAAGAGGCTCAGGGTGACTCCTGAGTTCAGGAGGGACTCTGTGTGACTCCTGAGTGGAGAGGGGAGCTATGGGACACAAGATGAGAAGAAGGGGCCCCTGTGACACCTGCGTGGAGGAGGGTCTCTGTGTGAAAGGAAGAGAGGATCGGTATGACACTTGAGTGGAGGAGGGTCTAAATGTGACACCTGAAGGAAGAAGGGGATACTTGCGTGGAGGAGGGACTCTATATGACATCCAAGTGGAGCGCGGTCTCTGTGACTCTGATCAGAGGAGGGGTTCTTAGTGATACCTGAGTGGAGGAAGGTTCTATGGTTCACCTGAGTGGAGGAGGGGCTTGTGTGACACCTGAGTGGAGGAGGGTTCTATGTGACACCTGAGTGGAAGAGGGACTCTATGTGACACCTGAGTGGAGGAGGGGCTTGTGTGACACTTATGTGGAGGAGGGGTTATATATGACACCTAAGTGGAGGACAGGTTCTACGTGACACCTGAGTGGAGGCTGGGTTCTACATGATACCTAAGTGGGTGAGGGGCTCTATGTGACATCTATGTGATCTGTGTGACACCTGAGTGGAGGAGGGACTCTATATGACACCTGAGTGGAGGAGGGGCTTGTGTGACACCTGAGTGGAGGAGGGGCTTGTGTGACACCTGAGTGGAGGAGGGGTTTGTGTGACACTTATGTGGAGGAGGGGTTATATATGACACCTAAGTGGAGGACAGGTTCTACGTGACACCTGAGTGGAGGCTGGGTTCTACATGATACCTAAGTGGGTGAGGGGCTCTATGTGACATCTATGTGATCTGTGTGACACCTGAGTGGAGAAGGGACTCTATATGACACCTGAGTGGAGGAGGGGCTTGTGTGACACCTGAGTGGAGGAGGGGCTTGTGTGACACCTGAGTGGAGGAGGGGCTTGTGTGACACTTATGTGGAGGAGGGGTTATATATGACACCTAAGTGGAGGACAGGTTCTATGTGACACCTGAGTGGAGGCTGGGTTCTACATGATACCTAAGTGGGTGAGGGGCTCTATGTGACATCTATGTGATCTGTGTGACACCTGAGTGGAGGAGGGACTCTATATGACACCTGAGTGGAGGACAGGTTCTATGTAATACCTGAGTGGAGCACGGGTTCTATGTGACACCTGAGTGGAGGAGGGGCTTGTGTGACACCTGAGTGGAGGAGGGACTCTATATGACACCTGAGTGGAGCACGGGTTCTATGTGACACCTGAGTGGAGGAGGGACTCTATGTGACATATATGTGATCTGTGTGACAGCTTTGTGGAGGAGGGGCTCTGTGTGACCCCTAAGTAGAGAAAAAGGTCTTTACTCTCAGTGGGGTGGTGTATAGCTGTGGTATGAACCTCAGAATGCTTTTCAGCCTCAATCATCCCATGAAGAGCAGCCACAGCCAGGGAGATGATGGACATCCTCATGGGGACTCCCTTCCTTGTGCCTCCTCATCCCTATAGACTCTCAATCAAGACTGCACATCCCACACTAATTCTGATTCAGTTTCAAACTCTAATAGGTAATGTGACAATCCTGAAAGTTAAAGAAGTCCCTCACCAAAGGGAGAATCCCAAACCTAAACCATGTGATGACCCTCAAGGTCCCCTAAAGCTGAGTCCACTCCAATCCTTAGAGAAGGCCTTGAAGACTTTCACCACTGCACCCCACAAACTGGCCCCCCATTACCAGAAAGTCTACAAGGTCTTCATGGACACTAAAGGGTTCCTGTTTCTAACTCTCCAAAACCTGGAAACTTCCTAGTTGGATATTTGACCATCACCACTTGACCAAGCAAAGACATTCAAGTCAATAGATCAAACCATCCTTGCCACCATGATTCAAAACAAATATGGTGTAATGGTCTAAACTACAAAGAGATTGCTCAGAATTTTACAATGGAATAAATTTTTCTCTATGAGAAATTCACTTCCTTTTCCACTATTCAACAAGGAAGTGTAACCCTCCTTCACAGACTGGGTGGCTCTGTGACTCTCCCTCCTCTGAGGTGGTCCATCTCCGCCTTGAAACCACTCCAAGGCTGAGAAGTCTGTCCTCCCCACCCACTTCCCTTCTCTCATGTCATTCATTCATTAATTCCTTTCAACTTTGGTGGAAAGAGCACAAAATTCAGTCCTTAACCCTCCCTCTGAGTCCTTTATGACACTCGGGAAACCATTTGAGCATCAGTTTTACCATCTGAAAAGGGAAAGATGTGAACCGACATCAAAGGATCTGGGCAGGAATGGGTGATCCCCAACAAAGGGGACAATGGAGAGGCTGACCCAGGGAATGGGGCACACAGTACAAGGAGCTAAGGCTGCCAGAGGGACCAGACCTGTGCCAGGGCCCTGGGAGCAATGACCCCCATGAGCAGGCTGGGAGGGTCTGGGGTCCTGGTGCCATTCTGAGATGCCAGCTACCAGTGGGGAAGAAAGTGGGCACAGGTGGGCTCTCCTTGCAGAACCCACTCAACAGGACCTGGGCTGAGCCTCCGCGCACCCACACAGTCAGACCCACACACCCAAGCCGCCCTGCACACCCAAGCCGCCCTGGCCCAGGCTCTCTGCCATCCACCGGCTCTCCTGCGTCTGCCCGAGGCGTGCACTCCCACGGTCCATGTCCATTTACTTGCTGCCTGGCACAGGGCCTGGCACACAGTAGACCTTCACCGAATGTGCAAACGAATGAATGAAAGCCTACCATGTACAAGGCCCTGGGGGCCAGAGGGAGCCCCGAAGCGAGGATGATGGAGTGAGGCAGATGATGGATGGGTGATGGCCAGGTCCACAGTGAGATGAGATGCTGTGCTCAGGATGAGGCCAGGTGGAGGTGATGAGAGCCCGAGGTGACCGGCCCACGGGGAAGGATGGGCCAGGACCCAGGACTTGCGGCGTACAGTGAAGCAGTGCTGGGTGAGGGGAGCCAGGACAAGGGCACCCGTGGGGACAGACATGCATGAGATGGACCCCCAATACTAGAGGTGGGTGCAGGAGGAATCCAGGCCCCACAGACTGGCCTAGAAATCTCTGAGGCTCAAGATGGGACCTGGAGTGCCAGCTAACACCCCTGCCCACCTGCATTAACAGAATACCCATCTTGTACAAAGCTCAGAGAACCACTACCAAGCTGAGAAACTTGCCAGTGAGGAACAGTGGATGCCCTAGAGTGGGGGCATTCCCCAGGAAGGAATTTTGAAAAGCTACCTAATCCCCCCTTCCCCCAGCCCACTTTTAAATTGGCAACAAAGCTTTCACGTCAAGCTTACAGAGTTGCAATGATGTGACTTCCTGGGTATCACATAATATTTATGTGAGATATATATATATATATATAAAATACGTAAATGTAGATATGTATCTGTCAAAAGCACAGAGCTCATTGGATTCATCCACTCTCAACCTCACTGGCAAATCAATCAGACAAAACAGACTTTCATCAGCAAAAGTCTGGCGTTTTTAGCACCTTCAATCCAGACCAACGCAACCCTAAGCGCTGCAAAGACAAACACCACCCTTCTGGATTCTGAATCTCGGGTAGACGCATCCCCCAGATGAGGAGGGGAGGGCGCACCTGGGACAACCAGGTGGGAACTGACCTGGACGGAGCAGCCTCTGGGCTGAGTGCCGTGGGGTTGCAGGCATCGTCCAGGTCTGAGGCTCTGTCGAGGCTGCAGTGCCGTGGCCAACATCTGGGTCCAGAGGTCCTGGCCAGCGCCCGTGGGTGGCAGACGCCCCAGGCAGTGGCGAGGGA
Organism: Bos indicus; assembly: GCF_029378745.1. Lineage (NCBI taxonomy): Eukaryota > Metazoa > Chordata > Mammalia > Artiodactyla > Bovidae > Bos > Bos indicus. Next base: position 65,818,870 of record NC_091780.1, on the reverse strand, counting down.
GGCTGAGCAGGCTGCAGAGACTGGGCAGCACCCAACATGTCCAGCTCAACACCCTATCCCTCCATCCAGGAGGTGGCTGGACAAATACTGTGAGCTGCTGGGGAAACTGGGTTCTCGGGGCTGGCCGGGAGGAACTGATCAGAGTCCCAGGTGGGGAGGGAGGAACTGGGGGGCTGCAGGCAGGGGAGGCCCCACTCGGGAACACTGGGCACAGCTGGTAAGAGGGGGCGTCAACAGCTCTTGGGGGCAAGATTGCCAAGGAGAGGCCTTGCGGTGGGCGGGGTGGGGGAGGTGCGGACAGGGAAGGGTAAGGGGTGAGGACAGAGGATGCCACTCTCCTGCTCATGGTGGCAGAACTGGATGACAGATGGGCTGGTGGGAAGCTACAGGGGGCTTGTGGCAGGGGGTACTGCAGAGAGTGGGTCTGCGGGGGATCCGGATGTGGAGTTCAGATTCAGGGCATCTGAGGTTAGGGAGAGACCCACGGTCTCTCATTTCCAGTCACTCTCCACCGTCTCTCTCACTCTCTCACACACACATGCACACACACATTTGCACACATGCACACACCCATGCACACACAGGCAGGATCAAACACATCCATCCCCCAACCGAGGCTAGGGCCCCCCTGCACCGTGAGCACCATCCCCCGGGGTCGGGAGAGCACTTGAGCCTAACCTGGGGCAGCCACCCAAGCACCTATCCAGTGCTGGGGGCAGTGCAGGAGCTGGGGTGAAGGGGTGCAGACTGATCTCTGAGTCAGGGATTTCAGGTGGCAGAAACCTTCAGAAACAGCCCCCTTGCAGGTGGCATGAGTCTGGGCTGCATGGGGAGTGTTGGCTAAGACCCTTTGAGGTCACATCCAGTTCTAAAGAGGCAAGTTCCAGCTTGGGTCATTAACCCCAGATGACCAGGCAGGGGTGCCCTGGGGGCTTTGCTTCTAGCAGCGTGGCCCAATTCCTGGGCACCGAGGCCCCGGCCAGAGTATCTCAGAAAAGACCTCTTCTGGGCCCAGCGCCCTATGGACACGTGAGTATCTGTCTCTGAGCCCTAAGGTCTCCCCTGTGACGTGGGGGGCCCAAGGGGTACCCAGCCCCAACAGGCACACATCCATCCACTCCTGCCACCATCAACCAACACCAAGCAGACAGATAAAGTGCTTTGTGAAGTGCAGGTATATAGGTAACGATCCACAACGCCCTGCCAGCCCCCTCCCGGCCCACCCACACCCACTCCCAGGGCCACTTGGAGCCCAGAGAAGCTCTGGCCTTGGAGGCCCCACAGCCGCGGGGAGGCGGCGGACTATGGGCTTCTGGCAAGTACCAGCTATCAAATCAGCCTGATAGAGGTCTCCCTGGGTGGGGCTCCCCCTCCTCCGCCGATCACTTGAGTAACACTTGGCTGGAATTGGGTCTGACTCTGGACCAGTTGGCTGCTGTCTTGCCCCTCACTGCCCTGCCCATTTGTCCTTCCAACCCGCCTCCGCCCACCCACGAGTGGGCCGGGCCTCTGTAGAGTCTTTGCCGCTCCCGGGACTGACTTCCCTGAAGGCTCAACTTGAGTGCAGGGTGCAGGGCTGAGAGTAAGAGGCCAAACTTTCTCCTGAGAAGTGCTGGGGAGTCGGGGGTCTCCTGCCTCCCACTGGCCTGTGTGGGGGACACCCCTCCACGTGAAGGGGGCTTGAGAGAAAGCTTTCTGAAGGCTGCCAGCCCCTGTCTTACCCCAGCCCCCCGGCTTCCCAGCCGCCAGGGCCTCCCAGGTGGCACTAGTGGTAAAGAGCCCCCCTGCCAATGCAGGACACTTAAGAGACCCGAATTCAATCCCTGGGTCAGGAAGATCCCCCGGTGGAGTCCATGGCAGCCCTCTGCAGTATTCTTGCCTGGAGAATCCCATGGACAGTGGAGCCTGGTGGGCTAGGGTCCACAGGGTCACAGAGAGTCTGACACGACTACAGTGACTTAGCACACACATAGGGTTGCCACAGAACATAGAGGATGCCCAGGTCAACTTGAATTTAGGGAACAAGATGATGGCCGCCAGCGTGGATTAGAAGGGAAGGTTATAGTCATCTGGGGGAAAATGGCAGCCCAGGGCATCTTCTGCGTTATTGCTTCCTCTAAGAGCAGAGCTGGCAGTATCCACGAAATCTGGGGCACGAGCCGACCCCTCCTGGGAAGGAAGAAGGCCGTGATTTTCATCTCCCTCAGGGATTGCCTGCCTCCTCGCGGTGAATCCATTTCACCAAGTGGTCACTACTCACTAAGCAAAACGGGGGCTCCCATCAGAGAACATCCCTCCAAAACGGAGGAGGACAGAGTGACTGACGGGGGAACTAAAGCCCCACGGGACAGTCAGAGACAAATGGTGGCTGAGCCTGGCTCCCTAGATCCCCAGAAGGGGGTCTTCCTGTCCCATCACTCCATCCCGCCGAGCAGCCTCACTCCCTCTGGCCTGGTCTTCCAGTGCGGTGCTGGGCTGGGATCCTGGAGCACGGGTACCATCGCGGTCAACCTGCCCGAGGAGACAGGAGGTGTGGCGCCAAGTCTTCCCACTCCTGCTCTCTTGATGGGTGTCTGTGGGCAATCCGCTCAGCCTTCCGGTCTCTTCCTGAATCTCAGAACAGTCAGAGGCAGTCTGTTGTCTGGAAGATTTGACCTCCAGAGAGAGAGGTCTGGTCTAAATGGACATCGAGTAACCAATCTGTCTCTCAGCCTCAGTGTTTCCATCTGTAAAATGGGAGCTGACTGGGAGACCACCATGGACCATCCAGGCCTGACCAAAGGGGAGCCCTCTACACTGAGACCACAGCAGCAACAGCACCTGGAATTTAGTCTTTTGCACTTGGAGGGCAGGGACTGAATCAAATCTGTCTCTTCTCCCAGAGTCTCAGCACAATACTTAGCACTGTCCAGAAAACCTTTGACAGCTCGACAGCCTTCCTGGGAGGGGCTGCATCATCATCTCCGACCTGCGTCAAGTCTGGAGGCTCTGCCCCTGGTCCAGAAGCTCCCTCTGTCCTTATTTCCACTACCGCCGATCGACTTTGAGCCTTGCTTCCTGCAGCTGATGATGTCACAGAGCAACTTCACATTTTTTTCACAAACATTATGAGCCCGCTGGCACACCCGTTTCACATTTGGCTTAAGAGACTGTTGTGCGGACTTCTAGGAAATCAGCAAGGAGTGATTCTAATAATTGCCTGTTCTTGGAAATCTAAAATAACTTGGCCCAATGACAGTGGGTGGTGGGGCAGTCCTCTAAGACAACATTTCTCCTCCACTCCAACCCAGGTCTTGAGTTCCAATTACTCATAAAAGAAGCTCTTGTGTGCACAGTTCCAGATTCGAATGAATTTCCAGGAAACATCACCAAAACGATGTTGGCATCGTTAGGATGTGTTTTTCAAGAATGCATGCTAGCTGCTCCCTGTTCCTGCAGACTCCAACTGCAGAAAATAAGTCAGTTTCTAGGATATATCATTGTAGCTATGTCTGAATGGCATAAATGATGATATCAGATTCTCAGAACCTCCCAGTCTACAGATTCTAAAGTCAGCACATGCAGAATAACACTCAGCATTCTCTTCCCGCAATGTTGACACTTTTCATCACTTCGACTGTGTCATCCCACGACGTTCTTAGGGTTTCTGAGCAAGGCAGTGTTTTTGCCCTCATTCCATTCATTGCCACCTCTCTTTGGTTTAGTGGACACACTGAGGTCAAGCCAGCGTCCAAGGGATCCCGGCGACCATCCAGGCACTGAGGGCAAGGTCCCAGCTCAAAACACAGAGGCACGTGCCACCATCAAGGCCCCGTGTTGTCTGGGGCCTCCTCTGCTGCCCACGCCATCTTCACCACCCATGGCGATGGTCTGGCCCCCTCGCAGCCCCAGCCTCAATAATAAGCTTCCGTTGCTGGAAATAGGCAACCAGATCTGACCAGCCCCAAGGTCTCGGCTGCACGCTGGACTGGCTAGTGGGCGTTTAGCACTTTTCCCCGGGAGAGGAGCTAAGTCAGGGAAACAAGCTTGGGTTACATTCCAGGGTCTGGCCAACTTGGCAGTCCCGTGGGTCAAGTCTGGTGCGCAGCCAGCCATGAGTCCAGCACGACTGAACAGCACTTTGCTGCACACTCAGGGGCGGGCTTCGGCAGCAGGGCCCACCCACGATCCATGACTTCTGTGGCCAGGCTCGTCCTCTCCTCCTCCTCCGGCCAGCAGTGCCTGCTGCTCCTCTCTCCTTACGCATCTGGAACCCAGCTTCCTACGGGATGCAAAGGCTACCTCCGGCATAGCTAGTGAGGAGTCTGCAGGCCACACGTGGAAAGCAGAGTCCCCTCTGTCACCTCCAGTCCAGCCAAACCTTGGCCACACCAAGTCCTGCCCAGGCAAGCCCACGGCCTTGAGACTTTCTCAGTTCCTCCTGTCTGAGCTTTATCAGAAGCTGGAGCTAGGGTCTCAGTTCTGAAATATCAAGGTGGCCCCCATTCTGGATCCCCAAGGTTCACTGGAGGCCAGAGCTGGAGTCTCAGTGCTGGAACATAGAGGGGGGCCATTCATCACAGACAATCTGAAGTTCTTCAGAGGCTGGAGCTGGGGTCTCGGCTCTAGACATCACAGGGGCCCTCACTCTGGATGACCAAGGTTCACAGGAGGCCAGAGATGAGGTCTCAGCTCTGGAACATCAAAGAGGTCCCTCATCACGGACAGCTGAGCTTCATCGGAGGGTGGAGCTGGGAGTCTCAGCTCTAGAACACCAAAGGGACCTTCCTTCTGGATGTGTGAGCTTCATCCTCGGGCGGAGCTGGGCTCTCAGCTCTGGAACATCAAGGGGACCTTCCTTCTGGATGTGTGAGCTTCATCCTCGGGCGGAGCTGGGCTCTCAGCTCTGGAACATCAAGGGGACCTTCCTGATGGATGTGTGAGCTGGGACTCTGCCCACTACAAGCAAGACTCTCCTGGACTCTCAGCTTTCCCTTGCCCGGGCATGGACTCATCTGGTGGGCACATTTAGCGGCGGTCTTCTACTCATCTCAGTGTTGCCTGGACTGTCCACATCCCCTTCAGGGACTGGGGTCAAGCCTCCTTGGCTGAGATACGGCCATGGTCCAGAGGTGGTGCTTTCTCTCTGCAAAGGGGCCACTCTCAGCCCTGCGCAGTCATGGTCGGACTTGCTTGTAGTTCTCTTGAGGCACTTCCCTATGAGGAGGGGAGGGGAGGGGGAGGCAAAGGAGGACGGAGAAGAGGGAGAAATGGGCAAGGAGGAGATGGCGGAGCTGGTGGTGGCTCTGGCGCTGACAGCGGCGGTGCTGGTGGTTTTGGCGTTGACGGAGGCAGTGGCAGTGTGGTCGGCCTCTCTTTCCTGCTGGCTGAGTGTCCAGATCCTCTGCTCCAGCGAAGCCAAGTGTGCTGCCCCAGGATTCCTCGTGGGCTCAGGTCCGAAGCTCCCTAGCACTTGTTCCCCTCTGTCCCCATTTGGCTCCAGCCATATACTGCTGGTCAATGGTCTGACCTTCCTGAGCTGAGCCACGGGGGTGCAGGGGGTGCCTCCCTGCCAGAGGGCAGGGACTGCAACTCAGGAGCTACTTTTTCGGGCCCTTGAGACCTGCTCAGAAGCCAACTGGTGGGATGAATGTTGGCCCTGGGTCACAGCCCGGCTGGACCGCATGGCAGTCCACTCACCATCGGTTTAAGCATTATGACTGTTCTACCAGGCCCCCTGCCAGGGCCCTGGGGATGTGTGAGAAATGGGAGGAAGAATCACAGGCCTGGAGCGGCACCTCCGGGGCTCCAGGGACCTGCACAGACTTCCTCCATCTCCTGTCTACATGCCTTTCTGGAAAGAAACCTGGCATCCTAAAACCAGCAGAAGAAGGGGACCAGCCCAGGTTAGTTCATCCCAACATGCATCTGCCTCAGGAGCCCAGCAGGCCAGCTTTGCTTCTGGGCCTCCCATCGCCCCCGAGTGCCCGACAGGCAGGGGACAGGTGGCTTCCTGGGACCCGAGCTGGCTCCCCCACCCCCCCATCACACGGGCCCAAGGTGACGGGAAGCCCCCAGCCAGACAGCGTCCCGACATTCACCCCTCCTCAGATTAGTAGCACATCCATCGCTGTTTTTGTTAAGACAAGAAACATTTATTGAGAGCACAATGGGCCGTGCCAAGCCCCGCCCCCGCCACCGGGGGAGGGTGCTTTCCGACCCTGGCACAGGCTCCTCACAACAGCCCTGTGAGGTAGGTGTCTGAGCCCATTTCTCAGATGTGGACAGCAAGGCCCGGCGCTCCCCCAAGTCTCAGGGTTCATGAGGGGCGGGGAGGGGGTCCGGCCCGCGTGTCTGACACTCAGATCAGTGAAGTCCATCAGTCAGAGGGAGAGGAGGCAGGGAGGACACGCCCCTCTCACAAGGGGGTCGGCCCCGGTCCAGAGTCTTTAGGTCCAGCCTGTCCCGTGGGAAGGTGTGCAGGCGTCCCCTGTGGCTGTGGAGGCTGAGAGAGACAGGCGCAGATGAAGGCCATCGCTCCCGGGCTCACAGGCCGACAAGAGTTCTTAAGCACACAGGCAGACAGGAGGCGAGGGGCAGACACATTGAGGAGAAGGGATGCTCGGGGCCTGGACCACACAGGGACAGGGGAGCACCCAGCCACAAGCTCTTGCCCTCCACCTGGCACCCTTCACATCACCCCTTCCCTGGTCTCCTCCTCCTGTAAGCTCCAGAAGCATCACATGCTCCTGCACCAGTAACTCCAATGGTCCTCACCTAACCAACCAAAATCTAGATCTCTTGGCCTTGGGAGAAACCACCCCAGCTCTCCTGTCCAAGCCGTTACCAATTAGACCAGGGCATTTTCTAAACTACCAGCTTCCTCCCCATCTGAAAGAGGAAGTGTCAGTCACTCAGTCGTGTCTGACTCTTTGCAAACTCATGGACTGTAGCTTGCCAGGTTCCTCTGTCCATAGGATTCTCCAGGCAAGAATACTGGAGTGGATTGCCATGCTCTTCTCCAGGGGATCTTCCCGACCCAGGGATCAAGCCCGGTTCTCCTGCACTGCAGGCAGATTCATTACCATCTGAGCCCCCTGGGAACCTACTCCTCCTTTGGGGGTTTCTGAAAATTCTCCCTGATTCTGCCTACCTGGACCTCAGTCCCCTCCCCTCTGAACCTGTTACATCTCTCCATTGAAGAGCAAAGCTTCCTGTCCCTCACTGCGTCCCCTAGGCTGGCCGGTGCTCCCCTGACACCCTCCACCCCGCCCGGCAGTTTCTGGGGCCACCATAGTTCCAGAAAGCACAGGGTTTCTGTGATCAGGACCCACAGGCGGCAGGGCGCTGTGGCCAACCTCAAACCGGAGGCCAGGTAACAAAGCACTGATTTTCACATAAACAACCTCCTCGAACCCGACAATAACCACGCCAGGCAGACGTGACTATTTTCAGATTACAGGTGAACAAACCCATCCAGGCCACACACACATAGGTGCTTAGATAGCTTTGAATGTCAGACCTTGATTCTTGGGACCAGTGTACGGGGCCCATCGAGACAGGTTAGCCAGCAGCCCCTGAGCAGACACTGCCGTTATGTACCCATTCTACAGAGACGGGACCAGGCTTGGGGTGGTTCAAGTAACCCCTCAGGGCCACTGCACTGGCAAATGGTGCTGCCACCACCAGAACTCCAGCGGGTAAGATGACCATGCCCCCCGAGCCCCAGTGTGGGGAGACAAGAGAGAATGGAAGAAAGGAATCAAGGTCTGGGATCCAATCCCCACTCATTTGCTGGGTGACCAGGCGGCATCTCAGACCAGGCATGTACCTTACAGGCGAAGGCGGATGGTCACCAATGGTAAGGACAAAGACTTCTCAGGTCAAAGACCTCCCCTCCCCCAGAGTGAGGGCTCCTGAGACCCAGAGTGGGCAAGGGCGTGGCCAGAACACCTCTGCCACCGGGGACCTGCCAAACGCCACATTAGCAACGCCGCCTGGACCACCTTCTGCGTAACACAAGGAACCGAATTCAATACTCTGTGATAACATATAGGGGGAAAGAATATGAAAACAGACTATACATGTAACACCAAGTCACGTGGCTGTACAGAAGAAAATAACACAGTATCAACCATGTGCCAACAACATTTTTTAAAAATCACTTGGACCACAACACATAGGAGTACATTTTTTTAGCCCAAATAAAGTTTTATTCTAGATATAAACATTTCCAGAAACAGTCACAAGACAGCTATTTGCATCCAGAAGTTTCCCCAGGGTGAGCCCCCACTTCAGACAGAGACCCTCAGGGTCTGCCCTGGAGAGTCTTTGCCAAGGAACACCCTCTTTCCTCTTACAGATGCATGCATAGTCAATGTGTCCATCGGCCAACAATCAATTCAGCTTTTCACATCCACTAAAACCCCGCTTGCCCATCAGTGACCATCTATTAAGCGCCTACTACACAGGCAGCAGGACCATCAGGGTCAGAGAAGCCTAAGTTTCAGAGTCAGGGACAGGGGTCTGAGAACCCTGACCCTGACTCGAAACCCTAACCCTCACTGAGAACCCTGACTCTGAATTGAAACCCTAACCCTCACTGAGCCTCAGCTTTCTCCCCGCCCTCTGGAGACGGGGACCCAGGCCTGCCCTGCTCAGGAGGACAAGGCCCTGAAAACACTCCTCACCCCTGGGCACACAGGCCTGAGGACTGTCCAGGAGCAGACACCTACACACAGACTCACAGTCCCCTGGGAGGAGGGCCCTAGCCACCTGTCTCTACGTGGGGATCCCCTCGGGAGCTTCCAAAAAGTTCTCAAGGACACAGGGTGGCCACGTGTGGACACAGCCCACTGAGGCTGTGAAAGCCAGAGGCCAAATGAGGGGGCCAGGGAGGTTTCTGCAGGGGGAGGGGCCAGAGGAGACCCCCGACTCCAGCCCACCTGGAATGGAATCTGGGGGTGTTCTGCAGAACCCTGCTGTCCGCATGTGAGACAAGGGCCAAGAAAGGAATTCCATGGACTTGTGGAGACCCCTGGATCCACAATGACACCAAGGGGAGGTCTCCTGAGCAGGAAGAGGGGCAATATCTAATTCGGCCAAGTTTCCAGGTCCCACTGAAGCTCCACGGGGGCACTGCTAGGCACGTGGTGGGGACAGGGACACATTGGGGCACATTTGGGCTGGCAGAGACCAGCCGCGGAACCGGGAGGGTTTGCTTTGACTGAGTTTGGGAGAGCACCCTCTGGCTTTTCATGGAAGACTGTTCAATCCTGGCTTGGACACAACTCGCTCGTCTGTTAAATGGGCCCGCATGCCAATTGAGCAGGAGCCTTTCCCCTAAAGGGCAGAAGAGGGCGTTTTAGTCCCTAAGATGTTACCCAGAAACCCCTCGTTGGGCTCTGTCTACACTGTCCTTGCTCCTCCCCACTAACAAATACCCTCGGGGGACTCACAAAAGTCACTCCACAGACCTGGCAGGAACAGTCACCTGCGCGTGACAAACAGCCATCCAGGGTGGGAGGGCGGGCAGAGGAAAGGAGCCTCTGAGGAAGGAGAGGAGCCATCACTCATTAACTGAGCCAATATTTACTCTGGACCTGCATCACTGAACACTCTCAGGCCACTTGACCTCTGTCTCACATGTCCCAGTGACTGTCGGAAATACAATCTTATTATAAGGTCAAGACCAACTTTTTATTCATTTAGAACTAGCAAAAGCTTCCCTGCTCCCTTCCAGACAGCACCCAACACATGATCACTTTCAGTGACAGCCAGCATTTAATGAACGCTGTTAGAGTTCACCCAACCTGAGCTCTCACAACAACCCTGTGAGGTAAGCTTTCCGGTGACCCACGGCTTAGAAAAAAGGAGACCAAAAGAAGACCGACGGTCAGAGCGCAGTGCCTTGACCGACGGTGCACGGTTAGTTACACGTTAGCCAGATTCTCATTTCTAACACAGAACATCGACTCGTTCATTGGACAGCGGAAGTGCCACCAAGTGACATCTGAAACCAGAGTCCTGGTTTTCGAACAACATATATCATACAAAGGTCCGTAAGATACAGTAACTGGTTAACAGGTTAATCAGGAGCGGAGGACAGTCTCTTAGTCAAGGTTACAAACGATCGCTGCTTACACTGGGTTACAGTTGTGTTATTCGACCATCTACTCATCCATCCTTCCGACAGGAATGGAAGGTGACCCCTACCACTGGCCTGGTACTGTGTTAGGCACCCAGGCGGCTGAAATTTGAGCCCAAATGTCGAGAAGGGGAAGAGGGGACATTGGGCGGTGGGGGGTGGGGAGGTGGGGGGTAGTGTCTTTGACAACTGGTGCCTAATATTTTGCGGGGAGGATACTGCTGGGAGGGGTCTCTTATGGAGGGTAAGTGCCGCCCACAGGCCAGACACAGTGGTAGGCAAGATACAACCTATTCCAGAGGTGGGTGTGAACGCGTACCCCAGGGGTCCAGGACAGTGCCCAGAGCGATCCCCATTCCCCAGCCTAACCCTAACCCCCAAATTACTCCTACCTACCTTTCGAATGCCATACGAATTCAGCATTCGGTCCCATAATACCCACTGTGTGCTTGCTAGAAAGATTGCCCACTAAGCTGCCCCAATCAGGCTGCCCCTCATGGCCGGTCACCCCACCACCCACCGCCTACTCCCGGGGGCACGCGCACCACCCTACAGGATCACAGTTCAAAACCCTGGTTACAGCAGATCCTCACAACAGCCCTGCGAGGTGGGTGCCATGCTCTGCCCAGCAGGCAGAACTTGGCTGTGCCCATGAGTTTAAACCACATGCTTGTCCAGCTCCAGGGTCCTGGCTTTGTCCATTATACCTACTGTCTAAGGCAGTAAGTCAAACGCAGAATTCCCAGGAGAGCCCCCGAGATCTAAGGTGGGAAGCCCTGCCTGGCTGGGAACCTGGATCGCGGATGCATCCCGGGTTTGCCAAGTGCCAGGCGGCCTGGATGCCCAGTTGTCCCAACAGATTGTTCTATGCAGACCTCACAGGGGGGTATGACCCTCACCATCCAAACCAGCAATTATCTCCCCCAATTTTCTCTCAATAGAGCCCAGAATGAACCAATCTCCAAGGGACAGGAAGGACTCTGAAACTCGCCCTTTGTGCAAGATGAGGGTGTCCTAATGACTCAAAATCCTGCTCATGGCCAGAATCGGCTGTTTGTCTCAGACTCCCCCCCCACTCCAGCTATCATTCTGGCCTCTTGAGACTCTGGGCTATGATTTCTGAGCACCCAGGGAACACAGCTTGCTGATTACTAATCAACCCACTTTGCGGAGGAACGAAGTTGGAGAGGGCAATCAAAATTTCGACAGAACTCTGGCAGAGGGGTGGGCACGCCGAATCAAGGATCCCGCCTTGTGGCTAGCCCCCAGCAAACACGCTCATCTTTTCTTTCGAGAGGGGGTGTCGGAATGCAACCTTGTGACCCAGCTCTAGTATAGCACCAGCTGACCTTTTCGAATGTTTGCGGGCTGGGAGTGGAGTGAATGGAGGGATGGAAGGATGAGTTACAACCGCTGTCATCTGGTAGAGGAAGCGGAGAGGCTGAGGGCAAAGCTCATGGCAGGGACCATGCACCAGGCAAGGTGGCCTGGGGGTGGGGGGCACATCTCCACTCACGGGTGGGGACGGGGGACACCCTGGGCCCCTGGGCCCTGGATCCCTCGCAGTGTGTGATGCATGGGAACGCGCCATGGGGAAGGAAGCCGTGTGGGTGATGTGGCAGATGACATCCAGCTGGGACATGCTCAGAGCAGTGACCCCGGAGGAAGAAGCCACAAGTAAGGGCGTTCACTTCATAACCACAGCCCATGGCGCTACACAGCCTGCCCACAAGGAAAAGGTTTGCTTTCAGGAAAGGGAAAGGCCAAAGCACCAGGTCAAGAGGCCAAATGCAATGGATGGACGGATGGATGGATGGATGGATGGATGGATCCAAGTAATGTTGGGAATCGTCACTGGCCTCCCAAACATGTGGGTGAGAAATTCTGACACAGGCAAACAGCGCTCAGTGCTATAGTAGACGGTCTATAGTATAGTAGACGGGTCTTCCCTCGACTGCAAGCAGAAGGTATTCTGGAAAGCAGGGCCGAGCCTTGTTGGGTCACATGCCCTTCCCGAATGGCCATGATGACTTCTGAGACCTGGCTACCCCTGGGGTGAACCATGAGGGAAGCCCAAGGAGAATATGGGGCCCATTCTACTCCTTGGCTCGTGGAATTGAGTTGCCCCATTTCTGAAGGCAGATTCACTATCTGACCTAATCTGACATATTTAATTAAACCCCAAAGACCACCATGGAGGCCAACGGGACAGTGGCTCACACATCAGAGGGCACTAGGAACATGAAGGGCAGCAGACCGCCTCAGCTGATTGCCCTGAGAGGTGGCAAGTGGTGACCCAAGGGGTTGTCTTCCTCAAAGTGAAATGGGGGTGGGGGGTGGAGGCAGGAAGGCCACCATGTAACTATTCAAGATGGCGGCACAGTTGTCTGGACCTTGGAGGGTCAAAGAGATTCCTGTACCACAAGAGTTACAGAGGGTGATTTGAGAGTTTATAAATCATAAATGCACAAACCCACCCAGGAGAAGACACCTTAAATGTCACTGGGCTGCCAAAGGGAGAATATCATCCCAATGCACATTTTCCAGGAAGAGTCAAAGAGACCTGAAGCGTCATCTAGGCCAACCCCACTCCTACTGATTGAATCTCCTTGAAGCTACCCTCATCGAGTATCTGTCTGTCCTGTCCCTTGAATGACTCCAGGGATGAAGGGCTCACTACATCCCAAGGACCCTCATTCCATCCTTGGCCAGTCTTATCACAAAGCCATGATCCAGCGGACTTGGACAAACAGTTCACAGAAGATGCAATTTTTTTTAACAAACACAGTAAAAAGTTCAACCGTCATTCGTCATCAAAGCAGTGCAAGTTAAAATGACAGAAAAACACTTTTTAACAGAGATAAATTAGCAACAACTTAACAAAATGCTAATACATCACTGGACATCATAAAATGCTACAAGCCTTCTGAAATTAGTAGTCATACAAAAATTCCTGGCCTTTTCTCAAGAAACTCAACACAGAAAATTCATTTGTTCATTCACCACTCCATGTACTCATCCATTCTCCCATCCTCTCTTCCAACAGCCAACCAGGCACTCACTCACATCTTCATCCACCCTTCTATCCTCTCATCTAACATTTAGTATCTACAACATTACAAGCATTAGAGATACAAAGATCACTGCAACAAGCTCTTTGCCCTCAAGGGTTCACAGCCTAGCAGGAGAAATTGACATACCACAAAGCAAAGATCACTTCTAGGTGTGGGAAAATAATTCATAAGAATGAAAAAAAGGGGGGTGTGCTAAGTTATTAGCTGTGGCATAATTTGTAACATTAAAAAAGATGAATTTTGCATAGCAAGAGTAATAATAGTAGGTTGATGTGGTGAATGACTGACACAGCCACTCAATGAGACACAAGGCAGCCAGGGAGGTGATGAAGTGTATGGACGAAAGAAAAATGTTGACAGCGGAATATGGAAAAGGTGGGATGCAAAAATTAAAAAAAAAAAAAAGTGTATGTGGTGAAGAATAGCAACTGGGTTTAAAAAAATGGGTGCTCGTTTTAAAAAATTAGATGTCCATTAAAAAAATAGTGTGCAGAATAAACAGAATCTGAAGGGGAGAAATAAAGATGATTGATATGTCAAATGATGCGTGATCTGCTCCAGCTCATGTGCTATCCACACCATTTACAGTAAGATCACAACAGGGCCTCTGGCCCATCTGCCCCAGACGCCCAGCCTCTGCCCTCCATCCTCTGGCAGGCCAGCCCCAAGGCCAACCTCCCTGAGTTGGGAGTCATACAGAAATCCAAGGAGACTTGTAGCTCCTGGTACCATCAAGGGAAGGATTTGTGCAAGGGGTGCATGCAAAGGTCAAAGTCAACAGACAAAATTTGTTCTTTCTTTGAAAAGGGAAAAGAAGCACGCACTTGAGACAGGCCGTGATCAGAGAGGAGCGCTGAAACCCAACCTTGGACCTCGTGGGTCGGGCACGGACAGAACCAGATGGGGGCCCATGTGGAACTTCCACCCCTGGCTTCTGCAGCCCTGGCAGTCCTGGGCTGAAACCCAGCATCCCAGAACTGGAGACCTTCAGAAACCCTGACCCAGGGACCCTCAGGTCCCCAGCATTCCTAGGACAGAACTCACCCGATCCCAACCCACCCTCCCCCCGGGACATTCCCCCACTGGCCTATTTCCACCCACATGACCCTGGACAGCCCCTTGGTCCCCGGGAGGAGGCCCCCCTCCTTAGGGGTCTGCTTCTGTTCCTGCCCATCTCCTCTGCGAACTGGGCTGTGATCCCCTCCCATTCTACACCTAACACTTTCTCTGTCTTCTAACCCTCAGCTGCCTTTTAAAACAACCACACTCGGGTTCTTCAAAAAGACCCTCCCAGGCTCTTCCTGCCCCAAGCTCCTCCAACCCCCACTCCGGCCCATGCGATGACGCCTGGGGTGGTTGGGGGGCTCTTTGGGGACCCTTCCCTGAGTACCTGTCTTTGGGGTTAAGAAGTGCGCCACCCCCCACCCCAGGCTTCAGGCAGAACCCGGGCCCCCAGATTCCAAAAGAGAAGACAGCAGAGCCCTGAAGCCCCAGAGCCACCTCAGGCCCACAAAGCTCTGCTCACATGGCCCGGACACATGGCACTGGAGGCAGGGAAGGGTAGCTCCTGACACGTGACTCTGCTTCCTCCATCTCCTAAAGGCCGCCTGCGTCCACTCAGGGCCCGCGCTAAGAGCGCAGAGGTTGCCCCTGGGCCCCCTGGCTCCCTCCCTGCACCCTGTCTGTAGCCGTGGCTTCTGCTTCTCCGCCTCCCTGCCACCCGACATCTGAACACCCTGGGGCATCGCTGGGCTGGACTAGAACCACCGACCCCACCCCTCGCCACCCCACCCCGACCACTCCCTGTCCCCACCCAGGGCCCAAAGTCACTCCTAGCGGGATAGCCAGCCCTCAGCCCTGCCCACCAGGCAACGCTCCAGCCCCGCCTCCACCAGACTCCACCCCCGGGGCTCCCCGCACTCCCAGCCACGAATCCTGGGTCCAGCCAACTGGGCTCCTCACGTTCAGGGCACTGGTTAGGAATCCAATTTTTTTTTATTTTTTTTTTAATGTCCCAGACTGGAATCGAGAAGTCAAGAGGGACTTTGATCCTTGGATTGATAGACAGACACAGGCACACCACAGACAGGTGCACAAATCCTACCAATACAGAGAAAAAAAGACTACACAGAACCAGGGAGTCCCTGGGATTCGAAATTATCAGTACAAACAGCCCCAGCGAGGGGCAGGGCGGGGGCAGGGCGGGAGGAGAGAAGACGCGTTCAACAACACACCATGCAAAGGCCATTTTTTTTTTTTTTTTGCCAAAATACAGAGAGTACATCGCAAAACAATTGAGAAGGTAGCAAGGCCTTGAAACGGGCTCTGGGGATGCCAGGGGGAAGGGGGCGGGGTCCTGGGACCACTTCTGCCAACCCTGGGCTGAGATGCACCTGCCCCAGGACACCCCGAGTTGGGAACGGACGGCAGCCCACCCACGGAAGACCCCGCTGGAGGGCTCCTGGACATGTTTCAGAAAGCTGCGGGAACAAGGTTTCTGTGATGAGGCCGTGCCGGCCCCCTTCCCGCCCGCCTCTCCCCTGCACAGGTCCTGGAGTTGAGGGGGGCCCCCCACCCCGCCCCAGGACAGCACAGCGGGCCCTGGAGGCAGGGGGCACCCCTACCAGGACAACGCTCCACCCAGGGCCCCTTGCTCCCTGACCCTCTGCTGCCCCCTGGCGGGAAAAGCCTCCCCCACAGGTGACCCATGCCCAGGGAGGGGCCAGGACATCCACCTGGCCCAACACCCCCTGTTCCCGCAACCTTCTGCAGGCACCTGGGGCCTGAGCCCTTCTGCCTCTCCCGGGCTCTAGACGGGGCACTGCCAACAGGCAGGGCAGCATTTGCCCCCACGATCCACCCAAGCAGGGAGTCGATGCCATTCCACGTCTACACATGGGGAAAACGGAACGAGAGCAATGAGGTGAAATGGCCCCCACAGCCAGGATGTGACAGGGGCCCTCCAGGCAAGGGCCCCCCTGGGCCAGCCCCTCCCCGCCAGGGAATGCGTGTCACAAGCACACCGCATGCCAAGGGCCACCCACTCCATCCAGCTGCTGGGAACCCAGGGGCCCAAACAGGAAGCCTTCCCTCCCTCTCTTCCTTCATTTCCCTTCTTCCTTTGCCTTCTTTCCTTCCTTCCTTCCATGCATCCATTTCTTCCATTCATTCACTCATCCATTTAGATTTGATGCCTTTACCTACTGACTTCAACAGCATGACTTTAATCATAGCCTTTGGTTCATGAAGGTCTCCCTTCTTATTTGTTTACACATTATTTCCATTTCTGCTTTCTTATTTCTCTCATGCTTACTTTCATTCCTTCATTTTTACAAACTCAGGTGAAGAAGGATGAGTCAGGATCCCACATGCAACACCCCTGGTCCAAGCAACACCATTTCATTCATTCACTCATGCAGTCTCGCATTTGCCCTGCCTTTCATTCTTATCCTGGCTTATCCTGGGAAATGATTATAGCGGTCAAAACTCCACGTGCAAAATAACCATCATCAGCCCACGTGCTTACCTGCCTTTGCAGTCTTTCTTCCTCGCCACTAGTCACCTTTTACATTTTGCTATTTATTCTTCTATTTATGGACCTCCATTGCCTATATTTTATGATATAAAGATAATAAAAGGCTGGGGGTGCAGCCTTGTCTTGGGGCTGGATGTTTGGTCTATTTTTCATTTATTCTCGGAAAGGTGCAATACTTTTATCTATTTAAGGAATCGTATGTAAACTAATTATCGTTCCTGTTCAGACAACCTCTCTTAATGAACCATTTATCACTTTGGTGGTTGGTTTACCGTCTTTCTTTTCTCTCTTTTTTTTGCTGCTGCTTCTTTTTTAATCTCTCCATCCTCCTTTGCCCTAGAAAAGGGGACTGGATGACCTTATCCATCATTAGGATTGATGAACACCTCACCCCTATTCCTAACAGACCCTTCTCTCCAACACACCCACATCTTCACTCCTTTCTGCTGGGTCCCCCACCTTTCTCTTTCACTTAAGTTTCGTTTTGCCCCATTTCTTTCTCTGCTTCTCTTTCAGTCTTAGGAACCTCAGGTGTGCGGGGTGAGGTGAGCGACCATCCCATGGACCGCCTCAGGCATTCCCATCAGGAACTCAGGCATTCGTGGGTCCATTCATTCTTTCTGTCACTCTTTTATTGCAATATTTATTCTTTCACTTATGGGCCTCAGGTGCACAGAATGGGATCACCTAGCATCTGTGGTTCCTGGAGCCTTCTCGGCACCAGTCCACGTAGGGCCCCTTTGGTTCATTAATTCCTTGCACTGGTGATTTGCGGGAGGACTTATTTCACTCTCTCAGGAGCCCAGTTTTGAATCACTCACGATTCCTGGTGCATGGTGCCTTCTCATCTTTTTGTTCTAGCATGGCCTTCTCTCTCGTAATTTATGTACATATTTA
This sequence comes from Bos indicus, assembly GCF_029378745.1. NCBI lineage: Eukaryota > Metazoa > Chordata > Mammalia > Artiodactyla > Bovidae > Bos > Bos indicus. The sequence goes on along the minus strand of NC_091780.1, from coordinate 65,801,238 downwards.
TTTATTCATTCAATATGTTTTTATGGCTAATATCCATCTTGTCTTAATTGTCTATGCCCCTCCTCTGTCCTCACTGGCTCTTTTGGCAATTCTTCGATTCTCAAGAGCCTCAGGTGCAGAGACTAATTCATCTAAGTCCCCTTCCTCATTCATTCATTCATTCACACAGCCATCCCCTTATTTATTCTTTCTTTCTGATGAACTTCAGCTTTTACTAGTTTTTATATTTAGTGAATAATATGTTTATTAAGTACTTATCCAGGAACTGCCTTTTTTCTTCCATCCGTCTATTTTCATTTCTTCTCCCATATCTTTCTTTCTCCCCATCTCCCCTTCAATTTTTCAAACTCCTTTCCTTGCCTTCTTGTGGAATGCGTGTGTTTATTCCTTCAGGCTTCTATTTACGTATTGTTCTTTTTACTATTTATCAACTCGGGCCAGACATCTGAATGAATGTGGATGATCTGTGCTAAACCAGGCCCCTCTCACACACTTCACTGACATACTTATTATCTTTTTTACTTCTTTATAAAAACTTTTTATTTTTTTCCCTCCCATCTTAATTAATTATTCTTTTCCACCAGTCTTTCAGGCTTTTTTCTTACTGCCTGTCTTTCTTTTGGAGATTGGGCACCAGGAAGTGGCTGAACCCTAACACGCCTCGCAACATCAGCCTCACTGGTCACTGCAATTTTTTTTTTTCTCAGTCATTCATGCATTCATGTGCCCATTCAGGCTTCCTATCTCTTTGATAATGGTTTTTACACTTCTAGATGGCAGGGTACCTAATTGGATACATGATAATATACAAGCAATGGGTCCTCCCCTCCCTAGCCTCTCTGAGGTCCTCCCTTACTTATTTCGGCTTTGACCTGCCTCCTGGTTGGGTGGGTGGTGACCCCTCTCAGAAGCCCAGATGTGAATTCACCCATGCGCATGGTTCACGCCCCTCACATTCCTATTCCTAGAATACCTCTCTCTTATATACGCATTTATCTATTAGTACATTCCTTTTTCTCTTTGCATTTCTAATCTGACTTCTGCTTGTCGTTTCTTTCCCATTTTCAGTTTCACTGTTTCTCTCTTTTACTCTCTCTCTTTCTTGTATTCTTTGGAGCTCAGGTGCCACGACCTGATGGAGCCTAATGTCACCTGCAAACAGCACCCCCGGGCCCTTCAGCTCCGCCTCTCAGTCAGTCTTTCCCTCTGGCTTTCCTTCCTTCACACCATTCTTCCTTCCTGCTTTTGTTTTTCTTTTTATTAGGTATTTACTCCTCTACTAATGGAGAGCGTGCTCAGATTTTGACCCATTCTGACCCACAGTTTGGATTCCTAGCCTCGCCTTCTTCCGAGGACCTACTCACTTATCACCTTTTTTATCCTCTCTCTTTCATTGCAACTTTGCACGTCTCCTCCTTTCTCGCTTGTCTTCTTTCATCGTCCTGGAGCTTTGGTGTGACCACGGCCTCTCCCCCTCCTCACTGCATGCTGTCTCTGTCTCTTTAGATGCTCGCTCACTCGTTTATTGAGATATTTATTGTTTTTTGATAGTCCTGTGGCTTTCAGGGTCGGACTAACCACAGCCCTCGAGTCATGACCGTCTGTTGCTCAACTGCTAGCACTGCCTGCTTTTGTATGTTTATCCATTCACCCACTAATATTTTTCTGGACTTCACACCCGTTACTTTTTCTTCCACATTTCTAGATTTTTATTTAGATATTTTATTCTCCTTTTTAATCCTTTCATGGAACAGACCTCAGTTCGCAGGACTGGATGACTCAAAACCCTTTCTGCCATGCTCCCTTCTGGATCCAGGTATGTCCACTGCTCACTCATCCTCCCCTTCATTTTTTTCTCTCTTTTTTTTTTTTAACTTTCATTTCAGTCTTTATTCATGTGTGCCCAGAATTAGAAAACTTTGGGTTAAAGTTAAATCTCATCTCTGGTTCCCTGGGTCTTTTTTCATTTTTAACTATTCTTTGAGCTCTTCCTCTAGTGTTTTCTCTTTTTTTCTACTGCCAAGAGCACGTATTTGGATTAATCCTAATGCTTGGCTTATAATAACCTGACATAGTCCTCCTTATGGGGAGTATTTTTCTCACCTCCTAATTTTAAAAGTTACCTTATTTTTTACATATTAATTTGCATCTTTCCATTTTCCTTGCCGCTTTCAATCCCTGGTACCCTCTCTCCCATCTGTTCACTTTGATGGGCTTCACCTTCCCAGCCTCAGCCCTGGTTTACACGTCCAGACTCCTCATTCTCTCTTTCTGTCATGTAGGTGTTTCTTCTTTTATGGACAAGCGATAGGTGCTATGCATTTGAATTGCTTGTGTGCCTTAGTCCAGGATAACCGGATACCGGTTTCTGCATGGCCCTATTTACATACTGATTCCATGCTTCATCGACCTATCTATTGATCTGTGATATATCCAGCTGGATCTCATTCAGGGTACACTCCTTTACACTATTTATTCGTTTATTCATTCTCTCGTGCCTGCATTCATTTATTCATCCACTCGCTTCTTTGGATCAGGTAACAGAGCCCAGCAAAACGCCTTCCCAACCAGAACAGTAGGGCATTCACAGTACTCTGACCTCCCACCCGCTCTCATCCTGCTGAGCACCAAGGAGCACAGAACCCACAGTCCTTGACACGTAAGCATGGCAGATGCAGGCACAGGCAGAACACGCGTTAGAGCAGCCAGACCCCCACCCCGGGGCCCACACCCTGTGCACACAGGGGTCGGGCTCCCCAGGCCCGCTGGTGGGGCAGGCGCTTCCCCAAGGACCCCTGTGAATGGTCATCCCTATGAGAAACCTGTTTCAAGACCCAAGAGTACACAGAGACACACATGGTATATACAACCTCCCTGGTGGGAGACGACGGACAGAGTTCATCTGAAAGCAGACGGCTTTGTCTATAGTCACACACACAAAAATATATTTTGGCCTTTCAAGGCAAATAAAAAAGGAACTACCCATCATTATTGCTAAGCGTCCCAGTCCCAAACAATAAAAAGCTTGAAGAGGTTTGGCCCGAAGCTTTGAAGACAGAAAGTCTGTCCATTGGGACATTTCAAGGGGGGAGGCAAGCGAAGATTATTGGAGCTCGGAGACGGCTTCAGAGGCTGGTGCCACTGCCTGCGTTTTCTCCTTGGCCCATCGAAGGGCCCCCCAGCTAGGCCACTTCCATCCTAGTTTGCCCTGCCACACAAGAGCCAAAGTGGGGCTCGGTCATGAAAGGGCCATTGACTTCCTTTGTGAAAGAGGAGCAATTCTGTGGGGGTCTGGCACTTGAGGCCACCTGTAGAATCCCTTTGCCACAGAGATGCCATGAGGAGGGTGGGGGTGCGCCTCTGAACGCAAGCCCGCAAGGTCCACACTCAGCTTGGCTCCCTGGGCACCCCCTTCTGGGCGGGGACCTCCGACCAGTGCTCACCCATCCCTCCCCACGAGGCTGTCGGGGCGGCACCCGCCTCCATCGGTGACCAGCCTCACATGTGCCCCCCACACCCCCAACAACTTACGATTGTGGGGCTAGAGGGTGCTGGGGTGGCGGGTTCGAGGTCCTGGACCACGGAGGATTCCAGATGATGGCTTCGGCTGGAACGAGAAAGCACCGGGTCACTCAGAGAATCTCACCCAACGGAAGCAGAGGCGCCCCAACTTCAAGGGTGGAACTGATGAAATCAAGCCTTTCTCTCCTCTTTACACTCACTCACGAGCGCTCTCACCTGCCAAGCTCCCCCTCTCCCAGCTCCAGGTATATCTGGAGCTGACGGGGGCTGGCGTGGACATGACCCCAAGGCCCTCAGGGTGGGCTGTTGCCACCCGTGCTGCCAGACGCTGTCTCACAGAACCCAGAGGCTCGGAGTCACTGCGTGAGTGACAGCTGGAGCTGGACACACTCAAAGGCTGCATAGAAGGCTTCCTGGAAGCGCATTCTACCAGGAAGAAGGGCGCTGCGGGCACAGCTGAACCAGGGTCAGCGTGTGCAGGGTAGCATGCGCATGATGAGGGGCGAGGGCAGCGGGCCCTGGCTGAGACTAGGGAAGTACGCTGAGGACCACGCCAGGGTTGTGGGGTCCTGAATAAGCAGCATGTCCTAAAACCACGAGATGGAAGATGAAGGGACAGGGCTGCCCGGACAGACGGCTTCACCTGAACAATTTACCCACAAGTTTTCACCAGCCCCATATAAGAAGCCCTGACCAGGCTTGTCAAATCTTTGACATCAAGTATTTGCCTTAAAGTTTAAAAAGAACGAGCTGACCAGTGATAGACACGTGTCATTATACATCTGTCAAAACCCACAGACTGTAGGATACAAAGAACAATAGAAACCATGGATTTCAGTTAACAGCTACATTCTCAAGGTCAGCTCATCCATGGCAACGAGTGCGCCACGCTGATGCCAGATGTTGACCTCGGGGGAAACGGGGGTCGGGGGCAGGTGACGAGCATGCTCTATATTTGCCATTCACTTTTTCTATAAATCTAAAACTGCTCAGAAAAAAAAAAAAAAAAGGTGAGTCATTTTCTAAAAATATGTTAAGGGAGTTGATGTTGAACATATACCCAGGAGGCTCTGGTAGGTAAGTGTGGCCAACAGGTGGTCTGTGATGACTAAGGGGGGTTTGGTGTGTTTTTTGTTTTTTGTTTTTTATACTGAAGCACAGTTGATGTTTACAATATTGTGTTAGTTTCAAGTGTACAGCAAAGTGACTCAGTGATGCAAATACATGTATCTATTCTTTTCCAGATTCTTTTCCATGATAGGTTATCACAGGGTATTCAATAGAGTTCTCTTGTGCTACACAGAAGGTCCCTATTAATTCTTTTATCTGATGACTGAGGTTTGATCGGCACTGTAAGGTGAGGAGGGAGCCAAATCAAGGCAAGAATGAGAAATTAAAACTTGAGAAAAGGAAGAAAGAACAAGGAGAGTCCAGTAGCCCTCCAAGGAAACCCAAGGAAGGAAGAGGTCCTCTCCAAGCCCCCTGCCCTGACTTAAGCCATCTGGGTACTTCAACCCCCTTGCCCATGGTTCACTCACTGGGGTGCCCAAGACTTGGCCAGGGCCCCAGGGGGCTCACCTCTTGCTTCCAAGCCTCCTGAGAATTCCTCCCCTGACCTTGAGCTTCCCAAACACTCTATTCCCCTGACTGGTTGATTTTATAAGCAAAAAACAGGAAGTCTTTTTAAAAAACCAGAGTTAATCAAGCAGTCATCAGCCCATGGGTGACCAGGGTACACTGGTTATCTAAGGGCGCTCTGGGCCGTATTGCGGACCCCCCACTCCGGGAGAGTTTCCAGCCCTTCCTCAGAGACCCATGAGCACCCAGGGGTGGCCCTGTCACCATCTCCACAGTCCTAAGAGCATGGCCGGGCTCTAGACCCGGAACACACGGCAAGACCACAGTCACCGCCCTTTCCCACAGGCCAAAGAGGTAGGAAAGGGCTCTGCTATGTCTTTCCGCTTTGGTTCTCTTTGGTGTCTTTTAATAGGACTGGGGAAATCAGAAGCAGCTCAGGGCACCTGGGTTTTTTTTCCTGCTTATTTCCCCAGGGACCCCGGGAGCCCTCAGAGTTTCCTGGTTGTTCGTACTCAACTTTCGGGCAGACCCCCGGGCTGCGACTAAAGACGTTGCCCCGGCAAAGTCATGCCTTGGTTTCTGAGCTCCGTGTGTCCCAGCCCTGCGACCGTGGTGATGGATCAGCCCTGCGGTGCTGGGCTGCAATCGTGACAGATGAAGACATTGCAGAGATGAGTCAGTGTCTGGAACCAGAGGAAAACACGAGCTTCCTTTTAGGGTCCAGAGGAACAATTGTCGCAAGCAACGTTGATCGGAGAACTCATAAACGCACGTGCTGCGCTCAGGATGCATGCAGGAAGCCCTGCTGACTACACCAAAATCATCCTCCAGAGCGTACGAGGCTTAGAAAACCCTAGCTCTGCTTCTCAGGAAATGTTTTCTTTTTCTTTTTACTGAAGTATGGTTGATTAGCAACACTGCTACTTCCTGCAGTACAGCAAAGTGATACATATATTTACGTTCTTTTCTTAATATTGTTTCCCACTACGGTTTATCATAGGATATTTTTTTTTTAATCGGAGGATACCTGCTTTACAATGTTGTGTTAGTTTCTGCTGTTCAATATCATCAATTAGCTACATGTATACTGCCTCTCAAGATTTTTAAAGTTCCTCGATTCTAGGGGCAAATGGGACCTCCTTGATCTGGCATGTCTGGTACAAATCATTTGTGGATCACTCATAATTACATATGTGTGTGTGTGTGTGTATATATATATATGAGACTGACTTGTGTTGTAGGGCAGAAACCAACGCAACACTGAAGAGCAATTTTCCTCTAATTAAAAAATAGATTTAAAGAAATAAAATTTTTAAAGAATTTTTCCTACTGTAATATATTTCTCCCCCCAAACCTTTTACTATTTACTAATCAATCTACTTTTCTTCTATACAATAAATACTGTATTGAAATTGAAAAAAATACATATATATCATTTGTGGGTGTTGAGTGCAGGGGAAAGATGGAAAAGGACGATTTTTTCATAAAATGTTGATTCTCAGAAATAGAAGCCCGCAGTTTATCCAACAGTCATCAGCCTCGCCCTCCTACCTGTTGAGGAGAGACCACCCCCTCACAACTTTCCCCAACAGATGCAAGCTCTTGGCGGACCTCATTTCCTGTACCTTTGTGAAGGCCAGGGCCCTGAACATTACGGGCTCATTTATGAAAATAGGAGAGGTAATTGGGACAGCTTTTGAAATCACGTCCCCCCCGCACCAACCTCTCACCGGCCCCCATCAGTCCTCTAATTTTAGTCGGCCAGGGAATGGGGGCTGTTTACATACGCCTCTTCCTGGAATTTCACTCTTTGCTTCAGGAGTGGGCAATTAGAGAGAATTAAGGCCTATTTGGCGTATGTTTACCGTTAATGGATAGAGTGGCAGAGGCACTTGGGAAGGCAGGCTGCCGGTCTAATTGAAGCTGGCAATTTCCCGATCCCTCATTTCAGCTCGCAGGTATTGTAGCAACCAAGGTCAGCAAACAAAGGCTGTAGCCCACCATGGTGATCACGGGTGCAGGCCTGGCCGTGGGTTTGTGCGCTCTTTATTACCATGCACCAAAGCACAAAGAGACAGCTAGAGATGTTTGCAAAACTGAGTCTGGGATGGGCAGCGGGGCAGGCGACTGATCGCTTTTCCAGAACTTTGCCTCTCTGCCTGATGGCTTTTTCAGGAAGTTCTCCGCGGACCGGGCCAAGGCACCCACGGAGGTACCGCGGAGGGTCTCCTGACCGAAAGGCCCCGGGGCGAGCCGCAGGGAAGGGTGCGGCCTGGCACACCCTCCTGGGACCGCAGCCACGGGCCAGGCTCATTACATGGCCCAGAAAGGTGTTCCAGGCTTGGCCGGCGGCCCACCTGTGTGGAAGAATAGTCCACTGAGCTGCTCTGGGCCACGAGCCTTATTAGGATCCGTGTTCACAAAGAGCTGACCGAGAGGACTGGTTGACGACTGCCAACCCTGCTGCCTGGCCACGGGCGGTGGGCTTCACACCCAGCTCCCTCAGGTCTCTGCTTTCCTTGTCTTGGAAGTAAAAGAGGGTGGAGAGACAGAAGACCAGTGATCTCCAGCCCTCTGACTCTCAAGACTCAGCAAACAAACCCCTGAGCAGCTGGAAGGAACTCAGGGCCCCATGGACCCTGAGGTGACCGTGATCCTGCACTGCCCCCATTTCACAGATAGGAAAACTGAGGCCCATCAGGGACCAAGGTCATAGTCACAGTGGGACCTGAGCATAGGCTGGAACCAGGTCCCTAGAAGACCAATGCAGAGCTGCTGCCTGACCCTGGGGCACCCAAAGTGCCCAATCTGGACTCTCTCCTCTGACTGACCAGGCCTGAGTAGCAGGGGGTCCCTGCCCCCAGCCAGGAGGCCAGTAGGGGCCCAATTTGAACACCTAGGGACCCCCATCCCCTCCTCTGGTGAAAGAGCCCTTGTCTTTCTAGCGCCAACATCCCTGGCTTCTTCTGCTTCACTAAATACAGACAACTGAAAGGCTACTGCCTCATTTTACAGATGGGGAAACTGAGGCCCAGAAGCCAGCAGCAACAAAGTCACCAGCAGAGACTCAGAACCAGGATGCTTTCATCCCATGGCAGGGACTCTGCCCTGGGTTCCTCCAGAAGGGCCTGAGTCCTTGGGATAGTTGGGGGCAGCGAGAGTGCCAACTTGATTCCCTCCAGCTCAGAAGGCCCCCGTGCTTAGGGTGGCCCCGACCCTGAGCCCCCTGCTGACTGCCCACCTCTCTCACCTTTCCTAAGTGGATCTCGGAGCCACAGAAGCCCCAGTTTCCTAACCCGAAGGAATGACTTGACCCCCCACTCCACGGAACAGCCCAGAGAAGGGCTGGAAGGGCCAGCACGGCTGTAAGTCTGGACGGCCAGCACACACGTGCGGCCAATCTCTGCCCACCCCCGACCAGCCTTCTCCCCAGCTTTCCACCCTGGACTCCTGTCTCCTTTGGCTGTTTCTCAGGCATCAGGCCCGTTTGATCAGATTCTTGTTTACAGGCAGGGCGACTCGCTTCCCCCTCCTGAGAAACTTGCAAAGAGAAAGCCCCGGGTCGGGGGAGTCCGGGCTGGTCTGGGGTCGCGCGGACGGGGCAGCTAGCTGGACATGCTTTGTGCGGCCTCTCGTTTATGCGCCTCGGAGCCCCCACCATGCACACAAGGGCGAGGGGCCCCGCCGTAGCCCCCGGAGGGAACACACACGCACACACACACACACTCTGTTTCAGGGGGAGGTAATTGAGGTTTCCTCTTTTCATGTGAAGAAAGGGCACCTTCTATTGAGAGAATGTATTCACAGAACCTGGGAAAACTCATCTGCGCTGGGCCTCCCAATTATCCCCAGGTGGCTGTTCTCCGTGGGGGGCTCCCCACATTCCTTCTGCGGGGCCTTTGTCTCCATCTGCACCGCCCTGGGAGCTCCCAGGCTAAGTCCCCTCCTTAAACCCCTGCCAAAGACCCTATTCACTCTGCAAAGAGACGCCCGGCAGAAGGTGGTGGGCAGCCTTCCTCCCCCGCCACCCTGGCCCCCCGACTCCCAGGAAGGAGGACTTAAGAACCCTCCATCTGGATTTTTGTTGAAGCCCAAAGAAATTGGAGAGCAATTAGGAGAGTCATGACTACACCCTCCACCACTCTCCTCTCCCTTAATTAATTCCTCTCTCTCTCTCTCTCACACACACACACACACACACACACACACACACACCCTTCCCAAGTTGGGGCCTGCCCCGGCCTCGGCCGTCCTGCACCTGCTCTGCCTGCAGGCCCCTCACGACCGCCGAGGCCCTTGGTGAGTTCCCCAAAGGCGGGGATAAGGGGCCAAGTATCTAAAATCTGGAAGGCACTAGGAATTCAAGGATGTGTGGGCATTCAGAAATGAGCCTCTTGGGCACTGCTAGCATGTCGCCTGGGCACTGACTGAGGAGGGGACCCTCGACTTCTGCTGGATCCAAGTGAACTTGAGATCCCTCCTGCTGCTGCTGCAGCATGTGGGGAGGGGGGAGCTGTGCCTGGGAGTGGACACTGTAGAGGGCTGACCTCCTCCTGGTGGATTTCCAAGGGTCCCTTCATTCTCTTCCCTCCTGGCCCCAAAACACTGACTCATGCCACGCCCATAACGGGGCACTACCTCAGCTTAACTCCTGCCATAAACACCCACCGAAAAAATGGCCCAGCCTCCCGAAGCCATAGGCAGGCAGCTGGGACTTGGGGCTGCCCATTGGAACTAGGGGGAGGTGCCCCAGAGTGAAAGCCTCCCCTCCTTCCCCTACAGACCATTCTCTTCCTTTCAACATGGGGACCCCATGCTTCAGATGGCCTCATTTGGAAAGCTGTAACTAACTCTTTTCCAGAATTTTCCATCTGTTCAAACCGGGGATGGGAGACCAAGGTAGTCAGACTCCTTTAAGTCCTTCTTTAGGACAGGGGGCAGAGCTCAAAGCCGCAGATGGAAAAAGGAACCAGTTCTTGGGGCTCATTTGCAACTTGTTAAATGTCAGTCTTCTAAAAGAAAATGCTCCCAGCACCCCAGACCTTCTGATTCAGCTCACAATGGCGGCTTCTACACTGTCCACTGCCCTTTAACCCTTTGGGGCCTTAATTTGTTTCCCTCCACAACCCCTTCTGTGTAAAGCTGCCTTCCTCTTTTCAAGGAAAAATTCATTAGCAAGCTCATTAAAGACGGGTGATTTTTTTTTTTTTTTCTTTCTGGAAGTCAGATTGGTCATAAAAAAAAAAAAACCACACACATTTAAGTTCCTTCATGTAAATGAATGAATAAGAAACACATGCCTCCCGTTGCCCTTAAGTCTTGCCAGTTTTTTACATTATTTGGAGAAATGTGCTTGGAAATACATTTGGGGTTTGAGTCACGAGTCAGGAGACACTGGGTCAGGGGCCCTGAAAGCTGCCATCAGTCCCACAAGCAACCTGCAGGTGGGAGACTGAGGGCGAGAAAGGGGGCATTTTCTTGCTTTCCAGACGCGCAGAGGCGCAGCTATGCTCTCAGCCCCCGTCCCAATCCCCCTCCACGGTCGGGGAAGCAGGTGGGGCCCGAGGACCAGCTTTCCAGCAAGTCCACCATCTCTTCCCGATACCTGTGCGCACCCAGAAGCATTCAGCTAGAGGCGGCCCTGAGGACCGGCCCAGCACCACGACAAACGCCCAGGGAACCCCTCCCACCGTCTGGCTGGCTGGCTAGGGCCTCATTTTCACCCCTTACTGCTCAGGGATGGGCCAATCCACCAAAAAGGAATATTCCTGAAAATGATCCTTTCTTCCAACACTGGACAATGGCAGGTGGATACGTTTCAGCTTCTTCAAATGAAGAGCTTGACCCAGTATACCTATTACTCTATTTTCTGAGTGAAAAGTGTCCAGCTCTTTGCGACCCCATGGACTCTATGGTCCGGAATTCTCCAGGCCAGAATATTGGAGTGGGTAGCCTTTTCCTTCTCCAGGGGATCTTCCCAACCCAGGAATCAAACCCAGGTCTCCCACATTGCAGGTGGATTCTTTACCAGCTGAGGCACAAGGGAAGCCCAAGAATACTAGAGTGGGTAGCCTATCCCTTCTCCAGCAGATCTTCCTGACCCACGAATCGAACCAGGATCTCCTGCATTGCAGGAGGATTCTTTACCAACTGAGCTATCAGGGAAGCCCCCATTTTCTGCATGCTGCTGCTGCTGCTGCGGTGTCGCTTCAGTCGTGTCCAACTGTGCGACCCCAGAGACTGCAGCCCACCAGGCTCCCCTGTCCCTGGGATTCTCCAGGCAAGAACACTGGAGTGGGTTGCCATTTCCTTCTCCAATGCAGGAGAGTGAAAAGTGAAAGTGAAGTCGCTCAGTTGTGTCCGACTCTTCACGACCCCATGGACTGCAGCCTACCAGGCTCCTCTGTCCATGGGATTTGCCAGACAAGAATACTGGAGTGGGGTGCCATTGCCTTCTCCGATTTTCTGCATAATGACACACAAAATCCAAAATATGTGTTTGCCTGAGACTGAGCATTCACCAAAGCCTCTAAAATTCACCACAGCCCAAAGACAGGCCATCCCAAATACCGAGGAGGAGAAGGGGCGGGGGGCTGGCAAAGTCTGGGACTGGGTGGGAATCGGCCTCCATCCTGACTCTGCCCGTCAGCCCAGCCCACCTGGAGGGGCTCCCGAGACGTCCCCGAGGAGGGAGGCGTCCAGGAACCGTGGGCATTTGGCTCTAACGAATCACATAGATCTTTCTGGTAAGCTCCGGATACAACATCCCGGAGCCCGCATCCTGCCCTTTGTAAAGATCCCCTCCCGGGCTCCGTTCCACATCATCATGTTTGCAGGTGGCAAATGCCAGCCTCGGAGTAAATGTCAAGGGGTGGAGACCGCCTGGTGCCCGCTCCCTGGAATCAGGCCTGGGCACACGCTCTCCACCTCTCTGCAACCTCTGGGGAGTGGAAACAAGTGGACAAAGGGGTCAGCCCCCTGTATGGACACGTCTTCCCTTCTCGCCTGCTCAAAATACCATCCCCAGCCCATTCCCCACTCAGGGCAGGAGGGCAGGACTGTGGAAGAGCTGGCCCCCAAATCTGGTTGATGCAAGAGCCTTACAGAAGCTGGGATGGAACCCGGAGACCCTTGGGGAGTACGGGGGTCCATCCCCTCTGCTCACTGGGCTACAGGGCTCATAAAGGCGGGTGCACCCCAAGACAGGGCCCCCAGCTCCAACGTGGTCCCTGTTTCCTCTCACAGAGACCCTGTGTGGAGCATCAAGGCATGGGGACTGGGACAGGGCAAGGCCCACTTGAGCCTCCATAAACATCAAGGGAGTTGAGTCAACTCTGACCCCATATCCAAGCCATCCCGGCCACTTAGGTGCCTTCATTCATTCACCCCAGGGGCTACCCTGAACGTCTCAGACATGCGCACAGAGCCAGCCACCTTCCACTGAGCTGCTGGCTGCGAAAACATCCCCAAAGCCCTGCCGTGGGCTCCTCTGCTGTGACCGCAGAAAGCAAGGTGCCCTCAGGGGAGCCCCCGCACCCCTGTCCACCTGACCTAGATGCCACATAGGCCACATCACCATATGGGACCCGCCCAGGCATCTGACTAGACCCTCTGGTCCTTAAGGCAAAGCTGGCCTCAGGCCCCTGGAGAAGAGCCCCACCCCCAGGCCCCCAAGGCTCCATCAACGCTTCTTGAATAAATGATGGTCCCATAAACAAATGTCGGGCCCAGAGAGCCTCATGGAGCTAAAACCCCAGCTTTCTTGTGCTCCACCATTACTGATTTTATTTACACACACAAAAACATTCCCACCCCGCTGCAATTTCAGGGGTGAGGAGACGAGGCCAAGGGAAGAACTCTCAAAAACCACTGTTTGATCAAAGGACATTATCAAAGCCTTGCGCGTGAGAACCCAGCATTCTCACAGCCACTGACGTTTCCATGGCGTATGGGCAGAAGCGCCCTTCCAGCTCCAGGCGGACAGGCACGGCTGTTTTCGCATCTCCAAAGGGGCCCGGGAGCTGGGCTTTAGGCGGAGGGCAAACGTCCTGCTATTCATCTCATTACCACGCTCAGCAAAGCTCTGTGAGGACCTACTGTGTGTGTGCCTGGCCGGCGCTAGTTCTCAGGAGCCCAGACCCGAGGGAATGCTCCCCACTTACCGTGCTGGCACACAAGGGTCTCAGCTCCCAGCGGCTTCCAGAACGCCCGGCCCCGTGGTCGGGGTGGCAGAGAACTTGCCCTTGGAAGTGACCCCCTCCCAGGTTTGCATGTGGACCTCCTCGAACTGAGATATGTTTGAGTAAGCCTGATGAAATCGTGGTGTCTCAAAAAAGCGCGCAACTCACCCCAAGCCAGGCAGCAGCGTCGCAGCTCGGGGCAGGCGCGAGACGCCAGGTGACCCTGCGGAAGACGTGCTGTTCCAGGGCAGCTCCTCCACCTCCTCTGTCCAGGCGTTCACGATCCGGGGCCGCCGGGGCTCCTTGGTGTGGCGGGGGGGAACAGGCAGAACGTTAGAAGGACGACAAAGCAAGTCCCCCAGAAAAGCCACACACACACACACACACACACACACACACACACACACAAGACCCAGAAAAGGCAGAGAGCCTGGTCTCACCTGCCATCTGGTTTTCGGTGGAGGGAGGTGGCTCGTGGGGGCGGCAAGGATGGGAAGAGGTGTGGGAAGCAACAGGCCAGGGAGCAGCCCCCAGACGGGCCACAAGGCCTGGGGAGGCACGGGCGCCGAGCCTGGGACTTGCCGGGACACAGCGCTTGGGTGGGCAGACCTGGCAGGATGTGATCACAAAGGGTCTGGGGGGATTAGGATGGGGAGAAGAGGACAGGGCAAAAGCCTGGCTACAGCCCAGGGTCACTCAGAGCCTGGGAGGCCAGGCCCACGGGAAGAGGTACCTGAGGATGCTAGGGGGAGGTGGCCTGCCGGGTTTGGGGGGCTTGCGCCCCGGGCACTGGAGACCCACTGGAATCTTGAGTCACCCTGAGGGGGAAGGCCTTCTTGCACTGCGGGAGACAGGGAAAAGGCATGGAGGTGGGAGGTGGGCAGGGCAGCACGCGGGCAACCACAGGTGTGGGCTCGGCAAGGAAACCAACGTGTTAAGCAGAGTGAACGGCCGAGACGCAGAGGGTCCTGAACCCAGAGAAGGGGGCACAGGGAAGGGCACACAGGTCGGATCTGGCAAGCAGAGCCGGGGGGGCGGGGGGAAGCCAGAGGAAGAGCTGCCAGATAGAGGAGGAGCGAGGTGGGCAGCTGGGAAAGGTGAGGCCTGCAGGTCCCCTGGAGGTTCCCAGCCAGGGGCCCTTGGCGGTGGGCAGGCCCCCGCCCGCAAAGGTGGGGCGGGGGAGCTGGATGTAGTCCCAGGAGGAGGAGGGCATCCTGGAGGGAGGGGTCCAGCCCGTGGACCCCCAACTCAAGAGAGAGACCTGGTGCGGCCAGAGCCCAAGGGGACACATGCCACGGCTGCCCCGGCCCCCTCCTCAGTCCTGAACTCTAGGGCTGGGGGCCCATGACGACCATGCACATTCAGCTACAGGATGGGCGGGGAGGCCGGGCGAGCAGGAGGGGCTGGCTGGCTGGGACCTGCAGCTGAGCCCTGGAGAAGGGCAGGTTCGGGGCCCCCTCCCCAGGCTTCGGATTCAAAGGGGGCCACTCAACCACAGCAAGGCAAAGCAGGCCTGCCCCTCGCACCCCCCCGGCCTGCCTTCTCTACAGAGCAGGAGCATGCTGCTCCAACGCCCGGGAGCCAATAGGGCACCCTGGGCAGAAGCAACCCCCCGGCTCCCCACCCTGGGGAGGCAGAGGCCATCAAGGGACGCGCTAGGGTGGCAGGTGCCCAGCCCGGGGCCAAGCCATGGGTTTGCTCAGCAAGGATCAACTGTTGGATGACGGGATGGATGCGTGAGTCCAGGAAGGGGTGAGACTGGTGGGGCCCCGCTCAAAAGGGGCTGGGGGTGGGGCAACACCCTCCACCCTTTAGACCTAACGCTTCCCAGTGACTCCCACCTAGCAGCTCGGGTTTGACAGTCAAGTTCCTTCATTGACTCACCTGTCCAAACATACATCCCACATACTCTTACTGAGCCCCATTTTGTGCCGGCTGGTTCTGGGACACCCAAAGGAGGAGTGGGCTGGCCTAGGACGCCCCCCTGAGGGCCAGATGAGGAAATGGGAGTCGAGGAGAGAAGACGGATGGACCACAGAAGGGGGCAGTGAAAGCAGAAAAATAACGGAATAGTCAGAAGAACTGGGGGGAGCCTCCGGGATTGACTTAATGGTGGCTGTGCCCGCTGGGGCCCGGGAGTCCGGGGGCCCACACAGGAAGACCCGCAGGACCCCCGGGCTGGAGGAGTGGGGGCAGGTGTCCCGTGCCCACAGGGAGCTGGGAGCTGCGTCAGTTCGGGCGCAGAAGGGGGGCCACAGAAACAAGGACACAGGTTAAAGCAGTCCACACCGTCCACTCGGGAGTCAGGAGCACAGACACTCCCTGCCAGCGGCCTCAGAAGATGAGTTCAACTGCCTTCCCCTCCTCCCTGGGTTCTCAAATGCTAAAATATTAATGACTTTGGGGCAGGTATTTTAGTTATTGATACGTATTTGAGGGTATGAAGGGTTCTATGGATTTTCTTTTTTCCTACTTAAATCCTTCTAGAAACACCAGGAGCTGCCCTCTAAGCTCTCTCCACAAACTGCACAGAAGAGGGCAGGTTTCGGTGGGACCCCCTATTCTCAGAAGTGCCCACCGCATCCAGTCCCCCAGTCCGGGCAACATCTGGGGTCACCACCACCAAAAGCGATGGAGTGGTCCCAGCTGGCCGACTGTCATCTAGGGAGCTGGATGGGAGGCGGTTCTGCTGACTCAGGACGTGTCGAAATCTCATCCACCAACACCAGGGGACCTTTAGCCAAGAGGTAAGTTGAGGAAGGGAGGACCGGAAGTTTTCAACTAATCAAGTTTTCTTGCTCCAAACACTGCACTTCTCCGCACCCACTCCCTTTCCCCCACCCCATTTGGCGGAAGGTCTGGCTAGAGTCTGAGGTTTAAAACTGGAGTGATCCGATCGTGATTGATCTGCCTTCAGGTGAGGAACATCCAGAAGTTAGGGTTCATAAGGGCAAGTTTCTGACTCAGACACACCCTCCCTAAAGACAAGAAAGGGCTCCAGGGATTTCAAGAATGAGGGCAGAAAGAGAGGACTGACGGGCGGGGCGGGGCGCAGGACACGGGAACCGTTAGTGGGTACAGCGGGTGACGCCGGGTTCGGACACTGGATCCGAGTGGTCCCGACAGACCGCTGGGGTCTCTCATCATACAAGGGGCTGAGTGTGAGCCCCCACCTCTGCCCTTCTACGAGGATGGGGCTGTGCTAGGGCACCAATACCCATCCACTTCCTGACCTGAGGGGGCGTTCCACGGACGCTGGCTTGGCTACAATTGCACGGCGTCTACACCTAGGACTTACTTTTTCACCCAGGACTTACTTTTCCAGCTTTGGGAAGTCTTACAGGTTTAACACCGGGGAGCCCTAAGAATGAGTCCGGGGTGAGCCTGACCCACATCTCTGTCTCTCTGCTCCTGGAAAACTGATCCCAGAGGCCTGAGTCACCCTGGCCCATGGCTGGTCTGCACGCAGGGTCGAACAAAGGAACTCTCTGCAGAGCAGCCCTCATCTGTGGCCCAAAGCTGCCTGCAGCTTTCAACCTCACTCCATGCACTGCAAGCTGGGACAGAGGCAAAGGCTTGAATGGGGAGCAGAATGAGTCCCTGGGCTCCAGCACCAAAATGAGAAGTGTGGCTTCAGACCCTCTTCGCCCCTGCCCTGCAGCCGCGGTTCACCTCATTATGATAATCAGTGTGTCTCTCCTTCCCAGACAAAGAAGGCTCCTTATGAGATGAATATTGGAATCCAGCAGCTACCTCATTAAGGCCTACAGCCTCTTCCTTGACAAGGCCCAAGATTAGCCCTGTGTTCATTAAGGGAAAAGGGCAGAAAGTGGAATAGAACTGAAAAACACAGCTGGGGGGAGGGGGAGGGCTCTTTCTGCTCGCCATTCATTCACTGAAAGGCTCCATGTACCTTCGGGATTTAATCACCAGCGAGGGGGCCAGGAGAAGGGTTTAACCAGGATGCGGGAGGTAAAGAGGTTAAACCCGATAGAAGGAGTTAAAAACCTAAAATGGGGCAATTTGATTTGAAAGCTTCCTGGGACTTGTCACTGGGATAATCAATTGAAAACCTTTTTCCTGTTTACTTTCTTTTTGCCTAACCCCAGAAGGAACCTTTCTCTGGATGTGTTTTTTGGGGTGGGTTTTCGTATTTTCTAAGTCTCCCTTTGCTCCTGGTTTTTTTTTTTTTTTTTTGTCTTAGGGGCACTTTTCTAGTCTTTGCTTCTTTCTTGCCCCCCCTTCCCCCACTTCTTTCTTCTCCCTTGCGCTCCTTCCTGTGGGAACTTAACCTACAAGAAAATTGGATGGCGACCTTGGCTGTACTTTCTCATGAACACTTAAGTGAATTTATTTCAAGTTCCTCGAATAGTGGGGACATGAGGTTTTACCTGCACGATGGCCCACCTGACCTGCCAGGTAAAGATAACTATTCTGCAACTGAGAGAAAGGTGGAAAAGCTTGGAAACACTGAGCTACCTCAAGGCCTCAGCTCTAGGTGGTTTGGGCTCCAACCCAGAGAAGATGCCAAGAGGCAGGTTCTGGAAGGTTCTGGAAGGGCTGGATACTCTTCTAGGAGAGGTTAAGAAGGAGGAGGGCCAGAGGCAGGTGACTCCGTACCGTCTACATACAGGTCAGGGGGTGGAGGGGATAGGGATGTCTGTCAACACCAGAGACCAGGAGCTGGGAAGACTGTGAGAGAAACACTGAATACGTGTCCGTGCGTCCGGGAGCCGGAAACATGTCTGGAGTTAAGCTCCAGAAAAGTCATTACCTTAGAGCTGGTGGAGTTCAACGGACCAGAGGAGACCACGAAGCGGTGGGTTGGAGGGGAAACGGAAGGTGAGGAAGGAAGACAGCGAATGTAGATAGGCTTTACAGGAGGCGGGGCTGCGGAAGGAAAGAGACAGAGGCTAGAAAGGAGGCCAGGAGAGGCCCGGAGGCTCAGAAGCTGCTGAGAAAGCAAAGTTAGGAATTTGGAGGGACTCGCTTGTGGCCGAAGGGCCAGGTCTGAGAAACTGGAGGGGCTGGGGCGGGGGGCCGCCTCTCCCTTTACTGTGTCAGACACCTCAGATGTCCTCATCTGAAGGCCGCTTGACAGCCTCTGTTCCCCTAGGAGGTACAGGCCAGCCCGGGGTCCGGACAGGGAGTTGTGAGGTTCAAATGAATTGATGGTTGCAAAAAGGCCTTTGCCAACTGCAAAGGGAGACATAAATGTCCCCTATAATTACTCACTGGTAGCAGGACGCTCAATTTTACAGCCCACTCAAATCTCACTGGGGCCTGAGTTTTCACTGACCATAAATTATGCGTCCTTACATTAAGGATGTAAAACCCAGTGGTGAAAGCTCCTGCCAGCCTTTGGAAGACAAAAGGTCCCTCCTAATAGCCTGGATTAACTCACAGCAGATCTCCGCCCACTTCATTTGCCACCTCCCAAGTCATCTTTCCACCTTCATTTGCCACATAATCCAATCAGCCCCTTTCAGAAGCCCGGGAGCTATTGTCTACACCAAGCCGGGTTTCTCTAAAGCGGCCCGAGTTGTTTTTGTCTCGTCCGGACAAAACTGGTTGGCTTAAAAGGGGAGGAAAGAAAGTGCTGGTCAAACGAGGACCCCAATTAGCTTCCAAGAGACTTGTTTTCATCATCTTTGTATCACATTCCAGGCCTGGTGTGCGGGGCATATTGTAGGCAGTCCAGAAAATGTTTGTTGAATTAATTCTGTTTTTATTTCTTCTGGAATTTATTTACTGAGTACAAACACACAGCACCTAGTGGGTGCTAGCTGTTATTACTGCGGGGGCGTGGGGGGGGGACAAGGCTGGGCATGTGATAATGAGGCACAGCCTCCTGGTGCTAAGTATCTCGCAATTTCCACAGCAATTTACAAAGCACTTTCATAGTGGTTACATCATTTGGCCTTCAAAAGCGCCATGTGGGGTAGATAAACGCGGGTGTTTTTTGTGTTGCTTTTTTTTGCCCCCCTAATCCCCATTTAGGCCATGAAAAGAGCTGAGACTCAGGGAAGGTAAGCAATGTATTTGAGGTCACACCGTTATTGAGAGGTGGGACCGGCACATGGTACCAGCAGTGGGGCCACCCAAGACCCCCAAGACCACCCCGGGCAGCTGGGATTCCAAACAGGCTGTCCCATTGTCAAACGTTGGAGTGGAAATCAAAAGGCTCTTGGTAGAATTCTGGGGCAGGGGTGGGGGTAAGGGGCAGCCCCTGATGGCACCCAGGGTCCAACTCTGACCCCTTCTCTTGCCAGGAACGGAACAAAACGCTCACACTCCTCCAGCCTCAGCGACCTCACTCTAAGTGTGAGTCACTCCCATCCCACAGGGAGGGGGGCTCAGTTCTGTCTTCTTGCCCTCCACCTTTTAAAATTACTCAAATGGAGGCCACATTCATTCTCATTTGTAAACGAGGCGGCCTCGCTCACATGGACATCTGACATAGCAATAACATAGGCACAGAACATACAAAGCGCTCTGGAAATGACCACACGCCCCGTGCATGTCCTGACTCAGGTCAGCCCGAGCCCTGGCTGAGTATGGCCCCTACCTGGTACACCGAGAGCCCTGCGGACTGGGGTTGTCCGGAGCGCTGTGGGAGAATAAACGAGAAGCGTGAGACAGGTGAGGGGGGCGAGGGGGACGTGGTCGACCAACCTGTTTGGGAAAAACATTTACTGACCGCCTCTTCTATGCCTGGCCTTACCAGCTTCCCAGAATCGGACCAACACTCACAACACCCTGGGAGGTTGCTTTTCTCGATCCCAGTTCCCCAGAAAGGACGAGGAGATCTGGAAGAGGTGGGGATACCCCTGGCAGTTCAGTAGCATGGCCTCGGGAATCATGCTCCTTCCAGAAGCCCACCCTGGGCCTTGGAATTGCCAGGGAGATGCTGGCCGAGCCCTTGGCCCAGGTCTCCCTCCTGAGAAGTTCCCAAAGGGACCCTTCCTTTCAGACCATCCTGGGGATAATGACGGGGTGGACTGAGAAAGACTGACACCTCCCTGGGATGGTGAAACCTCCAGGTTGATGGAAGGTTAACAGAAGCAGACGCACATAGAAAAGCAAAGCATCAAGGCAAAAAGCACATCGAAAGTCCGAGGTTAGCCAGTGCCCCCTCACTAGGGCACTGGTTTCAACACTTAGCCAAGAGGGACAGCTGGTTGGTCAGTTCGGGTCCTCTTCAATCTTCGGCGGCCTGGGGGGGCGGTCACTGCCCAGTGGTTGCTTTGTTTGCTGGTGGGATCCAGGAACCCCTGCTCCTGGCGTCCTCTGCAACAGATCAAAGGTTAGAAGGCCAAGTCTAGGTGTTAGTTAAAGTTGAATTAATTACAACTAAAACTAATTAGTTAAAATTTTAAATTGCCTTTTAATTGCTAATGGGCCTGGGGGTGGTGCAAGCAGGGGGGCGGGGGGGGGGGGGGGGGGGGGGGGGCGGGTTCTGCCCGCTGTGTCAGGTTTCAATTGCCACCAGGATGGGTTGAGGTACCATTAGACGAAGGTGAGCAGCAAGCACCTGGGCATCAGCTCGTCATCCACAGGTGGTCCTTGGTGGCAGGAAGGCAGACGGAAGGTGTCATCCTTGAAGACAGACCCTGGGGCAGGGGAAGGGGGGCACAATTAGAAACCGTCTTGATGACCTCTAACGGCCAGCACTGGAACAGCAGAGGGAGGGAGGGGGCAGTCCGAGGGAGAGGGAGGAGGGAGTGAACAAAGAGGAGGGCGGAGGGGGAGGAGGGAGGAGGGGGGAGGGGGAGGGGGCGGAGGGGGAGGAGGGGGGAGGGGGAGGAGGGAGGGGGGAGGGGGAGGAGAGAGGAGGGGGGAGGGGATGAGAGAGAGGAAGGGGGGAGGAGGGGGAGGGGATGAGAGAGAGGAAGGGGAGGGGAAAGGGGGGGTGAGGCAAATGGGAGGGGCGGGGGAATGGGAGGGGGAGGAAGGAAGCGGGGAGGGGAGGGGGAGGAGGGAGAGGAGCGGAAACGGGAGGAGGGAGAGGAGCGGAAAGGGGAGGAGGGTGAGAAGTGGGAGGGGGTAAGGAAGATTTGATTGACAAGGCACAAGTGATAGCGGTGTGCGCATGCGCAACCTGAAGCCTAGGTTAGCAGGCCGAGAGCCATTTGCAGACACAGACCGCTAGGGGGCGCGCGGCCAGCACCCAGAAGCCGAGAGCAGACACCTGCGCGCACCCCAGCCTCCCGCCCGCGCCCGGCCCGCAGCTGCCAGGGGCACAGCTGGCATAAGGTGGAGGGGGCGCCCAACAGGTCTCAGGCCTAAGAAAGTGGGGGGGCAGAGCCCACCCCAGCCAATCGCGCAGGGCCGCTGGGTCCCCTAAACGCCACGCCGGCCGACACCAGCCAGAATCCACCTGTGGATTCTATGTGGCGGAGCGGGGGGGGGCGCTCGCCCCCCCATACAGGTCCTGAGGTCCTTCTGCACCCCCCAACTGCGGGGGTCAATCTGGCACCAGACAGAGCTGAGCATTTCAAGGGGACAGTCGCCATAGGGTTCTTTTCAGAACAAGATTCCACTTTTGATGGGTTAAAAATACCGAAATCTTGGCGCCAACCTCCAGAAAATGCAATTACCCATCCATTAATTAAATGATAAAGGCCCAGTTTTCAATACACTATTTTCACACACTTAATGTGTCTCTGGACACATGATACAAAATACAGTACCACTAGGAAATAAAATAAAGTTAGCCAAAACCGCCTTAAATTATCCAGACCACCACCGAGCGCCCCCCACCCCACCCCAAATCTCGTCTCCTTTTCTCCGCCACAGTAAGAATCTCAAGACCCCCGCACGATGGCGCCTAATTAACCGTTTTACGACTTCTCTATCCTACCCAGATGAGCCACACCTTCTCAGACCCTCAAAACCCAAACGGGCCGAAATAAACTCATCTGTGTCCACGCTCATCCACGACGCCCTAGGTCACGCAATCAGTGCCGACCACGGCATCGCGACCCAGCGCGAAATCCTGCAACCGCTCCCCCAGGGAATCTGGGGGTCTTAAAACATTTCTCCCCTAGGTAGATGCACCCAGAACTCTCCAGGAAATCCCGCGCCCGACCCCCTCCAGCAGGAGAACAAAGGCCACCTCCCCTCCCCACCCCGCCCCCCCAAATTCCGCAGTGCCGCGGGCGCCCTCTGGCGGCCAGCGAGAAAATCTTCCAGAAACCTGCCACGTAGCAACCCGCTCGCGCTCCCCCTCCCCAAGCCCGCCGGCCCACCGTGGGGAGGGGGCGGCGTGGGGGGGTGCTTTACAGGGACAAAGGAAATGGCAAGAGGCGGCTCGATCAAAAATCAAAAGCCCACAACACGTCAGAACCTTCCAAGGACCATCGCGCAACACCGAGAAGACCCCCCGATCCCCCAGTTCTCCGCTCCCAGAGCCCAGAACTCTCCCAACACGCCCCCTTTTTCTGTATTTCTCTCTTCCCTTTTGACCAGCCCCTTCCAGACCCAAGGACACAGCCTTCCCTCCACCTCAACCCACCCCGTGCCTCTATTCTGCATGCACCCCTAATCACTTGACCCGTGCCCCCGCTCCCCAGCCGCCCTTCTGCACGGAACCCGTCCCCGGGGGGGGCTTCTGGAAGGTTTGCACTTGGGCGCCGTATCTCTCACTGTTTTAATAAGCCAGATGCTACCGGGTAGTAATGCTACTGCCTGAATTTTGACTGGAGTAGGCTTCGCACTAGCCTGTGTACTTGGATTCGGAACCCCTAGCGGACAAGTACCTCTACTCCTGATGCCTACGGCCACCAAGAACCTGGCCAAAACTAGCGGGAAAATATGCCCGGGAGACTCTGGCTTTGGGGGTGCTTCCCCCCCAATTTCTTAGGGAATGGGAATGCATCCACCACCACGTCTCTCACCACTCGTGATTCTCAAGGTGGCTTCAAACCCAGAAAATCTCGGTTTTGGACCGCGGTGACTGCGGCACACTGGCCTCTGACAGGGGGTTGATCAGATTCCTCCCACTCTTCGTAACTGAGGCCGCGACCACCCAGCCTGCCCTCAGTGACTAGACTGGAAAGGGGCCCTGTGATTCTTTCTTTTTTGCCCCCGTCCTCCAGGAAAATGTGCCTCAAGACTTTCCTTCCCGACACGATTCCGTCGCCGACGCTCGGGGACCAGGCGAAGTGGTCGCCTTCAGGAGACCGTCTCGGGTATCTATCTCGCGGCAGGTCCAGTAGGACGGAGCCCAGCCCAGAAGGGGGTGTCGTCTTCCTTTTGCACATCCTTTCGGGCAAAGGATGGCCAACCACTCACCGGGTAGGGAGGTTCTCGCGTGGGCGCCCGGGCTCTCCGGAGGAGCCGCGGCCCAGGCCAGCGGGCCAAGGCGCGCTCCATCCCAGCTCTCCGCCGTCTGCGCTAGGGGCTGGCTGGGTGGGGTTTATATGGAGGCGCAGAAGGGGTGGTCTCTGACGTCAGTGCATTCTGCTGCAATGCGCTCATTTCTCCAAAAGTGATTGGCCGGAAAAATGAGCCCCCCAGATTCTATGACAAATTGCTCTAGCCGCACCCAGATTGCAGCAAAGAAGGGAGGAAAAAATTCTGCCGCAGTGCCCCTCGCCGCCATGACCAACACCCTGAGCTCGCTGTTGCTTTTTCCCTCCACGAGCCCCGCGCGCCAAGCGAGGGAGATTTCTGTGCACGATTTGCTGGGAGACCGGGACAAGGGGTGGTTGTCCTCGGGCGGGCGAAGGGCAAAGCTGGGGCGCTGGGGGCGGCAGATCGCACACCTGGCTATTTCGGAACCTCAATCAGAGGATGCAGCTTAGGGAAAGAAAACGATGCTCTCTGCTTATTGTCCTGAGAAATAAAATGCCCTAGGCAAGACAAGCGGCACCCAAATGTAAGTGGCGGCTGTCACCCCCTTCTATCCTACCCGTCCTTTTCTGATCAAGAGACTCCATAGTGCACCTCCGAGTCAGAAAAACCGGGTTGTGAGTTCCCGGTTCTGCCGCTTACAGCCTGGGTACCCAGAACCCTGCAATGCCCCCCTCCTCTGCCAAGAGGTCCGTTTCCTCCACTTTAAAGAAAAGCGGGGGTACCCCTAAGAAAGGGAGTTGTAGTAATCTAGACACGAGATGTGTCCCTATAGGGAAAGTACTTTTCAAGGAGGTCCGTATCCCACCGGGAGATCCATAGGGCACCCCTCTCCAAATTTGAGATCACTTCCCCACACATACAACTTTGAACCGCCCCCCCGCCCCTCGCCCCCGGGGAAACAGGCAGCGACACATGTTGCCGCAGACCAGAGCTTCACGGCCTCGGACTCCGGGACTTGGCACATGAGATTTAATCCTTAACAGGTGCCGCCTTCGGCAGCTCTACCGGGCACCGAGCGGCAGAGTGGGCAGAACCGTCAATCAAATGTCCTCTCGCAAAGGTCAAAATGCTGTTGAAAGGGACTAAGGATCTATCTTAGGGCGACAGGTGGGTGGCAGCCGGGAGGACAAGGATGAAGCGCCTGGTGACAGCAGAGGGGTAAGAATGAGTGATGGGTCCCTAAGGGGAAAGACAGAGGGTCCCCGCAGGAGGTATCAAGTTAGAAGGAGCTCCCATGCTCTTCTGGGGCGCTTCAAAGGAGCTTCAGAGCCAACAACACCCCCGCCCCCTCGCCCTCGCCCTCGCCCCGCGCCGTGGCCAGCGATCCTGTAGGTGACTATAAAACTGTCGGGAGATTTCCTGGGCAGAAAAGAAGGGACTGAGCTATTTGTAAGCCCACCACTAGAGACAGGGAAGTGAAAATGGACCACCCGATCGAACGAGACACCGAGCCTTGGGCAGGGGGCTCATTTACAGGCGGGCTGTTGGGTAGACGAAGATAAAGTGGTCTTTGGGGTCCATGACGAGGAGCTACCTTAAAGTGTCAGATAACGTAAGAAGGGGACGAGAACCCCCTTTACAGCCTGGTTGAGAGCATGCAAGTTGCCCCAGAGACTAGAGCCCCGGCCGCAGGACTTGGAAAACAGAAAGGCCAGCGCCAACCACGGGTGTCAAGAAAGCTTCAAAAAATCATGGCTCCGAGCATCCTCGTCAACAGGAGAGCGTTTATTAGCCATGGTATTAATAGCTAGGAAACAGCCGGAGCCAGCGGGGACCAATCAGCAGCCAGGAGCCCCTGTCGTCAAGCCGGCGCGGCCAATCAGACACCCGCAGGCCCGGTTGCTAGCCTCTCGGGGGCAGAGGCGAGAGGGGTGCGCATTGTCAAGGGGGCGCCAGCTCGCCCTCCGCGCGCGTGGGAAGTCTGCGTGGGAGCGGAGGCGGCCACCAGAGAGCGTCAGTAGTTACGCACTAGGGGTCCCTGGAGGCTGTTCCAGAGACGGCCTCCTGGCGTCATTCCTGCAGCCCCGAAAGGACATGAACGATGCTCTGGGAGGAGCCCCCGGCTCTGGTTGGGGTGCCTCTGAGAGGCCCTGGAAAGAGAAACTCCAGATGGCCAATGTGCATCTACGTCCTCGAGGCCTGGCCCCCGGGAGGAGAGGTGGGCCTCCCGGCGCAGAGTCCGCCTCTCTGCTTTTTTTCCAGGCTCCTTGGCCTGCTGCTCAGAACTTCACAGTAAATCCCACTCCTCTTTTTCAAGGTCTCAGTGACAGGCCAAGGTAAAAGACCCTAGAAAGCCTGTGTTTTCGACAAAAGTGCCGCGGGTTTGAATCCTAGCTCTGCTCCCTCTTTAGCTGGGAGGCTGCTGTCCAGGCCTTTCACTCTGGGCCCCTATTTCCTCATCTGGAAAAAGGAAAGAGTTGGACAAGATGGTCCCCAAGGAGCCTTCCAGTCCTGCTCTGCTTGATTTGAATGTATACATCAGGCGAGTCAAATGTCTTCCAGAACATTCTGCATGACAGTAATTAGTATCAGGTGTATCCTGCCGTCCATGTGGTTACTTCATCATGCTGCTTTTCTTTCCATTGTATTTTATTTTAAACAGAACTCCATGGCAACATGTTTATCCTTCTGGCTTCCTAAAAGAAAGAAAGAAAGAAAAAGATAGAGGGGGGAAAAAGGCAGAGAGAAAGACAGACTGCTGTAAACTAATCTCTACTGAGCTTGGTTTAACCACACACACACACACACACACACACACACACACACTCACACACACAGAGTCCATATGTTTAAATGTTTTTTGCTGGCTTTTCTGGAGCTCAGAACCTAACTTTTTAAATATCTGTTGGTCCAAAGCAAAAAAAAAAAAAACTTGAAAGAGCTAACTCTACGGTAATATTTGGATCCAAACTGCTTCTCAATCTGAACAATGTCATGCAACTTTACTTGCTGGAAAAAAGACATATGAAGGCTCAGATCATATCGATAGGGCAAAACAGACAAGGAAATCTAAGTTTGAGAAATGGCTCACTTTCTTTCTGTACATGCTAAAACCCAAATCTCCTGAAGATCCCTG
Source organism: Bos indicus (assembly GCF_029378745.1). Taxonomy (NCBI): domain Eukaryota; kingdom Metazoa; phylum Chordata; class Mammalia; order Artiodactyla; family Bovidae; genus Bos; species Bos indicus. The sequence continues at coordinate 65,774,523 of NC_091780.1, read as the reverse complement.
GAGGAGAGCCAGTGGCCCAGACACACAACTTAGACTGCTGCCTCATTTTCTTTCTCTTTTTTCACATAGATCTAATTCAAAGCATACATTTTTCTTCTTTTTTAAATTCATTCTTGGGAGCCCTCAAAAGCCATGTGAGCAGCCTCCTATCCACATGTACATACTTGTGGGCAAGTAGACAAACGTCCTAAGATTCAGCCAGGAAATGAAGACAAGCTCCTCCCATAGCCATCTTCCAGGCGTGGGTAAATGTGTTCCCTTATTTAAAACCATGCTCAGGCTTCTGCTTAGCGACCCCTGAGTGCCTGCCCCTCTAAGCGGACCTTCTCAGTCTTCCAGGTAAAATGCTAGTGTTCCCTAGAGATCTCTCCCCCGGGCCGTCTTCCTTCCATACATCCCGAGACTGGCCACAGTGATAGCTGATGCTTCTGCCTTCTTGATGCCTAGCTCCAGCGCCAGCCTCTGGCAATTCAAAACCCCCAAAATCACACATCCCTGAACCACCCTCACTCCCCCTAGGCCTCATCCCAAGCCAAAGAAGCGGAAGGGCACACAGACGGCCTTCCTGTGAACCTGCTTTGCGGTGGGGGAGACTGGAATTATCAGGTACCACGTCTGTGCCTCCTGTAAAGTACAAAACTGGGCATCAAGGATTCAGGGAGAATGATCTAACACAATCCTGTCTTCTGGGATGCTGGAATTGACAGTAAGTCTTCTAGAACAATGGCAACCCACTCCAGTATTCTTGCCTGGAGAAATCCATGGACAAAGGAGCCTGGCAGGCTACAGTCCATGGGGGCCCAAAGAGTCGGACACGACTGAGCGACTATCACTCATTTCTAGAACACACACTCATCTGTGACTCCTACACTAACCACCTTTCGAGAACTTGATTTTACCCTCAACGCAAAGCCTGAACACTTGAGCTTGGTATTTAAGGACTTATAGGAGGGATCCCCCTTTTTCTTTCTGCTCTCACTTACCCAAACACAATTCCTACGCACACGCCCCGCATCTCAGAGTCGTGGTGGTCCCTGCCGTGTGTCATGATCCTGGGGTTGGTAAGCAGGGAGCCTCATGGCTTCTTGATCACATGTGGATTTTCTACCCACGACCCCAATGTCAGAAGCATGCTGCTCCCTGGAAACCTGAGCTCCAGGTGCTGCCCCAACCTTTGCATAGAAGAGTTTGCCAAACCGTAGATATTAAAAGACAAATAAAATGCAGCGCCTTTCATGAAAGGCCACGGATAAAGCTGACTTCCCAGTAGACTGCTGGCCTTCCAGGCAGTGTGTTGTGTTTGACTCTGGGGTGTGTAGTGTGGGGGAGAGAGGGTGGGCACTGCTCTTTAGAGATCCTTTTCATGATTAGAGCCAATGAAAAGGAGCTGGAAGGTAATACCTCCAAATTACCCCCAAACCATTAGCTGTTCTGGGCGAATAAATTCTGAGTGGTTTGTCTTCTTTCCACTTTTATGGATTTCTCTACTGACATGTATTGCTTTTATTTTTCTTTGAAAATGCAGCAATCCAAGAAGGCTGACCATTTGAGCCTCTTTCTGATGGGCCTCAAATAGGAAATATTTTCCTAGTAAGTAAATAAAAATTACGAGACTCAGGACTCCCCCTCCTGAGTAGTTCAAGGCACTGTCCTCGGAGGCATTTGAGCGTGGGGTGCAAGTGAGGGGATCCAGGGGTAGCCCCACAGCCACACTTGATATCTGGAAAGTCTCTCTTGATCCCGTCACGGAGGTGAACAGATTCCAAGCTGATAACAGTAAAAGAAATGGAACATCAGTGGGCACCCGTGCACAGAGGGACCTAAGGAGATCCACTTACTAGGGGACGAGGCAGGCCAAGAATGGGGTCTTGGAGAGGAAGCCCACCACCACAGGGTGGATTTTAGAAGTCACATCCTGACACCAGGAGAAGGTGGCCACGTTGCCCAGCCACACCCCCACCCAGCCCCCCTGGCTCTGGGTGTGGGCCAGCCCGGATTCAAGCAAGGGGTTTTTTTGGCCCAACTCCATGGAAATATTTCCTTCGGTGGAGCAAAGAACTGCTTCATTCAACTGCCTGCGGCTAGGGAGGGGGCTGGCTTTGCTATGTTGACAGAACTGCAGAGGCCTGGGGAGGGGCCCCCAAGGAGAAAATGTATTCCAGGTAGAACAGGACTGGAAAGTTTGCTTTTTTTTTTTTTAACTGAAAGGTTGCTGACAGTTGAAAAACTGCCACCCCACCCAAGAGGCCCCAGGAGAAGACATCTGTGCTAGATTTCAGCAAGGTCCGTCGCAAAGACCTGTCTCCTTAACAGCCAAGGAAAGGGGACCATTTGCAGACTCACTTTTCACTTTCAGTTTAAACATTCAAGGCCTGGATCCTTCCAAAGCCCACGGTTGGCTTCCCCGGGCCAAGTCTGCTGATACCTGAGTCTCTGAGCTCACCCAGAAGCCATTAGCTCACTAGTAGAGTCAAGGGCACCCAGAGGACCCTGGAGTTGGAGCCCGTGTGCCCTCAGAGGTTGACTTCCAGGGCACACACCATCCTCCTTGGCTGACCCTAGGTGTACTGATGTCTGTGGCCTCAGAGAGATCACCCAGAAACAGAGGGACCCCCCCGCCCCTTCACCAAAAAGCCAGAAGGAACCACACTTATATGACTCCTGCCTGAGAGCAGAGCTCAGAAGCTCATCTGCAACAGTCTCCAGGGGGAGTGACGTACCTGCCGCCCGCGGGGCTCCTAGGGGTGAAAGGAGATCAGAAACCAGCGGAGGGCAGAGAGCGGCGTGCAGGTGGGGACCGCTCCGTGCAGGGGCCATCCTACGTCGAGTTGGTGACACCGGCCACCTGAACTGAGGGGGCTGTGCTGGGCCGCGCTCAGTCGCTTCAGTCCTGTCCGACTCTTTGCAGCCCTGTGAGCTGTAGCCCGCCAGGCTCCTCTGTCCGTGGGATTTTCCTGCAAGAATAGTGGAGCAGATTGCCCATGCCATCCTCCAAGGGAACTTCCTGACACAGGGATCAAACCCATCTCGCCTGTGTCTCCTGCATTGCAGGCAGGTTCTTTACCACTGAGCCCCCAGGGAAGCCCAAATGAAAGGGCTGAGATCCTATAATCACAGTGCCCATTGCTAGTGTTTGGGCCCAGCTCTTGGGTAGACCAGTAGTCTTGCCAGTGGGTGAGAGTTTGGGCTCTGAGTTTAGACTTCAGAGTCAAGTCCACTCGCTCGCTGCCCACGTACCTTAAGTTAGTTGTTTAACCTCATTTTCAGAGTCTGTAGAATGGAGAGTAAATGTCTCCTTCAGGAGGGAAGATTAAGTGGACAGAAAAAACAAAACAAAAAAAACATACGCTATAGCCACCATGTGTCTCCAATCCGTATGACACCAGGGGTGAAGATGGCAAGAAGAAATCTTGTTTTCTATGTTATTTGCTTTTACTGTATAAGAAGCATGCATTTATTTTGTACTTTACAGAAATTAAGTCCAATGTATGTGCTAGAAGTGAACCAAGCTCTGTGCTGTGTGCCCCATTGCCCTGCCACGGACGTAGAGATGCCCTTCCTACATGGGTGGACAACCTTGACTGCTGTTGTCTCAAAAATGCCTGAGAGTTTGGTTGCTGCTCCCCAGAGCGTGAGGAATGGGCTCTGCTGGTCCCCACAATCAGCCGGAGAGGAAAACGAAACATGCCCCCCCAACTTCAACCTCTTTGCTGAGCCCCGTGGGTTCTCTGTGGACCAGGCTGGCACCCCTAGTGCAGGCATCCGGCCCAGCACCCTCTGTCCCCACCACCAAGAGCCCCGTCTCCTCCTCGACAGGACCCCCATCCCAAAGATGAGAATGTGAGATACAGTCCACAAGCTCGGTGGGAAAGAGATCGTCCAGATAAAAATATCCCCACAGCACTTGGCCTGCTTCCTCCCCCTCTTCCTGTTCTCCTGTCCCTGGTAGGACTCAGGCCCTCTGGGGTCAACATGAAACATTTGTCAAGGAGGCAGCCTTGACAGCCAAGGAAGAGGTGGGTGAGAATGCAGGCTTTGACGTCAGGCCTGATTCAAATCTGATACCATCTGTTGCTCGTAACTTGACCTCGAGGGAAGGTCTCATGCCCCTCTGTGTCTCAGTTTCCTTATCTGTAAAATGGGGATAACCATCGTGCCAGCTCCCCACCCGCCCCCCGCCAAGGTTGTTGAGAAGGAGAAGGGAGGCGTACGTGTGAAGCCCTCAGAGCAGCGCCTGAGTACCCAGTGGAGCCTGGTAACTGAGGTGGCACCCTCTCCACCCCCACACAGACAGCCATGCTGTCCCAAAGAGAGTTGGTCTCACAAGGCCATCCTTCACGGGGATGCAGAGCGAGAAACCTTGGCCACAGCCTCCTGGTTCAGGAGGAATAGCTCTGGGCCTGGCAGATGAGAGCTGTAAGCATCTCCTTCCTGGGACTCATGGGCTAGGGACAGAGGCAAAGATTCTAAGGGTGACCAGTTACCCTTGATGCCAGCCCCTGTTGCATGCCCATCCTTGAGCCAGAGTGCAGACATCTTGAGGCCTCAGTTTCCCCAAAAGCTCCCCCCACCACACCACGAAGGGAACTCCACTACCAGGGTGGCTGGGGGTGACCACAGGTCACGGAGGGTCATCTCTGAGCACCACAGGTCCCCCTGAACCTTGCCCTTGTCTGCCCAGTTGCTCAGGCTTACGGCTCTGCAAACGCTTGGCCCTCGGAGACACGGGCTCAAATGTTCAACATACCCTTTAGGTGTTTGCGGAAAGGATGAGCTTAAAGGCGCCTGCCTTTAGGTAAACAGAGCTGCCCTTGCACATTTGATGATAAAGAAAAGCAAACAAAGGCCACCTTTCAAAGCCTGCTCCAACCTGAAGACAGCGATGCCTTTGTGAACCGGCGGGGGCAGAGGGCTTCGGGAAGGTTCTGGGAAGCCCAGGCCCTTTGAGGAGGGTGTTGCCCACTCACCCCACTGAGCTCTGGTTTCCTCCGCAAAAATATGGAAATCAGGATTCACACCCCAGGTGGGCCCTGAACACAGAATGCTAAGAACTGCTAAGAACAGAGTGCTAAGAACGATAAAGCCTCCCGCTTTATTAGGAGGGTCAATGGCCACGAAGGTCAATGTCCATGGCCGGAGGTGGACCATCTGAGCCAGTCACCCGGTAGGTGGGACACGTGCAGTAGAGCCAGGACACCCAGCACCGCCTGCCCCCAAGATACACCACCGAGGGCCGCATCTTTAGCCTGTGCCTTGTTAACTTTGAAAGATGAATTCCAGACAGTTTTGTTGATGTTCATTCATTCATTCATTCATTCACCCCTTTCAAGAAACACCCACTGGATGCCTAAGGCTGGCACTGTTTCAAGTGCTGGGGGGTAGGACAGCCGGTGACGGGCACGCTCTCTGCCTCTGGGGCTCACGGAGCTGAGCCCTGCACCAACTTGCACCAGGCTCAGCTCTGGCCACCTTTGCTCCCATCTCAGTTGGACGGTTGCTCAGCCCAGGCCCTGAAAGCAAGTGAGCGCCTCCCACCCTCCCTGGAAGGAGGAATCAGCAAGGGGCAGCTTTATCATTTAACTAAAAGAGAGAGAGCCCCTTAGGGCCCAGGACACCCGAGGGAAAGCTGCCATCTCTCTGTCGGGTCTGACTATCAGGAATTTTGAGCCCACGTCCTTTCCCGACAGTCTGGCGTCATGTAGATTTCCCAGAAATTCTCCCTGTTTACTCTGAGGGGCCTCCCTACAACAGAAGTCGTTCAAATCCTGCTCTCGGCCGTAAGTCCCTTTCCGGCTGGCTTGGGGCACCCGCGTCTCAGAGCGGTAGACGTATGGCCATGTGGCAGCCCCAGAGATCCAAGCAAAGCTGTCTGGCTGCCTGGCCTGAGCTGACCCCGGAAGGCCTCAATGTACCCCCCAGCCCCCTGCTTCGGGGGTTCCCACGGGACCCTCACACACACCCTGAACAGACAGTGCAGACCCAGGCCTGGATTTGGATTGGTTTCCACACCCCAACTCAAAGCCCTGATTGGGAGAAACCCCAGTGCAATTAGACAAAGAGGGATGGGAGTGTCAGGAAGAAAGTGCGGATGTGTGTAAACTGCCATCTTCCACCGAGCTGGACAGGGAGCCTGAAATACAGGGGGGAGTGTGGGGGGCAGAATGTGACTGCGGATGTGTGTAAACTGCCATCTCCCACCAAGCTGGACAGGGAGCCTGAAATACAGGAGGGAGTGTGGGGGGCAGAATGTGGAGGAGAGAGGAAGATGGGGGTAGAGTGGGCAGGGGGCCCAGGTGACTGGGGTGCTCACTGGCAAGGCCCCTCAAAGTGCCCTCTCTGGGTGAGGTTTCCCCAGGGGAAGAGCATGTCCACAGCAAACCAGAAGGCTCCACCCTGCCCTGTCCCAGGACCTTATCTTTATAAAGGATGTGCTGGCCAGTCCCGCCCAGGAACAACTGTGGCAGAAGAAATATAGACAGCGAGGGGCCAGCAGGAAGGCCCTGACTCCCGAGGGAAGCCCCTCTGTTTCCCGCATCCTATTCCTGTAGTCTCAGAATAAAACATCCGCGTTGAGTTCCCGCAGTCCAGCTCAACGAAGAGCAGAGGCTCAAAACAAACAGCCCAGTGGTGACTGAGGCAGAAGGTGGGGCAGGGGCCCAGAGCCTGGTGGAGACGCTGCCCCTCTCCATCTAGCGAGCAACATGAGCTGGGAGGAATGGGGGGGTCCCAAGTCTGGAGTCGTACCCCCAACAAGAGGCTGACCTGGCACCCAGAAAGGGGAGCCCCCAACCCACACAGCTGGAGGAACCTGGGAGGCAGCCCCTGGTTGCTCCGCCCTGCCCCAGGGTCCTTGCACATTCTGTGAGTGAAGAGAAAGATTGGGGGTCCAGGAAGGCAGCCCAAAAGGCAGGGCGTCTTGTGCCCCGTCTGCTCACAAGGACAATGCCCCGGACCACAGGAAGCAATTCACCCTGCTGCCTTTCAGGAGCACTCCTGCCCCCAACCCCGACCTTGTGGCAGGTCCCAGGAGGGGGCTGGGCCCTTGGCAAAAGTCGTTGCCACTTCCCTTGTGGTGAAGGCAGCGCTATGCCTGCATTTTGAACCAAACGGAGAGACAGACGATGTGAGGGACTTGAACATCTGCTCCCGGAGTCAGGGGGGCCTGACCCCAAAGGCTGGGGCGGGGGTCTCTGAACCAAGGACTGGGGCTCAGGATCCCACGCAGTCCCCCCAGGGGGGGCTTCTGTGCTGAGCACAGCGTGGGTGCCAAACTGTGTTCCCCTCGATCAGGATTCACACTGAGCCCGTGTTCCCTCCCTTCGATCAGGATTCACACTGAGCCCGTGTTCCCCCCGCCTCGATCAGGATTCACATTGAGCCCGTGTTCCCCCTAAAAAAGGCGCAAAAACCTGTCTCGTCCTTCACTCCAGGCAAAACCATGTGCCGAGGCCACGTCGGCCTCGATCAGGATTCACACTGAGCCCGTGTTCCCCCTAAAAAAAGTGCGAAAACCCGTCTCATCCTTCACTCCAGGCAAAACCGTGTGCCGAGGCCACGTCGGCTTTGTGACTCTCCAGCATCCCTCGCCCCCACCTGCAGCCAGGAGAGATGGCCAGGGAGACTCTGGGTCCCAGGCCAGCATCGCCCCAAGGGGGCTGCAAAGCGAAAAGGGCAATGCCTGATATGGACCAGGCAGACTGTCTCCACAGGACTTCTGTTTGTTTAAGATCTACATTCTTTTACTAAACTATTTGGAATATTCATCATAAAATGCCACCCACCCCGTACACACGCACACACACACACACACACACACACACGCATGTAGTTTCCCTCATCAACTTGTTACTGCATCTGCCATCTAAATGGGCATAGCTTTTCTGGAAAGCCCTCTGGCAGAAGAGAGCCGACATTTAAGTGCGCAGGAGTCTGAGCCCTGCCACTTCCTCTAGAATCGATTCCCGCGGAAATGATTGTGCAGGGTGCGGAGCCCCGGGGCTGTCAGCAGGCAAACGGAAAACAATGCCGACCGTGCACTCTGCCCGGCGGGTTCTCTACGAGCCTGTTTACTATTTAATAGCTCCTTTAACCTTCACCCCTGCACTGCGTCACGCCTGTCTGCAGATATGGAAACTGAGGCACAGAGAAATGGCTAGTGAGGAGCCGCCCTGGGATTCCTGCCACAGGCGCTTCTCCCTGTTGCGCAGCAATCACGTTTCCCCACACCCCACCTTGCCCACCGGGAAGCACAGAACACGCCAAGGTTCACGACGTGGAACTCCGGTCTTGATCACACCGGTAACAAGGAATCCCTGGGGGAGATCCTCTGGGCAGGACATTCCAGTTTGGGGGTTATGCCTTCTCCTCCAGCTGTGATAAGAGCCACGTGCAGCCCCATATTCATCCCGGGGAGTGGGGCATCGCTGCACCTGGTTCAGGGATGCCACACAGAAACCCGTTTGCACTAACCCTCCACAGAGAACCTGGGGTCTTTGGGCTTCCTAGTTTCCCTAGCTGGGGAGAAAGGCCTGCCGCAGTTCCCACCCGGACTCCAGCAAATGCCACGAGGGTCACGCACTGGCCCCCGAGGTCACTGCCCAAGCCGCCATGCCACGTGCTGCAGAGAGTGTGGTGAAGGAGGACCCCAGCCCCACCATCCCGGGGGTCCCTGCACTGCCGGCCGAGTGAGCCGTGGTGCTGCACATGGTGGCCCCATGGCAAGGGGAACAGGTGTCCGTGAGTCGCCCACCGGGGGCCTCGGAGGCCGCGGGGTGCAGGGGAAGCTCGCTGAGCCAAAGCGCAGCAGCACAGGATAACTGGCCAGGCGCATGTACCAGCCAAGGATCCTGGCCTCTTGTGGGAACACAAAACAGTTCAAAACCACTGAAGTGGAGCCTATAGCATTTAAACTATCGTATTTTCCAGGCCACCAACCAGCCCAGGCGCACACCGGTGCTTCCCAAAGTCTCCTTTGCATTTACTCCACAGGTAAATATTACTAGTAATTGCCTAAGGGGCTTCGGAAGTCTCGGGTGAAACCTGCAGGTGTCACGCCTCCTCTGAGACTCCTTGGCCCTAAAGCCCTTTCCTTCGTCCCCAAGACTGAGCAGGAGGAGGGGGGAGGGGCCGCTTCACTCCTCCCCCAACCACAGACCCGGTCTTTTGCAAACTAGCCCGACCAGGCTGGGGGCCTGAAACTTCCAGCAGGAGACTTCTTCCCCTTCTTAAAGAAACAGAGCATCCCCAGCTGGGAGCAGCCCCTGGACCAAAGACCACCTCCCCTGGGGATATTCGTTTTCTTTCCCTTCCCGGGCTCAGCGGCACTACCCACACTCCAGGCTCTGGGAGGGAACCCAGAGATCCCGTTGGTGGGCAGTTTTCATGCCAGAGCCTGGGATGGGGGTAGGGGACTCTTTCTGGGTCCCTGCGGAACCAGTTAGGCATCTCCTTACAACGGATCTTGATTTGGGGGATCGTGTGTTCTTATTTGTGCCTCCAAATCCTGCCCACTCTTCCCTGTCATAAAAGCCTCCACTGAGGTTCCCGGAAGTCCAGAGATTCATCCAAACTCCCCAGCTCTGATATGGCAACTCTAAGATGGGGGCCAGACTGTCGTGGGAGAGGCTTCTGGAAAAGCAGGACCTGGGGCTCTGCTCGGTGCTAGAAGGAGCAAAACTGCTGCTTCTCAGAGTAACAGGGCTGGAGGCCCCCCATCTTTGGAACTAGGAAGCAGTCTAAGTCCACTTCCTGTGGATGGAGCTGGCCCAGACATACGTGTGCTTGTGGCAGGGGTGGGCGTGAGGCAGGTTGTAGCACATGACACTGCCCAACTTACGCCTGGAGGAGTGTGGTACCCAGCTTGGCATCATCTCTAAGCGCTTCTGGGACCCACAGGACTTGACTACCTCTAGACCACCTCTGGACTCAATTCCAACAGCCCAGAAGGCTGAAGTCTCCTGGGAACAGGAGATGACCATCCCCCACCATGGGTGAATAATCCCCTGGGAACCAAGAGCCTTGGGGGAGGGAGGGTCACCTAAGAGTCAAAAATCAGTACTTCTTGAAAAGTGGAGAGTCAGATGGGGGAGGTGCAGGACCAGGGCCCGGAGCAATTTGGCTGTAGCCTTTTCCCTAAAGACTTGAGACTGCGAGCAAAGTGGCCCGAAGACCGTGGATAACCCGCGGCACGGAGAATCACCGAGACCCGTGAAATCACCAACCGTGGCGAATGATGGTGAATCACAGGAAGCTGTGCTGCAGGGAAATGCATCTGGGCAAAGAAGCGCCTGGAAGTCCAGGGGTCAGGGCAGACCGGTGTGCGGTTAGAGCATGCTGGGCTCCGGCCGGCAACTGGCAGACCTCAGGCCGGCAAGTGCCGTCTCCTCTCAGACCCATGACGTCTTAGCAATCCCCGATTGAGTCTGGGGCTTGCATACTGCCCTGGCCCCCGAGCCACCCCACAGCCTCCCCTCGGTGCGGCAGAGCTGTGGTCTCTTCACTCGAAGAGTGGAGCTATAGGGACCAAATCTGCAAAACTCAACAGTTTAGATCCCAGGCCTGAAAGAGGAGGATATGCCGATCTCCTTCTAGGAGCATCAAGCCACCCCCACCTCAATAGTTCAGCCCCGCTGGGGAGAGACATTTGCAAAACAGCAGGCTAGGTTGGGGGCCACCCCACCTCTGGAGTCAGGAAGTATGTGAGTCTTTACCCCTCTTTCTCTTCTTAAAGTAGCAGGGTGTCCCCAGTTGGGTGGCAAGGAACAGCTTCTAAGGATGAAATATAAGGGGTTCACCTTGGCGGGAGGTCAGCTGCTGCCGCAGCCCAGGCAAAGCCTTTCTGGCAACACTGTTTTTCCCCAGACATGGAGAGAAGCCAGTGTGGTCACCCACACATTGTGTTTCTTGAGGGCATTGATTCTGGCATGCTCACACAGTTCACAGTATTTTCAGGAACCACACTACAACACCTACTTCATTTATTTACCACAACAATGAGAGGAAATGGGTCTTTTGTCTTCCAGTTTGGGAGAATCCCAAACTGGCTTCTCTCATTCACCGGGTGGGGGGCCAGAACCACACAAACCATCAGGGGAAAGACAGGGTTACAGACAGACTCTCAGCAGGAGAATCGAATCTTTGGAGCCGCCCCCCCCCCCCCACAACGGTTTCCCTAAGTAGGAAGAAAGGTCAATCTCCACGGCAGAATTTCAGCACACCCTCAAGAGGATGCGCAGAGTTGCCCGAGAATCACTGGGCTTGACGCTATGTTGTGTGTACCTTGAAATGAGAACCTGAGAATCACAGAGGTGCGGGAAGTCCCAAACAAGGGTGAACGACGGTTAAATCACAGAGAAGCCGAGAAAGGCCGGGACCCCTAGGGCATCAGGGCAGATCCGATGAGGCAATTACAACGCTGCGGGAAGACAGTTCAGTGGGCCTTGGGTCACTGGCGGGTCTCGGGCAACTGATAGACTGGGGGCAACTGGCGGACCGCGGGCAACTGGCGGACCGCGGGCAACTGGCGGACCGCGGGCAACTGATGGACCGGGGGCAACTGGCGGACCGTGGGCAACTGATGGACCGGGGGCAGCTGGCGGACTGGGGGCAACTGGCGGACCGTGGGCAACTGGCGGACCGCGGGCAACTGATGGACCGGGGGCAGCTGGCAGACTGGGGGCAACTGATGGACTGGGGGCAACTGGCGGACCGCGGGCAACTGATGGACCAGGGGCAACTGGCAGACTGGGGGCAACTGATAGACTGCAGGCAACTGGCGGGTCATGGGCAACTGGCAGGTCTTGGGCATCTGGTCGGTCACGGGCATCTGGCGGGTCTCGGGCCTCCGGAGGACCGTGGGCAACTGGCAGATCACGGAGTACTGGTGGACCGCGGGCAACTGGCGGGTCTCAGGGAACTGGCAGACCGTGGGGAGCTGGTGGATCATGGGCAACTGGTGGGTCTTGGGCATCTGGCCGGTCACGGGCATCTGGCCAGTCATGGGCATCTGGCGGAGGACCATGGGCAACTGGCAAGTCTCAGGCAACTGGCAGGACATGGGCAACTGGCAGGTCACAGGTATCTGGCGGGTTCTGAGCAACTGGCAGACCGCGAACAACTGGCAGACATTGGGAAACTGGCAAGCTGTGGGTATCTGGCAATCCATGGAGTATTGGCAGAATTGGGGAATTAGCGGGCCAGGGGCAACTGATGGACCTCAGGCCACTGTGGGCCGTGGGCAACTGGCAGAGCCTGGTTCAAACTGTGCTCCTTTTGCCCAAAGGAGTAGCTAATGATTTTGGAGTGACGCTGCAGGTGCCAACCCTCTCCGAAGACCCTGGACTCATTTCTTTAGACCCGGGGACTCAAAGAGAAAGATGCCACCAGTCTCACTGGTAGCCCCACCGCGGGCTAAGTGAGCCATTTGCAAAACAGTAAGGGGTGTGTGAGCCTCCCTCGGAATTCTGTTGGCTTTTGAGTTTCCTCTTAAAGAAACAGGGCACACGTAACAGGCTTTCAGGAGCTGCCTGAAGGGTGACATTCAAGTTGTCCTAGAGAGGTTTTTAGCCCCTACATTGAGATCCCTTTTCCCCAGGTGGGAGAGGCAGAGTGTACCCCCAGGCCTTTTGGTCCCCCAGACCCCGGGAGTAATCACACGCGACTCAAAGTATCGGAGAGCTGAGCAAATGTTATGAAACCTGGCAAATCATGGTGGACTGTGGGCACAGATCATGGTCTGGCAGGGGTGGAGCAGCGAGGCCAGAGGAACCGTGGTGAGCCTCAGCATCTGTGCAGGATTACGGGCCGGATGCAGCCTGACCACGGGCCACTGGCAAACCACGGCCCAGAGGAAGTTGCCTCTCACAGCCCTGCAAATTTTGCAACCCCTGTTTAGGGTCTGCGGCGTGGAAATCCTCTTCACTTCCTAGCCACTGGCAGTGCCTGGGCTGGGCGCTCTAGAAGATCATAGGGGAACCCAGCAGGTGCCAAACCACACCTGGAATCCCAGAGCTCAGTTCTATAGCCCCCGGGGCTGAAAAGAGAGAGTTGTGCTCTCTTCGACCTAGGGCTGGGTTTGTTCCCACTCTTTGGGGGGTTTTGCCCTTCCCCGGAGCCCAGGCCTCCGGTAGACTGAGCCATTACAAAGCAGCAGGAGGGCAGTCCGGAGAAAGAGAATATGGTAATTCCTTTAGCTCTTTCCTCTTTTCCTACACTGTGGGTCTTTTCTTAAAGGGGAAGAGGATCTCCAGGCTTAAAGGGGTAGTTCAAGTTGGAAAATTACCTAGTTCCGCTCGGAGCAGAGGACAGCAGCAGGGTGTGAGCATGAGTGTGAGGGCAGGCCCGTACATATTCATTCTACTGTCTCCCTCGTGGGGACCCACGGAGTTGTATCCAAAGATGTTGGGAGTGTCAGTCTGAAACCTCGCAGGGCCCTCCTGGGTACAAAAGCCTTTTCTTGTCCTCTGTTTCTGGTTTGTGTAGAAAAAGGGTTTAATTTCCTGAACTTTCCCTGAGTTTCAAAGTACAGATTCAAGCAATTACTGATTAGGGAAGTAAGAGAGTGCAAAACCAAAGGAAAAGCAGTCACGAAACAAATACAGCAATAGTGCAGAGTCCCAGCTGCTCCTCAAGGGATGCACAGAACAACCTGACACAGATCTTGGAGTTGTTTTGCAGGAACTGAGGCCTCCACCCCGGTCACTACCTGCTGAGACCTCAGACTGGTCCGAACCAGAAGGCTGATGGTTAACGTTCCTGGAACACCATGTTACCTCAGGAGACAACCATGCCCCTGAAGTCATCATCGCCCCAAATTTTGCCTTTAAAAACTCTTCCCTGAAGATCACTGGAGAGTTCAGGTTTTTGATCATGAGCTGCGTGTTCTGTTTGCTCGGCCTTGCAATAAGCCTTTGTTTGCTCCAAACTCCAAAGGTTCTGTTGGTTTGGCCTCATTGTGCAGCGGGTACATGTACTCGCCTTTGACAACAATCCCGGCTGAATCGTCCTTTCCTTGTATCTGGGGAGAAGCTAGTGTCATTTTCCTTCCTACGCTCCATTCTGTGTATCAGATTTGGGGGAACCTAAAAGGTGAGGGTCCTGCCCACTCTCACCACGCATAGTGCTTTATCGGACCTTAGCATTTATTTAACACAACAAACCTAGGAAATGGGTCTTCTAACTTCCGGTTTTGTATTGGGTTGGCCAGAAAGTTTGTTCAAGTTTTTCTGGTACATCTTATAGAAAACCCCAATGAACTTTTTGGCCAACCCAGTAAAACCACAAACTGGTGTGTCTCGGGCTTGTGGAAGACCAGACCACATAAACCTGGGAGTAGCCATGAGAAGTCTCAGGTAGGCTTTGCTGGGAATGGATTTAGGACACAATTTTAATTAGTAAGTACCAAACACACTTTACATTGATAACGGTAACACTGAAATTGTGGCATTTTAAATAGTTTCCTCAAAAAAGATTTTCCTTTTCCTGGGAAACATGGAAATCCAATAATGAGCATTGATGTGGCCAGTCTACATCACTATGCTTTAGTTAAAGCTAACGTCTGAGCAAACATTCACATTTCATGTTTACAATACGGTGGTAAAGAATCTGCCTGCGATGCAGGAGACACGGGTTTGCTCTCTGGGAGGGGAAGATACCCTGAAGAGAGAAATGGCAACCCACTCCAGTATTCTTGCCTGGGAAATAGCACCGACAGAGGAGCCTGGTGGGCTACAGTCTTTGGGGTCGCAAAAGAGTAGAAAACAACTTAGTGACTAAAACAACAAAAACAGACTGTGAACTACTTGCATCTCTGAATTTTAGCCAAAATTCCATGAGATAATTTAGAGGAATGTCAGATTGTTGAAGTTCAAACTCATAAAACTTTACATTGGGATCACTTTTTTTTTTCTTTTTTGCTCCATTTGCATCTTATTTGAGAATGCAGGCAATTTTTATTTTCTAATTCCTTGGGAAAATATTTCTCCATAAGTCTTATGTCTTTTTTACTAGGGGGTGTTTTTAAGAAAAATTACCAGCTCTGTGGTTAGTTTCCCACAGTTGATAAAAATCTATCAAAAACACCATAATATATAATTAGCAAGGAAAAAAGTTATTTTTCTAAAGCTGCAGGAACAGGAAAGAAATAGCACTTCTTATTTGTATAAGCACAAACACTTTCTAAACCTAGTCCTACTGCAAGTAAATCCTAGTATTCAAAAGTTCTATAAAAGTGAACAAAAGGTGCATATTTACATCCATTGCTCCAAGAGTTCAACATTAGATCTATATGAAAGTTTGCTGATCCGATTTAAGAGTTCAAAGTTCTTTCTGTTATTTGGCCCAACCATGTCCATATCCTTCTCTGGTGGCTCAGTGGTAAAAGAATCTGCCTGCCAAGCAGACCAGGGTTCGGTCCCAGTGGTAAAAGAATCTGCCTGCCAAGCAGACCAGGGTTCGGTCCCTGGGCCGTGAAGATTCCCTGGAGAAGGAAATGGCTACCTATTCCAGTATCCTCGCCTGGAAAACCTCATGGACAGAGGAACCTGGTGGGCTACAGTCATGGGGTCGCAAAGAGTCGGACACGACTTAGCAACTAAACGACAACAAAATGTGCATGTTCTAGGTAAATTCAGTTCAGAAAACAGAAATTAGGGCAAAAACTCCACATAACAAACCCTCCCCCCATCCTATCCCCAGCCTTCATGAGGCACAGAAGCAGCTTCTGCTAGGAGTTCAAGGTCACAGTGAACCACAAGCCCGTGTGGGGAGCCAGTGATGGAGTGGCAGGCAGCCATAGCGCCGTGAACGCTGGCAGGACAGCCTTTGAGCTGAGCAGCGTGGCCCATGACCACCGCCCAGGAGTCCAGCATGCCCCAGCACAGAGACCACGGCAAGCCTTGGCGCCGCCAGGGGCTGTCCCCTCTCACTGTTTCCCCAACAACTGAAATCATGGACTGGCAGCCAGGCACCTTCAGTGCATTTTACCACCCCCTCACCCCCCAACCCTTCCCCTGTGGCTCAGCTGGTAAAGAATCTGCCCACAATGCAGGAGACCTGGGTTCGATCCCCTGGAGAAGGGAAAGGCTACCCACTCCAGTATTCTGGCCTGGAGAATTCCATGGACTGTATAGTCCGTGGGGTCACAGAGTTGGACACGATCAAGTGACTTTCATTTATCCCCCAACCATCAGGAAGCCCCACCACACATTTGGGCATTAGGACTCCCTCTGTTTGCTCCAGAAGGTAAGCATGTGGCCAAGAAGCACCCAAGTGGCCTGGGTGATGCTGGGGTGGCCCCTGCAGGTTCCTAAAGGCCCAATTCCTCTTGCTTGGGGCTTCACTGGTCTCCAGTCCTTCCCCTCTACCCCCTCAACGTCCCCATCCCCTAATTCTCTGGCCTTTTCAAGCTAGCACGACTGCGTTGGGGGCCAAAAAATGTGGATTTTGCTTATTGGAAGCACGAGGGTGGGGGTAGGAAGAAGGGAAATTCTTTCCCTTCTTAAATGAGCAGCTGGAGAACCTCTAAAGATCCCCCGACCTGGGGGGTCTTTGCTCCGTCCTCTCCCCTTGCCTCATGCTGGGAGAGGGGGGCCTGCCGGACTCCAGGCTCAGATCTGAGCAGGTTTCCTGCTGCCTTCTGGGGCCCAGGGCCCACACTCCCTCCCCACTGCAACTCTGCTGGGACCCCAGGCGTCTGGTTGCTGCCTACTCTTCTGTTTGCTGCGATCTCCAGAGTCTTTACTCGGCATTTATTGGATCGAATCTTCACGACTGCCCCTGGAGGTGTGTTTTCTGTTCTTCTACATTACAGATGCCTAAACTCCAGACGCAAAGGCACTTGACTGTCTGCATTCGCTGCGCTAAAATGGTTGGATTCCAGTCTTGTGACTCAAGGCCTGTGTCCTGCCTGGAAGGCGAAGATGGGGGCACAGGACCCTCCCCTCAACCCGCCGTCCCTGCCGCCACCCCACAGCACAGGATCTTGGAGCAGAGACTAGGGCAGGCAGCGGCCAGGAGCCATGTCCAGGCGGTTGGCTTTGGAATCCACACCCTGGTTGGAGAGGCGAGCCTGGATGGGAGCGTGGCAGGTCTGAAGGGGTTGAATATTCTAATAAGAATTGTGCCCTGAAAGTTCTTTATGACTGAAAATGCCACTCAAAGACTTAAGTGCGCCAGTAAGATGCAAGGCCTCCCTGGAGAACCTGTAGGAGAATCTGTCACATGCAAGATGCCAGTAGCCAGGGTTTGATGAGTGACAAGCTTCGGGTACCAAACAGCTCCCCACAGACAGCAGAGGCAAAGGAGCCTGGTGGCAGAAGGGCCGTTCTTTTTCCTGCACAGTTGGAAAGCTCCAGAAAGCCACTCTGATGTTCCCTGGAGCCTTATCTCATTTAATTCTTCCAACAGCCCAATCAGGAAACTGTCATAATATTTTAACCTTTAAGACAATTATGGGAATGATTCTTGTTTCTCAGTTGCTTTTCTTTTTTTAATAAGAACAAACAACACAAAAACGCAAGCAGGCAGTGGTGTGTGACTCTGGTTCCCCTCGTAAACTCCCTCCCCAGCCACCCGGGGTTGGGGGGATCCTGATCCAGGTGGGTTTCTGGGATTCCAGGTATGCTGGGGATGGCGGGGTGCATGTGGACGGAAGAGTTTATTCTCCATAGAGTCCCTGTTATCACTAGAGGATCAGAGGGCACACTGTGTTTTAGAAGGAGCCAAGAGGAGGGCGGGGGGAGATGCTGGCCGATCAGGGGGCCCCTCTGTGTCTTGTGAAGGCAGCCACCCCTCTCAGATCAGCTCTGCTGAGAAGGTTGATCTCGGCGAGTTTGGGGTGGAGGGTGAACCCCAAAACGTTGGGGAAGGGAGGGACATCGCTGACTTAGGGAGATGCAAGTTAGGAATCCCTTCCTTCCTGCAACCTTCTCCCTCTAGAAATGCAAACAGAGGATGAACTCTTGATGGGCCCTCCTGGGCTGGGAACTGTAGGGGATGGTTTCCAGGGGGAGGTGGGGGGGATGCGGAGGGCGGTTGTAGCTTCATGACGTCCAGGGAGTGGGCTTGCAGGTTCTCTTTTAACCAAGGAGGAAATGAGAGGCAAGTGGGGTCAGTGGAAATCACTCAGCTGAGCAAAGATCCAGAGCCTGGGGGAGTCTGCGCTTCCCTTCCCCTCGGCCAGGTGTCCGCGGCTGGACTGTATATCTCCTTCCTCCCGGGGCTCACTTTTCAGCTCTCCCTCACTCTCCTCCGCCCCGACCCCAGACCCAGCACCTCCCTGGTCACCTCCCTCCCGGGGAAAGCGGGGCCCCAGACAGTCCCAGACCCTCATTCCCAGGGCTCTGTTACGGGGTGGGCAGGGAGTCGGATGAAGCTAATGAGATGGCCGCCCTCCATCCGCTCTGCTTACTGACCCAGGGCAGGAAGCTCGGTGCCCCCGGAGCCCTCGGGAGGCGGGGCCCCCTCCTCGGCCCCTCTGCCGTCCTGAGTCTCTAGGGAAAGCTTGGCGGCCGCCAGCTGACCGCCATAATTCATCTGCCCCCATCCACCAGGGCCCGCCGCTTAGGGCCTGCGTGACGTCGGTATGGCGGCCTGGACCTGGGCCTCCTGGGGCTGGATGGAGGGAGTTGGGTGCTGGCGGCCAAGGCCAGGCTCCGACGATCCCCTTCTGAACAGCGAACCCTGGTGGCCCCGGGAATCTAGCAGCAGCCCAGAGAGGGCTGTCCCGGGGCCCAAAACCTCAGCGCACCAGTGCTTTTACCCTTTGGTGTCTGCGGCTGGACCAGGCTGGAAAAATAGGAGCTGCTTCTCCGCTTCCCACCTGGGCTCATCTCTTCTGACCTTCCTCAATGGCAGAGATCTAGACACATCTGCTTTTCAAACGGAACGCCAAGGTCAGGGCTTGTGTCCAGGGGTCAGCGTTGGCCTGGGCAGCATGGACGACACCAGAACACCATCTCTGACCTCCTACATCACTGGCCGATACCCTCTAAGAATAAAAGAAGGAGGCAGTAGAGGGAATACTTGTTCGGGGCTTCTCAGGATAGGAGTAGGCCGTGGGGCAGCTGTCAAAGGGAAGACCCTCACCCCAGCAGTGAGAGGCCAGCAGAGGGGACACCCCAAGGCCAGCCTGGGCACCACTGTGACCTCTTCAACCCAGGCCCTGTGCGGAGAGACAGGCTTGAGTCTGGCTCTGGGGCGGAGCTCCACCTGGGGCCCACGGAGGTCGCATCCCCACCCTATTCATTTCTTGCCTGGGTCAGGAGCATCCCTCATGTCCTTACCCCTGCCAACCCAGCCAGAAGGAAGGGGGGCCACGCCATGCTGACAATGACCCATCCCCAGGATGGAATCATCTCCCACTTAGGCCTCTGTCACAGGGTCCAGCGATGATGCCAGAAAGAATCACAGAGTTGGAGGCGTCCAAAAATATGATCAATTTTAATTTGTGAGTCATGCGGCTTACCGCATCTAACCTGAACACAGAGCAGGTTAGTCAATGTAGGGAAAGGAGAAAAGGGGCGATGAGTCACCGCAGAAAGAAATGCAGGGAGGAGGCCGCAGGAGCGGTGGTGGCCGGTCCAGCAAGCCGTCCCCCGACAAGCCTGAGTGGGAAGCCTCCCCTGCTCCGACAGAGCCTCGGGAGCTTCCATCTGGAACGGCGCTGGGCCGCGTGGCCCTGTCAGTTACTCCTGTTCCAGTGAAGTCTTGCCGCGGACACTGCCAAATGAATTCCTTATCTAAAGTAACGCTCTTATCGCCCTAAGACACCCGCAGTCCTATACCGGACGTTTCGAAACAACAAGCACGAAGTTCGCATTGGCCACGGCGACTCCATTTTCAGCTCTGCCCCGTCCCTTAAATCCTATACATCTCACACAAGACGGGTTGGGATCATAACACAAAGGAAATCACATCATAATAGCTGCACGGTAGCTGTGCAATGTTAATTTACAGTTTATAAACATCATTTGTCCTGCGTCTGTAAGACACTGAGACGGTGGAGAAGGTGGTGAGTAAAAAGCGAAAAGAGCTGCAAAGCGGAATGTTCCGGGCATGACGGCCGCTGGTGACGGATGTTTATTGGCTTGTGCCTGGGAAGAAAGGGAGGGCGTTCTGGGGGCCAGCAAATACCTGCTGTTTTTCATCTGTTCAAGGGTCTTGGGACAAGCTTAGAGAGCCAGGCACAGGGTTCTCTAGAAGTTTCCCTTTCTCAACTGGGATGGCCTCTACCCACAGGGCTATCTGGGGACAGGTGCTCTATAAGCCTTTCAGAGCATTCTCAGGCAAAATTGAATTTAAAAGTGACATGGATGGAGGGTGTGGGGTGTTTATGGGACCTTCTGTGTCATAGCCACACTACCTCATCCTGACCCTCCATCACTCAACCCACTGAGGTGTTTCCCCAGAAGTGGGGCCCATCCCCCGGTGAACCCACACTTAGCCAACCCTCAGCAAGGAAGGGTACAGGGAATGGTCCAGAGTTCCCAGTCCTGCCGTAGAATTACTGGAGGCAAGCAAGGCTCTTTGAAGTTGAAGTTGCCAGAAGATTCCTTCCCACCCTGAAGTCTTGGAGACCCCTTCACCTCCACCATCGTTAATCTCACCGAAGAAGACAAGATTTTGTTGTTTTTCTTGTTCAGTCGCTCAGTTGTATCCAACTCTTTGAGACCCTGTGGACTGCAGCACACCAGGCTTCCCTGTCCACTATCTCCTGGAGTTTGCTCAAACTCATGTCCATTGAGTCAGTGATGCCATCCAACCATCTCGTCCTCTGCTGCCCCCTTCTCCTCTTGCTCTCAAGATATGTGTACATGTGACCAGGTGGCTCAGTGGTAAAGAATCCACCTGCCAATTATGCCAGGAGACACAGATTTGATCCTGGATTGGGAAGGTCCCCTGGAGAAGGAAATGGCTGCTCACTCCAGAATTCTTGCCTGGGAAATCCTATGGACAGAGGAGCCTGGTAGGCTATATAGTCCATGGTGTCACAAAAAGGTCAGACGCAACTTAGTGATTCAACAACAACAAAAAAATACACGCATATGTGACATACGATAAACTGAATATATTTAAATTGTGCACAATAATGTTTTAACATGTATACCACCACGAAGCCATCAGAACAATTAAGGTCATGAATGCAGCTGTTACGATCCAAAATTTCTAAACATCCCCTTTGTAATTCCTCCCTGCCACCCTCCTCTTCCCCAGGCAAGCCCTCACCTGCTTTCTGTCTCTGTAGATTAGTTTGCATTTTACAGAGTTCTATAAAGATGGAATCATCATATGTGATTCTTTTGTCCTGGCTTCTCTCATTCACCGTGATTATTTTGAGAATCACACATACAGTTGCCACTATGAATGGCATATTCCTTTTTTATTGCTGAGTAGTATTCCGTGGTAGGGATGTAACACAATTTTCTCTGCACAATTCGTCCATTTACCTATTGATGGACATATGAATTGTTTCCAGTTTGGGGCTGTTACAAATAAAGCTTCTATGAACATTCATGTGCAAATCTCTGAGTGAACATATGCTTCCTTTTCTTGGGGGTGATGCCTGTGTAGGAGTGGAGTGGTTATGGTGCCTGTCTTCCACGTTTTAAAACAGTCAAGCTGTCTTTCAAAGTGTTTGAGCCATTTTACATTCACTGCAATGAACTAAAGTTCCAGTTTCTCACTAAAACTTATTATGATCAGGCTATAATTTTTGCCTTTTTAATAGCTTTGTAGCATTGGAGAAGGAAATGGCAACCCGCTCCAGTGTTCTTGCCTGGAGAATCCCAAGGACGGTGGAGCCTGGTGGGCTGCCATCTATGGGGTCGCATGGAGTCGGACACGACTGAAGCGACTTAGCAGCAGCAGCAGCAGCACCTTGTAATGTTTTTTTAAAAAACATCAAAAAAAATTTTTACTTAGAAGATAATTGCTTTACAGTATTGTGATGGTTTTTGCACACATCATCATGGATCAGCCATAGCATACATCTGTCCCCTCCCTCTGGAACCCCCTCCCACTGCTCCCCCCATCCCATCACTCACAGGGCCCCGGTTTTGGTTCCAGCATCATCTATCAAATTCCCACTGGCTATCTATTTTATATATGGTGATATATATGTTTCAACGCTCTTCTCTCAAATCACCCCACCCTCTCCTTCCCCTACTATGTCCAAAAGTCTGTTCTTTATGTCTCTGTCTGCTTTGCTTTCCTGCACGTAAGATCGTCAGTACTGTCTTTCTAGATCCCATGTATATGCATTAATATATGATGTTTGTCTTTCTGTCTCTGTCTTATATCACTCTGTGCAATAGATTCTAGGCTCATCCACCGCATTATCATTATGGCGTGAGCTGGCATTTTTCTAATAGTATTGATGAACAGATTTTTGTCAAAAGCAGGTCTCCATATACACCTGCCCTGTTTGGGGAGTTTATATTTTGTTCCATTGATATATCTTGTCTCTCTCTTGAGCCATATTACATGGTTTTAATTACTATAGCTTTATCATAAGCCTTGGAACCAGGTAACGTTAACCTACCAATTTTATTCTTTTTCAGAGTTAATTCGGCTATTCTAGATCTTTTGCATTACTGGATGAATTTGAGAAACAGCTTAGAATGAATTTACCAGCTACTATTTTTAAATATCTGAGTGGTATTTTCATTGAGATTGTGTTGATCTATTGATTAATTTCTGGAGAAGGAAATGGCAACCCACTCCAGTATTCTTGCCTGGAAAATCCCATGGACAGAAGAGCCTGGCGGGTAATTCGGGGAGAAGTAAAATCTTAACAACGGTGAGTCTTCCAGTCCACGAACAAGATACATCTTCATTTATTTACATCTTCAATGTCTGTCAACAGTTTTATGGTTTTCATTGTACATTCTTTCACGGCTTTTGTCAGATCAACCTGTTAGTGTTTAATATGTTTGATGTTATTGTAAATGATGTTTCCACATCCATTTCTTTGTTCGTTTTGCTTTTGGCGGGCCAGGCAGGATCTTAGTTCCCCGACCGGGGATTGAACCTGTGCTCCCTGCAGTGGAAGCACCAGGCAAGTTCCTCATTTCAATTCCTGGTTGTTGCTGGCGTATAAAAAATATTTGATTTTTTTTATACTGCTCTTGTCATCTGCAATCTTGTTAAAACGTATGTATTAATTCTGCTAGCTTTGTACTACATTCCATAAGATTTCTGACATAGATGATCATGTCATCTGCAAGCAGAGTTTCACTTCTTCCTTTCCAATCTGAATGCCTTTTCTTTTTTCTTTTCCCCTTCTCTCCCTTCCTCCCTCTCTTTCCCTCTCTCTCTTTTCCTTTCTTTCTAATGGAGATGCTCATGGAAAGATGAGATCCCCTGGTACTCACAGTGAAAACAGACATTCTTGTCTGATTCCTGTCCTCTGAAGGGAAGTATTTAGTCTTTCCCGACTAGCTGTGGGCAGGATTTTGGCAGATCCTCTTTGTCACGTTGAAGAAGTCCTCTCCTGTTCCTAGTTTACTGGGAGTTGTTTTATCATAAATGGATGTTAAATTTGATTAAGTGCATTTCATTAAAATGTTCTTATGGCTTTTCTGTTTTTAGTGTGTTAATATAGTGAATAACACTGATTGATTTTCAAATGTTAAATTCTGCATTCTTGGAATAAACTCCATTAAGTGATGAATATTTGCTTTTTATATATTTACTGTTTGATTGAATTTGCTAAAGTTTTGCATCTGTGTTAATAAGGGATTTTAGTGTACAGTTCTCTTTTCTTGTAATATCTTTATCCAGTTTACATGTCAGGTTAATGCTGGCCTCATAGAATAAGATAGGCTATATTCCTTCCTTTTGAATTTTCTCAAGAATTTGTGTAGAACTAGTGTTATTTCTTCCTTAAATGTTTGGTGGAGTTCTCTGGTAAAGTCACTGGGCTTGGGGTTTTCTCTGCGGGAAAGTTTTTAACTACAAAGTCAATGTCTTTAATACATATACAAGGCTAATTTGGTTATCTATTTCTTCTTGAATAAACTCTGATAGTTTGTTTCTTACAAACAATTTTTCCATACCATCTAACTTGCAGAATTTATAGGCACAGAGGTATTCATAAAATTACCTTATTATCATATTAATACCAGTAGCTGTGTAGTGATAGCATTTCTTTCATTTCTGATACTGGTGATTTTTATTTTCTCTCTTTTTGTCCTGGTCAGCCTGGCAAGAAGTTTATCAATTTTACTAATCTTCCAAAGAACCAGCTTTTGGTTTCATTGATTTTCTCTATCAATTTTCTGCTATATGGTTCACTGATTTCTGTTTTGATGTTAATTATTTCCTCTTTTCTGCTTGCCGTGAGTTTAATATGCTGAGGTTTTTTTTTTCTTTTTGGTAGTTTATTAATTTATAAATGGAGGCATTGATTTGAGACCTTTTTAATACAGGCATTTGATGCTATTAATTTCTGCTTGAGAGGCAGCCCACAAATTCTGATAAATTGTATTTTAATTTTCATTCAGTTCAAAATAGTTTCAACTTTCCCTTTTTATTTCTCCTTGACTCAAGAGTTATTTAGAAATGTGTTATTTAGTTACCAAAGTGCCTGGGAATTTTCCGGAGATCTTTCTGTTATTGATTTCTAATTTAGTATCACCATGGTCAGAGAACATGCTATGTATGACTTGTATCCCTTTAAACGTTCTGATGCTTGCTTTGTGACCCAGAATATGATCTGTCTTTGTCAACGCTCCATGTCCACTTGAACCGAATGTGTACCTGTGGTCATTGGCTGGAGTGTTCTGTAAATGTCAGTCATGTCACGCTGGCTGTGCAGTTGAAATCCACTCTGTACTGATGTTCTGCCTACTGACTTTCTGTCTATTAATTGTTCTATCAGTTACTGAGAAAAGGATATTGAAATAGCCAATTCACATTGCAGACCTGGCTGTCTCCTCTTGTACAAACAGCTCTCGGCCTTTATTTCACATATTTTTAAAAACCTTTTATTTATATTTATCTCTGGCTGTGCTGGATCCTTGCTGTTGCGTGGGCTTTTTCCCTAGTCGCAGTGCACAGGGGCCGCTCTCCACTTGCAGTGGGAGGGCTTCTCACTGAGGAGCTTTCTCTCGTAGAGCATGGGTTCCAGGGACACATGGCCCTCAGCAGTTGTGGCTCCCACGCTCTAGAGCACAGGCTCAGGAGTTGTGGCGCATGGGCTTATTTTCTCTGTGACATGTGGGATCTTCCCAGATCTGGGACTGAACCCATATCTCCTGCCTTGGCAGGTGGATCCTTTACCACTGAGCCAACAGGGAAGCCCCTGTTTCATGTATTTTTAAGCTCTGTTACTCCAGGTATAAATGTTTGGGATGATTCTGTTCTCTCGATCCATGACTCTATGATCACTACAAAATGAATATCTTTTTTTTAGCTCTGGTGATGCCCTTTCCTCTGCATCTACTTGTCTGATATTAATACAACCACTCGAGACTTCTTCTGATTAGTGACAGCATGGCATATCTTTTTCCACCCTTTTCCTTCTAATAACCTGTCTCTGTCTTTATACTCGAGGTGTGTTTGTCACGAGCGACATTGGATCTTGCTTGTCTGTTAATCGGGGAGCTTGGACCGCTCACATTTAATATCGTTACGGATTTTCCTGGCGTTTAAGCCTGTGCTCCCTCTACTTGCTCTCGACTTGATCTTTGTTCCCATTTTCCTCTTTTTCTGCATTCTTGGGACTACTCATTAGTTTTTATTATTCCAGTCTATCTTCCTTGTGGGCTTATTAGCCGTCACTCTCGGTTTTGTTCTGTTGGTCATGATTTAGGGTTTCTAGTTCTCAAGTTAACTTAGCATGTCTGCCTTCAGTGTCATTTCACAGGACCTTGTGTAAGAAGCTTGCATCCTGGGCTTCCATCGCTCCAATCCCAGCCCCCGTGAGATTGCTGTCATAAATTCTACATATATTGTGAACCCTACAATGCATTGTTAATGTTGTTGTTTTAACTGTCAACTCTCTTTTAAAGAATAAAAACCAACCTTGTCTATTTACCCACGTAGGAATCATTCGGGATGTTTATCTCATTTGTGTAGATCCACATTTCTAATCCCATTTTCTTTATGCCCGAATGACTTCTCCTGACATTTCTGTGGGTGCGGATCTGCTCGCGATGAATTTCTTTCAGCTTTTGTACACCTTGCAAAAGGTTTTATTTCGCCTTTGTTCTTGCAAGATAGTTTCACCAGGTATATCAGTGCAGGTATTCCGGGCTGACAGGTTTTCCTTTCTTTCAGTGCTTTAAAGAGTGTTGCTCTATTGGCCTCTGGTTTTCATTGTTTCTAATAAGAGCTCTGCATTCATCCTGGTTCTTCTTCCTCTGGACTAACATGTCTTTTCTCTATTGACTGTGTTGAAGAGGTTTGTTTTTTTATTATTATTATTACTGGTTTTGAGCAATTTGATGATAATGTGCTTTGGTATAGTTTTTGCCTTGTTCTTGTGCTTAGGGTCATTGAGCTCCTTGGATCTGAGGGTTTATTAGTTTCGTTGAATTTGGAAAAAATTTGTTGGTTAGTTTTTCAAATATTTTTCTGTGCCCTCCTCTGTCTTTTAGAGTTTTCAATACCTGTGTATTGTCGTCGTTGTTGTCTACCTGCTCAGTCGTGTCCAACTCTTTGTGACCCCCGTGGGCTATAGCCCGCCAGGCTCCTCTGTCCAGGGTATTTCCCAGGCAAGAACACTGGAGCGGGTTGCCATTTCTTTTTCCAGAGGATCTTCTTGACCCTGGGATCGAACCTGCATCTCTTACATCTGCATTGCAGGCAAATTCCTTACCATGGAGTCACCTGTGGCTTGAAATTATACTATGGGTCACTGCCACTGTTTCAATGCTTTGGATTATTTTCTCTGGTGTTTCATTTTGGATGGTTTCTGATACTGAATCCTTAAATCATTTACCTTTTTTTTTCTTCCTGCAATGTTTAATCTGCTAATAATCTCACCCAGTGTAATTTTCATCTTTCACATTGCGATTTTCATCCCTTGAAGTTCAATTCGGTTCTTTCTGTGTGTGTCTTCCGTGTCTCTACTTAACCTTTTGAACATATGGGTTGTAGTTATAATAACACTTTCAATGTTCTTTTTTTGCTAATTCTAACATCTGTGTAAATTCTGGGTCAGTTCCGGTTAATTAATGAGCCTCCTCATTGCAGGCTGCGTATTCTTGCCTCTTTGAGCGCCTGGTAAAGTTTGATTGGATGCCAGATATTATGAGTTTTGCCCACTTGTGTGCAGTGTATCTGTGTATTCCTAAAAATAGTCTGAGCATTTGGTCAAGTTACTTGGAAACAGTCTGATCCTTTCGGCTCTTGTTTTTATAATTTACTAGGCAGGTTTGAAGCAGCATTTAGTCCAAAGCTAATTATTTCCCACTGTTGGGGCCATATCTTCCTGAGAATTCCACTCAATACCCTTCGAATATGATTTTTTCCAGGCCAGTGAGGGGAAGTTGACACTATTCCCAGTCCTACATGAGTTCTGAGCCTGTTCCCACTAATCTTTTTGAGTGGTTTAAGGGTTGTTTTGTTTTTTTAATCCTTGGATTTGTGCAAGATGGGGCTTCCCAGGTGGCTCAGTGGTAAAGAATCCACCTGCTATGTAGGAGACTCCAGAGACCTGGGTTTGATCCTGTATCAGGAAGGTCCCTGGGGAAGGAAATAGCAACCCACTCCAGTATTCTTGCCTGGGAAATCCCACGGACAGAGGAGCTGGTGGGCTACCGTCCACGGGGTCGCAAAGAGTCAGACACGACTGAGTGACTGAGCGTGAACACTTGAGCAGGATGGTTTTCCAGCCTCAGGTAGATTCCTCCAGGTGGGCACTGCTCAGTCCTCTGGTGGGTCCTCTGGGGGTCCCCATGCAGACCTCCAGGGCTTTCTCTCCCTAAGCGTCTTACTCAGCCCTCAGTGTTCTAGCTGCCTTGGTCTCCCCAGCCCCTCAGCTCCTTCTCCTGGACTCAGGGACCCTCTGGGTGCAGCCTCCGTTTGCCTCCCTGCTGGCACTCTGGGAAATCTCCTAAGGAAGTAAGCCGGGGCAATCGCAGGCCTCACTCCATCCATTCCCCAACTTCCAGCGTCGTCTAGTGTCTTGAAAAGGCCTCGTTGTACACTGGGTTAGCCAAAAAGTTCATTTGGGTTTTTCTGTAGGACGTTATGGAAAAAACTGAAAGAAAAATTTTTGGCCAGCTCAATATATTTTGCCTGGTGCTTTTGATGATTTCACTGGGGAGAGTAAATCTATCCCCCGTAGCTCTGTCCTGACCCAAAGGGAAGGTTCGGCAGAACGTGGCTGAGCTGTCTCCTGACCTCCCCAGGACCCACCCTGCCTAGCATCCCCACCGCTCCAATTATCTGGATTCCACTCACCCTGACAAGAAGGAAGAAGCCTACCAGTGGGATCACCTACTGGTTAGCTGTGAAAACCGCCCCCTACTTTCTCCAGAAAATCAAGAAACTATCTGGGCCCGGACGAACATAAGAACCCCAGCCCAGCAGCACTGCTGAAGGGGTCAGCAAATAGTCATGTCATTTGAGACCGGATGAATGGAAGGGTAGAAAATCCAACAGTATTTGAAAGATGGTGGTTATTAACCTTGGGGCGGCGGGGGTGGGCACAACTCCCACTAAAGATTTTCCCCAATGTGGGAGGCAGCCACTCTGTAGGTGGGAACTGATGGGGAGGGTGAAGAGAAGCTGTTTCTGCCACGCAGTAGGACTGTTTACACCAACCACTTAAAAAAATTTTTTTTGTATTGGGGTATAGCCAGTTAGCAAACAACATTGTGATAGGGCCAGGGGAACAGCGAAGGGACTCAGCTGAACGTATCCATGTATCCTTTTTCTCCCCCAAACTCCCCTCCCATCCTGGCTGCTGCAAACATTGAACAGAGTCCCATGTGCTATACAGTGGGTCCTTGTTGTCCACCAACCACTTTTATCTCTAGCCAGGAAGGGGGACCAGGCCTTGGGGAGGAGCAGGAGGGGCCCAGTTCCCTTGGGGAAAATTCCTTCCTATAGGTCTGTCCTGCTGCTGAGCAGCGCTGAGGCCTGGAATGCCCTCCGAATTCCCCCGCCTTATTCCACCCCGCTGGAGCCTGGCGGGATAGAAGGGCCTGTCCAGGGCTTCAGCAGGACAGGCCGGGGCCTCACACATCCTGGAGCCTCACTGCTCCAGCCTGGGGAGCTGCCAGGGGATCAGTTAATCCCCTCAAGAGGCCGGCAAGGGTGGGTTCTTGGCCCCATTTTACAGATAAAGAGCCAGAGTTCCCGAGTGACTCAGCGGACAGGCGGGACAAACCGAAAGGCCGGCCTGAACGAAGCCTTCCATGCTCCAGCCATGAGTGTCCCCTTCACTGCCCTTGAGCACTCAGAAGCTCTGCTCCCCAAATTCCCTGGCAGGAGTGGCGTCCAGGGGTGTCCTGGACCCCCAGATCCTCACTCCTGGCCCGCCGCAGTGTGCCCATGCAGGGCGCGGCACTGACGGGCTCTCTGTTGCCCTCCAGGCCTTGTGAGTAAAACGAAGCCGGCCGCCTGCTGGCAGGAGAGACGGTTAATGAAAGATTGAGGGGATGTTGGCTGGGATCTGGGGCAAGGGTCTGTTTGGTCCTAAATAGGTCCTCTCGAGCCCTAGCAGGATACTCCGTGTCCCGGAGCTGGAGACGTGCAGCTCTAAAATTGGAAGGCTTGGAGGTGGCCTTGACTTTTTCCGGCCTTGGATCACCCACACCCTGCCTTCAGCTGGGGAAAGGATCTGACAGGTGGTCCCAGCCCTCGGGCCCCTTCGCCTGGATTCCTGTGCTCTCAGCAGAGGCCCGAAAATAGACCAGGACATGATGAGGCCCCACGTCCACAGCATCCGGCCTCTCTGAGCAGCCCCGGGGTCTCCTGGCGGCCTCGGGGGCTACCTCCTCTGTCGCCCACGCCTGCTGCAGGTGAGGGCAAGCCTGGCCCCGTGTCTCTGCTCTGCTGCTGGTCACCTGTGGTTTGGGGGGAAAGTCACCCGGACACTTCTGGGTTCACGTTTCCTCTGTCCTTTCAATCCACACGGGCCTTGGGACCCGCCCTTCTCCTGAGCGCCTCCATTTGCCATCTTTCCCCTTCCCAAAGCCCCACAGACATCACCCAGCTTCTTCCTTCCTCCCAGAACACCCAGACGCTGCCCTGTACACATTCACCCTGCACTGAAGCCTGCAATTTACTTCTGTCTAAAGCTGCCATCCTCCGTTGGATTTGCAGCCTCCCCAGCTGCTAGAGGCAGAGCCGAGGCCTCCTGCTTCTCCTGGCAGAGCTCACAAACTGTCTTCTTGGACAAAGGGCTCAGGGGCTGGGCCTCGATCTGACGGGAAGCCAGGCACAGGCTTTATCGATTGCAGACTGCATGCGCACGTTCTGCCCGCTTTCTTACAAGCATTGTACAAGAGAGCGTGCTGCTTCATTGTGGAGGAAACTGAGGCTAGGAGCTAGGGACTAGTGTTCTCGAGTCCACGTGGCCAGCACTGATCAGATGTGACCTTTGTACCCATCCAGAATGCCTGCTCTTCCCCTCCAAGGCCTTCGATGCTGCTAATAATGGTTCCTTATTCCCAGCCTGGAGGCACCAGCTGCCGAGATGTTGAACAAGAGCTTCCTGGCGCCGTGTCCCCTGCCCCAGGCTATTTTGGGTGCCAGGAATTCGTGCACAGTTAGCATGTGACTAGGACAACTGAAGGCCTCTCTGGGTTTGCCAACGCACCTCTGCCCACCCAAAGACCCCCTGTAGTTCCCTGGCGGTGGGGACAGGAGGCTGAGGGTCTTGGCCTGTAAACCCCTGGTCCTGGAGAAAGTCAAGTGGCCCGAACCTTGGGGCCCGTGGACGCTCCCTGACCTTCTGTCCACGGCCCATAACCTCTGGACAGCTCCAGGAGCTTTCTCTAAAGTGGTGGCTTCCTTTAGACCACGGGAGCCAGCCAAGTAGCTGATCCTCTGTCTCGGAAGCCTAATGGCTTTCGCTCTGCCCTGGTGTGACTCTTCGGGCTCGCGATCAACCTGCGGTTTCTAAGCAGGACCTCGCTGGGCCTGAGTTCAGGCTGGGGCAGAGGGGGTGGCAGGGATGGGGCCTTGGCCCATGAGGCCACGGGCAACTGTGTACTGTCACCACTCGGTCCTCACCCGCGCTTTTTACTCCCTAGCCAGGGAGAGCTCCTCTCCTTGTCCCACAGGAGAGGGAGGGTCCTGGGGCCCCGGGGAGCTTGGCCGTGCCCACCTTCTTTCCATTCAGGCCCACCCCTCTCTCTAAAACCCTCTCTCTGGGGTTTCAGAAGTGTCCGCCTTTCCAACCCTCCACCAAAACCACCTCCCAGCAGACAGTCAAGGGCAGCACCAACGTGGAGTGCCACGTCTCCAGCTATTTTCAGGCCCTGCTTGGGTTACAGGCATCCGAGCTCTTCCAACAGGTGGCAGGACCACCCAAATGTCCCCCTGCCCCAGAGGAGCAGGCGCCGCGGGGGCCGCCGGAGCCGGATCGGAATGCGTGCGCGCCGGGAGTCTGGTTTCAGCGCTGCCTTCCCTGGTGGAACCCACATTATTGTTTTATTAATAACCAGCTGGCGCTGGGCCCAACAGAATCACCCGCTGCTGCCGACTTTCCCAGCTCCTCATCAGAAGCTCAAGGGGGCACAGTGTCAGGGATGGGGGCCTTTGAGGGGCATCTCCCAGGCCCTGTGGTCTCTGCAAGGGCGTCTTTGCACATGGAGAGTCTTTAAAAACAGCAGGATTCTCCTGGGGAGGGGTGGGTTTTGGAATGGAAGGATTTTGGAGAGTTGAGGTCAAGGGGAGAAGGAAGGCCGCTTGCCCCTTGCTCCATGTGGGAGCGTGGGATGAAGGTCTTCCCTGGGGGCAGCCTGACGGGAAACCCAAGGCCTCCCTTCGGACTCCCTGCAGCGTTCTGGACCTGGTCTCACCTTCCCTGCAGGACCATCTACGTTCCAACCTGCCAGATCCTAGCTGGGCACCACCCCGCCCCCCAGTGAAAGGAACCTGAGGCCGTCAGCTCTGGGGTCCCTCAGACTTTCAAATGCCACCCTCTGGATACTGGGGGACAGTGGTAGCAGGGATGTGGGGCATCTTGACTACTTGGGAGGGAGCCCTAGCCCAGCTCGCAGGCAAGGGCACCGGCCTGCGAGCCAGGCCAGGTTTCAGGTGAGGGCCACCCACATGCGTGGGCACTGAGTGCCCATCCGCCATCCCCCTCAGGCCGTGGGGCGGGCCGGGGCCATGCCTCCCTCCAAGCGGCCACCTGACTTGCACAGGGCCTGGGCAGGCGGCCTCCAGCAAACCCCCTGTCTTGCCATCCACGGCTGTCAGAGCGCCAGGCCCAGGGCGACGTTCACACACACACACACACACACGGCCATTGAGCTGCCACTTGCTTCATCCTCGGGTTTTCAAGAGAAAGGAGATTTGTTTTATCTTCCAGTAAAGAGGACTTGGCCACTGCTGCTTCCAGGGGCTGAGAGCCCCAGGGGGGAGCCCCCAGGACCACAGGATGCTGTGGGGAGGCCGGGAGGCCTGCTCCAGGCGGAGAGCAGGATGGGGCGGCGGCCCAGCGTGATTGGCCGAGGCCTTCAGGCCATATGGAAGCCCCACCTCCAGACGTGCCTGGCTTGGGTTTCCCGGCCTTTGGCGCTGGGAGGCCACACAAAGATGGTATTCATGGTGAGGCCCTAGATTCTCTCCGGAATGAGGCAGGGTTTAAATAAATACATAAGAAAGTTGGATCCTAGGGCCGGACTGGGCTTGCCCTGGGGGGTGGGTGCTCTTAATGCTACAAGAGAGAAGGCACCCCTCCCCCGACACACACGTCCCTCCTGAATTAGTCAAAATACTTCTATTGTCAATTACTGGGGTACTCCCATGCACACCAAATCGGGGACAGTCAGGAAAGACTCATGTTTGTTGATGGCGCTAGTGATCGGGACATTCACTACCCGTATGTTCTAGGAGGAGTTTGCTCGAGGTCAGTGGGCCCTGGGGCCCCTTTCTTTCCACTCTGGGTGATCGAGGGGCCTGGAGGGGGGTGTTGGGGTGAAGGCTCTGAGACCTGCAAGTCCCGTGCTGTCGCTCAGCTCAGGGTGATGAACAGTTAGAAAAGGAGATGCAGGGAGCTTCCCTGGCGGCCCCATGGTTGAAACTCCTGTGCTTTCAATGTGGGGGGAGGGCATTTGATCCCTGGTCGGGGACCTAAGATCCCATATGCCCTGCAGTGCAGTAAAATAAAATTTTTATTTTAATTAAAAATTTTTTTAAAAGATGTCTGCTCCAGAGTCTGGCCTGGGGACCCATTTGAAAGCCCCCTGTTCCTACACCAGCTGCTCATTACTTACCTTGGGATAAAACCCCAGATCCTGAGTAAATGAAACTGGCATCGTGAGCTCCACTTTCTAGGTGAGGAAACTGAGGCAAGGAACATGAGGAACTTGTGCTAAAGATGTGGAGACTAAACACTTCCTCCTAGCAGAGGAACGTTTGGGGGCCAAGCGTGTGCACATGGGGTGCTGAACCCGCCATCAGAAGACTTTGCTGTCTGAGGGCCAGCCTGCCTCACCAGCCCAGACTAGCACGATGGGGCCTCCGAGTGGAGCAGTCCAGGGCAGGGGGCCCCGGGAACCCTTTGCTTGAAGCCAAGCACCTAGCTTTAATGGGCTGTGAGGGTGGCCAGAGCGCAGAGACTCTGCCCCACGTGGCCACGTCGCTGCGTGTCTGAGTCTGGGCCGGGCTGTGCTTTCTGATCAGGACTGCCAGCTAGAGAATATGCAAACCCTTCTTCCTGCCCCTTCAGGGGTTTGACTCCCACCAAAAGAGGGGGATTGGAAAGAGGTGGGAGCCTGCCCCCCAAGACCTGTCTCAGAAGTGGGGGTGGCAGAGGGGAGGAAACTTGGGGAAAAGTTTTGATGTTTTTTCTCAGAATGATAGAAGCATTTCCCCTTAGAGGCGGAATCGTGTCTCCCCGAACCTCAGGCGTGTTACATCACTTGAAAAAGGACTTTTAAGAAATTCAATAAATCACTCAATGGGGTCAGCCCTACATAGTGTTGATAAATGAGGAGTCAGAGGGCCAGCCAGGACCCTCTGACATGGACAGATGGGTGGCCATTGCCGCCCCTGGGGTTATTATAGCACAGAGCGGAGCAGGGCCCCCCTTAAAACCTCTGAGGGCTCCGGGGCGGGGTGGGGGGATGGTGAAAGAGGCAAAGTGCCTCCAGCCAAATCTGATATGAAGTTTAAAAAAAGTGAAAAAAAAAATTAAATGTATATGAATTTTGCTTTGTGTGCCATTCTATAGCTTCAAACATTTTTGAAAATCACATGTTATTATTGGGTGTAGATAGGTACAACCCTTTTAGAGGCAATATGTCAGAAGTGCTTTTGTTGACTTGCACTGAAATAGGGTGTTTAGGGCTTCCCCCACACCCCCCCCCCCCACTATTTATAATTGTAAAAAATTGCAGTGACCTCTTTGCCCATTATTAGAGAAATGGCTGGATGAACCACGGGGACATCCATTTAAGGAAAACTATTTACTGTTCGCTTGATGGACAGGACGAAGCGGAGTGGCATGCCCGGACCAGGGGACAGCGGCCGAAAGCTAAGACAAGAAGAACTGTACGGGTTGGCTGATCCCATCTGTTATATTAAGAAAAAAGAAGAAGAAGAAGGGCGTAAAGGAATATATTTAGTCAAATGACTATATATGCCTAAAGATATTTGGAAATCACAGTGACCATTTTAACAGTGATTACTTTGGGAGAACGTACATTCTTCTGTGTTTGAACCTGTTACAAGTCAGTGCCACTTCTGCCAGGTAAAAAGAGAGATGAGATACACATATCTTACCTTGGGATAAAATCCCAGATCCCAGGAAATGCCCCTGTGTGCCCTGTGGGTTCTGGCTGCATGCCCATCACTACCACATCTGTGTGTTCAGGTTCAGAAGTACATTCCCGATGAGCGGTCTGGCCACTGGATGGCTGGGGCGGGGGGCGCGTTGCCCACTGTGCTGGACAGACTTGGGCCTTTACCTGCTGGTTTGACTGGGCACCAGAGACAACGCTGTCCAGTGAGGACTTTGGTTTAGATTGGTCGAGCCTCTCGTTCTTTCTGGAAGTGGGAACCACAGGTGCCTCTGAAAGCACCCCCAGAGGGAGATAATGAACCCCATTGTCTGTGGCTGAGGGGATGCCAGTCCACACACTCCTTAAGTCTCATTCAGGGATCCAAAGGGGCTCTGATTACGACAAAGACGCACAATTGAGGGAAGATTCACTGCCTGGTCTCCTCCTCCCACTGACTTAAGAAATTCACATCCAACCATCTCCAATTTCTGCAAAAAAAAAAAAAAAAAAACCTAAAGGGAGATTGTACCGACATCCACTCTGGGCTATGCCAAGGGTAGAGGAGGGTCAGTGGCAAAGACCCTGTCACGATGAGCTGGGCACTCCCGCGCCTGGGGCTGGGGGTATGCGGGGGGAGGGGAGAGTGACCAGGATCTCCAGGAGTGCCTTGCTGTACCCTGGGAGAGGACAGAAGACTCAGCCGTCCACAGTCCCAGGTGCTCCCAGATTTTAGAGGGAAAAGAATTTAATTACGACCAGGACGACTGAGG
Source organism: Bos indicus (assembly GCF_029378745.1). Classification (NCBI taxonomy): domain Eukaryota; kingdom Metazoa; phylum Chordata; class Mammalia; order Artiodactyla; family Bovidae; genus Bos; species Bos indicus. The sequence continues at coordinate 65,738,843 of NC_091780.1, read as the reverse complement.
AACAAAATAAGCTGGCTGTGGTTGACTGTGCTGACCGGCCACCTGGCAAGCATGAAAGGCCACGGACAGAAGCCCTGGCCGGTCCTGGCAGCAGTGAAGGGCAGGGCACACTGGGGCTGGAGGCCTGGGGCGAGGCAGGGTCAGGGAGGAGGGAGCTTCAAGGAGGCCAGAGGGGCGGTGGCACCTGAGCCTGTAGGGCCTCCACCGTGACCAGGACTGAGCATGTCCCCCAGAAAGGACACAGGGCCTGAGATTATTGTCGGGGGAACTGGAGAGTTGAGGCCATCTGGGGAAACGGTTGAGGGGTGCTGACCCCACCTAGGAGAGGGTAGCAGCTGGAGGAGCCTGAGTTTTGAAGGAGGGGAGGGTCTCCAGTGTATCTGCAGGTCAGGAGAAGGGGGCTGCACGAGGGGTGGGAGATGGGGTAACAAGGTCCAGGGGCATGATGAACATGCAGGCTTCAGGGGACAGGGGGTGCCCCATCTGGACCAGCAAGCGTGCTGGGGGCCGGAAGGGCAAGAAGGCAAGGTGTGAGGTCTGTGAGTTCTGCATGACAGTTCTGCTCCAGGGTATAGGGCTGAGGTGGCATGAAATGAGAAGACCAGGAAACAGCAAGGAGATGGACAGGGAGAAATAAACTCTGCAGTGCAAACATGGGCCGATGTGTCCCATGGTGCAAATGTGGGCCACACCACTTCTAGCAAAGTCTGAATTGTGCAGTGCACAAGCTGCTCAACTGCACACGCTGGCCCTTTGTAGGAGCAGGATGTGCCACTCACGTGGCTGTGAATTCTGGAGAACAGTACTGTGAGCTGGGCCCCCTAACAGCTGGGCGCTGCTGTGTAGGAAGGGGGCTCAAGATGGCTGAGAAGGCAGTACGGTGCACAAGAGGGGCCTTGAAGGAGAAATTTCTCCAGGGAGTGAACAAGGAGCCACAGGGCTGGTGGACAAGGCCAGCTGCTCAGCTGCAGCCAAACCAGGGAGGTGAGAGCAAGGGCAGCTTCCCCAGCAGTCCCAGGGACAGCAGCAGCATGCGCTTAGGGCCACGCCCAGAGCTGGACCCAGCAGTGCCGGTCTCGGCTGGACAGATGGGGAGGCTCCAGCAGGTTGAATGCTCACCCAAAGGTGGAGCCAGGGTTAGGACCCAGGCGTGGACAAGGCCAGCGTCTTTCTAGACCTCAGGCAGCTCTCATGTCCGAGTCGAGTGCCCAGTCCACTTGCAACTGCTGACCGTGGGATGGATGGGGCCTGCTGAGGTCTCCGGCAAGAATAGAGAAATCAAGTCAGTCTTAATTAAGTCCCACACAGGGACGGGGGGTCCAGAGGGGCCGCACCACCTGCCTGCAGCCCTCATTGTACACAGCTAATCCCGTCCAGGTGTCTGCTGGCAGCCCCTGATCAATTAGTCACTGCGATTGAAGCTGAGTGTAATTAATTATTCAATTTTGAGCTGTTCCAGCTTAATGCGTCTGAAATGACATCATGCATCCTGGGTGTTCTGCAGGCGGGTACAAAAGGCAAACAGGTCTGAACAAAGCCCCCCGTGCACCTGACTCGCTCTGAATGGGCACTAATCCTCTGACACCCAGAATGCCTGCTCACCTCCAGGCCTGCCGCCTGCACCACTGCTCTGAGCAGGTGCCCAGTCCTCCACACCGGAGCCCCCACAACTTACAGCGTGTTCTGTCACCATCCCATCTCCCCAACCCCACTGGGCGCCTGGCTCTGGGGCTGCCATCGCATCTCCAACTGCACTGGGAGCAACCCCCACCTTTTTGTCCCGTCTCCCCTGCCCCATCCGAGGCAGAGAAGGAAGCCTGGGGCCCCGCTGCCCCCGGGGAGATGGACAGGCCCTTTGTGGGGGCTGCAGCTTGCTTCTGATCAGCGCTTTCTCCCCTGCACAGGGCCCCATCTGCCTCGGAGGTGCAGTCAAGGGCTGCAAACAGTGGGCAGGAGGCCTTCCTCCCCTCGAGGGGAGGTGGTGGACCCCTTGAGCCCCGCTGACCTGCACCGCTGAGGTTAGAGGGCCTCCAGGTGCCTCTCCTGCCCTGTGCACCGCCCCCCAGCTCCTCTCCACTAGACCATTCACAGATCTGGACCCTAGCATGAGCATCCCCCAAAGTGACAGTGTTCCTGCTACAATAGTCCCTGGCTCCCAATCACCATGGTCAAGTGCAAACCCTCAGCCTGGCTGCAAGGCCTCTGGATTGCCACCCTGCTCCCCTCCCTGCCCTCCTTCTCCTCATACACAGGCACCCTCGCTGCTGGACGCTGGGGCCTAGCACAGCCTTCCCAGGCCCCCAGCACCCCTACCTCTGCCTCCTCAGCAAGCCCCCTTCTTCCCTCTGTCTCTCCGGGCCAGCCGCAGGCCCTCCCAACGGCGCCTCTTATCTCAGCGCAGCTACGCATGTGTTTACACGGCAGCTCCAAGGGGCAGAGACCTCTCTCCCTTGGCTGTGCTTTCCAGGCATCCAGCACAGCGCTTAGCACACAATGGACCCTCCAGAAATGTTTGTTGAACTCATGAAAGAAGAAATTATTAAACCGGCCAAATTGAACTCATTCTCTCCCCTCTTCCTCCCGGCCAACGAGGGAGGCCTCGCACCCTGCATCTGAGATAATGGTGTCATTATCAGACACTCAGCCCACCCCACCACAGGGTGGGCCATTTCACCCTCTCCTCTTGTCACTGCCCAGGGCCATTGTATCTATCTGGGCTGCCTCAAAAGAGACCCCCCAGTCCTTCATTTTCCCCTCCCCTACCCCCTGGCCTAGCTCAGGACTCATGGTTTCTGCCCAGCCTCCACCCTGGGGGCCCTGCCTCCAGTGTCCTCCAACCTCCAAGAGGGCCCCCAACTGGACTTTCCGAAGTTCAAACTGGACATGAACTTCTGTGCTCTAAAATGCCAGGTGTCTGGCACAATTTTTACAATTAATGGATATTGTCCATTTGTATAAAGACAATAGGCAATTTGATAAAGTTGGATTTTACATATATAATAAGTTTTATAAATATAATTAAGTGTGTAGCTGGCAAATGAGAATAAACAACATATTCTTCAAAACAAAAGTTACGTGTAAAAGATGGTTATTTTGAGACGTTAGTCTGCCATCTTCTTGGTCTACCAGCTTTCTAAATAAAGTCATTATTCCTTGCCTCAATTAAAAAAAAAAAAGCAATAATATAAAATAAAATGCTAGATGTACACCCAAAGGAATTGAAAGCAGGGACTTAAATAGGTATTTGTAAACCCATGCTGACATCGTCCACCATAGTCAAAATGTGGAAATCAAGTGTCCTTCAATGGGCAAAAGGGAAAGCAAAGTGTGAGCTGTACATACCATGAAACAGTACTGTCTTCAAAAGGAACTCTGATACCTGCTGTAACATAGGTGAACTTTGAGGGCATTGTACTCAGCAAAATGGGCATGAAAGGTCAAATTCCATGGGATTCCATTTACACGAGGTTCCTGGAGAAGTCAGATTCACAGCGACAGAAAGCAGAAGGGTGGGTGCTGGGGGCTGGGGGAACAGGAAGTGAGTCCTCCATGGGTGCAGAGCCTGGGTTTGGGAAGACGAGAAAGTTCCGACAGACGGACGGTGGTGATGTTGTACAACGATGTGACTGTACTGAAAGCCGCTGAACCATAGATTTCAAAGTGGTTACGAGCACACTTTTTTTCATATTATTTATTTTTAATTGAAAGATAATTGCTTCACAGCATTGCGCTGGTTTCTGCCATACATCCACATGGATCAGTCATAGGTATACATATATCCCTCCCTCTTGAACCTCCCTCTCACCTCCCACCCCATCCCCCCACCAGGCTATCCCAGAGCATAAGACTGAGCTCCCTGAGTCATACATCAAACTCTTACCAGCTATCTATTTTACATACGGCAATGTATGTGTTCCCGTGTTACCTTCTCCATTCATCCTGCCCTCTCCTTCCCCCGCTGTGTGCACACGTCTGTCCTCCGTGTCTGCATCTCCACTGCTGCCCTGCAAATACGTTCATTAGTACCATCTTTCTAGATTCCAAAGCATATGGGTTAATGTACAATATAAAATGGCAATTTTTAAAGATTTGATTTACCTTTTTTTGGCTGCACGGGGTCTTTGTTGCTGCGGGTGGGCTGCTCTCTGATGTGCGTCATGGGCTCTAGAGTGCTAACCCAGTCATTGTGACACACAAGCTCAGTTTCTTCACAGCACGTGGACTCTCCCCAGACCAGGGATCAAACCTGTGTCCATTGGCAGTCAGATTCTTAACCACTGGGCCACCAGGGAAGTACCAAAATGGCAGTTTCTTTGTTATACATATTTATTTTGCTGCATTTTTAAAAAATCTTTAACAAATAAAGATTTTTTAAATGCTCACTTGCATCATTTCCTCGGAGCTCCCCCTACCAGCCCTGCACAGCCTCCCCTGTCAGGCCTCCACCTCTGCCCTGAGTCCTCTGCCCTGGCCTGCATGCTATTCCCCATCTGTTCACCAGTCTCTCGTCAAGTTCCCTACCTCTGCCCAGGCTGTTCTACTGGCCCCCCTGCAACCTACGTATGACTTCCCTGCTTTTATTACTTCATGTTCCCCAGAACTCACACACCCACCCTGCCGAGCCTCACAAGGGGAGGTGGTCAAGTGAACCAGAGATGGAAAGCGTGGCCCTGTAACGCCCCCCGAGCAACAGCCCCCCATGGCCATGGGCTCTGGGCAGTGGGATGGTGGTCCTGAAGTTGGAAGGAGCCAGCGGAGACCCCCAGGCCCAGGCCACACACACCCCACCCGACGGGCCACCCATTCCCAGGGTCCCTCCAGGGAAGAGGGAGTGTCTTACATCACCCAGAAAAGAAAACGGAAAAAAAGAAAGAAAAAAGAAGTAACAAAAGGCTCTCGGGCTGGTTGGTCCCACCCCATGTCCCTGACTTGTTGCTCCTTTGTTCAGAGTGAGAGCCACCTTGGGGTCAGATGGACGGAGCCTCAGTTTCCCTCTTTGTAAAGTGGGGGCTGCACATCCGCCGTGACAGAGGGCAGTAACAGCAACGGCTACAGCGTGCCAGGCTCTGTCCCCGGCGAGCGCCGTGGAGCACGACGGGCTCCGGCCCCAAGGAAGCCCACACCGCTTGGGGTCCCGGGCAGAGACCGAAAGGAGGCAAGCAGCTTCAGGATGAATTCTGCCTCGAAATCAGTGAAGAGCCACGGGAGGGCCATTTCAGCAGGCATTTGGACACACTCACTCAACAAGCGTCCACTGAGAGATACGGACTCCGTGTCCCTGGACACAGCCCAAGGGGCTGCTGGAGGAGGTGGTCCCGCCTCACACGTGGATGAGTGCGTTGCATCCGCCCTGGCAGCCACACGACAGGGCCCATGGGTGTGGGAGAGCACAGGGCATGATTCACTTTTGGAAAAAACACACACACAAGTGAGCTGTGGGTTCAACTGATTCACAGGGTCAGACTTGGGAATGTGGTTACCTGGGGCAGACGAGAGGCGGTGGGTTGTTTGCCCTTAGGCAGAGCACGGGAGGGCCTACGAGGTGCAGAAGTGTACCTGAGCTGGGATGCGCTGCGCAGTGTGTTCATTTTGAGAAGAGGCATCGGCGCACTTAAATACGCGCCTGTTTTGGTGTGTATATTATGCTTTAATAAAAAGAAGGAAGAGGAGCTTTACGTCTGTTTTGTATTTGAAAGCTCCTAGTTTGCAACTGTTGTTTTTGTGCATAAGAAACTCTTATTAAATACTAGCAAAGAAAAGAGAAGAAGGAAGAAAAGCAGAAGGGAGGGAAGGAGAGGGGAGAAGAGGGAAGAGGACCTCTAGCCACAAGCATAGGCCCTTCAGAAAGCCTGGCTGAGGCTGAGGGCAGCGGGAGGTCTTTCTCGGGAGGGGACACTGAAACTTTGCCTGAATCTTGGAGAAGAGCAGGGAAAAGAGGGTGAGCTGCCAGGGAGGCCCAGCTCTCTGGAGGGTGCTGGAAGGGGCTGGTGTGGCCCACAGAGCAGAGTCTTTTTGCTGGAAGCCTCTAATTAAGTAGGGTTTGCCGATAACATCCGATCCAACAATCCCACTCCTGGGCATATATCCAGAGAAAATCATAATTCAAAAACAGGTCCGCACCCCTACGTTCAAAGTAGCCCTATTTACCATGCCTGGGACACAGATGCAGCACAAGTGTCCGTCAGTGAATGGATGGATGGCGAAGTGGCACAGATACGTGGTAGAACATTATTCAGCCATAAAAAAAGAATGAAATAATGCTATTTGCAGAACCATAGATGGATCTAGAGATTATCATGCGAAGTGAAGTAAACCCGAGAAAGACAAATACTGTACGGTATCACTTATATGTGAAACCTTAAAAAGAAAACACCACAGATGAATTGATTTACAAAACAGAAACAGACTCAGACACAGAAAAGAAACTTATAGCTACCAGAGAAAGTAGGAGGGGGATAAATTTGGAGGTTGAGATTAACATAGACACACTGCTGTCTGTAAAACAGATAAACAGCAAGGACCTAGTGTATAGCACAGGGAGCTATACTCAATATCTTATAATAACTTATAATGGAAGAGGATATTAAAAAGTTATATATATATAATAATTTGTGTATGTGTGCTAAGTCGCTTCAGTCGTGTCCAACTCTTTGCGACCCCGTGGACTGTAGCCTGCCAGGCTCCTCTGTCCATGGGTTTCTCCAAGCAAGAATACTGGAGTAGGTTGCCATGCTCCCCTCCAGGGGATCTTCCTGACCCAGAGATAGAACCCATGTCTCCTGTGGCTCCTGCATTGGCAGTCAGGTTCTTTACCTCTAACACCACCTGGTAAGTATCAGTTCAGTTCAGTCGCTCAGTCGTGTCCGACTCTTTGTGACCCCATAAATCGCAGCACGCCAGGCCTCCCTGTCCATCACCAACTCCCAGGGTTCACTCAGACTCACGTCCATTGAGTCAGTGATGCCATCCAGCCATCTCATCCTCTGTCGTCCCCTTCTCCTCCTGCCCTCAATCCCTCCCAGTATCAGAGTCTTTTCCAATGAGTCAACTCTTCGCATGAGGTGGCCAAAGTAATGGAGTTTCAGCTTTAGCATCGTTCCTTCCAAAGAAATCCCAGGGCTTATCTCTTTCAGAATGGACAGGTTGGATTGCCTTGCAGTCCAAGGGATTCTCAAGAGTCTTCTCCAACACCACAGTTCAAAAGCATCAATTCTTCGGCGCTCAGCCTTCTTCACAGTCCAACTCTCACATCCATACATGACCACAGGAAAAACCATAGCCTTGACTAGACGGACCTTTGTTGGCAAAGTAATGTCTCTGCTTTTGAATATGCTATCTAGGTTGGTCATAACTTTCCTTCCAAGGAGTAAGCATCTTTTAATTTCATGGCCGCAGTCACCATCTGCAGTGATTTTGGAGCCCCCCAAAATAAAGTCTGACACTGTTTCCACTGTTTCCCCATCTATTTCCCATGAAGTGATGGGACCGGATGTATGTATATATATACACACACAGAACTGAGAGCTTCCCAGGTGGCTCAGAGGTAAGGAATCCACCTGCAAGGCAGGAGCCACAGGAGACGTGGGTTCGATCATTGGCTTGGGAAGATCCGCTGGAGGAGGGCAAGGCAACCCACAGCAGTATTCTTGCCTGGAGAATCCCAGGGACAGCGGAGCCTGGCAGGCTACAGTCCATGGGGTCACAAAGAGTTGGACAGGACTAAACCAACTGAGCAGGGCTGACTGTCTGCTCCATATGGGGAGCAGGATTGACAGGTAGACTGCTGCGGTGGCCGGAGCCCTGGAGCTGGCCTTGGGTATGGCCTTGGCTGAGCAGAGGCAAAAGGGCAGGGAAAAAGAAGGCCAAGGTTCCAGGCTGAAACATCCTCTAGGCACAGGTGCCATGCTCCCAGGGAAGGAACATTCTGGCGTGGTCAAGTCTCACTTCCTCTGCCTGCGGCACGGTGGGGATGGGGTTCTGTGCCCAGGACCCCCGAATCTGGAAGCAGGGGGAGCAGCAGTGAGCATAGACCCTGCTGCTCGGTGCGGTCTGAGAGCGTCCGGGAGGGCCCAGGGCCAGCTTGCTGGCTCAAGGCGGCCCAGGGTGACGCTGGCCTGGCACCACTTCCCACACGGTCATGTCCAATCGCCATTGCGGCCTAGCTGATTAGCACAGTTAGCACCAGCCTCAGGGAGGAGGTGGACTTCAGAGCGCCAGAAATTAAGCCGAGACTTTGCAAGTTCATGCCTTCGCCTGTCCCAGCTAGCAACATGGGTCCTCGTGGGCAGAGCCGGGCCTTATCCAAACTTGGCTCAGATGCCTTTGTCTGTTGACTAAACCAGGGTCAGGAAAAGACAAAGCAACCCCTGGGGGGGGCGGGGCTTGATTCCTGCTCTCCAGCCCTCTCAGTGGGGCTCCCAGGGTCCCCACTCCCCCCAGAAGCAGTCCGGATAGGGAGCTTGGCTGCTGTGCATCCGGGAACACCAAGCCTGTGGCTTTCGAAGAAAGGAGTTTGGCCAACGCCTGTGGCAACAGCCTGACCACATGGCTTGGCCACAATGAGTCTGTCTGTGTGGGGTTCTCCAGGAATCGTCTGTCTGGGAGGATGTGGTCAGAGATGGAGGGAGGAGCTGGAAAGCCTGACTGCACAGTTCTGGGCTGTGGAGGACAAACCGAAGGGAATCGCGGACACTCACGTGGGTGGAGGGGAAGCCAGGACCAAGGATTATTTTTGCTTTCACTTTTTAATGACGAAAAGTGTGTAATGGCCCCAAAGGTTGGGAGAAGGCCAAACAAGCCTCCGTAGAACCTTCGCCCAGATTCAACAGCCTAAGGGTTTTCATGTTTGGAGGCCAGCTTGAAACCCAGGGCAGGACCAAGAGCATCCCCTGGCCCACGCGAGCAGACCCATCAGACACGCTTTTTCTACCCTGGTCAGCTCTCCGCAAGCAGCTTTCACAGCACCCCAAGCCTGTGCCCTTGGGAAGTCCTCTGTTCAGACAAGACCCTCTCTGACCCACCCAAATGGGCCCTCTGGAAAGTCCCTCCAAGCCTCCTGAGGTGGCCCCGGAACAGGTGGCACCGGAGGCCAGAGTTCCTTGGGCACCACGAGACTGCAGAGGCCACCTGATGCTGTCAGAGCCCAGGCACCCGTGATAAATGTGCTCAGCTCCGAAATAGGCTTCAAAGCGAGTGTCCCAGGCCGTCCCAAAGCCCCGCGCCCTGGGGCGATTGGGTTTCATGGTTTTCTCTTGCAGCCTTGGTTACGGGTTAGCATGAATCTTCTCACCCCTTAATTATAGTTCTGGCATTCAAAAAACACACCAACACCTCTCCCTCCCTTGGCACCCTCGCCTCATTCCTCCCTGCTCCCAAACGCTCCGAGAGCCTGAGATAATCCCCAGGCCGTTTAGGACCGGCCCTGTCCCCTGTCCCCAAGGCGCTGAGCGCACCCTCGCTGGCCCAGCCCTCTGGCTTGCCTTACAAGGAAACTGTGCCCGCCAGGAGACGCTACTTTGGGAAGAGTCGAGGGGACAGAAAATGTCAGGATCTTTTTTTATGCTCTGAGCCAAGCCATTCTAGGGGCTGCCGGGAACAGGCAGGTTCTGTACCCGAGACAACGTGAACACACGCTCGCTCCCCAGGGGGGCAGCAGGGGGTGGGGGTGGGGGTGGGGAAAGTAAGCCCGTGGCTTCTTTGCCCGGAGTCGAATGGAGCAAATTAAAACGTTGAGGAATTTTCCCCTTCCAACTGCAGATCTGTTTTAGGTCTGATGTCTGTCAACCAAATTAAACCGGATGGGAGGTAGCCTCAACTGTGTCTCCGGGTGGAGTGAAAGTCACAACCTTCGTGATGAGGACGGTGACCTTGTTCTGGGCTGCCTCCCTAGCTGATTGCATCTCCGGGGTGGGAAGCGCGCTCGACATCCAGCCCTCACGCCCCACCCCATGCCCCTGCCCATGCTTGGAGGGGACACAGCAGGAAAGTCACAGGAAACTCTGGGGTGACCGGAAGTCCTTTGGAGGCAAAGAGAGAGATGGCAGGGGAAACCATGAAGCCCACAGAGCGGTGTGGTGGGGAGGGATGCGCACAGCCTGCCTATTTCCAGGGACTGTGAGTTTGGCGTGGGTCTGCGTGGACTGGGCGTCTCTGCAGGCTGGGGGGAGGGGACAGGGTGATGCGCCCACCGCACGGGAGGGGACAGACGCACAAGGTCTTAACCTGCTCCACTGCCTCTGGGCTCCAAGCTGTCAGAGGAAAATGGACCATTTGGCAGTTTTCAGTTGGAGAATGGGAAGGACTCGGAGAAATGGAAAGATGGGTGCAGGCATCCCAGGGGGCTCGAGTGCTAATGCAGGAGACAGAGATGCAGGTTCGATCCCTGGGTCGGGAAGATTCCCTGGAGGAGGGCAATGGCAACCCAATCCAGTATTCTTGCCTGGAGAATCCCCATGGACAGAGGAGCCTGGTGGGCTACAGTCCACGCGGTCGCAAAGAGTCAGATCGGACGGAAGTGACCTAGCACGCACTCACAGAGGCAACCAGAGGTGCCAAGCTAGGAAGTGGACACGGCCGGGCAGCCAGGAGGGGCAGAAGGAGGGCCTGGGGTGGTACGAAGGCCCCAGCGGCTCAGACACCGCACAGGGTGCCTTTGAAGGCTCAGCCCCTGGACACTGTTTGAACGCATCAGACACAGTGCAAACTGCAGTGAATTTCCAACGCTGCCTCACCCTCCAGCCTTGCCTGGCATTCTCAATAAAATGGAAATCACTCCAGGAGAGGTGGGGAGCAGGTGAGGGAGAGGCACCCTAAGAGAAGGCTCCAGAGAACACACACCCTGGCCAGGAAACCCCCAAAGAGGCACTGAGACACCCCACACCAGCACCCTCATGCACTCCTCTGCCCGCTGGAGGGTCAAAGTTGCCCTGCTCTTGCTGCAAAGCAGCAGAGAAGGGAACCAAGGTGGCCTCTCCCTCAGGGATGTCCTGCACCCGTGACCCTGCCCCAGGTCCCCCCAAGTCCAAGCCCCCAGGGCCTGCTGGGTGTCCCTCCTCGGGCTGCAGTGAGCACAGGGGCGTTGGTGGGAGTGCACTCCACTCAGGAAAAAAAGATGTAGAACATTTCCAAGGGGCTTGGGCGTTCCAGTGCCAGCTGCCACCCTCTTCCTTCCCTCCAGCCCTGGGCTGGGCCCGCACGTAGGTCAGGCCATCCGCCACCCTTCCCTTGAGATCACTGCACAGAAGCGGTGGCATGTGCTGCCCCAGCACATGGCCGTAACCAGATCATCCAGGAGCCCCTGCCCTTCTCCCGCCTGGCCCCGCCGGCCCCCGAAAATAGCCTTGATGTATGTACGGCATCCTCTGGAACAGACCGACCCGATCATGTAGACATTCCTGGCGTCTCACATATGCGTGGTCATTATCAATACGGCAGGTGGGGCTCCCGGGGCTCATTCCTGGGGGGCCCCAGCTCAGCAGTGCATGTCTCCCGCGGCTGGGGGCTGAAGTCAGTGCCCGCGTGGGCCGGGGCTTGATGGATGGCCTTGGTCATGCTGACACGGGTAATTCTAGGCGAGGCATTGGGACAGGCAGGGGCCCGCGGCAGGCCTCGACCCCAGCCACCTCCTTTCATGGAGAGGGACACTGAGCCCAGAAAGGGGTAGAGCTGCACGGCAGTTGAGGGCCCCAGTGCCCCAATGCTAAGTCCATGGGCCCAACTCCAGGCTCAACAGAAGAAGAGGGGGCAGGGAGTCAGGGTGATCTGAGCACCACCGGCTGGGAAGAAAGTCTTATGCTCAGTTTGGCCCCTTGGGACATGCCTTCGGTCCCCGAGAACGGGCCCCAAAGAGGAAAAGAGGCTCAGAGTACAGGAGAGATGTTCCGACTATGCCCTCAGTGTGTCCTAGGGGGGCCTTGTTGCCTGCCGTGAGCCCCTCTTTCTATCTGGGAGCAGGCTGTCTGAACCCGGCCACTGTTAACTCTGGGGCCTGGACCACTCTGGGCTCCTGGCCGCCCCGTGCAGTGTGGGACTCCGAGCCCCACCTTGGCCCTCTCCTGCCTCGTGCCAGTAGCATCCAGCTGCCACAATCACAAATGTCTCAAGACTTTGTCCGGTGTCCCCCTGGGGCAGCTCGAGAGACGGGACTGTGCTTGGTTATCTCCCGGTCCCTGCCTGGCCTGAGAAAAGCGCCTGTCCTCCCTGCTGCCGACTCCCGTCCAGGCCCCATTGCGCCTGCAGGCTCTGGGGTCGAGTCACTTGACCTGACGGAAGCGAAGGCTGAGGCAGGTTCCAGCCTTGACGCTGGTCCCAAGGGAGTGGGGACTTGCTCACAGTGGGAGGAGAGGGCGGGTGGAGGGAATTGAGGGCAGAAAGCAGGCGCATGAAGGCAGAGAAATGACAAAGTGGGTGAGGGCGGATCGCTGTCCAGGGGTCCCAGACGGGATGTTCCTGGTGGGCACTGAGGAGGTGAGAAGGGAGCCGCGGAAGCAGGTTGAACAGGACAGTGTGCACCCTGCAAGGGTCTGGGCTGGGCAGGGGACCCTGGAGAGCTGGCCCTGGTCAGCTCCCACCTTCCAGGGGGGCTCTCTGACCTGCAGCTGGATCCATCCATGTTTCCTGGATGGAGTCTCCCCAGGGCACTGTCTTAGGGGGAACATCTATCCACTGGGTCCCTCAGGCCCAAGACTGGCCTTGGGAGGGCAGGGTCAGGCCAGCCTGGGGCCCCAGCTGAGCCTGTGGGAGCCCCTAGTCCCCATGCCCCCCGCTGCTTACTCTGGGGGGGTGCCCTCACTGTGGGTGGACTACAGACTGGAGGCCTGGGGTCCAAGGGATGCTGGTCAGCCCAGGGGAGAGCCAGGTGAGGGGGGAGAGATGCGGTGTCAAGGTTTCCCAGGCAGCTCCTGGGACGGCGTCTCGGGGGCGGCTGCCACAGAAAGCGGGGAGCAGGGCCAGGGAGCTGAGGGCAGTGCTGGGTCCCGGCCCAGAGCAGACAGCCCGGCGGGCTTCAGTGCCGGGATGCTGCCATCATGTGGAGGCCCAGCCCGGAATGCCCGCGAGCGAGAGGCACCCCCAGGCCCCCAATGGGACCCTCCCCTGGCCAGGATGCCTCTGGCCACAGGCTCCAGGTCTAACTGGGCCCAGATAGCCTTGGCAGAGGGGGCTGACTGGTCTGCTGCATCCAGGGTCCCCAGAGCCCTGCCAGGAGTCGGGAGGGCAGGTGGAGGGGGCACTGGGTTTAAATGGACACATCTACCCCAGGGCCATTCAGAGATGATTGACAGCGGGGCGGAGCCAGGAGGGCAGCCTGGCCTGGAGGCCAGACGCAGGCCTGGCTGGCTTGGTCTTGCAGCCCGTGGAGCTGCCCTGCCCTGTTTCCTGGCTCTTCCGGGAAGGATGCTCGCCCCTGGGGACACCGAATGCCTTCCCCCAAGGTGCAGGCCCTCAGCTTGGCCCCTCCCCTCCTGCAGCGCCCATCACAGGGACAGCGGGTTTTGAGGAGGAGATTCCTCTTGTTGGCCTCTGACCTGGCACGCTGTCTGAGCAGCCGCTTCTCCGCAGCAAGCCCCCTCCCATGCCTTGGTCCCCACCCGGGGTTGTCCGCCCCACCAGTGCCCCCCTCTCTCCCCGTCCCCTCCCACCATCCACCTCATTTAACACTGCAGCTGTTGGCTCAGTCGGGGTCCTACAGCAAGCAGACGTACCCTTGAGGAAAGGGACCCCTTAGGAAAGCGTGGAGAGAAATAAGGCGGGAGCCCGCCCTACCTGGGGTGTGACCCCGGGAGAGGGCTCCTCCCGGGTCCTAAGGGCCAGGAGGGAACCCCTCCAGGTCAGCCTCAGGAGGCTCCTCCGGGCCCTGGGGTCACAGAGCAGGGTGAGGAGAGAAGGGGTGGAGGAGGGCAGGCCCCCCCAATGTGGGTGTAAATCAGCGGGGGCGCCCTGAGTGCTTGGCGCCTGGGCTGATGCTTCTCCTGCAACAGCAGGCGTATCGACAAGCCCCGGAGCAGCCCTTCTCATCCAGGGTGGGCACTCTGGACAGAAGATGACCACAGCAGAAAGACAGTAGGCTGTGGATGGGAGGTGGCTGACACTCTGTCCTGGCCACCCTTCCTGGCCCTGCCGCCTGTTCCCTGCCCTGGGGCAGACCCCTGGACCCTGGGTCACTTGGTCTCCTGCCTCCTGTCCTGGGGGGGGAAGGCTCTTGGTGGAGGTGCCTGCTGGAGACAGGAGGGCAGGGTAGGGAGTCAGGGGTATTCTTTCCCTGTTCCTGGTCCAGCTCTCCAGCCTGTGGGGTGGAGTGTTCCCCCTTCCTGCAGGTGCTCATGCGTAGGGAGGTGCTACGACACCCCTGGATGGTCATCTCAGCATCTTGTGAATCGTGCCTCTATCTGCTCTCCTCGTCTGAAGCACTAAGCATGACAGCTCTGTGTCAGGACCCTGGTGACTTCCAAACACACACACCCACGCCTGTCCATCCCCAGACGTTTTCATTCCACGTCCCGCACGTCAGGCTCAACAACACGCAATTGCTGCCTTCACACCGGCTCTCCTGTCTTGCCACCAGCCCCCTCCCGCCGGTCCTGCACGTGGAAGCCGCCTCGGGCTCCCTCCTCGACCAGCTCCCCGGTCCCACCCAGATCTCAGCACAGCCCTGAAAACCGTCCATCAGAGCGTGTCGCGCCCCTGCGTCACCCCCTGGGGACAAAGTCCCAACTGGCTGGCAAGACCCTGCGTGATCTGGCTTCTGCAACCTGGTTCAATCTGGGTAGGCCCCTCTGTCCTCCTCCTGGGCTCACCTTGGGGGACGCCCCCTCTGGCCTCCTCTCCCGCCACCGCCCCCCCGCCCCGACTCTGCCGCCTCCTATCTTCCTCCTCCTCCTTGGAGACACCATTCTTCATGGCCTCCTGTTCCTTTCCTTCTCGAAGATTCTTTCCCTGTCCCTGCACTCAGGCCCCTCATGAGTCCCTGGCCTGTCCCTTCCCATCTCTCTGATGGAGCTGGGAAGAAAACCCACAGCCTGGCTGCAGGGTCCGTGAGGGTCCTGGAGCCCCACTTCTGGGCCACGCCTGTCCGGAGCCTGAAGGGTAATGGAAATTTCCTCCTTCACGAGAAGGTTCTGGATGAGCTCTGGAAGTGGCTGATTGCAAATTCAGGGAAATGTCTGCAGTGTCTCCTGGCAAGCCCAGCAGAGGGTGATTAAAATAAAACGACCTAATAAACACCCCCAGAAGCCTTTGCACACACATCCTTACAAGGGACGCTTAAGAAAATTAAGGGCTGAATTGATTTTTTTTTTTCTCCCCAGCAAGAAAGATTGGGCCACTTAATTTAGAGCTCTCCTTAATCTTGGACAAACTAGGTCTAATTTCTTCAAATTATTCCACATTTCACTAATTTTACACACACACCCCCTTTTTTTTTACTCAAGAGTGTCTAAGCAGAAGTACTCTGCACAATTTTAAAAGCCTGGGTGTAAAGCCTGTCTCATTTTGCTCTGACGTGAACAGAGCATCTGGGTGCTTGTTATTTGCAGCTGGGAGAGAAACCCTGGCAAGTGGGGCTGGGGGAGTTTCGGCCGCCCGCGCCCCCACCCGGCGCAGAGGCTCGCAGCGGGGGCTTCATCGGCACCGGCTGCTGGCTGCCTTGACAAGGACAGGGGCGCGGCATGCACCTAGCATGACGGACGGAGCCTCAGACATGACAGGTGCATCAGGCAGAAAGCATCGGCGGGTCCCAGAAGAGAGGGGAGCTGCCGCGGGGCCCCCGGACCCCCCTCACCCACCGGTAACTCATTTGGAAATCTCACTCGCTCTCCCCGCTTCTCTTCTTTTCAAGCACAAAACAAAGCAAAAATAAAAAAATCTCGAAGAGGGAAGAAAGAACGGAGGAGCCACGGTCCAGCACCAACTGTGTGCCTGCAGCGCAGGATTGAGACATAGCCCTGAGACCTCAGCTGGGGCGGTCACGGCCTGTGGGGCGCCCGGGGACGCTGAGGCTCTGAACTTGGGCCTGCGGGCGTAGGGGGCGGGATGCGAGGTGCGTTGGCGCAGCTCCGGAGACCACATGCGTCCTGTTCTGCTGCGTGTCTGCCCCAGAGAGCCTGGGGGCTCCCTCTGTCCGCACTGCATGGGGGCTGGGAGGTGATGTGGAACAGATCAGCGAGGGGCGTCCGAGCTCCAGGGACCCGGAGCAGCATCACTGGGCTTGCCACCCTCCGCGCTGCCCTCCTTCCTTCTGCAGACAGCCCTTCCATCGTCCTTTGGGGATCCAACCCTCTCCACTGAGCCCTCCAGGCTGGGGAGCAAACCCCCGATTCAACAAGAGAACTGAGAACACCCCTCCCCTGGCCAGTGGGAGAGGTCCAGCCCAGCTCAGCAACCCACTGTCCATCCCCGGGAAGCAGGCGCCATCCCAGGTCTGAACTTGAAGCTAGAAGGCTCTGTGCCCAGAGTTGCAGGGGGCCCAGGGGAGAGACTCTAGAAATAAAGGCACCAGGGGTGAGAAGGTCTAAAGGAGAGACGGCTCCCGGCTCAGCCAGCCCTAGGCTCTCGAGTAGGTGGGTCACTCAGTCCCCTTTTTTTTACCCTGGCCGTTCACCTTGGGTTTCCTCCATCAGCAAAGGGTCCTCACATTACAGACCTCAGAGACAGAGAGCCCAGTCCTCTGCCTTGAACGAGCATCCAGCACAACTGGTTTGTAGGATTCCAGGGAGCACGTGTAGGGGATGGGGACTGGGGAGAGAAGGAGCGTGTATAACAAAGCTGGGTGAGCAGGTTCCCCTGAGGCCAAGGGGACTCGATCCTGCTGGGAGACTCCATAGCATCGAATCTGCCTCCATGGCCCACTGAGGGCACAAGGAGGGCTGCTCTGGGGGCGTTCATCCCCTAGCACTCTGGCCTTCCCCCAGGCCCCCCAGTAATCAGAAGACGTGTCTGGCAGAGTCACAGTGTGTGCAGCGGGGAGACTTATGGTCAGTGTCCATGGAGGCAGCAAGAACCAGGGGATCTAGACAGAAGGAACACTGTCAGCGCCACCTTCCCATTTAATAGGGGAGGGAATGAAGGCCTGGGACAGGGCAGGGTGTGAGAGGCAGCCCCGGGTCCACCTGCCCTCCACATCTGCCCTAGTATACAGCATCCTCCCTTCTATATCCACATCTGCCCACTGGGGACACTGCTGAACCGCAGGCTGCCAGTGCCAGCCACCGCATCTCAGCCGCTCAGATCAGTTGGAAAGCTTCAGATGAGTACCTACTCCTTGCTGAGCCCCTGGGCTCTGGCGATTGGAAGCCCGATCCTTAGGAGCCGAGGGCAAAGAAGGTGTCGTGAGCAAGGGGTCCAGTTTCACAGGTGAGATTAGTAATTCACCATCAGCAGCAATAAAAGGTCCCACATGGACAGCATCGTCCAACTTACAAGGCATTTTCGCATCCATCACATCTAAAAGAAGTGTCCTCCTCTGTAAAGGGAGACGAATGCACCAGAGACCTCACCCCACAGGGCCAAGGGTACCTGTGCCCTGGAGTTCTTGGCGAACTGGGAAGTGTGTGCCATACATGGAGTCAACAGCTGGGAGCAGCTGCTGGCCTGCCGAGATACCTCAGGACCCCCTGGGGTACAAGCAACAGAGACGCAACTCAAACCAGCTTATGAAAGAACATTTCAGAACTTGACAGAGTTGTGAAATCTAGTGGCTCAAGCACAATTTTTTCCCTCCCTCTTCCACCCTCTCCCGTTTCTTTCTCTCCTGGTGTCCCCAGTTTCTTCCTCATACTACAGACACAGCCTCTAGGAACCCTCCACTGGTATCACACCACATTTACACCACCAGTGGAAAGGTCTGTTTTCTCCCCGCTTTCATGTATAAACACAAGGGAGGGGCATGGAATGGATTGTCCCGGTTTAGGACATGTGCCCTCCCCTTGAACCATTTCTGGGAGGTTGTTGTTGTCATTCCAATGCTAAGGCATGTCCAGCTATTTTCCGCCCCGTGGACTCCAGCGCACCAGGCTTCCCTGCCCATTACTACCTCCGGGAGTGTGCTCGAACTCCTGTCCATCGAGGCAAAGATGCCATCCAACCATCTCATCCTCTGTCGCCCCCTTCTCCTCCTGCCCTCACTTTTTCCCAGCATCAAGACTCTTCCAATCAGTCGGCTCTTCACATCAGGTGGCCAAGGTATTGGAGCTTCAGCTTCAGCATCAGTCCTTCCAAGATATTCAGGGTTGATTTCCTTTAAGATTGACGGGTTTGATCTCCTTGCTGTCCAAGGGATTTTCAAGAGTCTTCTCCAGCACCACAGTTTGAAAGCATCAGTTCTTTGGCACTCAGCTTTCGTTATGGTCCAACTTTCACAACCATACATGATTACTGGAAAAACCATAGCTTTGACTATACAGATCTTTTCTGGGAAAGTAATGTCTCTGCTTTTAAATACGCCATCTAGGTTTGTCATAGCTTTCCTTCCAAGGAACAAACATCTTTTAATTTCGTGGCTGCAGTCACCATCCATAGTGATTTTGGAGCCTAAGAAAATAAAGTCTGTCACTGTTTCCACTTTTTCCCCATCTATTTGCTGTGAAGTGATGGGACTGGAAGCCATGATCTTACTTTTTTGAATGTTGAGTTTCAAGACAGCTTTTTCACTCTCCTCGTTAACCGTCATTTCTTGGTGGTAGGAGGGTGGGGTATAGTATTGTAAGATTGTCCAGGTGGAGAGGGAGCAGAGTTTCATGGTTGTCAATTCCACAAATACCTCACCCAGCGGTTC
This sequence comes from Bos indicus, assembly GCF_029378745.1. Lineage (NCBI taxonomy): Eukaryota > Metazoa > Chordata > Mammalia > Artiodactyla > Bovidae > Bos > Bos indicus. Next base: position 65,720,077 of record NC_091780.1, on the reverse strand, counting down.
CCCAAGGCAAGGTTGTTTGGTTGTCAAATCTCCTCCCAGGAAGCATATTTTCAACTCACGGTACGGTGTCTGGAATGGGGTACGTGCTTACGGGTGCTGACTAATAACGCATGAATGTACTTGGTATTAGATAAATGCAGTGGATGCCGTGTTACTTTTTAAAAGAACACACTTGTTTCTTTTTGCCTTAGGTAGCCAGGAATGTGGGGCTTCTAGACTTGCTTTTCTCAGCATTGAAGATAAGTCGCAGCCTTTACCCCTGCAAACTTCAATCTTTCAAAACATGACACATGTAGCCTGTGAAGATGGATTACCCAGATGGTGGCCTTATAATGGTTTTTTCCTAGAATTTCTAGGACACGACTGAGCAACTGAACTGAACTGAACTGAACTGAACTATACAAAGATTGGGTTTTCAGTCAGTAACCCAGGTGGCTCAGGGGAAAAGAATCCACCTGTCAATGCAGGAGCCACAGGAGACACGGGTTTGATCCCTGGGTTGGGAAGATCCCCTGCAGGAGGAAATGGCAACCCACTTCAGGATTCTTACTGGGACAATCCCGTGGACAGAGGATCCTGGTGGGCTACAGTCCATGGGGTTGCAAAAAGTCAGACACGACCAAGCAACTGAGCATGAGCAGATGCCTAGAGAAAGTGCACTGTGGGTGTGTCGATAGACGCTGCGGTACACTGCCCGGATCCACTCTCCACCACCCCAGCCCTGGGGCACTCACTCCCCAGCTGCTCAGAGGGTTTTCAGCAAAGCACCTCTTTCCTGAGTCCTCTTGGGATTGCCGCCATCCAAAAAATCAGCCTCACCCAAGGTTACTCCCCCTCACCAGGCAGAGGTAACCTGTATGCAATGACCAGTTGGTATGGAGACCAAAAGGCTTTCCCTAAGGCGGGACAACTCTAACAAGCTATCCCAGTGCCCAGGACCCCGGGGGATCAGCTGAAGTCTTTGCTTCGACTGTCCTGCTGTTCACCTTCCTCTGCCTCATCTCACGTTTTTCAGCCTCCCTCCCATCAGGGTGGACCCAGGGACTCTCCCCAGTCAAACCTTCATCTCAGAAGCTAGATGCCAGGGAAACTGACCTGCAACAGATGGTACCAGGGGGTGGTCCAAGGATCTCTCAAATGGGATTTTGGAGCTGGCTCAGCCACCAGATGGCTGGCAGTGAGGACTCTATCACAGGCGATAGGGGAGCATAGGTATGGCATGAGGTGGAGGTGCAATCAAGACCCAAAGAAAGGAAAGCCCAGGAGGGTATGGCCCATTGGGTATCTGGGAATGACCCGGGAAGCCATCATCCTACCGACTCCAGATTGGATGGCTGTTGTGGGGGCAGCTTGAGGCCCTGGAGGAGGAGAATCAAAGACTGAGGGTGGTTAATCACCAATTAAAGGCTAATTAAGATAACCAGAGGGTCTCCTTAACACCATACAAATTAGAGACTCTCATTTCTTGCAGCTGGAGGCAGAAAGAGCTGACGATCTGGCCAAGGACTTAATTACAAGGATTGCCAAGCTCTGAAAGAGGCTGAATTCTCCAACCAGGCAGATCCAGCGCATCGGGGCCAGGGCAGGGAGCTGGAATCACCTGCAGGTTCTCGCACGGAGGTGTCCGGCACCCGGGCTGGGGAGGCAACAAGCCGGGGGCCAGGAGAGGTGGTGCTCCTTGGGTCTCTCTCCCTCGTTGTGTCTCTCTCCATGTGGTCTGTCCACCAAGAGTAGCTGGATTTCTAACACGATGGCTCTGGGCTCCAGAGCAAGTGTGCCAGGAGAGAGAGGCAGGAAGAGGCTAATACTGCTAATACAGCCCTTCATGACTGATCCACAGTCTATTAGTTAATGTGGGCTGAGGGGGAATCCTGCCACAGACAGGGCTTCCAGTGGTGCATGACGTGTTCCACTTTGTATGGAAGGAAGAGAATCCATAAGTATGGAAAGATTAGGACACCTGTTGATTCTTGAGCAGCACCCCATGGTTTGACTGGTTCCTTGGGGACCAAGAAAGCGAAGGATTAGAAGACGAGGAATGAGAAAAGGTCTGAGGATAAGGCAAATGTGCAGCCTTTAGGAGAAGATCTGTCAATCCCTGGGTTGGGATGATCCCCTGGACGAGGGCATGGTAGCCCACTCCAGTATTCTTGCCTGGAGAAGTCCATGGACAGAGGAGCCTGGTGGACCACATTCCACAGGGCCACAGAGTCAGATATGGCTGATGTGACTTAGATGCATTCCTGATGTAGGAAGATCTCTGGGTTACAGGTGGACATCACCTGATCTACAATGGAAGAGGCAAGACATACCCGAGGGGGCAAGATGACAGGGCTGGCTGATGTCAGCACACGACCAGAGTAGCCATTAGCCCAGAAGCGTGGCCTCCCACTGGCCGAGGTTGAATGTCCAACCTGTCAGCCACAGAGTCCAACACTGAGCTTCTGATGTGATGTGTTTTTTTCAGGAGATCAACCAGCCACATGGTGGCAAACTGAGTATGCTGGGCCCTTCCACCCTGAAAAAAGGCAGCCATTCATCGTGGGAAGTGGCACGTCTAGTGTAATAATCAGGGTACTCCAGCAAACAGAACCAATAGGGTATGTGCATCTACAGAAAGATTTGTTATAAGGAATTGGCTCACGTGATCATGGAGACTAGCGTCCACATTCACAGTGTAGACGAGCAGGCTCAAGACATAGGACATCTGGTGGGCAGTTCCAGGCCTAGGGCTGGCAGCCTGGAGATCCCGGAGATCTGACGGACAGATGAAGCCTGAAGGCAGTCTGCTGGGAATGTCCTCTCGCTCCAGGAGGCTGATCTTTTCATTCAATTCACGCCTTCAACTGATTGGATGAGTCCCACCCATACCGTGGCGAATAATCTCCTTCACCTGGAATTGGCCAATTGAGTGTTGACCTCATCCAAAACACTGTCCAAGTTGATACATAGAATTAAACATCACATCCTGGGATTTGCCTTTCCTGGCCCCCAAACCTCAACCAACCCCCTACTCACCTCATCTGAAGATTTAGAGAGTGTTTGATCCATCAACACAGAAGCCTGCATAAAATCCCAGCAAAGGAGGTACGGCCAAGTGAACACGCTGCTACTGCAGACTGAACCACCCAAACACCAAGGATGCAATTAGCAGCATGGCTTTTTGACAACACAGCTGAGATGCTGGCTTGAGGACGGCTGTCCTCAAGGACATACATGCTCTACATGGATGGCCATTATAATGGTGTTTTGTCCCCAGATGGAAAAGCATATGAGTCCAGGAAGCAAGGGCAGAAATAGGAAAGGCCCTGCTTCTAATCACTCCCTGTGGCTCTTCTGGGGAGTTTTGGTCCATCCTACGACTCAGTGCCCTGTGATTTTGGAGGTCCCAGTTCTCAAAGGGGGATCCTGCTGCCAGGGCCATAGAAAGAGTCCCAATAAACTTTAGCAGCATCTTCGCTTCACTGAAACTCACCCATTTTAAGTATGCATATCAACAGTTTTCAATAAATTTGCTTTATTGTGCAACCATCAACATAATCCAGTGTTAGACCAGCTCCATCAACTCAGTAAGATCTCTCACCCTCATTTACAGTTAATTTCCATTTCAACCCACAGTCCAGACAACCACAAATCTACTTTCTGTCTCTACAGATTTACCTTGTCTGCACAATTCCTATAAACAAAATCATACAATAGGTAACCTTCTGTGTCTGGCTTTCCTTGCTTAATGTGTTTCTGACGTTCATCCGCGATGTGCATCTGTACTTCATTCATTTTTATTGGTGACTCGTATTCCATGGTTTGGATAAACTGCACTTTGTCCATTCATCGGTTAACTAACATCAGGGTTATTTCTACCTTTTGGCTGTTAGAAATTAAGTTGTTATGGGTTTTTACATGCCAGTTTTGCGTGGACTTGTGTTTTTATCCTCCTTGGGTAGATACCTAGTCTTTGAATTGCAGAGTCATTTAGTAAATTTATGTTTCATCTTTTAAGAAAAGAAAGCGCCAGACCATTTTCCAGAGTAGCTGGACCGTTCTCTATTTCTATCAGCTGTGTTTGAGGGTGCCCATTTCTCTCTTTAGCACTTGTTATTGTGTATACTTATAATTATAGCCATTCTGGTGTGTGTGTGAAGTGGTATCTCATGGTGCTTTTAATTTGCGTTTCCCTGATGACTAATGATGTTGAGCACCGTTTCAAGCACTTATTCACCACGTGTTTATCTCCTTTGGTGAAATGTCTATTCAAGGCTTTTGCCCATTTTCTAATTGGATGTTTGTCTTTTCATTGGGTTCTTTCTATATCCTAGATACAAGTCGCTTATCAGATACATGATTTGCAGCTCCTTTCTCTCAATCTACAGCTTGTCTTTTCATTTTCTTATTAATGACTTTAAAGGTGCAAATGTTTTAATTCTGATGACGTCCAGTTTGTCAATTCTTTCTGTTAGGTTGTGCTTTGGATATTGAATCTAGGAAAACTTTGCCTCGCCTGAGGTTATGAAGACTTTATTAAGCATTCTTCTAAAAGCTTTATAGCTTTACCACTTACATTTATGTATGCAACCCCTTTAGAGTTAATTTGTGTGTGTGGTGTGATGCTGCTGCTAAGTCACTTCAGTCGCGTCCGACTTTGTGCAACCCCAGAGACGGCAGCCCACCAGGCTTCCCCGTCCCTGGGATTCTCCAGGCAAGAACACTGGAGTGGGTTGCCATTTCCTTCTCCAATGCATGAAAGTGAAAAGTGAAAGGGAAATCGCTCAGTTGTGTCCGACCCTCAGCGACCCCATGGATTGCAGCCTACCAGGCTCCTCCGTCCATGGGAGTTTCCAGGCAAGAGTGCTGGAGTGGATGATCCAAGTTCATCTTTCTGCATGTGGCTATTCAACTGTCCCAGCATCCTTTGTTGAAAAGCTTATCCTTTTCCCATTGAACTGTCTTGGCATCATTATCAAAAATCCATTGACCGTAAATGCAAGAATGTCTTGCTGGGCTCTTAGCTCTGTTCCACGGATCCACACATCCATTCTTATCCTGGTTCACCACCTGAAGCTTTTTAGGAACTTTGGAATTGGCAGTGAAAGCCCTCCCACTCTGTTCTTTTTCAGGATGGTTTTTGCTACTCTGGATTTTTTCGTTTCCATATAAACTGTAAGATCTGCTTGTCGGTGTCTATGAAACAGACTGCTGGGATTTTGATAGGGATGACGTTGACTCAATAGATTAATTCCGGGGGAATTGCCATCTTAACAATATTGATTCTTCTAATCTGTGAACACGAAATGTCTCTGTTAATTTAGACATTCTCTAATTTCCCTCAGCAATGTTTTGTAGTTTTCAGTGTGCAAGTTTCATGCTCCTTTTGCTGAATTTATTCCTGAGGATCTTATTCTTTTGTGCATGTTAGTGCTCAGGCACTTCAGTCGTGTCCGACTCTTTGCGACCCCATGGACTGTAGCCCACCAGTCTCCTCTGTCCTTGGGATTCTCCAGGCAAGAGTACTGGCGGTTGCATGCCCTCCTCCAGGGGATCTTCCCAACGCAGGGATCGAATCCACATCTCTGTGTCTCCTGCACCAGCAGATTCTTTAGCACTTGTGCCGTCGGGGGCACATTTTATTTTTTTTTTTGGATGCTACTAAATGGAATTGTTTTCTTCATTTCATTTTCAGATTGTTCATTGCCAATATATAAAAATGCAAAGGATTTGTGTATGTTGATCTTATATCCCATATCATAGCTGAATTTACTTACTATAGTAGAATTTTCGTTGAGTCCTTTGGACTTTCAACATATAAAAACATGCCATCTGGAATAAAGACAATTTTCCAATACTTCCTTCTTTTTAATCTAGATTGTCTTTTCTTTCTTTCCCTGGAGAAGGGAATGGCTACCCACTCCAGTGTTCTTGCCTTGAGAATCCCATGGACCGAGGAGCCTGGTGGACTATGGTCCATGGGGTCACATAGAGTCGGACATGACTAAGCAACTAACAGTTTTTTATTTCTTTATTATTTATGATTGCACTGGCCAAAACTTCCAGTAGAACAATGAAGAGAAGCGCCAAGAGCATCTGCCTTGTTCCTAATCTTAGAGAGAACGCATTTATTCTCTCATTATTTACATGTGGCCTTATCTGTAGGATTCAGATGGATGCCTTTTACCAGTTTGATGAAGTTTCTGTCTGTTCCAAGTTTGGCAGGAATGAGTTTTCTTTCTTTTTAATCATGAATGCATGCTGAATTTTATTAAATGATTTCTGTATCTATTGAAATGGTCATATGAGTTTTGTTTCTTATTTATTAATATAGTGCATTACATTAATTGATTTGGGGAATGTTCATCCAGCCTTGCATTCCTGGGATGAATCTCATTTGGCAATAATATGTAATCCTTTTTCTATCTTTCTGAATTCACTTGGCTAGTATTTGGTTGAAGATTATGGTATCTATATTCATGAGGGTTATTAGTCTGTCATTTAATTTTCTTAGTGATGTCTTTGTCTGCCTTTGGCACTGGGTCCTTCCTCAAAGAAGAAGCTGAGAAGGGTCCCTTCCTCTTCTGGAAGAGTTCATAGAATGTCAATGTCATTTCTTCTTTCAACATTTGATAGAATTCACCAGTAAAAGTTGTCCAGGAATTCTTTTGTGCAAAAGCTTTTGATTGCTAATCATTTTTTTCTTTTGCATCTTATAGGTGTATTCAGATTTCCTATTTTTTTCTGGAATGGATTGGGGTGGTTTATGTCTTGCCTAACACTGTATAGAGGTGTTCACAGTATTCCCATATACTTTTGTTTGTTTGTTTGTTTTCAGGCCTTTTGTTTGTTTGTTTTCTATTGTGGCTGCATCACTTGGCATGTGAGGTTTTCCCCCAACCCAGGATTGAACCCAGGCCTCTGCAGTCAAAGCGATGGAGCCTGACCACTAGGCCACCTGGCAACTCCCCTGGGTAATCCTTTTAAAGTCTACAGGATCAGATATCCTTCTTGCAGTAATAATTTTGATGCTCTGTGTATTCTCCCTTTCTTTCTTGATCAAATTAGCTAAAAGTTTGCCTATTGAGATGTTCTTTTCAAAGGACCAACTTCTGTGTTCATTGATTTTTCTCTATTTTTCATTTCAGGCTTCCCTGTTGGCTCAGTACGGAATCCACCTGCAATGCAAGAGATCGCCTCCAGCACAGGAGACATGGATTCCATCCTTGAGTCTGAAAGATTCCCTGGAGGAGGAAATGGCAACCCACTCCAGTATTCCTGCCCAGAAAATCCCAAGGACGGAGGAGCCTGGTGGGCTACACTCCTTGGGGTCCTAAGAGTCAGACGCGACTTTGTGACTAAGCACAACATTGTTCACTGCTCTTCTACGATGCTTATTTCCATTCTAATCTTTTTTACTGCCTGCTTTCTGCTTGCCTTGGGTTTGGTTTGCTCTTTTATTCTAAATTCTTCAGGCAAAAGATCGGATCAATGATCTGAGCTCATTCTTTTTCTCTAATACAGGCATCTAGGCTATACCTTCTCCTTTAAGCACCACTTTTGTGGCGTCTGATAGATTTTGATATATTTTTGATATGAATTTTTTTAATATTTTGATTTCTTATAGGATTGACTGATTTGATCTTCTTGCTGTTCAAGGAACTCTCAAGAGTCTTCTCCAGCACCACAGACCATTTTCATTCATTTCAAAATACTTAAGATTTCCCAAATCTCCTTCTATTTTTTTCTAATTCAATTTTGTTGTGATTGGAGAACCTCTCTATGAGTTCAACTTTTAAAAATTTAAAGATGTATTATGGCCTAGAACACAGTATATCTTTGAGAACGTCTCATAGACAGTGTAAAGAATGAGCATTCTGCTATTGCTGGTAGAGGTTCTGTAGATGTCAGTTTGTGGTGCTGTCCAGTCGCCAAGTCCTGTCTGGCTGTTTGCCCCCTCATGGACTTGAACACCAGGCTCCCCTGTCCTTCACTGTCTCCCAGAGTTTGCTCAAATTCATGTCCATAGATTCAGTGATGCTATCTAACCATTTCATCCTCTGTTGCCCTCTTCTCCTCCTGCCCTCAATCTTTCCCAGCCTCAGGGTCTTTTCCAATGAATCAGCTCTTCGCATCAGATGGCTAAAGTATTGGAGCTTCAGCATCAGTCCTTCCAGTGAAAGTTCAGCATTGTTTTCCTACAGGATTGACTGATTTGGTCTCCTTGCTGTTCAAGGGACTCTCAAGAGTCTTCTCCAGCACCATAATCCAGAAGTATCGATTCTTTAGTGCTCACTCAGCCTTCTTTATGGTCCAACTCTCACATCCGTACATGACTACTGGAAAAACCATAGCTTTGATTACAGGGACCTTTGTTGGCAAAGAGATGTCACTGCTTTTTAATATGCTGTTTAGGTTTGTCATAGCTTTCTTTCTAAGGAGCAAGCGTCTTCTAATTTCATGGTTGCAGTCACCATCTACAGATTTTGGAGCCCAAGAAAATAAAATATGTCACTGCTTCCACTTTTTACCTTTCTATTTGTCATGAAGTGATGGGACCAGATGCCATGATCTTAGTTTTTTGAATGTTGAATTCCAAGCCAGCTTTTTCACACTCCTCTTTCACTTTCATCAAGAGGCTCTTCAGTTCCTCTTTACTTTCTGCCATTAGAGTGGTATCTTCTGCATATCTGAGGTTTTTGATAATTCTCCTAGCAATCTTGACTTCAGCTTGTGTTTCCTCCAGCCATTTTGCATGATGTACTCTGCAAATAAGTTAAATATGCAGGATGAAAATATACAGCCTTATTATACTCCTGTCCCAATTTTGAAGCAGTCCATTGTTCCATGTACACTTCTAACTGTTGCTTCTTGATCTGCATTCAGGTTTCTCAGGAGACAGGTAAGGTGGTCTGGTATTTCCATCTCTAAGAATTTTCCACAGTTTGTTGTGATCCACATAGTCAAAGGCTTTAGCGCAGTCAGTGAAGCAGAAGTAGATGTTTTTTGGAATTCCCTTGCTGTCTCTATGATCCAACAAATGTTGGCAATTTGATCTCTGGTTCCTTTGCCTTTTCTAAACCCAGCTTGTACATCTAGAAGTTCTTGGTTCATGTACTGCTAAAGCCTGGCTTGAAAGATTTTGAGCATAACCTTACTAGCATGTGAAATGAGCATAACTGTACAGTAATTTGAACACTTTTTGGCATTGCTCTTCTTTGGCATTTGAATGGAAACTGACCTTGTCCAGATGCTAGTTAGGTTAAGCTGCTTGATAGGTAGTTCAAAGCTTCTACATCCTTGCTGATTTTCTACTTGCCCTATTAATTATTTTATAAAAGAGGTGTTGAAATTGTCCATTTCAAGTGCAAAGTTATCTATTTCTCTTTGCATTTCTATCGGCTTTTGTTTCATGTATTTTGAAACTGTTACGAGGCACAAGCAGGTTTAGGATCATTGTATCCTCTTGATTAATTGATCCTTTTACATTATAAAATATATCTTTTTTGTCTCTAGTAACTTTTTTTGGTCTTAAAGGCCTGTTTTTCTAATAATATAGCCACTTTGCTTCTCTTATGGTTACTGTTTTCTTGGTAGAGGCAGACTTCAGAGACAGTGTGGGTTTGGTTCCAGACCACCACGATAAAGTGAATATTACAATAAAGTGAGTCACATGAATCTTTGGGTTTCCCATTGCATATAAAATGTTTATGCCATACTGTGAGTATGCAGTCACATTATGTCTTTAAAAATGAACATACCGAGATGCCAGTCCAGGTTCAATGCACGATGCTGGATGCTTGGGGCTGGTGCACTGGGACGACCCAGAGGGATGGTATGGGGAGGGAGGAGGGAGGAGGGTTCAGGATGGGGAACACATGTATAATTTTTTTTTAATTAAAATTGAATAAAAAAAATTAAAAAAAATAAATAAAATAAAATAAAATAACATGTATATTGAAAAACATTAAAAAAAAAAAAATGAACGTACCTGATTTCAAAAATTCTTTCTTGCTGGAACTCCCTTAGTGGTCCAGCAGTTCAGACTCTGTGCTCCCAACGCATGGGGCCCGGGTTCGGTCCGTGTTCAGGGAACTAGATCCTGCATGCCGCAACTAAAAAATAAAAACAAAAAAAGAAGATCCCATGTGCCACAAATATAAATATTCCACATGCCTCAAAGAAGAGCCTGCCTGCTCAACTAAGACCTATTGTGTGTGTGTGTGTGTGTGTGCACGCTCAGTCACTTTAGTCGTGTCCCACTCTTTGTGACCCATGGACTGTAGCCCCCCAGGCTCCTCTGTCCATGGGATTCTCCAGGCAAGAATACTGGAGAGCGGTTCTGTGCCCTCCTCCAGGGGATCTTCCCCACCCAGGAATCAAACCCGCATCTCCTGTATTGTAGGCGGATTCCTTACCGCTGAGCCATCGGGGAATCCCCCTAAGACCAGGTGCAGCCGAATAAATAAATAAAATTTAAAAATCCTTTATTGCCACAAATTCTGGGCCTTCTGTGAGTCATAACAGTCGAATCACTGATCACTGATCACATGTCACCATAACAGATATTATAATAATAATTATGAAAAAGTTTGAAATATTGTGAGAATTACCAAAATGTGACACACAGACATGAAGTAAGCAAGTGCAGTTTGAAAAAGTGATGCCGACAGATTTTCTCAATTCAGCGTTGCCATAAGCTTCCAATTTGTAAAAATCTCCGTATCTACAAAGTGCAATCAAAGGAAGCTCAATCAAACGAGGTGTGCCTTTTACTTTTTACTTTCAATTTATTCTGTCTTTGAATTTGAAGTGTATTTACTGTAAAGAGCATAAAATTGGATCCTGGTTGTTGCTGTTGTTTATAACAATCTGACAATCTCTGCTTTTTGAGTTTTTATTTATGTTTAACGTCATGATTGGTGTGGTTCAACATGCATTTGCTACTCTGTTATCTGTTTCCTCTATTGTTGTTATTCAGTTGCTCAGTCAGGTCCGACTCTTTGCGACCCCATGGACCGCAGCACGGCCGTCCTTCACCTTCTCCCTGAGTTTGCTCGGACTCATGTCCATTGAATCAGTGATGCCATCCAACCATCTCATCCTCTGTTGCCCCCTTCTCCTCCCACCTTCAATCTTTCCCCAAATCAGGGTCTTTTTTCCAATGAGTCGTCTCTTGGCATCAGGTGGCCAAAGTATTGGAGCTTCAGTTTCAGCATCAGTCCTTCCAATGAATATTCAGGGTTGATTTCCTTTAGGATGGACTGGTTTGATCTCCTTGCAGTCCAAGGGACTCTCAAGAGTCTTCTCCAGCACCACAGTTCAAAGGCATCAATTCTTCAGCCCTCAGCCTTTTTTATTGTCCAGCTCTCACATCTGTACGTGACTACCGGAAATACCATAGCTTTGACTATATGGACCTTTGTTGGCAAAGTAATGTTTCTGTTTTTTAATACTCTATATTTGTCCTTACTTTTGTTCCAAGGAGCAAGTGTCCTTTAATTTCATGGCTGCAGTCCCTGCCCACGGTGACGTCTTACGCCTTTTTATTCATCTATTCCTCTGTTATTTCAATTCTGTTTGGTGTTAAATGGATATTTCCTCGTATGCTATTGCCATTCTTTTTTTAACATACATTTAAAAAATTCTTTTCCTAGTGATTGTTGTGGGGATTACAATATACAGCTTAACTTAAAATTTGTTTAGCATTGATACTAACTAAATTACAATGGTATACAGAAATTTGGCTCCAATATATCTCCCTTCCCTTCCCTCTCCTTTGTGCTAATATTGCCATATAAACATACAACTCTATGTTATAAGCCTAACAATACAGTTTTATGATTATCACTGCATGCAGTTCAGATCTATTGGGTTGGCCAAAAAGTTCTTTTGGGTTTTCCCACACCATCCTATGGAAACACCTCAACAAACTTTTTGGCCAACCCAAAACATAAATGAAGAGCAGAAAAGATTAAAAATATATTGACTGTATCTTTTATATTTACCTACACGATCACCTTTATGGGTGCTCTTTATTTCTTCCTGTAGGTTCTTGTCACCAGATTATTTCTTCTTAGCCTGGAGAACATACTTCAGTGTTTTTTTTTTATAAGGCAGGTTTGCTAGCAATGAATTCTTTCAGCCTATGCTTATCTGGGTGTGTCTGTTATTCTCTTCATGTTTGAAGGATAATTTTGCTAGATACAGAAAATTCAACTGTTTTTTCTTTTAGCACCTTGACGATGACAACCTGCTACCTTCTGGTCTCCATTATTTCTAAAGATAATCTGATCGTGGTTTTCTTTTACATGATGAGTCATTTTACTGCTGATGCTTTCAAGACTTTGTCTTTGATGACATATATGATAGTCATAACCTTTGACTATGATACGTGTAGGTGTGATTTTTTTTTTTTAGTTTATCCTCTGACATTTGTTGAGTTTATTGCAGGCATATATTGATGGATTTTTTTAAACCAAGTTTGGGAAAAATTCAGCTCTTATCTTAAAAAAATAATTCTGTGCCTTTCACCAATGGTCTCGCAAAATTCTGAAGCTCTGTTGGTGTTACACATTCTTCTTTCCTTCTGTTCTTTAGACAGTTTCTATCACTTTATCTCCGTGTGTTGAGTCTTTCTTTGTACAACTCAAATCTATCCTTGAGCCCCTCTGATGAATTTTTCATTTCAGTTTTACTTTTCAACTCCAGAATTTCTATTTGGTTCTTTGTTATACAGGCAGACCTCGGAGAAATCACAGGTTCGGTTCCAGGCCATCACAGTAAAGCAAATATTGCAATAAAATGAGTCGCACTTTATTTTTTGGTTTCCCAGTGCATGTAAAAGTCATTTACACACACTATAATCTAAGGGTGTGCAATACATTGTATCTAAAAAACAATGTAAGTGCTGTATTTTTAAATTTCTTTATTGCTTTTTTAGATATGCTAACCATTATCTGACAATGCAGGATTGTCACAAACTTTAATCTGTTTAAAAAAAAAAAGCAATATCTGCAAAGCTGAGTGCAATAAAACAAAGATGCCTCTGCTTTGCGTCTTCTTGTTGGTGTTCTCTGATTGATGAGTCAAATTTATCAGGCTTTTCTGTTTTTTCTTCTTCCAGTTTTATCAAGATATAACTGACATACAGCACTGTATAAGTTTAAGAGGCACAGCATAATGATCTGACTTACATACATTATGAGATAATGACCATGGAAAGTTCAGATGCATCCAGCATCTCATGTAGATACAAATAAGAGAAAAAATATTTTTCCTTGTGATGAGAACAGTTAAGATTTACTCTCTTAATCCCTTTCACTTAAGACATAAAGCAGGGTTGATTATATTCATCCTGTTGTATACGCTCCCAGTACTTATTTATCTCGTACCTGGAAGTCTGTATCTTCCAACCACCTTCATCCAATTTTCCCCCTCACCTGCCACCTCTGGTGACCTCAGGTCTGACCTCTTTTTCTATGATTTTGTTTGCTTGTCTGTTTTTGACTCACAACACCTTTAGTTTCTGGTGTATAACACGACGATCCGACGTTTCTGTGCGTTACGAGATGGTCAGCACGATAAGCCTCGTTACCAGCTGTCACCGTACAAAGACGTTGCATTATTCTTGACTGAATTCCCCACGCTGTACGTGTCTTCCCCGTGACTCATCTGTGTTGTAACTGGAGGTATGTACCTGTGATTTAGCTCACCTGTCTCACTCCTCCTCCTCCTGTTCCCTCCAACAGCACCCTCTTTGTTCTCTGTACCTGGGACTCTATGTCTGTTTTGTTTATTGTTTTTTAGATTCCAATTTTAGTGAAATCATACAGCATTTTCCTTTTTCTGTCTGACTTATTTTCCTTTTTCTGTCTGACTTATTTTACTATGCCTAATACTCTCTAGGTCCACACATGAAGTCACAAAAGGTGAGATTTCATTCTTTTTTTTTAAATAGCTGAGTAACACATGTGTGTATATATGTGTGTGTGTGTGTGTGTATGTCTGTGTGTGTGTGTTTGTGTATGTCTGTGTGTGTGTCTGTGTGTGTATGTGTGTGTGTGTGTGTGTCTGTGTGTGTGTGTGTCTGTGTGTGTTTGTGTCTGTGTATGGGGCTTCCCAGGTGGCTCAGTGGTAAAGCATCCACCTGCCAATGTGGGTGATATGAGTTCGATCCCTAAGTTTAGAAGATCCCCTGAAGAAGGCAATGGCAACCCACTCCACTATTCTTGCCTGGAAAATTCCGTGGGTAGAGGATCCTGGCGGGCTACAGTCCATGGGATTTCCCAGGCAAGAATACTATATATTTAGTGTGTGTGTGTATACATACATACATATATATATATATATATATATAGAGAGAGAGAGAGAACACACACGTATTCATCCATTCATCTACCAATGGGCACTTAGGTTACCTCCAAATGCCAGCTATTGTGTATAACACTTCAGTGAACCTTGAGTGCATGTTTCTTTTCTAATTAGTGTTTTTATCTTCTTTGGGAAAATACCCAGAAGTGGAATTGCTGGATCCTATGGTAGTTCCATTTTTTTAGTGTTACTGGAATGTAGTGGATTTACAATGCTGTGTTGGTTTCAGGCGTGCAGCAAAGTGATTCAATTATACACACACATGTGTCTATTCTTCTGTTAGATTCTTTTCCATTATAGATTATTACAAGACATTGAGAACAGTCTCCTGTTCTACACAGTAAGTCCTTTTGGTTATTTGCTCTTTTATTTTTGATTTTTGGAGGAGCCTCCATACTGTTTCCCACAGTAGCTGCACCAATTTACATTCCCACCAGCAGTGTACAACAGTTCTCTTCTCTCAACATCCTTGCCAAACGGGTTATTTGTTGTCTTTTTAATAATAGCCATTCTGACAGGTGTGAGGCGGTATTTCATTGTGGTTTTGATTTGCATTTCCCTGCTGATTAGTGATGTTGAGCATCTTTTATGCGCTGGTTGGCCATCTGTAACATCTTCTTTGGAAAATGTTTGGGTCCTCGGCCTGATTTTGATCAGGTTGGCTGCTGTTTTATGTTGTGCTGTATGAGTTCTCCGTGCTTTCTGGCTATTAACCCCTTGCTGGGTATATTCTTGCCAACATCGCCTCTTATCTGGTAGACTGCCTTTTCGTGTTGTGGATAGCTTCCTTTACTTGGTAATTCTTTTAAAAACAATTTCCTGGCTTGCCTACCAAGTCCAACACCTAGGGTCCCTCAGAGATGCTTCTACCAACTGCTTCTTTCCTGCATGTGACTGTGTATTCCTCTTTGTCTGTTTCACAAGTTTTGTTAAAAACTGGACATTTTGGATAATTTATTATAGCAAATCTGGATCCTGGTTCACTTCCCCAGGGGGTGTTGCTGCATTTATTTGTTTGTTTAGGGAATAGTCTGGATGAATTATTTAGAGACTAACTCCTCTTCCGTGTGTAAACACTAATGTCAGTGCTTTTTAAAAAAAAAAAAAGAAATCTCAGCTTCATCGTTAGCCTGACTTCCTAGAAACTGATCTGGGTAAGCATAGCTTCATAGTCAGCCAATAGCTGGTTGGAGGTTTTGCTTAAACGCCTGGAGCCAGTAAGGTTTCCCCTCCTCTTGCTGTGGTCAGGCATGCAGTTCACAAGCCTGTCCTGGCTTTCTCTGCCTGCACGGTCAGCAGAGCCAAGCAGATAAGCAGGCTCTCTCCCCTTTCTCCTGAGTACCCTCCTGTACACAGCCTCCCAGGTCCTCAGGAATGTGTGCAGCCTTATCAAAGCCCCCCATGGCTGTCCCAGCCCCCAGGTCTCTCCTTAAATATTTTGGCCTGTCTGCTGCTGCCCAAAATCAGTATTACAGCCCTTGGGCAGCTGTGATATTGGCCTTTCTTGATTGTTTTCTGCAGGGATGGCAATTGCTTTCGACAGTGCCCCCCGGAGAAGGGGCTTTTCTCTGGAGCTCCAAATTAAATCAACACCCTCCTGCAGCAGCAAGACTGCTGGTCTTCATGCTGCCACATCCATTCGGGGAGATGGGAGCAGTCTGGCTAACGTGGCACAGATTCCCCCCATTGTCAACCAAGGTTAAGTAGCTTCTCTGGAATCAACATCATTCAATTTGTCAAAGGCCTCTGGCTAATTTCCAGGGTTTCTGAGATGGTTGTTTGGACCACAGTGTCCAATCTTCTCCTTGCTTCTCCAGAGACAGGCTTCACCGGGGTCTTCCTTCTGCGGCTGCCCCCGCTAAACTTTTCAGTCACTGCCCAGTAGTGTCCAGCTCTCTGTGAACAGAGAGCTGTAGACAAGGAAAGGCATCACCACATTGCAGGAGAAACTGACGCTGATAAGGAGGAGGAAACGGGGCTTTGGTGAAATGATGGGGACAGGAGGGAGCAGTCTAGGCACCCCGGTGATTTTCCCTTCTCAGTAGACCTCTGCCCAGTTTGGTGGTGGATGGACCAGCGCAGAACCATGGCCTGAGCAGTGCGTGGTGAGCAAGGTTTCAGATTTCTAAGGACTGAGGGCCGTGTTCCCCTCCCTGTGTGCCACCTACACCGTGGGCGGTACCACCTTCCTGCAACAACAAGAGGACTCCAGACTGGGTAGCAAAAAGCCAGAGACACTCACTGAGTGGCAGGCGTGGCCTCAAGATCAGCTGCACTTTCCGGGCAGTAGGTTGAGCCCATGACGTTCCTCCTGTGAGGTTTCCTCAGGGAAAGAGGCCTCTCGGTCCTGGAGGAGTCGCTCTCAGGAGTTACATGGAGCACGTGGGAGCCAGGTGCACCAGGGCTGGACTGTTTCAGCTAGGCTCAGGGCCTGGGAGGGCTGCAGCTGACAGCACCCTGCTGAGTCCCAACCCCGTACTCCTAGCGTTGGCCTTGTCTGCAGAGGGCCTCGCCCAAAATCAAAGCCCTCTTCCTGGGGCAATCTATTTCCAATGGCTGGTCTATACAGGGGTAAAATGACCTAGCTTCCTTTCCCCATTGTGGGACAATGTTTGTTTTTTGTTTTTTTTTAACTTTTGGCCACATCACGTGGCTTGTGGGATCTTAGTTCCCGACCAGGGATTGAACCTGGGCCCTCAGCAGTGAAAGTGTGAAGTCTTAACCATCGCACCATCAGGGCATTCCCAATGTGGGCCAAGGCTGAAGAGCCATCACAGCTCCCAAACCCCACACAGGATTATCTGAAGCCCTCACGGCCACTTGACAACCCACCCCATCCCACCCCACCGTCCACTCCTGGCTCATTGATTCTCCCCACCGCCACCACCACCGTGAGCCACGGGTGTCAATCTCGTGAACGTTTCTCAACAAATCTCCCCTTCATAAATCTCCTTAGGGTATATTTCCAGGGGAATCCAACCTGCAACAATTGGTATTTCACTCTTGATTTAATCGTACACAATTAAGCCCAGCATTTATCATGAATCAATTCTCCCCTCTCCATTTTCCTCGCAGCTGGTAAGGAGAGAGGGGTGGCAGAAAACAAAACCAAACAAAACAAAACAAAAGCCTAAATGACAGATGTTAAAAAATGAGGGCAACTGTTCCATGAACAGGTAATTGCACCGTTTTTGAACGGCAATATCTAAAACGATGAAAAATCATGATTGCACAAGGCTGGGACCTCTGGGGACTTTGCCAGTGACTTCTAGAGCACCTGAGTTGGAAACACCTTCAGACCATGGATTGAGCAGGGTGCATTCTCCACACGGGGCACTGCCCTCAGAGAAGTCTATGACCCATAGGCCTACTGAATGAGGGTAAAACTCTTGGGTTCAGTCCTAAGAGTTGAACCACTCCAAGGGAAGGGGCAGAAAGCGGGGAGGAGGGCAGCTCTGACCTTGCACAACTGTGGGGCCTGGTAAGCAGTCTCTGCAGACTTTCTGATACTGGAGCTGGAAGAACACAGGGCCGGCAGTGGGGAGATAAGAGGAAAGAGAGGAGGGTAGGGGATCAAAAATCCATAAGCCGAGCTGGAACCCCACAAGGATAAACAGACTGAGGTCACTCCTCATTGCCTGTGAAGCTGGTGATATAAGCATCCTGCAAAATCCCAGACCTTCCCCACGAAGCTAAACACACACGTCCGGCCATCACTCGGGGATGGGCCTCCTCTTAAGTCCTGCAACTTAAATATTGAGATAGGAAGTTGGACTAGTGCCACGTCTTAAGCTAGATGATAAGGACATGAGAGACTAGAAGAAAGCAGAAATAATGAGCATATAAATACATGGACATATTTAAAAGAAGGAAGAATTACTCATAATTCTTACAGTCATTCCTACAACAGGCTCCATCATTGTAACTGATGTTTATAACTGCCTTCTTCCCACGCCTGCTTCATATTTCCGTTGCCTTTAGCAAACCCTTCAACTACTCGTGGCTCTTTGCCTTGCAGAGCGGCCCAAGCATTTATGTGTGGAGCGTCTGGGCTACTGGAGGCTCTACCTGAATTGAATCATTGGAAGAAAAGCTATGACAAACCTAGACAGCATATTAAAAAACAGAAGCATCACTTTGCCAACAAAGGTTGGAATTGTCAAAGCTATGGCTCTTCCAGTAGTCATGCATGGATGTAAGAGTTGGACCATAAGGAAAGCAGAGTGCTGAAGAACTGATGCTTACAAACTGTGGTGATGGAGAAGACACTTGAGAGTCCTCTGGTCTGCAAGGAGATCACACCAGTCAATCCTAAAGGAAATCAATCCTGAATATTCCTTGGAAGGACTGATGCTGAAGCTGAAGCTCCAATACTTTGGCCACCTGATGCAAAGAACTGACTCATTAGAGAAGACCCTAATCTGGGAAAGATTGAAGGCGGAAGGATAAGCGGGTGGCAGAGGCTGAGATGGTTGGACGGCATCATCGGCTCAATGGACGTGAGTTTGAGCAAACTCCAGAAGCTGGTAAAGGAGAGGGAGGTCTGTTGTGCTGCAGTCCATGGAGTGCCGAGAGTTGGACGCGACTAATTGAACAACAACAACAGCAAAGCTTTTCGTTGATTTTAATCACAGGACCTGGGAGTAATAAGAAATCGCAAGGTGACCTTCTGCATCCCACATTTCCCCAAACGTGTGGTGGCAACCCACTTTCTCCTCGATAGTCAGCATCAATCGCTCCAGCCAGTCCAGTCACCTTCTTTGCTTGCTGATTCAGCACCATGAGGAATTCAAGGGGCCAGTGACAGTCTCGACATCCTGCTCAGTAGAATCTCTGTTGTGTCAGTGATAAAAGTGTGTGTTCTGTAGATCCATGGATGCTAGTTCTGGCAGAGGCATTGAGGGCAGGAAAGGCAAATTCACATCCAAATAAATAACTGTTCCAGTAAGAACACGGTGCTCCCTGCTCTGGAAGGAAGGGGTCTAATGTAATCACTCTGCTCCCAGATGCCCTCACCCCTACCCTGGGGAACAACGCTGTATCAGGACCCAGTGCTGGGCCCTGCTGTTGGCAAATCAGACCCCCACCAGAGGCTGGAGGTGACCTGCCTTGGAGCATGGACATGAGGGGTGCTGGGGCCACGCAGAAGCTTCTAACAAAGCTGCTTGTTCCTGAGCCCAAGTGAGAATGCCAGTGTGGTTGAGCACGAGAACTATCCAATATCCACAGAACAGGCTAGCTACCTGGTTAACTCAACCTCCCTCTAACGAGGTCACCCTTCGGAAACCTTGGTGACAATTCCCATGGGACACAAATACCTTCACACTCTGGGCCCATTTGCAGGGGTCTAGCCACTGATCTCTCCCTCAAACCTTCTCATCACCAATTTTGTGACTGTATTTCTTACAATACTCTGACCACCCAGCCAAACCATTAGCCGTAGTCCATCCATCAACATAGGCCCATAGGTCTCTGGCCATATCTCCTTTCAGACAAAATGAACTATCAAAATTTGGTCCATTGGTAGGATTCTCCCTGCATCACTGACCCTCAAGGCTGTCCCAGAGTAGGACTATAGTCCTGCAGTTATCCAGTGTGGTACCTTTATCTAATGCAGAGCTGTCTATAAACCAGAGTGGAAGTTTTTCTTCCCCACTTAGCTGGGAGTTTATGGGAACTCCCCACGAAGCTTTCTCCCCATGACAGAGAAAAGGCAGAGACTGGGGGCCGTGGGTCTCACGATCACGTTCCCCTCGGATTCACTTTTGCCTTAAGATCTTGCTTGAGCCTGAACTGATGGGCTCCACTTCAATCTGAAGGAGAATGCCGCTTCTGTCTGAAGAGGAGGTGCCGCTGTGTGGCCCTGAGCAAGGTTTTGGGCGTCAGCACACACCTAGTCCACAAAGGGCCACTTGGCCGCCCTCAGGACAGAGTTCAGCCTCTACAAATAGCCCACGGGCAAGTCAAAAACGGTTTCTCAGCTACTCTCAGATGGAGAGCAGCCAGCCACAGAAGAGCAGGAACTGGCTCCAATATTCTAGTGGTCTGCACTGGGGTTCACCTCAGACGGGCTGCCAGAGGCTCCAAACAGCATCCTCTATGCCACTGACACTTCCAGCACACTTGGACTCTCTGGATCATGTGGCCCAAAAGGCAGAGCTGCTTGGATGGCAGCCTGGGCTCTCATTCTGGGCCCCCGCTCAAAACCAGCAGATTTTCAGGTCTCTCAGTAAAACACACACACACACATATATATATATATATAGGGTATATGTTGTCTCCAAAATCCAAAAAGATGCACTAGACATTGTGTTCCTTTTTTAAATTAAATTCCTTATGATGTGTTTTCTATTTCTCTGGGGCTTTGCCGCTGTGTGGGGGCTTTCTCTAGTTGCAGCGAGCAGGGGCTACTCTTCGCTGCGGGGTGTGGGCTTCTCATCGTGGTGGCTTCTCTTGTTGCAGAGTGCTGGCTCTGGGGCACGTGGCTTCGGTAGTCACAGCACATGGGCTTAGCTTCCCCCTGGCATGAGATCTTCCCGGACCAGGAATCAAACCTGTGTCTCCTGCATTGGCAGGTACATGCTTAACCACTGGACACCAGGGAAGTCCATGTCTCTTTCATAGTGATAGGAGGTGGCAGATGAAGCAACTTGTCCTTCACCTTGGAAAGTATATATCCACATGCCCCCCCCAAATTACTGAGCATCTAGAATTTTCCACTGAGGTGGAGGAGCCCTGAATTTTGTGGGGTTTATTTCCCACTCTCTGGCTGCAGGCATTTTCCCAGCTCGCCAGGTCCAATCAGTGTAATACCATCAGTGTGATGAACCGCGTGGTGTCCTGGTAAGGGAAAGACAAGCAAAATCCCTGCGGAGTCGATTATGAAAGTGCTGGAGAATTGACAGGCCCCGGGAAGGGCAGCAGTAACGTATTGCTGGCCTTGCCAACAGGTTGGTAGGTTTCCTCGCAGGTTTAAAGAAAGAAGCATGTGCTGGCACACTGGCTGCATAGCAGGTGTCAGCAGGTGACGTGCAGATTCGCTCCAGCTATGAAGCCACAGCTAGAAAACAGCTGCAGATCAGACTCACCACTTGATTCATTTATAGTAATTTACTCTCTTTCTTCTAGATCCATCTATTTCTTCTCAGACCAAATAAAGGAGTCAAAAGGAAGTATTGGAGGAATTCTGTATCTCTCACGCCTCTTATGGTGGCACTGATCTCGAGCAGGCCCTCCGAGGACACCGTGTTACTCTTGGTGCACGATTTTCATAGAAACACGTGTTTCCAGCGGCTTCTGTTTTGTCTTTCCTACCATCAGAGCCACCCCTCCATGAATCAGATACTCAGCGTGGGCCTTCTGTGGTTGAGGGTGTCTATTTTCATTATGAACTCCAGGTGAGGAGATAACCACAGGGTGGGTTCAGAAACCCACAGTGGGACAGACCTCAGCAAGGCTTCACTGTCCATCTGACTTCCAATGCTCTGACTGGTGAACCACAATAATGCTTTGGTCCAGAGAAATTAGTATTAATTCAGAGCCAGTGTCCAGGAGTCCCTGAACAGTCTGAGAAGATAAAAACGAAAGGCTTTGGCAGTGACATGGATGGACCTACAGATGATCATACTAACTGAAGTACAGACAGAGAAAGACAAACACCACATAATCTCACTTGTAAATGGAATCTAGTTTTTTAAAAATGATACTACAGATGATCTTATTTACAAAAGAGAAACAGAATCACAGATCTTGAAATCAAACTTATGGTTACCAAAGTGGAAATGTGGGGGCAAAGTGATAAATTAGGAGATAGGGATTAACATACAAAAGTTACTATATTAAAAATAAGTAACTAACAAGTAAATGACTAACTACAGGGCTTCCCTGATAGCTCAGTTGGTAAAGAATCCACCTGAAAGGCAGGAGACCCCAGTTTGATTCCTGGGTCAGGAAGATTCACTGGAGAAGGGAAAGGCTACCCACTCCAGTATTCTTGGGCTTCCCTTGGGGCTCAGCTGGTAAAGAATCTCCCTGCAATGTGGGATACCTGGGTTTGATCCCTGGGTTGGGAAGATCCCCTGGAGAAGGGAAAGGCTACCCACTCCAGTATTCTGGTCTGGAGAATTCCATGGATGGTATAGTTTATGGGGTAGCAAAGAGTTGGAAACAACTGAGGGACTTTCACTTTAACTGTATAATGCAGGGAACTCTACTCAATATTCTGTAATAACCTATATGGGAAAAGAATCTGGAAAAAATGAATATATATATATATTATATATATATATAGTTATTTTTCAGTTGCTAAGTCATGTCCAACTCATTGTGACCCCGTGGCCTGAAGCACGCCAGGCTCCTCTGTCCTCTACTAGATCCTGGAGTTTGCTCAGATTCCTGTCCATTGAGTCAGTGATGCTATCTAGCCATTAACCTCTGTCGCCCCCTTCTCCTCCTGCCCTCAACCTTCCCAGTATCAGGGTCCTTTCCAGTGAGTTGGCTCCTTGCATCAACTGGGCGAAGTATTGGAGCTTCAGCAACAGTCCTTCCAATGAATATTCAGGGTTGATTTCCTTTAGGATTGACTGGTTTGATCGCCTTGCTATTCAAGGGATTCTCAAAAGTCTGTAGCACCACATTTTGAAAGCACCAGTTTTATGACACTCAGCTTTTTTTATGGTCCAACTCGCCCATCTGTACATGACCACTGGAAAAACAATAACTAGGACTATACAGACTTATGTTGGCAAAAGTCTGCCTTTTAATACTCTATGTTGGTAGTAGCTTTTCTTCCAAGGAGCAAGTGTCTTTTAATTTCATGGCTGCAGTCACCATCCGCAGTGATTTTGGAGCCCAAGAAAACAAAATCTGTCACTGTTTCCCCTTCTGTGTATCGTGAAGTGATGGAATTGGATGCCATCTTAGTTTTTTGAATGTTGAGTTTCAAGTCACCTGTCTCACTCTCCTCTTTCCCCTTCATCAGGAGATTCTTTAGTTCCTCTTCCCTTTCTGCCATTAGAGTGGTATCATCTGCACATCTGAGGGTGTTGCTATTTCTCCTGACAGTCTTGATTCCAGCTTGTGATTCCTCCAGCCAGGCATTTCCCATGATGTACTCTGCCTTACAATGTTGTGTTAGCTTCAGGTTCTAATGCAACATTGGAAATCTACTATACTCCAATAAAGTTTCTTTTAAAAAATGAAGGGCTGAATAGAGTGCCTTAGCATTAGGACTAGTTCGGTATTGTTCTGATTGATAATAGTGACAGCAAACCATACTGATTCCCTTCTTATCTACAACTTGCAGAGTGACATCTGGATGTTACTAGGTGGCGGGGGAGCGGGGCTCAGGAGGAGACATCAGAGGCAGATGAGTTATCCCGTAGTTGGTGAGTGAGTGGACAAGGAGATAAGCAGAGATGCTCCATCCTGAAATGACAAAGCCTGGGAGCTCATTCTGCTCAAGAGTCTTCCTGATGCGCTCCAGGAATGATGGACTGAGATTGCCTGTCTCCCAGAAACTTCCAGGGAACACAGTTGCTAACACTAAGAAAATTGGGAATACATTATTTTTCAAAATATAAGGGAGGATTGGGTAGTGGAAAGAAAATTGGCATAAATGTTTAGAGAGCTGATGCTGGGGTTAGCCACTACTCTTGCCTGGAAAATCCATGGACGGAGGAGCCTCGTAGGCTGCAGTCCATGGGGTCGCGACGAGTCGGACACGACTGAGGGACTTCACTTTCACTTTTCACTTTCATGCATTGGAGAAGAAAATGGCAACCCACTCCAGTGTTCTTGCCTGGAGAATCCCAGGGACGGGGAGCCTGGTAGGCTGCCGTCTATGGGGTCGCACAGAGTCGGACACAACTGAAGTGACTTAGCAGCAGCAGCAGCAGCTGGGTTTAGCTCAACCCCTCTCCAGCCAGAGGATCTGGGGCACGTGTTTTTACCTCTTTGAGCCTGGATTTCATTATCTGTAGCACTGGAAGATAATATTATCTACCTCTTGGGTTGTTGAGTGGGTTACATGAGATGATGATATTACCGTACTTCACACTTATTATCAAAGAGATAAGAGATAGCAAATGTGGTGAGGATGTGGAGAAAGGGGAATCCTGTGCGCCATGGGTGGGAATGTAAATTGGTGCAGACACTATGGAGAACTACATAGGGGTTTCTCAAAAAATTGAAAAAAAAAAAAAAAAAGAACATGATTCAGAAATCCCATATCTGGATATATATCCAAAGGAAATGAAATCATTCTCTGAAAAAGATAACTGGTGAAGGACATGGCAACCCACTCCAGTATTCTTGCCAGAGAATCCCATGGACAGAGGAGCCTGGCGGGCTACAGTCTATGGGGTCACAAAGAGTCAGATACGACTGAGCAACTAGCACTCACACATTCACTGCAGGATTATTTACAATAGTCAAAACACGGAAATAACCTAAGTGTCCACCAAAGGATGAATGGATGAAGAAGATGTTTATATATGTGTGTGTACACAAACACACATGATGGAATATTATTCAGCCATTAAAAGAAGGAAGCTCTCCCACTTGTGAAAACATAGATGAATCTTAAGGACATTAGGTTAAATGAAGTAAGAAAAAGACAGATACTGTATGACTTGTATATATGAAACCTGAAAAAGCTGACCTCATAGAAACAGACTTGATTGCTGGTTTCCAGGGGCTGAGGGGTGCGGGAAGTGAGGAAATGGTGGCCAAAGGGTACAAACTTCTAATTACAAGACAAATATGTTCTTGGGATCTAGCTCAGTCGGTAAAGAATCTGCGTGCACAGCAGGAGACCTGGGTGGGGTCCCCGGATAGGGAAGATCCACTGCAGAAGGAAATGGCAACCCACTCCAGTATTCTTGCCTGGAAAAATCCCATGGACAGAAGAACCTGGCAGGCTATAGTTCACGGAATCGCAAGAGTCAGATACGACTTGGTGACTAAACTCCAAAACCGCTGATGCACAGATGGTGACTGTAGTTCACAGACAGCATTGTGTAGCTGATACTTGCTGAGAGGAAACTTTCAATGTTCCTATTACAACAACAGCCAAAAATGGCAATTATGTGAGGAGAAGGATGTGTTAACTAACTGTACTGGGGTCATCATTTTCCAAAGTAAAGGGATATCAAATTATCCCATTATACACGTTGAACTTACACAGTGTTCTATGTCAGCTGTGTCTCAGTAAAGCTGGGGGGTGTGGAATACCGTCCTTAGCACAGTGTTACCTCTGTAGACACGGTCACGTGTTATTGTTGGTGAGTCCCCTTCCTGCCCTACCATCTTAGGCATCATTTCCCAACCTGGGCAGCACTGACGTTTGGGACCAGACAGTTCTTGTTGTGGGGGCTTCCCTGGCTTTGATCGCTGTCTAGCAGCATTCCTGGTGGCTGCCCGTTAGGGGCCAGCTGCGTCAGTCCACTTTTGACAGTGAACATGGCCTCAAGACATTGCTTTATGTCTCCTGAGGGGCAAAGTTGAAAACTTCAGGCTAGTTATTCTTTTGATCTGTTTCCATGTTTGTAAGTAAGATAGTGAGGTGGAGATTAGATTCTTTCAAAGCTATATCATCCATGCACGCATTGCTTTAATCCTCTATTCATCACACCAATATTATGTGTCTGTTTCATACAAGACACACTATTTTTACTCTTATCATTTTTGGTTTTAACATTTGTTGATGCAACTTGTTCCTTTAAAATTTTTTAGATTATTTTTACCGTTTCACTTTTTGAAGGATAAACCTTAAAAGTAGAGTGTCTAATGGCTCTAATGTTAATAAATAGCTTTAAACTTATAAATTAATTTTGGGGATAATTAGTATGCTTGTAACACTGGACTTAACTACTCAGACCAGTACACACACACACACACACATATATGCATGCTAAGTTGCTTCATTAATGTCCTTCTTTGCATCCCTATGAGCTATAGCCTGCCAGGCTCCTCTGTCCATGGGACTCTCCAAGCAGGAATATGGAGGGGTTTGCCATGCCCTCCTCTGGGGAATCATCCCCAGCCAGGGATTGAACCCACATCCCTTATGTCTTCTGCGTCAGCAGGCAGATTCTTTACCACTAGCACCGCCTGGGAAGCCTTATATGTATCTCTACATGCCTCATACGGGGTCAGTGGCCGCCTAAGAAGACACCAAAGAGCTGGGTCTTGCTCTTCTTTCTCTGTCTCCATCTCTCTGCCTCTCTCCCTCACCCCCCCATGTGAGAACACAGCAAGGACATGGCCATCTGCAAGCCTTCACCAGAATCCTATCATGCTGACACTCTGATCTCTTCCCAGTCCCAGAACCATGAGAAATAAACGATAACTGTCTGTTGTTTAAAGCGCCAGGTCTATGGTATTTATGGTATTTTGTTCTGGTGGCCAGCACTTCCTTCACATGTAAGGAAGTAGACATACAGATAGTAGGTGGCCCCAAGGACACCAAGGTTAAAGCCAGGCCCCTCTGACTCTAAAGCCAGGGCCTCTTCCTGCTGCAAAAAGCATGACTTCACCTGCCCTTGGGTTTCCTTGAGCCCTAGGACACTGAACATTGTTTAAGACAGAAGCTCTTGATGACATTAAGGAGATATGCATTTTTTTTCCTAGTTGGCTTTTTTTTTAATCAAAGATCTATTTTGTCGATTTCCTTCTGGCATCTATTGAACTGATGTGTTTTTTGGCCTATATTTTAAGTTGCGATTTGGTCCACTCTTGTCTCTTTGCCGTGGTCACAGAGCGCAGCGTCTGGAGGGATACACGGAGCAGGGCCGCGCCCTCAGTGGGTTGGAGTTAGCTGGGAGTTTCTTTCCCCAGGCTGGGGCCTGGGGCTGGCTTTCCCCCTCCTTCTTCCCAAGAGCTCCGTGAGGAGGGTCTCGCAAGGGTGATACGCAGGCCAACGCTTTCTTCTTCAGTAGCAGGAGAGAGGCGCTGAAGGAAAGGCCGTCCCAGGGCCACATCAGAGGCGTCTTATCGATTCTAAGTGGCTTAACGGACATTTCCCAGACCCAGGGGCTGGATGCTGTGGGGAACTGGGTGCTGGGACCCTGCTCTGGGCCCCTGGAGCCCACCTCCTCCGTCTCCTGCAGGAAGCCCCCGCCCGTCTGCAGGGATGTGCAGATCCTGTCTCTTCCTCCCCTTGGAGCCCACAGGATATTTTCCTTGGCCAGCTGCCCGAGCCTAGGACACCCTGCAGAGGCCCCCCAGGGCAATCATCCCTCCTGGCCAGGACCCCCACCCACCCCGCCACTGGGGCTCCCCCATCCTCAGGCCCCCACAGCCAGGACCACCCGGCGCTGAGCCCACACCCCACCCGCTACAGCAACGCAGTCCCTTCCCCTGATGGTACCCCAGGCCCCTCTCGTCCCTGCGGAGCCAGCTCATCAGCCACCGCAGCCCTGCGGGAGGGGGCCGGTCCCGCAGGCTGGCTGGCTTCTCTTCCCAGGTCACCTGCCTGACCCCCAGCTTGGCTCACAGCCACTCTGGTCATCCATCACGGTTTCCTCCCTCCTGGACACTCCGGCGTTCACTATCTACGGATACATTTATTACCATGAAACCCGACTTGTTTTTCCAGAAAGCGCTCTACTTGATCATGAGTTTTATTAAAAAATATATTTACTTGTTTTGTTATTATATTAAAGATTTTGTTCCTCTACTCAGCAGTGTTAACTTGGTGAGGCTTTAGCACTGGGATTCTCTTAGCTTTGAAGAATGAAAAGATCTTCATCCTTTTTTTTTTTTTTTGCTCTAGGATCATCTCTATTGTGGGCCTGACCTGCTCCATCAAAGGGTCCAATGTGCTGCACCCCAAGTCAGGGAACAGAGCTGGGCCACTTTGGGGTCTTCTCCCAGCGTCGTTCCTGCTGGCAAAACTGAGGAATTGTGATCATTACTATTTTCCCAGAAAAATCCCTTTCATAGAAGCGTCTAGGTTTGTCGTCTCAACATTATCATCCTTTTTTTTTTTTTTTTTTTAATGGTTCTTGGAATGGCATCCGTCTCTGAGTTTACACGGCCCTAGCCGTCCCGCTTGTGTGTTCCTGCAAAGTCGAGACACCCAGCGCCCCCTGCCCGGCTGAATGGGAGGTGGACAGACAGGAGACCCATGCAGCATGGAGGGGAGAGGTGAGACCAAGCCAGGAGGACCCTCGGGGATGCCCAGCGGCCGGGCGGGGCAGCTGGGTGGGTGGAGGCAAGGACCTGGTGGAGGAGAGACCCAGAGAGGGTGTGGAAAGGAAGACCTCACCCCAAGGCCATCTGCCAGGCCAGTTAGGATAAGGCAGTTGACTGAGTCTCCTGTGCCCCTGAGGGGGACTCTGGCCGACCCCTCTCGGGTGGACACTTCACCTCTAAAATCTCTTGTGGGTGGTTTTAGTGACCTGAGTGGACACGCTTGCGACTTGAGGCCTGGGACCAGAGGAAAGGCAAATCCCCCTGGTCATGAGTGGGGCCCAGGTCATAGGAACACTTGGGGCCAACAGACCGATGCGCCAACGTTTAAAAGCTTCCAGAGCGTGAGTCACTCGGCCATGTCGGCGCTTTGCGACCCCATGGACTGTAGCCCACCAGGCTCCTCTGTCCATGGGATTCTCCAGGCAAGAAGACTGCAGTGGGCATCCGTGCCCTTCTCCAGGGGATCTTCGCCATCCAGGGATTGAACCGAGGTCTCCTGCAATTGCAGGCAGATTCTTTACCATCTGGGCCACCAGGAAAGCCCCCAAGTGTCCTTCAAATCTATTCTGCTCCCTCCCCTGGGCAATCCTACTTTCCCTAAGTCCTGGAAGGCCTAGGGTCAGCATGGGATTTTCAGACCCTCTGGAGTTCTTTGCTGGAATGCGGTAGCCAGGGAGAGCCAGCCCTCAGCTGTTTCGAGGGGACTTGAGCGTTCCCATGTGGAATCCCTCACTCCTCAGGCCCCAGCTCCATCCACACCGCCCGTAAACAGCTAGCCATCAAACCCAGGAAGAGGCCCCCAAGGGCCCTGGAGGTGGGACCACTGGGGAGGAAATTCCTGGGCTCCAGACCCCAGAGGGTGGGCTGGGAGGCCTCTGGCCTCCTCCGCAGCATGGGAAGGGCTGGATGGGGCCAGAGCAGGGCCCACCAAAGACTGACTCCTCTTGTCCAGGTCAGAGACCACCAGCGGGGAAGGACGTGTATAGCCCGGCGCACAATAAACTGGAGAAACACATGAGGTAGCCCTTGGTTTTTGTTTATTTTTTCAATAAACAAAACTTTTTTTGCATGTCTGGTGCAGAGACGGGGAAGCTAAAAAGAGCTCATCATTGACATGTTTGAAATTTTTCAGTTACAAGATCATCACGCCTGCTCCTCCCCCAGGTTGGGGACCACGCTAGGGACATGTCTCTGATGGCTGTCTTTGAGCTTCCCCGGGATTGGCGTAAACTACACACTACTCCAAACACACACGAGGTGTGGATGGGCAGTCAAGGATCCCAACACTCTCAGCAGAATCTGGTTACCCCATAGCGGATGGAATGGACCAATTTCTGCATGACGTGAAGACCGTGGCGAGGCTGCTGACTTGGTTCTGATCTTGCGGGATGTGTGTTAGAGGCGCTGTGGAATTTGGGTGGGGCGGCCTCATCGAGTGCTGGTAAGAGAGGATCTGTCACGTGGGCAAGTGAGATGGTCAGGCTGCGAGGGAGGCGTCTCCCCTCCCACGTTGCTTTACCTGCACTGCGCTAGGCTCCCTGGGGACTCCTGTGTGTCCACGCCCCTCCCAGAGGGCCCCTCATCCTGCGTCCTCAGCTCCCTGCACACCGCCTTGCACTCAGCAGGTGCTTGGAAATGCTTCCGGATTGAATGGATGGTGGATGAAGGATGAATGGGTGAGGAACTGGTCAAGGATAGGCAGTGGGTGGGGTGGGGGCGAGGGTCTTTTCCTTGTCGTCAGGAGACGTGGCTGTTCTCTACAACACGGAGGTCGAAAGCGTGGAGTAGAGAAATTTGATTGCTGTGTCCAATCTTAGAATTTGGCGCGAGGGGAGACTGAGAATCAGAACCGTCAGCTGACTCGATCAGGGGGTCTCACGTGAGAGAGAGGCTGGGCGGGGGTGCCAGACCCCCACCCAACCAAGCCAACAGTTCTTTTTTTTTGTCTTTTTTTAAATTTTATCTCTTAAAACAAACTTAAAATGAGATGAGATGGTGACTCCAATGACTTGGGTGGGGGGTAGGTAGAGGGGGTTGGGGTGAGGGCTGTTAGAGACTGGGGGTGAGGGCCAGGGAGGGGAGGGGTGGGGGCAGTAACTTGAGCTGGGGGCGGGAGAGGACTTGGGAGCGGGGACAAGGAGGGGCGAGGGTGCAAGGCTGACGGCTTGGGGCGAGGGTGGGAGGTGGTCGCCGGGGGAGGGCTTGGGACTGTAAGGGTGGCTTGGGCTGGAGATGACGAAGTCTGGAGTGATGGGGACAATGTCTTAGGTGAGAACTGGGGAGCCTGGGGGAGATGAGGGTCGGGCTGTGAAACACGATGACAAGGGGCTTGGGGCGGTAAACCGGTGGCTGACGGGTGATGAGCTGGTGGTCATGTGACAGTTGGTGACGCATGAGGATGCATGTGATTCGAATAACGGAGACGGCGTAGGTGACGGTGGCTTAGCAAGGTAAGCAAGGCAGGTAATAATGCTCAATAAGCTAAGAATATACATTCCTATCTTAATAATTCAAGAAACAAAATACTCCTAACTGGTACCCAAGGGCTGTTTAGCTGCCCAACTCCGAGAGCTGGAAAGCTAAACAGAACTCTGTCCCATCTACTTTTGCACAAAAGATAGATGCTCTTTTTTCTAAAAAAAAAAAAAGGCAACGTTTATCATTCAGAAGCTGGCTAGGTCTTTGGGGATCTGAGGGTGGTTAACTCAGCAACACAAACGAAATCCACGCTGTGGTCTGCTCTGGTACCTCTATGGCCACAGAACTAGAAAATGCCCCACAAGCGATAATTTCCACCAAACCCTGTGAAAAACCTTGGTGAGGGTTGTGTTGCTGCTCAGACACACCGGGGCACTTGCGGTTCAAGATGCACTTAAATTGCTGGGGGACATCTCTAACCTACAGGGTCGGAGGCAGGCACAGTTGCTGGGGCCTTGAGTAGGTGGGTAGGTTGGGGAGGGGGCTGCCTAAGGGTCAGCCCCAGACTGCACACTGGGACTCAAAGGGGGCGACCGTTTCCGGGTGGGCAATGGGCCAGGAGGCTCCCCACTTTGAGAAATGCAGTCAAAATTCATTTCAAATACATCAAGTGTACATCCAGGATAGGCCAAAACCTTCGGATCCCAGGATGAGACTTAGTCTTCATCAGATCCTAATTTTTTAGGGGCACGGTTTTGGTTCATCACTCCCTCGTTCCTAATTCAGATGTTGAGGGCAAGAGAGGACCCTGACGGTCATGGTGTTCAAGCCCCCGCCTGGAGGTGGGGGGGAGGAGGTGGCCCAGGGTGGGAAAGGGACTCGCCAAGGATCACACAGCGAGTGAGTGGCAGGGCTGGGACAGGGTCCCAGCACCCCCAGCAACCAACCCGGGGCTGTCTCTCTCTCTCTCTCTGCCTGACACACGGCCGCTGCACTCTGCTAAAATCCCAAGTCAATCGGGAAGATCGAAAGCTTTGCGGTGTTGACATGAGTGCGAGTCGGGAGTGGTGTGTGAGAATTAACGAACGAAAGAGATTTTAGCCCTTTTCACAGTGGGTGGTCATGCACAGCACTCGTAACGGTTTCACGAGGACCCTGTGGCCGAGACCCCACCCCTGGTTGGAGGGGGCGTCGGCACGGAGCCCTGGTACTGTTGCCATGTTTTTTTTTGGTCTTTTTTGATTTTAGGTTGAGATTTTAGAATAACATACTTATTTGTCTTACTCACTTAAAGATGAAATTCTCATTATTATTATCGTTATTATTATTTTTTTATATCATGCATTAAGAAGAGAGAAAGAGGATTCATCTGGCAATTACGTTGGTTGCACACACACGGCAGCGCAAAGGCAGGAGAGGGGAGCGTAGCGTTCACCAGATTTGACACAAAGGAGAGCAAATTCCACCACAAAGATAAGAACAGACCGCACAGAGAGACAGGGGGCTCTGCGGGGACCCCGAGAAGGGGGGGGCCGGTGGGGCGCTGCTCAGATCTCCTCCTCGCCGGCCTCCTTGGTGAAGGTGGTCATGTCGATCTTCTCCGGGAAGACGATGTTGACGGCCAGCTCCTCCCCGCTGTTGTAGTGCAGCAGCAGGTTCTTCTTCTTGCGCAACATGTGGTTGTAGCGCAGATTGGACACCCAGGCCTCGCACTTGTTGAGGAAGACGATGCCCATGGTGCCCAGGACCACCAGGCTGGTGAGCACGCCCAGGATGGTGAAGCAGATGGCCTGTCCCTCGGAGAGGAGCGGAGTGCTCTTGTTGAGCTCCTTCATGGACACCTTCAGGACGCGGTGCTCGGGCTGCGGCACCGGCAGCTCGTGCACCCCGGGGGTCAGGCGGTAGGTCAGCCCGTAACCGCTGGGCAGACGGGTGACCTGCTGGGGGCCCGCCGCGCGCTTCCGGCCACACCGGGGGCCGGTGAACGCGGGCTTGCACAGACACTCGAAGCTCACCTGGGAGTGCTGCAGGCAGGTGCCGCCGTTGAGGCACGGCTCGCTGGTGCAGGTGTTCACCGGGCGGCTGCAGGTCTTGTCCATGAAGCCGGCGGGGCAACGGCAGCGGAAGTCACCCCCGATGTCGGTGCAGATGCCCTGGTTCTCGCACGGGTTGGGGATGCAGCTGTTGGTCACGATCTCGCAGAAGTTGCCCGAGAAGCCAGGGGGGCACAGGCAGACAGCGTGGGGGGCCCGGCCCTCATCGTCCACGCAGCTGCCTCCGTGCTGGCAGGGCGAGCTGCAGCACAACAGGGCACAGCGTAAAGGGCCCTCGGGCGCTTGGCTAGGACAGCAAGGCTGCGGTGGGGGGCGGGGGGGGGTGCCCTGCTCCCCCCTCGTGCCACACCGCAAACCTCCTGGGGCCCAACCAAAGGGCAGGTGCTCAGAACGCTCGAGCTGAGGGAGTGCCAGCCAGGGAGGCCCCGGGGTAGGGGTGGGGAGTGGGTGCCTGGCACCGGGAGCCCCTGCCTGTGAGGGGCTCCCGGGCCATCCGAGGTGGGGTGGGCACCTCACCCCCATCACGCCGCCAACCTGGAACATGCCTGACCTCCCGTGCCAGGATGCCCATCTCCTCTCCCACCTCTATGTCACCTCTCCAACCAGAGGCATGACGGTTAAGTCACTGGACAGGTGGGGAAACTGAGGCTGAGAGAGGCAAAGTTAGTGATACCCCAGGGCTTCAGCCCACCCTCCCCTTAGCTCCGCCCCTGGGCCACAGAGGCGGAGCCAAGCAGGGTATCCCTCAGTCTCTCCCACCACCACCACCGCCGCCGCCCCCAGCCCCTTATTATTAATTTTATTTTCCGTGGAGTTCGCCTGCGGGCTATTGTACTGGGAAGCCCTTGGGGACTCTCAGAGTGAAAGAAATCCACGCTGTCTGCAAGGCAGGAGCAGCGTCTGGGCCTGGCTGGTTAATAGTGGCTCATTCACCCCAGTGCAGCCTGCAGACCGAAGCTGTTTGCTCAAAGCGGAGCACACGGAGCATTTAATGTAAGTGCTTTTAAACGAGCAGACCCTTTGTCATCTGATAAATGCCGAAACTCCGGGGAAGAAAGGGGCTCGGAGCGCAAGGAATCAGCATTGCTGCTGCAAGGGTGAGGGTGAGAGGAGCCAGGGCTCTGGAGGAATTTCAAGGACCCCAGGCTCTATTTTGACAGACGGGCTCAAGTCTATTAGGGAGGAAAGCAAAATATTTTAAAGGTCTTGCTCCGTATTTCCCCTTCCTGCCAGGAAGCAGAAATGGAGCTCGGTGGTCACCCCTGTCCTCCGACCTCACCCTGAACTCTGATCTTTTTTTCCCCTAATATTTACTTTTAATTGAAGGATCATTACTTTATAGGATTTTGCTGTTTTCTGCCACACATCAACACGAATCAGCCCTGGAATGCTGATTTTTAGAATGCTGCAAGAATGCTGGTTCCTGGCCCATGTGGCTCTGGGGGCTCTCTGCCCCTTCCCTGGAAGGGACTTACACTTCGGCTTCCTCATGAAACAGGGGCGTCCCCCCACCTGCAGCCACTGGCCCAGGACTGGAGACTGCCCTGAATTCTCGCCCGACCTCCCTGGCCTCCGTTTAAACCCCCTCCTCGGGGGGTGAGGAGGGCAGTGCCGCTGAGCAGATGAGGACCAGAACGGCTGAGCTGCTGGGAAGTCTGCTCAGGGGGGCACCGGAGAGGCCAGGGACCGGTCCATCTGCCGTGCCCACGCCCTGGTGGCCCCTCCCCATGAGGGTGGCTGGGGGCCGGACCCCCTCCCCCTTCCCCTCCCGCCTGTCCTGTGCTGGCCATAGCCCCCTCTCCCCACCTCCTAAGACGTACATCCCAGGAGACCCAAACGCAGAGCCTGCCACCCCCTCCCCCAACCAAAGCCGCCCCTAAGGTACGGAGAGCGGGTTTCACCAACAGCCTCGGGCACTGCCGAACTCTGATCTCGTTACGTCACCTTTAGAAAATTATGCCGCTGGGGCTCGGGTTCACAGTCCCCAATCTACTGTCATTCACACACATCAGGACTTGGGGACATCAGGGGAATATGAAATCGCCTTCAGGATTGTTTGGGAAAAAATGATGGAAAGGACACACTCCCCCATAAAGACCCCATCGCGGGGGCAGCCCCCCCGCAGGCTGCAGAAGGAGCACTTCCTCGGTCTTTTGTCCGCCGACAGGTCCGCCTGGGTTAGGCTGAAAGGGTCTTTAAGGGGTGGAAATGGGACTCTAAAGCAGCGTTTTATCAGATCTGCAGGGAGAGAATGCTCACCCATTCACCACGCAGGGCCCATCCATTTCCTGACAATCCTTTCCTGAGAACCCGGGGGCGCAGGAGCACTCGTACTGGCCGTCATCGAGGTTCAGGCAGGTGCCGTTGTTGGCGCAGGGGGTCGAGGTGCAAGCCCGGATGTCTGGGAGGGGAGAGAAAACCAGGGAGATTAGATGAGGTTGGTGGCGGGGTTGGGGGCACGGAGGCTAGAAGGAGAGCATCCTGGGTGGGGGCAAGGAGAGAGAGGCACCCCTCCCTCTGGTCAAGGCGGGGAGCCCGTGTGAGCAGCCCAGATTCTCTGCTTGTGGTCACTGTCCAAGGTCACCCAGCGGGGTCCTCAGTAAGGGAGCTCTGCGACTCCCCCAGAACCCTGACCTAAGTAAACAACTCTGGAGGCCGAGGACACAAAGTCACGGCCGTTCACCAAGATTTCACCCAGGCCCGCTGTGCCCTTTTTCCGGCACCAGGTCACCTCTTGGGTTCTGCAACACTGACCTTCACTGCAGACCCCTCCCCTCCCCCTAACGCTCCAGACCAGTTTCTAGTGTCTGAGGAGGTCCATGGTGCCCGGGAGGTGGAGGGGTGAGTGCAGCCCAACTAACTGTTAGATACATCACCTGCCCCTGTATACTGTTCCATCAAAGGGGAGTGGGGAGGTGGGGGAGGAAATGAGATGTAAAGCCCCCTGTTGGGAATCAGGAAACCTGATTGAACCCCAGCACTGCCTCGTCTCCTGGTGGTCTGTCTGCTCTCAGGTTCTGAACTAAGGGGGTCTATGATAAAAAGGTTGCATCTTTTGAAGGCGGTGAAATGAGAGCTATTGAGGGCTCGCCTGTCAGCACGGGTTTCCATGAACACTGGTATATTTCCACCGCCTTTTTACACCTCCCATCACGCACACTTCATTATTCGGGGCTCAGCAAGGCAGGGACGGGTTGAACAAAGGGGGGCCTGAGGCGGGGGCTCTCTGACCGGAGAGAGACCCTTTCTGCATCCACCTTCAGCCAGCTGCAACTCTCCCCCACCACCCTGCCACCCCAGACTCTATGCCTCACTTTCCCTGCTTATAAAAGGAGGGCTTCTCCCCAGCCCATGTCTGAGTCCCCCCTTCCCCTTGGGTTTTTCCACCATCTGAGCTGCCGCCTGAGCCAGGGCCAGCCAGAGACGCAGCGGTGACTGAGGGGCAGCTCTGGGTGGGGGTCCCCGGGGGCTGTGGCCACACACGTGCAGATGGATTCGCTCTTTTCAAGAGCCCTGCATCCTCTCAGGGAGAGGGGATGGCTGTCCGTCAGTAAGGAAAAGCCCCGCACGCCAGGCGAGGGCCTGTGCAGAGCTCACACGAGGAGTCTGGCCGTCACAAGGGGAACGTAGGGGATTTATCACTATGGGAAGGCCCTGGGCGTGAGCGCCAGGCTCCTGTCACTGAGAACCTTACGTGTAAGCACAAGAGCTATCGACCACCCACTCCTCTCCCACTCCTCTCCTGCAGTGAGAGCCGAGGATCGGCTCACCTTCTCCCCCTCCCTCCAGGGCCTCCAACCCCAAAGTCGGGTGGATTAAGCCACCACAAGGGGAGAGCGGCGGGGGGTCTTTGCCTGCTGGGGCAGCAGCTGTGGCAGTGACAGCCTCAAAGACGGGTGAAAAGGGAGAAGGCCAGGAACTACCCGGAGGGCAGCTTCCTCTGGACCCAGCCGCCCCAGGCTTTTGTCGACCCAGTGGGGAGGGACCTTTTGTCTGGGTCCCGGGCTTAGATATCACAAAGAGTGGGGCTCCGGGCTAAAAAGCCCTGATCCCCAATGGTGGTTTTTCCGGGACCCCCTTGGGTCCCCCAAACAGCTCAGAGATTCTTGCAGGGAGTCAAGCCCTGCTGGCCAGAGCCTAAGTCAGCTATAGGGAAAAACCTGCCTCGTGCGGGTGTGGGGGAGGGCACTTTAAAGACCCACATGCTGGGGGATCTTGAAAGCCCACTATGGCTTTGCGCGGAACGGTAACATTACAGTTCTTAGGTTTTTCTCCAAGGAAAGCATTAGCCCCCCGATGAGAATGAACACATTTTGGAGGCAGAGGGTGGAGTTTGGTAGCCAGCCGGCTGTTCTCCTGACTTCCTAAGAGTCATGAGCAGACCCAGTTGCTTCCCTGAGCCTCAGTTTCCCTCCTGGGAAACTTTGCAGACGCTGGCGTATGGCAGCTGCCTACACTGCCAGGGGAATTTTCTCAAGGACCCTGGTCTGCCTGGGCTTCAGGGCAGGTTTTGCCAAACAAGAATGGGCTCGGTTGAACATTTTGCAGCCTGAAACTGCAGCGACAGCCAACTGTCCACTTCTCAGGGTAATGGAGGGCAAAGATGGCATAAATTAATGAAATCAACAGATAACACCAATCTGCACTCGAGCTACTTCTCAGCCTTTCCCGACCTGCCACCCCCCAGCCCCTACACCTGGCCTCGTCCAGCACAGCCCCCAGCCCTGTCCCAGTGGTCCTGACCTGGTAGCCGCTGGCCCCAGCGCTCAGCACCCAGCACCCTCTCCACGTGTGTTTGCGTGTGTGCTGCAGCATCCTTAGTAGCCTCACCTGTGGATTCCTTGGCATCTTGGCTCTGTGACCCTCCCCTCTTTGAGCTTCAGTGCCCCCACTCCCCCGGGACAGATTTCTGCCGTCCCCACCCTCTCAGCTTTGGGTGGCGTGATCCTTTTGGGACTCTTTATTCAACAGGCAGCCCCCCCGCCACCCCCCACCCCAGTGCCTTCCCCACTGCTGGGCGCTGGTGGTGCAGTGGGGAGCAGCAGTAAGTGCCCCCTCCCCGTGGGGAAGCCCCCAGCACCAGTGGGAAGCGGATAAACAGATCATTACCATCCAGACTGCTGGGTGTGCTGGGCGAAGGCCGCAGGGGGAGGGGAGGCAGCCGCCACCGCACTGGGCGGGGAGGAGGTGGCTGGGGGCAGGGAGGGCAGGGGCAGGCGCCCACCTAGGTCACAGAGGTGTCCGTCCCAGCCGTCCTTGCAGATGCACTGCCATGGCTCCACGCAGAGGCCGTTCACACAGCCGGGAAAGGTCACGCACTGGTCACACAGGGGACCCTGCCAGCCAGGCTGGCACCTGTGGGGTGTCGGTGGGGGAGAAAGATGGGGGCATGTGAGTGGGGGGGGACAAGAGTGGAGAGGGAGTTGCTGTGGAACTGACAGCGCTCGGGGAGGGGGTCTCTGCACAGTGCTAGGCCGGTGGGTCGCGGGAAACCAACGCCAGTCACCTGAGCGGGAAAGCTTAGACTCGAGGTGAGCTGAGGGGCCGGGCAGAGGGGTCCCTAGGAGCCAGGGGAAGAGCTGCCTTTTGCCGCAGTGGCCCGCAGTGGTCTCACCCTGCAAAAGGCTCTCCTGCCCGCCCCCATCTCTGAGGAAACAGACAGGAGCCAGTGGCACCATGTCCCCCCCCCCGCCCCCGCCATCCCCAGACACCCAGTCCTCTTCCCCCACCCTTCTCCCCCAATGGTTGGTTTTCTGTGTGGGCGAGGGCGCTGTTTGCTGCAGTCCAGGGGCCCCCCACTTTTTCTGACTGCGTCACAGCTCCCCAGAATTCTGCCTTGCCCCCCCCCACTCGTCCCTGCCACGAGCTGCCTCTGGGGAGCCCCTCCATTACCTGCACACACTGTCATCGTCGCAGAATCCATTTTCAGGGTGGCAGGCCGGGAAGCATTCAGCTCCTGGGGCACAAGAAAGGTTACGCCATTCGCCGCACGAGGCCCAACAGGCCGGGAAGGCGGCCTCCTCCCCACCGGGGCTCTACCAGCCTGGCCCACAGTCAGGCACGCCATCGAAAGCCACCCAGGGGAAAGCCCCCGCTGCTCCCGGGTCTGGGGTCATCACAGCACACTGCCTAGCTCCCGGGGCCCGGTCAGACACCCAGCGTCCCTCAGAGAAACGACAAACGTCAGGCCCTTCAGGGCAGGGATGGGGAGACATCGAACCAAAAGAGCTTGACCCCGGGGGACTGGGCCAAACCCTCAATTTTACAAAGTGAGCTAAAGGTGGGGCGGGGGACAGATTTTTGAGGTATTCAGCTCGGGAAAGCTCAGACAGGTCCACCTGGAAGGCTCATAGGTAAGGCGTCTGAGTTTTCCAAAGGTTAATCCCAGCGAAGCCAGGCACCCAGGTCAAACTCCCCACCCCAGGCGCTTGGTATTAAAAAGACCAACAAGGGTTTTGCGGACAAGACTGCAATTCTGACACCCTTTAGAGATTCTAACACTTTAATAGGCACCTACTGTGTGCGTTTATTTTAACTCTCAGCAGCTTTTCAGACAGCCCCCCCATAAACACTGGCGCAGTGGGGGGGGAGGGCCCTGCGCGAAGGGGGTATGCTGCGTCACGGACAGATGGCCGCCGCAGACAGGAGTGTCGCAGCCCCTCACCTAGACCAGCGCCACGCGGGAGGGGCACGGCCTGCGCTCCCGGCTGGGACTCTGGGGCGACGACGGCAGTCACCCTCCATAGCCCCCACAGGCCTGCTCCCGAGCGCACACGCAGAGACCCCCCCCAAAGTTGCACCCCAGAGCGTTTTCACAGAGGGCTCCCCAGCATCACCTCGTTTCTCCATACCTCCGCTCTGCGCACCGGGCCCCTGCGAGCGCCACTTCTGCGGGGCGGGAAGGGGCCGGGGGTCCCACAGCCCTCCCGCTCCCCGCGCCCCCCACCCAGGACCCCAGGGCCGGGCTTGGCATGCGAGGGTGGCAGGGGGGCGAGGCAGGCACGGCGCGGGGCTTAGGGTTAGGCGGGACGGGCGGGAGTCGGGGCGCACGGGACGGGGCGCGCGGGGCACAGGGCGGCCAGGGGGGCGTCGCAGGCTTCCCCAGAGGGGGCGCGAGCCGGGCCGCCGGGGGGCTCACCATGGGCACTGCGGCCGAAAGCCAGCAGGAGCAAGAGGGCGGGCAGGAGGGCTGCGGTCGCGGCCATCGCGGGGCGGCCGGGGGCGCGGTCCCGGGAGCGGCGCGGGCGCGGGACCTGCTCCGGGCGCCGCGCTGGGCTTCTGGTTGCGGACGCGAAAGGGGGCGCGGGCGCGCGGCGAGGGGAAAGCCAGGGCTGCACCGGGCTGCGCGCTGCGCTCTCCGCTGCCGCCGCCGAGCTGCCGCCGCCGCCGCGCGCGCCGCCCTTTTCGTACCGCGGCCCCCCCGCGGCCCCCGCCCCTCGCCCCCGCCTTCGTGCGCACGGGGCCGGCGCCGGCCAGTCCCTGTGACCCCCGCCTTTCGCGGGGCCGCCCCCCACCACTGCGGTGTCCCGGAAACCCGCTCGCGCACGCGGGCCACTCTTGGCTAGACGGGCACAGGTACCCCGCGCGCGTTGGGCACACGTTGCCCCCACAGGACGGCACACGGGCGCGCACACACGGGCCGGCTTGGAACAAGTCTCGGTAGCCGAACCTGGGCTGGGCCGCAGACCCCAGGAAGACGCGAAGACGCGCTCGGAATACAAAAGCACGCACAGAAACACCAGAGCACTGATCGCCAAGGTCCCGAGCACGCATGGCATGGTTCACGCACCCAGAAACACACAAGCGCACACTCTAGACACCGGGGAAACGCACACTACCCCACACGCAGCGGGAAGAACACTTAGGAGAAGCCTTGGGGCACCCACTCTCCTAGCCATAAACACGCAGGGGGAAATTGCAGGCACTCTTGTGGGAGCACATACAGCAACCCTGACACTGCGACACACACAGACACTGCAACACACGCGCACGTCATAGAAATGGCCGGACCGCCACAAGCTTGCTCAGTCACAGGCACGCAGACAGGCAGAGGACGTAGAGTTATGAAACCCGGGCGTCCTCAGCATGTGCCAGGCCGTCTGCACAGGGCACGTGTGCAGCCTCGTGACACCTGGACACGCGAATACCCTGGTGACATGCAGACACCTGGGCACATGTTCCATCACGTACACACACACACACGCCATCAGGCCCTAGTCCCGCCAGAAGGCTCTCATACATCTGATTTTCACACGCACACACACATACACTGTCCCCGAAACTCACGGATGTCAGGCTCTTGGTTACACGCTTATCAAGACACACATACAGGCACCCAGCACAAACAGGCACGCACGCACACACAGGCCCTATCACGTCCATCTTCACCACCGTGACATATGCGGGCAAGCTCACAAGTATGCTCACACGGACACGCACAGTTGCACACCCGGCACTCAGCAGGTGTTCCATATCCACCGGGAGGCCTCCAGCTGGGGGTCACACAGAAGTGCAGCTGGGGGTGGGGACCCTGCCAGAGACCCTGAGAGTTCCAGCCCAGACATAGAGCCCCGCACTCTGCTGGGCCAACCACCCTCTGGGCCCGTCCCTATCAGGGAGGTTTAGGGAAATGGAGAAGGACCTCTAGGCGAGCATGGCGGGTGGTAGAAAGGAATCCCAGGTGTGTAACCTCTGGGGAGGATACCAGGAGGTCCTGAGCAGATGGATCTTCAGTGTGGGCTTCACTTGCATCCGTTAGTTTGCAGACAGATGCCGAGGGCTGGGAGGGGTGGCCTACTTTTCCCCCCACACCTGAGTGGGGGGTGACCTCTGCCTCTCTGAACCTGGCTTTTGGGCCGTCTCACAGGGCCCTGGCAGGTTTGAGAACAGACTTACTGTCCTTGGCCCTAAGGCCCTAAGTCCGCACCCTAGAAGCAGGACCTAGTCTGGGTGGCCTCCTGGAGGCTGGAGGGAAACCCCCACTTCCTTGTGGACGGCTCCTCTTCCTTGTCCACCTCTGCTGAAGATCCAGAAGCAGGGGGTGCTCTGGGAATGGCTTTGGAGAAAGATCACGCAATAGTTGCCCAACCAGCTTCCCGCCCCATGGCCCCTGCCTTTCCGTGACCTCGTTCTCTCCCACGAACGCTCTTCTCAAGTGAAGAAACAGTCCAGAGATGGAAGGACTTTTGCCCGAGGCCCATGGGCTACAATGGGAGCGGCCGGAGGTCCACTGGAGCTCCTCTGACCGCACCCCGCCCCGCCCCCCCCCCCCGACTTCCCTCCGAGGACCCTGACCTCAGCCTCCAAAATTATCCCCGGAGGAAGGGAGGGCTGGGTTGCCAGCCAGACCCTAAGGAATGGGGGTGGGGGGGCAGGGGGAGACCTCAGGACCCAGCAGCTCCTCCCCACCTCTCCTCCCACCAAGTCACCAGGTGCCCGTGTGGACAGTACCGAGCACCAGGGGTGGGGGCTGGCAGCCATGGAATGTGCCCCCTCTAGACTCCTCCCTTCCCTACCTGGACCCCTTCCCACCACTGCCCTCCCTGGTCTTGGAAAGGGAGGGAGGCCTTGGGAGGGCGGTCTCCCTCACAGACTTCCTCTGGAGCCCAAATGTCACGAGCTCAGGCCGAAAGGGCACTCCCCTGGCTGGTTGGCACCTGCTTGCTAACCCCAGCTCCATCCCCCGCCTATTGAGCACTGGTCACTTCCACTCTGAGCCCAGCTTCCTTGTCTAGAAACAAGGAT
Organism: Bos indicus; assembly: GCF_029378745.1. Lineage (NCBI taxonomy): Eukaryota > Metazoa > Chordata > Mammalia > Artiodactyla > Bovidae > Bos > Bos indicus. Next base: position 65,677,310 of record NC_091780.1, on the reverse strand, counting down.
GGATATACCACACTTATCCCCAAAAGGAACTCGGGTTTTCTTAAGTAGAAACCCACCATACTCACAAGACCTGGCCCCTTCCTGCCCTTGCAACAGCTGTCACCACCAGGCCTCCACCCCAAGCAGCCAGAGAGAGCTGCTGGCCAGGGATGAGGTGCCCATCCGGTCGGGCAGGCTGAGCCCTTTACCAGAGCCCTCGCAGAGCCGCTGCTGGGAAGCCGGTGGGGTGTTCCTGCCTGCCCGGATCTATAAACCTAGAGCTTTCTGTCGCTTTGCTCTAGTCTCAACAAAGGGTTTGTAAATTCAGGAGCCCTGAGATTTCTTTTCAGCCGGCAGACACTGAGAAAGGGTAGCTGAGGAGCCGTGGGGAGGGGAGGTTGGCGACTGTCACAGGCTTCCAGGCTGCACAAAAAGAACGAAAATGCCAATCCAGCCCCTTGGGGAGAAGTCGACACCGCCTGCTGGTTGCAAGCAGACCCTGGGGGCTGGGGGGGAGCACAGGGCAGCCCCTCCTCTCTCTATACTTCCCTCCCCTCCCCCCACCCCTTTCCAGAAGAGGCGGATGGCCCCTCCCTCGGAAGATGCTTGGCCCCTGCTCATCACAGCCTGGCGTGGCAGGTGGTCCACACAGGTAGCAGAGGTCAGACCTGCCTGACCGAGCTGAACTCCATCCCTTTGCTAAGCCGGGGTGGCTCTGCCTGCTTCTCCGCCCCTCCCCTGCCCCCAGCCCAGCAAGCAGGAGCAAGACAGCAAGTGGTCCTCTGGTTAAGAAAAAACAGGCTGGGCTTCAGCCTTCCAGGGCAGCAAGGTGATGAGTGAAAGTTTTCTGAGAGAATCAAAGAAATGTGCTCTCCAGCCTTTTCCCCTTCCCCCAACTCCTCTCCCCCTCCCCACTCTTCAAACACTACATGGCCCCCGGCCTTCACCAGCCCCCTTTGCCCTTGATTAAAGACAGAATCACTGATCAGAGAAGCCCAGCAGGGTCCAGCTGGAGGAGCCTGGGAGACCAGCTAATAATCCTGGGTGCCCGCAGCGGGGTAAAGCAGTCTGGGGGCGGGGCTTCAGCCCCACCTTGCCATCCAACTCTGGGCCCCTACTGGTCCAGCCCTAGGTGAACACAGTAGAGCTGGGGAAACTGAGGCCTGGTGAGGCCTACCGGGAGCCTTGGTTCCCTCTTGCCCCCAGATACTGCATCCTCCACCCTCCCTCCAGAAGAGGACCCGGCTCTCCTGGCCCTGTCTGAGAGGCAGCTCTTCCCACGGCGTGCGTGCTAAGTCACTTGGGTCACGCCTGATTCTGTGCAACCCCATGGACTGTAGCCTGCCAGACTCCTCTGCCCATGGGATTCTCCAGGCAATAATACTGGAATGGGTTGCCATGCCCTCCTCCAGGGGATCTTCCTGACCCAGGCATCTCCTGCATTGGCAGCTGTGTTCTTTACCGCTAGCGCCACTTGGGAAGCCCATGGCACTTCCCATGGCACTGCTCCCGCAACCAGTCAAGCCGAGTGCAGAAAGCTCAGGGCTCCTGGTTAGAGCCCTAAAGCTGAAATATCCTAGAGACTGCCAGGTCGGGGTTTGCAGCGAATGGGGACTGCCTTGCTGCCGCTCTCTGATGCCCCCTGGGACTTAGATTCGGGTTTAGCTGAACCTCATCAGGGCCTCTTCACGGCTGGACTGGTCAGGATGGCAAGGCCCACTTCAGAGATGAGCATGCTAAGGTGTGAAGACACCGAGACAGGCGTTCAGCTAATGAGTAGCAGAGCTGGGATTCACGCCAGAGGCTTCAGGGACTCCGAGCTCCCAGGCTCTCTGCTCTGCCAGCCACGTGGTGGGAGACACCCGGGCCCACAGGAGGACCGGGACACCCCCGGGACCCAGCTGTCCTCTCCTTGGGTCGGGGGCTTGGAGCGCTTCTTGCAAACACCGCGGAGCTGCGTGACTGCCGTGATGACAGTTCTTTTCCAAAGCTCAAGTTCATCTTTGGAGAGAGAAATTATCTCTTTTTCTGCCAAGCGGAGGGGGCTTGGGGGCGGAGGATGGAGAGAAATGAGAGACACACCCGAGCACATTTCAGATCTGAGAACATGATGGCTTGGTTTCGAGTTCAATCAGAGAGAAGCCTCTTCAGTCTGAAGTGGCGTTGCGCTCAGCTGGGTAGGAGAATGTGGCCTGGAGAGGCATGTGACAGAGGCCCACTGCGGGGGTCTCGGCGGGGCCGCGGGGGGCTCGAGCACCCCACACAGGCCTGCATGTGACACGGGGAAGGAACAGCCTCGGCTCCCCAGCAGGGACGCGGACAAGAGCGCCTGGTCTGGGTTCGTCTTTAGTGTTGACTTCTGCCCAGTCGCGTCTCTTACCGATTTCTCATCCTCCTCGGATGGTAGGATTCAAAAATAGATTTTTCTCGCTTCCTTTCTCGCCATTGGAATCAACGTGGATGTCAAGTTCACAAGTCTAATTGTCCACGTCATCAATCAAATTATCCTCTTAAAGGGCGCCACTGAGTCATGCTGTGCGTGTGGGGAGCTCTCGGGGGTCTCCAGAAGGGTTAATGACAGCTCCCCACCCCACCCCCACACCCTATAGGTAAACTCACACCGCCCCCACCCCTGCCCCGCCCAGGAGGGAGGAAAATCAAGACCAAGAGGAGAAAGGAGTCTTTTCATCACTTAGCCTGTCGTTGCAGGCTTTGGCAAAAAGTACAGTAATTCTTCATTCATCAGAAATTCCCAGAAGTTAATTTTCCACAAAATGGAGGTGTAGCTCTTTAAATGTAGTCGTTTATCCATTCAGCATTGGCTGAGCTCCTACTGTGCGCCTGAGGCTGTGCTGGGGGCGGGGTGTGTACAGAGATGGACCCCAAGGTCGTCTCTCTCTTGCGCGAGTTCAAGGGGCAGAGGAGACCTAGAGGTCAGAGACCTCTGCCCTCCAAGGGGGCGTGTGCTGGGAGGCTGTGCGCACATGGGCAGGAGGGGGTTGGTCCTCAGGTTGAGTGTGTGAGGGTGTGCCACTCCGAGAGGACCTTTGGGCATGCGGGCATGTGATGGTTCAGGAGTGTGGGTTGTCCACTGTGACTGGGGCAGGGGTAGGCTGCAGAAAGAACATTACAGAACTTCCAGCATTCTGGGTCTGAACCCCTCTCATCTATTCTGGAATGTTCTTCAGTCTCTGTCCTTTCTCTCATACCAGGGTCGACCCACGGACACATCTTGCCCAGACTTGTGCCAAGTCTTGGGAAGTGGGCTGAGCTACTGCCACCCATCTCTGCCATACTTACCCACCCTACCTTCCCAGGAGGATCCAGCCAGGATGCTCACCACAGGCTCCGGCAAGGCGCCTGGGGGTCAATCAAACGAGGGTAAACAGGGGACTTCCTTTAGCCACAAAGAAACCATCCTCTCAAACCCTGAGCCCCTAGAAGAAGGACCCTCATCCTGACCCCAGTTGAGGATTTCGTGGGGTGGTGACTGTGGCCAGATCATAGCCTCTTTCCATCAAGAGTCTGGGTCTAAGAAAAAGAGGCTGTGCACCGTGGCTCGGTCTGCCACACCTGTCAAGTTCAGGGATGTGAAAACACGCAGCTCTCGAGGAATTTGAGATGGTCCCGTACTATATTTATTCTTGTATTTGTAAGAAAGCATTAGCATTCTCATTCAATTATATTCAAAGAATGTTGCCGACGTCCTGCTGCATCCCAGGCGTTAGGGATCTCTGGCAGAAGAAGGCGCTGCCCTACGCCGTGCAGGGCCCTGGGACAGCCAGGCAGGAGGTCGGGGGCATCACCTGCTTGTCCTCTCTCCCCTCCTTCTCTTAGACCTTCCCCGCCACCTGCCAAGTCCTCCAACCTGCCCAGGACTGGAAGCCACAGAGCCCACGGCCTCCCCATCGCCCCTGCCACCCCCGGCCCCTGCTGCACCGCCCGCCCCAGCACCTCTCCCCACCTGGTGTTGACGGATTTTGCACGAGTGCCTGACCTCAGCAGGGCCAGAAGCGCCTTGGTCAGTCTTGCAACCCACATCCGGGGGCCAGCAGGGCTACCCACCCGGTGTTTGTGGATTAAGTGAGTTAATGAATAAATGAATGAGGCACCAAGTGTTCTCAGAGGGTAACTGCAGGCCCCTGGCAAAGATCCTGCGTCCTAGCAACTGGCCCCCGCCTCTCCAACCAGCGCCTTCTGGCCACCCCTGAATGCAGGATTCCAGGGGTGGCCAACCCTTCAAACTGGGCTCCCCCAAGGGGGTCCCAAGGTTGCAGTGGTGCCCTCACCTTGTTCTCTCCCTGCCAGGACCCTGCAGTATGGCGACAGGATGTAGAATGCAGTGAGACCGTCAGCACCCCCACTCTGACCAGCCCCCTGCCCACCTCCCCCAGGGCCTGGCTCCTGGGCACTGCCCTCCACAAGCCCGTTCCTATGCTCACGCTCTGTGCCTCCCAGACCCCCACCTAGCTGCCTGCCATCGAGCTCCAGTTAGGGGTGTGGGGCAGGGGACATTCAGCATGAGGGGACCCCAGCTTCTTCCCCCACCCAACATACATGGGGTTTCTTGGTATTCCCAGACTCAAGCATGGTCTTTAAGGATGAGCCTTGATTTGATAGGTGCACACAAATGCCCGTTCCTCTTCCCTCTCCACCTGTAGGGGCTCCCCTATCAGCTGCAGAACTGGCTGGGGCCAGAGAGGCTGATCCAGCCTCCCAACGTCACCCAGCCAGGTACTGACTGAGCTTAGGAGCACAGCGTCAGGGTGGAGTGCCCCGTCAGGATGACTTTGAAAGCTGATTGTAAAGTGCTTTGAGGAAACTCTGGGTTTATAAAGAGGTGTGTCTGAAATCTGACCAGGAAGCCCACCGGCTCAAAGCAGAGAAGTCCTGTCACGAGAACAGGACTCCAGCTGGGGAACAAAAGCCTGCTTCCGAAGGTGGCTGCCCTGTCTCCTCACCCTCATTTTCTTCGCTGCCTTCTCCCCCCACTGCCTCTCGCTACCCAGCCGTCCACAAGGGGAGAACCCAGCTCTCTCTGGCTGTCTCAGTCCGAAGCTGGTGCCTGGGTGGGAGCCCTGGGGGCTGGAGAGCCTGCCCTCAAGGACTCGGACCCACTTGTCTCCATGTGTCAACCCCTGGCCTCCTTAAAGGCCACCGCCACCTCCCTCGGCCTTCCGAGTTCACAAGCTCGTAGCCCCCACACCCTGGGGGCCATACCTTCCCCACAGGCCCCCTCATCCTCTCCCACATCCCCATCCTAGCCACCATCTGGTGCACACCACCAGCCTCTCTCACCAAGGCCTGCTTCAGTCTCCAGGCCGCCAAACTCCAACTCCCCGTGGCTTGCAGGGAAGAAGGAAGGAAGGAAGGAAGCGGGAAGGAAGGACTCCTGCCTTTTCGAAACCCGTTTTGGCTCCCCAAGGGCTGCACACTCAGAATTAGGCGCACAGTAGGGTCTCATTAAGCATCTGTGGAATTGAATTGCTCCATCTTATCAGGGACGCGATGCGGATGCATTTGGCAGGGACAAGGGGCACCTTGGGATGCAGACACAGTCTTTTCAAGCCTGGGGAGCCCCTCTTCCCTGTGAAGATTTGTCTCCATCCTGGAGATGAGCTTCTTTTCAGCACCTTTCTCCTGCCTCTCTCCAATGGGCCAATTATTTCCGATCGTGTTTTATTTAATTCTGCCTGCCCTCCATGAGCGGCAGGCAACAGCCTGTACTGGTCACGGACGGCGTCAGGACCGAGATTGATCTGTGCACACGTGGAGAGGACCCTGCTGGCTCATTCTCACCCTGGTCATGGTTGTTCCTCCTCCGAACCCCCTGCTAAGTGAAGAAGATACAAGGAACAATCTTGCATTTGTTGTTTTCTGAATAGTTTCTAGGCACCAGCGGGGCTGACTGGAGAAGGGAAGGGGCACGGAGCGTGGGTGGTGGCTGTGTGGCTGGTGGGTGAGCTTGGGAAGCTGGTTTGGGCTCCCCCTGGAATGCTGTTCGTTCCCAGGGGTTATAGTGCAGCTGTGACCCCTCTGCGGAACAGTCGTGCAAGAAAGAGAGGCTGAGCCCCCACCCAGCACTGAGTCCTTAGTTGGTGCTCAGAGCCACCCGCCGCCCGCCTCTGAAATGAGGCTGCTGCTGACCACGGCAGGACGCAAATGCGCCACGCAAAGGCCTGTCACCATCCAGGTTCCTTACGCGCACCGTCCAGGCCCATGTGCCCTGAGGTTGAGCCGTTCGCTGGTCCAGAACCCACGATCCATCCCTGGGGATCTGGGCCCAGCCTCGTCATTCCCCACTTGGCAGCGTGAGTTAACAAGGAGACCAAACCAGAGGACTTGTGAGGCCTGCAGGATGCGGGCAGGGCCCCAGTGGGAAACAGATGGCGCATACAAGATGGTTGATGCGGGGAGACTTTAATAAAGGGCTATTTACAGAGATGTGGGCGGTGTGCGAGGGGATGGGAGGGATAAGCCACCCCGTGGGCCTGTGGGGCGAGGGGGTGCACTGTCACCCCGGAGCTTGGGGCGGAAGGCAGGCTTGAGCCCAGGAGTCCAGGAGGACCCTTCCCATCCTCCAACGTGCTCAGGTCCTGGGGCCTCACCCAGCTGGCAGCAGAGGCCTGGAGTTCCTGCTGTGGAAGTTTAGGGGGGCCTCCAGGTGCCCAGAGCAGGGGCAGGACAGAAGTAAAAGAGCCCACGGAATCAGAGGCATCGCCAGACCCAACTGCCTCCTTCCAAGCCAGGGAAACTGAGGCTGGAGGGGCCTCCTTCCGGGCAGAGCTGGGATTTGAACCCAGGTCTCCTGGCTGGAACCCTGGCCCTCGCTGCTCTGCGGGTGTACTGGCTTGGAGCAGTGCTTGGATTGTGGCCCCCTGTAATGGGAAGAACGCAGTGGACCAGGATTCAGGGAACGTACCGCGAGCTGAGTGAGCCCCATTCTGGGCTGGGGGCAGGGGGCCGACTCGGCCAAGTGGCTGCTCAGGGCTGGGCATCAGGACTTGGGGAGGGCCCTAGGTGACCCTGGGGAAAGTCTTTCCCCTCGCAGGCCTCAGTTTCCCCACTTGACTTTCCCCGGCTCTGACTTCTCACCCAGGCACACGCCCTGCTGCCTGGGTGTTGGAGGAGTTGTGGGCCAGGTGAGGTAAGTGAGAGGGGAAGGGGCCATCCCTGCAGGAGGAGAGGGTCTGAACTGTAAGCTCTGCGGCTCCAGGAGGGACCCTGGGGCGGGCAGCTGCCGACTGTGGTGCTGGAGAGTGGACAGGGGACACACAGAGACGGAGAGTCACAGATTTGGCGGGGACAGAGCCCTGGGATCCAGCGGCCTTTCAGCTATGGGAAAGGAGAGGAGTTCACAAAAGAAACAGAAGAAGCTGCCCAAAGGCGGGTAGGACCAGACCCGGCTTCCTCTCGGCTGGCCACCCCAGTAGCCCTTCTGGCTCTGAATTTCCAGTTCCTTTCAATCCACGGGCTCCTTCGCTGACATCCAGAAACACTCTTGAATCCCTCATGTTTGTAAGTATGGAGAAATCCCAAATGCCAAGAGAGACAAGAGAGTGAGGAAGGGGAGGGTCATTGGTTCCCCATGAGGCAGAGACATCAGTTAAGACCAAGGTTGGGAAGAAGCCACTGGGGCAGGTTAGGTGGGTTCCTCTGGGGCAGAATGGGGGCAGGATACAGAGGGACTGAGTCGGAGGTGAGGCATTGGAGGCAATAAACCACAGCTGTGAACAGGAAGAAAGAGGGTGAGATGGGAAAGGGCTTCATTTTGCAAAAGGTTGTGTGTATGTGTGTTGTTCAGCCGCTAAGTCGTGTCCGACTCTTTGTGACCCCGTGGACCACAGCACGCCAGGCGCCTCTGTCCTCCACTGTCTCCCGGAGTTTGATCAAATGCGTGTCCATCGAGTCGGTGATGCTGTCCAACCGTCTCATCCTCTGTGTCCGTGTCTGCATTTAAAGATGGGAGAGACTAGAGGGTGTTTACAGGCAGAGAGCCTGCAGATGTGAAGCGAGGGCACAACTGATTAATTGAATGAGAACACAGTCTCTCCCCTCTGTGAGTTCCTGGTCTGGTGCGGAGAGGGGGATTTGAACCGACACCTCCACTAATGGGAGACGCGCTGTAATTAAATTACCGCTCCAGCCGCCATCGTCTGCGCCATAGCAGGCACTGTGTGATTTCCCTCCTGTGGGCAGAGAGAGAGTGCTGTCCTGACACATGGAGCACCGGTGTTAATTGTGCTTTTAACTTTCAAAGTGGCTTCACATGGATTATATTTACTCCCCAGAACCCAGTGTTTGTCATGTTCAGCTTTAGATGCTGGTGAGCCGCTTGATGCAGTGGGAGGTGGCGGGGGGTGGTGGGCGGCGGTGGGAAGCTGATCATTCTTTATGCCTCAGCCATGTAGTAAGACACAAGGTGCGTTTGTTGAGTGAATACATGATGCATGGATGGACGGATGGATGGATGGGTGAATGGCTGCATGAAGGGATGGATGGTGGATGGGTGGGTGCATGGATGGATGGATGGATGGGTTTGGGTGGGTGGGTGGATGGGTGCATGGATGGATGGATGGATGGGTAGGTGGGTGGACGGATGGGTGGGTGGATGGATGGGTGGGTAGATGGACGGATAGATGGATGGATGGATGGATGGGTGTGTGAATGGATAGATGGGTGGATGGATGGATGGGTAGGTGGGTAGATAGATGAATGGGTGGGTGGATGGATGGATGGAAGGATGGATGGGTGGGTGGATGGAAGGATGGACGGGTGGGTAGATGGATGAATGGGTGGATGGATGGATGGATGGATGGGTGAGTGGATGGAAGGATGAATGGGTGGGTGGATGGATGGATGGGTGGATGGGTAGACTGATGGGTTTCACCGTGGAATGTTAAATAGGAAAACTCTCTCCTGTCACATGGATAAACTGAGGCCTGGTGACCAGGGCATGTGGCACAGTGCCTGTGTTTGGAGGCATTACTGCATGACAATGACCAAGCTTAGGCCAAGCATCAGTTATCTGTGGGCCCCAGAAGAGTCACAGACACCTTCTTCCTCTTCTCTGCCTCGGAAAGGTGGTAGTGCTGGTGGTTTTAGGCTCTGTGTTCCCCCATCCACTGACCTGTGGACTCTGGGACTCTCAGGCCCAACGGAAGACAGGACCTACTCCTAGGGGGGCTTTGTCCCACCTCTGACCTCAAGCCCTGGCTCATGCTGGGCTGTACTTGAAATGTCCACACCGTGCCCACCTCCCAAGGCCATTCCATGCTGAGTGCCGCCTCCTCCAGGAGGCTTCCCATAAACACCTGGCCAGGCTCCTTGTGCCCGTGCTGACCTGAAGACTTCTGCCGAGGCTGCAAATGTCCGAGAGGGGAGGGATGGGATAGAGTGGGGGCTCCACGGCACCCAGGGGCGCGAGGCTGCTCTCCCCCCTTCTGGGCACGGACACACAGGGCTGGCAGAGCTGCCATGGCTGCCCCGTGTCCCTCCAGCTGGGTGACGGGCAGGATGTGGGCAGGGATTCCCCCGGGAGGAGCTGCTCCGGCTTGCTCGCGATCGGGGTGCCTACTTCTGCAGCTCCCTCGGCCTGCACATCATTGTCACCAGTATTTTTAACTTGGCATGGCTTTTAGTAAACCCTCCGTGTGTGAGGAGCAGTAAATGATTTGAGAACTTGACTAATTAAGACACAGCTCTGAGGTTGCGGTGGGAAGCCTCTGTGGTTGGTTCCAGGCCCCCTCCCCTCCCCAGAAGCCTGCCCTCCTGGAGCTGCCCCAGAAGGGCTCTCCTCTGCAAACGTAGAGAGCAATGCCTCTGGGCCCCAGAACCCCAGGGCCAGGGCGTCCATAGCCCCAGGGGAAAGGTGGTGTGTGCTGCGGCAGGGGGCGCCTGACACACACACACACCTTCCCGCAGCCTGGCCCTGTCTTAGAGCCCGCCACCTCCTCCAGGCAGCCCTCTCACAGATGCACAAGGCTCTCCAGGGTCAGGCCAGAAGTGGGTCTATTCAGGGCCCTCGGAGGGCAGTGGCTCTGTTGCCAGTTGCTCAGCTCCTGACCTTCATGTTCTTGGTTTTGCCTTCATCTGAGGCCCAGGCGAGGTCAGTCAGTCAGCTCGCTGCTCTACAGCCAACCATTGCTCCTCTGAGCTCAGCGTTTCAGTGGCCCAGCGCAGATCGTGGGGGACCCATCCACGCTCTGCTCCCCTCAGAATATGGGGCAGAGTCCCTCCTTCTCCTCTCCCCAACCCCGCCCTCCAGGGCCCCCAGGTCACAGCTCCTGGCTCTCTCTGGCTTCTCGTCCTGCCTGGGAGATGGACACTCGGGGCCAGGAGATACCCTGGTGCTGGATGCTCCCAAAGGACAAGAGTACTCCTCCCCTCTGGGGGAGCCCAGGGGAAGGACTCCCAGTAAGCTGCAGGGTCTCCCACCGAGGCAAACAGTAGGTGCTCAGTAAATGTCAGCAAGACCCTGTCAAGGGAGGTGGGATGGCCAGGCCTCCTTGGGCGGGGTTGATCTTGCAGAAAAGCAGAGCTGGCCATCACTCTCTACATGTGACCTCAGGGACCCCCCCTCCCAACTTGAAAAGTAGCTACTCCACCCCCCCAACTGATGACCCCACCACCCCCCACCTCCAGAGTGAGCAGTCAGAACCCCAGCTCCTGCTCCCACCCACCACAGCCTGACTGGTGCCTCAGAATAGGGGTCTGGAACCCCACCGACCTCAGTGGCCACATCTGTAAGATGGGGGCTCAGGATTCCTGCCCAGGTGCCCCCCGCCCCAGGCTCCAGCGAGGTCATGGAGCTGGGCTTGGAGCAGAGCTCCCGGACCGGGTTATCAGCACTCCTATTAATTGCTGTTATTACAATAATTAGGAATGTGCCCACTGACCTTTGGGGAAATTGAACCTCTCTCAAGGGCGGCAGAGCCTTCCTGACAGGCACCCTCCCCCTCCGCGGAGCCAGGCCACCTGCTCGGGGGTGGCCGGGCGATGACTGGCCGGTGGGCTGGCCCGCAGGCACCCCGGAGCCCCCGATCGTCACGGAGCTCCCCCGGTTCTGCACGCCACTTAGTTCTGCCCCTGATGGGGAACACTGTCTGAACAAAGCTCTTGGCCCCGTTCCCGGCTCCCACATCTGCCTGCCTCCGCCCCAGCACCCCCCAACGGCTTGTCAAGACAGAAGCTGGCAGGGAGGGGTTTGCAAACATGAATCGTGGCATTTACTCGTATGTTCCCTGGCCCCGACTTTGTAAAAACATCTGCGGGTGACTCTTCCTCGAGAGAAGGGAAGCTGCTGTTTTTTTTTTTTTTCTCTGAGCCTTGCCGGGAAAGAGGCAGACGGGGGGCGGGGGGCGGGCGGGGAGATGCTGGAAAGCCGTGTAATCAAGATGGGCACATTTCTCGGGGTGTGTGGTTACCAACTAATTAGCAACTCTGAAGACCGTGACCTCGGGGGCCCAGCAAGGCGGCCCAGATGCCGCTGCGTTCCATCACATGGTCCTCAGGCCCCAGGGAGAAGGGTCCACACTCTAGGGACAGGCCACTGAGAGCCCGTGGGCTGGCAAGGAGCAGGCCTGTGCAGACACATGGGTGCTTCCATCCAGAGAAGTGCTGACCATCACCAGCTGCACCGCCACGCCCCCAGGCCTCAGTTTCCCCTCCGTAGCCGAAGAAGTGTTATGACAGCACCCAGAGACCATCTGGATCCTAGTCCCAAGATCTGCCCCGTCGATGCACCTCCATCAAGCCTCCCTCTCTCCCCTTCCGCCTAAGGCTGGCCGTGAGGCCTCCCTGCTCCCCCCCCCAACGGCCAGCCTTCCTGTCCTGACGTCACACCCTCACTGCCCGCCACCCCTGCTTCCCACACACCCGGGAGGTCCCTACTCGGACCTCAGCTCCTCTGGCCCCTCTGCCTGCAGACCCTTCCTCAACTCTGTTGCTGCTTGTTGGTCAACACACCAGCCCATCTTGCAGGGGCCAGTCTGGGGAAGACCCAGCAAAAACACCAGGCTGACCTGTTCTCCACGGGACCCCCTAGGAAGGGGGACCCGGCACCTTCACCCACAAAGCAACAACTGTGGGCCCAGAAAAGCACCATTGCTGGATCTGTGCCTTCTCCCAGGAGCCCCAGAGCAGCGGACAGGAGCCTCTAGGACAGATCTCAGCTGGGCGAGTCTTCCTTCAATGCAGTCCAGGGAGTGAGCTCCCCGTTGCTGGAGGAAGCTGGGATTTCATGCGGGAGGGCAAGGTTGTGGAGAAGAGCACAGGCAGACAGACTGACAGACGGTGGGACCAAAGCAAGCAGCTTTCGCCCCTCTGAGCCTCAGGGTCTTGTCCTGCAAGATGGAAATGATAGTAAGACCAATGACCTAGGTCCATGGTGCCCAAAGTGTGTGCCTGGGGGGGCAGCTGGGGGCCAGTGGTGCCCAGAGGAGGAAGAAAGGGAGAGTACAGCTGAACCAGGGCCCCCAGAAGGGTGAGCCCTGAGCTGGGTGGGGAGCCCAGGGCCCTCAGAAGGGTGAGCCCTGAGCTGGGTGGGGAGCCCAGGGCCCTCAGAAGGGTGAGCCCTGAGCTGAGTGGGAGCCCAGGGCCCTCAGAAGGGTGAGCCCTGAGCTGGGTGGGAGCCCAGGGCCCTCAGAAGGGTGAGCCCTGAGCTGGGTGGGAGCCCAGGGCCCTCAGAAGGGTGAGCCCTGAGCTGGGTGGGAAGCCCAGGGCCAGGCCCTGGGGACTCTCTCCTACCCACCGAGCTAGCAGAATACCTGGGTAGCTCAGGCAGGCCTGAGAGCCTTTGAAGGGCTTCCCAGTGGAAGTGACCTTGGGGATAGACCTTGAAGGGGACAAATGAGTTCGCCAAATGTAGGGCAGGGGCAGGCCTTCCCAGCAGCGGGGCCCAGCGGCAGGACAAGCTTGCGCCAGGGAAGGCCAGGGTGCCCACGCGCCTGTCTATTTTGGGTGGCTCATCCGTCAGAGACACGCCGAGTGAGGGGAGCAGCCACCTTCTCCTGCTCCCCCGCCCCCGCCAGGGCTGAGGGTCGGAGGGTATTCATGGCCGGGGTCTCAAATGCCAGGCCAACGGGCGGTGTCCCGGAGGAGCCTGAGAGCGGAGCGGAAGAACGAGATCAGAGATGTGAAAAGCTCCAGCGAGCATGCAGCGGCCTGGGGGAGGACAGGCAGTGTGCACAGCAGGAATGCCACAAAGGGGCCCAGCCGGGGGTGAGGGAGGCGGCCACGGGGCCTGGGGACCCGGAGGCCCAGGCCTCCCCCTGGATCGGAAGTCGGAGTCAACTCCCGACTTCCGGGGGGGGCCTCCCCCCCACCTTTGGCTCCCTTGCCAGCAGGGCTCCCTCCCTAAAGGACTTCATCCCACCACCTTGCTTTCCTTCCACGGGATCAACGGGGAGACGTGGCTGGAGAAGGCTTACATTTGCCCGAGGTTCCGGAAAGGCTGCGTGGCGGGGGCGGGTGAGGGCGGGGTGAACTAGGAGGTGGGGAGGGCCTGGAAGTTTCCAGAAGGTTGGCTCCCCTCCCTGCACATCTAGCCGGCCACAGCCAGCCAGCATCCCCCTGAAGGTCAGGGCCCCACCCCAGTCTCGACAAACCCGCGGCGCCCCCTGCTGGCGCCAGTTGGAGGACTTAGGGGGGCCCCCCCACCCCCGGGGGGCGAAGGGCATGTGCCTTCCTCCTCCCGCCAGCCAGCTGCCCTGTTTCTGTCGTCAGCCAGCGCGTATCTATTTCCTAAAAGGACGGTACGTGCGGCAAAAAGATAAGGGGGAAGCCATTATTAATGAAAACAGGTGAGGGGAAGATATTTATTATCATTTTCAGCCTAATGAAGCCTGCGGAAGGCTCTCTCCGGAGTGATCAATCCGTCCGAGGCCTGCGTGCTCCCGGCCATGGAGCCACAGGCCTGTCATAACTCATGTCGCAGAAGTCACGGCGCTCCTCTGTGAGTCCTCAATGCGGCCCCCTTGCTCGAGGGGGAGGACGGAGCGTGCGGCAGATAACAAATTTTGGAAACGCAGAATTTCACACCTCATTGGGCGAGCGTTAAGATGACAATGCCCTAGGATTTTTTCTCTCCCAGTCGCCCATCCCTATGTGCCCAGTGGTGGTGGAGGCCGGTGGAGGGGAGGCGGCGAACGGGTGCCTCTGGAAGGTAGGAGGGCGCTCCTGTGGGCCCCCCCTGCCCCGTGGACGCTGGGCAACAGACCCGGCCAGAGGCGACCCCCAGGTCCAGGATGGGAGGGTGACAGCAGAGGTCTTTGCGTTCTGAGTCACAGAGTTCGGCGGCTCCATGAAGCCGGAAGGCGCCCTGGGGCCCGCAGAGCTCTTCTCCCTCTGCCAGGCCCCATGGAGGCCCAGGCCTTCCAGGCCATCATCCTTATGTCCGTTCCCAGCAAGCTCGGCCTGGTGGCTGGATGCTCTCACCCCTCCTGGGAGCCCACACAGACAGCTGCATCAGACGAAATCCAGACTGCAGGGCCTGGTCAATAAAACTTCCCATCAGGCCCCGCAAAGCCCGGCCAAACGGCTCCCCTGGCGTCACGACGGCCCCAGGTCCGGCCACTCTGGCGTGAGGGGCGCCGGGCGGGTCCCAGTTGTGCTGGGTGTGTGGGAGGACGGGGAGGGGAGAAGCTGGGGGCCATTCTGCAGTGTGGGGACAGGGATGGGGGCCAGGGGAGGAAGAGAGGAGGCCACTGCCTGGCCTGGGATCCACTCCCGAAGTGAGCGGAAAATCTCCCCACCTTTCTCCAGCAACCCCCTCCCCACCCCCGTGACACGTGTCCCAGACAGCTGACCTTCTCTGCTCAAAAGCGAACACATTTCCAGCCCATGTCCCAGCACATGGGGATTTGGGGTGCACAGGGATCATCCCATGCCCCCGCTGGGCCACTTGGAATGGAGTAAGGAGAGATGTTTCCAGGCGTGCCCCTCCACCCACCAGCCCCCATGGCTCTCAGGCCCTCAGCTGTCACTGGGCAGGGAGGACAGACGCTCCGCATTCCAGGAGGTGCGCCTGGGTGGACGGGCAGGGACCGTCTCCCAGGCTAGGGCAGGTGGAGCCACCCAGAGGCCTCGGCCAGTAACTGACGCCCGCTTTACCTCGGGGAGTCTCCGACCAGGTGACCAGGTGACCATGCGAGGGCAGAAAGGCCCGAACGCCCGGGGCACTCCCGGAAGCCACGTCCTCGGGCTATGCCCTGAGGTTCCGTGACACTCGGAGACGGTCCCAGTTGGGGCAGTCACCTCTGGTTCCACTGGCTGTCCCTGCAGACAGAAAGCCTGTGTGGGCAGGAAGGAATGAATCCAGACCCTCCTGACTCCCTGTGTACCTGTAACACAGACAGGACAGGATGCCTTTGGGTGTGGGGCTCAGGACATCTTCTAATGGGCTTTGAAGATGGGGTAGGAGTTTTAAAAAATGAAAGTAACTTGGGGTTGTTTTTCTTTTTGAAAGGAATATACATTGCTTAAAGAAAAAGTTAGAAAAGGCTGAAAATCAAGAAGAAGAAGAAAAACAAACAAATGAGTGGTTTCTCTACACAGAAAATACCGCCACTGAAGCATTTCCTTCCAGTCTTTTTTCTGTTCATTTTCTCTTAGGTTGGCTTTGCATGCCAGGAATCCAACTTCATCCGTAATCTTGTTTCTTGACGGTTCCCATGCAGAAATATTTCTCTCTGTTTATATAAATGCAACCGAGAGAAAGTATCCATGGCTACATAATGGTTCATTGTGTGGTTTGCAGCACAGTTGGCTGGTAATTTTTTATTGGAGACATTTAGGATTGAAATTTCCACTCCTGATTAGTGGAAGCAGTTCTGCCACAGTGTCAGCGTGTCTAACTGTATTCTCATTCTGCAGATGAGTTCCTTTCAAAAGTGCACTCTCCACATTAAGATGATAGAAGTCTTTTAAAGGAAAATAATAGGTCTTTTTGGGGGGTTGGTACAATATGTATTCATTTTAGAAAACTTGGAAAATAGAGATGAGTATGAAGAGGAAAACACAAGACACCAGGAACCTCGTGAATATTTATTTGTGAGCCAGATGTGAGTGTGTGTGTGTGTGAGTGCTCACACACTTATGGAGAGAGGAGACCGCCTCGAGCTTTGTCAGCCAGCATTTCACATGCCACGTGCCCATGGCTTTGTTGAATCTGGAATGCTGAGCCTTCTGGGTGCCTGGGCTTCCGACGGCCCTCTGGGTGCCCACAGGAAGTGCCACCATCACCCAGGAAGCTGGAGGTGAGCTGGGCCCAGCTCGGCCATCACCATGCTTCCATGACCCCCTCAAGACTTTCATGGGCCCCCCTGGTGGGGGCCCCACCTCCATACTCCCGTTGCTCTGGCCAGAAACCCCAGAGCTATCCTGACTGCCCTCCTCTCACACCCAGATCCAAGCCATCAGCAAGTCCTGATGGTTTTATTTTCAAAATGTGTCCAGAATCCAATCACTTCTCCAGGCCCAGGTGGGTGACCTGAGCCTCCAGCGTCTGTCACCTGCATCCTGGCCACAGGCTCTCAGCGTCTCCCCTGCAGGGCGAGCCTGGAAAAGCCAGCACACCTGGGCCCCCTACGAGCTGGCTGCCCCCCGGCTGTCCCCAAGCCCTTCTCTCCTCCCTCCCTCGCCTCCAGCTGCACTGGCCCCCCTGCTAGTGCTCAGGCTTCAGCATAGGCCCCTAACCCTGTCCTTCTCCAGGATGGCCACACAGCACACTCCTTTACTTCTTCCAGGTCAGATTCACTGTCTCAGCAATCTGTCAACATCCTTGTTTTATTTGCCTCTGAGCCCTTCTAGTTTATCTAATGATTCACTCATTTATTTAGCGCTTTACAGCCAGCAAAGCTTCGTAGCTCACCAGACACTCAAAGCCATCACGTCGGCAGGCAGGGCCAGGGTTTGTCCCCCCTTCCTAGGAAGGAGGAGGGGCCCCCAGGTGCCAAGCCCCTACCTTCGTGGTCCCCATTTTTCAGCAAAGGAAAGAGAGTCAAACCCCGTCCTCCCCCTGTCTTTTCTCCCAGGACTCTGGGGGAATTCCAGAAGGCTGGGGTAGCCATGGCCCATCAGCTGTACAATATTTCAAAGCCTCCTTCTCCCGCTCCCCCAGGGAGGGTGCCAGGGACTGTGCAGACACCTGAGCTCTAGGACTGCCCGAAAGCTGGTCGGTATCTCGGGTGCCCAGCCCACCCCACTTAAACAGACTCAATCCACCATGTAGACTCGGCCTGTGGTGAGAAGCCCGTGTGGGCCCTGGCCCCTTGAAATCCATCCACACCACAGCTTACAATGCACCACCCGATGGCCTCTGCACCTCGAGTCCACCGTGGGCAGTCCGCTCTTCCGCCTCAGTCAATGCCCACGTGAGGTGAATCTGCTCTGTTGGATCAAGACTGACACTGTTTCCAGCTTACAGACACCTGGGCTCCAGGTAGGACTGGGCTCGACACCCAGCTTTTTTTGTCCCTCAGAACCACACTGCGACATCAGGAGGAGCCACCGGCAGGGCACCCGGGGAGCATCAGCTTGGGGTTGGGATTTCCTATCCACCCGCTGACCCCGGGTCCACCCCCAGAGGAGCCCAGCTCCAGGAAACTGCCAGGACCCTCCTTCCCTGGAAAACCCAGGCCAACTCCTTCTCCCACTGCTCACCCCACGCCAGGCTTACAGCTTGATGCTGGCACCGCCCCAAAGCTGCCCACACTGAACACTTTCCACGGACTCCCCCGTGCCAGGCTCACCTGCCCTGTACCCTTACAACCGCCCTGCCTCACAGCAGGTCTACATTTCCAGTGACTCACAGGCTCAGAGAGGTTAAGAGCTTCCCTCCAGGACACACAGGCCAGTCCGTGGGGCAACGGCCCCTCCCTTGAAAGTCACCCTGCCTTGGCGGGTGGAGGTGGACAGTCCAGCCTTTCACTGAATGCCACCTGCCTGAGAGGCCAGATCCCCCGGGTCTTAAGGGGCTGCCTCTCCAGGTGCCTCCCCCGCCTCCTCTGGGCACTTTGGGCAGCTGTGACACGTGATAGAAATTGACCCAGAAATAAGCAAATGGGATGCCCAGGCGCCAAACTCAGGAGGCCCGGGTGAGGCTGAGGCAGTCCTGGGGCTTCTGCAGACGCAGGCTTGCTCCCTCTGGGCTCAGATTCAGCCCAGCGGCCCCCCAATTTCGTCCCCTGAGGTTCTGAGAAAACAGCTGGCCTGCACCGGCCCCACCCTTGAGGGTGACTCATGGTTGAAAGAGACCAGATCCCTTAGGCCGGGACGACTAAAATCCTGCTATGGTCAACGTGGGCCCAAATGGACGGACAGGCAGCCTTTATTAGCCCCCCACCCCACCCTGCTCTAAACGCCCTGTCTTTCCTCCGCTTGAGCCCCAGGAAGAGAGCTACGGCGGGACAGCCTGAGACCGTCTGGCCCTTACAGCAGCCCTCCTTGTCTGGGGCCTGGGCAGCCTCGGGGGCCGTGTTGATCTCACAGGGCTTGCAGGCACTCACGAGACTCTGAGAGAGGTGTTCCACTGCTACTTTATGGAAATTATTTTATGGTCCATGTAGGCGTTGGGCAACTCCCATCCTGCAAATATTTCCAGGCTAAAAATACTGTGGTCATGCTCCACAGAGGAGAACTTTGGGGCCCAGGGTAGCAGTATAGATCTCGAGTCACAAGATCAGGCACGCAAGAAAGATAACTCTGTTTTTCTCCAGCTCAGTTCTTCTGAGGACCCGTCCAGTGGGTGTTAAAAACCAACCCTCAGATCAGTGCTGACCCCCCGCGCCCCACACCCCATTCCCAAGGTTGGTATGGTATACCTGGCCTCGGCTCTTTCCACCTCCTCAAGTGAACCGAAAAAGTCTACTCTGAATTTCAAAGGTCAAGACTGAACTTCTAAGCAGTACAACAGGTCTCCTCAAAAATCAGATCATAGAGTTACCGTGTGAGCTAGTAATTCCACTTCTCAGTATATACCCAAAAGGACTGAAAGCAGGGACTTGAATAGATATTTTTCCACCCCTGTTCACAGCAGCATTATTTACAACAGCCAAACGGTATCTATCAGTGGCCTTTGATGGGCGATCGGACACGCAAGACACAGCGTATCTATACGGTGATACGTTGCTGTCGTTCAGCCACTAAGTCGTGTCCGACCCTTTGTGACCCTCTGGGCTGTAGCCTGCCAGGATCCTCTGTCTATAGGACTTCCCAAGCAAGAATACTGGAGTGGTTTGCCCTGCCCTTCTCCAGAGAGTGGAATATTATTTAGCCTTAAAAAGGAAATGAAATTCTGACACGGGTTACAACCTTGAGGACATTGTATTGACTGAAAGAAGCCAGTCACAGAAAGACAAATATTACATTCATTGTTATTTTCCCAGCCCTATTGGTATGTAACTGACATATAGCATAGCTTTAAGGTGTTCAGCCTGTTTGCTTGACACACTTACATGTTGCAGTGTGATTATGGACACAGTGTTAGCTAGCACCTCCTCAACGTCATGCAGTTACCATTTCTTTTTTGTGTTGAGAACATCTAAGATCTACTCTCTTAGCAACTTTCAAGTATATAGTACAGAATTTTTATCTACAATCAACATGCTATTCATTAGATCCCCAGAACCCTTTCATCTTTCTTTCAATTTTTTTAATTGAAGTATAGTTGATTTACAATGTTGCATTACTTTCTGCTGTATGGCAAAGTGATTCGGTTGTATACATATATACATTCCTTTTTACCATTCTTTCCGTTACAGTTTATCATAGGATATAGAATATAGTTCTCTGTGCTATATAGTAGGACCTTGTATATCCATTAAATATACATATATGGCTCCCCTGGTTGTCAGCTGGTAAAGAATCTGCCTGCAATGCAGGAGACCCCAGTTCAATTCCTGTGTTGGAAGATCCCCTGAAGAAGAGAGAGGCTACCCACTCCAGTATTCTTGGGCTTCCCTGGTGGCTCAGCTGGTAAAGAATCTGCCTGCAATGCGGGAGACCTGAGTTTGACCTCTGGGTTGGGAAGATCCCCGGGAGAAGGGAACAGCTACCCACTCCAGTATTCTGGGCCTGGAGAAGTCCGTGGACAGTATAGCCCATGGGGTTGCAAAGAGTTGGACACGACTGAGCAACTTTCATATATATATATGTATGTATGTAAATGAAAGCTTACATCTTGTTAGTTACATCTGCTAATCCCAACCTGCTCCTCCTTGGCAACCGTCAGTCTTTTCTCTATGTCCATGAGTCTGTTTCTGTTTCATAAATAGGTTCCCTTGTGTCATATTTAGATTCCACATATAAGTGATACTGTATGTTATTTGTGTTTTTTTCTTGCTTATTAATACTTTACTTGGTATGATAATCTCTAGTTGCATCCATGTTGCTGCAAATGGCATTGTTTCCTTCTTTTTATGGCTGACTTGCTGTTAGTCGCTCAGTCGTATCTGACTGTTTGTGACCCCATGGACTGCAGCACGCCAGGCTTCCCTGTCCTTCACTATCTCTCGAAGCTTGCTCAATCTCATGTCCATTGAGTCGGTGATGCCATCCAACCATCTCATGCTCTGTCGTCCCCTTCTTCTTCTGCCTTCAATCTTTCCCAGCATCAGGGTCTTTTCCAGTGAATCGGCTCTTCACATCAGATGACCAAAGTATTGGAGCTTCAGCTTCAGCATCAGTCCTTCCAGTGAATATTCAGGATTGATTTCCTTTAGGATGGACTGGTTTGATCTCCTTGCTGGCCAAGGGACACTCAAGAGTCTTCTCCAGCACCACAGTTTGAAAGAATCAATTCTGTGGGCCTTTTTTATGGTCCAACTCTCACATCCATACACAGCTACTGGAAAAACCATAACTTTGACTAGACAGAACTTTGTCAGCAAAGTGATGGCTCTGGTTTTTAATATGCTGTCTAGCATATTTGTCATAGCTTTTCTTCCAAAGAGCAAGCGTCTTTTAATTTCATGGCTGCAGTCACTGTCCACAGTGATCTTGGAGCCCAAGAAAATAAGCTGTCATTGTTTCCATTTTTCCCCCATCTCTTTGCCATGAGGTGATGGGACTGGGTGCCATGATCTTAGTTTTTTGATTGTTGAGTTTTAAGTCCATCTTTTCACTCTCCTCTTTCACCTTCATCAAGAAGCTCTTTAGTTCCTCTGTGTTTTCTGCCATAAGGGTGGTGTCATCTGCATATCTGAGGTTGTTGATATTTCTCCCAGCAATCTTGATTCCAGCTTGTGATTAATCCAGCCTGGCATTTTGCATGATGTATCTACAAGTTAAACAGGGTGACAATATACAGCCTTGACGTACTCGTTTCCCAATTTTGAACCAGTCCATTGTTCTAACTGTTGCTTCTTGACTTGCATACAGATTTCTCAGGAGGCAGGTGAGGTGATCTGGTATTCCCATCTCTTTAAGAAGTTTTCACAGTTTGTTGTGATCACATAGTCAAAGGCTTTAGTGTAGTCAATGCAGCAGAAGTAGATGTTTTTCTGAAATTCTCTTGCTGTCTCTATGATCCAACAAATGTTGGCAATTTGATCTCTGGTTCCTCTGCCTTTTCTAAACTCAGCTTGAACATCTGGAAGGGTTCAACAGAACCCATGTACTGTTGAAGCCTGGCTTGAAGGATTTTGAGCATGACCTTGCTAGTGTATGAGATGAGCACAACCGTCCCGTGGTTTGAGCATTCTTTGGCATTGCCGAGCTTTGCGATTGGAATGAAAACGGACCTTTTCCAGTCTTGTGGCCATTGCTGAATTTTCCAAATTTACTGGCATACTGAGTGCAGCACTTTAACAGCATCATCTTTTAGGATTTGAAACAGCTCAGCTGGAATTCCATCACCTTCACTTGCTCTGTTCATAGCAATGCTTCCTAAGGCCCCCTTGACTTCGCACTCCAGGAATGTCTGGCTCTAGGCTGAGTAATATTCCATTGAATATATGTACCACATCTTCTTTATCCATTCATTTCTCAGGGGACATTTAGGCTGTTTTCATGTCTTGGCTATTGTGAATAATGCTGCTGTGAACATAGGGGTATGTGTATCTTTTTGAATTAGAGTTTAAAGCAAATGCTGTATGATTCTGCTTCGATGAGGTACCTCAAATAGTCTATAAAGACAGAAAGTAGAATGGTGGTTGCCAGGGGCTGGGAGAAGGGGAGTTAGTGCAGTGGGTACAGCACGTGTACAGAATGGGTACAGTTAGTGTAATTGGTACAGAACTTCTGGTTGGGAGGATGACAAAGTTTTGGAAATGGGTAGTGAGTGATGGTTGTATCACACATGAAAGTACTTAATACCACTGAATAGTACACTTTAAAACAGTTTATTTAGGAGGACTTTAGGTGGTTCAGGGGTTAGGACTCTGTGCTCCCTCTGCAGGGGGCACGGGTTTGATCCCTGGTCGAGGAGCGAGATCCGCATGCTGCACAGTGCAGAACAACAAACGGAGCTGGAGAAGCTGAATGCTCTGTGCAAAAAACAGCAATAACCGACCGTGCCTCGCACCACACACAGAGACGATCTCAGAATGGATCATAGACCTAAATGCAAAGCTTAAAAGAATTTTAAAAAAAGAAACTTAAAACAGCAAAGTTTATATTATATATGCATGCTAAGTCCCTCCAGTCGTGTCCAGCTCTGTGTGACCCCGTGGACTGTAGCCCACCAGGCTCCTCTGTCCATGGGACTCTCCAGGCCGGAACACTGGAGTGGGTTCCCGTGTCTTTCTCCACACAAACTAGGCATACTTCACGACAATAAAAAATCACACATACAGAAAAAATTAGCTTCTTTCTTTTCTCTTTTCTACTCTAGCTCCCGGTGTCTGTGCTGTAAATACAGAGTCCCCAGGACAGAGGGGCTCAGCCGCGGTTTTGTTCCCCTCCTGGGACATTTGGCAAGGCTAGAGGCGTCTTCAGTTGTCATAACTGGGAGCAGGGAAGAATGTCCCTGGCACCCAGTGGGTCGAGGCCAGGGATGCTGCTGAATGCCTCACAAGGCACAGGGCAGCCCCCGCGGCAAAGGATCATCCAGACCCAGATGTCAAGAGAACCGAAGCTGAGAAATCCTGCTTTGAGGGAAGGACCAAAGAGAGCTAAAACCAAAACATTAATGCTTTGAAAATGTCTAGATTCTCTCCTTCTCTGTGTCTTGCTAAAGAGACAAGATATTTTCCTTTTTTTTTTTTTTTCATTTTATTTATTTAATTTTATTTTTTAACTTTACAATATTGTACTGGTTTTGCCATATATCAGAATGAATCCGCCACAGGTATACATGTGTTTCCCATCCTGAACCCTCCTCCCTCCTCCCTCCCCATACCATCCCTCTGGGTCGTCCCAGTGCACCAGCCCCAAGCATGCAGTATCTTGCATCGAACCTGGACTGGCGACTCGTTTCATACATGATATTTTACATGTTTCAATGCCATTCTCCCAAATCATCCCACCCTCTCCCTCTCCCACAAAGTCCAAAAGACTGTTCTATACATCAGTGTCTCTTTTGCTGTCTCGTATACAGGGTTATTGTTACCATCTTTCTAAATTCCATATATATGCGTTAGTATACTGTATTGGTGTTTTTCCTTCTGGCTTACTTCACTCTGTATAATAGGCTCCAGTTTCATCCACCTCATTAGAACTGATCAAATGTATTCTTTTTAATGGCTGAGTAATACTCCATTGTGTATATGGGAAAAAAATCATATTCTTTAAAAAATTTTTTAATTGGAGGATAATTGATTTACAGCATTGTATTGGTTTCTGCTATACAACAACACAAGCCAATCATAGCTATATATATATATATATATCTCCCCTCCCTCTGGAGCCTCCCTCCCACTGCACCCCCATCCCGCCCTCTGGGTCATCACAGAGCACCGGGCTGGGCTCCCTGTGTTATCAGCAACTTCCCCCTGGCTACCGTCTCTACACATGGTCGTGTATATATGACCTTCCCAGGTGGCTCAGTGGTAAAGAATCTGTCTACTGATGCAGGAGATGTGGGCTCAATCCCTGAGTCAATCTCTGGGTTGGGAAGATCCCCTGGGAGAGGAAATGGGAACCCATTCCACTATTCTTGCTTGGAGAACCCCATAGATGGAGAAGCCTGGCGGCCTACAGTCCATAGGATCGCAGAGAGTCAGACACGACTGCGTGACTGGGCACGCGCAACGGACACGCATATATACCAATGCTGCTTTCTCAATGCGTCCTCCCCTCTCCTTCCCCTGCTGCATCCACAAGCCCATTCTCTACATCTGCGTCTCCAGTCCGCCCCGCAGACAGGCTCATCAGTACCACTTTTCTGGATTCCATATAAAAACTCATATTCTTGTTTCTGCACTAGCTAGCCTCCCCAGCCTGACTTGGAAGGAGAGGGGCCCACTGTTCTGGTGGGGTCTCCGTGACCCTTGGCCGCTAGCCTGTGAGCCCTGAAGGCAACACCTGTCTGTTGTTGTCCTTACAGAGGGGCCCCTCCCCAAAGCACACCTGTGTAGTGCCTGGGGAACAGCCAACCGTCGGCAGTACTGACGCCAGGGTAGAATCAGCAGTGCCAGCCCCATTATCTGTGGAGTGAGGCCGATGATAGACCCGTGTCCCAGTTTGTGGAGCAGAGCCAGGCCCCTTCACAGCCCAGTCACCATGCAAAGTGTGGATGAGAGGAACGGAGTTAGTAGTCACCCAAAGAGAATGTCTCCCTCCCCCCGTTCCTCTCATATCAGGTACTTGTCTGAGCCCGAGCTGCTCCTGGCAAGAGAAAATCTGTGTAAGAGAAATTTATGAGGACGTGTTGACCCACTTAACTGGGAGGTCTGGGGCAAGATGATGGATGTCAGGCATGGCTGGATCCAGGAGCAGGAGGCATGTCACTGGGGCTCTCTTTACCCGATCGCCCTTCCTTTCTGCTCAGCCCTGCTCTGCCTTGGGCCCTAGTCTCGTTGCTTCTTGAACCAGGTGGCCACCTCCTGGACGTCCTGACAGACAGATGGGCCAGCCCATTTACATTGTCACCGTCGATCACAGTCCCCCCTCGCCCCACGTGTGACGGCTCATCTCTCCCCTCACCCTGGGCTCTGAGGGGTCCCTCTGGTCACACCCTCATTCCTGCAGGCAAGGTGGAGCTTCAGGATGGGCAAGGAGAGCCTCCCAGAGGGAAAGACGGTAGCAAACACAGAAGGGACCATTCGTCCCCCATCCCCAGGCTAGATTTTGCCACTCTAGCAGCAAGAAAGGGTCCAGCTTGAGGCTTTTTGTCCCAAGCAGCGCTGTGGCCCACACTCCTTTCCAGCTCCTGGACACAGCCCCACGTGACTCACACTGCTTCCAAGTGCCCACTCCCTTCCCCACCCCACCCCGTTTCCCAGCCTCCCAACCTCCAAGTGAACTTGCTATGTGGGTGTCACTGCTTCCCAAGCCACTTTACAGCCATCTGGAACTGAAAGATGGAGGGTGGGGGTAGAGAATAAAACAAGGCCATCAAGGTGACACTGGTGTGACAGCTGGGCTTCCCCTCACTTCTTAGGCTCTCAGCACCGAGGGCAGCCTGAGTGACGGTCCTGGAGTCTGCGGGCTGACAGTCTGCAAGGGGCTCCGGCGGGCACGTGGGCTGAAGGTGTCGAACCAGGGCTGGGGGCGGCCGGAAGGGCCGGGGACGATCGGAAGGACAGTTTGGTCCAGGACGTCTCTCAGGCTATGATCCACGAGCCCGTGGCCCCCTTGGGATCTCAGCAAATATGGAATGAATGATTCATGTGATCCCAGGTTCCCCACTCAAACCAGCAGGAAGTCCCATTGCCTGGCCCCTGGAGGAAGCCCCAGTGCCCCCCGCCCTCCCACTCCCCTCCTCCACATCCACGGCCTTCACCGCCAGCCACCAACCCTGCCACCCTCGGTAAGCAGATCCATTTCCTGTGGCCACCGTGACAAACCCCAGAAACGTGGTGGCTGAAAACAACAGAAGTTGATTCTCTCACAGCTCTGGAGGCCGGAAGTCAAAATCAAGGGGTCGGCAGGCCACACTCCCTCCGGAATCTCCAGGGGCGACTCCTCCGGGGGCTCTTTCACCATCCAGCAGCTCCTAGAGCCCTTGGCTCATGGCTGCATCACTTGAACCTCTACCTCCTCGTCGGTGTCTCTCTCTGCGGGTCTCTATAAGGACCCTGTGGGAGACTGAATGCCCGAAGGGGCAATGAGCAGACCATACCTGGAAACAGACCTCTGAGAACCCACCGCCTGCAGCCACCAGGCTGGGGAGCCGAGCCGTCCCTCCAGCAAACCGCCCAGGAAGCCCACCTGCAGGAGGTCAGAGGGCAGGGGGCAGGGGGCAGTGACCCTGTAACCATCGCCGGGACTTGATCAATAACTCACTGCTGCCCCGATTTCTGTTCCTGCTTCCAACATGGGGCCTGGCAGAGAGAGCCAAGTGTGCCCCTAACGGGTCCCCTAGGAGTCCCCCTCCTGTGAGCCCCCCACCGTCCCAGACCAGCAGCCCCATGGGTCACGAGCCAGCCTTTCCCGCCGTGAAGCCCCGTCCATGAAGCTCCCCAGGGATGAGTGGGGCACTGCCCCCTGGCTCCAGTGGCTCTGAAGGAACAGCCTTGCCTTGTCCCATCTGCTCGGTCTCCTTCATCTCCACGGCTGCCGTCAGATTCGGGGCCTACCTGGATAATCTCCCCTCCAGATCCTGGCTGCATGACATTGGCAAACGAGGCCACAGTCATGGCTTCTGGGGGTTCCGACGTGGACACAGCTTGTGGGGGTACCCATTCAAGCTCCTACAGCAGGGAACTCAGGCACACCCCTACCTCCGCTTTGGTGGGTGTGAGTCAGGGATAACAGGCCCTGCCCTGCATGACCGCCGGGACAGTTACTGCGTGTGTCCTCAGAAAGCCCCGGAACAGGACCCGGCATGGGGTACAGTACCCACCGAGAGCCTGTCATTATTCAGAGCGGAGAGGGCAGCCCCCAACAGTGAAGATCAGAAACAAATTAGGAGAACTCGGTGTTTCCATTCGGTGATGGAAATGTTCTAAAATTAGATGCTGGCGACGGTTGTACAACTTTGCAAATTTACTAAACACCATTGAATTATGCACTTAAAATGGTAATTGTTATGATACATAAATTCTGTCTCAATAAAGCTGTTAAGGAAACAACGTAGGCCTCCAGGGACTGGAAAGTCTCCCCGCGTGATTCTAGGTTCTCTGAACTAATGCTGCCCGGGGGAAGGGGAAAAAAGGAGGGGCGGGGTGGGCTGGGGGTATCCGGGGAAAGAAGCACAGCCAGGCCCCCCAGGCAGGAGGCTGGGCAGGACTGGGCTGGGGACTTACCTTCTAGAACGTCCTTCACGCCAAGGCTCAGGGAGAAGAAGGTCGTGACCCCATGCTGTTCTAAGCAGTGAGTCACAAGCACAGCAGACCCGGTACCCGCCTGCTCTTCGCCTGACCCAGCCCTGCGCTCTGGTCAAGGCCGGAAGGACTGGAGAACATGGAGCTCCCATGGGAGTGGGAACCCGGCTCTCAGTCGCAGGTGATGCCGTGGATCTGGCCGGTCCACCAGCTTGGACTGGAGCAGCCTCCTTGTCAATGTCCTGCAGGAGCCTATGCGGCCCAGGATGCTTCTGAAAGACAGGGTTGTCATCTGGCCCCGCCACCTCTCATGGACCAGGGGTTCCCCCAATCCCTGGCTCCCACGCCCCCCACTCCGTTCTCACCCCAGCTGCCCCCATCTCAGCTCTGCCCCTGAGCTGCTGTGTGGCGTGGGGTGAGCTGCGACATTTGTGCCTCGTTTTCTCAAGGAGGAAATGGGAGGCTCGTTCTTAGCCATCTGTCTAGAGTCTGGGGGGCGCCCTGCCCTCATTGGGCCTTACTCCAACAGGCAGCCTCTGTCACTCTTGCTGGCTGGGGCTGTGCCCACCCAAGGAGGAGCCCGGGGTGACCCTGCCCCCAGGACTGATCGTGGACTCCGTGGCCTCCGGCTGGGAGCATCACTACACTCCTGAGGCCCCCAGCAACCCGGCTCCCATTCCCACCACCCCCAGCATCCTTCATCAGCCTCTGGGACTCACACCTTCCTGCTGAGGGTCAACCCCGCCAGTGAGACACATCAAAGACACAGGAATGCTGACAGGAGGGGATTTGGAGACTCTCTAGCATGCCTGGTCTAACTTTCAAAGCGCACTAAGTCTTAGATGGTGTTTCTCGTGGGAACCAGGATCACAGCTTGAAAACGAAATGTGGAGTGAAAGGTTGAAAGCAGGGAGAACGCCATGCGTGTGATGAGGACCTTCAGACTCATGAGGCCGGGACCCGCATCTCCGTGGAGGCCCCCAAAACCATCACTCTCCATGCAGGTCCCGTGCAGGTAGGGTGAGTCACAGGACCTCTTAGGACCTACCTCGGTCTTCTCATCTACAGAACGGGGATGATGGGGAATAGCCCCAAACTAATACATGTGCAAGCATCCTCATGGCAGCCCTCTTCACAGGAGCCAGAAGAAGTGAAAGTGTGAGTTGCTCAGTCGTGTCTGACTCTGTGCGACCCCATTAGACTGAAGCCCACCAGGTTCCTCTGTCCACGGGATTCTGTAGGCAAGGATACTGAAGTGGGTAGCCATTCCCTTATCCAGGGCATCCTCCTGACCCAGGGATTCAACCCGGGTCTCCTGCATCGCAGGCAGATTCTTTACCATCTGAGCCTCCAGGGGAGCCCTAGCAAGCAGATGGAGGCAACCCAAATGTCCATGGACAGAGGCTTGGATTAACGTAATGGGACCTCTCCGCTCAGTGGATGATTCCTCAGCCGTGAGAAGGAGTGAAGTTCTGATACAGGCTATAGCGTGGACGGAACTTGAAGACACATGAACTAGGAGAAGCCAGGCACAAGAGACCACATGCTGTGTGATTCCAATTGTATGTAAATCCACAGAGACTCAGGTAGATTGGTGGTTGACATGCCATGGAATTGTTCCTTTTCAAAGGGTTCATTGTATGTTATGTGAATTTTGCCTCAATAAAAGAAAAAATGGTCCCCTGCCGATGGGATTTTTGGAAGAACCAGGTGAGTTCCTCCCTACAGGCTTTGGGAAGGGACTGGGCACAGTCGGTGCAGGCTAAGCGCTGCTCTGGGAAAGCGCCGTCCTTCCAAACATGACCGAGTCCACAGGTGGCTGCCGCCACCTGAGTGTGGAAGGCAGTCTCGGATGCTGGTTTAAAACCATTCAAGAAATCAGTCTAGTACTTGGTTAAAAGCAAACCAACCAACCTTGGGTGATTTCTCGAACAAGAAGCTACAAGAAACCAACCCCTTGGCAGTGACATTTACAAGCGGGTCGTGCACATTGGAAAGGAGCAGCACCAGAGACCAGAGAGCACAGAGTGCCCTGCTCCGCTCAGCCCAGCGGAAAGCACAGTCTCTGCGCAATCAGATGGCAGATCAAAGACCGCTGCCTTCAGGGTCATTTCCACAGTCTCCGGGGAGGGTGGGGCAGCATGGGAACCTGCTGAGAAGCCGTGGACGCCAGATTCATACGGCTGAATGTGTCCCTGGGAGGTGGCGAAAGCTGCGAAGCCACCGCGGTTAACGCCACCTACCTCTCCACTAAGCAGCCCAAGTGTGCCATCGCTCTGGTTGTTGATGAGAGGGTAAAAGAGATGCCCATGATTCGGGGCCTTCTTTTTGATCTTTGGATCTTAGGTCCACGGCTGTGTTTAGAAGACGCTGATCTGAGGGACGCGCGACGGTAAGATGAGTAGGGGTTGAATTGTCAGTAGCAAGAATCCAGGTTTATTTGGGTTGTTTGTTTGTTTAGTATTTATTTGGCTGCGCCAGGGCTTAGTCGCAGCACGCAGGGTCTTTGATCTCCGTTGAGGCACGCACCATCTTTTAGTTGCCGCGTGTGGGACCTAGTTCCCTGACCATGGATGGAACCCAGGCCCCCTGCATTTGGAGTGTGGTGTCTTAGCCACTGGACAACGAGGGAAGTCCCTCAAGAGTTTTTTTAGGGCATATAGATGGTCTTGGACTAACCTTCCCTTGAATCCATCAAGAGACCCACTGCAGCCTCCCTTGGGAAGGGTGGGCGGGTGATCAGTTTTCCCAGCTGTCAGAGTTTAGAACCCTCATCATTTAGAAAAATCTGGAGAGAAACTGGACACAGTCTTGGAAGTTGCTCTGCATTCAAGATGTGAGCTGGGGGTGGGGGCGGGTAGCCAGGGGTGGGAGGGGGCCCCTTGCTCTCTAACCCAGGGTCAAGTGCGCTTTTTATTTGGAGAGAGTGGAGGGGAAGATGCTATGCAGCAAAGGACAAAAATACAGATAAGATGAATGAATTCCCTCTTCATCTTAATGATAGAGAGTGGCTCAGAAAGCCAGTCGACGTGGAGGCCAGTTTCTCAAGGCTGAACACTCGTGTTCAACAATTTGACTTCCTCCACCATGTATATTTGTTTTTATTCAGTTTGGCCAACTTTGCAGGGCAGAGGAGGTGAGCTGTGGTTAGGGATGTAGTCTCAGTCCCCCGGCCACAGTAGAAAAATTGAGCCTCGGCTTGATTATGTTCCGAGTTTTTCTGGTCACCTTCTGGGCAGATGTGCCTGGGGTTGACGGCAGTCCCACTGGGCCGAGGCTGACGGCAGTGATGTTATTTATCCCCACTTCATTCTGCAGAGGCTTTAGGAGGGCTTAGGAAGTGACACCACAGCAGTCAGATAAATTAGAAGTGGGCGAGAGAGATGAGGCAAGGGAAAGCAAAGTCGGAGGCGGGTGAGTCTGGGCCACAGGGGTGTCTGAGCCTGCTCCCCTCCACCGGCAGTTTAGCTCTCAGCCTCCCCCCAGACACAACAAAAGAGATGCTTCGCTTTCCCGGCTGCGTCTCAGCCTGCCCCTCTCCTCCTTGCCCACAGGCCCCCAGGGGCACTCTCTCATCACGCCACTGGCTTCCTGGAGCCTGATGTCTGGGTGGCAACGTGAGCGAGGGACATGCAGTGTCTGAGTTATCCTTGAGTCCCCAGGGCTCCGTGTTCACTTTGTTTGGTGAAGGAATGAATGAATGGGTGGACGAACAAATGAAGGAATACAGATGGCTGAGAGAATTCACTTCTCTCCCTCACCAAGGGCTTCCCAGGTGGCTCCGTGGTACAGAATCCACCTGCCAAAGCAGGAGACGCAAGAGACACGGGTTCCATCCTTGGGCCCGGAAGATCCCCTGGAGCAAGAAATGGCAACCCACTCCAATCTCCTTGCCTGGAAAATTCCATGGTCAGAGGAGCTTGGCGGGCAACAGTCCGTGGTGTCACAGAGTTGGACACGACTGAGCACGCATGCAACCAGCATTGTCAGGCCAAAGGGCCGGCTGAGAAGAAAGCTTCTGTCTCTGCCCCAGCACCCCTGGCCACCCTCCCCTTGTCAGAGGCGTGTGGGGACAATTTCAGCCTGTTCACCCACATCTTAAACACTCTTGGGTCCTCTTCCCCCGGGGTTTGAACCCCGGCTCTGCCACTCCCTGGCTGTGTGACTTTGGCCAAGTTGCTAAACCTCTCTGTGCCTCCATTTCTCCATACATAAAACAGGGATACTAGCAGCCCCTTCCTTGGCATTTGGGAGTTTGCATACACACGAAGGTGCCTGGACGGGTGCCTGGCATGTAGTAAGCCTGAGGTCTGGGTTGATTCGCAACTGTGTCATCATGACCTTGAGCAGAGGGAGGAGGCAGAGATGAACGGGCGTTCCCTCCAATCCTGAGCCCCCTGTTCCGGGCCCACCTCCATCAGTTACACGTGTTCCTGGCCTCATTTCCTATAGAGGTCCTAGACACGCACCATCACAGTGCCGGGAGCAATGGCCGGTGATGGGACCCCTTGTGGTTACTGCTGCCCTCTGGGGCCCCCACGTGCTCTGGTCACCTGGAAGCCCCCAGGCCCCCTCCCTGTGCCTGGACCAGGCAGCTTCCCAGCCCAGAAGCCCATTCCTCAGACGTCACAGCACAGCCACCAGCCACCACGCAAACCCTGAGGACGCCTGCCCTTCCTGTCCCCCTCCACCCAGCGGGGCTGACTGTGAGAACTGAGGCGCCTGGCACGGAGGATCTTCAGAGAAGCCTCCAGAAGCGGCAGAAGAGGAGACAGGAGGGGAGGAAGGGACGGGAGGAGGAGGCCGGGGAGCAAGAACAGGGCGCCGGCGGGGCAGCGGAGGCCACAGCAGCCGAGGGCCCTGGGACCAGTGATGGGGCCTCCCGCAGGGCCTGGCCTGACGCTCTATCCGCTGCAGGCACCAAGTCGATGTTTGTTAAGTGGATCAAACCGAATTGTATCAACAGAGAGTGCGAGGCTCACCGCCCGGAAGCTTCCGGGCTCGCTGCACGTGTCCTGAGGCCATGCTGTGCTCCTGTGCCTCTTAATGGGGTTTGCTGAATGTATAAGTGGTACCCCATTACCCAGCAGCGCCAGCACTGGGCTACCCTGGTGGCCGCTCCATCCCAGAGGTCGCGGCCCTGCTCTCGCTCTGCTGGTGCCTGGGGCCGGGGTGGGGGGTGGGGGTGGCGCATGGCTTCACAGGCTGGTGGGACAGTGGCTAAGAAGCCGCGGTGGCCTGGGAGTCCAGCGGAGGGGGCAGAGGGAAGTGGGGATGGATGGTGGGTGGGGAGGCACGCAGGGTCCCCAAATTTCCCTCTGGACCATGGGGTGGGGACGATGCTGTTGGAGCAGGTTAGGAGGCAGGGGCAAGAGAAGGAGATTTTAATTTGACTTCAGCTATCCCAGGGATAGCCAGGGGGGCTGTCCCAGGGGAACCGGTGGTCAGAAGGGGAACATGAAATGGAAGTTTCCAGAAGAGAATCACGAGGCAGGGGCATGGAGAGCAGGCGGCTGACTGTGCCCATGTCCACACCACACGTGACAAGGGGCAGAGGTAACAGGTGGGACAGGTCGGATGGGGGCCAGCGTCCAGCTCATCAGGTGGGAGAAGACGTCACCATAGCGAAAGAGCTGTGGTTGGAAGCCTTCAAATGGAGCCGAGAGCTTGACTCCGTGTTGGGCAGGGGGCAGCCCTTTGGAGAAAGAGAGATGTTTCTTTCATATGCTCATTCATTCATTCCCCGCATACTTCCTGAGTGCCCACCGTGTTCCACGGGACATCTAGGGCACGCTGCAGGGACCACACAGACCCCGCCCCCAACTCCCTCCCACTCTGTGCCTCTGACATCTCACTGGTGGAGACTGGTACTAGCGGAAGTGCTAAGAGGGAAGTACAATATCAGAGAAGGTGATGAAGGAAGACCTGGGTTCAGACCTGGGAAGGGCATGTAAGCGTGGCCGGCTGTTTGTGAAGGCTGCTGTGGAGTGAAGGAAGCGACGAGTATCAGGCCAGGAGGGGAGGCATAGGCACTCTGGAGGGTTTCAGAGACAAGTGGGTAACCCAGGAGACTTTGTGGCTTACATGTGCAAAGGAGTCCTCCAGTCGGGCTGAGATCAGGGCAGTGGGGGGGGAGGGCCACAGACGGAAGCAGGGAGACAAGGGAGGGACTCCCACAGTCTTCCAGATGAGGTGGGGCAGGCAGCTTGGGCCCAGAGACAGGGCTGGAATCTGGTTGGTCTTGGGAGGCAGGCCCCGCGGGGCTTCCCAACAAGCTGGACGTGGGATGTGAGAGTCGGAGGAGAGTTCAGAGATACCTTCCATTTCCAGCCTGAGCTGTGGGAAGCACCCCAGGTAGGTCTGGCTGCCCCTGGATGCGGCTGGTTTGCGAAGATGCCCGTTGGACATGCTGGTGGAGATGCAGAGTGGGCCTTGGGATGGCAGGGTCTTCAGCGAGGAGGTCCTGGGCTGCAGATGTAAATTCTGGACTCGTCAGCAAGCGAGTGGGATTTACGGCCACGTGCTGAATGAGATCACCAAGAGTGAACGCAGACACTTGTCCCCGAATCTCCTCCCTTCACTGCAGCCCCTGTGAGTGACACCACTGCTGGGCTGCCTGGCACCCTTGGCCCCAGCCCGGCGCCCAGCAGGGACAGAGCAGACCCCCCACCCCTGGCTGACGTGATGGATGACTCACTCAGGAGACAAATACACCAGGAAGTAATTGGGTCCGAGCTGGACACAGAACATCAAGGCTCGACTGCCTGCCGCATGCCCTCTCACGCCTCTCTTTCCACTGGCCCCAAACAGCCTTTATTAGCTTAACCCACACCGAGGCAAAAAGATCCCTGTGAGAAGCATGATTATAGAGTTCAAGGAATTGATTGCTTCTTCTGGTGGAGTTGTCTAAGTTAATGAATTTTAAGCAGATCTGTTTTGAAAGGATGCATTTGACTCCATCCCTATGGCGACCATATTTCCCAAACCCAGGGCCAGAGACACTGCCTGACACATGGGCTGATGGATGGCTGAAGGACACGACAGAATATTTGCAGTCAAGGCTGTCTCGCCTCCGTCCCTCATTTATTCCTCCTGCATGCCGGGCAGGATATTAAGAACTCACAGGCTTCTGTTATCTGCAAGCGTGTCCGCACTTGTAATGGGTTGACTTCAGTAAACCTATTTGGGAAGGTGTTATCTGCGGCTTGTGTTTCGGTGGTGGGGGAGGAGGAGGGGGACCCGAGGAAAGTAATATGCTAGTTTGACGAAGTTTTTCAATTTTCTGCTCATCACTGTGCTGCCGGAGAAAAAAGAGCTTCCCAGGGAAGGTGAGGTGGCTGCAGAAGAGGCTGGTGCTGCAAAGCGGGTGAGCCTGCCCAGGGCCGCGTGCCAGTCCCAGCCCTGCCACTTTATAATCACCACCGAACCCTGATGGAGCATTTAAAAGGGGCCAGGCCCCGTGCCAAGAGTCTTCTACGAGCCACCTAGTCAAGACCTCCTGAACACCCTGGGAAATGTTATCACAGCTTTGCAGACAAAAAACAGCTGCATGTCAGAGAGGCAGAGCTGCTTGCCCAAAGACACACAGTGAGCAAGAAAAAAGCAGCATCACAGCACATCTTTACCAAGTGCCTCCTCTGTGTTGGGCCCCGGGCTCAGTGTATGCCTTCTCTTACTCAGCCCTGGAGGAAGGTGGTGACTGTGGTCCTTGAAAGGCCTGAGAAGTGCCAACGGTAAGAACACGTGATGCTCAGCTGTCACTAGGAGCCCCACTTGCAGCAGTGGACGCGGAGGCACTCTGTGTTTGACCAGCTCTCCCAAAGTCATGGAGCAAACAGAGGGCATCACACCCAGTGACCTGAGAGCCCAGGGTCTGGGAAATCCGTGTTCTGACCTGCTCGGTCCCCACGCAGTCCCTGGGAGGCATGAGAGGAGGCCTGGGCCGAGGCAGCCACTGTCCCTCTCCCTGGGCTTGCCCCGTCTGTGCTGTCAGTGGACAGTACACGTAGACAGTGCGTCTAAAGAAGGGAGTCAGAGAGGAGGGGCAGGAGGGCCATGAGGCGTGGACAGTCATGGCAGGCGGTCAGGGTCCTGAAGATGACGCGTGCAACCCAGACTCTCGGAAGCCCCTTGATCATTCTTTTTCTCATCTCCTCCCTAATGAATGCCAGGGTTCTATCGGGTCCATCTTGGAGGCATGTCTTGAATTTGACCACATTGTTCTCTCCTCTGCCATCACCCCAGCCCGACCACCTTCTGCTCTCAGCCTCCACTCCTCGGATGCTTCCTCCAGGGCCTTCCTGCTTCCTGCAGTGTGTTCACATCTGATCTCTCACTCCCCACCTGCCACAGGACATCGGTAAAAGGTCCAGCTTCAAAGATCCAGCCCTTGTCCACCTCTCTAACTCAAGGAGGTAACCAAAACTGGAAAATCAGACTGCAGCCAGTGGCCCGGGGTTGTAACTCCACCTTCTGTACCTAGAACCTGTGACTACAGGTGGGTCACATAACCTTTCTGTGCCTGTTGGCTTACCCATGTGTAAAATGGGGTGAAAATACCCCCTCATACCTTAAGCCCCCTGACACGTGGGGGCATACACCCCCTCTTGGCAGCCCACCACCCCACAGGAGGAGTCGTGATGGACAAGTGGACGGGCCAGAGTCTCATCCTGTTTCTGCAGCCCCGGGCCTCCTCCCTGGCTGAATTTTGTGTTTCCTGAGGCTTTATCCTTATTATACGCTGTTCCTGGCATCCTGGGGCGGTTAAGTAACTCGCCGAGGTCACGAGGCAGGTGGGAGCCGAGCTGAGACTCGAGTCCCACCCGCGCCCCACTGCAGGTGAGCCAACAAAAGACATTTCTATTATGATAAACAGAGGCTGTGGCAGAGCCGCCTTCCCCGCAGAAGGAAAGGTCTAGAACAAGGAATAAAATCTCCATCGCTTAGTTTTTAAGATTCACTGAACCTTCCCACTTGCAGCAAAAACAGCTTACTTTCAAATTAGTCAATCAGAGGGTGAGTCATTTCTTTGCAGGCGCCTGTGCTGAGAATACTAATGCCGGCCGCCCTGGGGGTGGGTCCCTGTGTGGCTCACGGGTACCTGGCAGAAGCAGGGGAGGGGGAGCCTGCAGTGAGTAGCCCCCCTGCCAGGGACACAGCCCCCTGTCCCCACGTGTCCTCAGGGCCCCCCGGGGAGGTGACACCAGGTCACTCTCCTTGCAGCTCCTCACCAGCCATGAGGCCCCATCCTTCCTCCAGAAACAGGGCGATTAATCCTGGCCCCCCTCCCGGAGCCGGGGAGGTGCAGCCTTCAGGCCCACGCTGACAGGACGAAAGGGAAAGGGCCGGAGCCGTGGCCTTGCTGCAAGCTCCAGAGGCCTCACTTCCACTTTCCACTGGGGGAGAGGGGCTCCAGGGAAGGAGGCAGAGGCCAGCGTTGTCATGAGGGACCCTGGGGAGAAAGGCCTGGGGGCTGCACTCTCGCAACCCCAAGCCCTTCGGAGGCACCTCTAAGCTCAAGCATCCACATGGTCATTCACTCATTCATTCATTCACTCACTCATTTGTTCATTCATTCATTCACTCACCCATTCATTCATTCACTAACTCATTTGTTCATTCATTCATCCATTCATTCATTCACTCATTCATTCGTTCACTGCCACCTGCTCAACCTAACTGACTGCTGCTCTGAACTAAGCTCATTCAGACTGGGGTGGAGGTGGGGTCACAAGGGGAGAGGATGAGGAGTTTTATGAGGATGGTGGTCAGAGAAGACTTTCTGGAGGAGAGGACAGGTGAGCAGAGTTTCTGGAGGATACAGGTAACCAGGTAGGGGAGGGTAGCATGGGGTGGGGGATGCAAAGGCCTGAATAAAGTTTGGATGACAAGAGGAGCCACTGATGCAGCTCGAGGAGGGGGCAAGTAAAGAGGGCCGTGAACACAAGCCCCAGGCCCGTACCCTGAGGCTGCTGAGTCAGGGGGCTGTGGGCAGGGCAGGGGCATGGTCAGAGTGGAGGTCTAGGCAGCTTGCCCAGGCTCAGAGTGGACCTGAGACCTGAGCTTGGTGGCCACCTGGGAGGTGGTCCAGGTGGGAAAGGATACGGCCCCAACCGGAGGATATGGCTGAGGGGCTGAAGAGGCAGATGGTCAACAGCACCCTGGAGGAAGGAGCTGATGGTGCTGTGCCTAACAAGCCAGAGGCAGGGACGTCTCCAGGTGTCCTCAGGGCTCCGGGCCTGGACAGGGGCCAGTGGAGCCAGAAATGTTCCTGGGGAGCTTTTGGAACTAGTCACCCAGGCAGCCCTCAGAGCTGGCCACATCGAGGTCACTGGAGGCCACTGGAAAATCTCTCTGGCGCCTGCCTGAGAGAGACCCTTCATTCCTCATGGCTGACGATGAGCTCAGGCATGTCTGCAGCTGACAGGTCCTAAGGATTCCGAGCGCCGGCCTGGCCTCCCTGTTCTGCAGCCCTGAGACACACAGCGGCTGCTGCCACCGCTCCAGACATGGTGTCACAAGGGAGTGGGGGCCCGTGGGGATGCTTCGCTGGGGGAGGCCCCGGATCTCAGTCCCTCCTCTCCCCCATCCTTGGCAGCCTCTCGGGGAGCAGCCCCCACAGAGCTCCTATCTATTTCTCCCTTGGGGCTAATCCCTCTCCCTTAGGATCAAAAAGGCATCGAACGTCAGATCCAGAAGGGAGGCCCGAGAGAGAGCGCCCATGCCTGAACCCACCAGCCCACCCCGGGCTCCAGGACCCTGGGCAACGACTGGTCCAAGGCATCCAGGGAGGAAGGAGGGCACCCAGGACCTCAGGACCAGGAGGCGGCTGCCAGCTGGGGCAGTCAGCCCACCCCTCCCCACAAGGAGCTGCAGGCCTGGAGAGGACGGCTGACGGGGAGGAGACACGAGGTGTCACTGGCACAGGTAGGGGAGACAGCGCGTCCCGACAGTCGGGGGTAATCTCTGCACTCCAGACGCAAGCCCCAGGCCCCTCCGGTAGGCCCTCTTTCTCCCTCTGTCCCCTCCCCCGACGCCTGGTGGGGTCATGGCATCAGTGGGGGGCACTGAGGCAGAAGAGGGCACCAGTGTTCGGTCCCCTCAAGGCTCCGAGAGGTCCTAGGAGGGATCCCAGGAGCTCTGGCAGGGGTGGGAAGTATGAGGCCACCCCACAAGTCTGAGCACAGAGTGGCTGCAGCTGTCTTTTTTTTTTGTTGTTTTTCACCTTAAAAAAAGAGTTATAGGAGCGTCAAGCACGAAAGTCAACTTTGACAAGAGGGAGAAGCAGCGGTGTGAGCCCCGCCCCGGCCCCCACCGCCTCTGATCCACCACGCCCCACCCGCCTCGTCTGCGCTCTGCCCACCGTAGTCAAAGGCACGACCACGCCTGCTCTCTGCTTTTTCATCTTGTCATGTTTCATTAGCCATCTCCATTTTCTAGTTTATAAAAAAGTGTGCGGGCACGCACACATACACACGCACGCTGGTCTAATCCCTGAAGCTTCCAGTCTGGAGTAGAGAAACTGACGTATTTTAACTGCAGGGTAACCAACCCGAGTGACATTCTCTGGAGGAAAACCTTCCCGTGCCAGGGTCACCGAGGGTGGTGTCTTCCCTCCCCAGGGGGCTTGGGCACCACCCGGCTGTGAGCTGAAACACACCAGCGTCTGCTTCCCTGGGGCTCATTAGGGGTTCGCTTTATCCCCCTGGTTTTGGAAGTCAAGGTTGATATCTGTTTTTTCCAGAGCCTGACTCACATTGCAGTGAACATCTTCATGAAAATGCAGTTCTGATTCTCTTGGGTGGTTTTCCTTTTTTTTTTTAATTGAAGTATAATTGATTTACAATATTGTATTAGTTTCAGGTGTATAGTGAAATGATTCAGCATTTTTGCAGATTATATTCCATCATAGGTTATTGCAAGATAACGGCTATAATTCCCTGTGCTATACAGTATATCCCTGTTACTCATCTATTTTATATACAGCAGTTCGTATCTGTTAATCCCATAACCCTGTTCCTCCTTCCTTTCCTTCCAACTTTGACAATCACAGTTTGCTTTCTAGGTCTGTGCGTCTGTTTCTGTTCTGTATACACATTCAAATGTATTAGTTTTTACATTCCACATGTAAGTGATATTCCATAGTATTTGTCTCTGTCTGGTTTATTTCACTAAGCATAACATTATCTAGGTCAACCCACATGACTTCAGTTGGCAGTATTTCGTTCTTTTTTATGGCTGAGTAATATTCCTGTGTGTGTGTGTGCGCGCGCACGCGCGTGTACGTGTGCATGCGTGTGTGTGTGTGTGTGTATGGCACCTCCTGGTGGCTCAGATCGTAAAGAATCCGCCTGCAAGGCGGGAGACCTGGGTTTGATCCCTGGGTTGGGAAGATCCCCTGGAGGAGGGCATGGTAAACCCACTCCAGTATCTTGCCTAGAGAATTCTGTGGACAGAGGAACCTGGCAGGCTACAGTCCATGGGGTCGCAAAGAGTTGGAAGCGACTGAGTGACTAAGCAGACGCAGCACACACAATATTCCAGTGTGTGTGTGGGGGGGGGAGGGGGGTGTGTGTGGCACATCCTTTTATCCCAATCATCTGCTGATGGGCAGCTGGGCTGCTTCCATGTCTTGGCTATTGTAAATAGTGCTGCTATGAACATCGGGGTGCATGTATCTTTTCAAATTAGTGGTTTTGTTTTTCCCAGATATGTACCCAGGAGCAGGATCGCCAGGTCAGATGGTAGCTCTACTTTTAGTGTTTTAAGCTGTCTCTATATTGTTTTCCATAGTGCATGCACCAACTTACCTTCCCACTAACATAGTACGGGGTTTCTTGTGTGTGGGGGTTGTCTCTTAGGAACACATTTCCAAAAGTACAATCTCAAGACCAATAGGCATCAGCATGTTTATAACTCTTTGTATATATTTTCATATTCATCTCTATAAGGGCCATGTTAGTCTCACATTTCCTGGTGCCCTTCTGACAAGTGTGTCTCTGAGGTTGTCATTAAATGTATATGCAGTTAACCCTTAAACAACACAGGTTTGACCTTCGAAAGTCTACTTACTGGGTTGGCAAAAAAGTCTGATCAGAAAGTTCATTCGGGTTCTTCACTACGAGCAGAAAAACCCAAGTGAACTTTTCGGCCAACCCAGTAGATGCAGGATCTATTGACATGCGAATGTGCTTAGGGGCTCAGTCATGTCCACCTCTTTCAACCCCACGGACTGCAGCCCGCCAGGCTCCTCTGTTCATGGACCTCTCCAGGCAAGAATATTGGAGTGGGTTGCCCTTCCCTTCTCCAGGGGATCCTCCCAATCCAGGGACTGAACCCTAGTTTCCTGCATTGCAAGCAGATTCCTTACCATCTGAGCCACCTAGGAAGCTCCCTTTTTCAATAGTAAATACTATTTACTATGTGATCTGAGGTTGGTCATATGCTCTGATACAGAACCTCAGATATAGAGAAACCATGGATACGGAGGGGTCACCTGGAGTCATATGCAGATTTTGCATGAAGGGTCGGCACCCTTAACTCCTGTGTTGTTCAAGTATTGACTGCATTTGGCTAATTCACTGGATGCAAAATAATCTATTGTGAATCTCAGGAATACCGCATCCCCCAGAAAGTAGATACAGAGGTATTTTTCTCCCTTTTCCTCTGGCACAATATGCTCATAGTTATTTTGAATAGATAGAACCATATAAAATTGCCTAGAGTCTATCATCTCTGCGCTACAGAGAAGACAATTTCATACATCTCATCCCCAAACTAAACATTTGAGTGCAAGCTGCAGCAGGCTATCAAGACCTAGCAAGGACCAAATGGCCATTTCTCCTTCCTCCCTGGCAAGAGATCCTGAGGTGACTTGGCGACATAACATTCAATTTTAGGAAATTAATTCCATCCTCCGGCTTGCTTGTTCTCTGAAGGCTGGTGTCAGCTGAGCAGAGGGACAGCAGAGGTCTCAGAAGCATCTGATATTGTTGGGGCCGATGAGACTGCACGACTCGGTCCAGCCAATGACTGTCTGGTTTGCACTGACCTGGGCCAGGTGGACGGCCGTCAGAGTTCTGTGCGGTTTTCCGGCTGGAAGCATGTCGCCAAGACCCCTACCTACTGCAGTTTCTCCCCAAGCCAGTCTCAGCCGGCCACTTCCCAGGATGTCCTGGATGCCAGGACATCCGGGCTTCGTTCTCAGACCACTCCCTAAGGAAGAGGTTTTTACCGGCAAGAGTGAAGGGAGAGGGCCTTCCCAGGTGGTGCTAGTGGTAAAGAACCCGCCTGCCAAGGCAGGAGAGAGAAGAGACGCGGGTTCGATCCCTGGCTTGGGAAGATCCCCTGGAGGAGGACACAGCAACCTCCTGCATGTACTTGCCTGGAGAATCCCATGGACAGAAAAGCCTGGCGGGCTGCAGGCCATGGGGTCCCAAAGAATCAGACATGACTGAAGCGACTTAGCACGCACGAATGGAGGGAGGAAAGAATGACATGCACACCATGAGGCTCTCCGGACTGTGAGGTGCGCTGGTATAATCAACGCTTCATGAAACACAAATCTTGATTTTTTTTTTTTCAATTGTGGAGAAATATACAAATCATAAATTTCGCGCTCTTAACCACTTTAACGTGTATGGATCAGTGGCTTTCAATACATTCTCATGGTTGTACAACCATCCCCACCACCCAACCCAGAATGTTTTCATCTTCCCAACCTGGAACTTGGTCCCTATTAAACAGCGACTCTCCACCCTCCCCCGCGCCCAGCCCCTGCAAACCACCTTGCTACTTCCTGTCTCTAGGAAATTGCCTGCCGGGTGTACCTCATGTAAGAGGAATCCTACAACACGTGTCCTTTTGTCTGGTTTATTTCACTGAGCATCACGTTCTCCAGGTTCATCGAGGTTGCAACCTGCATCGGGATTTTCTTCTCTTTTTAAGGTGGAACATAATGCACTGTGCGGATGGAGTACATTTTGTTTATCTGTTTATCTGGTCGTTGGACGTTGAGCTGCCTCTGCTTTTCAGCTGTTGTGTATTCGTAACAAGTGCTGTTGTGAATACAGGGATACAAACACAAAAGCGGGTTTTTACAGTAGGTCTGAAGCTGCGAGCAGAGTCGAGCCTCTCGCACCGACACCCCTCACTGATGCTGGAGAGAGGTGTCCAAAGGAGAAACTGAGGCATGGCGAGCAGTGACACCCAGCGAGGACAGGAGGTGGGGCCCCAGCTCCTTCCCTCTGGGCGGCTGTGCCGGGGGTCCCAGGGTCCTGGGGGGCCTGTCTTTGAGGTCGGCTGCAGGAAGACCCTTGCTTGGGACAAGACTCCCCAGAAGTCTTGGCAGCAGGCAAGGCACTAGAGACACCCCCCTACCAAGATTCAGGGGGCACAGGCCTCCAGTCCTGCTTTCCCATACCCAGAGTGCCCATTTACAGATGGTCACACTGAGGCCCTCCTGGAGGCCCGCTCAGCCTCGCTCCAGCCACCCTGCAGGTGGGAGGGGAGGAACGTGGCTCCCAGCCCCTCAGGCACGTTGAGCCTGGGGACAGCTGCCAAGAGACTCAGGTAATTGATGGCTCCTCCAGCCTCCGGCCCTTTTAATTTGATTGAACACGCACTTAGAGAAGGGCCAGAGCCGTGTGCACCGAGGGCCAGGCCCATAAATCAGGCTCCCGAAGCCAGCCTCCCACGCCGGAAGCGCTAAGTCCCCATCTGGAGCTATGGGGCAGTCCCCCAGGGTAGGGGGCCCTGACCACCTCCCGCAGGCGCAGGGAAAACTGCGGGTGGGTCTTCACCACGCCTGGGGAGCACAAGCTGTTCTCCCGTCCTGCCTGGGGACCATAGCACCCCCATCCAAGACCCCAGCTGCCTCTGGGTCCTTCTGGGACCTCTCTGGGTCCTTCAGAGACCGGAGCCCCTGACAGAGAGTCCCTGGCAGCGGCTGGAGGCGCCAGGAGGGGCCGGAGTGAATCTTCCCCCCACAGGGGCTCATCTGAGAGTCAGGGTTACAGGGTGGGGGGCTTACCCCTCCCGGCCCCATTCTCCCTTCAGTGTTGCTCACACACCCTGTTGCCCCCCAACAAGGACACCCGTGACCCCAGAGTCTGACGGATACCCCTCATGGCTCCTGTCATTGCCCACCCCCCAGGGGTTCACTCCTGCCTGTTCAAACACTCTCTTCTCTTGGCTTGGGGACCCACTCAGGTCTCCTCGGGCTTCTCTGGAGACCCTCCAAGACTCTCCTCAAGGGTCAGCCTGGTGCCCAGCCCTCTCTTTGTGACAGGCATCCTGCGCAGCCTTGGCCCCCACCAGGCTGTGTGCCAGAGAAGGCAATGGCAACCCACTCCAGTACTCTTGCCTGGAAAATCCCATGGACGGAGGGGCCTGGTGGGCTGCCGTCTATGGGGTCACACAGAGTTGGACACGACTGAAGCGACTTAGCAGCAGCAGCAGTAGCAGCAGGCTATGTGCCCGGGAATCTCAGACTTCATCTTCGGCCCAGGCCCAAGCTTGCCCCGGGGGCCCACCTACCATGTAGACCCTTCCACCACCAAGCACCGCAGAATCACACACCCAGCACCTGTGACTCAGGACCTCTCTCTCCTAGGATCAGGGGCCAAGCCTCCACTTACACATCTCCCTCATCCCTCAGGTCCAGGTAATCCCTTTTGTTGTTGCTCTTCAGTCACTCAGTCGTGTCCACCTCTTTGTGACCCCACGAATTGCAGCATGCCAGGCTTCCCTGCCCTTCACTATTTCCCAGAGCTTGCTCAAACTCATGTCTATC
The DNA here is from genome assembly GCF_029378745.1 of Bos indicus. Classification (NCBI taxonomy): domain Eukaryota; kingdom Metazoa; phylum Chordata; class Mammalia; order Artiodactyla; family Bovidae; genus Bos; species Bos indicus. The sequence continues at coordinate 65,633,174 of NC_091780.1, read as the reverse complement.
ACGTCGGTGATGCCATCCAACCATCTCATCCTCTGTCGTCCCCTTCTCCTCCTGCCCTCAATCTTTCCCAGCATCAGGGTCTTTTCCAATGTGTCGGCTCTTCTCATCAGGTGGCCAAAGCATTGGAGCTTCGGCTTCATCATCAGTCCTTCCAATGAATATTCGGGGTTGATTTCCTTTAGGATTGACTGGTCTGATCACCTTGCAGTCCAAGGGACTCTCAAGAGTCTTCTCCAGCACCACAGCTTGAAAACATCAATTCTTCAGTGCTCAGCCTTCTTTATGGTCCAACTCTCACATCCATACATGACTACTGGAAAAACTCTAGCTTTGACTATATGGACCGTTGTTGGCAAGGTGATGTCTGTGCTTTTTACTATGCCGTCTAGGTTTGTCATAGCTTCTCTTCCAAGGAGCAAGTGTCTTTTAATTTCCAGGTAATCTCTAGTCTTGAAAATTCTGCCTCAGCAACCTTCCTCCAGCCCACCCACTCCCCCATCCCACCACCCTGCCTGACTCCCCTCCCTGCCTGTCTGCCCACTCCCTGCCCAGCCCCCATCCCTCATCAAGGAGCAACCCTCCCCCCATAGCTCCCGGGACCGTAGGGGTGCTCAACCTTAGGGGCTCCAGGCATCCACTCTGCCTTCCTTCTCACCTCAACACCCCTTCCCCTTGTCTGGAGGCTGTCGGGGCACAGATGGATCACATGTCCCTTCCTTCAAGACCCCTGGGCATGAGAGACCCTCTGGGATGAGGACAGGGCACCATCTCCGCATCCCTGCTGGCGGGAGGGAAGGGCATTGCAGACAAGGAACAGCACATGCAGGAAGGCCTGTGCTCAGCAGAAGGCGCTCAGGGATGGGTTACAGGCAGCTTCCAGTAGGGAGCCCAGAGCTCGAGGTGGGAGGGCATGGCGGCGCCACAGAGGAGACCTTCCTGGGCCGCTTAGCAGGGCAGCCTTTCTCCAGAGGGCCACGAGGTGGGGGGACGGCCTGGGGCTGTAGCCTGAGGGACTGAGAGGGAGTGCAGGCAGGAAGAGGCCTCTGGCCGAGATCGCCGCTCCCCAGCCTCCATGCCTCCACTCTCCCACAAGGCTCCTGGCCAAGGTTGTTCAGGCCACTGTGCACTTTTTTACGAGGCTGGAGGTTTGTAAAAATTATTAGTTGGTGGAAACTCAAGGGCTGCCGGCCAGGCCTCTGTGGCGGCGGCGGCAGCCTGCCTGTAGGACACCCGCACAGCCTCTGGCAGGGGCGTGGGGGGGGGGAGGCGGCCAAGCTGCAGCTTCGCACCGTGGAATGTTCTAGGCCGGGACTAAGGCCTGGGGGGTGGGGGTGTGTAGCCCCCACACCCACTGCCTCCTCGCGGGGAGCCTTGGGCCGGGGACCAGGCTGGTGGCAATGCAGGAAAGGCGGTCCCTCGCCAACAGAGTGGCCCTCACCCCCGACCGTGGAAGTGCTGCCCTGGCTCACGGACTCGGGTTCGAATCCCAGGCCTGCCAGTCCCTCGCCCTGGGGCTGGGGACGCTGACAGTGGACTCAATGGGCACCCACAGGCTTTGGGAGCTGAACTGGGCCTCTCTGTGACTTAAGTCTTATGTGGACAGTCCTGGAAGGAGGAGCCATCATCACCCGCTGCCTCAGGTCACCGCCCCTCCCCTTGCCCCCAGCAAGGGAAGGACAGCGTGGTGTCCACTTCCCCAAGTGGCACAGGAGAGACCCCCACCCCACCACCCAGGGGCACCTGGTGCACATTAGCGCCCAACGGCCAACGCGAGCTGCTTTCCTTTTCCCACCACAAACCCTCCTGGAGCTGGCCGGTGCCTCTCCACGCTTGCCGGGAGTTCCCTCAGCAGAAAGGAATGTGCAGGCCCAGCAATCTTGGAAACACCCAGAGCTTGCAGAACAAGCTGGACGGGGTCAGCTGTGCAGGACCTCGGCCCCCAAGCCCCTTGGCGCCACTGATTCCCTGGAACAGGGCGCAGGCCGTGGGGCCCGGGCCCCTTCTGCCCTGCGCTCACCCCTCCATCCGTGATCATGAGCATCTGAAGGCCATGGGCCTCACCTTCTCTGGCTCAGCCAAGAGGCTCTCAGGAAACGGGGGTGGGAGCAGGGAGGAAGGCGGGAGGCAGTTGGGGGTGGATGGAGGCCCTTTTGTGTCTCGATGAAGGACAGGCGGGAGGCCTTGTCCTTTCCCCAGTCCTGTCGCTGATGCCATAGAGGGGCATCTGAGCGGGGGCCTTCTTCTCTGGGCCTCAGTTTCCCCAAGCAGCACAGGGCGGCCCCCTGCTCTGTCCACTGTCACCAGCTGAATGACCGATAATACTCTGCAGGACTCAACAGAGTGATGGGTCCATCAGATACACATACCGAGGGTTTCGTTAATAGGAGTATGGTCTTGCTAGGTAGGGAGGTGAGAGTCTGCTGCAGACTGTAGCTGGGGTACTAACACTCAGTCCTGGGAGAAGCTGACAGAGGACTCCTGTCTAGAGGAGGCACCAACAGGCATCATGCAAGGAGCAGATAAAAGAAGCCTGGAGATTTGGTCTGGAGGAAAGAGGTCAGGAGGGTCAGGTTGCTGCTTCCAGATGCACTAGGGCCCAAGCACGGTTCTGGAAAGTTCTTTCCTAACCGTGAGAACTCTTCCAGGAAGGAACGGGCTCCCCGGTGAGGTAGTGAGCTCTCCATCCCAGCAGGCAAGCAAGTCTCTGTGTGGGATTCTGGTCTGCAGAACCCCTGGTCCCCAAGGGGTCTGGAGGGAGTGATTGATTGGGCCCTTCAGCCTTGTGGTTCCTGAGGCCTGGGCTGTTGCTCTCGGAGAAGGGGCCATTTGTAGCCACGGAAGCGCCTGGTGCACTTCACAGATGCTTTCATGGGCCACGTAGGTTGCTCCGAGCACCACATTCCTGGTTTCCAAGCAGAGAGGAGGCCCCAGATCCTCTGTCTTTCTGGCCTGGGCCCTGTTTACTCCTCAGCCCAGCAGAGACCCTGACCGCCGCCCTCATCCAGAGCACTCCTGCCCAATGAGGCCCCAGTGACGTCTCCACTCGCCCTTCCCCGAGTGACCCGAGCTGCTCCCCAACCCTCAGAGCCGTCCCCCCAGCCCCTCTGTGTGGGCCTGGGGGCTGCCGCGGGTGTAACCACTGGCTCCAGGGTCCCACAGACCGGCAAGAGGACCCCACCTCCCTTTTGAGATGGGATGCCTGAGGCCCAGGGACGCAGCACCCTACCAGGGACCACGTGGCAAGGCTGGGCCAGAGAGGCCCAGGGCCCCGCCGCCTGGGCCCCCAGCCCGGAGGCCCCCTGCTCCCCAGGCCCCCGCCCCCGCCCAGCTGCCGGGGCCTAATCCAGGCCTGTGGGAAGCGGGCCGGGCGCGGAGGCGGATGGGGACCAGGAGGCCCCCCGGTACCGCTGAGACGCCTTGATGTCACAGATGCGGCTCTGGGCCCCTGCCTCGGCATTTGACGAACTTGCTAAATTGCAATTCTCCGTGGCACGGGGGGGAGCTGGGCCGGGGGCCAGGCCTCCTTCATTAACCTCAGCAGCTGCAGCTGCGGGGAGCCAAGGGGTGGAGGCCTGGCTGGGCAGGGGGTTCTGGGGCCTCAGGACCCCCACCCCAGACCCTCCACCCAGGGACCCAGCAACTGGAGGGAGGGGTAGCGTTCCCGGGAGGTGCTGAGCAGAGCCACACAGGAAAGAGAGGGGCCCCAAACCCAGCGCGGGGAAGACACAGCCAAGGAAGGATTTCCGTCCAGAATGTAACTTTCCCAGGATTCTTCCACTGGAGTGGAGGGAGCAGGCTAGGCCCCGATGGGCGGAGGAGGAGCGGGGTGAGGGGGGTCTCATCTGGAGTCACGTGGTGAACCGAGGTGTGGGTGCCAGCATCTGAACCCAGCTCTCCCTGGCGAGGGCTGCACCCATCCTGCTCTGGGATGTGCCCATTTCCCTAAGCTGCACACGAGTTTCCTTGACGGTGCCTCTAGTTCTAAGGTGAGGGGGGGCACCCCTCAAGCAGCAAGCTAAGAAGGAGCTGCCACGTAAGACTCCAGCTGCGAGAAGGCAGGACTATGCTTTGCCCCGGGGAGTCCTCTGTGCTGCAGGACGAAGGCCCAAGGACCCGAATCCAGCAGGGGTGGGGAGGGCACAGCCCATCAGCCCGGGTGCCTCCCAGGAGAGGCAGACCTGGTGGATGTCACCAGACTGGTGGGCCCTCAGGAGAACCATTTCCCTAAAAAAGCAAACACTGGGGGAAGCTTGAGGGTCAGTGAGCACAGACATGGACCCTGCTGGGCGCACAGTAGGTCTGCAGCAGGGGGCGTTCCCTGGGCCAGGGTCGGTACGAGGGAGCCAGCAGGAGCTTTGGCACAGGAGCCTCAAGCAGAATTCTGTGCTCCAGACAATAAATTTCCACACACGTACACAGAGAGCAGCGTCTCTGCTTCCGGCTGCCTCGTCTCCTGGAATAGCCGCCTTTTAATTACATGGAAAGGTCACCAGATAAAAAAAAAAAAAGAAAGAAAGGAAAAGTCGGAGTCACTAGAAACTTCCTCTTCATGCCCAGAACTTTGCAACAAGGTAGCTTAGAGCCAGGGGTAAGCAGAGGCCCGCGGGTCCAGTGGGGCAGGGTTCATAAGTGCCCAGCCCCCAACCCTCTCTACTTCTAGAGTGGGTAGACATGTGGTGGAGACTGAACTCTGTTCTTCAAGCGCTGGCCTCCTTGCAAGTAGGCACTGGGCTTGGCACTGTGGACCATGAGCAAACGAGCCCCGGGGCCACGGGCTTAGAGTCTAGTGGTGGGGGTAGCGGGAGAGACACACGTGAACCAATCAATCACACGGCTCGGGCATCTCAATAGCGGTGAGTGCTGCAGGCCTGGAGTAGGAGAACTTATCTCGGTCTGAGAAACCAAGGAGGGCTTCCTGGAGGAAGTGGTACTGGTGCTTGAAGGAAGAGTGGGCAGTCATCCTGGAAAACAAGTCTTTTTTTCTTCAAAGAGGGAGTTGGGCACACAAGATGGAAAGCACCAGGGAAAAAAAAAAGCAACCTGGGTTCCCAACCAGCTGGACTAGGGGCAGTCAGGCCTCCATGCTTTTGCTTAAACTGTCCCCCCAACACCTAACCACCCCCAACCCAGAACGCCTTTCCAGGACAAAGGCATCACAAACCTTCTGCATGTCCCTGCCTTTCTAAGTCGCAGAGAACCACAGTTGGAAGGGAGTGTCCAGCTCTACCAGACCCTTGCAAGTCCCAGGGACCCTCAATGTTCCCACCAGCACTGTCTCTGCATCTCGGGACTCTGGAGCCCAGGGTAAGATGGGTCCCCTCCACGGCTCCAGGTAATCAACCCTGCACACCTGAGGGGCTCCTGAAGTGCACCCAAAAGGTCGACCTCCCCAAGTTTGGGGGCCAGGGGTCTATAATGATTTTCTCTGTGTAAACTCTTTTCCTATCTCCCCTCATATATTGGATTTACTGGTCAAACGGACAGAATTTACATGATCATTCCAGCCCCACATCTGAGACTGGTCACTTACTTCAAAATACGTATTAAAAATGTAATGAATCATCTCCATAGCGTAAAAACAACCCAAACCAAACAGACAGCCACAGAGCTGTGGGGAGAAAACCACTGCAGAACATTCACCCCTGTGATCTGCCTCTGGATGGGGACTCAACGGGATTTTAATTTTCTTCTCTGTACTCGTACGCTTCCCACTGATTCTACAGTGAGCCGATCCCCTATTGTAATCAGAAAAAGAAGATACAATTTTTAATAAAAGGATGAGGCATCGATGTTACTAAGCGTGGTTTTGAATTGTTCAAGAGCCCCTGCCTGTCCCCTCCCATCCCCACCTTGGAAGTGGCAGTTCTCCTGCGCACCCCCCGCCCCTGTTTCCAGGCAGGCGTTTATGCCCACGGCTGTGCGCACACAGGCAGGGCATCTGGTCTCCTGCTCTGCTCACTTAACATATACGATAAGCATCTCTTTCCACGAAGACTTCATAATCATGGCGGTTAAGGGCTGCGGCATCCTCCTGCCGCCGGCGGCCCGGATCCTCACTTGAAATTCGGCGGGGGGAGCAACAGCCTGCAGAGCTATTAGGGGCCGTGATTGATGGTTCCGTCCGCCGTCCGCGAGGCTAGCTTGGCTGCACCCCCCGGGGAGAGCGTGTCGGCCTTATTAATCCTGTGTACCTGTCTGGCCTGGGGAATGGCTGTGTTTGTGTGCCCAGGAAAACAGCCTGGAGCTGGTCTTCTCACCACCCCTGCACCCCCCACCCCCAAACGCAGGGTTGGGGGGTGTGCATCTCAGAGCCCAGCCAAGGGGTCCCGGCCAAAGGGCCCCAGGGTTGTTCACTTTCAAACCCATTTTTCTCCTTGATATTCAAAGTCCTCTCAGCCTGGAGCTGTTCCGTGTCTCATGTGGGGGGCTCCTGCATTTCCTAGCTGGTGTCAAGGGGTACCCTCCCAGCACCCCGGCATGCTGGGACCCTTCGGCTCCCCCTCCCCTCACTCACACACAGATCCCGCCAGCACCTATCTGATCAGTTTCTCATTCATTTCCCTTCGAAGTGGATAACAGGCTATGGTCCTGAAACAGAACTTCCCAAGGGGAGAAGCCAGGAGGAGATGAGGGCCCAGGCATGCCAGAGCTTTCTTCTTTCCCCCAGATCTTGCTCCTCCTCCCATTTCCATCTCCCATCCCCATCTTGGAAGAAGGTACCAGCATCCACCCAGGGGCCAGGCTGGCTGACCCTCCTGCCACCACCCCGGCCGTGCCTGCTGTGGCCCTGAGCCTGCAGCACAGCCATCTCAGTGGCGCAGCCTGCGTCCTTCTCTCTCCCTCAACCACGGCGGGCCACGGCCTTTCTGCCCCACCTCCTCTCTGCACTTGGGGGAAGCTTATTAAAATGCCAATCTGCCGGGGCCCCACTTTAAAAGGAATAGCTTCACCTTGCCCTTGGTACAAAGGCCAAGCCCCTCTCTGTATTGGCACTGCCCACCCCCTGCACCCCTCTCCTCCCCGTCTTCATCACAGATATCCAGACTCCCCAGGTCCTCCTTCTGGGAGTGACACCTTCCCCATCCTCAAGCCTCTGCCGGGCAAAGCTCCCTTCTTCTGGAGTCTCACTGGAGTTGTCCCTTCCTTCCTTCAGGCTGTCCTAACTGTCTCCCCAAAAGCTAGAGCAGGAGCCCCTTCTCTAACCACTGTGTCTTCACCATCGAAGTACAATCATTCACGTCTATTGAATGATTGTCTTGTTTCTATGGACGGGACCATCTGCCCCACCAGAAGAGCAGGTGATTAATACCTCCACCAGGGGACCAGCTCCCAGAGAGCTTCTGAGGGGCACTGGTGGGGCCTCGGAAAACACTTGAGGAGAAAAATGAAGACAGAGAAAGAGAGGAAACACGAGAAAGGAGGAAAGAATGGAGGGAGGGGAAGAAGGAAGGAAGGGAGTGGAAACAAGCTGTGTGCCAAAGCTGGCTTGTACTGGCTTGCAAGAACCAACTGTTAAATTTTCAAGCAATTTTGTGAGTTGGTGTTTGAACATCTGGCAGTTTGAAACTGGCCGTGGTGGGAGTATTTATACCAAGGAAATTGGCAAATGCTACACGTCAGGGCCTTTCATTCCCCAGGGGACCAGCCTCCTGGCTCCTCACCAGCTGAATTCCTAAATTTGCCCACACTATCCCCCGTTTCAGCTAAGACTTACAGACTCCCAGGATGGGAAAGGATGATCCCGTGCATTCAGGCACCTCATCTAGTGGTTCAGACAGCCTCTGATCTCCTCCCCACGCTGGCTCTGTGCTGGGCCCCAGGGCTCAGGAGGTCACAGCCTGATGGGGTGCTACACGTGTATATGGCAACGGGGTGAACTGGTCTGGGCAAGGGATGGCCAAGGTCAGGAGAGGGGACACGGAGGAGGCAGTGGTCAGTCCTGGGCCGCCTGAGGGCACCTAGGAGAAGACCCACAGTGCTTAGGACATGGCTCAGTGCTTGAACTTCTACAATGTGTTTAGATCTCCTCTGTGGGCCAGTACATGAGCTTATAAATTAGGAATGATCTTGGAGGCAAGTTACAGCAAACCCAGAGAACATTGTCTACAACAAATGAGGCTTTTTTGTTTTTTTCTCACTTAGCAAGAAGCCTGGAGGTAGGTGGTACTGGTGTTGGTTCCACTGCTCAGGGGGGCCCTGGTGGACCCCAGGCTCTTTCTGTTTCCGCTCCTATCCCTCTTGGCTTGTGATCTTTGTCACCGGATGACAATTACGGTTCCCAGCTCTGAGTCTGCTGGAGGGAGTGGGGAGGGGCGGGCAAGCCCTTTCAGGGGTGATTAGGGGTCTTTGCTGGGGTCTCTCCTGTCTGCTAGGAGCTCCCGGAAGAGCTGAACTGCTTCTGAGCCCCGCTCCCTCGACCCAGCCCCAGCCAGGCACAGAGCAGGTGCGCCGCGCGTGCACATAAGCGGAGCCAACAGCAGAACGACACAGGTATCTGCAGAGCTGGCAGGGTGGCCTGGGGCTGCTTCGCGGCCTGAGCAGTGAAATAATGCCGCCTGCTCATCTACCTGCCACCTACCTAATGAGCTGCAAGTGGTGACCGCCCCAGCCGCTCCCTGACAGTTGGCCGGGAGCCCACAGAAGCCCCAGTAACCTTTTCAGCTCCTTCAGAGAGCACGTTTACAAAGGATGAGGGATCTCTACTCCAGATGGGCCAGCCCAGGACCCAGGCCTGCGAATCCATCTCCGTTGCAGGCAGAGCGGCGCCTGGCAATGACAGAGGCTGGTGCCCAGAGCGGCATGGGCCGGTGGGCCCGCCCTGAGCCTCTGCGCCCCCGCCAGTGAAAAGGCCGCAATGAGAATGATGGAGTCTAGAGATCTGCCAGGGTTCTCCGTTGCCGGCGTCAGAATCCACCCTCGCGAACCTGATCAGGAGGGGCTCGTTAGGTGGGATTAGAAGTCCCATGGAATCTCAAGGCAAGAAAGGCCGATCGTACCTACCAGGGAACCAAAATAGAGGGCAGATATGAAAGAGTTCTTTGGGGTTTGCAGAAGCAGACCAAAGACTTGAGGGCAAATCGTTTATTTGCGGGGGTGGGGGGTCAATGGCAGGACTTGTTGGGACAGGGCAGAAGGCAGGGAGGCCAGGAGTCAGCACAGCACAGGGGGTGGCAGGGGTCCCCCAACAGTGACCATGGCGAGCCCGCACTGGAGAGAAGGTGCCACAGTGTCCTGCCAGGGGTACCCTGGGGTCGGTGGCTGGTGGAGGGCTCTCCCCGGGGCACTTGGACCCGCCCTGAGCACAGGACAGCTCAGGTGAAGCCCCGCTGAGACTCTGGCAGGGAAAGCCCGCGTGCGGTGGGCTGTGGCATCCCTGGCCCGCACTGTCACAACGGGGCCCCTGCTGCTGCCTCTCTCCATCCGGCACCATGACTCTTGCCCCAGGCCTCCCAGAAAAGCCCTCCCCTTCCTTATCCTGTGCAGGAGCACCTTCAGGTCCCACGTACTCGACCTCATGCTCCATCGTGTCCGACTCTCTGCCACCCCATGGACTGTATAGCCCTCCAGGCCCCTCTGTCCATGGGATTCTCCAGGCCAGAATCCTGGAGTGAGTTGCCATTTCCTCCTCCAGGGGATCTTCCCGACCCAGGGGTGGAATCCAAGTCTCCCTGCATTGCAGGGGGATTCTTTACCTGCTGAGCCATAAGGGAAGCCTTCAGGTCCCAGCTAGGACCTTAACCCCAGGAGCTCTAAGAAGCATTGCTTCAGCTTTCCAGGCTCTATGGCACAAGAGGGCAAAGGGGTGGGGGGCAGTGGCAAGTGGGAGGGCGTCCTGTAGGGTCTGCTGTGCCCACCTCGGGGCCTTCGCAGATCCCATTTGCTCCACCTGAATGCTTCTGCCGATCTGCATGCATCTGGGTAACTCCTTGTCTTTCAGGCTCCACTTGGTTATCACATCCTCGGAGAGGCTGTCATGATGATCTCTCTGTCTCACTGTACCTCTCTCTGACCACCGTCTGCAACCTCATCCTGCCTTAATTTTCTCCGAAGCAGCCACCCCCTCATTCCCTGGAACGATCTCATTTGTTTACATGTTTATGCCCTCTCTATGTGTCCTTCCCTCTCTTGCTGGGCACACAGTAGGGCCTCAGTAATACTTGCGAGTGCATTGTGGATGGCCCTGCCCCTCAGGCTGTTGTGGCTTTCTCACCATAATGCACGTGAAGAGCCTAGCGTGGTGCCTGGCACACAGTAGGTGCTCAACAACAGGTCAACTCAGAAAAGGGTGGTATCAGTATCGTTCTCTCGTCCAGTCCCTCCACTCTCTGGGTGAGGTGACTGCGGCCCAGAGAGGGGCAAGACCACTCGGAAGGTCACAGAGCGTGCCCTGGCCCAGAGAACCCAGCTCTCCTGCAGCGCAGCCCCTTCCGTTTCTACTTTTGCCAGCCGCAGCTCGGGCCCTGGGAGACTCAGTCTGGCGGCTCTGAAATAATAGAAGGGAAAGTTACAGCTCTCCTATTCCTCAAGAAAAATTAATTCCACCGCCAGGCATTTGTCCCCGAAGCTTCGGAAGCTGGGGATCAAATCATGGCCCTGTCTTTGTAGCTGTCGCACTTCAATGTTTCAAAGGCGGATTCCCAGGTAAAATATTGCCGTCCCAGTGGCCCTGCGCACAGCAACGCTCAGAGTAATCTCGCCCGGCACAATACAAATGGGATACAATGTCGCCCATACGGGTTTTAAATGAGAAAGTTAGAAAAACAAAATGCGGAGGTAGGAAGCGGTTCTGATTACAGGGAGCTCAAAGTAATTGCCTTCCCGCGGAAGCCAAGACGGCTCTGCCACCAAGGTGGGGGTGGGGGCAGCAGGGAGGAGGGGCTGCCTCCCCACCCCCCATCCATCATCCCATCACAGGGACTTTGAATATTAAGTAAAGTTTTATTTATGATTCTTCTTGCAGGCTTATGACTCTCCAGCGAGACAGGGATAATAACAAACCGTCTCACACAAAAGTTAGGCTATAAAAAAATAATTAAGGAAAATTTTCCCCGCAGTCCATGCAGCTAGGAAGCTGAGTCCTTCTGCAAACATACTCGCGTGGCCTTCATAATGAAAGCAAATTGCTTCTGGGCTGGAAGCGGCGGGCACAGCAGGCAATGGAGAGCCAGGCTGGTTCTATGGTTCCAGCCTCCCTCGTGGAGACGGGGCCTCGGGGGGAGGCAGCGGGCAGGACCCCCCCCCCCCCGTCACCCCCGAGAAGAGGCCCACCTCTGGGTCCCGCCCACCTCTGCCCCTCAATGAGCCAACCGGAAAATGCCAGGAAGCCAGGAGATTGATTTCTTCTTTGCAGAAAGTGAAAGATGTACTTGTAACAGATGGCCATAGAATCGCAGGCTGTTTGTTGGCAAATGTCAGCCTGTTCAATCGGCCCCAAATTACTGGGTAAGAAATCTGAGCTGGGGTGGGTAAGAGTGATCAGGTGAGGACCAAGTGGCCCTAGAGTGAGCTCAGGATGACAGGTGCTGGGGGGAGTCCAGGGGAGGGCAGGCAGATTTGGGCTCAGAACCAAAGCCTGGGGCTGCAGGACAGTCAAGGTGGCCCGGCAGACGTTTACCCCCATCTCTGAAAGAGAATGGCATCCCTGGTTCCAGGTGGGTGTCTGCTCCGACGGCAGTAAACACTGCCACCACTTCTAGAGCCCCTATTTGCCCGGGTCATCCTCACAGGGACCCTATGTCTGCCTGGGGACCCTCTGCAGCACCCCCGTGCTGCAGATGAAGAAGCGGAAGCCAAGGGGTAGCTCAGAAAAAGTGCCGAGAAGCAGAGAACTCTGCAGGCTTACGGCGGCAGCCAAGGACCATTTCTCCAGATTTCTCAGCCTTGGAAGCTGGTTGCTAACCAGAAACACTGCATTTCCCCTTAGTTTGTCCCTCTCCTTGTCTCCCAACATCAACCAGGGTCTCTGTGTGGGTATTCACACACCTACACATTTCTAAATCTTTATTTAATACATGGTATTAAACATCTACTACTGGGTATTGGCCACACGAATGAAAGCAATAAATATTGACCAACGGACAGCTCTGTACTTGGCCAAGGGGACACAAGGCGACCAAGACAGACACAGTCCATTATGAAGAATGGCAGTGGAAGTGGAGTGTGGAACAGCGCGATAGGCAGAGGAATATGCAAAGATATGCAAAGTGTATGCAAAGATCCTGAGGCCACAAGGAGTATTTTCTCCCAGTTGTTCCTCTTTGTGTATCAGCTAGCATTCAACATTCTACTTTTGTGAGAGTATATAGTACGTGTGTGTGTGTATGTGTGTGTAAGTGTGTGTTTGGGGGTTTGCATATTCACATATTCAACTGATACTTCCTAAGCCCCACTCTATACTGGGCACTGCACCAGGCAGGAGAAGGCGGCAGTGAATATGTGGAAGTGTTTCCAGCCGATCCTCCTGAATATTGGCCCTCATTAGGGCTAGAAAAGGTTTCCCTCATAGTTCAGTCGGTAAAGAATCTACCTGCAATGCAGGAGTAAAGTGAAGTGAAAGTCGCTCAGCCACGTCCACCTCTTTGTGACCCCATGAATTATACAGTCGATGGAATTCTCCAGGCCAGAACACTGGAATGGGTAGCCTTTCCCTTCTCCAGGGGATCTTCCCAACCCAGGGATCGAACCCAGGTCTCCCACATTGCAGGTGGATTCTTTACCAGCTGCGCCACAAGGGAAGCCTGCAATGCAGGAGACCCAGGCTTGATTCCTGGCTCAGGAAGATCCCCTGGAGAAAGAGATGGCAACCCACTCCAGTATTCTTGCCTGGAGAATCCCATGGACAGAGGAGCCTGGCAGGCTACAATCCATGGAGTTGCAACAGTCGGACACGACTTAGCAACTCAACTATCACCACCAGGCCTAGAAACCCTCAATAGTCCTCCACAAAAGAGGCTGCATTCCCCAAGCTCCAGGGCTGTAGGCCTGCCTTCCTCTTTACCCTAATGCACAGTTTCCTGTGTCTCAAAGCCCTTTTCCACCTTGTGTGACCAACAGAGTCCTCTTCACCTGTCAGGAACCAACTCCAGCATCACTTTCTCCAGGAAGCCTTCCACCAGCTATCCAGCCTAAGTACTTGCTCTTCCTCTGTCTGCTCCATCTGGGTAAGATGGCTTATGGCTTCCTCCCCTGGGACTATAGGGTGACAGGTAGGAAAAGAGGAATAGAGGGCTGTAGCAGGAACATAGCTTGTGCCAAGGCAAGCACGTGGCCTTACTCATCAGTGTAAGAGCTTCATGGCCGCATAATGCCTGGCACCTAATGGGTCTTAAATAATTATTGCTGAGGATGGGTATATGCATGAGCCAAGACCCAGGAAGACACATCCCCCCGAACACTTTGTTTTGCAGCAAGGACCTTCTGCCAGGAATATGCTCATTCACATGGGCCTCTGCAACAGGCTTGGACTGCCTTTTTTTAAAAAAAAAAAGCCGTTAGAGGCAGCCATGGAGGCCTCAGCCAGGCCTGTGCAGCACAGCCAGTTCTGAGACAGACTGAGATTCCAGGAACCGGGCGCAGACGGGGCAAACAGGCTGAGGCCAGTGGTCTCGTATTCGATATCCAGGTTGTCACCCCGTCCTCACCTGAGGCCTGAGTAGAGTGTTGGGGCACAGCCAGCACCCCTGGCAAGATCCCCTCCTCCCCAACTCATTGCATGTCCCAATGCATGAGATGGTGGGGTCTGCACCGTCCATGGCTCTAGGCCAGGCCGATTCCAGCAGTTTCCTCCTTGTCCACCCATCACCTCTGCTTCTGCACTGTCTTGGTCCATGACCCCCTTCCCCTTCCCATCAGTTACCCCCCTGCCCCGCGCTGAGCAGTGCTCTCCAGATACCTCGCCCAGAGTCTCCACCCGGGAGGCCGGGGGCTCAGCACCCCTGCCTGTTCCCTGCCTCAGGCCCTGGGTGAGGCGCCTGGCCCAGACCCACTGGGGATGAGACCTGGGTGCGGGCACAACTGGTGGTCCGAGCAGGCCACGTAGGCCATGGGAAGATCCAGCCACGGCTGCCCTGGTCCTGCAGGCCAGGAGGCCCCCTCCGTGAGAGCCCAGCTGCCTGGCACTGCAACAGGGAGAGTTTTTTCGAGATGAGACAGGCACTTGGGGTTCAGGGGACAAGGGAGCACTAATCCCCGTGTCCGCCCAGCCCGGGAACACTTGCTCTGTTGGCGAGGAGCGCGGGGAAGCCTCCTGCCCGCCCCCCACCCCCCAGGCGCTCCATCTGCGCCGTGGCGAATGGCTGTGCCCCAGGGAAGGCCTGGAGAATCCGGTCCTGGGCCCGGTCGCCTCCCAGAACGTGAGTGGTTGACCGAGGATAGTTCAGGCAGGGCACCTGGCCATCCCTTCCTAACACTGTGCAGACATTCACGTCTGGTCCAGGCTGAGAGGGCCAACTCCACCTTCTCTATGGTCCAGGAAGGCTCCACACAATGAGAGTCTAAGTCTGATGACTCCCAACCTTTTCACTTTAGAATGTAATTTTTCAGACACGCTTTTACGCACGTGCCCCAAAATGCACAAAACAGATCAAAGTGGCCCAGGGGACGAGGGCCACACAGAGCCCCGGGTGGGTGCTGGGGGCCAGGCTCCTGCCAACCTCCTTGGGTGAGTGGCTGAGTCTCTCTTAGCCTCAGCTTCCCTGCCTGAGAAATGGGCTGACATCTCCCTCCTGCTGGGTGATGTCCTGGGTCCCACACACGTCCCCTTTTCCGGCGTCTCTCAGGTTTGACTGTGTCCTTGGACCCCCTGAGCACAGGTTCATCATCTGTCAAATGGAGAGCCTCAGACACCAGCCACCTCTGTCACTGACGCTGTGCTATTCAGATCCATGATGGTGGGTGCTGCCGTGTAGGCTGCATGGAGAGAGGGGGCCAGGTTCGGGGTGAAGGAGTGGGCTTGGGAGGTGTCCCCACAGACCCCTTGAGACCTAGACTCTTCATGTTTGGCACATCTGCTTACTCCCCCAGTTCTTCCAAGTCTGTGAGGAAGTTCAGCCCCAGGAGGAGGTCAGTCTCACATCCTCAAGGCCAGAATGGTGACGGGGGCCTCTCTGACCTTGAGCTCTTTTTCTCCAACAGTAACACAAGGAGGACGCCAGCCTGTCTGATCCCAGGATCTATCACTTGGCAATTTCCCCTGAGTGGCTGCTACCCTTCACTCTGAAAAACAGGGCTGTTGAGATAACAGGACCAACATGAACAGGGAGGAAGACATAGGCCTCTCCTCGACAGGACATAGTGCGCAGCACTCTGGGCCTTGGACAGGGGTCCACAGGCTCCTTGGGCAGCACATGCTGCTCCAGGGCCTTGGGTACCCCTTGCACGATGGGAATCCCTGGTCCCCAGGAGATGCCGGGGGAGGGGCTGGAGAGTGGAAAGTGCGGGCCTCAGCCAGGTTAGTTCCATCACACCCATGCCTGCCCCCGCCTGCTCTGCCCATCTTGACACGACTGGGCACCCGTGTCGCTAAAGCACTAATATTTACAATCATTTATAAAGCGCACTTGCCATCCCCAGCCCTCTGGGACATCAGAATCGCGGGCAGTTTGTCCCAGAGAGCGAGGCAGGGCCCCTCCTGCCTCTCCCTAACCCAGGGCGTCTGGGGCTGGACCAGGAGAACTGTACTTTCTTTTTCAAACTTTCCAGGCGTGATTCTTCTACAGCAGTGGTCCCCAACCTTTTTGGCCCTAGAGACTAGTTTCGTGGAAGACAATTTTTCTGTGAGTGGTGGGTGAGGGGGGACAGATGGTTCAGGCAGTAATTTGAGTGATGGGGAGCAATGGGGGTGCCACAGAGGAAATGTGGTTAGATCACCCCACCACTCACCTCCTGCTCTGCTGCCCAGTTCCTATCAGGCTGGGGACTGGTACCAGTCAGCAAAACGGGGGCTGGGGACCCCTGTCCTATAGCCAACGGGAAGGATCCATACCAGGCTCCACGTCCACACTCCACCAGAAACACCTGGGAGAGGGTAGCAGGGAACCCACAGGCGTTAGAGTCAGAGGGCAAGCCACACAAGCTTCCTCGCTGGGAGACTAAGTCACCTCTCTGAGCCTTAGTCCCTCCACTTTAAAAGCCTGCCGCAGCATCACCCTCTCTGCAATGGATCCATTCTGTCTTTCTCCCTCCATCCCCATCACCGCTGGAGAAGGCAGTGGCACCCCACTCCAGGACTCCTGCTGGAAAATCCCATGGACGGAGGAGCCTGGTGGGCTGCAGTCCATGGGGTCGCTAAGAGTCGGACACGACTGACTGAGTTCACTTTCACTTTTCACTTTCATGCATTGGAGAAGGAAATGGCACCCCACTCCAGTGTTCTTGCCTGGAGAATCCCAGGGACGACAGAGCCTGGGGGGCTGCCGTCTCTGGGGTCGCACAGAGGCAGACACGACTGAAGCGACTCAGCAGGAGCAGCCCCATCACCTCCAGCTCACGCCCTGTCTACACAGACAAATCTGCTCGTTTAATTTTCATTGCAACCAGAGCAGATGCTCCGTATCATTAGGCCCACTTTCTTGATCAGTAAACTGAGCCTCATCAAGTGGAAAACCTGGAGGGTTGCAACTCTGCACCCCAGACTCTGACGCTGGCCATGTCTAGACCGTGTTACCCGCTTGAAGGAAGCTCCCTGGACCTCATCCCCTCACCCTTCTCCCTCCCCTCTCTTCCTCCCACGAACAGTTGTTCAAGGTCCTGTGTGTGCCAGGCATTGTCCCAAGTGCCAGGGGTGTGGAGACAAATCGGACACAGCCTGCCAGGGAAGACAGATGCTGAAGCAAATGGTTGCAGGACAAGGTGGCACGAGTCAGAACAGAAGTGGATTCAGGATGATTCAGATGATAGGAGGGCGGGGGGACGGGAGAGGCCACGGGAAAGACACAAAGGTTCAGGCGGGAAGCAGGGGCTGCCAGAAGCCCGAAGGACCATGCCGAAGCCTCTGGCCTGATCTTTGCTCATCTCAGTTTGTTGAAACCCATAACCTCATGACTCCGCGGGCCCTGCATCTGTTTATGCGCTCATTGGAATCTGAGCTGACAATATATTTGTTTAATTTCCAGCAAGAGGGGGAAGATTTGTCAGGGTCAGGGATACGTCTTGCATAAAACATTTTGATTAAACTCTGTTGGCCAGAGAATTACTTTCCCCATCATACTCTGAGAAGGCTGGTTGTTTCCTAATTGGAGTCCCTGCCTCGCCGGCGCGTTCACCATTTACCGTTCGTTTCCTGCCAGATGTGGCTAGATGTAAATTCCTCCCTCACAAAAAGACCAGGGGTGTCTTGGGAGAGGTGTTAACCGGCACGGGCCTCGGGAGATGGTGCGCGAAGCACTTCGCTGGAAGAGAGCGGCATCCCAAGGGGCGGCTGGGGATGGAACATGCTTGTCTACAGTGGCCGGAAGGGAGTAATTAAAAGCACGGGGACTGGCAGAGTGTTTCAGCACCACCAACCTTCTGATGGGTGTGGAGGCCCCCACTTGGAGCCGGCAATGGCGAGTCTGGCCCTGGAACCCAAGATACTGGGGCTCCTGTGCCGAGCTGCTGAGAGCTGAGGCCATCCTTGGCCTTGAAAGAGGGGCCGTCCTAGGAGTGAGCATGCGGGAGGCCTCACTCGGTCTTGGGTGGGACAGAAAAATCTCTGGGCAGGCGCAGGAAGGAGCTCTGTGCCTCCCAAAAGGGTTTCAGGTGGGAACAGAATGGAGGGCAAGGGGCACGGAATTAAAAGAAGGGAGACCAGGGAAGCTACTTTCTACTCCACACCTACTGTGCACCAGCCCTTCACACACTCCATGTCCTTTAAGCCTCACCACGGTCCTGCTAAGCAGAGAGGTTGCTAGGCCCATTTTCCAGATGTGGATGTTGAGGCTCCAAGAAGTAAAGTAGTTTCTCCGGAGTCACACGGCCATAAAGTAGACGTGCAGGGATCTGGGCCCGGAACCCAGGTTGTATGCATAGAGCCTGATCTGAGACGGACAGTCAAAACCGTAGGCAAGTGGGGAATGGGGCCCTTACCAGACGACCCTCTGTGTGTGTTCTGTGCGGGCCTGCCTGCGCATGGGACCGCAGAGGTAGGTGGGCTCACTCCCCATCAGTAGACAAGAGGCACAGGCCCCTCTGGAGGTCCCGTCCGTGTTCACGGCAGGCATTGCTAATCAATCACAGTATTCTTCCTCGCTGAATCCCGGCACTCTCTCAGTATCCCCCTGAAAGCAGGCCTCCAGGTCGCCGGCATCGACAGTCAGGGCTGGCCGATGGCATGGATCAATTTTCCAACCCAGGCTAGTTTTTTTAAGTTCCCAGGTTCTGGGGCCAAAGGGTCCAAAAAGGTAAGCACCAGCCACACTGAGCTACTGAGTGCTTAGAATGTGCACAGTACCTTAAGAAGGTGTGTTCTAAGTATGAAGAAGACACTAGATTTCAAAGATGAAAAGTGTTAGTCGCTCAGTTGTGTCTGACTCTTTGCAACTCCATGGACTGTAGCCCTCCAGGCTCCTCTGTCCATGGGATTCTCCAGGCAAGAATACTGGAGTGGGTAGCCATTCCCTTCTCCAGGGGATAGTCCCGACCCAGGAACCGAAGCTGGGTCTCCTGCACTGCAGGGGGATTACCATCTGAGCCACCAGGGAAGCCCAAAGATGTAGCATAGAAAAGAAAAAAACAAGTGTGAAATATCTCATTAGTAAGTTTTATGTTGACTACATGTCTGGATGGTAATATTTTGGATATGCTGAGTTAAAGAAAATATATTAGTGAAATTAACGTCACCCTTGTTTTTTGCTTTTAAAGATTGTGACTCCGTTCTTTCTATTGGACAGCGTTGGTGCAAGGCTTCAGAGGCTGTGAAGAGCGCCCCTGGTGGCTGGGATGAGGACGTTCACCTCACAGAGGACCTGTCTTACTAGTTGCGACCGGGGCAAGTTACTTAATGGCTGCACCTGTTTCCTTATCTGTGAAACGGAGAGAATAACATTATTATCTCATAAAAATGAGATTGAGAAATAGATGAATTAATGCGTGTAAGATATACAGAGTGACCCGCACAGAAATTTAAGTGATAAGTGAGGATTAGCTTTTTAACATCTAATCGACTGGGAAGTGGAGCCCCCACCTTTTTTCTCTCCTGGGCCTCCTGACTTTGGTCCCATACCAGGGTGGCCTCCACTCTTTGCAGGAAGGGACAGACAGGTCCAGCCAGCCCCCAGTAGGAGCAGAACAGCTTCCTGCAGTGTACTCCCCAAAGTCTTCCCCATCGGGGCAAAGGTGTGAATGGAACCAATTCCTGTGTCACGCTGACAGAGCTACCTGTGGCCCCCTCATTTGAGTTCCTGCCTGCCAGGGCCCTGAACTCACAAACCCTGAGCTCAATTTCTAATTTTTGACAGTCTCAAAGCATTCTCCGCCCCCCTCCCCAATTCTTCTCTATCCCCCATCCCCATTCGCACTACGCAGCTGGCGACACTGCCACTCCCAGGGCAGTTTAGTTCCAATTCCCAAGGAGCCCTGGAATTCATTAAACAATAGTAGCTGGGTTATTAGAGAAATGAAAATCAAAACTATCAGGAGGTAGCACCTCACACCGGTCAGAATGGCCGTCATCAGAATATCTACAAACTATAAATGCTGGAGAGGGTGTGGAGAACCGGGGACCCTTCTACAGCGTTGGTAGGAATGTCAACTGGTGAAGCCACTGTGGGAAACAGTATGAGAGACCTTAAAAACTAAAAATGGAGTGGCTGCATGACCCAACAATCCCACTCCTGGTCATGCATCTGGATACATCGAAAAGGTACATGCGCCCCAGTGTTCATAGCAGCACTATTTACAATAGCCAAGATAACCTAAATGTCCGTCGACAGATGAGTAGATAAAAGTGCGGTATCAGTTCAGTTCAGTTGCTCAGTTGTGTCCGACTCTTTGCGACCCCATGAATCGCAGCACGCCAGGCCTCCCTGTCCATCACCAACTCCCGGAGTTCACTCAAACTCACATATGTATACATATGTGTATATACATGTATATGCCACATATATATGGAGCTTCCCTGGTGGCTCAGTGAAAGACCTGACTACAATACAACCTGAGTTCAGTCTTTCGATTACAAAGATCCCTGGAGTAGGGAATGGCTACCCACTCCAGTATTCTTGCCTGGAGAATTCCAAGGACAGAGGCGTCTGACGGGCTACAGTCCATGGGGTCACAAAGAGTCCGACGCAACTCAGCGACTAACGCTTTCACTACTGCGTTCATGTGTGTTTATAGAGACACACACACGATTGAATATTACTTGGCCATAAAAAAGAACGGAATATCACCATTTGCGGCAACATGGATAAACCCAGAGATTATCATACTAAGTGAAGTAAATCAGACAGAGGAAGACAATTACCATGTGATATCACTTATATGTAGAATCTAAAAAAAAATGATACAAATGAACTTATTTACAACACGGAAACAGACTCACAGAGAGAGAAAACAAACTTTTGGTTACCAAAGGGAAGATGGAGAAGGAATAAGGTAGTTATTTGAGATCAACAGATACAAAGTACTTTACGTGAAATAAACCACAGGGCCCTACTGAACAGCACAGGGAACTAAGTTCAGTATCTTGTAATAAACCACAATGGGGGACTCCCCTGGTGGTCCAGTGGTTAAGAACCCGCCTCACGTTGCAGGGGCCACGGGTTCAATCCCTGGCCCAGGAAGATTCCACAGGCCACGGGGCGACTAAGCCTGTGCACCCACAACTTCTGAGCCCACAGGCCGCCACGAGAGAAGCCACCGCAAGGAGAGGCGTGAGCACCGCGACAGAGAGCAGCTCCTGCTTGCCGCAACTAGCGAAAGCCCGCAGGCGACAGCGAAGACCCAGGGCAGCCAAAAATTAAAGAAAAACTGAAATGGGAAAGAGTATGGGAAGAAGGGGTGGTGTATGTACTGACAACGGAGTATCACTCAGCCCTAAAAAGAATGAAATGTTGCCATTTGTAGCGACACGGTGGACCTAGAGACCCCTTGAGAAGTAAGTCAGAGAAAGACAGACACCGTGTGATGCCGCTTACGTGTGGAATCTTCAAAAATACATCGAAATGAACTTATTTGTGAGACAGAAACAGACTCCACAGATATAAAACACAAATTTATGGTTACCAAGGGGAAAGAGTAGAAGGGATAAATTTAGGGGCATGAGATTAACAGATACCAGTGTATACGAAATAGACAGATAGCAAGCATTTACTGTATAGCACAGGGACCTGTATTCAATATCTTGTAATAACCTGTAATGGAAAAGAATCAGAAAAATATATGTGTATGTATAACTGAATCACTTTGCTGTATTGCTATCGTTGTTTAGTTGCTGAGTCGTGTCTGACTCTTGCGATCCCAAGGACGGTAGCCCACCAGGCTCCTCTGTTGATGGGATTTCCCAGGGAAGAATCCTGGAGTGGTTGCCATTTCCTTCTCCAGGGGCTCTTCCCTGATGCAGGGATGGAATCCATGTCTCCCGCAATCACAGGTGGATTCTTTACCCATGAGCCACCTATATAGCTAATACAAAATTGTAAATCAACTGTGCTTCAGTTCTTGCCTGAAAAATCCCATGGACAGAGGAGCCTGGTGGGCTACAGTTCAAAGCGTTGCGAAGAGTCAGACACATGACTGAGCAACTAAGTTTACACTTCAATTAAAAAAAAATACCAAGAGTGGCTGTGGCTTTTGGTATTACATAAAGCAAGACTGGCTAGTTTTGAAGGTTCTGCAAAAATTAGAAATTACAAAAAAGTATAAAAGAAGAAAAAAAGTACTAAAGAAATAAATGTGTAATTCCACCAGTAAGTCAGTGGCTGGTTAATATCTTGCCAGGCTCCCCTCTACAGCAGCACTCCAACCGAGATATAAATCAAGCCACGAATGTGAGCCACATGGGTAATTTAAAATTTTCTAGTGTGGCCACTTTAAAAAAGGAGAACCGGGTGAAATTAATCTTAACAGTATATTTTATTTAACCCAGTGTATCCAAGATATTATCATCTCAACACATAATCAATATAAAAAATGATTAGTGAGACAGTTTCCATTCTTCAAATGCCCTGAGTCTTTGAAATCCAGGGACTCGTTTACACTCACAGGGCATCTCAGTTTGGACCAGCCACATGTCAACTGCTCCATAGTCCCACGAGGTTCGTGGCTACTGGATTAGACCACAGTGGTCTAGAGTGTTTCTTAAAGTAAATGGGAGTGGATGGAGCTCAGCAACATTGGACTGGCTTGTTCTGAAGGGTTTGGGATCCTGTGGGGCCACACTTGACTCTGAACAGACTTGCAGTCACAAAACTCTTCCTCCCTCTGGGCAGGCTGCTTCATGCATCATTCCAGATGCATCGGAGGCCAGGAACAATCCAACATCAAGGGAAGGAACGGGCAAGATGGCTCTGCAGTATTGAGGGCCCCCCGGGGGTCCTCCAAGATGAAAAACCTGGGAGTCCTCAGAGTTCCTCCGTCACCCTCGTTAGCGGTGCTCCCGCCCCGTTGTCCACACTTTCTGAAGCTTCCTCGGTTCTGTACTCCAGGGAGAAGCTCCAAGACGCCCAGTACTTCAGGCTTGACATCCTGCCAGCTTGGGCTCCCCGCACTTTCTGAACCGCAAGTCTCCCAAGATGAAAGACTGTAAAAGAAGATAAAAATAGTCCCGAGGAAAAGGACTGCTTCAGCTGGCCCAGTTTGCAGAGTTCCCGTTTCATCTCCGATGTGAATAATTCATCCCTGCTAAAGCATCGCTGTTAAGTCGGAAGCATCATTATTGCATCTTCTTTGATGAGGCCCTTTTTTAAAAAAACTATAAACACCCAGAACATTAGCAGGAGAACCCGAAGAGCATCGCCTAGACTCACCTCCGCCGGCAGAAAGTGGCACCCCTGACCCGCTGTGACCTGCTTGTTCCCCAAGTCCACATATCAAAACTGCCTCTGGTTCCCTCCCTGGCCCGCAAGGAGGTATGACCTTGTTTCTTTTGAAAGGTCTGCCAAGGTGACCCCAGGGAAGGCAAACAGCCTAGACCGGGAGGCTGGCAACCCGAAAACCTGCTCCAACTCCAGCATCCAAAGCACTGTCCAAAGTTCAGTCGTGTCCAGCTCTTTACGACCCCATGGACTGTAGCCCACCAGGCTCCTCTGTCCATGGGATTTTCCAGGCAAGAGTACTGGAGTGGGTAGCCATTTCCTTCTCCAGGGGATCTTCCTGACTCAGGGATCGAACCCATGACTCCTGCGTCGGCAGGCAGACTCTTTACCACCTGAGTCACCAGGGAAGTCAAAGCGGTAGGCCAAGGGATCTCCCCTCACAGCCTCCTGTTCTCAATATCCCCAAAAAGAAGAGCCCGAGGATCTCTGGAGTGAGGCTAACTGAGTCCTTGCAGAAGCCAAAGGATGCCCCATGGAGCTCTGGGGACATCAATAATGATGTGAATAATAGCCACCACCCCGCCACCATTAACTGAGCACTTCCTATGGGACCTATCACCTACACCAAGAACTTTAGGTCCGTTATCTCAATCCTGCAAGCCTATAAGATACTCTTATGATAGCCATTTTCCAGATGAGAAAACTAAGATACTGAGGAGGGTGAGTCCTCTGCAGGGCTCTCTGCCCTGTCCTGTCCTTCATCTCTCAGGAGGCGCCCTCAGTGGTGACAGCCACTCCATTCTGATCTCTGACCGTCTTCGCATCCCAGCCAGGTCCCAGGATGTATAGATCTGCAAGGAGGTCGCTGAGCTGGGTGACAGAGGCTAAGGGACATCCCTGAAACCAGCCTTTTCGTACCAAGCCAAGCTGCCCTCCCCTCACAGACTGCTGGGCTTCTGCTCAAAGAGCAGACTCGGGGCAGGACGGCTATGGGTGGCTACCCGCTGCCCGGCCCTCGGGGCCGAGACTCTCCCGCGCCATCCTGTGGTTCCCGTGGGCTCCCCCAGCTCCCAGACCTGGATTTCCGGGAGGTGGAGATCAGAGGCAGGATGCAAACTTGCTCATACTCCCAGGCCCACAGCTGGGCCATCCCAGGCTGTCTCCTCAACTAAGACGGTCTTAATCTTCCATCTCCGTGATAGCTGATGGGTTCCAGATTTGCTGCTTTGTAGGAAAACAGAACCCAGAGCTTTGGTTTGGCTCCCCCCCTCCACCCCCACAGAAAACCCTGAAGGCGGGAGGAGAAGGGGATGACAGAGGATGAGATGGTTGGATGGCATCCCCGACTTGATGGAGATGAGTTCGAGCTAGCTCCGGGGGGATGGTGAAGGGCAGGGAGGCCTGGCGTGCTGCAGTCCATGGGGTCGCCAAGAGTCAGACACGACTGAGCGACTGAACGCCAACAACAAACCCACCCTGCTGTTCGGCTGGCGTTGGTGGGGGCTGACCGGGAACTGCCTGCCTTGGCAGCCTCCCATCCAGTTACAGTGGAGCCTGATGCAGGGAGGCCCAGCACATTAGGAGGCTCGGCAGGACCCAGGCTGGGCAGCATGGCCCCCGGCTGCAGCCCAGGCCTGCCCCACAGTGGACGCCAGGCCCAGCTGAGCCCGGTGGGAAGCGGATTGGAGACTCTTTGCAAATCTACAGCCCAGATGAGTTCACTTGCGCCCCCTGTGGGAGGGGAGCAGAGGGACAGTGTGTCTCCTTACATGGAGCCAGGGTCTGGTCTGGGGTCCTGGAGCCCCTGTCTTGGCCACACTGCCTCCTCCCCTTTGAGTCCTCCATCTTCTTCTGAAGGCAGGTCAGCCCTTCCTGCCTCGGCCCTTGGATCTCAGACCACGGGCCAGAGGCTCCGTGTACAGGGCTCTGTCCTGAGCTGTGTGGGGCCCGGGTCCCAGCAACACCGACAGGTGCAGGCGTGCTAAGTCGCTTCAGTCGTGTCTGACTCTCTGCAACCCCATGGACCATGCCCGCCAGGCTCTTCTGTCCATGGGATTTCCCAGGCAAGAATCCTGGAGTGGGTGGCCATTTCCTTCTGGAAGAGCTGAACAGAAGATTGAGTGATTTGGCCCTCGGCTGGCACGTGTGAGCTGTGCTCCTGGGGCAGCTAATCCTCTCAGGAGCTCCCTGCAGAGCTGGCCCCACCCCCCAGGGAGTTGGGGTTGGCCTTAAGCTGGGTCCCCTGGGTGGCGGTCTGGGTGAATCTGAGGGCACGTCCCCACAGGAGGAGTCCTCCCCCATTGCCCCCACTGCCCCCACTGCCCAGGCCTAGAAGTGCTGCACCCACCCAGCCCTCAGCCTCTCAGCCTGAACAGCGGCCGGTGGGCTCCAGCACCCACGTGTCTGCAGGCCTGCATGGCTTCCCCGCAGTCTGCACTATGACAGGTCTGCAGCCAAGACAGAAAACCCAGAGAGGAACATCCATGGTGTCTGGGATCAGCTCTGAGGGCTCTGTCCCACTTCCTCCCATTCCTGCAGAGAGTCACTGGGTGCCCAGGCCTGGGGAGAGGCACACAGGTTGTCTGGGGTTCAGGGATCCACAGGAAGTCCCCTGGGCTGGAGGGAAGGGGGATAGTGGCAGACCCCTGCTCCTGAGGGAAGAAGGGAAGAAGGACTTTTGCTGTGGAGGGGAGGGGAAGGGGAGAAAGAAAGGGGAGGGAAGGCTGGAAGGAGAAAGGGGGAGAGGGAGGGCGGAAGGGAGGAGGGAAGGGAGGGGGCAGGAGAGGAGGGAAGGACAGGAAGGAAACCCTAGAAGCCTCCAAGCAGAGGCCGGCCAGTTCAGGAGCAGCGTGGAGCCTCCGACCTCTCCTCTCCCCCTTGACCCAGAGACCTCCTCTCTGGCCTCAGGTTCCAGCTCTTGCTCCCCACCTTCCCTGAGCCACATCACAAATGGAACTCTGTCCCCCAGCCAGACCCTCGGGCAGCTCCTCATCATCTAGGGGCTGGCCCCGACTCCTCCCACAGGGACAGAGCCCCGAACGGCATGACCTAGCCGGCCCACCCGCTCTTTCCTGACACTCCTGAACACGAGGGGCACCTGGCCAAGCCGTCAGACCTGGCTGAGCCCCGGTGCCGGGGGCTCTGCACTCAGCTCCAAACCTGGAAGGATTTCCCGATTCCTGTCCACCCCCCAGGTCCTGTCTCAGTGTCCGTGTCGGGCTCCTCTCCACCCTGCACCCACCCCACGCCGGGCTCATCCACAGAAGCACCCCTCCCCCGCCTTGTCAGGTCCCACCCCAGACTGGACTGTCACACCCTGGATGGTGGCTTCTTGGGGGCAGGGACAGCCCCAGTGATTTCTTTTGGAGCTTTTCTGGGCCCAGCATAGGATATGTGTCTGTTGAATGAAAAAGGGGGTGGCTTGCCCTTTCACACCCAGAGCAGACACATTAACCCCCTTTGGGGCCAGTTTGCCTCAAATGCCACCACCACGGTCCTCCTGCCCGCCTCACCTCCCACTGTCCCCTCGGAGCATCCACCTTGAAGTCAGCCTCACTCCAGACCAAGGGAACCCCAAAGGCAGCAAGAGAGCCATCAGACTCTTGGCTTCTGACTCAGCACCCCAGCGCTCCTCCCCAGGGCCCAGGTGCCCCCGCCTCCCTGTCCTGGGCTGGCACAGGGCCACCTGGCTGGACCCACCTGCGTTCCCAAGAGCATGGCCTCCTCCAGCACCAGGCTCCGCGTTCCTCCAGCCTCCCTGCGGCCCCTGCCCTGCCCCTGGGGAGTGGGCTGCCCATCCTCACCTCCCGGGGAGGAGCCCCGTGTTGCCATCACCTGGTTTCACTACTTGGCAGGACATGGCCCCCAAAGCTTCAAAGAAGTTTCCATCTTTCCACGAAGGACCTGCTCCCTCTTTCCCGGGGTCTTCTCTCCTCCTCTCTGTGGCGGCGAGGGCCACCTTTGTCGTAAAATAACCGAGGGTACCTTCATCTCTCTGTGTCCCATTTGCCCTCCTCCTTGACGCAGGCTGTACAGGCTATTCCCTCCGACTGACTTCCATGTCGCAAAACACCATGAAGCTTTATCTGCATGGGGGAGCCGTGCCTTTCAGGAACCCAGGAAGGGAGCCCTTGACAGTGAACAGAAGCGATATGTAAATGGGCACAGAGCTCAAGAGGCTGTCTCGTCCCCCCAGATCCGCCCACCCTGTCTCCAAGCAAGAACGATTCTGCCTCACTCCACTCCCCAGACGGGGAAGGCGCTGTGGAGGCAAGCAGGGCAAAACCATTTTGAAAGCCTTATCCACATCTTTGGTTCATTCCAGAGGCGAAGAAACTCACTCACAGAAAACTGAGTGCTGTACAGGGAGCTGCTGTAGCAGGAAGAGCACTAGAGAAGGAGTCTGAGATCTGCCAGGATGGTTTTGTCCTGGTAGGGAGGGCCTGGCGGTGTTGAAGTCTGTGATAATTGGCAGACTTCTAAAGTGGACCACTTGTTGGCATTTCTCTTTTTCTTCTGAATATTTGCCTTTGACTTGACTTTGAGGGACCCCCAAATTGCATAAGCTGAGTTGCCCCCAAGATCTGAGCTGCAACCTGAGCCTGCCGTGTGGCCTCAGGCCACGTGTCTCCATTTCTCACTTGTCCCCTCCCCCAGAGCACTGTGAGTTCTGAGTTACATCTCAGACACCGTCCTTCACGGAGCGTTACCGTCTCTAAACGAGTTCAGCATCATTGATTTGAATTCCCGTGAGAACACGCCGAGGTCGGCGGTCTCTCATTTCACCAACAAACCATCAGGGGCATCGGCAGTTCGATCGAGACCCGTGCTGGGTCGCTGCTTCTCTGGGAAGCCTGTAGCAGGAGCCCCACGGCTCAGGACAACGAGCCCCTTCTATTTCAAAGGAGCTGGTGAACCTACGTGTCTGCTCCCACGGAGCAGCTGCTCTCCTCCAAGACTCCAGTTGGGGAGGGAAAAAGGCCCCCATCTCCTTTCACCGCCCCCAGGCTGAGGGGCGGTCATCTCTGAGTCAGCTGCTCACAGAGATCCTCACCTTTCATCCTCACAAAAGCCCATTTCACAGATGAGGAAACTGAGGCTCAGAGAGGTGAAGTGACTTTCTCAAGGTCACACAGCAGATAAGGTCTGGTCTGTCTAGTGAAACTCTTTCTCAGTGACACAGCACACACGGCTGTCTATGTGGCCCGTGATCATCCCCACTCCACTCTTTTTGGGCTGTCTCTCCATCTTGTTGCTAGATGCAGAGGGCTGGGGCAGGTGATCTAGACTCTGCTTCTGACCCTCCTTACTCTTCCCCGTGCCAGCAGATGGGCAGAGAACCTTCCAGGAGACAGGAGGTTCTGCACCCGGGAGGCAGGAAACTAGCCAAGCAGAGCGAGGGGCTGACCTCTGAATTCCCAAGGGCATGACCCACGGACATAGGAGTAGGCATCACTCTCCGCCTTCCCTGCACTCCCAGAGGTGGTCCCCGGCCAAGACCACCTGGATGGGCCAGGATCCCTAAGGGGCCTTCTGAGGCCACATCCTGTCCCATACTATCCCATCCCATTGCCCAGCAACCCAGCACCTAGGTGAGCGGCAGGATGAATAGAAGCTTCCAGAAGCTCTGGGTGGAGGCAGATGCTCCTCCCAAAAGGTCAATATCCAGTAGATTCAATATTTTTCAACCAGGGAGGCATCTTATATGTATTTTTTAAAAATAAAAGGAAGAACGTCCAAAGGCTTGTTTCCTGTGTGGAGCCACTGGCAGCTCACGGCTCATTTCTCCCGTCTCCTCCGGCTATAATTAAGCTCACAATACGGAGCATTTCTGCCTGCTCAGCTCCAGTTCCGGCACAATATTTCAACCCACAGTTAAATGAGGTGGATAAATAAAGACGCCCCGGACTCCTGCGAGGACAGCAACTGCCCCTGCCCACGTCACCGTGCTCTGCGGACCCCACAACGCCCAGGCAGCTTGGACACAGCGACCATGGACTCGAGACAGACGGAGCCTGCAGGGCCTTCTCAGTGGAGAGGCCATAGAAATGCCGGAGCGCTGTCAGGGCCTCAGTTTTTCCGTCTGTAATATGGCAGAGAGACGAGTCCCTCTGGGCTCAGCCCTACCGGCTTTAGCCTCTACATCAGACTCACAGAGGCAAGCCTGAGAATCTGCATTCCCCCAGAGCCCAGGGGGGCCCTAGGTGAAACCATTTTTGGAGGGCCAGCTGCCCAGAGACCGGGGGTGCAGGGCCAGTTTCAGGGTGATCCTAGGGTCCCTCTCTCCGCCTGACATGACTCCAGGCCAAAGGACAGAGCCCAGTGCAGGAGACCAGCCCCAGGCCGGCAGATGCTACGGTGCTCTCCGGCCACAAGGGGGCAGAGGCGCCCGGACCCAGCACCTGCCTCTGCTCCAGGGAGCCAGGCCGCCTGTCCGTCCATCTTTTTGAGGAGGGGACCAGGCCCCGGGTAAGGGCTGACCTCGCCCCCGCACCCCAGGTAGCCCTCAGGCCTCTGCCCACAAACTCATGTGGAAAGCTCATTAAAACTCAACCAGATCCCGGGCGTCCGTCGGAATCCTGGCTGAGGGCCCAGGCGTGAGAATTTCACACCAGTCCCCGCCCGCACTTCTGATGTGCGCGAAGTTTAACCTCCACCGATTCCGAGCCAATCCTCAGCTGCCCCATATCACAAGGAGGGAAACTGAGGCCCAGGCATGGCAGGGGCCTTTAGCCGAGACCCTCCCCTCCCTAGCAGCGCTCCCCACATTGGGCAACTTTTTGTTGTGGTGGGAAATGCTGCTGAGAATTTCTTAATTCCCTTTCTCGAAAAGACAGGTTGTGCTTTGTGCAGAAATCGTTATTCAAAAATTACAGACTCTGGTTGTTTCTATGGAAACATTTTTCACCTTATGCAAATGAGGCAAGAGGCATGAAAACAACGCCTTCCCTCTCTGCTCCGCCCTCCCCCCCACACACACACTTCTTTCTTTTTGGAACCTTGAAAAGCAGTGGCTGAAAGTTTAGTCCTGGGCAGGCCAGACACAAGGTGGTCCCTGACCTCCCCAGCAGGCTGGCCCCTGATTGCTCTGGCCTCCACCCTCCCCAGGCCACCCGGGCTCCGAGCCTCCTGGTCACTTACTCCTGCTCTGGTCATTAGTCGACACAGACTGGCAAAGTTCTCTCCACGGTGTTCCCCAGCCTGCTGCCCGCCCAGACCCTCACAGGACACCCACCCAAAACGTAGTTTGCAGGCAGCACCCCACTTCCAACCATCTCCCCCCGCCCCTCTGCTTTGAGCATCTACTGTTTGCTGAGTCGGGACTGGCATTCCCTTGAGGGGCTTTTCCTCTGCACCCCTCCTGCCCCCAACTCTGCCTCCAGGGGGAGAATGGTTGGGGGTCCCCAAGGCCAGGGGTGGAAGTGGCAGGCCTATTTTTTCTCTGATGTTGATTCAAGTCCCAGTGCCCTTGCCTGCCGACCGTGTGGCCTTGGGTAAGTGTCTTGGCCTCTTAGAGCCTCATTTCCTCCCCCGCCTAGAAGAGAGGTGAGGGCCCCCATCTGGCAGGGTTGTGGTTCGGGTGAGATGAAGGTGCACAGTGGGGTCTTTATCCACAGGAATCCCAAGCTGCTCCTTGGGAAGGGGGAGCCAGGATGAGCGTAGACCTCTGGGGGAAGGGGGCTTACCTGGTGGCTCGGCTGGTAAAGAATCTGCCTGCAGTGCGGGAGACCTGGGTTCGACCCCTGGGTTGGGAAGATCCCCCGAGAAGGGAAAGGCTACCCACTCCAGTATTCTGGCCTGGAGAATTCCATGGACTGTATAGTTCGTGGGGTCACAAAGGGTCAGACACGACTGAGCGGCTTACACTGCACTGCAGGGTGTGTCGGGTGGGGTGTGGGCACCCCAGGGAGAATCCCCTCACCAATTGCTCCTGGCTGAGGAGGCCACCAGGAAGCAGGGACACCGAGTTTGGAGCCCAGACATCTGGGTTTGAGTCCCGACTCAGGGGTGTCCTCACGGCGTCATCTGAAGATCACTGGGCCTGCTTCCCCATCCACAGGGGGCCTTGTCCTCTCGCCGGCCGCCCCAAGGGCTGTGTGGGGCCTAGATGGCTGACATCTGTGGGCGAGAGCTGGGGGAGGATCAGGTCCAAGGCCGGATGTGACCGTCCGTCCTGAGCGTGAGACACTGCTTCGCGGCCATGATCCAGCCGTGCAATCCTGACTCCGGGGCCACTGAGGACACCCTGACCCTTCCTCTGCTGGCTTCTTACCCACCGCCTCTCCTGACCGGGCAAGCCTGGAGCCTCTGCAGCATGTCCGCTCTGTGTGGCTCCAGCAAAGCCCTTGTGTGAGTAGGTGTGGAAGCCTGGCGTGTGGGTTCTGTTGCCATCCCTGTTCACGGGTGAGAGAACTAAGGTACAGAGAGGCTGAGAAACTTGCTCAAGGTCACACAGCGAGGGCACGGGGCAGGGGACTAGCAACAGCGAGTGCACCTTCAGCGGTCACGCGCGCCACCACACGATCCTGACCCTGTTTGCACTCAGGGGTTGTAGCAGTTTCCTGGTGTTGCCATAGCAACAGACCAGCAACTGAGTGGCTCCAGCAATAGAGGTGCGTTGTCTCACAGTTCTGGAGGCTGGAAGTCCAAGACCAAGGTGACGGCAGGGTTGGTTCCTTCTAAGGCTTGGGGGCAGGGGATGGGGGCTGTCCCGGGCCTCTCCCCTCGGTTTCTGGATGGCTGGCTTCGTGTACACAGGGCCATTCCCTCTACGTGGGTCTCTGTGACCAACTCCCTCTTATGAGGGTACCAGTCTGATTGGGGTCACCCTGATGACTTCTTTTCAACACAGCACCTCTGTAAAGACCGTGCCTCCAAATCAGCTCATAGTTGGAGGCCCTGGGGGTTAGGAGGTCAACATAACGAATTTGGCGTGGGGGACACAGTTCAACTCCAACAGGAGTTGAAACCGTCTGAGGTAGAGGACCCAGAGGTTCAAGGGTGGGCGAGGATGGTGAATGGGGACGTGTCTCTCCTCTCAGAATAAGACCTTAACCCCTGAAGCCCGGGCAATTAGGCTGAGGGCCCCCATCTTCTAAAGAAGCCCCCGAGAAACAGCCCGAGGGGACTGGCATGGGGCGGGGAAGGAAGGAGACAGAGCCCCTCTCCTGACCCTTTGAGCAGGGCTGCCAAGTCCGCCGGCAGAGAATCCTGTCTGTGTTCCTCTGAGTTCAGCAGTTCAATACACCAGCTATCAGAACATCATCTAGAGGAATAGAAGAAAACCCGGAGGAAAAACGAAAAATTATAATATCATGAACGAAACTCAGGAATGGGTGCAAAGGGAGACATGAGAGAATGCCAGTTTTCTGGCTGGGTGGGGAGGGGGCGGGGGCTGATTATCACCTCACTGCCTTTCAGCTTCAAAGCAGCCTTGATGCCTCTCCAGGTGAAGGAAGATGAGCCCCCAAGTCTTCCCGGGAGACTGGTACACATTGAACTTGGTTCCAGAAGGTTCTGGAGTCCATGTGGGAGCAGAGGGACACCATCACCTCGTGGGCAGTGGGGCAGGTCCCACAGTGTGTCTGGCTTCCCCAGAGTCAGCCGGGCAGTCTGGTCACGAACATGCTTCTCCATGGACAGTTTCCCTACACCTTAGAGGGCAGATTTCCGGCAAGTCCCCTGTGATGGATTTCCAGGTTCTGCCAGCCTGGCAACACAGTGGCCCCTTTGCCATTCAATGAAATATAACCACTCCCCCCACAGTAATATCTAGAGCTCAGTCCAAGGGTAGGTGGCATCTTCTCTGGGTGCCGTGTTAACCCTTAGAGCAGTGGTTACTCCTTATACTGGGTTGGCCACAAAACTTGTTCAGATTTTTCTGTAAGACATCTTAAAGGAAAATTCCTAATGAATCTTTGGGCCAATCCAATATCTACCATTTCTTAGAAGTCTCTTGATTTCTAACCAGCCAGTCTCTCAGGACTCTAATCCCTTGTTATAGGTAATAATTCTGTAGGATAGAATTTCCCTGTTCAAACGAATGTGTCCCCTCTGCCTCCTGATTGGACCCTGACGGATTCAAAACCTGTAATAGGAGTGCTCCCAGGTGGTACGTGGGGATGGGATTGGTCCTGCCTCTGGGGGGAGCACAAAGCCCTGAGCAGCAGGGCCACCATTAGCCAAACCATCACCTGTGGCTGGTTGCGCTGAAGTGGCTGGTGCCTGAGGACTGTGAGTGGAGGCTGAACTTGACCCTCACGGTGACTGGGAGGATGCAGATGAGCTCGGGATTCTCACGGGTGCAGCCGAGCACTTGCAAAGAGCAAAGGACAGCCTCAGCCCCGTCAGCTCAAGTCACAGCCTGGGAACCAGCCCACTTCCATGACAGCTCCGAAGGAAGCGCGAATGTCTTTTTAGCTGCAAGCCTGATGTCGCCGGAAATCAAATACAAAATTTAATTGTGCAGGTTGCTGAAATATATCAAT
The DNA here is from genome assembly GCF_029378745.1 of Bos indicus. Lineage (NCBI taxonomy): Eukaryota > Metazoa > Chordata > Mammalia > Artiodactyla > Bovidae > Bos > Bos indicus. Next base: position 65,599,738 of record NC_091780.1, on the reverse strand, counting down.
TGAATTCATAGTCTCAACAAATTTCTCAGGGGACAGGTAAGGGCACTGATTAGCAAAGGATAGGATCCTGAACCCTGGAATGAGGACCTCGGATTGGATCCAAATGACACTATCGGTCTGGAACCGCATCGGGCGGAGCCTCCCTCACCAGGGGAAATAGCTTTCCTTTCTGTGTCCTGAAAGACTAGCCTTCCTCTGCCTGAAAATGCTGTGAGAGCTCACCTGGGGCCCAGAAAGGGGCTGCTCCTTCCCCTCCAGACCCATCACAGCCCCTCCCTGTTGCCACTAGACACACACCAAGGGCCCATTTTCAACATCCTCCAGGAGCACAGGGCACACTTTGGCCATGAAAAGCTTGCCTGGCAGAAGAATCACAAGGCTTTGTGGGTACATATTGGCAGAAACCCAGGGGACCGTTGTGGGAATGGATTCTAAGGGGATTAGACCAAGAAAGGAGCCATACAGCATTATATCAGCACACATATGGTGGGCATGGCTGCATTCACTGAAGACTCTGAATTTAATGTGTTAGCTTATGTAACTAAGTATTAATTATATAACCAAGTACCACAAACTCAGAGACTCAAAACAATACATTTTTATTATCTCACAGTTTCCATGGGTCAGAAATCTGAACATCATGACTTCCCTCACGGTCCAATGGCTAAGACTGTGCTCTCAATACATGGGACTGGGGGTTTGAACAGTAGTAGAGAATCCTCCTGCAATGCAGGAGACCCAGGTTCGATCCCTGGGTCAGGAAGATCCCCTGGAGAAGGAAATAGCAACCCACTCCAGTATTTTGCCTCACTCATCACCTCCCAAAGAAGCTCTCACTCACATCCTTGCAGAAGGAAATAGAATCCACTCCAGTATTTTTGCCTCCTCATGGACAGAGGAGCCTATCGGGCTACTGTCCTTGGGATTACAAAGAATCAGACATGACTTACTGACTAAACAGCATAGCAGCAGGGAACTAGATCCTACATGCCGAAACTAAGCGTTTGCACGCCACAAATAAAGACCCTGCATGCTGCAACCAAAGATTCTGAATGCTGCAACAAAGATCAAAGACCCCATGTGCCACTGCTAAGACCGTGCACAGCCAAATAGATAAAGAAATATTAAAAAAAAAAAAAAGAAAGAAATCTGGACCTGGCTTAGCCAGGCCCTCTGCTTCAAGGTCTCTCACAGAGCTCTAATCAAGGTGTTGGGCAGGACTGCAGTGTCATCTGAAAGCTCGATTCGGGAAGAATCCACTCCTAAGCTCCCATAGATGGTGGCAGAATTCGGTTCCCTGCAGGCCCCTGGGGTGAGGGCCTCGATAACCAGCTGGCTCTTGTCCTCATAAACCTCTGCAATGTGGTCACGTTATCCAAGCCTGCAAGCTGAGGAGGCAGAGACTGAAGTTCCAGTCTTTTATAGCCTGATCATGGAAGTGACAGCCCACTGGCTTCCTCATAGTCCATATTGGTTCTAAGTTTGTCCCAGGCCCCATCCACACACGACAGGAAGGAATCTCACAAAAAGGTGAATGCCCAGAGGCTAGGGTCCCTGGGAGCCTTCTCAGAGTCTGCCCACCACCAGCTGAAGTGGCTGACAGCTTCTTTAGTTGGTTGACTGGAGCTTGGTCTCGACGGTCGTCCATGGCTCCTGAAGTTGAGATGCCAGTGCCACCCAGAATGATGTGGGGCAGGGAGAATGCAGGGCTAAGTGAAAGTGTTAGTTGCTCAGTCGTGTCCTACTCTATGCGACCCCGTGGACTGTAGCCTGTTCCACTCTTTGCAACCCCATGGACTGTAGCCTGTCCCACTCTTTGCAACCCCATGGACTGTAGCCTGTCCCACTCTTTGTGACCCCATGGACTGTAGCCTGCCAGGGAATTCTCCAGGCCAGAATACTGGAGTGGGTTGCCATTCTTTTCTCCAGGGGATGTTCCCAACCAAGGGATCAAACCCCAGTCTCCTGAATTTCAGGCAGATCCTTTACTGTCTGAGCCACCAGGGAAGCCCTAGGCTTAAGGCGGTGGATCTCAAATATGAAACCTGCTGGTTGAAAAGATTAACTTGTGCCTGACCCTGGGAAACTAGTCAGAGAAGTTTAATCACAGCAGACACAGGACTTCCCTGGTGGTCCAGTGGTTGAGAACCCACCTGCCAATGCAGGGCACTTGGGTTCTATCCCTGATCCTGGAAGATCCCATACGCCATGGGGCAACTAAGCCCCTGTGCCCCGGAGCCTGTGTTCTGTGTCCGGAGAAACCCAACCAGAGAAAAAGTGAAAGTAAAGTTGCTCAATAGTGTCCAACTCTTTGCGACCCCATGGACTGTAGCCCACCAGTCTCCTCCATCCATGGGATTTTCCAGGCAAGAGTACCGGAGTGGGTTGCCATTTCCTTCTCCAGGGAATCTTGCTGATCCAGGGATCAAACCCGGGTCTCCTGCATTGTAGGCAGATGCTTTTGCCTTCTGAGCCACCAGGGAAGTCCAACTAGAGAAGGCCCACACACAGCAATGAAGACCCAGCGCAGCCTAAATAAGTAAATAAACGGAGCAGCCACAACAAAACCCAGTGAGACAGGCAGGGCAAGAATTCCTCCAAAGTCCATTTAAAAGAACAAGACCAAGGTTCAGAGAGGTCAAGCAGAGTGCCCAGAGTCACACAGCACACGCTGGTTCTGACTCCAGGGTGCATGCCTTCTCTGCTCCTCTTGTTGGGGGGCAGAGGGACCGAGGCAGAGCACACAGCCCCCTGCTACTGCAGCTGCGCCCCGGACTTTGATCAGCCAGCCCGGGAAGCATGGACCTCTCATGCTCGGGGTGGTGTGGCCGGGAGTGACCAAGCGCTGGGCTGGACTGCCAGGGAGGGGACACCAAGCTTTCGTTGGCCAAGAGGGACGCAGAGCAAGAAAAAAATCATTACAGGTAGATGAATTATTCACAGCATCGTTGACCTCTCAGGCCCCGGACAGCCAGGAGCTCGCCAAACAGCTTAGCGCATCTTATTACCCAAGTGTAATGGCCTCTTTTTCTCTGTCTCAGAAGAAAACGATTCAACATCATCAAATATTAACGCAGGGCGGCTGACGCGGTGGCTGCTCACACACTGGCCCTTCTGGGCTGGCCCAGAGGTCAGAGATGACGCCAACCTGGGGCCCAGAGACTCGGCCGGAAAGGGCCCGGGTGGCCGTGACTTGCCTCCTAAGCCCGCCGAGTGAGGCCTCACACACAGCAGCCTCCCTCTGCCCCATAACCTCAGGTGCACCAGAAATGCTACGCTCAGTCTTCCTGAAACGGGGGTGAACGTTCATTCTGCACACTGTCCCCACGCTCAGTGGGTTTGGGGTCCCCAGGAGGAGGGGTGTCTGCCCTCCCGAGGCTGAGGCACCTCAGGGTTTGTATTAGTGTCCCGTGGCCGTTGTAACAGATTACCGCAAACCGAGGGTCGTAAGATAACAGATATCTATTCTTTTCGAGTTCCAGAGGCCGCAAGTCTGAGATCAAGCTGTCTGCAGGGCCATGCTCCCCCTGAGGCTCTGGGAAAATAGCCTCTTGGCCTCTTTGGCTTCTGGCGGCTGCGGGTGGTCCTCAGTGTGCGGGCACGTGGTTCCCATCCCTGCCTCAGTCGCCACGTGGGCTTCTCCTGTGGGTCTCTCCTCCTCATCTCATAAGGACACCAGGCGTTGGATTCGGGGCCTGCTCTCCTCCAGTGTGACCTCATCCTAACTGATACACCTGCAACAACCCTGTTTCCAAGTGGGGGCACGCTCTGAGGTTCCGGGTGGATACGCCCAGGAGGACACTGTTCAGTCCATCACAGGGGCCTTCACAGCCACATTTCACCTGGGTTCTGATTTTCAGGTCCACAAGTCAGGCAGGCAAACCAACCCCAGAGTTTCTCCGAGTTACTTCTTCCTCTCTTATCCACATCCACACCCCTCCCACTGTTTCCACAGCCCCCCCCTGGGGATGGGAAAGTTCAGAGGGCCTGTCCAAGACCTGTCCAGGTGCCCCTCAGCTCACCCCCATCACTCAGAGGGATAGGGTCCTCTCAGTCCCCCAGACTGTGGCAAGTGCCAGGACCCTGAGCTCTGAGTTCTCAAGCTGGGGTACAGCCGATGTGGTGGACACCCTTCCAACACGCCCTCAGCCCTGACCTTCCCGGACGCCCTGACCCAGCAGATTCCAACTCCGCACACCTAGGCCCTCCACCTGTGGCTTCTCCAGCCACCATAGTCCACCTCGCTGCCTTGTGGGGTGGCCCAGAGCCAGAAAAACCGTGTTCCTCCCCCCGGATCAGCCCTCAGCCGGCGGCCCCAGAGCCCTCACCCCTGGACTGGTCTGTGTGGCTGCTCGTTCCACGCTGTCTCAGCATGTCTCGACCCCCGGGGGCACAGGCCCCAGCGCCCGCCTCCTGGATGACTTCGCAGCCGCCCGCCTTCACACCAGTGCTTCACTCATCACCTCCCAGAGAAGCTCTCACTCGCATCCTTGCAGGGTCTGCTGCTGAGGAAATCCGCCCTGAGAGACAGGGTCTAACATTTTCCCTTGCTAGCTCAGCCCAGGTCCCACTCTGGAGACCCTCCATGCCCCAACTCTTCTCTTTCTGATCCGATCGCCTCTCCTGCCTCACCAGGAAGTGGCTTCATTCATTTAAAAACCAGAGTCTGAGTGTGAACTCACCAGCAACCCCCAAGCAAGCCACCCACCCTCCCCGCAAACCGTGGTCACCCTCCCCCCAAACCGTTTTCACCCGCCCTGCGTCTGCCCAGGGCGATCCCAGGATCATGCCACACCGGCCCCAGTTCAGTCTGGCCCACAGTCTCCCTCTATTCTTTAGCTCAAGAGACCCCCACTTTGCAGGCACCCCCAGGGATCCCTCTGTCCATCCCTTAAGGCCAGCCCCGGCAACCCTCCTGCAGGAAGTGTCCCCACACCCTCCAGCCAGACACAGCCACACCCCCACTCCCCAGGCTCTTTGCAGGCACAGCCGATGGCCTCCTCCGGTGTGTCCCCTCCACCACCCAGAGACCTGAGCCACCCCTGTATCCCCGGCACCCTCAGAAGGCCAACCTGGGTCATCCATGGGTGTTTGACAATATGGATGGCCAACGCCGTAGTCTTAGTGCAGGAAGAAGGTGCGAGCAGACGTGCTGGCCTAGCGAAACTCTCCCGCAAACGTTTGCCAGCAGCTCCCACGCTCTTCCCAGGCCCCAGGCTGTAGAGCACGTGCCAGGCCCGCCTACCCCCAGGTCTGCGGCAGCACACCTCTGAGCCACCGCACAGGCTGATCCTTGTGCCTGGAACCCCACCTATCATCCAGGTCCCTCCAGCACCTTGGCTGGGGATGGGGACTCCTCCGCTGCCCCCCAGGTCCCGGGCCTTGCCCCATCACGGTCCTTGGGCCTCTGGATCAGAGCGGGCCTGCTAACTGGGCTGTCCTCTCAGGGGTCAGCTCTTCTGAGTGGTGAGATCAGCTAGCAGAGTCAGCAGTGTCTCCCAGCCCACTCTCCTCTCCCCAGGGCCCCCCACCCTGCCCCCTCATCCCCCCACCTCGAGCTGCCCGCGTCCCCTCTGTCCTCACATCATCTTGCCCTGAGTCCCCGGAGCACAGCCCATTTCTGCCTTGATGCTTCCTGGCTTCTAAACAGTGGTATCCGCCGCACCCTCACCTCTTGCCCAGGACACCTCGATCCCACCCTGGGCCTGGCCTGGGCAGGGTGACCTGGTGACCAGGACACAGCAGGAGTCTGGAGCTGCTCCCAGACCAGTGGGAGCGGCCAATGCATAAACAGCCAGCACAGCTCAGGACAGTGGGCGGAGGGTCCCCGAACAGTGTGAGATAGTCAGTCTGAGGTCTCCAGGGGGTGACACCTGAAGGCTGGACACAGTCAGGCATGAGGGAGGTGTTGGGGGACCAGGGAGTTGTGGCTGGAGGCAGAACCACGGCCAGTGGTCTGGCTGTGAGCATTAGGGCCGAGGAGGGAGGCCGGGAGGGTGCAGGGCCTCCCGTGGGTCTGCCCGCGCCTGGGAGGCGGGAGGAGATGCTGCCGTCTGGGCCACGTGCTGATTCTCAGGACCCTGAGGTGCTTTTGCCTGTGTGGGCTCCTTCCAATATTAAAAGCTTTTTTTAATTATATTTTACAACTGCACTGGTATAAAGACAAATATAATCCAGGCTGGATTCATATTATTATATTTATCTTTTTCCTTTTGATTCTAAAAGAAATTAAAATGAAAACATGTTTGCAGGCCCTGGAGCATGACGAGGCCCCTGTTTCTGTTGCTTTTTAAGGGACCAGCCAGTCTGAAGTGCTGGGCCCAGCCCCTGCTGGAGGGTCCACTGCCTGGAGGGGTCACTGGAGCTAGGGGAGCAGGGGGAAGAGAGTTGAGTTGCTGCAACTGGAAGTCACCTTGAGGAGGGGAGTCTAAAGCCAGACCTGAGGCTGGGGGGCTGGAGGGGTTCAGCTCACCCATGGCTCACGGGACTGCTGCTTGGTCTCCCGTCTCGCCAGAGGGGCTGGGAGCTGGCAGCGAAGCTTGGCTGCCCAAACCCCCAGCTACTGGGGAAGTGTCCTCATCTGTAAAATGGGACCATTCAGGTGGCGTGAGCCACACTTGGTGCTTGGTGAGTCCTTGACAAGTGTCACCACCTTCCATTCTTATCTCTGTTATAAATAGTTATCTGAAGGGTCTCCTTGGCTCCCAGCAACCCCCAGGATGATCGTCATTATCCCCACTTTACAGTTGAGGAAACTGACCAGCAGAGGACAGGGAGCCGTCTGGGGCTGCGGGCTGCAGCAGCTCCAGTGAAGACAGGAGATTTCAGTCCCCAGGGAACCATCTAGAAGCAGAGGTGCAGGGCAGCCCCCACCCCCTCCCCGGCCACGGCGAGCTCACCACATCACCCACCTGGCCGCCAGGGCTGCACGGGCCCCCAGGCCTCCCACCACGTCCCCGAAGCTTCCGCAGCGGGATCTGCGGCTTGTTTTCTCTTTAAGTGGTGACTCATGTTCTGGAGACATCATATTGCAAGAACAGTACATTCTCTGGGGCCCACACGGGAAGGATGTATTTATCAGGACAGCTCAGGATTGACTGAGCCTCGCGCCTGAGGGCCTCGCAGCCGCAATTCCCACATCCCCCGGAAGCAGCCAAGACCCTCAGAGCGAGCAGGCAGCAGGGAGGTCCTTGGAGCCGCCACAGCCGCTGCCTGCCCTGGAGGGACAGATGGGCTATGAAAGCACAGCCTGGCGGCCCGCAGAGCAGCCAGCCCTTCACCTCGGAGCGTCAGTGCGCTGAACAGCACCCCAAAGGGTACGGAAGAGCCTTCCACCCTGGGGTCTCCACCGGGTGATTTTAGCCACAGTCTGGCACAAGCCATGATCCGTTTTACCTATTATAGTTCAACATTCATTCCTTTACTTAAGTTTGCCATGTGCCTATGTGGGGTAAGCATCCCTCTAGATACTGAGAACAGAGATGTGGACTAAACAGATCAGGTCTAGTGGGCGAAACAGAACTGAAGACATCATCACACACTTCATTAGCTAGCGACATGCAGTGAGGGACAAGGAGCTCGGGGAGGCTCACCCAGGGCGCTTACCGGTGATGCCGAAAGCTTGGCTCTCTGTCCATGGGTGCCGAATCGCATCTCAGAGACAGAGTTTTGGGTGAAGCAGAAAAAGAATAGCTTAATTGCTTTGCCAGGCAAAGGGGGATGCAGTGGCTGGCTCCTGCCCCAAACACCTGTGTGTCCCACCCTGGGAGGGTTTCATAAGGAGTTATATAGCTTCAGTCCATGGGGTCGCGAAGAGTCGGACACGACTGAGCAACTGAACTCAACTCATTCAACTTCTATAGCCACAGTTCAAGAGTGAGGTTGCTGACAAGATTAGGGTGTGTGGAGGGTCTCGAGGGGTGGTTCTCCTAATCTTTATGAACTTCCCTGGCCCCTTTAATCTGGCCTTAGGCGGTTTCCTGGACATGAGTGTGAGCAAACTCCGGGAGATGGTGAAGGACAGAGAAGCCTGGTGTGCTGAGTCGCAAAGAGTCAGACACAGCTGAGCGACTGAACAACTCAGCTGCTCCTCCTTTAAGCAGTAACTGTTGGAATCTGCCCTTTGGAACTCAGGGGAGGTCATGGAGGCTGGAGTCTTGCCTACAAGAAACGGAGGACAGAAGGGCTTCTGTGCCCAGAAGCCCCACAGGGACCTTGGTTTCACCAGGGAGGCCCCAGAAGCCTTCTCGGGCACAGAAACACCTAGAAAGGGGACCAAGGAGAGGAGGGGATGATGGGTGAGGGAGCAGCGCAGGATGGGAAGGAGGCTTCCCGTTTCCGTTCCAAGGCCGGTGAGGTTCTGACAGTGGGCATGTTTGCTCTAGGACTCTGCCCCAGGCTCTGCCCGAGGCCCTGAGACACGCAGGTACACCCCGGTCCTGCCTCCAGCTGCCTGGCGTCGTCAGGAGAGGCAGACGTTTCTGGACCATCTCCGGATGCACCCACTCCCTTTTCCCTTCCTCTCTTACGCGCCCTCCTGCCACACAGCTCAGCTGTGAGGATTCTTGCTTTAGGAGGGGTGTGGGGACCCCTGAGAACAAGGGCATCCTGGGGTCTGGGAGATGGAGCACCTGTCACCCAGGACTTCCCACCTGACCAGACGAGGGAGCTGAAAGCCAGTGGGGAGGGGGTGCAGTGAGGGTCCCTGAATCCCCCAGGGAATCTCAGGATTGTGGCCAAAACACTGGAAGATGTCCAAGAAGCCGCTGGGTGGGTCTACAAAAGGCAGAGGGAAACATCCTGGGTAACCCGGCAACTGTCCCTCCCCTAGACCCTGCAAGGTCCCCTCACCACTCTGCCCATCCGTGCTCTACCCCATTCTCCACCCCAAAGCCAGGGATGCTGTTCAAAACCCAATGTATACAGTGGAATATTACTCAGCAGTAAAAAAGAACGCATTTAGGTCAGTTCTAATGAGGTGGATGAACCCAGAGCCTATTATACAGAGTGAGGTAAGTCAGAAAGAGAAAAACAAAAGTCACTTATTAATGCACACACGTATATATATGGAATCTAAAAAGATGGTATTGATGAATGCAGGGCCACAGTGGAGACACAGGCCGAGAGAACAGACTTGTAGACACGGCAGGGGAAGGAGAGGGTGAGAGGAATGGGGAGAGTATCACTGAAACATATGCATTACCGTGTGTAAAATAGACAGCCAGTGGGAATCTGCTGTGTGGCAAACGCTGGGAGCTCAGATTCAGTGCTCTATGACAACCTAGAGGGGTGAGATGGACTTGGAGGTGGGAAGGAGGTTCAAGAGGGAGGCAATATGTGTGTACTGGGCTGATTGATGCTGATGTAAGGCAGAAATGATCACAATATTGTAAATCAATTATCCTCCAATTAAAAATAAATCATTTTAAAACGGCAAAAATAAACAGATTAATTTTTTTAAGTACAGAAAATCACACACACACACACACATACACACACACCCAGTCCCAGACTTTCAGTTTCTAGTCCAGCACAGAAGCGTGGAGGCTGCTGCTCCAGTCCTAACAACAAGTAAAAACCTGCACAAGCTGAAAAATCAACAACTCTTGTTAGATTTGCAAAAGAAGTGAGGCCACGGGGAAGACTGCTGTCCCTGCTTGGGAGGCAAGAGCAGGTGAACCCAGAGAAGAGCGGCTCCCAGGAGCAGAAAGCCACCCAGGGCCCAGGATGGGGGAGGGAGCCCGAACGGAAGCTGATGGAGCGCTAGGGCCTCAGTGTGGCCAGGGACTGCCCTGTGGCTCAGACAGTAAAGAATCTGCCTGCAACGCAGGAGACACGGGTTCGATCCCTGGATCAGGAAGATCTTCTGGAGAAGGGAATGGCAGCCCACTCCACTATTCTTGCTTGGGGTACTCCCATGGACAGAGAAGCCTGGCAGGCAACAGTCCACAGGTTCACAAAGAACTGGACATGACTAACACTCCACTCAGGGTGAACAAGACCCAGAACTGAAGCTCCAGAAGGGCCAGTGCAAGAGGGATCCTCACCTGTCTGTGAACTTCGCCTCCAAGAGCCCAAACTGCTCTCACAAGGGAGTATTGGAGGAAAAATCTCCGTGTCCTTCCAGCAGAGGAGGGGAAAAGGAATCATTGTGGAATATGCGAGAATATTCCATTCTTCACAAAGCCCTCAGGGGAAACTGGTTTAACCTAATCTATCAGATTTAATCTATCAAATTATTTAATCTATTAGCAGCAGTAGTAGTGTTAGTCACTCAGTTGTGTCCGACTCTGTGACCCCACGGACTGCAGCCCGCCAGGCTCCTCTGTCCATGGGATTCTCCAGGCAAGAGTGGTAGAGTGGGCTGCCACTCCCTTCTCCAGGAGATCCTCCCCACCCAGGGATCGAACCTGAGTCTCCTGCATTGCATGTGGGTTCTTTGCCATCTGAGCCACCAGGGAAGTCCAATCAGAGCCTAACAGAGTGTTAGAGAGAAAGGAGCATTACAACACAATTTCAAACCACTCCAGATGTCCTGTCCCATGTAAGGGGGAAGGGATAAGAAACACTCATGAAATTCACGTCCAGAGGCATGGGCTCACTGCAGGACTGAGACCTGGAATGCTGCCTTACCTCCACATTACTGAAGTCCTATTTCTAAAAGTTTCTTTCTTTTATCCTTCATGCTGCAGCTATCAAGAAAACATTACACTGCACACTTTAAAATTAAAAGGCAAAAGAACATAGTTTGAAGAGACAGGACAAGCATCAGAATCAGATTCTGATACAGCAAGGAGGGCAAGAATCCCTTAGGAGAAATGGAGCAGCCCTCATAGTCAACAAAAGAGCCAGAAATGCAGTACTTGGGTACAATCTCAAAAACAACAGAATGATCTCTGTTCGTTTCCAAGGCAAACCGTTCAACATCACAGTAATCCAAGTCTATGCCCCAACCACTAATTCCAAAGAAGCTGAATTTGAACAGTTCTATGAAGACCTCCAAGACCTTCTAGAACGAACACCAAAAAAAGGTGTCCTTTTCATCATAGGGGATTGGAATGCAAAGTAGGAAGTCAAAAGATACCTGGAGTAACAGGTAAGTTTGGCCTTGGAGTACAAAATGAAGCAGAGCAAAGGCTAACAGAGTTCTGCCGAGAGAGCGCACTGGTCACAACAATCACCCTCTTTCAATGACATAAGAGACCAGTCTTCACATGGACATCACCAGGTGGTCAATGATGAAATCGGATTGATTATATTCTTTGAAGCCGAAGATAGAGAAGTTCTATACAGTCAGCAGAAACGAGACTTGGAGCTGACTGTGGCTCAGATCATGAGCTCCTTATTGCAAAATTCATGCTTAAATTGAAGAGAGTAGGGAAAACCACTAGACCGTTCAAGTATGATCTAAATCAAATCCCTTACGGTTGATTATACAGTGGAAGTGACAAATAGATTCGAGGGATTAGATCTGATAGATAGAGTGCCTGAAGAACTATGGACGGAGGTTTGTGACACCGTGCAGGACACAGTGGCCAAAACCATCTCTAAGAGAAAGAAATGCAAGAAGGCAAACAGTTGTCTGAGGAGGCCATATGCATAGCTGAGAAAGGAAGAGAAGCTAAAGGCAAAGGAGGAAGGGAGAGATATACCCAGCTGAATGCAGAGTTCCCAAGAATAGCAAGGAGAGATAAGAAAGCCTTCCTCGGTGATCAGTGCAAAGGAATAGAGGAAAACAATAGAATGGGAAAGACTAGAGATCTCTTAAGGAAAATTAGAGATAGCAAGGGAACATTTCATGCAAAGATGGGCTCGATAAAGGACAGAAACAATAAAGACCTAACAGAAGAGACTGAAGAAGAGGTGGCAAGAATACACAGAAGAACTGCACAAAAAAGGTCTTATGACCCAGATAACCATGATGACGTGGTCACTCACCTAGAGCCAGACATCCTGGAATGTGAAGTCAAGTGGGCCTTAGGAAGCATCACTACAAACAAAGCTAGTAGAGGTGATGGAATTCAAGCTGAGCTATTTCAAATCCTAAAAGATGATGCTGTTAAAGTGTTGCACTCAATATGCCAGCAAATTTGGAAAACTCAGCAGTAGCCACAGGACTAGTAAAGGTCAGTTTTCATTCCAATGCCAATGAAAGGCAACACCAGAGAAGGTTCAAACTACCATATAGTTGTGCTCATTTCACATGCCAGCAAAGTAATGTTCAAAATCCTTCAAGCTAGGCTTCAACAGTATGTGAACTGCGAACTTCCAGATGTACAAGCTGGATTTAGAAAAGGCAGAAGAACCAGAGAGCAAATTGCCAAAATCCATTGAATCATAGAGAGAGCAAGGGAATTCCAGAAAAACATCTGCTTCTGCTTCATTGACTATGCCAAAGCCTTTGACTGTGTGGATCACAAAAAACTGTGGAAAATTCTTAAAGAGATGGGAATACCAGACCACCCTACCTGCCTCCTGAGAAACCTACATGCAGGTCAAGAAGCAACAGTTAGAACTGAACATGGACCAATGGACTGGTTCCAAATTGGGAAAGGAGTATGTCAAGGTTGCATATTGTCACCCTGCTTATTTAACTTCTATAAAGAGTACATCATGCAAAATGACAGGCTGGATAAGGCACAAGCTGGAATCAAGACTACCAGGAGAAATATCAATAACCTCAGATACGCAGACTATTCCACCCTAATGGCAGAAAGTGAAGAGGAACTAAAAATCCTCTTAATGAAGGTGAAAGAGGAGAGTGAAAAAGTTGGCTTAAAACTCAGCATTCAAAAAACAAAGATCATGGCATCCAGTCCCAGCACTTCATGGCAAATAGATGGGGAAACAATGGAAACAGTGACAGACTTTATTTTCTTGGGTTCCAAAATCACTGTGGTGGTGACTGCACCCATGAAATTTAAAGACACTTGCTCCTCGGAAGAAAAGCTATGACAAACCTAGACAGCATATTAAAAAAACAGAGACATCACTTTGCCAACAAAGGTCCATCTAGTCAAAGATATGGTTTTTCCAGTAGTCATGTATGGATGTGAGAGTTGGACCATAAAGAAGGCTGAGTGCCAAAGAATTGATGCTTTTGAACTGTGGTGTTGGAGAAGACTCTTGAGAGTCCTTTGGACCGCAAGGAGATCAAACCAGTCCATCTTAAAGGAAATCAGTCCTGAATATTCATTGGAAGGACTGATGCTGAAGCCGAAGCTCCAATACTTTGATCACCACATTCAAAGAGCTGATTCATTTGAAAAGACCCTGAAGCTGGGAAAGATTGAGGGCAGGATGGCATCATCAGTTCAGCGGACATGAATTTGAGCAAACTCTGGGAGCTAGTGGAAGACAGGGGAGCTTGGCCTGTTGCAGTCCACAGGGCTGCAAAGAGGCAGACAGTCAAACTGAACAACACACAGGATGACTGGAATGATGAGACAAGGAATTGAAGACAACGATGATGGATATGCTGGAGATTTAATGAGTAAAGTCGACAGCGTGCAAGAACAGATGCGTGGTGTAGGCAGAGAACTGGAAATCCTGAGAAAGAACCCAAAAGAAATGCTACATATCAAACATACTGGAATGGAAATGGCTTTAGAGGCTTATGTAGACTGGACATGGCTGAGGGAAAAAACTCTGGGCTTGAGAATATCTCAATAGAAACCTCCAAAATCAAAAAGCCAAGAGAATAAAGGCTGGAAAAAAAAAAAAAAAGAACAGAATATCCGAGGAATGCAGGACAACTACAAAGGCGAAGCCCATGCATAATCGGGACTTCCAGCAGGAGAAGAGAGAGAGGCAGGAGAAACACCTGAAACAATTTCCCCCAGTTAATGCCAAACACCAAATCGCAGGTCCAGGAACCTCACAGAACACCAAACAGGATAAATGCCCCCCCAAAATTACACCTAAGCATTTCATTTTCAAACTGCAGAAAAGCGGAAATAAAGAAAAAAAACCATAAAAGAAGCCAGAGTGGGGAAAAGCACATTGTCTATAGAAGAGCAAAGGTAAGAATTACTTCCAACTCCTCAAGAATGGAGTGAAGTATTTAAAATGCTGAGAGAAAAAACCCCACAAATTAAGAATTCTGTACCTTGTGAAGTTACCCTTCAAAACTGAAGGAGAAATAAAGACTTTCTCAGACAAACAAAAACAGGGAATTCGTGGCTGGTAGACTTGCCTTTCAAGAAGTGTTCCAAGTAGTTCTGTAAAGAGAAGGAAAATAATATGGGTCAGAAACGTGGAACAGTGTAAAGAAAGGACGAGCACAGGGGAAGAAATAAGTGAAGGTAAAATAAAACCTTTAGTTTTCTTCTTCTTTTACCTAACAGATAACAGTTTGTTCCAAATAATCATGCCGACAATATATTTGATTTTATACACAAACACACATGCATGATATAGGCTTATGAATATTTATGTATAAATAAAACGAGCGACTTCCCTAGTGGCCCAGTGCACTTCACCTTCCAATGCAGGAAGTACAAGTTCAACCCCTGGTCAGGGAACCACGTGCCTTGTGGCCAAAAAACATAACACGGAAACAATATTGTAACGAATGCAGTAAAGACTTTTTAAATCTTTTAACTTAAAAGTTAAAATGAATGATGGCAATGACACAAAGGCTAGGAGGGAGAAATTAGGATTATTTTCTTATTATAAGGGATTGGTACAACCCAAGAAATCATACAGTGTTATTTGAAATGGATTGGATTAGCTGTAAATGTATATTGCAAACTCTAGGTCAACCACTAAAAAAAAAAAAAAAGAAAATACTGATAGGATAAGAAAGGAGAGGAACTGGAATCGTCTAAAATGCTCAATTAAACCATAAAAAGGCACAACAAGGATGCACCTTGAGAATATCGTGTTGAGTGAAATAAGTCAGACAGAGAAAGACAAATACTGTGTGAGCTCATTTATACGTGGAATCTAAAACGGCTGAAATCGTAGACACAGGATACAAGGCTGTAAGCGTTCGAGTGTAAGATGAACAAGTTCAGGGGCTCTAACACACAGCTGGTGACTCACAATAACAATACTGTATTGGGGACTGAAAGTTCTCACCACAAGGAAAAAAGGTGACTTGGTGAGGTGATGGATATGCTAACTACCTTTATTGTGGTAATCAATTCACAATATATAGTTATACATCAAATCATCTTTTTGTACCTTAAATTTATACAATTTCTTCTGTCAATTATACCTCAATATAGCTGGGGGAAAAAAGAAAGTAGTTACTCTAACACAAAAATCTCCAAATATCAAGTGCTTAACAGATATTTATTTCTTACTCAAAACACACACACACACACACACATGCACAAAAGGCAGGAAAAGTAGAAGACAAAAATAGTAACAAAGAACAATGATAACGAATATAAAACAGTGACGAATGTGGTAGACATTCATCCAACCACATTGCTAATCACTTTGAATGTCAATAGTCTAAACTTATCAATTATAATAAAAGACAGAAATGGGTAGAGTGGATCAAAAAACAAGAGCCAGCTACAGGCTGTCTAAAAGATATTCACTTTCCTATAAAGGTGCCAGCAGATTAAGCGTAAATGGATGGATGGGGAATTTCCTGGCGGTTCAGTGGTTGGGACTCAGCGCTTTCGCAGCTGTAGCCTGGGTTCAATCCCTGGTCAGGGAAACAAGCTCTCCCAAGCTCTGCAACAAAGGTAAGAAAGAGTAAATGGATGTGGGGCTACCCTGGTGGCTCAGTGGTAAGAGTTCTGCCAAGGCAGGATGCACGGGTTCGATCCCTGGTCCAGGAAGATCCCACAAGCCTTGGAATAACTAAGCCCATGCACCACAACTACTGAGCCAGCCGGCAAGCCACAACCACTGAGCCCATGCACAGCACCGACTGAAGTCCGAGCACCTGGAGCCTGTGCTCTGCAACAAGAGAGACCACCACAATGAGAAGCCCACACACCACGAGAAAGAACAGCTAGAGCAAAAGCCCATGCAGCAACAAAGACCCAGCACAGCTAGAAATAAAGGAATAATTTTTAAGTAAATGGATGGATAGAGAATTTCCTGATAGTCCAGTGGTTAGGATTGGGCACTTTCATTCCTGTGGCCAGGGTTCAATCCCTAGCCAGGGAACTAAGATCCCGCAAGCCTCACAGCAAAGCCAAAAAAAAAGCAAATGGATGGAAAAAAATATACCACGCTAACACTAATCAAAAGACAGCAGGGATAGCTAATTAATTTCAGACAGAGCAGACTTCAAAGCAAAGAGTTTTATCAGGGATGAAGAAGGGTGTTGCAAAGTGATAAAGGAGTCAATTTTCCAAAAGGACATACCCTTAATGTGTGTGCCCCCAACAACAGAGGATCACAATATATGAGGCAAAAACTAATAGAGTTTCCAAGAGAAATAGATGAATCCCCTATCATGGTTGGAGACTCCAACTCCCCTCTATCAGAAATGGGCAGATCCAGCAGGCAGAAAATTAGTAAGGACATAGTTGAACCCAGCAACACCATCAATCAACTGGATAAAATTGACACCTATGGACGACTTCCTCCAAAAAGAGCAGATGACATACTCCTCCCAAGCTCACACAGAACGTTCACCATGATAGACCACTTATGGGCAGAAAATACGCTTTAACACATTTCAAAGAACAGAAAGCATACAATGTCTGCTCTCCAGACCACAGTGGAATTAAACGAGAAATCAATAATAAAAAGAAAACTGGAGATTCCCCAAACACTTGGAGATTAAGCAACACACTTCTAAATCACACATGGGTAAAAAAAGAAACTATAAGAGAAATTTTAAAATAGAGTTGACCATTGAACATGTGTTTGAACTGCACAGGTCCACTTAAATGTGGAGTTTTTCAATAAACACGTCCTACAGTACTATACAATCTATGGTCAGCTGAATCTAAGGATGTGCAACAGCTGATACTGAAGACCAACTGTGAAGTTATATGCAGATCTCCAACTGAGGGGATCAGCACTCCTAACCCCTGCATTGTTCAAGGGTCAACTTTATTTGGAACAAAATGAGAGTAAAAGCATAACTTATCCAAATGTGTAGGATACAGCAAAAGCAGTACTTGAAGGGAAATTTATAGCATTGAGTGCATATATTAGAAAAGAAGGAAGATCTAAAATCAGTCATCTACTCTCCCTCAAGGAACCGGGAAAAGACCGATTTAAAACCAAAGTAAGAAGAAGAAAAGAAATAAGAATTAGAGCAGAAATCCATAAAATTGAAAATAGCTCAACAGAGAAAAATCAACAAACCTGGTTTGTTGAAAAGATCAAACTTGGTTCTTTGAAAAGATCAATAAAATCAATAAGCCTCTAGGCAGGCTAACTAGGAAAGAAGATTCAAATCACTAGCACTAAAAATGAGAAGGGGACATCACTATAAATCCCACAGACTTTAAAATAAATACCGTGAACTACGAATCAGGGAGTTCTATGAACAACTGTGTACCCACACATCTGATACCTTACATGAAAGAGATCAGTTCCTCAAAAGACACAGTCTGCCAAAACTCTCGTAAGAATACACAGACAATCTTAAAAGTACCATATCTATT
The DNA here is from genome assembly GCF_029378745.1 of Bos indicus. Classification (NCBI taxonomy): domain Eukaryota; kingdom Metazoa; phylum Chordata; class Mammalia; order Artiodactyla; family Bovidae; genus Bos; species Bos indicus. Next base: position 65,582,150 of record NC_091780.1, on the reverse strand, counting down.
AAAGATTATTTTTGTGTGTGCTTAGTCATGTCCAACTCTGTGACCCCATGGCCTATAGCCTGCCAGGCTCCCCTGTCCATGGAATTTTCCAGGCAAGAATACTGGAGTGGGTTGCCATTTCCTTCTCTAGGGGATCTTCCTAACCCAGGGATCAAACTTGGGTCTCCTAAATTGCAGGCAGATTCTTTACTACTAGTGCTACCTGGGAAGTAACAATTAATAACCTTCCAAACATAAAACACCAGACCCAGATGGGTTCACTGGTAAATTCTACCAAACATTTAAGGAAGAAATTATACCAATTCTCTACAATTTCTTACAGAGGAAGCAGAGGAAATACTTCCTAACACATTCTATGAGGCTAATACCAAAGCCAGACAAGGAAATTACCAGAAAAGAAAACTACAGATCAATATCTCTCATAAATATATCTGCAAAAACCCTCAAAAATATTAGCAAGCCAAACCCAACAGTGCATAAAAAGAGTTGTAGACAACCAAGTGGAATTTTCCCAGGTATGCAAGGCTGGTTCAATATTTGAAAATCAATTAATGTAATCAATCACATCTACAGGCTAAAGAAAAATCATGATCAAATTAACAGATGTGGAAAAATTCCTCGACAAAATCCAAAATCCATCTACAATTTTTAAAAAAATCTCAGTAAACTAGGAATAGAGAGGAAGTTCCTCAGTTTGATAAAGAATATCTACAAAAACTCTACAGCTAACATCATACCTAAAGGTAAGAAACTAGAAGTTTTCCATGTAAGATCAAGAACAAGGCAAATAGGTTCCTTCTCGTCACTGCTTTTCAACATTGTACTGGAAGTTTTAGCTGATGTAATAAGACAAGAAAATTGAAATAAAAGGTATATGGACTGGAAAGGAAGAAATAAAACTGCCTTTTTCAACATGATTATCCAAGTGAAAAATCCAGAAGAATTGACAAAAACAAAACAAGACAAAAACAGAAAACTGGAACAAGTGATCGTGTACGTCAAGGCTGCAAGATACAAGATTAACACAGGCATTCCTCAGAGACATTGTGGGCTTGGCTGCAGACCACCAAAATAAGGAAAATACCAAAATAAAGCAAGTCACACATTTTTCTTTGGTTTCTCAGTGCATATAAAAAGTTATGTTTACACTGTACTGTAGTCTATTGCGTGCAATAGCCTCATGTCTAAAAAAAAAAACAATGTACATACTTTAATTTAGAAATTCTCAATTACTAAAAAAAATGCTAACCAACATCTGAGCCTTCAGTAAGTAGTAGTAACATCAAAGATCACCAATCACAGATCACCATAGCGAATACAATAATAATGAAAACCTTTGAAATACGTTAAGAATTACCAGAATGCAACAGAGACACTGAGTGAGAAAATACTGTTTGAAAAATTGTGCCAACAGACTTGATCGATCTAAAGTTGCCTCAAACCTTCAATTTGGAAAAAAAAAAAAAAACATTATCTGTGAAGCACTACAAATAAAAGAACAATAAAATGAGCTGTGCTTGTGTAGAAAAATCAATTGGTTTCTTATATTCCAGTAATGAACAAGTGGAATTTGAAACAGAAAGCACAAAACCATTTATATTAGCGTTCCCCAAAATGAAATACTTAGGTGTGAACCTAACAAGATATGCCTAAGACTTATCTGAGGAGACCCTGATGAAAGACACTTCTTTAAGATTCTAAATAAAAGGAAAGATATTTCATAGTCATGGGTAAAAAACTCAATATTGTCCAGATGTCAGTTCTTCCCAACTTGATCTATAGATTAAATGCAATCCCCAAAAGTTGAAACCCCAGGAGGTCATCCTGTGAACATCAACAAAAAGATTCTAAAGTTTATGGGAGGACTTCTCTGGTGGTGTGGTGGATAAGAAGCCTCCTGCCAGTGCAGGGGACACAGGTTCAATCCCTGCTCCTGGAAGATCCCCCATGCTGCAGGGCAACAAAGCCTGTGCACCACGATTACTGAGCCTCATCTCTAGGGCTCTCAAGCCACAACTACAGAGCCTGTGCCACACAGTTGCTGACGCCTGCACACCTAGGGCTTGTGCGTCACAAGAGAAGCCAGCCACCTCAGTGAGGAGCCCGCCCGTCACAAGGAAGAGTAATCCCTGCTTACCACGTCTAGAGAAAGCCTGGCAGCCACAATTTTTTAAAAGAGGCAAAATCATAAATTAGAAATAAAGTTTACGGGAGTTCCCTGGTGACCCCATCGTTAGGACCCATGGCCCTGGGTTCAATCTCTGGTCAGGGAACTAAGATCCTGCAAGTCCCATGGCACAGCCAATAAACAAGCAAACAAACAAGTAACTCAAGTTGATATGGTGAGGGGAAAGACTCAGAGTAGCCAACACAACATTCAAGCAGAACAAAGTTAGAGAACTGGCATTACCCAAATTCAGGACATACTAAAAATCTACAGTATTCAAGACTGTGTTACTGGTAAAAGGGAAAGAACGTGAAAGTTGCTCAGCCGTATCCGACTGTTTGCAACCCCCTGACTATACAGTCCATGGAATTCTCCAGGATAGAATACTGGAGCCGGTAGCCTTTCCTTTCTCCAGGAGATCTTCCCAACCCAGGGAGTGAACCCAGGTCTCCCACATTGCAGGCACATTCTTTACCAGCTGAGCCACCAGGGAAGCCCAAATAGATCAATGAAACAGAATAGAGGACCCAGAAACAGACTCTTTATGTAAATAGTCAGCTGACCTTTTACAATGGGACAAAGACTGTCTCTTCGACAAATGGTGCTGGAACAACTGGACCTTCACATGCAAAAATATGAATCTAGACACAGAGTCTACACCTTCACAAAGGCTGATTCCAAATGGATCACAGACCTGAATGTAAAATGCAAAACATGGAACTCCCAGAAGCTAACATAGGAGAGCATCTGGATGACCCTGGGTTAGGTGATGACTTTTTAGACATCAAAGGCAAGATCCATGAAAGAGAAAAACCCTGATAAACTGGACGTTACTAAAATTTAAAACTTCTTCCCTGTGAAAGACACTGTCAAGAGAATGAAAAGACAAGCCACAGACCAGGAGAAAATATTTGCAAAAGACAAATCTGAAAACAGTTTATCCAAAATATAAAAAGAACTCTCAAAATTCAATGATAAGAAAGTAAACAGTTGGATTAAAAAATAGGCCCAAGACCTTAACAGACACTTCAGCAAAGAAGATACACTCGTGGCAAGCAAACATATGAAAAGATGGTCCACATCATAAGCCATCAGGGAGCTTCTAATTAAAGCAACAGTGACATACTGTGCGTGCTCAGTTGCTAAGTTGTGTCTGACTCTTTGCAACCTCGTGGACTGTCACCCACCAGGCTCCTCTGCATGGAATTTTCCAGGCAAGAATACTGGAGTGGGTTGCCATTTCCTCCTCCAGGAAATCTTCTGGACCCAGGGATCAAACCCATGTCTTCTGTGTCTCTGGCCCTGGCAGGCAGATTCTTTACTACTGAGCCACCGGGGAAGCTGCTAGTGAGATACCACTACAATGCTTTTCAGTTCAGTTCAGTTCAGTTCAGCTGCTCAGTCATGTCTAACTCTTTGTGACCCCATGGACTGCAGCACGCCAGTCCTCCCCTCCATCACCAACTCCTGGAGTTCACTCAAACTCACGTCCATCGAGTCGGTGATGCCATCCAGCCATCTCATCCTACGTTGTCCCCTTCTCCTCCCACCTTCTATCTTTCCCAACATCAGGGTCTTTTCCAATGAATCAGTTCTTCACATCAGGTGGCCAAAATATTGGAGTTTCAGCTTCAACATCAGTCTTTCCAATGGACACTCAGGACTGATCTCCTTTAGGATGGACTGGTTGGATCTCCTTGCAGTCCAAGGGACTCTCAAGAGTCTTCTCCAACACCACAGTTCAAAAGCATCAATTCTTTTGTGCTCAGCTTTCTTTATAGTCCAACTCTCACATCCATACATGACCACTGGAAAAACCATAGCCTTAACTAGACAGATCTTTGCTGGCAAAGTAATGTCTCTGCTTTTTAATATGCTGCTAGGTTGGTCATAACTTTCCTTCCATGGAGTAAGCATCTTAATTTCATGGCTGCAGTCACCATCTGCAGTGATTTTGGAGCCCCCAAAAATAAAGTCTGACACTGTTTCCACTGTTTTCCCATCTATTTGCCATGAAGTGATGGGACCAGATGCCATGATCTTTGTTTTCTGAATGTTGAGCTTTAAGCCAACTTTTTCACTCTCCACTTTCACTTTCATCAAGAGGCTCTTTGGGTTTTTTTCAGTTTCTGCCATAAGGGTGGTGTCATCTGCATATATGAGGTTGTTGACATTTCTCCCAGCAATCTTGATTCCTGCTTGTGCTTCTTCCAGCCTGGCGTTTCTCATGATGTACTCTGCATAGAAGTTAAATAAGCAGGGTGACAATATACAGCCTTGATGTATTCCTTTTCCTATTCGGAACCAGTCTGTTGTTCCATGTCCAGTTCTAACTGTTGCTTCCTGACCTGCATACAGATTTCTTAAGAGGCAGGTCAGGAGGTCTGGTATTCCCATCTCTTGAAGAATTTTCCACAGTTTGTGGTGACCCACACAGTCAAAGGCTTTGGCATAATCAATAAAGCAGAAGTAGATGTTTTTCTGGAACTCTCTCGCTTGTTTGATGATCCAGCAGATGTTGGCAATTTGATTTCTGGTTCCTCTGCCTTTTCTAAAACCAGCTTAAACATCTGGAAGTTCACAGTTCACATATTGTTGAAGCCTAGCTTGGAGAATTTTGAGCATTACTTTACTAGCGTGTGAGATGAAGGCATCACCCCTTTTAGAATGGCCCAAATCTGGAACACTGACAATATCGAATGCTGGTAAGGATGAGAAGGGACAGGAACTCATGTTCATTGCTGTGAAGAATGCAAAATGGCCATATGATCCGAGATCACCCGCCTTCATATTTACCCAAATGAGTTGAAAACTTACATCCACACAAAACCCTGCACTTAGGTGCTTATGGAAGCTTTATTCAAATTGCCAAAAGTTGGAAGCAACCAAGCTGTCCTTCAGTAAGTGCACGGGTAAATAAACTGTGATCCATCCAGACAATGGAATATTACTTAGCAAGAAAGAAGTGAGCTATCCAGCCATAAAAAGACACGGAGGAACTTTAAATGGATATTACTAAGTGAAAGACGCCAGCCTGGCAAGGCTGCAAACTGCTTGATTCTAACCATACGACATTCTGGGAAAGGCAACGCTATGGAAGGGAACAATAAAGAGCTCACTGGCTTCCAGAGGTTAGAAGGGAGGGAGGGGTGAATGGGCAGAGCACAGCGGATTTTTAGGCCAGTGGAAATACTCTGAATTACACCATATTGAGGGATACATGTCATTACACATCTGTCAAATCCATAGAATGAACAGGGCTTCCCCGGTGGCTCAGACAGTAAAGAATCTGCCTGCAATACAGGAGACCCAGGTTTAATCCCTGGATTGGGAAGATCCCCTGGAGAAGGGAATGGCTACCCACTCCAGCTTTCTCGCTTGGAGAAAACCATGGACAGAGGACCCTGGTGTGCTATAGTCTGTGGGGTCGCAGAGGTGGGCACAACTGAGCAACTAACACATGTAGAATGAACATCAGGAGTGAGCCCTAATGTAAACTATGGACTCTGGATAAATATGATGCTTGTGACAGTTAACTTTTGTGACAACTTGGCTAAGACAGGGACAAGAAGCTTAAGTACTTTACAAGAACCCCCTGGAAACCCCCATCGCCCTGGACTAGAACCCAGCTCCTGCCACTGGCCACATCCCACACCTCCCTCCTCTCGGCAGCCTAGGGCCCAGCTTGCCAGACAGAGGACATGCTTGTCCTGCACGTCTGGCAACACTTCCCCCAAACATGGGGCTGCGGTCAGTTTCCTTTGGGTCCAGGGTCCGTAGACACCCAGGGTGTGACCCGTGGACCCCCAGACAAAGAAGCCAAGGCTCCAGGGTGGAATGACTTGCCCCATCTCACTGCTGGACACGGCGACTATGCATGTGGGTTTCCTAGTTGCACACACCTCGGCTTAAAGTTGACCCCCAGGGGACTTCCCTGGCAATCCAGTGGTTAAGACTCTGCGCTTCCAAACAGGTTCAATCCCTGGTCTGGGAACTAAGATCCCATGTGCCGTGAAGTGTGGCCAAAACTAAATAAAAATTTTAAATAAATTTAATAAAATAAAATCTCACTTTGAAAAGGGACTTCCCTGGCAGTGCAGTAGTTAAGACTCTGAGCTCCTAACGCAGGCGGCACGGGTTTGATCCCTAGCCAGGGAACTAAGGTGCCACATGCACTCAGCTCGGCCAAAAAAATTAAGAGCTGCCCCCACCCGCCCCCACCCAGCCTCAGTTTTCTCCCTTGTAATCTGGGGGGAAGGACAGCTTCCTCTTGGGCGACAGGGAACACTGACTGAAATCATCTTTCCTCCATTCTGTTGGCATGTATTGAGCACCTACTGTGTGCCAGTGCTGGCCCAGAAGCATGGTATACGTCAGTGAACAAAATAGAGGAGAAAAACTTGCCCTCGTGGAATGTACATTTCAGGGGAGGTAGAAAGCAAACAACAAACCAAAAAACTCTACAATGCCAGGTGGTGGTAAATGCTCTGAAGATAAATACAGCTGCTGAAAGGAGAGGGGGGCTTCCCAGGTGGCACTCGTGGTAAAGAACCCGCCTGCCGATGCGGAAGATGCAAGAGACGTGGGTTTGGTCCCTGGATCTGGAAGAGCCCCTGGAGAAGGGAATGGCTACCCACTCCAGTAGTCTCGCCTATGAAATCCCATGGACAGAGGCGCCTGACGGGCTACAGTCCACAGGGTCACCAAGAGTTGGACACAACTGAGCGACTGGGTACACACAGAAGGGGGTTGGGGGAGGCGGCCAGTCCTTTACCCATCATCAGGAAAGGCCTCTCTGAGAAAGTAGGGTTTGAGAAGAGGCTTGGAGGAGGAAAGGCCATAAGCCATGTGGCCAACTAAGGAAAGAGCCTTAAGACAGCGGGACCAGGCCGTGCAAAGGTCCCGAGGCAGGAACAGAAGCGTGTACAGGAAGCGCAAGGGAGAGGGCAGGGGCAGTGCAGAGCAGGGCGTGCCCACCAGAGGAACAGCAGGGGAGCAGGGGCTGCAGGACACGCGAGGGCCTCGGGACGTGGCCCCACCGCGCGGTTTTGAGAAGACTGACTGGAGAAGCGGCTTCAGGGCCAGAGGCAGGAAGGGGAGATCATGGCTGGGACACAGTGTGTGTCTAGGAGGCAGAAGAGGCACTCAGATTCTGGATGCAATCTAGAACCGTGCCGTCCGATGGGGTAGCCACCAGCCCGAGGTAGCTACTGAAGTGAATTAAAATCCAACAAAGATGGGCACATCCCTGACCGTCCAGTGGTTAAGACTCCACACTTCTGCTGCAAGGGGTGTGGGTTCAATTCACGGTTGGGGAACTAAGATCCCACATGCCATGCAGCCAAAAAAATAAAAACAAGGTAAGTTCCTCAGTCACACTGACCACCTATCCAGTGGTCAAGTAGCCACGCTGCAGAGCCCAGACGGTGCCCTTCCTTGTGGAAAGTTCTGCCGGACAGCACTGCCCGGGGATCCAGAGTACCGAGAGGACGACCCGTCATCCAGACACAGGGTGTGAAGAGCCTCCGCCCCCCTCCCCACACCCCTAGCCTCTTTGAAGGCAGCAGCCCCGTCCTTGAGTCCATGACTCCTGAGCCTGCAGAACACAGGCTAACTGGGGTAGCCGGTGCTGAGCCCCCTCTGGTCCAGCTTCAGGAGAGTCACCTCCCCACGCCTGGCCTCGGTTTCCCCACTGCGCAGTGATGGGCTGGTCACATTCCGGTCCTGCCAGGGACAGAGCAACAGCTCAGGGGCTGCGGCGTGGGCGGGCGTCTCTGGGCGCGGAGGCAGGGACAGAGACGATGAGGGGCTGATTTAGCGGGAGAATGCTCACAGCCAGGGCTGAATCATCTGCACCTCCAGAAGCCAAGAGGCCGACTGCCGCCCTTCATCGTGGTGATCTGCAAAGTATAGGCCCCACCACTCAGGCACCCGCAGAACAAGGAACCTGCTCTGCAGAGCAAAGGACTCCTGACTCCCAAATAGCCCCGCTCGCCCTACGACAAAGGGGCCCACGGAGGCGGCCTCCACCACAGATACCTCATTGCTGGGGCCAAGGTTTCTGTGTGCTTGGGCGGGGCCCACAACCCCAGAGTCTCTGCTCTACAAAAGGGCAACCGATGGCAGCATGGACGGGCCTGCACCTGGCTGATGCCCGAACATCTGCTGCGTTAGCACCCAGGCTGCAGCAAAGAGCTGGCCCCTCTCCCCCTACGTGGCACAAAAGCAAGTCTCTAACAGACCACCCTGCCCACCCCAGCTGCTCTGTTGGAGGGTTTGTTTAGAGGCTGGGGAGTGGACAGTTCGAGCCCTGTAGAGATCCAGGGAGAACCTCTCAACCACGGGCATTGAGAGGTCAAGGTCACCAGCCCTGCCTTGCCCCTTTCCTGCTTCTTCCCAGGGACATCCGTTGACCCCAACCTGGGCCTTGGTAAAGTAAAGGCCCTCACAATCAAACATTCAGAACAGGAGTCCACACTGACTGTGTGGAAACAAGGAGACAGGCATTCTCTGACACCTGTAAGATGTAAGTGCATCATTTTATAAACCAAGAAAGCGCCTGGTTTTGGAGGTGTCTCTGTCCCTTATTGACCCTCAGTCAGCAAGGAGGCAAGGACACACCCCAAGTTTATAAACCGCGTTCCTGCCGAACCCAAGCACTCAACTGTACGGATGGAAGAGGGGTGGGGAATTTCTTGATTCACAGGGAATGGTTATAGAGTTTTCTCAATACAATACCCTCTCCCTCCCCATTTGGGCTTCCCTAGGGGCTCAGATGGTAACGAGTCCGCTTGCCATGCAGGAGACCGGAGTTCAATCCCTGGGTCGGGAAGATCCCCTGCAAGAGGGCATGGCAACCCACTCCAATATTCTTGCCTGGAGAATCCCCATGGACAGAGGAGCCTGGCAGACCTCAGTCCATGGGGTCACAAAGAGTCAGACACGACTGAGCGACTAATTCATTCACTTTCACCTCCCCATTCATTGTTCTTTGAACCCCAACACCAGCTACTCCTGCTCCTCCGGGCTGGTGGACTTCAAAGGTTCCCAGGAAGCAAAGGGCAGCTAATGCCCCTGGTAGAGGAAGCCTGGCCAGCCTTCGCTCCTGCTGCTGGGTGCTCTGGCAGGTAGAGACCCGACCTCTCGCTGCCTGCTGGAGTGGGCATTGGGGTGGGAGGAGGTGTACCAGTAGTTCATGGGGGGCTCCTGGGGTGTCTGTGGCCGGCGGCCAGCTCACTTGTCCACTGTGATCCTCTCCCCCCAGCGCTGGCTTCCCAATGACTTTGCTGGGTTCAGAGCATAAGCCCGGCAGCTGAGAGGCCAGCCCTGGGCAAGAGTTGGCCTGAGAGCCCGGGTGGGCTCTTCCAGCAAGACTTTGACGTGGCTGAGTCCAGCTGCAGGGGCTGTCTAATGAGAAGCAGTCCCGGGCAGGTGGGGAGGATCAGAGCGCTGTCCCCAGGGGAAACCGGCTCCAGAGTACCACTCAACTGCTGAGCTGTCTAGTCTGAAATCCAAGCGTTGTCTGCCCTCACTGTCTGAGAAGTAAGCCATCTTCAGCCTGTCAGACATGCAAGATGGGAGGAAGATGGACACGGAGGCCAGGAACATGGGCCCCGAAGTCAGGGTGCCCTGGATTGGGGTCTAGGCGGCTACTTCCTGGCTGGGAAGCCTTGAGTAAGCTGCTTACCCTCGCTGGCCCCTGTTTACTCAGCCATGAAACAAGGATCAGGGTCATTGGGAGGTTTCAGTCACCCGCCCAACAGGAGAAGGCACCAGCAGCAAGGGCACACTCAGAAAATCCACCCGAAAGTGTATGTAATAGCATACTGCACTGTTCAAGTAAAACAGGCCCATGTGCTCAGCTCCAGATTCTGCGTCTAAACATTCTGGGGGGACCAGAGAGTGGAGGGTGCTGGGGGTCAAGGGCCTCTGACGACTGGGGTCTGTATTTGAGGCAATCTTCAGGTCAGTGGGGCCAGTGAGAGGTGGAGTAGGGGAGAGGGTCCCGGGGCTCTTCTCCACTGTGTGGTCCGGAGCCTCCGACCAGGGGCTGGGCCCTTCTCAGTCGACTGTCACCGCATTACCTGTAGGGATCACGTTACCTGCGATCACCTTTGCCTTTCTCTTTTTCCAAGTAGGAGGGCGCAAGCGTTCCCTTCATGCCTCACTGCAGCCTTGATTCTGAAGGGCCTGGGGATATTTCAAGCACGTCCTCTGTGGCCGGAAGGTACTGACAGTTGGCCACGCCGCCTCTTCTCCACAACTCCTCCCCCAAATTGGGAGCACAGTCAGAAAACTCCAGGGGCATCCTGGGAGACAAGAGGCAGCAGGCCTCAGACTTTGCTTGTGTTCTCTCTGCTCACCTGCTGTGTGACTCTGGGCAGGTCGGCCAGCCTCTCTGAGCCTCCACACCTCATTCCTGCAGTGAGGTGACAAATATTTATTGCAGGGTAACCTGGAGGCCAAATCAGCCAAAATGCAAAGTAAGACAGGGCTAAGCACTGACTGTAGGACTGCGATGGACTGAATACTTGTTTTCCCCAAAACTCTTCTGTTGAAGCCTTAATGCCTCCGTGTGATGGTATTTGGAGGCAGGGATCTTTGGGAGGTGATTAGGTTTCTATGGGATGTGCCTCCCAGGTAGCTCAGATGGGAAAGAATCTGCCTGCAGTGCAGGAGACCTGGGTTCTATCCCTGGGTCGGGAAGATCCCCTGGAGAAGGGGGTGGCAACCCACTCTAGTATTCCTGCCTGGAGAATTCCATGGACAGTCCATGGAGTTGCAAAGAATCAGACACGACTGAGCAACTAACACTTTCACTTAGGTTTCTAAGCGGTTATGAGGATAGAGGCCCCAAGATGAGATTAGTGCATTATAAGAGACCAGGCAAGCTCTCTCCCCACCCCTGCCCCCACACCACATCTCCAGCACCACGTGAGGTACAGAAAGAAGGCAGACACCTGCAAGACGGCCTTCACCAGAGACCAAATCAACCAGCACCTGGATCCTGGCCTTCTCAGCCTCCATCATCATGAGAATTTGTTTATCTGTTGTGGAAGTCACCCAGTCCTAGCAGCCCGAGCTGACTAGGACAGAAATTTGTGCTGAGAGGTCAGGTGCTGCTGTAACACACACTTCAAAACACAGAAGCAGCTTCGGAACCAGGTAATGGGAAGTTTCAAGATGCCCGCTAGAAAAAGATGATATCGTGATGATATTGTGAGCAGACAAAGTGAAAGGTGATTCTAAGACCTCAGAAGGAAAAGAGAGCTGTTGAGAAAACTTTCACCTTCCTGGAAAACACACAGATAGTCGTGAACTGAACGTTGGGAGAAGTGCGAAGGTAAAGAGGGACGATGAGGAGGTCTCAGATGGAGATGGGGAGCACGTTATTGGAAAGTGAAGAAATGGTGATCCTGCAATACGCCGGCAAAGGACTCAGCTAAATTATGCCCATGTTCTAGTGTTTCATGGAAGGCAGGACTTGCAGGGGATGAAACTGGGCATTGAACTGAGATTTCTAAGCAGAGTGGTTCCTCCTGACTGCTTCCAGTAAAATTCAAGGAGAGAGAAGTGAATTGAAGGAGGAATTATTCAGCAAAAAGAAGCCAGCATTTAAGCATCTAGAAAATTCTCAGTCTACTCCATATCGCACAAAACGAGAGAGCATGGTCGGGAGAGAGTCCTGAGAATGCAGGTGACCAGCCCTTAGTGAAGGTATGAACCCCGCACCTCACCAACCAGCCCAGTTTGCGCCAAAGAGACTGGAGCTGGGATGGAGCAAAGGGGAGCTGTGGACTTCTTAGATTCTAAAGGACAGGACGATAAAGCAGTTCAGCTGCAGACGTGCACTGTTCTTCAAGAAGAGAGGAGGGAGACTAGAGGAGGCATCAACTTCCAGTGACAAGATAAATGAGTACTAGGGACGTAATGTACTGCACGCTGCCCACGGCGAGCACCACTGTGTGAAACACAGGGGGCTTCACGCTGCCCACGGCGAGCACCGCTGTGTGAAACACAGGGGGCTTCACACTGCCCACGGTGAGCACCGCTGTGTGATACACAGGGGCCTTCACACTGCCCACGGCGAGCACCGCTGTGTGATACACAGGGGCCTTCACACTGCCACGGCGAGCACCGCTGTGTGATACACAGGGGCCTTCACACTGTGCACGGCGAGCACCGCTGTATGATACACAGGGGGCTTCACTCTTCCCACGGCGATCACTGCTGTATGATACACAGGGGGCTTCACACTGCCCACGGCGAGCACCGCTGTATGAAACACAGGGGGCTTCACACTGCCCGCGGCGAGTACCGCTGTATGATACACAGGGGGCTTCCCAGGCGGCTCAGCAGTAAAGAACCCGCTGCCAATGCAGGAGACGTGGGTTCAGTCTTTGGGTTGGGAAGATCCCCTGGAGGAGGAAATGGCAACCCACTCCCGTATTCTTGCTGGGACATCCCATGGACAGAGGAGACTGGCGGGCTACAGTCCACAGGGTCACAAAAGAGTCAGGCACGACTTACCGACTAAGCAACAACAAAGATATACAGGAATGTTGTTAAGAGAAAATGTTTTTTTCTTTTTCTTGTATCTGTATCAGATGATGGATATTAACTAAATCGAGTGTGGTAATCATTTCATAATACATGTCAAGCCATCACGCTGTACTCCTTAGATGTATACAGTGATGTATGTCAATTATCTCTCAATAAACCAGTCATGGGAGAAAAGAAAAGAGGGTAACGGTGTCTAAGGTGATTCAGAGACCCTCAAGGCCACCACCTAGGTTTTGACGTGCCAGGGGGCCTCCCACCAAAGCCGTGGGTGAGGGGCTTCCAGGAACCATGAGGGTACCACCCCCTCCCGGCAGAGCTGTTGTTTCAGCCACCCAGTCCACAGTGATTGTTATAGCAGCTGAAGCGGACTAAAACACAGGAGCCACACACTCAGGGTCCAAGAAAAAGGAATTCGGAATCAGCCAAAGTGGGGGCAGATGATGACCCGTATATAAGTCAAAGATGCAGGTTCAGAAGCCAGACTTCCTGGATTGAATTCCCTTCTCCATGACTCACTGACTGCTGTGTGACCCTGGGTAAATATTAGATCAACCCCTCTGTGCCTCAGTTACCATATTAGAAAAATGTAAATCATAGTGGCACCCATCAGCAGGGCCTTATCTTATAAAGGACCAACCATATGCCTGTCCCCACCATCCCCATCCCAGCCTCGGAATTTCTCGGTTTATCATGATTCTGTCACTGGGGCCCCTGGCGGTCAAGTGTCATAAACTTAGGGGTAGTCGCAGGCTCTGTGTTCTGGGATCCCAGATCCTGACACCTCAGGACCTGTCAACCAGAGAAGTTAAGAGATTCAACTGGCAAAGGAACAACTTATTCCTTCCATAGACAGCAAAAACAAGAGCAGCTGATGGTTTCAGCTCCCCATGACTGTCACAGGGGAACACCAAGAAAACGGGCAATGAGTGCAACGTGCAGGTGGACCCCTGCCTCCACGGAGACTTTGGATGGTTGCTGCAGCACCCTCAGGGGCGGAGCCCAAGGCTTTATACCCCGTTGCGTGTGCATGCTCAGTCATGTCTGACTCTTTGCAACCCCCATGGTCCGTACATAGCCTGTCCAGATCCCCTGTCCATGGGATTTTCCAGCCAAGAATACTGGAGTGGGCTTCCATTCCCTTCTCCAAGGGATCTTCCTGGGAAGCTCCCTCAAAAGTACAAACGAGGCACAAAGAATCATCAAGGGAAGGACAAGTAACACTGAGTCCCTACCACTAGTGGGACACTGGCCAGAGACAATCAAGTCTTCGTACACCAGGGGAAACGCAAAGTGAGCTGGCACCACCATCCCCCAGGGCTGTCCCCGGGGCCCGTGTGAGGCAGGTCTGATGCAGCAGAGACAGACCCATTTGGATGAGGGGCACACAGCACCCTCCGGAGAGTCAGGGTAGGGGCGCAGACCCTTAACACCCTGACTGCCGAGGCCACCCTAGCCTCCGGGCCGCTGTCCCGGACGTGTCAACTGGTCTCTCCCTTCCCTCCTGGCACTGAAGGTCTCAGGGCTGGGTGTCTTCCTGCAGCTCCTCCCCTGAATCGGACTCATCATGGCAGACATGAATGGTGACTTGCACGGGAGAAGGGGACAAAATCGTCTCTGTGCTGGCCTCCCTAATAGATGGGGAGCGGGGTGGGAAACAACCTCGTAGCAGCTTCCTCACAAGCCACCAGGCCTCCTGTTCCAGGCAGAACACCGAGTGTCCTGCTGGGACTTAGCTCAGCTGTGGTCGAGCTTTGCATGCGTGGCCTCTGTGGATGTGAACAGGGTTGCCAGAGGGCCAGTGTGGAGCCATTCACCTAAAACTGGACGGAGGTCAGCCTTCAGGAGGAGGTGACCCAAAGAGGCCTTGAAAGACGGGTTAGGTCAGAAGAGGCCAAGCCTCAGGAGCAGCGTCACGTCATGGGGGCCGGCTACGGCTGGGGCCAAGGCATGGACAAGGAGAGGCTTCCCGGGACGTGCAGGGGGTAGGATCTGACTGCTTCCGCCGATGTGGATGTTCGGGGGTGTGAGCACAGGGACATCGGGAAGGGGGGAACCAGGATCAGGCCGTGGGGTTTCCCAGTCCTGTTGGGGAGGCTGTACCGGCCATACAGGTACCGAATGCCCAGGAAAACCCAAGCTCGGACAGAGAAAGGCACAGGGCGCAGGGCAGCGGGCCCGGGAGAAAATCAACTGCCTTGTTTTCCATAAATCAGAAGAGTTTGGGGTCTCCATTTGGGGTTTTCCTTTTCCCAGGGGGGGTGGCGTGAGTTGCAGCTCCCCCCTCACCACCCCCATCCCCACCCCACCCCACCCCCTCACCCCACCCCCGCTATTGTCGTCTGATGTACCTGACGCACGGGGGCTCAGGGAAAGAGGTGACCCACAGGCATAGCCTCTGTGAGACCTGGGTTGGGCCCGATCAGGGAAGGCAGGGGGCTGCTCACAGGCCCCGCGAGCAAGGGCCAGGTCCCAGATCCCCGGTCAGCCTTCCTGCTGACCAAAGGTGCTGTCCAGGTCAACCCCATGGGTTACACAACCCCAAGATGCATCGACTAAGGATTCCTCTCATTTAAGTGACTCCTGAAAGAAACCGCCCCCATCTCCAGCCCTCCTGGAAGGTCTCTACTCCTGCGTTCTTAAAAAGGCTTTTGGCCAAAAAGCAACACAAACCGACCTGAAATCCAACATTTCCCCCCACCTGGGCAGCGGCCTTGCAGCCTCACGGCGCTCCTGCCAACCCACTGTCAATACAGATGCAGGGTAGCGGCTCCAAGGACCCCCCGGCAGCACGTAATCAATCCCCGGCTCCCTCCTTGCCAGCCCAGAAGGCAGGCGATCATTTATTCTGTCAGCAGCACATCAGTCTTCCTGGTTTGGTTTTTCTGGATCAGTGTGAAGGCAAAAGTTTAAAATGCATGAGAAGCCTTCAAACAGAACTCCCCGCCCCTCTAATGCAATGCAGGCTGGCGGCAGGTGGGGCAGGGAAGGGCGGGAGGCTGGGCCGTGAGTCAGGGAGATCTCAGAGGAAAGACAGTGTTAGGATGGGCTCTGAGCCTTAGTTTGGGTTCTTCAAAGTCGTTTGTTCATTAACTCCTGCCTGCTCACTCCTAACACCCTTCATTTCAGCCTCACTCCTCCCAGGGCAAGTGAGTCTTCATTGTCCCCAACAAGGCGCGGGGACCTTAAAGTAAGGACAACAGCTCCTCCTTCACCTGGCTGTCACAAGGGTCTTGGTGCGGCTCTTTGAGGTGTAGGGACAGAGCCTGGAGCCCAGGAGGAGAGGTGGGTGGAGCACGTCCTGGGAACATCAGGGGAGGAGTTGCATTCAGCTGCCACCATGGAGCAAAGCCAAATGGGAGCCACACCGGGGCTCACGGAGGGCTGGGTGCTCTGCGCATCCAGCGGCATCTGCGGGCTAGGGGTGGAGACCGGCGGGGCAGCAGCAGGATGTCTGAGGCCCCAGGCTTCTCGGGGGCTGGAGGTGGGGGGGATGTCAGGGTGTGATCCCTGCTCCTGAGGTCACCTCCTCGCGTCCTCGTTCTCAGCTGAACGGGCCGGCCAGGTTGGGAGTGGGCCAACCTCCTGCTCTCCTCCCTTCTGCTTGGAGTTCTGGCTTCCTTCCCCTGCACCTTGGACCCTCTCTGCTCTATACGTCCTCTGGGCATAGTCTGGGCCAGACTCCCTCTCCACTTCTCTCCATCAGGCCTGAGAGATGGAATCTGATTGGTCCTGCCTATCTCTGCAAGCCCCGCCCTGCCATGCAGATTGGCTGCCCTCCAGGCAAGTCTCTGTCCTAGGCCAATCAGCTGGGGCCATGGGCGGGGCTTAGTTCCTACCTGCGCAAGTAGAGTGTGGTGGGTCAGGGTGGGGCAGGTAATGGGGCGCGTCCCTTGCTGAGTTACAGGGGAATGGTGGTCCAGGCTGGTGTAGGCCAGCAAAACAAGGCAGTGGTTGAGGAAGTGGGGAGTGCTGCCAGACAGTGTGGCCTGGGAAAGGTCCTCCACCTTTCTGCACCTCCCTTTTCTTCTCTGTAAAATGGGGTGACAATGGCTCCGTCCCATCAGGTTTGAAGTACAGAATGAATGAGGAAATTCACTCAATTGGGACTGAGTGTAGTGAAGGCTCTGGAGAGGAAAACGGACAACCCATTCCAGTATTCTTGCCTGGACAATCCCATGGACAGAGACCACCGGCGGGGTTTGGGAGGGGTCGGACAGCCCGTGCGGTTGCAGTCAGATAGGACTTCACGACTGAGCACACAGCATGGATAGGGAGGGCTCAGAAAATACTACTGCTTCTTGGTATCATCACTATTATTATTGGGAAGACTGGCCTGGCCTCTGACCCACCATCAGTGGTCCCCCTGGGACCCTCCTTGTTCTTAATCCCTGAGCCATTTTGCTCGGTCTCCTCTGGGCTCTGCCACATAAAGGATTTGAGAGGAGGTGGGGCCAGGGTGCTGGGTGGGGGGAGGATAGTGAAAAGCTGTGATTATCGCTTGCTCGCTGGCTCAGCAGAAGAGAAAGCGTACGCCCAGCCCACCTAGCAATTACGCACAATGATGATGGTGATGGAGCCAGATGCGGCACTGATGGAGGGGGAGGGGCCGGGATAAGCTAAATCTCCTTCTTTGGAGAGGGTGCTGGAGGAGAGGGTCTTTGGGGAAGATGCCTGGGCCTCTTTTCCCTTGCCCAACCCCTGCAGAATCCCAGTGCTTTTCAAGTGAAGTTAGAGAGGAGACCAAACACCCGAGAAGGCCTCCAAGGCCCCACTTAGACTGGTCCTTGCCGCCTCTGAGGCTCTGCCCCAACCCCCACATTCCTGTGCTCTAGCCACCCTGGCTTTCTGCCAAGCTCTTTTCTGACTCAGGGTGTTTGCAAGGGCTGTTCCCCTGCCTGGATTGCTGTTCCCTCTGCCCTTTGCCTGGCTAACTCTGACTCCTACTTTGGGTTCCTGCTTAATTGTTACCATCCCTTGGACAGCAAGATCAAACCAGTCAATCCTAGAGGAAATCGACCTTGAATATTGGAAGGACTGTTGCTGAAGCTCCAATGTTTTGGCCACCAGATGTGCAGAGCTGACTCATTGGAAAAGACCCTGATGCTGGGAAAGGTTGAAGGCAGGAGGAGAAGAGGGTGACTGAGGATGAGATGGTTGGATGGCATCACCGATTCAGTGGACATTAACTTAGGTAAACTCTGGGAGATACTGAGGGACAAGGAGTCCTGGTATGCTGCAGCCCACGCGGTTGCAGAGTCAGACGTGACTTGGCAACTGAACAACAGCGAAAGTCACCTTATATAGGCCCTCCCTGACCCCAAGTCCAAAGGCGGTCTTGCTGGAGGGTTTCTTAGTGTGTTGCCTGAGGCCCCTGGAAGCCTGCTGTGCTGTTCCCAGAGTTCCCGTTAGGCCCAAACTTAGGAACACCCCAGGTGGAGACTGCCTTTGGAACATCCTGTCTGGCAGGGAGGTGAGACTGAGCTGGTGGAGGCTTTGGGACCCACCATGGCCTTTCCGTCATCACTGCCTGCCCAGCCGCAGCCACACGATCTGACTTCCAGCAGCCAGCCGCTTGCCAGCCAAAGGGCAAAGTTATACTAACGAGGATCCTTTCTATGCTGCCGAGCTCATGTCTGAGCTAATTAATTTCCAGGTTCCACATGAACGCAAGAACTGAGAATTAGCACTTGCGAAAAGCCATTCCCCTGAATTACACGGGGGCTTGGAAGCCCAGAGGCGCTGACGGTTCCTGGCACGGGTGTCCCAGCAGAGGCTGCTTTCTCCTCACTCCCTCCTCGGCTTGCCTCCCCCACCCCAATCCCTGCCCCCCTGGCTCTGGGCATCAGGGAGGGTATAGCATCAGGCCCCAGACGCCTCCAGTCTCCATATGGGGCCCAGATGCCCCAGTTCATGGAGCCCTGGGTCGAATCCTGGAGATGCCCTTCCCCTCTAACCCCCTGCTGGTTACATTCCCCCTTGAAGTAGACGGAGGGCTCCCTGCGGGAGGCGGCCAGGTCAGATCCATTCCTAGTCCCAGAAGCATCCAGAATTTAATGAGCCTCTCCTGACTCCTGGATGTGTCGGAAACTTCTGCCAACCATGGATGAAGCCCAGAGACCCGTTTCTCCTCCTCACTAGAGTCCTGGTTCTCCCTGTGAAATAATGTCACTGTCTCCTGGGCCATGAGTGACCATGACCATGGTGACTGTGGTCACTTACTAATGTTTGATGGCTTTCATTCTCAGAAGAAAAGCTATGACCAACCTAGACAGCGTATTAAAAAGCAGAAACATCACTTGGCCAATGAAGGTCTGTCTAGTCAAATCTATGGTTCTTCCAGTAGTCATGTATGGATGTGAGAGATGGACCATAAAGAAGGCCTGAGCACTGAAAAATTGATTCTTTTAAATTATGGTGCTGGAGAAGACTTTTGAGAGTTCCTTGGACAAGGAGATCAAACCAGTCAATCCTAAAGGAAATCAACCCTGAATATTCATTGCAAGGACTGATGCTGAAGCTGAAGCTCCAATATTTTGGCCACCTGATGCGAAGAGCCAACTCATTGGAAAGGACCCTGATGCTGGAAAAGATTAAAAACAGGAGTAGAAGGAGGTGACAGAGGATGAAATGGCTGGATGGAATCACCAGTTCAATGAACATGAGTTTGAGCAAACTCCAGGAGACAGTGAAGGATAGGGAAGCTTCGCATACTGCAGTCCTTGGGGTCACAAAGAGTCGGACATGACTGAGCAGCTGAACAGTAATAGCAACACTGAAATGTGTTCATAGTCCTTGCTTATCCTCTATAAGGACCACAGGACCTCGGCTCAATGGGGCTAGGTTATGCGGTCAGGCTTAGGAACAGGGTTTTAGTTTTCCAGCTTGGTGAATTTGGGAGCGGGGGGAGCTTGCTGGGGGGCTTAAAGCTGATGACTGAGTGCTTGGCAACAGGCCTGGTTCCCAAGCAGCTTCTGCATTTGCCACCGGTCCTCTGGAAGCAATTATAAGCACGGTGGCATTTGCAGCTGCAGGTGAACTTGACCCTGCCACCCTTCCATGGATGGAGGTGGCATAAGGGGGTCACAGGTAACAGATTTGCGGGAAGGCTTTACTGGTATCCAGAGTTCAATCACCCTTGGAAATCACCCTGCCCTTTCTGGACTCTGAGTCCTTTTTACAGAGGTGACGTGAGCCAAACATCTGAACGCAGCGTCCTTCCAGGAAGGGCAGCAGAGACACAGCTTCCCCGTTTTTTTCACCTTCGCCCCAGGGCAGAGACAGCCCTGTGAATTGCCAGCTTCGAGCCAGCGGTGCCCCCAAGAGCTCCGGGCAGGCAGCCACGCTCTGTAGTAATTGAGACCTCTCCCCGTGGCAGCTCACTCCCCGTCCCAGACCCCAGGGTGCATGGGGGGCAGGAGGCGGCCTCCTGTCTTAGAAGCACAGAAGCACCAAGTGAAAACCAAGAGTCGTTAAAACAGGAACAGCCCATTAAAAAGGATGATAGGCAGGATCCACACGGCCCATCGGTGCCCCGTGTGTGGCCCCTGGAGCCCGTTTGTGTGTCCCCGCATCCTTCAGAGAAGCCCCGGGGCGCCCCGGCTCCTGAATGAAGGCCTCATTCATGTCACTGCCCGCCCCCCGCCCCCGGAGCCTGGCCGCTGCGCCAGCACGTGCCGAGCTGGCGGGGCGCAGGCGGGCACTCATGCTAAACTCCTCTGTGTTTGCACAACTGGGCTCTTGTCTGTCTTCTGAACGGTGTTATTTTAGGAAAAGTTCCCAAACAAATTAGGCTTTCTGAAAGCCCACCTTCCCTAAAAGGGCCGAGGTTTTTAGCTCAAACACGCTAAATCTGGCTCTACCCCCAGGGACCCAAATCTTTAAGGCTCCGCCCTCACTTATAAAGGGGTGTGACTTAGGGAGCTTAATGGCAGAAGGAGCCCCAGCACCCCTCCCACAGCAGACCTGAGGGACCGCCAGAGGTTTCCCTGCAAAGCGGCAGCTTCCCGACCCCCCCACCCCACCTCCTCCCCAGCTCCCTCCCACACACACCAAGGACAATCAGACATCCCTTCTCCAGTTTTCCTAGAGCTTAGAGATCTTCCCAGTTGCTCTAACCAACGGGCAATGAGAACCTGTGGATGGTTTCTTCTCCCATCCATCCCCCACACATATGTTCAAGACGAGTGTTTTCAGAAGGCCTCTCTGAAGTCATTCCAGGAGACAGAACAAAGGCTGGGCTTCCTCCAGCTGCAGCAGCACAGCAATGCACCCCCACCTAGGCACTTTCATTTTTTCCACTCCAACATTCTGGGAACGTATTCTATGTATTACCTATATATGTATATACGTATAGGCTGTGCTTAGTCGCTCAGTCGTGTCCAGCTCTTTGAGACCCTGTGGACTGTAGCCTGCCAGGCTCCCCTGTCCACGGGATTCTCCAGGCAAGAATACTGGAGTGGGCTGCCATGCCCTCCTCCAGGGAGTCTTCCCAACCCAGGGATCGAACCCAGGTCTCCTGCATTGCAGGTGGATTCTTTCCCTATATATGATCTTATATATAATATATACAGGCATTGCCAATTCCCTGAAAGACCCCAGATCAACTTGTTCTGAAGCAAATCCAAGTGTCCTAGCTAATGGTACCAGCTACCTGGACAGTCTGTTAGGTCTCGGAAGAGGGAGTTGAGGAATGAATATCCCTAGGGGTCCAGGGTCTGGGCTTAAAGGTTTTAGTAAAAGTGTTAGATGCTCAGTCATGTCCCAGTTTTTGTGACCCTGCAGACTGTAGCCTGCCAGGCTCCTCTGCCCATGAGATTCTCCAGGCAAGAATGCTGGAGTGGGGTGCCATTCTCTTCTCCAGGAGATCTTCCTGACCTAGAGATTGAGCCCAGATCTCCTGCATTCTAAGCCACCAGGCAAGCCTTTCAACATAGGGGTTGGCAAAGGCTGTTTAGTTTTGTTTTCCCTCAGGATTTAAACTATAAAACTATACATAACATGGGGTTTACCATCTTCACCTTTTTTTTTTTTTTTTTTAGAAATTTTACTCTTATTTTTGTGTTTTTATTTACTTTCGGCTGCACTGAGTCCTTGCTGCTGTGTGGGGTGTCCTTGGTCGTGGTGAGAGGGGGGCTCCTCCCTGGCTGCGATGCCCAGGCTTCTCACTGCGGCGGCTTCCCTTGCCGTGGGGCGCGGGCGTTAGTCACACGGCATCAGTGTTTGCCGCGTGTGGGTTCGGGGGTTGCAGCCCATGGGCTCTAGAGCTCAGGCTCCGTAGTTGTGGCCCACGGGCTTCGTTGCTCCGTGGCATGTGGGATCTTCCTGGACCCGGGATCAAACGCGTGTCCCCAGCACTGGCAGGCAGATGCTTATCCACTACCTGGAAGTCCCTCTTAACCATTTTTTAAGTGTTTGGTTCAGTGAGCTGACGTCCATTCACGTGCTTGAGTAGCCATCACCACCATCTGCCCCCAGAGCTCTTTTCACCTTCCCAACTGAAACTCTGTCCGCATTAAACGCTAACCCCATCTCCCTCGCTCAGCCCCTCACAGTCACCATCCTACTTCTGTCCCTGTGAGTCTGACTCCTCTGAGTGCATCGCATAAGCAGAGTCATACAGTATTTGTCCTTTTGCACCACCTCACTTCACTCAGGACGGTGTCTTTCGGATTTCATTCATGTGGCTGTTGTTCAGTCGCTAAGCTGTGTCCAACTCTTTGCGACCCCATGGACTGCAGCACACCAGGCCTCCCTGTCCTTCACCATCTCCCAGAGTTTGTTCAAACTCATGTCCATTGAGTCAGTGATGCCATTCATCCATCTCATCCTCTGTCGTCCCCTTCTCCTCCTGCCCTCAATCTTTCCTAGCATCAGGGTCTTTTCCAATGAATTGCTCTTTGCATCAGGTGGCTAAAGTACTGGAGCTTCAGCATTAGCATCAGTCTTCCCAGTGAATATTCAGGGTTGATTTCCTTTAGGATGAACTGGTTTGATCTCCTTGCAGTTCAAGGGACTCTCAAGAGTGTTCTCCAGCACCATAATTCCAAAGCATCAATTCTTTGGTGCTCAACCTTCTTTATGGTCCAATTCTCACACCCACACATGACTACTAGAAAAAACGTAGCTTTGACTATACAGACCATGGAATGCAAAAATAGGTCAAGAAATACCTGGAGTCACAAGCAAGTTTGGCCTTGGGGTACAAAATGAAGCAGGACAAAGGCTAACAGAGTTTTGCCAAGAGAACACACTGGTCATAGCAAGCACTCTCTTCCAACAACACAAGAGAAGACTCTATACATGGACATCACCAGCTGGTCAATACCCAAATCAGACTGATATATTCTTTGCAGCCAAAGATGGAGAAGCTCTATAGATTCAGCAAAAATAAGACATGGAGCTGACTGCGGCTCAGATCATGAGCTCCTTATTACAAAGTTCAGACTTCAATTGAAGAAAGTAGGGAAAACCACTAGACCTTTCAGGTATATTGTAAATCAAATCCCTTGTGGGCTTCTCCTGTGACTCAGCTGGTAAAGAATCCTCCCAAAATGCAGGAAACCTGGGTTTGATCCCAAGTTGGGAAGATCCCCTGGAGAAGGGAAAGGCTACCCACTTCAGTATTCTGGCCTGGAGAATTCCATGGACTGTATAGTCCATGGGGTCACAGAGAGTCAAACACATTGAGCAACTTTTTGTTTTGTTTTGTGATTATACAGTGGAGGTGACAGATAGATTCAAGTGATCAGATCCAGTAGACAAGAGCGCCTGAAGAGCTATGGACGGAGGTTTGTGACATTGTACAGGAGGCGGTGCCAAAACCATCCATGTTGTAGCCTGTGTCAAATTTTCCTTCCTTTTTAGAGACTGCATAATATCCCATCGTATGTAGGTACCACATCTTGTTTATCCACACCCATCAATGGACACTCCGGACGCTTCCACTTCTCGGCTGTTGTGAATAATGCTGCTGTGAACAGGCATGTACACACAACTCTTTGATTTCCTGCTTTCAGTTCTTTTGCATATATTCCCAGAAGTGTAATCGCTGGATCTGGTAATTCTATGTTTAATTTTTGGAGGGACCATTGCCAACGTTCTGCTGGGACAGTTCAGGATGGGTGGACCCAGTGGGGGGAGGATCTGAGAGTGGGTCTCTATGAGTAAACGGTAGGTCTATAAGCGAGTCGAGGGATCCACTGGCCTGAGAAGGAAACGTGGGTCCTTAGGGCGCCCGCTGTCTCAGGAAGGGGGTGGTTTGCACACCCCACCGTGTGGATGACTTCATGTTCACACATCGTCCTGTGGTTGACAGACTCTCCACTGATCCTGACGATCGCACCTCCTGGTGTTCACGCCTGCGAGTGTGGGCGGGACCCTGACTTGCTTATAAACAGTAGACAGTGGCAAAGGGCGTGTGGAAACACATGAGGAAGTTATTCACTGGCTTCGTCTTCTCTTCCCAGGCGAGAATGCCCTAGCGCAGCCCCTCCTGTGGATACGGTGGTCTTAGCTCCTGGTCGTCATGGTTATGATGCGAGGATGTTGGCGGGGGCAGGGGGGTTCTCATCCTCCCCCTCCCCCACACGGACAAGACACTCTGTCCTGCCCGAAACCTACCCTGTTTTGCACCAAACCTACCCTGTCTCAGCCCCATATCAGGACCCAGGCTTCTGCATGGCCAGGAGCCAGATACTGAGCTGAACTGGGGCTGTGCTGGGCAGCCTGGGCACGCTCCCTACTACCAAGATCAACAGATTCTTCTTCCCCAAACCAGCCTCACAGTCTTCCTGCTGCTGAGCACCCTCCCCACTCGCTCGCTCACTTGCGGGGAAGGATGGTGGGGATGGTTGCACGACGCTGTGAGTGTATTTAGTCCCACTGAACTGTTCAGTTTAGACGGTACATTTGATGTTGCAGAGATGCCTCCCCTGACCGCTGCCTCCATGTCCAGAGCCGTGGCAGGAGTGACCACCCACATGCACACCCACCCGCCTCCCCCTGCCCCTAACACGATTGATTTGCTTGTTGACTTGTATCTGCCGCCCCTACTAACACATGCGAGCAGGGGCGCCTCTTCACAGGGACGTCCCCGCCCCCACGGCAGAGCCCAGCACACAGTAGGTGCACAGAGAACCTTTACTGAATGAATGAATGACTGAAGCAGACCTGAACCTGGGAGGGGGTGTCCCTTCCCCAGACAGGATGAAGGCCTGGGGCGGGGGCTGGACACAGCCTGCCTTGGGTCCCCGTTTCTGCAGCGTGTCAGCCACAAGTGTCCCAGTCCGGACCGTGACCTGGTGACCTCAGGCCTCCTCAGACTCACCACGGAGAGCCAGGGGGAGGGGCGAGCCCAGGAGGAGGCTTGGTTTGGGTGCTGAGACCCCGGAAGAGATGAAGGAGCTCATGGAGGCCTTCCCCCGAGAGACACTTCTAGAGACATCTTCTTCTCAAGACAACTTCTCAGGGTCCCCTCCTGGGGTCAGCACCTGCCATGGAACAGCCGGCCAGTGTGATGATGCTGATAGTGGTGAGCGGGCTGGGGAGGGGGGTGGGCACAGCCTGGGAATGGCCCCCAGCTCCATGCGGCCCCTCCCATGCCAGGCCACCTGACCATCAGCCCAGAGAAGAGGGCCTCCCCGCAGAGCTCCGGCTGCCTCCTCCTCTGGGTGCCCTCCACCTGCAGACTCAGACCTCCTCTCCTCCCCACCAGAGCCTCCACAGAGCCTCAGGCTCAGCCCTGCAGCTGCAGCCCTGGTCATCCCCTGCCAGAAAAATGCCCAGGCCTCACCCAGGAGGCGGGACGGGGAGTTCGGCTCCAGGAGGAGTGGTGGGTCACCGGGGGCCCATGGGCAGGCCTGATGGTGCCAGGAGCCAGGGCTCATGGCCACGCAGGGGCCCACGTGCTGCCTGGGGACTCGGGAAGTCCACCTGGGACCCAGGAGCGTAAGGAGGGGCTTCCGGGGCCTTGGCCGGAAGCTCCCGTTCCTATCAGTCACTGATGACCCCTGACCTTCTCTACCCACCTCCATCCAGGCACGTGTTCCCTGGGCCCTGCCCTGGGCTGGAAACCAGCAGGGCCCATATAGGCCCTGGTTGAACTCCAGGAGGCCCGTCTTCCACCCCATCCATCAGGTACCCCCAAGATGCCTGTCACCCAGGCCAACTGGCCCTGGCTGTCTGGTGACCCCACTCCCAGCTTTGGGGGCCTGGGCGGAACCATGGCTCAAGGATCTAGCCTCCTGCGGATACAGAAGTCGAACAAGAGTTATGATTGGGTGAAGAAAGTGTCAGAGCGACGGCGAGCCCTCTCCTCAGGTGCAGGGGGTGGTAAGGGGGACGACTCCCCAGGTTCTTGGCAGGATCAGAGGCAACTTGCAAGCACAGCCTCGCAAGCAGAGGTGTGGTGGCTGCTTTCCAGGGAACCTGCAGGTAGCCCCACCCCAAGGTGGGCCTGGCCCGGGGCCCTCCGTCACACCTGCGGAGGGAGAGATACCGGTGGGGTCAGGCCAGCCAGCCCTCGGCCACACAGGGACACGTCTGTGTTTTGTGTGGACTCGGGTGGAGTGGCCATGAGCCCGCAGGGCCCAGGGGAGGGATCTTGGGAGGCATGCACATGGCAGGTACGGAAAGTGAACTAGGAGGGAGTCTTCCCGAGGCCACAGGGCTGGGAGTCAGGGCCCCCAGCTCTGCAGGAAGGTGGGCACCCGGGGGCCCTTGTCTGGTGGCTGAGGTCAGGTGGCTGACTCAGGTGTCCATCTTGTCCCTGCTGGCAGAGTCCTGACTCTGCCCATGCTCAGCTCCAGGGCCCCCTCCGCACGGTGGCTCCAGGACGTGCTTTCTCAGCTGCTGCCCTGATGAGGCCCCGGGCCCACCCATAGCTGTCACTGGGCCCCTCCCCGACAGCACTCAGGGCGGGCTTCATGTCTCCCGTGACCCTCTCCCCGAGCAGCCCACCCCCACACATCCACCACACCTCCGCACTGCCACGCAGTGACCCTTCTGCCCAGCAAGCCCTCCTCCCACAGCAGCCAGCAGCAGCCAGCAACGTCCTCCTTTAGTCCAGCTCAGAGCCGGGAGGACGCCAGGCCAACTGTGACCCTTCTGCCTTCATCTGAGAGGCAGCGCAGAAGTGCGGCTGCTGGCTGCCTACATCACACCCCACTTCTTGCTGGCTTCTGTGATTGTCCCTCCACATCTGCTGAGGCCTTGAGGACCCAGAGGTGGCCCCGACTCTGACCCCCATTGACCCCAGGGGCTGGCACTCAGTAGCTGCTCAGTAAATATCAAATGCAGGAATTAATGAATGAGGCCTAATGAAGAGCTAAAAATGGACTTCCCTCTCCCGAGGTCTGACCCACTTTCAGAGCCTTCGCCAGCTGCCCAGGGAAGCAGCTTTGATTCTTCCAAGCTCACGGCTGTCACCTCAGGGTCCCTCTGACTGTGGCCGGCTCTAGGCCTGGCTCAGGGAGTGCTGGGTGGGCTGGGCCTGGCAGGCCTGGGCCAGTGGACCCACGAGGACAGCAGGGAGAGCCTGGCCCGCACAGGCCCCGGGGCTTTAGGGTCGTTTTGCCCACCTTGGCTGCCAAGTCTCTCACATCCTGCCACGTGTGGACTCGGAGTTCCCTGACTCTGTTGGGCTTCAGTTTCCTCAACTGGAAGATGGGCTGACATTGCTCAGGGGCATGGACTAGTTGAGGGGCCGGCATGGTGTTTCTGTAACATGCAAGACAGTAAATATTTTAGGCTCTGTGGGCCAAGCCATGTCTGTTGCAGACACTTGTGCCGCAGTGGCATGGAAGCTGCTACAGACAAGATGTAAATGAATTCGTTTGGCTATGCTCCAGGAGGATTCTATTTATGGACACTGGATTTTGAATTTCATATAATTTCACATGTCATGAAATCTTTTTTATTTTTTTCCCAACCATTTAAAGACATAAAGACCATTCTTAGCTTGCAGGATGTATAAAAACAGGCAGTGGGCTGGATTCAGTCGGCGGGCTCTCTCTGAACTCGATTGCAAAAGTGCTCCCTAACGTCTTTGTTCCCAGCTTTATCGTGTTTCTGGCTCTTTGCCTCCAAAAGGAGGCACTTGGAGATTAAATAATAAGATAATTGTTTTGTTAGTCATTTATCTGACACACAGTAGTCGTGTGAGGAAGTTACTAGCAGTCAGGGCCATCGATAGATGGAGGTGGTGGCTAGAGTGGTTGTGAGCTCCCCGTCCCTCAGGATATGCAAACAGAGTGGAATGCCCAGGGCAGGGAAGCTATACAGAGAATTTAGGCATCAGGTGGGGAGGACAGAATAGTGTCCATGGAGCTCCATTTTGCCAGATTATGTGTGATGTGCAGGCCCGTGGCCTCAGCTGCACCTGGGGGGTTGGACCGTGTCCTGTCCAGCCACAGGCCCCATCCTCAGGCCCTGAGCTCAGTGCGGGGAACTGTCTTCCAGGGTTGAAGAGACGCCAATGCCCACTGTGCCTGGCAGCATGTGGCACTGGAGCTCCGGGAGGGGCTCAGGTCCCCGCTGCTGCCATCTCAGTCTGGGCCCCCAAAGTCAATCCTGAGACAAGAATTTGGGTGCATGCGGCTTTATCCAGGGGATTCCAGGAAGCACGCGGGGCAGGGAGCAGAGTGGTCAGCAGGTTTATAAAGGCCGTGTTAACGATCCGTTGTTATCGTTTAGTCACTTAGTCGTGTCTGACTCTTTTGTGACCCCAAGGACTGTAGCCCACCAGGCTCCTCTGTCCACGGGATTTCCCAGGCAAGAATACTGGAGTCGGTTGCCATTTCCTTCTCCAGGCGATCTTCCCGACCCAGGGATCGAACCCACGTCTCCTGCATCAGCAGCCCGATCACCGCTGAGCCACCGAACAATGACTAATGATCCGTTGCCACTGGCTCAACTTGTGGGGGGTCCTCGGAGAGAGGGTGGAGGAACACCCTCGGGCTTGGCCAACCGCAGGAAGAGGAGGCTGGGTGCTTATCCACCACTCCCGCCCCCCCAGATCCGGATGTCACCTCTGGCACCTCGCAGCTGCCCTGTGCCCCGAGGTCAGAGGCCCTCCGTGGGGTAACTCAGTTGCGTGGCAGGCACTACCCACAAGCTCAGGACCACCCCCAGCCTGGGTAGAGGGAGGGCACGGCCAGGGCCGCAGTAAGGACTTGACTGATGATGGTTCTGACTCCAGACATGCCCAGGGCCCTGCTGCAAACAGAGAGCCAGGCCTAGGCTCCCCTCCACCCAGCTCCATGCCTTTGGCTTGTGTGGCTGTGGCTGCGTGGCGTTCCTTTCTGAGCCTTAGCTTCCTGGCTGTAATACCCCACCACACACACCCTGCAGGGCTGTTGTGAGGATTAAATGAGATGATACATGAGCACCGCAGACCGATCCTGTGCATCACAGATGCTCCAGACACGGCAACACGTTGTCACTGTGTCCCCTTGGCCGCCCATCTCTCTGACCAACTGAGCCTCCATTTTCCACAACTGACCCCAGCCTCACTCTAAAAAGCGAGTAGGGTTGCCTTAAGCCAATCACCTGGCTATCATAACTGGTCAGGAATGGTGCATGCCTGCTAAGCGGCTTCAGTCATGTCCAACTGGGGCCCACCAGGCTCCTCTGTCCATGGGATTCTCCAGGCAAGAATACTGGAGTGGGTTGCCATTTCCTCCTCCAGGGGATCTTCCCAACCCAGGGATCAAACCCGTGTCTCTTATGTCTCCTGCACTGGCAGGCAGGTCCTTTACCAATGGCGACATCTGACTCAGGGATGAGCATGAGATCTAAGTCTAGCCAATAAGAGAAAAAAGAATTCAGGATGTGTTTGGTGCTATTGAAAATGACTGTCTCTGCCCCAGGATAGTGTGGTGGGGAAGTTTAAGCGTGTGGGGTAGACATCTTGCTACCAAAAGGTGACTAGGGACCCTAAGGGTACCATTTGGAGTCAAAGGATGAAAACGAATAGAGGGACAGAATACAGTTGAGTCACGGTGATAGACTTTTGAGCTGCTGGATCAAGCCTTACCTGAAGTTTCATCAACGTTTCAGTTACATGAGCCAATACATTCTCTTTATGTTAAAGCCGCCAGGAGTTTCATTTCTTTCTTTCTTTTTTTTTTTTGTCTTTTGCAATGTAAAGAGTCCTATAACAGATAGAGCATCCCTCTTGGTTGCTAGGGCTCAAGGGCAGGGCCATAAAAAAAAGGAGGGTTACTGAAAAGATACAGAAAGCAAGACCTTCCCAGGCTGGACCAGTGGAAACCTCAGTTCAGCTTCTGCTCATCCCTGCAGCAAAAGCATTCAGTTCAGCTACTCTGAAGCTTTGAGGACATCATAGAGGCACCATGAATGACTGGCTTGGTGGCCAGCCAGGAGCCTCTGGGTATAACTACAGCCCCAGAGATAAAGAAAGGGTGACGAGGAAGGTGGGCGTCACCCACATGCACAGTCCCACGCAGCTGGCACGCCACTTGGCAGCTGCAGCCCACAGAGGACAGGCAGGGCTCTTGCCTTCCCTCTCCATCATTTCAGGAGAGGAGAAAGCCTCCAGCGACGCAGCCCACGAGCATCACTTTCCTCACTTTGCAAAGCCTAGCAGACCTCAGGCCCCACTCCCAGCCGGGAAGCAGAGGGTGGAGGAGGAGGGAGGTACATGGGAGGAAGACGGACACTGGGCTTCCTGCGATTCGCAGGCGGCTGGAAATCTCCGACTTTGCTTTACCCGGTTAACATGTTTGTGCCTCCAGAGATGTGGCGAGAAAGACGGGTGTGAGAACCGTGGGGCTTTTCTTTTTGTAGCAGTCATGGCGAAATAGCCACCAAAGGCTCAGCATTTAACCTGCACGGGAGCCAGCTCACGCGGGAAGTCACAGTCCCGTTCCCAAGGTGGCCGGAGCCTCGCTCGGCGTGTGGATGACCTGGTGGCCAGGAGGCCCCCGACACGGTCAAACAGAAACAAGTAAATGTCCCCAGTCAGAGGGCAGGGCCTGTTCGCGGCTTGGTGCTTAGAACCGGGTGGCCCACGCCCCCCACAGAAGACAGAAGGGGATGGCAGGTACTGGGCAAGACAGGCACCAGGGTAGACATGTTACAAACCTGTAACTAACCCCCGAGTTGTCAATATTAGACCCATTTGACACAGGGGTAATAAACCCAAGGCTGAGCGGCACTGGGACTGACCCAAGGTCACCCAGATGCTCTGAGCCGGACAGAGGTCTGAACCTGGCTCCGAGCCCCCCAGAGCCCATCTCGAATAGCCTGGTCCTCCCCAAACCTGTTCCCGCTCAAGCTGTATGTCCCATCCCCTGCCCCACTGCCATCAACACAGCCCCTCTTTAAAGTCATGCTCTGCTTAACCCCATGGACCTGGGCACCCAGGAGTGATGGGGACCCCGGGCACCTGGTTGGGGCAGCAAGACATGCAGAAGATCCCAAGAGGACAGGAGGGTGACTGGAGCCAGCGGACCTGCTGGGGCTTCCTGCCAGCATGAACATGTCTGGATCTGAGAGCTGCTCTTCGGGAAGCCACTGAGGGCATCCTTTGAACCCCAAGCAGTGAAGCGGATGCCCAGTTCCACGGGGTTTTTTCTTTTTATATTGTGTCTCCTGCCCCGGACACACGTATACACAGCTGTGATTAGAAAGCTGCAGGTGGGGGAGCAGAGCAGACAGCCAACCTCCCCTGCCTGGACCTGGTCTCCCCGCGCCCCCTACCAGGACCTCCCCGGTTCTCAGTCCTCAGCAGGCCTCGCCTGGCCTTGCCCGGGAGCTGCGGGAAGGCCGTGTGGCCCCAGGCACGGTGGCCGGGATCAGGGGCGGGTTGGAGAGTGGCCCGGCGGCCGCAGAGCCACCATCTACTCCTCGGCTCCAAGTGTGGAGGGCTGCAGAGAGAAGCGTGAGCTGGCAGCGCCCCCGGTGCGAGCGGAGCCGCGGCCACTCCGTGCCCTGACCGTGGGCCTGCCGACCGGCTCCGGGGAGGCAGGAAGGGCCGTTCTCGCTGCCTCCGATTTCCTTTCAGAAAAGTACACAGAACAAAGAGTGCACAGCTGTGCACCCGCCGCACAGAAGTGACAATCACCGGCATTTTGTGCCAATTGTTTCAACTCTTCTCTCTCTTTTAACGCAGAATGTGGAAACATAACAGATAATGTGAAGTCCTCTGTGAGCCCCCAGGTGGGGTGGGGACCAGCCAAGACTCAGGCGTTTCTTGCCAGGGACACAAGCACTTCGGAGGTACACACCGCACCCGGGGGGGCCCCACCATGGGCCCCTGGCTCCTCGTGACCACATGGCAAGTGGTGACTCTAACCCCCACTTCTCAGCCAGGGACAATGACCTGCCGGATGCAACTGCCTCTGCCCCAGGAAGATGGTCACCCAAGAAAGCATCACCTTAGCAGCATCCCTGGGACCCAGACTCCTCCACACATCAGTTCTCTCAGCCTTGGTGTGTCGGCCTGGTGAGATGGTCCTTGGTTCCCCCTGTCACTCACAAACACAGCACATCTTCAGGGAAAAGACGTGCTGTCTGTGCCACGTGCCTCTTATACAGGTCCCCACGGAGCCTTGCACACTCTACCCTGGTCTCCTTGGCCTGCCCCAGTGAGCTTCCCAGACCACTGCTGATGGGGGCAATGGCGCTGCTGTGATTGGCTTGGAGGTCACGTCCAGGAAGCCAGGTGACCAGAGCAAATCAAGCTTTCCTTGGTAAGGAGGAAGGGCGGGAAGGGAGTGAGTAGAAGGGTGTGGGCAGACAACTCCAGCCAGCATCCGTCACCCTTGCGAGCGGACCACAGTCAGCAGGAGGTGGAAGCAGAAATGAGGTCAGACCGTCCGCACCGAAGCCACGTCCGTGCACTGCAGCATGCACATGGCCTCCACTACCTCCGCCCCCTGCCTGTGCCACCAAATCACCAAACTCTCCTAGCTCTGCCACACGCCGCCCGCCCCACTCTGCCAGTGCACCACTGGCCCACCCTCCCCACCGCAACGTGGCCACACCATCCTCACCACTGCACCTTGTAAGGTGAGTGGGGCCCTGGAGTGAGGGGCCGCGGCTGGGGCGGATCCGAGGAACACAAGCGGGGTTAGGAAGCAGAGCCCGGAGCACAGGCCACCCTTGGGCCGGCTGTAGAGGGTGGGAGGGAAGCCCAGATCCAGGCTAGATGGAACGACGGGTGACGCGGCATGACACCAGCCTCATCACTCCTCACTGTGGAGCCACGTCCTCTGGGCACTCTTTGGCTGGACGTTTAAGAGGAAAATGGGGATGGGCTGGGATGAGAGGGTTTAATTAGGCTTGGCTGCAAAGCAGAAAGCACTAAATAATGCAGGATTAAACACAAGGATTTATTTTCTCAAATAACAGAAATTGAGAAGTTGTGCAGAGCTGCTGTGACTGGGCCCTAGGCTCCTTCCATCCATCTCTCTTTCCCTACATCCTTAGCAGGTAGCTTCCATCCTGTAAGTCACCTCCTGGTCTAAGAAAGCTCCTGGAGCTCCAGCCATCATGTCTTAATCCCAGATAATAGGAAAGAGGATCAGTTCAGTTCAGTCACTCGGTCGTGTCTGACTCTTTGCGACCCCATGAATCGCAGCACGCCAGGCCTCCCTGTCCATCACAAACTCCCGGAGTTCACTCTGACTCACATCCATCGAGTCAGTGATGCCATCCAGCCATCTCATCCTCTGTCGTTCCCTTCTCCTCCTGCCCCCAATCCCTCCCAGCATCAGAGTCTTTTCCAATGAGTCAACTCTTCGCATGAGGTGGCCAAAGTACTGGAGTTTCAGCTTTAGCATCATTCCTTCCAAAGAAATCCCAGGGCTGATCTCCTTCAGAATGGATTGGTTGGATCTCCTTGCAGTCCAAGGGACTCTCAAGAGTCTTCTCCAACACCACAGTTCAAAAGCATCAATTCTTCGGCACTCAGCCTTCTTCACAGTCCAACTCTCACATCCATACATGACCACTGGAAAAACCATGGCCTTGACTAGACGGACCTTTGTTGGCAAAGTACTGTCTCTGCTTTTCAATATGCTGTCTAGGTTGGTCATAAGGAAACTGCAAAGGGAGACTTTGCCCAGTTGTCTGTCTGCCTTCTGAGAAGTCATACTAAACACCTCCATTTCCAGCCAAAATGAAGCAACAAATTTACCCTCCAGTCTTAAACTACATACATGCACACACACACACACACACAGACACACACACACACGAAACTATGGTTTTCAGATACTGGATAAAATGCATCCCAGGACAGGGAGCTCTGACAGAAGGCAATCAAATGAGGTGAGCATGATGAATGCCCCCCAGAGAGAGCTTTCAGGCCACATCCGGAAAAGGGAAACCTAATCAGAGTCCAGTGGTGTCTCTCAGTTGGTACATAGAGATCAGAGCATCCCAGACATCTCTAATTCATGGTGTGGAACAACAGAGGAGAGAGCTGCACAGAGATAAAGAGCTTCAGTGATTTGCAGAGGGCTCTCCTCCAGTCTTTAGCTAAGTACTGAGTGTGAGGAAATCAGCAAGGCTGAAGAAAGAGCAACCAGAATGGAAGAGGCAGAACAATCCCCTGGACGTGTACAGGGATAAGAATGGTTCACCTTCCCATCAGCCCAAGTGGAAAAACTTCATCACAATAGGGCATAAGTAGAGTCCTCACAAGAGTATTGCCTTTACAGTGAGGTCAAATTAGCCCTAGACTAACTGCTGCTAAGTCACTTCAGTCGTGTCCGACTCTGTGTGACCCCATAGACGGCAGCCCACCAGGCGCCCCCGTCCCTGGGATTCTCCAGGCAAGAACACTGGAGTGGGTTGCCATTTCCTTCTCCAATGCATGAAAGTGAAAGGTGAAAGTGAAGTTGCTCAGTCGTATCTGACTCTTAGCGACCCCATGGACTGCAGCCCACCAGGCTCCTCCATCCATGGGATTTTCCAGGCAAGAGTACTGGAGTGGGGTGTCATTGCCTTCTCTGAGCCCTGGACTAAAGGTTGATCTTAAAAGAATCCGCCTGCAATGTAGGAGACCCTTGTTCAATTCCTGGGTCAGGAAGATCTCCTGGAAAAGGGATAAGTTACCCACACCAGTTGTTGGGCTTCCCTTGTGGCTCAGCTGGTAAAGAATCCGCCTGCAATGTGAGAGACTTGGGTTCAGTCCCTGGGTTGGGAAGATCCCCTGAAGAAGAGAAAGGCTACGCACTCCAGTATTCTGGCCTGGAGAATTCCATGGAGTGCATAGTCCATCGGGTCACAAAGAGTCAGACACAACTGAGCAACTTTCACTTCACTTTCAAAGGCTGATCTGGATCTACCTATAAAGTAAATCTCAAAAGAATCAAATTGTCCCCAAGTAACTTAATTGCATATCAGAACAAAGCCAAGAACATTTAAAGAAATATGAAAAACTCTAGCATCTAACAAAGTGAAATTACAATGCCTGACACCTAATCAAAAATTACCAGGAATATAAAGATGGAGGAAAACAGGATCCATAAGAAGACAAATCAATACAAATGAATCCATATATGACCAGATGATAGAATGAGGGAAACAGATGATAAGATAGATGAAAGGAGGTAGAGGAAATCACAAGCTTGAAAGTGAAGGAAACAGAACATATTTTTGAAGGCCCAGATTGAACTTTTAGAGTTAAAAATACAGTGTGCAACATGAAAAGATGCTCAACAGCACTAATTATTGGAGAAAGGCAGATCAAAACCACCGTGAGGTCCCACCTCCTACTCATCAAAATGGCCATCATCAGGACATCCACAAACAGCCAATGCTGGAGGCGGTGGAGAGCAGGGACGCGTCCTTGTTGGTGGGAATGGAAGTTGGTGCAGCCACTGTGAAAGACAGTATGCAGGCTCCTCAGAAAACGAAAAGTAAAACTACCATATGATCCTGCAGTCTCGCTCCTGGGCATATATCTGACAAATCCATACTTCAAAAAAATGCATGCACCCCTGTGTTCATAGCAGCACTACTCACAAGAGTCAAAACAGGAAGACAACCCAAATGTCCATAAACAAACGAATGGATAAAGAAGATGTGGCGCAGATATGCAAAGGAGCAGTGCTCAGCCACAAAGAGAATGAAATAATGCCATTTGCAGCAACATGCATGCAACTAGAGATGATCATACCAACCGAAGTCAGAAAGAGAAAGACAAACACCATAAGACAGCACTTATAATTTATTCATTTTAATAGAAGGATAATTGCCTCACAGAATTTTGCTGTCTTCTGTCAAACCTCAACATGAATCAGCCATAGGTATACATATATCCAATTCCTCTTGAATCTCCCTCCCATCTCCCTCCCTACCCCACCCCTCTAGGTTGATACAGAGCCCCTGCTTGAGTTTCCTGAGACATAAATTAAAAAAAAAAAAGAAATAACTTATATGTAGAATCTAAAATATGTCACAAATGAACCTATCTACAGAAACAGAAACAGCCTCATAGACAGAGAAGAGACTCGTGGCTGCCAAGAGGGTGAGGGCGAGGGAGAGGGATGGATTGGGAGTATGGGATTGGTAGATGCAAACTGTTACATTCAGAATGGATAAACAACAAGGGCCTAATGTATAGCACAGGGAACTATATTCAGTATCCCATGATAAACCATAAGGGAAATGAATATTAAAAAAAAAGTTGTTCTCAAACCAAACAAAAAAAAAAAACATTCTATATACAAGACAGAAAAAATACACTAGGCAGAAAAAATACACTAGGTGGGATTTAACAGCAGATTAAACACTTCAAAAGGAAAGATTAGTGAACTGGAAGCCGTGGCAATAAAAACTATCCAAAATTAAACATAGAGAAGAGAATGGGGGAAAAAATAAATGGGGACAACATCAACATATGTGTAATTGGTGTCACGGGGGGAAAGGGAAAGGGGACAGAAAAAAATAATTGAAGAAATAATGACCAAAATTTTTCTAAATTTGATGAAAAGTATAAATCTACAGAACCAAAAACCTCAATGATCCCCCCAAGCAGGGAGAAAAAAAAAAAACAAGGAATCTCATTGAATCCCAAGCAGGTAAAGAAAACTACACCAGGCCATATCATAATCAAATTGCTGAAAACCTATAAAAGTAGAATGAAAAGACAAATTATGTACAGAGAACAAAAGATAAGAGTAACAGCAGACTTCTTGCTGGGAACAATCCATGCCAGAAGATCATGGTGCAACAGCTTTATCGTAAGAATGAAAGCTGACCACCTTAAATTTCATACCCAGTGACATTTTCTTTCAAATCTGTAGGACAGATAGACTTTTTTGGACCATCAAAATCAGAAGGAACCCATCACCAGCAGAACAGCTCAAAATGTTAAAGGGAGTCCTTCAGGCAGAAGAAAAACGATAGCAGAAGGAATCCGGGCCTACAAAAAGGAGTGACGAGAACCAGAAATGGCTGTTATGTAGGTAAATATAAATGGCTTCTCTTCTAATTTTTAAAAATCTCTTTACAAACTGCTTTA
This sequence comes from Bos indicus, assembly GCF_029378745.1. NCBI lineage: Eukaryota > Metazoa > Chordata > Mammalia > Artiodactyla > Bovidae > Bos > Bos indicus. The sequence continues at coordinate 65,544,924 of NC_091780.1, read as the reverse complement.
CTGTTTAAAGGGAAAAAATGAACTGTGGAGCTTATAGTATATGCAGAAATGAAATGTACGAAGAAATCGTCTGAAGTCCAGAATGGGGGCAGGGAATGGAAGTGAATCATGGTAGATTTTATATTATCCATGATGTAATATAATGTTATTTGAAGGCAGAGTGTGATAAAGTGGGAAGTTCTAAACCACAGCAACACATATACTACCAAAGAAGCTCGGCTGCGAAGCTAAAAGAGGGTAAAATAAATATTACTCATTAATCAGAAAAGAAGGAAAGAAAATAGGAAAAAGAATCTAAGAACAGATGGGCCAAATAGAAAATCAGCATTAAGATCATCAATTTAAACCTAACCATAATAATCATCCTAAATACAAATGGTCTACACTCACCATTTAAAAAGCAGAGATTGTCAGATAAGATGAACAAGCAAGACTCGATCGTATGGTCTGTACAAGAAACCCACTCTAAGTATGCAGCACAGGTACATTAACAGTAACATATGTAGAGAGAGATACTGTATTAACACCTCAAAAGAAAGCTGGAGTGCCTGTACTAGTAACACACAAAGCAGATTTAAGAGGAAAGAATATTACCAGGAATAAAGAGAGTAGTTTCATAGTGATAAAGACCTTAATTCCTCAAGAATTCATCTTGAGAACAATCTTAATGTTTATGTACCTAAACTAAGCCATTAAGGTTTGACCTAAATCAAATCCCTCATGATTATACAGTCAAAAGTCAAAGTCTTAGTTGCTCAGTCATCTCTGACTCTGTGAGACCACATGGACTGTAGCCCATACGGTTCTTCTGTCCATGGAATTCTCCAGGCAAGAATCCTGGACTGGGTTGCCATTCCCTTTTCTAGGGGATCTTCCTGACCCAGGGATAAAACTCTGGTCTCCCACATTGCAGGCAGATTCTTTACCACCTGAGCCACAAGGGAAGCCCACGATTATACAGTGGAAGTGACAAATAAATTCAAGGGATTAGATCTGGTAGACAGAGTGCCTGAAGAACTACGGATAGAGGTTCATGACCTTAGACAGGAGGCGGTGATCAAAACCAACCCAAGAAAAAATGTACAAAAAGGCAAAATGGCTGTCTGAGGAGGCCTTACAAATAGCTGAGAAAAGAAAAGAAGCAAAAGGCAAAGGAGAAAAGGAAAGCTATATCCATCTGACTGCAGAGTTCCTAAGAATAGCAAGGAGAGATAAGAAAGCCTTCATAAGTGAACAATGCAATGAAATAGAGGAAAACAATAGAATGGGAAAGACCAGCGATCTCTTCAGATGGGCACAATAAAGGACAGAAATAGCAAAGACCTAACATAAGCAGAAGATATTAAGAAGAGGTGGCAAGAATACACAAAAGAACTATAAAAAAAATGATCATAATGACCCAGATAACCACCATGGTGTGATCACTCACCTAGAGTCAGACATCCTGGAGTGTGGAGTCAAGTGGGCCTCAGGAAGCACCACTATGAACAAAGCTAGTGGAGGTCATGGAATGCCAGCTGAACTATTCCAAATCCTAAAACATGATGCTGTTAAGAGTGCTGTATTCAATATGCCAGCAACTACGGAAAACTCAGCAGTGGCCACAGGACCAGAAAAGGTCAGTTTTCATTCCAGTCCCAAACAAAGGCAATGCCAAAGAAGGTTCAAACTACCAAACTACTACACTTTGCACTCATTTCACATACTAGAAAAGAAACGCTCAAAATTCTCCAAGTGAGGCTTCAATAGAATGTGAACCGAGAACTTTCAGATGTTCAAGCTGGATTTAGAAAAGGCAGAGGGACCAGAGATCAAATTGCCAACATCCGCTGGAACACAGGAAAATAAGAGAATTCCAGAAAAACATCTACTTCTGCTTCACTGGGGCTGCACGGGCATGGAAGGGCCGAGAGGAGCTACTCCACGTTCAAGGTCAAGAGGGGCGACCTCGTCCAAGGTAAGGAGCAACGGCTGCACTTTGCTGGAGCAGCTGGGAAGAGATACCCCACGTCCAAGGTAAGAGAAACCCAAGTAAAATGATAGGTGTTGCAAGAGGGCATCAAGGGGCCGACACACTGAAACCATAATCACAGAAAACTAGTCAATCTGATCACATGGACCACAGCCTTGTCTAACTCAATGAAACTAGGCCCATGTGGGGCCACCCAAGACGGACGGGTCATGGTGGAGAGGTCTGACAGAACGTGGTCCACTGGAGAGGGGAATGGCAAATCACTTCGGTATTCTTGCCTTGAGAACCGCATGAACAGTATGAAAAGGCAAAATGATAGGATACTGAAAGAGGAACTCCCCAGGTCAGTAGGGGCCCAATATGCTACTGGAGATCAGTGGAGAAATAACTCCAGAAAGAATGAAGGGATGGAGCCAAAGCAAAAACAATACCCAATTGTGGATGTGACTGGTGATAGAAGCAAGATCTGATGCTGTAAAGAGCAATATTGCATAGGAACCTGGAATGTTAGGCCCATGAATCAAGGCAAATTGGAAGTGGTCAAACAGGAGATGGCAAGAGTGAACGTCAACATTCTAGGAATCAGCGAACTAAAATGGACTGGAATGGGTGAATTTAACTCAGATATCTACTATATCTACTACTGCAGGTAGGAATCCGTTAGAAGAAATGGAGTAGCCATCATGGTCAACAGAAGAGTCCGAAATGCAGTACTTGGATGCAATCTCAAAAACGACAGAATGATCTCTGTTCATTTCCAAGGGAAATCATTCAATATCATGGTAATCCAAGTCTATGCCCCAACCAGTAACACTGAAGAAGCTGAAGTTGAAGGTTCTATGAAGACCTACAAGACCTTTTAGAACTAACACCAAAAAAATATGTCCTTTTCATTATAGGGGACTGGAATGCAAAAGTAGGAAGTCAAGAAACACCTGGAGTAACAGGCAAATTTAGCCTTGGAGTACAGAAAGAAGCAGGGCAAAGGCTCATAGAGTCTTGCCAAGAGAACGCACTGGTCATAGCAAACACCCTCTTCCAACAACACAAGAGAAGACCCTACACATGGACATCACCAGATGGTCAACACCGAAATCAGGTTGATTATATTCTTTGCAGCCAAAGATGGAGAAGCTCTATATAGTCAGCAAAAACAAGACCAGGAGCTGACTGTGGCTCAAATCATGAACTCTTTATTGCCAAATTCAGACTGAAATTGAAGAAAGTAGGGAAAACCACTAGACCATTCAGGTATGACCTAAATCAAATCCCTTATGATTATACAGTGGAAGTGAGAAATAGATTTAAGGGCCTAGATCTGATAGAGAGAGTGCCTGATGAACTATGGACAGAGGTTCATGACATTGTACAGGAGATAGGAATCAAGACCATCCCCGTGGAAAAGAAATGCAAAAAGCAAAATGGCTGTCTGCGGAGGCCTTACAAGTAGCTGTGAAAAAAAGAGAAGTGAAAAGCAAAGGGGAAAAGGAAAGATATAAACATCTGAATGCAGAGTTCCAAAGAATAGCAAGGAGAGATAAAAAAGCCTTCCTCAGCGATCAATGCAAAGAAACAGAGGAAAACAACAGAATGGGAAGGACTAGAGATCTCTTTAAGAAAATTAGAGATACCAAGGGAACATTTCATGCGAAGATGGGCTCGATAAAGGACAGAAATGGTATGGACCTAACAGAAGCATAAGATATTAAGAAGAGGTGGCAAGAATACATAGAAGAACTGTACAAAAATGATCTTCACGACCCAGATAATCACAATGGCGTGATCACTGACCTAGAGCCAGACATCCTGGAATGTGAAGTCAAGTGGGCCTTAGAAAGCATCACTACGAACAAAGCTAGTGGAGGTGATGGAATTCCAGTTGAGCTATTTCAAATCCTGGAAGATGCTGCTGTGAAAGTGCTGCACTCAATATGGCAGCAAATTTGGAAAACTCAGCAGTGGCCACAGGACTGGAAAAGGTCAGTTTTCATTCCAATCCCAAAAAAAGGCAATGCCAAAGAGTGCTCAAACTACTGCACAATTGCACTCATCTCACACGCTAGTAAAGTAATGCTCAAAATTCTCCAAGCCAGGCTTCAGCAGTATGTGAACCATGAACTTTCAGATGTTCAAGCTGGTTTTAGAAAAGGCAGAGGAACCAGAGATCAAATTGCCAACATCTGCTGGATCATCAAAAAAGCAAGAGAGTTCCAGAAAAACATCTATTTCTGCTTTATTGACTATGCCAAAGCCTTTGACTATGTGGATCACAATAAACTGTGGAAAATTCTGAAAGAGATGGGAATACCAGACCACCTGACCTGCCTCTTGAGAAACCTATATGCAGCTCAGGAAGCAACAGTTAGAACTGGACATGGAACAACAGACTGGTTCCAAATAGGAAAAGGAGTACGTCAAGGCTGTATATTGTCACCCTGCTTATTTAACTTCTATGCAGAGTACATCATGAGAAACGCCAGGCTGGAAGAAGCACAAGCTGGAATCAAGATTTCCAGGAGAAATATCAATAACCTTGTATATGCAGATGACACCCACCCTTATGGCAGAAAGTGAAGAGGAACTAAAGAGCCTCTTAAAGAAAGTGAAAGAGGAGAGTGAAAAAGTACGCTTAAAGCCCAACATTCAGAAAACTAAGATCATAGCATCTGGTCCCATCACTTCATGGGAAATAGATGGGGAAACAGTGGAAACAGTGTCAGACTTTATTTTTGGGGGCTCCAAAATTACTGCAGATGATGATTGCAGCCATGAAATTAAAAGATGCTTACTCCTTGGAAGGAAAGTTATGACCAACCTAGATAGCATATTCAAAAGCAGAGATATTACCTTGCCAACAAAGGTCCGTCTAGTCAAGGCTATGGCTTTTCCAGTGGTCATGTATGGATGTGAGAGTTGGACTGTGAAGAAAGCTAAGTGCTGAAGAATTGATGCTTTTGAACTGTGGTGTTGGAGAATACTCTTGAGAGTCTCTTGGACTGCAAGGAGATCCAACCAGTCCATCCTAAAGGAGATCAGCCCTGAGTGTTCATTGGAAGGACTGGTGCTGAAGCTGAAACTCCAGTACTTTGGCCACCTGATGCGATGAGCTGACTCATTGGAAAAGACTCTGATGCTGGGAGGGATTGGGGGCAGGAGGAGGAGGGGACGACAGAGGATGAGATGGTTGGATGGCATCACTGACTCAGTGGACATGAGTTTGAGCAGTCTTTCGGAATTGGTGATGGACAGGGAAGCCTGGCATGCTGCAGTCCATAGGGTTGCAAAGAATCAGACACAACTTAGCCACTGAACAACAGCAGCAGCAATATGAGATTGGTTTGACATTTGAAAATCATTGTGATTCAGCACATTGACAAACTAAAATATATATACATATATATAAACGATCATGTATATATACATGGTCATCTCAGTAGACGCAAAAAAATTTTTTTTAATTTCAGCTTTCATTCCTAATAAATCTCAGTAAACTAAGAACAGAAAGGAACTTTCTTCTTCTTCTTTTTTTTTTTTTTTTTTGGCCAAATGGTGTGACATGCAAGACCATGGATCAAACCCATGGTCACTGCCGTGGAGTTGCAGAGTCGTAAATACTGGACCACCAGGGAAGTCCCAGATAAGAACTTCCTTAACCTGATAAAATATATCTAAGTAAAACCCAATGGCTTAACACCAAGTTACATTTAGTAGGGAGGAATTCAATGTTTGCCTGCAATACAGAGAACAAGGTAAGGATGCTCACTCTTACCACTTCTATCCAGCACTGTAATGGAGGTTCTAGATAGCATAGTAAAGCAAGAAAACAAAACAAGAATCACACTGATTGTGAAGAAAGAAGTAAAACTATCCCTACACACAGATGGCATAGTCACCTATGTAAAAATTTCTAAGGAATTTATACACAAAAAAGATATTAGAACTACTCTGTGAGATTAGCAAGATGGCCAGATACAAAGCCAAAAGTATTTCTACATACAACAAACAATTGCTGGGAAAGAGATTTTAACCACAATAAATGCACATTATTTTTAAAAATTGATAATGTGAACTTAATCAAATATGAAAACATTACTCTTCAAAAGACAATTTGAAGAAAGTTAAAAGCCAAGCAAAAGCCTGGTAAGGAGTATTTGTAAATAGCCTGGTAAAGAGTATTTGTAAAACAGATCTCTGACAATGAACTCATGTTCAGAACATATAGAGAACACTTACAACCGAATAATAATAACCCAAACAATCCAACTAAGAAATAAACAACTGAACAGACACTTCACTAAAGTTGATTCTTAACATCATCAGTCATTCAAAAAGTGAGAATTAAAAGCACACACAACTCATTCAGCTCAATATCAAAAAAACAACACAATCAAAAAATGGGCAGGAGACATCAATAAAGGTCTCTCCAAAGAAGACACGCAGATGGCCAACAAACACAAGACAAGAACCTTAGCATCACTAATTATTGTTGCTGTTGTTCAGTCGCTAAGTCGTGTCTGACTCTTTGAGACCCCAGGCACTGCAGCACACCAGGCTTCCCTGTCCTCCACCATCTCCTGGAGTTTCTTCATTGAATCAGTGATGCCATTAACCATCTCATCCTCTGTTATCCCCTTCTCCTCCTGCCCTCAATCTCTCCCCTAATCAGGGCTTTTCCAATGAATTGGCTCTTCACATCAGGTGGCCAAAGTATTGGAGCTTCAGCGTTAGCACCAGTTCTTCTGGTGAATATTCAGGATTGATTTCCTTTAGGATTGACTGGTTTTATCTCCTTGCAGTCCAAGGGACTCTCAAGAGTCTTCTCCAGCACCACAATTTGAAAGAAGCAGTTCTTCAGCACTCAGCCTTCTTTATGGTCCAACTCTCACATCTGTACACGACTACTGGAAAAACCATAGGTTTACTTATATGAAACTTTGTTGGCAAAGCGATGTCTCTACTTTTTAATACACTGTCTAGCTTTATCATAACTTCTCCTCCAAGTAGCAAACATCTTTTAAATCCATGGCTATAGTCGCCGTCCACAGTGATTCTGGAGCCCAAGAAAATCTGTCACTGCTTCCACTTTTCCCCATTTATTTGCCATGAAGTGACGGCACCGGGTGCCATGATCTTAGTTTTTTGAATGTTGAGTTTTAAGCCAGCTTTCTCACTCTCCTCTTTCACCTTCATCAAGAGGCTCTTTAGTTCCTCTTCACTTTCTGCCATTAGGATGGTATCTGCATGTCTGAGGTTGTTGATATTTCTCCCGGCAATCTTGATTCCAGCTTGTGCTTCATCCAGCCTGACATTTCACATGATGTACTCTGCATATAAGTTAAATAAGCAGGGTGACAATATACAGCCTTGACGTACTCCTTTCCCGATTTGGAACCAGTCCATTGTTCCATGTCTGGCTCTAAATGTTGCTTCTTGACCTGCATATAGATTTTTCAGGAGGCAGGTAAGGTGGTCTGGTATTCCCACCTCCTTAAGAATTTTCCAGTTTGTTGTGATCCACACAAGTCAAAGGCTTTCACATAGTCAATGAAGCAGAAGTAGATGTTTTTCTGGAATTCTCTTATTTTTCTATGATCCAACGGATGTTGGCAATTTGACTCTGGTTCCTCTGCCTTTTCTAAATCCAACTTGTACATGTATAAGTCCTTGGTTCACTGTTGAAACCTAGCTTGAAGAATTTTGAGCATTACCCTGCTAGAGTGTGAAATGAGCACAACTGTGCGGTAGTTTGAACATTCTTTGGTATTGCCCTTCTTTGGGATTGGAATGAAAACTGACCTTTTTTGGTCTTGTGGCCACTGCTGAGTTTTCTATATTTGCTGGCATATCAAGTACAGCACTCTAACAGCATCATGTTTTAGGATTTGGAATAGTTCAGCTGGCATTCCATGACCTCCACTAGCTTTGTTCATAGTGGTGCTTCCTAAGGCCCACTTGACTTCACACTCCAGGATGTCTGCCTCTAGGTGAGTGACCACACCATCGTAGCTATCTAGGTCATTAAGACCTTTTTTGGATAGTTCTTTTGTGTATTCTTGCCACTTCTTCTTAATATCTTCTGCTTCTGTTAGGTCTTTGCCATTTCTGTTCTTTACTGTGTGCATCTTTGCATGAAATTCTTCCTTGGTATCTCCAATTTCCTTGAAGAGATCACTAGTCTTTCCCATCCTATTGTTTCCCTCTATTTCTCTACATTGTTCACTTATGAAGGCTTTCTTATCTCTCCTTGCTAGTTTTTGAAACTTTGTATTCATATGGGTGCATCTTTCCTTTTCTCCTTTGCCTTTTGCTTCTCTTAGTTTCTCAGCTATCTGTAATGTCTACCCAGACAATCATTTTGCGTTCTTGCACTTATTTTGGGGGGGTGGGGATGGTTTTGGTCACTGCCTCCTGTACAACGTTACGAACCTCCATTCATAGTTTTTCAGACATTCTGTCCCCAGACCTAATCACCTGAATCTACTCATCACTTCCACTGTATAATCATAAGGGATTTGATTTAGATGATACCTGAATGATCTGGTGGTTTTCCCTTTCTTCAATTTAAGCCTGAATTTGGCAATAAGGAGCTCATGATCTGAGCCACAGTCAGCTCCTGGTTTTTTTTTGCTAACTGTATAGAGCGTCTCCTCCTTTGGCTGCAAAGAATATAATCAATCTGATTTCGGTTTTGATCATCTGGTGATGTTCACGTGTACAGTCGTCTCTTGTGTTGTTGGAAGAGGGTGTTCTCTATGACCGGTTTGTTTTCTTGGTTAGCCTTTGCCCTGCTTCATTTTGTACTCCAAGGCCAAACTTGCCTGTTACTCCAGGTATCTCTTGACTCTCTACTTTTGCATTCGAACCCCTATTATGAAAAGGGCATCTTTTTTTGGTGTTAGTTCCTGAAGGTCTTGTAGGTCTGCATAGAACCGGTCAACTTCAGCTTCTTTGGCATTAGTGGTTGGGGCATAGACTTGGATTACTGTGATGTTGCATGGTTTGCCTTGAAGATGAACCAAGGTCATTCTGTCGTTTTTCAGATCGCACCCATGTACTGCATTAGGCCTCTTGGTGACTTTGAGGGCTACTCCATTTCTTCTAAGGGATTCCTGCCCACAGTAGTAGATATAATGGTCATTTAAATTAAATTTGACCATTCAGTTCAGTTCAGTTCAGTTCAGTCGCTCAGTCGTGTCCGACTCTTTGCAATCCCATGAATCGCAGCACGCCAGGCCTCCCTGTCCATCACAAACTCCCAGAGTTCACTCAGACTCTCGTCCATTGAGTCATTGATGCCATCCATCCATCTCATCCTCTGTCGTCCCCTTCTCCTCCTGCCCCCAATCCCTCCCAGCATCAGAGTCTTTTCCAATGAGTCAACTCTTCGCATGAGGTGGCCAAAGTACTGGAGTTTCAGCTTTAGCATCATCCCTTCCAAAGAAATCCCAGGGCTGATCTCCTTCAGAATGGACTGGTTGGATCTCCTTGCAGTCCAAGGGACTCTCAAGAGTCTTCTCCAACACCACAGTTCAAAAGCATCAATTCTTTGGCGTTCAGCCTTCTTCACAGTCCAACTCTCACATCCATACCTGACCACAGGAAAAACCATGGCCTTGACTAGACGGACCTTTGTTGGCAAAGTAATGTCTCTGCTCTTGAACGTGCTATCTAGGTTGGTCATAACTTTCCTTCCAAGGAGAAAGCGTCTTTTAATTTCATGGCTGCAATCACCATCTGCAGTGATTTTGGAGCCCTCAAAAAATAAAGTCTGACACTGTTTCCACTGTTTCCCCATCTATTTCCCATGAAGTGATGGGACCGGATGCCCTGATCTTAGTTTTCTGAATATTGAGCTTTAAGCCAACTTTTTCACTCTCCTCTGTCACTTTCATTAAGAGGCCCTTTAGTTCCTCTTCACTTTCTGCCATAAGGATGGTGTCATCTGCATATCTGAGGTTATTGATATTTCTCCTGGCAATCTTGATTCCAGCTTGTGTTTCTTCCAGGCCAGCGTTTCTCATGATGTACTCTGCATATAAGTTAAATAAGCAGGGTGACAATATACAGCCTTGACGTACTCCTTTTCCTATTTGGAACCAGTCTGTTGTTCCATGTCCAGTTCTAACTGTTGCTTCCTGACCTGCATACAAATTTCTCAAGAGGCAGATCAGGTGGTCTGGTAGTCCTATCTCTTTCCGTACCATCCATTTTAGTTCAGTGATTCCTAAAATACCTATTTTCATTCTTGCCATCTCCTGCTTGATCATGTCTAATTTACCTTAATTCATGGACCTAACTTTCCAGGTTCCTATGCAATATTGTTCTTTACAGCATCAGACTTTACTTTCACCCCCAGACACATCCACAACTGGGCACTGTTTCCACTTTGGCCCAGGCTCTTCTTTCTGGAGCTATTTCTCTGCTCTTCCCTGGTAGCATATTGGACAGCTACCACCCTGGGGGGAACACATCTTCCAGTATCATATCTTTTTACCTTTTCATACTGTTCATGAGGTTCTCAAGACAAGAATACTGAAGTGGTTTGCCATTCCCTTCTCCAGTGGACCACATTCAGTCAGAACTTTCCACCATGACCTGTCCATCGTGGGTGGTCCTGCACATCATGGCTCATTGCTTCCTTGAGTTACACAAAGCTGTCGTCCATGTGATCATTTTGGTTAGCTTTCTGAAATTGCGGTTTTTGTGCTGGGGGTTGTGGGATTATAGTTGCTTCTTCTGTCTGCCCTCTGATGGATGAGGATAAGAGGCTTGTTAAAGTTTCGTCTTTTAGAGAAATGTATATTAAAACTACAGTGAGGTTATCACCTCACAAAAAAATCAGCAAGAAATCTATAAACGATAGATGTTGGAGAGGGTGTGGAGAAGAGGGCATCATCTTGCACCACTGGTGCGAATGTAAACTGAACAGCATGGAGGTTCCTTGAAAAATTAAAACTAGAACCACCGTGCATGTGTGCTAAGTCACTTCAGTCATGTCCAGCTCTTTGCAATCCTATGGGCTGGGGCCCTCCAGGCCCCTCTGTCCATCGGAATTCTCCAAGCAAGAACACTGGAGTGGGTTGCCATGCCCTCCTCCAGTGGATCTTCCTGACCCAGGGATGGAACCCACATCTCTTATGTCTCTTTCATTGGCAGACAGGTTCTTTACCACTGGCACCATCTGGGAAGCCCCTATATACCCAGATAAAGCCATAATTTCAACAGATACATACACCTCAGTGTGTATTGCAGCACTATGTAAAACAGCCAGGACATGGAAGCAAGCTAAATGTTCGCCGACAGAAGAGTGTATTAACAGAAAAAGGTGGAGCACATGTGCAGTGGAATATCACTTAGCCACAAAAGGAACAAAACTGTGCCCTTTGCAGAGACCTACAGAATGGCACACAGAGTGAAATAAGTCAGAGGAAAACAAACATTGTATATTAATGCATAATGTGGATCCTAGAAAAATGGTACTGCTGCTGCTGCTGCTGAGTCGCCTCAGTCATGTCTGACTCTGTGCGACCCCAGAGACGGCAGCCCACCAGGCTCCCCCGTCTCTGGGATTCTCCAGGCAACAACACTGGAGTGGGGTGCCATTGCCTTCTCCAATGCATGAAAGTGAAAAGTGAAAGTGAAGTCGCTCAGTTGTGTCCAACTCTTAGCGACCCCATGGACTGCAGCCCACCAGGCTCCTCCGTCCATGGGATTTTCCAGGCAAGAGTGCTGGAGTGGGGTGCCATTGCCTTCTCCGAGAAAAATGGTACAGATGAACCTATTTGCAAAGCAGAAATACAGACACAGACGTAGAGAACGAACACACAGGCACCGAGGGTGAATGAGTGGGGGATGAACTGGAAGGCTGATCCTGACACACGCGCACCGCAAGGTATGAAACAGATAATGATGCGAACCTACTGTGTAGCACAGGGAACTCTACCTAGTGCTCTGTAGTAACCTGTTTTCAAAGTGGCTGCACGATTTTACATCCCCAGCGGCCGAAGGAAGGAAATCCAAAAGAGAGGGGATATCCTTGGAAGAAAAGCGATGACCAACCTAGATGGCATATTAGAAAGCAGAGACATTACTTTGCTGACAAAGGTCCATCTAGTCAAATCTATGGCTTTCCCAGTAGTCATGTAGGATGTAAGAGTTGGACCATAAAAAAAGAGCACCAAAGAATTGATGCTTTTAAACTGTGGTGCTGGAGAAGACTCTTGAGAGTTCTTTGGACTGCAAGGAGATCACACCAGTCATCCCAAAGGAAATCAGTCCTGAATATTCATTGGAAGGACTGATGTTGAAGCTGAAGCTCCAATACTTTGGCCACCTGATGCGAAGAGCTGATTCAATGGAAAAGACCCTGATGCTGGGAAAGACTGAAGGCAAGAGGAGAAGGGGATGACAAGATGAGATGGTTGGATGGCATCACCGACTCGATGGCCATGAGTGTGAGCAAGCTCTGGGAGTTGGTGATTGTCAGGGAGGCCTGGCATGCTGCAGTCCATGGGGTTGCAAAGACTCGGACATGACTGAACAACTGAACTGAACTGATAGCTGATTCCCTCTGCTGTACAGCAGAAACCAACATAACATTGTAAAGCAATGATACTCCAATAAAAAAAAAAATTTTTTTTAAAGCACAGTGAGATACCAGCACACACCCATTATGAATGCCTTAAATGTAAAAGACTGGCCTTACCCAACGCTAATAGGAATGTGGAGCAGCTGGATCTTTCACATTCAGCTGCTGGGGATTTAAAATCGTGCAGCCACTTTGAAAACAGTTTGGCAGCTTCTTAACAAATTAGAGATACACCTACCATATGATCAAGTCATTCCACTCCGAGGTATTTGCCCAAGAGAAATTAAAGCAATATGTCCGCACACAAACTTGGACCCAAATATTCCTAGCAGCTTTGCTTTCATAGCCAAAAAGTGGAAAAACCCAAATGTCCATTAATTGGGAAATGGATAAACAAACGACAGCATATTCGAACGGTGGAAGACAAACCAACAATAAAAAGAAATGAACTATTGATATACCCAACAGCATGGATGAATCTCAGAATCATTATGCTAAGTGGAAGGAGCCAGAATTCCCCCAGCCAAAAAAAAAGGGAAAGAAAGAGAATACGTACTGTAGGATTCTACTTATATAAGACTCCAGAAAGGGCAAGCTAATCTGTAACGGTACAGAGCAGATCAGGGGTTGCGTGAGGACAGGGGTGAAGTGATGGATGGCTTACAAAGAGGCAAGAGGAAATGCTTGCAGCTGATGGAAACGTTCACTATCTTGATTGTGGTGATGGCTTCCTGACATACACGTCGAAACTTACCAAACTGTACGGTTTAAATGGGAGCAGATTATTGCAAGTCAATTGTACCTCAGTGAAGCTATAAGAAAACAACAACAACAAAATCCCTTTTAACAACTTCTTCCACTCAATTCCCCACACAACTCACCTGACCATTCCAGCTCGAGGATGGCTGGAATACGCTATCCTTCAACTGGGCCTGGACCGCCAACCCCTGGACAAAGTTCTGTTCGGGGGTGGAGGGAGGGAGTCACGGGGGTGGGAGGCATGGGCCGCAAGTCCAGTCTCAGAATGAACACTTCCTGGGGACTATGGACAGGGTCCCGGGGGCTGACTGGGGGCTGGGCGCTGCCATTCAGCCCCTGCCATCTTGCTCAGCAATCCACCTTGCTCAGCAGTCTTCCATTTGTCCAAGCTTCTTTCTCCCGGATCTAATCTCCTGGGGAAGCTAAGCTCCCCCGGAGCCCCCTGGGCATCCCAGGGCCCGTCCCAGGGCCTCCACAGACCTTGCTCCAAATCTTCCATCTTCGCAGCATCTTTGCAGAGAAGGGAACCCCCTTCCAGATGCAGAAACAAAAGCTGGAGCCACAAATGGCCTCTCCCAGGGTAAGGACAAGGCCAGGCTGAGATGTGAACAAAGCCCTGGCTGACTCCAGAGCCTGCACCCCCTCTGCCCTAAGTTGGGTGGGGGGGGGTGCTCATTTTGGCCAGAGAGACACTAGCAATGATGGGGTGGATATCCAGGTGGTCTGAAAGCCGGACCTCGTGTCTCAGGGGGAGGCTGACCTGAGGAAGAGAGGGATCTGAGACTGGGTCCCGGAAGCGCAGCTCCCCCAGGGGAACCCCCAAACCCCTCAGGAGTGTGCTCAGCTCCTGGCAGGACCTTGAAACAGGCAGACCCGACCTCCCTCCTCGCCAGCACTGCTTCCTCAGTCAACCTCGCCCTCCCCTCCACTAAATCCCCTCTAGCCCTGAAGCCCCCACTACCTCCCAGTCTAAGTTTGGACTTGAACCATCCAAAGTTCTTCATCTGCCTGGGGGGGACCAACTGATCCTGGTTTGCCCGAAAGCCTGCTCAGCCCGGTGCCAGTCTGCCCAGTCACTGGCTGCTCTGGCCAGGGAGGAGCACGCTGGGCTCCTGGACCTTAGCTGTGGCCCCTGGGCCCCTGCCTTGCCCCCTCAGATGGGAGGCTTTGATGGTGTCCTCCAGAAGTCTGAGCACCTAGACATGAATGGCATCTGGCCCCTTCGAAACAGTGGCGGGCTCCATTGCTTCACCTCCCTCTGCTTGGCTGGCCCCATCTGGGGACATGCTAGGGGGGCTAAGGGGCCCTGCTAGAACGTGCCCACCCCTCATGTCCCCTGAGCATGCCGGCCCGACCCTCTGAGGCTCAGTTTCCCCTCTAAGCTGGGCTGAGCCTCCCTTCCTTGCAGGTCTGCTGGGGTCTCAGCGATCACTTGCGGCAGACACATGTGGCCGCCCCACCTCGCTTTCCTTTGGGGCCCTCCTCTGTGATGTCCACAGCCCCGAGAAAATCCACCGCCCAGAGGGGAGGTGGGGGGCAGAGGGGCAGAGCCCAGAGAAAGACTGGAGAGGCTCAAGAAAGCAAGCTGGAGATGCTCAAGGGCCCAGAAGGGCTCCGGCCGCTGTGGGCGGGCTGCCTCCCTCCACCTCCAGTCTCAGCCGGAGCCGGGGTCCCTGCCGCTGTCTGACTTTGAGGTTCACAGCAGCCCCTGGTCCAACCAGCCTCTGGATCTCTTGCAGGCACAGAACCGGCTGGAACACAGAGGAATCAGAAGAAATAATTTTCCTGCCCAGTGGAGTGGGGAAAATTGGCGTCCGCCTCTGCCTCCCACTTTCACCAAGGGCAGCCCGCGCATGTTCCAGCAGCCCTGGCCTGTGCACCCTCCTCGCTGTCTGTGGGGCTCTGCACCTGGCACAGAGGGGTGTGCCCATGGTTAGGGTGTTCCAGGCCTTTGACCCCAGGGCTGAGGCTGCAAACGCCTCTGTCCCCGGACTCATGGCATGGTTCCCACCTTCTAGGCGAGGAAATCTCAGAGAAGAGATTGTCTCCCAGTTAATCCCAGGCAGACAGGACCAGATCCACAATCTCCTGGTACCCAGGTGAGAGGTCTAAGCAGGAGATTTAGAAGTCACACATACCTTGGCATTGTTCTGGGTGGAAGCCACAGAGAAGGGACAAGAGGAGACTCACGAAGGGGCACCATCTGGTTAAAGAAGAGGGTTTAGAGCCATTGAAGAATGAAATAGTGAAACGCTGTGTCCTAGGTGCCAGAAAGTGGAGATGTGGACTGAGCTGGGCGCACGCAGACCCTGCCCAAAGCCGTGGCCCCACCCTCACCATCCCAGGGGTCAGAAGCAGAAGAACCTTTGTTTATTGGAGTGGTAGCTCAGATGGTAAAGAATCCGCCCTCAGTGCAAGAGACCTGGGTTCAATCCCTGGGGTGGGAAGATCCCCTGGAGAAGCGAATGGCAACCCACTCCAGTATTCCTGCCTGGAGAACTCCACGGACAGAGGAGCCTGGTGGTCTACAGCCCACGGTGTCACAATGAGTCAGAGACGACTGAGTGACTAACACTTTCACTTTTCACTTTTGCTTTTCTCCTGTTCTGAGCTGGGACCAGAGGAGAAGAAGCTGAGTGGGCATGGGGGTAGAAGGAGGCAGGGGGCCGTCTAGAAGGGACAGGAAGGAGCAGAAGAGCCTGCTGCATCTGTCAAGAGTGTAAGTCCCACTGGAGACTCCTTGAAGGAAAGTTATGACCAACCTAGACAGCATATTAGAAAGCAGAGACATTACTTTGCCAACAAAGGTCCATGTAGTCAAGGCTATGGTTTTTCCAGTGGTCATGTATGGATATGAGAGTTGGACTATAAAGAAAGCTGAGCACTGAAGAATACATGCTTTTGAACTGTGGTGTTGGAGAAGACTCTTGAGAGTCCCTTGAACTGCAAGAAGATCTAACCAGTCCATCCTAAAGGAGATCAGTCCTGAGTGTTCACTGGAAGGACTGATGTTGAAGCTGAAGCTCCAATACTTTGGCCACCTGATGCAAAGAACTGACTCACTGGAAAAGACCCTGATGTTGGGAAAGACTGAAGGTGGGAG
This sequence comes from Bos indicus, assembly GCF_029378745.1. Lineage (NCBI taxonomy): Eukaryota > Metazoa > Chordata > Mammalia > Artiodactyla > Bovidae > Bos > Bos indicus. The sequence goes on along the minus strand of NC_091780.1, from coordinate 65,528,502 downwards.
GAGAAGGGGATGACAGAGGATGAGATGGTTGGATGGCATCACTGACTCAATGGACATGAGTTTGAGTAGGCTCCAGGAGTTGGTGATGAACGGGAAGGCCTGGCATGCTGCAGTCCATGCGGTGGCAGAGTCAGACACGACTGAGCGACTGAACTGAACTGAACTGGAGACTCAGGGAAGCCCACAGAAGGCCTTGAGTGGCAGATGGGACATGTTGGGCACTAGGGAGGCATTGAAGGTTCTTGAACAATAGAGGGACAGGGTGAGAAAGGTACTGGGGACCCTGCCCGGGGCCCAGAATAGATGTCAGGCAGGATTCAGAGACAGGGGACAGTGGGGAAGCTGTGGGGACTCTGTGGAAGGAGACGGGAGCTTCTGGGTTGGGAAGGGTAGGCGTGGGCACCCCCACAGATGCCTGCTCAGGCATCTTCGGCGTCCACGCTTTTGGGCCAGCACACCAGCTCGGCACTGCCCTGCCCTGCCCATCAGCCATGCCATTCAGCACAGTGCCAGACGCGCACACCGGGAGCTGGCGCTCAGCCTCCAGGCAGCCTGGCCGGCGGCCATCCCTGACCTCAGTCTCGGCTCCTTGGTCTGTCTCCACCTCCTCAGCCTCCACTTCCTCGCCCCAGCGCCCAGGCCCCTGCAGGACCCTCCGAAGACGACCTGCTCAGTGAGCCCCAGGCTGATGCTCTTTGGAAACCACGTGCACCTCTGGGGGGGGCCACACCTCCTTCTGAGAGGAGGCAACCTGAGGAGCTGAGAGGGGGAGTTTTCCAGCGGGACATGCCATGGCAAGACATCCCGGGGTGAGAAGACGTCAGGTGCAAAGGCCCAGAAACAGGAGGGTGTGGACATTGACGGGGGATTTCAGTCCAGGCCGGGGGGCGTGGCAGAAGCGCAGGAACAACCCACCCCGGGAACCCAGGCTGGGCCCAGGACCAGGCAGGTGGGCTGCTAGAGAAGCCTGGGTCTCCAGATGCGGCCTGACCACATCTGCCCCTGTTGGCAGGTGAGTCTGTCCTCGGCAGAGCTGCACGCACAGTGGCCATTTCATCCCAACAAGGCCACCTCGGCGCCATCCCCTCCCCTGTGATCCTCACCACGCCCAGGCCTGAGGATGGAGGGCCCAGAGACAGGCTCCCTGGCCTCCTGCAGGGCAGCCTGGGGCAGGAAACTGGGCACTGCCCTTCCCCAGGCGCTACAGATGGTCCAGAAGGAGGGGGAGCCAAGCGCTGTCTAGCCAGAGCTGTCCCAAGGCGGTAAGAAATGACCCCGATCTTCTGCTGCCTTGAAGCCCCTTCTTCCAGCAAGGCGTCTCTCATTTCTTTTCTCGGCCTGACCTGACTTGTCTATTTAGGCGTGAGAAGTACGTGCCCAGTTTTGTTTTGATAAGGATTTGGTAAAAATGGTTTCCCCCGCTCATAGTTTCTGAGCCCACGTCATGGCGCCCAGCCCCGCGTGGCAGAAGAGCCTGGTGCAGGGCCGAGTGGTGGACAGACCACTGCCACCTCCCAGAGACGACCCAGGACAGGACGCAGCCAGGAGCGAGGGGCAGAACCAGAGGGCGTCCCGGCCCAGGGGCTGGGGCCTGACCTGTGGGCCCATGAGTCCAGTGAGCCAGGACCACGGAGGAGGGGGTGCCAGGGTCCCACCTGGAGTCTTTACTACATGGCGTTGACGCCCCTATTTTTTTTTAATGAATTGAGGAACATTTTGTCCTTTGGTTGCCCAGAAGTCTTGGGTTACCCCCAGAAGCAGACGCTGACGACTCTTAAGAAAGTGCTCCCAGGAGAAACAAGTGAGGGATGGTGGGGACAATGGGATGGGGAAGTGGTGACTTGGGGGGGATGGAGGAGGGGTGGAGGAGGGGTGGGGAGGAGAGGGGTGCTAGCTCTGCAGAGGGAAGCTCCGAGGGATCCTGCAGGGCAGCCTGGAGGAGGCTACATCGCACACCTGTAGGGGCCTGGAGCAAACAAACCTCTCGGAAGGTCCAGAGCCCACATTCCTAGAACCTTCTCCATCCTAGCCTGAGATGGGGAAGGCGGGAAACACAGAAGGCTGGACTCAGACTGACCGGCCGACTCTGAAGCCCAAGGCGGAGAGGGGCTGGACCCCCACACCTGGGTGTCTGCAGGACCTGCGCACTCCGTGCCCCTCCCCCGATGCCCTCCCCCACCCGCTCAGCCACCACAAGCAGGAGCCAGGTGCCACGCCGCCTCCTCCAAGCCCTCCTCTGTCCACCCTCCATCCCTTTGTTCACTCCCCTCCCCAGCCCTCTGCCCTCATCTCAAAGCACACACTCCAGCTGGGAAGATCAAGAAACAAGGCAACCAGGTGACAGCAGAGAGTCGCAAGAGCCACGAAAAGCAAATAAAGTCAGGGCATGGGATTGAAAGTGGAGTGTGAGGACTGTGGTCAGGGTGGTCAACAGACACCCAAATGAGGGCAGGAGGCCAGGGGACAAGGGACCGACCCAGCCCTGCCACTTTTATCTCTTCTTCCCATCTGCAGCTGAAACCTCACCTCCTCCAGGAAGTCTGCCTGAACGTCACTGATGTTCCAGACTGTAGCTATGCCAGCTGCAGAAGCCTTTCCAGGCCAGCCCATCCTTGTAAGCATCTTCAAGGTTGCACCATCTTGACCTTCTCGGCAGAGATGCTGAGAGGTGGGTCCTAAAGTGAGACCTGAAACAGGAGTGAACATCTGACCAAAAGGACCAGGGTACTAAATCCCAGCTGAGCCCCTATTTGCTGAGTGGCCTTAGGTGAGGGACTTTGCCTCTCTGAGCCCCAGTTTTCCCATCTGCCAAAAGAGGGCTAGCGCCACCTCCCTCACAAGGCCATTATGGGGGTCAACTGAGACCACCACTGCTCCCCACCCCAGCATGCTGGCTTTCTCCCCCCTTCCATCATCAGTGAGCGGGAGAGGGGAGAAGAGAGGGCTTACTGGGTGGGGAGTAGGTGTGCAGTGTAGGCGAAGGGCTCTCCTGGGGTCTTCCCAAGCAGGCCCCCAGCTCAAGTGTGCAAGCGGCCTGAGCCTGGGCAGCCCCGCCCCTACCCTGCCCCGCCCCCGCCCCCCCCAGCCATCTGCAGCATTGGCAGCAGCAGAGCCGGGGCTGATGGAGAATGTTCTGGCACCATCTGAGCAGGACCAGTGTCTGGGCAGGAAATGCGGGCAGAGCCCTACGTGTACCCTCCACCCACCTTCCACCATACTGCTGTCACCCCGGGACCTGGGGAGGCCAGGGACTTTAGGGCTGGCATGCGGGAGGTCGGCCCCCACTGCATCTGTGTGCTGCCCTCTTCCCTCTGCGGCGCCTGAATGGGGACAGAACCCTCAAGGGCAGGAGCAGAGGCCACAGAGCCTCCCAGCTCACCCTGGAAAACCCAGGGCCCAGGTGAGCCAAAAACAGCCCTCCAGGGGGGATTTAAAGAGCCCACGCCCTCAGCAGCACTTCTCACTTCGTTCCCATCATAGGCCCTGTGTGCCGGGCGGGAGGCTTGTCATCTGATGCCCACCCCAGCCCCCGAACCTCCCTGCACCTCCTTCTCTCCATTTGTTCCTCAACAGGGTCCCCAGAGCCTGAGGGGCGGGAGAGAGAGGACTGTGCCTCCGCGCTAAATGGCTCGAATCAGTGGCTGGCTCCTTTTTGCTGTCTCTTCTTCACTGTTTTTCTCACTTCCCTTGCCATCAGTGCCTCTTCACAGCCCTGTCCTGTGCCTGAATGTAGCCACCTACTCCCCCAATTAAATGAGTGAATAGAACCCGCAAAGTTCACACACGTGAAATACAAGACGGACGGTGGTGGTGACCGCACAACGAAGTGAAAGCACTTAATGCCACGGAACTGTACGCTTCAAAACGGCTGAAATGGTCAGTTTTGTGTTCTTTTGCAACGATTTTAAAAAGCCGATATATATATATATAAAGTATTCATAGGCAGCATCTTGTAATCTGCCATGTGCTTGGGACTTACATAAACGCGGTGAACCATAGGTCTCAGGGGAAGGCAGGAGGCAAGTGCATGTGCTTTGGGACCTCTCTCTGCACCAGCCAGGATCCTTCCAGCCCCCTTGTGTGTTTCTTTTTCCCAGGGTTCCAATGCTGGCTGCTGCAGGGCCGGCCTGGCTGGCAGACTTGTCCAGGTGCCCTGTGTAAGGCCCTCAGAACTGAGTCTGGTTTTGAAGAGGCCCCAGCCAGGCCTGGACCACGTGGATGACCTTGCAGCAGTGCCTCAGGGGGAGGGCCATGGCTCACTCTGTACCCTTCTTCAGGACTAGGACGGGGCCAGCCTGGGGCTCTGAGAGGGGTAGGGAGAAGGGTGCTCCAGCTGGAAGTTCCTGGGATAACACTGACCCCTTCAGAGGCCACCTCCTCTTCCAGATTGCTGGAAGATTGCCATCACCTGGCTACCTTGGCACAGGTGTGCTGGGTCAAGCAGAGCGGGAACGCGGCCCGGTCTATTCTTTCCCTCAGTGTTCCCTAGTGCATTCCTTCCTCATTCATTCGTTCCCCCAGCTCGCACCGCACTCCTTCATTCACCGCGCTCCACCATTCATGCTCCCGCGGGTTCATTCATTCCCCGGCCGGCCGCCATCCCCTCCCCGGCTCCCGAGTGCACGTGGCGCCCCGCGCCCCCAGGCCTGCCCCAGCGTCCCCCAGCCAGTGCGCCCCGCCTGGGCGCTGCGGGGGGAGCCGCGAAATCAGCCGCGGCTGCGCGCGGGGCCGGGGCTGGCGGGGAGCCGGGCTGGGGGCGGGGGGCGGGCGCTCCCTGCGGGAAGCCAGGCGGGGTTGGGGGAGCCCCGGCCGCGCCGCGGCTCCGGGCGCGCTCGGCCTCGGAGGGGAGGGTGCGGGCCGGGGGCGGTGGCGGCGGCGGCAGCGGGACCCGAGCGCGGCGGCGGCGGCGGCTGCGGCGGCGCAGGCGAGCCGCGCGGCTGCCCCGGGGCCATGTGGACGGGCGGCCGGCGGCCGGGCCGGCTCCGCCGGGCGGTGAGTACCAGCGAGCCCGGAGGGCAGGGCGCGGGCGCGGGCACGGAGGCGGGGCGGGCGCCACCCACGCGGCAGCGCGGTCTCGGCGGCGCTGCCGGCGGCCCGCGTGCCCCCTCCCGCGAGGGGGGTGACTGTCCAGCCTCTGCTCCCCCGCCCGTGGCGCCCCCTCCGGTGCCGGTGCGCGGGGTGGGAGCTGGGGGCCCCGGCCATGAATGCTTCGCCCGCCGCGGGGGGCACTCGCAGGGCGGGGCGAGGACTCGGCCTAGGCGCGCCGCCCTGCCCCCCGCGAGGCCGGCGCGAGCACCTGGGACGTAGTTGCGGGGGTCCTCGCCCCCCTAACACGTGCATCCCTGCGGTGGGAGGGAGGCTGGGGCAGGGCGGGGGGAGGGGAGCAGGGCGGGGCCTAGGGGATCTGGGACCTGCCGCTGTCCCGGGCGGGTGGCCCGCGTGCAGGCAGGCCCCCCTCCTGCCGCGAGTCGAGGCTCAGTGAGCCCCCCCACCTACCCCGGGAAAGGTCGAGGAGCCAGAAGGAGGCTGGACCAGGGGCTAGTTCATTGAGCGATCGCAGTGCGTGGGCTTGCGCCGGCCCCGGACCCTCTAGGTCTCACTCTGCGCCTGCAGGGCAAGGGGCTCCCATTCCCCACAGTTCGAAGGGAGGAAACCGAGGCTCCGGAGGGGAAGGCGCGCCCCAGGGCCGCTCCACTGAAGCGTCCACCCTCCCTGAACCCCAGCACTGTTGGATGGGAATTGCTGCCCTAGCGTTTCCGCTTCCTGCCTGGTGTCGAGGTGTTTCCTTCCTCGTTTGGGCCCCACCCCGTCCCCAGTGTGGTTCTTTTGGGGCAGAAACAGCGTGGGCAACATCCTGGAGTCTCCTGGACCAGCTTGATGGGAGCAGAGTAGGGACCCAGGAGTGGGCCGGTGGTGGCTGAGTACGCAGTGCCTGCAGAGGTTGAGCCCTGGTGGCCAAGGTCAGCCACAGACCTGGGCTGTTTGCAGACTGGAAACTGACCAGAGGTCAAGACCTCGGGGCTCCGGGCCAGCAGGACAGGGTCTCTCCGTGGGCTTGGCTCCTTTGGAGGTCCCAGCGCGCTAGATCTCTGAGAGGCCATGGACAGGTCCTTGCCCTTCACTGGGCCCCAGTTCCCCTGCCCACTGCCTGCATCAGAGTCCCTTCCACCCCAAGGGCCGGCGAGGACTGGGGAAGAAAGTCCATCATACCCTGCTGTGCCGTCCGCCCAGTCCGGGTGGCATTGCCGGCTAGGGCAAGTGGCCGATAAGGGGCGGCTCCGCCTGGCATGTGTGACGCACAGGGCAGGGAGGCAGCAGCCTGGGCCCTGGCAGCGTCCCCGAAAACCCTTAATTTTCCCGACTCTCACTATAATCAGGGCGGCACAGAGAAGCAGGCGCAGTGGCAGATGCGGTTGCTGAGTGCCGGTGCTGGGCGAGAGGAGGCTGCCTGCACTTTCGGAAGGACTATTGTCTCATATTTATAGATTCCTGCGCTCCGTGTTCCTCTTATCCTCAGAACCTGGAGCTTTTCGCACCTGGGATGCTGGGTGGGCAGGGCAGGGGCTGCCTGGAGCCTCAGTGCTGTGGGTCTGGCCTCCCACTGGGCCAGGTGTGGAGAGTGGGTCATTTCCGGGTCAGAGAGTGGAAGCGGGGCAGGGCAGTGTGGAAGAAGATCTGTCCACCCGCAGAGACCCTTGGGCACAGACTCTGGCCCCAGAGAGCTGCCATTTATCGAGCAGCTACTATGTGCCAGCCCTGATACAAGCACTTTCATGCCTTGTCTCCACAGCAATGCTTTGAAGTAGCCCCCCACTCCCGTAGGCACTTAAGGATGTTAAGAATGAATGAATGAGGGGAGGAGAGCAGTCCATGGGTGACTGAGGGCTTGGTTGAAGACTGTCCGTGCATGCGTGCGTGCTCCATCGCTGTCGTGTCCTACTCTCTGGGACCCCATGGACTGTAGCCCGCCGGCCTCCTCTGTCCATGGGATTCTCCAGGCAAGAATACTGGAGTGGGTTGCCATTTCCTTCACTAGGGAATCTTCCCGACCCAGAGATCAAACCCGGGCCTCCTGCATGGCAAGCAGATTCTTTACCGTCTGAGCCACCAGGGGAGCCCCTGGAGAACGTCCACAATTTTTTAAGTCCTCAGAGGCTTGTGAAGCCCAGGGCCCAGGTCGGAGTTGAACAGGGGAGGATGGGGGGACATGAGAGGTGAAGGCCTGGAGGTGAGAGTGGTCCTGGGTCTGTAGTAGCTGGAAGCAGGGCTTCAGTCCCCCGGCCAGAGATCGAGAGACTGTGGCGGTGAGAGCCGCGCATCATGACCACTAGACCAGTGGTCAGTGACAAGGCCCTGGACCTTCGGCTGTACAGAAGAAAAGAATTCCCGCAAAGATGGGGAGTAGTGAAACAAGGAAAGTGCTTATCAGGAGGAAAAAAGTACAGGACGTGTGGACAGACACGGGCAGACTCACACAGTCTCAGAGTTGCACCCTCCTGGCAGTTGGACTTACTTTTCTGGGGCGTTTCTTCCGGTTTCCCTCTGACCAGTCATTCTGATTTGCCTGGTGCAGGGTCCATATTTGGCGTGTCTCAGGCTCCTCCCGTGTGTGCGCACGCATCTCCCAGCCAAGATGGATTCCACTGCAAAGGCCTATGGGTGGTTGGCGTCAGTTAGCATCAGTCCCCTTTTGACCTCCAAGGAGCCTTTCCACGCATGTGTGGTTGGGGAGGTCTCCTGACTTTGCGAATGAGAAATATGTGGTCTGGGCAAGGCCTAGCTTCCTCTCTCAGTTGTCCTGCTATTGATATTTTAGAGTTTTGGTCTCCAGGGGATGAATCGCCAGTCACCTTACCCTGTTGGGTGGGGTCTGTCTACTTCCTGCCTCAGAGGAGGCTCGGTCCAGCCGAAGTGTGGAGGTCACGTGTGTGTGTGTGCTGGGCGAGGACCTTCCCCTCATGCAGGTAGAGATCTCTGGGGACAAATCCAGGGGTGACCCCAGGCTTGCTGGGTTGGCCGAGAATTGCTCCTGGCATCCCCCTCCTGGCTCCCCCTCCTGCCCCAGAGCAGGTCACTAGCCTGCTAGGGGGCGAGGCCTACATGGGAGTCTGGAGTCTTGGGTTCTAGTTCCTCCTCTGCTGTGTGATCTTGAGCAGGACCCTGCCCTCTCTGGGGCTCAGTTTCCGGGGCACAACGCCTCTCTCAGTCAGAGGAGTGGCTTCCATGGCCCGAGAACAAGCCCTTGGTGATAGCCAGGGGCAGAAAGAGCTGACCAGAGCTGTCTCTGCCGGTTCAGTACTGCAAGAATGAAGGAGTAAGTGGATGACTTCTCCATCCCCCTTAGCACACTCTCCCCGTGTCCCCCACTCCGCCCCGTTCACTGGGACCACTTAGGTGAATCTGACACAAACCTCACCCTTCAAGATCTCACAGTCTGCCAGGAGTCACAGACCTTGCCTAGCATGACGGTGTTAGGAGGGTGATGGTGGTTTTCACGGCCCCCCAGCCAGGAAAGGGGCCGAGCAGTGGCTCCAACCCCAGCAGGCCGTGGATCTGGAGGCTCCCACTGCAGCCCCTGGGGGCTTCTTGCGGGGGGTGGGGGGCATCAGCTCGTGCCTAGCTCTGAGCCAGGCCATGGGACTGTAGTCATCTGTTCAACTAGCAGCCTTGAACCGAGGCAGGGATGTGGATGGCCCAAACCTGGTCCTGCCTGGGGAAGACAGACACCAAAAGCTCCAGTCATGGTTCTGGTGGTCCATGCTGGGATCCCAGTGCATCCAGGTGGAGAAGCAATGTGGGGTGGACTGCAGAGGCCGGGGGGTGGATTGTAGGCGAATGGACATGGTGGGAGGCATGTGGCAGGGCAGACCAGTGGATGGATGGCTAGAAAGCTAGAGGGATAGATGCACAAGAGGAGAGACTGGTGGACCTAAGTGTTGAGAAAGGGATGGATGAGTAGATGAACGAACGAATTGATACGGATAGGACTGAATGGATAGAAGATATCGGTGGATGGCTATAAGAGTGGATTGATAGACGGATGGATTTCTCATTCATATGACAAGACTGATACGTGTGTGGATGGAAGGCTCTAAAACGGATGGATAGATGTCAACGGACGAATGGATAAAGGGCTGGATGGATACAGGAGTCCACGTCAGAGGATGGATGGATACAGGCATGAGAAAGTGGATGGATGCTTAATGGGTTCAGTCAATGCGTGGATGCTGGGGTGGATGGATGGGGACTTGAATAATGTCAATAAAATGATGGATGTAAGAACAGAGGAGTGGGTGGATGGATACAGGAAGAGCGCATGGATAAGTGTTTGAGGATATATTAGTGATGCATGGATACAGGCGTGGAAGGGCAGATCACTGCAGAAATGGACACATGTTGATGGGTGGCTGCATCCGTGGTGGACGGATGAATGCGTGGATACAAGACACAAATGACGATACATGGATGAACGGGTGGTGGGTGGCAGGTGCAGGCACGAAAGGATGCACTAGTGTGCGAATGGGTGGGTACCGGCTAGCGGATAAGTGGTTACTGAGGTGGGTGGGTGGAGCATCCAGGCTCACGTAACCCCAGACCCTCCCGTTCCATGATCCCATAGCAGGGAGGCTGCAGGACTGGGAGGAGGGCAGGGGGCCAGGAGGCCTCTCCAGTTAGGCTGGAAGACAGGCTCAGGGAGCCAGGAGGCCGCGGTGTGGCCTCTTGTAAAGACAGGCAAGGATTCAGGGACTCCTGCAGGGAGTTCCATGTCCCGGGAGACTTCCTGGAAGGTCTGGATGGCTCAAGTGCGTGCCCCTGAACTCTGAACTCTGAACTCGGCCCCAACCCTTCCTCCTCATGGACGTGTGGATGCGAGGATAGATACGTGGAGGAATGGGTGGCGGACAGCAGGCGCAGGCGTGGAGGCGTGTGGAGATTGGTACATGCTAGCAGATGAACGGTGTGAATGCACGCCCCAGGGCACGGATGCCGGGGCTGCGACCGCCCTCGAGGGTTCTCAGGCCAGCACAGAGACAGCCAGAAGCAGAGGCAGCGTGGTGAAAAGCGTGAGAATCCTCAGACCTGGAATGTCCTCGTCTGTGAAGGAGGGGGCTGTAATAGAAACTTCCGCACTGGAACGAGGGAGGCTTGGAAGGCAGCTGCGCTCCTGTGGGTGTTGCCTACGGCTTCTGGCGTGTGGCAGGCCGTGCTGTTTACCAGTCAGCCTGGGTCCTGCTCCAAGAGACGGCGTGGCACGTCCCAGCTTGGGGGTGGGGGTTGCCATGAGGGTTAGCAAGGTGATGTTTGGAGCGCTTAGTGAATGCTCAACCTGCCCTTCCCACCCCCACCCTCCCCACCTCCCACCCCCCAGCTCCACAGGGCCCCACCAGTGCCCTGGGACCAGTTCTCACTGTTCCAGCTCCAGGAGACAACCCGAAGTTGGGTCCCCCCTCCCTCAGAGCTCACAGACCTTGGCCAGCTTCCCATCCTTGGGGGCAAGGTGGGGCTGGGTGGTGGAGGAGGGGCTGTGGGGGTCCCAGAGTGCAACAGGGCCTGAAGCCCCCACTCTGGGTCTGCCACATCTGAGCCCCGTGACCTCAGATGAGTCACTCGGCCCCTGCAAGAGCCTGCTCCTTTAAACATAAGACAGAGTTTACGGCTGGCCCACCTCACAGGACTGGGTGAGGATTTGTGGAGCTTGGCACACACTAGGGGCTCAGGAAAGGAGGAGATGGGCGGAGCAAATGAGTCAAGAGGCAGGGGCTGGAAGCCCTCTCAGGAGAGGCAGCCCAGGCCGCTGAGAGGTGAGCAGGCCCCGGCTGTGAGCCGCCGACAGCATCCTCTGGGGCCTCGGGCCCAGGCGGCTGAGAGCCAGTGGGTTGTTATGACAACAGGAACTTGTCTGATGCAGCCCGGCAACTCTGGGAGAGGCTCGGAGAACTGGCTGGCCAGGCCCCCGGAACATTCCTGTGACAGCATGTAGCAGGGGAGTGGCCACCTGAGAGCCCCCGGGCTGAGGGGTCCTGGGGTCCCACGAGATGCCGGGCTCCATGCCGAAGGCTCCCAGCAGGCCCTGTACACTCTCCTGCATCACTGTTCGGGGCTGGGTGCTGCTTAGTTGGCATTTGGCGATCGGGAGAGGACGTGACTGGCCCAAGGTCAGCTGGGGTGTTGGAGGTGAACTTGACCCGGGATCTGCCAGCCTCCAAGTTTAGTTCACACCGGTCGTGGAGCAGGGCTGGATGACTGCTGCAGGGAGGGGGTTATCCAAGTGTAAAGAGGTGGCCTTCAGAGGATAGCAGAAGTGGACAGGGACACTATGGCCTTCCCAAGAGCCTCAGGCCCTTGACTCCCATGTTCTCCTGTCCCGTGCCCAGCCAGAGGAAGTTCACACCAGGCCACAGATGCTTATGAACGGACAGTCTGAACCCGGGATGGTGGTGGTGGTTCAGTTGCTAAGTCCTGCCTGGACTCCATGCAAGCCCATGGACTGCAGCACGCCAAGCTTCCTCTGTCCTTCGCTGTCTCCCAGAGTTTGGTCCAATCCGTGTCCTTTGAGTCAGTGATGCTATCCAACCATTTCATCCTCTGCCTCTCCACTCTCCTTTTACCTTCAATCTTTCCCAGCATCAGGGTCTTTTCCAGTGAGTCAGCTCTTCTCATCAGGTGGCCAGTGGATTGGAGCTTCAGCATCAGCATTGGGGTGCATTCACTTACTCATTCATTTGAGAACTGCTGGTTGAGTGCCTCCAACGTGCTGGGCCCTGTGCGGAGAGCTGGGGTAAAATGGAGCTCATCTTCTAGGGGCACATGATAAGCAGATTCTTGTGAAAATGTCAGTTACGGTTAGGGGTCATGATACAAGGCTGCCGCAGGGGTACCTGATCTGATCTGGAGGGTGGAAGGAGTAAGGTAGATGGGGCCCTGAAAGGTAGATGGGAGTTAGGTGATGCCAAGGAGGGGAAGGGAGAATACTCCCCGGCAGAGGGACCAGCAAGTGCAAAGGCCCTGAGACCAGTGAAGGCTTGGTACGTTCAGGAAGTAGATGGAAGTTCCTGGGGTGTTCTGTGGGTGAGGGTAGAGAAGACCCTGGGCCATCAGGGCCTTGCAGGGCGTATGAATATGTGACATCATCTGGTTATCTGGCCTGTGAATTTCAAAGTTCACACTAGCTTGTTTGTGGAGTGGACCAAGCTGGGGTTAGTGGCCCCAGGGAGAGGTGATTATAGGTGTCCAGGTGAGACATGGTGGTACCTGGGACCAGCTAGGTGATGGTGAGGATGGAGAGAGGCAGCCAGTCTGAGAGAGGCTGAATGGTCAGGGCCTGGTGGTTAGGGGCACGGTGAGGGGAGGGGGAGAGGGAGGGTGCAGGCAGCTTCCATCCCTGACCTGGGCAGCTGAGCTCATGAAGTTTTTCAGACGTTCAGTCACAGGTGCTGTGAGACATTCAGAAAGGTGTTCAGCTGAGCTCAGAGAAGAAGGGGTCCCCAGCACTCCATGTGAGGCATCCAGTATTTGCCAGATAGGCAGAGGCCCCAGGTATACAGCGCAGGCAGGCAGCGCTAAAGACAGCCTAGGCCATCCTCCAAGCAGCACCAGAGACCAGGGCTGGGGATCACGGCCAAAGGCCTGGGGCTGCCACCCGCTGGTGAGCTGTCCTTTGACTCATGCAGCTGCATCCCAGGAAGGAGTCCTGCCTGGACCCCTGGCTTCCTGAGAGGCATCAGTGAGTCTCCCTTCATACAAAAGAGCAAGTGCCCAGGACTAGCTCTGGCCCTTCTCTGGGGTAATCTCCCCCTCCCCACTCCCCAGCTAACTACACTCTGGGCCCCCATCTGCCAAAAGCTCTTGCTCATAGCATTGTCAACTGTTATTCCTAACCTTATCCCCGGTGTATCAGTGAAGAACTGCAAACAGCTGCTAGTAACAGAGATTGGAAATACCTATGGCTTAAATAAGACAGGGGTTATTTCTCACAAGTTAAAGAAGTGCCAGTGCCAGAGGCAGGTGGTCCAAGGCTGGTGTGATGACTCAGTGGTCATCAGGAACCCAGGTTCTTCTGTCTTTCTGCTCCTCTAGCCTTTATATGTGGCTTCTGCCTCAACTTTGCCTCATGGTGCAAAATAGCTGCAGTAGCTCCAACCATCACTTGCATGTTCCATATAAGAAGTAGAGTTTGGGAGTGGGAGCAAAAAGGGCACCGGCAAGCTATCTGATTCCCTTTAAGGAGTGGTCGCACCCAGTAATTTCTGTTTATATCTCATTGGCTACCCCTGGCTACAAAGGAGCCTGGGAAATCTTGCCTCCCAGAATAAAAGGAGGACTCTTCACTAAGGAGAAGAGTGGGATGACAGTGGGGAGCCAGCAGTCTCTACCACACTCTGCTATTATGCCAGATGGAGGCAGTTCTACTTTCCCCTCCTTCAGGCCCCATGTTCACCCATGTCCCTGAGCCCAACTCACACCTGGCAGAGATGAGGAGACATGGTGAGTGGCATTTGTGAGGCTTGCCCTCCGACACATAACCGGTGTTCATTCAGCTCAGGCTGCCTCCCCAGGCAGACGCAGAGCTCAGGACATGACCTTTGCTTCTCTAGCACTTTCTAAGCCCTGAAGCCCGGCTCCCATTTAGTAAGAATCAATTTAGGGGGCGGGAGGCCCCCTGCCACGTGCTGTCTGAATCGATGGGGGCGGGCGCTCAGCTGATCACTCTGGCCAGTGAGAGACCAGTGACCCTGCACCACCCCCCCTCCCAGAGGGTGTAGGGCCCCCAGCCACGTGGGAAGAGGGAAGTGGGGGTCAGCGAGGTACTTGGAGAGGCTTGACCTTGGACTGACAGAGGAGGATGCTCTCAGGGGCCGGCTCCCAGGCACAGGGCCCAGATCCCGGGAGCCCCAGGCAGGATGGCCCTAGCTCCCTCACGGAGCCCAGGGCTGAGGCCCCCAGGAAGGAAGCCTGCAGGGAGGACCTCAGAGGCTGCAAACCGAGCCCCACCTCAGGTCAGAACCCCAAGGGCCCACCATCTTACCCCGGCTGGGCAGCATCACAGCCCGGCCAGGAAGCCACAAAAGCCTCACCCGGCCCCCTGTCCGCTGCCGAGCTCCCGGGCACGGGCAGCAGACCGGCCCCCGGCCCCCTGGCCTGGCTGGGCCGCCGACGGGAGGCCAGACTGCCCTTCTCCAAGTTCCTGGATGAGGTTGCTGTGCGGGTGCTAGACCCCGGGACGCTGGAGGCCTTTCGGGGGCCCAGGGGCCGCAGCCCGGAGCCCTCCCCTGGTGAGCAAGACCCAGGCCCAGCCCAGGAGGCCCTCGCTGGAGCCACCGCCCCAGAGAAGATCCTGGCCCTGAGCCCCCAACTCTCCTCGGAGATCGCCCTGGAGGCTGCGAGCGGGGCCGGGCCGGGCCAGGCCATGGAGACCACTGGGCTTCGCGTGGGCAGCAGCAAGCGTGGAGGCCGGGCTGCCTCCCCCCGGAGCCCTCCGGGCCGGGTGAGTCTCAGCCCCCGCCCATCCCCCAGTCGACAGCGGACAGAGGTCTGCTGGGCCCCTGCCCTGCTCCCTTCGGGGGCCGTTTCCCCACCAGCTCTGGCCAACCCTCCCGAGTTCCCTCCTCACCCCCCCTTTCATAGTCACTGGAATGGCAAAGGCCCAAAGAACCCAAAGAATGGACCTCTGGGATGAAACCTCTGGCTTAAGGGCAGGAGGCGATTTCTGGAGTATGCATGAATAGACAACAAGGATATTCATAGCAATAATAATAATATCACTCCCCTACTGGCAGAGACCTCGCTGTTTTACCACAGGATTTCCTGATGTTTCCTTTGAGGTTTTGAACATCAGTCGTGTCCATGCGAGGTAGGATGTCACGGCCCTGTGAGGCAGACAGGTAGGCCCAGGTCCTTCACAGCTGCCCATTTGATGGAGTTGGAAACTGAGGTCCTGAGTTGCCCCGGGGCCTCCCGGGGAGTCTGGACTTGGACTGAGGTCTTTGAATTTAAATAGCACATCAGCATGCCCTCCAGACACACACGCGCCACACACACACACACACACACACACACACACACACACACACACACACACACACTCTGACTTCAGACAGATGGGCAGGAAGACTTGGTGAGACCTCCCCAGCTGTCCTGGGGGGTCAGGTTATGTAGTGCGTCAGGGTGGCAGGACCCCCACCACGGGACTGACCTTCATCTCCCAAACTATCTGTGTCCCCTGGGGCCGGGGCAGGTCCTTACGGGCTGTTGAGAACATCGTCCCCTCCTGACAACACCAGGCACAGGACCGAGGTCAGGCCACGGGGCCAGGGCAATGGAGATCTCGACCAGACCCCTCCCAAGAATGACCTCCCTTCGGGGAGGGGTTCTGTTTCTCGTTACATTTATTTACTTCTTTTTGGCTGCACTGGATCTTCGTTGCTTCTTGGGCTTTTTGTGACCTCTCGTTGCGGAGAGTGGGTCCACTCTCCAGCTGTGGTCTGCTGGCTTCTCACTGCCGTGACCTCTCTTGTTGCGGAGCAGGGGCTCAGTAGTTGCGGTTTCCAGGCTCTAGAGCGCAGAGTCAATCGCTGTGGCACACAGGCTTATTTGCTCCGAGGCATGTGGGGAATCTTCCCGGACTGGGGATCGAACCTGTGTCTCCTGCATTCCCTGAGCCACCAGGGAAGCCTTGAGGGGTTGTTGTGGAAACAAAGTCCTGGGCGGTAAGAGAGAGCTGATGCTTGCTGAGCGCTTGCCCATGCTGTTCTGTCTCTGTGCCTGACCTTGGTGCACCCCCACCCTCGTGGGTCGGTGCCATCCTTGTGCTCCCAACATATAGGGCGGGGCGTGGGAAGAGGTGAGGGGAGGTCACAGGAGGAGCCAGGGTTCGATACAGCCACCTTAACTCCCCGCTGCAGCCCTGCTCCCTGGCATCATTGCCTCCAGTGACCTGACGTCCTCTTTCTCCAGGGAGAGCCCGGAAGTGGCATGGCTGCTGGGGGGTTCCGGGTGTTTGCAGCCCACCAGCCCTTCCCACCAGCTGGGCCAAGCGCAGCCAGTGAGCTCTCAGCTCAGGGTACAGTCACCTCAAGGACCTGGATAGGTCACCCACCCGCTCTGGGCCTCAGTTTCCCCAGCCGAGGAAGGGCAGTAGTGGTCATGAGCTTTCTTTTGCCTTGTCCCTGGAAAGTGTCCAGCAATCACCCAGTAAGCCTGGTGTCCCCAGCCTCCTCCACAAGGGCCTGGCGATCCAGGACTCCCCTCTGCTCTGGGCTCTGCACACCCTGCCCCCTCACTCTGGGGACCACTGGGTCCCGGGGGAGCCCCATGATGCTCAGGCCTCTGGAGGATTCTGTCTCAAGGCTCCTCACACATGCCTCCCGGGGCTGCCAGGCTGCACGGGGCCTTTGGGACCTGTCAGGACCCCGCAGCAGGTGCTAGGGGGCAGGGCTCTGTCCTGGGGCCTGGCCAAAATGTCCTTCCCAAGGAGCTGGCATCGGCACCTTGAAGCGGGAGGTGGGCGTCAGCCCCCCACCCCACCCCAGCATCATGTGTGGTCACCTCCAGCCTTGCATCACATACTGCAAAGAGGCCAGTGAGACAGATGCCGGGATCAGGCCCATTCCACAGACCAGATCTAGGCTCAGCGAGCAGAGCTCGGCAGAGTCCTGGCTGGGCTACGCCCTGGCTCAGTGAGCCCGGACAAGCCACATCCCACGGTGTCTCCAGGCTGTGTGCGTGGCGGGGATGGGAGATGATGCGTGCAGGTGCCTGCATGCAGCAGGAATCTGATCACGGGGCCAATGGGAGCCATGCAGGTGATAAGACGGCCCCTCCACCTGGCCTGGACAGGCTTGTGTCCCCAGAACAGTTCCCAGGGTGAAGCTGGAGCTTCGGGGAGGCAGACCCCTGGCTTCCTGGCATCGGTCTGAAAGCCATTTCTCAAGGTCAGTGCCTGGAGTGACACCGTGAACCCCTTCGGGGAGGAAGCGGCAATCCAGGCTGGGGTTGGGGAAAGCGGGGTGGAGGTGAGGTGGACTCTAGTCCTGCCTCTGCCGGGTCTGGCTGAGGGGTCATGGGGGACTCTGGTCTGACGCTTCACTGTCCAGCATACAAGACGCTATGGTAGAATGTCTCTGGGACCCCAAACTGTCACCATCACACACCTGGTACCAAGGTTTGCTCACACTAGAGTGTGAATGACTTGAGCCAGGGGTTTCCTGAGAACACAAGGGGCAGAAAAGAGCCGGAGGCACCAGCCAGTGGCCAGGAAGGAGAGGAGGGCTGGGGGCTCTGCAGCAGCCTTCAGGGGGTGGTGACAAGACCCCAGAGGCCAGGCCTGGGAGTCTCCGAGGCTGCATTTGGGTCCTGCCCAAGAGGCTTCCCCCCGTGGGACCTCAGGCAAGCCCCTCCACCCACGGGGCCCCAGGCTCCCAGTTGGTGCGGCCAGCCTAAGGTGTGACAGCACTGCTTCGCGGAGAGTGGGGGACCCCCAAGGTGCCTCTGGAGGGGGCAGCTGCTTGCTTCCCTGCTCCCCAACTGCTGCCACGTGGGAATGTGGGCCGGAGTTGCCAGATCTTCCAAAATTTCAGCAGGAGCCAAAAATACGGATTTTAAAATGTAAACGCTCCCAATTTTTAAATGTTGGCTCAAATGTTTAAAAAAAAAAAATTAAAACCCTCTCACAGGCCAAATACAACACGCTGGCAGGCCAGATTTAGCTCAGGAGGCCAGTTTGCAGCCGCGGGCCTCGTCCATCTGCACTGGCACATGGCTGGGGGCCCGAGGCCCTGCCCTGGCCACGCGGAGAAGCATGGGGCGTGGCTGGGGGAGGGGACAGGGCACCTCTTGGCCTGCAGCGGGGTCCTCCCGCATCGCCAAGGGGAAGGACATTCTTGGCCCTGTGTGGGGACAGCCCCAAGCCAAGGTTTGAGGTCAAGTCCCCAACTTGCTGAGGGGCCTTGGGCCAGGACCCGCCCCTCCCCTGTCCATCAGCGCTCAGCTCTGTTCCGACTAAGGTATCGCTGTGTGCCCAGCACAACAGGCCCTGAGACCGGCCTCTCTACCTCCCCAGCTGCCCCTTCTCAGTCTCCTGGACTGGCTCTGCTCCTCCCTGAACCCCCTCACTCAGCAGAGTCCTTCCCATCCCCGATCTGGGCTGGCTCCCTGGTGGTCTCATCCAGTGTGGGGGCTCAGGTGCTGTCTATGCGGACCACATGCAAATCCACATCTCCTGGACCCTCCTCTGAGCTCCAAACCCCTGTCCCCTACCCTCTTGTCCACGGCCCCGCTGGGATGTCCGAACCTCCACCCTGGGCCCCGTTCACCTGGACTGTGTTGGGTGCCTCCAGCTGGACTCTCGGGGCACCGCACTCAAGCCTCAGGGTGTCTTCCACACAGCAGCCCGAGGGGCACCTCTCTGTTCAGCTGGGTGGGGTCTTCCCATCCTCTCAAGATAGAAGCCAGAGTTCTGACGATGGCGCACAAGGCCCCTGACTCGATCTCTGCTCCCCGCTGATGAACGGACGCCCCCTGAACTCAGGGCAGGAGGGGCACCCCACGGTGCCCTGGGCAGTCTGCCTCCCACTGTGGGCATATCAGCACCATGAGGGTAGAGACGCTCCTCTGGTTTAGTTTGTGTGCTGCTGAGTCCCCAGAACAGGGCCCAGAGGGAATGTTTGTTGAATGAACGCAAGCAGGCAAGGAGTGATGGAAAACCTCTTCGAAGAGGGTCCACCCTGAGTGATGGCGTTAAAAGGCTGGCTCGGGAGTGCGACAGCCTTTCTCCAGCCCTGCCCCCAAGACAGTCCCGTGTACTCACAGGGCCACTATGCGCTCACAGCATCCTCTGAAGACTTTCCAGTCTCCCTAGATGAGGCATTGAGCTCAGAGAGGCTGAGGGGCTTTGCCCAAAGTTACGTAGCTGCACGGGAGGCTCAAGACTCCATCAGTGGGAGGCGGGTGGCCACTGTCTTGACCACATCTGGAATCTGGTCCTCTCCGCCACCTCTGCCCTCTGTAGTTTTGGGCTTGTTTCCTCCCCTTGAAGAGGGGCTGAGGGAGCAGGATACCAAAGAAACCAAGGGACCTGGGGCTCAAAGTAGATCTCAGGAGGGCCCAGGGGACTGAGCACAGGCCTCCTGGAAGGGCAGGGGCTCGCCCAGGGTCATGGGGCAAGTCGGAGGCGGGGCCTGAGCACCCGGCAGGCCCCTCTCTGACCTGGCCTCGTTTTCCTTGTCGCTGAGGTTTCAGGTACTATGGGACTCGGGGGTGGAGGAGGGCCGTAATAGGACGGGGCCAGATGGTCCAGCAAGAGTCACACATCCGCTTGTGGGGGCCGGAGCAGGGCTGACCCCACTTGGCAGAGGGCTTCCCTGGGCAGGGATCTGTGTGGGTGCATATATGTTGCGTGCCAAGCGGGCTCGGGTATCCCCAGCATGATGGTAAGCTTTGGGGGCGTGGGGGGGCATGGGCCGGCATGGGAGTGAGACCATGAGGGACCTTGAGAGCAGACCAGAGGCTGCTGGAGGCGGAGAGCAGATGCCACTGGCTGGGGAGAAAGAGCAACTGCATTCATTCGGGTGTCACCGCCTGCTCACTGGAGGCCGCGGTACCGGGCCTTAGAGACAGAGACACCGTGGCTGAAGCAGAGGTGCCCCTGCCGTCAGGGGTGTCGCTTGGAGTTCAGGGGCAGGCCAAAGGAGTGGAGTCCAAAGGGACAGGGTGTGATGAGAAACCCTGTGCTGGAGAGAGGAGCTCCTCTGGGTGGGTGGTCAGAGAAAGGAAGGCCCCAGCCCTGCAGAGATCCAGGAGGGAAGAAGTGCAAAGGCCCTGAGGCAGAAGTGAGCTGGGTGAGCTTGGGGCCAGCACGGTGGCCAGTGTGTGCCAAGCGAAGGGCAGGGGTGGGGTGTGGGCAGAGGGTTAGGCAGGGCCAAGTCCGTGTTTCCCAACCCCTGGCTGAGGCCTGACTTGTGACCCAGAGTTGCCTCCCTCCACGGGCCCTTGGCCGTGCTGGCCACAGAGCGGGCAGCTCAAGGGTAGAAGGGGCTGTACCTGGCCCTCCGGAAGCTCAGAGTCTTGGGGAACAGGAAAGGGAGGCAGCAGGGCTCCGGTGGTCAGCGGGGGGTCAGAATAGGGCTCGGGGTGTGGGAAGGCAAGCAGTCGGGGCGGCGGGGACCAGAACGGGCAGAGACATGGGAGGAAGAGGCGGACTGAGGCCGAGATGTGTGGCACCGTCCAGTTTAGCCAGCAAGGAGGGCTTGTGTGAGGCTGGGAAATAAAGATGATGGCCACCCGGCTGGACCACCAGGAGGGTGGGACCACCCAGAGGGGCTGGACCACCCAGAGGGACAAGAGGCCAGTTCAGGGCGGACAGTGATAACATCACAGGTCTGCTGCAGCAGTAGGCACAGGGCTGTGAGTTTGGAGTGAGCTGGAGGGACGGCACCCAGGGCGGGGATGGACTGTCCCTCTGAGAGACCCAGAGTGCCCACCTGGGTTCCCATCTGTATCAGGAGACCACTGGGGGCCTCCCTTGCCTGTGGGTCCCTGGAGGGGCCCGATGGAGCCTTGAGGCTATTTCCTGCTGCCTCACTTCACGCTGGGGACCGTGGGCAGCTCACAGGCCCCTCAGAGCTGTGGTCCCCACAGCTGCCCCTTCCTGTAACCGAGGCGCTGCTTCTGGCCTGAGGCCCGGGCAGTGCCCCTCGGGTCTCCTCTGCCCAGCCCATCCACAGCCCTCAGCTAACCTCAGGGGACTCAGAGCCGGCCATTCACGCTCCTGCTGGGTTTCCTCATCTCAGGAATACCCCCCGAATCTCATGGTTATGAACTGCAGAGTTAAGACTCGAACACAGGGCCCTGGCCTCAACTGCAAGACCACCGCCAAAGGCACAGCGCCTCCCCATGGGGCCAGGCGCACACAGCTGTAACTGCTCTTGGCTCGACTTCCCAGAGCTTCGCACACAACTCCCACCCCCTGGGTGAGGTGCTGGGGGGACACAGCCAGGACACAGCTGGCTGGGAAAGACATAGACCCTGCCCCAGGGAGCACAGACCTGCTGTGGAAGCCAAACCCAACAACTCGGCTGGGTCTCCTCCATGGAGGGCTGCCTGGAGGAGGCGGTCTTTCAGGATGAGGACAGCAGTGACCACATGGGCACTGGATCTGGGGAGAAGGTGAGACTTGGTAGGATCAGAGCCAGGCTTCAGGGTCTGGATCGTCGGAGTGAAGGGAGAGGCTGCTAAGGTGCTGGGGCTGGGCCCCCACCCCCTCTTCCCTGTCAACCTCTGTCCCACCCCCACCGGCCACCCCCCTGCCACCAGGGCGACTCAGCGTCCTCTCCTAGAGTCCCTTCGTGGGGGAGAAAAATCCCAGACAGGCCTTTTAGATGAGCTGAAACATTCAATATAAATAATAAATGCTAGATTTTTATAATTAAATTTTAATACATGCTTATTAATTTTAGACAAACTCTCTGGCAGGTCATTCACTGTGAATGATGGAGGCAACCGGAGACATTTGAGGAGTGTCCCCAGCCTCTGGGTGGGAAAGGTCCCTGAGGCTTGGGGGCCAGTCCCAGCCAGGCTGAGTCTCTGGGCTCAGCTCTCCTCCTCTGTACAATGGGAGAGACTGCTTCCTGGAGGAAGAGCTGGCCAGCGCGATGACGAACACAGGGCTGCTGGGTGGTGGTGTCCTTGTGACCTCAGCCCTTCTGCTGTGGGTGGACTCCTGGGACAGGAGCCACGGTTTCATTTCTCAACCATTAGCCCCTGGAGGGCAGGGCTCACCTCATTTGCTGCCGCCTCCGAACCCCAAGAACCAAGCCCCAAGCTAATGAATGAGTGAGGCACCCGTGGGTGGATGATGGAACACTTGGACTTTTGGGGTTGGGGCTGACCCTGGCAACGCAGGGCTCCTCCCACCCTGCGTTGGCGGGGTGGAGGCCAGGCCTGCCGGGTGCTGGGGGTGCCCTGGTGAAGGGACAGGACTCCTGCCTGGAACTCAGAGCCAGAAGGGAAGAGGCAGGGAAAGACACGCCACAGAGGAGTAGGATTCAAGCATGCCTCGTCCGTGTTTATTGAGCGCCTGCTGTATGCTGGGATCAAGTGTGCTGAGCGCGCTGATGGGAACCCGGGAAAGGTGGGCCTGGGTACATAGGGGGCGTCGGGGAGGTGTTGGCCAATCGGCCAGCTCCTTGTCTTGGGGGAGGAGGGTATATAGAGGGGTCTGGGCTCGTGGGCTCCGACAACTTTTAGAGCGTCGGGGACTGTGTCTGGCTGCCAATCCAGAAGCCTCGGGGATCCTTTCGTCTGAAATCCCTTCCCGCACCCCAGCCCCTCCGCAGTCTGCGATGCAGAAGGGCAACAGAACGCCTCGTCCTGCTCCCCCCGCCCCCAAATCTAGCTCGCAGGTGAGGAAACTGAGGCCAGGGGCATCTCGGGAGGGCCCGAGCGAGCACCCGGGGAATTGGTGACGGAGCCTGGAGGAGGGCCCCCGGCCGGGCCTTCCAGCTCGGCTCTGGCGGCCCGGGCTGCGCCCTCGCCCGGCGGGGCGGTGGGGGAGGCGGCGTGGGGCCCGGACCGGAGCGGAGCGCGCTCCCGGCGGACGCGGCGGCGGCGCCCGGCGCGAGGGGCCGGGATGGGCAGTCATCAGTCTTCCCAGGTGTGTCGCGTGGTCCCTGGGCGCAGCCCCCTCCCCCGGTCCCCCTTGAATCCAAGGCATTGTACGGGAAGACGGGGGAAAGCTCCCGGGAGCGGCCTCTCCCGGGCGACGGAGAGCCCTCCCCGCGCCCCCCGCTCCGCGCAGGAAGTGCGATCCCGCCCGGGCCGCTCGCGGTCCCAGTGTTTCTCTGGCGCCCGCAGGGTTAACAACAGCGGGTGGGCCCCCCGCCCGGCCAGCAGAGGGGCTGCCCGGCGGCGCGGGGCTGGGCGGGGAGGGTCTCCAAGCCGCGCGCGGGCGGGTCTGCGCAAGCCCGGCAGGGAGCCCCGCTGGCGAACCTAGTGCGCAGGGGTTAATCCCTTGGGCCCGCGAGGGGCGAGCCAGGCCCGGACCCCAGAAGCTGAGGGCAGAAGGGTCCCCGATTGAGGAGTCTGAGGTCCCGACTGCTGGCACCCTCGGCTCGCGAGCGTGTCTGGTTCTGCACTCCTGTACGGACCCCAACTGCCCGGTCTGAACATTCTCCGACTCGGAGATTCTGCAATTCCGGGCTTGGCTTCCTCCGGGAGGGAACGTGGGGCTGGAAGGGTTAACGGGCGGGGTGGGGCAGGGTGGGGGGGTGTGCAGCGGGGGCCGCAGCTTCCGGAGAGTTAATGCAGTCGGGCCGGGTCCCTTCTTTTTCGGGCGGGCGAGACCGGGATCGCCTCGGGCAGTGCGGTCCCGAGTCCCCGGGCCAGCCCCTTCCTCTCCCCGGGGGGCGTAACTCGGTGCGCGGCGGCCCGGGCGGGCTCACCTGTTACTCGGCCGAGGCCCCGCGCACCCCTTGAGTCCCGGGGACCGCGGCCGGTGAGTGTGGGCTGGGGGCACGCGGGCCGGACTTCCCAACCACCGAGGCGCGCCCGGGTGCCCCGCCGCTGTGCCCGCGGTGCCCAGCCCCGCTCGGCGCGGCCGCGGAGCGCACGACTCCTGCCTGCTGACCCTCTCGTTTGGTTTCTCGCAGGCCTCTGCCGCAGACATGGAGAAACTCAGGTGAGTGGAGCGTCCTCCGTGCCGGGGCTCCCGGGGCCGGGGTCTGGGATGGGGGCGCTGGGGAGGGCAAGGGGAGAGAACTGTTGTGCCCGAGCGCATCTACGGTCCGCGGCCGCCCAGCGCGGCTGGCCCGGGCCGGTGTGCCTGTGTGTGGTGCGTGTGTGGGCGCGCGCGCGACTAGACAGCGGGGAGCCCCGCGCGGGGGTCCTCGGCGGGGCTGGGGCCACTGCGGCTGTGGGTGGGGGCGCGCCACCAAGGGCCGGGCCGGCGCGCGCGCGCGGGCCTCCGCGATCCCCCGGGCCCTGCCC
This sequence comes from Bos indicus, assembly GCF_029378745.1. NCBI lineage: Eukaryota > Metazoa > Chordata > Mammalia > Artiodactyla > Bovidae > Bos > Bos indicus. The sequence goes on along the minus strand of NC_091780.1, from coordinate 65,504,523 downwards.
TGGACTCTGGATTGTCCCCCAGGACCCTCGGGGTCTCTGCTCTGCGGTTACGCACCCAGTCCCCCGCGCCGGCCGCCCCCCACCATCCCCCAGCTGACAGTTTGTTGGTTCTGAGCTTTTAAGTTTACGCCTCAGTGGGGCTGGGAGGGGATGGGGGGGGTGGGGGATGGAGTCCTCTTTGCTGGCCAGGCCGTCGCGTCTTGGAGCCATTTTGGGGGAATCCCGCGACGGCGCCTGGGGAATGCTCCCCTCGGCCTCCCTCCTGGTGCTAAACTTTGAGCCTCGGTGGACTCCAACTGGGCGCCCTTCGTGTCAGGCCCGGGATCGGTCGATTTGAATATTCATAACTTCCCTCGAGCCCCCTGACCCCCACTTTGGGAATACTGCGCGCCCCCCCACGACCCCCCCCCTCTTGTTTTCCTTCCGAAGGCTGAACCTAGACTTCGTGTGGGCAGGAGGCCCAGCTCTGGCTTCTGGGTTTCAGGACAGTCTCCTGGGCTGGGGGGGGGGGGGGGGGTCTCTTGGCCTCCCCTCCCCCCACCTCTCCTCCTTCCCCCTCCTAAGACCAGGATCAGCATCCCTGGGGAGGACGCTGGGTAGCAGATGCACCCATTCCCCAAGGGGCAGGGAGCCTGCAGAGCCCAGCTTGTTCCAGGACGGGTCCCTGGGTCTCGGGGAGGGTCCTGGGGCCTTCCCAAGTGATCCTCACTGCCGTGGATGGGTCACTGGGGCATGCCCAGGTGGGAGCCTGGGGACAGGTGGGCTCACACGGACTGGCCCCAGGCTGGACATGAGAGCAGGGCCATCTTCTGGCCACTGGGCTGGAGTGCAGCCCTCCCCTGTGGGTCCCCGAGGACCAGAACCCATCTGTCTGGGGATGGAAGGAGGGGTCCAGGCTCTTAGAGCCTAGGAGCTCAGATCCAAATGTCTCAAATGTCCATCGGCCAAGCCCACCTAGTCCTGGTCAAGGTCCAGGGGGAGCTCTGGGCTTCTGGCCATGTAGATGAGTTCAGATCTGAACCCCCCAGGACCCTCCCCAATACCCCCATTGCTGTATCTCACCAGAACCCCCACTGGACTGGGCTCTCTGTGGAGGAGGGGTCCCTACTTATCTGAGACTTGGGAAAAAAAGGCACCATTCATGGGGCACCTTGAGACCAGGGTGGGGGGAGAGCCCTCTAAGGTCCTCTGTCTCATTCCCTCTTTCTCCATGCCCAGCCAAGACGCTGGAGCACCTGTCCCTGTGCTCTGGGCAGTAGAGACAGAGATGTGGCCCCACCTAGCTAGGAACACAGGCCGATAGGTCAGCCAGGTGGGCAGACCCACTGCCTCAGATGCTGAGCGCACAGAGCATCTCTTTACTGGGTGGGCAGAGGGCTTCCCTGAGCCAAACCCAGAAGACTGGTGGCAGTGGCCGGGGCCCGGGCTTGTGGGCTGCACTCGGGCAGCAGAAGCAGAGTTCCAGAACTGGTGGGATTGGGGGGTCCCATATGGCCAGGACCCAGTGTAGCCTCCCAGAATTGGGGCACCTCCTGCCCTCTTCTCCCTCTCACCCCATGAGTGGTCTCAGAGCTCCCTCAAGGGCTTTTCCAGACTATTTCTTCCTGGCCAGAGCTGGGGCTGCCCCTGTGAGGTTCTGCCCTGCAATTAGTGTCAGGAGTCCAGGACCAAGAAGCCCTAAAGGATGTAGGGGAAGTTGGTCAGCATGGCCCCCCCACGGTGTAGGTCACAGGCTGTGGGGTCCTCTGGCAAAGTCCTGACCCTCTCTGGGGCTCAGTTTCCTCATCTGTGAAGTGGGTATTCTAGCCACCCTTACCTTGTAGGGCAGTTGGGAGGATGACCTGAGCTATTGTGGGTGACAGACCCCACCTGGGAGCTGGCCCACAGCAGGGATCCAGGTAAATGTTCGCTGTGGGGCATCTGAGCTGTACAACTATGGGTTCCCAGGCAGGAGAAGAATCATCCGTGGTCCAAGGGAAGGGGTCCTGTGTGTCCAGAGTGATGACCCTGGGCTGGGATCCTTCCTCTTGTTCCTAGGCGCACATTGCAGGCTGGGCCTAGGAATCTGAATTGAGCTCCAAGACGGCAGGTCCTTTGCCTCATCCAATGCTTGTCACACAAGAACGCACACCACAGGGCCCAGAACCGCAGGGTTCATTGTCATCCTCAGGTACCCAGCTGGGGTGACCTGCACTCGCCCCTCTCTGCCTGAGTTCTCCTTCCTAGCACCCACCCCATACTGCACCCCACCTCTGGGTCCCGAACAAGTTGTCCCCTTCATGCCTCTCTGCCTTTGCCCATGCTGTTCCCTCTGCTCAGAATGCCCTTCCACCCACCTTCTTGTCCACATGGCAAACTAGTTACCCTCGTCATCTTTTCTCAGTGGCTTTTGTGACTCTCTACTCCCTCACCCCCCAGGTGGGTTCACTCCCCTCTCTGTGATCCAGCTCCTGCACTGGCCCTGAGCGGGCCAGCCCTCCAGAACAGGGACCCAAACCCATCCACACGTGCTCCCAGGGATGCCAGGTTGGAGACACTGGCTGGGGGAATCAGAGAGGACTTCCTGGAAGCAGGGACACCTGAACCAAGGCTTTAAAGAATGAATAGAAGTTTGCAAGGAGGACAGATAGGATGAGCCTTCTAAGAGGTGCGGGGTCCTGGGGGCCTGAGGAAGTGAGGCTGTTTTCAGGGAGATTGGCGAAGTGTAGGGAACGGAGGTCGGGGAAGCGGGGTGTCTTCTGACCTCCCCACCCCAGATAGAAGCCCCTGGAAGTCCATTTCTCCAGCCCCAGCTCCAGCACCTCTGCTCTGGCCCCCTGCCTGTCGCTCACTCAGCTATCCTGCTTCTGCTTGAAAAACTCTTCTGGTGACACTCAAATATTTGCAGATATTAGCAAGTTCCAACTGGCTCTCTGCATGCGAGCCGCTGCTTGGCTAATCCCCAAGTTAATCCCCTCCTCTGCCTTCCTCTGCACCGGTCCGCCTGCCTTGGCTTCCGCCATGGCCACTTTGCTGCGTGCCTTTTGGCAAGCCACTTTGTCTGCGTGAACCTCAGTCCCCTCTTCTGTCACAGAGCGAAGTGGGTCCGTTGCCCTGCAAGGCACGCGGGACGCAGAAGGGGCCCCGGAAACCCAAGCACAAACCTGTTCAAGCCTGCGCCTCTCCCCCACAACATAATTTTTCAAAGTTGTTAACTGTGATAGGCACCTAGAAAAATAATTCCCCTGCAGGTTAGAGGTTAACTTTAAGAAGACCACCACCCAGGTCAAGAAGTTGAGTGCGCCAGCCTCCCAGGGACACCCCCCCCCAACTTCCTGCAAGACTCTTCCCCCATCACAGCCCCCTCCACCTCCCCCGGAGGTCTCCGGGATCCTGGCTTTTGTGATGAAGGTTGCTTGGGTTTTTGTTGTTTTGTTTTTTTTTTCGATCTGGCAGCCCGTGAGCATCCCTAACTGACTCGAGTTTTTTGTCTTGTCTGGTCTAGAACTTCACATACATGTGCTGTCTTTTAGCCTGTGCTTTTCAGGTTGGCTTTTTTTTTTAACCCCCCCAAAACAATGATGTTTGGAGAGGCGTCCTTAGCTGTGCGTGGAGCTGCGGAAGGCTGGCTGTCTCGGAACGCGGCGGCGGCTGAGTGAAGTTGCTGCAATCTGGTTATTAGCTGATGGCTGTCCGGGCGCTTCCAGCCTGGACCATAGCGAATGAAGATGCTGTGACCGTGCCTGTCCGGGTTTGGGGGCTGGTGGGGGGCCCGAGCGTGCAGCCTCCCCCCAGGGGACCCGGGAACCGCACTGCTGGGGCGCAGGGGGGCGGGTCCTGGGGTGGGGGGCGGCTCGCGCACGGCCAGCTTTCGGCGGGGAGGCCACACCCTCCCCGCGGCCGGGGACTTCCTGCATCTCCGCATCCTCCGCGCACCGGGCACCCGGGTACCAGCCCCAGCTCGCCAGGCCACAGGCGGAGCGGCTGCTCCGGGCGCGGTAATTGCGCGGCCCTGGATGACAGCCGGCTGGAGCTTCCTCGCGGGTGACTTCTGCGTGTTTTTCCATCAAGTTGCGGTATTGACTTGGAGCTCCTCAGAGAGAGCCCTCGCCGGTCACACGTGTGGCAGAGGCACCTCCCGCCCGCTGCTGGATTCCGACTGTTTCAATGGTCCTCTGATGAACAGAAGTTCTTCGTTTTAATTCTGTTGAATTTCTCTCGAATCTTTTAGGCTTTTTACTTTCTTATGGAAGCTTTTTGTGCCTTGTTTAAGCAACCCTTCTGATGTCATGAACCTATTGAAAGAGGTTTTTGTGCATGGTTTTGAGGTTGGGCTCCTTTTCATCGTGGGCCGCCACTGCGGGCCCCCGCCCCCCACCACCACCCTTGGTTGGTTTGGTTGTGTGTGTGTGTGTGTGTGTGTGTGTGTGTGGTTTGCTTTCCGTGTTTTGGGGGGGGTTTGGGGGAGGTTTTGTTTCTTTGTTTTGTCATTGGGGATTTGGGGGGAGTTGTGCTTTTTGTTTTGGAGGTTTTAAATTTTGAGTTTTTTTATTTTCTCGTTTTTGTGGGTTTTAAACTTTTTTGGTTGGGGGGCGTTTTGGGGTTCAAAATATTTTTTTGCTTTTTGGATTGTTTCCTGAGTTTTGTGGTTTTAAATCGGGGGGATTGGGTTTGTGGGGTTTTTTATTTTTGTTTGGGGAATTTTTTGGTTTTTGGATTTTTGTTCAGGGGTTTAAATTTTGGGGATTTGGGGGCTTTGGCTTGTTTTGTTTTCTGGGTTTTATGGTTTTGTGGGTTTAAATTTTTGTTTTTCTTTTTTTGTTTGTTTTTTGAGTTAAAATTTTTTTTGTTTTTTTAGTTTATGGATTTTTTTATTTTCTGGGTTTTGAGGGTTTTGTGTTTTTAATTTATTTTTTGGTTTTATGAGTTTTATGTTTTGTGAGGGGGTAGCTTATATAGTTTTTAATTTTTTTTATTTGAGTGATTTCTTGTTTGGGGAGTTTTGTGCTTTTTTAAAATTTTTGTGGGAGTTTTTTGTTTGGGTTTTTGTGTTTTGGGGGGATTGTATTTTTTTAATTTGGGGGGGTGTTAATTTTTTGTTTTTTTCTTGTTTGGGGTTTGTGGAGGTGTTTTTGGCTTGGGTCTTTCGTTGTTTGGCTTTCTGTGGGTTTGTTTTCTCTTTCTGCTTTTGTGGGGCGTGGTTTTTGTTGGGTTTTGTTTTTGACTTTTTGTTTGGGGGCTTTGGTGGTTTGTGCGCTCTTCTTTCACACAGACGCCCAAATGCTCAGTCCCACACTCGATTCACTTGTATCACTGATGTGTGTTGCAGCGTTGCCTCTGCCAGACGCCGCTCTCCATGCTGGAGACACTGTGCCAGGTGCCAGGCTGACGTCCTAGAGGTAGAGACAGATGGGTTTCAGGTCACCTCACAGATGTCAGATCACACTGACCTCATCTCCAGAGAGTCTCCCAGCCCACTCCCCACGAGACACTAGGCCTCCCTGCTGTGCTTCATTCCCCATCAGACAAGCACCTGCCCCAGGGCCTTGGCATGTGCCTCTCCTTTTGGAATGTTCTTTCCCAGACGCCCATGTGACTCCCTGCCTCCCCTCCTTTCGCATCTTGCTCAAAAGTCATTCATGGTCAGGGGGTCAGGGCTGGGGGGGCTCCTGACCACTCACTCCATTTACAGGCAGGTCCCCTCCCCCATGCTCCCTCTCCTTGCCTTCATTTCCATCTCCCTGATCCCCACCTGACTCTCAGTTTGTCTTACTCATTTATCTTGTCTATCGTCCGTCTTCCCCCGAGAACAGCAGCTCACTGCTGATCCACAGCACTTAGAGCTGTCGCGTAGTAGTTGCTAAGCAAATTCTCTGAAATGAGGCCCACGGGTGGTGCACAGTGAGGAAGAGGGACGGAGAAGAGCTCCTCCCCATGCTTCGTGATCCCATGGTGGGGACCCACGGGTGATGCACAGTGAGGAAGAGGGACGGAGAAGAGCTCCTCCCCATGCTTCGTGATGCCCATGGTGGGGCTCTCCACTCTGACCCCTAAAAAGTGTTGGGGGACACTTGTGCCTCCCACCCTACTCCCAGGGTTTTTTTTATTATTATTTTTAAAAAAATACCACCTTGTGAGAGCCTCCAGGGGAGGGATTTGGCTGGACGCAGGGAGGTGCTTGGGTGGAGATGAGGAGGTGTGGGGAGGGTGCTCTCAGCAGGGGTCCAACACGGGCAAAGGCCCACTGCAGGAGGGAACGCTTTTCCTCCCGTGGCACCTGAGTTCTGCCTTTCTCAGGCCCTCAGCATTCTGCCCCCTGCATCCTCCAAGCCAGGAGGGAATATGGAGCTGAAGGGTTTTGGAGAAACGGAGGCCAGAAGCAGAAAGGGGCTTTTCCAGGCGTGTGAGCCTCCCGAAACAGCTGGTCACTGCCCAATGGGAAGAGGCTTCTCTGTGTTTGGGCTAAAATTTACAGCCCAGTGGCCATCCTCCAACGTCCCCTCCTGAGGGCCACGCCATCGCCCTTCCTGAAGTCCAGAGCTGAGGATGCACCTCCAAGACCTCCAGGTCTCGATTTACCCTCAGAAAACCAATGCTCTTGCATGGCACCCAGTGCCCTCTTCTGTGGCCACCTGACCCAGCTGCTCCTCCCGGCTCTGCCTCACTTCTAAACATAATTCTGGGGGAGGAAGTCTTAGGGGCTAATTCTCACTAAACTGTGAATGACTGTCTTGCTTCAGTTTCTCCCTCTGGGAGTCAGGGCATTATAAAAGGACCTGCCACATGGACGGAGCTTCCCTGATAGGTCAGTTGGTAAAGAATCCTCCTGCAATGCAGGAGATGCTAATTTGATTTCTGGGTCAGGAAGATCCCCTGGAGAAGGAAAAGGCTACTCACTCCAGTATTCTGCCCTGGAGAATTCCATGGACTGTATAGGCCATGGGGTCACAAAGAGTCCAACACAACAGCGACTTTCAGCTTCACTTTTCCACATAGACTGTTCTGTCTTACCTTCTTCTGCTCTGCCCTTCAAAGTCTCCTGTCCCTACAGCCCATCTGAGTCCCCACTCCTCTGCAAAGGCTGCCTGATGAAGTATGTGGGTTAGTAAGAAGGTGAACTTACCTGGATTTGAATCCCGTACCTGCCACTTACTGGTTGGGTAGACTTGGGCCAGTTTCTAAACATCTCTGCTTCTCAGTTTCTCCATCTATAGAACGTAGATCATAATAACAACAGCTAACTTCGAAGGCCGTTTTGAGAATGAACTCATGAACCCACGTGGAGCCAGGCACATGGCTGGTACTACGTGGACTGCTTCTGCCTGTTAACCCCCTGCCCCCCACCCACCTCACATGGTCCCCTTTGTTCCCAGGCCCTGTTTCCCCAACCATCAGGCGAATGACAGTATTCCTATGATGAAAGAGAGGACCCGGCGAAATGGGGTGTCAGGATGGGACCTGCAGACCTAGATGGAGTTAAGACTGCCAGAGCATCTCAGAGTGGGGGCAGGGGGCCGGCCCTGCTGTGCCCCCAGGAGGCACTTTCCCTGCACATCCCCAGTCCTGGCAGTGACTGGGTGTTTCAGAGCAAGGATGTGTCCTGGGCCTGTTTCCCAGCCTCTGCCTCACCCCTGTTAACCACAGGCAGAAGACCGGCCCTGGCTGGCTGAGATCTCTGGGCCCCTCCGGCACCTTCTTACTTGACATTCGCAACAGCCTGAGCGCTGCCACATGGCCCGCATCCCTGGACAGGCCCTCTGAGTGTCCGGAGGCATTTCCATCGGGCGTCAATGATGAGGGCAAGGCCTGGGGGTCTTTCTTGAGCAATGGAGCTGAAGATTCTGGAAATGTCTGCCTGAGATCACTATTGAATCATTCAATCACCCAGTGAGACCTACTGCATGCCTTTGACAGTCTCCTCGCTGAGTCCTCACCCAAGGTTCTGGAAGGGACGGGGGGAGGCTGCCCATTGCACAGACGAAGGAATGGTGGCCTGGAAAGCCAGCTCCTTTCCCAAGAGTTAGAAAGCCTGGTTAAAGAGCCTGGGAGCCAGGATAGAAGGCCCCCAGGGCAGCCCCTCCAAGTGCCACTAGTCGCCCAGCCCTGGCCCTCTGGCCAGGACACAGCACCCCGCCCCGCAGAGTACACCATGATGAGGACTGAGGGTCCCAGGACACCTGTTCCCACCCCACAAGTACCTCGTGCTTTCCCACCTGCCCTGTCTCCATCCTCTGTGTGTCAGCTGACCAAAGGATTGAGTAGGGGGCGATCTCAGGGGGGACGCTTCCAGAGGAAGGTGATGGTCACAAGCGTCCCTTTGGGGTTCAGTCACTGATGGGGAAACTGAGGCCCAGAAAAGCAGCCTCCTTCCTCAGCCTCCGTGCCTTGCACCCACCTGCTGCTGCTGCAAACATCTTCCATCATAACACCAGTTCTTTTCTTCCAGTCTGGGGTTTGGCCCCCAGGACTGTCTCCCGTGGGTGTGGTAGGTGGGGAGCCAAGAGCAGAGGGACCAGGGACCAAGGGCATCCCTGAGGGGCCTGGGGCCACGTGGGGGGCACTGGGTGGGGGCAGGCTCCTTACACCCCGCTCTCTAGGGTCATCAGTGAGCCTCCCGCAGTCCTGATTACTTTTATGATCCCCAAAATTCTAGAAATCAGGCCTTCCCACCGATCCAATTAATGCATGCCCGAGTCTGTTTGCAGGGGTGAGCCAGCTGGTGGGGTGGTCACATTAGTGGAGCCAGCATGGGCTCCATGGGGGGCAGCAATGAACCTGATCATCACAGTGCTGGACGGCAGCCCCTTCTCACCTGGGCGCCGAAGCCTCATGGCAGGTGCTGAGAGGTTCATCTGGGAGCCCTGTGGGGAGCTGCTCACCCAAAGTGGGGACAACCCATGGTCATGCCACTCTCCCATCCTCCCCGCTGACACCCTCTGAACACCAACTCTGGGCAGAGAGCAGGTGTGACCTTGGGGCAGGGAGGGACCCAGGGCCAAGGTGTGCACAGCCCCATCCTCCAGGCCGCCCCAACCCGCAGTCTAGAGGGGGAACGAGAGTAGACAAGCAACGGTGCTGGGCTGGGTGCTGGGAGAGAGGGGCCAGGCAGGGGAGGGGCCCCCATCTCCTGAGGCAGCCTCCTTAGGTCTCCCTGTTCCGGTCCACCTACCAGAAGGACAGCCCCAGTCCGGGCCTGCCTCCCATCCTGCCTTCTGCCCTGGGGCTCCCAGTGCCCCAAGCAGCCGGGGAGCCGGGATGGGATGCTTGGCCTGCACTCAGAGCCAGGCTCGCGGGGCCTCCTGGCTGGCTGACCCAGGCCTGGGCTCAAGCCACACTCTCCTCCGGACACACCCTGGCCCCGCCAGGATCTTCTCACCCCCCAGCCTTTGCCCCACGCTGAGTCTCCCGCACAGATGGCCAGCCTGCTTCATGACGGGGGCATGGACGACCTCTCCTGCCGGGGCTGGAGGCCCGCCTCCACGGGATCACCTCTGCCTTCGTCCTGGGGCTGCCGGATGAAGTACAGGATGCCCAATGAATTAAATCCATCTAAATACATTTCACTGGGCATCCTCTGCTTTATTGGGCTGCCCAATCTCAACAAACAACTGGATGCTTATTTAGCATAAGTGTGTCCACGCCCCGTTCGGCACATTCTTAACACTAAATACTATTGTTGGCCTGAAATTCAGATTTGACCCTCTCACTATCATTTCGGGCCTGGGAGGGGAGCGGGGGCGGTCAGCCTTATGGAAATTAGAGAGCATCTCCTTTTGGCCGAGGCTGACAAAACAAAGCCAGACCCCTACAGCCCCAGACCTCAGAGGCGAGGAAAAGGCCGAAGCACCAGACACTGCCGAGGGGCATCTGGGTTGACCGGCGGGAAGCCTGCAGGCTGTGGACCCGGGGTGGGCACTGTCTCCCTCGGCCCCTCCACAGGCTCATCTGTAAAACACATTCACTCTGTTTTCCATTCATTCATTGAATGCTTACAGGGCCCTTCTGGTTGCCAGGCTCTGCTTCAGGGTCCGAGGACACAGCGGGGAATGAGGTGGACAGAAAGCCCTGTCCTGGGGAGCTCCCACTCTGGCGGTGTGGGGCCATAGATGGACACAGGCCCAGCAGGGAAAGGGAGAGAGAGGGTGCAGCGGAATTCAGGAAAGTTGCATCTGAATGTTGGAGGAGGAGAGGAGCAGCCACAGGGCAGAGGGATCCAGGCAGAAGAACAGCAGGTGCAAAGGCCCTGGGGCAAGCTGTGCTGCCTGTGGCTGGAAGATGAGGTCCAGGGGGCCAAGGGGAAGGCCATCTGCCATCAGGTGACCAGAGTGAACACATCTGGCTTGACCCTAGTGATGTAGGGGCCGTGGGGGCAGGTTTTGAGCAGAGGGAGGGGGTGGATCCGACTTAGCCTTCCACAGGGCCTCTCTGCCTAAGCAGGTGAGGGCAGAAAGCCAGTTAGCAGGCTGTGCAGTAATCCCGTGAGAGAAGCTGGTCCCAGGGTGGTGGGTGGGGCTGGCAGAGCCAGAGGATGTGTTTCGGAGGCAGGGCTGTGGCTCTTGCTGCTGGCCTGGGAGGACGGGAGAGAGACAGGAGTGGAGTATGCCTCCAGGTTTGGGGAGGGGCACTGGCCTAGCTGGCGAGGCGGGGAGAGAAAGCAGAATACGATATGGAGGGCCCTGCAGGTCTGTGCTGCCTGCGAGCTACCCAAGCAGAGATGGAGGCCGCAGAGGGTATGCACACCTGGCATCGGGGGGTGGGGGGAGGGACAAAAATTGGGGGGGGGGGGGGGTTCCTCCATGAAGTGATGGTATCTCTGGCAGGGCTCACTATGGGGGGAGTGTACTCAGAGAAGGAGGCAGGACCCTGGGCCCTGGGCGTTAGGATGTCAGGGAGACCAGGGCCACCTGCAGAGGAGGCTGAGGAGGTCTGCCAGGCGAGGGCGGGGTTTGCAGGAGGAGGGCGGGGTCCACTGCGCGCTGGGTGCTAAGGGTTGAGGCCACGTGAGCACTGAGAAGGGCCGGGCAGGAGCCGGTTCAGTGGCCTCGAGGGGACGAGAGCCAGGTCAGGCCCTGGTCCTGGTGGGCCAGGAGTGAGGACACACGACGTGTCTCGGAGCTGAGAATGAGGATGGTACTGGAGGGCCAGCAGAGGGTTGTTCGCAATGTGGGAAGCCTACCTGCATGCCTGTGTGCCGGAAGAGGAGCCGGGAGAGAGGGAGAAATGGGCGGTTGGTGGGGGAGGGGAGACTGGGCTGGAGCCACGCCTGGAGTGGGCGGAGGGGCTGCCTGGCAGGGTGTCTGTAGTAACAGGCAGGCAGATGCTTGGGGGGGGGGGGGGGGGGGGTGGCGCTGGCGGTGGCATCTGCTGAAGTTCCCTTCGGGCGGTTTCTCCGTCTTCAGTGGAGAAGGAAGCGAGGTCTTCAGCTGTGAGTGGGGCGGGGTGGTGGGAGGCGTGGGGACATCGAGCAGAGAAGAGCTCCTGAAGACGTCTCCTAGGCAGGTGAGGGAGGGAACCCAACAGAGGATGTGGCGGCTTGCCCCGTCTGCCGACTGGGCTAAAAGCGAAGGCCTGGCGGCTCGGCCCCAGGGACGTCGTGTGTCTGTGCGGGGTTCCGGCACCCAGGCTAGGGAGAGGCGGCCCCAACCAGAGCGAGGTTAGAGAGGTCAGGGAGGGCTTCCTGGAGGAGGTAAACAGAATGAACAGAAGAGCAAAAAAAGGGGGTGTTCAGAGCAGGAAGGGCACATGTGCAAAGGCCCGGGGGTGACTCTGCAGCTGCTCCGTCCACCTGCCCAGAGGTGACGCTGTTCGGCCTGGCCCCCAGCACCCCTGGATCTGCCCGCCCACGGAGGGCTCCCAGGCCGGCTGCCTGATAAGACGCGGGGTAGGCGAGGTGAAAGGGCTCCTGCGGCGTCTCCAGGTCTCTGGGCGGAAGAGCAGTCCTGTCACTGGCCCTGAGGACGGAAGCAGGAGGGTGCCCCCGGATGACCTCGGTTAGCGGAGCCGGAGAGGGCGGGGCCTGGGCAAGCATAGAATCCCTGCCCTCCGTCCGCTCCTCCTGGCTTGAGCAGGGGGACCCCTCCTGGCTGGGGGCCCCAGGCCAGCCCTGTGACAGACAGCCCTCTCCCCCACACGCACACGCACAGACACACACACGCAGGCTCCTACAGGACCTGGCGCCTTGGTGGCCGGGTCCAGAGACCCCGTTCCCATGCCCGTGGCGATGCTGGTGAGGTTGTGGCAGAGTCAGCCGAGGGGCTGCCCAGGGGCTGGACGGGCCTGAGACACGGAGAGCTGCCAGCCAGTCCCCGGGCCGTCAGCCTGAGTTCCAGGGGGTCCGCTCCCAGGGGACCGTGAGATGCTGGGTGGGGGAGGGAGCAAGGTGGGCCTCACCAGCCCCGCAGTGGAGAAGGGACGACTTGGGAGACTTTTCCACGCCCCCCACCATTTACCCAGCCTCACGGTAGGCCCTAGGGACATAAACACTCCCCAGATCTTGCAGCCCCAGAGAGGAGACAAGCGTCTCTCCTCCCGCCGTCTGCACAGCCTTTGAACAACACGTGCTGCTGGTCCCCGGCTCCGCCGCCCAGACACAGTGCCCGGGGAATGGGGCAAGGGGGTGTGGGAAGGAGGCGGTCCCACGGGAGGGCAGGCCAGTGCCCGGGGTATCGTCCCCACGGGAATGAGACCCAGTGGAGGAAAGCAGGCTGTCCCGGGAGCCAGGGCCTGAGCGGGCAGCCCAGAAACAGCCCCGAGGGAAGGTCCCTGACCCAGCGGACGGCAAGGACAGGGTGGGAAGGAAGGGACCCAGGAGGACTCCGGCGCAGCCCGGAGCCGGGCGAGGCGGGGCCAGTGCGGGTCTGAGTGATGGACGGGACTGGGCGGCGGAATCTTGCCCGGAGGTGGGCGTGGTCTGGCTGGGTTTTGTGACCTGCCCTCCCGCCGATGGGGAAGCCTGGGCTCAGGGCCTGCGTGGAGCAGGACACTGCCCTGGAGCACTCAGCCCCGTGACGCTCCCTGGGGGGCCGGCCGGGCCGGCAGGGGTATCAGGGTCCCCCCTGCCAGGCCCTGGGTGGGGAGGGGTTAACCTGGACCGAGGGAGCGAGTGCCATCCTGGCAGAGGGGACGTGGGGACAAAGTCACCAAGATGAGAAGCCGCCTGCAGCCTGTGAAGAATGACAAGCAATTTGGTGCCACTGGAGCGTGACTGTTGGGGGGGAGCTGGACACGGGGTGGGGGGGCCTTTAGGGGCACCACATGGACCGGCCGCTCCTGGCTCCATGTACCCAGCATCCAGCGAGAGAGCGGACATTCGTTCAGCCCCGCCCTGCCCCATTCACCGCCTACCAGGGAGCACCGCTCCCCTCCACAGCGCAGGGAAGGAGGCCCCCCGGCTCCCTGGGTCCCCATGGCACCTGTATCCTTCCCACCCTGTACCTGGCACAAGCATCACCGGTGTCGGGGGGTGGGGGTGGAATCTCATCTTCGCCCTGGACTTGCTGTGTGATCTGGGGAGACTTGCTTAACCTCTCTGGGCAGCAGTCTAATCTCTAGCAAGAGGTGCCCCACATTGCAGAGGCTGGAGGTAGTGAGAATCAGGGTCAGAACGAGAGCAGTTGTCAGGGACATAGATGCCCTGCGTGTGACCAGAGGCAAGGTCTGGGTCAGGTCACAGCAACACCCTCCATTCCCTGTGTTTCCAGGCAAGCCCCCCGTCCCCCTCCCCTGGGCCCCAGTCTCCCAGTCTCCCTTCTACTCCCATGAGACCTCACCTGCCAGGGGTCTCCCTGCGGAAGGGCCTTCTGGGATGGGGACTGGAGGGCGAGGGCTAGGCAGGGGACTCCCCCAGGAATCGCTGACCTCGGTCAAGCCACTGAGGGGAGACTGGGTCTCTGGCCGCTCCCACGAGAGCAGAACCGGCCCGTCCTGCCCCCACTGTCTGTTCACTCGACACCTCTGGGGTCATTACCCGAGAGTGGACCCCGGGCCTGGAATCCCAGAGTCCAGTTTTGAACTGGAGAGCCTGCCTACCCCCAGTCCGGCCTGCAGAAAACCAGGGCCAAGGGCAGCCTGTTTCACAGAGGGTCACAGAAGTGGAGATCAGAGCCCAGAGCTTCCGCGGCACCCGCACCCACCCCTTGTCAGATCAACACTGGAAATCTTTCTGAGGGGGAGCAGCCAAATGTGGTCCTTCGTAAACTTTTTAAAAAGTTTTCATCCTCACTGTAGGAAATATGATAAATCCAGCAGAGTGTAAAGGGAAACGTCGCACCCGCCCCGAACCCCACCACCTGGCCCAAGCGACACCGGCCTTCTCCCCTTCCCTCACCTCGAGTGGCCGTCTGTGTGAGATCATTTTGTCAACCAGTTCCACGGCTCTTTCACACACACGCTTGCCCACGTCTCCAAGCCTTGTTTGGACGCCCAACGTCCGGGGTATCATCTTCCCATTAGAGTTCCGCTTTGGCTCGGGGGGCCGGCACGGCCTCCCTGGAGAGACCGTGGCAAGGGCATGACCCGGTGGACTCAGGCCCAGGGCATCCCCTTGCCCCGCAGCAGGGCGGTGCCACGGGGCTGGGCTGGGTCTTCCTCCACCCTGCATCCCACCCCCTGCCTGGCCCGGACAGGCCACGGGCAGGGTTGGCGAGAAGGGGTCCCAGGAGGGCCCTGTCTTGAACCGCTAACATCCACTGGGTCCCCCACAGCCTCCAGAATACTCCACTCATGTGCACACAGATCTGCCAATCACCACCTCCCAGCAGGGTCAGGGGGTCACCCTCCCGCCATCCTCCTGGCTTCTCAGGGTCTCTGACCAATGGGTCCCACTAGGAAGAAGCAACAGCTGGACTGGAATCTGGAGCTGGGTGGAGCCTGACCCCCGGGACTCCCCTCTGAGGCTGCAATGGGGGTGCAGGCCTGGGGGTGGGGACCCCGCTGCTGGTGGACACGGGGCCAGCAATGCATCCAGGCAACCAGGGCTGGCAGGTGCCTACACCCTGGCACATGCACAAGCACCCGCTGCTGTGTTGGTGACAGCAAAGAAGCTCTCCTGCCGGCGGGGGGACGACCCCCCACGTCTCTGTGACTGCGTGCCCCTGGCGGGCCGGCGTGCCCCCCAGTCCCCGTTCTGAGCAGCTCTGTCCTCTTCACCCACAGGCTGCGCAGCGCCTGGGTGCCCTCGTGCCTCGGGCAGTCCCGCAACCTGCAGGGTCGACGGGCCAGGTCCTCGCCCTCGCTCTGGGACAGGTAATACACCTGTTGTCTCCCCACTTCCTCAGCCTCTGTCCCCAGACATCCATCTGGCGTCGGCATCAGCTCCCCCCTACACCAAGAAGAGGCCCAGCGCCCTCAGCCCTGCTTCCCGGCCATCCGGTCTCGGAGGCCAGGCCCCGGTGCCCCCCAAGCCCAGCCCAGGGCTCGGTCCGTGGGCTCGGGCCTCTGCTGAGGCCAGAGGGGCCCCTGGTGGGAGGCTGGCAGGGTCCCTCCAGGCCCCACTCTGTGCCAAGCAGCTCATCTTTCTCTCCTGTGAGCTGGGAAAGCCTTCCAGGGACTTCTCACGGGCAAGAAGGGCACCATGAAACACCCACACACACCAGATGGCAGTTCCAGTAGGGCTTCCCGAGCCCCCCACCACTTGGGAGGGTGCCCCTGATTTGAGGGCGGCCATGAGGGGTTTCCACGCCCACCCTGTGCACCTGTTACCGGGCTGTTTCTAGACTCCAGGGCTCCCTGAGCCACCTCCACACCTGGGGGAGGCAGAGGCCACAGTGCCTGCCCCCGGCATCATCTCCCGGTGGTTCTGATCACAGGGGTGCAGGGACCACAGGGACAGCCCTGCTCCCCGAGAGTGGGCGCTCCCGGGTGCGAGTGCACACGTCCCCATTTTACAGACGCAGAGACTGAGACTGAGGTCAGGCAGGTCTCGGGTAAATGCCCCAGGATGGTGGTACCACCCAGGTGACCAAAGACCCCGGGAGTGCCCAGCCCAGGGCCCTCCCTGGACCAGGAAGGGCGGGGACGTGTCCAAAGCTCTTGAGTAGTGGATTGGCAGGACTTTGGTGACGGGCTGTGGAGGGTGACCACAAGCAAGAGGGATCACCACGGCCTCTCGGGGTCTGACTGGAGACTGATGGGCAGCACAGGAGGCAGAGAGGGCTCAGCATCGGGCGTGCTGGGTGAGGGGTGCATGTGGGCCTCTGGGAGGAGTGGCTGGTGGGCGGCTGGATTTGGGGTGAGCGTGGAGCCCTAGAGAGAGGTGGGGCCTCCACATGGAGGCCTGGGAGGGGTTCGTGTGGGGCTGGACACAGAAGACGTGTGGCCCGAGGTGTGCAGAGAGGGGTGAGGGACAAACCAGGGCCCTGGGGTCAGAGCAGTGGAGCTGCAGAAAGGTGGCGGGCAGTGAGGCGGGCGCCGCTGAGGGGCCAGGGAGGCGCGCTCAGGCCCGGGGCCCGGGCACCTGCACCAGGAGAGGGTAGGGGCCAGGGGCTGGGGGCGCTGCCCACCCAGGGCTGGATGGGCTCAGGGGTGGGTGGGTGTGAGGGGCTCAGGGAGGGTGGGAGCAGCGTTTGAGGGCTGGTGGGGACACAGCCGCCCGGCACATCTGCAAGAGCATCCGGCGGCCGTAGGTGAATGGAGGTGGAGGTGGGCCGCTCGATGGAGCCGGCTGCCTTGTGAACAGAGGGTCACACTGCCCCGGGGCAGGTCCTGGCTCTGCTTGGAGCCACCCCACCACCCCATCAGGGCTTCTTCCTCCACTCGCCTTCTCGGGGAGCCTGTTCCCTTGCTCACTGTCTCCCCTCGAGATGATACGCTCTGAGGGCCAAGGGCCATGTTTGCCATTGCTGTGAGGTGCAGGGTAAACGGGGGGCACAGGGCAAGCGAGGAGGGAAGGGGGCAGGGTGGACGTGCCATAGTGGGGATAAGGCGGGGTAACAGGAATGAACAGTCCTGGGATGGCAGGGCCCCAGCTGTGGCTGCGGGTGGGTGGCCAGGGTCGGGGAGGGAAGGGTGCTGGCTCTGAGAGGTGGAAGGTGGGTGCTTGCACCTCTTTCCAGGGGGCGTGGACCCCCTGTGACCGAGGGCTGTGGGTGCACCTACAACCCTGCAGGCTGGCTGATTGCAGGGGCTGCTGCCCTGACCCCATGCGCTGCAGGAACCCTTGGGGTGGACGTAGGAGAGCCCTCAGGAGGTCTGGCAGCCCATTGGAGAGACAGGCTTGGGCCAAGGGGGAGCCTGGGATCAATAGCTGCAGGAAGTTCACAGTGAAATCAGTCAGGTGTGCTGCCTGGAGGAGGCGGCGGGGCCTGTGTGGGCAGCCCTAGGCACTCTGCCACTGGGCTCCCTGCTTGCTTGTCACTTGGCATCTTCCTTGGGGATCAACTCTTGGGAGGACCCACCCCGCCCTTCTCTGAGGTTCTCAAAACATAGGCAACTCTTTATTTTTACTTATTTTGAAAAAATGTAGACCTGGGCAGGGGTCCAGGAATGCTTAAGGGAGGTTTGCTGGGTGTGTGCCTGTGGTCACACGTGTGGTTTGTGTGATCAGGCTGGAAGCTGATGATCACTCTTCCCCGGGCGCTGGAGAAAGCCTCCTGCCTGCCCGCAGGAAAACCCACCAGAAGTTACCATCCAAGGGGCCTTGGCTCCAGATGGTCCACTGAGGGGGGCTGTGCTTCTTCAAGCAAACGATGGGCATTTGGGCCCCTACACCTGGGCACCCCTCTGGAACCAGGGCTTTGTGTGTCAGGGCAAGAGGGGGACAGTCACGAGTGCATTGCGGGGGGTGGGACTGGCAGCCAGGGCTGTGTGACAGCAGGGCCCCTGCCTACCCCGTGACGCCATGGAGCTCTGGGCTTTGTTGTGACTGTAGCACAGGGGCTGACGGGGCACAGTTCAGGGGGTGACTGAGCAAAGCGCACACCCAGGGCACCGAACGGCAGCTTGAATCTTAGCCTCACTCGTGGCTAACAGCCAGCAGAACTCCCCTGGTGCCCCCACCCACCGTGCAGCTGTCCCTTCCCTACAGAAACGAGCCCTCCCAACTGCTGAAGGTGAGTCCGCCCCCCGCGGCCCCCCTCTGCGCGCTCAGCCAGCCCAGGGAAGGGTGCTTCAGAGGGTCAGCACATGATCAGCCGTGGTTAGGTGCTTTCTAGGAGCCGGGTGGCAGCCGACAGGAGGGTGTGGCCAGTAACACCTGCCCCTCCCGCCTCATGCCCCAGGATAGCTCATGTGAATGGGTGGCATGTGGCTCAGGGGGGAGCCGCCCCCTGTTTTTCCCTGAGCAAGGGGACTCAGTGGCCGGGGTCCGAGAGAAGCCCTCAGTCTGTGGGGGAAAGTAGAGCCTATGAGCCAGGCTTGCCTCTGGAAGGCTTCCTGGAGGAAGGGAGACATGAGCAGGCCCGGGATTTTCTGAGTTTCTGGTGCTCCGTGCAGCTAGCTGGCCACTGTGGTGGACGCTGCCAGGGCACGGGGCCTCACACGGGACCCCTCCTCTCCCGGGCCCAGAGGGCACACAGCCTGGTTGAGGAAGAGAGGCCTGCTCTAGGATGTGGCACTACTGACTCTGGGCCTCACCGGTACGGGCCCCTGCTGTAGAGAAGCAAGACGGGGGCCCTGTAAGCCGTGCCGGCTGGAGTTCGGCTCCCAGACGGAGGTGGGGTGCTGCTGCTGGGCGATCTTTAAACCAGGTCCTTTCAGCCGCCCCCAAACACTCGCCCCAGTGCCAGACTGGCTCAGTGTCAGGGACCGTGACCCCCCCAGGGAGGGGCTGGGGAGGTGTGCGCGCTTGTGTGTGTGTGTGTGTGTGTGTGTGTGCGCGCGCCTGTGGGGTGTGGTGTGTGTGTACGCGCTCGCGTATGGTGTGTGTGTGTGCCTGTGGGGTGTGGTGTGTGTGTGCCCGCGCGCGTGCAGTGTGTGTGCGGTGCGTGTGCGCATGCACTGGTGCGGCCGGGCGCGCCCGGGGCGCACCCACACGCGCCTCGAGCTCAGTACCCGCGGCCTGGCCCGCCGCCGCCGCCTGTCGTTGCAGCTCGCTGCAGGAGCAGAAGGGCGAGCTGCGCAAGCGGCTGTCCTACACCACGCACCGGCTGGAGAAGCTGGAGAACGAGTTCGACTCCACCCGCCACTTCTTGGAGATCGAACTGCGCCGTGCGCAGGAGGAGCTGGAGAAAGTCACTGAGAAGCTGCGCAGGTGAGGGGGCGGGGCCTCGACGGGGCGTGGTCTCGACTGGGCAGGGCCATGGAGGGGCGTGGTCTCGACTGGGCGGAGCCCTGGAGGGACGTGGCCTCGACGGGGAGGAGCTCTGGGGCGGGGGCCGAGAAGGCGGGGTAACCCCATTTGCACGTAAGGTCCGCGAGGCCAAGTGGCTCTTCCAGAGTCGCACCTTGTACCACGAGCTCCCAAACCAGGATCTGAACGTGGGTCTGGCCGCTGCGAGGTACAGGCTCTTCCCTGATACCTCTTGGTCCCCTGCTCATTCTTTCTGTCCTCTTTACGTGGTGGGGCGGCATGGTGACACAGGAGCAGCCATCTCCAGACCCAGACTGGCCCACCAGGGCCCCAGCCACTGTCGCCTGGGTCTCTGATAGGAAAACAGTGTCTAGCCCCGGACATGAACCAGCATTTATTTAGAGACCGTTTCCTTCAGCGGCCTGGCGTGTGAGACCCTGAGGGATGACTCCCTTAAAACTTCTGAAAACACCGTTCTGCACAGGTGCTAAGGGTAAAGAACCCACCTGCCAATGCAGGAGACGTAAGAGACGCGGGTATGATCCCTGGGTCGGGAAGATCCCTGGAGAAGGGAATGGCAACCCACTGCAGTATTTTTGCCTGGAGAACCTCATGGACAGAGGAGCCTGGTGGGCTGCAGTCCAAATGGCCACACGCAGTCAGACACAACTGAAGTGACTTAGCACACAGCACACACATTTAATATGGGTATTTTTCTTAAAAAATATTATGCACTTTACAGCCTTCCTTTAGAAAAAATGTTTTTAAAAAAAAAAAACACTCAAATTTTGCCATTGGCTTCAGTTCAGTCACTCAGTTGTGTCTGACTGTGACCCCATGGACTGCAACATGCCAGGCCTCCCTGTCCACCACCAACTCCTGGAGTTTACTCAAACTCATGTCCATTGAGTCAGTGATGCCATCCAACCATCTTGTCCTCTGTCATCCCCTTCTTCTCCCGCCTTCAATCTTTCCCAGCATCAGGGTCTTTTCCGGTGAGTCAGTTCTTCACATCAGGTGGCCAAAGTATTGGAGTTTCAGCTTGCTGTTGGCTTGGTTTGTTTTAAATATTTATTGAGGATTGTGTGCTCAGTCATGTCCAACTCTTTGTGACTCTATAGACTGTAGCCCGCCAGGCTCCTCTGTCCATGGGATTTTCCAGGCAAGAATACTGGAGTGGGTTGCCATTTCCTTCTCCAGGTGGTCTTCCCGACCCAGGGACCTAACCCATGATTCTATAGAACACTGAATTTGCAGGGGGGCTCTTTGTCCCTAACTACTTAAGCACCTCTAGCCTCAGTTTCTCTGTTGGCAAGACACGGGCACTAACAGTACACACAGGCAGTCGAGAGGGTGGGCACTGCCCCTTCCACCATCACACCTCAGGGCGGCCATCAATTCCCACCCCACACTTGCCTCCCCACCTCAGCCTCTTCTAGGGAAACCGTATCCTACTCACCCTGTGTCTTCAGCAATCACTCCAGGGCTCATTGCATAGTCTTAAGCCTATTCCCTGCTAACCTGCTGTTGAACTGGGAACCCCTTAGGCAGAGTTGTTAGGACTGTGTGTAAAATGTGAATTAACTAGCTCTGAGCGAGTTCCCGAGAATCTCTTCTGAATAAGACACTTTCCCTTCTCATCAGTAAGGGTCCTGGGCCCTGGCAACCTGTTAGTTTAAATGAGATATTTTCTAGCACAGGAACAATTAGACCAGAGAGGGGGCCTAGGTTCAGCCATCAGCGGGCCGTACGGCTGCAGGGGCCACGGGAGGGTCAGGCCTGGCACGGCAGTGACCTCACGGCCTCCACTCCAGGATTCAGAGCAACTACATGGCGCTGCAGAGGATCAACCAGGAGCTGGAGGACAAGCTATTCCGCATGGTGAGGCCACAACCCCCTGCCCCACCCCAGCACGCCCAGCCCGGGGCCCCCAGCTCTGGAACCCTGGTGAGGACTGAGGGCCAGGCCGCCATGCGCTTGCCCGCGGAGCTGGGCCAAAGGCCTCATTTCCACCCTGCCCTCTCCCCGAGGGGCTGGGCCGGTCCCCTCCATTTCCACCCCGAATGGGAGGGTGCTGTCAAGCCCTTAGCTATCACTGTCCCCACAGTACTGATGAGAAACGGAGGCTCAGGGAGTTCGTGACTTGCCCAGGGCTGTTCGGCTCCTCCCTGCAGAGCGGGATCGGAACCTGGGTCGCTCTGTGCTCTGACCCTTGCATTCCTTGGCCTCCAAACTCCTCCTCGCTTTCTGGGGAAGCCAGGAGGAACAACGGGGCTTGAGTCCCAGGCCTTTGCTGACCGCTGACCACCCCCCTGCCTGTCCCCCAACCCCAGGGCCAGCACTATGAGGAAGAAAAACGAGCTCTCAGCCATGAGATTGTCGCCCTCAACAGCCACCTGCTGGAGGCCAAGGTGACCATTGACAAGCTCTCGGAGGACAATGTGAGTGTCTGGCCAATCTGAGCCCGCGCGGCAGCCCTGAGGGGCCGGCACAGGGCTGGGTGGAGAGACGGGGGGTGGGGGCAGGGCCTCAACAAGCACGTGGGCGGTCAGGGAATGACAGGGGCTGCCTCTCACACCATGTCCGTGAGACCCTCCGCTGGAAGGAGACAGGACTCAAGGTGGGGAACACGAGGCCCCCTTGGCCCAGTCAAAGCAGGGTTTCCCGACCCCAAGGTTGGGGTGGGGCCACTCAGGACTCCTGCCTTTGGCCACCCCCACTGGGCATCAGAGCCCTGGGGCTGCCCGTGGGTCCTGATTCCCTGGGTCCCATGAGAAGGGCGGCGCCCCCCTCCACAGACCTCTGACTGCTGAGCACACACTCGCTGATTAGCACCTGCTCCTCGAGGCTCTGAGAACAGGGTGTGAAGAGCACAGGCAAGCCAGGGGCCTGTGCACGTGGAATTCACATCTGAGCGGGGAAGGCGGACAGAACCCAGGATAAATAGGTAAACTGTGTAGCGAGTTAGAAGTGCTAAATGCTGCAGAAAAAATAAGGCAGCAAGGGGGCTGGGAGACGCCAGTTGCAGGGTCTGGGAACCTCAGTCCGGTGCTTCTAGAAGGGGCTGCAGGAGCCGAGACCTGAAGACGAGCAGGGAGCTGATGGCAGGGGAGGGCTCCCATTCCAGGCAGAAAGCCACAGCAGCAGATGGGGGCTCTGAGTAACTCGAAGACCAGCAAAGAGACCGGAGGGGGCTCTGGTGGGGAGGAGGGCCCGAGGGTCTGAGGTCAGGATAACAGGAGGTGGCGTTTAGGCACCAGTAGGAATCTGGGTTTTATTCTGCGTGAAATGGGAGCCACTGAAGGTTCCTGAACAGGGGGAAGCCTGGCTGGACTTCCTCTTACAGGCTCCGCAGCTGCTCTGCTGAGGACAGACCGTGGGGGATGAAGCTCTAAGTGGATGTGCGAGCAAGAAGCAGTCTGGGAGAAAGAGGACGAGTCTGCCGGGATGGCGGCCGGGGAGGTGGGGAGGGGGCTTCAGTTCCGGTTATGTTCTACAGATGGAAGCAAACCGATTGGCCGAGTAGGGATGTGGGGTCTCAGAGGACGACATGGGTCCAGTCTGACTGCAGAAGTTGAAATCTGCAGGACGGGAGCCACCTGCTGTGCTCTGGGCTGGGGTCTGGGGTTGGGGGGTAGGGGGAGGATGTAGCAGGAGGGTGCGGCAGGCGCCCTGGCCAGCCAGGTGGAGGTGCCATCTGTAGGAGATGGCAGACGAGTGCATGCAAAGGAGAGGGGAGGCTCTGATGGGGCAGCACTCTGGCGTCTGTTCACGACTGAGTGGCAGGTCTAGGCTGGCCAGACAGTGCCCGCAGCCCTCTGGTGCCAGCGGTGGCTGGTCTGGGCCTCACATGGGGCTCAGTTCTCAGCTCTTGGCCAACCGTGCCCTTCCAGGGATGCATTGAAGGAGTGGGCGACCCGGGTTCCCTCCACCGTGCCGGCCAAGTGGGGGACACCAGAGTCTCTAGGACCAGGGTAGCGGGGACTGGCAGGGGTGCCCATGGCTTCAGCAGCGCCCCCGAGCTGCAGGACACCTGGTTCTGGTTGAACTGAGACTGTGGGTGGATCTCAGGGCCAGGGCAACCCCATCAGAGCCCTGGCTGCAGAGGGTCCCTGAGCGGGGGCGGGAACCAAGGTCCAGCCACAGGCACGTGCAACAGAGGTTTCCCAAAGGTAGAACCACGTGCCCTGGACTCCTCCTGTGTGCGTCTGTTTTCAGCTCAGGAGGCTGAGCCGGTCCCTGTCTGAACCTGGGGTCACACAGGCCCTCCGCCCCTACTCGCCCTGACCCTTGCCTGGCGCTGCAAGCCCCCTCCATTGCCAGGCCTCACCCTGAGACCTTGGTTGGGGGGGTGGCAGGTCCACTCGTAATCGCTGGCTACTGCCAGCACTGTCCACAGAGTTCCCTTAGGAGGGACTCAGAAGCTGAGGGCGGGGAGATGGCTTGGTGTCCACGCCTGGGGGCCTCTGGGACTTTAGAGGCCAATGGGGACCCTTCCTCCTCCATGGCCCCTGCTTTGTGGGAGGTTCCCACTCGGGTCAGCGGCAGGACTGCTGGCCAGGGGGCCGTCCACACACCAGGCTCTAGGTCGGGGCCGGTAACCCATCCTACAGGTGAGAGGTGCAGAGAGGGTCGGCGTGCTGCCCACCGCACGGCCAGCTCTGCGGCCGGTTACCATGTCAGCAGCGGGGACCTTGGCATGGGCCGAGCCTGCACCCAGTCAAATGGCTTGTCTCCTAGGAGCTCTACAGGAAGGACTGCAGTCTCGCGGCGCAGCTGCTGCAGTGCAGCCAGACCTACGGCAGGGGCCGCAAGATGGCTGAGGTAATGTGAGCCCCACCCCGGCCAGGCCCGCCGCCCGCGGCCACCGCGCTCCTTCCGAGCAGCTCCAAGACCCCATGCCCCCAGCCCTCTCGATCTTGTCCGAGCCCCTCTGCATATGTGGTGGAGGGCCCGCCCTGCACGTACCTCCCCACCAGCCTGGATGGTCTGCCCACTCAGCCCGTTTCCTCCAGGGGGTGCTCCCGGCAGGGTGACCCTGTGTGAGCCTCTCAGAAACCCAGTGGTTTGGTCTGGGCACAGTTTCTGCAGAGATAAGAAAGCTGGCTTCACCCAGGAGCCACTCGGCCAGGGCCACAGGGCAAGCGCCACTTGGACCCAGGGCCCCCGTCCCAGCCAGGCTGTCCCTCCCTGTCTGGGGACGCCCCTCACCCAGGCCTTGTCCAGGTGCCCTCTCCCGGAGCCTGGGCCAACCCCCAAGACCCTCACAAAACAGATCAAACGGTAGCAGGCCGTCCCCCACCAGGCATCAAGCACTCACGTGGAAACCCCTTGCATGCCTGGGCCTTCAGTCTCTGTTGCATCTGAGTCTGTCTGGTTTGAGCCAGGCCACAGGACTGGGTGTCCCCTGGAGACCGTGGGGCTGGGTCAGCGAGTCAGCCCCTCAGGAGGAGGCCCGAGTCAGAGCTGGGGGTCCAGCCTCAGGGCTCTGCGGGGGCCCCATCAGAGTGACCCGGGGGGCACCGGGGCCATCCTGCGGCTTGCAGGATACAGCTCTGGCTGGTGGAATCAGACAGGCCCCGGGCAGGTCCCCTGTCTGTCAGCCTTGGCTGCCGGTTCTGGGCTGACCGTGACCCCCTCCCTCCTGCTCCTTGCATTGCCCCCCGCCACCAGCTGCCCGCGGAGTTCCAGGAACGCATGAACCTGCACGCAGAGAAGCCAGGCTGCAGCCTGCCCGCCCCGCTCTGCCGCCCGGCCTACGCCGACAGCGTGCCCCCCTGCGTGCTTGCCAAGGTGCTGGAGAAGCCGGACCCCGGCAGCCTGTCCTCCCACCTGTCGGAAGCCTCGGCCCAAGACCTGGGCTTCCCTGAGGGGCTGGAGAAGCCAGGGTCCCGACCCCCCTACAAGGGGGACATCTACTGCAGCGACACGGCCCTCTACTGCCCTGAGGAGCGGCACCGAGATCGGCGGCCCAGCGTGGAGGGGCCCGGGTCCGACGTGGGCTTCCTGCAGGCCCAGAATTCCACCGACAGCACGGCCGAGGAGGAGGAGGAGGAGGAGGAAGATACCGAGGCCGGCGCGGCGGCCTACCCCGCCAGCTACCGCCACGAGGCCTTCGGCGGCTACGCGGCCTCGCTGCCCACGTCCAGCTCCTACTCCAGCTTCAGTGCCGCGTCCGAGGAGAAGGAGCACGCCCAGGCCAGCACGCTGACCGCCTCGCAGCAGGCCATCTACCTGAATAGCCGCGACGAGCTCTTCGGCCGCAAGCCACCCGCAGCCTACGGGAGCAGCCCGCGCTATGCGGCTGCCGCAGCTGCAGTGGCCGCCCCGCTGGAGGCCGCAGTGGCTCCGGGGTTCCCCAGGACTGTGTCGCCGTTCCCCGCCGAGCCCTTCCGCTTCCCACTCTCCCCGGGCCCCCAGCCTGCCCTGATGCCCCCCAACCTGTGGAACCTGCGGGCCAAGCCTGGGTCCGCCCGGCTGGTCGCAGGGGCCGGGCGCGGCCAGTGGCGGCCACTGAGCGTGGACGACATCGGCGCCTATCCCTTTCCGGCCGCGGCTGCGGCCCCTGCCCCTAGCCTCGCCTCGCCTGGCGGCTTCAATGACCGCTACTATGGGGCCCGAGGCAGCCCCGGTGAGAATGCCGAGGGCCGCGCTAGCCCCCTCTATGCCAGCTACAAGGCCGATAGCTTCTCGGAGGGTGATGACCTCTCCCAGGGCCACCTGGTCGAGCCCCGCTACCTCCGGGCAGCTGGTGACCTGAGCCTTAGCCCTGGCCGCTCGGCTGACCCCCTGCCCAGCTACGCGGCCAGTGAGGGGGACCGCGAGCGGCTTGGGGTGCAGCTCCTCGGGGCAAGCGGCAGCCCTGAGCCTGAGCTCAGCCTCCGCAGCTCCAGGGACTCCCTGGAGCCCAGCTCCATGGAGGCCTCCCCGGAGATGCACCCCGGTGCCCGCCTCAGCCCCCAGCCTGCCTTCCCTCGGGCGGGCAGCTCGGGGCTCAGCCGCAAGGACAGCCTCACGAAAGCCCAGCTCTACGGAACCCTGCTCAACTGAGCACCCCGCGTGTGGGCCCCGCCACGGCCAGTCCCGCACACCGGGTTCCCAGGGGTGCTGCCTCGACTCCCCGACAACCCCACCCTCTCGGCCCTGCACACCAGGACCCCTCTCCACCTAACCCAGTCAAGCCCGAGAGGGGGACCCCAACCCGAGCGTCTTGTCCACCCCGCACCACCACTGTGCAACGTTTCCTGACTCAGCAGCAGCCTTCCCCGACTGAGATGAGTATCCTTCCCCCTTGCCACCCCCTCCACCCCCAGCTTTACCAAGTGCGACTATTCTTATAGAGCAGTGTCTTAACACACTCGGCCTCCAGCTCCCTGGATGGCAGCCCCGGGCGTTTTCAGCGCAAACGCTCCTGGATGTTTTTGGGCGAGGGCAGGTGGGGCCTGCCCCTGGGAAGGGAAGGGAAGGGTGGAGACATCCCCAGTGATAAGGGGATCAGAAGCTGTGTCCACAGAGAGGGGGACTGGAACGGGTGATGGGATGTGAAACGCTTCTAGCTGTTCTTTCCGTGTGGCCGACGACCCCTCCCCCAGCTCTACTGTGGTCCGTAGTCCCGTGTGTCCCGAGTGGGGCCGGTGCTCGTCCCCCGCCCCCAGCGTCCCGCTCCCCGGCACCACCTCGCGCTACCTCACACGTAATGAGGCCCTCTGACCCCGGTTTCCGTGACTTGCTTCTGTGTTGTCGTCTGTGATGCATGCCCTGTCTCGGTACTGTATTTTGCGATCATTAAATAAAGACATGGGTGGGAAAGAACTTGGCGTTTGGGTGGTTTCTTCTCCCCACTGCCTTTTGCTCTCGGGGCATGTGGCCCTGGATGTCTCCCCTGCCCGTCCTCCCCTCTATGCACAGCCTCCTGAAACACCCCTTCTTCCCCGCCCTGGCGTCTTTTGTCGTTCAGCTTAGAATTCTTCCACTGTCTCAACCTCTGCTGAATGGTGTCATTGCCCTGATATGTTCCTTAGAGACTTTGCTTCTGCCTCAAGATTCCTTAGGATTTCCTTTAGTTTGGCTCTGCTGGTGACAAACACTTCTGGCTTTTTTTTTTTTTCCCCACCCTCTGAAGATGTCTCTACTTTGCCCCATTTCTGAAGGTTTGTCTTACCTGGGAGAATGGCAGCAGGGGTCTCTTGCCCTTGGCTCAGGGGCAAGAGATGTCCCCCGGCTTCCTGCTGGGGTGGGGTGTGCTGTCCACCCCTCTGGGAGCTGTTCCTTTGGTGCTGTCTTTTTTCTCTTCAGCTGCATGAGCTCTTCCCTCTGACTTTGGTTTCCTGCAGTTTTCCTGAGGTGTGTCTGGCTGTGGATTTACCACAGGAAGTCTTGTATCTGTGGACTGGTGTCTTTCATCAGTTCTGGGAAATCCTCAGCTACTTTTTAAAGTAACTCTCTGCCCTTCCCTCCTCCTGGGACTGCCATCAGCACCTCCTACTGAGGTCTGCTTCCATGTCCCTCCCTCGTTATGACCCACATCTTGGGGTCAGCATGCCTGGTCTGCATGCCTTCTAGGTCACCAATCCCCTTCTGCTGCATCCATTCAGCTGCCAATCAGAGCCACAGATTTCGGTTTTAGTTATTAATGGTTTCCATTTCTAGAAGTTCTTTCTATCTGGTTATTTTCAAAACACACCATGCCACTTTCTAACAGTTTCCTATACCCTAGAGATATTTCCACGCTTGTCTTTTGTTTCCTTAAACGGAGCAGGCACAGCTGGTTCACAGCTGGGTCTGACATGTCCGTCAAGTGGGGTCTACAGAGACCTGTTTCTCTTGGCTCCTGCTCACACTGCCTGGTTTCTCTGTGTGCCCGGTTATCCTTGAGCATACTCACTGATGCCCTTGAGAAAGTACCTGTAAAATTTCCACAAGGCCTAGGATGGAGGCCGCTCCTCCAGGGCCTTTATGTCTACTTCTTCCAGGAGCTGGGCACTTCCCACTGGGAGGGGACCACCTGGACCCAGGTGATGCCTGAAGTTGCCCAGCCCACCCAGCTTTGTGTAACTCCAGGGTGCCTGCCCTTGACCCTGAGGAGCACCCCAGGAAGCAGACTGCTGCAGGGAGGGGGGCCTGTCAGGAGGCTCGGGAGTCAGCTCCCCCGTCTGGGGCCCAGTTTCCCTGTGGACAGGTGGGAAAGTAACCCTCACCGACCTGCGGAGGGAGGGAGGGTGGCGACGGGAGGGTGGTGGGGAAAACAGACAACCTCCGTTGCCCAGCAGGCTCTAGCTCAGAGATGCTCCCAGAGGGACCCTGAGGCTCATCAGTCCCACCCAGGCTGTGCTACTGGACAGCGGGGCTGGGAACCCCAAGGGCTTTGCAGCCTGGGCCCCAACATTGTCACCTCAGAGCCTGAGCACCCATCCCCCAAATGGCCAACAGGCCTCACAGAGCTGTCCTGCCATGGCCTCCAAAGCCAGCCACAGCTGGGCGGGTGGAGGGCCTTCCTTCCTCCACCAGACACCCCTCTTGTTCCACTCAGTCCTACCTGACTCCCAACGGGACCCCAACGGGGCGCCCACCATCCACCGACCCTTCCATCCATGTTTCTTCTCAACCCACAGGGGACAGTGCAGGGCTGTGTGACCTTGGGCAAGTCCCAGGCCCTCGGGGCCCGTGTCCCCTCTGGAGCCTGCGGACACTGACTCGTGAGGTTCCCAGGGGCGCTTGTGACAGTGGCTGTCCCAGTGCATGAAGAGCCCCAGGCTGAGCTGGAGGCAGGTCCGGAGAGAGGAGACAAGCACAGACTTCCCAGGCCTGTCCCTCTGCCCCCCGAGCATCGGGGCTCACGGCTGCTTCATGGGGGCTGCAGGCGCCAGCCTCACTCAGGGTCACGGCCACACCCAGCAGCACACACAGCCATGCCTGCATCTCAAGATGGGCTGCTCTCCTCCCACGCCGGCTTCAGAGCCCTGTTCAGATGTATGGGTAAGGCGAAGGTAAGCGCCCAGCCCCAGGAAGGTGGGTGGAGGGGAACAACCCACACTCCTTTTACATTCCAGCTCCATACTTTCTAATTCTAGCTCTCTTGTTTCAAAATTACAAATGGTGAACTCCCAGACACCTTGCAGAGGATCAGAATGAGTCTTGAATGCTCTTTGGAAGAAAGCATTTGGAGAAAGAAACAGATGAGGGTGCGAGAGCACCTGCCTTACTTCCCGGTGAAATAACCTAATGAGGGGGCGGGGCTCGCAGGCGGAGAGTGGAGAAGGCAAGCCCGCAGGGGAGGGGGCTAAGAAAGAGCCACAGTGGTTTCTGGTGACCCTGGATGTCCCTCTCCTGGGGGCGGGGGGGTCAGAGCTTCCACCAGGGTGTTCTCTTTGAGGACAGAAGTTTGGATGGTGTTTGCCCCAAGAGAATGTGAGACGGTAACAACCTACAAAGCCCTTTCCTCTGCGCTTCCTCCCTTGTTCACTCCAGCAGGCCCACTTTAGAGATGAGGAAACTGAGGTTCAGAGAAACAAAGTGCCCACAAAGGCCCCATGGAAGCAAGGGATGGGTCTGGGACCCACAGGTTGCAGCCAGCCGGGGTGTGGGCTCAGAATAAGGGAGAGGCCAGGCAGCTCGGAGGACACAAAGGTCAGCCCCTGGTAATCGCCAGCGCCCATGCCAAAGCCCACTGAGTGCAGCCTGTGACTGACACGCGTTAAACACGAGTGGTCATACTAGCACGCCACAGTGGGGAAAGCACTCAGCAAACCACACGGTGAAAGTCTCACTCGGAAGACGCTCCACATCAAGGAAGGCAGGAAAATGCCCGCTTTGGGCTGGGCTAGAAAGCAGACTCCAGGATCTGGGGCTGGATACACGGCGGCGGGCAGGAGAGGTGGGCGAGAGGCACCTGGAAAGGCCAGGACCGCCGCCCACAACCCCGGACAACTGCCGCCTCCCTAGCGGCCCGGGTCTGACTTCATTCACATGTTGTCAGTCCATCCGACAAACACTGGCCACGGGCCCATTCAGACCGGACCTGGGGGGGATACCCCATCGTGAAAGAACTGTGGGGGTCCCATCACTCTCCCCTCCAGCTGCACAGTGGCAGCTGGGCCTGGTCAAGGACCCCTGGTCTGGGGTGGGTATGTGACGCAAACCAGCCAATCCAAGGCCTTCCCTGAGACTTATCGACTGAGAGCGGGGGAAGGAGCAGCCCCTCACTGGGAGCTGAGGATGGAACCCGACTGCGACCTCTGGCCTGAACAGGCTTGACCCCTGCACCAGTGGCTTGGCTGCCACCGATACTAACGTTAGCATGAACACTAACCCCCCCAGCTGCCGGCTCCTGAGCGCCTGCTGCACACATGCCCTGCGTGAACCCCACGGGCTGGGTGCTGAGAGTTCTCCTTTACAGACAGGACACCGCGGCACAGGGCGGCTTGGCACTGGTGGTGACGGCACAACAACAGAAGGTGAGGAAGGGCTTTAAACCCACGGCTGCCTGATTCCGAAGCCGTGTCCTGTGGGCAGGTGACACCTGCGGTTATTCCCAGAGCACCCCCATGTGTGGGGCCTGCAACCCTAGGAGACTTACACGGACCTGTGCACGTATGCTGGGAGGGGCCAGGGCTCAGGACACAGCTCACACCCGGAGCCTGGAAACGGAGGGGGGCGGTGCTGGGGGGCTGGGGGAAGAGGGGTCGGCAGGGGCGGCAGCAAGGACAATGGGAGGGCTTTGCAGGTCACAGAGCTGCCCACCCAGAGCAGAGGCAGCCACTCTGGGGCCTGAGTGGGGAGGCAGGAATGTCCACTGTCTGCCTAGGCTCTAAGTGGACGTGTGCTCAGCCTCACTCTGCTGAGGCCAGGACAGCCCCTCGTGGGGCCTCCACTTCTGCCAAAGGGCTGACCTGCAAGAGCTGGAGTGCGGTTACTTTTCTTTTCACCAAAGCAGCCCTTCTTGAGCCTAAAAAGAGAAGGTGATTCTTCCCTGAGCTCCTACCACACCCAGCCCAACGGCATATGGGGTCACTGGGGCCCTGCTGCATCCTGCCCGGGCCTGGGGAGTTCCCTCCCTTCACCCTCCAAGGGTCTCAGCCCCCACCCACGCACTCTGGCCTCTCCAGCCCAGCTCAGGGACCCAGCATCCACTTGACACCAACAGCAGGCCAGGCTCTGTGCTGACTGTGGGGGGCGGAGGACGAGGGACAGAAGAGGAGTCAGCCCTTGGGATTATTCCTGCTTCAGGGCCTTTGCATGGCCCTTCCCTCTGCTTGGGATGCCCTGCTTGGGACCCCAAGCTTTCAAGTGTCTAGAGGCAAAGTAAACACACTGAGATAAACGCTTCCACCAGCTCAGTTGTTGTTCAGTCGCTCAGTCGTGTCCAACTCTTTGCAACCCCATGGACTGCAGCACACCAGGCTCCCCTGCCCTTCACTATCTCCCACAGCTTGCTCAAACTCATGTCGATTGAGTTGGTGATGCCATTAAACCATCTCATCCTCTGTGGTCCCCTTCTCCTCCTGCCCCCAATCTCTCCCAGCATCAGGGTCTTTGAGACAGCTCTTCACATTAGGTAGCCAAAGGATTGGAGCTTCAGCATCAGTCCTTCCAATGAATATTCAGGACTGATTTCCTTTAGGATGGACTGGTTGGATCTCCTTGCAGTCTGAAGGACTCTCAAGAGTCTTCTCCAACAGCACAGTTCGAAAGCATCAATTCTTCGGTGCTCAGCTTTCTTTATGGTCCAACTCACATCCATACAAAACCATAGCTTTGACTAGACAGACCTTTGCTGGTAATGTCTCTGCTTTTTAATATGCTGTCTAGGTTTGTCATAGCTTTTCTTCCAAGAAGCAAGCATCTTTTAATTTCATGGCTGTTCCCAATCTGCCCAATCCCCATCCCCAGATGAGCTCCCAGGGTGCCAACACCCACCACACACTTGACCTTCCTGGACCCTCACAGCAGGCCTGCAGGCTGGGTTCTGACACCGCTTCACAGAGGGAGCAACTGCAGCTCCGAGAGGAAATGGGACTCGCTCTCAGCTACACCGACAGCAGAGCCAGATGGGGAACCCCGGTGCTGGAGAGGCCAGCTGGGCACTGCTTGCCTCTGTGGCCTCCTCCTCAGGTCCTGCATTTCCTCGCTAACCCCCTGCCAGGACACCCTCCTCACAGGCTCGCAGTCAGCCTCCTCCAGGGAGACTTCCAGGACTGCAGGGACGTGCCTGTCCAGAGACGGGCACCTCTGGCCCACCCCCTCACCCATCAGGGGACCTTTGGGCTCCTGGGGTAACAGCTCAATCGTGATCCCGAGGGGGCTTAGGGCTCCTCAGCCTGTGGGGATCCTCAAGGGCTCCTTGCTTCTTCATGTCGCTCTGTCTCCCCAGGCAGATGTACTTCCTCGGGCAGAGGGTGAGGAGGAGTGCGGAGGGCCCTGGGCTCAGGCAAACCTGGGGACCCCACCGGCCATGCTCTGGAGGAGGGAGGAGGCGCCTGGACCTGAGCAGACCCTGTGAGACGGGGGGCAGGCAGACCTAGGACCCAGAGCCCCACCTCTCCAGCCCCCACTTGCCCTTTGTTTCCGAGCTCCAGCAGGCCCGCGAGAAGGGAGGTGAGAGAAGCTGCCGATGCGTGTTTTCACTGAAACAACCTAAGAAATAGCAAAACGCTCACATTTATTGAGCATCGCCCGCAACCCGTCAGGTGCTTTTGCTAACGCATAGTCCTCGGAACCCTGAGACACAAGGTTTTCGCCCCCATTTTACAGATGAGGACACTGAGGCTCGGCGGATGGGAAGGCGGCATCCATCCAAGCCTGGCCCTGAAGCCAACCTCAGACCCCCCGTCCGGCCGGCATCGGGAAGCTTCCACATCGTGAGGCTCAGTGCCAGATCTTGACGTCGCCCTCCCAGGAGCAGGTGGCGAGCATGGAGGGCAGCACGGGGTGGAAGGTGGCGCCCACGCAGGCCTGCGTGTGCCCGTGCAGTGTGCGGGCGCGGCTGGCAGTGCGGAAGCTGTACACCAGGGTCCGGCCATCAGCGCTGCCCGTCAGCAGCAGGTCGCCGTCCGGGGAGCACTCGCAGCCCACTGAGTAGCCTTCCACCTGCAGAGGATGAGCAACCAGCTGAGCGACAGCGCGGCTCAGTGCACTCGGCCCCACAGCCCTTCCCACGGAGGAGCAGCCGGGGCCCGGAGCCGGCGGCTGAGCTCCTGCCATGAGCCGAGGGTCCCTGTGCCCAGGCCGGTGTCACCAGGTGGCTCTCGTGGGTCCAGAGAGCACAGCTCTAGCACGGGGACGGGCAGTGGATCCCTAGTGCCTGTGCCCTCGGGGCGGCCCACAGGGAAAAGAGGCCGATGCAAAGGGGCCCCCAGCCCCAGGTCCATGTAAGCCAACAAATCCAGGAGACCCCTGTCTGGCAGCTGGGGCCCAGGGAAGGGCCAGATGTGGCCCAGGGCTTTGAGTGGACATCAGGCCACACGGTATGGGGTCACCCAGGAAACAGAAATCACAGGTTGCCTGGACGGAGGGTCCGTGCTCTTGGGGACTGCAAGTCCCTTGCCGGCGTGGGCGTGGGACAACTTTCCACCCCCGGGGGGACGGGACAAGATGGGGTACCTTGTGCCCTTCATAGCGCCGCCTTCTGCTCATCCGGTAGGGCCACACAGCGGAGAACAGGGCCAGGTAGTTGCCGTTGGTCTGCGCCAGGAACACAGGCTCCCGCGGGTGCAGGGTGAGGCTGGGGCAGGTGTACCTCTCCTGAGAGACAGCAGGGCTCAGAGAGGGTGGGGCGGGCTCCCCAGTGGGCTCCTGCCTCTGACAGGCCCGCCACCCACCCTCTGCTCCCGGGGCCTCGAGCCCCCCGCCCAGACCTCGGCTCAGGGGGCTGCGAGCTTCCTGTTGCTGCTGTAACAAAATGCCTCCAATTTTGCGGTTAAAAGCAGCACACATTTATTATCTTACGCTTCTGGAAGTCAGAATCTGACACGGTCTCCCTGGGCTAAAATCAAGATGCCAGCAGGGCTCTGCTCCTTCTAGGGTCTCTGGGGGGTATCTGTTCCCTTGTCTTTTCCAGCTTCTAGGGGTCCCTACGCTCCTTGCCTCTTGGCCCTTGGGGTGGACTGAAAAATGTCCCCCCAAAGACTTCCATGTCCGAATTCCTGGGACCTGTGTCACCATCTGTGTTTTTTAAAAAAAGCAGGGGGATCTTTGCAGGGATTAACTTAAGGATCTTGAGATGAAAAGGTTACCCTGCATTACTGCATCCCTAAATGCAATCACAGGCATCCATAGAAAAGGTAGGCAGAGTGAGACCAGACACACAGAGGCGGGGACATGAACACAGAGCAGAGAGAGATCTGAGGATGCTGGCGTGCGGACTGGAGGGACACAGCATAAGCCAAGGGTCACCAGCTGCCACCAGAAGCTGGAAGGAGCAAAGGACAGACGACAGAGGACAGACGACAGAGCCCCGCCGGCACCTTGATTTCAGCCGCAGGATACTTTCTACACACTTCCAGCCTCCATCACTGAAAGGACACATTTCTATTGATTTAAGCCATTGGGTTTATGCTACTTTGTAATCTGTTACACAGCGACAGAAAACAAATCCACACGCCCATCTCCCCACATGCACAGTGAGCCCTCGGGGAGCCCCAGCCCAGCCTACGGTCCAGAGCTGCCAGAACACATAGTGAGCAAGGAGGTGACTGGCCAAGTGTGGAGATAAATGCGTGCACACGGGGTTCCGAGCAGGAGGAGAGATCTCGCTGCTTAATGGACTGAGTCACACAGAAACACCCCTAAAAGCGCCCTTCTGCACTACACCTGTCCTTCCGTGTTCTAAGTGATGTCCTGAAGCCACAGCCTCTAAATGAGCCCAAATTCCAAGGGCGACACTGGGAGCAATTGGAACCGCAGACTAATGTGCTGCTGGAGGCGCACGGCGACCTCATCATGAGCTCCTGGCGTGAGGCTCCAGGCGGAGCGCCTGTGCGCCAGCATGCAGGGCGAGGAGGTGTGCCTCTAGGAGGGCTGCAGCTCGGGCACGCAGCACCGCATCCACCTCACTCGCTTCTCTGGTCTCCGCAGGGCCGGCGGAGGCAGGATGCCCCAGGGGCCAGACACACCCCTCCGGCCCCCTCCCAGGGCTTGCCTTTCTCATGGCATTGAACTAGAACTCTGAAGTGAAGGTCTAGAGGTAGGTTTGTTCAGGGCCACTTAGAATCCTTTAAGAACCAGGGGAAAAAAAAACAGAAAAACAGGGAGAGGGAAATGGTGCATACACACACCTGCTGCTGCTGCTGAGCGCCCAGTCGTGTCTGACTCTGGGACCCCGTGGACGGCACCCCACCAGGCTCCTCTGTCCATGGGATTCCAGGCAAGAATACTGGAGTGGGCTGCCATTTCCTACTCCAACGTACATCTGATATATATTTTTAAGTTCTGGGTGGCACCATCAAAGAGATTAGCCATAGCTAACTTGAAATCTTAAAAGATGATGGTGGTGGTGATGACAATGAGGATGATGGTGGTGATGGTGGGGATGGTGATGGTGGGGATGGTGATGATGGTGGGAATGGTGAGGAGAGTGGAGATGGTGATGATGGTGGATGGTGGTGGTGATGGTGGTGATGACGGTGGTGATGGTGGCAGTGATGGTGAATGGTGGTGTTGATGGTGGCGATGGTGGATGGTGGTGATGACGGTGGTGATGGTGGGGATGGTGAGGAGAGTGGAAATGGTGATGATGGTGATGGTGGATGGTGGTGGTGATGGTGGTGAGGATGTGCTAAGAGTGGAGATGGTGATGGTGGTGGATGGTGGTCATGAGGGTGGTGATGGTGGATGGTGGTGATGACGGTGGTGATGGTAGTGATGGTAATGGTGGGGATGGTGATGATGGTGGTGACAGTGGATGGTGGTGATGGTAGTGATGGTGATGGTGGGGATGGTGATGATGGTGGGAATGGTGAGGAGAGTGGGAATGGTGATGATGGTAGTGATGGTGATGGTAGTGATGGTGATGGTGGGGAATGTAATGATGGTGATGGCAGGGATGGTGGTGATGGTGTATGGCGGTGATGATGGTGATGGTGGTGACAGTGGATGGTGGTGAAGATGGTAGTGATGGTTGGGATGATGGCGGTGATGATGGTGGTGATGGTGGTGATGGTGGGGATGGTGGTGATGGTGGATGGTGGTGATGATGGTAGTGATGGTTGGGATGATGGTGGTGATGGTGGTGGTGATGGCAGATGGTGATGGTGGGGATGGTGGGGATGGTGGTGATGGGGGATGGTGGTGATGATGGTAGTGATGGTTGGGATGATGGCGGTGATGGCAGATGGTGGTGATGGTGGGGATGGTGGGGATGGTGGTGACGATGGTAGTGACGGTTGGGATGATGGTGGTGATGATGATGATAATGGTGATGACAATGATGGTGATGATGGTGGTCATGGTAAAAGAGGTGATGTGATAAGGAGGGTGGTGATGATGACAATGATGATGGTGGGGATGGTGGGGATGGTGGTGATGGCGGTGATGGTTGGGATGATGGTGGTGATGATGATGATAATAAGATGATAGTGATGGTGATGATGGTGAGGATGTGATAAGAGTGGAAATGGTGATGATGGTGGTGATGGTGGTGATGGCGGATGATGATGGTGATGGTGGATGGTGGGGATGGTGATGATGTGGTGATAGTGGATGGTGGTGATAGGAATGGTGAGGAGAGTGGAGATGGTGATGATGGTGGTGATGGTGGTGATGGCAGATGGTGGTGATGGTAGATGGTGGGGATGATGATGATGGTGGTGATGGCAGATGGTGGTGATGGTGGTGATGGTAGGGATGGTGGTGGTGGTGATGGTGGATGGTGTTGATGGTGGTGGGGATGGTGGGGATGGTGGTGATGGGGGATGGTGGTGACGATGGTAGTGACGGTTGGGATGATGGTGGTGATGATGATAATGATAATGGTGATGACAATGATGGTGATGATGGTGGTCATGGTAAAAGGTGAGGTGATAAGGAGGGTGGTGATGATGACAATGATGATGATGGTGGTGATGGCGGTGATGGTTGGGATGATGGTAGTGATGATGATGATGATGATAAGATGACAGTGATGGTGATGATGGTGAGGATGTGATAAGAGTGGAGATGGTGATGGTGGTGGATGGTGGTCATGACGGTGGTGATGGTGGTGGTGATGGTAATGGTGGTGGTGGTGATGGTGGCGGTGATGGTGATGATAGGTAATGTATTTATCAAGAACTCCCTGCACCTGGCACTGTGCTGGCCTAAGTATCTACATCTTTTAATTCTCAAAACCACACTATGAGGCAAGAAATATTCTCATCCTCATTTTCTAAGGGGGAAAAAAAATGAGAGTCAAAGAGGGTAACTACTGGGCCTGGGCCCCTGCTTGTAGGTGGTGGAAGCAGGAATTTAATTCACGCAGCTGGTACACCTTCAGGGTCTGGGCTCCAGCCCTTGAGTCACAGCCCCTGTTGAGGCTACTGAGCAAGAGTTCAGGTGGACCCGCAGGCTGGCTGGGGTGGGGAGGGTTAGAGTAGGGTTGTCTCGGGGTGGACAGCCACTTTCCTGTGGGCGTGAATGAGGCTGCTTCCCACACCTTTACCCCGTGGCCTGGCTGTGCTGGGCAGAGAGCGAGTGAGAGGCCCGCGAGGGAGTCACCCCGATCCGGGAGCCCATGCTAGGCACTCCGGGCAGGCCTGGACCTGCACGTTGCCTCCCCCAACCCTACAGACTTCAGGCAGCCCTCTCCCTCCAAAGCTCCTGCTGGCTGAACCACCTCTGCAGGATGCGACCTGGGACCCCAGACAGCCTGGGGGCCACATGGATGCACCTGGGGCTGGGGCTCAACCTGAAAGCAAGGCCCAATGACAGGGTTTCTCACGTGGAAAATCTGGTTGGAGATCTTGGCGGAGCTCTGGAAATCCCAAGCAATGATGGTGCGGTCGGCAGAGTCCCGGCTTGAAGCATCTGTGCTGCTCAGAAACTCGGAGCCTTCCCGGAGGAAGAGGATGTCCAGGGTCTGCTGGATGGTGGCCTTGTAGCTTCTCACCACCTGCAAGAGTGGGCACCCGTCACAGTGGGGCCCCCAGAGTCCACAGCAGGGCCGGGGGGGCGCCAAGTACATGTGGGCTGCAGGGTCTGGGAGGGCAGTATGTGAAGACACGCCCCCCCCTTCCCAGGATGAGCAGCCCAAGCATGGGTGTGGGGGCTGCTGGAGGGAGACCTCCGGGGCCTCCCGCCCCCCAGCAGGCACACGTCTGTCTCCCTCGGGCCCTGCTCCCTGACAACTCCACGCCTTGCCTCTCCCCGTGGATGTCCTCCATGCCCACACCCTCCCCACACCAACTGGCACATGGGCCCAGGGAGGCATGAAGATGCCCCCCAGCCTCATGACTGGTCCCCTAGAGAGCAGCAGGGGCCAATGAAGGAGAGCTTAGGGAAGGGCTCCACGCCCGGCCAAGGGCACGTAAGGGCACCGTCATGTGCTGCCCACCAAAACCCGGGCCATATTTTGTGCTCTTGATTCTGAAGAGTCCGACAATTCATAGCTTTCAAGGCCTGGGCCTGTAGCCCCCGGAGTGGTACCTGCAACATGGGAGCCAGTAGTCTCCAGCTCATGGAGCCAGAATCACAGTACATTAGCTACCTTTAAAGACACTCTTTCTTTCTTACAACATCGCCAACATTCCACACTCTCCCATCTCTAAAGTAACGCAATTTAGTATCAAGCCGTTGTTCCGCTTTCTTCAGAGCATTTTATCACATGAACCTTGCATTCTACAACAATGGGATGGTTAGGGGCAGGGTGGGAGTCCCAGCGCCAGGGTCAACAAGTACCTCCGTGCAACAAACTCCAGGATGACTTTAAATTGCAATAGTGAGCAGCAGGCTGTGGGCACAGCGCCTTGGGCCCGCCTGCCAGGCCTGGCGGCCTGTTTACCAGCTCCCAGGGCGCCACCACGTGGCCACAGCACAAACACAGCTCTCCGGCACCTCGGCCGCCAGTTGGGAAACCAGCTGTCTTGACATATTTCAAAAACTGAAATTTAAAATCTTGCCAATGTTGCAGACCTAGATATGGTAGCATCCTCTTTCAAACATATGTAAGTCAAATTCACGTGAAATGCAGCACTCCATAAATCCAATTTAGACAGAGGGGTATTTTGTAACCCATTCTCCAGATGAGGAACACTGAGGCTCAGAGAGATGCAGGCATTTGCTCAAGGGTGCAGGGCCAGGGCGTCATGCTTCCCGGGGGTGGGGGGGCCCCATCCAGGCCTCCTGCTGGCCAAGTCCTGACTTGGTAAATGTTGGGACAAATTGATGGGAGGAGGGTGGGCAACCAACAAGTACCTTCTCTGAGCCTCTTCAGAAGCAGTCCTCAGTGAGTGTGATTTCTGGGTAGGCCCCCTGGAGCCTGAGGAGTGGCCCAGGGCCAGAAAAGAGAGGGTGGCCATACAGGCCTTGGAACCCAGGCCAGACTGTGCGGCTGCTCCCCAGACAGCAAGGGGCTGCCCGCCTCCTTGCCTCCCTCCCTTCCTCTCTCCCTGCACCAGGATCCCGCAGGCCTGCCCTGCCCTCCCAGGCAGCCTTGAGTCTCCTGGAGTGTAAGCTAGAAGGAACACTCCAACTCCCAGCCAGGAGGGGCACAGAAGCTGTTTTGCGGACGGATGCTCCGGCCTGCCCATTTGGAGCTGGGGCAGCGGTCTAGGGCCTGTGAGCGGACAGGGCACGCGGCCTCAGTGCCCAACATCTGCCCTTATGAGGACATGCTATCCCGATTCACCAAGCACAGAGCTGTTTCAAGACAGGCTTTGGAACCTGGTCTGGTGGGAAGAGCAGGGAGGGGTGGGAGCAAGGCCGTCACATCACTGGGGCTCCCGACCCACGGCCCCGCCCATCTGCGGGGCCACGCCTCTCCCCTCGCTTACACCCCTCCTCCCCATCACCAGCCACCAGACACCTCCACCCTGAGGCCACGTCGGGGCTACATGCCCTCCTGCCCCCTTTCCTAAAGCTCTCGCCATCACCGCATCCAGGTGAGGAGCAGGGGGCTGAGGACGGCCAGGGCAGCAAGGGGGGGAGTAAGTTTGACCCAACTCATGACCCTGGACGTGACCAGTGCACCGAGGAGTTTCTCCTCCTGGGTCGGGGGCACACAGCCCCCCAGAGCCCCACCGGCCCATGGAGAATGGCCATCGGTGGGCACAACCGTGAGGCCCGTGGGCACGGGGACCATCTCTAGCAGCGGCACCTCAGTCTCCACACGCACTCAGGAAATGCACTGACCCAGGAGAGGATGGGGTATGAGGACCACTCCCGGAGCTCCAGCCAGGGCGGCGGTAGCATCAGATAATTCATCTCCTGCCAACACGGGAGGAAGCTTCACCCCGGAAGGCGGCGTCGAAGCCCGGAGGAGCGAAGTGCCGGAGTGCTCAGCCGACCCTGGCAGAACTACCTGCGTGCCCACCAACACACCACCTTGCCTCCCCAAGACAAACTTTTCCAGGAGAATGAAAACCCTTGTTCTGTACACTTCCTGAGAATGCGTGGAAATGGCCCAATTCATTAGGGTGTCGTAAAATCCAACGGCCGGGAAACCAGCCGTGTTATGGGTGATCCCTGCCAATAACGCTGCTCTAAGTGGAAGGCTGACCTTTGGAGTGATGGCCGCTGAATATGATTGACTTGTCTTCCCAACTGCTCCTGCCCCGGGAAAGAGCAGGGAAGTCATTTGTGCGTCTAGTTGGTGGGTTTTATGGCGAACTTAATTACACCGACAGCTGGTGCGTCCTGTCCCAGGGGCCTTGGGATGGCGCTACACGGGCCTAACTAGCTGGATCCAGAGGGGAGCCTCACTCAGACTCTTCTGGCAACCCGGGCCTCCATCAGCAGATGCTTGGAGACATTTGGCCAAGAGTCTACAGCTCTGAGAGGAAAGGAAGACGTGATCAAGACACATTCAGTGCAATGAAAACCTCTGGATAACCCTTTAAAAAGTCTGCTTGACCCACCAGACAATCCTGGGTAACTGGGCTGCTCTGGATTCAACTGAAGGCTCAGCTTTCCCTTCCAGGGGCCCCTGCCATGTCCGAGGTGCGTGGGGTTGGAGGGGACAGGCGAGGCTCTGGTCTGGCCTGCTGACTCACTGTGTGCCCAGGGCAGTCCTGCCCTCACCGCGTCTGGTTTACAATCGTCACCACCCGGGGACTGGCCTGGATGACAAGCTTCTACTCAGCACTGGATCCCAGAGACAGGAAGGGCTGGGGAAGCCAGCTCCCCTCCTCCCACCCAAGCCCTTAGGGACAGCGAGGGAGCCACTGCTCTGGGCCCCACAGGACGGCCGAGGCCACCCGCCCACCCCGCAGGACGTGGTGCTCCTGTTTGTTTGTCTGGTCATCCTTGGCCAGGACTGGGACTGCCCACTGCAGGCGGCAGGAAGGTGTGTTGAATGCAGGATAAGTGAGTGAGCAGCAACGCAAATGGATGAATGAACAAAAGGACAAGTTGAAAAGCTGCGACCTGTGGCCTCTGGCTGCCAGGAGCATGCCGGCCCTTGGGTATCACGAAGTCCATCACAGGCCCCTCCACGGCCCTTGACATGGAGACAAGGACACTTCAACCTCCAAGGATCTCTGAGGCCGCAGCAGGGGGGTGGGGTGGCGCTCAGTGCATGCATGCTCAGCATCGCCAGACATCCGGAGTTGGGAGGGCCAAGCTCTCAGGCAGACGCCCGGGTACCTGAGCATGATGGCCCATCTAGCTGCCTGGTCCAGGACAGGCAACTCACCTCTCCAGGCCTCAGTCTCCACACCTGCAAGGTGGGACTAACAGCAGGACCTATGGCTCGGGAGGGAAGGATGGTGACAGGCCTGGCCAAGCAGCCAACACAGAGCAGCTGATCATAATCCTCTCCCCAGGCCAGCCGGAGCTTGTCCCCGGGATGGGGCTGCGGGTCCTTGGACAAACCCCTCCTCCCCAAACCTCAGTTCCTTCCCCTTGAGAATAAACATATTGGTCTCTTCGGGTTCTAAGACGAGACAAGTCTCTGCACAAAGGCACGCGGGAGAGTTGAGCACAGGGCCCTTTTCCGTGGCTTAGAATCACACAAGGGAAAGTGGCTGGTCACACGGGACAGTGTACGCCAAAAGTGCTCTGTGGGTAATTTTTTTCAAATCAGAAATTTCTATTAAAGACAAAAAGCAATTATACAAATATGAGAAGAGAGTATGACTAAATTTTCCTACAACCTGAAACTAGGAGAAACTATCCTGGCTGGTGCTCCAAGGCCAGAGCACCGAGAGAAAAGATGGCAAATCTGAGTACATGAAAATAACAGTAATAACAATACTAAACACTATTGCATGGCATGAGAAGCAATAATTAAGAGGAATAAAAAAGACAGATACATGAAATTTACATGAAATTACATGAAATTTACATGAAAATAACACTAATAACAATACTAAACACTATTGCATGGCATGAGAAACAATAATTAAGAGGAATAAAGAAGA
This sequence comes from Bos indicus, assembly GCF_029378745.1. NCBI lineage: Eukaryota > Metazoa > Chordata > Mammalia > Artiodactyla > Bovidae > Bos > Bos indicus. The sequence continues at coordinate 65,461,773 of NC_091780.1, read as the reverse complement.
CAGATGGGAAAGATACTTGAAATTTATAGGTCTTGTTCTTGTTTAGTTGCTAAGTCATGTCCAACTCCTTGCGACCCCATGGACTGTAGCCCGCCAGGCTCCTCTGTCCATGGAATTCTCTAGGCAGGAGTACCAGAGTGGGTTGCCATTTCCTCCTCCAGGAGATCTTCCAGACCCAGGAATAGAACCTGTGTCTCCTGCATTGCAGGCAGATCCCTAACCACTGAGCCACCTGGGAAGCCCCAATTTATAGGTCACTACCCTTAACAGTCCCTAATACACAGACAGTTTCTAAAAATCAACGAAAAAGACCAATAGCTGTACAGAAGAATGGGCAAGAGAAATGAACAGAGAGTTCATATGAGAGGGAATGTAACTGGTCCTTCAATCCTGCTCATAAGAAATAAAATTTTAAAATTACATGGAGATATCATCTCTTATCAAATTAGAAGATCCCAAAGTTTGACAACACACTCTGTTAGGTGGCTGTGGGGCATTAGTTACACTACACACTGCTGACAGAAATGTAAAATGGTCCTGTCCCCCCAGAGAGAATTTGGGCAACACCAAGCAAAACGGCATATGCCTTGTTACTCGGCAACATGTATAACCCAGCACCCCGACTTGTAGGAACTGACCCCAAAGTTACAGCAGCAAATCCCAGAAAACAGAAGCGTGAGGCTGCTGAAACCAGCACCACCTGTGAAATTAAAAAAGCAGAAATGACTCAAATGTACAAAACGTGCTAGTCACCCAGTCGTGTCCGACTCTTTGCGACCCCATGGACTGGAGTCCATCAGGCTCCTCTGTCCATGGGATTCTCCAGGCAAGAATACTGGAGTAGGTTGCCATTTCCTTCTCCAGGGGACCTTCCCAACCCAGGGACTGAACCCACACCTCCTGCATTGCAGGCAGATTCTTTACCATCTGAGCCAAATATACAAGAAGGGACCGGTTAAATAGATGGCAGTCCAGGGCGTGTTCTGAATGCTGTGTGCAGTGCTGAGAGAGGGTGAGGCCCGCTGTGGGCCGGCCCCCAGGAGACAATGCTCAGTGCAGAGCCAAGGCAGAGAAAAACAGGGCGGAAAGGTTGTGTTTGCCTCCACAAAAACAGCAGAAAATAAACCAGAAACTAAGTAAGTAAATAAATCAGTCAGGCTGCCTCTGAACCGGACAGGACAGATTGGGGAATTCGGGGCTGGAGGTAGAACCCAGAGGATCCCTACAGAGGGGTAGACAGTAAATATATTAGGGCTTGGAAGCTACATTTAGGCACTGTTGCACACTCTGTGTGTGTGTGGTGTGTGTGTGTGTGTGTGTGTGATGTGTGTTACAGTCATTTAAAAATGTAAAAACCATTCTTAACTCAAGGACCATACAAAAACAGTGTAGCCAAGATTGGGCCCATGGGCTGTAGTTATCCAATCCCTTCTCCAGAACCATGTCCATATTTTATAAAATTATACAACAAAATTAAAAGGCAGACTCTAAAATGTGAAAGCAAAATTAAGCAAATAAAATTAGCCATCTTGAGCTAGTAGCTTAACCACACAAATAGGATTCATTTTAAAAGACACGAAAGCACAGTAGTTGAAGGTAGATCCTCTGTTGATACACATTATAAACTGAAAAACAGTAATTTGATGGTAAATCTTAATTGGATATACTTTGCGAACAAAAAGAACTGTGAGAAATATCACACTGTTTGCAGTCATTACATTGCTAGTGTCAATACATACCATAAAAATTGAATTAAGGCAGAGAAAAATAAAATTTTTCAGTATAAAAGAGATTAGAAAATGTATAAAAATAAAGAAGTTAAAGAAAAGCTCTGTAATGCTAAATCTGAATTGGACAAATCAGCATAAACAATGATATGCTTTTTCTTAAAAAGAAAAACATGTCCTAGCTCTGTCTGAAGGAGCCAAGAAACAATGAGCAAACACCACACTCAGATTTGGTCTCTAAACCAGACGAAACCCACAAGAGTCACAGGTGACAAAGAAGGCATCACACTAGGCATTACAGCTACACGTAACCTAGGTTTAAGAAGGCAGAGGGAAGACGGGCCAAGGTTAGAGGAGACGCGGAGGATACAGGAGCCCCATTACAGCTACACGTAACCTAGGTTTAAGAAGGCAGAGGGAAGACGGGCCAAGGTTAGAGGAGACGCGGAGGATACAGGAGCCCCATTACAGCTACACGTAACCTAGGTTTAAGAAGGCAGAGGGAAGACAGGCCAAGGTTAGAGGAGACACGGAGGATACAGGAGCCCCATTACAGCTACACGTAACCTAGGTTTAAGAAGGCAGAGGGAAGACGGGCCAAGGTTAGAGGAGACGCGGAGGATACAGGAGCCCCACAGAATTTCTAGTGGTGGATACACAATGTTTGAGGGAAGGGTGCGCCAGACGGGGCTAACATCAGATGAGACACTGCGAAAGAGAACGTTACTGAGCTAGAAGACACAGCAACTGAAAATTTTGAAACATACTGGAAAGAAAAAAGACTGAATTTTTTAAAATGAACAAAATCTAGTTTTAAATCCAAATGGAGCAAACCCACTAGGGCCTCTCACTCTCTTTCATAAATTACAGCTAAAAACTCTGGACACAATCCAAGAAGCAGCTACCTGAAGACTTTGCAAAGTAAACAACAGCTGGTAGGCTGAAGAGGGAATCTGAAATTTGAAGAAAGATCTGTACGACAGGTAAGGTTCTAGTCTTTGTTTGTTTTAGTTTTGGGGGGAGGGGGGCACTGGGGGTTTGTTTGGGGTTTTCTTTTTTTTGGCCTTTTAACTCCTGATGTTGTCCCACAGACAGACTGAATTAAGGAATTACATAGCAGACATGGACAGCAAAAATTTTGAAATAAATCCATCATCCTGGCCAGAGGAATAAGAAAATGGGTCCTTGTAAGTCAGAGAATATGGGGGAAAGTTTTAAAATATCTCCTTGCTCTCCTAGCCCTGCCCTGATGCCAACCCCAACAGCTCTGACAGGGCAGGACAAATACTTAAAAACCAGAAGGGAAGAAATCTAAATAGAAGAACTAGGAGAAGAGGGAAAATTCATGTTATCTTTTCATCTAGTTTCTCTGGCCAATTTGTGTTGAAGGGGATCCCACTTACGAACATGGTGTGACGAGACAGCAGGCTAACATTCTCAAAGAACCCCATCTCTGGGCAGGAGAGCCAGGAAGGGGAGTTCAGGAAGCCAGGCAAGCTGAGGAACGAATCCTCTGCTTCTGTATATGAACTGACCGCATCCCAGGACAATCCTTAAGTTACGTGTGTGTGGAACACAACAAAGAAGAACAGCTAAAGCTTTGAGAAGTGACATATGTGACTGCTGCCCCAGTCTGAAACTAACCCTTAAGGGGTTCAGCATAATGAAGGTTTTGAATATGGAACTGAAAATAGAGTTACTGCCTACAGGAGAGAAGGAATTCACGATCTGAATCTAACAGGCTTGGCTGCCTATTAGGACAAACAAATCACTGTTCTCCATGGGATTTTAACAAGACCAGGATCTTACAACATAATATTAAAAATCACAACATATTCTGAATTTACTTGACATGCAAAGAACCAGGAAAATGTAAACAGTACCCATAAGAAAAGAGAAATGATATATGCCAACCCCAAAATGACCCAGATGTTTGACCCATACTATCAGACACATTTAAACAACTATTAAATAAAAATCCTCAAATAAACATCTATTAAATACTAATCCTCAAGATAAACACCCCTGAAATGAATGGACAGATGATCTCAACAGAGAAGCAGAAATATATAAGCAGTACAGTGCACGCTCAGTAGTGTCTGACTCTTTGCAACCTCATGGACTGTAGCGCGCCAAGATCCTCTGTCCATGGGCTTCTTCAGGCAAAAATACTGGAGCAGGTTGTCATTTCCTCCTCCAGGGGATCTTCCCAACCCAGGGACTGAACCCACATCTCCCATGACTCCTGCATTGGCAGGCAGATTCTTTACCACTTGAGCCAATTTGGAAGCCCAGAAATTAAATACACACACACACACACATATATATATACACACACATACATACATACATATAAGTGAAAGTGACTCAGTCTTATCTGACTCTTTGTGACCCCATGGACTATACAGTCCATGGAATTCTCCAGGCCAGAAGACTGGAGTGGGTAGCCTTTCCCTTTTCCAGGGGATCTTCCCAACCCAGGAATCAAACCCAGGTCTCCCACATTGCAGGTGGATTCTTCATCAGCTGAGCCACAAGGGAACACTGGAGTGGGTAGCCTATCCCTTTTCCAGCAGATCTTCCAGACCCAGAAATCAAACCAGGGTCTCCTGCATTGCAGGCAGATTCTTTACCAAGTGAGCTATGAGGGAAGCCCATATATACACACATACATACATACATATATATATGTATATATATATATATATATATACACACACACACACTTATACACACACACACACATATATACTTTGTACCTTTAAGTAGAAATTTTAGAACAGAAAAAAATATTTTAACAATGCGGTAAGCACCATAACAAAATGGAAGTGACAAAAGAAAGAACTGGTGAACTTGGAAAAGGATCAATAGAAATATTTCGACCTTAAGAAAAAACGAGGACTTCCCTGGTGGAGCAGTGGATACAGATCTGCCTGCCAACACAAGGGACACGGGCTCAATCCCCGGTCCAGGAAGATTCCAGTGCCACAGAGCAACTAAGCAACCACGTGCCGCAACTCCCAAGCCCGCGCTCTAGGGCCTGCGTGCCATGACCACGGAGCTTGTGCGCCGCGACTCCTCAAGTCCTACGCTCCACAAGAGAAGCTGCCACAAGAGGCCCAAGCTCCTCAACGAAGAGTAGCCCTGCCCGCCGCAACTAGAAAAGACCCACTCAAAGCAACAAAGACCTAGCACAGTTAATAAATAAATAGATTCATTAAAAGGAAAGAAAAGTTAAGTCCTAATTTAAAAAGAAAAAATGAGTGAAGTCTTAGGGACTTGTGAGATAATATCAGAACCTAAATATTTTAGTCAATGGAGTTCCTAAAGGACAGGGATAAGAGTTGTGCCGAAAAGAAAAAATACTGATTGAAAAGCGTCCAAAATGAGCACACTGAACCTTTACCAAAACAGACCACGTTATAGGACATCAAACAAGTTTCAATAAATTTAAAAAGATTCAAACCTACAATGTATGATGTGTGACCACAATGGAGTTAAATTAGAAATCACTAACAGATATATATATATGGAAAATCCCCAAGTATTTGCAATCTAAATTCTCCTAAGCAATCCATGGATCAAGAAGAATTACAAAATGTCGTTAGAAAATATTTTTAGCTGAATGAAAATGAAAAACTGTATCAACAGTTGTGTAACGAAGCTGCAAAACTAGAGGAGAACTAAAAGCACTGAACATCTATAGCAGGAAACAATAAAAACCCCAAAGAAAATAAACCTAAGTTTTAAGCAGAAAAGAAAAAAGTTTAAAAAGTAAATGATAATTTCTTAAGAGAAATAGAGAAAAATCAGTGATACAAAAATGTATAAAGATCAACAAAATTGATAAATCTCTATCCAGACTGATAAGAGGAAAAAGGGAAAAGATGCAAATTACCAATATCACGAATGAGAGAAATGAGGTGATATCACTACATATTATACAGATATTTTTAAAATAATTAAACTAGCATGAAAAACTTCATACCAAAAAGATAATTTTGATGAAATACATGCATTTCTTGAAGGACGGAAACTACCAAAGGCCACTGAAACAGAAAAAGAAAATTGGAATAATCCTATATTTACTAAATAAATTTTATTTGAGGTCTCAAGCCTTCCCACAAAGGAAATTTCAGGCCAAGCCAATTTCATCTCTAGTCAATTCTAGTAATCATTTATGGAAGAAATAATACAATTATACACAAACTCTTCCAGAAAACTGAAGAGAAAGGAACATTTTCCAAGTTATTTTATGAGGACAGAATTACTCTGATAACAAAATTAGACAAAATCACTGCAGATGGTGATTGCAGCCATGAAATTAAAAGGCGCTTGCTCCTTGGAAGGAAAATTATGACCAACCTAGACAGCATATTAAAAAGCAGAGACATTACTTTGCCAACAAAGGTCCGTCTAGTCAAGGCTATGGTTTTTCCAGTGGTCATGTATGGATGTGAGAGTTGGACTGTGAAGAAAGCTGAGTGCTGAAGAATTGATGCTTTTGAACTGTGGTGTTGGAGAAGACTCTTGAGAGTCCCTTGGACTGCAAGGAGATCCAACCAGTCCATCCTTAAGGAGATGAGTCCTTGGTGTTCATTGGAGGGACACATGTTGAAGCTGAAACTCCAATACTTTGGCCACCTGATGAGAAGAGCTGACTCATTTGAAAAGACCCTGATGCTGGGAAAGATTGAGGGCAGGAGGAAAAGGGGACGACAGAGGATGAGATGGTTGGATGGCATCACCGACTCAATGGACATGGGTTTGGGTGGACTCCGGGAGTTGGTGATGGACAGGGAGGCCTGGCGTGCTGCAGTTCATGGGGTTGCAAAGAGTCAGACACAACTGAGCAACTGAACTGAACTGAAAACTAGACAAAGATATCATATGAAAAGCAAAGAACAGATCAATATCTCTCATAAATACAGATTTTAGCTAGTAGAATCCAAATTATGTAGAGAAGATAATATATCATAATCAAGTGAGATTTATCCCAGGATTACAAGGTTGCTTTAATATTTGGAAATCTTTCAAGAAAATTCACCATATTAACACAATAAAAGAGAAAAACTACACTATCCCTTCAACAGATATAGAAAGGCATTTGACAAAATCCAGTGGCGATTCATAATAAAAACTCTCAACAAACTAGAAATAAAAGGGAACGTCCTCCAACTGGTAGGAGCATCTACCAAAAAACAACAAAATACTACAGTTAACATCATACATAACTATGGAAAAGAATATTTTTCCTCTAAGATTGGAAATAAGGCAAGTATGTCTCTTTTCAACATTTCTAAGTCAACACTGCTCTAGAGGTTTGAGCCAGTGCAATAAGGTAACAGGTGGTACCTGTTTCTAGTCACTGAGTTGTGTCTGACTCTTGTGACTCCGTGGACTGTAGCCCACCAGGCTTCTCTGTCCTTAGGGTTCTCCAGGCAAGCATATTGGAGTGGGTTGCCATTTCCTTCTCCAGGGGATCCTTCCCACTCAAGAACTGAACCTGGGTCTCCTGCATTACAGTCAGATTCTTTACCGACTGAGCCACAAGGGAATCCAAGGTAACAGGAGGAAGAAGGAAAGAAGAAATTACATCTAAATTAGGAAAGAAGCATTTCAGCTGCCTTTATTCACAGATGACATGATTGTCTTTGCAGAAATAGAATCTACAAAGAAAGAAGCAACTAGAATACATGAGCTTAGCATCGTTGCAGAATTCAAGGTAAATATACAAATATCCACTATATTTTTATATTTTAACCATGGATAAGCAGAAATTGAAGTTGAGAAATACTTCTTACAATAGCATAAAAATATATAAACATGGATAAATCTAACAAAAATGTGAAAGATTTAATTATATGGAAAAATATACAATGATTATGGATTGAAAGACTCAAAATTGTTAATAATTCAACGCTCCTCAAATTGATCTGCAGCTTAAATGCAACATCATTCAAAGTTCAAGCAGGCTTTTTTTTTTGTAGAAACTGACAAAGTGATTGTAAAATTGAAATGTAAATTCAAAGAAGCTAGAATAGTCAAAACAACTTTGAGAAAGAAAAAGAATTGAGAGACTTGCATTACCTGATTACAAGACTCATTGTAAGATTACAATAATGAGAACAATAGGCATTGGTGTCGAGACAGACAAAGGAAACATAGAATTGAAGAGACGGTACCAAAAAGACCTACATACATTCAGTCATCTGATTTTCCACAAAGGCATAAAGTCACAGATACTGTTTTCAACAGATGTTGCAACACTATTGAATATCTATTTGTAAAACCATTAACTTCCATCCATACCTTGTACCGCATATAAAAATTAATAAAAAATGGACCACAGACTAATAAAAAGCCCCAAACTATACAATTCCTGGAAGTAAACAGGAGCAAATCTTTGTGGCCTTGAGTTATACAATTTACTTATATTGACCACTAATAACAAATGTTGATAAACTGGACTTTACTAAAAAAAATTTTAATTTGCTCTTAAAAAACTGCTATGAGAATGAAAATACAACCTGTAGACTGTGAAGAAGTATCTACAAATCACACGTGTGATAAGCGTCTTATGTTCTGAATATAAAGAACACTCAAAACTCAGTATTACAAAAGCAATCTGATTTTTAAAATGAGCAAAACATCTGAACAGACCATCAAAAAAAAAAAGAAACAGATGGCAAGTAAGCTCATGAAAACACACTCAACACCATTAGTCATTAGGGAAATGCATATTAAAACCACAGTGAGATAACACATTACATACATTTTAGAAGATCTAAAATCAGAAAGATTGACCATACCAAACGTTGGCTAAAACAGAGAACAATGGAACCCTCACACAATGTCAGTGGGAATGTAAGAGTGCAACCATTTGGAAAACTGACAGTTTCTCTAGAAGTTAAACATATGCCAGACATGACCCAGACATTCCCCTGCCAGGTATTTATCCAATGCCTCCATGATACAGTACCACAGACTTACACAGCAGACATTTATTTTCCCACAGTTTCAGAGGCTGGCAGTCCGAGATCAAAGTGCCAACGGGATTGAGGCCTATCTCTTTGGCTTGAAAATGGTGCTCTCTTCTGTGTCCCCACGTGGCCTTTGCTCTGTGCAGCACACAGAGAAAGCTCTGGTGAACTTCCTCGTCTTAAAAGACACCAGTCTGCACTTCCCAGGCGGTACGGTGGATGAGAATCCACCTGTTAATACAGGGGACACGGGTCTGATCACTGTCCAGGAACATTCCACATACCGTGCGGGAACTAAGGCCCGTGAGCCACAACTCCTGAGCCCACATGAGGCAACTCCTGAAGCCCACGTGCCTAAAACCTGTGCTCCACAACAAGAGAAGACAGCGCAATGAGAAAGCTGCGGACTGCAGCAGAGAAAGCCCGTGCACAGCAAGGAAAGCCCAGCGCAGCCAAACATAAATAAAAAGACACAGCCCCTTGGATTAGGGCCTGGCTCCTAGGACCTCATTTATATGATCTAAATCAACCCCCTTATGATTATACACTGGAAGCGACAAACAGATTCAAGGGATTAGATCTGATAGACAGGATGCCTGAAGAACTATGCCAAAGAATGTCAAACAGCTGCACAGCTGCACTCATTTCACATGTTAGCAAGGTAATACTCAAAATACTTCAAGCTAGGCTTCAACAGTACAGGAACTGAGAACTTCCAGATATACAAGCTGGATTTAGAAAAGGCAGAGGAACCAGACATCAAATTGCCAACATCCATTGGATCACAGAAAGAGCAAGAAAATTTCATAAAAAACCTTGACTGAACAACAACTTAGGTCCTCATTTAACCTTAATTAGGTTTTAAAGGCCCTATTTCCAAATATAGTCGCATTAGGGGTTGGGGCTTCAACTTACGGATTTGCAGGGGGCACAGGGAAACACAGTTCAGTCTGTAACACCTAAGGAAATTAAAACACGTATCCACACAAAGGCTTGTTCATGTGCTTCGTTTGTAGTGACTGAAACCTGGAAACAACCCAATGTCCATCAGTAGGTAAGAAGGTGCACTGTGCAATAGCCTTAAAATGGAATAGTGCTTAGCAACACAAAGGAATGAACTATTACTGATACACGGCAAAGTGGGTCCATCTCAAAATAATTATGCTGAATGGGAAAAAAAAAGTCATGCAAAAAAGAGTTACCTGCCATATGACCATATTTACACAAAAATTCTAGAAAATGGAAACTAACTTCTAACGACAGGGAACACATCAGTAGAGGCATTAAGAAGGGGCACAAAAACACGTGAAGGTTATGGGTGTGTTACAGATCCTGGTGATGGTTTCACGGATGCGTGTGCATGTCGCCACTATACACTTCAAACATGTGCTATTTATTATGTGTCAGTTATACTTCCATAAAGGTAATTTTTAAAGGGCTGACATGGAAAAATGAAGGCAAAATAAAGACTTTTTTGATAAACAAAAACTTAGAATTCACAACCAGCAAATCTACACTACAAGAAATGTTACAGGCAGTTCTTCAGACTGAAGGGTAATAACAGTAGATTGGTACTCAGATCAACAGGAAGAAATGAAGACACTAACAGCCAACAAAAAAATAAATTGAAAGAAATAATGATAAGAGCAATTTTATTTCAACAAATCTGACAACTTAGATGAAATGGACAAAATCTTTGAAAGAAAAAAATTTACAAAAGTGAAGAAGAAATAGAACACCTGAATAGCCTATACATACACTTTTTAAATTTACTTTTTATTTCATATTGGGATACAGTTGATACTCAATGTGTGTTAGTTTCAGGCATATGGAAAAGTGACCCAGTTACACATACACATATGCCCATTCTTTTTCATAGAAAAAGCAAGAGAGTTTCAGAAAGACATCTACTTCTGCTTCATTGACTACGCTAAAGCCTTTGACTGTGTGGATCACAGCAAACTGTGGAAAATTCTTAAACAGATAGGAATACCAGACCTGCCTCCTGTATGCAGGTCAAGGAGCAACAATTAGAACCAGACATGGAACAACAGACTGGTTCCAAATTGGAAAGGAGCACGTCTAGTCTGTATATTGTCACTCTGCTTATTTAACTTCTATGCAGAGTACATTACACAAAATACCAGGCTGGATGAATCACAAGTTGGAGTCAAGATTGCCAGGAGAAATATCAGCAACCTCAGATATGCAGATGATACCACCCTAATGGCAGGAAGTGAAGAAGAACTAAAGAGCCTCTTGATGAAAGAAGAGAGTGAAAAAAGCTGGCTTAAAACTCAGGATTCAAAAACAAAGATCATGGCATCCAGTGCCATCACTTCATGGCAAATAGATGGGGAAACACTGGAAACAGTGACAGATTTTCTTTTCTTGGGCTCCCAAAGTACTGCAGACAGTGACTTCAGCCACGAAATTAACAGATGCTTGCTCTTAGGAAGAAAAGCTATGACAAACCTAGATAGTATATTAAAAAGCAGAGACATCACTTTGCCAACAAAGGTCCATATAGTTAAAGCTATGGTTTTTCCAGTAGTCATGAATGGATGTAAGAGTTGGACCATAAAGAAGGCTAAGTGCCAAAGAATAGATGCTTTTGAACTGTGGTGTTGGAGAAGACTCCTGAGAGTCCCTTGGACAGCAAGGAGATCAAACCAGTCAATCCTAAAGGAAATCAACCCTGAATATTCACTGGAAGGACTGATGCTAAAACTGAAGCTCCAGTACTTTGCCCATCTGATGTGAAGAGCTGACTCACTGGAAAAGGCTCTGATGCTGGGAAAGATTGAGGGCAGGAGGAAAAGCGGGCAGCAGAGGATGAGATGGTTGGATGGCATCACTGTCTCAATGGACATGAGCTTGAGCAAAGTCTGGGAGATGGTGAAGGACAGGGAAGTCTGGCATGCTGCAGTGCATGGGGTAGCAAAGAGTCAGATAAGACTGAGCAAATGAAATGATCTGAACTAACTGATATACGAGAAACAAACAACTAGAAAATAAAAATTTTCTTAAAAACTCATTTACAATAGTTTTCAAAACCATGAAATACTGAGAAATAAATTTAATGTAGTATGTGAAACCTCCGAATATGGGAAACTACAAAACCCTGCTGAGAGACACTAAAGAAGGTCTAAATAAACAAAGAAATATAATGGGCACGAGTCAGAAGACTCAATATCATTAAGATGTCAATTCTCCTGAAATTGATCTATATATTAAATATAATCCTAAGAAAAATACCAGGAGGTAGAAAGTGACAGAATGACTACAAAATTGAAATGGGATGATAAAAACCTAAAATAGCCAGAAAAATTTTGAAAAAGGAAAACAAGGTTGGAGGATTTAAACTATCCAATTTTAAGAACTACAGTATAGGGGAAAGAGAGCTATATTAATCAATGACCAGGACTGAGAACCCAGAAAGCGAACCATGCTTACATGGACAACTGATTTTCAAACAGAGGTTCCAAAAGCAATCCAATGGGAAAGGAATGTCTTTCCAACAAGTGGTGCTAAAACAACGGAGCTCACACTACGTGACAAAGCTAACAAGCCTTACCTCACACTAGACACAAAATTGACTCAAAATGGACCCAAGACTTCAAAATACAAGAAAAACTATGAGACTAAAAACACAGGAGCAGGTCTGTGTAGCCTTAGAGCGGGCAAACGTTTCTTCACTAGAACACAAAAAAGCCACGGAATGGGAAAAAAACATACAAAGAACTCCTAGACCATCATCATCATCATCAGTATTATTATCACCTTAAATAGGCAAAAGACTTGAACTGACTTTCTGAGAAGAAGGTATTCAAATGGCCGGCAAACCCATGAAAAGGTGAGCAGCAGCATCCGCCATCAGGAAAACGAAATGAAAGCCACAAACAGGTACCACTTACACATCCACTACAATGGCTAAGATGGATAAGACTGACCACAGCAAACGTCGGGGAGAGTGGGGGACAACTGAAACCTCCCCACGCTGCTAACGGGAGTGCAAAATGGCACAGCCACTGGGCAAACAGGCCAGCAATCTATTACAAATGCAAACAGATACATATGATACCACCTGATGGTTATACTCCCAGCTACACAAAAGAGAAGTGAAGATACATATCCACACAGAGACCTTTCATGAACAGGCACAGCAGCTTCACTTATATTAGTCATAACCCAAAACTGGAGACAACCCAGAATGTCCATCAGCAGGTAAATGGATAAACAGGTTGATACAGTCATACCCTGGAATATGACTCGGCAATAGAAAGGAATAATGATACATAGAGCCATGTGGATGAATCCCAGACAATTACGCTAAAAGAAGCCAGGTACGAAAGAGTATCTACTGCATGATTCCATTTATACAGAAGTCCAGGAAAAAAAACGCAAACTGCTCTTTAGTGACAGAAAATAGATCAGTAGCTACCAAAGGGCTGAAGCAGAGGAAGAGATTTACTGCAAAGGGGCGGGAGGGAACCTGTGAATGATGAAAATGCTCTGTATCTTGATTGCAGTGGTGGTTCCGCAAATGTACACACCTGTCAAAACTCATTGATTTGTGCACAATAATGGGTGGCAGTTAACTGTATTAAGTTATAATAAAGTTGATTTAAAAAAAAAGGTTCAGAAGCCTACTTAAAGGAGGCTCAACTCACCAAATACTGGGCAATTTGAGCACTGGAATAATAAGAGCCACAACTGATTGAGACTTAATCAAATATGTTATGAAGACAAAAATTTATAATGATACCAAAAAAAAAGAAAAAGCCCATGAAAACCTAATTAGGTACTTTTAGAGATGCTAGGGAAGCAAATCATTATTCTGAAAACTTGTAAATAAAGGAAAAGACTCAAGCTTTTCTCTTGCCTTTTCTGTCCTCAGGGTAGCTAAGTTTGAAAACAAAGCTTTCTCTATAGAAGTAGTCCGGTATTCTACAACCTCTAATGAATTCACAGATCTCGACAACGATCATTAGTAACTACTGAGATCATTAGGTGAAAACCTGATGAGGATTTTATAAAGGGGATGCCAGGCAGACAACCCCTGAACTCCCTGATGAATCACATCACCATCAAAAGTGGTTCAACCAGACGTTGGGGGCCTCCTGATGGAAGAATGTACCATGACCTGTTCTTCAAAACACTGAGCCTGAATCTGATCAAATATTATTGAAAAGGGGAAGAGAGAAAAAAAAAAATCCCTGAATCTTATCAAGCGTCTATCATAGGTATTACCTGGGAGCTTATTAAAAGTGTATCTTTTCCGACCCCACTCCAGACCCACTGAGTCAGAATTAGCATCAGAGTAACAAGTTCCCCCGGTGACTGAGTGCACACTGCAGCATCAAAAGCCCTGTCTAGCCTCGACTCCCGGTTTATACGACACACAGGGAACAGAGGAACGTGCTAAATGACACCACGGGGGATGCAGTGAGGAAAACGAAGGACGAGCAACAACCAATGTGTTCCCAATAGATGCATCACAAGGAGAACAAGGACGGACAGAACCCAGAGACTGAACAAGACTAAGAGATTTATCAACCAAATGTTTAGTTCCTCATTTGGACAAGGCAACTGTTTTAAGAATGTTTAAAACCATGAGGCTATCAGGGCAACTTAAATATGGATTGAATATCTGATGATATGAAGGAACTATTGCTAAATTGTTAGACGGACAATGGTATTATAGCAATCTTTTTCAGTCTTTATCTTTTAAAGAAGTAAGAGTGTGTATAAATGAAATACTGGGCTTCCCAGGGGGCACTAGTGGTAAAGAAGCTGTTTGCCAATGCAGGAGACAAGAGATGCGGGTTCGATCCCTAGGTTGGGAGGAGGGCATGGAAATCCACTCCAGTATTCTTGTCTGAGGAATCCCCATGGACAGGGGAGCCTGGCAGGCTACAGTCCAGAGGGTGACAAAGAGTCAGACACGACTGAGCGACTTGGCACACGTGCACAAATGAAATACTAGCATGTTTATGGGATTCGTGGCAAAATAATTCAGCAGTGGGGGTGGGGAGGGAGAGACTACTGGGGAAAATGAGTAGGATTAGAGCTAAAAGAAGCCTGGCCATATGTTTATAATTGTTTAAACCGGGTGCTGGAGGTTCATTAAACAGTTTCTCTACTTTGGTATATATTTAAACGCTTCAATAATACAAAGTTTCCTTAAAGTGCTCTGTGGGGAGGAATGAGCTTCACAAATGTTAATTCTTCTCCTTGTCAGTGGGGCCGGAAACAATAAGCAGAGTGAGGACCAGAGGAAATCTAGCAGCAGGCACAGCACAGGCATAATTAAAGCAAAACCACAGCTACAGCAACATACGTCTGTCTTGTCTCGTCCGGAGTGTGGTTCCACCCTGCCAACAGGGCTCCAGTGGTCTTCAGAGGCCAGCCCGAGTCACCAAGGCTGGAGGCAATGCTGTGCTGCGTAAATGAGACTCTGGAGCTCGGCGATGCTCCTACCTAGGTGCCAGTGGTTTCTATAGAAACCACCAGAGAATGGTATTTCGGAGAGCACAAAGCGTCTCCACTGGTCTCCACCAGCTTTGTTCACACTTACCCATCAGCATCTGAGATCCAGCCTATCAAAGCGGGCCTCGTGGCTCACTTTTTAAAATAGGTACAGCTCATTATAAGGCACCTGCTCTCAAACGTTTCCAAGGAAACAGAGGCCCCAAGACGCCCTTCTCTAAATTCATTAGCATTTAACAGCCCTTAATGAGGCTTAAAGATGGCGCGCTTTAATAACCATATGCTGGGGGAGGACACCTTTCCCTTTGGCATTTAGGTATAACTGATGAGCTGGCTCAGGCTCCCAGAGGACCAGCCTCTGCTCCGAGCCTTCCTTAAAGACAGAGTCGTGAGCACTGGGGGTGTCTGCGTGCCTGAGGAGGGCTCCTTGTCCCGAAAGCCTCCCTTGAGGTGCTCAGCCCTGGGCCCCAAACCTACACATGGCCACGGTGGAGACCCTGAACTGATATCCAGGCTAGCCTTGACTCCTGACTCTCCTCTACACACACACACACACACACACACACACACCAACTTACACACTCACACACCCTGTGTGTACTTCAGTCACACAGACTCCTCACCATTCCCTTATGTGTCAAGCCCTTCCACACCTCTGTGCCATGGTACATTCCTTATGCCTAGAATTCCTTACCCTGACTTGCTGCCTAGAAAACTCCTATGCATCCTTTAAAACCCTCTGCCAACTGAGCCTCCCAAAGAGCCAGACAGACTCATCAGTTCCTTCCTCTGTAGGCCTTCCACCACCCCCTACACAACAACTACATCACTCTACTCTCTAACTGTCCGATTCTGTCTCCTCCCCTTGGCTGTGAGCTCAGGGCTAGGCGCGGGGATGAGCCGCTTTCCCCTCTATCCCACAGCTACTCACCATTCGGCAGGCATTTGGTGAGTGTTTGAAGGCTCCCTGATGAATGGATGTAGACTGAACAGCTCCAGGGCCCTGGGGAGTCAGTCAGCGGGTGGGGGGAGGGGCAGCCCCTGTCTGGGGGGCTGCAGCTCCCCTTGGGGAGAGGGTGCTGACCCCTCACAGCATGTAGCGTCAGCCAAGCCTCCCCAGGGACACGCTGCGGAGAAGGGCCCTGCTCCATGCAGACCTCGTCTCAGAGTCCAGCCCCTGCCTGACAGACAGGGGGGACTGAGGCCCAGAGGACAGGGTGCTGAATGTGGGGCTCACCAGGGCCACTCGGGCCTTTCCCAAGGGGGTGGGGTGGGGAAGCAGAGGAGGAGACTGACCCTCGGACGACTTGGAGAGGAAGAAGCCGCCACCAGTATGGGGTGGGGGGCATGTGGGAGGGCAAGGGCCTCCCACCTCTCCCTCTCCATGCCCCCTGAAATTGTTGGGCTCACGCCAGAGGCTAGGCTCCTCTACTGCCTCCAAGCAGCAGCAGGATCTGCCTCCTGGGGACCGCCTTCCTCCGCGGACACCCACAGTGGGGCCCGAAGAGATGATGGAGTGAAGGGGGTTGCTGGTTCCTGAGGCAGGTCGTGAGCCTCGGGCCTGAGGAAGGGGGGAATGAGGGGACCCTGGAGAGAAGCAGCCTATTATGTCTCACTCTCCAGGAGATCCAGGGAACCCAGGAAATGCCCCCCACCCCTGGCCACCTCTGGGTCGAGCCTGTGTGGCCACCTTCCTCTGTCTCTCGGGCGGTTTAGTGGCCAGTCTCTTGGGAATCACAAGACCAGCAACAGCTCCCAGGTGCCTGGGGCTGGGTTCCCACTGAGGCACCTCCTAAGGGCCCACTCTCCGCTCGTCCCTCCATTCCAAGCCTCCATACTCACTAGGCAATAATTAATTCATTTCTCTCTTTTAAAAATTAATCAAAGACACAGGGGAATGTATATCTGAGCCTCTGATCAGCCCGAGAGGACCCCTGTTATCGCACTGGGTTAGAACACCTTCGACTGAAAGCAGGCACTTGACATTTTGGTCAGGTGCACTGCCTGGCTGGGGGGGAAAGCATGACCTCCACCGAGCTTCTAGCAAAACTGAAGGCAGCTGGTGAATGCCAATCACCGCAGGCTCGTAGAAAGCACGGCCCAGCAGTGACTGTCTGAGAAGCCCCGGGACAGCAGGGAGCATTAGCTGAACACCTACTGTGTGCATGCCCCTTGCCAGGTGCTTCCCCTGTGACCCCACTCCATGCTCACAACCGCCCTGGGGGTGGGGATCCCCAGCCCCGCTGTGCAGTCAAGGACACCAAGCCCAGAGACGTGACGGGCTGGCCAGTGATCACCCTGCTGGGTGGAGGCAAAGTCAACGAGGTTGACACTGGAGCCCCCCACCCCATCCCACTGCACGCCACAGGCTGCCCAGACAGGGGCAGAGAGTAGCTGCTCAATTAGTGCCTGCTGGATCTGAGCTGGATCTGAACGCGACCCACAGAGAGGCCGTCACGTTGGAGACGACTGTGAAATTTCAAATTACGGCTACAGAACGCGAGGGAGAGGAAAAAAAGCAGAAACAGACAATCACACGTGTATCCACGTCGCTGATCCTCTCAAGTGAAAAATTGGTTTTCCGCGCTGTACAATGGAGACATGAGTTAAGAGCAGGTTCTAACAATGCAGCTGCCCCAAGGCGGCCCGGCTCAGTGGTGCCCGCGCCCCTCTGCTGTGCCCAGTGTGCATGCCTCTCTTCCAGGCTTCTCGGACCCTCCGAGGGCATGGGGGCAGCACGCAGAGGCTCAGGCCTTCCCTGGGCAGGAGAGACAGAGAGTGTGGTGCTGTCCTGCCTGGGCCTGAGAGGAGGAAACCAGAACACAACGGCCTTTGCCCCTCTGATACCCAGTCCATGGCCAGGACAGGGGCCCTGGAAGGAAGCAGCCCCCAGTTAGGCAGTCCCCTCTCACCCCGCCTCTCCCCAGCCTCCAGCGCATCCCTCTGAACCAGACCTTCCCCGAGGGTGGTGAGCATTCATACTTCTCTCTTATGCCCCAAACAAGCCAGCTAACCCACCAGCCCTGTTCGTAGGGTACACACTGGTCATCCCTTATGGAAGGAAGTGACCAGTGGAGTCCAGAACCTAAAACTATACATACCGTTAGATCAAGTCTGCATCTGGGGGGTCTCTCCTGGTGGTGCAGGGGTTAAGATCCGCCTTCCAATGTAAACTGGTACAGCCATTCTGGAGAACAGTATGGAAGTTCCTCCAAAAACTAAAAATAGAGCTACCATACATGCGTGCTCAGCTACCTCAGTCCTGTCCGACTCTTTGCAACCCCATGGACTGCAGCCCACCAGGCTCCTCTGTCCATGGGATTCTCTAGGCAAGAATACTGGAGTGGGTTGCCATGCCCCGCTCCAGGGGATATTTCTGACCCAGGGAAGGAACTCGGGTCTCCCGCAATGCAGGTGGATTCTTTACCGCTGAGCCAGTGGGGAAGCCCAGAGCACCATATGACTCCGCAATCCCACTCTTAGGCATATACCCAGAGAAAAACATGATCTGAAAGGACACATGTACCCCAATGCTCGTTGCAGCACTGTTTACAATAGCCTAGACGTGGAAGCAGCCTAAACGTCCGTTGACAGAGGAATAGATAAAGAAGATGTGCCGTGTGTGTGTATGTGTGTGATGGACTATTACTCAGCCATTAAAAAGAATCAAGTCATGCATTTTGCAGCAACATGGATGGATCTGGAGACTGTCATCCTGAATGAAATCCGATGGAGAAGGAGAAATATCACTTGACATCCCTTATATGTAGAATCTTTTTAAAAAATGATACAAGTGAACTTACTTACAAAACAGAAAGAGACTCACAGACTTGGAAAATGGACTTACCATTGCTGGGGGAAAAGGGATAGTTAGGGACTTGGGGAAGGTCATGTACACACTGCTACATTTAAAATGGATAACCAACAAAGACCTATTGCACAGCACATGGAATTCTGCTCAACTGTTATGTGCCAGCCTGGATAGGAGCGGGGTCTGGGGGAGAATGGATACATGTATATGTATGGCTGAGTCCCTTCGCTGTTCACCTGAAATTACCACCACATGGTTAATCAGGTATATCCCAACACAAAATAAAAGGTTTAAAGAGAAAAAATAAAAAGAATCCACTTTCCAATGCAGGGGATGCAGGTTCAACCCCTGGTCGGGGAAGTAAGATCCCACGTGACACAGGGCTGCTGAGCCTGCGCACTCTGCAACTCACGTGTCAAAACTAGAAAGCCCACGTGCCACAGCTAAGCGCCCCGTGCCCGTCACAGCCAAATAAATATATTAAATTTTTTTACAGTCTGCATCTGGGAACTTACATACAGAGATGTTTACATGAGTGTTGTAATAATGGAAATACTGGGAATATGATAAATACCCAATAATTAGAGGACCGGTTAAATCCATTATAGGATATTGGCTAACTATTAAAAAATTACATTATCCAAAAACTTTTTAACCATACAGAAACACTAATAATATATTAAATAGGGGGAAATCATTTAAAGATGTAAATATACGCATTAGAAAACTGGAAGGAAGGACCCCACTGTGAACGGCGGTTCTGGGTGTGTTGAAATTGAATGGTTATCTTTCTCATTATATTTTCCTATTTTCCAAGGAGGCTGCAGAGAGCGCAGATTACTTCTGTAATGAAAATGCACGTCCAGAGCACAGCCTGCCTCTCTGCTCTCATGTCACAGGCACACCCGACGCCCTTTTCTGTCCCCACCGATGCACGCTGCTGGCATCCTGAGTCCCCACCCCCAACAGCTCGCAGCCCTGGACCCAGCTCTCCTCCCAGGTCTCTGGCTGCTCCTTTGCAAGCTCCTCATCCTCTATCCTCTTTGGAAAATAATGTGCCTGCTCCTTTATTCTTAAGAGTAAATCCCATGCGTGGCAGACAAGTCAAATAATCTGGGAAGGTGTTAAGTTCCCCGGGCATGTGAGGTGGTGGCTGCGGGGAGGGCTTGGGGAAGGCTGGGCACTCAGAGGCACAGCTGGTGACCAAGGCGGGGCTGGGCACTGCAGAGCTGTCCTCACCAGGAAGGCAGGCCTGGACCTGCCCTCACAGGCAGTGTAGGGTCAGGAAGGGCTCTGAGCCCAGAGGTACATACATGGGTTTGGATTTGCGTTTCCCAAAGATGACCTTGCGGTGTGGAAGACAGACGGGGTGGACGGTAGGCAGCGCTGGGGTCCCCAGGGGAGAGGGTGCAGAGTAGACCTGGTGAGGATGAGAGACAGTGGATACAGCAGGTGGAAGGGGAAGCGATGGGGCCACAGCCGGCCCACCTGGGCCCTGGTTCATATCAGGAAAAGACCCTCCTTCCGGTGACATCATCCCCGATAAGGGCAGGGCTTGGCCAGCAGAACACTGGCCAGATTCCAGCACTCAGCCACCCCCTGACTGAGTGCTTATGTGCAGAGACAACCTGCATGACCTTATGTGTCAGCCCCAGAGGAGGGAAGCACGGGGTATGGTGAGGGGTGTGGGGGTGGCGAGGGGACGGCAGTCCTAAAGCTGCCACCGAGGTTTCGCACTTGGTCCAGCAACTCAGTGGATTAACGATGCCAAGTGCAGGCGTGAGGCGTTTCCTGTAGCTTCTTTGAATCCAGAAAACTAGGGAGATGGCCTACACGTGATAGGTGCTTGGCTAATGTTCAGTGAATAAATGAATGAAACAGGCCAGATAACCAGACCTTTCTTTAAAAAAAAAGTAAGTGATAGGCTGTAATTAAAAACTGAGAAATCTGCGTGATGTAAAAAGGACGTGCAGGGGGTGGTGAGGAGAGACGTCCATCGTTCATCTCCTCCCTGAGTGCATGGGATGAGTGGACCACTCAGCACAGTCTAATTACAGGAAGCCCTGTGCCATTTCCTCCCTCACAGTCCACCGCCTTTCTCAGCTAGTGCGCTGGATCCGCAGACGGACACCAGGCAGGCTTCTTGTCAGGGTCGGCGGGGAAGGCTGTGGCTGCCAGCATAGTGGGCCCGCTGGCGGGGTTCACAGAACATCAACGTGCTGAGAACAGCGCTGCATCAACACAGCACTTGGGGCGTGAACTTGGATTGCATAAACGTAAGTCATAGAATCTCTGCAGAGTTCGGCTGCAGATTCACGAAGGTGGGTACAATCATTTATTTGAGAAACACGGAGCCACTGACCCCATGCCAGCAAGATGGGGTCTGGGGACACAATGCCGGGTTGGACGAGCCCCTCGGCTCCCCCAGTCCTCATATTCCTGTGGAGCGGGAAGCTGACACTTGCCAAGAAGCTACAAGCCGCAACGAGGGAGGGAAGGGGGAAATGAGGCTTGAGGAAAAGGCCCTGGAGAGGAGACAGCCGTGGACACCTGCAGGACAGGAGGCATCGGGCTAATGGAAGAGGGGACATTCAAGGCCAGGAGGAAAACATCCACCCGGGGGGATCCAGTAAGCCCACCAGAACCTCTTGCCCCCTGATTACAACTAAAACTCTGGGGAAAATGCAGAAAGCAACTCCCCAAGGACTCTGAAAGTAAACATAAGCAAACAGACCCCAGAGAGAGGGCGAAACCTGCAAACATGACCAGCACAAAGGTGAGAAGCTATTTTCTTTTCCGGTTCTTTTTTTTCTTCTTATTTTCTCTAATAGCTTTGACCTACGAGCAGGCCCTCAGTGGAGTTCTGGTGGCAGCTTCAAAATACACAAGGGAAAAATGACAGGACTGAAAAGAGAAACACACGAGCCCATGATCGTAGTTGGCAACTTCAACACTCCTCTCCCAATAACTGAAAGAACAAGCAGACAGAAAGATCAGCCAGGATCTAGAAGAACTAACTGAACAATCCCTTCATCTAACTTGATCAAACTGTCATCTGCAGAACACCCCACCCAATAACAGCAAGACACACATTCTTGCCAAGAGCGTACGGAATATTCAATGAAACAAGACATATTCTGGGACATAAAAGTATTGAAATCATACAAAGTATGTTTTCTGAGCATAACAGAATCAGTAAACAAAGAAGTTACTAACAGGAAGATAGCAGGAAAACCCCCTACATATTTAGAAGCTAAGTTTTGTTATTGTTGTTGTTTAGTTGCTAAGTCATGTCCGACTCTTTGCAACTGCACGGACTGCAGCCCACCAGGCTCTTTTGTCCATGGGATTCTCCAGGCAAGAAAACTGAGTAGGTTGCCATTTCCTTCTTCAGAGGATCTTCCTGACCCAGGGATTGAATCCGTGTCTCCTGCACTGGCAGGCAAAATCTTTACCTCTGAGCCACCAGGGAAGCCCAGGAGCTAAGTAATAAGTTCTAAATATCCCATATGTCAAAGAGGAGGTTAAAACTAAGATTAGATAATATTTTTTAATTGCATGAAAATTTAAATGCTGCACAACAAGATTTGCAGGGTGCTCTTAGAGGGAAATGTATAGCATTAAAATGCTTATGTTAAAAAGGATTTTGAATCAATAATCTAAATTGCTGCCTTAAGAAATAAGAAGAGGAAGAACAAATTAAACCCAAAGCAAGTAAAAGAAAATAAATCTCTAGCCACACTAAAGAAAAAAAAAAGGCATAAATATCTATATCAGGAATGAAAAAGACAGAACCTAAAGACATCAAAAAGGGTAACAAAGGAATATTATGAACAAGTTGGGGCTTCCCTGGTGGCTCAGACAGTAAAGGATCTGCTTGCAACACAGGAGACCCAGCTTCCATCCCTGGGTCGGGAAGATCCCCTGGAGAAGGGGATGGCTGCCCACTCCAGTATTCTTGTCTGGAGAATTCCATGGACAGAGGAGCCTGGCAGGCTACAGTCCACGGGGTTGCAAAGAGTCAGACACGACTGAGCCATGATCACTTTCACTTCATGAAAAAGTTTATGTATATACATTTGATAACATAGATGAAACAAACCAATTCTTTGAGAAACACAAACTACCAAAGCTCATTCATGAAGAAATAGTCTGCACTGCTGCTGCTGCTGCTGCTAAGTCGCTTCAGTCGTGTCCGACTCTGTGCGACCCCATAGACGGCAGCCCACCAGGCTCCGCCGTCCCTGGAATTCTCCAGGCAAGAACACTGGAGTGAGTTGCCATTTCCTTCTCCAATGCATGAAAGTGAAAAGTGAAAGTGAAGTCGCTCAGTCGTGTCTGACTCTTAGCGACCCCATGGACTGCAGCCTTCCAGGCTCCTCCGCCCATGGGATTTTCCAGGCAAGAGTACTGGAGTGGGGTGCCATTGCCTTCTCCGACAGTCTGCACAGATCTATATAAAACCTGAAGGAGAGAATTTCCCTGGAGGTCCAGTGGTGAGACTCTGAGCTCCCAATGCAGGGAGCCCAGGTTCAATCCCTGTTCAGGGAAGTAGATCCCACATGCCACAACTAAGAATCTGTGTGCAGCAAGTAAGTATCTTGCATGCCACAACCAAGGTTTGGCACAGATAGACAGACAGACTTTCAGGAGTCCACAGTGAGACACCACTTCACATCCACTGGGACGGAGACACGCAAAAAGACTGATAACAAGTGAGGTGAGGACGGGAACACTCAGAACCTTCCTCGGAATGAAAAGTAATGCAAACACTCTGGAAGACAGTCTGGCGGTTCCTCAAACGGTATGATCCTGTGTATATAAAATGTCCAGAATAGGTGATCTACAGAGACATCTGGAGAAAACACTTGAGAGTCAAGGAAATCAACTCTGAATATTCACTGGAAAGATTGATGCTGAAGCTGAAGCTCCAATACTTTGGCCACCTGATGTGAAGAGCTGACTCACTGGAAAAGACCCTGATGCTGGGAAAGATTGAAGATAGAAGGAGAAGGGGACAACAGAGGATGAGATGATGGATGGCATCACCGACTCAATGGACATGAGTTTGAGCAAGTTCTGAGAGATGGTGAAGGACAGAGAAGCCTGGCATGCTGCAGTTAATGGGGTTGCAAAGAGTCAAACACGACTTAGCAAATTAGCGACTGAACAACAAATAGAGACAGAAGGTAGACCGATGGTCCTTTTTCTCTGTCTCAACAAATAGAGACAGAGGAGTTGGGGTGACTGCTAAAGGGCACAGGGTTTCTTTCTGAGGTGATGAAAATGTTCTAAATTGACTGCGGTGATGGCTGAGTAACTCTGTAAATATACTAAAAACAAATGAATCCTGTGCTACACATGGAGGCATTGATGATCTGTGAATTTCACTTCAACAAAGCCACCACCAAAAAATTTTAATAAGTATTTCAAGCACATTAAGACAAAGAATAACTAGGGCATCAAACCTATGATTTTTTGGATGCTATTAGTTATGGCAAACTAAAATAAGTGTTTAAGTAAAACAAAAACTGAAGCAATTTCATATACATATTAAATTTTTTTAAATCTCGAAAAAATATCTCAAAAGAGAGATATTCAGTGTATGTAACACAGCTTATTTCAGTGATAAAATGAATTGCAAAGGACATAAACATTTATTTATATAATCATTACAAATTTCATGAAAGTATTAAATTTTTAAAAATCTCAAGGATAGGTGTTCAGGGTATGCAACACAGCTTCTTTTAGTGGCAAAATGAACTACAAACGACACACACATTGACATTATGCAAACACTGTATTTCTATAATCACTACAGGTCCATTCAGCATCTGCTTTCTACTTTTGACAGCCCTACTCCAGCTTTAAGAGCCCAAGTGCTCACATGGGGACAGGGTCCTCCCGAGTGGCACCTTCTCCCGTGGACACACACTGAGCTCCAGTGGCAGGTCCATTTCAGGTTTTTAACCAGAGTCTGCTTGGCACCCCGAGGAAAGTGCTGCCGAGTGAAGGTGAAGAGAAGGATCCAGCTAGGGGTAGTCTCTGAGATTCTGGACCCCAGGAACCCTTTCTCTAGCTTTGCCCAAGATTTTGGATGACCCAGGAGACACAGAGAAACTCCCCGGCCGCTTGTGAAGGTAGCCGGTGAGGCCCACAGGTCCACCAACACCAAAGAAATGTCCCTTCTCAGGTCCTTCTTCCAGATCCTGAGCTCCTGGCCCTGGGACGACGCCTGGTGTCCAGCGGGGGCTCAGTTATTGAAGTGTGTCCTCCTCCTGCCATAGGGAGAGGGAGAATTCAGAATAAGTTCTGGGTGCAGATGCAAGTCCGCAGTGGCTGCAGACTCCTTCCCTGAAAGCTGGACCTTCCAGGACTGGTTTCCTCGTCCACATGTGGGGCAGAGAGGCTGCCTGCACAGAGATGCTGGGCTTGTGACTTCTGACCTGAGGCTGCAGGCCCCTGGCAGTCTCCACTTCACAGCTGGGTCCTCTGACACCAGGCACCGGGCTGCAAGCGGCAGGGCTGAGCGGGCATCTGAACTCAAGGGCTGCCCTGTGTAGGCTTCCCTAGGACCCAAGTGCCCGGCTCTCACTGCCAAAGCTTTCCCTACACCCAAGACCAACGCTGCCCTCAACCTGTGAACAGGAGGACCTGCTGGGGTGTGGGAGTCCAGGCTCTGGGTCCAGGTCCTACCCCACTATCAACCGGCCCTATGCTGGCACCTCTGTGAACCTCAGGCTCCCTGCCAGGGGGACAGGGTGACAACAGCTGCTGGCACGCCTCCCAGGACTGCTGTGTTGCTATGGGTGACACAGAGAGCCCGTCACGGAGTCAGCCGGGCGGTGCCTACCCAGTCCACACCCCGAGCCCATCACGGAGTCAGCCGGGCGGTGCCTACCCAGTCCACACCCCGCGTGTCGGGGCTGGGAGGCTGCAGGGCTGAGAGCTCCCCACTGCCACTGGACGGACGGGCCGCGGGAGCCCAGAGCTGTGACCACCTCCCCTGGGCGCCAGGCTGCCACGCCCCTTCCCCACCTCCACCTCCTCCTTTATCTCCAGCTCTCATCTGCATAAAAAGTTTGGTTTGAGGCAAAACTTAGTCAGAACTGCACAAGTACAAAGAATCCAAATAAAAAGGCTTTTTAACATAAAGCTGATGAAAGAGACAAATGGAGAGTAATCAAAACCTCATTAGGGCAAATAAGCCACCGGCCTGCAACACCGCAAAAACGGATGGTGCCCAGAACCCAGAGCCAAGGGCGCTGCGTCTCCCAGGCAGCCGCCCTGGTGGGAGCCAGCACTTCAGGACGCCCTCACCGGCCGGCAGACACCCTGCACAGCACCATCCGGGGTTCGGGATTCTCACTGATGCACCCAAACCCTGGCTCCCAGGATGGTGGGTCACCACTCCAGCTCTGCATTAGAATCACCTGCAAAGTTTTCAGAATGCTGGGCGCAGAGACCACCTGCAGAGGGGCTGGGTCTCCTCTAAGGTTCTGGGTGCTCTGACCACCAGGTCACCAGTGAAGACCAGCAACCACTGGATGAGTGACCGGCTGGTTCATCCCCCTGCCCCTGTCTAGGGCACGATGCCTATGGAGGGCACCTGAGAAGAGCGTGTTAACAGATGCTGGCTCAACTTCCAATTCAACTGGGAGGGCTCATCACGTGGGATTTTTTTTTAATTGGTCTTGATTTAGGCCGTTAAGTCATTCCTGCGATAGTTCCTTCCCATCCGCCCAGCACTCGGCCAGGCACTGGGAATACAGCAGAAGTGAGCAAATTCTTGCCCTCAGGGAGTCTACGCTCTGCAGGGAAGGCACACCAGAGTGAGAGGCTCTGACAAGGGGCAGAGATGAGACTCCAGGAGGATGGGAAGGATGGTCCAGAACATTGCCCTGCCCACCCCTCCGCACCGTCACCTGCATGAGGACACTCACCTGCAGTGGGTCTGGGACAAAACTCCAGAAGGAGGTCATGACACCAATTCAAGATCTGCAAGTCAAGACGCCCTTTGCAAACTTAAAAAGAAAGAAAGGAAAGGGGCTCTACCGGTGGTTAAGATACAAGGGGCACTGGTTTGATCCCTGGTCTGCGAAGATCCCACATGCCAAAGGGCAACTAAACCCCAGCACCACAACTACTGAAGCCCACGTGCCCCAGAGCCTGTGTTCCGCAACAAGAGGAGCCACTGCAAAGAGAGGAGCCCCCAGCCAGAGAAAGCCCGCGAGCACAGCAATGAAGACCTAGCAAAGCCAAAAATAAAGTTGTATTTTTAAAAATATTTTTTAAAAATAGAAAGAAAAGCTGTAGAACAAGCATGGAAGATTGACGATTCAGGTCAAACCAACACTAGAGCAAAACTGTGCGGGCCTGTCGGAGCGGATCTCATCCTGAGAATTACCCGAGCAGGTGCAGTCGGTGTTTTTGAGGCCTGGGGGGCCTGAGTGCACCTGAGGCTCCTTCTTGGGCACAAAGTCCAACAGTGCATCAAAGCCCGCTCAGCCCCAGCCCGCCCGGGGTTGGCCCTGCTTACAGAAGGGGAGAGAACTGGGGCAGAGGCCGGGCTCCCAGTTCCAGGAGCCACGTGTCCTAGATTCTCCAGGCCTGCTCCAGTTTGCAGCGCCAGAACCTGCTCAGCTGAGAGGTAATTTGCTGAGGTTGGAGTTCCATAATTTACTCTTGTAAAAAGGATGATTCACTAAATCAGTTCAGTTCAGTCGCTCCACGCCAGGCTTCCCTGTCCATCACCAACTCCCAGAGCTTACTCAAACTCATGTCCATTTAGTCGGTGATGCCATCCAACCATCTCATCCTCTGTCATGCCCTTCTCCTCCTGCCTTCAACCTTTCCCAGCATCAGGGTCTTTTCCAATGAGTCAGCTCTTCACATCAGGTGGCCAAAGGATTGGAGTTTCAGTTTCAGCATCAGTCCTTCCAATGAATATTCAGGACTGATTTCCTTTAGGATTGACTGGTTAGATCTTTTGAACTATGGTGTTGGAGAAGACTCTTGAGAGTCCCTTGGACAGCAAAGAGATCAAATTAATCAATCCTAAAGGAAATCAATCCTGAATATTCATTGGAAGGACTGATGCTGAAGTTCCAATACTTTGGCCACCTGATGTGAAGAGCCAACTATTGGAAAAAACCCTGATGCTGGGAAAGATTGAGGGCAAGAGGAGAAGGGCGTGGCAGAGGACAATATGGTTGGACGGCATCATCGGCTCAGTGGACTTGAGTTTGAGCAAACTCTGAGAAACAGTGGCGCACCGGGAAGCCTGGAGTGCCGCAGCCCATAGGGCCACAGTGTCGGACACGACTGAGCGACTGAGACAACAAGGCACAACAGCAGTCCCCAGTGTGATGACTTCTGGGGCTGAGGCCTTTGTGAGGTAATCAGGTTTGGATAAAGTCATAAGGGTGGAGGGCCCATGGTGAGAACAGTGGCCTTAAAAAGGCGTAGAGATCAGAGGTTGCCCGCTCTCCATCATGTGTGGACACAGCAAGACGGCAGCTATCTACCAGCCCAGAGGAGACCCTTCACCAGAACGCGACCACACTGACACCCTGATCTTGGAGTCCAGCCTCCGCAACCATGAGAAATAAGCATCCACTGTCCACGCCCGTGGGTTGCAGTGCTTTGTTCCAGCAATCTGAGCTGACTAAGACATCATCCTGCGGAAACAGAATCCGCATCCTAACGAGAGCCCCGGCCAGGTGCTCTCCTACGTAGGGGAGGGTTGACAGGCCTGCTGCGGAGATGACCTCTTGCTGCCCCTTTCCTGCACTACTGGGGAAACCCAATGGAGGGAAGCTTTCGCCTAGAGATTCCCCTACAATCAGCCAGCTAAGCATGTGGGAGAGGGAGGCTGGGAGCCCAGGTCTCCTGGAGCTGAGGTCAATACGCTCTGGCAGCCCATCGGGGCTCTGACCCCCACGGTAACACAAAGGTAAGGCCACAGAAATCTTGGGTTCCAGACCATACCCACATTTGGGCAGACTGTCAGGAGACAAAAAGCATCAGAAAATCTCATGCTGGCAGCATGGAGCCAGCGCCAGTAAGCAGGCTCAGAGGGCTAGTGCGGAACACAGCCTGCCGACCGGCCGGAAATGAAGTCAGGCACTGCAGAGATGAGGGATGTGCTCTGATCATCAAACCTGAGTGGAAAGAGATTGGCGGAGAAGAGAGAGAGGAGCCAAATCGCCCATTTGCTGTAATGAATTGGGCTGGACCGGAGAAGCCCAGAATCCTGACATTGATCATGCAGCTTAGCTTAAGGAATCATAAAAGTCTGTCTATGGCTGGAAAGCAGCTTTAATGTCATCTGTTCCAACTGCTCCTTGGGCCTGGCAGGAGGCTGTCTGGCCCTGCTGTCATGCTCCAATGGTGGGATCAGCCGTGGCCTTAGACACCTACCCCTTGCCTTCAAAACGCAGACTTACTTTAACCCAGCAATCTGAATTCTGGGGCCCAAGCTGCAGGAAATAAACTGCAAGTGTGGAAAACACTAGACGCACAAATGGGCCTGACAGCAGAACGTACAATAAAGCAGACTGGGTGGTTTGCCTGGGGACGGTAACAGGGAGAGAAAAGGACCCGCATACCCCTGACTGAGGCATGGTTCTCTGGAAACAACGTTCTGTGTGCACACGATTTCCACAGGGTGCCCATAAAGGGGTGAGGCACGGGGGGCCCCACCTGGTCAGCCAGGTCAGGGGGATCAGCCACGACCAGACGTGGGGTGACACACGCCACAGCCAGACCCATCTTGGCAGGGTCAGCCAAATCCTAACTGTGTTGGCTCTACGGACCATGCGGTCTTCGGTTCAACAACCCGACTCCTGCTGCTGCGGTGTGAAAGCAGATGTGGCTGCTATGCAAGTGAATGACCAGAACTGTGTTCCAATAAAACTTTATTTACAAACACAGGAAGTGTGTCAGACGTAGCCCTAAGCTTCAGCTGGTCGACCCCTCATCGCCACCTTTACATCTACTAGCTTTAAATGGCAAACCGAAGGAAAGCAAATGTCCTCCAAACCAACCTCGGGAAATGGTTTAA
The DNA here is from genome assembly GCF_029378745.1 of Bos indicus. Classification (NCBI taxonomy): domain Eukaryota; kingdom Metazoa; phylum Chordata; class Mammalia; order Artiodactyla; family Bovidae; genus Bos; species Bos indicus. Next base: position 65,431,695 of record NC_091780.1, on the reverse strand, counting down.
TAAGCTGAACCACTTGAAATATATTCATTTGATCCATATTTATTGAGTGCCTGCTGTGTCAGACACACATTCTCAGTACCGAGGACGAGGCAAGGAGCAAACCAGCCAGGCGTGCGGGGTCCGAGGGATATACTGAAAATCTACAAGAACTCATCTCACTGTAAGGAAAACCCTTAGAATGCCGTGTGAAACGTGTGAAGCGAAATACAAAACTATAAGAATAAGACCAATCAACGTTTAAAAAACACACAGTGGAAAAGAACACTGAAATAAAAAAAAAAAAAAAAAGGCAAGTACACGTTACGAATGTTCACCTTCAGCTGGCTCGGCCACCCCTTCTATTTCTAGTTTCTAATTTTTTCATACAAAATCACATATTATATGAAATAATAAAATCCTTCCCATTGTCCTTTTCATATTTATTTATTTGGCTAAACCAGATCTTAGTTGATGGCACATGGAATATTTAGTTATGGCATGTGGGATCTAATTCCTTGACCAGGGATGGAACCTGGGGCCCCAGCATCGGGAGCACCAGGGAAGTCCCCTTCCCATTATTTTTAAAAGAGGAAATCTGTCATGATTTTAAGGTAAAGTCTGCGTACCTCCTGCAGTTTTCCTGCCTGCCCCCGAAGGCAATAAGAGCCACACTGCTCAGCCCTAGGTGTCTGCACGCTCGCCAGGCAGGGCTGGAGAGTTCAGCACGCTGGACAGAGCCCCACGCCCCGTGGGAGCGCAGCAGGACTGCGGAGAGTCACCTTAAGCGGGCACCTTTGCCCCTCCTCTCTGGCCCTCCCGCTGGATCCACAGGAGGCGCTTGGGTCAAACCTCTCAGATGAAATATTCATTGAAGCGGGAGAGAGAGTGATCCCCTGAGTCTGGCTGGTGCAAATGTAACGAGCCCTGTGACCCAGCGAGGAGGACAGGCAGTCGGATTGTTGGGGAAAAGGAAGCAAAAACAAATGCTGCGCGGTCCCGTTACCCACGTTACTAGCTTGGGAGAGGACTGGCAAACGTGCCAGTACCAGTCTCAGCAACATCTGCTCCTAATTGCTTCTCCCCTAGCGTTCTCAGAGCGCATCAGCTGGCGTCTGCCCTGGGAGAAAATCCGATATTTTGAACAAAGTCTTAAATCAGATGGCGTCCTTGACGAGTAATTTCTTACGTGGTTGCTCTTCGGGGCTAAAAACAGTAAGCGCACCTCCGAGGGACGTGGCCGCCAGCAGGGGCTGGGTGACCAGGAGGCCCCGTCAAACGGCATGACTAAGAGTTTCCATCTCCAACAGCACTTCCCAGTGTTTTCTTTCATTCTCCATGTATTTATAGCCCAAACATGAGTGTTCCAGTGCTTTTATAAGTCCACGTGTCCACTTCTTTATGGGTAGCTTTTCTCTCTTTTCCAAATATTTTTGTTTAAAAAAAAAAAAAATAGTCTCTTTGTAAAAGAAAAAAATGTGTGTTTTTTCTTTTAAAAAAAGAGTACATCTCTCTATGTCTAATTCTCCCCCCTCTGTGTGAGGCACAATCCTGTAAGCAAGATACATATGGATGGAACATCCTGTCCTCTTGAAGGAAACTGTTTCTGGTTTTAGGTTCTCCTCAAAACACGAGCCTCCCCCGTCCACAGCCTGGTGGGAGAGCACCTTCCTGCAGCTGCTGATCCGAAGCACCAGCCTGCCTTCTGAATCCAGCACTGGAGACCTCACCCCGCCACCTTCCACCCCAGCCATTCGGAACGGCCTCTGCTCAGCGCAGACCTGCGGGGGCCGCTGCACCTGCCGGGACGGGGATGCCTTTAGGCAGCGGCTTTTGTGCTGCAGGTGCAGCAGGCTAGAGCCCTTCAGCACGGGACCACCAACTCCCCTGGGTCCCAGCCAGAGGACGGCAGTCTCTGACATTCCGCAAAGGTCAAGATCGATGCACGTTTCATCATGAATGACCCTGCAGCATTTGAGAGACTGGGTGCCTCCTTCAGACCAGGGGCGTTGCTTTCAGGGCTTGAAACAGACATCCTGAAACCACTGGCTCCCCAGAGGTTCTTCCTCACTGCCCCTCCCTGAGTCCTTCTTCAGTCTTGATCCTGGCCGCCCCTGCTCACAAACCTCCCATGGCTCCCCACTGTTAATCCAAATCCAGATGCATAGCATTAAAAGTCTCTCTGCCCGCCTGTCCCACTGCCTGGGGCCCATTCCCAGCCGTGTCGAGCAGGTCATTGGTCCTGTCCAGTCTCCCACAGTCTGCATGGTCGCCTCCATCTGCTCATTCAGTCAACCAAGTTCTGCTGAGTGCCTACCACGTGCCAGGCACTGGTCTAGGAGCTAGAAGTCAGCAGCAAACGAAACAGACAGAAAGCACTGCCCTGGAAGATTACATTCAAAGGGAGGGAGACAGACAAATAGATACGTACAGCCATGGCCAGATGATGATGAATGACACAGAGAGAAGTGAGGTGCGGGGGGACTAGTGAACGCCAGGGCTGCCCGGCACCTGGTCCAGGAAGGCCTTCCTGCAGAGGCAGCGTTTGAGCAGGACCCTGGAAGAGGGAGGGTGGGAACCTCTCCATAGAAACCCGGGAGGGGCGCACTGCAGGCAGGAAGAGCAAAGGTGCAGAGGCCCTGAGGCAGGGATGCGCCGGCGTGCTCTAGGTACGGCTAGGAGGCTGCTGGGACCAGAGCGGCAGAGAAGGGGCTGACGGGACCAGAGCGGCAGAGAAGGGGCCCCTGTGGGCCACTGCAGGGACACAGCCCTTACTGCGAGTGAGACCTGAGCCTGAATGGTGCTGACCGCAAGAGTGACACATCCGACTTTCGCTATCACGGGCTACCTGGCTGCTGTGTTAGGAACACACTGTCAGGGGCTGGGGCTGGTGCGGGTGGGGTGGTGTTGCCACGAAGACATTTATCAGAAAGGAAAGCGCTGCCATTACCCAAGCGGGAGACAAGGGCGGCTTAAAGCCACAGTTACAAACGGATCTGCTGATGGTTCGGGTGTCGGGGGATGAGAGCAGGAGCAGAGAGCGTGATGATGGGTTTGGCTTGAGCAACCAGAAGGATGGAGATGCCATGTCTTAAGTGAGGGAAGCAACGGGAGCAGCACGTTGTGGAAACGGATGAGATTGGACAACTGCTTCTCTATGGGACTGATGGGGACTAGCCTTTAAGCCCCGAAGGCAACACAGTCTCCGCTGTGAAGCCGTCGTTGCCCTGAGTGAATGCTGGCCCCGCCCCAAGCCCCCTCCCCTCACGCACACACATAGACACACAAAGAGCACCCCTCCGCACCACTGATCTGTATCTAAATATTACTCCCTTGAGTAACCCAAGGCTGATTCACTTTCTAACATCTGGAAGCATCTGCACACAGTAGGCGCTCCACAAATATTTTTAGCAACATGCTTGCAGAGAACTGCACCTACGACGCTTTAATATCTAATGACTCAAGACTGTTCTTTCAAAACATCTAAAAATTATGCTTTGCACTGATTACATATTAAGTGGTAATTACTCCACCTCGAGGGTCCTATATATAGATGCTGACCCGCCCCCAATCATTCAAATTGTCCAGGAAGCTCTCCTGGAAAGGCCAAGTGCGGACGATGGGTGTTACCTTGCTGGTCCTTATGTCCCAAGCTTTCATTTCGGAGCTGAAGCCGCCACATACAAAAACACTGTGGTCTCTCGGATGGAACCTCAGGGCGGTGATCCTGAAGTCACTCCGGCTGCTGAACAGCTGGGTTCCTGCAACACACGAAACGGAGAGAGTCAGAAGATACTCAGGTCACAAACTAAACATCTTAACATTAAGACGCCACCTGGTACGGAGCCACAGAACACAGCCACCTGGGCCCAGGCAGCCAGGGGAGAATTTCTGGAATCACAGCAAGGGTACCGTCTGCCCTCACTCTCAGGCTACCTGAGATCCTCCACTAGCTCAACCCCACCGCACCCCTACCCGCTGGGATAAGCAATGTGCCTGAATCCACGAACACCACCTGTTAGGTGCACAGTAAACCCATGCGCATCAACCCAGTTAAAGCACATGGCAACCCTAAACCCACTTTGCAGTTTGAAGAAACCAAGGCTCAGGAAGACTGAATAACAGCTCAAAGCTACACAATTAATACCATAGATTACTCATCGGGCAGTGTAAAAACCAAGAGCGGGATGAGCCAAAGTGATTCTTCTTAGGATCAGCACCTTACAATCACACCCTTACGGCTTGCAATAGGATGCGGTGGGTGCGGTTTGCGGTAGAGTGTGGCAGGTGGGGTGCCATCAGACCCTGAGTGATCAATGAGAGTGTGACATCACAGTGACTCAGGCCACAGGCTGGAGGAAAGGCGTGTGGACCACCGTTTCTATCTGCCATGATACTGCAATCAAGCACCCTCAGGCACTGTGCAAATGTCTGCCTGTATGCACGTAACTCTGCTGTGGAAAATATCTTCTTTATCACCAAGATCACTTAGAGGTAAGCCATAAAAATGCCAGAATTGTCGATCATTTAGAACAGGTCAGACTTGGGGCACGTGGGGAACGGAACTTCTGCGCTGAGCCAAGGGATATTGGCCTCCAAAGCCAGCGTGCCTTCCTCTGCACAGTGCCACAGCCCAGGAGGGGCATCCTTGACCACCTTTGGCCCTCGAAAACCCTCCCCTGGACTGAGGTGGAGGCAGTTAGGGACCTAAGAAGCCGGAAGCCAGTGCCCTGCCAAGATCTCAAGCAGAGTCTCCTCTCACAGGAACCCAGGAGATGCGCTGGGCCCACGGATTCAGAAAGCACTTCCGGAAGGCCACCTGGCTTTGCCTTCAGGACCATACTTAATTAAATGCTCTAGCAGCTCACCAGGTGAGGAGATAAAAGTCATCAACTGGTGCTCTTGAGAGTTACAGCAGAAGTCTTGATAAAGCCAATTTGCCTAGATCATTGGTCTCCAAACTTGTCTGACAGCACAGGAACACCCTTAGGCATACGATGCCAACACGGGTATATTTATTTAATAAATAAGTGACACAGTGTGCTACTGTACCAATGTATTATGAATATAAAAACAATTACCAAAAAAAAAAAGATGATTTTGAGACAAGGACAAAAGGATAAAATAACCCATATTTTAAAACACACTTTAATATGCCATTTACTAAGAGTAGCAACAAACCTCTTGGAAATGATTAAACCAAATGAGTTGTGATATTTTTAGTAAGAGCAGCAGGACTATACTTATTCCATTTTTGTAATCTAGGGACCTTTCATTGACTCGGGGACTTGACAGCAGCTCAGTTACAGCCTCAGTTTAGACCCTGAAGTTTTCCAGAGCCCCAAAAGCCTCCTTCCAGAGATTCGAGGAGCCAGAATGGAAGACATTTACTGCTGGAAACAGGAGAGACATTTCCCACTTTCTTCAACCACTGATGCAAAGGATTTTATGAACATTTTGCTAATAAAGCTCCATTTCCCCTAATGCAAAATAATGGCTCCTGCAACTAATCTTTAACAACCCAATTCACAATCCATTGAAATTTTCATTTACAGGATTTTAGAGCAGATTAGAAAAACACTGTTCCTGGGTTAAAAGTGCAAAAATCAAAGTTTTAATAGGTGATACATTCACATCATTTGGGGCAACAAAAATTACAGAATAATACAAATGATTAAAAACATCTGTTTTCAAAATGTCCTCTCCAGGATACAAACTTTTTGGAAAGAGGCTACTCTCTTGCTCTTTGTTAAAGTATCACCTTTACCTTGATGGATGATTAAACATGTTGATTTTTTTTTTCCCCGAATATCTTCTAAGGGCCTAGAGTTGGCAGTCACTTGTCATCTGAGGAAATTCTGGAAACACTTGACTTTTTGTAAGTGAAGACTCTATGCCTCCTTAAGCTCAATAAGCCCCTCCACTGTTTTGCTACAAAATGCAACACACAGAGATCTCCGTGGTCATCGTGTGTCATCACGACGTGCTGTCAAGGGCTGGCCAGTTGGGGTCGCACTGCTGACTACAGTGAAGGGACCATGAACAGTGGCCTCGCTGTCCAACCCGAGGGGAGCAGTCAAGGCAAATATGGTTCTCTGCCCGGCGCCACGTTGAAAAGCCATTTACAGCTGGGACTGTAAATAGCAGTGTGGCAAGAACAACCATGCTGGGCACTTGTTCTTGAGTCACAGGAACATTAAAGAAGGACGCACGTGAACCAAGGTGGGAAGACGTGATTCGCCCAAGGAAATGCATTGTTCGAGGCGTAGTAAGATAACGCTGATATGCTGTCATAATACTGCTTTTCTAATAAATAACTCCCCTGTGAAGCATCAGGAAGATGAACAGACTTGTAGTGTTCTGGGTGCTGTGCCCCTTTCATTAGCTCAAAAGACAAGCAACTCTCTCAAGTTAACCAAAAAAATTGCTTCCCGGGGAATGAATCTCATTGGAAACCTGGTACTTCTTGTTCTCGTTCTTCCTCTTTCTTTGCCTTTCCTGAAACTTGTCTGGAACCCAAACTCTTCCTCGCCTTTCTGCTACAGTTGAAACCAAGTCAGAAAACCATGGTCAGAAACCAAGCGTGGGACTTCCCTGGTGGTCCAGGGACCAAGACTTCACAGCCCCAGTGCAGGCGGCCCGGGTTCAATCCCACGTTCTGCAAACTGAGAGTCCGCATGCCACAAGTCAAGATCCCACGTGCTGCCACCAACACCGAAAGATGCCACACGCCGCAACTAAGAGCCCGCGCGGCCAAGTACACAAATATTTAAAAGGAAGATGAAAGAAAGAAACCCAGCATTTAAGAGCCCAGTTAGCAGGCTCCCCGTCCAGGAAGGATGGAACAGAGGCTGCCAGCCTGTGCACCCCAGGGCTGGCCTCAGGAGCCTCGCTTCAGCCAAAGGGCTGGGGGACCCGCATGGGGGCTCAGCGGAAAGGCAATCATCACGATCCCTTGTTGGAAAAGGAGCGTCCAGGTGCCGCTGCAGCCCCCGCAATGCGAGAAGGCCCTAGCAGGCCACAAGTCTTCTCTTCAGAAGGAAACAACTGTGCCTAATGCCGACTTCTTGCTCATTTGCAATTCACTGCCAACCCTTAATTCCAAAAGGAAAAACAAACTATCTGCCTGGAGAAAAAAAATAATCCTCCCTGTTTCTTGGACCATATCATATAACCATATGCTTATTTCAGGAAAGGCAGTGAATTAGCCATGTTTTTTCAAAAAGTGTAGTGATACAGTCTTGCCAGCAATGGTACGGATGGGGGGCGGGGGAGAGGAGAGGAAAAGTGAAAGTCGAGCTGCTAAAAGATAATGACTGAACATTTTTGCTGAAAAAAAAATGTATTTGACTATGTTATTCATTCTCCATTCCCTAAAGAGACTGAGAATCTATGTCTTTTAAGTACTAAAATTTTCCAGTTGGAAGACAAGCCATAATTTATATCTTTTTTTCCTACTTTTACTTGTAATATCTCGGCCTCTGCTGTATTTTCTTTGTTAAAAGGGACCAAAACTAAAAAACGTTTCCATTTTTTAATAAGCTTCAGTTCAGTTCAGTTCAGTCGCTCCGTCTTGTCCAACTCTTTGCGACCCCATGGACAGCAGCACGCCAGGCCTCCCTGTCCATCACCAACTCCCGGAGTTCACTCAAACTCATGTCAATTGAGTCTGTGATGCCATCCAGCCATCTCATCCTCTGTTGTCCCCTTCTCCTCCTGCCCCCAATCCCTCCCAGCATCAGAGTCTTTTCCAATGAATCAACTTTTCACATGAGGTGGCCAAAGTATTGGAGTTTCAGCTTCAGCATCAGTCCTTCCAATGAACACCCAGGACTGATCTCCTTTAGGATGAACTGGTTGGATCTCCTTGCAGTCCAAGGGACTCTCAAGAGTCTTCTCCAACACCACAGTTCAAAAGCATCAATTCTTCGGCGCTCAGCTTTCTTCATAGTTTAACTCTCACATCCATACATGACCACTGGAAAAACCATAGCCTTGACTAGACGGACCTTTGTTGACAAAGTAAAGTCTCTGCTTTTCAATATGCTATCTAGGTTGGTCATAACTTTCCTTCCAAGGAGTAAGCATCTTTTAATTTCATGGCTGCAGTCACCATCTGCAGTGATTTTGGAGCCCAGAAAAATAAAATCTGACACTTTCCACTGTTTCCCCATCTATTTCCCATGAAGTGATGGAACCAGATGCCATGATCTTAGTTTTCTGAATGCTGAGCTTTAAGCCAACTTTTTCACTCTCCTCTTTCACTTTCATCAAGAGGCTTTTTAGTTGCTCTTCACTTTCTGCCGTAAGGGTGGTGTCATCTGCATATCTGAGGTTATTGATATTTCTCCCGGCAATCTTGATTCCAGCTTGTGCTTCTTCCAGCTCAGCATTTCTCATGATGTACTCTGCATAGAAGTTAAATAAGCAGGGTGACAATATACAGCCTTGACATACTTCTTTTCCTATTTGGAACCAGTCTGTTGTTCCATGTCCAGTTCTAACTGTTGCTTTCTGACCTGCATATAGGTTTCTCAAGAGGCAGGTCAGGTGGTCTGGTATTCCCATCTCTTGAAGAATTTTCCACAGTTTATTGTGATCTACCTAGTCAAAGGCTTTGGCATAGTCAATAAAGCAGAAATAGACGTTTTTCTGGAACTCTCTTGCTTTTTCCATGATCCAGCAGATGTTGGCAATTTGATCTCTCATTCCTCTGCCTTTTCTCAAAACCAGCTTGAACATCTGGAAGTTCACGGTTCACATATTGCTGAAACCTGGCTTGGAGAATTTTGAGCATTACTTTACTAGTGTGTGAGATGAGTGCAATTGTGCAGTAGTTTGAACATTCTTTGGCATTGCCTTTCTTTGGGATTGGAATGAAAACTGACCTTTTCCAGTCCTGTGGCCACTGCTGAGTTTTCCAAATTTGCTGGCATATTGAGTACAGCACTTTCACAGCTTACAGATCCCTAATTTTCGAGAGACACAACCTAAGGAGGTCTGGGGTGAGACTGTAATGCAATCAGGGCCCCAGCAACCTGTGCAAAGCGAAAGGTGATACCGAGGAGGGGTTGAGGGTCACACAGACCCAGGGCTCATCCCAGCTCTGTCACTTTCAGGAGAGCGACCCTGGGCAGGCCCCTTCTCCGCGGAGTCACGTGCCCTCAAACGCGCACGTGTTGGGAGGGCAGTAAGCAGCGTGGGATGCAGAGGATTCTAGAAGGCCCAGCAGACAGCAAACAACAAAGGGAAACTCTTCTGGTTTGAAGACAACTAAGCCCCAAATTATTGAATTCATCCTTAGCTAAACTGAAAGCTAAAACCAAGGGATATGAGTTTTCAACAGCAGGAGACTTGAGAGATTACTGACTTAAGTTTTTGTTCTGAGGCTATGAGAATATGATGCCCCGGGCTGGCCTTTACATTTTCTTAAAGAGACATGGATAAGGCTGGCAAACATTTATCAGACACTGTCTTGAAGGTGATAGCCATGATGGAAGCGGAGGTCCTGGCCTGTCACATGTGCTCCTGCTCTGAAACTTCTCAGAAACTGGGCGGCATAGTTATCACATCCCTTCCCGGGGCCATGAGACTCTGAGCACAACGCTTGGTTATATATAACCTCTAACCGTGAGACGCATCCGACTTGTTTACACATTTGTTATGGAAAATTCCACTTCTTCATTGTATGCTGCTTATAAGAAACTGAGTTTTAAAATATTTAATCCACTAACACTGATGTTATTGATCGTGTTATAATGAACTTGACTGGTATAAGCACTGTTCAGACCCTCTTGGAGTTAGGAAAAATCACTTCTTTGCCTCCGTGAATCAATAATGATACAAACAAACTATAACTCGCCATTAAAGCAAAAACATGTTGGAAATAGAACGCAGAAATGCAATTTGTTCTCTCGACACTCCTGTTGCCGCCAGGGCGCCGTCACCGATATTGCTGAGACAAGGCAGCTAGTCACGCCGGCCGGGGTCCTCCTCAGGGAGCCCCCACCACCCTTTCTCAGACAGACACACTGAGCTCCCCGAGGTGACCACCCGCGCGGCTGGGCGACACTATCTGTCCACCCTAACACCTACCATGCAGGGCCCTTTCGTCATGCGGGCTCCAGGGCCCTGAGGGGCCTCTCCAGCCCCCTCAGTAGGTCTGCATCCCAGCCCAGGTCCTGGCAGGTAACAACTCAGGTGAAACCCAAGCCTGGGTCCCCAAGAGACTGCAGGGAAGTTCAGGCCCTCTTCTCAGGGGAGAGGGCCCCTGCCTGGGGCGTGCATGGGTCCTACTGCAACTCTGCGTGGACCTGTTTCACAGTGGGCTGCACGGAGGACAGAGAGGGGACGTCACACAAACTGGTCACGCTGGGACAGAGGCTGGACCCAAGCGACCCTGGGGCCCGGCCGGCTGCACCCCACCTTGCCCGCCCATGGGTACACCGTGACCTTTCCTTCTCCTGGGCTCTGCGTGCGCATCGCGGGCTGGGGAGCGGGCTGCGGAGACATTGACAAGGGATTGGCTGCGACTGCCGGCTGCGGGTGATGGAGCTCGTGTTCCCAGGCAGGCGGCATATGACTCATTCCACTAAAATCAATATCGTTACACTCATCCTCTGGGAAGTATTCAGCCAGCTGTAAATTTAACCATCCTGACTCGAAGTTAACAAGAACAGGAGCTTGCTAACTTTCAGATCAAACTCTGCAGATCAGAAACAAGGGCTGCCTTGGCATGCCGGGCTGAGTCCTGGGGAGGGGCCCGGGCCAGAGTTCAGACATGCCCACGTCTGCACGCTCTCCCCACGGATAAGCTGGCAGCCCCTGGATCAGCTGGCAATCCTCTCGGATCTGTGGGCTCCCGGTACAAGGAATCAGGATAACAGATCTGACCTTCAGAGGCTGTTCTGAGAATTAGAGACAATGCAGGTAAGACAGAGAGCCCCGGACAAATGACAGGCCTGAAGACAGCAGCTGTGGCAGCAGCCGTAGTAACAGAAGAAATGGCAGTAGTTATAGAAATTTCTCTTACATCAAGCTTGGCCACTGCATTTAATTAACTGGACAGGGCTGAGTTTACTAACTTTAAAAAAAAAAAAAAAAAATAGTTCTCCACTTGCAAAAAGAAAGGGTCCATCCCAAAGGTATAACTTAAGTTGGTTTTCTGGGACTCGGAGGTCACCGCTGGGACATGAACAAGCCGTGACCGTGTTTAGGCTCCAGGGTCAATCAACGGAGGTCATCCTACCTGCGAAGGGAGCCAAACTGCACTGCAATCGCAATTAAACACACACAGAGATAAAGCCACCACTGCTGTGCAATAACGGTAATGAATGAAATAGCACCGTTGATTAAAAACCACCTTTGATTTATCCAGAGGGCTGGCATGAGCTTAACTAGCAGATGACAAGACGGACGTCTGTGGAGGCGGGGAGGGGCCTCAGAGGCACATTCCAAGTGTGAGATACAGGGCTGGCGGGGGCCTCCTCAAGCATGGTAGCACCCGATTTCATATATATCCACAGTTAGGGTCAGCTTCTCACCCCGAAGCTGTGTGGAAAGAGGGGGAGAAATTAAGGTTGGGACTGGAGAGAGATACTCCTGCAGGCGGAAGAGAAGAACGTGGGTGGGAACAGGGACACGTGCCTGGATCAGGGGGGCACAGCCTCCATGTCTGGATCTAGGGCCAAAGGAGTGATGACACAAACATGCCCGCACCCTCGGGAGCGCCGTATCCATGCCCACTGGCAGCAGGCCTTCCTGCTCTCCATGGGCACGGGGGGAACGCTTAACCAGGGTCCTCTGAGATGCTCTAGAAAACAGTCAAGGTGCTGAAAAGCCCGGGACTAGAGACACCCAGGCCCCTCGGGGCAGCGCTGCTCTGCAGGCTGTGGCCCCACAAGGAGCCTCCCCTTGGGCCCCTTCTCCAGAGCTGAGCGAGCCCCTGACACTCTCCTTGGGTCTTTTAATTTGGAGGCTTCTCACCCCTTCCTCTGCCAAGTGTTCTAAAATCATCAGGGCAAACACTCCTCCTGCCGGAAGGAGGGGTGCAGCCAGGACAGCCACTCACTTCATCAGAGGGATGAGTCCGGATTGGCCTGGGTGCGGCTCCTTCCCAGAGGCCCGCCGCCCCACCCCACCGCCACGAGTTATCCTCCACTCGGCAGGCAGGGAGCCAGCTGCTCGGGAGAGGGCCAAGCAGGCTCTCCTGGACTCAGTTTACACAAACTGTTGGCCTGCAACCCAGAAACAGACGTGGTGAGGGAACCCACTCCTGCCCTTCAAACGCCAGGAGACTGGCCAGAGCCTCTGCCAGTCTCACAGGCTGGAGCTGAACCCCAGTTCTGTCACTGCAGGTCACCAAACACCAGGCCTCGGTGTCTGAGTCAATGAAATGGGGATAAAAATATCTCACTGACTGGTTAGTGTGGAGACTAAATACATAATAAGCAGAGGGCCTAATATCCACTTATTCATTTCAGCTTGATACAGGCCAAACAGGGTGCCAGGAACCAGGGCTAGAGGGCCCACGGCCTGGCCCACCATGAGCACTGGCCACTTTGTCATTCCCTTTTTCCATGTTTCTGTGATGGAGGCCCCAATCATGATGCAAAAACGAGGGAAGCACCAGAAGACACTTTCTGGAAAACAAGAGCAATGATTATTGGTGGGGCCAGTCCCGGTTGGCCACTTGGGCCCACATACCCATGCCAAGGGACACAGCAATCCCAGAGCAGGAAAAGCCAGGCAGGGGCTGGGGACAGCAAGGCTGTGGGTGGTGGGGTCTGAGCAAAGAGGACACCCACCCCAAAGAAAGGGCAGGTGCCAACACATGACGAGCAGAAAGCTGCTACCCCCCACCAGGCCATCCTGTCATGGAGAAGGAAAAGATAGAGAAGCAGCTGGGAGACCCTGAAAGGTGGTCTTCCCATCCATCTGCCCTTAGACTCACACGTGGGATCAAGGCCATGCTAGGAAGCTGGCTCAGGGCCTCTTGGGAGGCTCTCGGAACTGAGCCACCAAAGCTGCCCTGTTTGGAGAAATCGTCCAGCAGCTGGGTCCGGATGCTCAGAGGAACAAGGCCATCATTTCCCACCTTCTGTCAGGCCTTGTAGGGCAGAGATGGAGCGGGGCAGGAGCTGCTTTGCTAAGTGGCCTCCATGCAGCAGGCACTTACTCTGTACATGTGATCTCAGCTGTGCCCCTCGACGAGCCCACCCGCTGGGCACTGCTACCCAGTTCACAGATGCAGAAAGACAGCTCAAGGACCCTCCCCCAAGGACACCCGGCTTGCACCCCATCCAAGCTCCTTCGGTCCCACCGTGCCTCCAGTATCCGGGAGCTGGGACCAGGTGGCACTGCCCGGATGCCCCGCACGGGCTAGTCACACATTGGGAGAGCTGACTGGGCACAGGAAGGACAATAAGGGATCCTGACCACCCAGCGCCCTGGGGGCTCCAGGGAAAGGACCACCTCCCTTGTAGCCAACAAATGCATGCCAAGTCCAAGGCCTCACCAGCCAGGCTGCAGGCTGGAATCTGCAAGAAACCAGCGCCACTTGGAACTGAACAAGCACAAGCTGGCCGGGGGCTTCCGAGGAGTCAGGCTGACTTGGTATGCCGGACACTGACTCACTTGCGCCCTGGAGGAGTCGACGAGCGCTCCCCAAGACCACCTCAGCCGAATGTACCAGAGACGTTTTGTTAGGAAGACTACAGACTGAAATGAGAGCACCAAAAATAATTAATCTGTGAGCAGATTTTATTTAAGTGTTGATTCATGGTTGTTCTATAAGCCAACAGCCCGTCAGAACTATAAATTAACGAGATAAAATGTGGCTGGCCCTCCATATTTCAGGCCAGGTATTGACGTTTCCGAATCCACAGATTTTTAACTGTATTGATTGAGGACACCAGGATAAATGGCCTTGGCGCCAAATTCCCATTAGCGACAATGGGCACCGAGTGACTAATTCCCAGAGCGCAGCAGTGAGAACGCCCTGCGTTGCCTTCTCCTGGCAGGGAGTTCTAATTAGATTGAAATGAAAAAGCCAAATCACCAAGGGCGGAAAGAGGCAGATCAAGTGAAAAGGAAGATCAGACTTGGTGGCGAGAAAGGACAAGAGAAGTCAAATGAGGTCGCGAGCCACAGGGACTGCAGGCGGAGAACATCCCCGCACACGCTGGGCCAGGGCACATGGAGCCCCCAGCCCACCCTGCGGCCCCCGTGAACCCAGCCCTGCCCAGCAAGTGCCAGCCTCAGCTCAGCCTCGTCCACACATCCACTGAGCAGCTGCTCGAGCGGGCCCTGGCCGGGTGACAGAGACCCAGGGACCAGCAGGACAGGCTCCCCCCGCCCGCCCTTCTCAGGGAGCTCCCACACTAACGGGGGTGGACGGACCCAGAAACCCAACAACCCCTCAACAGGAAAGGCCCCGTCCAGGAGCTAGAGGGCTTCCCCAAGGGCAAGGGCCAACCCCTGGCCCCTGCCTGCCCCGCTCAAGGCACAGAGTGCATGCGTGCTGCTCACCAACACGGCCCGGCACGAGGGCCTGCACACAGCTGGCGCTCAATAAGTAACAGCTGAATGAATGAGAGGGGGCCTTCAAGAGGCGAATCAGGTGGTGAGCCCATTCCCAGCAGAGGGGTGCAGGGGAAAGTGCCCCCTCACCACCCCGAGTGGACAGCAAGGCCCGGGGCGGGGTGGGGCAGGGCCAGACCTCCCCCGTCCCACCCCACACACCGCAGCTGGGGCAGCAGACGGCGTTCCCTCCAGCACAGTCCAGCACAGACCGGGTGGGGGCGGGCACATTCCCCTCCTGCGGCTCCCACCGCACCGTGGGTCACACCTGCCACCAGGGAGACCTGCCATGACTCCCTCCTGCTCCAAACTCAGCAACAGCCCCCGACCGCCACCGGCTGTGGCAGGCCCTAACTCAGCAGGCGGGAGGCCTCCTGGAAGGCCTGAACACGTCTGAACCCCCCACACTCGCTCCCACCCACACTCACACCCAGAGACCGTGGCAGGGTCTGTTTAACATCTGTTGACTGAGGAGACAGATTGTGACAAAGGGCCACCAGGAATTCACTAATGTTGTCAAACTGACTTGCATTTGATTAACCCGCCAGCATCACCTGCGTGGGAAACTCATCCCACCTCCACCCCTGGGCAGGCGATGCAGGCACCCGTGGGTGCTCAGTGATGCTGGTCTGGGGAGCAGCATGTGGGGAAGGCACGCCCCATGGTCCAGGACACGTGTGGAGCTGGAGCTCCCATTCCTGCACCCCCAGACTCACCTCCCCCAGCTCCCTGCACCCCACACACACCACATGGTTCATGCTCCCATGATGGATCCATCCTCGTTCCATCTGCTGAAATTCCACTTCCCTCCTCCTCCTCACCAGCTCCCCTCTATCCTGATTCTCTGTCTCCCCTATTCCTGCATCAGCTTGGGCCCCACTTCCTCAAGGAAGCCTTCCTTGATCTTCCAGGCTACATCATCTCAGCCTTTCACTGTTCTCTGGGACTCCCTGTATGTCTGTCTCCACCAGCAGATGGGAGCTTCTCCAGGGTGGATCCTGGGGCTTGTTCACCTCTGTGTCTCCAATACCAAGCATGGCTTCCTGGATCCACGGGCAACGCAGTGTAGCAGTCAGGCCACCAGCCTCGGAGCCTGGTAGACCTGTGATCATCCTGGCTCGGCCACTGCCCGGCTGTGCCTCTGGGTCTGCGTGACAAAGGGGACTCTGGAGGCGCCAGTCTCAAGGAGTAAGTGGGGCCTCACCCTGAACAGAAGGCTACAGAAGACCCTGCACACAGCAGGCACTTGGTGACAGGACCTCCTACTGTCATTGACTCAACGGTCACCATTACCCAGCGGGACCAAACCCCCGGAGCCGCAGCTCCCTCTCGGCCTGGACAGGCTCCCAGGAAGGTCACGGTCTGAGGAGCGCACACACCCAGCACGGTGGAACGGGCATGGAGTCTGCAGTGGCACAGGTGTGGCTCCAAACCCCACCTTCCGTGCACCCCTGGAGGCCCCGAGCCAGTCCCTTGCCCCTCTGAGCCTCAGTTTCATCACCTGGGAAATGGGGAAAACGGTGGCTGGCAGGATCGACGTGTCACATGCAAAGCCTGGAACACTGCACCCACCGCCCTCATGGCTGTCAGCCTGGTCACCACCCCACCGACTGACAGCCCCCGGGGCTCGGTCACAGGCGCTGCGAGGCACGCATAAGGCTACCCTGCATGACCCAGCAGGAGACAAGGACACTCGGGGTGAGGAACAGACCCACTGCACCCGAGCCGCGGGGCAGAGTGAGGGCCCAGGCTCTGGGGGTGCTCAGCCCACTGTTTGCTGGGCTCTGGGAGAAGCCTGGGCCCCCAGCGTCTCCCCAGCTGGGCCAGGCAGGCAGGGGCGTCCCAGGGATCAGTGTGAACCCAGGCCTCCCCTCCTGGCCCTAGTGGCGGTACCCAGAACAAAGTGAGCCAGGAGGAAGCCAGGGAGGCACCAAGGGCAGCCAGCCTGGGGTCAGGGGGCTAGGCTGGAAGCCAGCTCCGTCCTCACTGGAGAACCACGGCCAGGCCCGTGGTGCTCCCAGCGCCTGCCGCCCAGGAAAGCTGGGGAGTGGAAAAGTTCCCTTGCTGACTTCTCTCTCCTTCTCGCCCTGCTTGTCAAGCACCCCCTGAGGACCCAGCCAGCACAAATCCATCTCACCCAGAGGCCGGTGCGGGGCAGGCGGGCATGAAAGCAGAACTCGTTTGCAGACTTCCCTTATGAGCTGGAATCGTTCCTTACAGCCTTTCAACGGTAATGAATTGACAGGAATTCTAAACTGATTCCAACCAAAGGACACTGTGATAAAGCTAAATCTATTTCAGTACAAATTGCATGTCAGAAGTTGATTAAAAAGCCACCTCTTTATCCAGCCCCACAGCTTGGGGCCGAGACAACCTTGGGGCTCTGTCCTCCAGGCGAGTTGGCCGAGGCCCACCGTGAACCTCTCCGTGGAGAGGCTCCGTTTCAGCCAAATGGAAACACACTCCCCAAGCTGCATCGCCCCTGATCCCAGGTGCCCCAGCCCTGAAAATGGCTGCAGCCTGTGGCCGCAGGATTCCACCCCCGCACCCCAACCTGGCCAGGAGGAGCCTCCCCAGAGAGAACGTTGGCTCAGCTGCCAGCTCGCAGGAGGCGGCGCCTCAGGGGAAGGATACAGAAAAACATACCTGTTTCGAGGTCTGTGAGGTGCAGGGCGAAGTCGAAACCGCCGCTGAGGATGCGCCGGCCGCAGGGGGACCACCGGGCGGCCCGCACTGCCTCGCTGTGCAGGGAGTAGGTCTGCAAACAGCTCCCTGAGTCCACGGCGTTCCACACCTACGAGGCAAGCACAGCGACACACGGCATGAGTGGGACCCCGACCTCGGGCTCAGCTGGGCCCTCTGCATGGGGAAAACGCTCCCACAGTGGAACTAGACTCCCCATATTTGACCATCCAAGCAGGATCTAGATGCGAAATTCTCTTGGTGGAAATATAATAAGGCCTTAGGACTGGCAGGTCACGAGGGAGCCGTTCCCAAAATTTTTTCTGGGGTTAAGGGAGCCCACAAGGAAACAGCCTGTCCTGTGTCCTGCCACGCACCTGCCTAGCCCTTCTCACCTGCTTCACACCTGCTTGCCACCTGTGCCTCTGACCTCTGTCCTCTGAGACAGGACTTTCTGAGCCCCGCAATGGACATGGCAGCAGGCCAGGCCATCTGCATACGTCCCGCTTTAAGACTAAAATCCAAACTAGAGCCTGCCACACCGGTGCCTGCAACCAGACCAGGAGCAGACACCTGCCCGAGGGGCACGCTGTCCTTTTTCCTGGGAGAGAAGGTACCATCCCTCCCTGGGCCCCTGTTCTCTGTGGAGAGTGATGCTCATGGCAGAAATCCCTGTGTACACTTAATGACCTCTGAAATGTGTTTTTAAGCCCTCAAGTACAGAACTGAACATTCCGAGAGCAGGGACCATTCGGGCGTGAAAGAGCTGCATTTGGCTTCCCACCAGCTCTTGCAGCAAACTCCGCCAACCACCATGAGCCCCCCAGGAAAGACTAGCAAGCAAGGAGCCTGAGCCAGCTAGCCCTACGCCTGACACAGGGGGGTGCTCAATAGTACAAGTATCCCCCTCTCTGGTGTCACCCCAGGAAGAAGGGGACACTCTCACCGACCCTCCGAGCTGGGTTAGAGGCGTGAACAAAGGAGCCAGAAGGCACCTGCTGCGCCTCCCGAGTGACGCTGCTGCTCACAGGTCATGTGACTTGGCCGAGAAGCTTGGCCTCTCCTGGCCTCAGTCTCCACCTCCACATAACGGGGGTAAGCGGGGCCCCACTCCCAGGCAGCAGTGGCGGGGAACGAGAGAGGGTTGGGCACGCTGCACCGTGCCTGGCGCCCGGCAGGAGCTGCGGTGCTGGAGGCTGTGCTTTCTTGAGGCGTGTAGAGCATGTGGTTTTTAACAGCAGGATTCCCTGACCCTCTCTTGTTTCCTTAGTAAGAGTAAACCCAAAGCATGCCCACACGCATCCACAAACTGGATGTGAACAATAACCTCCCCTTTCAAGATGAGAAAATTCACCCTGTCACATTCTGAAGGTTCTCAAAATGCACAGGATCAGAGTTCTGAAAGCGTTATTTCCCAGGCATATGTAAATATCTAAGATTAAGAAAACAAGAGGTCAACAGTGGCCTTCAAAGGATGTTGAGAGACCTCGGTTCCTTTCTTCCTTGTGAGGGGTCAACAGCTGGGGTTTCAGACTGAAAAGCAAAAACCAGCAGCATTTACATTTAGAAATATGAACAGAAATAACAGAGGAGGCAGCCAGAAGACTTCAAAGTGAAGTGGGAATTCATGGTGGAAAGGCAGAGCACAGGAAACTGCTGTTTTTTTCCAAAACTATGTACAAGTATGACTTGAATAGAAACAATAAAGTAAAATTAATGAACTAGATCTACAGGGTTATAGTCCTGAATACATAAGGCAATGCACACTGTTGCATATATTCAGTATGATGTCATCTAAGCTTTAAAAGCACATAAAAACACCACCTCACATCCATTAGAATGGCTTCTATTATTTAAAAAAAAAGAGAAGAAGATAAGTGTTGGCAAAGATGTGGAGAAATCAGAACCTTTGTACATTGTTGATGGAAATGCAAAACGGTTTGCTCACTAGAGGGAAAAAAAGTATAGCAAAACCTCAAAAAATTAAACATAGAATTATAATATGAACCAGCAATTGTTCATATTATATATATGTGTGTATATATATATATATATAACCATACACTTGTGTATATATGCTCAAAAAAGTAAAACCACGGTCTCAAAGACATATTTGTACCCCAATGTTCATAGCTGTTGATGGATGGGGCTGTGTTCCCTCCCTGTATTTTGGCTGAGGCCAAACTGTGGTAAGGGTAAGGTCGGTAATGGTGACCTCCTTCAAAAGGGCTTATGCCAGAACTGTTGTATTCAGTGCCCCTGACCCCACGGCAGCCACTCAACCCACGCCTCCACCGGAGACTCACACAGGCAGGTCTGACTCAGTCTCTCGTGGGGCCGCTGCTCCTTCCTCCTGGGTCCTGGTGCACACAGGCTTTGTTTGTGCCCTCCAAGAGGCTGTTTCCCCAGTCCTGTGCAAGTTCTGTAATCAAGTCCCACTGGCCTTCAAAGTCAAATTCCCTGGGGGTCCTCAGCCCCTTTGCCAGATCCCTACATTGGGAAATCTATTGTGGGCCCTAGAACTTTCACAACAGTGACAAAAATCACTGCAGATGGTGACTGCAGCCATGAAGTTAAAAGACACTTGCTCCTTGGAAGAAAAGCTACGACCAACCTAGACAGCACATTAAAAAGCAGAGACGTGACTTTACCGACAAAGGTACGTCTAGTCAAAGCTATGGTTTTTCCTGCAGTCATGTATGGATGTGAGAGTTGGACCATCAAGAAAACTGAGTGTTAAAGAATTCATGCTTTTGAACTGTGGTGCTGGAGAAGACTCTTGAGAGTCTCCTGGACTGCAAGATAAAACCAGTCAATCCTAAAGGAGATCAGTCCTGAATATTCATTCAAAGGACTGATACTGAAGCTGAAGCTCCAATCTTTTGGCCACCTGATGCAAAGAACTGACTCATTTGAAAAGACCCTGATGCTAGGAAGGATTGAAGCCAGGAGGAGAAGGGGATGACAGAGGATGAGATGGTTGGATGGCATCACAGACTCGATGGACATGAGTTTGAGTAGGCTTCGAGAGTTGGTGACGGATAGGGAAGCCTGGCGTGCTGCAGTCCATGGGGCTGTGCTGCAGTCTGTGGGGTCACAGAGAGCTGGACACGACTGAGTGACTGAACTGAACTGGACTGAATGTCCATAGCTGCATTCATTATTCACAACAGTCAAAAGATGGAAGCAACCCAAGTGTCCACTGATGAATAAATGGATAAACAAAAGGTGATCTATATATATACATATACATGTATATCACATACATGTACACTTACACAGTGAAATATTACTATCTTAAGAAATGAAATTCTGACACATCCCACCATATGGATAAACCCTGAAGACCTCACGCTGAGTGAAGTGAGCCAGTCACAAAAAGTATAATCTCACATACAAGAGGTTCCGAGAGCAGTCAAAATCATGGTAGAAAGTAGAGCAGTGGTTACCTGGGATTGCCGGGAGGGGGAAACGGGGATCATGTTAATGGGGACACAGTTTCAATTTTGTAACATGAAGAGTTCTGCAGATGCATGGTGGTGATGGCTGTACAACAATGTGAATGCACTTAGACTTGTTGTCTAATCATTAAGTGGTGACCAACTCTTTTGCGACCCCATGGACTGTATAGCCCAACAGGTTCCTCTGTCCACAGGATTTCCCAGGCAATACTGGAGTGGGTAGCCATTTCTTCCTCCGGGGGAATCTTCCTGACCCAGGGATCAAAGCTAGGTTCTCTGCATCGGGAGTGCGGAATCTCAGCCACTGGACCACCAGGGAAGCTACCTTAATGCCAATGAATCTACACTGAAAAATGGCTACATCTTATGTAGCCATTACATATTATGTAAATCTTATGTGTATTTCATCACAATTTTAAAAACACACAGAAGGGACTTCCCTGGTGGTCCAGAGGCTAAGACCCTGCACTCCTAATGCAGAGGACCTAGGTTTGATCCCCAGGCAGGGAATTAGATCCCACATGCCTCAACTAAGACCCAGCACAGCCAAATAAATAAATTAAAAGTATTTTTAAATGTTTAAAATAAATAAAAACTCACATGAAGCAAAACTCTACCATGTTTATTTGCACACTGAAGAAGGCTGAGCACCTAAGAATTGATGCTTTTGAACTGTGGTGTTGGAGAAGACTCTTGAGAGTCCCTTGGACTGCAAGGAGATCCAACCAGTCCATTCTGAAGGAGATCAGCCCTGGGATTTCTTTGGAGGGAACGATGCTGAAGCTGAAACTCCAGTACTTTGGCCACCTCATGCGAAGAATTGACTCATTGGAAAAGACTCTGATGCTGGGAGAGATTGGGGGCAGGAGGAGAAGGGGACGACAGAGGATGAGATGGCTGGATGGCATCACTGACTCAATGGACGCGAGTCTGAGTGAACTCCGGAAGTTGGTGATGGACACAGAGGCCTGGCGAGCTGCGATTCATGGGGTCGCAAAGAGTCAGACACGACTGAGCAACTGAACTGAACTGAATAAGACTACAAAAATCTTCATGGAAGGCCTTTCCTGGTGGTCCAGTGGCTGAGATTCTGCGTTTCCACTGCAGAGGGCACAAGTTGGATCCCTGCTCAGGGAGGAAGATCCCACAGGCCTCTCAACCAAAAAATAAATTCAAAAAGAAAATACATATGGAGAGGGTAGTCACTTCTAGGAATTGAGGGCGAGGGGCAGGGCTGGGGGAAGGGAGCTGTGAATACCATCCTGTATTTCCCCTGGAGAGAGGCAGAGAGAGGGTCAGAAAATCAATGTGCTCTGCAGCACATGTGCCCAAATGTTCCCATCTATTAAATGCATTCATTTACTTATTCATTCAACAAACATCTCCTGAGTACCAGACGTTGGAGCGGGAAGGAAGGGAAGGAGGAGGAGGAGGGGGTAGATGGGAATCCCAATCAAAGAAAGAAGAGACTCTGAACCCTGTGACACCAAGGCCAAATCAGCGACCAGAGAGGTCTGATTTCTCGGCCACCACCTCCTGAACCAGTCGTGGAAACACGTTTCAGGAAATCCAGCAATCCCTAAGCTGCCCAACAACTCCCCTCCAAAGTGAAAAATGCGTACTTGGCTCTCCTGGTTGATATATACACAACGATAGCATCAGAATCAATGCAGACCAGTCAGCCGCTTCCCAAAGTACCCGGGGTGAAGAAGAGAAGAATCTTTGCTAATCGCTCTCCCTAATTGAATTTAATGTTCACTGTCAAGTTTTAAAGATTAATTCCCAAACACTGCAGCAGTCTGACATGTGTACCTTTTTTCAATTAAGTAATTAGGAGATCCCAATCTACCTCCGTGGAGTTAAGGAGTTACGGCTTCTGTCAAATGTGCTAAGATGACTTGATGTGTTAACTGGAGACATTCTGTGTGTCCAACGAAAGATTTAGGAAGAACATGGCAAGTGAAGTGTGGTGCTGTAGCTTGCTCATCCCACATTTCCTGAGGCTTCCGTGTCCCGGTTCCTGAG
Source organism: Bos indicus (assembly GCF_029378745.1). Classification (NCBI taxonomy): domain Eukaryota; kingdom Metazoa; phylum Chordata; class Mammalia; order Artiodactyla; family Bovidae; genus Bos; species Bos indicus. The sequence continues at coordinate 65,408,971 of NC_091780.1, read as the reverse complement.
TTGTGGCCCCACCAGGAGCTCCCCCTAGTCTCTCAAAACCTATTGCTTTAGCCACAGGTCATGTTCTTTCGGTCTGTCTGCCTGCCTTTTGTTCTTTGTTATAAAACAAATACAATCTCCATTTAAAAATACCCAAATTCTATAAAAGTACTGAAAGGAAAACCCCATAGGAACCAACAATAGGACTGCTGTTTCTCTGATGATATTGGAAATAGTTGTGTTCTGTGAAATTTAAAAAAAAAAAAGAGAGAGAGAGAGAGAGGAAACACAAAGAAAAAAATAAGAGTCTGCCATCATCCCACCACCTGGAGACAACCGTTTCAGACTTCTGGGTGAATCTTCGTTTGGCCTGGTCCTGCCAGCTCCTGCCTTGTGGCTCTTCCTGGTTTTAAGCCCCAGCTCCTAACCTCCTGTCCATCCTTGAGCCCTTGCTGCCCCCCAGGATATCGTTCTAGAGACCACTGTCAGGCTTGCACAGCTTAGCAAAATCCTGTGTAGTCAGTGCCCAAGCCTTCACCATACCATTTACCTGCAAAAGCTGTGAGAATCCTTCAGGGTGAGTATGTTCAAGGGCTGGAATTGTGCTGGATCCACCGACTAATTTGGGGAGATGACTTAACAACACTGAGTCTTCTGATCCATGAACAAGATATATGGCTCCTTTTATTTAATTTCTCTTGTTGTTGTTCAGTCATCAAGTCATGTCCGACTCTTGCAACCCAGTGGACTGTAGCCCTCCAGACTCCTTTGTCCACAGTATTCTCCAGGCAAAAATACTGGAGTGGGTTGCCATTTCCTTCTCCAGGGAATTTTTCTGACCCAGGAATCATCTAAGCAATGGTTTAGAGTTTTCTGATGAAAAAATCTTAGATACCTTTTGTCAAACTTATCCCTATTAATTTCATGTTTGGATGACATTATAAACGGTATTTAAAATTTTGTCATTTCAGGTTCTTCTCTTCTAATATGCAAAAATACAATTAATTTTTGTATATTGACCTTGAATTCTGCAAACTTGCTAAACTATTAGTCCTAGAAGCTTTTTCTGTACATTCAGTAGAATTTTCTACATGAACAATCATGTATATGAACAAAAACAATTTCACTTCTTTTCCAATCTAGATATCTTTTATTTCTTTTTCTTGCCTTATTGCACAGGCTATAATCTCCAGAACAATGCTGAATAGATGTGGCATGAGTAAACACCCCTGTCTTGTTTCTGACACTACAGGAAAAGCAATCACTCTTTATAGTTAAATAAGATGTTAGAGGTAGAGGTGGGAATGGGTGGGAGGTGGGAAGGAGATTCAAGAGGGAGGGGGACATATGTGTACCTATGGTCAACTCATGCTGATGTATGACAGAAATCAAGCCAATATTGTAAAACAATCAACATTCAACTAAAAACAAATACAATAAAAAAGAAACAAAACAAAAAAAGATGCTAGAAGTAATGTTTTCATAAACGTGCCTTAACAGTTTGAAAAAATTATCTTCTATTTCTAGTTTGCGTAAAGTAAAGGGATGTATGTAGGATTGATTTGCTAAATTTTATTTGAAACTTTTACATCCATGTTCATGAGATATTAGTCTGTTACTTTCTTCTCTTGCTTTGGTACCAAGGTAGCCTCATAGAACAAACTGGAAAGTGTTTCCTCTTCTTCGATTTCCTGGAAGAGTTTGAGGAGAATTATGTGTTAATTTTCTATGGCTGCCTGTAACAAAGCACCACAAACTGGGCGGTAGATAGATAGATATGTACTGTCTCACAGTTTTGGAAGCCAAAAGCCTGAAATCAGGGCAGGACTGGTCGCTCCCAAGGGCAGTGAGGAAAGGATCTGTTCCAGACCTCTCTTCTTGACTTGCAGATGGCTGTCTTCATGTCCATCTGGTATTCTCCTTCTATGCCTGTCCCCAAATATTCCCCTTTAATGAAGACGTAAGTCATACTGGGTTAGGGTCCATTCTGAAGATTTCATTTTAATTTGATTACCTCTGTAAAAATCCTATCTTTAAATAATGACATATTCTGAGCCAATGGGGGGTTAAGACTTCAAAATACAAATTTTGAGAGAGACACAATTCAACTCATAACAAATTGCTACTACTTCTTGCTTAAATATTTGGCAAAATTCACTAGTGAAGTTTTGGGGCATGGAGTTTTCTTTATGGGAAGGGTTTTAAATAGGAATTCAATTTCTTTAATAGAGACAAGGCTTTGGGAGTTATCTAACTCTGTGGGTGAGCTTTAAGTGTCTGAGTCTCTTAAGGGGTTTATCCAGGTCATCTAAGTTGTAGAATTCCTTGCTAGAAAGTTGATCACAACATTACCTTTGTTGTTGTTGAATTGCTAAGTCATATCCAACTCTTGCAACACCATGGACTATAGCCCACCAGGCTCCTCTGTCCATGGGATTTCCCAGACAAGAACATTGGAGTGGGTTGCTATGTCCTTTTTCAGGGGATCTTCTTGACCCAGGGATCAAACCCACGTCTCCTGCACTGACAGGTGGATTCTTTACCACTGAGCCACCAGAGAAGCCCAACATTACCTTGGTACTCTCTTAATATCTTTAGAATTTGTAATTAAGTCACTTCTCTCATTCCTAATATTGGTAATTTGTATCTTTTTTATTCCTGATGAATGGTTAAAGTTTTATCACTTACACTGATTGCAAGGAACCAGTTTTTTATTTCACTGACTTTACTGTTTATCTGTGTTCTATTTGAATTATTTCTGCTCTATCTTTATCACCTTTCTTTTGCTTATTTTGGGTTGAATTTTCTTTTTCTGTATGTCTTAAAGCGGGAGCTAAGACCATTGATTTAAAATTTTCTTCTTTATTAATACAGGCATTAATGCTATAAATTACCATCTGAGAACTGCTCTAGCTACAGTCCACAAAATTTTATATGTTGGGTTTTCATTTGCATTTGGTTCAAAATGTTTTCTAATATTCCTATCAGCTTCTCCCGGGACTCAGAGATTATTTACATATGTGCTGTTTAGCTTCCAAATATTTGGAATATCTGTTATTGATTTTTAATTTAATCCTATCATCATTAGATAATATACTTTGAATAATTTCAATCCTTTTAAATTTACTGACACCCTTGTTTTATGGCCTATAATATGGTCTATCTTGGTAAACATTCCATGTACACTTGAAAAGAATGTGTATTCTGCTGTTACATGGAGTATTTTATCAATGTCAATTCGGCCAAGTTGAGTGATAGTGTTGTTCAAGTTTTCTATACCTTTACTGATTTTCTGCCTACTTGATCTATTGATTATTGAGAAAAGGGTATTGAAAGCCCCAACTATAATTGTGGATATGACTGACTCTTCATGCAGTTCTATAAGTTTTGCTTCATGAATTTTAAAACTCTTATTAGGTGTATACATATTTATGCCCCTAATGTTAAGCACCTCATGTTACATCCTTTGATAAATGAACCCTTTATCATTATAAGATGAGATTCACTGAGGTTTTGGTTACATGGATTTCTAATTTTTCATCAGATTTGGAAAACTTTTAGCCATTATTTATTTAAATAATTCGTTCTGCTCTCCCTTCTTCTGAAGACTCTGATTTCATGTGTGTTGGGTAAGCATGACGTTGTCTCACAGTTCACTGATGCTCTGCTTATTTTTCTCCTAAACTTTTTACTATCTGTGTTCCACTTTAGATGGTTTCTGGTTTTCAAATTTGCTATTTTACAGTTAATGATTTGCAAATAATTACATCTAGTGTATTTTTCCTCCAAAACATTTTTCACGTCTAGAGTTTGATTTGGATTTTTCTTCTGTCTTCCTTAACATGCTCAAGCTTTTCTCTACTTCTTTGCATATCTGGGGCATATTTATAAAAATTGGTGCAACATTCTTATTTGCATCATCTGTGCCATTTGTGAGTGTGTTTCTATTTTTCATTTTTCTTCTCATCATGGTTCAGATCTTTCTAATTCTTTCACATGTCTTACAATCTTTGTTCAGAAGCAAGACACCATGAATTTTACTTTAGTGGATTTTTTTTTATTCCTATAATACTCTTAAGGTTTGTCCTGGGACACAATTAGATTACTTGGAAAATGTTCACTTCTTGCCAAGATAGTCTCTAAGCTTTGATAGGAGGAACCACAGCAGCATTTATTTAGGGCTGTTTTACTTCACTCCTGAGGCAATACCCTTGTGAATTACAAGGATTTCCCACTCTGGCTTATGGGAATATGAAATATTCATGGTCCTGTGAGCTCTGGGGATTGTTCATCTTATTCCTTTCAAGTGGCTCTTTCCTCACCTGGGGGAGCTTCCTCATACACATGTGCTGATCAGTATTTCACTGAAGATACTGAGGGGAGCTCCTACAGATCTCTGGAGCACCCCCTCTCGCCCCAGGCAGCACTCTAATGCCTGATTCTCTATTTTGAGAACTCTAGCTGCTGTGACGTTCCTGGATTCCAGCTCTGCCTCCTCAACCCAGGAAGATCACTGGGACCCGTCTGGGTGTCTCCTCCCTGTGCTATAGGCCAGAAACTCTCACCTGGCGGGTAACCTGAAACAATCTCAGGGACCATGCCATTTTTCCTCTCTCAGGGATCACTGTCTACAGTACCTGGTGTTCAGTGTCTGAAAATCACTGTTCCCTTACATTTCCTCTGTTTTTCTTTAAGCTTGAAGCATAAATCTGGCCCCATATTACTCCATCTCTGCCAAAAGCGCAAGTTCTCTTAAGTTATTTAGAAGTGTGTGATTTAATTCTCAAATGTTTATAGAGTTATTTTTTTTATTTTTCAGTCATTATTATTTATTAAAAATTTAATTCCATTGTGATCAGAGACTAGGCTATTGTTTAAACCCTTTTAAATGTATTGAGATTTGCTTTACATCATAGCTCATGCCCTACCTTAGAGAAGTACTATTTGAATTTGAAAAACATCTACACACTGCACTTTATGTACAGTGTTCCCTAAACGTTAGTTCAGGTAGCTGACAAGGTTACACAGATCTTCTATCTTTACTGATCTGTCTAGTTGTTCCATCAATTACTTAGAGAGAGTGTTATAATATCCAACTATGGCTATAGATTTGCTTATTCTCCCTTGAATTCTGTGAAAACATCTTCATGTATTTTGAAGCTCTGTTATTAGGTAGAGATTGCTATATCTTCCTGATGAATTGATCCTTTTATCATTATGAAAAGTCCCTCTTATCTCTGGTAATACCTTTTGTCTTGAAGCCTATTTTATTGTTCAATACTACAATACTTTCGGTCTTCTTAAGCTTACTATTTGGATGATATCCCTTTATTCCATGCATTTACTTTTAGCTTCTTTCTTTTTTGCTTTAAGTGCACCTCTTGCCAACAATATACAATTTAGTCTTGCTTTTGTATCCATTCTAACAATCTTCTTTTTGAAGATTTTTTTTTTAAATCTTAAAATTTTAATGTGGGCCATTTTTTAAGTCTTTATTGAAATAATTTTTTACAATATTACTTCTATTTTATGTTTTGTTTTCTTGGCTGACAAGTGTATGGCATCTTAGCTCCCTGCCAGGGACTGAACCCACATCCCCTGCATTGGAAGGTGAAGTCTTAACACTGGACTACCAAGGAAGACCCCTGACAATCTCCTTTAATTGTAGCATTTAATTGATATACATATAATGCAATTGTTAATATGAGCAGATTTACATCTATCACTCTGCTCTTTTTTTTTCTGTCTTAACCTGTGCTTTATTCCTCTTTTCCTCCTTTGAGCTATGCCTCAACATTTTTTTAAGTGTTTACGCTAAGGATTACAATACACATGCTTAATATTTTAAAGTCATCTTAGAGTTAAACTGTACTAGTTTACATAAAATATAAGAAGCTTGCAACCATAAATATCTTTTCTTGAACCCTATCCTTTATGCTATAGCTGTTATATGTATTATACCCACATGTTATAAACCCCACAATGTAATGTGATAATGTTTGCTTTAAATAGTCGTGTATTTTTTTAATGTAAGAGGAAAACATAATCTTTTATATCTTCCCACATATTCACCATTTACAGCCTCTTCAATTCTTCTAGAGATGTGAGTTTCTATCCGGTATCATAGTTCTCTGTCCAAAAGAACTTCCTTAACATTTCTGCAGTGCATATCTGCTCAACAAATTCTCGCCTACTTTTCATTCATCTGAAAATGTCTTTATTTCACCTTCATTCTTAAAGGATACAGAATCATGAGTTGAAATGTTTTTAATGGCACTCTAAAGGTGCCATTCCACTGTCTCTGAACTCTACTGTTTCTGATAATAAGTCAGTATATATATTTTTATATCATTATTCCTTTCCACATGACATTCATTTTTCTCTGGCTACTTTTAAGATTTTCCTCTTTATCTTTAGTTTCCAGAAGCTTAACTATGCTAGGTCACAGTGTGATTTCCTTTACATTTGCCTTGTTTGGGATCTGCAGGGTTTGGCTTTCTTTTTCTTTTGAATCTGGAAATGTACATATTTTCACCAAATTTGGTGAGGTTTTAGGCATTATTTCTTTGAATAGTTTTTTCTTCCCCACTCTCTCTCTCATCTTTGACTCCAATTAGGAAGCGACAGTTAGAACCAGACACAGAACAATGGACTGGTTTCAAATTGGGAAAGGAGTACGTCAAGGCTGTATATCGTCACCCTGCTTATTTAACTTAAATGCAGAGTACATCATTCAAAATGCTGGGCTGGAAGAAGCACAAGCTGGAATCAAGATTTCCAGGAGAAATATCAACAACCTCAGATATGCAGATGATACCACTCTAATGACAGAAAGCAAAGAGGAACCAAAGAGCATCTTGATAAAGGTGAAAGAGGAGAGTGAAAAAACTGGCTTAAAACTCAACATTCAAAAAAACGAAGATCATGGCATCTGGTCCCATCACCGCATGGCAAACGGGTGGAGAAAGGTGGAAATGGTGACAGATTTTATTTTCTTAGGGTCCAAAATCACCATGGACAGTAACTGAAGGTATGAAATTAAAAGATGCTCGCTCCTTGGAAGAAAACCTATGACAAACCTAGACAATACACTAAAAAGCAGAAACATCACTTTGCCAACAAAGGTCCGTATAGCCAAAGCCATGATTTTCCCAGTAGTCATGTATGGATGTGAGAGTTGGACCACAAAGAAGGCTGAGCACTGAAGAATTGATGCTTTCTAACTGTGGTGCTGGAGAAGACTCTTGAGAGTCCCTTGAACAGCAAGGAGATTAAACCAGTCAATCCTAAAGGAAATCAACCCTGAATATTCACTGGAAGGACAGATGCTGAGGCTCCAATACTTTGGCCGCCTGATGCAAAGAGCCGACTCATTAGAAAAGACGCTGATGCTGAGAAAGATTGAGGGTAGGATGAGAAGGAGGTGACAGAGGATGAGATGATTAGATGGCATCACTGACTCAATGGACATGAGTTTGAGCAAACTCTGGCAGATAGTGAAGGACAGTGAAGGGAAACCTGGTGTGCTGCAGTCCACGGGGTCACAAAGAGTTGGACATGACTTAGCAACTGAACGACAACAATGCACATACGAAAAGTACTATATATTACACACACACTATTCAGTTCAGGTCAGTTCAGTCGCTCAGTCGTGTTCGACTCTTTGCAACCCCACGAACCACAGCACGCCAATCCTCCTTGTCCATCACCAACTCCCGGAGTCCACCCAAACCCATGTCCATTGAGTTGGTGATGCCATCCAACCATCTCATCCTCTTATATACTACACAAATATCTCTGGCTATTGTCCAGAGGTCCCTGAACATCTCTTCCTTTTTCCCTCTATTCTTCTTCTCTGCTTTCAGGTTGAATAATTTCTATTACTCTATTTCCAAATTCACTGGCTCCTTCTTCCGTCCTCTCCATTCTGCAGTAGAGTCCAAAGCACACACTCTTTATTTCAGACACTACTATATTTTTCAGCTCTAGACTTTTTATCCCCTTATAAGTTTCTACTTCTGTACAGAGATTTCCTAGTTTTTTACTCATTGTGACTATATTTTCCTTTGTGTCTCTGAGCATTGTCTTAACTGTTTTAAAACAACTGTCTGCTAATTTTAACACTGGGATTATCTTGGAGAGAAACCCTTTCTCTTGAATATAGGTCCCCTTTTCCTATTTCCTACTATATTGAGTACTTTGGAGTGAAATACTAGGTATTATTGGGCTTCTCTGGTGGCTCAGATGGTAAACAATCTGCCTGCAATTCAGGAGATCTGGATCGAGAAGCTCCCCTGGAGAAAGGGATGGCAACCCACTCCAGTATTCTTGCCTGGAGAATTCCATGAATAGAGGAGCCTAGTGGGCTACAGTCCATAGGGTCACAAAGAGTCAAACATGGCTGAGTAACTCACACATACTAGATATTATTAATACAAAATTTACATTGTATAAGCTCTGGATTCTGTTATGTTTCTCTGAAGAACATCAACTTAAATTTTTTTTTAAACAGGGAGCTAACTTCCCCCTATTCAAATTTCAAACTCTGTCTCCTCTGTTATGTGCAGCAGTAGAAATTTCTATTCAGTTCTCTCAATATAACCTGAGCTTCTTAGAATCTGCCCCATTTGTGGATTCAGGAGTCATCAGAGATTTGGGTAGAGTCTATATACAGAACTTGTGGCTTCCCCTCTCTCCTTCCTTTCTGAGATTTCCCTCCTCACTCTTTAGCTGCTCTCGTTGCCCCAAATTATGTCCTCTGGCTCTTCAAGTCAGTAACACTGCAGGTTTTCTATCTGAACTTTAGCTGCTCTGCCTGGTACTGACTGGAGCCTACTCTCATGCAGAAAAACGTAAAGCAGGAAATTCACCAGTTCCCTTTTCCTCTTCTAAGGGAAGGCTCCCTTCTAGGTCTGCTTGCTTTCTGTCGCTCTCCAATACGCTTAGGCAGTTAGTTGTGTTTTTGTTCAGTTTATAATTGTCAGCTGCGGGAAAGTTAGTCTGATGGGAACTGCTGCTTAGCTACTGGAAGTCAAATCTAATATTCAATTTTAAGCATCTGGTTTGCAGTAATAGAGACTAATACCCCACCCTATCTCTTCCCCTCCACCCTCACACCCGACATATACATACTTCTTTGCCCCAGTACTTCAGTCAAAATCTCCCTACATCCTGAATCCTGGTGGGAGTATTTAGAATAGTGAGGAGATTGGACCATTTGTCCTGCGGGTGAGACACTGTGTCACGGAGATGACAAAGCAGGCCAGTGTGATGTACAAGCTGATGTCATCTACTGCAGGCATGAAAGAGGAGCCGGGAATGACTTGAGGAGATAGTCCCACCCACACAGATCTCCCCACCCTGTCAACTTCAGGAAAACTTGTAGAGGGCCTCAGAAGCCTGCAGCGTTCCTACCACATGCAATTAGAGGAGTCTGAACCAATTTCAATGCAATCGCTAAGAGCAGCGTAACTTGGCTGGTATCTGTATTACAAGGGGTTCACATTTGCAGAAATAGTGAGAGCTAAGGCAGCATTTTCATCTTACACCATCCTTCTAAGTGCTTCCTAAAATTTTTTCTGTACCAAATGATGCAAGTTCCCTCAAAGTAAAGGTTGAAAAGAAACTTGACCAGAATCTGTAAGTACACGAGCATTCATTATACAGAGAATTCCAAGAAATTATGCTGTCTATTCAATAAGGTCAGAACAAAGGGAAGGAGTTTTAAATGTCAACAGAAGATGTAAAAGGGCAAAAAAGAGTTTTCTTTGGGTAAAAAGGATTAAGAGCAAGACATCTCACAGAGGTTGCTGAGGGGTGCGCGGACAGCTGGAGATGGAGACTCTGGAGGCCTTCAGTGCCACCCTCCTGGCAGAGCTGGGGTGAGCCCTCAGCGGCCTGCAGGGTCCCCAGCAGGGGGTGCCACCTGGCCAACTGCGGGGAGCGCAGGCTCCAGGAGGTGCCAGAGCCCCTTCTGAGAGCACTGCAATCTCGGACACTATTCTGAGACAAAATACCACCTCATCTCCCACCTCCAGGTAAGAGTAATCACGCATTCAGCAGTCACCAAAAAAATAAATAAATAAAATGCTTCTAAGCACAAGAACTAACTCAATCGTTACCACCAAGTATGAGGTAGGTGTTATCATAAACATCATCTGACAGATGACAAACCTGAGGCACAGGGGGTTATCCACCCCAGTCACAGGGTGAGAGGTGAACAGTGACTCAGACACAGGCAGCCTGACTACAGAGCCCTCAGGTTCAACCTCCAATGCTTATCCACCTCTCACCTACAACATGCTCCCATCCACAGCTCCTAACCCTGCTCTCTGGACTAACACAACACAAGGCCAGACTGACCCCTCTTCCCACTGACAGCCCTTTAGGGATGGATGGACGAGGGACAGACGAATGGACAAAGGTATAATGACTGAAAGAATAGCCATCCTGGGTTTTAGTTATCTACAGGACTGATGCTGAAGCTGAAGCTCCAATACTTTGGCCACCTGATGCAAAGAGTCAACTCATTAGAAAAGACCCTGATGCTGGGAATGATTGAGGGCAGGAGGAGAAGGAGCAACAGAGAATGAGATGGTTGGATGGCATCACCAATTCAATGGACGTGACTCTGAGCAAGCTCCGAGAGATGGTGAAGGACAGGGGAGCCTGGCATGCTGCAGTTCATGGGGTCACAGAGTCGGACACGACTTAGTGACTGAACACAATAGCTTGGACAAGCAGACGTCACTTCTATGATGTTACAGGATTTATTATTAAATTGTGGAACAGAAGAATGCTAAGCTTAATGCCCTTTGATCATGAGAAACTTCTCCCAACTCTAGGAGTAAATCATTAATTCTTTGAGATGGGTGCTATTTTTCAACAAGTCATAGTCATCCAGTTGGACTGTATCACGTGGCAGATGCCCCCCTCTCTCTCTCTCCATGCTCACAGAACGAGCCAGAGATTCTCTGCCACCAAGAGGACCTGGGGTTCCAGCTCTTCTGCAAAACAAGGATGAGATGGAATCACTAAGGTTCTAAAGGCCTGTGCCCTGGGAGTGAGAGGTGCCTTTCCAAATCAAGATACACACTGGCTCTAGCTTCAATACAAACAGATCCTGTGAGTCTAAGAACTCAGAAAAGAGTGAATGGTTTAGGGGGAGTGAATGCTGGCTCCCGGCAAGCACACCAACTGCTTTTTAGTCCTGCAGCGCTGTGGTTTCTACTGGCTGCCCGGTGTCTATTCAACTCCTTCCTTGGAGAACCATCCGTGCCCCACGCAGTCAGTGTGTTACTGGCTCAGAGCTCCTACGAAGGACACGTTACCCAGGCCTGGCCAACTCGAGGCCATGAGGCGCCAGCCCCGGTCTGCAGCAGGCAGGAAACGGGAAGAGGCATTTCCTCACCAGCTGGGCTGCAAAGCAGATGAGAGAACGGCTGGGGCGGGAGCTGAAAGGGGGTCACCACAGGGGTAGTCAAGAGAGACAGGAGGTAGGACCGAGACACCGGGACATCTGACCGCGAGGACAGCCACACTGGAGCCGGAGCTGAAAGGGGGTCACCGCAGGGTAGCCAAGAGAGACAGAAGGTGGGACCGAGACACGGGGACACCTGACCACCACACCGGAAGCCGCACGGTCCTCGGCCTTTTCACCCCTAGACCAACGGGTTCACTTTTTTTGCTTTAAGTTACTAGGAACTGAGTATTCTGTCACTTGCAACCAAGAGTTCTCTCACAAACCCCTTGTAGATTTTTCCAGAAGTCAACGTTAATTTTGTTGATAGCAGGCTTCTAACACCACCTGTTTTCTCTCCTGGAAAGCCCATCTGGTCTCCTCAACCCTCCCCCGCTCTTCACAGCTTCCAGGCACCAACGCAGCCCACCAGCAGGGGGAATGCTCTAGGTCTCAGGGCTGGAGCTCGCTTAGACACTGCCAGGCGCTCCTTCAGTCCACACCAGAGGGGACCAGGAAGGGCACTCGGAGACCCTTCCAGGCTGAGGGTCACATCTACCCTTGAGCCGCAGGGCTCTCACCTCCCTGCTGTGCCCACCCTCAATGCAGATTATCAAACGGGGCTTCACCCTGCTCCCCAATCTTTTTATCCTAAGAAGTACTCGCTCAAAACTTGGAGGGGGGAAGTGGAGGGTACGACCTTGTTCAGGTCAGTTCAGTCGCTCAGTCGTGTCCGACTCTTTGTGACCCCATGAGCTACAGCACGCCAGGCCTCCCTCTCCATTGCCGACTCCCGGAGCCTGCTCAAACTCATGTCCATCAGCGATGCCGTCCAACCACCTCACCCTCTGTCATCCCCTTCTCCTGCCTTCAGTCGCTCTGACCTGGTTAGAAGGAGTCACGACATTATATTTTAACTTCTGTGCATCACATTCCACGTTATGGCATCACATGAGCCTCACACAGCCCCACGAGGTCATCGGGGGAAGTTCTCTCCATTTCACAGGTGTGCAAACACAACCTTGGAAAGACTGGGCAACTCTCAGTCATTCATCAGGTTTATTCCACAGATATTTACTCAGGGTCCACTGTGTGCCAAGGACATCGCTCACTGCCTGAATCTCTGGGGAACAAAAGAGCTAACATGAGTCTGATGGAAGAGAAAGATATTAAGCCAACGTATAAACAGGTAGTACCAGTGAAGACACCATGAGAGGAAAGAGCTGGCCTCCATGAAATAATTGGAGCGGGTGAATGGGGCTGCCCTAGTGGTCCAGTGGTTAAGAATCCGCCTTGCAATGCAGGGGACCCGGCTTTGATCCCTGGCCCAGGAAGATCCCACATGCCACCGGGGCAACTAAGCCCACATACCACAAGTACTGAAGCCCGTGCACCCTAGAGCCTGGGCACCGCAACAAAGAGGAGCCCTCACTCGCCGCAACTAGAGAAAGCCCACGCCCAGCAACAAAGACCCAGCACGGCCAAAAGTTAAATAAACAAATTTAGATAAATAAGTAAAAGAGGTGAAGCTTAATTTCGACTGGGGAGGTGGGCAGGCTTCTGAGCAAGACGGGAGGCAAGAGGTCGGGGAAGAGCCAGCCTGAAGGGGGCCAGGAGCCCGTGAGGATGGACGCGAGACAGGAGTGGGGGAAAAGAGATCGGAGAACTTCAGAGCTGCCTCCCTCCATGAAAAATGGGGGTGGTGGGGGCAGCTGAAAGGGTTAAACATAGGAGAGCAAAGCAATAGTCAAGATTTTCCTTCTGAAAGAACACTCGGGCTAAGGCACAGGAGGCCAGGGTACTGCGGGAGACCGGTGACGAGGACGTCCGCCGGGGCGAAGGGCACGCTGGACATCATACAGGAGAGGGGGCGCCAGGGCCTGGGGGGCAATCCGAGCGGTGGCGAGGAAAGCAGCTGGGCTGCTGCAGGCAGAAGGGGCACCGCTGGAGGAGCAGCGGGGAGGACGGAGTGACGGCAGGGGCAGGGAGCAGGGACACCCACCACCTGAGCGGGTGTGAGGGGCCGGCTCACCCCCAGGCCGGGCTGGGGCGGGGTGCCCCCGGCAGTCACTGAGCGGGCGCCCCAAGAGTGCGGCCTGACCCAGCTCCAACCGAACCCTCCTGCGGGCCCGGCCTGGGGGCCCCCATGTCCTGGGCTGTCACACACACACTTCTGTCCCGGCAGAGCATCTCCTGAGTGCCTGCTCAGAGACCCAGCTGAGATGACTCCCCCGAACCTGACAGCCAGCCAGAGCACGTCCCCACGATGGGGGCGATCACTCTAGGAAAGTGAGGGTCACTTGGGTCCTGCTGCCATGGCAACCACCACAGGCCAGCGCCAGGCTGTCTCCACTCCCCAAAAAGGCCTTCCAGGGCAGTCCTGTGGGCGGCTCCATCAGGCCCACGCTGCCGACCAAAGCCACGGTTCTCACCAGCCTCCCTGAGAGGGGTGGTCATTTTCATTAAGACTTCTCAAAAGAACCCAGGCCCCTGACCCTAGAACTCATCCAGAAAGCCAGCAAGAAGGTACACCCGGTGCCTTCTGGCCATAAGGCCTTATCTGGCTGTGGGCTCCTGCCAGACACACTCAGGGACTCAGTGGGGTTTGTGAGTGGACCCTCGTCTATCAGGGAAGCCTTCAGTTGACCTGAGAGACCCACACTCACCCGCCAGCCTCACCTCCCACCACCACCTCACCTACACATGACCTTCCATCACGACTTCCCAAACCCACCCTGCTCTTTGCCACTTGTGGCTTTACACACAACCCCCCTCCCTCTACTTGAAGTGAATTCCTCCCTCTCCACCGACTGGTCCTCACATTTCCTTCCGGTCTCAGCTTAGATGCTCCTTCCTCCAGGAAGCCCTCATGACTACCAGGGGTAAAATCCCAGCAGATGTTCCCAGCATGCTCCACGCTGTCCCTCTGGGAGGGCTGGACGCACCTTGCGCCATCGACTGCCAGTCAACTTCCTCTTTCCTGAAGACAAGAGCAGTCAGCGTGGTCAGGACAGAGTGGTCAGTGGAGGAATCGTGTGGCCAGGACACCACTGCTTTCCCATTTTCAGTCGTTACTCCCCTCCCCTGTGATTTACCTCGTTCTGTAGATTCTGAGAGACACACACATGCACTTACATGATGAGGCCCACAAGAGCTATCATTTCTTCAGACCCCCACAGACCCCACACTGCCAGGCGCGGAGTCAGATGACAGAGTCTCCATAGCACCCCTGTGAGGTGGACGCCACTGGGCCCCTTTACAAGTGAGGAGACCGAGGTTCTGGGCATGAGGAGAGCGGCCCCAGGTTATACTGAGACAGGGCTCAAGTGACAGTCCCAGAGTCAAAGTCCGTGTGCTCCTCTCTGGGGCGCCCCCCGGGGCAGTGGGCTGTGGGTGAGGGGCTGGGCAAGAGCAGAAGGTGGCGCTGGGTCTGCTCCCTGCCCTCGGACGGCGGAGCCGCCATAGACCCGCAGGCGACGTCTGCGCCGTCTTTTTCTCTGTGTACCTGCTTTCTCCCGAGATCCTGCTGAATATATAATTTGGCATCCTGCTTTCCTCACTTAACATTTTCCAATGTTCTTAAAAACTTCATTTTCAAAAGTGCAGTTACTCATCAATTCCAGAAGAGCCAAGCACGGAGATGGCAGGGGCCTTGAACTTGACCATTTTTCCCTGGTGCCGATAGCTATACGCACACAGCAAGAGGGTTTAACAGCCTGATTCAGCACGGTGGGAAGGAGTAAACTGCTTGTGTCTGGGAAATACATTACCTCAATCTCGCAAATGGTTTTTGAAAATCATTAGGCCACAGAAATGTCATTGTGCAGGCCCGGCTTCCTCCGCCTCCCCCACCTGCCCGGCTGTGCCCCATGGAACCGCATCAGGCATCAACAAACTCAGAGCACTCGGACCTGGAGGCGGGGAGGGGTGGCAGGCTGAGCCCCTGGGCCCAGATACCCCCAAATCCCTCCTGAGAGACAAGGAGAAAGTTTCAATCTGCTCAACTCACAGACACCCAACAAGGAACAGCTCTCATCTCCCCCTGGAGGCTCCCAGACCCACCCACAGCAGAAGCCAGCTCTGCTGCCCACTGCTATTGCCCACTGCCCAGAAGTGGCATCTCCAGGCTGGTGCCAAAGTCAAACCGCAGTAGATTTATGGGTCTCCAGTGGTTCCAAACAGGAAAAGGAGTACATCAAGGCCATATATTGTCACCCTGCTTATCTAACTTATATGCAGAGTACATCATGAGAAACGCTGGGCTGGAGGAAGCACAGGCTGGAATCAAGATTGCCGGGAGAAATATCAATAACCTCAGATATGCAGATGACACCACTCTTATGGCAGAAAGTGAAGAAGAACTAAAGAGCCTCTTGATGAAGGTGAAAGAGGAGAGTGAAAAAGTTGGCTTAAAGCTCAAAATTCAGAAAACTAAGATCATGACATCCAGTCCCATCACTTCATGGCAAATAGATGGGGAAACGGTAGAAATGGTGGCTGACTTTTTTTTTTTGGGCTCCAAAATTACTGCAGATGGTGATTGCAGCCATGAAATTAAAAGACACTTAGTCCTTGGAAGGAAAATTATGAGCAACCCAGACAATATATTGAAAAGCAGAGACATTACTTTGTCAACAAAGGTCCGTCTAGTCAAGGCTATGGTTTTTCCAGTGGTCATGTATGGGTGTGAGAGTTGGACTATAAACAAAGCTGAGTGCCGAAGAATTGATGCTTTTGAATTGTGGTGTTGGAGATGACTCTTGAGAGTCCCTTGGACTGCAAGGAGATCCAACCAGTCCATCCTAAAGGAAATCAGTCCTGAATATTCATTGGAAGGAGTGATGCTAAAGCTGAAACTCCAGTACTTTGGACACCTCATGCGAAGAGCTGACTCATTTGAAAAGACCCTGATGCTGGGAGGGATTGAGGGCAGGAAGAGAAGGGGACGACAAAGGATGAGATGGTTGAATGGCATCACTGACTCGATGGACATGGGTTTGGGTGGACTCCGGGAGTCGGTGATGGACAGGGAGACCTAGCGTGCTGCAATTCATGGGGTCGCAAAGAGTCGGACATGACTGAGCGACTGAACTGAGCTGAAACTGAGTCCATTTCTCAGAAACAACCCCTAAGTCTACTTACTTCTAAAAGGGCCAGCTAAGGACCAACTAACCAGTTTCTGGTAGCTTTCAGTTAACTCAAAACCTCAGCGCCCTGAGCTCTTGCTCAGGCTTGGGATTCTTGGGGATTGAATACTCATCACTCCCTAACAAACTGTACCTGGAATGCATTGTGCTAAGTTGTTCAGTCGTGTCTGACTCTTTGCGACCCCACGGACTGTAGCCCGACAAGGCTCCTCTGTCCATGGGATTCCCCAGCCAAGAATTCTGGAGTGGGTAGCCATTTCCTTCTCCAGGGGATCTTCCTGACCCAGGAATCGAACCTGAGTCTCCCGCATCTCCTTCACTGGCAAGCAGGTTCTTTACTACTAGCGCCACAGGAAGCTTTCAGTGAACTCATGCCCAGGCCTGGGGTTCTTGGAGGCTGAAAATTCATCACTCCCTAACAAACTGTACCCGGAATGCATTAGGTGGTATTAGAAACGGAGCCCCCAAAATTTTTCTAATAGTTTTGAATTAGTCTATATAATTACATTACTTCAATGAGTGCAAAATTATTTTACCTATGAAAGTTTAACAAGTGATCCTGAAGGATTAAGAAGAGTTATATAATCGGATAATAATGATAAGTCTGCAGCACTTAAGTCAACGATTTTTGTGGTCACACAGCCTGTAATTTACAGAAGCTGCCTGGCTGTGAGTTTAGCAGCCAGAAATCCCTTTACCTGTACTTGTGCTGACAGCAACAAGGACTCATACATCAGAGAACAGCAGTTCCCCCAAGAGCCAGGTGTGATCAGCAATGCCTGTACTGATTACAGAAGGCCCATTCGGCCATTAGTCAATCTGTCTCTCCCACACTCTTGCTCACGAGCTTCCAGATATGGCACGTGGCTTCCAGCTTTTTTTCAAGGAGGAAAGCAGCTCAACTGCTGCTTAGCTTACAAGCTGTTCTTTTATTGTGGTGTGTGGGCTTCCCCGGTGGCCAAGTGGTAAAGAATCCGCCTGCCAATGCAGGAGATTCAAGAGACGCAGCTTCGATCCCTGGGTCGGGAAGATGCCCTGGAATAGGAAACGACAATTCGCTCTAGCATCCTTGCCTGGAGAATCCCGTGGACAGAGGAGCCTGGAGGGCTATAGTCCACGGGGTCGCACAGAGTCGGACACGACTGAGCGACTGAGCACACAACAGCACTCTGTGTCCTATGCGTTATAATCTATATACATCTTTACTGATGCTGACTGTCCACACCAGCAGGGTACCTGCTGCGGCTCCGAGACATTCGTGAAGGGGACCCCAGGAGCAGGTGTACACGCCAACCCGCTTCCAGTCTGGACTCTGATTGGGCCTCCAGCTGCTCCTTCCCACCCCACCAGCCGGAAGGTGGCCCAGTGCAGGCACAGTGCCAGGGATGGGCCACACGCAGCTGTTAACCTAGGGCTCCAAATCCTCGTGGTTGAGACTCCTTCTCCTTGGCTGGGATGGCCGACCTAAAGTCCTTCCCCCCAAGGCGGGTGTCACCCAGGCGGCCTGTCACCAAGTCGGAAGTGCACCCCGAGGTGAGGGGGCCGCTCCCCAGCACCGCCTCCAACACTCAGGTTAGGATGGAACACAGTGTCTTTCTCGCCTGGACCCTCTCTGCCCAGATGCTCCAAGCCGGACTCCGAGCCCACTCCTTCCCAGAGAAGAGTCAGGAGCTCAACAAGGCAACCCGGAGACTGAGAACAAAGGCGGAGGGGAGGTCCCCGATAATCCGAAAATGAGAAGCCTGCCACCCAGCAGGCCTCCCTTTCAGCTCTGGCAACAGGGGAAGTCTCCAGTGATTTCGGGGGCCGGGTCAGCCGGCTTCGGCACGTTCTGCCCCCCGCCCCCGCCCCCAAGCCACAGCACTGCTAAGCTTTCTTTTCATCCTGACGACGACAGTAAGCCTCAAGATCCTCTTGTCGCACTCTAAGTTTTTATGATAAACTAGTTTAAAACCTCTTCTGGAAGTGTTCGTGGCATAAATTATAAATAAAGACCAACAAAGCGAAGGCTCTGAGGCACAATCTTATTACCACCTTGAAGGCGCTTGGTGTCATTTTTCTTCCAGTAAACATGTAAATCTGGCGTCCAAAACAATACAAGTTGCCTTATCCTGTGGCTTATTTGCATGATTTTTAATGGCAAACAATAATAAAGTGTAACTGAATCCTCTCATCCTAAATTCATCTAGACGTCGCTGCAGAGAATGCATTCACACGTTCCCATGTTCACTGGGCAGCCGTGGGGCGGGGCTCTGCGTCCTAGGGGGTCTGAGAGCAGGCAGGCGGCCTGGGGGACTCCGGGTGAAAGCTATGGGGACGTGAAGGCCCAATCCCACGGGGAACTCCGGACACCCAAACCCTAACCCGGCGGTGCCCTTCCATCAACGTGGCCTGAGCAGGCAACCCCACCTCTGGGCCACCACTTCCACAGCTAGAAAATGGGGCCAGCCCCCTCGCTTCCCAGAGCTGCAGGGAGGCTCAAAGAGAATTACAGTAACAGAGTAGAAGGTACAAAGGCAGATGCCGCAGGCTGGCCGCCTGTTCTCTTTATCATCCTTTACCACCTGCCACCAAAATGTCCTGGGGTTGGAGCAAACAGGGCTTCAGGCTCCTAAAAAAAGTTAAAGCATAGCGTGAGCGCCTCCCTCCGGCAGGCCGGCCAGGCCAGACGTCTCGGCTGCGCACGGGAGAGCACCAAGCGGCCGCCTTAGCTCAGTCCTGGAGCCCCAGGACCCGAGCAGACACGATGGACGTGGCCAGAGACACACAGACCGGTCCAGAGGTCTGGCGGGCCCTGGGGTCAGTGTGCAGAGAATGAGGCCTGGGCCACGCGCGTCCGAGCAAACGCAGCTGCCCTGAGACCGCCGTCTTGGCTTCGGCAGCTGCCCTGGCCTCGGCCTCAGCTGGTGACGAGACCTGTCCTAAGCCAGGCAGGGCTGGGCCGGGCCCTGGCTGGAGGGGAGCCCAGGCCAGACAGAGCCTCACACACCTGGGCGCCACCTCGCGCCACGGGCTTTAGAGCAACACGCCCAGCGTGGTTCCCTGGGGACGGCTTTCCTGACCCACAAACCAAATGGGACGGGCTGGGCTTGCAGGCACGCCTCTACTCACGCCCCGCCGCCACTTTCTTAGTCGACAAATTGTCAGCAGCCTCCATGGAGCCTTGGCCCCCTCCTGTCTGTCTTGCCTTTCCTTTCCATGGGTCCAGCCTCAGCACTCGGCCAGGCACCAGTGCAAGCTTCTCAGGCCCACCCCAGGTCTTCGTGGGGGCAGCCCTCATGGAACTGAGACCACTGCTGGGGCCCAAGAACCAGACAGGGGCTTGGGGTGAGGGGTGCTAGACCCAGTGGCGGGGGCGCCTGGCTCTCCCTCCGGCTGCCTGGGCGGACTTGGCGCTGTCCTTCCTTTCTGGGATCTGTGGGACGGAGCAGCGGGACCCCCTCCTCCTCAAGGTGGCCAGGAGGATAAACTGAGAATGTGCAGGAGGAGCACCTAGCCCAGTGCCGGGCGATAAACGACAGCCGTGATTATGACTCATGATCCAATCACTCAGCGCGCGCTCCTCAACGCTTCCCAAACGCACGCACTCCACATCAGCCCCGAGCGCTCCCAATTAATGAAAGAACAAATTAAACTGTCATTACTTTGGTTTAATTCTGTAATTAAAGAACTTCAGGAAGCGACAGGCTCTAAATAATGCATGCTTTTATTAAAAAAAAAAAAATGTTGAGTTCTGGGCAAAGAGGGAAAAAAAAAAAAGGTGGGGGGAAGCTTCGAGAAAAAGGAGAAGAGATCTGAGGCAGGAGCAATGATATGTATCCCCAAAGATCGGAGGGAACAATCAAGTGACAGCTGAAGGACTTAATTTGTTTTTGAATTAAGGCTTCAGCTATCACCGAACACAGGAAAATAGACGGCCCCCACACCGGGCTCCCGCCCCACATCTGCCATCCACAGAAATGGTGTCGGGAGTAATTCAATTGGTGGCTTTTCCAGTTGATGAGGCAGAGCACGGCAGTCGTTCTGACATCTGCTTGTGTATGACTCTCCTTTTTATGTCAGTTCAGGGTGGGGGGAGAGAAATAAAGAAAGGGAAGCGTGTAGCACGTGAATTTGGTTAAATGTGTGTTTCTCATCCAGCAGATCATGTGGCTGCCACATGTTACAGACCTAACAAGGTTGCCCTGGCAGAGATGAGTTCCTGAGTCAGGAGGACGTGATTCTAACCCAGCTCTGCTCTGCCCAGCCCGCACCCCCGCCTCCGAGCGAGTGCCTGTGGGCTGACAGCAGGGCTGAGTTAGGAACCGGCCGCCAGGCCTGCAACTTCAAATTAAATAACTTATTGAGATGTTTGCTTCTTGTTAGGCATTAATGTTTTCATAAATCTCGTACGCGGGGTAATTGCAGTGTCCTGGTTCTCTGAATCACATAAAGAAATGGCTTTCAGACACGGCTCCCATTTAGGCTACTATTAGCTGCAGAACCCAAAGGATGAAATGTTATTAAATATAACTTTTTTTTTTTCCCTGCAGTATCGCCAAGTTCCAAGAACAGCTTGGAGATTTCCCTGAAAAGGTTGGCAAATGTGCTTAGTACACAGAATAGCAGCTGCTTTACAAACTGCATACTTTTTATTAAATTACTGCCCCTGCAACATCCTGCCAGCCGCAGGATTAAAAGGCAGAAGAGATTAAACTGATGGGAAAGACTCCCAAGCAACAGGTCTAAGTCACAAGGGGTAAATCTCCTTCTAAGTCTGTGCAATGGCGGGGGAAGGGGGGGTGGTGGTCAGTTGGGGTTGGCAGGGGGCCAATATACAAAACTTTAATGACATGGACTCACTATTTCAAGGTTGAAATGGCAATTATCCACATTGCTAGACATGTCATAATTTTCTTTTCTTTCCTTCTTTCCCCACCACGTACCCACGGGTACTCTGGATCTCACAGAATGCCTGGAACACAGTGCATCATGCTAAGTCACTCAGTCATGTCCGACTCTATGCGACCGTATGGACTGTAACCCACCAGGCTCCTATGTCCATGGGATTCTCCAGGCAAGAATACTGGGGTAGGTTGCCATGCCCTCCTCCAGGGGATCTTCCCATCCCAGGGATCAAACCCACGTTTCTTAAGTCTCCTGCATTGGCAGGTGAGTTTTTTACCACTGAGGCTTCCCTGGTGGCTCAAACAGTAAAGAATCTGTCTGCAATGCAGGAGACCTGGGTTTGATCCCTGGGTTGGGAAGATCCTCTGGAGAAGGAAACGGCTACCCACTCTCTCCAGTATTATTATTATGAATACCTCTCCAGTATTCTTGCCTGGAGAATCCAACGGACAGAAGAACCTGGCAGGCTACAGTCCATAGTGTCGCAAAGAGTCGGACACAATTGAGCAACTAACACTTAAGACTTTGACTTCACCACGAGTGCCACCTGGAAAGCCCATGTGGCTCAGACAGAATGCAGTAGGTGCCTAGTAAATACTGCTCAGTGACTGAGTGAACCTGTGTACCCCCGGCAGAGAGGTGCTCGGGAAACGCCCGATGCATCGCTCGATGGAGGGGCACTGTGACTGTCCTATTCTCGCCATGATGGGACCACTTCCTAACCCCCTCACTACACAAGGTCGCTCCTCTTAGAGGAGTCCCCTGCCCTCTCCCAACCCCTGCCCAGCCACATATGACCCTGCACGGCTGCCTGACCCTCTCAAGAGGAGGCTTCTCGGCTCTAAGATGGGAAGCCAGGGTGGTGGCTTCTGCCTAGCGCTTGGCACCGTTGATGGGCGACTCTGCACTCCCACAAGCCCCACCCCTCCACCGTCAGCAACCCCGTGGGATGCCCGCTGCCTGGTGCCCTGCCCAGGACCAACAGGTCAAGAGCTTTACTCCAAGTGCCACTTCATGGTCACAGCAGCCTTGACGGACATGAGGCCATGATGACTGCTTCTGCTTTGCAGGTGAGAGGACTGAGCACAGAGAGCTTCGGTGACTTCGGCAGCAGGCGAGGCAGCAGCAAGCCCACGGTGGTCTCCACTGAGCCCCCAGCCCGTCTGCAGGGCCGCACCAAGCCGCCCCCGGGGGATGCTCCTGCACGGCATTCACTGCTCCCTCCAATTCACCCACTTCCATGTGCCCTGACACTGGTTCCACCTCCGCCTGGAAGGCCCCCGAGGTTGAGCTCTGCCTGGTGAGGGGATGCCCTCCCTTTGGGACCCGCGTCAGCCCGGTGCCACCGTCCCTCCTCCCCCAGCTGTGAAGGCAGTCCCAGTCCTGCTCCCAGCACCTGGGCCAAACAATTGCTCCTGTAGACGTCTACCCACGCGCCCTCTGCAGGGACGGCTCCTTCAAGGGGCGGGGCCCCCAACCTGCCGCTCTGTACGTCTTGGGACCCACCACGAAGCAGGGGCCCAGCTAACACCTGGCACTCAATGAACAGAGAGCCTTCTAAGTGTCCATCATGACGCTAGTGCCAGAACATTCTGAGAACCTGAGCCAGGAAGCAGAGCCTGGGCTCCCGGACCTGCTTTCAAGACCAACTCAGGCAGAGCTCGGTGTGCTTGCTTGATGGAATCGATGAGCAGGAAATAAACACGAGGCTGCTCATTGCCTCCAACGTGGAAGCCTCACTCGGAAGGCCAGGGACCTGGCACTTTGACACAAATTCAGCGGCAGCGTCTTTAATCATTTCAGGGTTAATAAAAAAAATGTCAATTACATTTGTCATCATGGCCACCCTGGGGGAACAATCCCGGCGCAGACGATCTCTGGTCAAATGACAGCCTGGTCTGCTCGTCACACGTCCCTCCAGCTGCCTCACTGACAAGTTAATCGAGTTGGTTACCTCCCTCCTGGCCTGTCCCTTCGTAAATAATCAGTGGTAATATGGATCTTCCAAATAATCTGACCTGAGAGTTGTTGCTCCAGCTCACCCAAAATGAGAAAAGGGGACAGAAACAAGGACTGAGCCTCTAAATGCCCCGGAAGGTGGAGGCCGCCTGGAGAGCTGGGCAGGGTGTAGCCCCGGACGCATGAGCTTCTCCTGCCTCAACGGGCCGGGGCCTGTCCTTCCATCCCTGCATCCTTCAGTGCCCAGTGTGGTCCCCTGCCCCCGAGAGCTTACCCTATATCACAATGGCCAGTCTCCATGGTCCCCATGACCTTATGAGGGGTCCCGTCCTACCCCCTTCTATAAGCTGGCCAACGGCGGCTGAGCACAGACTGAGCAGCAGGCCCCAGCGGGGCTCAAACCCAGGTGTCTGGCAGCACCCCGCTGCCGGTGGCCGACCGAGGGGCTCCTGAGTGCGGCCGCCTGTCTGCATTTTTTTGAGAGCAGCTATTTTGCAATCAAGGAATTCCTGCACAAATTGCCAGGTGCAAACGCATCCAGGAGGAAAACGCTCCCCTGCTATAAACTGACACTTGACACACAAGACAGGAGTGAAGTCAGGCTGAGACGGAATAAGGAAGCATTGCTGTCTCCCCAGGACTACACCAAATGCTCTGGAGCCATTAAATTTGCCTAAATTAGCCGTTCTATCTTTATCAGAGAATGACTTGAAAATGACTGTTCAGGGACTGTTACGCACATTTGTTTTTAAACAATGGATCCTCTCCTTGACGTAAACCTGGCCTCGGGCCAAAAGTCGGGGGTCCTCGTTCCCCCAGCCCCAACCAGAAGTGAAGCTTGAACGAACCTCTTGGCCTCACCCCCCACCCCACCACAGCACAGAATATGTTGTGCTGGTTCTGTTCCAAGCCCCAGCAACGTACTGCACAAAGGAGAGGCATTTCTGTCACCAGAATCTCAGACATTCAAGATCGCTTTTATTTGCAGAGAAAACATGAGGAGTATGAAGTATATATACAGCTATTTCCTGGATTCATTTTAAAGCTGTTGCAACTCAAAGGGTTAAGCAGGGCTGGGGGCGGGGGAGGGGGGTAGGGGGGGGTGGCGCTCCTTGGAGACCACTGCTAATTTCTCCAACTCACTGTCATGTAAAATGCGTCCTCCGCCCCCACAAGGCGATCAGGGGCTTCCCGACTGCCCTTCCGGAGAGTTCTGTCTCCAGTGAGACATACAAGATGACACTTTCTCGACAGCCCAGCAGTCATTAGGTTTGCAAGTTAACTTCCATCAGACAGGCGAAGGCTCTTATTTTGATGGCTTCCCTCCATTTGGGCAATTTCATCCCCTTCATAAACACTAATGGCTCTTGAATACCTGCTGTGGGTGTGGTTTGCTGTGCCAGGCTGAAGTGCACAATGCCACACAAAATGCCATTGCATGAGTCACCTGTCTGCACTGCAGTCAGCTCCGTGACGCACAGGAGCCCGGGGCTGAGGCAGCTTCTCGGCCGTGGCAACGAGCAGGTCTCCAGAGGGCAGGGCTCCTCAATGCAGGGCCCGCCGCAGGACAGACACTGCCAAGTGTCTCCCACATAGCATAGGTAATCCTACAAAAAAAAAACCCAGGAAGTTTCACGATGCCCACTCACTCACCGGTAGGAAGAGTGATGGTCAGAGAGGAGGCCTGGCTCGGGCTCGGGCTCAGAGTTAGAAAGTGCCCGGGAAACTGAAGACCAATCCACCTCTGCACCACCCCTCGCCTCGGTCCACAGGAAGGCGCCTTTGTGACTAAGGGGCCACTGCTACCAGCAGGTGGTCAGTCACGTGCCGGCAGAAATGCAGACGCTCCTCCCGGCCCCAACCACACACTCCCCACGCCCACCCCCTGCACCAGGAGTTGTATAAAGAATGATGGCCTTGGACCCAGAGGATTCCGTGTTCAAACCCCCAGCTCCATCTCTCACCAGCTCTGTGACCAGGCTCAGCACTGCCCGTTTCCAGCCTGAGTTCCCTCAGATGTAAAGTAAGGGAAATGCAACAAACTTGAATTTCAAGGGGTGGTTGAGAAGATTAAACGAGATTAAAGGAGATAACATATGCAAAGCCACTCAACCTGTCTCTTCTTCCTAATCAGCTGGGGATGAAAGAGCATAAGCCTCAGCCCTAATTCCAAATCCCACCTCTCAGACAGACCTGCTGGATGCCCTGAGCTCAGGACGGCACCTCACTGGGCCTCCCTGGGCTGGCTGGCTCCCCCTCGCCACCATTCAGGCGGTGCACGGGTTAAGGAGACTGTGTCTGGCAGGGAGTGGGCGCTCAATAAAAGCTCATTCAATTCAATTTGACTTAATTAAAAAACCCTACTCATAGCCTCGAGAATGGCAGGAGCGCAGAGGGCTAAAACTACAAACTCAAATCCATTTGAAGCCCATAAATTTTATATCCTGCCGATGAATGCATTTTCTTATTAAGCAACAATATTATAAACTGCTTCTGAATTCCTGGCAATGTTTAAGAGTCATATCTTCATCGGGCTAAAAGCGGTTGTCAAATCACAAAGAACTTGAAGGGGTTCTAAAAGAACTGATGAAAAGGAATAACTGAAACCAAGTTTACTGAACAAATCAAATTATTTCACTGCTGTGCCTGACTTTGCAAAGCTTCTCCAAATTACACTTCATTATGAGACTCAGAAATTAGACACCAGTAACAAAATGAGAAAGCCAGAACGCATAAATATTTACATAATCGTCAGAATAATATTCTTCTGTGCAAATCCACCTACTACTTTGTTTATTCTTATTAACTCAAGTTTAGAAATGGGACAATCGTTTGAAACAGGGCCCTGGGGATTTCTCTCCCAGACTCAAACCACTTCTTTTTTTTCCTTTTGAGAAAACAATGGTGCATCAGGAGAAAAGAGAAAGAGAAGTCGGGGGAGGGTGGGGTAGCCGCTGCCTGGAAGCCCCTTCGAGCTTCAGTGGTCGACTTGGGCCTCAGAGCAGCTCTGCAGACGTACACACTGATGGCGGCTCCTCTCTTGTCCCACTGGGGGAGGGCTTAACACACCAGGACTGTGGGTGGCCACGCAGCGGGGACAGTGGGCTAGCAGAGGGCAGCAGACGGTTGCTTTGGGGTGGAACAGGAAGAGGGATCACAATCAGGACAGTAGCCACTAGTGACCGCATGTCAGGGTGCTGGGCAGGACGCACAGCATCCACATCCCTACAAGAGCTCTCTGCAAACGGGGACACACCTCCCAACCTGGAGATAAGGGAACCAGGTGCCAGAGCCAGCAGCCGCCTCATTCAAGCCCACACAGCCTGCGAGCGCCAGAGCCGGGTACTGACCCAGGTCCGGGAGGCTTTTCCCGGCGCTCGAGTGGTGGGTGCTGACACCACAGGCGCAGCAAACATCCGGCAAATGAGCGCCGGATGTTTCCACGGAGGTGGGTCCTGCGGAAGCCAAGGAGAAAGCGGGGCTGAGTCTGGACAGTGGTAGAAATGCTGGAGACCTGCTCTCTGTAGCGGGTGTTATGCCAGGAGCAGGGCCAATGACTGCGCTAGTCCTGGACAGGGTCCCAGGGTTGAGTTTCACCGCCTCCTTTCTTACCGCGGTCATCACCCTGCAGCCACATGAATCAAGCCTTCATTCATTCATTCATTCATTCAGCGAGCAGGCACTGGGCCCCTGCTCCGGCTCCTGCCCATGCCAAGCACTGGGGGGGACCCAAATGGCTGAGGCCCAGCCCAGCCCTAAAGGCCTTCTGTGCTTCACCAGGCAAGACTCGAACTGTTGTGTCACATTTTCCAAAACAGAAAAGCAGAGCAGATGCTTCAGCATATGGGGTGGCGCAGGGACAACCGAAAGCAGAGCACCAAGGCAATCCGACGCCCTCTGGGGCCAGCGTCCCAGCTCCAGGGGCTGGGGGCAGGGGCCAGGACTTCCGCTTCTGCACAGGTGATTCCTGGTCAGACACTCGTAAGTGGGACACAACCCCAGGAACGACTCAACCATGTGGCAAAGTGAGACCCCGGCGAGAGGGGAACCGATGTTCCCTTCTCCTCTCCTTGGGGATAAAGGCCCCCTTGCCCTGAGACAGTGGACACCCAGAGGCTGCCCAGTGGGCCTGGAGGGGAGCTCAGGCCACAGTTCACGGCCACACTGCTGCATGGTGCCGATCATCAGGCAGGGAAGTTAGGATAACAAAAGTATCAGTTGGCAAATCCATGGAGACACTATTAAGATGCCATTAAAACACCATTAAAACATGTAAGCTCAGTGTAAAACTATTTCATTGCAAATTATACTGCTGTAAAATAAACAAAGGAAATGGATTCCAAAAAGCATTAGAGTAACATTAAAGCAAACAGAACCCCTCTCTCAAGTGCAGGAGAAGTCTAAGCAAGAAAAGCACGCAGTCCATCCAGCTGAGCCCAGACTCAGCAATAAGCCCTGCATTCCAGCCGAGCCTCAGTCTCCAACTCGCTGTGTGACCCTCCACGAGCATTTCACCTCTCTGAGCCCCAAGATCCCGTATAGAAAACATGCTGCATTAATGAGAGGGTTAAAAAGGATAAGGGGAGAGATAGAAAGTTACACACTCAGACACTCCACACATCTCAAGCTCACGTGGCTGGCCAGGAGAAGAGTTGGGAAGTGTGACGCCCAAGTCTGGGCTCTGAGAATCTGCACTCGTCTGAGAAGAGCTCGCCCTGGGGCTGGTGGTACAGAGAAGCCACCTGAAGTCCAGGAAGACGCAAGATCTATGCACCATGAGCTCCATCCACAGCCTTAGTCCCCTCCTCCATGCCCTCGTTGGCTCACAGGCATCTCCTGCACTGTTTCTTATTTCCCCCTGGAAGTCCAGCCACCAAGTCTCACTCAAGAGCCTCTCTGGGGTGACCCAGGGCCCCATGTTCTTCCTTGAGGGGCTGGAAGCTCCCATCTGGACTGGAAGCCTCTGGATGAGGTCTGGGCAATGCACTCCTGTTCACTGCATTAACCTCACTGCCCGGCCAGTGAGCAAATGAATCAGTGAATGCCCAGCCCTTCGTCCCATGTGGCGGGGGCTGGTGGAGTCACAAGAGTCACCCCTGGACCAAAGGCCCACTCCGGCTTACAGAGCAACTCTTTCAGAAGCCTCCAAACTATTTTGATTACATATCACTACCACTTTAATTAAAAAAAATTTTTTTTAAGCACACAACTTTGAGTACATAAATATTATTCTACCCATACATTAGACACATTATAAAACATACACACACACACACAGAAATTTCAGAAGGATAATGTGAAAAGTAGCTGTAAGTGGAACATTCAACAGCTTCTCCTGGGTTACCCCTCCCTGCTCCGGGATCTTTTTATGTAGCACCCAGGGATATGGCTTCCCAGGTGGCTCAGAGGTAAGCAATCTGCCTGCAATGCAGGAGCCACAGAAGACACAGGTTCGATCCCTGGGTCGGGAAGATCCCTGGAGAAGGGAATGACTACCCACTCCAGTATTCCTACCTGGAGAATCCCACGGACATGGGAGCCTGGTGGGCTACAGACCATGGCATCCCAAGAGTCAGACACGACTGAGCAACTGAGCGTGCACACCTGCTGTGAGACAGGGCAGGGCTGGGAGGAGGGCAGCTGGGATACGGACACGGTGTTGGGGGTGGGGAGATGCTTCTCTACACAGAACTTTTCTGTACAGACTTGACTTTTGTACACACGTTAGTGGTTTACACCGAAGGAAAGAGGGAAGGAAGGTAGGGAAAGAGAGGGGGGAAGGGAAGAAGGGCAAGTGGAACAGAAAGAAAAACAAGCGCACCGAATGGTATTTCAAACAAACAACAAAATTACCCTTGAAAGGGACAGCGGAAAAGAATTTAGCTCAAGGAACATCTAAATGTTTGGACAATCTGCCCTCAGACTACAGGCAAAAAAAAAAAAAGAACTCTAATAATGTATTCTAATTAGTAGGGTTTTTGTTTTTTGTTTTTTTTTTTACAGAGGTTAACAATTCTGAAACGGTGTTTTGACATTCTAGAAATGAGCAAGTAAATAAACACGCTGTGAAAATAGGAGTCAAGTTTCACATTACTGGAGAAGGGAGACACAAATACAGAAATGGAAAAGGGCAGGATGAGCTTCACAGTACTGGGTGGGATTTAGAGAAACCCACGTGAACTCGTGGGTGTGACAGTAAGGAGTAGGTAGGGGTACACACGGGTATCTGCATGTGTAAATGGACTGATCTGTCTTCTGAGAAGCACTGACAGCCCAGCATTAGCGAGCATACTTAAAACCCAAATGTTGGCTTCTAAACACCTTTCTCCACTGAAAGAAGGCAGAGGTTTTTAAAGGTCCTTTGTAAACAGCTCCTTGGAGACAGGGCAAAGATAGAGGAAGATAGGCCTGGGATATGCTGCTGAGCCAGAAAATAAGCAGGTATTCAAAGAACGGTGGAGACGTCTCAAGTGGACATGGGAGACAGCTCGAAGGAGCTTCCACCAGTCAGATGGTAAAAAAAGAATAGAATTTATTAAAATAAGAGTCCGTGAATACACACTGATATAAAATAAACAGACTTATGGTGGGGGGGGTCTTTATAGTAGGAAGAAATGATAGAATTAGAAATCACCATTTTCCAACCACCATCATAGGAACTGATAATCAGAGGAAACACCAGTTCAGTTCAGTTCAGTCGCTCAGTCGTGTCTGACTCTTTGCAACCTCATGGACTGCAGCTCGCCAGGCTTCCCTGCCCATCATTAACTCCCAGAGCTTGCTCAAACTTATGTCCATCGAGTTGGTGATACCATCCAACCATCTCATCCTCTGTCAGAGGAAACATCAATGGACATGAAAACTGGTGGGTAGAAGTTTGAGGAGTAACAGGCTATTTGCGTAGTCTCAAAGTGTCTCGCCACACGACACTTTTGCATGACAAAAGGTAAGACCATAACTATACAGGAGAGACCTGGCAGACGCCTCCCTAACCAAACCATCAAAGCCAGGATCTCCAACAACAGGACTAGTCGACAGCATGTGCCTCCCAACGTGGGGGACCAAGAAGGACGTGACAGCACCCCTGGGACATTCCTGCCACAAAGTCCACAGCCTGAACCTAACCATGAGGAAGCACTAGACACACCCAAAATGCAGGACCGTCTACAGAACACCTGGCCTGCACTCTTCAAGCACGTGACTGTCACGGAAGACGGGAATTGCTCTAAACTAAGGGAGACTGAAGAGACAGGACAAGGAAGGCGACACACGATCTCGAAGTTTCTTTTGCTATAAAAGACACTGTTAGGACACTGTTGAAAAAAAAATCTCCTCGAAGTATATTATAGGAGATTAGAGAATAATGTTGTTTCAGTATTATTTTCTCAATTTTGATAAATGCACTGCGGTTATGGAAGAGAATTTGTTGTTTTTAGGAAATGTACACTGAAGTATTTAAGGGGAAATTACCATCAGTCCGTAATTTACTCTTAAGTGGTTCAGGAAAAAAAAGTACCTAAAGATGCGTGTAAGAACGTACATACATGTTGTTGCTGTTGTTGTTTAGTCGCCAAGTCGTATCTGACTCTTTTTTGACCCCATGGATCACATGGAGTGACCCCATGGAGTCTGCCAGGCTCCTCCGTCCATTGGATTTCCCAGGTAAGAATATGGGAGTGGGTTGCCATTTCCTTCTCCAGGGGATCTTCCGGACCCAGAGATCGAACTCTCATCTCCTGCACTGGCAGGTGGATTCTTTATAGCTGAGCCAACAGGGAAGCCCTCTATGCATATACATCCATATATCAAGACAGAAAAAGAGAGAGACTACACAGCGGCACTGACAGCATTTGGGGAATCTGGGTAAAGCGTATCTGGAAAATTTTTGTGCTACTCTCACAACTTTTCTGTAAGGCTGAAATTGTGTCAAAACTTTTAAAAAAGGAAGGAGAAAGGAGAAAATGATTTTTGTGTTTTTCTTTTTGTAGGCTGGTAAAATTTGGTGGAGGTATTTGCAAGGTCTCCTGCAGGCTACGCTTGGGGGAGACCTCGGCGCTGGGACAGAGCGCTTCCTGAAAACAACTAGTGAGGGGTGGACTCTCACAAGCGGGGTGGCACCCACTTGCTTCGTCTTCTTTACCCTCGGTGTTTCTAAAGGTACCTTCCCTTTCATGTCCTCCCTTTCTTTCCTTTCTTTTCAAATTGCTACCTCTGGCAGCATCCTCGCCTGAGTGAGATGAGAATAAAACACCTGAATTCTCCTCAGCTCGCCCATTTCCAACACTGTCAAAATTCACGACTCACGGACGCCGAAGCTGAGACGCGCGTGGGGTAACAGATCTACCGCACAGAACAAGCTCAAAGAAGAGAAGCACTCATCCTGGAGGGAGAGTCACAGAGGAGGCTCTAAACAGAAATGGGCTTTCTCCGGGCCAAATAGCTCTCCAGCTGTCAGAGGCTCTCACATCATCCTCAAAATTAATTCAGCTCTTACGGATGTTTTTTCCCCCCAATACATAAAGAGGGAGACTTTAATAAATAATCCTTTAACTGTTTTCATCAAATGTGTATTACTTTTAATTCGTATTAAACAAAACCAAACGAAAAACCAATTTCTTTCAGTTAACTAGGGAATTGAAGTACCTTGCCAGGCAGTTATATGATTCCAGAAAAAAAAAAAAAATCCTTTAGAAAATATAATTAAGTCTAAATGTTCTAAAGCCGCTAGTCTTACCAAAAGTTGTTTTATTAACTGAATCTCCAAGGATACAGATACCCAAATCAATCCCCGTCAATATTTTAATGTCATGCATTAATTAGCCACGCTAATAAAAGAAGAATGCACCTCAGAATGAATGGCAGGGGCCAAAGGGAGTAACAGGTCAACCAGCTGAGCGAAATGGCCTTGATTTAAGCCTATGAGGCTGGTTAGCGTGTCCTTCCATCGACTCACTCAGTCACTCACTCACTCACTCACTCCAGAAACCCCAGCCGTGGAGACCCAAAGCAGGTCAGGAGGCCAACGGCTTGCTCCCACAGGCTGAGGCCTGGGGCACTTCGGAGCAGGCATCTCCTAGGCCCCTCCCCGCCTGCCAGAAAGGTGCCTGCTAGGTAGGGGGCCCGAGGAGCGAGCCCCATCTGTGCAAACCCACACAGCCTGGTCCTCCCAGGACTGTCCTAAGCTCAGCAGGGCCCGGACCCCCTCACTGGCTCACCTACACAGGTCACCGGTCCCCTCGGCACCTCTGTGTCCTCACCTACCAGCGGGGATGGCAGCCCTCCAGGCTCGGCGGAAGCTGCCAGTGCAAGAAGCATTACGTGGGTCATAAGGACCATACAACTCTAACTACCTGTGCCGGGCATGATACATGCTGGTCACAAAACTGTCAAACTCCGTGCGCTCCCAGAGCTAATTACTCGAAAATAAGGTATTATGATTAGCAAGGACACCAAGAATTTGGGTTTCACAGAACATGGCCCCATTAGCATCCTCCTCCCACCTTGGCCAAACCTGGCGACTCTTCCACTTCTCCAAGAGGGTCAGGACGTCAGAGACTGGGGATCTGGGGGTGGCTCAGATGAAAGAGCGGAGGTGGCCCTCCCCTCCTGCCTCACACCTGACACTGGCCGATGGTCACGACATGCCCTCCTGCGAACACACACCACTCCCCGGGGCCTCACGGTCTTCAGGATTTGGCGAGAGCCTTTGGGCCCACCTAAGACCTGCAGGTTCACACGCAGTGAGTGCTCACTGAGCAGCCCCACCTTGTGTCGGGCAAGGTGCTAGGCCCATGGTAGACTGGATTGCATCCCCCAGACTCATATGTTGAAGCCTCAACCCCCAGGGTGGCTGTATTTGGAGAAAGGGCTTCTAAGGAAGTCAGTAAGACTAACTGGGGTTACGGATGTTGTTGGCAGTCCAGTGGTTAAAACTCTGAGGTCCCAATGCAGGGGGCACAGGTTCGATCCCTGGCAGGGGAATTAAGATCCCACACGCTGCATGGCATGGCCAAAAATAAAGGTTACTTGGGGTCCTAACAGTGGGGCTCCGACCTGATAGCATTTGTGTCCTCGTAAAAGACACGCGACAGCTTGCTTGCGCTCTTTCAAAGCAGCAGAAAGAGCCACGTGAGGATACAGCAGGAAGGCGGCCATCCATGTCCCAAGGGAAAACCTTCCCCAGACACCGACCCTCAGCATCTTGATCTTGGACTTCTAGTTTCCAGAACAGTGAGAAAAAAATTTCTGTTGTGTGAGCTACCCAGCCCGCAGGATTCTGTCACAGCAGCCCAAGCAGACTAAGACCTGGCATTTCACATACATCACTGGGTTGAATCCTTCATTTTCTTAGGCTCCGAGAAGCTGGATGTGTAGGACCGTGAAGGCCTCCCCCAGGCCACAGGGGCCTTGTTTATAAAAGGCATCTTGACAGATAAACAATGGATTCTCCTGCAAGAGGACAGGCTTGCATCTGAACCCCTCGAGCCCCTGAGACCTCGGGGGATGACTCCATCTCTTTCCTTCCACTCTGGGTTCCACTCACGTGCTGGCAGGTCGGTCTCCTGTGAGCCCCAAGCGATGGGAACATGCAAGGCCCCCTTCCTTCTGCTGTGCTACCCTGCCCCACACTTCCCTGGTCCCCAAGGAGAGCAGGAGCTGGTGACAAGCTGACAGTCAGAGTTCTAGAAGGTGGGAGGACAGAGTGGGGAGGCGGGGACAGGCCTGCCCTGCAGCCCAGATCAAAGCCTGAGGACAAAAAGTACAAAGTGCCAAACAGAAAAACGAAATGTCCTAAAGTTTCACAAACGAGTACCTGTGGCTTGGTAAGAAGTTTCCAGTGACAGCATCACTCGCTGATTCAGTAAGTGCAGGATCTGAAATGACCTAGGTGGAAGTGAAGCCGACGCGCTCTGGAAACCTCTATTAGATGGCTCAGAGTGGCCCGGGGGAGCGCGATGGCTCGGGTGCCAGAGACGCGAGAGAAAGCTCGATAGTACTACTTCGTGAAAGGCGAGAAGAGAAACAAACCAATATCATGAAATAAATACACATGAGATTTTAAATGTAAATGTGCAGCTAAATTAAACTTACAAAGTAGAATAAAAACTAAGGTGCAGTACTTTTGAAAGGGGTATTGGATTGAAAAAGAAAAAAATACACGCACACCCACTGGATTCAAGAGAAGTGAGGGGGCTACTCCTGGGGGCAGCTGCAGGCCCGGCGCTGCACAGGAAGCAGCCACGGGGAGGGGTCTGCCCACCGGGAGGGGCACAGGACCAAGGGCTCAGAGGGCAGGCACCCTCCTTGGTGAGGGGATGGAACCCAGAGGGGCCGGTGAGGACTCCACGCTGGCCACCCCCCACCATGCCGGAGCCTGGTGGTCCCGGCCTCCTGTCCCTGGACCCTACCACCCAGGCCACCCTTGCCGTCTGTCTGGGGGGCCTAGCTGGCGTCCAGGGTCCCACAGCACAGCCTCCAATCTCATGGCAGGGGCACACATTAGGGGTTTCCTCAGGAGGGAGACGTGGCCTTGGGAGGCACGCCCCAGGGAGCCAGGCTGGGGGAGGAACGGGAGCCACCTCCCACCCAGGTCAGGGGGGAGGGGGGTGGGGCCAGGGGTCAGCAGAGTCCCCACAAGCGCTGGCTGCCCATCGGGGCAAGGAAGCCCACTCCTGCCCACAGGCCCCACCTTGCTGCCTGCTCAGCGCCCTCTCCTCCCTGGAGAAGCAGCAGGAAGGAGCCCTGGACCCGGAATCAGGAGGCCAGGGCCGCAGCCCCTGCCCCTGCCCTCAGGGTCCCGCCAGGCGGGCAGGGAGAGGAGGCTGGTCCCAGGGCCTAACAGCAGCCCCACCCGCCCGCCCACCCGGCACTCTTGCCAGGAGTCATTTTTCTCTCCAGCGGCCACAGCCCCGACACCCCTGAACTTGTCCTCAGAAACAGGCTATTTTTCCCTCGGTGGTGAAGGATGTCAAGTGATAGGGCCAGTTTAATAAAGGAAGTGATGACTGGGACCCAATGCGCATCCTTCACCCTCACGCCATCTCCAGCTCCTGCCTCGCGACCCCCGCTTGCACGCTGACAGCTGCCAGCCGTCACCTGGGGCACCGGGGGTGGCTCCTCAACACTGACAAGGCGCCTACTGCGCGGTGCCCACCGTGCGCACCCGGGGACGCCACCGTGAGCCGGGCCCGCGCCCCTGCCCCGTGGTTAACCAAGGGGGCACGCTGGGAGGGGGCGCCCCTCCCAGTAGGAAGTGGGGGGGTCCTGGGGAATTACTCCGTGAAGCCACTCAGGGGAAGAGGGAGGCCCGGAGGCACTGGGGGCACCGGGGGCAATCAGGACTCTCTTCCAAAGACAGACAGGAGCCTCTGCAGGGTTTGAAGCAAGACTCGAGTCATTGAGGACCTGGGAGCCCCTCTGTCCACAAGTTCAGTAGCTGCCGTGGAGAAGCGGGGCCCAGCTGGCAGGGGAGGCTACTCTGGGGGCAGGGCGCACCCCTCCAATCCTACATGTGTGACTGCCCAGCCCCATGCCTGGCACCCAGCAGGTCCCAGTAACTTGAGTGTGGACGACAGACGTGTGGACCAGGCTGACCCCCAGACGGCTGGGGCTCAGGCGACCACCTCTAGGATGGGCTTTGGGGAACACATCCTAGCGTGTGGGATGTGCACATGAGGAAGGCTGCCCACTTAGGGAGGTTGTGGGATGAGAACCGCTAGGGAACTCACTATGACACCACCTCCTAATCCCGCGCAGACTCCACACGCGGCGCTTGACAAACGCTGCCTGGGTGCACGCCGACGCCTGAGGACTTCATTGGCTTCTGACAGCTCCACACACCCGCCTGAAATATCGCGCCAGAGCGCCATTGTCTAAGATTCATGCTTTCTTCAGAGAACTTGGAGCACAAATTTATAACTTGTTGTCAAATAGATGCCCACTGTTCTCTGGAAGGCCAATCCCATTTGGGGAAAAATAGCCAATAACTCTTCTGAGTTGGAAGACCATTCTCAGGTTGATTTCCCCAAGCACGGGGAGAAGAAAGGCAAAGCAAAGTGTAATTGCAGAAACAATAACCCTATAGACATAACCCAATATCTTCCCCACACTGACTTTTCAATAATTTTGTGATGGATTCTCCCAGAAAGCTTAATTTGTACTTTTAACCACAAGAGTTAGTGGGCCAGAAAAAATTAATTCCCAACATTGGCTCACGGAGAGAGAAATAAAGGCCTGTCTATTAATTTTTTAAACCACCCCACGCAAAGCCCCGGAATGCGTACGCAAGGTGACACCGTGTGGAGAATAACCAGGGGCTGCTTTGTGCTGATACTGACCCACTTTGGGGTGGAAACGTCAGCCCAGGCCCCGGGCAGGCTCCAGGTCGAACCCTGGCCCCATTCAACAGCCCTGGGCTCGTGTTGAGGGTTCCTTCCCACCAGGCTGCACACTGGGCCCGAAAGGAAGCCGAAATTGTTTTAATTCTGCCCCGAGCTCATTACCGGCAAGAGCTTTAGTAAACAGTCTGCACATTTCAGCCAGGGAACACTGTTAGATTAACAAAGACCCCCGAAATGAAACCTGTCATTTTCGAGAAGTCTTTTTAAAACAAAAACCTGCCAAGGCCTTCATACAGCCTGCCGAGTACGCGTCAACACGGGTGATCTCAGCTTCACCAGCTTGTGACAGCGCTTCCTAATGGGTTTCAGAGAGGCGCGCCGGGCTGCCAGGGACGCTTACCGTGAAATGCACGAGTCGGGTTTCAGCCGGGGTACCGTTCCCCCATCAAGCCTCGAATCATCAACGCGAGCGGACAGAGAGGGTGGGGAGTTCTGGAATCTAGCCTATGTGGGTCCAAATCCTGGTCTCCCCAATTTTAGCTGTGCATCCTCCGGCAACACGTGTATATCCACCCAACTACCAAGCAGAGGGTGGGGGTCAGCCCCCAGGGGGTGCAGGCAGGAGGGGCAGGTGTGCGGGGCAAGGTGCTGCCTCACTGGGCCTCGGTTTCCCTCCCGGCACGATGGCATGAGTCAAACCTTGCTCTGCGTGACGGCGAGGTGCCTGGCAGACCTGGTCCCTCACAGGTGCACTCCAGGTGGTGACAGCGTCAGCTGCTACGGGGAGGAACCCGGGATCTGCCCAACCCCTAATCTCACAGGCTAGGGAACCAAGACCCAACCCCTAATCTCACAGACTAGGAAACGAGACCAACCCCTAATCTCACAGACTAGGGAACGAGACCAACCCCTAATCTCACGGGCTAGGGAACGAGATCCAACCCCTAATCTCACGGACTAGGGAACCGAGACCCAACCCCTAATCTCACGGACTAGAGAACGAGACCCAACCCCCAATCTCACAGACTAAGGAACAGACATCCAACCCCTAATCTCATGGACTAGGGAATAAGACCCAATCCCTAATCTCACGGACTAGGGAACCAACACCCAACCCCTAATCTCACAGATTAGGGGAGACTAGGGAACGAGACCAACCCCTAATCTCACGGGCTAGGGAACGAGATCCAACCCCTAATCTCATGGACTAGGGAACCGAGACCCAACCCCTAATTTCACGGACTAGAGAACAGACATCCAACCCCTAATCTCATGGACTAGGGAACGAGACCCAACCCCCAATCTCACGGACCAGAGAACAGACATCCAACCCCTAATCTCATGGACTAGGGAACCGAGACCCAACCCCTAATTTCACGGACTAGAGAACAGACATCCAATCCCTAATCTCATGGACTAGGGAATGAGACCCAACCCCTAATCTCACAGACTAGGGAACGAGACCCAACCCCCAATCTCACGGACTAGGGAACAGACATCCAACCCCTAATCTCATGGACTAGGGAACGAGACCCAACCCCCAATCTCACGGACCAGAGAACAGACATCCAACCCCTAATCTCATGGACTAGGGAATGAGACCCAACCCCTAATTTCACGGACTAGGGAACTGAGATCCAACCCCCAATCTCATGGACTAGGGAACAAGACCAACCCCTAATCTCACGGACTAGGGAATGAGACCCAACCCCCAATCTCATGGACCAGGGAACAGACATCCAACCCCTAATCTCATGGACTAGGGAACAGAGACCCAACCCCTAATCTCATGGACTAGGGAACAGACATCCAACCCCCAATCTCACGGACTAAGGAACAGAGACCCAACCCCCAATCTCACGGACTAGGGAACAGACATCCAACCCCTAATCTCATGGACCAGGAAACAGATATCCAA
This sequence comes from Bos indicus, assembly GCF_029378745.1. NCBI lineage: Eukaryota > Metazoa > Chordata > Mammalia > Artiodactyla > Bovidae > Bos > Bos indicus. Next base: position 65,370,283 of record NC_091780.1, on the reverse strand, counting down.
CCCCTAATCTCACAGACTAGGGAACAGAGACCCAAACCCCAATCTCATGGACTAGGGAACAGATATCCAACCCCTAATCTCACAGACTAGGAAACAAGACCCAACCCCTAAACTCATGGACAAGGGAACAAGACCCCAGGTGGGAGGGCTATCCCAGAACCCAGGGTTTCAGGCTCCTGGGCACAGAATGGGGGTAGGGGGTAAGGGATGACTTTGAGACCCACAGGAGGTTGGGACCCCTGGCAAAGCATAGGCAAATCTCACATGGGTCATCAGATAAGGAAGCCCTGGCGTCAGTGGTAGGTCCCCAATAACTAAGGACACACCCCGCTGACGTTCCTTAAGCAAATGAGGTCTCAGTGTAATTAGGATCGTAGGCGCCTGTATTTGCTTCGGCGAGATGCAAACTGTTAGGCTGTGAACAAACCTGTCACGGAAACAGAGCTAAGGCCCTGCCCTTGTTAGACTTTCGCCGGCACCTAGAATGTGGTGTGAAAACTCCACGGGCTCTGAAACTCGGCTCCCCAGAAGTGGGGTGGTCGTGGGAGCGCCTGGGCCTGGGGGCTCCCACCCTGCCAGCCTAGGAGGCCTTGCCAAATAGCCTCGGATGACCCAGTGGCTCCACAAAGGTGCGAATGAACCACCCCAAAACCTCTTCCCCCTGAAAAAAACAGATAATGGATTCTTCATCTACACACACACACACACACACACACACACACACACACACACTTGGTCAGTACAGGGCGAGCCCAGGGAGACTGGCATTGACAGTCCGGGCTGGCCGCCCTGTTCTGGGAAATGACACCCATCAGTGACCTCCCTAGGACCAGCGTGGTGCTGGGCCAGGACAGGAGCCCCCCGGTGTTTCCTGTGGTGACCCATGCCCCCGCCGCAGGATCTGGATGACAAGGCACCAGTGACGTGGGAGGACACGCTGCGGGCACCCCATCTAGACGCTTCGGGCAGCGGCGTGCGCCATTCAGCAGGGGCCCTGTTGTGGACGCAGAGGCTGCGTCTGCAGGGGACCTGAGAGGCTCTCGGCACACAGGCGAGGTCTCGAGTCCAACACAGAGGCTCTGGTTCTGAACACAGATAAAAAGCAATGGAGAGTCCCTCAGGACAGAGATGGGGAAGACCACGTTCCCTGGCAAGCCGCTGACAGAGTGTTTAGCCAGAACTTGATCAAATTAAAAAGTAGCCAAAAGTTTGCTTTTCAAGGAAGGCTTAGGAATTCATTTTAAAACCTGTGATTCAGACGTGGCTGTTTTTCCAGACGTTCTTGAGAGAAGCCGGTAGGTTGGATTGATCATTACAATAATTGAACATTCGGAATTACTTGGTTCCGTGAGTAGCTGCTGAATGCTCCCAGGTGTCAGGCTTTCTGGAGGTGACAGATGCCTTCTGCAACCTCACAGAGCCTTTAAGCAAGGCATGATTGAGGGGTGGGGTACCAGGCAGCCTGGGGAGGACCCCAACCCAGCCTGGGGGTCCCAGTGAGTCTTCCAACCCAGCCCGGGGGTCCCGGTAAGCCTCCTAACCTGGGGCCTGCCGACTCTGACAGCGCCCAGTCCCGGGAGGCCTTCTCCCCGGAAGCTTCCCCCACACTCTGTTCTAGCAGGAGACGAGGGTGGCGGGGGGAAACAGTACCAGAAGTAATTAAATGACCGAGGAGACAGCAAGACTCGAAGACAGACACGTACTGGCATCATTTCTTATTACTATTATTGTGATAACACATAGCAAGAACAGGACTCCCAGACAAGGAGAAAGCAAGCTTCGGGGCATTTTTAAATTGGGCAAATTATAGAGAGGTGAGAGATTAAATGAAAATCCATCACATTACAAATACAGCCTGCAGTTACTGAAATCATATTTTTTTCATAAGTGAGTCATACCAATAATAACTCCAAGGTCTTCATAATAGTTTGCAATAAACTCTGTGGGATACTCACCACTTCCCTTTTGAAAAACTGACATCATAAGCCAAAAAAAATAACACTTTGGCGTTTCTGTCTTCTTTAGGGCAACCAGCTGGGGAGCGGAATACGACACTCCCCAGGGGGCAGCGTGGGGCTCGGCCTCACCCCTGAACAGGCAGATTAAAACCACCAGATCCTATTTCACACCCACCAGAGGGGCAAGAATCAAAATCCCCAGCACCAAGGGCTGGAGAGGGTGTGAAGAAATGGAATTCTCAAGTACTGTGGTGGTGTCAGGAGAACAAACACCCAGGTCAGCAGACCGGCAACATCGGGGTGGCTTAAAGGGAACGCATGCCAAGGAGTGTCAGTCCACCAGGAGGGGCCCAAGAACCTCACCCAGGGGTGCACAGGAAGAACAGCTAAGGCCGTTGGTTTTAAAACAGCTCTAAACACTGGGACATTTGTCCCATTAAAAGTGAAAGTGTTAGTTGCTCAGTCATGTCCAGCTCTTTGCGACCCCATGGACTGTAGCCCATCAGGCTCCTCTGTCCATGGGATTTCCCAGGCAAGAATACTGGAGTGGGTTGCCATTTCCTTCTCTAGGGGGATCTTCCCAACCCAGGTATTGAACTTGGGTCTCCTACATTGCACCAGCTTCCCTGTGCCCAGAAGGTAAAGAGTGTGCCCACAGTGTGGGAGACCCGGGTTCGATTCCTGGGTCGGAAAGATCCCCTGGAGAAGGAAATGGCAACCTACTCCAGTATTCTTGCCTGGGAAATCCCGTGGATGGAGAAGCCTGGAGGGCTACAGCCCATGGAGGCCCAAAGAGTTGGACACGACTGAAGCAACTTCACTTTCACTTTCTTTCACTCCTGCATTGCACGCAAATTCTGTACCATCTGAGCTATCTGGGATGCCCCATAAAAGAGGGAGCCTGATCCCCCTGAACAGGAGCCAGTCCTGGTGACTCGCTTCTGGTGAACAGAAGGCAGCAAACAGCAGACAGCAAACTGTCTGATTTCCGAGGCAAAGTCATAAAAGCCACCCAGTTCTGGCCTGGCTCTTTCACGCACAGACCCAGATGCCACGTTGCGAGGAAGCCAAGACCACCTGGGGTGGTCACGCGTGGTGCTCCAGGGGACGGTACATCAGGGGCCCACCAGGGCAGCCAGGGGTCACCCTCGGGCGCACGAGTGAACAGCTCTCAGAGGGCATCATCCCACACGATGCCCAGCAGAGGAGAGAGGAGCTCTCCCTAGTGAGCCTGGCCCAAAGTACAGATTCATAAGCAAAATGAATGTGACTGTTTTAAGGCTACTAAGTTTGGAGGTGCTTTGTTACACGGGAGTGGACAACTGAAACAGGTTCACTGAAATACTATTTGCCGAGAGATAAAAAGTGAAAACTTTCCATGGGTAGGGAAAATGAAAAAACAAACTCTAGTTTATTCCACCTGGTGGAATACGACACAGCAGTTAAAAGGGAATAATCTAGAGAAACACACAGATGTGCGTGTGTGTGTCTCTCTGTGTGTGCGTGTGTATGGAAAAACTGCAAAAACATCACATTTAATGCTTCACAAATCACAAAAGGATCAAGAGTGTGGTCATAGTTCTCTAAGTTTTTAAAGCACAAAGCCGATACTCCATACTGCTTACAGACAAGCACGTGTAGTAAGGCTGGAGAGGGAGGCAGGGCTCCGGCTACGTCAGTGATTTTTGTTATTGTTGTTTAGTCACTCAGTTGTGTCTGACTCTTTGCTGTAGCCTCCAGGCTCCTCTGTCCATGGGATCTCCCAGGCAAGAATACTGCAGTGGGTTGCCATTTCCTTCTCCATGGGATCTTCCTGACCCAGGGATCGAACCTGTGCCTCTTGCATTGGCAGACAGATTCTTTATCACTGAACCACAGGGAAGCCCTCAGTAATAATTCACTCTTTACAAAATAAAAAGAGGGACCCAACACAAACACGGTAAAATGTCAGTAACAGTTAAACCTGGTTGGGGGTGGGGGGGCGGTCCATTGGGATCTTTTATTATCTTTAATTTTCTGGAGGGTGGAATGGGTCACAAACTGCTCATTTCTATGCTTGGCCTGGCTTACCTGGTGATAACCGGGTGATGGCCTCTCTGCCTGATTCCTCCCCTCTCCCGGGAGCTCCCTGAGGCAAGGCCTGTGCTCGAGATCACCCACTGCACACAGCGGGTGCTCAACAGACTCCCCTTTGCCGGATCAACCGGAGGAACCAACAGGCCCCAGAAGGCGTGCAGCCTGCCCCTGGTGCTTGGGAGCCAAGCAGAGAGCAAAGGAGACCTGCTCCCCCAAGGGACCCAGCAGGCCTCGAAACACGGGATGCAAGACCAGCCCACCAAACAGGAAGACGAGCCCTTCCCCAGGCCTGAGGCGCTCGGCGCCCCCTCCTCCGCCTGGACACTGTGAAGATTTCAGCTGTGGCCAAACGGTATGCCACCAACACACAGGCAGCCGCAAAGGCGAGACATGCAGGAAACAGCAGCAAACGTCTCGTTATAATAACAGCCCAAACACAGGAGACGGTCTGTGGAGCAGAAGCGGGCGGAAATCAAAGGCCCCTCCAGGGGAAGCGGCGGGCAAGGCTGCAGCCAGGCCCGCAGGAAGCTGCCACGTGGGAAAACTGAGCGGAGGATGAGGGACGGGGGTGTGGACGGAGGCCAGGCCACCGAGGACCGAGGGCAGAAGAGAGCAGGGGGCGTCTCCAGGGAACCAGCCGGGGACCCCCCTCGAACACCCTGTCCCGAGTCACACATCTTCACCAGGGGGCTTCCTGTGACTTGAAGTCCAGGGCGCTCCTAGTTGACACGGTGCGAACTCCAAGTAAGGGGATGGCCGGTCATCTTTATTTTCCTTTTCTTCCCTTTTCCTATTTTCCAAATTTGGCTCGGATGGTAAAGAATCTGCTTGCAACACAGGAGACCCGGGTTCAATCCCTGGGTCAGGAAGATCCCCTGGAGAAGAGAATGGCAACCCACTTCAGTATGTTTGCCTGGAGAATCCCATGGACAGAGGAGCCTGGTGGGCTATAGTTCGTGGGGTTGCAAAGAGTCGGACACGACTGAGTGACTCACACACACACACACGACACATTACCATCATAGGAAAACGTTTATGTTTTTCTCTAAGTTGATCTGAGTCTTGGCTAGTAATGCCAGCCCTAGGAATCAAGCCTAAGGAAATAACTACACAGAAGCTAAATATTATGCACACAAAGATGATCACTGCAGCCGCGCCTATAAAAAAACAATAAAAACCCACTGGAACAAACCCCAATGCTCAGCAACAGGGACACAATCTAGTAAGTCGTGGTACAACAACATGAAAGAGGATGACTGTTTTGAAGGCTATAAAAATAGGGAGAGACATTAAGCTTTAGGAACAGGATCCAAATTGATATATGAATAATGCCTACAGAACTGCAGCAGAATCTGTTCACAGGGGAAAGGGAAAACACAAAACTCAGGTTATCTGCTGTGGGCAGTGACGGCCAAGGCAGCAGAAGGAGGTGAGAAGGGGAATGGCCAGGGCCTGACGCCGTTAAGTGGGGTGCACAGGGGCGGAGGGGAGGGTGTGGAGGTAGGAACAGCCGGCTGGCCCAGAAGGTGGCAGCCCCGGGCCACCAGGGGCCATCAGAGGTCCAGATGACAGAGCCAGGTGAGGGAGGCTCTCGTGGAACTCGGTGGGTGCTGCCCCCCTGCCCAGGGACATCCTCACAGAACCCCAGGGCACAGGGCCATCTGATATGAAGAGCCCAGGAGGAAGTTCAGGGCAAAGGCTCGTGTACTTGAAATTCTTCAGCAAAGAAAGTTTCCCCCTAACTTCAGACGTGCACGTTCCCTGAGAACTGAGTGCAGGAAGAATTTCTGAGCGTTGACCTCCCTGGCTCCAGACACAAGGCCTCGTCCTCAGACGTGACCCGGTTTGCCTTGGCATGCCAAATTAGATGGGGGTCTTCACCTCTTTACCTGAGATCTCCTTCAGCTATTTAAAAAAAAAAAAAAACACTCGATGTCAGGGTCTGAAATGACGTGCTCACAATTATAATTATTATATTCATGTGGATGACTGTAAAACTCTACCTCGGCTTGCTAAATGAAAACACCAGGCTGCAAAACCTTCTCAAAGAAATTAAAACTGTTAATGTGTTAAAGACTATTACAGCCCCAAAGACATTGCCATAGAATTCTCCCCCCCATTTCAACAAGGCAAGATGCTGGACTATATTGGAAACCTCTGTGAATTGCCTAATTATAGTTAATAAGGTCATCATCTTCCCATGAAATAGCCTTTTCTGTTTTCCAACAGAGCTTTCGACAATTCTAAAGACTGTTTCATTTGAAGGCTCCCTGAGAAGGCGAACACATTACAGGGCAGACGGCGGGGAGAAGCAGGCGAGAGGCGAGGCCCCGGGAGGTCAGAGAGGGCACCCCCATGGAGAGGGGAACACAGCTATCCTGCAGCTCAGCCTTCCAGGGCCGGCGTCGCACGCGAGAAACAGGGGCTAGGGGATGGCATTCACCAGAGCTGTGGGCGTGGGGACCGCTCCCCGGGCAGTGTGGTGACCCCAGGGCTGTCCAGGAACACCCCCCCACCCCGCCTCGGCACATGCCTGCCCTTGACGCTCGTGGCTCAGACGATGGCACCGTTGCTCAAAGCTGTCCTTTTTAATAGATGCAGCGAAGTGGCAAAGTGAGTGCAGAGCTGTCCCCGTGTGCATAATGCGCAAACTCACGGGCAGTGAGGAGGTCAGTGATGACTTTCGTGCCAACCTAAAAGTAACACGCGCGGAGTTTAAGTGTCCCGGCCCGGCGTGGGAGAAGGTCACCGTGACAGGGATAACGGAAGGTGGACAGCAGGGGCCAGGAAACAGCTCAGGGTCACTCCTGCGGCGGCCGGGGGGATGTCAGGTGGAAAAAGCGACGGCGGCTCGCTGTCTGCCGCTCAGACAGACGCGGCAGCCTCAAGGTAAGGCTCGCGCTCCTGCCTGGCCCGGCAGGGCGGCCGGCGCGAGGCTCGGTCTCTAGCGCCCCTGCCGGCGAGCCGAGGGACTTCACGGCGCTCCCCGCGGCGGGAGCGAGATGCTCGCCGCCGCCCGGGGAGGGGGCAGGGCCGGGGCTCGGGCCTGCAGGAGCCGCAGCACAGGAGCCGCTCATCCAGGTGGGTAGGAAAGAGCCTGGCTCCAAATCTGGCTCCATCTCCGCGGACCTGAGGTCCTCTGCCTCCCCAACTCGCTGGGTGACGGGAGACTGAGGACCTTAAAGCCCCCAGGGTGCTAAGTGTCCTGCTAAGGCGCCCCTGGCTCGGCTGGTGTGGGCACGGGCCAGGCCCGAGAGATGCCCACAGGTACCCGGTCACACCCCTGCTCAACACAGTCAGTTTTCCTACACAGCTGGACACACAATGACCATAAAACCCAAGGTTCCACCCCTAGATATTTACTTCAGAGTCATGAGAACAAATCACCACACACGAACGTTCATAAAAGTACGATCTCTTAACAGCTCCAGGCTGGAAACAAACCAAATGTCCCTCAACAGAAGAACAAGATAAAGACACTGTGCATATTCATGTCTTGGAATACTACTCAGCAATAAAAAGGAAGGTGCTACTGACAACACATAGCAACGTGGACGAACTTCAAAAACAGTACGTTGAGAGAAGCCAGACACAGAGATTACATGCTGCATAATTCCATTTATGAGAAATTCTAGAACAGGCAAAACTAGTCTATAATGACAAAGCAGATCAGTGGTTGCCTGGGGCTGGGGTTGGAAGGAAAAGGTGGACTGATAAAGGACACTTGGAACTTTCTGGGTGGTGGAGGCCTTCTGTATCTTGATGGTGGGGGAGGGTGGTTGATTGGAGGCACAAACTTGTCAAAACTCACCCAACGGCACACTTAAAATGGGTGTGCTTCACGACATGTAAATTGCACCCTGTGATTCATGGGGTCGCAAAGAGTCGGACACAACTGAGCGACTGAACTGAACTGAACTGAAAATGAATTTATTTTTTTTTTCAACTTAAAACCTTTCAACTTCATTATGAATAAAATCCTAAGGCCCCATCAGGTCCTTGGAGGCCCCCCATAATCTGGCCCCTTCCTGAATCGCCAGCCTCAACTCAAGCCACTCTCCCAGCTGCTAACATTCCAGATCTAAGGCAAACCAGCGGGACCTCCCTCGTTTCCCAGGGAGAAGACTAAAAGCAAAACAAAAAGGTTAGAGGCCATCGTGAACATACAGACTTGTAGAGATATTGGGGAAATGATCAAACATCTGTATTTATCTTTAATTTAACACACATGCATATTTAGAAATACTGTATTCTTCTACTGCCATTCCTTTTTCCTAGGCATCCTCAACATCAGTGGCTTCCCCACTATAGAGACAGAGGCGTTTCTACACGTGTCCAAGCAGGGAGCCCAGTGGTTACTAAGCCCTGAGGACAGGGAACGGCCTTGAGCATTTGTATCAAACATCTCATTTAACCTTCACGAAACCACCAGAGGTAAGTACCACTACAGTTCCCAAACTCCGCACCAAGGCACCTCTGGGCACCTCGCAGCGGTGTCAAGAGAGATTTTAACTTTCTAAAAGAAACACAGTACTATCTGTTAACACCATGCAGACTGCAAGCTGAGATAGATACCCATTTCAATGTTAGATCATTCTGCATTTTCTGTATTCCATGATGTCATATCTAGGTAAAGCTGGGTTTTCAGGGGTTCTGTGATGAAAAGCAAGTATCACATGAAGATTTGGAAAAGGAAATGACAACCCACTCCAGTATTCTTGCCTGGAAAATCCCACGGACAGAGGAGCCCGGTGGGCTACAGTCCACCGGGTTGCCAAGAGTCCGACGCAAGTTAGCAGCTGAGCACACACGTGAAGTTCGATGCGGGACAGGAAATGAGGATGGCAGTGCCCGGGCTTCCTCTAACAAGCTGGAGAGCTTGTGCGTGCCTGACAGGTGCCAAGCTGTTAGGGTACACACACTACGTTGTCTGGCCCGAACTCCTTAGTAAATAGCACCACGGAGGGGCTTCCTCTGGCCTAGAGAAACATGAGCGATGTCAGTGTTGGCACTAACGCTGTTGGAAACTGACACCCTCTGTGCCATTTTCTCTGTTTACAGGTGAAGAAACTGAGGCATCAAGCAACTGCTCACCCAGCATCACAAGCTGAGAAGCTGCAGCTGAGGACCAGCGTAAAGTAACATGGCCTTCATAAATGCCTTGAGCGCTGACTGACTTGCCAGGGACTCGTGTGTGTGTGTGATGGGCAGATGGTTACAAATTACGTGGTAGACAAAATACCAAAAGAGCTGCTTAAACTTTGTGCTCCAAAATGAAGAGTGTTCTATCATTTAAGAACCCTGACAGACTTGACTGTAATTGAAACGCCTACTTCTCTGAGGACAACCTGGGGCCCAACCCAACCTCTCGTTCCCCTTCCTGCCACACCGATCCCCCTCCCCACCACCAAGCCCAGCCCTCCACGCCTATAGCCTGCTCTGCGCCTCGGTCCTCAGTCCTGGGTCCTTCCCTCACATCTCCAATCTCAGCCTGCACGTCGTCTCTTTATGGTTCTCCCCTTGTTGTTGTTCAGTCGCTCAATCCTATCCAACTCTTTGTGACCCCGTAGACTGCAGCCCGCCAGGATTCCCTGTCCCTCGCTATCTCCCAGGGTTTGCTCAAACTCATGTCCATCCAACCATCTCATTCTCTGTCACCCCCTTCTCCTCCTGCCCTCCATCTTTCCCAGCAACAGGGTCTTTTCCAATGAGTTGGCTCTTCACGTCAGGTGGCCAAAGAATTGGAGCTTCAGCTTCAGCATCAGTCCTTCCAATGAATATTCAGGGTTGATTTCCTTTAGGATGGACTGGTTTGATCTCCTTCCTGTCCAAGGGACTCTCAAGAGTCTTGTCCAGCACCACAGCTCAAAAGCATCAGTTCTTCAGCTCTCAGCCTTCTTTATGGTCCAACTCTCACATCCGTACCCACAGGCCATGTTTCTCTATTTCCCAGTAAATAGCACTTCACTACATATAATGACCTTGTTAATGAATGAATTTATTAGGCTGTGAGCTAGGCAGGGCAGCCCTGGCATGAGGTCTGCCCCCCTGCAGGCCCTTGGTGGGCAGTGGCTACCTCTACCAATGGCTGTCTCCCCTGGGCCTGCAGGGTCAGGAGCTGGGCCTCGGCAGCGCGGCGTGGTGGAGGCCGCGTGTGTGGCCTCCAGTCTCCCCTGGGAGGCCTGTGGCATCTCCAACTCCAAGAAACAGTTCCCAGAGAGCTCCCGAAGCCAGGGGTTGGTTGTCCCACGTGTGATGGAGGTGGCCCTTTTCCTGATCCCAGTGGCTGCCATCCTCAGAATCCTCAGAAAAACAGAGCTTTAATTCTCTCCTTCTGGAAGCCCAGAAGGGCTCTGACCTGGAGTCTTCTTATATTGAAACACTTCTTTTCTAAAATAGTAAACTTTTTTTCGGCTACTTGCAAACAATTAAAATCGAAAGCAATCCATGGGGAGATAGAAGAAGGGGTGGGTAATTATTATCAACAAAACCAATGAGAGGAAGCGAATGTATTGGGCCACAAACCTAATAAAGTAAGTGGAGAATCTGGCGCGGCTCTGCGGGAAGCAAATTACTCTTCGGCGTCTTCACAGACAAATACACGGGAGAGGCAATTTATTAACTTTCGCCATGTTGGCCTCAACATTAACCTGTATCCCTAAAGTACTTAACTCTTACCCGGCAAACGGCTTCCTTCACTTGCATTAGGACACGCAGGGCCAATGTAGGCTTGCTATTCACAGCTTCAAATTCAATTTAAAGGGATCCCTGTTCCAATTTCCTGTAGAAAGTTACTCCGTGTTCTAATACATCAGTGTCAGGAAACACGGCCTTTACTTAATTTCTTCTCATTATTCATACAACCAGGGATCACCCGAAGCAATTTCTCCTCCTTTGTGGGCCTAACGGCAATGATGGGGCTTTTACTTTACATCTTTTCAAGCGCCAGCTGCTCCGAGGTCTCCCCTGCCTTCCACAGAGACCCTTGCTATGCCTCCTAAGGGGGGGCGGGTCTCTGCGTGGCGACAGAGCTTACGACAACGACATTCAAGCCTGCCAACATCTGTGATTCATATTCTAAAAGGCAGTGCGGAGTCACAAACCACGGAGACGAGCCCCAAGCCCCCATGGCCCATTAGGCCAGACACATCTCCCCCCGGGCTCAAACGGCGTGCTCGTGAAACGACAGGCTGGACCCAGATCACTGAGCCCCCAGCCTGATAAGTCACAGAGCCATTTGCTCCAAGGCAGCCATGTGAGGAAGCCCAGTCATGAGACAGATAATGCAGAGCTATGGGGTGGGGCAGGGGGAGAAGGTGCTGGAGCCCCCCAGCTCACCCTCCCTGGAGGGAGCCCCCCAAATTTCCACGAAGCCCTTGGAGCTCCCCCCACCCAGCCAAAGCACAGGTTGCAAACCAACGATCTGAGTTATCTCAACAGGCCCCTCTAAGAAAATAATTCTAGTGCTCTGAATTTCCTTTGCACAAGCAAAACGCTCTTAATAAGACTGTAATGGAAAAATAATTCATGCATTTTATTTCCTATTTAATGCATTTATGTGTTTTCTACGATAAGCATACATTATTTTAATAATCAGAAGAAAACAAACATTATTAAAAAGACAATAATTCACATGGCTTTAAAAAAAAAAAGCAAAAGAAAACACCCGAGGCACAGAGGAGACAAGCAGGGAAGGTTTTGTACTCTTCCAGCGTCATCTGCCAGCGTTAACGGCTAATTGCTCTCGTCCCTTCAGAGCAGCAAAATACCACGGTGTCTAGAAAGGTCTGATGAGTCACCCAGCAGCTCTGCGGCTCTGCTGCGTCACCGAGCCCTGTGCAGGCTGCGTAAACACTCATCACCCCGGCTGCCTTCGGCTTCAGAGACTGGGGGCGGGGGGCGAAGGGGGTGGGCACCGGAAGGAGCAGATTCAGCACTGGGGGTGGGGGCTCTGTGGAATCTTCCAGAGAGATCTTGACCTCCCCACACCTCGGATTTCTTCATCCCTAACAGCCACCACACAGGGCCAGGCAATATTGGAACTCAATATATGTATAAGTGGGTTTTCAGTAAATGCAGGCATTTTTAAGCCCCTAAATTTTAATTACATTTATACTGAAATCTTGGGAGTCTACAATAAAGGAATGGGTAAAGCTATCTGAGGTTGGGGTTGACAGAACCCTCCCCTATCTGTTCCATCTTAATGGTCTAATTGATCACGGAGTCTCAGAAGGGGTCTCTGCAGGGGGTCTTCCCTCAACTCCACACGCAGCAGTAAACAAACCCCCCAAGGCTCCCAGTGCTTATGTGAAAAACTCAAGGTCCTCCAGTATTCCCCACAAAGCCCTGATCCCCCACTACAGGTCACTGCCCTGTCCACAGCTCCCCGCCCCAGACCCTTCCTCACCACCTGCTGTGTGGGCACCTCTGCTCTATACCCCAGGGTCCTCAGCCTGCCCTGCTTCTCTCCCACCCCAATCATCTCCCGACCCCCAGGACCAGCCCGAGTGTCCCCTCCACCCCCGTCAGGACTGGCCCTCTTCCTCATTGCTCCAACACCTGGTTTACACCAGCCAAGGGCCCCTCCTATAGCCCACCTGATGAGAACTGTCTGGACACTGGCCAGACACCATGAGCTCTCAGGGGAGGGGTGGGCCACACCTCTGTCCCCACTCCAGTCTCTGGCACCCAGACTCAGTCTAGCAACACTGGCCATCGGGGCCTGTTTGGGCACCAAACTGTGAGACTGTGGTCCCTACTCTTAGTAATTTTATCTTTAGGGGACAGCTGCCTCCAAAACCTCTAGGAAGAACACAGCAGAGCTCCTAGCGTACACGTGGCCTCAAAGGTTTCTCTGATTTGCATGTAATAAGCAGCCACCAGCAGCAGCTGCCCTGGGAATGCACTGGCTTCCAACGAGGGCTCCCTGAAGCAGGAGTCGGGAGCTGAAAGGCAGCCATCTGCCCTGCCCACGCCCACTGCCCAGGAGGCCAGCCTCGCTGCTCTGAGCCAAGCTGACTTTCTAACATCATCTCACCTGACTTAGGAAGATGAATAGGGCTTTGAATTAAAAGCTCTTCCTCACTGCCTCCTGGACCAGGAGAGGTATGTGGGCCTGAGAGTCAACAGGAGGGGAGGGTTATTCATGTCAAAGGAGAACAATTACCCCCCAAAATGTGAACACATCAATAAGAATCTGAAAGCGACTCCTCAGGAATATAGGACACAATGCAAATTAAACGTCTGAGTGCTGTGCATACATCATTGCCTAACCTCTCACACATTCCCTGGTAGTATTAAGATGTTAACTGCAGGCTCAGCCTGGCATCGATCTTTCCCTGAAAGGACTTCTGAAAACTTTGTCGTCTGAGCTTAACTCACTCCGCTCCCAAATGCTGCCACCGTCTTGCTGAGTCCACCCGGCGCACGCCCTGGGGCTCCCCTAACAAGCTGGGCCTGAGGTGCCATCAACATCTCAAGGTTTGGGGAGGAGCAAGCATGTGTGTGATGCCATGCACTGAGCCAGGAACGTGGTGGGGTCTCAGCAAATAGACTTGTCCTCCCACCGGAAGTCAATCTCCCCTTGAGCTCTTGTGGTACGAGATGCAAGCCATGGTCAAGTCCACACCAGCGTGGCCCCCAGTGCCCCAAGACACTTTCTCAGGCAAGCCAGAAACCAGGCCAACGGGAATCAACTTCATGCTTCCCTAGGTCCGTCATCCACTCTATTCCCCGGAAGCTGCCAACCAAGCAAACTGGAATATTGATCGCTGCAATCATCTCGATGCAAGTCTGAGGGCCGAGCACTTTATGTGCGTTTCAATTAGAAGGGGAGGCTGGCCGTTCTAATTCCACTTCATTCCAGCCAGCTTCACTCTGGGCAACAAATAAGCTCCTAAAAAGTTGAGTTAATCAGCAAACTATTAATGGAATCACACCTCCACATTGATTTTACATTATCGTTGCAGAATGGTGCATATTCATTCTCCACCCTGAATTTTAAGCACAGGGAAGGAACCAGGAGTTACCACAGCTGTGCCAAGCTCCGGGCATCACTCATGACTGCCATCACACTGAATGTGCAAAAGTGTGCCGGTGGAGTGACACGGAAGAGAGGCCGATGATCTTCCCGAAGCCCCGGAGAGAGAGAACACAGCTAAGGAACAGCTCGGCCAGCTTCTTCCAGGAGCCCCACTGGTCCCAACAATTCTGAAGCCTTTCTCTCCGATTCACTCGCTCAATATCTGGTCACACGTGCTCTGGTTGGAAAGGCAGCCGGGTCCTTCGAATTCGACTGAGCCCACGTCCGTTTGCTTCTGCAGTCGGGCTGCAGACTGACTGCAGGTGCACCCCAGGATCTAGAAACGAGTGAGGAGTGGCCCCCCCAGCCCACAGCAGTGGACCTGGGACCACAGTGGCCAAGAGGAGGAGACCTGTTCTGTTCTGTACATCCTTTGTCTGCCTTGATTTCTTTTAATTGCCTTTTTTTTTTACCTTACTTAAACTAAAAAAAAAAAATACAAATAAAAAAACAGCTCACCCATTTCTTTTTAATGTTACACCAAACTCATGTATCGGGTTGGCCAAAAAGTTCGTTTGGGTTTTTCCATCCCATCTTACGGAAAACCCAAACAAAACCTTTTGGCCAAATCAACATTTCTACTCTTAAAAATAAGTTTGTTTTTTAATGCAATGAGTGAAAATGGTTTCTTCCTCCTGAGGAGGCTTACAATCAAACAAGGGAGATGAGATCCAATCCACAGGAGACATTTTCATTCACCCCAACAACCATCTTTTGGGTCCTTGTGCTGTGGAGGCCGAGCTTCGTGAGAAAGGTCACAAATGCGGTGACACTCAGCCGTCAGTTCCCTGGAGAGCGAAGGACCCGCTCCACGCTGCTGCCTCGGGTCCAGTCCCCCGGCATTTGCGTGTGGTGGGGGGACGGGGTCAGAAGGTGTTAGCAACTTCCCTGCTTGCTCAGTGGATTCCTCGGGAGGTCATATGGAGAGAAAACCTACTCAGAATCAGGAAAGCGCATTTCAGCAACTCTGCCCACAGGAGCTGGGGTGACACCTATAATCCTCTCGTTTTCTCATTTAGCCGAAGTTAGTCTGCAGATCACACCACCACCCAGCTTAAAAAAGGCCTTGGAGAGCCGTCAAAGCCTCCATTTTCCCAATGCGAAATCAGAGCCAGATCTGGCCTGACGTGCTCAGGGTCCCAGCTGGTACACGCTGGCCCGCACGTGGGCCCCTGGCCCCCCACAGCCGGCTCACAGCACTCCGCGCCCATGGCTCACCTGTCTGTGCCCATCCACAAAGATAACTGCACAGAGAAATGAGTCGCTCGCTCACCCAGATCATGCCTGTAGGATCACAGCATTGTTTTCTTAGGAAAAAAAGTAATAACAAAGAAAAGGTGAGGGGCGGGGGAGTGTCTTAAGTAAAAGCTGTCCTTCCTGACGTGATGGGTGGAAAGCTTTTCAGCGTGAGATGGAATGGTGGATGATTATACCAAGGTAATAATGCCTGTCATCTGTCAGGAGAGCAGATGTCACTACCTTTTGACAGAGGGCACTTGGGAAGAAGAAGTTACAAAGAGAAAGCTTTCCTCCCTTTACTTTCTTGGAGGCAGAATAATAAATCACCTGAATCGTCAAGACCTGTCCAGGGCAGCACACATGTACCAGGCGGAGGTTCCTTAGCCTCATGCCACTGCAGGCGTGCACCGCAGCAGCAGGAAGCACTGGGCTGTTATTTCGTTTCCTTTATTTGGCTGTGCCGGGTCTCAGTTTCGGCACACGGGTTCTTTAGTTGTGGTGATGCGACCTCCTAGTCACGCCATATGGGATCTAATTCCCTGACCAGGGACTGAAGCCCAGCCCTCTGCAGTGGGAGCGTGGAATCTTTCCCACTGGACCACCAGGGAACTCCCATGAATCAGCGGGTTTAAAAGCCTCACACGCTCTAGCACAAGTCCCATCCGACACTTAACTACTCTTTCCCCAGCGCCGACTAATGCCAGTCAGACCCCAGGAAGGTGCACCAAGGAGAGTGAGCTGGAGCCCCTCCCAGGAGTCTGTACTAAGATGACACCCCAAATTCCAGGGGGAAATGGCAGGTGCCTGAATACAGAGGATGCGCTGAGCTGAGAGGGCACAGGGCATCTCAGGAAGGAGAAGAGAGCCCGGAGTTCGAGTTACGAGTGAGTCACTGTCCCCCTGCTCCTTGTCCTCTCCCATACCCTCCAACTCCTCTCTACAAACCCGTTTAGAGTCAGAAACAAAATGAAAAGCTAGAGAAACAAAAAACTTGTAAACTAACAAAAAAAAATATTGTTTTTGGCACAGCATGCGGGCTCTCCCTTCCCCGACCAGGGGTGGAACCCGCACCCCCGCTACAGTGCAAGTGTGTGGAGTCTTGACCACTGAACTGCCAGGGAAGTCCCCACGGTTGTTTGTTTTTAATGGGCCACAAGAGCCTACTGGTAAAGAGCGATGAGGAGGAAGGAACGGTCAATTCTGGCAGAGGGTGAGGGAAGGCCATTCAGCAGAGGGAATTTGGGACAGCCCAGAAGCGCAAGGACCTGCCCCGTGGGGAAGTGGGGGGCACAGGGACGTGGCTTGGGCTATGGGGGTGGTGCAGAGAAGGCAAAGACATTGCAGGAAGGAGAGGGGTCTTGCCCCCATGACACTTAGGGCTCACAGGCAGGACTGGACTGAGACCCCCTGAAGCAACGGGAAAAAGTAATAAGCAAGGAGTGTTTAGTTAAGCAGCACAAGGAGGGGTACTGTTTAACTACCCACCCCGAGGCCACCAAGGAAGCCACGTAGATCCTCGGAGGAGCAGGGGCTGCGTACAGGAGGGAGGGGGACCTCCCCCCCACCCCGGGAACGGGAGCAGCCGCCGACGCGCCCCGGAGGCCCAGAGGAAATATTATTGCAAGACAAAAACTGAATTATGAAATCCGCAAGCAATAATTAGTTTAAATTACTACTTCTATTTGAATAATTAAACACGCTTATTTTCACTCACTGATGTTTTATTCATTACCATACATCTTTCCTGAAAGTTGTTTTTAACGTGAATATTCTTTTATTTGCAAAGATCCCACAGAGATTTACTATGCTAATTTCAAACCTTTCTTCTAAAATAAAAACAACAATAACAAAAACACTCCAGATTATCATCCATTAGCGACTGCTGTGTGGGGTACATTATCAACTTAAGCTACAGCAACTGGCTGCAGGTACTGCGGGCTGCTGTAAAGTTATTCACACTACCAAAGCTCCCTTCCTTTAAAAGTCACTGCTGAAAGGACGATATTTAAATAAGCTCGAAATGACTATGAAAATAAAAAGACCCAAGTGCAGCAAGACCATTTAGGCACCAACGGGAAGCGCCTTTTGCTTTTTATCACACCCTCTATTAATGAAAATGATTTTGCATTTCCACAAATAATGTTTGGATTTTATAAGTCTTATTTTTACACCCTGGAGCTAAGATACCCATAAGCACAGTAATAAAGGCTTAAGGTTTTTATTAAGCAAAGTTACCTTTGGGAATAAGTACTAACTTAAATGTAATCCATGAACTAAGTCTCCCCTGCTGGGCTATTAGCTGGTATTGGCTGGATGGCAAAACTCCAAGTCCAAGCTAATGCCAACAAGCTGGGCCTAAGTCAGACCCTGAACAAACAGAACGGAGCGACAGTGCCATCACTATCAACACCAGCTCCACGGAGTCCTCTGGGCGCTGGGGGGAGACCACGAAGCCTACTCAACGTGCGGGCATGCAGGCCACGCCACAGAACTGCCACCAGCTGGCCCCACTGGACTGCTAAGACAAATACCAGGGCATGTGACTCTGCAGTGAGGCATGTGTGTGTACACGAGCACACACGCACACACACACACGCCACTCCACAGAAGTGACAATAGCCAGACCCACTGGACTGCTATGACAAACAGCAGGGCATGTGACTCTGCAGTAAAGCATGTGCGGGGTGTGTGTGTGCACACGTGCGCACATGCACACATACACATACACACTCTGTTGCTCAAGCACGGGCTTCTCCAGGGGAGCAGCACCTGTCCTGGAACTGGCCAGTCCTCGATGAACATTTGTCAAGTGAAACTGAGTATTAGACTTTTTTTTTTAAGGCCCCAACTACATTTCTCTTTCTCCCAACCTCCTGGAAGAGCAGTCAGCCATCCATGCCAGGAACGCAACTAGTGTGGCGCACCCGCTTCCCAAGCGGAACCTAAAAGTCACCCTGGGAACCTGGCCACCCCCCCCCCCCACTACCTCTCTTTCCCCTGTGATTTCCGCCGCCCCCCGCCCCCGCCCCCCCCCCCCCCCCCCCCCGTTAAGTAAATTCAGCCAAGGATTTTTCACACGGGTTGCAACTAGTCTTCTGGAGCCATGGGAAAGTGGATTACTCAAATTTAGAAATTGCCATATCAAAAATGACCATCTACTGAACAGATTTATGAGCCATGGCACTAGCTTGGCCTTTGGAAAATGAAGGGGCTCTGGAGGCCACAGGCCGGGGGCTCAGCTGATTCTAGAACTCAACATTATCTGCGTCATCATCGTTAGAAGCATCCGGACCGCAGAGCAGAGCTTCTGCTGGGGCTCCTGTTTCCGTGGCAACAGTTTCACTGGCCTGTCACAGAAAGGAGGAGAAAACTGGAGGGGGGAGAGGCAGGAGGAAGCGGGGCGGGGTAGAGAGGAGGAAAAGCTAGGAAGAGGGCAGCCGAGGACGGGACGTGGAGGAAGGCAGGGGAAAAGTACAGAAAGAGATGAGAAAGAAAGGAGGGGAGGGGAGGGGCAGGAAGAGGAGACGCGGGACATCGGTCAGGCCAAACCACCCACAGGTGCACTTCTATCTGCATGCAAAGAGCCTCCTGGTTCCACTTGTTAAATGCAACCCATTTCAACTCCCGGTTGCTGCCTCAAGACACACTCAATTATCTGATAAACCCCAGGAAAGCTGTGCCGGAACGTGAATGTGGTGAGAGGTCTGACTCCAGACTCTCAGTAACGTCAACATCCGCCCAGAGGTCTGGCTGGGTTAAATCCAGAAGGGAAAAAAGGGAAGAGAAAAGCAAAGGCCCGGGAGACCTGTTATCACTAACCTGCAACCATTAGGACGCAGCCCCACTGGCGCCTGATAAAGCGAGCGCGTTTGTGGAGCCTCATTAGCAGGCAAACCTGCTGGTCCTGCTCGCGGCTGCACGACGAGACGGGTCTTGAAAACCAAAACGTGTCCAGCCAGAGCCTGGCTGTAGGGCCCTAACATGGGCTGCCAGCCAGGTCTGGAGGTCAGGGGCGGTCCTCAGTACAAGGAGCTCAGAATAAGTGGCCAGGACAAGATTCAGTCCACTCCCTGCCCCCCCCCCCAAAAAAAAACAATAATTAACAAGTAAAAATTACAAGAGCTCTAAATGCAACCTGCGATCCTGGGTTGGATCCTAAAATAGAGAAGGACACTAGGGGGAAAACTGGTGAAATCTGAACAAAGTCTACAGCTTAGCAAATGTAGTTACATTGATGTTAACATGTTGGTCTTGGCAAACGCATCAGGGTTGTATAAGATGCCGGGGAAGCTTGCAGACGGGAACCTCGGAACTCTCTGAATTACGTGCACGACTCTTCTGTAAGTCTAAAATTATTTTTTTTTAA
This sequence comes from Bos indicus, assembly GCF_029378745.1. Classification (NCBI taxonomy): domain Eukaryota; kingdom Metazoa; phylum Chordata; class Mammalia; order Artiodactyla; family Bovidae; genus Bos; species Bos indicus. Next base: position 65,350,563 of record NC_091780.1, on the reverse strand, counting down.
GTTTTAAAAGAACAACAACAAGGGCTGTTTTTAAAGTAAGACTCCTGCTTTTCTAACAGTGATTTATCTTTTTCATATAAAACCAATGCCCTTGATAGGGTTTAACTATCGTAAAGTTTCACTGGAAGGCTGGCTGAAACATTACAGCGAAAGCTGGGCTCCTGCAACAAAAGTGAATCATTAAACTCGGAAAGTGTTAGCACTGCCGCTGTGCTCTGGAACTGGGATGCAGGGAGAGACGGGCCCCGTGCACCGAGGGGCAAGGGCTCTGATCCGCAGAAACGGAGAGGCTTGCAAGAACCTGCCTTTACAGCCTCTTCACACGCCGCGCTCCTGACTTCCTGCCTCCCATGTCTTCTCCAGACAGCCTCGCTCCCCAGCTCTCTGGGTCCAACCCACCAGCCCTGCTGACAGCCCTGCAGTCTGCAGGTTCCTCCATGCTTTCCAGTCTTCACGTGGTCTATTCCCTCTTCCCCAATGCACTTCCACCTCTTTGCTGTGGAACGACTTCTGTGTATCCTCTAAGACCCCACATGACTCTCACAGAAACGGCACCCCCTCCAGGGCTATCCTGTGTGCCCCGGGGGTACCTTCTCCTCCACCCACCAGAGCAGTTATGATGGAATGGAAGTACATGTCCACCTGTATTTTCTTCCCAAAGAGACCGAGCGTCTTTCAAGGAAGGGTGAGATGCTGAATTCAGCCCTGTATCCACGCTCACCTCCAGCACCCAGGTCTTGCAACAGATGCTCAATGAATGAAAGACTTGGGAGTCAAGAATGAGAGCAACTCTTTTAAAAGAGAAAATACCAGTATAAAACCTTCCATCTTCTGTGAAAGGGTCAAAAACATTCTATTTGTGAGACGCAAAAGCAGCAAGCCCTTTTAAGAGAAACAGATTTTGTTACAGAATGACGGGTCCATTTCCACAGACAACATGAGCCCTACGCGAGTATCCTCTTCCAACCGGGAAGCTGAAAAGCTTTTCAAAGGTTTCAGTTTCCTTGACAACAGCATAGCTGGAGACAAGCAGGGAAATAATTAAAAAGTATGTTCTCTTCGCTTCGAACTCCTTGAGTGTTTATAAGCAATAATGAACAGGCCGGGCTCAGTGTCCACAGCGTCAGTACGGACGGAGCCGGGGGCACCCCGTCCTGCCACCCCCTCCGGCGGGGCCTCCTCTGAACCTGGGTGAGGACCTGCCCAGGACCACACTTAGCCCCGGGAATCACAGCCCACACAGGTCAGATCCACAACAACTGTGCTCGCCAAGGGCCAGGTCTCAGGCGACACGCTAAGGCCTTACAACAGTCTGCTGAGTCTTGGCACCACTTGGTAGGAGGGTAACTGAGTTGCAGAAAAGCGAGGGGCAGCCCAGGCGGTCGGCCCAGGGGCCCCGGGAGAGCATGGCAGCTCCTCAGACTGACCCCACATGACTGCCCAGGGCCTCCGCTCTGACCCTCCAATCTTACCGCAGGGCGGCCAAGGCCCTGGGGGAAAACGCCTGCCCTGGCACTGCCAGCGTCCAGCCCACATCCCCAGGCAGGGCCGCTCGCCGTGGCGACAGGCTCAGGCAGCAAGCCTGGGCAGCCCGCGCCCCCGCCCGGCAGCCGCGAGCATATGCAGAGCCTGGCCGGCCCCGCAGCGGCGCTGGGCTCTGAGCTTGATTTATGAGCCTGCTTCTCCTTCCAGGGTGGCTTTTCATGGTCTGTTCTGTCTTAACAGCTTCACCATGTGTGTGTCTTTTATTGTAAGCCTCCTCAAATCTTTTCTGGATTTACGATTTATAAATAAATAACAAATAAACAAATGCACAGGCTGCGAGCATCGGCCCGGACACGTTACCCGAGAGTGGAAACACAAACATCCCGACAGATGGAGAGCAAGCCTCACTCTGACTTAGTTTCCAGCTCCACTCTGGTCTTCGAAGGCTCTTCCCCAGCCCGGCCGCCTCCACCGGAGCGCTTCCTGCTCAGATCAGAGGTGTGGAGGGCATCGAGGTCTGTAGACAAGACCACCCCCGAGAGTCTCCGTGTCCCCAAGATCCAAGGGGCCCACTAGGGTGTGGGACTGAGTAGGTGTTATTCATTCATTCCCAGGTGTTCTTAAAGCACCTACTCTGTGTTCAGCCCTCTTCCTAAAGGGGAGATACAACAAAGGAAGAAAATAAATTCCCTGCCATTACGGAATTTACATCAGTTCAGTTCAGCTGCCCAGTCGTGTCCGACTCTTTGAGACCCCATGAATTGCAGCATGCCAGGCCTCCCTGTCCATCACCAACTCCCGGAGTTCACTCAGACTCACGTCCATTGAGTCAGTGATGCCATCCAGCCATCTCATCCTCTGTCGTCCCCTTCTCCTCCTGCCCCCAATCCCTCCCAGCATCAGAGTCTTTACTCTGATGTCTTCCAATAAGTCTTCCAATAAGTCTTCCAATAAGTCAACTCTTCGCAAGAGGTGGCCAAAGCATTGGAGTTTCAGCTTTAGCATCAGTCCTTCCAAAGAACACCCAGGGCTGATCTCCTTTATGATGGACTGGTTGGATCTCCTTGCAGTCCAAGGGACTCTCAAGAGTCTTCTCCAACACCACAGTTCAAAAGTATCAATTCTTCAGTGCTCAGCCTTCTTCACAGTCCAACTCTCACATCCATACATGACTACTGGAAAAACCATAGCCTTGACTAGATGGACTTTTGTTGGCAAAGTAATGTCTCTGCTTTTTAATATGTTATCTAGGTTGGTCATAACTTTCCTTCCAAGGAGTAAGCGTCTTTTAATTTCATGGCTGCAATCACCATCTGCAGTGATTCTGGAGCCCAGAAAAATAAAGTCTGACACTGTTTCCACTGTTTCCCCATCTAATTCCCATGAAGTGATGAGACCAGATGCCATGATCTTCGTTTTCTGAATGTTGAACTTTAAGCCAACTTTTTCACTCTCCTCTTTCACTTTCATCAAGAGGCTTTTTAGTTGCTCTTCACTTTCTGCCATAAGGGTGGTGTCATCTGCATGTCTGAGGTTATTGATATTTCTCCCGGCAATCTTGATTCCAGCTTGTGCTTCTTCCAGCCCAGCATTTCTCATGATGTACTCTGAAGAGTCTTCTCATTTCACAGAGGAACTAGTTAAGGCTCACAAAGAGAACTTCCTTGGTGGTCCAACGGCTAAGACTCTGTGCTTCCAATGTAGGGGGCACAGGTTCGATCCCATGTCAGGGAAGTTCCACATGCCGCAGGGTATGGCCCAAGAACAAAACAAAACCAAACAAATAAAGGACTCATAAAGATTAAGGGCCTTGCCCCCCCGCCCCACTCTGCCCCCCTACCACCACCCCACCCACACACCCATACACCCACACCCACACAACTACTTTCCGGAGTTCCCAAGCAAGAAGTGGACAGGGAACAACCCCAGAATGCAGAAGCAGAAAGAAGGGAGCTCAAACACCAGCCCTGTGCTGGGGAGCTACACATCTTTCAGCACCCCTCTCTGCTCAGTTTTCTCATCTGTAAAATGCGCATAAAGATGGGGCTAACAACGGTGCCAGCCGACATTAGGGAGCGCCTGCTGTATGCTCTCAAAGAGTTTTCCATGAGTTTTCTTGTTTCATCGTCAGACTGAGATGGATGCTATGATTATCCTGCTTTACTAATGGAGAATCTGGGGTCCCAAGAGTTATATAACTTACCCAAAGCCACACAGAACGCACAGGGGCAGGGTGGACACCCCCCACCCCCACTGCAGTGGGACCTGAGCTTAGCTGATTGCCCTATGACCCAGCTGGGGGTCATTAAGATGCAAAAACCCAGTGTGGGGCAGGCCCAGCCAGCCTCTTGCCACTGACTGTCCAGGCCTAAAGCTCACAAGAGACCCCCTACCCAGCTACCTCCGCTAGGCCCCAACACTGCCCAGACCCGTCCCCCGCCCCACAGACCAGCACAGCACCCAGCACCCCCGTGTCATCCATCCTGAGACCCAGCTCAAGCGTGTCCTTCCCTGAAGCCTGGCTGGTCCTCTGCCCCGACCCCAACAGAGCCACCCCGCTCCCCAACACCGGTGGGCCCTGGGCCCGTCACACCGTCAGTCTGTTTTGACACCTATCCCCCACGAGCCTTCTTGACAACAAGGGTGTCTGGTCCCCTCTGAGCCTGTAGAGAGCCAGCGTTCAATCGATGGCTGGACAGACGCCCAGCAGAAGAATGCAACGGGGGAAGCAGGTCTCCCGATACAGACCCGGAGGGGCCACTCATGCACTCTGACACCCAGGCCCCTTCCGGGGCCCTCACTGCTCACACCCCTGACACAGCCCCAAACAAGGCCTGAGCAAGGCCCCCGGCCACGGAGCAGCGAGTCCAGAAGGCCTGGCTCGCGGGCTGTGCCGCCCCCAGGTCAACACCCCAACTACGAGCGGCCAACGTCACGCTGCTGAGCCGGAAAATAGGCAAGCACGTCCCGGGCGGCCCAGGTGCCCGGAGCAGCCCGCTGCTGTCGGTGGGCGCACGCCGGATTATTTGTTCAGCGAATCAAGGCAACTGGAGGCAAATTGGATTGCAAGCCTCCCGTGCTTAGGAACGCGGCTTAGGAGGCAATTACAGAATAAACCCGGACTTAGAGTTCTTGATAATACCTTCCATTTGTAAGGGTTTAGAGTTTACAAAGTGGTTTCACACGTCTAACCTCATCTGATCCTTACAGCCCGGTGAGGTCATTATTTCCAAGATGAGAACACCGAAGCCCCGACGAGTCCCGGGAGGACACGCAGCTTCGTTCGGAACCGGAACCGGCGCGGGGGCCAGGGGCACCGCAGGTCGGGACCAAGCCAGGGGCTGTGCACCCGCCGTCCAAGAAAGGGGCCTCGGAGCCCCCGGCCCAGCCTGCAGCGACCTCCCTGCCCACTAGCAGTGCGGGCTCCAGCCTGCCCCGAACCCTCCCAATCCTCAGCGCCCCCCTGAGGAAGCCGCTCCCGTGGCGACCCGGCTCCAAGTGCTGGAAGGTTCTTCCTCACCTGTGCTGAATGGCCCCTGCGAGCCCCAGAGCAGACATCTCCTTCCCCTGCCTGCCGAGGCCCCTGCCGGCGCCGGAGGGCAGCCCCGCGCCTCCCGCCCGGCCCCCTCCGCCCGGCTCGGAGCATCAGGACATTTCAGAACACACTCGAAATGAGAGCCAAAGAACAGGATGAGAGATGGGGGAAGAAAACAAACAAGTTTTCTACCCGAAGGTGACAATGAAAATGAGTTTTAATTTGTGTTTTTGTGCCTTTCAAAATAACACTTCAACTAGTTCAGAAAAGAGACCACTTCTGTTTATAAAAGCTCTTGAGTCTTCCCTCTGGTTGCCGGGGCTTGTGTAAATACACTGCGAGCAGGGAGAGAAAAATTGCTACTTGGGAAACTTTTAATGCTAGCGTGTATGCGAATCAGAATCCTAGACTCAGCAGGTTAAAAATGTTCTCAAAGCAATTTTGGTGTTAGTCTAAATAATTATAGATCACATCCACTTAGATAAGGGCCTTTGCCCCCTTGGGGCTCCAAAGGAAAATTCTAGGCATGATAGTTAAGCAAAATAGTTGGTTATTACGCAGGCTTTGCAGTGGCAGTGCAAATTGGTATAATCCTTTTGGAAAGCAATCTGACAGGAGATGTATCTGGACCCATGGAAATGTACAACCCTTTGACCCAGCAGTCCCATTTATGGGAATCAATCCGAAAGAAATAATCCGACAGAAAAGGTTCCATGCATGAAGATAACCACTTCAGCATTAGCTATAATAGCAAAAATTAGCAACCACCTAAGTGTCCGAGGACAGCTAAGTAAATTACAGTTAATCAACTCGATAGAGCATCACCGAACCCGTGGAAATTGACGGCCCTCCAAAGACGCGGAGGCGGCCGGTGGCACTGCGGCGGGAATGACTGGGAGAGAATGTTAAGTGGGGAAGTGGGCTGCACAATGGCGCGCGCGCCCCGTGAAACACACAGGCCCGTGCGGGCCACAAGCTGACAGGAGGGTGTTAAAAGGATAATCATACTCTTAGTCTAGGTTGGCACTGGGAGATTTCCCCCCATCATCCTGTAATGCTGTCGCATCATCTTCGTAAAGGGCAGAACAGAGGGGCAAGGAGGAGGGGGAAGGGGGACCAGGAGAGGTTGGGAGCCTGTAGGATCGCGCGGGGGTCACACGGTTTGGAAAGCCGACCAAGCAGTGTGGAGGCGGTGGCAGAGCCTGGGCTGACCCGCAGGCACACATCCGAGCTGGGAGGCAGCACTGTCTTTAACAACACAGACAGCCCCCCTACCCCCATGAAATTATAGATGTGAGTGAAACCGCGGCTCACAAACTCTTCGGTCCCTTTGACGCTCTCTAAAGTCAGGGAGCTTTGGGGTCGCAGAGAGTCAGACACGACCCAGCGACTAAACTGAACTGAAAGCCAGGGAAGGCTCCAAAGAGCTGCTGTTTACACGCGGTTCACCCCTCCACATTTAGCATATTAAAAATTATAACAAGGACATAGAAAAATACTTATTAATTTATGTAAAAGGAACAATAATAAAGCTGCTACATGTTAACATAGATAACATACTTCTTATGAAAAATAACTGTCTTCCAAGATAAAAAATTAACGAGTGAGCAAGAACTGTTTACATTTTTGCTATCTCGTTAATGGCTGGCTTAATACAAGACAGCTGCGTTCTCATAACTGCTTCTGTATTTAATCAATTGCAACAGCACACATACCCTAGCCTCTGGAAAACTCCACGTACACTCATGAGAGTACGAGAGTGAAAAGGCAAGGAACTTCTAGGTGTTATTATGAAAATGATTTTCACCCTGTAGACCCCATGAGAGGGTCTCAAGGACCCCCAGGGGCTTGCAGACACACTCAACGCCACTGCAATAAACACCATTAAAAGCTGCTGCTGTCAGGGGGGCGGGGGGTTTAAAATTATACCCACAGTTGGAATTCAACAGGGTTGTTTTTTTTTTTGAAGAGTAGATGGAAATAGACTAAAACGTCTGCAGTCATTGCTTCTGGGTAGAAAGACAATGGGCAATTGTTTTCTTTATGCCTTCCTGTTTTTGTCGTTTTTTTTCCATAGTGTGTGTGTATTTCTTTTATGGTCAGAAACAACATTTCTTTTTTGAGGAATGGTTTGGGTGGCTGTGCTGTATCTGTGCCCTGCGGAACCAGCCAATGGTAAGAAGGTCATTTTAAACCGTAGGTGGCGGGCATCGGCGTGGGGTGCGGTGGCTCCCTGCGTGCCGTCGATCCCTGGCACCCAGCGCACATCCATCACCCGCGCTGCCTGCCCGGGCCCGCAGGGAGCCGGGGAGAGATGATGAGAACTGAAAGTGGCTCCCGCTAATCACTGCAAGATGAAGGTCGAATATAGGCGACTGTTCCTCAGTACCTGGGACGAGGGGGAGGGACACGCTCCAAGGCCAGGGGACAATTACAAAGGGAGAGGCCCTCAGACTGGACCATAAAATAATGTTAGGTCCAGGACCAAAAAATAAGTAATGAGATACTAAAGTCAAACAACACACGGTGAGGGGAGGGGGCAGGTTATGATGACGGGTCAGTATTGTTAGCATGTAAATTGCTCGGGTAAGAGAAATGCCAAGACTCCAGGAGATTAATGGGTGAGAACCACAAACACTTATTCAGCATTCACGAGGTGCCAGGCTCCGTTCTAAGAGAGCCGCCGGTAAATGAACTCGTTTGGTTCTCAAACAATATACCCCTCGCTTAGCCACTGTTGTAATCATTTTAGTGCTGTCGAGGGTGAAGAGACGCAATCACGTCTCCACAAGAAGTGGTGGCGTGGGCCACGAGCGGAAGGCTACGGAGCCCCTCAAAAGAAGGACGTGGACCTGGGCGCTTAGAGGGAAAGACGTGCACGGCACGCGAGTGAGAAAACCAGCTGGTGGACGGCCCCGGAGTGAAGCGTGCGTGCTAAACAGAGGCCCCAGCCTCCACTCAGCCAGGACGCAGGGGCTGAGCGCATCACAGGGGCCGGGAGGTCCTGACCCGGCCGAGAGACAATCAGCGGAGATGTGGACATTCGGGGGTCTAGCCTACCTCATCATTCTGTAACATCCTCACCGTCACACACACACACACAGAGTCACATCAGCTTTTTCAGGATCTCCCTCCTGAATCAGAATAAACAGCAGAATGTTTCTCACGTAATCACAGACGCCGGAACAAGAAGACAAGGGGCTGGAGACAGACAGGAGCGTTTTCGGCAAACTTTCAAAGAACTCAGCCAGGAAAAGACCTTATCAGTAGGCAATAAAAATAATCTACTGTAAACAGGATTAGAAAGGAATATCCAGAAAACAAGAAACAACCCTTGGAATGTAAAAAGACGATAGAAGGGAACACTTCTCTGAGTACATGGAGGAAAAAGCTCACGCATAGAACAGCAGAGATAACAAAATCACAGGCAGGTGGGGGGGCTGGTGGGTAAGGACTGAAAAGATAAAAGTGCAGGAGAGTGTCCCCCAGAAAAAATAAAACAGGAAGGCAAAGCAGTAGAAAACTAGATATAAAAACATTAGAAGCTCAATCCAGAAACACCCAGATAATCCAATTAATCAGAGTGCCAGAGTCAGAGCCCTTGCCAGGCAACAGCCCCGGGGGCTCTCGATATCTCTGAGCGGCCCCTGTTCCCTGGGAAGCGCCGAGGTCCGCACGTCTCATCCTCGGGAGGGAGGCCGGGCCTGGATCAGCTCCAGGAGCCCTGGCCAAGCGGAGCTAACGGGTCAGGGCATCTTGGGTGGGGGTGGGCGGGGGGGGTAGTGAGGCATGCCTGCTCTCTCTTATCTCATAAAGAAACTTCGGGAAGCTGGCCAAAGGGAAGCCATGTGAAGGAAAGCTTCCAGGGGCGCTGGGCTGACCCCGCTGGCCTCAGTCCAGGGCTCTGGTCCCCGCATCCTGCCCAGCTCCCCCAGTTCCCGGGGTCTTCGCTAGGGCCGCGTCCGTCTGTCTGGGAGAGGCGCCAGACGGCAGAAGCAGGGGTTGGGGGGAGAGGATTGATTGGAGTGACTTACCCACTCCTTCTTTTCAGGGATAAAAATACTAGCGACTGGGAGAGGAAATGACCTCCATGGAATTTTTAATTGCTGGTTACAAAAATAAAGTACCTAGGGGTATGATTAAAATCGGTTGACGCACGTGGGAAAAAGGTTGGACGCACTACCGGTAGAATGTTCGCAGTCGCTATGTCTGAGCAGAGGGTCTACGGTTACCTCTTAAATTTCTGTCATTTTTTTTTTTCTTTAAAGGAAAAGGACAATGCCATCCCTGGGCACGAGACATGGGCCTTTTAAGAGTCTTCTGGGTCCAAGTTTTAAAAGCAGCAAGAAATAATTTGCTAGGCTCAACTCCTAAGTGTGCCAATTTTGCAATCTGCATTTTTCAATTACATTAAAAGCATTTTCCCCAATTGCTCTATTCTTCCCTTAATGACGTGGGTTGGGCCTGGATGAGGCTGGTTCCCCAAGGACAGAGGCTGCACCTTCACACGGAGCTGTTTTCTCCCGTCAGCATCGGCACCAGGGACACCGAGCTGTTTAAGTCTAAACCGAATGAAGTTCTCCAAGAGCAGAAAGCACAGCTTGGGCTCTGCCACAATTTTCTTTCTTATTCCTCTTTCAACCCAGGGTTTTTTTCCTGTGAGGCAGGCATAAGCTTACAAGGCCCTTCTGGCAAGCACAGGAGAAGTGGGAAATGTCTCATTTGTTGGCCTCAGAAACGTCGCAGCTTTCATATGGGGGAGAAGAGTGTCAAAACTTCACTTCCCACGAGGAGAGGGTTCCAGCCCGGAATCACAGCTCTTCCTGGAGGCTCGGCAGCCCTGCTGGCTCGACCAGCCTGAAGCCCTTGCTCTCCGCCCTGTGATCACTGAGATGGTGGTGAACTCTCCCTGGAAGGAGAACACTCCAAGGGTGGGAACAGAGAACCGCAGACACAGGGTGCAGAGAGGGAGGTGGCTGAACGCTTCCTTCACCTGACCCCGCTGTGTGCCCCCGCGCAAGTGTGTTCCCCTCTCTGGGCTTCCGTCAAGTGCAGATGGAAGAGATGATCTCTACGAGTGTGCACGCACACACACACAGGCACCCACACACCACCCATTCTCTCCTCTCCTTCACCTAATTACCGGCGACGCGCTGTTAACTGTTCAGCCCCCGAATACCAGACGCCCACCGCCGCAGCCCAGCCCTCCTTCCCAGCTGTGCGGCTCTCGTTTCCAATAGATTGGCCTCGTGCTCGGAATAAATTGCCAATCATCTACATAATGCCCCGAGACTCCTCACTCTACACATCAAATCATTTCTCAATCTCATTTTGTAAAATCCATCAAGAATAATTCTTCTAAAACTGAAATAAAAACCCTCACTCTGGCACTTGAATCCATAAATTCCTTGTCTTTGAATCTGAGATATATTACTTTCTACAAAGCACATCTAAGACACCTTAATATAATCAGATACGCTAACAATGATAAATCAGCGGGGTCCTGTAATACATAAAAATGCAAATCCAAGCCCCCGCAGAAATCACCTCATCTCCTCATGCCCCTTTTACGGGAACCATAAGGCTCTGAGGCTGGACAGTGCTGGGGGACCACCCGGGAGACGGGGTCTGCTTTTCCGTCCTTTATTCTCAGAGGCAGAGCAGCAGAGCAGGCTCTCTGGCTCTGTACGCTCGGGCTCTGGAGCCTGACGGCCAGCTGTGTGAGTGTGGACAAACCCCTTAACCTCTGGGCCTCGACTTCCTCACCCATGAAATGGGAGGAAGAGCAGCACTGACCCCATACACCTGCTGTGAACACGAGCTGGAGGCTCTAGGGCTGTGCCTGGTTGGGGGGTGGGCACCCCGGGACGGTCGGCTCTCCCCTCCCTCTCATCTGTGCCACAGGCAGGGGTCCGTGGCCGACCTTGCGGGCACGCCCGCCCAGCCCTCACCCTCCTGAGTTTCCTCGGGCATGGTGATGACACTGCCCCCCCACCCACCACCCTGTCGGAGGCTCAGACACAAAAACACTCCACGGACTGGCAGACGCAGCTGGGCCTGTTCTCACCCACGAGACACTCGGATGCCAGCAGTTCGGAGACAGGGAGCCAGCCCTCCAGGAGGAACTTCCAAGCGCGCAGTGCATGAAAAGGGAGCGGCTGAATGGCTGGGTACAGACAATCTCAAAAGCTTTTTAAATTTTAAAAGTATCTACCTCGGGAACAGTAACATCGAAACTCTTGAAAAATACATTATCGATAGACAGACTAGGAAAAGATTCACAAGAACGAGAGCTGCACCCAGTCGGAGGACTGGGGGTGACTCGTCGCTCCTCCGGTTGCTTTTTAATGAACAGACCCGGGGGCAGGGAGTGCGGGAGCCTGTCTTCAGCCCTGCCCGCTGCTAGGCCCTGGGCCGCATCTCCTCACCCCTGCTCCGACAGCAACAACCTAACAGGCAGCCATTACCCCATTTCACCAGTGAGAAAACGGGATCAGAGAGGCTAGGTGATTTTCCCCCAAGTCAGACAGCCACCAGGCAGCGTGGGGGTCGGGAACCCAGGAGTCTCCTGTAACAAAGGCACAGAGGCTGGCCCACCTAACCGGGGTCTACTCAGCAACACCCACAGGGCTGTAGCTGCAGACTGGGTGCGGGGCAAAGCCCACTTTCGCTTCATGAAGGCAGCAGAAAAGCCCACGCCGCCGCAGGGCCGTGCTCAGTGCAGCTCGATGTGAAAAACAAAAGCAGGAAACGGCAGCACGCAACACGGAAATGAGCAAACAAAGTTCGGAACCTGAAGACGGTCAGAAAAAACATGTTTGGGGAAAGTTTTTAACGAGGCATAAAAATGCTCCGGCGCAAAAGACAGGGCGTGGGGGGGTGGGGGGCGGCGCAGACTCCAAATCACTGAGACGTGCGCTCTGGGCACCAGCCCGATGCCGTAAGCAGTAAACACCAGGGACATGCTGGCCCCGACCAGGGAGGGCCCTGTGCTAACGAGCTGCTGGCTGGGGAGAGGACTGTCAGGGATCTCTGCTTTCGCCTTCCCCCTTCCTGCTTTCTGCATTTCAAAGTCGGTCCCAGGCAGCAAGAAACACGCCCGGATGCCTCTGGGGGTCTTCCCAGTGTCTGGCAGAGGGCTCTGCCAGGGGGGCTGCCAATCAGGGCTGCCCAAGTTTGGTCAAAAACACAACACGCTTGTACTTTTCCCTTCAAAAAAGGGCCTCAAAGTCTGAATTCTACCTTAACATGCAGTGGGTATTCAAGCTTGTTGAGCCAAACGAGGACACAGGGAAATGGACAGAGCGCACAGGAGGGTATCTGTGCTGGGACCACAGCCGTGGAGAACAGAGGCGCGGGGGCGGGGCCGGAGGGCGGGCAGGAGAGAAAGCGGAGCATCGGTCGGAGTTACACGTCACTGTTTTGTTTTACTCAATTTCTCTAGCTGTAAATTTTTCAAAACTAATACAAGCATATTTTACAGCTCACAGAACATTTAGAACATATTAAAATGAGTATCTTTCTGCTGTAACGTGCCCAATTGAAATTTATGAATTCCGAGGCTACGTTTTTAAGGAGATGAAGGAACTGGCACTCCACGTTCTTTATCAGATGGATTGTGTTGTGTTTTTTCCTCCTGATCAGAAAATAAACCGTATTTGAGTAAATGTTACCTTGAATCAAGGATTCTTCCACGTTCTAGAAGCTTGGGAGAGCGACTCACCCTGTCTTACTGTGCCCCCTAGTGGCAAAGAGCATGTGTGCACTTTAAAGACGACTCCTCTCCCCAAAGGCTGGAAGGAAAATCCAAACAACGTATTCAATCTTTTTTGATCACTTAACAGGTACAAAACCTAGTGTCAGGTGCTATGGAGAATGTAAAAACAGATTCCACACAGTTCCCCTGCTCAAGAAGCTTAAAAATCCACAAGGTGTAGCAGGCACAGTTCCACGGCCGGGTCACTGGCATGAGATACCGTGGCATGGTGAGGAAGGGAGAGCATTTCCAGAGAGGGCAAGAGTGAGCCCCCAGTGAGTGCCCGCCAAGAGCCGGGAGTCACACCAGGTCATTCAGAGCCAACATCACTTATTTTTTCACAAAAACCCAACAGGTTATGCATCCTTGGGTCCACTTTACATACAGAGCTTGAGGCTCAGAGAAGGTGAGATCACACAGCCAGTCGGCAGCAGAGGGACAGTCAGAATCCAAGTCCTGTGACCCCAGCCCTCCTGACCAGGTTGGGGACAAGAAGGCACTCTGGCAAACTTTAACCAGAAAAGGTGGGTGGGGGGAGACTTCCCTGGCGGCCAATGGTTAAGACTCTGGGCTTCCACTGCCGGGGGGTGCATGAATTAGGTCCTGGCCAGGGACCTAAGATCCGGCATGCTGCGAGACACAGCCAAAGCAAAAGCGGGGGAGGCACCTTCAAAACGGAGCACAGGTAGGGACTGCTTCGAGCAGCCCACCTCTTCGAGCTCCTTCCCTGCTCAGCCACCATCTGCTCTCCACCCCGGAGCCCCACCTGCACCCCTGCCCCACTCCAGACTCCACGCCCACACACCTCCCATGTGCCCCTTGATCTCATACCAGACCACAAGGACCTCCACGCTGTCCACCTGCTGACACCAGGGAGGGAAAATAACACCATCCTGCCAGGACTGCCTGCTGCCACACACACACCCCTGGGGGCCCAGCACGACCAAAGTCTCAGCCAGGAGGGCCCCCAGCCCCCAGTTGCTCCCCACCCACCTTCCATCATGGCTCCTCCAGCCCTGCCACATCGTCTTCACACCGAACAGTCGCTTAACGTCAATTTGCCATGTGACTCCGTCACTGAAAACTGCCAGATGTCATAAAGCAGAGAGGACCCTGGACCCTTGGCCTCTAACACTTATCAACGCCCTGATTTTCAAGATACCACAGTAAGAAGGTCAGGAGACATGGACCCCCGTGGCCACGACAGCAGCCACACTCTGCCCCTGGGGACACCTCTATTGACAGCCCGCCGTAAGAGATGGACGGCGCAGTGGACGGGGCTCCTGGCTGCCAGCAAGTGGCCCGAGACTATGTCATTGCCTGCAGCACACACCACCCTCCCCGGGACGGGACTGACAGGCAGCCTGGCAGCCAGGGAGGGGGTCTCAGAGAACTGCCCCCAGCAGGTGGGTTTTCCAGGAACACAGTCCCTGCGCCTGAGCAGCCTCCCAAGGTGGACCAACTGCGCCCCCGTGTGGTCATGCAGTGTCACTGCCGGCTGGCGGCTCCCAGCTCCCCTCCATCCGGCCTCTCCCACACCCCGCGCAGGGCGCCCTCATCTACCCCACTGACACCCACTACGCGACAGAACCACGGCCCAAGTCAACGGCTTCACTCAGACGCCCTCCATTCCAAAACTTGTGGGATGGCCTTAGGAAATCTAAACTTCCTGGGCAAAAGAGACCAGGGCAGAGGCCACGGAGCACGCCACCGAGGCCAAGTGCAGACCAGTCCCCGCAGGGCTCCAGGCCAGGAGACGTGACCCCGAGGGCAAGAGGGAGGCAGACACCCACCAGGACGCACCTACCTCCACCACAGCCCTCCACCCAGCTCTGCCTGCCTTCTGAGACCCCCAGGAAGCCTGCCCACTCGAGCCTGCGCTGCCCATGTCTGCTAGTCTGGTCCCTCCCTTCAGGGTCCCAGAAGGGGGCTGCCCACGCCCTTCAGGCGGCCCACCTGGACCCATGCCACCCTCCACAAAACACAGCACTACGTGCCCAGCATTAAACTGGGAGCTTTAGACAGAAGCCTCAGTCATAGGCCTCAGGAACTTGTCAAGAGGAAAAAGGCTCAGAAAGGTCAAGTGCGTTGCCTGAGATCATGAAGCTGTTTGTATGGAGCCAGTACCAGGCCCAGTTCAGTTCAGTTCAGTCACTCAGTTGTGTCTGATGCTTTGCGACCCCATGGATGGCAGCACACCAGGCCTCCCTGTCAATCACCAACTCCCAGAGCTTACTCGAACTCATGTCCATTGAGCCGGTGATGCCATCCAACCATCTCATCCTCTGTCGTCCCCTTCTCCCGCCTTCAATCTTTCCCAGCATCAGGGTTTTTTCAAATGAATCAGTCCTCCACCAAGCCCAGATCATTCTAAGTAACTCCAGGGGCCAGCCCACCAGGGACACTGACCACCAAGAACCCTCCGGGGGGGCTCCTGACCAAAGCGACAGGCCCCCACAGCCCCCTAGAGCTGCAGGCCCTCCGGAGGGAGGCCAGAGAAGCCCCTGGCCTTGCGGTGGGGGGTGTCCAGTGCACACCAGGAACGCCAGGACCTCTTGAGTCGAGCACAGGGCCCCAACCTCTCGGAGAAAGCACCAGAGATGTGTGTGCCAACCCCAGGGCTCCAGACTGCAGACAGGACCCGACACTGTCCCCACAGAACTCCATCAGCCTCGCAGACGTGAAAACGGACACGTCATTTTGGGACTCAAACACGCCACCTAAAGTGACACTCCCAATGGAGCTCCTAGCCAAGACTTCACTGCACTTGGACTTCCTGTCTCAGCTTATGAAAATGCCTCCTATGCGAAAAGCTCAAAACAAACCTTGCAGATACAATGTTCTGGGTAGGAGGGCTCCAGAGCCGTGAGGACAATTTTGGGGGTGGGGAGCCGATGTCTAGTGAGCGCCTGTGGGGCTCCTGCCCTGTGCCGGGGGCTTTGGAAGGGAGTTCTCACGTGGTCTCATGGCTCAGGTACTGAGCACAATCAGGCCCCCACAGATGAGACTCTGGAACTTGAACTGGGTGGCCGGGCCGCTGACCAGCTCCTCCGCAACCGTGACCCACAACTCCAAAGCCACCTTCTCCCCAGGTGGCTTTTGTTCGGATCGCGTGTATTTGGCACCTACTATGTACTAAGACATTACTTTGCCGACAAAGGTCCGCCCAGTCACAGCTATGGTTTTTCCTGTAGTCATGTATGGATGTGAGAGTTAGACTGTGAAGAAAGCTGAGCGCCAAAGAATTGATGCTTTTGAACTGTGTGGTTGGAGAAGACTCTTGAGAGTCCCTTGGACTGCAAGGAGATCAAACCAGTCAATCCTAAAGGAGATCAGTCCTGAATATTCATTGGAAGGACTGATGCTGAAGCTGAAACTCCAATCCTTTGGCCACCTGATGCAAAGAACTGACTCATTGGAAAAGGCGCTGATGCTGGGAAAGACTGAGGGTAGGAGGAGAAAGGGACAACAGAGGATGAGATGGTTGGACGGCATCACTGACTCGATGGACATGGGTTTGAGCAAGCTCCAGGAGTTGGTGATGGACAAGGAAGCCTGGCGTGCTGCAGTCCATGGGGTCGCAAGAGTCAGACATGACTGAGCGACTGAACTGAACCGAACTGATGTAGTGCGCTTGGGCTTCGCTTCCCAGGTGGCCCTAGTGGTGAAGAACCCGCCTGCCAACGCAGGAGATAGAGATGTGGGCTCAGTCCCTGGGCTGGGAAGACCCCTTGGAGAAGCAACTGGCCACCCACTCCAGTATTCTTGCCTGGGGAATCCCATGGACAGAGGAGCCTGGCGGGCTACAGTCCACGGGGTGGCAAAGAGACAGACACGACTTAAGTGACTGGGCACGCACACACACGTGCTGTGCTTTGCAGGCGCTGGAGAGAGGAGGTGAGGGGTGTGCAGGCCCATTACACAGACCTCACCTTTGAAAGCGCCAATTAAAAGGAAAGGTCTCCGAGGCTCCCCTGGGGGTGGGGACAGACAGACGACAGTCCGGGGACCGGGGGCAGCTCCTGGAGGGTGGAACACAGCTGCCACACTACCCACCTGGGCGCCGCGACCGTAAGTCTGCCTTGCTTCAGGAGCTTCCTGTGTGTAGGTCTGTAACTTTACTTCCTCATGCATCTTGGGCCGAGCTGGGCCTTCGCTGCTGTGCGTGGGCTTTCTCTAGTTGTGGGCTTCTCACTGCAGAGGCTTCTCTCATGGCAGAGCGCAGGCTCGGTAACTGTAGCACACGGGCTTAGTTGCCAGCTGGCATCTGGGATCCTCCCAGACCAGGGATTGAACCCCCCTCTCCTGCATTGGCTGGCGGGTTCTTTACCACTGCGCCACCAGGGGAGCCCAGGAGCTTTTTTTTTTTTTTAATGGAGCTTTTAAAATAAATAAATAACAACCCAAAAAGTTTCTGTATAAACCAGAACTCCCCAGCAGGGCACCCAAGGCCCTCCCTGGTGTGACGCTGCCTTCTTTCCCAGGGCCTCCCCCGACCCCCTGCAGGCCCCTCACAGCCTCCCCTGTTTAGAGCCAAGAACGTCTTCTGCCCGACCCACCTGAAGGCCCACCCGAAAGCCCACCCGCTCCCTCCCGGAAGCATTCGCCAAGCCCTCCCTGCTGGCGGCTGCCCCTCCTCCAGGCACCTGCAGCAGTGGGACCCCCTGGGGCTCCGAGCTCACAGCCCCACCCAGGCTTGTGAGCACCTCTCCGCTTCTCCGCAGCCCCTACCTCCATGTACCGGCCCGGAAGCCAGGGTCGAGTCCAGGGACCTTCCCACCCCCCGCACCCAGCACAGCACCGGGAACAGAGCTACCACCACTCCGCACTCAGCGGGGGTCACCGAGGATGGCCCAGAGTCCCCGGGATCTGGGTCTGCTTTCCTCCCTTCTCACTCCGCCATCTCCCTCTCCCAGGGCGGGAGAGGGTCTAGGCGTCCTTGGTGGCCCCCATGAGGATGACCCACGTGGGGTCTGAACTAGTTACCGCCGGTGGCCTGGGCAAGGCAGCCTTGGAGGGGCTGCAGGGGGTAGAACAGTCCAGCCATCCAAGCGGGCAACCGAGAGCCCTCTCCCGAGGGCAACAAAGAGAATCCCAGGAATTCCTAGAAAGAAACATCCGGCCTGCAACCGGGCCGACCTCACCATTGGGAAAACAAAACGTCCCAGCGGCTCATTCCCAAGAGCTGCTTCACTCAAGGCCTCACCTTGAAGGTTTTATCCATCGACGTCGACAGAAGCATGTGGCTCCTGGCAGACACCGGACACCACTGGACGCTGTTGACGGGGCCCCGGTGGCCCCGCAGGTGGAAGAGCACCGTCTTGGGAATCTTGGTTTCCTTATACTGACTGTCCAGATATGGCTGGATAAACTCAGACACTTCGGGGGCCACACAGAGCGGGGCCGGAACACGGCCGGCAAGGGGACCCCGGGCCTCCGTGTCCTTACCGCTGTCTGTTTCTGTGCTGAGCGCCTGCAGCGGCCTTAGTCTCTTCGGGATATAAGGTACAACACAGTCCTCACGCCGCTTCCTCTGCAGGGAGCTGCTGCCTTTCCCTGGGCCTTCAGACCCCGTTCGGGCATCGAGAGACGGCTTGGGGGAGCCGGAAGGTTCCCAGCAGACTCTCACCTGCTTCGAGCGGGCCGCTGCCAGGGGCACGTGGCCTGCAGGGGCCTGGCTGGTCCACAGGGAGGGGCGAGCCGGCGGGCTGGCGGGGAGGGTGGCCTCGGGCTCTGGCCTGGGCCATCGTAGTCTCTGGCTGGGGCAGGACCCCGGGTCCTGGCTCCAGAGCCGAGCCAGTGGGAGACGACACGTGGTGGGGTCATCATGAGAGCCGCACACCAGGGACGGCGCCCACCCGCCTGTCGCATCCAGGACCCTGGATCCAAAATCCTGCTCCGGAGGTCTGAGCATAGCCGAAGTGTCTTCCATCTGGCCAACAGGATGGAAACTGCCCGCAGGCTCGGTCTCAGCCTCTGAGTCCGAATCCTCGTAGGCCACCAACGAAGCCATTAAAGACACAGTTTCACGCTGTCCTTCAAGGGCAAACTTCCCTAAGGCCAAACAAAGTCAAGTGTCAGAGGATATGTGTGGCAGAACGCTTCCTACCACACGCAGTTAAAAGCAAATGTGCCACCGAACAAATCCAAGACTGAAATACCCATGAAAGTGATGCTGCTGCTGCTAAGTCGCTTCAGTCATGTCCGACTCTGTGCGACCCCATAGACGGCAGCCCACCAGGCTCCCCCGTCCCTGGGATTCTCCAGGCAACACTGGAGTGGGTTGCCATTTCGTTCCCCGATGCAGGAAAGTGAAAAGTGAAAGTGAAGTCGCTCAGTCGTGTCCAACTCTTCGCGATCCCATGGACTGCAGCCTACCAGGCTTCTCCGTCCATGGGATTTTCCAGGCAAGAGTACTGGAGTGGGGTGCCATTGCCTTCTCAACGGCAAGAGGGAGGGACACAGGTATACCCACGGCTGACTCGTGCTGCTGTTTGGCAGAAACCAACACAACGCTGCAGAGCAATTACCCTTCAATTAAAAATAAATAAATTCAATTTTTTTTTTTTTAATGAAGCCTTGGGACGTCCCTGGTGGTCCAGTGGTTAAGAATCTGCCTTCCAATGCAGGGGACATGGGTTCAGTCCCTGGTTGGGGAACTAAGATTCCAAATGCCACGGGGCGACTAAGGCCACTTGCTGAAAACGGAGGGACCCGCCCCCCAGAGAAGCCTGCGCTCTGCAACAAGGGCCCGGGCGCCGCGGCCAAGGCCCAGCGCAGCCAAAAAAAGAGACCTCGTCCACGCGCCAAGTATGATCAGTTAGAAGACACAAGGCTTTAAATGAAGACTATGGAATGTCTGGGAATACATCTAACAACAACAATAACAAAAATAGCAAGACCTACACACAGAAAACTAATTTACTTAAAGACACGAAGGGGGACTTGACTCAATGGACACAGGGTGCCTGAGCGGGAAGACTCAGGGTTTTAAGGGGGCCTTTTCAAAGGTCCATTCCAGGAGGATCCACAAATGTAAACAGACGGTTTTTACTGCAACAACCCCACGTTAGAACTCTATCCTACACAAACATTAGCACGTGTGTGCAGAGACAGGTACACAGAGGGCCTGCAGCGTGGCTTATAAGCAACAAACGAGAAGAGCAAGCGCTCGTCAACGTGAACGAAGTTAACTCTGAACACGCTGGAACAGAAAGACGACCAGGACCCACCACATGGCAAGACCATGCCCTCCTCACCTGTGTCCGCCCCCCGCGCTCCAGGCCTTCCTTCTATTCTCTCCGCCTAGAATGCTCTTCCCCTGACATCCCATCTCAACTACAAGCCAGTGTAGACAGACAGACCTCCAGCACAGGGCCGAGGTACTCGAGGCATCAGTTCAGTCAATCAGTTCAGTCACTCAGTCGTGTCCGACTCTTTGGGAGCCCATGAATCGCAGCACGCCAGACCTCCCTGTCCATTACCAACTCTCAGAGTTCACTCAAACTCACGTCCATCGAGTCGGTGATGCCATCCAGCCATCTCATCCTCTGTCGTCCCCTTCTCCTCCTGCCCCCAATCCTTCCCAGCATCAGAGTCTTTTCCAATGAGTCAACTCTTCGAATGACGTGGCCAAAGTATTGGAGTTTCAGCTTCAGCATCAGTCCATCCAATGAACACCCAGGACTGATCTCCTTTAGGATGGACTGGTTGGATCTCCTTGCAGTCCAAGGGACTCTCAAGAGTCTTCTCCAACACCACAGTTCAAAAGCATCAATTCTTTGGCGCTCAGCTTTCTTCACAGTCCAACTCTCACATCCATACATGACCACTGGAAAAACCATAGCCTTGACTAGATGGACCTTTGTTGGCAAAGTAATGTCTCTGCTTTTCAATATGCTATCTACGGTGGTCATAACTTTTCTTCCAAGGAGTAAGTGTCTTTTAATTTCATGGCTGCAGTCACCATCTGCAGTGATTTTGGAGCCCAAAAAAACAAAGTCTGACACTGTTTCCCCATCTATTTCCCATGAAGTGATGGGACCAGATGCCATGATCTTTGTTTTCTGAATGTTGAGCTTTAAGCCAACTTTTTCACTCTCCACTTTCACTTTCATTAAGAGGCTTTTTAGTTGCTCTTCACTTTCTGCCATAAGGGTGGTGTCATCTGCATATCTGAGGTTATTGATATTTCTCCCAGCAATCTTGATTCCAGCTTGTGCTTCTTCCAGCCCAGCATTTCTCATGATGTACTCTGCATATAAGTTAAATAAGCAGGGTGACAATGGACAGCCTTGACGTATTCCTTTTCCTATTTGGAACCAGTCTGTTGTTCCATGTCCAGTTCTAAGTGTTGCTTCCTGACCTGCATATAGGTTTCTCAAGAGGCAGGTCAGGTGGTCTGGTATTCCCATCTCTTTCAGAATTTTCCACAGTTTATTGTGATCCACACAGTCAAAGGCTTTGGCATAGTCAATAAAGCAGAAATAGATGCTTTTCTGGAACTCTCTTGCCTTTTCAATGATCCAGCGGATGTTGGCATCGGCCCCCCCATTCCCAGGGTGCAATCCAAATCCTCCTGTTTCACTCCAAACACACAGACTCACACAACAATCTACTTCCCCCTTCCTAAAAACTCTTCTTGTAATTCTGAACCATCACACACGATCAATTGAAGCCAAGGAATTTCTACAAAGAAGCACCTCCTGGAATTCAACGCTGGGCAGTTAACACCAAGCAGAGTCGAGGAAAACAAGGGTGCTGCGCACGTCCAGGACAGCAGAGGGCGCGGTGGAGCAGCGTCCACAGCTCCCGCAGCAGGCGACTTCCGAGAAAGCCCGAGTGTCCTACCTTAACAGACCATCCTGAGCTCCTCTTCCCACATGCGGGGTCAGGTGAGACCAGAAGATTCCCTGGGGGGCCTCGGTTACACCATTCCAGACAGCCTATCTATCACTCACGTTCTTCCCTGGACGGTGGGTTTCATGTCCCCTGGAATCAACCATTCCCACCTTTCCCGTAACGGGTACCGTTTGCCTGAAGGGCTCCACTGCCAAACAAGTTACATCATCATCCAAAAACTGTTCTGTGGTCTGCCTCCTCCAATGATCCAACTTCATCTGCAGCCCAATCCAGGCAGGTAACACCTACACACAGAGCCACTGTCTAAATAAAACTTCAAACCTGAGCCAGCCCATCTCGAATGGAGCTAATATAATACAAGGGACTCAACGTTCAGAAAACGAAGATCATGGCATCTGTCCCATCACTGCATGGGAAATAGATGGGGAAACAGTGGAAACAGCGTCAGACTTTATTTTTCTGGGCTCCAAAATCACTGCAGATGGCGACCGCAGCCATGAAATTAAAAGACGCTTACTCCTTGGAAGAAAAGTTATGACCAACGTAGATAGCATATTGAAAAGCAGAGACATTACTTTGCCAACAAAGGTCCATCTAGTCAAGGCTATGGTTTTTCCAGTGGTCATGTATGGATGTGAGAGTTGGACTGTGAAGAAAGCTGAGCGCCAAAGAATTGATGCTTTTGAACTGTGGTGTTGGAGAAGACTCTTGAGAGTCCCTTGGACTGCAAGGAGATCCAACCAGTCCATTCTGAAGGAGATCAGCCCTGGGATTTCTTTGGAAGGAATGATGCTAAAGCTGAAACTCCAGTACTTTGGCCACGTCATTCGAAGAGTTGACTCATTGGAAAAGACTCTGATGCTGGGAAGGATTGGGGGCAGGAGGAGAAGGGGACGACAGAGGATGAGATGGCTGGATGGCATCACCGACGCGATGGACGTGAGTCTGAGTGAACTCTGGGAGTTGGTGATGGACAGGGAGGTCTGGCGTGCTGCGATTCATGGGGTCGCAAAGAGTCAGACACGACTGAGCGACTGAACTGAACTGAATTATAAACTAATGGAACAGTTGCACTGTGAAGGCTTTGGCATTACCTTAATGACTCAGTTCAGTCCTAAAACCTAATCAGACATCTCATCTGTCTCAATTCCTATGCACAGCCCAACTCACCACAGTATCCCATGCCATCCCGCCAAAGGGAACCCAGCAGGTTCCCACTGCAAAGGCACCTGTTCTCAGCCTTTAGGATGGACTCCTACCCACCCAGCTGTCCAGTCAACGGAGAGGCAGGTGGCCAGAACTAAAGATGAGGTCTGTGGGAACAGATGAGAGAGTAGAGACCATGAGGCCCACCTCCTATGAGGCCCACTTCCTACTAGGCAAGGCAGCAAGGACTGAATGAATGCAGGCACGTGGATGTTGCTGCTGCGTCACTTTAGTCGTGTCCGACTCTGTGCGACCCCACAGACGGCAGCCCACCAGGCTCCTCTGTCCCTGGGATTCTCCAGGCAAGAACACTGGAGTGGGTTGCCATTTCCTTCTCCAATGCATGAAAGTGAAAAGTGAAAGTGAAGTCGCTCAGTTGTGTCCGACTCCTAGCGACCCCAGGGACTGCAGCCTACCAGGCTCCTCCATCCATGGGGTTTTCTAGGCAAAAGTACTGGAGTGGGGTGCCATTGCCTTCTCCGCACGTGGATGTTAGGGCTTCCTATCTGCTTACATTTCATTCCGTCCTTCAACAAATACCAACAGCACCAGGCGCTACTAGCCAAGCCCCAGCTCACCACGCCCAGATGCCAGTGCAGACAGATAGACCAGAACCAAGTGAAACAGAGCACGTCCGGAGGTGAGAAATCCTAAGGAGAAAGGCAGGATAGAAAAGAAAAGGAGGCATGATGGTTGGCTTGGGATTGCAGTTTCACTGCAATTAGGAGGCCAGGGCAGGCCTCAGGCATAAAACGATCATCTTAAGGCAAGGAAGCAGAGGTGATAAACACCAAAGATGGAACCAACAAAACTGATCAAAATGGAGTGGGAGAGAAGAAGGCAAGGATGAGTCAAGGAAAAGAGGCAAAAACGGAGAACAAAATAAACTCTAGAGAAAGCTGTTTGCTGGCTTTTTTGTGTCTAAGGCAAAGTAGGGGGAAAGGAAGTTTTTTTGTTTTGGTTTGGTTTTTTTATGGAAATGAAGGAGCCACTAAACCAATTAGAACATCCAGAAGAAAAAGTCAGGTCTTTGGAAAAATAAGGCTACAAAAGGCGGGGGAGAGTGCCATGGACAGTCATCAACATGTCAGTTCCATCAAAACATAGGACTTTCTGTGTTTTGTTCACTGTTTAAATCACCAGCATCTAGAAATATTTGTGAAATACAACCCGGTGGGAAGGGGGGACACAGAGAACGTAAAAGGAATAGGATATTGCCATTCAACAAATATTTCCTGATTACCTACTCTGTGCCAAGTCTTATGTTAGGTCTTATGGACTGAGATGAAACACAAAACTCAGATCCTGCGCCGGAGGCTAAGACTGATGAAGGCCACTAACAAGATAAGACCAGGGAATGGGTTTTGAAGAATGAATAGGAGTTAGCCGGGCTATCCAGAGCGAGAGGAGAGGGATCCTGAGGATCGTCAGGAGGGAGCAGTGAGGACCGTCCAGGGCACTGAGCGCTCGGAAGGAATCGGAGACACAGAGAGACAGATACACGCGAAGGGGCGGGCAGCATTCGGGCCGCAGTCAGATCGCAGTCCCCTCCCGCACCCAGCCCGCCGCTCACCACACGCACCGGAAGCTCTCGGTCCTCTGGAGGGTCGTCCGGCCTGCGCCCTGAAACCCAGTAGCGTTCCGTCGGTGCTGGGACCGCCAGCCAATCAGCGGCGGCCTCCGTCCGGCACCCCCCCCCGCCCCGCGCGAACAGCCAATGAGGGCGCAGCCTAACCGGAAGTTGTTCCAGCCGGAAGGCGTTTCCACGGACGCCTAGGAGGCCACCCGTGGCTGAGCCGGCAACGCTGACGGGCCCGGCTGGGCCGGTAAGTGAGGGGATGAAAGAAGCGGGGGAAGGCAGCGGGGGAGGCCGGGGCGGAGCCCAATGATCTGGCTCTCTCGGAGCCGCTTGCACGCCAAGCCCTGATGTATTCTCAGAGCCCGGCTCTCTGCTCTCCGGCTTCTGGCCCCTCGCCCCCTTTTGCCTCAACGCCGCCGACCCTGCCCTGTCATGCACTCGCGCCGGCACCGGACCTTCATCGTCTCCCTCCTGTTTCGTTTCCCTAAAGGATGAGGCCCCCACTTTTAGCAAGTGTCGGCCGTGTGACAGGGGCTTCGCCTCCTCGGTGACGTTGTGTGTTTAGTCACTTCAGTCGTGTCCGACCCTTTGCGACCCCCACGGACTGTAGCCCCCCAGGCTCCTTTGTCCATGAGATTCTCCAGGCAAGGACACTGAAGTGGGTTGCCCTGCCCTCCTCCAACGGTGAAGTTAGGAGGCTGCTTTTTTGCCCATTTCACAAGTGAAGAAACGGAGGGTGAAGCAGAGGGGTGATGTGATTTGCCCGAGGTCTTGTAACAAGGAAACGCCCAAACTGGGATTGAAAACCCAGGTCTCATCCCAGAACTCAACGGTCTTTCCAGTGCACTGCGTCGCCTCTGTGAGCAGCGGCGGCAGCGAGGAATTTGCCATCTGCTTTTCCACCCCGGCTTCCCCTGCTGCCACTGCATAAGAGACACAGTTCTTCACACTGATGCCAAGAACGGGGAACAGAAACAGGGCGAGGAGGTTATGGGAAGGCCAGCCTGGGCTGTAGGGTGGCTGATGCAATGACCAGGTAACACCTTGGTTCTCAAGAGAGTTCCCCCGCCCTCCAAGAGGTTGGTCATGAGATTAAAGTATTTCTGAGAAAGTGGATCGTTTATAAGAAACTCCTACATGCAAGTGTTAGAGGGTGGGGCCAAAAGGAAGCCAAAAGGGGAGAGAGAGAAAAGAGTCTTTTTTGAAAAGGAAACTGAAAGAAAGAGGGCAAGACTATTTAAGAGCTGGAGCTGCACTGGGCAGTCTCAGCTCCTCAGCTCCCGGGCGTGACCAGTGGCCACCTCTGCAGTGACTCCTGCCACCGGGTACGTATTGCCATCTTTTGGTAGGCTTAGAGTTTATTGAATATTGTTGCCAGCTTTTTCTCAGAGTGTTGGAAACCCTGGCTTCGGGGATGGGGAGTAGTCTTAGGACCACAGAGCTGTGCGTTTCATTTCATCTATTGACCCAAAGCCCTGGTGACTTACAACTTCTGTAAGGAATAGAGATCCTGGATGAGCCACTGCCTATTTGGAGTCATAGCTTGACTTTCAGCACTTTGATGTTGGCTGTCCTGTTTCTCACTGATGAGGTCTCTTTAAGTCCACATCCATCAACAGTATCTCGCCTTGAACTCCTAAGTAGCTTATGCCTTGCTTAATGTAGATTAATGTCCTCTTTGCCTTTTAAGATAATGTCCATCTTATCATTTAGAGGGGAAAGTAAGCTTTCCTCTTAGTATTTAAAAGACGGGGGAGTTCCACCTGTTCCAAGGTTTGAAGCATTGAAGGACTCACTGCTGGAAAGAAATCATTTTCTTGTCCTCTGGAAACCTGACAGTCCAAGGCCATTGTCATCCACACTCAGGTGCCAGGGTGTGGTGGGTGATACCCCACCTTGGTAATATTCCAGGCACCCAGAAGCCCCCTGCTCTTCTCAGCTGCTCCAGGGCTGGCTGTCGTGCACGATGCCACCCTCCCCACAAACTGCAGAATCAGTGTATTCCCATCTAATCTGTGAAATGACTTCAGAGTGGCCCAAGGGATTGTCATGTTGTAGTTCTGCAATTCCTCTTTCCATTCCTCATCCCAAAACTGTCCCCAGTTTCTTCAGGGCCTCTTGTGCTCCTCAGGAACAGTGGAACCTTTCAAAATGAGCTCAAGGTTCAACTCCTTTAAAAAGAGAGAGGAAGAGTTTGTTTATACAATGCTTTTCGTTTTCCCCTAAACTGTCCTACTCTGCTGTGGAGTAGGCAGTTCTGCTGTGCTCACTCCCAACCCTTTTTCTGCTGCTGCTGCTGCTAAGTCGCTTCAGTCGTGTCCGACTCTGTGTGACCCCATAGATGGCAGCCCACCAGGCTCCCCCGTCCCTGGGATTCTCCAGGCAAGAACACTGGAGTGGGTTGCCATTTCCTTCTGCAATGCATGAAAGTGAAAAGTGAAAGTGAAGTCGCTCAGTCGTGTCCGACCCTCAGCGACCCAATAGACTGCAGCCTTCCACGCTCATCCATATCCATGGGATTTTCCAGGCAAGAGGACTGGAGTGGGGTGCCATTGCCTTCTCCGAGCCCTTTTTCTAGAGGAGGTCATAGAGTACCTCGCAAATGATAGCTTCGTTCCTTTGCTTTGAAAAGTGAAAGTGAAGTCGCTCAGTCGTGTCCAACTCTTTGCAACCCTATGGACTGTAGCATATCAGGCTCCTCCATCCATGGGATTTTCCAGGCAAGAGTGCTGGAGTGGGGTGCCATTTCCTTCTCCAGGGGATCTTCCTGACCCAGGAATCAAACCCGGATCTCCCGCATTGCAGGCAGATGCTCCTTTGCTTTTTAGATTGTAGTATTTGTGAAATAGATAAGGCACTTTCCCTTAACAAAGACTCAGAGCCCTGTTTGCAGTTTACATGGTAAACACTGAGGACAATGGTCCTTAGCCTTTGGGCGTCTTGGGCCCCTTTGAGAAAGTAGCAAAACCTGGTTATTCTACTTGGAACCACATGTCTGTGTGTAGGCAGACTGTTCACTTCGTTTCAGAGGTTCTGAACTCTGGGTTAAAACCCTCTAAAGTTAAGTTAAATTCTAAAAGTTATTTAACAAAGAAATGAAGGAGAAAGTTGACTAGATGGGAAGGAAAACTGAGAATATATGCTCATAAGTGGGCTAAATGGATGGATGCCTGAAATGAGGGCAATGGTAGTTCCATTCTCTTTGTCTCTGATCACTCCTGAAGTTCTGTACTCATTCAGGAAGTTGCATCATATACACACGAGATTTATAGTGTAGCTGATTCCATGCAGTGAGTGTATGCCTTGAGATCCTGACAGCAGGGAGAATGCACCTGCTGTTTCCTCAGTCTGCTTTCTCACTTAAATGGGATTCTGATATATAAGGTACACGTGTTTCCCTACAACAGGGATCCTAAATTCAGGCTCAGTTCATCTAGCTGATCCTCTGCAATTGTCTGCTCCATGGCAGGGGGAGATTGGCCGTCTGGAGCTCACTGAGTCATTCTACCTGGCAGTTTCGCTAGGACTTGAGTAGGGTAATTTTAATCTATACTTGATTTTGGTCCTGCTCGCTTGTGTCCTTTCATGCAGAACACCACATATTTGGAAGGACGGGGAAACCAAAGGGAATTCTAAAAAGAATGACCAGGATAGTGGGCAGGTGTTCACAACGATTGAGCAAACCAGACGTAGGGTAAAACGAAGGCTGTGTGCACTGGTGGGACATTTTAAGAGGCCTTCTGAAGCCCAGATTGGGGGAATCTACCTTAAACTGGAATAAGTGCTTGCAGAGATATTATAAGAGGATATAAACCAGAGGGGGAAATTGAACTAGTTGATTTATGAGATTTAGTCAGTAACCTGTACTCATAAATCGTCAGTCTGTTTGATAAGCTACTCTGTGCCAGGTACTTGAAGCACGTGAAAGACTAAAACCCAGGGCTTGCGCTCTCTGTGGGTGGGTTTTCATAAATTACAAATGCAGCGTGAGTGCTCTAACAGCCTCACTAACGAGTCCCGGGGATCGCCAAGGACAGAGCAGCCAACTTGGCCCTGCAGGCTCAGGGGCCAGGAAACCAGGAGCCAAGGTTTGAATTAGTGAGACAGCGGGCAGAGGAGGGTGGGAAACACGCCAGGCAGGGGGAGCAGTAGAATTTGAGGGAGCACGACACGGTCGAGGGGCCTTTGGCATCAGATCCTGGCTCAGCTGCTCTGGCGTGGAGCCTCAGAGGGTGGTTCTCACTTGCCTGAGCCATCTGCCTCCGGTCGCTAATGCAGAGCAGATTCTGTGCCACCCAGGTTTGCAGCTTGGGAGAATTGGGGATCCCGTGTAAGGCATCTGGACGTGATGTTTGGTCATTTGTGCCTTGAAGTCACTTTGATTGCTCTTTGATATGGGCCTGAGAGTTTCTCCTCTCCAGCGCTTGTCCACGTTCTTTCTCTTTCTTACAGGCCTCCCTTTCCGGGAATTGAGGCAATTCTCGGAAAGGAAAGGAAAGAAACTGGCTGCTGTCCCACCTGGTTTCAATATTATGGTTTCATTGACTTTAAAGATTGGTTTAAATATTACGTATTTTTAAACAGATACTTAACAAATGCAAAGAGTCAAACATGACTGAGCAGCTGAACTGAACTGAACTGAACAAATGGATAAGTAAAAATAAATTATCCCCTCAAATTTGTGTGTTTTGTTCATAGAGCTCTTAGAAAGAAATTTGTAGTGAGTAAAGAAACAAAATCAGGGACTTTCCTGGTGGTCCAGTGGCTAAGACTCTGAGCTCCCAGTGCAGGGGGCCCAGGTTCGATCCCTGGTCAGGGGGCTAGATCCCACATGCTACAACTACGACCCAGAGCAGCCAAGTAAATAAATTAAAAAAAAAAAGAAACAAAATCATCCTTCATTAAACCTCTGCTCTGCGGCTGATGCTGTGCTAGGCTGTTTACTTACCCGCGTTATCCCACTTAATCCATGACACTTAATCCAGTGTCATTATTGTGCTCCCATTTCACAGTTGAGAGACTGAGGCTCATGACAGGTAAGTATATAGGGTAATGTTACAGAGTGTGGGCTCTAGGGTCAAACTGCCTGAGTTTGTGTCCCATCTCGACTGCCTACTTAACTGTGTGGTCTTGAGCAAATATTTTAGCCTCGGTTTACTGGTCTGCACACCAGAGACAACAAATCTGTCCCATAGGATTGCCGTAGGCATCAGTGAATTGATTATCAGTGTTACATAAGGTGCTTGCAAGGGCTTCCTTGTGGCTCAGCTGCTAAAGAGTCCGCCTGCAATGCAGGAGACCTGGGTTCAATCCCTGGGTTGGGAAGATCCCCTGGAGAAGGGAAAGGCTGCCCACTGCAGTGTTCTGGCCTGGAGAATTCCATGGACTGTATAGTCCATGGGGTCACAGAGAGCTGGACACGACTGAGTGACTTTCAACTTCACTTCTCACTAGAAGAACACCAGACGCAGGACTTCAGTTCTGGAAGTTAGCTGCTCTGGCATAGCCTTGTTGTCACTGGCATCCTCCTTGTTCAAGGTGTATCAGCAGGTTTCAGATGGGGCTGGGGCTCAGCCGATCTCTGGAGTCCTGACATGTAACACTTGCAGTGGGCTTGTTCCTTGCTTTACAGTCTGTACAATGCCACCATGTCACTTTTTCCTCCTTTCTTCTCATAACAGCCCTTGAGGTAAGTGGGTTCTGCTTCATAGATGAGGAAGCTGACACTCAGAAAAGGGAAGTAACCGACCCAAGAGGGGCTGATCCTGGCCAGCCTCAGCCCCAAGGCGACCTCAGGTAGCCTGCCCTTGCCCCACCTTTTCCAGGATTAGCAATAAATAATGACTAATAGGAGGCCCAAGGACATCTTCTTCAAAGGTTTGCAGTTAACTAAGGCAGCCTGTGGAGTGAACAGGCTGTACGTGGTTCTTGCCTCACTTGCAAACCAGAAGGGATAAGGCCCTGCCTCCTCCCCAGGCTCCCCTTCTCCTGAGAACAGGACAGCTGGCCAGCAAAGGAAGCTGTTTGTTCAGTAGCATGTGGGTTATGACTGCAAAGGCCTAGGAATTCAGCCCCTAGAGCAATTAAGATAAAGAGTAATTGCAGTTTGCCAAGTGCTTCTAGCCATGGTGGACTCAGGCTTACTAAAGCACTTTGGTCTCTGAGTCCTTCCTGCGTCCTGGACACTGGTTGAGGCACACGGACACGTCAGCACATGCTCACTTGCCCTTGGTTGGGAGGGGCCTTTCTTTGCCCTCCCTAAGCCTATAAATCAGCAGTTCTTTTCAACCCCACCATTGACATTTGTTCCTCCTCTTTTCTCCTGTTTCCTGGCTCCATATTTCTGTTTATATTTTTATTAATGTTATACTATCTATGCCCTTTATCACAACTCATCTCCAGCCTTTTTGGAAAGAAGAACCAGGTAACGGTAAAGGGAAAACAGCTGCCGTGGTTTGTTCATCTCTTTCTGTCCCTCTTCTCTGCCCACAGTCTTGTCTGGACCACTGAGCAAATCTGCCAGCACCCCAACCAGCTGTGAACATCTTCCCAGAAGATGGCAGACATGTCCAATGGCGAGCAGGGCTGTGGGTCCCCCCTGGAGCTGTTCCACAGCATCGCTGCTCAGGGGGAGCTCGTAAGGGACCTCGAAGCCAGAAACGCAGCCAAGGTAGGTCATTTTGCCAGTCCTCCACACGTGTCCCAGCCAGGCTGTAGGACAGTCACCTGTTTCTGTTCCCTCATCACCTGAAGTATTTTGGCTCTCGTGCTAAATGTATTTTCTCCTTACTCGGCATTGATGCCTGTGGTCTGAAGGGAAGCCGCTGGGAAGCACAGCCGCTGTCCACCCTTCCTCTCCACATGTCCTGCTTGCGGAAGCAACCACTTTCAATTCTGTTAGCCGATTCTTTTGATATGCAATGCCCACATCTCTTAGAATCACACATCATATTGCTCCTTATGGATGTTCAGGTTTGGGGCTTCCACTGTGAAAGACAAAGGAATTAGCCGTCTCGGAGCACTGCCCACCCGCCAGTCCCCGTGTAAACGACGGCTAACCCCCCTGAGAACAGCACGCGTGCTGCTCCTCTCCTGCCCAACTTTTGTTTTTCCCAGGGTTGTTTTAATTGCTCCTTGCTCGGTTTGTCTTTGTTTTGGCCATGCCTTGCTCCCCGTGGGATCTCAGTTCCTCAGTCCCTGGTGGGGGACTGAACCCACACCATGGCAGTGAAAGCCCAGAATCCTAACCATCAGGCCATCTGGGACCTCCCCTGCTTAGCTTTCTGTGTACTGATGCTCATGGACCTCCAGGTGCTCCCCCAGTTGGGTCAACCCCCTCTCGAGCCACAGCAGGCCGCTGATCAGGTCCATCCTCCCGAGCACTCTCTCCCAGGATGCCCTGCCCGCTTCTGTCCCGGTGGTGACCCGCCTCCCTCACAGCCCATCTCCGGACCCGCCCTCCCTGTCCATGCAAGCCTTCCACGCACTCTCTTTGGGCTCCCTGTTCCTGACCCCATGTCTCACTCCTCCTTAGTTTATTTTGGCAGAGCAAATCCTCCAGAGGTTTCTGCAAAAATTAGTGCTAAGGAAGTGTTTTTTGAGCTTTTGCCTGGTCTGCAAGCATCTTACTTCATATTTGGCTGAGAGCTAGGCTCGGTAGAGAATTCTCAGGAGAACGTGACTTCCCTCAGAACTCTGAAGCGCTGATGCATCCTCCCAGCACCCAGGGCTGCGATGGAGAAGCCGGTGCCACTCCTTTGCCCCCTCTCCTGGGCTTTCAGGGCTTCTCCAGCTCTGAAACACCCTGTGTTGGGTGCCCAGGACTCCTTTCAAACTAGAAATACATGCCCTTTAATTCTCAGAAATTTATCATATTTGTTTGATTTATTCTGGGTTGGTTTTTTATTTTTCTGTTTGTGTATTTTCTTTTTAGTTGAAAGACTGTGTCCTCTGAATTTCTTAGTTTTTGATTTATTTTCCTTTTATTTTTATTTTTTCTTCTTTTAGGTATGTTTCCTCAACTTCTAACCCTGCTGTTGTTTTTCACTCATTCTGCCCCTTTCAATTTCTAAGCGCTCATTTGTTTTCCACATGTTATTTCCTCGAGGCTCTCTGTTCTTATTTCACAGGCGCCTAGCCTTCTGCCTCTGAGCTCGTGGTGACAGCTTCCCCGTGTTCTCTCCGCACGTTATGCACCAGTCTCCTCCAGCTTAGCTTGTGTTCCTTCCGCCTCTTGTAGTGGACGCCACTGGCAGGTGTTCGGTGACAGCTGTGCACTCAGGCTTTGGAGGGCGCACTCGGAGCCAGGGGGAGCCTAGGGTGTGGCCTTCCCTTCCCTGGACAGCGCCCACAGCACTCCTCTGCCTCAGGAGGTCTCCAGTGCGGGGTCTTTAGAGCTGCTCTTTGAGGCCAGTAGAGTCCCCAGAGAGGACTCCTCGGCTTCGCTCTCCAAAGGGTCCCGGTGTGGCTGCCCACGGTGTGAGCTGAGTGGGGCTGAGGAGCTGACCACGTGGTCCTTCGCTGAAGCCCCTGTTCGAAGTGTGCTGCCCCCAGCCTGTCTCCCTCACTGTGCACAGCACTTCCACGTGGACACTTGGTTCTCCTTGTCAAGACACTAAACCTCTGGATGGGGCAGGGGACGTGTACCGGCTATGGGTAGGGGCTAGCCTGGAGATCTCAGTAGCTGCTTTTTAGACTTCCAGCTAGTGCTCCTGATCTTAGAGCCCATTCTTACCCTCACTCGTGTTAGTATCTAGGGCCACCGGTGCCCGAGCCTCTCAGGGATCCCAAGCGATACGAGTCCAGCTGCCGCCCCGACTCCCGCGTGGTCTCAGCCTGTGTTGCTCTCCTGTGCTCGCGCAGGCCGCTCACACCTCTACTCTCCAGCTGCTGAGGCTTGTCGCTGCCAGCCTCTTCCTGTTTCCTTTATCTTTGTGGGTTATGCCTTTTTTAAAGATCTCTCTGTAGTTTCTGCGTTGGGTTTCAGAAGCATAACTCAGTCTACATCTATAACCAGCCCTTGCTTTCACTCTGGGTCACCCAGCTTCCTCAGCTCCACAGCTTTCTCATCCATCACTTCCAACCCCTGTTGTCGTCTTTTCAAAATTCTCTTTCTAGGTTCTCACCAGATGGGGTCAACCGTCTCACACTCGTTTCAGTAGTTTACTTTGACTCTTGGGACCCTAAGTAATCCATTACTTTTTAAAAGAAATAGTGATGTCCAAAAAAGGAGTTGATTATTCACAGAAAGAGGTTTACACAGCAGATAGGGCTCAATAGATAAGGCTGAATTATTTTGTTTTTTTAATCTATAAACCTACAATAAATAAAGAACTCATTACTCTATAAACCCATCTTAGGAACCTAACGGTGATATTTTTGTCATCTAACATTAAATTTGAATGACATTAATGAATGCTTTGAGTTAGTAGTTCTTAGTGACCCCAGAGAAGGCAATGGCACCCCACTCTAGTACTCTTGCCTGGAGAATCCCATGGACGGAGGAGCCTGGGAGGCTGCAGTCCATGGGATCACTAAGAGTTGGACACGACTGAGCGACTTCACTTTCACTTTTCACTTTCATGCATTGGAGAAGGAAATGGCAACCCACTCCAGTGTTCTTGCCTGGAGAATCCCAGGGACGGGGGAGCCTGGCGGGCTGCCATCTGTGGGGTCGCACAGAGTCAGACACGCCTGAAGCGACTTAGCAGCAGCAGCAGTGACCCCAGTCACATTCTGCATTTTAGCAAACAAACAATACTTGATGCAGTTTAGAGTTAAGTCTTCAAGCATAGTCTTTGACTAATGCTAAGTCAGATGGCGTTCAACAAAAGACAGCAGAGGTTACATGATGAAACCATGTGAAGAGTCAAGTGAAGTAAACTTGTACCAGTGTATCATACTAGAAGCACCTGATGTTTTAGAAATTCCCTTTAGGCAAAATAGATGAGCCGCTTGGGCACGGCTGGTCCAGTGAGGGTGCCTTGGGCTCTTCCTCCGCATCTCTGTGCCATCGAGGTCACGGTCCTCAGTGTTCTTCCTGCTCCATGTGCCGAGAGAAGAACGCCCATGGCTTTCAGAAGTAGCAGCTCAGTAGAGGTTCTCCTGGAGGACAGGTCAGAATCTGGGGGCTCTGACGGGAAGACAGTTTGAGCAGGATTCGAGAGATGACACTGGACCGTGGGGCTGAAGACAGGGAACAGAGCCTTTTTTGTTTTCCTTTCAGTTTAAATAAACTTTTAAAATTGGAGTACACCATTCATTCAGAGAAGTACGGAGATCACAGACAGGCAGCTCACTGAGTTTTCACAAGATGACCAAACCTGTGTAACCAGCATTCCCATGGAGACACAGCCCAGAAACCATCTCAGGCCCCTCTGCTTCTCGCCTCTTCCCTCCTGAGAGAGGCCTCTCCCTCCCTCTCCTTCCATGGAGAATTCCTGTGCAGGAACTGTATATAATCACCCATAGTGTAGATAGTCTTCCGCGTCTGGCTTTTTTCAGAACATCAACTTTTAAAATCTGTTTCAACGTCCAGGTCCGTGTTAGATTGAGAACAGGAGAACAGACAAGGGAGCCTGCTTGTCTTTTCGGTCCTATTCCAGATGACAGGTGGTCCTTGAGTTGGGACTCTGGTTAGATGTTTGACTCTCAAAGAGCCACCTGGTTGGAAGCTGGGTTAACCAGATAGAGTGTGAACTGTCACGCCACTGGCGACTAAAGGGCGGTGGCAGCAGGGCACTCAGATCAGGGCACTTCTTCCTCAGATAATGGCTCACAGAGCAATAGATCATGCTCTCAGAGCCTGTGTTCTGCTGCAAGCGCTCAGCCTAGGCAGCGCTGAATGAGGGGAGGAGAACACGCCTGCCTGCCTAAGGTGGGCCAGCACCCAGCCTCTTGCATGAGCTATATCCATGGGGCCACTGTTTGCACACTCTGACTCATTTAAATGACAAATTCCAGATGGGTTCAGCTTGAAACACAAACCTGCATCTGAAATCACCCCACAGTAACAGCCCTCTGTGGCCCAGGCGTGCCTGATGGAAGGGCTCTCTGAATGCAGTCTGGGACTGCGAGCGTTGTTCCTCCACTGGGAAGCCCAGCTTATAGCACGTATGTCTAAAGTCTAAATGGAAGTGTTTGTATTTCCCTTGGCAAGCAAATTGGGCTGTGTGTATTCTTTGTTTGCGATCAAATCCAGCAAGGCCAATTATGGGAGTGGAGCTTTAGGGCATAGCGTGACTAATCTGCCTAATTAGGTTTGCTCTTTTAAATGCCAGGCTTCCAGGGATGGCTAGTGTGGGCTCCTGCAAGAGGAAATCTTTAATAGGTTTCCAGCGGACCCACAGATACACTTTATGTTTGTTTGTTTGTTTATCTTATTCTCGTTTTAAAACACTAAGTATGCAAACACTCTGGACAGCTGGATAGGACTGCAAATGCTGTGGTATAACTGTTTCCCAGTGAGTCCCCCCTTGTTTTCTGAAAGTCTGTGTTTTTTCCTTGCCCGTATCTGTTAAGTTCCAATGTAGAACTCACTATAATTGATTAATGGAGCATGTCACATATGTTCACTGGCATCAGTGAAGTTTAATATTCAGCCATTAACTGTCATAAATTGTGCAAATTGTGTCGCTACACATAGCCTGTAGTGTTTGTGGTAGGAACCCATGATACTTGACCCCCAGATAAAAATAAAATACATTCAGGCCCACGACTTGCTGTGTGTGCATGGGCAAGCTCCTTCACATCTCTGAGTCTCAGACTCTTCAACCAGAAAAGACCAGTGATAACACTGCCATCCTTGTAGGATTATTCTAAGAGTAAGTGTGAGAGCGTTTAGCACACCGCCTGCCACCCAGTAGCAGTAACGTTCAGCAAATGCTGCTGCTGCTGCTAAGTCGCTTCAGTCGTGTCCAACTCTGCTCGACCCCATAGACGGCAGCCCACCAGGCTCCCCCATCCCTGGGATTCTCCAGGCAAGAACACTGAAGTGGGTTGCCATGTCCTTCTCCAATGCATGAAAGTGAAAAGTGAAAGTGAAGCCGCTCAGTCGTGTCCGACTCTATCGACCCCATGGACTGCAGCCCCCCAGGCTCCTCCGTCCGTGGGATTCTCCAGGCGAGAGCACTGGAGTGGCTGCCGCTGGTGGTTGTAAATATTTTCCACCTTCACCCTTAACCCCTGTGTACAGGATGAAATTGATTCTGCAGTGAAGATGTTGTTGTCCTTAAAAACGAGCTACAAAGCTGCCACAGGGGAGGATTACAAGGTGGACTGTCCTCCAGGGGACCCGGCGCCTGAGAGTGGTGAGGGCCTGGATGCCACCGAAGCAGACGAGGACTTTGTGGATCCCTGGACAGTGCAGACAAGCAGCGCCAAAGGCGTTGACTACGACAAGCTCATTGGTACGTTTATGGGGAAAACCTCAACTCTTAGAAGTGATGTTATTGATGTTTTCTAATTTGAATTAATCATAAATCCAGTCAAACTTCAATGTCAAGGGAAAAAAGATCCTTAAATCTTTTGGTGGTCCATTATATTCCCAGAGGTTTGTTTTTAATTAACGTAACAATATAAAATATGTTTTAAAATAATAATCTATAGTAGACAGCTTAATGGGCTTCCCTGGTGGCTCAGACGGTAAAGGATCCACCTGCCAATGCAGAAGACCTAGGTTCGATCCCTGGATGGGAAAGATCCTCCGGAGAAAGGAATGGCAACCCACTCCAGTACTCTTGCCTGGAGAATCCCATGGACAGAGGATCCTGGTGGGCCACAGTCCACGGGGTCGAAAAGAGCTGGACACGACTGAGCGACCGAGCCCAGCACAAACAGCTCGGTGTTAGCTTTTTCCTTTTCTTGAGCAGGTCAGAATTCGGGGAAGGTCCATTGCAGCGAGTATTTTCACAGTGGTTTAAATTGTCTTTCACTGAGTGGGTACAATTCAGGCATGGATTGTGTAAGAAGTAAGCCTTCTCACAGGTGGCATGTCCTCGCTCCCCAGCTCTGCCCTGGAGGGCTTCCTGCTCAGGAGCATCCTTTCCCTGAGGTCATTGGTGGCTGTCGAAGAAGAAACAGAGCTAAAGCTCTCTCATCTGAGTCTAAGCCGTTTTCCATGATTTATGCCCAGACCATCAGGGAGAGAAAACTCACTGGAAGACAAACATTAATTTGGTTATAGGCTCTAAAATGATGGTTGTGAGCATATATAAATTATACTGCAATAAGTAATAAGCAGCTGTGTGTAGGAGGCGAGGTGGGGGGCTGGGCGGGTTATCTGGAGTTCCTCACTAGGCTGCATTCTGGATCTGTCCCATCAGAATCCAGTCCCAGACCAGAGAGTCTTTAGCCCTGCATTTATTTTGTGTTCTGCTGGCGGTGACGTCTGCTCTGGACTGATGGAAGGGACTAGAGCCAGTAGCCCAAAGAGGCCTTGTTCTGCTGAGACAGCACGTGATCATGAGTCTTTCCCTCTGGTCTCTGCAGCGTCCCCAAGCCTCCCACCACCTAAGTTCAGCATCTCTTCTTTTCTTCCAGTTCGATTTGGAAGCAGTAAAATTGACAAGGAGCTGGTAAACCGAATAGAGAGAGCCACGGGCCAGAGACCACACCGCTTCCTGCGCAGGGGAATCTTCTTCTCACACAGGTCAGGCGCTTCTCGCTGCAGGACCTCCCCCGTCCTCTTGTCTTAGAGAAGGAAGCGATCAGGCCGTGGTCCCTCCAGCTGCCGGCCCTCGGGGGACCTGGCTGCCAGTTGGCAGAAGGCCGGTCCCGCCTCCTGTCCTGCCAGTGACTGCCTGTGGGGTCACACCTGTCCCTTCCCCTCTGGCCCGAAGTTTATTCATCTGTAAACTGCCTGTCTCACAAGGTGGAGGTCAAGTACACACCAGAGGAGATTCACGCCAGATTATGTGCTAAAAGCCATAG
Source organism: Bos indicus (assembly GCF_029378745.1). Taxonomy (NCBI): domain Eukaryota; kingdom Metazoa; phylum Chordata; class Mammalia; order Artiodactyla; family Bovidae; genus Bos; species Bos indicus. The sequence goes on along the minus strand of NC_091780.1, from coordinate 65,312,211 downwards.
CATGTCACAAAACAAAAGAGATGAATGTGTCCAGGCTCAGCATTTCCCGTGAGATAAGCAGGAGGCTTCCTGAAGTTACATACTTCTTCCTCCTATTGTACTGGCCTGCTCATAAATCGTGTCCAGAGAGAAACTAGTAGAGCGAACAGGACACAGAGTATCCCGACCTGAGACCATAAATTCAGAGAATGGGCAGGTTTGGAGCCAGCTTCTGCCTCTCCCACCTCACACACCGCCTCCGGCTGGATTCGAGAGATCTTGGAGCTTGTAGTCCGAGGCAGGGCTGGTCTGTTCTGCCCACACCAGGGTTACGGACAGCACACACAGGACAGAACTCGGCACTCCACTGAACATTTGATTTTATTTTTTTAATTTGAAGGATAATTGCTTTACAGTGTTTTGTTGGTTTCTGTGGCGCTAGTGCTAAGGAGCCTGCCTGCCGTTGCAGGAGATACAAGAGACACGAGTTCAGTTTCTGGGGTGAGAAGATCCCCTGGAGGAGGAAATGGCAACCCACTCCAGTATTCTTATATGAAGAATCCCATGGACGGAGCCAGGCAGGCTGCAGTCCGTGGGGTCACAAAGAGTTGGACTTGACTGAAGCAACTTAGCACACATACAACACTGTGACTCAGCCACGAGTGTGCGTGTGTCCCCGCCCTCCTGAACGTCCCTCCGTCCCACCCCTGGGTCATCCCAGAGCACCAGGTTGAGCTCCCTGGTTACACAGCACACCCAACACTAAATTCTACATGGGGAGAAGGGCCCCCACTCAGCCCTCTTTCCGGGCAGAGTACACTCACAGTTTTTTCCTTAGTTGAGATTTAGTTCACATGACATAGAATTCACCTTTGCGAAGGACAGAGTTCAGTGGGGTTTTCGGTCTGTTCCAAGGTTGTGCATACATCGCCATGTCTGGTTCCTTACATTTTCATCACCCCAAACAGTAGCCCTCTACTCATTAGCAGTCACTGCCTATTCCTCCCAGCACCCCACCCCACCCTCACCCGAAGCCCTGGCCACCAGCAATCATCTTTCCATGTCTGTGCATTTGCCTGGGATGCAGCGTGTGCCAGTACTTCATTCCTTTTTACGCCTGAAAGCTGTTGAGTGGATGCAGCCCCATTTAACAGCTGACGGGCTTTGGGGGGTTTTCCCTTTGGGGTTAGCACGAGCGCTGCTCTGAGTGTTTGTGTACAGGGTCTGGTTTCTCTTGGGTGTGTACTCGGGAGTGGAGTTGCTGGGTCCTGAGGTAACCTTAACAGTTGTTTGGAATTGCCAGTGTTTTCCACAGCGAGTGCATCATTTTGCATTCCCACTAGCAAAGTGCAAACAAGGATTCCAATTTCTCCACATCCTTGCTAGTTGTATTTTCCAGTTTGTGTTTTTCTGAAACCATGCTAGTAAGTGTGAGGTGGTATTTCATCATGGTTTCGATTTGTATTTCCATAATGACTAATGATCTGAGCATCTTTCATGTGCTTACTGGCTGTTTTATGTATTCTTTAGAGACATGTCTCTTCTGATCCTTTGCCAACTTTTTAATTGGGTTATTTACCTTTTTATTGTATTATAATAGTTCTTTATATACTTTGGATACTAGTTTCTTATCAAATACTTGATTTGCAAATATCAGCTCTTTATTCACAGTGTCCTTAGAAGCATTTAGAAGCTTTAATTTTGATGAACTCCAGTTTGGTTTGGTTTGGTTTCGGTTGCTTGGTGTCATATCTAAGAAACCGTTGCCTAATTCGAGGTCGTGAACATATCCAGGTGTGTTTTCTTCTAAGAGTGGTATTTTTTTAGCTCTTACACTTGGGTCTCTGATCCACGTTGAGTTAATTTTTGTGTGTGTGTGAGGGGGGATCCAGCTTCCTTCTTTCTCATGTGAATATCCAGTTGTCCCAGCCCCACTTTTTGGAAATTGTTGTTGAGTTTTCTTGACACCCTTGTTGAAAATCAATTGAAAATATATTTAAGGATTTATTAAATATACTACATAGTCCTGATGTCTGTAGCTTTGTAGTGAATCTTGACACTGGAAAATGTGAGTCCTCCAACTTTGTTCTCAAGATTATTTTGGCCGTTAGAATTTAGAATGTTTGGATTTTAGAATCAGCTTGCTAGTTTCTGTACAAAGACAGCAGTCAGGGTGTCGATAGAGATTGCACTGCGTGTGTCGGTCAGTTTGGAGAAGTCTGCACCCTAAGATGGCGTCTGAGGTGGAATACTAAAGCTTCCGGCCCGTGCACAGAGAACATCTTTCCTCTCATCGCTTTGGTTTCTTCATGCAGTGTTTTGCAGTTTTCAGTGTACAAGCCTTGCACTTCTTTTGTTAGGTTTAGGTTTTGTTCTTTCTGGTGCTCTTGAAAAGAGTATTTTCTGAATTTCCCTTCTGAACATTTCACTGCTGTTTCTGAAGGGGAAGTGTACCCCTGCGTGTCTGCTCTAGCTCAGCCTCACTGCAGCTCTGCTTCACTGCTGACACCAGAGAGGTAGGGTTTTCACACATCAGGGGGTTGGTTTTTCACCCATCGGGGGTTCTGCAGCATAAGTTGGGTCTCTTACAGTTTAAACCAATTCTGACACTGTCCACCTGGAGATAGTGTCCAGTCCTGTCCCACATGACTACCCCCAACCCCCTACTTCAGACACAGATCAGAGTCTAGGTTCTTACCTGTGCTTGAAATCCCACAACTGATCTGGAATTAATTTGCTCAAGCAAGGGAAACATTTTACTCACTAGATAGCCAGTTTATTGTAAAGGATGTAAGTCTGGAGCAGCCAGATTGGAGGAGGCATGTGGGGACGCTCAGAGCTCCCCGCCCCCCCGGGCACCACGCCCCTGTCTCCATGTGCTCACCAACCCAGAAATTCTCTGACACTGTCCTTTGGGTTTTTATAGAGCCTTCATTACACAGATTATTTATATCACTGGCCATTGATGGTTAAACTCAATGTCCAGCCCCTCTTCCCTCCCCAGAAAGAGGGACGGGGGTTGGGAGCTGAAAGTTCCAACCCTGTAATCAGAGCTGGTTCCCCAGCAACCAGTCCCCTTCCTTAGGGTATCCAGGGACTTTCCCAAAGTCACTTAAATAACGTAAACTTTGATGTAGTTGAAAGGGGAACTTTTTATGTGAATAACACTCTATCATTCTTATCGCTTAGGAAATTCCCACAATGGTTTAAGGAACTCTATGCCTGATAGAAAATAAAAACAAAGACGAAATATATGATATTTCTTATTATCAACCACAATATTGCTCTACTGTACAGAAATACAACTGATTTTTGTTTGATCCTACATCCTGCAACTTTGCTGAGTTCATTTATTCTTATGAAAAAAAAATTCAAAAATATAAATTTGAAGATTTAATTGTATAAGGGACATTGGTCTGTAGTTTTCTTTTGATGTCTTTGCTTTGGGTATCAAAATAATACTGGCTTTATAGATGCGTTGAGAAGTATACTCTCTTTCAGAAATTTTTTGGAAGTTTGTGAAGGATTGTTGTTAGTTCTCTTGAAAATTTGATAGAATCCTCTAGTGAAGCCATCTGACCTTAGGCTTTTCTCTCTGAGACTTTTTTTATTACTAGTTCAATTTCTTTGCTTGTTCTAGATCTGTTCAGATTTTCTGTTTCTTTTTGAGTCAGTTTTGGTGGTTTGTTTCTTTGGGAATTTTGTCTGGTTCATCAAGGTCATCTCGCACACTGGCCTGCAGTTCATATTACTCACTTATAATCCTTTTTATTCTTGTAAGTTGTTAGTTGTTCAGTCACTAAATCCACTCTTTGCGACCCCATGGACTGCAGCGCACCAGGCTCCCCTGTCCTTCACCATGTCCCTGAATTTGCTCAGACTCATGTCCATTCAGTGATTCCATCCAACCATCTCATCCTCTGTTGCCCCCTTCTTCTCCTGCCCTCAGTCTTTCCCAGCATCAGGGTCTTTTCCAATGAGTTGGCACTTCGCATCAGGTGGCCAAAGTATTGGAGCTTCAGCATCAGTCCTTCCAATGAATCTTCAGGGTTGATTTCTTTTTTAAGATTGACTGGTTTGATCTCCTAACTGTCCAAAGGACTCTCAAGAGTCTTCTCCAGCATCACAGTTTGAAAGTATCAATTTTTCCGCACTCAGCCTTCTTTTTGGTCCAACTCTCACATCTGTACATGACTACTGGAAAAACCATAGCTTTGACTAGACAGACCTTTGTCAGCAAAGTGATGTCTCTGCTTTTTAATACACTATCTAGGTTTGTCATATTTTTTCTTCCAAGGAGAATCTTTTAATTTCATGGCTGCAGTCACTGTCCTCAGTTATTTTGGAGCCCAAGAAAATAAAATCTGTCACTAATTCCATTTTTTTCTCCATCTATTTGCCATGAAGTGATGGGACCAGATGCCATGATCTTTGTTTTTTGAATGTTGAGTTTTAAGCCAGCTTTTTCACTCTCCTCCTTAAGGACTTGATGAGATCCGCTGTGCATTGTCGGGCAGCAGCACCAGGCAGGTGACTAGATCCCTTGGAGCTGAGGGGTCCCTGCTGGGATCTGCCTTCACAAAACTGCACTCAGTGAGGGGGCCTAGTCAGTGCCCTGCCCTCAGGATAGCACCTCGAGTGCTCAGAGACTTCCTGCAAAACCATCCACAGCAGCTTACTTGACAGCCGCACTCTTTTTTCCTTCCATAAGCTGATAAATGTTTGATTTGTTATTTGTAAGAACCGAAAAAGGACTCTTTTTCTTCCAAACTCAGCCATTTTCATCTTTCCTTATTTCAGAAGCAGTGTGTCACCATCAAATCAAAGCTAAATACAAAATCCAGAATAGCCCTAATCCTGTCAGCCCACAGATAAGCACTGCTCACCCCTGGTCAAGAATAGAAGTCACTTTCAGAATACTCTTGTCTGGGTTCTCCTACCCAGGCCTCTGGGAAAGGGAGCCAGTCCTCTTATTTGGCACACTTTAACGATACAGACTCCCAGATGCCACCCCAGACCCTCTGGATCAGAGGCTGGGAAGGTAGGCGTGGGCAGGTGTGATGTGGAGACGGCTGGTCAGGTGACTCTGATGCACCGCCCCGCAGGAGGCCCCTTGGTGTGCGCTGGGTACGGGCCCCAGTCCTTGTGGTGGTGCACGATAACTCCCCAGATGGAGAGCCCTGGTCCCAGTGTGGCTGAGGAGCCCAAAGCAGATCTCCAGCTGGGGACATCCCCCGCCACGCCCTGCTGAGTCCTGACTGCGGGGAGCCCTGCAATGGCCCCCTCCTGAGCCAGCGGAGTTGGGGCTGCGTGGTTCTCAAGAAGGACTGGGTGGTGTCGGCCTGGGTCACTCCCAGGAAAGCATGTGAAGCAGACAGTACATCAACATCGAAATTTGGAAGAATTCCGAAAGAGGTCCAGGGGCTGCCCAACCATACCCACCCTTTAAACACGTTGTTCCCAACCTGCACGGCTTACACTTTTCAGCAGGCACAGGAGGAGCCGTTCAGAAGCAGTTTCCTGTCGTCCTTACAGCAGGAACAGCAAGGATAACACGCTCTCGTGGCTGGATTGTCTGTCTCGTTTTCATTCCCAGTTGAGCATTCACACCCTGACTCTTCTCTCAGAACACCTCACTGTTTTCTTGTCCCCTCTGTCCTTTAGAGACATGCATCAGATTCTGGATGCCTATGAAAACAAGAAGCCGTTCTATCTCTACACGGGCAGGGGCCCCTCTTCTGAAGCCATGCATGTGGGTCACCTCATCCCATTCATCTTCACCAAGTAAGTATTGCACCGCGGGACTGTGCTCACCGTGTCGGTGAGTTTTGAAACATGGAGAGAACAAACCAGCAATATATCTGCCAATTATAGGCAATAAATGTATTACTAGCATTATTATTTCCCCCCCCTCAAAAAAAAAGGAAAAGAAATGTTAATCACAAACTTTGTGCAGAGCTGAGGAGACAGTGCCAGATCACGCCTGCCTGATAGCCAAGGTCTCGGGGAGCTGGTGCCCTTGTGGCTTCTCCCCACCCCGTCCCTAGGGTCACTTTAGCAGGACTGGGTGGTGGGGAGAGCACTGCTGTGGAATCAGCGGACCTGTGTCCTCCTGTCCCTGTCCGGGTGACCGTAGAAGCGTTACCTCTCTGGGCCTTAGTCTCCACTTCTCCCAGAGGAAGTACCAGTGCCCCACCCTGACGTCCCTGTAAGACTTCAGAGTAGAGTGCAGAGCGGCCAGCTCGGAGCCAACATGCATCGCCCTCCAGGCTAAGCAGTTGTTTTCTGATCTCGCCGACGGCATCCCCACTTCGAATTCCCTGGATTCACCGGGGCTGGACCCCAGCAGTAGCCTGCAATGCAGGAGACCTGGGTTCAATCCCTGGGTTGGGAAGATCCCCTGGAGGAGGGCATGGCAACCACTCCAGTATTCTTGCCTGGAGAATCCCATTGACAGAGGAGCCTGGCAGGCTGCAGTCCATGGGGTCGCACAGAGTCGGACACGGCTGAGGGTTAAGCACACATTGCACAGCCCTTGCTAACAGGAACTCACACAGAGTCGAGCTCAGGGTGTTCCTGTTTACAGGAGCTGAGTTCACAGTATGGTCAGAGGGTGAGACTTCCTGGGCAGGGGAGTTTTGAAATACACTGTTAGTAGGACCTGTGGTTTCAGAGGCGCAGCAGTATTTCTCTGCAGAAAAATAAGGCGTGGGCCTCCCTCCCCCGTGTCTCCCAGGTGGCTGCAGGATGTGTTCAACGTCCCCTTGGTCATCCAGATGACTGATGACGAGAAGTACCTGTGGAAGGACCTGACCCTGGATCAGGCCTATGGCTACGCCGTGGAGAACGCCAAGGATATCATCGCCTGCGGCTTTGACATCAACAAAACGTTCATCTTCTCTGACCTTGACTACATGGGGTAAGGGGCAAACGCCTGGCCACCTTTTAAATGAGTGAACGCAGGCTGTAGACAGGCCATCGCAGCCAGGGCTGCTTCAGAAACAGCTGAAGGATCTTGAGGTCTGCAGAGTGTTTTCTTCCTTTATTCAATGTTATGGTCTGGTTTCCTGGTTTATTGACAGCTAAGACTTCCATCCTTAGCTTGTGGAGGGGGTAGCGATGGCCAGATGCAGGCCAGAGCAGCTCACAGAGACAAACCCTCCTTCCAGGGCCCATCAGTTTCTACCCAGATACTCTGTGCGGCTGCAAGTTGCCAATACCCTTGAATGATGAGAAGGTTAATCTGCCTTTAACTCACCACTGGCTCTCTCTAGCCATGGTTTCCCCACTTCCGCAGACTCAACCAGCCGAGGCAGTGCAGCACTGCAGTACTGAAAAGTACCACGTGTAAATGGACCCATGTTGCTCCAGGGCCAGCAGTAATCTCCCACAACAAAAAACACAGTCCGTCCCAACAGATAGACTGCCCTGGAGCCCCCAAACTTGAAGCCCCACATGCTCAGCCAGTGATCCCGGCAGAGCTGACACCCTTCACATGAGCCCCTGAGTCTGCATCGGCTGTGCTCCTGCCTCCTGTGCTGCTCAGCTTCGAGCTGACGTCCTTCCACAGGCAGCGGTGTGTCCGCCTCGCCTGCCCCCGGCCTCTCTGCCCACAGCGGGCAGCAGAGCGCCTTCCTCCCCAGCTGACCTGGCCCCATGTGACCGTGCTGTCTGCTGCTTTGCCCTCGGCCACCACCCTCCAGTTCTGGGTTTGACTCTGACCTTCTTCACAGGATGAGCCCTGGCTTCTACAAGAACGTGGTGAAGATCCAGAAGCACGTCACCTTCAACCAAGTGAAAGGCATTTTTGGCTTCACTGACAGCGACTGCATTGGTAAGCCCACACTGCCCACAGCGCCCGCTGGCCCCTCAGAGAGGAGCCGAGCACAAAGGAGGGGGTGCGTGCCGGGTGCCTGTGCGAGGCTGCACTGTCTCTGGGGTGGTTTGCAGTTTGTCTCTTTAAAAAGGTGGGTTTTCCCTGAATGTAAAGTGATGCATTTGGCCCCTTTTCTGGGCCACGTGGAGTATCCCCTCAGATCACACCCTGTCCCTCTCCTGCCTCGTCCGTTTTGAGGTTAGAAGGAAAAGGAGGCTGTGGATGACTTCGACCCTCCACCTGTTCCTGGGAGCCCGTCGGTGTGGAGGCCTTGGTGGGGCCCGGGTTGCAGGAGGGCTGCTCTGTGGCTGGAACGAGCCATCTTTGTCTCCCTGGGCCTCACTCCCCACCTCCGGGAGGAGCCACCCTGCCCACCTGCCTGCCTTGCTTTTCTGCCAGGCTCAGTGCCCAGCAGACAGGCCTCTGTGCACACACTGACCTCCCTGTCCCGTGTTTCTGCACCCCTTTCAGATGCAGTGACCATCTCAGACCCTCAGCTCCTTGAGCTAAGAGTCAGTCCTGAGACTACTGGCTGGTCTCCTGACCCCTCCCTTTATTTTAGGCGCCCAGCCCCTGGCCCACTAGCTGCCAGCATGGAGCTCCCAGGATGTATCTGTGGGCGCCTGTACCAGGCATGCCCCACTGTGGGGGAGCACGTTCTGGGGGGCCTGTTGGAAGAGAAACACCACAGAGGTCCTGCTGGGAGGCTTTTCACAGGAGCAGAACCCTTTGATGCCTCAGTCAGATTCATTCCTGACACTTGGGGCATAAACCTTTTGCTTTGGAAATGGTTTTCGGGGGTTTGTTTGTACTTTTTTCTACTTTGAAACGGTGTTTTAATCCTGGAATCCAGGCAGCGAATGGGGAGACTTCTCTGAAGCTGCCCCGAGCCAGTGTGGAGATGGGGCTGTGGCGAGTAGCCGCACATTCTGTGCTGCTGAGACCCAGTTGTGAGTCTAGGCTCGGCCTCTCAGAGCTGCACCCTAGCTCTAGGAACCCAGTGGTGATCCGGGCTGGTGTCCAGTACATAAAATGGGGATGCGGTGACACTTTTCTGTAGAGTCGTGGGGTGTAGACAGGAGGCCCCGAGCCCAGGATGCTCAGTGCTGTAAAGGAGACACGGGTGCCCACGGAGCTGCTGCGTGGACCCCCAGAGACAGGCAGGAGCCCAGAAATGAGCGGTGTCTTTCCGCAGAGGGGAGAAAACAGCTGCCAGGAACAAGCGTCACAGAGACAGGACTCCAGGCCGGACCCACCCCAGGCCGTCCCGGAAATGTCCCGGCCTGGCCTGCCTCCACGCGTTGAGGGTCACACCAGGATCCGTGCCCTTTGACCCCAGAATTCTGCTTCCTCAGGTCTGAGCAAATACAATAGCAGTGTTAACAGCAGCAGCATCCAAAATATTAAGAACAGTTTTACATCCCAAAATGTCATAATTAGTTATACTAATTGACACTGAGGAACAACCTGGACACCCAGTGGCTAGAGAGTGGCTGAGGCACAGGAGAGAGCGTGGGTAAGCGTCACGAAGTGGAAGCTGTGAAGAGCAGAGCAGAGGAGAAGCTCACTGAAATGGGGGGGAAATGGATGAGAAAGGCACGAACTGGCACTGCAGATTTTTCTTCCTTCCTCCCAGCAATCCTTCTCTGTAGGTTTCAGATTTTCTTTAACGAGTGTTACTTTTCCAGGGGGGAGAAAAGCCCGTTTTTGTTCATCCCTTCTACAGTTCCAGGCAGAAACCAGTCTCAGGTATAAAAATGTTTTGTCCTCCCTCCCAGGGAAGATCAGTTTTCCTGCCATCCAGGCCGCTCCCTCCTTCAGCAACTCATTCCCTCAGATCTTCCGAGACCGGACGGACGTCCAGTGCCTCATCCCGTGCGCCATCGACCAGGTTAGGAGGCAGAGCCAGGGTTCCGTCAGCCTGGATGTTAGCAGGGGTCTTCACCCGCTTCAGGGGTGGGAAGGAGGGTCTGACGGTGGTGCAGGGCAGAGTTACTCGGGAGGTGCCCGCCAGCTGAGGGCAGCCCTCGTCTCCCCTGCCCCTGCCTCCCCACAGGACCCGTACTTCAGGATGACCAGGGACGTGGCCCCCAGGATCGGCTACCCCAAGCCAGCCCTCTTGCACTCGACCTTCTTCCCTGCCCTGCAGGGGGCCCAGACCAAGATGAGTGCCAGTGACCCCAACTCCTCCATCTTCCTCACGGACACGGCCAAGCAGATCAAGACCAAGGTGAGCGCGGCCCAGGCCTCGGGGGACTCACGCACTACCACTCTGTCCTTTGGCCACCACGGGCACCCTGAGTTCCAGGGTCCAGGCAGCCTGCCCCGTTCCCAGATACGAAGTGAATGTGCTTGTGTCTTTTCATGTAGGCAAAACTTGGGAGGTTTTTTTTGTTTTTTTTTTTCTTTTTTTTCTTCTCTGATTTCCTCACCAACATTGTTCTGAAAACAAAATCATGGCAATTTTCTTTGGTTACAGCTAAACAATAGAGAAAATTTAGTGTACTTCTGAGCACCAGTTGTATTCCAGGAGCTGGACCACGCACTCTCTGTATGTTTTGGTTTTTATTCTCACTGATGTGTCCCTTTAAGATGAGAAGGGTGAGGCCCAGCGAGGATGACCAGCTCGACCCAGTTTTCCCCAGAAACCGAAGGTGCCCTCCTAGCCCACGCACCGTGTTCCCGCGCCAGGGTGTAGGGGCTGGTTCTCTCCGGAGCGTTCCCGCTGAGACTCAGTATTGACAAGTGTCCTTCCACAGGCCAGTCAGGTCCTGGCCAGGAGTGCTGCTCCCAACCCACGTGCAGCAGGAGCTCAGTAAATATTTTTCAAGTCACCAGAGAAACGAGAAATGGGAATTCGTTTGAGCTTCCTTACTTTTCAGGCCTGCACTTCGTTGCTCGGTTCTGAGCTGCCAGTGTGCATACAGACCCCTCACTGTTGCACAAAGCTGTGGACATTTTAGTTGGAACTGTGTGTGTGTTTGTGGTCTGGAAGATTACAACAGGAGTGACCGAAACTACATTTGGGGCGTGTAATGCCACCATGAGTCAGTCCAGGCCCCTGCCCCTCCTGGAAAGTCCCGCTTTCTGGTTGACAATGGGGAGCCCTTAGTATCAGAACAGTCCTCCGGGAAGTGGCAGCCGCCAGCTTTCCCAGCCTCAGGTGGAGGCTGGTGTGAACAGGGCTTTTTCTTTCTCTTTCACTTCTGGCTAAAAATTCCAGCACCTGGAATGCAGAAGAAGGGGAGGGACACTCCTGTTCCCTCCTGCAGAGAAGTCATTTCCTTTCATTTTTTTGAGAAGTTGTTATAAAAGAAGGGGCCAGCAGAGACCCAAGCGTCAGGAACCACCCTGGCTGCCGAGATTGCAAGCACCTTGGGGGACAGGACAGGGTCAGGCCAGGCCCTTGTCCCCAATCCCTAAGTCCCACTTCAACTCCAGAAGCAGAGTCTTCAGCCCAGAGAGGGGGCATCTGCTCCAGCCCCGTCCCAAGAATTAAGAGTAGAGTGCTAGGAACACTGCGGCCTTACTGTGGTCGCCTGCCACACGCTCACCTGTGTGAGCTCACGGAGTCCTCAGACCCTCCTGGACGCTGCGTCCACTGCCTGGCAAGGGGATAGGCCTAGAGTGTCTGGCAGCTTCTCTGTGTTCACACAGCCGGGTCGCAGAGGGCCAGCCGTAACCCAGGTTGGCCCGTGGCCTGGCATCGGGCTCCTGCCGCTCACCTGCTGTTGGTAAGGGACCACGGTCATCAGGTATCACTGTCCAGCGGGAGCCACTCTACAGAACTGCAGACTAGAGGCAAAGCTCACGTGAGATCGTGTGTACAAGTGGTTACTGCCTGTAGAGTGTGGCCCAGATTTGAGATTTCAGTCCCAACACGGATCACTGAACAGCTGCCTAGTAGCGGGGGCCTTGTCAGAGCTTCCAGTGTTTCTCGGAGCCGTTTAGCATCCCCACCAGAAAGGCCTTGCCCGCCAGCCTCTGCCCCCACATTCTTCTGGGCGATCCAGTCAGGAATCTGCCCGGAGTCCTTCTGGGAGGCTTACCAGACATCTCCTTGAGACCACTGACTCTGCGCACTCTTCTCCCCACGGGAAAATACGTTTGTACATGGAAGGTTTCTCAGACACTCGCTAAAAGAACATTGGAGGAACTCTCCACTTCTGGGCTTTTCTTCTCTCTGCTCTTGACCCTGACTTCTCTAAGGTTATCTTCAGTCCTACAAGCTATTTTGTTAGTTTCTGAACCTGTCTGTTGTCAGCTTCTGGAAGTGCCTGTTCAGGTGGGCGCTGCCCGTGGCCCTGTCCACCCCCCACTCCACCCAGGCCCCGCACGGGCTCTGCCTCCCTGTGGCTGTCTCTGTGCCTCCTGTCCTTGTCCCCAGGGAGGGGCGGGTGGCTGTGTCTGTCATCTAGGTGAGCCTGCGGACAGGTGAGGACATTTGCCCAAGCTTCTGCAGGGGCAGTGCTGTGGTTTTTCTGATTCTGTTCTGTCTCTGTGGGTCGGGGGAGGGGTCAGAGCTCACCCACCCTCTGGAGCCCCCTTCTCTGCAGTGAGCCCCGCAGTGGCCAGTCCCCAGGCTCCACAGGAAAGGGCGGTTTGCGGGCTCCCCTCACCACACAGGGGGCCGCCTGGCGAGCATCCGTGTGCCCTCTCCTGGTGCAGGTCAACAAGCACGCCTTCTCCGGAGGCAGGGACACCGTTGAGGAGCACCGGCAGTTTGGGGGCAACTGTGACGTGGACGTGTCCTTCATGTACCTGACCTTCTTCCTGGAGGATGATGACAAGCTGGAGCAGATCAGGAGGGTAAGGCGGGGCTGTGCCTGTGAGGGCCCTGGAATGCCCTGCGGCCAACGTTCCCGGGGCCTGGGTCTACAGGGCCGGCGCTCAGCTGAGACGAGATCAGAGCTGAGTAGGTTGGTCATCTTCATGACCACGTGCCTGGAAACCTCATGAACGGATGGTTCCCAAAAGAGAAAATACAAACTAGTAGTAGCCACACTGTAAGATTAGATCCTCCTGGTCATCAGGGAAGCAGAAGGTAAAATGAGACCCGTCAGTGCTGACACCGTCCCCGAGCCTCCCCAGCGGGTTTGTGTCGTATTACAGTGATTGTAATTCCGGGGCGCAGTGAGCCCGAGAGCCCGGGGAGCATTCGTAGCCTCTGCCTCAGGATTTCCAGTCCTTGGCATCTTTTCCAAGAAACTAATCCTGAGTAAGAAAGAGCTCTGTATGCAAATATGTTGAAATGGTGTTAGCAAAAAGTTCAGAACAGACTGTATAGCAGAGGAAGCCTTAACTAAGAATCGTCAGGAGGGATTCTCAGGCAGGCGGGAGGCTTTGATCACGCAGGATTGGCCAATGCTAGTGGCAGAAGGACCCCAAATTGGCCGCGCGGCGAGACCCACCAAGTCTAAATACACCACAGAGAACAAATCTGACAGAAAGCAGGCCGGGACGCTCGCGCGGGCTCAGCCTCTGGGCCCGGAATCTGCAGGGGGAGTTTACGGAAAGCAGGCCGGGACGCTCGCGCGGGCTCAGCCTCTGGGCCCTAATCAATCTGACAGAAAGCAGGCCGGGACGCTCGCGCGGGCTCAGCCTCTGGGCCCGGAATCTGCAGGGGAGTTTACAGAAAGCAGGCCGGGACGCTCGCGCGGGCTCAGCCTCTGGGCCCTAATCAATCTGACAGAAAGCAGGCCGGGACGCTCGCGCGGGCTCAGCCTCTGGGCCCTGAATTTGCAGGGGATTTTTTTCCTTTCCTTTGCTGCTTTTTGTCAGCTTTAGGTACTTTGTTAAGTTTGTTCAACAAGTACATTTTACTATCACAATCAGAAGATGAAAACAAATTCAGCGAAGATTTTAGAGACGCCAGTAAGGTTGAAAGGCTCAGCCATGGCTTCGGGTCTTGGACTCCACTGACCTGGCGCGCAGGTGGGGTGCCCGGCCCTGCTCTTCGTCCTCATGTGTCAGCTGAGTCACAGCTGCCCGCAGAGCCCAGAGGCGTTTTCAGAAAAGGGTGGTTTAAGGCCCTTATGTTTCCGTGTGGCCAGTGTGCCAGGCTCTGCGTGGGTACTGTCGAGGGAGGGAGGTGGCCGGGCGCGCACAGCCGCCTCATGTGGCCTGTCTCCTCCCGCTCAGGACTACACGAGCGGGGCCATGCTCACCGGCGAGCTCAAGAAGGAGCTCATCGAAGTCCTGCAGCCCTTGATTGCCGAGCACCAGGCCCGGCGCAAGGAGGTCACCGACGAGATCGTGAAAGAATTCATGACCCCCCGGAAGCTGTCCTACGACTTTCAGTAATGCTCACTTCCTCTATGCTTACTCAGAGATGTAATTTACCCATAATCCCAACTCAGTCAAATCAGCACCCCCCTGCTGCTGCCCTAGGCTCTATCAAATGGTAATTATTGGCCCAGGTCTGTAAGTTCTGTGTTTCTCTCAGCGCTGTTTCTTCCCTTGAATGTCATTCTGGCCCCTGTGGGTAACTGGGTGCCGGGTAGTATCGTGTGGTCACATAGACAAGTCCAGCTGGAGTTCCTCCCACAAAGCAGCCCCTGGGGCTGGATGTCCACCAACCAGCCTGTTGTGGTCCACAGGACAACTCCCTGTTTGAAAGCATCCTGCGTCCAAACACATTCTTCCACCTGCTGTATAAAAGGATATATAGTCCATCTATATGTACCTGGAATCAACATGGTGTTGCCATAAAACTTTTTTTTAAGTGCTTTGAAACAGTAATGTAAGAAAGCTTAATGGGCACAAGAGGCATTTCAGCCCATGCCCCCCTCCCATCTTATTGAAGATGAAATGATGGCCAAAGGCTTTGCTAAACTTTAAATTCCAAGATCTCACAGCTTAAAAGCTGCCTTTAACGTTTCTGAGTATTGGCCTGAGTTGGCCAATTTTTACTAAATTGAGTCTTTATGGGTGAAACTTTCCAGTTTACTTACTAAACTCCAGGCCATGCATGTACTATACTCCAGAAGTGACGCGCCTTTCCCTGAGCGAACTAATGCTCTATCCACCGAGTAATCCTAGACACTCCATGTGGGGAACCAGTGGCTGCTCCACTCTGACCGAGCCGGACGCTGAGGCCAGTCTGTTGCCTTTGCACATCCTTTTGTTTTGACACCTGACTGGTGTGGAGGTCTGTCTGCACACAGCAGGCCCTGCCTGTGTCCCCAGACGGGCGGACGTAGCTAGATGCCGCCAGCAGCCCTCGAGGCCGCGGCCGCGTGTCCGTGGGAGGCCTGCTTGGTGGAGCGCCCTGTGCAGCTGTGGAAAAGCGCAGACCTGTCCCAGGGAAAGCCCTTGGTCCAAGTATCTGTCCCTTCTGGAGGCACAGGGTCCATTCCTGGGCACCCTACTCTGGTCTCTCTCATGACAATAAACTTCCTATGGTCCCACCTGTGTCACTGTGCTGTCTGGGGTTTGAGGAGCGAGCAGGGGCCTCACTCTGGCCCAGGGCCATGCCGTGGATGCCCTTGAGCCTGCAGAGGTCCCCCTGGCACGCGTGCGGGATGGGATCACAGCCCTGCGTGGCGCTGGCTCCCACACTCACTGGATGTTCCTGACAGCCTTGGAGAACGCAGACAGATGTCCGCATTTTGTGGTCGAGGGAAGTGGCCATGGGGGTGGTCTGAAAGGTGCTGTGTAGACAGTGGCCCCAGGCCATTTGCAGGGGTCTCAGAGCAAGGGCCCGGCCAGATGAGCCCAGGGCTCGCGCTGCCTGCCCGCCTCATACTGCAGGCGGGAAGACTGAGGTCCAGCAGAGAGCACAGTGGCTTGTCCAAGGCCGCCCCGTGAGGTCGTGTCAGACGGGCCTACCCTGTCTTGTGCTGTGCCCGCACGAGGTTCCCACCTGGGCAGCGCCAGGATCGGGAGCACGTCCCGTCTCCTCACCCAGCCTCTACTCCCTCCGGACTGGAGGTGAGCCCCCAGCAGAGGGTGGGGCGGTGTGGCTGGGCAGCTAAGGTGATCTCTCTGCTCCCCTGTGCCCATCTCTCAGGAGGGACCACAGCCAAGGCCCCAGGGAGGGTGGGCGTTGTCCTGGGTCTCAGAGGACAGGGCTGCAGCCCCACAGTAGCCAATGACGGAGGCGGGGGGCAGGGACCTCACCCCCACCCCCTGATGTAACAGAAGCAACGACAGACACCTCATGTTTGGGTCAGCTGGGTCTTGGGTCAGAGGTCAATGCCCAAAGTCACTGCTGGTAAGGGCCACAGACACTCCCACCCCCCACGTTTCGCTAAAAAACAGAGGATTCTTACAGTTCCCGAGAGAAGCCCTGAATCAGGATGGGCAGGTGTGCAGCCCAGCGCTGTCTGAGGGGTGAGGTTGGATTCGGTCCCCAGCTGCCATGACTGTTACTGTCCATCCCCTCAGACCTCACGGCACCTCAGGGGTGCCCAGTCTGGTGGACCCGATGGAGCTGGGTCTGAGGGGCAGCAAGAGCCCACGCAGGTGGAGAGGTGGGCCGGCCCCAACCCCGCGTCCCCACATCTCCTGCGTCGGCAGATGGGATCTTTACCACCTCGCCACCTGGGAAGCGCCCTGTGGACTCTGGGCCAGCCCTTCTCCCCACCCTTCATTTCCACGCTCCAGAGGACCTCACCTCTCCACGGCTGTGGCCCGAGCGAGGCAGAGCTGCTTCCCCAGCACGGCAGGGCCAGTGCCCGGTGACCACCCCCTCCCCTGGAGGAAAGCACCTGGGCAGGCTAGCAGCACTCTCGTCAGGAAGATGACACAGGGCTCGATAGCGGTTGACCCCTTTTGTGAGCTGACCCCTTCTGCCAGCACCTGGCCAGGACGCCCCAGCATCTTCACCAGCGTACCAGTGAACCCCCAGGAACGCTCTGCGGGGCCTCGCTCACGCACGCATTCGTGCATTCCACACACACACACCACCCCTAAGCCCTGGCTGTATGCCACACACACACACCACACCCTGAGCACCAGCTGTATACTACACACACACCCTGAGCACCAGCTGTATGCCACACACACACCCCACACCCCGAGCACCAGCTGTATACTACACACACACACCCTGAGCACCAGCTGTATGCCACACACACACACCACACCCCGAGCACCAGCTGTATACTACACACACACACCCTGAGCACCAGCTGTATGCCACACACACACACCACACCCCGAGCACCAGCTGTATACTACACACACACACCCTGAGCACCAGCTGTATGCCACACACACACCCACACACCCCGAGCACTGGTTGTATGACACTGGTATCACACACACACCCTCAAGCACCAGCTGCATGACACCAGTATCTCACACACACACACACACACACACACACACACACACACACACCCGAGCACTGGCTGTATGACACTGGTATCACACACACACACGAGCACCAGCTGTATGACACCAGTATCTCACATATACACACACCTGAGCACTGGCTATATGACACCGGTATCTCACACACACACACACACACACACACACACACACACACACACAAGCACAAGCACCGGCTGTATGACACCGGTATCTCACACACACACACACACACACACACACGCACACAAGCACAAGCACCGGCTGTATGACACCGGTATCACACACAAACCCTCGAGCACCGGCTGTGTGCCAGGCTCTGACCTGAGTATAACCCATACCGAGCCTGCTGCCCATAGGCAGCTTGCAGTCTCGGGTGGGGTGGGGGTGGGGGCAGGAGATGGATAAGTGACCAGACGGTGAGCGGGGGGCCTAGGGGGGCAAAGCAGGAGAGACCTTCCCGCAGCCGAGGGCAGGCAGGGAGAGCTTCCTGGAAGAAGTGCCATCTGGGACCTGTGGTCGTCCAGGCAGGGGCGGGGAGAGGTGCTCCCATAGAGAGCACAGGGGTAAGCAAATGCCTGGGTTTTGGGACAGGAGAGGCCAGAGGAGGGTCCACCCATGTTTTCTGGGAACAGGAAAGAGTTTTCCGTTCAGCCAGAACCCTGAATGTCCTTCAGTCCAAAGTCACAGTCAAGGCTGGTGTCCGAATGAGTGAGTGTCCAGGCAGGGGTCGCCTGGCTTTATCAGAGGGCTGCTTCAGTGGGCACCTAGCTGTTCATGCTGGACCATCCCTGGAAGCCACGTGGTGCCTGAGAGAGGGCTGGGATCTCAGAAGTGCGGGTGTGAGGTCCCCCGTCCTCCATGCTGTGTGGCCCTGGGCAGGCCTGGCTCCCCCTCTGAGCCGTCATGATGACCTGCCTGAGGACCCAGCAGTGCTGATACATGGACCGCCCCTCCTCCGGGCCCTGTCTTGACTCAGAAAGCGGGTGGGTTTGGGACGGGGTAGAGGGGTGAGGAGAACTGGCTTCATGCTGCGGCAGGCTCCTCGCACAGACCAGGGGAGTCAGGGGGAGCTGGGCTGGGCCTCCATGCACCGTCCGCCTGGTGGGCACCTCGGCCACTCAGTTGGCAAGGGCCTTGGCCTCTGAGGACCAGCTGACAATGGGGAAAACCAGTCACCAGCCCCACAGACCACAGAGCAACATGCCTGAGCAGCCTGAGAAAAACATTTTATTAGCAACAGCTCCCCTCTGAGTCCTGCTTCTGCAGCAGAACAAGGGGGACCAGACCTCACACAGCTCCCGGGGCTGCCTGGTGCAGGGACCAAGCAGGCAGGCGCCCGACAGCTGTGCCCGGGTCCCAGGCCTGAAGGGCGGCCTGCACAGCAGGGAGAGCTGACTGAGTAGGGGTGGGGTGCAGGAACGGTGTCAGGCGGACTCAGGGGCGCCCTGAGGACACAAAGCGTGGGGGAAAGGCTGAAAGGGAAGCCGGGGATGGCCCCACCAACCAAATGCACAGACAGCCCCAGGCCAACACATCCTCATCCCTGGGGGCCCACCTGCCCCTCCCTGGCTTTGACCCTCAGGTCAACTTGGCCGTGGCCGGGCGGGCCCCCGGACCTCCCCTCGTGGTCCATCGCCGGGCGGGGAGGCCCTGGCCATGCTGGGGGGTAGTAGCCCCCTGGGTCCAGAGCCTCGCACTCCCCTCCGCCGCCTCTAGCTCCTGCAGGCCCCTCTGGGAGCTCTTGGCAGGTTGGCGCCCCACCCCCGGAGTGGGTGGTGGGCAGCAGCTATGTGAGCAGGCCCCGCGTGAGCCTCAGCACGGCCTCGTAAGCCACGAACACCACCATGTTGACAGGGAAGGCACGGCAGCAGTTGAGCAGCAGCCCCTTGAAGAGCACGCGCAGCCCCTCTTCCCGAACGCTGGTCAGCACGCAGTGCAGGAGGCCACGGTAGCGCTGGCGGCCCCGGCCGTCCGCCTGCAGGCGCGCCTTGATCACGTCCATGGGGGTGGCCACGGCCCAGGCCAGCGCCCCGGCACAGCCACCGGCCACCAGCACGCCCGAGACATCTGCGGGGAGAGCGCACGGGCGCCTCGGTTAGAAGCTGCGCCGGGGAGACTGGGCAGGGTAGGGCAGGCACCCGAGGCAGGGCCTCCTGGCCGTGAGGGTGCCCTGGGCTCTTGCCACCCATGTGACCTGTCCACCGCCACCCGGAGCAGGCCTGTTCTGACTCGTGTTGGGGGCCACGAGCATCCCACCTGGGGGCCCCGGGGCCAGCGTGGCCTCGATCCGTCTCCTCTCCAGGCTGCAATGCCGGCTGGGCTGACCACCCCCCTACATACCCTAACCTGCACCATCCCAGGCCCCAGGCCCCCCGGCTCACCTGGCCGGCTTTGGCCAGCAGGAGTCAGCCACTCACAGAGGGTGGCGTACGAGAGGAAGTAGGTGGCGAAGGAGTGCCCGTCCCGGAAGAGCAGGGCCGAGCTGCCCTTGTAGAGGCCGCGCAGCCCCTCCTCCCGGGCCACCGTGGCCAGGCAGTGCAGCGGCCCGCGGTACCTGGGCCCGGGCAGCGGACCCGCGGCGGGCACGGGGCAGGGGGGAGGCGCGGCCAAGGGCACCAAGGGCCCCGAGGCCGAGGGCCGCCGCCGCTGCTGCGCCTGCGTCTGTGTCTGCAGGCGGACCTTGGCCACCTCGGTGGGTGAGGTCAGGAACACCTGGGGGAGGGGGGCACGGTGAGGAGGCAGCGCCGCCTGGGAGCCCTGCCCCAGGGCTCCCTTAGCCTCCGCGGCCCACAGTGCTCTCCAAAGGAGCGTGAGTCCTGGGAAGCCCCGCGCTGGCCCATGGGCCACGGTGGGGCGGGCTCGGGCTCGAAGCCAGCTCTGCCCACCCGGCCGGAGCCAGCCCTTCCTTCAGCTGCACATCCCCTGCTGGCAGAGCACCCGCCACACAGTAGGTGTCGGGTCAGTGTGACTCCAGTTCATGACAGTACTCAGTCACACCATTCATCTGCTCACGACTGCCGCTGCTCAAGCGCTCAGTCGTGTCCCACTCTGTGAGACCCCACAGACTGTAGCCCGCCAGGCTCCTCTGTCCATGGGATTCTCTAGGCAAGAATACTGGAGTGGGTTGCCATTTCCTCCTCCAGGGGATCTTCCTGACCCAGGGATCGACATATTGATGTGTTATTTAACTAATGTTAAGAGTAATGCAACCCTTAATGTGAACACTGACAATACTAACATATATTATAACACAGGATCGTTTTACTCATACTATGGGCTGCCATCTCGTAGGTGCTCCCACCGGTTAGCCCCCCGGGCTGGGGGCTTCACACGTGTGACCTTAGCACACCTCTTACAGATGAAGAGACGGAAGCTCAGACAGGCCCCCTAGCCTGCCCTCGGTTACCGAGTCAGCTGCATCCTCAGCCACAGTACCCCCGCCTCCATCCACCTGTCCCCCAACTTGTGTGCCCCGGACTGCCTCACCCCTCCCCTACTCACGCGGACGAGGCCAGAGGCAAACCCCGAGAGCGTGATGTCGGTCTTGGCGGGCTTGGCGTCAGCGCTGCCGTAGCGGACCCGGCAGATGTGCGCGAGGCAGTGGCGGTAGGTGCCAAAGGACACGGACGAGACCAGGGACACGGTGCACACGGGCAGCGAGAGGCCCCTGTAGAAGCCCCGCACCTGGCGGCAGGGGCAGAGGCCCCGGGGCCCGAGTCAGGCCGGAGGCCCAGCCAGCGGTGGGGCAGGAGGGCCGGCTGCCCGTGGGGCCCCTGGACCAAGGAGCTGGCTCTCACCTCACCCCCCCGCTGCGGGACCTCAGCAAGGCGGCCTCAGCTTCCTCAGCTGTACAATGGGGCTTGTAACACCCCGGAGGCCAGGCCCGCCTGGGGGCTGCTGCGACCACAGTGGTGCTGAATTAGCAGCGTGGCCACTGCTCTTTCTCTTTCGCTCCCCTCTGGCCAGCACCGACTCCCAAGTTCACTTCGGCAAGTGTCCCTGAGACCCCTCCTCCAGATGGGGCTCTGAGCTGGACCCCTGATGACTCCACCCAACATTCTTTGGAGGGGTGCCCCGCCTGGTGGGTCCTCCTTTGAGCTTTGAAGTCCCCAGATGCCCCTTCCAGACCCTCTCCTGGAGGCAGGACCTCACTCTGAGCGCCTCCTATGTGCCAGAACCCCAGCTCTCGTCTTCAGAGGAATCCAGGGGCCTGGTACAGCTATTCCCACTTGGAAGGCTCGGAGAGGAGCTCAGGATTGCCAGGCTGGCTGCTGAGTGGTGGCCCCAGAGTCCACCCCCTGCCCATGACCCTGGCCCCAGGCCTACCCGCTCTCGGTGATACGTGTCCCGGACGCAGTCCCAGATGCCCGTGTACTTGGCCTCTGTCTGGATCCTGACCTATGGGAGAAGCGGGCTTCAGGAAGGGGTGACTCCAGGCCTGGGGTGAGGTCGGCAGGCCCCGGGGAAGGGCAAGAGCCAATCCCTGATGGTCACAGCCATGCTGTGACCCCCTTCACGGTAAGCGACCTGAGTCTCAGCAGGGAGAAGGGGGCTCTGATGGTCCTGAGTACACGAGGGGAGGTGATGGGGAGAGACAGGGTCTGCCCAGCAGGCTAGAAAATTCTTCTGGCCATAGATGGGGACCTAAGCCCAGGCAGGGGCCTGGCAATGACCGTACCTTCACCGTGTCCAGGGGGTAGCCCACAGCAACACCGCAGACACCTGTCAGAAAACCAGGGGAGCCGGTGAGGGGAGCAGGAGACTGAGCCGCCTCAGCGAGGGGAGGGCCCCGACCACGCTCCTGCAGAGAGACCCCACCAGGCTCTTCTTGTCCACACCACATCTCAATAGAGCAGGAGCGTGACCCCCATTTTACAGATGAGGAAACTGAGGCTCAGAAGGGTAACGTGATGTCAGCCAGGCTGCCAGTGGTCTCTCCTTCCGAGTCTTGGCCCCCTGGACCCTCCTTCTGAGAGGCAAGGGTGCTCCACGGCCTCCCCTCCAGCATCAAGTTCCAGAAGAACTGGTCCATTTGCTGGGCCCTGTCTCCTAGCCAGGCCGAGCTCACGCTCAAGCCTCAGTCTGTGAAGGGTCTGTCTGCAAGCAGGAAGCCACTGCGCCTCGCAGCTGCGGGGGGTGATGGAGGGGCTGTGGCCCAGGCAGAGGCTGGGGACGGAGAAAGCCCGGGGCACCAGGCCTCCAAGAGGGATTGCTGGAAGCACAAGTTTGCATGAAACAGAGTAGAACTCGAGACTTCAGGGACCAGGGCTCTCTGCCTCCTGCCAAGAGGACAGGTGCCAGCTTCCTTCACTTTCTCCTCTCCTAACACCAGGGTCTTAGCCAAGCCCCTGGCACTACCACACGGAAGACAGACAGTGGGCAGGTCCCTGGGGTTTCATCCGGGGGGAGGAGGGGCTCATGAAGACCACCTGAAAACAGGAAGGTGTGTGGGGGCTGAGCCCTATTTATTACGTATCCCAGGACTCAGTAAATATGCACGAATGAAATAATAGTGAACGAGCGAGTGAAGGAACAAAAGGGGGGAAGCCAAAAAATGGCTCACTGACTTGAGAATTACCTTCCTTGACCCTTACATATGGCTTCCCAGGTGGCTTGGCGGTACAGAACAGGCCTGCCATGCAGGAGACGTGGCAAGAACCATGGGTTCAGTCCTTGCGTTGAAAGGTCCCATGGGGAAGAAAAAATGGCAACCCATTCCAGTATTCTTGCCTGGGAAATCCCATGGACAGAGGAGCCTGGCGGGCTACAGTCCATGGGGTCGCAAAAGGTCGGACACGACTGAACGACTAAGCACACACGCAGGCACAACCCTTACGTTATACCACACCACGCTCCTGCTCGTCCATCAGAACCCTGCCACACCATCACCTCCTCTGTGGAGCCTTCCCTGACCCCCATACTCGGGGCTGCCCCCGAGCCAGAAAACCGTTGGTCACATGGCTGTCACAGGGCTCTGCTGCTATCCAGAGCTCAAGTTCTTCAAGGAAAAGGCCCAGGTCTGCCTCCCTGTGTCCCAGAGCCAGGCACAGAGAGCAGGAGCCCTTTCCACCCAGGCCTTCCCAGGGCCCTGGCGCGAAGATGTGGGACTCAGGAGCCCTTCCTGCTGTGAGATCCAGGGCAGGTCAAGCCCCGGCTCCTTAGGGGGCTGATGACCAGGAAAGCCTCAGGCCCGGCCCCCAGCGGGAACCTCAGACAGCCCACTGGTAAGGCCTGGGCCGGGTCATTCCCATCTCAGCACTGCCCACCCCTTCTGAAGAGAACACCCCACGCTATTCCTAGAAGTATTGATGAGCAGCCCCTGCCATTTCACAAGAGGACAGAGGTCGAGGGCGCCTCACCCAAAATAGCCTGTGTGAGCTGAGCTGGGAGGAGCAGATCCCCTTCCTGGATCCGGCTTTCACAACAGCCTTCTCTCCAGAGGTGAAAACAGCCCAGCCAGGTGGGGACGGGCCCACGGGTGCACACAGCCAGGGAGCCAAGGGGGTGCCAGGCTCATCCGGGACCCTCCCCCACCACACCTCTGCCCTCGCAGTTGGTCCCCACCGTCCAACCTCTCCTGGAGCCTCTCATCCCATCCTTCTCCATGCGCGTGGCTCCCAGCCTCCCCCTGGCCAGGCAGAGAGAGCACCCACCCTCTGCACCCTACCCCTGCCCGCCCCTCGGCCTCCAGGCCGAGCCCCCCAGGCCAGAGTAGAGTTGCCCCCACCCAGCTCCTCCTGGGCTCTGGGCCGCCTGCCCCGTCGTCTCCGGGGAAAACTCCTCTCTCCTCCCAGCACCTGTGCCCCCCCGCCAGGCACCAGCCACCTCCTGGAGGCCTCAAACCTCACTGCTGCCCTGGAACAGAGAGCCTCCTTCCAGCACCCCCACCCCACCCAGGTCCCCCGGGAGCAACGGCCCCCTCTGAGGCCCCACGGTGCCCACTCTTACCTCCGATGGCTCCAGCAACAAAATCCATGGAGAGCGCGGGTGGCGGGGGAAGGCGCAGGGGTCAGGCTGCCTGAGACGTCGGTCTGGTGCCACCACCAGGGTGGCTTCCGAAGCTGCCCGCGGGCTCCTCACAGACCTTAAATAACCGCGGTGGGGGCAGGGACAGGACGCGGAGCCTGCTGACCAGTGGCCCCAGGGGCAGAGGCCTTGCCGGGCCGAAGGCAGGTCAATGCCCACCTGGACTCCCTCCCACCTACCCCAAAGGACCCTTGTCCCAGTGCCCTCGGGATCCAGGTGTCGAGAAGTGTGTGAGAGGCCACGGGTGACGTCAGATTCAGAAAGTATGATCGCTACCACCACCTGCAGGCCCAGGTTTCAGACCACCCCCTGGGGAGGCTCTGACGCCCCCACTTCTCCAAACCCAAGCTCAGCCCTTATCCATCCCTGGGCCTCCCTGACTCCCCCGGAGTTGCTCCTGCCCGGGTAACCATCAACGTTCCCTCACTTATTCATTCAATAAACACTCTCTGAGTTGAGCCTGCGCTCAGGCAGCCCAGTCCCATCCCCAGGGAGCTCCAGCTAGCAGGGAGGGAGTGGGGATGACGGGCCACCAATGACACAGCCTCAGGGAGGCTGGCCAGGGCCCTCCTGTGAGCAACCCAGCCACAGACCAAGGTCTCCATGTCCTTCGTATCACCCTGGGCCCCACTCCGCTTGCTGCTTCCACATCCATCTCCGTGTGCCCAGGGCTCCAGCCAGATCCAACTCTGAGTCCCCAGCACCCAGCACGGACCCAGCTCTGAGCAGGGCTCGCTGAGGAAGGGGACCAGGGGCCAGGGCTCCCGACCTTGCCTCCAACCAAATCAGGGCGCTCCTAAAGGGGAAGCCACTCCAGTGAGAGGCTGGTCACTGGGAACCACTGTAAAGGATGGTGACCTCTCCCTGGCTGTGCCCTCGCTTTAGTTAACCAAGCCCTCCTTCGCCATCTCAGGGCGTCCTCGTCACAGCCCCAGGAGGAGGCAGAGCTGATGGTCCCATTTTACAGATGGAGCCACTGAGGCCCAGAAAAAGGACTCATCCAGGGCCATGCAGGCAGCAGGGCCGGATTTGATCACTGGATACTTACCCAACCAGACGCTCTCTGATGACGCGGGCCAGGCCCTGAGACCCATGGGCCCTGCCCTCATGACTCTCACCCCCCATATGACACCGGAACGCAGCCCTTCACGGACACTGAAGATTAAGGAGGCTGTGCACTTGCCCAGGGAACACGGTGCGTGTTTGGCCAACCTGGAAGCTGGCAGGACTGGGAGAGGTGTTGGCACAGCAGCACCCAGGCAGCCCCCTCTAGGCAACCCTGGGGCAGGGGTTGTGTGTGGACCGCAGGCTGACCCTGAGCAGGTCGCATTGACAGAGGGGGATCCCCACCTCCTGCCCAGGTGTTTGTGGGGCGGGTGGGGGACACAGGCTGGCAGTGGCCACTGCCACAACAGAGGACAAAGGGCAAGAGGCAGCCCGTCCAAGGCCGGTCCTGAGGCCAACCTTGACCTTTAGAGAGATGCAGGCCAGCATCCTGTTAGGAGCCAGGCTGCCGCCCTCAGATCCCAGCCCCGAGACCTCGGGCGAGCTCTCGACTCCTCCGTACCCCAGTCTCTGCCTCCACGAGAGGAGGACGGCACCCACGTTGTGTCGGGGACCACTCGGGGCACGCTCCGGGTGTGTCCCTGGGGGAGTGGCTGGCCAAGCGTGCAGGCTGCGTTAGTAGGAGCGCAGGTTCCCGAAGCAGGGAGTGGACAGGCCTGTTCTGAGCAGGCCACGTCCAGCTGGGACGCTACACTGCGGAGGCCAGTCCTCTGGATGGTGAGGGAACTTGAGGCATGCAGTCTAACTGAAGAAACAGGGAGAGGTCGAGTTCCATGTTTCCTGCAGTGTCGGCCCCGGGCACCCGAGCCAGAGCCCAGGAACCGCCCTGGGTACCTTTCCCCCTGCACCCTGCATCCTGTGAGGCACCCAGTCCTGAGGGCAACCCCTTGATGTTCACATTCAGATCCACTCCTCTATCCACCTCCACAGCCCCCAGCTTGGTCTCCCAACAGCCCACCCTGCCCATGCCCCCCACCATCTCACCCAACCATGCCCCCAACCACCCCCCAACCATCCCCCAACCACCCCCCAACCACCCCCCAACCATTGCCCTGCCCATCCCTCCCACCCACGCCACAAACATGTTGTGCCTACTGCATGCCACATCCTAGGCACCGGGGCCACTTCAGTGAACACAGCAGTAAACACAGGCAAAAGTCCCTTCCCTGTGGATCTTATGATCCAGGGGAGGAGACAGACAACCAACACAAAAAATAACCTAAATAATGAGTCTGCCAGAGAGCAGTCTGTGCCAATGAGAGTCGGAGCAGGAAGGGCTGGGATGGGGGTGTTAGGGCAGCCCTAGAGGTGGCATTTCAGATGAGCGTGCTTTCTCGGTCACTGTCGCCAAGTTTCACGCACCCTTTGCCTCCTGAACAAACATGCCCAAACTACCCTTCGCCGCAGCAGAAACAGAAAACCTGCCGCCTCACTGTAGAGGCTGCCCCGTGCAGGTCTGAACACGCCCCCAGCCAGCTCCAAGCTGCATCTGTCTCTGAGACCACCGTGCCCGGCCCGCGGTGGGCACCCTGGGAAGAGTGGATGAATAAATGCGTGAGAAAAATGAGTCAGTGAGTGTATTGGTGGATGGACGGACAATGGTCAGAAGGACTGACAGACGGAAGGACAGACAGATGGATCGAAACGTGGGTGGATGGGTGGGTAGATGCTGGATGATGGTTGGACAGACAGATGGATGAACCCGGGGCAAAGCCATCTGCTCGCACCTGACCCAGGACAGAGCAAGGAAGCCCCCTGGTGGCAGGTGGGGGTTTGGGCTCAGGAGGAGTTGTGGCTCACCCCCCACCCCCCCGCATGGTTTGGGGGAGACAACAGGAGGCCGTCTTAGCCTGGGTTTGGCTCCTGGCTCCACCCCTCCCAGCTGTGTGACCTTGGGCCAGTTGTGCGACCTTTCTGAGTTGCATGCTTGGCAGGAGTCAGAGCCCAGGGCACCCGCTGGGGCCACTCCAAAGGGTCACTGTTGGAGCAGCAAGGTCGGCTTTTGGCTTTCGGCTTCCTCCTCCAACAGCAGGGCCCACCCCGCGCGGCCCCAGGAGGCCCAAGCGAGGAATTCTGAGCCATCCTGTAAGGGGAGACAGACACGGCACAGACACCAGGGGCCCCCGGGACAAGGGGAAGTGGGGCGCAGGCCTCACCGGACATGGTGGCGGGGGAGCTGCAGGCCGAGGTGCCGGGGAGGAACCTGATATCCTAAAAGGCGTGCTTACGCTTTATAACAAGAGGGATAACTTCAAGTTCCTAACAAGACATCCAGACCAAAGAGACGCAGCCGGCCTCGAGGCGAAGGCCCCGCCTCCCGGCAGGACGCAGGCAGACACCTCTGTTTTCACTATTTTGTCACTTGCTGCCTTTCCTTCTCAACCCCTCTGGGACGCCGCGCACCCGGGGACTCACTTCTCCTGCGCGTCCACGGTGCCCGTGGGGTGGACCAGGAGGCTGAGCCAGGCTGCCTGGGCGTGGCCCTCACCCTGAGGGGCTCTCTGTGAGGTCCCCTGGGGCCTTAGTGTCCTTGTCTGTAAAACGGCAGCTCTGCTGCCGTCCACCCATAAGGCTCAGGGAGGACTAAAGGGTCAGCAGGCCCTAGGCTCCTGGAACCAAACTTGTAGCTCTGAGTATCACAGTTATGGGATTTCACAGGAGGCCCAGGGGTTAAGACTCCCTACGCAGGGGGAGGCACAGGTTCGATCCCTGTCTGGGAAACGAACATCCCACAAGCCGCATGGTGCAACCGAGATAAAAGAATAAATATCACTGTTACGATGTAATTTGTGGGTGATGTCAAGGACAGGCAAGTGGGATACGCCTGTAAAATACAGAAAGTGCTCCAGGAGTTATGCTTTGAGGTCTTTGTGTTTCAGTGGGTATGTTCTCAGAGGGGAGTTCACTGGGTCAAACCCCCCTGAATGATTCACATCTGTTTATTTCTTTTTGGCTGGCCTGGGTCTTTGCTGTTGAGCCCAGGCTTTCTCTAGTTGCGGCCTAGTCGGGGGGACTCTCCCTGTGGTGTCTTTCCATTGCGGTGGCTCCTCTTGTTGCGGGGCAGCAGCTCCAGGTGCACAGGCTCCTTAGGTGTGGCTCACCGGCTTACTGCCCTGCGGCACGAGGGATCTTCCTGGACCAGGAACCTAACTCGTGTCCACTGCATTGGCAGGCAGATTCTTAACCACCAGACCACCAGGGAAATCCACCTGAACTATTTTTACCTATCATGCACTTTGCCATTTTGGCAGGATTTGGAAGGGCAGGGATGGGGGCAGTGGGACTTCCAGGCAATGAGTCCAGAGTGGGACACTGGGCCAGCTCCAGAGATGGGCATTTCCAGAAAATGAGGCTCCTTGGCAAGACTTGGATGAGTTCAGGAGACTCCGGAGTCACCTGGCTCACTCTGTGACACTCTAAGCCTCCGTCTCTTCATCTGTAAAATGGGACAGGAGACAAATTTGTACGCTCAGGGGCTTGGCGCCTGCCACGCTCTGCCTGCATCCCACGACGCCCCACTGGGGGCTGCAGCCCACACAGCCACAGGCGGGAGCTGAGGCTGCACCCACCTCCGGGTGGGGGAGCATCTCTAGGGTGTAACTGGTTTGCAGGGTGGATGACCCCCCACCTCAGACCTCCCAGACACCCTGGCCTCCCTCTGACATCCTGAGGGGTTAGGGCCCTGGCTCCCAGGGTCTCAGGGTTGCAGAGCATACAACAGGGCGTCCCCAGCCTGTGCCTCCACTGGGGCAACGGGGCCAACAGGAAGGGCTGCCCTCAGCTCCCCCGCCCCCATCCCCCCCAGGAGCGGTGTCTTCATGTCTGAGCTCAGCACAGAGCTCCAGGCCCCTGGAGCCACCCCCGTGTTACAGACGAGGACACCGCGGCCAGAGAGCAACAGTGACAGTTAGGGGAAGGCCTGGAATTTGAGCCCAGCGCTGCCACGGGGGACACTGATTAACGTGACCCCGAGACTCAGTTTCCCCTATCTGCAAACAGGGACGACAGCCACCTGAAGCAGGGCTAACGCAGGTAAGGACTATGAAGGCTCCCCGGCACTGGTCATCAGACGGAGCAGAAGCGACCCTTGGAGTGCCAGCCAGCAGCCTCAGGCCTGAGCCAGCAGCCTCAGGCCTGGGCCAGCGGTCAGGTGCCTCCAGCCCTGCCCTGTCCCCACCCACTCCCTGGCCCGTCTCTTCCGTTCCCAGATGCCCAAGCAGTAACTTAAGCCCTTCTGGTCACTTCGTGCAGCCCCTCCTGTTTTCCAGGCCCCTGTGACCCCTTCAGCGATGCACAGGAGGCATCCCTGGGGCCCACTGGCTGGGAGGTTCTCTCCAGGACAAGGTAACCTCTGACACCACGAGATCCAAGGCCCCGGAGGGTGGAATTGAGGAATGAGGCTCTCGTCAAGGCAGGGCCTGAGGCCTATCGGATCTGCTGATCTGGGAAGGGAAGATATTGACCGCTGTCAATAATTCATTCCTTCATTCCAGCACACACCTTCTTGTGCAAAGCCCACGCAGGCATCCAACAATGATTCAGAGGCTTGCCCAGCCTCCCTGCAGCCCTGGCCTGCCTGGGGAGTACATGCCTTCTCTGGTACTGCCTGAGAAATTATCCCCATGAGGAGAAGCCTCTGACACCAAACATTCATGTCTCACAAGTTCTGCAGGTCGGGACTCGGGACCAGCGTAGACGTGTGGCTCTGGCTCAAGGTGTCTCATGCTGAGGCCATCTTAAGCCATCAGGGGGGCTGGAGGAATCCCCCGTCCAGAGTGACGCACTCACAGGGCTGTTGGCCAGAGGCCTCAGTTCCTGGTCTCATGAACCTCCCCATGGGACTGCCCGCATGTCTGCACAAGAGGCCCAACGTCCCCCACAGTCAGGGGTCCCAGAGACAGCATGGTGCAGCTATGGTGTTCCTGAAGGGGGAGACCCCAATCACAGGCAGAACTGGAGCGCCCGCCGGGGGGTGGGAGGCCGTTCCCAGCATGGCCAAGACCCGCAGGCGGGCAGCACCAGGTAAGGCTGAGAAGTAGATTGTCGGGACTGGGGGAGGCGCCTGGAACACCCTGGCTGGAGCATGTGGACACGGCTCATTGGTGCGGGCACGGCACGTCCAGCGGAAGCGGTGGCTGGGTGGGGCAGAGGCTGGGGAAGGATGGGAGGTTGGGACAAAGTATCATGGAGCCAGCTGGGAAGCAAAGGCAGGCACTTCTTTTTAATTTTTATTCTTTTTGCTACACCATGCAGCATGCGGAATCTTGGTTCCCTGACCAGGGATGGAACCCGGCACACTTTAACAGGAAGTGCCTGAGGGCAGACTCACCCGGGACCAACCCCCACACACACACACGCCCACCCCCAGCGCCAACAGACACTCAAAGGGGTGGCAGAGGCCTGCCTGTGACCCTCCCTTTGGACAGCAAAGCCCCGAAAGGGCTTCATCTGGGAGGTGAGCCTAACCTCCCCCCCCGACCCCCACCGGGAGCAAGGCACGGCAGCCAAGAGTCAGGCACCCAAGGGGGCCGAAGATGGGGCTGTGGTGGGGGCTCCAGGGAGCAGAGCCCAAAGGAACAGGACTGGAGATCATGGTGTGGGCAGAGGGGTCCATGCCCCCTGCTGGGCCACAGATGACTGCCCGAGGCTGGGTCGTCAGGAAGCCACAGGAGGAAGGAGGAACACAGAACTAGCGAAGGCCTGTCCCACCAGAAGGGTCCTGGAAGGGGAAGCTTGGGCTTGGGTTCCAAGAACCACAGCGGGCTCCTGAGTTCCAGGAGGCCCTTCTCTCAGCCCTTTCTCTGTCCCCTCCATTGCTCCCCAGGGCACCCGCCTGCCATCCCAACACACATTCCCTGCCCGGGGCAGCGCCCCGCCCACTCCTGCCCCGCTGCCAACTGCACCCACACGGCCTCACCCTGGCGCCCCAACCCCAGCCCTGAACAGGGGCACACTGCCCTCCTCTGGCCACTGCCCTGGGTGCCCGCTCATGCTGCCCGACAGCCCCGGACCATCTGCTGGTCCAGCCATCCCCCCACCATGACAGCGGGTGCCCCCAGAGGGCACTGCCCTAGGCCTGGCCGCCACCCCACCCTGCGCTGACCCAGGAGCATGACTCCACGAGGCCCGTGGGCAGCAAGCACACCCCATGTCCGCGCTTGGCCGAGCCCCTCTGCCCTGACCAGTCGAGCCAACCCCAGCTGGGGTCCACCTCTGTGGCTTTCTGGGTCTGGGGCACCCCCAGGCTGATCCCGTTAACTCTATTTTTACACCAGAAGCACTTGCCGCATCTATTTATATCACGCTCCTTCTTGAGTTTCTGGTCATATCTCCATCTGGCCAGAGCCTCCCTCGCTTCGGCCTCTCGGTCCACCCCCTCCACGGCCAAGTGGGTGCCAAGCGAGTGGAGGCCACACCCGCCCTGGGGACTCCGCCCCAGGGACCACGGTGACTGTATCCCACTGAACGAAGGTGCCAGAAACCCACACGGCGTGGTGGCCCCTTTGGGGCTGACGAAACTCAACTGAGACATGAACTCTGTAAAATCCACCCAATAGGAGAGCACTGAGCATCTCAGACTCGGGAGGGGCCACCAGGACAGGGACTGGCTGTCCCCAGGTGGTCTCAGGCCCTCTCCCCTTTGAGGCACAGAGCCGACTCACTCACCAGGGAGGCTGAGTTACTCCCAGAGTGGACCAGACCTGAGGCCGGAGGGACATCCAGATGGAAGACGTTTATCGGCAGGGAGAAAGACTCGTGGGGCGGAGCCAGCTCATCAGCACCCAGTGCTGGGTCCAGGTGGACCCCCTGGCACAAAGCCACCCCCACCCCACCCCACCGTGTTCCCTGCAGGGTCTTCCACGCAGCCAGGAGGGGTGCAAGTGGAGACTGGAAAGCAAAACTGAGCCAGAGATCCCTGAACCTGTCCTGGGAGAAGGTCTCCATCCCTGAAGAGGCCGGTTTCAACACAGGTTTTACCCCCACCTGCTCCCTGAGGCCGAGGTGGGGCCTTGAAATCTGCACTTTTAGCTTGTCCTGGGAGACTCCAATTCCAGAGGTCTGGGGGGACCCGTGGCCACAGGGCAGGACAGTCCAGAGCCCAGGTCCCCTCACCCAAGGGTGCCTGCTCACCCCCTGCTGTGTGCCAGGCCAAGTTTAGTGTTACTTAAAGATGATAAGGTCCCCGCCCTGGTGGAGCAAACATTCGAGAGGAAGAGAGATGTTAAACATTTAGAGGAACATGCAAAGTCATTCTAGGAGCTGGGGCAGAACAGGGCATGGGGTGGGGTGGGGGGCTCCGCAGCCAAGCCCCTTTTGAGGAGCTGAGAGTTGAGCAGGGGCTTGAGCCCTGGAAAGGACTATACCAGGCTGGGAGGAGGAGCGCACCCCGCCCCCACCCCGGCTTGGGGACACAGCCAATTCAAAGGCCCTGGGGCAGAATGAGCTTGCAGTTGTAAGGGTTCGGCCAGGTACCTCGGGCTCTGAGCCTGGGTTTTATTCCAAGTGGGGGGTGTGGGAGGCAGTTAACAGCCCCACCCTCCCCACCGTCTGTGCCCAGGAGCTTTGGAACCTGTTCCAGTGGCTCCCATCCTAAAACTACACCTGCCCTGGCTCCCAGGCCCACCCTGCACACCCTCCAGCTGAGCCCAACTCCCCACAAGGTCTACAGACCACCCCCTACCCCACAGGCCCTGAGACATCTCAAGCTCCAGCCTTGCTCCCCACCCAACCCCGGGGGCCAAATAGCCTCCCACCACTGAATTCAACAGATTCCAGGGTGAGAGACTGCTGTTATTAATTTTCCCACACCCAATCTGTCTTGTGTCAGGAATTACAAACGCCCTGCAAAACAAAATCTCTGTCACACACTCCCAGTGACCCGGCCTGTCCCCTGCTGCCCCGTGGCATGTTTCCCCTCCCTGCTGCTCCCTACTGCTCTGGCCTTGGGCCCCTCCCACTTCTCAAAGGCTGGGGTCTGAGTCCCCCTGCAAGGCAGCCTCCCCAGGAAGGGTGGGAGGGACCCAGGGCCCTGTGGAACCTGAGAAGTTTGAAAAAGCAGACTGTTGTAATCTCAGGAAATGAAGCAGAACAGATATGGACCCCAGCAGCTGATGTAATGACGCAGGCCCATTGCCTACAAGCTCATTTCCTTGGCTAAGGCATCTTCACTTCTTTCGGGTCTCCCTGCCAGCTGCGTGGGAGGCCCTGGAGGCCAGGGAGGTGGGTCTTCTCTGTGCCCACTCCAGGTGCAGAGCACCACCCAAGTGAATGATTCTCAGGCAGCAGGAATCACTTTTTTTTTAATGCATGATTCTTTTCTTTTAAAAAAAATGTTACTTGGTGGCGTCAGGTCCTAGTTGCGACTCTCGGGATCTTTCTTTGAGGCACATGGGCTAATTGCAGCGTGCCAACTTGCTTGCCCTGCAGCATGTGGGATCTTAGTTCCCCCATCAGGGATCGAACCTGTGTCCCCTGGGTCTCAAGGTGGATCCCTAACCACTGGAACCAAGAAGTCTTTGAACGATTCTTTAGGGAGGGGCGGCTTTCAGTGGTTTAGTAAGCCAGCAGTACACACACCCCAGCCCCTACCAGTGCCTGCCTTCGCCGCTTCCTCACTGCTTCCCCAAACGCTGTTTCCAGCAGATTCTGGGATGCACCAGCACCTGCCCTGGGGTGCTCCCGGTTGGAGGTCGACCCCCAGCACCCACCGTGGGCACACCTGCCCCAGAGCCCACCCTTCTACTGCTCACCACTTGCTGGACCTCTGTCCCCAAAGCCAACAAGCCTCAGCCTGAACACTGGCTCCCCCAGTCCAGCCCCTCTCCAAGTCCTCCCTGCAGGGTGCACAGCTCACCGCCTGCCTGAAGTGCAGGATCCAGGATCCATCCCACTGCTACCTCTGCGGATCCCCCGCCTGGATGCCTGCAGGGTCTGCCCAAATGCAGCTTTCCCCAAGGAGCTTTCTAAATACTGAGTGCTCATTGTGTACCAGGCTGCTGGGCTGGCCCAAGGACAGGAGTCAGGGCTCATGCAAGCTGCCCCAAGCACAACATTAACTTAAGGCACTTGTGTTCTCTTTGTCTCCTTATTAATCGGTCCATAAGAATTTTCTGACTTACTGCCCTGTTAAGGTTCTTGACTCTCCTTCTCAAACCTCCAAAAACAGATACGGAGGCTGCAGGCATCTGTGCTTTCCCCCTTGAGGCCTCAGCAACCCAGGGACCCCTGTTCCTAGAGGTGAGTCACCTGGATGTAGGTTGTCCAGTTTAATCACTGTGACTTCAAGGCCTCCGGCCAACTCCCACCTGGGTTTTCGGTCTGGGCTTCTCCTAGGGCCCACACCCTTTCCTGGCTCATGAGTCTTGTCAGAGGCTGGTGATATTCAAACCCAGGCCTCCAGACCCCTAGTTCAGGGCCCACCAGCCATCACAAGCACTGGACTAGGAGTCAGCAGACCTGGGTTTGGGTCTCAGATCAATGGATGTTCTCTTTAGATTCTAAGAATAAAAGGAAACCATGCGGAACCATTGGATTTAGAGTGGCCCCTGATCACCACAATAATTAATGCACCGGACAGGTATCCCCTAGTAGCAAGTATATATAATCTTTAAAACCCGTCTGTGAGGTATATATCCATGGTAACCTCGTTGTCGATTTCAGAAATAGTAACATGCAAATAAAAGAACTGTGTGATCTGCAACCCGGAAACACCGGACTGTGCGTCCTGATCGCAAGAGCATGAAGGAAGTTGGGCGAAGGCCTGAAGTTGTCATCTGACTCACGGTGAGGGAGAAAGCGCCCGGCCAAACCGAGTCCAAACCGTACAGTCCGGACTTCACGAGGTGCTGGAGAAGGGCAAGTGGGAGTCTCTGACCCGGACGCTCCCCAGGGAGGGGTCCTTGGCCGCGGCCAATCCCAGGGATGGGGGAAAGCGGACGCGGAGCAGAGTCGGATTCTGCTCTTTCTTAATCCACCCCCACCTCCCGCCGCCCAGCTACCTGCGTAGACCGGAGCCCAGCGCCCTCCCACTTGGCCTTCTCACATACCCTCCCCTCCGCCAGGCGGTCCAGGCCCCGAGGCCTTCCAGAGCCGCGGTTTCGTGACCACACCGCGCCCGATCTGGCCTCTCTCGCCCCGCGGCTCCAGGACGAGTCCAGGAACCTCCCCTTCGCACAGCTTTCCACGGCTCCCCAAGTTTGCACCCCGAGGTCCTGGCCACGCCCTTCGCCCCGAGCGCCGTGGGCCAGGAGGCCGGGAGCCCCAGGCCCACCGGCCGGAGGGCGCACAGACAGGAGGCGTGGGGGTGAAGACTCCCCCGAAGGGGCGTTCCGCCGCTCGAGGAGTGTTACAATTAGTGTTCCAGCCTGCAGGCCTTGGAGGGTCCCGGCGCTCCACCTCCGTTAACCGCGGCGCGTCCCCATTATGCAAGCAAGGACCCTGAGCTTGGGCGGTGGAGTTGGGATCTGAACCAAGGCCCCAAGGATCCCAGGCTTCCGGTCCAGAGCGAGGGCACGCCACCTCCCGCCCCGCTGATCCGCGTCACGCACGCCAGGAAGTTCCCAGGCTGCGCCGGCCCGGGACTCCCCGCAAGCACCAGCCCCACCGTCCCGCCGCGGCGGCGCACGACCGCCTTCCTCTCCGCCCGGGGCGGCGCGGGCGGGCGCACGAAGCGCATTCTTTGTCTGCAGCGCCTCCGCACCTCCCCCGCCCGCCGGCCGGCTACGTGGCCCCGCCTCGCCCGCACCCTAGGTCAGCCCGGCCAATGAAGCGCCGCGGCGGCGCGCGGGGCCCGGGGCGTTGTCCGCGCCTCGCCCGCCCATTGGCTGAGCTCTGCCCCACGCCCGAACCCCGGCCGGCCGGCCGGAGGGGCGGGACGCGCGGCCCGAGGTGAGGGACCACGGGCGGCGCACGGAAGATCGGAAAGGCCGGCGAGCCGGCCAGCGAGGGACAAGCGCCCGGCAAGGAGTCGCGCGCTGAGCCGCCGCCGCCGCTGCCGCCAGACCCCAGCCTGCGCGGGGCTCCGTGCCAGAAGGCAGCGGCCAGGCCGAGTGCCAGCCCAGCAAAGCACGGAGGGCCCCCGACGGCGACCAGCCCGGCGAGGGGCCAGCGAAGGAGGACCCGGAGGAAGGCGGCTTCACCGGGGACCCGGCAATGGCGCTCGACTTTCTGGCTGGATGCGCTGGGGGTAAGGAAGAGGGCGGGTCCTGCCCGGGCGCGCGCGGGGGCCGGGGACGCCCGGTGCCCAGGGAGGAGGTGTCCGGCCTGGGAGGCCAGCTCACCTGCGACCTCTTGGTCCCGCGGCTTGCCCTGTGGCTGAGATTTCCTCCTGTGTAAGATGGGTTAGCTGTGCTCCTGTTTCACGGGATTCTTGTGGGCGTGAATTGACATCAGGCCCGAAGGGCCCCTAGGGCGCTGTCCACCAAGGCAACTGTCTTTTAAGTCTTTCGCAGCTCGTTCGGACGAGCGATCTGGGGCTCGGGGACATTACCGTGGCTGCCAGGGGACCGCCAGAAGGATGCCCCACCACCCTCCTCGCCGAGGCCAGCGGACGGCGAGGCTCCGAGCCCATCTCCCTCATGCCGTCCCCCAGCCTGCGCCGACTCGGAGCAGGGTCCCCTCCCTGGGCACAAGAAGTTTGAAACTGGCTCCACCCCGTTTCCCGCATCCGTGTGGGTGGGCTGGGGCCGGGGGCCACCGGACGACCCCCTAGTGAGATGGCTTAAAAGGCGTGGGCCTGATCCCTGGCGCCTAGTCACGCCTTGGCGTCCCGCCCCCTCCATGCGCGGCTCTTCTGGGGAACAGACTGGGGGCGAGGGGGGGGGGGCGGGGAGCGGGGAGCCGTGAAAGTGAAAGTCGCTCCGTTGCGTCCGACTATTGGCAACCCCATGGCCTATACAGTCCATGGGATTCTCCAGACCAGAACACT
The DNA here is from genome assembly GCF_029378745.1 of Bos indicus. Lineage (NCBI taxonomy): Eukaryota > Metazoa > Chordata > Mammalia > Artiodactyla > Bovidae > Bos > Bos indicus. The sequence continues at coordinate 65,275,018 of NC_091780.1, read as the reverse complement.
GGAGTGGGTAGCCATTCCCTTCTCCAGGGGATCTTCCCAACGCAGGGATCGAACCCAGGTCTCCCACGTTGCAGGAGGATTGTTTACCAGCTGAGCCACCAGGGAAGCCCCTGGGAACGGGCAGAGTAGGCTTGAATCTTCGCAGGATCTACGTCTTGGGCTCACGCGTGCATGTCCCCGATGTGGGGCACCTTCCCTGAGGCCGGGCTGCCCCACAGCGCTGAGGCCCTGTGTGTCCCCCCACCCCACCCCCGCGGACCTTGAGTCCGCGTTCTGTCTGGGCTGGCTGTGGCCTGTCCGTGGGCATCCGGCACTGGCACTTCCCTCTTTGGCCTTTAGTGTCTCTGTTTTTTCTTGTAGAGTTAATTTATTCAACAGGTATTCACTGGGAGCCAGGTTTAGCTGTCAGGGACTCAGCAGGAAGAGGAGTGTGGAGAGCAGCCTTAGGCACATAAACCTGTGTGGTGCTAGCTTCCTGTGAGGCTGATGCAGAAGGGAGTGTGCTGGGAAGTGACCCAGACGCTTACCCAATCAGGCCTCCAGGCCCCAGGGCTTTCCGTCAGGTTTCTTCCAAGCCCAGTGCCAGAGGAGACAGGAGGGGCCGACCTCGATGGACCAAGCTGTCCGTTTCCCCCTGTCCATTCCCCTCTCTGCTGTTCCCGCCGCCCCGCGGCCCCCACCCCCCACCCCCGCCACCTCCAGGGACCTCCCCTTGTGTCCTGCCACCAGGCCGTGGGCTCCTCCGGGGTGGGGGGTGGGCAGACCCTTCTCTACCCCTCCCCCAGTGGGCGCTCAGTCCCAGGGCCAAGGCCCCTTTGCAGCTTCTTGAGGAGTGTGGGTTCTTCCCCCAGAGAAGCAGGATTCCTTCTGTATTCACACAGGTGTGCTGGGAGCCGTGGGGTTTGGGGCGGGAACACTCTTGGTAAAGTCAGACCCATCCCTCCAGACACACACAGTCAAGTCACCCTGGGCTGTTGCTCACCAGGGCCCCTGCCCATCCTCACCACGCCCAGCCGGGAGAGATCCTGGCCGCGTCCTGGGTTGGCGAGCAGAAGGTACTCCACGGCCGCCACACCTGTGGTCCTACCTGGGCCCAGGTGAACGCCTGGGGCTAGAGGTGCCTGTGCTTCCCCCGTGGTGTGAACGGAGATGGGCGAGGGTAGAAGGGACCCTCTCTCCTGGTGTTACTTGACCCAGGAGAAACCTAGGCCCTGAAAAGTGCAAGGGGGCAGCCAGGCTCGTCCCTTCCCCCAGGCTCAAGGCGCTAGGGACAGTGACCTGACTGTCCCAGGCTCAGCTTTCAGAGCAGAGGGGCCGTCCAGGAACCATGTCCGGGTGGCACCCCGAGCCTGGGCCCCAGAGGTTGTCTGGTTTCCTTGGGTTTGAATGGCTCTTCATTCAGTGTCCCGGGAGGAAGAGGGTAGATCCCTTCTGATTGGCTGCGTGTGAACCACGTGTCCAACCTCCCCCTCTGGGAGGCGGGGTGGGGCCTTGATTGACAGCAGCCCTGAGGCCTTGCAGGGGACTGGGTTAGAAGGGTCTCAGTACCGACTTCCACTCCCCCAAGAACTAGAATTTCAAATTCAGAAAATTCAAAACATGAAATGAAAACGGGGGTGGGTCTCAAACGATCAAAACAAAGTGTGTCTTGAAGACCAGAAACCCAAAGGTGGAAGAGCTGAGGGAAAAGACAGGCTGGGGTATGTTTTCACCCACCTGTGAATGTCAGGGGTTCCAGAAGGAGGAGGAGGTCTGGAGGTGATGAGTAGGATGAATAAATAATAGTGGAAATTTTCTCTGATCAGAAGTCTGCTGCGTGAAAGGGCTGAGGGCGTACCAGCCAGAGTTCTTTAAAGAAAAAAAGACACAACCTTGGTATCTCCTGGTGATATTCCCAAAATCTACAGATAAAAATCTCAGTGGCTCTCTGACAGAATAAATAAATTATTGACAAAGGTGAACAGACACGCTGCCGGCGGATGTCTCATCTGTGGTGCTGGAAACCAGAAGATTCGTGGCTGTGGCCAGAGTTAATGGCCTGGGCTCAGTCCTCCCGAGAGCTCAGGACTGTCTTTCCTGATGGCATTAAAGAAGCAGGTTTTGCAGATGAGGGGGAGTTCAGATGTGTTACATCTGAGGGTCGTAATCAAGAGAGGCTCCAGGGATGCGAGTAGAGACCCCAAGATGGAATAGCCCTGGGTCTCGTGGGTTTTGAAGGTGAAGGTCAGTGGAAGATGGGCAGGGTGGGAACGTGCTTGGGGGTAAGGTGGGGAAGTAGGGTGAGAGAAGGCCTCCTACTCTCACCCCATGGCGGGGCGGTGATAGTTCTTAACCCTGTTTCTACACGTGGGTTCCCTGATAGCTCAGTTGGTAAAGAATCTGCCTGCAATGCAGGAGACACTGGTTCAGTTCCTGGGTTGGGAAGATCCCCTGAAGAAGGGAAAGGCTACCCACTCTAGTATTCTGGCCTGGAAAATTCCATGGACTGTATAGTCCGCGGGGTCATAAAAAGTCGGACATGACTGAGCGACTTTCACTTTTAAGGTCTGAAGCATTAAACAAGGTGAAGAGGACATTATATAAGGATTAAAAATACAATATGTGAAGAAGCATAAAAACTCCTATTTACTTGTGGACATCCACTAACGCTGGTAACCAGCTCTGATGGGGAGCAGGAGAGATGAGTGGTTAAGGAGGGCTCCAGGCTCAGAAGGTTTCGGTCCAGATCTCGGCTCCACTACTTACTGTGTGGTGTGGACATACATCACTTTTCTGTGCCTCAGTTTCCTCATCTGTAAAATGGGCTAATGGTCCTTTATTTACATAAGAGGGAGGGTTGGTACACATACAAAGCTAAGAATGGTAACCAGCAGGTAGAAACGTGACTGTGACCCAATGAATATTAGCCTGTTTAATTGCTCTATTATACATTGAAATATAGCAATAAATACAGTAATAAATCATCAGTGCAATGGACATGAACTTGGGCAAACTTCGGGAGATGGTGAGGGACAGGGAAGCCTGGCGTGCTGCAGTCCATGGGGTCACAAAGAGTCGGATACGTCTGGGCGACTGAACAACAACTTAGCAATAAAAGCAGTGCTGTAAGACGCACACGCGTGCAGTTCCAGGGAGGACAGCATGCGAGTCAGTCGGGCAGTTTCCTGACCTCTCTGAGCCTCACTGTCCTTCCGTGAAGTGCCTAACAAGACTGCCTGATTCACAGGGATGTTGTAGCCCACACAGCACACAGGACGCTGACAGGTGCTCGTGAGCCATTCGGGGTGGCAGGGGCGGCGGGGCTTGTCCTTTTTTGGGATGGTGAATCTTTACAGGTCTAGACTGATACATAACCAAGCGAACAGGGTCACAGGCTGCCACCACGGGCACAGCGTGGCTCCCGTGCAGGGCCGGGGAGCGGTCAGCCAGCAGCCTCGATGCCTCACGTCCGGGCCAGCACTCTGGGACCAGGGGCAGCCCTGGGGAAGTTTAACTCTCAATCCTGTACAAGTGCGGACAGTAAGGCTCAGACGCTGAGTCCTATGTGGGCTCAGCCAGCTGGTAAATGACAGAGCGAAGACTGAAAGCTGGGTAAGGGGCTGACCCCAAATCCAGAACCCCTGGAGCGCCTGACCACGCCAGGCATTTGGAGCGATGGGAACACCTGAGAAATGGCATTGACAGCCTCTCAGGGGGCACCTTCTCTCTCTTTTTTTAACTTTTTATTTTATATTGGAGCATAGCTGATTAACAGTGTTGTGAGAGTATCACATGGACAGTGAAGGGACTCAGCCATACATATCCATGTACCCATTCTCCCCCAGACCCCCTCCCATCCAGGCTGCCACGTAACGTTGAGCAGAGTTCCCTGTGCTCTACAGGCGGTCCTTCTTGGTCATCCATTTTCAATACAGCAGTGTGTGCACACGTCCATCCCAAACGCCCTAACCATCCCTTCCGCTCACCCTTCCCTCCGGCAACCCTAAGAGCATTCTCTAAGTCTGTGAGTCTGTTTTGTAAGGAAGTTTATTTGTATCATTTCCTTTTGGATTCCACACATAGGGGAAGTCATGCAGTATTTCTCCTTCTCTGTCTGACTTACTTCACTCAGTTGACGCTCTCTAGGTCCTTCCACGTTGCTGCGCCAAGGGGCACCTTCTGTTGTCCCCTCCAACGGGCAGCCGGGCGGAGAGAGAGTCACCAGCTTCGAGTCTGACAGATCCTGGCTTGACCTTGGGACGGCCACCCTCCCCTCGCTCCACCCAAAGGATCAAGGGGCTCCCGGGATGTGGCAGGCACATCCTTGCTGGACCCAGGCCCCACATGGTGGTTTCTGAGGCATCTGGGTCACAGGCTGTCCTTTCTCCCCCCAGGTGTGGCAGGCGTGCTGGTGGGACACCCGTTTGACACGGTCAAGGTGAGTCTCATCGCCGTTTTATCCTCAGGCCGTGGTGGAGGCTCAGACATTGGAGGGAGGCTTGCAGGGTTGGGGCGGCAGGATACCCCTTTCTGGTGACCATCTCAGGAGCCCCTCAAGGTCCTCCCACAGGTCAGAAGGTAGAATCAGGCTTCTCCCTGATGCCCAGGTGAGCAGCGGCCTGTCCAGCGGGCCGTCCCGGCCTTTCCTCCCGGTCTGTTCCTCCATCTCCCAGCTGGGGCTAAACTTGGAGGTCCATCCTGATGCTTGATGGAGGGACTGCCCAGACGTGGGGGCATCCACCCCGTCCTCACCCAGAACACCTCCAGACTGCTTCCTGCAGGCAAGGATTCAGAGAGAATTGTAGAGAAATCACACATCAGCCTTTCCCGTGACTGCGATCCCCGCAGAGTGGTGGGCCTCGAGGCTGACACATTGCCTGGGCATTTCCCGGGGGGCTGCAGAGTACAGCTCTGGGGAGGCGCCCTGCTCCCCCCTCCGCGAGCCCATTCCTCCGCACGGTGTCGGGTCCCGGGTTCCCTGACGCCTCAGTGGAAACCAAGAGTTCCAGAGTTCAGGATTCCCGGTTAGAAACTCCCAAATAAGATCTGCCCTCTGTTGTTGGGGGTTTTATCCTTAAACTAGCCAAGTCAGGCCCCTTCCTTGCGGGCTTCCCTGGGAGCCCAGTGAACCGCAAGCAGTGGGCCCTAGGCCAGACCCTGTAGCCCGCTGAACCCTGAACTTGGCTCCTCTTCTTCAGGGGCGAGGGTGGAGCAAAGACAAGGATGTCACCCTTGTGTAGGCAGGTTTGAGAGACCCCCGTCTCCTCCTTTTTCAGGAACCCAGGTGTCCCTGGGCTGATAACAGGTCCTGTGAAGTAGGGCTGCGTTTCCTCCAGCACAGGCCCCAAGCACTGTGCTCTGACCTTGGAAAGGTCTGTGCCAGGAACTCCCTGGTGGCCCAGTGGTTAGGACTCTGCGCTTTCACTGCTGTGGGCTGGGGCCCCATCCCTGATCGGGAACTAAGATCCCCCAAGCCACTCCAAAAACAAACAAAAAGAGGTCTCTCTCTGGGCCTTGCGCAGCTAGCTTCAGGCCCCCTGGCAGCCCACCTGCCAGTCACTTTACCTCCGGGCCAACTGTTCTTCCTGCACAGTGAGGGGCTGGCGAGATTTCCCACAGCCTTTGGGCCCGGCACTCAGCAGTGTAGTTTGTGCTGGATTGAACTGTTAGTTCCAAAGGGCATGGGATTCCTTCCATCCCAGAAGGCAAGGCCTGGCTTTCTTGCCATGCAGCGGCCCCCGAGTCCCTCCAGGGCTGGCCACCCCTCTGCCCAGCTGACCACCCCACGGCACCTGCCCAAGGGCCAGAGCAGCCCAGGATGGCCCTGCAGGGTCCACATTACGCTGTGCTTCTGCACTGTGGTCCTGTGCTGTGCGTGCCTCTCAAAGCTGCATCTAGCCAAGAAGTGTCTCTGATTCACTTCCTCTGCCCAGCTCTGCAGAGGCTTCTTGGGGTGCCCGTCCCACCCCAGGTCAGTCCCTCCAGGCTGCGGACCACTTTGTTCGGGTGCCTCCAGCTCCCTCTGAGCTCCTGAGCCATGGCCAGCGCCCCAGGGGTAGCCTGAGCTCAGGAACCTGTCCACCGCTGGGTTCCTGCCCTGTCCCACCTTACCTGGCACCTGGAGGTGGTCTTTGAGGAAATCCATTTGTAACTGTTTTTGTTTTTCCCACTGTGGCCAACCAGCATCACCTCTGCGCAAACCTATCTTTAAAAAGCCAAGCCTTTTATTCCGAAGGGGGAAAAAACCCCACCCCTCGCAAGTCCCCACTGTCACCCAAGCTTGTGACCCTTCTTGTCCACCGCCCCCCGCCACGCGCTCAGACACTGTGACCTTGTTCTGATTGGACATTGGTTTAATTTAATGCCAATGGCTTTTTTTTTTTCCTGGCTGTTGTCCATTATAAAAGTTAAGCATTCTTGGGACTTCCCCGGTGGTCTGGTGGCTAAGCTTCTAGTGCAAGGGGCCTGGGTTTGCTCCCTGGTCGGGGAACTAGACCCACATGCCACAACCAAGACCTGGCACAGCCAAATAAATAAATATTAAAAAAAAATAATAATAATAAGCATCTCAGTCAAAGAAAACTGGAAAACGCTGGTTTTTTTTTAATGTGTTCTAATTAAAACACATACATACACACTTTTTTTGGTTCGCTTTCTATTACAAAAGTAATGTAGGGTGTAAAAGAATGTTCACCATAACAAACACATAGAAACAAAACAAAAACAAAACTAGTCCTTTATGTAGCCTTTCCCCCAACCCTTGTTAATGGTTTCTACCAGAAAACAGACATGCACACAGGCCCATATATATTCCTGGTTTTTGGCAAAAATGGGATTTACCTGCCAGCTCTGCAAGTGGTCCTACCGCTGAAGCAGACCACTGGGGAAGTCCCAAGAATGCTAAACTACACGCCTGGGAGGAGAAACAAGGCGCCCCTCACCAGAAACCCCCTTCCCCTCCTAACACCTCCGCCCTCCCCTCTTCTAGGCGGCCAGCTCCCTAACTCTCATCCACGGTCCAGTTTTCCCTGTTTATAAACCTCGTGAACTTGGACCCGGGCTTCCAAGTGCGTGAGGGGACGCCACGTGGCAGTGCCATCCGCACATCTCATGACTGCCACCTTGGCAGTGTGTCCCCCCAGGTCCTTGGAACTGAAATTTGAGTCCAAAACGTGGTTCACCTCTGTGGCGCCCAGAACCGCAGCCACTGCCCTTGGGCACAGCGCCTTCACGTGTGTTTCTCTGGGCAGGTTGTCTCCTGTCCCGTGGATGCCACTGTGGCAGTCACCAGGGGCGCCTGAGCCCTCTCTCACCAGGGAGCAGCCGGCCCCGGGTGGGCGGGGGCGGGGAGGCTGGGGGCTGGCCTCGGGGGTCCCGGGCCTGGATGTGATGTTGAAATTTTGTGTTGCTTTAACTGCCTTTACTTTCTGAGCTAGGGGCTGTCTCCGTCCATAGCAAAATGTAACTTTGTTGTAGATGAGCGTAAGCCTCATCCCGGAGAGCGCTAGTAAGTACAGACCAGGGGAACCCAACGCTTCTCTTCTCTGTCCAAACCAGGCCCTGGGCCTGGACCCCGCCCCACCACCCCCACCCACCAGACTGCCCTCCCAGACTGGCAGGGGCAGGGAGGGTATGAAATGAGCTTGGGTCCAAGCACAGGTCCCGGGGTGGGGGCCCTGGGGGCTGGTTGAGAAAAAGTAGCCCCGTCTCGATCAGGGGTTCTTTGTGCAGGGTCTCCCAGCCCTGGGGGGGAAGCTGGGAGCCTCCTGGGGTTGGTGTGTAAATGACCAACTTTTCCAGGGGTGGGTCCGTCAATCTTCCAATGAGATCCTGCTACCCCCAAGTGTTAAAAACCTCAACTCTAGATTCTGTAAGGCTCGGGCCACATTTTACCCCACACTCCCAGATGGCGGGTGCCCATCCCAGCCCCTGGGGGTCAGACACAAAGGGGAGATCCCCTGCAGCCTCTCGTGGGACCCGAGCTGGCCCAAGCCTGGGCATGAAACCAAGTCCAGCCTGCTAAGATGTCACCAGGGTGTCTGAAAGTCTGAGCCACGGAGGGCAGGGCCCAGCTCCGCTTCACATCATCTCTGCTGACACGGCCTCCTTGGTGCCAGTGTCAGGGGCCACAGGAGGAAAAGCCAGTCCTCCAGAGACCACCAGCCGTCGAAGGGGAAGTGGGAAACCTCCCATCACAGAAGCAACCCAAGGCAGAGCTCATGGTGTTAAGATGCCCTCGGTGTTCTTGAGTGGCTGCGCCTTTCTCCTCCGAGCTGGCAGCCAGGGTGAGGAGGGGTGCTGGGGTGGGCAGCGGCCTCTCAGAGCGGTGGTCGCCAGCGTTGAGGTCCCTGTGTGCAGACGTGAGATTTCTTTTTTGCTTACAACACATTTTTTTTCTATAAGTGCATTCGCCAGCACCCTCAACCCCACCCTGGCCCCGACCAACACAGCCACTCATGTCCCTGGAGAGGACAGCCTTGACCGAGTTGCAGGATCTCTCTGAGCTTCAGCCTTCCCATCTTTGAAACAGGAGTGACCCCAACCCCACCTTGGCCAGTGATCACGTTGGAGCCCCTCTCCACTGCCCCGCACAGAGGGGCGCTCACACCACGGCCAGGGCTGTAGTGGGGTCATGTCTGAGTCAGAGCTGAGCCTGGGGCCGAACCTAGCTCACCCGCCTCCCCCAGACACAGGAAGAAAGGATGCTCCCGCTCTGACCCTGGGTAATGAGTATCAAGGACTGAGATAAGCTCTCTGTGGACAAAGACTGCTTTCACAGCGAGGCTCTGGGCCGTTGGGGTCTGAGGGCCCCCGAGCTGCAGACGTGGTCCCAAGGAGGCGGCCAGCAGCTCTCCAGTCGCTGCTTTACTAACTCATGACCACTGCCCTCCCTAGGGGCCACCGGCAGAAACCAAGGGGAAGGCCCGCAAGGACAAGGCTCCTCGCTGATAGCACCCCGTGGGCATTCCCAGCCCCGACTCGGAGAGCGCGTGGTGGGGTGTTAAGCCTGGACACCCCTTGGGCATCGGCCAGGACTTGCTTCTGGGATGGTGGGAGGTCTTGGGAGATGCCTTAGGCCCCACTGTCAGTGCCTTGTGTGGAGATAGTGAACAGGGGTCTTGAGGACCCCCACCCCTCTGCAGCTGGCTGTCTCTGTGACTGTTTGTCCACGGACAGCCCTCCCTAAAAATGGCACAGACACCCAGCCTCCCTCCCTGGGATTCCAAAAGCCACAGAAAGCTCCCTGGCTTCCTGCCTCATGGGTACAACCTCAGGCCTCCTGGCGAGAGTCTCCCCGGGGCTTCTGCGTGCCGGCCCCAGAGAGCTGGGCACTCTGACTCCACGCAGCCACCGTACTTACCCTGGGCCCTCCTTCCAGGTGCGGCTTCAGGTCCAGAGTGTGGAGAAGCCCCAGTACCGAGGGACCTTGCACTGCTTCCAGGCCATCATCAAGCAGGAGAGCGTGAGTGCCTGGGGGCCATGGGGGTGGGGTGGGACGCCGGCCTCAGCCTTGCCTCTGCAGTGGTGCAGGCCTGGACCACAGAGGCTTCCCTGACAGCTCAGTTGGTAAAGAATCCATCTGCAATGCTGGAAGCCCCAGTTTGATCCCCAGTTTGATCAGGAAGATCCACTGGAGAAGGGAAAGGCTACACATTCCAGTATTCTTGGGCTTCCCTGGTGGCTCAGCTGGTAAAGAATCCACCTGCAATGCGGGAGACCTGGGTTTGATCCCTGAGTCAGGAAGATCCTCTGGAGAAGGGAAAGGCTACCCACTCTAGTATTCCGGCCTGGAGAATTCCGTGGACAGAACAGTCCATGGGGTCGAAAAGAGTGGGACACGCCTGAGCCACTTTCACTTTCACTTTCTCTCACTGGCCCACAGGAGGTGGAGCAGGGCACCCCGCCTCTGCGATGCTGTGGTCCCTGGACCACAGAGCTGGGAGAGGAGGCGGTGGGCAACTCCGGGGCACATCCAGACTTTGGGAACAGGAGGGTGGGCGTGCCCGGGCCTCTCAGATTGAGGACCTGGGTTCTGATCAAATTCTGCTTGGTCCTCATGAGCAGCTGAGGTGGGCCGAGGCAGCCGCCACCTGCATGGAGGGTCCTGGGTGGAGGTGGGCTTGGGCAGCTCTATAGACTCCAAGCGGGAGCGCACCTGACGCCTCTCCGTGCGCCCCGCAGGTGCTGGGCCTGTACCGAGGCCTGGGGTCGCCGCTCCTGGGGTTGACCTTCATCAACGCGCTGGTGTTCGGCGTGCAGGGCAACACCCTGCGGGCGCTGGGCCGGGACTCGCCACTGAACCAGTTCCTGGCGGGCGCGGCGGCCGGGGCCATCCAGTGCGTCATCTGCTGCCCCATGGAGCTGGCCAAGACGCGGCTGCAACTGCAGGAGGCGGGCCCAGCGCGCACCTACCGCGGGCCCCTGGACTGCCTGGCGCAGATCTACCGGCAGGAGGGCCTGCGCGGCGTCAACCGGGGCATGGTGTCCACGCTGCTGCGCGAGACGCCCAGCTTTGGCGTCTACTTCCTCACCTACGACGTGCTGACGCGCGCGCTGGGCTGCGAGCCGGGCGACCGCCTGCTGGTGCCCAAGCTGCTGCTGGCGGGCGGCACGTCCGGCATCGCGTCCTGGCTCTCCACCTACCCTGTGGACGTGGTTAAGTCGCGGCTGCAGGCCGATGGGCTGCAGGGCGCGCCGCGCTACCGAGGCATCGTCGACTGCGTGCAGCAGAGCTACCGCGAAGAGGGCTGGCGCGTGTTCACGCGGGGGCTGGCCTCCACGCTGCTGCGCGCCTTCCCAGTCAACGCCGCCACCTTCGCCACCGTCACCGTGGTGCTCAGCTACGCCCGCGGCGAGGAGGCCCGGCTGGAGGGCGATGCTGGGTCCGCCGCCCTGGCCCAGCCCTCCAGCCTGTGATGCCCCCGCCCCACCTTCCCCGGGGCGGCTTTTCCAAAATGCAGCCCAGACTGTTCCAGAACTGTAAGTGGCTCCCGCGCCGATCGCCCTGCCCCAGACACCTGAGACCCCATGGACTGTGGGCTCAGTCAGACCTGGGTTGAATCCGCTCCTCGGCTGTGTGGGCCTTGGCCGCAGTATTTGACCTCTTGGTTTTCTCCACTGCAAAATGCGGAGCCTGTTCCCCCTGTTGTACCGTCAGGAAGCTCAGAGATGCTGCCTGTGGGACACCCAGCCTGTCACTGTTACTGGCTTCTGGACTCTTCCAGAAGCCCAGCCAACACTCCAACCCTTCCCTGGGATCCTGGCCACACCTCCCAGGGGGAGGATCTCTGAAGACCCACCAATGGGCTTGCCAGTGATTCATTAACTCTGAACTCCTCCACCTGGCAGAGCTCCAGGGACACTTCTGGGCCACCTGTCCAGTCTGCCTTAGGGACAGAGGGGCAGCTCGAGGCCTTCTGGGGTCCCAGAACCAAACCCTCTGCCAGCACACCCCAGCTTCTCCAAGCTGCAAGGCTGGGAATACCCCTACTCCTTCCACTCCCTTTGGAAGGTAATCTGGGGACCACTAAGAAGCCATGGAACCTTCTGGAAGTTCTACATTAGCTTAGGAGCTGGGGTGGGGGGGCAGGCACAGGTCAGTGGAAGGGGAGATCTCTGCAGTTAAACAGAGACATGGCAAGGGGGAGTCTTTCCACTCTCTGGGCCTCAGGCTGCCCATCTGTAAAATGGGAACATGACTCAGCTGATGTCTTCGGCTCAGGCCCACTGCCAGCAGCCGGGGTTCCCCAAGGTTTGCAGAGGGGTCGGCAGGGAGAACCCTGTGGGATCCCTGAGCCCTGTGGGAAATGGTGTCTTTCCCAGGCAGTCAGTCTCAATGCTCTGTGTTCCCATGAGTCCAAGCGGGGCCTGTAAGTGGACACAGGTCTGACCAGTTTGGGCCCCTCCAGGCCAAAGGGCATCTGCACCCACATGACCGGGGCCGTCACTAGAAGCCAGCCGGTGGTGTGAGCTCCGGCAGCCTGGGTACAGCTGGCACATCGTGGCCGTGAGACCGGACAGGGAAGTGAGTGCTTTCGCACAAGTTGGAGGTGACTGCGTCCTCCACGGCGACTGGAGTTGACTGGCCCTACTCCTGGGAGGCGGGCTGTGCTCAAGGAAGCCAGGATGACCCTCCCCCCAACCCTCCCCCACCCCCACGTGGCATCATCGTCGTACAGAAACCTCCAAGGGAATAAAGTGCTCTTTGTTTTTTTAAGAGAGTGAGGTTTCATTTGTGTATCACAGAAGAACGGGGTTCACCCGTACCCCCTCGCTGGAGTCAGAGGGGCCAGCTTGGTGGTTGGCCTGACCTAGGCCAGAGACAGGGCACCTCCAGACCCTCAGTTTCCTCATCTACAAAATGGGGCTAATGGAGGCATGAGGGGCGGACCGAGCGAAGCCCACAGACGTGCTGCGTGCAGCCTCGGCCAGGCAGCGAGCGCGTCTCTGTGTCTCTTGTGACCCAGGGAGGGGAGGCCCGGTCCCTGCCCAGTGGGAGGGTAGGCAGGGCAGGCCCTGTGTGCCTTGAGCTCTGTGGAAGGACTGAGGTGGGAGGGCTTCGGGTACCCTAGCTGAGGCCAGAATCTGGAGGAGGATGGACTTGTCCTTCTGAGCTTGGACCTAGACCAACCTAAGGATCCCTGAGGGCTTCCTGAAGGAGGCCTCGCGTGCCAGAGGGGTGTCTTCCTGTCCGCCCACGCCCACCTCTGCTCAGCCTCCTGGATTCAATCTGGGCCACCCTGGGTCTCCACAGCTCTGAGCCTGGAGATTCCTTCCAACTGCTGAGCCAAAAACCTCTGCCCCCCCGGCAAAGGAGAGAAGACAGCTGGAGAGAGAGGCCCAGCTTCCCCCCAAGGAGCGCTCCAGGGCTCCTGTGCCCTCACACCCCGCCAATCCCTCGCACCAGCCTGTGACGACAGGCTTGTCTGCAGTTTCCAAGGACAGGAGGGCAGAGAGGAGCTGGCTGGTGACCCCAGGCCGGGTGTCCTCAGACAGGTTAATCCAGAAGGGCCCCCACGCCCCGGTCCTCAGCAGCGGCTCCTTCCCCAGTGAGGTCCCCCTGCCTCTCATTTTTCTTTCCTCTGAAAGAGACCAGGCAGATGCTAAAGGCAGGGTCCCCGCTCCCACCCTTGTGGCCGATGGTTAAACAGCAAGTCAGGTGAGAGGAGGGTTAGGAGAGGTGTCGGGTTTACACGGGTCTTTTGACATTTTGTTTTCTCCCTGATCTGAATTTTATTTATTTCCTTATTAACGTGGTAAAAAGTAAAAAATGCAAGCGGAACCCAGGCTGTGCAGTGAGGAGGAAGACCTGGCTCCTGCCTCTTCCTGGCTGTGCGTCCCTCCCGGGGCGTTTCAGGCAAGTCCCAGCACGTGGGAACGTCCTCTCCCCCGGGGCAAAGCCTGGCCCGGGTCCTGACCGTTCCGTTCTTCACTGTCTTCAGTCGGCAGTTGTCTTGGAGACTGGAGATTGTAGCAGTTTCCAGGGCTGCCGTAACAATGGCCCACAGACCGCGTGGCTGAAACAACAGGCATTTATTCTCTTAGCTTCTGGAGGCCAGAAGTGTGAAATTCAGGCGTCAGCCATGTTGGCTGCTTCTGGAGGGCCTGACGGGAATCTCTCCTGGCCTCTTTCAGCACCTGGTGGGATCTCTCCTGGCCTCTCCCAGCACCTGGTGGCCGGCAGCCCTTGGCTCGTAGGCAAGTTGCTGCAGTCTCCACCTCCATCCTCAAGTTGCCTTTTCCCCGTGGGTCTGTCGTCTTTTCTGTTGCTTTTTTACCCTCATCACTTGGCTTGCAGAATCTTAGTTCCCTGACAGGGACTGAACCCAGGCCCACCAGCAGTGAAAGCCTGGAATCTTAACCACTGGACTTCCAGAGAATTTCCCTGTCCTCCTTTCAGAAGGACACCAAGCGTTGGCTTAAGGACCCACCTACTCCAGGATGACCTAACTAATAACAGCTGCAAAGACCATTGTCAAATAAGGTCACATTCATGGGCACTGGGGGAGAGGAGCTCACTGTGTCTTGTCTGGGGACTCAATTCAACCCACAGCAGACATCTTTCCTTATCAGTGTGTTCCAGCTGGCCACGTTTTTGTTAATAGCTGCATGGCATTTCATCCGGTGACCATTCCTTACTTTATTCTTCCAGCTACAACAAAGGTCCGTCTAGTCAAAGCTATGGTTTTTCCAGTAGTCATGTGTGGATGTGAGAGTTGGACTATAAAGAAGGCTGAGCCTCGAAGAGTTGAAGCTTTTGAACTGTGGTGTTGGAGAAGACTCTTGAGAGTCCTTTGGACTGCAAGAAGATCCAACCAGTCTATCCTAAAGGAGATCAGTCCTGGGTGTTCACTGGAAGGACTGATGCTGAAGCTGAAACCCCCAATACTGTGGCCACCTAATAAGAAGAGCTGACTCATTTGAAAAGACCCTGATGCTGGGAAAGATTGAGGGCAGGAGGAAAAGGGGATGACAGAGGATGAGATGGTTGGATGGCATCATCGACTCAATGGACATGAGTTTGAGCAAGCTCAGAGAGTTGGTAATGGACAGGGAGGCCTGGTGTGCTGCAGTCCATGGGGTCCCAAAGAGTCAGACACGACTGAGTGACTGAGCAACATGGGCAAAAGCCCCTTGTCCCACAGAGAGCTAGCTGGGGCCCTCACGGCCCTCGTGGGTGGTGGGTTCTTGTGGCCTCAGGGACGACAGGTCAGCCCTTGGCACACACAGCCCCTTTAATGCTCCTAACAGCTCTTGGAAGTTGGCACTGTGCCCTCATTTTGCAACAGAGGACACCATATGGGGGCCTGTCTAGGGTCAGGAGACCAGGGGGTGCTGGGGCTGGAGCCCCAAGGCCCTACAGGTCCACAGCCTCCACTACACCCCTGCCCCTGTCTGGGCTGGCCTCCACGCACCAGCAAGAGCTTCACAGGAGCCAGGAACAGCCCGGGCTGTGCCCTGGCCACTGATGGCCGACTCCCCGGTTCCATGGCTGGAGTGGAGTTCAAGCCACAGAGACGCCCTGGACAGGTCCAGCTCCACTCTGTGTCAGCCTTGGCCTCAAGTTCTGTCCTGCAGGGGCGCCCAGGCCACGACCTCCTGACACCTACCTGTGTCCCCGGTCACAGGGTCCGTGATCAGGGCACACCCCTGAAGGCAGCTGGGAACACAGCCTATGCAGACCCTCGCTCAGCCCCTGGAACTACC
This sequence comes from Bos indicus, assembly GCF_029378745.1. Classification (NCBI taxonomy): domain Eukaryota; kingdom Metazoa; phylum Chordata; class Mammalia; order Artiodactyla; family Bovidae; genus Bos; species Bos indicus. The sequence continues at coordinate 65,259,832 of NC_091780.1, read as the reverse complement.
CTCTCCCCATCCCCCCACACACATATACACACCGGGTTGGGTTTTTCCAGATGAGTCAGGGGTGAAGGAAGGCAAGGATGCCGGAGAGAGTGAAGCCTAGACATGGGGCTGAGAGGCCAGTGGTGATGGGTGATCTGCTGGGAGCCTGCAGGCTGAGGGGGAGTGACCATCACAGAACAGGACCCCCAGGGCACAGCCTGGAGGGGGCAGGTGTCCCTGCAGACAAAGTTTGGGGGCAGCCACAGGCAGGGACGGGGTCATCAGGAGGAAGCAGCCAAGGCACAGGCAGGCTGGATGGCGACGGACAGACCATCCCCAGGCAGAGGTCCCCGGCGCCGCTGGGAGCAGACTGCCACAGAGTGGGGCTCGGAAAGGGATGATCAGCCCACCCCCTGGCCTGGGTGTTTCTCCGCCCCCTCACTGAAGCCTCCACCTCTCCCACCCTCCCGGTACTAGGTCCTGACCTCATCCAGGGTGACCAGGCTTCCTGGGGCCACTGCTCCCCCTGCTGCACTCTCCATGGGCAGGTGTCCCCACTCCCCGATCTGCGGGCAGCCCCAGGCCTTGATCAGATGGCCCCTCCTGCATGCCTATGCTCCCCTCCAACCCAGGCCGCCCTACATGGGACGTCCTCCTGGGGGACAGTCCAGCAGCCCCAGCCCCGCCCCAGCCCTGCCTTTGCCGCCCCCCTCCAACCCCCGTTTGGCAAGGGTCTCTTCCTCCTAAATTCTCCGAGGTTGACTTCCGGCCCCCAGCCGCCCCTCCTCCTGGCAGAGAGGTCCCCCATCTTCCGCTGAGGAAAAGGAGGCTCCCAGGGCCAAGGTCATGTGCCCTTGGTTAGGCAGAATGCCCAGGCCTGTACAACCAGGCTGCCCTCCCCCCGCACCGGGCTGCGGTCCTCCTGTAGGCCGGGGGCTAGGCCGCAGGCAGGACCGCTGGAGGATGGGTGAGCACCCACATCCCTCACCCGGGACCTCGTGGGCCCGCAGGCCGGCCCCAGAGGGTCCGCACCTGTGCTGAGGCGGAGGGTCCCTAACTTGCCCGGCCGTGTTCGGGCTCCGGAAACCACCCTACGTCTCCACGGGGGCGGTTGGCTTTCGGGGGTCCCAGCATCCCGACGCCACGCATCCGCGCGCACTTGGCCCCGCCCTGCCCGCTGGAGTGACGAGGGCACAGTGCCTCCTACCCCCTACCGCCCACGGCTGGGATGCTCCCAGGCGGAGACGCAGAACTGAGCGAAGCCTGCGTGGGATATGGGCCCAGAGCTGAGCTCTACCAGGGCAGAGCCAGGAGGCGCGGAGAGTTAGCGGGCTGAGCTGCAGACGGGCTCTGGCCACCAGCTCCTGGGACGCTCGCTACCCCGCAGAGCGGGAGGTGATGGAAGCGGCGGGGTTGGACCAGGTGGCACGCCCTTCCTCGGGGGCCTGCTCTGAGGCTGCGCTCCCTCCCGGCCCTTTCCTCTTTTCACAGCACGTCCCAGATCTCTCTCCTGCCCTCTCCTCTACCAGATGTAATTCAAGTCCCGTTAGTGCCCTGCCGTCAGCACCTGACCACCGGTGCTGTCTGTCGGCTGAGTAAAGCTGCCAGTTCGACACGGAAGCTTTGGAAAAGAGAAACTCCAAGAGGGAGGGGAGGAGAGGGTGGAAAAGTAGGTCGAGGCTGGGGCTTAGGATTTTATCGGATTGGGTAGGAACAGGGAGTCACAGTAGCTTCTGGTGAGGTGGCAACCCCCACGCCGGAGACTGGCATAGTTGCCAACGGCAGGCCAGAGAGGAGGGACCCAGGCCAGACCTAGGAGCTGAAACCTCTGGCAGTGAGAGCCAGACCCAAGACCAGGACATGCTCTAAGAGCCAGAGAGGCTGATGAGCTGGAAGCCAGGAGGCCGTGGCGTCCCACCGCAGACAGGGACCAGCGATTCTTTCGAAAGGGAGGTGGAGATGAACTGTGGCAAGCAGAGTGCAGTGGAAGGCAGGCAGCCTGAGTCACTGACATTGCCAATGACCCTCATCCCTGGCACGAGTAACCTATGGAATTCCTCCAAGGGCAGTCTGGAGGAATTAACTCAAAAGGTGTTCACAGTGCCAGGTACGGTCCTGAGCCCAGCCCTCAGTGTTATTACAGCCGGGTGGAGGTGTGGGCCCAAGCAAAGGAGGGACGCCCGTCTATTATCTGGGGGGACCACAGGAAGCAACTCCAAAGCCCCAGCAACCCCAGGTCCTTCCCACCTCAAACCTGAAGATGCACACACTCTTTCACTATGGCTGCTCCTCAAAACAGCTGGACCTCAGACCTTCCCTCGGCAGTTCTGGGCCTCATGTGGGCCTGGACTCGCCCTCTCCAAAGAGGAGGCAAAGTCATGTGAATTAAGGAGTAATAATAAACCCCGATCTGCAGTCCAGCAGTCACCAGGACCCTAGCTGGACGAGGGTAGGGCTGAGTATTTTGTTGCCCTGCCCCCAAATCCTATGTAGCTCTCTGTATATGTTTACCAAGCTTTAGAGTCTATCCCAGTTAGGAATAAGGTTTTTCTTTTTTTTTGGCAGGGAGCTTCCAGAACTAACACCGGGGGTCATGGGTCTAACTGCATGCAAATTTCATTTGGTTGTGCTTTCTAAAAAGTGGGTGAGGGGGCTTCCCTGGTGGTCCAGTGGTTAAGACAGGAGCTTACAGCCACTTGTACTGTGTAATGAAACTCAGCAACAGGCGGCTTAGAGATCCAGGAACAAACAAGAACCACAGGCATTAAAAAGCTTAACATTATGCGTTTATTATATTTTATAGAGCCATGTTACACATGCTTGGTGCTTCAAACGGAGTTTATCATTAAATGTTTTTCTGGATGCAAAGCCATCTGATGCTTGATGCGGATGCCTTAAATACTATAATATTTCTGCATCTATGACCTATGAGCTAAGGAAAAACCAAGGACAATTCCAGAAATGGCAAACAACATTTAAGAAAAAGATGTACATGAGACGCAATGCCAAGTCCTTGAGCCAGGGCCCACAGAAGTTACCGGAAAATGAATAAAAACAGAATTGTTTTATGAAGATAGCTTGACCCATCACCATCTGTAGATAACAGAGCCTCATACCAGTTATGGATGTTGTAGAAAATAGCTGTTTGGTACTGATGCCCTTTCCACCTCCATACTGTATGCAGACAGTGAGCAAGCTCCCAGACAGAGCAGCAAACAGAAGATACCAACAGCAGCCGGCCCCTTCCTGTGACATCCCAGTGCTCCTTCTTATGGCGTCTGAAGGTCTTTAATGAATGAAAAGCAATCAATCTGATCAAACCTGACATTTTGCGGAAAATCAATCATCTTGCTTTAGATGGTTGTGATGCCACCACGCTCACCTCCCTGCAGACTCCCGGAATGTGGGCTAAAGACATGAGGGCTGGCCCGACAAGTCTGGAGAGTTTGATCTGCCTCCTGACCTAACGCCCATATTCTCCTTCAACATTCCCTTCCGGTTTCCGGAAGGAGAGGGGCGGATGAAGTGTGTCCACGGTATGCTGCCCGCCCCTCCCATCAGGTCTCCATCTAGCCCAGTCTCCAGCAAACATCCTCTCTGACAAGGCACTCCCGGGACACGGCCTTCCGCGGGACACGCCCACTCGTGAAGGGCCCGCCCCTCCTGCCTGCTGCCAAGGCTCTTAAGGGCCCCGCACTGACTGCTTTCAGGCAACCCAGGAACCTAAGCACAGCCCACATGGCCCAGGAAGTCGGGAAGCTGGGGTGCAGACCTAGCCAGCCATGCAGTCGAATGCTTCTGTGCAGGCACAGGGGTTCCCGCGGGCACGTTCTGGAAAGCCGAAGAGCAGACCGTGGAGCACGTGACCACGGCCGCCAGGAAGCACAGCTCAGGGGTCCAGCCTCCTCCGTGACCTCCTGGGGTCAAAGGAGTGCACCCCCGCGGTCCTGAGCTCTGACAGGTGCTGTACCGGCAGAGAGGCCAAGGGGAGACAGGACAAAGGGCTCTGCCGTCGACAGGCACGGGGGGAAGCTAGGCGAAGGCCGCGTGCACTGGACAGAGGCCTTGCGGGCTCCGCGCGGGACGCTGGGGAACCTCTCACCACTGCTCTGACCTCTGGGATCCTTGTTTCTGCTGGTGGTCAGATGTCAAGAAGATGGAACAGAGGACTAATAACGTGGCCTTGCTAAGCATGCTGACCCCAAAATTAGAGGAAACAAGATACAGGAAGCGATCCTCGTTCTCTGCCTGTAGCTGTCCTGGAGTGGACTACCAGGTTTCCAACTCGAAACCGGAGAGGGCCAGGTCTTCCTGTGCCGCAGACACACATCCCAAGTTGAAGGTACAGTAGGTAAGTCTGGCTAAGGAGTGCGTGCGGCAGTAAGCCTACCGACAGCGCTTCAACAGCCTCGGCCTCTCGCTGAATGAAGGACTCTCATCTATTGCGGAGAAACCAACTAGAACTCGCCAACACCCGCAGGCCTCCAGCAGAGTATCGCAATGGTTTTCATTTTACTCAAATTTAACAAAATAACTGACATTTAAAAGAATGTACATGAAAACCAAATTAAAAAAAAAAAAAAAATCTCCATTTCCCTCAAATCCACAGGCCTTGAATCTAGGTACAGCACACACACACCATATGAAACCAACAGCGAGCTCAAGGTCACCTTGGAAAATAGATGTCACTCTGGGGTGACAGTTCTTTATACAAATACTATGCTTCCCCCTAAACCCCCACCACCAAAAAAGGGGGGAAAATAATATAAGAAATCCAAAAATAGAAAACAACATCTTGTTAAATGTAAACTTACCCTCTCAAGTTTTTATATTACATATGCTAGAAACATGCATTTATTTCAGCTCAGATGTAAGAAAATATGTATATTACTTATAAATCAGATTAATCAAGACAATCGACTGTTAGAACACCATTTCAAAGTTTAGTAGATTACATCTTTAGCAAAATTATAAATTCTAACCACAAGCAGAATGGGTGTTACGTTATACCCGCTGAGAACTACCTCTATAAGCTGTCACTCGTGTCCTACACTACTGTTGCAAATTCAGAGCGCTATGTCAAGGAGGAACTTGGGCGTTAAACTTGCTTCAAATGCCCAATGAAATTCCTTTCAGAAATTAACTCTGCAGCTTGAGAGAAAAACATGTGAAAACACAGAAGAGTTAACGGGAGCAATGGCTATTCCACTCAGAGACAGAAAGGGACAGAAGAGATGACGGAAGGCATCCCCAAGGGGTCAAGGCACAGAGGAAGAAGAACCTCCCTCCAACTCAGGGTCATGGCATGGCTCTTGGGGCCGCTGGGAGATGTCCCCACGGCCTAAGTCTTGTCTTGCCGCGGGCCCTTGGGCAGGAGTCCTGAGGATGACGCCAGGACCAGGCTCCAGTGTGGCACAGCGCTGGGTGAGGGCGTGACCCCTAACACAGCCCCTCGGGGGACTGCTGACCCGATGGTGGGGAGGGACGCACGGGCACCGAGTCGCGGGCAGCGGTGGAGGCCTCTGCCCCAGGTCTAGGCAGAGCAGGACAGGCTCGCGCTGGGGCGCTCAGCTTCGCAGGGGACATCCACCGCAGGCTTACCTCTCTCCTGACTGCCAGATACAGCAAAGCCTGGCTTATCCAGAGAACAGCGGGGTCTTCTGATTAACTCAGTTCCATCAAACTACTCAATGGATAACAGATTCTGAACAACAACAAAAAAAAGTGTCTCAAATTAAATTTTTCATTTACGATTCAGAAGGCACTTCAAAATTCCGGAGGGCCACAGGGTCCCTGTCATTAGGTCGCCAATCCTCCTGGACAGGACCGATGGAGAAGCTGTGAGAGACAGGGCTGTGTTCTGGACCTGATGGTGTCCTGGACGTCTTGTACCTGAATCACTGGTGTAAGCTAGTCTGTCAATTACTCTGCAGAGTCAAGCATACAGCACAAAGACATACAGTATGTTTGCATTTTGAATAAATGGGATTTTGCTGTATCATGGCAGTTTATAAAATAGTCTCACGAGTCTGATATTTGACTCTAAGTAAATTCCAGAAATTATAATCGTACATTTAAGAGGTCACAACACGAGGTCAAGTACTCACTGAGTACAGTTTTCTTGATAACCGAATCACCCTGCCAGTCTGCACTCACTATCCACTTAGAAGCACGGAAGGAGGGAAGCTGCTGGCGTTCACCTGCTACAATGTGCTGACACTGGCAGAGTCCACTAGATGGAGGGACCGAGGCTCTCCAACCAAACCGCCAATAACCTTAGCGTTTCCTGTTAAACCAGTGAGGACCTGCGGGCGCTGCCCTGAAGGCGGCCTGAGCAGTGGAAATGCCTGGTCTCCCCTCTGCTTGCGCCCCCTGCCAGGTGACACCTTACCTTGAGAAACACACACAGGCCGGGCACAAGCGCTTCAGTCACGCATTCGCTGGGGGAGCTAAAACCAAAATCCTGTTACCAGCGGGCCCGGTGCGGGGTACTCTGAGGTAGTTCCTTAACTCGGGGTGCCTGTTACCTACTCTTTCAAAATTCAGTACATGTGGGAAGTATTAAAATATCCATGCATCGCTTCAATCACAAGTCACTGTAACTGAGTGCAAAATAAAGGAAACTTGAGTTGCTTTATTTAGCTTCCAATTTCTGGGAGGCTCAAGAACTGTAATTATTCTGGACAACAAAAGGAAATAAGACTGTGCTTACAGATCTTTTTCTGCCATATTCTTTCTGTAGGATTGCTGTTTTATTGTTGCCCTTTCTGTTACACGGGATGTACACGTCAGGTGTTAAAGGTACAATACATTCTACGACTGAGCACCACGTTCTGTAACTCAACAGGCAAAGAAATTACACTGAACATCAGCATCTGGCAGTATTTTTCGGAAAAGAAAAAGTGACTAAAATGGGTTTAAATTGATTAACACTATTAAATCACATCTAATATTTGATACTACATGATTCAATACAGCTATACGATACAATTATACAAAATGTGTTAACATCAAAGAATACAACCAAAATTAAGATAGCAAACAAAACCTATATAACTTTTTTTTTGTACAGGAAAAATACTTTTGAAGTATGCATGTAACTGCCCATTCTTTTAAAGAAAATCTACTGCAAGCAAAGTTATCAACCTCCAGAAAAATCACACATAGCATTACTAAGCATATCCCCAAAAAGTGTACAATATGCACACTTGGAAAATACAAAATTAAAAAAATTGTAAGCAACAGGTGAGCTTCATATTTATAAGAATGTGAAAAGAAGTCCCATTTTTAGCACTGTTGTATAAAGAATTGTCTTTTGATGTGAAGTTCATGAATCGTCCTCCTGTTGGGACCACACTTTACAAAAACACCGTGGTTTTGAAACGAGATTACAGAGCAAGATAGAGCATCTTAGCAATGTCATCTTATTAAAGTTTTTTTTTTTTTTTTATTTTTACTACTTTATCAAAACATGTCCCTTGGGTATGTAGGATTCATTTTTAAAATTCTTTTCTAGAAACAATATACAAAGGAGAGGCGTGTTTATTCCCAATCACACTCCTGGAAGATGCTTCCCGAGGCTGAGGAGGGTCTTCTCTCTTCTTCTCACTGGTTGTTTTTGGCCTTAGCGTGTGTTAAGATGTGAGATTTCAGGTTAGTTGACTGAGCAAACTTCTTATTACAACCGTCGAAGGGGCACACATAGGGCCTGTCTCCGGTGTGGATTCGCACATGTGTGCGCAAATTGAAGTCCAGTGAAAAGCGTTTCCCGCAGCCTTCGAACGTGCACTGTCAAGGAAAAACCAGAAATTACCCGCTCAGACTCACGGGGCCAGGAAGGGGGCAGCTCAAGGCTGTGGGGAGGTGCCTGCTGCTTCTGCCTCACTCCCTTCTGCCCTGCCCTGGGGGGGTGGAGAGCTTTCTAGACACATTCTAGAAATAGGGGCAGGGAGCTCTAATGCTGCCAGGACAGCTCCTAGGACGACCCGTGGATAGCCCTCATGAATTGTTTAAATACAACGTAAGAGAAACATTAGCAAGAAATCTTCCTAAATCTTACATGAGGGTCCTAACACTTCTGTAAATATTTCAAAAAACATAAGAGACAAATGGTTAGAAGGTTTCTGATATCAAGTATTAAAACAAAAAGAACCATGCCAGATTTAGTGGCATCGCTAACCCATTCACTTGTTCATGGGCTTCTAAAAAGGCAGAAAACTACTTTAGAAGTTATTCTCCTGGATTAAAATTTTAGAAGCTCCCTGTCAATATTCTACAAAAAATATATTAATCACACCAAGCAAACTGCTTTAATCCCAACACACAGGAAGTGCTGTTTCGGGCTCGCTCTTGAGCAATCCTGTGTTTCTCCAGACATGAAGTCCAGCCCAGAAGCACCTGCCATATCCTGTCTCTGGTGCGACACAGATACGAGCGGCGGAGCTGCGAGCCAGGGCAGCTCTGACTGAGTCCCGGGCGCCCCATGGCGGAACCCTGCAGTGGACTCTCTGGGCAGCCGCCGTGCTCACACCTGCGGGGAGCGCAGAGGGCAGAGGGAACGGGCTCTACCTGAAAGGGCTTCTCTCCAGTATGGACCAGTTGGTGTCGTTTTAGCTTGGAGCTCTCAACAAAAGCTTTGCCACACTCTGCACAGACGTGGACTCTGGGGCCGTGGGTGTGCAGATGTTTTCTCATGGCAGAGTTATCCCTGAACATCTTTGTGCAGCCCTTTGAACAGAGAGAGAAGCTTAGTGGTTCACACTGCAAACTGTTACCCGTGATTCTTCCGCTTAACAGCCTTCACTTACACAGTACAACAAACCCCCACCCTCCCCACTTAAATGTCGCTTCATATCACAGCAGAAATAACTAAATTATTTAAGACAAAAACAAAAAAACCTCAGCTGACAAAGGCCTTATCATGTAATGTTAACTTCTGTTTTACAGTGAGGAAACTGAGGCTCAGAGATGTCTTTAAGTAGACTTGCCCAAGGTCACGCTACTAGCAGGAGCCAGGCTGGGAGGATCAGCCGACGCCGGCTCCATGCCCCACGGCCGCCTCTCCCGGCCGCACCCCCAGATGAAGAGCAGCAGCCCTGGGAGAAACGGAGCCAAAGTGACGGCAGTCCACCGCCACCTGGGGCCGTACTCTGCGCTGCAGCAGTGGGCTGTCCCTCTCCATCACCTACTGCCCTCTCCTCTCTCTCTGCCTCTCTCCCCTTCTTGACAGAGAAAGAAGCCAGAGGGTCTCCAAGGAATGCAACTACAGAAGAGATGTATTTTGTGAGACACCGGGAAGAGCAGCAGGGAAACTGACAGCAGGGAGGGCGGGACGGTGTGCAGGCTGGGGAGATGGCCTAACGCAGCTTCTTCTGCAGCTGTTGCCCAACAATGGAGAGAGTGGGGAAATGATCAGACAGCAGGACAGAGGACAGCATGAGCCAGCACCGCACAGCGTCACAGGCAAGGGGCGTGTGGGCGGGAGCCAGCTTCCACCGAGATCCCTAGGCTGAGCTTCCACTCAGAAAACAGAATTTTAAGAAAAATCTAACTGGGAAAGAAATACACAAAGAAGGTAGAGAGACGATGAGCACTTAAGACAAAACTGTTTTCAAATGCGTATTGGTATTTGGTTTCAACAGAAACGCCTTTACGTTTCAAAATTTCCACATTAACAACATTTTTTTAAAAAGACAAAAATAAATTTGTGGGAGCACAGTCATCAGAGGTGAGATGGTGAAACTAAATCTATCCTTCAGTTGCTGTTGTTTTTTAAAAATGTACTCCATTCCAAACCTCTCACCGTTTTTCTGCGCCTCCTATGTGATACTTGTTAGTTTTACCTCCATTTAAGTTTTAAACAGACCCAGGCCTTATCTCAAAGTACTTTTTAGGCTATCATTAGAAACTAATAATAGTAACTACATTTGAAAACAATTAAGTTCCCCCCTAGCAACAAACAGCTAACAGGTAAATTAAAGAAAACTGTGGAGGAAATGATGAAGTCTTAATAGGCTTACTCTAGCACTATGCAAAATCAAATTTCCATAAGGAGCCCACAGTCCTATAAAGGTCCAGGGGTGAGACACAACCCAAAGTCTTAAGATTAGACTTAACAACTCAAAAAGAAGAAGAAAAAAATAAGAAATAAAATCCTAAGAGTATATTCAGTATATAGTGACAATAAAAACACTGGTGCCCTGCAGGAATCCCATTTAAGAGTGTGTGAATTTAAGTGGCTTTAAGGAACAACGAACCTTTCATCACAAAATACAGTCTCTTGAAGTTAGAACCCAGATTCTAGTTCCTCAGTGAGTCTCAATTACGAAGATGGAAATAAAAGTGAGATTTCTTATAACTCTCTACAACTTCTTTCACAGAAACGAACACTTTCCCCTAGCATTACTTACTTTATGAGGGCAAGCTATTGTTCTTGGAGCATCATCTTCTTTAATTTTTCTTGGCTTCATTCTTACCAAAGGGGGGAAAAAAAGAGAGAGAGAGAAAGATTTGTAGGAATGGGTAGATTCATCTGGCAAAAATCATATAGTCCCTAAAATGCTTTCTCTGTAAGTACAAAAACTAAGATTACAACATGCTGCCGTGAGGGGAAGGGAGGAGAAAACGCACGTTCGCGGAGGCCCTGGGACTGAAGCACTCTCCCGCCTGCAGGTAAGGACGCTTAAGCACAAGCACAGGGGAGGCGCTGCCTGCGGTCTCAACGCTAACAAGCCGGTGCATCTTTAGGGCAGCACTGGGTCTGTGTGATTTTACTATCTGCTCCTTCTTCCCAACTCTTTACAAGTAAGATATGGGAGGTCTTAAAGGGGGGTGTCCATCTTATGATGGCAGAAATTATCTGTAATAGACCATTTTTAAAGGGTTACAGAAAAGTCCTTTTAAACAGAGAATTATCTATCTATATATACCTTTTTCCACACTGCTTAGTTTTTATCATACTATTAGTGGTGGTGGTGGGAGGGAGATACAGTCTCAAGCACCTGGGCAGTCCAGGAGAGCCTTCCATGGAGTGACTACTCAGAGCTTACTCGGTAACTTACCTACCTGCTATTTTCACTGAACCAACCTTTGGTCTTTTGTCAAAATTTTCTCTCCAAAACTGCCTACAGATCTGTGTGTGGTAAAGGGGTGAGGAAACAAGAGCTTCTAGAAAAACTATATGAGGGTGAACATTCAGTGAGCAACTAAACGAGGATGAACTCCTACATGAGGATGAACGTTCAGTGAGCAACTACGCTGCCGTCCTCCAGAGTGTGCGGCTGACCGGCACTCCTCCAGGACGCAGGACTGTCAAAGACTGCCGCGGCCATCTTTAAGTTAGCAAAGGCCCTAACAATACCGCCCCTCTTCACTCTTTATCTGAGCTCAGATACTCCTTTCCTCCGTCAAATCTGAACTTCAGCAATCATCTCAAGAAACCTGCCATGCCCTGGATGAGCATAGGTGAAACAATTTTATCTGCTAGCTGTAACTTATCTCTAAGAAGTCTGTTCAAGATAATACACATTTCCTACTTGGAATTCTAAGAGAAGGTTTTCAGTCTGGTATCCTCCCCAGGCCAACCCTGCAGATAGCTGTTCTTTCTTGTACTTGGAAGATTACACATCAGTCAGCAAACATTTTCTAAGTGCCTGTTGTTTACAGGGTCTGAACTAGCCTGTGTTATCTTAAATACTATTAAGTCTTGGAGTCTGGATCTGAGTTCACAGAGCTAGGTAGGGCAAAACTGGTGCCACTGCGCCACCTGGAGGTTGTAACAACAAAAAGGGTACATCAAGAACCAAGCTTCAACCTTCCCAACTAAGGTGTTTCCTCTTCAAATATTCCACTCAAATGCTGTCTTGGCTGTGATGGTAAATACATGATTGTCTTTGTCCAAATTCACAGAATGGTACTAACCTAAGAGGGTGAATTTTACTGTATGCAAATTATCTCAAAAATAAAACACTGACTTTGTGGGTATGAACATCGGGACAGTGGTAGCAAAATGCCTGCATCAGTAGGTAGAAGGTGTCGCCCAGTTACCTCAGCAGGTCCCTGACTCCACAAAAATTTTTAATTCCTAGGAATTCTTATTATGGAAATTTTCGAATATACCTAACAGTAGAGAACTCTTGATTTACCATTCACCCAACTCTTGATTTTTTTTAATGTTATTAAGTGGCATTTTTTTTAAATGTCATTTTCAAAATGTATGCTAGTATTTAGCAATATAATTAACTTTAGAATGAGTGTTAAATGTATCTGGGCAAACACCCTTGGACTCAAGGAGGAAGTGAAGGTATGTAATTGCAGCCACTCTTAAGCTTGTTGGCAAGTCACTCTTCGTCACTACAGAGAGGCAAATGAGGCAGTATATTCCAGTACCTTTTACATTATATTCGAATGCGAACACTGAAAAGGTCATTCTCCAAACAAGTATGCTTAGAATGAAAGTGTTCTGTTTTTGTGAGTAAAGACTAAAATTTCTGTGGCAACAATGGGTACATAAACCTACAAAATAAATCCTAAAAGATGAATTTTCTTACAAGACTACAAGACTTCTACTTAAGAGGATCTTCTTGACCGGCCCAAATGAGCCGGAAATCACTGAGACCTGGGCTTCCCCTCAGCTGACTTGGACCTGGAGGCGTGACAGCAGCAGAGGCGTCATGAGCGAGACAGGATGGGGTGTGTGACTGGTGCCGCAAGACCTTGAGCAAATCACTTAACTCCCCAGCCTCAGTTTCTTATTCTGTAAAAAGGTGAAATGCTACCTGATCAGAGCTGTGAAGGTTAAAAAAGAGATGCTATGTTAAGCTTTTGAGAAACAATGGCTATTATTACTGCCAGCCTGTGCTAAATGGGCTTAGCCAAAAATGAGTTTATTGCTTAAAAAAAAAAAGTCACTGTTGTATTCAACAACCCAGAAGGTACCGGGGCCTCCAAACCACCATCGTCAACTAAAGAACTGTGAGACTGAGAAACGATAGCAAAGGTAAGCGGAAAGGCCCCCTCCATGTATTTGAAATTTACGGACAAGCCAGGGAGCCAGCAAGGTTCCTGTTCAATTAAAACTCTAGTTTCAGTAGTTTTCTCTGTGACGTCTATGACGTCCCTGCTGATCTCACACGATGTCATCCTGTGTGCACAGTAAAGGTTGGATACCAGGACCACAAACTGCAGGAAACTCCTGGACAATTTCCAGCAGGGTGTTCGGTAAACCACAAGTCCCACCTTAGTTAACATGCAGACATCCTAGAAGCTAAGGGGAGAGATTCCTCAAGAAGTGATTCTTCGGACCGGAACCACCTGTGCTGACGGGACAGTGGGCCCTATGTAACAGAGCTACCACTCACAAGCACAACTCACCTCTGTGTCAACTGAGACAAATGGCTTAAAACCCAAAGTTTTTTAAGCCAATTCTCTCGTGGGCAATGTACATTCATTCATGAGGTATTAAAGAGTTTCAAGGCATTTTCAGCTCCACCATCACATCTTTGTATTAATTCAGTGACAAAACCTCAGGGGAGGGGGGTAGTAAACAACAACAAAAACCCCCACCAACTCAGGACTGACTATTGGTTATTCTGATCTTCCTGGACAGAAGGTTTCCTAAGGGCTAAGGGTAATGAAAAATGCACAAATTTAACCAGGAAACGATTCTCCAGGTCGGTCCCACCCACTATCCAATTTGTGAACTATGTGTTTACTAAAAGGACATTTCGAGAAAGAACAAAACCACCAGTCCCACCTCCCCAATACCATGACTTTAAGGAATTGTGTCTTATGGCTGTCCACGCACACTAAGTTGCTTCCTAAGCAGTCTGGGCTCAGCGCAGCTGGAGCCTGAGCGTTCTCTGTCAGTTCCAAGTTCAGCCCAGAAGCCCATCACCCCAGTATATGGAGAAGAGGGAAAAGCAGCTCACATGCCTCCTTAAGCCAAGAACTGAGCCCCATGGTGGTGGTGGGTGGAAAAAGGAGGCCAGCAGAACAAGTTCTGTGCATCTTTATCAACCAAGAAGATGAGCTCTGGTCCCCATCAAGTGTGAAATTTGGTGCTTCTCTGTCCCAGTCACCAATGCTGGGGCCTCTTCTCAAAATGTGAAGACTGAACAGAAACAGGGCACCCCAGCTCAGCTCTTCCTCACCACCACTGCCCAACTAGCCACTTCCTTTTACATCATCTTTTCAAGAGCCCAGAGATACTATGGAAAATGGAGGTGAGGATGAGCCCAACTGCACAGCACCCCAATCCTACGCTTTTACTTTGCATATGTTGTCAAGAGGAGCAAGATTTCATTCTATTCCATACACAAAATGAAATCTTTAATGGCTGATAATAACAGAAAAGAAATACACACCACATTCAGACAATTGCATAAGTACCGCTTACTAACGAATCTGTGTGTAAGGATCACACTTCCTGCGCTCTAAGGCCAATACAGCAGCTTCAGTACCAAAGAGCGAGTTTTCTTAGTCAAGTCAAAGGAGTTTTCTCTCTCTAAACAACGTCAAGATAACGTTCCATTTTTAGGCCGTGGTTTTCGTAACCCTGCCACCCTTGTCAGGACGTTTCTGATTATCTTTTCTTCTTTAGAAAACTCTTTCTCATACCACCACCATCTTCTACCCTCTTGATCATTCTATCTACTGCTAAATGAAATGGACTTTCGTAAAGAAACGCTTACAACCCACTGACTTTCTATTCTAAATTGAACGAGTTTTCCAGTCTGCTACATGGCTGTCTTCTTGGTTTCCTTTAGGAAGTCTTCCCTGATACTCATCCTCATTTCACCAGAGCACACCCCTAAGTAACCTCTCCAGAAGGGCTGCATGCAACATAAAACGAATCCTTTAGGCATCAGAAATTGTCATTGTTTTGCCCTTTTGTTGGACAGATAGCTTTGCTGGATCAAGAATCCTATGTTATAGTAATTTTCCTCAGAAATTTCAGAACACTGCTCCTCTGTCTTCTAATTATCTATTGCTGTTGAAGAAAATTCTCATTCGGGTATAATTATCATTCTTTTGTAGGTGACCTATCTTTTCTCCCTGGAAGCCTTCAGGCTCATCCTCAGTTTTCAAAATGTCCCAAACAGATTGATACCTGGGTGACCCTGGGTCCCTGTCCCTGTGGGTGGCCTCTTCCTAAGGAGTAGGGTCCAAGGCAGCCTGACGCAGGGTGGAAAGGCCTCATGGGTGCCTCCTGAGCTCAGAGACGAAACATCCTGGAGTTTCTTTCAGAGGGCTGAGGACAAGCTTTAAGATCAGCTGCCCCAGTTCTCCAGCAACAGGAACACGCAAAAGGTCAACACCTAATTACTTCTACTGCTCACTGCCCAAAAGTCCCCACCTCTCTGAAAAGCTTGCCTCAGTCCTCTGCTCCTCCACCAAAGCCACTTCATAATATATAATTTAGAGGAATATTTACTCTTCCCTCTTGGCCCATCTGGATCTCCACCAGCTCTTGCAATGCTGTGCTTTCTTTTCTTCAGGATACTAAACCAGACTCCACCTGCCCTGAAATGCAGACCAGCACCCTCTCCTACTTTCGCATCACCTAAGGAGCAAAGCTTTTTAATGTGCATTAAAAAAAAAAAAAAATGCACATCAAAATGTGCATTTTGATGCCTCTTTTGCCCCCTCCCCAAGACAGTCAAGCTGCTTCTCAATCTTCCACCATGCCCTGCCAACTCAGCACATTTCTTCACACGTACAGTCCTGACCTCTAGCTCAGGCCTTTGCAAGCTCTTCTCCCACTTTCTGGCTGTACCTGCACCCATCCAGCCTGGATACAGCTGAAAAGTATCTCTGATCACAAAGCCCCCTTTCTCTGCTGCTCAAACCCTTCACCAGGTGGCTGCTACATACAAGGAAGCACGCGTCTTGGCCCACTTTTCAGACTCCAGTAATCTGGTTTACATTCACCTAAACGCAATCATTTCTCGGTTTTGTTCAGTCGCTCCGTCGTCCCGGACTCTTTGCTACGTCATGGACCGTAGCACTTCCCTATAAGCACCCTAACTCACAGCGAAGCTCGGCTTTTCTGCTTTCTGAACAGGTACTGGATACTGAGCGTGCGCTGTGCGCAGCCTGTCCCGGCATGGAGGCCACGCAGACAGCCGCCCACCTATCAGAATTCCTTTGTCCCTCAAGGCCCAAATCAAATGCTCCCCTCCCCAGAGCTCTCCTTGACTCCGTGTTCCACGTGTTTATCACTGGGACAGCAGCCCATGCCCTCAACAAATCTGAGTACCGTAAGAAAGTTACAACAAACTTTAGCAACTCTGTGACAATGTTAAACACAGGCATGATATTTGGCTCAATCTGCCCAAAAACTCTTGGCCTCACTGCTGATTACGTATCCTACAGATTCCATTTTCAGTTGTACTTTGGGGTGGGGTGGGGGCACAGCAGGGCACTTAGTTATCTAATTCACATACCTATATTTAAAATATGAATAGCAGTAAGAGCTGGAACATGATGTCAGTAACAAGAGGATAGGGATTTACCTTTTTTAAAGCCGTGATAAATCAGAAATACATTAATTTTTATATTCCCTACCACTACCGTTTCACTGGGAAGGAGAAAAGGGTACAGACTCTTTTATCGAAGCATGATAGGATTCTTATACCCACATGACACGTGGAGAAACGAGGTTTCAAATGGCTGGAGGCCACCCACCTTGTCTCTGGCAGGCAGGGAGAAACCAGGACACCCCAGGGTCTCCAGCTTTTCTCTACTCTGCTCTCCAGAAGAGGAGACGGAAGAAGTGTTCACTCTGTTAGAACAGGCGTGCACAGACTTCTTTCTCACTCTACAATCCTGTCCTTGCCTCAATCTTCTGGGTTGTTTCAGGCTCCATCCAACCTCAAGTACGTAAAAGGAGACCACCTGCTCCAGATTTTATCAGTTTATTTAAAATTTTACATCTCTGCGGGTTCTCTCCTGTCCTTATAAAAACTGCCAAGCAGCACTAGAAAATAATGTAAAAGGGGACCAAGGTTTCTCTAAGGACCCAGCTGGTTTCAGTCAAAACAATTAAACAGTCATTGGGTTCACACCTGCCTGCCTGCTTCTTACCTTGGACAGTTGAGCACAGGGTCCTAGACCTAAATCTGTGATCCCTTCCTGTCATGCCAGCTAAAAATCAACAAAACACCAGTAGCCTAACTGATGACACATTGAAACTGGAGCGGATGAAGTCCTTCCTACTGGTCAGTTGCACAAACCCAGTATAGACTCAGGGCTCCAACAGCTTCAGACCAGGACAATACCCGCAAATTTAAAATGTAGACAAAACAGCCAGGAAGTAGTGTAAAGACATCCATTTCCAAACAAAATATTAAAACGTGCAACTGTGTTTATTCACAAGCAACATCAATTACAGAATTTAAAAGTATGTATTTGCTTCCTCTCATTCAAATCTGAAACGGTGCCACTTAAAAGCACAGTCACCACTGAAAATAAAAGCCAACCGCTTTTGTTTTCAGAAGCTTCCCGGCAGCAAGAACAAACCACTATTGTTATTTAGGCACCAAAAATCACAGCTGGCAACACTCAAGCACTTTCTCTAACCGTAAGGAAGGGTAACTTACCTAGCAAATTCTGCTAGTTGTTTGGGATCTGAGAGGTCAATGCCAGGTATCCCTCCAGGAGGGAGTTTCTTTCCTGTCATATATTCTGAATAATCAGGAGGTGAGTTCTCTCCAATGATCTGTTCTTCAACCACCGTCTCATGGTCGATATCTTTTTTTTCATCTGAAAAACATAAGATGGACTGTCTTAGCTGAGTAAAGAAGTTATGTGAGCAAACACATTTTAAAAACTATAAAAAGTGCTTTCATTAGCAGCTTCTTAAATGGGGTGATTTACAGCCACTATCTCTTAACCACTCAAGCCAGTCTTTCCCCTCAATCTCTTAAAATTCTGTTTCAGCCTGAAGGTCACCAAAAATCTCAAGGCCAAAGTCAACAACTCTTCCCTGTGTTCCTTCTGAGCCTGGCGGGAAGAGCTGGCCATTATTATTTAAGTCCTCAGCACCCACCTCTCTCCTTCTATGCCCACGTCTCTAGCTGGCTTACTTTCCGCTTCCCTGTTTTCCTCCTCCCTCTTCTCAGAGTTCTGCTTTCTGTCCACCACACGCTTCCTGTTAACCACCAATTCTGCATGGCTGACTCAAATTTGATTTTCTAGCCTTCCCCTCTTAGCGAGCCTCTTGCCTACCTCTCCAGCTCCACATCCTTCACTCCAGCTACACTGGCCTTTACCTCAAATGCACCTTGGCCCACCCACCTCATGGCCTTTGCCCGTGCAATTTTTATTGCCTACAATGTGCAATCACAGCTGTGTGATTTTTGTCACCCACTTCCACTAGACTGTAAACTCTATGAGGACAGGGATACTTGTCAGTTTCGACCCCCATATAGCCTTCAGAGCCTGGCTCAGAGCCTGCATGTAGGTTTGCATGTGTGCTAAGTCGCTTCAGTCGTGTCTGACTCTTTGTGACCCTATGGACTGTAGCCCGCCAAGCTCCTCTGTCTGTGGGATTCTCCAGGCAAGAATACTGGAATGGTTGCTATTACCTTCTCCAGAGGATCTGCCCAACCCAGGGATCAAACCCAGGTCTCCCACACTGGAGGCAGATTCCTTGCTGCCTGAGCCACCAGGGAATGCTGGTTCTCAAATGTGTTCAAAGAATGTAGCGTAACTCCACTCATGCATCTTACCACCACCGCATCCAACAGGTTAAAAAAAAAAAAAAAGGAAGACTGACTCCCACCATCAGTCTCCTAGATTCCAAACACCAAGTCCTGTTTATCAGTCCAGGTCCTCTGCTGTCTGATCCCACTTTACCGCATCTAGTCTTTTATTCCTCCTTGGGTCAAATTCTCTCAGGGCCGGTTGATTCTATCACTCCAGCCTCAAGATTCTCACCTTGAACTCCTGGATTATTTATGAATAGTAACACTGACAAACTCTAAATCATGCTGTTTTGAACTTTTGTTGGCCTTGTCTCTCAAATTAGAGTGAAGCACCCGGAGGGCAAAATCCCAGCCTCCTCCTACTTCGGTGACTAAAGCAGAAAGTGTCCCAACTCTCAGCGCCCACTGAGAGCTCGTGCTTCTCCATGGAACTGTTTCACAACGAAAAACACAGGAGACAACAGTTTCAAACTCTGAGTGGTTCTCCCTTACGTTACAAGGAACGTTACAAAGTCATTACAAGGAACCACAGAACATCACAGCAGCTGACATTTTATTGAATGTTTACAAGAAAGCACGATTTTAATCACTGCATATATTACCCTATGTAGTGGGCAAATTAGCAAGTTCATTTTACAGAAGAGAGACCTGAGGCACAGAGAGCTAGGTGACTTGCTCAGGGTTAACCAGCCACTAAGTGACAGGCTGAACTCACGAAGCCTAAGATCCCAGCGCTGAGCTGTTAAACTCGGCCACCTCTTGTTTGGAACGAGAAAGAACCAGACCGTGTATCCTGGGTTGCCCCATTACATAGGAAGAGGCCTAAGAAAAAGCAGCTGGCTGTATTAAGGGCAGGAAATGTAGTTACTGATCACCAGCTACAAAGCTGGGACTCCACACCAACCAGATTCTTTCATTTCTCTCCTCAGGGCTGTGGTAATTCCTATACCCTCATCTCTCCAACTGAGGCACAGATACTGGGACATCAACCTTCTACTGGTACCAGAATGAACTGGTGTGTAGAGAGGCTACTTCCCCCCCTCCCACTGAAGCTATTTTTCTTCTCATGAAGAAACACTCTTGTTTGTATCTTTTTCATACAAGAAAGATGACAAGGTTGAGAATCACTGCTGCTCTGAGAGAGCCACTGATAAGGATTATGGAAGAGTGCCGGGGCAGAACGACGGCTGGATGCTTGGCATAATAGAATCACAAGCTCAAGCATTCCTTGTGTTAGTGCAACACATATGAACAGTCCTGGCACTGTTCTCGGCAGCACAAACAAAGCCAGGTCTCTGCCCTCATGGGACTCGTATTCTGGTGAGGGTAGTTGTCTCAGTTTAGGCTGCTGTAACAAAAATACCCTAGGGACTTCTCTGGTGGTCCACTGGTTGAGAATCTAACTGGCAATGCAGGGGACACGAGTTCAACCCCTGGTCGGAGAGCTAAGATCCCACAGGCCATGGGGCAGCTAAGCCCTCGCCGCAACTGCGCAAGTCCATGTACCGTAACTAGAGAGGCCACGCGTTACAACCAGAGGCCCCATGGGCTGCAACTAAGGCCCAATGCAGCCATGAACAATAAAGAAAGGTTTCAGGAACGCTCCAGACTGGGCTGCTTAAAAAGACACGGGCTCCTCACATTCCTGGAGGTCAAGGTGCCAGCTCATTCAGTCCCATCTTCGTCGTTCACCACCAGATGTCTCCTTGTTGTATCTTCACATACACATCTCATTCCATTACGTAACTTCTGTCTCTTCTTGAAAGAGCACTAACCCATTCAATGAAGGCTTCACTCTCAAACCTAGTAACTTTCTAAAGGCCTAAACTCCTAATAACACTGTATCAGGGACTGGGGCTTCAACACATGAATTCTGGGGTGACACTGAAGTCCAGTGAGGAAATATTAGATCAGAGCAGTTATCGGTTACAACAGTCAACATAGGGCACCCAGAGAACAGATAATTAAGAATCAGAATACAAAATATGCATAAAATAAACCTAAAGTAGAGGCTGACAAGATTTTTATGTCTAGTTTGGTAAAACACATTACTTATCATTTTGAATCATCCGTAACTTCACAACTGAGCAGCGTCAAGTATATTCATAATGTTGTGTAACCACTGAGCTTGAACTTTAGCCACTCAGTCACGTCTGACTCTTTGTGACCCCATGGACTGCAGCCCGCCGGCTCCTCTGTCCATGGAATTCTCCAGGTAAGAATACTGGAGTGGGTTGCACTGTATCTCCAGGGCATCTTTCCAACCCAGGGATCAAATCCGAGTCTCCTGCATTGCAGGCAGATTCTTTACCATCTGAGCCACCAGGAAGTCCATGTATAACTATTACCATCTATTTCCAAAACTTCATCATCCCCAACAGACACTTGCTACTCATTAAACAACAACCCCTCTTCCCCTCAGTCAGTGGTAACCTCTAGTCTACTTTCTGATTTCATGAATTTGCCTACTCCAGATAACTTTTGTAAGTGCAATCATATATTGTCTATCTATACCTGGCTTGCCTCACTAAGCATGTTTTCAAGGTCCACTGTGTGGCAGCAAATACCAAAATTTCCTTCCTTTTCACAGGTGAATAATATTCCTATACGACACAGATGACCTTTAGCCTATCCATTCATCTACTGATGGGCACTTGCGTTGTTTCCACCTCTTGGCTCGTGTGAACAATGCTGCTATGAATGAGGTTGTGCACATACGCCATCTATTTTAGAAATACAGTTTTATTGTAAACACAGCTATGCTCATTTGTGAATATACTGTCTATGCTGCTTTCCTGGCTACATGAACACATGGAGTTGTTCAGCTGCATCTGGACCTACAAAACCTAAACTACTACATATCTACCCCTTTACAGAAAAAGTCTGCTGATCTCTGGTCTTTATGATGGGATTTCACTCAGAATATGAGATTATACTATCGTGGAATTTTCCTCTTTGAAACAAGGAATGATTTCTGGAATCATTGGAAATCAAGGAATCAATGATGGGATTTACTACCAAAAATGACATTTATTAATAGGTCTTTAAAAACTCCACAAAAACAAACTTCTGTTGGTCTAAGTTCTAAATAATCGCTATGGTTACTGTACGATTTCACAATGAATGTTTATAAATTTGTATGTCTTACTTATTCCGTAACAAACAGTGTATTTCATAGAAGTTAGAGAATTCCCTAACAGTGTATTTCATAGAAGTTAGAGAACTCCTTGAAGGCCAGTGCACAGAAACCATAAAACAGACAATTGTTAACTATTTAACAACAACAGTTAAGAAAATCAACTATTCACACAGGAAGAAAGCCACATTTCAAAGAAGACTGCTAGAAAAACGACAAAGACGCTAGACCTACTGCCGGAAGAAATCAAAGGCCGCGTGTGCCTCATTTACAGCAAGAACTGGACACATATTACAGCAAGAGATCACATTATGTCAATGTTTGCTATGGTTTGGCCGTTGTATCTGATTTTTGCAAAGAAAGTCTTCAGAAGCTTTTGCCTAACAGAAATTTATGATGCTCTCAAAAGAGAAAAGCTGCATTTACAAACCACATGTACGTAACCTTCCCTCTTCAAAAAGTGTAAGTAAAAGGGAACGAAAAAGAACAAGAAAAAAACTCCAAAATACAAGTATTAACTCAGGGTTTTTTTGTACAGTTTTATTTAAACATGTTTTACTGTTATGTATGTATTCAAACAATTTCACTGTTTGCAGTGGCCATTATTACTCCTTCCATTTCATAATCACTGCTGAAATAGATTCACTGTATAGAGGCGGAAGAAGATGTTAACTGATCAGCTCTGAAACATGAATCTAAGCAAAGCCTGTTCATGGAGTGAAGTATCGAAATCTGCTTTAAAAATTGTATATATTTATTCTTCCCTGGAGTCTTCCTTGAGGCAGCACCCAGTTAATTATCTCATTGTTTTAGGAGATAGGATTAATCCACACTAGAAGTGTCATCAAATTAGTTTCTATACACCTGAACCTAACACAACACTGTAAATTAAAATGGAAACCAAGTCTCAGTATTCTTGTTTGGACAACAGCTGAGAAAACAAGTCACCGATTCAAAGAAGTAAGGTGGTAGGGGAAGTGCTGTATTGGGAACTTCCAGACAAAACTGTGCATTAGATGACTCTTGTACTCACTTATACTCCAGCCAGAGGCAAACCATCTACAACAGCAAGACCAGAGCTAAATGGCATGAGATGGAAGGTGTGCAAGAGCAGACTCTAGCCAATACCATCCATGAACAGGGTGGCACACTGTGTTATTTCAGCAGAAACAGCTCTTCTTTCACACGTTAAACACATCTTTACTTTCTAAGTTACCAAAGCGATAGCCACTCCCAGCCTAGAGAGACAGACTCAAAACATTTAGTCAAAAAAAAAGGCCTACGGAGCTAAACCATGCCGCAGGCCCAGAAAACAGCATCAGAGGTGGAGCTTCACGTGCTCTCCACACTTCAACCAAGCTGCTTTGCTCGCAGTGTTACTCAATGTCTGACAACACAACTTTCCTCTCTTCTCTTGCCCACCTCTCATGCCCGATCTGGGCTTTGCAAAGCCCACGTCAAGATCTCCTTCAAGATGCCTCTCATTCCTACCGCTGCCCCGTGTCTGGCTTCCTTCATTTATCAAAAGGCAGCCCACCTATCTTACGTTGTTCAGTCGCCAAGCTGTGTCTGACTCTTCGCGACCCCACGGACTGCAGCACGCCAGGCTTCTGCTAAAACAAGGTAACACGTTAAATGGCAACCAGTGTGTCTGGAAAAGAGGTGTGTACCTTTATTCCAAAAAAAACAAACCTTTATTCCCCTTTGCCCCACCTCTTGGGCCTAAGGGGAAGAGTAGGTCTCATGCTCAATCGTTTTTAAAGAATGCTGAATAAGCAAGTAAAGAATCACCTTCAATTACATTGCTTAAATGTAAGTCTTCTGGCCGTTCAAAGACATTACGTGAACTCTGACACTGTACCAGCTGGAATCGCTGCACTGCCATCACTCATGGCTCCCTTCATGGAGAAAACAGTTGATTTTAGAACTCAGTCTTCACTAAGAAAAGCCTGATTCCCCTAGAAGTCTATCCTGTCTTGGGATCAGCTGTCAGCAGTATGGTTTCCTTTTTGTCTTGATTGCAAGGAAGCTCATTAAGGTTGACACTAACATTTCCTTTTTTTCTGTGATCCTGATTTTCTGTTCTCATCCATTTCATATATTTACCTATTTCTCTACTTATTTATTTGTGGGTCAGCTGGGCTGGATTTTGTTTCTCCACACCTTCCATCTTAGGCCATGAACTTTGGTTTGACCATTCCAGGTAACTTTTGGCCATTATTTACTCACCACTGCCACCAACCCAAACTTGACCAAAATGTACATGTGTGTCACGCTAAGGCGCTTCAGTCATGTCTGACTCTTTATGACCCTATCAACTGAAGCCTGGCAGGCACTTCCATCCATGGGAATTCTCCAGGCAAGAATACTGGAGTGGGTTGCCATGCCCTCTTCCAGGGGATCTTTCAAACCCAGGGATCGAACCTGCGTCTCCTGCTCTGGCAGGTAGGTTCTCTACCACCAGCACCACCTGGGAAGCTCCAAAATGGAGCAGAGCTAAACAACTGAGATTCACTGCTAAGCAACAAGCAAAACTCAGACACAGGCTGTTTTCCACATTTCTCCACTAACAGAGGTCTCAAATAGGGACGTTATCATTTACTGAGTACCTATTTCATGTCAGTAACTGTTACATTAATTCAAACAAAACCTTTATATTAAACTCTTGTTTTTGGTCACAGAAATCAAGCCTCAGAAATGTGAAGTGGTAGGACTTCCCTTGGAGAAGACGATGGCACCCGCTCCAGTGCTCTCGCCTGGAGAATCCCAGGGACGGGGGAGCCTGGTGGGCTGCAGTCCATGGGGTCGCTAGGAGTCGGACACAACTGAGCGACTTCACTTTCATGCATCGGAGAAGGAAATGGCAACCCACTCCTGTGTTCTTGCCTGGAGAATCCCAGGGGGAGCCTGGTGGGCTGCCGTCTATGGGGTCGCACAGAGTCGGACACGACTGAAGTGACTTAGCAGCAGCAGCAGGACTTCCCTGGTGGTCCAGTGGTGAAGACTCTGGCCCTGCCACTACCAGAGCACAGGTTCGATTCCTGGTGGGGGGACAAAGACCCCACATGCTGCAGCACTGCATGGCCGGGGGAAAAAAAAAGAAATGGAAAGCAATGTATTCAAAGCACAGTTAAGTGACAGATCCAGGATGTCAACCTAGAACTGATTAACGTCCATGCTTTTTCTGACTCTTTGCGACCCCATGCACTGTAGCCTGCAAGGCTCTCCGTCCATGGGATTTTCCAGGCAAGAATACTGGAGTGGGTTGCCATTTCCTTCTCCAATGGCTTTAATAAACGGTTCTTTACTCTCGCCTCACCCTTAACTACTCCTTTTCTTAAAGCAGGAATAAGATCAGAGTGGCACTGTGGATTCCAGGCCAGGATTCAGCCTGAGAGCGCAATCTGCAAGCACTCATTCAGTTCTTCACGGAGACTCCTCCCTGTGCCCTGGACCACCTGCAGGGTTTCCCCAAGACTTACCACTCTACAGAAAGTAGACAGGCAGCAAGTTAAAAGATAAACGCAAGCAATTTCAGACAGTGCTACAAAGAAAATCAAACAGGGTTACGAGATAAGAGTTATAAGTGCTAACTTGAAAGGATGAAAGGGCAGGCCTCTTAGAGCTGAGACTTATGGACATCTGGGATCAGAGCACTGGATGCAGAGGTGCTGCTTCCAGAGAACAAGTGCAAAGCAACAAGTTCAAGAAACTTGGGAAGGGTGGAGCATAATGGAGCAGAGGGATAAGAAGGAAGTCTGGAAGGAAAGCAGGGGCCAAATCATGTGTGGCCTGGCAGGATATGAGAAGTCTGGATTTTACTGAATGCAATAATGTGTCTCTGGGATGTGTGTGTAGAAATAAAATGTTAAGTTTACCAGTCTAAAAATCATTTTTAAATTTACAGTTCAGTGGCATTAAGTATATCCACACCTGTTGTGTTTGGAGAATTTTTAGGCAAGGGAGTGAATTCATATAATTTAAATCTTAGAAATCAAATTCAGAAAGGAATAATGTGTGACCCAATCAGATCCCCAGAAGTGAAATCCATAGTCTGTATTTGGTCCTTGTCAAGTCTATAAAAATGTATTCAGTCAAAGAATCACATGTAATACTACAAATTACAAGTGAGATACTGAAAAAATGCAAAATTCAAAACCAACTGTCTATTTGGAGTTGTGGCAGCAGTGTCTCTCCAATTTTTTGGTGATGCTTAGAAGCGAGAAGAAAGGGGAAAGAAGAGGGCTGAGCTGAGAACTGTAACCCTGTGGAGTGTCTGAAGAGTGTGTGACGCCGCTCTGTGAGGCACTAAAATTCTACCTGGTGTTTGTGACTCTCCCAGAAGAGGAGACAGGGTCCACCACACAACAGCTTCCACAAAACAATGCCTCTCTCCCAGCCCCTCAGCTCTTACACTCAAGGGGAATAATTTACACAATAAAGAAGAGTCCCTCACAACCATTTACATTAGCTTATTGTTTAATCCTATCTGAAACCACAGTGTAAGACTAAAGTAACTGAATAGTTAACAAGAATTTTGCCCTACAGAGTTCCTATTATCTCACCGTGTCATGTTAAAATTGGGTCGTTTTGCTTTAAGAAATTGAGTACATTGCTTCCTTTTCTCACAAAGGAATTCATAAAGTAGAATGTCTTTGCTGTAAAGGAAATGAAAAATGCCTTCAGGGGTCCTCCTACCCTACCAGGGCATTTTACAAAGACCCCAAGGGCGGAAGCTGAGACACGCCAAGGTCAGGTCTCTGGTCACTGCCCTCTGAAGGGAAATTTGATGCTCCTGCTAACAAGATTCTCAAAAACCACTGGGCTTGCTGTTATTGATAATTAATCACTTGGTTAAACACAATGGGACCTACTAACACAAGACCCTTAAGACTAAGAAACAGCTCCTCTCCCGACCTGTTCACCATAAACAGGCACAAGTTCACACAGTCTAGTCAACAGCTCCCAAGACCTCCCTGCATCTTCCTAACCATCTGCCAACAGTAAAGAAATACTTGTTTTTTTCAACATCCACGTGGTGTTTCAGATGCCAAATTTTGAAAATATTGAGTACAGCGAATGCTTAATACTGTAGAATACAACTCACTAGTAAAATTTAAAAATTACAAAAAGTTTTCACTTTTACCCTCTTCCTATGGAAGTAGTAAGGGCAGTTTATAAACTGGTCACCAAACGTAGATCTTGAGAAATGTTCATTCTTAATAACTGCTTTTACTAATAACCTGTTATGAGCCCTAAGTTTCCCAACCTTAAAACAAACTGATCTTACTAAAGGACACTTCAAAATAAATAGAAAGCCTTTTTGTAAATATTCACCCAGGAGTATAGCATATTTAAAAAAAATTATTCTTTATTCTCTCCCCAAAGCCTGAAATGTTAGTTTTAGGTAGGTCAGGAGTACTGACCTTTCTGATTCAGATTTTTCTTTTCCTACTGGAGGAGACAGCTGTTGACTAGGGGTGGGAGGGAGGTTAATAACCAGGAGACAGAGGCTTCTAAGTAAGCCAGGGTTCCAGAGCCACAGGTCAGGAAGCAGGATCTATGAGTCAGGCTGTCCTATGTAGGTCATGGGGGTGACACGATTGCTTTGGAGGGTTCTCTGGACTTGGCTCCGTGGGAGTTTGCATTTACAGCTTCTTTCCTTAATGATAAACAGCATGTTAAAAAAGGAAAAATAGTGGATTGTCAGGACTAGTAATTTTTGGCAAACTTGAACTTTCTGAATATATAAAAGTGAGAAAAAATTTAATACTTTTTGACTCTCTTTCAATTTGCTGCTTTTAATATCAGTGGTTTTCTGGTCTTAGATATTTTACTCAGTCTAGCACAAAGCACTTCTATATTCTGTCTAACAGAAGATAATTAAAATACTTACAGCCTTGAGTGAAGGTCACATATTCTAACTACCTGAAACCTCAAGATTCAAAAGCCTTTTTAGTTCCTCTCAAAACTAAATGTTTTAAATACACAGATTTTACTATCAGCTTTCCTACTCAACCCAGTGATTTTGTTAAGTGGTTTATTTTTTAGTATTTTCTACAAGATAGGATGTCCCTCCTAAACTATTGTGATGAACATCTAGGGGGAAAAATACATAATACCATGCCTTAAATTTAACAATAATTAAATGTTCATTAATTATACGCTAGGAAAGACGCAAGAACAAATATGGGCCTTAAGCAAAGGACTGCAGATATTCAAAACACAGTTAAACTGTGATTAAATGCTAAAACACGTTCAGTCTTAACTAGACCTTAATTTTCTCATCTGCAAAAATAAGGCAGCTTCTGTGGCATAGTATTCAGCTGTAAAAAGTAACGAAGTACATTCTACATCTTGGAAGAATCTTGAAAACAGACTAAGCCAGACACAAAAGCAATATAGTGTATGATTTCATGTAAATGAAACATCCAGAACAGGCAAATCCAGGGGAAAAGCAGATTAATGGTTGGGGGGGTGGGGAGGGAAGTAATAGCCAGTTTTTCTGGGGTGATAAAAATGTTCTAGGATTAGACAGTGGTGATGATTCCACAACCTGGTGAACAAAGTAAAAAGCCACTGGACCAGGCACATGTGATGTCAATTAATTAAAAAAGAAGAGGGGGAAAAATAAAAGCATATCTCTAGGGACCCTTTCAGAGCTAAAACTACTCTCCTACAGGAATACTAGAATTCCCTCTGCCATTCCATCCAAAAGATGCAACCGCACAGTTCAGTTACTCTGTGGGAAGTTTAAATGAAGATGGCAACAAGCAAGAGCAGCCCAAGTCCAAGTGCTTTGTTTCTCATTACTTTTTTTCCACCAAGAGGTGCTACCAATTAAAGAGTCCTGATATACCCTATGTGTATTGTGATTTTTTAAAAGAACTTTAGGTTAACTAAACTTGAGCTTAGACCAAGGGACTATTTTAAAAATTCTCTTGCCTAGGATCAGATGTAATCAAGTACACGAAAGCACTGTGCATAATGCCTACCAGTCAACTCACAGAAATTAAGCCTAACAATTAACCCGCTTTGATTTCTTCATCTGTTATCAGTTATCCTATTTCATTTCTGAAGATGAAACCAAACGCTGAATTTAAACCTGGGACATGTAGAGTTAATCACAAACTATTTCACTTCTCTTCGGTAATGATTCCAAACCACAAGGACAAGGAAGGGGCACAGTTTACCACAAAACATGGCAGAGAAAACAAGCAGTTCTATGTCACTGCCATCAAATGTTTATAACCACCTTTATGCAGAGTACTGCAACAGGCCAAACAACTAACTCTTTAAAGAAGGGGACTTTAAAATATCCCTAAAACTGTACAAGCCTGGAGCAATCACTTGCAGAGGAAGTAATGACTTTTAAGCTAACTTGATACATAGCACTTCCAGTAAAGTCTACATTATCAAGCATTCGTTCCGGGTATGGAGAAGTGGGTCAGCAATTTGGTAAGATCAAATGCAGAATACGTAAAATATCCTGGTTTGCTAAATTACTTAAAGCCAACGTGACCATACTGTGAGAAAAAGAAAATACAGCTTCATGTGGTTAATGCATCTTTACCTAAATACCTAATGATATCCTGAATTCACCAAGTGGTGGTTTAAAACGTAACTGAATCATGTCCAACTCTTTGCGACCCCATAGACTGTAGCCTGCCAGGCTCTTCTGTCCTTGGGGTTTTCCCCAAGAATACTTGGGTGGATTGCCATTTCCTTCTCCAGGGGAATCTTACCCACCCAGGGATCGAGCCTGGGTCTCTTTACCAGCTGAGCCACCGGGAGAAGCTCTGAATTCCGCAAATTCATCAGTAACCAGCACAGCCTCCCATAATCCACTACTATTAATAACGGAAAAGCATGGCTTCTAGTTCCTACATGACCACTGTGCAACCATTCTGCACTACCAGAAAGTATACCGAAGGTATCTTTGCATAGCCTAAGTACTAAGATATGTCTCATTTAAATATACAGCTCCTGCGAAACTCAAGCTACTGAGAGCTCCACAAGGCCCTCAAAACCCAGAGCAGCAGCGCTATGAGAAGTGCTGTCACACTTTTTTTTTTTTGCTGTCACACTTTTGAGGGCACCTCCGCTCCACCGGCGGTCCTGAGTCACAGATCCACAGAAACCTGGAGCTTTCACAGTAGATACAACCAGACCTGCTTCAACCCAGTCTTTCTGCCTATTTCACTCGTTCTCGTGAATTTTAACAACCCTAAACACGCAACGTTCAGATTTCGAGGCTTCATCCAATTCTGAGAATATACATTAAACAGAGTGGGAGCAACTGCGGTGAAAAGGGTTCTACCACTTTAATTATCCACGCACTAGGTTAACTCGTTACGGCAGGACTCTTCTCAACCTATTTACTTCAACCAAAATTTAACAAGATGGCCTGTGGACAAAGTAATAAGATAAGGACAGGAAAACACCAATTACAAAGTAGAATCAAAAAAAAAAGTAGAATTAATACAGATTTATACATGCAGACAAGTCTTTTCTGCCCTAGATATTTTTCCCGGTCCTCGTTCACAGCAGTGTTGAAGAGCAGAAAAGACCCTTTTCTAGAACCCCTTCTTTTCACTGCAAGTTTTCTATCAAGACACGTGAAAACTTAAATATTCGATTTTACCAATTTAATGGCAAGCGTGCAGAGCCAAATAACTTAAGAAAACGCAACTCCCTCAAGTGCGAAGGATTCAGTCCTCTGCAAAACCCCGCGACCCCTCCCTAGGCGCCGCGGGGGAAGCAGAGGCGAAGGCGCCGCCGCCGCGCGGTGACAGCGGCCCCGCCGCCGCCGAGCCCGCACACGCGAGCCCGACGTGCCGCCCAAGTCCCGCCCCGCGAGGCGACGGGAGGCGAGCCGAGGCAGCGCCGCGCGGCCGCAGGGCGAGCGCAGGGCCGCGGCGCGCGCCTCCCGGGAGCCGCGGCGGCTCCGCGCAGGAGCGGGGGGCGGAGCCGGGCCCGCGGCGCCCCCCAGAGGAAGGCCCGGGAACGGCGGCGAGGGCGGCCCGGGCCGGGCGCGAGGGCCAGGCCGCGCCGCACCGCCAACGCCCTCCCGCCGCCCCCGGGGGCCTCGCGGGCGGGCGGGCGACGCGGACAACGGGCCCCGGGCCGGCCGTTGGCCGTGCGCGCCCCGCCCCGCGCGCCCCGCCCCGCGCCGCGCGGCCGCCCCGCCCGGGGAAACTACGCCATTGCGGCCTAGCGGGCGGCGCCGCGCCGCCGCCGCCATCTTCGCCGCGCCGCCGCCCGCCGCCCCCGCCATCTTTTGGGGCCGCCATACTTGCCCCGCGAAGAAGATGGCGGCGCCCATCACACACATAAAACATGGCTTCCCTTCAAAACAAAAACATCCCCGGGGCCGGCACGCGCCGGCGCTCACCTGAGGACCACATGGTGACCGAGAACTCGCCCTCCAGGGTCTTGATCTGCACCTGCTTCTGCTCCCACTTCTTGTTGCCCGCGTCCGCGCCGCCCGCCGCCCCGGCCCCGCCGCCGAGGTAGCCCTTCTTGCCGCTCTTCTTGCCGCCGCCCTTCTTGACGCGGCCGCCGCCCGACGACGACGAGCCGCCGCCGCCGCCGCCGCTCTTGCCGGCCGCCGCCACGGTGACCAGCGTCTGCTCGATGTAGTCGTCGTCGCCGCCGGCCGGCGCGGGCACCGGGATGAGGATCTGGTCCTCGAAGCCGTCCTCGGCGCGCAGCCCGTCCGAGTCGTCGCCGCCCACCACCTCCTCGCGCGTCTGCACCAGGATCACCTCCTGGTGGTGGTGCACCTGGGTCGGGTCGTCGGTGACGAGCGGCTGCAGCGCGATCATGGGCGGGTGGTGGTGGTGATGGTGGTGGTGGTGGTGGTGGTGGCCCGCGTGCCCGTGGCCGCCCCCGCCGCCGTGGTCGCCGCCGCCGCCGTCCTCGTCGTCGTCCTCCTCCTCCTCCTCCTCGCCCACCACCGTGGTCTCGATGGTCTCCACGGGGATGGTCTCCACCTCGATCTCGTGCAGCTCCACGATCTCGGCCGGCATCTCCGAGCCGTCCGTGGCGATGTAGAGGGTGTCGCCCGAGGCCATGACTGAGGGCTCGGCCGCCACAGCCGCGGCGGCCTCAGCTCCGGGGCTGCGAGGAGGCGGCCGGCCGTGGGGAAGGAAGGCTGAGGGAGGAAGGCGGCGGGCGGGCGGGCGGGGGGGAGAGGGGGCGGGCGGCGGGGGGAAGGGGCGGGCGCGGCGGCGGCGGCGGCGGGCTTCCCCGCCTCCTCGCCTCGGTGCGCCCCGCGCTCGCTCGGCCGCTGCTCGCCCCGGCGCCCCGCCGCGCCGCGCCTCGGCCTCCCGCTCTGGCCGCGCCTCCTCCCGCCCTCCGGGGCCGGCGCTCTCCGCTTCCCCCTTTTCCTCCTGCGCCTCCGCCTCCTTCCACACAAATACCAACTCCTCACCCCGAGCCCAGATCTCGCCGCCGCCGCCGCCGCCACACTCCGCTCAGGCTCGGCCTCGCGAGACTTCCGTGCTGCCTCGGCCCGCCCCGCCGCCTCGTCCCTACTCGCCTGCTCGCCTGCTCGCTCCTCCTCCTGGGCCAATCGAGCGGCCCGTGCGCCGCGGCGGCCCCGCCCACTCAGCCCGAGTTCCTCCCGGATTGGGGGCCGCCGGGACGGCTCCCCCTCCCCTCCCCCCGCGCGCGCGCGCGCGCTGGCTGGCCGCGGCGCGTGACGTCAGCGCGCCGCCGCCTTCGCCGCTAGTCGCGCGGCTCCCGCCCTCCGCGGTGCAACAGCAGCGAAGCTCGCCGCCCTGGGGGGCTCCGGGCCGCCCTTTGGAGCGGGGCGTCGACGCTGCAGCCGCCGCAGCCGCCGCCTCGGGAGCCGGTGAGCCGTCCGCGCGGCCCCCCCGGCGCCGCGGGGGAGGGGGCCTGCGGGGCAGGGCCGGCCGAGCCGAACGCGGCGTCCCTGCCGGCGGGCCACGCGGGGGGAGCTGGAGGCGCGCACGGGGCGGCCCCGGCGGCCCCCAATAAAGTCTGGTTTGACGAGTAGCGCCTGTGCCTCGTTTTTCGCGTCAGGTGGCGTTTGCTCTTGGCACCCGGCTCCGGGCGGGCGACGGCGGCCGAATGAGGGGGGAGCAGGGCCAGGCGAACAAAGGCCGGCGGCGAAGGGGAACGCCGGCGGGCGGCCGCGGGCCCACATCTCGCCGCGAGCTCCGCGGTCGCGCGCCCTGCCGGGTCCCGGGCGGCTCGGGCGGGCGGAAGCGGCGCGCCGCGCCCCCGGTCCCGCCGTTGGGAGGATGTCCGTTATCCTTTCGTGACCCGCGGAAACCTGCGACTTAGCCGTTGGGTGCCTGCTTCCCTGTAGATCTTAGAACTGGCTGCAGGGTCCCGGCCGCCGGGTCGGTAGCTTGGCTTGTGGCTTCTGAGCATTTCCTTCTCAGCTTCCCTTTCTTCGCTCTCCAGCCAGTCGTTTCCCCTCGACCACCGTCTTCACCTCTTTTTCACCCGTGTAGACGCTCCTCCTCACGCTCGCCAGGCTTTGCATTTGTCTCCTTGTTGAAAAGGCCACAAATTTTCCCGCCCAGTTCTCCTTTATACCTGCAGCAGAGGTCCCCCCCTCCTTTTTTTTTTTTCCTGGTGCGAATTCAAGGCAGGTTAAACCTTCCTAAATGGTTATCTATGTTGCAGCGATGTGGTCTTGCCCTTGTTCGTTGTTTTGGTCGACCTGACTTTGGGTTTGAAGCAATAGAAATAAAAACTAGTTTTTAAGAAAGAAAATCACGCGAAACAGAGAGTGTGTCTTTTTTGTACTCCTTTTGTGGTGTGAATTTCTCAAATGTATATTCATTTTTACCCTGTCTTTCGGAGCAGTATTCTCGCAGTTGAACACCACGGTTATTCTGAACTGTAATACATCAACCTTAGATCCAATTTGTTAAAACAAGCAGGTGTCTTTTTTAAGAACCTTTAGAGGAAAGTTTGTGTATTCTGATTAAAAAGTGATTTTGTCTGTCTCATTTAGTCCCCACTTATTTTGAAATGACATGGACTTGAAAATGTTAGTGTGGGGAGTGAAAAATTGGATCATTCTGTCTTTGCATCTGAGTTTTAAATCCTGAGTAATTCCTTTTGGAGTGTTGCACCCACACAGTTTGAGAAAGTCACGTCTGTTGAAAGAAGTCATTTCTGGCTTCATAGCATATAAATTCTGCATAAATGGTTCATAAGTGAAAACCCAGTTGTGGTAGAATTTGTATATGGCTTAATTGATTTCACTTTCCCCACTCTCTAGTAATTGGTGGGAGGGTGTCTTTGCAAGTAGTTGGTACTTCCTCATAGATACCAGAAATGGGGGAAGTACCTAGTTAGGTCACTTAGCTTCTGAGTCATGGGTCTGCAGAGTTCACAGTCAAGTGGAGGAGGCTGGAAGGGTTTAGCTATCAGGAATGGTGATGGGTGGGAGACAACACCGAGAGGCAGCTGT
Source organism: Bos indicus (assembly GCF_029378745.1). Lineage (NCBI taxonomy): Eukaryota > Metazoa > Chordata > Mammalia > Artiodactyla > Bovidae > Bos > Bos indicus. The sequence goes on along the minus strand of NC_091780.1, from coordinate 65,225,553 downwards.
TCCCCTGCTGCATGAAAACTTCAAAATTGCCCTAGAGTAGGTGACCTGTTGGATTAAGCCTTAAGTTTTCTTTGATGGGAAACTCTTGTTCTCTGCTCTTTAGCTTATGACTAGGCATCCAGAGACAAGGTGCTGTATTTGCTCTTGCCTGTTTCCATTGGCTGTAAAGGTGAAAAATCCATTTAAAAGGACAGGTTAAAGTGCAGTTCCAGAGCCACAGGACTCTAAAGGTAGGGCTAATTTTATTGCTTTTATTTTGTTCTGTTTGGGCAGAGTAAACTGAACCAGTAAACCTTCTCTCTGAACTTCTTTGTGCTTAGTTGCTCAGTCATGTCCAGCTCTTTGCGACCCTATGAACTGGAGACCACCAGGCCCCTTCTGTCCATGGGGATTCTCCAGGCAAGAATACTGGAGTGGGTTGCCATGCCCTTCTCCAGGGAATCTTCCTGACCTAGGGCTCGAACCCAGGTCTCCCGCATTGCAGGCAGATTCTTTACCGTCTGAGCCAGAGTCCTGTTCTTTTGGCAGCAAGAAAACTAGCTAGTGCCCCTTAATTAAACTGGGTATCTTACAGCCATGTTTGCCTGCTTCTATTCTTCGGATCGTGAGGACAGACACCGTGGCTGGGTCCGTCGACAGCTTAATGCCTTGTGCGTGGAATGATTGTTTGGGTTTTGGTTCATCAGAAGACAAAGCCACCGTGACAGGACTTGGGTGTGAAAATGCTCAACTATTTTATGTGTCTTAAGAACTCCAATGAAACTTCCTGTCCACGGTGAAAATGAATGTCAGCAACTACATAAGAAGGTAGAAGACTGGAAGACTCAGGAGAGGTGTGTGAAGTGAGTCCGAGCTCACTAGTGGCTAAGGAGACGTGGCGACAGGCAGCCTGCCCGGAGTGTGTCCCTTGGCGGGATGGCCCCGCACAAAACGTGTGGACTGTGGCACACGGCCCTGTGGATGTCACCGCCCTCCCCCACGCCTCATGGCTCCCTTCCCACAACCTCCACTGGGTCTGCAGTGGGGCCATAAGACCACGGGGGTTAGGGAGGGACACGTGTGGCGAGGGTAGAGGGTGGGAGTGGGTGGAAGAATAAAGGATACGAATTGAAAGACACCAATATCTCTTTTCCTTCTTTTTTCAGAGTATCTTCTCATTTATTAATTATAAGGAGCCTAACAAAACTGATTCTAATTTCTGTTTCTAAAAGATCGGCAGCAGTGCAGGCAGTGAACTCATGCTCAGTTAACTTCCCTTACCGCAAACTAGTTTGGCTGCCCTATGAAACTGCTCTTTGGTTTTGTCTGATGTTAGTTCTTTTGGAGTTGGTTTTCTGCATCGGTAACAGTATTGTTGTTAAGTTGTCCTCCTCTTAGGACCCCATAAACTGCAGCATGCCAAACTCCCCTGTCCTCCTTTATCTCCTGGAATTTGCTCAAACTCATGTCCACTGAGTCGGTGATGCCGTCCAACCATCTCATCCTCTGTCGTCCCCTTCTCCTCCTGCCATCAGTCTTTCCCAACATCAGGGTCTTTTCCAGTGAACTGGCTCTTCACATCAGGTGACCAGAGTATTGAAGCTTCAGCATCAGTCCTTCAGTGAATATTCAGGTTACAGTGTGGAGAACACTAGCTCTGAGCACTGGCCCAGTCCCTTTGGCCACTAAGGAAGCCAGCTGAGAGAGGTGCTGTGGAAGGTCGCGTTGCAAGGTGTGTGATAGGGCTGCAGCTAGAGCGAAGTGTTTACCTCTTGTTAGGCCGCAGAGCCTTTGTAAACTTGGGGGTCGAACCCTGTTTCAGAGCCAAACTAAGTTGCCAATGAAATATTTAGAAAAAAATCAGGGTGAAAGTTTGTATTTAAGCACCTAGTTAGTCCTAGCTTGTTTGTTTTGGGGTTTTATGTTTTTGGAGGAGAACAAAAGAGTGGCTTTATTTCTTTGCCACACAAAGGGGGGCCACAGTAGGCTAGTACCTCAAGAACTGTGCCCCCCTTTCTGGTGAGTAGGGAGAGGTGGTATAGTCAGGCAGAGGTATGACAGTAACGGTCTTGATTCCTTCTGGAAAGTTGCAAAAGGGTGGATTGCTGACAAGATTAAGGTGTGTGCAGGGTCTTAGATGGTACCATGAGCTGCTCTGGTCCTTTGCCTGTGGTAGGTCACCCCTCGTTTGAATCAGTACAAATTAAAGAAAAACTGTCAGTGTGTATGGGCTTCCCTGGTGGCTCAGTGGTAAAGAATCCGCCTGCCAATACAAGAGACACAGGTTTGATCCCTGGGTTTGGAAAGATCCCCCCCCTGGAGAAGGAAATGGCAACCCACTCCAGTATTCATACCTGGGAAATCCCATGGACAGAGGAGCCTGGTGGGCTACAGTCCATGGGGTTGCAGAGTCAGACACGACTTAGGGAGTAAAGCAACAACGTAGGTAGCATACGTGTTTTTCTTAATCATCAAACCTATAGTGTGTTCTTGATTGTGGAATCTTTGAAACTGTGCCTGTTCAAGGGACCCTCCTCCCTACCCCCAAAATCAGTGCATGTATTAGACTTGGAGCTTAAACTGTGGTGATAGATCCTAATTGTACACATCTGTAAAGCTGACACACACCTATAAAGGCTTCCCTGGTGGCTCAGACGGTAAAGCGTCTGCCTACAATGCGGGAGACCCAGGTTCGAAGATCCTCTGGAGAAGGAAGTGGCAACCCACTCCAGTACTCTTGCCTGGAAAATCCCCTGGATGGAGGACCCTGGTAGGCTACAGTCTATGGGGTCGCAAAGAGTCGGACGCGACTGAGTGACTTCACATAAAGCTGGCACCATTGATGCAACATTTTATGTTCTTGAGTTTTGTAAGGTCTTAGACTTTTTCTGGGGCTTTCCTGGTGGCTAAGAGGTTAAAGCGTCCGCCTGCAATGCAGAAGACCCAGGTTCAATCCCTGGGTTGGGAAGATCCCCTGGAGAAGGAAATGGCAACCCACTCTAGTATTCTTTCCTGGAGAATCCCATGGATAGAGGAACCTGGTGGGCTACAGTCCATGGGGGTGCAGAGTCGGACACGACTGAGGGACTTCACTTCCTTAGACTTTTTCTGAGGCTAAGTGGTTTAGTCCAGGAAACAAATCTGGTTATTGCCCGTGAATCTAAGGAAGGTTGAGATCTCTAGTGATAAATTGGCCTCGTTTTTTTCTCTACTTGGCACACTGTATGTCCCTCCAAAGTCGAAGTTAAATCGACTTTGTGCTGCAGTTGCTCTGCCATCTGCCCATCCAAATGAATGCGGCACGTGCGCTTGAATGGAAGGAAAGTTCTGTCTGAGTCTGCGGTAGCTCTGTAGGCACACTTGTTGCACAGCACGCTTACTGCAGGGTAGAAATACAAGAAGCCAGCCCCCTCCTGCATCTGTGTGAGAGGCCTGTCAGTGCTGGAACAGGAGGAGCTTGTTGAGAGTGGGCTGAGCCGCCGCTTCTGAGCAGGACTCTCTCCCTTCGCTAAAAGGCGTTGACGTAGCAGATGAGATGAGCCCAGCTGTCCATCCCCGTTTGTCAAGCACCTGCTCTATGAGGCCAGAAGACGAGAAGATGTGCCCAGACGGAAGGCAGGCCATGACTAGAGAGCTCAAAGTACTGGTCTCACGTCCATTGGCCGTCCTGGCACCAAGTGGAAAGTCGGGGGATGAGAGGACCCTAGCCCAAGCTGGTCAGATAATGGCCTTCCTGGGGAGGGGATATTTCACCTGGGTCTTGAGAGTTAACCACCCAGTGCCCAAGACAGCATTTGGCTTCAAACTAGCCTTTAAAAAAAAAAAAAGTTAATTTCTAAGTGAAAAGGAAGTAGATAAATTGGATGATAAATTTGTAAATATTTGTGATAAAGGCATAAGGAGTACTTGGGGCTTCCCAGGTGGCGCTAGTGGTAAAGAACCTGCCTGCCAGTGCAGGAGACATAAGAGAAGCCGGTTGGATCCCTGGGTCTGGAAGATCCCCTGGAGGAGGTCATGGCAACCCACCCCAGTATTCTTGCCTGGAGAATCCCATGGACAGAGAAGTCTGGTGGGCTACAGTCCATGGGGTCGCAAAGAGTCAGACCCAAGTGAAGCGACTTAGCTTGCACTCACAGCACTCAGTGTAAGAGAGGTATAATTTTGCCTTGGAAATTCATCCAATTACCAAATGAATCCCCCGAAACTGCTATTGAGATGCCTGAGGTTTTTCTTAGTACTTCGCTACTGACATCATGTCCTACTTTTTTTTTTTTCTTTTTACCATTTTTCATGAGCCGTTCCTTATTCAGAGTTTCCACTTGAACTTAATAGCAGAAATGGGTTTGGAGTTCCAGGCCTTGGAAGGTGCACCAGCTACAAAGGTACTGAGGCTGGCTAGAGTCATCCCAAGAGGCGAGGGCCTGACCGTGCCCGCTGTCATGCAGGACACCTCCGTGAGGCCTTGTGGCCTTTTAACTCTTCATTTCCTTGGCTGTAAATCAGGCTTAGCAATGCCAGTCTTCAGACAAACAGGAATCAGATGTGGTGATAGGTGAACTGCGTGAAGTGTTGACGCCCCCAGGACTGTTACACGTCCTTCCTACCCACTCGTTCTAAGTGAACACGCCTCTTCCACTCATCTCTCCGCTTCTGGGCTGGTTTTGGTTATCGTTCAGTCGCTCAGTCGCTTTGCGACCCCATGGGCTGCAGCACTCCAGGCTCCCCTGTGCATCACTATCTTTGCTTAAACTCATGTCCATTGAGTCTGTGATGCCATCCAGCCATCTTATCCTCTGTCGCCCCCTTCTCCTGACCCCACCATGACCACGCAGCCACCAAGCCCGCCTCGGTTTACCCTTCCCAGCCAAAGCATCTCTGTGTCACAAGAGGAAAAGTGACGGTAAGACACGAGCAGCTGGGCTCCAACGTAGACACACTTCCCAAAGGAGCTCCTGTGTTGAAAACCTGAGTTCTGGTTGACAGAAAACACAAAAGGAGTTGCTTTATCCTACTTTTAATGGACAGTAATCCCTCCAGGGAGACTCAAAACTTAACCACTGATAATGGCAGATGTCTTTAAGAAAAGTCTGGCTAGCAAATGAATTCTTATGTGTGCATGTAAGCACACGTAAGGGCCTAAGGATGAGCCCTAAAACCAGCCCAATATTCAGCGTCAACCCTGAATATTCAGAAAGTGAAGCTCCAATACTTTGGCCGCCCGATGGGAAGAACCGCTTCACTGGAAAAGACCCTGACGCCGGGAAAGATTGAAGGCGGGAGGAGAAGGTGATGACAGAGCATGGGATGGTTGGATGGTATTACCGACTCAGTGGACATGAGTTCGAGCAAGGCTGTGGTGGGGTCAGCAGCTGGCACTCGGAAATGGCAGTCCTGGGAGGCCTCCTGCCTCCACGTCCCAGGACAGAGTTCCCAGCGAACTTCCTTAGCACTCACAGACAGCTTTAAGGGGTGGCAGGCAGAGCAAGGACGAGCATATTCTAAACCGTCCCTTCCTCTTACCCGCCGTCCCTTCCTCTTACCCGCTGAGGAATGGTCTGGGCGTGTCCTTGCACTGTTGTGAGTAAACGGAGGCCCACTTGTGGCAAGAATGCAGTTGAGGATTGCCTGCCTCTTTCCGTAGTGACCGTCTGACCAAGTCCTACCCAAGGCAGCGCTGGCTCTGAGGCTGAAGCCATCGCCCCACGACGTCCATCTCTCTCATCTGCTCACCCTGCCCCATGCTCACTGAAGACTCAGCACTTAAACTCCTCTCTCTCTCGAACCCAGGCCACTCCACCCTTGCATCGTCTCAGGCACGGCAGCCTCTTTATATCTTGGCCTCCGAAACCCCAGTCACCTTCCCTCCCACCTCTTCAGCCACCACATCCTGGTCCGCGTCATCCCTGGGAGCAGGGCCACCCTTGGCATCTCAAACTCCCAACATCCTCTCGTCTCCAACTCTCTCCCCCTCTTCCCTGTTACCCCTTCGTTTCAGCCTCAGACCTTCTGTTTGCTAATCCCTCTTTTCCATCCCAGCCCAGAACCCCATGAGCAGTTACCAGCATCCTCTGGTTCCTTTGGCTTCCCTGTTGGCTCAGACGGTAAAACGTCGGCCTGCACAGCGGGAGACCTGGGTTCGATCCCTGGGTCAGGAGGATCCCCTGGAGAAGGAAATGGCAACCCACTCCAGTACTCTCCATGGACTGAGGAGCCTGGTGGGCTACAGTCCATAGGGTCACAAAGAGTCAGACACCACTGAGCGATTTTCACTTTCACTTTTTTTTCCAGGTTCCCTTACTACTTACGGCACGTGAAACGTCCCTGGTGGGTCCATTCACTTCCGACCCTGTACTTCTGCTGGGATCTTCCGGGGGCAACGCCACTCACGAGTGTAGATTTCTGCCATGACTTGCGGTCCCCGGCGTCGCCTGAGCATTCGATGCTGCTTGACACTTCTTTTCCCTGGTCCTCACTCTGGCACCCGCGCCACCATTTTGCTCAGCGGATTCTCGAAATGACTTTTCTCAAAGCTCATAAGAAATCTGCCTGTGTGCTGTCCGTTCCCTCGCCTCCCCACAGTGACCAAGTGCCAGCGTCCCCTGCTTCAAGGCAGTTGGAGGGATCCAAGTTCGTTCGCTCAGACACCCAGGGTCCCCTCATGGCTGCTCCTGGTTGAGCCCGCGTTCCCGTCTCCACCTGCGCTCCCCCTCCTCCCATCCCGGGGACCTGCCCTGTGCCCTGGGCTCTCATCCCTTGGCGACGTCTCTCCCTGTCTTTAGAAACAGGGCTCTCTCTTGACCCCATGTCCCCCAGGAGTCACTGCCCATCTCCTTGCAGTCCCAGCCAAGCCCTGAGAGCAGGTCTGCGCTGACCGTCTCCGCTCCATCTGTTGAGCCGCAGGTACCGCATCATCACGTGTGGTGGAGCCCGCACGGGTGAGGCCTTTCTGACCTCACTTCTCATCCTCGTGCTCATGAGGTTCCCAGACCCCCTCCTCGGCTCTGCCATCCCATTCATCCACCTGGTCCGCCTTCTGGCCTCTGGCTTCCCCTCCTCCTGCCTGCTGCCCCGTGTCCCCCTGAGCCACCCGTCCTCGTGGCCTCGACAGCCGTGGGCGGCTGACGATTCTCCGCTGCCTGTGGCTCTCCCCAGAGCTCTAGATCCACATGCACTGTCTGTCCTCGGGGGTCCCGCGGGGTCCGTCCCTGCACCTGCCCGCTCACCCGTCACACCCACTTGCCCGGGACAGAAACCTGGAAACCATCTTCGACTCCCTTGGCTCCGTAACCCCCACCGTCAGCCATCAGGTTCTCCTAAATCTTTCTCACACCAGCTTTTCTCTTTCCCCGCCATCCCTGCTGTGCTGCAGGCCCCGTCCCACCGTGTCACCAAAACCTTTGCCAACCAGCTTCGTGACCTGCTCCAGCCCTCCTTTCCCAAGGCTCTCCGGAGGCTTCCTAACCTGCAGGTGGAACTACATCATTCCAGTCGAAACTCAAAGTTTGGAGCCGCTCCTCCACTAGGCATTTCAAACACGCAGCCTTGTTTTCCACCCCTCCTGCCTCCCCCAGCTCCAGTGGTTCAGACCTTTGTTTTCAGGCTGGCCATTCTCTGCCCGGGAGACCCTTTCTCACCGCCTTTGACATTCCTCCTCTTCCAAAGCAGCTCAGGTGGCATCTCAAAGAAGCCTTCCCTGGAAGGGCATTTCGGTAGCATTCCGCCCAAATTGCTATCATCGTCTTCACGGTGAAAGTGACCTGTTAACCTTCCTGCTTGTCCACCAAGCTGCGCCTTTGAGGGCAGGGGCAGTTTCTCTTCTGCCTCCAGCCTCGGAGTGGACCAGGGCCAGCCCGATGCAGGACGCGCGGTCGGCCCCATCGGAGCAGAAACGCCCGGCGCTGCCCCTCCTGGTTTCGTCCTCCACCCCCACCGCCTGTGGAACGCAGAGTGGTTGCATGCCATGTACAACTGAATCACCTTGCTGTACGCCTGGAAACTGCCACCACACTGTTAATCAGCCAAACTCCAGGACGAAATAAAAAGTTTTCTAAAAAGTCCCAGCTCCTTAGCTGGGCTAAAAGGGAAATGTGGCATAATAGGGGAAAAAAAAAAAAGAAGTTTCCATGAGACAGACCCAGATTTTAATAGCGGTTCCACTACTTATCGGTTCAGTGATCTCGGGTGAGTGTTTTCACTTCTCTGGGTCAGTTTCTTTTAAGTCGTCTTGTTTATCCGAAATTCAAATTTAACTAGGTGTCCTGTATTTTGTCTGGCAGCCTCATCGTGGAATAATACCCCACTTTTCAGTCCTCTTCTTTTTCCCTCTGTTACATTTCTTTTTTTCCTTGTTTTTAAATTTCTTTTTTGGGGGGGTGGGGGCTGGGGGAGAGGGGGGCCACGTTGCTCAGTTTCCCCAGCAGGTTTTGGCCCTGGCATTGAAAGCCCAGAATCCAACCACTAGGCGATGAGGAAACTCCCTCTGGGCCAGTTTCTTGATCTGTAAGATCAGAATATTACTATTCAGGATTGTTGGAATGTTTGAAATATTACATACAGTGCTCCTGGCGTGTGTTTGTGTGTGTGGGTGTGTGTTAGTCGCTTAGTCATGTCAGACTCTTTGCGACCCTATGAACTGCAGCCCGCCAGGCTCCTCTGTCCATGAGATAGATTCTCCAGGCAAGAATCCTGGAGTGGGCTGCCATTTCCTTCTCCAGGGGATCTTCCCAACCCAGGGATTGAACCCGGCTCTCTTGAGGTGCAGGCAGCTTCTTTACCATCTAAGCCACCAGGGAAGCCCCCTGGCATGTAATAGGCACTAACTAAATCCCCTCATCTCTGACTGCTTTTCTCTCTCCCTTCTCCGTCCCGAGCCCCTCCCCCACACCGCCTCACAGATGTGTCTGTTGATGAAAACACCCCTTCATTTTCTACACCTTTGTTCATGCTCAGTTCATTGAGGAGTGCCTTCCTCACATCTCCCAACCTCTCTGCTCCCTTCCAATCTTGCCTCAAGGCCTCCCAGGCCCTCCAGTTGCAAAGAACCCCTCCCTGGTCTTCTGTTTCCCCAGAGCACGCAGAAGTCCCAACCTGCGCTGTCCAGTTAGCTGGCTTTCACTTTAATTCCTTGTGGGCAGTTCCTGGGAGAAGGCGATGGCACCCACTCCAGTACTCCTGCCTGGAAAATCCCATGGATGGAGGAGCCTGGTAGGCTGCAGTCCATGGGGTCGGGAAGAGTTGGACACGACTGAGCGACTTCACTTTCACTTTTCACTTTCACGCATTGGAAAAGGAAATGGCAACCTTCTCCAGTGTTCTTGCCTGGAGAATCCCAGGGACGGGGGAGCCTGGTGGGCTGCTGTCTTTCGGGGTCACACAGAGTCAGACACGGCTGAAGCAACTTAGCAGCAGCAGCAGACAGTTCCTGAGTTGGAAGCTTCTGGAAGGCAAGGATGTTTCTTCTGCTTTTTTGTGGCTTTTCATGCATCTGAGTGCTCAGAGTCTGGAACATCCTAAGTGTTAAATAAACAGTGGTTTACTCGGATGGGAGATGGGGGGGACAGGAAAATGCTGCTTCACAGGCTAAGCAGTTGGCAGAGTCTTAGCATAATCAAACTCTCAGGGAGCTCTGAATTTAGCTTATTTCGTTGTTGTTCAGTCACTCAGTTGTGTCTGACTCTTTGCCACCCCATGGACTGCAGCATGCCAGGCTTCCCTGCCCTTCACTATCTCCTGGAGTTTGCTCAAATTCATGTCCAATGAGTCAATAATGCCACCCAACCATTTATCCTCTGTTCCCCCTGCTTCTCTTGCCTTCAATCTCTCCCAGCATCAGGGTCCTTTCCAGTGACTCGGCTCTTTGCATCACGTGGCCAAAGTATTGGAACTTCATCATCAGTCCTTCCAATGAATATTCTGGCTTAATTTCCTTTAGGATTGACTGGTTTGATCTCCTTGCAGTCCAAGGGACTCTCAAGAATCTTCTCCAGCACCACAGTTTGAAAGCATCAGTTTTTTCGGCTCTGAGCCTTCTTTACGGTCCAGCTCTCACATCCATACATGACTACTGGAAAAACCATAGCTCTTACTGTACAGACCTTTGTTAGCTTACTTGTCCTTGAGATTTTTTGAGTACTATGAATTTCCATACATGGAAGCAAGTAAAAACAGTGTCTGGAAATTAGATGTTTTTGGAAGTTCAAACAGTGAAAAATCATTAGTTTATCATGTGAAAAAAGTAAAGACTATATATAGCTTGTCCCAAACTGTTGATTCAGCAAAAACAATTGTTCAGGTTTTTCTGTAACATCTTACGGAAAACCGGAACAAACTTTTTCGCCAACCCAATACCCAAAAGTGTATATTTCTAGTTATTTCTCAAAAGCATATTCAAACATGAAACCCTTTAAGGAGACTGTGCTTTGGAAAAATGGCCTTATTTTGACCTGCCGGGTGGAAGCTCATACAATCTTTCCCCCAGCCCTCTCAAAGCAAACGTTACTACCACAAGCAGAGCCCTGGTGCGACTGCCACAGCCAAGAATCCACATAGACCATTTCCTGTCGAAGTAAATGCCTTATTGATTCATGTATTAACTCAGTGGTCAGCAAGTAACAATGCTGCATGCATTACAGGCAGACAGAGGTGTTTTATAGACCTGCTCACACACATCTCTTCAGCCGTTAAGTAGTAGCTTCCCTTGGATGTGATGCTGCTCATCCTTTTTTTTCCCCCCTCCAAACCACTGAATTCTAGATGCAGAGGCTACTGGATGGGAGACACAAGCCCAACCACTTCTGGCTCCACCCAGAGTGGGCGCAGCCACGTTCCGCTGTGACTTCATGGGGTTAAGGGTTCCCAGGACTCCTCCCTGTCCGTGTTCAGAGCTGCAAGCCAGCCCCTGCTTGCTCGCACGTGTGTGCATCTCTTAAGTCGGCTTTCCCCATCCCCTGTTCAAACTGTGTGTTTTTTAGGATCCAAATGTAGTCACTTACCTATTACGGACCAAAAGTGGTAGTTCAGTCTTCACCTGACCGGCTGTGTCTATCATAGGAGCCTATGGAGGTGGGAGGCGTCTGGACTGTTATGCATCACGTTACTGCGCCAGCTCGATACTGGCAGCCGACTCACGTAGCCTTTACACAAACTGGGGTTGCACATCAGAAATCCCTTCCAGAAATAGCCTCGAGGAGTACTTGAACACGTGGCTATATGTCACACGAACATACATGTATGCATTTGTTTAGCAGAAGACATTGGGTTTCCCTGGCATCCACTCTGGTGTCGGCTGGCAACCACCCTCCTCCCAGACCCCGTGCCCTGCCCTTTCAGAGCCCCAGTATCTTCCTTCAGTTAACAGGTAGAAATCTGATCTTTTGGGATAAGGGGGTGGAACGACCTTAGCTCCAGGGTTAAGTTATGATCGGCTAAACAGTCTTACTTCCTGTAGCCAGTGATGGGTCTGAAGCATTGGGGAGAGGGAGAATGTGTCCCAGGTCTGGCCGATGAAATGTCGGAGGAAATGTGTGTCATTAGAGAGGCTCCTCTTCCCTAATAGAAAGGCAAAGCCCCAAGAGACAGCCCCTCTTCTTCCTTCCTGCCCAAAAACTGGTGTGATGGCTGGGACTGTGTCTTCATTTCATGACTGTGAAGAAAAAGCTAAGGGGATTGCAGAGTCAGTGGTCAGGCGGCCCTGTGGAGCCGTAAACCCACAGCGCTCACTGGACTTCTTGTATAAACCCTGGTCCTGGGGTGCGAGGACCTTGCAGGGGTGAGACTGTAAGTCATTCCCTTAGGGAGCAAGAGGCGGGGAATGGGATCAAAGGAGGTATTACTCTCTGGGTGTCTAAAGTGTCATCTCTAGCGGGAGATGGGAGGAACTGGAAGATTGGGGTTGACAGGTATACACTGTCGATATATTGATACTATATTCAAAATAGATAAGTAATGAGAACCTGCTATATGTGTTATTCTTTTAGTGATTTCAAGGTCCATCCGTATGGGGCCCACGGAATATTATTAAAGCACAGGTTTTGTATGTATGGATTTTTTAAATTTTGTAGATGCTTTTAATATGAAAAATGCTATGATATATTAATCAAAAATGTAGCACATATAAGTACATACTATAACCCGAACTTTTAGAAAAAGTGGAAAGTAAACACGTCAAAACTGTCGTTTGCTTCTGGGAAGGAGGACTTCGGCCCGTTTTTATTGCGTGTGTGTTTTTTTTACTTTGTGCGCAGTTATCACATATGCATTTTTACTTTTAGTTTTTTTTCTTGTAGTAAAAAGGCACAGAATTTACTGTCTTCGCCGTTTTCATGTGTGCGGCTCATTGGTGCCGAGGACGTCTGGGTAGCCACGCATCCCACCACCGCTGTCCTTCCCCCGGGCTCCTTTCATCTTGCCAAACCGAAGCTCTCTTCCTGCTGAACAGTAACCCCCGACTCGGACTCCCCACAGCCCACCCCCGACACCCACCTTTCCCTTTGTGTCTCCCAACACCTTTCTGTCTCCGTGAACTTGACTGTCCAGATAACGTCATTCGTATCAGCGAATCATGCAGCGTTTGTCCTTTTACGTCTGGCTTATTTCACTTCACAGAGTCCCCAGTACTCATCCACGTCACGATGCATGTCAGAATTTCCTTCCTTTCTAGGGCTGAATAATGGTCCATTGTATACATATACGCACACACACACACACACATATCACATTTTACTAATCCATTCATTCCCTCAGTGGATAATTGAGTTTCTTCCACATTTTAGGTGTCGTGAATAATGCTGCTGTGAACATGGGTGTTCAATTAAACACGTATTTTATAAGCATGTTTTGTTTTTCTTTTTTTAATAGCAGATGAAGAAAAGCTTATGAGAGCCAAATCATCTATTTTGAATTGGTGCTTGAATTTTTCACTTGGTATCAGATCTTTTGAATATTTTAACCAGCCGTAACCTTTCCCTATCAAGACGAAAAGTGATGGCTGGAAGCTTTCTCCCCGTTTAAAAGAATGGTGAAGTGGTTAACTGTTTTCAAGCATTCCACCTACTGCCTCCTTCCCTCGTAGTTGAAGAGTAAGTTCTTTGACGTCTCACGCCCTGAAAATGCTCCCCTAGTGCATGCTAGCCCCCCACCTCTGAGACTGTCCCTGGGAATCACTCGCTGGCCCCACACCCCTGGGTGTTGCTGTGGCTGTTCACCAGGTGCAGCGGCGTCATCACTTTCCCAGCAAACTACACAGAAGGCGAGCAAACAGCGAATCGGGCCACTAGGAGGCCTGGGTTCCATCCCCAGCGGAACCATCCCTCAGGGCACGCCTTAGGCCTCGCTGGTGGTTCAGCGGTGAAGAATCGGCCTGCAACGCAGGAGACCCAATTCACTTCCTGGGTCTGGACCCCTGGAGAAGGGATAGGCTGCCCACTTCACATTCTTGGGCTTCCCTGGTGGCTCAGCTGGTAAAGAATCTGCCCACAGTGCGAGAGACCTGGGTTCTATCCCTGGGTTGGGAAGATCCCCTGGAGAAGGGAATGGCTACCCAGTCCACTATTCTGGCCTGGAGAACTTCATGGACTGCATAGTCCGGCGGGGAGTCCCAAAGAGTCAGACACAACTGAGCGACTTTCACCTTCAGTTTGAGGTCACTAGATCAAATGCTCCCACATGGCAGTCACCTACCCTGTTAAGCACCAGGGGGTCAGGGGAGGACAGGCCCAGCGGGTACCAGACTATGTCCAGGGACCCTCTCATTTCAGGCGGCGTTAGAATTCACTCACTTGGTGGGAGTTGCAGAATTTGAGTCCAGAGAGGACTTCCCTGGTGGCTATTGATTAGAGTTCCAGGCTTCAGTCCCTGGTCCTCAGGCATCTAAGATCCTGCAAGCTTTGTAGAGCAACCAAAACAAATAAAAAAAAAGAATTTGAGTCCAGAGACCCTAGAACTGATTTCATCCAGCCACTTGAGGCGTTCAGGCAGTAGAAAGGGCTTTTTCCGCGCTCGTCCTGGTTAAAGGCCATCCTCCGTGAGCTCTGATCATCAGGCCAACCCAAGTCAGCCCTGGCCCTGACCTCCTCTACACACAAGCCTCCACTCCAAGAAGCTCTGCAGTCACGTCAGAGGTGCCCCGCCCCTCCCCAAGCTCCATCTCTGCACCCTGGACCCTTCAACCTCCCCTCAAAGGCCAGTGCCAGCATTCCAGCAGGAGGGAACCCCTCCATTCTGATCTGTTTACCTTAAGTGGAGCCGCAGGCTTGGGGTTGTGCTGTATTTGTGGAATGCTCCCCTTCCTCCCTCCCTCCTGCTCTCCGTCCCATCCCCCCGACCACATCAACAGAGACAATCTGTCTTATGTGAGCGTGAAGACAGGAACAGGGAGTACACATTAGTGATGGTTACCTTAGGCGAGGCAAGGGAGAGCCTAAAGAATTGGAAACAAACTTATCTACTGAACTCTGAGCAAGTGGGAAGATAAGAGGCAGCACACAGCTGGGGCACCAGGAAGCGGGGCGAGAAGCCAGCGCTTCGAGGCTCTTCCCGCCGGATATGGGTTACATCAGCCGCTCGGGGCAGAGTGGGAGCCTGCTTCCAGAAGCTTGGCGTATCTCTTAAATTCACTGCAAAGGAAATAGAGTTCTTATGGGAGAACGAACCCAGCCCTCCCTTCCCCAGTCCAGCCGCTCGCTGCCCGACGGCCCCATCGCCCGCCGCTCTCCGCACCAGCTCTTCACCCTCGGTCCCTTCCTCTCTGCCTCTGTCTCCCTGGCTTCTTCCCCCGCTTTCCTCTCCTCGTTTGCCGGCTTCCCTTTTCCTGTCCCCGTATGTTGTCCCCCCACCCTCCCCTGCTTCACTCCTTTCCCCACTTCTCAGCATAATGTATACACTTCACACTTGTTCTATTTATCGGCTGTGGCTTTGTGTGTTATTAATAGAGCAGTAGATGAGTTATGGCTTGGAGCTTTTCTTCCCGCTAGAAAAATTCCAGCCCAAGTTATTTCTTCAGTCAATGGGCTTTAATTGATTTTTCTCCCCTGGATCAATGGTCTACAGGAAAGCTCCCCACCGCCCCGGGAGATACAGGCCTGGGAAGGGGACCCAGAAGGTCTGAGCTCTGCAGGAGCTGAACTCTGGCCCCCTCGCCCCTACCTCCTGCTGCCCCCACTGCCCACCCGTGGTATCAACAGGTCTTCTCCCTCCCCACCCAGCCCCTAGACCAGCAGCAGTGGGTCTTTGGGGAGCTTTTCTCCTTCTCCCTCCAGCCTCGGTGCTAGAAGGGAGGAGGGACTGGGAGCCTCCTTTCTTGCTTCCCAGACTCCCTGGGAGCTGGGCTTCTGAGTGATAACTGATGCTCAAGTTTGGAAGGCGAAAGTGTCAACTTTGGTGTGTGCAGGCATATGCAGTGTGTGAATGACAGGCTGAATTTAAAGTAGGGGGTGGCAGTGCAGTCAGGTGGTTAGCTGGCTTGTTCATTCATTCGTTCGTTCTACCCCCTCCATGATGCTGAGGGCCGTTTTGCTTTGGGAGTTGGAAAGACGGGTTCCGGACGGAGATCATGTCCAGTCTGCTTCCCATATTAAGCACTCCCTCCCCTGTGTCCCTCCAGCACCACCCTCCCACCCCTCCCCACTCAGTGGAAGGCTTCCAGGACTTGGTTTTCTGGCACCAAGATCACAGAGACACCAGCGAGTCTGGGTCCTCGTCTCTGGTTCCTGGGTGCTAGAGGCAGCAGTCACCCTGCTTCCTGATCCCTGGGTCACCTCCCTGCTGAGTCACCTCCCTGCTGGGTCACCTCCCTGCTGGTCACCTCCCCGATGCACACCCTTGAACAGTGCTGGTGGTGGCCTCCCAATTCCCCACCTTCCTGGTCTGGGTCCTTGTTGGTGGGTCCCCCAGTCGTGGATTTCTGGTCCATTGCTTTCAGTCCATCAGGTGATATTGTAAGCTAACCACTGCAGAGAACCTGCTAAGGAATAACTATTTCCCTGACCAAAACCCATGTGCTGAAATCCAGTCTCCAATGTGCTGGGAAAAACTGAGGGCAGGAGGAGAAGGGGATGACGGAGGACAAGCTGGCTGGATGGCATCATCGAGTTTGAGCACGCTCTAAGAGATGGTGAAGGACAGGGAAGCCTGGCGTGCTGCAGTCCACGGGGTCGCAAAGACTCAGACGTGACTGAGGGACTGAGCAACAACATGCCGGTGTTAAGACTTCGGTCGGTGATTAGGTGAGGAGGGTGGAGCCCTCCCAAGTGGGACTAGTGTCCTAATGGGCCCCAGGGAGCCCCTCTGCCCCTTCTTCACCTTCTGCCCTGTGAGGACCAAGAAGAAACAGACATCTATCTGCAGCTTGGAGGACAGCTCTCAGAACCCGACTATGCCCGCACCCTGATCTCAGACTTCCGGCTTCCAGAACTGTGGGAAACGAGTATCTGTTGTTTACAAGCCAGGACTGTCAAAGCGGCCAGGACACTAACTGTCCACGTGGGGCAGCCCTCGCCTCCCCAGTACTCCTCTCCCCTCCCCCAGGGTCACAGAGTGCAGTTCTGTGCCGCCTTGGGTGCCTGCTGTTTCTCTTTCCTCCTTGCATTGTTAGCAGACGGCGAGTTTCCCAGGCCTTGCACGGAGAGGTGTTGAATATGGGAACTGGACATCTTCCTAATTCCCTACAGGCCCTCAGCATCGGGGAGGGGGTAGAACTAACTAACCAGCTTGTCACTTACTGCTTTAAACTTGGCCGATCAGTTACATGCTGCACAAGACTGGGTGGGTGGTTGAAGCTGGCCAGGCCCCTCCCTTGAGCCGAGTTGCTGGTTGGTTTTATGAGGCTCTGATCCCACGTGCCACCCAAGCCCTTGGAGGAATTCTAGCAGGACCTGAGTCAGGGGTGTGGCTCTGTCCTCAGGGCAGGTTTTAGGTCGACCTCAGGGACAAACAAACTCCTCCTTCGCCTTAAATGAGGCTGGAATCTGTATCAGCCCCAAAGTTGTAAAACAAACAGGAGCTATTTCTGGAACGGAACACCAGCCTCGAGATGCAGGTGAGGGATGCTCTCCCGGATTTGCAGGAGAGCCAAGTGGGGCCAACGGGGAGGGAGGCGACTTCCTGGAGCTACTTCACCAGGCAGCCCTTCCATTGGGAACCTGCACAGTTTTGAGCTTTGAAACCACCTTAAAGCCTGTGATCCAGGCACAGGAGTTAACTGGGACAGAGGCTGGGAGGCCCGGGGGAGAGGAGGCCGAGAGGGCCAAGCAGCCAGTCTGAGTGGGCTCGGGCCTGCCTGACCTTCTGGTGGTGGAGGGGAGTGCTGCATGCGAGTCATGGGAAGCCCTGTATCAGCTGTGCTTTTCTTTTAGTTGAACAAAAAATCATAAATATTCACATGGGCTTTTGGGATCTTAGTTCCCCAACCATGGATCAAACCAGGCTCTTGGCAGTGAAAGCACTGAGTCCTAACCACTGAAACTCCAGGGAAGTTGTTCAATCACCAAATCATGTCCAACTCTTTGTGACCCCATGAACCCCAGCCTCCTTCACTATCTCTCAGCGTTTGCTCAATTCATGTCCATAGAGCGGGTGATGCCATCCAATCATCTCCTCCGCAGCCACCCCCTCCTCCTGCCTTCAGTCTTGCCCAGCATCAGTGTCTTTTCCAGTGAGTCGGCCCTTCACATCAGGTGGCCAAAGTATTGGAGCTTCAACTTCAGCATCAGTCCTTCCAATGAATATTTAGGGTTGATTTCCTTTAGGATTGACTGGTGTGATCTTCTTGTAGTCCAAACTTTATTAATTAAAGTGAAAGTAAAGTTAAAGTGAAGTCGCTCAGTCGTGTCCGACCCTTTGCGGGCCCCATGGACTGTAGCCAACCAGGCTCCTCTGTCCATGGGATTTTCCAGGCAAGAATACTGGAGTCGGTTGCCATTTCCTTCTCCAGGGGATCTCCCCGACCCAGGGATCGAACTCAGGTCTCCTACATTGCAGGCAGATGCTTTACCCTCTAAGCCAGAGTAAATTCTTCAACTTTATTAATAGATACCTAAATATAGTATGTTTTTTTAAATGAAATGTGTATGGTGTTGTATTCATAAAGCACACTCATTAAAAGCTACACATTAACAGCAAATCCCCATACAAATGGAGATAGTCCTCTGAACTGCACGTTGTATCACCTATTAGAAACTAAAGCTCTCTACCTTAGACTGGGACTTGAACCTAGCCAACACCCAGTTTGGGATCTAACCCACATGACTTGGACTCAAACCCAGCCAAAACCCACAGTACCTGGTCTCAGGACCTAATGAAGCCCAGGTTCTTGATGTCTCATTGCAGAAAGAATTCAATGAGAAACAAAGTGATAGGTAAGAAGTGGATTCATCTAGAGAGGAACACACTCCACAGTCAAGAGTGTGGGCCAACACAGAGGGCAGCTCTGGCGGTCTCAGTATCTGGTGTGGTTAGCTTTTATGGGCTGGGTGAGTTCACAGGCTAATGAGTGGGAGGATTATTCCAACTATTTGGGGGAAGGGTGGAGATTTCCAGGAACTGGGCTACCACCCACTTTTTGATCTTTTGATCGTGCCTTGGAACTGTCATGGTGCCTCTGGGTGTATCATTTAGCTTGCTGATTGAGGATTAAGGTCTAGTGAAGTTGACTTGTCTGTCATCTTGCACCCATTTGATTATAATTGGTTTATGCTGTATCCTTGGGCTATATCATTCTCTCAAAAGTTATGCCCTGCCTCCTTCCTTCCTGTTTGAAAACCACCAATCTTTTAGTCCTTCTCATGTACATTCCTTTTTTTTTTTATTGTTCTGCATGGCTTGGATGGCATCACCGACTCAAAGGACATGAGTTTGAGCAAGCTCTGGGAGATGGTAAAGGGCAGGGAAGCCTGGCATGCTGCAGTCCCTGGGGTCACAAAGAGTCGGACACAACTGAGCGACTGAACAATGGCTTGTGGGATCCTAGTTCCCCAAGCAGGGATTGAACTTGGGCCTCAGCAGTGAGAGCTCGGAGTCTTAACCCACTGGACCACCAGGGAAGTCCTTTGGATAATTTTTTATTGATACATCCATTCAGCCTCCAGCTACTCAGACAATTTTGAAGTGAGTATTAAATCATATATTATCTCACATTTGTTGTTTATCGGTTGCTCAGTCATGTCCGATTCTGTGACTCCATGGACTGCATTATGCCAGGCTTCCCTGTCTGTCACCATCTCCCAGAGCTTGCTCAAACTCATGTCCATCGAGTCGATGATGCCATCCAGCCATCTCATCCTCTGTCGTCCCCTTCTCCTCCTGTGTTGAATCTTTCCCAGCATCAGGGTCTTTTCTAATGAGTCAGCTCTTCGCATCAGGTGGCCAAAGTATTGGAGCTTCAGCTTTAGCATCAGTCCTTCAATGAATATTCAGGATTGATTTCCTTTAGGATTGACTGGTTTGATCTCCTTGCAGTCCAAGGGACTCTCAAGAGTCTTCTCCAACACCACAGTTCAAAAGCATCAATTCTTCAGCACTCAGCCTTCTTTATGGTCCCAACTCTCACATCCGTACATGACTACTGGAAAAACCATAGCTTTGTTGGCAAAGTAACGTCTCTGCTTTTTAATACACTGTCATAGCTTTTCTTCCAAGGAGCAAGTGTCTTTTAATTTCATGGCTGCAATCACCATCTGCAGTGATTTTGGAGCCCACCAAAATAAAGTCTGACACTGTTTCCACTGTTTCCCCATCTATTTGCCATGAAGTGATGGGACCAGATGCCACGATCTTCATTTTTTGAATGTTGAGTTTTAAGCCAGCTTTTTCACTCTCCTCTTTCACCTTCATCAAGAGACTCTTTAGTTCCTCTTCACTTTCTGCCATAAGGGTGGTGTCATCTGCATATCTGAGGTTATTGATATTTCTCCCGACAATCTTGAGTCCAGCTTATGCTTCATCCAGCTCAGCGTTTCTCATGATGTACTCTGCTGCTGCTGCTAAGTCGCTTCAGTTGTGTCCGACTCTGTGCGACCCCATAGACGGCAGCCCACCAGGCTCCCCTGTCCCTGGGATTCTCCAGGCAAGAACACTGGAGTGGGTTGCCATTTCCTTCTCCAATGCATGAAAGGGAAAAGGGAAAGTGAAGTCGCTGGGCCGTGTCTGACTCCTAGCAACCCCATGGACTACAGCCCTCCAGGCTCCTCTGTCCATGGGATTTTCCAGGCAAGAGTACTGGAGTGCGGTGCCGTTGCCTTCTCCAATGATGTACTCTGCATATAAGTTAAATAAGCAGGGTGACAGTATACAGCCTTGAAGCACTCCTTTCCCAATTTGGAACCAGTCTGTTGTTCCATGTCCAGTTCTAAATGTTGCTTCTTGACCTGTATACAGGATTCTCAGAAGTCAGGTAAGATTGTCTGGTATTCCCATCTCTTGAAGAATTTTCCACAGTCTGTTGTGATCCACACAGTCAAAGGCTTGGCATAGTCAGAAAGCAGAAGTAGATGTTTTTCTGGAATTCTCTTGCTTTTTCTATGATTGACGGATGTTGGCAGTTTGATCTCTAGTTCCTCTGCCTTTTCTAAATCCAGCTTTCTGCCATAAGGGTGGTGTCATCTGCATATCTGAGATTATTGATATTTCTCCTGGCAATCTTGATTCCAGCTTGTGCTTCATCTAGCCTGGCATTTCCAATGATGTACTCTGTATATAAATGATTATCTCACATAATCATTTCTAAAAAATTACTCCCACTGCTCTGTAGAGACTAGATTGTTGAGGAGTTCAAATGGAAGTGAAACAGGGGAAGGGGGCAGGGCATAATTTTTGAAAGAATAACATAGCCCAAGAACACAACAGAAGCCACTTACAATCAAATGGTCCGGGATGTAGACAAGTCGACTTCGACCAGGCCTTAATCCACAGTCAGCAAGCTAAATGACACACCCAGAGGTGCCATGACGGTTCCAAGGCACCATCAAAGGACCAAAAAGTGGGTGGTGCCCAATTCCTGGCAATTTCCAGCCCTTCCTCAAAACAGTTAGAAAAATCTTCCCACTCATTACCCTACGAAATTACCCGCCCATAAAAATGAACACATTTCACTAGCCCTAGCCCTCTGCGATGGCCCACACTCTGTCTATGGAGTGTGTTCTCTCTGAATACATCCACGTCTTACCTATCACCTTTGTCTCTTTCTGAATTCTTTCTAGGATGAAACATCAAGAACCTGAGATTCATTAGCTCCTGAAAGCAGGACTGGGATCTCAGTTGGTAGACTGTGGGTTTTGGCTGGGTTCCAGTTCCAGCACCTTGGTTCAAGTCCCAATCTAAGGTAACCGGTTTCACAAGCAGGGAATGGAGGGGCACGCATATTGATATAATATGATAGGCTACTGCAGTAGTCCACAGAGGGGAGATGAGCTGCCCCGCTGCGGGAGTGGAAATGGTGAAGAGCAATCAAACCGGGGCTTCCTAGATGGCTCAGTACTAAGGAATCCGCTTGCCAGCGTAGGAGATGCAGGAGACGCAGGTTCGACCCCTGAGTCAGGAAGACCCCCTGAGGAGGAAATGACAACCCACTCCAGTAATCTTGCCTGGAAATCCCATGGACAGCGGAGCCTAGTGGGCTACCATCCATGGGGTTGCCAAGAATCGGACAGGACTGAGTGAGCACCATGAGTCAAATCAGTGTATTTCAGACATAGGACTCACAGGACTTGCTGACAGATTGGATGTGGAAGATGAAGGAAAGTGAGGCATACCAGATTTTTGGTACTAGCAGCTGGGCGTTTGGGGTGCCTTTCCACAAGACGGGGAGGCTGGGGAGGAGGTGCTGAGCGTGCAGTTGAAGGTGTAGGTCTGCCTTGTCCACTCTTCCGTATCCAGATTCTCTGCCTGGACTTGACTGCGTCTTCTGTGGGATGCTCTCAGCAGACGTCTCTCGTGGGCTGCTGCTTTGAGGGTTGAACGTTTTGGGTGTCCACTGTTGTCCCCGTGTAGCAGGGAGAACCGTGTCTGTGCCTCCCAACACAGTCCAGCTCGCCTCTGCGTCCTGCTGGGCTTTGACCACAGACAAGCTGGACTTCTCCAGAGTCTGCCCCCTCCAGCTCAAAAATGCTGTGCTTCTGTGGCTGAGCCCTAAATGCAACCTAAGCTAGAAACCAAATAGGAAGAACAGAGCAGCCTTTGCCTCATCACTCCTTACCACGTAGCTGTGTGACCCTGGGCAAGTGACAGAACCTTCTGAGCCCCAGTGGGAAAACAGTCCTGGCTTTCAGGGCAGTTGTAAGAATGAAGTGAAGTTCCTGATGTAAAGCACCTTAGCTTGGAGCCAGGGGGAAGAGGGGGTGAGCCCTGGCCCACAGTCAGATACCACGATTCTATTTAGCTCTGCTGGTAACGCCATGTGACCTAGGGTAAGTCCCCTCTGAGTTGAAATGGACTTATTCTGTGCTATCTAGGAAAAATATCCAAAAAAAAGAGTCCCAGTGTGACCCATCCTGCTAGTTCCTACATGGTCTTCTGTCACTTTGCAATAGCATCCATGGGCTCAGCACACAGGACGTGGAGACTCTGAGGAGCACTCCTCAGCAGGGCCGGGCCGGGATCTTAGACAGGGGGCCTCTGCGGCGGGTGGGCTCAGCTGATCATGGAGGCCATCCTCGTGGAAGACAGACACCAGCCCGGAGGCTGGTCACTGACTTACCCAGGAATTCATGAGCCCAGAGGCCAGGGGTCGCCTCTCTCTCACCAAGTCGGCCAGAGCACAGGAAATGCCGGAAATGGTAGTTCCAAACAGACGTGAGTGACAGTGGGTGGGCAGGCAGCTGCGCCGACGGCAGGGCTAGCCCAGGGCCAGCAGGTGTGTGAGCAGGTGCTGAGCTGTGGCCAGGTGCTGCCGTCTGCTCGGGCAAGCTGTGGCAGTTGGATCTGGCTGGGGCACGTAGGTGAGTGCTTGGGAATCGGAAGTGGATGGTAGAACAGAGCTAGGGTGCAGTAAGCCAGGTGTGGGGTTGAAGAGGGGAGGGAAGCGCTGAGCAGAGCAAAATGGGGGTGGAGGGGCTTTGGGGCCATGGGGACGTTGTCTCCAGGGCACCTGGGCTGGTTGCCCAGCCCAACTGGTGGCATCAACCTCGGGAGAGCCATTCCCCAGGAGCACAGAACTTGCTTACCCTAAAAAGGCTTCAGGGGGCTGCTGGCTTGGTGCCAGGTATCTTCCAGTCATCCCAAGGGCTGGGCACCATTCCCTCAATTGCATGCAGGAGAAAACGGAAAGCTAGAGAAGAGAGGTTTGCCTGATGTCAAGTAGCTAGTACGTGGCAGAGCCAGAAATCCAACAGCATGGCTGGATATTGAGGGGCTTTTTCCTCCCAGTTTTCAGTATTATTAATAAAAATAACATTGGTAAGGAATAAATTACATTTTTTTCTTTTGGATTATTCTCAGGAGAGCAATTACAGGGCCAGAGCATTAGAGCATTTTCACAGATCTTGATATATGAAATTTTACCCCAGATGCATCAATTTACAAGCCCAATGGCAATGGACCAGTTTCACCTGAAAACGATCCCAGAGCCCCTCCCCACTCAAACCCTGCTGAACCCCAGAAGCCGTGACCTGTCCTGCCCACAACCCTCCCTTCTCCCAGGAGTAAGCCCAGTGCAGGGTTCTGTGATACAGCCCATTGCGGTTTTAACTGGGATGGTATTGAACTCATATATCACCAGGGGAGCACGGACCTCTTTGTAATGTTGTTTTCCAATCTATGGACATGGTATAGCTCACCACTCACTGAAGACTTTTTATCTAACTGAGTCTTATGATTTCCTCCAAAGAGAAAGCCTGCGTGCAGCAGTGAAGACCCAGCACAACCATAAGTAAATAAATAAAATTTTAAAAAATTAAAAGGTTAGGGGTATACAAATCCATTTTCAATTATGTTAGAAATGATGGAGGAAAAACTCATTAAATGGTTGCCCTTAGGCTTGTGGGTTGACGTAGCTGTAGCTGATTCATCAGACTGTTGAGTTCTCTCTGCTTTTGTGGATGTTTGAAACTGCTCGTAATTTTAAAATATACCTGAACCATTCAATGGTATTTATCAATGAAGGCCTATAGTTATTGAGCACCCGCCGCGGGCCACGCACTGTTTGAGTGTTGCTAGGATCCAGGAGGTCATATTAGCCTCACACCAGGCCTGAGGAGACAGCACCTGTCACAAGTGAGAGAGACCTAAAGGGCTGTGATCGCCCTGGGAGGACAGAGCAGGGGAACAAGTGTGGGGGTGTCAGGTCTAACAGAAACAGGTCCTCATCTTTCAGCAGCGGGCAGTCATTGGATTCTATCTGCTGCTGCTGCTAAGTCGCTTCAGTCGTGTCTGATTCTGTGCAACCCCATAGACGGCAGCCCACCAGGCTCCTCTGTCCACGGGATTCTCCAGGCAAGAACACTGGAGTGGGTTGCCATTTCCTTCTCCAATGCTGCATGTGTGCTACGTTGCTTCAGTCGTGTCCGACTCTTTGCAACCCCAAGGACAGCAGCCCACCAGGCTCCTCTGTCCAGGGGATTCTCTAGGCAAGAATACTGGAATGGGTTGCCATTGGACTCTATCTAAAAGTGAAAATATAATTGTCAGTACAAGCCTATCACACATAAAGAGGTGAGAGTCAGAAGAAACAGCCAGCTCATATGTCTGCCTCTAAGGGGAGGACTTGAGGTGGGATGGGGTCAGGAAACTGCCATTTTTTCATCATAAGCCTTGTAGTTCTGTTTGTCCTTAAAAAATGTGTACCTGTTACTAACTTCATTGAAAATAAAACTTAAAAGCAGAAACAAAACAGAGGATCAAAGAGTTGAAATCACTTCCCCAAGGTCACACATGATGCAGAGCTGAGCCAGAGTTCAAACTTGAGATGGTGGTGAGCCCCACGGCCCCCCGGGCCTGCTGCTGAGGATGGGTAGAAGGCCATGTGGTCAGAGCGACCCGACTCATGCTTAAGACTGGTTCTTTTCACTATCAGATGGTGCTGAAGTTTGAGCCTAACAGAGAATGTTAATAAGTCCTTAATGAACTTTTTCACGTGTCTGACCTTGCAGGGAGGGCAGGGGAGGTTCAACGTCCACCAAGCAGCCCCAGCTCATGCTGGCAAATCAGCAGCGTTCTCCCAAAGCAGGCTGGGCTGTTTTGCAAGCACACGGATGGGCTGATCTCCCAGGGCGGCCACAGATGTGTCCGTTAGAGGGCTGGGTTTGAACTCAAGGCTCCGCATCTGGGGTTCCTCAGGGCAGTGGTGGGGTCAGAGCTGAGCCATTGGAGTCCGGGGAAGCAAGGCCTGTTCTTGATCACATGACGGGGGGTGGGGCTGTGGACCCCGGAGGCGGCGGCGAGGGCCAAATTTCCCCCGGGCCTTGATCTGGGAATTGGCCCGGGTGCGCGGAGCTGGGGAGGGCAGCTGCAGCAGAGGAGAGACTGGGGCTGGAGAAGGCGGAGGGGGAGCGGGGGGGTAGGAGTGGCTAGGCCCGGGGAGCAGGACTGGCTAGGCCCGGGGCAAGGTAGGGTGCGGCAGACGGCCAGGATGGCTGGGGCGGAGGGGCGGGCGGGGAAGAGGAGGGGGGAGGCCGGGAGGCCGGGAGGCCGCAGGGCTCGGGTCCCCAGGGCTTCGGGGCCCAGCGAGGATTTGTGTCTTTATCCCCCAAAAAAGCCACTGACGAGTCTGGAAAGCTTGCTCCGCCGCTAAGTGAGGAAGAAAAGGCGGGAGCTGCAGCTCCAAGGTGCGGGGGTCTGAAGCCTAGGGGCGCAGCGAGGAGGCGGAGCTAACAGCTGCGTCGCCCCCCCCCCCCAGCCCCGCCCGGCCGGAGACGCGCAGCGCGAGACCCCGCCTCCTCCGCTGGTTGGCTCGGGGCGGTGGCACGTGACCCGGGGAGGCCAATCCCCGCGCTGGCCGTGCCCCTGGACCCGGGCGGTTCGCGAGCTCGGCCGCCTGGAGAGGCGCGGACAGATCGGCCGGCAGGGGGCGGCAAAGGGGCGGCCCGGGCCTTCGGGGAAGTCACTAGTGCGGGCGGTCGCGGGTTGACCGTCAGCCATTCTCCGGCCGTCCACTTGGCCAAATGACCCATTTCTGTGAACTTACTCTGACTCGTGTGTTGACCGAGGCGGTCCGGTGTCCGCGGACAGCGGTCGTTTCCCGTGTGGTCTGTCAGGGTGTCCCTTGTGCAATCCTGCTCTGCTGGGCCCGAGTTCCAAGGCCCTGAGAGTGGGAGTGTAGGGGTCTATGGGAGCCTTTGGAATTACAAGGCCTCTGTCCTCCCCACTAACACTCACCCTGCCCCTTTGTGAGGTCCGGGACTTCTGAGTCTCAGCGTTGTGCTCGCCGCGTCCTCTAGGAAGCCTTCCCTGAAGCCCCATGGCTAGACTCCCTGGGGCTCCCCAGGACTCTGCGCTTTCCTCTTCTTCTGAAGCATCCTTATTTGGGGAGGTTTCTTCTGGCTCAGCCGGTAAAGAATCCGCCTGCAATGCGGGAGACCTGGGTCCGATCCCTGAGTTGGGAAGATCCCCTGGAAAAGGGAAAGGCTACTCCTCCAGTATTCTGGCCTGGAGAATTCCATGGACTGAACAGTTATAAAGAGTCGGACTTGACTGAGCGACTGTCACACTTTGATTTACAGAGGGCAGGGGTCCCTTCCCCAGCCAGGGGCCCAGGCTCGTTGCGGGTCCATGAAGGCGAAGTAAAGGGCTAAAGTTTTTCTGTTCAGTTCAGTCGCTCAGTTGTGTCCGACTCTTTGCAACCCCATGAACCGCAGCACACCAGGCCTCCCTATCCTTCACCAACTGCCAGAGTCTACCCAAACCTATGTCCATTGAGTCGGTGATGCCATCCAACCATCTTATCCTCTGTGGTCTCCTCCTCCTGCCCTCAGTCTTTCCCAGCATCAGGGTCTTCTCAAATGAGTCAGCTCTTTGCATCAGGTGGCCAAAGTATTGGAGTTTCAGCTTCAACACCAGTCCTTCCAATGAACACCCAGGATTGATCGCCTTTAGGATGGACTGGTTGGGTCTCCTTGTAGCCAAGGGACTCTCAAGAGTCTTAGGGCTGAAGTTGGCCCACTGGCAACTGACCGGGAGGAGATGCAGACAGGGAAGCCTCTTCCAGGGAAGTGGTGCCTTGTGAGGGCTGGGAAACCGGCCGCGTCCTCTGACCCCTCTGAACCCCCATCTGGACCAATGACTGGTTACGGAGGGGGACCAGTGACTGGCCTCAATCTGTCAGGCGGCCCCAGGGTAAGGAAGATGTTCCTTAGAAAGCATCCAAGGGAGGATTCTCTGTACTCAGTATTCATCCTGTGAAAACAGCAGGCAGCGTTTGAGAATCAAAACTAAGGAAAGGGCAAGGCAAAGCTTGTCTTGTTCTGCTGCAGAGGCCACTCACCCCGGTGGGAGCAGCGCCTTTGCCAAAACACAACACAAAAACTGATGGTTACTGAGTTGTCTCACTGTGGCCTCTCTCCAGGCAAAAGGGTAGCTCCGAAGTCGCCAAGGAGGCCCTAGTATAAAGAACCACCTGCAGATGCAGGAGACATAAGACATAAGAGACGCAGGTTCCATTCCTGGGTTGGGAAGATCCCCTGGAGGAGGGCATGGCAACCCACGCCAGTATTCTTGCCTGGAGAATCCCATGGACAGAGGAGCCTGGTGGGCTACAGTCCATGGGGTCCCAAAGAGTCTGACACGACTGAAATGGACTTAGCACGCACACAAAGGCACCAAAAGGTGTGCAGTGAACAGTTTATCTCCACTTAACCACTTTCTGTAGTGTTTTTGTATTTTATTCCTATCTTTTCTTGACTAGACCAACTACTGATTTAAGCTGTTTTCACTCATGTGGGATCTTAGTTCCCTGATCAGGACTTTAACCTCGGGCCCTCTGCAGTGAGGGTCCATTTCTAACCCCTGGACTGCCAGGGAATTCCTACTATTTTCAATTAAAAAAAAATTATTTCTACTGGATTTATTTTACTTGAAGTAGTTCTACTTTTTTTTTTCCTTCAAAATCATTTTACACTTTTATCTTTATTTCTGTCGTTCTATTTCTGTTAGGATTTTGTGGGTAGTGATGTATTTTAACCTCTAGTTTGAGTTAGATACTTAGTTCATTAATTTCTACTCATCCTTATTAATAGAAATATTTAAACCCATGTATACCTATGGCTTGGAGAAGGCAATGGCACCCCACTCCAGTACTTTTGCCTGGAAAATCCCATGGACGGAGGAGCCTGGTGGGCTGCAGTCCATGGGGTTGCTAGAGTCAGACACGACTGAGCGACTTCACTTTCACTTTTCACTTTCATGCATTGGAGAAGGAAATGGCAACCCACTCCAGTGTTCTTGCCTGGAGAATCCCAGGGACGGGGCAGCCTGGTGGGCTGCCGTCTATGGGGTCGCACAGAGTCAGACGAGACTGAAGCGACTTAGCAGCAGCAGCATACCTATGGCTGATTCATGTTGCTGTATGGCAGAAACCAACACAATATTGTAAAGCAGTTATTTTTCCATTAAAAATAAGTTAAAAATAAAAAAAGAAGTATTTAAAGCTATGAATTTCCTTCTGAGTACTCATTTAGCTGTAGGTTCTTGGCTTCTCATACACAGTGTTTCAGTTGTAATTGTTTTCTAGATATTCCGAAATTTTGACCTGATTTTCTTTTGTAAGAACAATTTGAGGGTTTTAAAATTTATAGGTAGTAACACCTTTTTGTTTTGTAGTTTGGTTATAATTTCTACTTCTATTTACATTGTGATTGGAGAATGTTGTCTGTTCTATATTTACTTTTTGGAATGTATTAGTTTTTTCAAAAATGTGGTCTAATATGTGGTCAGTCTTTGTGAATGTTCAGATGTCCATCTGCAAAGCAGCAGCCTGGTTTTAAAGTACAGTTTTATATAAATTAAATCTATCTTAATAATTATATTATTGTCTTCTTTAGTCTTCATTTTTTGTACATATCTGTGTGAGATGAATTAAAATTTCCTACTACTGATGTGCATTTTACTCTTCCTCCTTCTATTCCTTTTATTGTACGAGTGTGGACTCTGTTGCTTGATGCAGGATTATTCATGAATGCAGCTTTGTGCCCGTTAGATCTGTGGCGGCTTCACTGGGACTTGCGCTCCTTCTCATTACAAGGTGCGCCTCTTGGCCCACTTAAGGTTTTGCCTTAAACTTGACCCCTGCTTTCTGTTTGTTTGCATTTGCTTGTTATCCCTTGCACCTTCCTTTTATTTGCATTCTTTCTGAGGCTTCTGGTTTGGGAGTCACTTTTACCTCCAGCTTAGAGTTGAATGTGAACTGTCTGACAGCCATGTCCCTTTCCAGATGAGTTTATATATATTGATGTGACGAATCTTAGATTCAGTGAAGTCATCTTATTTTATGTTTTCTATTCTTGTAGTTTATAAAATATTTGCTTAATTCAAGTGCAAGCATTTCTTCTGATATTTTGGAAATTTTGTAGCTGTGTACTGACGATTACCTCTGTAAATGTATATAACACACTTAATCCTTTAGTTCTCTAAGGAGATGTATTGACTCCCAGCTATGAATAGTGATAACATTTACAATTTTTATTTAGTTAGTTATTTGGCTTCACCAGGGCTAAGTTGCAACATGTAGGGTTTTTTAGTTGCAGCATTTAAACTCTTCCCTGATAGCTCAGTTGGTAAAGAATCTGCCTGCAATGTAGGAGACCTGGGTTCGATCCCTGGGTTGGGAAGATCCCCTGGAGAAGGGAAAGGCTACCCACTCCATTATTCTGGCCTAGATAATTCAATGGACTGTATAGTCCTTGGGGTCAAAGAGAGTCAGACACGACTGAGCAACTTTCACTCATTCAAGCTGTTGCTTGCCGCACGTGGGAGCTCGTTCCCTGACCAGGGATCAAACCCAGGCACCCTGTTGGGAGTTTGGAGTCTCAGCCACTGGACCACCAGGAAAGCCCCGGTGATGACACTCTCATGTCTTTCCTTTCTCCTTCCTTCCCTCCCCATCCTTATCACGATATAATTTTAAATGAAAACAAGTATCAGGATAAACACACCAATTTATATCATATACATGTACACAATGGGCTTCCCTGGTGGCTCAGATGGTAAAGAATCTGCCCTCAATGCAGAAGACCAGGGTGTGATCCTTGGGTAGGGAAGAATTCCTGGAGAAGGAAATGGCAAGCCACTCCAGTATTTTTGCCTGGAGAATTCCATGGACAGAGGAGCCTGGCAGGCTACAGTCCATGGGGTCACACAGAGTGGGCACACGACTGAATGACACAGCAGCAACAACACTGTGTCTAACATGTCATGGGTTTTAAGATGCCCCCGGATGTAGTGACAGCTTTCTAAATCAAAACAAAAGTCTTTCCTATCCCACAGTCCCAGTGGTCACACCCCAGATGGACTTCAAGGGCATCTTGATTTTTTTAAATTTTCCCTCTGAACCATAAGTCCTTGCTGGGGCTGCCAACAGAGTCCCTGTCCTCTCTGGGGCCAGTTGGAGGAGGTGTCCCATGTCCTTGCCAGTGATCGCAGCAGGAGCTGCCTGGGTGGAGCAGCTCCAGTGTGTCGCCTGGATTCCGGGCACACAAAGCTCTGTGTTGGTGTGGGGCGGTGGCGGGGGGGTGGGGGTGGGGCACACAAAGCTCTGTGTTGGTGTGGGGCGGTGGCGGGGGCGGGGGGCGGTGGGGGGGAGCAGATAGTGGAGGGAGACGGCATCCTGCCTTGGTGCTCATCTTTCTCCAACCTCTTCTGTGCATCTTGGCGTGGCTGACACTAGCTCCAAGCAAATCCCATTTGATAACATCCTATTCAGGCCTTCTGGAAGGTTCTCAGGACCCCGGATTTCCCAGAAGTCCCCATTGCAGGGGCCCCGGGTTCACTCCCTGGTCAGCGTCCTCGGTCAGGGACCTAGATCCCACATGCAGCAAGTAAGACCTGTGCCACCAACTAAGTAAATAAATAAAAATAAACATTAACCATAAAATAAAAATGGAAAATAAGCCTCACCACTGGTCTAAACGCTCAGCCTGAACAGCACCTCCTCCTGGAAGCATGAGTCCTCCTCTCCTCTGGGCCCCCACAGCCTGACTGCGCAGGCAGGGGTACCAGGCCACTGGAAGCCCAGGCTCCATCCTCGGACCCAGGTCTCTGCCACCCTTCCTAGGGGAGCAGTGGCCACAGAGCTTCCTGAGAAGAGCGCCGGGCTCAGACAAGGCCCACTTTAACCCAACTGCAGTCTCCATGGTTGCAGAAGTTGTGAAGACGAACGGAGAGTCGTTGCCAGGCAGCTCCCCTATGCTGGGTAGCAAGGAGTCGTTGGTGGAGACAGTCCTGCCTGCCAGCCCTGGAAGCGGCTCAAATACAGGGAACGAGCATTAATGTTTTCTATACTGTTATTATATTAGCTTTATTGGTGTATTTAGATTAAAGTGTAAAATCTTAAGTGAGCAGTCAGATGAATTCTTCCACATGTCCACACTGTGATTCCACACCAGTCAAGTTAAAGTACATTTCAGCCCCAAAAGTCTACGAAGAGCAAATGCTATTCTGACTTTTACCACCATAGATTAATTTCCCCTGCTTTTTGCACTTTATATCAATGGAATCACACAGTCTGCTCTCTTGGGTCGGGCTTCTTTCACTCAACATTATTATGTTATCCATATGTTATTATGGGGCTTCCCTGGTGACTCAGACAGTAAAGAATTTGCCTGCAATACAGGAGGCCCAGGTTCAATCCCTGGGTCAGGAAGATCCCCTGGAGAAGGGAATGGCAACCCACTTCAGTATTCTTGCCTGAAGAATCCCATGGACAGAGGAGCCTGGCGGGCTACAGTCCATGGGGTTCCAAAGAGTTGGACACGACTGAGCGACTCACACTTTCACACTTGTGTTATTGTACTAATAATAATAACAACAACAGGTGGACTTCCCTGGTGGTGCAGCGGCTAGAGGACTCTAGAGCTCCCAATTCAGGGGGCCCAGGTCCGCTCCCTGGTCGGGGACCTAGAGCTCACAGGCCACAACTAAGACTCAGAGCAGCCAAAAAATATATTTTTTTAAACAACAACAACAATAAGGATTGTACCCCCGTCCCTGGGGCCTGGCACATGGTATGTGATTAGTTAATAGTGAGTCTTGGTTGAGGGAACTTGACCCATTCTGGTTGTTTTTTTTTTTGTAGGAGAATGTGACCTGACTCAACTCCATTGTTGGCAGCTGCTCTGAAAGTGGAAATCAGGACAGCAGAGAACGTCAGGGAGTTCATTTCACTGGTCGCTGGTGTCTGCAGTTCGGCTTGGCTGTTTATAAATGCCCCTGGCAGCATCCTTGGCTCACCCCAGAAGGGTGCCTTCTGTTGCCTCTTGGAGTCCCGGGGTCCTGCCCCACCACACCCACTCCCAGGTCACCGACGTGTCTGCTCCTTGCCTGGGCTGGGTGTCCAGGACTCCGCTCTCCTCCCCTGCGGTCTGGGGTAGATACTCAGGAGGTAAGACATGCCAAGATGCCCCTGTGCTTGGCCTTTTTTTTTTTTTTTAATAATAATAATTTTATTCATTTATTTATGGCCATGCCGGGTCTCCATGCTGCGTGGGCTCTTCTCTGGTTGCGGCGAGCGGGAGCTCCTTTCTCGTTGTAGTGTGTGGGCTTCTCGTTGCGGTGGCCTCTTTTTGTTGTGGAGCGCTGGCTCTAGGCTGTGCGGGCTTCAGTAACTGAGGCGTGTGGGCTTGGTCATTGTGACTCACAGGCTCAGTTGCCCCTCAGCACGTGGGATCTTCCCAGACCAGGGATCGAACCCGTGTCTCCTGCATTGGCAAGTGGATTCTTTACCACTGAGCCACTAGGGCAGCCCTGAGCTTCGTTTTGATGTGGGGAAACATTCCCCCGTTGTACTCCAGAGCCCCCATGTCGAAATCTCTGGCTGGTGTCTCAGTCCCTGGGCTCCTAGGGGGTGGGTTCTCGGTGGTCCTGAAGTCCCTCCTGAAGTCCCTCTTTTTCCCAAGATCCCTTCCACAGATGGGAGACTGAGGCTCCAAGTGCAGGCCGAGTCTTCATACAGGGAGTGGATGAGAAATGCACTCAGCCAGCACCTACTAGGCAACTGCTGTATACCCCATGTAGGCACTGAGGACCCAGAGATAAGCTGACCTGTCCAGGCCAAGGAGATCCCAGCACCAGGGAGGGGTCTAGGGAAGCTTCACCAAAGGATTAGCCTTAGACAGGTCAAGGGGACTTTGACCAGGTCTAAGTGAGGGTATTCCAGGCAGAGGGAACCGCCAGAGCAAAGGCTTTGCATTGGAGCATCCAGGGCCTGCCATGGGCGGCGGCTGGATGGGAGAGGCAGTCTGCTAGCGAGCCCTGGAGACACCTTTCGGAGCAGGTGCAGGACGTGGGCTCTGGGCCTTCAGTCCACCCTCGACGAGACCCTGTGCTGACCCCTGAGTAAATCTCTCCCTGTGGCGGAGAGATGAACAGAGCGAGGGTCAGCGAATCTGTGAATGGGGTTTGAAACCCGCAGTCCATGCCAGGGAGGCAGGGAGGGCTGAGTGAGCCAGGGCCCTAGGCCCAGGGGTGAGGAACTCAGCACAAGGATTAGTCTTGGTTCTATTGGTCATGCTTGCGGCTTTCACCTCCTCAAGCAGGCCGTTCCTGCACTCCACTGGTGACTGGGCAAGCTCAGCTTCCCTGGCAGGGCCAACTGGAGGCTTGACCACCTCCCCTGATCCAGTCATCGACGGGCTTACCAGGTGCGCTTGTCTCCTTCAAGGTCTCAGGTGCCGCCCCCTTTGCTCTTTGCTGAAGTACAGGTGTCCCTGTTTCAGCCCCTATGGAGTTAGCCCCAGAAGCAGGGGCCCAAGAAGAAATGCTGATGGGAAATTCACTCTTAAATGGATTCCTGTTGTGATTCAGTCGCTAAATTGGACCCGACTCTTTGGGACCTCATGGACTGCAGCACGCCAGGGTTCCCTGTCCTTCACTGTCTCCTGGAGTTTGCTCAAACTCATGGCCATTCTTTTCCCCTTCTCTGCCTGCCCATCTGTCCTCATCTGGGAGAGGGGGACCAGAGGCCCCTCCCTGGGCCATGCTCAGGGCTCTCAGCTCTCCAGGCCCCAGTCAAGGAGATGGGGAGAGGGGCCCCCAAAGCAAATTTTCTCTCTTCCTGCAGTACCCTCCTCCCCCCACCCCTTCCCCCTACCCCTCTACCCCTTCCCCTACTCCCCAGCTATGCACAGGACCAGGGATTCTGCCCTCTGGAGCCTTCTTACCTCTGGCTGCTTGCTTGTGGGAAGGTAGGATGGGGGGCCCTCCCCTCAGGGAAGCCTCCAGGTGAGGACCCGGCGAGGAAAGGGCAAAGGTTCAAGGCAGAGGCTGGGCTGGGTTGCCTCTGTCCAGGGGCAAAAGGCCAGGGTCCATGATGACCCAGCAAGAGCAGGGGAGGCTGGCTGCCTTTCCGACCAGCAGGGGGCGCAGGCGGGCCTTGGGGGTGAAGAAGGGTGAGCCTCAGCCCGGGCTTTAAAACATTCAAATAGATGACAATGGGAAAAAATGCAAAACCTCAAGGTTGAGGATTATGTTATATAGCATGGGAGATAACTCAGTGCCTCTCAATTATATTATATAATTATATATAATATATTATATATAATAAATGTATTATATATATAATGAATATAAATAATATATATAATTATGCATTATAGCCTCAGATAGCCCCAAGGAACTGTTCCAAAGGGGTAAGGGAGAAGCCAGGCTATATAGGAGTTTTTAAAATAAAATAAATAAAAATGAAATTTTTAAAATGTGAAATTTTTATTTTCAGATTTTATTTGTGAAAATAAAAATGTAGTCAAACATCAAAAGATTACTGCTAGTAACAAAAACCAGGCCTCTCAAGTTAATGATTTTAGTGCCTTTCTGTGTATAGGAAGGTGCAGCAGTCTGGACTCAATGAAATTATTCCTTCGATATGCATCTTAACTATCTCAGGCCAGTATCCAGTTTTTCTCTATCTTGAATTCCCTCAAGGCGCATTGTATGGGCGGCTGCTGGGGCTGATCGCTTAACGGTGGGCAACATCCCTTGTCAGGGGCTTCTCAGTTAGCACTAGTTGGAAAGAATCTACCTGAAAATGGAGGAGACTTAAGAGACATGGATTCAATCCCTGGGTCGGGAAGATCCCCTGGAAGAGGATATGGCCATCCACTCCAGGAGAATCCCATGAATAGAAAGAGCCAGACATGACTGAGCACAGAGATTGTTTGCTGAAAAGGCCGGCAACATTTTGCCCATATAGATTTTTTCTGATGTATTTTTATTTCAGTTGTATTGAGATATAACTGACATACAGTATTGTATAATGATTTGACTTACATCATGAAATAAACATCTATCCTCTCATAAAGATACAAAATTAAGGAGATAGAAAAAAATCTTTCCCTTGTGATGAGAATTCTTAGGATTTATTCTTCACAACTTTCATATATAACACGTTATTGTTTAGTCACTAAGCTGTGTCCAATTCTGCGATCCCATGGATTGTAGCCCACCAGGCTCCTCTGTCCATGGGATTTTCCAGGCAAGAATACTGGGATGGGTTGCCATTTCCTTCTCCAAGGCATATAGACATTTTTTATTGTTTCACTTGATCTGTGTTTGTAAAACTCGGGGCACAAGCATTAAAATAACAATCCTGGAACCACAGCCCCTCCTCCTGGAAGTGATCCCGGCCCTCCCCTCTTGGAAAACATTCTTCCAGCCCTTCTCCAGAGCATTCGCTCATGCAAGGACACACGCACACACACACACACACACACACACACACACACACACCCAGCAAGATACCAGGCTCCCAGATGCACTCAGAGACACATATTCACCCGGACACGCAGGGACACGCCGACACGGGAACTCTTGCAGCACATAGGGAAGTTGATCAGAATACTCTCCAGTGTGGGTGTATTTAGGCAGACACATTTCTAGAGAGGAATCTAAATACGTTTTATTTTTACAGGTTTTGCATAAGAAACCTCGCCTCCTTTTCCGATCCTCTTCCTGCCACGCCAACAACAGGCATTTCACGTTTCCAGCCCATCTTCCACGCTGCGGGTGAGGCCAGCTGCTAGGTGCAAGTGGGCCACGTCTAAAGTCTTCACAGCTGATGACACACTGCCGGGGCTGTTTGGGTGGTGGTGATGGGGTGCCCTGGGTGTGGGCATGGGGTTCGGATTCAGGAGGATGCCCTGAAAGTGAGGGCAACGTCGGAGGTCAATGGCTGGCCTGTAGCCCTTGACCTTCTTTAGGGACATGTCTGAGGCCTTGGGGACTCTTTGGATTTGTGTGGGCCACAAACATTGATTGGCCTCTGAAAATCCAACCACGTTGAGCTGCAGATAGACCCTGGAGAAACCCCTAAGGAACAGTGCTCTCCCACACTCGGGGTTTTGGGTCTACCTGTACGCATGAGGGCCCAGCCACTTGCCTCCAATTTCACCGTTACCCCCACTCTATTGAATGCTAGAGAGTTCTCTTCAAAGCCACTCTACCCCAATGGGGGTGGTTCTAGCCTCAGCAGAGCCCGAGGGGGCCTGACTGGTTGACACTGATTTCTGCAGTCTGTGGATGGGTGTGTTGTCATGGGGAAGCATCGTGACACCCAGCTCCAGGCCCAGCTCGGAGGGTGTTCCTGTTGGGTGGTGCTGGCAGTGGAGGTGAAACCGCATGACTCAGATGGAGTTTGCACCCAGCCAAAACCCAGATAGGGACTTGAGCCCACTGTCCTTTAATTAAAATTGCATACCTGGTCTCAGGACTTAATGAAGCCCAGGTTCTTTATGTTTCGTCGCGGAAAGATTTCAGTGCGAGACAAAGTGATGAGTGGATTTAGAGAGAGACACATTCCGTAGACAGAATGCGATCTGTCTCAAAAGCAAGGTGGGCCTTGGGAGAAACACAAGCCACAGAGTGTGGGCCATCTCAGAAGGCAAGAGGCCCCAGAAAATGGGGTGGTTAGTTTTTTATAAGCTGGATAATTAGTGGGAGGCTTCCCAGGTGGCTCAGTGGTAAAGAATCCACCTATCAATGCAGGAGACCCGGGTTCAATCCCTGGATCGGGAAGACCCCCTGGAGAGGGAAATGGCAACCCACTCCAGTATCCCTGTCTAGAAAATCTCATGGACAGAGGAGCCTGGTGGGCTGCAGTCCATGGGGTCTCAAGAGTCGGACACGACTTAGTGACTCAACAACAGCAACGAGTGGGAGGTTTATTCCACCTCTCTTGGTAAAGGGGCAGAGGTTTTTAGGAATTGGGCCACTGCTCAGTTTTTGGCCTTTTATGGCCGGCCTCTGGACCGTCATGGCGCCCCTGGCCATGCCGTGTAGATAAGAGTCACAATAAGCATATAAAGAGGCTCAAGGTCCTCTGGAAGTTGAATCTTCCACCATCTTGGACCCAGTTGGTTCTAACCAGTTTATGTCGGGTCATCAAGGGCTCTGTCTTTGTTTCAGAAGCTGTGACCTGCCCCCTTCTCTCCTGTTTCAAAGGCATTCACAGGCCTCAGGCCCTGAACAAGATCTGAGCTTCAGAAGGCATCTCTGCAGGCTGCCAGCTCCTAGAGCAGGTGAGCCCCGCAGAGAAACCCGAACAGGACGTACAGACAGGTGTGGATGGAGATGGGAGAGGACTGAGTCTGCAGTGTGTCCGCCCTGGGCTGCCCCTGCGCCTGGCTGCCAACCTGTCACACCCGGGCCTGAGCTGGGGATCCGGCCCTGGAGACCAAGAACCTTCCAGAGCTTCGATTAGAAGCCTCAGCCCCGTGGAGCGTGCACAAGCCGTACAGGCGTGGGTCAGAGCTCGTGTCTCTGCTGCACCGAGCCTCTGTTTCCTCAGCTGTCCCGTGGTGGCGAGGTGTTTATTATCAGCTCGGGGGACGCATCGCCGTGGTCTGGGGCAGAGTCTGACTTCTGGTTCGGAGTTGACTCAGGCCCAAGGGGCTGGCACTCCCTCCCAAGTCCCAAGCATCCATCCACCCTGATAGGGCTCCTCTGTCTGTGGTTGAAACCCTCCCCCTGTTGAATCAGGGCAGACGTCTCCAATGGGTTTTATTTTTATCCTTCAGCCGCATGTGTCTGAAACCACCGAATCAGAAAGGTGTCATAAATTAAATCTCTACAGGAGTCCTTGGAGCCTGGCTCCCTGCCCAGAATGCCAAGGGCCCCAGGAGGAGGCTTCTGCCAGTCACATGAGCAGCTTGGCTCTCCCAGCTGACGGGTGCTTCTCCCGGAGGGTCTAAGATGTGCCAGGTGAAGTCTTGGGTGCTTCCCACACAGGCTCCCACCTATAGCCAAGTGGAGTAGCTATCCCCACTCTACAGATGGGGAAACTGAGGCTGGGAGGTGAGGCTTGTCCCAGGTCACCCGGCAGGTGAGAGGCAGAGCTGCCACCCCAGCTGGGTCTGCCTGTGTCCAGAGGCTGTGCTGCCCCTTGTGCAGAGCGGGAAAGACAGAGGTCCCAGAGGTCACTGTTGCTGAGTCTTACTGCTTGCAGCAGGACAGGCCAATAAATGGGGAGACGAACTGTTGGGGCAGAGAACAGCAATTTTTTTGGACAGCCAGCACACCGAGAAGGTGGTGGATTAGTGTCCCAGAGAACCATCTTCCCTGAGCTAGAGTTCAGGCTTCTTTTCCTTTTTTATTTTCTGGCTGTGTTGGGTCTTAGGTGAGGCATATGCGATCCTCGTTGAGTCCTGCAGATCTTTCATTGAGACGCAGGAACTCTGTAGTTCAGGCACAAGGGCTCATTTGTTCCGCGTCACATGCAATCTTAGTTCTCTGACCAGGGATCGAACCCATGTCCCCTGCATTGCAAGGTGGATTCTTAACCACTGGACCACCAGGAAGGTCCCTTCAGGCTTCTCTCATACTGAAACAGGAGGGGTAAAGTCCTGGTTTCCGCCAGACGCTGGAGGGGATACGTTAACTTTCTTCCTTCCCGCAGCCATTCACTGGTGGGCCTGGTCAGGACGTTTCCTGTGAGCTGAGCAAAAGTTTTTTAGCTTAACTCACATTACCTGGGAAGCAGGGTTCCCAGAGATGGGCCGTGGTGTATCATTTAAGCTGATAGGCATCATCCCTTTTGTGGTTAACTTGTGCATGCGTGCGTGCTAAGTCAGTTTAATCGTGCCCAACTCTTTGTGACCCCATGGACTGTAACCCACCAGGCTCCTCTGTCCATGGGATTTTCCCGGCAAGAATATTGGGGTGGGTTGCTAATTCCTCCTCCAGGGATAGAAACTGCATCTCTTATATTTCCTGCCTTGGCAGGCGGGTTCTTGACCTCTAGCACCACCTGAGAAGCCCCAATTAACTTGTAATCGAATACAAAGGTCTTTTCTACTCTATCGTGACCACTGCTGCGGGGGGTGGGTGCAAGAGAGGTGAGCCTCCAGCTCAGGCTCACAGATCTAGCAGCTTCTGGAGGAGGTGACGCTTGGACTTGGCGTGAGGGGTTTGGAGAGAGATGGGGAAGGCACGTGAGGTGAGAGACGGGGGACACGGGGTGGGGGGTGGCATTGGGGGGTGGCCGGAGGAGGGGCTCAGACTTAGCTGTGTGGGCAGAGCTGGCCTGGTCTGAGCCCGCTGGTTGGGCGGGGGGGTGCCCCAAGGTGGGAGAGGCCCGAAAGGGTGGGCACGGCAGCCGTTCCAGGACTTCCTCTGCACAGTGTTGCTGAGCAGTCTGTGGCCAGGCTGACTCGTGTTCTTTTGCAGTATCTCTTCTATCTCTTCTTGGATGCTTTTGGCATTTTTCTCTTCGTCGTGAGTGTTCAGAAATTTCTTGATGGTGATGTCTGGCTTTTCTGTTGTAACTATTTCCTCTTTTGTTCACTTTTTAATTCAAATGTGACATATATTAAATGCAAACGTTTTCGGAGTACGGCTCCAGGAATTTTCACATTCGTCTACACCTGTGTAACCCCCACCTGGTCCAAATGCTGACCACGACTTCCGGCCTCCATTGGGCTCCCTGGCACCCCCAAAGGAAGCCGCTATTCTGACCACCAACCCCACTGATTGGTTCTGCCTATTCTCTTTTTTAAATTTATGATTTTATTCATTCATTTTTGGCTGTGCTGGGTCTTTGCTGGGCGCACAGGCTTTTCTCTAGTTGCGGCGAATGGGGGCTGCTTGTCATTGTGGAGTGTGAGCTCCTCGTTTCGGTGGCTCCTCTTGTTGGGGAGCATGGGCTCGAGGGCCCTCAGACTCAATGGTTCTGGCACATGGGCCTATGCCCCACAGCATACGGCATCTTCCCAGATCAGGGATCACACCCGTGTCTGCTTCATTCGCAGGTGGATTCTTAACCACTGAGCCACCTGGGAAGCTTGGTTTTGCCTACTGAACGTCACGTCAGTGGAAACATACAGTCTGTATGCTTTTGCGTATTTTGTTCTAAATAAACTTTAAAAATTGTAGAACAATTTTAGATTTACAGTTACTGGGAGGAGAGCCCAGATCTCCTGTAGTCATGGTCGTTAATGTGGTAGATTCGTTACGATTAGAGATCACACAGTGAAACTTAATTACTAACTGGAATGCGTACCTTATGCAGATTTCCTCTATTTTTCCCTGATGTCATTTTTTTTTTTTTTTATTTATTTATTTGGCTGCACTGGGTCTGAGTTACAACAGGTAAACTCTCAGTTGCTGCATCTGGGATCTAGTTCCCTGACCAGGGATGGAAACGCACCCCCTGCATTGGGAGCCTGGAGTCTTAGCCACTGGGCCACCAGGGAAGTCCCCCGATGTCATTTTTTCTGTTCCAGAATTCCTTCCAGGACACCACATTATGTTCAGCTGTCATGTGTCTTCAGGCTCCTCTTGGCCGTGACAGTTTCTTAGACTTTGCTTGTTTCTGATGGTCTCGGCAATTTTTTTTTTAAATGTGGACCATGTTTAAAGTCTTTATGGAAATTGTCACAATATTGTTTCAGTTTTATGTTTGATTTTTGGCTGTGGGGATGTGAGATCTTACCTCTCCAACCAGAGATTGAACCTGCCCCTCTGCATCGGAAGGCGAAGCCTTAACTACTGGATCACACGGGCCAGTCCCCTCGGCACTTTTAAGTAAAGTCAGGCATTTTGTATTAATACCACATTTCTCAGCTGGGGTTTATCCGACATTTTTCTCATGATTAGACTCGAGTTATAGGTTTGGGAGCAAGACCGCAGAGGTGAAATGTCATTTCCTCACATCAAGGGCACATGCAAGCAGCGAGGTCCATCGCTGCTGATTTGACCTCGATCGCCTGGCCGGGGTGTGTCTGTCGGGCATCTCCTCCTGAAGTGACTCTTCCCCTCCCCTCCCTCGCTGTCCTCTTTGGAAGGAAGTCATGGTACAGCCCACACTTGAGGAGTGCGGGGTTGTCCCTGAGGGTGGGGCATCCCCAAGGAATTCTAAACTCCTTGGAATTCTTCCGCATGGGAGATTTGTCTCTTCTCCATTTAGTTACTTCCTTAATCATTTATTCATAGCAATATGGATGCATGGGTATTTATTTAATGCCGTGGGCTACAATCCAATGCCGTTTTGTTTTTCTTTCTTCTTCTGAAATATAGTTGATTTACAGCGTTTGTTAGTGTCTGGTGTATAGCACAGTGAAAAAGAACGTATATATATTCTTTTTAAGATTCTCTTCCATAATAGTTTATTACAGGATATTGGATATAGTGCCCGGTGCTATACAGTAGGACTTGTTCTTTGTTTTATGTATAGTAGTTTGTATCCGCTAATCCCAAACTTCTAACTTCTCTCTC
Organism: Bos indicus; assembly: GCF_029378745.1. NCBI lineage: Eukaryota > Metazoa > Chordata > Mammalia > Artiodactyla > Bovidae > Bos > Bos indicus. Next base: position 65,183,742 of record NC_091780.1, on the reverse strand, counting down.
CCTCACTCCCTTCCCGCTTTGGTAGCCGTAAGTTTATTTTCTCTGGGTCTGTTTGTAAACAAGTCCGTTTATATCGTATTTCAGACCCCACGTATAAGCGGTATCATACGTAATTTGTCTTTCTCTGCTTCACTTAGTAGATAATCTCTGGGTCCATCCACGTTGCTGCAAATGGCATGATTCTTTTTCTATTTTATGACAGAGTAATGTTCCGTTGTACATATTAATGTATACCACATCTTTATGCATTCATCTGTCAATGGACAGTTAGGGTGCCCCCATGTCCTGGCAACTGTAAACAGTGATGCTGTGAATACTGGAGTGCAATTAGAATTTTCATCTTTTCTGGATCTATGCCCCAGAGTGGGATTGCTGGGTCATATAGTAACTCCAAGTTGCTTTTTTTTTTAACTCCAAGTTTAATTATTTAAGGAGCTCCCATACCGTTTTCCACAGCGGCTGCACCAATTTACATTCCCACTAACAATGTGGGGGGCTTCCCTTTCCTCCGCACCCTCTCCGGCATTTGTTATTTGTGGGCTTTCTGATGATGGCCGTTCTGAACAGTGTGAGGTGATACCTCATTGTAGTTTTGATTTGCATTTCTCTAATGGTCAATGCTACTTTATTTTGTTACTCAAATTCTCTACACTTGGCCATTGGGAACTCCTGCAAGTGGCTCCTGGGTCTCTGTCATGCCCCGTCACTGTGCTGTGTGTGTATGGGTGTGTGTGTTGAGCACTTCCTTACTTTCTGTAACTTCAGGGTGATCTTGGTTCATTTTGTATAGTTCTTACCCTAGTCTTGCTGCTGCTGCTGCTGCTAAGTCACTTCAGTCATGTCTGACTCTGTGTGACCCCAGAGACAGCAGGGCACCAGGCTCCCCCATCCCTGGGATTCTCCAGGCAAGAACACTGGAGTGGGTTGCCATTTCCTTCTCCAGTGCATGAAAGTGAGAAGTGAAAGTGAAGCCGCTCAGTCGTGTCCAACTCTTAGTGACCCCATGGACTGCAGCCTACCAGGCTCCTCTGTCCATGGGATTTTCCAGGCAAGAGCACTGGAGTGGGGTGCCATTGCCTTCTCTGCACCCTAGTCTTACCATCTGCCTTTTCTCCAAAGAGCACCAATTCTTTTACTGGAGAAGGATATTAGAAATCAAAATCAACTGTGATCATAGTTACTGCTGTGTTCTTGTTAATACTAGGTGTTCTCAGCTAACAAAGCAAGGCGATCTATTTGTGTCTATGTTAAGCTAAACGTAAGTTTAGACTGATTGAAATCAGTTACTGCATGGAATGTTATAGCCTCTTGCCCTTGTTTATCTCAACCTCCCACTCCAACAGCAAGAAACCTGGCTCTCACCCTCGGCCACCTATTTTCTTAATTGTTCAATTCCAGGATACCTCTAGAGTGGTTCTAGAATTGTTAACACCTGTCCCCATGGGAAACTATCAACTGGACCACAGTGCCTTTTGTTTAATCTTATTTTTGGCTGCACTGGGTCTCGTTATGGCATTCGGGGTCTTCGTTGTGGTTTGCAAGGTCTTTCCTTGTGGTCTGGGGGCTTCTCTGTAGTTGTGGTGCAGGCTCAGTCACTGTGGCTTGTGGGCTGAGTGGTCCCGAGAAGTGTGGGGTCCTGGTATCCGACCTGGGATCGAACCCTCCTCCTCCACAGCCTTGTCTACCCAATGAAACTAGGCCATGCCATGTGGGGCCACCCAGGATGGACGGGTCATGGTGGAGAGGTCTGACAGAATGGGGTCCACTGAAGAAGGGAATGGCAAACCACTTCAGTATTCTTGCCTTGAGAACCCCATCAACAGTATGAAAAGGCAAAAAGATAGGACACTCAAAGATGACATGAGTCTGGGTAGGCTCTGGGAGTTGGTGATGGACAGGGAAGCCTGGCGGGCTGCAGTCCATGGGGTCGCAGAGTCGGACACGACTGAGCGACTGAACTAAACTGTATGAACGTACCAGCTTCTGTTGCCCCACATCCTTGCCCAGTTTATTATCTCCAGGAACGGGCTTCCCAGGTGGCGCTAGTGGTAAAGCACTCATCTGCTAATGAGGAGATGCGAGAGATGCTGGTTCAATCCCTAGGTCAGGAAGATCCCCTGGAGGAGGGCGTGACAACCCACTCCAGTATTCATGCCTGGAGAATTCCATGGACAGAGGAGCCTGGCGGGCTACAGTCCATGGGGTTGCAAAGAGTCGGACACGACTGAAGCAACTCAGCACAGGAACTGGCTATCATGGCAGGGGTAGTCTCTTCAATGTCAACAGGGCCCCAAGATGTCAGAGCATCAGAAGTATGGAAAACAAATAGCTGTGAATAATACAACCTGCCCTGTGATGTTGTGATGCCATTTTAAGGTCTCCTTGGGGGTGATGATAGAGGAGGCTTTTAGAGTAGGGCATACATTTCCCTAAACAGCATGGAAAATATTTTATTGTGAGAATAGGAAGGAAAGGACACAGGTAGCAAGTATTAGGTGTCCTGAAACCGTGTAATCCTGACTGGGACTTGAACATGGTCTTTTAACTAACCATGTTAGTTAACCAGTTAACCTCTTTTAACTGAGGTCATACCCCTGGCCTTAGTACTTAATGAAGTTCAGCTTCTTGATGTCTCATCGCAGAAAGAATCCAGTGAAAGACAAAGTGATAGGTGAGAAGTGGATTTATGCAGAGAGAAACACACTCCACAGACAGAGTGTGGGCCATCTCAGAAGGTGAGAACAGTCCTGGGGGATGGGGTTAGTTTTTAATAGGGGTGGGTAATTCCCTGGGCTAATGAGTGGAGGGAATATTCCGGCTACTTTGGGGAACGGGAGGGGATAGCATGGGCTTCCCAGGTGGCGCCAGCGGGAAAGAACCCGCCTGCCAATGCAGGAGACATAAGAGACTTGGGTTCCATCCCTGGGTCGGGAACATCTCCTGGAGGGGGGCCTGGCAACCTACTCCAGTATTCTTGCCTGGAGATTCCCATGGACAGAGGAGCCTGGTGGGCTGCAGTCCGTGGCGTCACAAAGAGTCGGACACGACTTGGCAACTGAACAACAATAACACCCAATAAAACAGATCTGAAATTCCCAGCATCTCTAACGATATCTCCGTGGAATTCTAGAGTGTGTTAAAAATACGAGAGGTGCGTATGTTTTGCCGCTGTTGTCTGTTTTTTAACAATACAATCTCAGTGTTTGGCGGGCAGTCACGTTACTAGGGGCATGAGCTGACGGGAGATAAAGTCTCTGTGAAGGAGGTGAGCGGGACTGGTGTGTGTGATCAAGAGGAAGAGGCAGTTGTCATGGTCCTGCTCGGCAGCTGGAGGGCTTCTCTCTTGCAGGGAGAAGCCCGTTCTGACTCTATGTTGGAACTCTTTCTTTCTTTCTTTTTTAATATTTATGTATTTATTTGGCTGGATCTCTTTGCAGTCCAAGGGACTCTCAAGAGTCTTCTCCAACACCATAGTTCAGAAGCATCAATTCTTCGGCACTCAGCTTTCTTTATGGTCCAACTCTCATATTCTCGTACAAGACTACTGGAAAAACCATAACTTTCACTAGACAGACCTTTGTTGGCCAAGTAATGTCTCTGCTTTTTAATATGCTGTCTAGGTTGGTCATAGCTTTTCTTCCAAGGAGCAAGTGTCTTTTGATTTCATGGCTGCAGTCACCATCTGCAGTGATTTTGGAGCTGCCTCTTGAGAAACCTGTATGCAGTTCAGGAAGCAACAGTTAGAACTGGACATGGAACAACATACTTGTTCCAAATAGGAAAAGGAGTACATCAAGGCTGTATATTGTCACCCTGCTTATTTAACTTATATGCAGAGTACATCATGAGAAACGCTGGGCTGGAAGAAGCACAAGCTTTAATAATTCTTCTCATTAATTTAAATTTTTGTCAAACAAAGTTCAGTTTAAAAGGCTGTTAGGAATGTTTTATATGCACCATAAATAAAAGGTAATTTAATTTGAGCTCATTTATCATAATAATGAGCTGACACTTGTCCATGACTTGCTTAAGTACATGAGATATCAGATATGCAGATGACACCACCCTTAGGGCAGAAAGTGAGGAAGAACGAAAGAGCTTCTTGATCAAAGTGAAAGAGGAGAGTGAAAAGTTGGCTTAAAGCTCAACATTCAGAAAACTAAGATCATGGCATCCGGTCCCATCACTTCATAGCAAATACATGGGGAAACAGTGGAAACAGTGGCTGACTTTATTTTTCTGGGCTCCAAAAGCACTGCAGATGGTGACTGCAGCTATGAAATTAAAAGACGCTTGCTCCTTGGAAGAAAAGCTATGACCAACCTAGACAGCATATTGAAAAGCAGAGACATTACTTTGTCAACAAAGGTCCGTTTGGTCAAGGTTATGGTTTTTCCAGTGGTCATGTATGGATGTGAGAGTTGGACTCCAAAGAAAGCTGAGCACCGAAGAATTGATGCTTTTGACCTGTGGTGTTGGATAAGACTCTTGAGAGTCCCTTGGACTACAAGGAGATCCAACCAGTCCGTGCTAAAGGAGATCAATCCTGGATGTTCATTGGAAGGACTGAGGTTGAAGCTGAAACTCCAATACTTTGGCCACCTGATGCGAAGAGCTGACTCATTGGAAAAGACCCTGATGCTGGGAAAGATTGAGGGCAGGAGGAGAAGGAGACGACAGAGGATAAGATGGTTGGATGGCATCACCAACTCAATGGACATGAGTTTGGGTGGACTCCGGGTGTTGGTGATGGACAGGGAGGCTTGGCGTGCTGCAGTTCATGGGGTCGCAAAGAGTTGGATACAAGTGAGCGACTGAACTGAACTGAAAAAATAAAGTCTGCTCTAACTTGCATTGGGTCATATTAAGTATTTTAATTGAAGGTCTGTGGGTTCCCATTTTATAAAATCAGTTTGTAGATACAAAAGACTTATTTTAATTTTATTTTATTATTCATAATGTTAGAGCATCTTTGCCCAATATGGGATATTTTAGAGCAAAGAGTACTATGACCATGGGAAGTTTACATAAGGCTAGTGTTAAAGTGAATTATGTCTATCTCCTCTCTATTTTATATTCAGTTTCTTCCCTAAGATTATAGGGGTCACAGTGCTCAAAGTTGGTGGGATCCCCAGGTATGACAATCTTTTGAGCCCCAGTAGTAAGTCCATGAAGTTTTCTCAGGGGGTGATGTTATTAATAGTGAAAGGTTGTTGTTGAATCACGTGAATACACCGGGATTCTTGGCCCCCGGAGCAGAAGAATTCAATCCGGGGCCAGAGACGAGGCTTGATCACTCAGAGCTTTTGTGAAATAAAGTTTTATTAAAGTATAAAGGAGATAAGAGAAAGCTTCTGACATAGGCATCAGAAGGGGGTAGAAAGAGTACCCACCTGCTAGTGTTAACAATGAGGTTATATAATCCAAAGAATGTCTGGAGGTTGTAAAGACCTCATCAGACCTACTCCCATAATTTACATTTTAAGATAACACTGTCCTCAGGCAAGATACATCCTTGTAAAGACCAGGTCTACTCCCATAATTAACATTTTAAGGTAACAGAAGGTTGAATCCAAAGACTGTCCTTAGGCAAGATACATTATTATTATATAATCCTAAGGAATGTGGAGAAAGAAAAAAAGTTTGTCTTTCCTCCTTGAGAATTCCAGACCCCTCTCTCCTTGGGGACCCCTAGACTCCTTATCAACCTGCCTAGGAAATGACTCTCTCAATAGCAAGTACTAAAGCTAATTCAGAACCTGGGGCTTCTCTGGTAGCTCAGCTGGTAAAGAATCTGCCTGCAATATACAGGAGACCCAGGTTCAATTCCTGGGTCAGGAAGATCTGCTAGAGAAGGGATAGGCTACCCACTCCAGTATTCTTGGGCTTCCATGGTGGCTCAGACAGTAAAGAATCTGCCTGAAATGCGGAACACCTGAGTTCGATCCCTGGGTTGGGAAGATCCCCTGGAGAAGGGAATGGCTACCCACTCCAGTAACTTAGAACATATATAATAGAATCATGCATGCATGCTCAGTCCTTAAGTCATGTCCGACTCTTTGTGACCCTGTGGGCTATAGCCCGCCAGTCTCCTCTGTCCATGGGATTTCCCAGGCAAGAACACTGGATTATAGCAGCACAAAAGCTAACTGGTATGTTTTAAATCTTTTTGTTAGATAAATTCTGTGGTGTTTTTGTTAGTATAGTTATATATATATTATATAGTGTTATATATATATAGTATATATTATATATATATTATAGTATAGTTATATATATATATAGTTATATATATATATAAATAAATATATAATTTATTGCTTTCTAAATTTTGTACCTCCAGTTGGGTGAAACTATGACTTTTAATTTAAGTATATATGTAAAAATTATTATATATTTTATAAATTATTAAAATATTTAATATATATATATATACTTTATGAAAAAATTATTATATATTTTATAGATATGTATAAAATATATAATTTATGTATTCACCTTTTGCTTTCTCCCCCTGTATCTAGGGCTTTGGTTTTTCTTCCTTTTTTTCCCCTCTTCTCTACCACTCCTCCTTTTCTTTTCTTTGAGGCTTTTATTCTGGTTCATTCTGTGATTTTTAGTTTCTGGTTTGGGCTGATAGGAATAAGGAGGGGCAGGAACAAGGGCCCAGTGGTCACCCTCAAGGCTGCAGCCCCTGCCTGGGATGGTTCTTTGGGGATCCCCTCCCCTTCCTCCCATATCTCCACCAGTGTGGTCCCTCCGATTCTGCTGGGTCAGGGGGAAATTGCAGCAAGGCAAACCACACAGCCACGGCCCTTCCCCAAGGCCCTGCAGGGTGTCATGGTCCCTGGGGTGGGTGCGCTGGCAGGGTGATTCTGAAGAGGCCTCCCCTGCTCTGAGGGCCAGGCTGAAAGGTAGGGGACCCTCCAGGGCAGCTTGGTTTGCCCACACGCATCAGGGCTGCCAGGTTGGGGCCCCGGCCACAGCACTTCGAGGGAAGTCACATCTCTGTATTTTAGGCCACAGCACTTGGGGGCCTTTGGAAACTTAGCTGGTTAATCATGAAAAAGGGGGACCCCGGGGAACGTCCTCTGGCCTCTGGGCAAGTAAGGGTTCAGACTCAGAACAGCAGCGACACCGACGCAAGTTTGCCAGCAGGTGGCGCCACGCTCCCGGGCAGCCCCTGCCGTCTGGTGGGACCAGTGAGTCCGCCAAGAGCACCTCCTTCCATCGGAGGCCCAACCACCCCGCTTCAAAATGTAGGTTTTATCGTCATTCAGGTTCGGTGAAGCCAGCAGATCAGGGAGCCACTGCCCTGAATGAGACAGTCCGTCCTGCATAGCTTGCAAGAGCGGGGACGGGCCACCAGGGCAAGTTCGAGAGCAGAGGGTGTGAGCGCGAAGCAGGGCAGGAGCCTTTATTGTGGTTTCCAGGAAGGAACGGGTGAGGCGTGGTCAGCATGCTTAGGGTTAGTTAGTTTGAATAATTTTTAAAAAATATTTTTGTTTCTTTTTGGCTGCGCTGGGTCTTCCTTGCCACACGCCTGCTCTCATAGGAGGGGCTATGCTTCCCTGTGGTGTGAAGGCTTCTCATGGCGGTGACTTCTCTTGTTGCTGAGCACGGGCTCCAGGCGGGCTCGCTTCAGTAGTCGCGGCTTGTGGGCTTTGGAGCACAGGCTCAGCAGCTGTGGCTCCGGGGCTTGGTTGATCCGAGGCATGTGGAATCTTCCCAGACCAGGGCTCGAATCTGTTTCCCCTGCATTGGCAGGATTCTCATTGGCTGTACCACCAGGGAAGTCCACTTTGAAGAACTTCTAAGCTACTTTAAATTTTATTTTTAATATATATTTTGGCTGTGCCATGCAGCATGTGAGATCTTAGTTCCCCAACCACGAACTGAATCTGTGCATTGGAAGCCTGGAGTCTAGACCATCGGACCGCCAGGGGAAGTCCTCGTTTGAAGAGTTTCATTCAGGTTGTATGTCGAGTTGTCTGGTATCTGGCCTTGGGGTGATCCGGGCAGGGGAACACTGGCCCTGAGGACAGAGCAGGCAGGCCCCCACATAGGTGAGTTTGCCCTGTAAGAAGGGGGCTTCCCTGGTGGCTCAGATTGTAGTCTGCCTGCAATGCGGGAGACCCGGGTTAGATCCCTGGGTTCGGAAGATCCCCTGGAGGAGGAAATGGCAACCCACCCCAGTATTCTTGCTGGGAGAATCCCATGGACAGAGGAGCCTGGCAGGCCACAGATCATGGGTCGCAAAGAGTCAACCACGACTGAGCGACCAACACTGGACTGGCCCTATAGGAAAGGCATGCTCCCGGGCTAGGCTTTCACCATCTTTAGGAACTGGCCATCCCTGGAGGGTGGTCTCTTCAGGGTCAGCAATACCCCAGGATGTCAAGACATCAGAAATACAGAAAATCGGGACTCCCATGGTGGTACAGTGGATAAGGACCCACCTGCTAATGTAGGGGACACAGGCTCGATCCCTGGTCTGGGAAGATTTCACATGCCTCGGAGCAATGAAGCTGCTGCACTGCAGTGAACCCGCCCATGAGCTGAAATTGTTGAATCCACGCTTAGAGCCTGTGCTTTGCAACAAGAACTGCCACTGCCATGAGACGCCTGGACACTGCCATGAAGAGTAGCCCCCGCCCGCTGTGATCAGAGAATAATCCGCGCAGCCACAAAGACCCAGTGCAACCAAAACATAATAAGTAAATCAAATATAAAATAAAATAAAAAGCATTATAAAAAAAGAAATACAAAAAACGCAAAAGCTCAGACGAGACACACATTGCTGTAAGTTTCGGTGCTCTTGTTTGATCTCGTCACACCTTCCAGCAGGTGAATTGGCCCTGAGACCTCTGTCTGTTCTCCTGTGGTTGGAGGCTGGGGTTGCCTGCAGGACTGGGCTCCTGCCACTAAAGCTGCTATGAACATCCCTGCACACATCTTTGGTGAATGTCATTTCCGTTTCTTTGCACGATGTCCCCAGGAGTGAAAGCCCCCACATCATGATGGAGGTTGAGCTTCGGTAGATTTTGTGGCAGAGTTTGCCAAACAGGCTGAACCAAGCTTTCCTCTTGTCGACGGCCTCTTCAGTCTGAAACTCATGTCTTTCCTTTGTTCTGGGGAAATTTATGACAAGTTTGATGTGACTCATTCCTTCTCTCATTTAACAAATTGTTATTAAGGTCATCCCCTATGCTAGAAACTCTTTAGGGCATTAGGGGTGAAGAGTTGCACCACAGGGAGCAAGACGCTCTGGAGGAGGGAGCAGATAATAAGCAAATTTGCACATGATGTGGATGTCAGGCTGGCAGAATCGCCCATACATACAATTACATTACCATTTCAGTGGGAGATTATTTCTTCGAAGAAGAAAAGCAGGGGAAGGGTAAATGTCGCCTCTCCGTCATTCTCTCTCTCCTTCTAGAAATCTCATTAGGAGGATGTCGGGTTTCTATTCCTGCTCTTCAGTTCTCTTCTACCTGCCTTCGTTTCAACAGAGGTTTCCCTCCCCACAGGTGGCTGTGCTGTTTGGCATGTGAGATTTCAGTTCCCCAGCCAGGGCTGGGACTCTGCAGTAGACACAGAGATTCTTAACCACTGGCCTGTGGGGGAAGTCCTGAGATTGGTTGCTGCTTGTTTCTTTCTTTTTAAAGAAAAAATTTGCACTTACCCATCTCTTGTGTGTTTATTTATTTTAACAGGTTGGAATAGACCTTTATGTTTCCTGGGAGACATTACTCTCTTTCCTCAATCCAGCTCTCTTCCCCCACCTGGCTCTGTTTTCCCATGTGTGAAGTTCCTCCCATTCTTGGGGTGAAAAGTGCAAGTGTTAGTCGCTCAGTCGTGTTGACTCTTTGTGACCCTATTGTAGCCCAGTCTTTTCTGTCCATGGAATTCTCCAGGCAAGAATACTTGAGTGGGTAGTCATTCCCTTCTCTAGGGGATCTTCCTGCCCCAGGAATCCAGCCTGGGTCTCCCGCACTGCAGGCAGATTCCTTACCATCTGAGCCACCAAGAAAGCCCCTGGTTGCCCTTTTTTCATGGAGTGATTTCCCTCGGGTGTTGGCTGGCTCTGAGTCACGGGCTGATAGACTGCTGGCTTTGGGGAGGGCTGGGAGGTGCAGTGTGGAATGCATTCTGGCCTGTTTTCTTTTCTTTTTTTTTTTTAAATATTGCCCCTGGCCCTGCGCAGGATGGAGTCCTTGGCAGCATCATACGGGTGCTCCTTGGACGGGATCTCCAGTACAGCCGGAATGGAGCACTGGTGGGCGTCAAGGGCGTGCCGCACCATCTCTGCAATGTACTGGTTGATAAGGATGATGCCGATGTCATCCCGGTTTAGAAACTGCCGGAAAGTGTCTTCGATCTCATTGATGGTAGTATCCTTCTCCACCACCAGGAAATTAGGGTGGCGGTTCTTGTTAAGCTCCCCTATGCCGCCCAGCAGGAAGCCAGTCACAGTGTCCTCGTCTCTGATCACCGCAATTAGCTTCCCCCTCCCCGCCATCCTCACAGACCACCCGAGATCCTCAGCGACTGCCGGGTGTCACCCTGGCCTGTTTTCTGCAAACATGGGGCGGCGGAGGACTTCTGCTGGGACAGCAAGCACTGTGTTAAGACTTATGGGCCTAGGTGCTTTCTGCTCCTCACAGGCAGCTGAAGACGCCGAGCACCCTGACCAAGAGCCTCTGGTCAGGGTCCCTCCTGGGGGTCAGTGAGCCCCTCTACTGGGGCTGGCGCCCAGCTTAGAGGAAGTGGGGGCTGAAGGAGGTGCAGGAGTCATGGAAGAGTGGCTGGCCTTGTTGGCTTTCTTTACCACCTGCAAAAGTCTCTGTTTTCCAAAGCTGTTAGGGATTTAATAACAACAATTACATATATATGCATACACATATATATGCATATGTATGTGTGTATCTGTATATGTAGGTATGTATAGGTATATGTGTATATGTATATTTTATACACTTCATTTTTATTTTAATTAATTATTATTATTATTATTTGCCACACTGTGTGGCATGCAGTCTCTTAGTTCCTCGATCAGGGGCTGAACCTGTTTTCCCTGCAGAGGAAGAGAGGAGTCCTAACCACTGGACACCAGCGAGGTCCCTACACTTCATTTTTAAATAAACTTAACATCTGGTTTGCTGCTGCTACGTCGCTTCAGTCGTGTCCGACTCTGTGCAGCCCACCAGGCTCCCCCGCCCCTGGGGTTCTCCAGGCAAGAACACTGGAGTGGGTTGCCATTTCCTTCTCCAATGCATGAAAGTGAACAGTGAAAGTGAAGTCGCTCAGGCATATCCGACTCTTAGCGACCCCATGGACTGCAGCCTACCAGGCTCCTCTGTCTATGGGATTTTCCAGGCAAGAGTACTGGAGTGGGGTGCCATTGCCTTCTCCGAACATCTGGTTTAGATTTACAGAAAACGTGTGAAGATAGTATTGATGGTTCCATAGCCTCTACACCCACTTCTCTTTATAAGATATTAATATAATCTAATGTATAATAAAAATGAACATTTTTAATGTTAGTACATTGTCATCAACTGAAGTCCATACTTTATTCAGATTCCTTTAGTTTTTACCTAATTCCCATCAGGATCCCACGTAGGACACCACATTGCAAGCAGATATGCAGTTTCTTTCATTTCCAGGAACTGAGACGTGGTGAGCAGGCTAGGGTACGTGTTCTGAGTGCATTCACCGTCTTGAAGCTGAGTCTCTGTGGTCCAAGCTGACCTCGGGGAACTGGAGATTACTCAGGAATGGAAAAACCTTGTTTAAAATTCAACATTCAAAAAATAAAGGTCATGTCATTCGGTCCCATCATTTCATCACAAAGAGATGGGGAAAAAGTAGAAAGAGTGGTAGATTTTATATTTTTGGGCTCCAAAATCACTGCAGACTGTGACTGCAGCCAGCCACGAAATTAAAAGATGCTTGCTCCTTGGCAAAAAAGCTATACACACCTAGACAGCGTATTAAAAAGCAGAGACATCCCTTTGCCAACAAAGATCCATATAGTCAAAGCTATGGTTTTTCCAGTAGTCATGTAGGGATGTAAGAGTTGGACCATAAATAAGGCTGAGTGATGAAGAACTGATGCTTTTGTGGTGTTGGAGAAGACTCTAGAGAGTCTCTTGAACAGCAAGGAGATCAAACCAGTCAATCCTAATGGAAATCAACCCTGAATATTCATTGGAAGGACTGATGCTGAAGCTGAAGCTCTAATCCTTTGGCCACCTGATGCAGAGAGCTGACTCATTTGAAAAGACCCTGACGCTGGGAAAGACTGAAGCCAGGAGGAGAAGGGGATGACAGAGGATGAGATGGTTGGATGGCATCACTGACTCAACAGACATGAGTTTGAACAAGATGGTGAAGGACAGGCAACCCTGGCGTGCTGCAGCCCATGGGATCACAGAGCTGGACATGACTTAGCAACTGAACAAGAACAAGACTGAAAGTCATGAACTTTTATTACGCTGCCAGGTCTCTCTCCAGTCTGTCCTTTGACTTGTCCCCTTTTCAGCCTCAATTTTCTCATCTGTAAAATGAAGCCTTTGGGCAAGTGGCAACTGGACAGGCGGAGTCCTGGGGTCCATCTGTGAGTGGTTTTCTGATCTCTGTCCTGGGCAGAGGGAGCTGGCAGGCATGGTGGTGCCCAGAGGGCAGAGCTGGGACCCAGATCTCACTGGTTGTAACATGGGGCTGACATTCTGACTTTGGGCTTTTAAAGTCGAAGATCAGGGGCGTGTCCCAGCTTTCCTGCTTATTCTGAAAAGTGAAAGAAAGTAAAAGTGTTCATTGCTCACTGGTGTCCGAGTCTTTGCGATCCCTATGAACTGCAGCCCACCAGGCTACTCTGTCCATGGAATTGTCCACACAAGAACCCTGGAGTGTGTTGCCATTCCCTTCTCCAGGGGATCTTCCCCACCCAGCGGTTGAACGTAGTCTCCTGCATTGCACGAAGATTCTTTACTGTCTGAGTCATCAGGGAAGCTTATTCTAAGGCTCTCTTTATCTCTGAACCTCGGTTTACCCATGGGTAAAGTGGCCGCTGTTGGGATGACTGCTATGGCTCTCTCTGGCTGTGAGCAGAGCAGGTTGCCCTGGGAGATGCTGAGCTCTCCGCTCCCAGAGGCGTGCAAGCCAAGAAGATGACACTGTTGGGTGGCGCAGGGGGTGGTGGTGACCCAGGGCTCTAAGCATGTCCCTTTTGGACAGGGAAGCCAGCTTGCGCACTGGCCCATTTTCCGACCCTGGACTCTGGGGCAGGTGTCCGGCTGCCGCGGTGTGCCCACATAGCTGCTTCCCGTGCCATCTCAGGCTAGGACTGCCTCTGGCCCTAGGCTGAGGGTGGTCTGCCAGATATACTCCACCCCTGGCCTCAGACTCACAGGAGACCGGGGCGATGCTCGCCATCGTTTCCTCCTGCTTGGTGGTGCCTCTGACTTCCAGGTCAGTCTGCTTCCCCAGGCAGCTCCTGCAAGTCAGGCTCCAGTACACAGGGCACACCACGCAAAGTCCCAAAGGAGCAAGAGGAGGACGGGGGGATCCCTGGGAAGGAGGAAAATGAGTCCTGTGCCCCGACTCCCCCCAAACCAGACTCTCCATTCTGACAAGGTTTAGGTTCTTCCAAGTCCCAGCCTTTGCATCTTCCATTGGCTCTACCGCCAATGCCCTTGGCCTTCTTTAGCTGTTGAACTCCTACTCACCCTTTGAGACCTAATACAAAAACCCCTGGACTGTGCCCTGGCTGTACCAGGACCTACCTGTGTCCGGCACGTATCATCTTGAGTTGTAACCGGCCTGGTCGGTGCCGCTGTTCCTGTCCCTGGCTTTCCCTGAAGGTGGGGATGGGGCTGACTCATCTCCCTGCAGCTGCAGACGCCTCATCACCTGCCCTCTTCCTAATTGCGTGAAAGGAGTGGGTAGGGGCAGGGTGGATCGGTGTGACGAACCTTTCCAGAGCTCCTTCTGTGTTTGTTTGCTTTGGCTGCAAGGCGGGGCATGCGGGCTTGCGGGATTGCCTCCACGTCTTCTGCAGTGGAACCGCGGAGTCAACCCCTGGACCGCCAGGGAAGCCTCCCCTTCTTTTCACTTGCACAACGCAGCCGTCTAATCCCTACCCTCCAACCCCTGCCCTGGGCCGGGGGACGGGGCGGGGGGACGCTCCTCACCGGCGGGTCCGTCGGGACAGGGGCGGCGGGAGCGCAAGTGGCTCTGGGCCGCTGAGAGAACAGGCGCCCAGCCGCGATGGAGCCTCCGGGAAGCCGGGGACACGGGCGTCCCCGTACACCCCGGGGTCCAGGGACTCCCCCGGGGTCACATTGACAGCCCATTTTCCAACCCGAGGCAACTGAGGCGCCCAGAGGCCCCGGGACTCACCTCCGCCCAGCCCGAGACCCCGCCCCCGAGGGCCTGCCCCTCCTGCTGGCCCAGGCGCTCCACGCCCCGCTCGAGGCCCCGCCCCTCCTGCTGGCCCAGGCGCTCCTGGCCCCGCCCCTGCGCCCTGAACTGGTCCTCGCGCGGCGCAGGACGACAGGTGCCTCGGAGCCGAGCCCTGCGCAGCAGCTGGGCGCTCAGAGCCGCGCTCCCAGCCCCACCATGGGCAACAGGGCGGGCCGCAGCGACTTCGAGTGGGTCTACACGGACCAGCCTCACACGCAGCGGCGCAAGGAGATGCTCGGTGAGCGCGGGCCCCAAGTAGGGACAGCCCGGGGCAGTGTGGTGTCCCAGGTCAGCCCGAGCCCGGGGAGGCGTCGCTCCTCCGCGGCCCGGATGCCCAGCAGGCCTTCCCCGACCTCTGCTTCAGAGGGTGGGGGCTCCACTCCCCGTACGGCAGCCTCCGCGGCCCAGGGTCCCCAGCTCTGGTCTGAGACTCCCTTCGCGTCTCTGCCTCTGTCCCGAGATCGGGGACCCGAGGACCTGAGCCCAGATCCGTGCGTCGTGGGAGCGCGTCTCGGCTACTCCATCCCGGCTGTGGGACGGGAGCCCCTCCCGGGACTCGAGGCGCACAGGTCAGTCCCAGGGACTGTCTTTGTGAGGGATGCGCCGCCCCCGCCCGCGAAGGCAGCTCCGTGGCCACCTGTCGTCCACCGCACCCTGGGCTCCCCTGTGCGCCGAGCGCCAGGTCCCGGCGGCCCCGCCCGAGAGGCCCCAAGCCCAGCCCCCAAACCGGGCTTTAAGGCAGAATGAACTCCTCGAAGGAAGCAAAGCTGAACGAGAGACAACTTATTTAAAAACAGCAAACAAAGGCTTACCAGAGTCTGTCCTTTATTTTGTAGCCCAATGTCCGGTGGCCCCTCTCTGTTATGTAGTGTCCTGGAAAGTCATTTTCACTTACATGGTCACCCATCCTGTGGACTCACCCACCTGCGGGCTCCATCAGTCTCTCAGAAGGACCCAGAATGTACGGTTCCTTTACCCACGATAAGGGGTTCAGGGACTCACACCTGCAGAGCAGCTCCTGCTCGGTGCCACCAAGTCGCCTCTGCAGCCGGATCGGCTTCCAGGTGAACACGGTCCCTCTCCCTAAAGTCGGCCACCATTCCACACCCTCACCCACAGCTGCAGTTGGCAAAAGTCTTTAATCTTTGCAAAACAGGTGACAAAACAACAGTATTTCATTATGACTTTAATATTTGATTTGATGACTGCTTTCAATGTCTAATTGGTCATTTAAATTTGTGTTTTGCTTTCTCTTGGGTTGGTGTTTTGCTTGTTGGGTTGTTAGAGCTCTTTGTATCGAGGTTTTTAACCCTTAGTCTTATACAATACATTGCAAATCTTCTTCCCTTTATAATCACAGGAGCTTTTTTTTTTTAAATGCATTTGAATAGATTGGATTGTTTCTTTAGAATTTTCTCTTTTGTGTCTTCCTGCTCCACCCCAAGACTAGGGAAGTATCTTCCTATTCCTTTTAAACCTTTCAGACACCGGATGCACTGAGTGGTTAATGCAGGGCTGTGCCCTGCTGTTGCTGGGGTTCCAGGGCCTGGAGACCCCTGGGTGGGTCTGTGGGTCTGTGGTTTTCTCCTATGAGGTGAGCGATAACCCTGCACTGTGTGTGGCCCCAGCATCGTCTGCTGCACTTGCGAACTTCCTGCAGGTGGCGCAGAGGGTCCTGCAGGGCTGTGTCTCCTTCCCCTCCCTGGGCTGTCCCCGCCGTCCCCCCCTTCCCCTTACAGGACTCACTGCACACCTGGCCCCAGGTGGAGAAGGCTGGGGGATGTAGCCTGGCCCACAGAGGTGCCTGGAGGGATGCAGACACTCTGGACTGTAGCCTTACTTCCCCAGTCTGCATAATGGGCACAGTCATCCTATCTGGCAGAGTGGGTATGAGGATAAAAGGAGATGTTGAGTGAGAAGGTGCTCCAGCATGGTACCCAGCACGCCAGGACGTGGAGAAGGATTCCTCTCCGAAGAGAGAAGCCACGGGCCCTGGAACCAATCCAGGAAGCATCCTGGACAGGATGACTGGGAACCCTGGAAGACCTAGAGAAGAGGGCGGCGACTTGGGCCAGGGCGGGGACAGCACAAGCTCTCAAGGGCTGACTCTCCAGGGCTCTTTGCAAATTCCCACTCTGCACTGGATGCTGCGGGTTCCTCCCCACACAGCCAGTTTTGAGCTAACGAACTTGGAATGTGTCTTCCTCCCTCCCTCCCAGGCATTGCAATTGTTGTTCCTCCACCCCGGAGTCCTTCCTGCCTGCCGTACTCGCTGGAGCTCAGCTCTCCCTCCTGCAGGAACAGCCCCCTCCCGGCCTGGGTTGAGGGAGAGTGCTCCAGTGGGATTCCCCTTCCAGCCCTTCAGGTCTTTTATCTCTTGGAGGCAGGTTTCCAGACCTAGAAGATTTGTTGACCTTGATTGTGAGCCAGGACCACACCCACTCATCAGCTTTGTGACCCTGGGCGAGTCAATAAGCTGTTGAAGAAACTGAGGTCTGATTGAGTTAAACGGGTTAATTGTAGTGCTTTGTTTGTGGAGGGCTTCCCTGGTGGCTCAGAGGGTAAAGTGTCTGCCTGCAATTCGGGAACCCTGGTTCGATCCCTGGGTTGGGAAGATCCCCTGGAGAAGGCAGTGGCAACTCACTCTGGTACTCTTGCCTGGAAAATCTCATGGATGGAGAAGCCTGTAGGCTAGAGTCTATGGTAGGCCCCAGTCTATGGGGTCCCAAAGAGTCGGACACTACTGAGCGACTTCAGCCACTTCAGTCTGTCTGACTCTTTACAACCCCATGGACTGTAGCCCGCCAGGCACCTCGGTCCATGGGATTCTCCAGGCAAGAATACTGGGATGAGTTACCATGCCCTTCTCCAGGGGATCTTCCCAACTCAGACGTCTCTTATATCTACTTGCATTGGCAGGCGGGTTCTTTACCACCAGGGAAGCTCAATCCTGGAGTCAGAACCCAGGAAGTCCTTGCGTAGAGCCAGCTGCAGTGCTCTTTGTGCAGGACCAAAGTCCACCTCCAGATCCTGCCTGGATGAAGGAGACATGCCTCCCAGGCCAGGGCTGAGGTTCCCTGAGCTGCGAGGGCAGGAGCAGAGAGCCAGTGGGGCTGTGTCCTGTCGGAGATCAGAGCCCAAGCCAGGCACTCCCAGAGGAGTAAGAGGCAGCGTTTGAATTTGTCTTTTCCAAAACAAATAGCTTTGTGATTTTTTGTTTGTTTTTGTGTTTTATTTATGAAAGGGCACACAAAAAATAATCCAAGTAAAACAAGGAAGTAAGGCTCTGGCAATTGTTGGCTTATTTGCTTAGGAAAAGCCTTTGCTGGGGCTCTCTCAGTGGCAAGTGGTTAAGCCCAGAACTGAACTGGCTGACAAGCTCAAGGGAATTCATGGAGACCACAAGAGAGGAGGGCAGGCTGGCCACAGGGCCGTTCTCTCTGCCCCTGATCCTGCTTGACCCGCCTTCTCCACGTCCGCCAGGTGGGCTGCAGCCTGCGACCACCCGGCTCTGAGATCCCACAGAGGGAACAGGCGCCTCCTCCCCTTCTGCCCTGAGCAGTGCGTCCTCCCCTTGAGCCAGCTCACCTCTGGCCAGAGCTGTGAGTCCTCTAATTAGCCAGTGGGCAGGGGCTGTGATGATGGGCAAGCCACACAACATCACATTGTGAGGGCAGAGGGAAGGGATGCTGTGCTCCGGCGAAGTTGGCTGGGGAGGGAGGGGCGCTTGGGTCCAGGGCCACGCAGACAGTAAGTGATCCCCAGGGCCCTATTTGACCTGACTGTGTCCTTCCTGGCTCGAATCCTCCAAGGCAGCGGTCCCCAACCTTTTCAGTACCAGGGAACTAGTTTCATGAAAGACAGTTTTTCGCTGGACCTGGGATGGGGTGGGGTTTGGGGATGATTCACGAGCACGACATTTCTTGTGCACTTCACTGCTATTATTATTACATCAGCTCCACCCCAGATCATCAGGCATTAGATCCTAGAGGTTGGGGACCCCTGCTCCAAGGGTTTCCCTTCCTAAAAATCTCATCTCTGCTCTGTGTCGACATCCCAGTACTCTGGTACTCTTTCTCCCTCGCTCCTGCTCTCTGACCACTCAGTGGAATATAGCTAGCCCTCCATCTGCCCATTTCACGGCTTTTGCAAACGCTGTTTGCTCTGCTTGAATTCTTTTTCCTACTCCACCTACTTCTAGGATTCCTTCAAGTCTCAGACTAAATGTCCCTTTCTCAGAAACAGTGCGTGATAGTACATGTGCACACACACATTTTGTTTGGAAATAAACAATCAGTTAGCTCTCTGGGGGAATCAAAAGTCCCTGATTTGCAGATTGGCACTTGTCAGTGTTTGTAACTATTTCCATCGTGGCCAATTTCAAGCTGCCAACAGGCATCGCTGCCCACGTTGCTGGGGAGATAGGATCATACTTGGGGGGTGACAGCGTCAGGCTGGACTGGTGGTCTACACCACAGTCTACCCAACCCTTGCTCCCCAGCATCTCTAGTCGCTCGTGCCAGGACTGTCCAGGGGCTTTATCCCCTTTCCAGCAGTGCCCAGGTGGCGCTGTGGTAAAGAATCCACCTGCCAATGCAGGAGACGTAAGACACACGGGTTCGGTCCCTAGGTTGGGAAGATCCCCTGGGGGAGAGCTTGGCAACCGACTCCAGTGTCCTTGCCTGGAGAATCCCACGGACAGAGGAGCCTGGCGGGCTACAGTCCATAGAGTCTCAAAGAGTCAGACACGACTGAAGGGACTTAGCACACAGCGGTGCCAGGGAGCACGGGGCATACAGCTTAATCCTTGCCACTGGGGAGCAGGAAGCCCTGTCTTTTCACTTAGGACATTTTTTTCATTCTTTTCTCTCCTCCTCCCCACTTTTTAAAATTTAATCTTACAGACATTTACATCTTTTTTGCATTTTTTTTAATGCAGGGCGGGACCCTGGGAGGTTAGTCGCCCTGCCCAAGGTCTCCTGGCCAGCCGGGGTTGGGCTTAGGACAAGTCTCTAACCTGGGGACACGGCCCACACCTCTGTCCCACCCTCTTCTCCACCTGGGACCTGAGAAAAGCCTGTCCCCCGTCCAGTCCCTGCACATGACTCGTGGGCAGGCTCTGGCTCACGTGGCCCCTCCCTCTCGTTCTTTCCGACCTCTGTACTGATGTGTGTGCCGCGCCCTCCTGCCTGGCCTGCTTCTAACCCACATTCTTTAATTTGTACCCACTTTTACGAGGCATGACTTACATGCCATAAAATTCGCTCATTATAAAGACACAGTCCAGCGATTTTTAGTGAGGTTACACAACCGAGTTTAGAGCGCTCCCCTCACCCCAGAGGGCCCAGGACCACTTGCAGTCACTATCCTGGACCCACATCCCGATTCTGTCCTGCGAGTTCCCGCCTGAGGGTCACAGGGCCTGGTGTGCGTCATCTCCCGGCACATCCTCGTGGGGACACACCGTGCCCCCTCTCCCGCCTCGGGGTCTGGGGCCTGGCTCGTCCCCGGAGCTTTGGCAAATATTTGTCGATGAATCAGGAGCAGGTTCAGCGGGAGGCAGGTGAGGGGGTGGGGTCGTGACTCCTGGAGGTGCTCTGGGCCCTTTCCCCCTCCCCCCCCCAACCCCCAGTGCCTCCCACACTGACCAGACAGGCCTAGCTTTGCCTTGTGGCTCGGAAACTGAAACCCAGGTGGGAGAGACAGGGCTGGGGGTGGGGGGACGGCTTAGCAGGGCTGTAGAGAAGCTGTGCAGGAGGGAGGGGTGGAGAGGGCTGGGGCGCCTTTGTCGGAGAAGCCCTTGGAAGCAGGGCTGCTCGGCTGTGTGTGTGTGTGGAGGTGGGCAGGGAAGGCACTGCACCCGGAGCAGCGCGTGGGGGTGCAGCAGGGAACTGACAGATGTCAGGGAATGTTGGAGACTAGGGAGTACCTGGTGGGGAAGGGACCCCTCCACCCCGAGCTAGTGGGATCGTCGTGGCACTTGACCTCCCTGGGGGAGGCGGTCAGAGAAGGGACCTCATGGCTGGCCAGTCGGCAGGGCCGAGGTGGGGGCCTGGGGACCACCCTAGGTGCCCACCCCCGGTGCCCGCAGAGGGTAAGGACCCAGCAGCCTTCCCTGCCCGCTGCCACCTGGCACAGCAGAGTTCGTCAGGAAAGCTTCTGGGAACAGCCAGGTGGGCATCCATGGGAGACTGCTCTGTGGGGTTGCAGTGGCCCCGGGCCCAGCCCGGGTCCTCCCTTCCCACAGGCTGCTCCTCTGCTGGGCCCTCAGGGCCTTGTGAACGAGTCCGCCATGTGTGTGAATGTATGTAAGGCATGGAGATTCCCGCCACCGGCTCCTCGACACCTCAGGGCCTGCGGCCTCCTCCCTGTTCCTCAGGGAAGACCCCCACCCCTGGGTGCTTATAGCCCAGGACTGTCAGAGCAGGCGCCTTAGGGACGGAGAGCGAGGAAGCTGGCCCAGAGAGGGACAGGGGCTTGCCCCAGGGCACACAGCAGCTGGACTGAATCAGGCTGCAGTGTGGCTCTCCTGAATGCGGACTCAGGGTTTATCTCTGGGCACTTGGCCCTGATGACTGCAGCCCAGCTTCAGGAAACAGGTCCTCTGGGACTGAAGGATCCTTGGGGACAACGAAGGAGTCAGAGAAAATCAGGTGTGGTGGAACCTCTGTGTGCCCATCTCTAAGATGGGGGCCTGGTGCCCTCCTAGGTGGACTGGTGAGGCCCCAGTGAGTGTGTCAGACGCCGAGCACATTTCACCTGCTGAGGTCCGGTTCCACACCCAGGCCCCGGCTTGCATCCAGCAGGCCCAAAGTCGAGGGTCCTGAGGGCAAGTGTCGCTCTGTCGGCCTTGCCTTGCCTTGCCCGGACCCTTCCCTGGGCCCCCAGCCCTCCTCCTGTGTCGTGCCTGGACAGTGTGACTTCCAGCAGTGACTGCTGTTCATGGCCCGCCGCCTCGGGCCCCACCTGAGTTGCTGCTGGAAAGCCATTGCATGGGTCTGGTTCCAGGTGGCAGTCCTCGCCTGGCTCCAGGCTGCCCAACTGGTCCAGAGAACCCTGAGGCACGTGTGTCCTTCGCCAGCTTCTGCGATGCTCTGCGCTGGAGGCCTGGGTGGGCAGGCCTCTCCCCTGCCGTCAGCTGAGATTGCCCAGGGCAGGGGTGTGGGCAAAGCCTGGTCAGGCTGGGCCAGGGCTCTGCTTTGGGGGCTGCCGGGCTCTTGTCCTCCTCCTCGGGCTTCACCCCTCTCCTGGGACCCGGAGAAGATGGAGCCAGTGGCTCTCCCCTCCCCAGCCGCACCCCTGAGCCCTGGAAGAGGCACCCCTCGGTCAGGCCAGCGACCCCACCCCACACCTCCATCCCCTCTTTCTGCTGTCACCCTGCCCCCTTTCCCCCATCTCGACCCCCCAGCCAGCCGTCTCCCCCCTTGCCCTCACTCGGCCTCACCTTCTCACCTGGGGCCCCTGGGGGCCTTGCTAAGTCCAGCAGGCACCTGTCCTGCCTTCCTTTCTCTGACCCTCTTTGACCCCCGCAGTGGGACACCCCAAGCCCACAGCTACAGCTATCCAGAATCTGACTGTGCCCTGTGACCTCGTTAGGCCTGCGTGGCTGGAGGTCCCCGGAACATCTTCTCGGGGAGGACCCCAAGCCTCCCAAGCTCCCCTGGGGCCCGGAAGCCCTGGCATTGAACAGGTTCAGTGTTTGCCATTCCACCTGTCCAGCAGGTGGTAGATGGAGAGTGAACCAGTTTGACCCGCTCACCAGCGCTGCGTGGGTTGGACCAGAGTTGCTGCAGTTCAGTCGCTCAGTCGTGTCCGACTCTGTGACCCCGTGGACTGCACACTCCAGGTTTCCCTGTCCTGACCAGCTCCCGGAGCTTGCTCCAACTCATATCCATCGAGTCGGTGATGCCATCCAACCATCTCATCCTCTGTCGTCCCCTTTCCTCCTCCCACCTTCAATCTCTCCCAGCATCAGGGTCTTTTCCAATGAGTCAGTTCTTAGCATCAGGTGACCAAAGTATTGGAGCTTCAGCTTCAACATCAGTCCTTCTAGTGAATATTCAGGATTGATTTCCTTTAGGACAGACTTATTGGATGTCCTTGCTGTCCAAGGGATTCTCCAGAGCGGCCCCACTTAGATGGTGCCTTTCTGGGGTCTTTACTGAAGGCTGAGTCTGTTCAGTGAGGCCTCCCAGCTGTGCCACCTCTGGCATCTGCTGCCCACCTGCCCCCAGCTGCTCTGCTGTCTGAACTCTCACAGGGTCTTGCCTGGGCCCCCCTTGGGCTGTAGCACTTGCTCTGCCCATCCCCCCACTGTCCCAGCTTGCTGGGGCGCCTCGCCCGTCTCTCTGGCCTGGACGGGGCTCTGGGCCGCGGGGAGGTGATCTGGAGCTTGGCCCCTTCTCAGATTGCCCTGAGCTGCCCAGCGTCTAGCTTGTGCATCGATCCTCTTCCCGTTGCTCCCAGCAGGTCGGCCAGGCCCAGTGGCGTAGTGGTCTGGGAGTCTGGGGCCTGTTCTCACAGGTTAAAGCACGTCTGGGGCCAGATCGGCTTCCACCATCAGCCCATGGCCCCAAGAGTCAGAAACGGGACGTTTTTACTCTCAGGTCAGGAAACTGTGTTTAATAACAACAGTAGTAACAGCTCCTAGGGCTCTGAGCCATCATCCCGGGCTCGCCACAGTCTGGATGCGGGGGAGCGGGGGGGAGCAGGCATCACCCCCATTTCCCGGATGCGGAGACCTAGGCCGGGGCAGTGTGCAGCCAGGACTTGGTCGGCCAGGGTCGGGGCCTGGGGACCGGGCACTCCTGCCCATGTTGGGGCCACGGCCAAGCTGAGGGAAGCTGGGTCCTTGGGGAACTGTAAGGAAAGCAAGAAGGGGGTGCCAGGCCAGGCAGGGGGGACCCCCAGGGCGCTCCCCTTTGTTCCACTCACGCAGGACTTACTGGCCTTGTTCGACAGACGGGGCACTGGGGACTCGCCATTCAAGGTCACAGCCCTGGCCTCTGAGCAGCGCAGGACTGGCCTGTTCCTGGGCCTGGATCCCTGAGCTGGGGTTCTGGTCCCTGCTGGCCCAGAACTTGCCAGGCTGTGGTCACCTGGAACAGGTGTGGCCTGCCCTGTGGGCCTGGCCTCCTTCCAAGGGGAACGGGGCAGCGGGGGTGGGGGCAGGCCCTGTAGAGGCTGGTGGCCCCTGGCCACCTGAGTCAGCTCCCAGGTGTGTCCGGGCAGGTAAGGGCCCAGTCCTTGATTGCTCAAGGAGGGAGGCTGGTGCCCAGAGACCCGGCCCTGCTGGTCGGGAGACTGGTGGAGCCCGGCGGGGCCTGTGGCCCCAGTCTGACATCCAGGTACGCAAAGGCCGGGGACCTTGCATTTGATGAAATGCAAGCCTGGGCTGTGGGTGAGAGCTTCCCCACTGCTGCGGTTGCAGGCGCATCCTTCTGGCCCCGGCTGTCATGCAGACACCTCTTCCTCCCCTGTTCCACCCCGCCGTGGCCGCTGGACCCCCTCCCCAGGGGGTCCCTCTCAGCCCCCCACCAGAGGCACCCATTTTCCTGGGGAACACTGAGGCCCACCCTCTGACATGTCCCTGCTCACCCTGACCCCTTCTCAGGGCCGGAACGAGCTGGAACGAGGCCTGCCCCCTGCACCCCCTCCCGAGTGGGTCCCACACGCCAGCCCCCACCCTCCGGCTGGGTCCTTGGTTTTCCTGGCCCTTCCCGGCAGGGTGATGCTGGGCTCACGCCATGCTGGCTGGTCTGCCTTGGCCAAGGCAGGCGGGCCGTGTGGCCCTCGATGGACGGGGCAAGCATGAGTGGCCACTGTGCCCAGCGCCAGGCTGGGCAGAGGTGGAGCCTGAGGCCATGTGGGCTGCTGGAGCCCCGGGCTTTCCTCATCCGCCGTCCCACTGCTGCGAGTCTCCTAGGCCTGCAGACACCACACTTGTGCCCTCACGGTCCTAGAGGTCCGATGCCTGACCCGGGTGTCATGGGGCTGCAGTTTCCTCCGGGGGCGCTGGCGGGGGAATCTGTACCCTGGCCTTTAGAGCTCCTGGAGCCGCCTGCTTCCCTTGGCTTGCGGCCCTTCCTCGTGGCCCTTCCGTCGTCACAGCCAGTGAGGGAGGTGGAGACTTTGTGCATCCTCGAACCTCCTCTCCTGCCGGCTTCCCCGCTGTCCTCAGCCTGGGGTGATGCTACCGCTGGGATAACCCAGAAGCTCCTTGCTGTTGTGAGGTCTGCAGACCAGCACCCTGGGTGCCGTGGAAATAGGGAGTAGGAGGTGGGCATCTTTGGGGGTGCTGTTCTCTGCTCCCCCCACAGTTGCCAGTCTCTCCCTCCACCTTGGGAGCTGGTTTCAGGCGGCAGGGCCTTGCTCTCCTGTCCCTGCCTCTTCTTCTGCCCGCTTGGGGCAGTGGGCATCACATGGGGGCCTCTGGCCTTCCTGGGGAAGCCAAGTGGCCTCCCACAACAGGGGGATGACCCACGTGGCTGCTGCTGGGCCACGTGGGCAGGCCTGGGAGGAAGCACCCACTGGCCTAATCCCACCACCCCCAACCCCAGCATCCCCATCTGCGGGGAGCAGCCTGGTTGCCTGTTAAACCTGCTGGGTCTCCATGTGTTGGCCGCTTGTCACAAAGCACAGATTAATCTGGGTGCCTGCTCCCAGCCAGTCAGCCCGAGGCTCCGTATCTTATCTCTCCATCCTCCCAGTGGCCTGTTGATGGTTCAGAAAGGAACCCTTGGAGCTGAGGTAACCTGCTTGGAGCTGGCATTTTTATTTTTTTACTTTTTTTCTATTATGGGAAGCTCTAACATAGAATCTGTCATTCTAACCATGCGAGCTGTGCTCAGTTGCTCAGTCGCGTCCGACTCTTTGTGATCCCATGGACTGTAGCCCGCCAGGCTCCTCTGTCCGTGGGGGTTCTCCAGGCAAGAACACTGCAGTGGGTAGTCCATCCCTTCTCCAGGGGATCTTCCTGATCCAGGAATGGAACCAGGGCCTCCTGCATCGCAGGCGGATTCTTTACCAGGACACTACATGCCTTCCGGTCACTGCCCCGCCCCCCGCCCCCAGCCCCGGCAGCCTCTGCTTTCTGCTCTGTGAACTTGCCTGTTCTGGGTACTTCACGTAAGGGGAACCATGCAGTCTGTGGCCTTTGGCTGCTCTCACCCTGCGTAATGCCTTCAAGGTTCATCCTATTTTAAGTTGCCTGGGTCAGTCCTTTATTCCTGTTTTTGGAGGAAGAGGTGCTGGTAGTTTATTCGGGAGTCAATTCCCAGGAGCAGGATTAAGGATGCTGACCTTGTGAAGTGGGGAAGTCAGAAAGTCAATATAAGGAATTTTTGTTTTCCCGTAGCCCCCAACTTTACTATTTGAATATTTGCAACTCTGACTCTATACATAAGTTTTAATTTCTTACAAAACTCTACATTCCATATTGCTAGGTCACTTTGCTGTCCATCTCACATCACATTTTCATCAAGAGGTATTTCCCCAAATGACAACCGGCCTGACTGTGTGCTTGCTGTTGTTGTTTTCAGTTGCTAAGTTGTGTCTGACTCTTTCAACCCCATGGACGGTAGACTTCCAGGCTCCTCTGTCCATGGGATCTCCCAGGCAAGAATACTGGAGTGGGTTGCCATTTCCTTCTCCATGTAAGGATTTTTTAAATTGAAGTATAACTGACCTATAACATTATATTTATATTACCTTCAGGTATACAACATAATGATTAAAAAAATTTTTTTAATGGAAATACAGTCGATTTATAATGTTTCACATATACAGTAAAATGGTTCAGTTATATAATATACATGCATATAAATATATATAATTTTTTTACATTCTCTTCCATTATAGATTATTACAAGATATTGAGGATAGTTCCCTATGCTTCACAGTAGGTCCTTGTTGATTATCTATGTTATATATAGTAATGTGGATATTTTAATCCTAAATACCTAATTTATCCCTCCCCCCAACACAATGATTTCATGTATTTCAAAATGACTCCCATAAGTCTGGTTAACATCTGTCATCTTACAGTGTTACAATTTTTTATCTTGATGAGTTGATGAGTTCTTGGATGACAAATTCCCCCTTTTTTTTTTCCAGTTTTGAGATGTAATTCCCAGATAACATAAGTTTAAAGTGTACAGCATAATGGTTTGATATGTGTATATGCTGCAAAACGATTACCGTAGTAAGTTTAGTTGGCATGGGATGACGAATTCTTGGTGAGAACTTTCAAGACCTGCTTTTGTAGCTGTGATCACCATCCTGGGTATTACGTCCCTATGTCCTGCTTGTTTTCTAACTGGAAGTTTCGTTCCTCCCTGAGGCCGAATAATATTCTATTGTGTGGCTGGACCTCATTTTTGTTTATCTGCTTATCAGTTAATGGACACTTGGGTTGTTCCTACTTTCTGGCTGTTGTGAATAGCTCTCTGAACATGGGTGTGCGTGTTATCTATTGTGTCCCTGAATTTAAATTCTTTAGGAGTGGAACTGCGTGGTCTTATGGTTAATTCCATTTTTAACTTTACGAGGAACCTTCCGATTGCTCTCCGCAGCGGCTGCACCATTCTGCATTCCCACTGGCAACATACAGACAAGGGTCGCTGTTTCTCCGCAGCCGTGTCGGCACCTGTTATTTTCTGGTTTGCTGAGCGGCTCGGAGTCGGGACCGCACTGTGGTGCTGGCGGCACCCTGGTGACTGACGATCGAGCATCTTCTCACGTACTTAGAGGACCAGGTGCGCGTCTTTGGAGAAACATCTATTCAAGTTCCTTTGCCCATTTTTCATTGGGCTGTTTGTCTTTTTGTTTGGGGGTTGAATGAGATCTTTATACATTCTGGTTATTAGACCCTCTTTCCAGAGCTGGAATTTGAACCTGTTATGAACGCTGCTCCCTTCCAACCCCACCTGGGGATGCTGTGGTCCTTGGGGGCCCATTAAGCAGGGCTGAGATTTATCATCCATCCTGGGCTTGCTTGTGCTTTCCCAAGTTCAGGTTTGACACTGTGCTGTGACCACCATTCTCTTGGACCTGATTAGGTGGTGTCCTTTGCAGATTCAGGGAGAGCTCTCTGGATCAAAGGACCCAGGCAGTTGTGCGAGGTTTGGAAGCTTGGCAGTGGCCCCAGCGGTAGAGGGAAGGAGCCGGAATAAGAACAGGGGGTGGGGCAGGAGGGCTTCCCTGGGGTTCAGTGGTAAAAAAGTAAGTGAAGGTCACTCAGTAGTGTCCAACTCTGTGAGTCCATGGACTGTAGCCTTCCAGGCTCCTCTGTCCATGGGATTCTCTGGGCCAGAATACTGGAGTGGGTAGCTGTTCCCTTCTCCAGGGGATCTTCTCAACCCAGGGATCGAACCCAGGTCTCTCACACTGCAGGTGGATTCTCTTAGCATATGAGCCACCAGGGAAGCCCAAGAACACTGGAGTGGGTACCCTATCCCTTCTCCAGGGGATCTTCCTGACCCAGTGATCAAACCAGGATCTCCTGCATTGCAGGCGGATTCTTTACCAGCTGAGCTATCGGGGAAGCCCCAGTGGTAAAGAATCTGCCTGCCAATACAAGAGATATGAGTTCAGTCCCTGGTCCCAGAAGATGGTACATGCCATGGAGCAACTAAGCCCGTGCACGACAACCATTGCACCTGTGCTCTAGAGCGCGCAGACCACAACTACGGAGCCCACACTCCCTAGAGCCCGTGCTCTGCAAAGAGAAGCCGCCACAACGAGAAGCCTGGTACCATGACCAGAGGGTAGCCCCTGCTTGATGCAATTAGAGAAAAGCCCTTGTAGCAACGAAGACCCAGCACAGCCCAAAATAAAGAAGTAAAATTGTATATTAAAAAAATAACAGGGGGCAGGGGTATGATATTCAGAGCCCACCCTGGCCCCCGGCTGGCTGTCTTGAGGCCGAGTGTAGCGCGATGCTCACTTGCTTGGAGCCCAAACCACTGCAGCTGCCAGACGAGGTGACAGCTCGGTGGGAGTGTTGCTGCGTAGGCAGCGGGGCTCTAAGTGCTGCCGGGGGCTTCTGTGGGCCTCCTGGGCAGAGGTTCCAGGACATGGGGACCCCCACAGCGACAACTGGCATCTCTAGCCGACGCGAGCTGGCCCGCCATCAGGAGCCAGGACCAGTCTGGGGGACACACACCTCGCAAGGCACATCCGGCCCGTGCGTGTCCCTCTGAGACTCAGAGGCCCAGGGAGGGTGGCACCACAGCTACCCAGCGAGATCAGGGCCAACCTTGAGATGGGCTTGTGGTGCCACTGCGGCTTCGGTGGGGGGACTTGGAGCGAGCTTCCCCCCTGACTGGACAGAATTCCTTGGCTCTTGTGTGTTTCGCCTTGCATACCCCCAGGGACAGGCAGCTCACCACCTCTAAAACAGTTGATTCCATTGCTGAGTGGCTCTGACAGGAAGTTCTCTGTGGGGAGGAAGGAGAAGCTGTTACCTGCTTCCCATTCTGAGCGCAAAAGGGAAGCGACTTCCTGGGTCACTCAGAGGGACGAGCAGGCCAAGATCTGACGCTGGCCTGGTCAATTCGAGTCAGGGCCCGGCCTCTGCTGCAGCCCTGGAGAACCTCTTCCCAGGCCAGCCTGAGGCTGCCCAGCTGCTGGCTGGCAGGAGGGGTGGACATGGGCACACTGGAGTCAGGCACTGATGGTCCTGAGGGCGCCTGAACCCTCACTGGCCTCAGTCCCCACCCGTGTGCCCGGGCACTGGCCCCACCTGAGGAACCCAGGGACAGAGCGGACCTGGGGTGGGCGCGTGACTGTCCCCTTGAGCGCGCGTCGCCCCTGCCCTGTCCCTCCCGGCCTCTGGACACAGCACCAGCCAGCTCGGCAACCTTGCGCCTGGCCCTGCCTACCCCCTCCAGCCAAGCAGAGGTTTCCAGCAGGTGCTGCCCTCTAGACCAGGGGCCCCGACTCACCCTTTTCTCTCCCAGCTGCTCCTGAAGGCCCTCTTCTGCTTGGGCAACTCCCACTGTCATTGTGTTCTCCCTTTTCTGTTAAACGAAATACAGAAAAGTACAAACGATGTGATAACAAACACCCCACCCCCACCCCAATAAGCATATCCAACGTTTTATCATATTTCCTTCAGATTCTGTTTAAAAGAACTGAAACACAGACAAAGCCAGAGCCCTCCACATTCCCCTCCCCCAGCTCCGCTGCCCCCTCCCAGGGCCCAGACAGTCTGCTGGTGGCCCCCCCCTTGAAGACCCAATCACGCACAGCACCGCGTGGGTATCGAACAGGCAGCTCCTGGCAGCTGCTTTGATTTCGGGCATCAGAAAATCTGTGATCCAGGCTGACACCTGAGGCTGGTGACCAAGACCCGCCACTCTGGGAAGTCTCCCCAGAGCCCCCCTGGGTGGGGGGGGTGGAGGAGAGTCTGCAGGTGCACAGAGTTTGCAGGACTCTCTGGGTCACTGCCTGGGGGCTTGATGGTGGAGGGGAAAGGCTGGAGGGAGGGAAGAGAGCAGGAAAAATGGGAGGAAGAGAGGAAGGGGAAAAAAAAAAAGAGGAAGGGGGAGGGGGAGAGGAGGGGGAAGGGCGAGGAAGAAGGGGGAAGGGGAGGAGGGAAAGTGGAAGGAGGGGGAGGGGAGGCCAGCAGGGGCGGGGGCGGGGGCGGGGGCGGGGGCGGGGGGGGGAGGGAGGGAAAGCAGGGGGAGGGGGAGGGCCGGTGGGGAGAGGGGAAGGAGGGGGGGAGGGGAGGGGTGGGGGGAGGGTCGGGTCGGGGCGGGAGGGGAAGCAGGGGGAGGGGAAGGGCCGGCGAGGGAGGGGAAGCACGGATTTGGGATCCAGGCGGCCAGTGCCCACCTCACCTTCTCCCCCGCCCTTCCCTGCAGCCAAGTACCCGGCCATCAAGGCCCTGATGCGGCCGGACCCCTACCTCAAGTGGACGGTAACGGCAATGGTGCTGGCGCAGCTGCTGGCCTGCTGGCTGGCGCAGGGGCTGGCGTGGCGCTGGCTCTTCTTCTGGGCCTACGCCTTCGGGGGCTGCGTGAACCACTCCCTGACGCTGGCCATCCACGACATCTCGCACAACACCGCCTTCGGCACGGGCCGCCCTTCCCGCAACCGCTGGTTTGCCATCTTCGCCAACCTGCCCGTGGGCTTGCCCTACGCCGCCAGCTTCAAGAAGTACCACGTGGACCACCACCGCTACCTGGGTGGCGACGGGCTGGACGTGGACGTGCCCACGTACTTCGAGGGCCGGCTCTTCTGCACGCCGGCCCGCAAGCTGCTCTGGCTGGCCCTGCAGCCATTCTTCTACACTCTGCGGCCGCTCTGCGTGCACCCCAAGGCCATGACCCGCATGGAGCTGTGCAACACCCTGGTGCAGCTGGCGGCCGACGCTACCATCTATGCCCTCTGGGGGCTCAAGCCCATGGTCTACCTGCTGGCCAGCTCCCTGCTGGGTCTGGGCCTGCACCCCATCTCGGGCCACTTTGTGGCTGAGCACTACATGTTCCTCAAGGGCCACGAGACCTACTCCTACTATGGGCCCCTCAACTGGATCACCTTCAATGTGGGCTACCACATGGAACATCATGACTTCCCCAGCATCCCCAGCTGCAACCTGCCCCTGGTAGGCGGGGTCAGGCCGCTGCCGGGATGTGTTGGGGGGTGAGGCGTGGGGGGGTGAGGCGGGGAGGCTGGGGAGGGCTTTGGGCTGCACTGTGGCCTCTTTTTCTCTCCTGCTGACCACCGGGTGGCCACGTTCTCCCTTGTGGTCCCCAGGGCAGGAGGAAAGGCCACGAGGCACATGGAGTGCCTGACTGGAGAACAAGGAGGTGAATTCAGGGTGGGCAGGGGCTCGAGGGGCATGTTACAGTTCAGGCCTCTTGGTTTAATGAGAGCCTGTTTGAGCACAGCGGTGACGGTCACGGGCGGGCTGTGTGTCTTGGGCCCACCCGCTGGCCCTCTCTGTGCCTCAGAGGGTGCGGCAGTAGCACTGGTGTGGGTGAAGCAACCGCCTTTTGACCCTGTCCCTCCTTGTTCTTGTCCCTGCCCTGTGACCCTCCAGGGCCCCCTCATGGCACAGAGGACAGAGAGCCTTGCCCTTTGTGACCCAAGGGGTCTGGCCTGAGCTGTCTCAGAGTGAAGCCTCCAGCCTGGGCTGGTGCCTGCGTCCTGGGAGACCTGGGGTTGGAGAATGTCTAAAGGAGCAAGAGGGGGCAGGCGGGGGGGCCTTCCGCTCTGCTGCTGGCTGGTTAGAGCAGAGGTGCGGTGCCCAGGGAGGCTGGAGGTTGCTGTGTTGGGAATAGTGAGTGTGCGGAGTCTGTGTGTGTGTGTGTCCCTGTGTGTTCACGTGGTTAGGTGTGCCTGTATGTACATGCATGTCTGGGTGTGCCTGTTCACCCACCCACGTGTGTCTGAGTGTGTGTGAGCACTGGTCTGGGTGTGCAGGTGTCCGTACCGTGCCCACCCAGTGACTTCTGCACAGCACCGAGGTCCTGCTCTGCTGAGCACTGTCTCATGGGTGCCTCACCACAAGCCCATGTGACATTTCAAGGTCATCATGCCCATTTCATAGATGAGAAGGCAGAGGCTCAGGTTGGGGGGTGGTTCCCTGCTCCCAGGAAGCAGCAGAGCCAGACCCTTGACCCAAGATGCTAACAGGAGCATCTGGTGTCAGCTGTGACCCTTTACTCCTCCCAAGCAAAGTCAAAGGCTCCCAGCTCCCACCTTTCGGGTCCCCTCATCCCCCTCATCCCCCCTCCCGCCCCATCTTTGGCTCTAAAGCAGGTCCTGCGCACCTGGCGAGTCCTCGGCCGCCTCGGGGGCGGGGGCGGGGAAGGGGAGGCCTTTCCCGAGGTCGGCGAGCAGGGGACATGCTGGTGTGGATGTAGCTGCTGAGGCTGGAGCACTTCCTGGAGGAGGCGGGCTGAGGGTGTCAGGTGCAGAGGGGGGCAGGGAGCTGGAGTGGGAAACAACAGGTACTGAGGCCAGAGCGGAAGGTGATGGGGTGAGGGCGTGGTGGGAGCCGAGGTCAGAGGAGAGTCTGCAGGTTCACGAGGGCATCTTGTGCCGGCACGGAGGCGCGGGGACAGACCGTGGTTCAGCAGGACTCAGAACTCCGGCCCACCCCAGGGCTCCTGGATCGGAGACTTGGGGTGTGGGCCCCCGGGAAGGAGGGGAGTGTGCATTTTAATTCCTCACCCTACTTGGGGCCGGGGGGGAGGGGCAGGGGGGTGGGAGTGTGAGGAGCTCAGCGCCTCCTGGTGCCAATGGCCCCTCCGCCTTCGGGCAGCGCCTGCGGCCTCCTGCTTGGCTCAGCTGGAGGACACGGGAAGCCTCATCGCGCGGACAGGGCGTGCGCGTGCTTATGTAGTCTGTGTGCTCGCACGTTTCTGCGTGCGTGCGCGCGCGCGGCCTCTGACCCGCTCGTCCCTCCCCTGCAGGTACGGAAGATCGCGCCCGAGTACTACGACCACCTGCCCCAGCATCACTCGTGGGTGAAGGTGCTCTGGGATTTTGTGTTCGACGACTCCCTGGGGCCCTTTGCGCGGGTGAAGCGGGTGTGCAAGCTGGCGGAGAACCGCCTGTGAGCCCCACAGCCGGCCGGTGCCCTGGGGCCCGTGTGCCCCGCTGGATGCAGGGCTGGCTGTCACCGTCCCACGGCCTAGTGTCCAGAACTGGTTCGGCTGTATTTGGTTCCCGCGCCCTGAGCCACTGCTCACTGGTGGCAGCGGGCACGGATGGCGGCTCGGGTTGTACATGGACCGGTGACCTCAGGCCGGCCCTCCCTTTCAGGGCTGGGCCTGACCCTGCCCTGGGCACTCTACGCTTAAGGAGCAGTCCTCCGGCGTCCCCATGGCCTAAATTAAATCCAGCGTTGGTTTTCAAGTCCCCAGAGCCTGCTTCCCCTGATTGGGCCTGGCTCCCTGCAAGCAGGGCCTGCCCTGTGCCCCCTCGTGGGGACCACACTGAGGCAGCATTCTGGCTGGCCCCAGGCATGGGCAGAGGTCCATGCGGCCCTCGGCCCATGCTCTTGCCTTAGCCCGCCCCCTGCCCTGGTCTGCCTCACCCCTGCTCCAGCTTGAGCCCACACCCTCACCAGCTCAGATGTGAAGATGGAGAAGGTACCACGGGCCGGGGAGATGGCGGGTGGACAGGTGGCCAGACCAAGGGGTGACAGCCCAAGTGAAGGGCAGCTCTGATGGTGTCTCCAGGACGTGGGGCACAGCCTGTCCTGGCTAAGCCAAGGGCTGATGGCACAGATGAGGGGGAGGCCTCAGCAGCCCCTGGCCCAGGGAGGGCTGTGTTGGGATGGGGGTCTGGGTCTCCCAGAGGCAGGCAGGCAGCAGGAGGGTGCTTGGGTGAGAGAAACACAGCACCCCTTGGAGACGTGAGGCTGTAGAAGCCGAGGACCACCCTGGGGGCAGGTGTGGGGCTGGGAGTGGCCGAGTGGTCTGACCACTGGGATGGCCCAGGAGACCCCTGCGCTAGATGCTAGAGGGCAGTGTTGCTGGGCAGGGAGCTCCGAGAGCCCAGCTGAGCCCTCCCGGTTGCCAGGCGCTTATCTGACCCTGCCCAGAGCTGAAGGTGGGCCCAGGGCTGTCAACCGTCCTAGGAGGAGGCAGCTCAGCAACTGGGAACACCCCGTGGACACCTGCCAGCCCTCCTCCCCACGGCCCCAGGATTCCTGGACTGTGGAAGGTGGGAGGAGCTGCACAGAGTACCTCTTGGAACTGTGGGTTGAAGCTGCTCCCCTCCTGACACACAGAGCAGGCTTCCTCTGTCTCTCAGTTGCTGGGAGCATGCACTGAGATGGACTATGTCTAGCCTGGCCAGCAAGTGGTCCTGTTGTCCTGAGCCAGACTGGGGGGTGATGGTGGGGGCTCCTCCCATGGCCCTCAGAGTATGGCTGGGCCAGGGCCTGGGCACACTGCTGTCCTGGAGGCCGGGGGATGGTCACAGGATTTCAAAGCTTTCCTACTAGCTGGGGCCACTCTGGGCGAAGGGGCAGCAGTGGCCAGCGCTGAGGGCCAGACCCTTTGTGGTTCAGCCCTGCATGGTCTGAGACGTGCCTCTGATGGGCACAGGGGCTGCAGGAGACTGGGGGCAGGGCAGAGGCCACACCTGCTTGCCTTGCCTTCCAGTCTGGCTGAGCCCGAGTCACAGGGCCCCATCTGTGAGGTTGGGGTGGGGGTTTGAGCAGGTGCACCCTCCTGGCCCCTTTGATGCTCCTGCACGGGTCCCATACAGGGCCCACCTCCCTGGAGGAGGCTGGCCAGGGGCAGCCCCAGGACTCCCGCTGGAAGTGCCTGAGCTGGCAGCTCACATACCATCCTTCCTTGCCTCACTCCCAAGGCCCCCGCCTTGACCCCCCTACTCCGGGCACCACTCTGCAGACCCTCCCCCAAGAAGAGGCCTCCTCAGCCAGGCGCGACCAGGAGCTGGCGCTGAGTGAACAAGCCAGAGCCGGGGTGTGGACAGTAAGCGTTTATTACCAAGTGGACACAGACGGCTTGGTGTGTGGACAGACCCTCGCCGCCGGGATGCGGGGAGGAGCCGTGTGGAAGCGGCCGCCGCTCCCGAGGGCACCTAGGAGAAAACTTGAGACCTTCTAACAAGGCGCGTGACTTGGGGTGTCTTCTCTATGAACCCAAAGAAACGTACACTTAAATAGATAGAAAATACAAAAAAGGCGGCAGGCCTGGCGTTGTCAGGTCGGATCTAAAAAATCCAGGAACTGAACCTTTCTCCTCATTTTAATATTTATCACCGGTTAAGACTTAAACGAAGCGTGTCCTGGCTTCAGTGCGGGCTGAGTGCCGGAGGCCTGGGCGCCGGGCTCCGTGGGGTCCCCGCCGTCAGCTGGCCCAGGTCATGGCGGCATCGGGGGTTCTGGCCTACGAGGTGCTGATCCCGCTCAGCTCCTGCCTGATGGCTGAGGGACAGGACGGGAGAGGGCTCAGTCCCTCAGCTGCCCACTCGCGGGGCTGTGCCCACCGCTACAAGCAGGTGGAGACCAAGGTGCCCCCAGCCCGCCCTGACCCCTCTGGCCCATGGCCTCCTGAGGCAGGGGCGCCCAGCAATAAAGTGGGGTTAACAGTTGGCCTCTGTGTCTCTTTTTGTTGGCTCCCGCTGTCTCCCCTCTTCATTCATTAACTCCTTATCTGCCCATCCCAGCCTGGTAGGGGACTGGACGAACAGGAAGTTGAGCGCTCTCTGTTGGATCAAGGACAGGGCGTGGCTGATCACCCAGCCCTGGGCAGGAGTCCCAGTCTGCTGGCTCCCAGACCCCGCCTCCCTGCTCTGTGGGCTTAGCCAGCCTGGCCCACACCTTTCCTTTTCCTCTGGCTCCAGATCTGAGCCGGCTGTTTCAAAGGCTCCGGTGGGGAGTGGACAGATGGATGTGATTCACTGGGACGAGGCCCTGCCCTCTGGAGCTGCACGCCTGCTCCCCAGGCCAGCAGTGCCTAGTGGGCTGTGGACTTGGTCAGGCCCTTAGGCAGTTCTGTGTCTTCTGGGGCCCTCTAGCCTCTGGGAAGGCAACAGTTGCCCCCTGTAGCCCCAAACTCGGGGATCGGAAGCAGCAGAATAAAGAGAGTGATCTAAATCCACAGGATACTAAGATAAATAACGGATGGTTCAAAGCTGCTCTGGACTAGCGAACGCACCCTTCCCACCACTGGCTCATCCAGGAGGGAGCCTGGGGGGTGGGGTCAGACGGAGGTGCAGACCGTGAACACGTGCTCACACTTGGACAAGTTCCTTAATCTGTCTGGGCCGCCTCAGTCTGCCCAACCAGAGAACTGGGAGGCTGGTGTGGGCTGTGGGGAGGAAGAACAAAACCCCTCAACACAAACCCTCAGCCTCTCGGCCCAGGATGGCCTCACTGGCTGGGCCCTCCTGACCCCTGGCTTGCAGCCCTGGGCACAGGCACCCCTGCCCTCCCCAAGGCGTGAGCCTGGCTGGGTGCTGCCCCGTGGCGGGGGTCAGGGTGGGGGGCGCCCTGCCACTCACCGTCGATGATCTCCTCCTTCACTTTGTGAAGCTCCCGGACCACCTCCTCGAGGATCTCCTGTTGGGAGCAGGGCCTCAGGGTGAAGCTGGCAATGGTCACGGGCAGGGGAGGCCGGGCTCCCTTCAGAGCCATGTCCCTCTGTGTTCTCAGCTGCCCTCCCACTGGGGAAGGGTGTGTGTGAGGGGGGATGGGACATCCTGCGATGCCTCAGAAATACTTGGGCAAAGCCAGGGCGGACCCACCCAGAGGCAGGCTGGGAGGGCCCAGAGCCCCTTCCTGGTGAAGACGGGGCAGGGGCATTGAGGCTGCATGTGGCTCCCCGCCCCCGTCCTCCTCACCCGCTGTCACCCCCGGCCCAGCTCCTTCAGACTCTCCAGACAGACCCGCCCACCTGTTTCATCCGGTCCAAGTCTAAGGCATCCAGGGCCACGTCGTTGACACTCCCTGCCGGCTTCATCCTGGGGAGAGGGCACCGGGGGGCTGAGCTCGAGAGGCACGTGGGCGCCCCAGTGCTTGCCCACTGAGGGCCTGCTCCGCCCTCTTCAAATGCTGCTGCTTTGGTGCTTCAGAAGGACTCTCACGCCCCGTCTCCACCTTGAGAGGGCCTCTTGGGTACCGTGACCATGTTTCCGAACCCAAGCATCAGGACCTGGGGTCTCCCGACTTGACGGTGCTCACACGGAAGCGCCCACGCGTGGACGGCATTCCGAGCCACACGCTCCCTCCCCTGGGAAAAGGATGCTGATAAGCTGGTTCTCAGAGTAAGGGCTCTGATCCTGGCTAGACCACAGCCTGGGGAAACCAGTGATGCTGGCATGAAACAGGAGACAACTGCTCAGCCCAGAGTAACCTACGTCTGACACGAACCAGCGGCCCTGGTGTTGGCAACCGGCTCTGCATCAGGTTTTGCTCTTCTCAGGCAGAGGGTTTGGTTCTGGGGACTGTCCTTCTCTGACATTTCTGAACTAAGCTTAGCTGGCTTGAAATTTAATGTTTCCTGCACACAAATCCTCCCTGGCAAGTCTCAACAGGGGCTTCTCTGGTGGTTCGGTGGTTAGGACTTGGTGTTTTCACTGCCAGGGCCCAGGTTCGATCCCTGGTTGGGGAACTAAGATCCCACAAGCAGCACAGCATGGTTAAAAAAAAAAGAAGAAAATCTTGGCAAATGCTTTCACCTGGCCTTTCAAAGGAGAATCACGGTGCCGAGGGAGCACTTTCTGGATTCAATCTCTCTCCCCATGTGGAGAGAGAGGCAGGGTCAGGGAAATGATGTGGCCAGAGCCGCCTACAGGGATCATGGACCCGACAGCCGGCAGACACACACTGACTGGGGGGAGTGGACATGTGACAGCGGACACACACGTGACAGCCGGCGGACACACACGTGACAGCCGGCAGGCACACACTGACTGGGGAGTGGACACGTGACAGCCGGCAGGCACACACCGGGGGAACTGGCACGACCACCAGGCGTCACTGTACTGATTGGTCAGGCTGGGGTCCTCCGCAGCGGAGGAGAACCAGCAGGACGCTGAAGCGCCGGTGCGCTGTGACGGAGGACAGCGTGGAGTGGCCTCCACGTGGGCCAGCGATCCCCCTTCTGGGGACACAGCCGAAGGGAACGAGCTCGCTGCTCCCAGCAGACAGCCGCACCCCACGTCCGCTGTGGCGCTGTTCACAACTGCCACGACATGGAGACCACCTGAGCGCCCACGGACTGCTGAGTGGATGGAGATGATGTCCTATCTGTATCTACGTGGGTGTGTGTGCACACACGTGTACATGTATAGGTACACGTCACACACATTTATATAATGAAGTATTCCACGACGAGAAAGAAGGAAGTCCTGCCGTTTGTGACAACATGGACATGGCGCTGAGTAAGCAAGCCAGAGAGAGACAAATGCTGCATGATCTCACTTATACGTAAAATCCAGAAAAGCCCGTATTTAAAATGGGTGAACAACAGGGTCCTCCTGTGCAGCACAGGGACCTCTGCTCAGGGCCATGTGGCAGCCTGGATGAGAGGGGAGTCTGAGGGAGAGCACGGGGAGCTCTGCTCAGGGCACTGGCAGCCTGGGTGAGAGGGGAGTCTGGGGAGAGCACGGGGAGCTCTGCTCAGGGCACTGGCAGCCTAGGTGAGAGGGGAGTCTGGGGAGAGCACGGGGAGCTCTGCTCAGGGCACTGGCAGCCTGGGTGAGAGGGGAGTCTGGGGAGAAGGGACACAAGCGTAGGTATGGCTGAGTCCCTTCACTGTGCAGCTGAAACTCTCACAACGTTTCTTGTTCATCGGCTATACTTCAATACAAAATAAAAAAATCTCGAAAAGCCAAACTCATGGAAACAGAGACTGGCCTGGTGGCTGCCAGGGGTGAGGCAGTCGAGGGGCGCACAGCTGCAGTAACGAGGCAGACAGGCCGTGGGGGTGAACGGATGGCACGGTGGCTGCGGCTGGCGGTGCTGTGTTGCGGACTTGGGAGGAGCGCAGCAAGGTCTGCAAGTTCTCACCGCATACACAGAGGTATGACTGTGCGAGGTCACGGACATTTTAACCTGCCTGCCCGCGGTAATCATTTACAGCATCTAACACATGAAGTCATCGTGCTGTGTACCTTGAACTCACACAACGTTAGATGTCAATTATATCTCAGGAAAGCTGGATTAAAAAACCACTGAATGCCATGTAAATAAAATTTTAGTGGTCCAGTGCACATACCTGGATTAAAAAATAAAAAAACAAGGTGCTCCTGCACGTTTCTGGATGAATTCAGTAAAGAGGCCAAATGTGGTCCTGACTGAGTATGTAATTTTGGATCCTGGTAGGGAAAGAGGTCCCCTTCCCTGATGTAGGTTCAAGTCCTTGTTTCAAGAGCAATTTTCCAGGGCACCTGGACAAACCACGTCACCTCTCTGGGCCTTGGTCCTCCCCTCTGAACAGCCCCCCACCACCCCGACAGTGACCCCAACATCTCTGCGGGCCCTACAGCGGCTGCCCCCAGGGCACCATCTGTGAGTCTAGGAAGCGCTCTGGCTTGGAGCTGCAGAACTTGCTATCCCAGTGGGAACGCGTTGGACAGTGTTCTCGCCCTGAAAGGGATGCCTGGCTGCTCGAAACTTGGCAGCCTGTTCTTGCTCCACCAGCAGGAAGCAGCCACCTCCGCCAAGGGCTGCAGGCTGGCCCTGCCCGCCTCACCTCCCGGGCCCTGCTCTGGCTCCCGCCTGATGGGTTCACCTCCTGCCTCCAGCCAGGCGAGCGGGCCAGAGAGGCACTGCATCATGGCGCCCTGGCCCAGGGCACACAGAACGCAGCCTGTACGTGGACAAACCCAGGCTTGCCCCCTCAGTGTGCCTTCCTCCGCCCTCCCCACGCCCTATGCTTGTCAGCCATGCTGCTCTGCTTTCTGTTCTCTGAACTCGCCAGGCTGGTGGCAGGCTTGGGGCCTTAGCATTCACCGCTCTTTCAGCTTGCAAGTCTGCCCCCATACTCTCTGCAGGGCGGGGTCCCCTCATCTGTGTCTGCTCAAACACTGCCTCTGAGAAGCCCCCTCGCTGAAGCCCCTCTGTGCCTGGCACTGCCGACCACGGGACCCTCAGTGTCTTCCTCCGAGCACCTGTGGGAACGCATGGTTGTCTTGTCTATGGGTCTTTGCACACGGAGACAAGTTCCGTGCAGGCAGGGACCTCAGGCCTGGCCGAGAAGCTGGCTGACTCGGGCCCCACATGAGCCCTGGCCGACACTGGGACGGCCCTCCCTGAGCACCTGTGTCTGTCTTCACCACTCCCGCAGGGCTGGCCAGAGCTGTCTCTTGGCTGACTCGGCCAGACCAGGACCAAGCGCCACCTGCTCTGGGCTGTTCCCTCCTATTTGTGACGGACGTTGGAGACACCCCTTAGTGCGGGCTCTAGAAGCCTGCACATTCAGGCGACACTCGGCCCGTGGTTACGATCTGATTGCCTGAGGTTTTTTTGAGCGACCTCTGTTGCAAACAACCCATCCCGTTATCATGTCAGCTTTTGATTTGGGAAACGTGGCCAGTATCTCCCTGGAAAGATGCAGAGGAAGCAGAGGAGGGCGGTGCGGGGCCAGCCCCGGGACAGCAGGCCGCGGGGCGCAGCGAGGGCTGGTGAGGGGGACTTGCTGCATGCGGCTGCCATCCATGCTTGACCGCCCTGCGGTGGGTGAGCAGACCTCCACAGGGGGTGGAGTGAGCGGAGGAGGCTGCAGACGCCCCCTGGCTAGCTGGGCGTCCCGGCTGGTGAGCCCAGAGCTGGGACTGCACCTCCACAGCCCCCCACCGACGAGGGTGAGGAGGAGCTGGTCTGCCCTGTCCCTCACGACGCACAGCCCGCCCTCTCCCAGAGACAGCTGTTAGACCACAACGAGGCAGGGGCTGGGGTGTTAGTCACGGGAGGGGACAGAGGAGGTCCCAGAGACAGGAGGTTCGGTACCTAGAGTGAGGCTGCGACTGCAGGGGGCTCTTAGCTTCGGGGCTCTTGGCCACAGATGGGGTTCTATGCAGTGGGCAGAATGAAGCAGAGGTGAGTTGGCGCCGAGGCCTGCCTGGGCCTCCACCCCAGGGGCAGTGCGGGCTTCTGGGGCGGCTCACCTGGACAGCGAGGAGGACACGGGCTTCTCCGCTGAGCCGCTCCGCTCCCAGGGCTTCCGGCTGGCCTCTGTCGGTGCACGGCACGGACGAAGCACCTCAGGGCTGGGAGTGCGCCCGTGGCCCCACGCCCCGCAGCATCCTAGGCAGATGGCCCCGCCCCAGCTCCCGTGGCCCAGGTGGCCCTCGCAGGCCTGGCACCTGCGTCTCCCCAACTCAGGATGGGAGCCCCTGCTCCCACGACTCGGTTGACCTGGTTTCAAGTCCTCTCCCCATGGCTAGGGCTTTCCTTGGAATGTGCGCCGGCTGGGCAGGGAAGCTCTGAACCAGGACCTCCAGAAGCAGCCTGCCCCCAGCAGTGGGCCGGGCGGGTACAGGAAGCCCCTTGCCTGCACTCTCAGCGCAGCCCACGCCTGCCTTTGGGAGCCAGTGTCCCCGCTGTCCCTGGGCTCCGTGGCTTTCCCCACACACTGCTGCTAGCTCTTTCCCAACCTGGCCTTGGAAGTTGATTTGTCTTTCCTTTTTCAAGTGCTCTTTAATTGCATTTCACTTTACTACAAGAGGTCCACTGAAGTGAATGAGTTCCCTGACTTGGCAGGATGAGCAGAGAGGCAGAAGGGAAAGTTCCCTGGGGCAGCAGGGGCCAGCCACTCTGAGCTGAGCCTGGAGGCCACGGGCACACCTTCACTGAGCCTGCAGGGCGGACCTGGGAGCAGGACCACACCCGAGCTTCGGCACGTGGCCCTGGGCGTACCGCTTACACGCACTGAGCTTCTAACTGCGAACTCACAGTCCCTCTACTGGGATGTGACACTCACCAAGAATTGTGGCACTGCCTGAGGAGAGGCCACGGAACCCAGCCTCACAGGGAGGCCGATGAGCCAGCAGAGGGGCAGGACGTGAGGCCCAGGTGGCCGCAGAGCCGTGCCCCAGCGAGCTGCCAACAGCGGGCATGAGCCTCTCGCCACTGGCTGGGGTGGGGCGGCCTATTTTCTCTCTGTCCCCCCACCCCCACCACACGCTCGGGAGCACAGGCCTGGCTCAGAGCAGACCCTGAGACGTTTGTTGAATGACTGAGGGGCCAAATGCAGCGGCCTCTCTCCACCACAGAGCCTGAAGGCGCTCTTCTGACCACACCGCTCCAGAGCTTGCACCAGGATAGGTTCGCGGCGTCTGCTTTGCAGGCCTCATCTGGCTGACTGCTCAGTGAGCAAGGCTCCCTGGTGTTTTGCAAGGAGCACGACTGCGGCATTTACATGCTCCTCTTCAGAGCAGGGCCCAAGGCCAGGAAGCTGAGCCTCCGGGCCCATCTCCCCCACCCCTCCTAGGTGTGGGCAGACCCGCTGGGGAAACAGCTGGACAGGGCGCTCTCTCCCCCAGAGTGTCCTGCACGTGCTCAGGATCCGACTACAGGCGGCTGCTGACGGGGGCCGGAGGGGCTTCCGTGCAAGATGGCAGGGCGCCCCGCCAGCACAGCCTCTCTGCTCATCCGCCCATGGGGGAGGCCATGGGGGTCAGATTGTCTTTCTGTGAGAGCCCCTCCCACTCTAAGACCCCACACCTGGTGCAGGCAGGGTGGGGCCCCTTACCTGACGAGTTGGGGAGCTGCTGGCTGGCTGCTCGGGTCCCTGGAGATGGAGAGTTGCTGGGCTCTTCCTGAAACGGAAGAGAAGGCTCTGCTGTCGATCTGGTTAGGAAGGCCGGCTGGGTGGGGACCTTCAGGCCAGGTCATCTAGGAGACCGCAGTTTTCCAAATTATCCAGTGAACGAGTGTTACTTCTACAGTGAGACAATCATTGTGCTTCACTAGTGAAAACCCCAGGTGGTGCAGGGAGGTGGTCCACCGCACAGCAGTTGGGGAAGAAGGCTGCAGGGAGACACAGCGGACGAGTCAGGACGACTACTCACCCCTGGCCTCCACACTG
Source organism: Bos indicus (assembly GCF_029378745.1). Classification (NCBI taxonomy): domain Eukaryota; kingdom Metazoa; phylum Chordata; class Mammalia; order Artiodactyla; family Bovidae; genus Bos; species Bos indicus. The sequence continues at coordinate 65,140,747 of NC_091780.1, read as the reverse complement.
AGCACTGACCTCGCGACCATCAGGAACCCCCGTATTTGTGGGGTGCATGAAGAGAATTCTCGGAGTCGCTGATTCAGGGGCAAAAGAATGTGCTAGGCTGTGGGTCTCCAGAGGAAGACCCCCAGGAAGACCCTAGGAAGATCTCCCAGGCCTCTCGCTGTGAGAGAGTGGAGTTAATGAAATTATGGAAATCAACACATGTGCCTGGGGACCAGGACCCAAAGGAAACATGCCAGAGTGGGAGACATTATGGGTGAAATTACAGTAACTGGACAATAAATCAGAAAAAAATTTTAACATTATCCTATTATTTCAAAAGTAACTAATAAGACTGCTCCCTATATAAAGGAAAGTTTGGCCTCAGTTGCAAGCCGGGAAGAGGCCCCCCGGCCCCTGCCGCCTCGCAGCCTGTGCTCTTCATGGCTGGGACACATTCTCAGAGCCCCGCAGCCAGCAAGGGGCAGTAGCCCCGCAGCCAGCAAGGGGCAGTAGCCCTGCCCAAGCCACCTGACTCCACATTCGGGGGTGTGGGGTTCTCCCAAACGTGGAGGGCTCCACATTTCCTTCTTGAAACCTTGGACACCTTCAGTGAAGATCTGGAAAACACTGAAAAGTATAGAAACGAAAAAGCCAGGGACTCCCCTGGAGGTCCAGTGGTAAAGACTGACTGCTTTCACTGCTGAGGGCCCAGGTTCGGTCCCTGGTTGGGGAACTAAGATCCATGTGTAGTACAGCCAAAAAAAAAAGAAACAAGAAAAGCCAGCTGCCGGTGTCCCTGGCCACATGGCACTCGCTCTGGGTGTGGGACTGTCCCGGCCCTGGAAGAGGCTGCTCCCATGTGGGCGGGGCCTCCCGACCACACGCGACCAAAGCAGCAGCCTGGAGGCCTACAGAGAAAGGGGAGTCAGAGGAGGAAAACTCTACCCTTGGGGTCAAAGATTTCTCCTGGAACCCTGGGATTTGAAACCTACTCTTTTCCTAGTGGCTCAGACAGTGAAGGATCTACCTACAATGCCAGAGACCTAGGTTCGGTTCCTGGCTTGGGAAGATCTCCTGGAGAAGGGAATGGCAACTCACTCCACTATTCCTGCCTGGAGAATCCCACGGACAGAGGAACCTGGTGGGCTACAGTCCATGGGGTTGCAAAGAGTCGGATACGACTGAGCACTTCCACTCCTTTTCTTCCTAGAGCCCACGGAGCTGGGGCTGGCGGTGCTGGCTGGAATCCACCAGTCTTTGGAGGCCTGTGACTACCCCTGAGCTCCTGGCCACACAGGCCTCTGCACTTGGAGACATTCAAGCGGAGTCAGCTGGATGGACTCCATACTTGGTGCAAGGCACGCGGACAGTGGAATATGCACGCGTGGTCCTCGCAGGGCTCACAATCTGGCAGCAAGGCGCGAGTAAACGAGATAAATATGTGTGCTGAGAGTGGAGCAGAAGCACAGCGGGGAGAGGCGCCCAGGGACCAAGCTGCAGGGAGCCTTACCTAGTCTGGGGTCTGGGAGACCATTTCTCAGGGAACAATGCTAATGCAAAGATACGCAGACTGGGGAGGAGTCGGCTGTGGGGGCCGAGGGGGCTGCGTGTGCCTAAGTTGGGGGTGAGGAGGTGGGAAGGCCGCTGGCAGGGCTGGAGCCCTGGGCCTCGCCTGGCGAGCCTCGTCCAGTGGCACGGCAGTGAGCATGCCCTGGCACTGGGTGGCCATGTTTCTTTTGTCTCCCCCTGCCACTGAGATGCGACCTGTATGCTGTCTGCGGTCAAGGTCGAAACCTAGTGGTTTCAGCAGGAACCTGCTTGTACAGGGAAAGCTTAGCACACAGGACAAAAGCCTTAGCCGCGCTAGGTGGAGGCAGGCATGTGGAGTTCTGGGTGGACAGATGGGACTCCAGGATCCTGATCCGTCCGGACAAGCGCCTGAGGCTCGGGGTCCTTTGCCAAGCTCATCCGAGGCTTTGCTGGAATCGATGGACTCGAGTGACGTCTTTTAGGAGTAGAAACAAATAGGAACAGCCCTGGTCTTGAAGCAGACACCCCCTACCGTGACTGTACCCGAGTCTGTCGAGGAGGAGACTTGTCCGTGTGTCTGAGCTTCCCAGGCTCCAGGCCCCCTTGTCATGACACTCCTGGCTGGATCCTGCTTCTCTGCCTCCCACCTGCCTCCCCCACGAGGCTGCCAGACGCTCAGTGAGTGCCGACCTGCTCCGTGGTGCAGGGGGATGGACAGGAGTCCCCCGCCCTCCTATAATCGCCCAGTAAAGGATCCATGACGTGACTGTCCAACCCTGGGCACCGTGGGGCCTGGTGTGCCCACGTGGCACGGGAAGCTGGGCAGGCCGGGGGTGGGCGCACTTACTGTTTGGCTTTCGTCTTCCTTCTTGTCCGCCGGCTTGTCTGTCTGGGAGGCTGCTTTTCTCCTAACACAGAAGGGAGAAAACACACCATCAGCCCCAGAGGTTTCCACACTGACTGGACACCTCTTCTGTGCGGACACAGCTTGGTCCTCAGAGGCCCCTTGCTGGGGTCTAACCCGTTTCATGTGAAGGAGGTAACTTGTCCAGGCAGCTATCTGGGGTGATGCCTGAGTGAGTGTCCAGGCCTTCTGTGCTGGTCCCAGGACCCTGGATGCCAAACTGGTCTGGCAGGGGGTGTGGGGACACTTGCATCTCTGTCTACAGCACCTGAGGGGCAGAAGGTTGGTCCACACCCCGTCCCGGTCAGAAGAGCTGGGTGACAGCTATGGCCCCAGAACACCCAGGCCTGACCGCGAGAGGTGAGAGAGCCCCCAACTCCACAGGTCACTCTGCAGACATCCCATCTGCGGGCCACCTGTGGGAGGAGGAAGCCTGCCTATCTCTCTGAAGTCCCTTGCCTCGGAGCTCAGCAGCCACACCCTGCCAACCCAGACGCCGCAAAGAGCTGCTCAGGAAGGAAAGGCTCTGACAGACGCCTCTGGTGAGGACAGCACCCCCCAGGGATGAGCCCCTGCTCAGACACCCTGAAAACTACCTGCTCTCTGCTGGCCACACTGGGCACCGACATCTGGCTAATTCTCATTCCACACGCAGCAGCCTCTCCGAAGCTGCCAGAACACAGTGCTCAAGGGCTCACAGTGAGCTGCCCATCAAAGGGCAAACTGGCCTGATGGGTGACGGCCACCAGCGGGCTGTCCCTGTTGAGGGACCAGCCCATGCTGCAGCCTCCGCAGTCACATGGGGGCCCCTTCTTCATCGGCTTATCCCGGGAAGGACGGGTCCTCCCAGAAAGCCAGGAATCGTCCCCGACATCTTCCTCCCTACAGCGTGCCTGCTCAGTCCTGCCTCTGCATTTGTTTCTGGGCTGGCTGTCTGGTCTTTATTTCCAATGCTGGGTGCAAGCACCCCGGCTCCTCCCTGGCCTGCCACTGTGCCCGTGACACTGTGCCTGCTCAGAGCCAGGTTGTCTTCCAAGAAAACACAGCAGACCAGGCCCCTCCAGTCCCGTGGAGATTTCCTGTGCCGACCACCTGTGGGCAAGATGCCCCCGCCTGGGAAAGGGTGTGGGACAGCCCTTGGAGGGAGGAGGCAGCAATTCTGCCAGGGCCTTCATTCAAAGAAACAGCCCACAAGGGCATCTCCTCATTGGCTCCACTCGACACCCAGCGCTGAGCGGGGCTGCATGGGGCAGCATGACAGCTCCTTGCCGGTCGTGTGGGGTGTGTGTTCACTGCGGGCCCGGCTCTGCCACCAGCCATCTGGCGTCTCCCTGGCTCCTGGCACACTGGCCTTTTCCTGTTCTCAGAAAGTTCCTCTCTGTTTGGTCTAAACCATCAAGGCCAAGTGCACTGGTGTTGCACTTGGGGTGACTGTGCATATATCGTTTTTAAAGAAAAACTATTTTTAACGTGAGGCTCCCCTGGAACGGAATCCAACCTGCCTGCATGACGAGACTTGCTCCCCAGTCCTGCGGTGCCTGGGTGAGCCAGGCACGGGGCCCCGTCAGCGTACGCCTGCTGCTACCCCACGTCCACAAGCACAGCCCGCGCTCTGTGACGCCCCCAGAGGGAGCTGACTATCGTTCCGCCTGCTTGGGATCCAGCTGGGGACCAACCAAGTGCAGACGGGAGTGGAGGCCTGGGCCCCAGAGCCGGCCAGGGGCGGGGGCGCTGCTGCTCCTCCCTGGGCCACCCGGGCACTCCTCCCGGGGTCCCTGTAACCCCCTCACAGGACAGGCCCTGTCATTACCCATTCCCCAGGAGGAATCGTTTTCTTTTTCCCTAAGAATTTATCTCTGAAATTACCTTCAAATTTTTCTCTGCTCAGGACGAGGCTGGGACATGGCAGATACTCTGAGACAAACACTTGTTAGACTGAAATGAGGAAGGCTTTAGACTTGAGTGGACTCCTTTTGGCTCGATGTCTCAGACTGACCCCGGAGAAGGGAAAGCCTGAGTGACAGTCCCCCTGCTCGGCTGAAGCCCGGGGCCAGTGGCTGCTGGTGGGGAGGGTGGTGCTGTCCCCCCCTGCTCGGCTGAAGCCGGGCCAGTGGCTGCTGGTGGGGAGGGTGGTGCTGTCCCCCCTGCTCGGCTGAAGCCGGGCCAGTGGCTGCTGGTGGGCAGGGTGGTGCTGTCCACCTCCCGCAGCCCTGGACCAGGCCCTGGGCGCAGGAGCCCCTGACAAGCGGTGAGCTGGTCAGTCGACACACTCACCTCTTGGCCAGCAGCTTGTTCATCTCTTCCATGAGGCCTCCACCGCCACCCCCACTGCTGGCCCGGTTGGCATCAGACTTCGAGGGCCCGCTGGGACTGGAGCCTCCAGACGCATCTTCTGGCTAAGGGGAGACAGTGCTTCAGGCCGGTGACTTAAGGGAAAAGGGTCTGGGTGTGACGGCAGAGCTGGAAGGGGCCAGGCCAGGCTCTCTGGTCCCATCTCCCCAGTCCCACCCCCTGGAGACAATCCAGGGGGCGCCGTCGACTGGAGGTCACTGTTCGCAGATACGCCCCAGGTCCACTGGCTCCCGGTCAGCGGCCTTGACGAGGCCGGTATGACCTGAGGGGCAAGGGGGCACAACTCTGTATCAGAGGTGCCCTTTAGCCCACAAACACACACACGGCCTTCTTCCAGAAGCTCCTCCTGCCAGGACACTGGGGAAGGCTTGGGAGGACCAGCTGAGCCTGAGGAAGCTGACGAATGTAAACTCAGGAGACCCAGGGCCTGAGTCCAAGCTGCAGCTGGTGACCTGCATGCTCTGGACAAGTCATTCACAAGCCCGACCCTCGGTTTCCTCATCTAGGAGGGCGGCAGCTCCTGCCTCACCCCGTGCCACCCCAATTCTCTTGGGAACCAGGGAACTGGGACTGAGGCGGCAGGAGGCGCCGTCTGGTTGGGGAAGGCGGTGCTGCTCCCCCCGGCAGGAAGGGGCCCCCAGCCTCGTCCTCCTCCACCCACCCCCTGGGGCCCACGATGCTCACCCGCTGGACCCGTCTCAGCTTGGCTCCAGCCAGGGCGGCGGCCAGGCCAGACACGGAGCTCTCGTCGTGGCTGGTGCCCTGGGCTCCTCCGGCCGGCAGTGGGGGTGGGGGCGGGGGGGTGGCCCCTGTGGGTGGCGGTGGGACAGGGGGTGGGGGTGGGGGTGGAGGGCCGCTACACGAGAGGGGGGCGCTGGCTGCAGAGGAGGGGTGCCCCGGCGGGAGGCTGGGTCCTAAAACACAGCAGTGGGCTCAGTGAGTGCCCAGGCCCAGATGGAGCCTCCTGGGGAGCTCTTCTGCGGATGAGGAACAGCTCAGGGTCACCTCTTCCAAGAAGCCCCTCAGGAGGCGCCTGCTGCTGCCCCAGTGCCCCCGACACCTGGGGCCTGGCTCGACCCAGTGTCGCATGAGAAGCCCCTCAGGAGGCGCCTGCTGCTGCCCCAGCCCCCCAACACCTGGGGCCTGGCTGAACCCAATGGCACATGTTGGCTTTGCACCCCCGAGCTCCACCGACTTCCTGCTGCTCAGCGGTGGTCTTCCAGGGGAGGAAGCCCTCTGGTGCCCAAATGGTATCTCTTTTTCCTCCTCTGCTCCTTCTCGGTACTCAGCACCCTCCCAGGCACTGGCAGCTATTAGCCCCCGAGATGCAATGGGGACTGGCCCCCTTGGCCTCGGGGGACGGCTGCAGGGCCGACAGGGGCACATGTCCAGGAGCGGCGCCGTGGGCTGTGCAGTCCCGTCCCTGCCCCTCGTCCACCACCTGAGTCTCTGCTGCCTGCCGGGCCCTGCGCAGGGCGCTGGGGACCAGTGGCCGCGGGCTGCATGCTCTCAGAGCTCACGGCCTGGTGGGGAGCAGTGAGCCAATCACACGGACGACTGCACATCTGTCACTGCGGAGGGTGACAGGTGCCACAAGAGCAGGCACACAGTGCTACCCTGACCTGTGGGGAGGGGCTCCAGCTGGCCAAAAGCCACGGAAACCTTCCTTAGGGAAGGACAACCACGCCGGGACAGGAGTGAAGTCTGGTGAAGGGGCACGGGTGTGAGGGAGGCGGCGGCCCCGAGAAAACGAGCTGCAGGAGGGGTGCTCACAGGGTGGTGGGCCTGCAGGGACCGGGCCTGCGTGCCTGGAGGCCGGGCAGGGAGCCGGGTAGGCCAGCGTGAAGGGGAAGAGCTGACACAGCAACAGGGTCAGTTCCGAGTCAGAAACATGGAGTGAGGCTGGCGCCCTCTGGGGCGCCCTCTGGGGCCCGTGCGCTCAGCAGTGGGCCGCCGACTGCCCAGCATGTCCCAGGCGGAGGGAAGGGACGGCCCTGGCAGGGGCAGGATGCTCTCACCTGTGGCCGAGGCTCTTCTCTCGAGAGACTCCTGGCGCTGTTGGTGCTGCTGCTCCATCACTTGTCTGAGAAGCAACCACAGCAGAGAACAAGTCCGTGTCAGAGCCTGGGCTGCAGAGTCAGGCTTCCCGGTGCCCCGGGGCTCGGCAGCGAGCCCACCTCATCCCACCCTGGGCTCCGGCTGCCAGGCCTGCAGTCCCTGCTTACACAGGCTGAGCTGTGACCGGTCCAGATCTCCACCCAGGGCAGCACCGGCAGCCCGTGGACACTGACACCTTGGCAGGGAGCCCCTCACGAGGCTGAAGTGACCATCTGGCCGAGTGACCAAGCTTCCCCCAGGCTGGATGAGCTTGCCTGGTGTCTGGAGGCCTCAGCAGACACGACCTCAGGGCCACTCACGCCCACTGCACCTGGCTTAGCTCCCTAAGCCCATGGGAGGCTGTGTGGCCGTGCCGAGTGACCTCGGCAGGGACAACCTCCTGGCTCCTCGCAGGAGGGGCCCTGGGCTGCTCTTCAAGGCTGGCTGAGTGAAGACACGGGCCCACGAGCACGTGCACAGAACCTGGGGCTGCAACGCCAGTGCGGGAGGGGCTCAGGAGTCACGGGGACTGTGGGTGGCAGTGAGGCTTCAACTGCCAACGCTGAAGGCCCGTCTTGGGGCGTGGGGCCCAGGGCTGCTCTGAGGGCTACTCTGCTCCTGGGCAGGAGGCGGGAGGGCGCCCGCAGAGAGAGAGGCTGCGGCCGTGCCTCTGCAACACCAGTTCCCAGCGCGCTGGCATGGGGCTGGCTGCTGCGGGTGTGCTTAGTGGGGACTAGGCACACGGGGCTGCCAGTGCGTGCACCTTGGAGGAAGGAGAAGCAACACGCAGGGCTCGCTGTGCGGCCACTGAGCAGCAGAGCGCTTTCTGGTCCCCACTCTGGGAGTCACGGGGGAGCTTTCTCCCTTTCCTGGGCCTAGATGCCTCTCCATAAATAAGAACACATGTCATGGGTTCTTGGAAGGACTGTGCTTGATATCTAAAAAATCCCGGAAAAGGCCCTTCTGACACTAAAGATGTTTGAAAAGCTCCCAGCAGCATCTGCATTAAGCTTCTCCATTCAAACTGCCGAAATATCACCCCCAACTCCAGCCTCTCCAGCAGGACCCACGTGCCCAGAAGCCCTCCACGAGAGGAATTGGTCTTCTGTGGACACAGGCTGCTGGCAGTGAGAAGACAGGATGGCTCTGTGCTGGGCTCACTGCATCCCTCGTGGGCAACACGCAACCTCTCCCAGCCTCCCTCCGTCCCGACCAGCAGGTCCCTGCTCTGGAGTCTGATGCCTGCGGTTCTGATCTCCAGGGGTTACTCGGCCTGGGGACACCGACTGCAGACAAAAGTGAACCGCCCTCTGCAGCCGGTGGCCCTGGACGCTGGACTTGGCGGTGGAGATTCTCCAGCTCTGAGAGCCTAACTGCAGGGTCTGTATGGGACCCCCGTCCCTCTCAAGGACGGCCTGGGAGCTGGCAGAGGGCTGAGCCGGGGCCAGTCCTGGTTCTGCTCCTAACTTCTGCTTCCTTTCTCTTCTCCTACCTTCAGTGGCTCATGTGAGAAACAGCACGGGTAACGATAACCCGAGGGCTAATGTGAGCGTTAAAATGAGACAAAGTGTGCAAAAGCCCTAGTTAGCTACATAGCATTCTTCTAAGAAGCTAGGAATGAACAAACAGAAGCCTCTGTGACCCACGTCTAGGAAGCATACACCCGTTTTTCCCTTGCTAACACTGCCACCTCCCAACAGGAGACTGAGGCCCAGGGTCACAAAGTCCACCATGGGGGCCGAAGGCACTCAGGGCAGGGGACAGGCTCCAGGTGAGGAACCTGAGAGCCTCAGCCAGGGGAGAGACTCCCAGCCCTGACCTCAGGCTCTGCCTGAGCCTGGCCACAGGCTGGCAGTCAGGTCCTCTTCTGCTCCCCCGGAGAGGATATGGCCCAAGCCTGCCTCCCAGCACGGCTCCACAGAGCCGGGATGCCAGGCCCTCAGAGATGCAGAGCCCCTGCCCAGCAGGGTGGGCTAACAGCCTGGCCCTGCTCTCTGGCACAGGGACTGGGGAGGCGGCGGCTCCTCAGCCACCGTGAGGTCTCCTGAAACTTCAGGACAACAGTGCTGACCGAGACACTCAAGACGCGCCCTGGAGGGGCGGGGAGTGGGTCACCCTACCCCATGGGAGCAGCCTCCTCCACAGGCTGGCCCCATGAGGATAAGGACACAGCCCGGCCTGGCCACCCAAGGGCGGCTGCAGCCCAGAGCGCCCTTGTGGCCTCTGTCTGCTTTAACCCCTACTGGGGGGGCCGTGCGGGGCACCCACCAAGGCCTCCGACAAGAGACCAGGGCTCACAAGGCCTCCAGACAGACACGAGACGGGGCCTAAGACGGGCTCAGTCAGACTGGCCTGGCGGGTCACGTGCGGGTCCCTGGACGATGACCTAACACACCTGGGAGGGTGTTTAGTAAGCGGATGGGCCGGGACTCTGCCAGGCTGACGGTGAGGCTTCGGAGTCAGCGGTGCCCCGCTGTGGAACCACACGCTCACGTTGTCGCTGGCCAAGTGGCGACGAACGCCTCCCCCTCCTCTCTGGCCAGGCCTGTGCTCCCGCCCCCGCCCGGGTGTGCCCTCCACGCCGGCTCTGCCGGGGGACTTACCTTCTCTGGACGTCCATCTCGTCGGGAGAGGGGCCATTCTGCACCTGACGCTGGCTGGAGGGGCCTGCAGGGAAGAGAAGCACAAAGGCCTGTGGGTTAACGGGGGAGAGGACCCCTGGGGGCTGCCCCGCCTCTGCCCCCGGTCCCCCAGGAGACGGTTTCATGCTGGCTCTCAGCCTCGCGACGCCCCGGCCCACCCCATCCTCTCATCAGCCCTCTGTCCCTTTTCTTGTGGGTCTTCGTGTGGAGCCACTTACAGGGTTCAAGCTCATCCCTTCTCATGGTGATCCCTCTCTCCTTCCCCTTGAATGGCGCCTGTGGCTGCCACTTCTTCAGCTGCCACCCTGCCCTCAATCCCCTAACCTCGAGCTACAGTCCCCCCACTTCCCACGAAGCCGTTCTAACTTGGAATTGCCAACCCAGTGGGTCCATTTTATTCCGACTTGTGAGCAGGGGTGCGACATTCCAGCAGGAAGAGTCAGGGTGGGGATTTCAGCCCGTACCCCTCCCCACGGCGGGATGCCCTCCTGCCTGCACCCAGGAGCCCGGAGGTGTGGTGAGGGCAGGTGACGGGGGCCGCAGAGGATGAGCGAGCAGCCGTGGAGCCTTCCGGGCCACGTTCTTGCCCTTGACCCTGAAGGCAGGGCCCCGGCAAGGGCTGCCGCGCGTGCCTAGTGTTCAGACAGGGACTGCTTCTGTGTTTCATTTACAAGAAAATCAGGCTTTGGCTCCAATCTGAGAAAAACCGATTGTTCATTCTCTTGGCCGGCTCAGGTGTCACCTCAGGTGTCACCGGGGAACCGCAGGCAGTCAGGGCGGCGGGGGAGGGACCAGGGCAAGCTGGCCTCACGCCTCGCGGCTGAGCTGGGCAAGGGGCGTCATCTCCAACCTAGGGTGAGGGGCCAGCAACGCTCAAGAGCAAGACAAAATCCACGATGGGCAGAAGGCCCGTCCCGCAGGGTGCGCCAAGCAGCTGGGAGGTTAGCCGTGTGTGCCCTGGAGCGGGGCACGGCAGGACACAGGGTAACAGAATCTCCAAGCTGAAACAGGTCACCTGCTGCCCCGCACCGGAGCCCCTGGTGCCTCCAGGCCGCCCTCCTGGCGACGGAGGCCTGACCTCCCAAGGGAGCGGGTTCCTTCCAACAAGGAGGTCCCAACCCAACCTACCCACGCCCACGAAGGCCTCATTTCCACTTCTAGGGGTGATGACACGGGCGGAAGCTTGTTCTGTGTTCCTACACTTGACAGCCCATTCTGTGCTGGAAGCCTGCTTCCATACTCGGCAATGCCCAGCCATAGGCCCTGCCGTGGGCTGCGGTCAAGTTTTCTGTGAGCCTTGTCTACCACTTCCTGGTTCCTGTGTGGATGCTTTGGCTGCGAAAGAGGAGGGTCCAGGTGGAGGGCAGTGGGCCAGCTGCCTGATGGCAGGAGGCCCGCCCAGCACTACAGGAACATTCCTCCCTGGGAGACCCTGCCTTGCTGGGCACCCACGGCTGCACCCAATTGGGCAAGAGAGAAGACGCCTGCGGGCTCTTTACAGAGGTGACTGCTGCTGCTGCTAAGTCGCTTCAGTCGTGTCCGACTCTGTGCAACCCCACAGGTGGAAGCCCACCAGGCTCCCCCGTCCCTGGGATTCTCCAGGCAAGCACACTGGAGTGGGTTGCCATTTCCTTCTCCAACAGAGGTGACCACATACACGTATGTACCTGGTGGCACACGGGAGAAATGAGAGAAACGCTAGTTTTCTCTCTCTGTCTTTAAACACCCTTTTCCTGCTCCATCTATTCAACACACAATAATTCTGCTCCTTTTAAAAACTGGTTTGTCAATATGTTCAGTATAGGTGTTGGGAGAATTTTTAAAGATCAATAAAAAAAATCCCAATTAAAAAAAAAATCTACGGTAGAAGGGAGGTCTTTTTCTCTCCTATTCCATGAGGCCCAGGCCTGAGGGCTCCTCCCCTCCTTGTTCTCAGGAAACCAGAGCCAGAATATAAGAACAGTGCTTTACCATGGCGTCAAAGACACTTTTCTTAATTTAATTTACATTTACTTTAATTCTCACAATCCCAGCAGACAGGTCCCAGGAAGACTTGTAACAGGTGTGGGAATGGCCCAGAAAAGGTTAAGTGACACAGCTGTCAGCAGCAGAGCCTGGCCCAGACTACCCGAGAAATGCCACTTCCTTTCTTAAATTCAGCTGGAGTGTGTGTCTACTGAGACTGGCCTGAAGGATGAGGCGTGCAGGGGGCAGCCTGGCCGGAAGAGCCCTGGGTGAGGGGTGCAGCCCTCGGACAGCACCCGGGCTCTGCCTGGCGTCCACGTGGCGGGCAGTACTGCCCACTCAGCCCGGTGTTTGGGGATCAGGCCTGAAACCCGGACTCCTGCAGAGTTCCGGCCTCAGCTCCCGGGCCTGGATCTTCCCTCTCCTGGGGCTGAGCCCGTGCTCTGGAGCCCCTGCCTGGCTGGGGCCGGCCGCGCCACGCCAGGATCCTAGCTGGCAGCGAGCTGCTGTGGACGTTCGGGGCGTGCACCCCTCGCCCTGCCTGCTGGCCTGGCCTGCCTCCTGATGCCCTCAGCCGGCCGGCCCGGTCCTCCTCTGGTAGGGCGGGCTGAGCGGAGCCCCGCGGCTCTCATGGTGACACGGCTGGGCCTTTCGACACTACGGAGCAGGGAGCGATGACTCTGGTTGTGTAAGGCCTTCGTTCCTCTTGACCGCAGGACACGTAGGTCGGTTTTGAGCTGCGAGGGTCCTTCGCGTTAGGACGTGCAGGCCCTCCGTCTCAGGGCAAGGGGTCTGTCCAGGGTCACATGGGGCGCGTCTCCGTCCTGCGGGTCCATTCCACTTGCTGGCCATGTGCCCCGTGGCAGAGGCACGAGGATGGGGAGGAGGCGCTGCCCTCCAGAAGGGCTAGGGCCCTTGGGACATTCGGGCAGAGCCTGTCCACAGTGCTTCCTGCTTTGGCATCTCAGGGTGGGAGTGCTGGGCAGCTGTCACCACTCCCGTCTGTCCAGTGTCCCGTGTCATTTCCTGGTGGTGTGATTAGAAGCCAAGGTGGAGGCCCGGGTGAGCCTCCCCTGCCCCGGAGCCGTCTTGGGCCAGCTGTGCCCCTGCCTCTGGGATCCAGGTGGGGACACTCCCCCACCAGCCCGCCTCCTCAGATCCCAACGGGGCCCACCCGCCTCTCCCTCCCCGCGCGGCTGCCTCAGCATCTCTCCCGGACCCTTGCCACTGTCAACCGAGGGGCCCTCAGCCTCCACCCTCTTCCCTTTCTCCACATTCATCTTCCACACCAACACTGGAAGACACAAGCCTGACCCTTACGGGGTCCAGTTCAAGCCCATCCCCACGGCCACTTCTCCTGGAGAGCGGCCCCTGCCCCCAGTAGGCCTGTGGTACCTGCTCACTAAGGCCACCACCTGCTGTGCGCCCCCTCCCCGACTCTGCGGGCCCCTCATCACCCCCGGACACCTCCCTCACTGCCAAGTCTTCAAGGCCCAGCTCCGCAGCTGCCTCCTCCAGGAAGCCCGCTGAGATCCGCCTGCCCCCCACCGCTTGATACCAAGGGCCTGTCTTACAACACTGCTTTCTAACTGATACCACCCTGACCGGACGGCGGGTCTCCTCTCCCTCCGAGACCCTGAGCTTCCTGAGGGCAGGGCCCGCGCTTCTCACTTGGCGCTCAAGGCCGGCTCACGTCAGGTGCTTGGCGTGCTTTACTGAACTGAGTTGGGAAGGTCTGGGGGAACGAGTGCTTGCCAAGCCCAGAGGAGAAAAGCCCAGGGGAAGGAACAGGGCTGAGCTTCTCAGATGAAAGTAAGACCAACCGAGAGATGAGCCGCAGGAACACAGGGCTCCCCACAGCCGTGCCTGCTCAGAGAGGAGGCTGACCGAGGTGTGGGGCCCAGGCTCACCGCCCCTCCGGGAGTGGGTGCTGGCGGCTCTGAGGGGTGGGGGGACCTGCCCCAGGCCACGGGGCTCAGGGAGCTGGCCAAGTCTGGGAGCTCCAGATGGCCCTCGCCCTTCTCTCTCACTTCAAACAAGTTTTGCAAAGTCATAATCAAGAGCCTGACTCGCACTACAGACACGTGAGAGGAAAATGTGACGGGGGCCAGGGACCCAGCGTCGGGAGAGGCAGGGGCCTGTTTCTGGCGTCCTGTGGGTCCCGCCCACGGCAGCAGGGCTCACACCCTGATGAGCCAAGGCGGTGGCGGCTGCAGCTGAGGGAGCCCCCGTCTGCACACAGAGAGGGGCTGGCTTGGCCTGAGTCCTGAGGACACAGAGGGAAGCAGCAGACTTCGGCCCGAGGTCCGTGTTCCAGCTTCAGGTGAAGGCGCGTCAGACGCCCATTCCTACAAGCTGCTGACCCGAAAGGAGGTCCTATCACCCTTGGGGTCACGAGGTGCGGGAACACGGAAGAGAAACAGAGCCAGAGGGGCGGGGGAGGTTGGCCAGTCTCAGGCCACCAGCCCACCTGAGAAGCATCCACAAGGGGAGTGGAGGCCCCAGAGGGGTGGGAGGTGATGGCCCTAAGGCGAGTGGTGTGAGTGACTGAGGGCCCTGCGGCAGGCCGGACTGAAGGGGAGGGCGGGGCCGGAGGTCTGAGATCAGAGGTAGACCTGGGGCAGGCCATGGCCCTCAGCCCCTCACCTGTGAGCAGGGTGAGTGACCCCCGCCCTCCACAGGGAGCAGGGCAGCTGGCGGGTGGGGTGAGAGCGCCTGGTGTGGCGTCCCTGGCCTCCATCTGTGGCTGAGACTCCAGGGTGAGGTGCAACCGCCCCCGGGGACGCTGCCCTGGTTCAGCAGAAAGGCATAGGGGGAGCAGACGGCTGAAAAGCTGGTTGCACAGGATCAGGCTTCCAGGAGAAGGAACAAAGGGGCCAACCCCGCAGTCCACCCCAGCCTTGCTGAGGGGGCAGGGGACAGGCAGGGCAGAGGTCACGCTCCAGGGTGCAGGGGGTACAGCCCGGGCCCCTTGTTCCCGAGGACACGGAGACATGACCCGGGCCCGCATGTGCAGGACCCGGGCGCACAGCTGTCAAACTTCACCTCCGGGAACATAACTGTCCTGTTCTCCTCGTTCCCAGCACTTACTGCAGTCCTTGGCACTCGGTCGACACTCGACAAATATTTATTGAATAAATGAAAGATTGGGCCCCAGGCAATCTGTCTTATGATCAACAACTACCGAGACCAAGCAGGTGGCTCCTTCTAGAGCCCTCCCTCCGGCTAGAAAATGGTCCCCGGCCAAGCTGGGGACGCGCCTCTCACGAGGCAAACACGCGACCAGGGGGCCTGTGGTCACCAGCAGCGGAGGCACTGGGCATGCACGGGTGGGTGGGACACGGGGAGAGAGGATTTGGGTTTATGCAGCAGCCGCCAGGCTGTGTGCCAGGGTGCTGAGCCAGACACCCAGGTGCCACTCACGTCACCTCAGCTCATCCCTGGAGCCAGGCACGGTTCTGCATCCCACCCTAAGCAAGCCGAAAGGAGAAGACGCCAGGACTGCCCTCCGTCCATGGGGCCTTCAGCGCCCACAGACATCCATCACCTCCCAGGAAAGGACGGTGGGGGACCAGACGGGAGGAGAGGGCAGAGCGTCCTGAAGAGGGTGGGAGGCGCTGAGCAGAGAAACAGTCTGGGCGGGAGCATGAGTGGGCCGAGAGGCAGGGTGGTAGCCGGGCAGGGCGGAGGGGCCTGCTCTGGCCTGGCGCCCTGGCCGCCCTTCTCAGCAGGCGCCCGCCCTGTGCAGCCTCTCAGCGCCAGTGTCCTCGGGGAGGGAGGCGGCGGGTTGGCCTGCCTGCTGCCATCCTCCCGACCACGCGCAGGTGCCCTGCACACACAGTACTTGGGCGAGGTGTGTGCAAACCAGTCTTCTTGACCTAGCAGGCAGATCTGGACCCCAGGCTCTCAGGTGTGCAGACCCTGAAGAGATCGAGGGAGGAGAAGCCCCAGAGGCGGCCCCGGGTCCCCTCTCCCAGCGAGCGCTGCTCCCGGCAATCCTGGTCAGGACCAGACACTGGTCTGGATGGTGGACAGACCATCCTCTGCTCCCCCTGCAGCCCCCCTTGGCCCCACTCCTGTTTTCCAGCCCCTCCCCATTCCCAGCTGGCCTCTCTGGACCGTTTCAGATTGTACAATCCCCTCCAGAGCAAACCTGGAGCCAGGAGACCCAGCTTCCTGCCAGAGTGCAGTGCTGACTAGTTAAGCCTCTGGCCTTCCAGGATTCTGTAGGCGAGAAGGATGGGACCGAGGATCACCCCGCTCTCGGTTGCTACAATTGCAAAGAACAGGATGTTTACAGAGACCATCCTGGGGCTGTGAGATCCTCTCCCTCCTCTTGAACGTCTATGTACCAGCAGGCCGCAGCACCTTGTAATGAAGAGTCCCCATGGGGGGGCAAGCACTCGGCTGTGACTCCACTCCGAGTCTGGCTGGGCAGGGCAGGGCAGGGCAGGCCTCACGGCTCCTGTCCCAGGTACTGTACTTCTGGTTGCCCCGCCAAGGTGGGCGGACGAGCCGAGGTAGCGCTGATATGCCTCCTCCTGAGAAGAGTCGTCCTCCAGCGACCCGTTAACATGCATGGGGCCCCAAGACACCCACCCAGCCACTGGGGACACAGGGAGGGGCTAGGTTTCCAGGCGGCCTCTACAGGCAATCTCCTGGGCCTCCGGAGAGGATGGAACCCGAGACCCCAGCAGCGCCAGGAACCACGGACCCAGCACCTGCTCAGTGGTGCTGATGGAATTCCTGGCCAGCGAGCGACAGCCACCTGGCCCGCGCTGGGCAGAGACCCAAGCCCCCCCAGACTCCCCACCTCTCTGCAGGCTCATTCTCCTGTCTCCTGAGGCGCCTCTGTCCTGCACGGGCCCAGAGCCAATGAGTTCTGAGATGGGGTGCAGCCTTCCCCTCTGGTGTCGAGGCTCCTCCTGCCAAGCAAGGAGGAGTCCTCGTGGGAACGAGGCCTGTGATCTGGGCTGGCCATGGTCTTCAGAGCCACCCTGCCAAGGCCCCACAGGACCTGGTCTCAGAGCTGGGACCAGCGCCCAGGACAAATGTCAGCAGCCCAGGGCTCTGTCCACACCAGCCCTGCTTAGACCGACAAACAGACAGACAGCTGCCTTGTCCCCTCTGTGCTCAGGAAGCCTGTGGGGTGGGAGGCTTGCCCCACTTCCCGAGCTTGGCTCAACAGCAGACAAATCCTGACTGCCGCCACCCTGCCAGTCTGCTTCTTGCTTAAAGTCAATCTTGTGTACTTTTCAGCCCAGTCCTTACCAGTGAAATTAGGCTAAGAGTCAGCTGATACGTGGGGCAGCTGGCTTTGTTTTCCTCAGGTCACAGAGCCAGACGATTTATCACTGCATTGATAAATTGATGGTTTATCACAGACGATAATAACCCTGCCTCTGGGTCGTTTTCCACTACAAGCCTCTAGCATGCCCTCAACCCTGGGCCCACCAGTTACGGCTCGACCCCAGGGTGACCGGCGGTTAAAGCTGTGTCTAAGCGGCCAGCGTCGAAACGACCTGAAGACCCAGAGGTCAGCATGGGCAGATGCTCAGGCTGCAGCTCAGAGAAGGGCAGGCTGCCCAGGACCACACGGCGAGCAGCGGCCCCCAGCCTCACAACTAAGCGCCAGCCAGTACCCCACCCCCCTCCCCGGAGGGGACAGACCCCTTCACTCTGACGGTGACGGCAGGAGGCCCAGGTGCCACCCGGGGTGCCAGAGAGGAATGCCCCCCCTCCTGGCGTAGAAGGGCCCTGAGGTGGGGCAAAGGGAGAGACCTGCTTGAGAACACATCTGAACTGGGACAAATGGAGCTGGAACCCAGGCCTCCCAGCTTCCAGGCCAGGACGCCGCCAACCAGCCTGCTCAGTCCCACTCAGCCCGGTGCTTGGGATAATTACTGCCCAAGTAAGACATTTTCCCCCTCCTTTGCTTAATAAGCTCCATTCAGGACTTAAACAAACCTCGAAAAGAATCTCAAAGAGGATAAGGTGCAATAAAATTGGTCAGGTTTATCATGCAAAGGACCTCTGTGCCATTTCCGTGATTAAGCTGCTCAACTATCCAGGGTGGAGCCTCCCAGACCTGTGTCACAGATCAGGGGGAAACTGAGGCTTGGAAATGGTGAGTGACTTCCCAAGGCCACAGGCGCCCTACGCGGACGGGGCTGCTGGGACAGGAGCCCACGCTGACCACCACGGAGTCCGCTACCTACCATGGCGGCCCACCCCTCCTGCAAGGCCTTAGCCAGAACAGCACCTCAACCCTGCAGCCGTCGGTGAAGGGACTTGGCCCCAGGACCCAGGGCTCTGCCCCTGCCCCCACCCCCACCCGAGCACCTGGGAGTGAAGCGGGAGGGCCGGGGAGGGGCTCCCGTCACCTACAGTTCACTCTGCAAAGGACGGTGCAGTGGCAGCGGCAGGAGCAGAAGCAGTGGAAGGCCCACTCCCTGCTGGCCATCGCGGCCCCGGGAGCCGCCTGGGGGCGCACCGCTCGCCTCCTGCCCACCGCTCGCCTCCTGCCCACTCACCTCTCCTCCTTCCGCCGCCGGCCTGGGCTCTGGGAAACTGATACGCCAGCAGCCGTCTAATGGGCTTCACTGTGTCAAACTTTAATGAGGCTTCTCAGCCAACCTATCAGAACCCTCCTGTCCACCTGATTCCAGAAAGCTCAGGGGCCTGGGGGGGAGGGGCCCGACCCCTGGTGACACCATGTGTCTTCCAGAAGCCTCTCCTATCTCCTGGGGGGCTGTGGGGAAGGACCGGGTGGGTGCGGATCCAGAGGGACCAGGTGACTGACCGAAGGACGAGCCCTGGGCACCACTTAGCCCAGGCGCCCACTGCTTCTGCCGCTCACCACTCCACCCAGGCGCCCCTCGCGGTCGCTCCCCTCGGGTCCCAGCCAGCCTGCCTGTCCTGTCTTCTGTTCCGGCCCAACCAGCAGCCTGGCCTCTCCCACTGCCCGGACCCCTTTCTGGGCACCTATGGCACAGGGGCTGTTCCTTCCACCATGAAGGCTCCTTTGCCCTCCCAGGCTGACAGAGGTCCGGGGGCCTCCAAGCCCCAGCTAAGAGGTCTCTGTCTCCATGCCACCTCCCCCGGCTCCTTGGCTGGCAGGAGGGTTGCTTCCTCCCCTCTCTTGGTCTCAGACTCTTTCCTTGAGTTTCCACATGAAACAGCAGAAAGCATAGCCCTTCTCTGATGGTCCCTGCACAGGAAGCACCGCTTCCGCAGGTCCTGTGGGAAATGCTTCCTTTGGGATGTGAGCGAAGCCTCCTACAGGCTAACCTGCCTCCCCAGCCTCCTCTCTCCCCACTGGTGAGTGACCTGTGCAGCTCAGGCACCACCTCCCTTACCAGCTTCCCTCATGGATAAAACCGCAGATATGTATGAATCTGTGAGGTACCACGCTAGACTTCGAAGGAATCTCGGATCCCCCAGACTTGCTGCCTAGGAGGGGCTTAAGGCTGGCACCTCCCCAGCCCCATCCGTTTCCTCCCTGACCCGGAGCTCATGCAGCCTCGCCTTTCAAACCTTTCCCTGGATGATGAACACATGGATTCTACTGGGCTTGGGGCCTGGGGTGGCAGGTCATCTTCCCTCTTTGGGACTTAATCTTCCCATCTGAAGGGATGAGCCAGAGGAGGTGTCAAGGGGCTGGGAGCAGTACCCCACTTCTCAAAGCACTTACCACATGCCTGGCACTGTTCTGAGAGCATGGGCCTGAAGCTACCTGGAGCTAAATTTGAGTCCTGGCTCTGCCACTCTGATGCTGGGCATGCTCCTGAAGGGCTCGCCAGGTGGCGCAGTGGTAAAGAATCCGCCTGCCAATGCAGGAGTCAGGGATTCAATCCCTGATTGGGGAAGAATCCCTGGAGGAGGAAAAGGCAACCCACTCCAGTTATTCTTCACTGGAGAATCCCATGGACAGAGGAGCCTGGCAGGATACAGTCCGTGGGGTCGCACAGAGCCAGACACGACTGAGCAACCAAGCATGACACTGCACAGCGCTGAAGCTCTTTGACTCCGGTTTTTGGTCTGAAGCGCCCGAGAGCATCACTTGTCTTGGGCTGTGGATCTTCTACGCAGCCTAGAATCTGACACTGAGCAACTCAGCCCTGCCAGTGCCCCCTCCTCTTAGGTAATCCTAAGCAACCGTCATTTCACGTCTGTATTAAATTCTCATAACACATCCCAGGAGCAGAATCATCATTACCTCATCAGGCCAGGGACGTCCAGAGATTAGAAGCTTGCCTGCGGCAAGTGAGTGACACAGTCAGAACCAGAACCAAAACCACCCACCCAGCGGCTTTCGAGCCTGTGCCGTGCCCATCTGCACCCCGTCTCTTCCTTCTTCAACAAGGATTTATTCTAAGTTTTCTGCTCCCATGGAGAGAAGATATTTCTAGAGGAGATCAGGTAAGACTATCCTGCCAGTTATCCGCAGTCTGGCTAACCTTCAGCCGTGCCTGAGTCCCTGAGGTCACAAGGCAGGGCCGCTCCTGCACTCTGCTGCAGAGGCCAGGCCACGCTGCACACCCGACCTGGAGTGCAGAGGCCCCGTGCCCTGGGCAGACCCTTCCACTGCTCGGTGGCACTGAGATACATGCAGAAACAAGAGGGCACGTATCACCCTCTGGAACATCAGTTTTACTGGAGGGGAAGTAATTCCCAACAGGCAAAGAGGAACAGCTATGTAAAATGGGAGTGGGCTTTTACGACATACGGGCCAGGACTGGAAGGACCCAGCCTGCAGGTCTCCTGCAGCTCCACCATGCACTAGCCCAGGACAGGAGATCCTGACCGCACCCAAGGCCCTGTGACCCGCTCTCCTAACCTCTGCTGTAGATCACCTGCGTTCCCCAGATGTGCCTGTCTTCCCACCTCTCTCTGGCGGTTCCTCTGCCTGTGGTGTGGCCCGTTTCCACCTCTGCCCCACTGGCCTGCCACCCTGAGGCCTGCTCAGAGCCTTCTTGAAGCCCTGCCTACGAGGCCCCAGGCCGCTTTTTTAGGACAGTTGGTAGGTGTCTGAGTGCGCCCCTGCTGGAGGGCGAGCACTTTGAGCAGAGACATACGCCGCGTTTAAGCCTCCGCATCGCTGCGTGTACTTCCCCCAAACACCGGACAGGCTCTTATCACCACCCCACACAATGGGTCAGGACACAGTTGGGAGGCCCCAACTCACCCACCTCAGCGGTGGCTGAGCTGGATTCCTTCAGCAACACCTGTCTGTGCTGTGTTCCTCTGAAGCTGGGAGACAGACAGGGTGCTATCCATGGACAGGGAGTGACCCAGGCCGGTTGGCCGGGCAAACCATTGCTAAGTCTACTTAGGAGCCGCGGGCTGCAGCCACTGCTGCGTAGTAGCTGGAGAGGCAGCGCTGAAGGCCCTCAGGTCGCAGCAGGCAGCTGGGAACCCGCAAGGACCCTCCCTCTAAGCCCTGGCAAGAGGCAGGCTCCAGGGCAGGGTATCAGGATGCAATTTTTCACCTCTGAAGATACCTGATGCCAAGAGCTGACTCACTGGAAAAGATCCTGATAATGGGAAAGATTGAGGGCAGGAGGAGAAGTGGGCGACAAAGGATGAGACAGTTGGATGGCATCACTGACTCAATGGACACAAGTTTGAACAAACTCCGGGAAATGGTGGAGGACAAGGAAGCCTGGTGTGTTGCAGTCCATGCAGTCACAGAGTTGGATGCAACTGAACGACTGAACTGACCGACTTTCATAAACCTCACCGATAGATCCCCCACACCCACCAGGATGGGAACTGCTCTTGTGAGCTCAGTGCAGAGAGGTTTCAAGCCTCTGCTAGGCAGCTTCTCTCAACTGCCCTCTCCTCCACTGGTAAACTTCTCGCCATCCTTTAAGCTCTAGAAAGGTCCCCACGGGCTGGGCCTCTCCTCACTCTGTCCCAGCACTGGCCATGCTGTGCCTTCTAGTCCCTCTTCCCCGCCTGACTGAGCTCTGTAGTCCCCTCTGGGCACTGGTGCACGGCCCGGAACGGAACAGGCCAGGTACATGCCCGGTCCTTCCTCCATCACAAAAACGGCACCGGGGAGGCAGCCGTGGACATGGACAGTTGCCCTGGACCCAGGTTCTCGAGAGGAGAGACAGGCAACATGTAACAGGCAGACCACAGCAGGAAAGAGCTGATGGGCCAGCTGTGGCGGTGCTGCCTCCCTGACGGGGTGTCGTGAGCAGAGGCACCAGGGAAGGAGCCACGGCTACTCGCAGGAAGAGCAGTCCGGGCGGAGGGGCCACAGGGTAAAGAAGCACGTGGCACAGTCGGGGTGGAGGCCAGAAGGCCCCTGCGATCGGAAGTAGGTCCGTGGGAGAGGGAATGGGGCGGGAACGCTTGAGCAAGGCAGCCAGGGCCAGTGAGGCCCAGGCAGGCCTCAGTCAGGGTTTGAATTTGATGCTGGGTAAGACTGTAAGTCCCTGGAGAGTCCTGAGCAAGGCTGACCCGGCCTGACCGAGATGTGCAAAGATCAATCTGCTTGTGGGTGGAGAACAGATGTATCTCGGCTAAGCGCAGAAACAGGTAAATCAAGTAGGTGTCTGCTGTGAGAACCCAGGTGTCTGCTGAATGAATAAATCATGAATGAAGGCAGGCAGCTGACAAGCGGGCGGGGGCGGGGCCTCAAATGCTCACACCCTGTCCACTCTAGGAGCCACAGGTTGCAACCCAAGTTCCGAACTTGGGTTCTTGAGTCCCTGGGATGGTCACTTACGAAAATATCTGAGCTGGCTCTTATCTAATGTGAGCTAAAGTTGGCAGAACGCTGACCTGTGAAATCATCATTCTTTAGGGAATTAAGTATGCCAAGTGAGAAAAAAGAAAATGGCTGCTATCTAGTTTTTGACTTATACCAGGAGATGTAAGTATCTGGCTATAAAGATGGGCCAGGTTAAATGTCCATAATAACCCACGGGGACGTCCCTCGTGGTCCAGAGGGTCAAGAATCCGCCTTCCAATGCAGGAGACATGGATCTGACCCCTGGTCCAGGAACTAAGATCCCACGTGCTACAGGGCAACTAAGCCTGTGTGCTGCAACCAGAGAGGCCGCGCGCTGCCAAGAAGACTCCACACGCTGCAACCACGGCCCAGTGCGGCCAAGTACACGTTAAAAACCAGTCTACAGTCAAGCTGGGCTATGGCTCAGAAACACGGAGGCTGCCAGCTCACTGGGGTCTCTGTCACTCACGAGGGTGGCCTCAGGCGAATCACTGCTGTGAACCTTCAACCTTCAGGCAGGGACAAGGATTCCTAAGATGTCCCTGACAGCCTCTAGAGGCTGCCGTGGGGACCCAGTGAGACGGGGTGGGCCGGCCCTGGGGTGCCAGGCCTCTTCCTGTCCTAGCGAGGGCTGAGACCCAGGAGGAAGTCTTGGGACAGGGTTGCTCCAGGAACAAGCATGACAATTTGTATTCTCAGGCTGCTTCACAGCTCACAAACCACATTCCGTCTATGCCACAATTCAAGTCTTACAGAAACTCTGCAGGCGGTTTTACATCTACTTTGAAAATGAGGAAACCGAGTCTCGGGGTGATGAGACGGCTTGCTCAAGTTTTCACAGGCTCTTTGTGTGACAGGGCTTGGGGCATGGGACTGGCACTCCGTCCCCTGCCTCCGGAGTCTGTGTCACACGTCAGTCACCTGTGTGGACCACAGGCTGCTTACCACACCTCAACTCAACAAGTACTAGGTGGGCGGGCACCTGTGAGGCAGCCTCTGTAAAAGACCCTTTTCGAGCCCTAACTGGGCTTGTGGTGCCCAGGCCAGATCTACGGAAAACGAAAAGCCCCAAAGAAACCCCTCCAATAGTGTTAGGGAGACAACCCCGGGGCTGGTGGAAGGGGTCCTCCTCCTCCAGGGTGGGAGCCGCGCACAGACAGGAATTCCTGACGGGAAGGTGATGGTGGTAGCAGGCTGCCAGTGGGGGCTCAGACGTGAGGGGCCCACGAGGGCTATGAAGTCCTACCTGGAGCAGAGGGAGACCCCGGGGTCAGACAGAGCCTCTCCTCGGACCCTTGAGTGGACTCACCACCCCAGTCCAAGCTGCCCTGCCGGCCCCGTATGTCCCAAGGGATCACTAAAGACGTTGATACATTGGTTAGGTAACTTTTCAAATATTAAAAAAGGAATGAAGAGTGACTTTAAATTGTTAGTCATTTTCAAGTGACAAGAAACTTGCACAAACAACACCTCATGCCTTTGTCACAACAGCCCTGTGAGGTGGGTGTGGGAAACCCATTGTACAGATGGACAAACTGAGTCTCAGGAAGGCCCAATGACTTGCCCGAGGGTTACCTGCAGCACAAGCAGTGCTGGAACCCAGCCCCATCTGACTCTGTGCCACGTCCGATGTGCACACACAGGCCACGGCAGCTGGAGTTCGGTGAGGACATGGCTGCCGGCTGGGAAGATGCCTCTGCTGCCCGTCTGCGTGGTGCAAGGCGGGCCGAGGAGATGGGTGCGATTTCTGTGTGAGACAGTTTCATTTGCCGTGTCCTCAACCACAGATAGCACCCCTCGCCTCGCGCCCGCTTCCACAGGCTGCTGGTCCAGCGATGGCGTCTTGGTCGGCAGAGGATGGCGTGGCGTTAGGAGGGGCCCGTGGGGCACAGACAGGCAGGCAGACAGACAGGCGCCACAAGCTCACCCTCCCCCGGACACCTGGGACCCGTCGGCCCTGCTTCAGGGCACCTGCCCTTGATGGGCTCACAGTCTAGATGAACCAATCTCGGGCTCAAACCAAGTGCACGGAATGCAGGTCAACAATGCAGGTCAACAAGTGGGAGACGGCCCCAGGCAGGGAGGGAGGGGAGGGAAAAGTGAGAGAACACACGTGAGCCTGGGGGTCTCTGGACCAGCAAGACCCTGCGTGTGCTCACCTAACCTGGTGGGTACAGCCAGAGCCTTTCAGCTAAGACGGTGGGCTGGGTTTGAGGGTCAGAGACAAACAGGACACGGCAGGGAGCACTACCTATCACGACGGAGCGCGGGGGAGGACAGGGAGCCCTGCCATGTCCAGGCTGGAAACAGCTCTGTCGGCAGAGCAAGGTTCCCTGAGGGCGGGTGGGGCTGGACGTGTGGGGACAGGAAGGGACACCAGGCAGGGATCTGGGGAAGGCGCCCTGATGAGTCACTGGGGGTGTGGGCGGTAGGGCGCCCCGGGGGCTGGTGTGCGGGAAGTGGCCGCCAGGGGGCAGGCAGGAGCGGGCATGGGGAGCCGCCAGGAGCAGAGCTGCCAGGAGGGAGTGGGTGTCCCCAGCGATCCTTGGGGTGGGGTGGGGATAGAAAGTGCCCACGGCTTCCGCAGGAAGAAGACAGCTCAGTATTTCTTTTACTTTAGATAATTTTCAGAAGAAAAGAGGTTTACAAAAAGCAGGATCCAGCCCCACTCCAGGAAGCTAAGAGGTGGGACACAGGAGGAAAGGGCTCTGGGCCTCACTCTTCGGGAGAGGCCCCGGCCTGGGCGCCTGCCCACTGGGAATGACGCCACGCTGGGCATCGGTTAAGGACACGGACATTGGAAAGACTAGGAGAATGTCCATCACCAGCTTGAAAGGTACCAGTGATGTCACCGTGGAATAAACCAGGTAAGAAAAGGCTGCAGCGCTAGATTCTGAGAGACGTGCCAGCGTGGAGTGCACCACGCCCCCAGGGTTTCTCCTCTTTTTCTGCAGAGCCCCAAGAGATACAGTGGAGCTGTTCTGGCTGTGTCAGGTGAGGGCCGGATGTGCCTGGTGAGCCCCGGAACTCCACAACATACCCCGTTTGAGAGTCCCTGTGCTCAACCCTGAACTGGAAACAGAGCTGCCTCTAACAGGCAAGCTCCTGCCCCCCAACAGCAGCAGCCACCAACCCCACGAGGTACCCCTGCGTCTCAGCCTGTGCCAAGGCCCTCAGGATGCTCCTCTCTCACCCTGAGCCGGGGGGTGCCAAGGTGCCACCTCCTGCTCGAGACAGGCCAGTCTTCACAACTCCTGCCACGCGTACCGCGCTTTGCTGCGCACCCATGTGTGGGCTTCTCTGGTGGCTCAGAGGTCTGCCTGCAATGCGGGAGACCTGGGTTTGATCCCCGGGTCGGGAAGATCCCCTGGAGAAGAAAATGGCAACCCACTCCATTACTCTTGCTTGGAAAATCCCATGGATGGAAAAGCCTGGTAGGCTACAGTCCATGGGGTCGCAAAGAGTCGCAGACGACTGAGCAACTTCACTTCTCAGGATCCCGTCTAAGATCAGCCTGGCCACCCATTTTACAGGCGGAGAAGCTAAGGCTGGGGGAGTCCTAACTGAGGTTTGATGGCCTATCTGTGGGGGGAGCTGATCCTGACCTCTCCCCTGGGAACACAGCTCCAAGTGTGGAATTTTGTGTGTGCTCGTTGGTATTTTCTATTTTTCAGTAATAAACAAGGACTATGGGTGAGGAAGGAGCCTATCTCCCGGAGGTGCCAGGTCCTCCGGGAGGTAGAGAGGGACATTCCACCATTCCAGTTTCTTCTCTGGGCTTTCCCTGCTCTGAGCATTGGCCACAGGGACACGTCTGTAAGGAGTGAACTGGCATGCACTCTGTCCAGACAGTGCACCTAAAACCTAAACCAGGAGCGCGAGAAGGACTTGCAGAGATCTTGACCAAGTCTGTATCCCTAGTTTCAGAGATGGGGAGACCGGGGGCCCCAAAAAGTGGCCTGTTTACAGTCAGAAGCAGGTTCACATGGACGCACGCAGAAGCAGTTGTCTTTATCAGGGCTGTAACCCTAACCCTAAACTGATGTCTGCACAGAGAACGAACTGAGGAAGGGAGGGAAGCCCAGGCGGGCCTGGAGGCAAAGTACAGCCCATAAACACGGCTCCCCTGGCTGATAACAGGCAGCTTTAACCAGACGC
Source organism: Bos indicus (assembly GCF_029378745.1). Taxonomy (NCBI): domain Eukaryota; kingdom Metazoa; phylum Chordata; class Mammalia; order Artiodactyla; family Bovidae; genus Bos; species Bos indicus. Next base: position 65,114,376 of record NC_091780.1, on the reverse strand, counting down.
TGGTGGGCGCCCACGGAGGGTGGCAGCGAAGGAAGCCAGGTAAGGGTACTGGCAGCGCGGAGTCGGGACGATGAAGACCCCCGACACCGAGACCCACGACCGTGGTCCTTTGTCTGCTGTGGCGGTAACGCGCCAGGAGCCACGCCGACCACCGAGACCCACGACCGTGGTCCTTTGTCTGCTGTGCCGGTAACGCGCCAGGAGCCACGCCGACCACCGAGACCCACGACCGTGGTCCTTTGTCTGCTGTGCCGGTAACGCGCCAGGAGCCACGCCGACCACCGAGACCCACGACCGTGGTCCTTTGTCTGCTGTGGCGGTAACGCGCCAGGAGCCACGCCGACCACCGAGACCCACGACCGTGGTCCTTTGTCTGCTGTGCCGGTAACGCGCCAGGAGCCACGCCGACCACCGAGACCCACGACCGTGGTCCTTTGTCTGCTGTGGCGGTAACGCGCCAGGAGCCACGCCAACCACCGAGACCCACGACCGTGGTCCTTTGTCTGCTGTGGCGGTAACGCGCCAGGAGCCACGCCGACCACCGAGACCCACGACCGTGGTCCTTTGTCTGCTGTGGCGGTAACGCGCCAGGAGCCATGCCGACCACCGAGACCCACGACCGTGGTCCTTTGTCTGCTGTGGCGGTAACGCACCAGGAGCCATGCCGACCACCGAGACCCACGACCGTGGTCCTTTGTCTGCTGTGCCGGTAACGCGCCAGGAGCCACGCCGACCACCGAGACCCACGACCGTGGTCCTTTGTCTGTTGTGGCGGTAACGTGCCACGAGCCATGCCGACCACCCTGCTCAAGCCCTTGTGGTCCCCAAAGGGAGACGACTGCCCAGAGCTGTGGGGTCAGGCTGGGCCCACAGCTGGCTGACCCTCCTCTCTGACCTCCTGAGGCAGTGCAGAGCTGTAGAAAAAACCCTGGATTTCAAACCAGGGGCCCTAAATACGAGTCTCAGTTCCACCAGAGGGCTGCGGCAGACATGTTTCCCTTTAGCCCCCACTCGCCATCTGGGTAAACGTGTGTCACAGAAGCTGGCCTGACACCTGCAGGAAAAAAAAGCAGGGCATTCGGGAGCACCTCCTCGGCCAGTGAAGGCCCACCCCCAGGCTGCCCAGTTAGCGGGAGTCTTTGCCCAAGAAGCAGCTGGAAGGGGCACGTGGGAGAAGATTCTGGTTAAAACACACACACACACACACACACACACACACACACGTCCTGGGCTGTGAGAAGGTGCAGATGTTCTTACTACCATAATCATTATCTCTGCCATCCGCCCAATCACAAGGAGCCCTGCTCTGAACCCCCCTCAGCACACCCGCCACTTGGTACCCAGAAACCCAGAAACACTGAGCCCGCTCACGCACAGGGCTGCGCCTCACGCACAAGGGCACGCGGGCGCCACTCATGCTCATGTGTAGCAGTGCCCTCACGCACAAGGGTGGGGGTGGGAGATGCGGCTGGACCCTGCAGCTCAGAGAGTCCACGGTCTATGAGCCCGGGCCCTGGATGCCCGGCTCAGAATAGGACATGCCAGTGAGGACTGGAAGGGGCAGAGGTGGTTGATTACCAGACGCCCGGCCCTGCGCTGGGCAACTGAATCCTCTCCTCCACCCATTTAAGTGGGACTTCTGACCCCATTTTACAAACAAGGATGCTGAAACCTAAAGACAAGCAAATTCAGCGAGACCGCAGGTGGAAAGAAGAACCAGTATTACTCACACTCTTCTCACACACGAGGCACTGCACGCTAAGTGCTCTATAAACACTCGCACTGAATCTCCATGTCAGCCCTAGGAAGTAGGGCTTGTTATCCCAGGGCCACAGGCGGCAGAGCGGAGACTCGATACAAGACTCTGGTGCCTCCAGGCACACACTCTTCTCACCACGGCTGAGCCCTGAGCCCCGTGGGGGTCGGGCTCTGGTCTGCAGAGGTGACAACCTGCGGGTAACCACACATTCGGCTCCACACCCGCACACAGGACCAGCCGCGGATCACGCAGACCCAGAGATGTACTCATGGAACAGCAGCCGCGTGTCAGCGGACACCCAGTTCAGAGCTGTGCTGTTCAAGGGTCCGCTGTACTGCGAACGGCTCCCACCAAGGACGGCGGGACAGCACTTTCCAATGCAGGGCATGTGATAGAAACGTCACAATTATCTGCAGCGGGAGGCCAGTGGCAGGTGGTGGGGAGGCTGCCCGGGTCCTGCCCAGGCTCCAGGGGCTGCACAACTGGGCAAGGAGACACAGCCACACCCCGGAGCGTGCTCCACAGGGACAGGGCTGGCCGCGGACACACATGGGCCAGGGGGCGGGTGCCTCAGACGTGAGGTCAAGGACAAGAATCAGACGCCGACGTCCGCGTTGTACGACCCACTTACGTGAAGCTCAAACACAGGTAAAGGTGCTCGGCTGTCACAGAAGCTGAAGCCCTGGCTGGGCTGGAGGGGTGTGGCCTCTGTCGGGGTCCCACAGACGCCTTTGTACAAGCTCACGGAGCTCACGCTTCAGGCGTCTGTAAGGTACAGCAGGCCACACACACGGGAAGGAAACGCTCTGTCCGCAGGGGCCCAGCTCTTGGCCTCCAAAGGCCAGTGAGCCAGGAGGGACGACTACTCATGAGCAGAGTCTCAGGTCAGGCCCCCGTCAACGTGAGCACATACCCACCCACACCGACAAGGACCGCGTTCCACCCAGAGGGGATCGGGGTTCCAAGGTGACTTACTACCTGGCAAGAGTTATTTTTTATACTGATCACAGATCTCTATCTGAAAATGAGGCTCGGATTAGCTGATTTCTTTGTGATTCTGCTGTGAAGTTAATAAAGTCAATAGTAGTTGCTTTGAGCCAGCCATCTGATTAAATGAAAACCTTTTCCCCACCTTAATGTATCTATATATAGAGAGATAAAATAAAGCTAAACTCTCTCATCCTGGGGCAAGTGAGGCCGCTCAGATTGGAAACCTTAAACTCAGCTCACTCTACCTTGAGGCTCAAGGCTCTCGGGTGGAAAAAAGATGGTTTAATCAATGTTTATTTGGGACCTCCAATGTTTCAGGCACTGCACTCGTCACTCAGTACCGCTGTGGTCCCTCACCATGCAGCCCCCATTCTCAGCAGAGGATCCACAAACCTTGCAGTCTTTGCATAGTGGGAAAGAACTCTACCAGTGCTGGTTCTGCGTATGACCTGCAGGAAGCATACTCTAAACACACTCATTATTTACAAATTCTCCGAGGGTTTAAGTTAGGGCCCAAAGCTTGGATCTATAAGGCACAACAGTTATTTAAAAGGCATCTCCCTGCAGCTTCTAAGTACCATGGCTCCCCATTTCCTGCCTTAACTCTGGCAGCAGCAATGACAGTAATAATACTCACGAATAGTAATACTGGGAGATTAACACGTCAGGCGGCCCACTAACATCTTATATTTGAGTTCATTTAAACATAGAATCAGGCTTCCCAGGTGGCTCAGTGGGTGAAGAATCTGCCTGCAATGCAGCAGATGCCAGAGATGAGGGTTCAATCCCTGAGTTGGGAAGATCCCCTGGAGGAGGAAATGGCAACCCACTCCAGTTTTCTTGCCTGGAGAATGCCATGGACAGAGGAGCCTGGCGGGCTACAGTCCCTGGGGTCGCAAGAGTCGGACACGACTGAAGAGACTGAGCACACACACACATAAAAACAGCTCCTCATCACCCGTCTTACAGAAAAGAAACCCAGACACAGAAAAACAAAGCGACGTGTGCTGGACTCAAGGCTAGCAGGGTGCCCCGGGCCCAGCCCCACACTGCCATGCCCACCGACACTGAGTCCTCCAGCCAAGCGCAGGATGTTGCTGGCCTCTAAGATGCCAACTCCCCGGAGGGCCCTGTCCTCCCGCGGAAGCTGACGCTGCAGACCGCCCAGAAGAGCCACATGTGTTTCTGTGTCTCTGCTTTGCCCACCCTGCAGACGCTCCTGTTGGCCCCTCTCTCCGCCCCCACCCCGCTGTCTACACCCCGAGTCTCCCAGGTTGGCTGAAGCCTCTCCTTGTGCAACCCCTGCCACCTTCCAACTTCACATCCAGCCTCCTTCCTTTGGCACCTCGGGCCCCAGAGACACTGCACGCTCTCCTCCACGCACAGGCTGGGCTTTCAGGCCCAGGAGCCTTTGTATCTGCCGTTCCCTCTGCCTAGGATGCCCACTCCCTCATCTCGTTAGCTCCCTGCCTGTCAAAACTCCAGCTCAAATGTCACCACCGCTCGAAGTCCAGCTGGATAGTCCCTTCTTTTCCTTTCCATGCTCCTGAAGCCCCTGCCCTGCTCACACCTTATTAACGCCCCTATCGCAACATGTTATCTCTAGTGGTTCACAGGTCCATCCTTCTTCTCTTGGATACCAAATGCCGTGAGTCAACAGGCTCCATCGATTCACTTCTGACCTGTTTTGCCCCAGACAGTTTCCAACACACAGCAAGTGTTCAGTAACACTACGTTAAGCTTAGGAAGGACTGAATCCAAGAGCACAGTTTTGCTTGTTCCCTCCAAACTCTGCCAAATGCGCGCTGAGGATGTGGAAAGCAGGCGACCAAGGTGCCCACCTGGACGCCCGGTTTCGGGCACACGGTACAGCCAGCGCCCGCTCCAAGGGCAGGGGCGATGCCGAGGCCTCTCTTCTCGTTCAAACTGTTAATAGCGCTTCGTATCTAGAGTTAGGCAGCAGTTTTCTCTGCAAATCCACCAGACGTCAGCTCAGCACAGCTGCAGTCGAGGACACCCCGGAAGCCAGAGCCGTGGGAGCGCGGAGGCAGGGGAGGGAGGGTCTGGGCGCCAGGCCAGACAAAGCCCCACTTACCGCCTTCCTGGGAATTCATGATGTTCAGGGCAAACAGCATGGCGTTGGAGAACGTGGTCGCCTCTTCCTTACTTGCAAAGTTTAAACCGTAGACCTGGCGGGCATCTCGCCACTGGTGGAAGGTTGGCGTTGCCTGATTGTACTTCAGCCCTTTCACGATTGAATAATTGATCACAACCTGAAAAGGAAAAGAGAGAGAAATACATGTAAATAAATAAAAGGTAAGTGAGCTGGAGAGAGCTGCTGTAGGGCAAGGACACCGTGTCCCTGGGGCTACCAGGGGACAGGGGGACGTGGATGCGTCAGAAGAAGGGGTAGCTTGGCCAGGCAGCTCTTCAACACGAGCAGCAGAACAGCGAGGGTCTGAAAACCAGTTATTTCATTTAACTGATAAAGCTGTGTGGTCACGGCCTGAGCTGGGAGTTGGCTTCCGGGGTCCTGGCCCTGTCACCCCAGGCAGCACCCCGGGGCTCAGTTTCTGCAACTGTGAAACAGGGATAGTCATCCTGGCTCGACCTACCTAATGGGGTTACTGCAGAGGTCACGCTGTAACACATATCTCATCAAGACTTATAGATATAAAGATTCTTAAGGGCGAGTCTTTCCTAATTCGTATTTATGCTCCTGTAGCTCTCTGCATAGTCTAGAATGCGTTAACCAAAGGGTTGTTAAAGGACGACTCCTCACTCTTTCCCATGTGGCTGTTCAGCTTCCTCAGCACCGTTTATTGAACAGGATGCCCTTTCCCCGCTGTACGTTCTTGACTCCTTTTGTCATAAACTAATAAACCATATCTGTGTGGGTTTATGACCGGGTTCTCTATTCTGCTCCACTGATTTCTGCTTTTATGACAATCTCATGCTGTTTAAATTACTACAGTTTTGTAATATAGTTTGAAATGAGGGCGTGTGATGCCTCCAGCTTTGTTGTTCTTTCTCAAGATCGCTTTCGCCATGGGGGTCTTTTGTGGTTCTGTACAAACTGTAGTATTATCCTGCTGCTGCTGCTGCTAAGTCACTTCCGTCATGTTTGACTCTGTGCGACCCCATAAACGGCAGCCCACGAGGCTCCCCCATCCCTGGGATTCTCCAGGCAAGAACACCGGAGTGGGTTGCCATTTCCTTCTCCAATGCATGAAAGTGAAAAGTGAAGGTGAAGTCACTCAGTCGTGTCCGACTCTTAGCGACCCCATGGACTACAGCCCACCAGGCCCTCCGTCCATGGGATTTTCCAGGCAAGAGTACTGGAGTGGGTCCTATGGAAAATGCCATTGGAATTCTGATAAGGATTGCACTTTTCTTTGGTGAGTCTGGCTAAAGGCTTGTCAGTTTTGTTTATCTTTTCAAAGAACCAGTTCTTAGTCTCACTGCTCTTCTCTGTTGTCTTTTTAGTCTCTATTTCTGCTCTAATCATCGTCGCTTCCTTCATTCTACAAACTTTGGGCTTGTTTTGGTCATCTTTTCCCAGTGCCCTGCGTGTAGTTAGGCTGTTTGAGACTTTCCTTGCTTCTTGAGGCAGGCCTTTCTGCTATGAGCTTAGCAGTACCATTGAGAACTGCTTCTGCTGCATCTCACAAGTTCTGTTAGGTTATACTCCCATTTCTGCTTGTGTCCAGGCATTTAAAAGTCTCTCTCTTGATCTGTCCTTCAATCCACTTCAGCAGCATGTTGTTTAATCTCCATATTCTTGTGATCTGAAACCATAAAGCTCCTAGAAGAGAATCTAAGTGACAAGCTCCTTGACACAGGTCTTGGTGGCGATTTTTTTGAAACTGATACAAAAACAAGAGCAACAAAAGCAAAGCAAAACAAGCGGGACTATATCAAACTAAAAAGCTACACGCAAAGGACGCCACCAACAGAATGAGAAGGCAATCTGCTGAGTGGGACCAAGTGACTGCAAATCATGTATCTGATAAGGGACCAATACGGCTAACAGATACATAAAGAGATGGTAAACACTGGCAGTGATCAGGGAGACACAAACCAAACCCCAAGGGGTCATCATCCCACACACGTCAGAATGGCTATTATCTAAAAGAGAAGAAACGAAGTGTTGGCGAAGATGTGGAGAAAAAGGAACCCTTGTGCACTGTTGGTAGGAATGCAAATTGGTATAGCCACTATTAGAAAACAGTACGGAGGTTCCTCAAAAAGCTAAAAATAGAACTATCACATGATCCTGCAATTTCGCTTTTGGGTATTTACCCCCAAGAAAACGAAAATACTATTTTTACCTGGGAAATGCCATGGACAGAGGAGCCCGGCGGCTACAATCCATGGAGTCACAGGAGTCAGACACGACTTAGTGACCAAACCGCCACCACCAAGTCCAACACACACACGCCCCGCGTTCACAGGAGCAGCATTTAAAAATAGCCAAGATACGGAATAATCCAAGCGTCCACTGACGTATGGATAGATACGGAAACTGTGGTATACTGTATACACGATGAAATATTATTTAGCCATGAAAAGAATGCAACCTCGCCATTTATGACAACATGGATGGATCTCAAGGGCATTACGCTAAGGAAAAGAAGTCAGACAGAGAAAGACAAATACCATACGCTCTATCTCGTATGTTCTCATGGATACAGAGAACAGATGGATGGTTGCCAGAGGAGGGCGGTAGGAAATGGGGGGGAAATTATGCACATGAAGCCGCTTAACACAGCTGCTACCACACAGCAATTTGCCAGCAAGTGTTAACTGAGAAATATTCAGTCCTTAGAGACGGAAACATGCAAGTGGCATCTGGATGAGGCTGGACAGCCTGCTGTCGGAGATCCCGCCTTAGGAGGGTACGACATGGGTGCTCAGCTCTCCTCTGGCTTTCAGGCTCCAGGGTTTTGTGATCTGAAATTGGAGGCAGCTCAGTCTACTGTCGCTCAGTCGTGCCCAGCTCTTTGCAGAGTTCTCCAGGCCAGAACACCAGAGTGGGTAGCCTTTCCCTTCTCCAGGGGATCTTCCCAACCCAGGGATCGAACCCAGGTCTCCCGAATTGCAGGTGGATTCTTTACCTGCTAAGCCACAAGGGAAGCCTGCCTCTGGTCAGGAAGGTGGGCTCAGGAAGATTCCGAGATCTGAAGGACACCCTGCACGCTGCTGGGCTGCTAAGACGAGAGCTCAGGTTTACTGCCCTACCCTGCTGCGCTGCTGGGTAAAGCAAGGCCAGAGCACACTGGGCAATACCGTTTTCCTCCAAGCCTAAGCCATGTGGAAGGCAGGCTGGGTTGTCCTACAGCGAAGAGAGAGAGTGAGCAAGAGAGAGAGGGTGCGAGAGAAGCACATGTACTAAATTAGCTACGGAAACACAACTGTTTCATAACTTACTTGTTACACACTGACAGCACAGTGTGGGCCAACACCTATACCAGGTTCCTGGGGTGGTTCTCTCTCTGGGTTCAGCTTTAGATCATCAGAAAAAGGGCTGGAGGTTTTGTGGTTACACGCGTGATAAGAAGCACAGTGACCTGTGGTTAACATGGCTCTTCAGAGGGCACAACAGTCGCAGTGCAGTGGCCAGCATGAGGGAGATAAGACCCTCTCCTTTCCACCCAGAAAGCCTATGTTCAAGTGGCTTTGGTGCTGCACCGTTAGTGGACACAGAGGGCCACGTTCTAAATGGAAGGAGGTCTGGAAACCACGTCGTATCAAGAATGGCTGTGGGATACTGAAGCAGATAAAAAATGAGACTCTTCAGGCACCCAAGGAGAGGACGTAGGGAAGTGAGATTTAGAACCTATGGTTTGAAATCTCTGGTTGGCTGTGTTCTTGGAGGGGAACTTAGTGGCATTGGGAACTGGGGGTGGTGGATGCCTATCTGGAATACAGGAACAGTGTGGCCAAAAGTACTGGCTTAAGGAACTCAGAGACCAGACAGAATATCTAATTCACTTCAGTTCAGTCGCTCAATCGTGTCTGACTCTTTGCAACCCCACGAATCGCAGTACGCCAGGCCTCCCTGTCCATCACCAACTCCCGGAGTCCACCTAAACCCATGTCCCTTGAGTTGGTGATGCCATCCAACCATCTCATCCTGTCGTCCCCTTCTCCTCTTGCCTTCAATCTTTCCCAGCATCAGGGTCTTTTCAAATGAGTCAGCTCTCCGCATCAGGTGGCCAAAGTATTGGAGTTTCAGCTTCAGCATCAGTTCTTCCAATGAACACCCAGGACTGATCTCCTTTCGGATGGATTGGTTGGATCTCCTTGCAGTCCAAGGGACTCTCAAGAGGCTTCTCCAACACCACAGTTCAAAAGCATCAGTTCTTTGGTGCTCACCTTTCTTTACAGTCCAACCCTCACACCCATACATGACTACTGGAAAAACCATAGCCTTGACTAGATGGACCTTTGTTGACAAAGTAATGTCTCTGCTTCTTAATATGCTGTCTAGGTTGGTCGTAACTTGCAAGGAGCAAGTGTCTTTTAATTTCATGGCTGCAATCACCATCTGCAGTGATTTTGGAGCCCAGAAAATTAGTCAGCCACTGTTTCCTCATCTATTTGCCATGAAGTGATGGGACTGGATGCCACGATCTTAGTTTTTTGAATGTTGAGCTTTAAGCCAACTTTTTCACTCTTCTTTCACTTTCATCAACAGGCTCTTTAGTTCTTCTTCACTTTCTGCCATAAGGGTGGTGTCATCTGCATGTCTGAGATTATTGGTATTTCTCCTGGCAATCTTGATTCCAGCTTGTATTTAATTCAATCCTCCCTTTTTACAGGCAGGAAAACTGAGGCCCAGGGAGAATAAGTGACTTGTCCGAATTACATGGTACATAACAGGAGAACTGAATTTAGAAGCCAAGCTTGTAACCTAGGACTGTGCTGCTTCTGACTGCCAGCATCATGAGTTGAAATCTTTCTTCCTATAATTCCTTCTTTGGTCTTAGCTCTAACCTCCTAAAGCCTTAGGAACCAATGCTCTATTTTTAGAGACTTTCAATATTAGACTGGGAGAGAGTGATAAAGCCATTCTAGAAGTTCTAAGGGTTCTCTGAGGCATATGGCTGGCCTCTCCTCTGCAGCTCTTGGGTGGCCAACTCTGTCCCATCTATTCCTGGAAGTAAAGTGAAGTGATAGTCACTCAATCGTGACCGGCTCTTTGCGACCCAGGACCATAGCCTGCCAGCCTCCTCTGTCTATGGAAGTCTCCGGGCAAGAATACTAGAGAAGGTAGCCATTCTCTTCTCCAGGGATGTTCTCAAGTCAGGGATCGAATCCGGGTCTCCTGTATTGCAGGCAGATCCTTCACCGTCTAAGACACAAGGGAGGCCCTTACACCTAGAGCATAGAGTCTAAAGGCTGCTCACCCAGTTACATATCTGCTAGCCAAACACAGCCCACAGGGGGTTGTTTTGAATACAACTACCATAGTGGGTACAATTACTAGGCAGCGGGTTTTGAGTCAAATGGCTCAGGAGTAAAATGCTGGCTTTATTACTTTGCAGTTGAATAACCTTGGAAAAGTTACTGACATTACCTTCTTCATATATAAAATGAAAATATTATAAATTATGCTGGACTGAATATCCTTGTGGATATATCAGTGTGAACATTCCTATAAGCAGAACTTCTGGATCAATGGACATGGTCATTGAAACATCTGGTATTTTCTATTTGAAAACATCTATTCTGAAACATCCCAACTGCCTTCTAAGAAAGGAGAGTCCACGCAATGTGTTTTGGACATACGTGTGATGACACACAGCCGACACGGCACTTGACCGTCTGCCGCGAGCTGGTCAGTGTTCACTAACTGACGGACAGGTCTCGGGGCTGACGCTTAGAACGCTCTGTGCCTAGAGTGGCTCCATCCCTTTGTTTACCTGCTTACAGCACGCACGTTACTGCAAGGCCACTTAAGGGTGTGGATCAGCTTCATTTCACACACTCCTCCCCAGAGATGCCCACACTTCTGAGTGCCACCATCAGCTACTTTCTCCTGTTCTGGAACGACACAGAAGTGGATTCATACAGCACACACTTTTTCTCGATGGTCTTTCATTCCATGTGGTATCTATGAAATTCACCTGTGTCACCGCATCAGTAAGAATTCAGGTTTTTTTGACTGCTAATAACATTCTCTTTTTTGATATACCATAAATAACTTATCCATTCTCCTGTTGATGGACTTGCCCATCATTTCCAGCTGTTGGCTATTAGGAGTAAAACTGCTGTGAGTATTTTCACATAGGTCTTTTAGTGCACACAGGTGCTCATTTCTCTTGGGTATGTTACCCAAGAGTAGGTTATAGGGTAGGTGTATATTGAGTTTTGCTAGGATTTGGCAAACCGTTCTTCAAAGAGGCAGTACTGACTGACACCTCCGCCAGCACGAATGGGAACTCCAGCTGCCCTGCATCCTCAGCACAGGTGGCACCCGTTCAGCTTCAGCCTTTACACTTCAGTCTGCGTGGTGTGTATAAGTACTCGGCGGTTTTCACTCGCGTCTCCCTGATGAACAGTGACACAGAGCAACTCCCATGGGCTCGTCTGCCGTGTCTTGTTTCCACTGTTGTTTTTTTCCTTTTGTGAAACTCTTGTTCAAGTCTTTTTGCTCATTTTTAAGAGGCTGTCTGCCTTTTTCATTTTCGGTTGTAGGAGTTCTGTATATATTCTTCATGAGTCCTTTGTCACATTCATACACACACACACATACCCCTTCTCCTAGTCTGCCCTCTTTTAATGGTGCCTTTTAATAAAGAAAACTCCTTAACTTTAAAGAAGTCCAAATTCTTTTTTTTTTTTTTTACAGTTAATGTTTTTTGTGTCCTGTTCCAGGTTATAAAGATGCTTTCCTGTATTTTCCCCTCAATATGATGAAGATATTTTCATGAATCTTCTTGTAGATACTTTACTGATTCACTTTTCATATTTAGGTTGACCTCGAATTAATTTGGGGGTGTAGCATGAGATGGGGTAAAGTTTTCTTTTTTTTTTTTTTTTTTATTGATATCTGATTGTTCTGGTGTCATCCATTGAAAAGACCATCTTTAGCCCACGAAGTACAATGGTACCTTTGTCATAAATCATGTGACCATATACATGGAGGTCTACCTAGACTCTTCAAAAAACAACAAAAATATTTTGCTTTTTCTCTATTGTGTATCTGCTTTCTATTTCATTAAATTTTAGGTTTTAATTTTTCCTTCTATTTTTGCTGGTTTGTTTTTTTTCCCCTAGCTTCTTGAGATAGAAGCTTGGGTCACTGACTTTTCATTCTTTTTCCAAAATTCGAATTTCTAACTATGCTGCTGCTGCTAAGTCGCTTCAGTCATGTCCGACTCTGTGCAACCCCAGAGACGGCAGCCCATAACGCTCCCCCGTCCTGGGATTCTCAAGGCAAGAACACTGGAGTGGGTTGCCATTTCCTTCTCCAGTGCATGAAAGTGAAAAGTGAAAGTGAAGCCGCTCAGTCGTGTCTGACTCTTAGCGACCCCATGGACTGCAGCCTACCAGGCTCCTCCGTCCATGGGATTTTCCAGGCAAGAGTACTGGAGCGGGGTGCCATTGCCTTCTCTGATTTCTAACTATACATTTCCCTATATGCTTTTCATCCCACAAATTTTGCTACATTGCAGTTTCACTATTGTTCTGTCCAAAATACTTGGTAATTTATATTGTGAATTCTTTTTTCTTTTGGTATCATGGATTATTTAATAGTATACTGTTTAGTTCCTCTGTGATCAAAGAAAACCTCCGTATGATTTTAATCCTATTACACGTGTTGAGATTGGCGTTGTGGCCTAGAATGTAGTCTATTTTGGTTAATGCTCAATGTGCACTTGAAGAGACTGTATATTCTACTGGGACTGCTTACAGTTTCCATAAATGTAAATTAGGTCAAGTTGGTCAATCACGCTCTTCAAATTTTCTATGTCTCTTATTCAGTTTCTTGCAGGTGTCATCAGAATCGCCAACATGGCTTTTGGATTCTTCTATTTCTTCCTTTAGAACTGCCCATTTTTGCTTTATATATTTTGAAGACATATTAGAGCCTATAGATTTAAGATTGTTATATTTTTTTCAATTGATGCTTTTTATCATTAAATAGGCCCTTTATCTTCAGCAACACTTCCTGCCTTGAAGCCTATGCGTGTGATATTAATACAGTCACACCGTTTTCCTTGGTCAGTGTCTGTAAGGTTTGTGTTGTTTCTCTCTGTTACGTTTCAACCTGTGTCCTTACATGCTTTATTTTAAAACGAATTCTCCAAGCTTTGGCAGGACTAATCTAGACAAGTACTGAAGGTTAAACTTATTTTAAAAGGTCACTTTGTGTGTGTGTGTCAGAGTCCACAATTACATTTGCACATGTTTTATTTTGAGGAGTGCAGCAACAAGTGGGAGTGATTTCCTGTCCTCTTCAAGGAAGGCCTTGCAACTCCAAATACTGTCTAACGTGTTTCTGAGGCCTCTGAGCAAGAACAGTCAAGAGTCCTTTACAGAGAAAGAAGCTGATGGTGGGCAACAGTCTTCCTAACCCACGAGCTCATCTGGGTCTGAAACCTGCAGGGTCTACAGGCTGGCCAAGGCCTCACGTGAGGTCTCACACATCCAAACCTCTACTCAGAGACAGGATGTCCTTCCCAGGACGCTTACCAAATGGCCAGCTGGCTCGTGGGCTCACAAAGCAACACAGTCGTCCATAGGATCCTCGTAAAACAGTTCTTTCTTTTATGGAGTTTAAATCTTCTTGATTGTAGTATCCATGCAGTATTCCTAGTTCTGTTCTCCGGGCTTCACAGAAAAAGTAAGATTTCCCTTCCACACGGAGAAGGAGCCCTTCAGAGATCTGAAAACTGTGCTCATGCCCCTTCACTTTTTCTCTCCACGTATGTATCTCTTGCTGCTTCTTCAACTGCTCCACATATTAGAGCTGCTTTCAGACTTCTCACCGCTTTGGGTGCTGTCCTCATTACAGACGCCATGTGGCACTCAGATCTGGTCCTGATGTTCATGGTGAAGTAACACCAGTTCATGGTGGAGCAGAGCAGGACTATAAGCTCCCTCCGTCCGCACCTCTACTTCTATTAACGTAGCCTGAGAACTACATTTGGTAGTTAACACTTCCAGTGGACATAATGAAATATCATCCTTAACCAAGTATCTTTTGATTTCTTCCCCTCAATTTGAGATTCAGGTTGGACCGTGGCTAAGGATACTGTCTCACCAGTCCTTTTCCCCACACAGTCACCTGGTTTTACATCCACCTATTTTAGAAAAACGGGGATGAGAACTCTTACAGCTTTATCCTTTTTGGTGTTATTGGGGGAATGAAATAATAGACATGAAGAGTGCTCCATGAGCCATAAAGCGCATTAAACATATAAGATATCCCTATCTGGGTATAAGACCAGGAATCTCTGTTTCTCTTAAGATGCTTGACCTTGTAATCCATATTGGCTGGAAAACAGACCTGAGGAAAATAAACTTTCTCTCCTGTGTCCATAAAGGTTATTACAGACCAGGTCCCCTGCCACTCTCTCTAATGCCTTGGTTTATTGAGACCCTCTTTTGTGTTTCTGACTAACATGCTCCAGCCACCGAGGCAGAGTTGCAACCATGTTCCAGGAGCCTATTTGTTGAATGTGTAATTCCAAGTGGAAGGCTGTGTTGGTAACTCCTCTGTCAGGCCGAGAAGATTGCTAAGGCAACTGAGTCTCTCTGAATTTCCCTGGGAGATCGCTGCCTGCCTGCCCCCACCCCCAGATGCAGGAAAGGCCTCCTCCCAAATGAGCCCCAATATGTGCTTTCCTCTGAAGGAGGCTGAGGCTCCTGAGAACAAGGTTTATGCTGGTTTCAGGGAATCTGGTTCTCCAGTCCCAAGCCCTTCCCACACACCATGGTACCTTCCTAGTGTGCCCTGCAGGGCAACCAAGAGGCATGAAGGGAATGGAAAACTTGTCCTAATAAAAGCAACAACCACTTAGGGAACACCCACTGTGATTCAGGAACTGCACGAGGTTATGGGCTGTATATCGAAAGTGAGCACCAGAGTGGAACTGCCTTGTGGGCCCCCACCCATAGGTGTTATGGAAACGTGTGACATGCTTTGGTTGTCACTGCAGTTGGGGCTGAAGGTGTCCTATGTCCCTGCACCGTATGGTGCGGTGTGCCTCTAAAAGGCAGGGCAAGAATCAATCAACTTGAAGAACAGGGAAACAGCTTCTAGGAGCTTCCTAGAATAACCTTCCTGCCAGTAAGGTTCAACCCCAAGGGAAAGAGATTGATCTGGAGGTGGCCAGGGCTCCAGGTCAGACAGACTCCCTCGGACCAGGGGTTCTGAAGTGAGGCTCCGCTCTTCGGCCACAAGAATCTGAAATTCAATCGGACTGTTCTGGCCAAAGCAGAAACCCATTCAACAGGCAACACACTTTAAAAATAGAGTCTTGGTTTCTGTTCTCTTTTCTATTTGCGAACATGATGATTCTTGCAGAGATAGCAGCTAACCTGCTGCTCAGCTCAGCCAAGGACTGACCGACACGGGCTGCCAGAAGATGCTATTTAAGGCAGAGGTTTTCATAAATGCTAAACTACAGATCTGTTCATTTTGCTGCTGAAAATGTCCTGTCAATCTCCAAGAAGAGAGCAGAAGCCCTGACCAAAGTCACTGTGGTGAAGCCACATGAGCCCTTTGTCTGTCTGTACTTCAGTCCATGTCACGTCAGACCATTCTGTCGAGTTGTATTACACAACTACCCCAGCACAGGTGGACTCACCTTGTATTTATTTGCACAGGTACTTACCAGATACATTCACAAACTCTCTCATCTGATCTGCCCAGCATGCACTACTAAGGAGATAAATGATCCCAGAATCTTCAAATCATCTTGAAGATTTAAGTACCTTCTTGCCTTTCAAAGTAAGACTCAGGGGCTTGGTGGACCAAAACTCTTCACAGTCGTAGTATTGGTTTGGCCAAAAAGTTCATTTGGGTTTTTCCCTAACATCTTTCTGTAAGATGTTACAGAAAAATCCGAACAAATTTTCTGGCCAAGCCAATATTTATAGGTACGCAGGCAGAAAATGTTGTTGTTTTATTGGCTACAACCCTGACTATGCACTGGAAGGACTGATGTTGAAGCTGAAGATCCAATACTGTGGCCCCATGATGCGAAGAGCTGACTCATTGGAAAAGACCCTGATGCTGGGAAAGATTGAAGGCAAAAGGAGAAGAGGGTGGCAGAGGATAAGATGGTTGGATGGCATCACCAACTCAATGGACATGAATTTGCACAAACTCTGGGAGATAGTGGAGGACAGAGGACCCTGGCAGGCTGCAGTACATGGGGTCGCAAAGAGTCGGACATGACTTAGCAACTGAACAATAACAAGGCAGAGAATAATACTAACACATTTGTCCATTTTTAAAACTGTTTCCCATCTATCGTTTTGTTTCTATTCTGATGTGATACAACACGATGAGGGAGGCACAGTGTGGACTACTGTCTCTACAAGACAGATGTAAAAAGTGAAGCTCACAAGACAGTGTGCTCAGGGTCTTACACCCTGGAGTACGAAAATACGCAGTCAGGACTTTGAACCCGGACCTCTCAATCGTGACATGCTGTTTTGACCGCTCTCCACCATGTCATGTGTGTGCGTACGTGTGGGTGTGTGCATGTGTGGCGCAGGCTCGTGGGCATGGCCTGTCCCTCCAGCACTTACCTGCTGATCCTGAAGCTTGACTCCGACGACTCTGAAGGTGTTGCTGGCAGTGTTGTGGTAGATGTTGATCCGGCTGAAGCCCTGCTGGCCAGGCTTGATTGGCACCCATTTCTTACTGGTGTCATCGTAGACCATCACGGAAGCCCGGGCTTGGCAGATACTCTGTTCACTGCAGAGCAAGAAAGAACGTTAAGCATTGGCCTCAGCCACAAGGGATGGATGCTGGCTTCGTCATTTTCTGAAACGGAGGCCAGCTGCCACTTGACACAGAGGAACTCCCTGGTCGCCAGAGCGTCCAACTCCCACGGAAGGGCTGCTGGGTGAGGTGATGGGTTCTGAGTCTTCACAGACCAGGGAGTGGAGAGGAGCTCCTGGGTCAACGTTTCCACGGAGGTATGTGGAAGAGACTCACAGCTCTGCCTTCAGGGGAAAAGTGATTGAATGGAGAAAGGCATTTCAGCCATGACGCGCTGTCTACAACATTCCAGGCACAGTGTTAGATAAGAAAACACACTAAAGCACCTAAGCTTCACAACTTAGGAAGCAGCCACTTCTCCCCATTCTGTAGATGAGAAAAAGCATGGCTTGCAGACTTGGAAAGATTTATACAAATTCACACAGGTATTGGGTGATTTTATCTGGGGTCTCCAACCAGTTCTGTCTGCCTCTAGAGTACACAACATCGATAACATTCTTCACCACAGCCGGCAAAATGCTCAACTGGTGATGTTACGAGAGTGTAGCTTCACACGAGCTATGCAGATAGTAACATGACTAGGTGAGTGTCTAAAGAACAGAGTGATGGAAATCAAAACAAGCAGATGGCTGCACCCTGTTCACTGGAGACATTTCCAAGCAACTTCCCCTGCTCAGAATATGACAGAAAACCAGGGAAAAAGCGAAAGAAGCGCCTGGAGAGAGAAGACAGCCATCAGGGAAGTCAGCGCCCTACCACGCCTGCCACCAGTTCGGGGCCAGCCTCCCCGGGCCTGCCACCTCTTCACCTTCCTCACCTTGAACATCCACGCTATCAGTCTCTAGTCTGTTAGAAGGCCTAGATCAGAAGGTGAGACCTGGCTGTACAGGAAGGCACACCAGCAGCGGTGGGGAGCGGCTGCTAGTGGGAAGGGAGGCTGGTGGAACGCAACTCATGAATCCGGAGTGGAAAGTGAAGCCCAGCAGGTCAGGGCTGGTGTCTGAGGAAGTGAAAGTGTGTGCGGCGGCCACGGTCATGAGGAGACTGAGCAGGCAGGACACAGTCAGTCCCGTCACCATATTTAAGGGGCAGGGAAACCGAGCACTCGAGGAGGTTCCTTCGCCCCCCTCCCAGTGGTCACCAGGAGGCAAACTTGTGGTTTTATGCGACTGGCCCTCAGCGACCTGGAACAGCCTCAGCTTGGTCTCAGCAGTTGGTGCCTGAGCATCCCCGGGACCCGCTCCCCTAAGACTCCTAGAAGGTGGAGGACCACGTGCAGACTACGATTATGTTAACAGTAATCCGGGCAGGTGCACAGACACCCATGCGTACATGCTGCCTCACCGCACGTTTCACGAGTCTCTCCGTGTGCTCCACAGCAGTCTAGCCAAGGACTTCGCATCCAGACCCCCAGCCCCAAATACCTCCTCCTCGCCATCTCGATCGCGCTGCTGCACCCTCAGCTCTGCCCTGGGGAGCAGGAGTCGGGTCCACCTGACGCCAGCTGCCCCAGCCCGTGTCGAGGGCTGTCTGTGCTCATGCGTGTTGGGAGTGTATGACATGGGTTTTACTCTGCGATCGTGCTATACTTTTTTTTTTTCATGATTCATTATTCATTCAACAAACAAATAAGGGGAAGTCAGTGATGAACCAAACAGGCAGGGGTTTTCCCAGAAGACGGCCATCTCATATTGGCAGGGAGAAGCAAGCAAAACAAAGGGATAACCAGGGACTTCTCTGGGTGCCCAGTGGCGAATACTCTGTCTGCGCTTCCAATGCAGGGGGCCCAGGTCTGATCCCTGGTCAGGGAACTAGATCCCACATGCTACAACTAAGACCCAGCACAGCCAAATACACACCTAAAAATAATTTTTTTTTTTTTTTAAAAGAAAGCCAAACACAGCACTATGCTCTGCCTTCTCTGAGTTCTGGAGCCTGAAACTGTGTCTCTTTTAGGAGAATATTAACAAGTTATTCTTGCCTGGAGAATCCCAGGGACAGAGGAGTCTAGTGGGCTGCCATCTATGGGGTCACAGAGTCAGACACAACTGAAGCGACTTAGCAGCAGCAAGCTGCTGCTCCCCTGGCTGAGCTGTTGGGGCCCTGTCCTCAAGAAGTCTGCTAGGAATCAGAGTGAACTGTACACAGAATCAGCAGACCTTGGTCCAGGTCAAGTCAGAGTCCCCCTGATGTAAACTAACTACTAGCCAGGGTTGGGGCTAAGTGTGCCACTCACTGCTGCAGCTGCGCTCAGGCTCATGGGGAAGGGAGTGAGCAGGTGCGCGCGGATGCCGGCTCAGGAGCTGGGAGGGACCCTGAGACGCAGCACGGGGTTAGCAAGGCACAGGTGCGATCAAGTCAGGGGATCTGAGCCGAGGCCCCAGCTGCGGCACTCACTGGCATGGGACGCAAAAGCCCCGAGACGCCCCTGGGGGAGCAACCAGGAAGGACGCATGTGGGAAGACCCTGTGCGACGGCCTGGAGGAGCGCCCTTCAGTTCACCTGCAAAGAGCCTGGCTCCACCAGGGGTCCCAGCTGCTGCCCCGGACACCCACTACGTCTGCACAGAGGCCATGTTCTCTGCCAACGACTAAATGGTGACAAGGCGACCTGGTCCGTGGTGGGGGCGGGGGATCGTCCCCAGGGGAAACCTCCTCCTCAGCCTGGCCCGAATCCAAGATGCTTCCTCCTCAGTTCTTCCTGGCCCCTCTCCCCCTGCAGACCTGTCTCGTGGCCTGAGGCTCTGTGGGCCTCTCTGCTCCCTCCATCCTTCACTGACCTCTGGTAACTAACCTTCCTCAGGGTCTTGGGGCCTGCCTCTTAGAAGACCCAAAGAGACACAGCCTGCATGGTGCAGGCTCCCCGCGGGCAGGAACACGTAGGTCTCGTTCTCTGCAGTCTCAGGACCCTGGCACGGAGCAGGGCCTGATGACCAGCCCCTGTGAAGAGAGCTGTGGAGAGGACCCCACTCTCTCCCGCACAACACGACCCATCTTCTAAAGCAGCCCTAGCGCCCACCGAGCCTCTGATGGAGTTGTCAGCTACAGGGACTCCCTGCTCTATAAACCAGCCCGTTTTGCTGCAGAGCAGCTTGAGTTGTCCTTGTCCTGAGGGACAGTCCACTCCACACCCTCCAGAGGTACAAAGGTGTTCCAACAGTTCTGTCTGAACCAGTGGACAAGTTGAATGAACGTCTTGGCTCTGGTATCCATTGTTCACATGACAAAGCCACCCCACTCTACTCTAGGGAGTCCTCCTGGTCACATGCTCTCTCGGGGTCTGGGTCCCACTATTGCATGACCCTCTTGTCTTCATCTGACAAGCACAGATGCCAGTGAGGAGTCAAGACACATTCAGCGATGCAGAGCTGCCCTCAGCGACCTCAGAGCTACTCAGGAAGGACGACGAATGATCACACACCTTCTCGGCCTGGAGGGCTTGGGGGAGCTGGGGAGACTTTCTGAAGAAACTGCAGTGTGGGTTTAAAGATGCAGAGCTGTCAGCCCCAGGCAGGTTCAGGAAGGGGATGTGGGATTCTAGGCGGGGAAGGCCAGCAGAGGTGGGGGTGATGGCGGGGCAAGGATGGTGTGCTGCATGCGGAGCCAACTCTGCAGCCCCACACACACCTCTGGGGCTGCTCAGTGGAGATGATAAGGCATGGATCCACCGGTGTGCTTGCTCCTCGGAGATGCTGAAACATCAAGCACTATTTTTAAAGTTGTAATTATAGTCACAGGCTCCTCCCCCCCCACTTTTTTTTTTAGAACTTCAGGTTCAAAATTAACTTGTAGCTTTAAAAAAAAAAAAAAAAATCCCTCTTTTTGGACTTCCCTGGCCGTCTAGTGGTTAAGACTCTGCATTTCCAATGCAGGGGCGCAGGTTCAATCTCTGGTCAGGGAACTAAGATCCCACATGCTGCACGGCATGGCCAAATATCCCTAATTTCCCCCCATTTGACCAGTGTTTATCTGTCTCTGCTTATTTTATTACCATTAACAAAACCTAAATGCAAGGAAGTACTTCTTTACTTAAGATACACCTTATTATCCCATTGGGATTTTTGTTTTGTTTTATAGGAGTCAGCATTTTATTTATTATTTTTATTGAGATACAACTGCCATATAACATCATACTAGCTTTAGGAGTACGAAATGTTTCACTATTTGTTTATATTGCAAAATGACCACCACAGTAAGTCCTGCTATATCCATCACCATATCTAGTTATACATTTTTTTCTTAATAACTCTTGATTACTACTCAGCCTACACACTGTCTCCGAGCACCATACATTCACTGTCTTTTAACAGCTCCACTTGTGAATATGAACCTCTGTGCTACACACACATTTCCCAGGCACCAGACACTTCACTTGCCCAAATCAGTTTTTTTGAGGAAAGTTAATTTGGTAGATGGGGCCTCCCTGGTGGCGCTGTGGTAAAGCATAGCTTCCACGTGCACCAGTCGGTGGACCCCTGCCCCACCACTCCCTGCATGACCGGGAATGAGCCCTCTGGACCCCGAGTGGGCTGGCAGCGACACCCCATCCCAGCCACACTCTTTCCTGTGCAGTCAACATGGAATCCTTTCCACTCTACAGACACCTTTCAGGGCTTTTCCAGGCATTTACTACAATAATTTGAAGGACAGAGGATGATGTCTTAAAGTTAGGGTGTGTGTTGCGGCCGACTCTGTGATCCCATGGACTGTATCCCACCAGACTCCTCTGTCCACTGGATTTTCCTGGCAAGAATACTGGAGTGGGTTGCCACTTCCGCTTCCAGGGGGTCTTTCTGATCCAAGGATCGAACCTGTGTCTCCTGGGTCTCCTGCACTGGCAGGTGGATTCTTTACCACTGCACCAACAAGGAAGCCCTAAAATTCGAGTAAAATGATGCAAACCAAGAAGGGAACAGACAGCAGTAAGGCCGACCATAAGAGGCTTGCCGGAAAGCCAAGCCCAGGGTTGAGCCTGACACAGTCCAGCACTTGGACCTGGAAGAACCGGCCCCGCGGCACTGGGCTCATCTCTGCCTCTCAGCAGGGCTCTCACCCGTCCGTCCTGCTTCTCAGCGCCTGCGTTAAGCGCCCGTCTGCCCCACTAGATGACGAGCCCCTTGGCGGGGGGCTTTCCCCTTTTAAAGGGGTCCCTTGTGTGCTGCACACTGTTCTCACTGTGCACGAGTGCACTCATGGTCGTGTGCCCGTGGGAACACTCCGCCTACAACCCTACTCTGTGTATTCTCAGAGAGGCAGTGAGTAACTGCCAAACAGAAGCATCTGTCGCAGATTACCATCAGTGCTGTGGGTCTCACTGCGGCCTGGGATCTCGAGTCAGGAAACCGCAAGGCTGAGGAGGGCCTGCTGCAGAGTGAGGCTCCCTGGAGGCCGGCGGGGGAGAGATCCGCTGCTCTGGGAAGGCGCGCGCTGCCCCCCGGGTCCCCTAGGAGCGCACTCGGGTCCAGTCACGCCTCACCCTCCCTGCCGGCCCTGCTTAGCCCAACCCAGCGGGTCCGCTCCTTCCAGATGGAACATGTCCTCACACTGTCCCGAGGCTGACCATGTTGTCCCAGTAGGACTGACAACCCGGCTTTGCCGGGGACTGAGGGGCTTCCTGGGAGGTGGGGCAGGACGCTCAGCGCTAAGACCAGGACAGTCCCAGGCACAGCGGGGGAAGTGGTTAGACAACCAGGAGGGCCCTCTCCCTCTCCCCTGAAAACACGCTGAGCCTGAGCCTGGCTGCTGTAAGCCGATAGGAGCTGGCACCCACTCCCGACTCCCAGCTGCTACCTCCAGCTCTCGTTTTCTCTTCCATCAGGCTGAGAAATACGATACCTGGGAAGACAGACCTGCACAACAGTGGCAGGTACAGCAGGTGGTGTGAAGAAAGGTCACCCAGAGGCTATTCAGTGGGGCTGCGGCATCGCCCTCTCAGGAGGTGACACGGGAGGGCACGTGGGCACAGCAGGGCTCAGAGGCCCAGCGTGGGGGACGCCCCTGCAGCACGGCCCGAGCCTCTGGCGGGTGAGCCTCCACCCGGGGGCTTGGGTCACAGGCAGGACCCGACGGCCCGCATGCTGCCAGGATGCTCAAGGTGACTCTCCAGGCTACCCCAGGTCTCGCCTCATGCCGATGTGCCGTCTGCTTAAGCCAGCACCTCCCTCATCTGGGACCATCTCTCTTCCCTACACACGGTTTGCATCCCACCGTTTCAGCTCAGGTCCGTGCTACTGCCTCCAGAAATCCCTATCCCACTCACTGCCACTGTCCTGAAGGTCTGTCGATTTTCTGTTTTCCATAAGGCAGGTTTTTTGTGTTTTAAAAATATCGTTCATCTCTGGAGCCCCAGTGACTGCTAGTGACCTAGTGACTGCTCAATAATAATCTTTGCATAAATGCTTGCTTTTGGGTGTGCCTAGTTTTGCCAGTTATCATATTTCTCAGCCTCTCTAGGGATTCTTTGGTGGAGGTGAGGGGTAGGGACTGGGTCACTACTGCTTTCTCTTCCTGCATCAATCTCACAAATAAACCAAGAGAACACCCCTTTTTCTGAGTACTGACTATGCGTCAAATATATGCCCACACCTGGTATTAGAAACTGGATGTCTGAACAGAGCCGTGGTCTGCGTCCTGAAGGGGAGGCGCATGGCCCACCGCGCTCCAGGAGTGCAGAGGGGGGCGGGGTGAACAGGAAGAACACAACATCCAGGTGGGAGTGGGTAGCCGTTCTATCGCACCACAGCAGGAAGCACACTCAGCTGCCTTATGTCTGAGACACAAACTTGATGACAGGAGCAGATGCCAGATCTTCCCAGTGGGAAGGGACATATCCCTTGGTAACAAGTAAATCCCCTCTAGGGCGACCTTTTTTCTCTTAATGGGAACGGACCTGAAACAGATTTGATGTTTTGTTCTAAACTTAAAATGTTCATTCTGAAACAGTCGATGACTCTGAGAAGCAGGCGTGGGCTCCCGTGGTGCCGCCACCCGTCTTGGCCCAGGAACTGCAGTGTCACCCTGGAAAGCTGCTGAGCTCAAGAGGCCCCTGCACCCCAGTGTCCTCCCCTCGGCCAGTGGGAGCCGCCAGGCTAGATTCTTGCTTGCTTTTTGTAGTTCAGTCATATAACCATTTTACAGAAGTGGTCCTCAAACCTATTTCGGTCTCACGGCCCCTTTACACCCATATAAATATTTGAAGATGCTAGCTAATTATTACAGAAATGCAAATCAAAACTACAGTGAGGTATCACCTCACACCGGTCAGAATGGCCATCATTAAAAAGTCTATAAACAAATGCTGGAGAGGGTGTGGAGAAAACAGAACCCTCCTACACTGCTGATGGGAACATAAATTGGTGCAGCCACTATGGAGAACAGTATGGAAATTTCTCAAAAAACTAAAAACAAAGTTGCTATATGACCCAGCAATCCCACTCCTGGGCAGACATCCGGAAAAAACTATAATTAAAAAAGATACATGCACCCCTCTGTTCAGAGCAGCACTACTCACAATAGCCAAGACATGGAAACACCCTGCATATCCACCAACAGAGGAGTGGATAAAGAAGATGCGGTACATACATATGGCGGAGTATTACTGAGCCATAGAAAAGAAGAAATCATGTCATCTACAGCAACATAGATGAACCTAGCGGAGAAGGCACTGGCGACCCACTCCAGTGCTCTTGCCTGGAAAATCCCATGGGCGGAGGAGCCTGGTAGGCTGCAGTCCATGTGGTCGCTAAGAGTCGGACACGACTGAGCGACTTCACTTTCACTTTTCACTTTCAAGCACTGGAGAAGAAAATGGCAACCTACTCCAGTGTTCTTGCCTGGAGAATCCCATGGACGGGGGAGCCTGGTGGGCTGCCGTCTATGGGGTCGCACAGTGTCAGACACGACTGAAGCGACTTAGCAGCAATAGCAGATGCACCGAGAGATGATCATGAGAGACAAATACCGTACGATACCACTTATATGCGGAATCTAAACTATGACACAAGCGCACTTATCCAGGACGTGGAAACAGACTCACAGACACAGAACAGACTTGGGCTTGCCAGTGGGGGCCGGGGGGGGAGGACTGTGGTCTGGGATGAGCAGAGGAAAACTCCTGTAGAATGGACAGACAAGGCCCTGCTGCGTAGCACAGGGAGCCGTACTCAGTGTCCCGTTACGAACCACAATGGAAAAGAAGATGAAAAAGAAGGTATATACACGTGTAATCACTTTTCTGTGTAGCAGAAATTAACACAACGTTGTGAATCAACTGCACTTCAATAAAATAAGCTTTAAAAAATTACTGAGGGAGCCAGAAAGCTTCCGTTTATGGAGATTAAGTCTATCTATATTTATCGTATCTGAAATTAAAACGAAGAATTTTAAAAAACGCAAGCACACATTTCCTTGGCTGTCCCAGTGACAATGTCAACACATGTCATAGAGCCTCTGGAAAATTCCACTGTGCACTCATGAGACGAGACTGAAAAGGAGAATAATGTCTCAGTATTATTACAAATAAGTTTTGACTCAGAGCCCTAAGAGGGTAGGTCTTCTGAGCACATTTCAGGAACTGCTGCACCACAGGAATGAAAACACTAATCAGGCATCACTGAGCAAGACGCAGAATCTCAAATGGCGACTACGGCCCCGTTTTGTGAGTGTGCCAATTAAAGAAAGGCTTTGGTAAATGAAGAATAAATTCAGTGTCAAGCCCAAACGTCCTTTCTTCCATCCAAGCTGGTCGGGAGGGCCAGACTGCCAGGTCACATGCGGTCAAGACTGCCAGCCTCTCCTCACTCCGACGCCAGTGTCCCAGATGCCTGGACAGCTGGCCCTGCTTCTCTGGGAAGTCTGGTGGAATCCGGAACAAACACTCAGACCAACTGTTGAGAGTCTGACACCCTCAGCCTGAGCCCGTCTCAAGCCTTCCCAGTCTTCCTCTCGAGGCCACCCAGCTGACAGGCCAGGTAGACACAAGGGCGGCTCCAACCTCACACACTTTCCAATTCCAATGTACGCCTGTGTCCCCGAGTCTGTGCGGAAGGGGAGCAGGGGTCAACACGGCTCGGGGGCCTCTGAGGGGATCTGGCCGGGCCAAGGACCGGGCAGTACATGCATCTCTGAGGGTAAGCTTAAAGCCTGGCAACGAGACCAGGCTGAGCCCAGCTGACCCCCTGATCACCGGCTCAGGTTCACACCTGAGTGAGTGTGCGTCATCCCCGGGGCACATGGGCAGGCGGAGACCCTGTGCCCGAACAGCTCTAGGCTGGGAGGGGAGGGGGCGAAGGAAGGATGACTGACAGACAGAAACGTGGGCACTATAGGAGGGCTGAGGAGGCCTCCTGCCTCCGTGGTATTAACAGTGGGAAACTGGAGACTACACAGAGTAACAGAGACTAGGAGCCTTGATTCAAACTGTAATTCTGGGCAAGTTCCTTTCAGAAGTTACAGATGAGCTTAGCTTTTGAAAACACAAGAGAGCTGACTTTAGACCCCAACTCTCCCAATAGTGTGCCCTGGAGCTGGTAAGCTGACTCTGCTGACCCCTGTCCTTACCAGCGCGATGGAACAGCAGCGGAAACCACAGAGGAGGTTAAATGCAACATACATCAGATCACACAGTGAGCACAGCGCCTGGTAGAGAACTGGAGACCGGGCACTGCTGTTACTTTCTCTTTTAAGGGTTCAGCTGTCAAAGTCTAGACCAGCTCTCAGGCACTTCCTGCCTCAGGACACCCAGGGAACACAACACACTCCCATGAGATGCTCTGATCAGAACACGACAGCAAAGTTTCAAGACGCTCTTCAGTGACCGGGCTCCACAGCCCTGCTGCACGAGCAGCCCCGCTGACACCCTGAGGGCCGGCGGCCTCTCGGGGCAGGGCGGGGAGGGGGCGCCAGAAAACCTGGCCTGCGGTTTGGCTGGGCCACTCACTCACTCACGGAGTTCTGCCCTGACTCTGGGCCTCAGTTTCCCCATCCGTGCACCTCAGAGCTGGACTAAATCAGTAGTTTTCAGATTTCAAGGTATTATCACCAGCAACAACTTTTTTTCCCCCTTAAACAAACATGGAGGAATACTTAAAAAAAGATAAAAGAGGGTGACTCTGGTTGAAGAAGAGGCTGAAGTGCCTGAAGCTCCGCTACCCTGGGTGACCTACCGCAGGTGGAGGGGCTCGAGTTGCTTTGAAGATGGAGACTTACAAGACTGCTACGGTTTTAAAGGTTTTAAGAATGGCTCTGCTTCCTCCTCGTTTCCTTCTGATACTGTTTTCTGCCATCAGCAGCAGATAGGATGGAATACACTGAGCTCCCCACAGTGTAGCTCTCGGCTGATGATGACTTTGGTCCCTGCCCTCTGTGGACGCTGACGTGCCTTTAAAGAAGCAAGTCTTGTTTGCCACAGCTCTACCCACAAATCCCGCAAAGCTCAGGGGAATGACTAAAACGATACAAAACTGGCTGCAGGACTTCCCTGATGGTCCAGTGTAAGACTGCACTCTCAACGCAGGGGGCCTGGGTTCAATCCCTGGTCAGGGAACTAGATTCTACATGGCTCAACTAAAGATTCCACATGCTGCAACGAAGACCGTAGATCCTGAATGCTGCAGCTAAGACCCAGTGCAGCCAACTAAGGAAATGTTAGAGGAAAGGAAAACCAGCTGCAAAGGAGCAGGAGAGGCCAACTGCGCCCCTGGGCTTTGTGAGCCGCTGGGCCTGGAGGAAGGGGCTCTGGCAGCCTGGCTGAGGCCCTGCCAGGGTAGGGTGGGGTATGCTGTGATGGCCAAAGCCCTTCTGCTGACCAGGATCACTGGAGGGGCCCCTTTACTGTACTGTCCCCGTCATAACTCCCCGAAGGCCGCCTGCAGAGAGCCCGCTCGGTGTCCCGGGAGAACCTCCCGACACGGCTGTGCTGTGCTGGGTAGGCTCTCCCTCCCGGGCCTTCTCAACCAGCCGCGCGGCCCTGAGCAAAGCTCCAAGGCTGGTCAGAGGCCAGGCCTCCTTGCCCCCTGAACAGCAGTGATGACCCTTCCCAAGCTGACCACCCGACATGGTTGAAAGAATCAAACAAGAACACTGGTGAAACAGCAGCCTGGGAACTGAGAAGGAATGTTTAAAGGGGAAGGAGTATAATTTATGCTGAGACGTCAGGCTGCCATGAGTCAATGAAGTTCAGTGCCCCAAATCCCAGAGGATAAAGCTCTGTCTCACGATCCAGTCCTTCATGGGGTCGCAGGGCGGGGGAGAATCACATCTGAGTCCCAATCTCACCTTCGGAAAGAGTAGCTCACAACTACCAGGGCAGGACACGGACTGGCTGGCGCCCACACATGTGCCAAACCACCGCAGCCCAAGCCATCCGCTGCCTACACTCAGCCCCGAGTCTCAGGCAGAAGGTCGGGGCTCCGCTGTGTCAGCCCATGCGGTCTCTATCTGTACAAAAGGCACCCCAGTCCCTCCCTCTGTGCCCAGGATTCAGAGAAGACCCCGGAGCGTTCTCAGGCCATTCTAGAGAGAAGAGCACCTCTGAGCCAAACCCCAGACCCCAAGATAGCTCAGAGCCCCCACCAACAGCACCAGGCATCTGACTTCTGAGGAAGTGCTTCTGCCACACACACACACACACACACACTCACACACACAGCGCCACTAACGACAACAGGCATCCAGAGACACAGGCTGGTGCGGCGGACAGACCAGCGGGCGGCTCCATCAAACCGTAACCGTCTGGTGGCCGTGAGCCCTCCTGCCCTCTGGCCTCGGTCTCCCTATCAGTGCAGCCGGGGGACCTGGGGAGGCTTCCACGGTCCCTCAGGCTGTTCACCACTGCGGCTGCAGGTCTGCTTCCGAGGTCCCTCTGTCCCCTGCGGTCCCCGTACTCACACAGAGGCCATGGCTGCAAGTCTGCAGGACAGGGAGCCCGAGGAGGTGAGTCCCAAGTTCCCGCCAGGCCAGCTGACCTGAGCGCACAGACTCTGGGAAGGCAGTGACTCGAGTTTTAGACTCTACTTGAAACCAAACAGGAAAAGGAAGCTGAACCAGAGACAAAGGGGAAACAAGCCCCAGTTGAGAACTGAAACCTAGGTAGAAAACAGAGACAGAGCTTGCTGCACAGAGCCCCCCAGTGTGGGCGGCCCGCGCGCCAGGCTGCAGCCTCGCGCTCCGGCACTTTCTGCACGGCGCGGCATGGAGAAGGCCAAGCCCCAGGCTCCCCACCTGTCACGACTCGGGGCCCAGCGCCAATGGCTCCCTAGATGCCTTCAGAAAGGCACCTGGCCCATCCTCCAGTGTGCACACACGCCATGATGGCATTACAGCTGGGGAAGGCCTCACGGCTTACGCTCGAATAAACTCCGTGCTTCTGTTAGGGAGACACTTCTCATGAATGGTGACATTTCTGTCATCGGTGGCCTGAAAAGAAAATATCTGAGGGGTGATGGAAGCGTGGCCTTGTCACCGGCTCATTAAAGGAACCTGGGCTTGTTTCCTCTGCTGTAAAATGGGGTTAATCATCCTCAGTCCGCCTATCTCCACTGGGTTCTCAGGAAGATCCACTCCCGAGCTT
The DNA here is from genome assembly GCF_029378745.1 of Bos indicus. NCBI lineage: Eukaryota > Metazoa > Chordata > Mammalia > Artiodactyla > Bovidae > Bos > Bos indicus. The sequence continues at coordinate 65,085,091 of NC_091780.1, read as the reverse complement.
TCATTCAGAACTGACTGAGGACCCAAGTGTCATGCACTGTGTCAGAAACTGGAGACAAAACACCGCCGAGAACGGCAGCTCTTGTCCTTGAAGGGCTTTTACTGTTTAGAAAGGCAGCGACTGGCAGGTCAGCAAATCGACACGTTGAGATGTTATTACCGACAGAGCAGAGAACAGCTGTTCCGAGTACGGCGCAAAAGAAAGGGTGCTTCTAACTGGAGAGCTGAAAGCACACTCAGTGAGAGCCGAGTGTTGAAAATGCAGTTTCAAAGATACGCATCTCCCTTTAAAAACAGCTTTAGGTTGCAAACCACAAACTTTGACATACTGTGGGTTTTTTTCTCTTAGTTCAAAATATTTTCTGTTTTACCCTGTGACTCTTTTATCTACAGATTATTGAGAAATACTTTAATTTCCAAATGTTTGGTGTTATCCTACTTCTGTTATTATTTATTTCTAATTTAATGCTACTGTGGTCAAAGAACATACACAGGACTCTTTCTTCATTTTTCCTGTATGACTTTAATCCCTTTAAATTTACGGAGACTTGTTCAACAGCCCAGGAGGCAGTTGGTCTTGGTGACTGTACTACATGCACAAGAAAAGAAGGTGTGTTCTGACATTGGGCGCAGGGGTCTAAAAGCGTCCGGTAAGTCAAGGTGCTTAATAGTTTGGTTCAGATCTTATGTCCTTACTGGCTTGTTGTCACCGCTGACTTATTTCTATCTAACTTTTGTTATCAACTGCTGACACAAGAGTGTTAAAATCTTCAACCATGATTGGGGGTTTGTCTATTTCTGTCAAATTGTTTTCCTCCATGTATTTTGAAGCTCTTGTTAGGCACATATATTTTTAAGGCTATTCTATCTTCTGGATGAATGGCCCTTTTGATCAGTATAAAATGCCCCTCTTTATTGCTGCTAACACTGTCTTTAAGGTTACTGTATCTGATATTAAAGCAACCATTCAAACTTCCTTATGCTGTTTGCCTGGTATATCTTTTCCTGTCCTTATTGATTTTCTCCTGCTGCTAAAACAAGTTACCACAAACGTATGCCTTGTAACAGCACACATTTATTACCTTAGTTTTATAAGATAATAGTAGGCCAGCGATCTGACATTGATCTCATGGCCTCACTGGGCTTGACCAAGGTGTTAGAAAGTTCAACAGGTTCTTCTGGAGGCTCAAAAGGAGAATACTTTCCTGGCCTTTTTACAGCTTCCAGAGGCTACCTGCATTCCTTGGCTAATGCTAGACACATACATTATGAAATAATCACCACAATCAAGCTAATGAGCATATCCATCTCTACCTTTTAATTGGAGTATTTAGTCCATTTACATTTATTGATATGTTTGGGTGGAAGCCTATCATTTTGCTATTTTTTCTGTTTATCTCATTTGTCTTTGGTTTCCCTGTTACTCCTTTCCTGCACTCTTTTGGGTAAACTAAATACTCTTTAAAACTCCATTTTAACTTTTCTATACTGTTGATTTTTTAGCTATTCTTCTTTACATTATTTTTTAGAGGTCTTTCTAGGGATTTAAATACACATTCTTAACTTTACACAGTATACTTAGAATTAATATTACACTAATGTAAAATATAAGAACTTTACGAGTGCATAAATCCACTCCCATCTTTAATGGTATAGTTCAGTCACTCAGTTGTGTCTGACTCTTTGTGACCCCATGAACTGCAGCACGCCAGGCCTCCCTGTCCATCACCAACTCCTGGAGTCCACCCAAACCCATGTCCATTGAGTCGGTGATGCCATCCAACCATCTCAGTACAATGTCATATGTGCATGTCTACTTTTTAATTACGAAAAAGCCTTTTATAGTTACCCACATATATATTTATCCTTTATAGCATTTTTCATCCCTTCCTAAACACCTGAGTTGCCTGGCATCATTTTTCTTCAGACTGAGGAACTGCCATAGCATTTCTTGTACATCAGGGATGCTGGCAATACAATCTCTTACTCTTCTTTTATTGGAATATCTTTGTTTTGCTTAACATACTCAAAGGCTTTTTTTTCCTGAATAGAGAATGTTGAGATTTTTTTTTTCTATCAGCACCTTAAAACTGTTGTTCTACTATCTGCTGGCATCCACAGCGTCTGACAGAAGTCAGCCATCATTCACATCATCATCCTCTCTATGTAATCTTTCTTCTGGCCACTTTTAATATTTTCTCTTTTTCTTTGGTTTCCCGCAGTTGTGACGATGATAGCCTTAGGTGTGGTTCTCTTTATATTTATCCTGCTAGGGGTTTACTGGAATTCTTGGATGTTTAAGTTCAGGCTTTTCACCAAACATGGGACATTTTTTATAATTATTTCTTTAAACAATTTTTTCCTGTCTTATCATTCCCTTTTCCCTCCAGAATTCTGATTATACGTATGTAGACCTCTTGTTATTATCTCACAAGTCACCAAGGTTGTTAATTTTTTTCAGTACTATTTTCCTATTTTTCAGATTAGATGATTCCTATTGGTTAGTTTCGGAGAAGGCGATGGCACCCCACTCCAGTACTTTTGCCTAGAAAATCCCATGGACGGAGGAGCCTGGTAGGCTGCAGTCCATGGGATGGCTAGAGTCGGACGACTGAGCGACTTCACTTTCACTTTTCACTTTCATGCATTGGAGAAGGAAATGGCAACCCACTCCAGTGTTCTTGCCTGGAGAATCCCAGGGACGGGAGGCCTGGTGGGCTGCCGTCTACGGGGTCGCACAGAGTTGGACACGACTGAAGCGACACAGCAGCACTGGTTAGTTTCCAAGTCCACCAACACTTCCTGGTGCCGTCTCTGATCCACCTGTAATCTAATCCAGTGAATTTTCTGGCTGGGCCATGCAGCTTGCAGAGTCTCAGTCCCTTAACTAGGGACTGAATCCATGCCCCCTGCTGTGGGAGCATGAAGTCCTAACAAATGGACCACCAGGGAATTCCCTCATCCAGTGTATTTTAAAACTTTATTTCTAGGACTATAATTTCCATTTGGCAAATTTTTAATAATTTCCATTTCTCTGTCTCTGTTTGCTCTTTTTATCCATTATTCCCTTTAAGTCTTTGAACATTTTTATACCAGCAACTTTGAAGTATGTGTCTGCTAGTTCCAACTTCAGAGCCACCTGTCTACTGATTTTTCCCCTTAAGTATAGGTCGTATCTTCTGACTGTATGTCCATGAATTTATACATCTGACATTGTTATGATACACTCAGAGTCTGGATTATGGTGTCTTCCTTTAAAGGTATTGAGTTTGTCCTGGCTGTTAGGTAAATTATTGGCACGTCTTTTTAGTGCTATCAAGCTTGGATTAATTCTTTCTCAAGTTCTAGTTCCATTTTGAATTTAGTCCTAGGGTATGTCCCTTTCTCAAGGGCATACATAGTCCTTATTCCTAAAGCGCAGCTGTTCTGAGGTCTCACCTGAATGCCTAGGTGCTCAGTGAGGTCTCTTCATTTGGGTTGACAGGCATCTCCAGCATCTCCCAGCACTGCCTGACCTTGGGCATCAGTCAGCTCTCAACCCTGCAGAAGGCTATCTGCCCTGGGTGTCATAGAGAGTCTCACTCTACTCATTCATAGCAGCCCTCAGCCAACAACCCGAAGTGAATCCCTACACAAAACTCAACCTGGCTTCTGCTTCCGTATTTCCTTGCCCTTGCAATGTCCAGTTGTTTCAGAAGCTTGGCATTCCAGTATCTGACTGCTGAGCTCACTAAGACCAACTTTTAGCTTGGGTTCCACCATTCTGTGCCAGGACCAGAAGGAAACTCCAGGTAGAAAGCTAGACCAATGGTGGGGCTTATCACCGGGGCTTCTCCACTCACAGAATTGTGCTGCCTGTTCAGTGCCTGAAAACTGTTAAGAATTTAATATTTTGTATGAGTTTCAATATCCTTCTATATTCAGGAATCTTGAATGTTTTGTTCAGTTTCATAGTTGTGTCTGTTAAGATGACAAGTCTGTAACAATTACTCTGTCACAGCCAGAAGCAGAAGTTCATTATGATTATTAAAGTATCAAAGGGCATTATTTTTCATTTCCTGAGCATTTCCTAAAGTCTGAGTTTAAATATCATTATTGTGGGAATGTGCCTTTTATTTTCATCCTTCATCATTTTGTCTGTTCTCCAAACACGTTTCTATTCTTCTTTTGGCTTCAATAAATAGGTAACAGCTAAGAGTGAATTTTCAGTTCCGTTCAGTTCAGTCGCTCAGTCGTGTCCGATTCTTTGCGACCCCATGAATTGCAGCACGCCAGGCCTCCCTGTCCATCACCAACTCCCGGAGTTCACTGAGACTCACGTCCATCGAGTCAGTGATGCCATCCAGCCATCTCATCCTCTGTCGTTCCCTTCTCCTCCTGCCCCCAATCCCTCCCAGCATCAGTCTTTTCCAATGAGTCAGCTCTTTGCATGAGGTGGCCAAAGTACTGGAGTTTCAGTTTTAGCATCATTCCTTCCAAAGAAATCCCAGGGCTGATCTCCTTCAGAATGGACTGGTTGGATCTCCTTGCAGTCCAAGGGACTCTCAAGAGTCTTCTCCAACACCACAGTTCAAAAGCATCAATTCTTCAGCACTCAGCCTTCTTCACAGTCCAACTCTCACATCCATACATGACCACTGGAAAAACCATAGCCTTGACTAGACGGACCTTTATTGGCAAAGTAATGTCTCTGCTTTTCAATATGCTATCTAGGTTGGTCATAACTTTCCCTCCAAGGAGTAAGAGTAAATTTTGGGGGGCATTAAAAAAAAAAACCCTCTACTATCTGGCTTTAATACAGCACTTGAGTGGAAGAATTCTGAGATGGAGCAAGAAATGTGGAAAGATCTATGGCCAGAGCATTTTGAGATATGGAGTCTAGCCCATGCTTCATTACTGGCATGCTATATGTCTTTGGGCATTCACTTCCTCCACGTCTGACCTAGCTGCCTCATGTTCAGTGAAATGACTGGTTATATTAATAGCTATGGGTTGCAGGTGCAGCACCAGTTTCTAAGTCAACTGTGTCAGGGAAATAGAAAATGTTGGAAAAATAGGATAGTGCCTGTTGACACTTGAAGAGCAACTTAGTGAGACAGTTAAAAAATGTCCTGTTTAAGGTAGCACCTTATAATGTGTTACTACAAATTGAGTTCAGCACCTAGTAACGCTGTTCTGAATATACTAGGTACAGGGTAGATGCTGACTGCATGAATAAATGTATGAATAAAGAAATGAAGCTGAGGGGCACCAAATCTCACATAGGATATTAAATGCTAAGGCATTGGGCTCTTGATCATGCTCAATAAATGACAACTATACTGACCTGAATCAAAAGAGGTATTTTCCATGTGTCTAGATCCCAAAAGGAAGCAGAATGGTTGAAAACAAATTAGGGAGCTATACTAAAAGATAGCTTACTTAGGCGGAGAAGGCAATGGCACCCAACTCCAGTGCTCTTGCCTGGAGAATCCCATGGATGGAGGAGCCTGGTAGGCTACAGTCCATGGGGTCGCGAAGAGTCGGACACGACTGAGCGACTTCACTTTCACTTTTCACTTTCATGCATTGGAGAAGGAAATGGCAACCCACTCCAGTGTTCTTGCCTGGAGAATCCCAGGGACAGGGAAGCCTGGTGGGCTGCCATCTATGGGGTCACACAGAGTCGGACACGACTGATGTGAAGCAGCAGCAGCAGCAGCAGCAGCTTACTTATGAAATGTAGTTAAGATCTAGTCGCTGTGTGGCTTAAGTCATCTGTTGATTTTAAGTTTCCTTTTCTCTAAACAGACTAATCTCTCTTCTACTTAGTCTTGGGATATTTGAGCCTAAAAGTGTCTTTGTTTAAGAAATACAGGAAAAAAAATTATGCTTATATAATACTGGCTTTTCATGAGAATTTGTGTTAAAAAGAAGGCAGAGTGTTCTGAGTAGAAGGTCCTTGTGTCCTAGGAGTAGAGAAAAAGAGGACAGAGAAATGACTACACAGAATTAGTGACCATCACTGGTGCCCTTCTCCTTCATTTCTTTATTCATATATTTATTCATGAACTCAACACCTACCCTGCACCGACTATACCCCGAACAGCGTTACTAGATGCTGAACTCAATTCGCAGTAATACATTATAGGGTGCTTCCTTAAACAGAATTTTATAACTGTCTCACTGAATTACTGTTCAAGTGTCGAGAGCAATTAGCAAGGTTCATGACCAACTGCAGCCAGACTTCTGTCCTCTAAGACCCAATTTACATACTGCCTCTTCAAGGAGGCACTCAGTGCCCCCCACGCCCCCAGAGAAAGCCATTCCTGCTGCTGTGTTTCTTCAGCACTTAACAACATTATCAGTTTAGTTGTCATAGATGATTTCCTTTAGGTAGGAGCTACCATGTTTTATTCATCCTTTATAACCACCAGTGCCCAGCGTAATTCTTGGTACATAGTGGGTATTCAGAACTGTCCTGCTGCAGAGACTGGGATTAAAAAGATACGAATTATTGGTGGTACGGAGAGGATGTAGATACGGTCTTGCTTTTCAAACCTAAGCATTTGGAAAGGGAAGAGATGGGCTTTGTCTATATTACTATGGTGATCTGCCCAAGGAACTTCCATCTCGTCGAAGTGAAAGCAGTAGTCGCTCAGTTGTGTTTTGACCCTTTGCGACCCCACAGACTGCACCTCTGTCCATGGAAGTCTCCAGGCAAGAATATTGGAGTGGGTTGCCATTCCTTTCTACAGAGGGTCTTCCTGACCTAGGGATCAAACTTGGGTCTCTGCACTGCAGCAGATTCTTTACTTTCTGAGCCACCAGGGGAGCTTATCTCTACTAAGCTCCTGGCCAAACTCATCTGCAGCACAAATCCACACAGGACTAACGGGGCAACTGAACGTTCTGAGAAAACAATAAACTCACAGGGAGAACTGTAGTATCTCTAAGAAGTGTAAGTACTACAAAACAAAGATGTAAAAGAAAGGCTTCATTTAAACGACGAAAAGTGTGACATACATTAAAAAATACATATTTCCTCTTTGTCCCCGTCTCTGGCTCTGAGGTCTCCAAACTCAAGGAGTTTCCAAAGTATAAGAGCAACGGAAGCATTCCTTGTTATAATACTTGGTCTTTTAGTCTTCACTTCCTGAAACAGCTTTGTGTGATAAAAGTGAACCGTGTCTTTTGTTATGGATAACAAGCACCTTTCAACCACCCCTGGTTTATGTTAATGAAGTGACTTCTGGAAAGCCCCTAAGGGAACCCTCTTAGGTTGAAACTTACAATCCACAGCCTCTGCTTCCAAGAAGGTTGAGTTCAGTAATCACTGGCTACGGATGTACTCAATCATGCCTATTTAACGGAGCCTCCATAAAATCCCCAAAGGGCAGGGTCTGGAGAGCTTCCAGGTTGGTGAAGAGAACGCATCCAGAGCTGGTAGGGCAGGACAACCTCAACACGAGGACAGAAGCCCCTGTGCTCAGGACCATTCTGGACTCTGCCTTTTAGATCTTTACATCTGACTTCACCTGTATCCTTTCATCTCCTTTGTAATAAACTGGTTTCCTGAGTTCTACAAGCTCTTCCAGCAAATAAATTGAACCCCACAAAGCGGGTATGGGAGCCTCCCGTTAATAGCCAGTTGGTGGGAAGCCCAGGTAATAACCTGGATTTGTGATTGATATCTGAAGCGGAGGTGGGGGTGGGTTGGGTGGTGACAGCCTTGTGGGACAGAGCCCTTAACCTACGGGATCTGACGCTACCTCCAGATACTTGTAGGACACCCAATTAGTGTCGCGGAAATGCTTCACGTGTGAAAACCTCACACATCTGGTGTCAGAAGTGAAGCAATGGTGGTCTACAAGTAACAACTGTTGGACAGGGTGTGGAATAAAGGGAACCTCCTACACCTGATGGAAATTCAAACTGGTGCAGCCACCATGGAGGACAGCATGGAGCTTCCTTAGAAAATTAGAGTTACCATATGACATGTGATCCAGCAATCCCACTCCTGGGCATGTACCTGGACAAAACTCTAATTTGAAAAAACACATGCACCTCAATGTTCATAGCACCACCATTTACAGTAGGCAAGACACGGAAGCAACCTAAGTGTTCATCAACAGATGAACAGATAAAGAAGATGTGGCCCATTTATACAACGGAATACTACTTGGTCATAAAAAAGAATGAATTAATGTCATTTGCAGCAACATGGACGGACCTAGAGATTATCATACTATGTGAAGTAAGTCAGACAGAGAAAGACAAATATCGTGTGAAATCACTTACATGTGGAACCTAAAACATGACACAAAGGAACTTATTTAGGAAACAGACTGACAGACATCGAAAATAAACTTACGGCTAACAACAGGGAAAGGGGGGGTACATTAGGAGTCTGGGATTAACAGATATATACTAGAGTGCATAAAACAGATAAACAGTAAGGGCCTATATAGCACAGGGAACTATATACTCTGTACCTTGTAATAAATTATAATGGAAAAGAATCTGAAAAAAAAAAAAAAAAAAACACACACACATACATATTTATATATGTATATATATAGAACTGAATCACTTTGCTTTATACCAGAAACTAACACGGAATTGTAAATCATCTATACTTAATAAAAATAAATAAAAATTTAAGAAGTGAAGCAGTGTTGTAGTAGAGTAGTGTGACAGTAAATGAAGCACGTAGAAGCTTTTCTTAGGGACAAACTACACCATGGGAAACACTTTGAAAATTTAACAAGCATAGTAAAAATCATTGGAGATATAAGGGAAGATACAATTATAAGGTGGGAATAAGCTATGAGAAAGAAGAACCAAGCAATTTTTTAGTGTAAAAATATAACTGCTGAAATAAAGAACTCAATAGGCAGCCTCAGCGGAAGAACTGACAAGAGATGAAAAACACAAAATCAGGTCACACAACTGACCCAGGCTCCCCTGGCGGCTTAGACGGTAAAGAATCCGCCTGCAGGGTGGGAGCCCCGGGCTGGGAAGACCCCTAGAGAAGCAAATGGCGGCCTGCTCCAGGATTCTCGCCTGGAGAATCCCATGGACAGAACAGCCTGGCAGGCTACAGTGCAGGGGGTCGCAAGAGGCAGACACAACTGAGCGACTCACACCCAACACAAGACACATCAGGAAGGAAAAACAAGGAAAGGAGAAAAATACCAATTCCTGTGAGAAGGAAAGAAAAAGAGATGAAACATCTGGAGAAACAATGACAGGATTTTTCAGAATCCAAGAAAGACCTAATAGCTTAGACTGAAAAGGCTCACAGGGTGACAAACAGAATTGATAAATAAAACACGTAAGTGTGCATGTCCATGTACCCAGATTATAATATTTACAAACATCAAAGAGAAAATTCTAAAAAGTTTTCCAAGTGTAAAATCAGATCACCAATAGAAAAATGAAAGTCAGGCCAGACTTCTACATCCTAGCTGCAATAAGACAATAGAATGTTATCTTCAGAATTCTAGAGGGAAAACCTTCAATACCTGCATTTCATACCAAACTAAACTATTTAAATATGAGGGGGAAATGCATTTTCAGGTATATAAGATCTTAGTTTACTAGGTACAGATCTTACTCTGAAGAACTTTTACTATATTCAAGCACAAAAGAACATTTATGAAGGAAGAAATAACTAGTTACAAAAAGAGGGAGCATGTAATTTAACACTGTTCAGCCATAAAAAGGAGGTAGGTACCGACACATGCTGCAGCCTGGGTGAGCCTTGAGATCACTGTGCTAAGTGAAGGAAGCCAGATATGAAGGCCACACACTGTGTGATTCCATTTATACACGAAATGGAGAATTCACAGAAAGACAGGACACAGATTTCCACCGTCAGAGTGGTGGTAATTTGTGTCTGGATCTTAATCTATAAAGGTGACTGAGTGACAACACTGCCATCGAAAGAAAAGCTTAAGTTACTCACAGTTCCCCCTGAAACAAAAGGTCTGGTACTGCAGAGGCTCCAGAGCTGGTCTGCAGGCAGGAAGGAGCGAGCGGAAGGCCAGGGGCTGCAGCCTTTCTCGGAATTTCCGTGGGGAAAGCAGAGCAGGGTAAACAGACTAGGATTGGCTGGTTTGAATGATTCCAGCAGGCTGTGGGGCCCGGAGAAGATTTAGGGCAGGAAGAAACACTGGCTTGGTATGTGAGTCAGACAGAGGAGGTTGAGAGTATGGACTGCAGACTGGCTGGTGTGTATACGAAAAGTGAACGCACTAACAAATTTACTGTCTACAGGAATTAGTCAGCCCTGGGAAGGGCAGTCTCTCCTCAACCAGCAAGAGCCCCCAAGATGGCAAAACATTAAAAAAAAACAAAACCATTAAAAATATAATGAATATGGGGGATGGAGGGAGGTATGGGAAGAGATGACTTAATGAGTATGGCGCTTCCTTTTGAAGTGATATACAAAGGTTTCGAAACTACAGAGTAATGATGGCTGCACAGTGTTGTAAAAAATATCACTGAACTGCAAACTGCAAAATGATTAAAACGGTTGTTTAAAGTGGTTAGAAAAATGGGTGGGGGGGCAAAAATCTGATACAGTTTCTTTCAGCCGGAGGTTTAATGATGTTTGAGTAAGCAATGATAATCAGAAACCATTTTTTAAGGGAGTATATTTATAATTCTGAACAAAAATTCCTTGTGTGTGTGGGAGCGGGTTACAAGGAAGAGAAAGGTCAGAGAACACTGAAGACCCAGGGAAGCCACAGACCCTGACCAGACTTCAAAGAATCATAATGAAAAAGAAGAGTGAGCACGGGTCACAGTAAGCTAGGAGTAGCAACCAGGAGAATAGAAAGAAAATCTGTAGTTTTTCAACTCAATTTAAGAAAATTCAGTATGTATATTAGAATGGGGGTGGAGGTGGGAGGGAAAAAAAAAAAACAAGGAAAAGACAGTGTTACAAATAGAAAATACAGACTAAGAAGAAATATGTGTATTATTCTAGTCCCCCAGTTTTTCTGCTTATGTACCCTCTAGAAATATTTAGAAAAATTATATACCCTGTTGCATATTTTTAAGGCGACATCTATAATTTTTTATGGGAAACATGGTGAGCCAGGGACGAAAGAGCAGATAAAACCAAGGAGGATGCGGGAACATAGGGACAGAGAGACCAGACCCTTATCACCCCTCCCGCCCCCATGCTGTAACTGTTAATGGAACAGTATAACCCGTTTCCCCTCCCGCCCCAGAGGGAGAAGGCATCTGCCCTACTCTTCCCCTACCCAGTATACATGCCTCATTCAACCAGCAAACAACCAGCAAGACCCCTATCCCACTCCTTGTACCCTGGCTATAAAAGTGGACTAAGGACCCCTGTTCAACGTTGGTTCTCCCTTGAGCTGGCCCGCTGTTCTAACAGCGTCTCCCACTCTAATAATTAAACTTTATTTCCCTCTCATTCTGTCTCACATCTGGAAATTCTCTTCCAACCCGCACTGGGACCACGACAGGAAGTTCAGATGATTGCAAAGGATTTAATACTTAGAAACATCATACATGGTATGCGTGCATTAAATATGCTTAGTATTTATAAATGCAATTTAAGTTCTTTCAGTTTATGAAAAAGGTCTGCCCTAAAATTTCACTGGCAGAGCCTGTCTGCTCTATCAAACTGTCCGGCCACATCAGTTTCACTTTCTACTCAGAAAAAACTTGACTAATTTTCCAACTCTAACATGCTTATCCACACCACAGCGAGAGAATTCTTATTTTTAGAACAGACAACTAGACAGGTAGAGGCCCAGCACTCTGCACAAAACTGGCAGCCTGGATGAAACAAGAGCTGTCCCCTTCGCTATTTCCTACAGATGCTGTCTTTACTTGGCTCGAAGGAGGCCCCTTCAGGAACAACGCATTCTCAAATTACTCCTCTGTTTGGTCCACCGAAGGTTACTGTATCCTGCAGCAACCGATCTTCATAAGATTTGGGAAGGGCAAGCGAGATGCCTGCCTCTCTCCATGCAGTGAGAAAAGTGGAACCGCGACGGGTCACGTGAGGAAGGGAAGTCAGCACACCCCAGACACACGGAACCGGGAGCTCCGGAAACTGATCCCCTTCAGGCTGCCTCTGCCGGTGCAGCCCTGGGGAGGCCCGACACCCCCCACCCCAGGAATGACCGTGCCCCACTCTGAAAGCAGCTGCCCTAACAGTCATGACCTACTGTAAAGGGGTTGGAATCACTGGTCAACAGACACGGAATACAACACATTGGAATGGACAAAAAAAAAAAAAAGGAACCAGAGTTATCCAGTCAACATAAGCCAGTTAAAACAAAAGGATACTTCAAGACTGAAAATAAATGGAAAGCTATAAGGCAAATAAAAATAAAAAGAACACTTGATAGCATTTTTAATATCAAACAACTTAAGGAGAAAAAACATGATGAGGGATCCAGAAAAATATTAAACATGAAAAAATAATCATGAGCACAAACGTATGTAGTTTCAACCATGTAATGAAAAAATAATGGGGAGAAATAATTAAATAAACCATCCCAGGGAAATTTTAGAAATATATGATTTACTAGATCTCTCTAAAACAAAGTAAAAAAAAGTAGGAGGCATTAGTTCTCCACTCAGATATTCCTTGCTTTAAAGTTCTATTTATTTCAAGTTAGAAAACTCAAAACCATAGAAAGATACCGAAGATAAATTAAGGCCCTGCCCCTCTCCTCTCCTCTGGTCCACTCTCCCCAGAATGTCTGTATGGAGTCAGTTCAGTTCAGTTGCTCAGTCGTGTCCAACTCTTTGCGATCCCATGGACCACAGCATGCCAGGCCTCCCTGTCCATCACCAACTTCCAGAGCCTACTCAAACTCATGTCCACTGAGTCAGTGATGCCATCCAACCATCTCATCCTCTGTTGTCCCCTTCTCCTCCTGCCCTCAATCTTGTCCAGCATCAGGGTCTTTTCCAATGAGTCAGTTCTTCACATCAGGTGGCCAAAGGATTGGTGTTTCAGCTTCATCAGTCCTTCCAATGAATATTCAGGACTGATTTCCTTTAGGATGGACTGGTTGGATCCCCTTGCAATCCAAGGGACTCTCAAGAGTCTTCTCCAACACCACAGTTCAAAAGCATCAATTCTTCTGCACTCAGCTTTCTTTATAGTCCAACTCTCACATCTATACATGACTACTGGAAAAACCATAGCCTTGACTAGACGGACCTTTGTTGGCAAAGTAATGTCTCTGTTTTTTAATATTTTGGAGCCCCCAAAAATAAAGTCAGTCACTGTTTCCACTGTTTCCCCATCTATTTGTTATGAAGTGATGGGACCAGATGCCATGATCTTAGTTTTCTGAATGTTGAGCTTTAAGCCAACTTTTTCACTTTCATCAAGAGGCTTTTTCATTCTTCTTCACTTTCTGCCATAAGGGTGGTGTCATCTGCGTATCTGAGATTATTGATACTTCTCCCGGAAATCTTGATTCCAGCTTGTGCTTCTTCCAGCCCAGCATTTCTCATGACGTACTCTGCATATAAGCTAAACAAGCAGGGTGACAATATACAGCTTTGATGTACTCCTTTTCCTGTTTGGAACCAGTCTGTTGTTCCATGTCCAGTTCCAACTGTTGCTTCCTGACCTGCATACAGGTTTCTCAAGAGGCAGGTCAAGTGGTCTGTTATTCCCGTTTCTTTCAGAATTTTCCACAGTGTATTGTGATCCACACAGTCAAAGGCTTTGGCATAGTCAATAAAGCAGAAATAAATGTTTTTCTGGAACTCTCTTGCTTTTTCCATGATCCAGAAGATGTTGGCAATTTGATCTCTGGTTCCTCTGCCTTTTCTAAAACCAGCTTGAACATCTGGAAGTTCACGGTTCACGTACTATTGAAGCCTTGTTTGGAGAATTTTGAGCATGATTTTACTAGCGTGTGAGATGAGTGCAATTGTGCAGTAGTTTGAGCATTCTTTGGCATTGCCTTTCTTTGGGATGAAAATTGACCTTTTCCAGTCCTGTGACCACTGCTGAGTTTTCCAAATTTGCTGACATATTGAATGCAGCACTTTCACAGCATCATCTTTTAGGACTGGAAATAGCTCAACTGGAATTCCATCACCTCACAAATCTCACTTATCACAGTGATGCCTCCACTACACCTCTGTCCCCTTGCGGGGAGGCACTAGAGGAAGCACTGCTTCTTGGATGGACTTGTGTAATTCATCATCTGCAAGAGTGACGCAGGGACAACGTGCGGGCACCCTGAAAATGTCAGGCCAGGAGAGAGAAGCCCGTCAAAAGAACCACACGCTACAAGATTCCATTTACTGAAATGCCCAGTGTAGGCAGATCCACAGAGACAGAAGTAGCTTGGTGGTTGCTGGGGGAAGGGACTGGGGGGAAATGGGAAAGGACGGCTAAGCGGTACAGAATTTCCCCTTCGGTGACAAAAATGGTCCAAAATTCACTGTGGTAACAGAGGCAAAACAGAATATATTAAAGTGTACTGAACACTACACTTTAACTGGATGAATTTAATGGTATGTAAATTATGTCTGAATAAAGTTATGATTTAAAAAACACCCCCAATATAGCAACTGCAATGCTTCCAAATGGGTTGGTTATGAATTGGTGGGACTTGGAGGCTGTTGAGGAAAATCACCTCACCATTCTGGCTCACATCAGAAATAATCCCAGTAGAAAGGACCTCAAGGAGGGTGACAACTCTCAAGTGATGTCAGCCTTCTAGAGAACGAAGTGAAAATAGAAGGAAACGGGATTTCTGACTAAAAAGGCCTTCCCGGAATCTAGCTGTTGCAGTGTACGTGCTCTGTGACTTCAAGGCAATGCCCATGAACTTGAACTGTGCTCAGGCTTTAAGGGAAGTCTAGGAACTTGGCCCAAGAACAATTAACTTCTCAAGCTCTAAGTTGAGTATCTGAATGTTTCCAAGCCTTCTGCCTCCTTTCAGTGACGTGCAACGGCTTTAATAAGCATTTGAAGATAACAGGACACATTAGCTAGTTAACTATTAATCATAACTATAACTCCAAAGGGGCAGGACACTGAGGAACCATTTTTCATCATTCCAACTACTGGTGCTTTTTGTTTGTTCCTCAGAACTTCTGTTTTGCTTTGGTTTTGATTTTTACTTCATTTGGAATGAGTTTAATGCCTGTCTGGATATGAGTAACCATCACCACAACCAGACTGAGCTCCTGTACCCCCAAAACTCCCTCCACTACCCCTTCGGGCTCACACCTCCCCCTGCCACTTTCTCCCACTGACCTGTTCTCCATCGCCACCGTTTCCTTTCATAGAATGTTATACTAATGCAGTCTCTATATGCTTAACTTCATAAGAAGCTGCCAATGGCACTGTCTTCCAGAGTAGCTGTTCCATTTCTGTTCCCACCAGCAACGCCAGAGAGCCGTACCCGAACCCGCACTTGGCACCGTCAGGGTTTTCTTTATTTCAGCCGTTTCAGTAAACGTGTTGCCATACTTCGCTGGAATTGTAACTTGCGTTTCTCTGATGACTGAGGATGCTGTGTCTCTCCATGTGCTTGTCTGCCTTCTGTACATCCTCTCTGGTGAAATGTCCATTCAGTATTTTGCCTGCTTTTTAAACCCAGGCTGTTCTATCACTGCTAAGCTTTGAGAGTTTCTCCACACGTTCTGCAGACGAGGCCTTGGGGTGTGCGATCATTTTCCCAAGGCTGTCTTGTGCCTTTTCATTGCTCCCCACAGTGTCTTTTCACAGAGTTAACAGGTTTTAATTTTGAGGAAACCAAAATTATTTTAATTTGACTAAGTCCAATTCATCTTTTTTCTTTTATGGATGGTTGCTTTGGGTCAAACCCTTTGCCTGACCCTAGGTCATGAAGGTTGTCTCCGGTTTTCTCCCAGAATTTTTATAGTTTCGTATTTTACACTTGGGTTTAGCATCCATTTGGAGGTAACTTTTGTCCAATGCGTAGGAGTTAGGTCAAAGTTCATTTTTGGGGGCATACTCACATCTAATTGTTCCAACTTGAACATCTGCTGAAAAGACATTGGTTTGTTCATTGAACTGCCTTTGCACCTTTGCCAAACATCAGTTGTCTAACATCTCCCTAAGTCATCTTGAAAAATCACGAGGTACCTTACTGGTATCGTACACACATCTCATTATTGGAACACAGAATTTGAATGAGGAGCACTGAATGGGTATTTGACTCAGTTATTTAGTGATACACGCCGTGAGGTATGTAACCAGGCCCTGTCAGGCTGGAGCACAGAAGGAATGATGTGATCAGGTTTTGGTATCACAATATGAGAGGTACTGGCCCCTGGAAACATTCTGGGAGGGTGACTAAGCCAGTGAGGCAAGCCGCCATTAGAACACATAAGGCCTGGCTGAGAGACGAAGGGAAGCGAGAGCACGCGCTCTGGGCCTATGAAATGGAGCTCACTGGAGAGGCAGAACGCTGCTTTGATGGGATCCCGAGGGAGGTAATCAGGGCCAGTGGCTGCAAGCAGGGAATGTGCTCGATGCTGGAGTCGGAGATGGACAAGCTATGCTTCCTGCTTTAGAGTGGGAAAACTGTTTGGGTTTGACACAGGCCATCCGGTCAGTTTTAAGTGTAAGGGCCATCTGTTTTATAGGAGGCTGGATGGAATGATTTGTTTGAGTTTGATTCTGTGTGACTGCCAAAGCTGGCCCAACGGACTGTTTTGAACAGATGACTTGTTTCTGTCTTTGGGTTTAATGGCCTCGTGAAGAGGCTCAGGTCACGTGAAAGAGATCTGCCCACGGTCTCAAAACAGTGGTTGCAAAACTGAATTTGGAAACCAAGCCTCCTGATGCTTAGTCCAGGACTTCTTTTTACTGTTTGTCAAAATTTTTAGTCAACACTGTGTTCGCTGAAGACTCGCTGGGAAAGATTAGAGGACAGGAGGAGAAGAGGATGAGCTGTCTGGATGGCATCACGGACTCAAAGGGCATGAGTCTGAGCAAATCCCGGGAAACGGTGAAGGACAGGCTTGCTGCGGTCCACAGGGCAGCAAAGAGCCAGGCACGACTGTGACTGAAGAGCAACAACAAATCACCCAGTGCCTCCTTTCTGTACAGTGTCTCCTGGGTTCTTCTGACCCTTTGCATTTTCAGTCTTGCAGGCTCACTGTCTCAGAAGCCTTTAAAGAGAATGGAATCCTACACCTGAAATTTCAACATTTTTGTTTTCAATGACAAGATGGAGGGAAAATATTGCATCACATCAGACAGGTCTCTTCTCAAGATTTTAGTTCTGCTCTGAGCTGCTTCTGGGTGACCTACTGCTCTAATTAGGCTGGAAGTCAACTTGGCTTTCATGGGATTCAGGATAATGGCTGGAGGAAAAAGTTGTCAAGACTGCTTATCATCATCA
Organism: Bos indicus; assembly: GCF_029378745.1. NCBI lineage: Eukaryota > Metazoa > Chordata > Mammalia > Artiodactyla > Bovidae > Bos > Bos indicus. Next base: position 65,067,708 of record NC_091780.1, on the reverse strand, counting down.
GGGCTCACAGTGGCCTCACAGCATTCCAGGAATTCATCGATTCACTCCATGATGCATTCTGCTGGTTAACCATAAACACAGACTCACAGGGAGAACAAAAATCACGGAGTGATTTAGTCTTAATTAATATACTGGAGACAGAACAAAGCAGACACATAGTAACACTGGAACTTATTGCCAGTCCCCTCCCCAAGCTCCCCAGGCAGGGGCGCGGTGCAGGAGGAAGTCACCGAGGACCCATGCTGGCTGTCCCATCTCCTCCTTCCTCACGTGTGCTCAGCCACAGGAGGAGAGAGAAGCAACCCCAGCCCGTTCTGGCTGAGAGAGTTCTGGCGAGGATCAAAGCAGATGATGGGTGGGGAAGAGTGAAAAAGCACTGTCCCCAGGGGAGAGATGTATTCACGTAACAAGCACACGTGGGCGCCTGTGACAGGGCATGCACTGTGCGGAACACCAGGCAGGTGATGTGAAATGAAACACACGCCTGCACTCAGGACGGTCAAACGCAACATGCTGCTGGCTGCAAGGACACTGCTGGGAGAGCACGGGGTGACCTGAGTGCGCAGGAGAGCGCTGCTCCCAGGCAGGGCAGTTAGGAGCAGCGACTGTGCACGTTCAGCCTGAACAGGGGATTAAGGCAGCAGAAGACCGTGCTAGAGTTTAGAAAATATCTCACTCTATTTCATATGATGCTCAAGAGAATCTGCAAAGTGGGTCCTGGTTTTATGATTACCCTTACTCTTAAAAATCAGTGAGGCTTCCCTGGTGGCTCAGCGGTAAAGAATCCGCCTGCCAATGGAGGAGACATGGGTTCAACCCCTGGGTCAGGAAGATCCCCTAGAGAAGTAAATGGTAACGCACTCCAGTATTCTTGCCTGGAAAATGCTATCGACAGAGGAGCCTGGTTGTCAGAGAGTTGGACAGGACTTAGCAACTGAACAACAACGCTATAAAGCAGAGGCTCCCGACCAGGGAGGTTACTGGTATGCAGCAGGTGAGACCGACCACGCTGTAAACAGCCTGCAATACACAGGGCAGCCCCCACAACAAAGGATCACCTGGGCCCAAATGTCAACTGTGCCAATGTGGAGCAGGCCTGCTGAAAAGGAGACAGGCCCACAGAGAAGCAGCAGCTTATTTAAAAAGCCACAGCGAGTTAGTGGAAAGGCTGGAACCTGAACGCAGGTCTCCTGGCACCTCAGACAGGTGTCCCAGGTCATACAGCCTTCACCGCTCTACACCTGGGCAGCAGAGGAAACGAGCCTGAAGGAGAGGGGCCGGGGCAGGAGCTTGGCTGATGCTGGAGACCTGGAGTCAGAGCAGCACCAACAGGGAGAGGGGGAGGAGAGAGACTAGGGGAAAGAGAAAAGCAGAGGAGGAGGCAGGCAGTGGAGGTCTATTTCTGACTCCTAGCTAGAACAGCCTTTAACATTTCTACAGCGATCTGCATTTAAAGAGGCTGGTTTCACACTCTCAGTCATCACAACAGTCTCATCAGTGCGGTAGGTCGGTGGTGGAAGAGGCCAAGATAAAAACATATTTTCTGAAGCTCAGAAGGATGAAACGCTTTACCCAGCGTTCCCGAGCTTGCAGAGCAGGGCAGGCCTCGGTCAGCACCCTCTCGGGCAGCTGACAGGCACCTCGCCCCAGCCTGATGCAGCCCACAAAGGGGGCGCGGAGAGGGGGGAGGTCCCTCTGAAAGGGCTGCGCTGTGAGGGCAAGCACGCAGGCCCCCGGTGGTGGAGGCGGAGGCCCTGATTGGAGGCTGGCTGCCTAACTGCAGGGCGCCCCCGCCTCTCTGCGCATCGCTGCCTGTCCTCACGGTGAGAGAACCACCAGCTCACCTTGAGGAGCCCTCCCTGCTCTGCAAACCAAGTCCAGTCTATTTTTAAATTCTCTATTCCACAGAAGCCAATGATGCTGCTTCTGAGGGTAGCCAATGAAAACTGTTACTAGGGAGGCAGCTGCTATAGCTGAGCTCCTTAGCCTCTGCTGACAGGAGATAGAATTACTTTGTTAATGAGCTAATTTTTTAAAAAAAAAAAAAACTGTCTTCTTAAAAAATATCTTTGTTCAAAAAGCCTGGCTGCTGTTTCAGGCAGTTCTGCTGCTGACGGCTTAGCTCCCACTAACGTTTCTCCTGTGACCGATGCCCTCACCGGGCTTCAGGGACGCACGGGGTAGGTGTGGTGGACAGGGGACAAACAGGCTACAGCTGCCGGGCTCCAGGTCTCAGGGAAACGCGTCACCTTCCAGGACTGTCATCTAAGCTTTAAAATGAGGGGTGGGATGAGCAGGTCCCCTGAGCACACTCGGCACTGAGGCTCACACCATGTTGAGTCTGGTCTGAGTCAGCTTCTTTGTTTCCACTCTGCTTGTGAAGATTAAATAAAACAATGAATGGGGAAAAACTCCTGAAAAACAGGACATGTCACTGTCAGAGAAGCTTGTCAGAGGGGTGTGGAGCTCTAGAAATACAGGGAAGGCCATTTATCCGGGTGCCAGTTTATTTGTTCACAGGGGTCTCCAGCAGTAGCTCTCAACTAAGGAATGCAGCTCATTCAGTGCAATGGGAAAAATTCGAGACAAAGTTCCACCGCAAGTAATTACGATGAAGTAGCAACATTTGCAAGAATTACCTTTTCCCCATCACCAAGCCAAATCAAAGTCACACCACAACATCATGTTTGCTACTTTACATTACAGTGTGATCTTTCTGGCAGAGTGGTGGAATCACATTCCATACAACCCTGGGTGGGCACTTCCTAGTTTGGGGGACTCTTCAACTTCCACTGAATTGCACTTCAATTTCATCAGTCTAGATCCAGCTAATTACAGAGTTCATGATTTAAAAATTTAAAAAACCAAAAAAACCCCTATTGACAGGGTAACAGGCAGGAAGGCCAGGGGTCTCCAAATGGAGGAAATAGCCTGCAAGTGTCAGACATTTTTATCTCTCTTAAGCGGCAGGAGGAAACAAACTAGCAATATTTTTTCCTTCTCTATACAAATTTAAAGGGAGGTTTCTCTTAAAATACTGTGTTGCCATAATGACACCTGGTTTGGCCTGAAGTTAGCTATTCTTGAGCCTAGAGATAACCAGTGCCTTTTTCTTATGGAAATGTTCGTCTTAAGCTATGCTAATGTACTATGCCTTTACCCCAAACTCTGTCTCCAAGTCGGTTCAGCCTCTTGGCCCAGAACCTACTTGACAAACCAGTATGGATATTGTTCCCCTAATCTATGTAAATGAAACTATTTGTATGGTGATCTGTTCTTCTTCAAGATTCAAGTTAATCATTTTATGGCCCAGGATAAACCATTTGGCGCCAAGACTATCCCAAAATGCTTCTTATGGGTGAGGGGCCTGGTGCCATTTTGAATTTTAAGACATTCCTTTCTTTCATTAACAGACTGCTAGTGACTATGTAACATCCAGCTGAAGACTAGCAGGCGGGTACTCTTTCTGCCCCCTTCTGATGCCTGTATCAGAAGCCTTCTCTATCTCCTTTATACTTTAATAAAACTTTATTACACAAAACCTCTGAGTGATCAAGCCTCGTCTCTGGCCCCGGATTGAATTCTTCTCCTCCGGGGGCCAAGAATCCCGGTGTATTCGCGTGATTCAACAACAACCTTTCACTATCATCTTGGCCTGCCATCTGTGAACTAATGTATCTGTGTTTGCACACGCTGCTACCACCTGACACTTCAGTGGAGTGTCTTCGAAGTCGCTGCCTTTAAGTCATATATGCGACAGTGACTAGATCTAGCTGCTCTAGCCGTCAGGCCTTCAGGGGATCATCAACTCCACATCCCCAGGAGATCATCAACTCTTCACAAAGCCTTTGAGCTCTAAAATTTTAATAATCTCGATTTCCCACCAATACCAGCCTCTTTTTCAACTTTGAGTTCACAGCCAGGAAATGATTACTCAAGGTCCTGCCCAAACTGATTGACAACAGACAGACCTACCTGTGAACCCGCAAGGGAAAAGACAGGGCAGACACCACCTCGCTCCATCCAGCTGTGTCCACTGCAGCGCTGTGTCCTCTGGGAAACCACCCCTAACTGAGTCACTGGGTGGGACGCTGCTTCGGTCGTCTCTGCAGCCCCAGGCCCCAGTGCAGGACCAGACACGGGCAGTTGCTTAAATGGAAGACTACTGGATGAAGAAGTACAGTCTGTGACCGTGAAATGGCCTGACCCTGGGACCACAAGACGCAGACCAGCGCGAGCTCTGTCCTTGAGCAGCAGAGGGACCCCAGGCAGATCTCTTCACCTCTCTGCTGCTGCTGCTGCTGCTGCTAAGTCGCTTCAGTCGTGTCCGACTCTTTGCGACCCCGTAGACGGCAGCCCACCAGGCTCCGCCGTTCCTGGGATTCTCCAGGCAAGAACACTGGAGTGGGTTTCCACTTCCTTCTCCAATGCATAAAAATGAAAAGTGAAAGTGAAGTTGCTCAGTCGTGTCCGACTCTTCACAACCCCATGGACTGCAGCCTACCAGGCTCCTCCGTCCATGGGATTTTCCAGGCAAGAGTACTGGAGTGGGGTGCCATTGCCTTCACCTCTCTACCCCTGGCCTATTTCATCACCTGTAAGATGATCTAATAAGGTGACTGATTCTGATGCTGCCTGGGACTGATGAGGCGACAGCAGACCTAGAAGCCACAGGTATCCTGCAAAGCTAGGACAAAAGCAGTGGGCTGTTTCATACGTGTATATAAAGAAACCTTTTCTAGCCTGGCCTTTGGGATAAGAACTGTCACCCAGAACTTTTCCTAGATGCTCCCTGCCCTGTAAACAAGAAGGATGCCATGCTAATCTCACGTGCTAGCAGCCTCCATAAAATCCTAAACTCAAGAGACACTGCCCTTGGGGCACAGAAGAAAGAGCCCAGGAGGCACGTGACTTGGGCAGCTGGTCCTGAGTCTCCCATCCGTCCCCCATTGGCCTCGGACAAGCGAGTCCCCTCTCTGCCTCAGTGTCCTGACAAGAAGAGATCCCCTCAAAGCTTCCTCGTCTGGCTCCTGCCCCTCAGTGGTCCCCCACTTTCCCATAGCCCTTTCACAGGCGGCTCTAACTTCATCAACCCCATGCAGGAGGCTCACCACCCTCGGATGGGGTGGTATCAACACACCGGCTGGAACGAGCTCCTCTGTCATCGTCTCTGTGCCCAGATTTTCTTTGAACAGTTTCTGCTTTTTATTCCCCCTTAGGGGAAAGCACGAATGCAGTCCCCACGACCACAAATTATGCTGTCATGTCTCCCACATTTGGGGAAATCGCAGGGGTCAGCACATCCAGAGTGCAATGGAAAGCCTCGCCCTGGGAAAACCACCTTCGTGATCATGGAATCTCCCCTGCCAGGTAAGTAAGAGTTTCTACTTTAATAAAGGCTCCTGTAACTTATTTGGCAGGCAACCTAGAAATCCTTTCCAATTCCTCATCGAATTATTTGCCAAGAACTGATAGCCCAGATCAAACCCCGGGAGTTCTCACCTGGACTAACTTGGCTTCCTAAGAGGCTTCCCTGTCTCCAGATATAGCACCTTCAAACCCACCTCTCACAGTTCCAAGAATAACCGGGTAAAACGCAAATCTGATGACATCAGGTGCTCACATAAAGCCCTCTGAAGAGGACGGCTCTCCTGCGGGAAGTGGTATAAAGCCCTCCCAAGCCTCAGCACTGGGGAGCTTATTCCTGGCATGTGCCCCGGCCGGTCTCGTCCCGTTGGTCCATCCCTGTCCCCACCCCACGCCCCCAGCACGTGGGAGGACCACTGTCAGGCCCTGTCTCTGCCGGAGCCTTTTCAGCATACGCCCAGCAGCACGTGCACGTCAGGTCCCCCAACCCCAGGTCTGCAGCTCGGATCCCACGACAAGGTCTGTTTCTGGGTCTGCCACTGTGGGCTCCGCGAGGGGAGTCACCAGGTTTGACTTTATCTTCCCGGCAGCCTGGGAGTGCTCAGCCCGTGTTTATTTTCCTATGGCTTTGTATGAAGCTTTCTCAACAGCTTTTTCTTTCTTTCTTTTTAAATAGAAAGTGCATCCTCTTTTTTTTTTAAATATTTATTTGAGGCACACAGGATCTTCAATCTTCCTCCTGGGCATCTGTGACCTAGTTCCCAGACTAGGGATTGAACCCAGACCCCCTGCACTGACAGCACGGAGTCTTACCACTGGAGCCCTAGGGAAGTCTTTGGACAGTTCTAACATGGGATTCCGGATAGAGGGGTTGCTGCTGCGTGTGTGTGTTTAAGCAAAACCTCTGTGTTTAAGAAAAGTCACGAGTCATGAAGAATTAAAAGACTTTAAATTAGCAAGCTCTGTCTGGGGGCTGCAGGTGCCAGCTCTGCATCTCTTCTCTGCCTGCCCTGTGCACGGTCCAGTGTGCTGTGAGCTCCCCAACCCTCCCCTCCCTCACAAATGGGGGCGCGCCACATGTCTCGCTCGACGCTGGAGGTGTGCAGCCTGGCTCCTGGATCCATATTCCCCTGAAACTGCACACCACGTTGTGGCTTAAGCACGTTGGACTTTCTCAGCGACGCTGTTAATAATTTCCATTAGTTTTTCAAAAGGGCTCCAAGTCACCAGAAAGAGCATTCCCACTCCCCCAGCAGAAAGCACAGGGGCTGCCTCGAGCTAGGGGCTGCTGCTGAAGCCCTGTCACGGGGTGTTCCTGCTCAGGGACCACTGCCCACAGACATGGGGGTTAAAGGGGGCAGAGTCTCCACGGTGCTCTCATCAGGAACAGAGAAACCAGGAGTAATTCACGGAGCGTTTGGAAACCTCCAAAAGCAGTGAAACCCAATACAGAGCAAGGAAACTGCACAAATCTGGAGATTCTATTTGGCTCAGCAATTTCGAGTCCATTTGCTAAATGCAATAATGTAACAGAGGTCTGAGTTCCTCCTCAGTTCAGGGGGACTCAGGAGCTGCAGGGTCCAAAGCCATGCCTTGAGGCACATGTGACCAGGAGCAGCAGAAATGGGGCAGGTCTGAGGAGTGATACTAGTGTAAAAGACACACCAGACTTCAAAGACTTAGGACCAAAAGTCGTCTAATAATAGCTCATCACTAATTTATATGTTGATTACGTGTTGAAATTATAGTATTTTAGATACAGTACTTTAGATAAGATTGCTGAAATTAATTTTATCTGTTCCTTTTACTTAACAGGGCGATTAAGTATTTAAAACACTGCACATGGCTCTGACTTGCAGCTTGGGTTCTGTTTCTGTCGGTCAGGGCTGCTCTAGAGGACACGGCACCACTATTCACTAATCTCTGATTCAATTCACTCTGTCAGTGCTTAAGTAATTGATTCCTGCCTTAGAAATGTCCTACTCTCTGCAAATCAAAAGCAAAACTTTCAGAGAGAGTTTTCTAAGACAGGCATTCGCATTTTCACAAAAATAAAAAACTGTTCGCCAAAGAGTATCTGGAAAAATACACTCACTTAGACAAATTGATCCATCGGGTCCAAATCCATGGTGCAAGCCACTTGGTGATATATTATAGAAAATGTCATATCCGGGGTATACGTCTAATAATCGTCTCTCTCTAAAGACTTTTCCTGAGCACCTACTGCATACTGGACTCTTCACATCTGTTATCATTCTTTCCATTTTAGATACGAGTGAACTGGAGCTAGGAGCGGCTCAAGGCCACTGGCAGGTGGCAAGTCGCCCGGGAGCCAGGCCACGGTACACGGCGTGCTCCACTCCCCCTCCTCTCCCCACACTGTAATGAAGGCACAGACATCACGCCTCTGGTTAGGGAAGCTGTCCTGCGAGGCAGACGTGGGAGGCTATCCATCACCGCATTGAAGGAGGGCATTCAAAGCCGTGTGAAGGACTTGCCCACATCTCACGGCTTGCTGGAGCACAGTCTCACACCCAGGCGTTCTTGTAGCTTTTAAATGTATCCTCTCCATGCTGCCACACACCACTTCCTCCTTTAATTAATACTGTGTTCCTGAAGGTCTTAGAATTAAAGGGGACATCAGAAGGTAGACTATTATTGCCAATAATAGTCACATTCATATTCAAAGACAAAACATACATGACTGTACATTATATATTCCTATATTATGAATGTAGTAACGACACCATGACTTTTTAGTGTGAGACTTCACACATTCGTCAGCTCTTCCATGCTCACCATGCCATGCTAATTTGAAAGAGGGAGAACCTGAGGCACAAGACAGTTGAGTGACTTTGACGAACGGAGCTACTCGTGGACCAAATCAGAATTACACGTGAGGACAACAGAGTTAACCGGGGAAGCCTTTCCTCTTGGTCTCTAACTCCAGCGAAGGTCTGACTGACTGATGTATAAACTTCGAGGTAGGTAGGAAAATGTCAAAGCAAAAAGAGCGGGAAGATACATAGAAACGGTTAACTTCTCGTGAGGGAAGTGCGTTTACCGTGTGTGGGCATCCGGTCTGGCTTTGCTCTGCCCTGTCTGGGCCTCGGGTCCTCAGCTTTCCCGGGGCTGCACTTCCCCTCCTTACAGGGCAGGGGGAGAAAGGCAACAGAACAGGAGTCGTCAGATGAGAGTCCTAGACCCAGCTCTGCTGAGAGCTACCCTGGCAATCATGCCCAAGTTCAGACCCTTTCCCGCTCTGTTTCCTCATCTGTAAGAGGGAGGTAATTCCTAACTTGCTGAGTGTGGTGTTAATTAAATAACGTATTATAAATAGAGCTCTTGGCACTTAGTAGCGGAATTTACAGAAGCTGTCCCATCTGTATCCTATGGTCTAGCTCTGAATGATAAACGAAGATATAATAACTATAAATTGCCCAAGACACAGAGGGTGTTCAGTAAATATTACTTCCCTTTCCCGCTGAAGTGCCTCAAGGGACCCCAGTGAAAATTAAAAGTACTTAAATACTGGGTCCAAAAATGTGGCTCCTAGCGCAATGAGCCAGAGAAGAGCTCAAGAGCTTTTTCAGTTCTAAAGATGCCTTTTCTTCTTCTGAAAGTACCCCCCAGGCCCTTCACAGACTGTCTTCAGACGAGATCCTGAGTCGCCTGAGCATCCTATTCTCTGTTTTAAATGTGTCTGCATCAGTCAGCTTGGGCGGCGGTAATGAAATACCACACACTGGGTGTCCAGCAGTCGCAACTCCCTTCCTTATAGGAGGAGGAGGCCGAAGTCCAGATAGAGGTATGGACAGGTGGCTTCCTTGAGAGGCCTCTCCCCTGGCCTGTGGATGACGCCCCTCCCTGCACTTCACACAGCCTTCCCCTCTGCAGGTCTCCTGGAGACTCTGCTCTTCTTAAAGGAACAGTCCCAGTGGACGAAGCCTCCAGCCTTATGACCAGTTTGACCTTCAGTACCTCCTTAAAGGCCCCATCTCCAAATACAGTCACACTGGGGCTGAGAGCTTCGACCCACAAATATAGGGGGACACAATTCAGTCCACAAGTGTCCCAGACCACAATCCTCTGTTGGAAGCCTAATGGATACAATCCAGTGGACGTGCTCTGACAGTTGTGAAGATTACCGGGGCACTCATCTCCTCTGGAGGTAAAAACGGTACAGGTTTTACTCTGTTTTTATTTATCTTGCATGGTTTTGAATTATTTGGGATTCTTTAGGTTGTAAGTGACAGACACTAACGGGGAAAAATGGAATAAGTTCATACAGTGCAAAAAAGATAAGGCTCTTGGCTAAGTCTGGATTGAGCAGGACGGCACACGGGACACCCAGGCTCGACGACGCCAGGCGAGTTCCGTTTCTTTGGCCTCTGCTGAACCCTACCACCCTCTCTGGCTTCATTTTCAGACGGTCTTTACCCACATGGTGGGAAAGAGGGCTATAATGACTTGAGGCTTTCTTGATCCCGACATGACGGCACCTTTCCTAACAGCTCTAGCCCAGCAGGGGTTCCACAGAGGACTCAGTCACCCTGCACCTGAGCCAGTCACCACGGCAGGGGCTGGGTCGTGGCCAGCCCACACAGACTGCATGACCGGGCCAGGTGACCAGGGGCGGGCTGCTGCTTCCCCTCTACCTAACCCACCTCTCCAGAAACGGCTGTGCGCACAACACAGCCTCTCTCGAGGAGTAACAGCGCTATTCCAGGGAACAAACAGGTGTGCTAAAACATAATTTGGTTGTCTCTCTCTTTAAAAATCTCCTGGGACTTCCCTGGTGGTGCAGTTGATGGGAACCCACTTGCCAAGGGAGGGGCCATGGGTTTGATCCCCGGTCCGGAAAAATTCTACAAGCTGCAGAGCAACTAAGCCCATGAGCCACAACTACTGAGCCTGTGCTCCAGAGTCCATGCTCCGCGACAGGGAAGCAACTGCAGTGAGAAGGCCATGGGCTGCAAAGAAGAGCAGCCCCTGCCGGCCGCAACTAGATAGCCTGTGCACAGCATCAAAGACCCAGAACGGCCAAAAATAAACAAACAAAAATACCCAGACTCTCAATATTTGTGCCACATCTGACCTACTGAAATACCCTTAAGCTCATCTCTGTCTCTCTGGCCGGGTGCTGAAACACAACTCCCCTTCATGGACCACAGACCTGTTGCGGCAAAGGGGCTTGCGCAACTCAAAGAAGTGATGAGCCACGTCGTGCAGGGCCACTCAAAACAGATGGGTCCTAGCGGAGAGCTCTGACAGAATGTGGTCCACTGGAGGAGGGGATGGCAAACCACTCCAGTATTCTTGCCTCGAGAACCCCGTGAACAGTATGAAAAGGCAAAAAGATATGACACCAGAAGATGAGGCCCCCAGGTCAGAAAGTATCCAATATGTTACTGGGGAAGAGCAGAGAAATAGCTCCAGAAAGAATGAAAAGGCTGGGCCAAAAGTGGAAACGACGCTCAGCTGTAGATGTGTCTGGGGGTGCAAGTAAAGCCCAATGCTGTAAAGAACAACACTGCCTAGGAACCTGGAATGTGAGGTCCATGAATCAAGGGAAATTGGAAGTGCTCAAGCAGGAGATGGCAAGAGTGAACATTGACATCTTAGGAATCAGTGAACTAAATGGACAGCAACGGGCAAATTTAATTCAGATGAACATTATACCTACTACTGTGGGCAAGAATCCCTTAGAAGAAACGGAGTAGCCCTCATAGTCAACAAAATGCAGTACTTGGGTGCAATCTCAAAAATGACTGAATGATCTCGGTTCATTTCCAAGGCAAACCATTCAACATCACAGTAATCCAAGTCTATGCCACAACCACTAATGTCAAAGAAGCTGAAACTGAATGGTTCTGTGAAAACCTACAAGACCTTGTAGAACTAACATCAAAAAAAGATGTCCTTTTTGGACTTCCCTGGTGGTCCAGGGGCTAAGATTCCGTGCTCCCAATGCAGGGGGCCCAGGTTCAACCCCCGGTCAGGGAATTAGATCCCACATGCTGCAACTTTCTTTGGCACTGCCTTTCTTTGGGACTGGAATGAAAACCGATCTTTTCCAGTCTTGTGGCCACTGCTGAGTTTTCCAAATTTGCTGGCATACTGAGTGCAGCACTTTCACAGCATCCTGTTTCAGGACCTGGAACAGCTCAACTGGAATTCCATCACCTTCACTAGCTTTGTTCATAGTGATGCTTTCTTAGGCCCACTTGACTTCACATTCCAGGATGTCTGGCTCTAGGTCAGTGATCACACCATCGTGATTATCTGGGTCGTGAAGATCTTTTTTGTACAGTTCTTCTGTGTATTCTTGCCATCTCTTCTTAATATCTTCTGCTTCTGTTAAGTCCATACCATTTCTGTCCTTTATCGAGCTCCTCTTTGCATGAAATGTTCCTTTGGTATCTCTGATTTTCTTGAAGAGATCTCTAGTCTTTCCCATTCTGTTGTTTTCTTCTATTTCTTTGCATTGATCACTGAAGAAGGCTTTCTTATCTCTTCTTGCTATTCTTTGGAACTCTGCATTCAGATGTTTATATCTTTCCTTTTCTCCTTTGCTTTTCTCTTCTCTTCTTTTCACAGCTATTTGTAAGGCCTCCTCAGACAGCCATTTTGCTTTTTTGCATTTCTTTTCCATGGGGATGGTCTTGATCCCTGTCTCCTGTACAATGTCACGAACCTCATTCCATAGTTCATCAGGCACTCTATCTATCAGATCTAGGCCCTTAAATCTATTTCTCACTTTCACTGTATAATCATAAGGGATTTGATTTAGGACATACCTGAAAGGTCTACTGGTTTTCCCTACTTTCTTCAATTTAAGTCTGAATTTGGCAATAAGGAGTTCATGGTCTGAGCCACAGTCAGCTCCTGGTCTTGTTTTTGTTGATTGTATAGAGCTTCTCCATCTTTGGCTGCAAAGAATATAATCAATCTGATTTTGGTGTTAACCATCTGGTGATGTCCATGTGTAGAGTCTTCTCTTGTGTTGTTGGAAGAGGGTGTTTGTTATGACCAGTGCATTTTCTTGGCAAAACTCTATTAGTCTTTGCCCTGCTTCATTCCGTATTCCAAGGCCAAATTTGCCTGTTACTCCAGGTGTTTCTTGAACTTCCTACTTTTGCATTCCAGTCCCCTATAATGAAAAGGACATCTTTTTTGGGTGTGAGTTCTAAAAGGTCTTGTAGGTCTTCATAGAACCGTTCAATCAGCTTCTTCAGCGTTACTGGTTGGGGCATAGACTTGGATTACTGTGATATTGAATGGTTTGCCTTGGAAACGAACAGAGATCATTCTGTCGTTTTTGAGATTGCATCCAAGTACTGCATTTTGGACTCTTTTGTTGACCATGATGGCTACTCCATTTCTTCTGAGGGATTCCTGCCCGCAGTAGTAGATATAATGGTCATCTGAGTTAAATTCACCCATTCCAGTCCATTTCAGTTCGCTGATTCCTAGAATGTCAACATTCACTCTTGCCATCTCTTGTTTGACCACTTCCAATTTGCCTTGATTCATGGACCTGACATTCCAGGTTCCTATGCAATATTGCTCTTTATAGCATCGGACCTTGCTTCTATCACCAGTCACATCCACAGCTGGGTATTGTTTTTGCTTTGGCTCCATCCCTTCATTTTCTTTCTGGAGTTATTTCTCCACTGATCTCCAGTAGCATATTGGGCACCTACTGACCTGGGGAGTTTCTCTTTCAGTATCCTATCATTTTGCTTTTTCATACTGTTCATGGGGTTCTCAAGGCAAGAATACTGAAGTGGTTTGCCATTCCCTTCTCCAGTGGACACGTGCAGCACTTCCAGGCTTCAGCAATATGTGAACCGTGAACTTCCTGATGTTCAAGCTGGTTTTAAAAAAGGCAGAGGAACCAGAGATCAAATTGCCAACATCCACTGGATCATGGAAAAAGCAAGAGAGTTCCAGAAAAACACCTATTTCTGCTTTATTGACTATGCCAAAGCCTTTGACTGTGTGGATCACAGTAAACTGTGGAAAATTCTGAAAGAGATGGGAATACCAGACCACCTGATCTGCCTCTTGAGAAATTTGTATGCAGGTCAGGAAGCAACAGTTAGAACTGGACATGGAACAACAGACTGGTTCCAAATAGGAAAGGGAGTACATCAAGGCTGTATATTGTCACCCTGTTTATTTAACTTATATGCAGAGTACATCATGAGAAACTCTGGGCTGGAAGAAACATAAGCTGGAATCAAGATTTCCGGGAGAAATATCAATAACCTCAGATATGCAGATGACACCACCCTTATGGCAGAAAGTGAAAAGGAACTATAAAGCCTCTTGATGAAGGTGAAAGTGGAGAGTGAAAAAGTTGGCTTAAAGCTCAACATTCAGAAAACCAAGATCATGGCATCTGTCCCATCACTTCATGGGAAATAGATGGGGCAACAGTGGAGACAGTGTCAGACTTGATTTTTCTGGGCTCCAAAATCACTACAGATGGTGACTGCAGCCATGAAATTAAAAGATGCTTACTCCTTGGAAGGAAAGTTATGACCAACCTAGATAGCATATTCAAAAGCAGAGACATTACTTTGCCAACAAAGGTCCGTCTAGTCAAGGCTATGGTTTTTCCTGTGGTCATGTATGGATGTGAGAGTTGGACTGTGAAGAAGGCTGAGCGCCGAAGAATTGATGCTTTTGAACTGTGGTGTTGGAGAAGACTCTTGAGAGTCCCTTGGACTGCAAGGAGATCCAACCAGTCCATTCTGAAGGAGATCAGCCCTGGGATTTCTTTGGAAGGAGTGATGCTAAAGCTGAAACTCCAGTACTTTGGCCACCTCATGTGAAGAGCTGACTCATCTGACAAGACTCTGATGCTGGGAGGGATTGGGGGAAAGAGGAGAAGGGGACGACAGAGGATGAGATGGCTGGATGGCATCACCGACTCAATGGACATGAGTCTCAGTGAACTCTGGGAGTTGGTGATGGACAGGGAGGCCTGGCATGCTGCGATTCATGGGGTCGCAAAGAGTCGGACACGACTGAACAACTGATCTGATCTGCTGCAACTAAGATCCAGCGTAGCCAAATTTTTTAAAAAGTAAATATTAAAAAAAAAAAAAAATCCTTCTCATCACAGGGGATTGGAATGCAAAAGCACAAAGTCAAGAGAGCCTGGCATGCTGCAGTCCATGGGGTGGCAAAGAGTTGGATACAACGTAGTGATTGAATAACAACAACAGAAAACACAAGTGACTTATCTGAAGTTGGTAAGATGCTCTGACATGTCAGCGCTCCCCCACCAGCACTGGTATGCAGAAATGCAGCGAGTTTCTTCTCCTGACAGCTAGGCTTTATCACGGAAACATCAAGAGTAATTACATCGAGAGGGTGTTGTATTAGAAATTCCTTAAAAAAGAAACCACAGATGGGCACATCTGAGAATCAGCAGTGCTATTAAAGAAGAAGGAGAAAAAAAGCCACCACATGCACACTGTTGAATGAAATTTACCATTTTGGAACTGTCCAAAAATTTCTAGCTGCCAGGAACATATCAGAAAAACACAAAATAAACTGCCTTAGCAGTCCAAATTGGAATACAACAAAGTGAGTGAGTCTTGATTTTCCATTAAATTCCAAAAACAGAAAACCTAGGAAAAATACAATTTACGGGGACGTCCCTGTTGGTCCAGTGGTTAGGAATCTGCCTTGTAATGCAGGGGACATGGGTTTGACCCCTGGTCTGGCAACTCAGATCCCACATGTGGCATCAATCAAGCCGACACGCCACAATGACTGAGCCCACACGCCACAACTAGAGTCCATGAGCCACAACTAAAGATCCCATGTGCTTCGATACCCAATGCAGCCAGATAAATAAATATTTTTAAAACACACAAAACACAATTGAGAAAGAAAATTCAAGAAACAAAGTCTCATTGTAAAACATTTCTCAGTTGTAACATACCAGCTACAGAACCCTGAGACCTAAAGACAAAATCCACTCATTCATCCAACAACTGTTAACTGTTCTTCAAATAGCTGGTAGATGCCATGTTGGGTACTAGAGTGGAAATGAACTTGGTAAACACCAATTGAAAAAAGTATGAATTTTACTGTTAACAAAGCATTTCTGCATATACAATCACACTTTTCCTCACAATAATATTTTACAGATAAGGCAAGTGAGACCCAAAAAGAATAAAAAATGATTTGCCCCAAATTACAATACATAGCCGGTAAGAGCAGAAGCCTGAACTCATACCTAAATGAGACTTCAAATCTCAGGCCTTATTATCTTCTTCCATTTATGTATTTTCCCCTGAATATTCTCTTCTCCTGGCATTCTGCAGTCCATGGGTTTGCAAAGAGTAGGACATGACTTAGTGACTGAACAACAACTCTCTTTCCTCCCTCTTCTAATTCCGAGGCTCAGATTCTCCTTCCCATACAGCAGTATTTTTCCAGAGTTTAAACTAAAAATTAAGTGTTAGGCGCTACTGGTGGGGAACCTGCCTGACAGTGCGGGAGATGCAGAAATACTCGGGTTCAATCCCTGGGGCGGGGGAAGATTCCCTTGGAGGAGGAAATGGCAACCCACTCCAGTACTCCTGCCTGGAGAATGCTATGAACGGAGGAGCCTGGTGGGCTACAGTCCGTGGGGTCGCAAAGAGTCAGACATGACAGAAGCGACTTAGCATGCATGCAAATGTTAGGCAGCAAAAATCCCTTCATCAAACATACATGGGAAACTCAGGGGCAAAATTCACACATGTAATAGCTGCCCCTGCAGGACTTACCAGAGCTTCATGCTACTCTGCGGGTTGGGGGTGGGGGGTGGGGTTGTGCAATTTTTCTGACCAACTGACCACAGAACTCTCTTCAGCCACAAAGCCCCTCCTATGACTAAGACAGTAAAGGCACAGGTCCCAGAGCCAGACGGCGCGGGTTCGAGCGCCAGCTCGTGTGGAGCTGGACAGACACGACAAGGCCAGCAGCTGCCTCTTCGGACTCCGATGAGGAAAGTGCTGCACATGTTCACGCGAATGCAGCTCTCAGCAGGTCTCACTGATCACAGTCAGGGCTCAGCAGTGCAATACAGTCACTTACCAGGGAAGCATTACATAAAGCACAAAGAGCCAGAACACCTCACAGACTCTGTTTTACAAAATTAGGGTCAGAATGATAAAAACAAGCACTGACTTTTTAGTTAGAAGACACAGGTCAGATTTTCAGCTTTACCGATTAAGCAGATGTGTGAGAAAGGGATCTAACCTCTCTGAAACTTAGGTGCCCCTTACATAAAATAGTAGAAATAATGCCGAGCTTCGAGGATTGCTGGGAAAATTAGAGATGATAACAAAAGTGCCTGGGATATAGTGGGTACAATTGCACATGTGTTATCTTGTTTGTATTTGAATCCTGAAGAATCAGAATATTTTCATTAAAATATATAAGGACTCTTTAAATTTCACACGCATTTTTACTAGCTCAAACCCTTTTAACTCCCTACAGATTTGAACATCTACCACCTGGTCCCTTTCAGGCCTTTCTCCTGATCTTCTGCCCGGGCACAACAGGGCCTGCTCCCCAGATTCAGGACCTCTCTCGAAATTCCAATCTCGGCTTCATGCTCAGAAGTGAAAAGACGTCAAAAAGGCAGCAAATTGGCCTTTTTCCTGCCATTTCCCCTTCTTGGCCTATAACAATGACTGGCATATGGCAGGAGGTTCGAAATAAGTAATAAAAATGAGTAAATAAAAAGTGCTGAGAAGCTGGGCTGCATCCACTCTGCTCAAGTGTGACAGATGGAATGAAGAGGATACTGTTCTGCCTTCAAGTATCCTTACCAAGTCAGGAAGATAAGAATGAGAAGCACAAGCTATTAGATTGGGTGCTCGACACCCTGAGTGCTGCATGGGAGTTTAGTGAAAAAGGGAAAGTTCATTTGGGCCACAGTGGTCAGAAAAGGCTCTAAAGGAAGTGTGTGCAGTGCTGGATTTGGAAGGGTTTCATAGGAAGAAGACAATGGTTCTGACAGGGGCACAGTAAAGGCACAGAGTGGGTGATTAAACAGCTAATCCCACTAGGGAACCCTAATTAAAGAAAGAGGTATGGGAGACCCCGTGTTAATGATCACTCAAGAAAGCAAGTTTGCTCACCCGTCAAAGCAAGCAGGCTTGCTCAGCAACAAAACCATGCAACAGAATATTGAGATGTGCCCTGAGCAGGAAATAACTAACGGAATGAGACACACCTCCTTCCCCGGGAGGGGTGAGGAAGTTAATGATTCCTGGGATATGCTCCTCGGCACACAGGAAAAAGAAAAAATATAGGGAAAGGGTGACATTACACCGAAACCTGAGGCGGGTGCCACCCTCCGGTGTGTGCGACTCTCACTTGGCTCACGTCCGTACGCCACTGCAGTCCAGTCTGGCCATCTGGGGACAAGAACATTCCCCGCCCGACAAGGAGGAGGAGCTGGCGGTAGAAGTGTGAGGTCTACCCAAGAGGCAGGGAGAAGGTGGTCCTCGCCCCCTCCCCACTTTTCCTGTGACGATAAACCCGTGGCTCACTAAGTTCTGGGCAGTGCTCCCTGGCCCACCTGCTTCTCTCTCACACAAGTGTCCTCCACTCACTAATAAACCCTTCCTTACCTGTCACTCTGCCTCTTGTCGAATTCTCGCTGTGCAGAGCCAGAAGAACCTACAACACTCTCCTAAGTCCCGAAACACGCTCTGCAGTTTCAGTTCAGAGACAGGGAAGCAGAGCAGAACATGCAGATCTGTGACTAAACCCGTTTAAGGAGCAGAGGGAAGACTCCTGGGAGTCAAGGGTTAAGGGAGAGCACGCAATCAGGCCACAGAGGGCTGCAGCTGCGGAAGGAACTGGACTGGCTGTGGACGGAGTTCTCAGTAAAGGACTGGCCCCCAAACACCAGGCCGTGTTCCTTGGAACGCCCACCGTTCTGTGAGGCAAAGCTGTGTTCACATTTTTCTGCCAGGGCAGAGTGAGCTTCATTCACAACAGGGACCTGATTATCGTAATACCCCAAACAAGGGCAGGAAAACAGTTTTATCAAGAGCAGCACAGCGGATCTTCCTCTGTCCACTTCAGGACTCTACTGCGCTCACTCCTCAGTAAGTTGGTGGATAAGGAAAACACAGTCTTCACTCTGGCTCCAAGGTTCATTTGACTGTGAAAGCATCCTCTCTCTAGGAAAAAGGATTTCACCTCTGAGCCCAAACACGCCTTTAAAGCGTACAGTCTGCTTGGTGTCCTGTATATCCAACCACACAGTTTTACCTGTCTCTCCCTTCTCCAGAGGATCTTCCCCACCCAGAGATCGAACCTGCAGGGTCTCCTGCGTTGCAGGCAGGTTCTTTACTGTCTGAGCCACCGGCCCCACTGGTGGAGCTTCTGAAGAGCGGGAGCGGGCCCTGGAGGGACATCCACCTTCCGCTCCAGGTTCTCTTTCCTTCGAGCCTGTGCTCCAGGTGCTCTTGGAGCTGGAAGAGCTCCCAGTTTTCAGTTTCCTCGTGGGCCTCCACAGGTAAACATGGGCTGTCTCTGCTCTCTTCCAGCCCCTGTGCTGATGAAGATGGAGGCTGGGCTAGTCTAAGAGACACACGGCAGGATCAACCCTAGCATCTGCCAGGCCCTGAACTGACAGACTGGAGTGAAAACACCTCCTCTCACCTCTAATTGGGTCTGGGATGACCTCCTGACAGCCACATGACCAGTCACCAAACCCCACACAGCCCACAAACCAGCAGGAGGTCAGTTCCAACTCAGGGTTGTGTCTATGAGTCACGCACACTCAAGACATGTGGTTCAATCTGCAGCCAGAGGCGCCAGGTGAACTTGAAAGCACATGTTAACAGCACCTGTAATTATCCAGAGCTCCTGATTTCCCCAAGCTCCTGCATGGCCGTAATCTTGTTTTTTTATGAACCATTTCTATTTTCCAGGTGGACAAACTACATCCCAGTGAAGTTAAATGGCGTATCTAAGGTAACAAGTGTTACCAAAACGTAGGATCTGCAGGTTCCCGAGGTTCGGGTTCTCCCCGAACTCAGCTAGGGTTGAGGAGCAATGGTGGGCTCGTGCGTGAGCTCCACTTCTGAGCACCTGGACTTACCGGGTGTGAGGAGCGACCTGGGCTCCGTGTTTCAGTTTCGGTGGGCTCTCCCAGGAAGGGACTGTTACGAAGGACCCCCAAGTTGAGGTCTCCAGTGGCTCCTGATGCCCGATAGAACTACCCTGGGATGGACCCCACCACATCTACAACTGCCCCTCCACCGAGTCCCCACCCGTTAACTCCCTCTGCCCTCCCCCAGAAGGGAGCTCACACCCTGAACCTGTCCGTGTCAGCTCAGCAGCCAGCCACTGCGCGTGTCAGTCTCGGGGGATGCATCAACGTGACTGGAGGAACGCAGATCCGGAGTCCCGGGCTGGGGCTGAGTTGGCGGCACTGGGGCAGCACTGACGCTGGCCGTGGGGTGTGGCTGCGCTGCCCTCGGTCGGGGAGCACGCAGGCCCAGTATGTCAACTGCAGGGAACGCAATTAAGTCTCTCAGCCCGGTGAATCCGTGCGTCAACCAAGCCCAGACCCAGGCTCCTAGCTGATGAGTCACATCACGGTCGGTTCACTGTGTCATAAACATTTTGGCAGCAAACAGGATTATCGTCCAAGGACTGACTGCTGGCACTCTGAGTCTGAATGCCAAGGAGATGGGGTCATGAGAGAAGCTCCTCGTCCTCAGAGGGCTCAGGCCTCTTTCCTGGCTCCTACGTGATTTCTCATCCAGGATGAGGGTCTGAATTAAATGCTCTGCTGCTTAAAGTAAATTAAAGGAATGAATTTATTGAATATCTACTAAGTGCCAGCGTGCGTGTGTGCTAAGTCGCTTCAGCTATGTCTGCCTCTTTGTGACCCCGTGGACTGTAGCCTGCCAGGCTCCTCTGTCCATGGGATTCTCCAGGCAAGAATACTGGAGTGGGTTGCCATGCCCTCCTCCAGGAGATCTTCCCAACCCAGAGGCTGAACCCGAGTCTCTTACGTCTCCTGCACTGGCAGGCGGGTTCTTTACCACTAGTGCCACCCTGGAAGCCCACTAAGTGCCAGGAACCCTGCCAAATGCTTTACGTAAATGATCTTGTTTAATCAGCACAGTCACTCTAGGAGGTAGGTAATCCCCCATCTTACAGACTGGCAAACTAAAGCAAGAACTGAAGTAACCTGCGCAAAGTAACAAGCCGGCAATGCAAAACGCGTGGCCTCCCACAGGTAAGACACGAACTCCCTAAAGGTGAGAAAGGTTTACCTCGGCAAAGCAGTGACCCAGGGCACTTCTCAGGGCAGAGAGAAGTGACCATCACGAGAAAAAGACAACCAGACTGGGTTACTCTGAAAAGAATGAGCAAAAGCCCTCTCCTCAGGTTTCATCAGCCACCATCGGGCTAAGACCACACCGCCCCCGCTCCCAGGGTACAGCTCCTGCACGGCTGCCAGCAGTCCCTCCTTTCTTTCCGCCACCTCCCCTCAAATCTGAAGCTGTTCTAAGACGTGCTCCGAGAGACGCCTCCCCCTGCAAGTCTCCCTAGTGTTCACCACGGCAAAACCTCGCCTCGTCCTCCTCCTGAACCACAGTGCCCTATCTGGAACCGTCTGGAATCGCTTCTGGTTTTCCCCGGGTTCGTTTTGTCTTTGGCTACCCTCACCCCATGCTTTTGGTGTTGGTTAAGCACCTCCCCAGGACTCAGAATGACACAGATTTGCATCTTCTACTCAATAACCTCAGATACACAGATGACACCACCCTTATGGGAGGAAGCAAAGAGGAACTGAAGAGCCTCTTGATGAAGGTCAAAGAGGAGAGTGAAAAAAACTCCCTCAAAACTCAACATTCAAAAAATTAAGATCGTGGCATCCGATCCCATCACTTCATGGCAAATAGATGGGAAAACAATGGAAACAGTGAGAGACTTTATTTTCTTGGGCTTCAAAATCATTGCAGATGGTGACTGCAGCCGTGAAATCAGAAGACGCTTGCTCCTTGGAAGAAAAGCTATGACCAATCTAGATAGTATATTAAAAAGCAGAGCCATTACCTTACCAACAAAGGTCCGTCTAGTCAAAGTTATAGTTTTTCCAGTAATCATGTATGGATGTGAGAGCTGACCATAAAGAAGGCTGAGCATCAAAGAATTGATGCTTTTGAACTGTGGTGTTGGAGAAGACTCTTGGGAGTCCCTTGGACAGCAAGGAGATCAAACCAGTCCATCCTAAAGGAAATCAGTCCTGAATACTCTGGAAGGACTGATGTGGAAGCTCCAATATTTGACCACCTGATGTGAAGAGCCGATTCATTAGACTAGACCCTGATGCTGGGAAAGATTGAAGGTGGGAGGAAAAGGGGACAACAGAGGATGAGGTGGTTGGATGGCATCACTGACTCAATGGACATGAGTTTGAGCAAGCCATGGGAGAGAGTGAAGGACAGGAAAGCCTGGTGTGCTGCGGTCCATGGGGTCACAAAAAGTCGGACACGACTGAGTGACTCAACAACAACAACTGATGCTCAGCAAGTGGTTTGTTGGGTGAACGGTTATCCTAACAGGAAAAAGGCCCTCCTGCCTCCAACAAGGCACCACACAGGTCTCTGAACCTAAACAGCTGGAGACTCTCTTGCAATCATCCTAAGTAACTACAGCAAGAGTCACACAGACCCAAGCTGGTCTCCTGTTCTAGGGCTCCTTCCTCTGGGTAATGAGTGCAGCTGAATCTTTCTTCTAATTCAGTTTTATTTTGTTGTTTTCCATATAAGAGACCACAATGCTAAGCAAAGAGAAATGGGGGATGGAAACAGTTTAATAAAGCAGCACCTTAACCAGGTAACTTTCAAATACAAGCATTTATCACAGCGTTTTATAATTTACACACTGCTTTCCAGTATGTTATCCTCAAAACAGCCCTCTTACTCTGTGTGAGGTAACTAAGAGATGAGATGGAGTGACTTCTGCAAGGTCTGGGCTTTTACATCCACACTGTATGGACTGGACTGGAGTCTGGTTCCACAACACCGCTTCTCTTTGAGTGAAACTCAGCAGCTGTGACATTTATTTAACAATGGAGGATAGGCCAGCATTTTTACATATATCTGTGTTGCCATCCTACAGCTAAATTATTTGTCTCCCAAAATAACTTATGCTTGTGGCTGGTCAGACCAGCAGCAGGTGAAACTGTCAAGTCACTGAGACTTGTCTCTTCTCATCTCTGCTGCTCTACTTTCCCCTCCCTCTGCCCTCACTGTCCACCCACATCCTCCACCCATGTGCCCCCACCGCCCCCTACCAGGGCCTGAGTGCTAGGAAGCCCTGGGGAGTAGGACAGCCCCCCTCCCCCAGTTAGAGACCATGACTTAACTCAGTTAAAGTTACTCTAATACAAGTACTGGGGCTTCCCGGGTGGCTCAGTGGTAAAGAATCCGCCTGCCAATGCAGGAGACACAGTTTCGACCCCTGGATCGGGAAGATCCCCTGGAGGAAGAAATGGCAACCCGCTCCAGTATTCTCACCTGGAGAATCCCCATGGACAGAGGAGCCTGGCGGGCGACAGTCCATGGGGTCGTAAAGAGTCAGACATGAACAGCACCTGAGCACACACAAGCCTGATTCACACGAGAGCTGAGTCTAGGTTAACAGCTGGTGGTGCTGTCAGAGGATTAAGATATGCCTCCTGGCCTCAAAGGGTGCAGACTTCAGTAGGGGAGAGAGATGGGACAGGAACTGTCACACAATTACACTGCAGTAAGTACCACACAGACAGGTAAGGAGGAGTGAGGAGCCGCGGAGCTGGAGGTCGGGTGGAGGGTCAGTCGGTCCTGCCCTACAAGCGGCCCTCTGCTCCTCTTCTGTTCCCCACCCTCCCCACACCTGGGGAGGTAAGCCGAGTGCCTGGAGCCACCGCGGGCTCCGGGCCCAGAGGAGAGACTCAGAAAGGCTGTGCTGGCTGGGAGACACAAGGTCAAGTCACAGGATGGCATTCTCGGCACAGGGTATCTGAGAAAGGAGGACTGAAGTGAAACTGACCAGACCCCCACAGCTGGGTGACTTCAGGTGACCTCTCGGAGCTTCTGTTCTCATTTCCTTCACTCACTTAGCAAACACTGTTTCTGGGTTGGAGGTATGTGTTTTGGGACTGTCCATGTCTCCATAAAATGATACTCGGGTTCAAACTACGAGGGGCAAAGCAGCTAGTGGTGTCTGGTGCACAGTAGGTGTGAAATGATCTTGTTTCTCCATTTCCCCATCGCCTGCCCAGCATCAACTCAATGGACCTGAGTTGGAACCAACTCCAGTAGATAGTGAAGGACTGGGAAGCCTGGTGTGCTGCAGTCCGTGGGCTTGCAGAGCTGGGCACAACTCAGTGACTGAACACCGACAACGGTGTGAACGTCGCTGTACCTAAATACCTGTTTCCTCAAGAGATCACAGGGCCTGGAAGACGAGAGGCACTGAGCTGGCTTGGGCTCTGGACACTGGGCTGTCTCTTGGTTCGTGAGCTTCAGTGGTATCAGGGTGTCCCTGATACCACTCGTTGTAATTCATTTCAGTATTCCAGTGAAGGGGCAAGAAAAGTTGTGACACTTCCTAAGACTAGATATAAATTTGAATTATCAAAGAACGAGTCTGAGTTTGAATCCCATCCTTCCATAATAATGTTTTATTTAAAAATAAAACACAACAGACCCAAAATAGTAACTTCCCATTTTTCCATGACTGACACATTCCAACTGTGGATCACACATCCTGGAGCTAGCACTGGGAATAAACCACAACAAGGAGCAGGGATTCTGAGAAGCGGGAGCTTCTGATTTGGGTTCCATTCTCATTTGGGGGACCATGAGTCTGAAAGTCACATTTCAGACTCTTTCTTCTGGGGTTGGTAAGGGCAGGCGGTCCCTGCTTAGGATCTAGGGGTGGAAGGAAACCAGACCGTGTTCTACAAAGCCATCTCCAGAGGGGCTCAGAGGACAGTCTCTGTGGGGTGTGGGGACAGGTAAATGTTGACTTAAACTATTACTTCAGAACATGTCTCACCTACGAAGTTTTTTTTTTTTTTAAAGCAAAAACTCAAATGCAGTGTGTCTCCTAGCATAGCCAGGTAGAGCGGCTGGCCCGGTGTGAGGACAACATGGTCTTGCAGTCAGGGAAAGGCAGGGAAAGCCCCTAAGCAGTGGGGAAATGCTGGCCCAGCCTCACGTCTCCATGTCCCTGTAGCCCTCCAGGCTTGCAGCCCGGCCCCGGGGAGTCCTGACCATTGTCGCCACGGTCTAGAGTGAGGTCATCGCAGGGATTCCTTATGAAACAAGGTCGGAGTTCTCTGGCGCTCCATCAGTGGGGGTGTGCTGAGGATACTTCTCATTTTTCTCAGGAGGTCAGATGTCTGCTTTTCGACATGCTCTTCTGAACCGGTACCAGCAGGCACTCAGCGGGCATTCCAGGCTGGCACCGAGCTAGCCAGAGGGCTTGCTTGCTTTTTCATCTGTCTTAAGTCCTCCTGAAAATGACTGTGTTCACCACTCACTAAGGCCTTACTGTTTCTCCAGCAGTTTTAGGCCCTAAGAAATCAAGTTAAAAGCAGCATGGCCTGCCGACAGACTGGATTAGAACTCACAGTCCAGCAGGGAAACGGGGCACATAAACACGTCTGTCAACCAGACTTCCTGTTCAAATGAACGTGGCCTTGGCGCTCTCTGTGGAGGGCTGTGTCTGCAGATAACCTGACGGCGTCCCCCACAGTCCTCTCCTCCTTTTACCCTCACGTAACAGTCCACGGCAGCGCCAGCGTCACGAACCAAGCTTCATGGGTGCTCAGCCCAGTGTTCCTTTCCACTGTTCTCAGGCCTCCCCAGGAGGGGGGCAGCTGAGATCGCATGGCCCGAGTGTGACCTCCCCATGAGTGCTCCCAACCCCACCCCGCCCCACCCACCTGCCTGTACCTGATCTGCTGTTTCTGATTCCAGCTGTACCTTCGACTTCCCATCTCAAGGACAGTCTGTCCGCTTTCCCTAAGCCAATGGTTCTCAAAGTCTGGTCTCCAGAAAACCTAAGAACTTATTGGACACACATAAGCCCTCAGGCCCCACCCTAGACCTACTAGATCTAAAATGCTGGGGATGGGTTTTTGTGAGCCCTCTGGGTGAATCTACCGTGTGCTATAGCTCGAGAACCAAGCTGACCTAAACCAAAAAGCTAAGTGAGCTCCTCTTGAGCCCCGAGCCCCACCACAATGCCCTGAACCTCACACAAGTCCCCTGACTACAAAAGAAAGCCATCTGTCTGGCCCCATGCAGCTGTCACAAAATGCAATCATGCTCAGCAAAACTCTTCAGGGCTGGCTGAAGCCGAAGCTTGAAGCCTCCCTCTTCTGCTCCATCTCCCACTCCTCAGCTCGGCAGAGCGGTGCCCTTGAACCGGAGCCCTCCCAGCTCGTCAGACCCGCTCCAGGACCAGGGGCCACCACAGTGGGGGTGGGTCTCCCTACCCCTCTGTTCTCACTCCAGAAGGCAAGCAAAGGCTCCACGTCTGCTCAAGGCCAAAGCCAAGGCTTACTCCGTCTAGAACAAGCGCTAGCCGTAAAACAGGAACCTCACCCTTGTACTACTTTCTACAATTTATGATGCTCTTGCTAATTCTCACGAGGATCAAGAAACCTGGACTAGAACCTGTGACTCCTGACTCATTCCCAATGACCTGTCCACTCTTACCTGCCAGGCATTAAATAAATTCCTGTTGGTCACCTGACAGAGCTGCCACGAGCAGTGAGCTCTGGTCATGGTGTCACTTCATGATATCAGAGCAGGTTGCCCCATGGAAACCTGCACAAACCTGTCCATTAGGAATGATGAAGAGGCGCGCTCTCCAACAAAGGGTAACTTCCTGGAGGCAAAGCCCCAAGTTTACAGGAAGGGCGGGAGCAACCTCTGCAGCCCCGCTTTCCCTTATAGACAGCTGAAGAATCTCTCATCTTCTCCCTCAATTTTGATGACAAGGTCTCCAGTTTCCTCTTACAAGCAACGAGAGGTGGTGATTCTATTCTTATTTTAATGCCCACTGCAGCTACATCTGGAGGGAACAAAAACCGCCTGTAAGGTTGCCACACAGTCACTCCTTTGCCTGTCAATATGGTATTTATGTTCAGTTCTAAATACACGGAAATTCCATCTGAGAAATGAGAAGCTGTCAGAGGTTAGATACAAACATGCTGTCCTCCACATGCTCTGAAGAGGTGGAGACCCACAGCAAAAGGAGCCGGGAACCCCCCTCATCCCACCTCCTTTAGCCTCATTTCTGAGAAACTCTCTTTTCTGGAGCCCTCTCCCCACATTCATACTGGGGACAGATTCCCAAGGGAGAGATGAGGGAATAAGATTCACAAAAGACTCTAATTTGGAGCATTCATAATTACAGCAGCTGAAAAGCTTACCAAAGCAAAGAAGGAGCCTGTTCACAAAACACCATGAGAGCGCTTGCCAGAAAACTGCCCAGCCGCAACGAGACCACCGTCCACAATGAGCAAAATCAGAGCCGAGACCAAATCATGAGCCAGCAGACACACTTCCAGGGTTTCCACCTTCACCGCTGCAATCAGTGCTTTTTTAAAGAGCAGTAAGGCTCCAGGAGTTTGACAAAGGAAGAAAAACAAAAGGCAGCAAGAGGCTCCATCTGGATAAGCAGTTCCTAGTCAGTATTCAGAACTCCACACCAGCACCAGCACAGCTCAGATGAGGCGCAAGGTGGGGTCCTCGCCACCTTCACACACCATCAAACCGATTACCACGCTGCCTGGGTGCCTGCAGTCGACACCCCAGACCGGCACCACCTCGGCGCGCCCACCCCCACGACCGGGAGAAACCCTGCCGTGGAAAAGAACCCTTCTTTTATGAGGACCAGCCGGAGCCTGAGCTGTCATTACACAGCAAAAACCTAGAGAGGACAAAAACCCAGCGGCAGGCTGATGGAGGAAACCCAGGACATACCTGAATTCTTCAAGTGCAAACATGACCTAGTCGGAGACAATTTCCTCAGACTGTCTGGGGGCCTTTCTGGTTTGGAGGACCACCATTTAGTCAGTCAGATGGTGCAAAGGTGCAGGAAAAAGAGGCGGGGTCTGCACACCCCCCAGTATTCTGAAGTGAAAGGCTTTCTGCAGACAGGGGCCTGCAGCCTCCAGCTCCGCCAGCTGCTGACGAGCGGCAGCTAACAGGGGAGGCAGCTAAGGACCATGTGATCATTCCAGCAAGGCTGATTAATGCAGTGAGCGCGGAGGCTCCAGGCTGGGAGCTGGATTAGCCGTGAGAAACAAGTGGAACCCCGGGCAGGCCTGGGATCCTGCGGGAATCACAGAACACGCACGCCCCCACCAAACCGTATGGGGCCGGGGCGGGGGCCAGGGAGCAAGAGCTGCAAGGAATGAGAGTGTGCCCTGCTCCCCTGAGCTCAGCCCGCTCACCTCGCCCGCCCGTGGCCACTGCTGTGCTCGGGTTCAGATGTGAGGACCACCGTGGGAAGCGCACGTAGTGGAGATGGATCCTGGGCTACATTTTACTGAAAACTCTTCAGGACTCTGTATTCCACCCTTCCACTATGAAATGTTCTTTTAGCACAAACACAGAGGCCGCTCTGGAATCCCAGGAGTCATGGTTTCCGGCCAGAGCTCTGCCACGAGCATCACCTGTAGGGCAGCCGCAAAGCGTGACCTCATTTATCTCAGTCTTTGTTTGCTGAGTATTTATTTCAGTATTTGTTTCCACACATAATATGGACCAGGCTTCAATTCCTTGAAGTACAAAAGCTGCTGTAACAGTTTCAGAACAGAAGTTAAGAAAAAGGAAACGAGATGTCAGCCAAAGAAAGAGGAATGTTTACTGGAGGGCAGGGCCCGAGCTGCTGAGACCCGGCACGTGAGCTGAGGCTGTGTTCTGAAACTTGCCATTAAGGAGACTTGTCAACATTTGCAGATCTTTATAAAACAAGGAAGACAGATCTCAAAAGAAAACTTGTGAGCCACTCTTAATGGTTTTTCTCTCCCTCACACCACAAACAGAATCAGGCACCAACTCTCTTTCTGCTCAGGGTCTGACCTCCCCACTCTCAGCCCCGCTGCTTCAGCTCTCAGCCTCAGCATTTCCCACTCCCCCTCTCATGTTAGTAACTGGTCTTCCTCCGTCTGTCCCTTTTCTAACAATCTGCCAGAGCCATTTTTCTTAGTCTGACTTTGTGGTTCTTGTTCGGTCACTCAGTTGCGTCTGACTCTTTGTGACCCCTTAGACTGCAGCATGCCAGGCTTCCCTGTCCACCACTACTTCCTGGAGTTGGCTCAAATTCATGTCCACTGAGTCAGTGATGCTGTCGAACCTTCTCATCCTCTGCTGCCCCCTTCTTTTGTCTTCAGTCTTTCCCAGCACCAGGGTCTTTTCAAATTAGTCGGCTCTTCACATAAGGCCAAAGTACTGGAGCTTCAGCTTCAGTCCTTTCAACGAATATTCAGGATTGATTTTCTTTAGGATTGACTGGTTTGATCTCCTTGCAATTCAGGGGACTCTCAAGAGTCTTCTCCAGCACCACAGTTCAAAAGCATCTGTTCTCTGGTGCTCAGCCTTCTTTACGGTTCAGCTCTCACTATGCATGACTACTAGGAAAACAATAGCTTTGACTACACAGACTTTTGCTGATAAAGTGATGCCTCTGCTTTTTAAAATGCTATATAGGTTTGTCATAGCTTTCCTTCCAAGGAGCAAGTGTCTTTTAATTTCATGGCTGCAGTCACCATCTGCAGTGATTTAAGTCCAAGAGACTTAAATCTATCACTATTTCCATTTCCCCATGTATTTCCCATAAAGTGATGGGACCAGATACCATGATCTCAAGTTTTCTGAATGTTGAGTTTTAGGGCAGCTTTTTCACTCTCCTCTCTCACCTTCATCAAGAGGCTTTTTAGTTGCTCTTCACTTTGTGCCATTAGAGTGGTATCGCCTGCATATCTGAGGTTGTTGATATTTCTCCCAGCAATCTTGATTCCACCTTGTGATTCATCCAGCCCAGCATTTCACATGATGTACTCTGCATATAAGTTAAATAAGCAGAGTGACAATATACAGCCTTGTCATACTCTTTCCCAATTTGGAAACACTCAGTTGTTCCACGTCCAGTTCTAACTATTGTTTCTTGACCTGCATACAGGTTTCTCAGGAGATAGGTAAGGTTGTCTGGTAGTCCCGTCTCATTAAGAATTTTTCACAGTTTGTTGTGATTCATACAGTCAAAGGCTTTAGTGTGGTCAATGAAGAAGATGTTTTTCTGGAATCCCCTTGTTTTCTCTATGATCAGTGAATGCTGACAACTTGATCTCTGGTTCCTCTGCCTTTTCTAAATCCAGCTTGTGTATCTCGAAGCTCCCTGTGTTCACATACTGCTGAAGCCCGGCTTGAAGGATTTTGAGCATTACTTTAGTTGCATGGGACATGAGTGCAACTGTCAAATAGTCTGAACATTCTCTGGCATCGCCCTTCTTTGGGCCTGGAATGAAAATTGACCTTTTTAGTATGGTATCTAGGTTGGTCTTGGCTTTGCTTCCAAGGAGCAAGCGCCTTTTAATTTCATGGCTAGAGTCACCATCTGCAGTGATTTTGGAGCCCCCAAAAATAAAGTCTCTCACTGTTTCCACTGTTGCCCATCTATTTGCCATGAAGTGATGGGACCAGATGCCATGATCTTAGTTTTCTGAATGTTGAGTTTCAAGCCAGCTTTCTCACTCTCTTCTTTCACTTTCATCATGGTGAAAAATCTCCAAAACCTAGCACCCAGTGTATACGAGACAATTTTATGTGAGTCCTCAATTTACTAATAAGAGAACAGAGGCCACGATGGTTAAGTAACTTGCCCATGATCATATGGCTACCAAGTGCAGAGCAATGAGCTTGGCCAAGGTAGGTTTAATGCCAATGTTTTCAACCCTTGTGCCCGCCTGGGGTTCCAACACCAAAGAGCCAAGCGCCTCAGGCCACCTCCAGAAGAGGATGTGTTTCGCTGACTGGCAGGCAGCCTGTGGTCCTGAGACCAGGCTGGGACGTGGCACCCTTCCGGCCGGCCCTGGCGAATCCCCAGATTCTACAGCCAGACGGGAGACCGCTGAGGGCTGACAGAGGGGTTTGGCTGCCCCAGGAGGAAGGCTGAGAACCTGAGGTGACAGGCCTTGGGACCAGACCGGGAAGGAGTCTGCCTCAAAGGCTGGGCACCTCCCCCGACCACTTGACAACCGGTGACCCCAAGGATCAGGAACAGGGACTCCCAGCTGCTCCACTGCTCTCCAGAGGGCACTTCTGAGAGGACACGCCGCCCAGAACGAGGGATCCTAGGCCACCCGCCAACGACTCAAGGCTCGGACAAAGCATGCCCCTGCTCTGGGACTTCCGCTCCCTCTGCAGCCTTTGTTTTGCTGTATCATGTAACTGGGACATGGAACTGATATGAACACACAACGGATAAAAACAGAAGAGCCCCAGACTCCCTGCTACCTGGCTTGGCCCTCCCTCCACCAGGACCAGCCCCGACTCTGCCTGGAAACACTGGGCCTAAGAGACCCGGGAGTCCCATCCGTGCTGGACTTTGGGGGGCATTGTCAAGCTCACCCTCGACACTCTGAACTCCCTTCCTCTTTCCAGGCTCACCCTAAGGACAAAGCCTCCTGACCGGGCCCGGCTGTCCCAGAACAGCGCTGACCTGCTGCACTTACTGGCCGTGCCAGCCGCCTGAGGCGTCCCCAGAGAAACTGACGCGTAGATAACAGGCTAAAAACACAGTCGTTAAGAGGAGGTGTCCCAGGCCTCCAACAATCTTGGAAAGCTACGTGAGCAGGATGTCTGAAACCCGTGTCAGTGGCGTCCGCATGCTCAGAGTGCCCGCAGCCTGTCTCTCCACGTGAAACGGCCCAGTTCCCAAGAAGGGAACTCACGATGTACTCGCTGGCACTGAATCCTCATCCCAGCTCCTGTACAGACAAGCTGGGGTTTCAGGCCCGGAGGCCCCGTGAGCCTGGGACCTCACACGGGTGTTTCCTTTCCCGCTTGTCTTAGGATGTGAGGTTTCAGGTTTACGGAGCCATGACGAATGTGCAGCAACATAAACAGGGCATCTGAACAGAGGCTAGCATCCCTGCGGTGTCAGCAGGAACGCTCTGACACCCTCGGGCCTGCTCACCTGCTGCTGAGCTCCCCACATACCAAGCAGGAGGGGACGTACAGGGAACTCAGCTACGGGCAAAACTGAAAATCCAACTCCGGTCTCAAGGCCTGGCCGCACGTGCTCCTCTGAGCAGGGGGCTGTGAGCGTAACAAGCTCTATGGCCTTTCCGGTCTCCCCCTCCCGGCTCCCTAAGACTCCCCTCCCCATTCCTCATCTCCCGGCCATCTGACCCCTTCCTGCAGTCACCCTAGCACCTTCCAGTTGAGCCCTATAACCCTTCCTCACTGTCTGCAGGATGGAGTCAGCACCCAGCCCCATCTGCCTCCCCCACCCACCTCATCAACCTGGGACCCTGATGCAGGAGGTCTCCCCACCTCTGCCCCACAGAGGTTATGGACAGTGGGGTTCCGAGCCCAGCTCTATGACTACCTGCCTGGGGAGCCTTGGGAAGACAGGACTCTTCCCCACCTGAGCCTCAGTCCCGACCCGAGGATGGGGATGACGCTGGTGGCATGACTGCGCATTCCCCTCCTGACCACAGCCA
This sequence comes from Bos indicus, assembly GCF_029378745.1. Lineage (NCBI taxonomy): Eukaryota > Metazoa > Chordata > Mammalia > Artiodactyla > Bovidae > Bos > Bos indicus. The sequence goes on along the minus strand of NC_091780.1, from coordinate 65,035,550 downwards.
GCCTGGAGGAAGCTCAAAACTGCAATTCCTATGACAACCAAGAGCTATGTTCTAAAAATCTCACATACCATCTAGTGCTCAGGAAGAACCTCTGTCCTTCCCATGTCTTAGGTCTTTGACCAGGTGAGAGCCCCTGGGGACAGGGGGGAAGGGGGCTGGCAAGAAGAGAGACCAGAGGAGTCTGGCACCTCACCACCTCCATCAGGAACATGTGGACAATGCAGGTGAAACGACACGCTTGCTGTGCGAACACAACTTCAAGAGAAACTTGTCACAATCTGGAGTCACCAGCTCTGAACTCTCTTATTCTGAGCTGGTGGGGAGCCCACAGGCAGTGACCCTGTTTTCAGTCCTTTCTAAGTCTTCACAAGGCAGAACACATTCCTAGCCACAGAGCAGGTCTTTGGTCAGAAATGTTTTGAATGCACTTTTGTTCCAGTTGAATTAACCTTTCAAAAAAATTAAAAACAAACAGAACCCCCACTTTCTTGAACCAATAGGAAATGTATGAGTCCCACACTCTGAACTAATTCCTCCTCCCCAAATCACGTCAGTCACCTGAATTCCTACAGTGACACTTAACTTTAAAACAAAAGCTTTAAATAAAACCATCCTTTACCTCCATTTCAAGAATTCTATTTAAATTTCTTAAAAAAAAAAAAGGCATTCTACCATTAAGCAAACACAATCACAATCCATTTTCACCTGCCACTGCTCACGAGCAGCTCACCGGTAATCACTTCTGCACTCCCGTCTTCATCAACCTCTGGCCCAATCAGCACTCTCTGAGCACCTGAACCAGGCCACTGAAAACTGTCCTTGCATCCCCTCCACAACTTTCTCAGGGAAAAGCTAAAGCCCCTAGCTACACACTCTAATGAAGAAAACCAGACGATAAATGAGTAAGAGAAAGACGATAAAACAGGGTTAAGTACCAGAGTGACGAAGGGCTGCTGAACTTAGAAGAGGTGACAGGAAAGGCCCCTCTCAGGGAGCGAGAGTTACGCTGAGATCCAAGGGACTAGCGGGGACAGTGGTGAAAATACCAGGGACGATCAGCGTCAGCAGACAACACAGCCGGCACAGAGGCCCAAGGCGGGAGGAGACTGGCTTGGTTTCCACCCCTTTCCCCAGTGTGGCTGGACCAGGAAGGAAGGGAGTAGAGGGAGATGGAGACAGAGGGGAAGCAGGGCTTTATGACAGGGAAGCTGCTGGAGAGCTTTAGACAATGGCCTAACAGGAGCTGATTGTCGTTTTTAGGGGGCAGTGGGAGAGGCTTCCCAGGCAGCTCAATGGTAAAGAATCAGCCAGCTCAAGTAGGAGATGCAGAGTCGATCTCTGTATCGGGAAGATCCCCTGGAGAAGGAAATGGCAACCCACTCCAGTATTCTTGCCTGGAGAATGCCATGGACAGAGGAGCCTGGCAGACTTCAGTCGACACTCACAGAGTCGACATGACTGAGCAAAGGAGCATGAGGAAGTGGGAGAAGCTGCAGGCCCCGTGCAAGCAAGAGAGAGCGGGGACGGGCATCGGACCAAAGAGAAGAATGGGTGGGTGTGGAGCACGTTTGAGAGTCTTTTTAGAGTTTGAGTAAGCTCCAGCAGTTGGTGATGGACAGGGAAGCCTGGCGTGCTGCAGTCCATGGGGTCGCAAAGAGTCGGACACGACTCAGTGACTGAACTGAACTTAGAGTCTTTAAAATTTTTTTTTTATTTACATAACTTTTGGCCGTGCTTGGTCTTTGCTGCTTTGCTCGGGCTTTCTTTAGTGGTGGCGACTGGGGACGACGCTTCGTGCGGTGTACAGGCTTCTCACCGTGGTGGCTTCTCTTACCGTGGCACAGGCTCTGGGTGCGTGGGCTTCAGGAGTTGCAGAGCTCGGGCTCAGGAGTGGTGGTGCAAGGGCCTCGCTGCATGTGGAATCTTCCCAGACCAGGGATCGAACTCACGGCCCCTGCACTGGCAGGCAGATTCTTACCCACTGTGCCACCAGGCAATTCCTAAGAGTCTTTTTCACAACTCAGTTGTTTCATGTTATTTTGTGAATTACTAATGAAGCAAAGACTGAAAATATTTCAACAGAAATACTAAGACACCACCAGGACCATGAACCAAAGGAAGAGAGGAGGCCTGGTCTAGTCTTTACCGCAGGGCCTGGCACAGAGAGTTAGTCAATAAATATCTGTTGAATTAATAAATCAGCAACTGGCAGATTTAGAGAAGATTTCATAAAAAAAGACAGAATTGGGTCAAGTCAGCAGTCCTCTTTCCGGTGCAAGCGTCAAATCAAAGGGCAGATTATTCTTTTGAATGAATAAGTGCAGCTGGGCCAATGTCACCCAGATAGGCAGAAATTTGCCAAGAGAGTCTTACCAGGAATAGAGGGAGATCAAGATATACATGCGTGTAAAACAAATGTCCCCATTCAATCAGGAAGTGTCTCCTGGATACCTGCTGTGTGTCCAGCACTGCTCAATCCCTGAGTAGAGGGGCGGGGGTGGCAGGGCAGTGAGGGAAGATTCAGACACATTTCGGGTCTCTCCAACAGTCAGGAACAGGGCACACAGACTCCAAAACTACAGCCTCAGAGTCGTACCTGTGAATCCATATGAAAGCAGTCTGGAGCCAGGGTTCAGGTCTTTTCCCTACTTCAGTTCACTGTTCTTACCAGAATCCTCTTGAATCTGGGTTCCGTCATGTAGCTGCTGATGAGCGTGGAGTGGGAAGGGCTGGGCTGCGGTCCCAGCGCCATTCCTCAGCAGCCAAGCGGCCGTGACTTTACTGGACTCTCAACGTGCTCACCTGTAAAGTGGGGCAGCTGTTCCTGCCCCGCTCCCTCACAAGGAAACAGAGAAGATCAGATCCAACAGTCGGTGTGCCAGTGTTCTATAACTGTGCGTGCTATACAAATCAGTAACGGTGCTGGTCTTCACAACAAAAGAAATGATTCTCTCTGCTCTGTGTCATCTGAGATCTTGATAAAGCAGGAGTTTTAAGTATTCATCCAGGGCAGAGAGTTAGAGGATCCATAAATGCAATGTACTATCTGGGTGACCAAGAGAATTTAGATGAACACCGGTGTTCAGGGCTGAAAGGACCCGGAACCCCACTCCTGGGTAAGCTACCTGAGATGCTTATCTCCTCCACATGCATTCACTTCTATCAAAGTATAATTTTCAAAAAGCTGAAAAGGGAACTCTCATGCCAATATATAGTATGTATGTATCAAGTAAGTCCTTCATGAGGGAAAAAGCAGGATGGCAAAGCTGGTTCAAATGCAACAAAAGAAACACAAATAAACTTGGTGGAGAAGAAAGAATGCTGTAATAATCTTGCCAAGTTGATACAAACCTGGCTAATGTCCTACAGAGCAATTAAACTATAACCTTTGAGGTTATCTTTCCTACTGAACAGAAATCATTAAGAGCTCTACTGGATAATAAAATTCACTTTTCACTTCTCGATTTTTTTACAAGTTAAAATCTAACTTGACAAAAGTCAGATACTCTTTAGATTGGCTTACCAGATAACGCTCTCGAGTGACCTTGGAAAGGCACACGATAATCAGTTTGCCTTTTCTCCAAATTTTAGGTAATTTTCCTAAAGTATCTCTACAATGCCTAAACCTAGCTTATCATCCATTCCAATGGACTGGTTGCAATGGATAAGAAGCTGTTCTTTCCTATCTGATCCATTTTTGCTTCTGCCTCATTTACATCCTCTTAGTTTGAAAAAAAAAAAAATAATAACAACAATAATCCTTCAAAAAATTGAAGTCAGTTCTAAATTATTGCTTAGTCTTCCTAGGTCAAATGATTCTGAAATTTGGGGGCCTTGTTTTCTAGAAGCTCCAGTCTTCAGTGCTTCTCTGAATTCTCTCCTCTACCGCCTTGTGGGTCCTCTTTAAAGACAAAAAGGGAAATGTGATTCATCGGAGCTGATTCAGAGCCCCCTCCCCCAGGCTCTGGCTATTCTGAGGCAGTTACCATAATTAACTCTAATTTCCTAACTTCGCAAACCCACCCCTAGCACTCCTTTCTTTCCAGTATAACAGTGCTTGGAAGTCACTAACCAACCCCACTCCAGAGAGGCACATATAACCAAACCCACATGAACTGGCACAATAATATGAAGTCAAAAAAAAAAAAAATGAATCAGGGAATGTCTTGTTCATATCTGTATTTTCCACAGAGACTAGGGAATTAGCATGAATAAACAAACAGATTAATTAATTAACTGTTCTGAAGAACTGAAAGAATGAATGGATTCCAAAGGCTTTGGCATGTTAAGTGAGTGTCTCTAAGAGCCTAAGTGAGGAAGGGCATCTCTGGGGACTGGTCTAGTGGGAACCTTCAGAAATGGAGATGTTCCTAGTGCCTTCCGGCTGGCTTACAGACAGACAGGGTGGCGTATAAACAGTGTGTATCCCCCAGTTCTAGAGGCTGGAAGTCCGAGAGCAGAGGGCCAGTGTGGTCAGGCGAGGGCCCTCTTCCAGCTCATGCACATTTCACTGTGCTTGGTCCTCACAGAGTGGACAGAACCAGGGGGCTCTGTGAGGTCCCTCACAAGGGCACGGACCCCACTTCTGAGAGCTCCACCCTGAGGCCCCACCTCCCTGACACCCTCACATAATGTGAATCTTGGAAAGAAAGTGGAAGTGTTAGTCACTCAGTCGTGTCTGACTCTTTGTGACCCCATGGACTGTAGGTCACCAGGCTCCTCTGTCCATGGGATTCTCCAGGCAAGGATACTGGAGTGGGTTGCCATTTCCTTCTCCAGGGGATCTTCCCAATCCAGAGATCGAACACATTTCTCCCACACCGCAGGCAGACTCTATCCACTGAGCCACCAGGGAAGCCCTGGTGAATCTTGAGGGGGAACACAAATATTCACGTCACAGCAGAGACCCCATGAGTGAACACCAGGGATTTCTGGCACCTTCTGGCAAGGCAGGGACGAAGATATTCTGCCTGGAAGCAGGGAAGCAACATAGAGGGGTAAACGCATATATGTAAAATACCACCACACAGGTCTGAAGGGACCCATGCTGGCAGTTGTCTCTATATTGTGAACACCTAAGGCCTGGGGCTGGGCTCCAACCCTGGCCACGCGAATCCTTCCTAATCTACAAGGACGAAAAAGGAAAACCTTCGTTTAACAAACATTCTGATGGCGGCGATGATGACAATGAAATCGCATGAATACGCCTGAGAGACTTGTCACTTGAAAAGTCCTGCTTTAGATAAATGTATTTTTTTCCCTCTAAAAGCCAGTCTTTCTTTCTCATGTATTACTTCTGATAAGCTTTCTCTACTTCTGATTTCCCGCTCTCATGTACAGGGTGGTATTTTCCCTCATCCAAAATAGCACTGCTTCTTAGTTTCCAAAGAGCTTCACTGGCATTGCTCTTGCAGTGGTGTGTATGTTCCTTCTTACAAAACACTCAGCATAAACCCTGCTGTTTCAATTAACAGGTATGCGGACAAACTGATGACGGGCCTCCCGTGGACTGCTAACGCTGAGCTAGGACTTGTTAGGTCGCTTACTAACTTTGGAACTGTGGTTCTTTTGTAAAAGATGTGTTCTTGCTAACATGAAAAAAATGAGCACTTCATCATTTTCAAGCCTCACTCTCAAACCATTCATCTCTCTTATGATACTACCTTCCATGGACCCCACAGTAAATAACGAATAAAAGAAAGAAAATAGAGGGCAAAAAGAACACAGGCATTACATGAACCAAATCTCAACAGCCACTGTATGCCACGAGTAGAACACAGATTTTGAAGGATTTCATAGTTCTCACTGATGAGATAAACGGTCTAAGAAAAATGTCAGTCCGATCCTCTCACTTTGACCACAAGAGAAAAACACAGCACCCCATCTAGGGTCGGGCTTCCCTGGTGGCTCAGATGGTAAAGAATCTGCCTGCCAAGGCACGAGACCCAGGTTCGATCCCTGGGTCGGGAAGATCCAATGGCTACCCACTCCAGTATTCTTGCCTAGAGAATTCCATGGACAGAGGAGCCTGGCAGGCTACAGTCCATGGGGTCACAAAGAGTCGGACATGACCGAGAAACCAACACTTTCCCTTTTCTGTCTAGGGTCACCTGACTACTGTCAGAGCTGGAATAAGAACTGAAGTCTCCTGATTTCCACTTAAGTGCTTTTCCTTTACATCAGTGGCTCTCAAAAGCGGGGTCCTTGGCCAGCAGGGTCAGCATCACCTGGGAACTTGTCAAAAAGGAAAACCCTCAGCCCTCTCCCCAGACTAAATAAGTCAGAGTCTCTGGGAGGATGGAACCCAGCAAGCTGCATTTTTAACAAGCTCTCCAGGGGAGTCTGATGCATGGTCAGGTTGCAGAACCACTGAGCGCTCTAACACTAGTGATTCTCACCAGGAGGGTGGCGGGGGGCATTCTGTCCTCCTCCTCTAAAGAACAAGTTAGAACCCAAAGGGATGAAGATGTGGATTCCTTTATTACTTAAAATAGCAAAAAACTGGGAATAAACTAAGCATCCTCAACAAGGGACTTGTCAAACAAAGTACAGTATACACAAAGAGAGAGATTGACATTAACTGCCGAGACATTACTACTGTTGAGTAAAAATACTACAGAGGATTATTACAAATTGTTAATCACTGTTGTACGATAAACACCTCCTCAAGTCAAACAATAAAGCAAGTTATAGAAAGGCCTGCAGTGTATTCTCCCTTATGCACCACCATGTAAGGCACACCACGGAGATACTGGGTGTTCAGCTCCAGATCACCGTGGTAAAGAGAATATCCGAATAAAGTGAATCACCCAAATTCTTTGGTTTCTCAGTGTACATAAGAGTCACATTTACATTATAGCCTATGAAGTGTACAGTAGCACTGTTTTAAGAAAATGTACTTACTTTAGCTTAGAAATACTTTATGACTTAAAAAAACGCTAGCCATCATCTGAGACTTCAGTGAGTTGTTGTAGAACAAAGATCGCTGATCACATAACAAGTACAGTAATGATAAATAAAACTGTGAGATGTTGCGAGAATTACCAAAACGTGGCACAGAGACATGAAGGGAGCAAAGGCTGCTGGGAAAGTGGCGCCAACACCACAAACCTACCATGTGTTAAAAAAAAGAAAAGTAGTTATCTGCAAATTGCAGTAACACAAGGTCGGCTTGTCCGTCACATACGACCCAGCACAGGACTCACAGGCTGGCCTTCAGACGCAGAGCTCCGCACCACGGGGCGGGTTGCCGCACTACTGTCGACGCCAGCCCCCTTCTGAGAAGTGGGGAGACACCGTCACCCCACGGGGCTTAGGTGAAAATCCACACGGTACACGTGACACTGCTAGGAAGCAGCTCTTAGGCAGAGCTGCTCTGTTACTGTTGCACTTCTTTCTGCATATATGGGCCTAGAGAAATGTTTGGAAGTGTGTTGGCCAAAATGCTAACAACTGTTTATCTCCAGGAGACTGACATGCCCTGGTCATCTGCACTTCATTTTTCTGTGTACCTTCCTATATCGCTGAATTTTTACAATGAATAGGTATGGTTTTTATAAAACCAACAACACTATTTTATATATATCCTCAGTTCAGTTGCTTCATCGTGTCAGCCTCTTTTGAGATCCCGTGGACTGCAGCACGACAGGCCTCCCTGTCCATCACCAACTCCCAGAGTTGACTCAAACTCATGTCCGTTGAGTTGGTGATGCCATCCAACCACCTCATCGTCTGTCATCCCCTTCTCCTCCTTCCTTCAATCTTTCCCAGCATCAGGGTCTTTTCGAATGAGTCAGTTCTTTGTATCAGGTGGCCAAAATATTTGAGCTTCAGCATTAAGAAATTTGTATGCAGGTCAGGAAGCAACAGTTAGAACTGGACATGAAACAACAGACTGGTTCCAAATAGGAAAAGGAGTTTGTCAAGGCTGTATATTGTCACCCTGTTTGTTTAACTTATATGCAGAGTACATCATGAGAAACGCTAGACTGGAAGAAACACAACCTGGAATCAAGATTGCCGGGAGAAATATCAATAACCTCAGATATGCAGATGACACCACCCTTATGGCAGAAAGTGAAGAGGAACTCAAAAGCCTCTTGATGAAAGTGAAAGTGGAGAGTGAAAAAGTTGGCTTAAAGCTCAGCATTCAGAAAACAAAGATCATGGTATCTGGTCCCATCACTTCATGGGAAATAGATGGGGAAACAGTGGAAACAGTGTCAGACTTTATTTTTCTGGGCTCCAAAATCACTGCAGATGGTGACTGCAGCCATGAAATTAAAAGATGCTTACTCCTTGGAAGGAAGGTTATGACCAACCTAGATAGCATGTTCAAAAGCAGAGACGTTACTTTGCCAACAAAGGTTCGTCTAGTCAAGGCTATGGTTTTTCCTGTGGTCATGTATGGATGTGAGAGTTGGACTGTGAAGAAGGCTGAGCACCGAAGAATTGATGCTTTTGAACTGTGGTGTTGGAGAAGACTCTTGAGAGTCCCTTGGACTGCAAGGAGATCCAACCAGTCCATTCTGAAGGAGATCAGCCCTGGGATTTCTTTGGAAGGAATGATGCTAAAGCTGAAACTCCAGTACTTTGGCCACCTCATGAGAAGAGTTGATTCATTGGAAAAGACCCTGATGCTGGGAGGGATTGGGGGCAGGAGGAGAAGGGGACGACAGAGGATGAGATGGCTGGATGGCATCACTGACTCGATGGATGTGAGTCTGAGTGAACTCCGGGAGTTGGTGATGGACAGGGAGGCCTGGCGTGCTGCGATTCATGGGGTTGCAAAGAGTCGGACACGACTGAGCAACTGATCTGATCTGATCTGATGAATATTTAGGACTGATTTCATTTAGGATGGACTGGTTGGATATCCTTGCAGTCCAAGGGACTCTCAAGAGTCTTCTCCAACACCACCGTTCAAAAGCATCAATTCTTTGGCGCTCAGCTTTCTTTATGATCCAACTCTCACATCCATACATGACTCCTGGAAAAACCATAGCCTCATACAGACAATGCGACTCTAACTGATTTCATGAGACAGGCAATCTCAAATGAGAGCAAGCTGTGGAGCCTGAGACTAGGCCTGAAACACTCCCAGGTACAGAATAAACACCTGTTGAGTGAACTAAGGAACAGATGAATTGAGAGGCAAGAGAGTGCAGCAGTGCTGAGTTTTGGAGCCAAACAACAGCTGAATTTAAATACCAGTTCTGGGGACTTCCCTGGTGGTCCAGTGGCTAAGACTCCACACTCCCAATATGGGGGGCCTGGGTTCAATCCCTAGTCAGGGAACTAGATTCCCACATGCTGCAACTAGGAGTTCAAAGCTGCAAATAAGACTCAGCACAGCTAAACAAAGGGCTTCCCTTGTGGCTCAGCAGGTAAAGAATCCACCTGCAATGCAGGAGACCTGGGTTTGATCTCTGGGTTGGGAAGATCCTCTGGAGAAAGGAAAGGCTACCCACTCTAGTATTCTGGCCTGGAGAATTCCATGGACTGTATAGACCATGGGGTCACAAAGAGTTGGACACGACTGAGCAACTTTCACTTTCACAGCTAAATAAATACTTTAAAAAAAAAAAAAAAAATCCAGATTTTCAAATACCAGTTCTGTCACTTCTTAGTTGTTAAGCTTGAACAACTTATTTTAGCCCCTTTGACCCTCAGTTTCTTCATCTATATAACGGGATTATACCAACTCAAGACTATATGTGGATTAAACAGTGAAGGACAGGGAAGCCTGGCATGCAGCAGTTCATGGAGTCGCAAACAGTCGGGCACGGCTTAGCAACTGAACAAGTGAGACGGTGAACGGGAAAGCAGTCCGCATTTAGCAGAAGTTCAATAAAAACGAGCTCATCTCTCCCCGAGTGCCAGGTCTGCTGATGACAAACTGCGTGACACTGGACAGGCTGTCTCTCTGAGTCTGTTTTTATAGCTAGAAAGTGAGTATAATGTTTACTTACCCTGTGGGATGTTGTGATTATTATGTAAAACTTTTCTGTACAGTGTAAGACACTATAAAAGGAAAGACTTATTACTATGATTATTATGGGAGTTTTTTGGGTCGATTTATTTTACAGCCTCTTGGCTCCAATAAACTTAATTCAAGTAGCCTTTAAAACCTGAGAACCGGGTGGATTTTATTAATTAGTACTAATTTACTGACCTTCATGAGCTTTCCTAGAATACCCTAATCCCTATCTATCTGAAAATAAAGTCTACCTTGATCTGACTGGAATCACTGCCTCTCAAGAAACCCTGGTCTAGGTCAGACTGTACAGCACAGAACCGAGGAGCCGCCCTCAGCGCTGGGTGCTTGCAGTTCTGGTCTCCTGATGGTAACCATGGGAACCCTTACTTCTTCCCACTGTTTAAGAGGAAGGACTAAGCTATCCTGGGTGCCTCCAGCTGAAACCCTTACCTCACAGACACACTCAGTCTCTGGCTGGGAAGCACCTCAGTGACTGTCGACGTTCACAGAACCCATCAGGGTGGCCAAAGAAGCCCCTGCCCTGGTGAGCAAGGTGGGGCTATCGTCCTGACTGTACGGAGGGCGAAGCCACAGACCCGTGGGGTTAGGAGGTTTGCCATGACCAGAGTCGAGCCTTATCCTGCCAGAGCTGCTTGCTAACAGAAAGGGACCTCACATGGTACTTCCATTTGGGAAAGGTGCAGACGGAGGGAGAAGAAAGCACGCCTTCAGTCCTGCTTCATCAGGGGCCGGGCCAGAGGCTGACCCCGGGAGCAGCATCTGCAGATTCCTTCACTCTTCCTATGGATCACCTCACGCTGACTTACGCTGCCCTAACTGTGGATGTCCAACACCCTGAATAGTTCTGTTCTGGGTCAGAAAGCTCCACAGAACCACAGAAACCACACCGTATTGGGCCTGGGACATCATTTAGTTCGATCCTCTCCATTCACAGATAGATCAGTGGTGACGATGAGGCTCAGAGGAGGGGAATGATTCACCAAGACCACCAGTGAGCACGGGCAGAACCCAGATCTCCTCTGTCCATCCTCAGCCTGTCTCCATGACAACCCTACTTCATCCCTGCTCCCTATACCCTCCCTGTCCTAAGCCTTTCTATCCTCTCCCAGAATCCAGGTCAGTGGACACTGAGAATACACCATACGCCCAACTGTGGCAGTAAACCCCCAGTCTCCAGACCATGACTATTACATGTAAGGGATGAGCCTACGCGCTGATTAATATGTGCAGGACGCCATCACCCTGCCCTTTAGGCAAGAACAGCAACCAATACAAGAAACTGAACCGCCTTTTCCTTCTGCTTCTGAGTTGAAATTACTCAAAGAAAAGCCAATCTGTTATACGTTAACCATACCAGACATGCTGACAGAGCCACATTTGGGTAAACAATTATGTGTACAACCAATTTTTAAAATGAATGTTTAAAAAACACGGGGACTATTCGAGTACTAACTGAAGGCGAGGGTCACAGGTTAAACAGTGTCTGGAGCTCCAGCACTGTCGGTTCTGAGCTGTACCGTGCTGGGACGCTCAAACCTGGGGCCTGCTGGGGCCCGTGCTGTCTACCACGCGGGCAGCTCACTGGTCTCTTTGTGCCCCAGGCTCCTCAGCATGAAAAGAGAATGTGGGAGCACCTCAGCTACCTTCTGTGAGAACCATAAAGAGATGATGTGTGTTCAGTGTTGGAACAGGGAGGGCATGTGAAAAGTACTCATTAATACGAGCTACTGCTATCCTTTACTATTATTCCTATTTTTAACACTTTACTTATTTGGCTGCAGTGGGTCATAGCTATGGCCCACAGGGTTTTCATCACAGCACGGGGCTCTCTAGCTGTGGCGCACGGACTTAGCTGCCCACTGGCATGCGGAATCTTAGTTCCCTGACTAGGGATCAAACCTGAGCCCTGCACTGGAGGGCGGATTCTTAACCACTGGACCGCTGGGGAAGTCCCTGCTACCCTTATTATTAGTAAGTACATAAATGGTGAAGCAGAGTTCAGGTCTTTCTAAGCTGCACTTTTACACTTAATCGTATTTCCACAATCTATAAAATACGATTAGATGACTGCCCCGAGAGAGCTGACTTCAAAAGAGAGAGTAATAGAGGAAACTTTTAATCTTAAGAAAGGTTTCTGAACTTTGCTGACATCCTAGGACATGCCAGACGACACTTCCTCCACAGTTAAAGCATCTATTCAGTCGTCGTTCTTATGCAATTTTCACGGTTAGGCACTCTTTAACAGTTATCTCTTACTTTCCCAAGCAAATAACCAACCCTGGTGGATGGGAGAAAGGGTAAGAAGCGAGGCCACCCCGCCCCGCACCCCCCCCACCCCGATTCTTTACACACCCTCACGCCTCTACTACCCGTCACCAGTAGCTGAGATGGGAGCCGCCATGGCAAGGACACTGTTTCCAAAACGCTTGGCGAGTGAAGCTGAAAGGAGCAGAGGCAGAAAAGAAAAAAGCAAATGGTCTCCCTCGGCACCACAACCGTGAGAAGCAGACGCCTGCTGTTCAAGCCACCAAAAAAAAAAGAAATAAAAAGGAGGAATTTATTTTATGTTGTAGCAAATCATGGAAGAGTACACAAATGACCTGCAACAAAGGCGCAATGGCAACTCAACGGGGAGAGGGCAGTCTCTCCAACAGACGGTGCAAAACAATGCAGAATCTGTATAAAAAATGAACAGAGACCTTACTTCCTACAGCACTTAAGAATTACCGCATCGATCCTTAAGTGGGTCACAGATGTAGTGTAAGAGTTAAAACTATAAACCTCAAGAGGAAAACACAGGAGAAAATCTCCCTGATCTTGACTTGGGCAGAGAAGGATTCACAGAAGAAAGTGTTGGTGGGCTGGACTTCATCTAAATCAAAGACGTGCTTCAAGACACCACCAAGAAGATGAAAGGGCAAGCTACAGATGGGGGTAAATCACAGAGCTGATAAATGGCTTATGTTCAGAATGAGTAACCAGAGGAGATTTCTGGCTTATATCCAGAAATCTCAAAACTCAACAATGAGAGACAACCATAATATAAATGGAGAAGAACCTAAATATCCAACAATGAGGACTGGTTAGATAATCTAGATACCTCCAGTCAACAAAAGACTAGCAAACTGTTAGAAGGTAAACTCTTCTGAAAGAAACAACGTGGACCAACAGGAGAGGTGGGTAAATGGACAGAGAGTGACAAAGCTTATGCGGTGGGATGGTGGCGGGATATATGCATTTACCAGGTAGCTCGATTTTTTGACGTCTGAAAATTTTCATAATAAAATGTTGAAAAAAGCTAAGCACTAGAATATTTCACAAGTATGCCGTTAAACAGGATGCACTGGTACATAAAAAAGACTACAAAGCTGTATGCACAGAACAAATCCACAAGATATACATCTTTTTTTAACGTGTGGTCAGAAGAAAAGGCCCCAGAGCAGAAAGTCGACAGTGACCGCCTGGGCGATGTGATGAGGCTGCTTTTCCTCTTATTTTTGCTGACCCATTGCCTTTAAATTTTCTACTATGATCAACTATTTTTGTGATTTAAAAACAGAGGTGCCTTAATAGTAGTGAAGTAAGAAATACTTTCAGACAAGAATTTACTTGTCACAAACTCGGTGACAGAAAATGCTCCCCTCTAAAAAAAGCTTGAAGAGTCTTGAGCTTATGCAACATACTTTAGGTGAACAATTCTTTCAGCCTGCTACTGCCTCCTCACTGGACTTTGTGCCAGATTCTGAAACTCACAGCAATCAGGGCTGCACACCCGGAAACATACCTATCAGAATTCTGCGCCCGTCTCACCACAGCCACGACGCACCTGGAGTCAACAATGCGTGAGAACCACAGACGGACTGGAGCCTGTTCTACACAGCTCCAGAGAGCAGGGTGTTTCACCCGGGGCAAAGTCAAGGAAATGACCACCACAGTCTAATAACTTGGGTGCTGTGATGGATGATGTAGGACTTGGATCAATTAGCACACATTTTTCAGAGAAGCAAATACACACTGAATATAAGAAGAAGGGAGAGACACCTAGGGCTGGGTTACTAACCTAATAACCCAGGGAACACCTAACCACCAAAATTATAAGAGCAGACGCTGGGTGAATTCCTGTCACATATAATGGCTATGATCACACTCATTCACTCAGGAAATATTTACTGAGCGAAGATTCATTCATTTAGTGAGTGCTTATGATGCAATAATGGAAACTCCATGATCTGTGCTGTCCACACGGTGCCACGTGTGCTGGCTGACACTTGAAACTGGCATCACAACCAGGAAGACTGTCATATACAAAGAACACGTGAGGCTAGGTTCCTTATAAACTTGGAGAACAGAGGAAACCAATCTGAAGAGGCAGAGAGAGCCTAGTTCATCCAAGACTTTATAAACTATGCTAAGAAGTTATAACTTTATCCAGAAAGACAGAGAAATATTCTGAAGAAACTTAGGAAGAGAATATTAACTCAGAGTTGAGTATTGACAATTTAACAAAATACCGAGGAGACAATTAAAGAGGTAAAGAAGGAAAGTGGAATGTGACTACGGCACTTTACTGATAACCTATTTATGTCAGTATCACAGCTCCGGAGAAAGGGCAACAGACAAAAGATAGTTTAGGGAAGAAGAAATGATGATGACGCATCCGCCTGGATCTGGGGAGAGGCAATGAATGACTTCATCAAGCCTCCAGGTTTCAGTTCGGGCCACAGCTCACTGAGAATGAGGATTCGGGAAGAAAAGTCTGGGAAGGAGAGCAGTGCATTCAGTTTTTTTTTTTTTTTTTTTAGCAGATTTATTTAGAAAGAGATTTTCATTCCATAGAAGTAACCCATTTAAGTACACAATTCAGCGACTGTTTAGTATACTTACAAAGCAGTGTGACCATCCCTGCAATCTAATTTTACACTGTTTTTATCACCCCCCAAACAAAAACCTCACACCCACCAGCAGCCACCCCCCATTCTCACCCCTTAACCTCAGCACCTACTAACCTACTTCCTGTCCCTACAAACTTGCCTCTTCTGGACATTTCATATAAACGGAATCACACAGTATGTGGTCTTCTGTAACGGGCTTCTTTCTCACAGCATAATATTCTCAAGGTTCCCCCATGTTTTATCAGGATGGGCACCTCGTTCCTTTTTTATTGCTGAATAATATCCCACTGTACCACATTTTATTGATCCATTCATAAGGACGTAGACATTTGGGTCCTTTTCACTGTTTGGCTACTACAAATAAAGCTCCTATGAACACTCATGTACAGTTTTGTATGGAGGTACATTTCATTTCTCTTGGGTATATGCCTCAACGTGGAAACGCTGAGACATAAGGAAACTCTACGCTTAACATTCTGAAGATCGACCAGACTGTTTCCCAAAGCAACTGTACATTCTCCCAGGCGATGTTTGAGGTTTCCAATATGAGATTTATCTACAGAGTCACTTACCCAATGTGTGAAGATTAATTACCCACATCCTCATCAACATTTGTTATTAGCTGTCCTTTTATAAAAAAAAAAAAATTCATTTTTGGCTGTGCTGGGTCTTCGCGGTTGTCAGCAGGCTTTCTCTAGATGCAGACAGCGGGGGCTACCCTTCACTGAGGGGCCCGAGCTCCTCACTGCAGTGGCTTCTCTTGTTGCTGAGCACGGGCTCTAGAACAATGGCTCAGCAGTTGCGGCTTACGGGTTTAGTTGCTCTGAGGCATGCAGAATCTTCCCAGACCAGGGATCGAACCTGCGTCCCTGCATTGGCAGGCAGACTCTCTACCCCTGGGCCACTGCGGAAGCCTCATCCGTCCTTCTGAGTCCAGTGAGAGGCCAGAGGTACCTCACTGTGGTCTGGTTTGTCCGTCCTCATATCTAATGATGCTGAGCACCTGTTCGTGTATCTATTGGCCATGTGTATCTCTTCTCTGGAAAAGTGTCCATTTGAATCATTTGCCCCCTTTTAAGGTGGGTTGTCTTTTTATTACTGAGGTGGAAGACTTCGTTGTGTATTTTAGATGTAAATCCCTCATCAGGTACTTTCTCTCATTCTGTGAGTTGTCTTCTCACTTTCTTAACAGTATGATTTGCAGCACATGTTTTTAGTTTAGATGAAATCCAATTTATTTTTTTTTCTTTTATGACTTGTGTTTTGGTGTTACATCTAAAAAAACATTGCCAAATTCAAGATTTACTCTTATATTTTCTCCTGTAAGAAAGTTTTAGCAGGCTTCCCTGGTGGTCCAGTGGTTAAGAATCTGCCTTGCAATGCAAGGGACGCTGGTCCGGGGAGATCCCACATGCCAAGGGGCAACCGAGTCCATGTGCCTCAACCAAGGAGCCTACATTTTGGAGCACCCAGGCTGCAGTGACTCTGGGGAAGCCCCCTCGACGAGAGGCCCCAGCACCGCAACTAGAGTGGAAAGAGCCCTCCCGCAGCAACGGGGACCCAGCACGGCCAAAAATACAGATAAGTAAAGAAAGACATATTTATTAAAAAAAAAAAAAAAAGGGTTAGCTTCAACATTTAAGTTCATAATCTAAAAGTTAACTTTTGTATATGGAAGTAGGGGATTCAACTTCTGTATGTTGATAATCAGGTGTCCCAGCATCTGTTGAAAAGGGTGTTTTCCCCCTTGAATTTTCTTGGCATCTTTGCCAAATACCAACTGCTCATAAAGACAGTAATGGTGAGTCTAAGTTTAGGCTCACTGACTGTGAGGTACCTGTGCTCTAGCTTCTTGGCGATAAGCTACATGAGTGGATAATCATGTCTTCTACCCACAGCCCAGCAATCAGCACAGCTGCTACTGCTGCTAAGTCACTTCAGTCGTGTCCGACTCTGGGAGACCCCATAGATGGCAACCCACCAGGTTCCCCCATCCCTGGAATTCTCCAGGCAAGAACACTGGAGTGGGTTGCCATTTCCTTCTCCAATGCATGAAAGTGAAAAGTGAAAGTGAAGTTGCTCAGTCGTGTCCGACCCTCAGCGACCCCATGGACTGCAGCTCCTCCGTCCATGGGATTTTCCAGGCAAGAGTACTGGAGTGGGGTGCCACTACCTTCTCCGAATCAGCACAGGGGACTCGATAAAACTCAGAGTGATTCTGTCCGCCTGTGCGGTCCCAGTGATGCGGCCTGCCTCACCCACAGGTGCGGACACTCTCTCCAGGTGGTTCTCTTTCTAGGGCTGCTCTTCTAGCCAGGACTCTGTCCTCAGTGTCCTGTTTACACTTACACAGTGACACAAATCCAGGAGGGCATTTTCCTTCTTCCTAGGATAGGAAGTCCCTAAAGATGCTCAGTCAGAAATCTCAGTACAAGAATGGGTACATTTGATTTTCAACTGTTTACAGGCACAGAGGCTCCAAGTGTGGTGTTTCTGTTTTGTATAAAGGGTTTCAATTGAGTGCCAGGCCCAACATTTTTCTGTGTTCAGGCTAATGTTAGAGAACTTAAATTTTTAAATGCTAATAATGTCCCTTGTGGCTCAGCTGGTAAAGAATCCGCCTGCAATTCGGGAGACCTGGGTTCGACCTCTGGATTGGGAAGATCCCCTGGAGAGGGGAAAGGCTACCCCCTCCAGTATTCCGGCCTGGAGAATCCCATGGATGGTCCATGGGGTCTCAAAGAGTCTGACACAACTGAGGGACTTCCACTAATGACGTCAGTGGGTCAGAGCTCAGTGAAAGGGAAGTCCTCAAAAGGACCACTAATTAGAGATAAATTATGAGTAACTTGAAGAACTGAGGACATTAAACTAAATTAACGAAAGACGTCCTGAGAACATTGTCTTCAAGTGATAATAAATCCATGCAAAGAACTGGAAAAGGGAAGAACCAACACAGAAGATGAAAGACCCCAGTCAAGCCCATTACAAATGCAATGGATAAATAAATAAATAAACACTGTGTGGACCAGACCTGTTTTCTGGCACTTTCACCTCAGATGCCCCATCCCCCCCACTTCTTGGCTACATAGTAACACCCAAGGCCCAGCTCTCACTGCCTGATCCCTAGTACCTTTCAAGTACTCAAAATTTACCTTTGAAGTAAATTTTTAAGCAGATATGCTACACGAAAATAGATAAAGAGTAGTTCTGTATTTATAAGAGAAGTCTATACTTAAAAAACAACAACTCACATTTACTACAGTACTAAATTTAAAATTCTAAAGTATTTTTAAAGTAGTCACATTTAGGGAATTGCCTGACTGTCCAATGGTTAGAACTTGGCACCATACCTGATTGCTGGGGGCCCAGGTTCGATCCTTGGTTGGGAAACCTAAGATACCACAGCTGTGTGGTGTGGCCAAGAAAAGGGTATTCACATTTACTGAAATTATGTTTTTATGAAGTGTTTAATATCAGCTCTACCATGTACAGTAACATCCGTGTGTGTTCACATTGCCTAAGCCAAGCTCAACAATGTACATGTCTCTCAAAGATAAAAACAAGAGTAAAATACTGACCTCCAGGGGCTCTTCTAGTTCTAAGATCTGAATGCCTATGACCATTATTCTAATTTCTCTCCTGTCCTTACCTCAAAGCTACATAGTAGGGGATTAAGCAAAGATGATTCAGTTCAGTTCAGTCGCTCAGTCGTGTCCGACTCTTTGCAACCCCATGAATCGCAGCACGCCAGGCCTCCCTGTCCATCACCAACTCCCAGAGTTCACTGAGACTCATGTTTATTGAGTCAGTGATGCCATCCAGCCATCTCATCTTCTGTCGTCCCCTTCTCCTCCTGCCCCCAATCCCTCCCAGCATCAGAGTCTTTTCCAATGAATCAACTCTTCTCATGAGGTGGCCACAGTACTGGAGTTTCAGCTTTAGCATCATTCCTTCCAAAGAAATCCCAGGGCTGATCTCCTTCAGAATGGACTGGTTGGATCTCCTTGCAGTCCAAGGGACTCTCAAGAGTCTTCTCCAACACCACAGTTCAAAAGCATCAATTCTTCGGTGCTCAGCCTTCTTCACAGTCCAACTCTCCCATACATACATGACCACAGGAAAAACCATAGCCTTGACTAGACGGACCTTTGCTGGCAAACTAATGTCTCAACCATGCAAATATGCCCAAGGACAACTGGCAGCCACACACAGCCACACTTGTTCACACTGGCCCTCCACTGAAAACCAAAAACACTCTTGTCCAGGAGTCTGAGTTAGCCTCTAAGCTGAGATGACCATGGTGAACAAGAAAAGGTGAAACACAACTTATCTCCTTAGATATACTAATCATATTTCTTTTAAAATCCAAGTCTGATTATTTCATTATGTCTATTCCTATTGTCTGTTTTCTGTTCGTTTTGGGTTAAGTGTTCTCGTATATCTGATAATTCTTGATTGAATGCCAGTCATTGCATATGAGAAGTGCATAGATAATTCCAGGCTCCTAGAGGATTTGCTTTTGTTTCTGACACGCAGGTATGACAGAGGCACAAACCACTCCAGATCACCTTAATCTAGTTAGGTACAGAGATGAGACAAAGCAGTGCACTCCAGCTCCTGAGACGGCCAGTCTGTGTTCAGTTCACTCTTGTCCCTAAGAAGAGCCCTTAGGAAAACTGGGGTGTACTAGGGCTTCTCCTTCTCAGCAAGGGTGTGCACCAACTTCAAAAAAATTTCCCGACCCATGAATCTGCCTAAAGCTCTAATTATCTTCTCAGTTGACAATTTCAGCGCTGACAACTGCTTCAAGAAAAGAAATGGTGCCAAATGTAGGGTTACCTGACATCTCTACCTACACCGTGGCTCTGAAAATTCCTTCTGCCTCGTGGTTCTCCTATGCCCTCAAACTGACAATTCTTTCTCAACTTTTCACCTTGTCTTGTTCTTAGTTCATCTTAGGCCCAAGTGATCTGACAGAACACTGCCAGAAGTAGAATCCCCAATCCAGTACAAAAGCCTTGCTCAAAACTGAACCAGACTGCAACTTTCTAACATAAAATACACATCATCTAATTCGAGTCTTCTCTAGTTGACTTTTACAACTTCTGCAGTTCTGAAATGTGAGTTTTTCCCAGGGAACTAACTGAATCAGGCGATGAAGCAATCTGGAGTGTGAGAAAACAGAACTGGCATTGCTGTTGACTAAGAGAAAACCATAAAGCCCTAATTAAAACAAAGCATCAATCAAAACTAATTTCATCATGCCCTGTAATCTAAAATCTAACAGGCCTCATGGCTGGAACGGGAGGCATGGAGCTCCCTTCAAAAGATGACACAGCTGGAACCTGGGCGCTGTAAACCCCTAGACCTGGAGCCCAACACACAACAGACGCCCGGGAAGGCCAGTTCCCCGGCCCTTGCTCCTCCTCCCCGCCCCTCCCTGATCCCCACCAAGAGGTGGGCGGACACTGAACACAGGCTGAAATTTCAGCACAGTCCAATTCTCTCACTACAAAGTCTAAGGTTCCTTCTCAAGTTTCTGGTGTACTGAACAGGAGGAACTGGGGTTGAGGTCATAAAAATGAACTCATGAATCAAGACAGCAAATGCTCTTGTCTACTTTGGCCTGTAACTAAAGAGGAAACCATGGGTGAAGAAGAGTGAAAAAATAAGAAATCTGAGCTTCATGTCCCTGGCTCAGGTGGTAAAGTATCTGCCTGCAATGCGGGAGACCTGGGTTCAAGCCCTGGGTTGGGAAGATCCCCTGGAGGAGAGCATGGCAACCCACTCCAGTACTCTTGCCTGGAGAATCCACATGGACAGAGGAGCCTGGTGGGCTACAGTCCATGGGGTTGCAAAGAGCCGGACACGACTGAGCAACTAGGCCACAATATATGTGGCCTAGGCAAGGCCTCTAGAGTCTGAGAAACGGGCTATTTCTCATCTGAGAATAGGGGGCTCATGTGCCAGTCAACAAACATTTCCTGAGCACGTACTACCTTTCAGAGAAACCAGACCCAGTCTTGATCTCAGGACTAGATCAGCAGTTCTCAACTCTGGCTGCATACTTAACTAGAGATTTTAAATAAACTGCAACCCACTCAAGTGTTCTTGCCTAGAGAATCCAGGGACGGGGGAGCCTGGTGGGCTGCCGTCTATGGGGTCACACGGAGTCGGACATGACTAAAGTGACTTAGCATCAACAACAACAAAACACTTTATTTCGGATTAATGGACTCTCTAAGGCAGGGCCCTAGCACTGGAAGAGGGGTGGGGAAGAAGGCCTTTTCAACTGTTTCTGATGCCCAGTGAGGGTTAAAAATCACTGGACTTACAGAATTTCTAAGTTTCTGAATCTAATTTTCTATGGTTTGACAAATGAATATTTTTTTTACAGGTAAAAGGCTCCAAAATAAACCAGCTTCATTCATACTTTGGTGAGAGGGTGACTGAGGTTAAGGGCGCCTTGACTGTGCTGAAAATCCTATCCTGAGGGGTCACATTGACTGTTGAGTGTCCTCCAGCCTCACAGATGCCTCCTCGGATGCATATTCAAAAGCCAAACATCACGTTATAAGCGAGAACTTGTCCCAAGGGGCATTCAGATGCCTGAATCATGCCATTCTGGATTTGTTCCTTTGGGTTAAAGCACAATTTGGCCACGATTTTTGTCACATCTGTTTAACGTGAGTGCTACTAATTGATCATTTTCTTTAAAATCAACTCGCTAAAGCAGTAAGAGAGGATTAGCCCTCCTAAATATTAAAACACACGATAGAGCCTCTTTAATCAAATGAGATACTGGCACACAAATAAATACAGACCAATGGAACCTAAGATTGAGGGCAGGAGAAGAAGGGGACGACAGAGTATGAGATGGTTGGATGGCATCACCGACTCAACGGACATGGGCTTGGGTGGACTCTGAGAGTTGGTGATGGACAGGGAGGCCTGGCGTGCTGCGGTTCATGGGATCGCAAAGAGTTGGACACGACTGAGCGACTGAACTGAACTGAACTGGAACATAACAGAAACTCCAGAAATGGGTCAAATTAATTAAATATGACAAAGGACAGAATCTAAAAACACTGGGAGAAAATGGAATTTTTAATAAGTCGTACAGAGATAACTGAAAAACGAGATGGAAAAGGCTAAAATTGGATCTAGCTCTCAAACCTATATATTCAATTCCAAGTGGATCAAAGATTTAAAAGTTTGAAAAGAAAAGAGAAACGATACAGGAAGTAGGGAAAAAAAAATAGGTGAATTCAACCTGGGGATGTACAAAACTCTCTAGCTATGACTGAAAATCAAGAGGCAGTAAAGCAAAAAAAATTGAAAAAAGAAATACCCACAAAGTCACATGCATTAAGCACCTCGTCTGCATCATTTCAGCTCCTCCCGCCTTAACTATTTTTATTCCAGCCATTCCTGAGGCAACTAGTTTTGTCCAGGCTCTGACCTGTGTCCAGTGCCTGCCTGGGGGTTGAAGGGGGGTTTGTTGTGGCCCCAGAGAGCTGCCACGTGTGCCCTCTCGGGACCCACTGAGAGCACCAGCAGGGGCAATATATGCCATGTGGGGCAGTCCTCTGCCAAATGAAGACAGGACCTAATGGATATATCACCCTTCCTTCCCCCAAATATCGATCCTACGCTCTCCTCCAAACACACATGAGCCTTCATCTTGGGTAGTTTTCCAGAGAACCCAGTTAAAATACCACTAATCTGATGCAGTGATTTTTTTCTAATAAACATAAACATTTAATTATTAAAATTTAAAAAGCATTCAGCAGAAGGATCTTAATTCCCTACTCTTTAAGCATGGGCTACGCAACAGTACTGGGCTTCCCTGGTGGCTCAGTGGTAAAGAGTTGAGGAGATGCAGGTTCAATCGCTGGGTCAGGAAGATCCCCCGGAATAGGAAGTGGCAACCCACTCCAGTATTCTTGTCTGGGAAATCCCATGGACAGAGGAGCCTGGCAGGCTACGGTCCATGGGGTTGCAAAGGAGTCAGACACGACTGAGCGACTGAACAACGACAACATGAACAAGGACTGTTTTGAAAAGACGACACATGAAAAGGGGATGAAAGAATAACTTTACAAGGATGAAACCTGACAAACGCCGCTTCAGCCAGGTGATCAAGGTCAACGTCCACAGCGACAAAGCACGCTGCAGGCACGCACCCTCCGTAATGTGCAACGCAATGTCGCTTTCTCCATGAGCTTCCTGCCCCAAACTAACAACCCCAGGCTAACCACGAGCGAAACATGAAACAAATTCCAACAGAAGGGCGTCCTGCAACATATCTAAGTAGCAACATATCTCAAAACAGCCAAGATCATCAAAAAACAGAGACAATCTGGAAAAGTATCACAACCGAGGAGCCTATGGAGATTTAAGACCTAAATGTAATGTGGTATTCGGGATCAGAACATGGAACAGAAAAAGGACATTAGGTCAAACAAACAACTGTGGACTCCAGCTATTAATACTGTTATCAATAGTAGTTCACTAAATACAACCAATGGGCCATGCAAGATGCTAACAGTGGAAACGGTACCAGTGGAGATATGTGTATGGGAACTCTCCGTACTCTCTGCTTAATTTTTCCATAAATCTAAAGTGGCTTTAACACGTAAATTCTATTAATAAAAAGAGAAAAAGGCTTATGAAAAGCATTCCTCCGTCCCCAGCAATGGGGCCTGGGGTCTGCATTTTGGAAGGACACATGGTGATTCCTCAGAGAAGGCAATGGCACCCCACTCCAGTACTCTTGCCTGGAAAATCCCATGGACGGAGGAGCCTGGTAGGCTGCAGTCCATGGGATGGCTAGAGTCGGACACGACTGAGGGACTTCACTTTCACTTTTCACTTTCATGCATTGGAAAAGGAAATGGCAACCCACTCCAGTGTTCTTGCCTGGAGAATCCCAGGGACGGGGGAGCCTGGTGGGTTGCCGTCTATGGGGCCACACAGAGTCGGACACGACTGAAGCGACAGCAGCAGTAGCAGCAGCAGCATGGCGATTCCTACGCACATTAAAGTCTGAGAAACACCAGGGACACCTGTAAGTTACAGCGCACAGCGTCCTTACAAAGAACAAAAGAGGAAAGCAGAAGCCAGCCACACGTCGATGAACAGATCCTGTCCCCCGGCAGTGGTACGGAAGCACGGGATGACAGCGCCGTCACCCCAGGAACTCGTCAGGCACGCCAGCATCGCACAATTGGGAGCGGCCTGGAATGTTGTGCTTGGAAGGGCCCGTGAAGAGGCGGAATGAATGTCGTGATTTATTGCCCATTTGGGGTGCAAGTGGCAGCGTCGATTTTCGTAAAGCATCCACCAAGCACCAGGCACAGCGCTAGGCTCTCGGGACCCAACAGAGATCGAAGTAGGTGTAACCCTCAATGAGGCTTAGGCCGAAAAAGGTAAGTACAATAATTATGAATACAAAGAGTAACAGCAGAGGAAATATGGAATCCCACAGAGCAAACAAGAAAGGGCCCTCCTCCCTGAGGAAGTGACATTTCAACTAAGATTTGAAGGCTAGGCACTAAGCAAGCTGAAGAGGAAAAGGAAGCAGCTGACCTCAGGTTAACTCGTGAGCTGGTCCATCAGACCTCTGCTTACGTAAGGATCCTTTGAGAGAGAATGGAAACTAGATGACAGAGACAGACACAGCTCCACAGCGAGCCCAGGACGGAGCACAGCGCCCAGAGAGTGTGTGAGGTGCTGGAAGCTTTACAGAGCACGCCCAGGACAAACATGTGACAAGGGGAAGAACTGGAGAAGGAAAGAGGCTCGCCAAAGCGGTTCCTGTAAGGGACGGTGTCCATCTCCTCTAAGACACTCGGGACGCGCGTCCCATCGGCTCCCACTGTGCTTTCTGCTACCACGTCCGTCAATTTCACAGTCAACTGCTCAACTGCAGTGCCTATCTCTGCATCTAAGTTTCTTAGTACAATTATCTTCTCTACCCCAAAATAACATGCCTGTTTTGTCTTTATTTCAGTAGTTATATTTTGTGTCTTTTATAGAGAATGTCCCTGAATCATTTTTAGAAGCTGAAGTATCAATAGCAACTGTGGTTTCTGATGCAAAAAATTATCACCTATGGTAGATAAGTTAGGCAGCAATCTGACAAAAGGGAAGAATATCTGAAATCAGAAAACTGTCCCAGATCATCCAGGGTTTACCTTGCTCACAGACATAACAAGGTGAGCTGGGGGAGGTAAACAGCTAACTTTTATTGAACAGCATACACTGAGAACTTTTTATGTATTCTTGTTTGAGCCTTGCAAACCTAAGAAGGAAGCAAACGTAAGAGGCCTTGCAAACATAAGAAGGATTATCCTCATTTATATTTGAGAAAACTGGAGGGTCATAAAGGTTAAGCAATTTGCACCAAGGAGAAGGAAATGGCAACCCACTCCAGTGTTCTTGCCTGGAGAATCCCAGGGACGGGGGAGCCTGGTGGGCTGCCGTCTATGGGGTCACACAGAGTCGGACACGACTAAAGCGACTTAGCAGCAGCAGCAGCAGTCAGCTGGTAAAGATTGGTTCTGGGGCAGAATCCAGGTCTATTAGACTCTAAAACCCAGGCTGCTTAGAATAGGAGGGACAAAAGGTGGCCTAAATCAATATGAAAAAAAAGTTCATTCACATTCCTACTTTAAGTCCAAACCCAAGAACAGACATCTTTCACACAGCCTTAAAGACAAAGACAGACAGTCCATCTTCATACACAGTTGCTTCAGGGGACTCGGGACCAGGGCTCCCCCCATTGGCAAACAGGTGCAACCACACCATTTATTTCTCATTCCTTTTCTAATCCTCAAACTTTTTGGGAAAGGAACCTCCAAGTTAAGACCAGGAATATAAAGTTCCTTTCATGAACATTATCTTTCTCTTTTTCCTGCTTAAAATTTACATTCTGATAATATATATCAAAAGACATTGGTGCCAGTAATACTATTTTGCTACCTTATTTTAAGAAAATAATTAGAGATGCAGCCATTTTACATGTTTTCAAAGAACATTAATAACAAAGGGGAAATGCATACATGTCGAATGCAAAAATGCTCAATACAAATACACAGTAAATTATCAATTTTGTGAAAATGTCACTCTCACATATGGAAAAGATAAAGGAACTATACCCCGTGTTTAACGGGTTATCCTTCCTTCAACAGTAGGATCAATGCTGATTTTGTCTTCTTTATACTATGTTTTCAAATTCTCCACATTCAATATAATTGCATTTAAAAAATATATTTCTTTATTTGGCTGTGCCGGGTCTTAGCTGCATGTGGCATATGGGATCTAGTTCCTGATCAGAGATTGAATCCGGGCGCCCTGCATTGTGAATGCAGTATCTCAGCCACTACACCGCCAGGGAAGTCCCACTTAAACCAGAAAAAATGAGAACTGCTGCTAGAAGTCATTTCTGTAAGGTCTTCTCCATTCAGGATGGGAAGGGAAACAGCTGTTCGCTGAGGGGACCACTGTCCTCCCCACTTCGCCCAGCCGCAAGCTAGAGGCCCTCTTCTTTAAGCTGTTACTGCACTACCCTAGCACTTGTGATCTTCACTCAGCAACGAACAGTCATCAAGCTTACAGTCTACTGCAAGGTTCAAGCTTGGTAGACGACAGATTCCCTTTAAAGGGAAAAAAATCTTGTGAAACAATGCTGGTTTATTTTCATGTAGCTTATTCAGGTGCAACTTAAAAAACTAAGTTGAAAATTTCTTATATTTATGTGACTAGATACAAACAAAACTGCCAAACCAGCAAAATTCAAAATGACATTACTTCCAATAAAAAGATGACATTGCTTATATTGAAAATCATCACTCAGGTACTTCCCTGGCAGTCCAGTGGTTAAGACTCCGAATTTCCACTGCAGGGGGTGCGAGTTCAATTCCTGATAGGGGAAGTAAGATCTCACATACTGCACAGCCAAAATGTAAATACTAAAAAAAAAAAAATCACCCCCAGATAAATATGGTAATGACACAGATAGGATGTCTAAAAATAAGCAGATAGGACGAGAGAGAAGAGCCAAAGACACACACACAGCAGCGCCACAGCTCCACAGCTGGTCTCCCTGGACGACTCCCACAGACACCTGGAGGTGTGCTGTCTGTTCCGCAGCAACAAGCTCGGAGGTGTGCTTGGACTCCAGTGTGTTAGCCAGTGCGGACTCACTGTGACACGAAGACCATGTTTGTGCCTGGGTTGCTCACACTGTGCCCTATAATCGCACTGCGTTCTGCAGAACTCCAAACGGATACAGTGCCCTTGGCCCAGGGGAGACAGTTCCCTACCAGACCTGTGAGATGCGAGCCTGACCAACACACACACACACACACACACACACACACACACACACACACACACGGCTGGCCCTGGTGATGAGAGGCTGACCATGCCTTACACACACACACACACACACGGCTGGCCCTGGTGATAAGAGGCTGACCATGCCTTACACACACACACACACACACACACACACACACACACAGCTGGCCCTGGCAGGGACACACACACACACACACACACACACACACACACACACACACACACAGCTGGCCCTGCTGATGAGAGGCTGACCTTGCCTTACACACACACACACACACACGGCTGGCCCTGGCAGGGAGAGACACACACACACCTGGCCCTGGTGATGAGAGGCTGACCGTGCCTTACACACACACACACACACACACACACACACGGCTGGCCCTGGCAGGGACAGGGACACACACACACACACACACACACACACACCTGGCCCTGGTGATGAGAGGCTGACCATGCCTTACACACACACACACACACACACATGGCTGGCCCTGGCAGGGAGACACACATACACACCTGGCCCTGGTGATGAGAGGCTGACCGTGCCTTACACACACACACACACACACACACACACACACACACACACGGCTGGCCCTGCTGATGAGAGGCTGACCATGCCTCAAACATACACACACACACACACACACACACACACACACACACACACACACACGGCTGGCCTTGGTGATGAGAGGCTGACCATGCCTTACACACACATACACACACACACACACCTGGTGATGGGAGGTTGACCCATGCCTCTCTCTCTCTCTCTCTCTCTCTCACACACACACACACACACACATACACACACACACACACACACACACACACACACACGGCTGGCCCTGGCGGGGGCAGGTAACCTTTCTGAGCACTGAAGGTAATGGTCCTTCAGATGTTCACACACACACACACACACACAGCTGGCCCTGGCGGGGGCAGGCAACCTACATACACACACATGGCTGGCCCTGGCAGACACATACACACACTCACACGGCTGGCACTGGTGGACATGCAGGCGTGCACACACACACACACACACACAGCCGGCCCTGGTGATGGGAGGCTGACAGTGCCTTACATACACACATACACGGCTGGCCCTGGTAATGGGAGGCTGACCATGCCTTACACACACATACACACCTAGTGATGGGAGGCTGACCCATGCCTTACACACACACACACACACACAAACACACACACACGCACGCAGGCAAACTTTCTGAGCACCGAGGGTAAAGCTCCTTCAGAAGTTACCACGCACCCTGGAGCGGATTTTGGGATCCACATGTTTGTACTGCTGCTCAACATTCCTGGTATCTCTGCCACATACCTACTGACATAATCAAATATCTGATCAGCAATCCTGAAGAACAAATGTAGTTTGAATCTTTACCTCATATTCCAGACAATTTGAAGGATGCAATTTCTTCAAATTTTATATATAAAACAGAAAACAAAACTTACCAAACTTCTAGACAAATGCTATCTTAAATGTAAGAAAAATTCCAAATAAAAACTTAATAACATAAATCTTAAACTTCTATATATCAGATCTTTAAAAGATAAAAGGCAGGTAGGGAAAATGTTCACAGAAGAGAATCTTCCCAAGAGATAAATAATTAAAGTATATAAACAGAAATATTTTGAATACTGTATATGTGGGTGTCTTGTTTTTAAGTAGAAAAAGGATTCAGAAAGGGGTCTAAGCGTCTATAAATCTTTTAGGGATGGGGACTGTTTGGGGGAGGGGGTTTGGTTCCTTCTTCCCATCTAACCCCGTACCAATGAGAGGGCCTCCAAAGATGATTTCTGAATAAGGATATGAGAATACATAAGGTCTGCTAGAAAAAAAGAAATAAGAATTCAGGCAACAGTCTAGAAAATTAAGAAAAACTCAATGTACTAAGTCACTTCAGTCGTGTCTGACTCTTTGCGACCCTACAGACCGTAGCCTGACAGGCTCCTCTGTCCATGGAATTCTCCAGGTAAGAATACTAGAGTGGGTTGCCATGCCCTCCTCCAGGGATTTTCCCAACCCAAGGATCAAACCCTCGTCTCTTACATCTTCTGCACTGACAGGTGGGTTTCTAACACCAGTGTCACCTGGGAAGCCAAGAAAGACTCAGACACAGCCTAATTATCCAAGTCGTCTGACTGAACAGAACTTTTTACCACAGTATGTGGACATGTCCCTCAGGTGTTCAGTTTATTTGTTAGAACGCATCTCCAGCCCTATGCCTTTCTAAGACACTCCTGGACAGGGTCAGTTCAGAGGTTTCATTTCTGACCCTTTTCAATCTATGCACTCCCATGAGATTATCTAGCAAGAAAAATATGACATTTTCATTTAAAAAATGTCAGCACTGAACAACAGGATTTTCACAGATGAGCCATACCACTTATAAATATCTAAATTAAACGAGGTGACAACAAAGGTAACGCAAAGACCCCCTCGACTCATTTAGGACCATTTGCAAAAGCCCAGTGTTTGAGGTGCATGAAAACACACACATATGGATGTTTAACTACAAACAGTCTGCAACAGAGAACCATGTCAAACTGTTAGCAGCATTCTAAAAGAAAAAATCCATAAAGAGAAAGGGGAACTGGATGACTCGTTTTGGAAAAAGTATTCAAAAACTTTCATTCCTATTTCCATGACTTGTCATCTGATCCCCCAAAATGGGATCTGAGAACTCTATTATAGATCAAAGCTGTGGTACATATACACAATGGAGTATTACTCAGCCATTAAAAAGAATACATTTGAATCAGTTCTAATGAGGTGGATGAGACTGGAGCCTATTTTACAGAGTGAAGTAAGCCAGAAAGAAAAACACCAATACAGTATACTAACGCATATATATGGACTTTAGAAAGATGGTAACAATAACCCTGTATGCGAGACAGCAAGACACAGATGTATAGAACAGTCTTTTGGACTCTGTGGGAGAGGGAGAGGGTGGGATGATTTGGGAGAATGGCATTGAAACATGTATAATATTATATAAGAAATGAATCGCCAGTCCAGGTTCGATGCAGGATACAGGATGCTTGGGGCTGGTGC
The DNA here is from genome assembly GCF_029378745.1 of Bos indicus. NCBI lineage: Eukaryota > Metazoa > Chordata > Mammalia > Artiodactyla > Bovidae > Bos > Bos indicus. The sequence goes on along the minus strand of NC_091780.1, from coordinate 65,005,204 downwards.
ACTGGGATGACCCAGAGGGATGGTACTGGGAGGGAGGTGGGAGGGGGTTCAGGATGCGGAACACGTGTACACCCATGGCGGATTCATGTTGATGTATGGCAAAACCAATACAATATTGTAGAGTAATTAGCCTCCAATTAAAATAAATAAATTTATATTAAAAAAATGTTCTAGTCAAGTGGATTTATCAAACAAACAATGAAGGAAATCAAAACAGAAAAAAGAAATGAATGTTAAAAGGGAGAAACAGCAACTGCTTCCTTTGCTTTACAGTAATGATCTGCCATTTTTTCCAATTAATTACTTGCTAAAAGGAAATAAAGATTTATTCTTAAAGCTACCTTGATCCTAAGCGCATTTCACAAACTGAAATGCTCTAATATAGTTATAACACAAGAAAATATGTGGTGTTATTCTCCACAGCTTCTGTAACCCGATAGCTTAAGTCTCCTCCAAAACTGAATGCTGACTCAAGCTGTCCCTAATATCAGGGACTTTTTGCATATATGCTAAGTTTCTTCAGTCACGTCTGACTCTGCGACTCCGTGGACTGCAGCCCACTAGGTTCCTCTGCAGGGAAGGCAATGGCACCCCACTCCAGTACTCTTGCCTGGAAAATCCCATGGACGGAGGAGCCTGGTAGGCTGCAGTCCATGGGGTTGCTGTGAGTCGGACACGACTGAGCGACTTCACTTTCACTCTTCACTTTCATGCATTGGAGAAGGAAATGGCAACCCACTCCAGTGTTCTTGCCTGTTGAATCCCAGGGACGGGGGAGCCTAGTGGGCTGCCGGCTATGCGGTCACACAGAGTTGGACACAACTTAAGCGACTTTGCTGCAGCAGCAGCAGCAGCAGCAGCAGGCTCCTCTGTCCATTCGATTTTCCAGGCAAGAGTACTGAAGTGGGTTGCCATTTCCTCCTCCAGGGATCCTCCCGCTCCAGGGACTGATTTTGAGTCTTAGGTCTCCTGCATTGGCAGGCGGGTCCTTTACTACCAGCACCACCACATCAGGGACTATTACTTCCAGTAAACATGAACTGAGTGAATCAGAACAATCCTCCAGCTGGAAAGAACTAGAAAAGCAGGGGGAAAATAGAGTAAAAGTCTGCCTGGAGGCTTGAAGGAAGAAGGGACATCAGATGCTCAGGGAGATGAGATCAGTACTTGGGGCTACTTTTCCCTGGGGGTGTTTGCCAGCTCTAGGGGGAATCCTAAAAGCATGGCGTTGGGCTGGCGGATAACGGGGCTAGAGAAGAGATGAACACTGGCACTAAAGGCCAACAGAACAGGTAGAAACATCCTGATCCTTGAGACTGCACCCAAGAGACTCCAGGTTATACGTGCCCCATTTGTCTGGCAAAAGCAAGTGTGAATTATCTCTGGAAGAGAAAAACATCATCTTGGGCAAATGACTTTCTACAAACAATTTTGCAAATCTAATGTCCAGCAGAATTAAAACAAATTAAAAAGCAAAAACAATTAGACACATAAGGAGATGAGACAATATGAATGAAAAACAAGGAAAACAGATATTGGAAATGACTTACAAATACTGCCACAATGGGACACACTTCAGGCATTAAATATACCGTGTTCAAGGAGCTGAAAGACAATACTGATAATGTTGGCAGATAGCTGGAAACTATACAAAGAAACTATAAAAAGAAAGCCAAATCGAAATTAAAGAACCAAAAACCACAGAATAACTGAAATTAAAAACTCAAGTGATAGGAAAGAGAACAGAGGGGAGATCCAGAATGAAGGAAAAAGAGACAGAAACCACAGAAGGAAGGTTAAGAGACACAGAAGATAGAGTGAAATAGCCTAACGAGCATAACTGTAGTGCTAGAAGGAAAGGGGAGAGGGAATGGGAGAGAAGCAATATATGCAGTCCTGATGGCACAAGACTTCCAAAATTAATGAAAGACATGAACCCAAAGATTCAAAAAGCCCTAAGTTATGTTCATCTTTTTTAAAAAAAAATCCATACAGCACAGAAAATACTGCTGAAAACCAAAGACAGAGAACATTTCAAAAGCAGCCAGATGAACTTCCCGGGTGGTCCAGTGGCTAAGACTCCAGCTCCCAATGCAGGGTGCCCACGTTTGGTCCCTGGTCACAGAACTGGATCCCACATGTCCCAACTAAGAGTTCTGCATGCTGCGATGAAGATCGAAGATCCCGAGTGCCTAAGACCCAGTAAAGCCAAATAAATAAATCTTTTTTAAAATAAGTAAGTTTTTAAAAAATTTAAATGGAGAAAAACATTACTTTCGAAGAACGACAGACAAATGATGTCTCAACAGAAAACAATCGATGTTAGAAACCATGAGCTATCTTTAAAGTGCTAAAAGAAAATAATGGTAAACCAAGAATTTTGCTACTACTGAAAAACCCTTCTAAAATGGAGGAAACTGTTCTAAAATTAGACTGTGGCAATGGTTTCCTAAGTCTGTGAAAATACTGCATGTGTGTGTGTGTATGAAAATACTAAAAATCACCCAACTGTATACTTTAAATGGGTATATTTTAGGATATGGGAATGATATCTCAAGAAATCTTTTTCAATGAAGAATAAATAAGGAAATCTGTGAATGCTAAGAGTTTGTCACCAGCAGACTTGCACTAAAGAAATTCTAAAGGGAATTCCTCAGATGAAAAGAAATGATTCCAAATGGAAGACTGGAAGATGACGAAGGTGGCACAGCAACGCGATGGGGAAAAGATGATGTTTTTTAATAAACAGTGCTGAATAAATGGTTCTGGTAAAAATGGAAAATTTGACCCCCTTTTCACAAGCTACACAAAAGTCACTTCCAAGTGGACTGTGGATCTTACTTTGAAAGGCAGGGCAATAAAATGTTATAGTAAGCTATCTTCTTGACTTTGACAGAGAACTCCCACAAATTAGGAAGAAAAAGATGTGTAAACCCCAAAGACTTCTGAACAGGTACTTCATAAAAGAAGATATCAAATAAACATAAAAAGATGTTCAGCTTCATCAGTCTGCAAGAAACCATAATCCAAAACCACAATGGGATACCTCACCAGGCTGCCCGCACAATCACCAGGATGGCTAAAATTCAAGACTGGCAATACCAAGTGCTGGCAAGGAAGCAGAGCACAAGAAGTCTCATACACTTGCTGGAAGGAGTGTAAACTGGTACAGGCACTTCAGAAATCTGGTGTTACCTCTTAAAGTTGGAAGATACAGGTATCTTTTGACCTATAAGTTCTACTGCTCAGACGGTCAAGAATCTGCCTATGATGCAGGAGACCCAGGTTCGATCCTTGGGTTGTGAAGATCCCCTGGAGAAGGGAATGGCAACCCATTCCAGTACACTTGCCTGGAAAATCCCAAAGACAGAGGAGTCTGGCGGGCTATAGTCCATAGAATCGCAAAGAGTCGGACACGACTGAGCGGCTAACGTTTTAGAAACAAACGTCCTCAAATAGCGGAATGGTTAAGATGTAGTATCTTCATATAATGGAATACGACAGATTAATAAAAATGAACAAGTTAGGAGGTAATGGATGAATTTCAGAAACATCTTGAGTGAAAGAAGCCGGACACACAAAGAATATATATTGCATAAGTATTTCATTTATATAAAGATCACAAAACTGGCAAAAATGAAAGACACTATAGTGTTTACGGGATGTATGTTTGGAAGGTACAATTACCCAGACAAAAGGCAAGGAAGTTGATTATCCGCAAAAGTCAGGATTGGGTGACCTCTGGAGAGAGAGAATTTCGAGTTCCTGGGGCTGGCAATGTTTTTTCTCGAACTGATAACCATCAACCCCCCCTGGCTGGGTAATGAACCACGGAATGGTACGTTGCGGGTCTTGCACTTTAGTGGCGTGCAAGAAGAAAGGAAATGGGGACTAGAAAAAGGGAGCAGAGGCAGGCGAGCAGCTCCAGGTGGAAGGACACGACCCCTTAACGTGCGAGCTCGGGGCGGCGGCACAGGGCGGCCGAGACCGAGGGCACGAAGTCCGGGGGAGGGCGGCCAGAGTTGGGGGGCTGCTTGGGGCCGGGCGCGGCCACACACGTCCGCGGGGTCGCCTCCCTACCCGGCCCCCAGCCCCCCGCGAGTGCCTCCCGCGAGCTGCACAGGCGGGCGCCGCCCTCGCCGACTCCCCCAGACCCTCCCAGCGTCCCCGAAGCCCCCCCACCCCCGGTGCTCCTGAGGCCCTCCCTGCGTTCCGCACGCCGCCCGCCCGGCCTCCCCAAGCGCCCGCCAGACTCACCTCATTGTCGCTGCCGGGGCGGGCGGGCGCGCGGGCCGGGGGACGCGGCGCGGGGCGCGGGGCGTTAGCGGGGCAGCCGGCCCTGGGCGCGGCGGCTCCGCGTCTCGCTGGGCTGCGGGGGGCAGCGGGGGCACATCTTCTCCGGGCGGGCGTCCGGGCCGCTAGCTGCGGGGACGGGCTGAGGCGGCGGCGCCTGACAGCCGGGCCCCGGCCCCTGCCATCTTGGCGGGCGCGTGCCCGGGCCGCCGTGTGCGCGCGCCGCCGGGGGTTGGGGGGAAGGGAGAAGAGGGGAAGGGGCGAGCGTCGTCCGGGTCCCGCCGGCCGGGGAGGAGCGCGCGCGCCCGCCCGAGACTCGGGGCGCAGTCCCCGGGCGGGCGCGGGCGTCTGCGACGCCGTTGACGGAGAGGCGGGCCCGCGCGCGCGCGCGCGCGAACTTAGCCCAGGAGTCGAGACGGAGGGGAAAGCGCGCGCAGCGGCCCAAGCTCCACACAAAAGGCGCGGGGCCCCAGAGCCCTCGCCTCCGGCAGAGCGGAGCCCGGGGCTGCGAGGGGGGGGGCGGGGCCTAGGGGACGGGACTTGGGGCGAGGCCGACCGGGAGGGGCGGGGCTTCGAAGGAACTGTGCCTTCGAGCGGCGAGAAGGAGCTCAGTAGGGACCTGACCGGGACGGGCGGATGTGGCGGGGGCGGGGCTTAGAAGAACGCGCGATCCTTGAGGGGCGGGGCCGAGGAGGAGGGGCGGGGCCGAGGAGGAGGGCCGGGGCGGGCTTAGGGGGCGGGGCTGGGGGAAGGCCTGGCCGCGAGGGGCGGGGCCTGGTTGCGAGGGGCGGGGCTTCGAAGGAAGGGTGCCTTTGAGCGGCGAGAAGGAGCTCGGCAGGGGCCTGCCCGGGACGGATGGATGTGGCGAGGGCGGGGCTTAGAAGTATGCGCGAGCCTTGAGAGGCGGGGCCGAGGAGGAGGGCCCGGCGCCTCCCCCAACCACAGAGGCAGAGTAGAGCTTCGGCGTCCTTGGCCTTGGAGGGAGAATTCCATCTTCCCCCCGCCCTGCGGTGGGCTCCGCCTTCTCGGAGCAGTGAGGCACCTGGATTCTCGGGGCGTCGACTGACCTCTTGTCTTTGTAAATACAGAGTCAAGGCTGGGACGAGGAGTCTTAGCTTGGAGGCAGTATCAACAACAGCTGAAGGATCTCTCAATCCATAAAGCCCCACCTGGCGCCCCCAAACCAAACACTTGTGAACAATCACAGCGGCTGCGCTAGGTTGTCCAGCTTTTCTCTGATTGCTAAATCCCCAGTCCTTCCTGAAGGTTAGCCATTCTCGTTGCTGGAAATACTAAACCCTCCGAGTCTGACTTTCCGCATCTAATTAGACGCCGTGCGTTGCGCTTTCGCACTATCACCAGTAATGCTCCCATTCTCCTCTATCACAGCAACAATGAAATTTGTCTTCTAAAAAATTGCATCCGAGCAAGGGCACGTGAAACGTTTAGCGGTGTCTGGCATGCATTAGGAGGGCAGCAAAGGGGTCGCTATTTACTCCTGGCCAGCAGTGAGAAGTGGCTTTGTGAACCGAGTTGTTTTGCCCAAGATACAGGAAGTAGTGGCACCAGTTCTCAAGCCAAGGTTTTTCTGATTCAGAATCCCAATGCCCGTCCATCCTCATCTGCTTCGGTGATCATCCTTCTCACACAATGCAGACTGATTCCCCTCCCTCAGCATTCACCTGTCCTCAGACTTCTTTAACCCTTGGCCGTCACATCTCCACTTTCCTTCCCCGATTTGTTTGAGCCGATGTCTTCAGACTCAAAGCGCACCTTGGTCCTCCACAGTTCTGTCTGAGCCCCAGAGATTTTCAGCCCTTCCTAACCTTATTTGTCTCTCTCTTCCTGGGGCCAAGACTGGCTATAGAAGAGTCTTATTAGACCCTAAAAATTCCTAAATGGACAAGCCCCAGGTCCCCTGGAGATGTCCCAGTGTGCTCTGCAGAGGCAGGGTCATCCCTGTTCCTGCATAGCCAAGTTTTGTAAGAAGAGCCTCCCAGGACATTGACCTGTTTGTTCTCAGCCTGGTTTACTGAAGCGTGTGGCCCACTCTGACCTCTAGATTGAGCACTTTCCCTCATGCCTTGGAGCCTGCAGCTGGAGGAAGATTTGCTGGGAGACATTGATGGCAGATACATAGTGCTGCAATCCAAGGGGTCACAAAGAGTCTAACATGACTGAGCAACTGAACTGACTGACTGATGGCAGATTTCCTATAGAACATTAGTACCAAAGGTGAGGGATACATGCCTTTGCCAACCTTTCCTATTAACTACCAATCTCCTGGAGCAATAAAGACATTCAAGTTCCTTTAAGGTGCATCAGAGAATATGGATGCTAGAGAAGACCTGCAAATCTTCCTCTCAGTAAAGTGTTGGGGGCACAGAACACTGAGAAGGTGGCCCAACATCACTTACTAATCTGTGAATTCACTAGTTTATGCAGTCATCTGTGTCAGGCTCCTGGGGAAGTTTCTTTCTTTTCTATGATGTTTGTTACAGGGCTTCTTGAACTGCAGGAAGGGCTCAGTAGACAAGTAGGGACCCCTTGAGCCCTAAGCCGGGCCCAACAACCCCCTGAATGGGCATTGGTGTTTTTTGTTTTTGGCTGTGCCAGGTCTTGGTTGTCGCACAGGGGATTTTCGATCTTCACTGTGGCATGTGGGATCTAGTTCTCTGATCAGGGACCGAACGCATGCCTACTGCATTGGGAACTCGGAGCGTTAGCCACCAGACCACCAGGGAAGTCCCGTGGGCATTGGTCTTTGTCTAACCAGCTGAAGGATGCTTGGGAAGCCAGAGCGCCCCATTTTACCTGAGAGCTCAGACCTCTCTGAGCCTCTTTCTTATGGTAACACTATCTTGTAGACACTCCTGAGAAGCAGCACAAAGTTAGCTTCCAGAAAGATCTTTCCTGCCCTCCTCCAGCCCCTCACTCTCACAGCTCCTCCTCCTTTGCCTTTGTCCAGACACCTGAAACCATTGTCTATTAGCATCTTTCCCATTTACTGAACGTAAAAGTGCAGGAACTCATGTTTTCCGTTCTTCTGATAAAAAGAACGTATTTTTTTGGACCTGTGGCCTCCGAATGAAGTGTATCTGGAGGTCACCAGTTTTTAAATTGGAAAAGACTGCTCAGCAAAGTCAGTGACTTCATAGTAGGGTTCTGGCGGGACACGTGGCCAGGCTGACTACCCGAGGGTCAGTTCCCAGGCACTCCTAGAGTGGGTTTCTCATTCATGGGGGAGGCAGGGAAGGTGGGGTTCCTGCGGTCTGATGAGTCCAGGTCAGTCAGAGTCACCAATACATAACAGAGCTAAAAATCCTAAAAATGTATATTTACCCAACCTCCTTGTCCAGAGGGTAGAGCTGACGCCCTGAGAGGCGCATGGGTAAGTGGGTGAGGACAAAAACATAACTGCAGTCTCCAAGGCCCAGCACTGCCCATGTTACCCCGTGCTCCCGCCCGTGCTACCCCGTGCTCCTGCCCTGTGTCTAGGAGTTTTTCCAGCCTGGAGTCACTAATAAGGAACCAGCCCTGTGGATCATCTTCTCCATTACTTGGGATTGCCAAAACAAACCTTACTCATCACAAATAATCAAAAGAAACACAGTTGCTTTTGATGATTCACCAATGAGACCATGTCTAGGTTACTTTAATGAGCCTAAGTAAATTACTAATTCGTCTCAGACACTGAAGTGAAGGCGAAGTGGTCTCAGGGGATTTGGGATCAGCCGTGACATGGCAGCTGTTTTTTGAAAATCCTCATTCATGCCATTAGTCTCCTTGACCGATTCAGTTATAACCAACAGTTGTTTTCCTTAAATATAACACAAGTTGCTTGCATCCAGTCATTCATTCAATGTCTATTATATTGAGCATCTACGTTGTGTCTGCCTCCTCTCAGGCCCAGCCCATGGACTCAGTCTACCTGGCAAATTATCTTCAACACCAGACATGTGTCTCCTCTCCCAGGACCCTTGGCACCCCTCCCACAGGGCTGTGGACACCATTCTCCAGATGGCGTTAGGGCTGTGGGCCCTGGCCCATCACAGCCTTGTCATCCCATAGTGGGGTGGTCTTTTTGCTGGCTCTCCCACTGGACTGTGAACTTCATGAGGGCAGCAGGCACATCCTGCATGCTTGTTCCTCTTTGTGTCCCATGCTTGTTACAGCACAGAACAAATGTGTTATCCTCATCCAAACAGTGCTTGTCGGTGGGGGGTGGCGGGGTGGGGGGATAAGTCTGAAGGTATCTCATTTTGGAAACCAAAGCTCCTCTCTATTCAGGTCCCATCTGTGGGAAACATAAATCGCTCCTGGCCCATCTTGCCTTCCACACACTGAGGTTGGCCTGGGGCTCACAGCTAGAGCTTCTCTTTGACTCCATCTCTCAGGCTTCTCAGCTCAGAAAGCACCTCTCCTGGAGATGATGTTTCACTCATTTTGAAGGCTCAGGACAGGGTGACTCTTGGGAAGAAGGGCCTTTGGTGGTCATCCTAGGGACGATTCCAGCTTCCTGCTTGGGTAACTCAAAAACCTGGGCCAGGGACTTCTGAGTGGTCCAGTGGTTAAGAATTTGCCTTCCAGCAGAGGGTGCGGGTTCGATCCCTGGTCAGGGACCTAAGATCCCACATGGCTCATGGCCAGAAAGTCAAAACAGAAAACAGAAGCAATATTGTAACAGGTTCAATAGAGACTTTAAAGACAGTCCATAGTAAAAATAAATAAATAAATAAATAAAGTCTTTTAAAACTCCTGGACCAGTGGTAAAAAACCTGCCTGCCAATGCAGGAGATGTAAGAGATGCAGGTTCCATCCCTGGGTCAGGAGGATCCCCTGAAGAAGGAAATGGCAACCTACTCCAGCATTCTTGCCTGGAAAATCCCATAGACAGAGGAGCCTGGCAGGCTACAGTCCACAGGGTCACAAAGAGACAGACATGACTGAAGCAACTTATCGTGCAATCTAGCAGAAGCTTGAGCAGATGTGTGCATGTTGTGGGGCTGAGGGGATCTTGGGTACTCATCCAGCAGAGGGCAACTTCTTAATGCCTGTTTGCACTGGGAGAGGAGCATCCAGGACCAAAGCTGGAGCAGGCATGCCTTTCTGAAGGAGCCTGGAGCCAAGTCCTGCTATCCCGGGCTCCCTGAGTATTCCCATTTAACAGGACTTTAATTCTCCCACTCCTTTCTTTTTTCTTTTAAAATCTTTATTGAATTTGTTACAATATTGCTTCTGTTTTTTGGCAGCAAGTCTTGTGGAAATCTTGGCTCCCCAGCCAGGGATCAAACCCACACCTCTGCTGCTGGAAGGTAAAATCTTAACCATTGGACCACTAGGCAAGTCACCCCACTTCATTAAATTAAGAAGACTAAGCCAGGTGCAGACCAGCCTAGCCTGCAGTCCTGGAGAGAGTGCTCATCCCTGGGGAGCCTATGCCTTTTCCCAGGAGCCTCTAGACCTTTGGGAGCCCAACCTCCACAGCCATCCCAGCCTAGCCATCAGGTCCCAGTGTGGGGCAGCTGTTCACATAGCCTGGAAAAGGGACTTCCTGGTTACTGCTCCCAGTTGGCTGTTTCACATCTGCCTTGGACATCCTGACAGCCAACCCTCTGCGGGGAGCACATTTCTACAAGGCTGGCAGTTCTGGGCCTCAGAATCCATGAGTAGACACTCTAGGGGGCTCAGGAAGTTTAAAGACTGCCATTCCCCTACACAACACTCTACCATGCTGAGCAGTCAGAGGTGATGTGTCTAAAGAAGGGAGGATAGAGAAGTTATTGGGAAAGTCAGGAAGATTTTGCACAGGAACAATCTGAGAACAAAAAAATCTTTCCTGGGAATTAAAAAAACTATTTCAAAATTAAAAAAAATTAATTGGAGGTAGCAAAAACCAGAGGGGTCTCCCAGGTAGCACAGTGGTAAAGAATCTGCCTGTCAATCCAGGAGACTCTAGAGACTTGAGTTTAATCCCTGGGTCAGGAAGGTCCTCTGGAAAACGAAATGGCAAGCCACTCCAGCATTCTTGCTTGGAGAATCCCATGGACAGAGGAGCCTGGCAGGTTACAGTCCACGGGGCAAAGAGTCAGACATGACTGAGCTACTGAGCAACAACAACAAACAGAAAAGACACTGATCTAGAACTTGGCTGGCACACTTTTCTTCAAGGGCCAGATAGTAAATATTTTTGGCTTTTTTGCAGACCATTTGGTTTTCGTCATAGCTATTTCTCTCGGCCATCACAGCCTGAAGGCAGCCATCAAGAATCCCTGGCCCAGTGGAAGTGACTGTGTTCCAGTAAACCTGAAACTGACTGGTGTCGTTTCTGGGGGGCTCCAAAGAGCTTGGTACCATAGTCCTTTATGTCTCAGTGCAGAAAAGAATTCAGGGAAAGCAAAGGAATAGACAAGAAGTGATTTATTAGAATAGGATGCTTGTGAGGCTTACAAGTGTCAGTGAAGGAGGGGGGTTGCACCCTGAGAACTTACTAGTGAGAAATGGAGTATTCCTGCCATATCAGTAAACAAGGATGTCAGTGAAAATGTTATTCACTCAATTGTGCCCTACTCTTTGTGACCCCATGGACTGGAGCCCGCCCGGCTCCTCTGTCCAAGGGATTCTCCAGGCAAGAATACTGGAGTGGGTAGCCATTTCCTTCTCCAGGGGATCCTCCCAACCCAGGGATTGAACCTGGGTCTTCTGCATTGCAGGCAGATTCTGAGCCACCATTTCTTCCAAGGATTTCAGAGTCATCAGCTATTTTGACCCTCCAAAGGTGAATTTCTGGGGCCTGAGGGCACCCAGGAAGGAAAACAATACCTGCAATCTTGCAGCCTCTGGGCTACAGCCACTCCCTAAGGTGAGCACTGAGGAACTCAGGATGTGAAAAAACACAGGATACTGGCTGCAGATGGCCAAGATGCATATGAAAGGGATGATTTCAGTGAGCCCACCCAAACTCTTGCAACTTCCCATACATAGAAAAATGCTAAATTTCTTAATTTAGGATTTTTGTGGTTCATTTGCTAAGTCACGTCTGACTCTGCGACCCCATGGGTTGCAGCACACCAGGTTCAATTGCTAAGTCCTGTCTGGCTCTTTGCAACCCCATGGGTTGCAGCACACCAGGTTTCCCTGTCCTACACTATGTCCCAGAGTTTGCTCAGACTGACGTCCATTGAGTGAGTGATGCCATCCATCTTGCATGCTAAGTTGCTTACACAGGTCCAACTCTTTGTGGCCCCAAGGACTGTAGCCCGACAGGCTCCTCTGTCCGTGGGATTCTCCAGGCAAGAATATGGGAGTGGGTTGCCAATTCCTTCTCCAGGCTATCTTCCCAAACCAGGGATTGAACCAGCATCTCTTAGGTCTCCTGCATTGGCAGACAGGTTCTTTACCACTAGCGCTACCTGGGAAGCCCTGCTATCCATTTGGTTTGCTTTAATTCACAAAATTACTTTTGAGGTTCAGACTACCTTCCCTTTGTTGCAAAACTTCTATATAACCTGGCTCCTCCCCTTGCCTCCTCAGAGCAATTCTCTTGGGGTTACTTGAGATGCTGTCTTCCGGTCTTGAAGTCCTAAAAATTCCCACCAAATAAAACTGTCAGCTTTTAGGTTGTGACTATTTTTTTTTTTTAGTCGACACTGGGCTACAGTTTTATAATCAAAGGAAAAGTGGGGAGCGGGGGAATGTCTTTGTCTCTCTTGAGTAGGGGTCATGCTTCTGTCATCAGTTCCTCCCCCAGGGTGGGCAAGGGAGTTTTCCTGTCCCTACGTGTCAAGCTAGGTTCACAGACCGTTGACTTTTATGTGTGCGCAGAGCATGTCCTAGTCGTCATTAACTTCCTGAGCTCCCTGGGCAGGACGGAGCTCATTCCACCATTGTTTTATTGTTTGGGGGCACATCTCATGCTTCTGTTACATGGTTTTGTTGCTAAGCAAACCAGCTTGGTTTTGTGGTTAAGCAAACCTGCTTTCTTGAGTGATCATTAACTTACAGGATCTTCCTTTTTTTTTTTCTTCCATTTACAACCTCCTAGTGGGATTAACTGTTTATGCACCTACTTTATCCCTTTACTCTGTCCCTATCAACACTTTACAAAAAACAGGTGGCAGGCAGGAGTGGCAGGAGGGATTGGGCCTGAAACCCAAGGACCTAAAAGACCAGATGAAAAAATTACTTGGAGAAGCAGAGCAAAAAATAGTAAGAAATAGAAATGATCATCGACAAGATAAAACACAAAAATGATGGATTCAAGAGATCTAAATTCTGAAAAAATAGGAGTTCCAAATGGGATGGAAGGAGGAGAAGCCATAATTGAGGACAAAATTGAGTTTTTAAGTTAAAAGAGCTAGTCAGAAGACTGGAGACTTTCCCCTAAGATCAACCAAGGCCATGTTATTGACTTTCACTTCTGCTTTTCAAGATTGTACTGGAGGTAATTAAGCAAGAAATAAAAGGCATTCGATTGGAAAGAAAGAAGTAAAACGATCTCTATTTGCAGATGACATAATCCCATGTTTAGGAAATCCTAAGTAATCCACTGGAACTGTTAAAACTAATACATGAGCTCACTACAAATCCCATGTTTAGGAAATCCTAAGTAATCCACTGGAAAACTGTTAAAACAAATACACGAGCTCACTACACTTACAGGATGTTATTGTTGTTCAGTCGCTAAGCCATGTCTGACTCTTTTGTGACCCCCTGGACTGAAGCCCACCAGGATCCTCTGTCCATGGGATTTCCCAGGCAAGAATACGTGAGTGGGCTGCCATTTCCCTCTCTGGGGATCTTCCTGACCTTGGGATGGATCCACATCTCCTGCATTGGCAGGCAGATTCTTTACCACTGAGCCATTAGGGAAGCTCCCAGTTACAGGATACAAGTGCAGTATTCAAAACATCGATTGTATTTCTATAAACTTACTATGAACAATGTGAAAATGAAATTAAGAAAACTTCTTTTTATAATAACATAAAAAAGAATAAAATATGACTTAGGAATGAATTTGACAAAAGAAGTGTTAAGACATACACTGAAAACTGAAAATATCACTGGAAGAAATTTTAAAAGATTCAAATAAATGGGAAAACATCGATTCATGGATTGGAAGACTTGGTATTGTTACAAAGGCGAGAGTCTGCAGACTGACCGCAGAGTTGATCCAATTCCTGTCAAAATCTCTTCTTTCAGAAATTAGCTAGCTGATCTTAAAATTCATTTGGAAATGCAAAGGACCCAGAACAGCCAAAACAATCTTGAAAAAGAACAAAGCTGTAGGAAATATATTTCCTGACTTCAAAATTTATTTAAAAGTTTTGGTAATTGAAACAATGTGGTACTGGCATGGATATATGTATCTATGGAACTGAATTGAGAATCCAGACATAAACCCTTGTGCGGGGAGCGAGCTCCGTCCCTGGCAAAGGTCATGAGGAAGGAGGCTTGGCATACACAAAGGCGGGATCAAGCCTCAGGAGTCTCCCTGGAAATTCTCGAGCAATCTACCCCCAAAACCAGAGTCTGCCTACTTTCTGCTTTGTGCTTTCAGCTACACCTCTGACTTTACGGGGGGCTGTCCCCCACTACCTCTCTCTGAAAAAAGAGTTAGCTTACAGCTCCAGTTAATAATTCTTGGGTGTGACAGTGTTTCAACCTACAAACTTCTTTGGAAGTCCTCTAGCCTGCCTGAATAGGTTTTTTCCGGCAACATGTGATTGCTCAGAGCCTCCCAACTGTGAGAGGCAGGAGATGTTCTAAACTGTGTAAACACAGATTCTTTTGAATAGTTAAAAGATTGATTAGAAATTGTATTGGTGAAGGGATTTTCACTTGTTGGGCCAATGTTTGCTGCTAAGTTTCCATATCCCTTACCTGCTGTGTCCCTGGCAGTGTATTGATTAATATAATTGGTGTAAGTAGTAGCTTTAATGTTTGTAACCTGGGACCCTTGAGTTAATTCTTTTTCTTGTTATAGCCCACCACACCTTTGCTCTGTAGGAATGCAACTTTATCTAATGCTTTTGGAGGGTGGCTCCTGACCAATCACCTTTAGAGAAAAATAAGTTTTCTGAAGAAAAGGTCTTAAAATGTTAACAGGCCTCCGGGCCAGAAGATGATGCAAATCACCTAAGCTTTTGCATATGATAAGTTTGCAGGAAGAAAGCCTGGCTTGCTGCCTGACTCTACCCCTTCCCCCATTATCCTCTATGCATAACTTAAGGTATAAAAACTACTTTGGAAAATAAAGTACGGGCCTTGTTCACCGAAACTTGGTCTCACCATGTCGTTCTTTCCTTTAACTTCCAGCTGAGTCTCCATCTGGAGCGAGGAACCCACCACGCTTACTAATTATGCCTGGGCCTCTAAGACCCACTCGAGAAGGTGTCTAGGGTGAGGCACCTTCCGCTATTCGAGAGGGTGCCTGCGGCCTACGTAAGTGGTGCAAACTTCTTGTCTTGAAGTTTTATTGGTCTCCCGCGTAAACCAAGCTACTCAGCCTCTTTTCTCCACTGAATTTTCCTACTGAGCTATCCTCATTCTATTACTCTTTATATCCTTAACATTTAATTAAGCAATTGTTTCCTGATCTTCGCCTACGCCGTCTCTCCTTCGAATACCCTGGATCAGCCGGGGCTGGTCCCCGGCAGGTGGCCCCCGAACAGGGACTTAAGTTCAATTGATTGTTCACAAGGGCTCCAAGATAACTCAGTGAAGGAAAAAACAGTCTTTAATAAATGGTGCTGGAACAACTAGACATCCACACACGAATGAATGAAGTTTGGACTCTTTACATCACACACAGAAATACCTTAAAACAAATCATAGTCCTAAACATAGGAACGAAAACTATAAGACCCTTAGAAGAAACATGGGTGAATCTTCACTACTTCTGGTTATCAGGTAAGAGATAGACAAGCTCCAGGCTGGACATTTACAATCAGCCACCATTCTGTTTGCACTTCCTGAGACAAGAGATAGGGGGGCTTCAGTTGAGGAATTTACAGTCAGCATCCTGTTTGCTCTATGAAATGGAAGCAATGACAGAAACAGGGTAAATAGCCAGTCTTTGTCTCTTGTAAACATCTCAAGTAAATAACCACGGCAGGACAAAGAGGGGTACTGTCTGAGTAAAGGATTAAGGGATCTCCACTTCCCTCTTTTTAGGATAAGGGAGACACTATACACGTGCAGAAAGGCTCTTTGGTGTCAAAAGTCAGAGGGTAATTCCAGGCCATAATGAGTCTTGCTCCTCCCAGAAGCCTCCACTTAAAGACCCATCTTGGCTAAGGGGTGTGTGCACACTTCAAAGGAGGGTCCTGATACAAATTAACTGGGGTGGGGGCGGGGGTGGGTACAAAGCAAGATGATTGGTCTGAAGGAAGACAAAGACGCGGAAAACTGCCCCTTTATAAAGGATTTAAACTTCTCAAAGGCTCAACGCTCTCTCCAAGCTCGCCCATGCGCCTTTCCACATGTAATTTTCTTTTCAGTAAACTTGTTAGTCTACTCTTTACCTTCTGCCTCCTCGCCTGAATTCATTCTTGACTAGGCAGACAAGGAGTGGGGACTCTAGGGCAGACTGCTGGCTCCTGTGGTCCAGTGGTTAGGACTCCTGGTCTGAGAAACTAAGACCTTGCTTCTAGCTGCCACTGGCTGCTGCTTGCTGCAAGCTGCCGTTAACGTCTACGCATGTCAGAAATCAGTTAGGCAAAGGTTCCCTAGACATGATTCCAAAGGCACAAACAACCGAAGAAAAAATAGGTAAATTTAACTTCATCAACATTAAAAATGTTTGTTGCAAGTGATACCATTAGAGTGAAAAAACACCACAGAGAATGGAGGAAAATATTTGCTGACATATGTGTGAAAAGAGCCTTGTATCCAGAATACATCACGAACTCGTACAACTCAATAATAAAAATATAAATAAGCCAATTAAAAAGTGAGCAGTGGATCTGAAAATCTATCTCTCCATAGAAGATACAGAAATGGCCAAAAAGAACACGAAAAGATGTTCAACCTCATTAGCTATCAGAGAAACGCAAATCAAAACTGCAGTGAGACACCACTTTATATCCACTGGGGTGGCTATAAATTCAAATTTTTAATTTAAAAATGTGAATAAGTTATGTTGAAGAGGCAGAGAATTTGGAACTCTCATAATTTGGATGGAATTATAAAATGCTGCAGTGAAAGTGAAAGTCGCTCAACTGTGTGCGACTTTTTGTGACCCCATGGTCTATACAGTCCATGGAATTCTCTAGGCCAGAATACTGGAGTGGGTAGCCATTCCCTTCTTCAAGGGATCTTCCCAACCTAGGGATCGAACCCTGGTCTCCCGCATTGCAGGCAGATTCTTTATGAGCTGAGCCACAAACACTTTGGAAAACAGATTGGCAGTTCTTCAAACTGTTCAAAAGAGTTATAACATAATCCAGTAATATATATGCCCAAGTGAAATGAAAATGTATGTCCACGCAGAAACTTGTACACAAACGTGAATAAAAGTATTATTCATAATAACCCCAAAGTGGAAACAACACAAATTTTCATCACTTGATGAGTGGACAAACAAAATAAGGTCCAGCTATACAAGGGAATATTGGGAGAAGGCGATGGCGCCCACTCCAGTACTCTTGCCTGGAAAATCCCAGGGACGGAGGAGCCTGGTGGGCTGCAGTCCATGAGGTCGCTAAGAGTCGGACTCGACTGAGCAACTTCACTTTCACTTTTCACTTTCATGCATTGGAGAAGGCAATGGCACCCCACTCCAGTACTCTTGCCTGGAAAATCCCAGGGACAGGGGAGCCTGGTGGGCTGCCGTCTATGGGGTCGCACAGAGTCAGACACAACTGAAGTGACTTAGCAGTAGCATACAACGGAATATGAGTTGGCAATAAAAAGGAATGAAGTAATGATGCTTCCCAGGTGGTGCTAGAGGTGAGGAATCCACCTACAAATGCAGGAGACACAAGAGACGCAGGTTTGATCCCTGGGTCAGGAAGATCCCCTGGAGGAGGTAATGGCAACCCACTCCAGTATTCTTGCCTGGAGAATCCTATGGACAGAGGAGCCTGGAAGGCTACAGTCTATGGTGTTGCAAAGAGCTGGTCATGACTGAGTGATTGAACACGCACACGCAATGACTCATGCCACAACTCTGACGACACTTGAAAAAGGCCAAGTGAGAGAAACGAGTCACAGCGAGCACCGCATATGGTATGATTCCCCTTAAAGGAAATGTCTGGAAAAGGTAAACCCAAAGACCTGAAGTACTTAAATGGTTGCCAATAACAGGGAAGAAACAGGGAATCACTATCTGTTATGGATTGTATTCCCTCAAAATTCACTTGCTGAAACCATTTGCCTGGTAGATACCCCAGAACGTATTTAGGGATAGGGCTTTTAAAGAGGTATAATTAAGTTAGAATTGTTAGAGCAGGCAGGTAGCTAGGTCTGAGCAGAAATGGGGCCAGGGCCCAGGTAGCAGGAAATCACGCATCTTGTTAACAGGGGGGGCCCGTGGGCAGACAAAGTAAAGCAGGAACCTCCAGCCTGACAGTAAAGCACGCGTTTTGGGTGATAAGGGTCCGGGTAGCAGACAAAGAAAGGTGGGGAAAGGCGGGAATCTTCTGCTTCCGCAGGTAACCTTCTACTCATTATGCTCTCATTATAATACAAAATTAGCTGTGCAGGTAAGAAACACTCATCATGCATCAGCACCATGACCCTTGGAATCTCAGCTAAATAAGGACAAAAATCCCTTCTCCCCTCAGGAAATTGGAGCTGGGAATACAATCCCTAAAGCCCTCCTTCCCCAATGAATACTCCAACCCTTCATTTGTACGTCCCTCATAACTGGTTCCAGTACTCTTGCCTGGAAAATCCCACGGGTGGAAGAGCCTGGTAGGCTACAGTGCATGAGGTCACTAAGAGTCGGACACGACTGAGCGACTTCATCTTATGTTACCTTACCTTACCATAACCGGTTTTCCAGAGACCCAGGGCAGCAGCTCCTCCCCTGTCTACCTGTTTTCCCTCTGAGACCGTATCTTTACTTAAATAAACTCTCACTATACTTTCTTAACCTCCTTGCTTCATCTCCCAATTCTTTTCGACAAAGCAAGAACCTTAAATTCACTGAAGAAAAAATGAGGCCATTAGTATGGGCCATAATCTAATCTGAGCTTCTCAGATGGCTCAGTGGTAAAGAATCTGCCTGCGATGCAGGAGATGCAGGAGATGACGGTTCCATCCCTGGGTTGGGAAGATCCCCTGGAGGAGGACATGGCAACCCACTCCAGGATTCTTGCCTGGAAAATCCCACGGACAGAGGAGCCTGGCAGGCTACAGTCCATAGTGTCGCAAAGAGTCAGACACACGAGTATGCATGCGTGTTGCCTGATGTGGTAATCTAATCTGACTGGTGTCCTTATAAAAAGAAGAGATTAGGACACATAGAGACACCTGGAATGGAAGAAAGACTCTTCGAGGACACTTTGAGAAGGCAGCCATCTGCAAGCTCCAAGAAGAAGCCTCAGAAGAAACCCAACCTGCTGGCACCTGGCTCTTGGACGTCCAGCCCCCAGAACAGTGAGGAAGTAAATGTGTGTGGTCTATCCCCTGTCTGTGATATCTTGTTATGGCAGCCCCAGTAAACGATTACACTGCCAATGGGCATGGGATTTCTTGTGGTATGGAGAAAATGTTGTGAAATTATATACTGATGGTTGCACAACTCTGAATATACTAAAGGCCATTGACAGGCATTCCTTAAATGGGTGGATGTTAAGGAATGTGAGTGATATCTCAATAAAACTGTTTGAAAAGAGAGAGCTCACCAATCATCTGGGAGGACTGGTGGAGAAAGACAGCCACCCAGTCACAAGCTGGGAGTAAAGGCCTTTTTTTCCTCTCCCACATGGATCATATCCTTGGACAGGATGGGAGCTTAGGCCTGCACTTCTCTTTTTTCAGAGAGCTGTAAACTTCTAGTTTCTTTCTTTCTTTTCTTTTTAAATTTTTATTTACTTGGCTGCACCAGGTCTTAGTTCCAGCCTTGGGGATCCAGTTCCCTGACCAGGGATCTGTCAACTACAAATTGGGACTTTCCAAGAGCATTTGCTGTGAAAGTGTGGCACTCAATATGCCAGCAAATTTGGAAAACTCAGTAGTGGCCACAGGACTGGAAAAGGTCAGTTTTCATTCCAATCCCAAAGAAAGGCAATGCCAAAGAATGCTCAAACTACCACACAATTGCACTCATTTCACATGCTAGCAAAATAATGCTCAAAATTCTCCAAGCCAGGCTTCAACAGTACGTGAACCATAAACTTCCAGATGTTCAAGCTAGATTTAGAAAAGGCAGAGGAACCAGAGATCAAATTGCCAACATCTATTGGATCATCGAAAAAGCAAGGGAGTTCCAGAAAAACATCTATTTCTGCTTTATTGACTATGCCAAAGCCTTTGGCTGTGTGGATCACAACAAACTGTGGAAAACTATTAAAGAGGTGGGAATACCAGACCACCTGACCTGCCTCCTGAGAAATCTGTATGCAGGTCAGGAAGCAACAGTTAGAACTGGACATGGAACAACACACTGGTTCCAGATAGGAAAAGGAGTATGTCAAAGCTGTATGTGTCACCCTACTTATCTAACTTATATGCAGAGTACATCATGAGAAACGCTGGACTGGAAGAAACACAAGCTGGAATCAAGATTGCCGGGAGAAATATCAATAACCTCAGATATGCAGATGACACCATCCTCATGGCAGAAACTGAAGAAGAACTAAAAAGCTTCTTGATGAAAGTGAGAGAGGAGAATGAAAAAGTTGGCTTAAAACTCAACATTCAGAAAACTAAGATCATGGCATCTGGTCCCATCACTTCATAACAAATAGATGGGAAAACAGTGGAAACAGTGACAGACTTTATTTTGGGGGGCTTCCAAAATCACTGCAGATGGTGATTGCAGCCATGAAATTAAAAGACGCTTACTCCTTGGAAGAAAAATTATGGCCTACCTAGACAGCATATTAAAAAGCAGAGACATTATTTTGCTGACAAAGGTCCATCTAGTCAAAGCTATGGTTTTTCCAGTGGTCATGTATGGATGTGAGAGTTGGACTATAAAGAAAGCTGAGCGCTGAAGAATTGATGCTTTTGAACTGTGGTGTTGGTGAAGACTCTTGAGAGTCCCTTGGACTGCAAGGAGATCCAACCAGTCCATCCTAAAGGAAAACAGTCCTGAATATTCATTGGAAGGACTGATGCTGAAGCTGAAACTCTAATAGTTTGGCCACCTGATGTGAAGAACTGATTCATTTGAAAAGACCCTGATGATGGGAAAGATTGGAGGTGGGAGAAGGGGACGACAGAGGATGAGATGGTTGGATGGCATCGCTGACTGAATGGACATGAGTTTGAGTGAACTCTGGGAGTTGGTGATGGACAGGGAAGCCTGATGTGCTGCAGTCCATGGGGTCACAAAGAGTTGGACACGACTGAGTGACTGAACTGAACTGAACTGAAGAGCACGTGCCAGCTACTGAACAGCAACAACAAGGCTTTTACCATCTGCCTCTGCAGAGACTGAACCCTGTGCTGCTGTGGCTGCTGACCATCAACACCCCCTGAGGGGAATTCAAGGTGGAGAATGAGGCACTGCGTACTCCAGGGAAACTGGTGGAACAGGTCTGTAGATAGTGAGATATTTTCCAAAACTGATTTCATGATCCCCAATCCCTTCATCTCTTCATATCTAGAAAATCACTAAAATCCCTTCATGGTGACATCAGCTCCCTGTGACTAGCAGGAAACCTTTCATAAAGTAAGTGCTTGATTGCACTGAATTCCCCCTTTTCTGAAATCACATATATTGACATTCCTTCCACTACCTCTTTGGAGCAGTGTCTCAGAGCTATCTGAGGTGCTGTCTCCAGGGCTGTAGTTCTCATTTTGCCCCAAAGAAAATTCAACTCGCAGTTCTCACATTGTACATCTTTTCTATCAGCGAATCAAACCAGAGCCCCCTGCACTGGGAGCTTGGAGTCTTAGCCACTGGACCACCAGGGAAGTCTCTGTAAACTTCTAATTTCAAACACAGGTAAGAAGATAAGTAACCTGTATTCTAGTTTCCTATTGCTGCTATGCAAATTACCCCAAATTTGCAGGCTTAAAGCAATGCGTGTGTGTTCTCTTACTGTTCTGGAGGTCAGAAGTCTCGCACGGCCTCCCTGGGCTAGAATCACACAGGGCTCCTTCCAGAGTTCCCAGGAGAGAATCTGTCCTTGTCTTTTCCCGCTTCCATAGGACGCCCACACTCTTTGGCTCATGTCGCCTTAGGAAGGACCCAGCAACTAAGGGCAGGTCTTCCTCACGGGGCATCACGCTGACCTTGCTCTGCAGTCGCACCTCCCTCGCCTCCTTTCCCTCCTTCCCTCTCTCATAATCAGGGGCCCTTGTGAATATACTGGGCCCCCAATTGCATGAATAATCCATGAAACTCACCCTTTTTCAAGGTCAGCTGATCAGCAATCTCAATCCTCCCTACAGCCTTCATTTCCCTTTGCCTTAGAACCTACATGTTTGTGGGTTCCTGGGGTCAGGACTGGACATTTGAGGGTGGGGTGGAGGGTGTGTTTTGCACAGAAGAAATCTGCCTTTCCTCTCAGGAAGCTGAAAGACTCCTGGAATTATCCTTGTGCTCCTTGGAGTTGAGAAATTTCACCACAGTACAGTGAAACCTTGCTGCTGCTAAGTCGCGTCAGTCGTGTCCGACTCTGTGCGACCCCATAGATGGCAGCCCACCAGGCTCCCCCGTCCCTGGGATTCTCCAGGCAAGAACACTGGAGTGGGTTGCCATTTCCTTCCCCAATGCATGAAAGTGGAAAGTGAAAGTGAAGTCTCTCAGTCGTGTCCGACTCTTAGCGACCC
Organism: Bos indicus; assembly: GCF_029378745.1. Lineage (NCBI taxonomy): Eukaryota > Metazoa > Chordata > Mammalia > Artiodactyla > Bovidae > Bos > Bos indicus. The sequence goes on along the minus strand of NC_091780.1, from coordinate 64,982,959 downwards.
CATGGACTGTAGCCTACCAGGCTCCTCCATCCATGGGATTTTCCAGGCAAGAGTACTGGAGTGGAGTGCCATTGCCTTCTCCGACAGTGAAACCCTAAATGACCATAAAAATATGATAAAAATTTAGCTTGGAAATGTAAAGATATTCTTCTGGATAACTTTTAGCTGAAAGAAGAGATTAGTATTAAAACTACAAATTAATAAGAAATTAATGAAAATGAGAAAACATCCTAGAAACACTTATGGGCTACAACAATAGCAAATCTTGAATGTTTTTTTTATCATATAACAAGAAAAATGTGTAAATGAACGAAGTATTCAACTTAAAACACAAGAAAATAAATTTAAAAAGTTATAAGAAGGGACTCATTTAGGGTAAAAGCTGAAAAGAATGAGCTAGAAAACAAAAACCACTGAAAAATGAAACTAAAATCTGCTTCTTCCAGAAGAAAGAAAAGGGAAAACCCATAAAACCCCAGAAATTAAAGAGGAGAAAATAAAAGTACACTAGGAATGAGAAAGGACTTATAATCACATGTGGTAAATGAGAATAAAATAATTACATGAAGATACTATTGCGATTTGAATTCAATAAATTTGGAGATCTACGTGAAGCGGATGGTTTTTTTAAAAAAAAAAACAACAACAATGGAAAGGCTGCTACTATGAGAACTTCAATTGGACTGAACCCTAAAACCAACTTGATAGCAGGGGTGGCTGGATGGTGAGCACTGGGGGAGGCCAGCCGCCTGCAGGACCTCCTTGGAGAAGCATCAGACACCATGCCTGTGAGTGGCCGACTGGCTCCTGGCAGACAGCAGATGGACAGTCAGCCCCAGACAGGGCTGCCACCACTTACCATGTATGGCCCTGGGCAGGCCCCTGCCCTCACTGGGCCTGGGTGTCCCCCAGAGTTGGATCCTGGAGTATAGACTTAGAAGACCCACGTGGAGGTGGGAGGGTGGGGGTGCTGTTTCGGGGAGTGGGGAGGCAGAAGGGGGAATGGACTCAGGATTAGAGGGTTTGTGGTCACCTCCACCCCCTTGACTGCACCAGTCACAGAAGCAGCCTTCTCAGCCATATTACAGGGTGGATTTTCCTGTAAGGTTTTATCTGTGGGAAGCTATTGCTGAAACAATCGTTGGACATCAGATGATTTCTCAACCCCCAGAGTGCTGTCAGCTCTGACCTTTTCATAGCACTCACCTACCAAAGTTCATGGGTTTGCTTTGAGAACTTTCTGGTCTCTTAGAATTTTAAAGATGTTTATAAGTCCCTCCATGGTGATGGGGGCTTCTATGGTGGCTCAGGGGTAAAGGATCTGCCTGTCAATGCAGAAGATATAGGTTTGATCCCTGAGTCAGGAAGATCTACTGGAGAAGGAAATGGCAACCCATTCCAGCATTCTTGCCTGGGAAACCCCATGGACAGAGAGGAGCATGGCAGGCTACAGTCCATGAGGTTGCAAGTCATCAGACAGGATTTAGCAGCTAAACAACAACAGCAAGAAATGGAGATGGTTGTGTGTTCCTTCTTTCACAGAACTGCTGCTTAATTTGGAACATGATTTAAATGTGCTTTCCTCAAATGACCCAGAACTGGGCTAGCATGCGGAGCTGATGGGCTGGTGAGGCGGGTACACTGTCTCCATCCACACCCACCCGCCTTTCTCCTCTGAGAAGGACGAGCTTCAGAGCCTTTCTGAAATAATTTTGTGAAATAGCTTTGTGTGGCTTCCGCCAGGAAGACACTTGGAAAAGGAGAGAGGATTCATTTGCTAAAAAAGAAAAAGCCTCCCAGATTGTAACCATCATTTTGCAATTCATCTTTGCAAAACCTACCAGGGGACATAAAGATGTTCCTGCCCTCTAATTCAGCAATTCCACTTCCTGGACATTTGCCTTGAAGTAAATGTAAAAGGAAAACCCAGCAGATGAGGCTGTTCTCTGCAGTGTGGTTTGTGACAGTAAAACCCTGGAAGCAGGAGAAGATTCAGGGTTAAGGGCAAAGGTTTAGGAATTGAATGCAAGTCCAAATGCTCACCTGCCCATTCATTCGTGTATTCCCCCTAACACTTACTGATACTCTGTCCACACACAGGACTGCGCCAAATGCTGGAGAAGGAAGAATGAACGGATGCACACTGTTTGTGTCTCAGGCTGAAGGGCTACAGGCAAGAAGACTAAGTAAACCCACACTTACAATTCAATGTGATAAGGGAAGTACAATGTGGAGAAGAACACATGAGAGAGGCCAGACATCAGACCAGGCACTCAGGGAAGGCTTCCTGAAGGAGGTGGCTTTTTGGTTGCATTATGAAAGTCATGGTGGTTGGCCAGGAAAAATGGGAGGAAGAGTGTGGGGACAGACCACCTATAAAGACTAGTGAAGCCTGGGTGGTGACAGGGAGAATGCTGGGGTGTGGGGACAGGGAGCGAAAGCAGTTAGAGGTGGTGTTGGAGAGGAGCCCAGAACCCCCTGAGTAGTTCTGTGAACAACATGAAGGAGAGTTTCCCTGAGAGCTGCTGAAGGGGTTCAAGCAAGAGAGTTAGGTATTCAGAAAGCTCACTCTGACTGCCATGTGGAGAAAGGCCAGTGTGCTGCAGCTGGGCCAGCACAGAGGCAGCACAGATGAGAGCCTGCGGGGGTGCAGCTGATGGCTCCTTCAGTCCTGGAGACGCAGAATGGCTGAGTGTGGACTCTGAAGCTTTGTGGTTCAAATCCCAACTTACGCACTGTTCAGCTCTAGAAAGTCAACTAACCCCTCTGAGGGGTGGAGGGATTTCCCTGGTGGTCCAGTTGTTAAGACTTCACCTTCCGATGTAGGGCGTATGGGTTCAACCCCTGGTCGGGAGCTGAGATCCCACATGCCTCCTGGCCAAAACACAGAAACGGTGTTGTAACAAATCCCATAATGTCTTTAAAAATCGTCCATATCAAAAAGCCTTTAAAAAGAAAACCCAAAAGAGGAGTGGAGGTGGATGCCCACTGCTGGCTTGGGCAGGTGGGAGGATGCAGCACTGAGTGTGGGGAGAGAAGGGGATGAATTGATGTGGGACAGGAAATCGAGGTGCTGGTAGGCTCGATGGACATCCAGGTATGAGACTAAGGAAGTTGACTCAAGGATGGTTACTCGGAGAGTTATTGGAGCCAAAGAGGTGACTGAGACCCCGGGAGCCGAGGAGACAGCCAGGGTAGGGGGGGAGCGGGAATTGAAGAGGGCAGAACACCCAGAATTGAGGAACAGACCAGGTAGGTGGTCCTCCAATGGGAAAGGGTGAAGCCTGCTTCACTGCTGATGGAAGAAGCCTTCAGAGAGTGTCTTGTAGACAAATGCCCTCTATAAATGTGGTCTTTATTATTTTTTCTTATTATCATCATTGCCATCGTTGGGGTGACAGTGGTAAGGACAGAGTAAAGGGACAAAGCAGGTGATTAAACAGTTAATCCCACTTGGGGACTGTAAGTAGAAAAAATATGGGAGAACCTGAAAGTTAATGATTGCTTGAGGAAGCAGATTTGCTTAACCACAAAACCAAGCAGTCCTGCTTAGTAACAAAACTATGCGGCAGAAGCAGGGGACGTGCCCCCAAAACAGTAAAACAAGGGAGGCCTGAGACCCGCATCCTGCCCAGAAAGCTCAGTAAGTTAATGACCCCTAGGCCGTGCTCTCTGCACACATAAAAAACAATAGTTGATGAAAAGGGGACACTTCAAAGTAAAGACTCTCGGTGTACTGAGACCTAAAATAACATTTCGATGGCCATGACACTACATGCTTGGCAATGCGGGGACAAGAAAACTCCTCTGCCCAGCCTGAAGGAGGAGCTGATGACGGAAGCTTGACTGCCACTCAAGAATGAGGGAAAAAGTGGTCTTTTTCCCCTCCCCACTTTTCCTTCAGTTAATGAATCAGTAGCCCAGTAAGTTCCCAGGCTGTGGCAGTCTTGCCCACCTGCTTGTAAGCTTCACCCGCGTCCGGTTCTAATGAACCATTTCTTGTCTTTGACCTTGCCTCTCACCGAGTTCTTTCTGCACCGAGACATAAAGGACTATGACCAGAGCTCTTTGTAGCAACCAAAATGACACCTAGTGGTTTCAAGAGGATTTGAACTAAGAGTGATATCAGAGAAGCCTGTTTATATGCAGCAGATCAGAGTTATTTATAAGGAAGTTATAATGACAGGGGCTAATGCTTATAAAGTTACATGTAAAAAGCAATATAAAGCGTTGTCTATGCAATATGCTAACTACAGAAACACATCCCAAAATGTACTCCTAAGGAAAAAAAATGCAGGAAGGAAATGCACTGAGATATACCAGTGCTGTTTCTGGGTGGGAGGGATACAGCAGGGCTTCCTTCTGAGTCTGCTATGAAGAGTATGCATTAGTTTCATCATGACAAAGGACAATCAACTTTACGCTATAAAAAGAAACAAACTCAGGTGGCTTCATGTAGTGGGGGTGGTGCTGCTATCCCTGCCAGGGGACCGTGGGCAGATCCCTGTTGCCCCAGAGCTCTGGTCTATAGAAAGACAGGGCTGAACAAAATAGCATCCTCCCTACCGTCTGCCCTGGAGACTGCCTTGAAGACACGTCCCAGGAAGGAAAGGCAGTGACTGTGGTCAGATAGTCCTGGGGGACTTTGTGCACTTGGAGGGTCTCCCCAGCATGGCCTCGAGCCTCAGGTTCTCATCCCGCCACTCTACTCTCTGCTCAAAGGCCACATTCCTGAGCGCCCTGGCTCCATCTCTGTGGGCCTGTCCTGACTGTGGCCAGCTGTCTGGCTCCACAAGACCAAGAACTGTGCTATTCTCTCTTTTTTTTTATAATTGTATGATCATATTTGTTTGTGAAATCCAAACACAAAATAAACTAAAAAAAAAAAAAATCATGCATCATGCTTGTGGTTACCAAAGGAAGAGAATTGGCAGGAGGAAATACAGTGTTCGGGTAGGCGAAAAGTACAAACGTCCAGGTATAAGATGGGGATGCTCAGTTGCTAAGTTGTGTCTGATTCTTTGTGACGCCATGGACTGCAGCCCACCAGGCTCCTCTGTCCATGGAATTCTCCAGGCAAAAATACTGGAGTGGGTAGCTATCCCCTTCTCCAGGGAAGATCTGTGGTATCCTTTGGTATCTGTGTTCCTACTATAGTGCCTGGCTCACAGATGGGATGGTACTTACTGGATGGTTGGATGGATAAATGGATACAATAGTCCCTTCGGACAATACACATCAATGTATTAATATTAAAACTCTCAGAAGACCTACACTAAAAGCCTGCTCAAACCTGTTAAATTCATTGACTCCCAAACCAGGATTCATTAACACCCCGTAAATCAGTGTTCCACGGAACACACTTGGGGAAATACTCCCCCAAGTTGCCCCTTCTGAGCTTCCCTGCAGCCCAACTGTTAAATAAACAGCCCTGCCATTGCGGTTGGCCGGAGTACCTCGGGGGAGGTAAGGGTGCCCTAGCTTTGTGGCTTCCCCCATGCTGGACTCCAGAGCCCCCCCCTCTGCTGTCCTGAGCCTGCCGGGTCCTCCCCTCCTCTGCTTCCAGCCGATGTCTGAGCCCACGAGCTGCCTCAGCCTGGAAAGGAGACGCACAGGAGTGATCGCGCCAGAACCAGGAAAAAGCCTTCCCCTCAGCGTCTGAGTTTCTGAAGGTGGTTGCACACCGGTTCAGTGCTAAGGATGACTGAAGGTGAGGATGGTGTAACCTCAGGCGCTCCGGAGGCAAGAAACACAGGGACGCTGTCTGGTTTCTGCCACAGTTAGTTTCAAACCCAGACGATGAGCTGATGCTGTGGTTTTGAACCACCATCACTTCTGCTACCTGCCACTTCTGTGCGAATCAGAGTAAAACAGACCACACGAGAAGAGAGTGCTATGCAGTGCGCTGGGCGTGTACGGCGGGTGGGCACCTGCTGGATCGTGACTCTCACAGCCTCTTCTCCTTGTCGGTCATCGTGGCTGTAGGGGTCCTGTGGTTACCTAAGGGATATAGAGGCCCATTTGGGGAAGTGGATCTCAGAAATGCCACAGACTGTGTCACAGCAGGGAGTCCAGCAATTTCCTAGCTCAGGCCTGGTAAGGAGGGAGAAACTACCCCTTGAAGTTATAAGCGGAAATATTCTAAGCAAATTCGTTCCCAGTGTCTGCCATTTTGCCCCTTGCATCGCTATGGCAACTTGACTATTAAAAGGCTTGTTCTCGCCCAAAGGCTTGTTCCATTGCACCCTAGCATCTCTAGTTACAGATTCTGAGCATCAGCAACGCTGGCTGCTGTAGACGGAAGCAGGACAGAGTCTAAAGGAAGTGGCTGGGAACACGCGAAAGCAGAAAAGCCCCTGTGCGCTGTGTCCCTGCCGGTCAGCATATGGCCTTGAAGCCCTTCCTAGCAGAAATGTGGGATAGAGGAAGGGATGGAGAACCACGTGGCCTCTGAGTTCCCCCCCTTTTTTTTTCGGCTGTGCTAGGTCTTCATTGCTGCGCACAGGCTTTGTCTAGTTGGGGTGTGTGGGGCTCTCCTTGCGGTGGCTTCTCTTGATGCGGAGCGTGGACTCTAGGACATGCAGACTTTAGTAGTTCAGGCTTTAGTCGTTGTGGCTCATGGGCTTAGCTGCTTACGGCATGTGCGATCTTCCTGGATCAGGGATTGAACCTGTATCCATTGCATTGGCAGGTAGATTCTTTTTTTTTTTTTAATATTTACTTATTTATTCAGCTGCATCGGGTCTCAGTTGCAGCACGTGGGATCTTCGTTGCATTCAGCAAGATCTCTCGTTGTGGCTCATGGACTCCTGTTGTGGCACAACGCTTAGCTGCTCCACAGCGTGTGGGATATTTTCTCTTTTTTTTTGGCCACGTCATGGGGCACGTGGAACTTCCCCGACCAGGGATTGAACCCAAGTCTCCTGCATCGGAAGCACAGTGTCTTAACCACTGGACCACCAAGGAAGTCCCAGGTAGAGTCTTAACCTCTGGACCACCAGAGAAGTCTGGAGTTTCCTTTCTTTTTGGCGACTTTAAGCTCCTGGGTGATGAACCTTCTCCCACAGCATTTCCCCAGATGGACTATTCATGGCCAATAATCAGTGTGTTGGGAGCACAGGAACCCAACGCTCACATTTGGGAACTGCTGATGTAAACATATTTGATGAGTTTCCTGATGCCTTGTGTCCCGGTAGACCACACACTGTACTTAGCACATGGTGTTTCTCAACTTATCCGGAAACCTTCTCTTGCTACTCCTTGAATGGGGCTCTGCGGAGCACAGGCCTGAGAACTGGGAGTTCAGTCTTGGCTCTGCCACCAGCTCACAGAGTGCCGTGGCATGCACCTCTATCTTTCTGGCCCTCGGGCTCTTCCTTTTGGAAGATGGGCAGGGTTGTGCCCAAAGGAAGAGGAATGATGGGAACTCGGCTGCCCTGCTGGTATGGCCACCAAGGAGTAAGGCTGGGTGAGATCCAGTGAAGCTGAGCAGGTGTGAGCCTGTGTGTGTGCACCTGTACACGTGTGTCTGGGTGCCTGCAGGCCAGCGGAGTCCTGGGGGAGGAGCCGAGATCCCGTGGACCTGCGTTCGGAAGGAGCTGCTGGGCCAGGGGCACAGTTGACAAAGGAGGTCCCTGAGAGAACTCTCAGCCTCCCATATCCACATGAAGGGTATGCGAGAGTCAGAAATTCCAATTCTTATAAGGTATTTGTAAGGAGAATTTCTTTGGGGGAAAGTTGAGATGATTCCAATCCCCTTTCTCCCAAGAGGGAGGGGTAGGCATGGTTTCTAATGAGAGCTCGGGTGTGTCCCCTGGAGTTTGCAGACTTAGTGGCTGAAAAATCTAAAGGCGACAGGGTAGTACCCAGCAGACGCTGGAGGAAGCCGTGTGGCGAGGGCATAACTACCCATCTATAGGTGTCAGGGTATCAGGAGCAGGACCATAGTGAGACAGGGTTGGGTCATCTTAGGTCCTATCCACAGGGCTGTCTGCAGGGCGGTGGACTTCCAGAGAGAGGACAGGAGGTGGGCTTCCCTGCGCTCAGGGCTACGGGAGAGAGCAGCTGCCAACAGAACACCTTTCCCCAGGTCAAGGGGCTCTCTCCAGGGGTGAGAGGACATGGGCAATGAAGGACTCCCCAAGAACCTCTGAAAGCTCCTGGGAAGGGTCAGCCAAGACACCTGCCCACAGAGTGAGAACCAGCATTGTGGGATACGAATTTCCTTTCTTGTGGAAGGATATCCCATGTTCTCAGATTGGAAGAATTAAGATTGCTAAAATGGCCGTACTATCAAAAGCCATCTACAGATTTAACATCAGTTCAGTTCAGTCACTCAGTCGTGTCTGACCTTTTGCAACCCCATGGACTGCCTCATGTCAGGCCACCCTGCCCATCACCAACTCCCAGAGCCTACGCAAACTCACGTCCATCGCATGGGTGATGCCGTCCAACCATCTCATCCTCTGTCGTCCCCTTCTCTCCCCTTCAGTCTTTTCCAGCATCAGGGTCTTTTCCAATGAGTCAGTTCTTCACATCAGGTGGCCAAAGGATTGGAGTTTCAGCTTCAGCCTCAGTCCTTCCAATGAATATTCAGGCTTGATCTCCTTTAGGATTGACTGGTTGAATCTCCTTGCAATCCAAGGGACTCTCAAGGGTCTTCTCCAACACCACAGTTCAAAAGCATCAATTCTTCAGCGCTCAGCTTTCTTTATAGTCCAACTCTCACATCCATACATGACCACTGGAAAAACCATAGCTTTGACTAGATAGACCTTTCACAGATTTAATGTGATTCCTATCAAATCATGCATGTATTTTTCACAGAATTGAACAAATAATCCTAAAATTTACATGGAGCCACAAAGGCCCCATAATTGCCAAAGCAATCTTAAGGCAAAAGAACAAAGCTGTGGCATAACCCTCTCAGACTTCAGACAGTACTAGAAAGCTATGGTAATTGAAACAGGCTTCTCTGGTGGTCCAGTGGTTAGGAATCTGCCTTGCAATGCAGGGGACACCAGCTCAATCCCTGGTCCAGGAAGATCCTGCATGCTGGGGGGTAACTGAGTCTGAGAGCCACAACTACTGAACCCACCCTCCCTAGAGCCCGTGATCCGCGACAGAGGCTGTGGGGGTGCTGTTGCGGTGAGAAGCCCTTGAACTGCAACCCTTGAACTGCGACTAGAGAGTGGCCCCCTCTCACTGAAACTGGGGAGAGTCCACGCTGAGCAGTGAAGACCCAGCACAGTGAAAAAAACTTTTTTAAATAGTAAAAAAAATAAATACTGTGGTATGAGCACAAAAACAGACATAAAAGTCAATGGAATGAAATAGAGAGACTAGAAATAAACCCACACACTTATGGTCAATTAATCTTCAACAAAGGAGGCAAGAATATTCAATGGAGGAAAGAGATTTTCCAGCAATGAAGTTAAAACACTTCCTTATATCACGCACACAAAATAAGCTCAAAATGGCTTAAGTACTTAAATATAAGACACGATACCATAAAACTCCTAGAAAAGAGCACAGGCAAAACATTCTTTGACATAAATCATCACAATGAAAAAAATAAATAAATCATCACAATGTTTTCTTAGGTCAGTCTACCAAAGTAATAAAAGGAAAATAAACAAATGGGACCTAATCAAACTCGTAAGTTTTTGCACATCAAAGGAAACCATCAACAAAATGAAAAGACAACCTACAGACTGGGAGAAAATATTTGCAAATGATGCAACTGACCAGGGCTTAATTTCCAAGATATACAAACAGTTCATATGACTCAATATTAAAAAAAAAAAACACAACACAATAAAAAAATGAGCAGAACGCCTAAATAAACATTTCTCCAAAAAAGACATACAGATGGCCAACAGACATATGAAAAGATGCTCAACATTGCTAATTATTAGAGAAATGCAAATCAAGATTACAATGAGGTATCTTACACTGGTCAGAATGGCCATCATCAAAAAAAAAAACAACTATGAACAATAAATGCTGGAGAGGGTGTGGAGAAACGGGAACCCTCACCCTAGTATTCTTGCCTGAAGAATCCCATGGACAGAGGAGCCTGGCAGGCTACAGTCCATGGGGTCGCAAGAGTCAGACACGACTGAGCGACTAAACCGCCACCACCTACACTGTTGGTGGGAGTGTAAACTGGCGCAACCACTACGGTGAACAGTATGGATGTTCCTTAGAAAACTAAAAATATAGTTACATATGGTTCAGCAATCTTGTTCCTGGACATGTATCTAGAAAAGATGAAAATTCTAATTGGAAAAGACATATGTGCCCCAGTGTTCATAGTGGCACTATCTAATAGCCAAGACTAGACAACAAGACGCAGAAGCAACCTCAGTGTCCATGAACGGATAAGACGTGTTGTGTACACAACGGAATACTGTGGCGTGTGCATGCTCAGTTGTGTCTGACTCTTTGTGACTCCATGGACTGTAGCCTGCCAGGCTCCTCTGTCCATGGAATTTTCCAGGCAAGAAATACTGGAGTGGGTTGCCATTTCTTTCTCCACGGGATACTCCTGACCCAGGGATGGAACCTGTGTCTCTTTTTTTTTGAATCTGCACCTCTTGCATCTCCTGCATTGGCAGGAGGATTCTTCACCACTTGCACCACCTGGGAAATCAATGGAACATTACTCAGCCATAGAAGAATGAAGTAATGCCGTTTGCAACAACATAGGCGGGTCTAGGCATCATCATATTAAGTGCAGTAAGTCAGAGAAAGACGTGCATGATATCACTCATTTGTGGAATCTAAGAAAAGGGATACAAATGAACTCACCAAACAGAAACAGATTCACCGACATAGAAAATAATCCTATGGTTACCACAAGGGAAGGGGGGTGGGGAAGGGATAAATTAGGAGTCTGGGATTAGCAGATACGAACCACTACATATAAAACAGATAGACAAGGTTCTGCTGTACAGCACAGGGAACTATATTCAGTATCATGAAATAACTTGTAACGGAACAGAATCTGCGTGTGTGTATATATATATATATATATATTATATAATTGAATCATTTTTCTGTATACCTGAAACTAACACAACAGTGTAAATAAACAGTACTTCAAAAAAAAAAAAAGAATTTCCTTTCTCTTTCCCCACACTCCTAGCCTAAGGAGGTCGGACAGGAACTGGTGAGCTGGGGAAGACAAAGGTGAGCTCTGCTTTCTGCCACCAAGTGGCGTAGCTCTAGCCGGTGGGATAGGGCTGGGAGGGTTTACACTTAAATCTCTTTTCAAGTTTTTTTTTTTTAAGTTTTGTTGGTTGCCTTTTCAGGGAGAAATGGTGGCTCAGACAGTAAAGTGTCTATCTGCAGTGTGGGAGACCTGGGTTCAATCCCTGGGTTGGGAAGATCCTCTGGAGAAGGAAATGATTACCTTTTCAGCCTTCATCTTATAGGTGTTATGCACCTACTTTGGTTTGAAGCAGAAATAACCAAATTTGTTGTTAACTTCCCCACAATTTTGTGCTCAGGCAAAATCCATGTCCACGAGCTCACCCCTCCCTTAGGCTTCCCCAGAACACAGTGCCCATCTGATGGAAGGTAGGCAGCAGGAAGTCTGTATGCCACCCCACTCTTCCCCATCCCCATGGCCCGGCCCCAGCGTGGTCTGAGCTCAAGTCCCATTTTTATTGAAATATTTAGAAGAGCATGGAGGAGACACATTGAAATAGCTGGGACCCCGGGGTGGAGGCGGCGGTGGATTGAACCCCTGCCAGGAAGGCTCACCTTGAGCAGGGCTGGTTTCTCAGTCTCCTCATTGGTTCTGGTCCTGACTGCCAGCCAAAGAGAGAAAGATCCAGGCTGGGTGACCCAGGAAGGAGGCATCCTGAGGGAGTCTGGGACAGGGATGGAGGAGGGGACAGCTGAGCATTCCTCCCAGGGGTGGAGGGAGTGGGAGGGGAGGTGGGGCAAAGGGGCTGAGAGACTCAGGGTCAGAGAAGGGTCAGAGAAGGATCAGGAACTAAGCCCATGTGCAGGCTTGAGTCCCTACCCACACTTTCAGGGGAGGGGGCATGCAAGGTCGCTGTATGCCCCAGGTATACATACGGCTCTCTCGCACCCCCAGTGCTTGGCATTGAGACCTGGGGCTGGTCTGACACCTGGAGAAATCTGCATATGGACTAGGTATTAGACACTGGTGAGGCGTCGCTATTAAGTCTGTCCTCTGTGATGAGGTCTTGGTGGTTACACAGAGTGTCCTCATCAGAAAAGCAACCTGAAGGATTTCTGGGTGAAATGACATGGTGGCTTGGGCTTACTTTCGTTCATTTATTTTTGGCTGCACTGGGTCTCGGTTGCTGCATGCAGGCTTTCTCTAATCGGGGGCAGCAGAGGCTCCTCTCCAGTTGTGGTGCCCGGGCTCCTCATGGCAGTGGCTTCTATTGTTGCAGGACATGGTCTCTAGAGCGCGGGCTCAGTAGCTGTGAGGCACAGGCTAAGTTGTCCTGCGGCGTATGGGATCTCCCCCAACCAGGGATCGAACATGTGTTCCCTGCATTGCAAGGAGGACTCTTAATCACTGGAGCACAAGGGAAGCCTCTTGGATTTATTTTTAGTGTACTCCAGTCCCCCCACCCCATCCACAATCAGGGCTGCGGCTGCTGCTGCTGCTAAGTCGCTTCAGTCGTGTCCAACTCTGTGCGACCCCAGAGATGGCAGCCCACCAGGCTCCCCCGTCCCTGGGATTCTCCAGGCAAGAACCTGGAGTAGGTTGCCATTTCCTTCTCCAATGAATGAAAGTGAAAAGTGAAGGTGAAGTCACTCAGTCGTGTCCTACTCTTAGCAACCCCATGGACTGCAGCCTACCAGGCTCCTCCATACATAGGATTTTCCAGGCAAGAGTACTGGAGTGGGGTGCCACTGACAATCAGGGCAGATAGTAGAAATGAGGCTTTCAGGATATCAGTCATTTTTGAAGCTGGGTGAGAGGTTCTCTTTACTTCTGTGCATGTTTGAAATTTTCTATTAAAAAAATTGAAAACTAGTATGAAGACCCATTGGGAAAGACCCTGATCCTGGGACAGATTGTGGGCAAGAGGAGAAGGGGACCAGCAGAGGATGAGATGATTGTTGGATGGCATTGTTGACTCATGGACATGAGTCTGAGCAAACTCAGGGAGATAGTTAAAGGACAGGAAAGCATGGAGTGCTGCAGATCATGGGGTTGCAAAGAGTCGGACAGGACTTAGCAACTGAATAACAATGAAGAGTAGCCTGGATCAGTTTCTGCCTTCCAAGAGGTACAGACTTATCTGCTCACTTTCACCAAAAAGCTGCCTCCCGGATTCTGCACTGGACGGACTCCCTCTGAAGAAGCCAGGGGGTCTCCACCAATTATTTCTTCTGTGTGCTTTTCTGCATCAAAGACCAGATGATGGTGTGTTAGTCAGCCAGTCATGTCCAACTCTTTGCAACTCCATGGACTGTAGCTCGCCAGCCTCCTCAGTCCATGGAATTTTCCAGGCAAGAAAATACTGGAGTGGGTTGCCATTTCCTTCTCCAGGGGGTTTTCTCAATCCAGGGACTGAACTCGAGTCTCCTGCATTGCAGGCAGATTCTTCTGTCCGAGCCACCTGGGTAGCCCGTTTCCAAATCACAGGAAAAACGACCAATAGGGCAAACGCACAACCTCTGGAAGCGCAAGTAAAACTAAAACGGGTGGTGGGGGGAGGCATGAGAAGACTCCTGAGGGGGCTTGCCGGTGAACCACAGACCGCCCCTCCCCCCTGCTGTCAGGGTGCACTCACCCAGTGGGAACCACAGATGCCAGGATCTGCTGAACTTCCCCCCGACCGGCTCCAGCTGGCCCTGGAGGACCCCCACCCCACGCTTTGACCTCTGACCTCGTGCCCTCTCTCCTCCACCTGCCGAAGCTCTCCCAGCGTGTTTGGATCCCCCGCCAGCAGCACTCTGCACACAGATGCTGGAAAGCTGTTTGCTCAACAAGCAAAGAGCCCACAGCGGCTCCAGAGTGAGCACCGAGAGTCAAGCCACCCAGCCGCTGAGCCGTCCGTACTGCTCAGTGCCGATCTGGTTTCTGCCACACCCAAGCCCTCTGCTGGTTTTTCTCCTTCCTCTCAGATCGCTTGTGTTTTACCCGCCCTCAAAGTCATCCGAGCCCCGAGCCCCGCTGGCTGGGTCAAAGGACCCCCCCACCCCCACTCCTTGCCCTGGTTGCCCAGCATCTGCAGATTCAGCCACATCCAGATTCAGCCATTGCCGGCCTCCCGCAGAGAGCATCACTCAGAGTGCCATCTCCAGCCAGAGTTGCGTTCTGCACCTGCCAGCCGAACGCCTGCCCACACTACACTTGGATGTCTCGGAAGGCTCCTGACTTCACCCCAACTGCCCCAGGGCCCCCCATCATCCTCTTTCAAGCTCGAAGTGCTCCCCATCTTAGTCGACGGCACTAACATCTGCCCAGAGGACAGTCAGGGGCCTGGGCCTCATCCACTGTCCCCACCCCATCCATCACCAGGCCCCCTGCCGATGTCACCCCAGAAACCTCTCTTGACAATCCATTCACCTCCCCCATGTTCACTGCCTGCACCCCAGTCCACGGCACCATCACTTCCCTAAGTTGGAGTCTCCGCCCCTCACCTGTCAGTCTCTGCAGTCGGACTGAGAGCTGATGTGGCCACAGGCCACTGGGAGGAACACATCTGGCTTTGCTCCTGGGGTCTCCTGTTCCAGCAGAATCCTGGGGTCCTAGGCCTTGTCTGCCTGAGAGGTGGTGAGTGGTGGTACATGACTACTGCTCAGTATGTTAATGAATACCTGCAAGGCTAATACTGGGCATTATGTTGGGCATTTTGTTTAAAATGCAGGCAAGTAAGAAGGTGGCAATAATGGTCTAGATACATAACTTTTCCATTACTGAGCTTCGAAAACAGTGGACACATATCGAAATACAAGGAGATCTTAGAACTTTTAAGTCAATAATGGGTTCCTTTCCCTTCTCTGATCTGGTTATTCCTCAATTATTAATTAAAAAATCATTATTTTTGCCAGTATTTACATAACCAAGTCAAATAACAACTGGATATGACAATTAAGCTGAATTCTTTTCATTTTTTATTTTTGGCTGCATTGGGTCTTTGTTGCTGTGAGCGTGCTTTCTCAGTGGAGGGCTACTCTTCATTGAGGAGCTAGGACTCCTCACTGTGGTGGCTTCCCTTGTTGCAGAGCATGGGTTCTCGAGCATGTTGGATCAGCAGTCATGGTGCACAGGCTTAGTCACCCTGAGGCGTGTGGGATCTCCCCAGACCAGGGTTTGAACACGTGCCCCCTGCATGGGCAGGCAGATTCTTAACCACTGGACTGCTAGGGAAAGTCCTAAACTGAATTCTTGGGAGTTATCTAATCTGATGAAAGCTGACACACCACATACAAACTATAGTTTTATTTGCAAGTGACCCAGGTGAGAAAAAAAAAATCTGGATATGAAACAGAATATAGTGTGAATCATATCTAATTTTAAATATTTTAATTTATATACTTTCATGATTATAGGTTCAATAAGAAATTCACTTTTCAGATTTTATTTCATTATAGAATATATTTGATAAGGATACATACAAACAGAATCATCTTTAATACATATTGTTTACTGGTGCCCGGCACTTCCGCAGCAGGCTGGAGATGTAATAAAAAATGCTTCCCAATGTTCAGCTTCATCGGCCACTCTAAACAACCGGTGCTGTAGAGTTGACGGTTCAATTCACGTACTCGCCTAGAACAAGTAGAAGTCTTAATGTTCGCCTTTAAGTCTGTTTATTACTCTTCTGTTTTAAAATCTGAGATACATTCCCCAATGTAAACAATCGATTTCAATCTGTCACACAATCGAAATGGATAAGGCCTTCTTGAGAACGTAAGCCACCTATTGCGTTACCCATCGGAGCGCAGTCTTAGTTCATAGTGGAACAGGCCGTCCATGCACAGAAGACAGGAAGAGAAGCTGCCTTCAGAACCTGGTGGAGCCTTCCAGACTTCTCCCGGCCACGGGTGTATGGTACGCTAGAGAGAGACCTTTGTGACTTGGTCTACTTGGTCTTAAAATACAAATATACAATGTCCATAAGCATTAAAATAGTAAAGCCTAGCCTGACATATTTATCATGAATTGCTAAAATCCTATACAATACCATATCATGCCAATTAATATACAGAGGAAGGTGGCCAACTGTCTCCACCACTCACCCGGGCCTGTGAATGGGGGACAGAGGGGATGAGACTGGTGTAGCGTTAAGCGGCTGACTGCATGTGGTTAGGCAGACAGTCCAGGGACTCCGAAAGGCCTGGGTACCCTGCTGCAATAGTTAAGTTAATCTGAGGCAGAATTTGCTTGACACGAGAAGAACCTGACCCCTTTTCTCACCAGCCTCCCAGAGGGACGACTGAACGAAACCTTAGAAAATGTCAACCAAATAAAGTCTTATTTGCATTTCCTGATTCAGTTGTGCAGATCAGTTATCCATTTGCTTCTCTCCATCGATTTATCCTTTTAGGACCAATTAATCAACAGTGATCACGATTCAGTACCTCGTTATCATAAATATTTGACTCAGCAAGCTCGATGGCGAGACACTAAAGCCTATATACAATCTTTGAAAAAGGCATTCTGTGACTGTTTTTGAAGAGTTCATAGAAAAGTTATGAAGGATACGCCAGTCACTTCTCAATGTCACTGTAATGTAAACCGTGGCATCTTTTTTATATTAAATGTTTCATATATCGTACAATGAAAGAGAGACCTGAACAGCTGACCCGCTGTGACGCTCACCGATCCGCTAAGCTAAGGTAACCGTAAAGGGCATGGTTTTCCTGAGGTTTGTGAGGACGTTGCAAACAAAGCAGAAATCACAGTGACCGAGCGAGATGCGAGTCTGTGCCCCCCGGCCGTTCTGTGTCCCCCGGTGCTTGCCGGGACTACACAACCCGCCACTGCATGATGCTTGTGTCTTTGCCGCCGGTGGAGATGAGGTGGCTGTCGTCGCAGAGGAAATCGACGTTGGTGACGTGACTGCTGTGCCCACTGTACACGTGGCTGGGAGCCTGGGAGGAAAGACATGGAGGGCAGTGAACGCTAAGCCCGGGAGAAGGGTCAGAAGTGCTGGAGTACCTGCACATCGAGAGGCCTATCTTGTCGGGGGGACGGATGTGGGCAAGGAGAAGTTCAGCCCCAGAGGCTGCTGTGCCAGGCACCCCAAAGGAGCGGGAACTGGTTGCAGGGGTGGGGGGTGGAGGGGAGGGGTCTCCTGGAAGGAGAGGTCAGGTCTGGGGAGGACGAGGAGGAGTGGTCCAGGCATTGGCTCAGCTCAGCAGGGTTAGAGCAGAGGGAGCCGTGGTGGAGGGCAGAAGGGTGAGGCCCAGGAAGTGCAGAGAGGGAGGAGCCAGAAGCACGCTGCGGACAGGGCTCTCTGCGGAGGGCAGTTGGCTGACGTCCTGCTGCCTGCTTTGTGCCCGGTGCTGTCACCCATGATGTCTTTCTATTCAACTACCAGCGGCCCGGTGGGGGGAGTGTGCCCTGTCGGGGGCGATCAGAGAAGGAGACTCTACCCGGAACTGTGAGCAGGGGTATGAAAACAGGTGCACTTTGCCAAAGTCGTCGCCGGTCGACAGGAGTTTTTTCTCTCGGGCCCGAGAGGCGGCGTTGATGTCGGTTCCGTCCGAGCCTTCTGGCCACACTCCTAAAACAAAGACCCCAAACAGAGCACTGGAAACACGAGGGCCATGCTGCGTGGGGACTGGCCACTGAATTCCCATGAGAATAAAAATGTCCCGGATTTAGAAACCAGGTCCAAGGAACGCTTTGTCTTGGCTCCCAGCCTCGGTGATCATTTCCCTGCAGGCCACCCCTGGAAATACCCATGGCAAAGCCTGTTCTGCTGAATTAGAGCTGCAGTAATAGTCCTCCTGGGCTTCCACCTCTCTGGGGCCCCTTCTTGATGCTACAGCAGAAAGTGGGACAGAATCCCTGGTTCTGGACGCAGTGCCTTTCCTTTATCCCCAAAGCATCTGATGGGAAGCTGACTAGTCCTTAGCCTGCAGTTTCGTAACTTTTTCTTTTTTGGGGGCAACTCTTTACATATGAGAGTAAGTTCTGAGACTGCCTGTGCCTTTCAGGTGTTCCTTGGTGTCAGCCCTTCATGGCTGCTGCCTGCCTGGTGGCACTGGGCAGGTGGGGTGTGGCCTGGGGTCTCCTGATCATGGCTCCAGAAAACCCTATTCGTCCCAGTAACTTTGGATATGAGAGACTAGCACACACATGGCTTTCTCAATAGGAAGTCTGGAGTAAACCCAGGGCATTCTAACCTTTAACACCAAAAGATGGTGAAACGCCAGCTATAAGGGAACTTGTGGAATGCTGACCGACTTACTGACTTATGGTCATACATAAAGAATCTCTAGGTACTGCCTTTTCTTTTTAATTAGACTAAACCGTGGCAATTTGTTTTAGATCATTTATGAATATTTAATTTAAACTCCTAAAACTTTGAAGGAGGTAAAAAAATTAGTTTAAGGGTCAAAAAAACACAATCACTCTAACAAGTGACAAATAAATCGATTGGGTGCCATCTGGTTCACTGGGCTTCCCAGGTGGCGCTGGTGGTAAAGAACCCACCTGCCAGTGCAGGAGACATAAGACCCGCAGGCTGGATCCCTGGGTTGGGAAGATCCTCTGGAGAAGGCCATGGCAACCCACTCCAGTACTCTTTTCCTGGAGAATCCCCACGGACAGAGGAGCCTGGCGGACTACAGTCCATGGGGCCACAGAGAGTCAGCCATGACTGAGCAGACTGAGCACACACGTACATCTGGCTCGTTGATCTCAGAAGTCTGACACAAGCTCGTATACAAGGATTCTACAGAATTCTCTCAGGACCCATCGTGTACAAGAGCAAAGGGTTCTGGTTCTTCTTGCCTGGCCATAGCTGGACAAGCCTGGCCCTTCCCCAGGGCAGCAGGGAGCGTGTCCTGAGTCCCGTGGGGTCCATGCAGCAGCAGAGCAGTTTGAAGCCAACCAAGAAAGTGCCTCACTATGGGAAAGTCATTCTCAAAGTAGACACACCTTACGTTGGAACAGAACGAAAGGTGCAGAAACCTTACCGAAGACGTGGAACCCCAGCGTGCAGGTGTACGTGGCCCACTCGATGTCTCTCGTGGTCTCCACGCTCACGACCTGCTTACAGGCAGAAGGAACCCCTGGAAGGGCAGACGCAGGTCTGGTGACATCTGGGCCAAAGCCCCCCTCCTCCCCAGGCAAGGCTGGGCCCCCAGAGCCAGGCCTCATCGGCTACAGAGCCCTCTGGGAGAGGGACACCGTCCGCCTCCCAGTCCCCTGGGGACCGTGCTCACAGCCTAAGCCCCGAGGCCTCGGAGGGGACCCCTCTTTCATTTCTTCCATTTCTGCTCGTCTCCTTCTCTGGGTCTGTTCCCCTGTCTGGCTTCTTTTCTTTGATAACCTCTGGTTCTGAGACCTCCGTATGCTCACTGTCCCCCTGGACACAACTCTGCCCCCTTCTGTCAGGCTCCCCAGACTTCTTCCAACACACACTTGGGCACAGGCGTGCACCTGTGCACACACACACGCACACACACACACAATTCTTTCAGCTCCGAGTTATGAAAGCTGACGGAAACTGGTCATAACAAGTACCTGTGACCTCACAGGTGATTTGTGTGTTCCTCAACTAAACTCTCGCTGGAGGAGTTGACCAGTGAGACCATGTCTCATACTATGACCAACTCTCATAGACCATGTCTGAGAAGATTCTAGACTCACAGCCCATCCCTGGAAACCATCCCCTGCTTCTGCCCTGCATCAGGCAGGGCCACCTGCTCCGCCTAAGGGAGACCCCTTTCCTCCTCTCTCTTAACAGGGGGGTGCCCACCTCCCCACCCACTGGCTCTTGATGTCTGCGCCCTTTTATCTGAGCCGACATGTCCTTGTCTCTGAAACAGGAAGAGCTGGAACGTGCTGTGGGCCACATGAGAGCGTGTGGGTGAAGCGCACTGCACTTCTCAGTGCCTGCCGGGGGGGCGGAGACCGGACCCCCCTTGGCCCTGGGGCCCCCGTGCTCAGCACATGGCAGGTGCCTGACGGATGGAGGGGGCACCAGTGCACGGAACGCAGCCTGCACCGCCCATCACCCACGCGTGGCCTGGCCCTGCCTGGGCTCTGACTTGGCCAGGAGGAGCGGAGGGCACCGCCCATCACCCACACGTGGCCTGGCCCTGCCTGGGCTCTGACTTGGCCGGGAGGAGCGGAGGGCACCGCCCATCACCCACGCGTGGCCTGGCCCTGCCTGGGCTCTGACTTGGCCGGGAGGGGCGAGGGCACCGCCCATCACCCACACGTGGCCTGGGCCTGCCTGGGCTCTGACTTGGCTGGGAGGGGCGGAGGGAGAAGGAGCAGGGGCCCCGGGGGCTGCTGTCCAGTCAGCAGGGCAGACCTCATGGTGTCAGCTGGGAAGGGTGACACCTTCACAGGGTTCTGGCCTCTCGCTGGCACAGCTCTTACCCCTCTTTCTGCCTCTCCCTGCAGGGCCGGGCCTTCCCCTCTTTGGGGACCAACCCCCAAGTATCTCAGTGCCAAGCAGGGGGTTGTCCAGCCTGTCTCCTCTGCTGAGCAGAGGAGGAATTGAGGCCGAGAAACATGGGCAGGCAGTGGGTTTCTGCAGGAGGCCTCATCTGGAGTCAGAGTGGAGCTCCAGGAGATCTGCGCCCAGGCCTGGGGAGCCACTCACAGTAGAGGATTTCGTAGTCTCCGGAATTTGACACGAGGAACTGTGAGTTGACAGACCAGTCCAGGTGGGTGATGAAACTGGAATGACCCTGGGAGAGGGAAAACTGGGTGAACCTCACTCGCCTTGCAGATTCCCACCCACGCTGACCGGACGTGTTGAATGACTGCGGAGACCCACAAGGAGTGGCCCGCGTGCTCACCGAGCACTTGCCGACCCGCGTGTACTTCCTCCCGTTGTCACTGACTCCATATATGTAGATGCAGTTGTCGTGGGAGCCTATGGCTAAGAAATTCCCATCTGCAAAGACACGCAAGGTTACGCTTCATTCGTTAAGAATAACCGTTTTATCAATGGCAAAGGATAATGCTCGCGGCCATCACAGATGTAGAAAAAATAGCCACGAATTATTTCAAAGAGACAATATTGCTTTTGAATGAATCTGATACCCCTAGTGATGGTAATTTAGTCTTAGCCAAGTATTTCCAAGGACTGAAATCGCTTTTTCCGAGAGTGTCCACGGAGCTGAATGTCCCATGGATCACACAGACAGTACTTCCTGAAGCACAGGCATAAATGATGAGGCTTAGAAACAGCATCCTACCTGGTTCTTTAGTCACTCAGTCGTGTCCGACTCTTTGCGACCCCATGGACTGTAGCCTGCCAGGCTCCTCTGTCTATGAGATTTCTCAGGCACAAACTCTGGAGTGGGTTGCCATTTCCTTCTCCAGGGGATCTTCGTGGACCAGGGATCAAACCTGCATCCCCTGCACTGCAGGCAAATTCTTTATCACTGAGCCACCTGGGAAGCCGCTTACGGCAACCATTTGCCACGAGCATTTCCAGCACACATGTTGTCAGAAAGACTCAGGAACCAACCTGAAGTGGCCAATAATGGACAAATTGTTTCACCTATCATAACCATCATAGATTGAAACATACCAAATACACCTAAGTTCATAATGACACCGAAGCTACCACCACTAACAACAACTGATCATTGTTAAAGTGAACAGAGGACAAACTCATTATCCTGAAACTGGTAAATAAAGTGAAAGAAATCAAGTGTCTATCTTGACTTCCTATGTGAACTCTGCCATATATCTTGGTCATACTAACAAAATAGTATCTTGTTTAGGTAACAAAAACATATTAATATTATGGATGAAGAGAAGTCACTCTTCATAGACGTATTATATCTGACAAATGAAGAAAGGCTAAAATAGGAAAACCAATCACCAGCCTCTGTTTAGGGATCGAGTGTTGTGCAGCGATGGCTCTAAAAGCACAGAAAGCAAGACGAGCAGACTCAATGAGTTTCGGGTAGGAGGGAGAGACCGGGATGCATTGAGCTGGAAGAGGGTCTGCATTCCGAATGACTTTACAGGAAATACAGGGACAGAGGGACATGTGGGGAGGGGGGGACATGTGAGGACAGGGGGACGAGTGAAGCAACACCACAGAGATGCACTCAGCAACACCCAGGGTGTGGAAATTGCTCCAGGAAAAACGAGCTTCTTCAACACATAAACTGCAAGCGAGGATGGCGTGTGTGTCAAAGAGAGAGACAGAGAGACAGACAGACAGGGAGGGAGGGAGCACGTATGGATTAAAAAGACTTACAAGTACAAAAGGGGCTTCCCTGGTGGCTCAGACGGTAAAGAATCCGCCTGAAATGCAGGAGACCCGGGTTCGATCCCTGGGCTGGGAAGATCCCCTGGAGGAGGGCATGGCAACCCACTCCAGTGTTCTTGCCTGGAGAATCCCATGGACAGAGAAGCTTGGTGGGCTACAGTCCTTGGGGTCGCAAAGAGTCGGACACAACTGAGCAACTAACATGAGTACAAAATGGACATATGATGACTTCCCTGAGGTCCAGTGGTTCGACTCCATGCTTTCACTGCCAAGAACTTGGGTTCATTATCTGGCCAGGGAGCTAAGACCCCCTGAGCTGCTTGGCATAGCCAAAAAAAAAAAAAAAACCCAGCCAAAATTGACATATGATCAGTATTCTTAGCATTATTCATAACAGCCTGAACACAGAAACAATCCCATATTCCCTGTTAAATGGACAAAGCAAACATGCTCTACCCATAAAACAGGATACTATCTAGGCGCTAAAAGGGAATAAACTACTGACACATATACAGTAGCATGAATAATCTCACAAGTATTATTCTAAGTAAAAGAAGCCAGATGCAACAGGCTATGTGCTGTAGGACTCCATTGATAGGAAATGCCCAGAAAAGACAATTTATAGACACAGAACAGCAAATCCATGGTTGCCTACGGCTGGGGCTGGGAGTGGAGATGAGTTACTAATGGGCAGGAAAGGAACTTTTGGAGATGATGGAAAGGTTCTGAAACTGGATGGTGGTGATGGCTACACTGCTCTACAGATTTACTAAGAATCACTGATTGTACATTCATAAATGGTAAACTATTGTATGTAAATTATACTTCAATAAAGCTGTTAAAAAGTTTTCATCTTTTTTAGATTTCTCTCTCTCCATATATATATAGTTCTCTCTCCACATAAAGATATCAGTTCAGTTCAGTTCAGTCGCTCAGTTGTGTCCAACTCTTTGTGACCCCATGAATCGCAGCACGCCAGGCCTCCCTGTCCATCACCAACTCCCGGAGTTCACTGAGACTCACGTCCATCGAGTCAGTGATGCCATCCAGCCATCTCATCCTCTATCGTCCCCTTCTGCTCCTGCCCCCAATCCCTCCCAGCATCAGGGTCTTTTCCAATGAGTCAACTCTTCGCATGAGGTGGCCAAAGTACTGGAGTTTCAGCTTTAGCATCGTTCCTTCCAAAGAACACCCAGGGCTGATCTCCTTCAGTATGGACTGGTTGGATCTCCTTGCAGTCCAAGGGACTCTCAAGAGTCTTCTCCAATACCACAGTTCAAAAGCATCAATTCTTCGGCACTCAGCTTTCTTCACAGTCCAACTCTCACATCCATACATGACCACTGGAAAAACCATAGCCTTGACTAGACAGACCTTTGTTGGCAAAGTAATGTCTCTGCTTTTGAATATGCTATCTAGGTTGGTCATAACTTTCCTTCCAAGGAGTAAGCGTCTTTTAATTTCATGACGGCAGTCACCATCTGCAGTGATTTTAGAGCCCCAAAAATAAAGTCTGACCCTGTTTCCACTGTTTCCCCACCTATTTCCCCTGAAGTGATGGGACCAGACGCCATGATCTTAGTTTTCTGAATGTTGAGCTTTAAGCCAACGTTTTCACTCTCCACTTTTACTTTCATCAAGAGGCTTTTGAGTTCCTCTTCACTTTCAGCAAATTTGGAAAACTCAGCAGTGGCCACAGGACTGGAAAAGGTCAGTTTTCACTCCAATCCCAAAGAAAGGCAATGCCAAAGAATGCTCAAACTACCGCACAATTGCATTCATCTCACACGCTAGTAAAGTAATGCTCAAAATTCTCCAAGCCAGGCTTCAGCAATATGTGAACCGTGAACTTCCAGATGTTCAAGCTGGTTTTAGAAAAGGCAGAGGAACAAGAGATCAAATTGCCAACATCCTCTGGATCATCGAAAAAGCAAGAAAGTTCCAGAAAAACATCTATTTCTGCTTTATTGACTATGCCAAAGCCTTTGACTGTGTGGATCACAATAAACTGTGGAAAATTCTGAAAGAGATGGGAATACCAGACCCCCTGACCTGCCTCTTGAGAAACCTATATGCAGATCAGGAAGCAACAGTTAGAACTGGACATGGAACAATAGACTGGTTCCAAATAGGAAAAGGAGTTTGTCAAGGCTGTATATTGTCACCCTGCTTATTTAACTTCTATGCAGAGTACATCATGAGAAACGCTGGGCTGGAAGCAGCACAAGCTGGAATCAAGATTGCCGGGAGAAATATCAATAACCTCAGATATAAAGATATATATGTATATATTTGACTCCACCATGCGTCTTGTGGGATCTCACTCCTCTGACCAGGCACAGGGAGCACAGGGTCCTGACCATTGCCTCACCAGGGAAGTCCCCAGATCCTTCTATACATTAACAGTAACAGACGAAAGGATAAGACCTCTGGGACCGGGCTTCAAACAACACGGGAGGGCCCAGCGAGTGGAGCTACAGGTGAACAAATGGGTAAACGCTGAAGCTGGGGAACAGGTACACGAACTCACCACGCTCTTCTAATTTTGTCCATGCTTGAAATTTTCCATAATAAAGAGTTAAGAAAAAACAAACACCCAAGCAATGTGCTCCAAAAGCACCTGTCAAGAAGGCCTGAGTGGGGACTTCCCTGGCAGTCCAGTAGTTGGCAGTCTGCCTGCCAATGTGGGGACCTGGGTTCAATCCCTGGTCAGGGAACTAAGATCCCACACACCATGGGGGTAACTAAGCCTGTGCACTCTGGAGCCCGTGTGCCGTAACTAGAGAGAAGTCTATGTGCCTCAGTGAAAGATCCTGATTACCGCAGCTGGACCTGATGCAACCAAATAAATAAATACTAAAAAAAAAGGCACAGGTACATGAGAAGCTGTTATAATGTTAACGCAAGTTCTTCTTGACACACGGAAACAGATGAAACCACACAAGCATAGTGCTCCAAAGGAGGGAGGGGGAGAGCCCCCAGGTGCCACAATTACGTACAGATGTACTGTAAATTTCACTCTGGAGGGGGCCTGTGAATGTCTTTCTTTAGAGACATCTATGCAGGGCTTTGTCTCTGGGAGTTTTACAGTGAACCGTCTGTGTCCTAACCTGGTGAGTAACGCATCACGGAGAGCTGTTCGTTTCCATCCGTGTGGACGGTGACCAAGTCTTTTGTTTCTGTGTCAAACACAAACCACCTGTGTAAACATGAGAAAAAGTACAAATCAGTTGCTTAGTGAGAATGTGAAGTCAGACTATGACAGTCACAGCCAGGCTATTAAAAACGATTAAGAGCTTAAAAATGCTCTGTATGTGCTTAACAAGAACGCTTAGCCCCAGCTTTCATGTAAAGAAAATTGCCTGCATGTGAACATTTCCGAAAGAAAGGAGCAGCTGACTGGCTATCACGGGAAAGAATTTAGCTACTGACATCATGGCAGGGCTCCTTAATGTTTGAGTTTTGTCATTTACATATGAAAACAGAGAAAACCCTGGGCAGGGAAGATGGACCAGCATCTAACCCCAGGCCTGTGGCCAGAGCAAGTGGCAAGGGGGCCACTGCACGAGCTTACCGAGAGATCTGGCCCGGGCCAGGCAGAAAGGGTCCAGCAAGCTGGGGCCGGGACAACCTCCGGGCTGACGCAAGCAGAGCTGGGTCAGCCTCTGACCTTCTGCGAAGCTGGTGTGCAACCAGCAGGCGAAAGAAAGGACCCGGAGGATGGCAGAAGGGTGAGTAGAGGACTGGTCTTCGAATTTAGCTTCTCTGGGCTCAGTTTCCTCAACTGTAAAATGCAGGTAAGGGCCCAGAATAGCTCTGCAGGCTCAGGATCCGATCAGTCAAATTATAACTGGACTTGGAAGTGCTCTGAATCCTCTAATTAGGACACGGTGCTCGGTCAGGGTGTGAAATGGTGCACATTGAACTCTCCTGCCCGTACGTTCTCAGGTGGTGGCAGCAGTGTTTTCAGGGGTGAAAAGGATCAAGGGCACCCTGCTGCTGCCATTGCAAACTTTGATGCCATCCATTCATCAGCGTGCCCACTGAGCCAGCATCGCTATCCACTCGGGGCCCTAATCAGTACCACTCAATGGGTCTGGTTGGCCCCTGACACCTGGATTTGGCTTCTCAGCTTTGCTTCCTTGTGACTTTGTGTGTTAGTGTTAGTCGCTCAGTTGTGTTCGATTCTGCAACACCATTAACTGTAGCCCTCCAGGCTCCTGTCTGTGGGATTTTCCAGGCAAGAATATGGGAGTGGGTTGCTATTTTCTTCTCCACATTTATCTTTAATGTGCTATTTAACCTGAACACAGGTCAGAATATAAGCAGCAGAGAGACTGTAGGGACTAGCTATGCCTCTGAACACCGTGTTAAGCTTCCCCATTGAGAGCTAAGCCTGGGACCAGGACTAGAGGTGGGGGAAGCATGAACGGAGGGGAGGGATGCGGAGATGCGTGTCCCTCTCTCTTCCACCCACAGGACACTGTCTGTGATTTTGACCGCCTGGCTGGCCTCGTCGCATGCTCTGTCCTGCCACAGAGTCAGCGTGCAGCTGATGACAATAACTGGCTGGTGGCCATTCATCACAGCCTGCTTGAGTCAGAAGCTTCAGCGGTCTCTAAGAGAGGTCAGAGGTGTGTGCGTGTGTGTGCATGTATGCGTGCATGCATGGGTGTGTGGCTTTGCAGAATTCATGAAGAATTCTGTTGGATAGGTGCTCAACTCTCAAGATGTTGCCACCTATGACTTATGAGTGGTTACTCTTTCTTTATACACATGCTACAGTCTAACAACATAATCTAAGTGGTATGCTCTCTTTTGAAACATGTACAATGTTCGCTGTACAATATTATGTACAAGTATACAATATAGTGATTCACAATTTGTAAAGCTTCTACCTCATTTATCATCATTATAAACTATTGACTGTGCTCCCCGTGCCGTATAACACAACCCTGTAGCTGACTTTGTACTGAGCAGTTCCTACTCTTACTCCAAGCCCTCTTTGGCCCTGCCCACTTTCCTGTCCATGAGTGGCACACTTTGGAGAGCAGGGAAGCACTAACAGTATACGAATCAAGCTACAGTAAGTGTAGACAGTATGACAATCAATATAAAGCACAATCAAATCTTATAAAACGGTGACAGTAATAACCACCAAAGCTGCCCGCCAGGCAACCCCAGGAGCCGCTTCATAGTCTGTCTCACTTAATCATCAGTGTTTGGCAAGGCACATATATTGCCACCTTTCACAGAGGAAGAAACAAACTCAGAGAGGTCACGCAACTGGCTCAAAGACACACTGCAGCTAGGTGGCAAAGCTGGGACTCAGGCACAGACCTGCCGCCTGGCGTATCGGAGGCCCTTGGCAAGTGAGGGTTAGCTGAGTCAAACACGAGGCTCAGGGACTGGGCAGTTTCTAAAATTTTGCAAGGCAGCAGGAAAAAGCATCATAAAACCCTCAGTGCTTTGACATCAAGGAGCCCCACAACCATCTGTGTGTGGAGGTGGGGCCTCCTCTGGGAGCGGGGACCACAGCCAACTTTAGGTTTTCCCAAGGTCCGAAATGGGAAGGCCCACTGTCCAAGGTTTCACTTCCGAGTTCTGACGTTAATTCCTAGTCGGTCATCAGGTGTTGAGCGAGGCAGCGAAGGGCTACCCTGACCGGTCGCTGGGGAAACACAGACAAGCCTCTTTCCCGTGAACCCTGAAAGCACAGGCTACATCGACACGCACTTACCTCCCAGTCAGTGTTCCGACTGCAACCACAGACCCTGAAGGATGAAAACCAGAAGACTGAGCTGGATCCTAAAATGTTGTAAAGGAAGTGTAAATTGATGGCCAGACACAGCGCGATTACATAAACACACACAAGCACAGCTCTAATCCCTTAGGGCTACATGGCCCATTAAAAAAAAAAACAACTCTTTTTTTTTTCTTCAGAGAGGAAAACACTTCCTTACTTTAATGAAGGTCATGTCTCAAAAATAACACAATTTTGTCTTTTTATAATTTTTCTTTCTGCATCTCGTGCCATGAGGTATCTCAGTTCCCTGACCAGGGATTGAACCCACGTCCCTTGTAGTGGAAGCGTGGAGTCCCACCCACTGGACTACCAGGGAAGTCTCTCTCATTCTATCTTCAAAGTAGAAAGTGAAAGTTGCTCAGTCATGTCCGACTCTTTGCGACCCCATGGACTATATAGTCCATGAAATTCTCCAGGCCACAATACTGGAGTGAGTAGCCATTTCCCTTCTCCAGGGGATCTTCCCAACCCAGGGACTGAACCCAGGTCTCCTGCATTGCAGCTGGATTCTTTACCAGCTAAGCCACCAGGGAAGCCCAAGAACACTGGAGTAGGTAGCCTATCCCTTCTCCAGTGGATCTCCCTGACCCAGGAAGTGAACCAGGGTCTCCTGCAGTGCAGGCGGTTTCTTTACCACCTGAGCTGTGAGGGAAGCCCATTCTATCTTATATCCTTTCATATCTACAGTAACCAGATGACAGAACAAAGACATGCTCTTCCTCCAAGTCTTGGAAGTCCCTTTGGTTGACCTCCATGCTGAATGGGAAGCTTTGCCCCATCTGTCTGGAAATATGACCCCCGCACCCAAGGCCATCAGGTCAGGACCGGATGAGCGCCTCCCAGGACACCTGGCCGTCCTAGAGCGATCTCCAGATGAGCGAGGCACACGCCAGACTTGGCGCTGGGGAGACACGCGTGTGTTCATTACTAACAAGGTGGAGCAAGGCTGACGGGAGAGATAGAGCACAACGGAGGGGAGCACTAGGTGACGTCAGACGGGGAGCTGGGCTGCGGCGTCCTGGCTGCAGGCCCTCGACTCGGGCCTTCCGACACAGGAAGAACTGCCCCTGGTGGAGGCGGACGTGGACACGCCAGTATCTGTTTGGATGAGGTCTTAAGGGGACAAGAATACGATCAAGGACATAGAAGCAACACAGTCTGGAGCAGAGTGCTGGAGAAGACTTGAGAGCCCCTTCGACTGCAAGGAGATCAAACCAGTCAATCTTAAAGGAAATTAGTGCTGAATAGTCATTGGAAGGACTGATGCTAAAGCTGAGGCTCCAATCCTTTGGCCACCTGATGGGAAGAGCCGACTCATTGGTAAAGACCCTGATGCTGTGTAAGATTGAGGGCAGGAGGAGAAGGGGGTGATAGAGGATGAGATAGTTGGATGGCATCACCGACTCAACGGACATGCATTTCAGCAAACTCAGGGAGATCCTGAAGGACAGGGAAGCCTAGCAAGGTGCGGTCCATGGGGTCGCAAAGAACTGGACGAGACTTGGCAACTGAACAACAACATCAAGGGAGAGTCACTGGTTTTTCGAAGCAGGACCTACAGGGGAGGGAACGGGAAGTCACGCGGATGATGCTAGCAATGTGGGCTGCGTGGCCAGGTCAAGGGTCAGATCACCAGGAAAAACACAGTGAGAGGGACTCTTTCCTTTCACTGAAAAGAGTGATGTGACTGAATCTGTGTTTTAGGTGACTCGGTAGGAGTACTTAGGATGAATTGAAATGAAAAGAGATTAATCACAGGAAGACCAAGAAAGCAGTAACCCTGGATGTGGAAATGGAGGCACTGAGATGCCACCGGAGAAACTGGGAAAAAAAGAGAGAAAGAGAGACAGGAAGGAGACTGCAGGGACTGATTATATTGTGTGCTGAGTCACTTCAGTCCTGTCCAACTTCTTGTGACCCCAAGGACTACAGCCCACCAGGCTCCTCTGTCTATAGGATTCTCCAGGCAAGAATACCGGAGTGGGTTGCCAATCCCCTCTCCAGGGGATCTTCCTGACCCAGGGATCGAACCCACATCTCTTATATCTCCTGCGCTGGCAGGTGGGGTTCTTTACCACTAGCACCACCGGGGAAGCCGGATTACATTCCTGCGGTGCTTTTCCAAAGTGGGAGCTGTGATGAGCTCGGGGCCTCCAGACAGAAATCACGTGCACTGGAGGCTTTACTGTGCAGCTCATTTGAGGCTCATAACATTCTGAGAGGAAGATACTTGAGTGTGTCTGCCCAGTCACACGGCCAGTGCTCAGAGGAGCTGGGGCTTAAGATCTTCTTGGTGTTCGGTTTAGCACCTGTGCTGTGATGCCAGGCTGGGTGGGTTGACGGTCTGGCGCTGGAGTAGCTGGCAAGGCTTTCAGCCAGGCTGCCGTGTGGACTGAGGCCGCAGGGAAGGTCACTGTCCCAGACCACTGTTGAGGATTCCTGGTTGCCAGCTGTGCACCAACCCCTCTGGTGCCAGAGTCACCTCCCCACGGCCTATCATCCCAGTGCTCAACATCCCCAGGGACCAGTCACCTCCATTCACTTGCAGATTTTCTCCAAAAGTGAAGGGCTGAAGCATGGACCCAGCACACAGAGACGTGCCGGCAACTCCACGAGTGTCGAGAGGACTCGTGGCAGGGTCTGCAGAGGGGCTGCCCCTCACCCAGGCTGTTATGTGTCATGAACGGTGCAAGCAACACGGGAGGTGCTTTGAATCACTACAGATGCAGCAGAAGACCTTGGCGTCAGGTGTGAACCGAGTAGGGTGTAAACACTGATCTTGCCAAGCCATCTGACTTCTCGAAGCTCCAACCTCCTAATCACTAAAATTAAGGTTAAAAACTTCACCTTGCAAGGCTGCTGTCAGGATGAGCAGTAACACATGTGCAATGCTCAGTATGCAAACAGTGCTCAATAAACGCCGACACCGCAGCGTGGCATGTAGGGAGAGGATCCTTCAGCACTCTGATGTATGATCGGAGTTCCTTTTGCAAACTCAGAGATGTGCTGACTTTAAATTTGACCTGTACCATCAAACTCAAAGTGCAGAGATAAACTGGATGCTGTTAGAATAGCTAATCCATTCCCATCAAAAAGGTGTTCTGTAAATAGAATACAGGCTCCTAACAAGGGCTCCTCAGCTTTTCAGCCGGAAGAGACTGCACTCAGGAGACCCAACAACCAATCAGAAAGGCGTACGTGCTGTCTGAAAAAGCACTGGTAAACTTCAGAAATACATGAATGAGACCCCTTGGGGTGGTGGTTAAAGCAATGCAATGTGAAGGCGATAAATTAAGTGACACTTTCTTTGGGACGAATTTATATCACCACCAATCTCATGCAAAAAATAAATAAATAAACCCATGTGTTGCAGATGCATTTTTATAAGAAAGACGGGCTAGGACACACAGGCCTACCTCTATGACTTTGTCCCAGACGGGCCGGTGACCCACGGCGTCCCACAGGGTGGCGTGCCTGTCGTGCCCACAGGTCAGGAACTGAGGTTTGGAGGCATGGACGGCCAGTCCCCAGAGCTCATCAGTGTGACCCTGCAAAGAACCGAGGCAGACGGACGCCCCTGAAACATCACCACCAGCACGCGGGGGCCCTACAGAACACCACGGCTCACCGCAGGCTCTGGAACTGTGTCCATCTGTTTCTCTTCCTCCCACTGAAGCTGAGGAAGGGGATGTTAATATAAAACACAGAAGAATCGCCTCTTTGTAACGCTGTCTGTCTTATGAAAGTGAAAGTGTTAGTTGCTCCGTCGTATCTGACTCTCTGTGACCTCATGAACTGTATAGTCTGCCAGGCTTCTCTGTCCATGGGATTCTCCAGGCAAGAATACTGGAGTGGGTTACCATTCCCTTCCCCAGGGGATCCTCCCAACCCAGGGATTGAACCTGCGTCTCCTGCATTGCAGGCAGATTCTTGGCCATCTGAGCCACCAGGGAGGCCCTGTCTTATATTGTACTATTACACAGCATGAAGGTGTTTGATGGACTTGTTGAGCTGACGCCTACCTGAGTGATGGGTGTGAAGTCCCCCGACAGTGTGCCCTGCAGAACAAAGTTTCTGGTCGTGCCTATCAATATTACATCGCCTTTTCCTTCGGCCACTGTCCGTATGGGGCCAAACTGTTCTGGAATCTGCATGGAAAAGATTTCAGGTGTCATTAAATTACTAGTTCCAGCATTCAAAACACTTGTTTACTTATGATAACAGCTTCTATCATAACGACACATACACACACACGTAACAAGGAGACAAAGTACTTGAGTGAATGATCCAAACCCCAAATCTTACGTTTAAACTCCATACCTTTTATATACCTTGAAAGAATGAGCAAGAGTAAGGTTGTAAAAAAAAAAAAAATAGAGGAACAGCTGGGTGTTCTGTGTGACCTAGATGGGTGGGATGGGGGTGGAGGGGTGGCAGGGAGGCCCAAGAGGAAGGGGCCATAGGTACAGGTGAAGCTGATTCACTTGTTATACAGCAGAAAACAACAGCACTGTTAAGCAATTATACTCCAACTGGAAAAAAAAAAACCCCTACAATGAGGCACCTTTTTTCTGGACAAAATAAAAAAATAAAAAAGACTACTGGGTACTTACTCTTTACTTGTTAAGACTTCTGATAGCAGAAGCAGGTAAAATTTAGGGAGGAAGGAATATGTAACATGCTGTAATAAGTAAGAGTTCTTAAAAATTTATTGTAACTTGCAATGATAAATCCTTTGGCAACTTTATTTAGTTTTGAAATCCACTGCTCATGCTGGTACACGTGTGATTAAGTGTTAATAAAAACGATTTCAAAATACACCATTCAAGAACAATTTGCTATGATAAAATAATTAGAGGTTCTTGTACTTTTTCAAAGGAACAAAAATCACAGCACTGTGGTTCTGGGATGTTAAAGAGTGGCCTGTTCTCATACAAACTTCTTACGAGTGGGTTAGCATAGATCTGAGAAAAGATGATAACAATCCATGCTGATAATGAATTACAGATACTTAAAAATGGTGAGTGTCTTCCATAATACTAGATGAGGCTTTGGACTGTTTCTTAGGATTGCAATGCTGCTTAGGTTCAAAAAAATGCTGGTCAAATATTATTATAAAAAATGCTACCACAATTAAAGTCTCCATGAAAAGAAAGTGATTTCCAAAACTCAGATGAAGGCCTTGCTTTATGAAGAGCGGTAATCAGCAAAACAAAATTCTCACACTGTCAGAGCAAGTGTGATGCTGTTCTCTGCTGTCATTGTGCTGTGGGCATGTGAATTAGAAAGCTATGGTTTTTCCAGTAGTCATGTGCAGATGTGAGAGTTGGACCATAAGAAAGGCTGAGAGCCGAAGAATTGATGCTTTTGAACTGTGGTGCTGGAGAAGACTCTTGCGAGTCCCTTGGACTGCAAGGAGATCCAACCAGTCCATCCTAGAGGAGATCAGCCCTGGATATCCACTGAAGGACTGATGCTGAAGCTGAAGCTCCAGTACTTTGGCCGCCTGATACCAAGAGCTGACTCACTGGAAAAGACCCTGATGCTGGGAAAGACTGAGGGCAGGAGGAGAAGGATGTGACGGAGGATAAGATGGTTGGATGGCGTCATCAACTCAATGGACATGAATTTGAGCAATCTGGGAGATCGTGAAGGACAGAGGAGCCTGCATGCTGCAGTCCATGGGGTTGCAAAGAGTTGGACACAACTTAGCAACTAAGCAACAATAAAGTTCTACACGGTGTCCACACTATGCTGGAGGGGAAGGTCCTCAACCTTCAGATTGATGCCAACCTTGGTTTCTGTCTGCTCATAATTTCCCAGGGCCTGGGAAAGAAAATTTAGACAGTGTGTAGAAGGAATATTGAATTTCTTGCCTCTGCCTCCTATTGGAGTCCAGGGTTGCTAATTAGGTAATAAGGAGGTGAGAGAAATGCCAAAAGAAGTCAAAGCTCTAGAGACAGTGCTGGTGTTCAGTCACGTTCAAAGCAGGTACTCAGTAAATATTAGTTCCAAGAGACGGTGTCTCCAGAGCAACATGCTGGCAATTACAGGGAAAAGACAATAAATATTTTAAGGATTAATCAAAGTGTGGATAATACTCCCTCGTAAGATTGGTTCTATGATAATACTCTAGACATGAAATGTGACCACCTCACCGTTTATAAATTGAATTCCATTTTAGTAAACTGCCTTCATGATTTTATATAATATGTTACCCCATTTAGTAAAATTTTCTCAGTACGGTTTTCAAAACGGTAAGCAAAAGATTTCAAACTCATAAGGAAACTGGTTGACATAATAGTTTAAGGTTTAAAAAGAGTGTCAGCAGTGTGACATGCTGTCTCACCTCGGTTTTATGAAGCTTCTGGTAATTTCCATCCCAAGAAATGAGCTTGCGGTCCTTCCCTCCTCCCGACACAAGCGTGCCATCCCTTAACATACAAAGTGCGAAAATACCGCCCTCGTGGGCCCCTTGAACCGCGTAGCTTATTCGATTCGTACCTAAATACAATGAGAAAACCATGCTTAGGACATTGTCCAAGGCCTCACCTCTGCCCATCTCATTTTTTGTTTTAAAACGAGATTATCAGAACATCAATGCAGTGTGAATCTATAAAGGATTCAATTTCTACATGTTCTCAGAGCACTAGATAAACGAGACAAACGCAGAGAAGGGAATGGCTACCCGCTCCAGCGTTCCTGCCGGAGAACCCACGGACAGAGGACCCCGGCGGGCTGCAGTCCACGGGGTCGCAAAGAGCCGGACACGACTGAGCAGCTAACACAGACAAACACGAACTGGGTTACTTTCTAATCAAAGAACACAGGGCAAGGGGGAGGGGGATGAACAGGGAGCCTGGAGTCAGCAGATGTAAACGATCACGTGTAGGATGGATACACGACAAGGTCCTATGTAGAGGGGCTGGGAGCTGCATTCAATATCCTCTGACAAACCACACTGGAAAAGAATATGAAAAAGAATACACAGGGCTTCCCTGGTGGCTCAGTGCTGAAGAACTCGATAAAGAATTTGCCTGTCAATGCAGGGGACGTGGGCTTGATCCCTGGTCCAGGAAGATCCCACAAGCCTCAGAGCAACTAAGCCCATGCACCACAACCTCTGAAGCCCGGGTGCCTAGAGCCTGTGCTCTGCAACAAGAGCAGCCACTGCAACGAGAAGCCCACGCACCCCAGCGAACAGTAGCTCCCGTTTGCCCCAACTAGAGAATAAAGACCCAGCACAGTCAAAAAAATAATAAAAAAGAGGACATACATACATATATGTACAACTGAATCTCCTTGCTATATAGCAGAAATTAACACAGCATTGTAAATCAACCATACTTCATTAAAATAAATTAAAAAACAATAAAGGAAAACATGCCAAGATGAAGCATATAGTGTGCTAGGAGGGCTGAGAGATGAGCTGGGGGTCCCTGGACAAGTGGCCTGATTGCTCTGCCTCAGTTTCCTCCTGGGGGTCATGGGGCTGCTGCTTTTCCACGGCACCGCTTTCAGGGTGCAGTGAACCCGTGTGTGTACAGAGCCCGTGGCACTCAGAGTGGCAGCGGTACTACCAAGGTCACCGAGTTAGCCCGACATTACCCCGGTGGCTCCGCTTCTGCCCTCACCCCACAGCCCAAACACTGAGACCCTGGAGTACAGAGATGGTGCATTGTCTCTGTTTTCCTGGCACATGGTAAACACTCATAAATGCTCACTGAACTCGACTCAACGTGTTTCTGAGTAAGGAGTCCTTCCTATCACGCCGTTTGCCCACTGATGCCCACCTGACTCATCTGTATGCCCAGCGCCCAGCACATGGCTTCAGACTCACAATGAATACTCAGTCAATGTCTGCCAAGTGCTGGGTGGACCAGAGAAGTTAAACGCTGTAGAGCTAAATAGTCTTCGATGATTTTTATCATTACAAGCTGTTATTAGATCTCCCCATAAAGTGATTAAGTCTATTACAACATCTTGGGCTTAAAGAACCTTTTAAAACAACAGAAGCCAACAGCTTACTAGTCTCATTTTCCTCTGTCCTGGTTTTTTGATTCCAAGTTACACACACACACACACACACGTATGTAGGTACCTATGTACCTTGGAATCAAATAGTAAACTTGGAAATGATATTAACGGGCAATTCTTATGGGATTTGGCTTCTTCCTTAGAACATTACCCACAAGAGGCTGCTTGAGGAGCGTCGCTGTTACCTTTTCCCCATACCAGGATGTTGCCACTTGAATCTCCGGTGATGGTGTCACCGTTTTCAGAAAAAGTCACACAGAGGACGAACTTTGGCTTTTCTTGCTTCTGCAGAATGTTAAAAAAGAATATATATATATGTAAAATCAAGACATCCTTCTGTTTTTAAGAACATCGAGAATCATGGGCACCCCGAGCTGGATGGTGTTGGCTGTGGCTACCACACTGTGTGCCTTTCCTTCTCATCCACCGTTACACAAATTACGCCCTGAGATTATCCGGTCCAAAGTATCCGGTACTTACACGGCTGCAGGCAGTTAGAGCAGGGGAGGCTGTGGAGTGGCTAAGGCGGATAAAGCAGTCCTCCAACTCAGCCTCTGGGCCCGCAGGGCATCAGGTGCCATATTGGTGCTCTCGTGAGGCCTCAGATGCTAGGCTAAACGGCACCAAGGTTGCCCATCACCCTCAGCAGGCTTGCACTGCAGTCTCCTGGGCACCTTCTTCATTGCTCTGTACAATCAGCAGGCCACAGTGAGGGCCATGGCCCTCTGGCACCCTGGCTCTTCTCCCTGTGTTAGTCCTTCCTTATCAGCATCACCAGTGTTATCCATGAGGGGCTCCCCAACTCTGTCAGGGATCTCCAGGAATAGTCTTTATCATGACACCCCCACTTTGGCCAATTAAATTCTAAGGCTGTGATGCCTCAGAGCTTCCTTAAATGCCAGGGGATCACAAGCACCACTGGTGAAAAATAAAATGAGAGATGCAATTTCACCTTACCTCAAACAATCCTTGCTTCTTAATAAGGGAGCTTCCTTCTAGCGTCCAGAAGTAGAGGTGGGACTTTCCACAGGTTACGATTATATTGGTGTCGGTGGGGTGGAAATCCGCGGCAAATACAGCTTCGTTCGAACACTTTGCACAAAACAGGAGAATCAGATGTCTCAGATCTCTTGAGACACTTAAGGAAATAAACTCTGAACCACAAATAAGTAACTCATCAGGGTGAGCACCAAGACTCTTGATACTTCGCCCCTTGAATTCATCTTCCCTAGTCACTAAACTTACGTCTGTGTGCGCCGACACCTCTCCCTGTCTGTTTCCCCGAGAGCCCTGCGGACAGGACCACAGAGTCTCCTTCTGCATGGGGACTCTCAGGACCTGGCATGGAGCAGGCACACAGCCATGCTCTGGCTGAAGGAGAGGCTGGGACTTAAGAACTGCAAGTCTCATCCTCATCGAGTGACGGGAAGGGCCCCGGAGCCTGGATTTTATTCAGCTCCACCACTCCTGGCCCACTTTGGCTGCCCTGTTTGCCTGGTTCTGATCCCCAGGACTCTGCTGGTAGCTTGGTGGCCGAGCCTAGAGTCCAGAGGGGGAGCTGGTTCTTTGGCTATCAATTTACCACCCTCATCCTGTTATCAGTTTTCATGACTGGCACCCTGTTGCCATGAATCTGACCTTGACTGCTCCTTCTGCTTGATAATTCAGTTACAGATTCCTGAGCCTAGACAATAACTTGCTGTGATTACTTCCAACCTAGTAACACAGCAAGAACCGAAATACTTGAGCAAAACATAGAAGGCACAGCTATAGCATAAAAACAGGTATGCTCATGCCTTGTTAGAATACCGTCTGCATCCCACACACACAAGAGAGAAGGCTACGTAAGCCAGGTAATCCACTGGGGCTCTTAATGGCAGGTAGCTCAGGTGACCCAATGGTAGTCCTATGGTTAGGTCAGTAAGGTGATCTAAGCCTAATGGATGCCAGGGTGAGAAATCTGAAGTCATTTCTACAAAAACAGACCCAATCATGGTTTTACCAGGAGGAAAGCATGAGAGAGCTTAAGGAAACTTCACTGACATATTGGGAAGTTCAATGGGCCCCCCTGCAGGAAAAGCCCCACTGGGAGGACCAAGATCTCGCTCCCCGTTCCTGAGTCCACTCAGCTCTGGACAAGCTTCCCTGATCCCCAGATCCCTGCCTGGCCCTCCTCCTGGGCAGCGGGCACGTCTCACTTGTCACCACCCCTCCAGTACTTCCTTAACACGTGCGTGAAAAGGGGACCTCGGTATTTGTGGATGATGGAAAGAACATGAGCGAGTAAGTGAGGGAGAAAGTGACCACCGGAGTGATGGGGCGAATTAAAAGGGTGGTGGCTGTAAAGGGAGGTGGGCGCGAAACCCTTACAGACGCTGTGAAGAGAAGCAGGAAGCCTGCCAGGCCTTGGGAATAAGGGGAGAGGGGCGGGGCCCGAGGGCTTCTCGAGAAGGGGTCCCGCTGGGGGCTGCGGCAGGGACAGAGCCCACGGCTCAGGGGAGACGGCTCCACGTGGGAAATGGACGAGGCGGCCCCGCAGCAGGCGTGCTCACAGACCTTGACGTCCGCCAGCCTCTCTTCCTTCTGCCAGTCCCACACGGACAGCACGTGGTCGTTGGAGTCGTCCACTGCACAGAGGTTGCTGCCTCCATTCTAGGAAAAAAGGAGGTATTCACAGGAAGACTACACTCGAGAATAAAGCAGACTGAGCGTGATTAAAAAGGAACATAATTTTAATTTTTTAATCACGAGTCTGCTACATCTTTATTAAAGTGTATTTACCCATCACTGTTGAGATCTGCTTAGGACTTGGGCAGACAGATGGTGGGGACAGGGGAATGTGGGGGTTAACAGGCACAGGAACAGGAGGGAGAGCTCTGGGGCGGACTTCAGTACCGCTTCCGTTAGACCTAGCCTCCCAGGGGCTGCAGAGCTCTCGCACTGGAGGAGACAAGTGTCTGCAGCTCCGGGGCACAGGGCACAGGGCGTGGGGCTGGTTATCGTAAGGTTGTATGAGGGGACAGGTGCTGCGGGTGAGGCGCAAGGCATACTGATGTGAACACGTATGTGTTTCTAACTGGCTGAACTAGTGCTTCAAAGGGCGGTTCATCCTGAGGAAGCCTGGGGACGACGAGGCCCCTCCAGCCCCTGCTTATGGCCAGGCAGTGGGTGGGGATGGCACAGACAGGCAGGGGAAATTCAAGGCCAGGGGAGGCAAGACTGCTCTGTGAGCCTGAGACAGTGTGGCCGAAGGGCCTCTTCTCATCACCATGGAAATGTCTGACTGGGAGCGTGCGGGACTAGGCATGTGCTCCCTCTGACTGAGGGGGCCTGGCAAGCGGGAGGTTTCAGAGTTCAGATCTGGGCACACATCTGGGCAGGTTCGGGCGTGTTAACCTCTCCCTCTTCAACCTTGAGCTGAGTCTCACCTCCCTGTGTGGACAAAGCTGCAAGACCCACAAGGTTCACACTTACAGATTTTGAGAATGCGATACAGGTGACGGCTCGGTCGAAAAACCCGATTCCGACAACATGCAGCGTATTCAGCGTCACGGAATCCCAGATGCGCACGTGTGGGGGTAACTGCTGCTTCGGAAGAAAATGCTGGGTCACTCATCGTGCCGGGTCTGCAAATTTACCTTTGTATTGACGCTACTTCTACTTTGTCAAAAGCCTTTTTTTAAAAATGCTATTTCCCCCCAGTTCTTTGTTTTATCCTTTTATTTTGTGAGGCTTTATTTCAAATCAGTTTTGATATTTACATGTAAAATATTAAAGTTTTTTTTTTGGCTACACCACACAGCCTGAGGGATCTTAGTTCCCTGACCAGGGATTGAACCCATGCTCCCTGCACTGGAAGTGCAGTCTTAACCATGGGGCCACCAAGGAAGTCCCAAAACAAAAGTGTTTTTTTTTTTTTCTTTTTAATGCACTTAAGACTCTGTGTTTTTACAATAAATAAAATATTCCCAATATCTCATAATAAATTGTGGAAAATTCTGAAAGAGATGGGAATACCAGACCACCTGACCTGGCTCTTGAGAAATCTATATGCAGGTCAGGAAGCAACAGTTAGAACTGGACATGGAACAACAGACTGGTTCCAAATAGGAAAAGGAGTACGTCAAGGCTGTGTATTGTCACCCTGCTTATTACTTATCTGCAGAGTACATCATGAGAAACGCTGGGCTGGAAGAAGCACAAGCTGGAATCAAGATTGCCGGGAGAAATATCAATAACCTCAGATATGCAGATGACACCACCCTTATGGCAGAAAGTGAAGAGGAACTAAAGAGCCTCTTGATGAAAGTGAAAGAGGAGAGTGAAAAAGTTGTCTTAAAGCTCAACATTCAGAAAACTAAGATCACGGCATCCAGTCCCATCACTTCATGGCTAATAGATGGGAAACAGTGGAAACAGTAGCTGACTTTATTTTTTTGGGCTCCAAAATCACTGCAGATGGTGACTGCAGCCATGAAATTAAAAGACGCTTACTCCTCGGAAGGAAAGTTATGACCAACCTAGACAGCACATTAAAAAGCAGACATTACTTTGTCAACAAAGGTCCGTCTAGTCAAGAATAGATGGTTTGTTTAGTCTAACCAACAAGACTAGATCGTTTTTCCAGTAGTCATGTATGGATGTGAGAGTTGGACTGTGAAGAAAGTTGAGTGCCAGAGAATTGATGCTTTTGAACTGTGGTGTTGGAGAAGACTCTTGAGAGTCCCTTGGACTGCAAGAAGATCCAACCAGTCCATCCTAAAGGAAATCAGTCCTGGGTGTTCATTGGCAGGACTGATGTTGAAGCTGAAACTCCAATATTTTGGCCACCTGATGTGAAGAGCTGACTCATTTGAAAAGACCCTGATGTTGGGAAAGATCGAAGGCAGGAGGAGAAGGGGATGAGAGGATGAGATGGCTGGATGGCATCACCTACTCAATGGACATGAGTTTGGGTAAACTCCAGGAGTTGGTGATGGACAGGGAGGCCTGGCATGCAGAGGTTCATGGGGTCACAAAGAGTCGGACACAACTGAGCGACTGAACTGAACTGAACTAAATATCTTTCGAAGGTCATGGCTCCTGTGGCCAATTTAGCTGTAGGTGAGGTCTACCAAGTTTTAGGGGCTTCTCTGGTGGCTCAGATGGTAAAGAATCTGCCTGCAATGCAGGAGACCTGGATTTGATCCCTGGGTTGGGAAGATCCCCTGGAGAAGGGAATGGCAACCCACTCCAGTATTCTTGCCTGGAGAATTCCATGGACAGAGGAGGCTGGCAGGCTACAGTCCATGGGGCCGCAGAGTCAGACACAAATGAGCAACTAATACCAAGTTTCAAACTTTGAACAGTCAATTCTTGATAACTGTCCCACAGGAACTGATATTCCCATTTGTATATCTAAAGCATCTAAGTTTTAAAACTGAAACATGACAAAGAAAATGGAGTCTCATGTAAGGGTTATTCTTTTGAAGTTTGTCTTGCCACTAAGGGGTAAGCATGTTTAAATTCATCATCATGACTACCACCTGTGGTATTAAGAACTTCACATTCTTGGGCCCCACAGGAGATTGATAATACACAAATACAAGCTTAGAATGGTTATGATTAGTTCAAAACTTTCTCAGCTGTGCTAATTTTTCTCTTCCTTGATAGAAGAAAGCATCACAGAACCACCAGCAGATTTATCAGGAAAAGGACCAGCTTTGTACACAACGGACGGGGGGACTGGGCTCTAGTCTGGATTTGTCTCTAAGTAGCTGGATGTTTGCAGTCACTTGGCCTCTCTGGACTTCTCCACTTGTAAATGGAAAGAACAGCTCAGTTATTCAGAGGGCTCTAAGGCTCTGATACCATTTCAAGGCCAGAAACTGAAATACACAGTTCATCCACTAGAGGGAGGAACAAATGATTTACTAGTGATCTCGAATAACTTTTAAAGGTCATTTAACATTTAAAAAAAAAAAAAGAAGAAGACTCTGTTCCCTGTGTGCTTACAGAATAGCAGTCTGATTTCCATTGTTCCTATTACCTCCTTTCAAGTGTAGGATTTTAATGGAAAATAGCATAAATATTTAAAATTTGATGTTATTAAAATACTTTCTGAAAAATGGTAGCACTCAGGATAAAAATGGAAATACTTAACGTAATTAGTTTCAGATTATACAGTGTGCATTGATAGACTATACAAAAGTAGACATCAGAAAAGTTACTAGATGTTTTGGATAAAATAACAATGGCCACAGATTGTGGTAAATAAGTGGAAGCCAGTTTTGAATTGCTGTGTTTGCCAAATTCCACTAGCTCCTTCTCTGATTCCTTAAAATACAAACTGAAGTCTTTGCTTACAAAATTTTGCAAAAATCCTTCCAGCAGCCCTTGCAGATGACACATAGACACACACTCCATGGATTAAAGTCATGATAACAAGGGATTCATTCACTGAAGAGGCAAAATGCCCCATAGTCAAACGATTATTTTTCATGATTTTAACTCAACATGTTAATGTTTATCACGTGAGTAAATAATATTGGAAGAATTAATGACTTCTTAGGCAAGAGCGATGCTATTTAAAAATTAGCTGAAATTAACGTGAGCTCAAGGGGTTTTTTTTTTAAGGTCAGTGTAAGAATTTTCATTTGCAATAAAAATTCAAATTAAAGGATTAAATTCAAATTTGAGCTTCCCAAGTGATGGTGCTAGTGGTAAAGAGCCCACCTGCCAATGCAGGAGATGTGAGAGACACGGGTT
The DNA here is from genome assembly GCF_029378745.1 of Bos indicus. Classification (NCBI taxonomy): domain Eukaryota; kingdom Metazoa; phylum Chordata; class Mammalia; order Artiodactyla; family Bovidae; genus Bos; species Bos indicus. The sequence goes on along the minus strand of NC_091780.1, from coordinate 64,939,942 downwards.
CCATCTCTGGGTTGGGAAGATCTCCTGGAGGAGGGAATGGCCACCCACTCCAGGATTCTTGCCTGGAGAATCACACGGATAGAGGATCCTGGTGGGCTCCAGTCCATGGGGTCGCACAGAGTTGGACACGACGGAAGCAGCTGAGCATGCACGCTCACAGACATTATATCCAACAGCTTATTCATCAGCAAAATATTGTCAAAAAAATCATTTTGTATTACCAGTTCATTACAAAAACATGAAAAGATTACTCACTTTTCCATCCTTGGACGTGCCTGCGACTTGTCCTGTGGCTATTGTGACCCTATCGGGGTGAACTGCAAGGCTAAAAAGAGATCTTCATAAAACATCTGTTCTTACGAAAGTCCAAACTCAAGTTTTCATAGTTTCATTTACCTATATTAACAATGTGTGTATGTTGATTAAACGTTCAGACTGCAAAAAAAAAAAAAAAAAAAAAAAAACCCACAAAACCCCAAACAAACCAAACAAAGAAAACAGAAAACGTCTACTCTTTTAAAGGTAAGCTTCACTTTTCCCTTGATCAAATACACTCTGGTCAAAAATTTAAATGTGAGAAATATACAGTGTCCAATTTCTTACACACTCTTGATAAATTCTCTGGGCTTCCAAAGACCTTAGACCATTGGTACATATTTCATTTCATCTTCATTTCTTTATCTATAGGGAATTACCAAACTCAAGGGAAATGCATCCCCTGATTGGGAAATACCACTTCGATCTCAGAACTGCTTAATTAGTGTACAGTCTTTATTAAGAAGTCATTTTGAGTCCATCAAACAGCAAAGACATCATCTTTTTTTTCAGCAGGATTTTTATAACTGATCAGGGACTTAGGACAAATAGAAATAACATAAACCCATCTATGTATCCACCCATCTTTCTAAGATATATAAAATCATTACCAAAGGTATAAATGAATTATAGGAAAAGCAGACCCAGCCAGAAACAAGAGGCAAAACATTTTTATTAAAAACTGCACACCCAAATTAGAAGCCATTAGCACGAGAAGACCTCCAGATAGGGGTCTGTTGGAGCTATCTGTTTACATAACACGGCTGTTTAAGACAATGTGTCATGAGAAGAGAAAACCAAAGAACGGGTCTTAGAGCGCCAGGGAGCCAGAATACAGCCCAGAGCACAAACAAGAGCTGTTCTCAAAGACCCCATTTTCTCAGCTCCCTCTGCTTCTCTGTAGTTCTATCCATCACGGAACCCTTTCTGCCAATGCCCTTTGCACAGGCCCTCGGTTTTGAGGACTCACCACTTCACGTCGTCATTGTGGCCCGCGTAATGCCTCTGAAGCTGCTCCTCCACGTTGTACAGCACGACCACCGACGCGATGAAATAGACGGTCTCGCCCGTCGGGAGCAAGTACAGGTTATTACGGCAGTCTCGACCCCTGTACCCGTAGCTTCGTGCGTGTCAAGATAAAACTTGCCTTCTTTTAGGAGCTAACAAAACATCAGCTTTCTTCAGCTGGGACAGGCACTAAATTTCTATGTGACTGTTACCATCAATTTCACTAATTTAAAGAAGACTAAATTTGAAATACTCCGTGCCAAATATTCAATACATCGGACCCCCCTCAATAGGCAGGCAATAAAGTTGCAAAAGGTAATTGATGTAGTGGAAATTGCTGATATTTTTTTTAACAATACAAAGGTGTGGGTTTTTTTGAAAGTATGTATTATAATGACCTGGTAGCTCAGCTGGTAAAGAATCCGCCTGCAATAAGGGAGACCCCGGTTCGATTTCTGGGCCGGGAAGATCTGCTGGAGAAGGGATAGGCCACCCACCCCAGTATTTTTGGGCTTCCCTGGTGGCTCTGATAGTAAAGAATCTGCCTGCAATGCGGGAGACCTGGGTTCCATTCAGCTTGATGAAACATGGTGATTTGCTGTTCTACTGCTAACAGGAACTGGATCAGACGCTTGTGTAATAACTAGGAAGTGAACTCTTCGATTTGGCCCATCAGTCACGGATCCAGGAAATCAGTGGCCAGGGCCTACACCACTTCGTTGAGCTGCTGTAATCTTATGTGGATACGTTTCCCTCACACCTAGGCTGGGTTTAAATTTTTCCCAAGCTGGTCTCCTGAAAGGCCGGTGACCATAACATTCTGTTAGAGGTACTATCCTGACTCTAGAATCAAAGTCACCTGAAGGGTGACTTGACACTAATTTCCCGAGAATGCTGGGGTACTCTGTTCATTTTTTTTTCTCTTTCCTTTCTGCTGCCTCTCCTGCATACCGTTTATTCTAGTTACCTCACTACTTGCTGAGATCTGCTGAACCATGGCCACAGTCTAGAATGCGTCCACTTGCTGTCTTGAATCTAACTTTTAAAGCCAAGGGCTTGCTTCTGGGACTGGAATTGAAAGGCAGAACAGGGCCACTGAATCTTGTCATCTTTGAACTCTCCACGTTATCGTCATCCTGAGACACACACCTGCTACAGGGGACCTGAAACTGCCGTCACGCTGGTGCTGAGGGAGAGAGGCTCAGCCTGGCTCTAGAACCATGGCTGGAAGATTACTTGAATCCTACTACGGTCAGTGGCTTTTGTAGCTTGTTTGGAAAACAAAACACATCTGACAGCGTTGTGTGCGTGCAGGCGTGCTCAGTTGCGTCTGACTCTTTGCAACCACGTGGACTGTAGCCCACCAGGCTCCTCTGCCTGTGGAATTTTCCAGGCAACAATACTGGAGAGGGTTGCCATTTCCTACTCCAGTGGGTCATCCTGACCCAGAGACCCAAGTCTCTGGCGTCTCCTGCACTGGCAGGTAGATTCTTTACCACTCAGTTCAGTTCAGTTCAGTCGCTCAGTCGTGTCCGACTCTTTGCAACCCCATGAATCGCAGCACGCCAGGCCTCCTTGTCCATCACCAACTCCCGGAGTTTACCCAAACTCACGTCCATCGAGTCGGTGATGCCATCCAGCCATCTCATTCTCTGTAGTTCCCTCCTCCTGCCCCCAATCCCTCCCAGGGTCTTTTCAAATGAGTCAACTCTTCGCATCAGGTGGCCAAAGTATTGGAGTTTCAGCTTCAGCATCGGTCCTTCCAATGAATATTCAAGACTGATTTCCTTTAGGCTGGACTGACTGGATCTCCTTGCAGTCCAAGGGACTCTCAAGAGTCTTTTCCAACACCACAGTTTAAAAGCATCAATTCTTCGGCACTCAGCTTTCTTCACAGTCCAACTCTTACATCCATACATGACCACTGGAAAAACCATAGCCTTGACTAGACGGACCTTTGTTGGCAAAGTAATGTCTCTGCTTTGAATATGCTATCCAGGTTGGTCATAACTTTCCTTCCAAGGAGTAAGCGTCTTTTAATTTCATGGCTGCAGTCACCATCTGTAGTGATTTTGGAGCCCAGAAAAATAAAGTCTGACACTGTTTCCACTGTTTCCCCATCTATTTCCCCTGAAGTGATGGACCAGATGCCATGATCTTAGTTTTCTGAATGTTGAGCTTTAAGACAACTTTTTCACTTTCATCAAGAGGCTTTTTAGTTCCTCTTCACTTTCTGCCATAAGGGTGGTGTCATCTGCATATCTGAGGTTATTGATATTTCTCCCGGCAATCTTGATTCCAGCTTGTGCTTCTTCCAGCCCAGCGTTTCTCATGATGTACTCTGCATAGAAGTAAAGCAGGGTGACAATATACAGCCTTGATGTACTCCTTTTCCTATTTGGAACCAGTCTGTTGTTCCATGTCCAGTTCTAACTGTTGCTTCCTGACCTGCATATAGGTTTCTCAAGAGGCAGGTCAGGTGGTCTGGTATTTCCATCTCTTTCAGAATTTTCCACAGTTTATTGTGATCCACACAGTCAAAGGCTTTGGCATAGTCAATAAAGCAGAAATAGGTATTTTTCTGGAACTCTCTTGCTTTTTTGATGATCCAGCGGATGTTGCCAATTTGATCTCTGGTTTCTCTGCCTTTTCTAAAAACCAGCTTGAACATCTGGAAGTTCACGGTTCATATATTGCTGAAGCCTGGCTTGGAGAATTTTGAGCATTACTTTACTAGCATGTGAAATGAGTACAATTGTGCGGTAGTTTGAGCATTCTTTGGCATTGCCTTTCTTTGGGATTGGAATGAAAACTGACCTTTTCCAGTCCTGTGGCCACTGCTGAGTTTTCCAAATTTGCTGGCATATTGAGTGCAGCACTTTCACAGCATCGTATTTCAGGATTTGAAATAGCTCAACTGGAATTCCATCACCTCCACTAGCTTTGTTCGTAGTGATGCTTTCTAAGGCCCACTTGACTTCACATTCCAGGATGTCTGGCTCTAGGTCAGTGATCACACCATTGTGATTATCTGGGTCATGAAGATCTTTTTTGTACAGTTCTTCTGTGTATTCTTGCCACCTCTTCTTAATATCTTCTGCTTCTGTTAGGTCCATACCATTTCAGTCCTTTATTGAGCCCATCTTTGCATAAAATGTTCCCTTGGTATCTCTAATTTTCTTGAAGAGATCTCTAGTCTTTCCCATTCTGTTGTTTTCCTCTATTTGCATTGATCGCTGAGGAAGGCTTTCTTATCTCTTCTTGCTATTCTTTGGAACTCTGCATTCAGATGCTTATATCTTTCCTTTTCTCCTTTGCTTCTCGCTTCTCTTCTTTTCACAGCTATTTGTAAGGCCTCTTCAGACAGCCATTTTGCTTTTTTGCATTTCTTTTCCATGGGGATGGTCTTTACCACTAGCACCACCTGGAAAACCCTCTATGTTAAGTGGCTATATTGTTTCAAATATTAAGCAGTATGAGGTTATAAATTCTATTCTAAGAGAAAAAAAGTTGAGTTTTGGCATTCCTTATATTTTAAAGTATTTAAAAAGAAAATTTTCAGATACTGGTTAATGACTTTCATGTCTAAGTTATAAACCAATTATGAGTTTACTGCTTATTGTAAATGGGCACCTATGTATTTCACTTAAAACATTTTTTTTTACATTATAAAAAATACATGTAAAAGGTGTGAACAGTATACATGCATATATGAGGTCACCTGGTTGTCTAGTGTTAGCTCTCTGGGCTCTCGCCGCCATGGAAAGTGAAAGTATTAGTCGCTCACTTGTGTCCGACTGCGACCCCATGGACTGCAGCCTGCCAGGCTCCTCTGTCCATGGAATTCTCTGGCAAAGAATATTGGAGTGAGTTGCCATTCCCTTCTCCAGGGGATCTTCCTGACTCAGGGATGGAACCCAGGTCTTCTGCATTGCCGGCAGATTCTTTACCATCTGACCCACCAGGGAGGCTCATGTATCTATATATCAATAAAAGGTAACAAATTTAGGTCCTCCTTGTCCTAACCATCCACAGCTCCTCAGGGATAATAACCTGTTAAGATTTTAACATATATGGTTCCAAAGCTTGAAAACTATTTCAGAGCAAAACATCACTTGAACTTGGATGTGAAAAACCACATTTGCTGCAAATTCCACTGTTTCCCACCTTTTAAAATATGAGTTGGGAGTAGGTTGAACAACTGGGTCTTGAATGATGTGTTTCAGATTTGATTTAACCAATTCAAACAAGCAGTGACTTAAAGAAGAACGGGGTCACTTTTCATGCGCCAATACAGACAGCAAAATAGCTGCAGGCGGACACTTAGTGACATCTGAATCCGGAAATATAAAAAAATAGTTTGAGAAATTTAGGTACAGAAATAATTGCAAAAAACTTCCAAGGAATATGATCTTATAATTTCAAATAGTAATTCTTCTAAGTGAAATAACAATAGCTTCAGTTTAAACCAACTTCAAGTAATTTGTTGTCAGGGTTTGGCATTAAACTGGTATTCAATAAACAGCTGTTTGAGGGTGAAGAAAGGATTTTGCTCTTTGTCTTAAAGTCTGGATAGACTGGAAGGTGGACTCTGTGGGTTTCTAAAGTAAAACAAAATAGTAAAATTAAAAAAAAAAAAACCCCAAAACAACACTTCACCCTCTTTCACAGGCTCTGTTTCTTGATTTCTTGTCTTTTATTCCCTCCTTGGTAGTTCATTCACTATCCCAAGCCTCATATTATGAAGATTCTAGCAGCTTTATTTCAAGAACGCTAGTCATATGGCTGACTCAGATTTCTGTGGCCTAGATCTTATGAGAGCTTTTCCTTTTCCCAGTGGTATTATATTGATGCTCTGTGTCCGTTTAACTTAAGCCATCCGTTGTACTGTATTCCTTTCATTTAGTACTGAGTCCATACTCATGTTCAATTAGTCACTGTTTTTTAAGGTTTGTTTTTTTTTTTTTTTTTGCTTTTTTAAATTGATGTATCATTGATTTACAATGTTCAGATCCCACCCTGTGGCACGTGGGATCTTAGTTCCTCAATCACGGATCGAACCCATACCCCCTGCATCGGAAGGCAAAGTCTTAACCACCGGCCTACCAGGAAGGTCCCTAGTCACTGCTAACTTGAAGTTAAGATTCCCAAGCTTGGCCAAAGCCCGACTTGGTTGAGGGGCAATGCTAGCCCTTCCTTCCAGGGAGTCCCTCTTTCTTTCTTTGGGTTTAAAAACTTTTTGCCATCATGGTTTAGTTTTATGGGTTTCTACCACTGAATTTCAATAAAAGCACTCATCAACTGATGACTTCAGGGCAGACTTAATGAATAAAGGATACACCCATTCCAGCTTCAGTCTCTTGGTTGGCAGTTCTACTTTTGCTTCCAAATTGTAAGAATCCACTTGATCTTTGGGCATGTACATGGTAACAGGGCGTCCACGAAGAAACATTTTTACATATCCTTCTTCTATGAAGAGAACAAAGACGTCAGTAAGACACCTTGGTGCCCAGGGTACCTGAAAAAAAGTTATATTTTCTCCATCCTTCCAATGCAAAAGTAGAAACGTTGCCCTTTATGTCATTTCTGATTAAAATCCTAGGGAAAACTAACTAAAACACAAACAGTTTGAAATAAAAATGTTCACCTTGTTTGCCTTTGACATTCTGCTTACTTAAGTAATGTGAGAAATTATAATAGGCAGAAAAGAATTAGACTCCAACAATTATTCTCCATGAGAGATTTTAGTGCCTATAGGTTCTTTATCATCAGGAGGGGGAAAATGCCACCCCAAAAAATTACAACTAACACAAGAAATCCACTTAAATTTTTTTTTTATTGAGTTCAATGGATATACAATTGCAGTATCAAAATTCATAAAATATCTTTCAATATTTAAATCGGTTTGTTATAGTGCAATGTAAAAAATGTGTCTTTATGTATCTTTCACATTGGATAATTCAAGTGCAAAGGCCACAAAACCGGCAGAAGTACATGCTGGGATGCATGCAAAAAGGAAAATGCTCAAAGAAAAGCTAGAAACAGAAAAGAAAAGGACAAAAGACCCATTAGAGGGAGAAGCTGGGGAATAAACCTTTCTAGAACAAACATTTTTATAACAAAATCACTTCTGAATCTTTAATAAATTACAGGGATGAAAGTAAAATCCAGTAATACACCAACAAAGGGCCACTCCTGACTTTAAACAAAGACAAACAATCTAGGGTTTTCTGGCTAGTTTTCAAGATATAATAAGGCCAAAGAACATGTCTTGTGAGCTCCTGATGAATTCTGTTTGGATTCAGAACTCACTGCATTCTGATGCTTCACTGCAGATCAAAGGACTGGGCCCCTTAATGGCATTTAAATCGGGCAGTTGGGGCTGTACCATAACTCAACAGAAAAATTATGCCCAGAGAGGAAACTGCTAAGGAAGTCATAAAATGATTATAACGTTGTAAGTACCACATTCGCAAATTAGTCTTGTAAGCCTTATTCCTGAGGATTTTCAGACAAAGCCACATGCGATATTGCCTAAAAACTGAGAGGCCGTTGCACTTTTACGGTGTGTGCAATCCAGGTCTTAAATGCATGCATGTGACACACTCTTCACTCTGCATATTAAATCTGACTTTTAAGTAAAAACCAACATGTGTTCACTCCTGCCCAGTATGCCAGCTGCTGTGTTCTGTGGCGCTCCTGTGAGAGTGCTCCTCACTAGGCTCCATCCTCCCCAGTTCCACTGGGAGGAGCCCATTGGAGGCCCCCAGGGCTGCAGGCTTTTGTACGGCCCCCACCCCCTACCCTGGTCATCTTAGCTACCAAACCCATCAAGGCCCACACTGGATTCGGGATCCTTCTCCTACTCTCCTACTTGCTGGACCCAACGCTCTAACTGCCCTGTCCCCTCTTCCTGTATACGACATCACTGGCCACAACTGCCCCCCACCCCCGGGGTCCTTCTCTCTCTGTCTCTGCCACCTACACACCCACCCGCTCTGTGCATCTACCCACGCTCGCCTCACCTGCCCCCTTCCCTTCATTCATCCCTCAACCACATCTCAGCTCTTCAGACGGTGTGGCCATCAAAACTGAAGACCCAAAAGGCACTCAGTAGATCAATGGAAGGGGGACAAAGAGGGGCGGGTGTGGTGGCTTAAATGACAAGTGATTCCATGAATTCCCTTTGTAAGAGGGGAACCATGGAATGCAGATTTAGAATAAAGGGAATATAATGTCACCCTGCAGCACACACCAAACATCCATATAGATGGAATATCTACTTGAGTATATCGTTATGTACTGGAAAAGTCCTTATGACAGGTTGACTTAATGGGCAGATCTACGTCACTGGACCGAGAAGAAAAGCTCTGGAGTTAGCCTTGGCACTGTTCTGGACAGCTAAGTCAGACATTCTACATCTTAAAAAAAAAAAAAAAAAAAAAAACAACGCAGCGAGGGAAAGCAATCTTTGCTTGCTTGTTCTTTTTTTCAGGCATGTTAGGATAACAGCACACAACCCCCAAACCCAGAGGTGCCACAGGGAGCGGCCAGCAGCAGTGCAGGTTCCAGAAAACGGGGCATCCAGGGCTCGCCCTATAGCTCTCTTAACATTTATACAGATTTTAAAAAGAGTTCTTGTCATCAGCCAATCATCACCGAAGGTCTAGTTTTTAGCTCCTCATTCAGACCCGCCCGAGTAAATGCTCAGGACTGCTTTGAAGCCCAGTAAACCCATGTGGTTTGCATCACAAAGCATTTTCATACAAGGAGGGTAGCTGGTGGCCTGTATGAAAAGAGTTTCTGCAGCCTGGGGAGCAGCTTTGCTCAGAGAGCTATGAGGCTTCAGAAATGCCGCCTACCTTTGCAGTGCGTCACCCGGCGTTTCCCTTGGGATTTCGGAGACAGAGACAGAAGTGCTGGGTAAAGAGATGAGGGGGCACTGCGAGAGTGACTGGCCTGCCTGCAGGGGGCGCTCTTGAGCCCCCAGGCCCAGAGGCTCCCCCGCCCCCATCGCTAGAAAAACCTGGACACATTTCAGGGGTTCTGACAAGTGCACACCAGACCTACTCTGCAGGCTGAGGGCGATTACATTTTCAGTGAGTAACTTCATGCTTCCTGAAAATGAAATGAATATTGAGGCACATGCGCTTAAATAGGAAAGTCTGACTCTCGTGTTTCGATGCTGAACTTAAGGGGGGGGAAAGAAACTTGGAAAATTAAATGAATTTATTTAGCCCATTGCACAAAATCTTGTCAAAGATTTTGCATTTTTAAGTATGCTTTCAAATAAGCTTACTATTCTAAAAATAGCAGCTCCCTTATTATAACACGTGTTAGAAAAGATACATGGAAAGATATATATGGACTATTAGTTGGCAGTTTAGGAAATCACAGGCAGAAAAAGAAAGTCGCATTTAGATAAAGTTGTAACTGGATACATCAGAGACTTTCCCTTTCAAGAGAAAGGCAAATGCTGGTGATGGGAGAGCCCCCATTAGTAAGGAAGGGGGGAGAAAGGCAATAGGGTGTTTTAACCGAGAAATTTCATGTAACGGCATGTCACTCTTTCTCCTTATGGATGTCTCTTGAATCCGTTTTAAATGGGGGCAAATGAAGGGTTTAGTCTTGATGACCCTTTTCTGGGTGGTCTCTGAGTGATGTGAGTCGCCAGACCCCCAGGTACAGGCTGATAGTGAGCACTCAGCCCCCAGGCCCTCCACACAGACCCCCGTGTTCCGCCATCCCAGCTGCCCCTGAACAACCACTTCTTACTGCCCCTCAAGTACCGCGGTGAGTAAGGGGCGCCCACACTGACATTCAACCAGCCTTACCTGCGCTGAAGACCGGCTCCTTGGGTTTGCTGTGGAGACAAAACCAAAATAGGTTTTATTTCTTTCTAAATTTATGTTTAATTGGAGGAAAATGGCTTTTATAGCATTGTGTTGGTTTCTGCCATACAACAATGCAAATCAGCTTACGATATGCACCCTTTTTAAAGCCTTTATTGAATCTGTTACAATATTGCTTCTGTTTTATGCTTTGGTTTCCCCTGCCTGGAGGCATCTGGGATCTTAGCTCTCTGACCAGGGGTTGAACCCACATCCCCTCACTGGAAGGCAAAGTCTAAACCGCCAGACCACCAGGGAAGTCCCCCAAAACAGTTCTTAAAGGGAAGCATGGGCTGGTGGTTAGTCTCAGTCACAGAAGACCCCTCACCCACTAGCCACACTAGTTCATCACACAGATGCCGAGTGAAGAACATATGTTAAAAAGAAACACAAAGCCATGTAACCGCAAAGAGGAACAGCGTCAACAAAAATGCTTAAAACCAAGTGCCAGGCATGACAATCCCAACTTTATCACCAAAGCTGTACTTTTTATGAGAGCAAAGAAAGGTTTGGAGAAGGAAAACGCATGGTTAACCAAGACGGGCACAGCCCTGCCTAAATGCATAGAAAGGTTTGTTTTTCTTCCCCACGTGCTTCTGGCAGATTATTTGAAGAACTGACTTAAAACTAGCAAACTCCTGTCTCAGGGGCTTTGGCGAGAGAACTTAAGCACCAGGCTCCCGAAAGGGGAGGAACTAAAGAACCTCTTGATGAGGTGAAAGAGCCAGCTTAAAACTAAATGTTAAAAAACTAAGATCACGCCATCAGGCCCTGTTACTTTATGGCAAACAGGAGGAGAAAAGGTGGAAGTAGTGACAGATTTCCTCTTCTTGGGCTCAAAAATCACTGCGGATGGTGACTGAGGCCATGAAATCAGAGGACAACTGCTTCTTGGCAGGAAAGCTATGACAAACCTAGATGTGCTGAAAAGCAGAGACACTACTCTGCCGCCAAAGGTCCGTACGGTCAAGCCTGTGGTTTTCCCAGTGGTCACGCACGGTTGTGAGAGCTGGACTATAAAGAAGGCAGAATGCCAAAGAATTGATGCCTTCGAACTGTGGTGCTGGCGAAGACGCCTGAAAGACCCTTGGACAGTGTGGAGATCAAACCAGTCACTCTTAAGGGAAATCAACCCTGAATACTCGCTGGAAGAACTGATGCTGAATCTGAAGCTTCAGTATTTTGGTCATCTGATGCAAACAGCCAACTCACTGGAAAAGTCCCTGATGCTGGCAGAGATTGAGGGCAGAAGGAGAAGAGGGCATCAGAGGATGAGATGGCTGGATGGCACCACCGATGCAATGGACACGGACTTGGGCAAACTTTGGGAGATGGTGAGGGACGGGGAGGTCTGGCGTGCTGCACTCCATGAGGTCGCAAAGAGTCAGACACAACTGGGTGACTGAACAACTCCCAGGAGGATGGCTCTTGGGGGGAAGATGAGGGGGCGGAGGAAAGGAGGGAAGAATAAGGACTATTGGGGTGTGGCCACATCCTGGGACATGGGGGGACCCCACTGTCTCAACCAGGCTGAGACCCCATGACTGCACTTGGGAAGCCAGATGCCCACCCTGTCCAAGGGCACACCACGGACGGGCTGAGGTCACACCGAGGGGTGAGCTTCCCACAAGACGGCCTGCCCGGGGAGCCCCCACCAAATGCAGGAGGGCACAGTCCTCCTGGTGACAACCAGACAGCTGCCCGTGGGAAGACTGCCACCTCATGCCAGACAGGGGAGGGGACCCCCAAGGACGGCAGGAAGTGAATCCTGTTCAAACACAGAGCCAGCCCTTGAACTCAAGTCTGCGAGACTCCAACGCCCACGCCGTCTTCCACGGTACCCACCGCTCGCTCCTGCCCCCCGCTTCCCAGAATACCTCCCACTTTAACATACAGAACAAGACACAGTAAATAAATGAAACCCACCCCCAAAATTTTGGGATTCCCTTGTAGCTCAGTTGGTAAAGAATCTGCCTGCAATGCAGGAGACTCGGGTTTGATTCCTGCGTTGGGAAGATCCCCTGGAGGAGGAAATGGCAACCCACTCCAGTATTCTTACCTGGGAAATCAAATGGACAGAGGAGCCTGGTGGGCTATAGTCCATGGGATCGCAAAGAGTAAGACACGACTGAAGCGACTAAACCACATCCACCCGGGGGGGCTGGGAGGACCACGGTCCTGCAGAGGCGCCTGCATTTTCCGAGTCCGCATAATGAAAGATGCAAACCAGGGCAGATGACACCCTCATGCCACTTTTCTCCTCTATTTTTAACTCGGGATACGCTGAGAAACACTGCCAGCAAAAACTGCCCTTAATCCCATGATGCAACAGATGACAGCATTTATTAACGGCCTTGATTTTCAGTTGATATTATGCCATATATATGGGAAACTCTTTGCTGATGCTTTGAAAGGGGTTTAGTGTGTCTCAAGGAGGTGGATCTGCTATGGGGCAAGATTTCTGAACATGAACCACGGGTCACCGAAACAGTACTCTGTGGGTCCAGCACACCTTTAACACAAAGCCTGCCTTCTACTGGCCCTGAAGGCCCCAAACAACCTCTACGGACTCCGATGTTTTTCTGATCCCATCTCTCTCTCCTCTCAGTCATGGAGTTCCAGATGCTCTGTCCTTGCTGTCCTGTGACTGGGTCAGCACCTCCCAAGCTAGGCGTGGACCCCAGCTTCCCGTCCCCTGGACACCGCCCCCGCCCCCACCCCAGGGACAGCACACGGCAGGGCCTGTGCTCAGATCCGCCCCGTCTGCTCCTCACACCCTGCCCATGCATGTGTGCTAAGTCGCTTCAGTCATGTCTTGACTCTTTGTGACCCCATGGACTGTAGCCCGTCAGGCTCCTCTGTCCACAGGATTCTCCAGGCAAGAATACCGGGGTGGGTTGCCATTTCCCCCTCCAGGGGATCTTCCCCACCCAGGGATTGAACCTGGGTCTCTTCCATCTCCTGCGTTGGCAGGCGGGTTCTTTACCATGACCACCACCTGGGAAGCCCAGATTTATCTTCATTATTGTGTGTCTCCCCATCAGGAGGGAAGCCCAGAAGGGCAGGGATTGCTGTTCACAGCTGTGACCCAGGGCCTGTAACAGCCTTCAGCTGCTGACTGGAAGCTGGTAGGGTCTGGAGCCCTCCCTGCCTCTGACTTGGCTGGCCCTGTGGATCTGCATCTGGCCGGGTGGGCTGGGGGCGGGGGCGTGTCTCAGCGGCCCTGGCCCCCGCTGCCCCCCACCACTCCCCAAAGTAGTTGGTGCTGCCTGGTGCCTGATGCTTCCTGCCATCCTCCCAGCTGATGCTCAGCCTTCACCACGCCCCGCCCCCCCAGGGCCCCTCTCAGGGTCCTCGTCCCTCCTTCAGGGCAGCTGAACAGCACTTGGTTCCCATGAAAGGCCCAGTGTAGAGCATCCTTCAGCAACTACCGTGCCTGGGCTCTGAGAGGGGGGCTTCAGGACTCTGTCCTACTCCCTGGCTGTGTGGGAAGAATGTGTGTGTGTGTGCGTGTGCGTGAGCACGGGTGCACGAAGGTTCACCTTGAGCCTGGGGCTCCGGAGAGTCCGCCCACGCCAGTCCACACCACCATGCCGGTCCACACCCGGCCTCGCAGGATTCTAGAAGCCTTCAGCTCCTTTCCTCCTCTTCCTCCCATTTCTCCTCTTCCTGCAGCTCTGCAAAGATTTCAGCAGTGGTCCCAGTCCCTCCTAAGAGGGGCCTGTCACTTTGGGGGTTGGAGTTCATTGAATCACTTAGTGACCATGGCTCTATGGTGGGCTTACCTGGCTTGTTCTTGTTATTGGAGGGAGTGACACTCCTCTGATTTTTTTTTAAGTGGAAGAACAAGTCTTAACTCCAAATTTTACATCTTATTAGATTCAAGGCAGGGCAAGGACACAAGAGGAAAAGCTAAAACAGATCACTACAAAGCGCATCCGCCAGTGAGGGAAGCTAGGCAGAGAATTAGAAGACAGGAAAGCTATTTTTTTTTTTCCATCATGACTTTGATCACGGAAGTAGAAAGATGCCGAGTCTGTGAGACAGATATAAGCAACCCAGAACCTTCCCAAGAGATAGAAAAGAGCAATTACGGATTATGTTTCTCTTAGAGAACATTCATAGGGGAATATGAACTCCAAATGTAGGGAGGCTAGTGGAATTCTGATGCTGAAGCACCATAAGAAGATGGAAAAAAGATCTCTGTTAAAAGATCAGAAAAAGGCAGCCTGAGTGTTATCAGCTGGAGGTCACTGAGAACTATCAGGTACTGAAGTGCTCATAGTTCTTCAAATCCTGCTCTAAACGATGGGCTACCCTTTGGGTACCAGGCGTCCCTGGTGGCTCAGATGGTAAAAAATCTGCCTGCAATGCAAGAGACCCTGGCTGGATCCCTAGGAAGATCTCCTGGAGGAGGAAATGGCAGCCCTCTCCAGTATTCTTCCCTGGAGAATTCCATGGACAGAGGAGCCTGGCAGGATACAGTTCATAAGATCACAAAGAGTTGGACACGACTGAGTGATTCATACAAAGTATATTTAGGAAACATACTATTGCTATGTTTCATTATTTTAGAAAGTTAAATTTCTATAGAAAAATATACTATTAATATATTTACTTTACAATCCATGATCCCTGCCAACGCACCACCCTCCTGAAAGGCAAGAGGCCAGGGAAAGGGCCTATTCCAATCACGAGTGCCTGTCTTATGAATGCAAAGCTATAAAGGATAATGAATCTTCCCAACCGCGGACAGAAGGGAAAACCCACAGAACAGATGACGACAGTGATCCGAAGTTAAAGACGCTGTCGCCCCAGTCAACATCAGCTCACGGGAGCCGGGCGCCCATCACCTATCCGATCCTGAACTCAGCATCAGTAGAGCTGAGAGTGAGCTCCTCGGTAGAACTTCAGACCCAGCATGCTGGAAACAGGCCCGTGCTGTGAACCCACTTAGACGAAGAGACGACCGCCTCTCAAGGTGTTGTGTGGTCTGTCTCTGGTCACCCACTCCGCAGTGTGAACTCCAGGGAAAACTGAAGTGGGTGACTTCACACAGCCTCTGCAGCCAGGGCCTGGTCCCCAGGGGTGGCGTGGGGGGCGGGGAGGGAAGCAGAGTGAGGCTCCCTTCATGCCCATCCAAGTCCGGAGTCAGCACTGATGGAGGTGCAGGACGGAAGCGCGCCCACAGGGGCGGAAGGATCTCCATCCCGGCAGGCAGACCCTCATCTCTAGGCTGGTCCGGCATTAGCGGCCGGGGCCAGTGTCTCCTAAAGGAACAGTGGTGCCCTCCGGTGCGGTTGTTTTTTTTGGCAGGAAGGCGATCTGCTGAAAAAGCTTGGCTTGGCTGTACTCTCCCTAGGGCGGGACGGTTCAGGAGACTCTCTGAATGACTCCTCCTCGTATAAGCAGTACCGGGGGGTCAAGGGGGGGAGGTGAGGTCATCTGGAGCCTTCCCCAGACCAGTAGCTGGATCTGAAGGCAGCGAGAGGAAGCCAGACAGTGGGCACAAAGAAAAGCTCCCACCGGAAGCTGCGAGTTCACACCCATGAAGTGGCTATAACCGCCCAGGACCAAGTCACGTGGCACAAAATCCCCGTAAATATTCAGTGTGGACTTTGGGTGCCAGGGCTGTCACAAGCGGCTACTTCCCCCTTCATCTGCCATAATTCAGATGCCGCACTGCAGGCTGGGTGTGTGTCAGGGGAAGAGAGTCCTGCCAAGAATTCGTTCAGAGTCGGATGCAATGAATATTCCCAAACTCTAGCCCTGTGGTGGAATCTGCACTTAGCGTGTTTGTGAAGGTGAAAGTGTTAGTCGCTCAGTCGTGTCTGACTCTTTGCGACCCCATGACTGTTGCCGCCAGGCTCCTCTGTCCATGGAATTCTCTAGGCAAGTATACTGGAGTGGGCTGCCATTTCCTTCTCCAGGGGATCTTCCCCACTCAGGGACTGAAGCCAGGTCTCCTGCATTGGCAGGCGAATTCTTTACCATCTGAGCCACCAGGGAAGCCCTAGCATTTTCGTATCTGTTACTAATTTACCCCAAAGTCCTGAGAGCAGGTCTCTGCCACATCGGTGGCCTGTGTAACAGGGCACTCTGGGAGACGGGGATTCGGGAGGACTGAAACGGGCCAGATGCTTCTGAGAAGACGTGCTTGCTTCATTAAATGATTAAGGAGGCCTGGTCGAGGAAGACACTGTTCCAAAGTTAAACTTTTTTTTCTCCTGAGACTTACTCATCTATAAAAATGGTACCTCCCAGAACACGGTACCATGACTCCTGAAAATGATTTCACTTGATGGAATATAATCCCTGTTGGAAGTCAAAATACTCTGCTACGTAAATGATGATTCTTTTATAACCTGCCCTAAGTAAGCAGCGTTTAACTATAATACAAGTAGGGTCATTCAGGAACTATAGATTTAAAATATTTAGAAGTCACTATTGGGGTCAAAAACTACTGATTCATAGACATCTCCAACCAATACTTTAGTTTAACACAGCAGAAGGGGCAGAGATTTTGAAGTCAGCTGGATTTGTGTTTTATTTGGGCAAATCACTTCACCTCCACAAACACTAGATTCTTTCATCTATAAAACAGGACCAAAAGCACTGTGAGGCACAGGGTATCTTCAGGATCAAATATAACATGTAACAAAATACTTAACATGTGGTTATTAGTTAATATCTTCCCTCTTCCTCCTAATTTCACTGACAATAACCTACATGTATTTTTTGAGCTCCTCACCTAACAGCCTCAAAACTGAAACAAAATAAAGAATATCAGTGCTTATATATTTTAACATTTGTTAAAAAGTAAATGACCCCTTGGCTTAAAGACTGAAACAATCTTTTCATTAAAAAAAAAAGATTCATTTAAGTCACCTCATTTCCAGTGTGAACGTTTTAGAATCCAAATGTAGTGTTAAAATCACCCACCAATAGGTGGTGCTATTTGCCTAGTTCTTAAATGATCACAGTTTTAACAAGTATATGGGAACCATTTTTTCATTCATTCAATGAATGCTTGTTGAGCACTTACTGTGTGCCAGACAGACCTATGCAAAGTGCTAGGAATACAAAGAATAAAAAAAAAAATGACCCAGCTCTTTAATGCCCTCCTGAAGCTTAAAGGTGTAGCGGGTGGGGGGAGGGTGGTGACGCCCCTGGCAGGTGGGGAGGGAGTTACACAGTTAATGTGTGTGTTAGTCACTGAGTCGTGTCTGACTCTTTGCCACCCCAAGGACTGTGGCCTGCCAGGCTCCTGTACCCATGGGATTTCCCAGGCAAGAATACTAGAGTGAGTTATCATATCCTTCTCCAGGGGATCTTCCTCACCCAGGTATCAAACCCACGTCTCCCGCACTGTAGGCGGATTCTTTACCATCTGAGCCACCAGGGAAGCCCATAAGGTTAATGGGCAGGAACAAAGCAATCTGGAGGGTGGCTAACTCAGACCGGGGCTCTCAGGCAGGCTTCCCAGAGACGGGCATCCCGAGTCGGGTCTTGCAGGATTGGCTGGAGCTCTCCTCTCCCTGTCAGGCCTCCAGACACATACATACGTCACTGAGGACAAGGGGAGCCTCTATGTACTAAGTGTTAGAAGCTGTCACTCACCGAGCTGTGCATTTGTTTGATTTTGGGCTTTTTGATTTTATAATACAATAAAAAGATTTTTCTTACTTAGATTTGCGTTACTTTAATGAAGACGGAGTTTGAACATCTTTTCCTTAATTAATTGGCTATTTGTACTTCTTTCTTGGTGAACTGCCTCTGCTCACACCTTTTACCTACATTCCTGTTGAGTTGACTGTCCTTTGCCTCCCTGGTGTGGGCAGCGACCTTTGGAAATGGAGGACATTGACCCTTTTCAGCTGCGGGTGTCAACTGTGGGCTGCTCCTTTCCACTTCCCGCCATGCCTCATGCTGTGTCCCGCATACAGCAAGGGCTCAGTGAGTCAAGCGGTGCTGGGAAAGTGACTGAATAAGGTGGCAGAATTTCTGTGAGGTCTCTAATGGAAGTTGGAGAATTCTGGAATGTCCTGAAGAAGAGAGGCACTCAGGACTGAGGACTGGGGTGAGCAAAGCTGTGCAAACATCAGCCCAAACACTAGAACGGAGAAGGCAAATAACAGTGGTGCCTATCACCTATGGAGTCCCAGGGTTGGCAAGCCCTATGCCGAGGATGCTACCGACGGACACTATCTTGTTTAACCCTCACAGCAGCCCTGGGCGGTGGGTAGGGGCTAGTTTTCACTGGTGCTGAGAGGAACCTCAGTGAGATTAAGTAACTAGTTCACAGTCCCAGAACAAAAGTGGCAGAGCTGGGATTAGAACGGATATGGCCATGACGCTCCTTAAGCCTAAATTCTTCCTGTTATATTGGCTGGGGTAAAAAAGATACATTCAACAAATACTTATTGGGTACCTACTGTTCATACTGTTCATACTGTTCACTGCAAGGAGATCCAACCAGTCCATTCTGAAGGAGATCAGCCCTGGGTGTTCTTTGGAAGGAATGATCTTAAAGCTGAAACTCCAGTACTTTGGCCACCTCATGCGAAGAGTTGACTCATTGGAAAAGACTCTGATGCTGGGAGGGATTGGGGGCAGGAGGAAAAGGGGATGACAGAGGATGAGATGGCTGGATGGCATCACCAACTCGATGGACGTGGGTTTGGGTGAACTCCGGGAGTCAGTGATGGACAGGGAGGTCTGGCGTGCTGTGATTAATGGGGTCGCAAAGAGTCAGACACGATTGAGTGACTGAACTGAACTGTACCTACAAGGGCTTCTCAGGTGGCGTTAGTGGTAAAGACTCCTCCTGCCCATGCAGAAGACGTAAGTGATGTGGGCTTGATCCCTGGGTTGAGAAGATCCCCTGGAGAAGGAAATGGCACTCCACACCAGTATTCATGCCTGGAAAATTCCATGGGCAGAGGAGCCTGGTGAGCTACAGTCCACGGGGCCACAAAGAGTCAGACACAACTAAGAGGCCGAGCACCTACTGTATGCCAGGCATTGTTCCAGAGGTTGGGCTGGTCTGACTGGACTAGAAAAGTCTTCCTGATTCCCAAATGCCCAATTAAAGTGCGTTCATCTAGGTAAATGATGGTCCTCATCTGAGAAAATGTTGTAAGAGTATATTTCCTGACACAAAGGCATGCTTACACAGCAAATGAAAAAGAGGGTTACAAAATGTGTGCAGAAGAATATAATTTATGTAAAAATTATACACACACCACCCTAGAAATAACGTCTGGATGGAAACACAATAAAATGGGAGCTGCGAATCCTCTGACTGCCATGATTATAGAGGGTTTTCCTTTCCTCTTTTTGTATATTTGGATATCCCCAAACACAGGTTACCTTGTGTAATAGTAAATTACTTCACAAGGGAAAATAAATCCTGCTGGGGGAAGTGGGAGCCAGTGTTGGCAGATGTGGATATCAGGGCACAAGAGAGGGTGAGCAGCCAGTGGATGAAGGACTTGAACCCAGGCCGAACATTAAGATTTAGATCCCACCATCAGTGATGCTCAAGGAAAACCAAAGCAAGGCTGAGCCTTAAGGACCTCTGACAGACTTCATTTTCTTGGGCTCCAAAATCAGTGAGGACAGTGACTGCAGCCGTGAAATTAAAAGACGCTTGTTCATTGGAAGAAAAGCTATGACAAACCTAGACAGTGATTGAAAAAGCAGAGACATCACTTTGCTGACAAACATCCACACAGTCAAAGCGATGGCTTTTCCAGTAGTTGTGTACGGATGTGAGAGTTGGACCATAAGGAAAGTTGAGTGCCGAGGAATTGATGCTTTAGAACTGTGGTGTTGGAGAAGACTCTTGAGAGTCCCTTGAACAGCAAGGAGATCAAACCAGTCAATCCTAAAGGTAATCAACCCTGAATATTCATTGGAAGGACTGATGTTGAAGTTGAAGCTCCAATACTTTGGCCACCTGATGCGAAGAGCCGACTCACTGGAGAGTACCATGATGCTGGGAAAGATTGAGGGCAGGAGGAGAAGGGGTGACAGAGGATGAGATGGTGGGACGGCAGCACCGACTCCACGGACATGAGTTTGAGCAAAGTCTGGAAGGTGGTGAAGGACTGGGAAGCCTGGTGTGCTGCAGTCCATGGGGTCACAAAGAGCTGGACACGACTGAGCGACTGAACAACAACAAGGACCTCCAGGTGTCATCCAGAAAGACTGTCTCTGCTAGTATGGAGAAAAGGGGACCCTCCTACACTGTCAGTGGGAAGGTAAACTGTGGAGCCACTATGGAGAACAGCACGCTAATTGTTGTTGCTAAGTCACTTCAGTCCTGTCCCACTCTGTGCGACCCCATAGATGGCAGCCCACCAGGCTCCCCTGTCCCTGGATTCTCCAGGCCAGAACACTGGAGTGGGTTGCCATTTCCTTCTCCATATGCATGAAAGTGAAAAGTGAAAGTGAAGTTGCTCAGTTGTGTCCACCCCTCAGCGACCCCATGGACTGCAGCCTTCCAGGCTCCTCCATCCATGGGATTTTCCAGGCAAGAGTAGTGGAGTGGGCATGGAGGTTCCTTAAAAAACTAAAGGAGAGCTATTATATGACCCAGCAGTCCCACTCCTGGGCATCTATTTGGACAGAAGTATAATTCAAAAGGATAACGCACCCCCATATCCACAGCAGCACTACTCACAGCAGCCAAGACATGGGAGCAACATAAATGTCCATCAGCAGGTGAACGGATAACGAAGGCGTGTCCGTGCACGTGTATATACACAATGGAATACTGCTCAGTCATGAAAAAGAAAGAAATCATGACACGTGCAGCAATATGGACGGACCTAGAGATGGTCATAATAAGTGAAGTCAGACAAAGACAAATGATATCACTTATATGTGGACTCTAAAATATGATACAAATTGAACTTATCCATAAAAAAGAAACAGACTCCCAGACACACAGAACAGACTTGTGGCTGCCAAGGGGAAGAGGGCAGGGGAGGGACAGACTGGGAGTTTGCAATTAGCAGATACAAACTATTAAATCTAGAATGGATAAGCAACAAGGACCTACTGTACAGCACAGGGAATCATATTCGATAGTAACAAATCTTATAATAAACCACAATGGAAAAGAATACACACAGTATTGTACTCATATATTTGTTGTTGTTCCTTCACTAAGTCGTGTCTGCCCCTTTGTGACCCCACGGACTGCAGCATGCCAGGCTCCTCTATCCTCCACTACCTCCAGGAGTTTGCTCAAATTAATGTCCATTGAATCAGTGATGCCGTCTCACCTTCTGCCGCCCCTTGTTCTTTTGCCTTCAGCCTTTCCCAGCATCAGGGTCTTTTCCAATGAGTTGGCTCTTCCCATCAGGTGGCCAAAGTAATGGAGCTTCAGCTTCACCAACAGTCCTTCCAAAGAATATTCAGGATTGATTTCCTTTAGGATTGACTGTTTTGACTTCCTTGCTGTCCAAGGGACTCTTAAGAGTCTTCTCCAACACCACAGTTTGCAAGCGTCAATTCTTCAGCAGTCAGCTTTCTTTATGGTCCAACTCTCACATCCATGCATTACTACTGGAAAAACCATATAGCTTTGACTATACAGATGTTTGGCGGCAAAGTGATGTCTCTGCTTTTTAAAACATTAGCTTTCCTTCCAAGGAACAAGCACCTTTTAATTTCATGGCTGCAGTCACTGTGCACAGTGATTTTGGAGCCTAAGAAAATAACATCTGTCACTGTTTCCACTTTTTCTATTTGCCATGAAGTGATGGAACTGATGCCACGATCTTACTTTTTTTTTAAATGTTGAGTTTCAAGCCAGCTTTTTCACTTTCCTCTTTCACTCTCATCTAGAGGCTCTTTAGTTCGTCTTCATTTTCTGCCATTAGAGTGGGCATCGTCTACGTATATATACGTAACTGAATTACTTCGCTGTGCAGCGGAAACTAACACAACATTGTAAATCAATTATCCTTCAGTAAAAAGAAAAAAGCCTTCCTCATTGGAGGCTGAAGTTTCAAGAAGGATGGAGCTGAGTGTCCCGCTCGCGGTTCTGGACCTTGCAGCCTGGATAAAGCAGCCAGCTGCACAACACTAAAGGCTGTCCAAGGGCAAGTCAGCACGTGGTGGGCGTCTTCACAGTTTTGAAGCTTTTTTCATATTTGTTGACTCCAAAGATGGGCAGTTTGTGTGTTACAACAAGGTTTCCAGCAGATGGCTGTAACATTTCTCACTTGAACAAAATCAGCTCACACTGCAACAACTTTTTGATGGAAACCAAGTGTCTTGCTTACAAAGTTGATATACCTTATTCCCTTCAAAATGACAATGGGGGAACCAGTTGGATAATTGAAACATTTTATCAATCCAGCAACATTAACTGTACATTCTAAATAGTAGCTGTTTTTCTGTCTGATATGAAACACTTAAACAAACAAAACCCCTTTCTTGGATTAGGTTACCGGCTACATTAGATAGTACAGGTTGTTTATCAGAGTGTTACTATCAAGCCCCTATTTAAATTTAATAAGTACCTCATTATGACACAAATCACTATATAAATAATTGTTAATATTCACAATATACCATCAATAATACATGAGGTAAATATTACATTGCTGAATATTGCTTTTGTTCTTATGAAAATTGTGTCAGTGCAAAGATTAATAAGTGCTGTTAAAATTCTGTGGCTCACTGCAAGGAAAATATTTTAAAATGTTAACTATTCTAAGATAAAATTCTAAAGCGTCACAAGAGAGACTGTTGACTCCCGTGACCATTTCCAAAGGAAATGAGATACATGAGCAAGAAGACTGAGACCACCAGGAAGAACATAAAACATGATGATTATTCAATAAATTAATGTATCTTAGAAAATGTAAATGTTTAGGACCTCAAAACACTATTACTTTATGTTTGACAGTAAGATCTATACAATTGATAGGAAATGGCTTTATATTTGTTGTATTATTACAGAGACACAAGAATGCTGAAAGGAGCCTCTTTCTCATTTTCACCAAGTGCCAGGTGTGCTAAGACAGCTTTGCATATGGGGTGTGGTAGCTGCGAGCTTTACAGCAAATGGTTTGGGGCCGATACAAGTTCAAGCGCTACCTGGTGTGAATGACTTGCTTCTTCTCTGAATCAGGACAGACCCAAAGTCACAGCTCTAAGGTCACCCTCACTCACTCATGTTCTGATGAGCTTTCCTGGGGGTCTCAGTGCTTGAACACCAGTTCATTCTGATGTGACACTAACAACCGTGAGAATGTATGGTCAGTCCTCTGTGTCTGCATCCAAGGGATCAAACACAAGCATAAGAATCCATGGTTGGCTGAATCTGTGGATGCAGAACCACAAACTGAAGGACTTGAGCGTTCATGGATTTGGGGATGGGCATGGGGGTGGGGTCCTGGAACCAACAGCCCTTGGACATCCTGGGGCGACTGTGTAATACTTTATGTCTCCCCAGCCAATTAGAATTTGCCAAAATCCAGGTTGTACTCATAAGAGTGTCCAGTAGATGTAAGTTAGTATGTGTTAGACCGAATAAAGACTAACAACTTCGGACATCATCCACCACCTTCATCTTACAATCGGGGAAAATCAAGTTCAGAATTTTGGAAAGCCTCACGAACTATATTTTCCCCTAACAGGCCATGATTTACAACAGCTGCCATTGCTGAGTGCCAAGTGCTGTGCTGGGTGTTTTCTTACCAGTTAGCTCTCTGACAAGATTCAAGGGCATTAAGATATAAAATCCTTCATTCACAGAGGGGTAAAAGCTGAGGCTCAGAGAAGTGAAGTGGCCACGTTTGTTTACAAACCCAGATCTTTCTTCTACTCCAGAACCTGTGTCCTTTCCATTACATCTTGCTAGGCATAGTAACCTCACATGGACAATGGGTTACAAGGTAAGACCGTGGACAGATATTTGTGTGTGATGCGGAAGAGGTCGTGCTGTCTTAGATTACTGAGGACCATAATGTTTAAAAGCGGAATTGCACCTTTCCATCCCTTTCTTTGCCTGCTTTAAGCCCTGGAGACTGGGCATTGATCTATAAAACTCCAGCTCTGGTTTGGTACAAGTTCCAGGTCAAGAGAGGGGCTCTTGATGGGGAATGGAACGGAAGGATGAAGGGAAGTAGACAGGCAGTGACGGATGCAGCGGCTTGACCTTCACCTCTATTGCTTCTAGCTGCTTCTTCCTTCTGTCTGAGTTACCGCTGCCATCATTTCCATGGGTCCCTAAAGGCATCTGCCAGTACCAGCAATGACCCACAGAAGGCAGGAACTTTCTCTTTGAAACTCCTTAGGTGCAACTCAACCAGTTCAGCACTACACGTGGTGTTGCTGTTGTTGAGTTGCTAAGTTGTGTCTGACTCTTTGTGACCCCCTGGACTATAGCACACCTGTCCTTCACTATCTCCCAGAGTTTGCTCAGATTCATGTCCATTCAGTTGGTGAGGCTATCTAACCGTCTCATCCTCTGCTGTCCCCTTCTCCTCCAGCCCTCAATCTTTCCCAGCATCAGGGTCTTTTGCAATGAGTTGGCCCTTTGAATCAGGTGGCCAACGTACTGGAGCTTCAGTTTGAACATCAGTCCTTCCAATGAATATTTAGGGTTGACTTCCTTTAGGATTAACTGGTTGGATCTCCTTGCAGTCCAAGTGATTTTCAAGAGTCCAGCACTACGTGGGTCTCAACTATTCTTGGGATCTAATGAGACAAGGAACTTATGTTTAAATGGCCATGTTCAGTTGCCTGAATTATTTTTAGAAAATGATTAGTAAATTTTCCCAGTCCTTCATTTCTAAATCAAAATTTCCTGGCATTAAAAAAAAAACAACACACTTTGTAAATATCTTTCATGGAAATATTTACCCAGCACACTGAGCTAAGACATAGGACTTAAAAGATACAACAGATCTGGAGTTTGCACAATGCAGATTCTTTCTGGAAATTCTTAATACAAATCAGATGTGCAGAGAAGGAGCCAAGTTTTTAAGAACTGCCTAGAGCTCGACATCTCAGGTCAACTTCCGAGCTTACCCTAAATTCAGAGAAGCCTAAAGGCCACCCTGCATCTCCCACTTACTCATGCTCTGCTGCTGCTGTAACCACTTGGTCTTATTTCCAAGGTATTATCACCCAATTAGCATAATCTTCTGATAAGAAGTCCTAATAGTCTAAATTAGACAACAGCCCCATGTCAGTGGTTTTGAGATTGTTAATTGGCTGTGGATTTGACCTGCCAGAGACATGAGAGGTGCTTGCAATCTCTTTATACAAAGCATGTCTTTTAGGAATAAAACCAAAAAAGAGCTTAAGCTTCTTTTACAGGACTGAATCAGAGTGGACTTACAAACTTGGAACTTTTACGGCCTGTGGGTTGGAGTCCACCGCTTTATGACTAAGCCTTCTCCTTACATGAACATTTGGAAAAAAAACAAAAAACAAAACATGGTTAGCCTGTGAAGCTGAAATTCCTTCCTAAGCTTTGCTCAACAGAGAATAAAATTTAAAGCACGATGTTTAAAAAGAAAGAATAAAGTATGTTGAGTAGATATATACAGAGAAACTGTCCTCATATACACAATACATTCTTA
Source organism: Bos indicus (assembly GCF_029378745.1). Lineage (NCBI taxonomy): Eukaryota > Metazoa > Chordata > Mammalia > Artiodactyla > Bovidae > Bos > Bos indicus. The sequence continues at coordinate 64,914,114 of NC_091780.1, read as the reverse complement.
GACGTAAAACAAGCTGTTAAAATGCCCCAAATTAGCTCTCACTAATAAAATGTTGCTGCTGCTAAGTCGTGTCCAACTCTGTGCGACCCCATAGACGGCAGCCCATCAGGCTCCCCCATCCCTGGGATTCTCCAGGCAAGAACACTGGAGTGGGTTGCCATTTCCTTCTCCAAGGCATGGAAGTGAAGAGTGAAAGTGAAGTTGCTCAGTCGTGTCCGACTCTTCGCGACCCCATGAACTGCAGCCTACCAGGCTCCTCCATCCATGGGATTTTCCAGGCAAGAGTACTAGAGTGGGGTGCCATTGAGTTTAACAGGGAGTTATCATAATCCATTATAAACCAACCTCAAAGAAAAAGACTCATGAAACCAGAAAGAAAGTGGTTCCTATTTCTGGTGTTAGCTCGATATTAAAAATAATTTCTGACAAATCATGCAATTACAACTTTTTACCCAGTCTGTCGTAGAAAATGTTGTTGACAAACTTAAGCCACTAAAGTTAACTTTAAAATGGCAGCTGAGTGGATCTTTCCTGGTGGTCCAGTGGTTAAGAATCCACCTTCCAATGCAGGGGACACAGGTTTAATGCCACTAGGCAGCTAAGCCTGTATGCTGCGACGACTGAGCCCTTGTGCTCTAGAGACTGTGTTCCACAACTAGAGAAAGCCCGTGCACAGCAACGAAGACCCAATGCAGCCAAAAAAAAAAAGGGGGAGCTGAGAGTTTTAGAAATATAAAGTGTCCCACACATTATCAATTCAGAAGCTTCCCAAATTCCATGGAGTTGGTACTAAGCAAGTTCTCAAGAATGCCTCCTGCATGCATAGGGAGTTGAAGTCACAGTTCTCCACCTGGCTGGTAGCTGGGGTGAGCTGTGACCAGGAGCTGTCTGCCGAGCCCACAGTGACGTCCGGAGAAGGCGCACGAGCCACGAGGGCTCCTTGCTTATGTGCACATTAGGGGGGCCTTCGGATTCACCGCTGGGGAAGAGAGGTCAGACAACATCGGAACGGCAGGCACGGGCGGGAAGACGCCCCTTACCTTTCACTGTTCTTTTTGCCACTAGAAGAACTGCTGGTGGATCCTGTGCGGTTCCGGTTCCCTTTGGAATCCCCATAGCTTTCCCTTCGACCGCCAGGAGACACCCGTTCAGATGAGCTGGTCCTCTTGACGGTACTGAAAGTGCGAAGGAAAGACAGTGAAATGACAGAGAGCTCCTTCCCGGAGTGGTTTTGTCCTAGTGCTGAATGCGAAAACATATACATAGAACATCCTATTTCCATGTGGATATTTAAAAGATAGACTGGTTCTAAATTCCTTACTACAGAGATCAAAAATTTTTTCAGAATGTCACTTGAGATCTATGCTTCTTGCCTTTGTAACAGTTAGTGAAGTTCAAGGTCATCAGGGAAGGTGAAAGGTAGCAACTCCAACAACACCATGAGTATTAGTATCATGAATATTCATGAGTACCATGAATACCACGGCCTTATCGGGAGGTGACCCTTGTGTAGGCTTCAGTCTAGACCAGTGGTGCTCAGCCAGGGGTGACTCTGCCCCCCAGGGACACTTTGGCTTGTCACAACTGGGGAGCAGGGAGAGCTGCTACATCTAATGGGTGGACGCCAGGGATCTGATGGGTGTAGCAGCAGCCACTGCTCCAGCTAAGTCACTTCGGTCGTGTCTGACCCTGAGACCCCATGGACTGCAGCCTGCCAGGCTCCTCTGTCTATGGGATTTTCCACGCAAGAATACTAACCCACTTAGAGCGAGTTGCCGTGCCCTCCTCCAGCAGATCGTCCTGACCCAGGGACTGAACCCACGTCCCTTGCATTGGCAGATGGGTCCTTTACCACTAGTGCCACCTGGGAAGCCCCAAATACCCTTCTAAAGCCCAGGAGAGCGCTATGACAAAGCTGGTCCAGACCCAAAGGTCAGCAGGGCTGCTACTGGAGAGCTCTGGTCTAAAGGCACACGTGGGGCAAACGCAACCCGCTCTCTGTGGGGTGCCTCGTTTCGAGGGGTCCCACGCAAGTGCTTGCTTCCTTCTGTATAACCAGAGGGCCTAGAGTAGTTGGAAGACTGCTGTGGGATGTCTAGGGAAGACTTTCTGAAGACTGTGAATTTCTGGGAGAGAGAAAATGAGTGCCTTGGATATGCTGCAGTTACATAATAGGCAGGAGCCCGTCCTAGGAAAAGGGGTACCCCTGCACAGTAACCCACAGAGGTGAGGGGTCAGTTAGCCAGGGCAGGGGCTGTAGCTTGGTGGTCTGCTCTCGGAGCCTGGAAGCATGCTACAGACAACCTGTAAAGTTTTTTTTTTTTTTTTTTAAATCTTCATCATCAGGTCATATGTCTCCTGAAATCTCATCTCATTTATCATTCTTATATTCTGTGCAGAGTCTAGTAGAGAAGCTTGATAAATATTTATTAAATGAAAGGAGAAATAAATAAAACAATACACGGGAGTGTCACACTGACAAAGGAGCACAGGGAGATGCCATCATATAGCACCTGCTCCATGAGAATAAAAAAGAAGGGTGAATGGAGGAGCTGCCCCCTGGCAGGACTGTGTGTGGGGGGGTCTGGTGTGGATGCAGAGAGTTGAGGTGCAGGTGGGCAAGAACGTAAGTCTGCAACCCAGGACGGGGCTCAGGACGCCAACGTCAGTGGGGTTACTGAACCACAGACGCAGAGGGCATCTCCACACCGGGAAGGAGAGGAGATGGAAATGAGGAGAACCTTTGCCTCCTGGAAAAGAGAAATGAGGTGGACAAGGTGGGCTGAAGAACTGCCCTGGGAATCTCAGGAGGCAGAGAAACCTGGAGAGACCAGAGAAGCAAGAACCCAGGGAGGACGGTTAAAGTGCTGGGGCTGTGGGTGGAGGAGGGGACCTTGATGATGGAGCCTCAGAGGCTCCAGTGAGCACGGAGCCAGGAGAGGGTGCATGGGACCTAAAGTTCCATCAGGAGGAGACAGGAGCCCAGGAGCCCGAGACAGCAAGGCTACTACCGCTGGGCTGGACATGCCTTCCTTTCTCACAATGAAATAGCACCAAACGGGCAAGAGCTTTGCACATGGGATGCCCCCAGTCTTCCCTTCATTCCCTTTTCCTGCTCATCTCTGCCTTCCTTCCAGCCCATTTCAGTCCTTCTTCCTCTGTCATGTCCAACCAGTCAGTAAAGAAGCTCTTAGCATGTTTTTTTTAAAACTGTAGGGTGTATTGGTTTTTGAAAAAAACATCTCGTTCTCTGAGTGAGCAAACATAAATAAGATGAGCATGATCACAATGAGTGGAAGACACTTTCTGCGTAGGCTCTTCAGTCACTGAGGAAACTCTGAATTGACAGCACCGGGATCTCACAGCTGGGATCCACACGGGTGTGCCTTAAGAGCAAAATGTGAATTTTTAGAACACTCAATTTGAGGACAAGGAAATTACAGCTCTTGGGAGAGCATTACATTTCTGAAATTTAGGATTGAAGTCTACAAGTTACAGAAGGCTTTGTGCTAAAGTTCAAGATCTTCCAGTGATGATAAACACCAAGCTCAGTTCATGTCTCGAGACTGTTCTCTGTCGAGCATCTGACATGAGGCTCTCAGGCACCCCGCCCTGGCAGCTGGCAGCCTCCAGCATCACCTCTGTGGCGTCCTTGTGGGAGTTCAGGGCAAGTTCATGGCAATTTGAAAGCTTGTATAAAGCACCCTTAAAGAGCTGAAACACCGTGACTGCTAATCAATGATAGCAAACGTTAGCCGATTTGCTAATAATTAGCACTCAACCTAGCTCCTGGAAGAGTGAAGAGGGGCGATCTTGAGTGAAGAGAGCGAGGACAGTGATGCAGCCGCGGGCAGCAACAGTTCACATCTATGAAGAGTTTTGCATTTCATACGCATCATTGAATTTAAACCTCGAATCCCCAGTGAATGTATCATCATTCCTATTCTACAGACTTTATTTTCCTGGGCTCCATGGTCACTGCAGACAGTGACTGCAGCCATGAAATTAAAAGATGCCTGCTCCTTGGAAGAAAAGCTACGACACACCTAGACAGCATATTAAAAAGCAGAGACATCACTTTGCCGCCAAACACCCGTATAGTCAAAGCTATGGTTTTTTCAGTTGTCATGTATGGACGTGAGAGCTGGACTTTAAAAAAGGGTGAATGCCGAAGAACTGATGCTTTGAACTGTGGCGTTGGAGAACATTCTTGAGAGTACCTTGGACTACAAGGATATCAGACGAGTCAATCCTAAAGGAAATCAAACCTGAATATTCATTGGAAGGACTGATGCTGAAGTTGAAGCTCCAAAGCTTTGGCCACCTGATGCAAAGAGCTGGCTTACTGGAAAGACCCTGATGCTGGGAAAGACTGAAGGCAGGAGGAGAAGAGGGCAACAGAGGATGACATGGTTGGATGGCATCATTGACTCAATGGATATGAGTCTGAGCAGACTCTGGGAGACAGTGAAGGACAGGGAAGCCTGGTGTGTTGCAGTTCTTGGAGCTGCAAAGAGTCCGATGTGACCGAGCCGCTGCACAACAACAACAACGACAGATGGGGGGATGGCTTCAGGGTATAAAGTCAAACGGCTGAGGTCACGACCCCTGGCTCTCTGCTGAATCTCTTAGTTAACAACACCTAGGGAAGAAGTAGTAACAGCTACATGATTTAAGACTTGAGCAATGGCAGGCATCAGGTAAGACCCTCTAAGCGACTACACTAGCAGCAGGTGAAACGGGCAAGCGGCATCAGGAAGGTTACACTGGAAGTCTAAGTGCCCCTCACCTGGCCGTGGATCTGTTCAGTGTGTAAGCACTGAGAAGGCTCACAGACCTGTTTAATCTATGTATGAGAGGCGTGCAGAATAAACGTGAGTGTAGTAATAAAAGCATGGAAAATTATTTTTGTAAACTTCAATAAATTACAGAATACACTGCACATTAAAACAGGAAAGCATTTCGGTCTGCATATATAGACTTGGATATAACCCATCACAACCCTTTCAAGATATTTGTTATTTGCACATTTGCATTAACATGTTAATCTTTTTTTTTGTTTAATCTACTATTGTTGTATACTCAAGAAGAACAAGAAATTTCCTTTTGAGAGCCAAGGGCTCTTATGAATTAAAGAGGACTTACTAGGACTCAAAGCCAAGGACAGAAAATAGAGCTTGAAGACAAGACACTTGCAGGAACAAGGGCGGTCAGAAGGAGTTAATACTGTATACACTCTGTGAGGAGCCTCCTGCAATAACCAGCAGGTAGTAACCAAAGAAGTTATGTTCCCTCAGGACAGCAAGGGTAAAATCACGCTCTTTATTTTCAAAGTGGTAGAAGTCCTAGCTTGGGAGAGAATGTATAATCACACATTTTTTAGTGCTTAAGGCAAATACGTCTGGTGTAGAAATGCACTAATAATACCACCATTTCTTCTTTTCCCTTCTGCTCTCGGCCCCCACTCCCAAATTCCATACTTTCTAAGTTCTGAAAACGTAATAGTTCTTTACACTACACCGCAGTTGCATTCAATGGCTTTTGCCGACTTAAACTAAATTTCAGATGTAAAACTGTATCTCTGCAAATGGAGAGCAGAGGAAAAGTGGCCATGTTTCTTCTCAAGCTTAGATACTAACTCTAAGTGTAATAAGCTACCATGACTGATGTCTTTCTTTCATTATGTGATCTGGAACCAAGAATTGGCTTTCCAAAATCTTGGGGAAAAGATCCCAAATTTTTACAATTGAAAAAAAATATGAATCTTAAGGGGAAGCTTGTACGCGTGACCAGAGATTTTCTAATGAGGTCATCTGTCATGACAGCTGGAGTGATTAACACTAGATTAGAAGAATTATCTACTTGACAAATGCAGGCAGGAAATGGCAACCACTCCAGTATTCTTGTCTGGAGAATCCCTTTGACAGAGGAGCCTGGTGGGCTACAGTCCATGGGGTCATAAAGAGTTGGACATGACTGAGCACATGCTCGACAAATACTTACTTGGAATCAACTTATACTGGGCGCTGTGCTGAGCACTGGCAAGTCAGCAGGGACCAGAACTAACCTGGCTTTTGTCCTGCAAGGGTGAGGGAACTGTGACAGACTGAAGTCACACACTTCAATAATTAAGAAAGGCTAAAGACATTGCAACAACAAAAAGGTATTTTCTAAGAAGCCTGGTGGTCTTAGAGAATTTGACACATGAAAATAAGTTGGTTTTTTTTTTTTTTCTATCATATGAAGTCAACTACCTGAGCCTAGGGGGCTTCCCTGGAGGCTCAGATGGTAAAGAATCCACCTGCAATGCAGGAGACCTGAGTTCGATGCCTGGGTTGGGAAGATCCCCTGGAGAAGGGAATGGCTACCCACTCCAGTATTCTTGTCTGTAAGATTCCATGGACAGAGGAGGCCAGAGGGCTACAGTCCATGGGGTCACAAAGAGTCAGACAAGACTGGGCGACTAACATTTCACAACCTGAGCCCAGACCGGGGAACTGCATCCTTTCTGATAAGAGGGTAGGTGCCAATTCATCTTCCTCTGTTCAACAGCATAATACTCCCATCTCTAGTCTTGTTGGAGAGATCAGACTCAGAATATGAATTTAACACATACATCTCAGTGGATCTCAATGATAAATATATTAGAAAAACGAAACAACAACCCAAAGCAGATTTAAATCCTTAAGCACCTGGTGCTGACTTCGGGGCTTTCACAAACACTGTCTTGCTAATGAGTGCAGCTATTTTTCCAAAGGACTGTCAGCTGTTTGTTTGGAAACCATGGATATTTACCATACTATCTTCCAATTGGAGCGGAGCATTTTAAAAATAATGCTCTCTTTTTGCACCAGTTTTGTTCTTTTGATCTCTCTTCTCACAGCTCTGCGCTATTGTAAAGCTCTACTTAGGGGTGGAAAGAATGAGTGATTGTCTCCGTTTTGAGCCAGTGGGAATGTTGTTCTATTGTCAGCTTCAGCATCCCCACTGAGCAAGGTACGACCTACAACGTCTTCCCGGATTCTCTGCCTTTTCTTCTTTGACTAATGGAAACAAAGCTTTTCCCAAGGATTCCAAATCAAGCCCCCAATCGAAGTCTTAATTGGCAACACAAAGCACAACCCCTGGGTGCTGGACAATTTCCAAAGGGGATTTTGTTCTTCAGTACTAGGCTGAAAAAACCCGAGAAAAGAAAACAAACATATACCCATCCAGACGCCGCAGACGCCCCAGTTCGTTTAATTTAGAACTCTGATTACAGAAAAATTCTAACACGATTGTACATGTATTTTAAATGTCTTGGAGGTTGTTTTACTCCTAACAGTCAGAATGCCCAGCTTGCTTCTGTTTTCAAAACTCTGTCTCCTCAGGAGAGATCTATAGGAACTTTATCACAGAGTAACTGTTAACAGGCCACTGTTTGGGTTTCCAACTTCCAGATGGATGAGAATTCAGATCCACGGAAGCCCATATAAGGCAAAGAAACAAAGTAAGTGAATCACTACGCCTTATGCTGAAAACCAAGAGTTTCAGACAATCTAGAAAACCACGTATTTCTAGTTGACCGCTAAACAACAGCTTATCAAATGACTATGACTGATCATTTTGTCACAGAAAAAGAAAAGTCTACAGAGGACTAAGAATATTTATAGGAGGAAGCTTATTGTCTAAATGCTGATATACAGGGTTTTCCCAGTGGTCCAGGGGTTAAGACCTCAGTGTCCAGTGCAGCGGTGCAGATCCGGTCCCCGTGCCGGGAACTAAGATCCCACATGTCTCATGGCCAAAATGCCAGAACATAAACAACACAAGCAATGTTGTAACAAGTTCAATAAAGATTTAAAATTGTCTGATATACAAAAAAACTTTCCAAAGTGCTAATGCATACACATATATAAAGTATGCATGCTTAATTGGCTCAGTCGTTGCTCAGCGATCCTTTGGATGGTAGCCCATCAGGCTCCTCTGTCCATGGGATTTCCCAGGTAAGAATACTGGAGCAAGTAGCCATTTCCTTCTCCAGGGGATCTTCCCGATCCAGGAATCGAACCCGAGTCTCCTGTGTCTCCTGCAGTGCTGGTGGATTCTTTACCCGCTGAGCCACTGGGGCAGCCCGTATCAAATGTGATGGTTACTAATTATCCTCCCTTCCTTCTTTCCTTGCAAGATAATATTGCTGAGGACGAGCCCTGTCCATGAGCTCCTTCATACCTGGAGGAGCAGAGGACCCAGGGCTCTCTCACAGCACAGGCCTGGGTCCTGACCTGGGGGTTCAGGGCTTGCAGCCCCTTATCAATGGGCAGGTCCGTCTCTCAGAGACGCAAGCTGCCGGCATCTCTGCTCAGCCACCCTCACCCCTGCCTGCTGCTCCTGTCAGCACTCTCGGGGCTTCTCAGAACATCACTGTTTCTAACGAGCATCATCTACACAAGGGTACACAAGAGGGATGGTTTCCAAAGAGTAATTATATGGAGCACTTTTTTTTTTATAAGGAGATGCAAGCGCTGACCTGGAAATCTTTGCAAGAACCAGCCCATCACAGTGAAAGGAGTGTGAGCTCTGGCGCCAGACAGACCTGGGTTTGAGCCCATGTTCTCTCCACTCACTTGATCCCAGACCAGTTACTTCACTTCTCTGAGCCTCAGTTTACCTATTGGTAAAACAGGGATAATAATATGTCCCTTGGAAGGCTGTTTTGAGGATTAGTGATAATGGCATTAAAAGCTTGGTGCTTTGTAGGCTTTTATTATATTATCATCAAAAATGATTTCTGCCATCATCACTGATTTAAAGAGGGGCTGAAACACCACTGTGCCTCCTTGTCTCTGTGGAAAAGTAGACAGCATATTAAAAAGGAGAGACATCACTTTGCTGACTTTGACCATAGTCAAAGCTATAGCTTTTCTAGTAGTCATGTATGGATGTGAGAGGTGGACCATAAAGAAGGCTGAGCACAAAGAATTGATGCTATCAAACTGTGGTGCTGGAGAAGACTCTTGAGCATCCCTTGGACTGCAAGGGGATAGCACCAGTCAATCCTAAAGGAAATCAACTCTGAATATTCATTGGAAGGACTCATCCTGAAGCTGAAGCTCTAATACTCTGGCCACCTGATGTGAAGAGCCAACTCACTGAAAAACACCTTGATGCTGGGAAAGATTAAGGGCAAGAGGAGAACAGGGTGACAGAGGATGAGATAGTGGGATGGTATTACTGACTCAATGGACATGAGTTTGAGCAAGTTCTGGAAGACAGTGGAAGACAGAGAAGCCTGATGTGCTGCAGTCCATGGGGTTTCAAAGAGTTGGACATGACTGAGTAACTGAACAAAAACAAATCAATTAGATTCTGCAGCAGAGTACTAGTTACTTTGGATCAAACGCAGAGGCTTCTACAAAAACAAAGTGCAAGAATACTTGACATAAGCTCTCATGAAATGAACTGAAAGCTAGAAATTCTATCTGCATTTCAAATTTTACTTTTATCATGTTTTGCTCTGAAAATTTTTTTATTTTACTTAAACTCCAAATACATAAAGAGATCTCAATTATAAAAGTGAATCTTCAAGAATGAAGACAAAGAATCTCATTTTTCATTAACTATTTGCTACCTTAAAAAGTCAACCTTGAAATTAAACAACCCACTCTTAAACAGCTAATGAGTTAAAGAAAAAATCACAAGAGAATTTAGAAAATATCTGGAAACAAATGAAAACAAACAAAAAAGGTTCCAAAACGCGTGGGATGCAGAGAGCAGTACTAACAGAGAAGTTTATAGCTATGAAAACACAGATCTCAAATCAACAAATTAACTTTATTTCTACTTCTCAAGGAAGTAGGAAAAAACAACAATAAATAAAACCAAAAGTTAACAGAGGGAGAGTAAAAATAAAGATTATAGCGGAGATGAACAAAATAGAGAAAAGAAAAACAATAGAAAAAAAATCAAGAAACCAAGAGTTGATTTTTTTTAAAAGACCAATAAAAGCGCTAACTCCTCCATTAAACTAGAAAAAAAAGAGAAGACTGCGATAACTAAAACTCGAAACAAAAGAGAATGTTACAACTGATGTCACAGACATAAAAAGGATTATGAGACTACTACGAATAAGCAATGCCTTCGAGCCTCGGTGCTGGAGAAGACTCTTAAGAGTCCCTTGGACAGCAAGGAGATCCAACTAGTCAATCCTAAAGGAAATCAACCCTGAATATTCACTGGAAGGACTGATGCTGAAGCTGAAGCTCCAATACTTTGGCCAATACTTTCTGCTGATGTGAAGAGCTGACTCGTTGGAAAAGACCCTGATGCTGGGAAAGACTGAAAGCAGGAGGAGAGGAAGGCGGAAGCAAATGAGACAGGGGGATGGTATCACCAGTGCAACGCACATGAGTGTGAGCAAACTCCAGGAGGCAGTGAAGGACAGGGAATCCTGGTGTGCCGCAGTTCACGGGGTCAACAGAGCAGAACCCGAATGAGCGAGCGAGCAACAACTACTGAACTGAATTTATCAGCACATTCAAAGGATTACACACCATGAGCAAGTGGGTTTTCCACCTGGAATGCAAGGACCGTTCGATATAAGAAAATTAATACAATACACCCTATTAACAGAAGGAGACAAAAATCACACCATCATCTCAACTGGTGCAGAAAAAGCACTCGACAAAATTGAACACCCTTCATAATAAACACACTTAACCAAATAGGAAGAGGAGAAAACCACCTCAACATAGTAGAAGTCAAAAAGTAACACCCTTCATAATAAACACACTCAACCAAATAGGAAGAGGAGAGAACCACCTCAACATAGTAGAAGTCAAAAAGTAACACCCTTCATAATAAACACACTCAACCAAATAGGAAGAGGAGAAAACCGCCTCAACATAGTAGAAGTCAAAAAGTAACACCCTTCATAATAAACACACTCAACCAAATAGGAAGAGGAGAAAACCGCCTCAACATAGTAGAAGTCAAAAAGTAACACCCTTCATAATAAACACACTCAACCAAATAGGAAGAGGAGAGAACCGCCTCAACATAGTAGAAGTCAAAAAGTAACACCCTTCATAATAAACACACTCAACCAAATAGGAAGAGGAGAAAACCGCCTCAACATAGTAGAAGTCAAAAAGTAACACCCTTCATAATAAACACACTCAACCAAATAGGAAGAGGAGAAAACCGCCTCAACATAGTAGAAGTCAAAAAGTAACACCCTTCATAACAAACACACTCAACCAAATAGGAAGAGGAGAAAACCGCCTCAACATAGTAGAAGTCAAAAAGTAACACCCTTCATAATAAACACACTCAACCAAATAGGAAGAGGAGAGAACCACCTCAACATAGTAGAAGTCAAAAAGTAACACCCTTCATAATAAACACACTCAACCAAATAGGAAGAGGAGAAAACCGCCTCAACATAGTAGAAGTCAAAAAGTAAAAATGAAAAGCCCACAATGAGCATCATACTCAATGGTGAAAGACTGAAAGCCTTTCCTCTAACGTCAGGAATAAGGTAAGGATACTCCCTCTCGCCACTACTATTGAACGTAGTACTGGGAGTTCAAGCCAGAGCAATTAGATGTGAAAAAGAAGTAAAAGGCAGCCAAAGTTAGAAAAAAGAAAGTAAAATCATCTCTCTTTGCAGATGACATGATTTTATATGTAGAAAACCCTAAAGATTCCACAAAAAACTGTTACGACAGATAAACAATTTCACTAAAGTTACTGAATACAAAAAACAAAACACAAAAATCAGTTCCATTTCTATCCACTAACAATGACCAATCTAAAAAGGAAATTAACAACCCCATTTATGATAGCATCGACAAGGACAAAGTACTTAGGAATAAACTTAACCAAGAAGTTGAAAGACTTATAGACAGAAAACTATTAAACAATGCTGAAAAAAATCAAAGAAGATACAAAGAAATGGTAAGTCATCCTCTGTGGAATTGGAGGACTTAATATGTTAAAATGTCCATACTACCCAAAATGATTTATAGATTCAATGCAATCCCTATCAAAATACCAATGGCATCGTTTGTAGAAAAAAATTCTAAAATTCATATGAAATCCCAAGGGATCCAAATAGCCAAAACAATCTTGAAAAAGGAGAACAAAACTGGAGGACTCACATTTCCTGATTTCAAAACGTACTACAAAGTAACAGTGATCAAGACAGCGTGGTACTGGAATAAAGATAGATGTTGTCATTGCTTTAGTTGCTAAATCGTGTCAGACTCATCTGTGACCCCAATGGATTGTAGACCGCCAAGCTCCTCAAATGTAAAATGGTGCAATCATTAAGGAAAACATTATGACGTTTCTCAAGAAGTTAAAGATTGAATTATTAAGTTGGTGCAGACATAATTGCAGTCTCAGACTGTGGATTTTACATCATTACAAGTAGGCTCAATCATGTCTTTATTAAACAAAATAGGAACCAGTGCAATCAGTGCATTTTTGCCAATGAGAAATGAGTTCGTTTATTCCTGCCATGTAAAAATCCATGCTTTGGGGTTTGAGGAACTCTTGGAAAGCGTTTTCTGCCTCCTGCTGGCTGTGGAAGTGTTTTCCCTGCAAAAAGTTGTTGAAATGCTTGAAGAAGTGGTAATCAGTTGGCAAGAGGTCAGGTGAATATGGCAGACGAGGCAAAGCTTTGTAGAGCATTTTGTTCAACTTTTGAAGCACTGGTCGAGTAACGTGCGGTTGGGCACTGTCGTGGAAAAGAATCGGCCCATTCTTTGGACCGATGCCGGCTGCAGCCACTGCAGTTTTCAGTGTGTCTCGTGGATTTGCTGAGCACAGTTCTCAGATGCAATGCTTTCACCAGGACTCAGAAAGCTGTAGTGGATCAGACGCGCAGCAGACCACCTAACAGTGGCTGTGGCATTTTTTTGGTGCAGGTTTGGTTTTGGGAAGTGTTTGGAGTTTCTTCTCGGTTCAGCCACCGAGCTAGTCATTGCCCGTTGTTGTATAAAGTCTACTTTTCATTGCATGTCACAATCTGAGAAATGGTCTGCTGTTGTGAGAAGAGAAGACAACATTGCAAAATGATTTTTTTGCCTTTTGGAAGCTCACGAGGCACTCACTTATCAAGCTTTTTCACCTTTCCAATTTGCCAAATGACTGGAGAATGGTCGACTTTGAGTTCTTGGGCAACTTCTCGTGTAGTTTTAAAAGGATCAGCTTAGATGATCCTCTCAACTGGTTACTGTCAGCTGCCGACGGCCAGTCACTGAGCCCTCATCCTCAAGGCTCTCGTCTCCTCTGCAAAGCTTCCTGAAGCCCCGTTGCGCCGTTCAGTTCCCGGGCCAGATACAGTGTTGATGCTGTGAGTTGTCTCCACTACTCTGTGACCCATTTTGAACTCGAATAAGAAAACTGCTTGAATTTGCTTTTTGTCTAATATCATTTCCCTAGTCTAAAATAAATATAAAATAAATATCAAGTAGTAAGTCATTAGCAAAAAACATAAAGCAAGAAATGCTCATTAAAATAATATATAACACAACCACATTTATTTAAGAACGTATTCCAATATCAAATGGCCAAGTTCAGCAATGCAAATCTGCAATTACTTTTGTACCAACCTAACACCAAATGATTTAACAATCCACTTTGGGGTATATTCCCCCAAAGATTTCGAAGCAGGATCTCAAAGAGATATTTGTACACCTACATTCACTGCAGCATTATTACAATAGGCAAGAGGTGGAAGCAACCCAAATGTCCATCAACATGAATGGATGAAGAAAAGGTGGTATATATATGCACAAAGAATGTTACGCAGCCTTAAAAAAGAAGGAAATCTTGTTACAAGCTACAATGTGAATGAACTTTGAGCATATTATGTCAAGTCAGCCACAAAAGGATGGATACTGTGTGATCCCACTCAGACGGAACATCTGATGTTGTCAAAATCATAGAAACAGAAAGGAAAAGCGTGATCACCAAGGGTTCTGGGGAGGACTTACTGTTTAAGAGGTATAGTTTCAGTTTTGCAACATGAAAAAGTTCTGGAGATCTGAAGTAAAACAACGAGAATATACTTGACACTACTGACCTGTACACTAAAAATAGCTAAGGTGCTAAGTTTAATGTGATGTGTTTTTTGTTGTGGGTTTTTTTTTTCCACAATGAAAAAAAAAAAAGGAGGAAATGGTTACAGATGACAACCTGAAACTTAAAAAAAAGTCAGAATTGTCAGCCTTACAACATCTAGATGAATAAAAGACAGTCTACATCTACTGCTGCTGGTTAGGATCCAGAAGGTCATTTCATGTTGATTATAAATAAATGATTCAAGTAAGTAATAAAAAGGTATGAAATGAGGCCAAGAATTTCATTTTAAAGTTCAAAAAGCCCTGCAAAATCAATTTTCTCAAAATTCACAAACAATAAGTACACAGAGCTCTATCTGACGAAACACCGTGCAACTCTGCTCAACGACGAGTCTCTGCAGAAACACCCTGTATCTAGAAGATACGATGGGGTTGCTGTATTTTCATTCTGAGTCACAATGCAGCCTCAGATCCACTCTCATCAACCCACGGGGTACCCCAGCGCAGGGCAGGGCACACTGAATCCCCAGCACCTATACAGCAGGTAGCATTTTAATAACGCTGCAAGTTCTTAGAAGAAGCTCATGAGGCCGCATTGCAGAAGAATTTCTTTACCACTTTCCGTGCCAGATGACCAACAGGTGTTTTGTTTTTTAGAGCATAAAAATTTGGAAAAGTAGGCTGGCATATAAAATCTACAATTTTAATATGACAATTGTGAAATTGTGAAAAAATTAAGAGCGATCTACGCACTATCTGACAAACATCAACAGCTGAAACTCCACTGTTAAATGCCATCCAAATTTTACTGACAAAAATTTAAGCTCGGTACAGCAGTCTGAATTTTGCTATATTCCAAACCCTTGAGACCTGAGAACGGCATATTCATTTTTTTGTATAGGTCATACTCCCACTTTTTTTTTTTTTTTAATTAAAAGTGAAGTTTAAGCAGAAACACAAAATGGTACACTGTGGCTTTAGTGAATGTAAAATCAGAGTCTGTGATTATATCTAAAAAAAAAAGGCAGAATAATAAATCAACACGGGTTCTGTTTTGGCAACACACCAAATATTGCGCTTTCACAAGCTTTAACTCAAAGGAGAAATATTCAAGTGTCATACAAAAGACTAATGCTGATTTCAGCATCCGAGTTGCCGCAGCTTTCATCGAAGGCGCCTCTTGCCTACCTCTTGGCTGCGGCAGGCACAGCGGGTTCTCTCCGGGCCCCCGGGGGCGCTGGCAGGGAGCCACTGGGTTTCTTTGGTACCACAGTGCCGTTGTTGACCGTGGTTCTTAAAGGCAAGGTCTGCACCAGTGGTCTTGCTGGAAGACAAGCAGAAAAGGCAATTAGGACCTTTCCCTTTTCAAGGGAACTTTATGGGACTTAAGGTAATGTAGAAAGAGAAAGGACGTCCGTTTCAAAATGCTAGCAGAGTCGACAAAGGTAAAGACAACTCTGAAACAACAAACCCAGCCACTCAGAAGGGACCACTCAGGAGGGACCTACGTGTAACCTGTACAACCGCAAAACTTCTAGATGAAAACACAGGAGAAAAATCTGTGTGACCCTGAGTTTGCTGATGAGTTTTCAGATATAACACCAAAAGCACATCCATGAGAGAAGAAAAATTAAAAGCTTAGGCCTCATTAAAATGAAAAAAAAAAACAAAAAAACCCAAAACTTTAGCTGAATGACATCATTAAGAGAATGAAAAGACAATTCCTAGACCGGGGGAAAATATTTTCAAGTCACATATCTGATGAAGGACGTGTATACAGAATAGGAAAAGAACTCTTAAAATTCAACAGAAAGAAAATGAAAAGCCCAATTAAAAAAATGGGCAAAAGATCTGAACAGACACCTCACCAAAGAATATATACAGATGGCAAATAAGCATATGAAAAGATGCTCAATATCTTTTGTCATTAGGGAAATGCAAATGAAGACAATAATGAGATAGGTCTATTCCACCTATCAGGAGGGCCAAAGTCCAGAACACAGACCACGTACCAACTGCTGGCCAGGAGGCAGAGCAACAGGAACTCTTCTTCGGAGCTGGTGGGAATGCAAAATGGGGCAGCCCACTTTGGAAGACAGTCTGGCAGTTTCTTACCAAACTAAGGCTTATAAACTTTACCACTGTGGTTGTTGCTTAGTTGCTAAGTCGTGTCTGACCCTTTTGCCACCCCATGGGCTGTAGCCCACCTGGCTCCTCTGTCCATGAGACTTCCCAGGCAAGAATACTGGAGTGGGTTTGCCATTTCCTTCTCCAGGGGATCTTTCTGACCCAGGGATCGAACCCTTGTCTCCTGCACTGGCAGGCTGATTCTTTGCCACTGAGCCACCTGGGAAGCCCCAAATTTTACCATAGGATCCAATAATTGTTCTGGACACTAAGTATTTGCCCAACTGATTTGAAAACTTACGCCTACACAAAACCTGCATTTAATATTTGTTGCTGTTCAGTTGATAAGTCACATCCAGCTCTTTGCGATCCCATGGACTGCAGCATGCCAGGCTTCCCTGTCCTTCACTATCTCCTGGAGTTTGCTCAAACTCATGTCCATCGAGTCGGTGATGCCATAAAGCTGTCAAAACTGGAAGTAACCAAGAGGTCCTTCAGTGGGTGAGGGGTAAACAAACTGCAGTCCATGCAGGTAACACAATGGGATTCAGTGATAACAGGAATGAACCAATCCACGCAATCCTGGATGAATCTTAAATCCAAATTGCTGAGTGAAAGGAGCCAGTCTGAGAGGCTATACACTTTATAAAAAGTTAAACTATAGAGACAGAAAGTGGGTCAGAGGTTGCCAGAGACTGGAGATGGTATGACCAGGTGAAGCACAGAGGTTCTTGGGGGTGGCAAGGCTATTTTGTGTGATATTGTAATGGTGGACATATGACACTACACAGCTGTCAAAACCCACAGATCCTTTTATTATTTTATTAAGAGTGAGCCCTAATATATGCAAATAACGTTCAGTTAGGAGATGGAGGAACCCCATGACGGAATGCAGATTGTGACAAAAGAATCTAACCAACCGCGTTAGAAATACACAATACGACCACATGGAAGGGGGTGCAGAGGAAAGGGGCCAACAGAGGAATTCTGGAAATGAGTAGAGACTGGAAGACTACAAAAGGCATTGCACATAAGTACCGTATTCTAATAATGGCTGGCAAACTTGCTTCCCACGGGGCCATGGGTTAATAGCTCTGAAACCACAGTGTGTGAGCACGAGAACTGAACAACTGGTGGATGCACCAGCGGATGGTAGGAACCAGCTTCTGGCCACTGGAGAGGAAGATGACAGACCAGCAAGGGGGGAGGACTAGAACGAACCAGGAGGAACGGAGCGGAGGAGGAGGCAGCAGCGTGAACGCACGTCTAGCTTAACAAAGACAGAGACACACAGGTCCGTAATAACAGGGGAGCCTGCACAGACATCTATTTCCTAGCTCTGCCTGCTGAGAGACCCAGGGCCCACGCCTTGGTTTCTGATCCCACTCTACAACAAAAGGAACCAGGGACCCTTGGGGAAAAGCCCGAAACTAGGGCTGGGACAGGGAACATCCAATATGAGCCTGGAGCATCTTATGGCACCAGAAGGTAAGGAAGTGCTCACAAAACTCACACTGATGGGGGGTGGGGCATGGCAAAGGGACACAGGAGCCAATGGGAAGAGCCAAAGCTGGCACACTCTGCGCCACAGGATAAATAACGTAGTACTGGATTATACCCCAAACTATCCAATAAATATCCACAGGTTCACACTGATACAAACACGTGATGGAATAAGCACACGAGGAGGACACGCCCCCAAGCAGGAAAGTTCCAAATAATTTATGTGGATACTTTATCCTTCGGGTTGTAGAGCATACTCTCTGCCCCGTAAGTGTGGCCTGTGCACGCTGGCTTCCTCCTAAACCACGCAGTGCGGAGGTGTGACAAGGGGGAGAAGCCCGACAAACACACCTCAGCCAGGTAATCGAGGTGAAGGTCAACAGCGGCAAGTCATGCAGACAGGATGCACCCTTGGCAGATGTGATGAGAGCACCACTGTGTCTCTGCGGTCTTTCTCCCTAAACCCGCCCTGAGTCTAATCGGGAAAAAGGCAAACCCAAATTGAAGGACAGTACTCTGCACAACTGTCAAGGTTAAACAAGAACGAGGAAAATCTGAGAAACTGTCAGTCCAGGGGAGCCTAAGAAGCCGCTATGACTAAATATAATCCCAGATGGGATCCCGAGACCAAAACAGGACATAAGGGGTAAACTAAGGAAATCTGGATAAAGTTTGCCCTTGATTGACAATAATGTAGCAATACCGTTCCATCAGTTGTGACAAACATTCTAATGTAAAATATTAACAATAGGTGAAACTGCTGCAGGGGGATTCAGAAACTCTGCTCTGTTTGCAACTTTTATGTAAATCTAAAACTATTCTAAAATTAAACGTTTATTTTAAGGTACTAGCAGAATTTATTTTGTTCATCCCCAAGTTAAATCTGCCTCAGAGTAGGCCCTTAAAAATACTATCAATGACAAGACTGCCGAGAGTGCCAACATTTCCATACACGGAACCTTTTCAGTCTGGAAAGCGGAGGGCAGCCCACCTTCTTTTTTTTAATTGTGAAAGAGGGTTTAAAGAGCGCAGTCAGACCCCTCCGCCCATAGCAGGACGCCCTTCTCCACCCCCTCCAAGCTCTCTCTCTCTCTCCTCATTCTCTGAGTACCTGCTCCAGCCAGGGGCCCTAGCCCAGTGCTTGGAGTGAATATTCCTCAAGGAAAACACCACAGCTCCAAAACAGAGATGCTAAATCTTCCCTCACACACACAGTCTGCTCCCACGCTGATGTCCACTTTCTGCCAGGACAGAACCTTCTCCAGAAGAAATGCCATCCATGCCTCTTCTCCACCTCCTCTCTCTACTTCACCTACCATTTCAGTCTCCATTTTGTCGGTCTTTTTAAAAAATATACGTACTACTGTGCTGGTGGTGTCTTCCCTGAGATTCACGTTCACCCAGAACCTCAGAACGTGACCTTATTAGGAAATAGGATCTTTGAGGCCCTGCTGCTGCTGCTGCTGCTGCTTAATCTCTCAGTTGCTTCTGATTCTTTTGTGACTCCGTGGACTGAAGCCCGCCAGGCTCCTCTGTCCATGGGATTCTCCAGGCAAGCATACTGGAGTGGGTTGCCATTTCCTATTCCAGGGGATCTTCCCAACCCAGGGATCAAACCCACATCTCCTGCACATCTCCTGCATTGCACATAGATTCTTTACCACCACTAGTACCACCTGGGAAACCCCAATATAATTGGTTAAAGTGAGGTCACACTGGGTTTGGGTGGGCCCTAAATCCAATGACTCATGTCCTTATTAGAAGCCCATGTGTATATACGTACACTCAATGGAATATTACTCAGCCATAAAAAAGAATGAAATCATGCCATTTGCAGCACCAGGGACGGACCTGGAGATGATCATACTAAGTGAAGTAAGTCAGACAGAGAAAGACAAGTGTCATGTGATACCACTTAGATGAGGGATCTAAAACATGAGACAGATGAACTTATCTACAAAGCAGAGACAGGCCTACAGACATTGAGAGCAGACTCGTGGTTGCCAACGGGTGGGGAGGAGGGATGCAATGGGAGCTTGGGGTGAGCAGATGCGAACCATTATGTATAGAATGGATCAGCAACAAGGTCCTACTGCGTAGCACAGGAAACTATACTCGATATCCCGTGACAAACCACAATGAAATATCTATATATATGAAAAAGAAAGTATGTACACAGAACTGGATCACTTTGCCGTACAGCAGAGATTACGACAACACTGTAAATCAGCTATAGCTCAATAAGATCAATTAGGGGGAAAACAAAGAAGCCCATGTGAAGGTGCATAAGGAGGGGCTCACCACATGAGACGGAGGCAGAGACTGCAGTGACGCACCCTCTAGCCGAGGATGGCCAGCAGCCACAGAAGGCGGGAACCGTGCATGGACCAGGCTCCCCCTCGGAGCTTCCAGGAGGAACAACTCTGCCAGAACCCTAAGGTCAGCCCAGCGATACTCACTTCAGACATCTGGTCCCCAGAACTGTCAGGGAATCCATTTCTGTCCGTAGTCATTCGCTGCAGAGGCCCAAGGGGGTGACTACAGCACACGGATCAGTGCCGGGCGCCTGCCATTCATTCCACTGTCACCATCGCTCTGCAGAGGCTCCCTCAGCGCAACCCCTAAAGCCGAGGGCTGGTCTCCCACTGTATTCGGAGGCTCTGTCCCAGCAAATCTCCTTTAAAACCCCTTGTCCTAATCCTAACATCCCTCATGGAGGGTCTCTAACAGCTCCTCCCAGCCCGCTGCACCACGTGACAGGTCATCAGTTCAGTTCAGGTCAGTCGCTCAGTCATGTCCGACTCTTTGCGACCCCATGAATCACAGCACGCCAGGCCTCCCTGTCCATCACCAACTCCCGGAGTTCACTCAGACTCACGGCCATCGAGTCAGTGATGCCATCCAGCCATCTCATCCTCTGGCATCCCCTTCTCCTCTTGCCCCAAATCCCTCCCAGCATCAGAGTCTTTTCCAATGAGTCAACTCTTTGCATGAGGTGGCCAAAGTACTGGAGTTTCAGCTTTAGCATCATTCCTTCCAAAGAAATCCCAGGGCTGATCTCCTTCAGAATGGACTGGTTGGATCTCCTTTCAGTCCATGGGACTCTCAAGAGTCTTCTCCAACACCACAGTTCAAAAGCATCGATTCTTTGCTGCTCAGCTTTCTTCACAGTCCAATTCTCAGATCCATACATGACTACTGGAAAAACCATAGCCTTGGCTAGATGGACCTTTGTTGGTAAAATAATGTCTCTGCATCAGAATCAACCAAAATGCAAAAGCTGAAACCATGATGGCAGCTCCGAGTGCCAGACATCAGACAGAGTAGTAACAACTTAAAACGCGATATCTCATCCAGTGGGGACAACACGTGTGGTCCGGCTCCACTGCACCACCCAGGCCTGGAGGAGGGAGGAGAGGACACTGTCCCCAGACCCCCAGGCCCATGCGCCTCCAGGCCACTCTCCATCATTTTACTCTTTTATAATTTCAGGGATCAGAGCTCACTCTTCACCAGATTTTTTTCTTTCTTTCTTTTTTAAACTATGAAAGTATGACCATACATTTACAGGAGACTTGGAATACAGAACAAAGTTATATACAGTTTCATTATGAAAGTGAAAGTGAAAGTCGCTCAGTTGTATCCAACTCTTTGCAACCCATGGACTATACAGTCCATGGAATTCTCCAGGCCAGAAAACTGGGGTGGGTAGCCTTTCCCTTCTCCAGGGGATCTTCTCAACCCAGGAATCGAACCCAGGTCTCCTGTGTTGCAGGCAGATTCTTTACCAGCTGAACCACAAGGGAAGCCCAAGAACACTGGAGTGGGTAGCCCGTCCTTTTTCCAGCAGATCTTCCTGACCCAGGAATCGAACTGGGGTCTCCTGCATTGCAGGCGAGTTCTTTACCAACTGAGCTATTAGGGAAGCCCATAGCTCCGCTACATATTACAATTATTTTTTTAAGTAGATATGTCAAAATTTTTAGCTGGGGTTTCAGTATCAAATTCTCAAAAATTAATGGGATGAATACACAGAAAAGTAGAAGGATATAGTAGACTTGATGTGAAAACTGGACCATAAAGAGGGCTGGGCACTGAAGAACTGATGTCTTCAAGCTGTGGTATTGGAGAAGACTCTTGAGAGTCCCTTGGACAGCAGGGAGATCAAACCATTCAAGCCTAAAGGAAATCCATCCTGAATATTCATTGGAAGGACTGAAGCTGAAACTCCACTTGATGTGAAGAGCTGACTCACTGGAAAAGACCCTGATGCTGGGAAAGATTGAGGGCAGAAGGAGAAGGGGACAACTGAGGATGAAATGGTTGGATGGTGTCACTGACTCAATGAACATGAGTTTGTGCAAACTCCAGGAGATAGTAAAGGTCAGGGAAGCCTGGCGTGCTGTGGTCCATGGGGTCACAAAGAGTCCGACATGACTGAGCGACTGAACAACCGCAGGAGACCTGAAAATCACCATGAACCAATTCAACATGATTAAGATTTACACAATTTTCACACAACAGTAAAATACAAATTCTATTCAAGTTCCTGCAGACTATAAACTAGGAGACACTAGAACATATCCAGAAACGTAAAACACGGTGCAAAAATCTCTTGGTCTAAAGGTACTGAAATCATACAGTCTGTTCTCTTATCACTGTCCCCACTCGATCTTCTTTTTCCCACCAGGTGCCCAGGCTCGTCACTATCTGGTCCCCTCCCTCTACCCACAACAAGCAAACCCACCTCACTCCCACCACCTAGCTTGTTTCTGTGAAGCAGAATCCCATGGAGTTAAAATGCAGCTCGCTGGGCCCTATTCAAGGTCTACGGCGGGGCCTGTGACCCTGCATTTCTAACCAGTCTCCAGGCTGGTGCTGCTGCTGCTGCTCTGGGGAATGCACTCTGAGCATCACTGGTCTGTGCCAACCTCCAGCTGGGGAGGGCCTCTCCTCGCCAGCCCGGCCTTCCCTGGAGGCCCTGGCTCTACAGCATACCAGTCTCTGTCATGCAGTTTAGTGCTTGATTACGGGCTGCTGTTTCAAGTGGGCTAGTCTCATTTATACCCGGTTAGAGAGGGTGAGACATTCGTGCTGGGAGGGGGCGCCATTTAGATCCCTCTCCCTGTGCTTGGGAAGTGGGGCTGGACTCCACACCGAGCCCCATCACGTGCCCATGGGACCACGGGCTGGCAGGTAACTGGACCCTAAGAGCAGAGATGGTGCTGGGGGAGGAGCAGCTACACCCAGGGGGCGGGGCCACAGCCCACCCGGGACCCACCTGGAAGGAGTCAGGGGTACAGCCTCTGACCTCACTCTCCCTCCCTGCAGACCCCACTGGGGATATTGCTGCTCAAACCTCACTGGAGCCGAGGGCGAGAGGCTGAAAGGTATGGTCCATACAGCCCCGCCCCTGGGGGCAGAGAGCTGGCTACAGGACGTGGCAGGGCTGATGGATGATGGCTGGCCCCCTGCTCCTCTCCCGCATCTAAGCCAGGACCTGCCTCCCACACGCTTACGTGCCTGCCAAGCCAGGCTGGGTGCCCCCGGGGCCCCCACGGCCCCTGCTTTGTGCCCCCTTCACGCTGTCTAGTCCCGTCCACCCCATCACCGGCAGGCTCCACGAAGGTAGCATCTGCTACGGTGCTGACGCGGAAGGTGTTCCACGTACATCTGTTGATCAGACTGCACTAAACTTCAAGAGCAAAGATCCCGCTTCCAAGAAAAGGACTTGCGTGGCCATTTCAGACTCTTTTTTTGGCTGCGACACAAGGCATGCGGGATCCCTAGTTCCCTGACCAAGGATTGAACATACACCCCCTGCAGTGGAAGTGCAGCATTTCAACCACTAGACTGCCAAGGAAATCCCCTCTGAGTCACTGTTTTTAATTTTTCCTTGAGTCTTAATTTCAAAATTCAGTCCCATAATAATTGAGTACTGTTCTTCTCCCCCAAAAGGAGATGAGATTTTTTAAAGCCCATAAAAAGAACATCAATTGCACGCAGCAGGCCTTCTCAGAGGGCATAATAAACCTCACACATTAAACTATAATAGAGTAGCATCAAAAGCAAACAGAATCGTTAAAGCTGTAATGAGAAATCATAAAAGAAAAACAGCGGCTATGGAGAGGAAAGGGGCTTCCCTGGTGGCTCAGATGGTAAAGAATCTGCCTGCAATGCAGGAGACTGGGTTTGATCTCTGGGTTGGGAAGATCCCCTGGAGAAGGAAATGGCAACCCACTCTGGTATTCTGGCCAGGAGAATTTCATGGACAGAGATCCCTGATGGGTTACAGTCCAAAGGGTCGTAAAGAGTCAGACATGACTAAGCGACCTCCCTGGTGGCTCAGACGGTAAAGCGTCTGTCTAGAATGTGGGAGACCCGGGTTCAATCCCTGGGTTGGAAAGATCCCCTGGAGAAGGAAATGGCAATCCACTCCAGTACTATTGCCTGGAAAATCCCATGGACAGAGGAGCCTGGTAGGCTACAGTCCATGGGGTTGCAAAGAGTCGGACATGACTGAGCGACTTCACTTATCACTTTTGTGTCCAGAGGAGGGGAAAAGAAGGAAGGAGAAGAAATGGTGGTCACTGCTGGAGTGACAAGAGGCCGCAAAGAGTCCCCACTCTGACAAGATCCAGTCACTCACTGCTACACCTCTGTCGATAGTGTGCTCGGCCTGTGTCACCACTGACTTCTTGAATAGCATCACAACTACACCAATATGTTTGCTAAATACCTACTTTGCACAGAACATCATATGAGATTTCCTTCATGTCTCCATATCTAAACATGATTAGCCACTCAAGGAAAAAAATGTTGCTGCCATAAAGAAAAGTTTTGAAGAAAAGCGTATTTCCCAATGTCCAATCTGAACAGGTACCAGCCTGGATCATGAGAATGGCAGGACACAAGAGCAGCTATAATGAGTCATTTTCAGACAAGCGATCTTGAAAACTGCAGAAGAGAAACAGCACCAGGGAAGGAAGATTCAAACACAATTTCCAGCTCATCGGGTGCTAAGATAAATGGATCGCTGGCTTCGACATGACACTGAGATATGAGACATTCTTCTGGTTTAGGAAAGCTTTTTAAAAAATATTATTTCCAGGGGGTGCAGTGGTAAAGCATCCACCTGCCAATGCACGAGACGCAAGAGACCTAGGTTTGATCTCTGGGTTGGAAAGATCCCCTGGAGTAGGAAATGACAATGCACTCCAGTATTCTGGCCTGGGAAATCCCATGGACAGAGGAGCCTGGTGGGCTGCAGCCCACGGGACTGTAAGGAGTCAGACGTGACTGAGCACGTACACACACATACATTTAACTGTTTTTAGGGGCAAAACATAGACAAACAGTCCCTGGGCTGCACTCAGATGATGAAATGCTCTAGTCTGGATACCAGGGTGCAACCTAGTATCCTGAATGCTGTATGAGAAGAACTAAATGTAGGATTTCAGTTACGATCAAAGCTGCCCGAGGCGGATGAAGGTCCGTGAGTGTCCTCTCTGTATCCTGCACACACACAGGCAGGGGGTGAGGAAGACCCCAGACAGTTCTCATCGCCCAAACAGTCACTCTTTTACTGGTGCCCAGATTGGGTGGAGGGAGGACAGGACAGAAGGAGATCAGGTCTGGGAGACGGGGGCCAGGGCGTGAGGTCCAGAGTGTCCCAAATTGGCAGTGTGACCACAGGCAAGACCCCCTGGAACCTGCTTCCCTAGTCCATATGGTAAAGACTTCATAAATGCTTGAAGGGTAGCTCTTCCTGTTCTGAAATCTAGGACCCTGATTCCTAGATTAGAGTGAGAAGAGTGTTCAGGAAAGAAACACCCGAGTTTCTGTGACTTTACCACGCTGTGTAAGTTCTCTTAGACCCACTAACCCACTGGAAGGGAAGGAGAGGAGCCAGCAGGCTGAAGTGGACAGGCCTTGCAGGGAGCAGAGGCAGCCACATACAGAGTGTTTATGACCTGTCTGCGTGCGTACTATTTCACATAAACTCCCCACAAACTACCCTTGAGTCAACTTCCCTACAAAATGACTCCACACTGTGGGAACTGAAAATCTCTAACAAAGGTATTCAGAATCTCAGGTCTAAAGCATTCACAAGTATGCTTGAAATGAAAAAGTTTTCATCATTCGAAATGGGAGGATTGGAATACCCAGACTTTTATGAAATACTATTTTTGACAATATATTTTTAAAACTATAGCTGATATAAACACAGACATTCAAGTATAGGTAGTCAAATCTACTAATGTTTGTTATTATGATATTGTTATAATCTTATGATCAAGATACCCTTTTAACTGTTGTTGTTGTTATTAAGTGCAACATTTGATAAGTAAAATATTCCATTAGGTTTTAAAATAAATTTAATTATGAAAAGCATGACCATGTATGTGATTATATGTAGAAATTCAAAGTTTAACATAACTGACCATTATGAACCCAGAATTCCTAACTATCTACTTCAAAATTGAAAAGATGTCTATATTTGGAATCAGAAAAGGTGACGTGCTTTTGCTAAATTATAAGACAAAGTAGATAATTACTCATGTGCTGGGTAAGAGCCTTATCACTAATTCCAAGCAATATTACAGATGCATTTATCCTTGGATCCAGCAATCCCACTTCCAGGAACCGATCCTAAAGATATACTGGAGAAATAAAAATGCTGTATGCACAAGGCCTGTTTGTAAAACAGGGATGGCACATGCCCATTTCTTTCTACTTTTATATGCATTTGAACGTATTCATAATACAAAGTTTAAAAACAATCTTTCTCAGTCTCTGAAATATATCTACTGAATACATCTACCAAGTGCTCAGTCGTTCAGCCGTATCCAACTCTTTGCAGTCCATGGACTGTAGCCCATCAGGCTCCTCTGTCTATGGGATTCTCCAGGCAAGAATACTGGAATGGGCTGCCATTTCCTCCTCCATATCTATCAAGTCTTTTCTACAAATCACTAACAAACGTCTATTTAAACTGGCAAAGGCAATTACAGAGGAAAATGGAAGAAACTATAGCATGTTCTGTCTAAAAGAAAGCACAAGTTATTTTCTGTAATTAACTAATTTGTAAGGAGAAAGATAAGGAAAAAGCACAGTAGATGTGAGAGAGGGAAAAATTGCTAATTTTGGCTAACCAGGTTAAAGAACTAAGTTAAATATGCATTGATTTCATTCACTGCAAAGAACTTAAAATTTTTTAATTTGTTAGTAACACCTCTCTAATAAAATTTATAGTGAAAAGACTATAATACAAGATTTTACATAATTATATGCTGAATATGATTTATTGTATTTGGGATACTTTGCAAATTAAATTAAACCTTGAAAAAAGAACTCTCATTTCAAGTCACATAGTTATTCATTTAAATATTTGGTTTGATTTGAATAAGGCTAATTTAAATAATACTGCTAAGAGGCGTGTACATCCAAGCCACACAGATGACTAAAAGAACATAAGTGGAGCCAGGCCTACAGGGGTCGAATTCCAGATTTTCCCAAACCAGACGGACAATTTGTGTGGGGCAAATTATCCAGTGTCCTAGAGGCTGCCTTCTCATCTGTAAAACGGGAACAATAATACCCACCTCAAAGGGCTGTGGAGAAGTGACATTAATTAATATATCCAAAATACCTACTGCAAAGGCCAACACCTATCCAATTAATAAATGGCAGTCTCAGGTATGATAGTGAAAATCAGTGTTAAGTGTTAATATCGCAGAAGCTACTTAAGGATGACTTGCAGTTTGCTTTCAACAGTACTCGCAAAGACTAAATTCTGAGACGAGGTTTCGATGTCCCAGATTAACACAACTGTCTTGCTTGTCAGCGCCTCCAGCAGATGGTTTCTGCTTATAGTGATTTACTCTCTGATCTGTTGATTAATGGGACTATTAATATAAAGAACAGAAAAGTCTGAAGAAGGTATATTCAGGTTTTTAAAAAGTTAAGCTGTCAAACGACAATCTGAACTGCCAAGCAAAATTTAAAATGAGAAATAAGAACTCTTGTTGGTTAATGTATAAAAAAGCAGACAATCCTCTCATACAAGGGACAACTAGATTTCAACCTACATTTTACATTAAAATCCCATAACACTTCCCTAGAACTGAAATGGAAGTTAGTCGTGCATATCAACAATGGATCTGTTATGAATTTAACTCCAAAGCACATCGCTTGTCTTTTTGAGAACACACGTGAGCAAGCTCAGCCTCCAGACATTTGCTCTGAGCCCTGTTGCTGACCTTGTGCAGTGAAGATCACCTTCGGTGGTAAGAAAGGAGTCATTTTTAAAGCATAAATTCCTTCTGCTTATTAAGGAATGTACACCCAAGAACATTTAGTATAAAAGTATAAAAAGGAAAAAAAATCATCACCCCATCACTCAGGAAAAAAAAAAAAGATAACTCTTGGTACACTTCACTCTTCTTTGCATAGATTTTGTCTGTTTAGTTGGAAAATACAACGTATCCAGTTTGATATCCTGATTCTGCCTTTTAATATAATACACAAACATCTCCCATGCTGTTACCTAAAACAGAAGCATCTTTGAAGATTACAAAGCTTTCCCTCACATGAGGTGCCACAGTTTTCTGGTCATATCCTAGTGGTTACTTTTGCTTTTGTATTTTCTATATAATTTTTCTCCAATACCTGTAATTCTGTAAGGAATTCCCTTATTCACATGCATTTTTCTGTATCTACACTCAGAATAGCAATACAATGGTGTCTGTTCACTGCATTCTGTCCCCCTAGTCCAACCACAATATTGAAAAAACTTTCATATTAGCAAGAATTTTAAGAATATTGGCCTCCAGAAACTATTTGCTTTTCTTCTCCCCACTTTATGATAACCCAAGCTCAGCATAATTAAAACATCCCAAATCTTCCCAGTCCCTTGGACAGCAAGGAGACCAAACCCATCAATCCTAAAGGAAATCAATCCTGAATATTCATCAGAAGGACTGATGTTGAAGCTGAAGCTCCAATACTTTGGTCACCTGATGCAAAGAGCTGATCATTGGAAAAGACCCTGATGCTGGGAAAGATTAAAGGCAGGAGGAGAAGGGGCGACAGAGGATGAGATGGTTGGATGGCATCACCGACTCGATGGACATGAGTCTGAACAAGCTCTGGGAGATAGTGAAGGACAGGGAAGCCCGGCGTCCATGGGGCCACAAAGAGTCAGACAGACCTTAGCAAATACACAACAACAACAAATCTTCCTATCTGAAAGTTTTATTTATTTACTTGGCTGCATTGGGTCTGAGTTGCGGCATTTAGGATCCTCCTCGTGTCCTGTGGGATCCTGGCTACAGCGTGCGGATATCTAGTTGTGGTGCGTGGGCTCTGAAGTGCCAGCTCAGTAATGAGGTACAGTCTTAGTTGCTCTGTAGTATGTGGGATATTAGTTCCCTGACCAGGATTTGAACCCATGTCCCTTGCATTGGAAGGCGGATTCTTAACCACTGGACCATCAGGGAAGTCCCTCTGAAAGGTAACCCCACCTGAACAAAGCTGAGGTTCCCTACAGTTGAGATGCATGATGGGAACAAGTGCTTCCTGTGTCTTATTTATTTATTTTAATGACATAAGGAAAGGAGGACAGCAATTCTGAGACTAGGGTTAAGAAGAGATGTTAAATTAGCACAAAACACCAGTCCTGGGGATAAGGGAAGGTCACCAAGGCAAAGCAGAGCCTGAGACGCAGCTCTCTCTGTAAGCTGTCTGTCCAGGGTTGGCTGCAAACTTTTCTGTCTCAGGAGGCCCTGAACTTGATCCGTTAGTGAGTTACTTTCACGAGACGGCAGTTCTCATTTGGGTATGAATTAAGTCACATGAAGAATGATAAAGGAAGTCAAAGCTTAGACGTCAGGATACACTTTCTTCAAGTAAGTGAAGTACTGTCATGAAAAGGGCTTCTCAGGTGGCTCAGTGGTAAAGAATCCGCCTGCCTATGCAGGAGATGCAAGAGACCAGGGTTCGATCCCTGAGTCGGGAAGATCTCCTGGAGGAAGAAATGGAAATCCACTCCAGTATTCTTGCCTGGAGAAGTCCATGGACAGAGGAGACTGGCGGGCTACTACAGTCCATGGGGTCGCAAAGAGTCAGACATGACTGAGCGCATGCACGCATGCACGCACACACACACACACACACACACACACACAGAGTCATGAAAAGGATGAGTATTTATCCACGGTCTCCCTGGCAATACTGAGGCCAGTGAGTGGACACTGCAGTCTGACACTTTAGAATGGCTGATGGACGGTCATGGCTCTCACCATGCCCTTCTTTTGAGCTGAGCCACACCAAGGCTCCCTGTCTGACCAGGCGGCCTGTTTCTCTGCGGCCCTGTCATCCCTGTCACTGGGCAAACAGCTCAACATTGTGCACCGGAAGCTCAAGACACTGAGCCCTAAGCTTCTGGCAACTCACCTTGCAGGGGAAATCGTTTAGTATTTAAAAAATCTGAACACCATGTGCCCAGTCTGTATGAGGGCAGCAAACCCAAAGAACAGCATGTGATAGTAATAATGTGGCCTTCGAAGACCCAAAGGAGGTTTGTCTCAAAGCTGCCTTGTCTAAGTATCCCCTAACTAAGCCACAGCTCTGGAGTGCCAGCTCCAGGTAGGGGGGCACACGGAGTGCCAACACGGCAAGCTCTGAAAGAGAAGCAGCAACTTGGAGCTTCCGATGGGATCACTTCTGCTTCTCCCCTCCTCTCCCACTGGGAAGCGGGAACACCACAGCCCCCTGCATTCAGGCCATGCCACTCACCAGCTCTCTTATGACCTTTTTCTATTTCTTGGTGGGACTTTATCATGCTTTGGTTTATTTTCTTTTTCGAAAAGAATGCTATAAAGAAACATCCAATCTAAGTATGAAAAAAAAAAAAGTTAGAAGTTTCCAAAACTCAAACTTTACTCTTTATCAAGAAAAGAAAACTCCTGGGCAGGCCCCTTTATTTTCCCCCCCTCCTTTTCTAAAAATAGAAGTTTTAGAAGCCTGAAGTTGTATACAAAGCAACGACTTCAAACGTACCCTTTAGGATACAGTAGTCATCAGATTTATTTTTGGAAAGCTGCATAGGTCAAGAATACCTGGAATAACCTGGTTTCTATTTAAAATACCTTAATCGCTTTGTAACTTAGGAGAAAAAGATTATTTAAAGGGATTATTCACAATGTAGGCATCTCCCAATATGTGTATCTCACATGGAGCTGGTGATAATTACCCTGAAGGACAGGGAAAAGAGATTGCTTTCCACAGACATGTGAAAATGTATCCGGGCTGGAGAAGAAACGAACAGATGCAACATCAAGATAGTACCCTCTCCCGACTCCAAGGAAAAGATGGTAACTGTGAAATGATTTGCTAAATCCCAACAAAATAAGAAAGGTAATTTTAAAGGGACATTTACATGCTGCAGACTTAAAACGGCTTAACCAAAGGAATTTGACAGCCAAGATGAATTCCGTTTTCAAGAGTTAGCCATGAGGAAAAGCGGTTCTGGCCAAAGATGAGTAATGCATATTGGCTGAAATCACATGCCAGGGTTCTAACTAGCAGGAGAGAAGCTTTTACGAGGCATTTTATTTCTACAACTGTAAGAAGAGGGTCACTACAGAGTTACTTAACACACAAATATTGCTTTCTATTTTGTTCCCAGGCACCACTGGGGAATGAAATGGTGATTTAAATGTGCCAGAAATCCACTATTTATAGGTATAGAATTCTGTCATAGGCAATGTTCTACTAGAAAAAAGAAAAAGGGATTAAAAAAAAAAAAAAACAACAGAAGGTTTTGCCTTACTAGGAGCTTATGAGCAAAGAAGGAGGGGAAGTTAGTAATAAGCTTCGGGTTCTAAGCATATCAGGGAGGGGCCTGCCTCCTCTTAGCCCCTGATCAAAAGTGTTTGCTGTGCTGAACTGGATGACATTGTAAACTGAGGGCAGAGAGAGAGATTAGAGTCACTGAGAGTATCCAGGTGGCAGAGCCTCCACAGGAGCCAAGGAATCGTGTGTGGTTTCGGTTTTGGTTTTACAAGCTCTATCTCAGAGTCTTAGAAAACTGTTTACCGGTCCACTGCAGACATTTCTTCCTTGATTCAACTGGCATTTACTGATCACCTACAACTGTGCACACCTGGGCTACAATTCACCAATGTCGGCTACAGCTCACCAACGTCAGCAACAAGTCACCAACATCAGCAACAAGTCACCAACGTCAGCGACAAGTCACCAATGTCAGCTACTAGTCACTAATGTCTACTGCAACTCACCAACATCGGCTACAACTCACCAAAGTCGGCTACAACTCACCAACGTCGGCTACAACTCACCAACGTCGGCTACAACTCACCAACGTCGGCTACATGTCACCAATATCAGCTACAACTCACCAACGTCAGCTACAACTCACCAACGTTGGCTACAACTCACCAACGTCAGCTACATGTCACCGTCGGCTACATGTCACCAATGTCGGCTACAACTCACCAACGTTGGCTACAACTCACCAACGTCGGCTACAATGTCGGCTACAACTCACCACTGTCCAGGCAAAAGATACCGTCATGCTTTGTGGGATGATTTCAACAATCCTATGATTGCTTCACTGTTGTTCTAAGCTTGGTTTCTCTGTCAACATTAAGAGAGCAACGTATCTCCTGGAGCAAGAATCTGCCATGAACGACCATGTGATCCTACAATCCCATCCCTGGGCATATGTCCAGAGAAAACCATAATTCAAAAAGATACATACACCCCAGTGTCCAGATCAGCACTGTGTACAATAGCCAAGACAGTGAAGCAACCTAAATGTTCATCAACAGAGGAGTGGATAAAGAAGATGCGGCACATTATATACAATGGAGTATTACTCAGTCATAAAAAAGAGTGAAATCATGCCACTTGCAGCAACGTGGATGAACCTAGAGATGATCATACTAAGTGAAGTAAGTCAGATGGAGAAAGACAAACACCACAGGCTATCACTTGTATGTGGAATCCAAAAACAAATACAAATGAACTTATTTACAAAACAGAAATAGACGCATAGACATAGAAAACAAACTTATGATTCCTAAAGGGGAAAGGAGGGAGAGGGATAAATTAGGCGGTTGGGATTAACATATACAACTTATTGTTGTCATTCAGTCGCTAAGTCGTGTCCGACTCTTTGTGACCCCATGGACTGCAGCACACCAGGCTCCTCTGTCCTCCACTATCTCCTGCAGTTTGCTCAAATTCATTTCCGTTGAGCTGGTGATGCTACCTAACCATCTCATCTGTATATAAAATAACCAACAAGGACCTGCTGTACATACAGTCAGAGAAGTATACTCAGTATTTTGTGACAACCTATAAAGGCTTCCCAGGCGATACACCCGTAAAGAATCTGCCTGCCAAGGCAGGAGACCAGGTTCTATCCCTGGGTCGGGAAGATCACCTGGAGAGGGAAATAATAGCAACCTGCTCCAGTATCTGTGCCTGGAAAATTCCATAGACAGAGGAGCCTGGCGGGCTACAGTCCATGGGGTCGCAGAGAGTCGGGTGCAACTGAAGCAACTTAGCATGCGTGTGCATGTATGACTGAAGTACTCTGCTGTACACCTTTAGCACGCGTGTGCGTGTATGACTGAAGTACTCTGCTGTACACCTTTAGCACGCGTGTGCGTGTATGACTGAAGTACTCTGCTGTACACCTGTAGCACGCGTGTGCGTGTATGACTGAAGTACTCTGCTGTACACCTTTAGCACGCGTGTGCGTGTATGACTGAAGTACTCTGCTGTACACCTTTAGCACGCGTGTGCGTGTATGACTGAAGTACTCTGCTGTACACCTTTAGCACGCGTGTGCGTGTATGACTGAAGTACTCTGCTGTACACCTTTAGCACGCGTGTGCGTGTATGACTGAAGTACTCTGCTGTACACCTTTAGCACGCGTGTGCGTGTATGACTGAAGTACTCTGCTGTACACCTTTAGCACGCGTGTGCGTGTATGACTGAAGTACTCTGCTGTACACCTTTAGCACGCGTGTGCGTGTATGACTGAAGTACTCTGCTGTACACCTTTAGCACGCGTGTGCGTGTATGACTGAAGTACTCTGCTGTACACCTTTAGCACGCGTGTACGTGTATGACTGAAGTACTCTGCTGTACACCTTTAGCACGCGTGTACATGTATGACTGAAGTACTCTGCTGTACACCTTTAGCACGCGTGTGCATGTATGACTGAAGTACTCTGCTGTACACGCGGGACCAACACAACACGGTAAATTAACTGCGCTTCGGCTTTTTAGAAAAGAACACTTAAAATGAGAAGAAACCAAATGCACCGCTGCCGAGCCCACAGCTGCCCCCGGGCATCTCCAGCGCCCACCTTTGGTAGGCCCTTTCCTGCTGAGCACGGCCTGCTGCTCCTCGGTGACGCTCAGCCTCCGAACCACATCGGCCAGAGCCGACTTGAGCAGCTGGATGTCGTCCTCCTGCAGCTGGACTCGCTGCTCCAGGGAGGCGATGCGGTCTGTCACCTCCATGCTGCTGGCAGCAGAAGCGCTGTCATCTAGACGGAAGAAACAAGGAACAAGTGAGTCTCAACTGCTGCCCAGAGAAATCAGACCAGAGACACACACCAGCACGTTGCCATCACACAATAATAGTTAAAAACTAGAGACCATGGCTTCCCCGGTGGCTCAGTCGGTAAAGAATCTGCCTGCAGTGCAGGAGACCCACCGGAGTGAAGGAGACCTGGGTTCAATCCCTGGGTCAGGAAGATCCCGTGGAGGAGGAAATGGCAACCCACTCCAGTATTCTTGCCTGGGAAATCCCATGGACAGAGGAGCCTGGCAGGCTGCAGTCCGTGGGGTCACAAAAAGTCGGACAACACAACTTAGCAACTAAACAACAACAAACCTGACAAAGCAATAGTTCAGTTCAGTCGCTCAGTCATGTCTGACTCTCTGTGACCTCATGGACTGCACAGGCTTCCCTGTCCATCACCAACTTCTGGAGCTTGCTCAAACTCATGTCTACAGAGTTGGTGATGCCATCCAACCATCTCATCCTCTGTCACCTCCTTCTCCTCCTGCCTTCAATCTTTCCCAGCATCAGGGTCTTTTCCAATGAGTCGGCTCTTCGCATCAGGTGGTCAAAGTATTGGAGCTTCAGCTTCAGCATCAGTCCTTCCAATGAATATTCAGGACTGATTTCCTTCACGATGGACTGGTTGGATCTCCTTGCAGTCTAAGGGACTCTCAAGAGTCTTCTCCAACACCACAGTTTAAAAGCATCAATTCTTCAGTGCTCAGCTTTCTTTATGGTCCAGCTCTCACATCCATACATAACCACTAGAAAAACCATAGCTTTGACCAGATGGGACATTTGTCGGCAAAGTAATATCTCTGCTTTTTAACATGCTGTCTAGATTGGTCATAGCTTTTCTTCCAAGGAGCAAGCAACTTTTAATTTCATGGCTGCAGTCACCATCTGCAGTGATTTTGGAGCCCAAGAAAATAAAGTCTGTCAGTGTTTCCACTGTTTCCCCATCTATTTGCCATGAAGTGATGGGACTGGATGCCATGATCTTAATTTTCTGATCGTTGAGTTTTAAGCCAGCTTTTTCACTCTCCTCTTTCACTTTCACCAAGAGGCTCTTCACTTTCTGCCGTAAGGGTGGTGTCATCTGCATATTGGAGGTTACTGATATTTCTCCCACCTATCTTAATTCCAGCTTGTGCTTCATTCAGCCCAGCATTTTGCATGATATGCTCTGCATATAAATTAAATAAGCAGGGTGACAATATACAGCCTTGACAACTCATCATAGTTCTGTCTAGAATCACTAACTCATAATTTCTTAGCAAGGTTCATCAGGGCCCTCCATGGTCCTCTTGGCCTCTCCAACTCATCTTACACCCTTCTTCCCTTCTCTTTCTGAGTTCCTGTCAAACTATCCTTTCTCTCTTACTTTAAGGATTTGTATCTGCTGTTGCCTTTGCCTGAAGCATTTCCATGACCAAGTTGTGTTCTTTCAGTCTCAATTCAAATGGGAGTTTTTCAGA
The DNA here is from genome assembly GCF_029378745.1 of Bos indicus. NCBI lineage: Eukaryota > Metazoa > Chordata > Mammalia > Artiodactyla > Bovidae > Bos > Bos indicus. The sequence goes on along the minus strand of NC_091780.1, from coordinate 64,878,327 downwards.
GAATCTGGCTAATAACCTTTCCTAAAGTTGTTCTTTTCAATCACACTCACCTTGTTTCTTTTCTTTTCTTTCTGGACATGCCATGCCCTGGTGACTCAGCTGGTAAAGAATCCAAGACCTGGGTTTGATCCCTGAGTTGGGAAGATTCCCTGGAGAAGGGAAAGACTACCCACTCCAGTATTCTGGCCTAGAGAATTTCATGGACGGAGAAGGCAATGGCACCCCACTCCAGTACTCTTGCCTGGAAAATCATATGGACGGAGGAGCCTGGTAAGCTGCAGTCCAGGGGGTTGCTAAGAGTCGGACACGACTGAGTGACTTCACTTTCACTTTTCACTTTCACGCATTGGAGAAGGAAATGGCAACCCACTCCAGTGTTCTTGCCTGGAGAATCCCAGGGACGGGGGAGCCTGCTGGGCTGCCGTCTATGGGGTCGCACAGAGTTGGAAACGACTGAAGCGACTTGGCAGCAGCATAGTCCTTGGGGGTTGCAAAGAGTCAGACACGACTGATTGACTTTCACTTTCACTTTATGTAGAGAGGAGCCTGGTGAGCTTCAGTCCATAAGGGCACAAAGAATGGGATCGAATGAAATGACTTAGCACACATGCATGCAGTTTGCAGATGCTAGTTCCCCGATCAGGGATCAAACCTGCAGCGGAAGTGTGCAGTCTGTATCACCGGACCGCCAAGGAAGTCACATCCATCTTATTTCTTTCTTTCATAGCATCACCATGAACTAATTATATAATCACCTTGCTTGTTTGCTTACTGTTTATGTCTCCTAACTAACATGTAAGCATCATCAATCTCTTCTGCTTCTGGGTATGACGACTTCTCTTGGATACCCTGCAGAAAGGCATTGTTAAGCCTGCAAATCATACAAACAACAGAAGAAGTACTGGAGCGTGGACACAAGCACACAGACTACAGTGGGAGTTTGCACTCGCTTGGTGGAGGGAAGATGGGGAACTATAAAAAAAAAAAACAAAAAACTCCCTTTTTCATGATTTTTAGCCCTGGGCTAAGCAGTAAACTCACAGGTGGGTGAGGACACACGTGGAAAAACCTGCAGTCTTTTTGTCCCTAAAAAATAAAAAAACGAAGTCTGAAAACTGTGAACACTGTAGAGAGTGGAGAAATCCCGAAATGAAAAAAGCTAGAGGTGGGCAGGCCCCCAAACTCTGTCTCTTCATTTCTGACTGAATATCATGATATAAAATAGCACTGAAAAACTCATTAGACAATAGCGTTTGATTAATAACATGTTTTCTGAGCCATAAAATAATCTGCTTATGGAAAGTGAAAGTGAAATTTGCTCAGTTGTGTCCAACTCTTTTGCAATCCCACGGACTATACAGTCCATGGAATGAATTCTCCAGGCCAGAATACTGGAGTGGGTAGCCTTTCCCTTGTCCAGGGGATCTTCCCAACCCAGGGATTGAACCCAGGTCTCTCGCATTACAGACAGATTCTTAACCAGTTGAGCCACAAGGGAAGCCCAAGAATACTGAAGTGGGTAGCCTATCCCTTCTCCAGGGGATCTTCGTGACCCAGGAATCGAACTGGGCCTCCTGCATTGCAGGCAGATTCTTTACCAATTGAGCTATCAGGGAAGCCCCCAATCTGCTTATAGAATCATATTTGTTGAGTTGTCCAAGTGGACAGCAGCTTTGAGCAGGGTGCCACATCCATCGGCGGGGCCTGAACACACAGAACGTGCTGGCCAGCAAGCCCTGGACGGGACTCAGTCAGCCTCTGTCGTTCAACCTCATGTCTCATAATCAACATCACATAATCCAGCATGTAAGTCAGGCAGCTATCTGCTGCTCTATATTATCAACATTTATGATGCAAAACAGCATTCCAGTGGCTGTTTGTACATGCGTGCATGCCAAGTCGCTTCAGTCGTGTCCAACTCTGTGTGACCCTATGGACTTCAGCCCGCCAGGCTCCTCTGTCCATGGGATTCTTCAGGCCAGAACACTGGAGTGGGTAGATGTTCCCGTCTCCGGGTGATCTTCCCAACTTGGGGATCAAACTCCGGTCTCCGGCACTGCAGGTGGATTCTTTACCCTCTGAGCCACCAGGGAAGCCCAAGAACCTCCGTATCTGCCTTCAAACACAAGTGATTAAAAGCTTAAACATCTGATCTGCTGAAGAGGCCCTCCACTTGTGAGACTGGCTGCAGCTCTCCCCAGGCCACATAACCGCAGTGCTTATCAGATGCTGCCGGCACCGCTGCTTTCGCCGCCGTGGAACGTCTTCTGCTTCCGAGAGGAGTGACCCTAGAGATCAAACTCAGGCTTCTGGCAGCAGCGGCAGCTGCCTGGAGTTCTTAACCTTGTGCACAGAAAAGGCCAGTGTTGTTACCATGCCAATTCAGCTGAGGCCAAGCTGATTAGCATAATGAGCTACAAAACCCCAAGCTCGGTTTAACCAACACAAACCATTTCCAACCTCTGTGCATGGCACAGCACAGGATGGGCGAGTGCATCTGAATTCCATCAAAGAAAACCTCATGAGATTGGGAATCCGGCCCACATGAAACCTTCACAGGTTATTTATTTAAGTAATTTTCATTCGAAGGCCTCTGAAGTTCGCCTACAGAGGTCATTAAGATGGTGTTAACAAGAGGGCAGCTTGATCGGTTTTCAAAGTTTTCGCATTCTTTCAAGCATCACTGCACTTTGGGGTGTGTTAGGGGAAGCTTGGGAAAAGATGATACTCTCTGTATTATCACCTCTTGAGTTTTTAACTAGAACTGGCTGTGGCACTGCTCATTTCCTCAGGAAGACCTGGGGATCTATTTACACAGGGCGGGCAGGCTGTCCCTTTATCTCAGTATCGGTAACGATCCCTCAGATGGCGATGATGCTGTGTGCGAGGGGGTGGACAGGATTTAACGTGAGGCAGGACCGGCCCCACAGTGGGGCGAGCACCTCAGGGCAGATGTCTCAGCGGGCCAGCTGCTCTAGAAGACACTGTGCATCCTCTGCCAGCCACAGACCTTCCTGGGGCTGCAAGTCCAGCCTCCTGGCATTCTGTCAAGGTCTGAACACATTTCAGAAGACTGGTTCTTGGAAAAGATAATGATCAGGGTTACCTGCACTGGACTGTCTGGGTCTTGGGGCTTCTGAGAGGACACTGACCTGGGAGTCAAACTCAGCAGGGCTCAGCTCCTGGGTCTGGCACTTACGAACCGTGTGAGCTTGGCCAACGACTTGACCCCTCCAGGAATAACACCATAACCTGTCTTCTGAAGTTCTTGTGAGGTCAGAGGTTAATGTATACGAAACATCAAATAGGATGATGGCAATGGGTGCTCAACACAAATGGTAGTTTAGTATTTTCTTACTTGTTCATATCGCTTTATGGTTTTTAACTTTTTATTTTGTATCGGGGGATAGCCGATTAACAGCATTGTGATAGTTTCAGGTAAACAGCGAAGGAACTCAGTCATACATATACACGCATCCATTCTCCCCCAGACTCCCCTCCCGTCCAGGCTGCCACATAACACTGAGCAGAGTTCCATGCGCTACACAGTAGGTCCTTGATGGCTATCCATTTAAAATACAGCAGTCTGTACAGGTCCATCCCAAATTCCGTAGGTAGTCTAGGATTTCTATAGTTCATTGCTGCTAATAGTTTATCACAGCAAACAGCTAACACTGAAAACAGTGAAATCAACTTTAATAAGTTATTGAACACATCCTGCAAGTATGCGCAGTGTCTGCCCCATGAGATAGGCGGAGACTAAAGTAAAAAGTACCATTTCTGGCTCTGCAGCACCTTGATCAAGATGAGGAAATGTGACATAAGCTGAAGATGAAGAACAGTTTCATAACAGTCCTCTGCCATGACAGTAGGGCTTCCCTGTTGGCTCAGATGGTAAAGAATCTGCCTACAATGCAGGAGACCCAGGTTTGATTCCTGGGTCAGGAACATCCCCTGGAGAAGGAAATGGCAACCCACTTCAGTATTCTTGCCTGGGGAATTCCATGGACAGAGGAGCCTGGCGGGCTACTGTCCATAGGGTTGCAAAGAGTCGGACACAGTGAAGCAACTTAGCGTGCATGCAGGTGCTGTCATGGGAAAGTGTTAGTCACTCAGTCGTGTTTGACTCTTTGCAACCCCAGGGACTGTAGCCCGCCAGGCTCCTCTGTCCATGGGATTCTCCAGGCAAGAATACTGGAGTGGGTTGCCATGTCCTACTCCATGGGATCTTCCCAACCCAAGGATCAAACCTGCGTCTCTCACGTCTTCTGCATTGGCAGGCAGGTTCTTTACCATCTGACCCACCAGGGAAGCCTTGACAGTACCTGACTAGTGGCCAAAACACGTACCAAGCATTCCATCCAGGGCTCCATCTGGACTTGCTTCTTACGAGAACCTAGCCAAACGCCAGCTTCTTTCTGAGTTTCAAGTGACGTCAATAGGCCTGGTAGGTCCTATAGCACGCCTGGTTCCGTAGGTAAAAAGGTGACCTTGAGCTGTGCCGTTTACCTGGTCTTCATGCTGCTATTTGTGGCTATGACTTTCGAGCTTAATTACTGTTTACAGTAAAAAGTGGCACAAAAAGATCTTCAGGTAACTTATGTGTTTTATTTTATTAAAAAGGCAAGGAAAGTACACTTTTTTCTTCATTCATATAATTATCTCATTACCTAGAGATAAAAACAGACTCTTGACTCTAAATATCCTGGTGATATGAAGGTGCTGCTGTTATCTGAATGATGTTCCAGGAGGTCAACGTGGGGCTATTCAATTTAGAAGGTGAACTGAGAATCTGTCGCCTTTATTTTGAGGTGGCCTCTCTTTTCCTTAATTATTTAAAACATTAAGGATAGCACCAAACAGTAAAAGCTACCTTCACTTCCCACCCACCATGTGCCAAACCCTGGGTCTTATGGTGCATTATCTCCAACCCACATGACTTCTTCTTTTCCTTTTTTTTTTTGGCCAGCCCCTGCTGCATGTGGAATCTTAGTTCCCATACCAGGGATCAAACCCATGTCCCCTGCATTAGAAGACTCGAGTCTTAACCACTGGACTACCAGGGAAGTCCTCATACAACTGGCTCCATCTGGGTGTCATGCCTGTTTCAGAGATGAGATTGAAGAAGTTAGGCTTTTCACCCACATCATCTAAGTCATGCAGTGAACGCAGCAAGGCAAGGGCGAGCCTTTACATGGGACTCTGGAGTCCCTCCAATTGACAAGTACTCATTCCAGTAGGACGTGTGTGGTACTAAGCATAAAATAAATGTATAATTTTTGCATCATTTTACCTTTCCAAAATATTAGACAAATGCTATTTAGAAAAAGTCTTATAGGGTTCTAGTATTTTAGGAACCAATCACAAAAGCAATAAGGACTAACGATGTCTCAATAATCTGCAGGTAGACATCTCACGTAAAAGCTGGCTTTCTGTATCATGCACTGCTTGCAGAAAAGTTATACCACGACAGCATTCACTAACAAAAGAAATACGGGACCAGGCAGTGCAGACACGCAGCATGTGCTCCGTTACTCTCAGGTCTGGATTTCAGCCCTTCTGTCAGATCTGCGGTCCTGGACACCACCCCTGGCTGAAGGGTTCCAGCTTTATTTCACTTCTAAGACTCTGGCTTCCCCTTTGATCATCTGGGTAGGTCAGGAACTGAGTCTTGTTCATCCCGGGGCTGGACCTGCCACTTGAGCTCTGGCTCTGAAATTCATCACATCATAGAAAATGACAAGAGCTGACCCTATCCCATTAGTAAACCTGTTTCAAATGACGTTGAGCTCATGTTTGTATACTTGATTGTAAAAGTATTCTATAGTCCCTGACTGATATAAAATACTATATATATAAATCAGTCGCTGCCATTGTGACTGATTAAAGGAGCTTCAGCAGAGTCTCTTGAATCTGGAAGGAAATCGTATCAAGATCTTTTATGAGTCTTGCGTTGTGAAACAGTGGTGCTGAACACCTGAAAAAACACATAGGATCACCCTAAGAAGCGATACGTGCCTCATTTGAATTTAGATGACACAGAGCTTAAAGCTAACAAACCTCCCATTAAATTCAACAAGATGTTACTAAGCATCTTCTGGGCCAGACACTGTGACCTTCCTAACCTTAGGGCTCCCTACCTAGCAGAACAGAGACTGGTCAACAAATAAGTATCCCAGAAAAACGGACACAGACCAGAGAGCAATTAAACTGTCCCCACCCCATCTCCATCACGCACTGGGCAAAAAGCCGGCTGGAGATGTAACACAGGGACTAGACAAACCTAGAGCAAAACACAGGTGGAGCGCAGAGTAGGGTTCCGGGGGAGCTGCTGGGTTTCAATTAATGCATGACAGATGAAACAGAAGGGAAAGAATAAGAACAGTCACTTATGGAAAGACCAGCCTTGAAATTCTCTGGTTGTGTATTTAGGAAATGTGTTGATTACTTTATCTTGAAATATGCTCTAATTTCATTTTGCCTAACGATAGTTACCAAGCCAGCAAAGACTTCCCACAGAGCCCTGAGATTTCTTGAAACCCTTAGAATGCTTATTTAACACTTAACACTTTAATGTTCATTTCTAATACTATACACACTTCCACATGCACACACACACACACACATGTAGACACACACCTGCATGCACACACACCCTTAACTTTGCAGAAGAAATTCTGTCTTGTTTCTGTTAGAAATTTAAAGACCTAGATATCGTAAAATGGTTAATACCTTTTCCATCCATTTTACATTTTTTTTAACCCTGAATTTTCCAGATTTAATAAATATCTTTGACAGCCTAGTACATGTCAAGCCTGATTTTCACTTCAGAGAACATGACTTTAATGAGCACAGTTCATGTAAAAGCAACACAAACCTGCAGGGGGTGAATTCTACAAGGGAGGAAAAGTATTTTCAAGACATCCTTTGAGCAAACATCTTGAAGTCTCCCAGGACTAAGGACCAGGATTACTAAACCTCAGTGCCCCCAAGAGCATAAGCAAGCAATGACATTAAAATCAAGAAATTAATATAGTAATTCTAAGATCTTTGACTCTAGTGTGGTCATAAAGGAATTCTTATCACATGGGGAAAAGTGAGGTTTCCGGTAAGAGACATCCCCACTGTACAGTTTTAAAACAAACAAGAGATGCTCCCAACAATGTGTGAAGTGATTGGCCCTAAAACTTGAGCTTTGCTCTGAAGTTCAGAAGCACCACACTAAGGCAGGAATGGCATGTCCAGTCTTTGGGACAGCTGGGATGAGGGAGTGGGGCAAGGGGAGGAGGGGGAAGAGAGGGGAGGAGAGGGAAAAGAGGGGAGGGGAGGGAAGAGAGGAGCAGGGGGAAGAGAGGGGAGGGGGGGAAGAGAGGGGAAGGAGGGGGGGTGGGAGAGGAGAGGAGGGGAGGAGAGAGAAGCCAAGAGGAGGGAGAAGAAAAAAGACGAAAGCTTTGTAACAAAGCTCCTAGCAAGTCATGCAGGATCCCCAAATCCTTACCATAAAAGGCAAGATTAAAATTTTGGAGGTGGGGAAGGGGAGAGCAGACAGAATAACAAGCACAAGAGTGGGACTTGATAGAGATCTAAAAGCAGAGCCTACGTTTCTATTCCACGTGGAGGCGAGTGCAGCATGCACTCATTTTATTTGTTGTACACCACTCCATCCGAGGTCCTCACTTCCTAAACGGACTTAACAAAAAATATCTAAAAAGGTAGCTTTAACAAGTCTTTATTTGATACAATGGATTTAAAACCTTTCAGTAAAAGAAATAAAATGAAAGCTATTCTCGTTATTTTTTCTATTAATTTCCATTAGTATAAAAATGTTTTGATTTAAAGTTCTCTACAGGTACATTACCCATAACACTGACTGTCTTCTAAAGTGAACTGTTTTGATTAGTTTTAGATAATATTCCCCTGCACGAAAGCCTATGCTTTTATTAATTGAGATGAAGGTCAGAAAAGCACATTTAAATGGCCTGAAATACACCACAGGGGCTAAAGCCAGACCACTGGTTCTTCAAGATACAACTTTTTAAAACATCCTGGAAACCAGTGCTCTGTCTTCAGGATGATAAGCCAGACATGCCTGGTTCATGGATGACCTTACAAGGGAAAATACCTAGGTTCTCATTGTACAGATTACCTTTTAGGTTCCTATCAAAAAAGTGGAGCTACAACACTCTAAGGTTAGACTCTAAAAGGATGTTTGAACTCTAACCTCTCCCAACCACATTCTTTTCTGTAATTACCATTACTGTAAAATTTTTTCTTCCCCCTTTTTTATTGACATTGTGTAACTACATTTTTTTTTTCAAGGTGTCATCAACTTCTGCTTCGAGCCAAGATGGAGCAACAGGGACCAGATTTGCCATCCCACCTAAAACAGCTAAAAAGAACAGACGAGATTTATTATACTGTGGTTTGTCAAGACACGACATCAGACAGTGAGGGCAGTGACTGCTCAGAGAGGACAAGCAGAGGTGAGCCCTATGACTGCCCCAGGGCACAGCCAGAAGAGTTCCCAGGAAGCGATACCAGGGGGGGCCAGGTGGAGCCTGGGGGGTCTCCTTTGGTGGGGGAGACAGTGCTGGAAGTCCAGAAAAGCCAAAATGATGAGAGTTCAGAGGGCAGAATACCAAAGTGGAGAGACCCACAAAGAGAGGACACTCCAGGGATGTGCAGAGAATGCCTGCAAGTCTTTGGCTGAGAAGCCGTCAGCACTAATATGTGAGGAGATTACCCGGGTCTTGGGCAGGAGCCACCCAATAAGAATAAAGACAGCCACTCCAGAGCTCACACAGGGCCGCTAACAGTTCCTGTCAGGCTGAGCTAGGGTGGAAAACCACAAAATCCACAGGGTACTGGGTAGAGAACACAGAGGATTTTACCCTAGACTAAATGCTACTCTGCTTCCCCCTAATGAAGCTGAAGGGCAAGACTTGAAAGAATCAAACTGTTTCCAAGTAACTTAACCACATCCCAGAACAAGGCTCAAAAAATTTATGGGAATATAAAATATCCATCTCTCAACAAGGTAAAATTCATGTCTGGCATCAAATAAAAAACCACCAGGCATTCAAAGAAGCAGGAAAATATGACCCATAAGAAGGAAAAGAACCAACTGACAGAACTAACCCAGAAAAGATAGAATTACGAGGCAAGGAAATTAAAGCTATCGTAACTGCATTGCCTACGTTCCAGAAGCTACAAGAAAGAAATGAATGTGTTAGGAAGATGCATGGAAGACATATATTAATATATAAAATAAGGAAAACTTCTAGAGATGAAAACCATATCACACTAGATGAGAGTAACTGAAAGGATGAATGGACGTGAAGAAACAGCAATAGAAACTACCCAAGATGGAATTCAGAGGAAAAAACAGACTCAAAAGAGGGAGGAAGAGATAGAGAAAAGATGAGCGAGAATGAAGCATCAGAAGAGTCATAAGGAAACTTCAAGTGTCCTAATATCTACATAGCTCAAGTCCCTGAGGAGATGAAACCAGTCAGTCCTAAAGGAAAACAACCCTGGAAGGGACTGGAAGGACTGTGGCTGAGGCTGAAGCTCCAATACTCTGGCCACCTGATGCAAAGAGTTGATTCACTGGGAAAGACCCTGAAGATGGGAAAGACTGAAGGCAAAACTCGCTTCTGCTGCTTGATCCAACCATCCACTCTCAGGTATTCACCCAAGAGAAAACAAAAACATGGGCGCATACAAAGACTGGAAATAGCCCAAACGTCCACCAACAAATGAATACCTAAACAAACTGTGGTATGTCCATACAACGGATATACTAGTCGGGAATAAAAGTATACTAACATGTAACTAATAAAGTACATTAACAAGTAACTAATAAAATTCATTAACAAGCAACAACACAGAGGAATGTCAAAACAATTATGCTGAGTAAAAAAACCAGAAAATAGAGTACATGCAGTATGATTCCATTTATATCAAACCACACAAGATGCAAACCAATCTATAACGACAGAATATCAGTGGTTGAAGAGGTGGGTGAAGCAGAACGATGATGGAGGGCCGCAAAGAAACTCCAGGGCTTGATGGCTATCTTCATTATCTTGATTGTGGTTATGATTTCCTGGATACACGCATATGTCAAAACTTATCAAATTGCTCATTTAAGTATGTTTAGATTACTGTATGTCAATGATACTTCCAGAAAGCTTTTTTTTCTTTTAAGGGGAGAAAAGCAGTAGCAGGAAAAACAAGAAAGAAAAAAAAAAGTATGTACATTTTAATGATTCCAGAAAATCCAGTGTTACAAGGTACCAAAAATCCTTTGTGGAATGAGGCAAAATACGAAAGATTAGAAAATATTTGGCTTGGATAAAGAAACAAAAAGGATAAATTGAACTGTTTCTGGACCTAAAGCTTATAACAGACGTTTTCTTAATGGACTTAAAAAAAAGAAAAATAGTTTTGATCAAGTTCAGTGCTATATATTCAGAAGTCACAGCAAAACGACATTTCCCCCACCTCCCATCCCCCAATTTAACTCAGAATAGCTTTTAAAATTCTCTTGAAGTTCCTCATTCCAAATTCCATAAAAGAGACAAATTCCCTGGCTCACAGCTGCTGGTTGCCTGAAGCGAGCGGTGCCTCGGAGCCCAGGGCTCAGGTCCAAGACCCTGAAGACGCACTTCCATGGTACCTGTCCCTGAGGGTTGCAGTCTCCCCCCGACCTGGTTCTCTTTCCACTGAGAGTTCAGAGAGTGAGACTGAGATTAAACAACCAACAGAACCATTCGGTGAAAACACTCAGATCTATCCACAAAGACATTTCGCCTCTGCACATTCAAAACCCTGCTTCCAGCCCCCACCAAAACGCACTGGCAAATACTTCGTGGAGCACAAATCCATCACATGTCACTGTCAAAGGGCATTCAAATAACACAATGGACAATCTAGTTCTCTCATCTTTTTAACATATTTGAAAAGGATATTGGTGCATTTGAGTTGTGGCAGCTTCCCAAAGTGAAATTCTGCAGCCTGATTCTTTATTCAAGTACCGTGTGACGTTTAATCTGAAAGATGAACTCTAGAAAAGATGAGGGGGCGGTGAGCCAAGAGAGTGGGAGAGGGAGGAGATGACTGAAATAACCTTGTCAGTCCAGAACCCCTGGAGAATAACATTCCTAGAAAGTTGAGCATTAGGAGGGGTCATCCTTTTAAGGAGCACAATTTTTTTAAAAAGTTTCAACCATTTTGTGTAATAACAGAATGATAAAAATGGTCAAAGGACTTGAGTAGACATTTGTCCAAAGAAAATATACAGATGGCCACTAAGCACATGAAAAAATGTTCGACATCATTAGTCATTAGGGAACTGTAAATCAAAACCACAATGAGCCAGCCCTTCATCTCATACACCAGGAGGGGTAAGATCAACAAAATTGAAAATGACAAGTGCTGGCAAGGACGTGGAGGAACTGAACCTTGTGCACGGCTGGTAGGAAAGTATTAATAAACTGGCACAGCCTCTGTGGGACACAGGGCGGCAGTTTCTCAAGAAGGTGAACACAGAATTATCAATTACCATTCCACCCCTAAGGTGGTGGCTGCTGTTCAGTCGCTAAGTCACATCTGACTCTTTGTGACCCCAGAGACTGCAGCGCTCCAGACTCCCCTGTTCTTCACCATCTCCCAGAGTTTGCTCTGACTCACGTCCATTGAATCGGTGACGCCATCCAACCATCTCATCCTCTGTCACCCCCTCCTCCTCAATCTCCAGGGTATACACCACAGATATCTGAAGACAGGGATGTCTAAAGGGTATCTGTGCACTCATGTCATAGGAGCCTTAGTCACAACAGCCGAAAGTTAAGAGACGGGGAATGAATAGAGAAAACGCGGTCTTTCCACAAATGGAATACTACTCAGGTAAAAAAGAAATGAAGTTGTGATACATGCTACAACATGGACGGAACTTGAAAACGCTATGCCAAGTGAAATCAGCAGTTATAAAAAGCCAAATACTGTATGATCCCACTTATATGAAGGGCTTCCCTGGTGGCTCAGATGGTACAGAAGGCACCTGCAATGCAGGAGACTCGGGCTTGATCTTTGGGTTGGGAAGATCCTCTGGAGGAGGAAATGGCAACCCACTCCAGTATTCGTCCCTGAATAATCCCCTAGACAGGAAGAGGACGGAATGTCTAGAATAAGCAAGTTCACAGAGGCAGAAAGCAGATTAGAGATCACCAGGACATGGGGCTGGGGTGGGGGGGGGGAATTGGGAGTTATTGGCTAAAGGGGACTGTTTTGTCTGGTGTGATGAAAACATTTTGGAAATAGATGCTGGTGACGGTTGTACAACGATGTGACTCTAATTAATGTCACTGAATTTGTGCACTTAAAAATGGTTAAAATCTCAAATTTTGTTATATGTATTTTACCACAATAAAAAATGTACCCCCCGAACTTCAACCATTTTGAATGACTGGCAATGACCCGTCCATCCTTTAGGTCCCCTGCTCACCAGGCAGCGGAGGCTGCAGGCTGGACAGGAGCACAGGTGACGTGCAGTGGGATAGAGAAAGCGTGACGGGCCCTCAGACCACCCCAGAGGTGACCGTGGGTGCTGAGTTTTAAAGGCGTGAAGGAGCCAAACAGAAAAAAGGGCAGCCCAGGACGCGCCGTGTATGTCTGTGTAAGAACAGCTAAGGGAGGGCTCCCAACAAGGGCGCACACACGCACCTGGTGTCTTAAAATAAAGAAAAGCAAGGGTGTGAGGAAAAGGGAAGCTTTGTGCACGGTTGGCGGGAATGTAAATTGGTGCAGCTACTATGGAAAACAGTATGGAGGGTCCTCAAAACACGGAAGACAGAACTACCCTACGACCCTGCAATTCCACTCCTGAAAATGTATCTGGAAAACACGAAAACACTGATTTGAAAAGATACAGGCGCCCCCATGTTCGGAGCAGCACTATCTAACTGCCGGGACGTGGAGGCGACCTACGTGCCCGTCAGCACGTGGCCGGGTAAGGGTGGTGTGGTTAACACACATCCGCAGGGAACACCACTCAGCCGTGAAAAGAACGAAGCTCTGCCATTTGCAGCCAACAAGAATGGACTTGGAGGGCGTTACGCTAAGTGAAATATGTCAGACGGAGAGACAAACACTGCATGATATCACTTACCTGTGGGATCCAAAAAAAATACAACAAACCAGTGAATCAAACAAAAGAGGAGGAGACTCAAGATGCAGGGAACAAACCAGAGGCTACCAGTGCAGAGAGGGGAGAGGTGAAGGGACTTACATAACGAAACCTACTCCCTTACAATGCTGGAGGCTGGAAGCCCAAGACGAAGGCGTTGCAGGGCCGGGTTCTCCTGAGGCCTCACTCTCCATCTTGCAGACGACTGTCTTCTCTGTGCGTCCCCATGAACATCTGTGTCCTCGTCTCCTCTCCTTACACGGACACCAAGCAGGCTGCATCAGGGTCCACCCTAGTGACTGTTAGGGCTTCCCAAGTGGCACCAGTGTCAAGAGCCCTCCTGCCGCTGCAGGAGACACAGAGACAGGGGTCTGATCCCTGGGAGGGGAAGATCCCCTGGAGAAGGAAATGGCAACCTGCTCCAGTATTCTCGCCTGGGAAAACCCACAGACAGAGGAGCCTGGTGGGCTACAGTCCATGGTGCTGCAAACACACACACACACACACGACCTCATCTTAACCTCATTAACTCTATCAAGACTCTCTCTCCAAATAAGATCACGTTCTGAGGTTCTAGGTGGTAAGGGCTTCAACAGATGAATCTGGGAGTAGGCACGATTCGGCCCATAACAGAGTGTTTGCAGCACCCACGCCTTCTAGGTCCACATGCTCTACAAGGATATTGACACAGTGCTAGGACCTACCAGGTACGGCTGCCCTGCCAGGGATCTGCCGGCCGCTAAATGGCTCTCTGTGGACTGTGACCGCCTTCATCACTGTGGTATTTATTCTGCACCTAGTGTGTGTATAATGCCTGGCTCTGAATGAATGAGAAAATAAATGGATGAATTTACTGACACTCTAGCTCACTCAAATCCGTATCTGGAACCACTTTGAATAGTCTTCTCTGCTGTTCTGACCCACAATCGGGTTCTGTCCCCCATCAATACAAAAGTCTGTTTGTAGAACATTCCTGGTCACAACAAAGTTCTAAACGCACTCTGTTCCTGACTCATTTTCTCTCTTTGGCTTTGACGAGACTTCAGCTTTCTTCCTCTAAAATGGAATCACATCTGAAATGTTCAGAGTATCATGTGCGCTTTGCCCTAAGACATCAACCAAGAAGCAGGGTAATACTGAAATCAGACACCACCACTGTCTTACAGAGTGACACCGTCAGTGAGCAAAGCAGAGCGCCATTCACGGTGGGAAAGGAACCAGGGTTCATTTTCACAAGACTGATGGGAGCCACGGAGGGCTGTGGCATGTGGCTCAGTGTAACGATGCTCCGGATGGTAGTCCCCTGGTGGAGGGAGTGGTTGGGACTGGAATGCAAGCCCCTCCTTGACAGGTGCTCAGCTCGTCCACAGAACTTTGTTTTTAGTACTTATTAATGAACAGTATGAAAAGGCAAAATGATAGGATACTGAAAGAGAAACTCCCCTCGTCAGTAGGTGCCCAATATGCTACTGGAGATCAGTGGAGAAATAACTCCAGAAAGAATGAAGCGATGGAGCCAAAGCAAAAACAGTACCCAGCTGTGGATGTGACTAGTGATAGAAGCAAGGTCCGATGCTGTAAAGAGCAATAATGCATAGGAACCTGGAATGTCAGGTCCATGAATCAAGGCAAATTGGAAGTGGTCAAACAAGAGATGGCGAGAGTGAATGTTGACATTCTAGGAATCAGCGAACTGAAATGGACTGCAATGGGTGAATTTAACTCAGATGACCATTATATCTACTACTGCAGGCAGGAATCCCTCAGAAGAAATAGACTAGCCATCATGGTCAACAAAAGAGTCCGAAATGCAGTACTTGGATGCAATCTCAAAAATGACAGAATGATCTCTGTTTGTTTCCAAGGCAAACCATTCAATATCACAGTAATCCAAGTCTATGCCCCAACCAGTAATGCTGAAGAAGCTGAAGTTGAATGGTTCTATGAAGACCTACAAGACCTTTTAGAACTAACACCCAATAAAAGATGTCCTTTTCATTATAGGGGACTGGAACGCAAAAGTAGGAAGTCAAGAAACACCTGGAGTAACAGGCAAATTTGATCTTGGAATATGGAATGAAGCAGGACAAAGACTAATAGCGTTTTGCCAAGAAAATGCACTGGTCACAGCAAACACCCTCTTCCAACAACACAAGAGAAGACACTATACATGGACATCACCAGATGGTCAACACTGAAATCAGATTGATTATATTCTTTGCAGCCAAAGATGGAGAAGCTCTACACAGTCAGCAAAAACAAGACCAGGAGCTGACTATGGCTCAGACCATGAACTCCTTATTGCCAAATTCAGACTTAAATTGAAGAAAGTAGGGAAAACCAGTAGACCATTCAGGTATGACCTAAATCAAATCCCTTATGATTATACAGTGGAAGTGAGAAATAGATTTAAGGGCCTAGGTCTGATAGATAGAGTGCCTGATGAACTATGGAATGAGGTTCGTGACATTGTACAGGAGACAGGGATCAAGACCATCCCCATGGAAAAGAAATGCAAAAAAGCAAAATGGCTGTCTGGGGAGGCCTTACAAATAGCTGTGAAAAGAAGAGAAGCAAAAAGCAAAGGAGAAAAGGAAAGATATAAGCATCTGAATGCAGAGTTCCAAAGAATAGCAAGAAGAGATAAGAAAGCCTTCTTCAGCGATCAATGCAAAGAAATAGAGGAAAACAACAGAATGGGAAAGACTAGAGATCCCTTCAAGAAAATTAGAGATACCAAGGGAACATTTCATGCAAAGATGGGCTTGATAAAGGACAGAAATGGTATGGACTTAACAGAAGCAGAAGATATTAAGAAGAGATGGCAAGAATACACAGAAGAACCGTACAAAAAAGATCTTCACGACCCAGATAATCACGATGGTGTGATCACTGACCTAGAGCCAGACATCCTGGAAATGTGAAGTCAAGTGGGCCTTAGAAAGCATCACTACGAACAAAGCTAGTGGAGGTGATGGAATTCCAGTTGAGCTATTCCAAATCCTGAAATACGATGCTGTGAAAGTGCTGCACTCAATATGCCAGCAAATTTGGAAAACTCAGCAGTGGCCACAGGACTCGAAAAGGTCAGTTTTCATTCCAATCCCAAAGAAAGGCAATGCCAAAGAATGCTCAAACTACTGCACAATTGCACTCATCTCACACGCTAGTAAAGTAATGCTCAAAATTCTCCAAGCCAGGCTTCAGGAATATGTGAACCGTGAACTTCCAGATGTTCAAGCTGGTTTTAGAAAAGGCAGAGGAACCAGAGATCAAATTGCCAACATCCGCTGGATCATCAAAAAAGCAAGAGAGTTCCAGAAAAATACCTATTTCTGCTTTATTGACTATGCCAAAGCCTTTGACTGTGTGGATCACAATAAACTGTGGAAAATTCTGAAAGAGATGGGAATACCAGACCACCTGACCTGCCTCTTGAGAAATGTGTATGCAGGTCAGGAAGCAACAGTTAGAACTGGACATGGAACAACAGACTGGTTCCAAATAGGAAAAGGAGTATGTCAAGGCTGTATATTGTCACCCTGCTTATTTAACTTGTATGCAGAGTACATCATGAGATACGCTGGACTGGAAGAAACACAAACTGGAATCAAGATTGCCGGGAGAAATATCAATAACCTCAGATATGCAGATGACACCACCCTTATGGCAGAAAGTGAAGAGGAACTAAAAAGCCTCTTGATGAAGGTGAAAGTGGAGAGTGAAAAAGTAGGCTTAAAGCTCAACATTCAGAAAACTAAGATCATGGCATCTGGTCCCATCACTTCATGGGAAATAGATGGGGAAACAGTGGAGACAGTGTCAGACTTTATTTTTCTGGGCTCCAAAATCACTACAGATGGTGACTGCAGCCATGAAATTAAAAGACACTTACTCCTTGGAAGGAAAGTTATGACCAACCTAGACAGCATATTCAAAAGCAGAGACATTACTTTGCCAACAAAGGTTCGTCTAGTCAAAGCTATGGTTTTTCCTGTGGTCATGTATGGATGTGAGAGTTGGACTGTGAAGAAGGCTGAGCGCCAAAGAATTGATGCTTTTGAACTGTGGTGTTGGAGAAGACTCTTGAGAGTCCCTTGGACTGCAAGGAGATCCAACCAGTCCATTCTGAAGGAGATCAGCCCTGGGATTTCTTTGGAAGGAATGATGCTAAAGCTGAAACTCCAGTACTTTGGCCACCTCATGCGAAGAGTTGACTCATTGGAAAAGACTCTGATGCTGGGAGGGATTGGGGGCAGGAGGAGAAGGGGATGACAGAGGATGAGATGGCTGGATGGCATCACTGACTCGATGGCCGTGAGTCTGAGTGAACTCCGGGAGTTGGTGATGGACAGGGAGGCCTGGCGTGCTGCAATTCATGGGGTCGCAAAGAGTCGGACACGACTGAGCAACTGATCTGATCTGATCTGATCTGAATGTATTTATGTATTAGGCTGTGCAGGGTCTTAGCCATGGCACATGGGGTCTTCTTTGCAAGATGCTGGATCCTTTTTGTTGTTGTCACGGACAGACTCTCTAGTTGTGGCACACAGGCTCTGGAACACACTGGCTCAGTAGTTATGGTGTGTGGGCATAGCTGCTCTGTGGTATGTGGGATCTTATTTCCCCAACCCACGATGGAACCCACGTTCCCTGCACTGCAAGATGGATTCCCAACTACTGGAGCACCAGGGAAGTCTCCAGCCACAGAATTTAACTGTATCCCTCCTGTTCAAAATCAGTGCATGGAAACATACTTAAAATGCTACAAAGTTTCCAGATGCAAATGGTCACCCCTCACAAGAATGAACACTCAGGATAAGCCAGTTGCTGTATGTACGCTTGCGCACTAAGGCCTTTCTGCTGCTGTAGGTAGGGATCTACACTTGCTTAGGGTAAAGCTGAGAAGGGAAAGTGTCAGTCACTCAGTCGTTGTCTGATTCTTTGCGACCCCATGGACTGTAGCCTGCCAGGCTCCTCTGTCCACGGGATTTTCCAGGCAAGTATACTGGAATGGGATGCCGTTTCTTCCTCCGGGGGGAATCTTCCTGACCCAGGGATCAAACCCAGATCTCCTGCATTGCAGGCTGAGTCTTTACCATCTGAGCCACCAGGGAAGCCCAAAGTTGAGATGTAAGACTCAAGTCTTCATGTCTGTGAATCAAGATAGCTAACATCTAAAACAATTTTTTTTAAACATGAAAGAACCTTCCTTTCCCCTATTTTCTCTCCACAGCTTGACCGTTCACTATAGTAGAATTCTGGGAACTGGTAAGGGGAAATCCATGGCATCCACGTACATGGCCAGGGGCTGTCACTGCTGAAGCTGGTGATTGAGTCAGTGAACTTGGGAAAAGCTCCCGGGATGCTCCAGGCACTGCTCTGGTGCTCAGGCGACAGTCCCATCCCTCGGGAGCATGGAGGCTCACGTGGAAAACCTCAGAGTCCATAGGCTACGGTGAGTGCTGGATCAGCTATGACCATGTGGTCCTGATGGACAGGAGGTGTGGTAGGCAGGGCAGAGACTGCAGTCGGACATTCAGTTCTGCCTCTTTCCAGCTCGGAGATACTGGGCAACTGTTGATCTCTCCGAGCCTGCATCTCCTTATGATAAAGTATTATACATACTCTAAGTGTTAGACAGGAGACTGAAATTGGAAATAAGGCACAGGGAAGTCCTTGGCTCCTAACCACATTACTCAGCTATGCTGTTTCAGTTGAGCAACCAGGCAGAACTTCCTGGAGGAAATGGTACTTGACCTGGAGCGATACTAAGTGATCCCTGGACAACTCATTCCACGTCATCTCAGTCACTGGTTCATTTACTTCAGAGGACTTACACACTCTAGGAAGCGACCTTGTTCACTCTTGCTTGCTTGCCCACTGTCCCTGTCCCACTAGGATGTAAGGGCCTCCTGGAGTTTGCTTTCTTCACTGCTCTTTTCCCAGAGCCTAGAAGCGGGCTTGGCAAGCTGGAGGCATGCAATAATAAACGTGTTGGAAGATTAAGTAAACCAACCCTCCTCCAATGCTGTGTCCACGGCCTTTCCAACACGCTGTTTCATCTGTCTCCACAACGAACAGGCCATTGGGATTGATGTTATTTGGACACTTAGCCCAATTTTTAAAAAAAGGTTTATTTTTGTTTTATTTTTGGCTGTACTGGGTCTTTGCTGCTGCACATGGGCTTTGTCTGGTTGCGGTGAGCTGGGGGCCCCTCTCTGGGTGCGGTGTGAGGGCTTCGCGCTGTGGTGGTTTCTCTTTTGTGGAGAACCGGCTCCAGGCACCTGGACTTCAGTAGTTGTAGCTCCCAGGCTCTAGGTCATGAGCTCAATAGCTGTGGTGCACGGACTCAGATGCCCTGTGGCAAGTGATATCTTCCTAGACCAGGTATCAAAGCGGTGTCCCTTGCATTTCAAGGTGGATTCTTAACCACTGACTACCAGGGAAGTCTCTAACCCAGTTTTCCAGATAATAGAAATTCAGCCTCAGAGAGGATGGACCACCTGTGGGCCCAAGGTCTCCTTTCAGTTCTCATGAAGCCAGGCCCTGGCACCCTCTGCCATGCCAACTCCACCAGAAGGGACCCCGGGTCTGACCGGGACACGGCTCTGCCAGGCCAGGGCAAGAGCATCGCCCAGGGCAGCTGACAAGGCCCACGTACAGGGCAACGCTGCTGGAGCTGGGAGCCAGCACCAGCCTAAGAAAGGAAGCTATTCTGCCGGCAGTAGGGTCTCCGAAGTGGCAATTTTGTACAAAGAAATGGAGTCAGTGTAAAAAGATGCTGGTTACACATCTTAGGGCGGCCTCCCTAGCAGCCCCTGGAGCTGACGGGCATGGCAGGACAGTGAGTCTTGGGGATGGGGGATGTGTGTGTGTATGTGTGTGTGTGTGGTGGTGGGGTGGGGGGGGCTTGGTCCTCTTCCCGGAGGAGACGGCTGCTGGACGGCCGGCCGTCGGCGTGCAGGGACCCAGTTTGTCGAGGCCCTGGCGCTTATGTGAATCCAGAAAACACAGATGGGTTGGACTGGTGACAGCCAGCATGTCTGGTGGGGCACAGCAGGCCAAGAAGAGGGAGTGCTAAAATATGAAAAGCTCGAGAGAGGTTCCGGCAGCCTGAAACGGGGACCGAAGGAGTGGAAATAAAGACACAGTTGGCAAGAGGAGATGGGCGAGGTGTGGACCAGCAGGTCCGCTCCGAGGGGGCGTCCTCGACCACCGACCCGTGCGGGCAAGTGCAATGGCCTTTCATGTGGGATACGTGACAACAGAAGGAACATAATGGCATCTTAGAACCAAAGTGTTCACCACAATCACCCGGGTCTGGGAGACACGGCCAACAGGCTGAGAAAGGACCTGGGGTGGGGGATGGGGTGGGAAAATGGAGTCCATGTGAATAAAGGAAAGTGAAGGGAGAGAGGGACGGGATGCGGGGCGGGTCTCTGCTTCCCTCACCCCTCACTGGGGGGTCCGCCCCCTCAGAGCATGGGTGGGAACAGTGATGACCTGTAACCCTGAGTGAATTATCATTCCAGTGATATCTGGGCGAGAGCTGTGGAAATGTTAATGTACCTTATAAATATAAGGGATTATCACTAGTGTTATTCAAACAATTGAATTGTTAAATGATTATTCATCGACCATCGTGGTTCCCTACACACACACACACACACACACACACACTCACTCACATACATTCTCATATATATAGCTCCTGCATTTGATATTCAAAAACGCCATTCGTGACAGTGCCATGGTCTATAAAGGTAGAATTTTTTTTTTTTTTTCAAAAGATCCTTAGAATGACAAGTAGTCCTAACCATCCTGGAAACAGACATCGTCTGCCCTCCGGTTAGATGCCGGAGCTTCTATTTGCAATCGTGTGCAACCACCTCGCAGGCTGCAAAATGCCTTTGTTCAGAAAAGAGCAATCCCATCTCTCGTTTCTGCACACCAGGCTGTCTGCTTCTATCACTCGGTGTTCCACAGCGACGCGCCCTCGCTGAAGCTGTGCTCCTACCTGCCTTCCTGATGTACTGCCCTCCTAACAGGCAGTGCACTTTCTAGTGTTCCAGCCACAGGTACGCTTGCTGTTAATGCTCTGCGGTTAGCCACAGAGATGCTTTATAGAGCTGACACATGAGCAGACAAACGCACTGTAGATCCTAATCTAAATGCTGGTTGGATCTGCTCCTGTTCCACGGCATTACTCGCTGCCACGTGGTGTAGAACCCCTAGACTTGAGAGAGATGAGTGCCCCCTTCCTAGGGGCAGAGGGCAGCCAGGGTAACAAACAGAGCCCTTTAAGGAGCCGGGATAGGGGTGTGTTACATCAAATAAGCCCTTTAACTCTCCCTTCACTTCTCTCATCTGTACCATAGGGGTCATGATCTGATTTCACAAGGTCACCAAGCTGAGAGGCTTGGATTTAAAGAGCTCTATATGAAAGCAGGAATAATTTTAATAAGTTA
Source organism: Bos indicus (assembly GCF_029378745.1). Classification (NCBI taxonomy): domain Eukaryota; kingdom Metazoa; phylum Chordata; class Mammalia; order Artiodactyla; family Bovidae; genus Bos; species Bos indicus. The sequence continues at coordinate 64,856,667 of NC_091780.1, read as the reverse complement.
GTGCAAGGATCTGTTCTTGGAGTAGGAAATAGCAACCAGCTCCATATTCTTGCCTGGAAAATCCCACAGACAGAGGAGCTTGACGGACTGTAGTCCATGGGGTCACAAAGAGTCAGACAGGACTGAGCCACTGAGCCTAAGAATCTCTTCTACAATAACCATGTAAATTACCAGCCTCTGCTTTCACTTGCAAATGAAGTCAGAGGAGACTACCTTTTTTTTTTTTTGGCCACCAGGCCTGTTGGATCTTCCCTAATCAAGCATCGAACCTGGACTCCCTGCAGTGGAAGCTCAGAGCCTTAACCACTGGACCACCAGGCAAGTCCCAGAGCAGGCTACTATCTAAAGCAGGGGAGTCCTAGGTCAGGAAGCGTATAGGCTTTTTAAAAATCTCAGCCAGTATCTCCTGCTGGGCCTCTGCAGGCCTTCCCCCCACATGGCTGCCTCCCCCCAGGCTTTTCCTCATTTCCTTGCAATCACTGCACTCCGGCTCACTTTAGAGCAACTGACTAACGGAGCTGAACTTAAAGTAAACGCAGCTTTGGTTCTGAACCTGCTCCTGGATCCTTACCTGAGGTCAGGACAAGGTAGGAACTGGCTTGCTCACAGGAAATGCAGTGGGTTAAGGGAAAAATAATGCCTCTGTGTCCTCGGTCTGATGTTTTCTCTATTGTCTGAATTAGACATAGGACTTTTCTAAGAACTTGCTTCATACCAAGGGCTTCCCGGGTGGCTCAGTGGTAAAGAATCCACCTACCAATGCAGGAGACTCGGGTTAAATTCCTGGGCCAAGATGATCTCCCTGGAGAAGGAAATGGCCACTTCAGGATTCTTGCCTGGAAAATTCCATGAACAGAAGAGCCTGGTGGGCTACAGTCCACAAGGTCGCAAAGAGTCGGACACAGCTGAGCACACACGCGTGGCATGCGGCTTCACACCAAAACCCTGATGCAGAAAGCAGACGGGAGGTGCCGGGAGGGCAAGACTCTCCCTCTTCATCCTCGACGAGCCTCTCCCTACGAGCTGCCAAGTGCTGGGCCTCAGACAGCTGATAGCGAGAGCTGAGGTGCGAAGCTGCCTTCTGAAGGTCTCCTCCACACCAGGCCATGTGGCCCAGCCTGGGTTTCTCAGGACCCATCAACACTCATTACCAGCAAGAGCAACACATCATACAATCCATTTTCAGCAAACACAAAACTAAGAATATATTGGAAAAAAAATACCACCCCTCAGCCAAAAAAAGCACACTTTGATAGATGGTTGTTGTTTGGTCGCTAAGGCGTGTCTGACTCTTCAGCAACACCATGGACTATAGTCCATCAGGCTCCTCTGTCTATGGGACTCTCCAGACAAGAATACTGGAGTGGGTTGCCATTTCCTCCTTCAGGGGATCCTCCCAACCCAGGATCAAACCTGAATCTCCTACATTTGCAGGTGGATTCTTCACCACTGAGAAGCCTGGGAAGGCCCACAGTGAATATATAGCAGGGCTAAAAAGCTTTAAATACAAACATTTAAAGATAGATCAACTTTCACGATCACCTAGCTGGCTGATAAAACTCTAAAACCCTTTCTGGCAAGCTGCCTGCTTATGAGCTGGTACCATCTTCCACATGGACGCCCAGTCTTTCCACCCTAACCCCTCCTGGATCCTGAGTGATGCAGGAGTCCCTTTCACAGATAGTCTAGGGCATAAGCAAATTGTCTGAGTGTCCCAAGAATTAGAAGACATTTTCACTGGTTATTTTTTATTTGATCTTGATTTTTAAAGTGCAGAAACATATTGGAAAAGATGTTAAAATGTAAAGAGAAAGAAATCATCAGCACCTCGCACCCCAAGCGAGGTCGGTCAGCCCGGTGCCAAGCCAGGGTTCGGGACCCACCTGGGTGTTACCAGGGATGCTGAAGGAGGGGAAGCCCAAGCTGTCAGTCCAGACTCTCCCATCTCCCCACCCACGTCTGCTTCACACCTGCTCCACGGCGGAAACCACGAGGAAAAGTGCCTGACACTATTCAGTTCTGAAATGAGAATGAAATCCCCTGCTTCCCTCTTCCTGCCACGGCAGTCCAAACCTCACATGACAGATGGCACTTCCGGCGTTACTGTTCCCATCTCTGGCCATCCGACAGACTGGAAATCGTACCTTCTAAAATCACCGTATACCTTTATTGCCATAAAGGAGGAAGAGTAAAATTTCTGCAAACTGTAAAAACCATGGATGGGAGGAAAAGGCACTCATTTTTTTTTAATTTATATTACGGTTGGGCTAGGTCCACATTGCTGCTCGCGGGCAGTCTCTAGTTGTAGTGGGCAGGGGCTACTCTCTCGCTGCAGTGCACGAAGTCACCCTATTTAAAAAAAAAAATGAATGGGTGGGTAAGGAATATAAACCGTAATTGGTATTTTCACCCTTCTTTCCAGATTTCCAGTCTGGTTAAGTTCAAGAACAAAAATATGTATTGCAGTGGCCATACTGCTCATAAAGCATTTGTGTTTAGTATGAAACATTTAAAAGCATGCTCAGATTGTAACTAAACTAATTGAAGAGTTATGACTTCAAATCTTTACTTCTTCTGCACGTGGCAGGGACCAGGAAGACCCGGCTCCGGCTGTCAAGCCTGCTGACCTGCTGTGGCTTCTCTCCTGACTTGGGCCCTGCTCCTCCTGAGTGACCTCACCAGCTCTCCCGGCTGCAGCCCTGACCTCCACTGTCAGCTCCTCAACCAACATCTCTGACCAAAGCCGTCTCGAGCTCCCGATCTAACTGCATCCGCCCTCAGACATCTTCACCTGAAGACATGGGCATGTGCAAACGTGTAAACACACACGTGCGTGCACAGGAACGTGACACACGAAGCTAGACTGGCCGTCTGGCCTGGAAACCCTCCCCTGCTCCCTCACCTCTATGGACGCAGCGCCGTGCAGCCTCTTGTTGATATACAAATCTCGGGGCTTCCTAGGCTGCTTCCATATTTCTTACCCTCAACATCAAATCAGTCCTCAAACTCTGCTGACTCTGAAGTACCCAAATATTCAGAACATTAAACAGTCTGAGTGTCTTCAGATCTTGTCTCCGAGGTGTGAAGGTACCATCCTCCATGTGTATACCCAGTCCTTCCATCATAACCCCTCCTGGATCCTGAGTGATGGGGGAGTCCCTTTCACAGACAGTCTGGTCATAAGCCAATTGTCTATCACACCCTGGTCCGGCCCTGGTCATGTGCTCTCTGGACTCCAGCCAGCCGCCATGGGCTCACCTGTCAACAGTCTCACCTGCTCCCTTCCCACCCCTCTCAACACGGCAGAGTGATCTAAAATACAAACTGGGCCATCTCTCTGCTTAAATCCGCTGTCTTCAGGACAAAGCACTCAGCACCCGGGATCTGCCCTCTGTAACATCTTCAGCCCACGTGACGCCCCCACTCGTGTGCTCCAGTCTGAGCTGGGCCACTGTTGTTGTTTACTCACCAAGTCGTGTCTGAGTCTCTGTGACCCCGTGGACTGTAGCCCGCCAGGCTCCTCTGTCCGTGGGATTTCCCAGGCAAGAATACTGGAGTGGGTTGCCATTTCCTTCTCCAGGGGATCTTCCCAACCCAGGGAACCCACGCCTCCTGCATTGGCAGGCAGGTTTTTTTTTTGTTTTTGTTTTTGTTTTTTTTTTACCATTGAGCCACTGGGGAAACTCAGCTGGGCTCCTTGGAGTTTCTCAAATATTTCAAACTCTCTCCTGCTTCCACGCCTTTTCCCAAGCCACTCAGTCTTCGTGGGACTCTCCTCCTTGTCTTCTAACCTGGCTTACTTCTGCTTCTCCTCTCGAAGCTCATCAGCTCAGGGCTATTTTCTCCAAGACACACCTCTCACCAGCACCTCTAGGAGAGCAAGCTGGGCTGGTTGACCCTCCCACATATTTCCCGAGCATCCGCTTGCCTGACCGACCTCTCACCAGCACCGCTAGGAGAGCAAGCTGGGCTGGGTGACCCTCCCACATATTTCCCGAGCATCTGCTTGCCTGACCATTATCACTGCACTTATGAAGATATTTTGAAGCCATCTGTTCGCCTGACCCCCTTCTCCACTAGACTGTGAGCTTCTTGAAGACAGGGATGGGCCATTCACACAGGGCATCTTCGGCCCCCAGAAAAATACTAGGCACAAAGCCGGTCCCCCAGGAAGGCACCCAATGAAGAGCTGTTTCTAACATGGATGGCAGCTGTTCTAAAAGTACAGAAAGACGCCTGAGTGTCCCTGAGAGCCGCTCAGGGCCTCCATGAGGTCTAGACTATCCTCACAGTAATACCCAGATGTTACCTGCCTTTGTCACGGCCTGGCATGTGTGCTGAGCGTGCAGAAGGGAGGCAGGCAAGAATGCTGTGCCTTAGCCCTTAGCTGTGCCTTGCTGCCACTGAGTGTGGAAAGCTGGGCTCACGGAAGAATGTCTTCAATGAAGCTGCACAATCAGTTCAGTTCAGTCGCTCAGTCGTGTCAAACTCTTTGTGACCCCATGGTCTGTAGCACGCCAGGCCTCCCTGTCCATCACCAACTCCCAGAGTTTACTCAAACTCATGTCCACTGAGTCGGTGATGCCATCCAACCATCTCATCCTCTGCCGTCCCCTTTTCTCCTCCCACCTTAAATCTTTTCCAGCATCAGGGTCTTTTCCAATGAGCCAGTTCTTTGCATCAGGTGGCCAAAGTATTGGAGTTTCAGCTTCAGTATCAGTCCTTTCAATGAATATTCAGGGCTGATTTCCTTTAGGATGGACTGGTTGGATCTCCAATAGCCTAACATTATTGTTAAAGCATACCCTGGAGAACACGCCTCTTTCCTCTGTGTGAGGAGTAGAAAGCATGGGGCCCCTCAGCTGCCCAAGGCTGTCTCAGGGCTGAGCATGGGCAGCCCCGTGAGCTCTGACTCCGGGAGCATCATTTTCACCTGTGCGACAGACTGCATTATTCAGACAGGATGCTCTGCAACCATTCTCCCAAAAGTGAATGAAGTGAGCCTGTCCCATCAAGAAAAACAATTGACAGTGTTTGCTGCCAATGATAAAAATCTGAGCTCTTAAGGAAAAAAACCCAGAACATTGGAAAACTTGTATCAGCCTCCGTGAGCTGGAAAGCCTCCTAATACTTTTCCGCTACTTGGTGGCGATATTAACCCATGTGATTCTTCTAAATTGTATAATGAAATGTGTCAACATTTAGAAGATCTGTGTAACAGAGTCAATATTTTTTGAGTGACCAAAGCGTGACATCAGAAAATCACGTGGGGTCCAAGGAGATGTTCAAAAGCCAGATGGACCAAAATGTTTGAGACCCTCTAACCTCCAGACTCAAACTGAAGGACTCAGAGGAGAGAGACACAAAGGCCCACACGTCTCCATCGAATCTGCATCTCCTCCCGCCCCAGGAATCGGCCGTGTGCCCTAGCAGTTAGAGATAATGTCCTGTACTAGCATCCGACAATGGGACTGTTGCAGCTTGAGCTTTTCTCACTTCAAAGGAAATGTGCACCTTTCGAAGGCGGGGAAAACTGAGATGTGATGTGGATTGGAAGGAGGCCCGTGGACCAGGAGCCGCAAGAACTGTGCTCCAGCTGTCAACCAGGGGCCCGGGGTGCCACCGGATGAGCTAAGCAAACCATCCAACCTCCAAGATGGCAGTGCCTTTACCTGCTGCGGGAGGAGCCCTTGTGTGCCTGCAGGGCACGTGCATCGAGGGGAGACCTGCCGCTGAGCTCCTGGACCACAGGTGTCCCCAGGCCAGGCGTCAGATGTCACCTGGCAGCATCTGGTATCAGTACTAATCCTCCAAAAGGCAGGGGTGTCGCAAGTCAAGGGTTACAGTTGGGAGAGGGAAGGGCAGGGGCACCACAGGGCGGGACCGTGGGCCTCAACATCTTTGGCACCAGGGACCGGTTTTGTGGAAGATGTTTCCATGGATGGTGGTGGGGGGAGGTTCAGGGTGATTCAAGCACATTATTATTGTGCACTTTACTGCTATTATTATTGCATCAGCTCCATCCAGGCATTAGATCCTGGAGGTTGGGGACCCCTGGGGTAGGGGATTAAAAGGTACAAACTACCAGGTATAAAATAAGCTACAAGGATATATGGTGTAGGGGAACATAGCTAATTTAACATAACTATAAATGGAATATAACCTTTAAAGATTATGACTCACTATATGGTACACCTGTAACTTATATACTATTGTACAGTAACTATACTTCAATTAAAAAAATTTTTTTTAAGTCAGTGGGGTGACATGGTATTGAGAAATGAAGTGGAAAAGGCTGGAACGAGGGAAAAGTTAAAAGAGCGCTTAAACATCTGTGCTCTGAAGTCAGCAGGCATCTCTGGAAGGACCAGCCGCACAGGAATCCCCACATTCTTCATCCTGCCAGATTCCTATCTTCTATGAGCCACCTTTCACCTCTAAGCAAACACAACATGCTTACAAGCATCTCCACCACAGAAGCCGCACCAGAGTCACCAACATGGTTTACCTTTTAAATCACAAAGAAGGGACTTTCCTGGCAGGCTCGAGCCCTGATCTGGGAAAATTCCACCTGCTGCAGGGCAACTGGGGCTTCAGGTGGCACCAGCGGTAGAGAACCTGCCTGCCAATGCAGGAGATTTAGGAGACAAGGGTTCGATCCCTGGGTCAGAGAGATGCCCTGGAGGAGGGCAAGGCAACCCAGTCCAGCATTCTTACCTGGAGAATCCCACGGACACAGGAGCCTGGTGGGTTACAGTCCATGGGGTCGCAAAGAGTTGGACACGACTGAAGCAACTTTGCACGCGTGCACACATGTGCCACAACTACAGAGCCCGAGCTCTAGAGCCCAGGAGCCACAGCTACTGAGCCCACGAGCTACAACTACCGAAACCCTTGCACCGAGAGCCTGAGGTCTACAATGGAAGAACCACCAGGAGAAGCCCGCATACCAGACAGAGTGGCCCCTACTCGCTGCAACCAGAGAAAGCACTCCACCTGCCCCCACAGGCAGCAACAAAGACCCAGCACAGCCAAAAAAATCACAAAGACGAGGAAGAGCCATCAGAGACACCCTGAAGATCCTCTTCATGCAAACCCAACGAAAAGCAACTCTCCCAGCTCCAGTTCTGCTGCCCCATCAAATCCTCCTCCCCACCACCGAGTGCATTCACAGAGCTGCTGCTGCCTGGCTATCGAAATTAAATATCTGTTCCTCCCCATTTAAAGACAAACAAGAAGAAGCCACTGTTTGTAGGGAAAAAAAAAATCCACGTCATTTCAGATTTTGCCTAAAATAAATCAAAGCTGTATCTCTCTGTCTGGTTTTGGTACCGGGTAAACGGTGGCCTCATAAAAGGAGTTTGGAAGTTTTCCTTCCTCTGCAATTTTTTGGAACCGTTTCAGAAAGATAGGTGTTAACACTTCTCTAAATGCTTGATAAAATTCACCTGTGAAGCCAGCAGGTCCTGGACTTTTGTTTGTTGGGAGGTTTTTAATGAGTTTCAATTTCAATGCTTGGGATTGGTTTGTTCACATAAAATAAATCAGCGTTACTTCTCAGACAACAAGGAGGGGATGTATCATTACCTTATTAGAAGGTATGTTTTTCCAACAAAGTCTCACAGACCTCAGTTTAAGCAGCAGAGGAAATGCGAGCTCAGAGGTATCAAAGTGACAGGCAATGCTCGAACCATGAAACGTGGGTTGTACAGGAATCAAACAGAACAGAGTTTGAATATTGGTTCTGCCCCTCCTGAGCCTTCCGATCTCAAGCAAGTGACTCTGCCTCTCTGAGGCTCAGCTATGTCACCTCTAAACATCCCAAGCCACTCCCATGACAAGTGGACACCCCTCTGCTATATGGGGTCACCCAACCTGCCCACCACCAGACAGATCTGAAGAGTAAGGTGCATACAGGCCTGGCACAGGGTGTGGCACAAAGTCACTCACTCAGCGGGGCTCCCCAGGCGGCTCAGTGGTAAAGAATCTCTACTCGCCAGTGAAGGAGACTTGGGTTCAATCCCTGTGTTGGGAAGATCCCCTGGAGAAGGAAACGGCAACCTACTCCAGTATTGTTGCCTGGAGAATCCCATGAACAGAGAAACCTGGTGGGCTACAGTCCAGGAGGTGGCAAAGAGTTGAACCCAACTGAGTAGACTGAGCATGCACAGACACACTCACTCAGGAACTGTCTTTGCTAGAATGACAACCACCAAGACACCTACATGACTGCTGCCTTGCACCAGACCTGCAGCTGTGGCCTGGGAAAGCGGGAAAGGGCCGGCAGTGTCTTGGCTCTGAGATAACTGGTCCATGGGGTTTGGATTCACTGAGGATGGGGGTGGGGGAGGGAAGGTGGATGGGAGGCTCTGAATTCTGTAAAATAGTGTTAACACGGTCCCTTATATAATCTATTTTTTTTTTTAAGATTTTTTTGATGTGGACCATTTTAAAGTCTTTATTGAATTTGTTACAATATTGCTTCTGCTTTGTGTTTTGGTGTTTTGGCCACGAGGCATGTGTGAGCTTAGATCCCGGACCAGGGATCAAACTGACATTCTGGAAGGTGAAATGCTAACCACTGGCCCACCAAGGAAGTCCCAATTTATTCTTTCTTTTATAGTTTTATGATCTATTAATTTAAAAAAATACTTGATGATAAAATTGGCTCATTTGACCTTCTTTTTTGAACTCTTTTTTTTTTTTAAAGATGAACTTTCACCCTGAATCCTTTTAGGTCTTTTCCGTCTCCAGGTTTCCATGACAACAGCAGCTCGACATCATCAGTGTTTGGGGGAAAAAAACAGCATCAACTCTTAGAAGTGGTGATAACAGAAAAATAATCTACCAGATTATTTTCTCTACAAACAACAACAAAATCGTATAAATGTATAAGCTAGGGTATTTGAATTTCCACCTTGAAGTTTAGAAAAAGAACAAAAGGTAAGCTTCTATTCGGTTTGTTTCCCCTTAAATCAAAAGCCAGTATTTCTCTTGCAGGAGACTGACATTTGCTGTCCCTGGTTGAGAAAGACAAAATTGACAAGGTTGGAACTGCAAAGCATACAAGACGGGTTTGCTCGGCATAACAAGGTTAATCATCTTCCCTTCAGAAAGGTAACTAACGAAGATTCCTGGGCCAAAATGGGGTACATTTTTTTTTTCCCAAGGGCGGCAACTAATTTATTCAGCCTTAAGGGGCAAGATGCGGAGCTGACAGAGTGTGGAAAGGAGTTTTTGGCAGAGCAAATTAGAGATCCTTTGGCTTATGGCCCCTCTGCCTCCTCTGCTTGTTAGCCATGGATCAGAAGAGAGAATTATTACACTTAGAGACACTCTGTCCCGTTCACTTGCTGTAAAAACCATATAAGAATGTTTAGCTTAAAGAAAAGCAAATTGTAACAAAGCAGTTGGTAACTGAGATGCCAGTCACTGGGGAATGCCGAACAAACTATTCAGGAGGCTCTATTCAAAGGTTTATATTATTTCCTTGACCCCTGAAACATTCCGCAACCCTGCTGAGAGGCCTGTGTCCTCCTCCCACCCCCTCCCACCTCAAACCAGCCCTAAATCTTGACTCTGGGAGGCTCGCTGGTATGGAGGAAATCTCTGCGCCAGACGCATTATAGTGGCCATTGTAAAGGCAGGGAGCAGAGGGCGGGAGGAAAGGTCACCCAGAGGTGCCGGGCAGGGCAGACGTTCCCACGGGCACCTGAGTGCTGGAGGGTTCCTGCAAAGGCTACGTGGGCTGCAGACCAACCTGCCAGCCTCACACTTAGTGCTTCCAGTCCCAGTGTAGTCAAGAAGAATCCTCATCTGGATGTCGCCTGAAATCTGCACTATTCAATTCAGCTTAGAAAGGACTCCTTGACTGACTTCTTCTCAGTTCATACCCAGCAGTTTTCGTGTCCTAAGGACACAGTCCCGTCAAAGCCCCCGGGCACACCTGACTGAGGAGGCCAGCCTGCCACACCTGCCAAGGTGACATGCACAATGTCAGCCTTCCCAAGCCACCCCCATGACCAGTGTACACCCCTCCAAGGTGACATGCAGAATGTCAGCCATCCCAAGCCACCCCCATGACCAGTGTACACCCCTCCAAGGTGACACGCACAATGTCAGCCGTCCCAAGCCACCCCCATGACCAGTGTACACCCCTTTGCTCTATAACTCCTGTTGCTGTTTACTTGTGTCTGAATCCTTGTGACCCCCATGGACGGCAGCCCACCAGACTCTTCTGCCCACGGGATGCTCCAGGGAAGAATACCGGAGTGGGTTGCCACTTTCCTTCTCCAGGGGGTCTTCCTGACCATGGGATCGAACCTGTGTCTCCTGCCTTGCAGGTGGATTCTTTACCACTGAGCCAGTAGGGAACAACTATTTATGGTTCGCCCGTGAGCAGGGCAACACACACTCTCAAAGACAACAGAGGCTCTGCCCTTGAGGATGTCAAGAAGCAGAGTATGGAAAGGAGAGGAGGTGAGCCCCAGAAAGCCTGGGAGGGAACCCCACGGGGAGGACAGGCACATCTGGATGCGGGGATGGAGAAGAACTGGGAAATACTGCACAGCGTGGTGGGGCACTCTGAAGTTCCCAAGGTGCGGTCTCCTAGGGTGTTTGACTTGCCGGGATCAGGAAGCCCACTTTAGGGCAGGGAAAACTGAGGTTAAATGATTGGTCCCAGGAATCCGAAAAGGAGCCACCCACTCCACTCGGCTTGGGTTTTGAGGCGCTGAGTCCTAGAAGGGAGGAAAGTGTTTGAATCAACACATGATTTGAGGGCAGCAGAGAAGGAAACACCTGGGGCCGGGCTCTGCAGACTGACAACTGTGAGTCCTGGTCAGGGGACTTAACCCCCAGCTCCTCAGCTGTGAAAGAGGCCAAGCCTGGCCATGCAGGGGGACCGCTGGTGTGGGGCTGGGCTGGGCAGAGAACGACAACACATGGTAAGCTGCAGATATTCAGCAGATGTGGAATAGCCCTGTCCAGCTTCACAGGCTAAGAGCCAGGCCTTGTTACTGGGAGACACAGATTCCTGCAGAAGGAAGGGAAGGAGGCAGGGAGGAGGGTGGATCTAGACGCGTCGGTAGACCCTCCCTGAGCTTCGCTTTTGCAGGACAAACCTCGGCACATCTGGCTGCCTGGCCCTGTGGGCAGCTGCGACGGACGACTGTGCCACGGGGCCCTCATGGCACCCCCAGGGCACCACCCACCTACCAGCCAGGCTCTCCCATGAATGGTAGTCCAGCGCCAGGCCAGCATCCACGGAAACGGTCCTCAGCAGGCCCTGCCCTGGGCATGCACCAGCCTGTCATTGGGTCCAACTGGTCCACGGACCCTTTCCCAGTCCCCTGGGGCTTGACAGGCTTCTCATCCAGGTACTGACTCAGAACAAAGGCCAGCAGTGTATTACCTGCTGTACTACCCAATACCCCAGAAGGGTCTGGGGCAGCACCAGTCATCACGCTTGAAAACGGCTCTACAGAAGAGAAGAACTTTCATATGAAAAGAGAGGGCTAGAAACCCTTAAAAGCCACATGTTTCAATACAGGGGAGGTTTTTCCATGCCCCCACCCCCATAACCCTCCACCAAATGATGTCTGATCAGGCCAAGTCTAAGCAAAAATTGAGTTACCAAAAGACATATGGTGCTCAGAGCCTTCTGGGTTTTGAAATCACAGATAAAGGGTTACGGGCTGATTTAGAAGCTAGTTCTCCCTTGGGCCACTGGATCTTAAGGCATCTGAGATAAACACACAAGAGGGAAACCACACAGACACGGCAGAGCCCAGCCTGGGTTCCCCCGTACCTGTCAGAACACTGGATGTGACTTTTGGGCACGTCCCCACCCACGTTTTCAGCCAGAATGGAAAGCCCACACAAGTGAGAGGCACTGCTGCAAAGCCAGCGGTCTCCCCACTCTTTACGACGACGGGGGGTGGAGAACAGGAATCAGAAACAAAAAAAGCCAGGCACTCTACCCAAGATGTGGCCTCCAAAAGAGCAGGATCAACATTTGGCAAAGATGATAATTAAGCAGATCAGGAAATCTGCAGGTTTAAGAAGAGGCTACGGAATCCAGTAAAGAATCCTGTAATGGCTTACGCCGCATCTGGAATGCTGGGTGTCAGGTTTCTAAAAGCGAGGGGTATCTATACAGAATTTCCCAAGGTCCAGGAAAACCACCACCACCACAACAAACTGTACAGAACAGAAGGTACAATTATCTATATCATATTTTTACAAATAAAGTCCTCTGATCAAGGTTCATTACCAACCAGATCAATGCAGATACTTACACATAGTAGGGGAGCCTAGGATTTGTCAGGAGGCTGGATTTGGGGTCTGTCACTTCCTGAACCAAGTGGTCTTGAGGAAGTAACTTAACACCCATCAGTCACCTGATGGAGCTCATTGTCTGTTACGTCAATGTGACAGGAGACTATTTATCTAACTCTCCTCTGAGTTTGGTTGTGAGAAATAGATCCAAAGGTACTTTAAAAACTATAAAATACTAGAGTGGAGGGTTTTAGGCAGTTTTACGCTGGAGTTACGTTTTATGGTCAGTAAATGAGATGAAACAGCATGTATTAAATTACTCTTGAAAAATCCCTTCTTGAGAAGTCTACAGTGTTCCACACTACAGTTCTGCATAAACTATAGTGTCTCTCAATGAATCCTTTCAATATGGGAACAAATCACAGCAGCTGGCCTGTGTTTAGAGGCCATGTCAACCCCCAAAAGGTAAATAAACAGAATAAAATTGTGTGTATATACATACATATACATCATTTTTTTTACCAAGTGTGTACACAAATATGTATAAATCCATGAATGCCGAAAGCTCACACACTGATTCCTCTCTGTGATAACTAAGAGGCATGCAACTGTGAGTTGCGTCACTTCTGTAAACAATAACGGCATGTTTCTGGGAATACTGAAAAGCTTTTCAGTATCAGGAAGTTCTCCCTTTGCCTTTCGTGATAATTTAAAGATAGCCAGGCCCCTTGTCTAATTTTAGGGTTTGGTTTTTCATTCAACAAGCATTTACTAGACACACATACGACCCAGGCTCTGTGCAGAGCAACGGAAGGAAGCAAAAAGACAATACAGGCCTCCGCCCTCAAGGAACGTGCCAGCCGGTGGGTGGGAACAAAGGCCGTGCAGATAACCAGAAGGTGGACTAGAAGGAACCAAACAGCATTTGGAGGGGTATGTGCTGGAATTCGGAAATGCAGAAGTGACCCTGGATAGATCACGGAAGATTTCAGCCAGGAGATGGTGTGTAGGCTGGGTCCCCAGGATAAACTACTTCCATATGGAAACACAAGGGGATAAGGATGGATAAAGCAAGACTACAGAGCCATGGAGACTCCTGGCATGCCGGAAAAGCGACACACACAGTAGACAGAGGGATGACTCTAGCACTGACGGGGTGCCAACGTGGCATCGGGAACCAGGCTAGACCAACACAGCTGCAACCATCAAGACGACACAAAGGTGACACATCCATAAATCTCTACATCTCAATTCTAGACAACACTGCTGGAACTCTTGCGATTGCCCTCTGACCCTTCCCTGTCCTCTGTGCTGGGAGGCTAACCTTGGCAGGGGTGGGGGATGCAACACAGCCCCCTGATCCCCTCTGGGTTTGCCCAGTGGGACAGACAGCAGCAGATGGGCGGAAGGGAGGAAAGTGAGGTCAGGGTGTTTATTTTTCATCACTGGCAGAATCGAGATTCGAACCCAAACCTGTCTGTCTCCAAAGCCCATGTTGAACCTCGGGGATGTAACCTGGTGACAGACCTCAGGAGGCCTTGAGAGAAACGCACAGCATCTTTTGTACTAATTCTCAAGAGTCAGTGACTCATTTTGGACACATGCAGCCTACGCTTGCTCATCTTTTTAAACAGTCTTGCGAGTGTGATGCTCCACTCAGACATTCACGTCAGTAGATGGTGCCAAATGTGCAACAGCCATCTTTAAAAAAAAAGCACAAAAACTCAGAGATATTCCAAGACTCTGGGCCAGATCCTTTCCTAGACCCTGGGTCTCACACCTGCTGTTTCCTTTCTTAGGTTCTTAGCTAGTTGAGAGAGAATGCATGCTATTGGTGATCAGAAGGCGTATGTCATGGAATTTCTCTAGCAAACATATGCCCTTCATCATCTTTCTAAACTGCCCTAAAATTTTTTCCACCACCACCTCCCCCATTCCTAAGAGAGCTTAGACACTTGTCACCATTCTCTGCTTGTCAGAGCGGCCTTTGTCACTGGTGGGTCGTGTACAGGACAGTGTGAAGTCTGAGCCCTGTTTCCCAGGACTCTGCACCACCCTCCTGGAGCCTGGTCTCGCCCTGACACCAGGGCGGGGAGGGGAAGAGCAGACATTTTATTAGAGGGATTCCAGAGACAAGATGTTTAGACTTTGCCCGGGACAGGCTGAACAGAGCTGCTGGCAACTCACGTGGGTGCGTTCCAGTGACGCCCAGCAGGGGCTCTGACTGCCTCGAACTCTGAGGTAATTACCCCTCTCCCCTCGCACCCAGCTTTGAACCCTTAGTCAGACATTGTTCGGTTTGGGATTCTGTAACTCGTGAAACTGGAGTTTTACAAAAGGTTCTGCAAGGGGTATAAGCCGGTTACAAAAGGACAAATACTGTAGGATTTCACTTATATGAGGTCCCTAGAGTAATCAAATTCTTAGAGACAGAAAGTGAATGGAGGGTGCCAGGGCCCCAGGGAGGGAAGAATGGGATTCATTGTTGAATGGGGACAAAGTTTCAGTTTTGCAAGATGAAAAGCGTTCTGTGGCCTGATGCTCGTGATGGCGGCACACCATGAGAATGGACTTCGTGCTGAACTGTACACTCGAAAATGGCTAACACGGGTCAGTGTCACGTTAAGTGCAAGAGTCAGACCCGACTTAGCGACTAAACCACCACCACTGCCACAACTAAAAACTGAAACAGGCTTCTAAAAAGGGCAAGGGAGCGATGAATGAGATGAGGCTGCTGGAGGGAAAAACAGAAAGAACCAGAACTACCGACATGAGGAAAGGGATTTGGGCATACCTGGTTCATGTTGAGGTTTGACAGAAAACAACAAAATTCCATAAAGCAATTATCCTTCAATTAAAAAATAAATAGATTTTTTAAAAAGGAGTGAACAGTTTCATTAACGCTTTACTATAGGAGAGGGGACAACGCACAGAGCACGCTAAACCTCTGTAAGTGAGCAGTTACCAGGCCGAGATGATCACTTCCTAGTTCTACTCTGAGATGACTCACTCTTCGGCCCAGCACTCAGGAACTGAGGGCCCTGATGGGACTCCCTCCGGGACCTGCCGGTCTGGAGGGAAATCAGGGTTCGCAGGGCACGGGGACACAGGCGCCAGGCTTGGGGCCCCAGGAGAGCCTCGCCTAGATGCATTTTTGTTTTAAGACTTTATGAAACTCGTTACAGTACTGCTCCAGGTTTATGTTTTGTTTTTTTCTGGCCATGAGGCATGTGGGATCCTAGCTTTCCAACCAGGGATCAAGCCCGCACCTCCTGCACTGGAAGGTGAGGTCCTTTTTTTAAACTGGAGTTAAACTGCTTTCCAGTGCTGTGCTGGTTTCTGCTGTACAACAGCACGAATCAGCCATAAGTGTACATAGATCCCCTCCTCGCAGGCCTCCCTCCCTTCTCCTTCCCACCCGTCTAGGTCAGGCTGGGCTCCCTGTTACGCATCATGTAACGACTTCTCACCAGCCTGCACCCACACACACGGCAGTGCAGACAAGTCAGTGCCGCTTTCTCCACGTCCCACTGGCTGCGCCCCAGCGTCCACAAGTCCTTCCTTTACCTCTATGTCTCCATTCCTTCCCTGCAAACAGGTTCATCAATACGCTTTCCCTAGATTCCATATATATGCGTTACTATACGATATTTGTTTTCTCTTCCTTCAGTTCAGTTGCTCAGTCGTGTCCGACTCTTTGTGACCCCGTGAATCGCAGCACTCAGCCATAATAAAGAACGAATTTCAGTCAGTTCTAGTGAGATGGATGAAGCCAGAGCCTGTTATAGAGAGAGAAGGGGAAGTCCTCACCACCGGGCCACCAGGGAGGTCCCACTGCCGAAATTCAGGACACACGAAGGAGGTAGGGGAGGTGTGGGGCAGGGTTCCTGCAGGGAAGCCAGGGGCACAGCGTGTGGGAACAAGTGTCAACCAGCCAGGCTCCTTTAGACACCACCCAGGGGGTGGCATCTTAGGGCACCTGGGAGGGGAGGCCACCTCGGGTCAGGACAGCAGGCTGGAGGCCGTTCCCGGACGCTATCCCGCATCCTCGGGGCAACGGGCAGCTCCCTGGGGACTTTGGGTAACTCAGAGAGAAGTGAGACTCCTGCTCTACAAAGCGCGGCAGGCCTGCGATTTGAAGGGAAACGCGGATGAAGACAAGGAAACGTGTCCGGAGACCCCCTTGGCAAGCCGGTGAAAGGACCTCAGATCCAACTAGTAACAAGTGCGTGGCTTCTTCCAGAAGCAAGGGGCCAACGAAAACCATCTACATCCCTTCGTGTCTGTGACCAGTCCCGTCTTTGGATCCATCACTCACTCATCAAACATAACTGAGCACGTCATAGGCTATGGACCGGGGAGCCAAATGCCTGGGTTCAAATCCCAGCTCTGAACAGGACAAGCCAGGTGGCCTTGAGCAGGTTTCTCAAATTTGGGGGGCTCTGTTTCCTCACCAGTCACAATGGAGATGAACACGGAAGCCACCTCAAAGGGGTGGTTGTTATTGTTCAGTCATGTCTGACTCTGCGACCCCATGGACTGCAGCACGCCAGGCTTGCCTGTCCTTCACCATCTCCTGGAGTTTGCTCAAACTCGTCCATTGAGTCAGTGATGCCATCCAAACACCTCATTCAGTGAAGGTTAAACAAGGAGACAACGGTACGTGCTCAGACCATGTGACATGTGACGTTGCCCGGTGAGACCTCCAGCACTGTCTGTGTCTCCCGCTCCTACACACACACACACACACACACACACACACACACACACACACAGAGTGCCTGGCCCTGGGCAGGGAAAGATGGATGGGACACAGCCCCTACCTAGGAGAAGCACAAGCTCTGGCTGGGAAATAACAACTCTGTGTTGTCAGAGCTGTAATTAAGTACAAGATGCAGTCTGAACACACATTTTTATATAATTAAATTATATCAACTCAATAGAAGGCTGTTTTCTCGGCAGGCAAAGAAATGACACACAGAGCCAGATTTCAGTCTTTGAGAGCGGTGGAGTGCAGGCAAGGCTGCTTAATTACTTTCTAAAGGACAAATTTGGTGAAGCCATGCTCACTGATCATTATCTTTATTATATGGCCCGCGCAGTCCCGGGGGAGTAGTCTCCGTGTTTCACACACGGGATGGTTCAGCATGACAAGGGACTTCATGCTACATGAAGTATCCTTACTCAGTTCTGTTCCTAAGGATTTTCAACTGTTGGCGACACCATAAGCGGGGCTACTATGCACAGGCATGCGATAGATGACACTCCTAACTCTACCAGCGCGTCCCTGGTGCCTCAATGGTTAAAAACCCGCCTGCCAACGCAGGAGACTCAGGTTCAATCTCTGGAGTGCAAAGATCCCCTGGAGAAGGAAATGGCAACCCACTCCAGTATTCCTGCCTGGAGAATCCCATGGACAGAGGAGCCTGATGGGCTATAGGCCACGGAGTCACAAGAGTCAGACAGGACTTAGCAACTAAACAATGACAACAACAACTCTAAGCAACTGCTCGACTGGAACATATTTGTGTAAGAATGGTAAAAATTCTTGTTACACAAAATAATTTGGGGGGGGGCTGATTTGACAGTTCAATCCTTTTTTATGGCTAAAAATGTTGATATTGCCAAGAACTACTTCACTGGGTCAATTCCTCTGGCTGAATATAATTTGTGTTAAGCCTATGAAACCACCTCGTGTTGTTGTTCAGTCAACTGAGTCGTGTCTGACTCTTTTGCGACTCCATGGACTGTAGCCCACCAGGCTCCTCTGTCTGTGGGATTTTCCAGGCAAGAACACTGGAATGGGTTGCCATGCCTTCCTCATTATACACACACACACACACACACACACACACACACACACACACACACACACACACACACACATTATTTCAAGGATATGTAGAAGTGGCACCTACTTAACCTTGATTTAGCATATGCGTTACAGGTGAGGTGTTTTGACCAGTGCGTGTATATTTCACAAGCCCACAACAGCCATCAGGACACCCACCAGGTGCAGACTCTGCTGAGGAGCAAAAAAATACAAACACGACCACCGGCAGCCTCTGCCTGGAAAAGGGTGACAGTCTAACGGGAGATCTGAAAATAAATCACCGTGACAGGCCTCTGGGATCATGGTGATGACAGAGGTTTAGTGGCCACCAAGAAAGGACCCCCTCACCAGACTCAGGAGCCGGTGGTGGTGGCTGGGGAAGCACCTGGGAGTTGAGACACGCAGCCGCCTCTTGGGGCCTTGTGTGCCAGAAAGGTGGGGAGACCCTGAAGACTTTCCAACAGGAGGGAGTTTCCTGGCTCAGATCGATCTTTCAGAAGGAGTATTCTAACTCCACCTTAAGTGAGCTCACCTTCGCCATGCATTCTGGTGCCATCTATACACTGCAAGTGTGAAGTGTCAAAGTGTTACCCGCTCAGTCATGTCCAACTCTGTGCAACCCCATGGACGGGTAGCCCGCCAGGCTCCTCCATCCATGGGATTCTCCAGGCAAGAATACTGGAGTGGGTTGCCATTTCCTTCTCCAAGGGATCTTCCCGACCCAGGGATCAAACCCACGTCTCCTGCATCACAAAGGTTCTGTACTACCTGAGCCACCAGGGAAGCCCCAATCTACATACTGATGGCTCTCAAACATCTCCTCTCCAGGACAGACATCTTCTGGCTCCGGTTTCTGCCTCCCACGAGCCAGTCAGCCCCTCGGCTTTAGGTCCCACAAGCCCCAGCTGAACCGTTGTCTGCCTGTCCGCCCTTCCAGCTCCTTCTAGCTTGGCCTGTGGTACTCACTTGGGCGGACATGTCAGGGGCCCGGGAGGCATCCTCAGTTCCTCCTCCTCCTGCCTGTAAAGGCCAAAGCCCAGGTGCGGCCAGCCCCCAAGCAGCCCTCTGGTGGGAATCGCCACCATTCTCCCCAGGTTCATGGGGAGCCCCCCTCTCGCCCTCAGCAGCCCCCCCAGCCCCTCCTCTGCACTGTGGGGAGAGGCAGTCTCCAAAACTCCCTGAAAATCTGACCATGTCACTCTATCGCCTCAAAATTCTCCACCACATTCTCTCTGCTCCCCAGAAATAAGACCAAACTCCTAATGTGGCCCAAAGGCCCCACAGGACACTCCCCGCCTCACTTCAACTCTGTCCCATTTCTCTTTCTCTCGGGGGAAGACTTTCAGTTTCCAAAAAGGTCCTTTCCCGCCCAGGGCTTCACACCCAGTCTAGAATGTTCTTTCCTGCCCTCTCCCCGCCCCTGTGGGTGAATGGCTTCCACTCCCCAGGGAAAAGCTCACGCAGGCCTTTCTGGGTCCCATGCCCGGCCCCTCTCCTGAGCCTGCTTCTCAGCACCATCTATGTCCAGGGTCGTTAAACAACTGACCGAGAACACGATGCTGAGCGTCCAGCTCCTGAAGGGCAACGCACGCTTCCTTTTAAAAGCCAGGGCCACGTGGACCCCTCGTGTGGCTGGAACCCTTAGACCTGCGTAGTGAGGAGCTCGGTGGGTACTCAAGCACGTGTTGAGTAAGAAAAAGGAGCTGAGACCGGAGGTGGAAAGGCTAGTTTGGGGCCGCTGCCCTTACAACACACCCCAGATGAGCACTGACCGGGGTCTGAGTAAAGTGGGGGCAGGAACGATGAGATCCGTGGGAGAGGAGAACTCTCCCGTGGAGATGGGAGGCCGGGGGAAAGACGCACGCAGGACACTGCTGAGGGAAAACTGATGCTTCTAGGGAGGACATGTTTTCAACATTTTTCATTGTCCTCGGCACATTGTAGGGACACACTCGAAACTGCCTCCATCTGCCAAGTGAACTTAAAGGCCTCTCTCTCCATGAATACTCGTCTGATCGTCTCTATCCTCATTATCCTTAACTGTGAGCTGCCCATTGTCCGCGAAAGGTTCTTTGTGGGAATAATTTGCAGTCCAGGACAATGATGCCTTCCCCTCCAGAGGGCACAGAATGAAGGATACAGCCAGTGCTGGACCCCACCGCAAGGACTCGCCACAACTGAGACACCACCCCGAGAGCCTGGCTCCTCTGTTCTCCCTGCTCTGCAGGCAGCCAAGGTCTCCTGTGGAACTCCCCACCTGGGGCAGGCTCTGGGCTCAGCGATCCCAGCCTCTTGCATCATCCAAGGCTAATGGTCAAATCTGCGCCTTCACAGAGAGGATAGTTTATTAAAGACAGCGAGTTTAAATCTTTTCCAGAAAGCTGGCAGGATAAATATGCTACTGCATTTTAAGACACAACTAAGTACTCTTGTAAAAATGTAGCTTTCCCCACAAATAGTATTTTCCAATAAAGATAGGGCTTGAAAGGAAACAAAACTGAAAGTATGTCTACCTAATTCTTGATTGGAAAATAAATACTTTAAAGAATGAAAATCTTCTAAAGAGCTATTTATTTACAGGAAACCAAAGAGGGTACGTACCAGCTCCGGGTGGCATATAAGATAGCCCCCGTCCCACACGACATTGAAACAAACATGCAGCTGTCAGCAGAATATTAAACTTACATATCAAACATCTAGTGAGAAAAACATGACGCTTTGGTGGGGAGAGTATATTGATAATACTTACATGCCATTTACAATTTGCAGCATACTTTTAAAAAAGTTTTCCATGTGTCTGGTGGCATTTAAAACATTTTGCTAATCCTAGAAATCCTCAATTAATAAGCTAGGATTTTAAAGATGAATAATTACAGTTTTCCTGAAAGAGACTTTTGTAAGTGGCACAAAATACCATTGGTTTTAAGTCCTTAGAGAAGCTGTTTTTGCTACTAAAAGCAAAGCTTTAATGTTCAATTTTCAATGCTACCGTAATTAAGTTTTTCACGCTTCTAGTTTTATAGCTCGAACAGACTTTGACAGTAGAAACAAAGATGTTATTTCTTTTTTATCCACTCTCCACTCAACTAAAATGTTTATTTTTTAAGAGACTATATGAAAAAGCTTATATTGTCTCAGAAATTAACAAGAACTGACTGATAGTTACTTTTAAGCCTGGTTTGGTGAACTTTCCATCAGAATGCCTGGGTTTGTTTATAATGTCATAAATGCTTGTGGTTTGGCTATAAAATAGATTCCCTGCCAGAATATCAAGTATACCAATTAAAAATTCTCACTTAGTATGGGTGCTTACTTGGCATTTTCCTGTAAAAACTATTTTCTTTGGATTTTGCTAACAGACAAAATCTAACTCAGTCCTCAGCCACCACAGAAGAATACATGAGGTTTGAAAAGACTTCATTTTGTTCAGTTCAGAGTGATTTCTTCACACGAGTTCCTTGACCTTGTTTCAAACCCAACTATTTGCCAACATGAAAATTCTATCAGAATCAGAGTTAACAAAATCAAAGATGCCAAAATATTTCTAAGATTTTAAATAAAGTATTCTTAACTCCCTCAATATAAATGCTTAGAAATAAAAACAAGTTTTCATTTCATAACTAGAAAAATAAATGGCAGTAGCTGTGGCCATGAAATTAAAAGACGCTTAAAGCACTCCTCGGAAGAAAAGCTATGACCAACCTGCTGCTGCCGCTAAGTCGCTTCAGTCGTGTCCGATTCTGTGCGACCCCAAAGACGGCAGCCCATCAGGCTCCCCTGTCCCCGGGATTCTCCAGGCAAGAACACTGGAGTGGGTTGCCATTTCCTTCTCCAATGCATGAAAGTGAAAGTGAAAGTAAAGTCCCTCAGTCGTGTCTGACTCTTAGCGACCCCATGGATTGCAGCCCACCAGGCTCCCCCGTCCCTGGGATTCTCCAGGCAAGAACACTGGAGTGGGTCGCCATTTCCTTCGAGGAGGAGGGTTCAGGATGGGGAACACGTGTATACCTGTGGCGGATCATGTTGATATATGGCAAAACCAATACAATACTGTAAAGTTAAAAAAAAGAAAATAAAAAAAGAAAGTGAAAAGGGAAAGTGAAGTCACTCAGTCGTGTCTGATTCTTCGCAACCCCATGGACTGCAGCCCACCAGGCTCCTCCATCCATGAGATTCTCCAGGCAAGAGTACTGGAGTGGGTAGACAGCATATTAAAATGCAGAGATATCACTTTGCCAACAAAAGTCTGCAGAGTCAAAGCTATGGTTTTTCCAGCAGTCATGTATGGATGTGAGAGCTGGAACATAAAGAAGGCTGAGTGCTGAAGAATTGATGCTTTTCAATTGTGGTGTTGGAGATGACTGTTGAGAGTGCCCTGGACTACAAGGACATCAAACCAGTTAATCCTAAGGGAAATCAGTCCTGAATATTCATTGGCAGGACTGATGCTGAAGCTGAAGCTCCAACACTTTGGCCACATGATGCAAAGAGCTGACTCACTGGAAAAAAACTCTGATGCTAAGAAAGACTGAGAGCAGAAGAAGGGGATGACAGAAGATGAGATGGTTGGATGGCATCACTGACTCAGTGGACATGAATCTGAGCAAACTCTGGGAGATCGTGAAGGACAGGGAAACCTGGTGTGCTGCAGTCCCTGGGGTCACAAAGAGTCAGACTCAACTTAGCAAGTGAACAATGACAACGAAGTTCAAAAGATTACTGCAGTGGCTTCAGAATGTCACTGGGAGCAGGAGGGAGCAGGAAGGAGCAGGAGGGAGCAGGGACTTGACAGGCTGTGGTTATTAACAAGTAGCACCTGCAGGGGAAGTCCAGTTACATCAGAAGTGGGAGCTGAGCCATGTATAGGCTGTAGAAAGGAACATGGGAAGATCTCTCACAGCACCTTTCCAGGCAAGACAGAAAAAAAAGCTATCAGCCAGAATCATAACCTTTAAGGCAATGACCAACTTCCATGTTGTTATAACACTGAAATATTTTATAAGTGTTGGGAGTATTTACAGCATTACGATACAGATTACAATTATGCTGTATTGCAGGAAATTACCCCTAAAATAAAAAAGGAAATTCCCCCTTAAAAAGAAAAGGGGAAAGTATGGGGAAAATAGGGGGTTAGCCACAATACATGTAAAACAGACAAGAATTTTAGGTGAAAACCAATAAAAGGTAACAAGGTGAAATGGCAAGCAAAAGAACTAATATGGTCTTGGGCTACATTATTAGAAGTATAGACTTTAGAACAAGGGAGGTGAAGTATCCAGCTCTACTCTGCTCTATTTAAAAACCGCGCTTGGAATACGCAGATATTCAGCTGTGTCAAATTTAAAGAGGCATATAAGTGAGTGAGTGAAAGTTGCTCAGTTGTGTCCGACTCTTTGCGACCCCTGGACTATACAGTCCATGGAATTCTCCAGGCCAGAATACTGGAGTGGGTAGCCTTTCCCTTCTCCAGGGGATCTTCCCACCCCAGGGATCGAACCCAGGTCTCCAGCATTGCAGGCGGATTCTTTACCAGCTGAGCCACAAGGGAAGCCCAGAGAGGCATACAGACAAAAGAAAAGAAGTATGGACTGGGCAACCAGGATAATGAAGGGTCTAAAACTGTGTCTTGTGAGGATTTCTTTTTTTAAAGGTAATGTTTAGCTGGAATCAGACCTGAGAAGGAGCTATCATGACTGTCTTCAAACATGGGATGACCTAGTACATAGAGAAGAGATTAAACCTATTTCCTAGGGACCCAAGGAGCAGAACTTGGGCCAAATTTTGACTGCTTTTAGCAACTGACGGTCTGAATCACACAAAGAAGGAATGGACTGCATGCAGAGATAGTGAGTTTCCCGTTCTTTGGAACTGCTCAACCATGGGTTGAATAACCTCTGGAACAGAGATCTCAAGCCCTGGAGGGCTGGGTGAATGGAATCAGGGGATGACAGGACAGGCAAGGAGGACCAGAGACACTACCCTCTCCCCGAGTTCAGCGGGGGATGCTCCCCGTGGTTTATCTGCCTGACATTTGGGTTCCTGGGTGAGCTGTACTTTGACGAAACATTCAGAGGCTTAAGAAAGTAAATCATGAGATGAGATCACCCTTAAGTCCCCTGAAACTCTGAAATTCTTGTAACCTACAGCAACTAAGCCAACGTGTACACTGACTTCTTTTGAAGAACTGTGATTGATGGAAGAATCCAAAGTGACTCACAGAAATGAAATAGCAACAGTATGTTCTTCCCACCCACTTCCTTCCCTCTTTCATCCAGTTTCTTGACTCCCCAGTCTCATACCAACAAGGTATAATAAAAAGAGCTTGATGTTTCAGTTCAGTTCAGTCGCTCAATCCATGTCCAACTCTTTGCGACCCCATGGATTGCACAGGCATCCCCTGTCCATCACCAACTCCCAGAGCTTGCTAAAACTCATGTCCATTGAGTCGGTGATGCCATCCAACCATCTCATCCTCTGTTGTCCCCTTCTCCTCCCACCTTCAATCTTTCCCAGCATCAGAGTTTTCCAAGGAGTCAGTTCTTCGCATCAGGTGGCCAAAGTATTGGAGTTTCAGCTTCAACATCAGTCCTTCCAGTGAATATTCAGGACTGATTTCCTTTAGGATGGACTGCTTGATGTTTAGATTTCAAAAAATTCAGACTAGTTCCTCAAAAATGTTAAACCAGAGCTACCATACGCCTCAGCAATTCTATTCCTAGGTAAGTGTGAAAGTGCGTTAGTCACTCAGTCACGTGCAGCTCTTTTCGACCCCATGGACTCGAGCCTGCCAGGCTTCTCTGTTCATGGAACTCTCCAGGGAAGAATACTCAAGTTGGTTGCCATACCCATTTCCAGAGAATCTTCCCGACCCAGGGATTGAACCTGGGTCTCATGCACTGAAGGCAGATTCTTTACCATCTGAGCCACCAGGGAAGCCCTACTTCTAGGCATCAACCAAACAGAAATGAAAACATATGTTTACACAAAAACCTGGATATGAATGTTCCTAATAGTATTATTGATGGCAGTCAAAAAGTAGAAACAACCCAAATGCCTATCTACTGGTGAACAGAGACATAAAGCAGGGTTCTTCCTATGGTCATGTATGGATGTGAGAGTTGGACTGTGAAGAAGGCTGAGCGCCAAAGTATTGATGCTTTTGAACTGTGGTATTGGAGAAGACTCTTGAGAGTCCCTTGGACTGCAAGGAGATCCAACCAGTCCATTCTGAAGGAGATCAGCCCTGGGATTTCTTTGGAAGGAATGATGCTAAAGCTGAAACTCCAGTACTTTGGCCACCTCGTGCGAAGAGTCGACTCATTGGAAAAGACTTTGATGCTGGGAGGGATTGGGGGCAAGAGGAGAAGGGGATGACAGAGGATGAGATGGCTGGATGGCATCACTGACTTGATGGACGTGAGTCCGGGTGAACTCCGGGAGTTGGTAATGGACAGGCAGGCCTGGCGTGCTGCGATTCATGGGGTCGCAAAGAGTCGGAGACGACTGAGCGACTGAACTGAACTGAACCCATATAACAGAATATTATTTGGCCATAAAAAGAATGAAGTACTGACACATGCTACAACATGGGTGAACCTTAAATCATTGTGCTAAGTGAAAACAGCCAGATAAAAGGCCACACGTATGATTCCATTTATACTGAATATTCAGAATCCAGAGGGACAGAAAGATAGGTTGGTGTTGCCAAAGGGCCAGGGCAGTGGGGAATACAACCTAGTGGGTGCTGGGGTTTCTTGGGTGGTGATGAAAATGTTCTAAAATTAGACAATGTTGATGCACGCACAATTCTGTGAATATACTAAAAGCCACTTAACTGTATACTTTAAAAAGACAGAATTTTTATAGAATGTGAATTATCTCTCTCAATAGCTGTTATTAAAACAAACCAAAAGAATTCATACCGGTATCCAAGCCTTACTAGTTGTGTGGCCTTATACAGTTAGAAAAATCTCTTTGAGCCTCAGTTTCCTCCTATGCAAAAGGAAGGGTTTGAAGAAAAAATGGAGTAAAAGGTGGCAAGTATTTCCCAAACAGGAAATTGGCTTATAAATGACGGCTTTAGTCCACTTTCCAACTATGGTCGTTTTTTCTTAGGCGGACAGAAGGTTGTGATTTCTAGCTCACTTTACAGAGTCCTAAACAGTTTCGGAGAGAAAAACACTGCACACATTTCCTACTGAAGTGAGACAGCCAGTATCTAAAAGGAGCATGGATAGTCTTTTCATGAGGCTAGATACCGCCTATGTTGACATTTAATATCCATTACAAATTAAGTACAAGAGACAGTAAGGGAAAAAATACAGGGGAAACTAGAGACTTAACTCATCAGAACAACGTTTTCTCTTCCTTCCTTTTCACGTTTATTACTAACTTCTATCTTGATCGCACCAGGAAGACGTTACCTGTGGCAGTCATCCAAACAGCAAGTATGGGAGGTATTTTCTGAAGCTAACAAACAGCTATGACTTTTTGGTTCCCGTCACTGTCGAAAGCATGCAGTCTGCTCAACATGTGAACACGGATGGGTTCATCTCTGCGTGGTGTAGTCCTGCCATTGTCATGGAAATCTCTAATTCAAAAAGAACTTTTTTTCACTGTAGCCAATAAAATACCCAAATGTTTAATTTAATGCTTGGTGAAATGGTGCTCCTGTGATCCACTGCTTTCATTGAATCATCATAGTCATTAATTGGGTTGTACTCATTTATATTTTCACTTAGCAAAGGCCTCTTAAAATGAATAATTTCTCATCCAAACATCTGGTGCCTAAAACATCACCAGTGTGACACTCACTTCTACCTCAGAGACCATTCTTGCTTTAAACTTTATTCATAAGGTAACCGAAAAAAAAAAAAAAAAGCACAGAGCTAAGAGCTTTGTAAAGAAAAGTAATTTAACTGTTACGATTCAGTTGTATTTTGAATTGCTCTTATTGCTTGTTTCTAAGCTATTTTAAAGTCATTGTTTTCCTATGGGGACATGGGTAGGGAATGGATGGATGGCAAGTTTGGGATTAGCAGATGTAAACTATTATATACAGGGTGGATAAACAACAAAAGTTCTACTGTGTAGCACAGGGAATCATATTCAGTATCTTCAGAAAAACCATAAAGAAAAAGAATATAAAAAAAGAATAGATATATGTGTATAGCTGAGCCATTTTGCTGTACAGCAGAATTTAACACATTGTAAATCAACTATGCTTCAATAATAAAGTCATTTTTCTTTAAACTGTTAGCTATACAATATAAAATCTGGTTTTTACTTTCTTCTAGACACTTACCAGTAAAATTCCTTACCAATATTTCTGACACACAATAAGAAAAGGCAGAAATCCAGAATGTTCATGAATAGATGCCCAACTTTATGACTGAACTGCTATTTAGAAGCAACATGACCAGCCCCTAAACAACTGCTCAAATATCTACTTAATGTTGTGGAGGATAAAACCGTTTCCATGACTCTCAACTACATATAAGAAATTCCAATGGCCAGAAGGGCACCAAATACATTCTATCCTCCTTCAGCTCTGAAACTCTTGTTAAATTTGGAGAGCAAAAACTTTCATCCTTTCTGCTGAAGAGGCCATTACAAGTTAATGAAGGCTCACATGTGATTAACATGAAAATTACAAGCTGCCAAAACTATAAGACTGTATACTCTCCCATGAAAAAGATGATAAATTTCGCCAGAGGTTAAAGGATGAATCAACCCGGTGATCTTAATTGCCAAGGCTAATACCTCCTATTTGCAAACAGGTGTCGAATAACTAGAGATATTCGCCTAAATCACAAATACAACTGCAAAATAAATTGCTCAAGCCGTCAAAGCGTCTAGAATTCCAAATGATTCCACCTGTACTAGAGGCACATTCTAGAAAATACACGATTTTTTTTTCTTTAACAAGTTTCTGAGATCCTCTAATAAAGCAATAAATCCAACATATAAAAATTGTATGGTTAACTTTTGTGCGTGAATGGTTCTGATAAACCATGCAGTCTGCTGTGACCATCTTTTTCAACCCTACTAGTGAAACTAACATCTTTGAAACGTTAAGATTTTATATAATTTTTAAAGATGCCATATTGATAGCTATTACTATTTCCTCCCTGTAAACAAACAAACAAACAAAAAACCCCAAAAGTATCACCCCGTAAACAGTCGAAACACTTTGAAGCCCGGTTCACTCTGCCTGTCCATTTAAACAGCTCTAGATTGCATGAAAGTGTTGATGGTTTCATCAAAGTAGAACGGAATGGATCTGAGTCCATGCGCAGCAACCACTGCGCACATCATCGAAGGAGCGTTTTGTTATTAAGTGATGTGTTTTCCGAGTTCTTCTTCCAGACATTTCCAAACAGATGTGAGTTTGGAAGCAGAAAGCAACACGTCCCCGCGGAGCCCCGGGACGCCCGGGCCTCCCCACGCGCTGCCCGGCCGGTGCGCCCGCGCGGGTCTCTCCGGGACCGGCCGCTCCCTGAGCGCACTGGCCGGAGCCCGGAGCGGGAGCCGGGAGCCGGGAGCAGCGAGCCGCGCCGGGGCGGGGGCGGGGGCGGGGGAGCAGCGAGGCCCGGGCGGCCCGGGGGCTCGGCAGCCCAGCACAATGCGCCCGCGGCGGCGGGAACCGCGCGCCCCTCCGCAGCAACTTTGCGCGGCCTCCCCGGCCGCCCCGGCCTCGCCCCTCGGCCCGCTCCGCGCCGCGGCCCCCCGGCCCGCCCCGGCCGCCGCCCCTCCTCACCGTTGCAGAACTGGAGCAGCGAGGACGTGTCGTACAGGCTGCTGTAGCTCGAGAAGCCGTCCTCCATGCTGAGGCCGCCGGGCAGCGCCCGCTCCCCCGGCCCGGCCACGCCGCCGCCCGATCACCCCCACACTGAGCCGCGCCGAGCCGCGGCCGGCGCTGGCGCTGGGGCCGGCCCTGCCGTGGCGGCGGCCGCCGCCGGTTACCATGGCAACCCCGGGCCCGCCGCCGCGGCCGCGCGAGCCGGGCGCCCGCTCCGCCCGCCAGGGGGCGGCCTCGGCGGGGGGACGTGGCCGGGCGGGGCCGGGGCGGGGCTGGGGCGCTGGGGAGCCGAGGGCGGTGCGCGGCCGGGGCGGGGGGTGCCGCGGCCGGGCCCCGCCTCCCGGCGCGGCCGCCGGCTCCGGGGTTGGGCAGGGGGCGCGCTGGGACAAAGGCGAAGCGGCGGCGGTGGGGGCGCGGGAGGGGGCGCGCGGGGAGCTGGGGAGTCGCACCCCACCCCACCCCCGGCCCCGGCTGGGGCAACCCCTCCTGCGGCCCCGGCGCCCGCGCTCCCCGCAGGCGGCTCCAGGACCAAACATGGACAACTCGCGGGCCCATCTCGGCCGGGTGTCCACGTCGGAGCAGCTCCACTTTTGGCCACGTCCTGCCAGGCGCGCCCCTCTCTCCGCGCGTTCTTCCGCCGCGGCCAGGCCCTGCCTCGAGTGAGAATCGGCGCCGGGCTGGTGACTCGGCTCCAACCGGTGCGGCTTCCCACGTCCAAAAGGAGCCCTCCAGATGTCAGGCTGGAAAGGTCGGGGTCTTTAAGGCGAGCTAAAACATCTCCCGGGGTCCCTCCCACCCCTGATCAGCCCCTGGGGTGGCGGGGAGATTTGTCACATGATACACTTGTTAACTTGTTACAGGACCCATGGAAATCTCTACTTACTCTATCTCAGAGAGACAGGGAGTCGGGACAAAGTACCACAGAAAGAAAGAAACGCACAAATCCACGGGGTTGTAATGTTTCCAGTTCCTGCGCATATGTGCCAGTCACTGACCGTGGACTGAAGTGAAGATGCTCGCACGTGACAAGTGAGAGAGAGTGTGAGTTTGACAATCCTCTGACTTAGTCCGGGAGTTGGCGATGGACAGGGAGGCCTGGCGTGCTGCGATTCATGGGGTCGCAAAGAGTCGGACACGACTGAGAGACTGAACTGGACTGAACTGAACTGACTTTGTCCAGACGGTGTAACATTTTTGCTCCTGGTTACACAGTAGCTACAATTCACTTACGTGTTCAATTCTTACTGGTTTCCGGTTGTAGGTATTAGCTCCTGTGCTGTGCTTGATCTCTCAATCGTGTCCGACTCTTTGCGACCCCACGGACTGTACGCCCCCAGACTCTTCTGTCCATGGGCTTCTCCAGGCAAGAATAC
Source organism: Bos indicus (assembly GCF_029378745.1). Taxonomy (NCBI): domain Eukaryota; kingdom Metazoa; phylum Chordata; class Mammalia; order Artiodactyla; family Bovidae; genus Bos; species Bos indicus. The sequence goes on along the minus strand of NC_091780.1, from coordinate 64,826,381 downwards.
TGGAGTGGGCTGTCATGCCCTCCTCCAGGGGAATCTTCCCAACTCAGGGATTGAACCCAGCTCTTGCGCATTGCAGGCGGATTCTTTACTCTCTGAGACTCCAGAGAAGCTCAAGGTTGAACACAAGTAGGTGAAATGAGAACTGAGTAAAAAGTTACTATTAGGAAAACCTGGGGGCCTGGCTGGGGTTCAGAGGTGGATGGGGACCTCTCTTTGCAAAAGCAGAGGGCAGGGGCAGGGATGGGACCCTGCTGCTCTGTGCCTGGCACATAGGTTAGCAGGACTGGCATTAGATGCTGTGGACGGACGGGAAAGGCTGAGCCCCATCCTGGTCAAGGAGACCAGGAACAGAAGCCCACAGGGATTGTTAAGAGGAAAAGTACACTGGGATGGGGATGGAATGGGGTGGGGTGGTGGCATGACCCTCAAGGGCCACAGGTGCTGTGGGTTTAACTGTGACCTGGGGTTGGAAGGACAGGGTTAATGACTGTGGAGGAAGCAAGCAGCAGGGGCTGCTGATAGGCCCTAGGGCTGACCTGCTGTGAGCGGACAGTCTGTATTCAGACAGTGGGGAAATGAGAGTGGCCTGAGCTAAGAGAGAGCCAGCAGAGCAGCCTGAGCCAGACCCGGCAGGAGACAGAGGGAGGCAGGAGGCTTGCACGCCAGCAGGTGGCTGACACCAGCAGTGTTGGAGATGAGCCTGAGTGCTGAAGCTGCAACTCCAATACTTTGGCCACCTGATGCAAAGAGCTGACTCATTGGAAAAGACCCTGATACTGGGAAAGATTGAAGGCAGGAGGAGAAGGGGACGACAGAGGATGAGATGGCTGGATGGCATCACTGACTCGATGGACATGAGTGTGAGCAACCCTGGGAGTTGGTGATGGACAGGGAGGCCTGGCCTGCTGCAGTCCATGGGGTCACAAAGAGTTGGACACGACTGAGCGACTGAACTGAACTGAACTGAGTGTGAATCAGACCACAAGGGCCAGGGCCTGGAGCTAGAGCACCCCAGGGTGTCTGCAGCTCTCTGGAAAGGAGCACTCAGGGCCCGGACAGTCAGAGGGAAGAAAGAAGCTGAGGGATGGGCCGGAGGGAACCTGCTCTAGGACGATGCAGCTGGAGAGGCAGGAAGGCCAAGCACGGGAGGACAGCAGACCTCCCACTAGAAATGCCCTGTAGCAACTGGGGATGCAGACCAGCTGGCCAGTGAAAGAATGAGAAGTGGGAATTGTCTGCAAAGAGGCTGTGGCAGGAATACTCTAAAGGAGAGGATGGAGGGTGGGAAGGGAGCTGGACAGAGCCTGGGAAAGGGAGGAGAGAAGGAAATTCCGAAGGAGCTGAGAGCCAGGACATCAGCTTAGTGGGCTGTCTCATTAAGCAAAGAGCACAGAAAGTTGCACAGAGGTGGGCCTTTCCACAAGGTTCTCTGCTGGACAAGTCAAGGGGGATGAGCCCAGGCAAAGGGCTTCGATCTGGGGGTAGAGGGTCCCCAGGTGACTTGGAGCATCTTGGTGAAGCAGTGGGGACCGGAGCCGAGCTGCTAGACATCAAAAGGAGAGCACATAGAGACTCCCCTGGTGGCTCAGTGATACAGACTCCACATATCCACTGCAGGGGGCATGGCTTTGATCCCTGGTTGAGGAATGGAGATCCTGCAAGGTACACAGTACAGTCAAAAAATAAAAGGGCTAAAATTTAAAGAGAGAAAAGATGATCAATATTGCCTTTAAATTTCCACTTCAGACAATGCGAAATATGTAAATTCTTTTGATCAGTGTAAATCATTAAGAATGCTCAAAAAAAGAAAAGGAGAATGCTCGTAGATGCACGTTTCAGAACTTTGACAGAGAAAAGAAATAGAGGCCAAATACAGAGGGCAGAGGTGGCAGAAGAGTTACATGAAGCCTCTACCCCGACCCAGTAAGGCCGGACCCTATGCATCCCAAAGGCAGGTGCTGGGGCTTTTTTTGAATTTATTTTTTAACTGGAGGAAAATTGCTTGACAACTGTGTTGGCTTCTGCCATACAGCAATGCAAATCAGTCATAACTTTATATATTGCCTCCCTCCTGGAGAGGGGCTTTTGAAGGCTGGGGCTTTTGAAGGCTGGAACTTAACACAGGTGCACATTTGAACTTGGCGCTTCTGTTTTCTCTTTTCCCATCTTTCTCCCCTTCCAGTCTGACCTTTATACTTTTGCTTCTCCACTTTGAGATTTTATACTTTCGGATACTTTGGATAATTAGTGTTTAGAAACTAATGTGTGGCATTCTCTGGAAAGGAAGGGATAATCATGAATAAATAATTAAAAGATGATTCTCTTTAAGATGGTTAGCATTCCTGATTTATAATGTGAAAGATATGATATCCGGTGGCCCCAAAGCAGAAAGGTTGGGGAGTAAAGAAAATTCAGAAGTGGAACAGGGGAAAAATTGAGCTGGAGATTTTCTTAGAGGATTTTACTTCCGATGGAACAAAATGACAAATAACAAGAACACAGCCCACTGCTCTGAGATGATGAAGATCATTATTACCCTCTTAACCTAGAGTATTCAACTGCTATGGTTTTCCCCTCAATGGTAAAAGCTTACTGTAACAAAAGCAAATTTTAGTATAATCACAAGGACATGCATGTTCAGTCAACTAAGTATAATCTACACAGCATTTTTTAAAGATCTGTGGAGGAAAAAAAAAAGAGAAAGTTCAAGAAAAAAATCTCTGAAAACTTAATTAATAATGTGAGATTTTGCGCCCAAACATCTTAACAGACCGTTATTCCACATCATTTTGAGATAATTTATGGCCCGAGTCCAAAACATATTGTTGTTGTAATAAATGATGTATGCTATCTAGGACAATATAACCATAGCATTCCATGACATTAATAGCAGCATTGGTACAACATGTGAAAAAAGAAAGAAAAGTGGGAGCTCTGTAGCCTTTATTCATGGAAAAGTAATAAAGAAAAATTACCCCAAAATGGAGAGCCTGTGCATCTATACTTTAATTCATCATTCCTCCAAAAATAGTTCTACAGTTCTAGACACCATGCTTGGGGATGGGGATATAGCACCAAAAAACACAGTGCGTTCTAAACTGCAAGTGTTATGAAGTTAAAGTCACATCAGCACTTTGAAACAGAATTAACTATAATTAAAATAAAAGAAAAGAGAAGCAGAAAATTCCATTCTGGGTGTATACCCAAAGAAATTGAAAGCAGGGTCTCAAACAGATGTCTGTACACCCATGTTTACAGAAGCATCATTCACAACGGCCAAAACGGGGAAGCACCCCATTGTCCATGGATCAAGGAAGAGATAAAATGTGGTCTATCCATACAATGGAATATGATGTACTCAAGAAAGAAAGGAAACTCTGACACATGCTACCACACAGATGAATCTCAAGGACATTATGCTGAGTCAAATAAGCCAGTCACAAAAAGACAAACGCTGGACGATTCTACTTACATGAGGTCCCTGCATGTGTGAGTGCTAAGTCGCTTCAGTTGTGTCTGACTCTTTGTGACCCTATGACCTGCAGCCTGCCAGGCTCCTCTGTGCATGGGATTCTCCAGGCAAAAATCCTAGAGTGGGTTGCCATGCGCCCCTCCAGGGGACCTTCCTGACCCAGGGATCAAACCCACATCTCCTGTGTCTACTGCATTGGCAGGCAGGTTCTTTATCACTAACACCATCTGGGAAGCCCTATATGAGGTCTCCTGCTGCTGCTGCTGCTGCTGCTAAGTCGCTTCAGTCGTGTCCGACTCTCTGCAACCCATAGACGGCAGCCCACCAGGCTTCCCCGTCCCTGGGATTCTCCAGGCAAGAACCCTGGAGTGGGTTGCCATTTCCTTCTCCAATGCATGAAAGTGAAAAGTGAAAGTGAAGTCGCTCAGTCGTGTCCGACTCTAGTGACCCCATGGACTGCAGCCTACCAGGCTCCTCTGTCCATGGGATTTTCTAGGCAAAAGTACAGGAGTGGGGTGCCATTGTCCCCAGAGGAGTCAAATTCATGGAGCCCGAAAGTATCAATAGAATGGTGTGCAGGGGACTGGGGGAGGGGAGTTGGTGTTTAATGGAAACAGAGTTTCCATTTGAGATAATGACAAAGTTCAGGAGATGGCTGGTGGTGATGGCTGTCCAACAGGGCGAATGTACTTAATGCCACCAGACTGTGGACTTCAAAATGCTTAAAACGGCAAATTTTATGTTGTGTATATTTTACTATGAGAAAAAAAAATAAACAAAATGGGAAATATCAGGGTGCCCTGAACATAGTGATAACAAGCGTTTTCCCCTCAAGCGTTGATCTTTACCTGAACTGTCTGTGTGCTGAGCTGGGAGGTAAAGGGTATCTCTCCCTGTGGGTGACATAGAATACTCATACAAATAAATACGTTAGTGCAAAATGTGGTGAATGTGATGAAACAAACCAGAAGGAGGGGTTTCGCATGACTCTGGAGGGTCTGAACTAGACTAAGGAGTGAACGGAGACACAGCAACAGTGGGCAGAGAGCCAGTGGGTGCTGCCTCAGGCAAGTAAGGCTCCTCTGGGGAGCTGGACAGGAGTTGGGGCGGCCTGTACACACAGGGCTTTGGGTTTTAGTCTAAGAGCAAAGAGAAGTTGCCTTTTAGTTAGTGGTTTGGGTTGAATTGTGCCCTTCATCCCCTTTCTGAGCCAAGTCCCTGTTGGTTCAGATGGTAAAGTGTCTGCCTGCAATATGGGAGACCCAGGTTCAGTCCCTGGGCTGGGAAGATCCCCTGGAGAAGGCAATGGCAACCCACTCCAGTACCCTTGCCTGGAAAATCCCATGGGCAGAGGAGCCTGACAGGCTACAGTCCACGGGGTCACAAAGAGTCGGACACAACTGAACGACTTCACTTCCACTTTCCCCCTTCATATGTTGAAATACTAACTGCTGGTGCTTCAGAACGTGCCCTTTTTCGGAGACATGGTCCTTACAGAGGCAATCGAGTTAAAACGAGCTCAGGTGGGCCCTGATCCAATAGGACTGGTGTCCTTGTAAGAAGAGGAAGTTAGGACACAGACGCACACACAGGAAAGATGGGGTGAAGCAGACGCAGGGAGGAGACGGCTGTCTCCAAGCTAAGGAGAGAGGCTTGGAGTCCATCCTTCCTTCCCAGCCCTGCCCACACCTTGACTTTGGTCTTCTGGCCTCCGGAAGTGTGAAACCGTGAACTTCTGTTTCTTAAGCCTCCTGGGTATTCCAAAGATTCAGAAAGCCATTCACCACTGATACTAAATTATAACAGATAAATATACTTTCTCATAATAAGACTGTTACTCCATAAAATGAGAGCTAATCACAGATTCCTAACATCGATAAAGAATATTAAACTCCGTGGTCCCCAACCTGCCTGCTGACACTGCAGTACTTTTCTGCAACATCCCTGACAAATGGCCGCTCGGGCCATTTCAGAGTTTACGAGCTTGAATTATTAAAAAGGTGGTTGGTTATTTTTATTCCAAACCATCTTTTCCAAAGTGTCCTGCATCGATCCCACTTCTGCCCCGTCCATTTCATTTCCCCTTGTCCTGAGGCTTCTGTCTGTGCTAACACCGTGTGGCCAGGTTTCCTCACTTCTGCTTACTCCAGGGTTAACTTGCCCAAAGAGGGGTTAGCGATGTCGTTTCATTCTCTGATGCCTGCCCCATGAAGCACACACGTCCCCGCGTGGACTTCCAGTCTGTCGGTGCTCCTGCCGCAAATGCTGTCTTTGGCATCTGACACGCGGCTGCCGCACCATGCACTGGGCAGCCTCTACCCCTGACTCTCACTCATGCCCTGCACTTGAGTGCTCTGGACTTCTGCCCACGCTGTTCCCTAGTCCCTGCCTGCCTGCTGGCAGAGAAGCTGCCCCATCTGGGAGGCCATCGTGGGCCTGCTACACCCCCACCACGTCTCCTGGAACCTGATTGCATCCCTTACGTCAATCCACCTTGTCTTTGAGGAACTTGGGAGTGTGTGTGTGCGTGTGTGTGTGTGTGCATGCGTGTGCATTCACGTCTCCCAGGAGATTACATGCCTCTGATGCCCATCATGCTTGACACAAGACAAAACGTACTTGGCAGTCGTAAATGTTGAGCGAATGAATGAAGGAATCAATGAACCCTCGAGACAAAATCAGTTTTCTGTTACACACGCTAGACTTGCACATGCTTTGAAGGGAGCGCTCATCTACTCCAGGGTCAAGTTCTCCATTTCTTCCCTGTCCACCATGTGACAGTTTCTAGACCCCTTGTGCGTGTAGATATCCACACCACCTAACTGGACTCCCTTCTCCTGAATCCTTGTACCCAGACCTGGGTACAGTAACCTCAGAGGACTGACCCGAGTGGCCTTTCCCTTATATAACTTGGATATTATGATTCTATTGACACAACTGAAGTTTGTATTGATTTGCTTATTTTTTTTAGCCAGGCTATATGCTGTTGGTTCATATTGAACTTCTGTTCAATATAAACCTATCAGTTCAGTTCAGTCGCTCAGTCGTGTCCGACTCTGCCAGTCTTTGTCAAACGGAATTACTGTTGGGTCTTCTCCAACCTTTACTGAGTTAATTGACATTTTTAAATCTAAAGACGAGATTTATCTTTACCCCTGTAAAATGTCATTTTATTGGTTTCAAGCCATCCTTTTAACCAACCAAAATCTTTTAAACTCTTCTATCTGGCATCTAACACATCAGCATTGGGACAGCAGTGAACGTGCATGGCAAACACATTAAAGTCTCCTTCATCTTCATAATCGATAAACGCATTAGCAGCGCATGGCAGGGGCAGGGCTGACAGGAGTGAAGCTCTTATGTCAGCCACATCTCACCAGGTGTATCTCCACCGATCTGTTTATTATAAATATTCTGAATGTGTTTGTCCAACCAAATATCGTCACCTAAATATTTGTTCACCCAGCCTATTTTCCCCCATATCATCCTCGGGATTTTGGGAAGGCTCTTTACCGATGCTTTGCACATCCAGCCTGGTAACCCTATGAAAAGAGGGAATGGGTTTGGTTTGCCTCTTCGCAATAACATTTCCTTCCAAGTGAGTTCACACCAGCTTCTCAAAAATCTGTTAAAATTATTGCTCGGAACCCATATTAATATAAAATTTATCATCTCTGTTTTCAAGAACCCAACTTATTCTGCTTTGGGGAAAATCATGACATTTTTCCCTTCCCAGTTTTCTGTGACTCCCATCTGGCCAAATCTGAGACCTTTTGTGGAGACCTGGAGAAGGGATTAGCAGTCACTAAGCTTCCCCACCCTCTATCTCTCACCTATCTTGGGCCCTTGACAATTTCTCCTAAGGGACTTCAAAAAAAAAACTTTTCCCAGTTTTCAAATTACTTTCCTTATTGGAGAAAAAGAAACCTGCAAAGTCCAAGATGTGCAGACTGGATTCCAGAGTCCTTCAAGGCCCCCATTCCTCAGTCAATTCATTCTTTAAAAATATATAGAAAAGAAGAAAGGGAAAGTCGCTTAGTCATGTCCGACTCTTTGTGACCCCATGGACTATACAGTCCTTGGAATTCTCCAGGCCAGAATACTGGAGTGGGTAGCCTTTCCCTTCTCCAGGGGATCTTCCCAACCTAGGGATCGAATCTGAGTCTCCTGCATTGCAGGCAGATTCTTTACCAGCTGAGCCACAAGGGAAGCCCAAGAATAATGTGTATTTATTTTGGCCACACTTTACTACCTGTGAGATCTTAGTTCCCTTACCAGAGATCAAACGCAGGCCTTCAGCAGTGGAAACGTGGAGTCCTGACCACTGGATGACCAGGGAAGTCCTTCATTCTGCTTTTCATTCCCCAAACACCCTGCAGGGGTTGGCCCCTGGGCTTCACTTGCGTGGCCTCCTGGAAATGTCCTTCCGCTCAGCCTCTGAGCTCGTACACTGCCCCCCACCGCTCTGTCCGGCTGGAGTCCCTGCCTCCTCCATTGCTAACGGCTGTCAGGACCTTTCATCTGGGCTAAACCAGCCTCCTTTTTGAAGTTCTGTAGAAACTGGGCACCCTGGGGACAGGGCTACGGCTCTTCACTCTGCTTTTATGCCTCCTCCTCCAGCAACAATGGCACCCCACTCCAGTCCTCTTGCCTGGAAAATCCCATGGACGGAGGAGCCTGATGGGCTGCAGTCCATGGGGTCGCTAAGGGTCAGATATGTCTGAGCGACTTCACTTTCACACAATGGAGAAGGAAATGGCAACCCACTCCAGTGTTCTTGCCTGGAGAATCCCAGGGACGGGGGAGCCTGGTGGGCTGCCATCTATGGGGTCGCACAGAGTCGGACACGACTGACGTGACTTAGCAGCAGCAGCAGCAGCCTCCAGCAACCAACACGAGTTTTCCTAGTTCTCTCCCCGGCTTCAGCCCTGGCTGGAAGCCTTACAAAGGCACGGTCTCCCTAGCCCGTGAACCCAGCTCCCTGACCACCTATGCACAGACTGTCCCAGACAGACTGGTGAGTGAGTGGTGCCCGACAGACCGCGCTGTGTAAGAACACACAGGCTCGTCAGCGTCGTCATCCTGTCACAGAAATGCTGCCGCAAAGCCATGAACTTCTGAGCCTTTCACAGATAATGGCTCACCATCCAAACGGACATGAAAACTCCTTGTTATCTCAGAAACCTAGGGGGGTTTTCCCTCAGCAGGTTATTTACTCCAAAATGTTCTTAATGATTTACATTGATCAGAAGAATGTACGTATTTTGAAGTCTCTGAAGTGGAAAATGAAAAGCAATGTTGGTTGGTTTTTCTCTTTTAAAAATTGTAGTGCTCTTATTTTAATTATTTATCAGAGTACAGTTGCCGTACTGTATTGTGGAAGTTTCTGTTGCACAGTGAGGTGAATTAGCTCTATGTATATAAATGTGCCCTCCCTCTTGGACCTCCTTCCAACCCCCTGCCTTTTATTTTTTGGCCCAGCCACACGGCGTGCAGTATCTTATTAGCTCCCCACCCGGGGACTGAACACAGGCGCCTGGCAGTGGAAGCACAGAGTCCCATCCATTGGACCCCCAAGACCCTTCCGGTTTTCTCTTTTTCTAAATGACATTCCATTTGGTAAACTCAGTGTTCAAATCGTCTCTTATCTATACAGTAATGCAAGTACCACTGTGGATGGCAGACGAAATTTCCTTTGAGGCATCTCCACTGAACAATGTCATTTTCAGGAATTTTTTCATTTGCTCCATCATGCTGCCTGTGAGGTTTCATGGCAGTTCTTGGCATAGAGCTGATTAATCACAGAGTAAATAGTCTAATGTTGGAATATTAGAATCACTCATTTCAGGGTGCTGGGGCAGCCGGGTTTATGCTTACGTCCTGGGTCTTCGTCAATAGTCAGTCCCCCTTTGACTCTGAATTATTTTAGTTGGGATGGCAGATTATATTGCCATCCTAGCTAACACGGAAAGATGTAGACTCTATCCATTTAATGCACTGAAAAAAATTAGGAGGTTCGTACAGTTATATTTACTATGCCATCCTAAGCTGCCTCACAGCGTCAAAACTGCAAGAATTAAAGAGAACTTGCCAGAAATCTGAATTATTTATTAGGAAAGTCAAGTAAAAGGCCCTCTTCTGAGGTTTGCCCGGTGTCTTCTCATCACCCCCATTATGGCCTTTTTCATCCTGGTGGCCGAGATACATAATGTTTATTTGCAATTAACAAAGAGTCCTGGAATCCTTGCTAATTTATTTGCCTATGGTCTGCAGACTTTAATTATCCCACTGATTAAGGCAATGGTTTAAAGGGTCTTCTGAGCAGAGATCACTGGTAAGACGTTGTTCCATCACCCCCAGTTATGGGCTTGCTCATTGCACTCATTTTTTAAAAAAGAATGAAGTGTGAGTTGACTTACAGTGTTGTGCTTCTGGTGTACAGCAAAGTGACTCAGTATATGTGTGTGTGTGTGTGTGTGTGTGTGTGTATTTATCGTTTAGTTGTTAAGTCGTGTCCAACTCTTGTGATCCCATAGACTATAGCCCGCCAGGTTCCTCTATCCATGGAATTGTCCAGGCAAGAATACTGGAGTGAGTAGCCACTCCCTTCTCCAGGGAATCTTCCCGAGCCAGGAATCAAACTCGAGTCTCCTGCCTTGGCAGGCATATGTTCTTTAGCCTCGAGCCACCTGCGAAGCCCTATGGTTTATTACAAGATATTTAATATCGTCCCCTGTGTGTTCTGATCACAGGTGTTTGCCTGGTGCTGACTCTTGGCTCACTCATTTGCACATGCTGAGTGCCTGCTCTGTGCCAGGAACAGGGGGCCCAAAGGAGACTAGAGCAATGCCTGTCTCCTGAGGGCCTCGTGGTCCGGGAGGGGAGGAAACACACAGGAACACACAGGTGGGGACCAGGCACGAAGGAGCCCACTGGGGGAGAGAGCCAGTGCTGTCCATGCATCAGTGACTGTCCACGCCACAGGCCTGTGGGGAGGTGGCAGTGCCTCAGTGTTATCTGCAGGGGAATCCCGCGTGAGCAGAAGGGCAGGTGAGAGCCAGGCTTTGAATCTGGCCTTGTCATGCCCCAAACCTTACTCTGCAGCTCTGAACTACCACCTCTGCAGCTGAGGATGGGCTAAGAGAGCCTGGGGGAAGGAGGGAAGATTTACCTAAGAATAAAAACTGATGACCTGGTTGGGGACAGGAAGGAACACCTCAAGATAGGATGGGGCCACGGACCTCATCCCGTGCGGAGCAGTCCCTGGATTCATGTACCAACAGGACATGTTCAGAAAGTGTTCGCTGCTTGGGCTGGGGATGAGGGAAGGCACAAGGGTTACTGAACCCCCTCCGGGGGCCAGGGCATGTGGAGAAGGAATCCCGGGTTGGGGCTGGTGGATGGGATTAGAGCTCTAGCTTTGACGGATCTGAGAGCTGAAATAATTGGAGAGGGAGACGGCGAGTCATCTAGGTTAAGGGGCTAGAAACGCACACCCAGTGTGTCTGAGAAGTGATGAACCATCTAGCTCTGTTCAAGTCAAGGATGGGACGAGGAGGTCGGGCAGGAGGGGTCAGGCATTGCGGAGGGCCTGGGACCCCCTGCTAAAGGGTTGGACTTGGCCCATGAACAATGGGGAGTCCCTTGGAAGCCTCACAATGAGGCTGTGCTTCAGGACGATGGACAGAGTAGTGCATGTGAACGGAACCAGAAATCGCAAGAACAGACTAGCGGCTGCGGGCATAGCTCTAGGGGAGATGGTGAGAGTCGGTACGGCCAGCACCCGCCTCCCAGGTGGGTGGCGAATTGGCTGGTTGGACCAGGTTACAGACACAGAAGATACCCAGGGAGGGTCTCAGTCTGAGGGGATGGAGTGGAGGGCGGAGTGGGATGTTGAGAAGAGGGGTGAGTGCCCATTTCCTTCTTCAGCAGATCTTCCCGTCCCAGGGATCGAATCCACGTCTCCTGCCTTCGCAGGCAGATTCTTTACTGCTGAGCCACGAGGGAAGACTGCATGTACTACCAGGTTATGGACACAGGAGAACAAGGGAGGGTCTCACTCCGAGAGGATGGAGTGGAGGGTGGAGGGGGAGGTCCAGAAGAGGGCTGAGTGCAGGGAGAAGACCATGACCTTGGCAACGAGGGTGGGTTTGGGGATGCAGAGGCTGGAAGGGTGAGCAGTGGCAAGGCCTCAAGACCAGCAGTGACCAGGAAACAGTCAGTCAGACTGGGAAAGGAGCAAAGAGCTGGAAACCCTGCCCCATGGGGCAGCATGGTCAGGAGGGGCCTTCTCAGGACGGGAGGAGCCAGCGTGGATGACAGGAAGGACGGGGCAGAGGAGGGGTGACGTGAAAGAGAAGGTCGCTCAGTCGTGTCCGACTCTTTGCAATCCCAGGACTATACAGTCCATGGAATTCTCCAGGCCAGAATACTGCAGTGGGTAGCCTTTCCCTTCTCCAGGGGATCATCCCTACCCAGGAATTGAACCGGGGTCTCCCTCATTGCAGGCAGATTCTTTACCAGCTGAGCCACAAGGGAAGCCCAAGAATACTGGAGTGGGTAGCCTATCTCTTGTCCAGGGGATCTTCCAACCCTAGGGATCGAACCCAGGTCTCCCACATTGCAGGCGGACTGGGGCTTCTCTGATAACTCAGCTGGTAAAGAATCCACCTACAATTGGGCTTCCCTGGTGGCTCACCTGGTAAAGAGGAAGGGGAGTTGGTGACAATTCAAGGAGAAGGAAGATGGCAGCTGGAACAGACTTCCAAAGGAAACTGTCTATGGGGAGGAGAGGTTGGGGGGAGGGGTGGTCACCTGGGAAAGAAGGAGGGATTGCACGTCTTCTGGGAAGAGGGTCAGAGAATGACAGGGGCAAGATGCCGCAGAAAATGCGAGGTTTCATTCATTTGTCAACAAATCTTTGTTGGCAACATGATCATCCTGGTAAGGATGTCCTAACAGTGACTTTGCAGGGAAAAACAGCAGAGCACACGAGCCAGTCTCCATGGTTTGCTGCCAACCACATGCCCACGGAGCAGAGGACAGAAGAGGACACACCCTCAGGCCAGCTTCGCAGGCTGGGAAACAAGCAGAGCAGAAGTACGATTTTGTCTGCTCCAAACAAGCTGAAACTGAAGCCAGCAGGCTGGGGGCCACCAAGGAGCACCCCGCGTCCCCCAAGAGAGCCCCCAAAGATTCAGGAACCGATAGCACCACTATGGAAGTGGAGACACAGGAGAGGCTGAAATTAGGAGGGTTGACCGAAAGTCTGCAGAAGCAGCTCTGGACTGAATTGTGTTCTCCTAGATTCCTATGCGAAAGCCCCAACCTGCAAGCAACTGCATTTGAGGTTAGGGCTTCTGTGTGCTCAGTCGTGTCTGACTCAACAACACCATGGACTGGACTATGGCCCTCCAGGCTCCTCTGTCCCTGGGATTTTGATTCTCTCAGCAACAATATTGGAGTGGGTAGCCATTCAGATATTCTTCTCCAGGGGATCTTCCCAACCCAGGGACTGAACCCTAGTCTCCGATATTGCAAGCAAATTTCCACTGAGCTACCTGGGAAGTCGGTTAGGGCTTCTAGGAGGTAATTAAGATTCCATCCGTACTAAGTTGCTTCAGTCCTGTCCGACTCTTTGCAACCCCGTGGACTGTAGCCCACCGGGCTCCTCTGTCCATGGGATTTCCCAGGCAAACACACTGGAGTGGGTTGCCATTTCCTCCTCCAAGGGGTATTCCTGATCCAGGGATTGAACCCACGTCTCCTGTATCTCCTGCATTGGCAAGAAGGTTCTTTACCACTGGTGCCACCTAGGAAGCCCCAAGGGGACGCTGTGGCTGCATGGGCTGGAATTAAACGAGGTCATAAGGGTGGGGCTAATCTGATAGGATTGGTGGCTTTCTCCCTCCCCCAGGTCACAGACTTCCACGCTCCAAGACTGCAAGAGACAAGTGTCTGATGTTTAAGCCCCAGTGTGTCATATTTTGCCATGGCAGCCTGCAGCGACTAATACAGCAACAGATCCCTCCCCAATCTCCTTCCTTTCCCTGTAGAAGACTGGAGATTTAATCTCGGAAACCAGTGAATGACGGGGTTTTCCCCACAAATGGATAACCAGAAGGGAAGATTCTGAAGATGAAGAACACATGATGGCCTAAGGCTGAACGGTAAGACCTCCCCCAGCCCCTTCCCACCCTCAGCTCCTGTATCCTGGCAGCCCACTGTCTGCTGTCCAGGCCAGAGTGTGGAAGACCCTTCTTTAGGGACCATGACAACCTCCTGGGGAAAGACCTGGAGGGAGAGAAGGGTCAGGAGTCACAGTTGTTGACAAGTCCTCCCATGGACAAATCTCATCTGTGGACTCAGCTTCCTGCAGCTTTTGAATGTTCATCTCTAACATTTGAATGGGGAACCAAGAATCTCTAAACAGCTAAGAAAATGTACAGGGAAGAAAGGGCAGGGGAATAAGAGGAAAGGGACAATGCAGAGAATAGAAGGAAATAAAATAATCACCAGCGTCCTCAAAGGTTGAAGTGACTGCAGCCATAAAACAAGGACAAGAGGCTAAAGTTAGATGATAAGAATGGGTATTGGGAAATTTAAAATATGGTAGAAATAAAATCTCCACAGAAGAGTCTAAAACAGAATTAAGGACTTCCCTGATGGCTCAGTGGTAAAGAATCTGCCTGCCAATGCAGGGGACATGGGTTCGGTTCCTGGTCCGGGAAGATCCACGTGTCATGAAGCAAAGCAGCTTGTGAGCTGCAGCTACTGAAGCCCGTGTGCCTGGAGCCTACGCTCCACAACGAGAGAAGCCACGGCAATGAGAAGCCCGTGGACTGCAACAAAGAGCAGTCCCCACTCGCTGCAACCAGAGAAAAGCCATGCAGCAAGGAAGACCCAGTGCAGTCATAAATAAACACATTAACTAATTTAATTTAATGGAGCATGATATATGCAGGCTTCCGTGATGGCTCAGACAGTAACAAATCTGCCTACAATGGAGCAGAGCCAAGTTTGATCCCTGGGTTGGGAAGATCCCCTGGAGAAGGAAATGGCAACCCACTCCAGTATCTTTGTCTGAAAAATCCCATGGACAGAGGAGCTTGGGAGGCTACAGTCCAAAGGGTCGCAAGTCAGATATGACTGAACAACTAACATACACAAGATATACACACTACTATATACAGAGAGAGAACCAAGAAGGACCTACTGTATAGCACAGGGAACTATACTCAATATTTTCTAACAATCTGTAAGGGAAAAAAAATCTGAAAAATAATATATAAATACATATACACAAATATAACCTAATCACTGTGCTGTATACCTGAAAGTAATATGACATTATAAATCACTTATATGTCAGTGAAAAGAAATAAATAACAATAAAACACAAATCTACCTGAAAAATAGAATAAAAAGACAAAGCAATATAGAATATAGGAGAAAAGTTCAACAGTCATATCGGGAAGTACAGTGTCTGACTAATAGGAGTTTCAGAAAGCACCAGTGAAGAAAATGGAGGGAAATCCTCAAATAAATAACTCAAGAAAAACTCCCAGGACAAAGGGACATGAATCCCTGCACTGAAAGAGCAAGCTATGTTCTCAGCGCGATGAAGAGAGAACCAAGCAGGAAAATTTCTCTCTCTATTTTAGAACGCTGGAGATAAAGGGAACATTCAAAAAGCTCCCAGAGAGAAACAACAGGTCTTGGACAAAAGGGTTAAGAATTAGAATGAAACTGGATTTCTCAACAGCAATAAGAGGAGCTGGAAAACAATGTACTTAGTCACTCAGTCATGTCCGACTCTGAGACCCCATGGACTGCAGCCTGCCACCTGTCCATGGGGATTCTCCAGGCAAGAATACTGGAGTGGGGAGCCAATCTCCTCCAGGGTATCTTTCCAACCCTGGATCAAACCCAGGGCTCCTGCCTTACAGGCAGATTCTTTACAGACAGCCACCAGGGAAGCCCCAAGAATACTGGAGTGGGTAACCTATCCCTTCTCCAGGGGATCTTCCTGGAGACCCAGGAATCTAACCAGGGTCTCCTGCATTGCAGGCAGATTCTTTACCACTTGAGCTACCAGGGAAACCCAGAAAACAATAAGGAAATATAAGAAAGTAAATTTTAGGGGAAACTTGATTTCAACCTATAATTTCAAACCACTCAACCAAGCATGTGAGTAGAATAAAGGTATTCTCAGCCATACAAGTTCTCAAAAACTTAGGTACCGTGTGTCCCGTTCCTCAGGAAGCTACTGAAGGGTGTGCGCCACCAAAATGAGGGCGTCGCAAAGAATGAAGAGCTCATGAGCTCCAGGACACAAGGAACCCAGGAAAGAGGTAAAAGGAACCTCCACGAAAACAGGTTGAGAGATCCTAAGCCATCACTTGTGCTGTCGACAGTAATAATTGTGCTACTGGGCAGCCAGTCAGATTGCAGCCAGGAGACAAAGGCTCTGCAGAAAGGCTGCCAAGAAGATGAAACTGGAAGCTATCGAAAGGAGATTCACACTTAAGCCAGAGTACTTGGGATGACTTAGTGACAGGCACAAGGAAAACAGACGACTCACTCCAGGACAACCAAAAATTGTAGAAGAAAGTAAATTCAATCAAATGGTGTACGGCTTAACCATGAATAGTGTTCCACAGTCCTAATAATATAACATATAACAATTAAATTAAAAATGATGACATAGCTGTATTGGAAAGATGGGGAGGAGTGTGTGTGGGTGTACAGTGAGTGATGGAAAAGAGAAGTAGGTCTTCATCTTCCGTGGTGGGAAGTAAATAGATAACAAATTCCTGAAATCCCCGAACCTGGAAAAATCAGGAAGCCTCTGTATACCCGTGTTATTCCAAGAAAGATAAATACATTCCAAAAGGAATGGATGAAATATTTGGGAGGGACAGTTGATTCTGGAAAGTGGGAATGGCACAGGGAATAAGGGAAGGTAACTGCTATTTTTTTTTATTAAGCCGTGTAGACCTGCTTGATTTTTAAAAATCTGTGCATCATGACTTTAATAAATTTAAATTAAGTTTAAAATTATATGTATATCTTAAAGCAAATTCTTGAGCTTCAATTTATTTATTTGTTCTTTTTTCCCACACAAAATAGTCTTTTTATTTTTAGTTATCTTTTATCAAGGCCTTCATTTATTCATTCAATCAAACAAATGTATATTGGGTCTTTTTTTTTTGCTATTCAGAAACACAATTTATTCCTTGGCTTTGGAACATTTTTGACATTTAACCCAATAGGGTAAAACTGTCTCTTGCTGATTTGCTCTTCAGTTCATTTGTTCGTTGGTTCATTCATTCATTCACTCTACAGACATTTCCTGTGGGCCTTCTTCGGGAGGTCAGGTGCCGTGCCAGATAAAGACAAGGTCTCAATTTCTGCCCTTAAAGGCCCTTCTCTTTTTATAAGAAACACTTCAAGGAGGTTAGAGATTTATGGGCCTTTTCAGTTTGTTTTGCATATATGATGGGTTTCTGAAGAACTCTAAATTCTACATTTGTAAATCACTTGAAATCTTGGGCGAATGTATGGCTGGAGCTTGCTATTTAAATCTTTCGGGGGAAAAAAATCCTGCATAATATACGTGTAAACTCATATTTTCATATATTGGCCAGTCTGGTGGGAAATAGATGTGGCAGCAGGAAAGGTAATTTGAGAACGAATTTATGGGTGATGTTATTGCCGTTTGGCAAGAAGGGAATTCATTTATGACCGATATTACTAATGACAACAAATGAGAATTCATCTCTATTCCATACACTGAGCCGTGGTCCTTAATTGCATCATTATGTGCATCCTATTAAAAACTAACCATACCCCATAAATGGGATGCTAACATGTTCAGCTTTACATCATTGAGATTCTGCATGGATTAAGTTCATAAGTTTTTCATCGTCTCCTCTATAACAGATATGCTTGCTGCCTTTCAGCGTCATTGATGGGAGCAGAGAGGAACACCTCTTCTATACATTTAATAAAGGAACAGCTGTGTTACCTGCTAAGATTTTATTTTTGCCTGTAGGACATTTTATTGCACCAAATTAGAGAAGCAGTAAAACATTCTTAAAAGATAGCCATCGTTTGGAAAAACCATCTGTTTTAGTTGGAAGAGTATACACAGAAACCATACCATGAAAATTTGCTGCTGAAAATGCTCTTTCTCCCAAATGTTACTTTTGTGCTATGACTATTTATAATGTCCTGGATGAATCTCCAAAATGTTTTATTCAAAGTCCCTGTTGCTCTCCCAAGACTGCCATTATGTGGGAAAGAGAAGAGGGTTAATGAGTTCCACTCGAGTGTTAGGCATGCCTTTCAAATTGGAACAAAAATCATCCCAGAGTAATGAAGACATCTTTTCCACCTGGTGGTCAGACTGCCCGCTGAAGTGCAGTTCTGATCCTGTTACTGCTCAGCTCCGAGGTCCCCTGTGACCCCCCACTGCCTGCTGAGTGAAGAGCCGGGGGCCAGGCCAGCCTTCCCTGTGCGGGATCTCGCACACGTGTCCAGGCCTCACATCACTAGCCTGTGAAATGGACCTATTCTCTAGATACCGAGCCGCTCAGTCCCATCGCAGCCTCTGTGCTGTCCCTTCTCTTTGTTCCCTGCTAGGGACTGGACTGTGTCTCCCGGCATTTCCAGGTCATAGCTCTAATCCCCCCTGGTGACTTATTTGGGGACAGAGCCTGAGAAGAGGTAATGAAAGTTCAACGGGGTCATCAGGCCCTCCTCTGGTAGGGTCTGTGTCCTTCTAGAAAGAGAAGCCTTCGTGGGACTTGCCTGGTGTCCCTGGTGGTTGGGGCTTCACCTCCCAATGTGGGGGAGGCGGGTTTGATGCCTGGTCAGGGACCCAGGAGCCCACATGGCTTGCGGCTGAAAAACATAAAACAGAAACAGTCCCCTCGGCACCTAGTACTGTCCGGGGGACCCTAGCCCCTCCAGACCTTGCCTCCTCTTCCCAGGGGGCTGTGCACTCCCGGAGGACAGACTCACTCCCTCTGGAATCTCTGGATTTAGAAAATAGGTTTAACATGAAAACACAGGTTCCTGTAACTTTTCAAGAAGGCTCTGGTGCTCTGCCTCCGTGTCTCGGGCCATGTGCCAGCAAACTGCGTTCCTAATTATCCAACAGTATTAAATGCAAAGTGTGTGTCAGTATGAAGAGGAGAACCACCTCTTTTTTGGTATCTTGTAACCAGAAAACCTCTTTAGGATCACTGGACTAGTTTCCATTTTAAGCTAATTAGTAAATTGCATTTTTGGCTCTTTGGCTAGGTTAAATTTAGCTCATCTTTTCCCTTCAAGTCAAGCTGTCAGTGGGATCTTTGCAATTAAAATTTTCACTCTCAACTTTCTTTCCCATTCGGTGGGAGGAGGTTGGCAATGCACCCCGTCTTCCCATCCTTCTTCCCTTCAGCTTCTCCCCAACCTGGGCCATCTCATGCATGCAGCCAGATGGCTACCCACTCCTCCACTTGCTGGCCGCCCGTGAACAGGGCTGACATCCCTGGGTCATCCCCACCAGCAGGCAGGGCACATGCCTGGGGCTGCAGACCAGCCTCGGTCATGCATCAGACCCCAAAGCGTTATTAAAAATACACAGTAACCGGCAGATAGTTAGTGGGAAAGCTGTCATAAAGCACAGGAAGATCAGTTCGTGCACTGTGATGACCTAGAGGGGTGGCGAAGAGGGTGGCTGGGAAGGAGGTCCGAGAGATGGGACACGTGTATACATATAGCTAATACATCTCACGGCACAGCAGAAACCAACACAGCATTGTAAAGCAAGGACACCCCCAATAAAAGCATATGCCTCACCCTAAGACCACGAGCAGGAGCCTGGAGGCCCCCCAGTGTGCAGGGCAGGAGCCCCTTTGCTGCTGGACGTGGGCAGCTGAGGGGTCCCAGGGGAGGAGGCTGGGGGCAGGAGGAAGGGATGCCATAAGCAGAGGATGAGGGCTGGGACTATGCTGCAGAAATATCTGAATCTTCCAACAAATGCCAAGGCCAATCCAGGGTGTGCCCACTGACGCTGGGCCCTGCCCAGCCCCAAGGGTGCCCGAGGAGGTCATGGCAAGGGGCCCGGTGAGTTCATGTAGATGTCACAAGCCCACCCCACACGGCTGTCTCTGAGACCCCTGCTAGAATTCTACTCTCTCATCTCCAGGCCCTCAGCTCTTGGCCTGGAACTCCACTTCCCTCCCTCCCACCCCATCAGCCCTAGAACCCCACAGAGGGCTCTTCCACAGCTGCCCCCCTACCCAGGTGCATTTCAGAAGCCCCGTGCCCCAGCCTCTCAGCAGAATGGCCTGAGAGTCGGAGTGCGGGGAGCTCTCACCCAGCCTCCGTTGGGCAGAAGATAGACACCAGGCCAGTTCCTCCCAGGGCGAGCAGCTGCTGCCCCTCCTCCAGTGGAGACAGGGCGTCACGGCCCAGCCTTATGAGCGCAGGGCTCGCATCTGACTCCTCTCGTGGTCATTAAGGAAGATGGGCTGGCGATTTCCAAGAAGAGAGGAGGAGGGCTCCATTATGCGGGCACTAATGCCTCTCGGGTCTCCTGCGCTGCTCCGGGGAGCGGGCGGGGTATGTGCAGGGCCCCGGCTGGTTCCTCTTCCCATCCACCCTCTGTTCTCTGCGCATCTGGGTGATGGCAAGTAGGGCGGAGGAAGCCCCCCCAGGGGACCGGCTACGGTGAGTGAAATGAGCTCTGTGGCCTGGGGAGTCTATGGAGCAGAGAAGGAATCGGGGAACAAGCGCCTGCATCTTTGCAGTCAGAGCCACTTGGAATTAGCGGAGAAGTACCTATGCCAAACTGCAAAGCGTTTGTTCCCTCCCAGGTGTGGGACCCTGGGTGAATGCCCAACCCTGTCTGGCCGACACAGGAGGGAGGTGGGTTCCAGAACGGGCCTCCCGTGGTCCCGGCTAGATCTAGAGCTCTCAAGCACCTATCCTTGGAATGATGTGGAAGGTATGGAGTGAGGTTTCCACAGCAGGAAGGGAATTTAATTTCAAGACTTTGCCTTATTCTGTGATTGTCCAGCTGACATTTTTCTAACCTTTAGTTTATGATGGCCAGAGTAGATGTCACTATTTTTAAATTTCCTTATTCAGCAAGATGGCCAGAGATGTATGAAGTCTGTGAGTCACGTTTAGCAGGAGTTCTGGGTCCTAAAGGACTCACACTGCAGGCTTTGGTCACAATAGCCCTGGTGGGGTGTGCAGGGGGAGGAGACACAAGTGTCCCCCCTCATCTGTGGGGACAGCATCATGAGCACCCTGCTCATAGTATGCTCAGGACACAGAGCTTCTAAACCTCGGGCAGGAGACTGAGACGCTCTTGTGTTTTATTTGCTCGGTGAGCTCTTACAGTAGGAGCCCCTGCTCCTGTCCGTCAGGCGTCAGGGCAGAGCGGGTCAGACGGGATCATGACCCCCTTGTGGGTCACAAGATCAATTTAGTGGAGGACTGAGAGCAGCCTTTTTTAAATGAGAGACTGTGAAGCAGAACAGAAATTATCAGAGTAAATCATCTGTAGGAATGTAGTAGGTAAATATTAATCCATGAAACTTATGTTTCAAATATACATATTCAAATATTTTAAAACACGTATACAGATATTCTGCTTCTGTGTGGAGGAGTAAATTGCTCACACACCAAGCATCCTACGGACAACGCGTACGAATCCACAAAGTGTGGACAATATAACAGAAACTACAGAGCCCCAGAGGGTAAACATAAGCAGAAAGGTCTTGGGGCAGTGTCAAAACTCAGAAGAACCAACCCACAAGAGGCACGCTTCCCGTTTCTGTGGCTTTGCCCTGAGGGCGTCCACCACATTTGTGGTGGGCGCGCAAGGCAACTACATTCCAGTGGGAGGCCTACTGTCCTCGTGGACGGGGGAGCTGAGAGAAGGAGACATAGCCAGCCCGAGTCCCTGGAGAGCTGGCAGGAGCCCCATGATGCAGAGAGCTGGAGAAGTAGGAACCCAGAGTTCGTGTGTAGACCCCTGCCAGAGTCTCTGGCGGATCCCCAGGCCACACGTGCGCATGGCAGACTAAAAGCAGTCTCAGCTGAGAACTGAGCCCGCCCCCCACTACAAATGTCATAGAGAGCAAAGTTTGGGCTTGGCCAAATTAATTCCCTACTGACACAAAAACATCAGCTTTCTTCAAAACAATATCACAGAATCCAGTTTCCACAACACAACATTCACACTGTCCACGACACGATCCAAAATTATCCTTCATATGAAGGCTCATTTTCAAGAATAAAGTCAGTCAATAGATACCGACCCTGAAATGAGCCAGATACTATAATTGTTAGACAAGAACTTCAAGCAGCTATGACAATAGTGAGGTAAAATACATCTTAATAAAAAATATTTGACATCCGAACCCTAACCCTATCACTTTCTCTCAGTCAAGACGTATAATATATAAAAATGAACCACTTGGTAGCATTATTCATGATAGCCAAAAGTAGAAACTATCCAAATGTCTATCAACTGATGAGGAAACAAGATGCGGTCTAACCAAACAGTGGAATAGTATTCTGCCATGAAAAGGAACGAAGTGCTGATACATGCTACAACATGGACGGACCTTGAAAGCATGAAGAGAAAGACGTCATTCATACAGACCACACAGCGTGACTCCATTAGTAGGAAATTTCCAGAACAGGAAAACCTATAAAGACAGAAATTAGATCAGATATTGCCAGGAGCTGAGAAGGGGAAATGGGGACTAAATGCTAGTGGGCATTGGATTTACTTGGGAGTAAAGCCATGGTTTGGGAATTATATGCTGGTGATGATCGCACAGCTTTGTGAATGTACAAAAAACCCACTGAATTATATATGCTCAAAATCCTTCAAGTGAGGCTTCAACAGTACATGAACCCAGAACTTCCAGATGTACAAGCTGGATTTAGAAAAGGCAGAGGAACCAGAGATCAAACTGCCAATATCCACTGGATCATAGAAAAAGCAAGGGAAATCCAGAAAACATCTACTACTGCTTCATTACGCTAAAGCCTTTGACTGTGTGGATCACAACAAACTGGAAAATTCTTAAAGAGGTGGGAATACCAGACCATCTTGCCTGCTTCCTGAGAAACCTGTATGCAGGTCAGGAGGTAATAGTTAGAACCAGACATGGAACAAAGCACTGCTTCCAAACGGAAACAAGTACATCAAGGCTGTATGTTGTCACCCTGCTTATTTAACTTATATGCAAAGTCCTGGGCTAGATGAAACCCAAGCTGGAGTCAAGATTGCCGGGAGAAATATCAATAACCTAAGATATGCAGATGACACCACCCTTATGGCAGAAAGCGAAGAAGAACTAAAGAGACTCTTGATGAAGGTGAAAGAGGAGAGTGAAAAAGCTGACTTAAAACTCAACATTCAAAAAATGAAGATCATGGCATCCGGTCCCATCACTTCATGGCAAATGGATGGGCAAACAATGGAAACAGTGACAGACTTTATTTTCTAGGGCTCCAGAATCACTGCAGACTGTGACCACAGACTTGAAATTAAAAGACGCTTGCTTCTTGAAAGAAAAGCTATGACAAACTTAGCGTATTAAAAAGCAGAAACTCACTTTGCTGACAAAGGTCTGTATAGTCAAAGCCATGGTTTATCCAGTAGTCAGGTACAGATGTGAGAGTTGGACCATAAAGAAGGCTGAGCACCAAAGAGTTGATGCTTTTGAACTGTGGGGCTGGAGAACTCTTGGGAATCCCTTGGACAGCAAAGATATCAAACCAGTCAATCCTCAAGGAAATCAACCCTGAATTTCACTGGAAGGACTGATGCTGAAGCTGAAGCTCCAATACTTTGACCATCTGATGTGAAGAGCTGATTGGAAAAGACCCTGATGACAGGAAAGATTGAGGGCAGAAGGAGAAGGAGGTGACAGAGGATGAGATGGTTGGATGGCATCATTGACTCAATGGACATGAGTTTGAGCAAACTGGGAGACAGTGAAGGACAGGGAAGGCTGGCATGCTGCAGTCCATGGGGTCACAGAGTCAGACATGACTTGCTGATTGAACAACAACAACTATTTGGCACATACACAGTTATTATTGTCTGAATCATAAACCCTTAAAATTCAACATCTAGTAGATGAAACATACACAGATCATGATACTAACAATGGAAATTGCTATGAGGAAGACTAGGAAAGGGAGAGAATTAATGTTTGCTGAATATCCACTATGTGCCAGGCCCTGTGCTCAACATACTACCCAGTTACATAATTCTTGTTACTTGGCCAGGTCTATTATAATCCCATTTTACAGATGGGGAAGCTGAGGCCCAGGGAGGTAAAATTCCTTGGTTAGTGTCAGAACTGGAATTTGAACCAGCCCTGATGCCTACAAAATGACCATAGAAGGACAGAGAAGGTAATTCCTTTACTTTTGAGGAAAGCAGAGAAGAATGTACAGGAACGTTTAGGTGCTGTTGGAACAGGTAGGACAAGAGAGGTGAGGAGGAGGGAAAGCTTGTATGTGATATTGATGGATATCAGGTGCCTGGAACTTGGAGGAGACAAGAAGGACTGGTGAGAAATGGGGCTGGAGGCATCTACAGGGGCTACATCAAACTAAGCCCCCATTTCCATTCCCAAGTAAAGGGAGAAAGGGAGGCAGTAACCAAATAAAGAGGACTTGGGGATCTCACTCATCTCCCCCTCCTTGGCTGGCTGCATGTAGGAGACACAGCCTGGGAGGAAGCTTCCCCACACTTAAACTGAGGGTCCCCAGTGTAACACCCTGAGAATAGCTGAGCTTTAAGAGTAGAGACGTCTAGAGGAAATCAGACACTTGTCCAAATGCCGATGCACATATTCCCTGGTCCAGACTGACGTCTTAAAGGATGGGGATGTGAACATGTAAACAGTTAGCCTCCCCTTCAGTATCTGGGAGGCCCCCAAAATGAATGAAATCAGATGGACCACATAAACTAAGGAAGCCGGGGCTGTCTGCATGAGATGCATGTCCAGGGCAGAAAGGGACTCCCACAGATGAGAAGGCACTTGGGTCCTTGCCCACTGCCAGGGAGGCCAAGGTTATTGAAGTTCAGGGCCAGCACTGCCTACTGAGGGTGACTCTGTGGAACTCCTGGCTCTGACTTCCACAGGGGCCGCCATAGCAGGAACCCTGAGGCCTGGGCCATGCCCTTTGGGTCAATGCTTTTCTTGGCATCTCAAGGATGAACTCTGCCTGCAGGAAGACCTCAGCCTGGGTCAAGTGTCCCCCGAGGTGACCAGGATGCCATCTGCAGAGCAGGCCTTGCTGCCTGCGTGCTGAAACACCCTCCAGCCCCCAAGTGCCCAGCAAAATCCCTGCTGGCCTGACTCGCCAGAAGAGATGATTAATGCTGCTCACTTTCCTGCTTCTCAGGCAAGTATTAACAGCTGGTAAACGGAGGTCCAGAGGCTGGCTGAGAAAGGAGGACCAAAGGGTCCCTTTTCAGTCGATCCTAAAGGAAATCAACCCTGAATATTCACTGGAAGGACTGATGCTGAAGCTGAAACTCCAATACTTTTGGCCACCTGTTGCGAAGAGCTGACTGATTGGAAAAGACTCTGATGCTGGGAAAGATTGAAGGTGGGAGGATGAGGGGATGACAGAGGATGAGATGGTTGGATGGCATCACCGACTCAATGGACATGGGTTTGAGCAAGCTCCAGGAGACAGTGAAGGACAGGAAGCCTGGCATGCGGCAGTCCATGGGGTCACAAAGAGTCAGACACAATTCAGTGACTGACTGAACAACGACGAGATAGTGATCTCCCCGTGTCGCTGGAGGGCTCTGCTGTTCCTGGCTCCTGGCTGTCTTGAATCCACATCAGAACCACTAACCAAGGCCGATTCGGGTCACCCTGGAACCCTGAACTGATGACAAAAAAGACACATCTGCACTGAGGGTTCTGCCCAGTGGATTTCTAAGTCTTCCCTCCTTGACCAGCAGTTCTGGTGCCTCTGAGCAGGGCTCCTCTTTGTGCCCACGAACTGAGTGCTACGGTGTATGTGGTCATTCCTGGCGTGGGGCCCATCCACCCTCTCCCCTCCTCCTCCCTTTTCTGTGCTCCAGCCGTGTGGAGAGTTCCTGAGGCTGCATCAGGGTCTTCTCTGCCTCTCTGCCTTTGCCCACGACCTTCCAGGTTTCTTCTGAAATCCCTTCCTCCAGGGTAGCTCAGTCAGCTCCATAGCCCCCCACCTTCCCAGCTCAGACTCAACCCCCGCCCTGGCTCACACAGCTGCTCCATGAGACGCTCTGAGCCCCCACCTCGCCACGCAGAGCAGATCCTTCCTTTCTCTGGGTCCCCTCTGCCAACAGTACATCCTCCTGAGAAGTTCACGTCACATGTGCCGTTATAACGAGCGTGATCCCTCAACTCTAAGACACTTTTTTTTTCTGTTTCTGAAATAACTGACTCTTACGTCCAATGCACACCTTCTCCCCTTTCCCCACCCCCGAAGAAGGTGCTGTGAAATCACAGGCTGGTCTGAGAATCGGGGTGATTCAGCGCCCCAACCCCCGAATCACCTCTGTGCCCCAACAGCCTGGTGCAGCGAACTTGGCAAGCATTTGCTGGATCCAAATTTGAATTCAACTCAAGCATTTCTTGAGGCCTACACTAAGTGAAGTCATGTGTGCTGCAAAGTAGAGTCCAGGATAAAAAGTTCCTCCCTCTAGGAGGTCATAGGTGTGTGTATGTGTCTGCATGTGTGTGTGTGTGTGTGTGTGTGTGTGTGAGAGAGAGAGAGAGTGGAGGGGGGTGGTTGGGGAGAATGTATAAAATGTCATCCACATTAACACAGGATATAACCACCTGCCATAGAACCTTGATGTGGACTAAACTTGAGGTTTTGCATTTGTTTTTGGTTCTTGTTTGTTTGTTTTTTGAATAAAATTTTACAATTTGTGTCCTTACAGTAAAGTCACTTCGGTCGTGTCCGACTCTTTGCTACCCCATGGACTGCAGCCAGCCAGGCTCCTCTGTCCGTGGGAGTCTCCAGGCAGGAACACTGGCGTGGGTTGCCGTGCCCTCCTCCAGGGCATCTTCCCCACCCAGGGATTGAACCCAGGTCTCCTGCATTGCAGGCAGCTTCTTTACCACTAGCTCCACTTGGGAAGCCCCATTAATGTCTTGAATTTTGTCAATCAGTTCTTCTGAGAATCTTAATTCCTCCTCACCATTTCATTTTGTGGGGAGAGGAACCAAGTGAAGAGTACTGCCCAAGGTCAATGGCTGGAAAGTGCCAGAACCAAGACCAGTGGCCCAGCTGTTCTCATTCCCTGATCCCCGCTCTCTCTTGCCTAAACTGCCTCATGGGACCTCTAACTCTTGTCTTTAAAATATAAACATGAAGCCCACTCTCCAGCAGAAGTCTAATCTCTGTTCTGTGACATTAGAAGTCCTGAAGTTTTTCTTTATGCCTTCTTCTCACACAGTCGCCATGGTGATGGGAAAATATTATTCGGTGAAGGAATTATGGGAATATGAATCAGCAGAACCAGCAAAAGGGCCTTTGGAAAACCGTGACTCCCAGTGGACAGGCCGTATTTTCAAAGTAAACACTCCAGAATGATGGATTGCACGTCGCTTCCTATAGAAACCCGAAGGCCAGCCTCACTCCGTTACTGATAGCCCTGCTGTCTCCAGGCAAACACTGGTCCCCTCTCCTTTTTACAAGAAGAGCCCTGGCCATTTGTTAGCATGTTTGCTGCCTGGCAACACGGGGTTGTGGATATCTGCTGCCGTCATTAAATTTTAAACATTTTTCCTTGCCAAGTGGAACAAATTATTGATGTTGATTTGGGTGGATATTGAACACTGTCCAACAGAATTTCAATGGCGAAGAGGTCAAGCCTGGTTTTTAAGTCTAAAATGATGGCCAAACATTAAATATTATTTGAATGTAATGACTGGCTTATCCTGCTCTTGATAAGCTTCCCTAAAATTTGGAGTAAATCTATGTGTGATTAAAAAAAAAACATCGATTGAGTACCTCAAAAAAATTAAACATAGAATGACCACATGACCCAGCAATTCCACTTGTGGCTGTACACTCAAAACAACAGAAAGCAAGTACTCGAACAGATAGATATTGTACAACCATGTTCATAGCAGCGCTGTTCACAATAGCCAGAGGGTGGAAACCAGCCAGGTGTCTGCTGACAGATGAATGGATAAACAAAATACGGTACCGCGTGAGATGGAATATTATTCAGCCTTAAAAAAGGAAGGAAATTCTGATACACGCTACAACACAGATGAAACTCACGGACATCATGCTAAGTGACAGGCACAAAAAGACCAACACTATGTGATTCCACCCACAGGAAGATCTTAGAGGAATCAAATTCACAGACCCAGGAATCCCCATACTGGGCATATACCCTGAGAAAGCCATAACTGAAAAAGACACGTGTGCCCCAAGGTCATAACGAGACTATTAGAGTATCGCTCTTTACTCTCCTTTCTCCGCACCTTAGTGGGTATGATGGTTCAATTTCCGTGTCAGCTTGATGGGACTAAGGGTACCCAGATCACTGGCAAAGCATTATTTCTGAGTGTGTCCGTGAGGGTATTTCCAGAACAGCATTCGAGTAAAGGAGCTGGCCTTGGGAGGGATAGGTTAGGAGTTCGGGGGGCACGTATACACACTACTGTATGTGGAACATAGACAAGAAGAACCGGGACTTTCCTTGGACCGGTGGCTAAGACTCTGCTCCCAATGCAGGGGCCCGAGCTAGACCCCTGGTCAGCGAACTACATCCCACATGTTGCAGCTACAGAGCCTGAAAGCTGAAAGGAAAATCTTTGGTGCTGCAACTAAGATAAAATAAAAAATATAAAAAACAAACAAAACAAGGACCTACCTCTAGCACAGGAAACTATAATAAATATCTTGTAATAACCCATCATGAAACAGAATCTCAAAAAAGATTAGACACACACATATGTGTGTGTGTAACTGAACTACTTTGCTGTACAACTCAGATGAACACAACAGTATAAATCAACTATCTTTCAATAAAATAATAAAAGTTGGCCTTCCCTAGTGCAGATGGGCACCTCCCAATTCACGGAGGGCCTGAATAGAACAAAAAGTGGAGGAAGGACCATTCATTCTCTTCTCTTGACCTGGGACACCCAGCTTCTCTGTCCGTGGACATCAGAGCTCTTGACTCGGGCTGGGACTCACGCCTCTGGGCTGACTGGTCTCAGGCCTTCAGGCCGGGACTGAATGACGGGCCCAACTCTCCTGGTTCTGAAGCTCACAGATGGCAGATCACGGGACCCCTTGACTCTGTAACCAGCTGAGCCCATCCCTATAAGAAATCTCCTGTTTCCCTCTCTATAACGCTATCGATTTCTCTAGAGAACCCTGACTAACCCCTGGGCTCTCCTCAGCCAGCTGCCGGCCGTCTCCTCTTGGAGGAAGCGTCTAAGGCCCTCAGCTGACCCGTAATGTTGGCACAATGTGCAGGGAAGCCCTGCCCTCCAGGGAGAGCCTCCAGGGTCAACAGCCTCCTGCAGCCAAAGGCAAATTTGTGTGAAGGGCAGGCAGCGATGTCTTGGGTCCCTGGTGTCCCCCACTGCTCTAAGCAGCCCTCACATCACTCTCCACGCTCATGTGCGCTGTACAGCTGTGCTGAAGCCCCCAGCGGCTAAGCAGTGTGAATGCGTGCGTGCATGCTAAGCCGCTTCAGTTGTGTCCAGCTCTGCAACCCCATGGACTGTAGCCCACCAGGCTCCTCTGGGATTCTCCAGCCAAGAATACTGGAGGGGCTTGCCATGCCCTCCTCCAGGGGATCTTCCCAACCCAGGGATCGAACCCACATCCCCTTCCTCTCCTGTATTGCTAGGTGGGCTCTTTGCCACTAGCGCCACCTGGAAGCCCAAGGAATGTGAATGAAAGTGGAAGTGAAAGTCGCTCAGTCGTGTCCAACTCTTTGCAACCCCATGGACTATACAGTCTATAGAATTCTCCGGGCCAGAATACTGGAGTGGGTAGCCTTTCCCTTGTCCAGGGGGTCTTCCCAACCCAGGGATCGAACCCAGGTTTCCCACATTGCAGGTGGATTCCTTACCAGCTGAGACGCAAGGGAAGCGCAAGAATACTGAAATGGGTAGCCTATCCCTTCTCCAGGGGATCTTCCCAACCCAGGAATCGAACCAGGGTCTCCTGCATTGCAGGTGGATTCTTGACCAACTGAGCTATCAGGGAAGCCCCAGTAAAAGCTAAAATCAGTTGAAATGTCTGTGCAGCTTAGTGGAGAATCAGGAGAGAAACCCCAGCCTGAGTGTCGTGTGGAGGACACCTGCTCCGCCCCCTGGGCCCGCAGTGGCCACAGGAGCTGTTTCCAGCACGTCCCTGAGGTGCGGGGTGCGGCGTGGCCTTGGTGCTTTCCCAGGACAACACGGGGGACCCGGTTGTGTGTGTGCCTGGGGTCTGCCTCCTTCAGCCTCTGAGACCCATCCGGGTGTCCACCTTTCTTTGCTTTTTATGGCTCAAGAGCGGTCTGCCGCAGGAAAGCCCTGACTGTGGGTCAGTTTTATTGTGGATGGACATCTGGGCAGCTTCCAGTTTGAAGTCATCATAAAAGTGCTTGCTGGGACGTCCCTCGTGGCCCGGTGGTTAAGAATCTGCCTTCCAGGGCAGGGGACTCAGATTCAATTCCCGGTGAGGGAACTAAGATCCCGAAGGCTGCGGAGCAACCAAGGCTATGCACTGCTGCTGTGTGTGCTGGAGCCTCTGCGCTGCAGTTAGAGAAGCCCCCCGAGCCCTGCAAGAAGACCCAGTGCAGTCAAAAATAAGTAAAAATTTTAAAAAGAAAATAAAAAATAAATAAAATAAGGGTGCTGCCGTGAACATTCTTGTCTTACAGTGAATACGTGTATTTATGTCTCTCTTCACACACACACACACACACACACACACACACACACACACCCCTGCTTACATACATGTACACATATCATGCATACATACCCAGAAGGGAATTCAGCTTGAGCAGATAATCTCAGTCCTTCAAAATGCCTCCAACAGGCTACACTCTACCAGCATCAGGCCTGAGCTCCAGCGGCTCCAGAGCTTTGCCAGTATTTGCATTTCCTCTCAATGTCTAAAACAAGCAAAGCTCATCTAGAGTGAGAAGTCTGACTGCGTTTGCCTCTGAGGGGCAGTGACTGGAGGGGGTGCCAGGGGTATTCGGGGGCTGTAATGCTCTGTCTCTTGATCGGGAATCAGGTACTGGTTACATGGGTGTGTTTTCACTGTGTTAAGCTGTGTTTTCACAATCTGTGCACTTTTCTGTATGCAGTGATCAGTGTCAATTTAAAAGTTCGTTGTTGTTGTTCAGGCATTCAGTTGCGTCCGACCCTTTGCGACCCCACGGACTGCAGCACTCCAGGCTTCCCTGTTCTTCACCATCTCCTGGAACTTGCTCTAACTCATGTCCATTGAGTCAGTGATGCCATCCAACCATCTCATCCTCTGTCATCCCCTTCTCCTCCTGCCTTCAATCTTTCCCAGCATCAGGGTCTTTTCTAATGAATCGGCTCTTCACATGAGGTGGCCAAAATATTGGAGCTTCAGCTTCAGTATTAATCCTTCCAATGAATATTCAGGATTGATTTCCTTTGGAATTGACTGGTTTGATCTCCTTGCAGTGCAAGGGATTCTCAAGAGATTCTCCAACACCACAGCTCAAAAGCATCAATTCTTTTGTGCTCAACCTTCTTTATGGTTCAATTCTCACATCCATATGTGATTACTGGAAAAACCATAGCTTTGACTATACAGAGCATTGTTGGCAAAGTAATGTCTCTGCTTTTTAATATACTGTCCAGGTTGGTCATAGCTTTTCTTCCAAGGAGCAAGCATCTTTTAATTTCATGGCTACAGTCACCATCTGCAGTGATTTTGGAGCCCAAAAAAATAGTCTCTCACTGTTTCCACTGTTTCTCTAACTGTTTGCCATGAAGTGATGGAACCAGATGCCATAATCTTCATTTTTTGAATGTTGAGTTTTAAGCCAGTTTTTTCACTTTCCTCTTTCACATTCATCAAGAGGCTCTTTAGTTCCTCTTCGCTTTCTTCCATAAGGGTGGTATAATTTGTGTATCTGAGGTTATTGATATTTTTCCTGGCAACCTTGTTTCCAGCTTATGCTTCATCCAGCCCAGCATTTCACATGATGTACTCTGCATGTAAGTTAAATACGCAGAGTGAGAATTTACAGCCTTGATGTACTCCTTTTCCAATTTGGAATCAGTCCGTTGTTCCATGTCTGGTTCTAACTGTTGCTTCTTGACCAGCATACAGGTTTCTCATGAGGCAGGTAAGGTGGTCTGATATTCCCATCTCCTGAAGAATTTTCCACAGTTTGTTGTGATCCACACAGTCAAAGGCTTTAGAGTATTCAATGAAGCAGAAGTACATGTTTTTCTGGAATTCTTTTGCTTTTTATATGATCTGACAGATGTTAGCAATTTGATCTCTGGTTCCTCTGCCTTTTCTAAATCCAGCTTGAACATCTGAAAGTTCTTGATTCACATACTGTTGAAGCCTAGCTTGGAGAATTTTGAGCATTACTTTACTAGCGTGTGAGATGAGTACAATTGTGTGGTAGTTTGAGCATTCTTTGGCATTGCCCTTCTTTGGGATTGGAATGATAACTGAGCTTTCCAGTCTTGTGGCCACTGTTGAGTTCTTCAAATTTGCTGGCATATTGAGTGCAGCACTTTAACAGCACCATCTTTTAGGATTTGAAATAGCTCAGCTGGAATTCCATCACCACTACTAGCTTTGTTCATAGTGATGCTTCCTAAGGCCCACCTGACTTCACATTCCAGGATGTCTGGCTCCAGGTGAGTGATCACAGCATCATGGTTATCTGGGTCATTAAGATGTTTTTGTTTAGTTCTGTGTATTCTCGCCACCTCTTCTTAATACCTTCTGCTTCTGTTAGATCCATTCTGTTTCTGTCCTTTATTGTGCCTATCGTTGCATGAAATGTTCCCTTGGAATCTCTGATTTTCTTGAAGAGATCTCTAGACTTTCCCATTCTATTATTTTCCTCTATTTCTTTGCATTGTTCACTTAGGAAGGCTTTCTTATCTCTCCTTGCTATTCTTTGCAACTCTGCATTCAGATAGGTATATCTTTCCCTTTCTCCTTTGCCTGTTGCTTCTCTTATTTCTCAGCTATTTGTAAGACCTCCTCAAACAACCATTTTGCTTTTTGCATTTCTTTTTTGCGGGGATGGTTTTGATCACCACCTCCTCTACAATGTTATGAACCTCTGTCCATAGTTCTCAGGCACTCTGTCTATCAGATCTAATCCCTTGAAGCTGTTTGTCACTTCCACTGTGTAATCATTAGGGACTTGATTTCAGTTATACCTGAACGGCCTAGTGGTTTTCCCTATTTTCTTCAATTTAAGTCTGAATTTTGCAATAAGGATTTTGCAATCTGCCATCTTGATTACATACATAATAATACAAAGTTTATGGAAAAAAGTAAACTTAAAAATTATCTGGGGCACAGGGGTCATTATTGTCCCTCTTTTAGAGATGAAGATGCTGAAGATCAAGGTCATGACCTGGTGCTGAGTTCACCGTCACAGTCAGTGTACATGAAGCCCCTTTCCCGACCCATCCCCACATCTGTCCGGTCAGCGCCTCATCTCTACCTCATGTTTCTCTAGTTGGTCACCAGTTTCCATTCACACTACTCTTCAGGGTGGATTTTATCGCCCTCAAATTTCGTGCTAAGTCTGCCCTCGATTCTAACCCAGGTGCGATCACTGTGAATACTCATTCTGTGATCTCCCAGGCCGCCTCCCGGCCCTGGGCTCAGTATTGTCCACGGATTTGATAAGCTTGCCTTCCACGTGTCCTTCCAGACCCTCCTACAAACGCTAGGGATCTTACTCTATCTGGGGAGGGACGCCAGGTCCCACACATCCAGTGAGAACTCTGGCCAGAGTGCCGTGGGCTCAGCGTCCCACGCTGGTCAATGTCTGACACCCACCCCATGTCTCTGTCAGCCTGCCTTCTCCCAAATTATACGCCAGCATGCTATCTGGTAAGCAGTCCTCCAGTGACAAATATTGACCCAGCACCTCTATGGGAAGGCCCTGTGCAGGCAACGGTAGGGATAGAGAGCTGGACTGAATTTGGCTTCTAGGGAACTCACAGGAGCAAAGTGATTGACTTTGAACTCTGGAGCCAGACACAGTGTTAGTCGTTCAGTCATGTCCTGGGTTGCAGGCAGATTCTTTAGCAGCTGAGCCATCAAGGAAGCCCCAAGCCTGCACTCAAATCCTGC
This sequence comes from Bos indicus, assembly GCF_029378745.1. NCBI lineage: Eukaryota > Metazoa > Chordata > Mammalia > Artiodactyla > Bovidae > Bos > Bos indicus. Next base: position 64,792,516 of record NC_091780.1, on the reverse strand, counting down.
CCCTCAAAAGTTGGGTGACTCTGCCTAAGTTACTCAGCCTCTCTGAGCCTCAGTTTCCTCATCTGTTAGTAATAGAGCCTCCAAGGGGTGTGATGAGGATTAAGTGGGTTAGCGATTGCAGAGCTCTTCCAGGAGAAAAAGTCCTCATGAGCTTTGTCTGGCATCGCTTGTGATTCCTCGTGTCTCCTTTTCCTGCTCACCCCAGGCTCAAGCCTTGGTCGTTTCTGTGGCCCTCAGGCAGCGAAGAGTGAGACCCACACCCAAGGCCCCTGGGTTAGATGTGTTTGAATCCCAGCTCTGTACTTACTGGCTGAGCAAGAGACTGTCTGCACAGCCTGCTCCACACGGGGACCAACGGCCCAGGACTGGTGCTTGCTCGGTGAGGCCAAGGTTCGCATGGGCGGCTGTCAGTGTGCATTTGGGAGCTGAGTGGGCGTGGATCCCGTCTTCAAGGTCTTTACCAGGGGGCCGGGGAGAGAAGCCCGCTTCGTGCTGCAGGGGGCTAGCAGGAGTGAAGGAGGGACAGTGGATAGATGGTCGTCCACTAGCAACACAACGTAAGGAGTAAATTGACGAAAGGCTCCAAGTAATTTCCTCTGAACAGTGAGGTTTAAAATCCTGCACTGTAATGCCCGACATAATGGACTGATTGCACACATAACGTTCTGCAGTCATTAGAAGCAGCGACTGTGGACACAGCATAGCAAAGTGGGAAACTCTGCATGGTGCTGAGGGGAAGGGCCTGGAGACGCCGTTCCAGGGGCCGCTTGACTGGCAGTCATGCTCAGAGTGGGAGGGCCACGTGGCAGGTGGCGCTGGGCTTCCAAATAAAGGGACTAGAGTGGATTTCATTTTCTTCTTTTTTTTTTTCTTCATTTAATGAATTTTCTCTGTAGAGGCTTTATTTCTTTTCTTTTTTTTAGTTTATTTTTAATTAGAGGATAATTGTTTCACAATGTTGTGTTGGTTTCTGCCGTACAACGGGGTGAATCAGCCATAAGTCTACATGTATCCCCTCCTTCCTGAACCTTCCCGCCCCCACCACCACCCCATCCCACCCCTCTAGGTTGTCACGGAGCACCGGCTTGAGCTCCCTGTGTTATACACAGCTTCCCATAAGCTCTCTATTTTGCACATGGTAATGTATGTTTCAAGGCAGCTCTCTCAGTCCGTCCCATCCTCCTCTTCCCCACTGTGCCCACGAGCCGATTCTCCATGTCTGTGTCCTATTCCTGCCCTGCGCATAGGTTCATCGGTACTTGGTTTCATTCCTTATACACATTTGGAAGGTGACTTTTTGAAAAACTGGAGTGGTTTAAGCCCAGCCCCTTAGCTCCTGGTCCATGAACGATGACAGTGCTTTTGAGGGGTTGGCGCTGGCCCTGCAGCCCACGAAGACGGCTGAGGCTCAGCTGGCCTGGAAGCAGTGACCGAGTGTGGGCGGGCATTCTCCAGACCTGCAGTGCCCACTCCCAGCTGCGGCCCAGGACAGGCCCTTCCCTCTCTGTCCAAGGCCTGGACCGTACGATGTGCTCCAGGTTCCTGCCCAGGCCGCTGGGAGGTTCAAATGAATGAAAGGTGAAGTGGTCACACATGGTGGCCATGCTGTAGGATAGGGGCTGGCAGTCACAGAATGATCGCTCAGAGGAGAAACCTCCTGGCCCAGACATGCAAGGCCAGCAGAGCTGCAGTTGGCGAGGAGCCGCTGAACCATCTGAGAACCATGCGCTCGGTGAGGGCAGGAAGTGGGCACATCTGGCAGCAGCTGGGCAGGAGGAGGGAAGGTCCCCTAGGGAGAAGCGACCCCCAGCCAAGCGGGCCCGGCAGAGCACACCTCAAACCCCAGCCCTGACGGCGTGTGTGCCCATCGTGTGCACCGCATTGCCTTGGGAGGCTGAGATGGGCTCTGAGGGTGACGGCCTGCACTGGGGGAAGCAGAGCTCCTTTCCCCGTTCCTCCTGCTGGGGAAACCTGGGCCCACCCTGAGTCCTCGCCCAGTGCTTGTTGCATGAAGCTGGTTCCACCTGCCCTGAGCTCGCTCTGACCTGGAGGAGCGTGAATGCTTTAAATGACAGGTAAATTACACATCCGGGCGTCAGCTTCTCAGCTGCTGGGGCCCCGGAAAAGTCCAAGTTCAAAATCCAAGATGGACGGGCCTGAAGCAAGTCTCCCAGGTGAGTGCAGGCCTGCTCTGACCCCAGCAGCCCCTCTAGACCTGCCAACCTTGCCATCAGAGAAGCAATAGGCAGGACTCCAGACTCTGTGAAAATCAAGGAGTTGTGTTTTGACGGAGCTAGAAGAGGCCTTCTGCAAGCTCATTGTGATGGGGAGGGAGGGAGGCGGAATCTGTGCTTTACAAGAAGTCCTCAGGACTAAGGCAGGACTGAGCCAGTCCCAGCCTCCTTGGCCTCCCTAGGAAACCTCCGTATCAAATGTATAATTTATGAGGACGAGCCTATGCATATTCATGAGCTCGCTGCCTTCCAAGGCCAGTGGCTGCCTGTGAAAAATCCTCCCGTAATGAATTATTGCATGAAAGAGCTGTGGAAGCCGAGGCCAGGCCCCCAGTCCTCAAAATTACTACAGTCACTAAAGCTTGCTTTGAAGAAAATGCTTCCAACTGTGCCTGCCTTTGGTCAAATGAGGGGAGGGGGGCGTCCCAAGAGGCGCTGGTGGTAAAGAACCCTCTTGCCAATGCAGGAGATGTAAGAGATGCGGGTTCGATCTCTGTGTTGGGAAGATCCCTGGAGGAGGGTACGGCAACACACTCCAGTATTCTTGCCAGGAGAATCCCACGGACAGAGGAGTCTGACGGGCTGCAGTCCATAAGGTGACACAGAGTTGGACCCGACTGAAGAGACTTAGCTCGCACGCACGACCTTAATGAATTGCCCCTTCTGTGCCACAGTTCAGGAAGGACAAACAAGAAGTTTGCAACCACATGCTCTCTGTCCCTCTGCAGCAGAGAACATCCACAGCCTAAACCAATACACAAACGAAGGGGGTGGGGTGCAGAGAAGGGAGGCTCCACCACAGGGAACGCCTAAGCCCCCAGACTGCATACAGCAGGGTGCACCAGCAGCATTTCAGGGAACCTGAGGCAGGTCTCCATCCCCAGAGCAGCTCCGCATACCCAGCAGGTGGGACCTGAGACCACGCCCTCCCAAGCCTCTGACTTGCAAGAGCCTGAAATGCCCTCTGGCCAGTTACCATCCTTTCCGGGGCCTCCGTCCTTCCCATCTGTTGACTGCAGAGGCTAATCCCTCCTTCCTTTGACTCTGAAACACACTTTTCACATGTGAGCACCTTGGAGACAGAAGCGTGCCCTGCCATCAACGTCTTGGCTGGGATCAGCGTTTGAATGGCAGTGTTTCCTCTTTCTTATTGGTCTGGAAGACACAGTGTGTGTTATCATCAGTAGCGCTAGTGGTAAAGAACCCACCTGCCAGTGCAGGAGACGCAAGAGATGCGGGTTCAACCCCCAGGCGCAATGATCCCTGGAGAAGGAAATGACAATCCACTCCAGTATTCTTGCCTGGAGAATCCCACAGACAGAAGAGCCTGGAGAGCTACAGTCTACAGGGCCGAAAAGAGGCAGACACGACTGAAGCGACCTAGCATGCACACAATTAGTGCATCCTAGGCACTGACGGCGCTGATTTCCGTCCTAAAGGAAATCAGTCCTGGGTGCTCATTGGAAGGACTGACGTTGAAGCTGAAACTCCAATCCTTTGGTCACCTGATGCGAAGAACTGACTCATTTGAAAAGACCCTGATGCTGGGAAAGATTGAAGGCAGGAGGAGAAGGGGACGACAGAGGATGATATGGTTGGATGGCATCACCGACTCAATGGACATGAGTTTGAGTAAACTCAGGAAGTTGGTGATGGACAGGGAGGCCTGGTGTGCTGCAGTCCGTGGGGTCGCAAAGAGTCAGACACGACTGAGTGGCTGAACTGAACTGAACTGAACTGAGGCGCTGATGAAATACGGCAGTAAGCTACCATTTACTAAGTACCTACTGTATGCCAAGCACCAGGCCCATCACTGAGCACAGGGGCTGGCACATAGTAGGTGCTCAATAAACATGAGTTTCCACCCCTTCTCAGTCCTAGGAAGACAGGGCAGCCCTGCTCTTTGCAATTTGTCTGGTTGAAAATCTGTTCGTGAAACTCCTGTAAGTTCACACTGTATTCAGGGAGCTTCGCGGCCTTTGAAGCTTTAATTAAGCACCAGTTGAATTTAGATTTGGGGTGGGAGAGTTGAAAAGTTTTCCCAAACTAGTCACGACACAAATAGAATGTTACTCACGAACCCTAAGACAGTGATTCATTTTGTATTCTGGCTGGCATTTCTTGCTTACAAGCAACTCACATGTGACTCAACTTTGATTTTGCTATTAAACATTAACCAGCACACTTCCTCATCCCAATAAAAGTCATTTTGGAAACCTCCCTGCAGCTGAGCATGTGCACCCACAAGTGTATATTCTTGTGTTGAGTTCACCCCAGAGGGCCCCGGGGTGTACCACATAGAGCCTGATGGGCCGGCTTTGTTGACACATGACCCAGGGCCCTGTGCTCGCTTTAATCTTCTGCTTGAAATTCTTAATAATGTTTGAACAGGGACACACGCATTAATTCTGCGCCAGGCCCGGCGAATTGGGTAACCAGCCTGGGTGTACATGTGCATGTCTGCATGTCTGTGTGGGCGTGAGTCCATACAGATGGGGTGCAGGCCTGTGTGAGGACGTGTGCAGTTGGGGGCCTGGGAAAGTGGACACGAGGTGGCCACCGCATGCCAGAGGGGGCCGGAGAGCATGGCCCACAGCCCATGTGGAAGCTTCAAATGCAGATTCCAGGGCCCTGAGCGTGGCTCAGGAATGCAGGACTTCATCGAGGCCCTCCCTCGAGGTGACTACAGACAGTTTGAGAACCACCAGCCGTAGGTCTGAGGCACTGAGAGTCAAGGCCCTGACCCAGCGGCATTCTTTAAGGATGTGTTTAGAACCTCCTGTAGCTCAAAACCATCTCACCGTCCACTTCATCATCTGAGTTCAGGTTCCCAAAGGATCAGCAGCCCACAAAGAATGCCAAGGAGCCTGGAGGACGCTCACCGCGGGGAACTCCGTCCAGAGCCTCCCTCAGCGTCCTGGGCTCCAAGCCAGGCGGTGACTCACGCCCGAGCAGGACAGAGTGGCCTTGACCACCAGCCCACCCCACCCACGCCCCTGCGTCGGCAGGGTGGGGCCACAGCTGCCCCTGCTGTGACTTGGATTTATCAGCGTGGGTCCTGGAGTCGGCCCTGTTCACCAGTGCCTGTCCTTGCCCATGTTCCTGGCCTGACCCCTCCACACACTGAGACTCCCCCTAAAGCACAGGTGATTGGCATTGGCCAATGGAAGCTCATGCCGTCAGAGATGCCACCTTGAGAAGCCCAGGGAAGGTCCTCATTGTACCCACCTGGGGCCCAGCTGGCACCTGGTGACCCCACCAGAATAACTCCATGCCCAGGCTCCAACTCACTGAAAACCATCCCAGGTCAAGACGCTGCCTGCTTGCTGAGCTCGTCAAGGCTGGGAGAGGGGCTGCAGGGTAGCAGGCTGCTGCTGCCCCGGGCACCCCCGTGAGCTCGCCAAGCTGCAGTTCCTTCCCCTGTGAAACAGCACATCCCTGGGCCGGCCTGGACCCTGGGCCTGGTTCCTGCCCCACCTCTCTCAGGCCACACCTTCTCCAGGCAGTCCCTGAACCTCTCAGAACCGCAGAAGCATCTTAGTTTCCCATCCCTGTCCCATGGGGGTGAGGGATGGAGTTCCCCTGGTGCAGGTCCTCAAGCTTTGAGGGGGGGACCAGGAGGGGCCCTCCGTTTCCCAGGAGGGAAGTGGCCCCAAGATGGGGAGGAGGCTGACCCAGCACCACACCCCCAGCCTGAAGCCGTGACGGAACATTTTCCGTTGCCCCCGCCCCATTAAATGCTTTCTTCCATAGTCGCCACTGCCAAACACCTACGGTGTGCCAGGCACTCAGCAGGCTTGCTTCTGGAGCCTCTGAGATGATCATAGAGGTAGGCAGGGATACCACAGACGAGGCAATGAGGGCTCAGAGAGGTTAGGCGTCTTGCCTGAGGACACACAGCTTATGAGACCCGAGATTGAAAACCCGGGCCTTTGCAGTGACCCCTGGCTTCTCCAAGCAGCGTCAGCCCAGCCCCGAGCTCCCCTGGGCCTCTGGGGCTCCCACACCACCCGAAGCTGCGTAGCTCCCATGGGTCCTCCCTCGGCTCCCTGACACAGCCCAGGTGGCGGGGAGCCCAGGCCAGCTCTTCTATTATTCACACCTCGCTCTGTTTGCCAGCAGGGACCTGGCCCAGAGGTCCCCGCTTTGCCAGGAAAGATAAGGCGTGGACACCTGACTCTTCCTCCTCTGCGCTCCGTCTCCATTTCCCCAAAGAACACGACAGCCTGTTGTTCCTGGCTGAGCGCAGGAGGCAGGACCTCCCTCTCCTGAAAGGCAGACCAGCCGTCAGCAGGATTACAGGGCTAGAGTTACGGCTTTTCCTGGGGGCCACCTGTTCTCTCCTGTAACCCTGCATCGGCACAAGGGGAGGGTGCCTGCCCACCATGGGGGCTCAAGCGGGGCTGCCTTGGCTGCCAGGAACCTGGCTTCACTCGAAGCCCGTGAAGCCCATGCAGCTCTTTTCAAGGTCGGTGTTTCGAGTCCTGTATTAGAGGTGAAGAACCCGAGTCTTGCTCAGACCACACAGCTGGTGGATGGCTTTGCTGGGGCTCCCTGCCCCATGCTGGGTGCCAGGCTGACTCATTTTGTCCTCCAAACAAGACTCCGAAGAAATGAACTCATGTATGAGTGAGCCTTGTCCACCCACACTTCTGGGTCTAACTTGATACTTGCATCAAGCAGAAATTGGCAAGAGAATAAAAATTCCAGGCCACCAATGGGAGCCCCTGAGGGTCAGCCTGCAGCTGGCCTGGGAGTGAATCAGAGCCCCGGCCAGGGGTCTGTTGGAGCTCCTGGCTCAATGGACGCCTGCGGTCTCTAAGTGTCATGAGTATCACCAGCGGGGGAGCAGGAGTGGAGAGGTGGCCTTCCAGGCTAGGAGATGGGTCCCTCCCAGCTCCGAGAGACCCCATCAAACTGATGACACTGCTACCCATGCCAAATCAAGGTGATGTCACAAGAAGTGGCTTCGTATTGGGACAAATTATTATCTTCAGAAGATCAACAGGCACTCCAGGGACACCTGGACGTGAACAGAACATGGCAATGTCTTGTGTTTCCCAACCCAAGTGGTGAGAGTCTTTAATATCACCCACTGTAGCTCCACCTGTTTTACACATCAGAAAACTGAGGACCAGAGAGGGGAAGGGATTTATCCATGAGCCCCCAGGACTGAGGAAGGTCTCAAATGAGGGGGGCATTGGTTGGAAAGCTCTCCGGCTATGCATCCCAGCAGCCCTGAAGTTGAACCCTCATGCCTCCCTGGACTAGCCGTGTGATGATCCACATCCTCTGAGCCTCAGTTTTCTTGTCCATAAAATGGAAGTGAGAATAACACCTAGCTAGCAGGGTTGTAAGGCTGGCTTAATAGCTCAGTGGTTAAGAACCCATCTGCCAATGCAGGAGTCTCGTGGGTTCAATCCCTGGGTCAGGAAGATCCCCTGGAAAAGGACATGGCTACCTACTCCAGTATTCTTGCCTGGAGAATCCCAAGGACAGAGGAACCTGGCGGGCTACCTTCCCTGGGGTCGCGAGAGTCGGACACGACTTAGCGACTACACAAAAACCACAGCGTTGCAGAGAAAAGATAACAGAGGTAAAGGCCTCGCAGACAGCTGTCGCCCCTAAATGCTTCATAAGGAAGGGCTGCTGGAGGAACAAGGAGCATCAGCAGCATCAGAGAAATAACAGGACAGTTTGTTGGCGGAAAACAACAAAATTCTGTAAGGCAACATCCTTCAGTTAGAAAAAAAGAAAAGACAGTTTGTTGAGCTGTGCCAGGTGCTGGGCATAAAGAGGACTCGCACATAACCGCTGCCCTCAAGATGAGAAGCATGGAGCGATGGAGGCACCCAGAGGAGGCCCCTCCTGCCGGAGAAGGAGCGGGTGGGAGGGAAGAAGGGCGCGCCTGGGAATGATAAGGCATTCCAGGAAGAGGGACCAGCCCGGGTCAGGACCGGGAGGAGAGAAAGGGCGTGGCATGTGTGGCGAGTTCCATCTGCTTGGCGGCACTTGGGATGCAAGGGGGTGGGGTGCTGGCAGTCCTGGGCAGGGAGCCCTGGGGGGCCGGCAGTGTCAGACCACCAGCGAGGGTCAGTGTGTGCCTGGCCAAACGGCTCAGACTCAACTCCAACGGGGAATTCTCCCCGAAGGGGTTCACTTGCTGATGGGGCCCCAGCCCCCTGGGCTGAGACAACAGGTGGCCCCTTGGAAAGGGCAGGGAGGGGTGGGGCGATAGCATGGGGGACAAGGACTCACCAGGCAGGACCCCCCCACCCCCAGCACAGGCGGGGCTCACTGTGCCGCCTTCCTGGCCTCCTCTTCACGGTCATCCCAAGATGAGCCCCGAGTTACAGATGGGGAAACTGAGGCTCGGCCAGGGCCGGCACCGGGCAGGGAGTCACAGCGGGGCTACCTCCCACCCAGGCCTTGCTCTTCTCCACAATGCTGCCCTTCAGCTTCCTGGAGTATTTCTTCCATTATTCATACTGAACTGTATGGGTTTATTTCCTAACTCAAGCTTCACTACTTTAAAAAAACTGCTGTTTCAAAATGTGCATTTTTTAGTCAACGATCTCTCTTGGTAAATGTCACATTGCTCTTGAAAACATGTGGGTTATTTTCAAATATCTTTTGATATTCATTTCTAACATAATTCGGCAGAGATGCGAGAACAGACTCTGTATGACTTCCATACCTTTACACCATGAAATTTTTTGCACCTTGTTTTATGTCCCTGGATATGTCCCTGTGTCTCCTGGCTTTACAGTCTATGGGAACTTGAATACAATTTGTGTCCTACTGTTGTGTGAAGATTATATAAATCTTCATTATGTTGAATTGGTTCATGGTGCTTTTCAGTTCCGCTATATCCTTCTACTTTTCTGTATATTCATTCTACTAATTTTTGAGTGTTTGATATTGAAACTCCAACTAAAATCTTAATTTATCTATTTAAAAAAAGAGCTGTAGTATATAGTAGGGCTATATGTAACTTTGTTTTGTATTTTGGAAGTCTCCTGTAAATGTGTTATCACACTTTTAAAAAATAAAAAAGTGTGCATTTTTAATACAAATTTTAAAAGGTAGCAGCTGATTCTTCCTGGAGTCAGCCCCCCTGCGCATTGCCTCCCACCAGCCCCATTTTCACAGAGTCATAAACCACTTTCTTAAAGGGGGCCCAAGGGGGGATAACTGCCCTTGACAAACTGTGGTTCATCAGCCAAAAGGGTTTGGGCTCTGGAGGCCCAGAGAGGCAGCAAGGAATCGTTAGACCCTGAAGCAGGCACTGCTCCCCTGGGACAATGCCCCCCTCCCAGCCTGGACCGGCAGGACCAGGACCCTCTCTGCTGTTGCAAGCCTGACCTTTGAGACCCTCACCCTCAGCCTCTCAGGCTCCAAGCACAGGGCTCAGGGATGTGCTGGGGGCACACCTAGACCAGCTGGGTCCTCAGTCCTGTGAGCCTGGGAGGTGCAGGGTGGTCATCAAAGGAGATATTCCTGGGGGGTACTCTGGTTGTTGATAAGGAGCCCTACTGGGGTTCTGTGTGTGTGTGTGTTAGTCAGTCAGTCGTGTCCGACTCTTTACTACCCTATGGACTGTAGCCCACCAGGCTCCTCTGTCCATGGAATTCTCCAGGCGAGAATACTGGAGTGGGCTGCCGTTCCCTTCTCCAGGAGGGGATCTTCCCAACCCAGGGATCAAACCCCGGTCTCCGGCACTGCAGGAAGCTTCTTTACCATCTGAGCCACCCGGGTAGCCCCTAGGTGGGCTTGAAGAATTACCCGCTGTTGATCTAAAATTCACATTGAAGGGGACACGTGAGTTCTATCCGGTAGCCCCGGTGTTGGTCACAGGAGTCACAAGGGAGTGCCTGCAGATGAACGCACCATGTGCGTGTCGCTGGGGAGTCCAGGGACAAGGACTTGGAACTCGGAGTGTCTTTCTGGGCACAGAAGCAGAAATGCGTCTCCCGGGGCTTGCTGCCTGTGCTGTCTCCAGGCAGAGGGCTCAGAGCTCCCAGAGCGTTTGAGCTAAGAGCCAGCCGATGGCATTTTAAACCTCAGCCACTTACTGGCTCCATCAGGAGTGCCTCAGGAGCGGCTCCATCTGGGACACGGTGATTAACGACTCCAGCCTAGGCTGGCAGAAGGCCTTGGCTTTGACACCTCTCATCTTCTGATGCTCGGAATCACTGGAAATTAACATCTCCACCTGCTGCCGCTTGCTTGTAAAACCCGAGTGAGGTCCCGCCACTCCTCTGCTCTCAACCCTTCCGCGGCTCCCATCTCACTGAGGGTCGAAGCCAAGGACCCACCTTGGACTGCAAAAAGGTCCTCCACCACCTTCCTGTCCCGCCCCCCGGGCTCATCTCCCCCCATGCCCTTTTCACTCTGCACAAAGCGCCGGCGCTGGTGTTCTTTGTAAAGATCAGGCATCCCCACCCCGGGGCCTTTGCCCCTGCGGTTTCTTCTGCCGGAAACTCCCTTCCTTCGGATATTTCTAGGTTCACCCTTCAAGGCCCCCAGGTTCTTCTCAGTTGTCACCTTCTTAGAAAGACCTTCCTGACCTCACTCTCTGCAGTGAGAGAGTGCTCTCTCTCTGGCCTGAGTCACTGCCCTCCAGCTTTATCACCCTGGTCACCACTGTACATCCTTCGGCTGTCTATTTTGTTCGTTGTCTGTACACAGCAGTGTCAGTCCTGGGAGGGCAGGGACCACACATGCTTTACAGCTGATCAACCAATGTTTGTCGAATGACTGCTTGACCAAATGCTGCTGCCGCCTCTGCTTCTGTGCCGGGTCACCCAGGACCTTCCATACAGCAGGCCTTGATTCAAGGACTCACTTTGTAATAGGAAGACCCACATGTGAGGCTATCTCCAGCATCCTAGGGCCTCATCCCCAAGCCTGGATGGTAATGCTTTCTTGACCCCCCACTAGCCCTCTGATCTGGAGGACCCTTCTCTCTCTTACCACCTCCCGCTTGTCCCTTAAGACTCAGCTCAGGATCACCTCCTCCAGGAAGTCTTCCCTGACTATCCCTCACAACTTGGAGTCACAGCAGGTGGCTCTCTGGGCTCTCATAGTCCTTCTCAGTTGTCTCCCTGCCCAGCTATGACAGACAGCCCTCTGTGTCCCAGGACCCAACAGTGGCCTGACTGACCACTGGTGCCCAGGACACGACTGGCAGCTAAGTAAACAATGGCTTACATAATTTCTTTTTCTTTTCTTTTAAAATTCTTCTTCATAGAGCCTGGTGTTTCACTGGAAGCTCTTTACAGACACTGGCTCCAGATTGGTTCATTTCACAGGCAGGGAAACTGAGGCCCAGAAGATGGAAGGCATGGGAACTAACTCCTGTCCAGCATGTTCTCTGAACCAATCACCAGTGGCTCAGCAGGGGGTCTCCTCCCCTGCCCGCCCCCCCAGCTGCTATGGGACTTTCAGTGGCTGTGGTTTTGGGCCTCACGGCCTGCACCGAGGCCAGAGCTTGCTGGAATGCTCAGCCCAGACTGAGTCCGTCCGGAGAGAAAAGACTTAGAGCTTTCACAGGAGTCCCGAAACTTCCCTTTCCATCAAAGAGAAAAACCTGAAGCACAATGAGAGGGGAGGGCGGGGAGCAGAGGAGCAGGAGGGAGGGAAAAAGGCCGGAGGCTTCAGGCAAGGAGGATGCCGGCTAGCTCTCCCTTGGGATAAAGCCACCTGGGGTCATCTAAGACCCTCGGGCCATTTCCCTGGCTCCCCAGCCAGAGCTCCAGGAGGCTACAAGCTTCTCTGAGGAATCCTATGCTGGTGCTTGTAGTGGGCTGAAGACGAAGTGGACCTCAAAGATACCAGGCCCCAATCCCTGGACCCTTTGAATACTATATATGAAAAGGGCTTCCCTGGTGGCTCAGATGGGAAAGCATCTCCCTGCAATGCAGGAGACCCAGGTTTGATCCCTGGGTCGGGAAGACCCCCTGGAGAAGGGAATGGCAATCCACTCCAGTATCCTTGCCTGGGAAATCCCATAGATGGAGGAGCCTGGCAAGCTACAGTCCATGGGGTCACAAAGAGTCAGACACAATGACTCTTGTGTGTGTGAGCAACTAACACACACACACACACACACACACACACACACACACATATGGAAAAAGGGTCTTTGCAGCTGTGATTAAATGAAGGATCTCAAGACGGGGAGGTTATCCCAGATCACAGGGGGGCCCTAACGCCACCACAGGCATACTTATAAGAGGGAAGCAGGCAGCGCTTTGATGCACAGAGCAGGCAACGTGGCTGCAGAGGCAGAGATGGAAATGATGGGGCCATGAGTCCAGGCTGGGTGGGTTCACGTCCCAACCTGAATTACCTGGTTTCAACCTGACTCCCTGGGGCTGGGGTGCAAAAGCCAGGCCCTCTTGTCTCAGACTTCATGGTGCAGCATGTACCCCAGAGCTTTCACAGGACCAGGCTACGTGGAAGGTCCTGAGTGACCTGACACAGAAGGAGAGGCGGCAGCAACATTTGATCAGTCAGTCATTCAACAAACATTTACTGATCAGGCACAGCGGAGGCGTGGTCACAGCCTGCACTGGAGTGGCAGACAACGAATAAAAGAAAGCCAGATGTGTTTCTCTCAAAAGTCTGCCCGTGGAGTTGACAGTGTGTATGAATTACTACTGCTTATTTTATTAAACTATTAATAAAATAATAGTTATTAAATAACTATTATAATTAATAGCTAATAATAATAGTTATAATAGTTACTAAACTATTAATAAAATAGTGACCCTACCCCGTTTCTCTCCCTCCTTACTGCCTTCGCCTAAGAGCCTCTCGCAATAAGCCATGTGCACGGGCTAGAAGCTCTGCTTCTGTCTGATAGAATCCCCCACTCTGCCCTTGACCACGCGTACTGCTGCATTCACACTTAGCAGCCACCCTATAAGGCAGTGATCCCCAACCTTTTTGGCACCAGGGCTCAGATTCGTGGAAGACAATTTTTCCACAAACCAAGGAGATCAAACTAGTCAACTCTAAAGGTAATCAACCCTGAATAGTCATTGGAAGGACTGATACTGAAGCTGAAGCTCCAATACTTTGGCCACCTGATGCAAAGAGCTGACTCATTGGAAAAGACCTTGATGCAGGGAAAGATTGAAGGTGGGAGGAGAAGGGGGAGACAGAGGATGAGATGGTGGGATGGCACCACTGACTCAATGGACATGAGTTTGAGCAAACTCCGGGGGATGGTGAAGGACAGGGAAGCCTGGTGTGCTGCAGTCCACGGGGTTGCAAAGAGTTGGACACGACCTAGTGACTGAACAACCACCAAGCGGGGTGGGGGTGGTTTGGGGATGATTTAAGCACATTGCATTCATTGCGCATTTTATTTCCATTATTATTACATCAGCTCCACCTCAGATCATCAGGCGTTAGATCCCAGAGGTCGGGGACCCCTGCCATAATGTATCATCAGCCTTGTTTTGCACATGAGGAGACAAAGGTCCGGGGAGATTATATGACTTTTAAAGACCGCACAGCACCAGGTGGCAGAGCTCACGTGCCAGGGCCAGCCTGATTCCCTGTCCCTGCCTCCCACCTGTGCTCCACGTGACTGTGGACCCAGTAGAAGGACCAGGAAACACCTGGGACCCCTGCCAGCTGCAGCATCCACCCCAGCCCCGGGGCCTGGGGTCCCCCTGGGATATGACCCGCCCTGCCCAGACTGTCGACTCAATTGAACATTCCAGGGTGGGCTCCAGTAGAGAATTTGATTGTTCCCTCCGGGGCGGCCTAATGAGCTTGCTGTCCAGAGGTGCATTTGTTTTCCACCCATGACGATCTGACTGCCTTCCCTCACCTCCCGCCCGGCTCCTGGCTCAGGTTTCCGCTACACAATCGGCCTGACCATCGGCACCTCCGCCAGGCCCCAGGCTCCCGCCCAACCTCGTGGGAGGACGCTCCTGGCCCAGCTCCAGGGTTCTCTATTGACAGACGCAAGCGTGCAAGTCCAGGAAGGGCAACGTCACAGCCCCAGTGAGCAGCCAAGGGGAAGAGGCCAAATAACTCACGATAAGAAAAACCACAGGTGCCCCCCCCCCCCCAGAAACCCAGATGACGGCCCAGCTTGTCCTCCCTGTGCATGTGGTCTGGACACCTGCCTCGTCTGCATTTCACCAGGCTGCAGAGGTGCGGCGGGGTTGCTTGGGCTGCCCAGCTGAGCAGAGGTTCAAAGCTGGTCAGGAAATCATCCAGGGCTGGGGCAGGGCCAGTCAGCACCTTCTCTGTTAATGTTTGTCCCTTTCGTTTGGCGCTTGCAGAAACTTCTGGATTTCCACCTTTCTCCCGATCCCTCCTCCACACCAGCCCTCAGGTAGGGCTCGGAGCTCAGTCTGCAGCTTCAAGCAATGTTTGCCGGCAGCTTCTCTGCACCAGGACCCTGGAATTATCTCACTGAATCCTCACCACAGCCTGGGAGGCAGGTCCTTCTGTCATTATGCCCATTTTACAGATGAGGAAACTGAGGCATAATGTCTGAGAGCCGAGAGGTGATGGCCAAGAAGCATGGGAAAAGATGCTCAGCGCCATTAGTCACTAGGGAAAAGAAACCAAAACCACCATGAGGGACTTCCCTGGTGGTCTGGTGGTTAAGAATCTGCCTTACAAGGCAGGGGAAGCAGGTTCAAACCCTGGTCGGGGAACTAAGCTCCTACCTGCCACAGGACAACTAAGCCTGTGTGCTGCAAGTGAAACCTGACACAGACAAATATAAATACATAAAATAAAATATTTTTAAAAAATACCCATAGTGAGGCACCATTTCACACCCACTGGGACGGCTGGAATCAGAAAGATCACAACAGGGCTTCCCTGGCGGCTCAGTGGTAAAGAATCCACCTGCCAGGGCAGGAGACGTGGGTCTGATCCAGGAAGATCCCACACACCTCAGGGCAACTAAGCCCATGCGCCACAACTACCGGGTCTGTGCTGGACAGCCCAGGAGCTGTAGCAACTGAAGCCCTCGTGCCCTGAAGCCTGTGCTCTGCAACGAGAAGCCCACGCGACTACAGAGTAGCCGCTGCTCAGCACAGTGAGAGCCTGCTCAGCAGCGAAGACCCAGCACGGCCAACGATAAATAAAAAGAAACGTTAGAAAAATAATAAAAGAAGCAGGAGTGATGAAATCTCTTTGAAAAGATCATAACAAGTTCCAGAAGGATGTGGGGCTATCAGGACCCTCATACGCTGCTGGTGGGCATGTACACAGTGCAACCACTTTGCAGTCAAATGCTGCACCACTGATGCACCCGCTGGGGCAGCCTCTTTGGAAAATACTCTGGTCTTTTTTTTTTTTTTCAAAAAGTCAAATGCGGTTCTGGGAATTCCACTTCCAGCTGTGTAACAACCCAGGAGAGATAAAGACCCGTGTCCACGTAGAAACTCGTGCACGACCATTCACAGCAGCATTATCTATAATAGCCAAAAAGGAGAGGCAAGCTAAATGCTCATCCACTTAAGAATGGACGAGTAAAGCGAGGTTTAGAACTGCACAGTGGGACACTATTTGCCCACAAAAGGGAGTAAAGCACCGACACACAGCCAAACATGAACGAGCCCAAAAGCGTGACGCTGAGAGAGCAGCTGATCACAGAAGGACACGTATCGCACGATCCCCCTTACGTGAAATGTCCAGAATCGGCAAATCGATAGAACCGGAAAGTAGAGTAGTGGTTGCCAGGGGCTGGGGGTTGACTGCTAATGCCTTAGAGATTTCTTGGATTATTATTTAGTAGTTAAGTCGTGTCTGACTCTTTTCTATCCCATGGACCATAGCCCACCAGGCTCCTCTGTCCATGGGGTTTCTCAGGCAAGAATACTGGAGTGGGTTACCATTTCCTTCTCCAGGGGATCTTCCTGACCCCTGGAGGGGTCGAACCCGCATCTCCTGCATTGGCAGGTGGGTTCTTTATCCCTGACCCATCAGGGAAGCCCAGGGGTTTCTTTGTCATCAGGAGGTGATAAAAATGTTCTAAAATTGACTGTGGAGATGGTTATAAAATTCAGGTCAAATGGGTGAGTTGTATGGTATGTAAATTACATCTCAATAAGGCTGTTAGCAAAAATTTTTAAAGTGATGGCCCAGGACTCTCCACAGAGCCTGCAGCTCTGAAAGTCACTGGTTCTACCCTCCGGCCACCCTGTGAGACTCAGAGGGGCCTGAGCTCAACTTCCCTGGGGGACTCACCCCCCAGCCGATCCCACAGTCTCAAGGCAGGCTTGGGTGCCTGGACCCCCGCGTGCTCTGAGCAATGACATGGTCTCCTGCTCTTCTGGGCGAAGGCCGCCCCCAGACCCCACAAGACGGAGAAATCTGGCTGTGTCCACTCCTCCCCTGGGTGTGCCCTGGTGGATGTTGATCAAAGGTGAGTGGGGCTCCTCCCAGGCACCCAGGACTGGAACAGTCTCTTGATGGCTCAGCTACAAGTCCTGGTGGAACCTATTTATAGCACTTTGCCTCCTGGGTTGGAGTCACGGCTGAGGCTCCTCCTCTCTCAACAAGTTTCCAGATGGAAAGAAAAGGGAAGGAATGCATGGGGGCTGCGGGATGGGCGTGCTGCAAAAGCCCTGTGTCTGCCTCCCACAGCGCTGAGTGCTGGATTTCCTCCTGGCCACTGGACAGCGCTCCCAGACATCAGGAAGGTGCACCAGCTAGGCAGGCTTCCAACTTCCGGGTTGGAACTCAGTGGCAGTCCCTCACCCAGTGGTGTCCAGGCCTGTGAGAGGGGCTCAGTGTCCCTCGCAGAGCTGTGATGGGGTAGCAAGTGCAAGTGGGAGGGAGCCACCCAGAGCAGGACACACAGCCGATGCTCAGTAAACCAGGGCCCGTGGTCTTTGGTGCTTCTCTCTGGGAGGAACTGGGAAGGCTGGGATGGCCAAGGGGTGTGGCCACAGTCCAGGCCCTGTTCCAGCCTCAGCCACACTTCTTGGGCATGAAGGTGCCCAGAGCACCCACCAGCAGCAGTTTGGGGATGCAGTGTAGCCCTGGCCATGGAGGATGTGGCTGAGCCCACCCTGGTCCAGGCGCAGAGCCAAGGGCCGCGCTTGGCTCACTCACCAAGTGAGCGGGGAACCGCTCCAGAGAGATGCTGAGCCATTCAAGGCCCCTTGAGCATCCTAAGATTCTGCTACAGGAAAGACTATCTCATGGGACACTCCTGGGCCTAGATTCTCATGGAAACCTCTCTAGCAAGAGCAAAGGACTTGCTGGAGGTCACTGAGCACTTTAGTATCAGGACCGAGCTCAGGTC
Organism: Bos indicus; assembly: GCF_029378745.1. Taxonomy (NCBI): domain Eukaryota; kingdom Metazoa; phylum Chordata; class Mammalia; order Artiodactyla; family Bovidae; genus Bos; species Bos indicus. The sequence continues at coordinate 64,774,987 of NC_091780.1, read as the reverse complement.
CAGGTGTTCAGTCTTCAACTCCAGTGCTCTCCCCGGCAGACCCTTGCCTTCCAAAGAAATTCAGAGGGAATCTCATCCGCTGTCTTGTCTCCTGATAAAAGCCCTTCTCCCAGGCCTGCTCCCTGATCTACTGGCCTTCTTTGGAAAGGACTGAAAGCCTCCAGGCCCCCTTCAGGCTGCAAGGCTGCTCAGTGCGAAAGAGGAGCCCTGGATGGGGCCAGCACACTTGCATCCTGGCTCTGTCTCCGCCACTGTGTGCTCTGGGGCAAGTCATTCAATGTCTCTAAACCTCAGTTTGCTCATCTGTAAAATGGAACAACAGTGTTTACCACATAGGGTTATAAGGAGAATCATGCAGAATTAGGTATGTGAAAGGACTTAGGAGAAGGGGAGGCAGCATTTATGTAGTGCCTACTATACACATTCTCCTCTACTGCTCTCATAACTTGAGCCTAGTAGCACTGTGGAGAAGGAAACTGAAGTGGGTTGTCGAAGGCAAGTCTGTGGGAGGAGACCCAATTCTCCACTCCCACCACAACACCTGGCGGGACACATGAATCGGGGTCCACTCAGACTGCGAGCTCACCCCTCCAGCGAGAAGTGGCAGGAAGGGTGTTTTCAGCAAACGCACCAGCGCTTTGACATGTTTTTCCACCTGAAATAGATGCGACAGGATTCCTAGAAATGTGTTTAAACCTGGTAGAGAGTACTCTAAACAGCTTGGCTTAGACATTGAAATATGGGGCCCAGAACTGCAAGAGCGTCCGGACCCCAACACGGAGTCCAACAAACTCAAACTCTAGTTTTAAGTCTTGGATTTGGGTGACATCATCAACTTCTGGAAAAGGGCTCGGACCAACTCCAGTCTCTGCAAACATTATTTTTAAACCAGGTCTGATCTCATCATGCATGTGTTGTTCCTTGCCACAGGCCTCTGTTAGGCTGCATGTTTTTATTTAAATTTGCTTAGTTGTATACTCGGAGAAGGCAATGGCACCCCACTCCAGCACTCTTGCCTGGAAAATCCCATGGACGGAGGAGCCTGGTAGGCTGCAGTCCATGGGGTGGCTGAGAGTTGGGCATGACTGAGTGACTTCACTTTCACTTTTCACTTTCATGCATTGGAGAAGGAAATGGCAACCCACTCCAGTGTTCTTGCCTGGAGAATCCCAGGGACGGGGGAGCCTGGTGGGCTGCCGTCTATGGGGTCGCACAGAGTCGGACACGACTGAAGCGACTTAGCAGCAGCAGTTGTATACTATTAAAGGGCTTCCCCTGGTGGCTCAGCAGTAAAGAACCCACCTGCCAATGCAGGAGATGCAAGATCAATCCCTAGGTCAGGAAGACCCCCTGGAGAAGCAAATGGCAACCCACTGCAGTATTCTTGCCTGGAGAATCCCATGGACAGAGGAGCCTGGCGGGCTACAGTCCATGGGGTCGCAAAGAGTAGGACACGATTTAGTGAGTAAACAGCAACGACATACTAAAGTCTGGTGGGGAAGCTTGTAACTAAACCGACGATGCTGAATTATTTGGTGATGTCGCAGAATCAAGGAAACAGGGTCTGACCGAGAAGGATGAAGTACAGGCTCACAATTTTTGTTTTCCAATATATTTCCATAACCATTTCCTTCTAAAATCACATCCTATGTTTTTATCCGATGGTCTCAGTGATTAAACTGGCTCATGGATATCCATCCCAGCTCCCTCTTTTGTGCCTGAGGGAATAATAAATCAAGAGTTTTTGGCAACAAGCAGCTAAACATTTCTCTTGCTTCTGCTTTTCCTCGCTGATGCTGCGACCAGATCTTTCAGAAATTTATTTTTGGACTTTTAAAGGCAAGTTCAGATCTGAGGGAGAGAACGTGTTTTGAGAAATCTTGCCTCTCGTTTTGAGATCTGCTCATCAGAAACACATACGTTTCAGAGGCTAATTGACCATCGTGCATAAGATATGCTCTGAGCATTTCATAATTAAAATAGGCTATTTTTTAAAAAGTCATTTGGGGGTGGTGGGAGGGAGGCTCAAGAGGGAGAGGATTTATGTATACATGTCGCTGGTTCGTGTTGTTGTACAGCAGAAACTGACACAATAGTATAAAGCAATTCTTGTTGCTCAGTCTCTAAGTCGTGTCTGACTCTTTTGAGGTCCCCTGGACTGTAGCCCACCAGGCTCCTCTGTCCATGGGATTCTCCTGGCAAGAATACTAGAGTGGGGTGCCATTTCCTTCTCCAGGGGATCTTCCTGACCCAGGGATCGAACCCGCATCTCCTGCATGGCAGCTAGATGCTTTTACTACTAGGCCACCTGAATGTGTAAAGCAATTATATGCCAGTTTTTAAAAACTAAATCTAAAAAGAGAGAGGGAAACTTTTTTTAAAGTCAGTTGGGAAAAAAAGTTAATAGGGTGCAGATACTACTAATCCATTCCGTAAGGGAGCTCTGTACCCACCCTCTTGCCATTAGGTGTGGCCATAGGACTTGCTTTAGCCAATGAAATGCCAGTAGAGATCATATTGACCACTTCTAGGTGGGCGCGTTTAACTGCCAGTGTGAAGCCTCCGCCCCTTGCTTTATCTGCCTTATGATGGGAAAACTGGGTCCCTGTGGAGGCATCACACCTGCCAAGCCAACACGTAGGTGACCTGCCCTGGAGAGTCACCCAGACCTGCAGTAAACTTTGCATGAGTGAGGAAAACATCTGTGTTGCTTTAAGCCACTGCGATTTGTGTTTTCCATAGTATACAAGCCTGTCGGAGTGATAGAGTCAGTACAAACCAAAAGCGGCTGTCTTGACCAATGCAAAACTGGAAATCAGTAGATACAGAAACTGGTGACTGAGATGGGCCAAAGATGTGTTATTATTTGTACCTTCCTGCGTGCTAAGTCGCAGAGTCAGACACGACTGAAGCGACTAAGTATGCACGAAGGTATGGATAATAACAGATATCTTTGGCCCATCTCAGCTACCAGTTTCTGTACTTTATTTTCCCTGCATAGTTTCAAAAAAAACAAAAAACAGACAAATGGTTGCAGACACCAACAGCTTTGGGTCATTTAAAAAATATAATTGAAACTATTTAAAATCTATCTTGCTATCTCAAGGATGCTCATTTAGAATGGACCCAATACTTTTAAAGAGCAGAAGTGGCTATTTTATTTCCAGGAGGAATTCCTAACGGCTTCTAAGCTATATTTCTTGTCATGAGTGTAAAAGCTCCCGGGGGTGCTTCAAGAGGCTGGAATGGGGACAGCAGCCACGTGGATTTATTCATTTGCTCTTCAGAGATTCTCGGGCAGGGGTGAGGGCTGACACAGAGGTGGCAGGGCTCCTGAGTCCTGCTTGATGTCCCAACACAGGACACACGTGAGAGCTGTGTGCTCACCTGTAGGATTCTATGGGGATAAAGGCAGACCAAAACAAACCCTGAGACCAGAAAGGGAAGGAGGCTTGTCTCAGGTCACACGCGATGAGCCCACAACACATCTCCCACCACCCAAGGTTCTATGAGCGGGACAGTGGCGTCCAGGTTGGCACCGGTCAAGCTGTTTCAACAAGAGGAAGAGATGGTGGGGTGGGGTGGGGCACTCCAGGGGTGCGGGGTCCCTGGGGCTGCAGATTCCGGGGAAGGGTCCTTGGAGGAGGCAGGACCCCACCAGCCTGGACAGCGGGCCTGCTCCGAGCAGCAGGAGGGAAGGTGGGAAGCCTGCACGCAGGTGCCAAGGGGCCTGTGTTGGGGAATCGAGTCCTGGCTCATCACTCCCTAGCCAGTGACCCTGAGCCAGTCTTTCTTTCTCTTGGGGCTCAGTTTGCCCCTCCACGACATGGGGATCCATGGGTGGGAAGCGTGGACAGGGAGTCTGGTGTGAACCGTGACGCTGGGAACCGAGGAGGGTGGTAACGGGGCATCGTCTGGAAGGTCCTCATTTGCCCCTGACCCCAGCCTCCTGTGCCAGATCAGATGCTCCTCAGGTTAAACCCCTCCTGCCGTCGCCAGCACAGCACCCGGACTACCAAGGGCCGTGGGTTACAGACTCATTCCTGGGGTCAGGAGGCTGCTGCCCATGCCTCCCCTGGCCCCGGTTTACAGGAGTTTGACCGTGACATCTCATCTAACCCCCACATCACCCCTCGAGGTCATGGCGTCACCTCCACTTACAGATGAGCCGACTGACGGTCAGAGAGGAGAATGACCCGCCTGTGTCCAGGGAGCAGGTCTGCCTGACCCTGGAAATCATCCTCTAGGGACTCCAACAGGATGTGCAAACCAACCTCTGGAGCTTTGGCAGGTCACCCCACCCCACCTCCAGGCCCCTGACCCACCTAGCGGGAGAGGCAGCATCCAGCCTCAACATTCCCCCCACCTTCTCCCCCCAGCACTTTTCAGATCCTTCCATTCTCCCCCCAGTGGGCCTCACCCCATCTGCTCAGGACCTACGTCACCAGCATCCTCCTGGGCCTCCTGGCCTCTGGAGTCTCTCCTGACCCTGCACCCCTACACGGAAGCAATCCAGGCGCCTCCCCGATTCAAGACCTTGCTGGCTCCCTGTTGGCCATAAAAACAGAGCCCAGTGACCTGTCTGGGGTCGGGGGCAGCCCTCACTGACAGGAGGGGAGCCAGGTAGAGAGATGCTGAGGCCTGGGGCCAAGCTCACCTCTCCTGGGAGAAGACCCTTCCTCTCCAAGAGCGGGGCTTGAATAGTAAAAGCATTTTGCTTTTATCTCCTCATGGAGATGCTCAGCACAGACCCGGGCCCTGAGGCTGGTCAGTAACCACAGAGGAGAGCAGAAAGCAGCCCATTACTCAGAGGGAGGTGGGGGCTCCCTGCACCCTGGCAGGGGGCCCGCCATGATGACCGGGAGAAGGAAGCTCGGGCATGTTGTCTCCGGGCTCTGGGATGCCAGGAGCTGAGTGAGAAACGGGGTGGCCACCCCGACATCAGCCACCACCTGCCCCAGAAAAACCACTTCCCACTGTGCAAACAGTGTGATGCAGACCCCAGGGCTGGGGGCTGGGGTGGGTGGGCAGTGGGATTGATGGAAGGTTTTACAGGAGGAGGAAAGAGGTCACTTTACTGGCTGAGTGCTTCCTCGGGTTAGGGGTGTCTGTCCTCGCCACACCCGCCAGGGCAGGACAAATGTCCACCTGTCACTGAGGCTCAGAGAGGTTAACTGCTTTGCCCAAAGCCACAGAGCCAGGGAATGGCAGAGCAGGGATTCAAGCCCTGGGCTCTGATGGACCTACATTCGGGTGCTCTGCTCCGAATCCAGTGGCCTGTTCTTGGGTGCTTGGAATTATAAAGCTGCTTTGCTGGAAACTTTCCCAAACATGGGAGGATCGGACGGCACAGGGGCTGGACTCTCTTCCTGTGGAGCTCCAGAGCTGAGAGGTCAGAAGTACCGCAAGGTCAGCAGCAGGGAAAGCCAAGCAGCAGACCCAGGATGTGAGGAGCCCCTCTACCCAGGCCCGTGATGGCACCTACATACACCGTCTCCAGTGAGGGACGTGGCAAGGACCCACTGTACGGATGAGGAAGCTGGGCCTCAGGGCGGAAGTGACCCATCCAGCACTCCGTGTCGCCAAGGGGCAGAGCCAAGTCTGGAAGCCAGGCGACTTTAGGGGAAGCACCTTCCCTGGACCCGGTGACAGACGCAGTTCTCGGAGCAGGCGAGCTCCTGCTATAAATATGATGCTGACTCCCGGTAAGCTTAGCCTCCAGGCTCCCCTGCCCAGGCTCAGGGCCATAAATCCTGGAGCAGGCCACCTGCCACTGTGCTCTTCGGCTGGGGAATCGTCCTGACAACCCTAGCAGGGTACCACGATTTTTTGACAGGCTCCGAATCATTGGAGGCAATGTTGGGCTAGCAGTCTCCCAGATGAGAAGGGCCATTGCTCAGAGGAGAGCCGAAAAGTCCTGCAAGATGGCCAGCCTCCCCACCCCCAGGGGAGCAGGGGGCGGTTTCCTAGAAAAGGCATCCGACCTGATATCTGCACAGACAGGGGCTAGGAAGCTGGGTTTGAAGCCCAGCTCTACCACTGACCAGCTGGGTAACTTTGGACGAGTCTGTTTGTCTCTCTGAGCTTTGGTTTCCTTAGTTATATAGTGAAGTCCATGCCACCGATCTCCAGGGATTAAACAGACGGCGTGTCCACAACGGCTGGGACACAAGACACAGCAGACAGCCTGGTCCCTTTGCTTCCTTGTTTGGGTCACAGCTCATTTACTGGTTGAATAATAAAAACAGCAGCTGACAATAAGCCTGGCATGATTCTCAGTGTGCTGCATGCTCTTGGTCACTTAATTCTCCCTGGAACTTAAAGCGCTGATATCCTATTATTGTCCCCATTTAACAGATGAGGGAACTAAGGTTCCGCACCCTTGAGTAATCCGCCCAAGGTCACACAGGTTGTAGGCGCAGAGCTGAGAACTTTTCCTGCTGTCCACACGGGCACAGAGACTGGTTACTGAGAACAGGTGGAAATATTTCACATCAGCTTGCCTGGCCTAATCACTGCTGCACAGAAGGAATCCGAGAAAGACTGGAATTGCAGATGACACAGCCCAAGAGATTCCATTCCCACCCCGACCCCTACCTCCGCCATAAGCAAGCATGCATCCCTGCACCCAGGAGCTGTCTTTACTCCTGCCAACCTGGAGTGATCACAACCCAGCACATCAGACAGCAAAGACGGTCACACAGCATCCTAAAGGCGGGAAGCCAGGAGTCGCCGGCCCAGCCAGGGTGGGCAGGGCAAGGATGCTGCCCGCCAGCCTCCAATCCAGCGGACCTTCTCCCAACCCTGACAGGGAAGGCAGTCTGCCCCCAGGCTCCAGGCCACACACACACACATGCTCAGTACCCATTCCATTGCCCTGATGGGTTAATATTGTCCTGGGCTTCCTGAAATACCCATCCCCACAGCAGGGTGGTTTTACAAGCTGCTAAAAGCAGGGCCATGTCCCCGGCGGAGGGAGAGAGCTATTCCGGGTCGGTGTCAGGTGTGGGCAGAGCCAGCCAGAAAAGGGCCTGTCTGCACCCCCTGTACCGCCCCCACCCCCGCCCCATGCTGGCTCCTTTACAACCACGGCGGACAATTCCTGGCAGTCAGCGCCACTGGCGCCCAGCAGAAGAGGGTGAGGTCAGGCCAGCTTTGTCGGTATCCCCCTCCCCAAACACACACACACCCTGTTCCACGCTTGACTCGGCCAGGCCCAGGCAGGGAACTGTCCGGCAGATACCGTGCAGAGTGGGGTCTCACGCTGTTGCCCCCAGCTCACCCGAGGCCCTCTCTCCATCACAGTCTGACGTGCCCAGATTCTCCATGGTGGGTAAGGAATCCGTGGGCCACAGTCATGGCTATGGCAACGAGGCGCGGCTGGAGGGGGCCCGGCGGGGCTGCCCAGACCCGAGGGCTTCTAGCGCCAGCCTGGGACCCCCCACTTGCCGTTCCCACAAAGACACCGCTAAGCGCTCGCCGCACACCTGCAGACACTTGCATGCATCCTCGCTGTCAATCTCCACAACCACCTGGGGTTCGTTTTCACCGCCTCCTTCCTCACCTGGAGCCACTGAGGTTCCAGGCCATTCAGCCACTTGCCCAAGGTCAGCCAACTTGGAAGTGAAGGAATGGGAATCGGAACTTGGGCAGCCTGACCCCAGAGTCCCCAAAATGTTCCCTGAATTAAGCCGTCTCCAGCCACCCCCCCAACCCCACCAACCCCACCCCAGGTAGGTTCAGGGTAACGTCCACTTCAGAGGTCGTCTTCAGCTGGACGGAACCAGGGGCCACCAGCCAGGGACACGGGCAGCCAGCCCCCACTGTAGCCCCTCGCCTCGGGCAAGCCAGAGGGCAGAAACAGCTTCCTGCTCTCGCCCCACCGTGTCTGACCACCCCTCCACCTGCCTGGGTCCCTGGCCATTTCCAGCCTAGAGGGTTTGGGCACCCCTGGGTGGAGGGGGTCTGCCTTGTGTAGGCAGATCAGAAGCTCAGAACTTCCTGGTCTCAGACCTCTGGGAGGTCTAATGGAAGCTGTGCGCTCCCCTGTCCCCCATCACCAAGTAAATGTTTATACACACACTCATTTGCACGTGGTTCCAGGAGCCCGCACCCTGCGCCCACCCAGGGTGCAACGGCAGCCAGGGCCCCTATGCCGCGGGTGGGTCAGCTCCGCAGCCCAGATGACAGTTGGGAGGGTCCGCGGCAGAAACAGCTTCCTGCTCTCGCCCCACGGGGAAGCCGGGGCTGCAGCACTACCGAGCTTTGAGAGTCACGCACCTCCCGCCGTACGCACAGCCACCACCCCCCCGCCCCAGGCATCGGGCTCGAGGAAGGGGGTCCAGCCCCGCAGCTGCCTGCAGCCTGCTGTGGGGTGGGGTGGGCCGCGTCCTCGGTGACCAGTGGCCTTGGCTCTGCAACCGGAGCCGCGGTGGGTAAATATAGCGCTGCCACTCACCGGCTGAGGGGCCCTCGCCGTCCGACATGGTGTGGGAGATGGGCAGGCAGCCGGCCACAGCCCGCAGGGACGCTCGGGGACCTCAGCGGCTGTCGCCCACCTGGTGGGGCTCCCGGCTGCGTCCAGTCCCCAGGCGGCGTCCCGCCCCAGCAGGCCCAGCCACCACCACTACCCCCCCACCTCCGCCCCATGCTGGGCCGGGCAGATAAGGAGCTCCAGGGCCAGGAGCCTGCGGGATTGGTGGATAAATCTGGGCACTGCCCTCCCCTGCCCCCAGCCTCTCCGGCAGACTCAGAACGTTGCCGGAGAGACCGCTGCACCCCTGGGCACTCAGTCAGGCTGCAAGACCCCTCTCTGCCAGCCTGGGACCCCAGAGTGCCTGCAAGCTCTCTCCTGGGGACTGGTCCCACGCCCCCAACAGTGAGGGGCACTTAGGGTCCTTGGAGAAGGATGAGAGTGAGTGATGCCACCCGGAGCTGCCACACTTGTCCCCTCTCTCAGCTCTCCCGGGCAGCCACCCCTATTGTCTCCATGTCACAGAGGGCATGACCCATCCAAGGTTCCTCGGCAGGTTAGGGGTGTGACCGGAGCTGGGCTCTGGAGCCAGCTGGCTCCAAGGTGGCCAGAGGGTGTGTGTCTTGCCTTTGTCTGGGAGATGAGAGCCGTGAACAGCAGGGGCCCTACTGTTCTAACTGCTCCACATGGGCTGGGGGATGGAAAAGGACCCCCAAGGGCAGCCATGTAACTCTGTCTGACACAGAGGGTGCTCAGGAGATACTGGTTGAATGAACATACCACAGCAAGCCCTTAGTTTACACTTGCTCTGTGCTTGCCTTAAGAGCCAACCCACTTCTGCTCCTGGGTCCTCCACAAGGACCAGAGACCAGGGCAATGAGGCAGGTGGAGGGCTCTGGGCTGAGTTCCTAGGGTTGGGTGCCTGTGGCTGCCCACCCCCACCCACCACCCAGGCACGAGGTCAGCACAGAGGGAGTGGAGTGACTGAAAGGGAAGGCTGGTCAGAGAAATCTGACTCCAGTCAGAGAAATCCTGAAGGGCTTCCTGGAAGAGCTGGCATTTGAGTTCCATATTTGACGGATATTACTACTAAGTCGCTTCAGTCGTGTCCGACTCTGTGCGACCCCAGAGATGGCAGCCCACCAGGCTCCCCTATCCCTGGGATTCTCCAGGCAAGAATACTGGAGTGGGTTGCCATTTCCTTCTCCAATGCATGAAAGTGAAAAGTGAAAGGAAGTTGCTCAGTCGTATCCGACTCTTAGCGACCCCATGGACTGCAGCCCACCAAGCTCCTGCGTCCATGGGATTTTCCAGGCAAGAGTGCTGGAGTGGGGTGCCATTGCCTTCTCCATATTTGATGGATTAGAAAGCTTTTTTCAGGGGATAAAAGGACATTCCAGGGAGACCAGTAGGTGTGAAAGTAAGAGGCAGGAAAGCTCAACTGGGGAGTGACACGGGGCCCTGAAGGTGTAGGGACCCCAAGGAGAGAAGAAGGTTGGTCCAGGTGGAAGGGGGGCATCCAGGGCTGGGGAAGCTAGGGGAGGCTTCCCGGAGGAGGGAGCAGATTTTCGTGCCTCAGAAAATGAGGGGCAGGGGTGGAATGGCATTCCAAGGCATCCAGCAGCTCTTCCATTGGCAGTGAGAGCTTTCCCAGCCTGGAGACTGGGGGTGGGGGGGTTGAGGGTGTGGGGTGTGAAGGCAGGAGGGGCCCCCTTTCCAGAGATGGGGGGGAGGGCTTAGAGTCACACCAGCTGTCAGAGTGAACAGCAAAGACATTCACTCCCTGGGAGGTGGGTCTAGGCCTCTTGGCCTTTGCCTGTACTATCCCCTTGCTCAGGAATTCCCTGTCTTCTTCTCTAGTCTCCTCCTCTGGGAAGCCCTGTCTGATTGCCCCTAAAGGCTGGTCAGGGGCCCCTACATTCTGCTCTGCAAACTCTGACCTCACTGTGGTCACTGCCTGGTCCTGCCTGTTTCTACCTCTTGGTTGGCTCTTGCTCCTCTGAAAGGTGATGAGCTCACTGTTAGTGGAGGTGTGTAAGCAGGGCTAGACAGCCACTGGCTGGGGACACAGTGCAGAGTTCAGCATCAGGTAGACTTAGATTAAATGTCTCTGGAGTACTTCTAGGGTAACTTGTCCTGGTCTCCCTGGACCTCTCCCTGTTTTAGCCCTGAAAATCTTCATGCGTCCTGCAAAACTTCTGTCCCAGGCAAACCAGGACTGTTGGTCATCCTGGGTCCCTCCTAAACAAGATTTTCATTTAAATGAAAAAAAAAAAAAGACAAAACAAGACTATCTGTCTCTGAAGCCCTAAACCGACCCCCATCCCCGCCCCAACCTCCTCCTTCCTTCCCACCATCTAGATGTTATCCTAAGACTGGGATTCTGGAGATAAAAGTGAACACCCAGCTGCCCTGTGCCTTGGGAGGACGTGCAGGGAAGAAAAGAGGCAGGTCAGCAAGGACAGGAAGCTTCCCTGGGCGCCCCTACCTGCAGGGCCGGGGGGAGTCTTGCCTGCTGGGTCTGGAGGACTAACAAGATACTGCAGCAGTCTATGTCTCCAGGGAGGGCCTGGGACAGGCTGGGACCACGTGCCCAGGCCTCCACCCTGCTTTCCCCTGGAGCTGCAGCGGGACGACACGAGTGGGATCAGCCTGGCCTCGCTGTGTGGCCTTGGGCCAGTCGTGGTCCCTCTCTGTGCCTCCAATGCCACATTGGTGGAGTATTTACCAGCACCTCCTGTACCCAGCCCCGGGCCAGGCTTGGGGGCAGGGACCCCACAGATTCCCTGCCATCAGACATGCCCAGTCCCGGGGAGGGAGCCGTGGCTCGCAGGCTGGGCTGCTGATGGCTCCTTTGTGTGTGTCCTGCAGTGCATGTGCAGGGCCCCCTAGAGGGTGCCCCCCGAGACTGCCAGAGGCCAGGCCAGGTGCCATGGGCTCGCCAGCACTGGACAAGCCACCGGGTTACAGAAAGAGCCCCACCAAGGCCCCTAGCATCCTCGGCAGAGGCCTCTCCTCGCCCACTGCCACGTGGGCCGAAGCACCAGGGCTGGGGGCACGTGACGTCAGAGGGGCCGGGCTCCCATGCCAGCTTCCCCTGCCCTCCTCGGTGACTGGGATGAGCTGACCCCCGCCTCGGTGTCTCACCTGGAAGCGGGAGGGGCCTTCGGTGAGGACTGGCACCAAGGCCGAGACGCCCTGGAGGACGCTCCACCTCCCACTCTGCAGCCGTCTGTCTGTCTGTCTGCTCCTGAGTCCCACCCAAACCAGCCGCCTGGGGTCCACCCGGCTGGAGCCGGCTCCCTGTGCGCAGGCCACTTCCTCTTCCTGTCCCGGCCCCAAGTCCCTTCCTGTTTTCTTTAGTGTGGGAATGTGTCCTGGGGAAAAAACAACTTGATTCCTCAGCTCTGGAGGTCACTGCCGCAGCCACGGGCCCACTGCATGCGTGTCTGTGAACACGCGTGCAGCAGTGGTGTGGTGCACACCTGTGTGCATGGGAGTGTGTGTATGTGTGTGTACATTCCTGCGTGTGTAGAGGTGGGGCCATGTGCGCACGTGTGTGCACGGTGTGTACTCTTGCACCTCCACCCTCTGTCTGCTCGGTCATCAGCGTCCCTGTCGTCGGACAGCATCCAGGCTGGCGTGGTCTCGGCTCCTGAATGTCTGATGCCGCTTCAGTCACCCACGGGCACTTGTGCTGGGGCCTGAGTGGGACATGGGCACAGCCTCCTGGGGGGCTCACGGGCACGTGGGGGGCAGTGGGGTGAGGGCGGGGCCAGGGAGGAGCAGGCAGGCACCTAGACAGGGAGCCGACACCCGGGCAGGAAGAAGGTCAGCTTCAGAGTGGAGGTCAGCCCTGGCCCAGAGCTTGGGGCACGCAGGGAACAGACGAGGCGTGACAGGGCGAGGGGCAGGCGGGCTGCCCTGCGGCCTTGGCAGTTGGCTGCAGTTGAGGTGCTGGAAGGGAACAGAGGGTTGAGGGGGTAGCCCTGAGCTGGGGTCCCTCCCGAGCCCTCCCCTACACTGTGTGGTCTCAGGGGGAAGCCACGCCCCCTTCCCAGGGAAGGGCGACCACCAGCCTCGCAGTGACCTCGCCTGGGGACCTCGAGCCCTGCACCTCCCCACACCCCCACACCTGCTCCCCCACCAGCCCCCCGAGTTCCCACTGTTCGGCCAAACTGCACCGGCGCTAGGAGCGAGGGGACCCGGGAGGGTGAGAGGGTCAGGGCTGGCCTGATCAGAGGCAGGAGGGCATCGGAGCATGGCGGGGTCAAGGCGGAAGTCCAGCTTCCCGTGGGCCCTGGCTGGGTCTCAGGGGTCCAGGAACCTCCCTCCTGCTGGAGACCTGTCTCCCTGGGCCTTGGGACCCCCTGTAAATAGAGGCAGGAAGGTTTCAAACAAGGAGCCTCACCTGGGGCGTTGGTGGCCATGACTTGAAGAAGGGCAGAGGATGTGCGCATTGGGTGGACCCCCCCACCCCCACCCTGTGTGCGGCCCTGGGCAGGCCACCTAACCTGTCGGGGTTAGGATGGGGTGTGCAATGCCCAGTAAGTGCCGAACACCAGCGGGTATGGTAATACCTCCCGGGTCTGCCCACCACCTTAGCTTAAAACAGGTCACAGCAGACGCACCCAGATGCACGCAGCCCGAGACATGCAGATATGGACGCTGAGACACACACACTCACCTCACCTGTGAGAGACAGAGATACACAGGGATGGGGAGACCCTAGACACACAGAGATACATAAGAGACACGAAGTGAAGCTGTTAATCGCTCAGTCATGCCCGACTTTGCGACCACATAGACTGTAGCCCGCCAGGTTCCTCTGTCCAAGGAATTCTCCAGGCAAGAATACTGGTGTGGGTTGCCATTCCCTTCTCCCAGGGATCTTCCTGACCCAGAGATTGAACTCGGGTCTCTTGCATTGCAGGCAGATTTTTTACCATCTGAGCCACCAGAGAAGCCCATGAATGGACATATAGGCATGCAGCTTGCACGTGCGCTCACACACACACACTCCAGTGTGGTCCTGGGAGCTGATTTCCCGCACCCAAGGCCCTCTTAAGCTGACGACCACCTGGGTGGCCTTGGGTGAGCCTCCCGTCTCCAGGCTTCTGGCCAGGAAAGAAGCCTGAGGGACCCGTTAGCTGCTCTGGGGGTCCCCAGGGTGTGAGGGCGTGTGTGAGTTCCCTGGGGCAATCCCCTTCCCCTGGGTGGGAGCCAAGGAGCTGCCATCACTTAGGGGTTTGGGGGGCGCGGCTGGTGGGGAGGGGCTGGCCTCCTCCTCAGGCTGTTGGGCTCACAGCAGGAGTGAGGTCCCCCAGGAACAGTGAGGCCCCACCATTGGGACCTTGTCTGTAGAAAGGGGCCCAGGGTCACTGTACAGCTGGGCCTGGGGCTGGCTAAGCAGCAGGGGCTCGATGGGTGAGCCAACCCCATCATCCCAGACTCCTCCTCAGCCAGGATCCCAGGGCCGCCTGGAGGCCCTGCCCCTGGGCTGGGGGAGGCAGGAGACTGCCCCTGATCATCGCCGCCCTTGTCCCCCCCGAATCCTGGACCAGCAGAGCTGGGCCCAAGGACAGGGAGTGGGGAGAAGAGATGAGCCTTTGCCCCTGCCCGCCTGGCATTGACTCTGGGGCCCTCCACACCCCACCTGGGAGGCCGGGATTCTGAATGAAAGGCCCTGGACCACCCCCACCCCCACCACCTCCTGCCCGGTCTCTCCACCCTGAGGCCCATGGAGCCTCCTCCCAGGCAGGCCTGGGACCCGGGCATGGCAGACGGGGTCTGCCTGCCCCCCGAGCCAGCCAAGAGCGGGAGGCTCAGGCCTCCACTGGTCCCTGTCCTCCGCAGAGACCTCAGGGCCCCCACCCTGGGGGTGACCACTCTGCATGACTGGCCGGGTCCAGCTCCCCAGCCAAGGCTGCCTAAGCTGGGCAAGACCAGGAAGGTAACCATGGTTTCCTCCGGAGAGAAGTGAGGGAGAACCATGTTCTGGGAGAAATGAGCGTTTTTAAAGCTCCAGACCATCCGTCCCTACGGTTTCCCTGATTCAGAGAAATGACCCTCCTGGGTAAGTCTCCTGTCGCCTGCCAGAAATACCCCCAGTGTCTGTCTCTCCCCCGGCCAGACTTATTTTTGGACATCCAGCCAGAGATGTCCGAGACTGTCTGGAGCCCAGGGTAAGGTCTGGGCAGATACGCATTTAGGGGGTCGAGACCCTCCTTGGGGTCAGACACTGGTCAGGAAGCCCCCTGAAGACGCAGGATTCTCGCCTCAGAGGAGAGCAAGCATCCGTGCAGCGGAGTGCGACGCAGGACCGTGCGACGCAGAACCAAGCCCCGGCTTGAGTCCCCTCTGGCCCCTGCCCTGAGGCCACCTGCAGGCGGCCAGCCCCTCTCGTGATCGCCCACACTGTTTGTGGGGTCCCACCGCCTGGACCTCCCTGACCCTGGATCAGGGTAGAGGACAGCAGGCCTGCTTGGCGGAGACCACCAGGAACCCCACCCAGTGCCTTCCCGGCTGGGCAGCTTGCTGTGGTCCTCTGGCCACCCACGTGGGCTTCCACCAAGCTGCCCGGCAACTCCACGCCAGCACCCACCCGGCCCAGCGTTCAGACAAAAAACACCTACCACCGGGCTGCAGCTGGGCGGAGCCACACCTGCAGACAAGGCTCCCGAGGCCACTTCCCCCTTGGCCTGGCCAGAGACACCCCGGGGGTCCCTCCCCCGGGGTCCCTCCCCCCCCCGCCCCCCCGCAAGTCTCCAGACCCTTGGGGGTGGGGAGGGCACAGGGAGATGACGTCCAGGGAGCATAAAATGCAGTCGGGGTGTTGCAGCAGCTCAGCACTGGGGAATCAGGGGCGCTCGGGTGAGTGGGCAGGCTGGAAGCGTCCTGAGCGTGAGCGTGTAGACCCATCGCACCTTGTCCAGGTTGACAGAGAGGCGGCGAGCTGGGAAAGGACCGTCGCTGCCCGCTGTCCTGCGGGAAGGAACAGCAGGGCAGGGAGGGGACCAGAGCCACCTGGTGCGGCGGCAGCAAACAGCTTGACCCCGGACTCAGCTTCACGCGTTTCTCTCCCCCACCTTCCCCACCCCCGGACCCTTTTTGGGTGAGTCCAGACGGCCCAGTTCGTCCCACCGCGGGCCTGCCAGCATCGCCCCCGCCAGACCCAGGCCTCCCCACCGGAGAGGGAAGATGGAGGCACCGAATGATCGCCGCACTCCCACGCGTGGCAGCGCCCCGGCCGCCCCACCTGCCCGACCTTCTCCCGTCTCAGTGGCCCCGGTTCTGAAATGGGGACCGCGATGCCCGCCTCCCCACCGCCATCCCAAGGTCACTGGAGACCCCAGACCACCCGCGCCTGACCAGGGGTGGGGGGGGAGGGGGGTGGCCAGCGTCGCACCCTCTCGCCCTGACCCCTCCTTCGGGAGGCTGGGCTTGCTGGCGTCGCCTCGAGTGCCTAGCCCTCCGGACCTCCGGACCCTCGGAGCGGCGGAGAGGCATCGTCCACACGGCCGGGGGCCGGACGCGGATCCGAGCGCTGCGCCGGGGCGCCACCATGCGTCCCTTCTGGGAACTGCACTGAGGGAACAGCAGTCAAGATGCCGCCGCGGTTGGGTGTGCAGCCATGGCCCACTGTGGAAGACTCTGTGCGGGGCACCATCCTCGGAGGATGCTCTTAACTCTCCCACCAACCTTAGGATGTGGGTAATATTATCTGTCCTCCCTTATGATAGGGAGACTGGGGGCCAAGCCCCATAACCAGTGACAGATGGGGTAGCATTTGACCCCAGGAGGTCCGGCTGCAGGACCTTGGTCTTAATCGTGTCCATCTTGCCTGGGCTCCAGGGGCTGGTACCAGCCCTGTGCACCCTGGGGACTCCTGTGAAGTGAAAGTCGCTCAGTTGTGTCCGACTCTTTGTGACCCCATGGACTATACAGTCCATGGAATTCTCCAGACCAGAATACTGGAGTGGGTAGCCTTTCCCTTCTCCAGGGGATCTTCCCAACCCAGGGACCAAACCAAGGTCTCCCTCATTGCAGGCGGATTCTTTACCAGCTGAGCCACGAGGGAAGGTTGGATCTCCTGATGGGGGGCACTTAAAAAGAAAAGTTTCTGGGCTCCACCCCATAGGCTGGTCCAGCTGACACAGAAGGTTCTGGCCTTCCCCCTGACCCCCACCCCAAAGCAGGTAGATGGAAACTGAGGGGGTAGTGTGTAGCTTAATAAGGGCCCAACTTAGAGCTCGGGTCTGGCAGGGGGCTGGGAGAGCATAGGACCCTCACTCAGCAAGGAATCTGCAGCTACAGCCGCACCCGGAGGTCCAACGTCATGCCCAGAGGCGCAGGTGCAGCCGCTCTTACTGTAGGTTCCCATGTCCAGCGGCTCTATCCCAGTGCAGAGCACCCACCTATGCCGGGCAGGTTACTGCCTCCCCCGAGCCTCAGTTTTCTCATCTGCTAAATGGGAAGATCCCTGGGAGCCATTATTCAAGACTGCAGCAAGGGTTGAGGAGCAGACGTACAGCAAGGACACCCCAAATCCACACCCTCCCGGGTATAGTGACGGGTGGGGGGGGGAATCTGTCTGGGACACGTACCCCAGGCAGGGGGCCCGGGACAGTTTCTTTCTTTTTTTAATTAGTTAACTTATTTCTGGTGTTTTAGTTTGTGGGGTTCTTCACTGCTGTATGTGGGCTTTTTCTAGTTGAGGTGAGTGGGGACTACTCTCTAGAGGCAGCACACAGTCAGAGGCTTCTGACTGCGGGGCTTCTCTCGTTGCAAAGCACAGGCTCTAGACGACAGGCTCAGTAGTTGTGGTGCCCGGGCTTAGCTGCTCCGCAGCATGCGGAATCATCCCAGACCAGGGATCGAACCTGTGTCCCCTGCACTGGCAGGCGGATTCTTATCCACTCTACCACCAGGGAAATCCGGGGGCAGCTTCTTTTTCCTAGACAAACTCCCAAGTGCTGAAGGAGAAAATGGGGGTGGCCCTTTCCTTGGACAGGCCCAGAGGACACGGTGGGGCCAGGTTTTCCTGCCCCTTGGCCACCCCTTGGCCCTGAGCAGGAAGGGGAAATTTCTTTACCTGCCCACTGCCATGAGGGTTGCAGTCTCACTGCCTGGGCCCCAGAGGTCGGGAGGGGCAGCCCTGTGCCAAGAGATGCAGAGGGTGCAGTGGGCATTCCTGCTTAGCTGCACCAGGCTGCCCCCAAGAGAGGTCCTGGGGGTTCCAGCCTGTCGGAGGCCCTCTGGGGTGTCCATGGCCTTGTTGGGAGTAGACTAGACCACAAAGGCCCCGGGGCCCCCGAACCCCTCAATTCAAGCTCTCAACACTGCCCACAGTCCCAACTTCACCCCCGGAGCACAGTCTTCCACACAACGGAACGGGCTTCTACTAAAACCGCCTGGGAAACTGGGCGGTCTTCTCCCGATGTGGCATCGTCTGGGCGTCTCCGGGGGCAGCTTCCAGAGGTATGTCAGCCCTCAGAGAGATCAGTCTCAACATGGCCCCCATTTTACAGATGAGAAAATGGAGGCCAGAGCGCCCTGGCCCAGTCTGGCCATTCATTTTTGCAGTCAACACATATTTATTTATTGAGCATCGACTGTGCCAGGCCCTGGGTGGGCACAGGGGGCTCAGAGATGAATCACACGCCAGGCCCTGCCCTCGAGGCACTCGGAGCCTGGCAGGGCAGTCGGTCACGTCAAAGGACACTCATGATACAGTGTGGTCAGTGTGGTGTTAGAGGTAGCACAGGTGATGGGGGCGGGGGAGCACAGAGGAGGGGCCCCTGGCCCAGCCGGGGGATGGCAGGAGGGCTTCCTGGAAGAGGTGACACCTGAAGAGGGCTTTAGGGAGTAAGCAAGAGTTAGGGTGTCTGGCAGAGGGAGTGGTCTGTGCAAAGAGGCAGGGGCGGGGGGAGGGGGGAGGGGAGAGAGACAACAGCACATCTGGGTGGCAGCTGGGGGTTAGGTAGGGGCTGGTGGGGGTGGTGGCGGGGTTAGCAGGGAGGAGGAGCTCCGAGGGGGTGAAGCAGGCAGTGGAGGGCCGAGGGCCCGCTGGGAGCCAGCATGGAGGGTGCTCCTGGGGATGGGGGTGGGGGAGCAGGGTGCCCAGAGCCCTGGCCAAGAAGTGTGGTCCTGCCTGGGCCCCTCAGCAGGGCGGGGGCGGGGGCGCCGGCTGCCAGCCCCGGGGCTGCAGCGTGCACAGCACAGGGTCCAGCGGCTTGAGCGTGGCCTGCTCCTGCAGCCCGAATCGCTGCCCGGGCACCAGCCGGAACTCCAGCCTCTGCAGCAGCTTGGCCATGACCACCTTCACCTCCATCTGTGCACGCAGGGGGCGGGGAGGGTGAGTCAGCGGCGTGGATGAGGGAGTGAGGCGCCATGGCTGCCTGGGCCCCCAACCCCGGGGGACCCTGGAGCAGCAGGGGGCTCTGAAGTGCTTCCCAGACCAGACGTCACCCCGCGGTCACCTCTGGGTCGAAACCCCGCAGCTGGTCTCCTACCTGAGCAAACTGCTGCCCGATGCAGGAGCGGGGTCCCAGGGAGAAGGGGAAGTAGGTGAACTTGGGCCTGCGAACAGGAGGGAGGCGTCAGGAGGCCACAGTCGTGACAAGGCCACCCCTGTGATGACGGCTTTGGGCCGGGGCTGCTTTTGACCACGCTAAAGACATCACTGCTGACTCTGTTGAGCTCTGGATCAGCATTTTCTCATTTCATCCTCCACTGAGCCTTCCAGAAGGAGCTGTGATTGGTCCCATTTCACAGATGGAGGAATTGAGGCTCAGAGAGGCAAAGCCACTCCCCCAAGGTCCTACGTCACTCGGTCCACTTACTCAGCCGGTCACATGTCTGGCTCCGGGAAGTCTGGGTCTGGACTCAGGCCCCATCAGAGCTGTGGTACTTAAAAGCGGTCACTCTCGAGACAGCTGTTGGTATTCCCATTTCTCAGATAGGATCATCCAGGCTGGGGAAGGCTCGGCCACTTGCCCAAATCACAGGGCTTTCCAGTATAAGGGCCTGGTTATAAGCACACGCTTTAAAACCAGTCTGAGTCCTTGCTGGCTGTGCCTCCTTGGGCAAGTTACCTAACCTCTGAGCTGTGATTTCCTCCCTCTAAATGGGGGCAGAGTGGGGCTCCCAGCTCCCTCGCAGTGATCAGTGGTCACGGCAGCTCAGACCAGAGGCCGCTGGGGCCATCCTCCCACCAGGCCCCCACTCGCCCACAGCTTGAAGACAGACTTACTTGGGTGCTTTGGGGCCGAAGCGATCCGGGTTGAAAGTCAGAGGGTCCTCAAAGTATGTGTCCATCCGCCCCATGACGTAGGTGCTGAACTGCCGGGCAGAGGGTCCGCTTGTCTCTGGGTCCAAGGGTAGGTCCCCTCGCACCTCCCCCACCTGCTGCAATCACCCAGTGGGGAGACTCGGAGCAGAGTACCCCCTCCTCCACTCCCCACCACCCCATCCACCTCCCGACCCGCCCATCTGGACCAGGGTGGGGTTCCGCTGGCCCCTGGAAAGTGTCTAAGAGGAAGAAAGAGGGCAGCCCAATGTGTCGCCAACCAGCTGGGCATGCTACATCATCCCACGCTTGGCTTTACCCTGTGCGGGGAGCCACAATTATCCCTATTTTACAGATGAGGAAACTGAGGCTCAGAGGTTCATGACATGCCTGAAGTCACCTGGCAAGTAAGTGGCCAAAACGAGATGCGAGCTCAGGTCTGCGGCAAGGCCATCCTTCTGAGAGCTGTTATTAATCAAATTTGTCTTCAACACAAGACTCGCTTCAGTGGAGTGGGGGTCAGGATGCCACCGACCCCCAGCAGTCTTTCACCTGCACACCTGGTGCCTCCTGACTGGGGCTGTTGCTCTATGCCCCGGCCCTGGGCCCTGGGTACTGGCCTCTGCACAAAGCGTCTCTCCCAAGTCTTCGCTGCTCTTCTCTGTGTGGGGTCCAGGGCAGCCAGGGCTGGAGTGGGAGTGTAAGACGGGGAAGGGTCTGGGGGCAGCAAAAGGTGCCTACTATGTGCCAGGGAGTTTTGCCAGGCAGAGGATGTACATTATCCTATTGACTCGGGTATCAGCATCCCCATGTTGCCAGGATGGTACTGAGGCCTGGAAGTTCAGCGTCTTGCCTGAGATGACTCAGCCAGCAGGAGCAGGGCTGGGGTTGGAGCCCGGGTCTGCCCACTCAGGGTCACGGGGTTCAGGTTGGACACGGGGGTTGAGAGTCAGCCCCGGGTCCTTGCCCTGCCAGATGTAAGGGCATTCTGAAGATAGACGGTCATTGCAGTAGCTGGTAGTTTTTTAAAAAGCGCAGATAAACAGGATAAAGAAGCATGCATGGCTGAAGCTTTGGTGTGTGCAGGGGAGACTGTGGCCGGGCCCTGGGGCTGGGGGAGCCGCTCAACAGGTGGGACACATCATTCTTCTTTGTGAAAATAAAACTGGGTCCTATTTGGGCTGAACCATGTGCCCGTAAAATTCATATGCTGAAGTTAACTTCAGAATGTGACTGTATTTAGAGATAAGCTCTTTAAAGAGGTAATTAAGTGAAAATGAGGTCACTGGGGCCCTTAATCCAATATGGTGCTTCCCAGGTAAAGAACCCGCCTCCCAGTGCAGGAGACCTAAGAGACCTGGGTTTGATCCCTGGGTCAGGAAGATCCCCTGGAGAAGGAAATGGCAACCCACTCCAGTATTCTTCCCTGGAGAATCCCATGGACAGAGGGCTCTGGCGGGCTATGGTCCCTGGGGTCACAAAGGGTCAGAGACAAGTGAAACAACTCAGCACAGCACCGAGCAATCCAGAATGACCGATGCCATGTTACAGGGCAGTGAAGATGGACAGCACACGTGGAAATCTACACAATCTTAATGGACATTGTGCTGAGTCAGAAAGCAAGTCCGAGAGCATACTATTGTGTGGGTACACACACACACACACACACACACACACACACACACACACACATGAAGGTGAGCAGGTGTCAAGCAAAGAATTCGGGAGAGTGACAGCTTCTGGGGGGAACCAGAAGAGCCGTGTATACACAGCTGGTTACGTTCTAGTTTTTTTGCGGGGAGGGGTAGTGAGTTTATGGAGGTCATTGTGCATGAATGGAGCCTGAATGAATGAATGAGGAAACAGCCAGAGAAACAAAGGCGACCAGGGGGAGAAAAGTCAGCCTTAGTGGGAGGAGGAGCTGTGGGCAGAAAAGGAACTGGGGCAAGTTGGGGCCAGCTCAGGAACTGGGCACATCCCCGTATCTGCCCCTTGCTAGCTGTGTGACCTCAGGAAAGTAACCCGACCTCTCTGAGCCTCAGCGGCCTCAGCTGTAAATGAGGCCTCTCCTTGTAAAAGCATCCCCTGTAATCTCACGCTGGACAGTGTGGCGGGAGAGAAAGCACATCACAGGGTTACGGTTAGACCCAAGTGAGAAGGCACAGGGTGGCCAGGGAGGAGCCCCTGACCTCAGAGGACACCCCGAGCCGGCCGCTCGGGGGTGCGCAGGCAGGGCCCCACGCACCAGGAGCGGCGTGTTGCCGGGGACTCGGACCCCGTCAATCAAGGTCTCCTCCTCCAGCAGACGGAAGGTGCCCCACGCAGGCGGGTACAGCCTCAGCGACTCTTTGAGGACCTGCAGACGCCGCATGGGCAGATAATGAGAGACAGATGTCAGGAAAACCCCCACAGAAAGTGCCACAAGCATGTCCCAGACCCTTCTCTGCTCCCATCCATGGCGCTGGGCGTGTGCCCACAGCCAGACTGGGTCCCCAGCCCCTGTAAGGTTAGCCTCATCTCCATGTCCAACCCCTCATGGGACAGAAGGGGAAACTGAGGCCCGGGGAGGGGGTTGAGCAAAGCCACCAGGCCAGGAGCCAGGCCTCCCCCTGAACCAGGGCCCCCACCATTCCGAGGACCCAGGGCAGCTGGAGGAAGGCCTCCCTCTGTGCTATGTCAGGGACTGGATGGGACTCTGCTGGCCGAGACTGGCCCCCTGGTGGAAAGTCTAAGACTTTTGGAACCCAGACTCCTTGGGAAACCCAAACACAGCACCTTTGACTAATGGGTTGATTTCCATATTGGGATTACCTGGGAAGCCCTAGCCATGCCCCCAGTGGCTTAATATCCTTGGTCTGCAGCAGCCTGGACACAGGGAGGGTCTTTAATCTCCCAGGGGATTTTCAGGTGCCAGGATACTGGAGAATCCCTGTCCTACAGGGTCCAGGGAGGCAGCAGGCCTGGTCAGTGAATCACCCACCTCTGCCCGGGAGCTTCTCTCCCACCCCCACACCTGAGACAGGTACTGCAGTCTCCCCAGGTCCTCGCAGTCAAGGTGCCTCTTGGACCCAATGACCTCGTCCACCTCGGCCTGCAGCCTGTCGGTCAGACAAAGACAAGTTCGTCTCCAAGGGGAGAGGTCTCCACCTAAGTGTTAAGAGGGGGCATGGCAGGAAGCGTGACGAGAGAGGCCTGGGGCCCCCTCCGCTGCACACACTGCCCCCTGGGCCCTGTTCTTGGAGGAACCACCACATCCAAACCCAGAGGTCCAAGTAGTTGGGAACTACGTTTCCGGCCCTCAAAACATTCACCCATCATTGTGCACTGCTTGGAATCGGCTGCAGGAGGCAAACCACCTCAGAACAGGGGCCTTGCACAAAGATGCCTATTGCATAAATGGAGATTAAATTCCATATCTTTAAAAAAAATAAAAAAATAAAAAATAAATTCCATATCTTTGTTTGGGAGACTTAATATTATATTGACGCCCATTCTCTCAGGATTATAAATTCTTTATAATGAGAATTATTCTCAGAATCCCATTCTCTCAAATATATAAATTTGATACCATCCTTATGAAATGCAAGCTGAATTTTCTTTACACCTTGAAAAAAAAAAAAAAGCACAAAGAGGCCTATTTTAGCTAAGCTCAAAGCAGCTGGAAACGGCAGAGTGAACGATACAGGTACCAGCCTTGGGATGCACCCTGTAGAGCCTGTTATACAGAGGGAAGTAAGTCAGAAGGAGAAAAACAACTATCAAATATTAGCACATACACATGGAGTCTAGAACGAAGGTACTGATGAACCTATTTGCAGGGCAGCAACAGAGATGCAGACATAGAGAACGACTTGTACACACAACGGGGGAGGAGAGGGCAGGACGAATAGAGAGGGTAGCGTTGAAACATACACGTTATTGTGTGCAAAACGTACAGCCAGTGGGAATTCGCTGTACCATGCAGGGAGCTCAAACCCAGTGCTCTGTGACTACCTAGAGGGGGTGGGGTGGGGTGGCAGGTGGGAGAGAGGTTCAGGAAGGAGGGGACATATGTATTCCTACGACTGATTCACGTTGATGTAGGGCAGAAACGTACACAGTATTGTAAAGCAACTGTCCCCCAATTAAAAATAAATACATTTTTAAACAATATGTCCCAGTGAAAGTGGACCTGGGCCCCTTCCTACCCATGCCGGAGGCAGAAAATAACAGGGGTTGTGACGATGTGGAGAAACCAGAACCCTTGTGCACCGTTGATGAGAATGTAAAATCGCGCAGCTGCTATGGAAAATGGTACGGAGGCTGCTCAAAAAAATAAACACAGAATTACCATGTGATGGTGATCCCAGCTCTTGGTGCTTGGTGCTTAATACCCAAAGCAACTGGAAGTCGGGTCTCAAATAGATATTTGCACACCGATGTCTGTAGCAACACTATTCACAATAGCCCAAAGCTGGAAGCAACCCAAGTGTCCACTGATGGATGAATGGACAGACAAGAGGTGGTCCATCCATACGATGGAGTATCACTCAGACTTAAGGGGAAGGGCATCCTGCCGCATGCTGCCACATGGCTGAACCTCAGGGACGTTATGCTGAGTGAAAGCCAAGCAAGAAGGACAAATGCTGTATGATTCCACTTGTAGGAGGTACCTGGAGGAGTCAGACTTACAGAGACAGGAAATAGAATGGTGGTGGCCAGGGGCTGGAGGGAGGGAGGCAGGGAGTGGGGAGGTAGTCCTTAATGGGGACGGTTTCTGTTTGGGATGCTGGAATGTTCTGGGGATGGATGGTGGGGATGGCTGCCTGACTGTGAATGTACTTAATGCCATTGGACTACACACTTGAAAATAGTTTAAATGGTAAACTTTATTATATATGTGATATAATATATATGATACACACAGACACACACACATAGCCACAATATTTAAAAAAGAATGAGAGGGGAGAGGGTTTGGGGGAGAATGGATACATGTATATGTATGACTGAGCACCTTCACTGTTCACCTGAAACTCCCACATCGTTAATCAGCTACAGCCCAATACAAAATAAAAAAGTTTAAGAAAAAAAGAATGAATGGACTTGGGAAGAGGCTGCAGAAATGTGGAGCAATGTCGTGATAGTACACACGGTGAAATTCAGGAATTAACCACGAACTGTGGCTGGGCGGATGGGGGCACCACAAGTGGATTTACTGTTGTTGATTTTTTTGCCCATGCCATGCAGCATGTGGGATCTTAGTGCCCCAACCAGGGATTGACCCCACACCCCCTGCACTGGAGTGTGGAGTCTTAACACTGGAATGCTAGGGAAGTCCCTGGATTTATCGTGATAATTAAACTTTTCTGTTTATTCCAAATTTTTAATAAGTACTATTATGTATTTTCATTTTATTTATTTTTATAATTATATTTTTATTATGTATTTTTAAACACCAGTAAGCTACAGTTGACCCTTGCACAACACAGGAGTTGGAGCACCGACCCTTCGCATAGTCAAAAATCTGAGTGTAAGTTTGGACAATTGGTCCTCCATGTCCGTGGCTCCATATCTCTGGACTCAGCCCACTGGGGACCGTGTGGTGCTGGGGCCAGTACTTAGTGGAAGAAATCCACGTGTAAGGGGGCCCCACAGTTCAAACCCTGTTGTTTGAACTGGGATTCAAAAGGGCTTTTTCAGGCTAGAATACTGGAGTGGGTTGCCATTTCCTTTTCCAGGGGCTCTTCCCTACCCAGGGATGGAACCCGTGCTTCCTGCATCTCCTCCTTCGGCAGGTGGATCCTTTACCACTAGCACCACCCGGGAAGCCCTATGTGTTATTTTAGACTCCCAGGCAATCGTTCGGTCTGCCCTTTCTGCTGGGCATGACAACCGTTGCCCTAATGGGCCCTTCCCCACATCCCCAGAGCTCCCAGCCCCCAGCCTGTCCTTGGCGTTTGGCTCAGCCCATCTGGGCCCCAGTCCTTGAGGGACACTGTCTGTATTTAAGGAAACCAACGGCCGCTCAAATGCCACCTCCCCAGGGAGGCACGCCTCTGTCTCGCCAGCGGAAGACGAGCGCTCCCTCAGCCCTTGGTTTGGAATTCGGCTCAGTCCTCAGTGCCAGCCCCTGGCCAGGCCCTGCACACTTCTCAGGAGGGACACAGCCAGGGCCCTGCCCTCCTGGAGCTTCCGGTGTCATGACTGAAATAGACTCAAAGCAGACGGTCCGAGAGAAGGTGCATGTCTGAGCTGGGGGCAGGCTAGGTGCGGAACAGAGTGGCTGCTTTTGGGGTCAGAAAGGTTTTAGGAGGGGGAAGGGAGTGGGGGGAAGGGGAAGGTAGGCAGGGGGGAGGGGGAGGAGGGAGGAAGGAGAAAGAGAGGGGGAAGAAGGGGAGGGGGAAGAGGGGGAGGGGAGGGGAGGATAGATGGGGAGGGGAGGGGAGGGAAGATGGGAGAAGGAGGGGAGGGGAGGGGAGGGGAGATGGGGAGGGGAGGGGAGGGGAGATGGGGAGGGGAGGGGAGGGGAGATGGGGGAAGGAGGGAAGGGGAGATGGGGGAAGAAGGGAAGGGGAGGGGAGGGGAGATGGGGAGGGGAGGGGAGGGGAGATGGGGGAAGGAGGGAAGGGGAGATGGGGGAAGAAGGGAAGGGGAGGGGAGGGGAGATGGGGAGGGGAGGGGAGGGGAGATGGGGGAAGGAGGGAAGGGGAGATGGGGGAAGAAGGGAAGGGGAGGGGAGGGGAGATGGGGAGGGGAGGGGAGGGGGAGGGGAGGAGAGATGGGGAGGGGGAAAGGGAAGGAGGGGAGGGGGAGGGGGAAGGAGGGGAAGGGGGTTCTCCAGGAGAAAAGCAGGAAGAGGAGCTTCTAGATGTAGGAACAGCATGTGCAAAGACTCTGGGTTGAAGGGAGCAGGACTCACTGAACTGGGCCGGGGGCTCAGCCGTGGGAGGTAGGAGCAGGTGGCCCTCTGGGAACCAGAGGTCAGACAGCCCCCTTCACCAACCTCAAGGGGACCCCCCCCAACCTCCCCTCTCCATACCTCGCTAAGATCTCGGGCTGGCGCGACAGCTCCATCACCGTGAATGCCAGGTGATTGGCGGAAGTCTCGTGACCTGCAGGGAAGGAGGAGAGTGGCAGCCCCACGTGGCCTACAGGGCTGCGGCTGGCCCAGCCCACCGGGCCTCTGAGACCCCGAGCCCCTAGAGGCACTTCAAGGCCTCACTGCTCCCCCTTGGCTGAGCCAGACCTACAGATATGGAGACAGCTGTCCACCTCCGCACCTGGTGCACCCAGTGCAGTCAGAGGACCAGCCTTTGCCCCCGTGCATGCAGCTCTCACACCCTGGAAGACCTTTCCTCCAACCCTCCTTGGGCCTCACCTGGCCTGGAGGGATATTTGTCCCCATTTTGCAGAAGAGCAAGCTGAGGCCGACAGGAATATGTCTCTCTTGGGTCACACAGCAGGAGGGGCAGAGCTGGGACTCAAGTACAGCAAGGCTTTTGGGGCCAAGGCTCGTGACCTGCCTAAGCTGTGGGCACCAGGTCCTGAGGTCTGGAGAGGGTACATCTCCTGTCTGGGCACCATGGAGAGCTTCTAACTGGGACCTGATGAGTCTGGGCAATCCCTGAGGGCTTCTCTGAGGAAGAGATGCTTGCGGGATCGCTGAAGGGTGAGGAGGAGTTTTCAGGTGAAGAACAATGCTCAAGAAGTATTTGATGAGTAAACGAATCAACGTGCTTAGCGTGTCTTCTGGTGCTAATCTACCGAAGGCCTTGCCACAAATTCTGAGTAAGACAGAGCCTTGCATTCACATGGCTAAGCTCTCCTGAACCCCCAAAGGGAGCTTCACAAAACTTCACAATTGCCAGCTCCTTAACCACGTGGGTTAAGCAGTTAACCAGGTGGCTGATGCAAGCACCTGACTCATTGGGAAAGCCCCTGATGCTGGGAAAGATTGAGGGCAGGAGAAGAAGGGGGCGACAGAGGTTGAGATGGTTGGATGGCATCACTGATTCAATGGACATGAGCTTGGACAAACTCCAGGAGATGGTGAGGGAGGCCTGGCGGGCCACAGCCCATGGGTTCGCAAAGAGCTGGACACAACTTAGCGGCTGAACAACAACCAGGTGGGGGGGCCACCAAGAGAGCCTCCTGGGCCTCCCCTCACCCCAGCCCCCCAGAGTGGGACTCTGCTCAGCCTGTCTAAGGCCACCTCCAAGTCAGGTAGTCCATGGTCCCCAGTGTTCCTGCAAAGCTCGGAACCCTTGGTGGCCGCTGAAGCTACAGACCAGCGATGAAGAAGGTGACGAAGTTGTCCAGCAGGATCTCGTCGTCCTGAGCCCCCTCTTCAGCTGAAAGACAAGGCGCTTCTCAGGGCCCTGGGAGCCTGGTCCCCTGTCCCCTGTGATGGGTCACCCTGGCGGGGGAGGGGCACCCCCGCCGCGCCCCACTCCCGGGCCCTGCGGAGCCCCGGCACCTTTGAGGATCTGCGTGAGGATGTCGGCCGGCACGTCCTCCCCCCTCTGCAGGGCCTCGCGGCGCCGCTGGACCCACTCCTTGCCGACCTGGCGCAGGAAGCGGACGCTCTCCCGGGTCTCGCGAAGCTGCTTCCACTTCCCCGGCATAAACTGCAGGAGAGTTCCCGCTCCCTGTCAGTGCGCCCCACCCCCCACTCCCCTGCCCCTCCCCAGCTCCAAAACGACTTCAGAGATCCACAGCAGGCTCGGAAGTCAGAAGAACCTGGGAACATTCTAGAAAAGATCAAGTAGCTAGGAGATTTCATCAAGACGGTGGGCTAAGCCCAAGCACTGGCTTCCCCTTCCTGCTCTGAATCCCTAGAAATGTTGGGAAAGATGCCTTAAAATATCCAGGGACCCCTGGGGACACAGACATAGAAAACAGATTTATGGACAGATGGGGAGTTGGGGGAGGGGCGGTGGTGCTGGGGGTGGGGTGGGGGGAGGAAGAAGATGATGGGATGTATGGAGAGAGTAACCTGGAAACATACCTTGTCATATGTGAAATAGATAGCCAATGGGAATTTGCTGTATGACCCAGGGAACTCAAAGCAGGGATCTGAAACAATCTCAGGGGTGGGAAGGGGAGGGAGGTGGGAGGGAGTTTCAAAAGGGAGGAGGCATGTGTATACCTATGGCTCATTCATGTTGACGTTATGTGTATACCTACGGCTGATTCATGTTGATGTTTGGCAGAAACCTACACAATACTGTAAAGCCTTGTCCTTTAATTAAAAATAAATTAATTATTTTAAAAAAAATCCACGGAGCACTGGGAAATAGGAAAGGATTCCTGAGGGAAACTTCCCTGGTGATCCAGTGATTAAGACTCCATGCTTCTTCTGCTGCAGGGGGTGTGGGCGCGATCTCTGGTCAGTAAACTATTAACAAGGTTCCATATGTCGTGGGTGGTATAGCCAAAAATAAATTATATATATATATATATATATGTATCTATCTATCTATCTATATATATATATATTTTTAAAGATTCCTGAAGGATGGATACAGTTAGGATTGCACTGAAGGCGGAAAGTGGACAGAAGCCAGAGGGAAGTGGAGTGGAATTAACTGCTGAACAGATGCAGTGGCATCAGGGGATTCTAAGCACAGAGTCTGAAGTCCCAGGGAACAGGAGGGCATCTGTCTGGGAATCAGCTCAAGTGCTGTAGCTGAGTGCGACCCTATGCGGTCTTCCCAGAGCAGAACCCAACCCCTCCTGCCCCCTGCCATCCTCCACCTGCCTCTTGTCTATAGGAAAACTTTAGCCTCCCAGGTCTTCCCCAAGTTCCAAAGGGTAAATTTAATCAGAGAAGTGAGAAAATGCAGAAAGAAAGGAAAACAGCCAAGGAGGACAAAATAAAAATAGTTTAGCCATTAAATGAAGTCAAGGACATTTAGTTCCTCCTCAAGGGCTATAGATAATATTCGGAGCCATATCTTTTGTTGTTTTGCAGATACTTCCTCCAGTGGAGGAAGTTAACAGTATGCTGCCCATAAGCACGTAGACCCCAGACCAGACAGAACCAGAAGTTTGATAATGTTGCTTCCTGATTACCTCACCACCAGCCAATCAGAAGAATATCCACGAAAAGATCTCACACCCCACAACTCCTCTCCCTCACTCTGTCTTTTAAAATCTTTCCCTGAAAGCCTTAGGGGAGTTCAGGCTTTTTAGGCACTAGCACTCCTTGCTTGGTGCCCTGCAATAAACACTGCACTTTCCTTTACCACAACCCAGTATCAATAAGATGGGCTTTACTGTGTGCAGGCAAGCAGACTCAAATTTGGTTCAGTAACAGTACCACCTTTCCCCCTTCCTCTTCCTTCATGCCTGGAACGAGGAAGTGATAGCTGGAGCTGCAGCAGCCATCTTATTACAATGAGGTGGTATGCTAAAGACACTGGAGCAGAAAGAGAAAAATCCAGGAACATCTGACACTGTGAAGTCATCATTGCCATCCTGGGTTACCTGCTTCACGATCATTTCACATAAGAAAAAGACTTACTCCTAATTTTCTTAAACTATTTAGATTTTCTGCCTTTACTTTAGGGGATACATGCAAATCCTGACTGATTCAGAAGTCACTTCAGACATATCAGAACTCAAAATCCATTCTGGAAAAAAAAATCACTGGAGGAGTTGCTCCAGCAAATGAGGACAAGACAAGCCATGATGCCTGGTACCTTCGCCAGAGTGTTCCGGGATGCGCTGATGCCCTCCAGGATCAGTTTCACTTTCCGAGACAGAGGCTTCTGGGCACCCAGCAGCATGCTGGTCTCCATCCCAAAAGCTGCCTGGGGGAGACAGAAGGGTGAGGTCACACATGGGGGATGTAAGGATTGAAGACCCAGGGCAAGCACTGACTGCATTGTGTCATCCACTCCTTACAACCTATGACAATCCTGACCCTGTGGGATGTGATAGGATTAAGTGGCACATAATAGCCACTCAAGGAACCTAGGCTTCTTTCCTTGACAAGATGCGTTCCCCCTGAAATGCAGCCTCCCTTGGATGTTTATTCTAAATCCAAACTCCCAGTGAATTTTTGAATGGTGATAATGCCTCACTCACTATGCCTGCACTCCATGTTTTACCCGGGTTTGAAGTTATCTGGGCCCCTGCTGAGATGGTGTGGGGGATTTGCGGGGGAGGAGGGTAGTGAAAAGTCAAGCTATACTCCATGGCAGGAGGAGGGATTGGGGGAGGAGGGTTGCCAAGGGGGAGGTGGGCTTGGGCTGAGAGTCAGGCAGACTTGAGATCCAGTCCTGGTCCTGCCACTGACCAGCCAAGAGCCAATCCCTGCATTTCTTCATGTCCATTTCTAGAGAATGAGTTAGTAGCTCCAATCTCACTACCGGTTGCTTTGAATATCCAAGGAAATAAAGGAGATGACCCTCCCAGCCCAGAGAAGGGGTGGCTGATACGTGGAGGAACAGGAGGGAGGGGAAGGAAGCAAGGAAGGGAAAAGGGAGGGAAGAAGAGCCCATTGCTGGTGTGGCCTGCCCCATGCCCTCCCTGCCATCCGCCCATCACCTTGGCCAGGATGTCCATGGTGGCACAGGTCAGCATGTCCTGCATGGACACAGGGGTCTGACCATCCGCTTGGGCTTCCAGGATCTCCACCAGCTGTTCCGCTTTCTCATTGAACGTTCCCATCAAGCCAACCAAGGAGCTGGGGAAACAGCATAGTCATCAGCAGCCACTGGGACCAGCCCAGACCTGCAGATATCCTTTGTCCCCTCTCTGAAGGGAGACAGTGTGCAGAGTGGTGATGGGGGCCTCCCCCAGCCTTTCTGATCTCCCCACAAGACCCAGCTCACAGGTTGGGGTTGCAATAATCAAACTAAGCCTTTGGGTTCCCAATCCCCTTCCACTCAAGATGGCTCATGTCCCTTTATGCTTCTTTTAACGATTCCACACGCACCCTTTCTGGCACTGGGCCCTTCAACTCTGACTCCAAGGAGACGTGGCAACGTAGAAACTCCAGAGCACAGTGGGGAGGAAGGCAAGAAAGGCCTCTGGGGCCTCCAAGAGTCCAGGAGGTTTCCCCTCTGACTTCTCTGCTCACACTGCCCACTCTCCTTACCTGCCCTACCCAGGCCACCATCTTCAGCCTTTAATCATCTCATTTCACTCTCTGTCCTTGAGCAATCAAGGTGCCCAACAGAAATGAGTCTTCAGACCCAGAGCTCTCAACCCACAGTGCCCCTGCCCCAGGATAGCTACCTGACTTGTCTGCCTGACAAACTGTTTAGAAAGAGGTATGGAAAGATATACTCCAGATTCGCAAAAGTGGTATCCCTGAGGGATTGGAAATAGGGAAGATTGCTCCTTTGTACATTACATATTTCTGAATTTTTACAAAGAGAAAGTGCTGCTTTTGAAATTAAAAGTAATTTTTAATGTTAGCAATCTGGGTAGAGGGCATAAGAATGTTTTCTCTCCTATTCTTATTCTTGAAACTTATCTAGAAATTTGAAATTATTTCCAAATAAGAGGTTTTTAAAACCAGTAAAAAGAGAAAATTGTGGGGGAGAGAGAGAGAGAAAAAAAAAAAGAGCGACTTTTTTAGTTAGGAAAGACTATTAGTTCTTCGTTTCCAATCGGCCAGCTCTACTCCGGTTTCCAGCTCTAGCTCAGGTCCTGGCATCCTTGTAGTTACTACTGCCCCCGTCCCATGACAGCTGCATATCTTATTCTCTGTGGTCCAGGACTTTATTGAAAGCACTACTCTGATCTCATCCTTGCCCACCTAAAAGGCTCTGAAGCACCCTGTTTCTCTCAAGAGGGAGGGAAAACCCTCACCTGGGCCCAGGAGGCTGTCTGCTCTTATTCATTCCCACCTGCTTTCCATCTCCTCCAAAGCACAGTGCCCCTTCCCGTCTCAGGGCCTTTGCACATGCTGTCCCCTCTGCCTGAGCTCTCTCCCCTCCCATCCTCAGCCCCTACATTCCACTAGCATCTTAACATCTGCCTTCTCTCCAGGTGGACACCCAAATGCCACATCCTCAGGAAAATGTCTCCTAAGCCTGCGTGTTGGTGGTGGTGGTTTAGTCACTCAGCTGTGTCCAACTCTTTGTGACCCCATGGGCTGTAGCCCACCAGGCTCCTCTGTCCATAGGATTTCCCAGGCAAGAATACTGGAGTGGGTTGCCCTTCCCTTTTCCAGGGAATCTTCTCAACCCAGGGATCGAATCCAGGTCTCCTGCATTGCAGGTGGATTCTTTACTGACTGAGCCACCAGGGAAGCCCTCAATATATGCCTCCCAAAGTACTCTTGACTTTTTTTCTCACAACACTTATGTGGTTTGCAAGTATATATTAATTTGCAAGATTCCTTGTAGTTGTCTTTTTCTTTAAAAAAAAAAAAAAGTCATATTCTAATTGACTATTTGGGTCCCCTGGACGGTTGTCACACCAGTACTGAATCCCTTACAGCTCCTGCACGTACAAAATATCAGACTGGAACGTTAGCTGTACAGTAAAGCCCCAACCCCTTGTTTATGACGGAATGACTGGGACCAAGGCCTTTCAGCAAAATTAATACCTGAAAAAGCAGAAACTGGCAGTTTACTCTCACAATTTTATTAAAGGTATATAATGATATTCTCTGTGTACAATGGCTGGAGATGAAACTCACCAGTGGTTCTTGCTTTTTTACCCCCAGTAGTGAATTCAGATTCATTCATACAACTTTGTGAATTTTGTGTTTCCAATAAAATGTAACTTAGACAACTACCTTATTGTGAAAATAAGAAATAAAAATAGTGGTGATGGCCGCACTACAACATGAATACACTTAATGCCACTGAACTGTGCACCTAAACATGGACAAGATGGTAATGTGTCTTATGTGTATCTTACCACAATTTTAAACATTTAAATAAAAATATCTGTAAAAGCACTTAATAAAATGTAAAGTGCGGTTCAAGCATGAGGTTCAGTGTGCTAGAGAGAGTCCACCAAGACAATGATGTCATGAGCACTGTGAGCAGTCATGTGATTAGAATCCATGTCCTCTGATGACCTCAAAGCGTCCTGAGGGCAGGACTCTGTCACCTTGGCTGGCCTTCATAACCCTGGCGCTCAGCACAAGCATCTATTCAATAAATGCCTCCTCCTAGTCTATTCCTTTTATCATTCCTGGCAACTTTCCAGTAAAACCAACACCATTCCAGGCACTCGTTCACTTTATGGACGTTCCTGGAGGGCTTGTGAAGGGCCGGGTGCCAGGCTGGGTGCAGGGGCCCAGTGACACGGTGCATCTTCTGCCTTTAAGGACCTGACATCTAGTGAGGGAGGCACACTGGAAGAGAAGCACTGCAGCGGGTGTGATAGGAGCCATGACGGAGACATGACCTCAGTCTTAGGGGTCAGGAAACACTTCCCCAAAGCAGTGACATCTTAGCTGGGTATCAAACGAGGCACAGGAATTCCCTAGGGTGACACAGAGGGCAGGGGGATGGCAGCAACAAAGGCAGAGATGCCAGAGAGAACCCAGCAGTTCCAGAAAGCTGGAGGAGAGAGGGTGCAAAGGTTGGCGGGGTCTCAGGAGCAGATTGAGGGCAATGAAGTCTGACCCTCATCTTTCAGATCATAGGGAGCCACTGAAGGCTTCAGGACAGGGGACAGGTATGGTTAGATCTGAGTCAGCAGGATCGCCCCAGAGTGGTGAGGTAGATGCACCAGAGGAGGGAGACAGGAGGCACGGAGGCCAGGGAGGAGGCTGGGATAAAACTCTAAGTGAAAAGGTTAATGTGGTCATCACACAGATTACATACTAAATAGAAGCTCTTAAGCAAGGGAGCAGTTAACATCTCCAGCAAAGGGACAAATGAATACAAGCTTCCCGATACGACATCCTGAGGAGGACACAACATCACTCCTGGGCCATTCCTGCCCAAAAAGCACAACCTGAGGGTTATGGAGCAAGAAACAGCAGACAAACAAGGTTGCAGGAAATTCTACAAAATTGGCCAGTAATCTTAAGGTCAAGAAATTCAGAGAAAGACTAAGAACTGTTCTAGAACAAAGGAGGCTAAAGAGATGCGGTAACTAAATATAACACATGAACCCGGACTAGACCCTAGACAAGGAAAAAATAGCTGTCATTACACAAATGACAAAATTTGAATATGGATTGTGGATTATTCAATATTCTGTAACAGCCTATATGGGAAAGGAATCTAAAAAAGAGTCGATACGTGTGTATGTATAACCGATCCACTTTAATACAATGTCAATCAAATATATTCCAATAAAAAATTTTAAAAACAGAAAAGAAAAATAAAGAAAGTTACCCTCAAATGAAAACAACAATGAAAAAAACAATAAATGAAGAAGTCCAGATGAGGAGAGACAAGATCTGAGCTAGGGGAATGGCTGGTGGGCAGGGACCCCCACACCTCCAGGCACTGAGGTCATTCAGCTCCTGACGTTCACAAACCACATGGGGGCCTCTCTACTCCCGCCCCCCACCCCCGGGCCTGCCTGTCTCTCTCTCTCTCTCTCTGATCAGTAATGCTGTGTCCTTCCCTCCCTTCAGCCCAAGTGAGGCCCCTTCAAATGAAGATGCACCTTTTCCAAGCCCACCCAGGCTGGGAGCCCAGCACCACCTCTGAGCAACCAGCCAGGACACCGCTGGGGCCCATCTGCAGCTATACTCACCTCCGGCTGAAGGCCAGGTCCATGATCCTCCGCTGTTTGTGCCAGCGCTCATAGTCACATTCGGACACCAAGCCTTGGCCAAACAGCCTGCAAGAGAGACGGACGCTTGATGTGAGAAACTGGGTGAAGAAATGAGAACTGACCGCCTGACGGGGTCAGCTCGCCGTCCATTCAGGGTAATGAGAATGTACTGGAGCCAGACAGTGGTGACAGTTAGGCACGCGGAGAACGTACCAAATCCAGTGTGGTTAAGACAGTAGGTTTTATGTGATGTGAATTCACCATAACAAATACATAAGAAATGGGGTGACCGTGTGTCCCAACCTCAGTGACCCCCCTGTTCCCACCTGGAGGGGAAAGGAGGACAGGGAAGCTGCTGATGACAAGAGTGGTGCCCACCACGGATGCCCCTGTTGTGTGCCTGGCAGCGGGGTATTGGGACTGAACGCTACATCCGACATTCTGGACCCCGTAGGTCCTCCACTAGCAGCCAGAGGCTCTCCCAGACTGCCCCCCGGGACCCCCTCGAATCCTACCTCTCGCCAAACACAGTCTGGATCGCGTGGTACATCTTGGAGTCCTTGTTGTACTTGGTTGACATCAGGAACTTCTAAATATCCCCAAAAAAGCAACATGAGTTTGTGCCCCCACGAGAGGCTGCAGAGGACTCAGCAGTTTTCTGGGCTCTTGTGAAACACACCTCCAAAAAGTCACCCTGAGCTGAGTGCCAACGACAGTGGGAACACCCATACGTGTGATCTCACCTACTTCCTCTAGAAGTCCTGTCTTTCCGGGATGAGGAAAGCGGGGCACAGAGGGGTGAAGGGGTTTTTTTTTTCCTGTGGTCACACAGCTGGGGAATGATGTTGGGGCGGGGGCTTCCTCACTCCAATGCCCACGCTCAGCAGCCCACACCACACCACCTTGTACAGTGGCTGAAACCAGAAAAGGCATGGGTTGCTCTGGAACCAGAATAGGAAAGGGGGGAAAACCTGGTGGGAGGGCTTCTAGGACACAGGAGAGGCACTCAGCAAAGATTCAGTGTTAGTGCCAACCCAACCGTGGAAGTCAAGGAAGGCTTCCTGGAAGAAGGGCCCAATTCCTCACCAAGAGCAGGATGGTGGCAACAGTAACGTTAGCAAACAGCTTTTGAGGCAGCACCGCCCAGGGTTTGACAGCTGAGGCTGTGGACTCTGCTGGCTTAAATTTGAATCTGGGCTCAAATATCTTTCCTCTACCGCTTGCTAACTCTATGACCCTAGGTGAGTTACTCACCGCCTCTGCCCCAGTTTCCTTATTTCGCAAGATGGGAATCAGGAGAGTGCCTGCCTGGTAGGGCTGCTGTGAGAGTGAGTTAGCTCCACATGAAGAGTGTGGAGAATGGCGCCTGGACACAGCAGGTGCTCTGCAAGCGCCAGAACACAACGGCATCCTGCTGTTGATTTAACGCCCAATCATCCCTAAGACGTGGCTGGCATTTCTATGCTCTTCTTACATCTACATGAAAAACTGGCCCAAGGTCACAGACATGGTAAATGGTGGGCACAGGATTTGAATTCAGGCAATTTGATGAAGTCCAGCACTCTTTAAAGGAATAAAACTAACATGATTGGGGGAAAAAAAAAAAACAAACCTCTTGCTAGTCTGTTCAAGAAGATAAAACTGAAATTGCTATTCTCAGGAACAAAAGAGAACAACACCACAGAGCTAGTATACATGATAAAGATAATAAAAAAATATGGCAGACAACTTTATACCAGTAATTTCAACAATTTAGAAGAACTAGGTAAATTCCCTGAATGACTCAAAACTCAAGAAAATATAAAAAATCCAAATGGCCATATATCAATCTTAAAAATTGTATAATTTAAAGAAAACACTTCCCTTAAACAAAATGACAGGCCTAGATGGCTTCACTGGTAAGTTCTAGCAAACATTCAAGGAAGAAATAACACTACACCTATATTAAAGTGAAGTTAAAGTGAAGTTGCTCAGTTGCGCCCTTTGTGGGCCCCATGGACTGTAGCCTACCAGGCTCCTCTGTCCATGGGATTTTCCAGGCAAGAATACTGGAGTGAGTTGCCATTTCCTTCTCCAACACCTATATAAACTCTTTCAAAAAACAGAGGAAAGCAAACATCTCCCAACTCATTTTATGAGGCCTATCAACCTGATTCCAAAGTCAGGGATCAAGAATAAATATAGAAACAAAAGTTCTTAACAAAAAATGTGTAAATTGTGTCCACGTAACCAGGAACAAATTGTATCATGCCCAGGAATGCAAGGTTGGTTTAACACTTGAATGCTAGTCAATGTAACTCATCATATTAATATATATCTTTCAATTTCTTTTCTCACTGAACATCATGAAGGTCTTGTGTATGGCTTTTGGTAGCATGCTTTTAAAAGTCTTAAACTGTGTCTGAATTTGCAATGAGGGTTTTTTTTTTTAAAAAAAAAGGACTTCTAACATTCTGTTAGAGACATCATGGTCATTCCACTTGTCTCGTGATCTAGGCACAGAGTTGTATCTTATCCTTCTTAATCACCACAGCCACTCTCGAAGCAGAGCGCCGCACCCACAAGTCAGCTTGGTACCCCCTAGGGGAATAACAGCACCGTCATTTACTGAGCGCTTCCTGCGCACCAAGCATGGGCTGGACAGCTCACATACATTATTACATTATTTCAACTCCATTCTTATAACCATCTGCGAGAGCAGCAGCATCTCTATTTGACAGACAAGGAAACGATGGCCCAGAATGATAAAGTACATTGTCCACAGTTCCATAGCCAGTTGGCGGCAGAGCCCAGTTCTGCCAACTTCCAAGTAGACTATCTGATGGCCATTCTTAGTACCAACACAGCAGACACGGTCCTGCACATACTACAGGCCAACTAATGCTGTCTGTTTTCGTTTCCTCGCCTCCAAGATGAGGACCAGAAAGAGTCCTTACCAATTAAATGGGTTCATAATTGTAAAGTACACCGAAGTTCATGCTGAAGCAAAATTTGATCCTTTGTTTGTTAAATAAATGGATCAACATTTCGTTCTCATCAGAGCCTTAAAAGAGAGGGGTTATAGCCCCAGCTCGCAGAGGAAGGAACTGCTAAGAGAGGTGGACTAACTAGACGTATGTATACCAGTTCCCAACCCAGAAGAGTCTAACAATAACTCACTGTCCACATCAAACAGCTCTACTTTTAGGAG
The DNA here is from genome assembly GCF_029378745.1 of Bos indicus. Taxonomy (NCBI): domain Eukaryota; kingdom Metazoa; phylum Chordata; class Mammalia; order Artiodactyla; family Bovidae; genus Bos; species Bos indicus. Next base: position 64,736,344 of record NC_091780.1, on the reverse strand, counting down.
CGCCCCCCCTCCCACCGCTACCAACAGAAGGTGGGTGGTTAGAGAGGAGGATGCTGTTCCCTTTGGGATCCCTGGGGAACCAGCCCAGATCCGTGTGACTCTGCAATGTCTCTCCCACAGTCCCTGGGGGAGCATTTCATGCCCCCAACCAGGGGCTCTCCTTCAAAACCATTCTGTTTCCTACCTTGACCGACTCGGGGCTCGTGACGATGACCGAGGTTTTGTGGAAGACATTGACCCGCACGACGGGCCCATACTTCTTAGCCCTGGAAACCAAAGTGATGCAAAGGAGGCTGTCAACTACCAGAGATGTGAACATCATCAGATCAACCGGGCTCAGCTGGAGAAACAGGGTGCCCCGTCCCAGGGGTGGGGGGCACTCAAGGTTCTGGAGCCTAGGTTCTGCCTTGGTGTCGACTCTGCTGAATTGCATCCCCCTCTGGCCTCAGTTTCCATATCCATGAAAACAAGGTTTCTACTCTTCTCCTTTGCCCCAAAAGGTTGTGCTGGGATTCAAGCAATATCATGGCTTTGAGAAATGTAAAAGCCCACCCCAAACACCAATGACTGTTACACAGTCACACACCCACCCAATTTACAGATGAAGAAACTGAAGCTCAGAGAGCTTCTGATGGTTGGTCTAAAGCCATGCAAAGTTGGCTAAAGGCAGAACTTGTCTTCTTCTTCGTTTTCTTTTTTTTGGCCATACCGCATAGCACATGGGATTTTAGTTCCCCAACTAGGTATAGAACCCATGCCCCCTTCACTGGAAGCACAGACTCTTAACCACTGGACCACTGGGACTTCCCAGAGCTTGCCTTCTGAACCTGCCTTGTATGAACCTGCCTCTCTACCTAGAAGAGGAACTACTGGGGGTGAGAATGGCCTGGACCGGGGAGGGGAGTGTGTGCTGGACTGGGGGTGGGGGGAAGCTGGCCCATGAGCAGTGGGGGCTGGGGTAGGAGCAACAAATACCAAGTTAGGACCCACCAATCCAAAAACACGTCTTGGAGCACGCGGCCACAAACCTCATCCTTTTTCCAAAAGTAGGGGAGGTGCCCTAGAAGGAAACTAGAAGAAATGGGAAACGTTAAGGTCTCTGGAAGTCACCATCAAAGAGTGCTCCCTTCCCCACAGGACCCTATGGAGTCGGTGTTATCAGGCCCACTTCACAGATGGGAGGACTGAGGCACGGAGAGGTACAGCCCCGGCTCAGGGTCACCAGGCAGGACGCAAATCCCAGTCTGACTGGCCCCAGAAGTTTTCTTAGAAAGATGTAGAAGAATAAAACCATCTTCCTGGTGCAGGAGTTGGGGGCTGGTATGAGGAATAATATTTTGGCCACCTGATGCAAAGAACCAAGTCACTGGATAAGACCCTGATGCTGGGAAAGACTGAAGGTAAAAGGAGAAGAGGGCGGCAGGGGATGAGATGGTTGGATAGCATCACTGACTCAATGCACATGAATCTGAGCAAACTCTGGGAGATAATGAAGGACAGAGAAGCCTGGCATGCTGTAGTCCATGGGGTCTCAAAGAGTCAGACACGACTGAACAACTGAACCACTGTGGGGAATAACCTGAGACATTCACTGAACATTTATTAAATGCCGGGCACCATGCTGAGCCTGACTCCATCTGAACTCCTCGCACCTTCTGGAAGCAGGTCTGTTACTAAGCCAGTTAACAGGCAGGGCGACTGAGCCTCAGAAAAGGAAGTCACCTGGCCCTAGGTGCATGGCTGGTACCTGGGTGTCCTGCAGCCCTTCTCACCAGGGCATATTTTGGGCATCCTAGCTCAGCAGTGTGATAAGCAGATTGTAAACAAGCCTGTTTGGTGTTGCTTTAGGCACATTTCAAGGTACTGGTGATTTCCTGTCTCCTGTTTAACTTTATTCCTGCCAAGCTCCCTTACTATAGCTTCCAGAATGGGTGACAATAAAACTGCAGTTGGGGTTTTCTGGGTCATGGAACTCACCTTCTTCTGGTGGGGGAGACAGAATGAATAAGCAAGTAAGTAAACAGGAAGTCAGATGGGAGAAAAATCAGAGTTGGGGGAAATAAAGAGAGCTGGGGATGGATGTAGGAGGGTTATTTTAAACAGGCAACATCACTTTAAGAAGGTGACATGTGAGCTGCAAGGAGTGAGGAACTCAGCCACACAGGTACCTGGGGGAAGAGCACGTCAGGCAAAGGGAATAGTAGGTGCAAAGGCCCTGAGGCAGGAGCATGCTTGCCGAGTTCAAGGAACAGTGAGGAGGTGGTGTGGCTGGAGCAGAATGCTTGAGGGAAAGTGGTACAGGACGGGATTGCCAAGGATGGGGTTCAGATAGTGTGCGGCTCTGTGGACTGTCATCCAAACTTTTGCTTCGACCTTGTTGAGGTGGAGGCCACAGGAGGGTTTTGAGCAGAACCAGAGACGGGATCTGGCTTGGGTGTTAAACGAACCGTCCTCACTGCTACAAGGCGGAGAGTAAGCAGGGCAGGCAGAGGTGGAGGCAGGGGCACCAGCGAGGGGCTGTAAGTGGAGATGAGATGTCAGACGCTGAATGCATGGAGGTGGGTGGAGCCAAGGGGACCTGCTGATGGACTGGACCTGGGCCGTGAGACAGGGGTCAGGGATGACCCTGGGGCTTTTGGCCTGGCCACTGGGAGGCTGGCTGGAGCTGCCATTCACCAAGGTGAGGAGGCCTGAGACAGGGGAGCCGCTGGCCGCAGCAAACACTGCATGCCCGGCCCTTGTCCTTGCAGGTGGGGCTTCCGAAGGCCAGCACCCGAGACCCTGCTCTGTGCTCTCTTGGCTCTGCCTGCGGGAGGGGCAGGCTGGAAATCCCAGCCCAACAGCCCCTAGACCAGCCCTCCATCAGTGATCCCCTCTCCCTCCACCTCCAGGCAGGGACCACCGGGTCCCAGAGTTCCCCAGGGGGGTTGCCTCTCAGTTGCCCCCAGAGGTAACTTGCTTTATTAGGCTTCTGACCTTCTCTCTCCAGCCCCACCAGGATCACCTTCCCCGGACTGCTTACACGTCAATTCTCGTCTCAGGATGGGCATCTGGCAACCAGCCTGAGACAAGCGGATGACACTGGGAGCCAGCCTTGGAGCTGCTAGGTGTGCGCTGCCCATCTCACGTGGAAGGGAAGCAGGCAGGCAGTCCCCTGAGACTGCAGTTGAGCGAAGAGCTCCTGGCTAGAGATATCAGTGTGAGTCCTCAGCAAAGAAGTGGGGCTTACAGATGGGTAGGCCACAAGCGGTGGGTGCAGACAGAGAAAAGGCCCCAAGAGTGAGCCGCTGTTGGGGGGACAGGTAGGAAGGGGACAACCAGCCAGGGAGACTGGGCAGGAGTTGCCAGGTGGGGAGGCCAGAGACAGAGCGGGGAAACCTGTGAAGATAAACTCCAAGAGGTAGGAAGGGACAGGCCCTGTCCCGGGCTGCTGAGGAGCCAGGCAAGATCGGCACCAAGCACTAACCAAGCTGCCCAGCTCCATGGAGGTCTCTGGGGCCTGGACCAAAACCCATTGGTAGAGAGGTGGGGGATTCTAGAGAGAAGGGGAGGAGCGAACAGGGGGCCCAAAACAGGCAGGCTTTGGAGGGGGTGTTGCCGCGGGGGTGCAAAGCCAGGATGGAGGGGGGGTGGCAGCTGGAGGGAATGAGGAGGAAGAGGTTTGTTTTACAGCCTATTGTATAAAAATAGGAACGATGCAGAAGAGAAGGAAGAGTGAGGAGAGAAGAGAGGGGGACAATGCAGCGGTTGCTGAACGGTGGAGGAGGAGGGCGTCCTTGGCCAGGAGCATGGAGGTCCCAGCGAAGAAGGTGCAGGGAAGGGGGCTGCTGTGACGGCAGAACCCTGGAAAGAAGTTCGGTCAGGCTGCTCATTTGCTCAGGGAAGTAGGAGGCGAGAATAAAGGCTAAGTGTGTGCTGGCTGGTGGAGAGAGATGCAGGGCTGTAGGACTTCATGCCAGTGGCTGGGCGGAAGGGACTTCAGCGGGCCGCCGAACCCACTCGAGGTGAGTGGGTTTGAACTTACACCATGCCACCTGCAGCAAGATGGACTGTGGACATCACACATGACTGGCTTCATTTCCAGAATAATCCAGCATTTCTGGACACTCCCCAAAGTTGCATGTTTGGGGAGAATGCTTTCAGCTTTGAGTCCCCTGAGTGAGAACAGAGTCTAGACCCTCCTCACCTCCCCAGACCTGTCTGAGAGTATCCTAAGCAGCAGAGTCCAAAGCCACCTGGGCAGGAAGACGAGCGACACCTCAAGAAGGTAAAAGGCATGGAGTGGCGCGGGGTCCCCACGGCCAGGCAAGAAAGGCATCTAAGGCCCGTTTCTCCTTGTTCCTACAGGGGGCGCTGGGGAGGCGAAGACGCAGCGCTGAGACGAGGCGTTAGAAACAAGCCAGTGAGGATGAAGGAAAGAGGTGAGGAAAGCCGGTGAGGATGAAGGAAAGAGGTGAGGGAGACTCCTGGCACCGGGAGGGGCAGACAGAAGCCCACCTAGTGTGCCTCTGGTAGCAGACGGCATATGGCAGAGCAGCCCAGAGAGGGAGGGAGGGGCGGGCAAAAATGCCCCTCCCCTGCCTGGTGCCCAGCAAGCCGAGTTTCTGATAATCCCGTGATGGGCACCGTGGGAATCTGAGGTTTCCAGTGGGCAGAGAAAGTGTGGGACAGTTACTGGGGCAGAAGTTATCTGGAGGGCCCACTGTGAGGCCACCCAGAGGGGTGCAGGCGGCCCACGAAATGGTTCAGGGGTGGGCCACCCACTGGAAGTGAGGGTGAGGGGCCATGAATTTGCCTCGTGCCAGAGGGATGGGGGTGGGGTGAGTGCTCAGCTGGGCACCCCAAGTCCACTGGATCCACCCCCCACAACAGAGCCAGCCATGGGTCTCCACCTTTGCGGGGAACCCTCCAGCAACTGTCAGACCGCCCCCACGCCTGGCACCTTGGAAAGTAGGAGAGGGCAGAGAGAAGCAATGCTGCCTAGGAGTTTTGAAAAAAAAAAAATATTACAAAATAAAACCTGAGAGAGAGACTTTTCACTGTCAAGTTTACAGTCATCCCACATTGGGTTGGGGGGCGGGTGGGAGGCTGCAGGGCTGATAAGGAAGTTCAGAGTAGTGGCAATACAGAAGCTACAGTGTCTGTGTGGGATCTGAAGATGAGGTCCCTGTTTCCAGATGTCACATGGATTGTTGCAGTAGGGTGTTGTTTGTAATGAGCACACAGAAGTGGGGCAGTCAGGGAGGGCGTCATGGAGCAGGGGCAACCTGGTGACTCCTGAGAATAAAGCGGATGAAGAGTGGGGCTGGGAGAGCACAGCCGCTGCCTCTTGCAGGGAAGAGGGTTCCCTGCCTGCAGGCTGGCAGAGCCCCAGAGCACAAGGGGTGAATGCCACTACTGGAAACTCAGTACACACGTAGATTTCTTGTCAACAGTGATGTTGCCAGTCACGGCTTAGGGACCCAAACTTTGAATGCCAAAGCATCTGATTTGTACTAAAAAGAGGTTCCAGAACTTTCCTTTAGTGCAGTTTTGTATTTGACCAGCAACCAATTTTTAATCCAAAGCCTTTTGCACATGCACTGTTCAGTTGACCTCATTAGAATAAAGACCCCAACCCACATTATATTCACATCATATAAAGACCCTAACTCCTCCACCCACCCACCCGCATCCCTGTAGGTCACATGTCAGTTCTGCAGTGTAAGATCTCGGGGAGAATCCAGGCATAAAAGGGAAAGAAACACGCACGCACGCTACTACATGGATGACCCTGGAAAGCATTCTGCTAAGCTAAAGAAGCCAGACACAAAGGTCACACACTGTATGAGTCCATTTATATGAAATGTCCAAAACAGGCAGATCTATGGAGACAGAAGGCAAATGAGTGGTTGTCAGCGAGTTCTGGGGGCTGAGGAGTGACAGCTAACAGGGATGGGGTTTCTTTCTGTGATGATGAAAATGTCTGGAGCTGGAGTGGTGGTTGCATAACTGTCACTATACTAAGAAGCACTGCATTGTACACTTTAAAGGGGGTACATGTTACACATACCTAATTTTATTTTTTTAAATGCAGTTTCAAAAAATTGATGGGGGGAGAGTAGCAGAAAGGGGCTTGATTTAAGTTCTGTCTTCTCAAGACACAGAGACTGGCCCAGGCCTGCAGTGTTTGAAGCACTTGGGTTTACAAGAAGGTCGAGTCAGGAGAAGGCCTATCTGAATGAGTGCAAAATTCACAGTTCCAAGCTTTTGATGGCTGATTTGAAAACTTGAAAGGGTAACAGTGTACCTAACCAAACTGGCAAGAGACTTTTACCATCCACCTTGAATCAGAGTTTATCCAGGGTCTACTGCGCATGGACCAGGTGGCTGCTGAGCTAGGTGTCAGGGACACAGCAGTGAACAAGACAGACACAGGCCCATGGGAGGGACAGACACTTTAGAGGTTGCACCATTTGGGTGACTTTATAAAATGATCATAATGTATTTGGGTGTGGGAGCAGGTAGGGCCTCCCTGAACAGTTGGCATTTAAACCAAGCCTAGAAGGCTGGGGAAGAACCATCTAGAAGGAGGGGAAAACACAGCTGTGAAGTAAGGGAAAAGGCTGGGAGAGGGCACCTGGGAGGACGAAGGCGCCAGGGGGAACGGTTGCCTCCCTACGTCCCCAGTCACAGAGATTCTTCCTGAACCCACCAAACAGGGCTCAGGCTTCTCGTGGCAGGGCATCCGGCTTGCACTGGAGGTGGGTGCCTCCCAGAATGTTGGTGTCCTGAGGTTTTACAAAGGGTGTTCTAATACCATGGTTTATTTATTCAGTCAACAATATTTATTGAGCATCCGCAAAGCGCCAGGCGCTGGGGATACACATGTGAACACACAGGATCCCTGCCCTCCCAGGGCTCACATTCTAAAGGGGGGAGACAGTCAACAGGTGACCAGCCAACAGGTGAAAAGGAGGTAAGGTCGGGGGTGAGGCCCCATTGAGGAGTTTGGAGCTAGGAGGTGGGCTTGGGGAACAGGAGGACCCTGGAGGAGGGATGCAGCTGGGGTGGGTGGGTGCAGAAAGACTGGGGACAGCAGTGAGCAAGCAAGGGGAGAGAAGAGTGGAGAGCAGGTTCTGAGAGCTCAGCAGGGACCTTGCTGGCTACAGAATGGACTTGATTTAGATTTAGATTTAGTTCTAAAGTGATGGGAAGCTTCTGGAGCAAAGAAACAACACGTTTGATTTGAGCTTTGGAAAGGTAAGCTTCTGGTGGGGAGGGGGGAGGGAACGTGAATGGGGGTGAGAGTGGAGGATGGAATGGAAGTGCTAAGGAGAAGACAAAAAGGAGATACCAGGACAGAAATAGGGGAGAAAAAAAAGAGGGGGTAATGTGACCAGAGTACAGTGTACCCCAATCCAGGTTGAGTGACCTCATCCAAGTCCCAAAGTTAAGAGCGCCCACTTTAAGAGCCAGGCTGACCCGGGTTTAAATCTAGGCTTACCAACTGTGTGACCTTGGGCAGGTGACTTTGCCTCTGCGCGCCTCAGTCTCCTCGTCTGAACGATGGGGTAATAGCGCCTACCTAACAGGGTTGTCGCTACCATCACGTTGTCGGGGCCCAGCAGAGCGCGGTGGGCGCCGAGCAGCTGCTGCGGCTGTGAGTAATTTGTTACTAAGAATAGTTAGCGCCCCTCTCCTGGCCGCCGTTTCCAAGCGGCCGCGCGCGCGGTGGCAAGGTTGGACCCCCAGCCCGGATGCCAGCTCGGACGCGGTTCCCCGATCCCCCCATTCCAGCGCCCCATCCAGGCCCCCGCCCCCACCCCCCCGCTCACCTGGGCCGCGGCGGCCCGGGGATGTGCTCGTAGCGGCTGCGAGCGCGGTGCACGAAGGTGCAGCAGAGGCCGAAGACGACCAGGACGGCGCTGCCAAGCAGCATCAGCAGCCCGGGGCTCATGGCTCCCGGGCCGGCCTGGCCGGGGTCGGGGTCGGGGCCGGGCATGGAGGGGGCGGGAGGCCGCGAGCCGACTCAGCTGTCAGAGCCGCGCGCCGCCTCGGCCCCAGGCCCGGCGCGACCCAGCACCGCCCCCACCCGCTCGGCTCCACCCCCGCCAGTTCCGACCCCTCCCAGGGCGTTTGGTCCCCGCCAACCACGTCTCCGCCTCCGGCTCCATCTCTCGGGGCCGGCCCCAGATTTGCCCCGCCCACGCTTAAGCTCCGCCCCAACAGCAATAGTGCCCCGCCCAGTTCCTAGGCCACGCCCAGAGCACGTGATCTCCACCAATCAAAACTAGGCTTCTGGCCCAGACCCCTTCAGCCCCGCCCTCTCCCCGCCTCCCAGGCTCCGCCCATACCCCTCAAGCTCCACCCCAACAGCAGCTCCGCCCAGAACGCGTTGTCCCTGGCAACCTTAATTCCTCCTCTCTTACTGCCCTGGCGGCGGCGCTAAATCCTGCTGTCTTGTCCACCCTCCTTGGCGAATAATGGCCTTTTCACGCGCGCAGTCCCAGGCCCCTTCTTTTCTCCCTAAACCTTCCTGGAAACCCCATCCCAGCCTCCAAATTTCTGTATTACACCGACTGTTCCCAGACTTCTCTCTGGAAGCCCCAACCTCCAAAACGGGTGTCCCCTTCACGGGGCAGGTGAAAAGGACCCTGGGCACACAGGGAGGCCTGTGTCTGCGAGCGAAGAGCACACGGCTGGACCCGAGGCTGCCACCCAGACCAAGGGGAAGCCCCAGTGGGGGACTGCGGGTGCAATGTCCCAGGCGTTGATCCAGGTCCGAAGGAGCTAGAGTTGGAGTGGTTGAAAATCTGCGTGCGAAAAGTCCCAGGCAAGCGGAAAACGGGAAGTGTGCCCAGGGTGGCCAAAGGGTATCTTTGAACTAATAACCAAGACCTCCTTCCCTTTTATAACCTGTTTCTTCTTACCCGTCCAGGTATGATCCAAGAAGAGCCCAGCTCTTCCGTCTGGGGCTTTTTAGCTCCCAATTTTTATACTCAGGAGTGACCCAGGATAAAAGGAGTAGATGGAAAGGGCCAGGTGTGCCTCCCCACCCCCCACCCCCACCCCCGTTCTCATCCAGATAGAGATCCTCCAGTCCAGGGCGGAGGCGTCCAAAGAGTTTACATGTTGCTGGGTTTCTGAGAAAAGGACACTCCCCGGCCCCACTTGTGGGCCAGAATCCTGAGAGATTTGGGAAACATAGAGAAAGCCTGTATAGCTCCTTCCCAGGTACAGCTGGGGACAGGCCCCATCACGGGCATGAGTGTTCACGGTGTGGGATACAGGGTGCCAGAGAGAGCCAAGGTTTAAGAGCTGGGTCAAGCGCAGAGGAGACCCCCCACCCCCACTGCAAGCTGGACGTCCATCCCAGCTCAGACTGCACCAGCCTCTCCCTAGGGCTGGGAGATGCTGCATGTGGTAGCGAGAAGCAGCCACAGGCACGCACCGGCCGGCCCTGTGGAGCAGGGGAGAGGCAGGCAGGGAGAGCAGACAAATCCTTCTAGATTGCGAAACTTCCAGGGGTCGGGGCCATCTGAAGGTAGGACGCCAGACAATTGTTCCTTGAGGGCAGTGTGTGTGCTCGGTTGTGTGTGACTCTTTTCAACCCCCTGGACTACAGTCCACCAGACTTCCCTGTCCATGGAATTTTCCAGACAAGAATATTGGAGCAGGTTGCCATTTCCTTCTCCAAGGGATCTTTGAAACGCAGGGATTGAACCCATGTCTCTTTCATCTCCTGCAGTGGCAGGCAGATTCTTTACCACTAGCGCCAACTGGGAAGCCAGGGTCAGATCTTAACCTGCTCTGGCCACAGTGCACGGCGGCCATGGAACAGCCTCAGGGTACATTTGTGAGTGCGAGCCTGTCCAACTAAGGAAGGAAGAGAAGTGGGTGCATAGGTCAACACCGGTGACCTCTGGCTCTGTCCTTTCACCATCTCCTCTGATCCTCCCAGCTCTCCTGGGAGCAGGAGAGAGTGTTGGGACCAAACACTGAGGCTCAGGTGGGAGGCCCTTTGCCTGGGAGTCCCCAGCAGAGGGCACCGCCTGGAAGCACGTGGCCAACCACCCGGCCCTTCTCTGGAAAGGTCTGGACAAATGCTACCCACTGTGGTGGACACTGGCCATGTGGCTTCCATACCGGAAGTGGTTTCCCAGCAGGAATCACTGAGGGAGGTGCAGGCAGAAGAAATGGCTCTGAAGTGGCTGCTTCCACTTGAGTGGTCTGGCAGGGCACAGGTCCAGCGGTAGCCCAGGGAACAAGAAAGAGCAGGCTCCTTGGCTCAAAGTCCACTTCCTCTCTGAACTGGGATCCAGTTACACAGCCACCCTGGAGATCACCTGGTTAGGGATGGCTGACCGTGAGAGAAATGTACAACCTAAAAGCTGGGAGTTACGTTTGATTTGGGGACATTACTGAGGACTAAAGCCTGAGATTACCTCTCAGATAGCCCTGAGGAACTGTTCCAAAGAAGTAAGGGAGGAGAAAGATATATTCCCTGGTGGCTCAGCCAGTAAAGAATCCACCTGCAATGTGGGAGACCCAGGTTCGATCCCTGGGTTGGGAAGATGCCCTGGAGGAGGGCATGGCAACCCACTCCAGTATTCCTGCCTGGAGAATCCCCATGAACAGAGGAGCCTGGTGGACTACAGTCCATGGGGTCACAGAGTCAAACATGACTGAGTGACTAAGCACTACTACTATAGATAGATATATAATGTCTCCTATGTTGGCAGGCAGGTTCTTTAACACTAGCGCCACCTGGGAAACCCCGTAAATATAGAGGTGAGCTCAATCCCTGGGTTGAGACGATCCTCTGGAGAAGGAAATGGCTACCCACTCCAGTATTCTTGCCTGCGAAATCCATGGACAGAGGAGCCTGGCAGGCTACAGTCCACGGAGTCGGACATGACTTGGCAAAAACAACCACTACCACCATATATTAATACATATGAGTTTTTGCAAAAATAAAAAACATGTAGTCGAACATCAAAAGATGACTGCTAACCATAAAAAACAGACACCTCAAGTTAATGATTTTAGTGCTGGACACGCAAGAGTCTGGGCTCACTGAAGTTATTCCTCAGATAGGCATCCTGAGCAACCTTGCCCATGAACTTGGGCAAACTCTAGGAGATAGTGAGGAACGGGGATCCTGGCAGGCTGCAGCCCATGGGACTGCAAAGAGTCAAACACAACTTAGCGACTGAACAGCAACAAACGCATCTTAACTATATAAGGCCAGTGTCCAGTTTTTCTCCAGCTTGAAAATCCCTCATGGCACACCGTAGGGGTGGCTGCAGTGGCTGAAGGCTTGATGGCGGGCAACATTCCTTGTTTACCTGGAATGGTAGGCAACATTTTTTTCTTCCAAGTGTCAGGGGTACCACATGGAGTAAATGTGAGGATTAAATGATCCTGCACACCTGAGGCTAGTCCTCAGTAGGGCATGAGCTGACGGATGCTCCCACAGGAAGATGTGGGTTCTCCATGTGAGCTGAAGGGGCTCATCTTCCCCCCATGTTAAGGATATGCCGCTGGATCATTCTCACGCTGGTCTCTCCACGTGGCATACCCCTCCCCACCCTGTCTTGTGCAGCTGACTAGTAGGTGTGAACACCACCAACCTACTACTGAGTTTTCCATCGAGAAAGCAACATGGAACAGCCTGGGCATGTCTGTAAAGATTGTCTCATTTTTTTTCTTCCAACAATGACTTCCTAAGGTCACACAGTCAAGGCTGTGACTAGAGAGTATCTAGTATCTCGGGCATTGTCTCCAAGCCGAGCATTTGCAAAGTGGAAACACAGAAATGCCTTACAGAGCTGGAAATGGCCCCGTATCTCGGTGGCCTTCAGCCACTGACTCTAGCTGTCCAGCACCTGGGGGCAATGGGCACTTCCTCATCAGAGGAGAAAGGTGGTCACCAGGGCCCTGCCCGGAGGGGCTTGCTGGAGGGATGCAGGTAAACAGGGAATGAATGAGGCCAACCGGGGACCTGGAGTACTGTTACCTTAGGCTGACACCCAGGATGCAGTCTTCGGCTCTGGGCCACACCTGGGACATCCCTGCAGCGGTGACTCCGAGGGCTCCAGACTGAGCTGTGTGACGCTGGGCGGAGGCAGGCCCTCTCTGGGAAGGTTCTGAGAGATCACTCTAGCTGCTGACTAGAGCCCAGCTTAGAGGGGATGAGGGAAGAGGCCTCTAGAGAGTAGGGGGAGCATTGGCCCAGACCCACCTCCATCCCCAGAGACCTTGGAAGACTCAGAGGTCAGGAGCCAAGTCCCTGGGGGACAGGGTCACTTGTGATTGCTCCCTCCACTTGCTGAGGCTGGCAGCAGAATAAGAGGAGCACTGGACGGGGAGTCCATGCCCAACTCTGCCCCTCCCTGGGGCCGTGTCCCCAACTACACATGACCAGGCCCAAAGCCTGGTTTCTAACATTGGCTATGTGACATTGGGCAAGTAACTCAGGCCCCGGGGCCTCAGCTTCCACATCTGTAAAATGGGTGGGAAGGTGACCACAGCACCTTCCTCCTAGGGTTAATAAAAGGATTGAAGAGTGACTAATATGTAAAACCTTTAGGACAGCACCTGGCACAGTAAGTGTTCAGCCAATGTCAGCTACCTGCCCTTGTTACTACTAACGAAAGAGCAACGAGTCTGTGAGCCTCCTTCTCAGGAGTCAGGCTGCAGCCTCAGCCTCATTCAGAGCCTGAGCGGGTGATGGGTCTTCAGGTTGGGGAGGAGGAGCACTCTGCCTGGAGGACTGACGGCCAAGGCCAGCACTGCCCAGAGGAGCGATGGGGCCTGGGACCTCTCCTGCTTACCCTCACAAACAGGAGCGTCACTCAGGGCCTAGCAGGGGGCTGGGCCACTCCAGCTCACAACTTTCGGGAAGTGCCAGGGCCACAGATGGTGGCACAGGCTGTGGGTGCTGAGGTCAGTGAGAGGTGCCCACCTCCCAGGCCCCGCCTTATAGGTTCATGTCCTCCAGGCTGTGAACTTAGAGGGGAGCTCTGTGGGGTGGGGAGGGTCAGGGAAGAGCATGGAGGAACCCCTGGATGAGGAGGCAGAGGCTGCTGCAACCCATCCCCTGGCTTCAGGCCAGAGGGACCAACAGGTCTGGCCTCTCGCCGGGCAGGGCCATGGAGCTGCCTTCTCTGAGGGTCCTGGGGGCCACCCTGCCTCCCCTGGACTCCAGTCTTAGGTCAGCCCCATCTGAACAAAGGCCTCGGACACTCAGCCTCCCAGGGTCACTCCCCCAGCTGCCCAGTGAGGAGTTCGGCTTGGATGGTCCCCATGGGCCACCTGCTTGCCCGTGGAGACCCACAGGGGTCTCCATCAGTTACTTCCTGGAGAGCCTGGCAGCCCGCAGTCGGGGGCAGGGGGACCCTGGGCCAAGCTGAGACTTTCTGTGGGTATAGCCAGGGGCTTCAGTGGTTCAGGTGCTGGCAGGTATTAGGGCTAATCAGCTCATGTTCAAATCTGGCCTCCCTCTCCCTGGCAGGGTGATATCTCAACTAAGATATTGAAGTTCTGTGACCCTCAGTTTCCCCATCTGTAAATGGGGAGGACGAGGGCTGTTTTGAGGATTGAATGAGTTCAGGCGTGCTGCACGTTCTTATGAAGAAGCCACACCCCGTGGGGGGTTAATTGTGGTTTCCAGGTGGGGCTCAACAGGGTTAGACGAGCCACAGGGGTTTGGGGGCCTCGCCATCCCCACTTAGGGCAGAGGTAGGGGAGTTGGAGAGGGTGGTGGTGGTTGTGGTTCAGTCGCTAAGTTGTGTCCGACTGTTGCGACCCCATGGGCTGTGTCGCTTGCCAGGCTCCTCTGGCCATGGGATTCTCCGGGCCAGAACCCTTAAAGCTTTTCTCTGCAGCCTCATACGCCACAATGAGCTTCATCGAGCAGCTGGGAGACCCTGACAGGCTTCTGCCTGCACCATTTTTTCTGCTAAGCACACCACCCAGTGCCAGCTGCACTCTCAGGACAACACCCAGGTTGGGTTGGGATGCCCCATCTGGAGCCCTCTCAGCAACCCCCTCCCGGACATGGGCCATATCCGTCGTCACTGCCCAGTGACCACCCTTCTGCTTCTCCTCCCTGGCCCCCATCAGAGGCTGAACCCAGCCACACTGATACCCCTGGACAGGCCTAGCATGAGCCCAGGCTGGGGCCATCCGTGGGCAAAGGAACTTCCAGCTGTGAGCAGGAGGGCAACTGCAGGCCGGGGGCCCCTTCTCCAACCCCACCCCCAGCTTCCAGTCAGAGAAAAGAGGCGGGAAGGAGGGTTTGTAAACAGTCACGCTGTTGGCACAGCCCTGGGTGACAGAGCATCAGTAGTCTCGCTGGGTCCATAGCCTGGCCAGCCCCTGGAGTAGGGCCGGAGGAAGCAGAAGGTTCCCTGGGATTTCACTGAGGGGCTGGGGTGGGGGGATGGAGATGAGACAGGTGGCCCTGGCACAGGCTTGAAAGTGGAGAGACCTGAAGCCTCACCAGCAACCGTGATGCCTGGACTGGCTGGGCCTGGGAGGTTTCTCCCTGAAGTCACCTAGTGCCCCCTGCCTGCCCTCCCCAGGGCAGCCTGACTCTCACCGCCCACGGGTCGCCCTGGACCCACCCATCTGATGACCTCCCTTGTCCCCACTAGACGCCTTCAGGTTCTCCTCCACAACTCTGACTGCCAGGCCACCAGTCCACATCCTTTGGGTAGCATTTCTCAGGCCATGGTCCAGCTGATTGGCGAGCCTTCCACTCCCCGGCCCCTCCCTCCATCCACGGCAGACCTCTGTTAATGCAGCCAGTGGTCAGGTCCACCCTTGAAAGGCAGCTGCCCTCGGTGCTCAGGCTGTGCTCCTGGCCCGCTGCTTGAGATGCTTGGAGGTAAGAACACCTCTACCCAGAACCACGGCGCCCACAGGGACCACACCTGTGCCCACAGGGACCACCCCCACCCCCACCACACACTCTGCCGCTTCCGGGTAGACGCAGGGGCAGAAACACAGAACACGTGCGCACAGCACACGCCTCCCACGCATCCAGGGGACAGCGTTGCAGATGGGTCGCCCCAGGCACCCGCCCCACGTTCCGCTCCACCCTCGGACCCCGGCGCACGCACCAGGCGCGCACCCTGGGTGGAGGGGCCTCCCCGGCTCCGGCCGGACGGTGCTCGCCTACAGATCGGGGTCCTCGCGGCTGCACACGACGCCGGCATCCTCCTGGTGGCCGCAGTTGTGCGAGCCCAGGCCGGCGTGCGCGCACTCCAGCAGGTTGCGCTCGCTTCCCGTGCAGCGCACGTCGTCCAGCAGGATGGGCAGCGTGCGCCCCTCGCCGAATTCCGCGCGCTTGGCCGCCCGCGCAGCGTACAGAAAGCCCAGCTGGCGGCACACGACGGCCGCCGCCTTGGTGTCCCAGGCGTCGTCGCACACGGTGCCCCAGCGTCCCCCCGCGAACACCTCCACGCGCCCGCGGCCCGGGCTGAGGCCCGCCGGCCGCACCAGACGCACTGCGCCGTTCGAGGGCTCGGGGTCGGCTGTGCCGAGCCGTCCCCGCCGCCGCCCGCTACCCCGACGGCGCCCGGGCCGCGAGGTGGGCCGTGGGGGCCGTGGGGTGGGCGCCGGCGGAGCGGCTGTGGGGCGGCTGCGGCGGGGAGCCTTGGTGGGCCGTGGGGTGCTCTCCGTCCTCCGGATGAACTCTGCACAGAGGAAGAGCCTGCGGTCAGAGGGACCCCGGCCGCCCCAGCCCACCCTAGTCCTCCACCCCGGAAGGCAGCCCAGGGAAAGATGTCCTGGCTCTGCCCTCTGCTCAGACCCTGAGAATGAGGTCCCCAACAGTGCTTCTGGGGTCACCCTGACCCCACAGATGCCAACCTGGAGCTGGGCTAGGCGCTTCTCGGGTCATTCTGCAAAGCCCTGCTGCTGCCTTCACTGCCCAGGCCGCCCTTCCCCCACCTCTGGAGCGCACCTTCCTCTTCACCCAGGCTCAAGCCTCATCAGCTCCAGGCCCTTCCCTGCGCGCCCCTACCTGCTCCAGCTCCTCCCGGCTCTGGGTCCCGGAGGCGCCCCGCACAACTTCTCCCATGGGGCCTGGGACACTAAATGACTTCTCTGTCTGCCCCAGCTGGGACAGGGCCTGGTCTGACTTCTGTAGCCTCGGCATCCAGCACAGAGCCAGGACCTTACAGAAGAGCAGAAGCTATTGCAAGAGTGAGTGGGAAAGGGCCAAGGTTTGAAATCAACTGCAGCTAGAATTACCTCCCACCCCCGAACACCCAACTCACCCCTTCCCCCAAATCCTTCTCCGGGCGGTGGGGCACCCCTTCTTCAGGGCCAGGTACCCCCACCGCCCTGCTGCCTAGTCCCCCTCTTCCTGCCCCCCCACCCCCAACTCCAGTCTGCCAGCTGGAGACCTGCTGGGCACACTCAGCCCACTAAAGTATTTCCTTTGGCCCACAGGGTGGTTTTTAAAACTGTGAACTAGTTGCCAAAATTTTCCAAATCAGGAGATTGTACAATAACAACCCAAGAAGGCAGGGACCATATCTGCTTGCTCAGCGTTAAAGCCCCAGATTGAAGCACATACATGTGCTGGATGGATGCAAGCATGCATATCCTGCTTATCTCAAGAACTGGAAGATCTGACAACACAGGGTCTGTCTCTGTTCCCACCTAGCTTGAGCCCAGAGGAACAGCCCCTCCTCGGGGCATACCCTCTTCAGAGGGCCCCAGATCCCACAGGCGGTCACTGTGGCCTTGCCTGGCCCCTCCGGAGGATTGGCACCCCTTCCCTCCCCACGAAGCTTGTCAAAAACAGAACCAGCTTATAGCAGAGCTGGTCCAAATGTCCCATCCCCTAGGTGCCCTTGTGCTGAGAATAACTCTTTCCACGCTCGCTCACATATAGATCTGCCTCCTTTCTCTGCCCCTCCCTAGAACTCTGAGTGAACCTTGCCTGAGACCCACTATCTCTCCCTTCGTCACATGGGTTCTGACGCCTGCAGCCCCTTGGAGCCGCCTACCATGGCCTGGGACTGACACACACCAGGGGGAGGGAGTTTCAGGAGTTCCATGCCCTCCGAGTATCTGCTGTGCACCGGGCACAGTGCTGGGCACAGTGAGGGAGCCAAGGAAGGGCATCCAGACCCAGCCAGGAGCATGCACATCTTGGGGGGGGGTGGGGAAGTGTGGGCTGTGGAAACCCCCTCTGTGTCTACCGCTGGCAGGCACTTACTTTCTTTGGGCACGAAGTGGATGAGGCGGCTCCTGACCTTCACCCGGGAGGGCTGGATCTGACACTTGCCCGGTGGTGCCCGTCTGCCGACACACAGGACATCATGAGTCACCCCACCCCCTTGGGAGCTCACCCTGAGTGTGTCCCTCTGGGATCACCCACCCCCTGCAGCCATGGGTGAAGGGGAAGGGCTGGTGTGCGTTCAGGCGTGGGCCGGTGTAGACAGTAACAAGGGTGGCCATTCATGGAGCAGCACCCAGGTGGCTCAGTGGCAAAGAATCCGCCTGCAGTGCAGGAGACCTGGGTTCGATCCCTGGGTTGGGAAGATCCCCTGGAGAAGGGAGAGGCTACCCACTCCAGTATTCTGGCCTAGAGAATTCCATGGGCTGTATAGTCCATGGGGTCGCAAAGAGTCAGACAGGACTGAGTGACTTTCACTTTCACTTTCACCCAGGTGGCTCAGTGGTAAAGAATCTGCCTGCCACTGCAGGAGACTCCAGAGACAGAGGTTCGATCCCTGGGTTGGGAAGATCCCCTGGAGAAGGAAATGGCAACCCACTCCAGTGTTCTTGACTGGAGAAGCTCTGGACAGAGGAGCCTGGCGGGCTACGAGAGTTGGACCCAACAGCACACTCCTGCTGCACACGCCTCCCAGACCCCAAGAGCCTGACCCCAGGACAGGAACATCCCTGAACAGCCTGCCGAACAACCACTCAGGCCTCTGCCTGAAGTGCACGAGGGCCCCGGCGGCCACTGCTAACTCAGGGCATGAAGCGTGCTTGGGATGAGATCAAGTGTCCCACTCCCCCTCCCGAGCAGCCGGGTCTAACTCCTATACCTGCCACTGCAGGCCCATCCCTGCATCTTTCCCTGGCCCCTGTCCCCCACGGTCTTTGAGGAGGGTCTCTCCCTGCCCCTCTGGTTCTGAGATTTCTGGTGATACAGAATCAAAGGGAAAGGTTAAGTCGATCTGAAGAATAAAGCGGGGAGAGAGAGAGAGAGCCTCGGGGCTGGCAGCAGAGCTGAGGGAACTGGGGGGGCCTTGGAGTGCCAGGTTGGAGAGCGCCGGGAGAAAAAAGAGCCTGAGAAGGGTTGCCAGGGCTCTGAATTGGGTCTCCTTGGACATCTTGGAGGGGCACAAGGAAGGAATGGAATCCCATTTTAATGAGCTTCTGGCCGTTGATCTGTGAGTCTTTGAATGGGACCGACCCTATTCTGGGACCAGCCCACGTGGGTCCAAGACTTCAATGGGTTCCAGGAGCACGAGGGGAAAGCCCAAGGGCTGAAGCAGCCACGTGACCCCGGGTGGCTTTCAAACAGCCCCCGCAGAAGGGAGAAAGCGAGGGGGGACGTGGGCTGTTCCCCTCCTCCCACCGAGGCTGAAACACAGCCCGGTTCACATCCTTCTCCAAGCTGCAGAAAGGGTGGTTTTTCCGGCTACTCTGAGCTCCAGATAATAGCCACACGCGTCAGACCGACCCAGCTGGGTTTTGTTCCTTAAGGAAATTACGTAAAAATTTTTTTGTTTTGCCAAAGGGTAGGAGATGCAGTAAAATCCCACAGTGGCTATGTTTGGGCAGAGGACCCCCACCCTACCCTCTCCGCTTCCCATTTCTTCATTTTCCAAATGTTCTGGAATGCGGCCCCTCTGCCATATGTTGTGGATGCAAAAACTGAATGTGGATTCCAAAAGAGAAAAGTGCAAGGGATGAGAAGGGTCAGAGAGGGTGCGGGAAAGGGGAGTCTAGCATCTTGCCTGCTCCTCTGACCCATGAGACCTTGAGCAGAGATCCCTAAGCCTCAGGTCCCTCTGTTGTAAGAGGGTCATGAGTCCAGAGAGCTGCAAGGGATGTGGAGTCGATCCCTAGGTTGGGAAGATCCCCTGGAGGAGGGAATAGCTACCCTTCCCAGGTGGCGCTAGTGGTAAAGAAACCTCCTGCCAATGCAGGAGATGCAAGAGATGCAGATTTGGTCCCTGGGTCAGGAAGACCCCCTGGAGGAGGTAATGGCAACCCGCTCCAGTATTCTTGCCTGAAAAATCCCATGGACAGAGGAGCCTGACAGGCTACAGTCCTTGGGGTCACAAAGACTCGGACATGACTGAAAAGACTGATCTTGCATGCATGAGCCCAGAGGGATGCTGTTCAGACTAAAGGAGTTGGTGGGTTTCAGGCAGTATCTGGAATGAATTAGGTGATATTTCCTTAGAGAAGCATTTTTCCCCTCCAAATTGGAAATAACCTAAATGTCCAAGGGATGGATAAGGCAGTCATGGCACAGTGACTCAACAGAAAATTATGCAGCCATCAAAAACGAGCCTTCTGAGGGTGATGTTGCAAAGTGGAAATGTTTATGCAAAATAAGGACAGACCTACGAAGAAAAATGCAAAGTCTGCATGTGTTCCTCCACAACGCCAGCAATCCAAACGCGGCCAGGACCTCAGAGGAGGGAAAGAAGCAAGCACTTATGTTTTTCTTGATAGTTATGTCAATAATGAAGAGCTCTGTGCTTTCAGCAAAACAGTGTGGTAAACGAGGAATGTCTGAGAGAGGGTCACAGACCAGAGAAAGCTAACGAGACACAGTAACTAAATACCACGTGGAATTCTGGATGGAATCCCAAAGCAAAGGAGGGAAAAACCAGAGGAATCCTTTTTTTTTTTTTAAGTATGGAGGTACCTGACTTTTTAAAAAGTGTGGCATTTAGTGAATAGTAAAGTACCAGTATCGGTTCATTAACTGTGATAGTATTAGTTGCTCAGATGTGTCTGAGTCTTCGGACCCCATCGATTGTAACCCACCAGGGTGCCCTGTCCATGGAATTCTCCAGGCAAGAATACTGGAGTGGGTTGCAATTCCCTTCTCTAGGAGATCTTCCTGACCAGGGAATCGAACCTGGTTCTCCTGCATTGCAGGAAGATTCTTTTCCATCTGAGCCACAGGGGAAGCCCTTAATCATGACAAATGTACCATAATAATCGGGAATACTGAATGGTGGCTATGTGGCAAACTGTGCTATCATGGCAACTTATTTGTAAAATAAAAACTGTTTTAAAAATTTTTTAAAGAGTTTTTTAAAATGTGATGGTGGGGTCCATGGTTATCAGCCCCCACTGGTATCATCTTTCTAAGGATGGAAGCGTGCGTGCTAAATTGCTTCAGTTGTGTCTGATTGTTTGCAGCCCCAGGGACTGTACCCGCCAGGCTCCTCTGTCCATGGGATTTTTCAGGCAAGAATACTGGAGTGGGTTTCCGTGTGCTCCTCCAGGGGATCTTCCTGACCCAGGGATCGAACCTGCATCTCTGGCGTCACCTGCGTTGGCAGGTGGTTTTTCTTTTTTTTTTTTTTTAACCAATAGCGCCACCTATGAATACAGCAGGACTTCGAGGCTGGCAGATAGCTTCTGAATCTTAGATCTGCCCTTACCAGCAGTATGAGCTTAGCTAGTCACTTCCCCTCTCTGGGCCTCAGTTTTCTCTTCAGAAAAATGGGGGTGTTAATCATACCCACCTTAGGACGCGGTAGAGAGGGGAAGTGCGGTAACGGAGGGGAGTGCTCCTGGCAGACAGAAGGGGCTCAGGCCCTCTGGGGCGGGGTGGGCGGGAGGCGGGTACTCACCTGGAAGGGTCGATCATCTTGTAGACCACCCCATGTGCCACAGTGGCACTTGGCATGCCCGTTGACATGAAGTACAGCTCCCCTGGAACAAGACGCAAGGCAAAGGGTGAGACTGCTGCCTGGAACACCATCCGGGCCAGCCCCACGCCCCCACCTCAGGCTCTGGGACGCACCCCAACCTGTGAGCCAGGAGGGGAGATGCTCCGGGTCAGTGTACTTCTCCAGTCCCCAGAACAGGGAAAGGAGGCTGAGAAAGGCGTCCAAACGCACCCTGGGGTCTCTGCAGCACAGCTTCCTGGGGTGCTGGCCACTCTGCCTGCACCCACCCTGGCTCTGACCTCTGCTCGTGCCTCCTTCCTGGTGACCCCAGGGACCCTACCCCTGGTTCCTGCCTGGTCTCATGCCCAGCACACACACCTCTGAGCACCAGTAGGGGTCCACAGCCCAGCTCCCCACTGACTGCTTACTGGTGACCAGCTTCCGCATTCCTCCACAGGCCTGCCTCGTAGGGCTGTTGTGAGGATAACAAGAGCGTGGGGCACCTGCTCCATCAGTGTGAACTATTACTGCCGTTGTTGTTATTGTCATGGGCACCCAGGGTCCAGGTCCCGCCTGGCCCTTGGGGGCAGGGCGCCCCTTCTCTCCACGGAGCAGCAGGCACCTCCCAGGCTGGTAGCAGGGGCAGAAGAGCACAAGCCTGGGGAGTCTCCAGTGTGAATCCCGGCCCCAGCACTTGGCCCCCCGTGAGCTCCCACGGCTCTGGGACAGCCCCCCTCAGCTTCAGTTTGTAGAAGTGGAATCACGAGCACCTGGACCATGGATGCTGTCAGGGGAATTGAGTTCTCTGCTCTCTCCTCACCCATATCCCGCCCCCTGGCCCTTGCTGCCACAGGTACAAATGTCCAGGAAGTAGGTTTCATTATTCTCTATGTACAGATGAGACAATAGACGCTCAGAGAGGTCAAGTGACTTGCCCAAAGTCACACAGCCGGTGAATGGTTAAGCAGGCCCTGAACTCAGAAACACCTGCTGCCTCCAAGCCCACGCTGATGTAGGAGACGTGGTAGCTGGGAGGCCTAGACACAGCCACACGTGGCTCAGTGTGATGGTTCAGCTGTGCTAATACCTCCCATCCCATAGGAGGCAGCGAAGAGCTCTCCCAAGGATGGGGGCAGGGGTGGATTCCCCAAAGAGAGGCTGGGACAGGCAGTGAGATGGGAGCTTGGAGGAAAGCATGACCCTGGTGACTGGTGCAGTCATGGAGGGCTACATGATGGTGGTGTCTGATAATCAAGACCCAGGAAACCTGGAGAATTCTTGAAGGGGAAGACTCTTGAGAGGTGACCTGTGTAACTAGGGTAGAGCCAGCTGTCAGGGGAACTGGGGGCTGGGGAGGGCAGGATGCTGGGCTGTCAATGCCCTCTGACTCCTCGCTCCAGGAGCCCCAGCCCTACCTTGGTGGGGGTGGTGGGGTGCTGGGCTGTCAATGCCCTCTGACTCCTCGCTCCAGGAGCCCCAGCCCTACCTTGGTGGGGGTGGTGGGGTGCTGGGCTGTCAATGCCCTCTGACTCCTCGCTCCAGGAGCCCCAGCCCTACCTTGGTGGGGGTGGTGGGGTGGAATAGGCCCACAAGGTGCATGCACCCTGTAGGAGGGAGCAGGGTCCCAGCAAGCCGGTCCCTGCTGGAGAGTCCACAGGCACAGCCGTGAACTTGAGCCATCACTTCCGGTCTCTGGGCCCCTTTCTGGAGAGAGGACTTGGGAGCGGCCTGGCTCCTCCCTGGCTGGGCAGCCCTCCTTGAACCTACACTCCAGGCCCTGAAGGAACTTGGGGTCCCCGCACGTGCCGCCCCCTTGACTTCGATGCACTTCTCCATCGACTGCCTTTGCCTGACAGAGCTCCAGCTTGACACCCTGCTCTGGGAGGCCTCGGGGGGCCAGGCTGTGTCCAGTGCCCCACCCCCCCATCCCAAGACTGGGCAGGAGAGCCAGCCTCATTCCCCCATCCGTACAGTGACAGCACTGGACGGGCGCAGCCTAAGGCCCCATCCAGCCTTAATCTGTGGGAAGCCATGGCCCCCCAACCCCATGCGCAGCCAGGGATCCCTGATGGCACTGCTAAGCTCTGCCCAGGGCCACGCCGTCCTCCTGGTCTCTGCAGTGTGGACTGTCCCTGGAGGACACTGGGCCAGCAGAGGTCCTTGTTGTGCAATTTACAAGCGTCAGAAGATCAAGCCGAGAGGCGGAGGCTGCAGGGAGCTGGGGCAGTTTGCAGGCCTCAGCTCCCCGGGTCTCTGTACCTTCAGGGGCCGCCTGCCTGCCTCACCAGCAGGCTGTCCCTCGGCCTGTCTGTCTTTGAGGGGCCTCCTCCTGGCCCTCGGTGTCACTCAGAAGGGCCCCCTGGGCCTGCCTCTGGGTCTGGGCTCTGTGTGGGGTGCACCAGGAAAGGGCACCCCCCCTTCCAAAACATGTTAACCCCCTACTGACCAAAAGAAAAGGCTTTCAAGGGCCCAGTGGGCTTGGGGGGGGGCAGTGGGGGCTGGGGCTGCCCTGTGAAAACTTAGATTCTGACGAGTGTCGGTTCAACAAAGGTTTCCCAGACTCAGGCCTGGGGGCTCTGGGCACTGGGCCCTGCGGGGGGACACCTCTCGAAAGGCCCTCGGGAGGGTGTTGCCTAGTAACCTGGCCAAGCATCCACCGGGCCCCACTGGGGGCCCCTCGGCTTTTGTCCAGGGACAATCCGGGGCCAAGGACAAAGGCGGGATCCAGCCCCCAGGGTCCTTCTTCCTCTCCCCTCCCCCTCTGCTCCTGGCATTGAAAACACAAGCGCCTGAACAGGGGACCCACTAACAGGCAAGAAAGCAGTGCCCACCACTCTCCGAGGACAATGCAGCTTCATTCATAGGCCCCAGTGCATTTGCCATCAGGAATCCAGGGTGCTGGGGGTCCCCAGGGAGGCACTCTCCCGCCACTTGCCTGCCTTTCCACCATCACACCCGTTCCTGGCCCCATAACCTCCCTGGACTCTTACCTGTGGGGTCACGTGATCCCTCCCAGTAACTCTGCCCATGGTGGGAGTGGGGAACCACTGCTCCCATTTTCCAGATGAGGAAATGGAAGCTCAGACAGGTGAGAACTGACACCCAGGCAAGGCTCAAGACCTCTGAACATGTCACCCTCCAGCCTGGAGGTGACTCAGTCCTGAGATGCCATCCGGGGAATCCCAGGCCAGAAGGACCCAGGGGTGGGGAGTCAGTGCCAGGCAGGGGCAGCCCGGATGGAGGGGCCTCAGCAGCGCTCACCAGCCTCGTCCTCGCCGAAGGAGATGATGTGTGGGTAGTAGTTGTTGATGAGGCCTGGGAACGCGCAGGTCTGGCCACGGCCCATGCAGATCTCGCTGTACCGCCACTGGCCTGTCTCTGGGTTCTCCCGGAGGGACATCAGACGCCTGCAAAGGAGGATGGGCTGAGGGGTCCTGCCTGGCAGGGTGCCTGGGGGAAGCCCACCCACCAACCCACCCATCCACTCATCTGTTAGCCATGCAACCAGGACTGCACATAATATGCAGGGTCCAGTGCAAAATGAGCGTGCAAGGACCCTTGTTCAAAATGTACTAAAAGTTTCAAGACAGTGACGGGAGATCGTTAAACTGAGCGTGGGCCCTTCTGAGCACGTCTGTGCAAGTGCACAGACCGCACGTCCAGGAAGCCTGCCCTGCATGCAGTCTTTACTGAGCACCAGCTGTTGGGTCAGCCGAAAAGTTAGTCTGGGTGTTTCTGTTAGATGTACGGAAAAGCCCGAGCAAACTGTTTGGCCAACCCAGTACATAGCAGGAGAAGCATGGTGCTCAGTCACTCAGCCGTGTCCGACTCTGTGATCCCACGGACTGTGGCCCGCCAGGCTCCTCTGTCCATGGGATTCTCCAGGCAAGAACACTGGAGTGGGTTGTCATGCCCTCCTCCGTGGGATCTTCCCAATCCAGAGATCCAACCCAGGTCTCCCACACTGCAGGCAGAATTCTTTACCGCCTGAGCCATCAGGGAAGCCCAGGAGAAGCACATGGGTGACCAAGACCAACTTGGTTTCAGCCTCCTTGGTTCAGTTCCAACCACTGACCAGCAGGAGGCAGTCAGGAGCCAACTTCCAGTTCAGAAGCCTCCGAGGCTGCATAGATTTGGGAGCTGCCTCCACTTGGGAGCATGAAATGGAGAATCTGTTTTTTTTTTGTTTTTGATGCGGACCACTTTTAAAGTAGTCATTGGATTTGTTGTGATATTGCTTCTGTTGTTTATGTTTTGGTGTTTCGGGGCCGCAAGGCACATGAGATCTCAGCTCCCCACCAGCGATGAATCCATGGCCCCTGCAGTGGAAGGCAAAGTCTTCGCCACTGGACTACCAGGGGATTCCCAAAGTGGAGAATTTGGCATCTTCAGAATATGCTGATTTTGTCCCTACTCCCTTCTACATTTGTTAGTTGCCTACGGATACTTTCAGGCCCTGCTTGGTTGCCCCACCTCCTAGAAGCCCTCCTGACTGCTCCTGTGCTGGGCTTCCCCAGAGAGCATGGGCTCTCTGAGGCCAGACTCAAGTGGACCAAGTGAGACTCACACCTGACTTGGGTATGAGGTGTTCTTCAACTTTGTTGCTCTAGCCCTGGCATAAAGCCTGACCCAGCAGAGGAGCTTGGGAAGTGCCAGCAAAATTCACTGAATTTCTATGTTCAGGTGACTTGGACATTCCTGGGGTGGGGGTAGGAGGGTAACAGAAGAGTAAAAGGAGAATCAGGGTAAAAAGAGAGGTTTCATCTAGACCCATTTTCCAGATGGGATAACTGAGTCCAGAGGGAGACTCTCCAAGCTGGGAGAAGGACACAGCAACCAGAGGCCCAGGTCAAGGTTCTCTGTCAGCTCCAGCTATAGACAAATGGCCACAAACCCACCCTAGTTCAGCAGCCTGCAAGAGGTAAGAATTCTGCCAGCCTCAGGCTTCTTTACTTCCTCTCTGAACAGAGACCCTGTTCAACTGCCCTTACGTGGAGAGGCTAGGGTGCGAATAATTAAGAACTGGTGATCCAGTGGTTAGGGTTCCACACTTCCACTACAGGAGACCTGGTTTTGATCCCTGGTTGGGGAAATAAGATTCTTCAAGCTGCATGGGAGTGAGAGGGGAGTGTCTTGCTCAGTCGTGTCCTCAGACCTCATGGACTGTAGCCCGCCAGGCTCCTCTGTCCATGGGATTCTCCAGGAAAGAGTACTGGAGTGGGTTGCCATTTCCTTCTCCAGGGGATCTTCCCAACCCAGGGACTGAACCCAGGTCTCCTGCATTGCAGGCAGACACTTTATCCTCTGAGCCACCAGGGAAGCCCTCAAGCTGCATGGTGCAACCAAAAAAAAAAAAAAATTCATTTCACAGGAGGCTGGGAAGGTCCTGAGATCACCAACAGATCCTTCCATTTTATTAATAAAACAAAACAACAACCAGTCAACCAGAAATTGGGCATGTTCTAGATTCTAAGTGCTGTAATATGTATGAAAGTGAAAAGTGAAAGTGAAGTCCCTCAGTCATGTCGGACTCTTTGAGACCCCATGAACTTCAGCCCACCAGGCTCCTTCATCCATGGGATTTTCCAGGCAAGAATACTGGAGTGGGTTGCCATTTCCTTCTCCAGAGGATCTTCCTGACCTAGGGATCGAACCCAGGTCTCCCACATTGTAGGCAGACGCTTTACTGTCTGAGCTACTGGGGAACTTCCCCAAATGTATATGAACAGGACCCAAATAAGCTTAAGTAAGCAGGTACTATTATCATTTTGCAAATGAGGAAATTAAAGCTCAGAGAGGTGAAGCAGCTGGCTCAAGGTCACACAGCTAATAAGCATGCCAGGCTTTGGACACGGGTCATCTCAGCTATATTTTAAAACATCATGCCAGGTGTGTGGCTTCCCTGGGTCTCTCTGGGCCTCAGTTTCCCCCTCTGTACAATGGGAGAAACAGGTGGTCATGAGGCTCTGTAAGCTCCCCAGGGGAAAGAGTCTGACCCACGTCAGACTTGGGAGGTATGGTCTTGAACCCTCTCTGAAACCTGTTTGGGATGTGATTTATCCCACCCCCCTTTCTCCCCAACACACCCACCCCTCTCTGGGGGCTCAGTGGGTGGAGGCAGCAAGGCTTCATGGGGCCCAGTGGGTTGACCTCAGCTGGATCCCCAGGTCCCCTCTCTCGAGCAAGGTGACCTCTCTGGCCAGGTGGCACAATGACAGGTCCTGGCTTCTAGGAGACAGAGAGGTCAAAGGTGCTGTTCGGGTTCCCCGACCTTTCACCTCTGCGGTCCCTGACCCTCAGAACTGCTGTCGGGTCACTTACCCGCTCATGAAGTCTCCAAAAACGTAGAGGCCGTTCAGGTTGGGGTACTCGCAGCCCCGGTACACGTAGCCCCCAGTCACCGACTTGCCCAGTTTGTGCGGGTAGGCGAAAATCGGCAGCACGTCATCTGCAGAGTGGGGAGACGCTGGGTGAGCCTGCGGGGGTCCCCGGAGGCTCCGCGGGTGGTCCTGAGTCCTGCGGGGCCAAGGGGTGGGAGGTCCCTAGGAGGGCCCGAGAGGGGGCCCCAGAGAGTCAACGAGAAAGGGTAATGCTTAAAGTTTATAAGGTACGGAGAGGGCAAGGATTTGCCAGGCAGGAAGTGATTTGGGGCGGGCGGCAGGGGAGCCATTCCGGAGGGTGGGCGCTGGCTGGCTACAGACGGAGGCACTGGCGCGCATCCCGATGGGGGTGGGGCGGGTTGTACCAGGATCGGGGGTCCCCGGTGGCGCGGGTGGTAGGTGAGGTTAGGGGGCCACCGAGGGAGGCGTGGGCGCACAGCCGTGGAGTGAGGGGTGGCAGATCTGGGGAGAGGGGTCCCCGGGGGCTCAGAGCGGGGTGGCGGGGGCGGTCACCGAGGGAGGCGTTGGCGCACAGCTTGCGGTCATAGCACTGGTAGCCCTCGCGGGCGCGCCAGCCATAGTTGCGGCCGCGCTCTACCAGATCCACCTCCTCGAACTTGTTCTGGCCCACGTCGCCGCAGAAGAGGCGCCCGCGGCCCGCGCCCGTCGCCGGGTCGCCGCGGTCGAAGGAGCAGCGCCACATGTTGCGCACCCCGAAGGCGTAGACCTCCGGCCGCGCGGCGGGGTCGCCCACGAATGGGTTGTCGGGCGGGATGCGGTAGAGCGGGCCGCGCTCGTTGCGGTCCACGTCGATGCGCAGCACCTTGCCGAGCAGCGCCGATCTGCGGGAGAAAGCACCGACTGGGGCGGGGCTGGGGCTGGGGGTAGGGGGCCTGGAGCCCAAGGCCGCCCCAGGTGCAAGGCAAGCGTTGGCTCTGGGGCCAGAGACTCCAAGTTCACGTCCTCAGCAGCCATGCACCGGCTGGGTAACCCCAATCATTCAATTCGACATTATCAGACACCTTACCATGTGCCCGGCTCCATCCTAAGCATTTGACTTACATACCATCGGTTGCTTTGTTTCATCCTCACAGCAAATCTTTTAGATTGTGTCATTGTTTAGTCAACAAATCATGTCCAGCTCATCCAACTCTCTGGACTGTAGCCCACCAGGCTCCTCTGTCCATGGGATTCTCCAGGCAAGAATACTGGAGTGGGTTGCCATTTCCTTCTCCAGGGGATCTTCCCAACCCAGGGATTGAACCTATATCTCCTGCATTGGCAGGCGGGTTCTTTATCCACTGAGCCACCAGGGAAGCCCCAGTCTTCTAGGTAAGTGGGTGCTGTTGTGATCGCCATTTATTTCACAGTCGAGGCAGCTGAGCTCAGAGAGGCCACAGAGCATCCCTGGTTGCCTCACCCCTCATAAACCGGAGAGCTGAGATCCAGCCTAAGTAGCCTGGCTACAGAAACCCAAGCTCGTCACCGCACTTTCTGGCCTCCCCAGGCCTTGGGGTTCTCTGCTGTAATATTAGATGGTCCCTCTCTTTCTTTGCAGGACTGTGCTACAGGGTGAAAAGGATATAGAAAAATAACGCCTGTTTATAGCTTACTTGCAGCACAGTATGAAAAGGCAAAATGATAGGATACTGAAAGAGAAACTCCCCAGGTCAGTAGGTGCCCAATATGCTACTGGAGATCAGTGGAGAAATAACTCCAGAAAGAATGAAGGGATGGAGCCAAAGCAAAAACAATACCCAGCTGTGGATGTGACTGGTGATAGAAGCAAGGTCTGATGCTGTAAAGAGCAATATTGCATAGGAACCTGGAATGTCAGGTCCATGAATCAAGGCAAATTGGAAGTGGTCAAACAAGAGATGGCAAGAGTGAATGTTGATATTCTAGGAATCAGCGAACTGAAATGGACTGGAATGGGTGAATTTAACTCAGATGACCATTATATCTACTACTGCCAGCAGGAATCCCTCAGAAGAAATGGAGTGGCCATCATGGTCAAAAAAAGAGTCCGAAATGCAGTACTTGGATGCAATCTCAAGAACGACAGAATGATCTCTGTTCGTTTCCAAGGCAAACCATTCAGTATCACAGTAATCCAAGTCTATGCGCCAACCAGTAACGCTGAAGAAGCTGAAGCTGAACGGTTCTATGAAGACCTACAAGACCTTTTAGAACTAACACCCAAAAAAGATGTCCTTTTCATTATAGGGGACTGGAACGCAAAAGTAGGAAGTCAAGAAACACCTGGAGTAATAGGCAAATTTGGCCTTGGAATATGGAATGAAGCAGGACAAAGACTAATAGAGTTTTGCCAAGAAAATGCACTGGTCATAGCAAACACCCTCTTCCAACAACACAAGAGAAGACTCTATACATGGACATCACCAGATGGTCAACACCGAAATCAGATTGATTATATTCTTTGCAGCCAAAGATGGAGAAGCTCTATACAGTCAGCAAAAACAAGACCAGGAACTGACTGTGGCTCAGACCATGAACTCCTTATTGCCAAATTCAGACTTAAATTGAAGAAAGTAGGGAAAACCAGTAGACCATTCAGGTATGACCTAAATCAAATCCCTTATGATTATACAGTGGAAGTGAGAAATAGATTTAAGGGCCTAGGTCTGATAGATAGAGTGCCTGATGAACTATGGAATGAGGTTCGTGACATTGTACAGGAGACAGGGATCAAGACCATCCCCATGGAAAAGAAATGCAAAAAAGCAAAATGGCTGTCTGGGGAGGCCTTACAAATAGCTGTGAAAAGAAGAGAAGCAAAAAGCAAAGGAGAAAAGGAAAGATATAAGCATCTGAATGCAGAGTTCCAAAGAATAGCAAGAAGAGATAAGAAAGCCTTCTTCAGCGATCAATGCAAAGAAATAGTGGAAAACAACAGAATGGGAAAGACTAGAGATCTCTTCAAGAAAATTAGAGATACCAAGGGAACATTTCATGCAAAGATGGGCTTGATAAAGGACAGAAATGGTATGGATCTAACAGAAGCAGAAGATATTAAGAAGAGATGGCAAGAATACACAGAAGAACTGTACAAAAAAGATCTTCACGACCCAGATAATCACGATGGTGTGATCACTCACCTAGAGCCAGACATCCTGGAAATGTGAAGTCAAGTGGGCCTAAGAAAGCATCACTACGAACAAAGCTAGTGGAGGTGATGGAATTCCAGTTGAGCTATTCCAAATCCTGAAAGATGATGCTGTGAAAGTGCTGCACTCAATATGCCAGCAAATTTGGAAAACTCAGCAGTGGCCACAGGACTCGAAAAGGTCAGTTTTCATTCCAATCCCAAAGAAAGGCAATGCCAAAGAATGCTCAAACTACCGCACAATTGCACTCATCTCACACGCTAGTAAAGTAATGCTCAAAATTCTCCAAGCCAGGCTTCAGCAATATGTGAACCGTGAACTTCCTGATGTTCAAGCTGGTTTTAGAAAAGGCAGAGGAACCAGAGATCAAATTGCCAACATCCACTGGATCATGGAAAAAGCAAGAGAGTCCCAGAAAAACATCTATTTCTGCTTTATTGACTCTGCCAAAGCCTTTGACTGTGTGGATCACAATAAACTGTGGAAAATTCTGAAAGAGATGGGAATACCAGACCACCTGATCTGCCTCTTGAGAAATTTGTATGCAGGTCAGGAAGCAACAGTTAGAACTAGACATGGAACAACAGACTGGTTCCAAAATATGAAAAGGAGTTTGTCAAGGCTGTATATTGTCACCCTGTTTATTTAACTTATATGCAGAGTACATCATGAGAAACGCTGGACTGGAAGAAACACAAACTGGAATCAAGATTGCCAGGAGAAATATCAATAACCTCAGATATGCAGATGACACCACCTTTACGGCAGAAAGTGAAGAGGAACTAAAAAGCCTCTTGATGAAAGTGAAAGTGGAGAGTGAAAAAGTTGGCTTAAAACTCAACATTCAGAAAATGAAGATCATGGCATCCGGTCCCACCACTTCATGGGAAATAGATGGGGAAACAGTGGAAACAGTGTCAGACTTTATTTTTCTGGGCTCCAAAATCACTACAGATGGTGACTGCAGCCATGAAATTAAAAGACACTTACTCCTTGGAAGGAAAGTTATGACCAACCTAGATAGCATATTCAAAAGCAGGGACATCACTTTGCCAACAAAGGTTCGTCTAGTCAAGGCTATGGTTTTTCCTGTGGTCATGTATGGATGTGAGAGTTGGACTGTGAAGAAGGCTGAGCACCGAAGAATTGATGCTTTTGAACTGTGGCATTGGAGAACACTTTTGAGAGTCCCTTGGACTGCAAGGAGATCCAACCAGTCCATTCTGAAGGAGATCAGCCCTAGGATTTCTTTGGAAGGAATGATGCTAAAGCTGAAACTCCAGTACTTTGGCCACCTCATGCGAAGAGTTGACTCATTGGAAAAGACTCTGATGTTGGGAGGGATTGGGGGCAGGAGGAGAAGGGGATGACAGAGGATGAGATGGCTGGATGGCATCACTGATTCGATGGACATGAGTGTCAGTGAACTCCAGGAGTTGGTGATGGACAGGGAGGTCTGGCGTGCTGTGATTCATGGGGTCGAGAAGAGTCAGACATGACTGAGCGACTGTTCTGATCTGATCTGCAGCACCTAGCACAGCAACAGGTATGCAGTAGGCGCTCATTAAGTGGTGAGTGAATGAATGAATAACTTCAATCAAAGTCAAGTGCACCATTTAAGAGTACCAGGGAGGGCAGGGAGACAGGAGAGAACGCGGCAGATGTTAGCAGGAAACAGGAGGTGGGGTTCTTGCCTCCTCTCTCGCACGCGCCCAGGGCCATCGCAGCAGGTCAGGGGTCACCCCACACTCCACACACACCATCCTGAACCCAGGCTCTGAGCGGCGAACAACTTGCCAGTCTCCCAGGCAGCTCTGGACAGGAAGTGAGGTCCCTTCAGGGTGCCCGGCCACATCGGCTTCTGGGGCCTGGGAGTGAGACCTCAGCACGTTGCCTCCAGAGCCATACCGAATAGGGCGCAGCTGCAGCCCGGACCTCCACGCAGCCACTGGGGTGAGCAGCTTCTGGGTCTCATTCATTGCAGGACAAAAGTGACACACGATGGAATCTGCGACATGCTTAAAGATGTGCAGAGGGGAACACACCCTCTTCATCTGTGGCTTTTTTACAGTATTAATTTATTTCTTTGGCTGTGCCGGGTCTTAGTTGAGGCATGTGGGATCTTTAGTTTGGGCATGGGAACTCCTGGTTGTGGCATGTGGGATCTAATTCCTTGACCAAGGATTGAACTGCACTGGGAGCAGAGTCTTAACCGCAGGACCACCAGGGAAGTCCCTTCTTCTGTGAGTTTTTGATGCACTTACTCACTGCAAGGTTTTCCCCCAGCATTTGGGTGTACTCCCTTTGGGCTGCTTTTTAAGGCAGGACTGGCTGGTCTGCCCATTTGATCCAACTGTGTACCCCACATTCTCACAGAGCATCAGCACCCAAGCATTTCTGTCATCATTAAAGACACCACCCAAGTGTCCTCTTTCATGATGATAAAACGCTCCCACCACCCCAGTAGCTGCCCCACAGTTAATCCCCTATTGTGGACTTCCAGGTTCTGCTCCAGTGAGCTCCTCTCACACTCTCCAGCCTGCTCTGCACCAAGCTTCGGATTACTCCCCAGGGCCCACACACCACGCTCCAGGCTTTGATATGTAAGTGGGCAAAACTCATAGCAGCAAAATAATGTTTTAAGTCTTGTCCAATTATCCACAAATCCTTAATTTCTATTTTCTCAACTTCATCTCTAAATACATCCCAAACATGAGAAAACTGCGATGATTCTTACGCTGTCACATATGAAAGCACAAGTCACAAATTGGGAACACTTTAATTACTATAATCAACATCATATGCGCTATTTTTACTCTCTGGGCTGAGGAAGGTTTTGTGATTTGGACTGAGGATGGAGGAGGCTGCCCTGAGACTCCTGGGTATCCTCATCTATACACTTGAGACTGTGTATGTTTGTGTGCGTGTGTGTGCGTGTGTGTGTGTGTGTGTGTATGTGTATGTGTGTGTGTAAGGAAGGGAATGGTGGCAGGCCATCTTCTCAAGCCCAGAAGTGAGGAACTGAGAGCAAGACTCTGCTTCAGTTTCGGGGTCATCTCGGGTGACCCTTGGGGTAGAAAAGCCACATGCCCATCCATACAGCCCTGCTCCAGCCAGCTCACACTCCCCATTTGGTCTGGGAAGCATCCTTTTCCTTCCTCTGGCTCCAGCAGGGCTGGGCGGACTTCAGAGAAAAATCTCATCTTCCCAGAGGCTCTGTGATGCCGCCTTTCAGGTACCCATCACCTTTATTCCTCATAACAAGCCTGCCCATGGAGATGATCATTATTCCTTTCTAACTGATAAGAGAAAGGCACTGGGTTCCCCAGCTGGCTAGCTGCAGGCTGAGCTGGGGCCCAAAGCCATTTCTATTGCCCTAGTCTCCTGGCTGAGGAAGTCATTCCCCCTTCAGAAGAGTACATAAACCAGCCCACCCACCAACCAAATCAGAACATACTTGTTTTGGGCGTTTCCAAATTTCCCAAAGGGGTCTCCAGCCATCCCGCCATCTCCGGTAAAGATGTAGAGGTACCCATCATCCCCGAAGAGCAGCTGGCCTCCATTATGGTTCGAGGCTGGTTCTTCGATTTCCAGGATTATCCTAAAAGAAGATAAGCCACCCCCCACAAAAACAAACAAAAATGTCAGCCATAAACACAAAACAAAACCACAGCAATAAAGCCTCCTCTCTCTTACATGCCATTTCGTAGTTGGAAAGACTTTCCATATCCTTTATAGGAGGTGGTTTTTATAAGGATCTGGCAGGCTAGGAAGGGATCATTCACATCAGTGTGCCAATGAGATCCAAGAGGCTCAGAGAGGTTGAGCAACTTGCCCAAGATCACACAGCCCATAGACGGCAGAGCTGGGACAGGAACTCAGGACTTCTGGTTCTGGTCTAGTGCTTTTTCAACTACTCCCCCACAACTAGCCCCTGCCTGTTATGATCAAGTGAAACCGTTGACCCAATCACTAGCACGACTGGTTTCTTCATCATCATAGCTACCCGCGCACCAGCCACTTAAGCTGAGCACTTGTGACAGCCTCTCATTTGTTATGGCTGTAACTTCTAGGGAGGCGGGCTGGAGGGTGTGGACTGTGCTCAGCTCCACACTCACTCCTCAGTGACCTCCTTTACTGCCAGGGTGGGAACGTTCCACCACACTGCCAGTCAGCTAGCTTCCAGTTAGGGCGTGCCAGGAGAGGGTGGCAGGCAAGGGGAAGGGAGGAGCCACATGTCCCTGGTCTCTGGCACTGCCTCCGGAAGCAATGGTTGCAGGAAGGGCGACAGCGGCTGGTCAGTGTGGACTCCTGGCTTTCTGCCCAGACATCTGGGTACCAGGAGCGGCAAACCCCAGCAGCACCAAGACCTTTGTGCCTTTTGTTCCCCTCGCTTCTCACAAGAACTCATCTCTAGGGAGCTTGACCCTCTCCTTTTCCTTCTCCAGCCCTCCCAATACCTTTGTAGCCAACTCCCTGTATTAAATTCCCTTTGACCAAAATGCTTAGGCTAGTTTAGGTTTTCCAGGATTGGCGACTGACTGGCCAATCCTTTATTAATGCAGATAAGAAACCCGAGGTACAGAAATGTCAGGTACCTTGAACCCAGGACTTTCAACCTTCAGAACCAAGACCAGAAGCCTTTCTATTGTGAGATCAACATACATGACATGGGGAGCCACACACAATCCCCAAACCAGGTACCCCCCGCAAAGGACAGCTCAGGCTGTTGGACATCCAGCCCTGAGAAAAGAGACTGACAGCTGACTCAGGCAAGGATGCCCATTCATTCCTGGATCTGCCCTGAGCCAGCCATGCCTACTTCTTCCCCTGTAAGAGTCAGGTTCTAGGCTGGTACTGTGAGATCCCCAGAGGGACCCTTGCTGAACCCCAATTCTGAAGTATGTTCATCTGTATATCTTGTGTTCCACCTTCAGTCTTCATCAGGAATCCATTTTTTAAAGTCATCACTGAAGACACATTCATCCTGTCTCTCTGTCTCCCCTCTGTGAGAGTCACATGACAAACATGGCCTCTCTTGGAGAATCAGTTGTGTGGCCTCATATAAGATAACGAGAATTATGCTTTCTCTTTTTGCCCTGGTTGCCAGGAAGCTCACAGGAAAAATCTATTAATACATTAGATTCTCACATTAGTCAGTTTGATTCCTTCTTTTTGTACTTTCAATGTCAAGAGTTTATAATTTTATCGAATGCATGATGTCCTGTTATTTGCTTATTTGTCCTCAGATCAGCCCTGGTCCTCCTCTTACCCGCTCTCTACTTCAGAAGGCCAGCTCCTGCAAACTACATTTCCCATGCTCCTCCGCTAACTGGCCTCCAGCTAGGTTCGGCCAAGGAAAGCATTGGCAGGACTCTGGAGTTGTGGGGGAGAAAGTGAAAGTGTTAGTCGCTCAGTCATGTCTGACTCTTTGAGACTCCACGGACTGTAGCTGGCCAGGTTCCTGTTCATGGAATTCTCCAGGCAAGAATAGTGGAGTGGGGTGCCATTCCCTTCTCCAGCAGATCTTCCCAACCCAGGGATGGGAACCCTGGTCTCCTGAATTGCAGGCAGATACTTTACCAGCTCCTACAAACTACATTTCCCATGCTCCTCAGCTGACTGGCCTGCAGCTAGGTTCAGCCAAGGAAAGCATTGTCAGGAGATGAGATTGGGGGGGGTGGGGGGGAGGGAGATTCAGGGTTTTTCTCCCTCCCTCTCTCTCTCTCTGCTTCAGGCAGTGTCTTGGCAGTAGCTGCACCTCTTCCCTGGCTCCAGCTGCCCCCACCCAGACCCACCATGGTTCCAGCTTCTACCCAGCGGCCCCAGCTCAGGGGCTCCAGGAACCCTGCCTCTCACAGTCCAAGAGGTGAAGTTAGCTCCCTTCAGTGCTGAACTCGGGGTTGCCTCCCTTCTTCCCCCCCCCCCGCCCCCCCCATTTCTCATTCATCATTTCCAACACCTGAGCAACTAATTCCCAGTATCAAATTCTGCCTATTTGAATTACCTGGCACAGGACTTATTTTCCTATTGGAGACAGATTATGTATGCCCTTCACACCAGGCTAGGTCAAAAATTGTTCCTTGCTCAGTCCTGTCTGACTCTGCAACCCGGTGGACTGCAGCTCCCCCAGGCTCCTTTTGTCCATGGAATTCTTCCAGGCAAGAATACTTCTCCAGGGGATCTTCCCTGACCCAGGCATCAAACCAGGGTCTCCTGCATGGCAGGATGGCAGATTCTTTGTCTGAGCCGCCAGGGAAGCCCTGTCACACCTGTTTTCAAAACAGTTGGAGCATAACTAATACCCAAAAAGCAGGCTGGGTATTGGGAGGAGAAGAAGCCTGGAGGCAAAGGACGGATAAACATGCAGTTGGGAGGGTGGGAAGGAGCAATTTGCCTGGGGGTGGAGTGTGGAGGTGACAAGGAGGAGGTGGGGGCCAGCCAGGTGAGAATGGTCCCTTGGGGCCAGAGCTGGGCGGGTGGGAGCAGTGGGTTGGAAGGGTTCCTGGGAAGGAAGCAGACAGATTCGAGTTCCAGCTCTGACATTTCCTAGCTGTGTGACCTAGCAGTCCCTTCACCTCTCTGAGCCGCCACTTCCTCATCTGTAAAATGGGGCTGTATGAGAACCAAGTGAAATGAACCGTCTAAAGTACCTGATCCAGGAGCTGGACTCAAGTCCCCGTGATGTCTGTTTGGCAACTGCCTCTCCCTTGAACTCCTAGGGCACTCAGCCCCCTTACTGGGTGTGACAGTCAAAATATTTCACACCCCTCGGGGCGCAGCGCAGATCCAATGGACCATTGCCTGTGCACAGCCTTGCCAGATCTCAGCCCGCCCCCTCCCGGCCTGGGCTCCCGGGGGGAACCACCTCTCAGAGTCGTGGTCCACAGCGTTGACGTCATCCTCCGAGACCCTGAACTCGCTGATGCGGATCCACTCGTCAAAGCCGACACCCACCGAGTAGTAGACGTAGAGCTTGCCGTTGTGCCGGAAGCTGGGGTGGAAGGCCAGGCCCAGGAAGCCCCGCTCGTCGCCCTCCCAGGGCGAGGTGAGCACGGCGCGGCTGATGTTCAGGAAGG
The DNA here is from genome assembly GCF_029378745.1 of Bos indicus. Classification (NCBI taxonomy): domain Eukaryota; kingdom Metazoa; phylum Chordata; class Mammalia; order Artiodactyla; family Bovidae; genus Bos; species Bos indicus. The sequence goes on along the minus strand of NC_091780.1, from coordinate 64,698,878 downwards.
GCTTCTCCAGCCGCGAGCGGTCGGGCAGGTAGACCCACACCAGCCCCAGCTGCTCGGCCACGAAGAAGCGGTGGGTGCCGTCCCGGGCGTGGACCATGGCTACCGGGTTGCGCAGCCCGTTGGCCACCTCCTCCAGGCACAGCTGCAGGCAGCCCTCGGCGTCGGCCACCACGCGGCCCAGGTTGGAGTTGAGGTTCTCGTTGACCAGCAGGCGCGGGAAGCAGTAGTCGGTGTCGTCCAGGGACAGAGAGCGGCAGAGCTTGGCGCGGTTGCCCTCCAGCGCCCAGAGCTCGCGGTCCGGAGACAGATGCCGGAAGAGGCCCCGGCACGTCTGCCACATGTCCAGACAGTAGTCCTCGCAGAGCCCGGGCACCGTCCGCAGGGGCGTGGACGGGTCCTCCGCGTCATAGAGGTGGGCCGCGTAGGGCGAGCATTCCTGCAGAGACAGGCACGCGCAGGGATGCTCTGGGCGGGGCTTACCAGCCGTGTGACGGCGGGTGGTTCACCCCATCTCCTAGAGCCTCAGTCTGCTGATCTGTAAAATGGGAAGACGCCGTCTGTCCGTTCCACCCACATACAGCCCCAGGGGCCCTGCATCTCCTCACCTTCCTCCTTTCTCTTGCCTTGATGCTTCTGTTAGAATAACCACACTATGACTACTCCTGCTACTAACAACATCAGGAGCTACTCTTAAGCACCTACTGTCTGCCAGAAAGGATCTGAGGCATTTTAGTATTTTTTTCTTTTATTTATTTTAAAAATAATATTTATGTATTTGGCTGCCCCAGGTCTTAGTTTCGGCCCTCGAGATCTTCAGCTGTAGTATGTGACAGGGCTTCCCTGGTGGCTCAGATGGTAAAGAATCTGCCTTAATGCAGGAGACCAGGGTTTGATCCCTGGGTCAGGAAGATCCCCTGGAGAAGGAAATGGCTACCCACTCCAGTACTATTGCCTGGAGAATTCCATGGACAGAAGAGCCTGGCGGGTTACAGACCATGGGGTCCCAAAGAGTTGGACACAACTGAGTGACTAACACATGTGAACTTTTGCAGCATGTGGGATCCAGTTCCCTGACCAGGGATCGAACCCGTGGCCTTCTGCGTTGGGAGTGCAGAGACTTAGCTACTGGGCCACCAGGGAAGTTCCACTTTCTCTCTTAATATGCTGCCTCCGTCCTATACCTCCATGATTCACTCCACTTTTTTTTTTAGATCCCTACTCAAGGGCACCTCCAGGAAGGTCTTCACTGACCACCCATCCATCACCCCCATTTCCTCCTGACCTCTGTTTTGGCTTAAAACAGAAAACAACAAAAAAACAAACACTGTAACGTTCCCTGATAATATAATAAAAATCAGTGGGTTTACTCGGTTATTGTCTGCCTTCCGCGGAACCTAATTCCACAAGGGCAGGAATTTTGCATGCGTTGGCCCCTGTCGTATCCCAGAGCCCGAGATGGTGTCTGGCATACAGGAGGCCCACGGTGAATACCTAGACACCATGCTGGACACTGACTCACCCTGACCAGCCCTGCGTGGGGATAAGTGCTCCTCCCTCCATCGTTTAATCCCCACAAGAGCCCACGACGGGGGCTCCCTCCTGCACACGGGGAGAACGAGGTGTGGGTCCCCCAGTGGCACTCAGCACCATTCGGTGAGCATGGAGGATGTGGGTTTGGTCTCAGGTGGACCCCATCCCCCCAGCACCGGGGAGGTGACGCGTGTACACATGCGAGTACCTTGATTACACTCCTCCCCCACTTCCTCTGTCCCCCTGGCCACCAGGACCCGCTTCCCTCCTTCCCTCTGACCTTGGGTTAGGCCCCTCCAGGTGGGGCCCTGAGCCTGTCTCCTGCGGCCAGACCAGATTCTCTGTGAGATGAATCAGACCCTCTCCTCCCCTGCTCCCCCTCCCCTCCAGGACTTCTTCAGACCCTCCTGACCTCACTGGCCCCTTTTCCGGCTCTGCTGGGCTGTGACTCCATGAGACAAAACCCAACAGCTATGGCTCCCTCCTCCACCACCCCCTGGGGGCTTCCCCACTGACGAGACACTTGGGATCCCACTCAGCGCCCGCCTGGGCAGGATCTGGAAGGCGGGGGCCTGATGTGGCAAACCTTGGGCCCCTGGGAGAAGGAAGCTGATGGATAAATTGTTCTGTCTTTCTCTGGGCTCACCACCACAGCCCCCCCACACCCCTGCCCGGGGCCAGTCCTGATCTGCCGTCTATACAGTTTCTTGGACCCATGGTCTCGCCAGCTCAAGCATCAGTCACATTTGGCAGCAGCCAACTTGCAACTGCATCCTTGATGGCTCTCTCTCTGCCCCTGGTCACTCCTGCTGGCAGGGTCCACTCACCCTAAGAAGGGAAAAAACCCATGCACTCTGGCCCAGGTTCTGCTTTCTGAGAACCTATGTGGAGACAACCAATGTGACCAGGCCTCTCCCAGCTTCAAGATCCAGAACCCACCATCTGAGAGCTGAAAGCCCCCTCCCAACCCCCCGCCCCCCAGAGCAAAGGTCTCAGCACCCCAGGCTCTCTAAGGACTTCCCTCAGCTAGAGCCTCTGACCGAGCCCCCAACCCCCATCCCCCACCCCCACCATGAGCTCACCAGGCTAGGGCCTGTGGGTCTGACTCAGCCCCCGGCCCCCGGAGGCCTCCAGGGATGCTTGTCCCCCAGTAGGGGAGGCACAGACAGGCCCACACTGCCCATTCCCAGGCAGGGCCCTGCTGGGCTCCTACCTGAGGCCCCCAGGGGCCATGGGTGGCAGGCTGCCCTCTTGGCTGGGTTCTCAGGCTCCTGGCCAGAGGCCACACCCTCCTTTTACACGATTGTGGCTTTTGGTCACACCGTTGGCCGGTCCTCCTGGCCTGTCTCCTGCTACCGTGGGGCTGAGGGCCACTTGGTGACGTGCTTGTGGTCTGGTGAGCACCGTCCTGGGCCCAGACAGGGAGGCCGTGTTCCATGTGTTCCAGACGGCCCAGCCCTGGCCTCTGTGCTGTGGCCCCTCTCTCACGCTTCCCCTGGAGGCCCCGTGAGTCCCGCCAGCAGCTGTGGGTGGATCAGAGAGGGTCTGTGCGCACACACAGCTCATTTCTGCTTTTCGAGGTAGGGTCATGGTGATTCCTACTAGATATGAGAAGCTGAGGCTCCAAGAAGGCCACATGCCAAGAAGTGGCCAAGCCACGGCTCAGACCCAGGTCTCATGACACCCAGACCAGGGCTCTTTTCAGATCACTCACCGGAATTTCATTCAACAAGTGTTTACTGCGTTCAGACTCCGAGCCAGGCACTGTCCTTGGCTCCAGAGACAGTGGGCAGCAAAACAGATTTCTGCAAGCCAATCAGATCCCAACCCATGGGACTTCTCTGGTGGCTAAGACTCCACACTCCCAATGCAGGGGGCCCAGTTTCCATCCCTGGTCAGGAAACTATATCCCACATGCGACAGCTGAGTTCTCACGCCACAACTAAAACTCCTGTGTGCCACAGCTAAGACCTGGCACGGCCAAATAAATAGCAAAAAAAAAAAAAAAAAAAAAACCCCAGCAACTAGCCTCACAGTGGTCAGTTGGGGGAGGCAGCAGAAAACCCATGGAAAGCCAGCCCAGTATCACATTGCTTAGCTGTCTGTGCCTTTCAGCACAGGGACAACCAGCCTGCCCACGTTACTGCCCAAGGCTGCCTCTGTGCGGTCGCTGACACTCATGACCCACGGCCCAGAGTCCCGAAGGCTTCTATGTCCTTCATCTACTCTTTAGGAAGACTGAGTCTTTTTTTTTTTTTTGATTGTGCCATGTAGGTAGTTCCTTGACCAGGGATCAAACTCTCAGCAGTGAAATCACAGAGCGCTAACCACTGGACCACCAGGGAATTCCCCAGGAAGACTGAGTCTTTGCACACAATATTCACTTGTAGGACATTCCCTCCTTGCCCAGTTCGGCATCTGGCAAACTCCTATGCATGCCTCAAAGCCCGACTCAATAGCCTTCTCTTACACCTCTGTTCCCTGACTCCCCTGGCCCTTGTGGATGCTCCTACAGTTCTCTGCCCACATCTCAGACCAACATTCACCTAAATGCAATTCTGTAGCTTGCAGCGTGAGCTCTGTTTCTGCTGCACCTCCCCATTGTTCAGGTGGTCTGCTTGACTAGAACTGAGTTATCTCTGTGTGTCTGTCCACCCACTAGGCTGTAGGACCCTTCAGGGCAGGGATTCCAGGGCCCAGCACATGGTGAGGCTTCAAGAAGACAGGTGATACGGCAAAGTGATTAAGAGAGGGGTTCTGGAGTCAGAGCACACAGGAGACTGAATCGACCATTCCCTGAGTGGCCTTGGCCAAGTTCCTTAACCTATCTGTGCCTACGTCCCCATCTATAAAGGGGAAGAAATTCCCAAGAGAAATAAACTGAAGCATAGCATTATTGGGATAAATACACTGAAGCGATACATGTGTTTTCTGAGTAAGTGCTCAAACAAGTTGGACTATCAAGAGGCAACTCAGTGTTCCCTCCTCCAGGAAGGCTTCCTTGACTTTTTCAGGGCAAGCTCTGCCTCCATGGTGACCCTTGGGGAGAGCCTTTGGCCCATTCTGATAAGTGTCTCTGTGTCTCCTGAATTGAACAAGGAGACTTTTGAGAACTGGGTTTGTGACTGGCCAACTGCCGCTGGGCCCAGCACCCAGCACAGGGCCAACTCCTGACAGGCTCCGAAGCACTGTCTGCCCAGTGGCTGCACCTGCAGAGCATGTTGTGCACAGACTTCTATCAGAAACCAGGCTTTGATGACTTGGGGCACTTAGAGGCCATCGCAGTCACGTGGAGGTTTGTTGCATGGACTGGCTCTCATCAACCTGGGACCTGAGCTACCACATGTCACAAGCTCTCTCTTCTCCTTCCTATGACATCAGATGGACCAGGGCAAAGCCTCAGGAAAGGGTCTGAAGGGGCCAGGAGGGACTACTGCCATCTGGCTAGGTAGCCATCACAGGCATCTGGAGGAGTCGTGGGTGTCAGATGGGCGCATGTTCTGGGGGGACTGTGGGCGCAGGCATGTTTCATGGTCTCTTTTGCTATCAGGAGTCCAGGCAGATGTGAGTGCCTGAATTCCATCACTGACTGGAACTTGTAAACAAGGCACCTCGGCCCCCTCCCCTGGTGGAAGTCAGGAGGTGCTGAGTCCAGACTCGGCCTTGGCTTGCTGGGAACACTGTCCCCGGTCCAGCGCTCTCCCTCCCTCCCGAGGCCCTCCAGGGAAACCATGATCCAGCCTCTGCTGCACTCTCCAAGCTCGCTCCAGACATGAGGTCACTCCCGAGACGCCTGGGGTGAGATGCTAGCAGCCATCTTACCACAGCTTGCTCAAGGCCAGGCCATGCTGGGACGGTTCCCAAGGACAGAGGGGAGCCTCCTGCCAGGGGGAGGGTAGCGGGGCTGGCCCTTCCCTTCTTCCTCCGAAGACCTGCCTACCTTCAGTGCCCCGCTGAGCCTGGCACATAGTAAATGCTCAATTAAAACAAAAAGGCAAAAAATACGGAATAGACGCATGAACTCTTCTACGTGACTGACATGGGAAGACTACAGGATCTGATCCTCCGGGGCCCCCAGATTGGTGAGGGAGGTGGACGTTTGACTGCACCATTCTCGCTCCCCTGAGATGCACAGCGTGGGGGCTCAGGGGAGTCCACCAAAAGAGAGAGCCCTCGCAGCCCCTCTTATTTCTTGCTCAGACGATGGCTCACTCACATGGGCAATGAGTGTGGCCCAAGTGTCACCACGGCCACTTCCGGGTTGTATGATCACCAGGCCAGTCCCTGCCTCTCTGGGCTTCCCTGAATCAGCCTCTGGGCCCCACTCCGTCCCCGCTTGGGGCTGGGCGGCCACTGGGGACCAAGGAGGCCTAGAGAAATCCAGGCAGAATGGCTCCCTGAGCTCTGAGTGTGTGTCATTCAGTCTTCTCGGCAAGCGGGGGGTAGGAGGGCGGGGAAGCTTAGGCCTCCCCCAATGTAAACATGATGCAACTGAAGTGGAGGGATGACCTGTCCGGGATTGTGAGGCCAGGAAGTGGCAGAGCCAGGGTCAGGCCCTAGTACGTCTGAATCCAAGCCAGCCCCGGTTGGCCCCACCCCTCCCACCAGCACCTGCCCCCAATGGCAGAAGGCTGGGACTCTCCACCCACGGGTCCTCTCACTTTCCCGGGACTGGGCCTGGGCCCGCCTTCGGACTTCTCAGCCTTGACCCAATACCCTCCAGGGGGTGGGGTCATCAGGCTCTCTGGAGTCAGGAAAATGAACAACCGAGGCACAATCTGGTGTGAGGAGAAGCCGGGGTTTAGCTCTCAGAGGAGGGACAGGGGCCAAGAGGCTTCACCACAGGGATGTCTTGGGTGGTCTCCGAGGATGAGCGAGCCTACGCTGGGTGGGAGCACCATCCCAGGGAGAGGGCACAGCACGAACCTAGGGGGTCTGGAACCGCCTGGCACATCTCACCTCTGGGGTCACGCACGGTAGGAGCCCCAGTGGGTGTCAGGGTCCCGCAGTCTGGAGGGGCCCTCAGAGCACTCCTTCAGGTTCGGGGGAAAGGCCCTCATTGAGAGCAGGGTCCCCCAAACCCCTCGACAAACCCAAGCCCAGCGCGCCGATCATGCCCTCTGCAGGGGTCAGTGGGCGCCCCCCTCCCCCCAGGGGCAACACAATGGAGCTCAGCAGGACAAAAGCTTCCCATCCTGGAGCTTGGACAAGGGAAGGGCCCTTCGGGGCCGGGGCACTGAGGGCATCTTTAGGCGGTGCCAAGGCAGAAGAGCCCCCCAGACTCGGAGGGAGCAATGATTTCATCAGGAGGAGAAACCGAGACCCAGAGAAAACCTAAGTCACAAAGTTAGTGATGGCAAAGCCCACAGACATCCCAGGATGCCCGACTCCCCGCCCCCTGCCAAATGACTCCCGCCCGGAGGCTTCTGGTTCCGAAGCCCTATGCCCAGTCTCGATCCTTCTCGCCCAGTAGGGTTGCCACCGCCGCCACCCTCGCATCTGGGACCGAGGCCCCGCGCGCGCGCCCTCCCGCCGCGCGCCCCGCACGGCCAGCGCGCCAGCTCACCTGGCACAGCAGATCGAGCGCGTAGCCGGCGCACTCGGCCCACATCGCGGCGTCCACGCGCGCCGCCACGGCCCCGAAGCGCCGGGCCAGCGCCGCGTCCTGCTCGGGAGTGCAGCAGCCGAAGGCCGAGTACTGCGAGCAGAAGCGCAGCGGCTGCGGCGGCCGGAAGGGCGGCCTGAAGTCCAGGCACTGCGGGTGCGCCGCGGCCCCGAGCGCCCGAAGCACCAGCAGCGCCAGCAGCGTCCCGGCCCCGGCCCCGGCCCCGGCCCGCCGGCCCGCCATGCCGCCGCCCCGCTCCGCCCCGGCCCGGCCGGCGGAGGAAGAGGCGGAGGGAGGCACCCCCGGCCCAGTGCGGCCCGCGAGTAGCCGCCGGCCGCGCCCTGAGCGCCCGCCTCCCGCCCCGCCGGCAGCCTCCCGGGACGCCCGCCCCGCAGAGCCTCGGGTTGGGAGACCTGGAGACCTCCTGTGCTAGGAGGTCACCTCTGGCCCGGGACTGAGCGCAGAGGGGCGCGGTGCACAACTCGGCGCAACCTCCAGGATCCGGAGTCTGGCGGTGACCTGGCCTCCTGGGGCCGGGTGCGGACTGTGTTTCCCGTTTTCATCTGGGATGCAGCTGTCTCCCCCCGGGGTTTTCAGCCCAGGAGGTGCGGGAGACTCTGACTGGGCCAGGGGAGGGACACCATGGGGCCCGTGGTGGAAATTCTCACAAAATCACTTAAAATGGGAGCACAGTCATGTAAAAAGGTGGTGGCGCTGGCCTGGGACTCACAAGGTGGGGAGGGAGGTTGGGGCCGCCTCGAGTCCACCGTGGACGCCCACTCCAGGCTTCTTCGCCTTCTCCGCTCCTGGGCAGCAGCCTCCAGACAGCCTGGCACTGTAGGGCCTCCTCCCTCCGGCTCCTGCCTGGGTGAACCTCCAGCTGTCTACCCTCCAGCTTCTGCTGGGCATCACCACCCCGATGACGGAACCAGCATCACCACCCGGGTGTCGGAATGGGCAGCCGCAGCAGACGTTTCTCTCCCCCATCCCCATCAGCTCCACTCCACAGAGCCCTAGAGGTTTTTCAGAAAGGCAAATACCATGGGGGTCCTTGCCCTGCTGAGCAGGCCTGAGGCCTCTCAGAGCCCAGAGACGGGATTTGAAAACTCTCTTGAGCAAGCCAGCCCCCCTGAAATGCTGCTTCTGAGGCCCAGAGATTCTGATGGCCCCCCTGTAGAACTCTAATGCAAGAAATTCTGGAATTACTCTTTGAGCTACCCTGGTATACAACACGTAGGGCAGGATGGAGTTCACCTGCGGCTCCCACTGCCCAGACAGGACCCTGCTACACACACACACACACACACACACACACACACACACACACACACACACACACTGCCCCCCACTGCCAGTATTTCAGAGCAAGAAATCCCCCCAGGGCATACTCTTCCAGGTGGGTCTTAGCACTTGCTTCTCCCAAGAATGCTCATCTCCGTCTTCTCAGCCTGGCAAACTCCTACTCAGCCTTCATGGCCCCAACTCACACACCCATTCTGGGCAGGTCTCTTTGGGCTGCCCTGGGGGACAGGATCTGTGTCTTTGTGCCAGCCCTCGTGGCAGGACTGAGCGTGAACTTGACTCTGCAGGACTCTAAGCTCCCTGAGGTCTGTGCTTTAGGCCTGGACACGTACCATGTGTGAGCCAGGGTGTCCACAGCACATCAAACATCTCTAAGCACTTAAAATGTGGCGGGGGTGGACTTCCCTGGTAGTCCAGTGGTTAAGACTCCCCATTTCCACTGCAGTGGGGGCACAGGTTCAATCCCTGGTCAGGGAGCTAAGATCCACGTACCTCATGTCATAGCCAAATAAATTAAATAAAAACAAAATCTCTACCATGACCAACATGCTCTATAAAAAAAAAAAAAACAATAAAATGGAGAATTTAATGTAGAGAATTGATGCCCAAGAAGCTGTACAGGAAACAGTGAGGCAGCCTGGAGACTAGCAGGAAGATTCTACAAGTACCTGACTGGAGGAACAGCGGGGAGCATCACTACAACCAAGGGGCTAGGTCACCTGGCCAGAGCTGGGTGGCCAGCGGGCATGTCTGGTGGAACTGGAGACAGTCCCCGTTAGAGACTCTGTTTCAGAGGGAAAGAAATCCTCCGGCTTCTCCCTTCCTCTGGCCTTCTGGCTCTTCTCACTGGCCTACCTTGCAGGGGAGGCTGAGGCTGCAGCCTGGGAAGTGCTGGGGCCCTTCTACAGGCCATGGGGGCAAGGGCAGGGCCAGACGGGAGCTGCGGAGGGCTTGTACAGTGGCCCCTTCCTCCCAGCCTGGAGCCACCCAGGGCAACGGTCCCTGTCTCAGACTGAGTGGCTTGTAAGCAGCAGAGATTTATTTCTCACAGTTCCAGAGGCTGGAAGTTCAAGATTAGGCTGACAGCACAATTGGGTTCTGGTGCTGGCTCTCTTCTGCATTGCAGGCATCTATTTTCTTGTTGTGTCTTCATGTGGCAGAGAGAGAGAGGGAGAGGAAGCTCGTGTCTTTTCCCAAGGGCACTAATCCAGCTCATGGGGGCTCCACTCACATGACTTAATGACCTCCCAAAGGCATCACCTCCTAATACCATTGTCTTAGGGATTAGGATTTATGTTTGGAGGAGCATGAACATTCAAATAAGATTTTTTTTAATGTATTATTTAATTACTTTATATATTTTTGGCTCTCCTGGGTCTTCGTTGCCTCAGGGGCTTTTCTCTAGTTGCATGAGCAGGGGCTACACTCTAGTTGGGGTGTGTGGGCTTCTCATTGCGCTGGCTTCTCTGGTGGTGGGGCACTGGCTCTGGGCACTCAGGCTTCAGTAGCTGTGGCTCCCGGGCTCTCGAGCACTGGCTCAGGAGTTGTGACGCACAGGCTTAGCTGCCCAGCGGTATGTGGGATTTTCCCAGATCAGGGATTGAAACCACGTCTCCTGCATTGGCAGGCGGATTCTTTACCACTGAGTCCCCAGGGGAGTCCTGCAGGGACGAAAACATTCAGATCATAATAACAGCACATCAACACAGGCTCCTGGAATGTGTGTGAGGGGCTGGGAGTGCGGGGGTGGGGGGACACGGAGCCTGGGCCATAGCCTTGAGCTGCGGGGACAGCCTCACCAGGGCCCAATGTCATTGCCACAGGAGTTTCTGGAGATGGCCAGGCAGACACCTTCCCCCCTAACATACACGTCTGGACACCGCCAGCCACTCAGGCAGAGTCTGAGGCCACGGCGTCCTGCTGAGCCCCCATCCCCACATGGGTGGAACAACTTTTAGAGATGTGTTTGTTAGTTCATTTGAAAAATGTTCATTAAGCAGCTACAGGGCACTTGGCTCAAGGCCCCTGTCCCCACCTGGCTGTTTTCGGGGCATGCTGGGCTGTCTGACCTCGGAGAAGGCCTGCTGTCTGGGGTCCCGAGGAGGGGGGCCTGGGGGCCGGGACTCCTCTGACTGCTGCCCCTATCATGGGGGCACGCTTGCCAGGGTCCCCAGCACTCTTTCCAGGTCAAGGCAGTGTGGACGCAGTGTTTGTGCTGAGGTCCGCTGTGCAGACGAGGAAACACGGGCCGCAGCACACAGCAGGTGGGCGTTGGGGAGCCAGGGTCTGCGGTTCCTCTCCGCGCGCCAGAGCTTGCAAGTTCTCACTCCTGTCTCACCAGTAAGACAAAGGGCGGGGCTTCTCCGCCGGTCTAGTGGTTAAGAATCCAACTGCCAATTCAGGGCACAAGGGTTCGATCCCTGGCCCAGGAAGATCCCACATGCCACGGAGCACCCGAACCCGGGCACCACGACTCCTGAGCCTGTGCTCTATAGACGGTGCTGGGTAACAAGAGAAGCCACTGCAATGAGAAGCCTGCACAGCAATGGCAGCAAGAGCAGCCCCAGTCGATGCACTTGGAGAAAGCCCGCAGGCAGCAACAATGGCCCAGAATAGCCATAAATAAATAAATCTTTTTAAAAAAAGAAAGAAAGGAAAAGGAGGAACAGACTGAAAATTGGATTGGTGACTTTTCCTGGACCCATCTGAGAACTGAGGTTTGAGGGTCAACCGCCACTCCTAAATTTGAAGAGACAAGCGAGTCCAGAGTCCCAGGGGTGATCGGATCACTTGGGGCAGAAGGTACTGGATCCAGAACCTGTCGGATGGCCTCAGAGGTCATGTTGATGAACTGCAGGAGGCTTAGTCCATGGGGTCGCTAAGAGTCAGACACGACTGAGCGACTTCACTTTCACCTTTCACTTTCATGCATTGGAGAAGGAAATGGCAACCCACTCCAGTGTTCTTGCCTGGAGAATCCCGGGGACGGGGGAGCCTGGTGGGCTGCCGTCTATGGGGTCGCACAGAGTCGGACACGACTGAAGCGACTTAGCAGCAGCAGCAGCAGTAGTGCCAAGTAGCATGAGGCTGAGGAACTCCTGTGGGGCCCGGTGGTCACAGTCTAAAGGAAGAGGGACTTTATCGCCAGGGAACCTCACCAAAGACTCCCACAGCTCTTGCAGGGGGAAGGGAGAGCCTGTGGTCCCCTCCCTACCCATCGCGAAATACTCTCACAACCGTCTCAGTAACAAAACCCACTCTCCAGGATTAAGAACCCTACCAGAGGCACGTCCCTGGTGGTGCAGTGGTTAAGAATCCACCTTACAATGTAGGGGCTGTGGGTTCGATCCCTGGTCAGGAAACTAAGATCCACGTGCCTTGGAGTCCACACAACTCAGCTAGAAAGGCTGCGTGCCACAGTGAAGGAACCCGCAGGACACAACGGAGGTCCCAGGGGCCGCAGCTAAGGCCTGACGCGCCCAAATAAATAAATAACTTAAAAAAAAAAAGAATACTAATCAGCATAGGCATGTCAAAAAGAGAGAGAGGCTTTCCCAGAGCCCCATCCACATCGCCTCCCAACACCCCTCGCAAGGCGTCTCCCCCACTCCAGCCCTCTCTAACCTAACCTCTAACCTGCCTGTCTTACCTAAGGGGACAAGCTAAGAACACTAGTGAATGTCACAGCCCCTGAGGGCTGAGCCGGTGGCCTCAGACTAGATGGCCTGAACTTTCACCAATGCCGTCTGGGGCCAGGGATATTCAGGGGATTGGGGACACTGCCTGGGCAGCAGGAACAAAGCTGGTCCTTTGAGCCGATGTGCCCTCGAGCTCCACGTGAGGGAAACAGCGGCGGAAGCCAGGCCTGTGGCTAAGGAAACCTCCGGACTTTCCTCCCCAAACAGTGGCTTCTTGGGTACTTTCAGCCGTTGCTCCCGGGCCCAAAGGCTGCCTTCTTGCCCTTCCGGGTCTCGCCTGGAATGAGACAGACACGCAGTTCTTCCGTCGACACCCTTGATGACCCTGTGGACGACCTTCCCCACCCTCAGCCCGGAATTCCCTACCTCTTGAGTTGGGGATGGGGAGAAGGTGAGGCCAGGCCACTGCTGGCCACTCCGGGTCCCAGCCCAGTGGGCCTGAGGATTGTCTGAGGTCACAGGAGCATTGCCCACATTTCCAGGAGCCCCGAGGGCACTGTCGGCTGCCAGAACCGGACACACAGACCAGAGGAACACCCAAAGCCTACTCTAGCCAGACTGGGTCAGTGTGGGCTGCCAGCCATGCATCAGCTCCTGCGGAGCAGACGCCCGCTAATTACACAGCCATTAGTTCCTTCTCCAGAGTGACGGGAAAGGCCCCTGACCCGCCTGTCTGTGCAGGGGGCCACTTGCCCTCCCTGTCTCCAGTGGGCAGCCCAAATCGGCTAATCCTTTCTCCCCAGGACCCAGGCCACTCAGCCACAGCAGGAGATTGCGCTAGGCATCCTAGCACGGGAGAATGTGGGAGCTGGGGGCTGGGCTGGTCCCTGCTCAGTCACCCTGGCACCTGGACTACCTGCGTGATGTGGATCACAGCTGGGCAAAGAGCCTGGGGCCAGCAGAGGCTTTTGTAAACACCTCACACCTATGAGAAATCATACAGCGTGGGAGAAAGAACGCCCAAGGACACACCACCAGACTTTACCCACATTAATATTTGACCACATTTGCTTCAGACGTCTCAAGTGTGATTTCAAAACAAGAGGAACTGTGAGGGACAGTGTGAGAGGCCAGGAGGGTTAGTAATCCAGAGCGTGGGCTCTGCCACTTACTGTGACCTTGGACAGGCTGCTTAACCCTTCTGTACCTCAGTTTACTCATCTGTAAAATGGGCTGGCAGGTGAGGCCTGGCACATAGCATGTGCTTGATACACACCTGGCTGGCTCCCACCTTCTGCACCTCACATTGACCTCATGGCCTTTTCCTCTGCTCCTGGGGGAAGTCTTTCTGAAGGCGGTGCATGCAGGTACCACAGAGAACTCAGAACATCATCTAACACCTCCAACTTTGAACAACTGAACTGTGCTCTGCACTTTCACTCTGACTGGCTTCTGTCCCCTCACCCGGTTGGAGATTCGACCGTGTGGATATGGGAGCTTACTCACTGAACTGCTGTCCAGGCCACATCGCATGCTTAGGGCTACTTTCTGTCCGCCTTGCCAGTCACCAAAAGGCAGCTCAGCCTGTCCCTGGACACCTGCTGGCCTGCTGATCTGCTGGTCTCTTTTCAAAATGTCAGGTCCCGGGGGCTCAGGAAGCCACCTTCAGGGCCTCAGTGAAGTGTTCTGACACTGAGCCTGGGGTTCAAACCCCAGTCCCCCCATTTCCTGACCGCACTGTGATTCCTTCAGCACCCTGTGCCTGAGGGTCTCCATCTGCATGTGACCAGGACTTCAGTGGCGACAGCTGGTGCAGGCAGGCGGTGGGAGAAGGTCTCAGGGGCTGGAAGACACCAGCAAGCATGCCTCTGAGTTCACACCTGACCCCCAGAGACTCAGGGTACCTGGGGAGACCTGAGGATCCTGCGGGCACAGGGTAGGGGTGGGGGCAGCCCCCTGATTCACGTGGCCCCCGGGACCTGAAGACGGGGACCTGGTGGCAGACAGCTCACGTGTGTGCATTTGTACTGGTGTGAGGTCAAAGAGGCATCACAAAGCTGCGTCACGCCCAGTTTCTTCTGTTTATTTTTTTTTCTTCTTTTGAAGTTTAAAATCAAACACAGATGTTTTAAAAAGAGGCCAGCTGATTGGCAAGCACCTCACAGCAACCTTCTAGGATGGACATTATTATTAACCCCATTTTACAGATGAGGAAACTGAGGCTCAGGACATTGATACTGCAAGACCAATCAGATACACCCATCAAACACTGCAATACAAGGGCATATCTGTAAACACGGGATGGGAGGAAGTGGGACAAGAGGATGCAACAAGAATTTATGGGTGCCGTGAATGGATGTTGTTGTTACAAACAGCTGCCAACCCTGTGTGTGGTGGTCAAGTCCTATATTGGCTGCAGTCTTATACCCAATGGCCTCAGAATCCCATCTATTGCTCGGCTTGCAGAAACTGGTCTCTGAGCTTGTTAGGGGCTGAAACCAGGACCCAAGGCTCCAGGGGATGCTCAGCCAGTACTGGAATCCTACTGATAACCAAAGGTCATCCCAGGAGAGGGAGTTTAAACCAGAGAGATATGGTTCAGCCCATAGAAAGAGAGTCTTTCCAGGTTGGGAGTTGATTCATTAAGGAGTAAGCTCCCCATTGCTGTAGGCATACAAGTAATTGTCGAGCAGCTTCCTATCAGTGCTTTTGTGACCCGGGGGAAATCCGGTTACGTTCATGTTCCTTTCTGTCCCTGAGTCTCTGAATACTTAGAGCTTTCATGTATTTTTAAGTACAGGCAATATTTCTACAGGGTTCAAAAACCAGAAAGCACAAAATTAAACCAGTGAGGAAGGTTCCTCTCCCACCTGCGCCCAGGCCTCAGCTCCCCTCCTGGAAGCGCAGGGTGATGCTGGGTTCGGGGCCACCCTCCAGAGCACACTCGCTCTTCATTTTTCAATAAGTACATGTTTACGCTGTTTTTATTTCTGTTCTGTCTCCTGCTTGTTTCTCTAACAATGGGTTTTTGGTGGCAGCCTAATGACTTGGGACAGTCCCCTCAAGATGTCCACATGTGTAAGATGGGGGTAAGGTCCACCTCACAGGACTGTTGGGAGATGACCTTTCCCCAGTGACACCCAGCAAAGAACCTGACGTGCGTGTGGTCTGGTTCTCCCAAGAAAGGTCCTATATCAGGGGGAGTCTGGGTGAGCTTACCCAAGCCCGTGCGGCTGCAGCAACTCCTCAGGCCACCAGGGGGCCCCATGGAGCTGCCCAGTCCTTCTGGTGGCCACATCATGTCCCGAGGGGACCCACAGCCCAGCGGAGACTCCGCAGAGGCAGGCAGGCAAACGTGCTCTGGGACTCAGCATCCTGAACTTCCAGGAGCACTGCCTCTTCCTCATCCTGCCACCGTCCTTGTCCAGGAATGCAAGGGCAAGACGCAGAGGCCACCTGTGACCCCCGTCACCTCTCCCAAAAAGAAAAGGACAACAGATTTTAAGCCATCTTTTTGGGTGTTGTTTTCATTCAGAAAAGACAGAGAGCGAGATGTTGCCCCACACACAGCCACGGCCCGCCTGCCCCACCTCCATCGGATCCCCTTAGCCCCCGGGCCCTTGGCTTCTGGCCACTGGGGCTCCCTTCTGCCTTAGCAACGCTCCCCGAGAACCCTGGCCCCTGTGGGACCTCCTCGCCTTCACGCTGCCTATCGACTGATGTGAAAGGGTGAAAGTCTCAGTCGCTCAGTCGTGTCCAACTCTTTGCGACCCCATGGACTGTAGGCCGCCAGGCTCCCCTGTCCATGGAATTTTCCAGACAAGAATACTGGAGTGGGTAGCCATTCCCTTCTCCAGGGGATCTCGCCAACCCAGGGATGGAGCCCAGGTCTTCAGCATCTCAGGCAGACTCTTTACCGTCTGACTGCCAGGGAAGTCCGTTTTCTGCAGGCACCTAAAAATCCACCCTGCCCTCCACTTTGCTCGTGCTGGTGTCTCCCTCTGGGTGCCCTAGGCTTTCTCAAGGCTGTGCCAGAAAGCCAGCCCTCTGGACAGGCTCCAGGCCAAGCACCCACCCCATGGGGAGCCCGCGGGGCCAGCTGTGGGCTGACACTGGCACTGGACTCCCCGTCCTGAGGCTGCAGACGTGGTCTCTGCGCTCAGACCTGGGCAGCTGGGTGGGCTGTGTCCCAGAGGCTGGAGTTAGGTCTTCAGATTTCTACCCCTTTCCCCTTGGTCCCAGGGACAGGACAGAGCAGAAGATGGAGCTGGAATCCTGGCTGGAAACGGGGAGCAGGAACCTGTTAGGCAGGCTTCTCCAGGGCCTCTCAGCTCCAAGGGAACCAGAGGGGCCTGAGGGGCTCAAACACATGGTCCTGGACCCCGGAGCAGCAAGCCCTCTGGCTTCCCCAGCCCAGAGCCGATGCCCGCTGGGGCAACGGGGCTGTCCCAGCCATCCGTGGGAGCCACCACGCCACAAGGACTCATCACCATCAAGTCTGTCTCTTCTCCCGCATCAGGGCAGCCCCTTCTCCACTGTCCCCGCCTGCAGGGATAATGGTGCAAACGTCTATGGAGCATGGGCACGGGCCAGGCATGGTTCCAGCTTTCAGTCTCACAATGACCCTGAGCTTTGCCCTGTTGTGCAGATGGGGAAACAGAGCAGCGGGTGAAGCCACTTGTTTGTATAGTCAAAGCTATGATTTTCCCAGGAGTCGGGCACAAACGTGAGGACCGTAAAGGAAGCTGAGCGCTTTTGATGCTTTTGAATATTGGTGCTGAAGAAGACTCTTGAGAGTCCCTTGGACTGCAAGGAGATCACACCAGTCAATCCTAAAGGAAATCAACCCTGAATAGTCATTGGAGGGACTGATACTGGGGCTGAAGCTCCCATACTTTGGCCACCTGATGCGAAGAGCCGACTCATTGGAAAAGACCCCGGTGCCGGGAAAGATTGAAGGCAGGAGGAGAAGGGGATGACGGAGGATGAGATGGTTGGATGGCATCACCGACTCGATGGACCTGAGTTTGAGCAAGCTCCAGGAGATAGTGAAGGACAGGGAAGCCTGGCGTGCTGCAGTCCATGGGGTCTCAAAGAGTCGGACACAACTGAGCGACTGAACAACAGCAGCCATGTACTAACCAGCGGGACATGCTGCCTTTTGGAGCAGGGCTACTTAGCTCGCCCGGGGAGACCATGCTTTATCAAAACAGCAAGCACCTCTGGTTGAATTTTCAGTGTTCCCATCCGTGAAGCTCTGCTGTCTCCATCACCAAGTGCTTCCAGGAGCAGATGGGCAATGAGTGGCTGCCGGAGTCCAGGATCTGCCGGAGGGTGCGCGAGGCCCCATGCTGTTGACCCAGCCTGCAGACTTGGGCCGCACGGTAGAGCCTCTCATCTTCAGTGTGGTCCTGGGGCAACTGGGACAGGACCCTGCTGAGTTCTGGACACCAGCCAGGCACCTGGCCCCAGTGACACGCCACCCAGACCTGTCTGCCGAGGGCACTGCCCTCCATAGCAGTAATTACAGCTATTATGAATATTCTATTGTAATGATGATAATAACCTTGGAAGCAGTTTTGGCGTCATGGCCAAGAGGCCAGACTCTGTGTCAGGCAGACAGACACACCTTCGCCTCAAGACCTTTGGCCAGTGATACGCCCTCCCTGACCTCAGTTTTCTCCTCTGCAAAAAGGGATGAGGTTGTCGAGGGGTGTCAGTTCTTGTGGGCTGCCCCCCGGTGTGGGGCTGCTGAGGGTGGAGTCCTGGCCAGGCTGGTGGGGACCGAGCTGTGGCCACAGGAAAGGAGGCCCTGGGACGCTGCCACGTGGGGAAGCCTGAGCCCACCGGGCTCCCATGGGACCATCAATTCAAGTTCCCTGGGCTGCAGCACCTGCCTGTTGGGGGCAGACCTCTCGGCTGGCAGTTCTAGCACTTCAACCTTAAGGCAGTTCTCACTAAGTCAGGGACTGAGTATTTCTCCAGACTCCCCTCTGCTAAGGAGACGCGAATGAGACGGGCTGCCCATTTTAGGGGCTTCCTTGGTGGCTCAGCTGTAAAGAATCTGCCTGCAATGCTGGAGATGCAGGTTTGACCCCTGGGTTAGGAAGATCCCCTGGAGGAGGTCATGGCAACCCAGTCCAGTATTCTTGCCTGGAGAATCCCCATGGACAGAGGAGCCTGGAGGGCTACAGTCCATACAGTCGCAAAGAGCTGGACATGACTGAAGCGACTTAGCACACACACCCATTTTAGAGATAGGAAGACTGAGGCACAGGGAAGCTAGGGGCTTGCTTTGGGCCATAGAAGGGGGCCCAAGGCCAGTGTGGGATTCTGAATCTGGCCCCCTCTGCATAGTGAACTAGGCTCCTAGGGTTAAGAAAAGGGGGCCCTGTTCATGGTTGCGTGAACTGGGTAGGAAGGGAGTCAGGTGGCTGACACAGGCCAGCAGTCCTGTGAACAACTTGCACTTATAGGCTGGCTGCTCCAGCTGCCACCTGCCCTATCTCCTCGGGTTCCAGGATGGAGACATGGGGGGAGGAGAAGGCAGGTCCCACTTCTGCGTCCATCAGAGTCAGAGAAGGGGCAGTGTGTCCCCGGGGGGAGCCAGGGCTGTACATGCTTTATCTTGCGTCAATTGATAAGAAAACCAGACTTGTCCCAGATTGAGCCCTTGTTGAGACCCTGTGTCTCCACCTTCCCATGTCTCCTGTCTCCACCATAGCCCTGCGGGGCAGGCGTTATTGCTATCCCACCCACAGATGAGATGAAGTGATGGTTCTGGCCACACAGAGGGTGGGAGGCAGGGCTGCGCTGGAACCCAGGTCCGGGAGCCCTGGGACTCTAGAACCGTCTCATCTCACATTCCAGGGAGCCACCTGCCAAGAAGGAGGAGCAACTGGGTGTTGTGAGCAGAGCAAGGTGGAGAGTCAGCTCTGGGCTCCAATTCCTGGCTCCACCAAGCCCTTGGCAGCCCCCTGGCCCTTCTGAGAGCCCAGCCCCTCTCCTGCAGTCCTGGGTAACTCCCCCCTTCTTGCTCACGTGCTGAGTGCTCAACACCAGTAAGTTTCCAGCTTCCTTTCCCTTGATAGTAAAGCACATAGTAGGTACTCTATAAAAGTAACTTTCCATCTTCCACTCTCCTGATGATAAAGCCAAGTGTTCTCTCCCAGACAAAATATTTACATTCTAGGAGAAACGCTTGCCTTAAGAAGGAACGTGAGGGATGGTGGAATTCGAGGCGGCAGCGGGTCGTGTCAGGCCAGGAGGCAGCTAGGGAAGACTCTTCGCGTTTCTCAGATCACAGAGAGCAGCAGCCCTGGGGAGGCTGGTGCCGCCCGGGGAATGCCAGGGTCCTGCCCTTCTTCCCTGCCAAGTGGGGTTCTCATCATCTGAAACGCACCACTTCGAAAAACCACCCAAGCGCTCCAGGCTGAGCTCGTTTCACAATCTTGAGCTAATAGAGAAGGACTTCCCTGGACTCATACATACTTTTGAGATGTGTGGTTCTCAGGCCAGCCTTAAAGGGAAACAGGCATTCAAAGACATGCAGAATAAGGCTTTTCCAACACCATTCACCCTTATTAAATCACACAGAAACACACACACATGCTCATCATTAAAATGATAAAAGCCTGTGCTGACAACTCTGTAGGAAACAGCACACCCAGGAAGGCTAGAATGTTTTCCCCCAGCTCTGCTGCCTACAGAACTCAGGAGTCCCCCTGCAGTGTATGAACCTCCTCTGCCATAAAGACGTCCTCGCTTCCCGTCAGTCGTGGCTCCTCATGGCAGTTCCCATAGCAAGACTCTGTCCCCTTCTCTACTGAACTTGAGGACAGGGATCGTGGCTCCTGGCTCATTCATTCACCCAGTGAGTGCAGAGAGTCCGCCCCAGCCCAGCATTTTGTGCACGGGGGTCTGTGATCCTCACTGACCCTTGACCTGGAGAGCATCCTTATTGGAGAAGTGAGGAAAGCAAGGCTCAGAGAGGTTCAACCATTGGTCTAAACCCAGCTGGCTCTGAGCCTGGGCCCTTTCAGCAGCACAGAACTGCCTCTGCCGGGGTCTGGTCCTGCCTGGGCTCTGAGAACCCTGAGATCCCAGGGTGTAAGTGAGGGGCCAGGAGACAGGGCCACAGCACTGGGCATGCGGTGGCGGGGGGCATGAACGGGGAATCCAAGGGCCTGTGGGAGCCTGATGGGCTGGGAGTGGGCGTGGAGAAGGACTTTACAAACCCGTGTCCAGGCAGTGTGGGAGTCAGCCAGGTGAGGAAGAGGGACAGGGCATCCGAGGCACGGGGAACCCTGTGTCCCAAGGGTGGAGGTGTCCTTTCGGTGGAATGGAGGATGCAGGCTGGAGAGGAGGGCAGCCGAAACTCCCCGGACGCAGTGACCTGGGGGCAAAGCGTGCCTGTAAATCGGTGTGGTCTGATGTGAGAGGGTCTCTAAAGGTGGGCCACAGGACTCTGCCTTCTGCTCGGCTCGTTTCAATCAAGCATCTGCATGAGCCCCAGGAGGCTTGCTTCTCAGACGTGCCAGTGGCAACACCCCCGTGAGAACACAGCATTTGCAGGAACCTCAGCAGGTGAAATGGGGGACTGAGACCAACAGAATAGAAGTGAACAAGGAGAGCCGGAGTAACCTGCCTCATGCGCCGAAGCTCGAATGCACAGACTGTTCCCCCAAACTGTCTTTTAAATGAGCATCCCTTGAGGCTGCGATGGAAGACCTGTTTTCCTGGGGCCGCCCACAGAAGGTTCTGTATCAACTTTTTGTGGTCAGCGGGCCCCCTGGGTGAATGCCCCTGTATTGTCCAGGAGGACCTTCTCCAGGGGATCTTCCCAACTCAGGAATCGAACCTGGAACTCTCATTGCAGGCAGATTCTATGCTTCTAATAGGAGCAGGGGGAGTCGACCCTGTGAGGCCAGCCTCTTAGTGCCCAGACTGTCTCTCAGAGCCTGGCACCAGTGGGTTCCCCCTCCCTATTATGTGTCCTGAGCCCGGGAGAATCCTTCAGAGCAGGCAGCTGGTGGCCGTGCCTGTAAGGCCCCCTCCCCCACAACAACAGCTAGAGTTGGCCAAACCCACATAAGCCCCCAGTCCTACCCAGGAACAGCTGTCACGCTGCCCCGAGACCAAAGAGAACCACGGCTAGCTGAACGTCAGCTCTGAGGCAGGGCAATGGGGGTAACACCCTTCCTGCGGGAGTGGATGCACGGCCACTCCTTGTGCCTGTGAAGAAATGTGGACAATGGCCGGGAAAACTCGTCAAGGGGAGACTCGGGAGGCCAGGCGGCCTGGCACACTGCAGGTGCTCAGTAAGCACGATGAGTCGTGGATGAGTCTTCAGGTTGTCGGGCAAGCCAGTTGAGCTGCTCTGCCTCAGTTTATGCAGCTGTAAAGTGGGTGTAATGTCCACAGCCAAGTAAATATTGGGCAAACAGTAGCACAGGGTGGGCACGCAGCCCGGGAATACCCTTCTACCCCACCGGTATAACCTGCAGGCCTCTGAGAGATGATCATGCTGCTTTAGATTGTCCACCTCCAGGGTCAGAGAGCTCACTTCTGGAGTCTGAAACAGAGCAGACATCGCTTGCCTTCAGAGGATTCTTAATAGGGAGGGGGAACCCACTAGTGCCAGGCTCTGAGAGACGGTCTGGGCACTAAGAGGCTGGCCTCACGGGGTCGACTCCCCCTGCTCCTATTAGAAGCACAGAATCTGCCTGCAATGAGAGATCCAGGTTCGATTCCTGGGTTGGGAAGATCCGCTGGAGAAGGAATTGGCAATCCACTCCAGTGTTCTTGCCCGGAGAATCCCATGCACACAGGAACCTGGCGGCTACAGTCCATGGGGTCGAAAAGAGCCAGACACCACTGGGAGGCTAACACTTTCAGTGGGAGCAGGGCCTGAGTGTCCCATAGATGGGCCCTGGAGGGGTGGCCCCCACCTCAGGGGGGTCAGAGAGGCCAGAGGCCCTTTGTTGCCTGAAAAGACGAGGAACCATCAGCTCACTGGGTCTCAGGCCTTCTCTCTGGCCCTTCCCCAAAAGCTGCTGACAGATGTGGATGGCTTTCTGCTTCCTGTGACCTCCACGGAGAAAATCCATCACCTGCTGGCGGAGCCATCCCAGCCGGCCCTGGAAAGATGGTACTGAGTCACCTGGGCCCTCATGGCTCTGGCAGCCATGAACGCGTCAAGCCGGTCATTAGCTCTTACAGGAAGGACCTGACCTGTCATTTTCCTCCGGAAGTGCCGAGGGCGACTTGCCGGCCGCCCCTCCCTGAAGCCAGAGAAAGGCCGGATCCTCCTCCTGGGGCTAGCCTGGATTAGGGATGGGGACCAGGGGCGGGAGAACATCCATCCTTCCGCTCAGGAATCCCACTGCTGGGAACTCGTCCCGAGGAAACAATTGGACAGGAAAACCAAGCTGTGCACAAACACGGCCCCGCGGGAAGTATTTATAATAGTTCAGCCCCGGAAATCACCCTCGTGTCCTGGGGTGGAGGGGCAGCCAAGCACCCCGGCTGCCTAAATAGCACACGGTGGTGAAATTAGGTGAATGGGGCGGCGGTGGCCTAAATAGCACACGGTGGTGAAATTAGGTGAATGGGGCCGCGGCGGTGGCGCCTGGCAGCCGCGGATGAATCACCCTGCGGTTCCCGACGCCCCCAGCCCCACCCCCACCCCCGAATAGGTCAAACAGACCTACTCCAGGCTGCACCCAGAGGCGGTGGATCGGAATCTCCTGGGAAAAAGTTCTGACTGACAAGGGTCTGCGTGATTCCTATCACCAGGCTGGCTGAGAAACCCTGCTTACGGCTAAGATTGCGACTTCAGCCATGCATTGATTTAAACCTTGTTAAATCTTAGTTTTTGCATCTGTGAAATGGGCATAGCCCCAGGCCTGTCCCTGGGATGCTGGGAAGGTTGGTGAGATTCTGGACAGGATGACTCACAGGACGCGGGGCTCTGGGAGCTGCTGTCTCCACTTTCACAGGCTGTGGCTCCCCCTTCCTCTCCCCAGCTCTGTCCCATCACCACTGGGAAAGTTACACCGGTGCATTTTATTAAAAAGCAGAGACATCAGTTTGCAGACAAAGGTTCATATAGTCAGAGCTATGGTTCTTCCAATAGTTATGTACGGATGTGAGTGAGAGCTGGACCATAAAGACGGCTGAGGAGCGCCAAAGAATTTCTGCTTTTGAATTGTGGTACTCGAGAAGACTCTTGAGAGTCCCTTGGAAAGCAAGAGATCAAACCAACCACTCCTAAAGGAAATCAACCCTGAATATTCATTAGAAGGACTGATGCTGAAGCTCCAATACTTTGGCCACTTGATGCGAAGAGCCAATCATGGGAAAAGACCCTGATTCTGGGAAAGACTGAGGGCAGGAGGAGAAGGAGGTGACAGAGGATGAGATGGTTGGATGGCATCACTGACTCAGTGGACATGAGTTTGAGCCAAGTCCCAAGTCCTTGCATGTCCCCTGCGCAAGGACAGGGGAGCCTGGCGTGCTGCAGTCAGTGGGGTTGCAGAGAGTCGGACACGACTTAGTGACTGAACAACATGCAGCAGCACCTGCACCCAGCTCACACAGGCTGGTTTGAGGACATCCAGTGCCAAGACGGGCGGGGAGGCTGGTGGGATGTTTCTGCGGGGGTCTTCTCCATGCTCCCCCTACTGGGCCAGGCTTGGTTCCAGCCTGTGGAGGGGAGGATGGAGGCTCTAGGCAGAGCGCGGCAGCCCCGTGCACCTGGTGCAGCAGACTCCAGGTTGGGGAGAATGCCACCCCTTCCCATTCCGTTCCTGCCTGGGTCCCTGAGAGCCAGGGGGTGTCTGAGCCCTTGCTCTGTCACGCAGGTCCCAGTGTTTGAAGGATGATCCTGAGCGAAGCAGCTGGGCTGAGTTCCCCAGAATCTTAAAGAGAGAAGGAAAGCCCGGGCAAAGGCCTGGGGCCATTAGTTGTTCTGCTGAGGGGACTGGGCTAAGGGACATTCGGAGGCTGGTTGTACACATGGGTCTGGAGCTTTGGGTCCGCATGGGCTGGAGAGGTGTGAGACTACAGAGGGAATTACAGAGTTGTGTTGGTGTGCTCCTCCTGCGACCAGGAAGATCTGGGTGCAGAGTGCAGGGAGAGTGCGGTGTCCCACTCCTGGGATGGGTGAGCCTCTTTCTTAGTAACTTTCAGGATCTCCCATCTTCTCTGGAGGGACTGGGCTAGGTTGGTGGTCTGGAGCCATTGTGTGTGTTCAAGGGGCACTTTGGAACCTTAGAGTCTGGGGCTGCAAACCCAAAGAGATCTGACAGCAGCAAGCTTAGGACTTCCCCACTGGTCCAGTGGCTAAGACTCCACGCTCCCAACGCAGGGGGCCGGGGTTCCATCCCTGGTCAGGGGACTAGATCCCAGATGCCAAATGAAACTAAGACCCGGAGCAGCCAAATAAATAAAAATAAATATCTGTGTTAAATGAACATTTACAAAAAGAAAATAAAAAACAAAAACAGCAAACTCATCAGCAATGAGCATGACTCGGAGCCTGCCTCAGGAGCATGGAGACCTCCGGACCCCCCACGCCGTCAGCTGGACCTTCTGCATGGAGGCGCCTCTCCACTGCCCCCCCAACCCTGCCCCAGCTCCCACACAGCCCCGGGACACCGCATCTAGGCGCAGCCCCAGCTGCTGCCAGCCCTTCCTCTTGGGCAACTGGAGGTACACTCTCAACAGGGCACCCCCACCTGCTGGACAAAACGCTCCTTCCAACAAACCCTGTGAGTGTGGTTTGTGAATACATATAAAGAAAAGTAAATTGTACAGTCAAGTGAAGGGTTTGCAGCCTCCTGGCTGGGTGCCCTCAGGTCGAGAGAGGTGACTCCAGCTCTGAAATTCCAGCCTGACTGCCTCTCACAGGCTCTTTTTTTTTTTTTTTTGGCCTACTGGGTCTTTGTCGCTGAGCACCGGCTTTCTCTGGCTGTGGCAAGCGGAGGCCACACTTCACTGTGGTGCTGAGCTTCTCACTGCAGTGTCTTGTTGCAGACAAGGCTTCTTCTCTTGTTACAGAGCACAGGCTCAGTAGTTGCGGTGCCTGGGCTTAGCTGCCCTGGGGCATGTGACATCTTCCTGGACCAGGGACCAAACCCATGTCCCCTGCGCTGGCAGGTGGGTTCTTAACCACTGGACCATTGGTGAGGTCCATGCCTCTCCCTGGCTCTTGAATGTGTCCTCCACCAACCGGCCATGGCAGGGACCCGTTTCAACCCCCTAAATACACACTGAATCTCAGCTTCTGCGGGCATACATGGACATGATAATTCCTGTTCACCTTGCAGGCTTTGCAGGGAGGATGGGAGGAGCATGCTCCCCTGAGAATGCTTCATAAACTGGAAATGGCCTTGAAGAATGTGAGGGTGGATTGGGCTGGGCGGGCCTGCAGCCGTGGAGGCTCTGGGGCCTGCACTGCTGAGCATCAGGTCCAGGGGTTATGTCTTGGGGAGCATCTCTGGTCCTTTTCTCTTGTTTCACATGTCCTGGCCCAGAGGTAGGTTTTATTATTTAGATTAATTATATATTTATTGTTTATATATAATAAATTCTATATATTTTTATATAAATTATACACTATAGCATAATATATTTTATATAAATTATAATATAAACTTTATATTGTTTATATAAATTATATATATAGTTACATCTATTATTTATACTGTAAACCAAACAATGCATGCACTTCGGTTAAAAACAAACCCAGTAACAGTAAAAGGTTCAGAAGGAAGTATTTCCCTGGCCTTTCCTCCCCTCCCCCACCCCCCCGGAACAATCTGTTTCTGCATTTAGTCGTTCCTTCCGGTTTGATCTCTGCATTCCTCGGTAAGGTGTTTTCGTCCGTGGCTCTTTCTTGATTTCTCGGTTCTAGACTTTTCTAGAATTCCTTCCGGCCATGACGGATAAGCCTTCAACTCTCTTAAATCCTCCCATTCTCAAATCTCCGTCAGCTTCTCCTTGAGGGCTCGACCCAGTGCTTAGGTGACCAGTGGTCCAGAGTTTCATTATGATTCTATAAACGTTGCCTACGAAAGTCAAGGAATGGTTTCTTTTTTGGTGGAGTTTGTTTATCTATGCCCTGGAGTTAATGCGTTTAAAAAAACCCACAAACTTGTAAGACGTCTCTTTTTCAATCTGCTTGGCTCTAACCTAGTGGCAGGATGGTCAAATGGTCAGGCATTTGGAGATCTCACTCGCTCCTCCCACCTGGGCTCTTCCAGGCTGAGCCCTACCCGCTCTGCTCAGGGGCCTGAGCCGGCCCCTCCCCCTTCTCCTCCCCTCCCTCGTCCCCTCTCTCCCCTCCAAGGACTGGCCCCCCTGGGGAGCCATCCTGCCCCCTCTCAGCTCCTAGGGGAGCGTGTGCTTCAAAAGCTTCCTGAGAGGTGCACGGCAGTTCATTTTTTCCTCTTTTTGGTGACCTTGCATTTCTGACAATGTTTATATTCCAGTCACATATTTGGCTGATGCTCTCTGTGGGCATAGAATCCAGGCAGGAAATCCTTTTCCCTTAGACTTTTAAGGCGACTGATGACTCTTGTGATCTTCTAGCCTCCAGGGTTTCTAATAAGAAGTCCAATGCCAGCTTGTTAAAAATGTATTAATTTAAATACACGTGCACAGTTTCAAAAATCAAATACAAGCATAAAGCCTAAGAAAAACAAAAAAACGCTGCCTCATGGCTCCACCCCGATCCTGATCCTGCATCCCAGAGGCAACTGCTTTCGATTCTTCTTTTGTCCACGTTTGAAAACAACACACTTACAGGGCTCTTCTTTGACTTCCCAGTTTAGGTATTATCACTGCCTTTCTCTTAGGGACCGGGAAGGTTTACTCCACTGATAAGCCACCCCCACACATGCCACCCCTTCTTCTCCCATCCTCCTAGTAAAACTGTACCACAATTTTCTTTGGTTAAATCAATGTTTACATATGATACTATTTAAACACTATGGTCAACAGAGCCACAGTACATCCTATGACTGTATTTCCTTCCTTGCAGGACTTCTGGGTTTCCCTGGGGATTGTTAGTTGCCTCCTTGTTTTGACTTGCTTGGTTTTCTTTATGCTATCACTCAGGCTCTCTGACAGAGCTCTAATGTTCTTCTCTAGGTAGCCGAGGCCCCAGGCAATGCATGAGTTGTGTTCTCTTTCTTGGCCAGCTCTTCCTGGCGCCCCTTCCCACCCCGTTCCCATGTGCACTGACTGCTTCTAGTCCTGAAGCCCTCGCTGTCCGACTTCCCTATGTCATCACCTTTGTTCTGGTGCTATGTCGTGTCCGACTCTCTGCGACCCCGTGAACTGCAGCACGTCAGGCTTCTTTGTCCTTCACGATATATACCATCACTTTGGAATTCCCCACTTCCTGAATTTTGGATCTTCTTGTGTCTTTGTTTAGTTCCTAATTTTTAGAGAAAGAATGCGTGGGAGATACTTTTTTAAAAATCTGGGGACTTTTGGGACTTTCTTGAAGGCGCAGTGGATAAGAACCTGCCTGCCGATGCAGGGGACACAGGTCCGATCCCTGGTGAGGGAAGATTCCACATGCCTCAGAGCAACTAAGCCTGTGCACCACAACTACTGAGCCTGCCTGCTGCTGGTACTGAAGCCCGAGCGCCTAGAGCCTGTGTGCCATGACAAGAGAAGCCACCACAATGAGGAGCCAGGGCATTGCAGCAAAGAGTGGCCCTGCTCACAGCACCTAGAGAAAGCCCACGCACAGCAATGGAGACCCAGTGCAGCCAAAATAAATAAATTTTAAAAATCTGAACATGTCAAACTTCACCCTCATACTTGATAGGCCAGACACCGAAATCATTTTCCTTCAGAATCTTGAACGTGCTGCTCCAAGATCTCTAGCTTTTGGAGTTACTGTTGAGAACATCAGGGCTTCTGATTCCTGATACTTCATGTGTGATCTCTCTCTTTCTCTCCCATTCTCTCTCTGTTTCTGGAGATTTTTAGGATCTCCTCCAGCCTAATCTAAGCGAACTCTAGAGTGAACGCCAGAATCCCTCAGCCCCTTCCTTAACCTCAGCAGTGTATCTGAAGATTCTCTGGGGTATTTGGAGAACCTAGAGAAAAATCTCTAAATCTAGACACTTGGAGAAAGGAGTGCCCCCAGAAATGGGGGTGACTTCTTGGGTAGCCTGGTGCCAATGAACCAGGACTTCATCTAACCCAGTTCTTCTCAGCCCTGCCTGATAGACCCCCCTCTTCCAGATGGAATGGGTCTGGGGTGGGGCCTGGGCATCTGTGTTTTACCAGCTTATGAGGGGCTTCCCAGGTGGCGCTAGTGGTAAAGAATTTGCCTGCCAATGCAGGAGACGTAGGAGACGCAGTTTTGATCCCTGGGCCGGGAAAATTCCGTGGAGGAGGGCCTGGCAACCCACTCCAGTATTCTTGCCTAGAGAATTCCAGGGATAGAAGAGCCTGGTGGGCTACAGTCCTTGGGGTCGCAGAGTTGGATATGACTGAAGCGACTTAGCACGCACACAGGTGAGCCTAAGCAGTCGGTGCCCAGAGCTGACAACCACTGATCTGACCCACTGGCCTTGTTCAGAGTTAGCGACTTCCTTGTGTGCTACTTATACTTAGTCACTCAGACGTGTCTGATTCTTTTCGATGGCTCAGCGGGTAAAGAATCGGGAAGATCCCCTGGGGCAGGAAATAGCTGCTTCCTTAGTGTTACTTAAAGTGTGGCCTCTCTGAGCAATGGTATCAAATCAAATCCTGCAGAGAGAATTTTGGGTGAAGTAGAAAAGGGAGAAGGCAATGGCACCCCACTCCAGTACTCTTGCCTTGAAAATCCCATGGACGGAGGAGCCTGGTAGGCTGCAGTCCATGGGGTCGCTGAGAGTCGGGCATGACTGAGAGACTTCACTTTCACTTTTCACTTTCATGCATTGGAGAAGGAAATGGCAACCCACTCCAGTATTTTTTCCTGGAGAATCCCAGGGACAGAGGAGCCTAGTGGGCTGCCCTCTATGCGGTCGCACAGAGTCGGACATGACTGAAGCGACTTAGCACCGGCAGCAGCAGAAAAGGGTAGCTTTATTGCTTTGGCAGGCAAAGGGAGACACACCGGCTTCTGCCTTGAAAAACTGTGTGTCTCCATTGCAAAGAAGCTGATGAGGGTTTTTATAACAGAGTCAAGTGTGTGGGGTCACTGACTTGGGTGTGAGCAGGATGGTCTGATTCTTGATGAGCTTCTCTCATCACGTTCATCTGGCCTCAGAGGGTTTCCTGGCTGCTCCTCCCTTGCTTAGCAACTGTTCAAACTCACACTTTGGAACCAGAGACGGTCATGACAGCTCGAGACTTGCCAATAAGAAACGGGGACAGAAAGGCCTGGGAGCCCCACAGGGTCTTGCTCAGCTTCATTAGGACCCTGACTCATTTACAGGGGCTCTGACAGTTTGGAATGCTAAGATGTGACTCTCCACTGCAAAGTTGGGTCCTGGAATTGGGTCTTGGTGGAGCTGAGCCTGTGCTGGAAAGAAGGATCAGCCCTTGTCCTAGAGTCTCAGAATCTCTGGCTGGGCTCTGGGGGATTCCCAAGCCTTTCCCTAGCAAACCAGCACCCCACCTGTCTCACTGTGTGGCTCAGGGTTTGAGTCTTCCTTTTCTCGTGCATTTAAGTGTCTCTCCATCCCAGCAGGAGGAGGGAATGATTCCATTTTCTCGTAAGATCCAGAGCCTCAGGGACAGGCAGGACCCCCCAGGTGTAGTATCAGGTTAGAGACCCAGATTCTAATTCCAGGGCTTTCCTACTTAGCCAGCTCCCTCCTGTATCATTCATTCATTCCACAAACACTCTTAGTTCCCAGCTCTCTGCTGGGAGGACACTGGGGAATGTCCTCTTGTTCGGTGCTGCTGTTGCTCAGTCTCTCAGTCGTGTCCAGCTCTTTGCGACCCCATGGACTGCAACATGCCAGGCTTCCCTGTGCTTCACTATCTCCTGGAGCTTGCTCAAACTCATGTCCACTGAGTCGGTGATGCCATCCAACCATCTCATCCTCTGTCACCCCCTTCTCCTTCTGCCCTCCATGTTTCCCAGCATCAGTGTCTTTCATAATGATCAGCTCTTCGCATCAGGTGGCCAAAGTATTGGAACTTCAGTCACAGGCCTTCTAATGAATATTCAAGGATGATTTCCTTAAGGATTGACTGGTTTGATCTCCTTGCTGGCCAGGGACTCTCAAGAGTCTTCTCCAGCACCACAGTTCAAACGGCGGTAGACAAAGAGGTGGACCCAACTGATGGTTTGGTTGGTAAAGTTACGCATGTCACAGCTTCTGCCCAACTGCGGGCTTGCCTGGGGACTGGAGGCGGTGGGGGGCAACTTTACTATAGCCCAGCCTCGCCCAGATCAGGTCACAGGAGGAATTACTGTTACTGCTGTTGTTGCATCAAACAGGAGGGAGCAGGCTGGAGAGAGTGGGAAAGGCTGGTCTTGGAACTGGCAGGAGCCACATTAACAATTAAGGTCTTCACTGACTTCATTTCCACCATCAGAGCATGAAATATTCAGCAGCGGAGGAGGCTGGTCTCCGATCTCCACAGAGGGCAGGGCCGGAAGGGCAGCTGCCCAGGCCTGGCGGGCAGGGCATCTAGAGGCTGAGGTGGGGCCTGGGGGTGGGAGTGGGGGGTCTCTGGGGGCGTGGCCCAGAGGTATCTCAGGCAGATGGTGCAGCCACAGACCCCAACGAACACAGCTGGGAGGGTCCCAGAGAAGGACGGACTTTGTCCTGGAGGAGGGTACAGCTGTAGGCGGGCAGATGGAAACCCCATCACAGGTGGGACTGCTCGCCTGGGCTTCCCCCTTCCTAGCGCAGTGATGAGGGTCACAGAGAAGCGCCGCTGGCCTCAGAGACCACGCGTCTGGGGTCTGGAACTGATCACCTGGAGTAAATCCTGTGTATCTGACAAGTTAGCATGAGTCATGTCTCACTGGTATCTCTGCACATTTGAAAGTGTCAATTTCGATAAACATTTCAAAGAAGTCACAGTGGGCAAACCTGCTCTACTGTTTCTTCCTCCCGCCCCCCAATATACTGGGCACCTCCAGTATGAAATTTAGCCAGGGTTTCTCTTGTGCTCTGAGAGCCACGAGGGTACAGACCCAAGAGAAGCTCGTGTTTGTGAGCATGAGGACACAGACGGCAGCACTGCTGTTACAGCAGAAAACTAGAAACAAAGGTCCTTCAGCGGGAGAAGAGAAGTCAAGGTAATGTGTTCCTGCGACGGGAATTAGACGGCGGAGTTCTCAGCTGGGGAGGTTTCGCTCTCAGCGGCCATTTGGCAAGGTCTGGAGACATTTTTGTTCTTGTTTTTTAATGTTTATTTTATTCTGGAGTATAGTTGATTTGCAATGTTGTGTTGGTTTCAGTTGTACAGCAAAGTGGTTCGGTTATATTTATCTATTCTATTTCATTTAGGTCAGTATGGAATACTGACTAGAGTTTCCTGTGCTATACAGTATATTTCTTTTATATATAGTTCCCTGGGTTGGGAAGATCCTCTGGAGGAGGGCATGGTAACCCACTCCAGTATTCTTGCCTGGAGAATCCTATGGGTGGAGGAACCTGGTGGGCTATAGTCCATAGGGTCTCAAAGAGTCAGACACCATTGAAGTGTATCTGTTAATTCCAAACTCCTAATTTATCCCTCCCCGGCACCTCCTGCCTCTGGTAACCATGAATTTGTTTTCTGAGTGTCTGTTTCTATTTTATAAATGAGTTCATTTGTATCACTTTTTTAGGTTGGAGACATTTTTGGTTTTCACAGTAACAGGGGCAGGGGTGTCACTTCCATCTAATGGGTCGAGGCCAGAGAAGCTGGTAAACATCTTACACTGTGGAAGACAGCCCCTCCCCGCCCCTACAACAAAGACTTCTCCAGTTCAAACTGCCAACGGTGCTGAGGCTGGGAAACCTCGCTCTACAGCCAGCGGTGCAAATAAATGAACCCTAGCGACATATTTCAACACAATAATGCATGACTTAAAAGCTTGCTGCCAGAGAACACATGAAGTATAATACCATTTGAATAAAGTTCAAAAGCATTCAAGATTAGCAGTATATTACAAGGGGGAAATATAGCACTATGAGATACAGGAACAAGCAATGCAACATTTAGGATCGTGCTCACTCTGGGGTCAGGTGGGCTGGCCAGGTGACCTGGGAGGGGCTTCAGGGGCCAGTGACATCGGTGATTCCTTAAGCTGGGCAGTAGGGTTCCAGGCACCTGCATTGCAGTTTGGTGCGGTAGGAAATCACTCGTAATGAGAAGACTAGTGTTTTGAAGTGCACGGAGCTGGGAGCCCATCCTTCAAACAGCTCTCCTCTCTAGGTTTCCCCGAGGGTTCCTCCCCTCCCCCTCCCCTCCACCTTCCCCTCCCCACTCCACCAGTGCTTTGCTCCTGGGGGCAATGTCAGCAGCTGCAGGGGAAGGAGGGTATTTCATTGGTTCCAGAGGGGAAGGGAGAGGCAGGGAGGGATCCCCCACAACTGAATTGATCCCTAAAGGCAACTTTCTGCCACCTCCACCCTGGCCTCTGGCCAGCCTGGCTTTGCAGTCTTCTGACTGTGTCTCAGCCTCAGCTGACTCTCTCTGATCCATTCTTCCCCTCACAGCTCCAGTCACTTGCTCTTTATCAAACAAAACCTTCCAGGTCTCTCTTCTGCTCTGTACTCTCCTGTGGCTCCCACTGCCCTTAGGTTGAGTGCGTGCCTGTGCTCAGTTGCTTCAGTCGTGTCAACTCTGTGTGACGCCAGGACTGTAGCCCACCGGGCTCCTCTGTCCGTGGGATTCTCCAGATAAGAATACTGGAGTGGGCAGCCATTTCCTTCTGCAGGGGATCTTCTCGATGCAGGGATCGAACCCCTGTGTCTTACATCTCCTGCTCTGGCAGGCGGGGCAGCCATTTCCTTCTGCAGGGGATCTTCTCGATGCAGGGATCGAACCCCTGTGTCTTACATCTCCTGCTCTGGCAGGCGGGGCAGCCATTTCCTTCTGCAGGGGATCTTCTCGATGCAGGGATCGAACCCCTGTGTCTTACATCTCCTGCTTTGGCGGCGGGTTCTTTCCACTAACACCCTTAGGTCAACGTTGAGGCTTTTGCCTGTGACATCGGTGGTTGTGGAAGCTGTGCAGTGCATCACCGACTTCCTGATCTCCAGCACCCAGGGGCCTGGCAGCTGGGTAAGGATGTGAGTGAGTGAGCCCACCCTCCCCCTAGACCTTCCAGTGCTGTGCTCCAGGAGCTGATATCCCAGTAAACTTGCCTGCTAGTGGCCCAGAATCACTGCAGTTTCCCCACTTAAAAATGTGAGAATTGAGACCCTTCATCACTAAACCTGATATTCTGTGCTGCACCCATCCCAGAAGGAAGTCGGTGGCAGCCCATGGCCATAGCTGGCATCCTTTGTAGCCCTGTTTGCCAGGGGCAAGCACTAGACTTCTTGGACAGCCCTTGTTTCAATGTACCTCAGGGTTTGCATCTGGAAAATGGGTGCAAATGTCCTTGTGGGAAGATTCTCCTGATCCAGAGGGTGGGGAGAATGAACAGGGAGGAGAGGCACATTTCTCCAAGCTTTGACACTAGCCCTGTGAAGGAAGGCTCAGAGGAGAAAACTGGCTCAGAGAGGGTAAGAGACTGGCCTAAGGTCACCCAGCAGGTGGGTGAGAGAAGAGCTGTGAGACAGAGCTAACAACACACAGTGATTGATCTGTCAGCAGGGAGAGCTGGGAAGCTCTACCCATACCCAGTGGTCCCTCCAGAGGCGCAGGGAGTCTCTCTGGCTTGGGGACAATGGGGAAGGTGGAAGCAGGAGGAAGCGGGTGATGGGCGTGGTGCGGGCAAAGAGCAGGCCTCCCCGTCATTGAACCAGAGTCACAGTGAAAAGGGTGTTGCCGAGCAGTGGCGTGCAGGAGGCTGCAGTCTATGGACTCAGAAGGTCGTGGGTTTGAACCTCAGCTCATTCACTTGCTTGCCTTGTGACCTGGGACAAGTGACCTAGCCTGTGAGCCTTGGTTTGCCCCTCTGTAAAACGGGGATTGAGGACTGCATTGAGGACTCGGTGGGGCAGTCCCTGTGAAGCCTTGCCCAGGGCTGGGTAGATACATAGCAAGTGCTCCGCAAACACTGCCCTTTATTGGTACCGATTCCAGTTGCTTCTCCCTCGGCCCTGATTTCACTGCGGCCTCTCAGCTGTGCATGGTGACTTCCCCGGTTCAGGAGTGCAGGGTGGGATCAGAGAAGAAGCCCCAGAGCCCGGCCCCGGACCTGTCAGCTGCCATCGCCTCGCTGACCTGCAGAAATCCTCAGCCACCACACAAACCTCCACTGGCCACACCAGAGTCCTTGGACATCCACCACCCTCTGAACACTGCCCATACGTGTGCACTCAGTGATCTGAGCTTTGTGGAGACAAACAACACAGCCAATAGGAATCCAAGTTAAATCCTCCAAGGTGTTAATGATGTTGTCATTCTGATCATTACGTGAGGGCTGGTTTAGGACCCCCAGCACCCACTGGGTGTGTGGTAAGAGGTGATGGTTATTATTATTGCTGCTGCTGCTCTTAGCCGTCAGAGCCCCAGGAAGGGGCCACACTTCCCCTGGAACTATCCCCTGCTGTTCTCTGCCTCTTTCTACCCCTCACCATTGCTCACCTCTGGGCCTTGGCTTTGCTGCTGCCTCCACCTGGATTATCTTAACCCTCTCCTTCCCCATCTACAGTCTGATAAACTCTTACTCTTTAAGATTCCCCTCGGGTAGGGGTGGGGGTGGGGGTCACCGCCTCCGTGGCCTCAGGATGCTCCTACAATGACGTGTTCTGCTCCTCTCTTCTGTGGTACTTACCACACTGCGTTTGCAATGCATATCTGATTGTACACATACATATGCATTTATGCATAAACAATTAATTATGTTTGTGTGTTTAGGAAATCAATGAATGAAAGTGACCTTAGGCAAGTCATTTCCCTGCTGGGGCTCAGTTTCTTCATCATCAAATGTGGGATTCAGACTCAACTGAACATGCATTTACTCAGCAAACAGCAAAGAGTGGCTGCTGGGAGGTCTATGCTCAGGGCCCAGCCACAGAGGGATAAGAACCCCCTTTCCCTCCCAGTGTGGAGACAATTTACTTACCCTAGTGTGCTCTTACCATTTTCCAGGTTCACAGACCGTGTGATCGGGAATCATTTTGTCTACTAAGTGCACTGGCTGTCACCCTAGCTGGCTCTCCAAAGCATTTGTGTGGCTTTAAATGGACACACACAGCCCTGGAGATTCAGAAGAAAAAAAAAAATTGAGGGAGTGGTGAGGAGTGGTGGTGGTGCATCTTTATTTTTTTCCAAGACCCATAGCTCCTTTCCTCACTACCCTTTCCTAAACATCAATCTATACAGAGAGAGGGGCGGAAGGGTGAGGAAGGGAGCGGTGAATCTGTACTAGCCTGCGACACCACACCCCCACCTCTTTCCCACATATGGGCCAGAAAAAGAAAAGAAAGTGTTAGTCAGTCAGACCTGTCCAACTCTGTGCGGCCCCATGGACTCTAGCCCACACAGGCGTCTCTGTCCGGGGGATTTCCCAGGCAAGAATATTGGAGTAAGGTTTGCCATTTTCTTCTCCAGGGGTCTTCCTGACCCAGGGATCAAACCCAGGTCTCCTACACTATAGGCAGCTTCTTTACTGTCTGAGCCATCAGAGGGAAGCTCTTAAAAGGCAAATCGGGTTATGTTGTGTCCTGCTAATGCTCCCCCACAGCTTTCCCAGCTGCCTTAGAATCACGGATGATCTGGCCTCTCTGACCTCATCTCTCACACCTCTTCCTTGAATAGGCCACTAAAAGCCAACCCTAGGGCCTCTGCACTAGCTGTTCCCTTTACCTGGAGTGCCCTCCCCCTTATCTTTGTCCTCCGTCACTCAGGCAGCAGCTTAGACCGCACCTCCTCAGAGGTCCTCCCTGACTACGGGATCTAAAGTAACTGATAATCACTTTCTGCGACAGCAGCTGGTCTTAATCCCCTGCACAGCACTTATTACAGCCTCACAGTTCTCCAGTTTGTGGATTTTCTTCTCGCCCCTCCTCCCCGCAGAGTGCAAAGACCCCCACAGCGGGCAGTGGCCGCCGGTCCCCTAGAGAATCCCCCAGTGGTCCAGAAGAAGCCTGGCTTAGAGGAGGCGCTGTACACGGTTGTCCAATGAATGGCTGGGTCTCTGTAAGCCGGGACAGCCGCTGCCGCGCGAGCGCGCGCGCCGGGCCGGGGCGCTCTCTGTCGAGGGCGCGGGTTTTATCTCCAAGCGGGTCCCGGGGGGAGGGACGCCCCTCTCCGCCCGCTTGGCAGCAGACTCGCCGTAAATGCACTTCAGGGATGCGAGGATAACGAGATGGATTCGCACAAGCTGGTGGGGGGAGACCCGGTTGCCAGGCGAGGCAGCCGGTGGGGAGAGTTTTTTTTTTTTTTGCCGTGGAATGGGCGCCCCCGCCCCGAGTTAAGACCCCAGTGAGAGACCTTCCCCTCCCCAGTGGTCTCCACGTCGCGAGTCACAGATTCCCTCCCGCATTCCGGGACGAGCGGTCGGGTTGGCGGGGGAACGGTGCGTGTTCCTCAAGCCCTCGCCCTCTCGGGGCAGGGAGGAGGGTACGGGACCTCGATCCGGGACGGCGGGTGAGGCCCCCTGGCCCTCCTGGGGCGCACACGCCGGCGCCGCAGCCCCCGGCTTGAGTGGAAAACGCTGCAACCTCGGCGCACTCCGGGCTGGGGACCACGGTGGAGACCGGGGTAGAGGAGGAGCCGGGGGTCGGGAAGCGGACAAAGAGCCGCTCTCCGCCGGGGAGAGAGACCCCCCGGGCCTGAGTCCTATTGTCCGCCGTATCTCAGACTAAGCTGGACTCTGGTGCCCTCGGCAGAGAGAAGGGGAGCTGTCCTTCCGATCATGGGTATTTGTTTATTCGGGGCGGGGGACGGCGGGCGGGGCGCGCGGGCCCAGGAAGGGGCTGGGCGCCCTTTTCCACGCGTCTCCTTTAAGGGAAGCCCTGCCCTACCTTTCCCACCGTCACCCCCGCCCCTCCCCGCAGCCGTACCTGCATTTTAAAAGCGTCCTGTAGCCCTGGGATTGGCGGAGGCCGCGTCCTCCGGCCGCAGAAACTTGAACCGCGGAGGAGGGGGGCGGTGGGCAGCCCGGGGGTGGACTGTACCATCTCCCGCGGCGTCCCCCGAGTGCGCCCCGCCCCTCCCACACACCCCCGAGGAGGCCCAATCGAACGGGCGCGGGGGTGGGACCACGGCTCGAGCCCGCCTCTGGCTGGGCGTCGGGCGGGCGGGCGCACAGCGCGGGGGAGACGTGGGGACCCGCCGCGCCTCTGCTCGCCCGCCCGCTCACTACCCCCCGGAGGCGGGGCCCGGGCCTCGTGCGCCCCGCCCCTTGCCCGCCCGGAGTAGGCGGGGCGGCTGGGGCTCCGGAGCTGGGCCGGGGGCGGGCCTCCGCCTGCTTAGCCGGAGCCGGGAGAGATCCCGGCACCTCGGCCGCCGACGCAGCAGCGCTCCCAGCTCGCCGTGTCTCGAGACGCACCGATTCCCCGGGGCGGCCCGGGCGGCGGGCAGGCACTGCGTGAGGGCGCGCGAGGCAGCGCGGGGCGGGCCGCACGCTCCCCCCGGCCGCCACCACCACCCCCACCCCACTCCGCCGCCCGCGCGCGGACCGGCCCAGCGCAGCCCCGGCACGGGGAGCGCCGGCCGGGCGAGGGCGCGGGCGATGCCGCGGTGACGGCCCCGCCATGGCGAAGCCCCCGGCGGCAGCGGCAGCGGCGGCGGCGGCGTCGGAGGAGCTGAGCCAGGTGCCGGACGAGGAGCTGCTGCGCTGGAGCAAGGAGGAGCTGGCGCGGAGACTGCGGCGCGCGGAGGGCGAGAAGGTGGGCCTCATGCTGGAGCACGGCGGCCTGATGCGCGACGTGAACCGGAGGCTGCAGCAGCACTTGTTGGAGATCCGCGGCCTCAAGGACGTGAACCAGCGGCTGCAGGACGACAACCAGGAGCTGCGCGAGCTGTGCTGCTTCCTCGACGACGACCGGCAGAAGGGGCGCAAGCTGGCGCGCGAGTGGCAGCGCTTCGGGCGCCACGCGGCCGGCGCCGTGTGGCACGAGGTGGCCCGCTCGCAGCAGAAGCTGCGCGAGCTCGAGGCGCGCCAGGAGGCCCTGCTGCGCGAGAACCTGGAGCTCAAAGAACTGGTGCTGCTGCTGGACGAGGAGCGCGCGGCGCTGGTGGGGGGCGCGGGCGGCGCGGGCGGCGGCGGCGGCGGCGGCGGCGGCGCCGGCTCCCGCAGTTCCATCGACAGCCAGGCCAGCTTGAGCGGGCCCCTGCCCGGCGGCGCGGCGGGCGCGGGTACCCGGGACGTGGGCGACGGCAGCAGCACGTCGAGCGCGGGTAGCGGCGGCAGCCCCGACCATCACCACCACGTCCCGCCGCCGCTGCTGCCTCCCGGGCCGCCCAAGGTCCCGGACGGCAAGGCCGTCGCCACGCGCCGGTCCCTGGATGACCTTTCGGCGCCGCCGCCTCACCACCGAAGCATCCCCAACGGCCTGCACGGTAAGGACGGCGCCCGCCGGGCAGGGCGCGTCTCGGGAGCAGAGCCCTTTCCCTCGCGGGCGGCCGCCACTCCGGACCCCTCCTCCGGCCGGCGTCGGAGAGATCGCCATCCCGCCCGCGGTGGGGCTTTTTTTTTTGGTGCTGAGTTTTCCGGTTAAGCGATGGAGGCGTGTCCCTGCCACGCTGAATCCGCAGCCTGTCCGGGACCCCCAGACTCCTCAAAAGTTTCTCCAATCTGGGACCGTAGGGCTGGCTGGAGGTGCCGCAGCTCTGCCTGGAAACCCTGGCCCGGGACCGGGAAGTTTTTAATGAGGAGGCGGGGGGCGGGGGGGGGGGAGTGAAAGTGAAATTTTCCCTCTTCTTGGAACAACAGGCAGCCCTCAAGCAATGATCACCTGTGTGCCGGGGCGGAGCTGGCATTCCACCTGGGTTTCTCCGTGCTGTCTGTCCCAGGGAAGGGTCACAGGCCGCTGGGCCCAGAGTGCTGAGGTCGGAGAACCTTCCTGGTTTGCTATTACTCCTGCCTTTCTCAGCGCTCCCCTGACTCTCCCTGGGAGCGGGGACCTTTCTCAACTGAGGCTCTTAAGATTTCCCAGAAGAATATAGGCTTGGACTGGATCCTGGCGTTGTGTCTCCTCGGGCCTCAGTTTCCTTATCTGTAGAATGGAGCTGGTAAGCCCTACCTCCCGGATTTGAGGCAGAGATAAAAGCCTCTGAAGGGGTCTGTAAACTGCTGCTTACTTTCCTGGAAGTGCCGATGTTGGCAGCAGCGGCTGGGGTGTGGGTGGGAGGACCTTTGGCCTCGGGAAAGCCCAGCTACTGTATTCCAGCCCATGTGACTGCTGGGCCCCAAGCACTCTGTAGGAGTGGGGCAGCTGGTCACCCTCCCCATCCCCAACCCTCTGATCGGTGGCTGTCCCTCCTGCCTCGCTCCTCTCCCTCCTCCCTGTCTTTCCACATTTTTGGTGGCTTGGCTCCTGCTTCTGGTGGCTGTTCCTGCTGCCTGAACTATTTGCCTGAAGGTGGAGATTAAACAGCCCTTTCTGGTTCTCTTTGAAGGCTTTCCTAGTTCAGAGAAAATGTATCTAGGCCTTAAATGACTGTTCTTCCCCTGAGTGACAGCCTGGGAGCCGGGTGGGGACGGGACACGCTCTCTTTGCTTTGGTGGCCAAGTGGGCTCTGCAGGTGCCTTGGGGTTGGGGGTAGGGTGGGAACTGGACCCCTGGGGAGGTGGGGCACTAGCCCTTGGCAGTTTTTATTTACCTTCCTAGCCTGTGAGTTGGGGCAGGGCTAGGTGTAGAGGCATATTTTGTTACTGATTAGCAATCTAAGGCTACAACTTGGGTTTCTCTCCAGTGACTCTGTATCCACCCCACCTCCCACCAGCAAGCTCCTTAAGGCCAGTGGGAGTAGCTCAGAGTTAGGTGGTTTGCACCATTTGGGGAATGAGGAGTCACAGTCTCAGCCTCTCTGGTCTTGTTTTCTGGGGCTGGGGTGGAGGGGTGGGGCTTGGGAGGGTCAGATTTCTGGGCCTCGGTTTCCCCAAGTGCAGTAGGAAGTGAAGACTGCGGCAGTCTGTGGCTAGGAAGAGAAATGTTTCTGGTTTTCAGCTGCGTCATCAGTGACACTTGGCAAGGGTGTTTCTCTGCAGGGCACTAAAGTGTCAGGGCATATTGGCAGAGAAGTTCTGGCATATTTTGGACAAGGAGATGTGGACCCTGTCTTTGTTAGCTGCTGCTGTCAGCAGAGCAGCTGTGGAGGACTGGATCCCAACTGAGGTTTCCCAGCCCACTGAGGGGCAGGGTGGGTTCGAGCTGTAGGTTTTCCTGTAGAACCCACGCTCCCCCAAGACCCGTGCACACAGGGAGCAGGACTGCCACAGATTCTGTGGTGACACAGCTTTGGGTCGGGGTGAAATAAGCACTCAGCGTTATGATCACAAATTTCACTCATCAGTGGGATTGTTGTCAATTTAGTTTTGTCTCAAAGTTGAGCGTAGCCTTGACATGTTCTCCCAACAGTATGAGTGGGATGTCTGGAAACAAGGAAAGTCCCTTCTCTTCAAAGCCACTCTTCTGCCCTTGGACCTGTAGTTTTGGGTGGAGAGCAAGCTGGAGATGAGGCAGATAACAGGCCCCAGTCTGGGTGGTGATGAAAGTGGAATCAGATAACAGACTGGTGCCTCAGATCGTTTGCCCTCTCAACCTATCCTCACAGGAACCCTGCGAGGCAGTATTATCCCCATTTTACAGTCAAGCAAGTAGAGGCTCAGAGATGTTCTGAGCAATTCCTGGGAAGGCAACTGAGATTGCAGTGTCAGTTGTCAGTTGCCTGGGTGGTGCTGCGGGGGTCCTGTACTGCTCAGGCCCCGGGGTTGGCTCTCATCTCTGGCCTGTGGTCATTTTGGCTGATAATATTCATCAGCAGACACTGCTGACTCCCCGTTCTCAATTCCGGCTCACGTTTGCCCTGCTTCTCCTGTCCCAGCAAATGTCACTTCCTTATCAGTGACCCCTGAGCAGATGGTTGATAACCTCCGTGCCCGGAGGGCTCAGACAATCTCCTGTTTGAATCTCTTCCCGCTTCCCTCCAGCCAGGGACTTCACTTTCGCAAGCCTCTCTCTGCTCCTCTTCTGTAGAGGGGGTCCTCCTCTATCCCTGCAGGCAGTGGGCCTCAACTGTTGTCAGGACCTTGTCATGCATGTTTCTCCCAAGGATCCTCATGAGAAAGAGAGGGACCTGTT
The DNA here is from genome assembly GCF_029378745.1 of Bos indicus. Lineage (NCBI taxonomy): Eukaryota > Metazoa > Chordata > Mammalia > Artiodactyla > Bovidae > Bos > Bos indicus. The sequence continues at coordinate 64,657,413 of NC_091780.1, read as the reverse complement.
GGGGGTTTGCCAAATAGACATCGGCCCTTCTCTTTGAAACTCTGTTTGCTGTTTAGACAGACAGCTCTCCCAAGCTGGTGTCTGGTTGCACCTCCTGGGGCTCAGTGGCCCTGTAGTCCTGTCCCGAAGCTGCAGGGTACCTGCAGCCCTGCTGGGCGCCCTCGGGGCCCTAAGAGGCTGTGGTGGGTGGCGGCCCATCTGTATTCCAGGTCCTCCCAGGCTGGGCCTGTGCCTGACCGGCCTGTGAATAGGAATTCAAATAGCCCTTAGTCTTTTTTTTTCTTTTTCTTTTTTGACAGAGGTCTGGGCTGAGCTGATTAAAGTCTGGACTGGGATGCTCTTTGCTCTAATTTAGTGGTGGGGAGGTGGGGGCAGACTGGGACAGGCAAACCCCAAACATCAGAAAGTCAGGTTTGCATTTTGAACTAATGCAGTTTTCAAACAAAAGTTATTTTTAACAGTTCTCCCATTCCCCTCCCTGTCCCGCGTGTCCCACCTTCTTTCTTCCTCCCGCCGCCCACCGTGTGCCCATTCACCTCCATCCCAGCCCTCCCATAACATCACATGGCCCACTCCCCCTTCCGCTAACCCCAGAACGAGGGCCTCCAGCCCTTTGTACAGGCCCCGTTTATACCTTTAAAAGTTTGCATGAAGAGTTTGAGCTTCTCAAAATAAGATGTGTTTGTTCTCCTGCTTGTATGTTTTTTTTTTGTTGTTGGTTTAAAGGGAGGATAGAGTGAGGGTGGTCTGGGTCTTTAAAAAAAGACGGAGCCTCTGACCTTGAATAGGTCTTTTATGAGGGGATCCCAGCTCAGCAGCCCCGGCTAATGTGCAGCTTTTCCTAAACCCAGCCAGGCCTAGGGGCAGAGGTCAGTGAAGACAAGGAGGCGGGGTTGAATAAGCCTTTCCCCCTCCCTCCCCATCCTGACCCCACCAGCCATCCCTGGCTTTGGGGTACTGTGCCCCCAGGGCCAGGAGCTCGCTGGCTGGTAACCCGGGGCAGGTGCCCTGTGCCTCACAGTTTAATACCTACCACAGAGCATCCCAGTCCCAACTCCATTGTGTTCAGAGCTCCCAAGTGGTCCCACATCGCAGATGGAGAAACTGAGGTCTGGAGAGGTGTGGTGACTAGCTCCCAGTCCTGTGGCCTGGCTGGGGCAGAGAGGAGTGGCTGGATCAGTCCAGCCTGCCGCCCCCCTGAGCCAGGACAGGCTGAGGACCACCCCCACCTCTTTGGGAGGCCCCACCAGTAGTGGAAGTCTCCTCGGAGCTTAATCCTGGCAGGGCCCCTGTGACCTGTAGATGGACCCAGGCAGGCTGGGGCCCGTGTAGCTAAGGTGTGGCTCCCCTTCTCAGGCCAGACCCAGAGCCTCAGTCTTGCTGTCCTGTTTTCCTTGCCTGAAGTTCCCGGCCCCAGAGATCTGTGGATGGGAAAGTGCCAGCTTCCGTGCACCGGGTTGCTCCTTACTTCTGTTTTCATTCCCTGGCTTCCCTGCCAGACAGCTTCCCTCTGCTGTCACAGCCCCACCAGGCCCCTCACTCAGGGCCTGGCCTCTGAGTTCCTAGGACACAGACTTGGTTTTATGTTGATCCTGGAGTGGCGTGATTAAACCCTCCACTGCTCATGGTCTGTGTTTTGTACCCGTGGGGGATTTCCTATGCTCTGCTTGTCCTCCTCATTGGCACAAAGCATTGGGGGCCTGGACCCTGCTCGAGTTCTGGGACCTCTGTTTTCTCATCTGCAAAGTGGGAAGCTGTGACCTGCCTTCTGGTTGAGGAAGGAGGAGCGTAGGGTTGTGTCTAAGGTGAGCAGCGTGTAAGAGGAGGCAGCTTACTGCACATGGAAGCCTCGATTTCCTCATCCGTGTCCCGAGAACTGAGCCTCAAAGGATGGGCTCAGGGACTTCCCACTGTCACCTGGACTCCTGCAGACTTGCCTCCTCAGGGTGGGGCTGCGGGATCCCCATCACATGCTTGTAAAGGGGTCCTTGTGCCTGCCCCCTGTCACAGCCACAGGAGTCCTTGTCCGGTTGAATGGAAGAGGGTGGCATTCCAGCCTCAGAAGCAGGTCTGCAGGTGGATCTGGACCAGGGGTGCCGAGAGCCCAGGACCTGCAAGATGTTTTCCCAACCTGCAGGCAGGCAGGGGGCTGGAAGCCTCTTGGGAACAGCAAGAGCCAGTGTGTTGAGCCAGGAGATGAAGGGCTTTGGAGTTGGTGAACGGCCACTAGATGGGCCGTCAGCCCAGGGGCGTTAGTGCTGTGTGCAGACCCCCAAAGTTCCAGCAATTTGGACTTCAGCTCCCGCAAATAAGCGTGGTCCAGGTGGACCTGGTTGCCTCTGGAGGTGGGGAGCTCCCCATCAGGAGAGGCATGCAAACCCAGGGCATTCCCGAACCCCCTGCAGGGAAGCGCTCAGACAGCTGGGTAGCTGGTTGTGCGAGTCTAGAACAGAGCAGAGAATAGTCTGGAGGCGGGTGGGTGGGGCAGGTTGTTGAGAGAATTCGCCCTTCGAGCAGGAAGGAAAACAAGAGCAGACGTTTGAGCAGTTACTCAGTCTGAGAGTGCCACGCGCGGTGATTCATGTAGCTGGGCTTGGGGAGTGGCAGCTTGGGAGTGTCCATCTGGAGTCTGTTGTGGTGTGGGCTGGGTTGGGGGCCTCCAGGGTCACAGGAAAGAACCTTCTCTGCAGGTCCTCAGACTAGGCGTGTCTGCCCCAAAGCCCCGCCTGCCTCCCTGTGACTCCTGATGTCTGGGGTCAGGGGCTCCACCCTGAGCTATTGGGGTGCTCAGGCAGAGCGGCACCTGTGGGCGACACACCCTCTCTCTCTGCAGCCTCACTGTGCCTGTCCATGGAATACTTACACCGATGGTGGCTCTGCCCACACCTACAACCTGGGTGCCGGGGAGCGGGTTGCGGGGAGCGGTGGGGAGGGGGGGTCCCTGCAGGGAGTGCCCTGGGATTTCAGAGCTGGGAAGAAGGCAGCACTTATCTCCTTGGAGCGAGGTAATGACAGGACCCCACTGGCTTCCCTGAAGCCTGGCGATAGAGGAACAAGTTGGTCTGCGAAACAGACCTGATGCTCTTTTGATCGTGAACAGGCAGGAATGGGCCCCCACACCCTCAGCTTCCAGGCACTGAAGCTGGTCACTGTCATCTGTCCCTTCTTGCTGTTCTCTGCTGCCGCAGGCAGGCAGGCAGGGGCAGGAGGGTGGAGGGCAGGTCTGGAGCTGGGTCAGTTCCCTGGTGATGGATGCCTGCCTCTTCTTGAGCAACTCACTGTTGGTCTCCACTGTCCAGGGAGCAGGGCAGAAAGATTAGGAGTTGTATTGATTCGTTGGTAAATGTTCTTGGGATCACCCTGTGTATGGTGTTTAAGCAGACATGTGGAGTGTCGTTTAACCAGAGCAGAGGCCAGGGGCCCTGGGGAGTAGGTGAGGGTCTGTTTCCCTTTCCTCCTTCCTGCTTCCCCATTGGCCAGAGGCCCTGGTCATTTGTTATTTCCTGAATTCGAACGTGGGCTTTCCCCTCCTCTGTTGCAATGCGGGGTTGCGTCTTAGAATCAGCGTGTGTGTTTACTGCAGGGTCTTCCCCTCCCTCGCTCTGGAAAATCGGGCATCTGTGACTGATGGTATCTTAGACAGGAGGAAATGCCATGCCTGGGAAAGCCGGAAACTTGGGAGCAAACTGCTCGGAGCCCTAAAGGCTCTCAGAGGAGACTGGGAAGGGAAGGGGACCCGCCCCAGGCTTGGCCACACCGGTGCCGAGACCCACCGGGGCAGGGGTGGGGTGGGGTGGTAGGGGTCCCCGTTTCTGCTGAGGAAGGGGCTCAGAGCAGAGAGGCAAGTCACATCAGGTCACTTGGGGGTGGGGAGGGGGGCGTCCACGTGAAGCTGCAGCCTGTACCCCGGCCACCGCTGTGTGACTTTATCATGCTCCCTTCGCTGCTCTCGCAAGTGCCCTGGTTTGGCTCTCAGCCTCTTCGGGGGTGCCTGGAGCTGAGTGGAGGGGGGTGGCTGGGGCTGGGAGCTGAGACGGAGCAGGTCCATGCAAGCAGAGGAGAGGAGGGGAGAGGCCAGGTGTGGAGGGAGGAACAGCTGGAGCACTGGCACATCTGGCTCGGCGGGGCGGCGCTGACTGCGCGTGCTGGGGCAGGTGGCTCTGTGGCACTGCTCTCACCGCGTCCCCCGCTGCAGTCCCTGGGCTGGGCTCTTCCAGCTGTGAGCGGTTCCAGCTGTGACCTTCTCTCGGAGAGTTTTTCTGCAGTCAGCTGTCCCGGGCGCACTCAGAGACTGCCACTTTCCATAGTCCGTCTGCTCCCTTCCCCTTGCACCCCGCTGAACACACACACGGGGGCCCCACTGCTGATACAGTCCCCACGTCTGGGGCGGCTTCAGGGGCATGGGTGTGCCCCCTCCCACCCCCCAGGTCAGGGCTCTTTGTGTGGATCGAACAACGCAGAGCCAACGGCCACAGCCCCCTCGTGAACTGACCTCACGCAAGCCCCGTCTTCTCTCTGGGCCCTCGTTTTGCCCCTCTGTAAAATGGGAAGCTTGGGTGGGCCATGCCCAGGGTGCCAGAGACCCTCACATCCTCTGGCCCCTTGACTCAGCATTCCTAGAACTGGCAGAACCACAAGGAACGGGCCACCTGCCCTGCCTGTCCTGCCTCTGGCCGTCACCTTTGTGGTTAGGTCTCTTGCAGGGGCAGGTCTGGGTGGTGGCAGGGCTGTGGCTGCCGTGATGACAGGTGGGCACCTCTCTGTCCAGCACTGAGGCCAAAGCCAGTGGCTGGCCAGCCTGTCCTCGTGAGGAGCCATGGTAAGGGCCCCGGTGGAATTACCTGCCCCTGCCATCTGATCGCCTTCTGCAGGCCTGGGTGCTGCTAGAGGAGAGCGCTGGGCTCTGGTCCCCTGGTGTGGGTTGTCCGGGACAAGACTGGCTGTTCTGGACGTACGTCATTTGCTGTCCTGTCTGTCCCCAAGCCCATAACCTTCCCCAGGGCAGGGTCCAGTCGTCCTGGCATGTGGTAAGTGCGCAGTAAATGGTGGGATGAGAAATGAGCAACCCAGAGGCGTTGGATGAGTTCTCCCTCTGGTTTTAAACCCAATGGTGGTCCATCCGCTTTGGCCACCTGCCTTTCTTTCTTTCTTTTTTTTTTTTCCATTTGTGCCATTTGGCGTCAAATGGCCTTGAACTACTTAAAAAAAAAAACCATATCACCTCCCTAACCCCCAGGGTGGTGACTTGTGCTTCCCACTGCCCACCCCTTCCCTGCCCCCCGACTGTTGCCTTTTAACAGCTCCTTAGAAGTACATCTTTGCTTTTATCAGTGGTTCTCAACCTTGGCTGCATATTAGACGTCACCTTTGGGGACTTGAAGAAATGTCAGTGCCTGGACCAGTTCTCGGAGATGGGCCCAATGGGTCGGGGGTGTTGGAGACACTCCCTGGGGGCTCCTCCCCGGTGGGAAGCTCTGGGAGACAAGCTGTGGTGTCCACAGGCCGCCTGAACTGGAGGTGGCCTGTCTGCAGGTCAGCTGGCGGCAAGGACACCTCCCCACACTGGGGCATCACAGAGCCCAGCCTGCGGGCTTGGAGGCTGGTGTCGGCTCACGTTAGCCGTGAGCATGAGACAGGCCCGTTTGGATGGTCGCTTGCCCGCATTTGCCGCCTGGATGCCCAGGGAGCTGGCTATGGTCTGCCTGGAGGACAGTGGAAAGCTGGATCTGAAGCTGGCCTGGCGTTTGCTGAGCACCCACCCCAGCCCTGGTCACGGCTTGGCCTGGTGGTCCCCCCAACCCCCCTGCCCCCTGCCGCCCCCCGGGAGCCAGAGCAGACTGCCAGGCATCAGGCTGAGAGGCACTGACTGCCTTTGTCACCCCCGTGGAGCGGGCGGTGGGTGGTGGTCGGGTGGAGGCTGGGCCGCCCCAGAGGGGCTGGGGGCCTGCTTAGGGCTGCGGTCAAGGGGACAGAGGTGGGCAGGGCTGACAGCACCCAGACGGCAGGAGAGCCGACCCATTTCCAGAAATAGCCCATGCACTGTCAGGGAAGCATCTCTTTGTCTTCCCTGATCTGTCTTTCTGTCGACTCTGGGCTGTAAGGCAAGAAGCAGGCGCGCTCTTGTCTTGGAATCAGAGGCTCCGGGAGCCGCCCCCACCCCACCACCGCCCCCCACAAGGGCCCGATTGTGCGGCGCCCCTGAATGGGCCCGCCCCGCCCCAAGCGCACCGGCTCCTGTCCTAATGAGCCCGCTCTGGGAGTGGCCCTTTGTGGCGGGTTCCGGCCACGCTGCCTGTGCCAGGGGCTCCCAGAAGGCTTGATTCACATCTCCTGGAGCTCCGGGGGTGGACAATGGGAGCTCCCGCCCTGCCCTTTCGCCTTTTCCTCTGTGTTTTCTGTATTTTGGGGGAATGCACGCACACACCCCACTTCTATACGGGACAGAAAATCAAACCACAGGTTTCTCGCCCTCTCTGCAGCTTCTAGCTTTGGTGGGAGGAGGGCCGGGTTCCCAGCCCCTCCTGTGGGACCTCCCTCCACCACTGTCCCCCTCTCTTGTTTCTGGGTCTCTCCTGGCTCCTTTCCCCTGCAAACAGGCTCATGTTTCCTGGTCCAAAACAATAAACAAGATCTTCCCCCTTCTGATCCCTGCCCTGCTCCCATCTTCCACTGCTCACTTCTCCCGGGAGCATCGAGGCCCAGCCCACCTTCCCACCCATCCCTTCTTGGCCCCTGGCAGCCCTGGGCCCCAGGACAGGCAGCTCCGGCTTGGCCCATTGGCTTCTCCTCATCCTGACCTCCCGGTGGTGTTCGATGCCCACCATGGGCTCATCTGCTAGAACAAGGCTGTGGGCCGCTCAACCCCGACCTCCCTGGCTGCAGCGTTTGGGTGTCCAGCTGCCTCCTGCCTTTGCCAGTCAGCCTCCCTCCAGGAATGAGCCCCTGGTCTTTCTCTACTTCTCTCTCCTGGCCTGGATGTCCAGCTGTCGAGTGTCCTGGTCAGCATCCCGCTGATGGTGCCCTCTGAGTTGGGGCCCCTGTGTCTCACCGACACCCCTGTGCCCCACCGACACCCCTGTGCCCTCCACCTGATGGGTGGCGACCCTTCCCCAGGGTTTCCTGGCTCTGGTCCTGAGCTGCCCACTAGCCACTGGAGGCTGTTTCAATCCGAGTTAATTCAGATTAAGTAACAAGAGCGGTTTGGTTTCTGAGCTGCACTCAGGCCTCTTGCAAGCACTTTGCAGCTTGTTGTCAATGCAGGAAAGGAAGCTCTCTGTTGTTCCAGAGAGTTCTGTGGGCAGTGCCGGTCTGGACAACGCCTGGCTGGGCCTTGCGCTTGGTCTTGTGCACAGAAGGAAGCAGGTGTCAGGGACTCTGCCCCTCCCTGCCAGGCTCCACGCACCTCCCCAAGGTCCGCCTGCCTTGCAGGTGCACAGCAGGCCCTGAGGGCTTCTGTTGGCAGGAACCCCCTCTCCTGCCTCCTGCCCCCACGGGAATCCCGCTCTTCCCTCGAGGCCTAGGTCTGCCCTTCGGGGTGGCTGGTCACCGGGTGAGCGAGCAGCAGTCCGCATCCTCTCGTCCCCTGGTGTCCGCAGGAGCCTCTTGCCGGGTGCCCTGCAGCCGTGGATCTCCTGCTGGTAGCCTTGTGTGTGGGTCCACAGATCTGTGTAGGAAGCCCAAACCAAAGAGGCCACAGGCAGGGCTTCCGGAGGCTGCGGAGGTCACCCCCTCAGAGCCCAGCCCCTGCTCCCAGCCTCAAAATGAGACCAGGAGGCCTGCAGGATCAGAAAACAGAGAAACAGCTTTTGAAACGGTGGGCTGAGGTGAGGGGAGGGGTGCAGGGGAGGGGACCCAGGGCCTCCGCTCCGTCTCCTCCCCGCCGTCCATGCCAGCAGCATCCTGGCCAGTTGCCAGCCCCCAGCAGGGTCCCCCTGCCGCCCTCTGTGGCTGTGATGGGCAGTGGGCAGGCACACTGTTTCAGGGTTAAATGAGCTGCCAGAGTCCAGCCGTGGGTCGTTATGCCAGCTGGTCTCCCTGGCAGATGAAGCCATTATGCACCACACCTGGGGTCCAGCCCTGGGCTCGGCCTCGCTGATTGTTGCCCCTCTATGAGCCCACTGTTGGGTTTTGGGGGGGAGGGCAGAGGGACCGATGAGATCACAGCTGGATGGTGCCCCCCATTCCCCCTCCCCCTCCCGCCTTGAGGGCCTGCTGGGGCACTAGCTTGGCCTCTGGAAGACGAGCTAATATTCCGGCCTTCCCCACCTTGGGGGGCCAGAAGGGTCCCAGGAGAGCCCCTTCCTAAGTCATCTTCCTCTGGAAATGCAGCTGATCGCGGTGGAGCCCTTGGAGCCTTGGTGGGCGGGATCCTTGGCGTCAGCTCCCTGGGGGTCCACTGACCCCTTCTCCTGCCGCTGCTGCCCCTCTCCCTGATCTGCGGCCGTGGGTTTCCTGGGAGCTCTGCCCCATGCCAGCCTGCAGTCCCCCAGTCGTGGGAACCCCTCCTGCTGACCGGGGGCCACTCTCGAGTGTGGTCAGGAGGTCCGGTGGATGCTTCCTGCCCTCCCTCCGAGGTCCCGGCCCTGGAGGGTGGTCCTCACCCTCGAGGTGATCCCTGACCTTGGAGGGTGGTCCCCAGTACAGTTAAATTTCATCTCACGCCTCTCCCTGAAGAGTCCTTAATCCCTATCGTCCCCCCAAGTTGAGACCTGGTTCCCGTGAGCGCCGGCCTGGCTGTGGGCAACATGATCCGCTCCCCAGTGTGTGTGGCTGGGTCCTTGTGGGCAGTGCGGGATGAAAAGACCCCTTGTTTCTGGTGCAATTCAAACTCTCAAACTGGGCAGGAGAGTGGCCGGCGGGCCGGTGGGCGGGGGTGGGGTGGGGGTGGTGTGGGGAGGCCAGCCTGCCCTCCTGCTCTCCAAAACGGTGCCGCAGGTGGGGTCCCTGGAGCTTTCTGGCCTGGGGCTTTAATTTGGGGGTCGTGATAGGAGGGAGACAGCCAGGCCCCCTCAGCCTCCTCTGGGCCCTCGGCAGGCCCTGTTGCTTCAGGGTCAGCTGTGCCCCGCCCTGTGCTGACCTTCGGTGGACACGCATGCAGTGGTCTCCTTAACCCGGGCATGACAGGCTTTGGGGAAACTTGGGTCCCCAACATGACTGCTCTTGTGCTATTTCTAAGAGGTGGGGTCTGTGGCCCAGGAAAGACCCAGAACCACGTTGGGAGGGACAGTGAAATCCCTCCCTGAAGGTTTTAAAACAATTAAAAAAAAAATGTATATATATACATGAAAGTGAAAGTGAAGTCGCTCAGTTGTGTCCGACTCTTTGTGACCCCATGGACTGTAGCCTATGAGGCTCCTCGTCCATGGGATTTTCAAGGCAAGAGTGCTGGAGTGGATTGCCATTTCCTTCTCCAGGGGATCTTCCCGACCCAGGAATCAAACCTGGGTCTCCCGCATTGCAGGCAGACGCTTTACCGTCTGAGCCACCAGGGAAGATAATTTTTGTTTAGTTTCTTTTTTAAAGTTTTTATTGACATATAGTTGATTTGTAATGTGGTTTTAGTTTCAGGTATATAGCAAACTGATTCAGTTGTACATATGTATATAAATATATATTCTTTTTTTATATTTTCTTCCATTGTAGGTTATTGCAAGATACTGAGTGCAGTTACCTGTGCTATATAGTAGGTCTTTGTTGGTAATATATTTTATATGTAATAGTGTATATATTTTAATTCCAAGCTCCTAATTTATCCTCATCATCTTTGCCTTTGGTAACCATAACTTTGTTATTTGTTTGTGTGTCTATTTCTGTTTTGTAAATGAGTTCGTGTCTTTAAGATTGCACATATAAGAGATATAATATGAAAATTTTCTTTGGCTTATTTCTTGGTACGATCATCTCTGGTTCTTGCCATGTTGCTGCCATTGGTGTTATTTCCTTCTTTTTATGGCTAATATTCCATTGTATATATATCAGTATTTCCCTTCTTCGTGGGATCTTCCCAACCCAGGGCTCGAACCCAGGTCTGCCGCATTGCAGGCAGATTCTTTACCAGCTGAGCTATAAGGGAAGCCCAGTATATGTTGTATTACACCTTTATCCATTCCCCTATCGATGGACATTAGGTTGCTTCTCCCTGAAGCCTTTGAAAAATAAGAATGAATGAGCTTAACGCACGCCTAGCCAAGAGGCTCCACGCAGGACGCAGGGAGTGAAATCGAATGGCCTCTCCCTTTGCTGAGAGGGCGTCCTGGACACCGCCCATCTTGGACTGAGCCTGTGGTCTAGTGGGTTTGGAGGTCAAGTTCTGGTTCACCCCCACCCCACCATCTTCAGAAAGTCACACCTCTGCTCCTCTCTCTTTTTTAAAAAGTAATTTTATTTGTTTGTGTATTTATTTTTGGCTGTGCTGGTCTTCGCTGCTGCACCGACGTTCTTGGGTTGCAGAGAGCGGGGCCGCCCTCTAGTTGCGGTGCGTGGACTTCCCATTGTGGGGCCTCTCGTTGCGGAGCACAGGCTGCGGGGTGCATGGACGTCAGTAGCTGCAGTTCTCGGGCTCTGGAGCACAGACTCAGGAGCTGGGGCTCACGGCCTTAGGTGCTCTGCGGCGTGTGGGGTCCTCCCAGCCCGGGGATCGAGTCCGTGGCTCCTGCCTTGGCAGGTGGATTCTCTACCACTGAGCCCCTGGGATGCCCCTGGTCCTCTCTTGCAGTTAAGGATTCAGGCTTCGGTAGATGTTTCCAGGCACGTCTCTGCTTCCTGACTTTCTCTCTGTGTGTCTCTTCCCTTCTGCCTCGTTTTCCTGGGGCCTCAGTTTACCAGCTGGGAAGTCAGGCAGCTGGACCAGGTCCATGGGGGCTCAGAGACCACAGAGGAACCTGGGGCAGGTTCTGGACGCGGGATCCCTTCTGGGCCTCAGTGTTGCCCTGGTGGGCATTCCCAGCCTGGCCCCTTCTCCCCTGCTGGACTAGTGCCACCGGGGCTTTTTTTTCTCTGTGACATTGTTGTCTGTGGGGCTTCCAGGATCCACGGTGGCTCAGTTTCCAAACTCAGGCCTTTGCTTTCCTAGTGCCTGCCCAGTTGGGGGCTGCCCTGACCGAGAGTCAGAAAGCAGTGCCCGGGAGGGTCGGCTGCCTGCCCTCCCCGACCCCCTACCCCCCGTACGAAGGCTTAGCTTTCCAAGCTGGCCCCCCGCCCCCCCGAAACCAGAGGTGCACGTGCCAGCTCCCCGAGGCTGTGGGCGCAGCAGCCATCACCAGCGGGAACAGAATGAACATGGGAAAGTCTCCTAATTTCCTTCTTTTGAGTTGCAACCTCCCTCTTCCTGTAGACCGGGCCTCTGGTGACTTTTGAATCGGTCTGTGGGCTGCTGTTCTCTGGCTGAAAATATTTACGTTAGTGCCTCCTTTGCCTTAATGAAAACGGCAGGCTTAGGGCATCAGGGGAGGCCTGGGGGCGAGAAGGTGGCTCTGAGTCTGGACTGATGGGCCAGTGCCCAGCCTGTGACTTTGGCTCTGAAAGGTGCTAATGTGCTTGTGTGCTGGCTGGGGTTTTCAGCCTTCCGGGGAGGCTTTGTGGGTTCGAGGGAGCCCTGTGCCCAGCTGAGAGGCCTTGTCTCACAGCGTCGTCCCCACTGGCCCCTCCGTGGCCTGCTGATGGGTGCCTAGAAGAAGTGGGAAGGACACTCGCAAAGGGGAGAATGGGGTCTTGGAGGCCTCGGGGGGGGGGGGTGTGCGGGGCTGCAGGTAAGGGGTGGCCGAGGGCAGACGAAAGGGACCGGGCTCACCGTGTTCCTCACAGGGACGGGGAGGGTGGCGTGGCTTTGTCACTGGCGTGGCAGACGTTTCTAGGGCTGCCTGTGGTGCGGGCCTTGGGGCGGGAGTGACCACCTGCTCCAGTGTCCTATTTCCGCACCTGGCAATGAGGCTGCGGGAGGAGGGTCGGCCCAGTGCAGGCTGGGGTGGTGGGGACGGGCAGGGAGGGCCCTGGGGCACCTGCGCTGTTGTGACCGCCTCCCGGGCAGCGTGGTGCTCCCGGCGCCCAGCCCTCGGACCTGTGTCTGTCCTTGACTGGTCCTGTTAGGCGGGGGGAGCCCCTCAGGCAGGGGAGCGGTGAGCTCCCACTCCCCCTCCCTCCCATCCCCTCCCCCGCCATCCCTTACCCCTCCCCTGGGGCGGCTCTGCTTTAATACTGGTGATGCAGACCCTTGGGTTAGGGGTCTGGAAGGGCCACGCTGCAGAGAGTGGGAATAAATCCACCTACACCCCCTCAGTGTTTTTTTTTTCTTTCTAATAAATTAGAAAACCAATATCCACAACCTCCCTCAGAGGTCTTAAGTAAGACAGTTCTGACCACTCTTATCAGGTACTGAGGCTGTTTTTGGTTCGTAGAGGATGATGGGGAGAGGGTGGTCCTGGAATGGAGAGTGACCCCGGGCAGTGATGGGGGGTGGGGGTGTCCGGGCTGAGTCTGCGCTGGACTCTGGGCCGCCCCCAGAGCAGGTGGCTGCCTCGGATAATGTGCCCTCACGTCCTGACCGCTGTCCTTAGAGTTTATCCTTTTAATACCCCGAGGGGCATGAAGTGTCTTGTGCGCCCAGGAGGGGAGTTTGTGGGGAAGAAGAAGGTCCCGGTGGGCAGCTGCCCTGCTGGGGGTAAAGGAGAGCTGGCCTGGCCCCACAGAAGCAAGCGGGACCCCGGGTCAGAAAGGCAGGGGCCCTCGCGAGCTCTGGAGGTATGCCTGTGGCCGCAGGGCTTAGCTGTGACTTGCCAGCCCCGGGGCCGCCTGCGGTGACTTGGGGTCCTGGATCGGCAGCAGCAGGGGTGGGAGAAGAGGCAGTCGGGGGTCCCAGGGGTCGGGAGGGGGGTGCCTCTCTGACACATCACCGTTCTTCTCCATGTCCAGAGAGGCTCAGACAAGGAGGTGCTTGTGGGCAAAAGAGTGATGAGCTGGCATCTGGAAATGACGCCTCATTACAGAGTGTGCTTCCTAAACACGTGTGCATGTATTGTGAAGGGCCTTCGGGAGGAGTCCCCCGGGTTGCTGTGGCCCAAATTGGGGCCTGGATATGGGGAGGAGAGCTGGCCCGGCCCCACGGCACAGAGCGGGGAACACAGACCTCAGGCCCATAGGATTTCACAGGTTCCCCCCAGTCCGTCCCTGAGCCCCAGTCCCTGCCTCTGTCCTGGGGGGAGGGTGGGGGTGTTGGTGGTCTTCTCCGCTCTGCGCCATGCTGTCTCCAGCAGAGTGTCACCAGCGGTGCGGGGTGGCGGTGGTGGATGGGACCCGCGCCCCAGTGCTGCTGACCCCGCGTCCCTCCCCGCAGGCTGCTGGTCCCTGCTCAGGAGACAGATGGAGTTTGATGTCTGAGTTTGCACCTGTGTATGTGGGGAGGGGGACAGTTTTCTCTGGGAGCCCCGGAGGAGGCCCAGGGGAGGTCCCCCGTTACAAAACAGACATCACTTTGCCGACAAAGGTCCAGCTGTGGTGCGGAGAAGACTCTTGAGAGCCCCTTGGACTGCAGGGAGATCCAACCTGTCTGTCCTAAAGGAGATCGACCCTCAATATCCATTGGAAGGACTGATGCTGAAGCTGAAGCTCCAGTACTTTGGCAGCTGATGCAAAGAGCTGACTCATTGGAAAAGACCCTGTTGCTGGGAAAGATTAAAGGCAGGAAGAGAAGGGGACGACAGAGGATGAGATGGTTGGATAGTAGCATCATCCAGTCAACGGACATGAGTTTGAGTAAACTGTGGCAGATAGTGAAGGACAGCCTTGCTTCAGTCCATGGGGCTGCAGAGTCAGACACGACAGAGTAGCTGAACGACAGCAGTGAGGCCCCAGTGACACGTTGGGTCATCATTACCAATGACATGTTGACCCAGCAGTGACGTCTTGGGTCATCATTACCATGGTCTGAGCACCACCCAAGGCAGGCAGGGGCCACAGGGAAAGAAAGTCCTGCCCAGAGTGGGACAGTCCTTGCTGCAGGGAGGAGGACGGAGGCCCTGGGGTGCCTGGCCTGGCCCTTGTCCCTGTGTCCTGAGCTTGACCACCGCCCAGCCTCTGACCTGAGGTCCAAGGGAGGAGGGGCCTTTGGCCTCTCACCCTTGCGGGGCTTGGTCAGGGCCAGCTTGCTGGGTAGGTTTCATCTGGGGCTGCGATTCAGTTTCCTGGCGGGCACTGGGTGCCACCTGACAGGGTCCAGATGGAGGATCCTGAGCTCTGGTCATGGGTCCACCCATGTGAACCCAGGCAGGTCACACAAACTCGAATGCCTCGCCTTTCCATCTCTGTTTGATGGAGTGACCTTGTCTTATTCATCTTAGGGCTGTTGAAAGTGGATCAAGATGTGTGTGTGGTAACATCGAGAGCAGCCTGGTAGGAACGGTAGTGGGTGCTCCATGCTGTCTGCGTATCTACATGTTTAACCTTCAGAAGGCACAGGCACTTCAGCTTTCCTGTGTGGACGGGAAGAGGAAGCGGAGACCCAGAGAGGCTGAGCAGCCCAGATACGGGGGAGAGAGAGGAAGAATGGGGCCTGGCTCCGGGGCCCGCATCTCGCACCGGGACCCTGCATGGCCCCTCTGCGCACAAGACGCAGTGCACAATCAATGCATTTTCTTCTTCTGAAATAACTGCCTTGAGAATTCCCCAGAGGTCCAGTGGTTAGGCCTGGATGCCCTGGTTGGGGAACCAACATCCCACAAGCCACGCGGCATGGCCAGAAATAAATAAATAAATGACAATGCCTGTTTATTATAGAAAATTTGGAAAAATAATCACTGTGGGCTCAGCACCCAGATGGTCTCTGTGAACCAGAGTGATGTGGCCTGAAAGTCATGGGTGCATTTTCCCACTTTCCCTGGGGGCACTGGCCATGGGAATAGGCGAGTTAAGGAGATAGTCAGCAACACTCCAGTTTGAGTGTGATGTTTCTCCCCTCTGCGGGCAGTGGGGCAGTTGATGGACTTGAAACATACATGTCACTGGAACACTTATCCTGGTATTTCTTGGCTCCAAAGCCCCTCAGGGTTTACTTTTTTGCAGCATGTCCCACATTACAGAGTCTTCCCAGGGCATCACTGCCCACTCCCCTCGGTCCTCCCCACCCCCTATCTGGGATGCACAGCCCCCTGTTGCAAGCCTGAGCTCAGCCTTCCTAATTTATCCTGAGATCCCCTGAGAGGAGTTGGGCGGGGGTGGTGGTGAGGAGCTCTGGACATCATTCCCCACAAATGTGTCCAGCTGGGGAGGGGACACCCCTCCAGCCGCGTGCCTCACCTGGTCCTTTCGTGCTGCAGACACCACCCCCCGGCTTATCCTGGTAGGGATATAGAGTACTGCTCACACCTGAATCATCCTTTGCTTATTGTGTGCTCGTCAGGGGAGACTTGCAAGGTACTGAGAGAGTCAATGTTTGAAATTTGAAAATCGCCTATAATCCTGTGCTCTGGAGAGAACAGGTATTAGCATTTTGTTCCTTTCCTAAAGGAAGAAATAGATGCGGGCTCGAAAGGGAGGTTTGTGCACACCTTTTGTTAACTTAAAAAAGCAGCAAGATGTTGAATACAGTTCACTGTGCTGCACAGTAGGTCCATGCTGTTCATTTTATGTGTAGTAGTGTATATCTGTTAATTCCAAATTTATCCCTCCTCCCCAACTTCCTCTTTGGTAACCATAAGTTTGTTTTGTATGTGAGTCTGCAGGTAATGCCACCGGCAGCAGCATGTGGACTTAGGATCATACTAAGTGAAATAAGCCAGACAGAGAAAGACAAATAACAGATATCCCTTATATGTGAAATCTAAAAAAAAATCCATTCAAAAGAACTTACGTATAAAACAGAAAGAGACTCACATACAGAAGACAAACTCTGTTAACTTTTTATTTTGAAATAATTGTAGACTCACCAGAAGTTGCAGTTGTAGTGCAGAGGGCTCCCTCGTGCCCTTCCTCACCCCCCACCCCCCCACAGGGACATCTTCGAATGGGCATTATTGAAACCATAGCAACGATGATGAGGCCACACAGTGATCGGACCCCAGACCCTCCCTCTGACGGGTCCGTCTTTCCAGTGTTCTCATTCCTATGTGCGTGGAGAGTTTTATGAGCTCTTGCCACGTGGATAGAGTTGTTAGACACACTTTTTAAAAGAAATGTTGCTGTTTAGAACCGTTTGCAGATTTACAGGGTCGCTGAGAAGATAGCAGAGCCACCCATGAACGCTGGGCCGCGTTCTCTTGCTGCCTGCTGGCTCTAATGGTACTGGTCCGTTTGTTATGGTTCCTGAGCCGACACCGATTGAGTGTGTTAACTAGAGTCTGCACTTCCAGATCTTCGCTTTCTAATTCTGTTCAGGATGCTAGCTAAGACATGCTGTTTTTTTTTTTTTTTTTTAATATTTGTCTATTTGACCACGCTGGTCTTAGTTGGACACGTGGGGTCTTCGTTTCAGCCTGTGGGATCTTTAGCTGTGGCATGTGAACTCTTAGTTGAGGTCTACGGGACCTAGTTCTTTGACCAGGGATTGAATCCTGGGCCACCTGCATTGGGAGCTTGGAGTCTTAGCCAGTGGACCACCAGGGAAGTCATGGACATCCTCCAGGTGGTAATCCCACCATTTTTTTTTTCAGTTTGTAATCCCACCTTTTTTTGTTTTTCAGTTGGTAATCCTACTTTTTTTTTTTTCCAGTTGGTAATCCCGCCTTTTTTTTCCTGGGAGCTTGTTGAGAATTTCTCTCAATTTATTAAAATATTGCTGATTTACCAGATTGTGTTGCGAGTGTCTCAGCAAAGCATACTGGGCAATTCTCACTCTTCACTTTGAGTGGCCCTCTGCTTGTCCCATCTGTGGCCAGCCCCACTGGGACCTTCAGAAGGGCCACTGCAGTCCCTCTGGGCTCCTTTGGTCATGTCAGTGTCCAGCCCACCCCATCCCCTGATGGGGGGGTGCAAGGAGCAGACAAGGCACCCCTTTCTCCTGAGGCAGGGCAGCTTTGGGGGCACACGGACCTCTCCCAGAGCGCCCCTGGGTCCCCCAGACTGGACGAGGTCATATAAGAGGGCAGAATGTGGCAGTGGGGTGTTGTGGGGTCCAGGAGGAGCTTGGGGCTGGCTCTGCCCTCTGGGGCCCCATGATCCTGGTTGGGGAGGGGTGGGTCCCGTCACCTGTGTACAACCTTGCAACCCAACCATTGCTTGGCTTAGAGTAGCCGCTCAATCTGGGGCCACTTCTGAAGGGTCACTGACCGCCACCCACTCTGTGGCCTCTCCCGGGCCGGCCGGGAGCAGCAGGTCCCACCAACAGGATGTTTCTCCCCAAGCCCGCTGAGAAATCCTCTGGAAACCCTCCTTTGACCCCGGTGCAGGCAGGCGAGAGAATCATGGACAATGGGACCGTGAGACAAAAGGCAGTTGTCAGCAGGGTCAGTGGGTGTCCCTCGCCAGGGCGGGCTGACCATCGACCGTTGGGCAGGTCACTGGATTTCTGCCCACTGGGTGGGGGCCCCGAAGGAGGGGGGAGTCAGGCCTGAGCCTCAGGCCCCCGGGTGCCACGCTGCATCCTTTAGAGCTCGGAGTTTTAACTTCTGGGCTGTGTGCTTTGCAAGAAGTCCAGACCCCTAGAGGGTCTACCCGGCTTGGCATGGCGTGGTCTGTGGCTGCTCCTGGGGCTCCATCCCCCTGCTCTGTCCCGTCTTTACCTCGACGAGCTTGTGGTTTCTGGTGGACCAGTGCCACCATGGGCATGGGTCTACAGTCTCCAGGCGTGGGCACTCCCACCCCGATCCCTCGGTGCTGGGACTTCACCCCCCAGGCCCACTTCTGCTCCAGTGTTCCTGGAGCCAGCCTCTCAGGTGGCCTCCCTGCCTCTAGGGTCTCCACCTCCAGCCCTCACTTCCAGAATGTTCTTCTGGAAACAACAGTCCCTACCTTGCCCCCAACCCACAGGAACCCTCAGTCTCAGAATCAAGTTTAGCTTCCTGGGGACAAAGTTGGAGGCTCTTGGACTCATTTTCTACACACCTCTCCCATCCCTTCCAGAAGCTTCCATGACCCCAGGCCAGTAGCAGTTCCCGAGTGCCATCCAGGCGTCTGTGTGCCCCCCTGCCTTTGCCCTGACCGTCTCCTCCACCTCCAGTTCCCTTCCCATTGCCTCGCCTCCCGCTACTCATTTGCAAGATCCTGCCTGTTTGCAAGCTGGGCTGAGATGCTGCCCCCTTTTCCCCATTTCCGGTCACCCCTTCCCCCAGCACTGGGGGTGGATCTCTTTGAGTCGGCTTTCGTTCTTCCTGGGCCGTGGCTGTTTCCTCGTCAGCCTCCTGCCTGAATTCCCAGGACGGCCCGCATCCTGACTGTCACTGGTCCGGTGCCCACTGCCCGAGTGGTACCCACTGCCCTGTGTCTCCCCTGCCCGACGCCGAGGGCCGTGCCGAGTGCCCAGCTCCTCCTCCTCCATCCGCGCCTTGGTGGCCAGGCCCCCTGCTTCCTGCCCCCAGGGGCTCTGTCCACCTCGATGACCGGGTTCTGGGGTCACTCTGTGCCCCACCCCCAGGCTGACACCCAGAGTTGTGGGACCCAGCCAGATGGGGGTGGACAGGGGGTGTCTCGGGCCACCCGCAGACAGGCAGCCTGACTCCCTCTGTCCTTGATGTCCTTGTTGGTAAGATGCAGATGGTGAGGGTCAGGAGGGGTGACGGCGGGCAGGTGGTGGTGTGTAGGCCCTTCCCCCAGAGGCTGTCACAGCCTTGTAGCAGGTGGGGGTGGCCAGGGCCCTGTGCGTCACCAGGCAGCCCCCCTGGGTCATGCGGGCACCCCCTCTGCCCTCAGCAGTCCTGACCCTGTTCCTGGCATTTCGGGCTCTGCCTGGTCCTTCTGTTTCTTGCCTGGGTTCTTTGGGCTGGGTTCCGGGCAGGCTCAGAGTCAGGTAGACTGAGCTGGTCTATGGCCCCCCGGCTGCCAGGGGGCATCTGGAGCACCAGGGACCCATCACAGGTGGCCTGGGGTCCTGCGGGGTGAGCTGGAGGAGGCTGGGGGGTGGGGGCCCGCCCCGCTGGTCCCTGAGCTCCGAGTCTCCTGACTGTGGAGTCAGCCACCAGCTTCGCGGATTAACCAAACTGCAGGGATGACGCAGGGTGCTGAGGTAGCGTGGCTTTTCTCAGCGTCCCCTTGACCAGGCTCCTGAGAACAGGGCCTGCATTCTCCCTGAGCTGCCCTGGGCCCAGTGCCTGGTGTCGGGCCGGAGCGGGGAGAAGGTTCCCTAGGGGATTGGGGGCTTCCCAGACGACGCTAGTGGTAAAGAACTTACCTGCTGGTGCAGGAGACATAATAGATGTGGGTTTGATTCCTGGGTCGGGAAGATCCCCTGGAGGAGGGCACGGCAACCCACTCCAGTATTCTTGCCTGGAGAATCCCATGGACAGACGAGCCAGGTGGGCTACAGTCCATAGGGTGGCAAAGAGTCAGACACGACTGAAGCGACTTAGCACGCACTAGGGAATTGGCTTAGGGAAGACCCGGGGTGGGAAGGATGGAAGGTGTGTGAGTGTGCATGTATATGGGAGAGAGTGTGTCTGTGTGAGGGCCGGAGTGTGAGTCAGAAGGTGCATGTCCGTGTGTGTCTGTGAGTGCCTCCATGCTTGTGTGTGTGAGTGTGTGTATGTGTGTGTGTATGAATGAGAGTGTGTGAGTCACCACCCCACCCACACAGCCTGTCCCCGCTCCCCTCGGTCATGTTCAATGACCTGAAAGCATCTCTCCCACAGCTTCTATTTTTGCTTTCGACCTTTAGTTAAATGCTCACAATGCTGGGCCGTTGGCGCGCTGCTGAGTTTATGACATGTAATTGGGAGAGAGGACCGTTTGGCGCTTTGGGCCCCCATGCTCCTCCCCACCCCCACTCCCCACCCCCAGCCTCTTGCAAGAGTAGAGCTGACTTCTGCAAGCTTTCTCCCGGGGTGAGGATTTGATGATCTGCCAGGCGGTGTGACTGTACCCATGGAAGGTTCTAGGTTTCAGTGGATGCTGTCTGTATCTGTACTGATGTTTACAGGTTCATGACACCCTCCCACCGTCCACACATCCGGGTTGTGGGAGGGAGGCAGTTGCTGACCCACGCCCCACTGGTGCTGGCAGGGGTCGGAGGCTCAATCGGAACATTGACCCTTCTTTCTGCTGAGTCTTAAGCCTCCATGCAGGTGAGGAAGCTGAGGCCTGGAACGTGGAGGGAGCTGGCTCGCTGAGAGCCAGGCGGCCCTGAGCCCTGGGGTGCCCCTGGGGGATGTCAGAGCAACAGGACAGAGCCGTGGAGGGGTGGTGTTCTCAGCGTGGAGTCCCCCCGGCACACCCTGGAACCCAGGGGCCAGTGGAGGAGGAGGAGCCCTGGGGCATTCCAGGGTCGGGGGCCCCGTGTGACTTGCCGCCCACTTGCTGGGCAGGTTGTCCCCCTCACCCAGCCTCTGTCTCCTCCTCTGTTCAGTGGGCTCAGGGACACTCAGGCAGTTCCACGCGCCACACTGGGGACCCACTCCCAGCGCAAAGCAGGCCGTCAATGGGAGAGATGCCTTTGTTCATCCACCGTGTGTGTTAAGTGCCCTGAGCACCGGGGATAGGCAAGGCACAGACTGGAGAGTAGCGAGGAAGCAGGCTGGGAGTGCTGTTTCTGGGGTTGGAAGCACTCCAGCATGGCGCAGGTGCGCTCGCATCCCCCCGCCGATGTCTGCTCTGACTCGAGGCCTCCGCCGGCTGCAGAGCGAGCGGATGGGGGAGGGGGGTGGGGTCCCTGGGGCATCCGGTCACTGGTGCCCGCCGTGCGCCCAGGCCGCCTGGGTGGGGAGGGACAGCTCATCGGTGGGTGCGGGAAGGGCTTCTGAGGCAGGCATCCAGGCTGATGGGGCGGGCAGGGTGGTGTGGAAAGCGTGCTGACTCACTGTGCTACCTTGGGTGTATAGTCTTACCCTCTCTGAGCCCTGATTTCCTGCTGAGTGAAGCGTCTGGCCCTCCCGCCCCGCCCGAGTCCCCTGAGGGTGCTGCGGGGTGAGAGGACGGTAAACCAGAAAGAGGCCGTTCAAGCCCTCAGCAGGGCCCTGCTGCCACCAGGCCTGGTGGCTTGGGGCGAGTGTGGACTCCGGGGGAGCTCTGTCGCCATCCGCACCCCGCAGGCCCCCAGCACTCCAATGTGGATGTGGGCCTTGGCTCCTCGTTGATTACCTCCTAGATCTCCTGTTCTTGGAAGTGTGGCTGCTTCCCCAGAGAGGCAGGTCCCACCGGTGAGGTTCATGGCACGTGAGTGGACGATGCTGTTCTGTCCTGGGGACACGATGCCAGGCAGAGGCGGGGGTGAGCCTCCTGGGGGCTCCTTCTCCTGGGCCAGCCTGGTCCTGTGCATTGGAACCGGAAGGAGCACCATGCACTGTCCAGCCGGCTCACCCCATTTGCAGTGACCCTCAGAAACACTCTTGCAGTGACCCACAGGACCACGCTCAGTCTGGAGGCCTCTGGCCCTGGGTGTTAGATGTGGTCCGTGGGGAAAGTTAGCAGCCGCTCTCTGATTTTTATTGTACTAAGGGATCTGATATTCCCCACCAAATATCACAGCTTGCCTTGGTTATCTGTCAACCCCTGGGATGTGCCCCGGGCCCCGCTTGTGGGATTGGGGCTCCTCTTTGAAGATGGGGGAGATGTGACCGTCATTCAGGCCATGGCCATCAGAGCTGCACAGACAGGGGAGATTTGTGGGGTTGGGTGGGGGACGTGGCTGGCTTTCCCTAGGGTTTCCTATGGTGACTTGAGTTCTAGATGGGAATGGAAGGGCTTGCCGGCCCACAGGCGATTCAGATTCTCCATGTCCACTCTTGTCCGTGCAGCTGTGAAACACAGGCCATCTGTGAGGATCCGCCTGGGGGCAGCGTGCCAGCCTTCTCCCCTGGGTGCCCCAGGGTGGGCTCCTTGGCCTGGAAGTTGCTTTCTCGTTGGCTTTCCTTTCTGTCTCATGGCCTGTGACTGCCCCTGTGAGGAGCTGGGAGCCTGGAGTGGGCTTATCTCTGTGCAGGGCCTGGAGTGCAAATATCCTCCGTACAGATCTTGGCCCGGAGACAGCCTGGATCAGGTGAGGGCGTGCGGCTTTGCACAGACGTTTGTGAATGATCTCCTCCAGGGTGGGCCGCTGTGAGCCCCAGGGAGTCTCCTCTGTTTCTTGCTGGGTCCTCACGGCAGCCCTGCAGGGGGGGCCCGCCACCCACAGAACAGGACCAGGCTCACGGAATGGTCCCTGGGTCCCGGTGTCCTCAGAGCCCCGTGGGGTGAGCGGTGGGCAGAGGGCCCAGCACCGTCTGCGAGTCATGGGGCCTCTGCCGCCTCCCTCGTGCGGGCACACACGTGCCTGCTGAGTGTCCTAATTCCCGTGCTGGGCCCAGGGTCAGGAAGCAGGCCCCACCCGGGGCTCCCGTGTCGGGGAACTTGGCCGGATCCTGGGGGCGTTGCCCATTGAACAGGAAGGAGGAGGCCCGGATGCAATCCTAAAGGCCACGCTCTGGCTGTAGTCCCTGCCTCCAGGACTCCTTTCTTCCTCGTTGCTGGTCGAAACCACTTGCTTGTTGACCTTGGCAGTCCCTGGTGTCTCAGGAACCCTGGGCATATACATGGGATGACCCACGAATGGGCAGCGGCGTCCCACTGATGGCCCATTCACAGCCGGGCCTGGGCGAGGACCCAACGCATGACCTCATTAACCTCCAGAATGCCCTGTGGCGGGCCCTCCTGTGGTCTTGCCCTACACAGGTGGGAACAGGTTTAGGAATGTTCGTTTCCCCTGGTCAGTGCTGAGCCTTCAGCACTGCCTGCCTCCCTGCCATTCTCCCCTTATCTCCGTACATTCCCTGAATTCCAGGCCTGTCTGCCTCCTACCTCCTGGGTGCCCTGCATCACCTGCCCGGCTGAGCCTCCCAGGTCATCTTTATCCCCACGGAGCCCCGGGTCTGGGTTGAACTTGCTGGATTCTCTGTGCCTTGCCCTGGGGGAGGGGTGTGCTGGGCGTGTGTCAGGCCCGAGTTGAGGGGAGAGCCCGCTGTGGTTGGGATGGTGTCCAGCGGGCATCTCTGGCTCCCTGGGCCAGGGGCGACTCCAGCTGAGATCTAGCTGCTTCTCCTGTGAACACACGGAAAATCTCCAGAAGTTTTCACTTCTCCATTGAGCTGCTTGCCCCCAGCTCCCCACGCCCCCCATGAGGAGGGCTCCCCAGTCCTCAGCTGTGAGCTGGTGGGACGGCAGAGGAAAGAGCAGGTGTCGTAGAATTTAACTCCGACCCAAAGTCCTGATAGCTCAGTTGGTAAAGAATCCGCTGGCAATGCAGGAGACCCTGGTTCGATCCCTGGGTCAGGAAGATCCACTGGAGAAGGGATAGGCTACCCACTCTGGTACTTCTTGGGCTTCCCTTGTGGCTCAGCTGGTAAAGAATCCACCTGCAATGTGGGAGACATGGGTTTGATCCCTGGGTTGCGAAGATCCCCTGGAGAAGGGAAAGGCTACCCACTCCAGTGTTTTGGCCTGGAAAATTTCATGGACTGTATAGTCCATGGGGTCACAGAGTCGGACACGACCGAGTGACTTTCACTTTTAAAGCTGGCAGGCGGACGCCCCCTCCGTCAGCCAGGAGTTCCAGGTGGCTGGAACCCCGGGTTCCAGGTGGCTGCTGCCAAACATAGCCTTCCACGTGTTTCCTTCACACCCCAGGGTGGCGGGCCAGAGGACTCCAGCGAGGCAGGGTCAGGCCCCTTCCTCAGGGAGGTAGCCTCTCATTTGTGGAGGGGCTGCGGCGCGCTTGCAGAAACCAGAGGCCTTCTGCAGGTCGGGGGCTGGCGTTAACACGCCTGGAAATCCGAGGCTCAGAGATGCGGAGGGACTTGCTCAGGGTCACCCAGCAGCTGCCTGGGCCTGACCGGGGCTCCTCTGTCCCCACCCTCACCCTTGCATGGAGGAGGGGCAGAGGGCGTTGAGGGTCTGGGTGGGGTCGTGGGGAGGAGTGCATTTGGGGGACAGTGCTGCCGTCAAAAGGAAGTCCTCTTGGAAGGCTGTCTCTCCCCGCCCCCTCCACCCAGCAGCAGCAGACCCCTGCCAGCCTTGCTGGAGGACAGGGGACCGTGTGTAATGGGTGCCACCCGGGGCTGTTTAGAGACCGTGAGGTTGGAGCCCAGTGATGCTGGCCAGGGTGCTGCCTGGGGGGTGGGGGATAGGGAGGGGGGTAGGGGTGGGGGGGTGCCCTCTGTCCTTGGAGTCAGAGCAGCCGGACCTCAAGGGCCTCATCATGACCAGCAAGGCCGCGAACAGCCTTCCCCTCGAAAGGGAATTGAGGCCCGGAGTCGGGAGGGCGGTGGTGACCTTGATTGAAGGCACAACCTCAGCCGGTGCCTGTGCTCGGGTGCCGGCTGAGGGTCTGTGCTCTAAGAGACGCCGGATGACCCTCAGTGATGTGGAGACAGAAGCCCGCCCCCACAGCGGGCAGTGCGGGCCTCCGGGGCAGCCCCCTTCCTTTGTCCCTGTGGGTGACTGTCACGGAATACCCCTGCCTGGGGGTGTTATCGGGAAAACAGAAGTGTGTTGCTCCCATTTCTGAAGGCTGTTGGTCCACGATCAGGGTGCCGGTTCCTAGCTGCTGCCTCCTCCCTGTGGCCTCACTGGTGGCAGGGGGAGGTGGGGGGAGGGTCTCTGGAGCCCCTCGTGAGGCACTCATCCCATTCTCGGGGCGCCACCTTCCTGGCTTCAGCCCCTCCCAAAGGCCCTGCCCCCAGCAGCATCACCTGTGGGGGTCGGGACTGCAGTATGAACTTTGGAGACACACAGACTTTCAGACCATAACAACCCCCACACCAGGCAGAGCCAGCTCCCCCTGGGGGCGCCGGTCAGAGTCCCGCCACCCACGGTTCCTCCCTCTGCAGGGAGCCCCCCGCCCCCCCCCCCACCCCGGTCCCAGGGGCTGGTGTTCACTCTGGGTGGTCGACCCAGCGGTGGGCGTGTTGAACAGTGGCAGCAGCAGCATTGGCAGAGACGCCGGGGTCTCCAGGAGACGCTGAGTGGTGTGTGGGTGGTGGGGCGGCCGTCTCTGCCTGGTTCCTGATGTCCCCAGAAATAGCGGCAGCCTTGCATGTCCCCTCCAGCATCGGGCTCTGTCACTTGGCGTCTCCCATGGTTACCATGACGTTCTGAGGTTTTCTTCATCCCGTCTTATGCACGGGGATGGTGGATGGAGCTCAGAGGTCCAGGAGCCTGCCCAGGGTGGTCCTGATGCCACCAGGGAGAGGGGCAGGAGCCCAGGCCTCCTGCCCTTTACCCTCTGTGGTACTCCAGGCGGGAGCTCTCTATCGGCTGTTTACTGAGCACCTGTTTCATGTCGGGGCCCCATGACCATGCTCCTGGGATAGTCCCCAGAGCAACATAGACAGAAGTATCATTGGGGCGTGTGTTTAAGTCACGTTCGACTGTTTGCGACCCTGTGGACTGCAGCACCCCGGGCTCCTCTGTCCTCCACGATGTTCCAGAGCTTGCTCAAACTCATGTCCATTGAGTCGGTGATGCCATCCAACCATCTCATCCTCTGTCGTCCCCTTCTCCTCTTGCCCTCAATCTTTCCCAGCATCAGGGTCTTTTCCAATGAGTCGGTTCTTCGCATCAGGTGGCCAAAGTATTGGAGCTTCAGCTTTAGCATCAGTCCTTCCAATGAATACTCAGGATTGATTTCCTTTAAGATGGACTTGTTTGATCTCCTTGCTTTCCAAGGGACTCTCAAGAGTCTTCTCCAACACCACAATTTGAAAGCATCAATTCTTCGGCACTCAGCCCTCTTTATGGCCCAACTCTCGCATCCATACAAGACTACTAGGGAAACTATAGCTTTGACTATGTGGACCTTTGTTGACAAAGTGATGTCTCTGCTTTTGAATATGCTGTCTAGGTTTGTCATAGCTTTCCTTCCAAGGAGCAAGTGTCTTTTCATTTCATGACTGTAGTCACTGTCTGCAGTGATTTTGGAGCCCAAGAAAATAAAATCTATCACCGTTTCCACTTTTTCCCCAGCTATCTGCCATGCAGTGATGGGAGTGGATGCCTTGATCTTCGTTTTCTGAATGTTGAGCTTTAAACCAGCTTTTTCACTCTGCTCTTTCACCCTCGTCAACAGGCTCTTAGTTCCTTTTCTGCCTACCTAACTTCCTGCCAGTTAGTTTGGTATCATCTGCATATCTGAGGTTGTTGATATTGTTCCCGGCAATCTTGATTCCAGCTTGTGATTCATCCAGCCCGGCATTGTGCATGACGTACTCTGCATAGAAGTTAAATAAGCAGAGGGAGACAAACTAGCAAACAAGTCAAAGAACAAGAGAGGTGTGTGTGCTGGTGAGCGCCGAGAAGAGCAGACAGGAGGCGGTGGCTGCTGTCAGGGAGGAGCGGGGCCTCCTGGACTGCAGCCGGGATGAGCAGGAGCTGTCCCTGGAGGTCTTCCAGCCCAGGGAGGATGTGGAGGCGGGTGGGAACCAGCCTGGTGCTTTCCAGGACAGGATGCAGGCCACTGTGGCTGGAGCCTGGTGACCAAGGGGGCAGAGTGGGCGGGGCGGTTGGAGTTAGGATTTTATCTAAGTCAGGCAGAGGTGACCGTCTCATTAACACTTCACCAAAGGCTCTGGGTTGCCTGGTGGAGGATGGGCTCGGGATGGGGCGGGGGCCCCTGGGTGGAAGCCCCTGCTGTGTCCTGGTGACAGAGGCCACAGGCGCAGCTTTCAGTCTCCTTGCTAAAGACTAGGCAGGGAGGAGATGACACCCCAGCTTTTCTGGTGTTGGGACTTACGTTATATTTCTTAGAGATAAACAACTCATTAAAAAAAAACAAAATTCATTTTTGAGGGAGGCGTGGCTCTTTCCCTGGGGATGGAGGAATTTCAAAGGAGGGAGGGCTGTGCCTTGGCCATTCATAAACATTCCACCCGCCCCCCCACACCTGTGGCCAAGGACGCAGAAGTCTACCTTCTTGGGCTACCACCCTGTGGAGGGGAGCCCATGGACTTGGGAGAGCATCTAGGGGATCTCACCCGTACCGCTGATTTCCAGAGACTTCCAGAGCCTGGGGTGGGGTTACAGGACCCCGTGTGGGGACCCTCTGGGCCTGAGGTTTGTGTAGACGCCATGGAGGGGGTAGGGGCCCACACTGAGCGGTCCTTTACCCTCTTGCCCTGCCCCTTCAGCCCCCCTCCCTGTGACTCCAGGCTAAGATGAAGGGCCAGGAAGCCGGCAGGTGTGACGGTCCTTCCCTCCTGCATGTCAGGAGGCAGGAGGGAAGGGGTCAGAGAGACTTGATTTTGGGGACGAGAGTGATTTGATTTCTAATCAGCCTGATGGGGCCTGACTCAGGAAACCAGCTGCAGGGGCCTGGAACTCCATCTGCCCTCCCGAAATACGTGCATCCGTCAGGCCACAGATTACCCCGTGCCTGTGATTCAGCTTCCCACCCACCTTTCCCTCCAAGGAGTTCCTGGCATCATAAATCTTGCTGCAAACAGAGGGCAGGAAAGGAATCCAAGGTGGTATGGAGCACTCTCACATCCATGGCCGAGTCTGACCTTCCAGGCGGTGGAGGACCCAGCTGGCTCCCGTCTCCAGCAGCCCACCCAGGGACGCCCTGTTACCACGGCCGTAGGCCGGCCCTTTTCTCCTCTGAGCTGCCACTAACCACCCGCCACTTGGGGCTGGAGTGTGGGTTCAGCGCCCCAGGTGTACAACAGGCACTTGGTTGTTTTGGCAGCTAGAGCTGGGTGTTCTCATGAATTGGTGACCGTTATTATTATTGTTGGCTTCCCAGGTGGCTCAGTGGTAAAGAATCCACCTGTCAATGCAGGAGACGTGGGTTCAGTCCCTGGAGAAGGAAGATCCCCTGGAGGAGGAAATGGGGTGGTCCCTGCTGTGGTCGCTCATCTGTAGAGTGGGGTTGATAAGGGACCCCTGTCACAGGGCGTGTGTGCACTATGGGGCTAGGCACGCAGGCCCCTCCACGTTCCTCCACCCTGAGTGCAGTGGGAGGAAGCTGGGTGAGGGCCCCTTTCAGGCTTCTCAGCAAACCCCAGTTTGGCTGCTGTGTTACCTTGGGCTGGCCGGTTAACCCCTCTGTGCCTCTCTCCTCATGGGTCAAGCGGGGGGATGCTTGAACCTTCCTTATTGTAGCGCGTGGCGAGTGCCGGCCGGGATGACGTGTGTACGGTGCTCAGGCGTGTCAGGAGCCAGGTCGTGATGGCTGCACGCGGACGTCACCCCCAGTGGGTGGCACTTGGCTTCAGGAAGTGTATTTCCAGCCCCACATCGAGGGCTCCTTCTTTGGAGCCAGACTTGCCTGCCCAGGTCCCCTCTTCTGCCCGTGAGCCACCCAGTTGAGGCCGACCCTCAGCTCCGGATCCTTCCCACCAGCCCAGCATCAGCAGATGTCGCACACGAGCCTGCGTCTGGGGCAGGAACCTGGAGAGAGGTGCTCACGGCAGCTCTGTGTGCTCTTGGGAGCCCCCCGTGTGCAGCCCCTCGGTGGCGGGAGAACCGAATGGAGGTCTCGGGCTCTCATGGGGCCTCCTGGAGCGCTGCGGGATCCCGGTCTGAGGTCTGAGATCCCGGTCTGAGCCCCTGGCTCAGGTGTTGGTTCCAGAGTGTTCTGGCATCGTGGCCTCAGACAGCAGCTGGGTCCCTGTCTCTTGCCTTCTTTGAGCCTGTCTGGATGAGAGGCTTGGACTTTCGTGGCTTCGAGTTTTGTCTTGGCATCAGGGGACCCTGCTAGCCGTCATTGCTGAGAGCCCTGGGCGGTGGTGACCACCGCCAGCCATACTCACCTTTTTGGGATCCTGCCTGGTGCAGCTGAGCAAACACCACGCTAGCCAGTGGCCTGTTTGCCTGGGGACCTCGGTGCTTCAGCAACCAGCGCCCTGTGTCATGTGGCTCCCGGCTCCCGGGTTCCTGGCTTTAGCTTCCTTGACGTGGGGCCACCCCTGGGAATTTGGATCTTGCTTTGTGGATAAGGCGTCGGGTCACATGGGTCTTTTGTTGGAGTTGGCCGTAGTGTGGCCGGGTTTGGGAGCAGGGGCTAGACAGTCAGGCCAAGAGTTGGGGTCTGACCTTCCCCAGGGCGGTCTCTCTCTGCAGCTCCCCCTCCCGATCCCCGGGAGCCCCGGTCAGCCCACCCGTGTTTCTGAGGCTTGCTCCTGCTGTGGTGCCAGGCACCAGCCACTCCAGGAGAGAGGGCCCTGCCCGCTCCTGGGATCACGTTCAAGGTAGAGCTGGGGGTGGGGACCCCGGAGGAGCCCCCCGACAACACCCCCAACCCCCCATTTCCAGCTCTGTCTCTGACGAGGTAATCCTCTCCTTTGTTGACAGCCTGACTGAAGTCACGTTTCATCTGCCCTTTTCTCTGAGCCTGTGTCTGGCTTTTGGCCAAACCCCTAGCAATCACACAACTCACAGTAATCCTTACGTTTGCGGGATGTGTGGGCTGGCCGGCCCGGTCCCGCAGTCCCAGGAAGGCTCAGCTTCCTCCTCCCCGAGGGCCCCGCACGCCTGTCAGCTGGTCTGAGTCCCCCTCGCTGCCGACACAGGGTCCCACGGCCAGTTCTGTCCTGATCGGTGTATTCACATCCTGCTGGCCCATCAGGAAGGTGCTGTCTTCTGAGTGTTGGCGTGTGTGTCCAGGGGTCCAAAGAGGAGGTCTCTGCGGCTCTCCCCGACCCTGCAAGGAAGCTGAGGAGGGGGGATGTGCCTTCAGATGCCTGGGGGCAGAGGTTCCAGGACACAGAGGGGCAGAGGAGGCTGGAGAAGATTCTGAGGGGTCCAGGGGCCCTCTGAAATTCACACACTTGGCTAGTATCACCTCTGCCCTGGGGCTGCAGGCCTGGGTTGCACAGCAAAGAGACCTCCCCCTGCCGCTCTGCTGAACAGCTGTGGATACCCCCTAATACATAAGACTGGCCCTCCACTCCCAGCGGAAAATGGGCACAAGGTGGCAAAGGTGGGGACTCTGGGACCCCGTCCCCCTAGGCAGAGACAGCAGGGCACAGAGGCTGGCCCAGGGCCCTGATTTGGGTGGGTCTGGTCCAGGGAGGCCAGAGTCGGGGAGCTAATTCACGGAAACCGGGGAAACATCATAGACACAGACCCCCTGAAGACACCCATCCCATAATAAGCCTGCATCTGCCGTGCCCTGGGCAGGGAGTCCCTTCTGCTCTGAGAACGAGGGCTCTGATGGAGCTTTTCTGTCTTTATTTCTTTTTGCATTTTATTTTTATTTGTTTGGCTCCGTCGGCTCTTAACTGTGGCACGCAGGATCTTTACGGAATCCTTAGTTTTGTGGCAAACTTTCAGTTGTGGCATGTGGGATCTAGTTCCCCGACCAGGGATTGAACCGGAGCCCCTCCCTGCATGGGGAGTGAGGAGTCTTAGCCACTGGACCGCCGGGGACGTCCCACCCCATGGAGCTCTTTACAAAAAGTCCAGGGGTCCTGATGGGGGCCTTAGCAGAGGGGTCCTCTGCCGGTCACCACCCCGCCTGGTCCACCCGGAGGATTCCTGTCCCTGCTGTGCCCCCTGCCTCGGTTCCCGTGGGTCCCGGTGCTGCCCCGTCTCATCGGCCGCCAGGCTGTGTGTGCTGCTGCCCGGGTCGGAGCAGGCCTTTCCGGGGGCCCTGGGACTGCTCCTGCCACGCCATCCCCTCATCAAGCCAGACCAGGGATGGGGGCTGCCTTCCCCATCCCTGAGACGCGGGGCCCGAGCAGAGGTCCTGACCCGGGCCATGCTGTCCGCTCAGGGACTCGGGGCAGCTCTCGGTGTGGGGTAAGGGCAGGGGGTTGGCATCTGCGGGCCTCGCCTGCCCCGTGATGTCTGGGTGTGGTGGGTGTGGCAGTGTAGCGGCGCCCTGACCATGGCCAGCCCTGGGGGTGGCGGGTCTCATGGAAGTTCTGGCTCCTCTGGGCTTCCGAGATCGGAGCCCCTGGGCCCCTTGCTATCAGCGGAGGGCGAGGGACAGCGAAGCGGCCACGAGCCCACTGCTGCCAGCAGGAGGCAGGCCCCAGCTCAGAGGGACACATTTGGGTCTTAGGGGGTCGATGGGCGTGGAGCTGGGTTTGCTCAAGGCCCTTTCAGGGCAGCAAACACCAGGCAGGAGGCAGGCACCTCCTGCCCAGACACCGACACTGCGAGGCTCCCCTGCTGTAAGTGCGTGCAGAGGTCACAGGGTCAGCCGGGGCTGTGTGCATTTTTGTCTCAGGGAGCTGAGTAGGCTTTGGCACCTCACTCACTCTCCAGGAGGGTGTGGACAGGGTGCCCCACCTCCCAGGATGGCTGGCGGAAGGGGAGGGTGGGGGCGGGCAGCGGGGCGGGGAAGGGAGAGTCAGGAGGCCGTAGGTTAGTGATGAAGAGTCCAGCTCCGAGTAGATCAGTCCTGGATGCAAAGTCTTAGACCCACCCAGGAGCATTCTGGGTGATGCGGGCACTTGACACCACCCTCAGGAGCCTCACTTTTCCCATCTATGAAATGGAGCGATGACAGCGTGTCCCTCGTTGGCCTGAATAACTCGCGTGGTGTGCTTGGCAGAACGCCTGGCACACAGCAAGTGCCGCGCAGACTTGGTCAGTGGCCGTGACGGGGGTGAGCGAGCCTTCCCCATGGTCGGTGCTCTGGAAGGACTGCATGGTTTAAGCCTGGAGGATGTGGGGTCCTCGCTGCCCCCTCCCTGGTCTCTGGGGACCCTCTGTGACGTGTCCCTGGCACTTCTGGGTCATGCCCGTCCGTCTGCTCGGCTGGGCCCCCAGCTGCCTTCGCTTGCCCTGGGGTGGGGGCCGCCTGCATGCCCCTCCTGCACCGTGATGCCCCCCGCCCTGGCCCGGCCCGCAGGGCCCGTGTGTGTTTGTGGCCATTCCTGTGTGTGTTCTGCTCGCGTCAGGCTGCCCGGCACAGACTCCTCTTGTAGTGGAGCAGCAGGCGATGGTTATGAAGCAGCTGGGGCTGGCGGGGTGGCCGTGGCAGGGGGTGGGGGTGGCCTGGCGTCCTGCTGGGCTCCACGTTCATCACAGTGGCAGCCTGCCCACGTACCCGCCTCTCGCTCTCCGGGGCCACATAAATCATGGGGACACACTCAGGCCCCCAGGTGGGGCTTGTTACCTGTCTGACTTCCGGGTCTCCGTGCGCTGGAGCCAGATTACTGCCACTCAGGCTGGATCATCTCTGGGAGAGAGTGTTCTCGATGGCCCGGCTTCTACCAGGGAGGCTGAAATTGCTCCCTCTCAGTATAGCATGTTGTGTGCCAGAGGGGTGCCTGGCCCGGCGCCCCCCCACCGGAGTTGGCTCTTCTCCGCCGTGGACCTGCTCCCTGAGTCCTGGGAAGGACCGCATGGTCTCAGTGGAGGAACGACCTCTGTAAGGAAGGGGCTAGCACCACGTGGAAACAGCCTGCACAGGAGCAGCGGCCTTGAGCTGTTGGCAGAGGTGGGAGGGGCTGATTGTGGCTCAGGCCTCCTCCTGGGGCTCGCAGAGGCCTGTGGTGCCTGGCATGGCCCTTCCCATCTGATGTTTCCAGACCCCCACACCGCCTGCCCCCCTGCTGCCCTGTGGAATGCCAAGGGACTGCCCGGTAGTGGGACTCAGCCACCCTCCTCCCCTCAACTTCCTCCCCATACCTCGGAGACCCCGGCCTCTGGGACTGGAGTTTTCTCGTGACCACCCCGGGCCTTAACCCCTGGGCTTGCAGAGGGCCAGAGCAGTGCTCTGAAGCCGTGCTCTGCTGTGTTTAAGCAGGCTTGTGGTGTTCCCACGGCCCCCTCCCCCTTTGCCGTCTTGTTTGCCTTGACGGGTACCATGGATGGATGCCGTCGGTGGGGCGTGGAGCTGTGTCTGGGCAGGCGGGCGATCTGGGCACACTTCCTGCTGCCTCAGTGGCAGAGGAAGCTTTTCAGTTGTGGACTCTCTCTGCACCCTCAGTGTCTTTGTGGGTTAGACGGGAGAACTTAATGTGAGCCGCTTGGTGAGGTTGTGGTGAGGCTCAGACAGTGTGATGGGGCAAATGAGCTTTGTGTCTGTAAAGAAGCCTTCAAGCTTTAAAGAGCCGCAGGACAGGCATCCCAGCTTCATGTCATCAGCAGGCACGAACGCTGTGTGCCCTGAGACAGTGAGCTCCTGGGCAGGAGCCTCAGGCGCTGCAGCCCCGGGTGAGGCCCAGGGCGGGGGTGGCACCCCTTGTCTTAGGACCCCTGACCCCCTCCGCAGCCTCCCCTTTCCCCCGCCCATCTTTCCACCCTGGGTTCCGAGTTGAGGCTTCGGGAGGCAGGGGCCTCCGAAAGGTCAGCTGAGGATCACGCGGGTCAGCTCTCCCGGGTGAGCGTGTTCCCTCCTGCTCGGAGCCCCCCAGGACCTGACCAGCTGGGTCCTGTGACTGCCACCCGTCGCGTCGTGGGGCCCCGGGAGCCAGTTGCTTGCCCACTGGATGGGCGCACAGCCTCTCTGCCCTGTGGCTGTGAGAAGTACCTGGGGGGGCTGGCTGGGTGGAGGGCAGGGGTCGCAGGACTTTCTGCAGTGCTTGGGGACCAGGGACCCGGGGACAGGGGTCCCCTCGTGGCTGTGCTGTAGCCTGAGCTGACCGTCCCTGGCCAAGCCAGCGGGGGGGACAGTGGGCCCAGTGGCCCGTGACTAAGCTCCGAGTGCAGCCGCTTGGCTGCGCACTCAGGGGCCCGGGGCCACCCTGGGAGGCTCCGTTTCCCTTCCCTGCGGCTGGTTGTCCCCAGCGGCCGCTGCTCCCGCCCGGATTCCTCGCAGTTCCTGAGTGTTCCCTGGACAAGCACACGTTCCTCACGGCCGGCCTGTTTGCTCCTTTCTGCCCCCAGCTGCTCCCCACCCCCGTCCTGTCGCCGCCTCCCCCCCCGCCCCACCCCCAAGCCGGCACAGTCTGTCCAGAAGGTCTCAGATTGGCTGAATGCCCTTCTTTTTCTGTAAAGACAGTTTAATTTGGGCTGTCCCTGAGAACCCGTGACAGGCTGGACATTGTTGGCTGGTGTCATGACATGAGCCCGGATGACCCAGTATCCAGCCCGCCCGCCCCAGCTTCATGATGGCCTTAACCAGACACTCCCTACAAGGGCCTGTCAGGCACCACCCAGGAGGGGACACAGGGGACCTGGGAGAGGCACACAGTCAGGTGGTGGAGGCTAATTTCGGGGAGATGGTGATACAATGAGGCAAGAATCACAGAGAGCTTGAAGGGCTGGTGCAGAGGGCAGGCGTGTGTGTGTGCTCAGTTGTGACCTATTTTTTGGGTCCCCTGCCCCCGCCGTGGACTGTAGCCTGCCAGGCTCCCCTGTCCATGGGATTCTCCAGGCTACTGGAGTGGGTTGCTTTCCTTCTCCAGGGAGTCTTCCTGACCTGGGGATGGAACCCAGGTCTCCTGCACTGCAGGCAGATTCTTTACCCACTGAGCTAGGAGGGAAGCCTGCTAGGAGCGGGAGGGAAGAATACTGGAGTGGGTTGCAATTCTAGAGGGCTGTGTGGGCGAGGGGGTGTCGGAGAGGCGCTGCCTCTTTCCTGACGAGCTTGACCCTGGTCTGCAGCTGCAGGGAGGCCCAGGCAGATGGACGTGTCTTGGGGTCACCTGGGTCCTGTTCCTCTTTCCCAGCCACTCCGGGTATGGATGGTGGGGGTGGCAACACTCACCAGGGGAGGCACTCCCCAGGTGAGAGGGCCAGGAAGTGGCGAGGAGGCCACGTGTGGAGTTACAAGGTGTCCAACTGGCTAACTCCTTCCCTTCGGAAAATGAAGGGCAAGCCAGAAAACATTCTTCTTACATGCTAACGGGAGACGGATGCTCTCACGCCTGCTAATGGCAGTGTGATGGGGCCAGTCCCTCTGGAGGGCAATCTGGTGACTTTTAGAAAATCGCAGAGGCATGGCCCCTTTGGCCCAGCAGTCCCTGTGCCAGGCAGGGACTCAGCAGGCGTGCAGATGGGGCCCGCCCCAGCCCTCTCTGCGGCCGAGCTCATGATGGCTGAGTTTGGAGACAGCCCAGGGGTCCCCTGCCGAGGACCCGTGCCTGCCACCCACCCCAGTGCCCTGGGAGCCCAGCTCAGAGGGAAGGCGGGACTCATCCAGCCCCGCCTGGCTCGTGCCCAGGAGCGGCCCGGCCCACCTGCTCCTTCATGGGCCGTTCACAGGACTCCTTGCCCGAGGAGAAGCGTGCAGGGGCTGCTGGCACACGGAGGTCCCAGGCGGCCCCCGGAAAGGGTGATTTATGCCTGCCTGCTGGCAAGCTCTGTGCCTTCTGCCAGCCCTGGGGGAGCGCGGCGCCTGGCGTCTCCCTGCCTGCTCTGCCGCCCTCCCCATCTCGCCCTGGTGTCTTGCAGATATTGAATGACCCCTTAATCACCAAGCAGTTTGGCCCCCTCCCCTGGGCGGGGGGGTTACACCTGCCTGAGGTCCTCCTGATGGCCCAGCTGGGCTCCATGCTGCCTGTGTCCGTGGGCCGGGGACCGGGAGGCAGTCAGGGCAGGGGTGAGCGAGACATGCCTTGCGCCAGTTCCCAGGTGTCCTGCCCACTGCCCCTGCTGGGTCTCGACAGGATGAGCGATTGGCTTGAAGGGGCTGCTGGCCACGCCATGCCATCTGGCGGGGCTATTGTGGGCCACACAAAGGATGGAGCGCGGCAGGGCAGGGGCCGGCTGCGCGGTGGACGGAGGGACCGGGAGAGGACCCTGGCCTGCCGGCCTGCACCCAGCTGGCGGGAGCTGGCCCGTTTCTCCCTTCTGTGGCCGCGGCTTCAGAGCAGAGACCTGGTTTATCACTTCCCGGGGCGCCGAGGGGGCAACTCCTCACCCCCCCACCCCTCTGAATCTTCGGCTAGAATGCTTTAAACAACTCTGGTTCCGAGCTGATTTATTGCTCTGCTAAGATGCAAAGGCAGTTTTATGTAGTAGGTAATTAAGTGGCATTACGGACGGCTTGAGAGTAAGTGGCTGCTGTTTTAATAATTAAAATAAATGACCCCTTGACTGCTTCCCGACTCGATACTGTTTTCTCAGTGTCGAGACCCAGGAGAGGGATGGGGCACACGTGTGTGTGTGTGTTTGCGTGTGCGTACGTGCATGAGTGTGAGCTCCGTGTGTGAGTGTGAAGTGTGCAGAGGAGGAGGAGGTGGTGGTGCCTTCAGGATCTCTGGTTTCCAGGACAGCCCTCAGGGAGCGTGTGTCACTCGGAAACACCTCCCTTTCCCCTTTCAAGGCCAGGCTGAGCCTGGGCGGATGCCGGGCGTCACCTCCCCCCACTGGGGGGCACCCCTGACTCGGCCAGCTCTGGTGCCCTGTGGCTATGGCCACGCTGCCCCCGGGGAGGCTTGTACTGTGAGGTGATAGCCCCTGCCTCCCGTGGTGGGCATGTAGGGCACCCAGGGACATGCCAGCCCTCCTTCACTGATGGGGAGGCGGTGAGCGCCAGCTCTGCATGGGCACTGGCTGGGGGCCGCCGCTGTCCTTGAGGCTCGAGTGAGCTGGGGAGGTGGGCACAAGGTCACGGGCAGCAGAAACACCGTAGGGAGCAGGACTCAGTCCTGGGAGGGACCTCGCCCTCGGCTGGAGCATCTGTCCGTCCAGACACCTGCCACCTGCTGGGGGCTGTACATGCCCGGAGGGGCTCGGGCCAGCCTGCAGGGGGAGGCCATTGTCTTCTGCCCTAGACTGTGCTTTTGTTTTGTGGGGGAATCGCCTTCCCCAAAAGATGTGGGTATCACACAGTGGCACCTCCGTGGTGTTGCCCCTGGGCGAGCTGCCTGCCAGGCATTTCTGGGTGGAGAATGGCCCAGTGAAGGAAGCAAGGGGCCTGGTGGGCAGTTCTGCCTCGAGGTCCTCACATGAGTGACCCAGGAGAAGGGGAGAGGAAGGAGGGAAATGTACACATGTTGGGAGGGCCAGGCCTGGTACTGGGCTCCCTGTGTCCTGCGGAATCGAGTTTAACTGAACTTCCCCAGGGCTCCCCACGTGGCGCTAGTGATAAAGAACCCACTTGCCAATGCAGGAGACATAAGAGACATGTGTTTGATCCCTGGGTTGGGAAGATCCCCTGGAGGAGGGCATGGCAACCCACTCCGGTATTCTTGCCTGGAGAATCTCCATGGCCAGAGGAGCCTGGCGGGCTGTGGTCCACAGGGTCATATGGAGTCAGACACAGTGGAAGCAACAGCACAGCACAGCTCTGCAGTGACGGTGCCTCTTTCACCGCTGGGAGAGTGATAACTCAGAGCCAAAGCCACACGGCGGGGTCGGGCGTGAAACCCCCTCCCTCCTGGCCCTCCGTACTCGGTCTGTCCTTCACTGAGGTGTCCTAGGCCCCAGCGTGAGTGGCACAGTGTCGGGAGCTTGTGGGTTGCCAGGCCAGCTCCCTTGCCGTCTCGTGGCCCCTGCCTGGCCCAGAGCCCGACATTGAACTTGCAGCCCTGGGGGCCCCAGGAGTGCCAGGTGGCCCGCAGGCACCTCCAGCATTCTGGGCCTCGGTGGTTCTCTCTGAAGCCTGGAGCGTCTGAGGCTGCTTCTGGCCTTTGCTGTGCCCGGCTGTGCCTGCTGCAACGACGCATGGGGGGGTGGCACACCGGGGTCGAGGGATGCAGAACGTGGCTGGGCCGGCTGGGCTCCCAGGCAGAGGCAGGCTCTGGCACAGCCTGGCCCTCGGAGGGCATGTGCCGCCCTGTCTGCGGGTGCCTCGCCCTGGCCCCTCTCCCTTTCGCTGCCATGAGCTCCCAGGGCAGGCCTTTGTCCTC
This sequence comes from Bos indicus, assembly GCF_029378745.1. NCBI lineage: Eukaryota > Metazoa > Chordata > Mammalia > Artiodactyla > Bovidae > Bos > Bos indicus. The sequence continues at coordinate 64,619,620 of NC_091780.1, read as the reverse complement.
AGAGTCTGCCTCCGGGGCTAGGCATGGAGGACGCACCTTCTGAGTGTGATCTGGGCCTGGGTCTGTGGTTTGAAGCCCCTCCTTCCTGACCCTGATGATCTGGGAGGCTCCAGCCTCCCCAACGCCCTTGTCTCGGGCTAGTGAGTGTCTTTTCCAGCCGGGTAGATGGATGGATGGTTGCCAGAGTGGTTCTGTTGCCAGAGGGACTCGCCCAGGTTCATGCCAGCCCAGGGCTCAGATCTGGACACGCTGAGGCTTACTTTTGCCTGTTGCAGCGAGGGCAGCCACGGGAAGGTCACCCTTGGGTGTGGGTGCTTCCTGCGGGATGGGCACAGCCTCCTGAAGCTGCCCCCTGAGAGCTGTGGCCTGGGGTCCTGCCTCCTGGGGGCGGAAGAGAGGCACTGTAGGCCCAGGAGGGAGATCGGGGTGTGGGGTGGGCACGGGCAGGGCCCCTCTGTGCTGGGGTTCCCTGAGGACCTGCTGCCGCCTGTCCCACCCCTCCCCTGGTCGCCATCTGCATCATCCCTGAATTTTGGATCCTGGACGCTGAAGATGCTCCTGAAGATCCAGGAGATCGCGCGGCACCCAAGGCTGTGAAATAAGCCTCACTCTTTCCCCTCGTGCCCCTTGGCCCTGGGAGAAGGGCTGGACTGCCTGAGGCATCTCTCCTGTGGCTGAGTGACCTCGGGGACAAGCTGTGTTTGGGCCTCGGGGTAGGAGGAACTTGTGAGACCAGGTCAGAGGTCTTCGGGTCCAGCCCGCTGGACAGGCTGAGGCCACGCCGTGAGGCCATGGCTCCGCCGGGTCTGGTACAGAGTGGCCACAGCTGCCCCCACGTCCTGCCCTCCAGGGCAGTGCCAGCTGGTGGTGTGTGCATGTGAGCGAGTTGTCCTGGCTGACGGAGGGCCCTGACCTGTGGCTACAGCCAGTGCTCCCAGTGCAGCTGGAATCCTGGAGTCCCCCCTGGACTTGGTGGTGGTGGGGGAGTGGCTTCTCTTCCTGGTTCTGAAACTCCCTGGACCCCTGTCTAGATCCGGGTTCCCCATAGAAGGGATTTCTCACGTTCCTGGGACTCTGGAATCAGGGCAGAGCTGGGCGGTGGCTGTTGATGAACCAAACTGCACCCTTGGGGAGGTGTGTGACCCGCACAGCAACTCCCAGCTCGGAGTGTTTCTGCACTTGGGGCCTGCTTCCAGGGGTGGGGCGGGGGTGGCGGGGCAGAGCATGCATAGCTTCCTCCCTCCGGGGGCCTCTGAGAGTGAGCCTGTCCTTGGCACTCTCACTCCGTGGCATTGGAATGCCCACAGGGGAAGGGCTGGGCCCACTGGACATCGCCAGGCCTCTTCCCCTGCCTCTCCAGAGAGAGCCTGGCGCCGGAGGGCTGGGGGGCTCTAGAATTGCAACATGGGGGTTTTGTCATTCCCGGGGCACCCTGTGCTTCTGTGCCAGGCACTGCTGCCTTCCTGTGATCTCACCTCGTGTGTGATCGTCACCGTGTCCCAGCTGGGAAGCCCAGACTCAGAGGGCTCACCCCAGATCGCCCAGTCCAGACCCTCTGCCTGCCCCTGCACTGGCCTGAAGACCCCTCTCTCTGCCGGGATTAAGTAGGCAGCCTTGGGAGGCCACCAGTCAGAAGCAGCCTGGCCTGAGAGTTCCTGGGTCTCATCCTTGGGGTCCAGCACATGTCTGCCCGGGGAGGCAGCTGGTGTGAGCTGATTCCTGTGACAAGAGGAATTCCAGGGCTGCGTGCTGGGGAGGGCCGTGAGGCCCAGGCACAGATTTGATTGATTTTATTTCTAAGGGGATACGTATTCCTCAGAGAAACAGGAGGATTTGGAAAAGTAGAAAGAAAACCAAAACACATTTAGCACAGTACCCCCTCCCACCTCCGACTCTGCTCTGAAGGGTCCTTCTGCCCTGCAATGCGCCGTTGACATAAGCCTGTTTTGTTCATAAAAACATAAGAGTGTTTACTTTCTCCCTGGAGCAGGCGTATTTTGGTGGCTGGTTATCTTGCTGGGGGTTTAATGTGGAATCTGGCTTTTTTCACTCAACATTGCACAGTCGCCCTCTTCCTCTCGGTCTTTCTAAACCTCGTTAGTGACTGTATGACGTCCCTTCAAGTGAGTTAACCAGAATTTACGTGACTGTTGCTCTGTTGTTGGAGAAACGCAGATTGTTTCCTGCATGGGGGTGCTTTAGGTTAGTGGTCAGCCTCTGCTGACCCAATGGGCATGAGTTTGAGCGAGCCCCAGGAGACGGTGAAGGACAAGGAAGCCTGGTGTGCTGCAGTCCATGGAGTTGCACAGTCGGATACGACTGAGCGACTGAACAACAGCAACGGCCTCTGCCTGGGAGGAGGGGTGTTGGTTTGGGGGCCGTGGTGGGACTCTAGGTCCCCTCGTGGTGATACTCCAGACAGCATGGCAAGGTGGCGCTCAGGATGGCCCTCATGGGAGGTGACTCTGTGTGGCTGGAATTCCTTGGCTTTTCCCATTCTTGCCCTTAAACGTCCCCAAGAGCAGGTGCGTTCGTTTCCCAGGGCTGTCCATCCCTTGCTCATTCCTTCTCTGCACGTGGGCTGTTTTTTTCCCCCGAACCGTTTAAGAGGAGTCGGGGTTAACACACACCTTCAGCCCGCGTTTTCTGGGAACGAGGACTTTCCCTTAGGTGGTGACCGTATGGTGACAGTGCCTGGGGATGGAAGCCGGCCCTCTGCACAGCCCGGCACTTTATAACAGCTGCTTTCTTTCTTAAAAAAGTATTTATTTATTTGGCTGCCTCAGGTCTTAATTGCGATATGGGGTCTCTAGGCGTGGCATGTGGTCTCCAGAGCTCCTGGGCTCAGGAGCTCCAAGGCACTTGAGAGCTTGGTTCCCCAACCGGGGATTGATCCTGTCTCCCCTCCACTGATTCGATCACTGGGCCACCAGGCAAGTCTCTTGTGCAACTGCTTTCTGATCGGGGGCCCCGTGCAGGGTCACACCCTCCCCTTGGTCGTCCTTCCTTGGGAAACTTTCCTCCGTCTTGCTTTGATGGTTCACGGTTGTTTTGAAGAGCAGGGAGCAGCCGCGTGCTTGGCTCACGATTGGATTCCAGGCTGTGTGTCTGGGGCAGGAATGGCCCCAAGGGAACGCCATGTCGTCAGCCCGTCCCACCGGGGGCACCTGGTACGGCTCATCTGGGGAGCAGACTTCCCTCCGTGGGGTCAGGAGGTTTCCCACGGTCAGCCCACTGTGCGGTCAGTACATGGAATTCCGTGATTAATAAACCACCCATGGGAAGCACTTTGAGGACACACTGGTGTCTTGGTGCTCACCGGATGCTCACCCTCGAGAGCCTGGTGTCCACTGGCCGTGGTGGTGGTGACTTTTCATAACTTCCTCCGTGCACCTGCACTCAGCAGCTGGAATTCTGCCGGGGGCGGGGGCGGGGGTGGGGGCGGGGGCGGGGGCGCGAGGGAGGGAGGGCTTCCCCTTCTCGCTCAGCAGCCTGTGTGTGTGGATGTGTTTTTATCGGTGTGGATCCTTATTTTATCCAATGTGATTGCGATCCCTGGCTTTCTCTGTTATTGTCATTGTCACCTTGCCCGGGACAAACAGCTGGCTAGATGCCAGGGAGGAGAAGGAGGGAGGTGGACTTTGATGTGTGTGCCCACAGTGGGGCCAGGAGGGCCCATGACCTTGGGCAAGTTAGGGAGTTTCTTGGGGTCCCCCAGTAAACCCTGATGTTAGGAAGAGGGGCTGGGAAAGGCTGACCTGCAAGGCCCTTTTGCTCCCTTGGGGGTCCCCTTTCCAGGCTTTGTGCTGGCTCCCTGCTGAGACTGAGCGCTGGCTGTGGGGCAGCTCCTGGCTGTCACCTGTCACCTGTGGGCGTGACGACGCGGAGGGTGGCGCCTTGGCCCCGCCCACCTCCCGCTCCCCCGGCACCTCTCCAGCAGGGCCCTTCCTCCCCGCCGCCGAGGCCTGTTTGTTCTCGTTGGTAACGCTGACCTCATCTTGGCACCGGCTCTCCTGACCTTCGGGTCTCTCCACGTTCGTCTCTTTCTTAAAGAAACAGCCACGTGGGCAGGGGTGCTGCTTGCAGTGATGGGCCTGCCCCCGCTGTGCCCACCTGTGCCCACCGTGCCAGAAGGGCCCCCAGAGGCCTTCAACTTCCTCGTCGTACAGAAAAAGGTGTTCCGGGGCCCAGAGAAGGCAGGCGACCTGCCCAGGGTCACACCGCGAGTGGTGGAGGGCCCTGGGCCCTGATGCCTGGACTCTGCTCCCTCGCTGCTTGGTGACCCTTTGCCATGACAGCCTCACTGGTCCCCTCTCTGCCCAGGGCGGGTGTTTGATGCCGGGGAGAGGGCTGAGGGTTCCTGCTCTATGTAGCGTACGGGATGTGAGGGTTAGCCACCTTCTCTACCCAGAAACATGCAGAGGGTCGGTGCACTCCAGAGGCGCCCTGGGGAAGGACCTCCCCTGCCAGAATGGGCAGGCGCTGGGGTCTCCCTGGCAGCTGAGCCTTGACTAGAGGCGCCATGGAGGCCTGGCTCGCCAGTCCTATTTGGACCCACCCACTGAGGTCGCGGTGGGAAGGGAAGGGTTTTCTGGGCCCTGCCCAAGGTGAATGGGTGACCTTTGAATCCTGGAAGCTCATGCACCCCCTCCCTCGTGGGGAGAGCGGAGGGTCCAAAGGGCAATTCCAGCTCCGTTGACCGAGTGAAAGGCAGCCTGGGCCAGAGGGTTGTTCAGAGAGCTGATGGCAGGATGGGAAGGCACCTGGGGAGGCTGGCAGGGCCAGGTGAATCCCCACTACCCTGGCACCCTTGTCAGCACCAGTGCCTACAGGGTTGTAGCCCCTCTCTGCCAGGGTCTTGTGCGGCCTTTTGGGGGACCCTGGGAGCCTGGTCTGTCTCCATGGTATGCATTGTGGGATGGGCGGGGATGGCTTGCCTGGCAAATGCAGCCAGCCCAGACCCCACGCCCCGGCGCTCCTCGCAGCGTGGCAGGGATGTGGCTGTGTGTGCCTTCTCCCTGCCAGCTGTAGCCCAGGGCCTGCCTGGGGCACTCCATGCTTCGTGAAGGCCCACATGATGACCCAGGGTGGACGTGCAGGTCTGTGAGCTTCCTCAGAGGAGCTGAGTCATGCAGCAAAATCATAGCCCCACCAGGTGGTAGCCGGCTCCTGCCCGTCCCCCCTAGGTGCCGCAGGAGACCCCTCCATCCATGTAGCATGGGATTGTCCGGGGTACAGGCTCCCCTGCCCGGGAGGAGCTTCGTCCTTCCTCTCCCTGAGCCTCGTGCCTGGACCCCCAGCTTCAGGGTTTGATCCCATCCTTGCAGCCTTCGAATCAGACCTCCAGGTGACCTGTAAACACATCCTCCCTGGCCTTGCTCAGCCTGGCTGTCGTTGCCATGAGGGCCTGGGGTCTGGTGAGTGTCGGCTTGGGTCATTTCTTCTCTCGCCACGTTCCTTTCTTCTTTCCTGGACCCGCCTTTCTGCCTGGGTTTGGCTTGGGCTGCCTCTTGAACCCTGTTTCCTGGGGCATTGGACTGGGCCGGGGTTAGCAGTTTGCTAGGCAGTCAGGGCTGAGCCTGGACTCAGGCTCACCTGCTCGCGCATTCCTTCCCCACTCCCTGTAGGCCACCTGCTATGCATCCGTGAACACGGGGCTGGGCGCTGGGGTCTGTGCAGCCCCAGGGGTCCATGCACATAGGACACTCACTGGTGCCGGGACTCTGTTTATGGCGGGGAGGTCTTCCCTGCGGTCTATGGAACCAGCTGCGGTTTGTTTCTCCATCACAGCCAGCTCAGTGGTCCATACGCTCCACGTTCTGCAAGAATCTCAACTTAAAATAGAGAAGGGGGCATTTGTTTTATGAACAAACAGTACCACCCTTGCTTCAAATAATCTCTGGGTGTGACGGTCCTAAATTGGATTCATACCCCACTTTTACAAGCTGGTGGTGATGCATCAGCCTCGCTAAATGTGAAGGCGAGGCAGATGCAGGGGGCTCAGGTGGGCCAGGCCCCAGGTGGGCAGTCATGCAGTGGAGGTGTCTGTGGCCGGATGCTGCCGTCTCCATGGTGACTTGGTGCTGGTGGCACAGCTCAGAGGCGGGGTGCCCTTGGCTGGCAGCGTGGAAGCCTCCGCTCACCACTCTTTCCCATCAAGGTCATGCCGCTGGGACGTGGGCAGGGGAGAGGATGGGGCTGGGTTTTAACTGAGCATCTACTAAGTGTACCAGGCACTGAGCCGGGGGCTTCCAGAGCCGCTTGCTACCTTTTCAGCTTGCTTATTCCTCATGGCAGCCTCCCAAGGCTGGTCTCTCGTCTCATTTTCAAATGAAACGGAGACCAGAGTGGCTGGGCCTGTCACCCGAAGCCACACAGCCACAGCTTTTATTCCCATGGCTGCCATCACAGATGACAACCTTGCGGCGGCATACACAGCACAGATGGATCCTCTTCTAGCCCTGGGGGTCAGCAGTGCTAAAGTCCAGGTGTCAGCAGGCCTGACGGGGAAACCCGCCTGTTCCAACTTCTAGATGCCACCTGCATTCCTTGGCTCGTGGCCCATCCCTGTCTTCAGAGCCAGCAGTAGTGCTCATTTCTGACCATTCCTCACTTCACACGTCCCTCTGACCACATCCAGGAACGGCCCTCTGTTTTTCACACTCTCATGAGACTAGGTTGGGCTCCCCTGCATCATCCGGGCTGGTCCCCGCTCTTGACTGCCATGACCTTAATCACGTCGTCAAAGTCTCTTTGACTGTGTAAGGTCACATATTCATAGGTTCCAGAGGCCAGAGTGGGCATTTTTGGGTGGACAGCGGTCTGCCAAGTCCAGTTCGTAAGTGCAGGCTGATATCTTTATCATATCGCTTGGGGTTACAGAGGCTCGAGGGTGGAGCTGGGACCCTTCACCGGTTTGCTCCTCTTGCGACGTACGCTGGCCACGAAAGGAGTTGGTCCTTCACCGGCTAGAAGGGTGCGCCCTCCCTCGGACCTCGGGGGAGGCACGCAGAAGTCAGGCTTCTCCATGATCCTTCGGTCACCAGCCATCTGCTGTGGGTGTCCTATCAAGTGGGAAGGGCGGTTTGCTGTCCCCACGCCGAGTCTGTGTCATTTTAACAGGCGGGTCCTCACTGCTCTGCCTAATTGCAGGGGTGCTGCCCTACAGGGGCTCTGAATCACTTCCCGGTCCTGCCCTCAGCCCTCTGGGTCACCTGGGCCTCCTACCCACACCTCTGTGGGCCTGGGCAGGGGAAGGGGCTTGTTCAAGGTCACAGCATGGTGGGGGGCAGAGAGGGGACCCACCCTTGTCCCTGAACTGCCTGCAGGAGGGTGGCTCCCCGCTGCTGTCAGCCTCCCATCCCGGTGGGCCCGTCCTCTCCCTGCAGGCTCTGACCTGCCGCCACTGGGCTGCTCCCAAGGGTTGGGGGCAGCAGCAGAGGAGGCCCTTTGCTGTGGGTGTTTGTGAGGTTTTCCAAAGTTGTTTTTGTTTAGTTGTTAAGTTGTGTCTGACTCTTTGCGGCCCCCTGGATGGTTGCTCACTAGGCTTCTCAGTCCACGGGATTCTCCAGGCAAGAATACTGGAGTGGGCTGCCATGCCCTCCTCCAGGGGATCTTCCTGACCCAGGGATCGAACCCAGGTACCCTGCATTGGCAGGCAGATTCTTTACCATCTGAGCCACCAGGGGAGCCTGACTCATTCCTATTTTTACGGAATCGGCAAAACTCTGTCCAGATGTGATGCTGTCTCCAGAGCTCGCTGCCTGGAGCCCCCTCTTTTTCTTGCTCCCAAGGCCTTGAGCCCACCTCTGCAGCTCACCCACCGGTCGGGGTTCTTACTGAGGTGTCTGACATCAGAGCTGCTGGCTATACCTCCAGCCGCTCCCCTGTATCTGGAATGGGGATCCCTGGGTCTGAGGAGCCAGCCACGCCCAGATTTTCCCTGCTTCACCTGCCACGCCTCTCCCCACATCTCCTGCCCCTGCCCACGGCTGGAATGTGCCCTGGTGTCCTGCCCTCTCCCTCCAGCCACCTCTGCTGGCCAGTTGGCCCCATTCTGGCCCCACCAGCTTTTCATGCTTGGTTCATTTCAGGTCAGTCACTCAGTTGTGTCCGACTCTCTGGGACCCCATGGACTGCAGCACGCCAGGCTTCCCTGTCCATCACCAACTCCCGGAGCTTGCTCAAACTCACGTCCATCAAATCAGTGATGCCATCCAACCATCTCATCCTCTGTCGTCCCCTTCTCCTCTCTCCTTCAATCTTTCCAGCATCAGGGTCTTTCCCAAGGAGTCAGTTCTTTGTATCAGGTGGCCAAAGTATTGGAGCTTGAGCTTCAGCATCAGTCCTTCCAATAAATACTCAGGATTGATTTCCTTTAGGATTGACTGGTTTGATCTCCTTGCAATCCAAGGGACTCTCAAGAGTCTTCTCCAACATCACAGTTCAAAAGCATCAATTATTCGGCACCCAGCTTTCTTTATAGTTCAACTCTCACATCCGTTCATGACTACTGGAAAAACCATAGCTTTGACTAGATGGACCTTTGTTGGTGAAGTAATGCCTCTGCTTTTTAATATGCTGTCTAGGTTGGTCATAGCTCTTCTTCCAAGGAGACTGCTTGGTAGACACGTACCTGATACCTAGCCAGGAAAGCGAACTCTCTTTCCTGCTCAAACCTGCAAGGTCTCCCCTGTGGCTGCCAGAGGGTTTGGTCGATACGTTCTGGGGTCCGTGACCTGCCCCTCCTCCCAGCGCTTTTAGACATCCGCATGTTTTGGTCTCATCGGGGTCCCTGTAGTACAGCTGTGTTACAGGAGTTTAGCCCCAAGGAATAGTCAGGGCCAGGCGGCATGGAGTCCCTCGGGGAAGGAGCCCGAGAAGGGGACCATTTGAACAGTCATTGCTCAGCATAGATCGGGGGTCCCCAGCCCATGTGCACGTTAGAATCACCTGGAGGACGTCTGAATTGTGTGTGGACATCCAGGCCCCTTCGCTGGAGTCCAGTTTAGTGGGTTTCAGGGGAGAAGAGATCAAATGTTAAAAGGTCCCCGGGGAGCCAGGTGCCGTGGCGGAGACACAGGCCAGGTGTGACTTGGCTTCTGTGTGTTCCCCCTTCTGAGGGGCCTCTCGCTGGTCTGTTCAGCCTCTGCCACTGATTCCGAATCATTCAGAGCGAAATCGGGGTTGGCTGGGGAGGAGACATTAACAGGCCAACACCTGCCCTGGCACCTAAGCACACAGGCTAATTTCTGGGCCTGCAAACTGAAGTGAAGTTGCTCAGTCGTGTGCGACTCTTTGCGACCCCATGGACTGTGGCTTACCAGGCTCCTCCGTCCATGAGATTCTCCAGGCAATAGTACTGGAGTGGGTTGCCGTTTCCTTCTCCAGGGGATCTTCCCTACATGGGGATCGAACCTGGATCTCCCACGTTGCAGGCAGATGCTTTACCCTCTGAGTCAGCAGGGAAAACTGAAGGTGTGGGGAAAAAAGTCTCTTTTTCCCTCTTTTCCCTTGGTTTCAGTCTGGCTTGTCAGGCTTCCTAAGCAGTAGATGGAGAAAATGAGTTTGAGTTTTTGGCTTGAGAACACCTGCAGCTGCAGGTGGATCCAGACCTGGGCAGGTTCTGAGTTTGCTGGGCCGGTCCCTCCGGATTTCCAGGTGGGTTGAATTAAACACCGGGTGGCCCCAGGAGGGCAGAGCACCAACCTGTGGGTCCCCGGAGCCGTGCGCATGGTACACGGAGGGGCAGGGGGCCGCCAGGGGCAGCCATGTGCCTCGTCGGGAGAGGGTGAGCGGCTGGCGTGGGGAGGTCTCAGTTTTCATCTGTGAGGTGTTCATTTCTCTGTGCCCATTCATTTTCTTGCCTCCGCAGGATCCGGTTGAGGAAGGTGGGGCACGGCTGGGTCGTTTGAGCTGGAGAGGTGGGATCTGAGGTTTCCAGGGCCCGCTGTCTCAGGGCATGGATGGGGGAGCCGGGGAGGGGCTGGGTGCCAGCCTTTCGGAGCCTCGTGACCCCGTGAGGTCCAAAGCCTGGGGGCCGGCAGGTGCTCTTGGCGGAGGGGAGTCCGAGGGGAGAGAGAGCCAGGAGAACGCTGTCCAGGGTGGAGCTCCCTGGGGCCTGGGCCCTGCCTTGGAGGCGGAGAGTTTCCAGAGCTGCCCCACGGTGAGAATGTGTGCTCAGGGAGGGGAGGGGAGGGAAGGGGAGCCGTGGGCCTTCCCGGCCTTGCCCTGTGTGCCTTGATGGGTGGCCTGGAAGAGCACCAGGTTTGGGGATGGACACACACACTCACACACACTCACACACATGTACGCACGCACATCTCAAGTTGCAGGCCTGCTTTTATGAGCTCTGTGACGGGACCGGTTCCTGGGACCCTCTGCATCTTGGTTTCTCCATCTGGGGAGTGGGTGAAAATCGCTGTTCCCCTGACCGGGCCGGGGCTGCGGCTGAGCAGCGCTACTTCCCATGGCCGTGACGTTCTGAGAGGCCCAGGGTGATCGTGTGGCCCCAGGGCTGCTGAGGGCGCTTCGAGGGAGGGCGGAAAGAGCCTTGGCTGTAGACAAAGCTGGGTTCACATCCCAACCCTGCCGTGTTCTCGCCGTGTGACTCTGGACTCTCTGGGTCTCAGTCCCTCTGCAGTAAACAGGGATGGTGTGCAGGGGTCACAGGGGTGCCGGAAGGATTGGGCTTTTGCTCAGGGCCTGCTGACAGACAGTAGTGTATGAGCTCGGTCCTGTCTGACTCTTTGCGACCCCGTGGACTGTAGCCCGCCAGGCTCACCTGTCCTTGGGACTTTCTAGGCAAGAATACTGTAGTGGGTTTCCACTTCCCTACTCCAGGCATACAGTCAGTGCTCAGTAAAATTTGTGTTCTCGTTTGTTCTGTGTGGACGGGAGAGGTCTTTCTCACACCCGAGACTCTGGAAGTCAGCTGCCTTGGCCTGCATGCCCTGCGGACCCACTGTGGGCAACTCAGGTGGGCTGGCCCTGCCGGAGGAGGGAGGTGCCGAGGCAGCCTGCCCTGCTCAGCGCTGCCCCTGCCAAGCGGCGTCCTCACAGGAACCTGATGTTCCTCTGATATCCCTGCTGCAGCCTCTCGCCTTCATCCATAAATAATGCCTGTCTCACATTCAGCCCGCACCTCCTGGGGCAACACTGGGTGCCAGGCGACAGATGCCAGTGGGCACCGGCCCAGGTGCTCCCGAACCTGCCTGACCCACCTCCCTGCCTTTGCTCACTCTGCACCCTCAGCTGGGACTTGCCTTCCATCCCTGCCCCACTTGCCTGCGGGTCAGCGTCCTGCTTGCTCTTCAGTGCTCAGCTCAGATGCCGCCTCCTTCAGGCAGGACTCCCTGATTTCTCCCTGTCAGCACATCCTTGCTCTCTCTGTGCCCTGTCATCCCAGGGTGAGCCTCTTCACTCTACCCTTTGCCCTTCAGCAGACATGGTTATTCCTGCAGCTCCTTCCTTAGGCTGGGAACCCCTCGCAGAAGGGGACCATGCCCTGGGACAAGCCTGCTGACTGCTGGTCCTGCCAGCATCTGGCCCTGTGACCTTGGGTGGACCCAGGGTCACACTTGCTGAGTGTTTTTTTCCTTCTCTGTAGGTTGGGCTTTCTGCCGCCCACCTGGCGGGGTCCCTGGGGGGGACTAGATGGGAGCAGAGTGAGTGCTCCCCATGCCTTTCCTCCCAGCTTCATGGAGAAACCTCAGTGTTACCAGGGCTTCTGTCCAGGCTTCAGGCTCTGCTTGCTTCCCGTTAGCAGTGGGGAGCTCACTCCCCGCTGGCAGCCTGGAGCTCATGGCAGCCTGGACTGTCATGAAGTTGGTGACTCACCTTTCCGGTCCTGGATTTGGGGACTGTCTGCTCTGTGAGAACGCAGTGCTCTGGTGACCTTTGGGATTGCCCAGGGTCGGGAGTAGGTGGGTCTGGGATTGGAACACCCTTTAAGTCCTTTCAGGACACAGGATGGTCCCTGGGCTCAGCTGGATTAGTGTCCTTGTGGTGGTGGGGGGTGGTTTAGAGGGGTGGGGGGTGGACCTGCATGGCTCTTTCATTAGAGGTGAAGGCAATGGGAACGTCATCCTAGGGCCTGCCAAGCCCAGTCTGCAGGCAAGTGCGCCTTGCTCTGTGTCTGTCTGAGTCTGCTCCAGCTGCTCTGGGTGGCTTATAAACAACAGGAGTTCCTCCATCTGGAGGCTGGGAGCCCAAGGTCAAAGTGCCAGCAGATTCGGTGTCTGGGGAGGGCTACTTCCTGGTTCATAGATGGCCTTCTCCCTGCTGTGTTGTCACAAGGCAGGGGGCAAAGGGGTGCTCGGGGGTCTCTTTTATTAGGGCACTAATTGCACTCATGGGGGCTCCACCCTCCTGACCTAATCACCTCCCGAAGGCCCTGCTTCTTAGCACCGTCTTGTTGGGTGTTAGGTTTCAACATGTGGATTTTGCAGTGGGGGCAGACACAAGCATTCAGAGCATAGCCCCTGTTGCTGGAGCTGGTCGGAGCCCGCTGGGGTGGTGCTCCTGGTGGCCCTTGCCTGTGTGGCTCGGTGTGTTGCTGTAGCCTGTGCCTTGCTGGGGGCGGGGGATACCTCCCATGGGGTCACCTGTCAGAGGCGACAGCTCCACCACCTGGGCAGGTGGGAGGCGCACGTGGAGACTGAGCCCCGTGGCGCAGAGCGGAGGTGTCTTCTGGGCCTGCCCTGCTTGGTTCCGATTTCCGTGGCCGCAGGCATGGGTAGTGCTCACCTGCCCCCTTGGAGGTGAGTCTTGAGATGGGGGAGAAAGCAGAGAAGCCCAGAATGGCTCCCGGGAAGGCAGAGATGATTTTAGGAGCTGCTCTTATCCCCTGGGGCAGATGGGGGAGGGAACCTGGAGCAGTGAGAGGGCCTCGGCTTAATGAGAACTTTCAGGCCCGATGGAGCCCCCAGCCCTGATGCCGCAAGTGACCCCTTCTTAATGAAGCGGGAGGAGAACGGAATTGAATCAGACGTGGACACGTCAGCCGTCTCCGGGCAGGGCATCCGGGCGTGAGCCCCCACGGAGGGCCCCAAGGCATGGCTGCGTCTCCTGCTAGCGACCAGCCACAAAGCCTGCCTGTCCCCAGCCCCTTAGGGGCCCCTGCTCAAGGAGAGTGGGCTGGCAGGGATCAGGGCTGGTGGGGACCCGGGGAGAAGTGGCAGCTGCAGACTCACCCGTGTCGCTGTGTCATGCGCCCGACCCCCAGCCTCCATCCCCTTCCTCCCGTGCAGAGAAGGAGAATCGAACTTTCTCCTGACCATGGCAGGCACTGTTGGAGCCCTCCCAGGTCCCCCTGGCACTTACCGCTTCTGAGCCCACCGTCCGCTTCGCCTGCCGGCACCTGCAGCTCTGCATGGGGGCTTGTCCCGTCCCCCATCCAGGTGGGCAGTCCTGGGGCACGCACACCCTTTGTCTGCTAGGAGCAGCTCCCGTCAGCGAGCCCCTGGCTCGGCGAGTGACTCCGAGGCCCCCGGAGCTCCCCAGAGGGTTGACCCCCCCTGTCCTCGGCTTCTTCTGGTCCCCCCTCACCTCCCCACGCCCCCAACCTGAGCTTCCCAGGCCCCCCCCACCCCCCACCTAACCGCTTGCCCACGCATCTGTGTCTCATCCACACTAAGACGAAAGTTCATGGTGAGGCAGCATGAGTGCTGCGGGTTGAGGTCCGGGGAACACTGGCCCTTGGCCGCTGGCATTGCTCTGCCCTGGGTGGCCTGGGGGTGCCATGTCACGGTCACAGGCTGGGTGCTTCTGACTGTCATTGTTGCTGCTGCTGAGGGGAGCTCACAGGATTGAGAAGGTCGACTCCTCTGGGGAAACCAGTCTGACCCACTCGGAAGGATGAATTCTCCTTAAGTCCTTAGGTCTCCCAGGACCTTCTGGGCGCCCAGCAGTGAGGATTATCAAGGACTTTGAGGAGGCGGCCCCAGGGCCTGTTAAACATTATGAGCTAGGTGGGGAGGGGGTGATGGGTGATTGGACATGGCCTCTGGCCCCCAAATTCTTGCAGTTTGGACTGATGCTGAGGCTGGAGTGACATTGCCTAGCCAGGCGGGGGTCTGGGCCAGGAGGGGAGATGTGACCTGGCGGCTTCTGGGAGGGCAGGGTGGCCTGACGGTCAGGGCCAACACCTGACACAGGGCTCCTGGGGGGAGCTGACCAGCACCGGCGGGGAGGGGCTCAGAGACCTGCAGCTCCGTGACTCCCCCTGCCCCATGGGCCGTAACCCCGGGAACAAGGATCCTTGAGGAGGGGTGTACAGAGAGCTGGTACTCAGGCTCCTGGGAGTGAGACCATTGCGGGGGGCGCTCCCTGTCTCCTCGGATGGAAGGTGGATTGTGAGTCCCCCAGAATTGGACCAGTCAGGGGAGGTCTGAGGGGATGGATACCTTGGCCAGCCCAGCTCGGGGATCCCTTCTGCAATCAACCGCCCCCCTTACACCCCTCTCCCACCCCCACCCCCTCCGCCAAGCCATCAGGCCAGGAAATGACGCTTCCCTCTCTGCTGGCTCCACTCATTACTGCAAACCCTGGGATTAATTTAATTACACGCTTGTCTCCTGGAGGCTGGGGCATGGAGGCGCCCCATGGGATCCCAGTTGCCCAAGGCTGCTGGGGAGGATGAGGGAGCCAGGCCCTTTCTGCCATCCCCTTCTCCCACCACCCCCCACTACTTGAAGGTCCACCTGGCTGTCATTCTTCCCCACCACAGGGCACCTGCTCTGACCCCCGGGTGACCAGATGTCCGGCTCCCTGGCCCCAGGCAGCATGCACAGGCTGGTTTGGGGAGTTGAGGGTAGAGACAGTGGGGAGGGGTCCCGTGGCACAGGGGAGGTTTATCTGGGATTTTGAGAAGGCGGCCTCATCGCTGTTAAACTGAGCAGGGTTGGGCAGGCTCAGGGCTGGGCTTGGGGCTCAGGAAAGGCCCCCAGGCCAGAACTGGGGGACGTGGGCAGAGGGTGGGTTAATGGGGTCCACTTTCCAGGCCATGCTCTGGGCCCCCCTTGACATCAATAGGGGGCTTTGTGATGTGGGAGGGAATCATTTAATCTCTCCTCCTTTTTTACAAAGAAAGATCTCTCCCTATTCTAAAAGCAGATTATTGGAAAACTAACAGGCAATGGTGTGAATAAATAAAAAATCACCCATCCCCTAGTGAGCAACGCTGCGATCAGTATTTCCGTGTGCCTCCTTCCTGGATTTATTTCAATACACAGATATTTTTAAACACAACAGCAATTATATGTGTGCTTTTGCGTCCAGTTCTTTTCACTGGCGTTGAAGTGTTTTGTTTTTTTTTTTTCTCCTGTATCATTGAGGAGGGAAGCTCTCCCAACCGTCATTTGAATGATGACAAGGGTGTGAACTGTCTGCTGTTGTTGAACAAGCAGTTTCAGTTTGGTCACTGTAACACCATCTGCGTGGAGCTGGGAGGGTCTTTTTCCCAGGTGGTGTTCCAGGGAACCCTCCTGCCAGCAGCCCGTGAGGGACACAAAGTGTTGGGGAGCCCAGGCTGCACCCCATCTCCGACTTGGTGCTCAGAGGGCCCAGCAAACCACAAACACTAAGGCCCTTCCCGTCAGGCCTGTACATAGGTGTGGGCGGGTGTGGGTGCGTGTGGGTGGGTGTGGATGGGATGTGGGAGCTGCTGGTCAGTTTGGGCAGACAGGTGGGTAAACTGAGGCGGGGGATGGCACAGGGCATGGACTGTAGTGACCGCCGAGGGCC
This sequence comes from Bos indicus, assembly GCF_029378745.1. Lineage (NCBI taxonomy): Eukaryota > Metazoa > Chordata > Mammalia > Artiodactyla > Bovidae > Bos > Bos indicus. The sequence continues at coordinate 64,603,876 of NC_091780.1, read as the reverse complement.
CCCTGCTCAGGCAGGGGAAATCTACCCAGCCCTGACCTGGGTGCTGCGTCCTAGTGGGGGGCCTTTAGTCACCCCCCAGGTCCAGCCCCCCTCCGCCACTGCCCCGTGTGTGTATGAAGAAGCCCCTTCACCTCTTGGAGACCACCACGCAGGGCTCCCTGCAGAGCTGCCCTGTGTCTGCCGGGGTCCCCCATGTAGCTGGGGGTGGGAGGCTGGCGGGCGAGCGGCCTTCTTCCTCTAGAAGCCTGCACATTCCTGAGAGGTGACTGGCGGACAGCAAGGGCAGGAGTCGGCTGTGTAACTGGGGTGGGGTGGGCTGCCCCCATTCCTGCCCAGGGCTGGGCCGCAGTCTCCTGGGTCTGGTCCTGGGCTGGGCACACAAGCCTCCCAGGTCCTTCTGAGGTGCTCGGGGCACAGAGTGACCCCCAGCAGGCAGGTCAAGGGGCAGCCGGGCACTTACAGGGGAAGTGTCTCCCAGGTATCTCAGAGGGCAGAGCTCCTGATGGGCAGAGGCTGGTGGAGCCGGGGCCGAGCTCCAGTGCAGGGGAGGGGTCATGCTACCTGGGGAGGCGGCCACCCACTGCCCCGTCCTCACAGGGCACCAGTGGGCTCCTCATTGGCCCACAGGCTCCGTGGGGAAGGGGTGTGATGTCCATGTCACACACGGGGACCCTCAGGGCTGGGGGCTCCTCTGGGGTCATGCTGACTCTGCTGCCTTGGTTGCATGATGGTCCCAGCTTGTCCTCTGGCAACAGCCAAGCCCCCTTTGCCCCCCGCCCAAGAAGATCGAAAGCCCTGTGGGGGGCGTTGTTATGGGCGGGTTAGGGAGCTGGCTTACATCGAAGGAATGGTGTCTTCTGAGATGAAGGGTCACAGTGTGAGGTAGGAAGACCCTGAGTCCTGTCGTGGGCTGTGGGGGGGCAAGGCAGGAGCAGCAGGCTGGCCCAGGGTGGGCAGGGTCCTGGCTGGCTCCTGAGCCAGGCGGCCGTGGGACTTCAGAGGCAAGCGGCAGGCCCCTCCCGGGTGCCCGCAGACCTGGGGAGGTGGCCACACTGTCACCGAGGCATCGGCCCAGCCTCCTCCCTCTGCCCCTGCTGTGACCTCCCCTGCCCGCGTCCTGCCTCCTTCCGCCTGCCCCCTCTCCTTGCCAGCTCCCTTGTCCTGGCCTGGAGGGACTTTTCTCCTCTGAGCCCATTTCCAGCCCCGTGGGGAGCTGGGGTGGCGGACTTTCTCCTGCTTCTGAAGCAGCAGGCTCAGTGAGTCAAGGGAGGGTGGGTTTTACCCCCCTGCTGCGTTTAGAAACTGGGGGCGTGTGGTTGGGGGTGTCTCTGGTCCGGCCCCTGACCGCAGGAAAGGTGCTGGGTTACGCCTACAGTTGTTTGTGGAAGTTCAGATGGGACGGACCAGGGGAAGCCCAGTTGCCCCCACTGCGTGGGGTAGGGCCTCCCTGTACTGCGGGCCCTGGGGGTCTGCCCCGGGGTGAGGGGGCCATCAGGGACCTCCTTTTGGACCTGAAGCCCTGAGGAGGCTGAAGGCATCAGCCCAGAACAAGCTGGTGAGAGCACCCCTCACCTCGGTTCTGCAGGTGGACAGGGGAAACCAGGCCCCAAGGCCCACCGGGGGGGCACGCAGGGGAGGGCCCTCCTGCTGGAGACAGTCTGCCAACAGGTGACGTGACTCCTGTGTCTTTCAGATCCCTCGTCCACCTACATGCGGCAGCTGGAGACCAAGGTGAAGCTGCTGGAGGGTGACAAGCTCCTGGCGCAGGTAGGCTGGCTGCACCCTGAGGGCCGCGGTGGGCCCTGCCACCGCCCACCGCTCCAGGGCCCACCCCCCGCCACCAGCCCCAGGTGGCCTCCGGGTCCCTTCCCACTTTGTGCCCCCAACATCCCACCTGCCCCCCACTCCCACCCAGAGTCACCTCCAGGGACATCTGCTCAGGGACCCACAGCCTCCAGGCGTCCCTCCATCTCGGCCATCCGCTGTCTGTCCCCTCGGTGTCCTGCGAGCTCCTCGGGGGCCCGGAGATGCTGTGGAACCCACACTTGCTGAACAAGTGGGCTGCTCTGCCCCTCTGCTGGGTGCATCAAGGCCCAAGAGGCAGACAGGCTCGCCCTCGCTCAGACTTGTAGGGAAACTTCCCTGGTCCTGCTGCACCAGTTTCTTTACAGGCTGGGGTCCGCCCTCTGCCCTCCTGCCTGACCTAGGGCCACAGAGAGCTGAGGCCAGGCCTGACCCCAGCCCGTCCGCAGCACGGGGACAGTGGGTCAGAGATGGGTGATGAGGTTGGGGCAGGGAGGAGATGGAGCAGGGCAGCTGCGGGCGGCTGGAAGCATGGAGGGGGCCTGACTGCCCGGACGAGGATGAGGGGCCCTCCCCGCTGTGGGCGGAGAGCTGTTGGGAGCCTGTGGTCAGCTTGATCAATCGGGGTGCCCCGTGCGGGGGTGGGCAGCTGGCTGGGTGGACCCTCCAGCCTCTCTCCCGCTTGTCCTCAGCCCTGACTCCATCTTAGCACTCGCATCTCCCCAGCCACGCCTGCTGGCTCATAAGCGGCCAGCCTGGATCCCAGAGCGCATTTCTGGGAACTGACCCCAGGGAGGGCTCAGTGGCTGTGCCCCGTTGTTAGGCGACCAGTGCCACTGCCCACCGGGTGGCTGCTGGGATGCTCACAGCCCCGAGGGCAGCCCCACGGATGCCGTCCCACCTCTCGCCCTTGCATGGGCGGCTGGAAGGTTCCCTTAGGTCCGCAGGACTCCGCGGAGTACGTGGTCCACGCACCCTGGCCTCGCTCCTCCATGGCCGCCGTGTCAGGTGTGCAGCCGGGCATCAGATTGCGAGGCCCGTTTTCAGATGTCGGGTGTCGGGTGTCGGCTGCTTGGCCCCACGTGTGCACGCTCTTCGGGCCTGGTGAGGGCAGGGAGATTGGGGGCTCGCCTGGGTGTGAGCTGGGGCTCCCTACATCCAAACACTCCCTGGGGGCTGGTCCTGGTTGTGAAGGAGGGTGTGTGGTGGGGGGTTGCGGGAACTGTAGGCAGAGGTGACCAGGGGGTGCGCAGCATCAGGACTTCGGGGCCTTGGCTCTGGAGCTGGTTCCTGTCCAACAAGGAGGGGAGAATCGCACTGTTTCTGGGGAGAAGCAGGTTGAAAGCATGGACCCCAAATTCCGGATGCTGTTTGCAGTGTTGTTCCATGGTCCAGCCCAGCCGTGGCTTGTGGTCCTGTTTCCAAGGATCAGGGTAGACGTGTCCCCGTGGCCCCTGCTCTCCTAGGCCACGCTGTCCCATCGAGAACATGCACCCACTTGCACGTGGTGGGCTTGGCCTTGTTGCTTGTCATTTAGTCGCTCAGTCGTGTCTGACTCTTTTGTGACCCCAGGGACTGCAGCCCGCCAGGCTCCTCTGTCCATGGGATTCTCTGGGCAAGAATACTGGAGTGGGTTGCCATTTCCTTCTCTAGGGGATCTTCCCGACCCAGGGATCGAACCCGCATTTCCTGCATTGTAGGCAGATTCTTTACCACTGAGCCACTGGGGACTTGGACTTGTTCAAAACCTACACACGCTCAGGCCCCAGAGTGGCAGCCCTTCCTCTTCCTCCTCCCTGTGGAACACCCCACCATGGCTGTGTCCACTTGCCCCCTGCCCATATGGGCAGAGGTGGAGGTTGACAGGGGCCCTGTGTCTGGAGCATCGGGTATGGCCACCGCCTGGGCAGGGGGTTTCTCTGTCTGGGCCCTCCCCCGCCAAGCCTGCTCTGACCTGCTCCCTGGGGGCCTTGCCCTGGAGGCAGCAGCAGTGGGGTTCTGTCCCCAGTTGTGCCAACGCTCGGGCCAGGCTCTCCGGACACAGACTTCCATCCCTCAGGTGGAGGAGTGGCCTCTCACCTGGGCCCAGGCTTGCTGGCTGCAGGCAATCAGATTGGGCTTTAGGGAATAAGAGCATCTTTTTGCTCAGCTTCTTGCTAGTGCAGGAGAAGTGCTGGGAACTCAGAGACTAGCCAGTGAGCACTTGCCCCGAGCTCTCTTTGCACCGCGGGCTGCTCTTGCTGAAGGGGTTTTGGGATCCTCCCTTGGGGATTTCGGCCCCCACCTATGCTGGAGTGTCAGCTCCTCATGGACTGGGCTGCAGGACCTCAGCGGTCACATCCTCAGTGCCCAGCTGGACTTGGTGGATGCATTTGGGGAGCCCTGGCTGTATCCCACCCAGTCTTCTGGGTCAGAGGGGAGACTGGCTCTTGCCCAGAGTGAGGAAGATCTGCTTAACCCAGGGAGAGCAGCTTCGTAAGGTAGTGAGTATATCATCTTTGGAGGTAATCAAGGGTGGATGGGTGGGAGTATGGGAGGATGGATGACCAGGTTTAGGAAGGAGACTGCTGCCATGGGTGGGAATCTGGCCACAGCCTCGTGGGCTCTGGCTTGTGAGATTTTATGATTCTGGCACCTAAGTCTTGTCAGTGAAATAAAAATTGCCCAGGAACCTCCAGCCCTGTGCAAAGCGGAAAAGTCTGCCTTTTGGTGAAAATCAGCAGAGAGCAACATTATTCTTTTAACTATCTTCAGATGATATGGTTTTGGGGTTTGGGGGGAGGGGTAGAGGGCCTCCATGGGTTCCCTTTCCACTGCCCACCCCTCCCCCTCCCCCTCCCCCCACTGCCTCTATTTAGCTCCAGAATAGCTTTAATTAAAAATGCACTGGAGTGTCCACAGTCTAAATTAGTGTATTGCAGTTCGTATTTTCTTTCTCGTGTCAGCTCTAAAATTTCATCCGCGCAGCTGCTCCCCCTGCGATGATTCATCTGGAGCTGGGTCCGTGGTATGATTCTCCCCATGGATTCCGTGCCTGGCAGGGCCGGGCCGGGGGTGGCTGTCATTGACGCCACTCTGTGGTTCCCTCCGTTCACTTCCCTGCGGGGCTGATCAGCAGCGAAGGCTCCACGTGTGTCCAGAAGCCAGCTTCACAAAAGAGCAAGAAGCTGGTTGGGCAGGAGCGGGTGGCCCTCCGGGGGTGCAGAGGCAGTGGCCCAGGCTGGCAGCTGGGCTGGGACAGGCTCCAGGTGCCCGCGCCTCCTGGCCCCGGGGCCTGCTCGTTCTGTCCTGCCATGCCACACGGAGTTGCTGAACACTCACGTTGGAAGCGACCCCAGGATTTACACCGAGCCGGGATGGGGGAAACTGAGGCCTGTGTGGAGGAGGATTTCCCGGGATGGGTGATTGATTTGGTTTGCTGGGGCTGCCCGAGAAAAGAGCCGTACACTTGGTGGGGGTGGGAGGGTGGAGAAGGCGCTTAAGCAACTGAAATGTATTGAATGTATTGTCTCATAATTCTGGGGGGTGTGGGGTCAGCAGGGCCATGTATAAATCTCATTGAGACACAGTGCAACCTGCCGCCGTGGGGCTGTCGGCCTGATGGTAAGAGAAAAAGCGGGTTTGGGCCCCAGAGGAGTCTGGGTTCAGACGATGCCTGCTCCAGCTCTCACCCTCTGTGTGTGTGGCTTTAAGTGGGGTGTCTTATGCCCCGGGGCCTCGGTTTCTTCTCCCGTAACCCAGGGATGGCGGGGCGCCCACTGCAGCGCTGGCTGGAACCTGGGGTGCCCTGGGCAAGTGTCTGCCCTTCCCTCCTTTTCCTGGTCTTGGGAGCCTGGGATTTTTCAGGGTCTGGCAGACTACACCCATTCAGCTGGGCTTGATGCCTGATGAAACGGCTTGCTCTGTTTTGTACTTTGAGTTTTGAAGCATCCAGGCCTTGGGACTGAGAAACGGGCCTCTGCTGTCCGAGCCTGTGGCTGACGCCTCCTTCCTGATACCTGCCTCCCCGGTGGCAGGGCTTGTTCTGTTTGGTGGTTCCTTTGCCCAAGCCCTCCGGAGGTGCAGGGCTCACAGTGTGTCTGCTTGCCAGCATCCTCCGTGACGTGCTGCTCTGTTGCCGGGCTCTGGACCATCCCCTCTCCCCTTGTTTGATGTCTGTGGTTGGTCGTCACTTCCCTGTCCCCTCTGTCATGGGTGACATGGTCTCCGGAGGGCTTAAACTGGTTCCTTAGCAGAATCTTAGACCCAGTCCAGCCTCTTTCTCAGCCAGGGAGAACACCCCCTCTTTCCATCATCCGATGGATGGTCCATCTAGCGACGTGGGCAAGAGGAGAGACTAGGAATTCACCTCTGTACCTGACGCTCAACCTGTGTCCATTGTGAGACAGTGGACAATAGCCCTCAGCCTGGCTAGAGGGTAACCCCAGGACTTTAGAGCCAGAGGGCCTGGTTCAAATCCCTCAAGGTGGGTGGGTGGCACTGGGCCAGTGGCTTAACCTCTCTGTGCTTCCATTTTCCCAAATATAAAATGAGGACACTAACGGTGGCTGCCCAGGACTAAAGGGCGAATCACGGAAGGCAGTGAGGGCCAGGCCTGGCTGGTGGTAAGGGTCGCAGGTCAGCAACTGTGACCTCGCCTGGGGGTCACTCAGCAGCTGAGTGTCTTCTGGACCCCATTTGACATGCAAGAGACCAGGAGGCAGGGGAGCTGCTCAGATCTGTCACCTGTGATGGGATTTGGATTTAGCAACGTCTGTGAGCGACTTCACTTTCACTTTTCACTTTCATGCATTGGAGAAGGACATGGCAACCCACTCCAGTGTTCTTGCCTGGAGAGTCCCAGGGACGGGGGAGCCTGGTGGGAGGCCGTCTGTGGGGTTGCACAGAGTCGGACACGACTGAAGCGACTTAGCTGCAGCAGCAGCAGTGCCCTCCAGTGGCTTCCCAGGGGGCTCAGTGGTAAAGAATCCATCTGCAATGCAGGAGACACAGGAGATGCGGGTTCAATCCCTAGGTGGAGAAGATCCCCTGGAGGAGAAAATGGCAACCCACTCCAGTATTCTTGCCTGGAGAATCCCGTGGACAGAGGAGCCTGGACGGCTACAGTCCACAGGGTTGCCAAGAGTCAGATGCGGCTGAGCACGTGCCCTCCAAAGCCCTCGTCTTCCCCCTGTGGAGGTCACATGGCCCGCCCCTCAGTCACCTTATTGTGCCAGGGGACACAGGAGCAGACAGTGGTCATTGTGGCTGAGACCTGGTCTTTTGGTACCTGTCGGTCACAGGCGCCACGGTCCTGGGCCGTACTCACATCCCAGGTTGAGAGCGGACGCTGCGTGGGGAGTACGGCAGTGCCAGCTGCGGATGAGAAATACCAGCCATTCATTAGCCACACCTGGATGCCACGTGCCTCATCTGAGCACCGATCAGAGAAACCCTCTGGGCCCGGGTCACCCTGCAGCCCTTTGTTCAATGGCCTGCAGATGAGTTCTTATAAAATAAAAGGGGGAAAAAGGAAGGAAATCTGGCCGGCAGGACCTGTAGGTTCCCGTGAGGGACCTTCACCCTGGGGACACAGCAGAGGCAGATCCCTGGCCTCCCCTGGGGCTGGCTGGGGTCTTGGGGTGCCTCCCAGGAGGGCAGCTGTGTCCTGGGTTCTGGTGTCAGCCTCGTGGAGTCCGGGGCTGGCCATATGCTGGGTCACATCCTTGTGGAATCCGCAGTTTCTGAAAATGTGGGACTCTGATGAGGCACCTTGGGGACCCCACCTGGGCCCTGGGACCGCCTCCCACTCCAGCCCAGCCGAGCTCCTGGCGGCTTTGGGGCAGTGGGAGTCTCCGGGGTGGGGGAAGGGCAGAGCTGAGGGTGGTGGGAGGCGTTTGCGGGGTGACACGTGCTCTCTTCCCTTCCAGCTGCCCCGCCCCTACGGCCGCCCCCGTCGCTGGCTTCAGGTAGCCCTGCCCGGGGTCGGGGGAGGGCTGGTGTGCAGTGCCGTGTGGGGTGGGGGCGGCTTGCAGTGCTGTGTGATGGCCTTCCTGTCCCTTCCCCGGGGAGCTGACCACCACCCAGGGTCTGGCATTTAAATTCATCTTAGGCTTTGCCTCCTCTCTGAGCTGGTGTTAATTCCCAGCTTTACAAAACAACACCCAAGAGTTTCCAGGCAGCGGCCTGCTGTGACACTCCGCCCAGGTCCCCCTCACCCACCTCTCATCCGATCTGCCCAGGGTGTGAGGTCATGGCGGGGGGCGGGGCGCTGCAGGAGGACAGGTCGTGATCCACACTTTGCAGGAGAACCTGCAGTACCTGGTGGGGCGAGGGGCTGGCTGACCAAGACCTCAGGAGTTAGTGCTGGGTCCTGGCTGGCCCGGGTCCTCGAGCGAGGTCTCCAGGGGTGCCTGGTGGTCAGAAGAGCCCACCGGCGCCCAGCAATAGGCTCCCAGCCCCACCGAGCAGGACAGCCCTACCGCCCCTGGGAGGCAGGCATTACCGCCCTTGGTTACCATTCTGGAAAGCAGGGCTGTTGTCACCTGGGATCAGAGCCTTGTTCCTGTCATGAGACGCTGACACTGCCCTGCCCCGTGAGGGCCGGCAGCCCGAGGGATGGTTCCCTCTGAGGGGCCCTGCCCCTGGTCGCTGCGTGCAGATCGGCCCGGGGGCCCTGAATCTGAGTGGTCACCTGCGGGCAGGCTGCCTGGTGGGGACCCCGGGCGCCCCCGTGTCAGTTCTCACCTCCCATCCCCAGAGCTGCAGGCCTCGCCTCACCTGTCGGGTGCCCCCCTTGCTGAGGTGTGTACACAGTCAGTGCTTAGTGACCAGATCTGGGGGTAGCGTGCGGCCCACCCGAGGGGCCTCCAGCACTTTGGGAGCAGGAGGGCGGGGTGAGCAGCTGCCTTTGAGCCCAGAAAGGAGCCTGAGTGGAGGGGCGGGGGTGGGCACGTGGCCCCCTTTTCTCTGAGTTCCATTTGTCTTCAGCATCTCCCCTGACGGTCCTCCCCAGGAGGATCCAGGGGGTGCCGTCCCCCCGCCCCCACCAGCTTTGCAAGCAGGATTCCCTGGGAAGGTGATGACCCCCGTTCCTGCTGCTGGAACCTCCTTGCAGCTCCGCAGAGGCCCTGAGAAGCTGGGTGGCCTGAGTTCATGCTGCCCGCTGCGGCCGGCTCTGAGCTGAGGGCCCCAGACGGAGACCTCTGCAGCCTCCTGGGCGCCCCCCCCAACCCGGCCTGGCCCCCCAAACCCCATCCAGAACCATCACGCTGCCCTTGGTGGGGGCGGGACCATGTAGAAGGGGATTTCAGCACTGGGATCGTTACCGTCTCTTTTAAGGATTCGGGCAACCCTGTTCCAGCTCCTGCTCTGTGTGTTCGATCCACCCCTCCATGTCCTGAGGGACCCCATTTGGGAGCCTGGTGGGGCAGGGCGGTCCTCTCCTGGGGAGCGGCAATGAGCCTTATCCCTTGCCCGCCCAGTCACCCTAGAAGACCGCTCCCCCTCAGCAGTGAAACCCTCGGGGATTTCATCTTCCAGGGCACCGGTGGGCAAATAGCAGGATTTTTAATTTGGATTTAAGTGCAATTACATTTCTTCATTTTGATGCGTCATTAGGCGCATTGCCCCTCGTGAAAGCTGGTGCGTTCTCCCCGCCAGCTTTGTGGCTTGCTCCTCGAGTGCTGTGGGCTTGCAAATATTGATGCACAACACCCATCACTGAAGGCAGGGGTGGAAATTGCACGCTGCGAATTAAAATCTCCCCGCCCCCTTGCACACACATATACACCTCCTCCCCAGGGAATCGTCTGGGGGAGGGAGGAGACATACAAACCAGTGTTTTCACAAGCAGCATATGGGCGGCTTGTGATCCCATTGGTTCCTGGATCAGAGACCCTGTGGACGAGGGGAGCTGCAGCCCAGGGCAGCATCTGGACTGCATGCAGGCGGGGACAGGGAGGCATCTGCCTCCTGGTCCCTGGGGCCCATGGGAGCGCCGGAGCTCCAGTGCCCGGCCCTGTGGCCACGTCCACATCCACACGTGTGTGTGTTGGGCCAGCTGGGCCTTATGCCTGGTCCTTTGGCTTTCTCTCGCCAGGCAGGCGGGGGGGTGGGTAGAGAAAGGCTCCAGGGCCCGGGGGAGACGCCTGTGGCCCCAGGTGTGGACAGTCCATGTGTTGGGTTTAGAACACACTCTTGGAGATTTTGCAGCTGTCAACGGAGATCTACCCAAGAAAATAATTTGGTTTGGGAGTTTTGCTTTAAAGTGGAGCTGGGGGTGAGACCTTCCCCCCACTCTGCCGAGGTAGGCAGGGGCGCCCGGGGGGAGAGAAATCCCAATGGTGGGGGCAGGCACGGGGCCTCTTTCTTTTGCGGGCTGTTGGTAGAGGCTCCTCCACTCAGACCCCTGGCCAGGCCAGGGAGGGTCACTGTGCCTGGGCCTCTGATGCCGCAGGTTGACCTAGACAGGCTGTGATGGGGCGTGACTGTCCCAGTTTCAGACAGAGGGCTGTGCCCGAGGTCCCCAAGTGAGATCCTGCCCACTTCTCCCTACTCTGCGCTCCCCCAGGCCATGGGAACCATGCTTAGCTGGGCGGCTGGTGTCTGTCTGACCGCCGAGGGTAGGGGTGGGGGTTGGGGGGGTTAATCAGGGAGTGGCCGCCTGTCCCCTGTTCTGGTCACCTCCACTCTTGGCCTGCAGACACAGGGCGCTAGAGACTGTGAGGCCTGGGGGGTCAGCCCTGGGCGTGATGGGGGGTGGGCAGGAGAGCAGAGCCCAGGGACTTGATGAGGGTGAAGGTCCCGTGGGAAACGGGGAACTGGATCCAGTGGCTGGCGAGAGGGTGGCAGGGTGTGTGCAGATGCCTCTGGGTGAAGTGGGGGGCAGGGGTGCTGATGAGAAGGAGGAGGTCCCCCCACCCCAGCCCCCCGCATGCCCCAGCGAGGCTGCTGCCCGTATTTCTCACCCTTGCCCTCCTCCCCTCGAAGGGTTTGTTTGGGCAACTCAACAGCCTGCTGATTTATAGGACGTTCCACTGAATTTTATCTGCCCAGCAGTGTTCCCGAAGTTCCTTTGAAGTAGAAGAGGGTGTTGGGTTCAGAAACGCCATCCCAGGGTCGAAGGGACTCAGAGGGCCCGCAGACCAAGGCTTCTGCTCGGCTGGACTGGGGGCTGTGCTGGTTTGAGTGTGACCCCTGGGTCCTCCCCCTGTCTGGGTCCAGCCCCAGCTTCTGTAGGGGGGCCGTGTGTTGCTTTGCCCAAGTGAACCACTTAAGGCCAAATCTATACTTGTTCATTCATTCATTCACTCTCTCCTCCCTTGTCCACTCCTTCTAAGCACGCCTTGGGCTTTAGTCACGAGCCCAGTGGCACTGGTTCCTGTGGACACAGAGGGCGAGGCCCGGGGCTCGCATTCGGGAGCTCCCTGTCCGATGGCGGAGGCTCGTGGGCAAGTGTCAGAGAGCTGTGCAGGCTCACTCCGTAGGCAGCCCCCAGCCTCTTGGTGGTGGGCGGACTTCCCTTTACCCAGGATGTGAGCCCCAGGGCTGGAGAGGCTGTTGCCCAGGCCTTGTGGGGGACCCCAGGGGCAGGATGCTGGCGCAGAGGGGCGAGGGTGGAGAGGGGTGGGGAGAGCCACCGACTCACTCACCTGTTTATTTGACCACTCAGCAGATGTTTATAAAGCATGCAGCAGGGAGCGAATCAAAGCCCCTGGCCTCGTGGCTCTGATGCTTGAGTGGAGAGAGGGATGTCAAGGGCTTCTGATGGCCGTGGCGGTGAGGATGGATAGAGGGGGCGGGGAAGGGAGAAGGCACAGGCAGGGCCCCCTGGCAGGTGCCCTGAGGACCAGGCTGGGGAGTCTCGTGCAGTAGAGAGGCCAGCAGTCCTCAGCCCTCTCGGCGCAGCCTCCCACCCCATATCCAACCCCGCCCCCTTCTCTCTCTCTCTCTCTTGCAGCAGGCAGGCCCTGGGGAGTTCAGGACACTGCGGAAAGGCTTCTCCCCGTACCACTCGGAGTCCCAGCTCTCCAGCCTGCCGCCCTCCTACCAGGACTCCCTGCAGAACGTAAGTGCCCCTCCCCCAAGGCCCCACCATGCCCAGGAGGACCCTGGACCCCCCCGGGGAATTGGAGGGGTGTGGCTCAGACCGTGCTTGCTTATAACCTGCCCAGGGCCACGTGGGCGGTCACAGCTGAGCTAGGTTGGGGACCCTTGGCTTCTGCCCAAGCTCTTCCGGGGCAGCGCTTGGGCCCCTGACCCTTGACCTCCACCCTCGACCCTTGGAACCTTGTAAGTCTCCCAGTGTGTTGGTGGGAGGTGGAGGCCCAGCTTGAGATGCTGTCCCTGGCATCTCAGGCTGGTGTAGTGGCCATGAGGCCCAGCCACTGTCTCTCTGTCTCTGTGGGCATGTGTCCCTCCTTGGACGCAGCAGGGAGAGGCTGCCCAGCTGGGGTGGGGCTGGCCCGAGTCTGTGCGGGGCTTGCTACCCCAGGCTTGAGCTCAGGTGTATGCTTGCGTGTTTCAGTTCTTGCTAGGGCCCCCACAGTTGTCCTGGGTTCTCGCCTGGGCCCTGACCTGCCCTGGGAGGGCGGCAGGGGGCTCACTCCCCAGGATGTGCATGGTCAGCTCAGGACTGCTCCTTGTGGGTGAATGCGCGTCATTCCCGGGGACCCTGTGTGTGCAGAAGGCAGGGATCTATAGAGGCAGAGAGTGCGGGAGTGGTTGCCAGGGGCTTGGGGGAGCGGGGAGGAGGTGATGGAAGTGTTCTGTTGGGTGACTGCACAAATCGGTAAATGTGCAAAACCACCTCCCCCAGAAGCACGCGTTCGGGTGAGCCGTGTGATGCTTGCTGAGCATCTGTTACGTGGAGGGCTGTGCCGGGCTCTCCCCACGCCCAGAAGCCTTGTCACAGGGCGGGGACCTCACTGTCCCCGCAGAACAGATAGGAAACCGAGCCGGCCTGAGGTCACGGTGGGCCCGACTCTCTCCCAGGGTCCCGGCCTTGCTGCCCCCCTCCACCCCGGCCAGTGAGGGTGAGCCTGGGGCGCCTCCTGGGACTCCGAGCTGGCATGAGAGGGCTGGCGCCGCTGCTGGCTGCCGGCGGAACCCTCTGCAGTTTCTCACCGAGGCCTCGCACCTTCTCCAGGAATGTAGCTGCTGACGCTGCAGAGGCGGCAAAGCCCGCTGACGACAGATAATCCAAATATTTACCCAGGAGCCCCGTGGCTCAATGAGGCTCCAATTGCTTCCTGATGAAGGGCTCTGAAAAGCCCAGCATCGCCCCCACGGGGTGCGGCTCTCCAGCCCTTCGTACCCTCTCCCTGGGCTGTGGGAATCCTCACCACTGATAGTACTGTGCGCTGAAGCCTCGGCAGGCTGCAAACTGTAAAGTGCTGTGTAAACTGTAAAGTGCTGTGCAAGCCCAGCTGGCTCCGGTGTGTGCCAGGCCTGTGGGATGTAAGCAGAGGAAGCTCGCTCCTCCAGGCTGAGCCCCTGAAGCTTTGACAGTGCTGCTTGGGCTGTCGGAGGGACGGAGGCTTCTGGAAGGCTTCCTGGAGGAGGCTTTAAGAGGGGGTCTGTGGGCCTCCCTTAAGCTGCCCTGCGTGGCCAGGGGTTGTCACCCCACTTCAGAGGGAAGGCAGCTGAGGCCCACCGAGGAGAGGTGGGGTGGATTGCCAGGATCATATGGCTAGTCCATGCCAGAACCCAGGCCAAGCTGGGCCTGGGGGCCGGGGACCAGCCCGCAGCTCCACAGAGGCTGGGGTGCAGGTTCCTGGGGTGGAGGGGGAGGGTTGGGGTGTCTTGTGGGAGGCTGCCATAGAGAGGCCCGAGCTCAGGTGGAGGCTCGCGGTCCAGGCCTCTCGGGCTGTTTATGGGGCACAGAGCCTCTCTGGAGCGGCTGAGCGCTGAGCCCCATGTCCTGCGTACGGATGCACCAGGAGAGGAGGCTTGTGTGGGGAGGACCCTCTGACGCTGCCAGGGGTGCTGTCTCTTCTATACCTGGGTGTGGGCACACCTTCTGTGAGGCTATTTTAAGTGTCCATTTCAGTGGATTTTATTATCTTCACAGATCTGTGCAATCATCGCAGCAAAATGTCTCCCTCACCCCAGAAAGCAAGCCTGTGCTCATTAGCAATCCCTCCCCACCCCCTCCTGCCAGCCCCTGACAATCACTAATCTGCTTTCTGCCTCTGCGTTTGCCTTTTCTGGATATTTCTTATAAATGGAAGCATAACACGTGTCAGTCTTTGTCCCTGGCTTCTGAGCACGGGGTTCTCGGGTGAATCCACACTGCAGCAGGTGTCGGAGCTTTGTGCCTTTTTCTTATCAAGCAGCCCCCCACTGCGTGGGTACCCACGTTTTGTTCAGCCGTTCGTCAGGCGCTGTGCACAGCTCTCTTTCCATTTTTGCCTCCTGTGATTGTGCTTCTCTGAACACCTGTGGATGGGGCACTTGTGTGGACATCTGTGTTCAGTTCTCTGGGGTGTACACTCGTCTCCCCACTTTGGGCGCTGCTCCTGGCATCCCACAGCCCCAGGCTGGAGGCTTGGGCCCCCTGGTTTACTAGCTGTTTGGCCTCAAGCAAGTCTTGCAGCCTTCCCTTCCTCATCTGTAAAATGGGTGCATAGAAAAGATGGCTTCAGCGCAGAGGGTTGCAGTCAGCCCTCGGTGGGCTGCCCTGCTCCGAGTGGGCACTTAGGGAGCTGGGGAGGCGTCCTTGGGCCTTCCAGGCTGTGATCGGGGTCAGCGGGGAGGGGGGTTGGTCTTCCAGGGTGAGCTGGTTTGGGAAAAGCTCTCAAGTTTACAGTCCCGACCAGTGTTCGGCAGTGGCTTCGCCCATAGGCTCCTCCGCACACTCATTAAGTGAGTAAAGTTGCTCCGTTGTGTCCGACTCTTTACAACCCCATGGACTGTAGCCTACAAGGCTCCTCTGTCCATGGAATTTTCCAGGCAAGAATACTGGAGTGGGCCATTTCCTTCTCCAGGGGATCCTTCTGACCCAGGGATCGAACCTGGGTCTCTCACGTTGCAGGCAGACGTTTTACCATCTGAGCCACCAGGGAATCCCCATTAGCACCTGGTATTGGCCCAGCGAGGAGGCCCAGGAAAGGGCTGGATTGCACAGCTTCCCCCAGCCACTCCTGGCTTTTGTTTCAGGAACCTGTCGGCAATTCTGGGAGCCCCAGGTGCAGAGGGGACCTGGGCCCGGAGCTGCCAAGGGCCAGGCGCCTCCTGGGGCTGTGTGTGTGTGACTGTCGCCCCCTGCTGGCCAGTGCGGGGAGGGCCGCCTTCTTTCCCAGGTGCAGACTTGGCTGTGGCCCACACCCCCTCCAGCCCCCTGCCCCCCAGGACCGTGTTTGGTTCGCCCACATGACACCAGAGACCAGGCAGCCTGGGCCAGAGTTAGGGAACAGCGTCCCAGGGCTCTGCACATGCCTTGCAACACACAGAGACCCTGGCTGAGAAACAGAGACTGAGATACAGAGTGGGTTGGGCCTCCCTGGAGAACCATGCCCACGCCCAGCTTTCTCAGACCCCAGGGCTGGGGGGTCTTGGCCTCTGTGTGGAACCGGGAGCAGGGCGAGCCTGCCAGGCTCCCCTGGGAGCAGGTCCAGGCCATGCTGGCAGGTGGGGTGACTGCAGAGGTTGGCTGCTGGTGGTGGAATGTTCCAGACCCCGAGGGTCCCTGCACAGCGCGGCCTGGCTGGGCAGGATCCTGGGGCCATAGCCTCATCTTCCGAGCTCACTGAGTTGGACTGGTTTCTGGAGGGGTCATCGGGCAGTTGATGGAGAAGAAAACCCAAGAGTCAGAGACGGGAGGGACGCCCAAGACCCCAGGGTCTTCTCTCCCTCACGCACTCCCTGGGGACTTCTCGGTGTTTTTCTCTCTGGCTTCCAGCACCTGCTGCTTTATCTCAGGTCCTGGCCCAGCGTCTCCTGACCTGGCTCCTGCTGGCCCCAGGGCTCCAGCTGTCTCTGAGTGTGAGCTCCTTCCATGCGGCCTTGAGTCCTTCCTGACCTTGCTCTGGGGCCTGGGGTGTCCCCACTGCAGCCCGAAGGCCTGCCTCCTGCCCCATGGCCGCCTGGCTAAGCGCCCCTTGCCCAGGAGAAGCTGGGCAGATGATCGACCTCCAACACGGGCAGGCAGGGCAGGCAGGGGACCGGAGGCTGGATCCCTTCCTCTCCCGGACTCATCTTCTGGCCTCCCAGGCTGTTGTGGGAGCCCGGCTCCTAGTTGCCAGTTAGAGTGTTTGCTGAATGTGGTGGCCATTCTCAGACAGGGCTGGGAGGGTCAGGACTGGGAAGCCTGGCTCAGGGCTGGAAGCCCCACGATGGCCCTAGAGGATGGAAACTGGGCCGGGAGAGGGGACTTAGGAGTCAGGCTATGTGGGGTTAGAGCCCAAGCCCTTCCGCATCTTCCTAGGTGACCTGCCAAACAGAACAGTAGACCTTCCCCGTGGGCTGTTTACAGGGGCCTATGGGAAGGGGATGCAGAGGATGAGATGGTTGGATGGCATCACCAACTCCATGGACATGAGTTTGAGTAAACTCTGGGAGTTGGTGATGGACAGGGAGGCCTGGTGCGCTGCAGTCCATGGGGTCGCAAAGAGTTAGACACGACTGAGGGACTGAACTGATGGGATTTGGGAAGTGGGGAGGTTTCTTGGGAAGGGCGAAGGTTTCTCGCTGCTCCTCTGCCCTGGCGCAGCCCTCCCTCCCAGCCTCCTCTGCCCCCATTACCTCAGCCCCCGTTTCCTCCCACCTGGGCCCTGTCCCAGATGCAAGGCCCTCTGCCAGCCGCTGGTCGCCCTGTGGCTGCCCCTGGGAGCCAACCAGGGCGAGCTCTGAGCTCAGACACAGTCCATTCCCGCAGGGCCCAGCCTGCCCGGCTCCCGAACTGCCCTCGCCCTCCTCCAGCGGCTACAGCTGCGTGGGGCAGAAGCCCGAGGCCGTGGTGCATGCGATGAAGGTGAGGACCCGGCCCTGACAGCTCCCGCTCCCTCGGGGGGCCCGCACCTCGGTCCCTGCTGCTCTTCCGGACTCTGACCTTGGACCCCACATTTGCCCTCTCTGGGCCTCGGGGCTACTGGGCAACAGGGCAGGGAGGCCGAGGGCGTGCCCTGGCTGCCTGGAACACTGTGGGGGAGGGGTTTGGGGGTGCTGGGTGGCAGCCGGGGGCGCTGAGGCCTGGGGGAGGTCAGGTGGGGGCGGTGGGCAATGCCCAGGGCCTGCCTGGTGATCTCGGGACCGCCCCTTCAGGTCCTGGAGGTGCATGAAAACCTCGACAGGCCACTGCAGGACAGCTGTGAGGAGGACCTCAGTGAGAAGGAGAAGGCCATCGTCCGAGAGATGTGCAACGTGAGGTCCCGGGGCAGGGGGGTGCCGGCTGGGTCCCGCTGGAGGGGCGAGGGCCTGGGGTCTGGGGGCAGGCTCTGGGGCTCCAGGAGCCCTGGCCTCTCTCTGGCCCCCTCCACCTCCTCCTCCCCTCCCCCTTTCTCTGCCCCATCTTCCTTCTTCCCTGCTTCCCCTCCCTGAGAACAGAGTCCCTGATCCTGGTCTGGTTTGCCCAGCACGTCCTGACCCTTGACCCCTGACCTGTCTCCCAGTGTTGCTCTGGCTGCTGGTGGCGCACAGGTGGTGCTCAGACTGTGGGTGCCCATGGGACCCTCTCTGCTCTGCGAGCCCCCCAGCCCGGGGCTGCCTTGGCTTTGGGAAGCTGGGCCCCTCTGGGGCTTCGGGGAAGCAGAGCATCCTCCTCCCGTCCGCCTGGTCGATGCGTGCTGTCCCTGTGGGACCTCGAGGGAGCCAGGAGGGAAGGGGGGTCACAGGGGCTGCACCCAGGCCCCACTTGGGGTGGTGTGTCCTGAGTCCCCCTCCTCTGCCCATGCCCCAACCCCCACCCCTGCCCCGGGTCTGTAGACCCCACTGGACCATGATGAGGCCAGGTCCGCACCCAGACATGCTGTGCGCCGAGGTGGGGAGTGGTGGTGAGGGTGAGCGTGCACAGACTGGGTCTGAGGGTCTCCTCCGTGACCCCCCTGGCCCCAGGGCTCTAGGGGACGCGGACGATCCTGAGCAACGGGGCAGTCTGTGCCCACAGGCCCCCGGGGCGGCTTGGGGCAGGCCTTCCCCTCACAGTGCCCCCTCCCCCCCACAGGTGGTCTGGAGGAAACTGGGAGATGCTGCCAGCTCCAAGCCCTCCATCCGGCAGCATCTCTCTGGGAACCAGTTCAAAGGGCCTTTGTAGGCCGCTTCCCCTCGGACGTGGACTTGGCCCCGGTGCCGAGCTGCCGGCTCCTTTCTCCGTGGTGCACTGTACATAGGACGCTGCCTGTCGTGGCCTGGCTGCTGGGGTGTGGCCCCTCACTCCTCTCAGACACCAGCATAGCGGGGAGACGGCTCCCCAGCAGAGCAGCCTGGATGGCTTCCTTCCTGCTCCGGGGCCCGGCGGTGGGCTCCATTGGCGAGAGGCTGAGGAGTGCTCGGAGATGCCCAGCCCTGGCAGAGGGGCACCCCTGGCTGCTGCCTGCCCGGGACAGCAGCCGCCGGCTGCCAGACTGCTGCCACGGGGCTCCTCTTCTGAGCCACCAGCCGGGGCCTGAATGCCGGCTCCCCGAGCAGAGTCCCTGACTCTAGGATGAGGGGGGCTCCGCTGCGGCCCCTCCTCTAGCCCCCAAGCCTGGCGCCTCCCTGATGCCAGCCACTGCTTGTTTTTAGATTCCACACCCCCACCCTTGGTCACACACCCTCTGCCATGTTCCCTCGCCTTGTGCCAGGTGGTGCCCCATCTTCCTGGGTCCCTCATGCCCAGGGGCCTGAGGCACTTCCGGGTCTGTGCTCCACATGACGGGCCGGGTCTGTCTCTGTGCAGATGGCACCAGGCCACGGCCGGGCCCCTGCTCAGGAATGGTGCCCTCGCGCCTGGTCCCCTCCTGGGTGACTGTGTACGGAGCTGCGTGGCTGCAGGTGAAGGGGTTCTGCCCTCCTTGTGAGGGGCCCCCCTGGGCTCTGGCTTTCATTTTCCTGTGTGACCTTCAGCAAGTCACTCAGCATCTCTGGGCCCCTGGTGGGGAAAAAAGGAGGACTCAGAGGATCAGGGCCAGCAGCTCAGGCACAGCATGGGGGCCAGTGGGGACCCTCCTGCTGGAGGGGCGGCTGGTGGGGGGTGGGTTGCAGAGGAGTCCCGCTGCCTTGCCCCCCCTCGGTGGGTGGCCACCTCCCTTTCTGAGCTTCAGTGTTCTCTCCTGTCAACAGCGAAGCCTAAGGCCCTCCTTGCAGGGCTCTGAGGATCAAATAAGACCTTTGGTGTAAAATGACCGTGTATAAAACTGTAAAGCGAGACATGTAAATGTTAAAATTTATGTGGGAGGGGAGTGAGGCCTAGAGGCTAGAGGCCTTCGTTTCCAGTTCCTCCAGCACTGCTGACCCCTGTGTCTCGGCCGTACCGAGAGCTTGGGCGGTCTGAGAGGCTGTCTTGGCCTCGTCCAGGCTCTCATGAGGGGCGGGGACCAGGTGAAGGGACGGGTGAGGCTGCCCTGGGTCTTCCCCTGGCGGGGACTCGGAGCCGTCCCCACTGCCTGTCTGCCGTTGGCACCCTTGGGTGAACAGTCCCCGGGGAGAGGCCCGCGTCCGGGGAGTGCCGAGTGGGTGCTGCTGATGGCGTCGGGCATGGTCCTGACGCCCCGGGCGTTACCGAAAGCTGTGGGCGCCCTGGGAGGAGCTGGTCCTTAGGCCAGGTGGTGAGCACCGTCTCTAGGGGTGTGCACTTGGAGCTGGGTGATTCCTACACAGGTGGGCAGCGAGCTGGAGGGCAGAGGCTCCCCCCCACACCCGGGTCCTGGGTCTCCTGGGTGGGAGCCATATCCGAGAACCCCGTGTGTTATGTTTGGGTCAGGCTGGCTTGGCCACCAATGAAAATAAGCAATAAGTCAGGTGTCCTGGTACCTGCGGGTCTCCTGCAAACTGACGTGGGGAACGGGCCTCAAAGGGACCTTTCCCCGGTGGAGGGAGGTGACCCTGCCCCTAATGCTGCGGTGGTGTCCAGAGCCAGCGCTGCCTGGGAACGGCTTTCCAGGACACAGCCGTACCTGGGATACCATCTCCTTCACATAAGCTGTTGGAAAGCCTGCAGCGCCTCTGCCCGGTCTGCGCCAGGCCCCGGGCCGTGGCTACAGCAGGAACCCACGGCTGGGAGGAGGATCCCGGGGGCCAGCTCAGGGGAGTCCCAGCTCTGCCACTAAGCAGGGAGTGTGTGCAGGGCGACCACGGCGCCCCTCCTCCCGTCCGGAGCCTTAGCTCTGAAGCTTGAGGGTGGGGGTGTCACTGAACCTGGTGTCCTTTCGTGAAGGTCCGTTTCAGATACTCTGCTGCCGGAGCCCCATGGGACCCGTGCTGTGGCTTTCGTCCCCACTGTGGTGGATGTCACCTTCCAGCCTCATCCCTGGTGGCCAGGCCCATCCTGGAATCGGAATCCACTGAGCACATTTTTATCCAAAAGTTATTAGCCACACATCAGTGTTTGAAAGAGAAAAGTGACCTTTCATTTTTTTTTTCTTTCTTGAAAACTTGAGAGGAAACCATGCATACTACTGACTTTTTTTTTTTTTAAAGAAACAAAGGAAATGCATGACTGCAGAGCGGTAGAGGTGTATATTTTTCATAACGTGGGGGAAGTATTTGTGCTGCTCTCTGGGAACGGGCGCGTGCCTGGCTCTCGTCCCCGGGCCGGCAGCCACACTGTCTTCCGTGGGACGTGATGGCTGGAGCACGGGCCGACCCCACCCCAGCTCCGGGCAGCGCCGGTAGCCCTGGACTCCTGTGCCCGTTTCTATCTTCTATTGAACCACTTTGATTTGGGGAGAGAAAAAGAAATAGAACTTTTTGATAGTGTGGTAAAAACATTGATTTGAACTATTTTAGTAAAAGGAGTTAACAGAGAAGATTGTGATAGTGTATACTTTGTGCTAGATAAATAAAGGCTCCTTGCAAGCCTCCGTGCGCAGTGCTCATTTGTCTCTGGTGATGGGGCCCCTTGGCGCGGATAGTGGGGCTGACGCCTGCTGCTCCAGGGCCTCCAGTCAGACCAGCAGGGGAAAGGGTTTCCAATTTAAACCCAGGTCTGACCCAGGGACCTGCCTATGGAGGGAGATGGACAATCCCAAACCAGCACCACATTCAACTACTTCCTCCGGAGAAAGCCCGGCCGGTGCCTGATGTGGGGGGCGGGCCCCTGAAGGCCCCCCTGGGCCATCTCCTGGGGGCCCTTCCTCCATGCCCTGCTCCTGTGCCCCAGGAAGACCACCTGCTTCTGGGCTGCAAACCCCAGGAGCGCCCCCCCTTCTGCCCGTAACAAACCAAAGGGGCCATTTCAGAACTGATTTTATTGGGTAACTGACTGAAGGAGTCTCATTTGTAACCAAGATGGAATTCACAGTATGTTGTTACATTCACACTTAAAAAATATATCTCTATGTATAGGAATTTGCAAATTGATGTAAACATACATTACTTCCAAGAACATCTCTCCCTTTCTCCCTGGAGGAAAAAGAAGAGAGCCATCCAAGCAAGGCAACCCCTTCAGAGTAACTTGAACACAAAGGGTGTGGGTTTCTCTAAATCAAACAGCCGTTCATCTGGCCTGGGAGTCACGGGCGAGAACACCGGGAGTGACAGCAATGACGAGAGCTTGACTTCAGAAGGAGCTGGACTACTGAAAACCGAGTTTCCAGGGAAAATAGGCACTGGTTTCTAGAAGGAAACGCACTCCTCACTGAAGCTGCGTGTGAACGTTCTCACCAGAGTGAAGTAACCCGGTGCAGGGCCCGAGGACACGCTGAGACCAGAGGCGGTGGGGTCACAGCCGGCGGCCTGGGCCCCCCGCGGGCTGCTCTGCCCACTCTCCAGGTGCGCAGGAGCACCCTGATTTCATCTCCGGGGTCCCGTCCACTTCTTCCCATACTACAACTGTTGAGATTATTCAAGGTACTCTGCTGCTTACCCACTTAAACTACTTTTCAAGTTGATTAGAAAAACTTTTAAAAAAACAACAAAGGAAAAGAGAGGCGTCAAAGGTTATCTCATCCAGGCTGCCCGCCCCAGACCCCCGACAGGAGGCATGCCGGGTGGGGGGATGGGCGGGGGCACAGGGGGCTGTCCTCCCGGGGGCACCGCCGGGGGCGGGTAGCTGGCCGGTGGCAGGCCCAGGCCCGGGGGCGGGTGCGGCGGGACCGCGTGGGTCGGGGGCAGGCGAGGGGGTGGGGGCGGGAAGTTGGGGTTGTAGGTGGGCGGGGGTGGGGGGTAGCCAGGAGTTGGGGGAGGGATGGCAGGCGGCGGGAAGGAGGCGGGGGGCGGGGGCACGGGCGGCGGAGGCGGGTTGGGTGGGTAGACGTGGGGGTGGTAGGGCAGGTGGGCCGGCGGGCCGTAGGCGGGGGGCAGTGCCCCGTAGGAGGGGCCCTCGGTCTTCATCATGGACTGCAGGCTCTGGTAGCCCTCCCCGGACATGTAGGAGCTGCTGGTGGACATCCCCGTCATGTAACTGGAGGGCGGTGGAGGCGGCGGCCGGTGCGGCAACGGCGGCGGCTGGTGCACGGGCGCTGGGTGGGCCGGAGGAGGGATCTGGACCTTGGGGAGGTCGCTGGCTTCCACGGGGCCTGGAGGCTCGGCCTCACCCAAAGCAGCTGCGAGGGGTGGCTTCCGGTCTGCGGAGGGGAGACGGGTCACTGGCCGGCCCAGGCCGCTGCCTCCCAAGCAGGCGGCATGTGGAGGCGGGGGACACCGCCCCCTTAGGGCTCCAGTGCAGCCCAATAACCCCTGGGGCTCCCGGCCCTGTCGCAGCGCCGTGGGCCACTTTCCCAAGGAGCAACAAGCCGCCTCTGTGGCCGGACAGCACGGCCCGCGCTCGTGTCCTGACGCTGTTGGCTAGTTTTCCGCCACACAGGCTCTCCACCTCGCTTCCCTTGGTCCCGAGCGCAGGAGACACAGGCGTCCCTGCGCAGGAAGCCCCTTCCACTCCAGCCCCACATCTAGCACAAACACGTGCGGGCCCCTTCTCTCTGCCCATCTCTGCCCCCGGAGAAGGCGAGCCCAGGCCGGGGCCAGACCACACCACTGTCTGCTGAGAGATGGTCACGCTGGTGACCTGGCATCAACAACACGTGGGCCAGTCTCTGACCACCCCCCTTCTGCCCCGCGGCAGGTCTGACCGGTGCCCTGTCCCAGGTCCCTGGGCCCCCCGAGGCTCAGAGGTCTCTGGAGCACCTCCCACACACCAATTTCCGCCTTCTCTAGCGAAACGCTCCGCCTTCCAAAATGATGCCACAGGTAAAGAAGGGAAGCTCTTTACAACTTCCCGCCTCCCTCTCTAGTGATGTCGCGGAGGCATCCTAGTTGACTGGGTGCCTGTGAAACACTTCTCATTCTTTCTTCTCCACGTGACTCCACGTACAACTGCTTCCTCTTCAAAGTGTACTGAGAAGAGACGCTGCCAACAGAAAGCAGGCACCAGAGCCCGGAGCCTGAGGTCTACTGCGCTCCTGCCCAGACTGGGTCAATGTTCCTAACTTGGCAGGGCTGTTGTTTTCCTAAAACTAATTCTAAATTCATTTCTCCTGGGTAGTTCACTATCTCTGGATACAAGAGATCAGAGAATATTCAGATATGCTTAGAATTCACAACATCCTCACTTATCTGGCTGTAAAAACAATTTTCTGAGAGGAGCTGTGGCCTGCCTGGGTGCCGGTAGCAGAGGGGCCAGTGGGGCCACTGCAGCAGGGCTGGGGCAGGAGGGACGGGCGGTGAGGCAGTGGCAGGGCCCACTGCCACCACTGCCAGCAGGGCTGCAGCTTCTGAAGCCATAGGAGGAGGAAGGTGGGCAAGGGGATGACGGACACGGACGTGGAGGGGGCAGAAGCCCTGGATGTAGACCTTATGCAGCTTCTTGGAGTCACATGTAGGCCAGAAAAATGACACTTCTGACGGGCAGAGGAGATTTCAGGTCAGTGGACACAGCCATGGATTACTTCTCTGGGATGCTCAAGCTGGAGTGCAGACTCATCCGAGCCCCTTCCGGTCCAGCCCCCTGCCTCACGCCCCTTACCCCCTTCCCGGATGCACCCACACCACCCCTGCCCACATCCTCAGCACCAGCACCGTTCATGACAGGAGCTCCATCTTGGATGTCTCCCCGCGTGGGGCCCTCTAAAGAGTTTAGCTTGGGGTCTGATGGGGGGCTGTAGGGAATAGACCCTCAAGAACGAGACACAAGAGAAGACTTCCAGTATTTTTCAGGCCTGAGGACTGGACCTGCCCTTGGTGTAAACCTGTGAATTTTTCAGAGGGGAAGTTGTTTCCACTGTGGAAAGTGTATCTAGCTGCAGAGCCCTCAAGTGAACTCAGAAATGTGAGACAAGAGTAATATATCCAGAGGGGGAAGGGGGAGGGGGCTGGATGGTGTGGGGTCAGGGTAGTGGGAGGATGAGGTTAGGGGAGCGGGGCTGGGAGTTGGAGAGGGTGCAGACTGACTGGGAGACCCTGTGGGTCATGAGAACACATCTCTCTCGGTCAGTCTGCACCCTCCCCAACTCCCACCCGCCTGGACCCCCTTTGTGTTCCAGGGGCTTCCCTGGTGGCACAAACAGTAAAATCTGCCTGCAGTGCAGGAGACCCTGGATCAATCCCCTGGGTCGGGAAGATCCCCTGGAGGAGGAAATGGCAACCCACTCCAGTATTCCTGCCTGGAGAATTCCATGGACGGGGGAGCTTGGCAGGCTACAGTCCATAGTCGCAAAAAGTCGGACAACACTGAGCGAGTTTTCACACCCAGGTCATTAATGTCTTTTTAAATTTCTGAAATTCTTCTAGAAATTTTCCCCAGGACTTCCAAAATCTGTCCTTCAAAAAGGCACAGAGAAAAACTGGTCTTCCCAGAGACCAGCAGCACTCACCTGGAGGTGGATGGGCTGGAGGCAACGGAGGGTGAGTGGGCTCGATTTTGGGGATTTTAGGTGGTGGTGGTTCTAAAAAGAAAAAATAGATTTTAAAAAGCTATTATTCATGTAGAATAAACATGTCACAGAGAGAGAGAGAGAGAATGAAAAGAAAAATGTACCGTTAAGGAATTTTTTTGGGGAAAAGGCAGATATGAAGGCTTTAAGGGAAGCTAAAGACAGACTGGCTAAACCATCCTTTTAAAAGAACAAAAAGGAAATCAAACAAATACATCCCTTGGTCCCCCCGCCTCTGCCCCCGCCAACGCCCCACACCTCTCACCACCTCCCCCACAAAACAAAAATGGCCAGCCCGTTTTCCGAATCTGCCCAGTTTCCTCCTGACCACCTAAGACAAGCCCTCCAATGACCTGAGAGAAGTGGAGTGAATCTCAGGTGCCAAGTGGTATCCATCGGGGTCCACCCTAACACAGAGAACACAAAGAAAGGCCCCGAGTGTGCACAGGAGCAACTGCTGCTGTTTAATTCTTGCTCAGGCACATCCGAGTTTATTTTCTCACAAATATTTACTCCCAGTTATCAGCATATTAACTGGAGGCTGGACGCGAGCAGACGTAACAGCAAAGCAGTCGGGACCACTTGGGGCAGAGCACACGCCCACCCTTTGGGGTGGGGCGGCTGCATGGACTGGCACCCCCAGTGACCACCTGGCTAAGTGGCCAAGACAGGCTGCACTGCGTCCAGTATCTTCCGGTCACGAGGAGAGAGAGTATACATACAACCAAAAGAGCACTCTATCTTCTCGTATGTATTTTTGGTTCTTTCTTCCTGAAACTTCTCTATTGTAGCTTGTACACCACTCTGCTCTGGAGTTGCTCAACATTCCTGGCTTCCTCCGTCTCAGACACAGGCTGAACTCAAGGTCCAGGGACGGCCCCTCTTTGCCCTCTTCCCGAGAGATCCCCCCGACCCATTCCCCAGTCTCCGTGCCGTGAGTACTGCCAAGAAACTTTCTGAACTGAACGAGCTCAGACCGTGCCATCTCCTGCTCACACATCTCCAGTGGCGCCCCAGCTTCTGCAGCACCCACCCTCCACCATGTGGGCACGGTCACTGCTTCCATCCCACCTTCGGTTCTAGCCCAAGCTATTCCCCTTTACCCCACAGTCCAGTAAAACTCCTTTCTCTTGTTTTCTCTAAAATTCTCATTCCACTGATCACTTTCATCTACCTAAACACTCCACCCTGTCAGCCCCAGCTAACTGGCGTCAGTCCTCCTCGAGGCCCACGGGCTTGTCTCTGCCTCTCACAGGGTGGCACTGGCTCAGCGGACCGTGCACCCACGTGAAACAGAGCACAGCCCCTCCCTCTTCTGTGTCTCACACTTGCTGCTTACCCCTCTGGAGCTAAAAAAAAAGATCTCCCCTGTACTGAACTCATCATTTCCCCAAAGATCCTGAGAAAAATGTAGCTTTACTGTAATGTGAAGATCTCACAACAGTTCAATAAATAATTCCCGGGGTTCCTACCCTGGAACCAAGCAACAGAGAAAACAGAGAATCAGAAATACGCCCGGTCTGTGCCCGCACAGGGGTCAGCACCGCCAGCCGGCTGAGTCGGAGGCACAGCACCTCTAGTCTTCTCCTCTGTGACCATCCGGCTTCCCTCCCCTGTGGTTTCCAGCACAGAAACAAGTTAACCAACTCGGATCCACAAATATGGGGTGAACAGGTGCTGCAGAGAAGCCTGGCCCCGGAAGCAGCAGGCGGCACCCTGGCTCGTGGCTCCCCTCCTTTCTACGTGCACGCTGCTGCTCGCTGCTTGGCCGGGGGCCTTTACTCTGTTGACTGCGGTGGGCTCAACTAACCTTCAAAAATAAATGCTGCTGCAGCAGTTTGCCTACATTCCTATTTTGATATACAGTCGGCCCCTTGCATCTGCAGACAGGGAGGGCAGACCGTGAAACTCAAGTATCTGGGACTCTGGTATCCAAGGCAGGTCGCGGAGGCCGCCCCTGCCGCTGATACCAAGGAGCGACCGCATGTTGCTGAGCACGTTTTCACTGCCGCTAGTGTTTTTCCACTCCAGCACTCTCGCCTGGAAACTCCCACGGACGGAGGAGCCTGGGGGGCTGCAGTCCATGGGGCCGCTAAGAGTCAGGCACGACTGAGCGACTGCACTTTCACTTTTCACTTTCATGCATTGGAGACGGAAATGGCAACCCACTCCAGTGTTCTTGCCTGGAGAATCCCAGGGACGGGGGAGCCTGCTGGGCTGCCGTCTATGGGGTTGCAAAGAGTCGGACACGACTGAAGCGACTTAGCAGCAGCAGTGGCAGCAACAGCAGCAGCAGCGTTTTCCTTTGTACTGACACTTTCTGTTAGAGTACAATCCCAAAACACAGAGTCAGGGAACACAGAGAGAACAATGCACGTAGGGTACAGTTTTGGATGGGCTCCAAAGTTAAATTTTAAGGTCAATCTAAATCTGAAAGGAAATGATTTTTTGATTAAGAATGTAAAGTTTTGATAAAACTAAAACAGGAAACACAAGAACAGCAAATTACCTGCTGCTTTGTTCTCTTCTTTGGGAGAAACAACCTGTTACAAAAAAAAATACACAGTGGTTAACAAGACTCTGAAAAGTAACCATCAGAAAAACCGATTATTCAGGCACTGCAGAATCACAGCCAGAACACGGCCTCAGACAAAAATTAACCTTGGCTTGAACCTGCAGAGCAAACCAAGGCACCTGACAGATTTCTGCCTCCCTCCTCTTTCCCTTTCAAATAGGACAGAAGGACTGGCTTTTCTGCACAGCGAGCCCTGAGCCCTCCTTGAGCTGTGGGCACCGTGGTGAGCGGGGGCTGCTGCCTTGCCACTGTCCCGCAGGGCTTCCCCCTACCGTAGGGAGGGACCTTTAGATACCCCACGTCACTGACAGACCGGGGAGACACCTACCCCAGCAGTGTGTGGACGCGCAAATGACCCCTGGCAGGTTCTGGGGCTCCGGCACAGCAACAGCAGGGCTGGAGGACAGAGCTGCCCTGGCTCCTAGAGGCCTCCCCTCCCACCACACCAGCGGTCCAGCTGCCCACGGACATGCAGACGGCTAAGTTGCAGTTCCAGGCGATCCCTCAGCAAGGGGAACACACGCAGTGTGTGCGTGTGTGTCGGGGGTAGGGGGTGGGGGTTGCCGTGGGGAGCCGGCGCACTCACCACGGCTCGCTTCGCCTGGCGGGGGGGACTAGGCTGCGGGGATGGTTTCTTGGGTGGTTGGGCTGGCGGCGGCGGCGGCTGCTGGGCCGGCTGCTGCGAGTCCTTCTGCGGGGGCTGGGGCGGCTCGGGGCCTGGAGGCGGCTGTGACGGTGGCACTGGTGCCACTTGCGGTGTGGGCTGGAGAGATGGGGGCTGCTGCAGCTGGTGGGGGGTGTGATGAGGCATCTGTTGTTTCCCTTGGGAGTACAGATCCAGGATTTGGTGGCAGATGTCTAAACGAGAGGCAACAATTGCGTTCCTCACAAGGTGATGTTTTAAAATCCCCCCATGTCCCTTGCAGCTGTGATGCCCCTACAAGGACCATTATGCCAGGTCGTATCTGTATTAATAAATCACCCTTAATAAATCACCCATCTCTGGTGTGCGCAGCACTGGTGTGCATTTTCAGTTCACCAAAACAATGTGCTTGGACAGAATGAACACTCTATATTAGAGAATTTAATTAAAGAATAGTTTGCATGTACCTACTGGGGAAAATCCATTCTCGGGACTCAAGGCTCCCAGGGAAGAATGATCAGCCTGCAGAATACTCAGCAAGCCCCGTACCTTCCAAAACATCCACAGGGACATCTTGCACGAACTGCTCCCACCATCTCCTGTACATGGGTTTGGAGGTCCATTCCTGTATTTCAAATTTGCACAAACGTCCCGCAAGATACATCACCGCCACTGCTATGATCTCTGGTTCCCACTGTAGTGACAAGGTCGTGCAGAGACTAGTTCAACAAGAAAAAGAGGTGACTTGACTTGGATGATCAAACACTTATGACTAACCACATGCATGGAGATTAGAGGCTGTATCCAAATGTCTGTTTGCTTATATACCCCTATACAGGATCAAACACAGTATTATTAATTAGCAAGTTTTTAGCCTTCTAAATGTACTGAAATGAGTTACTTAACTACAGCTACTAATCTGTCTGTTCCTTAAAGAGGCAGAAGAATTCCAGCACATTCAGAAACTGCTGTGCCATGAAATACGGGTGAATTTAAGTTCTTAAGTGGCTGGAATCCTGGTGCTGATGCTTCTCCTCACGTGAGGCAACGCTACTCGTGGGCATTTTGTTCCCCATACAATACCTCATTAGATCTCTGGGCTACAAGAACATCAAGGCTCTAGAATCATCACAAAAAGTATAAAACTGCAGATACATACTCTGCAACTTTTCCAAAATCAAATGGATTTAAGTATTTACTTGTCAAAATTCTCTGGTATGTTGTGTTGGACCTCTGTTTCAAGCCGGTGGTAAGGCTTCAGCATCCTGTACCACCATGAAGTAACAGGTTACCCCTCTGCTGGGAAGCAGATGACCTGGATTTTATTTAACCGCAGCTCTGCTGTGTACTGGGCCCTAAGGCTGGGGCAAGTCAGTCTCCCCACTACAAAATAAGGGGTTCGGGTTAGATGACACATAAAGTCCCTGCCTGTTTGAAAACACCGTGATTAAACCCATGTGAACACATGTACCTGTCATTGACGAATGTCCATGCCATTTGAACCAATTTTTGAATTTTGTTTTTGTCACCTAGAGATGGGAAAGAGAAGGCAAATTAGTAGCAACAGAAAGAAAAAACAATAAACAAGAGGCAACGAGTACTTATTTAAAGCCTACCACGTGCTCAGCAGCGGTCCTAACACGCAGCAAAGAGCTGCTGCCGGGGAGCCAAGGCCAGATGAGCGGGCCCAGGGCCTGCCTCTGTGCTCCTTCCGCACAACCCACACCGAACCACCATTTACGGGAAACCTGGCTCTGAGGCTGATTTTATTAGGCTATTTAAAAAAATTCTGACTCATTTTCCTGCCTCATATCACTTGGCAACTGGATGACAGAGTCTGTTTATACATAAAAGGAAACAGCATTAGCAGCTATAATATGAATTGTCTGGCAAGCTATGGCCTGGGTACTTCACACACTGAACTTTCTGCTTTTCTATCTTGAAAAGTATAATCTTGAGTGTCATCAAATTATTATACAGATGATTTCAGAATGAAGAGGTTCTCCTCACCTTTGAGCTGTTTTGCATACTTGAGCAGGAACTGGTACGGGTGTTCTACCTGTAAATCGAACTTTATGGTCTGCAGTAAGATTCTCTCCAGAACCATTACTTCTTCCTAAAAATGAAATAACAAACACTGGGGTAGTCATTTCAATCACAGGTCTGAACCAGCATTAAAAAAGTGAGCTTTCCTTTTATTCTCTCTCCCAAGTTCTATTTTAGAAACTATTTTTCATTCCCTTTCTCTTCTCTCCCACTCAGGCCTTTAACATGCTCAGGAGATGATATAATTCTCAAAAGAACTACAAGTAGGAAAACAAAACAATCAGAGTTAATTTTTAAAACTATTGGAAACAAACATTCTCAGAAATGTTATTACTTTCAATACACACGAGCCCCCTTTACAAAACAGATATTTACTTTATAGATACATTAATAAAACTTGGTTTCCTTCCAAACTTCCATTAAAAAATGCAATCTTTCAGGCATTTACACTGAAAATTTTAAGCAAGAAAGATTATAACAGTGACAGCTTCATGGATACCTGGACAGTGAATTGTACCAGTTAAAAGTGTGTGTGTGAATGAGGCACATCATTACTGTGTTTTAATCTTTCACCTTCCTGAAGCAGGCTTCCCCAATGTCATTTATAGAATAAATCATCATTTTCTCTTTTATCAAACAACATCCTAAGCTACCTGTACATACACACGTGTGCTCACATACAATCTTTTTTTTGTTCACTGATCTGTTTGTCTATTTCTGTACCAGGACCAAAGAGATTAAACATCAACAGTTCAATTATTACTTCTCTTTTAAAAAACGTTTCTTGTTTTTGCATGTTCCCCCTAACACCTGCATTTTAATATCGTTTTATTTGGTACTGTTCTAGAAAAAATGAAGGCCACTATGTTCTGATTGGGAACTCACTGATTTATATAATGGACCTCTTAATTACACTATCTTCCTATCAAAAATTTGTTTATGAAAATCTTCTTTCTAGTCCTTTCATAGTTCTAAAGTCTCCCAGCCCCAACATGGTTTTTATAAATTTCTTTTAAGGTTTATTCCTAGATATATTATTTTACTGCTGTTATTGTAAATGGGATCTCTTTTGATTATACTTCCTAACTAGTTAATAAACAGGACCCATAAATACAACCGCTGTACAGCCTGACTGAGCACTTACATTAAGACAGTTTCACATAGTATTTCAATTGTAAAATACTATCAATATGCTCTGTGTGGCAAGAACAGTTAGAATCACTTGTTTGAGTTGAAGAAGAGAGGGTTTTCGAGAGACTGACAATCTCATCGTTAACAGTTACATAAATCTGTTAACTCTGGGAAGAGAAGCCATGTAGATAACTGGTTTTAGGTTCAAGTATGGTGTCAGTTCACAGGATGCAGAGAATTCTATCAAGAGAGTTATTCCAGATGGCAGGGCAGGCAGGGCGAATGTGCTTCCACCCAAGTTTCCCAAGTGTTCTCTCAGGAAAGTTTTTTCAAGTCTTAACACTTTTATACAGTATGAAAAAAAAAAAGATGCCACCATCACTGTCTCCTCCACCCCAATCCCTCAGCATTTTTGCCCCCACCTGTTTCCCAGAAGTGTCACAGTGTCCTCTAAATTTGGAAACGCTCTTTTAACAAGTGTCCAGACTGTAGGCCATGCAGCATAGTATTATGAGACAGCTCAAGGCCTGGCCTCCCTTTGTGTTTCAGATACTCAATTAAAGGGATAATTACAGGTCTGGGTGCCAACATCATCCCTCGGGGAGCTTTCCCTCGGCCCCACACTACTTGTCTGGAGCACTTGTCTGGAGCACCTGCCTGGGTTCCCAGATGGAAAGCCCTCACCACACCTTTTAATAACCTTTCACACCATTTATCACAACTCATAAGCAGATCACTGGCTATCTGAATATTTGATTATAAAATCTGTCCCACCGCTCGACTGTAAAATCCATGCGAGCAAAGGCCATGCCTGTTTTGCTACCTGAGAGTGTTGGTCGCTCAGTTCGTGACCAACTCTTTGTGACCCCATCGATTGAAGCCTACCAGGCTACTCTGTCCATGGGATTTTCCAGGCAAGGATATGGAGTGGGTTGCCCTTTCCTTCTCCAGGAGATCTTCCTGACCCAGGGACCGAACCCAGGTCCCCTGCACTTCAGGCAGATTCTTTACTGATGAGCCATGAGGGAAGCCCTTCTGCTACCTGTGTCTAGTGATTAACACAGAGCCTGGAACAAGTGTTTGTCGAGTACATGAGATATTAACCAAACAGGGAGAAATCACACAGTTCGGGCCAAGTTTAGTAGGACACGATTCAGGACCCTGTTTTTCTTACATGCTCACGTGGCCTCCCTCCAATCCGCCCTCCTCTCTTCTCCCTCGAGACAGCGCCTGTCAGTGTCCTCACCACTCCCAGACCCAGGTTCTTTCCTTCGGCCCCGACACCCAGTCAGGCAGAGGGAGACTGTATGTGAGAAAGCAGTGTGGGCTACAAAGCCCCTCCACCCCGTGGGTCAAGCTGGCCTGCCTCAAAAGCTTGATGAGCATGGCCACTCCCCACTTGCTGGCTTCTGGGCACTGAGCCCAGAGAAGGCAATGGCACCCGACTCCAGTACTCTTGCCTGGAAAATCCCATGGATGGAGGAGCCTGGTAGGCTGCAGTCCATGGGGTCGCTAAGAGTCGGACACGACTGAGCGACTTCACTTTCACTTTTCACTTTCATACAATGGAGAAGGAAATGGTAACCCACTCCAGTGTTCTTGCCTGGAGAATCCCAGGGATGGTGGAGCCTAGTGGGCTTCCGTCTATAGGGTCGCATAGAGTCGGACACGACTGGAGCGACTTAGCAGCAGCAGTAGCAGGGCACTGAGCTGCAGAACTTCTGCCTCGCTGTGCCTAGTCAGGGTCTCAGGTTCCTGATGTGCTGGTACAGGGGGTTAAGGTCGAAAGTAGAAGAGGACTCCTCCAAAGGTGTCTTGGACAAAACACACCAGTGGCTGCAGCGTCCAGGTCTTTGCAACTCCCCCCAAGTAACCATGGCTCGTGAGCCAGAGGGTCCTTCTGCCCCTGTGATCAGACCTGACTAAAGTACAATCCATTTCTACAAAAGTCTCTGTGCTCCATGAAAATCAAAAACCTATGGCATCAGAAATATCCGATGCTACATTACTTTCATAAAATACATTTTTGACCGTTGTTAGTTATGAATTTCTCATAGATTCACATTTTTATAAACAGGTGAACGGATTTATAAATAAGTTCAAGGGACAGGGTTACCCACACTGACAATACTTACACAAAAGACCACCATTTAGCGCAAAAACAGGATGTGCAAAAGCATTCTGGCCTCTGTCACCTCCTTGAAGCGAGAAGGAAAACTAACAGACACGTGTTTTATAATCACACACAGATTCTGTGGGGTGCAGGGAGGGTGACTGCCATGGGAAGCAACACCAGCTGACTAGGAGAAATGGGGCCGTGGGTGCGCCAAACATCTGTGTCTGGGTCAGCTCTGCATTTCTGTGATTCTTAGTTTCTCCCCACAATCTCAGTCTGTCATTTAGTCTACTGAACGTCTACTCTATCCAGCCAGGAGAGAACACTAGGCACCAGGCAGAACAGACAGGGTCTGAGCTCTTACAGACTACAACTGAGAAAAGGAATACTCTTTGTGTGATGACCTGGTTAAAAAAATCTACATTAATTATGAGCTGTGATAAATGTCATAAAGGATAACTCTCATCAGTGCTATAAGGACCATAATGGGAGATCCTGACAAGAACAGGGAAGAAGGAAAGCTGCTACCAATCCCTGAAAATGGTCTTTTTAGAAAATAATAGAAGAATGTGTACAATTATTTTGCCACCATTTCCTGACAGTAGCAGGTGTTGTGGGAAAGGGACAAGATGGATAGTCTGTTAATCTGGGTGTCTGCAAATGTCCGTATCTTCCACCACTCTTGGGAAGCAGAAGACACGCAGCACGTGTACATACAGCACCTGTACTTTCTTCTACCCAGAAGCCGGCTCGAGATGAACCCAAGAAGCCAAACTGCTTCTGGGCCTAAGAGTGCTAATGGCCACGAGAGAACTCTGCTCCTACCGCTTCCGTGTGCTGTTGCTCCTGAAGGGCTCCGAAGCCAACAAAGCACATCAGTGGCTGCCACCTAAGTGTAGGGTACGTTATCCCCGCTGCTTACTCACAGAAGCAAGGAAGAGCGTCCTCTGTATAAGGGCCTCTTAAGGATTCCAGGGACTGGCAGACACTGGGGCCACAGCCATTGTCAACACAAGGAACTCTGCCTTAATGCTGCCCTGAGGAATCAAGACCTGAGCACAGGAAGTTATGATTCTTACCTTTGGGTCATCTCCAAACTGGCCAAATTGTACATCATTTAATAGACTCCGTGCTGTTTTGATGATATCTTTACATTTTTTTGGTGTTTCTTCTACTTTCCCAGCCAGAAAGAGACAACAAGCTCCTGTTACCTAAAAGGAAGACAAAAGCTCTTGATCTCACTATCAAGGCTCACCCAGAAACAGAAAGATTTGGGGCCTTCTCAACAACCGGGGCGCCTCCCTTCCTGCCTTGCTCTTCTCATTCACAAACACTAGGGCACTCTAAAAGCTTGAAGCAAAGTCCACATACAAACATTCCACCCTGCGACCTCCAATTTGGCTTCACAAATTATCTTAAATACAGTTTTCTGAATAAAATGCCATGTAAATCATGTAGAAGGAAGAAGTCATAGAAACAAACTTTCTTTTCATGCTGTGCTCTTAGAGACACTGCCTCCCTGCCCAGTAGCCTTGCTAGAGAGCGTTCACCCCGTACCACGGCCCGAGTTCTCCTTCCTTCCTCCTGCTGCCTGACTCCAGGCCCAGCTCCTCCATCACAGCGACCTTCTCACTGCTCTGTCTCCAGCTTTCCTTTGCCTGCTTGCTCTTCTACGTGCCCCTCCATTAACAGAATCCTGACCACACGTAACACAGCAGTCAGGTGCCATGCCGGAGTACAAAGTGGATCCTGACATGGTCTCTCCTCTGAGAGTATCACAAACTAGTGAGGAAGAGATGTGTGCAGAACTGAGTAAATCTCAGCAAAAGGAAGAAGCCCCAGCAGACTAACTTCCTGTTATGTCTAATTCAGTCTTCTTCATAAGACTCTCCCATCGTGTCAGCTGACCTACTAAAGTCACAGTTCCCCAGTCTGGAATTCAAGGCCCACAGTAGTCTAGCTCGGACTACTTTCCCACCCAGAGTCCCACCATGCCCTTCCTGCCCACGGGCCTCCTGGCTGGCTGCACGCCTCCCCCAGAGCTTGGATCAGGCTGGTTTCTGGTGGACGACTGCTCTATCTATCTCAGCACAGCAAGGTCCCACTTACTGCCAAGGCTTGACTCCGGGCTGGCCCCTCCTCCCTGGCATCTCCCCCGATTTCCCCAGGATGCAGTGAACCCCCCCCCCGGAGCGCTAGCCTCTGGTGCCTCTCCAACGGCCTTGCTCTCTACGTGTGCTTCGTACTCATCAGATCAGCTGTCCTGGACCGGAAACTACTGGAGGTGGAACCTCCACAGGGCAGGTTTAAAAAGTAACTGAAGACTCACTGACATGGAACAAAGAACTCCTAGGCCATCTGGCCTTTGCTGGGTCTCAACCGTAAGGCCAATCTTATCTTGAGAAAAGTAACAAGGAAGTAAGCACACTAAGAACTACACGATTATGGCTCATATCGACCTAAATAAAAAAGTCAAAAAATATTTTAATAGTTAGTTGGGAAAAAACAAAGTTTGAACTTGATTTTGTTTATATGTAGTATGTACCGTAAAAAAATGAATACTTCCTGGAAAATATAATAAAAAGAGAGGCTACAATCTGTCCACTGAACTATGCAGAAATAATAACACATGATAAAGAATTACAATATAATTAAAATACTTACATATCTTGGAAATTGCTTGAAGGAATGGAACATATAGAAGCGATGAAAATAAATTATTCCAGTTGCCAGGGTGTCATAGTGTCTGTTGTTCTGGTTAAGGACTTTGGCCAAGAGTTATGTCTTCATTAAATGCAGAAAAACAATAAAAGTAAACAGTAACAAGAGAAGTGGGAAAGCAAATATTATCAGTGACAAAGCAGGTGAATGGGCGTCTCGAGGTGTCAGGACTGTGGTGCGAGCTGCGGCTGTGCTTTAACAGTGTGCGTGCTATGCGCTCAGTCGTGTCTGGCGCCCTGCGACCCCATGGACGGCAGCCTGCGAGGCCTCTCTGTCCATGGGATTTTCCAGGCAAGAACACTGGAGTGGGTTGCCACGCCCTCCTCCAGGGACCTTCCCAGCCCAGGCACTGGACCTGCATCTCCTGCACTGGCAAGTGGACTCTTCACCACTGAGCCGCCTGGGGAGCTTTCATAAGGCAGGGCTTCACTATCCTTAGACACACTTCATCTGCGACCAGTGGGTGGGTGCTACTTTCCAGACCGGGGCCGCAAGCTCAGTGGCTCTACACACTTAAGTGGCAAAAAGGAAACAGAAAGCCCCTAAGGAGCCAGGCAAATCTGAAGTAGCATTTAAATAAGAAAGATATTTAAAAGCTGTTTTAGTCAGGAATGTTACTCTTTCATCTATAATGCCTAATTTAATTCTTGGTGGTGGTGGTGATGGGGAGCCCATCCATTGTAGATTCCAGAAACAGGATACAGTCCCAAACGTGTGCCCACATCAAAGATGAACCGTGCCCCTTCTCGGCGGTACCGGGCCTCAGTGGCTGGATCAAGTCCTTCTAGCTGTGAGGGTGTATGAGCCAAGTCTTTTTTATCCCAGTACCAACATGGTTTTGTGTGGTCCAGGTTTGCTGAGGTTACTGAAGGGCTTGAATTTTCTTTATTCTCCTTCATTTATTGAAGTAGACTTGGTCTTTCCAAAAGACTTTCGGAAAAATGTTAGAATCCTGAGAAAAAGAGAAGAAGTAATGTTGGAAAGGGATACCTCACATTAAACAATCTCCATTATTATAAACAATCTACAATCATAGATTTGTACTTGATAAAATTTCCAATAGAAGACATACTACTTATCAGCATTTAGAAGACCAGGCTCATCTCCAAACACAATTTAACACTTAAGTGACCTGTAGTATGATAAATCCCACATTTCACAGCTTAAAAGGAAGAGCATTTGTCTCATTTCTTTCTGCCTTTCTTCATTAGACCTAGCTCCCTCATGCTGGTCTACATTCTGTTCTTCAGTAAAAACTACGTCTGTCCTAACCCCAAAGACTTATGCTCCAAAATTATCCATTTCTTCCATCTAGCATCCAATCAAATTTTCCCTTTTTTAGTTTCAGTTCAGTTCAGTCGCTCAGTCGTGTCTGACTCTTTGTGACCCCATGAATCGCAGCACGCCAGACCTCCCTATCACCAACTCCTGGAGTTCACTCAGTCTCATGTCCATCAAGTCAGTGATGCCATCCAGCCATCTCATCCTCTGTCGTCCCCTTCTCCTCCTGCCCCCAATCCCTCCCAGCATCAGAGTCTTTTCCAATGAGTCAACTCTTCGCATGAGGTGGCCAAAGTATTGGAGTTTCAGCTTTAGCATCAGTCCTTCCAAAGAAATCCCAGGGCTGATCTCCTTCAGAATGGACTGGTTGGATCTCCTTGCAGTCCAAGGGACTCTCAAGAGTCTTCTCCAACACCACAGTTCAAAAGCATCAATTCTTCGGCGCTCAGCCTTCTTCACAGTCCAACTCTCACATCCATACATGACCACAGGAAAAACCATAGCCTTGATTAGATGGACCTTTGTTGGCAAAGTAATGTCTTTGCTTTTGAATATGCTATCTAGGTTGGTCATAACTTTTCTTCCAAGGAGTAAGCGTCTTTTAATTTCATGGCTGCAGTCACCATCTGCAGTGATTTTGGAGTTTACTTGATTCCATTTAGGTACTTTCACTTAGAAAAGCCACCATACTGGGTGAATTAATATCTGAACAAGCCACTGAACAGAGCAATGTAGATCAAATGGGTATAGTGATCTGGGGTGAGAGGGTGAAGGGAGGTGGTCTACAAGTGAGAGAAGTACCTTTAAATTTTTCTTGCTTTCTCATCCTCTTCTCTTTCATTCAGAATGAAGAAATTCTCTAAAACCTCTAAGCTGAGAAAAGAAAACAATAAATAAGGATTCTCACCTAGAGATCATTGTAATATGTAAATTATTTGTAAATTGGATCAGAAAACAGGAATTTTCATACAGGGCAGACAAAAGGTTCTAAAGAGGCAGCTAGAACCAGACTGGTCTGGTTCAGCAAGAAAATAGCATCCGGGCAGCCAGGCTCTGGAAACCTAACTTCTGGAAACCCTACTTCTGGTCGGAAAAGCGACAGGGGGTGGACCGCTCTCCTTGCACCTGCGAGCTCTAAAGAGAATGTGGTCTTCCTCCAACAGGAAGAATGAAGTACTACCTGGAGACAAGTAATCTTCTTGAACTAATTTTACGCTCTGTGTAACTGAACTGGGCAATGGATGAGGGCCAGGGGAGACTGGTTTACTAAAGCTTCAGTATATACGAAGAGCTCAAAATCAGATGCTTAGCAAAAATCAAGAGTTGGGTTTTTTTTTAATCTTTGATCTCATTTATATATGTGTGTGTATCTATCTATATGTTTTCTTTGCATTGAAAAACTTGATCTTCAGTTGTACCATTTATATATTTGCTTTATCTTATAATATACCCAGAAAATGGTATATATATCAGATGTCGTACTGAGAGATCATTTCTCACCCATCAGATTGGCAAAAAGCCCAAAAGTTTGACAATATATTCTGCTGGCAAGGCTGGAGAAAAGCAAGTAATCTCACATGCTGCTGGTGGGGGTACAAAACGGAACGAACGACACTCACAGAGGGGAATTTGGCAATATGTAACAAAATGGCAACGGCATCTGCTCTTTGATTTAGCAGTTCCACTTCCAAGTATCCACTCAGACAATATCATCACAGATAGGAGACAAAGGTGCACAAGATCATTCAAAGTATTGTTTATAACAGCAAAAACTGTAGACAATGAAATGCCCATCATTAGGGCACTAGCTGAATAATATGGTACATTAACACAAATGGCGTGCCATGCAGCTATTATGACAGATTGAGAAA
The DNA here is from genome assembly GCF_029378745.1 of Bos indicus. NCBI lineage: Eukaryota > Metazoa > Chordata > Mammalia > Artiodactyla > Bovidae > Bos > Bos indicus. The sequence continues at coordinate 64,564,704 of NC_091780.1, read as the reverse complement.
GATCTTTAATTATGGGTGTGGAGAAATTTCCAGGATCAGCATACATGGTTACTAACATTAGTATGTATCTATGTAAGAAAAGACGGGAAGTAAGAATAGAGATCTTAAAAAAAAAAAAAAAAACTAATAAAAAAACTGGTTACCAATAGGGAACGGGAGAACAGAATGTACAGAACTGGGATGGGAATGAGATTTCTCTGAGTACATCCTTTTATAAGGCTTTCACTTAAAAACAACAACTTTTTATTTAAAAATAATTTTACATTTATAGAATAGTTGTAAAGACGGTTGTAAAGATGAATTTTCGTATATCCTAAACCAGCTTCCCTTAAAAAAAATCAATTTTGGAAACTTAGTAACTACACTATATAGCCTTGATATGGATTTTTAATTTTTCCAAAAACTTCTTTTCCATTCCAGGATCTAATCCAGGATGCTACATTGCATTCGGGGGCTCACATTTCCTTAGTATCTTCTAATGTTTCTCATGTTTTCCTTGTTTATCTTGACCCTCCTAGTTTTGAAGAGTACTAGAAGCTAATAACTGTCTTGATTTAGGTCTGTCTGATATTTTCCTATCAATAGACTGGAGTTCTGAGGAAGAGCGTCATAAAGTGCCCTTCTCATCACACCACTCGAGGAGACAGTGATGCAGAACAACTTGCTTTACTGCTGCTTTACTGTGCTCATTTGTTACGATGGGGTCTGCCAGCTTCTCACTGTAAGTCACTATTTCTCACTTTCTATCTTCTATTCTTTAAAAGTGAGCCCCAAGGTCCAGGCCACACTCTAGGGTAAGGGAAATAAGGGAATTAAGCGCCACTGCCTGAAGGAGTTGTGCTGAAGAATGTGTGCGGACCTGTATCAAAACTACTGCAGTATGAATGGCTACGTCTTTGGGCGGGCGTGGGGATATTTTGCAATGCAAAGCAGTATGCAAAGTACCTGTTTCTCCAGAAGTATCAGCTATTAATTTTAGCATTCCTCTGAGGATCTTGCCTGCAATTTTTACTGTGGTGTTCTAGTAATTTCTATTTCTTTCCTTCCTTCAACATCACTTGGAGTTCTTTTGTAAGAAAGATTTGTTCCTTCTCTCCCTCATTTATTTACTTGATCATTTATTTAAACAAGGATGGGCTCATCAATACTTATCTTATTCTTTGAGTTATAATCCCACCACTACCATTATCTGCTGCTCCCACGGGTCCAGTTTACAGCCACGGGAAACAGCTCTTTCAGGCTAGCTCCGGAGTCCTAAAAGTCAAAGTTACAAAAGGACTCAGAAGCCAGCCTTAAGAGCATTATAGTACACAAAAAGAAAAGTAAACCCATTTTAAGTGTAGAGCTTATGAATTTCACAACACGAACATGTTTGTGTAGCACCATCCAGTTGCTAAGTAGAACATTACCAAAACCCCAGCAGTTCTCATTCCTCTCCTAATCACCACCTCCGGAAAGATAACCACCGTCTTGACTTCTGTTCCCATCTGATAGTCTTTCCTGTTTCTAAAGGATGTGGAATGAGATACTATCACTCTCTTACGACTGGCTTCTTCTGCTCAGTACTATGCGTGTGGGGCTCGTCCTTGTTGCATTCTCATCATTACACAGCAGGGGTTTCAACCTGGGGTGAGCTCGCCCCCAGGCACGTGTTTTGGCACGTGCACGTGGCAATGTTTTGGCGGGCCTATCCTAACTGGGGGCTGCTGCTGGCATCCAGTGGCTAAGGTCATGAATATAGCTGAGCACTTTCCTAACGCACAGAAGAATCTCTCACAACAAGGGATTAACTGCACTGAAGCTGACACGCTCTGCTGCACAGTATTCTATTCTGTGAATATAATGGTTTTCTATGGAAATAGATGGGGAAACAGTGGAAACAGTGTCAGACTTTATTTTGGGGGGCTCCAAAATCACTGCAGATGATGACTGTAGCCATGAAATTAAAAGACGCTTACTCCTTGGAAGGAAAGTTATGACCAACCTAGATAGCATATTCAAAAGCAGAGACATTACTTTGCCAACAAAGGTCCATCTAATCAAGGCTATGGTTTTTCCAGTGGTCATGTATGGATGTGAGAGTTGGACTGTGAAGAAGGCTGAGCGCCGAAGAATTGATGCTTTTGAACTGTGGTGTTGGAGAAGACTCTTGAGAGTCCCTTGGACTGCAAGGAGATCCAACCAGTCCACCCTAAAGGGGATCAGTCCTGGGTGTTCATTGGAAGGACTGATGTTGAAGCTGAAACTCCAATACTTTGGCCACCTCATGTGAAGAGTTGACTCATTGGAAAAGACCCTGATGCTGGGAGGGATTGGGGGCAGGAGGAGAAGGGGACGACAGAGGATGAGATGGCTGGATGGCATCACCGACTCAATGGACATGAGTTTGAGTGAACTCCGGGAGTTGGTGATGGACAGGGAGGCCTGGCGTGCTGCAATTCATGGGGTCGCAAAGAGTCGGACACAACTGAGCGACTGAACTGAACCGATTGTGGATGAACACTTGAGATGTCTCTGGTTTTCAATTATTAATAATCGTAATAAACATTCGCGTGCATTCTTGTAGAGCAGAGGGAAACTGGCCAGTTGCCTGAGGGGACAGACATCTCAGCATATCTGTAATTTATTCACAGTACACTAGTTGGGAGTCTTTAAAACATAATAAAATAACAGTTCTCCATGTTCATTCAAATATTTTCCTCATATTCATTCAAATATGTCTCTATATTTATTCAAATGTTTTCTGCACATTTACTATGAGCCAGGCCTCAATGACATGACAGGAAACAAGAGAGGCAAGCTCTCAACCCCACCAGAAGCTTACATTCTAGGCAGACACAAAGAGAAACAGATATGTCAGTGTCTGTCAGGGAGTCCCAGTGTCAAGGAAAACAATAAAGCATGGTAAGTGGGGGGAAGTGATGCCTCAGGGGCAGTTTAGAGACAATCTGAAGGAAGACCAGTCAGAAGACTATAACAACTGCTGAAACTATGCCTAACCAGGCCTCGGCCCCACAAATGGCCTTGGGAGAAACACAGGCATCACAATTGGCCACGAGGCAAAGAACAGCAAGAGAGGACTCGAGTTTACTCTCAGAGAAGGGTAATATTGAAGAGAAAAATGGGGAAGAGAAAGAGTTTTGTTTTTTAAATTGAAGTATAGTTAACAAAACTCTTTCTCTTCCCCATTTTTCTCTTTAACATTACCTTCTCTGAGAGTGAAGTTAATTTGGGCTTTCCTTGTGGCTCAGCTAATAAAGAATCCGCCTGCAATGCAGGAGACTTTGGTTCGATCCCTGGGTTGGGAAGATCCCCTGGAGAAGGGAAAGGCTATCCACTCCAGTATTCTGGCCTGGAGAATTCCATGGACTGTATAGTCCATGGGGTCGCAAAGAGTCAGACACGACTGAGCGACTTTGACTTTCAGTTAATTTACTATGTTTTAAGTGTGAAAAAAAAAGTTGGTTTCGATAGAGGAGGGAAAGAATGTGGTTCTATAATTACTAGATACTTGTGCAGAAATAACCACTAGACCCATAAACAGGGCTACTGAACTCTAGAAAGGATTCATCTACTTGGGATTCACCTACATAGACGTGACAGGTAACATCATGTTCATAGACAGAAGGATGGAGCGTGAAGACAGGGACACAACTCTGAAGAACTTTAAGAAGCAGGAAGGACAGAAAGGGAAGGAATGGTCAAAAGGTAGGGAAATTTCCACCCTTAATTACATAAGAAATCAAGGGAACACCAGCTTTAAGTAAGAGGCACTGCTGCTGCTGCTGCTAAGTTGCTTCAGTCATGTCCAACTCTGTGCGACCCCATACATGGCAGCCCACCAGGCTCCCCTGTCCCTGGGATTCTCCAGGCAAGGACACTGGAGTGGGTTGCCATTTCCTTCTCCAATGCATGAAAGTGAAAGGGAAAGTGAAGTCGCTCAGTCGTGTCCGACTCTTAGCGACCCCATGGACTGCAGCCCACCAGGCTCCTCCGTCCATGGGATTCTCCAGGCAGGAGCACTGGAGTGGGTGCCACTGCCTTCTCCAAGAGGCACTAGCCAACAGCAACAAATGCTAAAGAAAAATCAAAGGACAGGAAAAAAGAAAAGGTTACTAGGACTGGTGGTTAGTTATGAAACATTAAAAGTTCAGTGTAGTGGTGGGTGCACAACTCACTGACTTGTACCTTTTTAAATGGGTGATTTGTATGATACGTGAATTGTTATCTCAATAAAGCAGACATATACACATGTGTAAATAGAAGAAACTTTCTGGAGGTGCAGTAGGGCAGAAGGAAAACTGTATGGGTGATAAAAAATGAACAGGCTAAAAAACAGGTTATTGTTTCTTCAGCATAGAGGAGAATGAACGATGTCGGTAGCCAGAAGGAGTCACTAGAAGAGGCTGAGCAAGCCACTTCGTGGTTAAGGGGCCAAGAGATAATAAAAAGCCTAGGGATAATTAAAAGAGCTTGCTTTTTCTCTGAGACAGAGGGAAGGAAGAGTGTGAGAAAGATATTTTAAAAAATCATTTAAGGGGGAGAAAATAAATCATAAGACAGCATCTCCATTCTCTTTGGGAAGTGCCAAGACTTCTGCTGAGAAGAGAGGGACAGAGTGGAAAAAAAGGATCAGGAACAGTCCACTAGGGATTAAATAGGGATGGAAAAGAATTCAAACCCATTTTACCCTGCTGTCATCGCCAAAACCCATGCTAATAATCTACCCTATGTGCTGTTAGACTCCAGGACAGGATGAACAGGCGTAACACAGAGAAAATAAGTCACATAAACAGAATAGAGACAGTCCTCTAAATCAGTCACTCCCGAAACAGTTCCAACCTCGGTTCTAGAAGCCTGTTCCCTGTTACTCTTCAATTTTTTTTTTTCACAAGACTCTAGAGTTCTAAATTTTCTCATTAGCAGTTCATGACTACTGTGAAAATGATGGAGAGATTTATGAGCTCCACAAAGTAAAATTCTCTCTGTAAACAAGCGGCATGTTAAGGCATTTTAACAACATCTTTCAGGAATGTGCTTTAAATGTATCACTTTAACTGAGAAAAGTTTAAATGCATTTTCAACATTTAGAATTATGGATACTTACAAACTGGAATCAACTATAAAGGTCACTACTCAATTTTCTCTTCTGGTACACAGACTGCCTCTAAACAGTAACGTTTGGTCATTCACCTTCAATTCGCCATTTCCACTGGGACCTTAATAGTTGACAAAGCAGCCTACGGTATTGCTAGGTATCAATAACTGGTTTTTACATTACTTTTGCATTAACCTTCTATTGATTTTTATCTGTTCTATTCATCCCCGGGATCTGGTACATAAATGGCGCAGAATAATGAATGAATGAAATCTACCTTTCAACAACTTTGTGGCTCCCACCTAGCCGCCTAGGCCTTGAAAATACCTTTCCCTTATCTACTGATTGACTTTGAAATATGTGAAGACAATTTTTCTTTTCCTTTCTCTTTTGGGTAAAGAAACAGCTCTGTTTTCTCAATGTGGCTTTTAGTATTTCAAGAGCCTCCCTAAACATTAGCAATCAATGTGGAAAACAACATTCCCCATATGATCTGCATACTATGAGTGAATATACTAATATTCACCAACATGCCCACTGTGTGTCTGCCGAGTTGCAGCACGCCCGCAAGCTATGCTTTCTTATCCTCACAATTTATCCCTGAGAAAATGGAGCCAAAGAGACATGAAGCAACTTGCCTAATTCCACAGTGAGTAAATGGGAGAAACGCAATTTATCATTAGAGCGAAACACCACCTTTCCCCTATCTGGGGAAAACTTTATAGTTCACTTCTGTAAATGGAACATTACATCATACAACCTTTTTTTTTCCTCCCAAGTCAGGTCTTCATCTCAAACACACACACAACTAAATTTTTGTGAATTCAGTACTTCTTGACAAATCTGCATCTTGTTAATTTTGGTTTATAAGTTCAGCCTTTAAGAATGAGTTGAATCTAAGTGTCATCTAACAAACTTCTACTACAGATTTTGAATACATTTATTAATCTGAGAAGCATGCCTCATATATTTAAAGTTGGTAACAAAAAAAAGTGCTAACCAGAGTGAAAGCAAGACCAGAGAGCCCTGCAGCTTTATCTCCAAAGAACTCTTTTCAAGTTGACATCAACCTGTTGATCAACATTTGTGATTTGGTAATTTGAATGGCTATAAATCCATCTAACCAGACCTTATTCAGTGTACATTTACCTCTGGTATCTATTACATGAAGTGGGATTATGTTCAGTGTTCTTAGGAAATTATCCCCCATCAGTCTAGTAAACTTGTAACAAAAGGAGATATGATTTGTGTCACTAGCTTTCTTTTAATGGAAGCTCCCCCAGTTTGGGGCTATGAGCCTACTTTCCCAAATACTCAGAAACTCTTTTTGCTCATCCTCAAGATCCTAATATAGATTAATAATAAGCTCTGGAGTATGACTTCGATGGTGGACTGAAGGACCTGTGCTCAGCTTCTCCTGCAAGAACACCCAAATTTGCAACTAGCTGCTGAACAACCATTGACAAGAGAATGTTGGATCACACCAAAAAAAGATACTCCACATCAAGGGCAAAGGAGAAGCCCCAACAAGATGGTAGGAGGGGCAAAATCATGTTTGGAATCAAACCTCATACTCGCCAGAGACACTGAGAGGGCACAAACAAAACCCTTGTGTGCACCGGGACCCGGGGCCGCACAAGAGACTGAGCCAGACCTGCCTTTGAGTGTGTGAGTGTCTCCTGCAAGGTGTGGATTAGGAGCGGCTGCCGTGCGGACAGGGGCTCTGGCTGCAGCAGAGCCGGGAGGAGCAGCGTGTGGCCTAAGACCTCTTGGAGGAAGTTGCCATTAGCCCCACCGCAGAGCTGCTGAGCAGATGACCCACAAACTGGAAAACAATTATACCAAAGAAGTTCTTGCACTGTTGTGAAAGTTCTAGGCCCCAGCAGATTTCCCAACTTGGGGATCTGGCAAAGGGACTGAGAACCCCCAGGGAATTTGACTTTGAAAGCCAGTGGGATTTTAATACAGAACTTCCACAGGACTGGGGAAACAGACTCTCAGAGGACACAAACAAAACCTTGTGCGCACCAGGACCCAGGAGAAAGGAGCAGGGACCCCACAAGGGACTGAGTCAGACTTGCCTGTGAGTGCCCAAAAGTCCCTGGCGGTCGCGTGGGTTGACAGTCAGGGGCACTGAATACAACAGTCCTGGGAACTGCAGGGTGCTGGCCTAAGTCCTTTTGAAGGAGGTTTCCATTAGCAGTTTTCCAATTACTGCTACCACAGTTTGACCTCAGGCCAAACTACCGGGAGGGAACACAGCCACACCCATCAGCAGAAAATTGGATTAAAGATATACTGAGCATGTCCCATGTAGGACCATGCCTTGCAGGGCCACCTAAGACAGATGGGTCATGGCAGAGAGTTCTGACAAAATGTGGTCCACTGGAGAAGGGAAATGGTGAACCACTTCAGCATTCCTGCCTTGAGAATCACATGAACAGTATGAAAAGGTAAAAGATGAATTCCTCAGGTCAGTACGTGCCCGATATGCTACTGGAGAAGAGCAAAGAAATAGCTCCAGAAGGAATGAAGAGGCTGAGCCAAAGTGGAAACAACGACCGGTTGTGGGTGTGACTGGTGATGCAAGTAAAGTCTGATGCTGTAAAGAGCAATACTGCACAGTAACCCAGAATGTTAGGTCCATTAATCAAGGTAAATTGCAAGTGGTCAAACAGGAGATGCCAAGAGATGCCAAGATCAACATTTTAGGAGTCAGTGAACTAAAAGGGACTGGAATGGGTGAATTTAATTCAGATGACCATATATCGACTACTGTGGGCAAGAATCCCTTAGAAGAAATGGAGTAGCCATCATAGTCAACAAGAGAGTCTGAAATGCAGTACTTGGGTACCATCTCAAAAATGACAGAATGATCTCTGTTAGTTTCCAAGGTAAACCACTCAGTATCACTGTAATCCAAGTTTATGCTCCAACCACTAATGCCAAAGAAGCAGAATTTGAATGGTTCAATGAAGACCTACAAGACCTTCTAGAACTAACACCAAAAAAAGATATCCTTTTCATCATAGGGGACCGGAATGCAAAAACAGGAAGTCAAGAGATATCTGGAGTAACAGGCAAGCTTGGCCTTGGAGTACAAAATGAAGCAGGGCAAAGGCTAACAGTTTTGCCAAGAAAACGCACTGGTCATAGTGAACATCCTCTTCCAACAATACGAGACAAGACTCTACACATGGACATTATCAGATGGTCAATACTGAGATCAGATTGATTATATTCTTTGTAGCCGAAGGTAGAGAAGCTCTATACAGTCAGCAAAAACAAGACCGGGAGCTGACTGTCGCTCAGATCATGAACTCCTTATTGCCAAATTCAGACTGAAATTGAAGAAAGTAGTGAAAACCACCAGACCATTCTGGTATGACCTAAATCAAATCCCATATGATTACACAGTGGAAGTGACAAATAAATTCAAGGGATTAGATCTGATAGACAGTGCCTGAAGAAATATGGACGGAGGTTCATAACATTGTACAGGAGGCGGTGATCAAAACCATCCCCAAGAAAAAGAAATGCAAAAAGGCAAAATGGTCATCTGAGGAGGCCTTACAAATAGCTGAGAAAAGAAGAGAAGCTAAAGGCAAAGGAGAAAAGGAAAGATATCTGAATGCAGAGTTCCAAAGAACAAGGAGAGATAAGAAAGCCTTCTTAAGTGATCAATGCAAAGACATAGAGGAAAGCAATAGAATGGGAAAGACTAGAGATCTCTTCAAGAAAATTAGAGATACCAAGGGAACATTTCATGCAAAGATGGACAGAATAAAGGACAGAAACGGTATAGACCTAACAGAAATGGTATGGACTAACAGAAGCAGAAAGTAATTAAGAAGAGGTGGCAAGAATACATAGAAGAACTATACAAAAGAGATCTTCATGACCCAGATAACCACAATGGTGTGATCACTCACCTAGAGCCAGACATCCTGGAATGAGAAGTCAAGTGGGCCTTAGGAAGCATCACTATGAACAAAGCTATATACCATCTGCTTTTAAAAAGCAGAAACATTACTTTGCTGGGAAAGGTCCATACAGTCAAAGCTATGGTTTTCCCAGTAGTCATATAAGGATGTGAATGTTGGACTATAAAGAAGGCTGAATGCCAAAGAACTGAAGCTTTTGAACTGTGGTGCTAGAGAAGACTCTTGAGAGTCCCTTGGACTGCAAGGAGATCCAACCAGTCCATCCTAAAGGAAATCAGTCCTGAATATTCATTGGAAGGACTGATGCTGAAGCCGAAGCCCTAATACTTCAGTCACCTCATGTGAAGAGCTGACTCATTGGAAAACACCCTGATGCTGCGAAGATTGAAGGCTAGAAGAGAAGGGTACGTCAGAGGATGAGATGGTTGGATGGCATCACCGACTCAACAGACATGAGTTGGAGCAGGCTGCAGAAGACGATGAAGGACAGGGAAGCCTGGTGTGCTGCAATCCAAGGAGTGGAAAAGAGTCTGACGTGACTGAGGCACTGAACAACAACGACAACTGGCTCTAGCATCCAAAGCCATTCAGTGGTTCTCTGCAAAAACTGACACATTTACCGGACTCCAGTATTTATCATTAACTGCACTTTTAAGATTCCTCAAGTGTTATGAACAATGATTTCACAATCTTATCTGTAAATATTTTGGTATACTGTTTATTTGACCCTGAAAATACGAATCAGATTTAATCCAATTAAGTATTCTTTATAATCACTATTCCCTTGACCTTAATCCTTCCCGGTTTTGTCTTGACCTAGTTTTAGGGAAAGAAATGGCAACCCACTCCAGTGTTCTTGCCTGGAGAATCCCAGGGACGGCGGAGCCTGGTGGGCTGCCGTCTATGGGGTCGCACAGAGTCGGACATGACTGAAGCGACTTAGCAGCAGCAGTTTTAGAGAAAACAGAAAACATTTTTTCTTCTGTATTCTTACCAAACCCATTGCTTTCAAATATAATCTCCTGTGGGGATAAACGAACAATTTATTTTGTAGGCCAAACCATGACCATTTTTTCTTTGTGACATTCAATTTTAGAAATGACGCCTAAGACATAACAATCTCATTAACAATTAGAATGTTTCTTTATTGCCTGTGGGTGCAAAGTAAGTTCCATAAAATGGAACAAATGTTTAACATGCTTTTATGCAAGAATCAACTAATGTTTTCCAACAATGCATCCCAAGATAATCGAAGTGACACACACACACCCAGAAGTCGCTCAGTCGTGTCTGACTCTTTGCGACCCCATGGATTGTAGCCCACCAGGCTCCTCGGTCCAAGGGATTTTCCAGGCATGAATCGAAGTGAAACAACAGTTAAAAAAAAACAAACCACTAACATTACACACCAATGGTAGTCATTCCAAATAAACCAAAAAAATCTTGGATAACTATTATATTCATACTATTATATTCATAGTCAACAGGCAGGCATCTAAGAACACTAAGATTCTTAACCAGTCAAATATCTATGAATATCGCCACTACTATCAGCATCCATGCATTCATTCCATGATAGCTCAGTTGGTAAAGAATCCGTCTGCAATGCAGGAGACCCCGGTACGATTCCTGGGTCGGGAAGATCCGCTGGAGAAGGGATAGGCTACCCACTCCAATATTCTTGGGCTTCCCTCGTGGCTCAGCTGGTAAAGAATCCACCTGCAATGTTGGAGACCTGGGTTCGATCTTTGGGTTGGGAAGATCCCCTGGAGAACGGAAAGGCTACCCACTCCAGTATCGTGGCCTGGAGAATTCCACGGACTGTATAGTCTGGGGGGTCGCAAAGAGTTGGACACGACTGAACGACTTTCACGCATTCATCAAGCAATATGGACAGATTATCCTGGCAGTATTTTGGGTGCTGAGGATAGAGAGCTTTGTGCAGCTCTCACTCTAGTAACATCACTCATACAAACCGTCATCAGCGCTAAGATTGCAAGGCATGGTGCTAGGTATCTCTAACGAGCGAATTAGAGCTACCCAAGCATCATCAAGTTTCCATTAAAAACATAAAAAGACCGCTTTCAACCAAGTGCTCTGAGCAGTCGTTCCTAATGTTAGAAGATTTAGCGAAAGCTCCGTTTTAACTGGCAGGCCAAATTTCGGGAGCGTTAACCACCATGTTTTGTGCGGGTAATCTGAGAGCTCTGAGATATGCCTCTGGACTTAACACCTCAACTTTTAAAGAACAATCCCTCCAGTAACAAACCAAACAACCCTGGAGAGGATCTGTAAGCACGACGCGAACGGAAGAACGGAGCTATTAATAATCGCGGAAGTGCGTTTTCCTCATTCCAGTCCCACCTTCTTTGCAGCGGTCTTCAAACTCCGAAGTCAGAGCATCCTAGCTGTGGAACAATACGCAGACTCAAGCTTTACCAAGGCTGGGACCGGCACACTGCGAAATGACTGGAAAGATGTGGACAGTCTGCGGATATATCGCTGAGTGTGTGAGAGTGCATAAGACCCCCTGCCCTTTCTCCCCACTTTCCAAAAAGTCCCTGAACCACAACCGCCTTTCATTTCGTGTGTTGCTACCTGCTCTAGAGTCCGAGCCAGGTTCCCTGACCCGCTCCTGGGCCTCAGACCCTCTCCCCGAGCGCGTCTCGGAAGCCGCAGCCCCGCCATCGCCCGCTAACTTTGATTCGCACCGGGGGGTAGGGGAGAGAAGCGGAATCCAGGAAGAGAGACTCCACGAGAGGCTGGAGGCTGGTGGCCATACCCTAACCCGACCTCCAGGTACGCGGGACTTAAGTGGCGCTGCCCGAAGTCCGTCGCTCACTCACCCCTCGCCTGAGGTAAGCCCCTTAGCGACGTCTCTCCTTGCCGACTGCGGCCATCTTGGACGTGGAATGTCGGGGATGTACGTCATCACGCTGCGTCTATGTCGGAAAAAAATGAGCGACCGGAGGAAAGCCGGTCAGCCAATGAGAAGAACTTAGCGCTCCCAAAAGAGGAAAGAGCCGCCAGTCTCCTCCGGGCCCCGCCCCCCGAGTCGGCGGTCGCGGCGTGAGGAAGGAGGGGCCCGCTAGAGGGCCCATCCCGTCGGTCCCGCCCCCTGGAGGGTGGGGGTTGGTGGGGGAGAGGGAATTCTGGAGCAACCGAACCTGCTAACGGAACTGAGGCGCGAGAGGAGGGCCCCGGGGGGGGGGGGGGGCGGGGAGTTCCGGTCCTCCAATCAACGCTCCGGCCTGGGCTCTGCCTAGCCAATTATGGCCTGGAAGCTGGCGGGCCGAACTGGCGACTCCGGACCCAGGAGTTCGCCCGTCCAATGGCTGGGGAGGAACCGGCGAGGAACGGTCAGGGGGCGGTGGGGCGGGGCCGCGCCCCCTGCGTCTGAATCGCGGGCCAATGGGCGGTGGCGGCGGCGGCGGCTCGAGGGCGGGGCCCGGGGGCGGGCGGAGCGGGGTTGGGCCGCGGCGGCGGGGCTGTCTGAGGCAGCCGTCCCGCCCCCTCCCGTCCGGCCGCCGCCGCCACCGCCGCCGCTGCCTGGGGCTTGGCTGAGGTGGCTTGTGGGTCCCGGCGGAGTGTGGCGCCGCCGCCGCCGCGCGAAGGGGCAAAAGTGGGCAGGTGAGTGCCGGCGGCGGCCCTCGGAGCCGACTCGCGCTGCCCTCGGCCACCGCCATCTAGCCAGCCCCGGAGCTCTGCGCGGCCGCCCCACGCCCGGGCCAGCGGCCCTCGGCCATGGTCAGGCCCGCGCCCCGCTGGCCCCTCTGTGGGCCCAGAGTGCGGGAGGCGGTGTGCGCCCTGGGGGCCCGGCGGGTCGGGCCTTGGGCGCCGGGAGTCCGGCGAGGTCGGCGTGCGCTGCACGGCCTCTCTGTCCTCCGGCCCTGCCCGGGGTTGGGGCGGGGTGGGGGGCGGGGGTTGGGCGCGTTCACCCCCTCCCGGCGCCCAAGGCCCCCTGGTCCCCGCTCCGCCCGCCCCGAGACGGCGGCAGCAGGTGCAGGAATGCCCGGCCCCTCGGCGCCCACCGGGTGGGGCCGGGGTCCGTCCCTCTCGCGCCCGTGGGCTCGGCCCTGCGTGCGGCCGGCTCGCGCACCCGCTTCCTTCCTCTCTCCTCTCTCCTTCCCGTCGTCACCCCGCCGCCTGGGCCAGGACTGTGTGGCTTTCGTGTTCCTCTCTTCACACCTCAGGCGCCCGCGGGGGTGCCGGGGACTAGCCGGCCCCCGCCCCCCGCCTCGCCCCGCTTCTCTCCCTCACTTTCCAGTTATAAAAACGGTCGTTGAAAATAGGTCATCTCTCTTCCCACGCGCCCCTTGGCCATCTTCCCCACGCTCCGTGCCCTACTAGGAAGAAGAATTCAGTGCTTTGGAGTTTATCATTCTGGGGTATCAAACTCTTCTTCCTCGTGACTCCAGCCTGGCGATGCAAGTCTGCACCCCCTCTCTCCTCTGTTTCTACTCCGGGGTGGGGGCGTGGGGGTGCGGGTGCAGAAGGGAGCCGATTAGTGTGTCGGGCGCCACTTGCTGCGGGGGAACGGAGCGGGGGGTAGTGCTTACCCTCGCTGTGTGTTGACAGGTTTAGGATCACTTGGAGTGTGTTGTGTTGCATTTCCAAATGCAGGAGGTGATGTTTCAGAAGCAAAAGTGCTTTTAAAGTACGTTGACAGGTGACTTTTGCTTTTAACATCCTCTGCGGCGTTAACCCTTTAGCGACAGATCCGAACATAACTTGCTTGCGGTGTATGGGTTTGTCAGAACTGGCAAAAGTGTGGATTTTATCATGTGCAAATGATACCTCTTGCCCATTTTTCTTCTCCAAAATGACCCCACTGCTATTTCCAAACTGAAAGAACCAGTAATTAGGAGAAAAAATTTTTTAACTATTTTAAGTGAATGCATAGAACTTGAGAGTATAGCAAAATAAAAGCAGCTTTTCTCCACCATTAAAATTTGGAAAGACTTACTTGAGCCATGATATAGTGTGTCTATTCGGGCTACTATGCATGCAGTCTCTTCTTACCAGATTAGTCCCTGGGGCTGTTGTGATTGATACTTTGGAAAGGTTCCAGCATTTTAAGGAGGAGTTTTCCTCTGGCCCAGGGAAGTAATGGGCAAAGCCAAGTTCTCAAACAGCTACAGAACAACTTTTATTGGGCCCTCAACAACCTCAGTTTTCCTTCTACTACCCTGTATGTATATATATATATATATATATTTTTTTTTTTTTTTTTTCAAAATTGTAAGTTAATGTGTGCAGTGAAACTCTATAGTCTGAATGAGTAAAATAGTTGCTGCTTCTGGTCTCTTCTCCAGTGATCCCTGGAATAGGAATGATGTTGGACTCGAAGATGAAACATTTATGCCTGCATGTCTGTAGTCATGAAAACTTCTGTTCATCAGTCAATAGTTGTGTAATAAGATTGTCAGGAAGACACACCAAGCTGCTCTTCCGTGTGGTGAACATTTAGGCCACATTTTGAATGATGATTAAACCTTTGCTTTAGAAGCCATTGGAAAATGAGAGAGCTGTGAAAGTTGTACTGAAAGTTTTCCATTCTAAAGTTCAGCCCCTAGAAAACTGTTTTGTTCTGAGAGCTCTGATAACTGATCACAACCTTTCCTTAGAACTTGCTGCTCTCATGATCTTGAAGAAGATGACAAAGACGGGGGTGGCTGGAAGAGGCTGTCTACAGTATGACTGAGGTTGCTCACAGTAAATATCTAGTAGATGGTCAGTGAATTCAGTGGGAAGCAGGTACCTAGTTTGTGGCTTGTGGAATTTTAGTGAAAATATGAGTAAAAATCTTAACTCCTGGCTCAGGGTTTCTCTTTTATTTTTGCAAGGTGTCAATCTAGTTTGAGATATTCCAAGTCTCTTAAAATGTTTGAACTACATAGTCTCTCTCTTTTTTTTAATCACTAATCTGCAGTAGTTTTTAGAAATGTAACCAGTAATACTGTATCTTTCTTGATGCAGTTTGATGAATATCTGTTACTGGGAGGTTTTTTATCTTTAGAAACTGGTTTTCTCAATTAAAAAGTAATATATTTGGGCCCATTGATTTATCAGAAATAATATTTTGATTTCCTGTGCATCCTTTTTTCTTTGTACAGTTGAAGAAGTGTTATCTTGGCTATCAGTTCATTTTGAATCATATTTAACTGCTTACAGGTATTAGTTTAAGGATTCCTTGCTTTTGAATTTTCCTGATTTTCACTTTTATTGCCTGTACAAGTGTACCTTACTTGGCAAAATTGACTTCTGTATCCTGGATTTCCTTATGTCATCTCACTTTCCAACTCATAAAATTGGAAATTGTAAAATATTTTTATCTGCAAATATAATTTACCCATCAAGTGAAGTCGCTCAGTCATGTCCGACTCTTTGCGACCCCATGGACTGCAGCCTTCCAGGGTCCTCTGTCCATGGGATTTTCCAGGCAAGAGTACTGGAGTGGGTTGCCATTTCCTTCTCCAGGGGATCTTCCCAACTCAGGGATTGAACCCGGGTCTCCCGCATTGCAGGTGGACACTATCCTCTAAGCCACCAGGGAATTTACATAATGTTTATTCTCAAAGTAAATTTCTAACAAAATAGTAATATAATTTTTTTTAATTACGAAGGAATTGAGACTTCTTTTTTCTAAGTCACTTAATCGTCTTATGGGGAAAAAAGTCAATTAACAGAATTGGCAAGATTAGCAATCCTTTCTGTTGTTAAATTCCTTCAGTAACTCAGGCCAGAGATTAGCTGTGTAGACTCCTTTTCCTTTTGGGAGTTTCTTCTAGGTTTAGAAATAAACAGATTGTAAAACCAGAAGTACAAACACAGCAATTGACAATTTTCAGCTGAAATAAATTTGAATGGAAGAAAAATGATTCCAAATAATTATAAAATTCAAATTCCAAAGTTGAGGCTTTGAAAAATTTTTTTCTTATTCAAGTCCTTTCCAAGTATTATTAGAAGTTAACTAAATAATCAAGTCCAAACACTCTTGGCTTGCAATGGAAGATGAAGTCTAATTCTGAAGTTAAGATTTTGAGGAAAAGTGGTACTGATTACCAAGCCAGAGTAAAATTTTAACCTCTCACACGTTAATACTATTGGGCATCGGCGAAGTTGGACACCGAGCTCTGCTGATGAGGCTCTGCTTATCACATTGCATAAATTGATTAACCGCGCTAAACTTGACCTTTCTCATCTGTAAAGTGGGCCTAGTATCTTACTTTATTTTCTGTGTAAAATGTTTACCTCAGTTCCTGATACAGAGAATGCCTGAACGGTGCAGTTAGGACGAAGGCGGTCATGTGGGAACCTGCCCCAGGGCGCACACGCTTTCAACAGCCTGGAAACAAACAAAATGACAGTTAGCCTGCAAACAAACAACATGACAGTTAGCATGAATAATTGCATTTGGATTAAAACTGCATTTGGATTTATTGTTTAATAAAGCACACGGATCTAGCTGAATATCAGTTTATGTAACCAAGGGTTTAGTTGGTTATCACCTTATCCTAAAGGCTGTCTTAACTTATCTTTCCTTTGCAGATTACTCAAGAAATATGCTCTGAATCCAAGTGTGAATTCACTTGTTCACTTGGCTGGTGGAAAAGTAAGGCTGTTTTGGCTATGTTGATCTTCCTCAACTTATGATGAGGTTATATCCTGATAGCATTTGAAAATATCATTGTTGAAAATGCAGTTAGTGCACCTAACATACCAAACATCTTAGCCTGGCCGACCTTAAACATGCTCAGAACACTGACATTAGCCTACAGTTGGGCGAAATCATGTAACACAAGCCTGTTTCATAATAATGTGCTGAATATCTCATGTTATTTGTTGACTGCTATCCTGAAAGTGAAAAGCCGAACGATGGTCTGGGTTCAGAATGGTGGCGAGTGTGCTCTTTGCTTGCCCTCGTGCTCCATTGGCTGGCTGGCAGCTGAGACTCGCTGCTCAGCACCCCAGTGGGCATTGCACTGCATGTCACTAGCCTGGGAAAGATCAGAATGCAAGGATTCCCCTGGATGCCTATGGCTTTTGCCCCATCTGTATTACAAGTCAAAATAGTCTAAGCTGAACCATCTTAAGTTGGGAACCATCCGTGTTAGTAAAATATCCTTGAGTCGAATTTGGCTGTGGTTCACAAAGCACTTTGACAACCATACCTGCTACCTAACATTAGATGTCATTGTTTTAAAGATGTTCATGGTGAGAACACAGATAATAAACCCAGAAGTCTCTTCCAAACCTGACATTCCACAGTTTGAGAATCTAGTATCCTTATGGGAGGAGTGTGGGTGGTTTGAAAGTAACTTCTTGACAGATTACAGCTAGCTGTTTCTTCATTCTTTAGCATTTTTCTTTTTTCTTTAAGAAAGATATAATAGGAAATGATTATTTATGATACTGAATGATTCTTTGCTTTATAAAGAGGGGTTTTTTGGGGAGCAACTTTCTTTAAATAGAAGCCTCATTTTAATTTAATTGTGTTTATAACTTAATTCAACAGCAGTTTAAAAGTGCACCTATTATGTATTGAAAAGTCAATCAAAGATAGTTTAAGCATCTATAAAATTATCATGTATATTAGTGGAAATATGGTAAAAACATTGTAGAAAGCAAGAAATACCTGTATTTTTTAAAAAAAGATCTCAAGTTTGTGTGTTTGTGTATTTGTCTGACAGCCCAACTTGTTCTGTATAAAAATTGGAATTTTACTTACCCCTTATAGGTCTACCTTCATCTTGCTATGTGTGTAGCTACTGAGTTGAAATTAATTCCACTGTCTTGCCTGTCTGCCTGCCTTGACTTCTTGGTGGTTGTGAGTTGTGACACACAACACCTCCTTTGATAGAGATTGGAATGGTGGGTGCTCCTTAGCCTCTTGAAGTGGGATAAGTTAGTATGACTTGACCATGTTACTAGATCCTGCCACCGTGCAAAGAGGGATGTTCCTGACATTTCAGTTAACATGGTGCCAATGGAAGGACTATGTACACCTCATCAGTTTTTGTAGCAGAGAGAACTTAAATACTTTTCAATTTGGGAGCGCGCCACCATCCTGTAATTTGTGTACTTAATTCAAAATGTCGTCCTCTGATCCTAATGGCCTGCAAGGGATTTCAGTGAGGTTCTTTTCTTCCTCCAGAGATCAGGCAGGCTTTACACTCCCTTCAAACGCCGCTACAGCTGGGAGCCCTAGGTAGGAGAAAGCCTGAGGGCCATCCTCTCCCTTAGTCGATCTAGCTACAGAGTTGAGAGGAAAGATGCAGGATGTGTTGAAAAGCAGATGCTGGGCTTGAGCAAAGGTTTTCTGGGTGAATTACCAAGTAGTGTAATCAGAAATGTTTATTCTAGTTGTAATTCAGTTTAGTTCAGTCGCTCAGTTGTGTCTGACTCTTTGCGACCCCATGAATTGCAGCAAGCCAGGCCTCCCTGTCCATCACCAACTCCCGGAGTTCACTCAGACTCACGTCCATCGAGTCAGTGATGCCATCCAGCCATCTCATCCTCTGTCGTCCTCTTCTCCTCCTGCCCCCAATCCCTCCCAGCATCAGAGTCTTTTCCAATGAGTCAACTCTTCGCATGAGGTGGCCAAAGTACTGGAGTTTCAGCTTTAGCATCATTCCTTCCAAAGAAATCCCAGGGCTGATCTCCTTCAGAGTGGACTGGTTGGATCTCCTTGCAGTCCAAGGGACTCTCAAGAGTCTTCTCCAACACCACAGTTCAAAAGCATCAATTATTCCATGCTTAGCCTTCTTCACAGTCCAACTCTCACATCCATACATGACCACAGGAAAAACCATAGCCTTGACTAGACGAACCTTTGTTGGCCAAGTAATGTCTCTGCTTTTGAATATGCTATCTAGGTTGGTCATAACTTTCCTTCCAAGGAGTAAGCGTCTTTTAATTTCATGGCTGCAGTCACCATCTGCAGTGATTTTGGAGCCCCAAAAAATAAAGTCTGACACTGTTTCCACTGTTTCCCCATCTATTTCCCATGAAGTGGTGGGACCGGATGCCATGATCTTCGTTTTCTGAATGTTGAGCTTTAAGCCAACTTTTTCACTCTCCACATTCACTTTTTTTTTTTTTTTTCACATTCACTTTCATCAAGAGGCTTTTTAGTTCCTCTTCACTTTCTGCCATAAATGGAAAGCAATTCAAGAATAATGCACATTTACAGTCTTTCCATTTAGAATATTTGGGGGACAGAAAAAAAGAAGTCCACGCAGCTGAATTCCATCTCAGTCTGTTCAGTAAGTGTGAAGTAGGTTTTATAAAAATGGGTTAAGTATCCAGCACCCTCCCTTACCATTCCCACCATCCCCTCAGCCAAGCTCCCTGCACGCTCTGTGTTCATGTTTCTCCCCACCTGTGCAGATAATATGTGAAAGAATCACTCCGTTGATCAGAAGTGGTTGTTGATTACAGATGCCACTTGCATATTAGCAATTTAAATAATAATTGAAAATGCCATCTATTTTACGGTTTTCTAAGCCTGTTCCATCTCTTAAGTGGAGAGGTTGTTGATAGTCTTGTAAAATAGTTTATGGTGTTGTAAAGAGCCAGATTTTGAAGATTCTGTAGATTTTTAAAAAATCTTGATGGTGGAGAAATATAGATACGTGTAAAACTCTTAGCTTGCTGTTTCTTTTTATTGATGGCCCTTCCTTTGAAGGACTGTCACTGTAGTAACTTTATTGTAGAATCCATTTGCTTGTCAATTCAGTATTGCTTTTCTATGTAGTATTTTCTTTTGTCTTTAAGTATTAAGTCCTTTTTTTTTTAAACCATATATTTGTTTCCCCTAAGATAATTCAATAAGAATTCGTAATTTATGCCAGATTTTGATCTAAACTCTAAGGAAACATCTTTTATTTAGTATTGTACCTTTTGACTGGAATTTGGAATTTACCTTTATGTATGTATGCTGCTGCTGCTAAGTCGCTTCAGTCGTGTCCTACTCTGTGCGACCCCATAGACGGCAGCCCGCCAGGCTCCCCTGTCCCTGAGATTCTCCAGGCAAGAACACTGGAGTGGCTTGCCATTTCCTTCTCCAATGCATGCAAGTGAAAAGTGAAAGTGAAGTCGCTCAGTCGTGCCTGACTCTTAGTGACCCCATGGACTGCAGCTTACCAGGCTCCTCTGTCCATGGGATTTTCCGGGCAAGTGTACAAGAGTGGGTTACCGTTGCCTTCTGTGTTATGTATGTATACACAGATCTAACTTAACACATATTTTAATTTTTCTAATAAGTATATTTGAAATAAATATTGAAGATAAATATTGAGTCTTTGTAGGAAGTTGATGAATTAAACTAAGCAGTAGTTTTTTTCCACTCAGAACATTAAGAATATTCAGGATACCTATTTGGCTCTTTCATTTGCTAAAACTTGGAATCCTGCCCCAAATTCAGCTGAACTCACAATGAAAATTATTCATGGTGTAACAAGCTTTTGAATCATAAATAAACAGGGTAGGTAGTTATTTTAAATCCTTGGTGTTGGGAACATCTTCGTTAGCTAAGAAAGGCAGAAGGGCGTTGAATTTAGGAGACTACGCAGACTGGATTCTAACACTTTTCTCCGTCTGAATCTTAGCATCCAGTCGTTCTTCTTCAACTGCACTTTATTCTCTGCCCCTCTTTGTTTTGTTACTTTTCTCACACATTCGAGGGGTTATCCAGGCTGTGTCCTGGGTGCCCACTTCCTCATCCTCGAGGCTGCAGGCCTGACTGTCCCTCACTTGTTCATCTTTTGCCCTGACCGGCATGGTCCTGGCACGGGGATGCCAGCGAGCTTGTCTCGCTGCAAATGTGCTGGGCCTAACACAGGACTTCAGGTTGAAGCTGTAGGCCTACTGCTTGATGGCTGTGGGCTCTTGGCCAAGTCGTAGTTGTGTGTGAGTCCCCTGAGGTGACAGTGGTCACTGCCGGCCTCAGCGGGCTGTGGCGGGGATGGTGTGACCGGGGCAGTGCTGTGCTGACGCTTGTGCCCCCGTCACAAGTGTTCCTGGAGCTTGAAGTCATGCACGAGTTGCAGCTTTTCCATTTCTGTTGGAAATGAACTTCTTTCTGCTTGGTTGCTTTCTAGAAAGCAGAGAGATTCTTTTATGAAATTTAATATCTTAAAACTTTTCTGACAAGAAACTGTGGATTCCCAAAGGAAGCCATCTTTTAAATGTGAATTTTATATCTCTTTATGTGTATAAAGTTGTATTTTGACTTTAGAGTCATCCTAGTTCTTTAGAGGTAGTAGTTAAATATTAAGTAAATGTCTCATTTTGGCTTCTGTCCTTTCAGTGGTGGGAGAATATTATAAAAATCATTCATTGCTGTACAGTCTTACTATAATGATGGGAAATAAATCACTCACAAGTAATATTGTGCTTGCTCAGTTGCTTAGTCGTGTCTGACTCTTTGTGACCCTCATGTACTGTCACACGCCAGGCACCTCTGTCCATGGGATTTCCTAGGCAAGAATACTGG
Organism: Bos indicus; assembly: GCF_029378745.1. NCBI lineage: Eukaryota > Metazoa > Chordata > Mammalia > Artiodactyla > Bovidae > Bos > Bos indicus. The sequence goes on along the minus strand of NC_091780.1, from coordinate 64,543,163 downwards.
AGTGGGTTGCCGTCACCTCTTCCAGGGGATCTTCCCGACCCAGGGATTGAACCCCTGCACTGGCAGCAGGTCTTCACGACTAACGCCACCTGGGAAGCGTACAAGTCACACTAGTGCGTTAAAATCAGGCTTTCCTTCATTCAGCAGATATTCGACCCTCAACTGTGTCTGTCACACCATACTAGACCCTACAGATAATCTCGAAATGGAAGGTTGGGGTTTTTTTTGCTACAACATGGAAGCCCACTCCAGTGAAGAGATAGCCTGTAAATGAAGTCGACCAGAGCAGGTGAGGCCGCAGAGGCTTGGGGCTGGGCTCTGGGTTCAGAGTGGGGAGGGAGCTTTTAGTAGGTGGAGTTGGAGCTGAGACTTCAGCGTCTTCACCAAAGGCTCTAATAAATATATTATGGGGTGGTGCCAGGCCAAAGGGGGTTACAGTGGCAGGAAGTCCTGGTACTTTCTAGGGTGAAAAGAAATGCGCATTTGCCTCTGAGGTGCTTCTAGTCAGCTGTCTATACACAAATACTAGAACAGTTGGTGTCGAACCACATCGAATCCAGAGGCAAATGAATCTTCCAGACACTGATGGCTGCAGAGTTCAGAAGAACCGTTGAACTGGGCCATAGAAGTGGGTACAGAGACACACCACCCTCCTGAAGCGTGAGTTCTTCAGGTACCCTGAAGGCTTGAGGATGCCCCTGAGTCAGTGTGCAGGGGGGCTGAGTGATGGGGGGATCCTGACAGAGTGGGCCAGGTGACTGGAGGACTTTCCTGGACAAGGTCACTGACAACCTGGCTTTTGGGTAGCACAGGTTAAGAGCTGGTCTAGACCTAGGCTCCTGCACCTCAGGGACAAGGACAGGCACCTCCCTACACCCTTCTTAATGAAGAGTGAGTTGACAGTGCTTACCTGGAAGATTCCTACTGTCTAACCCATCAGCAGAAAATTGGGTTAAAGATTTACTGAGCATGGTCCTGCTCATCAGAGCAAGACCCACTTTGCCCCATAGCCAGTACCTCCTATCAGGAAGCTTCCATAAGCCCCTTATCCTTATCCAGCAGAGACCAGACAGAATGAAAACCACAATCACAGAATACTAACCAAACACGGATCACACGGACCACAGCCTTGTCTAACTTAGTGAAAGTATGAGCCATGCCGTGTAGGGTCACCTAAGACAGACGGGTCATGGCAGAGAGTTCTGACAAAACGTGGTCCACTGGAGAAGGGAATGGCAACCACTTCAGCACTCTTGCCTTGAGAACCCCATGAACAGTATGGAAGAGCAAAAAGATATGACAGTGAAAGATGAACTTCCCAGGTGAATACGTGCCCAATATGCTACTAGAGAAGAGCAAAAAAAATAGCCCCAGAAGGAATGAAGCGGCTGAGCCAAAGTGGAAACAGTGGCCAGTTGTGGATATGTCTGGGGGGTGAAAGTAAGGTCTGATGCTGTAAAGAACATTTTACAGAGTATTGCGTAAGAACCTGGAATGTTAGGTCCATGAATCAAGGTAAATTGGAAGTGGTCAAAGACGAGATGGCAAGAGTGAACATTGACATTTTAGGACTCAGTGAACTAAAATGGACCGGAAGGGGTAAATTTAATTCAGATGACCATTATATCTACTACTGTGGGAGAGAATCCCTTAGAAGAGATGGAGTAGCCCTCAAAATCAACAAGAGAGTCTGAAATGCAGTACTTGGGTGCCATCTCAAAAATGATAGAATGATCTCCGTTTGTTTCCAAGGCAAACCATTCAGTATCACAGCAATCTAAGTCTCTGCCCCAACCACTAATGCTAAAGAAGCAGAAGTTGAGTGGTTCTGTGAAGACCTACAAGACCTTCTAGAACTAACACCAAACAAAAATGTTCAGTTCCTCATGGAGGACTGGATGCAAAAGTAGGAAGTCAAGAGATACCTGGAGTAACAGGCAAGCTCGGCCTTGGAGTACTAAACGTAGCAGGGCAGAGGCTAACAATTTTGCTGCGAAAATGCACTGATCATAGCAGACACCCTCTTCCAACAACACAGGAGACGACTCTACACACGGACATCACCAGATGGTCAATACTGAAATCAGGTTGATTATATTCTTTGCTGCCAAAGGTGGAGAAGCTCTATACAGTCAGCAGTAACAAGACTGGGAGCTGACTGTGGCACAGACCATGAACGCCTTATTGCCAAATTCAGACTTAAGTTGAATAAAGTAGGGAAAACTACTAGACCATTCAGGTATGACCTAAATCAAATCCTATATGATTACACAGTGAAAGTGACAAATAGTTTCAAGGAATTAGATCTGATAGACAGTGCCTGAAGCACTATGGATGGAGGTTTGTAACACTGTACAGGAGACAGTGATCAAGACCATCCCCAAGAAAAAGAAATGCAAAAAGGCAAAATGGTTGTCTGAGAAAGCCTTACAAATGGCTGAGAAGAGAAGAGAAGTTAAGGGGAAAGGAGAAAAGGAAAGATAAACCCATCTGAATGCAGAGTTCCAAAGAAGAACAAGGAGAGATAAGAAAGCCTTCCTCAGCGATCAGTGCAAAGAAGTAGAGGAAAACAATAGAGTGGGAAAGACTAGAGATCTCTTCAAGAAAATTAGAGATACCAAGGGAACATTCCATGCAAAGATGGACAGAATAAAGGACAGAAACGGTATGGACCTAACAGAAGCAGAAAGTAATTAAGAAGAGGTGGCAAGAATACACAGGAGAAATATACCAAAGAGATCTTCATGACCCAGATAACCACAATGGTGTGATCACTCACCTAGAGCCAGGCATCCTGGAATGTGAAGTCAAGTGGGCCTTAGGAAGCATCACTATGAACAAAACTAGTGGAGGTGATGGAATTCCAGCCGAGCTCTTTCAAATCCTAAAAGATGATGCTGTGAAAGTGCTGCATTCAATATAGCAAATTTGGAAAACTCAGCAGTTTTCCAGGACTGGAAAAGGTCAGTTTTCATTCCAATCCCAAAGGAAGGCAATGCCAAACTCCCAAACTACCACACAATTGCACTCATTGCACACCCCAGCAAAGTAATGTTCAAAATTCTCCAAGCTAGGCTTCAACAGTATGTGAACCGAGAACTTCCAGATGTTCAAGCTGGATTTAGAAAAGGCAGAGGAACCAGAGATCAAATTGCCAACATCTGTTGGATCATCAAAAAGCAAGAGAATTCCAGAAAAACATCTACTTCTGCTTCAGCCTTTGTGTGATCACAAGAAACTGTGGAAAAATCTTAAAGAGATTGGAATACCAGACCACCTTACCTGCCTTCTGAGAAATCTGTATGCAGGTCAAGAAGCAAGAGTTAGAACCTTACGTCAAACAATGGACTGGTTACAAATTGGGAAAGGAGTACTTCAAAGCTGTATATTGTCACCTGCTTATTTAACTTCTATGCGGAGTATATCATGGAAAATGCTGGGCTGGATGAAGCACAAGCTGGAATCAAGATTGCTGGGAGAAATATCAATAATCTCAGATATGCAGATGGCACCACTCTTATGGCAGAAAGCAAAGAGGAACTAAAGAGCTTCTTGATGAAAGTGAAAGAGGAGAGTGAAAAAGCTGGCTTAAAACTCAGCATTCAAAAAAACAAAGATCATGGCATCTGGTCCCATCACTTCATCGCAAATAGATGAAAAAACAATGGCAACAGTGAGAGACTTTATGTTCTTGGGCTTCAAAATCACTGCAGATGGTGACTGCAGCCATGAAATTTTAAAAGACACTTGCTCCTTGGAAGAAAAGCTATGACCAGCCTGGACAGCATATTAAAAAGCAGAGACATTACTTTGCCAACAAAGGTCCGTCTAGTCAAAGCTTGATTTTTCCAGTAGTCATGTATGGATGTGAGAGTTGGACCATAAAGAAGGTTGACTGCTGAAATTGATGCTTTTGAACTGCGGTGTTGGAGAGGACTCTTGAAAGTCCCTTGGACTGCAAGCAGATCGAACCAGTGTATCCTAAAGGAAATCAATCCTGAATATTCATTGGAAGGACTGATGGTAAAGCTCCAACACTTTGTCTCCCTCATGTGAAGAGCTGACTCACTGGAAAAGACCCTGTTGCTGGAAAAGAATGAAGCTGGGAGGAAAAGGGGACAACAGAGGACGAGATGGTTGGATGGCATCACTGACTCAATGGACATGAGTTTGAGCAAGCTCCAGAAGATGGTGAAGGACAGGGAAGCCTGGCATTCTGCAGTCTGTGGGGTCACGAAGAGTTGGACATGACTTAGCAACTGAACAACAACCTGGGTGAACTACTTTATGTCTTTGGGGCCTGTATCCCCGTGGGAGGGACACAGTCCAAAGAGAATTCCCAAAGACTGATCTCAACGGTAGCTTCCCTGGTGGCTCAGTGGGAAAGATTCCTCCTGCCCGTGCAGGAGTTGTGGGTTCGATCTGTGGGTTAGGAAGATCCCCTGGAGAAGGAAATGGCAACCCACTCAAGTATTCTTGCCTGCGAAATCATGTGGACAGAGGAGCTTGGGGAATACAGTCTATGGGGTTGCAAAGAAGTCTGACATGACTGAGCAACTCAACAACAACAAATCTCAAGGTAAGCCTGCTGCTAAGTTGCTTCAGTTGTGTCCGACTCTGTGCGACCCCATAGTCAGCAGCCCACCAGGCTCCCCCGTCCCTGGGATTCTCCAGGCAAGAACACTGGAGTGGGTTGCCATTTCCTTCTCCAGTGCATGAAAGTGAAAAGTGAAAGTGAAGTCGCTCAGTCGTGTCCGACTCTTAGCGACCCTATGGACTGCGACCCACCAGGCTCCTCCGTCCATGGGATTTTTCAGGCAAGAGTGCAGCCTTTAGCATCTGCTGATCACATTGAACTTGACCCAGTCTTAACTGATTTCCATGGGAGTGAAGTCTGCATGGAGGACCCAGAATTTCCTCAAGGCCACTAGGGACATTTTGACCTGGGTATGTGAAAAATTGTTGTCTGGAGGAGACAGGGGGAGCCAAAGGTAGCTTTCTTCTGGAAAGGGGGGAGAACATGAGCAGATCCTGACGCTGTGCTGTGTAATGGGTGATGGGAAGAAAGCGGGGCAGGTAGAGTAGGGTGACGGGGTGAAGGGCCCTGAGGGCTGTGCCTAGGAGAGTGGGTGTCACGTTAGAGCTATGGAAAGACCTTGCCTTGAGCAAAAGAAGCCTGTGTGTTGTGTAATCCTACTTGTATGAAATTCAAGAACAGCTGCTCTCCCAGGTGCTCATTTCCTGATGTGTTTTGAAGTTCCGCCAGTGTTGGCGTTACTGCACTCGTTACTCAGTGGGGCAGACTTAAGCGGCAGGGGTGGGCGTGTGCAGGAAGAACACAGGACAGTGTTGCGGTCTGAGCAGGAGGTGGATTCCAGAGGGGCAGGTCACCTGAGGACCTCAGGGGTGGCCCCTTGTCCAGGAGCTGTCCGGGTCGGGTCCGCCCTCCTGCTCCCTGCAGAGCGCCGTGCTTTCCTCTGCGTTTCACAGGAGCCGCCGGGCGGTGGCCAAGCCCAGGCTTTCGAGTCCTCGCTGCACCTTTTTGAGGGCTGCATCTTTTTGAGAATGTCGTCTAGAAGAGAAGGTTAATGTCTATTGATGAGAGTGTCTGGGAAGGTCAAACACAGCTGTGTGTCCAAAGGTTAAGGATTGCACACAGAGTAGCCGCTGTTGTTTTAATTAAGGATCCTTATCAGGGCAGGTGTCTAGATGCTGGGGCGGGATGGGAGAGGGGGATTCCTGAGGAAAACTTGCGGGGTGGGCACAAAGGCTGCAGGCAGAGTGGAGGAGCTGTCTGTAGCCCTTGGGTCCGTGCCCTGAGGCAGCCACTGTAGGGGTGGGGGGTCTGGCTGGCTCGGCCTCATTGTGCCCCAGGCCTGCTAAGAATGGGGCAGGGTCTTCGAGCTCCTATTGGAGTGATGTTTTCAAGTTGCTTGGCTTCTGACACACAGAAGGTTATGACGGCAGGGCTGTAGGGAGAGGCCAGCAAGCCCTCTCCGAGTGCTCCCACCAGGCAACATTTCGGAGTGTGATAGAAGCCCTTCTTTGCAGACTTAGCACCAGTCTTAGTCATTTTCAGGTCAAGTTCAGTGGTCCTCTGCAAAGATGCCCTCTGTAGATGTGGAGGGCCTGCTGCAGAGGAGAGTGGCAGGTGCGCTGGGAGAGCCAGCGGACAGGGCAGCTTCCTTCTCTTTAGTCCTTGAGTTTAGGAAAAGGTGCTTTAATATTTTTTCCCCTGCGTTTGATCTCAAAATAACTCACTCTCTTTGCTGCACAAGTTTTAGGTTTTGTTACTTGTTTCCTTTGGTTCCAGGATGCCAGATACTGTGTGTTCTGCTCCCTGTGTTAGAAGGCTTATTTGATACATAAGTTACAAAGTTACATCAGAGACTGAGAAGCTACATAGGCAATCCTTTCAGAGAATGCCTTTCCTGTTGTTGGAGTACTGCCTGTATTTGCATGGAGTCATTATACTGGAGTGAGTGAACAGCTAGACTGTGGGAGAGCCTGCATTTTAACCCTTTGTCCCCTCACAGCTCTCCCCACTTCAGTACTTGTTGCTCTTTGTAAAAAACCAAGTAGGTCAGAGTGGGCTTTCTGGCTCGCCCTTGAGGTGAAGGGAAACTTGCTGGCGAGGGTTCTGTGGAGCGTCACCACGGCGGTCATTGACCGGTAGTGTGCAGGGGGCTCCAGTCGCTGCTTGCCTGCTACTCCCCATCTTCCCGGGCGGTTGTCCTCAGGCACTTCTGACTTAGGAGGAACCCTTGGGTCAGAGTCCTCGGGCAGCAGTGGCACCCCTCCTGCAACTGGGGTCTTCTCTCTCCCCGCTCCCCACAGGCTCCTCTCCAGGTGGGCACATTCACCCCCCCGGGCCCCCAGGTGGCCCCCTCATTTTTGCCCAAGCTTCGAGTCGCCTACTCTTTCTTCACACGTCCCAGTCCCTTGCTTTCTTCGGGACAGTCTCCTGACTCACTGCTGTCAGCTGTTTGCTCACAGGTGTTATCGCGTCTCTGCCTCGCAGCCCCTGGCACCTGCCTCCCACTGCCTTGTCTGCTGTGGCCATTCATCTGTTAGACCCCTGAGGCCTCCAGGGTGGTTGCAGTGCCAGACGGGGAGGCAGTGATGGAGACCTCTTTTGAGGCTCGGGTCTGCCAGCGACTCCTGTGAAACCCTGGGCAAGGCACTGTGGATTTTCCTTGAAACGAGATTGAGGAATTGGATTAGCTCCCTGAAGTTTCCTTGATCTCCAAAGTGCCTTCAGTGTTTGTCCTGAGAGTCTGATTGGTTGCTTATGATATAGATACTCTTCACAGGAAATTATTCTTTTAAAGCAAAGTGAGGAGAGACTAGATTTTTGTGGCCACGTGAGTTTGTGACACATGAATGTAGTGTCACAGAATAAACACAGTAGAATATACAGTAAAGTGTGTGTAATTAAAACAATTCTAGAGTAAAACTTGCTTCCACTGTAGTTTTTGTAGGTGAACAGGAGTGAACTTTTCTTCCAGAGACTACAAAGCAGCATTTTTCCCCCCATTTGAGTGCCTCCAAACAATAGTGTTTGTTACACGTTGCTTTTTCTGGAAGGAAACTTCAGGAATATGGCTCCTGCAAGGTAAGATCTTAATGTTTCCAGGCTGAGCCACTGCCGTGCCCTGTTTTGTTTCCTGATTTTGTTCTTTGGAAATGTAGGGCTTTTCTCTTTGTCTTTTCTTTCTCTCTATAGTCAGAAAATGGGTAAGAAGAGCCGAGTGAAAACGCAGAAATCAGGCACTGGTGCTGCAGCAAGCGTGTCCCCGAAGGAAACCTTGAACCTGACCAGTGAGCTTTTGCAGAGTAAGTCCTGACTCGGCTGCCCAGCTTTTGGGGGCATGTGCATCTGTCTTCATGGGGAGGGGTCCCTGGTCTGGGGAGCAGGAGGCAAAACAGACTGTTTTCAGATCCCAGCTGGTTAGCCATGGAACCTGGCACATTACCTATCTTCCCCAGCCCGCAGTCTCCCCACCTATAAAAACGGAGAAACGGTACCAACAGGTAACTGTTACCTAACAGGTACGGTACTGGCTGTAACTGTCCCTCCCCTAGTGCTCCCGTCCTCTCTTGTGGCTTCCCCCCCGCAATTCAGCGTGGGCCCCCATAGACACATTCCCCCACCTGCTCCTTCCCACGTCTCCTCAGATAGACTGTAGATGGCCTAAGGACAGACTCCCGTGTTCCAGGGCCACAGTCGGTGCTGATGGAAGAGTGGGTAAGACTGGCTAACCTGACAGTTACACACCAGCACGTAACTGGTTACTCTTCGTTGTTTACCACATCTAGTCTTCTCCTTAGGGAACAGAGGGGGCCTGGAGGTCTAGCAGGAACGTGGGGCGGGAAACAGGCAGCTGTTTAAAGAGGGAAGGGCCCTGGCAGGCAGGGGGCCTGTGGCCCTCCACAGTGCCTGTTCTGGCCCAGCGGTAGAATCCTCGCTGCTGTTTTAGCAGCAACTGTGCCGTCTCTTTTTGTAACTCCCCCAGAGCGCTTATTATAGAGCCTTACACATGGATGCGAAACGTTTGTTGACTAATTGTCCTTATGTCCAATTTATCTGGTTCCCTCAGGAGTCATTGTTATGGGGTTTAACTCGAAATAAATGTTGACTTTTAATGTACCTCCTTCTTACCATCCACAAGAGTTTTCAGGAAAATGTTTTGCATTTGAGCTTAGCTTTTAACTTTAACATTTTCCTGTTTATGAGCGTTTTCTGAGGAAGTGTGATCAGAGGAGCAAGAATGAGGTAGAGGCAGGTTAGGTGCCCACATCTGTGTCCTGTGGGCACCGTGTAACACTCGGCCTGAGTGGTTTCAGAGGGTTTGTGTGCTTAGTCATGTCTGACTCTTTGCGACCCCATAGACTGTAACTCGCCAGGCTCCTCTGTCCGTGGGATTCTCCAGGCAAGCATACTGGAATGGGTTGCAGTTTCCTCCTCTAGGGGATCTTCCTGACGTAGGGATGAAACCCCCGTCTCCTGCATTGGCAGGCAGATTCTCTATCACTGAGCCTCCAGGGAAGCCGATTTCAGAGGATTCACGTGCTTTACAAAAGCACACCTGGTTTGCACTTCTCCCTCTGTCATCACAGCTACAGTGTCTTTGTCCTTTAAAAATAAACCAGCAGCGGTGACAAAACCCAGGTCCTCTTCCTTCTGGAGGCTCACAGGTTAAGGTGAAGGAAACTGTCCGCATGCCGTGGTTTCTATGTTACAGAATGCAGTAGCCCTGCCCCTGGCCCTGGAAAAGAATGGGAAGAGTATGTGCAGATCCGGTCTCTAGTTGAGAAAATACGAAAAAAGCAAAAAGGTAAATTTCCTTGAGTGATCTTATTCTAATAATAATCTGTGGAGACCTGGCCCAGCCAAGGCAGAGCGGTTTTGAGAAAGAAGGTCTCCGTATGAAACCTCAGGCCCCCATGCCTGTCTGGAGGGTGTCTGTGGAAGGGCTGCTAGGTTGGAGGGGATCTGCGTCAGAAAACCATGAGGGTTTTTCCCGTTTATGAGGTGCTATGACTGCTTTGGAAGGAATAAAAACGTTAGGCTTCAGGTGGGGGGAATGTGTCTGGGGACTAAAATGGTACAACTTTCATTGATCTTTATTTTATGAAATATGTTTTTAAATCTGTTTTGGTATCCTGTGTTTCCTTCAGGGTTTCAGGTCAGTACCTGATGTCGTATGGTCAACACACAAATATATCCAGATTGAGTAGTGTCTCATTAAATAAGATTTATGATGAACTCAAATCTACCTTGATTGAGAGAGTTAGTTATATTTCTCAAGCTGTGTTTTTCCAGGGTGTATTCAGTAGGCATCTTAATGATTCTCAGCCAGGCTGGCAACAGGGCCAAGTGTCAATTTGGAAAAGCTTGTTCAATATACCTATTGTTTTTGTGCTGTAAAACACAAAAAGTAGATTTGTATGCCGGCCACAGGGAAAGTGGAAGGAGGAAACACAGTAAGGAGCCTGCATTTAAAAGGATGAAAGAACTTGGCTCCCTTTTTATTGATGGCCATGGAGGTGGGAAGTGGGTTGGTTTTTCACTTGCGCTGGTAGCTGTTAAGTGTTGGTGCTCTCCTGTAGCATCTGCACACATGCAGGCTTCAGGTGGGATGGTCTCAGACCCTCCGTGGGGACCGGCTCTTTTAGAGTGTGTTTGTTTGCACTAATTGGTACACTGTGATCATCCTGGCTCACCACGTTGATTGCCAAAAAGTTCTTGTCTGTCCTGAGTTTCTGTTCTGAGTAGAGATCGTTTACTACCGCTGGCACTGAAGTTAGAGCGCTCATTTGTTCTCAGTAAGGGAAGGGTACATTCTGTCTTAGAGTATCCCTCACAAACTCAGTTTTCTCCAGTTAGCAGATCTCACCTGGCGCAGCCCCGGGATCTAGTTAACCGTGAATTGTGTCCTGGGGACATGGCCACAGGCCCTGGGCTGGGTGCCAAGCCCAGCATCTCATGTGGTTAAAGTTCCTATTCTCTCCTTATTGCTCAAAAAAATGATGATTTTTCCTATGCGTGGCTTTTCACCTGTTTTGATATTTCAAACGTGCTGCGAGGCCCGGGAGATCACCCCTGAGCACCCACTGCATCATCTGGACACACGCCCGCGTCTTTCCGGGTCGGGTTCTTTTTCCTCCCTTTGCACCTACTGGTCCCATCTCTTCCCCTCCCTCTGTGCTTCGATTGGTTCTTACATTTGTTTTTAAGAAAGGAGGTGTCTCAGGAACAGCTGAAGCCACACACTTCACCCATTCCCCCACCCCTACCCCCCGCCCCAGGGGTTTTGTCTTTCCAGTGAATGTGTTTCTGCTTCATTCATAACCCCATACAAATAGATGGTACTAATTGGTATTTTAACAGTTTACTTAAATGGTATCATACTATTGCATCTTCAAAAAAAAAAAAAAAACCATTGTGAAGTTTTGTGTTTTAGTTACAGTGATATATACGGATCCTGCTCACTTTAGATGCTGGGCGGAATACAGAGCTCAGTTTTGTGCTCTTAACTGGGGTCTAGGGCTCGCCTTCCACACGTCTCCTTGTGCACACGTGTGCGTTGCTGATCTTGGTGTCTGTGGGAGTTCTGAGTGTGCGTATGAGAGGGCAGGTTGTTCTGGAAACCTGCATGGTCAGAAGGCTTCCCATAATACCCTCCCTTGATAGCACCTGATAGAACCTAACAGCCAGTGCTCACGTTACCTGGGCTCCGCAGCTATTGCTCTGTAACCAGCAGGGGCATTTAGTGTTTTAACTTGCCTTTCTTGTCACTAGTTAAGGTATGCACTGTGACTGATGGTCAGTTTTTTTTTTTTTTTTTGAGATTGATGTCTTATTACTATTGCCAGTAGTCTATTTTTTATTTTCTGTGGCAGCGTGACTGATACATGTCCTAAAAGTAGCTCTTATTTTCTGACACATGGATGAGTATAGGTCTGTCTGTTACTTTTGATGGAAAAAGAGAAGATTACTTTCCTGATCTAATGAAATGGGCCTCTGAAAATGGAGCCTCTGTTGAGGGTTTTGAAATGGTGAACTTCAAAGAAGAGGGCTTTGGTTTGAGAGCAACAAGAGATATCAAGGTGAGTTTGTAGGTAAGCTGTGGGTCTGGGTGGGCGGGGAGCTCAGTGTTTGGGTGGTGTGTGGTGTGGAGGGCCCAGGACCTGGAGACAGATGCCTTGGGCTGAGTTCTGAGCCTGAGGGCACCTCGGCGGTGCAGTCCACAGTCCCCTCCCTGCCCTGTAGTCTCCTAGCTGGTCTCATGGGTCTGGAGGAGCCTCGACTCGGGGTTCAAGGCAGCCCCTTCCGGGTCGTCCTTGGAACTGTACTGTTAAGTGACCTTGTGATGGATTGGATGCAGGATAGGGTGGAGGATCGACAGTGTTGAGGGTGGAGACCTGTTTTCTGGATGGATGATTAGTGCCTGGAGGTACCACTTACTGAGATGGCAGCTGCAGAGGCGATGGGAAAGAAGGGACAAGTGCTCTTCTCCAGCCTCAATCCTTCCTTCCAGCTAAGGGAGCAGCAGCCTCCCTGACAGCAGCCTCCCAGCAGCTAAGGGAGCAGCAGCCTCCCTGACCGGCTCCAGGCCTCCCTCTGGCACTCACTCCTGCCTCTCCTAGAGAGGAGGCATAGCAGTCTTGACGGTTCTGGAAAAAGGAACTGGGCTTTTTCTCCATGGAGCTGGTTGCCGTGTGTCCACCTCCCCACCCTGGGAGTTTACAGGGGCTCCTGTAACTGTGGGGAGGAGGCCTGTGGGCTCCAGTCCTGCCTGTAACTAGGTGGGGGAGTCGGTCTAATTCTGGGATTCCGTAGGTGACATTTTGTGTGACCATCTGTTGTATTCTTGTGTCTCTCTCAGTTCAGAATTTAGGTAGAGGAAGTGGATGTTATTTATTTGGGTCCCCTCAAACTCCCAGCAACATTGTTGGTCAAGTTGTAGTTTACTTTTCAGTGATCCATTAATAGGCTATATGCTGCTTTATTAGATACCTGTTGAATAGCTAGTATGTGAATAGTCCGTTGTTTATCATCATACCATGCTTCCCAAAACACCAGGCTCTTTGCCTTCATGATGCTTATAATGTCTAGTAAGGGACCAGACACACACGAAAGGGAACGGGAGATGCTGGTGAGAGGCCCGAGCAGACAGATGTCTCAGAAGAGCAGCCCTGGGAGTATGGACGCTGCCTGCAATGTCTTGGTGCCGGTGTCTTCACGGTGCACATGTGTTTTATTTTTTAAGCTTTATTGAAGCATAATTGATACACAAAACTGCACATCTTTAATGAATACATTTTGATGAGCTTGGACATAGGCATGTACCTGTGACACCATCACCTCTCTCAGGTACTACTACAGTGTCCATGCTTTAGGCAGTATAGACACATGCAGGACTGCCTGAACCCAAGCCTTCATGTTGCCAAGACAGTGAGGTAGCACTGTTGGAAACAGTCGGTAACCACAGCATGTCTTATGGGTGTGTGCTCTCACTGGTAACTGAGCTAACTGTGCTTGGAGGGCAAGCATGTAGAGGAAAGAGGGTACTCTGGCCTCAAAAACTCCGTAGTGATTCACATTGGCAGGTTAGGCTTTTTGTGGGAGGTAGGATTTTGTTTTGTCTTTAGAATTAATGTGAGTATAGCAAAGAGTGAATAAACAGGGTGGTTAAGAATCCTCCTTTCAAAGTAAGGGACACAGGTTCAACCCCTGGTCCAGGAAGATCCCATATGCCGCAAAGCAGCTAAGCCCATGTGCCACAACTACTGAGCCAGCTCTCTAGAGGCTGCCGTCCCCACTCCTGAGCCCAGGTGCAGCCACTCCTGAGGCCTGCTGCCCCAGGGCCCGCGCTCTGCAGCAGTGAGAAGCCGCACACGGCCTCTAAGGAGAAGCCCACACAGTAACAGAGACCCAGCACAGTCAGAAATAGATAAATCTAAGGAAGAGTAAATAAACACCCTGTGCTCTACCCCACATTGTTCTGTTTGCTTCAAATTCAAGTTGAAAGCCGTTTTTGTCATTTTCTTCTCAGTGTCTATAGTTTTTCTTTGGGTGTTGTTGTTTAGTCGCTCAGTCGTGTCTGACCCTTTGTGACCCCATGGACTGTACCAGGCTCCTCTGTCCATGGGATTCTCCAGGCAAGAATATCGGAGTGGGTTGCCATTTTCTTCTCCATTTCTTTGGATACAGGATTCAAGATCATGCCTATACTCATTAAACTATAATATAGATATTTATATTTAGAAGTATGTTTGATAACTAGAAATGAAACGCCAGTTGGCAACTGTAAGTTGTGTTTCCTTGTGACTGGATTTCTGACCATGGATGTGCTTGGATTGACAGTTGTAACATGTTTTGGTAATTCTAGTCTTATTTTTTTCCTCCTAGGCAGAAGAATTATTTTTATGGGTTCCACGAAAATTACTAATGACTGTTGAATCTGCTAAAAATTCAGTGTTGGGTGAGAATAATTTCTGTTCATTGAAAGGAGAGCAAAAATGATAAAAATATGTAAAATTTCATTTTGTGGAGCTAAGGACCATCTTTGGTTGTTTTCTCAACTAGTGAGATATTTCCCGCAGTCCCCATGAAGTGTTTTCCATGCTCGTAGTCTGACATAGTAGGACAACAGCAAAAGAGTGGGGCACTTAAACTTTAAATGTTAGGAGACTCTCAGGTTGCTCCTGTAACTTTAGTGTATCTTGTGAAATGAACACTTTGTAAAGCAGTTTGTGGCACTAATGCTATTACTTCTGGGTTAATTCAGGGCCCTTGTATTCTCAAGACCGGATTCTTCAAGCCATGGGAAACATCACACTGGCCTTCCATCTGCTGTGTGAGCGGGCCGACCCTAACTCGTTCTGGCAGCCCTACATTCAGACCCTCCCCAGCGAGTACGACACCCCCCTCTACTTCGAGGAGGATGAGGTTCGCTACCTGCAGTCCACACAGGCCATACACGATGTCTTCAGCCAGTACAAGAACACGGCGAGGCAGTACGCCTACTTCTACAAGGTCATCCAGGTGAGCGGGTGCTGACGGCGCGGGGAGGAGGAGACCTGAGTGCTCGAGTGTCGCCCTGAGACGTTTTGCTTTCTAAGGGAAGAGGCATGGAGTGTGTGTTCTGTTTTTACCACATGTCACTGAGATGTGGTTGGAATACATGATTGCCTCGGTGCCCACTGTGAAAACAGGCAGTGGTTACTCCCATCTCATGAGAGTTGTGACGTTGTTCTGGAGACAGAAGATAACCTTGGAATGTTAGAAGTCGCTCAAGTCTGTCTGATACAAGAAGATGCTCCAAGTCTAAATATTCCAAGAAAATGAAAGTCCCTTTATGGATTCTTCATGTATACGTTAGTAGTGAAGTACTGACAGTTGATTTCTTTATGTTTTTCCAAGTGTACACTGTATTGTGTTAATTGTAATTAGTTCTGAGTGGAAGTGTCACGAAGAAGTCTCTGTGGGGTGTCGAGCGTTTGCTTTTCGCCTGGCTGCTCCTTGCTGTGTTGCAGCGGTTCAGCCAGCATCCCAGCATCTACTTTCCGTTCAAGTTGATCGGCACTCAGATGGTGGGGGCCAGTGCCACGGCTCCCGTGGAGCTGAGAAAGGGCGGGGTCTCTGCTTCCTGAGGCACCCTGTTTCTCATTTGCCACACATCAGCTCCTGGGCTTCTGGACCTAATGAGTGGCCGGTGAAAAGTGAGCTGCTCCCTTCTCTTTTCTTTGGGCAATTTGATAACCTGAATTACGCTTGATATAGTTGTTCCTGTAGCTGGTCTGTCTCTGCTGTTTTTCATCTGGAAGAAATGGTGATCTCATTTCATTGTGACAGGAAATAAATGTTTGTATATTCAGCATGCTTACTACAGAGGAATACTGCACTCAAAAATTACATCCTTCAGTGGGTCAAATGCTTCAGATATATATAAAAAACTGTATGACTCTTACCTTCAAGTAGAAGTCTCTGCTTTTCTAAACTTTAAACTTCAGGAAGTTGTTAAGAATTATCATACAGCATCTATACATTGTTTACTTCAAGTGTGCTTGACTTGAAAAAATACTGATGGAGCCAAATCAAAATTTTGGTTATTTGGTTACTTTGCAGCTACCATCCTGCAGTCTAAAGTTTGATGTGGTTCTTCGTGACCTGAAAGGGTGGTGCTTTTGTTCTAGTTGTTATTCGTATGTCTTAGTGATTAAACGTGAAGCTGACCCTGGCAGGTCTAAGCCTCTGTCATGTCCTATCAGTAGGCAGCAACCTGGAAACTAGCTCTTTCCATGAATGTGTTTCTCACGTCGGGGTGGTTAGATGGTGAGTGCCAGCGGCTTGCCCTGAGAGGGAAGGTAGCGCCTCCGCGGTCAGGTCAGGAATTCTGGAACTATGCCGGGTTTCCTGACAGCTGGCTTGGCAGAATGATCTCTGGGTTTTCATTGCACTCACCGGTCTGTTGATTTCAGTCTTAATGAAGTAGCGCAGTTTTGCTTAGGCAATGAGATTTTTAAAGACTGAGTCACTAAAATACTCTCTTAACAACCCTCTGAAATAAACCCCCTTAGGTGATGCTGAGGTGACTGAATTATACCACATTCTAGGTAGTAAATTGTATTTATTGGGAATATCTCAGGAAGTAGAGAACATTCTAAAAATAAACTTTAATTCAGAGGGTTTTCTAATAATAATAAAATTTTCACATAACTAACAAGAACAGTTTGTATAAATTATAGTGAATCCAAATATCCTTAAAAAGAAAACCCACAATCTTAAAGCATTAATGGATCTATTTATCATTATTCCTTATTGTCATTGTTTAGTCACCAAGTTGTGTCTGACTCTTTCGTGACCCCCTGGACTGTAGCCTTCCAGGCTCCTGTGTCCATGGGATTTCCTTATTTATTATTCCTTTTTATTGAAAAATTTAGCCGATAATCATGAAACAGGATATATCAAATGTGAAATTATAACTATCAGACAAATGTTGGCTTTTTTGCATAATTAAGTTAGTCTTGAGTATTTGAAAAATAATGGTCATGGGTGTCATGATTTTGAAAAGGACTAAGGGGGTCAAAAGGTAAAAAGAAAAAACATTACAGAATTAGAAAGCATAAAAATATTTAGGGTGACATGAAACTGTGTTTTTCTTGAGTGTCAAAAGTATCAAACTGAAGAGAGAGCAAAGGGTATTTGTGCCCACATAGTAGGTTCCTCTCTTCTACATCAGTGCTTCTCAGCTGGGCGGTCGAAGGGTATTTGTCCTTGAGAGAGTGTGTGGTGATGGTGTTGGTTGTTAGGTTTGGCGGGGTGGAGTGCGGGGGTGGGGGGCCTGCAGCTGAACTTCCCGTGACGTCGTCAGTAGTGCAGAGGCGGAGAGCCCTGCTTTGTGATTATACAGTGAAATTCCAGAATCCCTAGGGATTGGACACCTCGGGTCTGACTGGCGTGGGTTGCTGGTAGGTCAGAAAGTCTTCCTGGGCCACTGCCCACCGCGCCCCTCCCCCCAACCCCGGCATTAGCTGCTGGCCGTGGCTGGGGGAATACATTTGAAGTGCTTTTCTGTTGCTGTCATTGAACAGACATCGCTTCTTTTTAAACGTTTACAAGTCTGTAACTAGGTTTGGAGATGTCTGAGTTGTTAAGGAGTCAAGAGGAGATCCTTGTAATCACACTTTGCAAGTGAACTCTATTTGGTGGACTGCCATCACTGCTCCACATGAGCTGTGAGAGTTCAGTCAGGAAGAGGGCAGTGGGCCAAGAGGGAAGGACCGTGTGCCACAGACGGGGCTGCCCTCACTGAGGGGGGTCTCAGGCAGGGTCGAAGCAGCAGTGAGATGATCTGCCCGCGAGAGAGGCTGCACGGAAAAAACTCAAGCTCTGTGGTACCAGACAGACCTGAATTGAAATCCAAACTCCTTTTGTTTGTTTAGTTGCTCAGTCGCATCCGACTCCTTGCAACCCCATGGACTGCAGCACACCAGACTTCCCTGTCCTTCTCTGTCTCTCAGAGTTTGCTCAAACTCATGTCCATTGACTCGGTGATGCCATCCGAGAGTCTCATCCTCTGTCACCCCCTTCTCCTTTTGCCTTTGATCTTTCCCAGCTTCAGGGTCTTTTCCAGTGAGTCAGCTCTTATCAGGTAGCCAAAGTATTGGAGCTTCAGCATCAGTCCTTCCAGTGAATATTCAGGATTGATTTCCTTTAGGATTGACTGATTTGATCTTTTTGCTGTCCAGTGGATTCTCAAGAGTCTTCTCCAGCACCACGGTTCGAAAGCATCAACTCTTTGGCGCTCTGCCTTCTTTGTGGTCCAACTCTCACATCCGAACAGTATGAAAAGGGAAAAAAATATGACGGCGGAAGATGAGCACCACCCCACCCCCCCCCAGCCCCCAACAAGGTTGGTAGGTATCCAATATGCTACTGGGGAAGAGCAGAGAAATCCTAATAAATGTATTTATTAGTTAAATTAAGTGTGGTTTGGCATTAGTGGCTTTACCCTACCCCTCTGTGTTTGTCTCCTAGTCTGTTAGGTAGAAGTAGAAGACCATTTTTCAGTATAACTGTTGTCAGCACAAGTTGGGTTGTTCAGCAAAGCCCTCAGCAGAGTCCAGGGCCGCGGTGCCTGTGATGTGTGAAACACGACAGAGATCGTGGCTGAAGCCACCCCCGCCGGGTAATGGAGAGGGTGGCCTCTGGAGCTGGCCTGCCAGGGCTCCAATCCCCAGAGCTTCATTCTGGGCAAGTCTCGGTGCTTCTGATTCCTTTTCTGTAAAATGGGCTATTCCAGCATCTGTCTCCCAGTGGCTGAGTGGGCACAGTGAGTTAACCTGTGTGAGGCACTCCATCCGGCAGTACTTGGCATGGAAGTGCTCGTCCATTTCTGTTTTGTGTTTTATTATTTAAATTGCACCTCCTTCGTCCTACAGTACCTCATGTCAGTGTTTAACTTTCCTACTAAAATCCCTACCAGCTGTGGATAATAAAGCACATTCTTGTAGGACTTAGGCCTAGAGCCAAGTGACTCTTTTTTAATTAATCAGTTAATTTATGGCTTCGCTGGGTGCTGGTTGCTGTGTGTACACTTCCTCTAGTTGCAGTGAGCAAGGGTCTCTCTCTGTGTCACTGTGTGCAGGCTCCTCACTGTGGTGGCTGCTCTTGTTGGGAAGCGTGGGCACTGGGGCGCATGGGTTTCGTTGCCCTGTGGCGTGAGGAATCTTCCCAGAGCAGAGCTCAGACCCACGTGCCCTGAATTGGCAAGGCGGATTCCTGACCACTGGGCCACCGGGAGTCCGCCCAAGTGACTCTGTACAAACTTGGAGTTGCTTCCGTACCTCGTGCTTTTGCTGTTATTGTTGGGTTTTTTTAAATCTCATGTTTTTAAATATTAAATGTTAGTCACTCAGTAGTGTCTGCCAGGCTCTTCTGTTTATGGCAAGAATACTGGACTGGGGAGTCATTCCCTTTTTCAGGGGATTTCCTGACCCAGGAATTGAACTTGGGTCTCCCACATTGCAGGCAGATTCTTTACCATCTGAGCTACCAGGGAAGCCCCTTAAATGTTAAAAATTCATGCAGTTGTTTGTTTGCTGAAGTTTGAAAATCGTGTGAGGTGACTTACTGTCAAGGTAGATCGGCATTGTAGGAACCAGCACTGTTCTCCCATGACCCTGCATGCCACTGCGCACCCCCAGGACCCAGGACCCAGCAGGAGAAGCTTGGCTTTATGTGGAGTGAACACCCTGAGCCCCTCGGTGTGTTCAGTGTAAGGGTGGTTCTTTTTCAGGAAAAGCAAATGTGACACTCACTTGAAGTTAGTAAGAATGGGCAGCAGAAGAGATGATCACAAGTTGAAACTACATCAGAATTCATAGAAAATTTCTGTCTTTCCCCAAACTTTAACCTTTTTATTTTGTATTGGGGTATAGCCGATTTCAATGTTGTGGTAGTCTCAGGTGAATGGCAAAGGGACCCAGCCATACATGTACGTGTATCCATTCTCCCCAGACCCCGCCTCCCATCCAGACTGCCACGTAACACTGAGCAGAGCTCCACGTGCAGTACAGTAGGTCCTTGTTGGTTATCCATTTAAAATGTAGCAGTGGGTACACGTCTGTCCCAAATCCATAACTGTCCCTTGCTTCTGGCAACCATAAGTTTGTTTTCTGAGTCTCACAGAAAATTTCTTAATCAGTTATTTAATTTCTGTGTCCATTGCAGTGAAAGCTCCAAGGCAGCCCAGAATGAGCTGTATTGCTGAAACAACCAGAGGGTCTGGGCTGTGGGGAAGAGGGTTTTTGCATAAAAATTCATGACAAAGAAAAACAGGTGTAAGCAAGAGTTACCTTTTTAAGAATCATCCTTGGAGTCTCGCTGTTTTTCTAGTTTCAGGATGCTCTCACTGCTTATAGAAGTCTTCAGTAATCATTAAGAGTGAACAGGACTGGTAGCTTGGTGCTGCTGTTATTCGTGTGTTCTCACCGTATGCTTTTCTAGGCTTGGATATTGGGTTTTGGCTCCCGGTTATTCGCACACAGATTACTTCAGCAATGAATTATCCCCCAGGGGTAAGGGCAGGATCACAGCAGCCCGCAGTCAACATTTTCAGTGTGATGACCTGCCCTGTAAACCTCTTTCAGGGTCTCGAGCACTCTGTTCCTAGAGAAACACGCCCGTGTGCTGTAATGACAAACCCTGGCCTACCATTTGGGGACTGGAATTCCAGAAAAGTTTTCTGTTATGACTTGCAATTTAAAGTCATTTTCTGGGACCTATCGTAAGCTCTGCATCTGAACTAAAGCCCATTCTTTTGTCTTCTGAGCTGACCTCTGGCTGGAGGGTGTGCCAGCCGCGGCCTCCTGGTGCACTAGCGGTGTGACCCAGGCACACCGGGTCTGTGTGTCTGGTGGCGATCCCAGCTCCCTGGAGAGGAGCCCGGGGAAGTGTTCGTAGTCCTCTTGCTTCAGCTTTTAGCTTGTTTGTTCTAAAACAAAACTGGCGTTAGTACTCAGGTCTAGTCGCCGCGAAGTCCTGTGCTGCAGTTCTGTGCTGCGCTGCATCTTTGTTTTAATGTCTCTCTCTCTGCTTGTTGTTGCCTCAGACCTAGGAAGATAATTCCATGTGTTCTTGCCTCCCAGCGTATCTCTCTGGTCAAGGGTTTTTCAGTGCGGCTGTTTGCAAGTTCAGGTTACTTTCTGTCTTTAGCTTGCTTCCCAGAGTTGGTTCAGAAGCCTTTCCAGGCCTCTGTTGATCCTCACCTGTGCAGCAGGGCTTGGGCTTTACAGTTTTTCAGCGTTTTTACATTATACCTACATCGTATTCTTCTTGAGATGTGCAGTGTACAGGGTGTCTTTTAGGGGCTCAAAGGTGCTGGTATGTAACCAGGGCCTCAGACTCAGGGACTTTGTCATGCATACCTGTGTTAAGATCTAACACCTGCTGGTGAAACATTATACTGCAGCTTCATGGTTGAGAAATGTCCACACCCAAACTCAGGAAGCTAAAGTTAGAAACTGTGGCTCAGCCAAGTGCTGGAAAAGGCTCGTGGGGATTGAGAACCTGCGTGCTGGTAGGATTTCTGTCTGTCTGTGAAGGAGGGGCCAGGGAAGAGGAGAGGATCAGTGGTGGAGGCAGAACTTGGCCTTTGAAACTGCTGCAGAGCTTTAACCAATAAAAATAACCTAACAGGCCAGGGCATTCTAAAGTTCGGCTCCAAGTTGGGACTTTTGCATGGAAATATGACTAGTTTTGTGACAGAAATCAGTGGGAATAAAAAGCAGGATTTAGTTTAAACCCAATTTTGAAGCAGTGTGATCATGAGAAAGGGAAGAAAATCCTATCTTGACTCAATGTAGATGAATAATAGTCCAAATGTGTCTCACCCACGTCAGTGAAAAAGAAATGACTAGATCCTGTGTGGTGGGCCAGGCCTTGGGTGGGGCCGCCAGCCTGTCCCAAGGTTGAGAGTGCTCTTGGAACGTGCACCTTTTCCCGTGCTGTTGACTTTGAACAGAATGCTGTTTTAAGTAAGTTCAGGTGTTTGGGGTTTAACAGCGTAGAGGTGTATCTATGACAATACTATTTCTGGTTTATCTCATCACATAAGTGATTTGTACACCTTCCTTGGGTTTCCTCCTTTGCGCTGGTTGAATCTCAGAGATGCAAAGGGAGGGGTGTTGAGGGGAAGCTCACTTGTGTGCCCAGTGCTGTGAATTTTAATATTTCACGGTGTGTGTCCATGGCAGTGGGCTTCCTCCTTGCCGGCCTCATGCTGCGGGGTAGGGGGAGGCTGTGTGATGGTGGTCGTCGTCCCAGACAGGCAGCTTCCCCCCGCAGGCCCTCAGTGGCGAGGGACCCAGGCAGCCGGCCTCCCCGCTTGTGGAAGACAGGCTGCCCCAGAGCCCGAGGCCGGTGGCTCTGCAGGCTCTGCAGTCTCTGCAGCCTGGGGAACGCGGCTGAGCCCCGGGCGCGGCCCTGCCCCTCGCCCTGGCAGAGCCACGCGGGCCGTGCAGATGTGCGTTACCTGAGGCGGGTTTGCCCCTGTGTCTGTGAGGCTCGCGTATGCATAGAGAACTCTTGATTGTGCCGAGGCCTTCAGGGCTGAGCAGCGGCCTTGAGTCAAGCCCCTGGGCCTCCACAGACTTGAAAGATCCAACGTCTTGACTTCTGCGGGTGATGTGCGTGAGTGTCGAGTGCTGTTGGGCACACGTGTGAATGTGTGTGCCTGAGCGGCACCACAGGAGGACGTGCGTGTGCGTTCATGGAGCTTGGCCTCTGCTGGTGGCTGAGGTGTGACGGGCACCCCCGGTTTATGCGTGGGTTTACTCCAGGTCGTCCCTGAGGCTGCGGGTCAGGGGGCACTTGGGGGATCTCCGTAGCCAGCTTCCCCCTCTGTCGGCCTTTCCTCTCCTCCTGGAAGCCTGTGTAAGGGTCCTCTCTCCCAGGCAAGCCTGCCCACCTGCCCCTCCTGCCCTTGGGCTCACTCTCCTTTCTTTCTGTTTTCACCCATTGTACCCTCCTGGTTCTTGAGTCATTCATCTGCTGTTTATTGAGATCTCCAGTGTGAGGCACCACACCTGGGGGACAGGGACAAATGTCCCTGGGAGTACAAAGACTTTTCTGGAAATTTTTATTTTGAAATGGTTTTCTTGGCTTACAAAAAAGTTGCAAACATAATACAAAGTTGAAAACCTGGCCGTGGGCACTGCCTCCTGGACACCCTGCTCCTGCCCTGGGGTCCACTTGAGTTTCTCCTCGAAGCCCCTGCCTTCCGTATGCAGCGCTCTGGCTCTCAGCCTATTTCCTGACGGCGTCGTGACTTCTGACGGAGAGCAGGGGTGTGGAGCGCCGCAGAGGTGAGGCAGGGGCGACGGCGGGAAGGAGAGGAGGCGCTTCAGGGGCTCGGGGTGTCGAGGTGAACCCGGGTTCAGTGGTCATGGCTTCAGTGGAAACGCAGGATGTAATGGGGAGAACATAATGCCCTCCAGTCTCAAGCTGCACCCAGAGGCAGCGGGGCCTCTTCCCGACCTGGGAGTGGTGCTCTGTGCTGGGTGCCCCAGGGCCCTGGCCATTCCAGGGGTGAGAGTGGCTCCCGAGCCCGCGGCAGGGACCTGAGGTCACTAATGAAGATGCTTCGTGGGGACAGAGCCACCCGCTCGGGTGATCCTCCCTGGGCCCCTCCTTAGGGCTTTGGTCCTGACAGTCACCCTGCCAGGGAGCGGCAGGTCCTCCCTTTGCAAATGAGCAGTGGTAGGTGGGGGGTGGCCCTCCCGAACCGGGGCTGGTGGGACGCAGTCTGCCTCTGCAGCCCTTCCTGGTCTTCACTTTGGGGACAAAGAAGTGGTCTAGTTTCAGGGCAGAGCAGTCTTAATTCGTCTCCCTTTGGGGCTCTCATTTCGCAGAAAGTGGGCTGTCCCTTGGGCCTGCACAGGGTGCCTGCTGGAGTTTGTTCCATTCCCAGAGGAGCCCCTTCCCGCCTCAGCTCCTCTGTGTGCAGCGGCGGGAGAGGGTCACCTGCAGAGGAAGCCGCCTCTCCCCTTGCTGGGACTAGTGGTGGTCTTCTTTGTCTCTCTTCTCCTTTTTTTCCCCCTTATCCTTACCAGCTTGGCTTTTAATGTTAGAAAAATTGTGGAAACACTGGAACCTAGGAGAATCACTCCAGGCTTGTGTGTTCTCTGGAGGGTTTCCAGGGCCTCTGTGATCTTGATAGAGCCCCCGGCTATCTTGCTGAGATGCTGTGGCCTGTGTCTTTGCTTGCTCCTGATAGCTGGCCTTGAGCAGTGTTAATCTGTGTTAGAGCCCCTGGCCTTCTCGATGAGATGCTGTGGCCCGTGTCTTTGCTTGCTCCTGATGGCTGACCTTGAGCAGTGTTAATCTGTGTTAGAGCCCCTGGCCCTCTTGCTGAGATGCTGTGGCCCGTGTCCTTGCTTGCTCCTTATGGCTGGCCCTGAGCAGTGTTAATCTGTGTTAAATGTATGAGTGTTGTCCTTACCATGCCCTCATTTAAGGTTTCTGACTTTGTGGATTATTCGTCCTAAACATGTGTCTAATTTTCACCATTTTTATAAACACAGGCTGTAGATAAAGACATTTAAAAAAATCCTAATCTCTGTTTTTAGTTGTTTACTTGTTTTGTATAAAATTATAACAATTCAGAGAGAGACAGACTTCACCTTCTGGGAATCATGTTGTTTCTTCCAGTTTTTGTTTCCACAGCCTCAGGAAGTGCAGTGCCTTTTCTCTGTGTTCTTGCTTCTGAGTGGGAAAAGCCACGCCTGTGTGCAGTTGGGGGCAGGTACTCCATCCTGGCAGTGAAGGGAGGGTGCTGGTTTGTGGTGTCTGTACAAGGGGAGATGCTGGGCAGCCCCACGCTCCGGGTCCTCCTGTAGGAGTTTTCCAGGTAAGGCTCTGGGGTCTACGGGCTGCTGTGTGGCTGTCTCTAGCCCTTGCCTGGCCTGCTGGCGCTTCCCTTTGGCCATCCTTCTGTGAACTGCAACCTTCCTCCCCGTACTCGTCACCTGGGCCCCTTGAGAAGAGCTTCCAGCTTTGCTGATCAGAGTTAGGAATGGAAGTCCAGCAGAGCCATCACAAGGGTAATCATGCTTGGCAAAGCTGGCTGTGTGTCTAGCACTGGGAGAGCTTTCTTACCTTTTATTCCAGGAACTACTGCCTTCCCATAAGAATCTGAGACAGAGTTAATCAAATTAGATTCAGCAGAAACCCCCAGGCCCAGCCCCAGGTCGTTGGTAGTGTGATTCATTACCCTGATTGATTCATGGTACCCAGAGCTGGGTGCCACCCCCTTTTACAGGTGAGATGGGCTGAGCAGGTTTGAAACCCAGATCCGCCTGACCCTGGAGGCTGTTTTTCCCAACTTCCCTCGCCTCCACAGACCTGGCCTCTTTACAATTCCTGTCTCCTCCTCTGGCCCACGCTTTACCGGTCTCGGGTCTTTCCCACAAGTCTGATCAGTGGAACTTTTTGGAAAATACGAGTTTAAAAACAAAAGCTCCAAAAAACTCTTTCTTGAAACCTGCTTCTTAAGCCCCCTGAGATCTGTATCTGATGATTACATTCCCTATTCTCTGGGATAGGATTTTGGAGTTTTACTTTTTGTTTTGAGTGTGTTGATAAAGCAGGAACCTGCTTCTATTTTTGAGACCTCTGACAAGCACCCTTACAGGAGTAGCCTTCCATGTTAGCAGCACATTTGCAGCCACTCGTGCTGGTTGATGTTGACGCCCCAGTTCCTTTCCTTCCCTGCAGAACCGTTCCGCTCTTGTAATTGCACATGACCCAAGAAATTAAGGCTCAGGCTGCCCGCATCCCATGGCCACTCTGTGTATTGTCCTCACCTTCTCTCAGGGAGAGAAACATTTATAGTGGAGTCATGAGGAGGAAGGAGACAACAGAGGAACCTTGGTAACACCTGTTTTTGTGTTATTAATATGTCATTATTACCCGAGTTGAGCCTGGGGCCTCTCAGCAGCTGAATGTGTGAGCACAGCCGGGACTGTCCACCTCCGCTGTGCTTTAATACCCAGTGGAAGAATGAGCTTGAGTGAACTTCCAGACCTGCACGGCGTGAGGTGGTGAGGACAGTCGCTCTGAGAAGACAGGCTAGTGACCTTCGGAGAGCGGTCAGAGGTGCCCGTGTTTTGTTGCCCTTATCCCTTGAGGTGCCTGCCGTGGGTTAGACACACCCAGAGTCCAGGCTGCCTGGCCTCCTTGGATCTGAGAGCCGGGGTGTGGGTGGGGTTTTGCTTGGTGCCGTTGGGGTTGCGTGCTTCCTGCTTTTGCTCTGCGCACTGACTCTGCCTGGGACTGATGCTGGCAGACAGTCTGATGTGAGTATTCAGTGCGTCGTTCTAGCCCTGGTGGGTTAGACCAGGTGGACCACATCTTTTACCATCACGGAAACTCTTGAGCAGCATGTTTCTGCTGCTATAGTTATTATCCAGAAGATTGGCCCATGCGATCTAATAATTTTCAAATAGTCTTGTTAATAGCAGCTTCTACATGAGCCGTCCCTCCTGCACCCAGCTTGCCAGTTTTCAGAGAAGTCAGTGTCCTGTAGAGGAAGGAACAGTCCCTTGCAGTCTGAGCGTGTTACCTGCTGGGTGCATCTGCACAGGTTAGGTTGGAGTCTACGTCCCTTATCAGTAGAAAGGAAATACGGGCGTCTGCTGGCCAGGCCATGTAGAACAAAGAAGGAGGCACCCTGCAGGCCCAGCACCCGGGAGCCAGCCCACGGGAGCCAGCCCACAGGCACACTCTGCCAGTCCCAGCCCGCCCCAAGGCCACCCTCTGATTTTTGTCGGGCCACTCAGGGTTCAAGCCTACAAGGTAGCCCTTTGCAGTATGAGGACCACTTAGAAGGCCAGTCCTTGTACGGAGGCAAAGTCTACCTCCCTAGAACCATCGTTCAGAGCCGTTTCCTGATGTTTAGAGTGAAAGATTTCGCCTTCTGCCATGACTCCTCCTCTCCCCATCTCCCCCTGCTGCCCTCCAGTGGAGGCCTTCAAACACCTCTCTGAAAGGTCCACCTGCTTGGAGCCAGTGGTTTACAGAGTTAGTCAGGAGCTTGCTTGCTGACCCTCTGTAATCAGTCCAGTAGAGAGTGATCTTTGGACGTCCGTAGTGGTCTGGTGGTTGAGGCTTCCCCTTCCACTGCAGGGGCTGTAGGGTGGATCTCTGGTCAGGGAGCTCAGATCCCACACAGCAAAAAACACAAGCAGAAAGCACATGGAAGTAATATTGTAACAAAATTCAATAAAGAGTTTAAAAATGGGCCACATCAAAAAAAGTATTAAAATGATATTTAGGGGCATAGATTGAAAAACTAAACATGGAAGTTCAGAGAAGGAAGAGTCCATTCAGCTGAGAGGTTGAGGAGGACTTTTTAAGCAGGGAGCAGTGGTGGTTGGAGGTGACCTCAGAGACGGACCCCCACTGCTCTCTGCCCTCACCTTTGGCGGCTTTTCCCCCCAGCGCGTGTCAGAACCTGACAGCGTAGTGTGCGTTTCTCCATTCCTTTGTCTGCCTGCCCAGCCACAGTGTCAGCGCGCTGCAGGCAGGTGCTGTTTCCTCTTCAGCTGGAAGGTACCTAACACATCCCAGGGGCTCAGTTGTTTGTTGGTTGAGTAAAGCCACCAGCCGGTAGCCGAAACGGCAGGCAACAGCACTGAGCAAAGCTGATCAGACACTGCCTTATTTTGTTTCCTTCTGTCAACAGCCAGTGAGAGGTGCAGTTCCGCTTTGCTCCTGAAGGACAGGCCTGCCAGGCCTCTGGGGTGGGCGGTAGCCAGTCTGGGTCTCGGCTCAGCTGAGACCCCAGAGGCCCTGCTCTCTGCACGCTACCGCCCTCCCCGCCCAACTCAGAGTCCCAGAACTTGGGCCACCTGTTGCTTGGTCGTCTATTTCTTGGCTCCTCAGGAACCTGCACGGAGAAGGCAATGGCACCCCATTCCAATACTCTTGCCTGGAAAATCCCATGGCGGAGGAGCCTGGTGGGCTGCAGTCCATGGGGTTGCAAAGAGTCGGACATGACTGAGTGACTTCACTTTCATGCATTGGAGAAGGAAATGGCAACCCACTCCAGTGTCCTTGCCTGGAGAATCCCAGGAACGGGGGAGCTTGGTGGGCTGCCGTCTATGGGGTCACCCAGAGTTGGACACGACTGAAGTGACTTAGCAGCAGCAGCAGGAACCTGCAAGGGGTCAGGAGCAGACTTCTGTGTTCCCTGGCTTACTTTTCTTTTTTATGGGGAATTTTGCGTGTTTCTTGTGTTTAGACCGCTTTCTGAAATTGTCTGTGGTTTGTAAGAGATCACCAGCAATGACTTTGTGGTCGCATTTCCAGGTTCTTTCAATGTTCAAGTCGGTTATTTTCTTGCTGGTTTTATTTTCAATCTGGAACAGTTTGGACTTGTTAAAATGGCTGGGGGCTTTTTTACTGTCATTTCTTCTTTCTTAGGAATTCATTTTCCTTCCAGTGATGACAGACACCGTCCTCCCTTCAGAGGGTTTCTGCACTTTTGATCTCTCCTGTCTAGGTCTGAGTAGAACCTGTGAGATCTTTTCATAACGTGAATTGTGTCATGCCGCTGGTACCATTATACTTGGGAAAGCCCGAAAGGCGGGGCTGCCAAGGTGGCCACTCCTGCCCACTTTAGGTGCATTCTTGGGCCCCCTCCTCCCCATCACTGCTGTCTGCCCCCCGTGGCTGTGATCAGTTCCCCAGTGTTGCCCAGCCTCTCTGGGCAGTAGCCGAAAGGGCTTTGCTATCTGCTTCTTTTCTGTGGGGGCTTCCCCCTGGTCTTTGAGTGGCTGCTTCCTTCTCAGCCTTCTGGTTTCAGCTACAACATTACAGTTTGAGTGTGCCTTTCCTTTGTCTCAAGTAGATCTTCCTTATCTACTATGTTAGTGTGTTAGGTAGGACTCTTCAGAGAAAGAGAACCAATAGGCTGTATGTATGTTTATTGTTCAGTCGCTCAGTTGCATCCGACTCTAACCGCATGGACCATAGCATGCCAGGCTTCCCTGTCTTTTACCAACTCCCGAAGCCCACTCAGACTCACGTCCATTGAGTTGGTGATGCCATCCAACCATCTCGTCGTCTGTCCTCCCCTTCTCCTGCCTTCAATCTTTCCCGGCATCAGGGTGTTTTCTAATAAGTTGGTTCTTAGCATCAGGTAGTCAAAGTTTGGAGCTTCCAGCATCAGTCCTTCCAATGAATATTCACGATTGATTCCTTTAGGATTGAGTGGTTTGATCTTGCAGTCCAAGGGACTCTCAAGAGTCTTCTCCAAAAGCATCAAATCTTTGGCGCTCAGCCTTCTTTATGGTCCAACTCTCACATTCACACATGACTACTGGAAAAACCATAGCTTTTTATATAGAAGGAGTTTATTTTAAGGAATTGGGTATCATGATTATGGAGGCTGGCAAGTCCAAAATTCACAGGATAGGCCAGCAGGCTGAAGACCCAGGAAAGAACTGTTGTTTCAGTTCAAATGCAAAGGCCGTCTGCTGCAGACTTCACTCTTGCTTGAGTAAGGTCAGGCTTTTGTTCTGTTCAGGCCTTCAGTTGACTGGATGGGCTCCCCCCGCCCCGACCCTGCACTAGGGCGGCCTGTCTGCTTTACTCAGAGTCCACCAGCTTAAACGGTAAGCTCCTCCAAAAGCAGCTTCACAGGAACGTCAAAATCATGCTTGACTAAACATTTGGGCATGTAGCTCAGCCAAGTTGACACACAAAATCCACCTTCACAGCAGGCTTTTGTAAGATTGATGTATTAGCCTGTAGTATCCTCCTCTGGAGGGACCCTGCTCTTCAGGCCCAGGTGACACTGTGTGGGACCCACAGAGCTTGGGCAGAGTTTGTTCTGTGGGGGAACCGATCACCTGCAAGTTTTCCACATGACTCTCACATGGCCAGGGCCTCGTGGGAGGTGAGTGGCCAAAATCCAGCCCGTTCCCCACTTCCCAAGCTGTGTCCCCGCAGAGCTACAGGCAGCCATTTCCAATTTGTGCAGAGGTCCGTGTCAAGGTGCTAAGCCTGATGGGCCCTCAGAGGAGCCACGTGGATGAGGGCTGCCTGAATCTAAGAGCAAGGCCTGGCTGTGCGCGCGGCAGCCCTGGAGGCGTGTGCCCTGGTCTTTCTTCCAGGACACGAACCATGCAGTGAGGGGAGGGTTTATCAGATCCTCTGCTTTTAGCAGGCTTACTTTCACTGCTTCCACATAACTGATGTATACTCTCTTGGGCAACTGTATTTTCCTCTGTTAAAAAAGATGGTCTGTATTTTCCAAAAGATTAGGTGACGTGAAATGTACTTCACTGTGCTGTCGGCTTCTGCTCTTTCATTCTCTCCCAGTGCCCACGGCCAGGCTCTGTGGCTCCGAGTCAGAGTTCCGTGCAGGGGCGCTGGGGGCCGTTCTTCTTCACTTCCCACCGGCTCTCCTGCTGCTGCTGCGTCCCGCCCGCTCCAGCCAGGGCTCCCTGACTGCGCGGGGCCTGGTGTCCCCACATGTGGCTCCAGTGGGCTGCCCCGCCTCTGCGTGCTGCCGTGTGGCCATCTGAGGCTGCGGGCGTCCCTCCTGACCCTCTTCCCGCTGTTTCCTCCTGAAAATTACGGGGTGTGTCCACCTCGCATACAGCTGTGGCAAAACGCCCTGCGATTATTGACGGTTTGAGCCTGAGTTACATTTTTGGAGAGCTGTCACCTTTAGGCCCACCTGTGTTCTTTAGTCCTTAAGCTTTGTCACAGGTTACGACTTGAGTTGTTTTGTCCTTTCATGAATCAATTTTATTCTTTCAACTTAAGAGAAAAAGTGAGTCCTAAATATTAGTCATTGAAAACATAGCGTGGATACTGTATTTTTATTTACGTTCAGCCTCATCAGGAAAAAATTACCATAGTATTCATTATAATTTTTTGAAAGTCAAATAAGTACCTATTTAAAATATCTTCTAATAATGATGGTGTTTTGCTGAATGCTGGCTTCTCCTCCCAGTCAGTGCTGGGAGATAGAAAAGTCCTCTGAGGCCCTTGGCTGGTGGGATTTTAGAGAGAGAGAGGAGGAAGACACCCAGCAGGAAATCATTGAAGAGCAAAAAAAAAATGTGAGGCCGTGACTGCTGTCTGAGCTCCTGGGGGCAGTCAGGTGGTACCTGAGTTGGGGCTTGAAGGGCAGAGTGGTCTGGCCGAGGGAGGCAAATGCTGTCAGCCAGGAGGTGGCGTCAGGGGCGGCAGGATGTGTTCTGAGGATGGGGGACAGCATGGCCTGCCGAGGCCGTGGCCGCAGAGTTGAGGGAGGTCATGCAGGGGTGTGCCACAGGGACCAGCTCCCCGAAGGCGGGTCCGGGCGCCTCCCTGGAACGCTTGCAGCCTCTGTGGCTCAGGCCAGTGTGGGATGGAATAGCTGTGGCCTCCGCAGTTGCGTTTTATGACACCTGCTCAGGCGCCTCAGTTTCCACAGTCCCATCCAACCCTGTCTACAGCTGACATCGGGATAAAATGTGGTTTTAAAACATAACATCCTGTTAACATAATTCACCAGAAGCCAGATTTGAGCATGTTTCAGTGATATCAAAACAGAAGGCTCCAGTAGTGGACATGAAGGCAGGAGGCAGAAAGGCCTGTTGCCAGGAGCTGGAGGGAGGGAGACCAGGGAGGCCTTGAGCAGGCCTGGGGATTGTGCCCTTCATGTCATAGGGAGCTCCGGGCAGCAGAGTGGTCACACTGCCTGGGTTGGTTTGCTTGCTTACAGATAACCTCGCAGCAAGGAGGTCAGAAGACCAGTTAGCCTGAGGACTTTGAGAAGTATTTAAAGGTCAAATTGACAGTATCTGGTGACAGACTGGCTGAGAAGAGTTTGGGAGACAGTTAGTGTAGGATGACCTTGCAGTTCCTGGAATAAAATCCTTTTAAGTTTATTATGTTCCCCTTGTTCCTAAACTGATTTCCCCACCCTTTCTGTATTTCTAATCTTTATGGTTTAGAAAGGAGACTTTTGATCCTAAATTTCTAGCTTATTCTAATTTATTTAAACCCAAGACACTGAAAGTAATCCTTGTATCTGAGTTTTCAGTCCAGACAGGTTTGTTTTATACTTTGGAATATATGTTTCAAGTAGAAATCTTTTATATGCAAAAGTCAAGCCTGGAGCAAATCTTTATTGTGAAATTATAAGCTTGCAAAGGTGAAGGTTTTAATGGAAGTGCTCACTCAACCTTAACCGTGGTGACATGCACACAATAGCACGTCTGAACGAAGGGCTGTCAGATGAGCAGCTTTCAATTTAAATATATCAGTGATTTCAAGGCTGTCTCTAACGAGTTCTGAAATCTTTGTGTCAGTCTCATTTTTTTCCTTAAATGCTATGAAGTCCTTTAAAATTAATAAGCCCCCTTTTTTTTTTTTAATTTGACGGTGTTGACATCAGCTACTGGCATCGGCTTAGAAGTCCTGGTTCTTGTGTGGTCTTCTCATCAGTCTAATGGGAGTTAGTGGCCATGGTTTCTCGAACCAGAAGGACAGCAGCTTCCTGTTAGCAGGCTAGTGGGCTGGCTAGGGGGACTGCCTAGACACGGCTGCTGTGTCTAACGCTGCCACGCGGCCACTGAGCTCGGGCGGTGCAGTCTTAGGATCTGTTTGAGTCGCAGCCGTGTAGACGCGAGTGAAGCCTCCCCAGCGAGCGCAGTGTTGGGCCGGGGTGCATGGAAGACCCAGGAGGAGTATTCCCAAACCGAGAAAGAGCTCCTGGGAAGGATCGGGCTCTCTCTCTCTCTCTCTCTCTCTCTCTCTCTCTCTCTCACACACACACACACACACACACACACACACACACACGTCACACAGTCACGCAGAGGTCCCAGTGCATCCAGGCCTTTCTCTCGCTACCCAGCACCACTAATGTGAGAGGAGCCCTGGCGGGTGCTGGGCTGCAGACATGGTCTCTGGTCTCAGGGCGCTCCCTCTAGTGGAGGGTCAAGCCCATCCCGGGAGAGGTGAGCGGGGCCGCGGGGGGGCACTGCCCAGAGGTGAGGGGAGCATCAGCAGCAGGCCTGGGTGTCCAGAGAGGCTTCCGAGAGGGGCCGGGGTGCAGGTTTGCTGAGGAGGGGAGGGGCCCGGGCTGGCCTCGTGTGCGGGGGAGGGGCAGAGGAGGGGTGGGGAGGCAGGCTGGAGGGCGGGGTCAGCCAGCGCAGGCTGGGTGCGCTCTGAGCCCTCACCATCGCCCTGCTGTATCTGGCTGCTGCTCCCATTTGACAGATGAGGAAACGGAGGCCTCTTTGCTGGTCCGTCTGTTTCAGGACTTAAACTTGCCCCTGGAGGTTGGTACATGAGGCCTTAGATTCCCACCTGAATCTGAGCTCCCTTCTCCATCTCTGATGCCATGCTGACGTCACCTTGTACCCTGGGAGTGGGTCGCTCACTCCATCTACACGTGCGGTGCTCACAGCGCAGCCATCTGGTTTGCATTCACCACAAGCAGTAGAAATGCTTCAGGCGTGCATGTGTGCCCACGAGTCCTGTGGAAGTGAAAGCCCCTCAGAGGCGGGGCTTAGCCAGTGTCTGTCGGGCGCCTAGAGCAGAGAGTGCTGGTATGCAGCGAGAGCCGGGGGCCTGGTTCCCGGGGAAGAGAGAGCGCTCCTGGGTGAGGCCAAGAGGAGGTGGGGACCGCCCGCAGGGTTGGCACTTTTGGATGCCATTCTGGGTTTCCTTTAGTGTGTGGGCGGCACCAGCGTCCTGGACAGGCTGCTCTGGGAATGAAAAGCACATGAGAACATAGCCGTGGGCCAAGTCAGACCTGCCCTGATAAAGACTCATCCCAAGCCGGCTTCACTGACTGTTCTGCTTTTTATTTTAAAGAAGATGCTTCATCTCAGCAAGGCACTCACTCACCCTGGTGCTGCACAGAGGAGTGCCTTGGACGTGGTCGGAGAGGTGACGGGTAGCGTCAGGCTGACTTCCTGGGCCTGTCCCGCCCACACACCTGTCGGGACTGAGGACCTGGGAGGCATGCCAGTCCCATGTCTGGGTGGTGAACAGCCAAGGAGACTCCCTGAGTAGACTAAGCCTCTCTTGATTCATGAAGCTGTTGGCCGCGCTAGAAAGATGGGATTGAACAGGAATCACTAGGAAGGCAGAGGGCACGCTGGGAGGACTGGTGAGCCGACCTCAGAGCCCTGGAGGCCTGTTCCCAGCAGTAGCTCGCCGTCGTCGTGAGCAGGGACCTGTCCCTCATGCTCCCTCAGTCTCTGTCACTGAAAAGGGGAGCCTGCCCTGTGTCACCCGCAGGCGTGTAAGGCCAGGTGAGGAGTGAAGGGGAGCTGTTCTTAGGTAATAGAGCATTTTACAAATGCCTGTTTCTTAAGGAGAAGCTGCCTGTCACTGCCCCTTGGGGGTTCTAAAGAGGCGAATCTCAGATGAGGTGTGAAGTGAGCTGCGTGGCCAGCCTTGGTTCCTCCCAGTTCAGAGGAGCGTGGAGTGGCTGCTGCAGTCACGGCCCAGTGGGTGCAGGGGCTTGCTGTCCTCTGCTCCGTCTCCTGGGGAAGGGAGACAAGTGGGGAGAAGCTGGACGGCAGTAGAGCGTGCAGGCGACAGTTGATGGCAGTGGACGCTTTCGCTGGTTGGTACAGGGTCGGTTACCAAAATTCTAGACAAAACTTAGAGCGGGGAAGGTTTGCGTGGTTTAAGAGTTCATCACATAAAAAATGGCTGTACTGTAAAGACAGTAAAGGTCAATAATCGCTTCCAAACATCGAACATTATAAACTATTTTTAAGTAAGATTATCTTTAGTCTCCCCAGACATTATACGTGGCAAATAATTGAAAACGGTAAAAATGATGCATAACTATTGATGAATTATTTCATATATAATGAACAGGCTTTTGAGTGTGAGTTATTTAAAGTGGTCAATATTGATAGAATAAATATATAGTATAAAAAATAAAGGGAACAGCCCTCTAGTTACTCATGTGAGTAACACTCATCATGTGATAATAATGAACAGTTTGGGAAATGTTCCACTGACTTTTTAAATTGAGATTTAATTTACACACACAAATCACACAGGTAGTAGGTACAGATTCGTCTTTACGCTGATTACCGGAACCGAAATCAAGATTTGGAGCATCTCTTCCATCCCAGGAAGCTCCCCGACTCCTTTGTGCCCCCCCCCCCACCCCTTTTCCACAGGTGACCCCTGCTGGATTCTGTCACCGAGGGTTCCTTTTGCCTGCTCCCCAGCCTCCTGTCATGAGGGTTGTGCAGTGTGACTCAGCTCTGCCTTGCTCTGCTGGGACAGAGTCTGTGAGCTCCGTTCGTGTCCCTGGGTGTGGCAGTGGTTTAGTGTTTTGTTGCTGCAGAACAGTCCTCCGGTGCGTGAATATACCACAGAGCATTTATCTGTTCTCTGTTGTAAACGAAGCTGCTATACGTAATCCTGTATATATGTCCTTGTAGACATACGCATTCCTTTCTTCTGGGTGTTCTTGGAAGAAGACTTAACTGGGGTGTGGGGCGGTCATGTATGTGACCACCCAGCCTCGGTAGACATTGACAGACCATTTTCCGAAGCAGCTGAACCCAGTCGGTGGCAGGAACGGTGCATGAGCGTCCTGGTTGCTCAGCTCCCTCCCAGCCCTGGGCCTCGGGGCGGCCCGTGCATGTGTGTCTGTCTCCTCATGGTCCCGGCTTCTGTCCCCAGTGACTAGCGGTGCTGAGTGTGGTCTCACTTGCTTATTAATTAGTTGGACACCTTCTTTAGGGAAGTGCCTATCGCAATCTTATTCACTTAAAATAAAATTATAATAATATATTTTATTTAACCCAATATAGCCAAAAGATTGTCCTTTAAAAATATAATCGATTGACTTATGGT
Source organism: Bos indicus (assembly GCF_029378745.1). Taxonomy (NCBI): domain Eukaryota; kingdom Metazoa; phylum Chordata; class Mammalia; order Artiodactyla; family Bovidae; genus Bos; species Bos indicus. Next base: position 64,507,750 of record NC_091780.1, on the reverse strand, counting down.
ATATTTTATAATGAATCATCAAAAGCCAGAGTGTATTTTGTGAGCGTAGTACTATATTATGTTACTGAGCTTTCAAATTATGGCAAAATATATGTAACGAAAAATTTGTCAGTTTGACCATTTTTAAGCATACAATTCAGTGGTAGTAATTACATTCCTAACGTGCAGCCATCACCTCTATCAAAATCTTTTCCTCATCATGAACAGAAACTCTGTGAATGTTAAGCAGTAATTCCCCTGCCCCCTCCTGCTTCCGTTATTTGTGTTAATAATTTGGCATTTTCTTCTGTATGATGATGATTTTAGTTGCTCAGTCGTGTCTGACTCTTGCTACCCCATGGACTGTAGCCCACTGGGCTCCTCTTTCCGTGGAATTCTCCAGGCAAGACTCCTGGAGTGGATTGCCATTTCCTTCTCCATCTGTGGCTCGCCTAGTCACCTTCCTAATGATATCACTGGATGAATAGAAGTTCTTAATTTTAATGAAGTCTGATTTATCAGTCTTATTTTTAAGGTAGTATTCTTCATGTCCTTGTAACGAGTTCCTTGCCAAGCTCAGGGGCTCTCCACCAAGAGCAGTCTTCCCTCGGGGAGAGAGACATTTTTGACTCTCACAACAGGGCCTGGGAGGCCACCAAGCATTCAGCACACAGGACATTCCCCACAACGAAGACTCATCTGACCTATAGCATCGGGAGTGCTGAGCTGGGGAGAGCCTGGCCTGGCCAGGACCATCAGGGTGTTCTTGTACATTCGCTTCTGGAAGTTTTCCCGCCTTCCCTTTAGCAGTTGTTTGTGATCCATCTCTCTGGAACCGAGGTGAATGGGATGAGAAGAAATTGAGAGAGATCTTGATTCTTCCACATCTGGGCCCCCAGCCTTTTATTTAAAACAAAATTCAACTCATTGTCAGAAACTGTACATGGAACGTTTTCACATATAGAACTGAAGTTTCGGTGTTTGGTGGTCTAAAGGCCAGTGTTTGGAGCATGAAGTGACTGTCTGGCGCGTGAAGAAACTGAAGGGTTTTTTCCTTTTCCAACTCGATTATTAAGGACTTGATAGAGTTTTTGTTTCTGTGGTTTTTAACTTTCAGGTTACAACTGTAATGAAAACACCCACACAAAAGATGCAACTCACAAAATAAACTGACTCTCAAGTGTGCTGTTTTTACTAGACTGTTACCAGAGTCTTTGAGGGGCTTCCTGGTGACTCAACTGGTAAAGAGTCTGATTGCAAGGCGGGAGACCTGAGTTTGATCCCTGGGTTGGGAAGATCCCCTGGAGAAGAGATGGCTACCCATTCCAGTATTCTGGCCTGGAGTATTCCATGGACTGTATAGGCCATGGGGTCGCAAAGAGCTGGACATGCCTTAGCGACTTTCACTGACCTGGTTCTCTACAGATAAGTGTCATGATTAGAATTTGCCAGACAGGGAATTGTTTAGTTTCTCCATTGTAGTTCAGTGGGATTTCTACTTGTCAGGTCTTCCACAAAACTGACCACTTAAATATTCAAATCCTAGTAAAATAGGCTGTGACATTCTAGGATTGCTAGAAGGAGAACCTAACTTTGCAAGTGGTGCCTTTAACCGATGTGGACAGCTGTTCAGGAGGACAGCAAGGACAAAAAGGTTGTTGGGAGAATGTTCCCCTGTGTTTAACGGTCGTGTCCAGTACATTCATGATGTTCTTTAAAATCTAATTGTATATAAGAATTTGTGGCTGTTGAGTGGTCAGATGGGGAAAAGAAATCACTTTATCTAGCATATGTTGTGGACGGGTAACTGCTTGCTGTTGAAACTGACCCTGGCAAGGGGACCTAGGGGTTTTAGGGTTAGATGCTTAGATCTTGCTTTAAAATCCTTAAAAATACTATAATGTTGCTCTTTTAGGGCAACACTGGTTCCCCCTTTTCTCCTTATGTGTGGCTAGTGTGCGCCAGAGAGGTGCCAGTTTGGAATCAACACCTGGGTCTGAGTCATGGCTCTGCCTGTAAGTAACCCAGGGGTGGCTCAGCTCCCCACTTTGGTAGGGGAGGCACTGGCCGCTGTCCCGTGTGGGTACTGGAGGACTGACTGAGGAGTGGAGAGCTCTTTGTGAAGTGCAGATGCTCACAGGAATGGGGGTGGGGGGCCATTTGTTCAAGGGCTTCCCTGGTGGCTCAGATGGTAAGGAATCTACTGGCAGTGTAGGAGACCCCGGTTTGATCCTGGGGTTGGGAAGATCTCCTGGAGGAGGGCGTGGCAACCCGCTCCAGTATTCTTGCCTGGAGAATCCATGGATAAACCATGGGGTCAGAAAGAATCAGACATGACTGAGCAGCTGACACACACCCATTTGCTCGTGGGTCCACCACTTGTTTGTGATCTGTGTTGTGTTTATACTGAGGCAGCACGTGAAATCAGGTGAGTGGATTTGGAAGGACCTCCCCTTCCTCGCCGGGTGACCTGGGACTCGTTTCTTCTGGGGCGTCGTTCCTTATCTGTAAATGAGGGTGATGGCGGTACCAACCTTACAGGGATCCTGCGAGGTTTAAGTTTGTTAAGCTGTAAAATGCCTAGGATATTTTATGTGCTTGGCATATAGTAGATACTCAATGAACGTTAATTATTTTATTGTTACTGTAGAGTTGATTTGGATAATAATGAAATTCAGTGTCTGCCTCAGTCAGACCCTTTTCTGCATGGGCTGACCAGGCCTCTGAAAGCTGGTGTGATGAGTCCCTGATGTAGGGGTTGTGGTCCTCCACACTGTGAAGCCAGGCAGGGGATGATGGGCACTGAGGGCCTGCTGCGGGAAGGAAGGGGACATGTGAGCCAGGATGCACTGCATTTACCCGTGTCTTCACTGCTCAGCAGATTCAGAGTTTAATTGTTCATTAATGACTCACCTGTTTAATTACACTGGTTTCTTTAATGGGGCCATTTTCAACATCGGAAGGGCTGAGAACAAACTTTCTTCGATTTTGTTTCCACTGCTCCTAGCCTGATGTTTGGCACCTGATAAATGTATGTTGAGTAAATTTTGATGATCGATTATTTGCAGGTCAGGTCCAAAACTATGTTAGGGATCCCGAGAAAAAGTCATGTGGCCAAAAGAGTCATGTTAGAGGTCGTTAAGATTGCTTTAGAGAAAAAAGTAATGTGGCTGAGTCTTTGGCCTTGGTGTCAGAGGCCTTTTTGACTTTTTTTTTCTTTTTTTGAAGTGGAATTATTTTTAAAATTGTAAACCATACATACATGTAATAAAAAATACACAGCGGCTTAAGGGGGAAAGTTAAGGTTTTATATGTTCTATTTGGCAGAGTTTCAATGACCTGGAGCCTCAAGTGGGCAGATCTGGACACAGATGGGGTCAGAAACCTTAGTGTGAAATGTAGCTTCTCCCAGACTGCATTCTGCCTCCGTTCATCTGTGTGCACATATGTACATGCGAGGCATGGGGAGGGCTTGATCAGATAGCAGAGATCCTCACTGTCTCCTCCTTGGTGGCAGCTGGCAATACACCCAGTTCCTGGATCCAACTTGAGTGAGCGTAAGTCACCTGCAAACTTGTTAAAAACAGTACTTCCTACACTCTGCTCTCGGGGTCAGTGGGTCTGGGCTGAGGCCTGGATGTTGTGCCCAGAGAGCAGCACCCTGGACTGTAGGAGTCTGGAATAGCAGAGAGCCTGCTGTTGGAGCCTGTCCAGAGTATCTTACAATCCCCTTTATGCGTCACAGTTTTCATCTGTTTTACAGAACAAAACAGGTGTATGGAATTGAAGAGACCAAAATAAATCCATAAGCATATAAGATGGGCCTTATGGAGGCCTTCAGAATGCCTGATTTTCATGAGGAACTTTGGAAATTAAAGAGACTCAGATGGGTTTCTAAATTGGACTTGATTCTGTTTGAGGCTGCCAGTGTAGAAGCAACTGTTTATCACATCTTAACTAGCCAGTGTCTTTGTTCAGAGTACATAGCATATGTTTCAAAGAGCTTAGATGTCTGCAAAAGCTGTAAGTTTAGGATTGAAATAGAGTATTCGTTTTCAGGTGACTGAGTGAATCCTGAGCTCAGATAGGGGCAGAAGGGACCGGAAACCATATCACTGCACTTGTAATGGTCGAAAAGCTGACCAGATGCCCCTCGTTCTGAGGAAAGTCTCCGGTCTCCAGTTTGAGGTGAACTGAGGTGTTTGGCCACCTTTCGCTTCTGTGGCTCCTCCCTGTTCTCCTCAGAGTTCCGTGTCGCTTCACCCCTCCTTCTTCTGCACCTTTCGCTCCTTGTCCAGACAGCCCTTCTGCCTGTGCCCTTGGTAGCGAAATGCCCCCGTGTCCTTGTTCTGTCACTTACTCCCTTTTCTGTGCACCTTCTTCCTTTTTCCTGGTAAATATGGTCACTTTCCTCTTTCCTAAAAGGCAGAAAGCTGTGAGCATTTACTGAAGACACTTGTTACTACAGCAGCTCCCAGCCCATCCTGACTTAAAAGGCATGTATATGCTTGTGTGAACTTCCTTGAGAAGCTCTCCCAGGCCCATATTTTTTTGTTTGTGTGTTTCTTAAGGGCTTAAAACAGTGCACATTTGTCCCCTCATGGTTGGTGTGGGAATCCAGGCATGGCCTCTCTGGGTCCTCCATCCCAGGCGTCTCTCAGTGTGCAGTCAGCGTGTGCTCTCCTCTGAGGGCTTGACTGGGGTGGGATCCGTGTCCCCCCTCATCGTTGGTGGCAGGTCTCTGCTCCTTGGGGACGCAGTTCTTACTGCTGGTGGCTGAGGTCTTCCCACCTCAGACCTATGGTTTTGATCAGATTCACAAAGTACCAGCCCCTTCCCCATACTCTCTGTTTCCTTGGCTCTGTTTTGATTCATCCTTTGGTAAATTACTTTCCCTGAAGAAAACCTTCTTTGAGTTCCCTGGTGGCCCACTGGTTAGAATTCAGCAGTGTCACTGCTGTGGTCTGGTTCAGTCCCTGGTTGGGGAACTGTGTGGTGTTGCCAAAATATTAAATATAAAAAAGCAGCTCCAAGAAGACCTTCATCATTTCTGTTAATTTACCAACGTCTACTAAAATGAAGTCCCCCCCCCGCCCCGGAAGAATACTAACTTGCTGATGCCTCCTCAAGTACCAGCAAACCTAGGGGGCCGGGCACTGTCTTCCTGTCGTGGGTGAGGCTGCTGAGCGATGGTGGAGGCCGCTGCAGAGCCAGTGCCCTGGGCCCTGACCCTGCCCTGCAGGGCCCTCGCCCCCCACCTGCCTTCCGCCTGCTGCTGCTCCGCGCGTGCGTTTCCACCCAGCACGCCTCGGCCCCTCCTTGTGAACCGACCTGCCGGTGCTGTCTGCCCAGGACGCTTCCTACCTTCCTGCTCAGAGACCGGATTCATGTGCCCCCTCCTCTCCGAGTCACTGCCTGATCTTGTTCCCAACAGTGTCTGCAGCCCCTTCTGTGTGATTCCAGCACACGGCATGTGGTCTGCTGTGACACATCATGTTTTGCCCATCCGGACAGGCTACCTGCGATGATGTCATTGCCCTGAGTGTGGGGAACCAGTTTTACTGATTGTCCCCCTTGGGGCTTGACCCCTAGCGGGAACAGGAAGTGGGAACAGTGAACCGGGGTCAGTCTGTGTTGGTCAGCTCCTCGTATGTGACGGGTTCAGCAGAGGAGCCCAGGGCTGCCTCTGCCTGCCCCTCCTCCCTCCCCGCACCCCCTGCCACCTGCCTGGCTGGACCACCCCTCTGCTCTGCCTTCCTCCTCTCAGCCTGTCTGTGACCTTGTCTTACCCAGCAGACAGGAAGCTCCAGGAGGGTAGAAGGCCAGGACATCCTGTTCACTTGTTCCCCATCTGGTACAGCACTTCACTCCAGAGCAGGCACTCGGTAGTATTTGTTGAACAAGGGAGTGACTGAATCAATCAATGAATGGAGCAACTCAAGAACAGTTTAATATGGTGTGAAGCCAAATGCTAGGTGGTATTTTGCAGACTTCTGTGTTAGAAAAGCACAGGTCACTGAAGGTCATCTAACGATTTGAAATAAGAGGAATCTTAAACTGTCTTAGGGTGGGCAAAGTGAATCACTGGACGGGAGGCAAATCATTCTACTCTGGAAAGTAGTACCAAACACTAGTTGTGAAAATTGGGGAAACTCTTTTCTACATCACATTTTTTTTTCAGGAATATATAAGATTACTTGCAAGTTTTGCAGCTTTTTTTTTTTTTTTTTTTAGAAATTAGAAGATGGCTGAAAAAAACAATGGTCATTTTGCTGAGCATGGAGTCTTAATTGACAAAGCTAATGATCTAGAAAAACCTATGTTGGAAAATGTCACTTTATTATAGGTGTCTGCAAGTGCAGATGGGAAAACAGATTTTTTTCTTTCTGCAGCAGATTCATTAAGTGTTTAGAAAGAGGTTCTCTCTGCACCGCCTTCCCCAGCCTGAGTAGCTTGAGACTAAACCTGAACCCTTGTTGTCTCGCGTCTGTTAGGAAGGAGGCGTATGCACTACCCTTTATAGCGGATCCCGGGCCTCCATGTCAGCCTCTCTCAGCCTCTGCTCCCAGGCCCAAGAGCATCATCAGGAGTGTCCCGGTGACTGTCAGCTCCGAGACAGGCCAACCCCCGCCTGGCCAGAGAGATGCCTCGTCACACCTTGCTGACCATCTCATCTCCCAGGTGGTGGTTCCGAGTCTCCGCAGCCCTGAGCTGCCCCCAGGCTTCCCCGTTGCTGCTTTACTACGAGAGAGCTCAGACCTGGTGACAGGCATTTCTCCTGTTCCTTGCTGTCTCGTTCTCAGTTTCTTTGTGTCTTTGCCTCCCTTGGTCTCTCTGAGGTCCTGGCCAGCAGTTAAGTCGAGCCTGATGGCCTGTGCCCGGGGCTTGTGACATCGCTCGGGGTGCCGTCTCTCCATCCCCATCTTTCCTTCCTTCCCGGGTGTAGCCCCTGGGTTTACACAATGTCCCTATGCCTCTGAGATAACGTCCTGTCCCCTCTGTCTTCACTTATGGCGTCTACCAAGGATGTTCCACACTTGAGAGATCTTCAGGCCCCTGGGTCTGGGCGCTCCCACCGCCGGCAACGCACCCTGATGGGTCCCATCCGCCCGTCCTCCTGCCCAGGGCCTCCTGCCGCCTTGCCTCCTTGGCCTCCCCGAGCTCCTGCGGACCCATCAGGCTCTCTTCCCCGCACTTCTCTCACTGCCGTCCCTGCCCCTGAACAGGGGTGCTCCCCAGCTTTCGGGACTCTGGGTTAGGACTTAGACCTGGTTTTCAAAACCCAGTTCTAAAATATTCTCTTATCTCTGACTATAATCAGAAGTCATCTTACGTCAAAAGGTGACTTAAGCTAATATAGTCGATTCTTTGCTTTTGGTTCCAAGTGAACAATTTGATAATTGCCTGTATTATAGGTAGGGATTAAAAGCTGTGCACTGGTTAAACTGCTCTCTCACTGGAAATCCGTTTTCAGATATTGACTGCTCCAACAAAATGATGTTTAATGGTGTTATTCTCAGAAAGTGAGACAGCATTTTCTCTGATAAAAACAAGAATGAAATCCATCTCATAACTATTGATCAGTAAAGCATTTAATTACGGAAATATAAGGCAAATAATTTTTTTTTTTTTGGTGGAAAAAGAAGTAGATTTGCATTTTCTTGCTTTTCCTGCTGGGCTCTCAGTTGGCTGGTTCTCAGAGGTGGGAGCCAAGCAGAATCTGGTGCAGACAACCCTGCACAACTTGATCAGCCCTTAAACCTTCTCAGTGTCATACCCGGTTTTGTTTCAAGGTAGACTGTAATTCTACAGAAGAATTTTTCTTTATGACTTTTTTCCATTAGAAATTTTAATGCCAGTAGAGAAATAGCTAATAAATACCAATAACATCTTAGTGCCACTTTCTTAATTTTTATTTTTTGATAGAACAGTGCTCGAAAGAGTTATGGACTCTTGAAACGAGAGTGATTTTTTTTTTTTTTTATCAACTGAAGCGGAATATAAAATAATTTTGCTTAATCAAAAAGAAAGCTCTCAGCTACTTTTCCCAAAGGCATGGGCATTTTAAATCATATTTGGTTAGTCAAGTGAGTTGTCTTGACTTAAACTGTAATAACATTCTAGTGTGACTCTAATAAATTATAGCCTATAATTCAGTTTATTGCAATTTTAATGGGGGTATTATTTTTTTTTTACCAAAAAATGTTAAAATATTTATTTTCTTTGTCAAATCTCAGGGTGATGTGTTTGCAAGTTCCCTTTTCAGGGGATACAGAAAAGGTTCTTACACTTTTCTCAGCAGTAGTTCTTTGCCAGTGACATTATATTGTTCACCTGTACCTCCTCCTCCCTTCTGTCTCGGTCTGTCTGTCTGTCCCTCTCTCCTTGGAGGTGCGGGGACCTTTCCTGTGTACCAGGCCGTGGGACAAGAGACGTGTGCTCACCTCGTGTTCCGTGGCCTCTGTGCCTCTCATCTTGGTTGTAATTTTGCTCTACTGACAGGGCTGCAGAGAGACAGTGCTGGGGATTTTCTCTCTGACGGGCCCCTCTTGAGCACAGTGTAAGTGTCAGAAAGGAAGGGATGGGAGTGGTCCTGCAGTGGAGGGGGGCCAGCACCCTCACCATCGGCCACGTTCTCTCTCTCACACCCCAGCGCCGTCAGGGGTGGTGGACATGCCCTGACCTCGGCGCTGTGATCTCAGCCTCGCACCCTCACCACCTCCCTTGTGACCAGCAGCTGGCTGTGTGCCTCAGGGACCTTTGCCCTAGATTCTGTTATCATTGGGGTTTACCAAAGCAAACTCACAGCAGCTGGTGACAAAGTCGCATACATGATGTATGGGCTCATACAACGTGCCTCAGAGTGTAGAGGTTCCAGAGGCTTGCTCAGTTGTGGGGACCCTCCTGAATCCTTCGGATCGATGCATTACATCAGAAGTTGGCCCATCTTGATCAGAATCCCAAGTCTGAAATATGTGAGTTCTCAGATTCCGTGGCACACCCCTGGGGTTCATTTCTCACTAGCTGCTTGTGACTTCTTCAACTTCCTTTAGGCTTAAAGGCAGAAAATTTAAGGGACCAAAGTTCATTTCTAACATGACAACTAGGAGAATTGAAAGTAGCCCAAAGAGATAGTGCCTGTGTAAGAACTTGGAGATAATACTGGTTTAATGATTGATTAAAGCTGTGGGGTGTCTTAGAGGCTGTTCAGAGTTATCGTGAAATGATAGGGGTTCCAGATAATGTGGTATTGGAAGTTTTCAGGACACCGATGTAGCATATGAATTCCAAATATGACCCCTATGTTTTAAAATGTATTGAAGGAAAAGAGTATACATTTTTACATGTATTTGGTACACATGTGTTTTCTGGAACCAGGGTTCTTCGCGTCCAGAATGACCAGGGAATTGGGCTAGATGATCTCTAAGTCAACACCTGGGTCTGAGATTTCACGACTGTAGATAATGACTTTAAATATGGTTTCCTTTCTGGTAATTTGGAAATAATAGATTCCGTCTTAGTTTTGCTAATATTGCCTGCCTCTAAGCTTTGTCATGTCCTTAAAACATCTCTGTGCTTGTGCTGACCCTTTTTAAACTTTAATACTCATTTCTTTGTTTGGCTCCGCTGGGTCTTTGTCCCTGCGTGGGCTTTCTCTAGTTGTGGCTAGCGGGGGCTCCTCTCTAGCTGCGGTGCACAAGCTTCTCATTGCAGTACCTTCTCGTTGCGGAGCGCAGGCTGGCTCTAGGCACACAGGCTTCACTAGCTGGGGCTCCCGGGCTCTAGAGCACAGGTTCAGTGGTTGGGTGTATGGGCTTCCTCCATGGCAGGTGGGATCTTCCTGGATCAGGGATCGAACCTCCGTCTCCTGAATTTTGGCAGGCGATTCTTTACCACCGAGCCACCAGGGAAGCCCTCTGTGCTGCGTTTTAAGTGACAGCAATATTTACCAAGGATTTTTCTAGCATTTCAACAAGAAAAAATGTATTTACCGTATCAGAACTTAAACTTAATTTATAAAAGTGGGACAGTTGATTATTCTGTGCCTTTCAGTAAACTCCAGAAAACTGTTGCCTGGCCGTTATCCCGCCCCTGTCATTTATTAACTGGGTAATAACCTTGGATGCACTGTTGATTTCTCTGTTCCTCAGTTTTTGCAGCAGTAGAATGGGCCTAATAATAGTGCCTACTTCCTAGGAAGCAAGATGATTAAATTATATAGTACATGGCGAGTTCACAAGACTTCCTTGCACTGAGTGCTTAGCAAATGGTGGTTGTTAATAGCATCACCAACTGAATGGATATGAATTGGAGCAAACTCTGAGAACTAGTGGACAGAGGAGGACAGAGGAGCCTGGCGTACTGCAGTCCGGGTTGCAAAGAGCCAGAGACGACCTAGCAACTGGACAGCAGTCCCTCCCTCCTTCCTTTTCAGTTCCTCTGACTCTGACCTTTTCTGGGACAAGGTCTGTTCCATCTCTGAATGTCAGTCCAGAAGATGGGCTTCATCATGGTGGTCAGAATTCTCTCCTCTTATGAATGACTGGTGGCTCCGATCATGCTAGCTTGATTTACTTAGAGTCCACAGACTCTATCCTAAATTGTTAAAATCTAAAGTAGTTGACTGGGGAGGCCTTACAAATAGCTGTGAAAAGAAGAGAAGTGAAAAGCAAAGGAGAAAAGGAAAGATATAAGCATCTGAATGCAGAGTTCCAAAGAATAGCAAGAAGAGATAAGAAAGCCTTCCTCAGCGATCAGTGCAAAGAAATAGAGGAAAACAACAGAATGGGAAAGACTATAGAGATCTCTCCAAGAAAATTAGAGATACCAAGGGAACATTTCATGCAAAGATGGGCTCGATAAAGGACAGAAATGGTATGGGCCTAACAGAAGCAGAAGATATTAAGAAGAGATAGCAAGAATACACAGAAGAAATGTACAAAAAAGATCTTCACGACCAAGATAATCACGATGGTGTGATCACTCACCTAGAGCCAGACATCCTGGAATGTGAAGTCAAGTGGGCCTTAGGAAGTATCACTATGAACAAAGCTAGTGGAGGTGATGGAATTCCAGTTGAGCTATTTCAAATCCTGAAAGATGATGCTGTGAAAGTGTTGCACTCAATATGCCAGCAAATTTGGAAAACTCAGCAGTGGCCACAGGACTGGAAAAAGTCAATTTTCATTCCAATCCCAAAGAAAGGCAATGCCAAAGAATGCTCAAACTACCACACAATTGCACTCATCTCACACTCATGCTCAAAATTCTCCAAGCCAGGCTTCAGCAATATGTGAACCATGAACTTCCAGATGTTCAAGCTGGTTTTAGAAAAGGCAGAGGAACCAGAGATCAAATTGCCAACATCCGTTGGATCATGGAAAAAGCAAGAGAGTTCCAGAAAAATATCTGTTTCTGCTTTATTGACTATTCCAAAGCCTTTGACTGTGTGGATCACAGTAAACTGTGGAAAATTCTTCAAGAGATGGGAATACCAGACCACCTGACCTGCCTCTTGAGAAACTTATATGCAGATCAGGAAGCAACAGTTAGAACTGCACATGGAACAACAGACTGGTTCCAAATAGGAAAAGGAGTAAGTCAAGGCTTTATATTGTCACCCTGCTTATTTAACTTATATGCAGAGTACATCATGAGAAACACTGGACTGGAAGAAGCACAAGCTGGAATCAGGATTGCCGGGAGAAATATCAATAACCTGAGATATGCAGATGACACCACCCTTATGGCAGAAAGTGAAGAGGAACTAAAAAGCCTCTTGATGAAAGTGAAAGAGGAGAGTGAAAAAGTTGTCTTAAAGCTCAACATTCAGAAAACTAAGATCATAGCATCTGGTCCCATTACTTCATGGGAAATAGATGGGGAAACAGTGGAAACAGTGTCAGACTTTATTTTGGGGGGCTCCAAAATCACTGCATATGATGATTGCAGCCGTGAAATTAAAAGACGCTTACTCCTTGGAAGTAGAGTTATAAGCAACCTCGATAGCATGTTCAAAAGCAGAGACATTACTTTGCCAACAAAGGTCCATCTAGTCAAGGCTATGTTTTTCCTGTAGTCATGTATGGATGTGAGAGTTGGACTGTGAAGAAGGCTGAGTGCCGAAGAATTGATGCTTTTGAACTGTGGTGGTGTTGGAGAAGACTCTTGAGAGTCCTTTGGACTGCAAGGAGATCCAACCAGTCCATTCTGAAGGAGATCAGCCCTGGGATTTCTTTGGAAGGAATGATGCTAAAGCTGAAACTCCAGCACTTTGGCCACCTCATGCAAAGAGTTGACTCATTGGAAAAGACTCTGATGCTGGGAGGGATTGGGGGCAGGAGGAGAAGGGGACGACAGAGGATGAGATGGCTGGATGGCATCACTGACTCGATGGACATGAGTTTGAGTGAACTCCGGAGTTGGTGATGGACAGGGAGGCCTGGCGTGCTGCGATTCATGGGGTTGCAAAGAGTCAGACACGACTGAGCAACTCAACTGAACTGAAAGTAGCTGAAATAAAAAGAATACTGTGAAGCTGATGATAAATAATTCTAACCTGCTTTTTTGATTCAGGTATATTCATCTAAAATGATAGCTGCTTTTTACCATTCTATTTGTTTCTGGTTTCTTTAGTGATAAGTTGAGAAGTTGCAAATATTGCTTTCTAGTTGTTATCTTTTTGCAGACCAGAAAAGAGGTATGATCATGGTTTAGAGTCCTTAAGTTGATCTGTAGATTAAGGTATTTGGGGGAGAGGAGTGTCAAAGGCAAATAAGCCAAAAGATTTAAGAGCTTAGAAGATAGAGGTCTCTTGTCTGGCCCCCTTTTCAGATTCACAGGCTCAGGGTCAGGTTATATGAGGTGACCAGGAAGGACAGTGCTGTTTAAAGGTGTACCTCTGCTGCGGTGCATTGGAGTGTGCTGGAGGGACATTTGTTGACCATTTGGAACAGGGAACAGCTGGGCTTGGTCCATTTTGCTCCTCAGTGGATTCTTTTAATTGGAGTATAGTTGCTTTATAATGTTGTGTTGGTTTCTGCTGTAGAGCAGAGTGAATCAGTTATGTGTATACATGTATCTCCTCCGTTTTGAACCTCCCTCCCACCCTTCTGGGTCATCCCAGAGCACTGAGCTGAGCTCCCTGTGCTATACAGCAGCTTCCCACTAGCGATCTGTTTTACACATGGGAGTGTGTAGATGTGAGTCTCGGCCTCCCAGTTCATCTTGATCCCCTTTGCATCCTTCCTGTATCATCACGTCTGTTCTCTACGTCTGCGTCTCTGTTCCTGCCCTGCAAGTAAGTTCATCTGAGCCACTTTTTTAGATTCTACAGATTTTTAAAAGTAGAGCTTTCTTGAGTAAATGTGTTTGAAGTTAGATTTGGGGGAAACAAAAACCAGAGAAGGTCCTTTGGCCCTATTGTAGAAAAATACCCCATTCATAAGAGATGGATGACAGAGGCAAAGGAAACCCAGACCTGCTACTCTGGAAGCATATGGTGGTTTCCCTGGGTGGCAGGAGTGCTCACGGGGCACGGCCCTCTGAAGAGGAACGTGGAGACCAGATAACCCAGGGCTGTAATCTGGTCACAGCCAACTTGCCTGGCGACCCTGGTGCTGCCTCTTGTCTGCTCACCTGTCATGGAGGCCATGGCAGGTTCATGCAGAAGAAATCCTGTAAGCGCGATGCCAGCTCCCCCCACTGCCCAGGGCAAAGGGCAGGTGGAGTGTTTGCCTCTCACTGGGGTGGGCAGGCAGTGAGGTTCCCGCGAGACACTGGGGATCCCCAAGTGGTCAGATTGGACATGGCTCCTGCCCCCCATGCCTCCTTGGGCCAAGAAACATAAACCAAATGTGCATGTATGTGCACACACACACACACACACACACGGAGAAGGGCGCAGGGCTGGGCCGACACAGCAGGGAAGCCTGGGGGTGGAGGAGGGTGTCTGGGCTGTAACTTCTGGCTTCACCTTTCTTTTAAAGTCACTTATCTGACTGCTGCCAGGCAGGCCCCCCTGAGAGTGGTGACCGCGTCCACCTCTCAGAGCGTTGTGTACCTCAAGACAGACAGTAAAGACAGTGTTTGTTGAGTTTCTAGTCCTAACCTGTTCATCTCTTTTTGGAGTCAGTGAATATTTGTTGAGTGAACAAATGATTGACAGTCAAAAGTGTAGATTGATTATGACTAAATTTGATTCGTGGCCGATTGCCCCTCTTCAGGGAATACAAATGGTAACCAGTAAAGTTTTTAAACAGACATATTTTTTGCAGTGTTTCGTAGATTTCAGTTTAATCTAACCTGGATGTAGGTTATAGATTTCAGTGTTTCAATAAAAGAAAACAATTCTTCCATTGTAAAGTAATTTTATAAATTTATTGAACAGTATTGATGTTTTTCCACTAATCTCATTTTCTTAATTAAATTAAATTTTTTATTTTAAGGTAATACATATTTGCTATAGAAATTATATATATAAGCAAAAAGCAAGCAGTTTAATGTGTATTGATGTATTTATTTGATCATATTGAGTGAGTTCAGAGAACTTTATGATGAAAAATTCCCTAAAGAGTTGGATGTAATCTGTGTTTAAAAATAAAAGTCTTAAAAATTGATTTTTTTCCCTCAAGAGCCAAATGTATGAACCAAGCGTGCTTTGATTCTGATTTATGGTCATCAAAACTAAATTCTAGATTCAATAGATATTTTGCAATTTGTCATTCTGTTAAACTGTGTTATATCCACTTAGAAAATGAAATATGAGCAGGAGGGTTGACGGACCTACTAGAAATCGCTGCCTGACATGCTGCTTCTAATTAGTCTGCTTTTGGAGCTAGAAGGGGAACCTCAGTGTTCTAAATGTACATTTTCCTTCTCCTCCCTGTCCCCTGCCTTTTAGTATATATGCCAAATACAACCTGTGACGTGTTATGTTGGAAAGTTCTAATCAGAGCAACTAGGCACAATTTCTGAATTGTATTTTGTCATTCCTGATACTGTAGAACCGTCGTTAAGTCGCTGAACTACCATATATATTTTTCAGATTAACAATTGATAATATAGCAGGCTATAAATTTTTTAAAATACAGTATTTAGGAGTCTTTTTTTTGAACTTCGCTACTTTCCTTTTAATATATTTAAATGCCTCATGGAAGGTGATTATTAAATGTATTCAACTCAGTTTCCATATAAAAACTGGTTAAGATGAGAGATGAGTATTTTTTAGAAAAGTAAAGATCTAATTTTGAGAAGTGTTTATGTCCTAGAGACCACTTGTGTGTTTTAATCCTTTTTTTTTTTTAATTTCCTCAGAGGATGTTGAGTCTTTCTTCCAGATAAATGTGTGTGTGTGTGTGTGTTTTAAAGAATTGTTTTAGGAAATACCTCTCCATGTAGTTCTGAAAGTGCTTATCTTTATTTTTGAAATGTTTACTGTCAAATGTTAAAAACAAAAACCAACCCTAACTCGAAGGTGTTTTGTCTCACGTGCAGAGCTGTTTCAGAACCGTTTCACATACAAGATGCTTTTGAATTAGGAATTCACATAGTAATGAATTCTGCTTATTTTGCTTCTCTGTGAAGGTTTGTTGTGTGAGCTTGAAATAAGACTGCAGCTGATTCGTGCAGCACATATTAACTGTTTATTTAGTTTAAGTACATGACTGTATCTTTCATTTCTGATCAACCTGAGGAGTTTGCACGCTGCACAGCAGCCACCTTCTTTTACACTTTATTAAATATCTGTCAATTATAAATATCAAGGTTTTACATTAATGTCAAGATAGTACATCAAAAATTCATGGAATATGTGACTTTTTCCAAGGGTATTTAATACTTAATGCATTTGTGTCATTTTTCTTTCTAGAGATATTGACAGGTTTTATTAAGTGTTTGTTAGGGAGATTTCATTTTTATCAAGGGACTATAAAGAGAAGCTGCATGCTAAATCAATTTTTTAAAGCCAGAATATTGTTCATTTTTTTCATATTCAAACTCTTGTAATCCATAGGTTTTTTATTTAAATTTCTTCTTGGTTTATTTTTGTTTTATGTGAGTGATAGTTCAAGACAGAACTTTAATAAGGATGAAATATGCTGACTGTAGTGGTTTTTAATTTCCTTAAGCATAGCTACCAGACCCAGGCAATATGGTAAATTCTTCAAAATGTCATACTTACATATTTAGCAATATTACTTCTTTTTATTGAAGCCAAACAAACGATTTTAGATATTAATCTTTCCCAAACACAGTGATTATTTTGTACTAGGTACAGTATTATTGTGTCTCATCTGGAACGCCTCTTCCGCTAGAAGAGGGACTGGGGAGGGCTTCCCTGGGCTGCCGGGCTTGACATAAGCAAACAAGAATCTTCTTTTAAAAGTGAGCTCTGCAGGGCTTCACGTCTCAGCATGAGCTGCAGCAACTGTTCATATCTCAACTTTGAATATTTATAATGCATAAGAAAGTGAAAATATCAATCACTTTAAAAATCTGCAGAAAATCTATGGCTGGTTTCTAAACTGTGTTTATGGGGTCACTGTTGTCCAAGCCAGACAGCCCCTCACCATCCTGTGTGTGGGTAGGCACATCCTGGAAACAGCTATCTCAGCTTAAATCAATTAGCCACATCTTCTGCTTTCATTTAGATTTCTATTTTTAAGGTACCTGTTAGGATTGTCTTGTACTGGAGATAAACAAAACCCTTATAGGATTTTGCTCTATAAAGTGAGGAATGTTCAGTTATCCTCCCCATAAAGTATAAGTGTAGTAAGTTTCATCCAAGAACATTTTTAGGAACTTGCAAGTAACTTCAGATTAATATTGTAATTTTTGGAAGATGTATTTTTAAACCTTGAGACTTAATGTGTTAAAAAAAAATCTGTCCAGAGTTTAAACAGTGTCTGGAATAGACACATTTCTTATTCTTGTTTATTTTTTCAGGGTGTGTGAAAATACGTATATTTAAAGTTAAATGCAAATCATGCAGTGTTTGCACCCATGCAAATCATTTCAATATTTGTTTCAAGATTCTTGTAAAACTATTATATAATAATCTAAAGGGGCAGGTTAGATTTTTTATTTTTAACAAACCAAATTTCTCTTGAGTGAAGCTGAGCTAGTAACCACTCTGGATAAACCCAGTTTGGGTTTAGGGTAAGTTTCTCTGAAGGCCTCACACCCTGACTGTTAATTCAAGAACCCTGCAGCTCTAATGTATTCCACTATGATGCCAGTAGGTGGCACTGGTGTCACAGTAGTGAGAGCCCCATTGACACGGCAGTTACTTGCATTTCTCTATAGCCTCAAATTCCATTTCAGTCTGTTAAGTGAATGTGTTTGGCAGAACATAAATATTTTTTTAAACCAGAATTATGTACAGTGGGCACACCTTATTTTTTAAGCACATAAGAACAACTGTTTCTAAGAGATTCTGCAAATATACATAACTCTACAGCGAAAATAATCTTCAAAATTAATTTGCAGAAAGCATTTGCACATTTTTTTTTCCTTGAGTTTTCTTTACGACTTTGTCAGGACAGTGAACATGAACTTGTATTTTTGGTAAGAAATGTATATAAATAGTAGGAAGGGAGACATTTTTGAGAGTTAATTTTCCATCTTTTTGGTCCTTAGGGAGGTGGCCCTTGTTTGAAGAGTTTTCGTAGAGTCCAAAGCTATTTAAAGATGTTTGAGTGTCTGGAGCATTCTTCCTCAAGTCATTGTGACGTTCAGCGTTCTAATTTTGAAAACTCATCTTTCTCCAATAAGTCAAATTTTTTGAGGGGGAGGGGTGAAATTTTTAATACTTAACGGTTTTAGCATTAGAATTTACCAACTTTGAAAATACCGTAGTGCATTCCACAGTTTAAGTGAACTTAAAATATTTTAAAATAACAAAAGCAGCAACGCTTTCCCACCTCCTAGAGTTTGAGGAGAGATGGGCTGTGCCACATTTCTAGTATGTCAGACGGTGAGAAACTTCATTTCATTATAAGTGAAAGGAAATTCTAGCAATAGAATTCTCTAAGTTTGGAAGCTTTTCTGTGGTACTTATCACAGTTTGGGGTGTAGGGAAGTTCCTGTCTGCTGAATTTGTACTTTTATGAGAAAAAAACGTGAGCACCGTTGTGGTCAAGTTCCATAATTAAATGGAAAGCATCTTTAGGCGTCTTGGAGCACAGCCTTAACATTTCATCTATTCAAAGAAGAGGTAATGAGAAGCTTCTCCCATCTTTGCTGTGCTTGACCATGGTATAGGGTTTTGTTGTTGTTGTTTTTAACCAGAAACAGGATTGCCTAATCTTCCTAGTTAGAAAATGCAGCAAGAGAATGCCCCCGGGCAATAGGTTATTTTTATATTAAATTGCATCGTCTTTAATTTCATTTTGATTATTATCACATTTTTATTATCACAACATCACAATATTGTGTGACTGTATTTCCTTATGTTGACTTTTCTTCCAAAGGGTTAAAACTGGGTTGAGGGTTAGAGGGGAGAAGCAGGCACCTGGGAGCTAGCGCCCAATTGGCAGCCTCGTGTAATATATAATTTGCCTAAAATCGCGCGCAGAGCACCAGCTTTTGTTTTCTAATTGATTTACGGTTTGAGCCACTTTTACCTCGTCCCCCACTGTCCTGCGTACCGGTGCCAGCGAGTACATTACCGTGAGCGATGATAAATTGCCGTGCACTTGTGATGCTAATGCGTCAAGAGTAAAAACTGCATACTACATGGGGCTTCGTGCATTAACCGTGGTGCAGAGACAATGCAGCCGATTGCATGGGTGTCTCGGAAATCACCGTTTGTTCATTTGATCACTTACTGCAATCTGTCCATCAGCCTGTAATGGAAACCGAAGATTAAAATTATACCGTTATAGCTTTTAATTTCTTAATTGAGACAAAGTTTTTTAAGTGCTCAAAAGGTCTAAGGTGTGTGTGGGGAGAGTGTTATGGATCGAGAACCTGAGATGCTTAAAATTTTCTCCAGTGTGTGAAATTTGGGATATTTTTATCAAATGATCTTTTGTCTAGAGAAAAAAAAAAGTAGTGAAGTTTAAATGTGCCGTCTCAATTTTATCTTCATTATATTTATTTGTAAAATTTAATTCATAATTTACAGAACTGTATTTTTTCTTGATTTTCTGTATTTGAGCTGCATCTGGCATGTGTGTGATTCATTTGCACATAACAAATTGATTTCCTTCTAAATGATTTTAAGTCAGAGGTTAATGAGAGAAGTTTCAGTTTATTCTAGTACCTTTAATTGCTCCTTTTACTGAGGTAAGAAGAGCTTTGGACTCTTTGTAAGGGCTGTCCCACACAGTATGAGACAGGATGTGGAGGCAGGTGGGACCTGACTTGGGCTCTGGGTTTCTGTGTTGATCAGATACTCATCGTGCGGGTGTGCCTACCTTTTGTAAACTCAGTCCACCTTAAATTTTATTTGTGTGCCTTGTCTGTGGGCCCTGGTATCAGAATACAAGCAGCAGATTTATGGTGGCTGCTGGGCACCACAAATTAAGTTGACAGTGATGTATGAGCACATAATAGCACGATGAGCCCTCGGTAGCGCGGCTGGACGCCTCCTGCTTCATTTGGCTCTTGTTAGGATCCGTTAGGCAGCTAAATAATGAAATTCTGCTGACTGATTTCTGTCTTCCCTTTTTCTCTTTTCACCTCTGCTTTCTAAAACTTCCTCATTCCCAGACCCATCCTCATGCCCACAAACTGCCCTTGAAGGACTCCTTCACTTACGAGGACTACAGGTTGGTGTGTGGGAGGGTGATGGGGGGGGTGTGCATGTGCATGAGGCATGTGTTGGAGGGTGGTTCCTGTGAATTTGGGGTCTCAGAAGTGCGAAGAGCTTTGATAAGAAGTGGTTTGCATGACCATTTAAAGCCTTTAAAAAAAAAAGAAGTCTTTCCCAAGTTTCTCCGGACAGCTGGGGTAAGTAGCCGCATTTTCATAGCCATGTGGAAATTTCCACTAACCTGTATTGGTGGGGATTAGTTGTTGTAGCCAAGTGTTGCCTGAGATTAACATTAGTGTGGGGAGGTCTGGAGGATCTTTTTTCTTTCTAAGTAGACTATTTTAGTGCTTTGAAGTAGGGGCTTTTTTTTTTTAAACAAAAAGATTCAGTGTAGCACACAGCATAGTAAAAAATAGCATTCCACATTTTGAAACATTCTTAGAGGATTTCTGATCAGAAAGGAGTTATGTTGCTTGCTTTTCACTGAGGCTGCAAGGAGGAACAGAGTCAGCGTTTGTGTGAAAGAGGCCTGGGGTCCCCCTGGCCGCCCAGCTCGGGACCTGCAGAGGACTGGCCAGCTCTGGTCTCAGCCAGCCCTCCTACCAGGCCACTTTCTTCCCCAGAAGCACCCCCACCCTTAACTGCTGACTCCTTGATTGCCCCTGGCTTCCTTTCCTTCCATTCCCTCCCCCCACCAACCAACCCTAAAAGTAAATTGTAAATGACGATGAAGGTGGCCACTTGTCACCTTTGCAACTTAGGAAAGAATTTTGAGAAGTCAGGTACCTCGATTTTGGTTGAACTGTGACTGCCCTGGGCTCTCTGATGTGCCGGCCCTAATCAGCCTCTTTTCTTTGGATTGTTGCAGGTGGGCGGTCTCTTCCGTTATGACTCGACAAAACCAGATTCCCACGGAGGACGGCTCCCGGGTGACCCTGGCACTTATTCCCCTGTGGGACATGTGCAACCACACCAGCGGCCTGGTGAGCACCCACTGCCCGAGTCGTGTGTAGTCGGGACAGGGCGGGCTTCCTCAGGTCACCCTCCCCACCGCCACTCTTGGGTCCTGCGTAGTCGGGAAGGGGCGGGCTGCCTCAGGTCATTCTCCCCGACCTCCCCTCCCAGAGGAGCAAACAGAACCAAACCTGCCACCTGCCCTGCCCCCCTCGAGTAGAGGCTGGGGGTTTTCTCCCTGTGTTTATTACTTAATCCTGAAGACGGGAGTCTTATGTCACTTTCAGAAGCCACAATGAACAGCATTTATGTTCTAAGCCTAGACATGCATTTTCTTATCTAAGGACCACAGACTAAACCCAAGTTTCTTTTTCCCGATTCTTTAAAAAATACTGATTTATTAAAAAAAAAAAAGAAAGAAAGAAACCTATCTCCTTCCTGCTGTTTCCTCCTGTGTTACTGGTTTTCTCTCCTTGCTGACTGATTTCCAGTTCCTTAAGCTTCTCTGATTCTCTTCTGTCCCCTGGCCCACTCCTTCACCTGATAGGCAAACACGTCCTCAGCCCCCTCGATTAACCTGGTGTTAATTGTCCTGGTGCCCCTGGCGGTGGGGCGGGGGAGGTGCACTTGGCCTCAGAGGACGCTAAGGAGACAGGGAGATGCCGAGATGATGGTTAGTCAGGACGCGCAGAGGAGTCTGCCTCTGTGGCTCAGCGTGCTTTCAGCCGTGAGCCACAGAGGAGAGTGCTGCTCTGTGCAGAGACGGTGTCCGAGAGAGGTTTCCTGAAATCAGTGTCGGAAAGGTAGTCAACTTCAGGATGTTTTGAACTTATATGTTATAATCATATACTGGTTTGGTTAGTTTTTTGTTCATCTTTTCTCACTGTCAGCTTTCTTGGTTATTATTAGCAGTATTATAAATAGATTATAAAAATGCTGCAAATGAGTATTTTACATGTAATTCCACAAAATGGCCAGAACACATGTAACATTTGCCAAACACTTAAGATAGAACACCCTAGTGCTAATCTGGGAAGGTCTAGCAACCAGTACACTCTTAGACTGTAGAGAAGAAGACTTTTTTAATTGTACTTTCGCCTTAATTTAGATATGCTTAATTAGCCGTTTTGAGGTGTTCTTAGCATATTTTATCATTTATTTTCATTAATAAAATTTTACATTTTGCTCTTTTCCTTTTCTTTCAGAGCTGTTTTGAACTGATTATCATATTGAAGTTTTAAAATTTTTCGAATAGCTTTTAATCTTTGGCTGTAGCATTTTTGTTTTTCTTCTTTTGGATTAAGACGTTGGTTCCCAGACTTGATTGATTGTTGGGGTTTATTCTTTTCTTTCTTAAATGTAAAAAGCACACATTTATTGTAAACAAAACCTGTGAACCAAAACAGAAGCCTCTGCAACGTGAAGCTCAGGGTTCCCCGCCAGTACCGGGCCCCATGATCTGTCCCACTCGGTGGCTCCTGGGCAGCTGGCCACTGGCTTTCTGAGAATCTCTCCATGCATTTGCCCGTTCACACACTCACACACAGACTGGTTTTATGTTGCTTTCATGTATACTACTCACATTTTCCCCCTAAAAGTTAAAAAAGTTTATCTCGTAATAAAATTACTGAATTGACGATGATGCTCATGCTGTCTTTTTCTACACTCTTCACCAAGTCTTTAAGCCACCGCAGCCCGGCAGGAACACTGCTGACCTTGAGAAGGCTCATGTGAGATGTTAGTACTTTTCCTTCCAGTGGTTACTTTCTCCACATACTTAATTCTTTCTGCTGCACCTTTGTTGAACTGTTTGCCATCATAATTGTAAGGCTTCATGGGAAATTCTGTCTGGGAGGATTTCAGAATCTGTTTTAACACTGTGAAGTTGCATGTCATACATCTGAACAGGTAATCTCTTTTTTAATGTGAGGTATTTGAAATTAAGGCTTAGCTTTTCAGACAGTAGATTGCTTCTCTGTGTGTGTCTGTCCTGACAGCCATTGTCTGTCTGATCTTTGCCACTGAGGGAGGAGACAGAAATTAGTAACCGGGCAATGCTGCGCGCTTCTGACAGTGTGCCCGCACCTGGTTATGGGGGCAGAAATGGAAGAGTCAGGTTCTGTGACAGTGATTCCAAACCAGCAGCAGCGAAGAAGATCGTGAGGAAGGAAGGGGCTGGCTGGGTGGCTGCCCCGGGCTTGCCGGAGCCTGGCGCAGGGGAACCACTCCCGTCCATAGAGAGAAGCACACAGACGAGTCTGCAGGCATCGTGTTGAGCTGTATCTGAATTCTGCATGCCTGGGTCAGAACCGGGAGGGGGCGCCGGTCTGCCTGCCCTTCCTTGAGGGCGGTCCGTTTATACAGAGAAGGCCGCTTCCCAGCCGTCTGGGGCCCCTGTACTCGTACCCGCAGGTGGAGCATGTTGGACGATCAGCCCTTGGGTTTGAGTCGTGCCTCTGCCAGTCAGGATGAGAATGGCTTTGGGAGGTTCAGGCAGAACCGAGGGAGGTTCTTCCCCAAGGCCTTTTTGTTTGAGTGTTGAAAAGTCTGAAACATTTAGCTGCGCATCAGGCTTCAGTCTCAAGGGGAAGCCCAGGTGTTTGCAGTGGCAGAAAAGCACCTGCTCGGCCCGTGACCCTGAAACCTGCACACGCCCACCGCGGGGCCTCTGCACTGACTGCCCCGCTGCCTCCTCAGGCCATGATTTCATTTATCAAGTGTTTAAGCTGTTCTGTAAGTGAAAATGAGCCAGGACAGCTGGCTTCACGACATGCTTGTTGCTTTCCTGTTTCTCACTGGTCTTTGCAGATCACAAGTGTACGGATTTCTCGGTGTGTGTCTACTCAGCTATTGGTTCTGAGGATGCTGGGTTTAGAGAGTAGTGTTGTCTGGCCTGCCTTTCCCTAGACTCGGAAGTAATCTTTTGAGCTGTTGACACCTTTTTTTAGGAAATAGCACGTGAAGCTGTATTGAATTCTGATTCTCCGGGATAAAATGGGGAGATCAGACTTATTAATGAGCATTTACAGACACTCTAGAGCTTCCCTGGTGGCTTAGAGGGTAAAGAATCCACCTGCCAACGCAACAGATGCAGGTTCGATCCTTGGGTTGGGAAGATCCCCTGGAGAAAGAAATTGCACCCCACTCCAGTATTATTGCTTGGGAAATCCCATGGACAGAGGAACCTGGCGGGCTACAGTCTATGGGGCCACAGAGAGTCGGACACGACTAAAGTGACTGAGTTTACACGCACAGACCCTCTAAGATATGGGGGGCTGCCCTGAGGGACCGTATTCTTCCCCTGCTGGAGGTTGCTTTGTCAGGCAGATGTTGTCAAGGGCAGGGGCAGTGTCAGGTGTTAGGCACGGTGAGCCAAGCTGCAGGCCCAGAGGTGGCTGCAGGTCTGGCTGGCAGGGGCAGGTGCACAGATAAATGCCCTGCTGTGGAGTGGGAGAGGCTTTGGGGGGCATGGAGGGAAGGTGGGATGAGGGGAGGCCTCCAGAGAGGCCAGGGCTCAGGCTGAACAGGGGCTGAAGGCAGCTGCAAGCACGAGGCAGCGGGGACAGTGGCCAGGGTGGCAGGTCCAGAGGCCGTGAGGAGGCACAAGGCTCCTTGAAAACTGGCCTTGCTCCAGAATTTGGATCTTTTTTTCTGAAGGCAAAGGAGAGCACCACTGAAAGGTTGTAAACAAGAAGTCAACAATGTATATCCCCAGGGATGCAGGAGGGCCGGTGCAGGAATTTGAGACCAGTTGGGAGGGTTTTGCACATGATAAGCCAGGCACGAACAAGCAGGGGGGCGATTGGGCAGATGGAACCCAAAGGGCGACCTGGAAGGTGACATGCTGACCAGCTGAGGCCCAGAGAATTAAGTGGGGATGTAAGTGCTGGGACTGCAGTGTTGCTTCCCGCGCCCCCGCCCCCAGTACAGGAGCGATGAGAGATGCAGGGTTTCCGTGTAGTCAGTGATTGGGGGGTTTAGAAACTCACAGTATAGCCTTCAGCATAAAGAAAGTGCATAGGATGCACCTAAGCTGTTCTCTTTTTCTTTTGCTTGTCTGAAAGTTTGAATTTCTTTAGTTTTAGAGTAAAATATGTATATAATTTGGAAACAGGATTTTTCTTTTCCCTGATTCTTGATCCAGTAGAAGACTCACATTGGGTTCTTAGTGGCCAAATAGGAGAAAAAGATGCTATTTCCAAGTCAGTTACAGGCTTCCCTGGTGGCTCAGACGGTAAAGCCTCTGCCTACAATGCTGGAGACCTGGCTTTGATCCCTGGGTCAGGAAGATCCCCTGGAGAAGGAAATGGCAACCCACTCCAGTATTCTTGCCTGGAAAATCCCATGGATGGAGTAGCATGGTGGGCTACAGGTGGGCTACAGTCCATGGGGTCGTAAAGAGTTGGACACGACTGAGTGACTTCACTTTCACAATTCTGGGATCCTGCTTCATCCTTGGGGAGCGCTTGTTCTGTGTTGTGGGGTTGGGGGTGGATGGGCTTAAAGGCAGTAACTATGTAACGAATAATTGTATTTGGTTGAGACCAGCAAGGGATAATGTGTACATTTTCCGAAGGGTATGTCCCTCATTGCAGGTTTGGGGTCTTGCAGGAGGATGTCTGGTGTGAACAGAATTAATGAAAATAACTCTGCTCAGTTTGATGAAGCAGGGCCGAATGTACCCCTTTAAGTAGCTTTGGGTGTTTCTTATCCTCTAATGGCCAAAAAAAACAAAAGGCCCTTCTGAGCCAGAGCACTCAGATGCTGTCCTGTCCCCCTCCCTCCCGTGTGCAGATCACCACCGGCTACAACCTGGAAGATGACCGCTGCGAGTGTGTGGCCCTGCAGGACTTCCGGGCCGGAGAGCAGGTGGGTTCCGTCCGAGACCCTCAGCTCACACTGTGCGAGATTTGTGTTTAAGGCTTGTTTGAGGAGCATGTTCTAGGACCCAGAACCAGGATAAACACTTCGTGCTCTGCGTGGGACCTTTGGGCCCGCCAGGGAGAAAGATTTGCACAGCTGCCCTACTGTGTGTAACACTGTCCACTGAAAACCAGCTCTGTGTTACGACAGTAGAACAGATTTCTTCCATTATATAAACTGCATTGCTTTCATACCTTTCTCTGTGGATTAGAACCTTCTTTATATGAAGGCTATGTATTTAAGTGGCAAAACCATAAGGGAAGCGGGACCCACAAGAGCTGTCTTCTTATACTTTCTCTTGAACCTGTTTTCAGTAATCATTGGGGTGGGGGTGGGCGGGGCTCAGCCTCTCAGTCCGCTTGCAGATATGCAGGTAAGAACACCTATACTCTGTCAGCCGTGAGCAAGATCTGACACAGGCCACTGACATTCTCGCGGAGACAGAGTGAAAAGTGTCAGCCTAACCAAGTATCTGGAGGAGAAGTTCATCACCCCTCTGCTACTTGCAGAATTGCCGCAGCCTCTAGAAATGGGTTTCCACCAGACACTCTGGTGGTCAGAGGAGGGGAGAACAAGATGAATTGTAACGTGCAGTTGTAAAGGGACAGTATCTGTGAGCCTGCCGGGAGGGGTTATGATAGAGACCAGGTCGGGGTCTGGCTCCTCTGTGTGCTGGGAGGCCTGGGGGGGCGCTCTCCTCCCCCGGCTGGCCGGCCCTGCACACGGGGCCTTCAGAACAGGGTGTGGTTCCTTCAGGGCTGTCCATCCTTAGTGTAAAGTCCCGCTAAATGTATGAGAACTGACCCTTTGCCCTGCTTTGTACTGAGAATGGATGTTAAGTTTCTTTTATATCCCTTTATTTTTTCTTTACTGCATCTCAGATTTACATTTTTTATGGCACTCGGTCAAATGCAGAGTTTGTGATCCACAGTGGTTTTTTCTTTGACAATAATTCACACGACAGAGTGAAAATAAAGCTTGGAGTGAGTAAAAGTGACCGGCTCTACGCCATGAAGGCCGAGGTCCTGGCTCGCGCTGGCATCCCAACGTACGTAGACAGTCTGTCAGCTCTCTCCTATGGTCCTTGAAATACTTCCAGTTGCAGAGTGTTTAATTGGCGAGTTAACGCAACTCCTCCGCTGTAGTTTGTCTTAATCCCTTTATCCCTATTATACTGCGAATTTAAACCATTAGATGTATGGTGATTTACCAGCGTTTTCAGATCAACATAATCGTGTCGTTGAAAGCATCCCACAGTCAGTTCCAGGGGATGTGGCCTGAAATCCTCCTTCAGTTAAATCGGTGCCTCCATGTCATTAATGCCTTTCACCTTGAAAAGGTTAATGACCTGGATCAATTTGTTTCATTTAATTCTTTGCCACCATTAGTTTCTGTAATGAAGTCACAATCCTCAGTGATTTCAAGAATTTCTGGTTAAATTTTTTAAGATTTTCTTGCATTTGAGGTGCAAAATGATAAAGAAGACAAGAATTATGATTTATTGGTTCTCCAGGGAATGGAGGAACCATTCTTAATGAAAATGGATTATCTAGACCTTTTTTTTATTGAACTTGTCAATATTTGATTAATGATTAAAATGTGAACTCAACATAAATTATCGTTACCCTCTTGTTAGGAACCGTGGGTGTGCTGGGTTCTCCAGCATGTCGTGTGCCCCGAGGTGAAGGCTGTCAGACCGGCGACCGACCGCTGGCAGTGGCGGTCCCCGCCGTCCTCCCGGGCCAGCCCAGCCCTGCCGCATCTTGCCAGGACTGAACGCTGTGTATTTAGAATTGGGGGGAGAAGCACGGGGGCCTCTGGGTGGCCTGGCGCTCCCTGAGGGTCACCACACCGAGGGCAGGCTTAGAGATCTCCCTGAGGAGCGGGCGGGCAGGAGTGGGCTCCCGGGACTGATGCGGCCTCTTCTCTTGTCAGCTCCAGCGTCTTTGCCCTGCATTTCACGGAGCCGCCCATCTCCGCCCAGCTGCTAGCTTTTCTCCGAGTTTTCTGCATGACCGAAGGTAAATCATCTCAGGGAAAAAAAATGTTGACTTTTTTTTTTTTTTTTAAATTCATGAAGTGTGAGGCAGAGGGATTCAGATTAAAGATAAAACTGCTTAAAATTAAAGCACTTTGGGGGAGGAGGTAAGATGGTAATATTGGAAAAAGAAGAAAATGATGTTTCATCCTGGAAGTTTTTTGTTAAATCCTTGATGTGTTGTCAGTATTCGCTTGTAATAAACAAATAATTCTCTACTGCCTTAGGAAGAAACATATAACATCTTTGACTATCTAACTGTATCAGATTCTACATTTGTAGACGGGAGTTTTTGATGTGTTTATTTACCTGGAATGACAGAGCCTCGGTGTCTGGACGAGTGAGGGGGCAGTTGTCACTGAAGCTGTGGGGTCGGCTGGGGCCTCTGTGGGCCAGAGGCCTTCATCTGTTAACCAGCTCTGTGGTTTGGATCCAAAATCGCCAGCAGGCCTTTTAATGCCAGGCATCCAGTTGGAGTACATAACACTGCAAACAGAACCTGTTTACATTGCAAAATATTCTCGTCAACAGCCTCTTACTTCAGGCACAAAAAGAGTTTCATATATATATATATATATAGTATTGAGCATTGATTTTATGTTTCTGTAAGATAAGCCACTTGGGGTTTCTGGTACTGAGATGTGACCTATTGCGGTCATGTTTCATTCTTCATTGGAAAATACACTCCTCCAAATCCCCTGGTCCTGAGGTTCCATTGTTAATTGTGTGTGAGTTTGCTCTTGTCGTAAAGCACCTTGGATCCTGTGCACAACAGATTGGGTGGGAAAGAGTGAGCAAGCGAGCAAGTGCCCCCTGATTGAACAGACAAGTGTGAGGCTGTCCGAGCATTGGAGCGAGGGCAGCTGGGCCGGAGCAGAAATGCCGGCCCCTGGAGGGAGCCTGCTGGGCTCTGCCACCCGGCTCCCTGTCTTCATGTCCGCAGCCAGAGAAGTGCTGCCCGGATCTGGCTGGTCATCGGGATGGAGGTGGGAGAATCTGAGTCCCAAAGCAGAGAGAGGTCACTTGGACCCCAACTACAGAGCCCAGAGACATGCACGATGGTCCTCATTCCTTGTTCATAGCCACACTGCTCTGGACTCCCCGTCACTTGAGTGAGAGCTTGTGCTTCTGGGTGTGGTGGTGAGCCATCACTCCAGCTTAGTGGACACGAGTTTACGGTTAACTGTGGGCTTTTCTTGCGTATCAGGTAGGGTTACAGAGTTGAGTGTCACATGTCACAGTTTATGGTCTGAAGAAGCTTATAACTAAGAGCAATGATGACGATGACGACCCCTGGAGTCTGGGAGCCCCACTCTGTGCGGGGCTCTTGTAATAAACAAATAATTCTCTACTGCATTGGGAGAAAACTTACAGATAATCTTGGATTATCTAACCGTGTCAGAGTCTGCATTTACAAAGGACTATGGTGCAGGCTGTTCATTCTCAGCCACCTTGTGGGAGGGAGGCAGGGCTTCCCACTTGACTGACATAGAAACTCCTGTGCCATGAGGAGAGGAACTTGGTCACTCAGCTCACAGGCAGTGACCTGGACTTGAGAGCCTGTGCCCAGGCCCCCTGTGGCTCCTGCTGGTTTGCAGGAGTTGCGTCCATGGAAGAGGTCCTTGCGCTGCGGGGCCTTTGACACGGAGTCAGACTGGGGGCCACCAAACCACGCTCTCATGGTGGTTGGGGTGGCGGAGAAGGGGGGCGGTGAGGAGCCCTGTGAGTGCAGAGAATCCAGGATGGGTCTGTGAGTCAGGGAAGAGGGGAAAGAAGCCTGCTCCCGGAGGCTGTGTTCATTTCCCGAGTGTTGCGGAAAGGTGGATGGCCTTTCCTAGGTTTCATCTCCAGTGTGTGAAGTCAGGTCGGTTTCACTGAAAAGCAGCAGAGAGAAAGCTCTGCTTCAGCTCCTTGGCTTCCCAGCATTCATTAAAGGGTGAAACTCGAGTAGCTTGAGGAAGAAAAAAGATAGGAACCTTAGTATTGGGGACTTCTAAAAAGATACCTCTTCCACCCAAGAAGTTTATATTCTTTATACAAAGAATAAAACTATAGGCTCAAAAATGTAAAAATCCTGAATTTTTTCATGATCTTTTGCTAACAAACGCAACTTAATAAATTTGTTTTTGAATATTAGATTAACTTCTATTAAAAAAAAACCCTGCTTTTGAATCGTTTTAGGTTCGTTGATTCTCTTTAGTTTCTCTGCAGTCACAGACAGTTTGTCATGTCAAGACAATTGATGCGTTCTTTGAATCATTCTCACTAATACTAATAAAAGTTTGGTTTGCTGGCAGCAGAAGTTCTTCCATTTGAATTGTAAATAGTGACAGCTGTGGGGCATTTTGCTCTGAAAGAGACACTGTCTCATAATTACATAAGAAGCACGGGTGTGCTTCTTGAGCGTGAATAGGATCGGCACGTTTTGGTCTTTTGAAGATAATGTGCCAGGAGATAAAGTGCTCAGAGCAGTTGCTGAATTCTTTCCTCTTCTTACATGTATTTGAAGGTAATTGAGATGTGCACTTGTGTTTATTTGTAATTCCTATTTAAATGCCTGACAAGTGAGGGGTATAGGCACATTTTTTTCATTAAGATTTTTCTGGTCCATTTTCTTGTTTCACTTTGTGGTTTACTTGTTACAAGATGAGACAGATAGCTTTGTCAGGTCAGCCACTGGAACTGGTACCATCAGATTTCAATCTGGAAGGGTCACTGGGCCCTTGTGCTGCTGTTTGTCTTCCCTGATTGCATTGCTCACCTGGATGTCTCTTCTACCCAGTAGGTGTGACTGGGCTCACGGTTTGTGGGAAGGGTGTTCTCAGAATAAGGGGTGTGTCTCTCCAGATGGTCTTTAAGAAGCATCTTCTGAAACCATCTAAAGGCTCTCAGGACCCCTCTTAAAAGCAATGAGACGCGGAGTGCTGGCCAAGCAAGGCTTGATCTGGATGCCGATCAAAGAGACCTCCCCGCTTTTTCCTTCCCTGAGACAGGGCAAGCTCTGACCCTGCTCCGACTGACCGGGGAGAAGGGAGCACTTCGCCACGGGCGAGGACGCTGCTGGGAGGCTGTTTGGTGAGGTGGCCGCTGGTTAGTATGAAAGGAGTGCTGTTTCCCTAACAGACACTGTTTGCTTCCTGTAGAGGAGCTGAAAGAACACTTGCTGGGAGACAGTGCCATTGACAGAATCTTCACCTTGGGGAACTCTGAGTACCCCGTCAGCTGGGACAACGAGGTCAGACTGTGGACGTTTCTTGAAGACCGAGCCTCGCTTCTTCTGAAAACATATAAGACAACCATTGAGGTGATTCAGTTGATCAAGCAAGGATTTGTGCTTTGTCATGTTTTAAAAGATTTTTCATGAGAGATTCTTTTTTATTAAAAGTTTATTTATTTCAATTGGAGGCGATTTACTTTATAATATTATAGTGGTTTTTGCCATACATTGACATGAATCAGCCATGGGTGTGTATGTGTCCCCCATCCTGAATATCCCTCCACCTCCTCCGTATCTCATCCCTCAGAGTCATCCCAGTGCACCAGCCCTGAGCACCCTGTCTCATGCATTGAACCTGGACTGGCAATCTATTTCACGTATGATAATATACATGTTTCAATGCTATTCTCTCAAATCATCCCACCCTCGCCTTCTCCCATGGAGTCCAAAAGTCTATTCTTTACATTTGTGTCTCTTTTGCTATCTTGTATATAGGGTCATTGTTACCATCTTTCTAAATTCCATATATATGTGCTAATATACTGTATTGGTGTTTTTATTTCTGACTTACTTTACTCTCTGTAATAGGCTCCAGTTTCATCCACCTCATTAGAACTGATTCAAATGCATTATTTTTAATGGCTGAGTCACATTCCATTGTGTTTATGTACCACAGCTTTCTCATCCATTCGTCTATTGATGGACATCTAGGTTGCTTCCATGTCCTGGCTATTGTCAACAGTGCTGTGATGAACACTGGGGTACACGTGTCTCTTTCAGTTCTGGTTTCCTCGGTGTGTATGCCCAGCAGTGGGATTGCTGGGTTGTATGGCAGTTCTATTTCCAGTTTTTTAAGGAATCTCCACACTGTTCTCCGTAGTAGCTGTACTAACTTGCATTCCCACCAACAGTGTAAGAGGGTTCCCTTTTCTTTGCATCCTCTCCAGCATTTATTGTTTGTAGACTTTTTGATAGTGGCCATTCTGACCAGCATGAAATGGTACCTCATTGTGGTTTTGATTTGCATTTCTCTGATAATGAGTGATGTTGAGCATCTTTTCTCATGAGAGATTCTTAAATGTAAATTACTGTAATTCTTTAGCAAAATCATTGCGTATTTGACATTTTTCATTCAACTTATTTGGAGAAGGAAATGGCAACCCACTCCAGGATTCTTGCCTGGGAAATCCCATGGGCAGAGGAGCCTGGTGGGCTACAGCCCACCAGGTTGTAGAAGAGCTGGGCACGACAGCAACTAAACAACAAGAGCCAAATTTAACTTACTAATGTTTTTCTACTTAACACGTTTACCCTCACCAAAAGAGCCACAAGGCATTATTGATTAGAAGATAAATTTTTAAATTCTTTAATGCTTTTTTATAATTTGTAATTCATATGATACAAGCAAATGTAAGTTTTTATTTGTGCTTTCAAAGTTTCCTCCTGGGTCACTTGACTTCAAATACCCATCATTCATCCAACATCCAAGCACTGTGTGATTTAGGCTCCTCTTTTTTGTTTGACCATCATTTATTTAGATATAATTTACATACAGTGAAATTCATACTTCTGAAGTGTATGCTTGGGTGTAAGTATACAGTCATGCAGCCACCCCCACAATCGAGTTCCCGAACCTTCTCCCCTCCCCACCCCCCAGTTTCCCGTGTGCCCTCGTCCCCGGCAATAACTGGCGTGCCTTCCGCTGCTATAGTTTACCAGTTCAGCGACTTGTGATAGTTGATTTTGCTGTTTCCATTTCCAGGAAGATAAGTCCTTCTTGAAAAACCACGACCTTTCCGCCCGTGCCACCATGGCCATCAAGTTGCGCCTAGGTGAGAAGGAGATACTGGAGAGAGCTGTCAAGAGCGCGGCCGCGAACCGGGAGTTCTACCGGCGGCAGATGGAGGAGCGCGCGCCGCTGCCCAAGTACGAGGAGGGCGGCGCCGGGCTGCTGGAGGGCGTGGCGGACTCGCAGCTGCCGCTGGTGCTGAGGAACCTGGAGGGGGAGGCGGGCGCGCAGGAGGCCTTGACCCTCAGCGAGGCGGTCCGCAGGGCCCAGGCCGCAGAGCACGGGCTCGTCAACGGCGAAAGCTCTATCCCCAACGGGACCAGGTCAGAGAAGGAAACTTTAACTCAAGAGGAAAGTAAAAGAGCGGCTGGAGACGCCAAAGAACCTTCTTCCGACAGCGCCGAAGACGTTGCAAAGTAGCCCCGGGTTCGGCCGAGGTTATGAACAGGCCCGTTTACATCGCTGTGTTTCCCTGTTCACGGTTTTCTTTCTGCTGAGAGAAAAATATGTTTTTGCTGCTTTATATAAAAATGATTTTTTTAAGTTATTTAAAAAATCTAGCTTCCCTTTCTGATTATGATTGCCATCTTGCTTCTAGGCCAAACCAACCAGTTGCCCAAGCAGAACACAGAGGGGAGAGGCGCCTCGGAAGGTTCTGCAGGCCCTCTGCTGGCAGACACCTTTTCTTCCTGGGAAAGGATGCCGCTCCCGGTCCGCTGTGCTGCTGTGGGCCTGGCCTCAGCAGCCAGGGGCAGGCCCGCCCCGCCTCCTGCCTGACGGGGCCGCTCGGGGGTGCCCAGCGGAAAACGGGCTTGAGGTTAGGGAACCTGGGAGCCTGGGCAAAAGAAATGAAATCCTCTCATTTTTTTTTTTTTCCTAAAAAAATAATGCCCCAGTACCAAAAGAAAAGGAAAGGTGGCAACCTTATTTTTAATAGTTTTAAGTGTTGATGATAATCCTAATGATATAAACACGCAGAGACACACACACACACACACACACACACATATCTAGTGATTTCTAAAGATTTGTTTACTTTGTGTTTTGTTTTACTGTGCTAAGAACTTGTCCTTCCTCCTGGAATCAAAGTAGGACATGCGTATCCTGCCCCTGAATTTCCGCGTTGGCTCTGATTGTGAAGCGGTGAGTTCGCCCTCCACCCTGGCTCGGAGCGCCCGTGAGGGCCCCGCGCTGTGTTCAGGCGAGGCCGCTCCGGCTTCTCTGGTTGTCGCAACAAGCTAGAGATTTTCAAAGCTACACTTTTGAGTAAAAAGCCTTATTAAAAGGAAAACGTGATTAATATTTTTGTCTATTCCTTTTCTTTGGAGCGTGACAGGCCTCTTGAGTCGAAAGTGAAAGTGTTAGTTGCTCAGTCCTGTCCTGCTTTTTGTGGCCCCAGGGACTGTAGCCGGCCAGGCTCCTCTGTCCATGGGAGTTCCCAGGCAAGAATACTGGAGTGGGTAGCCATTCCCTTCTCCAGGGGATCTTCTGGGCCCAGGGATTCAACCCAGGTCTCCTGCATTGCAGGCGGATTCTTTACCTTCTGAGCCACCAGGGGAGCTTTTAGTAAACCCTGCTGCTCTCCAACGGGCAGGTTGTGAACGTGACCTGTGCTGCGTGGGTTTGCTTCCCCTGGAGACTCAAGATGGGTGAGAAGCCTGTGTTCAGCACCCTCCCCTACCCGCAGTGGGAGCTCGGGTTCCGGCAGCACCAGGAACACTGGAAGGGGGTTCTTAGTGTCGGGGGAGGTAGAGGCTTGGGGTGGTGACTGGGGGTGGGGTGGGGTCCCTCCGCAGAAAGCCACCAGCCTTCAAGTTGCTCACTGCCAGTCATCCTCAACTTCATGTTGATATTTTCACGTCTCCGAAGCCCTATTAAGTACATCACTTATTTTTAAAAATGCCAAGTGAACTCTTCACCCGACCGTCTCAGTATCATCACTGCACACAGATGTCTCCAGGACGTTCTCAGGGTTTCTCCTTGGAGAAGACACAGCTCTGTCAACCACTTGCTTCATTCTCTACTGAGGACACCCTGCCTCCCCAAGCTTGGTGCATCAAGTGTACCCGCCGCGTTGGATACTCAGGGCAGGTTTCGTCTTTCCATGAGGTCGGCACGCGTTAACGTCCTGCGTTGTTCATGCGATCACGGTTTCAACTTCCTCCTAAGAGGCTGCCTGTGACACCAACTCTCCCATCAGCCCTTTACCGAACTCCTTTACCAAAGTATGAGTCTGGGAGACATACGTGGCTAACTTCCAAAAGGCAAAAGCACAGTGGTATTCAGGGAGTTTCCTGTCTGGAACAGAAGCCCCAGAGACAGGAATGCTTATGACTGATTGTAGATGAGTTTCCCATTGGATAACAGCTTTCAAGTCTAATGTGAAGTGTATCCTCTGAAAGGTGCATGTCCGGTACAGACAGACTAGCTTCATGAGATGGGATGGTGTCAAAATACTCCCTGGAGAAGATTCCAGTTGAGGTGGAGCTGGACTGGAGTAGGGACGCGCCCTGGTCCTTAGGCACCAATGGAGGGTGTGTGGGGGAATCCCACGCTCTGAGCTCAGTCCCTTAATTTACTTGGGAGGTGAGAGAATGGCACTACATTATCAGCAGTCCCTGCTTAAAAATTGGGAGACTGCTCTGTCCACTAATTCCACCAGGGTCTGCTTGTTAAGGATATTGGACCAGAAAGCAGGTTAGGCTCCAGGTTAGGCTCCAGTGGAGGAGACTCTGTAACAAAAATGGTGCTCATAGAACGCTTTCGATGTCGGAAGACGGTGTGTGAACAACGTGATTTCCTAGGTCGAGGAGAATCGCCCTGGCAGGACCCCAGTGGGGTCAGCAAGACCACAGTGCATGTAACCAGCCCCCTGTGCCCGAGAGGTAGGCAGCGCTCCCACACAGACACTTGGATTCACAACTGAAGGAAAAGTGATTAAATTGGCACTGAAGAGCCCTCACTGCCATCTGTCATGGAAATAGACCTTTCTCTCAAATCATTTTAAAGTTTACTTTCTTCTTAGTGCTTTTGGATAAGAGGCTGCTCAGGCTAGTCATTGGAAAAACGCCAGCTTCTGCTTCTGTTTCGTTAGCTCTGTGCGTTATTTGTGTAAACAGTTAGCAATTAAATTTCACCAGCCCTAGAAAAATCACCCCGTTTTTCCACGCAAGCTGGCAATCGATGGGTGATTTCCCCCAATAGTTTCTAGAATAGGCTCACTAAAAGATGTGTTTAATTTTTCTGAGAGATGGGGTAAGACATTAAAAATATAATATTCCCAGGTTCCCAACATACAGGGTTGTACTAAGTCAAACTTCCACTTAAAAAGGAGGGAATTTGTTTTCTGTAAATCCTCACTTAACTATATTTTTGGTGGTTAATGCATACATGTTGGAGTGAAAGAATTAAAAAAAAAAAAAACCCAGAGAAAGTACCTGCAACTTGGGTTCAGAACTAAAATAGCAGTGTCTGTAAAGAAAATCAGGAATCATGGTTACTGGGGGTTGGTTTAGGGGGTGAGTTTCAGAAAACCCAGACCGTGAAGCGTTGGCTGTAACCATGGCTACAGTGAGAGGCTCTTTCTGTGATATATTGTGCCACGTTCCCATTATTATCGATCTGGCAAAATGAACGTGTTTGTTAACAGGCTATAGCCAATCACCTGACCAAAGAATTGGGCTCACTTTTAAGTTTCAGGTAAGTGTAGAGTAGAATCCAGCCACCTCATTAAGGGTCACCCTACGGTTTCTTTTCATCAGTGGCACCTCGTGTAGTGTAAACCTAGAATCATGTGTGTAAATGGAATTTGAGGAACTCGGGTTGCATTCAGATGCACTGTCGAATCTGTTATTTAAATGAAGCTGCAGGGCTGGTCCTGGGTGTGAGGAGCCTCCCTGGAAGGAGGGATGGGACTCGGCACAACCCTGGCGAGTGGCCGGGGAGGCAGATCCCCACCGAGGGAGGCTGCTGTGCCTGTGGACCCGGACAGACCGCTGGCCATCGGAAGGGGTGCCTGACATGAGGAGCGTGTTCTAAGTGCCGGGGGCTGGTTTTATTCATCACAGTACAGGTGGTCCGTGCTGCCTGAGAGTGCAAGTTCTGGGGC
This sequence comes from Bos indicus, assembly GCF_029378745.1. Taxonomy (NCBI): domain Eukaryota; kingdom Metazoa; phylum Chordata; class Mammalia; order Artiodactyla; family Bovidae; genus Bos; species Bos indicus. Next base: position 64,470,986 of record NC_091780.1, on the reverse strand, counting down.
CCACAGTCCCAGGCTGCTCTCCCGGGCCCTGCAGACAGTCCCTGGGCATTTCTGTACTTGTCTTCAGGGTATCTTGTGCCTCCTACCTCCCGAGGGGACAGGGAAGACCGGATGAGGTAATGGGGATAAAAGCTTCTGGCACAGTGTTGGCTGCGTGCTAAGCATTCAGTGGATGTGAGTTATTACTATTTTGTCAGTCTGAGCCGCTCCCGGGAGGCAGGAAATGTTCGTGGGACTAGAGGTGGGGGGGGCTCAGGGGGTGGGGGGAGCACACGGGTCCCTGCTCTGCGGGCAGGCTGCTCGCATCTGTCCAACTGAGACAGGAACTTCAGACCCGGGCGGAGCAGCGGTCGTGTTCCTGGTGCGACACCAGGTTCTGTGTAACTCAGATTCCTAAGAAGCCTGGGCTGCCCCCAAGGTGGCAGGGCAGCCATTTGAACAAATAACCATCAGCCCGGGCAGAGCTCGCTGAGCTTCAAGAGAAGGGGGTGCTCTGTGCACTTGGGAACTCGGGGAAAAGAAGCGCTGGAGGATGTGGGACAGGCACATTCAGGGCTTCCCCTGGGGGCAGGGCAGTGTCTGGCGAACCCTACAGGAGGCTCCTGAACTGGGCTGGGGCTCAGGGACCCCCAGGAGAGCACCTGCAGAGTTTCACCCCCCTTGCAGCAAATGAACTTCAGATGGAAAAATGGAGTGGTGGCCAGCTGGTTTAAACACAAATGCCACCATCAGTATTTCCTATAGAAACACAGTAAAACTGCAGAGAAACCCGTGTTCATAGCCTCAGTCTGACTGTGGGGTTGGGAAAGTTAACCCAGATGCTCACACTCATTTCAGTGCCAACTCCCAGGCTTATTTACAGTCTCCTAGTGCCCTCTTACGACTCAGCTGTACCTGTGTGTGAGTCCATACACACACACACACACACATATGTATATGTATATACATATACACACGCATTTGGGCTTCCGAGGCAATGGCACCCCACTCCAGTACTCTTGCATGGAGAATCCCATGGACGGAGGAGCCTGGTGGGCTGCAGTTCATGGGGTCTCGAAGAGTTGGACACGACTGAGCGACTTCACTTTCACTTTTCACTTTCATGCACTGGAGAAGGAAATGGCAACCCACTCCAGTGTTCTTGCTGGGAGAATCCCAGGGACTGGGGAGCCTGGTGGGCTGCCGTCTATGGGGTCGCACAGAGTCGGACACGACTGAAGCGACTCAGCAGCAGCAGCAGCAGCAGGTGGCGCTAGTGGTAAGAAAGTGAAAGTGAAAGTCGCTCAGTCGTGTCTGACTCTTTGCGACCCTATGGACTATACAGTCTATGAAATTCTCTAGGCCAGAATACTGGAGTGGGTGGGTAGCCTATCCCTTCTCTAGGGGATTTTCCCGACCCAGGAATTGAACCGGGTCTCCTGCATTGCAGGCGGATTCTTTACCAACTGAGCTATGAGGGAAGCCCAGTAGTAAAGAACCCGCCTGCCAATGCAGGAGACATCAGAGACGCAAGTTCCATCCCTGGCTCAGAAAGATCTCCTGGAGGAGGAAATGGCCACGCACTCCAGTATCCTTGCCTGGAGAATCTCATGAACACAGGAGCCTGGCGGGCTACAGTCCATGGGGTCGCAAAGAGTCAAGACACGACTGAGCGACTAAGCACAGCACAGCTCCTCACGTCAGACCCCCAGCTCAGAAAGCCAGTGCTGTCATAGACCCTGTGCCATCATAGTTAGGCGTGTCTGCCCCTAACTGCCAGCAGCTCGAACAAAGGTGGTGTTTCACAGAAAAGCATTTCCAGTGTGCATTTTGGCGGACTCAGGTGCCAAGGGTTCTGAGGTGGACAGCAGCCTGGTTGGGTGTGTTCCTGCCACTTGTTGAGAGGCCGGGGGAACCGTTAACTCGTGGGTCCGCAACACTGACGAAAGCTCCCGAGTGTTTCAGGCGGCGGGCCTCGCTCTCCCCTGTAAGATACCTGGGTGGAGTCCTCAGAGTGCCAGGAGAGCCTGACCTTCCCACTTGTCCTTGTGGGGGCAGAGTGGCTGTCTCCTCCAGATACTCAGCCCTGCGACGTGAGTGGGGGGCGCTCCAGCCAGGCTGAGCAGGGCCCCACGGGACCCAGCGGTTTTCCAGGGCTGTCTTCTTGGAGCTCGGAGAGCCTTCAAGATGCGGGTTCTTCTCCACGGGGACCCAGGCAGCCCCGGCCTGCTGCTCCCCCCACTGCACCGGGTGGCCAGGGCTGGGACAGGGAGGAAGCCCTGTTTTCCAGGTGACAAAACACAGGTCCAGGCGCCACCAATGGCCACAGGGTCTCATCCTACTTTCTCTTCCTTAATAAGCTTTGATTCAGTGACACCCGTAGCTCAGTTGGTAAAGAATCCGCCTGCAAGGCAGGAGACCCCGGTTCAATCCCTGGGTTGGGAAGATTCCCCTGGAGAAGGGAATGGCAACCCACTCCAGTATTCTGACCTAGAGAATTCCATGGACTATAGCCCATGGGGTCGCAGAGAGTCAGACATGACTGAGTGATTTTCACTCAGTGACACCCATAGATTCGCCCACAGTTGTTTGAGTATCTGATCGGGGCTGGGGGGACAAAGAGTGCAGGCCCCGGGTCCCTCGTCCACAAGGAGCAGCAGGAGGAGCAGGCCCAGCGCCTGCCCGTGTCTGGAGGGTGCAGGGGGCCTTCCAGGGGAAGTCACCCCCAAACCAGGTCTTCAGGTACATACCCATTGGTGTTTTTTTTTTTTTTCCTATTCCTAACATAAACGAGACTGGCCAGGGCTTTTAATGCCACAATCTACAAAATGGTAGATTACCTTAGTTCTCTCTTAGCCTAATTTTTATTCCTTCTCTCTCCTCCACCCCAAAGGTTCATTTCTATTACCAAGTAGTAGAGAGTTTAAGTCTGATTTCTTTTCACAACTTACATGCTTTGAACGCATGCCTCAGGGAACTAGAATCTTCTTCATGTTTATTAGATACTACATTTCCAGGTTTTCTAACATTGTGGGAATGATAAGAGGGGACCCCAGCATCATAGCTTTGGGGCGACTTGATTAATAACAGTTTTGAAATCCCTGTTTCCTTTGCTGAAACAGAAACAACAGAACCTGTTACGAGACCGGTGTGTGTGAGTGTGAATGCAGGGCATTAGCCCCGTTTCCTCAAACTAGTTTGCAAACACCCATCCCCGCATGATAGCATCTAAAAGACCACTGCTCGCTGCTTACAGTAGCCAAGACATGAACACAACCTAACTGTCCATCAGCAGAGGGGGGATGGACAAAGAAGATGGGGTACGTATACACAGCGAAGAATCCCTCAGCCAATGAAGAATGAATAACGCCATCTGCAGCAACACGGATGGCCCGAGAGATGTCATACCGAGTGAAGTAAGTCAGACAGAGAAGTATCAGATGATATCCCTCATATGTGGAATCAAAAGAAATGATACGAATGAATTTATGAAACAGAAACAGACTCATGGACGTAGAGAATGAACTTGAACTTATCTTTACCAGGAGGGAAAGCGTGGAGAAGGATAGTTACAGAGTTTGGGATGGACATGTACTCACTGGTATAATTAAAATGGATAACCAACAAGGACCTACCGTGTAGAACGGGAACTCTGTCTCAATGTGACAGCCTGGATGGGGGGGGAGTTTGGGGAAGAATGGACACGTGCATGTATGGCTGAGTCCCGTTGCTGTCTACCTGAAACTATCACAATATTGTTAATCAGCTATATTCCAATTTAAAATAAAATGTTTAAAAAAATAGAAAAAAAATTAAAAACCACCTGTTGATCCCATGGAGTTTGACTAATCCACACCTACTTCATTCCATCTCAAACTGACAATTAACAAGGAAATGAGAGGCTCCAGCCTCAGTGACAGACCGCATCTGGGCACAGAATCTTGTCTCCTGTTTCCCCATCATTCCTGTGACAAGTTTTGCTGTTCACTGACCAAGCTGCCTTTGGCCAAAGTGGCTAGGCTCTTTGTCCAGGATATCTCAATCTGTTAGAAATTCAAATGAACAAATATACTCCCCTGGAACAAATATAAAATGACTCCTGTAGGTATCAAAAAATTCTTCAGGCTATCTCTTAAGGAAGCCAGACTTTCCAGCAGCAATTAAATTGCATAATTGGATACAGGAAAAATGTTATAATTGCTCACAGCAGCAATTTACTAGGATAGATGTTACTTATGACATGTGTCAAAAGGGTCAGAGTTTATATTTCCTTGGACATGAACCTAATCTTTGAAACTCTAAAAGTTACACTTTTTGGTCATTAATTTTTTTTTACAAGCAGAGATTTTGACAATTAACCCAGTTAATAAAGGTCAAATTTCATTTTTTCCCCCAATTTCTGGAGCACTTATTTCTTTCTGAAAATGGGAAGATAGAGGATGATAAATAGTTATTAAATGAATACAGGGATGTAGTTCCGCTGTCAGGGTGATGATTATAAAACAGCTGATCCTGGAAGAACAGAATCACTGTGTATCTGATGGGAGGGAAAGTAAGATTACAAGCCGGGGAAATAGAAAAATTAAGCCCAAATACTGTGTGCTGTTAGTAGGATAATATGAGTATAGGCGCTTGTTCACTCACCTCAGGATTCTAGTCATTCAAATTATGCAGACTTCAGGCTTCAAGTTTCCAATCTGCCCATTTTAAAATAAGTAATTTCTGCAAACTTGCAACAAAGTACAACGTGAGTTAACCAAAAGGTTCACCCTGAATCCCTGTAATGACCCACAGGCAGACGAGCAAACAGAGCCATCAGGCAGCTAGGTCACCGGCGACCAGAGGCCAAGGGTGAAGCTGAGCGATGGGCAGCCTGCATGCCCTTCCCCCGCACCACCGCCGCGGGCAGCACCCCAGAGCCCTGTCCACGAGGGATGGAATTCTATCATCTCTTCCCGGCACGGGAAACCACAGAGAAAGGACCTCAAGACTTCCTCCGCCCCAGAACAAAAGACAAACCAAGCCTCCCTTTCCACTCTCAACCCAACCCACGCCCTCCCTCCAGCCCTGGGTCACCTCCCCGCGGCCTTTGTAGGTGGTCCTACCGGGGCCATCTCCCCTCCCCTGCTCCGCGTGCGCCCCCTGGTGGCAGTGCTAGCTAGGACAACCCGCCCACCGGGAAGCCGCCGGGGGAAACCGCGCTGAGCCCTTGCATTGCACCGCCCTGCGAGCAAGTAGCTTCCCAGACCCAGCCAAGAACTTAATTCTAGAGGTGGGCTTTTGCTGGTGTTGGGTGTCTGGGGCTTGCTGGTGCTGCCATTGTGTTGTGTAAATAAACGCTTCTCAGCACAGAGATGCTCAACATTAAAGGAACATTTAAGACCTACAATTACACCTATTTATCCAAAAAATACCGATGATAGGCATGGAGCCAGGACCCGGCCTTGTCCACGGGTCCCTGTGGCCCTGGATTTCCACCCCCGCCCCCCGCTATCCAGCTTCTGGACCCTTAAGCTGTGACTGAGGTCCTCCCTGCATGCCCACTGCCGCACTCCTGCCGCGAGATTTCACTTTGCAGTTGATCCCTGACACCCCATTTACAGCTCCGTGTGCCCACTGCTCCTTTCAGAGAGTAGGTGCCCAAAGAATGCCCTAGAAGAACAAAGTTCAAGCCATTTAGCTCAGCAAGAGGTGAGCTAAAACTGAAACTGTAAACAGCCAAAAAAAATTAATAAATAAAATAAATAAGAAACAGTCTTTTACGCTTTTACAAAATATAATTTGGAAAATGATTAGAATGGTGACTTGCACTAGAATGCTTTATTCCGAACAATTCCACAACATTCCGCCTGCAGGCAGAGGGGACAGATGGACGGATAGGAGCTCACAGGGTGACCGCATACTTTCAGGAAGGAAAGGTCACTTTCTTGGAGAACTGTGGTCTGCAGGCAAAGACACAACTGGGTTTACAGAATTCCTGGGAGCAGCCTGTCCTCAGGGACATCTGCCGTTCGGAGGGTGCGGAAGGGAAACGCAGGAGCGCCGAGCAGCATCTGCCGATCCTGAAATATCCCTGCAGGCTGCGAACCTGTGTTAAATCTGAGCGCACCTGATGCTCTGGGCCCTTCGCGGGGCCTGGTTAAAAGACACCGTGGTGTCTTAGCCACGGAACTGTAGGAAGGTGACTCTGGCCTGCGCTGGTTTCCTGTTGAACTCCCGGGCCGTAAGGGACCTGGTCCAGTCCTCTCCCACCTGCCCACTCCTCCTGCCCCTCTTCCCTCCCCAGCTCCAACCCCCTCTTTCCGCCCCATTTCTCCTCCTCCTTGTCCACAATAGCTTGTTTCAGACACTTTATTGGATCTATAGTCTGCCCAGTACCTATAGGGGAAGAGGGAAAGTGAAGGTCGCTTGCTGCTGCTGCTACTGCTGCTAAGTCACTTTGTCGTGTCCAACTCTTTGCGACCCCATGGACTATACAGTCCATGGCATTCTCCAGGCCAGAATACTGGAGTGGGTAGCCTTTCCCTTCTTCAGGGGATCTTCTCAACCCAGGGATTGAACCCGGGTATTCCACATTGCAGGCAGAGTCTTTACCAGCTGAGCCACCAGGGAAGCCCAAGAACACTGGAGTAGGTAGCCTATCCCTTCTCCAGGAGATCTTCCCAACCCAGGGATCAAACCCAGGTCTCCCGCCTTTCAGGTGGATTCTTTACCAGCTGAGCCACCAGGGAAGCCCACCTACAGGGGAGCAGACCCCTAAACGGGATGGAATCAGGGTTGGTCTGGGCACATCAGAGGGACGCAGGGGGCTCAGGGGAGGTGGCCTGGGAGCCTGGCCGCAGCAGACAGCAGTACTGTCCCAGTGGACAGGGAGGCAGCGGGTGCCCGGCTGTTCTGCGCTGGCGGGCCGGAGCCAGGGACGGGGCTGAGATAAAGGAGGCGTCCCTGAGATGGCTGGAGGCTGGTTACAGAGCCGCCCACGACACCGACCACCCCCCACAACCTGGTAGGAGAAATGGGGATTTTCTCCTGCAGGGGGCGCTCTCTGAAGTGCAGACAGATCCCCATGGCGCTCTACACGGTGCTTGGGGGTTCAGGCTGGAGTAGGGAGCCGCCCGGGCATCTGCAGCATAAACCTCAGGGCAGGCAGAAGGTTCAGGAGGAAAGGCAGGTGGGTGGGAGCACCTGTGGGGGAGGGGTGAGCCCAGGCCCACAGCCCGGGGCCTGCAGATGCCATTAACCGAAACTGCCCTGGGGATGGGTCGCGGGTCTCCTGGGGGACAAATAAGCCCCCGCCCCACCTCGGCACAGCCCTTCCACCACGTGACCGGGTTACTTAACTGACCTCCAGTTTCTCCACCTGGACCACAGGTCAGCAGCTAAAGAACCCACTGGTAGAACACCAGCACCGACTCTCCACGCTCAGACGGTCCCCTCCCCACCCCTCTCCACGCATGCTCCAGAGGCACGGGACCCTGCCCTTGACTCTGCTCTCACTGTGAAATAAATCAACGTCTTCACGAAGCATGGTATTTCGGCTCAATTTCAGCAAATCTACCCGAATCTGAAGTGTTTGGGGAGCTACCTGTTTAAGTGAGTCCCTTTGGAATCCCTTCAAGCTCCACACTGAACTGGCCTGTCTTCTATTTCCAGCAGAGCTCTCCACCTTCCCATGCCTGTTCCTCCTCCCATCCCCATTCCCCACTTTGAAGGATGGCACTCAGGGGTAGGTGAAGACTCTAACTTGCCCTCAAAACCCAGTAGCAACACAAGATGGATAGATTTGATGGAACACATAATTGGAAAAAAAATTTTTATTGGATTACAGTTGAGATCAAACCAGTCAATCCTAAAGGAAATTAACCCTGAATATTCATTGGAAGGACTGATGCTGAAGCTGAAGCTCCAATACTTTGGTCACTTAATGACAAGAGCCCACTCATTGGAAAAGACCCTGATGCTGGGAAAGATTGAGGGCAGGGGGAGAAGGGGAAGACAAAGGATGAGATGGTTGGATGGCATCGCTGACTTAACGAACATGAGCTTGAGCAAACTCTGGGAGATGGTGAAGGACAGGAAAATCTGGCGTGCTGCAGTCCATGGCTCACAAAGAGTCAGACACGACTCAGCGACCGAACACCACCACACAGCTGATTTACAATGCTGCGTTAGTCTCAGGCACACAGCAAAGGGAGTCAGTTATACATGTAAGTTATCACAGAACACTGAGTAGAGTTCCCTGTGCTGTACGGTAGGTCCTTGTTGGTTATCTATTTTGTATATAGTGGCTGCTGCTGCTGCTGCTAAGTCGCTTCAGTCATGTCCAACTCTGTGCGACCCCATAGACGGCTGCCCACCAGGCTCCCCCGTCCCTGGGATTCTCCAGGCAAGAACACTGGAGTAGGTTGCCATTTCCTTCTCCAATGCATGAAAGTGAAAAGTGAAAGTGAAGTCGCTCAGTTGTGTCCGACTCTTAGTGACCTCATGGACTGCAGCCCACCAGGCTTCTCCGTCCATGGGGTTTACCAGGCAAGAGGACTGGAGTGGGGTGCCATTGTCTTTTCCGTATATAGTGGCATGTGTATGTTAATCCCAAACTCCTGATTTATCCCTCCCCCCAGTGTTTCTCCTTTGGTAACTATTAGTTTGCTTTTGATACTTGTAACTCTGTTTTGTAAGTAAGTTCGTTTGTATTATTTTTTAATTAGATCCCATGTGTGCATGATGTCGTATGGTATTTGTCTCTGGCTGACTTCACTTGGGTTCATAATCTCTAGGTCCACCCAGGTTGCCGCAGATGGCATTGTTTCACTCACTTTTGCGGCTGAGCAATATTCTATTGCATATGTAACACATCTTCTTTATCCACACCTCTGCTGATGGGGATTTAGGTTGATTCCATGTCTTGGCTATTGTAAATAGTGCTGGGGCGCCAGTATCTTTTCGAATGACGGTTTTCTCTGGGTACATGCCTAGAAGTGGGATTGTTAGGTCATATGGCAGCTCCATTTTTAGTTCCTCACTGCCTGTATGTAATTCATCTCTTCAGTGTCTGTTTTTATTCCTGTATTTCCTTTGCATAAATGCGTGTATTAGACTGCCTTCTTTCTCCCGTGAAGGGCAATGTGCTATAGGAACTCTCTTGCACTTGGCGTTTTTCACTTCACTGCATGTCCTGGAAATCACTCAGGTCAGCTCACGATCTTGCTCCTCCACTGTGCGGAGGTAGCAGAGTTGATTCAACCCCTCTCTTATTTATAAACTTCTAAGCCGTTTCCAGTATTTTGCAGCAACAAACACTACAATGAACGATTCTGTGTGGATCTGTTTCACACGTTGCAGCTGTGTCTTCAGGACGGATTCCTAGAAGGGTTGCTGCGCTGACAGGTACTCGCATACGTAGCTCTCTGGAGTATTGCCACATTTTCCTGCAAGGGAAGCACTAATTTGCATGAGTGCAAATGCAGAAGTGCCTGAGAGCACCTGTTACCCATAGTCTCACCAAGAATACATGGTTGAATTTTAATTTTTATTAGGGGGAAAATGGTGTATCGGTATTGCTTTAAATTGCATTTCTCCACAATGAATGAATTTGGACACTGTTTGCATGCTTGAGGACTTTATGTGTGTGAATTGCGCATTCATGCATTTCCCCCATTTTTCTCATTGCTCCCAGGAGTGGGGAATGGAACCAGGTGGCAGGGAGGGGGCTGGGGCGACTGGGGTCTGCAGTGCTTCCCAGACTTTCACTTGTCCTTCACCTGGCCCCCAAAATCAAACAAACTGAGATGTGAGAGTAGACCCAAATGGAATAACCCCCACCAGCAATGAACCAAGCCACGCTGCGCATGAATAGTACACCTACCCTGTAGGGTATGGGGAAGGAACTAACCTAAGTAGCTTTGGAAATCAGTGTCTTGACTAGACGCTGTAAGGTCACAGGGGAAAGATCCAGTCAGGAAATTAGTCTCTTGAAGGGGAATGGGTCAGCAGGCAATCCTGAAACTCCTCTCTTCAGCCACGAGAACGGAACTAATAATCATTATATTGCAGATTCCAAGAGCTGGTTTTCTCACTGTTGGAGAAAGAAGTTACAAAGAAGGAGGAGAGGAAAGCTAAAATGATTCCTGTGATCTGAATGAATTCATGGTTTCTACTGTGTATGATGAGACAGGGAGACCGGGATCATGGATGTGTGTGCCTGTGCTTAGCACATGTAGAACACACGTGTTTCCCAGCTCTGTCCACTGAGCGGGCCTGGAAGCAAGTACGCCCCAGGAACAGTGAGCTCCCCTAGTGTCTAATCTTGGTTTCTAAGCACCATCCTCCAATAAAGATTCCTGGGAGAATCGGTCTCAGGACTGGAACAGGGAAAATACAAGGTGAGCTTGGATTGGCCATCTTGTGGTGTCAGGACGTTAGGAAGTGATAAAAATGATGGGCCAGTTTATGCAATAAAAGAAATAATGGTAGTATTGGATCACAATACATGGATTACAACATCTGCCCATGAGTCCATACTGATACAATCAATTCAATAAATAAATGGAGAAAAGGGAAAGTTCTTCCTTACAGTCAAATTCCTATTTATTAGCATAAAAGAAAACAGAAAGTGATCATTTAGCAAACATCACACTATTAGTTGTGGACAAGATCTACTAATGGATGCTAAGATTAATGGGTGAACGTTCGAGAAGAAACAAAATTTGCATGGCCTCAAAGTACCTTCCTCATGACATGTATTAATTAGAAAGGAAAGATAAGAGCTTGACAGACAAGAGAGAGCCTGGCAGACAGCGCCTTAAACAAGTGACCAAGGTCAACATCACCAGTGAAGAGACACAGGCATCATGAACTCCTGACATGAGGCAGCGAGCAGGACACAGCATCACCTCTGTGGGATTTTTGCCAAAAATGGACAACCTCAATCCAATCCTGACGAAACAATCACACAGACCCAGATTGAGGGACCTTTTACAGAACAGCTTACCGATACTCTTTGGAAGTGCCAGGACGGTGAACAAGGGAAGTCGGAGGAACTGTTAACAGACTGGAGAGGACAAAGGAGCCAGGAAAATGAAGGGATGCGGGATCCTGGGTGGGATGCTGGAACCTGCTAACATCCGAGGAAGGGCTGTGTTCATTGCTTGCCTTTGCTCGGTACACTCCAGTCATGCAAGACGTGAGCATGAGGCCAAGCTGTGTGACAGATACGTGGAAACTTTGCACTGTTTTTATAGCTTTTCTGTGAGTCAAAATTCAGTTCAAAAATACAGAGCAAGACCCTGTGTTCTGGCTGAGACTGCCTGGGCCTGCACCCCGCCCTGTCACTTCCCACAGGGCACCGGGGTCCTAGGCCTGCCTTCGTGGACAGGGTCTCCATGACAGAGTCCTAAGGACCGTGCCCAGGGGCAGCCCTGTGTTCTCGGCACTGGGAGGAAATCAAGCTGCCAGGCTGCATGAAAAATTTTTTTTAATTTCTTTTAAAAAAGTACAGCAAGAACCGCAGACAAATCTGTAGCAGCACATAAGGGTCCAAGTGGTGCTTTTTTGTTTTTGAAATGAAATGCTGAGAGACTGGTAGCCCACACAGAGGAAAAGGGACAGGGTTTTTCAGGCAATTGAAAAACTCAGCCAATAGCAACACATGCTGGTGCTCATCTCTAGGGGAGAGGGTCGCATGCACGGAACACTTACCTGTCTGGTGGGCTTCCAGGTGCTAGCCCACCGTTCCCAGCCAGCCAGGGAGGGCGGGTCATGGCGCCACCTCACCGATGCTTCCTCCAGGGCCCGGGCCTCCCTCCCCCTGGCCTGGAACCCCCTGGAAGGCCCTCCCTGCCACCGTCTGCCTGAAACCCCCCTCCTTTTCTGGCTCTCCTTGTCTGCCACCCACCTGTGCCGTCCCCCATCCCATGGAGCTGAGCCCTCGCCCGGCCGGGGGAGCAAGCCTGCCCCCCATCCCGTCATCAGGACGTGGGTGCTGCACGGGACCTGGATTATGGTCTGCCTCTGAGGCCATCTGAGTCCCCCCACCCCAGGGACTGGCAGAGACAGAAGAGCTAATGGGAGGGATGCCGAGCTTGGCCCCATGGGCACTCCCTGCGTGTCAGTCACGTCCCTTCGAGGCTCCGGGGCCACCTGGCTTGATGACCTGGGAAGCTGAGGCCCAGCGAAGTTCGTGCATGTGTGTGCCTGCATGCGTGACCCTGCATATGTGAGTGTGAGTGTGTGTGTGTGAGTGTGCATGAGCACATGTGACTGGGACCTGGGCAGCCTGGCTGCAGCCCTCCCCCCACGACACGACGAGCTGTGATGACCACCTTTGTCCAGACAAGGAGCTGGACCCAGAGAGGCCTGGGACACCCCCCACCCCTCACCCACCCCACGGGCACAGCCAGGGGGAGGCTGACCAGGGCTGCCCGCTGAGCCCACTGCTCTGGCCTCAAAGCCTCTGGCAGCTTAGGAGGGGCCTTTGGACCTCAAGTGACCAAGAAGCCTCTTGCAACCAAGACAGAGACCCTTTGCCTGCAGGACATTGCTCCAATGGTACCTCCACAAAATCGGGGAACCCTTCCTGCTGCCTCCCCCTGTGGCCTCCTTGTGTGCGTGCCACATGCACGCCAAGGCACTTCCGACTCTCTGTGACCCCATGGACTGGAGCCCGCCAAGCTCCTCTGTCCATTGGATTATCCAGGCAAGAATACTGCAGTGGGCTGCCATGCCCTCCTCCAGGGGATCTTCCTGACCCGGGGATCCAACCTGAGTCTCTTACATCTCCTGCATTGGCGGGTGGGCTCTTCACCACTAGTGCCGCCTGGGAACACCCCACGGGTCTTTAATGATTTGTTTCTACGTCCGCCTTCACCACTAAAGTGCGACCTCCTCAATGTCAACGGTTCCTCAAATTCAGCCTTCAGTTCAGTCACGCAGTCATGTCCGACTCTTGAGACCCCATGGACTGCAGCATGCCAGGCCTCCCTGTCCATCACCAACTCCCGGAGTCTACTCAAACTCATGTCCATTGAATCGATGATGCCATCCAACCATCTCATTCAGCCTTCAGATGTTCCTTTTTCTAAACCCTGCTACTGCTAAGTCACTTCAGTCGTGTCCGACTCTGTGCAACCCCATAGACAGCAGCCCACCAGGCTCCCCGTCCCTGGGATTCTCCCGGCAAGAACACTGGAGCGGGTTGCCGTTTCCTTCTCCAAAGCATGAGAGTGAAAAGTGAAAGTGCAGTCGCTCAGTCGTGTCCGACTCTTCTCGACCCCATGGACTGCAGCCTACCAGGCTCCTCCATCCATGGGATTTTCCAGGCAAGAGTACTGGAGTGGGGTGTCATTGCCTTCTCCAGTGCATGAGAGTGAAAATTGAAAGTGAAGCCGCTCAGTCGTGTCCGACCCTCAGCGACACCATGGACTGTGTAACCTAGTGCCAGCCTTGAGAACGCTCATTTCTTTACCCAGGGAGACATGAAGATAGTATTAATATACTTTCTCCACCAAATTGCCAGGGTCCTTCCATCCCCGAGGCCTTGAAGGATGGTAATGAACCTTGACACCTCGGAAGAAGGTGGGTTACCCCCATTTTCTAGAGGAGGAAAACTGAGGCCCTGGAGGCCAAACTGACTCCCTCACACTTGCCGGGAGAGGATGCTGCGACTTGGACTCAGCTTCGGGACTCTGGTCCCGGCCTCTTCCCACCACTCGGTGACCAGCTTGCAGCACCCCTCCCGGGGCTGTGTGTTTCCTCTGTGGGCCTCGGAGGCTCTCCTGCAGGGACAAAGCGTCTCACCTCTCTTTTCTCTTATTTAAAAACAAACTAAGCTATTTTTCACCACCCACACGCCGCATCCAGCTATATTAAAACACTCCCTTCCTTGACTATATTCTATTATGCGGTATTACTTTTCCACCAGCTATTTATCTTGCAAAAAGAAACCCGGAAGCAGCTTTGTCTCCATCACAGTAAAGAGGCTCAGCCTTTATTAGTCTAAGTGCGTCCGAGGGACTGAGATGGATGGTGTGCCCGGGTACCTTGAGGACCAGTGAAGGCACTTCCGACGTTGGGACAGGCGCGTGGATGGTCCAAGAAATAAACAGGCCCATAGAGCATGAAGTGGCATCAACTGGGCATTTCTCGGCTTTCAGTGAGCCGCTCAGTAGAGGGCAAACGGGTGGGCCATCTTCATACCCTACCATCTAGAGGTGACTTGCAATCCCACCTGACCTTCCCTGTGGCCTGAGATAGGCGGGTACGGGGGCTTGTCTGTCTCATGGATGAGGAAACCAGGTCAGAGAGAAGAGCTGGGAGAGGAACACAGGACCTAGGCTCCGGCCAAGTTCGGTTCCTAGCTTTTGGGGCTCCTGGGCCACGTGGGTCCCCTTTCAGGAAGGGAGGAGAGGGCCTGGAACTCTTGGGGGGCTCCCGTTCTGGAGGGAGAATCCTGTAACACTCCAGGACACAGCTAAGACGGTGCCAGAGGCTGGCAAGGACCTAAAAGAAAAGGAAGCAGGTAGGCAGGGGGCCAGAAAGGGAAGGTCCTTTGCCCAGCGAGGGGGGTTGAGGAAGGTCTTCCAGGAGGTGCAGCCCACAAGAAGCTGCAGCGAGTTCCCCAGGGAGGGAAGGGACTGGGAAGCTGTGTGGTTTAAGGCACGGAAAGGCCATCTTGGCCAGGGCGGGGTGTCCCCACAGCTTTGGGAAGGGGTGTGGAGGGGAGCCGCTGGAGGAGGGAGGGGGTGCAGAGAGGGCGAGCTGGACTTGCTGTTGGGAGGGGTGATGAAGGTCAGGGTGTGGCCGTGGCCGCGGGCCTGAGACGAGGTGGATGGTGAGACCACAGGAAGCAGGAGGTCACAGCGCTGGGCAGCTGAGACCTTGTCCCCCGGTGGCTGCAGGGGTCCAGGCTGGGGTGCGGCTATAGGCATTCCAAGCATGGTTCATTCTGTGTGCACCAAGGACATCGTTCATGGCTTGGCCAAGGGCAAGGGACTCCCCAGCCCGCCCCAGGAAGGAAGCCCCTTCTCTTACCAGGAGGTGGAACACTGCCAACAGAGCTGGTCACCCCAGCTTTATTGAAAATACTCAGTAATTTCTGATAATGACCAGCTAGAACTGAGAACAAGCTCTCCTGAAAGGTCATTTCTCCAAGAGAAGAAAATTACTTCTTTTCCTGGAGGCTGTCATCTTTCGCTTTAATTAATATCAAACGTGTGCACGCTTGGCAGTGACTTCAAACATTTGAGTGGACTTCCTGTGACATTTCTAATACAAAAAAAAAGAATGTGAGTCCTCCAGGACTAACTGAGGTGTTCATCAGAGCCTTCTGGGTTGCTAGGATGCTGGCATGGCCAGCAGGTCAGTGAGGGTCATCGCCACCCTCCCCAGCCCACCGCCCCAGGGGACCACATCACCACGACAAGGACTTCCCTGGTGTGTGTGCTGCTCTCCCCATCTATTCTCTGGGCAGCGATATGAAAGGATAGAATTGCCTGCGTTCACATAATAGCTGCCTGGGCAAGTGCACTAACCCCTGCCTCAACTTCTGCATCCATGAAATGGGGCAGTAACAGCACTTTTTCACACAGTTGTCTCCTGGATTATACCAGATTCTCTATGTGGGCTGCTGAGCACAGAGCAGCGACTGTGACTGAAGCTGGAGTGACTTGTCACTGATGCTCGTCCCCACACGCCCCACTGTGTAGGTGTCAGGATGACCTGGACGGATGAGCCGAGTCTGGTGGTTTTGCTTTCCAAATCCAGGGTGGCTACTGGCCTCTCGTTCCTTCCTGGGGGTCCCCTGGCATCTGCCCCACTGTGTCGTGGTTGTCAATGCGCCTGCGATCCTCACCAGACTGAAGGCAGCTCACGTCCGATGTATTCTGGTCCACGGACATCCAACTCCAGGACTAACCGATCACAGGGCCCCAGGAAATAGGAGTCGGCATGAACCAGAACTCTGAGGGGGTAGGAAGGGTGTGGTCCAGGGGTCCAGGTGAGGATGCCAGACCCCCTGACTGAGACTGGGACTCCAGCTTTTCTACATAGCTGCAACTGACTGTCCAGTCCAATTCCTTTATTATTATATCCATTTTGCTAACAAGAATATTGAAATTTGCCCAAATCACAAAGCCAACCTATTCCTTAAGGAATCGAGAGATGAACACAGACCTAGGCACAGCCCTTCTCTGATAGGCAGGCTGCCTTTGTGATCCCCAAACTCCCCCTTTGAAGACCATCAGTAGGCACTTCCCTGGCGCTCCAGTGATTAGGATTTCATCTTGCAAGGCAGCGGTGCAGGCTCGCTCCCTGGTCGGGGAGCTAGGATCCCATACCCCTTGTGGCCAAAACACCAAAACATAGAAAAAGAACAAAAACAAATGTAGTAAATTCAGCAAAGACTTTTAAAAAGGTCCATATTTTAAAAATTGTAAAAAGGACCATCTGCATAGTGCCTACCATGTGCCGGCACTTCCTTGGTGATTGAGACAGACCCAGCCCTGCTGCTGGTACTCGTGGTGCAATGATGACTCCCATCAGCTACGACCACAAAGGCTCAGGTAGACAAGGCTGCTGCAGAAACCTTTCTTTTTCTGAACACTATTTGAAGATGCCCACACACGCACCACCAACACTGAAGCCTCCCCCGCCCCGCCAAAAAGCAACAAAACAAAGCAAAAAAACCATAGTTTGCATTTCCTGCAAACAAGGACATTTTCACCTAATCATGTTACAACCACCAAGGCAGGAAATGAACGCTGACACATTATGACCATCGATGCTCAGAGTCCATCCAAGTTTCACCAGGGGTCCCAGAAGTTTTTTTATAGCAAAAGGATCCCAGACCACGCCTCATGTTTAGCTGTCACACAGGTGGCACTATTGGTAAACAGTCCGCCTGCCAATGCAGGAGACGCAAGAGACTCGAGTTGGATCCCTGGGTCAGGAAGATCCCCTGCGGGAGGAAGTGGCAATCCACTCTAGTATGCCTGCCTGGAACATTCCATGGACAGAGGAGCCTGGTGGGCTACAGTCCAAGGGGCTGCAAAGAGTCGGACCTCACTGAGCAACTGAGCACACGCTCATACCCACCCACCTACATACACAGCATCTTTAACTGTCTTCATCTGGAGAGTTCCTTGCCTGTCCTCATCTTTTCACTGCCAAGGAGCACAGGCCTGCTCTTTCCCATAATGGTCTCAGCTGGGGCTTGTCATGTCTAGATTCAGGTTCTGCAGCTTCTCAGGAACCTACAGAAGTGATGCTGTGTTCTGCTCCCTGCATCATAGGAGGTGGGACAAGATTTCTATTGTCGCAGAGCCTACCAGGCTGACTTTGTTCACTGGACTGTGGTCATTTCTGCCAGATTTGCCGACTGTGGCGTTACTTTCGCCACAGTGAAATAGGTGCTGTAACGGTCCCATTTTATAGATGGAGAAGTTGAGGCAGGGGGTTAGCTCATTTGTCCACATCTCCTGTGTATGTGTGTGTTGGGGGTTACATTTGTATATGTGTATGAGTGCTAAGTTGCTTCAGTTGTGTCTGACTCTTTGCGACCCTGTGGACTGTAGCCTGCCAGGCTCCTCTGTCCGTGAGATTCTCCAGACAAGATACTGGAGTGGATTTCCATGCCCTCCGCTAGGGGGTCTTCTGGACTCAGGGATAAAACCCACGTCTCTTAGATCTCCTGCATTGGCAGGTGGATTCTTTACCACTAGCGCCATCTGGGAAGCCTTATGTATGTGATATGCAAACAGCCCTTTCCTCTTCTATTACTATCATTATTATTATTTATATATATTTTGCTGTTGTTGTTCAGCTGCTGAATTCTGTCCAACTCTTTGTGACCTCATTGATTGCAGCCCACCAGGCCTCCCTGTCCTTCACTATCTTCCTGAGTTTGCTCAAACTCATGTCCATTGAATCTGTAATGCCA
This sequence comes from Bos indicus, assembly GCF_029378745.1. Classification (NCBI taxonomy): domain Eukaryota; kingdom Metazoa; phylum Chordata; class Mammalia; order Artiodactyla; family Bovidae; genus Bos; species Bos indicus. The sequence continues at coordinate 64,453,075 of NC_091780.1, read as the reverse complement.
TTCAACCATCTCATCTTCTGTCATCCCCTTTTCCAGAATTTTTTTTATCATTATTTATTTTGATATTCAACTTGGTCCTGATTTATTAGATTCCCTGGTGGCTCAGACAGTAAAGAATCTGCCTGCAATGCAAGAGATCCGGCTTCGATCCCTGGGTTGGGAAGATCCCCTGGAGAAGGAAATGGCAACCCACTCCAGTATTCTTGCCTAGAAAATCTCATGGATGGAGGAGCCTGGCAGGCTACAGCCCATGGGGTCGCAAAGAGTCGGACACGGCTGAGCGACTTCACTTTGGTCCTGATTTGGCCAGCAGGTTAGCCTTTTAGGCTGACTCTGGTCCTTATCATTCTTTGAGTACTTCCTTACCCTCTGTCACAAGACACTCCAGCTGTATCTTGTTCTTTCTCCGCCCCAGCCCTGGAGCATGCTCTGTCTCTGTTTAGTGGGGCGTGGTGTTAGCAGCCAAGATCTGGACGGGAGGTGTGCTCCTTGCTGCTGGGATGTCAGTCTCCGGGCTCTCTCTGTGGACAGAGCTAAACACACATATGCTTACACGTTCATCTGTTGCCGTATTTCTCTGTCTGTATATAATTCATCCCTCCAGTTCCATTCCAACACCACTGAGTTCATCCGAGTGTTCTACCTTCCACATTTGTAGCTCCGTTTCCCAACAGTGAGATGCTAGGCCCCCATATCCTCAAAATAATTGCTTATGGGATCAATCCCCCCTGGGTAGGTGATCAGTCTCTCATTGCCACCATCATTACCCTTGTGTATGGGGACCCTCCTCACCTCTCTCTGCTTTGGCAGCGATACCCTGTGCTCAGCTGCCCGGGCACCCTCTCACCCCTGTGGAGTCTTTGATTCCCCATGTCATTGGCCCTCAATGTGGAAAATCTTGCCTGCTTGGACCCATTCAGTCTCCTACAGCAAAGCTGAGCTGCTGTGCACTCCTTGCCTCTGGTGTGGGTACCTACCCTGCTCAGCCTTATCTAACAGCTTTTGGTCTGACTAGACAAGAAGAAAAGAAGTCAGGCAGGCTGCCTGTAAAATTTTCAAGAAATATTTATTTGACTGCACTGGGTCTTATTGCTACGTGTGGGATCTAGTTCCTGACCAGGATCAAACCCAGATCCCTTGCATTGGGAACACAAAATCTTAGCCACTGGACCACCCGGGAAGTCCCTGAAATTTTAATAGATCTTGACAAATTGGTCTCCAAAATGGTCACCAGCAGTGTAGGAGAGGACCTATCTCCCTACACTTGATGTTGACACATTTAAATATTTGTCAGTCTGATGGGGAAAATGTGAAATTAATTTGCATTTCCCTCTTTTACTAAATAAGGTGAGCATCTTTTAACATGCATCTTTTTAAAATTAATTTCATTTTTGACTGCACTGGGTCTTCTTTGCTGTGCTCAGATTTTTCTCTAGTTTTCGGAGGGCTGGGGCTCCTCTCCAGCTGCAAGGTACAGGCTTCTCATTGCGGCGGCGTCCCTTGTTGCAGAGCACAGGCTCCAGGCGCATAGTTGTGGCCTACAGGCTTAGTAGCTCCACTGAACGAAGAATCAGGGATCAAACCGGTGCTCCCTGGATTACAAGCCTGATTCCTGTCCACTGTACCGCCAGGGAGGTCCTAACATGCATCTTAACCCTTTATAATTTCTGTTCTGCATCTTACCCTTTCAGAGCCTTTTCCTATTTTCTTATTAAAGAACTCTTTGTATATTTTGGATACTTATCCTTAGTTTGTTATATACGATGTAAATCTTATTTGCCACTCTTAACTTACATTATCTTTCTTCATAGAGACTTAAATCCTACAGTGAAATTTATGAATTTGCTTTTCTTTAAATCTAGTTTAAGATTACTCAAGATCATAAATACATTTTACGTTTTTTTATTCTATTTTTCTTCCAGGATTTAAAAAAATATGTCTTTATTTCATTAATTTTTGTTAACGGAATGAAGAGAAAATTTAGTTTTAAGTTGTTCCATTATTATTGACTAATCCATCTTTTCCTCATTGATTTGAAATGCCACGTTTCTTCATATCCTAAATTCTTTTATTTTTGTTCCAAGAATCTATTTATCTATTCATGTGCTAATATCACATTATATTTATTTAAATGACTCTATAATATACTTTGACATCTTGTCGGACGAAATTCCCCTCTTTGTTCTTTCTTTTTTCAAGCTGTCTTGGCTATTCTTGAACATTTACACTTCCATCTGAATATTAGAATCAGCTTGTCAAATCCCATTAAAATCTTGATCAGGTTTTGATTGGGATTGTGTTGAATTTATAGATTTATTGAGGGGATTAAGAGGGAGCAAAAATATTAATTCTTGGCATTGTGATATGGCCTTGAGACAGTGAGCGCTCATAAACAGGCTCCCTGGACCACCGACGCCAGCTCTGGGCCTGGGGTCCCGGGGCCTCGTGTGTGGCCCGGGTCACACAGGGTCAACGGGGCCCCCTCCAGGGGGTGCTGTGGGGCCCTCTCTGGGACCCAGAATCCTGGTGTGGAAGGACTGATTCCAACACCATTCACCCTCCTCAAATGCGCACTGAGCACCAGCTGGGGGCGTCCAGGGGCTAGGTGTTGAGGGTGACCAGGGAACCAGGCAACAAAGCCCTGCCTGTGGGGCAGGGAATGGGGCTCAGAGCCACCAGCTGTGGCCTCGGGAGGACAGGCTGTGAGGTCAGCTTTGCAGATGGGGTCAGCTCTCGAAGTGGGGGGAATGGGGTGGCCTGTGCTGGGAGGAAGGGCAGCTGGTGATGAGGTCCCTCAGTACAAGGTCGTATTGAGGTCTGCCTGGGCATCGTGGGTGCCATGCAGAGGGCTGCCCAGGGCAGGCACCAGGTGGAAGCCTGGGGCTGGAGGCAGGAGGTCTGGGCAGAGCATCCTGTCCATGGGAATTGGGACCAGGAGGAGACCATTGGGCCAGCCCAGGGGTAGCTGAGTCTGTATGTTTCAAGTGCAGATGGAATTTACTTCCATGTAGATCTCGATGTTTATTGAAGGTAAGTAATAAAAATACTTTAAAAATCATTAAAATTCAACAGTAACTGTAGTCATTGTTTATGCATCAGACCAGCAGAAGATTTTTTTTTTCCCCCAGAGAGGGTTATTTATCACTGACATTGTATAGAATTGCAGGCACATGGTGATAATAAAAAGCAGACCGACTTTCAGTCAGTTTTATTATGTTTTAAATTCTTTACAAACAATGTACCTGGTGACCACCCCTACCACCCACACCTCCAGGACAGCGCCACCCTGACCCCGTATGTCCCTTCAGCCACCTGCTCCTGTCTCTGTTCCCTTTCACAGCAAACCCCTGGGTCCTCATAAACCACATTCTCTATGAAATGCTTGCTGAGTTCAATAGTGGGACTCAAAAAAGAGCATTTATGAAAATGCATGAGTTATAAGGAGTAACCACCAGGAACCCCAGGGCTACCCGGGGTACCCAGTTTAAGAAAGTGCATTGGGAGAGTGCGTTGACCTGGAGGCCCTCTGTTTACTGTCCCAGGCCCCATTCCCTGCCCATTTTCCCTCGAAGCCATCACAGGCCTTAATTTCTGCCCATGTTTCATTCTCCTGCTGTTCTTTATTGTTTTACCACACGCATGCGGCCCCAAACATGACATTGTTAGTTTCGCATGTTTTTGATCTTCAGGTAATTGGGTCATTCTGTGTGGATCCTTCTACCCTCTGCTTTTTTCCCTTTTCATGATGTCCCCAGACTATCTGCACGGCGCAAAAAGCAGGTCATTCTTTTTCACCACTGTATAGCATTCTGTCCTGTGAACGGACCACAATTTATGGATTCGTTCTTCTGCTGCTGAAATTTGGGTGGTTTCCAAGGATGTTTTTTTCCTTTGCTCTCATAATAGTGCTGCTTTAACGAGGCCAGGCTCACGGTGCCCCTGGGCTGGAATTCTGTGAGGTTCATACCCGGGGCTAGAAGCGCTGGGTCATGGGGTGTTCTTTTCCTCAACTTTATCACATAATGTAACAGTGGTTTAGGTAATTTTTGATTTCCACCAGCGAAGTTCCCAATGTTCCAAATAGTTGTCAACAATTGATATTGTCACTGGCCACAGAGTAAAACCTAAAATGAAGTGTGGCACTCATATTTCGGTGATAGGAACGATCGTGACAAACGCTGGTCTGAAGTCACTACCTTTTTTTTGGCCCCCTCTCAATGGAAACGCAAACATTTTCAGATCCAGAGGGCACCCCAAGTCTCAGGCAGGATCAGTCTGTTGAAATTCCTAAATTCTAGGGAAAACTTTTTTTTTTCTTTTTTAAAGCTTTCAAAATTCCAGGTCGAGGAAAAATGTTTCTAAGAGAATCTAGACCAAAGTCAGACTTCTCATTTGCTGTTCTGGAAGTCTGAAGACTGAGGAATAATGTAATCATTGCAACAAACGTGTAAGGTCAGAACTGTTATTATCCCCTCTTTATAGCTGAGGAAACAGAGGTTGAATAAGTTCTTTAAGGTTGCATATCTAGTAAATAATTTACAGTTTGGACTTACCCTGTCTGACTCCAGGATACACACGTTTAACTACAATGCTCTCCTAAGTAAGAAGGAAGATACTAAAACTTGTTAAACATGTAAAGTCCTTTTGCCCAAATTGATCAGTGAACAGAAATTTTAAAGCCACTGTCATTAAAATTAGGACTAAGAGAGGACGCCTTTTATCACCACTGGTTTTGTTTTTGCTGTTGTTCAATCGCTCAGTCGTGTCTGACTCTTTGCGACCCCATGGACTGCAGCACGCCAGGCATCCCTGTCCTTCACTGTCTCCTGGAGTTTAACACTCAAACTCATGTCTATCGAGTCAGGGATGCTCTCTAACCAGTCACCAGTATTACTCAACACTATCTGGGCTAAATGTACCGTTATAGAAAATAAACAAAGACAATGTAAATATGTGAAAAGAAGTTATAAAATTCTTTATTTTCAGATTATAAATTATGTGTCTAGAAAATTCAACAACAGCAACAAAAGGCTAAGGTGGCTGGATACTAGATAAATAAGCAACCACAGAGTAGCTTTTCATTAGACTAGCAATAAACAAAAATGGAAATGGAAAAACCATCATATTTATGATGGGAAAAAACTATTTTTTGTAAATATTTAAAAAACATACTTGAAATATTCTATTTATGATAGTATCAAAGTGAATAAAATAGTGAGGAAGAAACAATAGCACAAAATTTACACTCTGAAACTACAAAACATCGTAGAAAGAAATTAAAGGTCTAAATAAATGGAAAAGCATCTCATATGCAGAGACTGTAAGACTTAAAAGTGTAAAGATGGCTATAATCCCTAAATTATCCATAGATTCAATATAATCCTTATCAGAATCCCAGCTGATTCCTTTGTAGAAATTACCAAGATGATTCTAAAATTCAAATGGAACTGCAAGGCACCCAGAATGGCTAAAACAATTGTGAGAAAACAAGAAATTTGGAGGACTCACAGTACTGATTTCAAAACTTAGTACAAAGCAAGCGTGTAATGAAGACTGTGTGGTATGGGCACGAGAACAGATATACAGACCAGTGTGACAGAGCTGAGAATCTAGAGATAAACTCATGTGTCTATGGTGAACTATTTTTAAAATTTTTTTAAAAAATTGAAGTACAGTTAATGTACAGTGTTATATAATTTACAGGTGTACAGTATAGCAATTCACAAGTTTTAAAGATTATACTCCATTTAGTATTATTACAAAACTTGGCTCTACTCCCCATGCTGTGCAATATACCTTTGTAGCTTACGTGTACCTCCCACTCCCCCTCCAGTATATGCGCCTCCCCCATCCCTCTCCCCCCTGGTAACCACTAGTTTGCGCTCTATACTTTTGAGTCTGCTTCTTTTTTTGTTATATTCACTAATTTGCTGTATTTTTTAAGTCCACATACAAGTGATACCATACAGCGTTTGTCTTCCTGTCTGACTCGTCTCACCTGCACAATGCCCTTAAAGTCCACATACAAGTGGTACCATACAGCGTTTGTCTCCCTCTGTCTGACTCGTCTCACCTGCACAATGCCCTCCAAGTCCATCCGTGTTGCCGCAAACGGCAAAATTCCCACTCTTTTTTATGGCTGAGTAGCATTCTGTTGTACGTCATATAAATACATCTTCATCCATGATGAACTCATTTTTTTACAAAGGTGCCAAGACCATTCAGTGGGGAAAACGACAGTCTTTCCAACAAGTGGTGTTGGGACGATGAGACAGTCACATGAAAAAGGATCAGATGTGCCTTGGTGGTGGTTTAGTCACTAGGTCCTGTCCGACCTTTGAGGCTCCATGGACCCTAGCCCCCTGGGCTCCTCGGTCCATGGAATTTTCCAGGCAAGAATACTGGAGTGGGTTGCCATTTCCTTCCCCCAAATTTGCCTGACACCGTACAAAAAACTCAAAATGACACAATGAACTAAACTAACCCAAAGCAGAGCTTATAAAACTCTTAGAAGAAAATACAAAGGTAAATTTTTTGAGAGTTTTTTTTCTAAAGGATAACTGCTTTACCATATTGTGTTGGTTTCTGCCATACATCAATGTGAATCAGCCACAGGTATACATATACCCCCTCCCTCTTGAACCTTCTTTCCAGAGGTAAATCTTGACGATCTCAGTTTTGTCAGTGGATTCTTGGATATGACACCAAAAGCACAGGCAAGGAAAGGATGGCTCAACTGCGCTTCATCAAAACTGAAAATCTTTGTGCTTCAAAGGACATTGTTAATAAAGAGACAGCCCACTACAGAGTGGGAGCAAATATTTGCAAATCATTTATCTGAGAAAGGGTTTATATCTAGAATACATAAAGATCTCATAAACTCAAAAAGACAAAAAATCCAGTTTACAAGTGGGCCAATCACTTGAACATTTCTCCAAAGAAAACATGCAAATAGTCAATAAACAGCTGAAAAGATGCTCAACTTCATTCATACTTGGGGAAATGCAAATCAAACTACAATGAGATATCATTTCATACCCACTAGGATGGCTAAATCAAAAACTCAGATAATAGTTTAAAAAAAGAGTCAATAATAGTAAGTGATGAAGATACAGAGAAACTGGAACCATCACACACAACTGTTGGGAGTATAAAGGGTGTAACCATGTTTAAAAACAATTTGGCAGTTCCTCAAATGATTAAACACAGAGTTATCACATGACCCAGCAATTCTACTTCTAGATATATGCCCAAGAAGAAGAAAACATTTGCCCACATAAAAAACTTGCACAAAGATGTTTATCTACATGATGTTTATTGCATCATTATTCATCATACCCAAAAGGTGGAAACAAACCAAATGTCTATCAACAGTTGAATGGATTTAAAAAATATGGTACGTCCGTACAATGCAATACTATTTGTCCACAAAAAGGAATGAAGTACTAACAATTGCTATGACACGGATGAACCTTGAAAATATGCTCCGTAGAAGAAGCCAGTCACAAAGGATCACAAAGTATAAATTATTCCATTTATAGAAAGTGCCCAGAATAGGAAAATTTATGGAGACAAAAATTAGGTTAGTGGTTTCTTAGGACTGGGGAGGATGGGATAATAAAGGGGTGAACAGTAAGAGGGTAAACCATAGCTAAATGGTATGAGGTTTCCTTTTGAGGTGATGAAAATTTTATCAAATTAACTGCAATGAAGATTATGCATATCTGTGAATATACTAAAATCCATTGATTTATATGCATTCAGTTCAGTAGCTCAGTTGTGTCTGACTCTTTGCGACCCCATGGACTGCAGCACGCCAGGCTTCCCCGTCCAACTCTTGGAGTTTGCTCAAACTCACGTCCATCGAGTTGGTGATGCCATCCAACCATCTCATCTTCTGTCATCCCCTTCTCCTCCTTTGTTCAATCTTTCCCAGCATCAGGGTCTTTTCCAGTGAGTCAGTTCTTTGCATCAGGTGGCCAAAGTATTGGAGTTTCAGCATCAGTCCTTCCAATGAATATTCAGGACTGATTTATTTTAGGATTGACTTGTTTGATCTCCTTGCAGTCCAAAGGACTCTTAAGAGTCTTCTCCAACACCACAGTTCAAAAGCATCAATTCTTTGGTGCTCAGCCTTCTTTATGGCCCAACTCTCACATCCATACATGACTACTGGAAAAACCGTAGCTTTGACTAGATGAACCTTTATCAGCAAAGTAATATCTCCACTTTGTAATATGCTGTCCAGGTTGGTCATAGCTTTTCTTCCAAGGAACAAGCATCTTTTAATTTCATGGCTGCAGTCACCATCTGCAGTGATTTTGGAGCCCCCCAAAATAAAGTCTCTCACTGTTTCTATTGTTTCCCCATCTATTTCCCATGAAGTGATGGGGCCACATGCCATGATCTTAGTTTTTTGAATGTTGAGTTTTAAGCCAACTTTTTCACTCTCCTCTTCCACTTTCTTCAAGGGGCTCTTTAGTTCTTCGCTTTCTGCCATAAGGGTGGTGTCATCTGTGTATCTGAGGTTATTGATATGCCTTAAATGGGTCCACTGTATGTTATGTGAATCATGTCTCAATCATGTGCATGTGTTTTTAAAGAATAAGTTGGGGCTTCCCTGGTAGCTCCATGGTAAGGAATCCACCTGCCAATGCAGGGGACATGGGTTCAATCCCTGATCCAGGAAGATCCCACATGCCGCGGGGCAACTGAGCCCTGTGCCACAATGACTAAGCCTGTGCTCTAGAGTCCGCGGAGCTGCAACTACGGAAGCCCAGATGCCAAAACCCGTGACCTGCAACAAGAGAAGCCACCACCATGAGAAGTCCACGCTTTGCAACTACAGAGCAGCCCTGCATGCCACAACCAGAGAAAGGCCCACACAGTCACGAAGACCCAGCACAGCCAAAACCAAAAAATAAACAGACAAAATGTTAAAAAAAGAGTAAGTTGGAATAATGACCTGGAAAGATTTTTTTATAAGTGCTTAAGTGAAAAAAGAAAGTTGCAGAGTGTGATGAATTGAACTGTAACTCTGTTCTCCTTGCCCCCCGCCATTCATTCATTTAAGTCTGAACTCCAAGAGCCTCAGAATGAGACCTTGTTTGGAAATAAGGTTGCTCCAGATGTAATTGTTAAGATGTCATATTGGATAAGGGTGGGCCCCTAATCCAATATTACTGGAGTCCTTATAAAATGAAAAGAGGAACAACACCAAACCGAACTTTAGTGTAAATTGCAGACTTGGAGTAAGTATGTTGTGTCAATGTAAGTTCAGCTGGTAACAAATGTCCCATTCGGTGTGGGGTGGTGATGCGGGGAAGGATGTGTATTTGCAGCATATATGGGAAATCTCTGTAACGTCTGCTCAGTTCTTGTGTGGACCTAAAACTGCTCTAAAAAATAAGGTCTACTGAAATTAAAAAAACAAAAAAGAAACTTGGACACAGACATGCACATACCAGGAGAACAGCAGGTGAAGATCAGACTTCCACTGTCAGAAGCCATGGAGCCACCACAAGTTAAGAGACGGGCCTGGAACAAATCCTCCGCGGGCACATTTAGAGGCGACGTAGCCCTGCAGTTACCTTGGTTTCAGATTCCTAGTGACGTTAGATTACTGGGAGAGAATAACCTTCAGTTGTTTAAGCCACTCTGTTTGTGATACTCTGTTATGGCAGCCCTAGTGAACCAAAGAGCCTCTTAATGAGGGTGAAAGAGGAGAGTGAAAAAGTTGGCTTAAAACTCAACATTCAAAAAACTAAGATCATGGCATCTGGTCCCATCTCTTCATGGCAAACAGACAGGGAAACAATGGAAACAGTGACAGACTTTTTATTTTCTTGGGCTCCCAAATCACGGCGGACAGTGACTGCAGCCATGAAATTAAAAGATGCTTGCTCTTTGGAAGAAAAGCTATGGCAAACCTAGACAGCGTATTAAGAAGCAAAGACATCACTTTGCCAACAAAGGTCCGTACAGTCAAAGCTATGGCTTGTCCAATAATCATGTATGGATGTGAGAGTTGAACCATTAATAAGGCTGAACGCCACAAGAATTGATGCTTTTGAACTGTGGTGTTGGAGAAGACTCTTGAGAGTCTCTTGGACTGCAAGGAGATCAAACCAGTCAATCCTAAAAGAAATCAACTCTGAATATTCATCTGAAGGACACATGCTGAAGCTGAAGCTCCAATACTTTGGCCACCTGATGCAAAGAGCTGACTCATTGAAAGACCTTGGAAAATGCTAGGAAAGATTGAAGGCAAAAGGAAAAGGTGATGGCAGAGGATAAGAGAGTCAGATAGCATCACAGACTCAATGGACATGAGTTTGAGGAAACTCCTGGAGACAGTGACAGACAAGACATTTAATTAATTAATTACTCAATGAATTTTTGGTTTCGCTGGGCTCTCACTGCTGCACGCAGGCTTTCTTTAGGTGCGGCAAGTGGGGGCCGCTCCCTAGTTGTGGTGTTCGGACTTCTCATTGCAGTGCGTGGGCTTCAGTAGCTGTGGCACATGGGCTTAGCTGGCATGTAGAATTTTCCCGGACCAGGGAGGGAGCCTGTGTACTCTGCATTGGCAGGAGGACTCCTCACCACTGGATCACCAGGGAAGTCTGGGCTAGACATTTTAACCTCCTTGTGTAATGGTCTTCCTTTCCAGCCCCCGCATTTCTTGGGCAAGCATACTCTCAGAAGCAGTCAGGAGAATTTCACAGCACACGGGGGAAGGTGAAAGCAAGGTGGGAGTGCAGCTCCTGGCGTTCTGGCTTGAGGATGATGGTGATGGTGGAGGTGATGGAGGAGGATGGGGAGGAGGGGCATTAAGGCATGCTGAGAATTCCAGTTTGCATTTCCCCATCCAGCCTCATTTAATGCTCCAAGGCAATGGCTCCCATTTAGAGATTTGGAAACTGAGGCTCAGCAAGGTCATGTGACTTGAGCCTAAGTTGTGGAGCCTGGATTTGAGCCTGGATTAGCCCAGCTCCAACACCTTTCTCCTTCCAACTCAAAGATGCCTCAAACACCACAGAGGTCAGCAATGGCACGGTGCCGCTGGATGCCTCTTGCCCTGACCTTGCCCCACATGTCAGGCCTCATCCCTCACCTCCCAGGGACCTCCTGGAGTTCAAAACAGCCATGGACTGGAATGAAAAATCAGAAGCCCACCACCCTGTCTCTCTGCAGTTTCCTAGCAGCCCCAGTTGACTCACTTGGGGTCTGCATTATTCAAGCCCATGGAATATTCAGACTGTCGGGCAGAGAAGCTGAGCCTGTCGGGGCTGGCTGCGCTGCTCTCTCTCAAAAGGCCCCTGGGGGCTGGCAACACTGCAGGGCTCTGGGAGGCAGCCTGCGCCTTGTTGCCAAAACAGATGTGTCGTCCCAGCCCGACGCAGGCGGAGGCGCGGGCCGCCGCTGCCACCTGATCGATGTCCCCATTTGGGGGGAATGTATTATTGAGTACCCGGGCTCGTTCCAGCCACACTCCTGGACGAACTGGCTCAGCTGTGTTCCTCGCTGGTGGGAGCCCCCCAGAATCCATTCCCGGGGAGCTGGCCCAGTGTGCTGGGCATCTTCAGGGCTGTGGACACTCTTTCCTCAGTCCCTACAGGGAGCTGACCTCCAGCAGGAAAACCCGGAACTCAGGATGCCCTGTGGTTTCAGCACTGTGTCAGCCATGTGACTGCAAACATGCCAGACCGTCAAGTTGAAAACCCTTGTGTATGCTCAGGCCGTCCAAGATGGCTGTCTTCTTGCTCAGCCTGCTTCAATCCCCTGCTTGACCACGCCTGCTCCCCCTAGACCCTACTCACACGACTAAGCTTCCTATGTACTTGCCCCCACTGCAACTAGTGGAGATCAGAACATCTCCACTACGACAGTTTATCAAAGAGGCAGTGAGGGGCAAGCCCCTCTTGGTAGTTCCCCTGGTTACCGATGAGCCAACCCGACATCAGCTGCCCCTATAACTGGAAACCTCCTCTTCCCCCCGGGAACCAAGACTGCCACCACGTCCTGCCCGCTGTCGGACACACACGGTGGCATGTTGCTCCAGGACCTTGATTCAGAAGTGTAAGATCCCCCATGCATTAAACCACTGATGTCTCTATTGCTAACTCCAGGCTCCCTCTTGGGTCTTGACGCTGGGCAAGTACAGGCCTTGCTGGTCTGCGGGATGCAGCCCACCACCCTGGTTGACTGCTAGCTGGGCTTCCCTGAGGCCAAGGCGAATGGGGTCTCTAAGCTGGAGGTGGAATACCAAAGCCCATGCTTCCAGAATCATCAAGGCACATGTCTTCTTGAGCCTTGGCCTTCTTGCACGCTTGGCTGTGGAGCTCGTGTCAGAAAGTCAGGAGCCCAGTTCCAGAATCCCAGAACCATTGGCTCTAGAGTCCTGGTGGGCAGCTCTGGAGGCTTGGGGGTGGTTTCTTGAATCTCAGAGTCGGTGGCTGGAGAACTGGGGATGGTTCCAGAACTGAGCTCCCAGTCGCACTGTGCAGAGCTCACCAGCCCCCTCCCGAGCTCAGCTTTCTGGGACAGAGCCTGTCATGAAAAGATGGTTTATGGCGCACCTGGCAGCAGTGAATGCCAGGGTCTGGGGCTTGCTCTTAAAGACACGATTAAGGAAGAAATCCTGGAATGTTCTTTGAACTTTTGACACAGCTCTCTGGCCTCAATTAGGGCTGCCACTGCTCCTACCTTCCTGGGCTGATTTACATGCATGGAGAGAGACCCTGGAGGCCCCTTGCTTCCTCCGGCATTCAGGGGAAGCACGCTCCCCAGGAGGGCCCCCCCCCCCCCCCCCGATGCTCACAGCTCCCTCTGGGCATTGGCGGGTTTGGGGGCTTGGAAGACTCTGACTCAGTGGAAGTCTGCCCAGGCTGTGGTCACCCCATCTGTGGTTACAGACAGGGACTCTGCAGCTCCGGATGCCCTCCTTGGTCTAGACCCGGGTTTCTCAACCTCAGCACTATTGACATTTTTGGTTTGGGTAATCCTTTTGTGGAGACTGTTCTTTGCACTGTAGGCATTAAGTAGCACCCTCGGCCTCTGTCCATTAGATGCCAGCCTTCCTCCAGCGTGACAACCGAAAATGTCTTCAGATAGGAACAAGGGTCCCCTGGAGGAGAAAGTCTCCTCCAAGTGGGGAACTTTGCTCTATGGAAAGGATTCCTGAGCCCGGGTTGATACTGAGATGGGCTTCATAACTGCTCTGCCAACTCTGCGTGATGCCTGATGACCCTTCTTCCCAACTTGAGATACCCCATTAGGGTCCCAAGAGAATAGTCCCGTTGTCCCTATTTTTGGAAGAGGAAGCAGTGGTCCCGAGTTTTAAAATGAGGTTTAAATTGAGTCCTGTGGACTGCAAGGAGATCAAAATAGTCAATTATAAAGGAAATCAATCCTGAATATTCATTGGAAGGACTGATGCTGAAGCTGAAGCTCCAATACTCTGGCTACCTGATGTGAAGAACTGATTCACTGGAAAAGACCCTGATGCTGGGAAAGACTGACAGCAGGAGGAGAAAAGGGCAACAGAGGATGAGACGGTTGGATGGCATCACCGACTCAATGGACGCGAGTTTGAGCAAACTCTGGGAGATAGTGAAGGACAAGGTAGCCTGGTGTGCTGCAGTCCATGGGGTTGCAAAGAGTCGGACACAAATTAGCAAATGAAAAACAACAAATTATTCAAGGTCACACAGCCAATCAGCGGCAGAATAAGGATTCAGACTCATATCTGTTTCTTTCAACTTTACCACACTGTCTCCTTGATTCTTGCTGAGATTCTGAGCTCACACAGCCAGTCAACAAACACTGAATACCTACTATGGGCCAGGCTTTATTCTAGATGCTGAAGCAACAGTAGTCAGGAAACAAAGACTCTTACCCTCACATAGCTGATGTTCTAGTGGGGAAAAGTCAGAAAATGAACAAATGCCCAGCTTGGCATCAGGCTGGAAGGCAAGTGAGAGAACCCCCGCAAGGCGCTAAATGCCCCCTCCTCAGTGGGGTGGAGACTCAGGGCTACAAAAGCCACCATCAATAATAAAGCAGGTGCATTTCCCCCTCACCCACTGCCCCCAGACAGTGGAGCCCAGAGAAATGCTAGTCCTAGGCCTTCTCTCCAGCCCCCAGAACATCAGATTTCTACAGAATAGGGCTGAGAGCCAGGCCAGGGCAGCCGCTCTGGGCAGGCTCTCCTCTGGGAGCTTTTCCCTTCTCCCACATCTGTCCAACTGCGAGCAAGCGGCGCCCAGCCTGGTAGCGCAGACCCAGACCCCCATAAATTATGCACATCGCTCCCATTTCTAGGCGGAGGCACTGGAGAAATTATAACTCCCATTAACTCACATTGCACAGGCAGTCCAGCTGTTTCTCCAGCTCTGGCCCTCCTGGGCTGGAAGGGAGAGGCTTGGCCACGGGAGGGCCGGAAATGCTCAGCTACTCTGGGCCTTAATGCGTTGGGCTTGTAACTCCTTGGCAGCGAAGAGCCTTCCGTCCACAGCAGGAACGGTGTTGGTGCCCCGCTAGCTAGCCCGATGCTCGAAAAGTTAGATGGAGAGGAAATGGTCGTGGAGAGGCCAGGCTACGTGTCGCAGGTGCTGTCTGCACGCTGTGCATATAAGGGGCTGGGGGCTTTGGGCTGCCTTCCAGGGGCCATCTTCCTCTTGTCTCCCCCTCCCCACTCGCATCCTCGAGGTACCATGCATGTAGTAGCTGGACTGACTGCTCCCGAGTGTGGCGGGAACTGGCCAGGAATCACTCCCGGGGTGTGTTGTAGGGCGATATGAACAGCACAGCTAGGGGATTCCACTGGACCCATTTTGCAGATAAGAAAATAAGTGACTCCTCCAGAATGTCTGTGTCTTTAGGGGCGGTGGCAGCTGGGGTGACCGCACACTCCTGGCTACAGGGCCCTTGGCGTGGCCACTGCCTCTACGCCAGACAACAGCACCAGGTGCCCTCCCGCATAGCTGATTGGACCAGGGCTTGGGGGCGGAGCCAAAGACAAACAAATGGGTGGTGGCAGACGTAAGCTCTGTCCAATAGGAATGCTCCATCTAGAAGTGTGGCAACCTGAGCCAATCAGAGCCTCTCACGGAGAAGCTATAAAAGCTCAGTGCGGCCTGCTTTGGGTGCCACCACGCTTCTTTCTAGGCGGTATCTGTTCACCTGTACCTGCGTCCCTAGCAGCTTGGGAGCCCTGCCAGTGCCCCTGGAACTGAACTCCCAGGTGGTGCCAACAGCCCCAGGTGAGAGCTTGGAGGTCTCCGGCCCATGCCTTTGGAGGTTAGCAGAGGCCCCTGTGGTAGCAGCCGGCCGGGCACGGGTTTCAGTGATGTCACCACTGGTGATTTCGTGTCTGCAGATGGCCTGTTGAAGTTATCAGTGGACAGGCCTAGGGACATTGATCCACCTCCATATTTATGAAAGACGCAGCTGTTTCTGTATGAAGGGTGCCTGTCTGCTGGCCTTTAAAGATATTAATTCTTAGGCCCAGAGATATCAGAGCGGAGGGCCTGGAATACCCAGACAACCCACTTTGCAGGCTGGAAAGCTGGCCCTGGCAGGAGCAGAGTTCAGCCCCTACCCAGTCTCGGGCTCTCTGTTTTCTTTGCGCTGGAATTACTCTAAGGTCTCTTTCTGTGTCCCTGATCTATAGGTGGCGATAATTAGAGTACGTTTATTGTGCTGGGCACCTTATATAAATTCTTTCTAGGTAGGTAAAGCTCTCAGTGTAAGCTTTCTTGTCTTAACCAAGGCCTACAGAATTAAGTGATTTACTCAAGATCATAGCTCTAGAAAGTGGTGGCAGTACAGCTCAGCCTCAGCTTCCAAACCCTGCCGTCAGCTGCCTGGCTGGCCCTTGAGTTGGGTCTTGCGGGAACATTCATTCACTCCCTAGTGTACCCATTCATTCAGCATGCTCATTTCACAGTTCTAGTATTGTCCTTCTTAGGCTTCATACTGTCATTTTTCCAGTTTCTTCACTCGCTTTCTTGTTTGTGTGTCTCTCAGCTAGACCGTGAGCTCCATGAAGGCAGAGCATATGTGTATTTTATTCATTCCAGTATCCCCAGTGCCAGGCTTAGCACTAGTCCTCAAAAAATGTTGGCTGAATGTTGAATGCATTATAGGAAGTTATATCAAGAAGTCGAGGCTTATTTAGTTGTTGACTGAAAGTGCAAGTGATCAAGGCTGGATGGATACTTGAGAGAATGAAAGGACTCATGTCCTCTCTCGTAGGCTCAGCCTTTTCACCCTGAGGTGAGGATGCTACCATCTATGACCCTTGGAGAGGGTTAGATAACACATGTGTGATAGTTGTTAGGGCTCGTCACAGATTTTCCTGATCCTCCGTGGGGTACACATTAGGAATGCAGGTCCATGCCTCTTTGAAGTTGGGTGTGGCCAAGTACTTACTTTGGCTAGTGAAATATGCATGCTAAGTGATGAGTGTCCCTTATGCATAAAAACTGTAAGAGCCAGTGAGAGACTGAAAAATTCACTCTACCCGCCGCCAAGCACGTAGCGAAGCGGACCCTCTGGATATCTAATGTGACTGAGATGTAAAGTTTGTGTGTTGAGTCAGTGAGAGTTTGGGTGGTTGCTGCAGCAGGACCTAGCCCATCCTGGCTAATGGAGTGTGGGTACACAGTGTGTGTTGCCAAGAGCAGAGCAGGGGTTCCGCAGAGGGCACTGGCGAGCTTCCCCTGCTCATCACGGCCTAGCAGGTCGCCTCTCCTGGATGCCGTGGACGCTGGCTAGGGACAACGGAGACATTTTCTCCCGCTCTTTCCCAGTTGGCTCTGCCGCAGGAAGGCAGAGAAACCCAGACATGAAGTCACCGCTTGTTTTCGTGAGAGAGCAAGAAAAAAGCCGTTGCAGTATTGTGTTTGCCTTATTAAGGCTCATTTTCTCATTACAATTTTCCCTCCTAATTGCTAATTTTTCCAGCTTCTCCAAGAGCCATTCGACTTCCGCCTTGTTCCTTCCCCCCTTCCAAGAGAGCTGGTGCTTCGAGAAACTGCCACAGATGGGCCAAGGAGAAACACACATGCTTGTTTTTAATTTACTTGAAATCCTCTTTTCTTGGTGCTACTGGGACGGGCGGCTGCCAGGCTCTCCCGGCCGAGCGGCTGGGGACTCGGCCCCAAGGACCGACTCGCTGCAGCGGAGGGATGAGCTGCTTCAGGCCCAGTCCCTTCCCGGGGGCCCTCTCCTGGCCAGGATCTCTCCGTCCTTGGATTTGGTCCTTGGGCTGTAGCACCCCCTGAGCCCCCAGGGCTGTGCCCGGAGCTGCTCCCCTGTGCCTGAGTGCAGCCACTGTCCCTTAGCAGGAGGGAGCAGGGGTTCCCCATTTTCAGATGGGGCGACAGGCTCAGAGAACCGAGGAGCTTAGAGCAGTGGTACCGCAGGACTTCCCTGTAGGACAGTCTGTTGGTTCCAGGGGCTCCTTCCGCACGGCTGGCCTGTCCAGATCAGCAAGGAGCTAGCTGGTTGCAAGTGATAGAAACGTTTCTCCCATCTTCCCTGAGCCAGCTCATGGCCTGAGGTACTGGCTCACTGGCGTGGCACCAAGGTCAATCCCTTCCCTCCTTGGGGTCTTAGCCTCTACCTGCTGACTGAGGGGATGGATCAGATGATGCCTGTGGGTCTGATATTTGGACTCCATGAATGATATGCTCTCAGGTCTCCTGATCTTGAGAGGCCGGGAGGATGGGGACTTTGACGTGAGAGGGAGAATCAACTGAGAGTTGTGCAGTAGAGTGGCTTGAACTTGCCGTGGTGGCCCTGCTGTTGGTGGGCTTTGTGAGTTGGGGCAAGTTGCTTCACCTCTCTGAGCTTCGGCTTCATCGGCTATTCAAAGCAAGGTAATGATCCCACCCTCACTGATGGAAACACAGGCATCGGCTAAAGCTGTTGGTGTCTGGTGACAAGCAAACACTCTCCAAACGGTAGTTGCCACGGCTGTTTATCATTCTCATCCTTGTTGTTACACGGTTTTTTTTTTTTTTTTAATGAATTGGAGAAAGTCCCAGCTCTTACATACCAAAAAGGTCTCCGGTCCAACTTCTGTTTTTTACAAACTGGGAAACCAAGTCAAGAGAAGGGAAATGCCGCTCTCAACCTGGGATCAAAAGAGACTTGGAAGAACTCTGTTTTGCCCTCTGCCTTCTCTTCCCCACAGATGGAGAAATAAAAGCACATGCATTGAGGACTTCCCTGGTAGTCCAATGGTTAAGAATCTGCCTTACAATGCAGGGTATGTGGGTTTGATCCCTGGCTGGAGAACTAAGATCCCACGTGCCGAGGAGCAGCTAAGCCCATGTGCCACAACTAGGGAGTTACGTTGTACTGAAAGCTCCTGCCTGCTACAACTGAGACGTGGGAAGATCCCATGTGACACAACAAAGATCCTGATGCAGCCAAGTAAATAAATATTTTTTAAAAAACACCTTAATTTGAAAACAACTGCCGTGACTTGTCAGGTCCCCGTGGAGAGGGACCTCTCAGGGACACTTTCTGCTAAATAATGAGTGGTCACCAGAATGGGGGAGGCCTGCACTCCATCAAGTTACCCAAAGGCTGGGTAGCGGCAGAGGCCCTGGGAGTTGGCCCCAGTGGTCACTTCCGGGAGCTTTGGGGTGGGGTTAATGTCATGGGACATGAAAACCCCCAGCCCAAGGTGTCTGCCTAGGACCCCTGAACTGCTCAGAAGCAGCTGTTCTCCAAGGAACATGAACCCACATCACCACCATTGTTGACCAGCCCTGTTTTACTGCTCGTTGCACTTGGCGTGGTCATAGCCTGGGATTGAATGATTGAAATCAAGCACTGCTTCCCAGGCCAGCTGTGGGCCACAGGACTTGGAGTTCAGCCCTTTATTCCGTAGGAAGCCTTGGTCCAGAGGACCAGCGGCCCCTGGTGCTCCATCAGAATCGCGCTGCTTGGGGCCGTTTGTGAGACCACGTCCCTTTCTCAGCTGCCGTTCCCTTTTCCTGCCCTGGGAACCGGGGAGTCCTGATTTACTGCTTTATACCACCCTTGGGGCTTCCCAGATGACGCAGTGGTAAAGGATGTGCCTGCCAATGCAGGAGGTATAGGAGACGCAAGTTTGATCCCTGGATCGGGGACATCCCCTGGGGTAGAAAATGGCAACCCACTCCAGTATTCCTGCCTGGGAAATCCCATGGAAAGAGGGGCCTGGTGGGCTACAGGCCATGGGGTCACAAGGAGTCGGACATGACTGAGTGACGAGGCGTGGACACACACCCATCCTCAGGGAGAAGGCGCAGGCACCTCGGCCCTTGGGACAGAGAGCTGCTCGTAACCCAGGTGGATCTCCGCCACCTCTCCCTAGAGCAGACAGGAGGGTGATTTTTAGTGTACTTGGAGGGTGGTTTGTGGAATTTGAGTAAAGTTTTCAACTGCTTAAAACACACAGACTTGGAAGTCACTGGTCTTGTCCATTTCCTTGTTTGATGGATGGCCATTGGAGTGCCAGAGCAGGACAGGGTCTTGTCAAAAGCTAGTAGTGACTTGTCAGTGCCCCCTACTAATACTCAATTAGGACCGAATCACTCCCTGGAGGTAGGGAGGGGGTTGGCGGTGTAGCCTCCCCATCAGGGCCATATGGGTAGCAAATAGGTTCTACCCCACACACTATGTCCCATCAGCCTGGAGCATTAAGCCTTAAGAAGGATCCCGAAACCATATCCCACCTCAGTGGGAGTCGGGTCAATAAGATCTGCCAGGGGCCTGAGAGGAAAGAGCAGCCTGTGTGTGGGGGGTGTGCGTGCTCTCATGGTTCCCTTCCATAGAGAAACATTTATCCCTTAGGCTAGCACTTAGACCTTTTATGATCTGACCCTGCCCACTTCCCTGGTGTTTTCCCACCGTTAACCGTGTACATAATGCAGGCCTGTCTTTCCCACCTCCGTGCTGTTGCTCACTCTGCTCCTTCATGGAGCATCACCCTGTTCACCTGTTCAAATCTCTGCCCTGTCCCTCCTGTCTCTCCTCCTCCCAGAAAGTGTTCACACTGCCCATCAGAGTCGACCTATCCCTTCCAGGGTGCCCACCACCCTTTATCTCAGCCTGCCTACGACCCTTGGCGGATTCTCCCTACTGTTACTGTTAGAAGTGCGTGCTGTCTCCTCTGCTGGCCTGGGATGGACAGGGCCTTCTGGTCGAGCCACTGAGCTGGAGCCAGCTGAGGCAGAAAGAGGTCTATAGCCAGGGTGGACAGCTGAATCGTGGGAAGGATGAGGGTGCTGCAGAGATGCAGGGAAGACCAGAGAATGAATGGCCCTGGGGTTTTCTCCCCATCTCTCATCTCTGCCTCTCACTGTGGGCTGGCCTCATCCTCTGTCTCTCCCGACCACCTTCTCCAAAGGTTCACAGCTTATCACCCGACGCAAGGTCAGCCTCTCTCTCCCTCTCTCATTAGAAAAACTTCAGGACAGGGATCTGATTGGTCTGTTCTCCCCTGGACCGCTTGGCTGTGGCTAGTAGGTGGTCTAAGAACACAGCCACAGGGCAGGTGATGGAGACCCCAGGGGCATTCATTGTAGCTGCCCACTCCTCCCATGTATCATGTGGCCATGCCCAGCGCGGACCCGGTGCACAAGGTGTGGGGCAGGGAGGCAGGAGGTGGATTGAGTGGGTGGGTGAGGCCAGCCACAGGGGGTGGTTTTTGAGAGCCTGCTGGGAGACAGGGGTTGCAGGGGCTTCTTTCCATATTTCCTCTTGGATTTAACCTTCACAATAATCCTTCCGAGTGAGTGAGGATTCTGTATCTACTTGGGTCATGCAGGTAATAACAAGCCAAGAATGCTGAGCACTTAGGTGCCCCCCAGGGAGGCAGCCTCACTTCCCTCCTTACAGATGGGGACAGCTGAATGACTTCTCAAGGGCACATGGGCTGGTGGCCGAGACTGGCTTCAAACTCACACTGTTTGACTCCCTGGCTGATGTCTCAAGACAAAGGAGCTAAGAGATTTTTTTTTTAACCCTGCAGCTCTGTGGTCCTTCAAAAATCTTGGAGGGTAGGGGTGGGGCTTTGGGAAGGCATAATGGGGACTTTTCTCCAAATCTAGGGGTCACCCTGGCGCTCTCTCCTTCTCATTCTTGTTTCTGCTGCCCTGAAGTTTTCTCTGCCTCCGTATGTTAAAAAGAAAGAAAACAATTTAACGACAACAACACAAAAAAACTTAGATCATTTGAAAAAAAAAATACAAAAAAGTCTGACTTATGTGAAATTTAATTTAATTTATTTTTATACCAGCAGCTGTCAGTTCAAAGAACAACAACAAAGTAGCCATCTGTGCTTAATTTCATCAATCCGCTGCCGATGGTCACGTGAGCGTGGCTTTTGGACTGAGGCAGCGCACGTGGCCAGATCCCAGCGCCCCCAGGCCCCTGCCCCCCACCCCTGAGCCGTCGGTCCCGGGCAGGAGTCTGGTGGCGTGTGCGGGGAGCCAAGGGGCACGGCGCCTGGGCGCTCAGGCCAAACTTGTCACTAGTGGGGCAAAGCCAGCAGTCTCTTTCCGAGACACAGAAGCCCCCTGACTTTTCATGTTATCTCTGCTAGTGCTGAGTAGGCTTCTCAGCCCTGCCGAGCAGATGGGGAAACTGAGTCTCAGAGGGGTCTCTGGCCCGGGGTCACATAGCTGATAAACAGATCCAAACGGTGGCTTGTCACACTCCAGAACCCATGTCCTCATGAGCCAAGTGGCTTCCTGCAAAGCTACTGAAGCTCCCGAGGACTTAGGGGATCAAAGACAGCAGGGTCCTAGGTGGGGAGCCGCCCTCCCGTCTCAGACCCGAGCCCCCCGCAAGCCAGGAGGCACGTGATGGTAGTGGACGGGATCTCTCTGTGTGGCTCCTTCTCCGGGGGGTGAGCACATTCATTCCTTGGGGCTGTGAGGAGCGTGGGTGCTGTCACCCTTCCCTAGGCACAGCTCAGAGCTGAAGACTTGGTCCCCCCCGGGGGGAACTTGCCTGAGGTCACGTAAGGAGTGAGTAGTGGAGGCAAAAACATGGTGCTCGTCCGAGTCACCAGCAAATCTGTCCAGAAGAATCCCAGCCTGCACTGTTGAGCTGCAGGACCTGGGGGATCCTCCTCCTAAGGCCCCAGAACCCGAGGCCTGAGGGACAGAGGGACCCGCCCAGGGTCACGCAGGGTCAGCGGCAGAGCCCACCTGGACCAGTGCAGCCTCAGGCTTCGTCCACACCTGTGCAAGGCCAACTTGTCACCTGCCACGGCGGGCTGGCCCCTCGTGAGTGGGCTGGGTTAGGAGGGCTTTCCTGGGCCCCCATCTTCTTTGTGATTCGTGGAGCAGACCCTGGGATTGAACTTGGCCTCTTCTAGCGGCAGAATCAGGAAGGGTGTCACCTGCCCAAACCCTCTTACTCAACCTGCTCCCCCCACCAAAAAAAACCCAAACCCCCAAAGCAAAATCAGAAGAAACCCCAGTAGGGATTCCTGTGCAAATCACAGCTTTATTTACTGCTGAATTAAGAGAGGTAAGAGTGAGCAAGTCAGAATCATTAAAATATAGATCAAGAAAGTCACATTTCTCGATTTGCCATATTAAAGAGAAGCGGGGGAAACACGCCAACTGGCTTGTCATCTTCTCATTAAGTAACAGATGGTGGCTGAGTCACTGCTCGTGGCAGTCAGGACGCTGTGTCTGCCGGCTCCCTCGCTGGGCCCAGCCGCTCGCTCGGGACTGAGGGGGCCGGTGGCAGGGAGGGGACAGAGGAGGAGGAAGCCCACCTCCTTCCGCCTCTTTGTCCATCCAAGCCCCCATCCCACCCCCTACCCCTCGACTCCCAGAAGTCCCATCTATTCCTTCTCAATGATGGTGTGAACACGTAGAGGACCCAGCCTGCGAGGCAGACAGAAAACGGCAGCAGCGTAGTACCCTGAATTCAGGGTTATGGGAAGGATGCCCAGGGGCTGTGGGGACCCAGCAGCTGAGCCTGACCAGCCGGAAGGGAAGGCGACCAGGCACCACATAGACCGTGGCCAGGGGTTCTCGTTTCTGAAGATCGCCCAGGCAGCCACCCCGGGAGGTCTGCGACGCTGACACGGATTCTGCTCTTCCCAATGCCTTGACCCTGGGGCCTCCTTCCTTCCCTCCTCCATTCTCCCATCCCTCCAGCCCCCTACCACATATGCCTGCCAGGGCCAGGGGTGGGCATGCGAGACAGAGACCCTTTCCTCCAGGGGCATTTCTGGCCCATAGATGGTCATTCCTGGGTGCCTCTCCCTGACGAGCTAGCTCTCATCATTGTTACTTTTGGAGGCTGGCATGTGGACCCCACTGCTGTCGGCATCTCACCCGGGCGATGTGATTCAGACCACAGGGCTCTTGATGGACTGAGCAGAGAAGTAGCATCCCTTGGAGGACAGGCCAGAGGGCTGTGATGGGCTGATGACTTAATGAGGCCCCTTTCAAGAGCGATCTGGGCCCATCAGAGTTTTGATAGGGATTGCACTGAATCCATAGATGACTTTGGGTAGTATTGGACATTTCAGCCATATTGATTCTTCCAATCCAAGAACGTGGGATATCTTCCCACTTGTTTGTGCCTTCTTCACTTCCTTTTATCAAAGTCATGTAATTTTCATTGTACAGATCTTTCTTGCCTTTGGTTAACTTTATTCTTGAGTATTTTACTGTTTTCATGCTCTTGTGAAAGGAATAGTTTTTAAAATTTCTTTTTCCGATGTTTTTTGGTCAGTGTATAGAAACACAACTGATTTCTATGTGTTGACTTTATATCCTGCAACTTTACTGACTTTGTCGATTAGTTCTGACAGGGTTTTCTTTGACCCTAACAGTTGTTAGGAATTTCTGTGTTTAAGGCCACATCATCTGCAAATAATGGCAGTTTCACTTCTTCCTTTCTGATTTAGAGGCATTTTTATTTATTTTATTTTATTTTATTTTTTTGCTTAACTGCTCTGGCTGGGACTTCCAGTGCCATGTTGTAGTGGTGAGAACGAGCGCCATCGTCTTGTTCCCGATCTTAGGGGAAAGACTTTCAGACTTTCACTGTTGAGTATGGTGTTTTTGTGTGCTTGGCATAGATGACCTTTATTATTTGGATAAGTGTTCTTGCCTGGGAAATCCCATGGACAGAAGAGCCTGGTGGGCCGCAGTCCATAGGGTCGCACAGAGTCAGACACGACTTAGCGACTAAATAGCAGCATGTTTCGTCTGTTCCCAGTTTGTTGGGGATTTTATCCTTTATCATGAAAGGATATTAAATTTTGTCAAGTGCTTTTTCTGCAACTATGGAGACAGTCACATGGTTTTTATCTTTCCGTCTATTTCTGTGATGTATCACATTGATTTGTGTATGTTGAACCATCCATGCATCCCGGGGAAAATCCTGCTTGCGGTAGGATTCTTCACATGTGTCGTTGAGAATAATTTGGGCCTTGGGGATTCTCAGCTCACATTCCCTGGTCTCTTCTCCTGTGTTAGAAGTCTCAGTTGGAGTCCAGGCCTCACCAGCTGAGAGGTCCTGTGTTTGCAGGACTTGAGACTTTGCTGTGACTGATGGTGAAAGTCACGACTCTGGTTTGTATTTTATTTCGCAGGAAATAACGAGCAATTCTGCCCATGTAAAACACCCAAGCACCTCTTACACACCATCATAGGTATCTTACGAACCAGTCCAGCTAAAAAGAAGGAGCTTGGTTTGGGAGTCCAAGTCGGTTTGAACTGATCAGACATTCATTCTTTTTTTGTCTTTTAATTGGAGTGGAGCTGCTTTACAACGTTGAGTTAGTTTCTGCTGTGCAGCGAGGCGAATGTGCTGTACGTGCACATGTATCCCCTCTTGGTTGGATTTCCTTCCCATTTAGATCACCGCAGAGCACTGAGTAGAATTCCCTGTGCTGTACGGCTGGTTCTCATTAGTTAACTATTTTACAATGTAGTGGGTATATGTCAGTCCCAGTCTCTTAATCCACCCCACTCCCTTCCCCCCTTGGTTTCTGTATGTTTGTCTCTCTTTCTGCTTTGTAAATAAGTTCATTTATACCGTTTTCTAAGGGCTTCTCTGGTGGCTCACCTGTGAAGAATCTGTCTGCTAATGCCTGCCTAATGCTGGAGATCTGGGTTCAATCCCTGGGTTGGGAAGATCCCCTGGAGAAGGAAATGGCAACCCACTCCAGTATTCTTGCCTGGGAAATCCCATAAACAGAGGGGCATAGTGGGCTGCAGTCCACAGGGCCACAAAGAGTTGGACATGACTTAGCGACTGAGCAACAACAACATACCACTTTCTAGAATACACATATGTTCATTACAATGAGATACTTGGATATCTGTTTTTCTCTTTCTGACTTAATTCGCTCTCTATCACAGTCTCTAGGTCCATCCACATGTCTGCAAATGGCACAATTTCATTCCTTCTTATGGCTGAATAGTATTCCATTCAGCCATACACATATTCATGTGTATATATGCACCACATCTTTTTTATCCATTCTTCTGTTGTTGGACGTTTAGGTTGCTCCCATGTCTTGGCTATTGTAAATAGTGCTGCAGTAAACACTGGGGAAAATCTGTCTTTCTGATTATGGTCTTCTCCTGGTGGATGCCTCAGAGTGGGATTGCTGGGCAGTTCTATTTCTAGTGTTTTAAGGAGACTCCATACTGTTCTCCATAATGGTTGTATTAATTAACATTCCCCCCAACAGTGTAGGAGGGTTCCCTTTCTCCACACCCTCTCCAGAATTTATTGTTTGTAGAGTTTTTGAGGATGACCATTTTGACCAGTGGGCCTTAGGAAGCATCACTATGAGCAAAGTTAGTGGAGGTGATAGAATTCCAGTTGAGCTCTTTCAAATCCTGAAAAATGGTACTGTGAAATTGCTGCTCTCAATATGCCAGCAAATTTGAAAAAGTCAGCAGTGGCCACAGGACTGGAAAAGGTCAGTTTTCATTCCAATCCCAAAGAAAGGCAATGCCAAAGAATGCTCAAACTACCGCACAATTGCACTCATCTCACATGCTAGTAAAGTAATGCTCCAAATTCTCCAAGCTAGGTTTCAACAGTATGTGAAATGAGAATTTCCAGATGTTCAAGCTGGATTTAGAAAAGGCAGAGGAATCAGGGATCAAATTGCTAACATCTGTTGGATCATAGAAAAAGCAAGAGAATTCCAGAAAAACATCTACTTCTGCTTCATTGACTTCGCTAAACCCTTTTACTGTGTGGATCACAACAAAGTGTGGAAAATTCTTAAGGAGATGGGAATACAAGAGATCACCTTATGTGCCTCCTGAGGAACCTGTATGCAGGTCAAGAAGCAACAATTAGAACCAGACATGGAAAAATGGACTGGTTCCAAATTGAGAAAGGAGTACGCCAAGGCTATATATTGTCTCCATACTTATTTAACTTCTATGCAGAGTACATCATGCGAAATGCTGGGCTGGATAAAGCATAAGCTGGAATCTAGATTGCCAGGAGAAATATCAATAACCTCAGATATGCTGATGACATCACTCTTATGGCAGAAAGTAAAGAGGAACTAAAGAGCCTCCTGATGAAGGTGAAAGAGGAGAGTGAAAAAGGTGGCTTAAAACTCAACATTCAAAAAACAAAGATCATGGCATCCAGTCCCATCACTTATGGCAATAGATGGGGAAACAATGGAAACAGTGACAGACTTTATTTTTTTGGACTCCAAATCACTGCAGATGGTGACTGTAGCCATGAAATTAAAAGACACTTGCTCCTTGGAAGACAAGCTATAACAAACCTAGACAGCGTATTAAAAACTAGAGATGTTACTTTGCCGACAAAGTTCTGTATAGTTGAAGCTATGGTTTTTCCACTAGTCATGCATGGATGTGAGATTTGGACCATAAAGAAGGCTGAGCACCAAAGCATTGATGCTTTTGAACTGTGGTGTTGGAGAAGACTCTTGAGAGTCCCTTGGACTGCAAGGAGATCAAACCAGTCCATCCTAAAGGAAATCAATCCTGACTATTCATTGGAAAGACTGATGCTGAAGCTCCAATACTTTGGCCACCTGATGCAAAGAGCTGACTTGTTAGAAAAGACCTTGATGCTGGGAAAGATTGAGGGCAGGAGGAGAAGGGGACGACAAAGGACAAGATGGTTGGATGGCATCACTGACTCAATGGACGTGAGTGTGAGCAAACTCTGGGAGATGGTGAAGGACAGGGAAGCCTGGCGTGCTGCAGTCCATGGGGTCACAAAGAGTCAGACACAACTGAGGGACTGAACAACAATTTTGACCAGTGTGAGGTGATACCTCACTGTAGCTTTGATTTGCATTTCTCTAATAATTAGGGATGTGGACAGACATTCATTCTTTAAACGTTTAAGAAAAAGAACTCACTCAATCCCAGTCCTAACTCCAAAGCTTGTGTGGAAATGTGCCGTGCTGGCCCCAGCAGTAGGAGCTGGGCAGTCCCCTTTCTTCTCCACCCTTCGGGGTCCCCTCCCCACCGCCCCCCACAAATGGTGGAAACAGCCCCTGTGTCATGGTGAGGATTCAACCACACGGGATGGGCCTGGCCCCGGCTAGGGGACCATAGTGACACCGAGGTTTCAGGTCAAGAGTGCACCAGAGGAGGGGTGTTGAGACTGTCAAGGTTGTCCAGGCTCGCCCCAGGAGCCCAGCGCTGGGACACTTGGATCCAGAGGCGGCCACTTGTCCATGGAGACTCTTTGCCCGCAGTGCTGGTGTTCACAGAGGTGTGTGTCTGACACCGCCTGGCATCAATTGGTAACGGGTGATCACACTTACCGCCCCCACTGGAGAGTTCCCGGCTGACCTGGAACTCCAGGCTGCCTGGCCCGACCTTAACAGGCTCTTCTTGTCTGCAGGATAAATTATGAAATTCTTTGCATTTTTTTGTCCAGCAACATCTGGTCTCCTTGATCCGCAGCCCCTGATGAATGGGTATCGGGGTCTTTTTCCTGTCTTCCCTCGCCGGCTTGGATTTTCCACCTGTTTGAAATCAGTATTCTCGGATGTAAATCATGACCCATCCCCCGAGCTGCACCCGGCCTGTCTCCCTCTCCAGACAGCTCCGTGGGTGCGAGTGTGGGCTGGTGGCCCCACGCCCTGCTGGCTCGCTTTGTGAGATGACTTCTGAGATCTCGGCTGGCAGCCCACTGGGCCCAGCAGTCCCATCACCTGGACGTCCCCTGACACTCACAATTCAGCAGGTCCCAAAAACTCACCCACCTCTCTGTATCTGCTCCTCCTGGCTCTCTGATCTCTACAGAAGCCCCCACCACCCACCCAGTCACTCAACCAGGAAACCTGCATACCTACAACCCCGCACAGAAGTTTTGTGGCATTACCTCCTAAAATGGTCTAGAACCCTCCCCTCTTGCTTCCTGCTGGTCAGAACTGTTGAAGAACTCTTTTGTTCCCTGGCCTCCAATCTTCCTCCTCTCTAAGCCATCCTCCACTGACCATAGGAATGACCTAGTGGGTTGCCATTTCCTTCTCCAGGGGCTCTTCCCTGCCCGGGGATCGAACTCGTCTCCTGCACTGGCGGGTGGATTCTTTACCACTGAGCCGCCTCTGCATCCTTGTGATCTATAGTGCATCCAATCGCCTTGCTCCCCATCTCATTCTCTGTTGTCTTAGAGACGAAGCCTGGGCTTCTGGGCCTTGCCAGTGAGCCCCCTTGCTCAGGCTCAGCCCTCCCCGCCCTACCTGGTTTCACTCCTCTTCCTCCTGTCCTCAGTGAAGAAGGAGCTCTCTTTTCGCCCCCAGCAGGTTGAGAGACTTCGGTGACTCTTAAAACCTCAGTTCTGTCCAGACTTAATCTGCACTTCTGGGGCTTAGAAACACGCCTGGTAATTTCCTTGTCACTTGTCTGCTCCCCACTTCAGTGAGGAGTCAAGGTTGGAAGGGGTTTCCCCAGGAACCCCTGCATCTCACTGGAGCCCCGGGATTAGTTCTTGCCCACAGGACCGGAGGATAAAGCAGTGTGTGTTGCTCCAGCAAGGAGCCCAAGAGGCAGGTCCCTCATCCTCTCTATCATCCCTTCACAGGGCGATGCTCCTGAGCACAGCACCCTCAGAGCCACGCGCATGTAGAAAATGTTGGAGCCACATAGTGGTAGGAGCCTGAGGCTCTGAATTCAGACATAGAGGGGAGCTGCCAGCAGAGCAGAAATCAACATATAGCAGCAGCTAACATATGGTTTACTCTAAACCATAGCCCAAGGGCTGGATCTGGCCCACCACATATTTTTTATAAATAAAGTTTTATTGAAACACACGCCCATTCACCTCCACATTGTCTAGGGCGGCTGTCACACTGCACACAGTGGCAGAGTTGAGTGGTTGTGTCACAGACTTGTTGTTGCTGTTCAGTCGCTAAGTCGTGTCTGACTGTTGGTGACCCCATGGACTGCAGCATGCCAGGCTTCCCTGTCCTTCACTGTCTCCCAGAGTTTGCTCAAACTCATGTCCATTGAGTCAGTGATGCCACCCAACCATCTCATCTGCCACCTCCTTCTCCTCTTCAACCTTTCCCATCGTCAGGATCTTTTCCAATGAGTTGGCTCTTTGCATCAGGTGGCCACAGTACTGGAGCTACAGGATGACCTGGAAAGACCCACATAGTTCTCTGGCCACTTGCAGAAAAAGTTTGCCAACCTCTCCTTGAAACTAATATGCTTTTCTGAATGATTTATTGCTGTGTTTGATTCCTCGTGAGTCTAATTCATCTACCTGAAGCACCTAGCACGGTGCCGGTCCAAAGATGCCCCTTCAGTGAACGGATGGATGCTGCTTAGATGGTCATTGTTAATTTCCACTGGTGTGTCGGTGGTGAGCAACCTTGTGAAAATATCCACTTCCTTCATCGGGACTTTAGTCATCAGAATATCAGATAATGCAGATGAGGCCTGGGTCCACGGACCTCCAGTCAGGGGGAAAGGTTAACAATAGCGTGGAGAGAGCCCTTCTCCCACTTCTGTCCAGAACTCCGAGAAGCCTGGAGAATCATTCACGCTCCTGGTCCTCATGGTCCCAGCATGCAGGGACCTTGGTCGGGGCAGTGGGGGTGGCGATTAGCAGTCAGTGGTGCTCCAGGAATGCGGGGTGACCTTCAGGAGCAGTGGGTGCTTTTCTGGGGTGCTAATATCAGGCAGTGGGGGTACATGTGATGGAAAAGCTGGTCTCAGAGGGGAAAGGTGGGCCTGCCCATGCCTGTCTCACAGTTACTGCTCTTGAGTGTAAGGCTGCCTAAGCCCCTTCAGTGGAAGACCCCCAAACACCTGAGCTGGTGTGTGTGTGTTTATTGGGGAGATTTGTAGGGAGCTGTGGGCCTTCGTTAGTAGACAGGAGCAGGAAACGGTGGCACGTGGGCCCTGCATTTGTTCATTAAATGAATACATTGGTGGAGCTTTCACCAGCCTTTCCCCTCGTGAGCGAGGCCTCTTGGGGGTCAGTGAGGAAGTTGGGGCTCCCTCAGTCCTTACTCCAGGGCTCAGCAGGTGAGGCCACAGACAAACATCAGTGGTTCCCTTTTGGCTTCACCCACCTCCCTCCCATCAGGAACCCCATATTTTGGGAAAAAATGTCTATTAAACACAGAACATTTTAACGTGATATTTGATTTGTTCTCAGGTTTTTGTTTTTTTTTTTTTTTAACCAAAGATGCATAGAACTACTGATGTAGCCAGACTGATGGATGTCCTGTAAAGAAAAGTCATGTGCTGTTTCAGTTTGAGTGAGACTGGCACATGGGTTCCGTTGAGTTTCTCTTCATACCCTTGGACACGGAATAACTTCCCAGTCCCACGGTTACTGTCGTGGGGGTCTTGCTTTGCCAGCCTTTTCCGTGTGGCCTCTGTGCACAGGGCTGAGTTCCTGGGGCAAGAAGAGGCAGAACAGGGGAGGGAGGGTCCCTGAGTCGCAGTGGGTTTAGAAGTTGAAAGAATTAAGAATAAAAGGCTAGTATTAGGAGATCCATGTTTCAGGGATATACTAAGGCATGCTTTTCCTTTTATGAGCCTAACCATCCAGATGCAAGCACATTTTCTACACGTCACTCCCTGGCTTGGTCCCTGGTTACCTTTGGAAACGTGGGGCCTGGCTTCTCTGGCCTGGCCTGTTAAAGCCTCTCAAAGGCAGGACCTCTTTCTTCCTCATCTTCTAGACAGGCTCTCCTCTGGGCCCTGCCTCCTCCTGGACCCCGCACTTGGATGGCTCTGCCCTTCCCTTGGGTAGTTGGTCGGGGCTCGCCCAGCTCTGCACCTCAGCACACGGAGCTCTCTGCACCTACCACATCCTTAAACTTGATCTTCTTGGCTTCCCAACCCAGTTCCATCTAAGATCTAGTGGGATCTCTCCCCCAACTTGTGACATGATCGGTGAGCCTTCCCCAGCCTTCCTGGAACTCCATCAGGACTTCTGGAAACCCCACAAATGTTACCCAGAATGTTGCATAGAACCCTATCAAATTCCATGTGGCCACTCCAAATGTTTGAGACCCAGGCAAAATTCCACAGGGTTTTTACAAAGTCTTTTTCTGCATTTTACCCCCTGAAGAGAGCCCTCAGGCCTTAAAAAAAAAATACATTGCTTGCATGGAGCAATGGAGTCAAAATGGGCCTATGACATAAGATTCGCTCCTTCCCCTCTACCTAAAATGGTTTACGACTCAAGCAAGCTGAGATGGACATGTAAACGAGCTAAAGCCAGGATACGTAGGACAGATGCCTCCTCTGGGAACGTTCACTCATCAATGTGGCACTTAGAGTCAAATAAAACCCAAGTGTAATAATGTAGTGTGTGTGTTGTGTTCGTCGCTCAGTCATGTCTGACTCTTTGTGACCCCATGAATTATAGCCCACCAGGCTCCTCTGTCTGTGGAATTCTCCAGGCAAGAATACTGGAGTGGGTAGCCATTCCCTTCTCCAGGGGGTCTTCCTGACCCAGGGATCGAACCCTGGTCTCCCGCATTGCAGGCGGATTCTTTGCCCTCTGAGCCACCCAAGGCCCTTATACATGGTGTTTGTGCTGTGCTTAGTCGTGTCCAACTCTTTGCCACCCCATGGACTGTGCCCACCAGGCTCCTCTGTCAGGATTCTCCAGGCAAGAACACTGGAGTGGGTTGCCATGCCCTTCTCCAGGGGATCTTCCTGACCCAGGGATCAAACCCTGGTCTCCTGCATTGCAGGCAGATTCTTTACTGTCTGAGCCACCCGGGGCAGTCCTAAATACTACAGTACAAGTTGATCCTGCCCCTGCAGGATTGGAGACAAGGAGTGGTCCACGTCAGCCATCAGCAAGCTCAGGGCAGGCTTTGGAGTCGGAGCACACGGTGCAGTGCCTGCCCCGACTACCTCCTGGGGTGTTGGAGGCTCAGGGAAGACAGTACCTGGTCACAGAAAAGATGGTACTTGAAGTCAGGAGCCTTGGGACTCATTCAGTGGACCAGTCAGAAAGAAGAGGCTCACCCAGGATCACACCACAGGTGTCTACATCTCTTGATT
This sequence comes from Bos indicus, assembly GCF_029378745.1. Classification (NCBI taxonomy): domain Eukaryota; kingdom Metazoa; phylum Chordata; class Mammalia; order Artiodactyla; family Bovidae; genus Bos; species Bos indicus. The sequence goes on along the minus strand of NC_091780.1, from coordinate 64,420,532 downwards.
CTCCATCCAATTAACTATGGATACAAATTTAAAAGTGCCCACCTGTGCATGGCACTAAGTGTCTGACAGTTGGCAAAACATTATGCTTCTATCCTAACAATAATCCTATGACGTGGAGGGCAAGGATTTTCATTTTCATTTTGTTGAGGAGGAAAGAGGCACAGAAGAGAAAAGGCTGCCTGGAGACTGAGGTTCAGACACACGAATGCCCAGGGGCTTCCCTCCTGCCTCCCCTTCCCATCCTTCCTTTCCCAGGGAGGCTTGGGTCCACCTCCCTCCCTGCACAGAGAGGAACTTGCAGAGCTGTGATGGGACTTGGAGATCAGCTAGTCGGGAGCCCCGAGTGGCAGCTGAGGGTACAGAGTCTCGGGGACATTGTAGGACCTGTTCAAGATGCCTCAGGGGTCCAGAGGGAGGTCCTTGGGTGCAGGGCAGTGTCTTTCCCATCAATGCACGTGTCTAACTGCATCTCTGCCCCCTCAGGGCAGACATGGAGGACTTAGGGGCACCTGGCTTGGCACTTTTTCAGCACTGGTTAACTTGCCCTGTAGTCACACGTGGTTCCACTTCATCATGCCCCTCTGCTTAGAAAGCTAGGTGGTCTTGCTTAAATCTTGGCAGATTTTCCCATTTGCTGAATTCTGACCTGGGTTCCGGGGATCAGAGCGAGCCTCATGGTGTGACGGTCATCAGAGAGTCCCTTGCTGGGCCCTGCTTCCTTGGGGACTGGCTTGTCTGTCTTTGGAAGAATTATCTCCACCCTAGGTCAAATGGCAGTCAGTTAATTGCCCCATATTTCTGACTTTTGGGCAGTCTCCTCACGGTTACCTCCTCCTTGGGTTACCTCCTGACAGCGGATTCCATCCTGGGCCAAGTCTTTCCCTCTCTGGCCTCATTTCTCATCTGAGAAGGAAGACTGTGTGTGTGTGTGTGTGTGTGTGTCTGTGTGTGTGTGAGTGTGTGCCTGTGTGTTTATACACATGATCTGTAAGTGCCTTTCCAGGCTCCATTCTTTATGGCACCGGCTCCCTGCTTATCCAGGATACAAGTGCTAGGCTAATGGATTCATGCACAAAGTCTGACACTGTTTTCTCCATCACAGCCTCATGCTTTTATACCTGAGGATCCTCCAGCAGAAAAAGGGGTTCAGGTCCCATGAACGCTGAGACCAAGCTCTGCATTTTCATGTACAACTGATCCTCTTTCAGCCCTTGGGAGAATTAACACACACACTTTTACTACTCAAGCTGATCAGCCTCAGAGCCCGTCACCCTTGTGGATCCTGGAGTGAAAGGTCGGGGTTCCCTCCCTAAAGTCTCCTTTGGTCATGACCCAAGGACTTTAGGCAGGGACTCAGCAAGACTCTGGTCCCTGTGTCGCCACTGAGTCCTACTCGGACAATCCCCCTCGAGGCTGGGGGTCTTTATCACGGCCACCAGAGAACCACGGTCCTAGCATAGATAGGCTGGGACTCCCAGGTATGGCTTTTTAGATGCTTCTTTTTGTGCCAGGGTGACCAATCAAACTGCCTTCCAGCAACAAGTACCGCCCCCCTCCAAGAAACTCGAGTCACCTAATAAGATCTCTTATTCCTTACCATGCTTTCTCCTTTCAGGTGTCCCTGGAATCTTCTACCAGCTGACCTTACATGGGGCCATCTCAGTACCTTGATTTTTAGCTCACCCATTGCTGACCATCCCAAAGACTGTTTCCCAGCTTCCCTTGTAGCTAAGTGAGTCATTTATGGGCAAATGGGATATGAACAGCGGTGTCCTATGGGACTTCCAGAATTCATCTTAAAAAATTAGGAGCATGCCCTTCTTGGATCCTTCCTGTGCCTGGCTGTCTGGAACATGGGTGTGATGGCTGGAATGCTAGCAGCCATCTGAGATCACAAGGGTCACCTTTTAGTGATGGTAGAGCAGCGTGCTAGAGAGAACCAAGGTTCCTGATGGCCTTGTGTCCTTCGTATCCGTTCTGTATTTCCTACTTCTGGGTCTCTTTAATGTGAGAGAGAAATAAAGTTCTCTTGTGTTTGAGTCACTGTTATTTTGAGTTTTCAGTCACACGTGGTTGAACGTGATCCTTACTGATACACCAAGCAAGCTTGATTTCTAAACAGAGAGGAACTCTGAGGGTATTTGTGGACCTCACATGTTCCCTTCTCTGTGGCAGCGATAGAGCCTGTCTTCTGTAAGGGGACACACAGATCCTTGTGTACCTCGCTTAAGAACAAGAGACAATAGCGACAATCTGTTAAGCCCATCTGTTTCCCGGAAGAGGGGATAGTGGTTACATGATGATGATGGAAATTCTTAGGCTGGGTAGAGGGGATTTTCCCTGAGTGTCCCATGACAGGGATGTCCCATAACAGAGGGGAGGGGACAGAAAAAGGAGGCACTTGTGGAGCCAATCACAAGGGATTTATTTATCTAGCACTCACAGTCGGTGACTTTCAAAGCCCCTTTCATTCACTACAACCTGTTACCTCCTGCTCCTCTTTCTCCTACTAAGTACTCCCAATGACCACGTTACCATCCTCACTTCCCAGATGGAAAACTTTCAGCTCAAAGATTTGTGCGTGTAAAGCAGGTCTGGCTCCGTTTGTTCTATTTTTTCTTAGAGGAGGAAGAATGATCTAGCAACCACCTAAGCTAGACTTTCCAGAAAAGTTTCTAGTTCATTCAGTGTTTTTTTTTTTCTCCTAAAGAATCAGTTCAGTTCAGTTAAATGCCTCAGTTGTGTCTGACTCTTTGCGACCCCATGAACCGCAGCACACCAGGCTTCCCTCTCCATCACTTCTCCTGGAGCTTGCTCAAACTCATGTCCATCAAGATGGTGATGCCATCCAGCCATCTCATCCTCTGTCGTCTCCTTCTCCTGCCTTCAATATTCCCAGCATCAGGGTATTTTCCAATGGGTCAGTTCTTCGCATCAGGTGGCCAAAGTATTGGAGCTTCAACTTCAGCATCAGTCCTTCCAATGAATATTCAGGACTGATTTCCTTTAGGATTGGCTGGTTTGATCTCCTTGCAGTCCAAGGAACTCTCAAGAGTCTTCTCCAATACCACAGTTCAAAATTATCAGTTCTTCAGTGATCAGGTTTCTTTATGGTCCAACTCTCACATCCATACATGACCGCTGGAAAAATCATAGCTTTGACTAGACGGACTTTGTTGGCAAAATAATGTCTCTGCTTTTTAGTATGCTCTCTAGGTTGGTCATAACTTTTCTTCCAAGGAGCAAGCATCTTTTACTTTCATGGCTGCAGTCACCATCTGCAGTGATTTTGGAGCCCAAGAAAATAAAGTCTGTCACTGTTTCCATTGTTTCCCCATCTATTTGCTATGAGGTGATGGTACCAGATGCTGTGATCTCAGTTTTTTCAATGTTGAGTTTTAAGCCAACTTATTCACTTTCCTCTTCCACTTTCATCAAGAGGCTCTTTAGTTCTTCTTTGCTTTCTGCCATAATGGTTGTGTCATCTGCTTATCTGAGGTTATTGAAATTTCTCCTGGCAATCTTGATTCCAGCTTGTGCTTCATCCAGCCCAGCAATTCACATGATGTACCCTGCATATGGGAGAAGGCGATGGCACCCAACTCCAGTACTCTTGCCTGGAAAATCCCATGGATGGAGGAGCCTGGTAGGCTGCAGTCCATGGGATCGCTAAGAGTCTGATACCACTGAGCGACTTCACTTTCACTTTTCACTTTCATGCACTGGAGAAGGAAATGGCAACCCCCTCCAGTGTTCTTGCCTGGAGAATCCCAGGGATGGGGGAGCCTGGTGGGCTTCCGTCTATGGGGTCGCACAGAGTCGGACATGACTGAAGTGACTTAGCAGCAGCAGCAGCAACCCTGCATATAAGTTAAATAAGCAGGGTGATGATATACAGCCTTGACATACTCCTTTCCCAATTTGGAACCAGTCCATTGTTCCATGTCCGGATCTAACTGTTGCTTCTTGATCTGCATACAGATTTCTCAGGAGGCAGGTAAGGGGATCCAGTATTCCAATCCTGAAGAATTTCTTCATCTCTTGAAGGAGAAAGTGATTTTCTGTTAATAATGCATTCAGAAGTAGAATCATTTATTAATTCCCTTCCAAATAGCTGAAAAAGTTCAACCAAACATTTCCTATGCTTTTTAATCTGTGGATCTTGTTCTCAGTTCAAGTGTGTATGTGTCGTTATCTTTCTCTTCCTTTTTTGTGCCCATGCTGCATGCTTGTGGGGTCTCTGATGCCCCAACCAGGGATTGAACCCAGGCCTTGGCAGTGAAAGCATAGAATCCTAGCCACTAGGCCACCAGGGAATTCCCTGTACCTTACAGAGGGGAGAAAAGATCAGAAAGACCTACACCAGAGTATCAACAGCCTTATCTACATTGGGTGTTCAGTTCAGTTCAGTTCAGTCGCTCAGTTGTATCCGACTCTTTGCGACTCCATGAACCGCAGCACGCCAGGCCTCCCTGTCCATCACCAACTCCCAGAGTTCACTCAGACTCACGTCCATCGAGTCAGTGATGCCATCCAGCCATCTCATCCTCTGTCATCCCCTTCTCCTCCTGCCCCCAATCCCTCCCAGCATCCGAGTCTTTTCCAATGAGTCAACTCTTCACATGAGGTGGCCAAAGTACTGGAGTTTCAGCTTTAGCATCATTCCTTCCAAAGAAATCCCAGGGCTGAGGTTGGGCGTGGTTATAGGCAATCAGTTATTTTGTTCTGTGTTTCCCAAGTTTTCTTCACTGAGCAGAGAGGTATTAAAAAAACAGGTTAACTATGAAGGAAGAACAAATAGGCTTGTTTTAGAGTTCTCCTCTGAATACTACACACTAGGAGAAAATAAAGCCTTTCTTCAGGATTTTAAAAAATATTTATTTATTATTTTGATTTACTCATTTATGTGACTGTGCCAGGTCCTCGTTGCGGCGCTCGAACTCTTGGTTGCAGCTTTCAGGATCCTAGCTCCCTGGCCAGGGATCGAACCTGGCTCCTTTGCTTTGGGTCTTAACTGCTGGACTATCAGGAAGTCCCGCTCTTTAGGATTTTGAGCGGGAAAATTTGTGGGCCAAGAGTTAAGTCCCCAGTCAAGCATCTTTCATGAGTGAAAGCTATAGGGAAATACTCTTAGACAGGCAAAGACTGGGAGAGGTATAGTTCATGTTACCTTAAAAAATTGTCCAGCGGTATCCAGCCAACTGAGGCACGAATCCAAGTGAAGACCTCAAGCATGGAAACCAGGAGTGTTCAAGGGTGGCAAGAGCCTGGAAACCGAGCGAACGCATAGGAGCAGGTGTAAAGGCTGCTGCCAACTGGGCAACACAACAGAATGAAAAAAGCCGAAAACAGTTCTTAAAAAAAGATTTAGAAAAAAAAATTGTCTTTATAAAAGGCTGCATCTATAACCCCAAACTGAATCAACAAAGTCTTGGGGAGAGGCAGGGAAGAAATAAAGCAGGATGAGTTACTAAAAATACACAGTGACCTGTCAAGGCTTATTCTATTGCTCTTGATCTTGGCAAATACAGACATACAAGCTTGAGGGCTTCCCTGGTGGCTCAGTGGTAAAGAATCCACCTACCAATGCAGGAGACACGGGTTTGATCCCTGATCTGGGAAGATCCTACATGCTGTGGAGCAACTAAGCCCGTGCACCACAGTTTTGAGTCCGTTCTCTAGAGCCCATGCTCCACGACAAGAGAAGCCACCGCAACGAGAAGCCCGCACATCGCAACCAGCGGGCAGCCTGCGCTCTTCATAACTGGAGGAAGCCCACGAGCAGCTGTGAGGACCCAATGTGGCCAAAAATACAGTCATAAATGAAGCTATAAAGTATATAAGCTTGCGTGTGCACTTGCTTATCAGCAAGGAGACCACTAATAGAGCTAAAAGTTTGTACCAAAATATATTAGATGAGAAAAAGCCATGGTAGAAGGTTTTTTCACATTTGTGTAAGAGGAAGATCCATATACCTGTAAGGTTTGCACAAAGCTGGACCTCTGCTGGGGCGGGAACCTGGTTCCATGGGGTTGGTCTCCAGTGAGTGTTCAGATCTTTTAGAACTATGTGGCAGGCATCTAAAAAATGGTGTTATTAAGGTATAATCGACATACTAGAATTGCACATATTTCAGACGTACAATTTCACACATTTGGCATAGGTGTGCACCTGTGCAGCCATCATCCCACCCGAGACTGTGAGCAAATCATCACACCTAAACACTTCCTCAGTCATCCCTCCCTCCTCCTTCTCCAGGCGAAGAGGTAAAAGCGAGCAATTCCTTATATAGATAGCAAGAGACAGAAGAAAAAGATAAGAAGGAAACTAAGAAACAGAAAGCAGAAAATAAGACAGCAGAAAGAAGGCTGGAAATGAGTTAAATAATTTTTAAAAGGCTGAAACTGTCAGAATAATAATATTAATAAAGTGTCTACCTTAAATTTTTTTTTTAATTTAAAACTTTTTGGCTATGCCGTGTGGCTTGCAGGATCCCAGTTCCCTGTGCAGGGATTGAACCCTGGCCCTGACAGTGAGAAGGTGGAGTCCTAACCTCTGCACTGCTGAGAACTCCCAAGTGTCTACCATTTTACACACAGATAAAGAATTTACCTTATTTTCCAGCATCTGTGGGACACTGACCAGAGTGGCGGATATGCTAGGTCATAAAAATCCTACTGTGTTCCCTAAAATGTAAATTTCATAAATTCCATTTTCTGAACACAGCAAAATTAAACCATAAATAACTAATTTTTTAAAAGTCTTTTTAATAACAATGGGAACGTAGAGGGACAAAATACATTTGTAGACTACTTTGAAAGTAATGAAAATAAAAACTCTCTACCTGATAGGAATAGAGCTATTCTCCCAGGTAGATCCATAGTTATTAAATGAATTATTTATCCAGAAAGAGTTAAAATGTGTTCAATTTTAAGTGTTCAATTCAATAAATTAGGAAAGGAAGGAAAAGCAGCCCCAATAAAATAAAAAGGGGCTCCCCTGGTGGCTCAGATGGTAAAGAATCTGCCTGCGAAGCAGGAGACCTGGGTCTGATCTCTGGGTCGGGAAGATCCCCTGGAGCAGGGAATGGGTACCCACTGCAGTGGTGAAATAAGAAAAGATGAGGCCAAACTTAATGTAGTAAAAAATGGAGCTGACATATAAACATGAGTCAATTTGAAAAAATAGCCTTCAGTAATCTAGTGACTGTAATTAAATAAAAAGATACGAAATACAAACAGTACGATAAAGAGGATATAATTTCAGAAGGGTAGTTTACAGTAAGAATAATATATATAATTATGCAAATACTCTGCAAATCTCAAAGAAAATAAGCAATTATCTGGAACACGGTAGATTACCAACAATTTTGTGAATATATAAAAACTTCAAAAATAATGATAAAATATTTTATAAATGATTGACCATTTTATAAAACTACTTTTAAAATAAGGTTGTGGGGCTAAGTATTAATAGTTTTATATGTAGTTGTTTAGGATATTTAAGGAAGAGATGTATAGTTCTTCCAAAGCATAGAAAAGACCAAAATTTACCCAAATACTATTGCAAAGTTAAAGTAATCTTGTCAACAAAAATCTATCAGGGTAACCACGAAATAAATAATCAACCAGTCTCCCTTGTGATGGAGAAGGCAATGGCAACCCACTCCAGTACTCTTGCCTGGAAAATCCCATGGACGGAGGAGCCTGGTGGGCTGCAGTCCATGGGGTCTCTAGGAGTCGGACATGACTGAGCGACTTCACTTTCACTTTTCAGTTTCATGCATTGGAGAAGGAAATGGCAACCCCCTCCAGTGTTCTTGCCTGGAGAATCCCAGGGACGGGGGAGCCTGGTGGGCTGCCGTCTCTGGAGTCGCACAGAGTAGGACACGACTGAATCGACTTAGCAGCAGCAGCAGCTCCCTTGTGAATGCAAATGTTAAAAATCTAAATAAAATTCTCACAAGTCAAATTCAATAGCATGTTAATTATTCATCCAAGTCCAGTAGACCTTGTCCCAGGAATGTAAAAATGTTTTAATATTAAGGAAAATCTATTAGTATAAGAAATCACATCAGAGATATATATCATTATATCTCAATAGTGGTTCAGTGGCAAAGACTCCACTGGCCAACGCAGGAGACCTAGGTTCTGTCCCTGGGTTGGAAAGATCCCCTAGAGGCGGAAATGGCAACCCGCTCCAGTATTCTTGCCTGGAAAATCCCATGGACAGAGGAGCCTGTCGGGCTACAGTCCGTGGGGTAACAGAAGAGTTGGACACAACTTAGTGACTAAACAACAATAGATATCTAAAAGGCATTTGGCTCAAATGAACATTTATTCCTTTTCTTAAATAATATTATTTAATATGAAATAGTTTTTGCTATGTGCTAGGAGATTCCCTGGTGGCTCAGACGGTAAAGCCTCTGCCTGCAATGCAGAACCCTGGGTTTAATCCCTGGGTCGGGAAGATCCCCTGGAGAAGGAAATGGCAACCCACTCCAGTACTCATGCCTGGAAAATTCCATGGATGGAGAAGCCTGGTGGGCTACAGTCCATGGGGTCGCAAAGAGTTGGACACGACTGAGCGACTTCACTTCACCAACTTGCTGAAGACTTAATACGGTTTTGTTTTTGTTCAGTCGCTCAATCGTGTCTGACTCTTTGCGACCCCATGGACTGCAGCACGTCAGACTCCCCTGTCCTTCACTATCTTCTGGAGTTTGCTCAGACTCATGTTCATTGAGTCAATGATGCCATCCAACCATCTCATCCTCTGTCATGCCCTTCTCCTCCTGACTTCAATCTTTCCCCATCAGGGTCTTTTCCAATCAATTGGCTCTTCACATCAGGTGGCCAAAGTATTAGAGCTCCAACTTCAGCATCAGTCCTTCTAGTGAATATTCAGGGTTGATTCCCTTTAGGATTGACTGGTTTGATCTCCTTGCTGTCTAAGGGACTCTCAAGAGTCTTCTCCAGCCCACAGTTTGAAAGCATCAATTCTTTGGTGTTCAGCCTTCTTTATGGTCCAACTCTCACATCCCTACATGACTACTGGAAAAACCACAGTTTTGACTATATGGACCTTTGCTGGCAAAGTGACGTCTCTGCTTTCTTAGGTTCTGCTTTCTAGAACCTAAAGCTGTCTAGGGTCACCACAGGTTTATGTTAATAAATATCCATAGCAGCTCCCTGAGATGGGTCCACTCCTCTACATAAGACTGATTCCTCCATCGTGCATCAAAACTTATCTCCTCCCTTCTCAGGGATCTTACACAATCAACTAATTGGCGCCTCCCTGCATCTGGTTCCTTCCTAGTAATACTTAAATAAGCTCAAAATCTTTAAAAAAAAAACAAAAAACAAAAAAACCTCCCTTGACTCCACATGGCCCTCCAATGAAGACCTCCCACAAGAATTTCTCTGTTCGCTCTGTTTTCTCATCCTCCACCCTCAGCCCCCTCCAGGTTGGCTTCTGCTCTTTTCAGTCTCCCCAGGTGACCAGCACGCGTGAAATGATGCTTAGAGGGTGAAATGTCATCCTTCGAGGATGAACCGCAAAGGAGCATGTGTGAGTCAGGGTGAGGGTTGAGCTCTGTTAACCAAGGTGCCCTCAGTGGCTTCATGAAGATGGGAGGGGTCCCACTTCCATCGGGCCTGGGCGAGCAGGCTCCTTTGGTGGGCGGCTCTGTTCCTGGGGATGGCTCAGGGATTCGGGTCTACCCTTCCATCCTATTTTTTAAAACGTATTTATTTATTTCAGTTGGAGGATAATTACGATATTGTGATTTGCCATACATCAACACGAATTGGCCATAGGTATACATGTCCCCCTATCATCCTGAACCCGCCTCCCCATCCTATTTGTCACTGAGGAAAGTCATCATCCTTCCTGCACAGATGTTTTTCCACTTTAAAAGCATGGGCTTTTTACAGAGGACAGGACCCCCGTGAGCTATTTATTATTATCCCAGTTTTGGAGATGACGAGACTGAAGCTCGGAGGCCCTCGTCAAGCAGACAAGCATCCCCCAGTCAGAAAGGCATGGGACCAGGACCAAACGCAGGTCCCGCCTGCCGGCCCCTGAGTCCATTGCTTCTGACGGGCGGTCACCTTTCACAGATGTACAGCCCTGCCTGCCTTGACCCCGTGGCCAGGGGAAGCCTGCCAGCAGGTGCTGTCTTTAGACCAGAGGCTCAGAAAGTCCCCAGGGTTTCTGGAACTCTCTTCTCTCCTGCTCTGGAGTTCTTCCAGCGGGCCCGCCAGCCCCCTCCCACATGCGTTCAGGGTTCTGCCAAGAGCCTTTCAAATGTTCCCCAAGAAAAGGCCAGACCCGCTCCTTGAGCTCCGCGGCTGGCCAGACACCACCCTCTTCGGTGCTGCATGGAAATAAAACACGGAGGTGACAAGCCGCTTGGAGGAGTGGAAATGTCAGCGCGACACCCTGAGATCTCCTCCGAGCACGTAACTCGGAGATGGTAAAGGTTGCCCAGAATGCAAACTGTTAGCTAGGAACCGAGGGAAGTTCCTCCTCTGGGTTCTCGGAGCCAGGAGCTCCAGAAGAAACGCTGTGCTTGCCAGGAGCCCACCCCGCGCTCAGGCAAGCTGGCGACAAGTGCCAGCACCCCTGCGCCCGCTCAGGGCTCCTGCCCTGCACCACTTGTAGCTCCTGCGCGCTCTGCTGTCCTGAACCCTCTGGAGTCCCCTTCCTGATGGCCCCTCCTGCCCCCACCCCAGCTCAGTTCTGCCAGGGCAGCCCCCCACCCCCGCCCCCGCCCACGCCAGGCAGGCCTTCAGCTTCTAGACTGCATCCTTCATTTCCACCCCCTGGGGCCTTGGCACGTAGGAGGGAGCCTCCACCTGTGTCCAGTGGACAAACAGCGCTTCCTGGAGACCAGCCTTTTGCGCGTGGACTGAGGTCAAGCCTTGAAGTCCTTCCTATCACCTGGTTGGCCGCCAAGAGGAGGGGTCACCTGTGTCTGGACCCCCAAGGTGAGGACAGCGGGTGTGGAAAGGTGACCAGCCTGGGCCGGGGGAGGTGTCTTTTCCACCACTGGGCTTCAGTCTCCTCGTCGGCAGGATGCCGCCGGTGGAGGCCGTCCAGCTGCTCCCCAGGCCCGGCTCTGGGCCTCTGAACTCCTCCGTCTCCTTGAGGGGGTGGTCGCCCTGGCCAGACTCCTGGCCTTGACTCCTGCGGCTGCCCTTGCCCACTCCAACTGGACCCTCCAGGACCCTTGGGACCCTCAAGCCCCGAAGCTTGAGCTCCATCCGCCCCGCAGAACACCCGCCCCACGGAGGGGTTCACATGGGCGCCCCCGTGTGCTGTGCGCCTCTCAGGAGGCCGAGAAGGCGCGGGGCTGTGTGGGCCTGTGTCTTTGCGTGTCACCCCGTGGATTCGCTCAGAGGCAAGTCAGACAAGGGGATGCCCAGCTCGCCGAGGAGGGGGAGGTGTGCGCAGAAGCACACGGGTGCAGGCACTCAGGGTACACGCGTGTGTGTGGCCGGTCGACGCGCCTGTGGGTGGCAGAGGGTGGCGAGTGTTTGGCTGTGTGCGGGTTTGTGGATGTTGGTGCATTTGTGTGTTTACAGGCATTACTTGGGATGTCTGCATGCACGTTCACTCGTGTGTGTGTCACGTCCCACCTCAGACCTGTTCAGAAGCAAGAGGATGCATTCTGGTGGCACGTGGAGGCCCCGGGGAGCAGACCTCCTGTCGCCACCACCACTCACCTTTTCTCTCTCTTTTCTTTTTTATCCATTTTTAAGTATTGATCGTCACGTCTGAAAATGCTGGAACGGCAGCCGTGGCTCGCTGAGCCAAAGTGCTGTGTGAACTGTGAAAACCGTCTACCCCATGTGGGAGGCGGAGAGAGTTTCCTATTTTAATCCTCTCGGAGACTCCAAAGGTTAGCGGTTTCTGCAGATCACACGGCAGGGTCAGGGCACCAGTGCTCGGAGGCTGCAGGCAGGAGGAGCCAGACCCTTCCCTGAGGGCGTGGTGGGACGTTCTCAATGTGCTTTTCCTCCAGCATCGAGACCTGGGAGCCCTAAGGGAGCTCAGAGACACCTGTGGTTCAAGCTTCCCGTTGATAGCTTGGTGGGGGGGGGGGGGGGGGGGGGGGGATGCTGTTTAGTAAGCAGGTATCACCTCCAAGGTCACATGGGAGCAGAAAGTGAAACCCAGGTGCATCCAGCCCCCAGAAGGGCACAGGACAAACTCAGGGCCTGCTTGAGAGGAGTGGACAGTGGGGGTCAGACTCAGGGAAGGCAGTGGGAGCCATGGATGGTTTCTGAGCAGGAGAGGCACTTGCTCTTTGGCACATTTTAGGGACCTCCGTGGGGTGCAGCGTAGAGCGGGTGGGGAGGCGGGAGACCCCTGGGGTTCTGGGGCAACCTGCCCAGCCGCCAGAGGTCGGGGGTTGCTGAGTGAATGAGGGAAGCACAGGTGCAGGAGGGCAGGGAGGGCGTCTGGGCAGAAGAAACTGCAGGCGCAAAGGCAGCGCGGGGAGAGGCGGACCTAGCGGTGCGTGGGGGCGTCGGGCGTTCGTGCGTGATGGGAGGGGCCCCATCAATGGCGGCAGTGGCGGCGGTGGAGGCTGGGAAGCAGGTGAGGGCTCTGGCCTCTCTCCCGAGGACCCTGAGGACGCCCTGGGGTCGTGGGTCTGCTCCTCGCCAGAGCCTCACTTTGGAAGGACAACTGAAGCAGTGGGGGCTGGGCTCCTTCCCAGTGGGGCTCCTGGCAAGGACAGCAGGGTGCTAGAGGAGGGAGCGACCCCTCTGCGGGAAGCAAGGGCGTGGGCCGGAGGCCCCAGGGGACCTCTACGCTTGCCCCCTGACCCTCGCCCCTCCGGAGCTATCTCTGGACACATTCAGGCAGATAACCGTCGGGACGGGCCTTGACCCCTCCAGGCAAAGTCCAGGGTGAACAGGGGCGTGGTGCAGTGGGCACTTTGGTCCTCCAGGGGCCTGGGGACCAGGAACACCCAGCCCATTGAGGTCAGAGGGTGCAGGGCCAAAAAAGGCAGCCCTCCTGCCAGGTGTGACCACACCTTTGCAGGTGGCTGCACTGACCTGGCCCCACCTGTTTGCTGCCCTGCTGTCGCTCTTCGGTGGCCCTGAGCATGCTCGGCCTCATCTGGGAGCTCTCTGGGCTCGTGCCCTCGTCCTGTCGACAACCGCCCCCTCCCGCCCCAAGGGAGGTCACCTCTGCAGGCTCAGTCCTGGGCACATCCCTCCCCCACTGGACTCCCTCCCCCACCCGACTCCCTCCCCCACCTGGCTCCTCTCCCACCTGGCCCCTCCCCTACCTGGCCCCCTCCCTTACCTGGCCCCCTCCCTCACCTGGCTCCCTCCTCTATCTCTCTCCCTCCCCCACCTGACTCCCTCTTCCCCACCTGGCCCCCTCCCCCACCTGGTCCCCTCCCCCACCTGGCCCCCTCCCCCACCTGGCCCCCTCCCTCACCTGGCTCCCTCCCCCATCTGTCTCCCTCCCCCATCTCAAAGTAGAGGCGGCTCTATCACCTGCCTTGTGGCAGGGGTTAGAGGGTGTCTGCTGTGTAGACGGGCCCCCTTGTTCCTGTGGAGCAGGGAGCCTGCGCGTGCCTCACTGCTGTCCACGCTGATTCCCTCCAAATTCCTGCCAGACTCTGTGCTCATTTGCCAAGGCTGCCGTAACAAGAACCACACACTGAGCGGCTTAAATGACAGCAGTGTACGGTTCCTGAGGCCAGAGTCCAAGACCAAGGTGTGGGCTGGGCTGGTCCGCCTGCTGAGGCCGGGACTGAGGGTCTGTTCAGGGCTGCCCCTGGGGTTCTGCTGGTTGCTGGCGGCCTCTGGCATTCCTTGGCTCATAGACACATCACTCTATGTGGCATTGTCTGTGTGTGTGCATCTGTGTTCACATTTCCCACTTTATAAGGACATGGTTATACTGGGTGGGGCTTCCCTGGTGGCTCAGGGGTAAAGAATCTGCCTGCCAATACAGGAGATGCAGGTTTGGTCCCTGAGTTGGGAAGATCCCTTGGAGGAGGAAATGGCAACCCGCTCCAGTATTCTTGCCTAGAAAATCCCATGAACACAGGAGCCTGGTGGGCTACATGGGGTCACACAGAGTCAGACACAACTGAAGCGACTGAGCATGCGTGCACGCATACTGGATTAAGGTCCACCTTCGTGACCTCATCTTAACTTGGCCAACAGCAAAGACCTTATTCTGTGTGTCTCCCATGGGTGTCACGGTCTGGGGAGGAGTTCAGACAGGTCAAAGGCAGGTGCAAGGGGGTGGGGATCATCTGACACATGATTAGGAGATGTGTGTCCTGACAGGGTGGACACAGGGTCCTGAGCACGGGGTGTGGTGGGGAAGCAGGGCGACACAGTGCTGGAGCCCCCACGGCCCCTGGCCTGGCACAGTGTAGGTGCTCTCTGCCTCTTAGCGGTTGGATGGGTGAATGAGAACGGATTAGAAGAAGGTCCGGCCCTGTCATGTACTAGGAGCACGGAAGCCACTTGAAGAGGCAGGAAGGAATTTCTCACCCCAGGCTCCAGCTCCTTGGGTGTTGAAAGATCACATTCCTGGAATTCATCTCCTCTGTCTCCTGGGCCATCCCTTTATCAAGCACAAGAGCCACGGAGTCAGGGAGGTGCTGGCAGCATGTTAGGGCTTGATGGAGGGGTTAGCTGGGCTCCACGTGCAGCCTGGATTTCAGAGGCCAGCAGAGCCCTCAGGATGTACGTGTGGTCTCAGCACAGACTCTCTCCAGCATCCAGTTGTCTGAAAACTGGAGGCAAGGTCTGTTTGTAATTGATGTTGGTTTCTGGAGCCATAGGGTTGATAATTACTGGCACGGGGACATCCACTGTCCTGCGAAGGTAGAAGCCCCAACATGGCCCAAAGCAGGGGCAGACAGACAGGGCTTTGCTGACTTCAGAGAAGCTGCCGTTGCTTTCTGAACTGGCTGGTTGAGTCTGGTGTCTAGGGGGCAGGCATCCGGTGACGAGGCCCCAGAGTGCTTTTACAGTCTTTTCATCTGGTTCAGGGACCACAGTTGTCCTCTGACAGCCACTCTGGCTGTCTGTGCAATCCTGACAAGTCACATTCCCTCTCTGAGCCTCAGTTTCCCCATCTGTTCAACATGGACTAAGATACTGGGCATAGGTGATTTATTAGGAATATCCCAGTTTGAAGTTTAATGGTTCTTTACAGCTTGAATGACTTTTACTACTATGGTGGAGGGTCTGAAGACCTTCTAAGCTATTCTAATGGAGAACCTGATAATAATCTGTCATTTGGGGGAAAGATTTGGCAGCAGCAAAATGATGTCGAACTTAACTTGTGGAGGGAGTTGGTGGCTGACCCAGTAGATGCCCGTCCAGCGAGGATTCACCGGGTGTCCGTGTGGTCCAGGCAGGGACAGGTGAGGGCCAGAGGTTCTCTATCACCAGCCATCTCTCAGCCTCTGTATCTCTGTGTCCATCCCTCTTTCTTCTGTCTTTCCCGCTAAGCACAATGCACATAAAAGGGCAAAATGTGGGCTCCTGCCAATGTCACGGTCAACCAGCTCCTTTTGGTGTTAACCAGACGGCTTTGGCCAACATCTGATCTTGGAAGACCAAACCACTCTTTCCAGTATTTTCACCGTTAAGTTGGCACCCCTGGAAGTCAGCGGGGGACGCTTTCCAAGTGCCATTAACGAGCAAACCTCTGTTTGCTGAACAAACGGATGAGTGCTTATTCTGGGGGCAGATTGAAGGCTGGATGAGCCTCTCTACCCTGCGTACCTTGACACCAGCCAGCTTATCTGTTTTACCCGTAAAGGTCACAGGATTTTGGGCAGAAGAACAAACATTAGATTGACAAGTAGGACTCTGGTGATGAGGAGACAAGCGTGCAAGGTGAAGCAGATCATTGAAGATGGCACAGAAGCCTGAGCAGAAGGTGGGATGCAGCCTGGTTCTCCCATCTCTCAGGGCAGACACTCTTATCTGTGATCAGACTCCAGCCCGCAAGCCTATCTGAAGGGCTTCGAGGTGGGTAGGTCTGTCTCCCAAGCAGAAGCATCTTGCCAGCAGGGTGGCCCTGGCACCAGCATTTTGGTCTCAGGCTCTTCACACCCTGGGCTTAAGCATCTGACCTTCAGGTGCCCCTGGGGTCATGTGAACACCCTGGGGGATGTGACCTGGAGCAGCTTGGTCTTCATGAAACAGGAGTCACGGGCCCTGTGCTGGGGACGTAGGTGACGTTGATCAGTAACCATGCTCTGATCCAAGGGAATGAAGGGGGGTGGGGGAGGGAGGGAGGGAGAGGATTCTGTGAGGGGAAGGCGGAGGGTGGAAGCCACACAGGGGCCCTACATGCATACTGTGGTCACTCTGAGGTTGACTCACACAGAACCAAACCAGGGCAGGGGGGCCAGCCCCAAGCTTAGTCTCTCTGTTCATCTCCCAAACCTGAAGGAAGAGAGGGAATCAGAATAAAGAAGAAACCACAGTAGGGAAGTCAGATGGAGTTGTGGCAGTGCCTGGGACACACCTACACTACAGCAGTGGTTTCGAGTGCTCTGAAATTCACAGTCAGAGGGGCCTGCTGCCTTCTTATTCACCAAGTCTGGCAAAGTACACCCCAAGGAGATGGGACGGTGCGCTGTCAGCACGCTCAGGGTGCCGGCTCCCTTTCCTAGCAGTGTCTTACATCGTCTTGGATTGGGGGAGATGCCAAAGTGTAGTTCAGCGAGGCCTCATCTAAGGGTCCAGGTGAGGGGGTCCTTGGGTGCTGAGCCACGGGTGAGCTCTTGACCCTTGTGATGGCGGACTTTATGGGTTGCCAAAGACATTTGGTTAACACTATTCTGGGTGTTCCTGTGAGGATGTTTTGGGGTGAGAGTAACATTTAATAGCACAGAGAAAACAAACGTATGGTTATCAAAGGGGAAACGTTGCGGGGGGGAGCTAAATTGGGAGTTTGAAATTGACATATATACACACTACTATATTTAAAATGGACTTCCCTGTAGCTCAGACAGTAAAGAATCTGCCTGCAATGCACGAGACCCAGGTTCCATCCCTGGGTCGGGAAGATCCCCTGGAGAAGGAAATGGCAACCCACTCCAGTATTCTTGCCTGGAGAATCCCATGGACAGAGGACACTCATGGGCTACAATCCATGGGGGTATCAAAGAGTTGGACACGACTGAGCAACTAACACTGCTACTATATTTAAAATAGGTAAACAACAAGGGCCTGATGTATAGCACAAGGAACTTGGCTCAATATTTTATAATGACCTAAATAGGGAAAGAATTCAAAAAAGAATAGATACATGTAATGTATACCTGAATCACTTTGCTGTACAACTGAAACTAACCCAACACTGTAAATCAATGACACTCCAATGTACACTTAAAAAAAGAGAGAGAGAGAGAGAGACAGATCACTGGAAAGAAAAAGAAAGTAAAACAGATTGCTCTTCCTAAGGTGGGCCTCGCCAAATCAGTTGAAGGCCTGAATAGCTTGAAAGGCTGACCCTCCCCCGAGTAAGAGAAAACTCCTCCTGCCTGACTGCTCTTGAGCTAGGATGTTAGCTTTTTCTGCCTTGGGATTCCCACTGAAACGTCAGCGCTGCTTGACTCTCCAGCTTGCTGACTGCAGACTTGCCCACCTCCATAATCATGACAAAGAATGCATTGTAATAAACCTCTTTATATAAAGATGTATATCCTAATGGCTCTGCCTGGACAGACATCACCTGCCTGTGTGATGTCTGAGGGGTTCTCGGAGCTGCTTCGAGGAGGAAGCAGATTGATTCTTCACCAGGGAGACGTGCTCTTTGTTTCTACTGAAATTTGCTGGGATGGCATAAATCTGCTTTTTAAAAGCAAGGGAAATGTCATCTTCCAGGAAGGAAGATGGGGAGGAGGCATTTACGAAGCGTTTCCTCTGAGCCAGGCTTTCTGTAGACACCGCATGGTTCTGCTTTCACCCTTGTGTGGACCTGAACGCAGGACTTGGTCACTGTGGTCCTTGCTTCATGCCAGATGCTCATGACTGGCCCAGTATGTTTTCATTAATATTTTAAGTCTGTAACTAATAAAGCCCAAGGACCAGCCACCCAACATGAGAACAAGAACATTGTTTATAATTTGCTTCTACGCAGGGCCTCTGCTCTCCCTCCCCAGGAGACCACACTCCTGAATGTTGTGTTCAAAACTTAAAAAGAAAGTCAAATCACTTTTCACATGTGAGGATTAGAAAAGTTATGTTGTTTAGTTTTACTTTTTCAAAAAATGTCATAAAAAAGCATATCTTTGGGTGAATTTCTCAGGATGCCTGATGTATCAGCTTGCACGCCCATTTCACAGATGGTCATGCAGAGTCACGGCACAGGGAGTGGTGGAGATGGGGTCTGAACTGGAGTCTCTGTGGTCGATTCTGAGTCTGCCCTCCTTTCGCTCTGGGCAGCCGGAGCCCTGATGGACAGTCAGCTCCCGCAGGCAGGACTGGGGCTCGGCTTTGCTCCACACAGAATCCCCAGGGTCTGGCACTTGCAGGGCCATCAGTCAATACTCGGGTAAACAAATGACACCCTTCTCTGTAAGTCTAGAGAAAAGGCATCCTTAGGAACACAGAGGGCAGGAGGCGGCTGCACAGACCTCATGGAAGCGCACAGTGAATCGCCCAATTCACCTGGTTTCCTCTAAAACAGAAAAAAAAAAAAAGTTCCCCATTAATAAAATCCGGGAGCACAGTCTGACGGTATTTCCCTGATTCAGCTCTACCTGCAGCAACAGGAAGTGAAGTCCCCTAAGAAGGTTCCTAGATGATTCCAGGAGTGGCCCCCTGGTGCCTGCCATTTCCTCCTCTCTGTTCTGCACCCCCGTCCAGGGGACGCTCAGACACCACTGACCCTGAGCCACACCCTCGTGTGGCTGCCAGAGCCTGGGCCACCTGTGCTGCTTGACCCCTGAGGCTGACTCTCTCTGTGACACCCCACAGTCTTGGCAAGACTCTGCACATCTTGGGCACAGCTGTAGGTCCCCAGGGCGAGAGTGACAGGGACCCACCATCCTGTGCTCACACACACCTCTCCAGGGCCTGACGTCCTCCTCAGGAGGCTTCTCTGTCCTTCAAAAGAGCCCTGGAAGCCAAGCCTGCAATCCTCCAGACTAATGATGACACCAGTGATAGCCATGGTAACCAGTGCTCAGTCTCTGTGCTAAGCACTGGAAGTGAAGCTGTTAGCCACTCAGTCGTGTCCGGTTCTGTGCAACTCCATGGACTGTAGCTTGCCTGTAGGCTCCTCTGTCCATAGAATTCTCCAGGCAAGAATACTGGAGTGGGTTGCCATTTCCTTCTTCAGGGGATCTTCCCCACCTAGGGATCAAACCTGGGTCTCCTGCATTGCAGGCAGATTCTTT
The DNA here is from genome assembly GCF_029378745.1 of Bos indicus. Taxonomy (NCBI): domain Eukaryota; kingdom Metazoa; phylum Chordata; class Mammalia; order Artiodactyla; family Bovidae; genus Bos; species Bos indicus. Next base: position 64,401,121 of record NC_091780.1, on the reverse strand, counting down.
ACTATCTCAGCCGCCAGGGACGGCCAGTGCTATGTATGCTAAGCACTGTATATACATTCTTTCGTTTAATCTTCACTATTGTCTCCATTTTATGGATGATGACTCTGAGCCTTAGAGAAGCTGGGTAACTTGCCCTGGGTGACACAGCTGAAACAGAGGAGCTTGGACTCAAATTATGGTCATGGGGCTGTGCCTGTTGACCACTGCCTCAACTGCCCCAGGAGGAGTGCCCAGACTCACAGGAAGAGGCCCAGAGCAGGGACGGGCCGGTGGGCAGCCAGAATTACCTATGTCACCAGAGATGGCCCTGGATGGGGACTCAAGGAGTTTATGCCCAAACAACAGGACCTGATGTCCGGGAAGACAGGTGGAGGAGGAAGAGGCTTGTTTTCTCAGTTGTCGTTTATGAAACACTTGGTGAACACTCACATGTGTTCCTCCAGGAGTTCTAACCACACTCCAGAAGGCGACACCCATTTCATCCCTCTCTTACAGATGGGGAAACCTAAGGCTCAGAGAGGGGAAGTGATTGGCTGCTGAAAGGGGAAGAGTCAGGCTTCTCCAGCCCCCTGAGGCCCGGGACACCCCTAACAACCCAGGCAGCATGCTTGGCATGTGGATGAAGCCCGTCTTTGCTTTCAGAGATGGGAAGAAAAGAAATGATCAGAGGGAAGGACCAGGGAGTCTGATGGTACTCAGGCTTGATGCTAGGTTGAGGGCCCTGCGGGAGAGCCACCCCTGAGGCTGGGCCACAGGAGGGCTTCCTGGAGGAGGAGACGCTGGAATGGAGGAGGAGGGAAAAGGGCACTCCGGGCTGGGCCTGGCCAGAGTCAGGGTGCAGGGGTGGGTGGGCTGGCAGGTGCAGTCAGGGCCACAGAGACACCGTGCAGGGACGGGTGGGACCGGGCACACAGGCTCCTCAGCCCTTGCTGTGCTGGAGCTGGTGTCCCTACTCTACAGATGAGGACACTGAGGCCCAGGCTCCGTGGTGACATAATAGATCAACCCCAAATCTCAACCCTGCTTTCTCCACTCCAGCAGGGTGGTTTTAGAGGCTGGTGCCAGGGTCAGGGCTGTAGCGGGTGGGAGTTCATGGAGCAAAGACACAGCCACAGGACCAGGTCAGGAGCCAAGAGTCGGTGCCAGTGCTGGGATAGGAGAGGGGCTGGAGGACCTGTGGACAAAGGCAGGGCCGTCGGTCCCCCAGATGGGGCTGGCCTCCCAGGGCACGGCCAGGGCAGGGGCTTTTGGCTCAGGTCAGGTGGACCCTCCCTGGACCTTCCCACCAATGGTGGGACAACCGCCCTGGGGAGGGTGACCCTCGGGGGGGAGAACCGCCCTGGGAGGGGAGCCTCTTCACAGAGTCCCCAGGATCCAAACTCTGTCACTGGGCAGGAGGATGCTTCCTGGAGCTTTGGAAGGAACAGGAGAAACACGGAGTCCTGGGGTCGCTGCCAAACCCAAAGTTTGCTCCCAGGCGAACGCCGTGGAGGGGAGAAGCGCACGGCATATGGAAAACCCAGTGTCTTCCATGCTGCCTGCCGCCGGGAGCGGCAGCCACCCCGCCACAGCCTGCCGTTCTGTTTCCTCCCTGTTCCCTCTGGGGCCTTCCGGGGACATGACTGGGGTCCCTCTGGTCTGGCTTTGCGTGGCCTCCAGCCGTGGGCCCTGGGGTCACCGCAGTCCCCGCTTATCACATGTTACAGCACGTGTGGAGAGACACAGAGATGGGAGGTGGGGAGAGGACAAATGTGGCCAGCGGGGAAAGGCACAGACTCTGCTTGGAGAGCTCAAGGAGTGCTTCCTGGATGAAGCGGTGGATGAAGCACCTGGAATTAAGCCAGAGTGGGAGGGGTGTTTCCACTCGGGCGTGTATCTGAGATGTTGAAACACAGTGAGATGGAGGTTCAGAGGTGTTAGGGGAGTTTTTCCCGGAGTTGACATGGGAAGCTATAGGTGAGTGAGGCCAAGGTTTGAACCCAGGCGACCAGCCTGAGGCCTGGGTCTATGTCCAGGCACATGGCGCCACCTTGATTCCCAAAGAGACTTCCCGGGGTGACGGGGAGGCTGCCAGCAGAGGCGTGTCTTGCTCATGCTGGGGTGTGACGAGAGTAGAGGACCCTGGGAGGACTGAGGAAGGGGACCCCCTCTGTTCTCGGGGGCTGGACTGAGGAAGGAGAGTGGAGGGATGGGAGGGGGAGACGGAGGATGGGGTTCCAGACGCACATGCAGCGGGCCCGGGAGACCTTCAGACCCCTTCCCTGAGGTGCTCAGAGTGCCCGGGGCACGTGTGAGTGTGTAACCCAGGTGCGATTGTGCGTGTGCACGTGTCCACCAGCACACTAGGAACAGGCGGTGAGTGAGCGGGCGCGTGGAAGGCCAAGGTCCAGCAGACCAGCCCTGGTGGCGCCCAGGTGTGTCCGAGGGCCCAGATGCTTCTCGGACAGCTGGCCGTGCGCCCGGTCGGGGTGGCAGCTCGTGCCCTGCCACATGCTGACCACCCACGTGTGGGCAGCCGACGCCGGTGGTTTGGTGCTGGTGCTGTGTGGCTGCAGCATCCACAGGACCAGGAGGGCCAGGTGTCTCTGGCCGTCTGACCCTGGGCTCCCGTGGCCTGTCTGCTGAGCAGAGAGGGCGGGACAGGAGCATTGGAGGAAGTCAGTGGGGGGGTCTGGATTCCTCCCAAGGGCACCCCCAGAGTGAGGGTCAGGGCTGAGGACAGACCAAAGAGGAAAGGGAAGCAGGGGGCAAATGGGTGGGCGGAGGTGAGAGCCCAGCCCAGGCTCGGCTCCCCCTCCGCAAAGGCCCTGCCAAGCCGGCCCACCGCCTCTCGGCCAGCAGCCCCGGCTTTGCTCTGGAAGGTCACCCCTCTGCACCACCCCACCCCCTGGCCCCCAGACTGGGGGAAGGGATCTCCTCTGCAGGGCTCATGTGACAGCATCTCAGACCACATCAGAAACTGGCCTGGGGGGCTCCTGGGCCACCTGACCTCTGGGACTGACCTTTCCTGGCCAATTTGTCCTGGTCCATCCCACCAAACTGGTGGGTCTGGTCCTCCTTGAGCCCCTCCAGGAGGGCCTTCCACCCACCCTGGTGTCCTGGCACCACCTGCTGGCTCTCAGCACAGGGTGGCTGGTCCCCTGGAGCTCGGGGTCCACAGACCTCCCTCCAGCCAGGGCCCCCGTGTAGACCAGGGTACCAGGAGGACTGTTTACCAGCTAAGGTGGCGCCCCCGTGTGGCAAGAGCACAAACACAGTTTAGAGTGCCTTCTGCCCACTCCCCCCACTGACTCTATATGATTTCTTGATGAGCTTTAAAATGGGTGAGTGTATGGGGCAGGGTGGGGGACGCGACTCACCTTAATTCCAATTGTATTCGTTTACTGAGACTTCTGTTCCATCACGCTGCAGCAAAGCCCTGCCAACTGACCTTCTATAAAAGGCAGTTCATTTTGTAAGTGGTTTGGATCTATTTTAAAATCACATGCATGCTAAGTCGCTTCAGTTGTGTCCGACTCTTTGCGACCCCAGGGACTGTAGCCCGCCAGGCTCCTCTGTCCATGGGATTCTCCAGACAAGAATACTGGAGTGGGTTGCCATTTCCTTCTCCAGAGGATCTTCCCGTCCCAGGGATCGAACCCATGTTTCTTACGTCTACCTGTAAAATCACAGCCCCCCAATTATTTATATTAAAGAAGTAAATTAATTTCCCAGGGGTTCCCCTAGCCCCATGTCTGGCTTTATCCACAGAACTTGGGTAGCAAGATGGATAGGGCAGGTCTGTGTGCTCAGAGGGCTCACGGCCCATCGGGGAACAGAAGTTCACAGACGCTCCATTTCCAAAGCCTTCAGGATGCTATTCCCCTTAACCCGCAGTCTAAGACAGTCACGTAGGTATTAGGAGCCCCGTTTTATAGATGCAGGGCCTGAGGTTCAGGGTCATGCAGTGAGGCAGGCCCTGGGGCTGTGATGAGAATGAAATGCGATAACGTGTGTAGAAGGATTCGATGGTGTTTGATGTGTCCCGGGTTTGCATTCAGTGTTTAAAAACTGGAGATGGGACTTCCCCGGTGGTCCCGCGGTTGTTCAGTTGGCCAGTCACGTCTGACTCTTTGCGACTACAGCACCCCAGGCCTCCCTGTCCCTTGTGAAGTGAAAGTGAGGTTGCTCAGTCGTGTCCGACTCTTTGCGACCCCATGGACCGTAGCCTACCAGGCTTCTCTGTCCTTGGGATTCTCCAGGCAAGAATATTGGAGTGGGTTACCATTTCCTTCTCCAGGGGATCTTCCCGACCCAGGGATCAAGCCCGGGTCTCCCGCATTGGAGGCAGACGCTTTAACCTTTGAGCCACCAGGGAAGCCCCTGTCCCTTACCATCTCCCAAAGTTTGCCCAAGTTGAGGTCTGTTGCATGGGTGATGCCATCCAGCCATCTCATCCTCTGACACCCTCTTCTCCAGTGGTTAAGACTCCGCATTTCCAATGCAGGGGATGTGGGTTTAACCCTTTGTTCAGGGACTAGGAGCCCGTATGCCTCACGGAGCAGCGAAAAGATTTTTTTTAGAAAAAGGAGATGGGTACAGAGATTCTCCATAACCTGCGTCTAACTCTTCTGACCTCTGGGGGGCGCTCTCCTTGCTGCGCGCTGTACGTGGTCACAAGGCGGCCTGTGCTGTAGCTGGTTCTGCCGGACCTGTGCGCGGGCAGCGCTGGCAACAGCGTCTGTTCCTCTGGAGCCGTGGCTTCAGCACAGGACAGGGCATGCAGGGACGTGTGCCCCTAGGAGGTGACCGAACCCAGAGAGGAAGGAGGTGAGGGGGCAGGCAGAAGGCGCACAGTCATTGTTTTCTTTCCAGCTTTTGTTGCGGTTGTGCGGTTGTTCAGTCGCTCAGGCGCCGCTGACTCTCTGCGACCCCCTGGATGGCAGCACGCTGGGCTTCCCTTTCCCTCACCATCTCCTGGAGTTTGCTCAGACTCAGGTCCATTGAGTCGGTGATGCCATCCAACCAGCTTCACTGGTTGGGATCATTTCCGCTTAGGTGTTTCAAACTCTGTTCAATAAGCCGGGGAACCTGGCCCGAAGTGTCTGGTTTATAGACCAGTTCTAGGTGGGCTGGGCCCAGACACAAAAACGTCTCAGCTTTTCTGCACTGTCTGGCCCCGTCTGGATGGTGTCACCTCACCCTTGCCCTCTTTTAGCCTCTTGGACCCTTGTCAAAAGCCAGGGCAGCAGAGAACCGCAGTCTCACATCCAGGTCAGGGCTCCCCTCCCCTCTGATTGGACACCTGGTGTCCCCTGGGCGGCTGGCCCTGTCGGGATGCTTACTCTCCAGCCAGCACCCATTCTCTCCCAGGTGGCCGTCTCAGGTGAGGAGGCAGCAGGAGCCCAGACCCCATCACTGGCCTTTGGGAGACTCACACATGCCCCTCCCCTCACCCCCTCACGGTCCTCCTCTGCTTCCTCTCCACCATGGTCTGTCTGTCTTTGTTTTTCTCAGCTCCCTGGAGAGGCCCTCTAGGGTGGCCCACCTACTGCCCCCAGTGGTGCCAGAGGAGCTCTGGCAGGAAGCTGGGGGAGGGCAGTGGTCACTTCCTGTGGTTGCCTGGGGGTGATGGTCAAGGGCAACCCCTCCCCCCACCACCTGGTGCCAGCTGCCCGGCCTCCCTGAGAATGGGCTTTGGTCCTCAGCCAGCAAGGCCACGTAGGCAGCGGCATCCCATGCGGAAAGGGAAAGTGACGCTGGGACGTTTCACAGAGGTGTGAGCCGGGATAAAGGAGCCAGGAGGACACTGCTGTACCCAGGAGCAGCAGCTCGGGGAAGCAGGGAGCCCAGTGGAGGGGAGGTGCCTGACAGAGGCACAGTCACCCCAGTCGCTTGAGACAAAGCTTAAAAAGGCAAGAAAGACCTAGCCTCCCCCTCTGTCTACCCTCCCGTCCCCAACTGGGGTTTCCCATTGGCTGGGCCCGACAGGAAATGAGGGCATAGGGCAGACAGAGAGGGGCGGGCACTGGTTTGTGGATGAGCCGCTGCTGCACCTGAAGAGGCTCACCATCAGTCACCTAGGCTCGGGCGGCTCTGGGCCCTGACTGCTAACGCCCGGCCCAGGGGAAGCCCCCTGCTCCGGCCTCCATCCCCACTCCATTTCCTTTGCCAACAAAGGTCTATATAGTCACAGCTATGGTTTTTCCAGTAGTCATGTATGGATGTGAGAGTTGGACCGTAAAGAAGGCTGAGCACCAAAGAATTGGTGCTTTTGAACTGTGGTGCTGGAGAAGACTCTTGAGAGCCCCTTGGACTGCAAGGAGATCCAACCAGTCTATCCTAAAGGGAATCAACTCTGAATATTCATCTGAAGGACACATGCTGAAGCTGAAGCTCCAATACTTTGGCCACCTGATGAGAAGAGCCGACTCATGGGAAAAGACCCTGATGCTGGGAAAGACTGAGGGCATAAGGAGAAGGGGGTGGCAGAGGATGAGATGGTTGGATGGCATCACCGACTCGATGGACATGAGTTTGAGCAAGCTCCAGGAGATGGTGAAGGACAGGGAAGCCAGGCATGCTGCAGTTCATGGGGTCGCAAAGAGTCAGACACAACTGAGCGACGGAACGATAACAACAATATCCATGACATTCCTGGTATTTCAGAAAGACCCTGGGAAGAGAGGGCTCCATGCCTGCCTGCCTCTGAGGGACCTGTCAGGACCCTGCCATGCTGGGAGTGGCCGGTGGGAAGCCAGGCCTCGGCCCCACTGCATATGCAGAGATGATGAATTCCAGGGTGCTGCAGGGGCTGGGGGAGGTGCAGGTCAGTGGAGCCCCTGAGCCTGGAGCCTGCACAGCGTGTTCTCCTGGGCTCCAGACAGAAGGCACATCTCGCAGGCCTGTTGTGTGAATTACGAGGATAACAGCACTCACCATGTATCATGTGCTCATGCCATCCTACGGACCGTTTTGGACGCAGCTAAGTTATTCACAAAAAATGCACAAAAAAAGTATCTCTCACACAACAGGGGTTAATTTTTCCAGCGTGATCCTTGCCATCCAGGGACATTTTACACTACAAATGTTGACCCCCGATGGCCGACACCCTCTGAAGGGAAGGAGCCCCTGGCCCCACCTGGGCCATCACCTGTGTGTGTTGGGGGGGCGGGGGTGGGGCGCTGCCCTGACTTGTTGAAAGTGAAAGTGTTAATCACTAAATCTTGTCCAACTCTTTGCAACGCCATGGACTGTAGCCCGCCAGGCTCTGCTGTCTATGGGATTCTCCAGGTGAGAATACTGGAGTGGATAGCCATTTCCTCTCTAGAGGATCTTCCCGACCCAGGGATCAAACTCATGTCTCCTGCACTGCAGGCAGATTCTACCATCTGAGCCACCAGGATAGCCCTGACCTGTAACACACCTTCTTGCAACGGAAGCCTCAAGGGCCTTGTTGCTCAGCAGCCATGGGCCCTGGCGCCTCCCACAGTGGGGCTGCTTGGCTGGGCCGGGGTCTCCCAGCCCATGGGCAGAGCCCAGCAGAGCCCTTCCATCCTGGGCTCCCCTTTGCCCAATGGCTCGCTTCCCACAGTGTGACCAGCACAACTGTCGTTTCTGAGGCCAGTGGTGGCCTCTGGGTGATCATTTACAGATCCGGAGGGGGAGATAAGGCTGGCACGGGTGCCAGCGTGTGTGTCCTTTATGGGTCATAAAGAGATGGCACCGCCGGGGGCCGCAGTCCTGTGCCAGCGCCCCCCCGCCCCCGCCCTGGTCTCTCTTGCCTATCTTTTATTGTCCACTCTTATCTTGCTCCCTCCCCAGGCCCCACCCTGCTGCAGATCGCGAGACCATCGCCTTCTTCAAACCGCTGCTGGTTTTTCCTGACCTTCTGCCCCACGCACAGAAGGTAACTTTATTAGCAGGGCTGGTGAGGGCTTGGCTGGGGCCCCAACCTGGGATGGTCAGAGAAGGGTGGGGGGGTGGCGCGGATTCTGCCAGCACAGCAAGGACCCAGAGCTGCCCAGCTTGTGGAGAAAGGAATTAAGGATTTGAATCCAGACTGATAGCATCTTGCCTACCTCCAGCGTATTTTCCCCTGTCCTCAGTCCACAGGGCTTCCCTGATAGCTCAGACGGTGAAGAATCTGCCTGCAACACGGGAGACCTGGTTTCGATCCCTGGGTGGGGAAGATCCCCTGGAGAATAAAATGGCAACCCACTCCAGTATTCTTGCCTAGAGAATCCCACGGACAGAGGAGCCTGGTGGGCTCCAGTCCAAGGGGTCGCAAAGAGTCAGACACGACAGAACGACTAACAATCCCTGCTCCTTAGAGGCAAGAACTGGGGGGAGTGGATTCCATTGCTTTCTCCTTGTCTGACCTTTCCCTGCATAGTGACGACAGCTCTGATCAGAGAGCGAGGCCACTGATAGGGACATCTGCCCCGTGTCACCAGGGGCCACTGGGGACTCCTAGATCTCTGTCTTTGCACCTGGAGATAGATTCAGGCCCTGGCTCTGCGTCCACAGCTTTTCTTGATAGTGCCGAGAAGAGTTGCCCCATGGGTACGGGCAGCCCCTCCTCAGTCTGAGAGGAAGTAAGAGGACATGGAATCGAAAGATGAGGGCTTCAGGCAGAACTCACTCCTTCTTTCTGCAGGGACTGAGCCTCAGTGTCTTCATCTGTGAAATGGAGCCAAGATTCCTACCTCACGGCCATCACCTGTGCTTTCGAGTGGAAAGAGGACAGCTTCGGAATCACGGGGACTTGGTCCAGATCTCAGTGTTGCCACTGGGCAAGTCTATCTTTCTGGGCTCCGGTTTCTTGTTTGCAGAGAGGGGAGAGTGGAGGCCACTTCTCCAGAGTTGTGAGAACTGGAGTCAACTCCATCCTTGGCAGTGGCACGTGCTCTGCAAATGGCAGCAGATGGTGCCGGTGCCGAGAGGAGATGTCAGTGTCCCCGTTTCTCAGGCAAGGAAACGGAGGCTCCAAGAGGAGGTTCAAGTGAATGGTGAGGCTGGGTCGGCCCCAGCCCGTCTGATGCACACATATCCCACTGCCCGCTGAGCCTCTTTCCCTCCTTGATTGACCCGGAGGAAGCGTTTGCTCCTGGAGGGGCCCAGCCGTCCTCACACATTGGCCAGAGGCTGGGGGTGACCGTGGCTGACGTGGCATTTGCTGTCTTTCCCCGGAGCTGCAGTGACAAGCTAACAACTGTTACCAGGAGTCCTGCTTCCCACCACCAGCGAGGGAGAGACGTTGATGGCATCCGGAGGGTGGGCCTGGGGCGTTTGAACCCCAGCATCCAGACTGGCCAGGGTTGGGGGGTGAGCTGGTTGGGGGGGTGAGCTGGCTCCCTCCAGCCCCGGATCATTTGAATCACTCCTCTGGTGCCCAGCCCATGTTTGTTTTGTCTTTCTGGGTTTCAGCCCTTTGGCCAGTGGGAGGTTAAAGATTACTGAGGCAGCTGACAATAAAGTGCCCGGCACACTGGCCTTTGACCATCCATTAGAAGGCAGTGGGATCACATTCTATACAACTGCCAACGGCAAAAGTGGTGAGGGTGTGGGCAGGGGGCACACCCTCCGTGTATTAATATTAAGAGGACAGGCACTCTTGCCTGGGCAGTTGGGCCAAGTTTCTCTTTTATCTGGAGCCAGGGCCACAATGTGGCATTGTTCTCGGTCTCAAAGGCCACCTTGCGGCCCCAGAGTGGACCCAGACGGACCCCACCTGGCAGAGTAAACACCTCCCCCCAGAGGTGGCTGATGGCAAATAGGGAGAGCAGTTGTCTTCTTTTCCTGGCAGGGAGACTTCCTTCCAGGTGAGCTGGGTATCGGAGACCTTGTGATGTTGCTAACCACCCCCCATCCTGGGCCTTAGTTTCCTCATCTAGACCATGGCTAGCTTACACTCCACGCCCCAGGCAAGGTTCCTAATCTTTTCTGTGCTATGGAGCTGGGGAAGCAGAGGGTCTTAGTGCATGATATAAATCTGGACTGAAATACAGCTATCAAGATACTTGAAAGCAAACGTGAGATACAGAAAGACACGTGCTTCTTTATGAATGCATGTCAGTTCCAAGACCTAGCCAATGCCTAGATCTACCAGCTACTGTCATTTCTAAGTAGTGATGAGTGAAAGTTATATTGCGAGATATCTATAACTGCAAAGTCACAGGAACCATCTGTACCTCTGTGGGTTTTTGTTTTTGTTTTTTTTTGCCTATACTTCTTTTCTTTAAAAAATTTTATTTTGAAGTAATGACTTAGAAGACATTGCAAAAATAGAAGAGTGGTCTCGTTTACTCATCACCGACCTCCTTCCAATGGAGAAATGTGATCATAATTCTGTCCATTATCAAAACCAGGAAATTGGTTGGCACAGGTGATGAGCTAAAGTACAAACCCTGACTTGGATCGCGCCACTTTTGGCCTGCACTGGCCTTTGGGCTTGTTTTTGGTTGTAATTCTATGACGTTTTATCACACGTGTAGATTCGTATGGCCACTGTCACACTCTAGGTCAGACCTCTTCTCTTGTGGCAAAGGACCCCCCTGTGCTTCCCCTTTATAGTCCTACCCCCCATCACCCGCTGCTGTCTTCAACCACCCCCACCCTAACCAATTTACTCTTCATCTTGTAAATACAAGTTCAGTCGCTCAGTCGTGTCTGACTCTTTGCGACCCCATGGACTGCAGCACGCCAGGCCTCCCTGTCCATCACCAACTCCAAGAGCTTATTTAAACCCATGTCCAATGAGTCGGTGATGCCATCCAACCATCTCATCCTCTGTTGTCCCCTTCTCCTCCTGCCCCCAATCTTTCCCAGCGTCAGGGTCTTTTCAAGTGAGTCAGCTCTTTGCATCAGGTAGCCAAAGTATTGGAGTTTCAGCTTCAGCATCAGTCCTTCCAATGAGCACCCAGGACTGATCTCCTTTAGGATTGGACTGGTTGGATCTCCTTGCAGTCCAGGGGACTCTCAAGAGCCTTCTCCAATACCACAGTTCAAAAGCATCAATTCTTCGGTGCTCAGCTTTCTTTATAGTCCAACTCTCATATCCATACATGACCACTGGAAAAACCATAGCCTTGACTAGACGGACCTTTGTTGACAAAGTAATGTCTCTGCTTTTCAATATGCTGTCTAGGTTGGTCATAACTTTCCTTCCAAGGAGTAAGCGTCTTTTAATTTCATGGCTGCAATCACCATCTGCAGTGATTTTGGAGCCCAGAAAAATAAAGTCAGCCACTGTGTCCACTGTTTCCCCGTCTACGTGCCATGCGGTAGTGGTTAGCTTGTACCAGGCACTGGCGAAACACACCCCAGTGCTCTCCAGAGGTGGACACTGAGGCTCAGAGAGGGTGGGTGATGACCTGAGGCTCACTCAGCAGTAAGTATCCAAATGGGTGCTGCCTGCATCCACGTCTTCCCCCTTCATCTTCACCCACAAACCTCACAGCCTCCAGAAGAAATGCCCTGGATGCGAGCTGAGAAACCTGGACTCGGTGTCCAGCTCCATCTCCTGGTAGCTTTGTCATTTGGGGCCCATTCTGAACCTCTCTGAGCCTCGGTGTTTTCACTTGGAAGATGAGGGGAAGGTGTGATAAGCTCACCTTGCTGATATTTGCTGGGTGAACTTGGAGACGAGGGGATTGCACCTTGGTGGAACCACGGGCATCTCCTCAGGGTGAGCTGCCCCAACCCAGGTTTCTGAGTGTGTGTGTGTGTGTGTGTGTGTGTATGTAGGTGTGGGGTGTGTGTGTGTGGATTCAGAGTCCGAGTAGCTTGGAAAATCTCAGCACTTCCTTGTGCACACTCACAATACGTATGGCACACATGTGCACACAGGTGGTGCTTGGTGTCCAGATTGTCCTTACTCACCCATCATCAAGGTGTCCCTTGATGGCCAGCACACCTGGCCCGGGGTCCTGACAGATACAGGCTTCTGGAAGAAGAGCAGGTGGAGATGATATCTGGAAAAGTTCTGTGCTACCAGTTGCCTGAGGCAGTTTGTGGGAAACTGCCTGCGTTTAGTCTACAAATGGTTGAATAAATAAATGAACGAGTGAATGAATAATCTCAGAGTAGCACGCCATGCGGAATGTTCTAAATTAGCTGAAATCCTTTTGATTGCAAATGAGAGAATTCCAACTCTTGTTGGGTCGAGGTGTAAAAGAGTTCAGGTACTAAAACGCCTTCCAGGACAGGGGACTGATGACCTTGCAATGCCCGGAGATAGGGGCTCGGTCAGCATTGCTGGCTGGCTCTCTCCCTCCATCTTTTAATCATCTCAGCCTCTCTCTGCACGCTGCTTCCATGTATGTGCAGAACAGACGGGGAGGAATATAGGGCCCCAGACAGTTCTGGGATCACACGCTCTCAGTTAGTGACTTGAGAGCAAAGATGACTCTTCTCTGTTGGGTCTATCCAGAAGACATTCTGGGGGAGGCCCTGACTGGCCTCACATCCTACGGCCATGTCTGGACCAATCATGGTGACCAGCAGGCTCAGCCTGGATTGTGGGCTCATCCCATCAGCTAGGGGATGGGATCTGTTCCCCAAACACCCAATTGAGGAACTGGGCTGGACTGAAAAAGACAGCAACAAGATGAAGCTTGTCAGGAAGGTGGCTAGATGTCCAGGGAATTGCCTGAGAATGTCCAGAGAAGCTCTTCAAGGACAAGAAGGGAATTCAGGAATTGCCAGTACATTGTCAACGACAGCATTGATCACTTGGAACATTTGAATGCCTGCTTGTAAATGTTTATTGAAGCTATTTAATATTCCATCCACATTTGTAGCTCCAAACAAATCCAGACTAAACTCGCAAAGACCTATAATGTGGCCGCAATTTAAAGAGACCAGGCCAACAGTCTTCATTCATTCATTCACTTGTCCATTCATTCTTCAAGCGTTTGTTGAATGCCTGCAGCCTGCTCTTGGACATAAACTGATAATTTCCTGAGTTTCCCTGATGATGTCACTCATAAACCTGCATGGACTCCCAATGCCCGAGGGGAGAGTGGGAACTGGTAAGCCTGGCCACCGAGGCTTCAGCCATCCAGCTCAGCCTTGCTCTCTAACCTCAGTCCTCACTGCCCTCACGGGCAAGTTCCTTTGCAGGCCTCTGTGCTTTTGTCTGGCTTTCGCAATGGCTAAGCGGGTAAAGAATCCGCTTGCAATGCAGGAGACACAGGAGATGCGGGGTCTATCTCTGGTTGGGAAGATCCCCTGGAGGAAGAAATGGCAACCCACTTTACTATTCTTGCCTGAAAAATCCTATGGACAGAGGAGCCTGGTGTGTTATAGTCCAAAGGATTGCACAGAGTCAAACATGACTTGAGTGACCAAGACACGTGTATGTGCTTTTGGCAATTCCGTTTTGGAATGCTCTCCCTTAGTCTCTCCCCAGCTCCCCCTGAAGACCCCTCAAGGTCGGCGCCTACACTGCCTCGTCTCTGAAGCCTGGGTCCCCGTCTTTACCTGCAGGGAAGGGAGTGTCATGGCACTAAGACGCTGAGGGTTGAGTGCACTGGATGACGGCCTTTCCTTGGAGCTGGATCCACTTGGAACCCTGGACTGTGCGTCTCCATGGGCACCCTCATGGCTTTCTGAGGTATTTGACTCTGTTTTCTCACAACGGATTCACTGGTTTACTAATAATCTTAAAAACTGTTAGCCCTTTTGGTCTTCCCAATGACCCCAGGGGGCACGGGTAGTAGCCTGTTTTAAAGATAGGAACATTAAGGCCCAGGAACTTCAACTTCAGGTAACACTGTGGACCAAATGGACACTTCTCTTACTGGAAACAACTACAAATCTTGGATTGAAAAAAGATCTTAAATGTGTCCTTGAGATGGTGAGAAAAGGTCTATCAGGGCAGGTTGTGAGTGAAGATGGAGACTCAGGAAGGTCACAGAGGGCTGAAGCGTGTTTTTGCCTTGGGGACATGTATTGAACCAGGTGAAGCTGAAAACCGACCTTATATATCCTGAGAACGGGGAGTAAGAGGACATAGTTCAGGACCTGCTCGAGATGAGAAGTTTGTTCTGAAGTTAGGTGCACAGGAGGGCACACCCTCTTGTAAGAGAGGACTCGAAATCAGTGCTCCCCTCCAGAGACTGAGAGGGAAGATATGGGCTGGATGAGAGGGAAAATGAAGCTTCCTCTGAGACTCTGCAGACAAGGAGGGTTTGTAGCCTGAATTCACACAGTCTGGGAGCCCAAAGAATTTCAAGCTGAGACTTTAAAGTGGCCCCAGACTGGTAGTGATTCCAGGGACCTGACAGGACAGAATACACATGCTCTCCAGAGGAAATCGCTTTCATCCCAGGTTTTTAAACACTTTCCATCTCTCCATGGAAAATGAGCAACTTCAATGTAAAATTCACTAGATAGACAAGAAAATGAGAGGGGGAGGGAGAAAGCAAAATCAGGTACTGCATAATCAATCTTTCAACAACTTCAGATACCAATATTATGTAAAAAATGCACAAAATTGTGTTTAATATATTTAAGAAATAAGAGGAAGTTAGAAATGAGTGGGAAGAAAGCAGGTTATAAAATGAACTCCTAGAAACGTAAATAATATATAAGAATTGGAGTTAAAAACTCAGTGGACAGATTTAATAACAGTTCAGAAAAAGTTTAAGAAAGAACTGGTGTCTGAAAAAGAATGCACACACATAGATACACAAACACACACGTGTGTTTTAGGTGTTTAGCAAAGCGATTTGGTTATATATAACTGAATGTATCTGAGACATTGTAAATCAACTATAAAAAGAATTAGTGAATTTGAAGATAAAAATAAGGAAATTACTGGTAATTAGCTCAGAGACAAAGATACAGAAAATGTGAACAAGAGTGTAAGAGACCTAAAAGATAAAGAAGTCCAAATGTAGTCTAATCACAACTGCAAAAAGAAAGAAAAGAAGGAGGGGAGTTCCCTGGCGGTCCAGTGGCTAAGATTCCATGCTGCCAATGCAGGGGGCCTGAGTTCCATCCCTGGTTCGAACCCTGGTCAGGGAACTAGATCTCATGTGCAGCAGCTAAGAGTTTGCATGACTCAACAAAGATCAAAGATTCTGTATGCCACAGCTAAGACCTGGCACAGCTAAATAAATAAGCAAATATTTTTTAAAAAAGAAAGAAGAGAAGATAAGAAAAGATGAGAGAGAGGGAGACGAAAGTACACGAGATGTGTGTGGGGGGTGGAATGGGGCAAAGCCAGTAGTGTGAAGGGATAACTGTTGAGAACTTTCCAGAATTGAGGAAAGAACAATTCCCAGAAGCAAATTGAAATAAAACATAACACAATGAAACTGCAGGGCACCAAAATCAAGGAAAAGATTCTAGAAGATTTTCTAAGAAAAGATAGATAATCCATAAAGGGCTTTCCTGGTGGCTCAGTGGTAAAGAATCTGCCTGCAATGTGGGAGACATGGGTTGGGAAGATCTCCTGGAGAAGGGAATGGCTACCCACTCCAATATTCTTGCCTGGAGAATTCCATGGACAGAGCAGCCTGGTGAGCTACAGGCCATGAGCTCACAAAGATTCAGACACGACTGAGTGGCTAACACACACACACATACACACAAAGGAGATAGAGGCTGGCAGTTGACTTCTCAGCAGAGACAATAGAAGTCAGAAGACAGTGGGATGGTATCTTAAATGTGCAGAGGAAAAAAATCAACCTGGGATTTATACTTAGCAAAAATATCGTTTAGTAATTGGGATTAAATACAGTTTTTATTTAAGGTAAACAAAACCAGAAAATTTGCCAATAGACCTGTACTAAAAGAACTCTGAAGGATGTATATACGTTAAGCAGATGGAAAATGATTCCATGAAGGGTATGCACTGCATGAAGGAAGGAAGATCCAAGAAAGGGGTAAAATGTGGGTTAAAAATTGTGTTTTTAAAAAATGTATTTTTTTTTCCCCGCTGTGCTAGGTCTTTGTTGCTGCATGGGATTTTTTTCCCCTAGTTGTGGCAAGCGGGGGCAACCCTCTAGTTGTGGCATGTGGACTTCTCATTGGTGGCTTTTCTTGCTGCGGGGCACGGCCCTAGGGCACTCAGGCCTAGAGCACACACACAATCGTTACGGTGTACAGCCTTGGTTGCTCCATGGCACGTGGGATCGTCCCAGATCAGGGATTGAACTCATGTCTCCTGCATTGGCAGGCGGATTTTTTACCTCTGAGCCACCAGGGAAGCCCCCGCCCAAATTGTTTTATATGGACAATGTCAAACAAAGTCTGAGAGTATCTGGTATGTGATGCTCATAAGTGGTAGGAGTGATGATCATGATATAACAATTGCAGGATGGTTACATAGACAGAGTGAAGGATTAATAGCAGAAGAATGCAGGTTTGATCATTACATTTCTCAGATGATAAAAAATCTGCCTGCAATTCGAGAGACCTGAGTTCGATCCCTGGGTTGGGAAGATTCCCTGGAGAAGGGAGTGGCTACCCACTCCAGTATTCTTGCCTGGAGAACTCCATGGACAGAGGAGCCTGGTGAGCTACAGTCCATGTGGTTGCAAAGAGTTGGACATGGCTGAACAACTAACGCTTTCACATTAGCGGATGAGTTGAAGAAAGTAAGTTTGAGAAAAACTCTCTAGTTTTGTAATATATTAGCTAAGAATAAAAATAGCGCTCCTAGAGTTTCTGTAGTGCACTCATCTCACAGGCTAGTAAAGTAATGCTCAAAATTCTCCAAGCTAGGCTTCAGCAATATGTGAACTGTGAACTTCCAGATGTTCAAACTGGTTTTAGAAAAGGCAGAGGAACCAGAGTTTAAATTGCCAACATCTGCTGGATCATCGAAAAAGCAAGAGAGTTCCAGAAAAACATCTATTTCTGCTTTATGTCAAAGCATATCAAAGCCTTTGACTGTGTGGATCACAATAAACTGTGGAAAATTCTGAAAGAGATGGGAATTCCAGACCACCTGACCTGCCTCTTGAGAAACCTATATGCAGGTCAGGAAGCAACAGTTAGAACTGGACATGGAACAACAGACTGGTTCCAAATAGGAAAAGGAGTATGTCAAGGCTGTATATTGTCTCCCTGCTTATTTAACTTATATGCAGAGTACATCATGAGTAACACTGGGCTGGAAGAAACACAAGCTGGAATCAAGATTGCCGGGAGAAATATTAATAACCTCATATATGCAGATGACACCACCCTTATGGCAGAAAGTGAAGAGGAACTGAAAAGCCTCTTGATGAAAGTGAAAGAGGAGAGTGAAAAAGTTGGCTTAAAGCTCAACATTCAGAAAACGAAGATCATGGCATCTGGTCCCATCACTTCATGGGAAACAGATGGGGAAACAGTGTCAGACTTTATTTTTTGGGGCTCCAAAATCACTGCAGATGGTGATTGCAGACATGAAATTAAAAGACGCTTACTTCTTGGAAGGAAAGTTATGACCAACCTAGATAGCATATTCAAAAGCAGAGACATTACTTTGCCAACAAAGGTCCATCTAGTCAAGGCTATGGTTTATCCAGTGGTCATGTATGGATGTGAAAGTTGGACTGTGAAGAAAGCTGAGCGCCGAAGAATTGATGCTTTTGTACTGTGGTGTTGGAGAAGACTCTTGAGAGTCCCTTGGCTGCAAGGAGATCCAACCAGTTCATTTTAAAGGAGATCAGTCCTGGGTGTTCTTTGGAAGGAATGATGCTAAAGCTGAAACTCCAGTACTTTGGCCACCTCATGCAAAGAGTTGACTCATTGGAAAAGACTCTGATGCTGGGAGGGATTGGGGGCAGGGGGAGAAGGGGACGACAGAGGATGAGATGGCTGGATGGCATCACCGACTCGATGGACATGAGTCTGAGTGAACTCTGGGGGTTGGTGATGGACAGGGAGGCCTGGCGTGCTGCGATTCATGGGGTCGCGAAGAGTCAGACACGACTGAGCGACTGAATGAACTGAGAATTTCTGTGGGTAATAAACTAGACAATGCATATAAAACATTAATCACAGGGCTTGGCACATGACTGAAATTTTGATCTCAGTCTGAATCTCAACTTCTCAAAGGATGGAAACTGATATGTGGTTTAAGAAGATGAATGGGGATCAATCACTTATGAATGTTAATAACAAAGGTATCATGAATTGAGCATCTACTATATACTAGGCACCATGCCATGAGTTTTGAATATATTTTCTTTTTGAATATTTATAGTATCCTTGTGGTCAGTATCATACTTAGTGTAGTTAACACCTGAAGTCAAAGATTTTTAACGCTTTTTCACCATAATAAAATGTTTAGTTATGATCATATAATAATCAGTGATAATTGTTTTCTTGGTTGCTATTTGGTTCTTAAAAACTAACAACCATAAAAAGAAACTATCAATGTTAAGTACACTTTAAAAAATAATTTGTTTATTTATTTATTCTTGGCTGTGCTGGATCCTGGCTGTTGTGTGGACTTTTCTCTAGTTGAGGCGAGAGGGGGCTGCTCTCTAGAAGTGGTCCATGGGCTTCTCGTTGCCGTGGTTTCTCCTGTTGCAGAGCACAAGCTGTAGTGTGCACCGGCTTCAGTAGCTGTGGTCCCTGAGCTCTAGGGCACAGGCTCAATAGTTGTGATGCGAGGGCTTAGTTGCCTCATGGCATGCGGGATCTTCCCAGACTAGGGATCAAACCTGTGTCTCCTGCATCAGCAAGCGGATTCTTCACCATTGCGCCACCAGGGAAGCCCAATGTTAAGCACATTTAAATTCAGTAAAACCTTTTATTCATGAGCTAAAATATGCTCATGTCAAAGACACCATATCTCTCAGTTTGCAAGCTTGAATAATTCCCACCATTATGAACTTACTTTCCAAATGAACACATGGAACTGAGTTTATGTGTCACGGGTATAAACCATTTAACTGGAAATTCTTTGCATTAACTTCCTTGTAGGATACAATATTTAATAAAGGGTACATTATAAAATGTGCTAATTTTTAAACTTGTCTACATATTATTAAAACTCAAATGTGATAGTAACAATTATTTAGAACTTAGATCAACAAAAGATTTCCCCCTCGCAGGAGAAGTATTTTATTACTAGCATTATTTAGAATGGCCAATGCATGGTGTTAATAAAAAGCAGAGTAATGCTTACTTAGTTTTATTATTGTTTTCAAATTATGTATAGACAATTGTCTGCACACAGAGTGGACTACTCTCATGGGGCCACACTTGGTACTATGATATGCCACTGACTTAGTATTTCCTTTGAAAATTTTCATCTCAGTTGGGACTCTCAGTTTTAAATTTCAAATTTATTCCATCTTCATGCTTCATTCAAAACTTTCAATTTAATATCTATCTTTCTATACCTATCTATCCATCTAAAATATATGTGAATGTGTGTATATACACACAGCACTTACATGCATAATAAATAGCCCATTCTAAAATGTACTCTCATGCTATGTGATTTTTTTTTTTTTCCCTTAAGGTGTCTTGAGGAGATTTTCAAATTAGTACATGTAGGAAAAGCTACCTCATTAAAAAATGGTTACTTGGCATTTTATAGAGTGGAGGCACCATCATTTTTAAAGTAACTTTAAAAATTGAGATGTAACATACATAAAAAAATATACATAGACCACAATGGTATGAATTAATGAATTTCTTAAAAGCCAACCTATTTGTGTGACCACCACATATGTCAAGCAATGGAAAATCATCAACATCCCAGAAGCCGTTGTTTTCCTTCACACGTGAAGTCAGCCCTCTATCCTGACTTCTATCACTGTGGCTTAATTGCTTATTTTTGCACTTTATGGAAATGGACTCACATAGTATGTAAAAATTTGTATCTGGTTTCATGAGATTCATCCTTTTGTTGCGTATTTCAATGGTTCCTTCATCAATATTTGCTCATTGATCTGTAGTTTCTGTCGTATGACCATACTAAGATTTATTTATCCATTCTAGCACTGACAGACAACCCAAAACATTTGGGTTGTTTATCAGGGGGAAGCGTTTAGTCTTTACCATGATGTTTGATGTTGTTATTGTTTAGTTGCTAAGTCATGTCTGATTCTTTTGTGACTGTCGCCCGCAGATTATTTACCACTGAGCCACCAGGAAAGTCCAAGTATGGTGTTAGCTATAGTTGTTTTTCTTTGTAGATACCCTTTTGCAGGATGAGGCAATTTCCTTCTGTTTGCTGAGTTTTTAATCAAAAATGAGTCCTGAAATTTTTCAAATGCTTTCCCTGCATTTATTTAGATAATTATGTCAGTTTTCTTCTTTATTCTATTAATATAACTTACATTGATTGATTTTCAAATCTTAAACTGTTTCATTTCTAGAATAAACTCTAATTGGTTATGATGTATTATCATTTTTATATATTGCTAGAATTGATTGCTAATATTTATCAAGGGTTTTGTGTATTTTTATAAGGGATTTGGTTTATAACTTGCTTTTCTTTTTTAACAATTTAGTTAGTTCATTTATTTTTGGTTGTGCGGGTCTTCGTTGCTGTGAGGGGGCTTTCTCTAGGGAAAGAGAGGGGGCTACGCTCTAGCTGCAGGGTGCTGGCTTCTCACAGCGGTGGTTTCTCTTGTGGCAGAACATTTGCTCTAGGGCAAGTGGGCTTCAAATGTCGTAGCGTGTGGACTCAGTAGCTGTGGCTCCTGGGCTCTAGAGCACAGGCTCAACAGTTGGGGTGCACGGGCTTGGTTGCTCCTTCCCTGAGCAGGGATCGAACCTGTGTCTCCTGCATCGGCAGGTGGATTCTTTGCCCCTGAGCCTCCAGCTGTGGCCTTCCTTTCTTTAGTGCTATAAGTTTTTGTTTTGAAGCCCCGATTGTAAACGCACACATGTTTATAATTTTTACACCTTTCTGCTTATTGATTCTTTTAGCAGTACTACTGAAATCCAGTAGTACTGGATTTCACTTCAGTACTACTTCTTTTTGTAAAGTCTATTTTGTGTAATGTTAATAGCGCCACCCCACCTTTCTTATACTCACTATATGCGTGGTACCTTTCACGCCATGACTTTACTTTCAAACTATCATTGCACTTAAAGCACATCTACTGCAGACAGCGTTTAGCTGGATTTTGCATTTTCATCTAGTCTGACAATCTTTGCCTTTTGATTTTAGTGTGTGACCCATTTTTTAGAAAGCTAATTGCTAACTTGGTAGGGGATAGGTCTATGATTTTGGTATTTGTTTTCTGTGTATCTCTTCTTTGTTGTTCTGTTTTTCTTTTGCTGTGTTAACAAAATTTTCTGATGTTTTATTTGAATTCATCTTTATAGCTATATATATCAACTTTGTTTTTAATGGGTGTCCTAGAGATTACACTGGGCATCTCTATCTGCTTAGAATTTGCATTTCTATACCAATTTCAAGGTAAAGTGGAAGAACCTTGAGACAGTGGTTTCCTTTAATGCTATTACATATATTACATCTGTATTCATTATAAACCTAATAATACAGTGTTGTTAGCTTTGCTTTAAACAATTATATGCCTTTTAAAGCCATTAAGACAAGAAATAAATACGTCCTAAAATTTACCCACATGATGGCCTTTTCTGGTGCATTTTATTCTTTATTCTTTCACATAGATATAAATTACCATCTGGTGTCAATTCCCTTCAGCTTCCTCTAGCATTTCTTGTAATGTTGGACTGTTTCTTTTCTTTTTGGCTTTTTTTGCTTTCATTAAAAAATATACATATATACTTGTATATATTTTTGGTTACTCCAGGTCTTAGCGGCAGCATGTGGATCTTTAGATGTGGCAGGTGAACTCTTAGATGCTACACACGGGATCTAGTTCCCTGACCAGGGATGGAACCCAGCTCCCCTGCGTTGGCAGGCAGAGTCTTAGCCACAGGACCACCAGGGAAGTCGCTGCTTTCATTGGAAGGACAGGTGTTTTTTTAGTTGGTAGTTTTATTTTTCTTTGTGCACTTTGAAAATGTAATTTTAATATATTCTAACCATCACTGCTTCTGATGAAAAGGCATTGTTTACTTTTATTCTTTTTCCTTGCTATATAAGGTACCATTTTTCTTGACAGCTTTCAAGAATTTCTATCTAGACTTTCAGCCTTTTCATTATGACGTTCTTGGGTGTCATTTTCTTTGTATTTATCCTGCTTAGAGTTTGTTTAGCTTCTCTCTCTGTAACTTAACATTTTCCACCAAATATAGGAAATTTTAGATCATTATTTCTTTAAAAAAATGTTTTTTTTTTTTTTAGAATTTTCTCTCTCTACTCTCCTTTTGAACTCCTTGATTTGTATATTGGACTTGATATTTTTCTGTAATTCTCCTTTTCCTTCAATTTTTTTTTCTCATTGCTTTGGATTGTATAACTTCTAGTCATTTATTTTCATGTTCTGTGATATTTTTCCTTCTCCCATCTTCAAATGGCTGTTAAGCACATGTAATAAATTTTTCTTTTCAGCTCTGTATTTTTCAACAGTAGAATAGTGATTTAACTTTTTAAATAGTTTTGTTTTCTCTGTTGAAATATCCTATTTGTTTACTTATTAAGGTCACATTTTCATTTACTCTCTTAAAACACCAGATCTCTGTTAAGTATTTATAATAACTACTTCGAAGTCTTTGTTAATTCAACTTCTGTGCTCATTTGGAGTTGTTTTCTAGTGACTAACTTTTCCTGGATATATGTCATATTTTCTTGCTTATTTGCATATCTAAAGTTTTTGTTGAAAACTAGATACTATGCATTGGAGAAGGAAATGGCAACCCACTCCAGTGTTCTTGCCTGGAGAATCCCAGGGACGGGGGAGCCTGGTGGGCTGCCGCCTATGGGGTCGCACAGAGTCGGACACGACTGACGCAACTTAGCAGCAGCAGACACTATGGATAACACATTATTTTAGATTCTGTTATGTTCTTCTGAAGATTGTTGTATTTTGGTTCTAGCTCATCAGCAATCTAGGGTTTTCCAGATAGCTCAGTTGGTAAAGAATCTGTCTGCAATACAGGAGACCTGGGTTTGATCCCTGGGTTGGGAAGAACCCCTGGAGAAGGGAATGGCTATACACGCCAGTATTCTGGCCTGGAGAATTCCATGGACTGTATAGTTCACAGGGTTGCAAAGAGCTGGACACCACTGAGGGACTTTCACTTTCACTTTCATCAGTAATCTTCCAGGTCTCCATCTTAAAACATTATCTCTATCCTTAGTTTTTCAACTTTCTAGCTGCTATAATTTTAGATTGGATTCTGGAGTCTTCCCTGTACCAGCCTAAGTTGGTGGTTAGCCAAATTATGAAAGTTCAGTTCAGTTCAGTCACTCAGTCGTGTCCAACTCTTTGCGACCCCATGGACTGCAGCACACCAGGCTTCCCTGTCCATCGCTAACTCCTGGAGCTTGCTCACACTCATGTCCATCGAGTCGGTGATGCCATCCAGCCATCTCATCCTCTGTGGTCTCCTTCTCCTTTTGCCTTCAATGTTTCCCAGCATCACGGTCTTTTCCAGTGAGTCAACTCCTTCCATCAGGTGGCCAAAGTATTGGAGTTTCAGCTTTCAATAATATCAGGACCTTCCAATAAATATCAGGACTGATTTCCTTTAGGATTGATTAGTTTGATCTCCTTGCAGTCCAAGGGACTCTCAAGAGTCGTCTCCAACACCACAGTTCAAAAGCATCAATTCTTCGACTCTCAGCTCTCTTTAGTCCAACTCTCACATCCATACATGAATACTGGAAAAACCATAGCTTTTAGACACACCCATAATTTGTCATCACTCTTTCTCTGACTTCTTTGCTCCTATGGTTTCTGTCTTAAATTTCCAGCTGTTTTTCCAACCTTGAGCTCTGATCTCTATATTCAGTAACAGTTCAACTTTCTAAAGCCTGCTCTGCATACTGAAGAATAGCCTTAGTAAAAAAAAATGCAACAAACTTTCAAATTTCTTCCAGAGCAGTTCTGTCTTTCAAAGGGAGGCGCTTCTCTGATTTCCAAGTGATTTTTCACTAAGCTCCTTGGGCTCTTCAGTATGCATGTAAAAGTGAGCAATCACCCAGGTTTTTGGGCAGAGTTGACACTTAGATTTTGAGCCTTGTTTTTTCTGTTGTTCTCTTGCTTCTAGGAACTTCCCCCACCCCCTTTAAATTTTTAGTTACTCTGCTGTCTCTGAAATAGCTCCTCTACCTCATCAAGCCTGGAAATCTGAAGTTTTCTGCCATAGGTTGTATGGGGATTTGGAGATCACTCTCAGTCACATCAGGGAGAAAAATCAACATATTTCCATTTTTATCCCATTGCAGTGGGCTCTTTTTTAACCAAAGTCTCTTCCTGTCTCTGTTTCCTTTTTATCACTTTAAAATACCTTCAAATAGATTTCCTTTTAATAAATTTTGTGCAGGCTTTACAATTGTTATCTTTGGGAGTAGTTGCCAAACCAATTACCTCTGCCATTACAACAGGCCAGAAGTATAAGTGGCATCATTTCAAAATTTCATTTTCTGATTGTTTGCTGCTGTTATATAGAAGTAAGAATGATATTTGCACACTGAGCTAGTATCTAACAGTCTTATCATCTTCCCTTCTTACTTTTAACAGTTCATATGTGTATTTGGATTTCTTACATATACTGTTGTGTTATTTGAGAAAAATGACAGTTTTGTTTCATCTCTTCCAATTCTTATATCCTTTATTTCTTTGTCATTCTTTATCACACTGTCTAGAATCTTCAGAGCCATGTTGATATAAATGGTAGTGAGATCCTTGTCTTCTTTTCTATATTAAGAAGCAAAGATAAAGATGATTATAACTATCAGTTTTTTATAGATGATTTTTATCTGGATATGAAAGCTGTGTTCTAAGAATTCTAAGACTTTTTTTTCCTTAGGAAAGGATGCTGAATTTTATCAAATGATATTATAATTTTGCCACATTTTCTGAGAATTTAGTGAATCAAATTGGTTACTTTTCAAACATTAAACCATCCTTGCAATTTTGAGATAAATCACATGTTGCCAGTTTATGAATCACTTGATTCAACTTGCTTAAATTTTGTTTAGGAGTTTAGCGTCTCTCTTCATGAGAGGAATTGACTTAAAATTTTATATTCTTGATATGCCTTCATCAGAGTTTTGACATCAAGATAAAGCTGGTCTTATAAAATTTGTCGGGAAGTAATCTCCCTATTTTTGTTCTCTGGAAAAGTTGGTGTAGTGTTGATGACATCACTTCTCCTTTAAATGTTCAAAAAAATTCACTAGGGAAGCTATATGTGCCTGGATATTTGTTTTGGGGAAGATTTTGAATTACAAAACAATGAAAAAATATTAGTATACTAGCCACATTTTCTATTTCTTCTTGTGTCATTTTGAAAAGTTGCACTTTTCCAGGGCTTTGGACATTTCATCTAAGCATTCAAATATTTTGGAAAATGATTATTCTATGCCTATAAGATCTGTACTGAAGTCTTCTTTTCATTTCTAATGTTGGTAATTAATTTTCTCTCTCTTTGATTCTTGATTGATTTTTCTGAATGTTTATCCATTTTAATCTTTTTCCAAAGAACTAATTTTTATTTTTGCCAATTTTCTAGTATATGCTTGTGTTCTTTTTATTTCTGCTTCATTCTTTACTAGTTAGTTCAGTCGCTCAGTTGTGTCCGACTCTTTGCGACCCCATGAATCTCAGGACGCCAGGCCTCCCTGTTCATCACCAACTCCCTTGCGTTTAGTATGCTTTTATTTTTCCTAACTTGAAATAGATACTTAGGTCATGAAGTTTCAACCTTTCAATGTCTTGCTTTGTTTTCAGCATTTCAGGTTTTTCTGTTGTTATTGAATTCTGACTTAATTACACCATTGTTCAAGAACAAACTGTAAATGACTTTAGTATTTTCAGATTTGCTGAGAATGGCTTTACATTCTTGCCTATAGCCATGATGCCTTTAAGAAGAATTTCTAAAATTTTATCTGGATTTTATACTTGTTCTTAACAGACACATTGGTCTCCTGAAAGCTTCTCCATCCTGAGAGCAGAATCCCACTGCATCGTAATTTAATGAATCACTCTTTTGTTGGTAAACATTTAGTTTGTTTCCAGTACTTGTAATATTGGAAAATCCTGTAGTGGACATCCTAGTAATTACTTTTTGCACCCTTTAAAAAAAATTCTATTACAAGAGCATAGCATAGTGGTTGAGGGCATGTGCTCTGAGGCAGATTCCTGGATTTAAATTCTGGTCCTTTATCTTGTTAAAAATACACATTCCAGGACTTCTCATTAGACCTATTGCATCAGTATCTGAGGTGTATCTCAGTTCAGTTCAATTCAGTCGCTCAGTCGTGTTCGACTCTCTGCTACCCTATGAACTGCAGCACATAGGCCTCCCTGTCCATCACCAACTCCCGGAGCTTACTCAAACTCATGTCCATTGAGTCGGTAATGCCATCCAACCACCTCATCCTCTATCGTCCCCTTCTTCTCCTGCCCTCAATCTTTCCCAGCATCAGAGTCTTTTCAAATGAGTCAGCTCTTTACATCAGGTGGCCAAAGTACTGGAGTTTCAGCTTCAACATCAGTCCTTCGTATGAACACCCAGGACTGATCTCCTTTAGGATTAGACTGGTTGGATCTCCTTGCAGTCCAAGGGACTCTCAAGAGTCTTCTCCAACACCACAGTTCAAAAGCGTCAATTCTTCAGTGCTCAGCTTTCTTTATACTCTAACTCTCACATCCATACATGACTACTGGAAAAACCATAGCCTTGACTAGATGGACCTTGGTTGGCAAAGCAATGTCTCTGCTTTTTAATATGTTGTCTAGGTTGGTCATAACTTTCCTTCCAAGGAGTAAGCATCTTTTAATTTCATGGCTGCAAACAGCATCTGCAGTGATTTTGGAGCCCCCAAAAATAAAGTCAGCCACTGTTTCCACTGTTTCCCCATCTACATGCCATGAAGTGATAGGACCGGATGCCATGATCTTAGTTTTCTGAATGTTGAGTTTAAGCCAGCTTTTTCACTCTCCTCTTTCACTTTCATCAAGAGGCTCTTTAGTTCTTCTTCATTTTCTGCCATAAGGGCGGTGTCATCTGCATATCAGAGGTTATTGATATTTCTCCCGGCAATCTTGATTCCAGCTTGTGCTTCATCCAGGCCAGCATTTCTCATGATATACTCTGCGTATAAGTTAAGGTGAGTCTCACAGCCCTACAAATTGGAGAACAACTGTTTTAAAATAGGAGTGGAGGTTATGATGAGAAACTGACTAGGAATGCTAAAACACCAGGAATTACAAATTTTCTGGACAGGAGGGGAGACAGCGAGGAGGGAGCAGGTGTTTTTTTCTGCTACCTTCACTTCCTTGGTTCCCTTTGCATCTTCCCAAGCTGTTCCCCAAATTGTGCTAGAAATCAGGCATTCTTAGATCTTCCTTTGCCCTCCAGTCGTGCCTACTAGGAGAAGCAGTGAGTACACTCAGAGAGAATATTTGGGGAGGTTTGACTCATAGTCCTGGGATTGTGATTGGATCTTGGTGAGTTCTGGTGGCTGCTAGAGAATTTATTTCCATTTCACCTTGGAAGCTAAGGACAGCTAAGTCTCAGACATTTCTTCTGGGGCTAACAGTGCCCTCGTGGAGGTGGGAATAGACTCATCAAAGCCAGGTTTAGGCAGCAGCACTGGAGAACAAGCTCCAGGGACAGGATGTGGTGTGTGTGCGCGCGCGCGCGCGCGCGCTCAATAGCTCAGTCGTGTCCAACTCTTTGCGACCACGTGGACTGTAGCCCGCCAGGCTCCTCTGTCCGTGGGATTCTTCAGGCAACACTACTGGAGTGGGCTGCCATTTCCTCCTCCAGGGCCTCTTCCCTATCCAGGGATCGAAATTGCATCTCCTGCATTGGCTGGCGGGTTCTTTAGAGATCCACTTGGGAAGCCCGATGGAATGTGGAGGGTGCTTTCCATTAACCTTTGCATTCAGATGTTAAACTTGAGGCCACATGAATGCTGCATTCAAGCCCAACTTAATTCATTCCCCCCCACTCTACTAATGCGCTCAACAATTATATGTTGAGCACAACTCTGGGCAAATGATTTATTTAAACGTTTATTGTTAAAATTCTGTGGCAATCCCTGTTTTAGTTGCTGGAGGCACAGCAGAGAACAAAATAGATCGCACTTCCTGCCCTTATGAGCTTATATTCTGGCAAGTGAAGACAGGCAACAAACAAAATTAGTAAAATATACTACGCTGATATATGTCGATATCTGCTACAGAAGAAAAGAAAGCACAGGAAGAAGATGGAAAGTGTCAAGAATGGTATTCAATTTACTATATCGACTAATTACTTAACAAAACTTAAGAGTTACAGTCCATGGGGTCACAAAGAGTCGGATGTGACTGTGTGACTGAACAGCAACAAAGATATACAGCAAGATTGTAAGAACAGTACAAGTAATTTTCAGATACTACTCATCCAAACTCCTCAAATGCTAATATTTTGCTACATTTACATTTCTCTGTCCCTCTCTTTCTCTCTCCTGAATTATTCAACAGTAAGATGTAGATATGATGGTTTTTTATCTCTAAATATTTCAGAGTCTATACTTCCTAAAAATAAGAATTTCTCATGTATACATATATATACAGATACATATCAGTGTATTTATATATCTATCTATCCATCTATACATATGTATATGTATCCACGGTCCGGTCATCAAAATCAGGAAATGAATATTGGTGCAAAACTGTTATCTAAATCATCGTTTAGATTTCACCATTTCACAAATTGTCCCTATAATGTCCTTTATTCTAGAAGGAAACCCAAGGTCATCTACTGGACAAATTTATCACGCCTCTTCAGTCAGCCTCCTGTTTTATGGCACTGATACTTTTAAAGAGCACAGGTCACTTATGTTTTAAAATGGTTTTTATTCTATGCATTTATTCTACTGATAGAATGGGTTGTTATCATTATTACTACTACCAAATAGTGATTTTCTAACGATGTCTTCTTTCTTTATTAGTTGACTTTCTACTGTAAGGGAGTCCTTCTTTTTGTTTATTTATGAATCATATGGACTCAGAGTCTTACTTTATTCTGTAGGTTATAATCATTTGTTGTCATTATTTATTTTGATGCTTGAATTGTCCCAGACTGGCCTAGTGGAAACCGCTTTGGTCTGGTTTTTGTACTTTTGACATGCCTCCATCATTTTTTTGAACATTTTCTTGCTTTTTGCTATAAGTTGTTCCTCTGTGCTTCCCTTGAACCAGTGGAATCAGCCAGTGGTAACTTTGAGTGGAGAATATTATTTATAAAACAAGATCTCATCTTGGTGTATGCTCATTGCTACTCAGCTCTGTTATCAGCAGAGCTGGGAAATTTTGTACACACACACACACACACACACACACACACACATGTCCACATGGCTTTATACTTCTGTATTTAACTACCTATACATATATTAAAAACTATGAGTTCACACTAACAACTCCAATTTCCACCAGTATCTCATATTCATGTCCTTTCCCTCTTTCCATATTTGTATTTTTAAAATACTTATATTTTTAATGACTTTCCTTATTTGACGGCACTGGGTCTTAGTTGCCACATGCAGGATTTTGATCTTTGTTGCGGCACGCAGGATCTTGAGTCGCAGCATGCAGACTCTTAGCTGTGGCATGTGGGATCTTGTTCCCTGACCTGGGATTAAACCTGGGCGGCCTGCATAGGGAGCCTGGAGTCTCAGCCCCTGGACCACCTGGGAAGTTCCCCTCCCTCTTTCTATATTTGTAACTCCCTTCTCAACAGTGGAAAGCCTGGCTCCTGTTATCAATAATCTACTCACTTATTTGTCCCATCCTAGAATGTGCGGAGAGTAGTTTCAAAATTGCTAACCCACACTGAATTGTAATTAGTAAGCTTCCTTTTTGCAGAAGCGGTTGCTGTTGTTCAGTTGCTAAGCTGTGTCTGACTCTTTGTGACTCCATGGGCAGCAGCTGCAGTCCTCGGGGTCGCGACGAGTCGGACATGACTTAGCGGCTGAACGACAACAACCACCTCTGCAAAAAAGGAAGTTTCCTAATTAGAATTCAATATTTGCTTCAGATTCTTTTTTCTATTGTCTGTGGGCATGTAATGCAAATACTGGGTCCAGAAGTTACTTAGTTCTCTCCCTTCAGTGTAGTTATTTGTTTTAAATACAGCTCTTGTTTGATTTCTATTCTAATTTAGGTCTCTCCCTCCATCCTTGTTGATTTTCATCTCTTTTTTGAGAATGTGAAACATTAATATGGTCAGGATTATATAAAATAATATACTCAGAGAAGGGTTTCCCAGTAGCTCGGATGGTAAAGAATCTGCCTGCAAAGTAGGAGACCCGGGTTCCATCCCTGGGTGGGGAAGGTCCCTGGAGAAAGAAATGGCTATCCAGTCCAGTATTCGTGCCTGGAGAATCCCATGGGCAGAGGAGCCTGGTGGGCTACAGAACCTGGGTTTGCAAAGAGTCAGATGTGACTGAGCGACTAACACACACACATACTCAGAAATGTTCTCCTGCCATCTGCCATCCCCTCCATCCTTCCCACCCCATTCTCACCCAGGCTCTGTAGGTAACTGTCACGGACTGAACTGCAAAACTTACAAGTCCTATGTTAAAGTCCTAACCCTTAGTACCTCAGAATCCTGCTGTATTCAGAGACAGAGCCTTTCAAGATATAACTCCGCTGAAATGAGGTCGTGTGGATGGGACTAGTGCCCTTCTTCAAAGAGGCGAGTGAAACACAGACACGCCTCCAAGGGAAGGCAGCCGCCCACAAGCCAAGGGGAGAGGCTGCAGAAGAATCCAACCCTGAGGACACCTCGATCTTGGACTTCTGTCCCCCAGATTGGTGAGGAAATCAATGTCAATAGTTTGAGCCCCTCAGTCTGCGGTACTTTGTGATGACAGTCCGAGAAAGCTAGTACAGTAAGTAATCAGTGTTCTTGGTCCCTGGTTTATCTCTCCTGTTCTTTTTGTTCAGATGAGCAGATGAATGTATATTTTCTTATTTTTCACTTTCTTTTACACCAAATGTAATATACTATAGATACTCTTTTACTTTATCACCCTCTACTATATGCTAGACATCATTCCACATCAGTACATCAATTGCTGAATAAGGAGGCAAGTACACATTACTAGAATAAATTCCACTTGGTCATGGTGTATTTTCCTTTGAATACATTGTGATATCAAGTTTTCTAATAATTTGTTTAGAATTTTCACCTTTGTGTTCATGAGGGATAAAGGACTGTCATTTTTTTTCTTATAGTATCTTTTTCAGGTATAATTATGAGCATTATTTGTCCTATTGCTTCTTGGCCTTTTGTCTAAGATCAAGTGTATCATTATATTTATCCTTATCAAATGAGTTAGGAAGTGTTATCTCTTACTTTGTTTCCTGGAAGAGTTTGTGTGAAATTGGTACCATTTCTTCCTTAAATGTTGGGAAAAATCCACCAGTGAATTCTTCTGGACCTAAAGGTTTGTTTTTGTTTTTGCTTGGGGTGGGGAGAGAAAGGGGAAGAGGCAGGAGGGGAGAAAGATTTTAAAGTACAGATTTAATCTTTAATAGACACAACTGCTGAGATTTTCTGCTTGCTTTTATGTCAATTTCGGTTGTCGTGTTTTTAAAGAAATTAGTTCATTTCATCTAAGTTATCTGTGTTTCAATGTAAAAATAGGCCGGAGGTGGGGAGGAGCAGGGCTCACTGAGCAGAGACCTGAAGGAAGGAGGCAGATATTGGGGAGGGGGGCGGGTATAGCAGAGAGAGGAAACAGGAGGTGCAAAGGCCCTGAGGCCTGCATGTCCCCTGTAAATTGAAAACAAGAATGCAGGCCAGTGGAGAGCAAGAGAGATGAAGAGTGATGAGGTGAGGTCAGAAAGGTAATGGAGTCCAGACCACCTGTGAGCATCCAGGCCACTGCAGGGTCTTTGGCTTTTACTCTGAGTGACTGAGGGCTTTGAATAGAATAAGCTGAGATCTCACTTACGTTTCAAACAGTCAGACTGGCTATTGGGAGCAGACTCAAGGGTAGAGAGGGAAAGCTTAGAGGAAGGCTCTTGGTCCAGGGAGGTAACAGAGGAGGTGGTGAGAACTGGTCTTGTCTGGAATGACTTTAAAGGTAGAACTGATAGGATGGACTGACAGAGTGGATGTCACGTCTGGGAGAAAGAGAGAGGTCAAGATGGACTCTCTGGACTTTAGCCTGAGCTATAACCATTTGCTCCGTTAGGGGGACAGGTTTGGGGAGGACGTTCAGGACGTAGTTTTGGAGAGCTTAAGAGTCAGGTGCCTGTTAGGGACCCCGTGAGGAGATCAAGCAGGTGTTTGGGTGGATGGAGTCAGAGTGTAGGGGATGGTGATATAAATTTGGGAGTCAGTGTCATGTAGCTTTGAAAGGACTTGTAAAGTTGATGTCACCAAATGGGTGAGTGAATTGAGAAGAGGTCCAAGACATGAACCCTGGGGTTGTTCTGTGTCCAGAGGTGGAGAGATGGGGAGGGACCAGAAAGAAGACCGCTGGCTAGTGCAATGGGTTTTAAAAAGACTGGGGCCCCGTGGCCTCCTGGAAGCCCACGGAAGAACGGGCAGTGGTTGGCTGAACTGTAGGCTGCTGAGGGGTCTGGTACCATGCGGACCGAGCGTGACCACTGGGTTTAGCAGCATGGAGGGCAGTGTGACCTTGTCAAGAGCAGCTGGCTGGAGCTGACTGAGCCAAAGCTGATGGAGTGGCTTCTGGAGGGGATGGGAGGCAGCAACTCAACTGAATAAGAGTAGATCTGCATTTCTTGGAGAAATGGGGTGGTCCCCTGGGAGAGGTGTGCGGAAATCACAGCATGTTTTAATTATAACCCCCAATACAGGAGCTGTTTACTCCACACCTAGGATGTGTCATTCACATGAGACTCTGGGGACTCAGAGGTAAGGAGACACCATCTCTGCCCCTCCATGCACTTCAGCAGCACTGATGGGCCTACAGAGATTTACACCCCAAGGCGGGTTGGGGTGAGAGGGAAGAAGCCCAGGGGCTGGCGGAAGCCCTGTAGAGGGGCCTGACCCAGCTGAGCAGGCACAGAAGTCTTCCTGGAGGAAGTGGCACTGTGCTGAGTCTTGAAAGGGAGGCAAGGAGCCCCCGCCACCAGGAAGCCTTCCCTGACCTGCCTACGCAGAGGTATCGTGCCTTTCCTTTTGCACAGCATCCCGCATCTTCAGCTACTTGGAACTTGCTTCATTCTGCGGCCTACGTATGTGTACAGGACCTGCCATACCCAGATGCTTAGTACGTTCCCCTGTTTTAGCCTGGTGAGTTCTCAGGGGCTCTGAGGTCTGGTTAAGACTCTAGCTTTACAGATGAGCAAACTTAGATGCTGGAGGTGAAGTGCCTTGTCCGAGGTCTCCTTGCCAGGCAGTATCAGCTCTGATACGAATTCGGTTTGGTCCCTATCTAGCAACCTTTGTACTTCACGTCAAAGGAATTTATACATAGCAGGGGCTCAGGAAATGGTTTGGTTTTTTTTTTTTTGAGATGACACAAAAACGAAGTGAGGCTTTTTTTCAGAGGCCAGAGGAGGAGACTGTCTCCTGGCTGCACAGATACAGCTCGGAGGAGGTTTGCATCCCTGGTAACCCTTCACAGGACCTGCTGCGGGGAGCTGAGTGGTTTATACCTGGTAGCCTGCGCCAAGAGGTGAGTGAGCCTTGGGGAAAACTGAAGCTAACTCCAGGGGGCCCCGTGTGGCCTCTCCCCATCCCTCCCCTCCCCTCCCCTCTCCTCCATCCCCTCCTTTTTCTTAAAAAAAAAAAAAAAGTTTACTTTTATTTGTCTGCACTGGGTCTTTGTCGCGGCGCGCGTGCTCTTTGGTCTTTGCTGTGGTCTGCAAGACCGCTACTTGCTACTCGCGAACTCCTAGTTGTGGCGGCGGGATCTGGTTGCCTGACCAGGGGTTGAACTTGGGTCCCCTGCATTGGGAGCTTGGAATCTTAGCCACTGGACCAGAGGGGAAGTTCCCTTCCTTCCTTCTTTCCTTTTTCCTTCTTTCTGCCTTTAAATCTTGCTCTCCCTTTCTTCTTTTTCTTTCTTTTCCTTTTATTAAAAATGACCGAGAAGATTTTCCTTCATACGCTTCTTTTTCTTAGCTGCGATCATGCGGGGTGTTGGGTGCTGTGTTTGGTGAGGGAGCAGACTGCCTCCTCCTCCAGGGAGGGCAGCCCCGCGCTGAGTCACTCCCGTCCGGCCCGCATCCGGCCCCGCCCCCGCTGGCGTGTTGGAGCCCCGCGTCCTCGCGTCCACCTGCTGCCCCTCCCCTCGCGGCTCCCTTCATTAATCCTAGGGGCCTCCTTGGAAGGAAGGCTGGCCACACGCAGGCAAGTGAGCCCTGGTCTCTGCCCGCGGTTAATCTGGGCCGAGGGAAAATTCTTGAAGACTGGGAAGGGGTGGGGGTGGCAGCCCCCGGAGCAGGGCTAAGAGGTTTGGAGGCAGGAGGATGGAGCCAGCCCCTGAGGAGGGGGGCGGTGAGGGGGACGGGCTTCCAAGGTGCAGGAGCAGGGCCGGAGCCCCTTGCTCCACCCCAGGGAGAGGGAAGGCGTGCAGGAAGGAAGGCCGGGCTTGGTTTGCAGGGAGAGTGTGGCCCGGCTGGGGATGCGGCTTCAGTGGGCCTCAGTTTCCCCATCTGTCACCAACTGAGGCTCAGCCACTCATCCTGGGACTCCTTCAGCTCTCAGGGTGTCCATTCCGACCCGTCAGGATGGCGAGTCTGGGGCAGTCTGGGGGTTCGGTTTCTCACTTGGAGGGATGCTGGGCCTCATGACCCTCAGGGACATGGCAGAGTGGAGAGGCTCGCCTCTGGGTGGCCTGCGCGCCAAGGCAAGACCCCTGCCCCGACCCGGATATCACCCCACCCCCCACCTCCATGCCCTTGTCCCTCCTGAGTCAGTTCTCGCTTCTTTAGGACCTGGTGGCCTCCCTGAAGGCAACACCCTGCTCAGGTGAGGGCTGCCTGTCTGACCTCGAGCAGGGCGCAGGTGGCACCCAGGGGTGGATGCGGGGGGACGTAGGGGGAGGGAAGCCCTGTGTTGAGTTGCCCTTTCCTTCCCCTGAAGATGGAAGGTTCCCATCACTCCCTTCATTTTCCTGTCACCTATTGTCATCCGAGGTGGCTGAGGTTTGTGAGCTTTCCTAAGCTGTTGTCAGGCTTACGGGAGACAAAGTCCTGTGGCTTCTTAAGCGATCATTTCTCATGTGTTGACTGACAGTTGGAAAGGGGACTTGGGGCCTCTGGGGCTGCGGCCACCGCCTGGGAGCCAGGGGCGGGGGCCACCCCCAGAGCTCGGGGTCTCCCTCTGGGGGTGAGCCCCTCCCCGGCCTCAGATTCCCTCTGAGGTAGGTGGACTGCATCATCTCTTGGCTCCTCCCAGTTGAAAAGTTCTCTGATCTAAATCCATCCATCAAACACTATTTTGAGGGTTTTGAAGTGAAGCCTGGGTGTTTTACATCAACCTACACACCTACCCTGAATATTCATCGGAAGGACTGATGCTGAAGCTGAAACTCCAATTCTTTGGCCACCTGATGCGAAGAACTGACTCATTGGAAAAGACCCTGGTGCTGGGAAGGATTGAAGGCAGGAGAAGGGGGTGGCAGAGGATGAGGTGGTTAGATAACATCACCAATTCAGTGGACGTGAATCTGAACAAACCCTGGGAGATACTGGAGGACACAGGAGCCTGGCGTGCTGCAGTCCATGGGGTCGCAAAAAGTCTTACATGACTCTCAGACTGAACAACAGCAGTTATCTCACACCTTCCAGAGTTTGAAAGTCTCTTTTGACAACCGTCTCAAACGAACACAGTTCTGGACCAGAGGGGCTCTGTCTCGTGAGCCTCTTCTTCTGAGGAGCTGACTAGTCCCCTCTACATCCTGTAGGTTTGTTTGCTCCCAGTGGGAAGTTGCACAGTGAAGAAGATCTCTGTGTTACTCTGAAGGCCCTCATGTCTTCAGTGTGATGGGGGCAAGCTTAGTGAGAGATGGATAAAAAAGCAGTGCCATCAGTAAATATCAGAGGATGGGGGGAGGGGTGTGAGGAAGCTCAGAAAAAGCATCCTAAGTACAGTTATGTAACAAATCAGGCATTCTATTATTCTCGTGGAGCCATACTTCTGCTCCCCAAATTGACCGGTGGAGGTATTTCCAGTTAAGGTCCATTTGCCCTTTTATTCAGGCTCATGCTATTTCTGGTTATGGTGACTGACAGGCACAGCCCTGCAGCATTCCAGATGCTGGTTCATGTTTCCCAGCCTCCCTTGAGGTTATGTTGGGTCACGTGACTAGCTCTGACCAATGGGGCTGTGAGTAAAAGTGACATGTGTGCCTTCTGGGTTGTGGCACTTAAGAGCCAGTGGGACTTTTTGATATCCCTCTTCTCCTGCTATGGCCCTGGAGGCCACCAGGAGTGGCTTAGAGAGTCAGGAGGGCTGCTAACGTGCAAAGTATAGGAAATCAGTGAAACTCCCTTTCTTGTGTCAAGCTCTTACCATTAGCGATTATTGTGTTTCTGCATCACAGCCTGTCTGAGGCTGACTAATGTGAGGATGTAGAAATGAATGGTACCCACATCACCAGACTGGGAGTCCTAACTCTGAAACTCTTGCCTAGAGCACTGGGCTGGCTGTGGAACTTGGTTTCCCCTCCTGGAAACTAAGCGACATCCAACTGGTGGGTAAGGACATTGGAAGGGTAGATGTCAACAGTCCAGCCCATGCTTGGCGCATAGTAGGGGCCCAGATTGTTTCTGTTCTTGTCTGGAAGCCCATCCCTGTGTTTCCACTCCTTCGCAGCCTAACAGGAAGACAGTCCTGTTACATCCACGTCATTCGTGCCTGCGTTTGGTCAAAGCTGCAGACGCCTGTGTCTGGGCGTGGACCCAGCACTTCTCAGAAGTGTGAACTCTCCAATCGGCTCCCCTAGGGCTGCACACACAGGCTGGAAGGTGGCAGAGCCATCCGGATCAGTCCTGCCCATGCTAAAGCTTTCCTAAGAGGGGTCCATGGGAGGTGAAGGGGGGAGGGTGCTGGGAAGAAAAGAATTTTCTTTCCCATCTGGCACGTGTAGGAGCTGGGCTGGTCTTGTTGGCTTGGATGATTCACTAGTGTGGGGGGTGGTGGGGGAGGAGAGGGCAGTGGGTCTTCTATTTCACCCCAAATACTTTTCAGTAAAACTCCAGAGACCCACCTCTTATCCAAACCCATATCCTTAGTCCTGCGTGGTTGTCGGCTATACTGCAAAGTAGTTAGTTCTCTGTTGTCTCTGACTTTTAAAAATTCTTTGTTTATTAAACCCCCAAATGAAAATGAAACCACACGCTAAGCTAACACCTCGAGTGGCTGAAGGATTTCAGAGGAGCAGGCTCATGTTTTAGACTCAACTTTGTGGAGGTGCTGGGTGCGAGTTTACTTGGGGGGGGTGTGATCTGAAGGCTGATGGGAAGGCCCTTCTGCACCCCTAGAATTTCCCCCACTGACTTTCTGCCCTTCCCCAAGTTCTGCCTTTATAATGGGAGTCTGAAGTTCGTGCAAGTGCCAAGCGGGAATAAGAGGTCAGCAGAGGTGCACACCTGAGGGTCCAGGATGGAAGGAGGGACCTGCCGTACATCATCTCAGCTTCTGCTCTGTTCTCCGTGCCTCGATCCCGGCTTGGCACAGGATGGGAGTGTGTACCAGCTTCCGAGGGCCACCGTGACAAAAGTGTCACAGACGGGGGGGACTTACAACAGCAGACGTTTACTGTCTCACCGTTCTGGGCGGGGAGGCAGAAGTCTGAAATCAAGGTGTCAGCAGGACCATGCCCCTGCTGAAGGTCTAGGGGACGATGCTTCCTTGCCGCTCTAGTTTCAGATGGCTGCTGGACTGATCTTTGTCTCCATGGACATCCTGCCTTCTCTGTATTTCTGTCTGTGCGTCTTCTCCTTTTATTATAAGGACTCAAGTCATGTTGGATTAAGGGTTCACCCTAATCCAGCGTAAGGTTGCCTTAACTAGTGATATCTAAAACGACTCTTCCCAAATAAGGTTACATACCCAGGTACAGGTGTTAGGATTTCAACATATTTGGGGGTGGGCGGGGACACAATTCAATCCATAACAGGGCACAGCCCATATTTACCCAGTGAATGATCAGACACCAGGGGAGCAGAGAGGGCTCTGGAAAATGAGGGGCAGCTGGCTCTAGACAGGGGGGCTCTGCAACTAAGAGGCTCAGATATGTCCAAACACCACACGTGCTCGGATGCCTGAGAAAGGCTGGCCTTCACCCAGTTCACCACTTGGAGGCCCAGGGTCCTTCCCCTCCGAGAGCCACGTGTGCCCTTTTCTAGGCCTTTCTATTCATTAAGTGACTATAGAGAGACCAGACCCCAAGCCGAGTTTTAATGAGACGGAGAAGTAAAAGATACAGTTTCGACTTCAAGGAGCTCCCAGCCAAGCAGGGAAGATGGCTGGGATGGTAATTTTGATACCACAGGCTGCAGATGTAAGTCTCCAATTCGAAGTGGAATCACGGGAAGATGTGGCAGAGCAGGGTTTTTTTAAAAATTGCGGTTTAAAAAAATTTTATTTTATTTTATCCAAGTCAGGCCCCCCTACCCTGATCTGAAGAATACTTGACCTCACAATCTCTGGGGAAAATCTGGGTGGCCTGACTAGGATCCGGATTTTCTCTGCAAATACCAGGGCATGGGTACAGCTCACAGAAGCTCTTCCGCACGACGGCTTGGGGCTGGAAGGAAAAGCATCTCAAACGCTGGTTGTGAAGCTTCCAGGGGAGACTGTCCTCTGCAGGAGGAACAAGAGCCACCCTGTAGCCTTCCCAGTTCCAGAAAGATCCACGGTGAATACATAATTAGGCCCTCTGTAATTACCAGTTTGAATCTGCCTAGGACACTAGGGCTCCCACCCCCTAATTTACCTTATAAATTTATTCTGCTAAAAAAGTCGAAAATGTCAGTCTTCTGTGAAAGCTGCATAAATGAATTATCTCCCCGGATGACAGAAGGTGGGAAGGAGGGGGAAGCTTCGAGAGGACATTCTTTATTGTGCATGTTTAAGAGCACCCCTCCACCCCCCGCCCCACTTAGCACAAACCCTGCACAGAGCCCAGCCAGGCAGCGGACGCTGATGGGTAGGGGACAGCCCCAGCTTCTTAGTGTCCCTGGCCAGTGGGGAGAAGTGCTTTTAACACCTGCCCCTTTGGACTTCAGAGAATCTGGCATGCGGCATCAGGCAACGGAGGCCCCCAAACAGAAGGGAAAGAAGCTGGGAAAGGCAGCTTTTTAAAAAGGGTCCCACCTAACCTCATCCCTCAGTGGCCCCTGACCCCAGGATGGTACCCTGCCAGGACAGTGTTCACTGCATCTCAAAGCCAGGTGCATGCCACACTCCCCCCCCTGCCCCCGCCCCCCACCACCACAGAGCTCTTCAGAGTTCAGTCACTACTCCCCTGATTCTTTTACAAAAAATGCAAGGTAGGTCTTCTATGACATTTTAGAAGGTTTGAAATAATAAGTTCTTATAAAAGCGCTGTTAGTCACTCAGTAGTGTCCAAATCTTTGTGACCCCATGGATTGTAGCTCACCAGCCTCCTCTGTCCATGGAATTCTCCAAGCTAGAATACTGGAGTGGGTTTCCATTCTCTTCTGCAGTGGATCTTCCTAACCCAAGGATTGAACCCAGGGTCCTGCATTGTAGGCAGATTCCTTACCTTCTGAGCTACTAGGAAGCCCCTTTTAAAGCCCTGCTAATCCCATCATCCTAACACAATCTTCCCTTCGCTCAGTCATGTCCGACTCTTTGCGGCCCCATGGACAGTAGCCTACCAGGCTCCGCCATCCATGGGATTTTCCAGGCAAGAATAATGGAGTGGACTGCCATTTCCTTCTCCAGGGGATCTTCCCAACCTAGGGATCGAACCCGGGTCTCCTGCATTGCAGACAGACGCTTTAACGTCTGAGCCACCAGGGAAGCCCTCCTAACACAATAGTGGTTGTCACTCCAGTCTTTTTTTCATAGGTGGTCAGTTTTTCTCCCTTCCTGCTCCCTAACACAAAGTATATAGAAGCCACAACTTTTAATTTTTAATTTCTTGTGGCTGATTATCAAAACGTAAATGTCGACTCTGGGGAATTTGGAGATTAACAGAAGGAAGTGAATGGTGAGCCTCTGGTCCCCATCTCCGAGATGACGCCGCGCAAACCTCTCAGCCGTAGTTCTGTGCGCTTGGCTTTTTCAGGGCCCCTGTGCAGGCATTTTTAGGTCTTGCTGCCTCGTTCGTTCAAAGCCACTATGTGTCTGTCACTGTCCGAGGAGAGGAGGCAGATCCTGCCATCTGCTTTGAGGAGCTCAGAGCCCAGTGATTTGCAACAGCCTGCGTGCTGATAAAGACACGGTCTCCAGTACATAACAGGTGCTTCACCAACATAAATATGCTCATGAATGAAGTCCAGGGAACTTTATTCTTTTCACTTTGAAACAAAATACTTCAGTGTATACCAAAGGTTGGGTTGGATGTGAGTTTCCTCTTGACCTCAGCTTAAGGCTCCATGATAATAATATCTATAATTTGCTCTATTCCTACTATGGGCCAGGTCCCATGCTCCAAGCTTTCAAACAGATTATGTGATGTAATCCTTGCTGAGAGTCTTGGAGGACTGGGATAGGAGGACCTGGGACGCTGGGAAGGGAAGCAGCTCGCTTGAGGTCTCCCAGCAAACATCAGGGGTAGTGGGGACCCAACCCCTGTGCTTCTCGGAGGTGTGGATCAAGAAGCTTGTGCATCTTGCGAGGTTGCTGGAAGGCACAGATCCAAGTCAGGGAAGGGACCGGGCTGTGCACTCTGTAACAATCTGTGCCAGGATTAGTGATTTGTCTGACCTAGACTTTAACCAGCAGACCCCTCTGTCCACCCCCATTCTCTTGTGCTGCACGTCAAGCCCCTTTCCTCTGCTGAGTCCTTTATGACACTCAGCATCTCCAGACCTTATTATTATTTTTGCTTATTATTTTCCTTATTATTTTTGCTCCTTCGTCCCATTTCTAGATGATTTGGTTTCAGAGCCGTGGTCATGTTTTCTGAATTTTGCTGTTTCCCCAGGGTATGTGTGGGGGATTCCTCTCCTAACCTCATCTTTGGTCCTCTTTACATTTCCTCTTTCTCCCTGGGTCCTGGTCCTGCCTGCACTCACTTTCCTTTGCTGACTTAATCCCACACCCAGCGGGGCCCCCAGGGGCCGCCTTGCAGGGTGGCTGGGAAGCCAGTCTGGCCGACTTAATCCCACACCCAGCGGGGCCCCCAGGGGCCGCCTTGCAGGGTGGCTGGGAAGCCAGTCTGGCCAGAGGCTGGTGGCGTGTTTGTACCAGACACCAGCCCAGCAGTGATTC
This sequence comes from Bos indicus, assembly GCF_029378745.1. Taxonomy (NCBI): domain Eukaryota; kingdom Metazoa; phylum Chordata; class Mammalia; order Artiodactyla; family Bovidae; genus Bos; species Bos indicus. The sequence continues at coordinate 64,359,676 of NC_091780.1, read as the reverse complement.
TTGCTCTGCGTCTTCAAGACTGGCCTTGGACTTCCTGGGGATGAAGGTCCTTCTCTTCCCAGGATCAGATAAGATAAACTTCTTGAGTTTCTGACCTAGCAGGCCTTGAGGGTCTGGGAAGAACTCTGTACTCGGTGTTTAGGACCCCTGACCCCTCCCCTGCTTTGCTCCCATGGCGCTTGGGAGGCACGGCCATGGGAACCTTCGGTGGGCTGTGACAGGCCACTGTGGTCCTATCCTGTGTCTGCTTCCCTGCACAGTCCTCGGAGCAGGGGTGGAGAGCAAATTCAGGTCTGTCTGGATGAGGAACCATATGGCTGTCTCGGTGCCACGGACGTGCTCGGCGCGTGGCAAGCCCCCCATCCACGCCATCCACGTGTGATGTCGATGCGTGAGTCACAGTGATGCTGTGGGCTGACTGCTGGGTGCCAGCGACCCGGCCAGTGCTCACCTCTGCTCAGACAGTCAGCCCACAGGTGCTCTGGAGCTCCATTGGACCAGGGAGGTCACTGAGCTGAGAAGGAAGGTCCTCTCCCCTCTCTCTGGACCAACTGGCCTGTGGGCACCTGGTACACAGCTCAAGACCCCAGGTCTGCCCCCCACCCCCCATAGCTGCACGCAGCAGCAGGATCCGAGGGAGAAACTTTGAGTTGGAGGTGGCAGACAGCTCTCCTGGGCACCGACAAGAGGTCTGGCCTTCTCTCCTGGCAGGCAGCGTTTAAGGGGCCGATGACTCATCCAGAACCAGCCTCCATTTTTCGTGTGGAGGAGAGCCTTGATGGGCGCTGGAGGCGAATTGCACGGCGCTGGGAGCGATGCGGCTGCTGTAATTCCTGTCACCTCTAACGACGCAGTGGGAGCTTCCGGGGGATCATGCCAGGCGTTCGGGGGCCATCTGCATTCTTGGTGAGTGTCACTGTCAGAGGTCGGGCAGGGCATGGGGCAACCAGGGAAGCGGCACCTTCTGGCCACGTCTTTAATTAAACGAGGCCCTCTTGTGACCACTGCTCAGCCTAATAAGTTGTCTCCAGTTGCGGAGAAAGTTGCTATTAAAGACCTGATGGGAAGCAGCAACTCAGAACAGCCCAGCTCATCTCAGGACGAGACTGTCTTTCCTAACAGTTTCCGGGAACGACATCGCCACCGGGTCTGGATATTCCAGCTTTTGGGGGTGGGGTGGGGAGTCTCCCTGTGGCCCTCTCCTGGGAACCTGGGGGCTGGCCTGCGTTCACCCCTTTACTTAGGAAGTGTAACCCTTAGAGATCGGAAGAAACCTGGGAATAAGACAATTCAATAAAGTCACAATAAAACATCCAAAGCCTTTCATACTTTTTCACTTTCTTTAACTCAATTTATTTTTCATTTTGTGGACAGAGATTTAGTCTGGGTATTAGTTTATGATTCTTTTTTTTTTGCTGAAGGAATTACTCAACACACACACATATAAAAAGGAAATATTATTTTTATCATTTATTTTGTGCCATGTATACCATAGAAGAAAAAAAGACGGAGCGAAATCACTTCAGTACCGCTGTGTTTTTCATTACAAAGTTATTACATATAGAAATTACTCCAAATTATCTGAAATGAATGGAAATTATGAGGTTTAAATTCCCCAGGTTACTGCAGGCACAGCTCTGGAAATTTATTTTGTCATCTTGCTGAACATAATTGCTACAACAAAATTTCTTCCATTTTACAACTGCAGCATAACTTATTTATACCGGTGTAGCTGTAATTTTACATCAATAAGTTGCATGGGAAGGAATACACAGGTGGTAATTGAAAACAATAATTTGTGCTGAAGTCCAGGTGGAACGGCTGGCTGAGGAAAAGACTTCAGTTACCGTCGGCAACGGCGCGTGTCACTGTGGCCTCTTCCCACCCTGGTGGCGTACACCCATCAAACCGTCCAAACACCCTCCAGCTTGTCCCCTGTGGCTGTGGCGGCAAGAGCCAGGGCTGGTCTGACTTTGCACCATGGCCTGTGCATCCTAGTCCCCAAACTGAGGCCACGGGACCCTGGGGAAGTCAGGGAGGCTCGGGCCCCCCTGCACAGCTCCTGCCTTTGTCTCCTCCTGCTATCTGGCTTGCTTTGGGTTGGGGGCCTTTAGGTGTGTGCGGGCCACGTTGCTTCAGTCGTGCCTGACTCTTTGTGACCCTATGGACCATAGCCCACCAGCTTCCTCTGTCCGTGGGATTCTCCAGGCAAGAATACTGGATTGGGTTGACATTTCCTCCTCCGGGGGATCTTCCCCACCCAGGGATCGAACCCACGTCTCTTCCATCTCCTGCATTAGCAGGCAGATTCTTTACCACCAGCGCCACTGGAGCTAATTAAGGTGTTTGATAGATATCAGTTGAAGTATGAGTTCTTGCCAGAAACAACGACAATTCGATTCCCCAAACACGATGCAGAGCGTTAAATCCACTAATGCTTTCTACATTACTGTGTTCCTACCCGGCTGGAATGTGTGGTCTGGGTACAATACCGAAGCGGTCCCCAAACAGGCGTCCTCACTCCTCAGTTCTCTAATTGTTCCTGTTAAGCAGATACAAATAATGAAACTGCAGATGCCTGTGCTAAATCCTAGCAGCTGATGAATCTATGCGTTGGAATCCGGAGGTCCAAATTCAGATGTGGCAAAAAATCGACCATAAATCTGCCGTGTGTGTGTAGACCATCAGAGACAGGTCAGAGATCGGTGTCTTTGCTCCTGTGCAGGGTTCCATTTCAGGACACGTGGGAGGGAGAGAGAGAGAGAAAGATGGGCAGAGGGAGAAGCAGAGTGGCTTTGTCGCAAGTTCAAATGGGAAACGTTACTGCCACATCCATATTTTAGAAGCCATTCTTGTTTCAGTGATTCCAAAGGCTTAGAATCACACCGAAATAATTTTTTTTTTAAAGGACCCAGTTTAAACTAATACCAGAATGCACAGCAATCCAGCATCTCAGTTTTCCCTGGGCAGCATTAATTACCTTTTGTTGTTGCAAATTGTCTGCCTTGTAAATTGAGCTTTGTAGATTGTGCGTCTTCAAGAAGAGGCAGCGTTTTAGAATGCACACAATGCAAGAACTTTGACAACTTCCACCTTCTGTAGACATATTATTCCATCTCTACCAATGCGTCTGCAGTTCAAACTTTGAGTTGCAGAGGTTTGTTTATTTGTCAGCTTGCAGCCTTCACCCTCCTCTAGTGAGTGGAGGGAATGGCCCTTAAATATTTTCTAGGATACAAGCTACCTTTGTTGAATTCACTCGAAAGCGTACGTGGCTGCTTCTAAAACTACGAGACTGCAGATGAGGTCTCCCAGATCCCCCTGTCTTTTTCAGCTCTGGAAGGCAGCGCCGAAGCGAGGTGTTGGCCGGTTTTTAGTTTTATTTTTTGGTAAGCGCCCCCTTGCAGCATCTTCAGTAGCGGTGCCTTTGCCTGACTCATGCCTCGCTCTCCTCCGTTCCTGCTAAGTGAGTGCTTCCCCCTCACTTCCCTTTTTCACCACTTCCTTTGTAGAGCATCACAGCGCAGACAGGAGTGTTCAAAGCCTGCGTTCAGATTGGGGGGTGGGGGGGCGAGCTCACAACTGACTCAGACGCATCTACAACTCCAGCTTAGCATTTACTGAAACTTCCTCTTTCTCAAACTGCTTAAGGATACAAACTAATTAATCCTCACAGCCTCATAAAAGCCTTGTTAAGAAGGTGATCATTATTGCCTTCTTTGCCGGCCACCCCCACCATTTCCTATCACCAGACACCTCACTGTAGCTCCAGTTCCAGCGACAGCCTCTGACAGCCAGAGCTGGGTCTGAAAACGCTCTTCTGAATCCCAGTTCTTTCCCCAAATGAACCATTTTAACTCTCTCTTCCTAGTCTGTGCTCTAAAGAGGGTAGATTGACGGTCACTAAACCACTGACTTCAAGCTGGTGTCTGTGTGTGTGTGTTTTGCATTTTCAGATATGCAATTTGGAGAGTTGATGACAAGACAGAAAGCAGCGGAGAGACCCTTTCTGTGCAACACACACACACACACACACACACACACACACACTCACCACAGCCGCACTGATCTCTGTGGACATGGTGGGTGGGGTCTGGTGAAGTCTGACCATCCTTGTGAACAGTATTCCCACCAAAACGACCAACTGGGTGATGCCAATCCCGACCAAATTTGAATTGATGACTCAACTAAAGAATTAAAATTAGCAAGGCAAGAAAATTCCAAATGAGGTGAGAAAGCTGTAGAAATAGTTCCAGATCCCCTAGTACTGAGCCATTCAATATCATTTCTGATGACAGGGACAGAGCTAGGAACATTCGATGTGGGTGTAAGTCTTTTTCATATACGGAGAGCTGGGTAAGTATTTTTTTAAAGGAAAATAATACATGAATCAGGAACAGCGACTTTGGTTTAACCCCTCATAGGCTGCAGCTATCAAAACAGCAGGCAGGGAAGCCTCACAGATTTCCAAGAGCTTCCATCCTTCCGGGAGTCAGAAATCTATAACTGTATCAAGCCCAGGTATTACTGCAGAAACGAAGAAGGTGTGAATGATGTCATGCTTTAAGAAAAGCAATGCTGCTACATTCGGTGGATGGAAAGAATCAACCCAACACTTGTTGGAAGGCAAGTTTTGTGGTTCAGCCTCTGCTATAAGGTGACAATGCAAAAAAAAAAAAAAAAAAAAAAAACCAAAACAAAACAAAAACCAAACTCCAAATCTAGCAAAGCTTTCATTGAGAGCTATTGGGTCGCAGAAATTTGCTGTAATATTCAGAAATGGCATAAAATAATTCTAGAAGATATGCCAGGAAGCTTAAGATATCTTTTTTGTCTTTTGGAATTGAAAACTCCTAGAGATTCGCGAACAGTGAGGAAGGGGATAAGGACCATCTTGGGGGCCTTATTAATATGTACGTAAATATGATTTGCTTAGGACTTCCACTGTGGTTTCCTAAAAAGTTTAAAACAAGTCAATCCACTGATCAGATGGATGCATTTTATTTATCGTCACCTTCACAGTCAATAGCGTTTACAGACGCTGAGGAACAGAAATCACTAGATACAGTTTGCTTCTCAGTTTGCCCACCTGTGAATATGAAAAGATTTGCCTTCTCTTTGCCTGGATTTTTTTTTTAAGCACCAGAAATAAAGCCCAAGATAATTTGATAAGACAGGATGTTGAGTTTTTATGTTGCCACAAAGTTATCTGACTACATTTTAGAGGGTGGAGCCTTGTGTAAAAAAACAAATGAAACACCCATTTTCTTTCTGCAGAAATTTTGAGAATTCCCATTTTTACTGACACTACACATCTTTATTGGTTCCGGTTTTTTGGTAAAGCCGTAATACAAAATATAACTGCTCAGAAGGCAAAGATAACATTGCAGAATCTCAAATAGTGCTAAGAGTTAAGTACTGTGAATTGTTCAAAGAATTTTTAAAAAGCCTGGCTTGGGGGTAGGGGGTGTCATGTGACTGTTTAATCTGCCCCCATTGCATGGCCTGGGCCCTGCAGCCACACTGGGAACCAGAGCCCCACACAAGGTTAATAAAAATGCACTTTGATTTGACAAAACGATTTATGATTCTCGAACTATTCCTCAATAAAGAAATTTAAAGAGACTGAAAAATATGAAGGATTATCTGCTGGAGTGCACTGCGAAGCTAGAAATATTTGTGAGTTCAAAAAGCTTTCTGACACCGTCTTCTTTATTTTAAAAGAGTGCAGAAAATGTGGCATTTCTTTCCATCTGATTCCTGTCTGCACAAAGACCCAGCTCTGGGCCCGGCACACAGTAGGTCTGCAGCAGGTTTTGGAGAACCCAGTTGGAAGTATTGTGGTATTTAGCGCCATATTTGTACTTGCACTTTCCCCTTTTAGTTTCATATGTTAAGCACCTGCACCCCCTCCCCTCCATTTTGGGGAAGGGAGTGACTTTTATTCTAAACAAAGCCTCGGTAGATCAGGGTATGGTGTGTGTTTGTGTGTGTGTGTGTGTGCGCGCGCGCCCGCGCGCGTGTGCAGTAACCTTCTCAGAAGGATCTTGGATCGCTGGCCTGCCAGGGGTCCTGGGGAGGGTAACAGGGCTGGGGCTGGGGCCCGAGCTCCGCCACCCGCCTCCCTCTCCGCCTGCCTGTTGTCTGGGCATCAAGCGAGTGGGGAAACATTAGCGCGGGCCAGCTGCCGAAGCCGAAGTCGGGCGGGGTCGAGGGAGAGGTCAAGGTCGGCGGAGAGGCGGCTATTGATCCGGCTTGGAACGCGAGACAGGGAGCCCAGCAAGACTAAAGGGGGAGCTGTGAGACCAGACATTAACAGCTTTCAGCGCTAATGATGCCCGTGCCAGACGGGCAGAGGGAAAAAAAGGAGACTGGAGCGGCAGCTGGGATCGCTTGCTGCCTGCGCCCGGCCGCCTCTCCCGAGAGGAGGAGGAAGGCGAAGGGGCCAGCGCAGGGGCCGGGCAGGGGCAGGGCAGCCTCTCCCCGGCCGCCGCGAGGTGGAGCGCGCCGGCGGGCGGCGGCGTGTCCAGCCCTGCGCCGGCCCGCCCGCGCGTCCTTCTTCCCGCCGTCGGGGCAGCGCGGGGCCAATGAGGAAGTGCTCCCCGGGTCAGTCGCGGCCCGCGCCGCCCCTCGCCCGCTACTTCCTGCTGGGGGTGGGGCGAGGTGCCCCCTCCCCAGACGCCGCAGCTCGAGCGCGCGCGACTTGGCAGCTGCCGCTGCGCCCCCAAACCCCCGACCCCGGGCGCCTCGTGCAGTCCACAGGAGGGGGGGGTCCCTTTTTAGGAGGGGGGGTACCCAGTCCCACCCCCACTGCCCGCAGACCCGAGTCCCCATCCTTGCAATCAACCCCGGGAGGGCGAGGGTCGGCATGCTGGGATTTCGGGCGCCTGGGCGCAGTCAGTGGGGAACCGCCGGCAATTTGAGTCCAGACCTGCCTCCGTGCGCTGTGTGACCTTGGGCCACACGCTCACCCTCTCTGGACTTCACACCGACAGTTCTCAGCTAAAAAAAAAAAAAAAAAGCTCTCCCAAGTTTAAGAATGTGGGCGAGTTGGGATGGCCGGTGTATGGTATTCTTGAGAAGTTTATTAAAGGTGCGTGTCGGCTTTTTTTTTTTTTTTTTCTTTCTTAGGCCACTTTCCTGGAAAGATTTTCGTGGCGGGCTGGATGGGAGGAGAGGGAGGTGCTTCCAGACTTTGGACCACGTGGAGGTGGGGTGTCGGTGGTGGGTGGTGGGCATGCAGCCCCGGGTGGGGAGGTCATGCGGACTGGCTCTTCGCCCGCCCCCTTTCACCCCCCTCCGCCCAGGCTACCAGCTCGTCCCCCGACCCTGCAGCCCGGTCCGCAAAACTGCCTGCTACAACATATTTTATTGTTATTTTTTAGTGGGGGGTGGCTTGGGCAGGGAGCTCTTTCTGTCCTCGCTAATGGGCGCTGCGCTCCGGTAAGTTGTTGGTGCCGTCGCCCCACCCAAGACCTTGGGGGCGAACAACGCCCCCCTTCCCGCCCCCGCCCCGTACCCCTCCAAGGAAAAGGCCCCGAGGGAGGCGGCGCGCCCGGAGGCGTCACAGCCCAGCCTCGCGCTCCCAGGAGGCCGCCAGAGCCCGGCCTGGGGGCGGGGTGGGGTGGGTGCAGCTGGGCTCGCCCGCGAAGCCCAGCCCCGAGCCAGGCCCCGACCCGCCCTGGCCGCCTCCCGGCCCAGACCCGAGAAACCTGGGAAGGGCGAGGGGGCCGGCCGCGTGGCTCGTCCAGCCGGGAGGTCAAGTCGCGAAACGGATGAAGTTGGCCGTGGCCGGAGGAGGGACGGGGAGGTTGGGGGAGAGGGTTGTGGATGTCCCCGCGGACCGCGTCCTGGCCTTGTCCCCGGGCCACGGACAGGCCCCCACACCTCCTCTCAGCCTCGCCGGCTGGAGATCAAACGGCTGACAAGGCAGCTGTGTCCTTCCTTTCCAGACTGACGGGCGATTTCAAGTCCTGCCCTGGGCGGAGGAGCCCTGGGGGTGGGGGGCGTTACTTCCAGGCTGCAGTAATTGTCAAGGGGTGGGAGGGGACTGGGGGACGAGGGGGGTCACCCACGCGAGTGTGTCCAAAGATCGGCCACACCTACTTCTGGGTCGGCAACTATGAGACGCTCTCCCACGTGGAGCACTCCTGCCCCTCACCCCCATGCTTCCGAGAAACCTTGGCGTTAGGGGTGGGCTCCGTGTTTGACCCCGAGACTGAATGGGATGAGGTGCAGGGAGCGCAAAGATTTCGGGTGGACATGCCTTCGGAATGGGACTCAAACAAGGTCTCACGTTTCCCCGCCCCTCAATGTGCCCCGAATTCTCTCCTCTTAGTATCTTTTATCTTGTCCCCTTGGCTCTCCCAGTTTGAAATATCAGGATTTATATGGAGACACTTTTTGGAAGTTTAACCCCGACCCCTCAATAAAATCAAAGTGAAAACAACCAAACTACTTTCCTAGGGAGACGGAGTAATTGACCATGTGGTCCTAGTCCCCGTGTAGACCCCAACACTCTTTCATAGCCATCCCCCACCCCCCAAGAGCTTTCGAATGAGGGGGTGGGGACTTGTGTTGCTTCAACTTACTTCCACGCACACCGCACTCCGCCCCCCTTCTCTGGGGGTCCAGCTCCCTAGAGGGGAGGAGGGATGGAGAGGATTTTCTTTTATTTAAAAATACCTTGCCCACGGCCCTCCCTCCCTCCCCCCATTTTGCGCTGCCAGTGCACCGGGAGGAGAGGAGCGCACACACACACAAAACGCCGCACGTGTGGCCGGCCTGAACTGCGGGTGTGCGCACGGGCGAGTGTGTGTGTGTGTGTGTGTGCGCGCGCGCGCGCGCGCGCGAGTGTGTCTCTGTGTGTGTGTGCTTTCTTGTTCTCTTACAGGGTACAATGTTAAAAAGCCACCGCTAGTCGCCCCCAGTGCTCCGACTCTCTGGGTCTTTTTGTCTCTAGTGCAGATTAAACGTCACGTCCGCACTTGAACTTGAATTTTATCCCATTGTACAGAGGCAGCCCCAGCCATAGAGAGACCGAGAGCTCCCAGAGAACCCGGACTCCGCCATCTTCACGTTGCAATCTATAGCTCCCAGTCCGCGCCCGCACCGACCCAGGCGCACTGGGCGAGCCGCCCCGCAGCCCAGCTCCCCCCGGGCCAGCGGCTCCAGGGGAGCGCTGGGGAGCGCTCGCGGGGACCCGGCAGCCTCTCCGGCCGGCGCCAGCCTGCCAGGTGAACTGGGAAGGAGCCGCTCCTGGAGTCCCCCCAGAGCCTCGGAAGGGTCAGTCTCCGAGAAAAAAACAGGCAGCCCGCAGAAAACCCAGAAACCACCGAACCGGGGCAGTTTTACATTGCTTTGGGTTTTTTGAGGGGGCGGGGTGAGGGGGTACGAGACAAGTCCTCAAGTTTTCTTGGCTTTTTTCCTTTTCTTTTCTTTTTCTTTTATTTTTTATTTGTTTGCATTCCCCCCCCCCCTCCCTTCCCCCCGCCCTTCCTGGTAGAAGTGCGCTTTACACCTACCAGACCCTGAAAGTGTCAGGAGCCGGTGCAAAACCCGGTTTAAGTTCGAGACATTTGGAAGTCCAGGAGGCCAAGCAGTTTGAAGAAGTGTATGCAATTTTTTTTTCCTTGAAAAGAATATATTTTTGAAGAAGCCAGCCAGTCCGCGGCAAGCAGCAGCAGATTTTTTTTTTTTTTTTTTGCCTTTCTCCTATTTTAGATCGAGAGGTTTTGCTTTTTCTTTTTCCTTCTCTTTTTCTTTTTGCAATTAAAAGAAAAAACAGCATAGAAGAAAGCGCAAAATAAAGAAGAAGAAGAGGAGGAGGAGAGGGCAAGAGAGGAAGGAAAAAAAAAAAAAAAAAAAAACCCAAAACACCAACCCGGGCAGAGGAGGAGGCGCGGCGGCGGCAGCGGCGCGGCGGCAGCGGCGGCGGCTCGGACCCCCTACCCCGGCTCCCCGCATCGGTCCAGCTCTCCGGGCGATGTCAGAATAGATGCCGGGGCAATGTCCCGCCGCAAACAGGGCAACCCGCAGCACTTGTCCCAGAGGGAGATCATCACCCGTAAGTGTCTGCGGCGTGCGTGCGAGGGGCCGGAGCGTGGGGCTCCGGGCGCCCAGGGCTGGGGACACCGAGCCGGGCACAGCCGGGCCGGGTGCCCGGGCGGCCCGCGGGCTTGCACAGGGGCAGCGGCGTCGGCCCAGAGCCTGGTTGGGGGGGCGGGAGGGCCTTACGAAAGTTTCGTTGCAGCCCGGGGAGTCCGGGCGCTGCGCAGTCCGATGCGCCCGGGGCTCGGGGGCCTGCGGAGCGGGCTCCGGGGCCGGGGAGGGGGCGCGCAGGCTGGAGGAGGTGTGTGTGCGCGCGGAGCCCGGCTGGACGCTCGCCCCTCCGAGCGGCGTGTGTGGCGGCGGCGGCGCTGGTGGCGGGGTTTGGAGAGGAGGGGGGAGGGGGTTGGGGGAGCGGAGGGGGAGGGGGGAGCCGGAAAGTGGGGAAAAGTTGGCGAGCGCGTGGGTCCGCGCTGACGGCGCGGGCGGAGGGGAGCGGGGTGCGCTCGGGCCTGGGGGAGACGCAGGGCGAGGGGTGGCCGCCGGCTCCGAGTCCCCCCAGTCGCGGCACCCGGCCGGGCAGGGCGCCGGCCACGCCGGTTCTCGGATTCCGCTGCCGCCTTTCTCTCCCCTCCTCGTGCTATTTGCAAAAGAATCCAGCTGCGCGGCTGTTTGCTGGGCTCCTGCACCCCCACCCCCATTTCCCCACCTCCGTCTGTCTCCTGGGATGTTCTTGTCTTCTTTCCCCCCCTACTCCAAAAAAAAAAAAAAAAAAAAGGTGGGGGACATCGGGGGCTGGTGAAAAATCCCCGCCACGAGGGGGCTGGGGGGAAAGGGTTGTCAGCTCAGAGTGGGAAGAGAGGGACGTGCTTATAAAATAGTGGGAAAAAAAATGAAAGAAAAGAGGAAAAAAAGGGAAAGAGACCTATCCATCTCTTACCCATCCGCCTATCTCAGATCTTTCATCTTCCCCTATCTAAATAAACAAGGCAGGTCGCAGTGGAAATCCACCCGCTGAAATCGTGTGGATTTCAAGCAAGTGGCGGGGAAGGCAAAGTCAGGCAAGGGGGCAGAGACGCAGCCGCTTCCAGCGTCCCGGTCGGGTTTATTTAGCGAAGGGAAGAAGCGTGCGGGAGCGGGCCAGGTACGGGGTTGGCAGGGGAGCTCGCCCGGGTGCCTGCAACTTGCACCGGGAAGGTCGGCTCGCCGCTCTCCCTGCCCACCGCAGCCCTCGGGGCCGCTGCTCCGCCGCGCGCAAACCTTTCCCCGCGGTCCCTCTTCGCGGTGCCGAGTCGCCGTTGCTTTTTTTTTTTTTTTTTAATTTTTCTTTTAAATTGCAATAGAAATAAAACATCCTCTGGGTGCCATCGAAACCGCGGGCAGGTTGTGTTCCTTGCCATCCTCAGATCACCTTGTCAGGCTGGGGCCCGGCTGCCGGCGCGGAGCTGGAGAGGGCTGTGCGCCCATCCGTCGCCGAGGACTGGCTGCGGGGCGGCCGAGAGCCGAATATTTATGTTATATTTTAAAAAATTTAAATAAATAAATAAATATATAAAGGGGTTCTCCCCTCCCCGGAAAACCCAGCATAGGAGCCATCTGCTCGGAGCCTCCGCTGCTGCCATCTCTCCTTTGTTACAGCACATACATTAGTAAGAATTTGTGGATTTATGATTATTTTTTGGGGAGGGGAATAGATATGAAAGTGGGCTTGCCTTGGGAGAAGGACGCCTTTCTGGAGGGAGGGAAGAGGGCTTCTCCTATATTTTTCACCATTGTTACATCAAAGAAGACTTGCTGGTTGCATTTAAAACAAAATGTTCTGCAACCAGATTTGAGCCTGGTTTGATCAAGGTCCTTTTCGCCCATTGACATTTAGTCCTTTATGGAGCCTTTAGCAATCTCTTATTCTACACCCCCACTCCCCCCTTTAGATGGTGGAGCGGCTGTTAGGATGTCTGTAGTTGCAGACACCTAATTTCTCCAGGAGACAATTTGCCCCACAGAACCTCTGTATAATTGCAAGGGTTGTTTTTGAGGAGGGGGAAGTTGGGGGGGGTGCTCTGGTAAGGGGGAGTTATGGGGGGGTGCATTGCCAAGCTGGCAGCAGCGAAGAAGCCAGGAGTGTTTGCACTCGTGTGTAAAGGGGGAAAGAAGCAGGTAGGTTCGCTTTGCTTTTACTCTCTCCCCTTCTGGCATTCCTGGGACCTCGGGAACAAGCCCTGGCCGGGAGCACTGGTGGCGGCTGGGTGGCGTGGGGGGCCAGGGGTGCCTGGTGCGACATCCTTCCCTCCTTCGTTGGCTCCATGGCTGTCTCAGCCTTGCTCAGAGCAGTGCTAGGGAAAGCCCGGCTGACGCTGGAGCAGTGGCTGGGAAGGAGAGATGGGGAGAAGGAGACCAGGGGGTGGGGGGCAAAGGATATCCTGCCTGCTTTTCAGGGGCCCATGGAGTCCAGGGCATGTGCAGGGGTTTAAGAAGGGAGAGTGGTCCAACCAGTTCTCAGACAAGGCTATTTATTATCCCCAAAGCAGCTGGCTTTTCTGTCTGTCCTGTGTCACCCAGGAGGTGGGAATGCAGGCAGGGGAAAGGCAAGAATGGGATGCAGTTTAGGCTTAGGGCCTGTTCAAGTGTGTCTCCTCAACGATGCAGGAGTTGTGGGTCTCAGGTGCTCTGGAGCCCTGGCCTGCCAAATGGGTCTGTCACAGCCCTGATCGGGGACCCACGTTTTAGCTTGTAAATGTGGAAAGAAATCACCTAAAGCGTGGTACATCTTTAGTTGGGTGGCAGCCCGCTGGCTTCAGGTTCTTTCGAGATGATGCAACTTGGGATAACCGATGGCCTGAGACACAGAAGAGCACACAAACGGCGTCGATAATCTTGGGGGTGGGGGTGGGGGGCTGGCAAGGCGGAGAAGGACTCCATAATGAGCTAGTTAAATTTACAGACAGGGCCAGAGAGAAGAGGAGCCCGGGAGGAGAGTGTGGGAGACAGCTGGGGATGAAGACCTAGGCTTCTGGTTTGTTTCAAAATGTTTGACCCAGATGGATGTGGCTTTTAAAGCCAGAGGACAGACACAGCTATTAATAAAAACAAACACAAACAACTCAGTGACAATAGTGAAGAGGGGAGGATGAGGGACAGTGGACTGACCAGGCAGAGAGGGAAGGGCCATGAGCCGGCTGTGCCAGGCAGGGCGAGTGGAGAGGCAAATGAGCCCCAGCCTGAGACTTCCCGAAGGAAATAAGCCCGGGGTAGATAACTCAGCTCCAGTGCAGGTGATTTTATTTTTCAACAACACCCCCCCACCCCCGCCCCAACAGGTTTCCTTGGAAGATTAGTAATTTTCCGTATGAGTTCACGATTTTGCAAAACAACTAGAGAGACCCAAGATTTGATGCAGAAGTTAGGCTCACCGTGTTAATTCCATGGTTGCCTTTTAAATTAGGTTTTGCTGTAGCTGTATGTTTTGAAGGCCGCTGTGCTTACAATTATCTTAACTCCCCAGGGTAGAGTGTATCTCCAGGTGTCCACGTATGTTTCAAAATTGGGCCTCTGATAAATTTCATCAGATCTGGGCCCCTCTGTTTTTTTGATAATTCTGGGAGGCGGGGGTGAAGTTTGTCCCCCTTCTGCACAGAAGGGAACCCCATATCATTAGAAGTGTGACATAAGTCAGCTGCTCTGATTCTAAGGGAGAGTAAAACCGTGTTCATCCAAGGTGTTATGCCAGGCTGATTTTATTCATTTGTAATTCACACCTGAGAGGAGACAGCCATGAGCATATTTTAACAACCCCTAGTATTTTTAATGGGTAGTCTTTCCCTCCCTGAAAATTATGTACAGTGGCATTTTTTTTTTAATTGAGGGTGGGAGGTCAGGTGGGGGGTGGGGTGTTGCTCTCTGTCTGTGCTTTGGCCTTGGCGATTTTTGTCTGGCCTTCAAAATATGTCGTAAGAGAAAAGCGAGTCATTTCTCAAACGCCGAAGTGAATACAGCTGCTTTGGGGAAGCCGGCCTTTGGAACATGGATGGAGGCTGAGGTCAGGGATGCTTTGGTGGCCACTGTGCAGGGCTAACTGGGTCTTAGGGTTCTAAAGGGCAGGCCAGCTTCGGGTGCACTGGGCAGTAATTAGCCTTCTGTCTCAGGGGAACTGGAAACAGGCAGAGCAGTTGGGTTCCCACTTACCAGTTTCCCGCTGCAGAGCGCACCAAGTTTCTAGCTGCTTGTCAGAATCGAGCTCTTGGCGCTTGCCTTTGGGCTCAGAACACGGCTTGCCCTCACCTTCCCTTTTTCCTTTCATCTCCTTTCTCCGATCGCTTTGCATTCTCTGTTGCTTGTTGTGATAAAAAAGACTTTCCAAAATAAACTTTCAGTTGAATTGGCTTTTGGTGGATGGCAAGGCTGCAACGCCCAGCGACGCCTGGCGCCACTTGGCAGCTAGGGGGAGCTCGGTGCCCGTGTCATGCGCGGAGCCGGCGCCGTGAGGGGCCGGACCGGGCTTCCATCAGCCGCGAGAGCCGTTTACTTGCTGCAAAATGTCTTAAGTGTGAAGTTGTAATATTGATTTTCCTGCAGAGAGTCGAGCAGGACAAAATGAGAATATAAGTTTGAGAAATCTATTTTCAAGCTATCGGCATTGATTTACAAGCCTTCGCTAGGCAGATGGGGGGACAATTTTCTTTTTAATTTTTTTTTTTGGAAAACAATTGCAATGCTTAGTTTTGAACGGGTGTGTTTCCTCTGGTTCCTCTGTGGTCTTGACTTTATGAATTCCATTAGGTCGTCGAGGCACATGGGATGGGCTGTGGGGGAGTGTCTGGGAAACGTGAAGCTTGTTTTGTCCGTTCCTGTGTTGTATGTCACAGACCCCGGGATCTGCCGCTGCCTTGGGGAGTCATGTGTCTAAAACAGCTTGATGAATGGAAATCCTTTCAGCTCAGATTTTATAACACTCGGATTCTCAATTCCATTTATTAGGTAATGTTCCCACTGTACTAAGGGAAAAAGCATCAGTCCCCAAAGAGATAAAATGCCAACTCAAATAACATGTAAAACTTTGTTTGAGAGGAGTATGTGCTTGCGAGACCCAGCTTTGCTAATGCTTTTCACCCTGAACGGTGCCCTTAATGGACGGCCTTTAATGAGACGATTTCTCCCCTAACCGTGTAATTTTGTGCTAGGGAATATGGGTGCTTTTGATCACAGGATTTCTGGATCTATAATGTCTTCTTCTCCAAGTTCAAGAAATCTGCAGACAGCACAGTTAACCCTGAGTCTCCTGTATTGAGTTCGGTCCATGGGCAAAAGAGGTTACGTGGAGACAGGAAAGGAGTGCTTTATTCTAACCTGAAAGAGAAATAAATTAGGTCAGACAAAAGCCTAGCGCTGTCATCAGCCGGGGAAAGAGCCTTCACTCTGCAGTACAGAGGGCCAGCAATTTATCTGATGATTTCTCTACTTCATTTAATGTTTGAATCAAGCCTGTTGTAAGCACAATGCGGCAGTGAGCTCATTTGACAACTCAGAGATAAAGCACCACTGTTGTCTTGAACCCTTGGGCTGGGGCCGTGGCCTCTGGCCTGCAGAAAACCGTTAAAAAAAAGAAAGTCATTTCAAAAATCCCCAATCCTTTGCCTTGGAACTTGGGGGAGTTTCACAAGCTGTAACTAAATACAGACTACAGGTTCGACAGCGTGTGAAGAAAATAATTATACGAGGAGGAGGGTCAGTATGGGGTTCCTGACCTTTGGGGACCATCTCCTGCATCTCCTATGGCTTAAGGAAGGACCCTCTGGCTGTCTGGTTAGGCCTACCTTTAGCTAAAACTCTCCAAGCACTTTGGACTGGGTTTGATGCTGTTGTCACATTTGGGAGGACGAGGGAAAATAAATGCTCTTTGGGGACTGTGGCCACAGCCAAGTTGTTGATGCTGGCCACGCATCCTTCTCTGAAGGTAGTGTTAGCTTTGGGCCTACTGGCTTTTTTTTTTTTTTTAAGGGAGAGGGCACGGCAGAACATCAGGGGTGGATGTCTGTGTCACCCGGCTGCTGTGAGTGTGGCTTTGTCACTTTCCAGCTCTCTGTTTAATCCCACGATGGGGCCTGGGGGCTTGAGTGTTCTGTCCTCCAGCCCCTGTTCCTCATCCCACAACCCTTCCTTCCGGGACAGCCAAACGTCAGTGAGATCTACCCGAGCTGTGGTCCCCTCCCCAAGAAAAGCCATTTGCTGACCGGCTCCCTTGAGCAGTGGTTTTCCCCAGGCATGTATAAAAAGTGCCGAGAGCAGGCTATTTGGAGACGCGAAAGCAGAGGGGCACACTTGGAGCGTCTTCCGCACGAGCCAGTGAGGGGAGCCAGGGGAGAAGCACCGTTTTTTTACTGGCAAAAGGGACAGCAGATCTCGGTTTGATTAATGGTGCTACATTCACGGGGACTCGCGTCCGGCATTTTGACATATGCAAGTCTTTTGTGTAGTTGCTGAAATTCAAGAAATTCATTCTTTATTTCTTTTTTTCTGAGGCAGCTGATAATCTGCTTGGGTGTTGAATTAGCCAGCCCGAGCTCTGCTACGATAATGAAATCCCAGACCACACCGAATTAGGTAACTTCAAAGTAAAAAAAAAATCCTCTGTTTTACACAACTTTTTTATGACCCCCTTCGACTGAACTGCTGAAATGCAAATACAGTTGAGAATGTTCTAACGAGTTCTATACTAAAACAGCAAGCAAAAATGACTCAGGAAAGTTGAGTGCCAGCGTTATTGTGATGAGTGTGCGCCTCAGAAATGGATGCACTGCTGAGAATTAAAAAGCGGGGGGAATCAGGTTTAAATTTCTACCTTGGAAACGAGATGTTGGAAGCAGCTTCCACTCTTGCTGTTCTGCTGTGAGCCTCAGAGCCTCGCCTCCAGTTAAAGGCTCTCAGTTCAGCATCCTGTGTGGACGGTCCTTCTCTTCTGTTTAACGCCTTTGAAAAGGCGCAGCATTAAATAAAACAAATCTCTTCATTGGGCCTCGAAGAGTGCTTTTCTATGTTTTATTATGAGCTCTGTCGTGTCTGAAAATTTAAGGTGTTTGCAGGTTTATTGACTCTTCTGAATGTGTTTAGAAGGATTTCTATAGCAAAGCACTTTTCTTTAAAGAACTATCTGATTTCTCAAAACATAGGTCACTCCATGCTCTGGCATCGTGGGCTTGCCTTTTTTCTCAGTCATCTTGGAGGAGTGGATGGGCTCTGTGAATACACCTGAGCGGTGCTTCCCTTGTTTGTGGCATCTTTTTCCTGCTTTTGGATGTGAGACCCGGCCTCTGGAGCTCAGTTTCGGGGGATCTGGAGAGGCGGGCACACTGGGGGAGGTGGGGAGTTTGGACTAAGTCTGTCGAGCAAGTTAGGGGAGTTTTCAGGGAGCCGATTTTAACATGCTTAAGTATCCTGAAACCAGGCTGGGGGCATAGAGGACAGTGTGTGTATGTGGTGGGGGGTGTTCCTCTTACCCTCAGAACGCTCCCCCCCCCACTTCTTGAAGAGTGCTGACTGGGTTCTTCCTGCGTCCCAAACATCTCCTCGGATCAGGAGTCCCCACTTTCCTGAAATGCAGGTCAAGCCTGGGTCTTGCAGCGACAGGCCCGGTCAGCCAGACTCCAGGTCATCTTCACGGACAGGGAAATCCACATTACAGATAAGGTTGTGCCCCGGCCTCCTTCTTTCTGTCCAGATGTCAGAAATATGGAAGATTTCACTTTGAGGCGGGTGCTGCTTTTGGCACGGAGCAGGCAGGACCTGGTGGGGTTGGTGGCGGGCCCCGGCCTGTGCCCTTCCCTCCAGTGTGAATGTGGCGCGGGGCCTGGGCCCCCAGCGATGTGACACCTGGGGCAGGCTGGAATCTTCGTCCTGCTCCTCCCAGGAGGACAGGTGGTCCAGGAAGAGAGAGCCCAGACCTGTGGGACCTGCTGGGACCAGCCTGGCTGCCCCCTCCCCGGGTCCAGCAGCAGCCCCAGGCCTTTTCTGGAGGCCAGACAGGGCTGCGTTGGTGGCCCCTTGAGGACATTGGAAACACGTGCCTGGCTCGGCTGAGGCTCCTCTCCGACTCCTCTGCCGGCCCCGCGTGATTCCCTCCGAGCGGAGAACTTCGTAAACCTCTTGTCGAGCCTTTAGGCGTCCTCTAGTCATAGATTATTTTCTCTGCCAGGAATTGATTCCTTCTCTCTCCCGTCTCCACTGCCCCCCCACCCACCCCCGACCCCCGCCTGCAACGACTGTCATTTTCTCTTGGATCCAATAAATTAAACGTTGATGGCGGTTCAGAAAGTGTGCTCCGTCGAGGGGTGCATTTTGGTGGCGTTTAGGGGTTTCGGCCCCTCCTTGGACGTTCACGCGGAGGAGAGTGACAAATCCTTTCGCAGATTGTTGGTTTGGAGCTGGCTGGCAGAGGCTGTCTTCGTAGGAAGCAGGTGTAACGTGTCCTCCCTTCGGATGCGGCGCTCCGGCGCGTGGATGCTCGTCTCTTGTAAACATGCGTACAAATAGGATGGCGGCGGTGACGTCGGTGGCAAAGGATTTTGAGAGCCTGGCACCCCTCCCCCCACCTCCTTCCCCTACCCACCCCACCCCCATCACCGAAACAGTGATTCTCCATGGGTTTCTCCTGGTCTGTGGCTTAGCCATTAAGGACAGAGATTTGGATTTGAATCAACGCAGGGTTAAGGGAACGCAGGCCTGTGTGCTGTGTGTGCGGCAGGGCACATGCTCTGGGCTCTGGGGACAGCAGGAGGCCGGCCGCTTGGTTGGAATTCCCCGAAGGGCAGCTGCAGGGGCAATTGTTAGAGGAGACCCAGGGCGGGCAGGGCCCTTGGAGCCCAGCGTGTGAGGGGGGTGGGGGTCCCTGGCCAGGTAAGGCCCGCTAAGCCTCTGCAGCTGCTGGGGGGGGCCTGTGGGCTGCTTGGCCTGGTTGGTGTTAATGATGTCTTTCCATTTCTGTCTTCTGCCCAAATTCCTTCCCGGCCAGCCCAAGGCATGGGGGAACTGGTCCGAGGGTCAAGTGTTTCCCCGTCCACTTAACAGGAATGTCCATTAGTATCTGTGAACCCTGATTTCACTGCTTCTAAGTGTATTGATGAGCTGGGAGGAGGCCTCGCCTTGTAAATGAAATGTGGTTTTGTTGTAAAAGAAAATGACAACAAATGTGTAACTGTGTGTGTGTGTAAATATATGTTTGTCCATGTGCTTCAGGATGTCACGTTTCAGAACCCATCAGCCAGGTACCTGCTGCTGGGACAAGTCATCAGCTGCACTCAGTCATCTTTCCTCCTGTTGAGTCAAATGTCTCAGCGATCCGTCGACTTTATTCGGCTCATGACAGTGAGGGCAGCAGGGTTTTCCAGAGCTGCTGACTCTTGGGGGAGCTTTGCGTGAAAGCGGAAATCCTCTCCGAGGAAAGGACCTCATCTTTGCCTTCTTTTTTTATTTTTATTTTTAAAAGGCTGGAGTCTGTGGGACGAGGCAGCCAGAGGGGCTGGTTGGTAGGGTCTGGGAGTTTGAAAGGCTGTTTTGTGTATGTGTGACTTTTCTCTTTCCTGGTGCTTTCTCGTCTCTGGGTGGCAGTTTGGGCGACTCTGCCTGTCAGGCAGGGGCCCGGTCCTCTGAGCCTGTGCGGGATAGTGGGTCTCCACCCGCGCCCACAGGACTGAGGAAGGAGGGTTTGGGGGGGCAGGCCCCATCTCGCTGTGCCCTTCTCTGAGCCTGGGCAAGTGGTTCTTTCTCCTTTTATTTCTTCTGTGAGCGATCGGCTTCTAAGAAGGGACACAGGCACACACGCACACACATGCACCCCTACGCCCAGCTCGGTATCCGCCTGCCAGCGGAAATGAAACCACAGCCCGCCTTTGGGGGTGTCTCCGAAGGCCTCAAGCATGAGATTCAGCAAACTGTCTTGGTCCACCCGCTCTGACCTAAAAGCTTGACAGTTTGGGGGTTTGGGGTGACGTTGCTGCCTTCCTGGGAAGTGCCTCCCACAGCAGCCAGAGCCCAGGGCTCCACGCCCCGAGGGGGTGGGGTGGGGTGGGGTGGGCAGAGGAAACCCCAATCCTTGAAGTTGGGTGAACACCCCCTGTCATCTCCAGGAGTTTTACTTTCAGCACCGCACGTGGGAGGGGAGGGAGATGTTTTTGTTTCTTTTCCTCCTGGGTCCCTTTGGAGGAGGCGGAGGGCTGGACCCTGGGTCTAGGGACCTGAGTTCAGAGCAGTCTTAGGGATAGGACTCCAGCGGAGCCTGGCTGCCCAGGCTGGCTGGCTGCAAGAGGCCTGGAGGCAGAACTCAGACCTGCAGCCCAGTCAACGGCTTCGGATACTTTCGAACTCAATTACTGGGGCTCACGAGGCTTGCAGCAGGAGGAAAGTGAAAAGGCAGAGACTGCCAAATAAAGGAAGGAATACCAGATGTTACCAAAACAAAACAAAACAAAAAAAAGGAGGAAAATGAAAAAGTGCTGGTACAGAGTCCCTTAGCAAAAGATGGAGAGGAGAAGGATGAATACCTATGAACAGGCCTGCGTGAACTTTGCTCATTTTTAAATTAGCCTGTTTCTTTTGCAAGAGAAAAGAAGTTTGAGATTATGTAGTTTAAAATCCCCCAGCAGAGAGGAACTATTCAGGCTTCTTCTCAAAATTCCCACTGGGGAGAACGGACTGATGGACTCGGCTGAAAAAGTTTAATGAAAAGCAAAACCAAAACGGGGAAGCCAAGATGAAATTAGACGACAGAAAACATCTCCCTGTCCACAGAAAGGATGATCAGGTTGCGGTTCGGATGGATGAACTATTGTCTTTTATTTTTTATCAAATGCCCTAACAGATGCTGCCGAGTGCCAGGTCCGCTCAGGAGGGCCAGGTACCTCCACTCTTCCTACCACAGAACTCACCCCTGTTTGATTTGAATTCTCAATTTCATTTTGTCCTTTTTTTTTGCTTTTTCAGCTCATTTCCTTTGTGCCTCTCTTTCTTTCTCTCTCTCTCTCTTTTTTTTAACAAAACAATATTTTGACATCCTCCTCCCATTTATTAAGAGTTCCTTCTCTAGCAATGGTGCACAATACGTCCTTATATTTCTAAAGAACTGTTTTCACAGCCTTTCTCCTTTGGCTCTGAAATTATGTATATGTAATTGGTAATTAAAGGTGCGAGCTTTTCAATATAAACAGTATTGCTCAATGTTAGATCATTAAAGGGAAAAGAGGCACCGAATAATTACCTTTAACATTCTGACAAATCGTGTGCGGGGAACCGGGTACCCCTAGAAACACTGTTCGGCGTGAGGGTTGTGATTACATTTTAACCATAGCAAAGCATCTTTTCATAAAATAAATTTGTAAATTAATTATGTAGCATTGTCTTCCAACTCCCTTTTAAGTAAACTCTGGTTTCTTTTTAAAGTATAATTAATGGTTTCTGGGGCCGCCTTTGTGCACAGTTTTCTCTGACCTTCTAGGCTCCTTTTTTTTTTTTTTTTGTTAGAGGTATGCAGACAAGAGATTTTGGATTTCTTCGTCTGTGGGGTGTTTTTGGGCAGCCACATTGCCAGTGCATTTCTACATGTAATTCATCGAGGGCTCTGTTTGCTTTTCTAGAAGCACGGGTGGGATCTCAGATTGTCACCTCCCTTCTCCGCAACACCTGGGCGCCTACCCGTGCATGCATGGTTCATGTGTGTTCCGTGTCCTGTGCCGTCTGCTGGGTCTTCCACACAGACTCTCACAGGCCTTGAAGAAGCTTGTGCTCAGAACACACAGAGCCGTGATTTATAATGTAGGATGGAAGATGCCACAGGATTTTTTCCTTAAATTATCTGTTCTTTGGCTCTGGCCCGTCAATAACTTCACTGCCACGGAATGTGTTTTCCTCCACTCTGTTTCTTCCCTCTGTTCTTCTGTGGTTTTCATCATCCTTTCTTAAATGCCACACAACTTAAAACGTACCTGCCTCCTCGGGTTTCAGACCCCTGGCTGCCCCCTGGCTTCTCGGAAGACCCCCCCCACTGGTGCTGTCTACACGGCCATTGACATTTGCTCTTGACAAATCCCACCTCGAGTTTGTTCAGACCCTGAGCGTGGATGCAACCTTGCTGTCCAGTTGCCTTATTTATGACCTGTTGGTTGGCTGCGTCTCCCAGGTTTTCCTGAGGGGGTTGCTGCTTTTTGAGGTGTTTATTAGCTTCAAAATATTTGGGTCCCTTGCCCCCTACAAAACAAAAATGAAAGGAGGTAGGTAGATTGGCTGCTAAAGAAATATGAAAACGTTCAGCCCATTGCAAGTGTGGTTTGTCATCTGCCAAGAAATGCTTTTGGAGTCTGAAGAGCTTTCTTTTCTTTTCTTTTTACTGGGAGTGAAATAAAAACCGACCAACAAAAAAAGACAGTAGGGAGTTGGTGAGTGTCGGCAAAATCTACAAAGCGATGGAAGTCTGACCAGGAGCAGAGTGTTTGGCAGGGGAGCCGGCTGCCTCGTTCAGCCGGCTAGCCGCGTCTTTTCCCTGCTTTTTTTTTTTTTTTTCCCCTTCGATATTTCTTTCTGAACCAATGCTCACTTGTTGCTTTCTGAGCCCCGGTCCTTTCTTTCTCTCGGAAAGACCAGCCCCGGGACGCCCGTCTGGGTTTCTGTTTTCCTGTCTGGTGTGCAGCCAGGTCTCAGGTAGAGGAATGCGAGCAGGGGCGCTCATGAATGGGGAGGACCTGAATGAAAGGTGGGAGGGAAGAGGGGTGTGCGACTCCCGCCAGAGCAGGGAGAAACAGCTCTGGCTCACTGTTCTAAGCCTTGGCTGCCCATTGGAATCACCTGAGAGCCTTTTTAAAAAAAAAAAAAAAAGACAGCCTGAAGCTTGACTCCCAGTGTCATTGGTCTGGGGTACTGCCTGGGTGCCTGGGGGTTTTCAAAGCTCCCAGGTGGTTCTGAGATGTTGCAGAGTTTTCGAGATGCCTCTCCATCATGCTGCCACCAGGCTGGGGATGGTCCAGCCCCCGGTGGAACCAGGATTGTGCGGATGTGCAGGCGGTCATGCGCGTGTCCCTATGCTGAACTGAGGGGAAATTGGCAGGAAATAAACTAGAAAGCCGTAAGATCCGTACCGCTTAAGGGGCAACCTCTGGGAGCTGCAAGGGCTGTGCCCAGAGCCTCAGTTTGCCCATCTGTGGCACGCAGGATGGCGAACCCCTTACCTCCAGGAGTCTTGGGTGGGGAACGTGGTGAACCCTTCGCATCCCGCAGCGGAGGGGCCTGCCTCTTGGTGGGGAAGGGTTGGAATGAACGATGGGTCTTGTGACTCCTTAAGCCCATCTTGTCTTCTCTGCCCCTCCCCTTGTGCTTTCTCTCTCCAGCAGAGCCTGAGCATGTGGAGGCCGCCATCCTCGAGGAAGACGAGGGTCTGGAGATAGAGGAGCCCGGCAGCCTGGGGCTGATGGTGGGTGGCCCCGACCCTGACCTGCTCACCTGTGGACAGTGTCAGATGAACTTCCCCCTGGGAGACATCCTGGTTTTTATAGAGCACAAGAAGAAGCAGTGTGGCGGCAGCCTGGGGGCCTGCTATGACAAAGGCCTGGACAAGGGCAGCCCTCCGCCCTCCTCACGCTCTGAGCTCAGGAAAGTGTCCGAGCCGGTGGAGATCGGGATCCAGGTGACCCCCGATGAGGATGACCACCTGCTGTCACCCACGAAAGGCGTCTGCCCCAAGCAGGAGAACCTCGCAGGTATGGAACGTTGCCCTCGCCCGGCCGCTGTAGAAGCCACCCCAACCCCTCGGGTCCCAGGCCCGCCCTCGCCCCTCGCTGTGCCGGGGGAGGGGCTCACCCTCTGTCTGAGGGTGGCGGTGCTGGGAGGGCCCACGGGGCTATCAGGATGGGCTTGCCCTTGCCGAGGGGCTGCCATCCGGGTGACCCTCAGCGGGAGAGAGGCCTGGGGCTCGGAGAGGCCCAGCGGGCTGAGGGTTGCTTTGCTTTTGGCAACGGACTCCGTGGTGGGGGCCTTATTCACAGCTGGCCGGGAGGGCAGGACGGACCTTGGGAAGGCTTGCTGGCCCTGACTTTGCTGGTGTTCTTGGCTTAGTCTCTGGCTTTGGAGCCCGACCGTCTCGCGTTGGAATCTCTTCTTCACATCTTGGACAAAGTCAATTTCCCAGTCTGTGAAATGGAGTGAATGAGACCTATCTGTTGAGGGTTGTTGTGAGGCTTGATGAGATGTTGCGTGGGGGCAGGGCCTGCTGGGGGCCCTCATTTTTCTCATCCACTCTCTGGCCTCGGTTTCCCATCTGTCTAAAGAGGCCCCTTCTGATGTTGCCTGGTGCTAGCTGTGGGCCCAGGGAGGGGCTCGTGGGAGCCTGGCTGGAGCCGGTGCTCCTTGGGGGAGGTTGGCCATTGCCTCTGGCACGCCTACCTGGTGGGCCACCTGGATGGCTGGCTTTGATCACCTGAAGAACAGGTGCAGGGGCTGGTGTCCTCGGGCAGGCCTGGGGAGTTGGCCTCAAGTTCTGTTCGGGTCAAGGCCACGGCACGCCAGGGCCTCCTCCAGGGAGCCTGTGCTCCATGCAGCACAGAGTGGTGGCTTCCGGTCTGTCCTCCTGAGCTCAGGGCCCAACTTGGCCTGGGTTTCCTAGAAGCGGCGGGACGCTCTCGGAGCGCGTGCAGGGCTCAGATCCTGCCAGGAGACTTCGGACGAGCTCCTTCGGGGTCTGAGCCTCAGTTTCTCCTGGTGTCACCAGGAGGGACAGTCCTGGCGGGCCGGGTGGGTAGGTTCAAAGAGCAGGAGCTCCATAAATGCTTTGCCAGTGGGGCTTTTCTCCTGGGGGTACTTTCTGGCACCGCACCCGCAAGCAGGTGGCTGGCCGAGAAGATTGTATCCATCTCCACTGCGTCTGGGTCATGGAAACCAGCGGAGATGCTGGGCGGACTGAGGCTTTGGGTGCTACTTGGGGTGGGGTTCACCCAACTTGGTGGAACCAGGACACTCTGCTCCCATGGGTGGGACATATGAGCGTGGCCAGGAGACCCCCACCCCCACCCTGCCATCACCCAGGAGGCAGTCAGTCTGGTGACGCAGCAAGCCCAGCTGCTCTAGGGCAGCCACTGGGCAGCTCTGTGACCCTGAGCCTCCCTTTGCCCATCTGTACAATGGGGTTAATGAACTCTGTCTCTGGCCTGCAGTGGAGTGCCGAGTCCTGCAAGCATGGGCTGGGCCCTGGGGAGACCCTGTGCAACCAGACTGGCCTGTGGGGCTGGCCTTCTGGCGGGCGTCCTAGCGTGAAATCTCCCACACTCTTAACTTGCCCAGGGCGTTGAGAAAAGTGTCCGACGTGTTCAGGCCAAAGTCCCGTCAGCCCCGGTTTCTCAGAGCGCAGAGCAGGTCTGAGTGGTCCCGCCTTCCTTAGGGCCGGAGCCCTGACGCGGAGGAAGGTGTTGGGCCCCTGTGTCTGTCTTTCTTTTCTTTGTCCGACGCTGAGAGACAGTTTTCACCGGTGGCACAGACACCTGGCATCAGGGCACACAGACCTTTCGGGAGTGGCTTCTGCCTGCGAGAGGGGCCCCATTCATGGTTCAATGGGAAGGCTTTCTGCTTTCGCCAGGGCCCATCCAAATCCTCATTTCACAGGGAAGGTATTTTCCAATGAGAGGCTGCAGATCATTGTGGGTAGGTTTGTTTAAGAAAGCGACTAAATATGATTTCATAAAAGGCAAAGTTAATCTCCAAGGCGGCTTTGTCCTCAACCCCCACACCCCCCCGCCGCCCTCTGCACCCCTCCCTTTTTCGGGGTTGTAATACTGCAGCGGCCTACAGTATTTTTATTCTGTGTGTGACGAAAGATATTCTTGGCCTTTTCTGTTCAGCAACAGGACGAATGGATTTCTTCATCCTCGAAAAAATATGTAAAATAATCCCTTAGAAGTCTAAGGAGATATGTTTGTTCAAAGCATTTAAAATGTTATTTTAATCAAAGGCACGAGACAGTCTCCATGCTGTGTCAGCTAAAGACGACCATTCCGTTTTAACAGCCCGTCATGATTTTTCCTTCCCAGGCTCCTTTTTTGCCTTTTCCCCTCCCTACTTTGACACCAAGTTTTTCCTTCTTCTTCTCTTTTTAAAAAAAATTTAATAAAAAGGAAAGATTAAAGAATAAAAACTTCAGTAGCTAAATGTTTAAAGTCATTTAATATGGTGGGAGCATTAATTATTTTAGCTTTAATTGAATTCTGAGGACTGCGGTGGTTGCATTTTTGTAGACAAGCCCTGTTTATTATTTCTCTGTGTAGATTAACAGTAAAGGAAACACAGATAACTTTTAGTTATTTATTGTAAAATAAATGTGTCAATTCATGTGTAAAGCAAGCTGCTCAAAGATAATTGAGTCTTTATATTTTAAGAGGGGGACTAGGAATTCCAGGCGCTTCTCTGCCCGGGCTTCCGGAAATCTACACAGCTGTTGCCCCAGCCCCGGGCACTGCTGGCCTTACCCAGGCCTTTCCTGTCCCTGCTTCCTGGCCGTGGCTGGGAGGGGATGCTCCAGCCTGTCCATGCACCCCTGTGGTAGCTGGTGTGGGTGGTGCTGATTCCTAGGACTTGGCCTCTGGCTTGGTGGTCTGAGGCGGGGCACCCATGTGGCCGTGAGGGTCCTGCTTTTCCTGGAGCCCACAGTCTGAGCGTGGTCCATACAGGCACGTCCCAACTCTCTTCCTACCAAGTGCTTCTAGAGGCTGGGCTCCAGAGATGGGCTGGGCAGGGCTGATCTGTAAATATGTGGGGGGTCCCTTCCACTGTTAGGGGCTTCCCCAGTGGTTCAGTAGTTAAGAATCCGCCTGCCAATATAGGCAATGCAGGAAACATGGGTTCGATCCCTGGATTGGAAAGATCCCTTGTAGGAGGGGGCATGGCAGCCCACTCCAGTATTCTTGCCTGGAGAATCCCATGGACAGAGGAGCTTGGCGGGCTGTGGTCCATAGGGTTGCAAAGAGTTGGACATGAAGTGACTGAGCCACGCGTGCACTTCCACTATTAAGGACATCCCCAGGGTGAGAACTGAGCTGGAATTCTGTGAGGCATTACCCCAGAGTGGCACTCGTTCCTTGGGATGGTATTCTGGAGATGGGTATAAAGAGATTAGTTAACTACTTTTTTTTTTTTTTTTTAATGATAGAGGGGTAGGAGAGTGGAGAGAGGATGTTTCTGAAGCCTTGTTTCCTAGGGCTGCGGTCCCCAACCTTTCTGGCCCCAGGGACTGATTTCGTGGAAGACAGTTTTTCCGCTGACCAGGGTGGGGGGGATGGTTTGGGGATGATTCAAGCACATTGCATATCTTGTGCACTTTGCTGCTGTTATTGTTACATCAGCTCCACCTCAGCTCATCAGGTGTTAGATCCTGGAGGTTGGGGACCCCGTCCTATTGCATTCCTTTATTCGTTCAACTAGAACCTCCTGCCCTTCCGCCACCCTGGACATCCCCACTGGAAAGAGCCCCCATGGGGCAGGTGCGTGGTGGGAGCAGGGTGTGAGCTGCCCCGCCTTGATGTGTACGGTCGAGTTCTGGGGTGCTGCTTTTTGACAGTGTGCCGGGGCTGGAGAAGGTCCCTCGAGCTTCTGTCCAAGGTCCCCCTGCAGATGGAGGGCTGGTGCTGGCCAGAGGTAGGGGCTTTGGCTGGAGATCTGACCCAGGGGCAGGCATCTGATACACATCTACCTGTATAGGAGTTCTTCCTGTTTCTTAAGATCCCTTCCCACCACGTCATCCCTGCCTCTGAGGAGGGTTCTGATGGAACTCGGGGACCCATCCATCGAGGGCAGCAGGAGCAGTGAACCCTGGGAGGGGAGGTGAGCAAGGTCCAGGCTTTGCCAAGAGCATGAGTCTCTGAGCTCTTCTCTGGGATGAGCGTCCCGAGGAGGGGTGTCGTGAAGCGGGGTTAGGGGTGTCTGGGTTTGCCATCCCCACCGGGGAGCTCAAGTCTGCGGCCCACCCTGCTTTCTGCCGGCCACTTGCAGTGTGACGTGCCCTTCTGAGCTGAAGGGTCCTCATCTACCTAACGATAATTGTGACATTTAGAAAGGACGTGTGTGTGGCATGCATGCTGCGAAAACAAGTGGGCCCCTCTTCCTTCAGGGATGCTCTGCTGTCTCTCTCTGGCTCCATCATCTCCCAGTGTTAGAATGGTGACTGTTGGTCTCCCTGGGATCTGGGAGAAATTTCCACTGGGTTCTGAGGCTGCCCGTCGGAAACAATGGGACGACAGTTGCGTGTCCCATCTGGTGTGTGGCCCCTCCTTTCCCGTCTTTGGTCACATTACTGGTCATCTGGTGACAACTTGAGGGCAAGTTGCCTGGGAGGAGCGGTGTGGAGGGTTGAAGGTGAGAGTGCCAGTCGCCCAGGGTGGGATTTTTGAGCCCACCCAGGCAAGTCGCTTCACTTTTCTGGATCCCAGTTTCCTCGTCTGCACCTGCTTTTTTGGCTTCATGCTTAGAATTCAATGAGATGAGAGTGTTAAGCGCCCACCCGGCACAGGGTCTGGGCTCAGATAGACCCCTGAGAAATGGAAGCATCTGGAGAGCTTTGAAAAGAGCGTGGACCCCGCCTGGTGGTGTGAGATGCTTGCCTTTCAGAGTCAGTGTCCTTAAAACTTTTAATGAATGTCTCTCAGCCATTCCCTCCACGTTCCGCCTTAGAATTCCCACTGTATCGCCCCTGATCACAGGTATTTCATTTTTGCGCGTTATCACCCCTACCACAACCAAATGAAGCTATCAAGGGAGGAATGACCCATCAGCTGTCAGCCATAGGTGGGCCTTTTCTTTGCTCCTTCCCCCAAACGCCAAGTGTCAGATTTCTGGAGGAATGCGGAGACAAGCAGCAGGTAACAGCGGGTGGCAGGCCCCCCTGGGCTGGAGGTGGCGGGCAGGTCCATGCCGTGATGGCTCCACCTGGTTCCTTTATCAGCAGCAGGGAAGGACTGGAGATGCTCCTGGGGGTGGAGGGCAGCGTTCACGTGGCGGGCAGGGCACGCACCAGGGCTTCGGTTTGGGGTCCCGGTGACAAAATGCATTGCAGAAAAGGGCTTCTGCTCAGCCAGGGGATTTACACTGCTGCTTGGAGAACGTTCGTTTCAGACTGTAAAAAATAAATAAAATAAGTGTGAGAAAAGAATATTAGCTTGGCCAGTGGGAGAAACTAAATAACTTGCTCGTGCTGGAAACTGGAGATAAACCCCACTTGCAGGTTGTCTTAAAAAAAAAAACCCTGCATTTGATATATTTAGAGTTGTTATTTTTCCTTCAAATTAAGATTAGTTAAATCCATGTGTGTTGTAGCATGGATTATATTTTTTTATTATTAAATTGTGACAGCTAATTATTAGTTCTGTCTGCACCAAGGGGTTGTGGACTGTTCTGTCTGACGGACATGGCCCTAGGTTCTGGCTGGGATAAGCTGGGCATTGCAGGACTGACCTCAGAGCTTGGGCAGGGCTGGTGGGTGGTGGGTAAGAGGGGCCACCCACTGAGCTAGGTGCTTTTCTTGGGTTGAAATCTCACCTTGAAACAGATACTGTTAACCTACCACTCTGAAATAGATGTTTCTAATCCCACTTTGAGTTGGGGCTCAGAGAGGTTAAGGACTTGCCCGAGGTCACACAGCAAAGTGGAATCAGACTTGGGTCTGCCTGGCTTCTTCATATAGCACAGAGTATGGAGGCTTTTAGGGAGAGGGATTCTAATTTGCCTGGCTGGTGGAGCCATTGACGGCAGGCACTATCTCCAGACCCCATTCAAGGTGTTCTTTGAAGCCTGTCTCAGGTGTGACCCTTGGAAACACTGCCAGGAAACCTGAGGCCCCCAGAAACCTTGATGCAGTCCCAGGCATGCTCAATACAGTTGCCCACCCTTGCTGGTAAAGGTTTGGAGAGACAGGTGGCAGAAGAGCAATAACATAAAAGCAATAATTCAGATGGATCAGGGCTAGAACTGGTATTTTGCCGGTGACTTCTTGTAGGACCTTCAGCTAAGTGTCCACCTGTCCAAGTCTCAGTTTCCTGTTAGATGGAGTTAACCTTTCTTATCTGTCAGGCTTGTTCTAAGGTGTGGTTTAGACAACGTATGTGTATACTGGCTTCCCAGGTGGCTCAGTGGTTACGAATCTGCCTGCAGTGCAAGAGACGCAGGTTCGATCCCTGGGTCAGGAAGTTCCCTTGGAGAAGGAAATGGCAACCTGCTCCAGTATTCTTGCTTGGAGAATCCCATGGACAGAGGAGCCTGGCGGACTACAGTCTATGGGTTTGCAAAGAGTCGGACGTGACTGAGAACACACCCATACACACACAGGAACACACACACACACGCCTATGGCTAGGTCCCTATGCATTTGTAACTGTTAAATAGTAGTCGCCAGTGGAGTGAGCGGGGTTCTGGCCTGAGCTGGAAAGATCTCTGCCTTTGCCCATCCTCGCCTGTTAAGAGACATGTCTGAGCTTGCGTACTTGGTTGTCGGCAGGGCTCTGGCCACACCAGGGTGCCCAGCCCTGCAGCTCAAGCCAAACTGTTTCCTCTCTTGGAGTCTTGGTTTCCTCTCCTGTAAACGGGGATGGGTGGTCTCAGGGAGGTGGAAGACAGCAGGTAACCTTTGTAATCTGTTCACACCATGGCAAAGAGTGTCAGTAAGCTCCACAACATGACTGTAGTACTACGTCGTAGCTGGAAGTTGTATTGAACTAAGAAGGAGATGCAAAATACTGGTCAGTGAAAGGGTCAGTTCCTCCCCCTTTTAGGTTAGGGACCCTACAATCTGATTTATATAGGTGGATCCATACTTCCAGCAGGAGTGCAGAAAAGGGGAAGGAAAGTAAAGGAAGAGAGAGAGAAAAAGGCACTGGGCTCTCAAGAGGAGAACCTAACCAACATTCAGCCTCAATTATTATTATTATTATTAGGGTTTTTATTTGGCAGTAAATAGTTAGCAGTTGACTTAAGTTTTTTATTAGCCTTTTGACAGCTCCCCACCCCCCATTCCCTAATTTTCATGGCTGACTAATGCATAACCAGCAGCTCCAGAATCTCTCAGGAGTGGGCTAAGACAGCTCCATAAATAAGGCAGCCTGGATGTCACCCTGTGCCCTTGGAGTCCTCTTTCACCGAGGAGACAAAAAGATCTGAGTTTTTCGTATTTGGGTTTTTAATTTAACACATCCTCATTAGAGCTTACAACGTGCCAGTCACTGTTTGAAGGGCTTTACACATGTTAACTGATGTGACCCTCCCAGCAGCCTCACTGTGCAGAAGAGGAAGCTAGAGCACAGAGACCTGAAGTCCCTGGCCCAGGGCCACATAGCCAGTGAGCGAGGGCCCCGGGTGTGAACTCCGGCAGTCGTGTTCTTTCCTGTGGTGAAGCCTGTACTGCCCGTGGTCATATTTCATCCCGCGTTCCCATCCACTGTCTCCACCCCAGTAGGGCGGTAAATCAGACCTACTTTCATTTTGTAGATGAGGAAACTGAGTCACAGCGAGGGTAGGCGCCTTGCTCAGCCACCCTGTGCTGTGCTGAGTCGGAGGGCGAGGGACGATGCCTGCCTAACCTGCTCATGTCCTGTGAGTCAGCGGCATGGTCGTGTCTAGAAACCAGGCTCCTGACTTCCAGCCAGGAAGTGACCTTCACAGGGTGGCACGGGGGTCCTCACCCGGTCATCTCCGGGGAGCCCAGGCACCCGGGGTTCCTGTGGGTCTTTGTGGCTGGCAGGGCCCCTTCTGCTCCCAGTTTCCCAAGGATGCAGATGAGGGAACCCGGGGTGCAGTGTGGGGTGCACCCCACTGCCGTCCTGTGCCTGTCTGTGGATTGTTTGTGCCTTCTGCCATCTGTGCAAAAGCCATCTTATTAGGAGCTGACCCCCAGGGTCAGGATTGGGTTAGCAACAGCCCTGTGGATTTATTGCATGAAGCCTGGGGAGAGGCAGGCCCCTGAATGCTGTGTGACCTTGAGCAGACCCTCCCCCTCTCTGGGCCTGAGCTTCCTTAGTGGAAAAGGAGTGACCAGCGGTTTCTAACAGGTGCAAGAGCCTATGCAGGGTGAGGGGCGGACTCCAACTTCCCACCTAAATTCCCTTCCCCCCCCTTTTTTTTAAAGAAGCCTAGAAGTTTAATTTTATCGAATAAAGAAAGTTCATTCCAGGACTTTCCTCATTTGTTACATAGTGGGCTTAGGAAGTAATTTTTCTTAGAAGATATTGGTGACTGAAAATGATAAGTATTACATTAAAGGATACATAGGGTCTCTTTCTGCTCCAAGCTGTGACGATTCTTCTGGGAGGATTTGGTGCTGCCCTGTGACAGGCATCAAGTTTAGACTCGGTCCCTCGAGTGACCTGGCCCCTTCTGGGCACTGTCCCTCATCCTGTAGATGGGGGCTGGTGGTGTGGTTGTTAAGAGAACCTCTCCTTCCCCAATTGTATAAACCTCAGGCCCCACAAAATCTGGACCCACCCTGGCCCAGGCACTGCTAAGCGGCAACCAGTGACCTAAGCGGGCAGGAGTGTCAGCTTTGCTGGAATTGAGCCCAGGCAGGCGCTGCAGATGGCACGGTGGATCAGGCCTCGGGGCTGGGGGAGGCCTTTTTGGAGAATGTAAGACTTCATCTTGTTTGTTTGTGGCAGCGTACAAGATCCTGGTTGTGGACCAGGGGTCTAACCCACACCCGCTGCGTTGGAAGCACAGAGTCTTAATCGCCAGGGACGTCTCAAGGCTTCGCTTTATTTTGTTTTTAAGTGGGTTTCCTTAGGGTACTCTTCATCTACTGGTTTTGATCTGGAGGCCTCCTCCCTCCGCCCCTGGGGGAGGGGGCCGTCCCCAGGAAGGAGGAGTCTGTGGGGAGGCTGGATCATGTGGGAGGGGGAGGCCTGGGGAGGAGAGGTGGCACCTTGTGAATGAGAGACCCTTCTGGGAGAGGGGTTGCCTGTTGCTGTTCAGACAGCATGGAAACTGGGACCCCCAGGCTCCTTGGGGTGGAAAAATAGCAGTGCAAGGGTCTTTGGTTGAAGGTGAGAAGTCAGAATCCTCCCTTCCTGGTGGAGAGGAGAGGGCAGTTACTTGGATGTGACTTCCAAAGCGGGTGGACCCCCCAGCCTGCGACAGCCAGCTCGATCTCTAAGTCAGGGCACTGTTTGATCAGGGCTGCTGACCCTTGGGCAGCATCCATGGCCTTCATGTTGCCAGTGTGGACACAGCCTTAGGTGTAGGCAGGTGAGTCCAGATTCAAAGGTGTAACAGGTCCTTGCCCACCCACGATGAACCTTCATGTGCAGAGACCCGCAGCCTGTCAGCCCCAGTGCCTGGGAAGCGATGGTGTGTGGGGGAGTACGTCTGTTTAACCCAGCCGCGTCCAGAAAACATGCTTGTCACCCCTGACACCAGGTACCAGAGGGATCCAGGAAAGTAGCAGAGGAAGCACTGGCTTTATTTCAAAAAATAAAGGGACCAGGGATCTGACCCACATCCCTTGCGTTGGAAGCGGGTAGCCCGCCTGCTTTTTTTGGTACCTGGTCCTCTGGCTTTTTTGGGCCAGAGAATGGCATCTGGAGAGTTTAGCACAAACCCCGCCCCCCCCCCCAATCCCCCCCCCCCCCCCCGCAACCCCCGCCCCTGCCCCACACAACCAGCAGGGTTCTAGGGGTCCTCCCGTGGGGCTGGGGGTCAGGGACTGCCTGTCCTGGGTTTAGTATCACCACAGTCATCTAGGGTCCTTCCTCAAAGGAGAAGCAGGACAAACCTTTGATGGCCCCCTCCCACCCCAGAGACTGGCTGAAAAGGTTGAGGCTGCTAGACCCCACAAAACCAAGTTCTCCAAGGGAGCCAGTGGAGTCTTTCCCCCTCCTACCCCGAGTTCAAAGCCAGCCAATTAAGAAATCTAAACAGTGCGGTCTTCTCCCGGCATCGTTGACATCACTGGCTTGTAAAACTTTCCCTGCAGAAGGAGGCGAGGCGACTTGATTCCCCGGGGAAAAAGAAGTATGTAATTTTCCTGACCTGGCCTTTGCTTGAGATCGGGAAGGAGGGGAAGACACGCAAACGGGGCCTAAGACACAAACAAGATCCGCGCTCTGGCGTCGGGGTCGTGCCGCCCGCGGCCCCGCGGTCCCAGATGCAGAAAGCAGCCTGCTGCGTGCGGGGAATGCCTGGCTCCCCTAGTCGGGCGAGGCTGCCCCCGCGCTTTGGGGCCGGGGTCGCTGGTGGGGCCTGGGTCGTCGGCCTCAAGCAGGGAGGGTGGGAAGATGGACATCTTAACTCCGCCCAACTCTTAAGACTGAACCTCTTTCCCGCTCTCCTAAACCGGGCGCCACCTGCCCCACCACTAATGCAATTGTCCGTGTGTCCGGATGGTTGCCACGTGTAAGACGCCTCTGGCCGCGCCCCCCGCCCCTCAGGGTCTCCAGTGACTCCCCCACCCCCGGGCCTGGTTCCCTCCCCTCCCCCGACGGCGCCCACCACCTGCAAATCATCCGCTCCCCCGTGGGAGGGGGGCGGGGACAGCACTTGAGGCCCCGCCCCCCGGGGGGCCCTCCAAGGTGGGGGTCCCTTAGTCCCTCTTCCCAGCCGAGACCAGGCACACAATAGCCTTTTCCGTGGCGGGTAACGCCGAGCTCCGGCGGGGGCGCAGGGCTCCACCTCGACCCCGTACGGGAAATGGGCGGACACTCTGGCAACTTCTTGATGGCTCCGGGGCCTCCCCTGCGGCCGCTGCCCCTCTCCTGATCCGGCATGCCGAGGCTCCGCTCGAGGGTCTTTAGGCGCGTCTGGGTCCCGCTCTCGGCAGCCGGGCTGGCCGACTCCCGCGGCCACTCCGGCCTGCGCCCCGGGCGCGCGGGCTGTGCGACCAGCAGCCATTCCTCCCTGCCCTCCAGGTCCCGGGCCGCGGCGGCGCGCGTAGCCTGTGTCTTCCAGGGGCGGGAGGGCCGAGGGGGGCTCCAGGCCCATGCATAATTCGGGGGCTTAATGGACCAGCTGCCCGAGCTGGGCGGCGAGGGGCGGGCGGAGGAGGCGCAGCTGACCCTGCCCGCGTCTGGCCTCACCGGGAAGGCGCGCTCCTTTCTTCCTCCCGTGACAGCTCCCCTCCCCCCTCGGGGCCCGGGGTCCGAGGAGGGCGGGGGGCGGCCGAGTTCTCGGGTCGGCCTAGGGGAAGGGGGCTTCCTTCGCGCCTCCAGGCCACTTTTCCCTGGGGGTGGAGGCGTGCAGTGTATCCGAGACCCACCAGGCGCGGAGTTGGAATGCAGGTTTCTTGGGAGCACTTGGCTGTCCCGGAGTCTTTCTTTTCGAGACCCTCCCCCCCACCCCACCCCCGGCCCCAGGCGGCCCCCTGGCGGCCCCCTGCTCCGAACCCGCCCAGCGAGCTCGCCCCTGGCCCCGGGCCAGCCCCTTTCCCTGGCAGCGCTCGGAGATGGATGGAGGCGGAGACCCAAGGTCAAGGGCGGGGAGGCCGCCGGCCGGGGGGCCCCTTTGTGCGCTCTGGGCCGCCCCCTCCTCCCACCGCTGCCGCTGCTCCCTCCCCGGACCCCTGGCGGGCGCCCGCGCTGGTGACCTTCCTGGGGCGTGGGGAATTGTATTTCAGGACCCATGAAAAGTCCTGCGAGCGGCCCCCCTCCCCGAGCCGCCGTGCTCAAGGGGCGGGCCTCCTGGGCTGGGGTGGCGTTCCTTCGCGGGCTTTGGTCCCGGATCTTGGGGAGGGGCTAGGGGGGGTCCCCTCTCCTCCTGCTGCCCAAGCTCTGGAGGGTCGTGCCGCCCTCATCCACCCGCCTTGGCCCAACAGAGCCCGGCGGTTCCCTACATTCAGGTGAGGCTCGGTTGGAAGACGCCTTCCTCAAAGAGTCCCGTTGTGCATAATTTGTGTCCGTCCGGAGCCAAAAAGCCCTGTCCAAAAGTGGTGTTCTTCGTAGTGTGTGTGTGTGTGTGTGTGTGTGTGTGTGTGTGTGTGTTTGTGGGGGAGGAGAGGGAGCCTGCTTTTCTAGAGGGAATTCCTGGGGCTGGGATTTAAAACACTCAAGAACAAAAGTGTTTTCCCAATTGTGTGGGAATGCAACCCTCCACCAGAATGGGGCACAAAGCCTCCTGGAATTACAGGGAATTAATGTCAGCCCTTCCTCCAGGCCGACCTCCTACAATAACTCCCCCAAAGAGAATTTGAATGCAAATGGTCACCTTGCTAGGAGTCTCTCTTTATTTTTGCTTCCTAAAAATTGGCCTCCAATTGTTTAAAGCACTCCAACAGGCCCTTAAAGACCCAGAAAAGCATTGGTTGGACGCCCAATGTATTTACCACAAAGCTCTTAAGAGAATGTTCAAACATTTTCCCAAAGCTGTTGCTCTGGAAATAAAAATGTATGCTGTTTGCCTATAGAAGATTAAAAGTTTACCTTCACCATGACAGCTTTTCTAGCTAGAATTGGAACCATGTCTCTATTTTCCATTATTTCAGAAATAGGTCTGAATCAAGCAGAATATATTTGCTGTAACGAGAGTCAAGATAATTTGAAAAAATATGTATATACATATATATTTATGATTTGGGCTGGCCCAAATCATAACAGAATATTAATATGGCACTTTCTCTGCTCTCAGAAGCTCACGTTTTTTGTAAACAATGCCTTTATGGCATTTTGAGTAAGAGTTGATCTTAAAAAAAAATCTCATATTTAGCTTACCCGAACTTTTGAGCGCTTGCTTTTTTTTCTGCTGGAGGAATCTGAAGGCATTTGTCAATTTTTTTTTTGAAAGGCCTACGGAAAAGGTAACAAATTCAACACTTGGGAACTCAAAGCCGCTGCCAGTCCTGGACAGGAAGGTTTTCTTATGTGCCTGAACTTGCTCGTTGATTTCTCAGACGTCCATTTATAACAGTTCTAACAAGATAGAATCTGCCTTTGAATATCTGTAAATACGGGTAAAGATCACAATCCCGCACGCATAATGGTCCAAGACTGAAGAGGCAGATTCTCGTGTTTGATTAATATTTATGTTACCGGATTCCTTTACAAAAAGAAAGAAGAAACACTAATTATGGGTGTGTGTTCCAGGGGCCCCGTCCTGGGTCTGTGCAGTTCCTTTAGAGAGATGTCCATTTCGGGATTTTTGGAGACAAGGTGTGTGTGGGGGGCAGGGGCGTGGGGTGACTGTTCAGGTTTTGCTTGCGAGACAGGTAAACGTGCGATTGGTGATTTAATGGCTGTCACAGGGAGGGGGAGGCCACCTTGTTTCTGTTTTCTTTATTTTGACGACTCAACAGTGAGGAAAATTATGAGTGATTTCTCCCTCTCGATTTCGGTTAAGGTTTGGGGCAGAGTGGTGGAAGGTTCTTGTTCAGAATCCTCAGAGTGAGCCCACAGCCCCCCGAGTCCTCGTCCTCCTCTGGTGGACACACACCTTTCTGTGTCCAAGTGGCCGGTGGGCTGCCTTTGAGGCATGTTGTTCTGAGCCGTGGGACAGGTCTGCAGGGCCCAAGTGGCTAGCCTTGTCATGTGTGGAAGCTTTGCTTGAGAATGAGGGATTTTGTGGGTTGGATCGTGTTGAAATACCCGTGGAATTGGTAGCCAGAGGGACCCAGGGAGGCCTCCTCCAGAGGTACATTAAGCATCTTCAGTGTTACTACTTTGAGCAATCTAGATTTTCTTAGAGGGTTTTCTAGGAGCGTGGCCTCCAAGGCAGCATCTGACTCTGGGTTAAGCTTGTCTTTGCCCTGTGCTGATGTGTGCAGGAGCACCCCTGATGTAGAGACACAAACACCTACAGGGCTGAAATGGGTTTGTTCTTAAACAACCCAGGGCAGACCAGTTCATCTCTTCATTTCTTCATCTGTAAAATGGGGCTATTCCATTGTTTACACTCCTGCCTCCGTCCAGATAGGAAAACACACCATTCTGGAGGAGTGAAGTACAGTAATTGCTGATTGCAAAGACATCATGAAAGTGTTGATTGTTTAATCCACGGGGGCAGGGTGACTAATTTGCAAAAGGGAAAGGAACCAAACAGCTACTTGTATAGCCTGTCATTCTCTACGAGGGGAAGGACTTAGGGGGTTGAGGAGGGGTGTGAGGGGCAGGACTTGAATTTCCAATTGAGGGACCTGATAGCAATAGGAGACCCCTTTCCTCATCTTCTTTCATTTTAAGGAGCTGCCCCCTCTCCCTCAGCTCCTGGTTGTTGTTGGGGGCTGGCATGTGACTCAGAAGCCTAGTACAGAGCTGTTGTCCTTGACCTGAGCACCTCAGAAAAGGTGTCTTTCTTGATATTCTGTGTCTAGCTCCAGGAGAGGAGCGTAAAGAGAGTGTAGATTTGGGTTGGGGAGGAATGCATACAGCAGGCAGCCTGTAAGTGCACAGTCTTGCTTGGTGCAGGTGAGGAAAGTGCTCGGTGCAGACTGGTGAGGAAATTCTCGGTTTGCTATGCCACTGCATTGCAAAGCTAACAGAAATTGGCATTTATGCCCACTGAGCACACAGCTGGCTCCCCTGAAATGGTACCTTCACAAGGGAAATGGGAGGCCCACGTGTCCTGTTGGGGCTTCCTCTTACATTTTTGTTGTTGTTTTTCTTTCTGTGAGGCTTTGAGTCTTTTTTCCAGCAAATCCTGAATGACCTGAATTCGATTTTTAATAGGAATCACCTCTGGCAATGCCCCAAACCTCTGGCTTTTTAAGTTTGCTAGTTGGAAAATACCAATGCTTTCTTGGTATATCTGGTTGGTTCCCTCCAGGAGGGCCAAGACCCCAGACTTGAGGGTGGGATTGTGGGGAGTGTGGCACTCTGCTTTCTCCACGGGGGACATAGTGGAGCCCTGGTTCCCTGGCATCGGCGTGGGAGCTGGAGTCGGGTGGCAGGGGCATGGCAGATCCGCGTAGCCTGTGTTGGTGCAGGCTTGGAGCCAGAAGCTGGCTGGTGCTCCTTAATTGAATACAGATCTCAGTCAATTCCACATGGGCATGCAGGGGTGGGCAGCGAAGGCACTGATATTTCCCCTTGGATTTGGAAGCCCAGAACCTCCCAACCCGGAGGGCTTCCTCCCTGGTCCCTGCACCCAGCTCACCTGTTTTGCAAAAGAGGAAGGCAAATGGGTGGCTGGGTGGGTGGGGGGGCGGTGTACAGGATCGTGCTGCACCCGTGTAAATACTGTTTGTATGAACTGTGTCTTCTATCTTTTGTTAGTGGCAGCTCGTTAATTAAGCAGCCGATTACTGCTGCCTTCTTTTGACACATGCATGTATTTTGGGGCAAAAAGAGTCTTGTTCTCCTAAAACTCTGAACGAAACCATTCAGAAAGTCCTCATCTATCCTGGGTTCCGGGCTGCGCCGCCGCCCCCCCCGCCCCCCGTCTTCTCTCTGTCCCCCACTGTCCCCCTCCCTTCCCCCCACCCCCTTCCTCCAACCCAAGTGGGCTCGTAGTTGCGTGGAGGACAGACGCTAAGCACAGCTAAATAAATCATG
Source organism: Bos indicus (assembly GCF_029378745.1). Classification (NCBI taxonomy): domain Eukaryota; kingdom Metazoa; phylum Chordata; class Mammalia; order Artiodactyla; family Bovidae; genus Bos; species Bos indicus. Next base: position 64,320,167 of record NC_091780.1, on the reverse strand, counting down.
TTTACGCTTGGCGTTCTTGGGAGTGAAAAATCTGTTGGCTGTTTTTACTTCCTTATTTCTCAGCATTTGCTTCCTACCTGTTTTTGAGCACATGCCCAGAAATAGTAGTTTTCTCAAACGAGGGGATAATGCCAGCCAGCCTCTCTCTCTGCCAAGGAAGCTGCTGCATTTTGCAAAACAGAGTGACGGTTTTTAAGTGACACTAATTTTTTTTTTTTCCTCCCCTAAGAAATTAGGATGTAGACTGAGGGTATTAAAATGCACTTTAGGGAAGGGGAGGGCGGAAAAAAACCCACCCAGTCACTCCCACCCTACAGAATGGGGACCTGCGGCTAGCAGATTTAGAAAGGGTCTCACTTTTGTTCGCACTTGGCCGCCCCAGGGGCCAGAGGCAGCCGGTGGATGAGAAGGGGCTGTCTCGGCCCGGAGAGCTGAGTCAGGTTCATTTCAGCCCCAAGACTTAATTTTCTCTGCCATTTTGGATGATGTGGTACACGATTTTTTTTTTCCCCCTGTTTTTGGGTTGGTTTTGTATCTGTTTAGTTTCAGAGGCCTCCTGAGCAGTGCTGGCTCTGATCACCCTCAGGTTGTAAGCTCGAGTCTGGTCCAGGTTCGGAGAGGGGAACTTGTTGGGATTCTAGCTAAACTATCATTGTTTATACAGAAGAGCAGCCAGGGAGGCGTCCCTTCCTCTGGGTTTTTATCCACGATGCTGTTTGGTCGGTCTCTGAAAAGTCATTTTCACCGTGTGAGGCTGTTTGCTGGGCAGAGAGTTACAGCCGAATATATTAACTACAGATTAAAAAAAATACAGGTTTTTTTTTTTTTTAAAGTTTCAAAATCAAAACAGTGGTACAGAAATGTTGGGTGTTCCTGCCAGGAGGTCGGGCTGGTCTTATCAAGGAGTCTTTGCAGTTAATTCAGTCTGAGTGCAGGACATCGGCTCTGCTTCAAAGACAGCCGAGGGGAAAAAAAAATGACAACAAAATCAAAGTCAGCGTGCTCTGATTTCCCCCCAGTTTCTAATGGGAATACTCTGCAACAGAAATGATATTTCCATTGAGGACCGCATTACCGGTTTCTTTAATTACATTAAATAGCGGTATAAACCTCAGCTGAATGTAAACCCCTGTTACAGCGGCACTGCGAGTGAGGCTAGATTGAATCGCAAGGAGCAGTGTTACTGGTGTTAATGTGCTAACAATCTTTATTAAATTAATCCTGTGAAGTGTTAATTTTTACAAATTTTGTTGTGCACACACTGTACGTCACCGTTGGTGTGTTGGGAGAGGAAAATGATTTCGTGTCAAAAAGGAAGTAAGAAGGTGGCTGTCAGACGGCTCCCTTAGAAGAGAAATTTGTGATTTTCGCCATCAAATGCTACCTGCGTTGAAAGGAAGGCTCACAATATGTATGTGAAATGCCATCTACATACAGAAAACTCAGTTAAAGGGAACTACTTTGTTGAAAGTAATTACAGGCCTGTTCACGTTTTAGTCGGTGACATTTCAGACTTGGCTTAGAAACATAAAGAGGCCATAGAAAGATTTTGTTCTTACGTGATGCAAAGCATTGAACCTCACATTCTATATGTCCATTAGCAAAAGGTAAAAAAGAAGTGAAAGGAAAAAAAAATAGACTCAGTCAGCAACAAATGAAGTGGGGAGCTGGGGTTTTATTACAACAGTAGAGATCAATTGCATGTAACTCTAATAAATAGAGCTAAAACCAGAAAAGGCATTTTTGCTATAGCAGGTTTAAAAAAATTTTTTAAATACAATTAGATTTTTCTGTTTTTTTTTTTTCCCTTTTCCTTACTCCTTCTCTTATTCCCTTCCTTTACTATTTATTGTTTTTTAAGCATTCCACTAATCGAGTTAAATTTCTAGTCCTTATAAAACAAGGACCTCTGCTGGCCCTTGTGGTTGCGTATTCTCTTACTTCCCAGGTAGAGAGTTTTGTGGTCTGATCATAAAAATCGGTTGATGATGCTCGTGTGTGCAAGTGCGTGCTCAGTCGTGTCCAATTCTTTGCGACCCCATGGACTGTAGCCCGCCAGGCTCCTCTGTGCATGGGATTCTCCAGGCAAGAATACTGGAGTGGGTTGGCCATTTCCTTTTTCAGGGGATCTTCCCGACCCAGGGATCGAACCTGCATCTCCTGCATTGGCAGGCGGATTCTTTACTCTTGAGCCAGCTGGGAGGTTCACGATGCCTACCTTCTTCAAACCCACAACTCCATCTGCACCTGCTGGTCCCTTTGCCTGCCTGCTCCTCTGGACTGAGTGATCGTGGGAACCTCCTTGCTGGGCGCTGCACTGACTTGAAGTTCTTCTCATTGGTTGTGCTGCTTTGCTTTTGTTCTTAACTTCTCTGGGACTTTCACAGTTCAGACTCCGTCCTTGTGATGCCATCATGCACTCTGTGCGTGGCAGAGCCGGTGTTGGAGTTGGTGGGATCTGCAAACCATGACCACCCGTGAGCTCACCAGCTTGTGAACGAGTGTCAGGATTCAGTATTCCCAGGATTCCCTCACGTGCCAGGCCCAGTGGATGCTGATGCAAAAGATAAACATGCCCTTAGTTGAAAACCCACTGTAGGCACCAAATCTGAAGAATCACTTCCTGGCTTACTTCCCTTCATGTGACACGTGACTTCTGCCTTGGCTGTGGATTCCTCCCCACCCCTCCCCTCTGCCTTAAATGAATGGGGACGTGTCTAAGGCCTGCCTGGCCAAGCTGGTCATTGGACCCTGGCCATCAGGGAAAGAGTCACAGTGTCCTGACCCCAAGTCCCAGATTCTTCCTGCTTGAAATCCGAATGATCTAACCGGTTTCTGATTTCCACATGTAGACTGAGCTTTTTGGCCAGCGTTGCTTTGTGAAGATACGTGTAGTCGACTGTTTGTGGCTCCTGATGCCGCCCAAGAAAAAATTGCTGGAGGCTCTTGGATGTGTTGTGTTTCAGGGCAGAAACCGCTAAAGATGGAAGCCACTGCCCAGCTTCTGACCAGAAGGCCCAGATCAGGGGGAAGGGGACGGTCCTCTGCTAGGTATTGGTCGGCTGTTTTTGCTGGCGAGACTCATAGAATCTGTCAATTTGGGTTTGTCGTTGGCCTCTGTAGTTTGCATGGAATACATGCAGACATTTTAACATGTCCATGTTGCTGATGCACGCGTGCGTGCGTGTATGCGTGTATGTATAATCTCTCTATAATAGATGTGCATGCATACATTTTTCTAGCTAGTGAGACATGTGGTTTCACCTTCTGTTGTCCCCAGGCCTGCCCATTCCAGGACTGTGGGTCCTCCTTTGGCCGACCCTTCCTGCTGAGGTCACCCCAGAGGATTCATACCTGTTGATCTGTGTGTGGCTGGAAGCTATGGTACACAGGCCTCACCTCCCAGTTGGCGGTCAAGTGGTTGTCTTTACTGGCGTGCCAGCAGTTCGCAGAGCTCCACAGATTTCTGCAAAAGACAGCAAAAGGAGAGTCTAAGCTGTGTGCTCTCTCCTGCTGGTGCCCGCTGGGGGCTGGCCTGGTCAGCCCTGAGTAGTTGGTCAGCTGCCTCTGTCTTACCCCGAATGGTCCTCAGGGTGTGGTTCAGCCTGCCTCCCCAGCAGCGCCTGAAGTCTCTTCTGTCCCTCACTGGGCCCTTTGGAAGGGCCATCGAAGGTTCTGGAATTGGTGATCTCAGCTCCCCAGTCCTTGACTCAGGTCGTGGGAAGGGTTTTGCCGCCCGGTGTATTTTAGCAGCTGGCGTCTTGCGGAGATTGGGATTGGAGGCACTGGAACAGTTGCCTTTGGACCTGGCGGGGGTGGGGGCGGGGGGAACCATGTGCCTGCTTCTAATTGCAAGACGCAGCTGCTGGGGGGGGGTGTTCCCGTTTTGAGCCCTGATGGAGGGAAGACAGCGAGCTTGGTGGTGGGTTTGGGGGGCACGGTTGTTCCTGTCCTCGCTTCTCCCTTTTCTGGGGTGCGGGAAGCAAAAATAGTTGAAGCGGGTGATTCAGCGTGTCGGATTTCAGGAGTGCACGGGGCGGGTGGTGGGGGCGCACACAGCGGGAGGCTGCCTGGCTTGGGGTGTCAGGAGGGCTGTGCTTCTGATCTCCTCGAAGAGGCCGGGTCTTCTTGAGAATGTGCGGGCAGGTCACTGTGGGCTCCGAATGGTCTCTGGATGGTCCTTGGGGGAATGGCAGTGGACGGGGCCTTAAGCCCAGAGATGTTCTTGCAGGCTCCTCCCTCTCTGCTGCCTGGCATCGGGTACCCATGGTTTTTCCTCTCTAAGCCCGGCCCAACCCAGGCTGCGATGAGGGACTCCAAGCAGCCCCTTCCACTTGCATTGGGATTCCCACTTCCCAGCCAGGTAGAGGGTGGCTGTTTGCAGCACGGGGCCCCAGTAAAGGCCAAAATGGATGGGAGCTATGTTTTTATGCCCCTCCTGGAATGACCCTGAAGGAACACTTGAAACATAGCTGTGCACACTCTGTGAGACTTCATTTCTCCCTTTCCTTGCTTCTTTTCTAAAGGATACTTACCCATGTATCCCCAAGCCCAAGGCCATGGCAGTCAAGCACCTGATGGGTGCTCAGACTCGCGTGACTAAATTTGAATCCAGTAGTGGGAGCTGGGACTCCCCAAGTCCCAGCTCACATAGAGGGTTTCCGGGTCCCCCAAACGCTCTGGTGCAGTGACCCAGCCGTGCCTCACGCCCACTCACCCAGGGTTGGGGACCTGACCTTGGGCTTGCAGGTTCTCATGGTGACTTACCACGTCCACTTCCCTTTCTGCTTTGACTTACTGTTACATATTTTATAATGAAATGCAGAACGAGTTCTAGTCTTTGCTGGTTCCCAGAACTTGGTTATTAAAAACTAAGAAAAAGACATGAAATAATACCTGTAGAGTGAAGGAATTTATTTTCCGAGTACCCCTCCCCGGGGACCCATATAGCTCTGAAACTGAGTAACAAAGACTGCTTAGGCTCTGTCTTGTCTCTTCCCCCGTCTCCGCCACTCCCCGACTCCCTGCCTCCTCCCTTGTTCCTCCCCAAAAAGAAAGACAGAGAAAGAACACAGAGGATGGGAAAGCTAGGGCTTGTCGGGTGAGTACCCGCTGCCTGTCTCATTTAAGGTAGCACTCTGCTTCTTTCAAATAGGAAATTGCCAAAGTGGATGTCATTGGCTGCTAATTAGATGTATTTTAACTGCAGGATCGTTTTACCAGCTAATACCCTTATTATGTGCTTCACTGTGAACCCATGGTGGAACTGTTAAAATAGGAGCCTGTGGCCCTGGCAGACAGCTCAGGGAGGCTGCGGGATCCATGGAGCCCTTTCCCTCTGTGGCCCCATAGGGGCCACGCCGGACTCCGTGCTGGAGTCTGAGTCCACTCGCCTCCCAGAGAGGTCCCCATCTTCCCCAGTGACCACCTACCTTAGGTGATTTGACCAGGGCCTCAGCAGAGGAGGCCCTGAGCTCTCCGGGTTGAAGACCCCGAGAATCACACCCTCTCTTGCTCTAGACGTCATGGTCCCCTGCCTTTGGCCTTGAAGCAATAAATGACCATGTGCTGCAGATAGACCTGGCGACCCCAGGCTGTATCCCCGCCACGAGGTGCCCCAGACAGGCAGGCCACAACCTCCAGCGCTGGGTTTTCAAGTCTGAGCTGGCTTCCCTCTGTCTTCCCTCTCTACCAAACCGGACCAGCGGCTCGCTCAGCTGGGTCCGATTCCTTTCGACCCCGTGGACTGTAGCCCACCAGGCTCCTCTGTCTGTGGGAATTCCCAGGCAAGACTACTGGCGTGGGTTGCCATTTCCTTCTCCACTACCTAACCGGAAGGAGTCCCGATTCCCCATCAGGGTTGGAGGGGGGCTGGGCTAGGACCAGAACCAGGATTCTTCAGTGAGAGCGCAGCATTTGACTTCCTGTGGTTCCTCTTTCTTTCTCTCTCCCCTCGACCCCCTCTGCCCTGCTTAATACATAGCTTTTTTTTTTTTTAAATCATCCTTAAGACAAAGTAGCTGGCAAAATATTGAAGCGATCCGAAAGAAATGTTTTTATTTGCCCGCGTGCGAATTGGGTTATCTGCCTATCTTGTTTATGAAATTCGGGGCTGCCTTTCCTGCAGTCTGTTCGCCTCTCAAATCTTTCCCGGCTCCCATTTCCATATTTCTGCGTGCATGTTCTTTGTTAATCACTTGGCAAGTGCTTATTTGAATATTAAAAATTTCTTTAATCATCAAAGGCAGGAGCACAGTCTCATGAATATTCATATTTTCCCCCTCCTCAGACTGGTGTCTCGTTCATTACCCTGCAGTAAAAGCCAAACAGCCATCAATCGCCCTCATTATAGGCTCTGGCGTTGTGATTGGCTGCTGCTGCCCAGAGCTTTTTTTTTTTTAATTTTTTTCCTCTTCTCCTATGAGCTGTCTTGTACCTGCCAGCAGCAGCCCCCCCACCTCTAAAAAAAAAAAAAAATCAACAATGCAAGAATAAATTTCTCTGGTTGAAAAACAACTCTGCAAACTTGTCAAACAGTCCTCATGGTTTGCTGCCACTGAAGTGGCCACCAGCGCTACCTGCCCCCACCTGCAAAAAAACAAAACAAAACAAGAAAACCAAACCAAACAACCAGGGGAAAAAAAGTGTGTGTTGGGGGGGGGGCGCAGAGAGAAATTAAATAAATAAATAAAAAGGAAGAAACTTGAGCCTCAGAGATGAATATTTGTCAAGAGAGTTGACGTAAGTCTCATTTGCATAATGACTTTGTACTTCTGCATTAATAAAATTTGCATATGAAGCCATGTTAATTACTCCTGATCATGCTTTTTGCATTCATGCATAGTAATTTTCTCCGACTTGTGAGAATTAATGTCTTGGCATGGGGGGAGGGGGCGCGGGGACTGTCAGGTCTCCTTGTCAGTGGTCCGCACTCACACACACTCGCTCCCTGTCTGTCTCCCCTCCTTGATCTATGACTCATTTTTGCACTACGGGTAGGAGTTCTTGGCTTAAAAAATGTATCAATTGAAAGGCAGCAGTAGGGAGAAAAATATACATCTCCTGCACCCGTGTATTCTACAGCTTCTCTTTGCTAGCTAGAGATCTGTAATCCTCCCATGTGGGAGGGGATACGAGGATGCAGCGATGGGAAAAAGGCGAGCCTTCGCCTTGAAACCAGGCTGGGGCTTTTCCAGGCAGTTTTTTGTGTCTGTCTCGGTCGGTGTGGGCGTGTTTGCTGGGTACTGCGCATGTGTGCGGAGTGAGGGCGGAGGACCATCTGCAGGGCCCCCCTCCAGAAGGGACATGGTCACAGACTCCCCCACCGGAGGGAGGCGTTCAGAATCTCCCAGATTTGAAGCTTCGGAAACGTTTTAGAGGTCCTGTTTCTGGACATTTTGTCCCTCCTTGTATGCATGGAGCGAGAGTCCCACCCCTCTGGGCTTTGTGGTTTCGGACATCCAGCCTCAGTTTCCTTGTTTGTGGACAGGAGGCGTGTGATAGCCATCTGATAGGAAAGCTGCTGGGCTTCAAGGAGTGGACATGCGCAGCCATTGTTGGCTTCTCTTTCCTTTAAGGAAAGTGAACTTCCACGACAAGGAGTGGAGCCAGCAGAGGTCTTATTTCTAAGCCACCTTGGATCCCTCGTAAAGCCGAGATGGCGTCTGGGCGTCCCTCCACCACATACCTCGGTGCACGTGTGTCTTTAACAGGTCCAGAGGGAAGCTGGCCTGGACCTCAGAAGAAAGCGTCTTTTTAAAAGGAGTGACTTGCAGGGCTTCGTAGGGGGCCATCGCTGCCAGGTTGTAGTGGCGGTGGTGGTGGTGGTGGTTCGGGGAGGGGCATAGGGAGTTAGGGAAAGTTCCAGAACGGAAAGTAAATGAATGATAGTGACGGTTATTGGGTGTTTACTGGCAGCCTGGCTCTGGCCAGGCGTGTCCTGACCTTCCTTAAAAGGCGAGGCTCTGAGACGGTGACTCAGCCCAGGTCACGAGGCCGGGAGATGGCAGGGCAGAAGCCGGACTCCGAGGCAGCTGGGCCTCTGCGCTCAGCGCTTGCTCTGCCCACCTGTAGGTGCATAGTCTGGTCACAGGGTCTCGAGGGCTCTGTCCAGGGCATTCTGGATTCCCTGGCTGCACTTTGCGAGGTAGCCACGCCCAGGGATGGGAGATGGTCTGGGACAGATGCTGTGGCCAGTCTTCATGTCGAGCTTAAAAAAAAAAAAATTGAGATAAGGTTCACATAATGTAAGATGTACCAGTTCAGGGCGCGCAGTCGGTGGTTTGGAGTTTGTTCACAAGGCTGTGCAGCTATCAGCAGTCTCTGATGCCAGATGTCTCCATCACCCCCAGAGAAATCCTGCGCTCTTTAGCCCTGACCTCCCGAGGCTCACCCAGCTCCGGGCCCATGACAGCTACTCCTCTCCTTTTCCATCGTCTCCCTGAATTTGTTCTTCTGGACACTTCCTGTCATCATACAATAGGTGGCTCCTCGTATCATCTTTGGCTTTTGCAGCTTCAGATAGAGGCTGTTTTGGAGTTCCGCCTGTGGGCGGGGTTCTGGTTTAAGCTGGTCTGGGTGGAATAGGGGGACCTCCCCCAGGGCAGAGGGGTCTTGTGAGAGCACCCTGGGGGGCCTCTGTGGGCCACTTAGAATTGGAAGCCCCCTCACCCTTGCTGCGCCCTCCTCTGCCTCCATGAAGCGGCTCCTCGGAGCAGGTGGACTTCTAGGAGGCCAGAAGTCTAATGAGGTCACCCGGGAGCCCCTCTGGGGGCCGACCCGGCCCCCCGCCCCCGTCCGAGTTGGAGGATGACTTTGCCTGTAGACTCTGGCCTCCCGAAGCCCGACGTTTCCAGAAGGAGAGGGGTGTGACTGGACTTGCCCTTTGGCCCTTCCTCCCAACCAGGGACACACAGGCTCTGCTCCCTTCGAGCCTGGGACTGGATGCTTGTTACCTGGATGCTCCAGCTGGTTTTCTCAGCCGTGGGAAACAGTGGTGGCTTGTGTGCTGTGGCCTCACCCAGAACCTGGGGGCCAGAAGTTGTTCTTTGCAAGCTCTGGAGGCCCGACTCAGCCCAAGGACCCTCTGGCTTCCTCCCAACCCTCATGGCCCTGCCTCTCAGGATCCTGGGGTGCTCTGGTCCCCCCATCCATGCTGCAGCACTCTCCTCACCCCCTAGGGGAGGCAGGGCACTTCCGTACTTTGGAGACACTCCAGGTTCAAGTCCAGACCTCCCCAAGCCTCAGTCCCCCTCAGCCCCACCCCCTAGATTGGAGGTGGTCTTCTCTGTGGAGCGGGGTGTTCGTGGTGAAATGAGTCCAGCTCCTTGGGACAGGTGCTTGGCACAAAGCCACTGTGTCTTCCGTGGTGTGAGGGCAGGTGTGGACAGGATGAATGTGCTGTCTCCAGCCCCAGGGACTTTCGGGCAAGGGTCGGGCAGGGCAGGCTTCTGGGAGGAGGCCGGGGACACTGGTTTCAGATCAGGTAACCTTTCTTGAGGTTCCTGCATCAAATCTCGGGCACGGCCTTCTGCTCCACATTTGTGGCTGGAACAGCACACGAGGTCTTGGCCACACCTTCCAGGGCTGTCATGGGCTCAGAAATGGCTCGGCCCAGAGCCTAGCCTAGCACACGGTCCTCATTGGCCCAGAAGGACTGGGTGTTGGTGTGGGTGTTAAGCTCTGGCCTCTTGGCAGAACACATGCAAGCGGTCTTCACGTGCTCTGATACCCCTGGTCCAAGATAATACCTATTTTGGAGACCCATGAGGTACTGAGAAAGAGCCCTGGTTCTGGAACCAGACAGCCAGCAGGGTTTTGGTGGGTCTGGCTGCCGCTGTCTGCAGTTTTCTGTGGTCATGTCATCAGTTTCCTGGTCTGTGCAGTGGGTCTGCTGAGCCCTGCCCCCAGGGCATGCTGGGAAACTCCCTCATGATGAAGACTGGCAGGCTGCTGGCTGACAGAGGGTTTGCAGGGCTCTGTGGCTCCCTCATGATGGCTGTAGAGTGGGCACATCCCCACCCCCCTAGACCTGTGCAGGGCACAGAGCAGCCTGTGGGTGAGGGGAGCGTCCCTGGCAGAGCCGGCCCTGGAGCCCAGCTGCCCGTCATCTTGTTGATGTTTCCCTTTTGTTTCTCTGATGCTTCCCCGCTCAATTATTTACCCAGGGAATTTGGGCTTCTTCACTTGTGGTTTTGGCAAGGGCTTCACACAAATGTTTTGCCCTGGTGGTCTCTTAGCCATTTAAGATAAACGGCCAAATCAAATGCAGGCCTTGCCGGGGAGCCCGGGCTAGCTGTGGGGCTGGGTGGAGACTGGCAGGCCCCTGGCTGGGCGTCTCGACTGTCAGAAACGGGGAGGTGTGAAGAGGGGGTGCTGAGTGGTGCCAGGGCTCTCTGGGGCGAGGCGGTGGACGGGGTTCAAAGCCTTCGAAAAGACCTTGGGGCTTGGGTGCTGTGTGTTGGTGTCAGTTGCTCTGGGCTGGAAAGGGCACTGGCTGGCCTTCCTCCAGGCGGGAGGCTGGGCAGTGCCCAGGCACTGGGAGGGGACCACCTGGGGGTGCCCCAGGCTTGCACAGACAGCCCATCCTGACAGAGCGCACAGTGGCAGCTTGGGACTTCCTGGCTCTTCCAGAGGGGGTGGCCCAGATGTGGGGGAAAACAGTATCCCAGTGGAGTCTGCTCCGGGACACACCAGAAGCCCCCACCTGGGGAGACCTTCCCGGGATCAGGGGTCCTGATGGCCCCTGGGTGCCCCAGCCCCGGCGTTAGACCTCCCGGGGATGGGAGTCTGGTACCCATATGGCAGCTGTAGCCGCAGGACCCCGTCAGGCCCCGCCCACTTCCCTCACCCCGCCCCTAGTCCTGGCTGCCCCCCCCCCCCCACCCCGCCCCCACGGCAGGGGCTGGCACCCTGCACCCTTACCCTGCAAGGGCGGCCTGCAGCCCTCTCTGCCCCGGGCCCCGTTCCTTCCACTCCCCGAAGCCCTCGCACAGTCCAGGGTCCGACTGACCAGCCTTTTCTATTGTTTTCTCTCCAGGGCCGTGCAGGCCTGCCCAGCTGCCAGCGATGGCCCCCATAGCTGCCACCTCCTCCCACCCTCACCCATCCGCGATTACTTCGCCTCTGCGCGCCCTGGGCGCTCTGCCGCCCTGCGTCCCCCTGCCGTGCTGCAGCGCGCTCCCTGGCTCGGGTGACGGGACTCAGGGTGAGGGTCAGACGGAGGCTCCCTTTGGATGTCAGTGTCAGTTGTCAGGTAACCGACCGCCGCGGTGGGGTAGGGGCGGGCTCCCGGGGGTGCGGGGATGCCGTGGGCAGGGCTGTCGGCTGCCTCTCTCGCAGGTGGGCTGGGGCAAAGGTGTGGGGGCCCAGGGGAGAGATGCCAAGGCTGATGACACAACTCTACACCGGAGCCCCGGTCCCCATTGGTCAGGTGGTCCTCCCCCCGAACCATGCCTCCTCCCCTTCCGAGATCTCACTCCCAGTCTCCAAATTTCATCTCTTCCGGCTGTTTAGCTAAAGTTTAATTGGATAACGCTCAACATCTGAGGTTTTCTTCTGCCCTCGCCACTGCTCTCCCCACTCCAGCCACTACCCACCGCCCCCGCCCCGCCCCTCCCTCCAATACAAGGTCAGGAGATGATCCTTTGGTTGTCTGTGTACATCGCCGGAGCCCTCCAAAATGCTGAGTTTCTCTTTGCGAGAATATGTTGCCCATTAACTTTTAGAAAAAAGTTTATCTGGAGGAGCCTTTTAGCTTCGGCTCTGGGAGGGAGTGAAACATTCTGGGGTGTGTGGAGTAAGGGGGGCGGCGCCCACAGGGCAGGGGGCGGGGTTGGCGTAGCCACCTATTATACAGATGGGCAGACAGGGCAATGCAGCTACTCGACCTGTGCTGTGATACCTCCCTTCTCCCTCCACAAACAAAACCCAAACTCTTGTTCCGGCCTGGGGTCCCTGGAATGTGCAGGCGGGGACCCCTCATCCCAGCCTCTCCTGCTTAATATCTCGGCAGAGCCTGATGTAAAAGACACTGAGGCTGCAGGAGCCTTGATGCTGATACAGACATGGGTGGTGGCGGGTGCCCCGCAGGGACCAGGAAAGGACAGGGTGAGTGCCCCGCCAGGGCAGGTTCCGTGTGTCCCTGCTTTGGCACTAGGCGTGTTGCTGGCTTTCTCTTGACTCGAGCACTGAAAAAGAGACTTGTGTTTTTTGGGGGGCAGGTTTTACTTTTAGCTGAAGCTGTCCCAAGGGGTGGCCCCTGTTAGAGACGCAGCTCTGCAGAGGACCGTGGGCAGCCCAGCCCCAGGCCTTCCTGCTGGTGGGATGGTGGCCTGAAGCCTTCGGTGCCCCTTCCTGTGACAGATGCTGATGTCATAGGTACTGGGCTTGGGTCCTGAATGCACAGAGCAGAGACTGAATCACCCAGGAAGGCATCTGCACAGTTTGCAAAGAGGGTGGCTCCCTGTCCCGAGCCGCCCGGGTGCCCAGGGCGATGGGGCATTCTGTCCTAGCTCCGTGGGTCTGTGCTGTGACCCCTGCTTGCTGAGTGCAGGGCACCTACTCCGTCTGGGTGGCTGCATGGCTCTCTTGACTTCCCGTAATTCGTGCTGCAGCTGTTGGGCGGGGGGTCGTACTGTTGACGGTCAGCCTGAGTGTTCATGACTGGACTCGGTCAAGTTGGTGCAGGAACAGGCTCTCCCTGGCAGTGGAGTTGCCTAGGGCTTGGCTCAGCCTTCCGCTGTGCTTAATCTCTGGCTCTGCTTAGAAGCTATGGCTGAGCGCGAGTTAATTAATCCCTTTTTACAGATGGGAAAGCCAAGGCTCAGGGGTGGGGGGGCCAGTGGCTGGGCCGGGCTGCGACCTGGGATTTGCCACCAGGCCGTCTCCCAACAAGGCCACCCCTCTTCCCACTGGGCCATGCCCCTCTGCTGACGTCCTGGGGAATGTTCTTACTCTGTCCCGCTTAGCCACAGTGCAGCCTGCTTTCCTTGTAGGGAACGTGAACTGAGGGCCTACTGTGTGCTGCCTTGTACTAGGCATGTGGTGTGCCTTCTTGAATTTAATCCTCACAGTCACCTTAGGAGGTAGCTTTCCTGTTCCCACTTTGTGGATGAGCCCCGTAGACGTGAGGTATCGAGGCTCCCATTCATGCGTTCACTCATTCGTTCACTCATTCTTGTGCAAACTGAGGTGCAGTTGGCGGGTCCCAGCCCTCCTGTAACTTTTGCAGTGTGATGGGCCAGGTGGTGGAGCGGGAATGGGGACCAGAGGGAGGGGCTGGGAGGGCAGAGGTGGGCTTTGATCCCCGGCCGCCCATCCTGCACCCGCTTCCCCTTTGGCCTTGGCTCACCTGGCTCAGAGGCCTTCCTGGACTTCAGAACTTGATGCCATCAGGGCTCAGAACTTGGGAGCAGCCCCTGTGGTTGTTGGCAGTGCTGGGGGGGGCGGGGCGAGATGGGGCCGTGTCTGTCCCTTGGATCCCTGGGCCTCTCCTCATGGCCTGCTCAGGGGTCGGCTCTCAGCTTCGGACGCTCTGCCCCGATCCCTAGTCCCACTCTTTCCTCCTTGGGTCTGCGGTAATTAGCCTGGGTCAGGTTGTGCCATCATGTTTTCAGATCAGTGTCAGTACCTGAAAAATATCCTATTCCAGTGATGCTTGTCCCTTTGTGGCTTCTGTCCCTGGCACTGGACTGTTTGCTAAAGTGTTTTTAGTGCCTGTTTAATTAGTAGTTTGAAAGGAGTCATTAAATTCCCAGTAACCCGTTAGGAAGAAGCGGTCCTCTGTAAAGACGGAAAGGGGCTGCCGTCCTTAACTTTGTTTTGTCCCTTTTTGGATCAGGATGCACTGAACCTCTGTCTTCAAATTAATATGGGAAACCCTGGTGTAACCGTGTTCACCCAGGTTAATCGCATGCCTGTGAATGCATTCAAGGTTATTTATAGGAGGATGAGATTTTATGGGGGCGAAAACCACACAGGTGTGTGTGTGTGTGTGTATACCTTTCCCTCTGGGAGCATCCTAAACAGCCCTGCCTCCCAGGACCCCAATGCCAGACCTTCTGATCGTCACAGGAAGGAGAAGGGACTAGGGGTCCCCTTTGCTTTATGCCTGTTGACTTGGGGGTGTTCCTGGAAACTGAAATGTGTTCCCTGGGAAATTCCACATACGAACTTCTCCAAGGTGCCTGGGGAGTCAAAGGTCTGGGGCTCTGGTCCGGACCCTGACTCCACCTGGCTGGTGACCTTGAATAAGTCATTTCCCTTCTCTGGACGTCAGTTTCCCCTTCTAGCCTTGCCAGGTGGCGCCTGTGGTAAAGAACCCGCCTGCCAATTACGAGATATAAGAGATGTGGGTTTGATCCCTGGGTCGGGGAGATCCCCTGGAGAAGGGCATGGCAACCGACTCCAGTATTCTTGCCTGGAGAATCCCTTGGACAGGGGAGCCTGGCAGAGTCGGACACTACTTAAGTGACTTAGTGTGTGTATATATATATATATATATATATATATATACACACACATATATACATATACATATATATATATATATGTTTGTATATATGTGTCCGACTCTTGTGACCCCATGGACTGTAGCTCTCCAGGCTCCTCTGTCCATGGGGTTTTCCAGACACGAATCAGGCACTGGGTTTCCATTTCCTTCTCCAGGGCACTTTCCCAGACCAGGGATGGAACCTGTGTCTCCTGCATTGGCTGGCAGATTCTTTAGCACTGAGCCACCAGGGAAGCCCATGTGGTACATGCTGCTGCTGCTGCTGCTGCTGCTGCTAAGTCGCTTTAGTCGTGTCTGACTCTGTGCGACCCCATAGACGGCAGCCCACCAGGCTCCCCCGTCCCTGGGATTCTCCAGGCAAGAGTACTGGAGTGGGTTGCCATTTCCTTCTCCAGTGCATGAAAGTGAAAAGTGAAAGTGAAGATGCTCAGTCGTATCCGCTCTTTGCGACCCCATGGACTGCAGCCTACCAGGCTCCCCCGTCCCTGGGATTTTCCAGGCGAGAGTACTGGAGTTGGGTGCCAGTGCCTTCTCTGCATGTGGTACATGTGTAGCATTTAAAAGCAAGGCTCCTCTCTCATACTGATCTTCAGTTTCGATTCCTGAGATGCTGGGGTTGCCTGTGTGGGATTTGGCTAGGGCTCCCGAGGTGGGGCTGGGGTTTTCAGAGAACCACTGGGTTTTGGACTCCCAAACCTTTCCCTGTTCTGAGGCTTCCATGATGGGGAGGCAGTCATTAGAGAGAGTATCAGACTGCAGAGTGAAGACTGCTTTGTCCTGTATAGCTGTGTGACCTTGGACAAATCATTTCTACCCCTCTGCCTCAATTTCCTCACCTGTAAAATGGGGTCATTGAAAGCATGTTCTGAAGTTTGGATGAGGTCATGCTCGCCAGGTGCTGAGAACAATGCCTCTTGCTGAGCGAACCCTCCAGACATTCTGATTCATGCACAAGCAGGATGAGTCTCACATCATTATATCATTACCTGCCTGGCTCCATTTGGAATCTTACTTGAAGCTGGATCCCTAGTTTCCATTCTTAAAGGCATTTAGCCTCTTGGCTGGCTCAGGCGGTGTACCAGCTTTGGGAGGTGGTGAAGGAACCGAGAAACTTCATTGCATATTTAAAAGCCGCAAATGGTCATCAGCCACAGTGATTAATACATGCGCTTGGTGAAGTTCAAGGTCTCCAGCAAGAACACACAGGATCCCGGCTCGGGGAAGTGAAGTGTTTGGATTTAATAGAAGGAGTCAGTTGCAGTCATTAGTATATGCTGAAATCACAGGGCAATCTTGTAAAGTTAAATTCAATTTACTTTTCTACTGAAATTGTGCTTGCTGTGTTATTTAACCAGTCTGGGGTTTCTTGGCATGGGTTAAAAGGACAATAAAGATAAAAGAATACCTGTAAGTAAATAGTAGGGTTTCACAGTAGAATCTATCGTTTTTCTCCTCCTTCAATTATATCCCAGTGTTCATTTTGTGTTGGTTTTTATAACTGGAGCCTTCCAATGGGACGCCGTGAAGGAGACCACCCTAGCTGTGGAAGCTTGATGCAATTAATACAGTCTGTCTGGAAAGTGGTCTTATTTCTGGAAGTTTTATGTTAATGATATGGTCTGCGCTTTGCACATTTCATACTAGAACGAGAAGCAAGCCGTAGTTTCATTTCGGACTGGGTTTGATTAACACCGGAGGATCAGTGGGCAGCCACAGGGCGACGTGGACCAAGATGGCAGTGCTCATCAGGCCCCCGCTGGGGCACCGCCTCCATTCTGGGGCGGGGGTGGGTGCAGAGGCGCACTGCTGGGGCATGGGGGCCTCCATGGAGACCTTGGAGGGAGGGGTGAGTATGGGATGAGGAAGAGAAGTTGAGTGTGGGTGCACGTGTGTGGACAGAAGCCCTCTGTCCCGGAAGGTTCCAGACACACCTTTGCCTTTCTCCTGATTCTCGCTGCAGAGTCACGTGCCTTGTGGGGTCTTTCTGGGCTCACCAGGTCCCAGGGGCTGTGGTGGGGTTGGCTCACTGTTGGAGGAAGGGCTCTCAGGGGAGTTATTAAAAATGTAAAGAGTCATCTGTATGCCCTGCGCTGATGTCTCCATCGCTGGAGGGGGCCGGCTGTCCCACCGTCAGTGGTGACTGGCGTCTGCTCTGGTGTCTGTCTGCCGGCTTCCTGGGGGCTGCACGGCTCCCCCGGTCAGAGGAAGCCGCCCCTCCAGCCTGGGGGAGGTGGCCAAGGGCAGCAGTGCTTGAGTGGACTCCAGGGAAGTCCCCTGTCCCCCAGAGCTGCAGACCCAGATCTCGACACCACCAGGCATCAGAGGGGGTTTGAGGGCCAGGAGGGGCCCATGCTGCCTAGTAGGGGTCTGGGGCACCTACTCATGTGACTGTCCTTAGATAAAAGGGGGGTCCCAGCAACATCCCCAGTGGAGACTGCTGCACTGCCTCGCCAGATTCCACTTGCCTCTCCGAGCCGGCCCTTCAGACGTTCTGAAGGCAGAGCTAAATCAAAGAATTCTGTTCAAAATCCGCACAAGATGTTGCTGTTTTTCTGCTCTGACAGGAGAGGCATTTGGAAGTGCAGTTTCTTTCTTTCTTTCTTTCCTTTTTTTTTTTTTTTATAGCTGTCTTAAAAAGGAGTTTGGCTGTTTAGCACAGCTGGTGCTCATTACATTATGCACTGGCAATAAAATAGCATGTGTAATTAATTTTTAATGCAGCGCTGGGTGCAGCGCTTTAAAGCTGTTAGTGGATGAGAAGGACCAGCACTGGCCACCGACATCACAGATCTCAGAGCAGGGCGGCCACGTTCTGCAGCTTGAAAGGAAATCCAAACAGGGCGGAGGAGGCTGGGCGCCCTCTGCATGGATGGAGTGGCCCAGAAATGGGTCTGCCTCCAGTGACCTGAAGACTTGAGTTAATTTTTTAATGATCTGGGACCAGGGGTTCTGAGAGATCATCTTACCCAACCTGTTCATCGTCCGGAGGGGGGGCACCGAGGTATAGATGGGGGAAGAGGCCACAAGATGTGCTGTGGCACAGCTCTGTCCTTCCCCAGCCTCTGCCCACTAGACATCACTGCCCGTCTTGAGTTCATATTGGAAACTGGAGAGGGAAACTTATCATCTAGCTGAAGCCATGTGATACGTGCAGTTAGATTTGGCAGCTGCTAGAATTTTTGTTTTGGGGAGCCCTGAACCTAGCCTCTTGGACCCCCAGTTTTGCCACCTGCGGTGGGGACCTGCGTCCATGCGTCCCAGCTTTGAGACTTTCTGTCATTGTCCTTTGATTGCTGGCTGCCCTGTCCCTTCTGTGGCTCATCTCTTCTGTGGCATGGATTTATGCTTGAAATTAAATGCCATTGTGGACACACATTGGTGGAAGTGCTGCAGGCATCGTGGGAGGCTCCAGAGACGGAACCGCGCTCGTTCCTTGTTCTCAAGGTGCGCTGGTGTTACTATGTGACCCTGGGCTAGCCGCTGTCTTTCTCCAAGCCTCAGTTTACCCATCTGAGAAATGGGAACCCTAGAAGTACCCACTCTTCATCCCTGCCTTGGAGGGTCCCCTGATTGGCCTCCATCCTGGGGTGGTCACAGCTGATTGCCAGCATGTGGGGAAGCACAGACAAAGGGAAGTTTGGGGGGCAGGAAGGAGAAGCCTGGCCTTGGGTGCTCTGTACTCCGGTGACTTGGTTGCTATCTCTTTGAACGTCTGTCCTGGGAGGTTTTCTTAGCAGGAATGAAAGAGGAGGAAGGCCCAGTGCCATCACTGCCCCTAAGACTTGCCACTGTGTCTCAGGGGCCTGACAGGACCCAGCACCTTTCTGGGCACCGTATGTACCTCACTCAGGCACCCATCCTCGTGACACCTGGAAGGAAAGGCAGCCACATCCTTTCTGTTTTGCAGATTTTTTTTTTTTCTCTTTAATGTGACATGTGGGATCTTAGTTCCCGGGCCAGGGACTGAACTTGCAGCCCTCTGCAGTGGAAGTGCAGCGTCTTAACCGCGGGGCCACAGGGAGTCCAGCCCCATCCTTTTGCTCATGAGGATACTGGGGCTCAGAGAGGCTGCGCAACGCACCAGGGCTCACACAGCACACAAAGAGCCGAACTGAGACTGGAACGTGGGTCTGGCCCACCCTGGAGTCGTGTTCTGGGCTGTCCCTCCAGCTTTGCCTTGTTGGGCTGCTTGGTGGCTCAGAGGCAGGCGACAGAAAGGCAGGTCACCCATGGGAAGCCAGGTCGCGTTCGGATATGGTCCTGGGAGAGTCCCCTGTGTCTTCCTTCCTCCGAGGGTCATGCCGCTGCCTGATCTGGGCTGGACGTGGAGGTCCAGGAATGAGCGCCCTGGGGACTCTGCCCTGGAGGACCTCACAGTGGTGGTGGGGGGTGGACAGACACTGGGAGGCACACCCTCCTTAAGGCCTTTCTCTGCTTGAGGGAAATTACGCAACTGGGCTCGTGGGAGCTGGGAGGGTCTCGGAGGACCACTGGGTTCTCCTCGTGGAGGTGAGGTGGGTGGGGACAGACTCCTTCCCAGGCGTGGCCGGGTGACAGATGTGTGCGTGGGGATCCCACTGACCCCATGAGCCCCCCTGTAGCCCCAGCTGGCCCCCAAGGGGTCCGACTTGTTAGTGACTTATGAAAGCACAGAGTATCGAACCCTCAGACCCCCCATGGGGAAGTTTTGACATTGAAGACGAGGCCTGGAGTGTGGGGAAAGATTGTGTCATCAGATTGCCCTTGAGTTCCTTCACGTGCCAGGTTGGCTTGGAGCCCCTTCTCAGTCTTCCCAGCACTTGAGTTGGCCCGGCCCTCTGGAGCTGGTGGACGCTGAGACCCCACAAAGGCGTGCTCACATCTGTGAGCGCAAGCAGACTGAGGCACGCGCGAGTGCGATGCGCTCCTGTTTTTGCACGTGGTTTCCTGGAAGCAATTTCTCCTCCAGAAGAAACCCACTTTTGTCGTCCTTATAGCTGGAGGTGTTCGTGGCTGCTTTTTTTTTTTTGGTAGGGGGAACAAGATGTCCTTGACTTTTCAAACCCGAGGGCCGGGCGGGGCAGAGGAGGGACTGCGTGCTGTACATATTTCACAATCAAACCAAAATCGTCTAAACCATGAAATAAAGTTTATCCAAACATAATCAGGGCTGGCCAATTTAATCCAAAAAGCAGTGGGAAGAAACCCTTGGCGGGCAGGGGTCCCTCTGTGGTGTTCTGCCACCCAGCGTTGTACCGGCGGGGGTGGGGGGGTGGAATCTGTAGCCTGCCCGAGGCGCCCACCCCCTCCTTGGGGGCGTTATTTAATAATAATCCGAGAGCCGGGGTGGGGGATGACGTGTGACCATGTGTGTGGTCGGGGTGGGGGAGGCGACCACGGTGAGTTCCTCTCCCTTTGGGGTCCTTACGTGCAGCAGGGGGCCATCAGGTCACGGCCAGGTCATCATTTCTGTGTGTCCCTCCCCCCCTACTCCCCAGCCTCAGGCTCTCTGCTGGGGGCCTTCCCACACACTTAAGGATCTCTCTTAGGAAGGTAACCTACTCTGTAGGTCACCCGTGAGGTGACCTCGACTAGAGAGGTGATTTGACTTGCCTCACATAGCACAGCTGCCAGAGGGCAGAGGTGGGATTTGAACCCAGGTCTCCTTGGGTGTGGGGGCCACACGCTGCTCTTCTCCCTTTCTGGCTCTGGACTGCCCACCCCTCTGGCCTTCCACCTGGCACGTGTGAGGGAGAGGGGCAAGGTAATGAATCAGGGGAGCCGCTCGGGGCTGGCCCAAGCCTGGGCCGATTGGAGGACCTGTGTTTTATGGTTTCAGCACGAGGGGTCAGAGGGCTCGGGAGTTCTTCTCCAAGGAGGTCAATGCAACAATGGAGTCACTCCCTGCAGAGACGGGAGCAGTTGGAATCTTTTCCTAAGCCCAGACATTTTTAATGATGGCCTTTTGTTCACGACAGGTGAGGAAGGGCTGGTGGGACCAGGCTCTTGGCGCCTGAGTCGGCCTTGGAGCCGTGTGTAACCAGTGTTTCCTGATGCAGGCGCCCTCTTCGTGAATTTCCTGGTGTTTTATGAACCAGCATCCAGTTTTTTCTTACTTCCCTGGTGGCTCAGTGGTAAAGAATCCGCCTGCCAATGCAGGAGATGCAGGTTCCATCCCTGGGTCGGGAAGATCCCCTGGAGGAGGAAATGGCCACCCACTGCAGTATTCTTTGCTTGGAAAACTCCATGGACAGAATAGCCTGGTGGGCTCCAGTCCATGGGGTTGCAAAAAGAGTCGGATGTGACTTAGTCAGTGAGCTGGCATGCACAATTCTCTCTTGCTTTAACAGCAGGGAAACCATGGCCTGAGGACCCACTGTGTGCTCGGGCTGCATACAGTCGTCTCCACCGATTCTTTCTCACAACAGTGTGAGGCTGTGTGTGTTGAAAATATTTTTTTATTATTGTGGTAAATGACACAAAGCATGAAATTTAGCATCTTAATCATTTTTAGTCAAGTGGCATTAAGTCCATTCACCTCCTTCTACTACCATCACCGCTGTCCATCGCGGGCACTTTGTCACCCCAGATCGAAACTCTGCCCATCCGCCCCGCTCCCAGCCCGCAACCACCTTTCACTCCTTCCTGTCTCTCTGAACTTGACCGCTCTGCGGGCCTCCCGTGAGTGGAATCATGCAGTACTGGTCTTGCGGGTCACTCAGCACCGTGTCCTCAAGGTTCATTCATGTTACGGCATGTGTTCGGATCACCTTGCTTTTTATCTATCCTTTTAAACTTTGCTTTGCTGAAGTATAGTTGATTTACAATGTTCTCTGAGTTGCAGGTGTCCAGCTAAGTGGTTCAGTTGAGTGCATGCCTATACCAATTCTCCTTCTGATTCTTTTCCCGTATGTGTTATAACCTTCCTGTTGAAGGCTGACTCATACTCACTGTGTGGATGGACCACGGTTGAGCCATTCATCCTGTGCTGGACACTGGTTTATTTCCACCTCTGGCTACCGTGCATAGTGCTGCTGGGAACGCGGGTGTGTGCGTAATGGTTGGAGACCCTGCTTTCAGGGTGGTCGAGTACCCAGGGTGGAATTGCTGGATCACACGGTAATTCTGCTCATTGAGGAAACACCCACCTGTTTCCCACGGCGTCTGCATCCTCTTACATTCCCGCCGGCAGTGCTCAAGGGGCCCAGTATTTCCACCTCCTCACCCGTAGCTGACCGTTGGGGTTTATAGCTGAGGACTCCAAGCCTCAGGGATGTGGACACCAGCTGGCCCAGGTTATGTGGTTAGTAAACCTGAGAGTCCGGGCAGGAACCGGCGTCCGGACTCAGACTTGGTGCCTGCGGCTGTGGTCCTGGGCCAGTGTCTTCGGTCCCTTTGAGGGTCTCTAACGTCACTCGTAAAGGCTTCCCCACAGTGGCCCCATCTGCCCGGGTGCTGGTTTTCAGCGGTCAGCTACGCATTCTGTTAGCTTGAGCCTTGGGGGGAAGATTTGCAAATGGACAGTTTACACTGTCCTTTCTGCTGTGTCCTTAGGGTGTTGATTTGGGTTCAGGTCAGCAGGAAGAGCGTGTATTTAGGGTGGGGACCCTTGGGGGCCAGGGAGAGCCGGCTGGTGTCTGAGGGTCCGCGTGGCCCCTCTCTGAACCTCTCCTGTCTGCAGGGGTCCTCGTCACACCAGCCTTGCTGGCATGGGAGGGGTTGAAGAACAGGCATCCTGAGCTGGACTGTGGGCAACGCCCTGCGTCTGCTCCTCTGATCAAGAGGCCTCGGGTCCTTGTTAAAGGCGGAAGAGTGAACGTGTTAGTCTCTCAGTCGAATCTGACTCTTTGTGACCCCGTGAACTGTAGCCTGCCAGGCTCCTCTGTCCATGGGGATACTCCAGGCAAGAATACTGGAGTGGGTTGCCATACCCTCCTCCAGGGGATCTCCCGGGCCCAGGGATCGAACCTGGGTCTCCTGCATTGCAGGTGGATTCTCTTCCTCCTGAGCCACCAGGGAAGCCCTGGTGGGATAGGGTGGGGGTTATCACGCAGAGCTGTGATCTCTCTCTGTGGCCCTAGGATTGCTGAAGCAAATGACCACAGTCTGGGTTCCTTCGAACAGTAGAAGTTTGTTATTTCACAGTTCTGAACGCTGCCAGTCCACAAGCGCGGTGTCAGTAGGGCCGCGCTCCCTCCAAAGGGGAGAATATTCCAGCTTCCGGGGGATCCAGGCGTCCCTTAGCTTGTGGCCGCATCCTTCCTGTCTCTGCCGCTGTGGTCACGTGGCCTCCTCCTTGGGGATCTGTCTGCTCTCTGGGATAATTAAAATGAAAAGGGCAACTGTCATTGGGTTTAGAGCCCACCCGGATAATCTGGGATGATGTCGTCTCACATCCTGAGCTTAATTCTGTCTGCAGTGACCCTTTTCCCAAATAAGGTCACATTCACAGATTCTAAGGATTTGGTTAGAAACATCTAAGAACGCTTCATTTCAGGGGTGGCCATGCAACCCACAACACGTCCCCTTCCCGGGTTGTGAGCCCCTCCAGGGCAGGAACCCCAGTTTGGTGCCCTCTGTGAACTCCCAATGCCTGGCACAGATTCAGGCACAGGCAGGGCACCCCCCCCAAATGTGTGGTGGATTGAACTTGGAGCTGACCTTCAGTGGAATGACCACATGTTCTTTTCCCCAGGAGGCGATGATTCTCTGACAGGGTCCTCTCTGGACAGCACTCAGACCTTCGTGGTTTATGGAAGGCTGTGCGCCCCTTGCCCCCTACCCCCCCCCAATTCTGGCCTCATGCCAGTTCAGAACACACATATTAACAGAGGGGGTGGCTTTAAAAACTAGTCTGCAATGACTGTTATGAGACAAAAAATTAGTAGAGTTGAATAGAAGCTAAAAATAGCTGGACACATACTTGCCTATAATCTTATTATTTTTTTTTAAAAGAAAATACAATTATTTTTGTAAACCGCCTCTAAGAAGCCAGGAGTATTTTTAGTGTGCATCTTCTAAGACGTCCAGCATCTTTTTAGGAAGACGCACATGTGTGATGTCACCATGTCAGGCTGCAGGGGCCTTGGGAGCAAGGCGGGTCGTGGGTGAGTGAGAGCGTCGGCAGCCCAGCCGTGTAGCCGTGCGGGTCTTTGCTGGGAGGATAGTCCCTGCGTGGCCTGACTGTGACCACACCTGGTCCACTGGGAGGACTGACGCTGGTTCAGCTCTGGGACCAAGATGGTCAGGGCTGTGATAATCCGGGTCTGAGTGGACCTGCAGGAATCACCAAGACCAGAGGGAAAACGTTCCGTGGCGTTTTCACTCAGAGCCAAACGTTGCCTCATGTAATTTTCTCCCTGGTTTTTCCCATTGCCTCTGCCAGGGTCCTGGGGCCTGGCACAGACTCCGTAATAGAAGGCCCTGAGTGTTTGTGCCTTGGTGTGTATTTGTGTGTATGTGCCTGTATGTGAATGTGTGTCGTTGTGTGTTCATGGGTACGCGTGTATTTGTGTACACGTGAATGTTGTTGTTTAGTGCTAAGTCGTGTCTGACTCTTTGAGACTGTTGAACTGCAGCCCACCAGGCTCCTCCGTCCATGGGATTTCCCAGGCAAGAATACTGGAGAGGGTTGCCATTCTCTTCTCCAGGGGATCTTCCTGACCCAGGGATCAAACCTGTGTCTCCTGCATTGAAAGGCAGATTCTTTACCATCTGAACCATGTGGGAAGCCCTATATGTGAGGGTAGGTAAGTGTATACGTGTGTGTTCATATGTGAGTCTATGTGTCTGTACGTGCATTTGGCTGTACATATGTGTGCGTGTGTGTACATGTCTGTGCATATGTGTGTGTGTGTGGTGGCATGGAAGCACTGTCAGCATAGAACAGGGCCCTCCCCTGAGCCCCTGTTTCGCCCAGGACTGGGTGTTTATGGTGGAGACATTTCTGATTATTTTTCCTCCCTGAACTTTGCAGTTCTTCCTGGATCGCGGTGTGTGTGATCAAGTTTCAGCTGTGAGGCCCGCTGAAGACTTTGAGGGCAAGTCTCTCCCTGTGGATGAAGTGCCCTTCTCTGGGCCTTATGGAGGAGACTGCGTCCCTAGCCCCACCCCAGTCTCAGAGGGAGCCCGAAGTTCCCAGTCCTGGGAAACCTGGCCAGTCTGGAGGGTGCCCCATCCAGGAGAGCGTGCTGGGGTGAAGGGGGTGTCCAACTTTGCCCTTGGAGAGCTGGGTTCAAAGTCCCGACTCTGTTAGGGGTGCTTTGCTAAATGCTCACTGTGGGCTCCATCCTCAGTATCCCTCAGCCCAGCCCTGTGAGGAGGGCAAGCTGTTATCCCATTTTGCAGACTTGGAAACCAAGGCGAGTCTGACTTCAGAGCCCTTAACCGCTTGATTAGACTTGAGAACCATCCCTGCTTTATCAACTCTATACTGGCTTCAACTGCAGATGATATATGAAAGGGAGGGGTAGTAGCAGGTATTACTCTACTATTTTTATTGTTGCTGTAACTCTACTTATTATCACAAGGCTTACCATTGCCGTTTCCCCGGGTGGAGGGACTCCAGCACCCACGTGGCTTTCCCCCGGTGGCCGAGTCCTGCCTCCTGTTGCCTCTGGTTTCCAGGAGGACCGTTTTCATCCTTCCAGTGCAACGGGCATTCTTCCCTTGCATCGCTCAGTCCCTCCTGCGTCTCCACCTCCCTTTTCAGTCTGTGTGTATTTGAGGTTTGATAATCTTTCTCCTCTAATCGAGATAATGAACACAGTATTTCCAGAACCGCTGCACTAAAAGTCAAGTGCAAAGTGATGGTTTTCATTTCTTGTTCTCTCTCTTTCTCTCTCTCCTCATATGCATCTCTGAAAGGAGGGATTGGCTGAAAGCAAACAGCTAATAACCTATGGATTTATGGAGCCAGCGCAAGCCCAGCTTAATAAGCTTTTATACCTGGAACCAGCGTTCTGTCTCTTTAAGTTGAGACTCCAACTTGCTTGGTATTTTACAGTGCCTGGTTTCATTTATGCTGGAGCCAGACTTACTATGTGAGAGCCGTCCGCATGCTGGAATTAGTCTTAAGCTTGCTTCTGTGGCGTTGCCAAATTCCATGTTTGTGTTTTATTTAGAATTCTTTTCACGGCCAGCCGATTCTGTTCCGGCGCACACAGGCGCTCTCGCGCCCCACGGAGAAAATAAGCAAGCTTGCGTTTTCCTTGGCAGAGGCCGTGGCCACAATAGACTGCGGTCTCCGAAACATTTTTTAAAAGCTATTTTAACCCATAACAGATGCATAAAGTCGGCACAGGCATGCCAGTTTTCTTAGTTTTAATTAAAAAATAATTACAGTCTAATGGGATGTAAGTGACACATTTGGATGAATGGTGGGTGACATTATCGGCAACTTATAAATGAGTGCCTCTCCCTTGGCCTGAGCAGAGGTGGGGAAGAGTTGGGGAGGGGGTCTGGGTATCTGTTCTCCGTTGCAAGGTCGGGGCAGGGGTGGCGGCCCCCATCCTGGTCACCGTTGGGTCCCGTGGAAACCTCGGTGAGTGGTGCACAGGATATAGAAGGGACCCTGGCTGCAACTGGCCGGGTGACAGAGCTGCCAGGATGCGGCAGTGAGCATCTGAGGACCTGTGGTATCTTGGAGCATCCTGTGTCTAGTCATGCTTGATGGGAAATTCTCACCTGCGGGGCCCTTCCGTGGTGTGATGGTGGTACTCGGGTGCTGTGGCCTCAAGCTAGCTCGCTTGATCTCTCCTCCCCTTCAGGAACCATCCCTCAGCTGGAAGCTGTGGGCACGGGGACCTGCTGGGGCCATGTAAATAAGAACATACAGCTGGGATGGTAAAGAGGCAGGATAACAGGGGCCTGCCAGGTACCGCTGCTTGCAGAAATCTGCACCCCAGATGCTCACCATGGGTCCAGTTTTTCCGTAAAATTCGATGCTCATTGGAATCTGGAGCAGAGTTGGGCCGGTCTGGAAGGTCCCTGGGAGGCAGGGACGTTGTGGGTGTGGGCACAGGGACTGAGCCAGGAGGGAGGGGTTGGGCGTTTCTCCAGCTTCTCGTCATGGAGGTGGGAAATCCCACCTCCACTAACTAGATAGCTGGTGGGTGGTGACAGGTTACTCTGACCTCTGAGCCCTGGTCCCATGGGCCCCTGTTGTGTGTGAGGACCAGTGTCAGGCAGTGAGGGGGTGGGGAGTTTGGGCTCTGTCTCCTGGAGCCGGTGCTGCTGGGAGGACGGTGCCTCGGGCTCTAGGCACTGAGCCCTTCTGTCTTCAGGAGGTGCCGGGAGCTGCATCATCTGGAGCCTTCGGGCATCAGGAGGAAGATGCCCTTGTGCCTGTCGTGCTGGTGGGCAGCCTCGCATCCTGCCCACGCGGTGCGCTGTGCCAGGGGCCCTCCCTGCGCAGGGTTGCCAGGTGCCTCCAGGCGGGCCAGCCTGAGCAGTGCCTCCGAGACGGGAAGGGCTTGGTCCCCGGCCACCCCATCGAGTTAGGACCTGCCTGGTGGACCTCAGACCGCACCCTTTCCTCTGACACCCTGGCCTCTGCCCAGGCCCATGGAGGGTCCACCCGGTGGCTGACGGTGGATTCTGGGAGGCGGCGGGGAGGGGACCAGCTAGGGAAATCTTTATTTTTACTCTCGAGGTGGCGGTACTTGTTGTCAGCGGAGCAAAATGAGTGTTTCTTAGACAATGTTTCCCGGAGCCCAGATTCCTCAGAAGTGAAAATTAAGTTCCTCTATTAAATCATGAGTCATACCAGCCCAGATGAGAGTTGCTTTGGCGTTCCTCGAATTTTTGGAAGGGAAACCTCGCATTCACGTTAATCCTTTCAATTACACCTTATTGCTGAATAATCCGCCGGGCGTTCTGCATCGCAGCCCTCTGCCATCTGATTACAGTCGGGGCTTTGCAGGCGGCACCTGAGCAGAGCAGACCCGGGGCCCCTCTTTCCCTGGGTGTCAGGGCACCTAGGTTGGCACGGCCCTGCTGTTCAGCGCTCCAGGGCCTCCTGCTTTCCTGGACTCATTGCACACCCACTGCGAGGTCTCGGGGATCTAATTGCTGCCAATGATTAATGTCCAGTTGAAAAGACTCCCTATCTTGTCTGCTTATGTGAATTGGAAGCAGATGGGCGTGGGGTGCAGTGGGCTCCCTGCTCCGTGCCTGGCCCCGACACAGAATCTCAGGGTCCCCTCTCCCTCATGTGTTTCCTGCTCAGGTGGTGGGTGCAGAAAACAGGCTAGGTTTTGTTCCCTCTAAGAAACTGGTCTTGGGAGTTTCCTGGTGGTCCAGTGGTTAGGACTCTGCTCTTTAACCACTGGATCCTGGGTTTGAGCCCTGATTGGGGAAGTAAGATCATGCAAGCTTCCAAGCGCAGCCTGAAGTAAAAAAGAGAAAGCGAACAAGAAACTGGCCTCTGGATTTGGTATATCTTTCTTGGGAGTTTCCAGTGTTCAAGTCCTAAACCAAGGTGGAGAGGTGTCCCTGGAGGGAAGGGGTGGACCCAGAGACTTCTTGTCTGCACCCCACTTTGGGGGAACAACACCAAGGCGGGCGGGAAGGATGGAGAATGCAGTGAGGCTGGGGTTAGCAACCCGGGCTGTGGTCTCCTGTGCTGCCCACCTGCTCACCCTCTCACCAGGGGCCCGGGCAACAGGCGGGCTGGCCTCCAGCCCCACATGTAGCTTGCAGGGGCAGGGAGGGAGGGAGGCGGGGTCCTCGGGGGAGTCTTGGCTGGGCCCGGGCCGGGTAAACGGCAACCTTGCATATTGAAGAAACCTGAGATTTGAGCCCCGTAGGGTGCAGCTGTCAGACCAACCTGGAGTTGCGTCTCCGGCTTGGGTGCACCGCTTGATTTTTTGGAAATTTAGTCTTTGTGTGTGTGAGTGTGTGTGAGGGGTCCATTCTGCTTCCGCTTCCCTTTATTCTGCAAGGTGCTCCAGCCTGCCCACTGCTCAGGTGAACCCCCGGGTATGAGGATGGTGCTTTGGGACACATTTGAGACAGACCGAGATGGAAGGGGACAGGGAAGATGGACCTGAAGTTAGTGACCAGC
The DNA here is from genome assembly GCF_029378745.1 of Bos indicus. Lineage (NCBI taxonomy): Eukaryota > Metazoa > Chordata > Mammalia > Artiodactyla > Bovidae > Bos > Bos indicus. The sequence goes on along the minus strand of NC_091780.1, from coordinate 64,291,611 downwards.
ATAGGGGAAGATTCTTGCTTTGGAATTGGACATGGAGTATGATTTCTTAAGTTTGGAATCATCACATCTTTGGGGGGATGTATGTGGTGGAGTAAGAGTGGGCACAGGTTCAAGTTCATTTATCTCTGTCAAGTTGAAGTTTCCTGGTTTTATGAGTAAGAAGAAATGTAGACCATGAGAAGCACAGGCTGGCAAAGCAGGTTGTTTATCCATTAAATTTCCCAGAAAATAAACAAGGGTTTAGAAAGGAGGTACCCACGGTGGAGGATGGAACGGTGGGTTAGTGTTTGAAGAGAACCTCTGGGTGGGAAATGGGCCAGCATGTCAGAGCCTTTGGACCCAAAGCAGCAGGTCTATTTATGTTAGGAAGGTCAGCCTGGGGAGTAAGGGCTGTGGACTTGAGTATCCAGAAGGAGGCATGTGCGTGTGCTGCATGTACACATAAGCGTATGTATCCGTGTATCCGTGTGTGTGCATGTCTGTGTGTTTGCATGCATGGATGTGTATGTGTGCATGAATGGTGCGTCCACGCTCCACCCTGAGGACCAGGGTCCGTTGCCGGCTTCTCTGATGCTTTGCGAAGGGCCAGGGAGCAGTGAGACAAGCACAGGACCAAGAGGGAGTGAGGTGCCCAGATGATGCCCTCGTGCACGACCGCGGGCCCTCCTGGGAACCCTGGATCTTTCTCTCCTGGTGCACGCTGGCTGAAAGCACCCTGCTGGTGTGTTCAGGGGCAGAGCTGGGTGAGCAGAGAGCCCTACCGGGGAGTCTCCAGGCGTGGGCCTGTCCTAGCTCTGCCCCTTGCTAACTGGGTGAGGGTGGCCCTTCACCTCGGTCTTGCAGCCTGGGTTCCTCACTTACTGAATGGAGGGGAGGGAGTTACCTAGGTTCCAGTGTGTGCACAGCACTTAGCACGGGGCCTGCCACTGAGGCCCCAGGAAGGGCATCTTTGCCCGTTCTCCTAGGATGATCATCGTCATTGTCGGTAGAGGGGAAGCTGTCTTCTCTTTCTCCACAGTGACCCTGGCTGGGGGTAGCTGGGCTGAGGGAGGGCGTGGTGATGAAGGCTGGGCCGCTGCCCCGGAATCTGCCCCCATGCTGTGTGTGGAGACTCCAGGCTTTAGAGTATCCAAGTGTCCCCTGCTGGACCAATGTGAGCTGCTCTGAGGGGCTCGCCTGGACCTCCTCGTGCCCCTTGGGAAGCTGTGCCCTCAGTACCCTGCTTGGGAGCCCCTGCCCTCTGCCAGCTTCCCAGTTTTGCTGCCTGTGTCTCTACCCTTGAGAGGCCATCTGTACTTTGCCATGAGCCCAGTTCTCAGGATGGTGGTTTCTTGGTCCTTGGGTGCAAGCTGCTTGAGTTCCTCTGGGAGCCTCTTCCAGACCCAGAGTGAAGGGGCTGGAGCCAGGGAGGTGGCTAGCTGAGCAGAGAGGTCTATTCTCCAGGGAGAAAACCTTCTCTGTAAACACCTCTGCAGGCAAGATGGACTAGAAAACCCGTGGCCTTGCGTTTATTGTTGGCTGGTAAAGTTCAGAACTGATGCTTTTGAACTGTGGTGTTGGAGAAGACTCTTGAGAGTCCCTTGGACTGCAAGGAGATCCAACCAGTCAATTCTAAAGGAAATCAGTCCTGAATATTCATTGGATGGACTGATGCTGAAGCTGAAGCTCCAATACTTTGGCCAGCTGATGCGAAGAGACTCTGAGGCTGGGAAAGATTGAGGTAGGAGAAGAAGGGGCGGGCAGAGGACAAGATGGTTGGAGGGCATCACTGACTCAATGGACATGAGCTTGAGCAAGCTCTGGGAGTTGGTGATGGACAGGGAAGCCTAGTGTGCTGCAGTCCATGGGGTCACAAAGAATTGGACATGACTGAGCAACTGAACCACAGTCGTTCAGAGATTTATGAAAATTATAGGCAACTCTTCTTCCTCCCCTCCCTGGTCTTGGCCATTCTTCTGGACCAGCTGTCCCAGCTTTCCTATTTTCTGTTATCCGTGTTCTGTCTGTGTTTATTTCTCCCTGAAGGAATGCTGTTGTCCAGAGATGTGTTAAGATCAGGTGTGTATATAGCACGTGTGCCTGCATTGCCCCTTGCTGTACCCGTGGCAGACATTACTAGTCAATCATAGCACCTCTGTCCTTTGGGCCTGGGCCTGGAAGGGCAGTCACTACTAGTTGACCACATCAGCCCAGAAGTTGAAATTTCATTTCCACCCTGGCATGAGTTTGCTGTGAGGGAATATGATGGGAGAGGAGATGCACCTTGCCCCATTTCCTCATTGCCTGAGGGGAACCTCTGGGTCTTGTGGGTCTTTCTGGGTTCACTGGACATCTTGGAGGAGGTAGTTGAGAGGCCTTGGCTTAAATGTAGTTGTAAAGATGATGGCTGCCCCGCTGTGGGCCGGCGTGTGTTGGGGCCAGTCTGACCCTCTGGGGCAGCGATGCGGTCAACATGCAGAGAGGGAAAGGCCTGGCCTTTTCTCCCACCTCCCAGAGCTGCCGCTGGGCTCTACGCCTTGCTCCAGGCCGCCTGTTGTAGCTTCGTTTGATAAATTACTTGAATGTTCTGAAGGGCACTGACCGAGAGGCAGAGAGGATGGTTGACCTGGCCAGTTCAATCCTGGGCCTCTCTCCTCAGCTGCAGGTGAGCTCATTGGCGTCCTGGCCCCAACCTTGCCCTCCCGGATCTTGCTCTGACTCGGCTGCCTGGAGAAGTGGGAGGCCTGGAGAATCCACCCGAGGCCGAGGATTCCCCTGACCCGGCACCTGGGGACCTGTGTTCGCCGGTCCCTGATTGAGATTACCATGAGCCCTAGGGGGCGGGTGCGGGAGTGCGGCCTCCTGCTTCTTTCTGCTGCTCGTCATAGCTGCTGCGGGCTGGGGAGGCCCTGCCACTGACCTGATCCTGGTCTGGGACTCGGCTTGTTCTGTCACGTGGCCTCCATGGTCTCCAGGGGTTTCCACCCCAGAGCTGTGGCCTGCTCTTCAGTCGCCTGAGAATTCCCTGCTGATGTCAGCGGAGGCTGTATGTTTTGATCAACAAGAAGAGTTTTGGGGTCCAGTAGGAATGTGAGCTGAGAGAGATGGGGGCTCCATGGGGCCCATCTTTCCAACCCTCTACCTCCTGAATCCTCATCATAGCCTCCCTGAGATGCGGTGGCCACTCCCATCTTACAGATGTGGAAACTGAGGCTCAGACAGGTCAAGGATTTCCTGTAGAACCACAAGGGTATGAGGAAGCAGCAGAGGGAGGCTCGTCCCAGGTTTCTAGGGCCCCAGCCCTTCTTTCCCTCCCTCTAGACGTAGTAAAGAATCCACCTGCCAACACAGGAGACACAAGAGATGCCCGTTCAATCCCTGTGTTGGGAAGATCCCCTGGAGGAGGGCATGGCAACCCACTCCAGTATGCTTGCCTGGAGAATCCCTTGGACAGAGGAGCCTGGTGGGCTACAGTCCATGGGATTGCAAAGAGTCGGACACGACTGAGAACACACTCACTCACTCACTCACTCAGACCTGGTTTGAAGCCGCCTCCCTCCTGTGCAGCTGTCTCTGCTCTCTGCCTGCAGGGAGCCGCTCCTTCTCTCCTCTTGGGTGTCCTGGCCTGGCTGCTGGCTGCAGTGTAGGTTCCTGCTTGTGTGTCCCATCTCCGCTCCGCCCCCTGCCCCAAGACTGAGGCAGGGACCACTCAGTCACTTCTGCCTCTCCGACGTGAGCATCCTGCCTGGCTCACTGAAGGGGCCTGCTGAGGTCTGGGGGACGAGTGGGTGGACAGGCAGAGTGGTCCTTCCATCGAACACCCCTTTCTCCCACCCATGGTGCCCTGGGCCAGGAGTGCCTCAAACAAGTCTGGCTGAATTCTGGGTGGAGGCTGTGCCCCCAGCCTCCCTGGATGGGATGGAGGCAGCTGGGCAGGTCACTTCCCAGGCAAGCGCTATTAACCAGAATTCCCAAGTCGAGCCAGAAGGAGCCCAAAAGCCCCTCTCCTCTTGTTAAACACAGCCCCATGCTAGGCTTTGCTTGGGTTAGTCTCCCTGTCTCCGTTGCGAAGGAATGGCTCTTTTATTACCTCTGCACTTGGGGAGAGCTGGAGAAAGCTAGGTGTAAACAGAAGAGCCTGCCAGCAAGCAGTGGCAGCAACCGCCTGATAAACTCCGAGTAAGCAACGCGGTGATTGGTGGACGATGGCCCCAGAGACGCTGGCCTCTGTGGGGGGTAGGCCCCTGTCCACACCTGGGATCCGGGGCTCAGTGAAGTCCCAGGGCCTGTGGCTGACACCCTCGTGACTCCCTATGGGCTTTTCTGCAGGGGGAAGGGATGGCAGCCTTGGCTGAGCTCAGGTTCAAACTGTACTGCTTAGGAGGACAAGGGACTGGACCCTGAGCTCTTGCTTTTAAGTGTCAGGACCCTCCAGGGTGCTCAGGGGGAAGTAAACTTCTCTGGAGCCTCTGGAGTTCACCTCCCAGAGCTGCCGCTGGGCTCCACCCCTCGTACCAGGCCGCCTGTTGTAGCTTCGTTTGATGAAATACTCTAGTGTTCCGAAGGCTGCTGCTGTGACATTGGTGTGAGGGCGTTAGCTCAGGGTGACCCCATCCATGCACCTGGTTTCCAAGTGGAGCTGTGAGATGCTGGAGCTTGGCCAGAACCCCATCGTTCTTCACTGGTGGTGGTTGGGGAGTGTCTGAGCTTGGCCTCCGGGGCTCCTTTCTGGGCCCTGGGTATCTCTGCCCTTTGGCCTGGCTGCACTCTGCCCGGCGAGCTCCGGAGTCACTCTGGGCAACCCATTTACTCCCACAGACACGCATCTCTGGAATGGGATTGGCTCCGCTGGGCGGCACTCAATACACACCTCTGGACTGAGCCCTTCACTGTGCGCCCTTGTGGGGAGGAGCGGGAGGCTCCCAGGGCGTGGGCTGTGTTTGTGTCTCTGTGTTTTGTGTGTCTGTCCCCGGGTCTTATCCCCCAGGCCCTGCCCAGGAGGGTCTGAGTGCATGAGTGTGCCCTTCAGAAGCTGGTAGGGCACTGGAAAAGACCACTAAGTGCCCGGAGCTCACCCAGCTTCATGCAGGGTTTCCTGGTCCAGCAGACTCAGCTGGAGGGAGTTGAGATTCAAAGGGAAGGAATGGGGTTCCTGTCCCTGGGTGAATTCTGAGAATGGGGTCTCTGCAAAGGCTTATCATGGGGTGCAGAAGGACCCCTGTGCTGCAGCGTCTTCCTGTCCCCATGCTCCTTCTCTGTTTAATATTTACACCATAGCTGCTTCCATAACGAAGGAATATGGAGTCTCTTACTGTAAGTAAACCAGTAACAGAAGTGTTAGAATGATGATGAAACAACAGGAGTCCTACCTTCAAGGGATGGGAAAGGTTGTTCTAGTAACCCACACTTCAGTGGAGCACAGACTTTAGTTCTGAGCTTCCTGGCAGCCTTGGCAAAAAGGGAGACATCATGAGTTCTGATTTGTTTATGTAAGGAAGCATAATGGTTTAGGATAGAAAGATTTTTTGCATCAACTTCAAGTCTGGGAGACTTGATCACAGGGCTTTTTTTTTTTTTTTTAGATAAGATAGGGCTTTATCTGAGATAAAGTTCCAGATAGTATGTATTTTAGGCTCTGTAGGCCCCAACCGTCTCTGCTGCAGCTACTCAGCTCTGCCATCACAGGGCAAGAGTATCCGTGGATGATGTGTACTGGATGAGGGTGGCTGTTTCAATAGAACTTTATTTGCAAAAATAGCAGCCAGTCCATGACTTGTAGTTCGAGGATCCCCGAGATAAGGAACAGTGAGTATCACAGGGACGGATTGCGATGGCATTTTTGCACACAGAAGTGGAGACACGTTCTCAGACTGACGCCGGCAGATGTTGAGACGAAACGTTATGCACACACTAAATGGCACCGTCAGAGCCGTCGTGTTCTGGGGGGTCTGGTGCTCTTATTCCGCATCCCCAGACGCCATTCTGCTTCTTCGTCCCTAGAGAGAGAATCCGGTGAAGGACGCCAGTGGCTCCAGCTCCGGGCAGGTGAACCTCGCTGGTTCGTGTGCTCCCTTGCCAGAGCTGCAGCCCCGGTCCTACAGGCTTGCTTCCTGGCTCCCCTCGCGGGGTGACCTTGACGTTCCTTCAACAACTTGTTCTGCAAAGGAAAGGTGTTTGAAGGAAGACCTTGGGGCTGGCTTTATGGCTCCACAGCGATTAAGAGGTAGTTGGGCTGGTATTTTTTTTTTTTTTTTTTTGGTGGTTAGAGGCAATAGATTTCTGTGAATTCTGCTCATTACCAGTTACACTCAGTTTGCTTATTAACTTATTTCTGACCTCATTCTATAAGGGCTGCGAAGGGGCAGGACTGCATAGATATACTTTGAGTTCCTTTTCCTTCTCTGGAAAGTGGAGGTTTGTAAAGCTTCTGGGGTGGGGCCTGGCACATAGGAGGTGCGGGAGTTGACTTTTCCCCTTTCCCTAGATGTCCGTGTGGCCGACACCCTGCAGAGTGGCTGCTTTTAGCTAACTGTTGTCAGAAGTGGCTGGTACAGGCTTTGGGGAAAATCCGTGAATTTCCCCCAGACTGTGTGCAACCTGGATGGGGCACCCAGAGTGGATGGGAGCTCTCCGTGGGCCCAGCTGGCCCTGGTGTCTGTGTTAAGAGTTGTTCCCCGATTCTCACTTTCGGGGTCTGGAGAACCACTGGCCACACCACCCTGAAGAGAAGCCCGAGAATAAAGCACAGTCAGGGTTACCAGCCCCAGAATTCACGCTCACCTTCCCGGGACAATCCCACTGTTCCTTCAAGGACCTGTTTTAATTCCCCCTTTCTGCTGCTGTGAAAAATCACATTTCATTAAGCAACAATCATTTCATCCTCCCTTTAAAAGTAATTTGATGGAGGTGCATCTTCTGAACACCTGCCCGCAGGTCTGGGGCCTGGCTTACCTGTCCTGTCCCAGGTACCCTTGATAAGAGAGGCTGTCACACCACGTGGGCTTAAGTTAGGGCCCAAACCAAGTAACTGTTGTACTTCCCTAGTGGCTCAGACAGAAAGGCGTCTGCCTACAATGTGGGAGACATGGGTTCAGTCCCTGGGTCCGGAAGATCCCCTGGAGAAAGAAATGGCAACCCACTCCAATACTCTTGCTTGGAAAATCCCATGGACGGAGGAGCCTGGTGGGCTATAGTCCACAGGGTCGCAAAGAGTTGGATACGACTGAGCGACTTCTCTTCAGGTGACTGTTCATGTTCCCCGTGTGGCCTTACTGGGGATGAGTTCATGAGTTTATTAAGGTGTTTTTTTGTTTTTTTTTTTTTAGCGTTTTTGACCTTTTTGAACAAGGAATGTACTTCATGACCATCTTCAGGGGCCCAAGGGAGTGAGGAAGATGTTAACTCTCAGTTTAGTCTGAAACATTTCTTCCCCCACTTGGGCTCAAGCTCTCCCTCTGCCTGGGTTCATGGGAGGAAGGCAGTCAGTCACCTTTCAGGGAGAAGGGTCAAGACTCTGTTAGGCACATGACCGTGTCTGGCTCCTAGCTGCTCAGCCTTGGCCCCGTCACTGAGGATGCACTGAGCAGCTCTGGGGTGAGCAGCTCAGGGGTCAAGGTGGGCACTGGCTGGACATGTGTGGAGCCTTGTTGGGCGGGGAAAGGGGTCTCCGTGTAGCCCTTACCTGTGTGCTGCTGGGATGAAATGCCAGGGTGGGGGGAGCAAATTCCTTGGTCCCCCACCTGCCTCCCTGGCTCCACGCCTCTGTGCCCACCCTGCGCTGTAGGGTGAGATGCCTTCTGTCACTGCAGACAGGGGGAGCTCAGGGCACTCAGCTCAGGGCGCTCAGCCCAGGGCACTCAGCTCAGGCCAGCTGGGGCTTCACCGGAGCCTCAACCTCTGTCCTGTGCCAGGGAGCATGCAGCCTTCACCCCCAGACTCCCGGGAATGGCCAGTTCTCCAGAGTTCCCCAGGGGCCACTCCACAGCTGAGGCTTGGATCCTGTCTACAGCAACCGCCCAGGACCGAACTATCACCCCCTCCTTTATCCGCACACCCCACCATCCTGCCCGATGCAGACTTTCTGTTCCAAGGTTAGCTTGGACTGAGTGGGGTCCCAGAGGGCCCACGCTCTGAGGACTGGGCAGAGCCTGGAGGTTGGGGGCAGGGCCAGTGATCCCAACCAGGGGGAAGAAGCCTTTCCATCTGCAGGGTCTTGGGAAGACTGGGTGGCTGCGTGGTACCTGGGACCTTTTGGCCATGTTCTTTGGCCCAAAGATGGGGGTGAGAGGCGCTGGGGTGGGGGTGCGGCAGAAGGATGTATCAGGTCCCCAGGGGCAGAGGTGCTTGCCTCCTGCCGTGCTGTAACGCGTGTGTAATGCGTGTGTGTTGGGGGGTGTCCTGGTATAATTGCATGCCCTGCCCAGCTCAGAGCCTGGGGACGTCTGTGCTGTTTACACACGGTTTATACCCATGATGCTGGGAAGCACTGGAGGTGTGCCGGGGACCAGCCCCGGCTGATCCAGGGTATTCGAAGGAGAGACGGCATAGGCGAGGATCAGGAGACGATAGTTTCAATTAGATATTAATTAGAGATATAAAGAGTAATAGAATAAGGATAGCTCAGTAGGAAAATTCAGTGGAGAAAAGAGGCTGAGTAGCTTGGTTTACGCGGGAGACCAATAAAACTTCAAGACAAGAAGTTTGCACCACTTACGTAGGCCGCAGGCGTCCTTCCGTTCTCCCGAAGGAGAGGAGACACTGAGGCCTCCCCGGTCGGATCTTAGAAGCCCAGGCATAATTAGTAAGCATGGTGGGTTCCGCGCTCCAGATGGAGACTCAACCAGAGTGAGAGAGAGAGCGACATGGGGAGACCAGTATTTTGAGAAACTGATCCCAATTCTTTATTTTCCAGAGTCTGTTTTTATACACTGAGATGTTATACAAAAGTCACGTGGGGACAGCAGTCCTGACTTTTATTAAAGTCAGGTGCTTCACACAAATGTATACAGAGGTCTTAGGGGTGTTACATCATCTTCTGGCCAGGGGGGCCTGCTGACAATTTACGACCCTCTCCTTGTGACAGCGGTCAGTCAATCAGGACACTTATTTCTCCAGGGCTGATTAGTCTCAAAACAGACGCCACCCAAATAAAGTTACATTCCTACAGGGTGAGGGTGTAGTGGGTTTTAGTTAAGGAAAGAATTTACTTAGCCTAAGGTCTAACGTGATTAATATCAAAGGTTAATTCTATATATTCATTAATGTGTGTAAGGGCAGGGGATGTGGAGACTTAGCAACAAACATTGGCTCAACAAATGAAAAACCCTTCACCAACACAATTTCTAATTAGCCCACTATACTTATAGTTTTCTAACTTCTCTAAAGAACCTGTTTTTAGAGGGTTTAAAGCATCTCGTGCCTCTCACGGTTAGGAGGCTGTGAGCAATCACATGTGGCTGGACGAGCCTGTCAGGCAGGCTAGAGAACCTTCAGAGGAGTTTGTAGGTTAAAACACTCTTGTCACACCCAAGAGTTTTTATTGACTGGAGCTCTAGGTTAACTCCTTCTCCGAAAGAGGTGGTGGGGGACAGCCCCCCGTAAAGTCAGAGGTGTAGGTGAGCACAAAGTAGTAAAGTAGGCAGGCTCTGGTTATGGGGGTAGACGCTCGAGGATTTCCAGGGGGACTCCTGAGGCTCGATCCCGCCTTTGCGTATGTCGAGCCTCCTTCCTCATGACCTTTGCCATGGGCGGAGTACCTCACTCTGGCCCCCAACATCTCTCCCTTTTTTATTTCTTAAAACAGCCAGATGCAGCTCAGTCGCGAGCCTCCGAATGCTCTGCCGGAGAATCCTGACAATACAAGGAAGAATGATTATGAGAAGTAGAATTAGAGACTAGGGATATTAGACAGAATATTTTTTCCAGAAATAAAGTTAGAGAAGGTGTGAAAAAAGTCATTAGCTGCTCCAGTGGCGGTAAAATCCAGTCGAGAGTGTTCCAAGGTCTGTATTTGATTATGAAGTTTCCCTAAGTCCAGGCCAATATCAGAACTGTTCCAAACACCTGAGATATGATTTTTAATCTTTTCCCATTCATAATCTGTCTCGTTTACCTTCAAAGATGTCACGCATATCCACCTGTAATCAGTGTGGCATGTCAAAGCCATCTTCACCTTTAAAGCCTGTAACTCAATCCCAATATGCATAATTGCTTCTTCTAAGGCGTCTACTCTCATCTCTAATTTCCTATCTATAGCTTCCTGAGTTGCTAGAGTTAAAGAAACAATTTTAGACATGGTATCAACATATTGGGCAGTATGCACTTGTTGAGTCAACGATATTGCTGCCGCAGTAACAGAAGTAATTGTTGCTATCAAAGCTGATATTCCTAGGATAAGCAAGACCACAAACCGTCGCGATCGCATTAAATCCTGCAGTTGTTGTAACACAGTAAGACCATAGCTATCATATAGGCACCATAAGATAGGATGGGCATTGTAACACCACAAAGGAGCAAACATTACATTGAGGGTTTAAACAAGATGAAAGCATACATTGTTCACAAGTCACTACGTTAGGTCCACCTGAATAATTCATGCCTACATTAAGTTTGTTGGAGTCATTAGTAAAAAGGAAAACATAAGGCGAGGGTGGGCAAGCTAAAACAGAATAAGTAGAATTATTTTCTGGTTGGAGTTCACGCTGCAGCTGCCCTGTCAGTCTCGCCGGGATCTCGATGTCTATCTTGTCTCCCCTGCTGGCCGGCGCCGCGCTGGTCTGGACGGCACTTTGCAGGTGCGCTCTCCTCTCTGGCCCTCACTTGCTGCACAAACTTCTTTGCTCTAGGTCGTGGGGGTGCAGCGAGGAGGGTGCGGGGCGAGCGAGTGCGCGCAGCGAACCTGACCTGTCTGGAACCCAAATTGGTGAATCTGCATCCTGTGGAAAAATACAAGCACATCCTCGACCACTAGTTAATAATGGGTCAGGACCCTTCCATTGTCCTGAGAGAAGGTCCTTCCATTTGACTAACGGTTTTGCATTTAATTGCTCCAGGCACCAATGACGAAGCATTGCAGTAGTTCCAGCCAGATCAGCATTTAGAATGTTTATTACGAAAAGAGCATGTTGCAAGATTTGATGGGGAGAACTATACTTAAACTCCCCTTCTTTTAATTTTTGAATTTGAAGCTTTAATGTTTGATGTGCTCTTTCCACAATGGCTTGTCCCCGGGGATTATAAGGGATGCCTGTATTGTGTTTAATTTGAAACTGTAAACAAAATTCCTGAAAAGACTTAGAAATGTAAGCAGGAGCATTGTCAGTTTTCAGAGCTTTTGGTAGGCCCAAATATGAAAAACAAGTAAAGAGATGTTGTATAACATCTTTAACTGCCTCTCCGGTACGAGACATTGCAATAAGCACATGAGAAAAGATATCTATAGTTACATGAACAAAGAAAAGTTTTCCAAATGAAGAGATATGAGTTACATCCATTTACCAGAGTATGTTAGGTTTGAGACCGCGAGGGTTAACTCCCATAGAAACAGTGGGGCAGTGTAAGCAAGAGCGCACAATCTCTCTAGTAGTTTCTCTGGGAATTTGGAATTGATATCTTAAAGCAGTAGTGTATTGATGATGAAGTGAGTGAGAGGCTCTGGCCTCCTCAATCACAGTAGCCACTGTATTTCTGGTTAAGTCAGCCAAATCATTAAAGGCATTTAAAGCGCCAGGCAATCCGGAATGAGCCCGAATGTGTCCAATGAAAAATATTTTATTTCTTTTCCAAATTTGTTGCTGTAATTTAGTTAACAAATGAAATATGGTAGTTTTATTTTTAGACAAAAACCACAGTTTCAATGTGTGGAAACAACCTGACAATATACTGAGAATCAGAATAAAGGTTAAATTCTTCATCTGCAAACATAGCAAAAGCCTCTATGACTGCTGTTATTTCAGCTCTTTGAGCTGAAGTTTCCCGTGTTTCTAAAACCTTTTGGTGATTTTTAGTGACTACGGAGGCTTTACCGTTTGCTGACCCATCAGTAAAAACTATCTGAGCATTTGGAATAGGAGATTGTCAAACATTAGAAGAGCACCAAGTTGTTCTTTATTATATGGAATTACAATTTCTGATGGCTCTTTAACCAAATAATTCAATGCTCCACTTTTTTCCTTTTAATATCAACGTAGCTATCAATCCTGGATAAGAAGCCACTACTTTTTTAGTTTGAGCGGGGAGATGGACCCACTCTAGGGGGCCGTTTTGCTATAAAACCAATTTTTTGTCTGGCCACCCCAATTACACCTATGGGGGTTTTATGGCAAAGGAATTGTCAAGCAGTTGTCAATTTAATTTTTAAAATTTTTTTAAAATTTACATTTTAACAACATAAATTTTGGGATATGTTAATTTAGGTGTAATGTTTAGTTTAGGTCTCTGTATAAATTTAAATAATAAATGCATAACCTCCTTATCTCATTTTGGTAAACAAATATATCTAAATGCAAAATGTATTTATATATGTATTTATACATTTCAACAAGTATAAACTTATTGACATAATATACTTGAATTAATCTTTATAATTAATGTTAATTAATATATATTACAGCAATACAACACGTACACAGCTAATACCAGCCAACACAAACCAATGTACTGCAATAATACATGTCACACACATACAATTATACAGTATATAGAACATATATCATCACAGCACATCAAACCATACCAATTAATATCAGCCACACACATTATACTACTGCAATATATATTTGATTATACAGTATATATATAATATGCATATATACTATACATATTAATTATATACAAATTAATTAAGTATAGATCTATAAATAGAATTAGGTATACCTCTATTATATTTTATTTATACCCATACCTAATTAGGCGAACTGCAATTAGGCAAATATATTTATATTATGTATTTATAATAATATATATAGTATTATTAATTGTACTGCCTGTTGATAACTAAGAAATTGAGAAAATCCTTCTCTGAGTATCTCCTATTTGAGACAGCATGTCCCTCCCCCATAGGGTAAAGGGGAGCGTAGGAACTACGTAGGGTTGGAAAGTTCCACAGGTATCTTCAAACTGCCAATCTAACATTTTTGAACTTTTAACTACTGTGGGGGCTTGAGGGCAAATGAAGCAAAATTTGACCCCTGAAATCTATCAGGGCAACTTGCCAATCATCACTACTTTGTAAAAGACTTGTAGTTGATCCTTATTGAATGGAATTACTATATTTGCTACTTCTTTTCTAAAAAGTTCCACACTTCTTTTTTCCTCCTTTTATAATTAATTGTGCCACCAAGCTGGGATAAGATAAAACTATTTTTCTTGGGGTCACTGGTAGATGGAACCAATAGGCCTTTTTGTCACAAGCACCCTGTAGGTGTATGTTTTATGGCAAGAATAATTTAATCTCATCTTTTGGTAATATTAATCCTAATTAACTGACCATTTAAAGTCTCATACACTTCAACAAGAGCTAACTCTGTCTCATTAGTCAACTTTCTCTTAGAACTGGAATTAGGATCAATTTTTAAGCAATCAAACAAAGGCTTTAAATCTGTAGTAGTCAGTTTTAAATGTAGGCATATCCAATTAATGTCCCCTAATACTTTTTGGAAATCATTTAAAGTTAGTAAACAATCTCTCCGCAGCTTCAAAGGGGCATTATCAGTTTTTAAAACTTTTGGCACACCTAAATATGAGAAGCAAGTAAAGAGGTGTTGCACAACATCTTTATAAGCTTCTCCAGTTTTTGTTTTGTAACCTAAATCTGGTCTATAGCTTTTTAGATGACAAGTAACCATCTAATCTTTGCTTGAATACTTCCAGCAACAGGGAACTCACTACTCTTCAAGGTTTTAAACTCTCCCTCACCCTTTTTTTTTTTTTTTTTTTTTTCTACAGCATTCTCACCCCGCATATCACTTTCTCTAATCCCACCAACTCATTTTTAGTAGTATGTGTGGGCCAGGAACTGGGCCAGTCTTTTCCAGCAATGTTAAGAGACGTCTGTTCTTGCGTCTAATAGCCCTGACATTTTATTTTCTTGAATTAAAAGATCTTTTAAAGGCCTTGGAGCTGTAATTTCCTGCACCCAAAAGGCTAGATCACTAAATCCAAATGTTCTGTGGCTCCTAGCCTGAGAAGTCAAGGTTTTTTCTTGTCTGCTAATAAGGTAAAAAGCAAAAGCTGTGTTACTCTTTGACCTTTATTAATTTGCACAGTTTTAGTAGGCGGTGAGAACAAAACTTTAATTTCTCAATATAATCAGAATCTACTACACCATGCACCACCGAAATTTTCTTTTTCTTTTTATTTACTTTTATTTATTTTCTTTCTTTCTTTCTTCTTTTTTTTTTTTTAAAGAAAGCGAGCTACGCCCTAGCACAAGTCCTACAATGCCCTCAGGTAGGGGGCCAGCCACTCCCGTTGGAATTGGAGTAACCTTGTCAAGGGTTAATATTGTTGCTAAATCCCCTTTCCGTTTGGCTTTTCTCTTAGCCTGGGTGAGACCCCCCTGAGGGGGTTTTCTCCAAGGAGCACGCTCTGCATATTGTGCATGCAGTCTGTTTTAAAAGCTCCACTGTTTAAAAAACTTTTTATCTTTTTCAGGCTTAGGCAACACTTTGAGAGGCTTTGGGGGCAAAGTGGGGAACTCTTGGGCCCTGGAAGGCGCAAACGGAGGCGGCGGCTATCGCCCCAAATCAGAAAGTGGTGGATAAATTTTTTTTAAAAGTTTGCGCAGAGGGGGAGGTAGCTCGCCAGGGCGTCTGGCCACAGTGTCCTGTAAGTCCTCTCCTCTCTCCTCTGCTGATTTTTTCTTCCTTCTTCTCTTTAAATCTTTCTCAAGTTTTCTTTCCCTCACTCTTTTTTCCTTCCTCTTCTCTTCTCTTTTACTTTCTATCATTTCCTTCTTGTTTCCCTCTTTCATTCTCCCTTCTTCCTTCTTACTGTCTTCTCTTTCTTTCATTTCTTTCCTTTACCCTCTTTCTCTCTAACTTTTTCTTTCCTCCTCCCTCTCTTTCTCTCTGTATCTCTTTTTCTAACTTCCTTTTTTCCTTTTTCTATCTTGCTGCATTCCCTGATTCCTTCCTCCTCCATTCCTCTCTCCTTTTCACTCTTTAGTTCTTTTTCTATCTTTAGATCTTTCTCTATTTTCTTTCCTTTTTTCTTTTTCACTTTTTTTCTTTTTTCTTTTTCTCTCTTTTTTTGCTTTTTTTTGCTTGGGTGAAGCCCCCCTGAGGGGGTTTTTCTGCAAGGAGTAGGCTCTGTATATTGTGTATTTTTTAAAAGCTCCTTTCTTTAAAAATAAAACTTTTTAATCTTTTTCAACCTTAGGCAATGCTCTGGGAGGCTTTGGATGTAAACTGGGGAATTTTTAGGCCCTGGGAGGTGCAAGCGGAGGTGGAGTAGTCGCCTTAAATCAGAAATTGTTGGATAAATTTTTAAAGGTTTGTGTAGAGGGAGAGGGGGCTCACCAGGGCGCCCGGCCGCAGCGTCCTGTAAGCCCTCTCACTCCTCGGGAGGTAGAGCACAGTGTCCCTCCTCTTCCTTGTCAATGGCAGAAAATATGATCTGCGCAGAAGGTGGAGACCCACTACCATCCACCGCTATAGCCTCTCCCATAGGTCATCCCACAGCCTCATGATGAGGATCCAGAACATTTTTAATCATATTTATAGGATAAGTGTTTAGTTGTTTTTTTTCACCTTCACCCAAGTATCTAAATTAACAGTAGCTTCTTTAACAGTTTCAAGATTACTTGTATAAAGAGTTGCCATTCTTAGTTTCAGTGTTATCCATGTCAGAAAGTTAAGTATAGTAAAAGATTTTGCTTTAAGCTATCAAAAGATCAGGCTTTTCTTTGGCCTTTTAACTTCAGAAACCATTTTTTCTCTCTAACTCTAACTCTTTAACACTTTCAACACTTCCCACTCCTCTCGCCCTGTCTATCCTACAGGGGGGTCCGCGGCACCCTCGAGTGGGGTCCTAGCCGTCCCGAACACTGGAAGAACAATAGGGCTGATGGCCCAGATTGTTCCGGGGGGAGGAACAGTAGGCTGATGGCTCAAACTGTTCCGAGGGAGGAGCAGTAGGGCTGGTGACCCAAACTGCCCCGTGGGGGAACAAGAGGGCTGCTGACCCAGTTGTTCCGAGAACGGGGAGCAATAGAGCTGATGGCTCTGATTGCTTTGGGGAGCTTACCTTCAAAAGTCCCTGTCTCGGGCGCCACCTGCCGGGGACCAGCCCCGGCTGATCCAGGGTATTCGAAGGAGAGACGGCATAGGCGAGGATCAGGAGACGATAGTTTCAATTAGATATTAATTAGAGATATAAAGAGTAATAGAATAAGGATAGCTCAGTAGGAAAATTCAGTGGAGAAAAGAGGCTGAGTAGCTTGGTTTACGCGGGAGACCAATAAAACTTCAAGACAAGAAGTTTGCACCACTTACGTAGGCCGCAGGCGTCCTTCCGTTCTCCCGAAGGAGAGGAGACACTGAGGCCTCCCCGGTCGGATCTTAGAAGCCCAGGCATAATTAGTAAGCATGGTGGGTTCCGCGCTCCAGATGGAGACTCAACCAGAGTGAGAGAGAGAGCGACATGGGGAGACCAGTATTTTGAGAAACTGATCCCAATTCTTTATTTTCCAGAGTCTGTTTTTATACACTGAGATGTTATACAAAAGTCACGTGGGGACAGCAGTCCTGACTTTTATTAAAGTCAGGTGCTTCACACAAATGTATACAGAGGTCTTAGGGGTGTTACATCATCTTCTGGCCAGGGGGGCCTGCTGACAATTTACGACCCTCTCCTTGTGACAGCGGTCAGTCAATCAGGACACTTATTTCTCCAGGGCTGATTAGTCTCAAAACAGACGCCACCCAAATAAAGTTACATTCCTACAGGGTGAGGGTGTAGTGGGTTTTAGTTAAGGAAAGAATTTACTTAGCCTAAGGTCTAACGTGATTAATATCAAAGGTTAATTCTATATATTCATTAATGTGTGTAAGGGCAGGGGATGTGGAGACTTAGCAACAAACATTGGCTCAACAAATGAAAAACCCTTCACCAACACAATTTCTAATTAGCCCACTATACTTATAGTTTTCTAACTTCTCTAAAGAACCTGTTTTTAGAGGGTTTAAAGCATCTCGTGCCTCTCACGGTTAGGAGGCTGTGAGCAATCACATGTGGCTGGACGAGCCTGTCAGGCAGGCTAGAGAACCTTCAGAGGAGTTTGTAGGTTAAAACACTCTTGTCACACCCAAGAGTTTTTATTGACTGGAGCTCTAGGTTAACTCCTTCTCCGAAAGAGGTGGTGGGGGACAGCCCCCCGTAAAGTCAGAGGTGTAGGTGAGCACAAAGTAGTAAAGTAGGCAGGCTCTGGTTATGGGGGTAGACGCTCGAGGATTTCCAGGGGGACTCCTGAGGCTCGATCCCGCCTTTGCGTATGTCGAGCCTCCTTCCTCATGACCTTTGCCATGGGCGGAGTACCTCACTCTGGCCCCCAACAGAGGTGGGAGGAGAAGGGGACGACAGAGGATGAGATGGTTGGATGGCATCACCGACTCGATGGAACTGAGTTTAAGTAAGCTTCGGGAGTTGGTGATAGACAGGGAGGCCTGGTGTGCTGCAGTCCATGGGGTTGCAGAGAGTCGGACACGACTGCGAGACTGAACTGAGTAATTAACTGGCTACACCCATGATGGTGGTATGTGCGGAGGCGGACCGTCTGATGGGTCCTTGCTCACGTGGCCGTCGAGGCCTCTTCTGCCTACTGAGGCCTCAGGGATGAGAGGGGGCTGCTGGGCAGTGGAGCAGCCGCTGCCTTCCCCCTCGGTGGCTGGGAACCTTTTTCCCATCTCTGAGCCTCAGTTTCCTCCTCCAGGAAGTGGGGAGTTAATTGAGATGACGTATGGAAGGGCCCAGCCTGGTGCCTGGGCGTGCTGGAGGCTTGGGGAAGGCAGCTGTCATCTGTTCTGTCCAAGACCCAGCAGAGGACAGGGACCAGGGGTGCCCCCGTGATTCTCCCTGGACATAGCTTTGCAGTGGCTGCCCCTGCCCCAGAGCACTTGGGCTGTGGGGCCCTGGGTTCGTCTGCCTGGCTCCCTCTGCAGCCAGAGACCCAGGCCCAGGGAGGGGAAGGGTCTTGCTCAGGCCCCTCTGTGTTCTGGGCAGTGGGATGCGGAGACAAGGGATGTGATCCCTGGAGACAGCAGGTACAGGACCAAGAAACTGTGTGATGGGTCCAGAGACCATCAAGGGAGGCTGAGAGCTCTGCAAGCATGTCTGACCTGGGACATGAAGGCAGCCATGAGTCCCTCCCCAGTCTGCACGGAGGATGGGAGGCCGCTGGAGGCAGAGGGAATGAGTGACGGCTCACCGGGTATGAGGGAGAAGGCTCTCCTACTCTACATGCAGCCTGCTTGACTCCGGGGCCCGGCCAAGGTGCAGAGGGGGCGGAGCAGGCTGCTGGCAGCACATCAAGAGGTACCCAGGTTCCAGGCTTGGGGGGTTCTGCTCCAGGGGGCAGCCCTCCCATGGGAGATGGGGTGCCCCCAGCTGTGTGACCTTGGATAAGTCCCTGCCCCTCTCTGAATCTTAGGTTGTCGTCGGAAAACTGGAGGATGATGGTGATATGGTGATGCGTCCTCAGATTGTTGCAAGGCTCGAGTGAGGGTCTAGGTGGGCTCCAGCCTAGTACACGGGAGAGCTGCTGTATCTCCAGTGTCTTCCTCTGCCCCTGCAAAGCCCCAGTGTTTCACGTGTTAATTATATGTGACGACTTTTCAACTACTGATCCGCTTTAAGCAGTGAATGGTCAATTTGTTTTTTAGGCATTCTTTAAAATGAGTCTTGGTTTGGCTTCTAGGGTTAGAAATCCCTGGCTGGAGTTATGTTTTCCTCTGTAGAAATATTTGCCTGGGCCGCTGGCCACCTCTCCTGGGAAACTGGATGCTCTGTGGTGTTAATCCCATCCTTAGGAAAGTGCTGGAGGCCTGGAAAGTTGGGACGATGTGTGTCCATTCTCTGATCTGTCTCAGTGCCCAGGCCTCTCCTCACCACGCCGGGCCTGGCTGTGCCCACTTCCCTATGTCAGCAAAGCTTGGTGTGGGTGGAGGGCCTGCCTGAGGCAGCTGGCTGTGGGCAGGGAGGCCTGGCTCCGTCTGGCCGGCCCGTGGACAGCTGGGAGGCTGCTTCCCATTCAGTATGGGTCAGCAAATATTGACCGAGGGCCTCTCTGTGCCAGGCCTGGGGGAAGGCCCTAGAGGTGACCCGCATGCAGGCCCACCCTCGGGGAGCTCCCAGTCTGGACTCCTTGCTTCTGATTCTTTTCTGGGTTGACCTGGAAGCGGTCATGCCAGCCTCCTGCCCTGTGCCCTGGGGCATGTGGCCCCGGTGGGCTGAGGCCCAGGCCTTTGCAGGGCAGTCCTGACCACGATCCTGGGTGGAGGGGTGGGCCTTGCGGTGTGAACACAGACTCCACCCCCACCCCCCATGCCAGCTTTATGGGCAAGGTGTCTTCCTGGGGCCCTGGGCAGAGCTTCGTCCGTCAAGTGCCCAGGCCTCTGGAGGACGTCTGTCGTGGTGGGAGGGCTTCCAGATGTGGGTTCTCGAGCCAAGTGCAGGGAGCAGACCCCTGGCCCTGGTAGCCGATGTGGGTGGGGTCTCAGTCGCCACCCACACCCCCTGGTCCTGGCGGTGCTTGGCACCCACTCAGCCGTGGGCTTTCAGAACAGGGACAGGAAAGCTCCAAATGGGATTTCAGCCGCCCCCCATCCCCCTCCCCTGCCCACCTGCCCACCCAGGTGGGATTGGTCCTCCCTTCAGGTCTGACCATCCCTGGGCTCGGAGCGGGGCAGGGAAGTGGGTGGGCTTTCTTCTCCGTGACGCGGACCCCCACAGTGTCACAGGTTTCTAAACACTCATGGGTGGGCCTAGCGGGTTTCCGAGCTCACCCGTGCTGTGTGTTAATAAGACTGTTCAAAAACAAAACCAAACCCACTGAGCTGAGAGTCCCTGTCCGTGGTGGAATGTGGTGCCTTCCGAAGCAGAGGGATGGAGAAGTAAGGGGGAGCTGTTTCACAAGAAATAGACATTCATATCTTGGGATTTGGGGAAACGGAACTGGTGAGGGCTTTTTTTTTTTCCTTCCTAGGCACTCCGTATTATTAAGACACTCTGTCTTATAAGGGATGTTGGATAATTAATCCTGTGGCAAGACAATAGCAACAAGCGTTCGAATATATTTAAATAATGAGGAGGCTCTTTAATGTGGACCCGTAAAATCACTGTGGGCCAGTGGATGGGGGGGTCAGGATTTATTGAAATGTACTTTTCCCCTTCAGAAGATGGGGTTTTCTTTTGTGTACACACACACACACAGACACAAACGCACACACACACACACAGAACATTTAGCCAGAACCCTGCTAAGTTTTTTCTCTTTTCATTCGAAAAGAATCAATTATGCCTTGTGGTCGCTTTCCAAAAACCACTTTTGATGGTGTGATTTTGTTTCAGTCTAGAGCGCTCCAGTCAGCCCCTTGGAAACAACAGGGGGGAAAAAAGCCCCTCTCACCCAATATCTGGGCATCTGCGCGATTCTCAGCAATTGAGAATATTGACAGCAATCAGAATTCCGCGGCTGTTGAAACTTCGCCTCTAATTGAACTGGGAAAGGTAAACCCAGATTCAGGGCTCTGCACGCTGTAATTGCAATAATTTAATTTAGCTATTTAACCTGTAATTCAGTGGTATTTATTAAGGAGCATGGGAGAAAATGAGGCCATTAGGAGCCAGAGATGAATACATTGAAATGAAAATGAACACTTCTAACTGCCAGTTGACCTTCGGTTTGTAGCAGTTTTTATTAGGCTGGTCACGGTAATTACCAAGACGTGAATCGGGGAGGAAAGTGAATAATTCCGTAATGAACATTTTTATTCATTATCTCGCATTTTCAGGAAGCGGACGAGTTATCTCGCAAAAGTATCGGGCCGACATGCTCCTTCTGTTTGTTTTTTGAAAAGTGATTGTTTATGGACAATGGTATCATTCCGTGGGGAGGGAGGCAGTGTCCAGGGTGTCCGGAGAGGCACACTGGTGGGTCATTGGGGCTAGGCGTGCTTCCGGGGTGCCCTGGCACACTTCCGGGGTGCCCTGGCGTGCTTCCGGGATGCCCTGGGGAAGACAGCTGTCCTGCACGATGGTGGTGGTGTTGTTCAGTCGCCAAGTCGTGTCCGACTCTTTGCAACCGGGCTTCCTTGTCCCTCACCATCTCCTGGAGTTTGCTCAAACTCATGTCCTTTGAATCGGTGATGCCATCCAACCGTACCATAGATGTCAGACTGGCAGGGACCAGGAGCGTGCGTGCATGCCTGCCAGCCCTGCTGGGAAAGTTTTTCTCCCAAATTTTCCATCAAATGGAAAGCTTTCAGGGATTTCCCGGTGGTCCGGTGGTTAAGAGTTTGCCTTCCAACATAGGGGTTGCCGGTTCAATTCCTGATCAGGGAATGAATATCGCACATGTCTCGCAGCCATAAAAAAAAAGACACTAAAAAACGGAAAGCTTTCTTGACTTGAGAACGTGTAGGTATTCCTGTGCCCTTTAAGGGTGAGTTGACAAGCAGGGCAGTATTTGGAGGGTCGGAGGCATAACTGGGAATAAGAAACGAGATCCCTTAAACCCCTGGAACCAGGAATTCTATTATTACTTCAGGGCCACCATCCTGAAGACTAACCGGGGATATGCCTGATAACGTGGACATGTCCCTGTGGTGTCCTTGTCATGTCCAACCCTGGGACCCTGTGGACTGTAGCCCTCCAGCTCTGTCCATGGAGTTTTCCAGACAAGAAATACTGGAGTGAGTTGCCATTTCCTTCTCCAGGGGATCATCCCAGCCCCAGGGATTGAAGTTGCGTCCCTTGTATCTCCTGCATTCGCAGGTGGATTCTTTACCACTCGCTCCACCTGGCATAGTGGAAAGTTTTGGAAGCAAGTGGATTCCAAAAGGAGGAGAATAATTCCATGAACGGCATTCCAGCCACACGACAGGACATCACGTAGCAATGAAAAGTAATGAGCATTCCAGCCATACGACAGGACATCACGTAGCAATGAAAAGTAATGACATCACAGTGTTTCCAGAGATGTGGGGGAAATGCGTCCAATGTAATATCAAGAGAGAAAAGCACAGACCAAAAATGTACACAGTAAGCGCTCAATCGGTAGCTGTCTGTGTGTCTGAGTCCACTGGAAATGGACCTGTAGGGACAGCCAAATTGTTAACGGCAGTTTACTTTGATGGTTTCTATTTTTCTTCTGTATCTGGTCTATATTTGTAAAGTTTTCTATTAATACAAGAAAAAAGTGTCCCTTTAAAAATCAGAAGATGCAGTGACATTGATTTAAAGTTGTGGTGGCTTTGGCTGATTGGAAAGAGAAGTTTTTAGCCCGGCACCCTGCCTCAGGCTCTGCCAAGCTTGTGGTTTTATTAGCTCCTCCCACTTCCCAGAAAACCATCCAGCCCTTAGATGAAACAGGGGGATACAAGCTGAAAACACTCGTGTCAGCCCGGTGGTGATGGATGGCTCACCAACACGGAAGGCTTGGAGGCATGTGCGTTTGGGAGGTATCTTCTTTTTATTGCCATGATTTCCATTCCCTTCTTGTGGCCCCAACTTGGGAGTCAGAGGGCCTCCTCTTCTGGGGCTGTCTGGTCCAGAGGTACTGGGGCGCATATGGTGAGGACATTTGTGGAGTTGATGGACCCGAGTCTCTGCTTCCCCTCTGCTCCAGCGTCTGCTCAGTCTTTGGTCATTTCCATTTCGATAGAGATGTTAGAAAGATTCGCATCTATTCATGCAGCTCAGAAGAGGGAGCGTGCGGGGCTGTGTGTGTATCTTAGCATTGTCAGAAGAGCCTTATTAGATACTTGGATCATATCCACCCCCCAGACAGGGTCTTCATTTCCTCCCTGAGTGCCCCTTACCCTCTGATACCCACAGGAACCTCCTACAGGCTTGCCTCCTGGAAAAAAATTATTCTTTTTCCAATTTTCAATTTTCCAACTTCACTCCTTTTCTTTATTAAGTGCACCATGGTTATTGGAGAGAAAGAAGGAAAATGACAGCTCTGCCCTGAATTCCGAGCATCTGGACCCTGCTTTGCATACCGACTTCAGCTAGCTGGCAGGAAGGGGCTGAGGGTTCTTTAGACCCTGGGGTGGTGCCTGGCGGGCGCTGGGCTTTGTGTACATGTGCCCGCCTGCCCGTGGTCTTCTTCTCACTCCTCTGTTCGGTGCCACCAACGATAAACCTGCACAGTTCCCTAACCCAAGATGACTGACTGGTAGCAAAAAGCTCTGTCCTGAACTGTGGGAAGGGCACAAGTGAGGAAGGCAGGAAGCCATGCAGTTGCCTTCTGGTTGTAGATCTTGGGTCTCAGCATCGTCCCAGGCTGAGAATAAAGTTCACGAGGTTATGTATGCAAATCCCTCCAGCCAGGTTCCTAACCAGTTCCTAGCTCGTGCTACATGTTCCTTCTCTGCTCTCTAGCCCCGATCCTTGCTGTTAGCACCATCAGCGTGATAACCACGACACCCACCTAACCCGTGAGGACCAACATCACCTTGGATGTGAAGACACCTGGCTGATGCCCAGCGAAAGAGCTCTCGAGGTGTCTAACACAGCCTCAAAAGTACTTTGACTTGTCAAAGCGGATGGGCATATGTGCGCCCTGCTCACAGAGCTTCCGTTTTCATCGGTCTAGAACCCCGAGAGCCTTTTTCTGTCTCCTCCCATGAATCCTGGAGAAGGGTATGGCAACCCACTCCAGTATTCTTCCTGGTGGGCTACAGTCCATAGGGTCGAAAAGAGTTGGACACGACTGAGGGAGTAAGCATGCGTGCTCCCACGAACACAGAGTGCTGTCTTTGCAGTCACGTATTTGCTCAGAGTGCAGCTGACTGGGTTGAGCCTTTGAGGCTCCCTGGGATCCTTGGGAGCATTTGTCAAGACAGCTGCAGGTGGCCGGGCCGCTGCAGAGCAAGAGTCTTTTCTGGAAGGAGTGTGGCCTGGGACCTTCTGTTGCCAGTCCGTCAGCAGCTATGCTTGTCATTGGGTTGGGGACACGGAAACCTGTCTCCCTGCAAAGCTGGCCTGGCTCAGGAGGTGAAGGAGGAAGCCAGAGCACTAAAGTTTTCATGGTGGGGGGATAGCTTGTGCACCCCTCTCCCCCCCACTTTTTAAAGTTCACAAAAGGGTGTCACGGCCCTGCATCCCAGGAGCGCCCTCAGCGGAACGCAGCCGTCCGCGTCCCAGTGGAGGAACTCGGGACCCTTTCCTCCTCCTGGTTGCCTGGTTACAAGATCATCTGTCACGAGTTCCCGAGGAGGGGGCTTGGCTGGGGAGAGACAGGAGGGGGAGTAGGGAGATAGTGTCTGCCGTTGGGAATGCAATGAGTACGTTCGATCATATCTAATTCCCATTTATATTACGCTGGACAGCCCCACTGCCCAGCTGCCCTCTCGAAGCCTCGGACTGCTGGGGTATTTTTGATGCATGAATGAAGACTGGGACGTGGGCCAGGACTTGGCTCCTGGGCTTCTCCATCATTTATTAGCTTCTAGTTTTAATTGTTTCCCGACTTCTTTCCAGATATTTATCTAGGAAGAATTGTCAGTTCTTGCTGCGCTGTGCAGACGCGCGGGGCAGGCGCCGGCTGCAGAATTTTAACAGCTCTTCTGGATGGTGGGCAGGATTCGGTCCAGCCAGTGTTGGAAGAGCACCTATTATGTGTCAGATGGTGCTGAGTGATGAAGGGATTCAGGAATGGATGGATCGAGGCTCCCACTCTGGAGAGACCTGTTGTCCTTTAGGGGAGAGTTGGGAGTGCTGTTATTGGGAAACGTATTTGCATTTGGTTTTGAGTGTCATCCGGGCTGTTGGCCCCAGGATGGGTTCCAGCTGTGTGACCTCAGGCAGGTTGCTTTACCTCTCTGA
This sequence comes from Bos indicus, assembly GCF_029378745.1. Classification (NCBI taxonomy): domain Eukaryota; kingdom Metazoa; phylum Chordata; class Mammalia; order Artiodactyla; family Bovidae; genus Bos; species Bos indicus. The sequence continues at coordinate 64,266,585 of NC_091780.1, read as the reverse complement.
GCTTTGGAATTCTCCATCTGAACCCAAGGCAGTGACCCTAATAGGAGTTAGTGAAGAAATGTGAAGATAATGCAGGTCATAGTCTCAGGGATTCCAGGGAAGAGTCCTGAGTCTCCGTGGGTGTGGAGTGGGGTGGTGACAGGGAGCTGGGTGGGAAGCGCAGGCTGTGGGCCTGCTGTGCGCCTTCTTCTCTCATGTCTCACCTGTGAAATGGGAGTGCTGAGGGGAGCCTCACAGAAAAGGCGTGGGGAGCCATTGGTGACCTCACCTCCTTTTCTTTGAAGGGAGCCCTGGGTCAGAGTGGACCAGCCTATTGGTGCCTGGGGTGAGTTTGCCAAGGGATTCAGAAGGCCGGGTTAGGAACCAGGGCTTGACTCGCTGAACACACGTGTGACTTGGGAAGTCTTTCTTCCAATGGACAGCCTCAGTTTCCCCACCTGGTACCATGGGGAGGGCTGAGTGACCTTGCGGTCACCTCCTTACTTGTACACTTCGGGTGGCCCTTGGGCAGACACAAATAAACCCTCAGGGGCGGGCTCCTCACCCATGGATTGTAGTGAGAGCACAAACCTCGTGGGATGACGTGAGGTTCTGCTGACGTGGTGCCCGTGGGTGCCCAGCACCCCCGAGGGTCTTGTCGGCTCCAGGGGGCTGCAGTTGGCCCCGTGGTTAAGAAGACAGGCTCTTGGGCCATATCGTCCAGGCCTGGGTCTCTTATTTCCTCACTTCCTACAGGACCTCGGGTCAAACACCTAAACCTTTTGATGCTCACTTTTCTTCTTGTAAGAGAAACTTGCTTCCTCTTGGGGCCGTTTCACAGATGGGGGCTGTCTCACCGGATGCTGGATCCAGAGGAGTCGGGCACCTCGCCCAGGGTCGCCCAGCTAGCTGCTGCCATGCCAGTAGAAGAAGCCTGGTGCCTCGTGTTTAGCTCAGGGTACAGGGGGCAGCACTGGACGGTGCCCAGAAGGGCCCAGAGGCGACCTCCGTGGTAGGATGCATGTCCAGAAGCCCCAGCCCCTTGGCCGCCCAGGTTGGGAGTGGGCTGTTCACTGCCTGCCTGCCCCGCATCTGGGCATAGTCTGGGGCTGGGAGCGTTTGCTCTGTGCTCGGGTTTGAAGGAGGGAGGGCAGGTGACCAGTGTGCTGGCTTTGCCACCAGCCCTGAGCTTTCCCATGTTGCTGCTTCTCCATTATTTTGGGAGAATTATGGTGAGGACCAGGTGCTTCATGTGTAGGGACATGCACGTTTCTCAGACCTCTCAGGGAAAAGGGAACTCTTTGAACTTCCAGTTTGCTGGGGCGCCATTTTGGTCGGCAGAAACCATCAACATAGGGGCCCATCAGTCAGTCAGTTCAGTTGCTCAGTCGTGTCCAACTCTTTGTGACCCCCATGGACTGCAGCATGCCAGGCCTCCGTGTCGATCACCAACTCCCAGAGCCTGCTCAAACTCATGTCCATCAAGTCAGTGATGCCATCCAACCATCTTATCCTCTGTCATCCCCTTCTCCTCCTGGCTTCAGTCTTTCCCAGTATCAGGGAGTTTTCCAATAGGGGCCAATAAATTGACATAAAGAAATTATTTGGGGTGGCTGCAGGAAAAGGAGGAGAAGACAAAACCCTTTGATTTGTCAGATTGCTTCTTGAACGTGAGGTTAAAAATCCATTTTAGATTTGGGTTTTTTTTTTTTTAAAGACAGATTCCTTCTGAAACTTGGCTGAAATAATTGAAATAAAATGATCCCAGACATGATTAAAAAGTGCTGATGTCAAGCTCTCTTCAGGGTCTGGACCAGAACTTCTGTTAATGGTGGAGTTTGTAAATGTGTGTGTTTGGCTATTGTTTCTTCACTTCGTTTCACTTATTATGTTAGATTTGGGTTTAATCATTTATCTTATATTTTAGAAGGGAAGCGTTTTTGCAGAAAAGGGTGGTGAGAGGATTTGGGGTGGGGGGAGGTCAGCCCTCTGCAGCCAGAATCTGAGTTTTCTAGCATGTTGTGCCAAGTTGATGGTTATTATTCCCCCAGAAAATAATGACCTTTTTTTTTTTTTTAAACTTGCTTTTAACATTCTGCCCTTGGCATCTGTTCCAGGCATTGTGGACGAATGTAGACTGTGTTCTGACAATGGGTTAAAGCAAGCACTTATTGAAAAGCATTCTCTACTTAATTACATTTCCTTCTTCTGGAAGCTATTTTAATTTTTTTTTATAATCACATGTTAATTGTGTATTAGCGGGGCCTTTCTGATTAGTTGAAAACATAATGAAACCTTTGTAAACAACACAGAGAGAAAGAAAGAGGAACGTGTGAAGCAGAGACAGTGATGATGAGCCAGTTCTAAGAGGCCAAAATAACTACGTTTCTTGAAGCCAGGGCAGGGCGGAAATGGTACCTGAAGTCCCTTTTTTGAGTGGCAGCTCCCTGATGGGGAGGGCGGGACCCTGGCTCCTGATCAGTGATGGAGCAGGGTGGGCTCCTGAGGACTCCCTCTCCTCCTGCTCCTCCCCCTGGCCCCTCCTGTTGCCATTCATTCACTCACTCATTTATTCACTGCTCACTCAATTCACTCCCTCACCCAGTCATTCATTCACTCACTGGTTTATTCATTCACCCGCTCATTCGTTCGTTTGCTCATTCACTCATTCGTTCAGTTACTCATTTATTCATTCATTTATTCACCCACTCATTCTTTCCCTCATAAATTCACTTGTACCTCCATTCATTCCCTGACTCACCCATTCACAGCCTTACCCTTGAAGAGCTTCCTCTCTTGGGCACTGACCCGATGCTAAGATTCTTGACACGCCTGCTCTAGATCCTCAAGACAGGTATTAACCCCATTGGTGGAGAAGGAAACCAGAGCTCAGTGTTGAGTTCACGCATTCATGTTCAGCCAAGGCCACCAAGCAGGAGAACCAGATCTGTCAGACCCCAGGACCCAGCCTCAGTGTGGTTCTGCAGCGGCCGTGTCCCTTCCCATCCAAACTTCAGCAGATCCAGAGATAATCTGGTGCCTGTGTGGGCAGCGGGAGGGACGGAGAAACCACTGGGGTTGGGTGTGTGTGCGTGTGTGTGTGTGTGGCAGGGGGTGAGGCGAAAGGTAGCCAGAATGCGCTGGCATTGTTTTCTTTTCCGCCTTTTAGTAGTTTTGTTCAAAGCACCAGCCCCAGTTTACAGTCCCGATTGTGGCGAGAGGGGCCCCGAAAGCCCTGCTCTGTTCCCCGTGCGAAGGGCTGGGCTTGCAGGGGTTTTGCAGCTCCCAGGCTGTTATTAGGGAAGCGTGGCCCGGGCGCTTCAGATGAAAGTGCTACTGTGTGAGCGCCAGGTTCGCCGTGCGCGCTCCAAGGAAACGCTGCCAAGACAGCGTTGTGAACAGCCGCCAAGCAAAACACACACATTCTGTCCAGTGGAGCCAGCTCACTTCTGCAAATAGAGGAAAAATTGACTTTCTGATTTGGAGTGTTTCTGCAACTAAGAAGAATCACTCTAGTGATTGTTCTAAAAATATTCTGGAGGCAGCACGTCCTCCAAGGCCTTGGGATTCTGAGTGGTCCTTAATTGTACTTTTTATTTAATCTCTCCAGATCGTACGTGTGTGTGTATGTGTTTAAATGGACTTAAGCTTGCGTGGTCATCCTCCCCGCTCCCCCTCCCCCTGCTCCCCACGTGTCAGGATTGCTGCCGGCGTTAAAGAGTGGTGTACGCAGCAGAAATTGTATTTTTATCTCTTTGACTTCAGGAAGTATATTTGGGTTTTCATCTCCTGCAGCCGCTGTTGCAAGGCTCACGTCTGAGCAGCCGAATCTAGGGCAGCCCCTGACATCCTGGCACTCATCGGTGGCTGAGCCCTGTTCTGGAGGGAGGTGTCCGTCACTGATGGATTTTTTTTTTTTTTTGGTGGTGGGCTGAGGGGAGAGGATGCTAACACATTGGCTGCTTGCTCTCCCTCTGCCTGTCCAGGGTGGCATTTCCCCTTTTCGAGGCACAGAGCTCCCTAGGAGCCCCGGATATTTGCATTCTCCAGGCAGTTCTGGAATTCACATGATTTCTATAATGATGACATTGACTGGGATTCCACAAGTCTGCTTACTGCCAAAAGCCAGTGATGGGGGCCCCTCCTCTCTCTCCCCTCCGGTCTCAGAGCTTCTCTGCACCCTCCCTCTCCTCCCCTGCTCACTCTGCCCCACCCTGATTCCCACTTTGCTCTTGCAGTCAGCTTTCCTAGGTGCAGCCACGGTGCTCCTGGGAAGCCCTGTTAACCTAGGTGGAGCATCTCGCTCAGGACTGGCCACCCCAGCACTGCTGTCCTTTGGGGCTGGACCGCTCTTTGCCACAGGATGTTTAGCGGCATCCTTGCCTCTGCCCATTAGATGCTGGTAGCACCCCCAGCCTCCTAATCACGGCAGTCGAAAATATCTCCAGACATTGCCAAAATCCTAGACAGGGGCAGAATAGTCGTCACTTAGAACCACTGTTCTAGCTCTTCCCCCCCACCCCCAAACCGGCAGTTGTTGCAACCAGGAAGAGAACTGGGGAATATTAGCATCTATTTTTAGGTTCACGAATCACCAATAATAATAGGGTGGAATCAAAGGCCTTGGATATCGAGAGTGAGTTCCCACTGTTGAATTTCCCCCCTCGAAGTATGTTTTATAAAGAAGTCACAGGATGATCCCACTCTGAGGGGTGGTGGATGGTAGGTGGTGGACGGCGGGTCAGCTGTGGTCACACTGGTACCTGCAGGATTTGGAATAGCCAGAATCTGCACGTTCAAGTCATCGAGCAGTTTTCCTCGAGAAAAAATTTTCGCTGACTGCGCTTACGAGGCATATCTGCTAGAATTAGGTATCTGATCGCCTTATTGGTAAATGGACAGTTCTGAGGAATTTGCTAGTGTTTCTGGTGATACATGCTAGGACTGTCTCAGTTATATTGCCTCTCTTTCTTTCTTCTGTCCCCCTACCTCTTCCTCTCTGCTCGCCTCCCTCCTTCCCTGAGAGGCGGTTCCCCCCCACCCCTCCCATGCACGTGTCAGGAGTGGAACCTCGCCTGCTCGCAGGCTGGAGTCTCATGTGGATACATCTGTTGTAACCGTCTCCAGGAATCCTGTGCTGTGCCTTTAAATGCTGACTCGTTCACGGGGCACCCAATAGGGTCAGGTGCCAGGTGCTGGGTTTGCTTTCGCCCATCAGCAGCCCATCTTTGAGAAATCTCGAGTTGGGCCGGCAGCGGGTTTCGTGCTGGGCCTCTCTGCAGCGCCGTGTGGCCAAGTCTGCATGTGACAGCGTGTGAGCGATTTCCTGGGCTCAGCCAAAGCCCAGGCTTCCGCCGGCTTCTCCCCGCCAGCTGGCCGCCCGAGCCAGCCCTTGAGGTGCCGAGCCACTCAGAATCCACGGGGCTCCACCTCCCCTGGGGCCTGGGCTCCTCCGCTTCAGACTGTCCGGCGCAAAGCCCACAGGACTGTCCTGGGGGCCTCGTGCCTGCAGGCACACAGGCGGGTTGGGCGGCAGCCCCCTTGCTCCACATGCCTGCCTCACGCTCGCTCTCCCCACCTCCTTTGTCACCAGACAGCCTCCACTCGCCCCTGCGTACTTCCTCTCACCCCTGGCCTTGCTGCTGCCTCCCTCTGCCCTCGTGGGGCCGGTGGGTGGGCGGTGCTGTGCCAGCCACGGGGCAGGAGGCATGTCTTGCCAGCCTCCTTGCTAGAGCCTTGGTTGGGTCTAGCTACTGGGCCATCCAGCCTCGATGCTGGTGTTTGGAGAGTGGCTGAGGGTTAGCCTGGTATAATTCTGTCCCCTTCCTGAGTGTGTGTGTGTGTGTGTGTGTGTGTGTGTGTACACCTGCATTTTTGCGTGAACCTGTGTATAGCAGGTGTGTAGCTGGCCTCCTCTTTGCCCTCACCTCCCGAGGTGTCTGGCGCCTCTCCGAACCCTCTGACTTCCGATCGCGCCGGGCAGCTCCACTGTGCGGAGGGCATCCGGAAACCCCGGCGCTGGAAGCCGGGCCTGGCGAGGATGACCATCTCCCCGCTGCCCGCAGGTTGGAGGGAGCTGGCACTGTGGCAGAGGCGAGGCGTCGCAGAAGTGCCGCAGGTTTTTCATATGGAAATGTGAAATAATGGGGTGATTAAATAGAGCTGTATATTAAAGTACATCTGACATTAGAATTACCATAATGTGCTGTAGCCTTAGGCTGAGTACTTTATTTGCCATCTGCGTCGGCCCAAAATCCCCCGGGGAAGCGCTAAAATATTCTGAATAAACTCAGCTCGAGTTCTTATTGAGAGTAAAATACCATTTGTGGCACGTCGTATTGATTCGTCTTAATTGTGGTGCAGAAAAGAACATTCACTTGCTGATGACTTTTGTGCTCGGTGACAAGCTGGCTGCAGTTACTCTAACACTGCAGTTGGTTAACCTGGTTGGGGCCAGCCGGGCACCTCGGTTCCAGCCCAGAAGCCAAGGTGCCTCCTCAGAGGGCAGCACAGCTGGGGCTCCCTGCAGGGCCCCCTGCTCTCCTCCAGGGAGGGCGCCGGGGAGTAGGCGCCCACGTTGGGGTGGAGACCTCCCGCCCCCACCACCCTCCTGGCCTTGGCTCCCAGGCAGCCCAGAGGCACTGACCCGCCGCCCGGGAAAGATGAGGCCTCGGAAGTTGTCCTGGAGAGTCATGACCTCAGTCTCAGCTCTTGGTTGCAGGGACGTACTAGGCATACTTAAGAAAACAGAACTAAAAAGAGAAAAGAAAAGAGAAAGAAAGGAATCTGCTCACCCAGGCAAAGCCCAGCTTGGTTGGTTACCGGTTAGTGGTGGTGAGATCTGTTAACAGTCCCTCCAAGCTCTTTGGTGGGGTGGGCGTGGGGGAGACGGGTGGGGGTGGAAGGGGGAGGGTTGGAAGTGCTTATGCATTAAATATAAATGAGTCGTTGGTTGGGGAAACACTTGGTGATCCAGACAGCGCTGCCCCATTCATAAGGTCCAGTTTTTACCCTATAATTGCCCATCATTATACACAATTTAAATATTCAAACATTCTCCACAAACCTTGGGCTAGCGTGTTTTTATTACAGATTCAGAACAAGGGAATAACCTTTAACTTCAGAGACAAATGAGGCAAATTTACAAGTGCGTGTCTGCTGTTTCCTTGTGTTTTATCAATCCCCGCGGACCCGAACACTTTTGCTGTAACGCCACTCAGAACAATATACATATATTACTGCTTGTTTGTGGTGTGTGGCTATGAGTCCCCTCTGCGTCAGCTAACCTATATAGCTCAGCGTCGAGGCTCTCCATAACGTCAATTATCTCCTCCGAGCTAAATGTACACTCCATTAAAATGAGATTTACTGCCCCTGTAATACTTCTTGGGGTGAAATGTGGAGATTTTTGTGGATTTAAGGAAATGGAGGATGGAGGCCTGCTGCATGAAGGAAGTCGTGAATTTCAGAGAGAGGAGACTTCCTGTGTCAGCCAGAATGTGTGCGTGAGATGTGCTTGGCCTGTGCACACGTGTGTACATGCTAGCATTCACGCATGCAAGCAGCTCACCGCATGATTGGTTTTGCCTCTTAATTTCTTAATTTGCTCTGTATTTTTTCATTAAGTGATAAGGATGATCTGCTCTATGCTTCCTCTTCATGTTCTGTGCTAAATTCCTGTCCCTAGCATTCTAGAATCCTTTCAGAAAACCTTATATTGGGGTGGGGGGAAGAATATATACATCTGTCAGCTTATCAGCACCCACTGGGAAAGTGTAGGTTCTTTGCAGTGAAGTCTACAGAAAGCAGATTTCAGGGGAGTCTGATGATGTATTCGTCTGTCTCAGGGAAGACATGTTATTCCCAATGCCTTTGCATGCCTATGCAACGTGGGGCGTGGGTACTGTATAAAGATGGTCTGGGGGAACGGGCCACAGGTTTCTGAGAATGCTGTAAGTGAGTTGCCACGTACAAAATGACTCCGTGTGTCCTGCCTCCGGCTCTTCCGTCGAAGAGCGAACACCACAGGTCTCACCCAGCCCCAAGATGTCCCCACAGTTAGCCGTGTCGCTTTGTTTTGGGGCCGGCCGGCTGCTTCCTGAGCCTGAACTGCACACCTGGTGTGACCACAAAATCGAGCAGTTGAAATCGAGACTGTTTGGGGAAAATCTGGGGTGCATGGTGCTTGCAGCTGTGGTTCAATTTTCATCCTTCCCTGTTCCGCTGAGAGTCTGGACCGAGCCATTCCTGAAGGTGGCTTCACAGGCTTTGGTGCTCGGATAAGTGGCTGGCTGGCATAACAGAACTGACACGGGGGAGGCTGATTTAGAAGCCTCCTCGCTTCCTAGGCTAGTGATTCTCACAGATGGGGTTTGAAATTCTCTCTTTGTGTTTTCTACCCGCCCCTCTCCCCGCCCCAGTTTCATGTCTTTATGCCTTACGGTTGGATACTTTGGGCAGGTCTGGTCTGAAACCAAACTCTCCCAGAGGTTCACCTCCATCCTTTCGTTGCCCTGAGATTTTGTTATACTGAACAGTTTGTGATTTGAGTAAGGCCTCTAGTATGGGCTTGAAAATCTTCATTTAAAAAAAAAAAAAAGTTTTCATCGTGATGGAATTCGCTGCAGTGGAATGTGGTCTCTCTGCAGCTCAGTGTCTTGCCTGTTTTCAGAGCCTCCGCAGACAGATTCCCACGTCCACTCTTCAGTTCCACATCCAGGCCCTCCCCTCCGTCAATCCAGGGTCCCACCGCCATGCCTTCGGGCCTGCAGTTTCCTCTGCAGGGCACACCCTTTCTTTTCTTTCTCTGCAGCGTGGACTCACGTTTCCTTCTGAGATCAGCCCCAGGGTCTCCTCTCGGGAGAAGTCCCCCTCGTCCTCCCAGCCTGTTACCTTCTCCTCCTCTGGGTCCGGGCACATGCTTTCTTGGTGACCTAGTGGTCTAAGCCTTAGTGGATGCTTATGGAGTCAGTAGCCTCTTGCTCTGGAGTGCAGGCTCTGTGTGGGCATCCCTCTGCTCAGCTTCGGCCTGGCACACAGAACATACTGCCTGCCTGTGTGAAGGAAAGAAAGGAGGAAGGAACAAAGGGATAGACGTGTTGAGAAGAGCCTCCTGGCTTTTGCTTCCTCAGTATGGTCTCTGGGTAGAGATGGAGTGTGACTCTGGGTGCTGTCCTGAAGGGCTCCTGGCTTTTTAGGAGGAGACTAAGAATACTGAAAGCTGGGCACCTTCTTCACACTGACCGTTTAGCCCTGGCTTTGGATGGCGTGTGTGGGTGAGGGCAGACAGCCCTGCGCTGGAACCCTGCAGAGCCAGCGGGGGATGCCTCGTATGAAAACGCCCGCAGAATTTTCCGCAGAGCCTGGCCTTCCTCATCATCTCTCCCTTGGTGCTCCCCTTTGCCTCCATCTGCAGCCACCAGAGCTGCTTTCTGTTCAGTTCACCCAAAGGTACTCGTGCGCGGCCCCCCACCCTGGATCTGGGCAGGTGACGCTTTCCCTCTGTCTGTCTGGAACTCACCTCCACGTGGTGTTTCCTGCCTGCCTGCTCCCTGGATGCTCTGAGGTCACTCGGCAGGCCCTGGTGTGCCTCAGAATCCTTTGTGTCACTGCTTAGCACACTCCTGCTCCCCGGTCCCCACCTATGGTCTCCTGGGGGTGGGGAGGGGTCGCGGCTGATCCCTCCAAGTAGGTCCTGCTGTGGGTCCTAGCACCCAGCACATGGCGACTGGATGGATGAGCGAATGAATGAATGAATGCATGGGAAAGGCCTGTCCCTAAACCGTTTGGGACAAGATTAGATTTCCTTGGGTGGAGTAACTTCCCAAGATGCCGCTCTCGCTCCGCTGGTGTTTCTGTGCACCTGGGCCGTCTCGGGACGGTGGGGCCTCAGTGTGAGGCTGTGGTGGAGGCTGGAGGCCCAGTCCCCCAGCCCGAGGTAACTCCGGGCACCTGGAGCACAGAGGTGACCTCTGCCACAGGATGCTCTCAGAGTGAGTGGACTGCGGTGGAGTGAGGTTTCTCACATGTTAGGCCGCTCTGTTCTCAGCCAGGCTCCGCGTGGCATTTCCTGCACACAGCCTGCAGCTTGCGGCACCGGTCAGCTCGCCGGGGTGCACGGAAGCCGGTGGAATGGTTTGCCGTGGTGGGTTCAGGCCCCACCTCAAGGCGGGTTACAGTAGAGTCTGCAGGCCCGGTGGAGGGGCAGCCAGGTGTGTGTCGGATACAACCCAGGCCCGGGGCTCAGACCCAGGTGTGAATCTGGGCTCTGCGACCCAGCTGTCTGCCCTGGGGCCCCTCACTTAACTGTGATGAGACTGAGTTTCTTTTTTATGCAGAACCTGGATTAGAACCCACTTTTCAGAGTCTCTGTGAGTGCCCCTTGGAGAGCACAAGGCCACCACTGGCTCGTGCGGGTTGTATGTGGGTCAAGCCCACCAAAGTCAAGGAAAGGTGATGGCAGGCAGTGATGAACGTCAAGTAGCAATCCCCTGAGGCTGTGGGGGCGTCCCAGGTGGCTCAGCGGTGAAGAATCTGCCTGCCAAGTAGGAGACACAGGAGACCCTGGTTTGATCCCTGGGTTGGGAAGAGCTCTTGGAGGAGGAAATGGCAACCCACTCTAGTATTCTTGCTTGGGAAATCTTATGGACAGAGGAGCCTGGCAGGCTATAGTCAATAGGGTTGCAAAGAGTTGGACACGACTGAGCAGCTAAACCTGCAAGGCTGTGGGGATACAGAGGGGCTGTCCTGGGGCCGGGTCTCAGAAGATGCTTGCAGGGTGAGAAGGAAGGGCAGGTCTTCCAGGTGGCAGGGATGGCAGCTGCACGGAGCTGTGAGACGCACGGGCAAGGCAAGCACCAGGAGGGTTGGGGGGGGGGGGGCCAGGGCACTGGTGGGCAGTGAGTCCAGCCATATGCTGAAGGCTGAGTGCCTGGTGCTTCCTCTGGGCAGCAGGACCATCAAGGCTGTGACTCAGGAGGGTTGCTGGCCCGCCTACCTGCCCACTCTGCTGGGGTGGCTCAGAGGTGGGTCGGGGCGATGGAAGAGTGTCTAGATTCTTTGGAGTCACCTGGATCCCAGCGTGCTCCGGTGGGTGGAACACAGCCAGCAGAGAGGCGTGGGTATGCTGGGTGGGGCTCTGCCTGGCAAGCCAGGGGAGCGGGGTGTTGTTGAATGCTGAGCTGAGCCCTGCTCCCCAGGCGGCCTCGCCCAGAGGACCTCACCTGGAGGGCAGGTTCACCCAAACCCGGGCAGATGCCCTTCTCCTACCTTTGATGACTCCAGGGACCCCGACTGCAGGGGAGCAAGCAGACAGAACCCAGCTAACACAGGCACGCCTGACTCTGCAGCACGTGTGCGTTCATCACCCTGTGCGTGGCCAGAGTCCTGGCAGTGGACAGGGTCAGCTCGGTTCTCAGGGAGCCTGGACTCCCGTTCCGGTGATGGATTTTAAATAACCTCGCAGAGCTTGCTTGCGCTCTCTGAGCCGCCTCTATCGCAAATGATCACAGGCATAGAGTTGGCGGACTACATGGAGTGATGCAGGTTCTCAGCCCCCAAGTCAGCCAAGCCCTTGCATGCTTCTCTCTCCCGGCACCTTGAACTTGACCCTAGCACTCATATTTTTCATGAAATGATCGAGAGGGTTACCAGGCACTCTCATCTCCTCCGGGATTCGAGAGCTGCATCCCTGGAGACCAGCAGAATAGCTGGTGGATCCAGGGTGGCCAGCTCCTGCTTGTTCAGTGAGTGAATGAAAGGCAAGTGTAGGCCACACCCTGCTTCCTGCCCATTCAGCCCTGTATCCTGGTTCCCCACTTCCTGGGCTTGTGTGAGCTGAGGTCCAGGGATGGCAGTCGCAGCTGTCCAGAGCTCTGGGTTCAAGAGGATTCCGAGGGTCCCAAGTCAGGGGACCCGGGGCAGGAGACAGGGCAGCCGTGTACACCTTGGGATCGCTTACCTTTCCTCCCAGCCACATGCTAGGCGATGTGGAGACGTGTTGTTCTTGGCGAGAACTGCAACAGCTCAGTGAAACCCTGCTGACTATCGAGTGCAGAAGCAGTGGGTGTGCTCTGCTGGGTGTCGGTGCCGGTTGGTGGTAATGGCAGCAGCACCACTGCCGTGTGTGCCAAGTCGCACAGCCGCGTCCGACTCTGTGCGACCCCATAGTCTGCACCCTTTCCTCTCATGACCAGGCCTTTATCCAGACCACAGCTGGCTGTGTGGCTCTGGGCGGATCACCTTCTCTCTTCCAGTCCTCAGTTTCCTCATCTGTGAAGTGGTGCTGATGACAGTCCTTGACCTCAAGGGTTGTTGTGAAGACAGTCCGCCTTAGTTGTGTGCGGCTCATGGAAGGGTTTAACGACGGTTGATTGTTACTGCTGCCGTTATTTCCCCCCATCTCCACCACTTCTCTTGGAGAGGCTGAGGTTTGTTTGGTAGCGTGTGTTGGAAGTACTGATGCTGAAGCTGCAGCTCCAGTACTTTGGCCACCTAATGCTAAAAACTGACTCACTGGAAAAGACCCTGATGCTGGGAAAGATTGAAGGCAGGAGGAGATGGGGATGACGGAGGATGAGACGGTTGGATGGCATCACCGGCTCAATGGACATGAGTTTGAGCAAGCTCCGGGAGTTGCTGATGAACAGGGAAGCCTGGTGTGCTGCAGTCCATGGGGTTGCAAAGAGTTGGACACGACTGAGCGACTGAACCGAACTGTTTCAGAATGAGCAGGGATGCTTGTAGATTTTGTAGATGACTATGCTCAGAAATGATATGAACATGAAACTTACAAAGGTTCCCCCTGACCCAAGGAAACCAATTGACAGTTTTATTTCTGGGATCATGAAAGGGGAGACACTCTTTAATAAGGGGTGTATGTATCTAGAGATAATGTCCTTTGATTGCTTCAGTTGTGTCCGACTCTTTGCAACCCCATGGACTGTAGCCCAGCAGGTTCCTCTGTCCATGAGGTTCTCCAGGCAAGAATACTAGAGTGGGATGCCATGCCCTCATCCAGGGGATCTGATAATAGTGATAATAATTATTATCATTTTGGGACTGAAGAGACGGCACTGTTAGCAGGCATAGATTCTGTTGGAGGACTAGGTGGTTGGCCAGTAAATCCAGCCCTCTTCTTGGGCATTGGGCATCGTAAAACCCAGAGAGGGAAAGCAGCCAGGGTGGGGGACCCTGGATCCAGCAGCCTGCCCTTCCGTCTGACTGCCCAGCATCTCATCACCTCTTCTCCAGGTCCTGAGTGGCCTCTTGTCCTGGGGACTCACCTGCTCTTGTGAAACATCTCCACTCCCGGGACAAGCCCGTAGTGGACCTGACTGGCTTCCACCAAAGGGTAATTGATGTCCTTCACTGGGAGGACACACACAGTGTGGCAGGAGGACCTTTTCATTGTGAAACAGGCCCCGACAAGTGTGCAGAGAACAGTCCATCTCTCAGGTGCTGCTGGGGGGCAGCTGGGATGGAGCCAGGGGTGGGGAAGCCTATGCAGGGGCGTGGCCCTCCCTTTGCTCTTGAGGGGAGAGGGGGCTCTTGCTTCTCAGTTGCAGCATCCTTGTGTGCGGCAGGGATGTGGACCTGGCCTGGCCCCCTCAGAGGTCATATGTGAGCGAAATGCCTTGATGGCTGTTAAAATGCCAAACCAACTGTCAAATGCTTCACAAGCCATAGAGGGACATGTGAAGCCAAGACTCAGTTCGTTCTTCAGCATTCAGTGTCAGGACTCTCACTTTTGCCTCCACCTTTGGGTAGAGGAAGGCCCTGGCTGACGATCACTGCAGGCCCCACTTGAGCTGGGTGGCGGTGTCTGCTTGTGGCTCTGGAGAAGCCCTGAACCACTAAATCCCCCGCAGGCAGCAGTACCCTTCTAGCTGGTATCACTCGGCCTTAGGAGAGCCCTTTTAAACTATTGCTCTCAATTACGGCCTTTTTATTGAATAATAACTCAATTAAAGGTGTGCTTTTTATTGAACATCCCTGATACCTTTATTGGTATTATTAGAGTAACCAGCATAATAGGAACAATTATTTCAGTGCTTATTAACACAAACACACACACACACACACACACACACACACACACACACACCCCTGCTAGCAGAGGGAGAGCAGCATTTCATTGCAGGAGCCCAGTTGTGTGTTGGTTCCCAAGAGTCACAATAAAAAATGATGTTTCCTCAACGTTTGCAAGTTTCTATTTCCCTGGAACCTCTAATGCATTAGGCCGGCTGCATTAAAATTCCTCCAGGGTTTTATTACAGCCAGAGTTACACAGAAGGGCACCATCTGAAACATCCACTGCGAGGTGCAAGGTGGATAATAAAACACGAAACATACAAAGCCCAACCATAATACGTGCATGCGTGGGGATGTGTGGATTTTATAGGGATCGCGTGGGATCTCATTTGCTCCCCCAGCCCTCTTCGGAAGCTGGCATGCTATTCCCATTCTGCTGCTGCCGCTGCTAAGTCGCTTCAGTCGTGTCCGACTCTGCTCGACCCCAGAGACAGAAGCCCACCAGGCTCCCCCGTCCCTAGGATTCTCCAGGCAAGAACACTGGAGTGGGTGGCCATTTACTTCTCCAATGCATGAAAGTGAAAAGTGAAAGGGAAGTTGCTCAGTCATGTCCGACTCTTAGCGACCCCATGGACTACAGCCTACCAGGCTCCTCCATCCATGGGATTTTCCAGGCAAGAGTGCTGGAGTGGGGTGCCATTGCCTTCTCCAGTTCTACCGATGAGGAAATGAAGCTCAGAGAGGTAAAGTGACTTGGTTGACGTCGTTGTTGTTTAATTGCTAGGTATGTCCGACTCGTTTTTTGCAACTCCGTGGACGAAGGCATGGCACCCCACTCCAGTACTCTTGCCTGGAAAATCCCATGGATGGAGGAGCCTGGTAGGCTGCAGTCCATGGGGTCAAAAAGAGTTGGACACAACTGAGCGACTTCACTTTCTTTATTTCTATAGTTCCTTTTGGAGAAGGAAATAACAACCCACTCCAGTGTTCTTGCTTAGAGAATCCCATGGACGGGGGAGCCTGGTGGGCTGCCGTCTATGGGTTGCAAAGAGTTGGACACGACTAAGCAATTAACAGACACAACACACATAGCCTGCCAGGCTCCTCCGTCCATGGGATTTCCCAGGCAAGAATACTGGAGTGTGTTGCCATTTCCTTCTCCTGACCCAGGGATTGAACCTGTGTCTCCTGCATTGTAGGCAGATTCTTTACCACTGAGCCACCTGGGAAGCCCCTTGATTGACATCTTCCTGCAGGGAATGGCAAGGTATGAACTCGTGCCGCTGTTCAGGGTTCTTGTAACAGTGATCTCAGGGAGGGTTTTGAATTAAAGAAAAACACAGGGTCTCTCTTGAAAGCCAGTACAGCAAAGAAGATCCGGTGTGGGTTTCTGCCAACGGATACCAAAAACGTCTGAGGAAGGAAAAGGGAAGGAAGCAAACAAGGAAACACGCTGGCCTTGGGTTCTGAGTCGCCAAGCCCGATGTAGTGATCCCAATGCAGCTGACATTTCTAGGTCTGTAGGCCAGGCTTGATGTTGCTGGGTAAGTTGCTTCAGGGCTTCCCTGGTGGCTCAGATGGTAAAGAATCTGCCTGCATTGCGGGAGATGTGGGTTCTATCCATGGGTCAGAAGGATCCCCTGGAGAAGGGAATGGCAACCCACTCCAGTATTCTTGCCTGGAGAGTTCTATGGACAGAGGAGCCTGGCAGGCTACACCCCACGGGGTTGCAAAGAGTCCTACACGACTGAGCAACTAACACTTTGCAACTTCCAAGTTGCTTCAAAATAATCTAGGCGTTGACCTCTCGGTTGGAACCTTGGTGGCAGCCACGGTGGCAGCGTGTTGGGGCATGGCCCCTGTCTGGGCCATCAGCAAAGCTGGCACCAGCTGGAGCTTCCAACTCACCTCTGGGCAAGTGGCCCTGAGCTCCAGGAGCAGGGACAGCCCCGCATCCGAAGCAGCCCTCTCACCAAGGGGCTTCTGCCATGTTTAAAAATGAGCCGTCCGTGACTGTGTGTTGCCTTTTAAAATATTTAGTGAGTTTTTGAATAGAAGAATGTTCTGAGTGGCTCTTCAAAGCCTTTCTGACATTGTTCAGTTTTCAAAAGTGAGCAGTCCCAGTGCTCAAGGCTACTTCTAGGCAACAGATAACCGTGAAGTGGAAGTATGGAAATGAACATTTTATTTAAAAAAGAAAGTTACGGGGGAGAGTGGAAAGAGCATTGTATAGGAAGGGCCTTTGAGGACTGGGAGATTTAAAAACACTGGAAGCTGTCAGATCCTGGGATAGACTGTCCCCTGCTGTGAATCTTGCCCTGGTGTGGAGGGAAGTGAGGGGACCAGATTGTTCAAAGGCAAGGAAAAGCGTTTACCCTGGCATGATCTGGGACCCTGGAGTCCGATTTGGTGGGTGCACAGAGCTCTTCCCCACCTGATGATAAATTCCAAACAGGTTAACTTCCTCCTCTGGCTTCCCTGGTGGCTCAGTGGTAAAGAATCCGCCTGCCAATGCAGGAGACACAGGTTTGATCCCTGGGTCGGAAAGAAACCCTTGGAGGAGGAAATAGCTACCCACTCCAGTATTCTTGCCTGGGAAATCTCATGGACAGAGGAGCCTGGCTGGCTATAGTCCATGGGGTCACGAAAGAGTTGGACAGGACTGAAGGACGAAACTACAGCAAGCAAAACTTCCTCCTTAGACTTTTCTAAGATAGAGTCTTATAAATGTCTTCCACTCTTTTTGTTTTGTCTGTAAAAAAAAAATACAAGAAATGGAAACCTCTGAGTTCTTCAGAACGTGCAGCTACATGCTTCTCAGCAGCTGCTGCTTGAGTTTAAAAAAATATATTTTAATCAGCCATTTCATTCCTGGCCTGCCTGAGAATTTTGCACTGTCTTTTGATACCCGCATTCCTCAGGGGCAATAGAACTTTCTAGAAAGTGTGTGGCCATCAGAACAAGAAACAGGAAGTGCTCCAGAGAGACCCAAGGAAATGAAGATGATGAAAAAAGAGATTAGGGGAAGGGAGGTGGCCCAACTTGAAAATACAAGGAACCAGAGCTGCTGTGTGTGTGGAACTCGGTTACTGAGAGTAGCTGGAGCCCAGGTGCAGAGTCCAGAGTGCTCTTTTTTATTTTATTTTTATTGAATTACAGTTGAAACCAATGGATTTTTAAAGTCGTTTATTGGCCGTGCCGGTTCTTTGCTGCTGTGTGCGCTCTTTTTCTAGTTGCGGTGCTCCGAATTCTCACTGTGGTGGCTTCTCTTGTTGCAGAGCATGGCTCTAGGGCGCATGGGCTCGGTAGGTATTTGTGGTTCCTGGGCTCCAGAGCACAGGCTCAGTAGTTGAGGTGCACGGGCTGAGTTGCTCTGCCGCACGTGGGCTCTTCCCAGATCAGGGATCGAACCCACGTCTCCTGCACTGGCAGGCGGCTTCATTACCATCGAGCCACGAGGGAAGTCCAGGGCTCTTTAATTGGAAGATCTATGGCCTTGTGGGAGGTGGTGCTTCATTTGTGTTATTAGCTCCTGATGTCAGAGAGGGATGTTTTCTTTATCGTCTTATTTATTACTTATTTATTCTGCCTTGTTTCCAGAAAAGGATTTGAGGAGGACAAAACACTATGGCGTCTGGCCAGCTCTCCCGTGAGACTGAGGTGAACCGTTCTGTTGTTCCCCACATATATCACCTAGTAAGCCAGGACAGGAGATGGCACCTCCAAGAAGGCTGTGCATCTCTGGGCTGTAGCATCATCATGTGCCAGCAGGGACGTGGTCCTGGCCTGGCCTCCCTCAGTGGTCATGTGACCATGAAATGCACCCCCCAAAAAATGGCCTTTGGTTGCGACAGTGGGGAGGCATGCAGGAAGGGAAGGCTGAAGTGTCGGTGTGGCCTTACTGCTCCCAAAGTGAGGAACACAGCTGCCCAGGGCCTTGGGAAGGCCTCCCTGCACGTTTCTGGGGGGCGGGGGGAGATTCTCCCGAGGGGCTCCAGCACGGGGAACTGAATTAATGCAGACATGCTGGGAGAAGGAAGTTTCCCAGACACCCTGGAGAAAGAAAATGGCCTCAGAAGTTCTCTTGGAGCTGGGTTTAAAAACGAGGGGAAGCTGAGCTTTGGAATCCTTTTTCCCTTTCTGTCCGTTCCCCCATCACCCACCCACTGGTCTCCGCACTACCAAACCTGGAGACACATGTCCTGTTGGACACGAGTGTGCAGTGATGACTGTGGACCACCAGGCTTGGAAGGCATGTCTTAGTTCCCAGCGGGGGTGATCTGGCCCAGTTGGTTCTGTGTTGCAGAGAATCTCCACGCGGACCCCTGACTCCTGGAGGCCCCCCCAACACTGCATGGCTCAGTGAGGTCCAGGCTCCTTTGAAGCCATCAAGTCTAACCCATAAGGAACTTGGGGTATTTGTTCTCAGAGTCCATAGAGTTTTGACTGCTAAGGGTGAAACCCCCAAGAAACATTCTTCTCGGGTGGGAATCAAAGAAACAAAAACTCCATCTCTGTATGGGATTTCGGAAATCCCTCTTTTGAGGAGGGACTGTACTTCCCCTTCCCTTCCTGATCCCGGGTTTGGAAACTAACACACACCTCTGGCCTCACTGGGGAGTTTGCAGCTACTGTACTTTATCAGTGTTAAAATCTTCCAGGTACAAGGAAGTCTGAAAAAACAAAAAGGGTTTTTTTTTTTCAAGACCTCGGCTGTGATGCCATATTCCCTTTCCCTTCTCCGGCCAGTGAGCGAGTCTGAGGGGGCAGGGCAGGGCAGGGCCTGCCCATACCTGTCCCGTTTCATGTGGAGTGTTAGGAGAGCCTCAGGCTGGAGAAGCAGCCAGTTTTACCCGCAAGTTGAGGATGTCGGCCACGAAATAGGTGCTGGTTGGAAGGTCCAGGCTCCCACTTTGTGACCGCCCCCAATGATGGACAAAGACAAGGGTTTTTCGGCTCCATGCCACCAGCGTCCACGAACACTGGGCTCCCAATGCCAGAGCCCAGTTTGTCACAAACTCACACTTGCCACTGTTCATCCTGATCGCCCTGTCGGAGGTGACACTCTTTCATTCAGCCTTCTGGCAAGGGACCTCATATAGGCCAGTGCCCCGCCCCGGGGGGTCTCAAGGCCAGATTCCATGCTGTGGTTAGGTGTGTGTGTGTGTGTATGTGCATGTGGGTGTATGAGGCCACGAGGGCAGTGATGGGGGGGGGGGTGGGCAGCTGTCCGCCAGTAGTGATGTTCTTACGATGCTGAAGTCCTGTTCCTACACGCATCCCTGTTTAACTTGGACGGTGCTTTCTGCACAGACACTGGTGTATGAAACCCTACGATTTCCGGTAGTTCAACTCCCAAATGACGCAGAGGTTATCAGCTAGTGCTCTTAAAATGTTTGCGAGGTGATTCAGTTTGATTTGTGTTTCTTAGAACTTCCTTGGATCGAAGATTTGCCTAGTCATGACTGGGTGGAGAGGGGGAGAGTTGTTTTGGCCCCCAAAGAGTTTTGGCAATGCCTGGAGAGATTTTTGATCCTCATGACTGGGAGGGGAGGGAGTGTGACTGGCTTCTAGTGGGTATGCCTCCAAACATCCTACAAGGCCCAGGGCAGTACCCCTCCCACTCCCCAGATCAGATCAGATCAGTCGCTCAGTTGTGTCCAACTCTTTGCGACCCCATGAATCACAGCACGCCAGGCCTCCCTGTCCATCACCAACTCCCGGAGTTCACTGAGACTCGAGTCCATCGAGTCAGTGATGCCATCCAGCCATCTCATCCTCTGTCGTCCCCTTCTCCTCCTGCCCCCAATCCCTCCCAGCATCAGAGTCTTTTCCAATGAGTCAGCTCTTGGCATGAGGTGGCCCACCCACCCCCAAAGAATTATCAGGATCTATATGATGGCTGAACTTTGCCTTGCTATCTTTTAGGCAGCCCAGCCTTTGTATACTTCCCATTGTTGGAATCAGGCTTTCTCACAAATAACATCTCCTTTGGCTTCTGAGATGATGGGTTTAAAGACACCATGTTATAAGGGCACAGAGCGAGGTCTACCAATTGGAGAAACAGCCACACAGAGGCTTCTCTAGCCTGTCCGCCAGGGGGTCTGCCAGGGGGTCGCTGGCCTGGGCCTGCTCTGCAGTGGTCTGGTGCCACCCCCTGAGAGCTGCGACGCCGCCGGCATCTCACGTCTCTCTTGCCTCTTTCTGTCCGTGTGTCTCCCCAGGTAAAGATGAGCCTTCCAGCTACATTTGCACAACATGCAAGCAGCCCTTCAACAGCGCGTGGTTCCTGCTGCAACACGCGCAGAACACGCACGGCTTCCGCATCTACCTGGAGCCCGGGCCGGCCAGCAGCTCGCTCACGCCGCGGCTTACCATCCCGCCGCCGCTGGGACCCGAGGCCGTGGCCCAGTCCCCACTCATGAATTTCCTGGGCGACAGCAACCCCTTCAACCTGCTGCGCATGACGGGCCCCATCCTGCGGGACCACCCAGGCTTCGGTGAGGGCCGCCTGCCTGGCACGCCGCCGCTCTTCAGCCCGCCGCCGCGCCACCACCTGGACCCGCACCGCCTCAGCGCCGAGGAGATGGGGCTCGTCGCCCAGCACCCCAGTGCCTTCGACCGAGTCATGCGCCTGAACCCCATGGCCATCGACTCGCCCGCCATGGACTTCTCGCGGCGGCTCCGCGAGCTGGCGGGCAACAGCTCCACGCCGCCGCCCGTGTCCCCGGGCCGTGGCAACCCTATGCACCGGCTCCTGAACCCCTTCCAGCCCAGCCCCAAGTCCCCGTTCCTGAGCACGCCGCCGCTGCCGCCCATGCCCCCCGGTGGCACGCCGCCGCCGCAGCCGCCGGCCAAGAGCAAGTCGTGCGAGTTCTGCGGCAAGACGTTCAAGTTCCAGAGCAATCTCATCGTGCACCGGCGCAGCCACACGGGCGAGAAGCCCTACAAGTGCCAGCTGTGCGACCACGCGTGCTCGCAGGCGAGCAAGCTCAAGCGCCACATGAAGACGCACATGCACAAGGCCGGCTCGCTGGCCGGCCGCTCCGACGACGGGCTCTCGGCTGCCAGCTCCCCCGAGCCCGGCACCAGCGAGCTGACCGGCGAGGGCCTCAAGGCGGCCGACGGTGACTTCCGCCACCACGAGAGCGACCCTTCCCTGGGCCATGAGCCCGAGGAGGAGGACGAAGAGGAGGAGGAGGAGGAGGAGGAGCTGCTGCTGGAGAACGAGAGCCGGCCCGAGTCGAGCTTCAGCATGGACTCGGAGCTGAGCCGCAACCGGGAGAACGGTGGTGGCGGCGGCGGTGGTGGCGGGGTGGCCGGCGTGCCGGGCGCGGGCGGCGGCGCCGCGGCCAAGGCGCTGGCCGACGAGAAGGCGCTGGTGCTGGGCAAGGTAATGGAGAACGTGGGCTTGGGCGCGCTGCCGCCCTATGGCGACCTGCTGGCTGACAAGCAGAAGCGCGGCGCCTTCCTGAAGCGCGCGGCCGGCGGTGGGGGCGGCGGGGACCCAGGCGACGACGATGACGCCGGGGGCTGCGGCGACGCGGGCCCCGGGGGCGCGGTCAACGGGCGCGGCGGTGGCTTCGCGCCGGGCACCGAGCCTTTCCCGGGCCTCTTCCCGCGCAAGCCGGCACCGCTGCCCAGCCCCGGCCTCAACAGCGCGGCCAAGCGCATCAAGGTGGAGAAGGACCTAGAGCTGCCGCCTGCCGCGCTCATCCCGTCGGAGAATGTGTACTCGCAGTGGCTGGTGGGCTACGCGGCGTCGCGGCACTTCATGAAGGACCCCTTCCTGGGCTTCACGGACGCGCGCCAGTCGCCCTTCGCCACGTCGTCCGAGCACTCGTCCGAGAACGGCAGCCTGCGCTTCTCCACGCCACCCGGGGACCTGCTGGATGGCGGGTTGTCGGGCCGTAGCGGCACGGCCAGCGGGGGCAGCACGCCGCATCTGGGCGGCCCGGGCCCCGGGCGGCCGAGCTCCAAGGAGGGGCGGCGCAGCGACACGTGCGAGTACTGCGGCAAGGTGTTCAAGAACTGCAGCAACCTCACGGTGCACCGACGGAGCCACACCGGCGAGCGGCCTTACAAGTGCGAGCTGTGCAACTACGCGTGCGCGCAGAGCAGCAAGCTCACGCGCCACATGAAGACGCACGGGCAGATCGGCAAGGAGGTGTACCGCTGCGACATCTGCCAAATGCCCTTCAGCGTCTATAGCACCCTGGAGAAACACATGAAAAAGTGGCACGGCGAGCACTTGCTGACTAACGACGTCAAAATCGAGCAGGCGGAGAGGAGCTAAGCGCGTGTGCGCGCGTGTGTGTGTGTGTGTGCGCGCGCGCGCGGGGGCCCGGGCCCCACCCTGCGCACCTGTACAGTCGCCCCGTCGCCAAGCGAGAGAATGCTGACCTGACACTTGCCTCCGCGTCACCGCCGCTCGGCGCCCCCCGCGGGTCCCCGGGGCCCAGGGGAGGTGGCCCTCCAACCTAACCTGTGTCTGCGAAGTCCTATGGAAACCCGAGGGTTGATTAAGGCAGTAAAAACAAAAAAAAATTGTGGAGCCTTTTAACTGTGCAATAATTTCTGTATTTATTGGGTTTTGTAATTTTTTTGGCATGTGCAGGTACTTTTTATTGTTATTCTTTCTGTTGAAATTCCTTTAAGAGATTTTGTTGGGTATCCATCCCTTCTTTAGTTTTTTTTTTTTTCCTTCCTTTAACCCAGTAGTAGCCTGAGCGATGACTCCTGAGCTCTGTAGAGGGGAAGCTATATTTTAAATTATAATTTGGGGGGTGGGGAGGGCGCTGCTTTTTTTGAAATCTAAGCTAAGCATGTGTAATTTCTTGTGAAGAAGCCAACACTTAAATGACTTTTAAAGTTGTTTACTTTTTTATTCCTTCTTTTTTTTTTTTTTTTGTCCTGAAATAAAAAGTGGCATGCGTTTTTTGGGGGGGAGGGGGGTGGATGTACAGCGGATAACAATCTTTAAAGTTGTAGCACTTTGTTTCAGAATTGGAATGGAGATGTAGCACTGATGATGTCCTGAGTAAGGGAGGCCTTTTCTATGTTGACTTCAACCTTGCCATACATAAGGAAACCTTTGAATGGTGGGCCTTCCCTCCCCGCCGCCCCCCCCCGCCCCCCAACAACAAAATACTCAGCACTGCCAGAGAAACAGGAGTTTTTGAGGACTTTGCCCCAGGAAATGGCCCAAGAGCATTCTAAAATTGTGCATTCCCAGCAGATCCCATCCGTTTCTTGGAATGTCGGTGTGCCGTGGAATGCCATTTCTGCTATTTGCCATAGATTAGACTAAATAAAATAGGCTGAAGGTACTTTGGGGGGTAGATAGATGGTGGTGGCCTGCAATAACACAGAAAGGAAAGAAACCAGCCGTGTTCTTTCAGGCTTCTTCTGGCTTGACAGTTTCTTTCTCTCTTTTTATCACCCTCACCACAGAAATCCTAAGTCATACGTTGCTACCAGTGACAACAGACCGTTTCTCAAGCAGACAATGTCCTGATGGTGACTGGAGGGGAGTTAGTATTCCCTCTGCACACTGATGACATTATACAGATGGGGTGGGGGGAATCTTGCCAATTTCAGTTCCCTTTTACTGCAAAGTGGGAAGAGTTCCATCTGAAGGTGCCCAGCGCTACTTCGTTTTTGTTTGTTTTTTCTATCCCCTTAGGTTGGAAGGTACTAAACATTGGACTGTTCAGATTAGACATTTGAATTCTGTTGACCCGCACTTTAAAGCTTTTGTTTGCATTTAAATTAAATGGCTTCTCAACAAGAAATTGCAGCATCTTCTTCTTTTTGGCCCAGAGGTGGGTTAAACTGTAAGGGATGGCTGAGATTGAGTGTCAGTATTGCTAAGCGTGGCATTCACAGTACTGGCACTATAAAGAACAAAATAAAATAATAATTTATTGGACAGTGTTTCTACTGCCATTCAATTTGATGTGAGTGCCTTGAAAACTGATCTTCCTATTTGAGTCTCTTGAGACAAATGCAAAACTTTTTTTTTTCTTTTGCAATGAAAAGACTTTAAAAAAAAAAAAACGAGAAAAGTACATTTCTTTAGAAACAAAGCCACATTTACTTTAAATAAATTTTCAAAAATCCTGGTTGAAGACGTGAAAATGCCATAAGACCCAATCAAATGAAGAAATAAACCCAGCACAACCCTGGATATCCATTAGCTGAATTAACCTCAGCCCCTTTTGCCTGTGGGACAACGCTGCTTAGATGTGGAGTGGAGGTGACTTACTGCTGAATTAAAACTCAAGTGACACAAGGTACAAGTTGATATTGTTGAATGAAAAAACAATTCAGGAACAATGGCTAATTTTTTTCTAAAGTTAAATTTAGTGCACTCTGTCTTAAAAATACGTTTACAGTATTGGATACATACAAGGGTAAAAAAAAATTGTGTGTATGTGTGTTGGAGCGATCGTTTTTTTCAAAGTTTGCTTAATAGGTTATTAAAAAAAATGCCACAGTGGCTGCGTGTATATTGTTTTTTTTTGGTGACGGGGTTTTAGTATATATTATATATATGAAAATTTCTTGATTACTGTAAAAGTGGACCAGTATTTGTAATAATCGAGAATGCCTGGGCATTTGACAAAACAAGAAAAAAAAAAAACCCTTTTCTTTTCCTTGAAAATGTTGCAGTAAAATTTAAATGGTGGGTCTATAATAATTTGTTCTTGTCACAGTAACTGTAAAGTCGGAGTTTTAGTAAATTTTTTTCTGCCTTGGGTGTTGAATTTTTATTTCAAAAAATGTATAGAAACTTGTATTTGGGGATTAAAAGGGGATTGCTACACCATGTAGAAAAAGTATGTAGAAAAAAAAGTGCTTAATATTGTTATTGCTTTGCAGAAAAAAACCCCCACATTTCTGATCTGTGCTTAATTCTCTCCTCCCACCTCCCTCTGGAATGGATATATTGGTTGGTTCATATGATGTAGGCACTTGCTGTATTTTTACTGGAGCTTGTAATTTTTTAACTGTAAGCTTGTCCTTTTAAAGGGATTTAATGTACCTTTTTGTTAGTGAATTTGGAAATAAAAAGAAAAAAAAAAAACAAAAACAAGCAGGCTGCCATAATATATTTTTTTAATTTGGCAGGATAAAATATTGCAAAAAAAAAAATTTGTATGTTAAGTCCTATTGTACAGGAGGAAAAAAAAAAAGGGTTGTTTGACAACCTTCGAGGAAAAGAAACAAAAGGAAGTAGCTAAATGCTTTGGTTCACAAATCATTTTAGTTGTATATATTTTTGTCAGAATTGGCCTCTACCAAGGACTGTTCAAAATAGGGCTTCAGTCTGAATGCCCTGAACCTTGCATCAAGGCTCCCTGGTGTGGCCACAGCAGACCGGATGGGAAATTCTTTATTCGCGTTGAGTGGAGAAATCAGTTTTTGTCAAGATGTCGGTACCATTTCACAGAGCCCTCCCTTCTCTACGAGGCATCTGTAAAGATGTCAGACGTGGGGGAGAGAGCGCACGCCTTCTCTTCACCACCACCACCACCACCACCACCTCTCCCACCCTTCAAAGCAGAAAGAAATGCAAACCGAGCTTTCTCTAGTCCTTGAGAGAACGTCAAACAAGCAAGCAAAACAAAACAAAATGTGATAAAGGGAGCTGGCGTATCAGCCAGGCGCAGGTGACGTGGTCTGCGGCTGGGACCAGTGCAAATTGAATTTCAGGAAGGGGTCCCCATCACAGCCGGGACCTTTTCATCCGTGGAGAGTGGTGGCCTGCTGTCTTTCTTACTTGCTCCGCTGCTTTCTCTCCAGAACCTACATTCGTCAGTCTCCAAATGCCTAGGGCCTGGGACGAATTCGGTGCCTTTCCATAGTTCTTTCTCTTTCCTTCCCACGTGTTTCCTCTCCATCTTCCCACCTCTGTCGGTCCTCGATGTGCTCATGTTTATCAGATTTATTTCTCCCTCTCTGTCCCCCCACCCCTGCCCCTCTTTTTTTTTTTTTTGTAAAGCCAAGTAGCTTTAAGATAATAAAGTGGTGGTTTTTTGGATGAGGGAATAATACGTTTTTAAAAAAATACCTATATCAGGAAGCCATTTTTTATTTCAGGAACTCTAAGAAACCATTATATTTCAGGTTATGAAAGTATAAGCAAGCATCCTTTCGGGCAATTTCTTTACCAAATGCAGAAATCTCTCTTCTGGGCGCTTTTCTGTTTAATATGCTTTTCCTCCTTGCCACTTACCTTTGCAAAGTAAAAAGAAGGGGGGAGGAGGCAGAAGATCAAGCTGAGATGTTTGTTTCCTGCCTGTTTGACCTGAAGCCCCACGGGCTGCCCTTTTCTCCGGGTGCCCTGGGGAGGTCCTTGAGCAGCCTCCAAGGCAATCCTCCTGTAGTTACAAAAGCTAGCCAGCTCTCACCAGCTTCCGCAAAGTCACCACGATGCCAGAATCAAGCCATCCTAAAGCACAAAGATTGTGTCTCTGTCGACTGCAGAGAAATGAGCATTTTTGCTTCTCTTTTTTTGTGTTTAAAAAGCCAACACTGAAGCAGATGACCCAGTGAGAGAGGCCCCGGGCCCTGGGGGGACCCTGCCGACCCCAGGCCGGTTTTCCACACTGCCACAACTTGATTCAAAGATGCCCCCAATTGGAACCTGCCACTTGCCATTTGAGGGTCTTTCATGGGGGAGGAGGAGGAGGCTGATTTCCTCTAAGCAAAAATGTGAAAAGTAGGGAAGTCAGCCTTTCGTTCTGGTCCTAAGTGACGGTCAAGGATTTTTGTGGAACACAGGCAAACCCATGAATTTTGGTGCTCCTTGTATCAGCTCTGCGAAGCAAAGTTACATTGAGTTAAGTTGTTTGCATTTGTACTGGCAAGGCGAAATATTTTTATTACCTTTTCTATTACTTATTGTATGAGCTTTTGTTGTTTACTTGGAGGTTCTGTCTTTTACTACAAGTTTGGAACTATTTATTATTGCTTGGTATTTGTGCTCTGTTTAAGAAACGGGCACTTTTTTTTTTTATTATGGATAAAATGTTGAGATGACAGGAGGTCATTTCAATATGGCTTAGTAAAATATTTATTGTTCCTTTTATTCTCTGTACAAGATTTTGGGCCTCTTTTCTTCCCCTTAATGTCACAATGTTCTGTTCAGCATGTGTCTGCCATTTCATTTGTACGCTTGTTCAAAACCAAGTTTGTTCTGGTTTCAAGTTATAAAAATAAATTGGACATTTAACTTGATCTCCAAACCTTGTCCTTTTCTGTGTCTTTCCAGGGTAGGGGATGGACAGCTTATTTCCAAGGGTGACTTAAAGGTCTCTCTCCATTTTTCTCCCGACGCAGGCCCGTTACTCTCGTATCCGAGAGCACAGGCAGTAGTGGCCTGAGAGACCAGCTGTGCTTTTTTCTTGACCTCTGTGAGGCTGTGATGCGGAATAGTGGTTCTCACTCCTGGTTACACGTTGGAATCACGTGAGAGTTTTTCAAAATCCCTGTGTCCAGGCCCCGCCCCAGACCAATTTCTATCCGATTCTTTCGAGGCGAGATCTAGGCATCGGTATTTTTGAAAATGACCCAGGTGACTCGCAAACAGCCAAGTTTGAGACCAAGTGGTATAAAAGTAAAAGCCCTCGTCTGGGAATGACAAGACTTGGGTCTAGTTTCTTTCAGCTAACATTTCCTGAATTTCCAGGGAGAGCCACTGGGTGAGGGGTCAGAAATGAGTAGGACAGAGGTCTGGCTGCCCTGTGTCCTTGGTCTGGTACCCTTGGGTCCCCATCGTGAAGGGAGGCTGTTTGAGTACAGAGCATCTCCACCCATCCATGAGTTTGAATGGAATCACACAGGAGCACCACCTTCTTCCTGCCACCTGTGTGACAGGTTGATAGATTGGAGCATGCTTTTCTCGGGGATAATATCACAGATCCAGAGGAGGAGGCATGGTCTTTTGGAAGGAAATAGCCTTTCACTGGGCTTTTCCCAGTGCTGGGCTTGGAGCAGTCAGCAAGATGGAAGGGGAAGATGACAGCTTCCCATTGGGTTTCAGCCACTTAATAAACCACTGCTTTCCTTCTACGAGTGAGAGGCAGAGCCCAGCCCTGAGTGAAAAGGGATCAAAGACCCACCGAGTTCTCGACTATTATTTTTTTTTCTGGTCACATCCCAAGGCATGTGGGATCCCAGTTGCCCGACCAGGGGTCGAACCTGCGGCCTCCGCAGTGAAAGCATGAAGTCTTAAACACTGGACTGTCAGGGAAGTCCCCCTTGACTACTCTTCTCATGTTTCTGGCTCTTTAAGACACAAAAAATGTTCCACTCAAGTCACTTTTCTGCAAACTCACTGGACGCCATTCACAAACCAGGTGGGCAGCCTGGGAATCTTCGCAAAAGACTTTGCAAAAAATGAAAACAACACCGAGCTATGTTTATGAAGATGCTGTGTGGGTTCTGCCCACAGAGGTGATCACAGGAGTGAGGGCCATATGTGCCTCTGTGTCCTGTCTCCAGAAAGTCACCATTCTCCCAACATATCTAAGCACTGGACGGATACAGGGTTAAAGATGCACGTGCTGGGTAACTTTAAAGTCCAGCACCCAAAATGGAGTGGGTAACCATTCAGGAGAAGCCCTGCCCTGATTTCTAGGCTGTTTTTTTGTTTTGTTTGTTTGTCCAGTCGCTCAGTCATGTCGGACTCTTTGTGACCCCATGGACTGCAGCACGCCAGGCTTCCCTGTCCTTCACCATCTCCCAGAGCTTGCTCAAACTCACGTTGGTGAGTTGGTGATGCCATCTAACTATCTGTCTTCTGTCATCTCCTTCTCTTGCCTTCAGTCTTTCCCAGCATCAGAGTCTTTTCCAGGGAGTCGGCTCTTTGCCTCAGGTGGCCAAAGTATTGGAGCTTCAGCCTCAGCATCAGTCCCTCCAATGAACAAAATTTCTAGGGTGTAGAGAATAAAAACTCCCTGTGAAGAATTATGTTCTTTTCTGTAGGTCCTGGGCTCCAAGTCTATCTCTCACTGGCTTTAGGATGCCTGTCTGAGCCGTGTGTTTTTTCCTGCCTAGAAAACTGAGCAAATAGCAGAATTGAAATGCTAAGCTGCTTTCTGATTAGGGCACGAGGGAATGTGCTCATTTGGGGAAGAACCTCCATCTGAACGTTGAGGAACAAGCACCTAATCTGAGCACAAAAAGTGCTTGGGATGACGTGTCATTCACACTCAGCGGGGCCCTTCCGGCCCAGCCCTTCTAAAAAAGCCCAGTTTAGAGATCACCAGCAGGGCAAACACAGGAAAAGCTCCACTCAGTCCTCGTTGTCTCACCAGTGGCTCTGGGACCTCAGGCCAATCCTTTCCCTTTTCTGGGCCTCAGTTTCCCTATCTGTAAAATGGAGCGTTAAGGTCATCTGGAAGGACCCATTTAGCCTTCAGATCAGCATGCCGTGTGCACAGAGAGGAACAAAATTTGATGGGAAAGTTAAAGTCCGAAATGTTCCGTATTTAGCTGGTGAAAATCAGGGTGAGAATGGGTTCTCAACAGAAAATCCCGTGGTTTTGGTGGCTGTACCCCGGAGTCGCCAGTCTCAAGTCATAGAGTCTCGTCTCCTCTTTTTCCAGGTGGTCCCAAGCATGACAGGGACCTCAGAGCAGGCTGCTGAACAGCTCACTCTTCAGCTGTAAGTTCAGCAACTAAAGCTGGAAAACATCCTCTTCTACTTTGGAGGTAAAACAAAATGAATAGAGCTTTTATAAAAAACACTAATGTGATGAAACAGATAATGAAACTTGTGACTTTCAAGCCAGGGAAGATGAAATTCTGACTTTCTTATGTGCCGGTAAAATCTTAGTCACTAATTGCCTGCTCTGCCTAACCTTCAAAACAATTTTATAGGATTCTGGTTAAAGACCGTTTAGGATGTGCTAAAGAAGTCAAAGCAGAGCGAGCTTAAAAGTCTATTTAGTTCCCAAAGCCAAGACTGAGCTGCAGGTCAGGCCTGGGCACACAGGAGGTCAGGCCTGGTCTTTGCTCTTGGGGGCCTCCTTGTTTAATGAGAGAAATGCCTTATGAAACAAGGCTGCAGGATGGGGCAACGTGGGCAGAGAGGAGCCTGGAGGAGGGAGGCAGTGATCAGTTGTGGAGAGGGAGGATTCGGGAAATTGTGCTGCTTTTTGAAAAACGTGTAAGGGTTCACCAGGAAGATGAGCACAGGTGAGGAGAAATGGCCTGTCTTGCAGAGGCTATGGCACAGGAAAAGACATGGTTGTTGGGAAAGTACAGTAAACCCCACGGAGAAGCAAAGTCATATAGTTAGTTGGACCCTGAAAAGCATCTAGTACAAATCCGTCTAATACAGGTATCTTCTCCCAAACCCTAAAGTATAGTACATCCATCTGTTCGTTTATCCAGCCATCCGTCTGTCTACCTGTCTGTTTATCCACCCATCTATCTATCTATCCATCCACCCATCTACCTGTCCATCCATCCATCCATCCATCTACCCTCTTATCCTTTTATCCGTCCATCTATCCAACCATTCTATCCATCATCCATCCATTTATTTATCCATCCAGCCAACCATCTACAAGTTGTTCATTAATTAACATTTATCAAAGATCTATGCTGTGTCAGAGACTCTGCTCAGAAGTTACAGATCATCAAGACTCACACCTGCCTTCCTGGGGTTTACCTTTTAGTGGGCAGAAGGGGACATCCACCCATCTATTCAGTTATTTATTTCCTTAATGATCCCAGAGCTCCTCCTGAGTGCTCCATACTCCTAGGCCCTGGAGATGCAGTCCAGGGCTTGGATGACTCCCAGTTAGCTGGGGATGCAGTGAGTGAACCGACAGTAAGAGTTCTGTCTTTCGGATGGGAGCACGGAGTCCAGCAGGAGGCTGGAGGAGACGTGTCCTTCGTTACAGGTTAGGAAACCCCGTCCTTGTCCCAGGCATCCATGTGTCCTGCCGACATCCAAACTGTTTCCCTTTACTGTGGTTTCCTTCTCACAGGACATGATCGAAATATACCTGTGTCCCGTGACCTTCTATAATCAAAGATGTAAAAAATAAGAAACATCTGCTACTGCTAAGTCACATCAGTTGTGTCCGACTCTGTGCGACCCCATAGATGGCAGCCCACCAGGCTCCCATCCCTAGGATTCTCCAGGCAAGAACATTGGAGTGGGTTGCCATTTCCTTCTCCAGTGAGTGCATGAAAGAGAAAAGTGAAAGTGAAGTCGCTCAGTCATGTCCGACTCTTCAAGACCCCTTGGACTGTAGCATACCAGGCTCCTCTGTCCATGGGATTTTCCAGGCAAGAGTACTGGAGTAGGGTGCCATTTCTCTGGAGCTAAGAGAGGTTTAATGTGTAACTATGAAATTGAGAAACGTCTAGTGTGGGACATATCCCAGGAGGTGAACCCAGAGGTCCTGTCTAGAAGTGGGTGGTCACTGTCTCTGTTCAAGCCCCACGATGCTATAACGAGCCTGACATGTCGCTCATGGGACAAGCCATGTGAAATGTCTTTGGTTCAAAATGCATTGCAGGCTGAAATTTCCAAAGGGTAGGCAGGTCGTGCAGGAAAGCCAGGAGCTACTGCAGATCAGAGATGGTATCTCCCTCCCCTTCTTTCTTCCTAGCTCTTCTTCCTTCCATTGACAAGATTGTACAAAGCATCTACTCCACACCCCATGGTACGGTGAGGAGCTGGTAAATGAAAGAGAGAAATTCAGAGGCAGACCACAGGTGAGGCTCCCAGCCCTCCAACCCCATCTTTGACACCAGCCTGACTCAGGCTTTGGGCCTGCATTTGGTGCTGTAATTGAGGGTTCCATTTTGTTGCCTCTCTCATGTTTCAACCATGTTCCTCTATCTTCTTTTGAAAGCTCTGGGGTAGTGTGTATTAAGAGCTAAATGATATTGTGGTCATTTGATCTGGTCATGTTATTCTCAGCAACTGTACTAAGTATGTGCTGTGCTGTGCTTAGCCTCTCAGTTGGGTCTGACTCTTTGCGACCCTGTGGACTATAGCCCACCAGGCTCCTCTCTCCATGGGATTCTCCAGGCAAGAATTCAGAAGTGGGTTGCCATGCCCTCCTCCAGGGGATCTTCCCAACTCAGGGACTGAAACCAGGTCTCCCATACTACAGGGAGATTCTTTACCATCTGAACCACCAAACAATTCCTAGAGAGAGGAAGAGTTATATGCCTACAGATGGTCACTTTGACATTTCATTAAATTCTTTTGTAACAGGTCCACAAACTTCTGAGGAGGCCAATAGGAAGCATAATAAAATATAAATAAGCAGCAGGGTTATAAATAAATAAGAGATGAAACGATGAGCTAGGCATATACACCTATGTAAAATTACAGCCTAGAGAAGCAGGCTATATGCTGCTACACTCAAATCATAGATCTGAATCCACATTTCTTGGTACCTAAAGGGAAAAAAGAAACATAGACACGTCGCTTATTATTCATGAGGAGAAGGCATTCTGGTGAATGACATACACGATGGCAAGATGTTAGAAGCAGCCTCTGTATTCAACAAAAAAGGAGTGAGAGAATGAAAAAGAGTTTGTTCAAGTGGAATATTTATATCCATTGGAAATGAGGGGGCTGAAGACTTTGGTAATAGTTGAGATGATGTCAACTTTTAGAAGAAGAGAAAATATTCGTATGCTGTGATTCCAAATGATCTAGCTAAGTGTCGGTGTGGATCCGACTCCGCGGTGGTTGTGGTTTCCGACTGAGTTCATCTTTGTGAGTTCCCCTCTGGGTGAATCTGATGACTTCTGCTATAAAAGCTGCTTTAGCACACATTCATGGCTGCTTCTGCAGGGCCCCAGTGTCTTCAGCTGGTCTGGAAAGGTAGTGCAAACCTGGATCCCACATACACTTGGCCCCAGTGACTTCTTCCACCCAAAGTCCAGAGAGATCGCACACTTCTTCCTCGTGTTCCAGACGGTGTAGCATTTCTTGTCCAGCTTTTGTTGGCAGAGCAGTTCTTCAGAATCCAGGCTTTATGAAAAAGGATCCATTCTAGGTGCCCAGTGTCATGGGGACGGATACCAGAACTCTAGCCCCTTAGTTCAGGTTCTGTTCCTGGACTGGCAACCCACTCGCTGTGGAGTCTGCTCTCTCTGCTTTGGCTGTGATTCCTTTTGCTTTCCAGGATTCCAGCTTTTTGTTGTTGTTGTTTGGTTGCTCAGTCATGTCCCACTCTTTCGAGACCCTATGGACTGTAGGCTGCCAGGCTCCTCTGTCCATGGGATTCTCCAGGCAAGAATACTGGAGTGGGTTGCCATAGCCTCCTCCAGGGGATCTTCATGACCCAGGGATCCAACCTGCATCTCCTCCATGGAAGATGGATTTTTTACCACTAAGCCACAAGGGAAGGCAAGTTACATCCAACTTCTTTTTTTTTTTTTTTTTAAATTACAGTTGATTTTATTGTGTTAGTTTCTGGTGTATAGCATGGTGATTTATATATACACACAAGGAACTAACACACTGGTGGCTCAGATGGTAAAGAATCCACCTGCAATGAGGGAGACCTGGGTTCAATTCCTGGGTTGGGAAAATCCCCGGGAGGAGGAAATGGCAACCCATTCCAGTATTCTTGCCTGGAGAATCCCATGGACAGAGGAGCCTGGCGGGCCACAGTCCGTGGGGTCACAAAGAGTCAGACACCACCGAGCAACTAAGAGCAGCACACGTGTATTCATTTCATATTCTTTTCTATTATGGTTTATTGTGAAAGGATTCCCTTTATTTGAGTTTAGATACACACACAGATGCATGCATATGCTATATATAACTATATACTGTATAACTCTACAACTACAGCTGTATATAAAGCTATACAGGTCTGTACGATCATATATATGAAACTATAAGCATACATAGAGTTATATATACAAGTATATAACTACTCTATTGTTATATACATATCTTTTATGTATGTAGTTATGTATATGTAAGTGTGTATATAAAAATGTAACAGGAAAACACATGTTTGGGACATTTTATTCATCTGGAACCCTTATCCCTGATTTCCGGGACTTAGCATTGGGAAATAAATATCTCTTTTGATAAGTCCATATAGTTCATTTGTATTTGAATCATGTGAAGTGTTGCATTTCCTTTCATGCCACGGCTGCCAGGAAGCTCCGTATAAATTTAATGTTCAATCACAGAGTCAGTATTAGGTTGAGATTAAAAAGATATTCCTCCTTTGATCCATGTGGTGATGTAAAAACATATCCTTTCTTCAATATTATTTTTGAGTTTCTATTTTGGTAGCCTCACGGGACATGTAATGGCTTCCCAGGGGACTCAGTGGTAAAGAATCAGGGTGCCAATGCAGGGGACGCAGGTTCCACCTCTGTGTCAGAAAGATCCCCTGGGGGAGGAAATGGCAATCCACTCCAGTATTCTTGCGTGGAGAATCCCAAGGACAGAGGAGCCTGGTGGGCTACAGTCCATGGGGTCACAAAGAGTCAGACACGACTGATGCCTAAGCACGCACCGTGGACATATGATCTTACTGTAACCTCCTCAATACTTTTCAGAAGATAGTGAGTTAGAGAATTGTAAATAAATAAATAGATAACTCCCTCCACCCCTGGGGCCATCCCAAGACATTCTGCTGAAACTACTTAGCTTCCCCAGACCCCTGAACTTCTCTGTCTATGGTTGGTCCTGACTACTTTGTGATCGCCCTGGTATAGTGAATCGCAACTGTTTCCAAAGTCTCCTGTACTGTTCCTTGTTGTCTTGTGAACTTGGAAACTTGCGTGCAGTGGAAAGAATGTGGGATTTAGAATTGGAAGCACTTGAGACTGAGTCTTGGCTCGGGGTCTGTGATCTCCTGGCCTCAGTTTCATATCTGCACTATGGGGACAAGATCTCCTCACTGCAGAACTGTGAGGGTCGAATAGCATAAGGTAGCCAAGGCCCCTGATACCTGAAGGTGCCCAGCAAAATTCCACTTGCTGTCCCTTTCATTTCTGGGTCATGGTCTCAGCTTCCCAGCAAGCCCTCAACCGTGCCCCTTGTCACACCCCAGCCTCTTTGCCCCCTGCCTCCCACCCCTGCCCACACCCCTCAGTCTGCAGAGAATCCGCGGTCTCCCACCCTAGACTCCTGGGCTCTGGGAAGGTTTGCCCCCTCCTGCCCTGCCCCCACCGTGTGTGTGTCTGGGGGCGCCTCGCTGGGCATAGTCACGGAGACACCCACGTGGCCCAGTCCTGAGCGCCTGGCAGCTGGGCAGGGGGTGGCTGGCATGTGGGGTGGGGGCTGCTCTGTGGGCGGGGTGCAGGTCTGCCTGGCCTGCCCTTGCTCGTGGGAGGGGCCGGGGCCTGGCAGATGGGAGCCATCACGTGGCACAGTCTCCCTCTGTCTTCCTGTCTCTCTCCTGCTCCCCCGCCTCCCTCGCCCTCCGCTTTCTTGCTCTGTCTGTCTGTCATTGCTGAGTTGCCTCCGTCTCTCCTTCTGTTCTTGCGTCTCTGCTCTTTCCTCCCTCCCCTGCACCGCACACCCAGAGTGCATACACCTCAGGGAGCGTCCCTCTGGGCCAAGACGCTGCGCAACACCCATCTGGGTCATCCTGAGGGCTCTAGGGACCGGTGGCCCTGTCCAGAAGCCTGCTCCTCCCTGGAAAAAGCCCCACAGGCTCCCTGAGGACGTGGAGCCCCCAAGCTTGGTCCACATGCCAGTTCTCACACTCTTTCTTGTAGGAGTATGACCCGTGGTGCTCAGTCGCTCAGTGTGTCCAGCTGTTTGTGACCCCAGGGCCTGCAGCCCGCCACGCTCCTCTGTCCATGGAATTCTCCAGGCAAGAAGACTGTGGTGGGTAGCCATTTTCTCCTCCAGGTGATCTTCCCAACCCAGGGATCGAACCTGCGACTGTTGTGTCTCCTGTATTGTCAGGTGGTTCTTTACCACTGTGCCACCTGGAAAGCGCCCACACAAAAACCCATGGAGCTTGCACTTAAAATACAGATTCCCAGCTCACGCTGTTTGGAGATTCTCTATCAGCAGGTTTGGGGCCTGGAATGTGCATTTTAAATATAAATCCTGAGAGATTCTGATGCAGGATATTTGGGGGAGTTCACAGGTGAGAAGCCCCGTGTGGGCCAAATGAGTGCTCATCCTCAGAGCTGACCTCTCCCCAGACCCCGCCCCTGCCAGCTCACGCCTCCTGGTTCCTCATCTGTGTTTTCTCCCAGGTCTTGCTCCAGCCAGTCCCATCAGCCCGTTTCCTTCTGTGCAAACTGGGTGGATGTGTGTCCCCTCCCCCCACAGCATGGTTGAAGGATTGATGAATTGATGCTTGAGGAAAGGCTCTGAAGGATTTACATTCCTAGATATATGGTAGGAAGTGATGGATATGATAAATGTGTGTGCTCAGTTGAGCCTGACTATATGACCCCATGGACTGTAGCCCACTAGGCCCCTCTGTCCATGGGATTCTCCAGGCAAGAATATTGGAGTGAGTTGCCACGCCCTCCTCTAGGACAGCCTCCAGACTCAGGGATCAAACCTGTATCTCCTAGGACTCCTGATTGGCAGGTGGATTCTTTAGCACTGAGTCATCTGGGAAGCCCAGATGTATTAAATAAACAACCACATAAATGATGGCTACCCCAAGTCCCGGAAATCAACCCTCAATATTCACTGGAAGGACAGATGCTGACGCTCCAATCCTTTGGCCCCCTGATGCGAAGAACTGACTCATTGGAAAAGACCCTAATGCTGGGAATGATTGAAGGCAGGAGAAGAAGGGGACGACAGAGGACTAGATGATTGGATGGCATCACTGACTCAATGGACATGAGTTTGAGCAAGCTCTGGGAGATAGAGAAGGACAGGCTTCCCTAAGCCTGGTGTGCTGTAGTCCGTGGGGTTGCAAAGAGTTGGACATCACTTAGCAACTGAATGACAACCCCGAGTCCACCTCACTGGCCTCTGTGCATCCCTCAGAGGAAGCCTCCTGCCCCTGGGAACACCGCAGGCTCTTCCCAGACACCCAGTCTTTTCCCATGATGTCCCTGCCTCCTCTTGTCCCTTCCTACCTCCCTGTGTCCTGTGGGACTCATGGCTCAAGGCCCCCTCCTGGACCTCCTGCTTGGCAGACCACCTGACGCTTTCTCACCTATGGACACCTAAGCCCTGGCGTGGTCCCCTGTGGCGGTTAACACCCTGAGTCCTGAAGGGCTATGGGTTCGGGAAGGAGGAGGTGTCCCACTGTCCTCAGTGGAGGGACACCCACCTGCTGTAGGGGGAGTGCAAAACCCCAGGAATCAGCTGCCTGTCCCTCTGAGGCAGCAGCAGGGAGGAGGTCAAAGCCAGGGCCGAGACCACCAGGTCCCTGGCACCTCTTTTGCCATGAGCCTTCTTCTCTGATCCCCCTTAGATGATAGAACCATTTGGGGATCATCTCCATTGTAGCCACTACCTTCCTTCTGGAACTCGACTATAGCATCCATCATGGGTCCCTTGATTTTAGCTCTGAGGCTGGATGACTTGGGTGGGGATCCCATTCAGCTTCTTTCTATACAAGTGACCACCTGGGGCCTCAGTTTCCTCATCTGTAACACGTGGGTAATAATGCTACTGATGTCCTCCAGTTGTTGCTGTGAGCTGTGAAATTCACTCAGTTGTGTCCCACTCTTTGCGACCCCACAGACTATACAGTCCATGGAATTCTCCAGGCCAGAATACTGGAGTGGGTAGCCTTTCCCTCCTCCAGGGGATCTTTCCAACTCAGGGATCGAGCCCAGGTTTCCTGCATTGAGGGCAGATTCTTTACCAGCTGAGCCACAAGGGAAGCCCAAGAATGCAGGAATGGGTAGCCTTTCCTTTCTCCAGCGGATCTTCCTGACCCAGGAATAGAACCAGAGTCTCCTGCATTGCAGGTGGATTCTTTACCAGCTGAGCCTCCAGGGGAGCCCCATGCGTAAATAAGATATGGCATGCAAGGTGCTCACGCAGGGCACTGAGTCAACACTCAATAAGCATCAGTCAGGACCATTCACTGCTGACACCATCTCAAAATCCCAGTGACTCATTCTATCATAATTAAGGTTGATTTCTTGTTAATGTTACAGTCCCATAAAGTGGCTGCTGGGCAGCTTCCTATGGAGAGATTCAGGGATTCCAGCCCGTTCTTTCTCGCTTTGCTGACATGTTCTAGAACTGTAGTAGCCACCGGCAAATGCTTAAATCCAAATTAATTTTTAAAATCAATAAAATTAAAGACTCAGTTCCTCAGTTGCACTGGCCACCTTTCAAGGGCTCAGTAGCCACAGGTGACCAGTGGCCATCAAACCGGGCAGCCTACACAGGACATGTCCACCTCTGAAGATTAGTCTTCTCGGGGGTCTCTGTTGGATCTCAGGGGTCTTTGCTGGATCCTCGGTGCTGAGCCATCAGCATTGGGAGGTATGGAGAGTGACACACAGATGCCCCGCTGGGTCAGGGCTGGGGGTGGAGACTATCATTTCTGTCCCCATATCCCCTTGAGCAGGCCGAATGACACGGCCTCAACCTAACCTCAGAGGGCACCGCCGGGGCTTCACCGTGGAGTTCTCTGTCACTGCTGGGTTCCGTGTACCTGCCCCATTCCACCCCCTTCCCTTTCATTTCTCAGCCTCACCTCACGTGGTCCCCAGGAGGGAGAGCACAGATTC
Source organism: Bos indicus (assembly GCF_029378745.1). Lineage (NCBI taxonomy): Eukaryota > Metazoa > Chordata > Mammalia > Artiodactyla > Bovidae > Bos > Bos indicus. The sequence continues at coordinate 64,227,879 of NC_091780.1, read as the reverse complement.
CCAGGGGCTCTCTCAGAAGAGGAAGCAACCGTCTTTCCTAGAATTCCCCAGCCGCCTTTCCCTCCATTCTCATCCGCCTGAGAGAGAAGGCAGAGCCGTCGGTCCGCGTGGTGGTTCTTGAATCAGTTCCTGGGCCAGAAGAAAGTCAGGTGCTGGTTAATCCTGGTTTCCTAAATCAGTCAGCTGGCAAGGTGCGGGGCAGGCTAGGATGGGAATGGAGGGGGGCAGTTTCTACCCCACCCCAGATTATAGGTGCCACCCAGTGAGGGAAGGGCGGAAGACGCTGGCGAGAGATCCCACAGCCCTCTGGTGTGCCCTGCTCCATGCTGGGTCCTCTGCTGGGCACTGGGTTTGGTGGGGAATCCTTCTGACCTGGGCATGGTCTCTGCCACCAGCGACTTTGGAGATTTGCAGGGAATGACGTTGGAGAACCCGGCCCGGACGAGGGTCAGCGGGGGCACCCTTGGGAAGGGTAGAATGGCACAGAATCTCTAAGCACGTCCCCTGGGGCCTAAGGAACCTTGCTGCTTAACGTTCGGATGCTCTGACTTCTGTGCTTTGTAGACAATTGGCCATCTCAGATTTTCCCCAGGGGCGATCGTGTGTTCGCCTGACCATGGCTCCTTCCTCTTTGTTTTTGGATTCCTTCCTCCTCCTCCGCCCAGACTAGCAGCCTCATCCTATCCTCCCTCAGCTAGGTATTAGCATCCCAGGTAGTTTTTCATATTTTTCTCCCTAATGAATGCAGAGTGCTTTATTTATTTATTTATTTTGTCAGAAGGCGCCCAAGCATTTAGCAGTTACCAATGATCAACAGTACATTTTGCAAACAAGTCATAAATTTTAACAGCAATTTGTCTACGAATTGTGACCTTTTGATGATGTATTTGATTTTTCCCGAGAAGTTGAACTTCTTTGTCATCCAAGTTTGATTCATATTTTAATTTTTTTAAAAGCAAATGGTCTGTATAACACATTGCCACATTGAGCTGATTGCAAATGCTATTTGGGTTGCAGTCAATATTTTTAATTTATGCCATGCAAGATACACAGGGAGCCCCCGGCCCACTTTACCAACAGCTGCAAATCCACACATCTCTGCCTCTGACATTTTATACTCTGTAGTTTTCTTAATGTTATATGGATATTTTTTTTTAAAGGAAGGGTAATTTATGCCAGTGCTTTTTAATGAGACACCTTTAACCAAAGATAAAACACGTCCTTCTTCCTCCAGATTCCACCCTTTCGGCCTGGGTGTTGCAGATCATTTTCCTATGGAAAAGGTTGTCGGCTCTTTGAATCCCCCAACTGGTGCATTACTGTGTGTTAATTACCTCAGGACGAGAGTGGCTCAGAAGCAATCATCTTTGTTTGTTAACACACCCTCGCTGTGCCACCACTTCCCATAAATAAAACATAACTGAGATTACAATGTCATGTTTGCTGGGACTCCAGACCCCGGTAACCACTCTAGCACAACACACCAGGCATTCCCCCGGCAGCCGGCTTCCACTGCCATGCCTCAGTCATATCTAAGGCATGACTGTCTTGGTGGGGCCAGGACAAGTTCTCATTTCTCCATCGTCTCATGCCCACCATGCTTCCCTGGTGGGTTAGATGGTAAAGAATCTGCCTGCCAATGCAGGAGGCCCAAGTTCGATCCCTAGGTCGGGAAGATCCCCTGGAGAAGGGAATGGCTACCAAGACTACTCCATTATTCTTGCCTGGAGAATTTCATGGTCAGAGAAGCCTGGTGGGCTGCATGCAATCCATGGGGTCACAGAGTTAGATATGACTGAGGGACTGGCACTTTCACTTTCATGCCCACCAGGTGCTGGCCAAGTCTGCAATTCAGAGATGGCTGGCAGGGAGCTGACTTTGTTGCTCTTCTAACTTAAAAGAGTTAGGCTTGTTAAATACCCAATGGTATTTTTAGTAGCTTGCAAGGGGCTGGAGTGGATAAACAGAATGAAAAGCTGAGGTCAGGAATTTCGCATGGAAGGTTAGTGGGAATATCTGATGTGACCCACAGACAGTCAATGATTTATTCATTTCAGTGCACTGTTCCACACACACATAAGAAAAAAAATAAAGAGATGGCTGATAAGAAAGACATTTAGTAAACTAGAATAATATGAGTAATGAAATTAGGGCAAATGCTGCTTTAAAAAGAGGAAGTGAGAATAAAAACACTCAAGACACAGGGTTCTAAAGTTTGATTGGCAAGTTTGTCTCTGAGTTTCCTGGCTCCCAAAAAGAAAAGGCGTATATTGATTGGTGTCGCTGGTGTGAGAAGAGCCATCGTAGTGTTTCAAGGTAAGCAGAGTGTTTCCTGTACCTTAACCTGAAAACAGTCTCTCTAATGAATCCTTGTATGGAGTTGTGTTTCTCAGTGTGTGGTCCACTGTCCACTGGTGGGAAGCAAGGGGCTCCTGGAATGTCTCAAACTAATTTGAAATGCACATTCTAGTCCAGTTCTTAGTCATGAATGATGCACAAGCCCATTTATTTTTGTTGTTATGCATGGCTGATGTTTACTTATCAGTAATGCATTGAGTTCTTAAAAGTTACCAAATGTAGTCCTTATAAATTAAATTTAGTACATTTTTGGAGTTGACTAAGAGCTTAGCATTCCATCAAGGAGCCTGACTTCCCACCAATATTCCAAATTCCTGTAGATCAAACTTAGGTAAAGAGTTGAAATTTCCTTAATTTGGGCTTCCCAGATGGCTCAGTGGCCAAGAATCTGCCTTCCAATGCAAGAGACAAGAGTTTGATCCCTGGTCTGGGAAGATCCCCTGGAGAAGGGAATGGCAACCCACTCCAGTATTCTTGCTTGGAAAATCCTATGGACAGAGGGGCCTGGTGGGCTACAGTCCATGGGATTGCAAAGAGTCAGACATGACTTAGTGACTAAGCAAGCCGGATACATTTTTTATTGTGAATTATCAGTGTGGTCTTAAATTCATGCTCTTTTCAGTGGTTTCTAGTTTCACACTGGTAAATATGTTGGTAGAATAGCTTTTAGGTTTTCATTTTGTTAATCTTTTTTTTCTTGGTGATTGCTTTGGAAGATGGCAATGGGAAGGGTAATGAATTTCAAGATCATTTATTCCACCTAAGTGGACCTCAGACAAAAGTTGACAGTCATCTATAAATGTGTCCATGATAGCCCTCAACACTGTGGTGGTGGTGGTTTAGTCGCTAAGTCATGGCCAACTCTTGCGATTCCAAGGACTGCAGCCTGCTAGGCTCCTCTGTCCATGGGATTTTCCAGGCAACAATACTGGAGTGGTTTGCAATTTCCTTCTCCAGGGGATCTTCCCAACCCAGGGATAGAATCTGGGTCTCCTGCACTGCAGGCAGATTCTTTACCGACTGAGCTACCAGAGAAGTTCCCAACAGTGTACGCACAGCAATGTAATTTATGAAGAGGGTGTAACAATTCTAAATGCATATGTATTTAACAGTAGAATTTTATGTGCAGAAAACCTGAAGCAATTAAAAAGATACACAAATCTATAATTATGATGGAAATTTAATACTTCTCTCTTGATACTGGATAGAACAAATAGAAAGTGAAAAAGGATGTAGAAGACTTTGCTACTAACAAATAATATCACCTCGACCTAACTGACATTTGTAGAACATGTTGACAACAAAAGCAAAGTACATGTTCTTTTTTAGAACATAAGGAATATTCATGAAGATAGAAGATATCCTGGGCTATAGTCACAAGTCCCAATAAATTTTAGTGATTATAAAACATAATAATATGTTTTATAAATACAATAGGATTAAATTTAAGTTAATAACAAAAAGATTTGGAATATTTGCTAAATACATAGAAAGTAAATCTCACACTTCAGGAATCATGTATCAAAGAAGAAATCACAAGGAAATTTTAAAAATATTTGGCTATGAATAAAATTGTAAGCAAAACATAAAAATTAGCGAGACACAGCTAAAGCAGTGATTAAAGAGAAATTTACAGTGTTAAATATTTATTTGAGGAAAAATTTCTCAGATCAGCAACTTAATCTTCCACTTTAAGAAACTAGAAAAAGCATACCAAACTTAACAAAAAATAATCAGAAAAAAGAAAATAAAGATAAGAGCAGAAAGCACTGAAATAGAAAATAGAAAAGCAATAGAGAAAAAGCAAGAAAACCAAAATCTAGTTCTTTGTGTGATCAATAAAATTGGTAAGTCTATAGCTAGACTCATTAGGAAAAGGAGAGAAGACACAAATTACCAGTATCAGGATTGAGAGAAGGCATCACGACATGTCCTACAGATACTAAAATAATAACAAGAGAATGCACCTTAACACCTTAATGCCAACATATTCCACAACTTACATGAAATGCACAAGTCCCTTAAAATACACAAGCTACAAAAACTCACTCAAGAAGAAATAGACAAGCTAAATAACTCTACATCTAGTAAATAAATTGAATTTATAGTTAAAACCTTTTCCACAAAAATAAACAAAAAGTCCTCCAGTCTCAGCTGGCTTCATTGGTGAATTCTGTCATTTAAAAAAGAAATAATATTAATTGCATACAACTCTTGCTGTAAATAGAAGAGGGGATAATATGACTTATTTCATAAGACCGGCTTTACCCTGATACTTAAACTACTTAAAGATATTACAAGAAAGAAGACTACAGACTAATATCCTTTTTGGATATACAAATCTTTAACAAAATTTTAACCAACTGACTCCAGTAATACATAAAATGACAATGCATCGTGACCAAGTGGGTTTTATACCTGGAATTAAAACATCAGTGAATGGACTGATGTTGAAGCTGCAGCTCCAATACTTTGGTCACCTGACGTGAAGAGCTGACTCATTGGAGAAGACCCTGATGCTGGGAAAGATGGAAAGCAAAAGGAGAAGGGGGCGTCAGAAGATGAGATGGCTAGATAGCATCACCAACTCAATGGACGTGAATATGAGCAAACGTTGGGAGATAGTGAAGGATAGGGTTGCAGAATATCAGGTTAATATACTTCTATAAATACCATTGAATAACTGCCATTTAAATTTTAAGAAGCAATACAAGCATACTTTGTTTCATCATGCTTCACTTTATTGGACTCCGCAGACATTGCACCATTCACAAATGGAAGGTTTGTGGCAGCTCTGCACCCAGAGAGTCTATAGGCACCATTTTCCAACAGCATTTACTCACTTTTCCAGTCTCTGCATCACATTCTGATACTTATCACAATATTTCAAACTTTTAAATTCTTATTGAATCTGTTATGGTGATCTGTGATCAGTCATGTTTGATGTTAGTATGACTTGCTGAGCGTTCAAATGATGGTTAGCGTTTTTCATCAGTAAAACTGTTTTTCAATTAAAGTATGTGCTTTTTAAAGACATAATGCTATTGCACACTTACTAGACTACAGTATCCCCTTCATGAATCACAGTGTTGTCATGGTGAAGGGTCTTGTGTAACTCAACGAAGCTGAGTCACACCACACAGGTCACACTTGCTCCTTGGAAGACAGGCTAAGACAAACGCAGACAGTGTATTAAAAAGCAGAGACATCACTTTGCTGACCAAGAACAGGACAGTCAAAGCTATAGGTTTTCCAGTAGTCATGTACAGATGTGAGAGTTGGACCGTAAAGCAGGCTGAGTGCTGAAGAATTGATACTTTTGAATTGTGGTGCTGGAGAAGACTGTTGAGTCCCTTGGACTGCAAGGAGATCAAACTAGTGAATCCTAAAGGAATTTAGAATCCTAAATCATTGAAAGGACTAATGCTGAAGCTGAACCTCTAATACTTAGGCCACCTGATGTGACAAGCCCACTCATTGGAAAAGACCCTGGTGCTGGGAAAGGTTGAGGGCAGGAGGAGGAGGGGGCAGCAGAGGATGAGATGTTCGGATGGCATCACCGACTCAATGGACATGAGTTTGAGCAAATTCCGGGAGATAGTGGAAGACAGAGGAGCCTGGCGTGCTGCAGTCCACGGGGTTGCAAAGAGTGGAACACAACCTAGCGACTGAACAATAACGAGAAGACTGCAGTATGGTGTCAGCAGCGCTTTTGTATTGCGCTGGGAGACCAAACAGCTCACACGACTTCACTTTATTCCGATGTTTGCTTTGTAGTGACGGTATGGAAACTGAACCAGCAATATCTCCGAGGTCTGCCAATGTACGATTATATCAAACCAAGATATTTCAAGGAATACATTTAACCAAAAAATGCATGTGCATACACTGAACACTACACAACACTGCTGAGAGACATTAAAGAAGACTGAAATAAATGAAGAAATATACTATGGTCACAGATGGCAAAATTCACTATTCGGTCTCCCTATATGTATCTCTGTTTTCAAAACAATCCTAATTGAAATTGCAGCAGGGTTTCTAAAATAGAAATTGACAAACTGAGTCTAAGATTCATGTAAAGGGACTTCCTTGCTGATCCAGTGGCTAAGGCTCCGTGCTCCCAATGCAAGAGGCCCGGGTTCAATCCTTGGTCAGGGAACTAGAACCGACATGCTGAAACCAAGAGTTCGCATGGCACAGCTCAAAGATCCTGCATGCCACAGTGAAGATCGGAGATCTTGTGAGCAGCAACCAAGGCCTGGCACAGCCAAATACATACATGAATAAATATTTAAAAAACGACTGGGATGGGACTTCCCTGGTGGCCCAGTGGCTAAGAACGCTCCTTCCAATGCGATGGAGGCAGGTCTGATTCTTGGTGGGGAACTAAGAGCCCACATTTCCGTGGGGCCATTAGGTCCACACGCCATGGCTACAGAGCCCTCGCGCTCTAGGGCCTGTGCTCTCCAACAGGAGAAGGCCTTGCACTGGAGCTCGAGAGAAACTGCTGAGAGTCGCAACTAGGGAAAGCCTACGTGCCTCAAAGAAGACCCAGTGCAACCAGAACCAAAAAAAATTATTACAAGACAGAGACCCTAGGGGGCCTCCTGAAGGCTGGCTACTCCACTACCGACCAAGATAACAGAATTAAGCGTATTAGGTTTAAAACATTTCCCCGGCATGTTGTAAATGTTCAAAAAAAATTGTTGGCCAATATAACTCTTAGAAACAAAATAAACAATACATAAATAAAATTTATGTAGAAATATTAAGGACTCAGCTTAAATATTTTTTTTAAAATTGGGAGTACTCACATCACCTGATTTCAAAATTTACTCTAAAGTTATGATAATCAAGAGTGTTGGTATTGCCGTAAAAGTGGATTTATAGATCAGTGGGATAGAATACAGAGTTCAGAAATAGAACCACACATACATATTCACTCAGGTTTTGACATTGGTCCCAAGGTAATATCCGTATGCCAAAAACGAACCTCATTTCTTACTTCCCACCTCAGAATTAACACCATAGATCACAGGCTTCAATGTAAGAGTTAAAATTATAAAACTTAAAAAAAAATAGGAGAAACATCTTTATGACCTTGTATTAATTAGGAAAATTTCTAGATCATAAAATTAATTCATAAATATTGTTATGAAATTACTTTGGAGTAGATGAAAATAAACAAGTGTAGCCCTGGTACCCATGTCAATGTGTGGGATAGACTTGGGTGGACTGATTCAATGTCTGATAACAGGGTGATGCTGGGATTACACCCCACCTTTCCAGGCAGGCAGTCATGAGAGAGAAATGAATGAAATGCTCCTTATGGGCTGACTGTTATGCACTGATTCCTAGGCACCAGTTTCTATTTTTTAGAATAATTATCATTGGTTTTTTGTAAAATGACACATGCTCATTATTTTGAAAATGTAAGCAATATATAAAAGTACAAACGTAAAAGGAATACAATCTCAGACCTCATGAATTCTGTCTCTCACCCCACCCTCAAACAAGCATCATTAACATTGTGGCCATCATTCAAGATTCTCTTTATACAAAAACCAGGAAGAAGAGTGAGTGGTCCTTAGCCACGTCAGTTCATAGTGAAAGAGAGAGGTTTAGAAAGATGCTTCTAAGGTTAAAAGAAAAAAGGCATGCTATTTCAGATGGGTCACGTCACCTTCAATGCCTCTGTCTCCTCCTCACTTAAACCGACCGATGACACGTATCACAGACTTGTTAGGATCAAATGAGATGCCCCAGGCAAGGCATCTGGCCTGATGGGGGTGCTCTGCATACCCCATACTCGCATCCTTTTCTTCCCCATGGTTAAGCAGATGAATCAAGACTGTGGGCGATGAAGGTCTGAGTCCTGGTGGGGAACAGTTGACACCCTCAGAAGAAGGGCTGGGGAGTTTAAGGAGAGGACATTTACAGAGTTGTGGGCAAAGCTAAATGAAACCAATACAGGCTGGTGAGTGTCCCAGGACAGGGGCCCGTGATGAACAGCCCCTGCCAGGCCTGGGAGGGCAAGGGGACAGGGACCCCTAGAGAGAGGCAGAGAGACAGAGGCTGTGGCCTTTGGCAGAAGAACCACTGTGTCAAAGTCTGGTATTCACACATGCTGTTCCTCCTACTCTAAATGCCCTTCCCAGCTCCCCCAGGCTGGCCTTGTTCAACGCTCTCTCATCTAAGAGGTGCTCTGCTCTGTAGCCCCAGACAGCGTGGTTCTCCACCCACTCTGGGAAAACCAGCATCAAATTCATAGCATAATTTTTTTAAGCATAAAACAAATTTATTTTTATTATTTTAGCTTCATTTTAACATTAATTTTTATTGGCATATAGTTGCTTTATAGAGTTGTGGAAGGAAATCCCCAAAAGAGAATACCTCTGTATATGTGTAGCTGATTCACTTTGTCATATGATAGGAACTAACATAGGTTTATTATTTTTTAAAAATTGATTTATTTATTTTAACTGGAGGATAATTACTTTACAATATTGTGCTGTTTTTTTGCCATACGTCAATATGAATTGGCCACAGGTATACACATGTCCTCTCCACCCTGAACCCTCCTCCTACCTCCCTCCCCACCCTGTCCCTCCAGGAAGTGAAGTAAGTCAGATAGAAAAAGACAAATGCTGTATATTAGCACACATATATGGAATCTAGAAAGATGGTATTGATGATCCTATGTACAGGGCAACAGAGGAGATACAGACATAAAGAACAGACTTTTGGACTCAGTGGGTGAGGAGAGGATGGGATGATTTGAGTGTTTATTATTTGTTGACAAACAAATCTGACATGGAACCCCAATAGCTAAAACAGTTAAAAGTTTGATAAAAGTGTGACTTGTTAGCTGTCGTTTGTTGTATGTGTGTGGAGGGATGGAATTTACCAACCATAACTCTGGTGAGAGTGGGAATGAGACGGTCTGGACACCAAGCCATGTTGCCTCCTTCTGAGGCTTGAGATTGGAATTAACCTCTCCTGCCTTCAGCTGGGACTTGGAGGAGGAGGAGGACCTGGCTGATGGTTGGGGATGGGCATGAGGCTGCTGGAGGAGCGAGTGATGATGCAGATTCTTGCAGATGAGCGTGAGTTTGTCAAGAGAAGATGGGGGATGGCTAACATGGGTAGAGGCATAGACATCATGGTACCTTCAGAGCACTGGCTGGCACTTGTGTGAGGCTGGATGTAGGTACTTGTGGGACAAGAAGACAGACAGGGAGCCATCAGGTCGTGGAGGAAGCTGGAATGCTTCTCCTGGGGTTGGGTTTCAGGCTCTGGTTAGGGAATCATTGACTGGCTCTTGAAAGCACAAGGGGCTAGGGTCTGGTGTCCTGGTGTTGCCAAGAGAATAGGATTTCCTCAGGAATCTTGGTGTGCGTTCCTTTAATGGTACCTCTGAGAACCTTTTTGCCGCGTGGGTGACCCCAGGTGGAAGGTAACTGGGGTGCATCAGGCCGCCTGGAGGTGTGATGTCTGGGAAGGTGGGGAGCTTCTCACAGACACAGTCCTGAGGCTCTGAGTCTGTGAGCTACTGAGCTGTCTTGAAAGGAGCGAGGAAAGGCAGAACCTGGAGGTGCCGAGGGGGAAACGGGACCTCTGAGCTGAGTTAATTACCGTCTTGTAATGTGGCAGGAAATAGGGCCCCAAGGTCCAATTCCACCCTCGGTAACATTTGGACATTTTATGGAAGATGCCGTGGTTTACGACAATGCACAAAACAGGTAATTGTTTAGCTGGATGTGCCTGTCAGAACTCAGGGACCTCTGTGAATCATATTCCGGTCTTGCTGTCTTCTTATGGTAATGAAATGCACTGGTGTTCTTCCCCTTGAACTCTTCTTGTTCCCCCAGAATAACTGGCAAAATGAATGGCTGGGGAGGTTTTGCTTTTTGTGTGCTGCGTGTAGGGAAAATGTTTAATCAGGTTTTCGGAGAAATATCCAAGGTTTGAGATAAACAAAATGAGGACAGAGAGACCTTTGAAAGTTCTCCAGGATTTGGTCAGGAGATCTCCAAGATCATCAGCTCCCTGAGGGCAAGGGATGTTTGGTGATCCTGAGCGGTGCCAGGGTGGGGTGTAGAGGGGAGGCTCTGATCCCAGTCCTGCCATATGTGTGACATCACCATTCAGGTATTTTTATCTTCTACCTAGAGGTGTGCAACAATCAGTACAAGAGGAAAGAATTGTAAAACAGGATACCAGGGTGGGAAGGTGATAAGGAAAAAGAGAAGTGCCCGTCTATGACATGCTGGCATGTGTCCTTTATATTGCTGGAAATTTGTCTCTGAGCTTCTTAGCTGCCAAAGCAAAGAGGGCAAAACAAGCCCTCCTCAGGTTACAGTGTCCTCTAGATTAAAATCAGAAGTAAAAACAGTTGTTCAGGGACCCAACACTAAAATCCCTTCTCAGAAAACACCATTTCAAGGGGGCGACCTTGGAAAGACAGAAGAGTCTGAGTTCTCTGGACTCAGATCTGAGTTTGACTCCCTGCTCTGATTCTTGCTGGGTGACTTAGATAAGTCCCTTTACTTCTCTGAGCTTCTGTGGCTTCATCTTGATGATGAAGGTTTTAGATTTTGCTCTTTTTGTCATGGTCCGTGTGTGGATTGGAAAAGACTTTCCAGACATGAGGAAGGATGAGAAGAGAACAGAATTTATCAGAGTGGGAGATGCTGTTTAGAACAGAGGGCTGGCTCCAGGGAGAGCCAACAAGGAACATGGGTCATCTGCCTGTTTTTATAGCCAGAGAACAAAGGAATGGGGTAGAAATCTTGTGAGTCATCTGTTGATTGGGTAAGGTACGTATATTTGCCTTATGTGGGGAAGGAGAAGAACGGGACAAATACCTTTCCTAATATCAAATAGGTAAAGGACAGACTATGCTTTCCAGGAGGGAAGGCTCAAGAATTCTGCAACAATTATAACATGGTGGGAACTGCGGAAAGGGCAAGGTGCTTTCTGTTCCTACATCCTGAGGGCCTTCGAGCTTATTTTGTTCTTCTGTCCTCAGAGCACCACACTTTTCTCGCTCTAAAAGCTAGAACTCCCTGCCTTAAAACTTTGGACACTCTGTTCTCTTCAAATCAACAGATTCTGAGTCCCCACCGCAGGTCAGGCAGTGTGCTAGGCAGTGGAAGTGGATAAAAGCCATCCCCGCCTTCTAGCCCCTCACCCTTCAGTGTGAATTCCCAGTAGTGCAAAGGCCAGGAAGCAAGGGGGACAGAAAGACTAACTCTGATGGTGTGTGGAGCCAAAGCTTCTCAAGGAGGTGAAATCTGATAAGAAAAGTAAAGAGGTGGGGGTGGGGGGTGGATAAGGGGGAGAGAGGTTGGAAGCCTGGCATTGCACAGGAATTGGAAATGTAAAAGTGCTGTTAAATCAACTTGTTTAGCTCTGGCTAAACAAGTTGTAGAGAAGGCAATGGCATCCCACTCCAGCACTCTTGCCTGGAAAATCCCATGGACGGAGGAGCCTGGTGGGCCACAGTCCATGGGGTCGCTAAGAGTCAGACAGGACTGAGCGACTTCACTTTCACTTTTCACTTTCATGCATTGGAGAAGGCAATGGCAACCCACTCCAGTGTTCTTGCCTGGAGAATCCCAGGGACGGGGGAGCCTCATGGGCTGCCGTCTATGGGGTCGCACAGAGTCGGACACTACTGAAGTGACTCAGCAGCAGCAGCAAACAAGTTGTAGGAGCGAAGGAGTAGAGATAAGGTCTGGTGGTGGGTGAGGGAGACCTAGAGAGCCTGGCAGCCCTCGCTTATGGTGTTGGGTAGGACATGGTCAAGCAGTTTTCCAGGGGAAGGTTCATGATGTTGCACAGGAAGCATCCCAGGAAGCTGCGGAACCATTTCCTGTTTGGACTCCAACCAGGAAGTGATTTTCCCTACCTCAAGTGTGTCCTTCCTATCACCACAGTGGATGTGGCACAGATGAACCTAAGGTGTGGCATATTAGGAACATTCAGGTTCCTGAGGCTGAACTGCAATATCACGTGGCCAAGGCCACAGTCAGATTCAGTTCAGTTCAGTTCAGTCGCTCAGTTGTGTTTGACTCTTTGCTACCCCATGGACTACAGCATGCCAGGCTTCTCTGTCCATCACCAACTCCCGGAGCTTGCTCAAACTCACGTCCATCGGGTCAGTGATGCCATCCAACCATCTCTTCCTCTGTTGTCCCCTTCTCCTCCTGCCCTTAGTCCTTCCTAGCATCAGGGTCTTTTCCAGTGAGTCAGGTCTTTGCATCAGGTGGCCAAGGTATTGGAGCCTCCGCTTCAGCATCAGTTCTTCCAATGAACACCCAGGACTGGTCTCCTTTAGGATGTTGTTGGATGTTAGGATGTTGTTGGCAAAGTAATATCTCTGCTTTTTAAATATGCTGTCTAGGTTGGTCATGGTTTTTCTTCCAAGGAGCAAGCGTCTTTTAATTTCATGGCTGCAGTCACCATCTGCAGTGATTTCTGGAGCACAAGAAAATGAAGTCTCTCACTGTTTCCATTGTTTCCTCATCTATTTGCCATGAAGTGACAGGACCAGATACCATGATCTTAGCTTTCTGAATGTTGAGTTTTAAGCCAGTGTGTTCATTCTCCTCTTTCACTTTCATCAAGAGGCTCTTTAGTTTTTCTTTGCTTTCTGCCATAAGGGTGGTATCATCTGCACATCTGAAGTTATTGATATTTCTCCTTGCAATCTTGATTCCAGCTTGTGCTTCACCCTGCCTGGCATTTCACATGATGTACTCTGCATATAAGTTAAATAAACAGTGTGACAACATACAGCCTTGACATACTCCTTTCCCAATTTGGAACCAGTCTGTTCCCAGTTCTAACTTTTGCTTCTTGACCTGCATACAGATTTCTCAGAAGGCAGGGCAGGTGGTCTGGTGTTCCCACCTCTTGAAGAATTTTCCACAGTTTGCTGTGATCCATATAGTCAAAGGCTTTGGCATAGTCAATAAAGCAGAAATGGATGTTTTTCTGGAACTCTCTTACTTTTTCAATGATCCAATGGATGTTGGCAATTTGATCTAAATCAAGCTTGAACATCTGGAAGTTCATGGTTCATGTACTGTTGAAGCCTGGCTTGGAGAATTTTGAGCATTACTTTGCTAGCGTGTGAGATGAGTGCAATTGTGCGGTAGTTTGAACATTCTTTGTCATTGCCTTTATTTGGGATTGGAATGAAAACTGACCTTTTCCAGTCGTGTGACCACTGCTGAGTTTTCCAAATTTGCTGGCATATTGAGTGCAGCACTTTCACAGCATCATCTTTTAGGATTCGAAATAGCTCAACTGGAACTCCGTCACCTCCACTAGCTTTGTTCATAGTGATGCTTCCTAAGGCCCACTTGACTTTGCATTTCAGGATGTCTGGCTCTAGGTGAGTGATCACACCATCATGATTATCTGGGTAGTGAAGATCTTTTTTGCATAGTTCTTCTGTGTATTCTTGCCACCTCTTTTTAATATCTTCTCCTTCTGTTAGGTCCATACAATTTCTGTCCTTTATTGTGCCTATTTTGCATGAAATGTTCCCATTGTATCTCTAGTTTTCTTGAAGAGATCTCTACTCTTTCCCATTTTATTGTTTTCCTCTATTTCTTTGCATTAACCACTGAGGAAGGCTTTCTTATTTCTCCTTGCTATTCTTTGGAATTCTGCATTCAAATGGGTATATCTTTCCTTTTTTTGACTTTTGATTCTCATCTATTTGTGAGGCCTCCTCGGACACTTGATAGAAATAGTAGTTCTTGGCCATATAGGATCTGGTCTGGGATTTCCAGTGACCTCCCACGAGATTTGATGCCACAGTTGAGAAGCCCTGGTGTACAGCATGTCGGGGGGAAATGAAGCTCCTGCACAAACCAGCTGAAGACAGGAATCCTGAAGAACTGCCTTAAACAAGCATGAGACAGCAGGCCCCTGATGCTGCTGTCAGACCTTGAGCTGTGGGAAGCATGGGCTTCTTAAGAGGAATAAGAGTGTGGCGATCCTCTAGTTTCCCAATGCAGGGGCCTGGAGCCTGAGATGGGCAGCCTCTCCCTGGAGGACTTGGGAGACTCAGATTCTGGCTGACTGAGAGGCAGAAGCCACTGAGACTTCCCACCCAAGTCCATGTGATCAAAAACATCACTCAGGACTCATAACAGTGAACATTCTCCTATGAGTTGTTGCTGTTGTTCAGTCACTAAGTTGTGTCTGACTCTTTGTAATTCCGTGGGCTGCAGCATGCCTGGCTCCCCTGTCCACTGTTCCTGGAGTTTGTGCAAACTCATGTTCATCAAGTCAGTGATGCTATCCAACCATCTCATCTTCTGCTGCCCCCTTCTCCTTTTGCCTTCAGTCATTCTCAGCATGAGGGTCTTTTTTCATGAATCAGCTCTTCGCATCAGGTGGCCAAAGTATTGGAGCTTCAGCTTCAGCATCAGTCCTTCCAATGAATATTCAGGATTTATTTCCTTTAGGATTGACTGGCTTGATCTCCTTGCATGATTAATTTTCTCTGACATACACAGATACTGTTGGTATAGGGAAAAAAACCCAAATTCATTTAGAGAGTTCACTGAATTATTTGTGTGTTTTTGCAGTCATACCAGGGATAGTAAATGTGCAGGTATTATTTTGTGGAACTTTGTGAGGTTTTCTGGACATTGTAAAGGGGTCCTCAACCTTAGTGGGATTGGGAACCAGTGACCCTGGAGTTCACTGTGAGGGTAGTGATGTTGGGTGGTTTTAAGTCCAGCGTTTGCTCATACTTCTTCATGACATTTTTATCAGGATCAGGTTAGAAGTCCCTCCATGAATATTAGGTAGAAGTCTTTTGATGACAGTGAAACTCAAATGGGTTTAAACAAAAATGGACTTTATTGTCCCGGTAATTGATATGTCTCATTTGCGCCTCCAGGTGCAGCTGGATTCAAGGCCTCAAGCAATGCTGTCAAGTTCCCCATGACCTTGAGCATGTCTTCATTCTGCTGGCCACTTCTTGACTTCATCCAGCCGGTGAGATGGTGCTTACCCCAGCAGCATCTTCCAACATCCTCCAAGCTTAGCAGTCCTGGCAGAAGCCCATGATTGGTCTCATCTGGTTCAGTGTGTCCCTGAACCAGCTGCCATAGCCTGGGGTGAGGTACTCTGGCAGCCTGGCCCCTCTGATGGATGGAGGACCGGACCTATAACTAGTCATCCTATAGTATCATATGGATTTGGGGAGTCTTCCCAAGGAATGCCAAAGAGGGGTGGGGATTAGGGCCGTGTAGACCCAGCACAAACTAACCCTGTTTATTCTGCAGCCTCAGGTGGGTCCCTGACTGTCTAAAGCAAGAATCAGCAGTCCTGATGGGTGCCTAGGTGAGCAGGAGGCCTAAGAGAAACCTGGCTTGGGGAGACCCATTTCCACAAATGGGCACCAAGTGGTTACACACACACGTCCAGTTCCAGGAAGGTCCCCATGGAGGTGAGGATGGTGAGCCCAGGACTGCGGCTGTGCAGGGGCTCAGGTCTCTAGAGGACGGGTCACCTTGCCAAAGCCAGAGCCAGAGCCAAGGGCAGGCTTGATCACAAAAGTTTCCTGCAAAAGAGTAAATGACTCAGGTCCAACCCTCTCACATCTGGAAAGATGCTGAGCTGCATCTGGTGTATGGGATGCTCATGGCAGGGGTAGCAGGGAGACGTGACAACACCTTGATTGGACAGTGGCCTTGAGGCACAGAGGCCTGTCCAGTTACTGACAGTCCACCAGGTCCTCAGCTCTCTGCCTCCCGGCCACTTGCAGATTCCCCCAGGGCGGCCCTCCAGCTCCTCCAGACCCTACAGTATTCATCCGTCCTTCACCCTAGGGCTATAGAGACAGCAAAGTATTGGAACTTCAGCTTCAGCATCAGTCCTTCCAATCCTTTTGGCTACCTGATGCAAAGAGCCAACAACTCATTGGAAAAGATCCACATGTTGGGAATGATGGAAGGCAGGAGGAGAAGGGGGCAGCAGAGGATGAGATGGTTGGATGGCATCATCGACTCGATGGACATGAGTTTGAGCAAACTCTGGGAGACGGTGAAGGACAGGGAAGCCTGGCGTGCTGCAGTCCCTGGGGTCACAAAGGGTCGGACACGACTGCGAGACTGAACAACCACACAAAGACAGCAACACCCAACCCCGGGCGCCTGGAGGCCCAGGTGGGGGCAGCTCCCATCTGGTGGCCACCCCAGCCAGGCTTCATCCCGGAGCCTCTCCCCATCTGAGGCATGTCCCCAGAACAGTCCGCACTCTGGGACCACACAGGGAAACCCACACCACAGCCAGCCCCAGACCGCGGGCTTTCTGGGCGCCCGCAGTCCCCCAACTGGGCTTATCTTCCTCAGCCGTGGAGCAGAGAAGGGGGGCCGGGGCAGACCCCGAGCCCCTGGGTGGGAAATTATGCTGTCTTCGGTCTGCCTAATCAAAAGCACAGCTCTTTGGATGGGAGGAGAATGCAATTCCATGATTGGTTTCAATTAAAGATTTGCTACTATTTGATTAAGATGTATTATTGATTTGGGATTGTTCCAAGCCAGCCCAGGCTGGCTTCCTGAGGGGGAGGGGTGTGGAGATTGATCGTCGCCAGGAGGGCTGGGAGCTCGGGGGGCCAGCTGCCCCCTGGCCTGCTCTCCTCCACAAATTCAGTGGTGACCGCGTCGCCGCTCTGGTTAAAGCCATGATGCTGGCCTGGGGGTGGGGGCGCTGGCCAGCTTCACGGAGTTCCTTCCTGATGCCCCCACACCTGGCCTCCAGTCCTGGGCTCCCCTTTCCCCAGGCGCAGGGCTTCTTCCCTCCAACACTTGGCCTTCTGCATCCTGCCTCTTTTCTGAGTTCCCTTCATCCTTCATCATTTTTCTTCCACCCGGAACACTTTTCTGGTCTTTCCCTCTTAAAGTTAAAGGCTTTTAGGTAGAGCTGAACCCCCAGCCTGCTGCAAGGCCCCTATGTGTGCCATCTCCCCTGTCTCTGGCCCCAGGATGCTGCTGAGTCTGTGGGATTCAGGAGCAGGTAGAGGTGGTTCCACCCTTCTGGATGGAACCTGCAGCAGTCAGTCAGGGAGGGTGGACCAGCAGCAGCCCATGGGCCTGTGATAGAGGTGAAAAGGGCTGCCTCGGGCAACAGAGTGTAGGGTCCGGGCTCTGGGCTGAGCCCCCCGGGTGGCGGTGCTGACCGAGGGCGCCCTGCCCCTGAGTCCGGTGTCCTCATTGTTTCCTAGCGCGTTGAAGCCACCCTGGAAATGGGTGCGACACTGAGGTTGCCCCCGGCCCTCCAGAGCTTCAGCTTCCTGGACCCTGGCGAGGTGTGTCAATGCCCTGCCTACAGCTGGCCCTGCCAGGAGTGCGACAAAGCATCGTGGGCCATACCTTGGAATCCAGCTCTTTCCAGGTCTAAGATCTGCTCAGGGGGGCCACGTCTGCTCTCTGAAGGCCCACCATCACACTCCAGTGAGCTCGTGTTTCTGTTCTGGCGTTTGCAGAGGGAGCCTCGTGTCTAGAGAGGAGAAGGCCAGTGTGTTCCTGGACCTTCTAGGGGCACTGGGCAAATGTGCGGTGGGGCTGGGGCTGGGGAGCTGAGCCTCACTGTCCAGAGAACCCCCTATCCCCTCAAGGAGGCTGGACCTGCCTCACTCTACACAGGGGTGGGGGTGGGGTATGAGATGGTCGAGGACCAAGAAACTCAAGCTCCTTCTCCCACTGTGTGGTGTTAGGGCTCAGATGAGGCTGTTTATGGAAGAACTACATTTCCCAGAAGCCCCTGCCTCCAGGAGTAGCCTGGTGATGGGCTCTCAGTCCATCACAGTTTGGGATGCTGGAGATAAACCTGGCCTCTAAGCCTCAGAGGGCTCCTCCACTGTCTCCAGAGAAGTCTGAGTCCTGGGGGCTGGCAGAGGCACAGAATGGAAGGAACATGGGCCCCTGAGTCACCATTTACAGATAAAGCACCTGCTGTAACCAGGAGCCCTGGCCCCGGCCCCTTAACTACGTGGGAATATAAAGTTTTATTATGTTAGACCTCTGAAATCGTGGCTTTTATTTCTAACAGCAGCTGGCATTGCTGTGGGGAAGAAGTGGGTCAGTTGTGAGTAAGAAAGTCACGTGAGAGGCTGTGGGGCTGCGGGAAGTGATGGGAGCTGGGCTGATGGAGAGAGGGGTGAGTGTGGGGTCAGAGGTCAGAGGGTGAGAGTGCAGGTCTTGACCTGCCCACTGGGAGGTGGTCTTGGTTGGCTGGAAGGTGGGAACCTTTTACTGAACCAGGGGAAGAGGGCAGTTTGGGGTGGGTGGGGCTGAGGTGACAAGTTTAGTCTGGCCATATTGAGTTCAAGGTACTTGTGGACGGTCTGGTGGGGCTTCCCGAGAAGCAGTACATTATCTGAAGTTCAGATGAGAGGCTGGTGGAGCTGAGAGCAGCTGGGACGTTGCTGCAGTAATTCCAGTCTTGGGTGAGATGCTGCAGCCTTAATCTCGAAGGCACCAAGGAGGCACTGGTGGGCTTTGAGCTGGGAGTGCTGTGGTCGGATTTGCATGTGTAGTAGACAGAGGGAGCCTGGAGCAGAGGGGTGGGCCTAGGGGCAGGGTGGCCTGCCCCTGCAACAAGGATGCTCCTGCAACAGGGAGAAGATGGTGATGTAGAAGGGGGAGCAGGTGAGAGATGGAGACAAAATCCACCCTGAATACCTGGCTTCATGGGCTGGGGGATGGATGAGGAAGTGAGCAGGATGGAGAGGAAGAGTTCCAGCTCACAGACTGCTGGGTTTTAATCCCTTAGAGGAGGTCTTTCCTTGGAGCCCCTCCTGATACCCTCTAGGTGTTTACTGACTATGGGTTCCACAGGCATCTTGGCAGAGCATGGCTGTTTGTACGTATCATACTTCAGTCAGTTCAGTTCAGTTCAGTTCAGTTGCTCAGTCATGTCTGACTCTGCAACCCCATGGACTGCAGCACGCCAGGCTGCCCTGTCCATCACCAACTCCTGGAGCTTGCTCAAACCCATGTCCATTGAGTCGGTGATGCCATCCAACCATCTCATCCTCTGTCATCCCCTTCTCCTCCTGCCTTCAGTCTTTCCCAGTATCTGGGTCTTTTTCAAGGAGTCAGTTCTTCGCATCAGGTGGCCAAAGTATTGGAGCTTCAGCATCAGCCCTTCCCTGAATATTCAGGACTGATTTCCTTTAGGATTGACTGTTTTGATCTCCTTGCAGTCCAAGGGACTCTCAAGTCTTCTCTAACACCATAGTTCAAAAACATCTATTCTTCAGCGTTCAGATTTCTTTATGGTCCAACTCTCACATGTCGTACTTGGAGCTTTTAGTCCTCTCTCCAAATCATAAGAGTTTGCTCGTTTCATGTGAGGAGAGCAATGCACCGGCATTCTGTGGTTCCAATGGGCAACCACTCTCTAGAAATTGGTGGCGGCCATATTTTCTGACTGAAAAAAGCAATGCTTCCAGGCTCTATCCATTGAAAACAGCTACGTGAACTCAGCTATGGGTTTTAACGTCCACCTCTTGACTATGAATTTGTCTGTCTCTGAACTGATTTCCCATCCTGTGGTTTGGGGGCTGGGTTTGATTTGAGATTCAGAACCTAATCTCTTGTGTCATCTCCAGCCCTCAGGTGAGGAGGGAGGCCCTGGGTGTCACTGATGGGACCACAGCCACCCTCCTTTCCACAATGATTTTCTTCATCCAGGCAGCTCTGTGTTGTCTATCTTGTGCCTAACACTCTGCTGGGAAAGCCCTGCCTCTGAGAAGTTTACAGACCCAACATTTGCCTGGAGGAGCAGGTTATGAGGTTGGGTGATGAGTTTTTTATTTAGATGGGTGGGGTTTCTCCCAGGTCCTACTATGGGGGTACCTGGAAGTTGGAGATCCCTGTGAAATGGCAACAGGACCCCACGTGACATTTTCCAGATGCTTAAACTTCCCATGCCTCAGTGTTCTCATCTGCCAAGTTCGCATCTGCTCTCTCCCCTGCCAAGGGCAGGAGCCACTCACCCCGCCATCATAGTGTAACTTTCCATGATGTTCCCGCTAGTTCTCTGCCTGTTCCCTCTCTCTTTGTTTTGCTGTTGTTGAGTCACTAAGTGGTGTCCAACCCTTTTCAACCCCATGGACTGCAGTATACCAGGCTTCTCACCCTTCATCATCTCCCAGAATTTTCTCAAATTCATGTCCATTACGTTGGTAATGCTACCTAACCATCTTATCCTCTGCTGCCCTCTTCCCCTTTTGCCTTCAATCTTTCCCAACATCAGTATCTTTTCCAATCAGTCAGCTTTTTGCAACTGGTGGCCAAAGTACTGGAGCTTCAGCTTCAGCATCAGTCCTTCCTGTGAATATTCTATCCTGTGACGGAGAGAGGGGTGAGTGTGGAGTCCGAGGTTAGAGGGTAAGACTGCAGGTCTTGACTGCCCACTGAGAGGTGATCCTGGTCAGCTGGGAGGTGGGACTTTTACGGAACTAGGGAAAGAGGGCAGTTTGGGATGGGTGGGGATGAGGTGACAAGTTTAGTCCGCCATACTGAGTTCGAGGCACTTGTGGACGGTCCAGTGGAGCTTCCTGAGAAGCAGTATGTTATCTGAAGTTCAGATGAGAGGCTGGTGTAGCTCTCACCTAAAGGGTTGATTTCCTTTAGGATGGATTGGTTTGATCTCCTTTCAGTCCAAGGGACTCTCAAGAGTCTTCTCCAGCAGCACAGTTCAAAAGCATCAATTCTTTGGTGCTCAGCCTTCTTTACAGTCCAACTCTCACATCCCTAAATGACTACTGGAAAAATCATAGCTTTGACTATCCGGACTTTGGTCAGCAAAATGATGTCTGGTTTTTAATATGCTGTCTAGGTTTGTCATAGTTTTCCTTCCAATGAATGGCTTCAGTTACTGTCTGCAGTGATTTGGGAACCCAGGAAAATAAAATCTGTCACTGCTTCCACTTTCCCCCTTTCTATTTGCTATGAAGTGATGGGACCGGAATCCATGATCTTAGTTTTTTGAATGCCGAGTTTTAAGCAAGCTTTGTCACACTCCTCTTTAACCCTCATCGAGAGGTTCTTTAGTCCCCTTCACTTTCTGCCATTAAAGTGGTATCATCTGCATATCTGAGGTTGTTGACATTTCTCCTGGCAATCTTGATTCCAGCTTGTAACTCATCCAGCCTGGCATGTCTCATGATGTATTCTGCATAGGGGTTAAATCAGCCGGGTGACAACATACAGCCTTGTCATAGTCCTTTGTTCTCTCTTTACACTAAGCCATCTAGAGGCCGGGCTCAGAGCTGGCTACTCTAGGCTCTGGTTTCAGGTTTCTGGTTTCAGGTTTGGCATCATCCTGGTGTTTCTCTGTCTTCAGTTTCCTGAATCTACCTCCATCATAGCAGGCTGCTCACCAGTTCCTGGGCTCCGTGGTGGACCTCTTCTGGGCAGAGTTGCCATTTTACATTTGTATGCTTTTGATTAATACTTGTCCCCATAGGAGCCTGTAAGCACCACAAACATGGTTTTTAATCTCCATGGAATGTTCAGCACCCAGCACAGAGCCTGGGCACTCAGCAGGCCCTCCAGAGGTAGAAGGGAATGATGGGCCAACTAACAGATGTATGAACACTCCCAACTTTCTCCTCCTCCTTTTATTCTGCTTTGACTTCGAGGCTTTTCTGGGTCACAGAACACTTTCAGAACTTGACTCAAGCCCTCCAGGAAGATGCATGTGGGCATAATCACACATGGGGATTTTTGTCCTTTCTGGAGCTGTCGCCAGTCTCCAGGTCAAGGGGCTCTGGTCTAAAAGCTCTGGGCTCCATTGGAGCCCTATTGACATCCTCTATGATCTTTGAGTTCATCCTCCATGCTCATCTTGGAGGGGAGGGAGTGCTCCCAGGGCCATTCTGGGGAAGTTCTAATGGACGAAGGTCAAGAAGAGGGAGTTACAGACCGGAGGGGACAGGAGATCATGACAAAGCAGAAAACAGACACTCCTTCCAGTGTCCATGGCCAGAGGTGTAAAATGAGAGCGGCTTCTTGGGAGACCTGGCCTGTGCCTTTGCTGGTTTTCAGTTGCTTAGTCATATCTGACTCTGCAACGCCATGGACTGGAGCATGCTCATCTCTTGGAGTTTGGTCAAACTCATGTCTATTGAGTCAGTGATGCCATCCAACCACCTCATCCTCTGTTTTCCCTTCTTCTCCTGCTCTCAATCTTTCCCAGGATCAGGGTCTTTTCCAATGAGTTGGTTCTTCCTATCAGGTGGCCATAGTACTGGAGCTTCAGCTTCAGCACCAGTCCTTCCAATGAATATTCAGGGTTAATTTTCTTTAGGATTGACTGATTTGATCTTCTTGCTGTTAAACGGACTCTCAAAAATCTTCTGCAGCACTACAGTTCGAAAGCATCAATTCTTTGGTGCTTAGCTTTATGGTCCAAAAAAACCCCTGCCTTTGCTTGGAGATAAAGGACTGAATCTGCCTTGCCCTGAACTTGTCTTATCCCTGGGTGTTACTCTGAGCCAGAGGTTTGAAACCATCTCCTCCTGCAGCTGAATTCAGAAGGCAGAGTTCTGGAGGTTTTCCATGAGAAAGCAGCCTCAGACATCATTTGGCAGAGCTTCTCTGGACCAGGCATGGACAATGTGGTCCATAGACAGGATGGGGTCTGTTGAGGGCAGGCAGTGAAGCAGAGAAAGGACTCAGCCCACATTCCCTCCAGTTGGAGGACCTTCTTTGAGTAGCAGTGTCTGGGTGTTCAAATAGAAAGGTGGACACCAAGCCACACTGCAGAGGCCATGCCACTGGAATCCTCTGAGAGGCTGCCTGTCTGGACAATAATACTGGGTGGGCTCTCAATCTGGGGGTTTAACAAGAATGTCTCAAGGGTGGGTGGACCTTGACCAAACTCCATTGTCCAGAATGAGAACTTCTTGTAGTTATGACAGGCTCTAAATGGGTTGAGGGGACTCCACAGAGAGCTCCTGTCTGTCCTCATCAAGACGTGCTAACCCTAAGAGGTTGGAGAAACTGCACTGAGTCCATCAGGATCAGCTCTGTGGCCCTGGCCTCAAGCCAGTGGCATGGGTCTGCCCTTGAACCTCATTTTTCATCCCCTACCCCCTCATACACATCAGTGTCTCAGCATGGAGGCTGGGAAGGCTGCGTGCTGCTGTAGCTCCCTGCCTCTGGGAGCTGAGGGCCCAGTCTCTTAGGCCTGGAGGGTTTCCTCTTGCTGTGCTGGTGGCAGTGGCTTCTAAACCCTTCCTTGACTGGGAGGGGCTTTTACTTCATTTCCTGCTGGGAGTTCCGTCTGGAAACACATCCCCCCACTGAGTGCAAACAGGGCCACTATGCCACTTCCTGTGTAACACCCTGAAACGTCCCCCCAGGAGCAGCATCCCGGGAGCAGCTCAGGGCCTGTGCTGTTTCATTACTTCATGGATGACGCTGTGAGAGCTATAAACTGCCCTGTAAACTGCACCCCTGTGTGAGTGCTTTGAGCAATTACGACCGGCCTTGGAGAGCAGCAAGGGCTGGAGTGCATTTCAGGTGTGCCCCGCGGGGGCAAGGCAAGGCCAGCAGTGGGAAGAGGCAGGCACCTGGGGGAGACAGGATGTTATGCAGACATCTGGATGTGTCTGGCTCTGGTTGGGAGGTGGAGTGGCTAGCAGGCGGGTGTCCTTCCTTGATTGAAATCATGTGGAGTCTTGCTTGGCTCCTCTTGGGAAACGCTGTCCTAGTTTGACTGTGGGTCTCCCTCCCCACCCCCTCCGCCGGCTTCCCTCCAAGAGGCTTGTTTTGTAACAGTTGGCCCTGGCTCTCCTGTTCTCACCCGGAGAGGAGCCTGTCATCCTTGAAACAGGGCCTCATAAACCTGTAGCAGAGACGGGACGTGATTTTAACTGGAGCGCTGAGCGTGGAGGGCGGGCGTGGGCAGGCTGCGCTGGTGACAGTGAGTTCCACGTTCCCTAGAGAGAAGTCGGTTCATCGGGAGACCAGGGGAATTGTGCCTAGAGGAAGGAATTCTTCAACTCAGCTGCCACTTCTGGTGACGGCAAAGGCCACTGTTGCGTCTCCCTTGTTCTTGGTGTGAACACACTCTTGTGGGAGAAATGTGACAAGTCCTTCTTCCCTCCCAAAAACTTCTTATGCAAATGGAGCCATGATCACAGTCAAAAGCTCCCCAAATAAGGACCTGCTTTGGGGGGAGACAGAGTGGGTGGTTTCACAGTGCTCACCTCTTTGGGACCCTCCCCCACTGGGAAAAAAATAGGCTGCTCCCTGCCCTCCCCCTCCCCCTCCCCATTCAGCTGTGACTCCCAGCCTTGGTTCTGTCTTACAAAAACGAGTAAGGACTTTTATTTCTGACTGGAGACAAGGGAGGGAAGACGCCAATGTTACAGGAGCCCTGTCTTCTGTCTCTCTCAGAAACACCCAGAGAAGAGTGAAGGCTGTGGCCACAGGACTTCTGGGATGAGGCTGCACAGCTGACCTGATGGATCTGAGAGGTGGCGAGACCCTGCCCTATGGCTGGGGATGAGAGAAGTGTCTGAGTCACGACCTTATGATGATTTTATTTATCTTTTTGGGAAAGGGAGAAAGGGGTTGGGAAATGCAGAGCTGGGAGCCAACAGAAGGGTGTTCCCAACCACCTGGGGGGTGAAATAGCCTCCCTGGGCCTCTTCCTCCCTGTCTTTAATGGGATAAGCCCCATGCCCCCTTGCCTCTCGGGTATAAAATATCAGGCAGGGCATCCTCTCGGGCAGTGAGTCTCAGATATCTCTGGGAGTCAGCTCCCCTGTCCTGCTTCGTAAGGACTGATTCCAAAGATTTCTTCTTTCACCATAGATGCCTCCCGATGGGGCTGCTTGTGGGAAGTCCTGAGGTCTGAGCCTCCAAAGGGAAAGTGAAGCCCAGGGAGGGGAAAGGCCCTGATCGAAGTCACTCAACTCTGTGAGGCAGACAGATGCCAGCCTAGGATCAGAACCATGTCTGACTCTAGTCCGCTTGGGGGCCACCATAATCAGGGACCTCACGCCTCTTCTCGGGCTCACACAGGAGCCAGGGAAGAAAGCTTACATCTGCTGGGCACCCGTAGTGTCAGATTCCGAGCGGGCCATCATCTCATCAGCATTTCCTTGAACATTCTCAAGGACCCTGCGAGGTAGGGCCTAGTGTTATCCCATTTTACAGAGGAGAAAAGTAAGGCTCAGACAGAGCAAGGGGCTCACTCAGACCAGTGGGTGCAAGGCTGGGATTCAGAACCAGGTATTTCTGACTCTGACTCCCCAGACAGAGAGAACGAGGAAGCAGTTGTTCCCACAAGCTCTGGTTCCCAGCAGAGCCTGCCCTACTTGGTGTCAGTTTCATTTTCTGTCCCCTGTTCTCTGATCTGTGTTCGGCTGACTCCGTGGAGATGAACTAGTTCTCTGCTGCTGGTGTGGTGAGCAGGGAGCTTAGGTGGGGTTCCCCGTGGGGCGGAGGGCTCCCAGCTGGTGTCATGGTCTCAGGGAGCTTGGGTGGGGTTCCCCATGGGGCCTAGGGCTCCCAGCTGATGTCACAGTCTCAGGGAGCTTGGGTGGGGTTCCCCGTGGGGTGGAGGGTCCAGGCTGGTGTCGTGGTCAGCGCTTTCTCCCTTTGCAGGGTGAATGCCGCAGCAAGGTTGACCATCCCCTTGCTGCCTGGGTTCCCCGGTGGCCTGAAGCCCCTGACTTGGAACTAAAAGACCAGGCTGGCAGCTCCTGAGGCTCCTGACCTTTCTTCTGCTCTTCCATCTGCCCTGGGCTCAGACCCACCCAGCATTCAAGGGGTACCTCCCTGGCCCACCCCAGCAGGCCAGCTGCGCAGATGGAGTGTCCAGCGTCACTGAGCACACAGTCCCCTATTCCTCCCTTGCCAGGACAAGGCTCCCCTTTCAAGCAGCTCCAGTAGGCAATCCTCTAGCCTCTGTCTGCACACTTCCCGTGATGGGGAGCTCACTACTTTCCAAGTTGGCATTTCCAGCCAGTTTATACTGCTATAGTATTCTCATTTGCAAATTTTTGTATGTTTCATGTATCTTATATATACATAGTTATAAAGTGATATCTGTTCATATAGAAATGTATGTATGTTTATAAATTATATGGAGATTATATGATGTGTGCGCTTAGTCTCTCAGTCTAAGTGACTAAGTCTCTTAGTCACTCTTTGTGACCCCAGGGACTGTAGCCCGCCAGGCTTCTCTGTCCATGGGATTCTCCAGGCAAGAATACTGGAGTGGGTTGCCATGCCCTCCTCCAGGGGATCTTCCCGACCCAGAGCCTGAACCCCGGTCTCCTGCATTGCAGAGAGACCATCTGAGCCAGCAGGGAAGCACATATATTATATATAAAATATCAATGATTGGTTATATGCTCTAAGTGTTCTTATACATATGTAGTCCATTCTGTGTTCTTATACATATGTATGTTAATATGTAGGAGATCAGCCCTGGGATTTCTTTGGAAGGAATGATGCTAAAGCTGAAACTCCAGTACTTTGGCCACCTCATGTGAAGAGTTGACTTATTGGAAAAGACTCTGAAGCTGAGGGGGATTGGGGGCAAGAGGAGAAGGGGACGACAGAGGATGAGAAGGCTGGATGGCATCACTAACTCGATGGACGTGAGTCTCAGTGAACTCCGGGAGTTGGTGATGGACAGGGAGGCCTGGCGTGCTGCGATTCATGGGGTCGCAAAGAGTCAGACACAACTGAGTGACTGATCTGATCTGATCTGATGTTAATATGTAAAATTAGATATATGCTTTATATATTATATATACTGTATGACTGCATAGTGAGCCCCCTAAATACAAATGAGTTCCATTCTGGGAGCACATTCATAAGTCCAATTTGTTCTTAAGTCCAGCAAAGTTTGCCTAGGTACCCAGCCAACATAATCGGCTATATATAGTACTGTACTGTAATAGGTTGGTAATACTTTCACACAAATACTACATAACAAATAAACACAAAAGATAGAGAAAACATTTTTAATCTTACAGCTCAGTGCCTTGAAAAGTACACCAGACAGATGAGCTAAGTTATGCTACTGGACATGAGAATGCATGTTCACATCATTGTTGGAAACTTGAAGGTTCGTGTGTAGGGTACGTAACTGTCCGTGTATGTGCTGAATCCCAGCTCTGCGCCTTGCTAGCTGTGTGTTTCTGGGAGACTTACTTAACCTTTCTGTGCTTAGGGCAGTTGCTGACACAATAAGTATAGCGTAAGATATTTTTTTAAATAACAATTGAAAAAATCTTTTTATGATGCTTTTTGATAAGAACTGGACAAAATCTTATTTGGATACTCCTTTATCAAAATATTGATACTGTGATGCTGTTTATTTGCTGTTGCTGTCGCATTCACTCACTAGTAAGCGCCAGCACACAGCACGGTAGGATGTAAAAGCAGTCTTGATCCTTCGTCCCAGGAGGAGCGTGGAGTCTGCACACCCCTGCTCCCTTTCTTAAGCTGGGTGTTAACAATGTCTTCTTTAGTTTTCCCAACTGTAAAGATGTAAAGAAGCGGCTCCTCCCATGGGGCAAAGGAGTTCTTCGAGAAATCTCCGTTGGCTTAGCTTTATGCTGAATGGGTTCCAGGCATCGCTCTGTCTTGGGGACAAGGACAATGAGCAAGAGGGCAATGGCCTGGCATTTATGGAGTCCCCCCCTTGAAGTGAAGGCACAGGTGGTGAGGGGGAAGCAGGAGGAGGCCAGAGGCAGAGCCAGAGATGGGACTCCAAGCCGAGGGAAGGCCTTGCTAGTCTCAGCCTGGACCCCCTTACCAGCCTCGGCCTTCCTCTGCTGTAACTGCATCCTGTTTCCTCCGTATTTTACCTGTTTCTTCTCGAGCCCTCCTAAGAATCCAGGGAGATTGGTGTGACTATCTCCACCTTACAGATTAGGACACAGAGGCCCTCAGGTAAAACGATTCACCTTTAGTCAAATAGCTAGGAGGTGATTGAGCCTGGATTTGAACTTGAGCCCATCTAATGGTGGTAGAAGAATCAATGCTTTTGAACAGTGTGCTGAAGAGGCTTCTTGAGTGTCCCATGGACAGCAAGTAGATCAAACTAGTCAATCCTAAAGGAAGTCAACCCTGAATATCCATTGGAAGGACTGATGCTGAAGCTGAAGCTCCAATACTTTGGCCACGTGATGTGAAGAGCTGACTCATTGGAAAAGACCCTGATGCTGGGAAATACTGAAGGCAGGAAGAGAAGGGGGCAGTGGAGGATGAGATGGTTGAATGGGATCACAGACTCAGTGGACACGAGTTTAAGCAAGCTCCGGGAGATGGTGGAGGACAGGGGAGCCTGGCGTGCTGCAGTCCATGGGGTCACAAAGAGCTGGAGATGACTTAGCAACTGAACAACAAAAACAACGGTGGTGGAGACCAAGAAAGGAGCAGACGAGAGCTCCTGATTCAGAAGGGAGGTAAAGGTGGAGTCAGGTGGGGATGAAGCCAGAAACAGAGGCAGGGAGAAACCAAGGGAAGGGAGAAGTCAGAGAGAGAGAAATGCTAAGACAGAGCAGAAGGGATAAAGAAGGAGAGAGAGAGGCGGAGGGCTGGAGCACAGCAGGGCCTGAGAAGCGAGGATGTGGCCCAGGGACCATCCTAGAGAAGGACCCACACCCCACAGTCAGCCCGGTCCACTCCTTCCTCTGTGTGGTCCCCTGTTCTTCAAAGGGCTCCATGCTCCATGCACATGGGCCTTCCAGAGGGGATTTTGCCAGGAATTGGGGCTGGAAGAGTAGCCAGGGAGGCGGGGTCATGAGAAGCTGGCCCAGGGCTGCACATGGGGACCTACCTTCCCCCACCCCACAGTCCTCGGCTTCGACTGACTGGGACCTTCAGCCAAAGGGCCATCGGCAGAGATGGGACAGCAGGCTTCAATGCCCAGGGTGGCTCTGCATGGACAGCCAACCTATATAAAAGCCACCGTGCCAAAAGCATGTGCTCTCCCCTACCCCCCACCCAGGCCCCAAGTCAGAACACCCACTGTACCACCAATGGAAGAGAAAGTCTTGAGCTGCAGGAAGCCGGGTGAAGAGCATTGGCCTCTCTCTTCCCCCGCCCGGGCCTCCCTGGCACCGGGAGCAATGCACAGACAGGTCTGCATTCAAGGGGCCTGGCTTCCCATTGGTCACCTCTCGGCTCTGTGACTTTAAAGGCAAGTAACTAACTCTTTGAGTCTACATTTCCTCCTCCACGCAGTGGACTCTGGTCTTAGAGGACTGTCTCAGGGCTCAGGGGGATGGCAGGTGTCCGGACACTTGGCAGGACCTGGGTCTGGGCTGAGTTTTCTTTTCATCTCCCGCTCAGTGGCCTCGTCTGTAAAATGGGTCAGCTTGACCGCACATGCTCCTGCAGGCTCTGACACTGAGTGATGCGACTGACCCCGGAGGGGTTTGCTGGACCGGATCAGCTGCTGGGCCAGTTCAGCTGCTGGACCTAGGGCACAGTCTTCATCCTCATGCAGAGATTTATTCTCCAGTATCTCTGCCCATTTAGCACAAAGAAGCTGGGAGGGGCTCAGGGTTTTCGACCCCAAGGGCTTGGGGACAGATGGAAATGAGAAGAGGAGAGGGGATTTCCCCGGGGAGAGCCTTTCTTCAGAGTGTCCGGGTTTACCCCTGGGCTCCTGATCCTTAGCGGTGGTGTTCCAGGTGGAGTTCTCCAAACCCTGCCCCTGCACTGACATTCTCACCTACACACTCACACGACATACACGCGGGCACACACACATATGAATAATGCACACTGAGCCACACTCTCACTCTCACAAATGTACATACACAAACACAAAAAATACACTCGCATTCACACACACACATGCACGCATACACACACACGATGCAAAAGAGAAAGCATGTCTCATTCTCACAGGCCGTGGGAGACGGAGGGGCGGGAGCTTTCTGTTTATCTTGGAACCGGCTGGAGGTAGTGAACCCTCCCCTCCTTGAGTGGCCCTGGCGCTGGGAGCCCGCGTGCTGGGAAGAAAGGGCCCAGGATTAGTCTCCCCTCCTCTAATGGGCAGAGGGGAGGGGAACCGGAGGGCAAGTTGCAACAGTGAGCGTGTGTGCTCGCGAGCTGGGTGGCTGGGCTTGGCAGGGACCGGGCTGAGGCAGCGCGTCACTGGAGGTCTTTGTTGATCGTTTCCACTTCGGGAAACAGTGTTCTTAAGGTTGATTTTGTAAGCTCAGCTTACAAGGCGGCGTGCCAGGGAGAGGCTCTCATCCCTCACGGGGAGAGAGCCGAACGCCCTCATCAAAACCCCACTCAGAGCATCAGAGCCCAACCGACAGCTACACGGACCACACTAAAGGCATAACGACAGTGGCCGTGCATCGGGTCTGTCTCTTCTGGGCCTGCAGTGCAGTGGCCGTGAACCTGGACATCAGCACCAGCCTGATCCTTCGCTCACCAGCGATGAAATCCTGGGCAAGTTACTGTGCGTCTCAGTTTCTTCCTCTGAAAAGCAGAGATGGAGGCGTTAGAGCCGGCCACGTAAGAACGTGGCATGGATCTTGCGAGAGAAGGAATGGACAGCTCTTAGAGAAGCATCCGGTGCTCCATCAGCCCTAGAAAGTGATGGCTGTTACCACCACCACACGCCCGGTTCTGTGGGAAACAGCTCCCTGGCATCCTTGCTATGTGATGCTGGGGGCACTCTCATTATTCCCATGAAGATGGCGTGAGCCAGTGACTTGCTCGAGGCCATCTGACTAGTTGGTGGAGGAGGAAGGACAGGAGTTCACCGAAGCCAGCAAGATCTCCAGGGGAGGGGAGCTGGTATCCCTTCCTGCAGGGTCTCAGCTGGGAGCGCTCACTACCTCCACGTCATGGCCCAAGGGGACTGTGTTCATGCGCTGTGAGGCCCGCTGACTTCATGTGAGCCCAAGGCGAGTGCTGAGGGGGCATGCTTCCAGCTGGCAGAGGAGGTCAGGAGCTCCTGGGGGCAGGAGGAAATCAGTGACTAGGTGGATTCACTCCTTGGCATTGAGGCTGTAAGGGTAGCGGTGTGTGGTGAGGATGCAGGACAGAGGGCCAGGCCAGCTAACCGAATTTGCAAAGTGGTGTGAGGGTAATGTGCTTATGTAAAACCAGTGGACCAAAAATACAGACTAAGAAAACCCAAAGGCCGCACGATTAGTAATAAGGAACAAACATGCTATTTGCCCTCCTTTTTTTTTTTTTTTTCTTTGACTGTGCCATGAAGGCTTCCTCTCATTCATCAGCAGGAGAGCCTCTTGACAGTCGGAGCTCCACAGGGCCTGGCTCGGCCTCAGGTTTGCTGGTTTTGATTGAAGGTCTGTCTGTCTGGATTTGTAGCATGCACATCTGTAACTTAGAAATTATCACGTCCTCCTGTGCTGAGAGTGCTGATATATTGTAAGAATCAAGTGAGATAATAGAGATCTGAGAGAAGTCAACAGATACCTATTGTAAGCCTACTATGTACATGCTGCTCTACTAGATGATGAAAAAAACCCAACCAACCAACCAACCAACCAATATACCAACATTCCAAACAATCAACCAATCAACCCGCCAATCTACCAACCAAATTACCAACCAACCAACCAACCAACCAACATACCATCCAGATTACCAAGCAGCCAGCCAACCAACCAATCCACCAACCAACCAACCAGCCAACAAACCAACATACCAACATTCCAACCAACCAACCAACCAACCAGCCAATCTATCAACTAACATACCATCTAGATTACCCACCAGCCAGCCAACCAATCAATCTACCAATGAATAACCAGCCAAATAATGGAGCCTGTCATCTTGTAGGGGAGAGATCTTCACAGAATAGATGTGAAACGCCCCCTGGGTAAGTTCTGGGAGGCACATGACCATGAAAGCCTATGCAGGGAAGGGGTTGGGAGCGCTTACCTGGCTGGGAGTCCCTGAAGACACCTCTGGAAGTGGGGCCTGAGCTGGGAGTTGGAGGAGGACCGGAAGTGACAAGCAGCAGGCATGTCTTGATGTCAGGGGTTCCCAGACTTTTCAGGTGGTGGGTGCCCCCGTACCCACACTCTCCTGTCACTCCCAAGGCTGTGGCTCCCAGATCCATTCTGAGGGCCCTTAGCCTCAGCATCAGCCCCCTCACTGCTTCCCCTGTCTCTGTGTCCCAGTCTCTCCCTGTGGCTGTGGCTGTGGCTAAAAAGTCTGTTTTCTGAGTTGCTAATGTGACTACGTTATCTCTCCCCAGTTGCTCCTGTTTTCTTAGCTCAGAGAAGCAGACCTGTCCTGGCCCAGCCAACTTGCAGACCCTGGACGCTCAGAGCATGTAAAGTACTGCTTTTACAGTAAGACAAGCACAGCTATAGAATGGAGTTGGATGTATTTTCCCGGGGCAGTGGTTCATTTTGAGCTATGTCCCCAGGTTTGCCTTCCTCTGCCCCCAAAGGGACCCAGGTGGACAAGTTTGGAAGTACTGTCCCCATGCTGGAAGGCCCTTCCCACCTCCTCCATCTGCAAACCCAGCTCTGCTTTTCCCTCGCAACAGCTCAGACCTCTACACTGTGAAGGCTGCCCTGATAACTCACAGACCTGGCAGGGCCCCGGACAGCAATCCCCATCAACTGGCATCCTTGGTTCACTTGCCCACGCCACCACTGGAATGTGGCTTCTGAAGGGTGGGACCACAGTCTGTCCATGACATCCACATAGCCTGGCCCAGCGAGGGGCCCGGAGGGCTGGTAGACTGAACAGGCGTGCCCACCTTGGGGTCTGCAGAAGGAAGTTCAGCCACACTTGCCCCTCCCTGTCTCCTCCTTCTCGTTGCGGGGTTCCCAATGAGATGTCACCTCCAGACCTGGCGGGCCTAGATACATTTGCAAGAAAATAGGCATCTCATTTCAGGGTGCTCTTGGACTGCTGGCCTCCTCCTCTGAGGCAGAGGAGGAGTAGGACATGGGCAAAGAGCACAGGCTTGGGGGTCCCAGAGCTGTGGGTTCGAATCCCAGCACCTCCACTAAATGGCTATGTGATCATGAGAAAGCTCTTGCTGCTCTAGTTTCCTCTGTGAAAGGAGAGTGATTGTAACCACCCAGGAAGTGAGTGTGTATAAACCCGCGCTCCCACCCAGGGTACCCAGGACATGCCATTGTTTTCACAGCAGCTCTCCAGTGCCCTGTGGTTGGGAAGAGGGGTGGAAGGGAGCCCCTTGCAGCTCGGGCTTCTGTTCATGGGAAGATGCTTCCAAGCTGGACACCAGAGCAGCTTTTTGGATGCTCCAGTTCAGGCCACATCTCCAGCGTATCATGTGTATGCGTGCTGCTGCTGCTGCTGCTAAGTCGCTTCAGTCGTGTCCAACTCTGCGCGACCCCATAGACGGCAGCCCACCAGGCTCCCCCATCCCTGGGATTCTCCGGGCAAGAACACAGGAGTGGGTTGCCATTTCCTTCTCCAATGCATGAAAGTGAAAAGTGAAAGTGAAGCCGCTCAGTCGTGTCCGACTCTTAGCGACCCCATGGACTGCAGCCTATCAGGCTCCTCCGTCCATGGGAGTTTCCAGGATGCTAAGTTGCTTTAATTGTGTCTGTCTCTTTGTGACCCCATGGGCTGTAGCCAGTCAGGCTCTTCTGTCCATGGGATTCACCAGTTAAGAATACTAGCGTGGGTGGCCATGCCTTCCTCTACCATCGAATCAGGTATTATTTAATTTCAGAAAATTTGCAAAAATTATCTGCCCAGTTAGTGTCATAAACTTTTCCATCAAAAAGAAAATTTTTCCCCCCTCAAAAAACACACCAACCAATGGAAGACAAGTTGTTAAATTGGAAGTTTCAACACAAGCATCAAAGTGTAATAGATATCACTCTCCCAAGGCATCCTAGAACAAGATCACATTTTCAAAGGGAAATTGATCTGAGTGGGTAAAACTCTTCACTCACATTGAGAGTTTGCGGGGGGAATAAAGGGAGAGATATGGGGGAAAGACTGCCTGGTAGGAGCTGTACCCTGCCCTCCCCACACCACATGGAGGACCCTGGTGGTCCAGGCGTTAAGACCCCACGCTCTCAATGCAGGGGTTAGGGAACTAGATCCCGCTTGACACAATTAAAGATCCCACGTGCCGCTACTAAGACCCAGTACAGCCAAATGAACAAAAATGAACAACAAAACCAAAGTGACACAGCATTTTGTGACTTAGAGTGACAATCGCGCTTTCCTTGCCCAAGGGAACTGGGACGTCATGAGCTTTCTGAGGATTGTCCAGGAGCAGGGAAAGTGCTTTTCCTGTTGAATGCGTCTTAAAGGTACGACTGGAGGCAAAATCCAGGTGGTGCTGGTGGTAAAGAACCCACCTGCCAATGCAGGAGACACGAGACAGGGGTTCAATCCCTGATCGGGAAGATCTTCTGGAGAAGGAAATGGCAGCCCGCTCTAGTATTCTTGCTTGGGAAATCTCATGGACAGAGGAGCCTGGTGGGCTGCACTCCATGGGGATCACAAAGAGTTGGACACGACTGAAGCAACTTAGCACGTAGCATGGAGGCAAATTCAAGCTGCCTCATGGTTGTGCCCCGTGAATCCTGCATCCTGGTCCGTCTGGTGCATCAGCTCATAGACAGACTGAATACGAGGTGGCTGACCCTGACCCACCGTGCGGTCTCAAAGGTCCCTTTCCTTCTCTGCACCCGCGTTTCCCCAATCTGATATGAGGCAGGTCCGCTTGCCCACCTTGGTGCAGATCACTCCGTTTTCCCCCAACACCTTCAGTCTTCCAAGAAACTTAAGTGACCAAGACCCAGCCCTCCCAGCGCACACTGCAGTGGGAGAGGAAGGAACTGGACCCCCAGTAGCTGTTAGATGATGGGCGGCTGTTGACCAGCCGTGAGCAGGTGGGGCTGCGATCTTACCCAGCTAGGTGGGAGAAGCCTCTTGGAGGAGGTGACCTGGAGGCAGCGAAAGGTGAGCCCTGTGGGTAGCTGGGGGAGAGAGTTCCAGCACAGGATGTAGGACAAGGGCTGGGAGGTGGTGGTGGTGACTGGTGTGCTGGCAAAGGGGCATAGGTTTGGTGTGGGAAAGTGGGGGAGGGGAGGTCAGGGGGTCATGGGAGAGGGAGGGTAGGGTGGTGGGCACAGCAAATAAGACCTTGAAGGCTGAGGTTAGGGCTGGTTTTGGCTCTGGAAGATTCGACATGATGGGCGGTGGGTTCCAGGCAGAGGAGGGGGCAAATCTGACTTTGGGCTAAAAAAACTGCCAATGCAGAAGACATAAGAGATGTGGGTTCGATCCCTGGGTCAGGAAGATCCCCAGAGGAGGGCATGGCAACCCACTCCAGTATTCTTGCCCAGAGAATCCCACGGACAGAGGAGCCTGGCAGGCTACAGTCCATGGGTCACAGAGTCAGACATGATTGAAGCGACTTAGCATACATGCACGAGGGAGGTGGAAGGGGCACCTGTCCTGTCTCCCCCTGGACCCTGACCAGGACCCAGTAACTGGGGAATGGTCCCCGCCTAGTTTGCCATCTAAGGGGGAGAATCTAGGTTAGATGCAAGATTCCTCTTGGACTAAGGGACAGCAGGGCGGCAGTTACTTTGAGGAAGGACATTAACACTGACTAAAACAGCCTCCTACCTTGAGTACTTACCATGGGCCAAGCAGGGATTCAAAGCTTTGTGAGTCATCCTTATAACAGCACCAACAGTGGGTCCATTGTGGTCCCCATTTTCCAGGTGGGGACACTGAGGCCTGTGGAGATTTACTGCTTTTACCAAGATCCCATGGCCAGTATGAGACAGTGGGGGATTGGAGTCCAAGCCTGCCCACTGGTAAGACCAGTGTTCCCAGCCCCATCCTGCCCAGTGGGTGGAACTAACTGAGCCACGAAATAATGAGGAAGACGGTGAGGGAGGCGTTTGCCTTTGTCTTAAGCCCTGGTCCCTCTGGCTAGAGGGGGTTCTTTGAACCATGGGGCTGGGTACTGGACACGGTGAGCCCCTATGTCTCTCAATGCACTTACGGACCATCGCTTAGGATCCAGACCCCTGCCTGGGCAGTGTCATCACTGAGGCCGGGCAGGAGTGCAACTCAGATTTCCCATCTCTGTCCTTGGAAGCTTCTGCTTAGCAAGGTATTTGTTCAAGGTGTGGACTTCAAAACACATAATCACAACCTAGCAGCTGAGAACTATTTTATTTGGCAGAAAGTTTTAGGGCTTAGTGGGCTTCCTGCATAGCTCAGTTGGTAAAGAATCTGCCTGCAGTGTGGGAGACCCCAGTTTGACTCCTGGGTTGGGAAAATCTGCGGGAGAAGGGATAGTCTACACACTCCAGTATTCTGGCTGGAGAATTCCACGGACTGTATAGTCTATGGGGTCGCAAAGAGTCGGACATGACTGAGCGACTTACACTTTTAGGACTTAAGCCCTGGAGGCAGCATCTCAAGTTGTCATTGCTGTTTTTCAGTCACTCATTCGTGTCCGACTCTTTGCAACCCCATGGACTGCAGCAGGCCAGGCCTCCCTATCCCTCCCCATCTCCTGGAGCTTGCTCAGATTCATGTCCATTGAGTCGGTGACGCCATCCAACCATCTCAAGTAACCCTGAGAGAACTGCTTCCAGGAGGTGGGGGGAGGAGTCAGGTTATATAGAAATTTGCAACAAGGGGCAGGTAGTCTGAATAGCAAAGGTATTTTTGGGAATTAAAGAAAACCAGATATCTCAAGTTAAGGAATTTAGTGTTTTTCTCTGTATGGGGAGAAGCAGGAGTCTGGGTTCAGTGAAATCATTCCTTTCATGTGTATCTCAGCTGTCTGAGACCAGAATCTTGCAGTTCTTCACACCCGGAGTGCAGGGAGTGGCTGCAGCCTAATGGCTGACAGATCGCAGGTATTGTTCTCCTTCCTGGGTGCCCTCAGGGCTCAGAAATTCACTTTTGGAGGGCAGGAATCTCTGATGGTTGTGACTTGCTTATTTACTGATGTGGTAGGAACACTCCATTTCTCAAACGTTTATTAAGAAAATCTGATTTGAGGTTTACTACAGTCTTACTATTCTTAATAATAGCCCAGGGGCTTCCCTGATGGTCCTGTGGCTAAGACGCTATATTCCCAATGCAGGGGTTGGGGTTCGATCCCTGGTCAGGGAACTAGATCCCATGTGCTACAACTAAGAGTTGGAATGCCTCAACTTTAAAAAAAAAAAGGAAAAAAAAGATCCCGAGTGCTACAACTAAGACCCAGAGCAGCCAATTAATTAATTAATCAAGATACAGTAAATATTCTTTTTTTAAAAAGCCCAAAGTTAGGTTCTCTTTACATCCATTTTACAGATGGGACAACCGAGAGCAGGGAGGGAAATTTCCGAGACTGGATCCACACCCAGCCACCCGTGCTTTTCGGATTCCCAAAGACCAGCGGTGCATATGTGAAGTTTGTGTTTTCTCCTCATTTTAATAGTACATAACCTTCTGAAGGGACTCGTTGTTCATGAATATTGGCTGGGTGCCCGAGTGCTATATGGGATTCGTTTAAACTTGGGCTCTGGCAAATTTGATTTTTACTGAAAATTACCCATTTTTTAACATTTAAAATGTTATCGAGCCATGTGGCCATTGCCGTCTTGGGCAGAAAACATCTTGGATGAATTTGCATTTTTAATTCTTGGCATTTTATTTTGCTTCATTTCCCAAATAGCATTTTTTTTCCCCTTCCTTAAAAAAAAAAAAAAAAAAAAATTAAAGAAAGGAGACAGCCCGCAACAGGGCCAGAGTGCCAAGAAAACATAATAATAGTGGTAATGTGTGTTCCCTCGCTGCTAATTGAACCAAATTTTACCATGTGCTCCAGAAGCAGAGACTGCCTGCCACTCTCCAGACCCAATTTCTCGTGCAGCCACTTAACAGTGGTGAGATAATTGTGCTTTAATGGGCTGGCTCCTCCCGAGGGTGGCTGCCTGGCAAGTGTGGGGAGGGGTGGGGGGGCAGGGGGAGGCAGTCCCTTGGGACCTGCATTATTTAACAGGTCTTCTCATCACCCTTGCCCAGGGCTCTTGTGGGGCTGGAGGAGCTGGGCCAGACGGTACCAGAGCCCCACAGAGCTTTAAAGACCAGTGGGTCATGTTACAGATGGGGAACCTGAGGCGGAGGGAAGGAAGAGGGAACGAGGGCTCTTTAGTCATTATTCAGTGGTAGTTTCTTGAGCACATGTTATGTGCTGAGGAGCAAAAAGCTTTGACATGGCTCTGCCCACCTGGGGTGGGGGACAGCCAGGTACACAGCATATGTGAATGCAGGGTGACAAGGGCCTGGAGAGTGGACATTCAAGGGCTATGTGAGAGTGGGCGCCCGCCCTTGAACTCCTCCCCCATACCAAGAACCCTCCCAGCCCCGAAGGCAGGTATTTGATTTTATAGATGAGGAAGCCCAGGTGTGTTATGGGTATTGTGTTCAGTTTACAGGTAAGAAAGGGGCTTCCATGGTGGCTCAGAGGTGAAGAATCTGCCTGCAATGCAGAAGACAAAAGAAACCCAGGTTGGATCCCTGGATGATCCCTGGTCAGGACGATCCCCTGGAATAGGAAATGGCAACCCACTCCAATATCCTTGCCTGGAAAATTCCATGGACAGAGGAGCCTGGTGGGCTACAGTCCATGGGGTTGCATAGAGTTGGACATGACTGAGCGACTGAGCATACACACGTACCCAGACCCGGATGAGGAAAATTATCTGGAGTAATGGGGTGGCCCCTGCACCCCCATTTACAGGGAATACAGTGATGAAAAATTCAGTCTGGCCTGCCAGGGGCCGATGGTCTGGTGAGGCCAACAGAAGACAACAAATCCATCAGGAAGATGATTTCACATTTGATGAGTGTCCCGAGCAAAATACAGTGGGACCACGTGAAAGAGAGGGACCCAGTGAGGTGTGGAAGCTGCCAGAAAGACCTGGAAACGAGCTCCGTGTATCTTAGGGCCGGAAGAACCCCAGAGGAAGGCCAGGGTGGATGCAGATTAAACTTATTTCCAGGCTTGGGCTCCACCTCTAGCCGCGTGGCCACAGGCGAGTTAGTTAACCTCTCTGGGTTCTCCTTTCCATGTCTGCCTAACGGAGTAGTAACAGAAGAGTATCTAGCACTTACGTCTGTTGTGAAGATTATAGAAATTAGATGTACACATAAAATATGTATACATATTCAACACGTCGTCCTTAGCCAAGAGCCCGACAGAGACCAAGACCTCTGTGAGCCAAGGGCGGGCGCTTCTCTACCTCCCCGAGCCGGTGGAGCACCCCGTGCTTCTCAGTCCTTCTCTCCCTCTAGAGACTCTGATTTGCGGGGCCATTCAGCCTGCTTCGCGAAGTGAGGAAGCCACATTTGAATTTGTTAGAAAAACAAAAAACAAAAAAAAACAACAAAAGCCCCAAACCAAACAAACACTGCGCGCCACGGCCGCTGTTTCCTTCCGCTGGCGCCTTCCACAATATGGTGCGGTGGGCCGGGAAAGCTTGGCCACAGATGGCGTGCTTGGGACCAGCCCTGTTTTCTAAATACCCGCTTCCTCAGTGTAAATGATAATGCTCAGACACATGGTGCTGCTTGGCTCCCGGGAGGCTCCGGCATCCACGCTTTTCTTGGCCTGGCGCCCCGGGTCCGGCTTTCTCCCTCCAGATGGCAGGCTGGAGAATCCTCGAAGAGGAACGATGCGGACGCAGGGACGCAGATGCGGATGGTCAGGTCAGAGGCGGTCGGTCCCTCGGACCCTCGCGGGGCCACCACTCACCGCTTGCTCTCCAGTCTGGGACCTTGTGGCACAAGCATGGAAGAGACGGGGTGCATGCAGGAGCACCTCCAGGGGACCCTCGAAAGGACGCCGAGGTGGGGCTGGGACTGGAACCCAGCTCTTGGGTTTCTGTATCTTGAAGCTTGTCCTCCTTCCAGGAAGAGCGTGCCTTCTTGGGAGGATTCCACCGAGCACCCCTCTCAAAGGTACCAAAGAGAGCATGGGCCGGGGTGTTCATCTTTGCCCGGAAGGAAGGAGTCTCTGCTTTCAGGCCTGCAGCAGCGGGGCGGAGTGGAAGGAAGTACCTACTTCCGTGCTCAGTCGCTCGCTGCCTCGGACTCTTTGCGACCTCACGGACTGTAACCCACCTGGCTCCTCTGCCCATGGGATTTCCCAAGCAAGAATACTGAAGTGGGTTGCCATTTCCTTCTCCAGGGGATCTTCCTGATCCAGGGATTGAACCCTCCTCTCCTGCACTGGCAGGTAGATGCTTTACCACTGAGCTACCTATGGAAAGAGGGCGACCTTGGCATCCCTACACCCTTGGCTTTGGATTCTGCCTTCCCTCTGTCCTAGTGACTTCCCCTGCAGAGCCCATCCAGAGCCTACTTTTCTTATCTGTGAAGTGGAAAGGAGGTGCCCGGGGCGGGGCTTGGGGGAGCAGGCAAGAAGGGGATGCATTGTCTGCAGGGAATTTCAGCAAACTAATAAAAGCGACTCAAACTGGAGTTGGCTTTTTAATTACCACTGTGCACTGACAATTCCAAACAATGTCGGGGATAGAACAGTTCTCCCCGAAATGTTCTTTTGTTGGTCTAAGTTTTTAAACAATTGCTGCATTTAATGGTGAGTCTAAGCACAGTCTCTCTCAGTTCACATGCTGTTATGACTTGTCCTTCAATAAATGTTATGTTCGATATGGAAGTTATACTCCTGGCCCCAAAGATGTCATGCGTGGACTCAACAACATGGATTTCTTAGCAGGATGGTTTCCTAACAGCACAGAACCATTTGAACTTCCTCTGGACACCCTATGGTACTATATATGCCCATATTTAAAGAGTAGATTAGAAACACAGCAACAACATCAGAGTGATCGAAGAGACAGAAAAAAACAGTCCTAGAGTTATTTGAATTAAATGACATAGCACATGGGAAGTACTTGCTCAAGGGCAGAGCCTGGCACTTGGCTGTTGCTTACTAGATCTGAGTTACCTTTCATCTGGAAATATGGATCCTTCCGCTATCAAAATGGACATAAGAACATCTTACAGGGATTTTGGTTAGAATCCTAGCTTTCCAAGCTCTTGGCGTTAACACCCAAGTTCATGAAGTCTAGTTTCCTTTTCTGAAAAATAGGTATCATATTGTCTATTCCAGTGGGAAGCTGTGAGCTCACCCCTGCAAAGTGTCTGGTGGGGCTGTGGGGTCCAGTCCTATTTAGCAGCTGACCCTGGGCTCCATTACCCCTTCCTGAACTTTATTTTTTTGGATTTTCTTCTAGTCTTGGCTCGCTAAGACTGTCTCTTCTGGAGGACAGAGAGTAGGTTCTCTGTAGTAATCTGGGGTCTTTCTTGCAAGAGAGAGAGAAACTTACTGGGTTATCCTAAGCAAAGGGAGCTTTGGTGAGAGGATATTATGGGGTGCTTGTGTGCTGGGGGATGGAGGAGCTCCTGAAATGGATGGGAAGCCCTTCAACCAGCCTTGTGAATGGGCGGAAACCAGATGGCTCAGGATAAAGCAGAGGAAGCAAGGAACAAATGCCCTGTTAGAATTGCAACAGCTTGGCCAAGAGGCCACCGCCACCCCTTTACAGTGTTGCAACTACAATGAAACCTCCCTTCTCTACTCACACCACTCTAATGTGATGGTTTAAGATTCAGATCCTGGAAGGCAGGCTCTGATTGGCTGATCAGAGCAGGGAGATGTAGGGTCTGGTCCTTAGGCTTCCAGAGTGGAGGCTTGTTCTGGAATCCCTCTCAGAGAACACACAGTGAAGAAGAGCTGGTTTCCTCAGAGAAATCTGATGTGCTGTTAGGCAGTGGGGTTAGCTATGGAGCAATTGAGTTTCTTGCAAATCCACCATACTCACTCTTGGATCTTTTTCCTTTCTACTCCTTGGAGCCCCAGACGACTCCCCTCTTGGTCTACCCAAGAGAAGTTCTCATAATAACTGATGGATATGAAACACTTGACTTTCAAACCTAGATCAGATGGGTAATGCTTCTTCCTGAAAACAGAGAAACTGGCATTTAGATACCAAGGGAACATTTCATGCAAAGATGGGCTCGATAAAGGACAGAAATGGTATGGACCTAACAGAAGCATAAGATATTAAGAAGAGATGGCAAGAATACAAAGAAGAACTGTACAAAAAAGATCTTCACAACCCAGATAATCATGATGGTGTGATCACTGACCTAGAGCCAGACATCCTGGAATGTGAAGTCAAGTGGGCCTTAGAAAGCATCACTACGAACAATGCTAGTGGAGGTGATGCAATTCCAGTTGAGCTATTTCAAATCCTGAAAGATGATGCTGTGAAAGTGCTGCACTCAATATGCCAGCAAATTTGGAAAACTCAGCAGTGGCCACAGGACTGGAAAAGGTCAGTTTTCATTCCAATCCCAAAGAAAGGCAATGCCAAAGAATGCTCAAAGTACCGCACAATTGCACTCATTTCACACTCTAGTAAAGTAATGCTCAAAATTCTCCAAGCCAGGCTTCAGCAATATGTGAACCGTGAACTTCCTGATGTTCAAGCTGGTTTTAGAAAAGGCAGAGGAACCAAAGATCAAATTGCCAACATCCGCTGGATCATCGAAAAAGCAAGAGAGTTCCAGAAAAACATCTATTTCTGCTTTATTGACTATGCCAAAGCCTTTGACTGTGTGGATCACAATAAACTGTGGAAAATTCTGCAAGAGATGGGAATACCAGGCCACCTGACCTGCCTCTTGAGAAATCTGTATGCAGATCAGGAAGCAACAGTTAGAACTGGACATGGAACAACAGACTGGTTCCAAGTAGGAAAAGGAGTATGTCAAGGCTGTATATTGTCACCCTGCTTAATTAACTTCTATGCAGAGTACATCATGAGAAATGCTGGGCTGGAAGAAGCACAAGCTGGAATCAAGATTGCCGGGAGAAATATCAATAACCTCAGATATGCAGATGACACCACCCTTACGGCAGAAAGTGAAGAGGAACTAAAAAGCCTCTTGATGAAAGTGAAAGTGGAGAGTGAAAAAGTTGGCTTAAAGCTCAACATTCAGAAAACGAAGATCATGGCATCCGGTCCCATCACTTCATGGGAAATAGATGGGGAAACAGTGTCAGACTTTATTTTGGGGGGCTCCAAAATCACTGCAGATGGTGATTGCAGCCATGAAATTAAAAGACACTTACTTCTTGGAAGGAAAGTTATGACCAACCTAGATAGCATATTGAAAAGCAGAGACATTACTTTGCCAACAAAGGTCCGTCTAGTCAAGGCTATGGTTTTTCCTGTGGTCATGTATGGATGTGAGAGTTGGACTGTGAAGAAAGCTGAGCACCAAAGAATTGATGCTTTTGAACTGTGGTGTTGGAGAAGACTCGTGAGAGTCCCTTGGACTGCAAGGAGATCCAACTAGTCCATTCTGAAGGAGATCAGCCCTAGGCTTTCTTTGGAAGGATTGATGCTAAAGCTGAAACTCCAGTACTTTGGCCACCTCATGCAGTGTTGACTCATTGGAAAAGACCCTGATGCTGGGAGGGATTGAGGGCAGGAGGAAAAGGGGATGACAGATGAGATGGCTGGATGGCATCACCGACTCAATGCACATGAGTTTGAGTGAACTCTGGGAGGTGGTGATGGACAGGGAGGCCTGGCGTGCTGCGATTCATGGGGTTGCAAAGAGTCGGACACAACTGAGCGACTGAACTGAACTGAAGTAAAGGTGAAGGTGAAGAAAAACATCTGCATTTAATAAGCTCTTAGAATATGCAAGGGATTGTACTGTGCACATCACATTTGCTTACCTTTTTCTAATTGTAACTAGAGTCCTCACAGGTATATGTCGT
This sequence comes from Bos indicus, assembly GCF_029378745.1. NCBI lineage: Eukaryota > Metazoa > Chordata > Mammalia > Artiodactyla > Bovidae > Bos > Bos indicus. The sequence continues at coordinate 64,183,656 of NC_091780.1, read as the reverse complement.
TACTCCTATTTTTCAGGTGGAAAACCAAGGATCAGAGTACTCAAGAGGAATTATTGTTTCATTTCAGTTCAGTTCAGTTGCTCAGTCGTGTCCGAGTCTTTGCAACCCCATGAATTGCAGCACGCCAGGCCTCCCTGTCCATCACCAACTCCCGGAGTTCACTCAAACTCACGTCCATTGAGTCAGTGATGCCATCCAGCCATCTCATTCTCTGTCATCCCCTTCTCCTCCTGCCCCAAATCCCTCCCGCATCAGAGTCTTTTCCAATGAGTCAACTCTTAGCATGAAGTGGCCAAAGTACTGGAGTTTCAGCTTTAGCATCAATCCTTCCAAAGAACACCCAGGGCTGATCTCCTTCAGAATGGACTGGTTGGATCTCCTTGCAGTCCAAGGGACTCTCACGAGTCTTCTCCAGCACCACAGTTCAAAAGCATCAATTCTTCAGCACTCAGCCTTCTTCACAGTCCAACTCTCACATCCATACATGACCACAGGAAAAACCATAGCCTTGACTAGACGGACCTTTGTTGGCAAAGTAATGTCTCTGCTTTTCAATATGCTATCTAGGTTGGTCATAACTTTCCTTCCAAGGAGTAAGCGTCTTTTAAGTTCATGGCTGCAGTCACCATCTGCAGTGATTTTGGAGCCCCCCAAAATAAAGTCTGACACTGTTTCCCCATCTATTTCCCATGAAGTGATGGGATCGGATGCCATGATCTTCGTTTTCTGAATGTTGAGCTTTAAGCCAACTTTTTCACTCTCCACTTTCACTTTCATCAAGAGGCTTTTTAGTTCCTCTTCACTTTCTGCCGTAAGGGTGGTGTCATCTGCATATCTGAGGTTATTGATATTTCTCCCGGCAATCTTGATTCCAGCTTGTGCTTCTTCCAGCCCAGCATTTCTCATGATGTACTCTGCATAGAAGTTAATTAAGCAGGGTGACAATATACAGCCTTGACATACTCCTTTTCCTACTTGGAACCAGTCTGTTGTTCCATGTCCAGTTCTAACTGTTGCTTCCTGATCTGCATACAGATTTCTCAAGAGGCAGGTCAGGTGGCCTGGTATTCCCATCTCTTGCAGAATTTTCCACAGTTTATTGTGATCCACACAGTCAAAGGCTTTGGCATAGTCAATAAAGCAGAAATAGATGTTTTTCTGGAACTCTCTTGCTTTTTCGATGATCCAGCGGATGTTGGCAATTTGATCTTTGGTTCCTCTGCCTTTTCTAAAACCAGCTTGAACATCAGGAAGTTCACGGTTCACATACTGCTGAAGCCTGGTTTGGAGAATTTTGAGCACTACTTTACTAGCGTATGAGATGAGTGCAATTGTGCGGTAGTTTGAGCATTCTTTGGCATTGCCTTTCTTTGGGATTGGAATGAAAACTGACCTTTTCCAGTCCTGTGGCCACTGCTGAGTTTCCCAAATTTGCTGGCATATTGAGTGCAGCACTTTCACAGCATCATCTTTCAGGATTTGGAATAGCTCAACTGGAATTGCATCACCTCCACTAGCATTGTTCGTAGTGATGCTTTCTAAGGCCCACTTGACTTCACATTCCAGGATGTCTGGCTCTAGGTCAGTGATCACACCATCATGATTATCTGGGTTGTGAAGATCTTTTTTGCACAGTTCTTCTTTGTATTCTTGCCATCTCTTCTTAATATCTTCTGCTTCTGTTAGGTCCATACCATTTCTGTCCTTTATCAAGCTTATCTTTGCATGAAATGTTCCTTTGGTATCTCTGATTTTCTTGAAGAGATCCCTAGTCTTTCCCATTCTGTTGTTTTCCTCTATTTCTTTGCATTGATCACTGAAGAAGGCTTTCTTATCTCTTCTTGCTATTCTTTGCAACTCTGCATTCAGATGCTTATATCTTTCCTTTTCTCCTTTGCTTTTCACTTCTCTTCTTTTCAAAGCTATTTGTAAGGCCTCCCCAGACAGCCATTTTGCATTTCTTTTCCATGGGGATGGTCTTGATATTTGTCTCCTGTACAATGTCACGAACCTCATTCCATAGTTCATCAGGCACTCCATCTATCAGATCTAGGCCCTTAATCTATTTCTCACTTCCACTGTATAATCATAAGGGATTTGATTTAGGGCATACCTGAATGGTCTAGTGGTTTTCCCTACTTTCTTCAATTTAAGTCTGAATTTGGCAATAAGGAGTTCATGGTCTGAGCCACAGTCAGCTCCTGGTCTTGTTTTTGTTGATTGTATAGAGCTCCTCCATCTTTGGCTGCAAAGAATATAATCAGTCTGATTTCGGTGTTGACCATCTGGTGATGTCCATGTGTAGAGTCTTCTCTTGTGTTCTTGGAAGAGGGTGTTTGCTATGACCAGTGCATTTTCTTGGCAAAACTCTATTAGTTTTTGCCCTGCTTCATTCCGTATTCCAAGGCCACATTTGCCTGTTACTCCAGGTGTTTCTTGACTTCCTACTTTTGCATTCCAGTCCCCTATAATGAAAAGGACATCTTTTTGGGGTGTTAGTTCTAAAAGGTCTTGTAGGTCTTCATGGAACCGTTCAACTTCAGCTTCTTCAGCGTTACTGGTTGGGGCACAGACTTGGATTACTGTGATATTGAATGGTTTGCCTTGGAAACGAACAGAGATCATTCTGTCGTTTTTGAGATTGCATCCAAGTACTGCATTTTGGACTCTTTTGTTGACCACGATGGCTACTCCATTTCTTCTGAGGGATTCCTGCCCACAGTAGTAGATATAATGGTCATCTGAGTTAAATTCACCCATTCCAGTCCATTTCAGTCCGCTGATTCCTAGAATGTCGACATTCACTCTTGCCATCTCCTGTTTGACCACTTCCAATTTGCCTTGATTCATAGACCTGACACTCCAGGTTCCTATGCAATATTGCTCTTTACAGCATCGGACCTTGCTTCTATCACCAGTCACGTCCACAGCTGGGTATTCTTTTTGCTTTGGCTCTATCCCTTCATTCTTTCTGGAGTTATTTCTCCACTGATCTCCAGTAGCATATTGGGCACCTACTGACCTGGAGAGTTCCTCTTTCAGTATCCTATCATTTTGCCTTTTCATACTGTTCATGGGGTTCTCAAGGCAAGAATACTGAATTGGTTTGCCATTCCCTTCTCCAGTGGACCACATTCTGTCAGATCTCTCCACCATGTCCCGCCTGTCTTGGGTTGCCCCACGGGCATGGCTTAGTTTCATTGAGTTAGACAAGGCTGTGGTCCTAGTGTGATTAGATTGACTAGTTTTCTGTGAGTATGGTTTCAGTATGTCTGCCCTCTGATGCCCTCTTGCAACACATACCATCTTACTTGGTTTTCTCTTACCTTGGGTGTGGGGTATCTCTTCACGGCTGCTCCAGCAAAGCGTAGCCACTGCTCCTTATCTTGGACAAGGGTTATCTCCTCACTGCTGCCCTTCCTGACCTTCAATGTATTGTTTCATTTAGCCATCAGAAATTGACCAGAGTTAATTAAAGCAAAGAGGCAGAAATGGCAGAAGGGCTGATAGCATTGAAAAGAAGCAAATGAATCAGAAGGGCTGATAGCCATTGAAAAGAAGCAAATGAATCAGATTCAGAAAAGACAGGAATCAGGAATTCCCTGGGGACACAAGTAGCAGAAACCAATGGTATCCTCTAGGTAAAATTAGTTATAGCTTTTTTCCCAACTCGTCATTCTGGTCAAGATGTACACTTTTGGAAGGGAGATTCTGATGCTTCTGGGGTAATTTTCCTGAGTGGATAGCCTTTGAGGTCTCATACAGTCCTGCCCTTAGAAGAGCTCTGCACTTGGGTCAGCACTCTGTTGCTATCATATTGAAATTCTTAATAATGTTTGAACAAGAGGCCCCACAAATTATGTAGCCAGTCCTGCTTTGTTCAGGTGAATGCAAGACACTTTGACAGATGGTCCTGTCAAGATTGCATGCAGTGGTGATCAGGTGGGTTTCTAGAGCATTACTAAGGATATGCCCTCACATGAAAGGGGCTGAAAGCCAGGTGGGCAAACTCTAGGCAAAGGCAGTGGATGTTAATTACAGCCTTGTCAGCAACCGACATCCCCCATGCCCCTTTCCCCATGCCTACAGTTTTACTTTGCACCATTTCCATCCAGATTTCATTGACCAGAAGAAGTTGTAGGACCTTGACTTAACTGCAAGGAAGCTGGGGAATGAAGTGCTCAGGATGTGGAAATGAGATTAAAGAGCATTCAACCAGTCTCAACAGAAGCTATTTGCCCAGAATCATGAGCCACCCAAATTACATTCTGTGTTTTATATACCAAAGAGTGATTGTCAGTGGGTAGGAAAAATGGTACTTGAGATCAGGAATGAAGGGAAAAAATAAAGCAAGGGCCTTGTAAAAACTGCATGATAGCAACCTGCTTTCAAATGAGGATCACCATTGGCACAACTCTCTCTTGCATCTGAGGTGAAAAATAGAAATATTTATTGGAATTAAAACCAGAACTTCTCAGTAGATGAATAAATGATCAACCAGACACAGCTGAGAAAATAACAAATGAATTAGAAGATTAAACTAAGTCTTTCAGAATCTAGCCCAATGGAATTAGAGCTAAAAACTAATAAAGGCACAGAAAATGCAAAAGAGAACTTAAGAAAATTTGAAGACAGAATGAAGCACAGGGCCATCAGTCAAAGTGTCTTGCATTCACCTGACCAAAGCAGGACTGGCTGCATATGACAAATAGCATGGAAAATATGGAAGAGATGGCAAATATGAAAGAAATAACAATTATGACAGAAATAAAGAGAATGGAATACAGAATGAGAAGCTTCAACATAAATCTAACAGGATGCAATTTATTAAAATAGAAAATACAAATGAGCACTTAAGACTCATGGAAGATAGAAAATAAAACTTCTTCAAAGTTCAAGAGAGAGATGGGTAAAAAAACAGCAAAGTGATAATTTAAACAATAACATCTGAACATTTTTCAGAAGTGTAGAAATATCCATTAAGCTCCACGCTTAGGGACTTTATGGTGAAATTTCAGACTATCAAAGAGAAAAAATCCTGAAGATCACCAGAGAATGAAGCATAAATTTCTCTCAACAAATCAGAGCACAAATCAGATTGTTAGCCAACTTGTCATGAACAACAACATACGCCAGAAGGAAATCGAAAAATATTTTTGAAGTTGAAAGAGATTAATTGTGAACCTATGATTCTATACCCAGCCAAACTATACTTTAAGGGCAAGGATGGCAAAGATATTTTTAGATAAACCAGAACATAGAATAGAAACTACATGTAGTTGCTGTCTACCATAATTACTAAATGAATTACTTAAGACAAAAATAAGAAGGCAAGAATATACAATGGGAAAAATACAAACTACTCAATAGCCTGTATTGGGAAAACTGAACAGCTACATGTGAAAGAGTCAGACTCGACTACTCTCATGCCATGGGCAAAAATAAGTTCAAAATGGGTTAAGGACTTAAATGTGAGACCTGAAACCATAAAGCTTCTAGAAGAAAATATAGATAGCATAGATGGTATGCTCTTTGTCATAGGTCTTAGAAATACTTTTTGAGAATATGTCTCCTCAGGTAAAACAACACAAAAATTAACAAATGGGACTACATGAAACTCAAAAGCTTTGAGTTTCATGGTAAAGGAAACTCTCAGCCAACGAAAAAGCCACCTAGTGAGTGGAAGACAATATTTGCAGGCAATATATCTAACAAGGGGCTAATATCCAAACTACACCAAAAAAGCCCTTATATGTGGAATATAAAAATAAATGATACAAATGAAGTTAGTTACGAAATAGAAACAGGCTCACAGACTTAGAAAATGAACTTATGATTGCTGGGGGGAAGGATGGGGGAGGGAGCAGTTGGGGAGTTTGGAACGGACATGTATGCACTATTATATTTAAAATAGATAGCCAATAAGGACCTACCATATACCATATGGAGTTCTGCTCAATGTTATGTGGCAACCTGGATGGGAGGGAATTTGGGGGAGAACAGGTACAGGTATTTATATGGCTGAGTCCCTTTGCTATTCTCCTGAAACTGTCACAGCATTGTTAATTGGCTATACACCAATACACAGTAAAAAGTTAAAAACAACAAAAACAACAACACAAAATTAAAAACTGGGCATAAGACCTGAATAGACATTTTTCCAAAGAAGACCTACAGATGGCCAATGAGCACACAAAAAGATGCTCTACATCTGTAACCATCGGGGAAGGCAGATCAAACCACAGTGAGCTGACGCCTCGTGTCTGCCAGATGGGTTTTGTTTGTTTGTTTGTTTTTTTACCAAAAAAGGCAACAAATAACAATTGTTGGTGAGGATGTGGAGAAAAGGAGACACTCATGCACTGTCGGTGGGAGGGTACATTGTGCAGTGACTGTGGAAGACATCATGCCAATTCCCCCCAAATTAAAAAAGAACGGCCATATGGCCCAGTTCTACTCCACATGAAAACAGTAATAAGAAAGGATACATGTACCCCTATGTTCATTGGAACATTATTTACAATAGCCAAGGTATGGTAGCAATTGAAATGCTTTTATATATTTTGCATATATAAAAATGCAGTTCCAGATACATTGACATATGGAGAACCTTCTAGATGCCAGGCACTGTGCTAAGTCAGATGAGGAAGCTGACCTCAGTAACTGATAACAGAATAACAGAACTTCTAAGGAAATGAGGGGAAAAAATGGACATAATTCAAATGAGAAATAGACAAGTCTATGACCTTAATTGAAAATTGTGAACACTCTTCTCTCAGTAATTAGTACGACATAAAATAAACTGGTGAGTAAAAAAAGACTTGAACTGGCTTGAACCACCAACCTACTTGACCTAACTGACGTCTACAGACTACTCCACGCAGCTGGAGAAAAGCAAATGCATGCTTTAAAATGAAAGACCCATTATGAGAGCCCATATGCTGCACCATAAAATAAGTATTAGTAAATCTGAAGAGATGGCCATCAATAGAGTATATTCTCTGGCCACAATGACACTAAATGAGAATACAATTATAAATGTAAATCTGCAAAATCTTCAAATATTTGGAAATGAAACAAAACACTTTTAAATAACCCATGGGTCAGAGAAAAATCAAAGGAAATATTAGATAATATTTTTGCATGGAACGAAAATAAAAACAAACATATCAATATTTATAATGTTAATTTAAAAAATGTCATGTTTTTGAGAGGAAAGAATTCTTAAAAAATACATTAGAAAAGAAGACAGATTGAAAATAAGTGATCTAAGTTTCCATCTTAAGAGGGAAAGGGCAAATTGGGGATACCAGATCAAGAGATACAAATTATTATATATAAAATAAATAAGTAACAAAGATCTATTGTATAGCACAAGGAATTACAGCCATTGACCTGTAATGACTTTTAATGGAGAATCATCTATAAAAATACTGAATCACTACACTGTGCACCTGAAACAATACTGCAAATCCACTATACTTTAATAAAACATTAAAAAAAATAAAGAAAGAGTACTTGGAAACAAAATATTTAGAACTAAATTTAATAAAAGTGATACTGAAAACTACAAAATATTTCTGGAGGAAATTAAGGAAAAGCTAGATACCAGACATCAAATTGCCAATATCCGCTGGATCATCAAAAAAGCAACAGAGTTCCAGAAAAACATCTATTTCTGCTTTATTGACTATGCCAAAGCCTTTGACTATGTGGATCACAATAAACTGTGGAAAATTCTAAAAGAGATGGGAATACCAGACCACCTGACCTGCCTCTTGAGAAACCTATATGCAGATCAGGAAGCAACAGTTAGAACTGGACATGGAACAACAGACTGGTTCCATATAGGAAAAGGAGTACGTCAAGGCTGTCTATTGTCTCCCTTCTTATTTAACTTCTATGCAGAGTACATCATGAGAAACGCTGGGCTGGAAGAAGCACAAGCTGGAATCAAGATTGCCGGGAGAAATAGCAATAACCTCAGATATACAGATGACACGACCCTTATGGCAGAAAGTGAAGAGGAACTAAAAAGCCTCTTGATGAAGGTGAAAGAGGAGAGTGAAAAAGTTGGCTTAAAGCTCAACATTCAGAAAACTAAGATCACAGCATCTGGTCCCATCACTTCATGGGAAATAGATGGGGAAACAGTGGAAACAGTGTCAGACTTTATTTTTGGGGGCTCCAAAATCACTGCAGATGGTGATTGCAGCCATGAAATTAAAAGACACTTACTCCTTGGAAGGAAAGTTATGACCAACCTAGATAGCATATTGAAAAGCAGAGACATTACTTTGCCAACAAAGGTCCATCTAGTCAAGGCTGTGGTTTTTCCTGTGGTCATGTATGGATGTGAGAGTTGGACTGTGAAGAAAGCTGAGCACCGAAGAATTGATGCTTTTGAACTGTGGTGTTGGAGAAGACTCTTGAGAGTCCCTTGGACTGCAAGAAGATCCAAACAGTCCATTCTAAAGGAGATCAGCCCTGGGATTTCTTTGGAAGGACTGATGCTAAAGCTGAAACTCCAGTACTTTGGCCACCTCATGCAAAGAGTTGATTCATTGGAAAAGACTCTGATGCTTGGAGGGATTTGGGGCAGGAGGAGAAGGGGACGACAGAGGATGAGATGGCTGGATGGCATCACCGGCTCGATGGACGTGAGTTTGAGTGAACTCCGGGAGTTGGTGATGGACAGGGAGGCCTGGCGTGCTGCGATTCATGGGGTCGCAAAGAGTCGGACACGACTGAGTGACTGAACTGAACTGAAATATATGGAGAGATATGTCTAAAGGAAATCAACTCTGAATATTCATTGGAAGGACTGATACTGCAGCTCCAATACTTTAACTACCTGATGGGAAGAGTCGATTCATTGGAAAAGACCCTGATGCTGGGAAAGACTGAAAGCAGGAGGAAAAGCAGGCAACAGAGGATGAGGTGGTTGGATGACATCACTGACTCAATAGACTTGAGTTTGAGCAAACTCTGGAAGATAGTGAAGGACAGTGAAGCTTGGCCTGCTGAAGTCCATGGGGTCACAAAGAGTTGGACGTGACTTAGCGACTGAAAAACAACAACAGCAACAAATATATGGAAATAGATACTAAATGATGGAGAGATACATTGCAAGACTCAGTGTTAAGGTATCTGAAAGGCTTTTCCCTCAACACTTCTGACATTAAATGTATGTAGGTTTTCTATAGCAATTTTCTGGTTCTCTGAGACCAGCTAGGTGTCCAACACTTCAAATCAATTCTGACACCAACTCCTGAAATTGGCACAGGCCCCCCAAGTTAAAGACTAAGTCCTATAAGACAACCTGCCCTGCAGACCCCAGCTGCAAAAGGGTTACCCACATTTCTGCCCTGCCATCTGCAAATTTGGGTCTTCCTACAACCTTTCCTCAGGTTTGTTAATTTGCAAGAATGGCTCATGGAACTCAGGAAAATACTTTTTTATATTTACTGGTTTATTATAAAGGCTATAGGGCTTCCCTTGTGGCTCAGCTGGTAAAGAATCCACGTGCAATGCGGGAGACCTGGATTCAATCCTTGGGTTGGGAAGATCCCCTGGAGAAGGGAGAGGCTACCCACTGCAGTATTCTGCCCTGGAGAATGGACTGTCTAGTCCTTGGGGTTGCAGAGTCAGACATGACTGAGCAGCTTTCACACTATAAAGGCTGCAGTGCAGGGGTGGTCAGGTGGAAGAGATGCACAGGGAGAAATAAGGGGAAGGATGTTGAAGCCTCCATGCCTTCTCCCTGTGCACCAACCCACCTAATGCACTGATGTGATTCACCAGCCTGGAAGCTCTCCAGATCACCTTGCTGAGTCTTTTATAGAGTTCCATCTCCAGCTCTCCCCCCATTCCTTTCCTGGAGGTTGGAGGTAGACAAGTAGGGCTGAAAATTCCCATCCTCTGATGACTTAGACCCGTCCATTCTGGTCCACCCTAAGTTACCCCATTAACATAAACTTTGGAGTGAGCAGAAGAGGAATATTACGAATGACAAAAAGACATTTGTATCACTCAGGGAATTCCAATAATTTTAGGAGCTCTGTGTCAGGAATCAGGGACAAAAGCTACATATATTTCTTATCGTAATACAATATCATTTTCTACCCAAAGAATTAATAGGTTTAATGTAATTTCAATCAGTGCATCAGTGTAGTTCTGGGAGGAATTGATAGACATTATAAAGTTTATATGGAAATACAAAAGACCTAGTGTAACCAACATACTTTTCAAAAAAGTGAACAAATTTGGAGGGCCTGTATAACTTAATTTCAATGTTTATAATACAAAAGTATGATATTTGAGTCATAGCAGGAGTAAACATATGATGAATGGAGTGCAATCATGCATATGTGGTTAACTGATTTTTAACAAAGGGGCAAAAGTAATTTCATGATGATAATCTCTTCAGCAAACCATTCTGGAGCAACTGAATATCCACATGGAAAAAATAAAGCTTGACTCCATCTCACTACATTTATCGTAATGAAAGCCAATTTGATTATGTTCTGTAGCACAAAAACTTAAACCATAAACTTCTAAAGAAAACATAGGGCCTGTATTTCTGTCCTTGAAGTATGCAATAGTTACTCAGGACCCAAACAGCACAAACTGCAAAATAAAATTTGTAAAGAGGACTTCAACAAGATTCAAACCTTCTGCTCTTCAAAAATGCCATTAAGGAAAAGGAAAGCATGTTCCTACTGGCAGGACACATTTGCAATATTGCAAATTTATTCGGTAAGGAACTAGTATCCAGAAAGATTCTCACAACTTAATTACAAGACAAACAACCCAATAAATATGTACACAAATTTGAACAACAAAGACTATACAAAAGAGCTACATGAATGGCCAATAAAGTGATGAAAAAATGCTTATGGGAAAATTCAGATTAAAACCACAGTGAAATGCCACCATGTATCGACTGGAAAGGCTAAAATAAAAACAGTTAAACATAACAAATATCTGTGAGGATATGGGACAACTGGGCCGCTCAAACATCGCTGGTGGGAATGTGAAGTGGTGCCATCATTTTGGAAAGCAGTGCAAAAATTTATTGTGAAGGTAAATATAATCTTATCATACAACCCAGGAATTACCTTCATAGGTATTACCTTAGAAAAATGAATACATATATTCACAAAGAACATATGTATGAGTATTCACACAAGTTTTATTCATAATATCCAGACACTAGAAACAATGTAAAAGTCCATCAAAAAGTGGCTGAATACAGCAGTTGTATTTTTCATAAATTAGAAAAATATCAACACCAAAAATGAAAAAACTCCTCATCTGTACTGCAATATGAATACATCTCAAATACATTATGTTAGCCAAAGAGTACATACACACACCAAAAAAAACCATACTGCATGACTCCACAATACTGGGTGATTCCACTTATATGAAGTTCTAGAAAAAGCAAAATTAACCTATATTGACAAAAATCAAATCAGTAGTTGACTCGGGGAGGGGATGAGTTAAGAAAGGCCCTGAAAGAATCTTGGGGCTAATGAGTCTGTTTTGTACCTTGATTAAAATGGTGACCACATGCTTGTATATAGTCATATATTTGTCAAAAACCTTTGACCTATAATTTAAAAATAGATTCATTTTAACCTAAATGTCCATCAACAGAGGAATGGATAAAGAAAGCGTGGTATACAGGTAAAGTGGAATATTACTCAGCCAGGAAAAGGAATGAAACTGTTGCCTTTGCAGAGATGTGGATGGACCTAGAGACTGTCATACGGAGTGAAGTAAGCCAGAAAGACAAAAACAAATATCATATACTATCACTTATATGTGGAGTCTATAAAAAAATGATATAGATAAACTTATTTGCAAAGCAGAACCAGAGACACAGATGTAGAGAACACACATATGGACACCAAGGGAGGAAGTGGGGGCGGGATGAAGCGGGAGATTGAGATTGACATATACACGCTACTATTAATAAAATAGATAACTAGTGAGAACACGCTGTATAGAACAGGGAACCTTATTCAATACTCTGTGGCCTCAATAGGAAGGAAATCCAAAACAGAGGGGACGTATGTATACAGATAGCTGATTCCCTTTGTTGCACAGCAGAAGCTGAAACAACATTGTAAAGCAACTATACTCCAATAAAGTTAATTTTAAAAATAGGTGCATTTTACTGTATATAAATTACATCAGTAAATTTGAGTAAATTTAAAAAAGAATTTTAAAATTTGGTCAGTGTGTGCCTCTTCTGGTTGGTCTCTGTTCTTACCTGTTCCTCTCATTCCTTGAATGCTTCCTTGTTTTCTGGCAAAAGATGTTCCAGGTATCTCCTGTACTTTCCCCGTCATACCTCTGGGATCATGCATTTCTCTGAGGAACCCTTGTTCCTTTGTGTGGAGAATGGTATTTAGAAACCAAGATCTGGGTGTAAGTGTGCTCACTGCTACTGAGTGTCACTGTTCCCAGGTCCTCTTAGTGGACACATAGAAACCCATGTCCAGGTCTATGGTTATATCTCTCTAGATATATTGAAAACCATGGATTGAGAGCAACACTTTCAATACTAATCCAGTCTCTTTCACTTTGCTGATTTCTCTTTGACAGTCTCAAAGCTGTAACTTAATTAGCTGTTTTATTTCTGCTTGCCCTTGGCTATTAAGTTCTCACTCTCAAGGTAAGTCAGAATCCTCTTGGCCAGATAGTCACAACGGTAAACCCTACCTTTCCCAGAGGTTCTTTTCCTTAAAGATTCACTCTCTGCTATTGATTTCTATGTTGGTTATGGTGTTTGTTTTCAAATCATACATTAAATTCTGACTAACGAGCAAAACGAGTATTATTGGAAGGTTGACTGGCTTGTAGAATCTAAAGGAAAGCAGAAGGATCGAACTTGGGAACAATAAGGAGCCAGAGACGTTTGAGGGATGTTTAGAGTCAGAACCAAATAGCCTTCTCATCAGAGCACCACCAAGGGGTGGACCAGCTGCCTCTGTCTCCATCGTATGTGCTGTGTGCAAGACAGACGCTCCTCAGGTGAGGGTCTGACAGCCTGTCTTGGGTCAGGGACCCTTTTCTTTGCTGGATGAGGTCAGAGCACAGCTGATAGGAAGGAGGAGGAGTGGGGTGCTTGGTGGGCAAAATAATGGATAATCAAGACACAAACTCTTTTCTTTCCTGTAGCCAGTGCCTGGGTTGCCTTTGAATTGCTGGCATAGGCATGACTTCTGGGTCTCACTTCACATTCCATTTCCTTGGAAGTGTGCATGCTTAGTCAATCAGTCGTGTGCAACTCTTTGCAACCCCAAGGACTATAGCCCACCAGGCTCCTCTGTCCATAAAATTTTCCAGGCAAGAATACTGGAGTGGATTACCATGTCCTACTCCAGGGGATCTTCCCGACCCAGGGATGGAACCCAGGTCTTCTGCATTGGCAGGCATATTCTTTATCATTAGGGCCCCCCTGGGAAGCCCTTAAATTCCATTTCCTCAGAGGGGTCTTCCTCAATTACCGTACCTAATGTTGGCCTTCTTCAAGCCCCGTCTTTTAAAGTGGTCTGTTTATTTCCTCAAAAATAGCCATCTCCACCTACCTTGTTGCTTTACCTCTGTACAGAAGCCCTGCCTAGGTGAGAATGCAAACTCTCATGCCTGTCTGGTTCATCTGTGTGCTTCTGGAACCCAGAACCATGTCTGGTCTATACCAGATGATCAACAGATCTCTGCTGAATAAGTGAACGAGTGAGTATCCAGGGTCACATAGCTCATGAATGACAAAACTGGGCTTCTTACTCAGGTCTGTCTCACTCCCAAGTCTATGCTTTTCCAGCTGCATGCTTACTCCTGTCTACTGAAAGGACAGACTTGGGAAAAAAAAAAAAAAAAAACAACCCACAAGAATAGCTCACATCAAATTCTCTCTCTCTCAAGGAAATTCACATTTATAATTTGAAAGCAAGTGACATGACTGACTGTAGCTGGAAGGGTTAAAACAAAAATTGGCAAGGGGAGCCAGTTAAACTTGTTTTTCTTTTTTTTTGCAAGAGGCCTAAGTTTGCAGTCTGCAGAGCTATCTGCAGGGCTGTCGGGAAGGCTGTGCAAAGAAAGGAGAGAAGCTTGCTGACAAAAGACTGAAATCCTGGTATCTCTTTTGTTTTCACCCAAGTCTGTGGCCACTGACATTCCTCTTTTACACCACGGGTGGATAATAAGCCCCCTTCTCAGGAATCGAAATGCTCTTATACATTTTAATGTGACCTTAGCGAGTGCTTTTCAGAAATCACAGGCCCATCTGACTACACTTGAGGTTGAATTGAGCTAATGGTATTCACCTCATCTTTAGATGCAAAATTGGAAGATAAAAAGACCTTGATGTGAAAAGAGGGAGGGGGGAATGTGAGGGGAGCAGGGGGTGGATGGGTTGTGGGGGGCAGGAGGGGGAAGCAGATTAGAGATACTGCTTAAAAAATCTCGTGATTGCGCCTTGATAAGGAAATGTCTCCTCTTTCTAAAATCCCCCATGGGCTCGGGAGAGGTCCTCATGCTTTTATTTTAAATGATAGAATCTTTTTATTCTTGGGCCAGGGAAATTTGAATGTTGCTGCATATGTGGCCAGGAGATACATTGACCTTTAGCAAATCTTATTTTTTTAAAAATCAGATGGAACAGTTATTGCAATATTCTGGCTCTGGAAGATGAAAAAGAGAGAGAAAGAGAGCTTTCTTGCTCTGTAATCAGACGTGGATTAAATTTATTAAAGATGCTGCGTCTCCTTTTAAATGACTTGCAACCGTCTTTCTGAATTCTAAGGAGCTGGTTGGAGACACGGCACCCTTCTGATTTCGTCTTAAGATCACAGAGAAAAGTCTTCTAAAATGGGAGAAAACTTGGATCCTTTTTCTTGCTCTTTGGCTAAAATGAGCTTCTCAGATGCGCACCCAATGCATTCAGGGCCCTAAGGAGGGCAGAACAGGGCTGAGGGGGACTGAGAATTGGGGGCCGAGGGTGTGGTCAGGAAGAAGCTGGGGAGGGGCCCCTGCAACTCAAATAAAATGAGTGTCCTCCCGAGACAGGCTTCCTTCCAGTGTTGACATGCCTGCTGTCCGTCAAATGGAGCCGGAGGTTGCTTCCTGCCACCCGGGCTTGGCCGCCTCAGGGATGCAGGGGCCTGGCGGGAAATCCATCACGGAGCGCACCTGGTCTGCCCAGAGGAGACAGTGGGGGGGTGGGGGGCGCTGGGTGGGTGGGGAGTGGATGGCAGGGGGGGTGGGACCGGGGAGCTGACTCCCAGACAGGACCTGAGGCCTCCAGGCGCATCCATCCAAGGGGTGTACATAATTTATCAACTTGGAAAGGGTGACAGATTGGGATGGTCTGGCCTTTTGACTTTGCAGCTTCTGTCTGTATTTATAGAATTGGACGCTTGGGCCTTCAGGCCACAGCATTCTCACTTTAAAATGGGCATGCTGACTCAGATACAGGTGGTGAATGGGATTATTATTATGATTAAAAAATTTTTTTTTAAGATACGAGGATCTTGTTTGCACACATTTATTGCAGCCATTAAGTTTCTTTGGAAAAACACTTTTTTTTTTTTAAGAGCAATGGCCCTGTGTGTCTTCATAAAGGATGTACCTGTAAAAGAGAAATTCTCAAGTCTGTTTCCAGTCCAAACACATTTCTAAGGTGGATTCCCACTTAGGAAGAGAAGATGGCAATCCAGGGCCACGGGGTCAAGAGGTATGGTTGTCGCAGAAAGTTTGACAATAAAGCCCCTTAAAGCTAGAGTTTATTTATTTAGGAAATTTTTTTTTTTTTTAATTGGAGGATAATTACATTACAACATTATGTTGGATTTTGCCATACATCAACACGAATCAGCCACAGGCATACCGGTGTCCCCTACCTCTCAAACATCCCTCCCGCCTCCCTCCCTATCCCACCCCTCTAGGTTGTCACAGAGCACCAGGCCTTGGGTTCCGGCCTCATACAGCACATTCTCACCTGCTGTCTATTTTGTATATGGTAATGTATATGTTCCCAAGCTACTCTGTCAAGTCATCCCAACTTCTCCCTTATGAGTTCAAAATTCACCCACCTCTGTGTGCTACTGCTCCCTACACGTAGATACACATAGGAATCACCATAGTTCTAGTTTTCCCTTAGCTTGAAATTCACACACAGGAAAAAACTTAAACATTGGGGTAATTAACATCTCTGTTGAGTGAATGGATAAATGAATAAATGAATAAGTGAGTGAAGTTTAGAAGGAGCGGAAGTCACCCTGGGCCTGGGCATTTCGAGAAATGTTGAAAGTGAGAGTCATTTTCTGAATGAGGGGATTTTCGATGGAGGGGCAAGAAAGCTGCGCAGGGTAGGTGGTTCTTAGACCAGGTGTTAAATGACTGAATGAGTGCAAGGGAGAGGCTTGGGGAGGGTCGCCTGTCTTCACAAGCCCAAGGTGGTCGATTGTCAGTGACCCCTTTCTACCGAAGAGGGGACCAAGTGGAGTCCTGAGGTCGAGTGGCCTCCGTGCCGCTGGGAGCCAAGTACAGAGCGAGGTCGGGCCAGATGGCGTGACTGGGTCTCCGCTGTGGGCTGTTCTGCTGCCCCTTTGGAGCCCTTGTCCTCGGGGCTTGGCCCCGCTGGAAGGACGGGCTGGCTCCCTGCCTGAACAGCACACCTGGAGAGCTCAGCGCCCGGCTCGGCGCTGGGAATCTTCTCCATAAATGAGAGGTCCCACCCCTGCCCTCCAGGGCCTGAGAGCTTTCTTTCCATTGCATTCCCAAAGCCCCGGGAGAACTGGCACGGCTTCCCCAACCTTGTCCTGACCAGTCCTCAAAAATGCGATCTTGGACACGCGGAGGCTGGGGTGGAGCCTTTGGTCCATTCCCTGGACCTGGGCCACCTCTCCTGGAAAATCTTCTGGGTTTGGCTGCTCCCACAGGGCCCTCTGAGACAGTGGCCTGGCCCCGCCTGACCTGGGCTGGCCACCGGGGTGAGGGGGGCCTTGGGAGGGGTGCAGGGTGGGGCCGTGCATGCTGTGTCATCCGCGGGGGCTGACTTCTCCCACCGCAGGAATGTGCCGACAGCTCGGAATTTCGTGTCCCCCAAACCCGCATGGGCAGTTCACAATATGCTCCAAAACTCAGAAGGCCGACCAGTCCTTCACGGGCCACGGCTGTTTCTAAGTCCGGCTTACTGTGGTCACCCTTGGGGAAGAGGCGCTCAGGAGCCACGGTGAACCAACTTGTGCTTCTGAATCCTTGGACGCGTGACTAGCTGTGTGACCTTGGGCAACTGACTGCCCCTCTCTGAGCCCATGTCCTCCCAAATGAAGCCGCTAAAGAGGCCTCTGCGGCAGGGTCCTCTGAGAAGCAGGGACACATGTGGATGACCGGGCATGTAGTAAACGTGTGTGTCTATTTGTACCTGCAGAATTCTGTGCTTGGTGATGAAAAAGAAGGAAGGAAGAAAAGAGAAGGAAGAGGAGAAAGTGATCATCGATAACATTCCCTGAGTTCTTCACATGGGACAGTCAAAGCTCTAACCCCTTTACGAAAGGATCCTGTTAAATCCTGACGTGATCTTGTAAATCCTGATGTTACTCTTGTTGCCCCCACTTCCCACTTAAGGAATGAGGTAAGCCGGGTGAGGTGGTTTTGCGTGCCGTCACACCCCGGGTAGATGGAGGAGTTAGATTCCCATCGGCTGCCCTAGAGTTTATGTCTCACGGGCACTGAAGATCCACTGTGGAGAGGACATGTGGCCTAGGGCCTGACCTTGGGTCCACCAGGTCCAGCGGACAGAGTCAGCGCGGGAACACGCTGGGCGTGGCATCCTAGAAACTCAGGGAAGTGTCCCCACTTGAAGGTGGGTGGGGCACTTCACGGGGGTGGGTGGGTGCCAGGGCAGCGCACCAGCCGCCAAGAGATCTTACTGTGTCCTCAGAGGGATTTGACTGTCAAATACCGCACACTGGGAAGACAGCTTCAAACGTGGGCCCCCAGCGAAAGAAGGCTCGCTCTGTATTTTGCCATAAATATTTGGAGCGGAAATCGCCTTTGAAGATAAAGAGTTGAGCTAGAAGCAAAGCCCACCCTAGCCCGTCTCCTGGGGGGTGGTGAGGAGTAAGAGGGGGAAAACCTCCAGGTAGGTTGAGCGACAGAGTGAATTTAGGAGGGATTTAGCAAATCACTGCTGACCTTGGCCTTCAGCAAACAGGGCAGCTGTTTAGAAGTCTAAAGGACTGAAATGACTGTCCTGGGCGGAGTGTGGGCTTTGGGGGATGGGCTGGACTCCTGGAGTGACCATTCTCTAGCCCTGATTTGGGACATGTCACTTGACCTCTCTGAACCTTCTTTTTTACATATCTCTAAAATGGGAAATGAGATAAACCTCCCCACGCAGAGGTCACATTTAACTAAGCTAACATATAAACTCTTTGTGGCTCCATAAAATTTTGGTTTATGAGCTTGGTCAAGCTCCTGGAGATGGTGAAGGATGGGGAGGCCTGGCGTGCTGTCCATGGGATTGTAAAGAATCGGACATGACTTAGCAACTGAACAACAATAACAACATAAATTTTTTAAAAACAGCGTTACCAGGTCTAATTCACACACCGTGCAGTCCATCCATTCAAGGTTTGCAATTTAATGGCTTTTGTATATTCACAGGTACGTACAGCCACCACTGCAGTCAATTTCAGAACATTTTCACCGCCTCTGAAAGAAGCCAGTTGGCTATTACGCCCATCTTCCGGTTCTCCCAAATTTTGGCAACCACTAATCTATTTTCTGTCTTGATTGATTTCCCTATTCTGGCCATATTCACATGCATGGATGGAATCATATTTGTGGTCTTTTGTGACTGGCTTCTTTCCTCAGCGAGTGTTTTCTAAGTTCATCCATTTTTCAGCGACTGTCAGTACTCCATACTTTAGTCTGGCTGGATAACGTTCTGTTCCAGGGATAGACCATGTTCTGTTCATCCATTGATCAGTTGATGGGCATTTGGGTTGTTTCCATTTTTGGCTATTTTGTGGATTGTATATCTCGATTATTCCCAGATATGTACCTGGGAATAGAATTACTTGGACATACGGTAGATCTTTTTCTAAAAATAATTATTATTTTTGGTGGCCCTGGGGCTTCATTGCTGCACTAGGGCTTTCTCTAGCTGTAGCAGGTGGTGGTAGGGCCACTTTCTAGTTGCAGGAGGCGGGCTTCTCATTGCAGCGGCTTCTCCTATTGCAGAGCACGGGTTCATTAGCTGTGGCACCTGGGCTTAGTTGCCCCATGGCATGTGGAATCTTCCCAGTCTGGGGATTGAAACCCTGTCCCCTACACTGGCAGGCAGATTCTCAGCCTCTGGTCCACCAGGGAAGGTCCTCTACAGTAAGTCTTTGTATAATCATTTGAGGAGCCACCAGACTGTTTTCCAAAGTGGTTGCACCATTTTGGGTTCCTACAGGCTATGTAGGATGATTCTCCACACGGTGTTCAGAGAAGCCTTTCTGGTCCCCTGCAATATCTGATGACCCAAGTCAGAAATCTCCAAAGGTCTCCAAGACCCACAGCATCAGGCTCCATCCTGATTGATGTATGGGCGTGCTCAGCACCTCCCCCCCTCCCCCGCCCCCGTCTCTTCCTCCCCCGCATGTGGTCCTCCTCTTTGGTCCTTCCTTACTCAGATTTTTCTCTATGAAGGAGCCTGCCCCTCCTCTTCTGGGCTTTCCAAACCTGCCTGTCCCCCTGGCTTGGTCCTCCCCCAGGCCCCACGGTGACTTCCACGTCTCTGTGGAGCTGTGGCCTCCTTGGAGAAGGACGTTTGACATCCCCCTTACTGCATTCCTCACGGCATCTGCATGGCTGGCTGAAGGAGCCCAGGCCAGCTGGTGTGGTGGAGAACACCCGCATTTGGGCTCAGATGGACCAGGATTCTGATTTTGACCCTGGATTTTATAGCTGTAGCACACCAGGCACGTTCAACTCCACCCCGACCTCAGCGTTCTGCATCCCAAATCAAACAGCAATGGCAAAAATGGGGCAATTACACTGTCTCACTCTGTCAGGTAGTAAGTATTTGTTAACTGTGTAAATAAGTAAGAGGAATAGGCAATAGGTAACAGATAGGTGCTGGATTATTCCCCAGGCAGCTGTAGGCAACCTTGATCTGTGCATTCTGTGAAACACTTTTGTTTATAACTGCAACAGTTGTCTCTGTGGATACCATATGTATATAATACCCATTTTACAGATGGCAAAACCAAGGCTCCAAGAACTTCAGTTGTCAAGGCTGCTCACATCTACAGGAAGAATTTAGAAAAATTTCTGCCATATTAAGCTATAGTTCAGGACTGTAAAGGGGACTTCCCTGATCACTGGTTAAGAATCTGCCTTGCAACATGGAGGATGCAGATTGGATCCCTGATCAGGAAACTAAGATCCCATATGTTGCGGAGCAATTAAGCTACAACTACTGAGCCTGTGTACTCTGGAGCTTGTGTCAACAACTAGAGAGTCTGTGAGCCAGAATGAAAGATCCCACCCACATCATGCAACTAAGACCCGACATGGCCAAATAAATAAATATTTAAAAAACCATAAAGGCCACATTTCCCAAAATATGTCTCTAGAACTTGAGACAGTGTGGGTAAAAAGACTCCTAGGTCAAATGAGCTTGCAAAATGCTTTGCAGGGGTCACCTCCCCTGGGACTGTCCCAGCGGCTCCAGTGGACCCTGCTGTGCAGAGGGGCAGCAGATGACAGCGTCTGAGAAGGCTTCTGGGTGGACTTCCAACAGTCCCTGTCCCCCATCCTTGAAACAAGGGGGTGGTCTTGGCTGAGAAAGACCCAGCTTGTTTGGGGATGGGGATAGGTGGTAAGTCTTTCTGGCAATGTGACTAGGCATTCTAGCACCCTCTGGACTGGGCGGGACAGATGGCCCTCCTTCTGGGCCAGTGGCTCCTCCTGTACAGGGGAGAAGGGACAGCAGGAGGGGAGCCATCCTGCCTGCTGGTCAACCTTCCCCGTCTCACTCTGATTTCAGAGCTGAACTTTCAGGGGCCTCCAAGTGGCTGACCTGTCACCCAAGGCCTCTCTCCCTCTGAGTAGCTGTGCCAATCCTTCACTACCAGGAAGCCCAGGCCCAGCAGAAGTGGTTTCCTTCCTGGTTTTACGATCCTCTTTCCTCCCATCTCACCCTACCCTGGGCTCAGGATCACACAGATCATGGAAGGGTGAGAGTGAGGCTCCTGAACCTGCCTGGGACTCCTGCCAGCTTTGCGCCTCCGTGGGGCTCCCTCTTGGTGCCCAAGAGTGAACTGTGGCGCTGCCCAGTGAGGCTCCTCTTTGGAGCATCAGCAGGAAAAGCAGTCCTGGCTCAGCATTTGCCATGTGCCAGGCACACACCCAAGTGTGAACTCAGTCTCTTCAAGGATTCTAGTCACATTCAAAAGATGAAGATGCTGAGTGAGGTTCAGGGACACCTGCTGACCTCTTCAAGGTCGTGCCATCTTGGTGCTGGGCCTGGAGGGATGGCTGGCATCTGCCAAGCTCCTTCCCACTGCTCTGCACAGCACAATGAAGTTAGGTTTCCTCCACTTCCCTCTTTACTCTGCAGGCAGGGGCATGGCTTGGAGGAAGGGTCCAGGAGCCATGATCCTGCCCAGTGAACACAGACAGTGGTTTGCTCCTTGAAAGAAGAGAAATGGCTCCACTGGTCTCCAGGTTAAGTGGGTGTCTGCAGAGCACGAGGCCTTTCCAGAGGTGCTCTGCTTCACAGCCTCATCCAGATTGTACAGACAGCTGGTGGCTGCCATTCCCCAAAGAGTCAATCAATCAATCACCTAATCAATAATCAATAAAACAAGGAACTGTTTCCCCCTTGCTGTTGTGGCAAAATAACTATCACTGAAGACTTTTTCACTTCTCACCCATTCACAAGGCATCGCGGGATCAGTTATGGTTGTAGTAAACTATTCACAACGTCATATTTATCATTTTAACCATCCCTAAGTTGCAAACTAGTCAATCCTAAAGGAAGTCAACCCTGAATATTCACTGGAAGGACTGTTGCTGAAGCTGAAGTGCCAATACTTTGGCCACCTGATGTGAAGAGCCAAATCATTGGAAAAGACTCTGTGCTGGGAAAGACTGAAGGCCAACAGAGAAGGGAGGCAGTGGAGGATGAGATGGTTGGATGGCATCACCGACTCAATAGACACGAATGTGAGCAAACTCCGGGAGACAGTGGAGGACTGAGGAGCCTGACATGCAAAGAGGAAGACACAACTTAGCAATTGAACAGTAACAAGAAGTATTCAATTCAGGAACCTGAAGTACATTCACACTGTTGCATAACTCTCACCACCATCTCTGCCCAAAACTCCGCCATCCCCATCAGACACCCGGGTACCTATGAATAATAACTAGCCTCCATCGCCACCCCCCAGCCCCAGGGCTAATCCTCATTCAGATGCCTCCCTCTCTGCCCCTCCACCATGATCCCTCTTCAGGAATATTTTTAAATAAACACCGCAGCACACATCCAACCAAGCTGAGCACATGTAACTGCCCAGATTATTCTGGTCTCTGAAACCTAATTAGGGAAAAGGGAAAATGACAAAACAAAGATTCCGAAGGAGAGGAACCTGAGCGGTTTGAAGTTAGTTACCTTCCTCCTGGAGGGTGGGGCCCGCCTGAGGAGATGGAAACCTGGACGGAGGTTTGTTTTCGAAATGTCTAGGCTGGGCTTGGCCTCCTGGCTCTCCTGGACGCCGCTGGGCTGCCTGTCTCCCTTGGCCAGGCCGACCATGAACTGTTTTCTTTCCCTCTCTGTTCCAGCTGCCTTCCAGGCTTAACCACCAACTCCCTGTCCCATGAGCCTGGGTATGGATGTGGGTTGGTGGGAGGCAGGGCTGTGGGGCAGGTCAGTTTCATGGTCTTAATCCTAGGCTTCCACTTGGCCAAAAATAAGAAAAAGAAGGAAAAAAAAAAAAAAGGCTTAAAATATTGATCTCTGGCCTAGATGTCAACAAAGGAGGAAAGAATGATATTTGAGATGTTGGAATCAGATGTGGATTTGAGCTTTCAACTTTCTAGCTGTCATCTCAGACAGGAACGTCAAACCTTTGAGACTCAGTTTCCAATGTGGTAAGAGAAGAAAACTCAAGTATCTCATCCTACTCTTCTTCCTTCTGTGGCAGGAATATGATGTCAAGGTCTTTTTAAATGTCTCTTTGTCCAGCTGAAAACTCCTATTCACCCTGCAAGCCCCTGCTTACAAAGCCGTTTGTGTGTGAGGCCAACCCAGAGGATCTCAGAAGTTAATCACTCCCATCTTCATGCTATTTTTACCCCTCAGACAATCTTCTGTATTACTCACAGCCTTCTTCTGTAATTGATATTTTTATACCTCTGCTGGGGTAAACTTTTTGAGGGTGGGGACTTGGCTAATTCATTCTTGAGTCCAGAATATAAAACGTGCTCGAGAAATGGGAGGTCCTTTTTGCGTTCTGATGACCTTGTGGTCTACCTCCTCTCTGCTGGGACACGTGAGAATAGCAGGGGAATGTAGGCGACTGGGTGGGGACCATGAGAGCTGAGTGAAACCTCCCTTTCTCCGGGAATGAGGCGCACCTCTTTGCCGTGGAAGCCCCCAATAGGTGCTTGAAGTCTTACTCTTTGAGAGACCTGGGAAAGAAGGCCCAGTTCAGGCTGGTTTCTGAAACCACAAAGAGCACTGCTGTGGGCTGGGGTTTCATTATCCCAGAACATGGGGCGACTGCTGTGAACCATTTGTGCAGGGCTTGCCCTGGCGGTTCAGCCCTGGAGCCTGGCTCCCCCAGAGGTCAGCTCTCACCACCTTCTCACTCCTGTTTAGTATCTGGCTGGGCCCAACTTCTCTGATCTATGTAAAAAATAATTATTTGCTTAAAACCCACGAAGAGCTCCTGTAATTTAAATTGGTTTAATTTAAATTTTAAACGGGGGATCTTCAACCTCTAATCACTTAGAAAGTGAAGTGCTCTGCACCAAAGGTGAAGTGCTTTAGGGCTGGAGATGATTACGTGTGGTTCTGAGTGAAAGCGATGAGAGAGAGAAGGAGAGAACAGAGAGCAAGTTACTGAAAGGAAGGGTCAGAGAAAAATAGAAAGGCAATGATTCAGAAGCAGACCAGGAAAAATTCTTGTGGGCTGAGCCACCAGCAGGGCAAAACTCAGCCCTTGAGATCTAAGCTGAGACGAAAAAATGCTTCCCAGAGCTCAACGTGATTCCAGCTCACAGTCCACTTTTCATATCGACACAGACCTTACATGTATGGTGAGTTTTAAAATGACCTCTGGTTAGGTTTTCTGTCTGCAAACTTTTGATAAGCCCTCTGAACTTGAACTGTGTGTGTGTGTCCCTGTTGACCTAGACACGCGCCTGATCTGCCTTTGGGGTCACCTGGCACTGGCCAGGGAGCAGCTTGGGCAGCTGGACAGAAGGGGCAACTGATGGGTGAAGGCTCAGACCTGTGAGCTAAGGGTTTAAGGCCGGAAGAGTGTGGCTCTGGCAGAAGATCTCAGGGCAGTGTGTGCGTGCGTGTGCGTGTGCGTGTGTGTGTGTGTGTGTGTGTGTGTGTGTGTGTGTGTGTTGGGGGTGGGCTGCTGGGAACACCTGGCTGCAGCTGGCGAAGCCGGGCGTTGCTGGGAAACGTGAGAACTCCGATGTGGCTGCAAGGGCACCGTGGAACCTGGAAGCCCTGGGCTCCAGACTGCGGGTGGGTGTTAGGCAGCTGGGGTGGGTGGGCTGCCCCGCAGCTGCTGCCTCTGCTGTTTTCTTTCTCTCTGCACAGTGGTGCTGAAAGAGCAAGAGGGGCTGGAGTTGATTTCCACAGCCTGAACTTCTGTGCTTACTTCTGCTATTTCCTTCCAGGTGTAATTTTGGGCGGATTACTTCAACCCTCTGAGTGTCATTGGTAACTAGGAAATAAGCACTTTCTCTGTGCTGTCTGGGCTTTGGGGCCGGGATTCCCCAGCCTCCCCTGTCGGCCTTGAATTGGTCCTGCAGTGGCCTTGGCGTTTCTCACCCTTCAGGAATCCAAGAATAATAATCTAAGAATTCCCTGGGCCCCAGCAGACTGAGCTCCTCCAAGCAAGCCCAGGGCCAACTAATGTCTGTGTCCACAGCGCCAGGAGCCCAGCACAGAACAGCCTTCCGCAGGATGCAGAGGGTTGCCGGGAAAGACCGTGTGGTTTGGACCCCATAGGTCTGGGTTTTGCTTCCAGGCTCTGCCATTTACAACTTGAGAAGTCTGTTCACCAGTCTGAACCTCAGCTTCACCTGCTGTAAAAACAGAAGCAGCCTCACAGTTCAATGCAGTCGCTCAGTTGTGTCCGACTCTTTGAGACCCTGTGGACTGCAGCACTCCAGGCCTCCCTGTCCATCACCGACTCCCAGAGCTTGCCCAAACTCATGTCCATTGAGTTAGTGATGCCATACAATCATCTCATCCTCTGTCATCCCCTTCTCCTCCTGCCTTCAATCTTTCCCAGCATCAGGGTCTTTTCCAATAAGTCAGTTCTTCGCATCAGGTGGCCAAAGTATTGCAGCTTCAGCTTCAGCATCAGTCCTTCCAATGAATATTCAGGACTGATTTCCTTTAGGATGGACAAGTTTGATCTCCTTGCAGTCCAAGAGACTCTCAAGAGTCTTCTCCAACACCACAGTTCAAAAGCATCAATTCTTCAGCATTCAACCTTCTTTATGGTCCAACTCTCACATCCATATATGACTACTGGAAAAATCATAGCTTTAACTAGACGGACCTCTGTTGACAAAGTAATGTCTCTTCTTTTTGATATGCAGTCTAGGTTGGTCATAGCTTTTCTTCCAAGGTGCAAACGTCTTTTAATTTCATGGCTGCAGTCACCATCTGCAGTGATTTTGGAGCCCCCAAAAATAGTTTCTCACTGTTTTTATTGCTTCCCCATCTATTTGCCATGAAGTGATGGGACCAGATGCCATGATCTTCATTTTTTGAATGTTGAGTTTTAAGCCAACTTTTTCACTCTCCTCTTTCACTTTCTTCAAGAGGCTCTTTAGTTCCTCTTCACTTTCTGCCATGAGGCTGGTGTCATCTGCATATCTGAGGTGATTGGTATTTCTCCCAGCAATCTTGATTCCAGCTTGTGCCTTTTCCAGCACAGCATTTCTCATGATGTTTAGCATCCAGAATAGATAGTCTTCCAATTCATAAAACTTTTGAAAAACCTTTGTTGGCAAAGTAATGTCTCTGCTTTTTAATATGCAGTCTAGGTTGGTCATAGCTTTTCTTCCAAGGTGCAAACATCTTTTAATTCCATGGCTGCAGTCACCATCTGCAGTGACTTTGGAGCCCAAGAAAATAAAGGCTCTCATTGTTTTCATTGTTTCCCCATCTATTGCCATGAAGTGATGGGACCAGATGCCATGATCTTCGTTTTTTAAATGTTGAGTTTTAAGCTAGCTTTTTCACTCTCCTCTTTCACTTTCATCAACAGATTCTTTAGTTCCTCTTCAGTTTCAGCCATAAAGGTGGTATCATCTATGTATCTGAGGTTATTGATATTTCTCCTGGAAATCTTGATTCCAGCTTGTGCTTCATCCAGTCCTCAAAATAACTTTCAGGTGGGTTATGACTTATAAAGGAAAAGAGAAACTTTAACACATTGAGAAGAAAATAGAGTAGAATATCTTCCCGAGTTTAGGGGTATAGAAGAGAGTTTTAGAAACAGACTTGACATAAAAACCAAATGAAACATTGACATATTTGATCACCTTAAAATTTTTAAATCTTCTGTTCAATGAAAGATATGCTCAGTTGCTTCAGTTGTGTCTGACTCTTTGTGACCCCATGGATTTTAGCCCACCACACTTCTCTGTCCATGGAATTCTCCAGGCAAGAATACTAGAGTGGGTAGCCATTCCCTTTTCCAGGGGATCTTCCCAACTCAGGGATCAAACCTGGGTCTCTTGCATTACGGGCGGTTTCTTTTACCACTGAGCCACCAAGGAAGCCCATACGTACTTAGTTCAGTTCAGTTCAGTCACTCAGTCGTGACCGACTCTTTGCAACCCCATGAATCGCAGCACGCCAGGCCTCCCTGTCCATCACCAACTCCCGGAGTTCACTCAGACTCACGTCCATCGAGTCAGTGACGCCATCCAGCCATCTCATCCTCTGTCGTCCCCTTCTCCTCCTGTCCCCAATCCCTCCCAGCATCAGAGTCTTTTCCAATGAGTCAACTCTTTGCATGAGGTGGTCAAAGTATTGGAGTTTCAGCTTTAACATCAATCCTTCCAATGAACACCCAGGACTGATCTCCTTTAGAATGGACTGGTTGGATCTCCTTGCAGTCCAAGGGACTCTCAAGAGTCTTCTCCAACACCACAGTTCAAAAACATCAATTCTTCGGTGCTCAGCTTTCTTCACAGTCCAACTCTCACATCCATACATGACTACTGGAAAAACCATAGCATTAACTAGAGAGACTTAAGGTTATACCAATTTCCCTATCAACACGGTGTCTGAGCCTCATATAAGGTAGTTACCATTTAGTTAAAATGTTTTCTGATTTTTGTTACGATTTTTTTTTGTTTGACCTGGAATATTTCTTAGAAGCATTTCTCTTAATTCTCCAGAATTCTTAATTTCCCCAAATATTCTACTTAAACTTACTATTAATGCTTCGCGGAATTCCACTCTGGTCAGAAGACCTGCTCAGTGGGATTTTAATGCTTTCAAATATGTCGAAACAGCATCTGGTCAATTCTGGTAAATGTTTAAAAGGTATCCTCAGCAGTTATTGGGTGCCGTGTTCTACAAACATCAATTAAGTCAAATTTATCAGTTATGTTATTCAAAACTTCTAAATCTTTGCTAAGGTTTTTGGTTCACTTGCTTTATCAGTTACTGAGAGATGTGCTGAAAGCTTTCACTGTGATAGTGGTTTTGTCTGTTTTCCTTTCGGTGTTTGCCAGTTTTTGCCTTGTGTGTTCTGAGGCCATGTTATTAGGTGTGCGCACATTTAGAATTACGATACCTTTCTGATAAACTTTGCATTTCATAAATTCCTCTCTTTATGTTTAGTTACATCTCTTCCCTGAAGTGTCCATAGTCTAATACTAATGTAATTATACCAGTTTTCTCTTGGTTAGTGTTTGCATTGAGATATCTTTCTATTCTCTTACTTTCATCTTTTCTGTAACCTGATATATTCAGTGTGTATTTTCTAAACAGCATATGATTGGATCAGTCCGAGTCTTTGGCCATTTACACTTAATGTAATGACTGACATAGAGGTTGTAATTTATGTCATTTTTTCTTTTCTCTTGCCTTCTCTTGGATTTACTGAGTTTATTATTACTATTATCTCTCCCTCCCAGCTTCTTTTAATAGTTTTAATACATTTTTTTCTATTCTTTTAATAGTTACCCTGGAATAATGATGCTCAAAGTGTTTGGTCCTAGGACTCCTTGACACTCTTAAAAATTGTTGAGAACTCCAAGGTGATTTTATGTACCTACTGATATTTTATTGCATTATAATTAAACATTGGAGAAGGCAATGGCACCCCACTCCAGTACTCTTGCCTGAAAAATCCCATGGACGGAGGAGCCTGGTAGGCTGCAGTCCATGGGGTCGCTAAGAGTCGGACACGACTGAGCGACTTCACTTTCACTTTTCACTTTTCACTTTCATGCATTGGAGAAGGAAATGGCCACCCACTCCAGTGTTCTTGCCTGGAGAATCCCAGGGACGGGGGAGCCTGATGGGCTGCTGTCTATGTGGTCGCACAGAATTGGACACGACTGAAGCGACTTAGCAGCAGCATAATTAAACATTAAAATATTTATTAGAAGTTATAGTAATTAATACTGGAAATAGAAACAACTTATTTTATGAAAATTCTCTTTTCTGAAACAAAAAATTGGGGAGATAGAAATTGCTTTCTAGTTTGGCTTTTTAAAAAGTGTATGGCTTACTAGAAGACAGCTATAACTTCATATCTCCTTCTGCATTCAGTTTCTTGTGCCATGTTGCTTTGGGTGAAATACACAAAGAAAATCTAGTCTCTTTTAAATATGTGGTTGGAAAGAAAAGGAGTTTTTTAACAGGTTTTTCAGAGTGTTATAGATATTCTTCTTTGATCCTATATCAAAACTTAACAAGTAAAAGTTTCTTAAATATTATTTACAATTTGGAATCTGAAACCACATCAATAAACTTTTCATATTCTGTTTCTTAAATCCATTAGTCTCTCTTACAATTTGAATAGATCCTTCTTATGCATAATTTCTAAACATAACACTGTGTATCAGTCATTTGGAAAATATTATTTTGTTGTATTCTGTAGGTCTTCCAACTGTTGACACATTTGATTATATAAGATGAGATAATTATTTTTGTTTATAATCATCACTGATCTTATCAGAAAAGTCTTTTTTAAAAAGATCTGTTTGTTTGTCTGTTGGCTGCGCCGGGTCTTCACTGCAGGGCAGGGACTCTCATGGTGGTGGCTTCTCTTGGGCTCTCTGGCTCCAGGAGCGAGGCTTCCACAGTTGCAGTACCTGAGCTCAGCGGTTGTGGTGCTCGGACTCAGTTGCTCTGAGGCATGTGACATCTTCTTAGGCCAGGAATCAAACCCATGTCCCCTGCATTGGAAGGTGGATTCTTAACCACTGGACCATTGGGGGAGTCCTTAGAAAAATTTTTACATGTCAGGAAGCCATTAAGCTCTAGATGGCCAATACAGATTTTCCAAAATTCTAAGTTTTCTTTGAAAACTCAAACTGTATCACCAGCAACACATACTGTAAGTTGTTTCCCTTCAGGTGACAGAGTCACTTTGTTAAGTTTTGAGGGGATGCCCACCCAATACCCAAGTTGGAATAATCGTTTGTCTGTCAGTTGTTCTTTCCAGGGAAAATGGTGCTGGATTAAAAGGTGGCCAGTTCACCTTATGACCTAATTGCTCAAGGGCTTTTCCTTGTCCTGACTTTTTGTTTCGAGATGCAGTAGCTCAGGTTTATGTCTGTGTTCCGCTTCATTAAATAGAGTATAAAGAATGCTGCTCCATCAAGGATAGTCAAATGAAATGAGCTCCTTTTTATTTTCTTCTGCAAGTGCATGGCAGTGAAGATGGTAACGACTAGTTGTGTGTTTTCTTGCCATGGCCATGACTTGCACTAACGCAACCAGCATTTGAAGTTTCATCTGCTGTAATTTTGCACCATTGGTGCAGATGTACAAAGAATCAAATAATGCCTTACTTATTGACCCCTCTGGGACTCCCAGGGCTCGGTGAAGCACATTTTGAGAACTGCTGCACAGAGATTACAACAAGCATCCTTTTCTTTGGATTATTGATTTTTGGATTATTGGATTATTATTACTCTATGTTTATTTTATATTTCCTTAGTCAACGCTTTAACATGTTTTACTTTCTTCCTTTTGTTTTCATTTCTTAAACTAATTTTTATTGGAGTATAGTGGATTTACAATATTGCGTTAGTTTCTGCTAAGTGAATTAGTTACACATACACAGATATCCACACTGGTTTTGGTTCTTTTCCCATATACGTCATTACGGAGCATTGAGTAGAGTTCCCTGTGCTCTATATAGGCAGTAGGTCCTTATTAGTTATCTATTTTATATATACTAGTGTGTATATATTAATTACAATCTCCCAATTTGTTCTCCCCACTCCCAACAAAAAGTATCTTTAATTTTTTTTAACAGTCTAATTGTTTTTAAATTAGTGGGGCAGTACCCACTCCACTTCCTGAATGATGCAAAGGCCTTCCAGTGCTTCATCTTCATTTACTTCTACTTACATGTTATAGTTTTCATTTACTGTATTTATCTATCTATTCAAAACCCTACAAGTCATTAGTATTGCTTTAATACGGTTGGTGTTCGTTTTAATTTATCTCCACATTTGCCTTTCTGTCATCTTTTCATTCCTCCCTACATTTCTAAGCTTCTCTCTGAAGAGTACCTTTCAGTATTTCCTTTTGTGGGGGACTGCTGGGGCGCATTTTCTCAGCTTGAAAATATATTTCTCCCAATCTGAAAATGCCTTTATTTCGTATTTATCGTTGAAAGGTATTTTTGCTGGGGAATTCTAGGTTGGTGAATTTGTCTCCAATACTTTGCAGATAGCATTCTATTGTCTGCTGGTTCTGCTGTCTGTGTTAGGAAGGCAGATGTCAGTGCTATTCTTGTTCTTTTGAAGGTAATGCCTTTCCCCAATCCCTTGCCCCAGTTTTAAGATTTTCTCCTTGGCTCTCAGTAGCATTAGTATAATGTGCCTAGGTGTGATTCTCTTTGTATTTACTTTGCTTGGAGATTCATAGTGCTTTTTGAATCTTTCGAAATATGATTGATCACTTTTATATCTTTATTTCTTTAGATACTTCTTTCTGTCTCTCTCTCTTTGTCCTGTTCATCTGGGATTCCAATGACATGTATGTTAGACATTTCTGCAGGATCTCATGTGGCTTCCACGGAAGTGAAAGTTTTAGTTGTTCACTTGTGTCCGACTCTTTGCAACCCCATGGACTGTAGCCCACTAGGCTCCTTTGTCCATGGGATTCTCCAGGCAAGAAATACTGGAGTGGGTAGCCATGCCCTTCTCCAGGGGATCCTCCTGCCCCAGGGATCGAACCCCCATCTCCTGTGTCTCCTGCATTGCAGGCAGATTTTTACCATCTGAGTCATGTCTTCCACACTTTTCCTCTATCCCCATGTCTCCCACGCATCATTCTAGATTTTTTCTTCTGAGGTATCTTTCAACTTACAAATTATTTAATAAGCTATATCTGATTTAGGGCTTCCCTGGTAGCTCAGACAGTAAAGAATCTGGCTGCAACGCAGGAGACCTGGGTTTGATTCCTGGGTCAGGAGGATCTCCTGGAGAAAGAGTTGGCAACCCACTCCAGTGTTTTTGCCTGGAGAATTTCATGGACAGAGGAGCCTGGTGGGCTACAGTCCATGGGGTCCCAAAGAGTCGGACACCACTGAGCAACTAACACTTTCACATCTTATTTGCTTTAAACCTATCCATTGAATTTTAAATTTCAGTTATTCTATTTTTCAGTATTAGAATTTAGATTTGATTCATTGTTATAGTTTCTGGTTTTCTGATGTAATTTTCAATTTTTCTTTTATTTCCTTGAACATAATAATTTTTCAAGAATTCCATGCACAGAGGAGCCTGGTGGTCTACAGTCTGTGGGTTCGCAAAGCGTTGGATACATCTGAGTGGCTAACACATTCACTTTCAAAGAAGACATAGGAGATCCTGCAAATATGTCTAACATATATGTAATTGGAATCCCAGATGAACAGGACAAAGAGTGAGACAGAAACAATACCTAAAGAAATAAAGATATAAAAGAGATCAGTCAAGTTGTTTTTAAAATCTAGGTCTAATATTAACACCTCCATTATCTGGATGTCCTGTGGGAAGTTTCCATATTACCATTTTGTGTCTCTTTGTTTTCAGACATGCTATTTTGTTTCCATGAATTCATGGTTT
Organism: Bos indicus; assembly: GCF_029378745.1. Lineage (NCBI taxonomy): Eukaryota > Metazoa > Chordata > Mammalia > Artiodactyla > Bovidae > Bos > Bos indicus. Next base: position 64,151,076 of record NC_091780.1, on the reverse strand, counting down.
TGACTGAGTGCTGGAAACATTATTGAGCTAAACTGGGGACTAGGTGTAATATTTGATTCTGACACAGGCCCGCTAGGAGACCTAGCAATGTCAGAGCTCCTTAATCTAATTAGTGATGGAGAAGTTTTAAACTGGGCTTCCATCCTCTGAAGGACAAAATATTTCTGGTTTGCCCTTATTCTTAAAGTATATCCTTTTAGAGTCAGTTAAGAAGAAAACCCAATCAATGCCTCCACAAGAGGGAAGAAAGAAAAGAGGATCAGAAAAAATGGATACTGCTTTTGGTGTTGGTGGTTTCATGAATCCCCCTTATTAATGGTCTCCGAACTTTAATTTTGTCCCCATAGTTCTATGAACTTGTCAAAGTTTCAGCTTTTCTGCCTCTTCCTCCAGAACCAGGGAGCACCTACAGGGAAAAACTGTCTAAATGCTAAGCTTGTCTCCTTGAGTTTCTTTCTTCTCCTGGATCTTAGTTATAATTCTTCATTGTCTTGAAAACTCTCCAATACCTTCGGGCTTTTAATTTTTAATTTGAAAGTTTATCCATATTTTCCAGGTTTTGTAGTGGGAAAGTTTGTCCTACCTACCTCGTCTTCCATTGCCAAAAATGCGGCAATCTGGTACTAGGTTCAACTTGTCAATATCTAGGGGAATTGAAGATATTTGTACTCCACAACCCAGAAATTCCACAGCTAAGCACATTTACTTTGGAGACAAACTTTGGCAAAATAAAGTTTTTTTTATAATAGCTATGCCTACCAACAGGAGAGTGGATAATCTTACAAAAAATAATGTAGGAGTAAAAGTTAATGAACTAAAGTTACATTTATCACAATGGACAAGCCTTGTGAACACAATACTGAGAAAAAATGTGATGTGCAGAAAAAATGTGTGTGTGTGTGTGTGTAGTGATATATACAATCGGTCAGTCAGTCAGTCAGTTCAGTGCTCAGTCATGTCCGACTCTTTGCGACCCCATGGACTGCAGCACACCAGGCCTCCCTGTCCATCACCAACTCCCGGAGTTTACCCAAAATCATGTCCATTGAGTCGGTGATGCCATCCAACCATCTCATCCTCTGTCGTCCCCTTCTCCTTCTACCTTCAATCTTTCCCAACATCAGGGTCTTTTCAAATGAGTCAGCTCTTCACATCAGGTGGCCAAAATATTGGAGTTTCAGCTTCAACATCAGTCCTTCCAATGACTATTCAGGACTGATCTTCTTTAGGATGGACTGGTTGGATCTCCTTGCAGTCCAAGGGACTCTTAAGCATCTTCTCTGACACCACAGTTCAAAAGCACCAATTCTTCAGTGCTGAGCTTTCTTTATAGTCCAATTCTCACATCTATACATGACTACTGGAGAAATCATAGCTTTGACTAGATGGACCTTTGTTGGCAAGCTAATGTCTCTTCTTTTTAATATGCTGTCTAGGTTGGTCATAGCTTTTCTTCCAAGAAGCAAGAGTCCTTTAATTCTATGGCTGCAGTCACCACCTGCAGTGCTTTTGGAGCCCAGTGATATATACAGTTGTGGTAAAATAAATGGGAGTGGATGGTATGATAAATAATGAATCAGGCATTTTCTGTTCTTCTGGGAGGAGAGAGTGGGGCTAGGAAGCGGTACATAGATCCTTCAATTTTGCTGATAATAGTTTACTTCTCAAACTATGTGGTGGTTATACCTGCATATTGTGCTTTGAAAGGTCTTTTGGACAATCTTGTTTTGAATTGGGTAGTTTAGCCCACTTATGTTCATTTAGATTATTGATTTATTTTTATTATTTCTTAGTTGTCTTAGTTTGTGATTTCCCTTTTTCCACTTTTTCTATGATTCTCTTCTTTCTTGCTTTTTGATCATCTTTAAAAATTTTTCCATTTGCTTTTTCTTTATTTAATTTTTAATCTCCCTCTATTGCTTTCAGATTTATTATTTTTTTTCCTATTGTTTTTCTGATTTCCCTGGTCACTTTACCATGCATATTTAACTTGACAATGTACTAAATTAAAAAATGTGTTTAAACTCCTTTGTGGAATAAAAGGACCTTGGAATATCCAGAATAAGATCACCATTCTCTCAAGATATATATGTTACTGTTGTTTAATATCTTCCTTCTGTTATTTTGGGCTTCCCTGGTGGCTCAGCTGGTCAAGAATCTGCCTGCAATGTGGGACACCTGGGTTTGATGCCTGGCTTGGGAAGATCCCCTGGAGAAAGGGAATGGCTATCCACTCCTGTATTCTGGCCTGGAGAATTCTATGGACTGTATAGTCCATGGGGTCGCAAAGAGTAGGACATGAATAAGTGACTTTTGCTTTCACTTACTTCTGTTATTTTATTTAAATTTATAAAAAAGACTATTGTAATTTTAGACAACATTGGTTTGTAAGTTTTCATACATGTTCACCAGCTTCTTAGCTCACTATTTCTTCTTGCATCTCAGTCTTTTTAAAAAAACCATTTTCTTTCCTTCTTTAGGGAAGTTCTGCTGGTTTACCACCAACTGAATATATCTGAATATAACTTTGTTTCAGGTTTACTGTTTCTGGGTACATGGTCTTGTGAAGTACACAATTCTAGGTTAGCAATAAATGCATTTCCACTTGTGAAAAGCTCTATTCTGTGACTTTTGGCTGCATTTTTGGCATTATAAAGTTTGGTCTCAGCATTATTATCATTCCTTTGAAGATCACCTCTTCTTTTTGTGGCTGCTTTTAAAATATTATTTTTATTTTTGGTATTTTGGAGATTCACTATAGGATATCGGAGAGGATTTAAGAGATTTAATTTTACTTGGAATACATGGTGATTCCTGAATCTTGGATTTACATCTCCCATCTGTTCTAGAAAGTTCTTGGCTATTATCTCTTCAAATATGATCTCTGATTTAATACCTCTGGACTGTCCTCTGGGACTCTGACTAGGTTTATGTTAGAGCTGCTCATTCTCCTCTTCATCACTCTTACATTTTCCTTCATATTTTCTAGTTCTTTGACTCTTGGTACAGCTTTTTGGTAATTCAGTCAGACTCTTGGGTTCACACATTTTATTTTTAGCTGTGCATAATTAACCACCCACTGAGGTTTTTTTTTTGAAAATTAATTAACATTTTTATTTTTAGACGTTCCAATTAGTTTTCAAACCTGTTTGGTCATTGCTGATCATCTTTTGTGGATCGTTCACCTTCCTGACTCTAACCTTTCTCTATACACTTCAGCCACTGCTGTTATATACTGGGTACCAGGCTGTACCATCTGTGGGTGTTCACGTTTGTTCTCACTGCCACTCATGGGCATGCTCTGTGTGTGCGTGCTCAGTCGTTAAGTCATGTCTGAATTTGTGACCCCATGGACTATGTAGCCTGCCAGACGCCTCTGTCCACGGGATTCTTCAGGCAAGGATACTGGAGTGGGTTACCATTCCCTTCTGCAGGGGATCTTCATGATCCAGAGATCAAACCCATGTCCCTTGTGTCTCATGCACTGGCAGGCAGATTCCTTACCACTGAGACACTCATGGACACCTACTTCCTTCTGTTTCTGTGACCTTTCATTGTGAGGTCATTGCTTAGTCCTAATCCCTGGGACATTTGTGAGCCTGGATTACCAAAGACTTGGAGACACGGATGTCACCTTTGAGCATCTCAGATCTCCAAGATTCCCACGTTTACCTCCTCTGTCTTGCTCTTGGCCTTAGTGTTAGGATTCCAAAAGCAGTATGATTATTGATGCTCACTCTCGAGGCGAGCAAACTCCTACTTTCTGTGCATTGTTACCTTGGGGTCTAGCTCACATTCTGGGGAGTAACTGGAGGCTTCCACATGCCCTACCAGCTAGCAGTATGTCAAAAGTGAACATTTTTCAGGACAATTGTTTTTTTTGACATGAGAGGGTGCCATGGAGGACTCGGTGTGCCATACTCCCAGAGCGGAAATTATTCTATTATTCTGTGCTAATCTCTTTACTTCCTCAGCTCTCATAAATACTGCATAATAAAGCTGAGCCTACTCTCTACCTTGAAGTATTGTTATGAGGATTAGAAAGCGTATGAAGCCTCTAGCAGTTGCTAAACAAATGATCACTAATAACAATGATGATGGTGATTAAATATTTGCTGAACTTAGTTGAATATATATTGATTGTTGAAGATGCATAGACCTTGTACATATATGACCTCCTGAAGGCTGAGTGCAGAAGAATTGATACTTTTGAACTGTGGTGCTGGAGAAGACTCTTGAGAGTCCCTTCGACAGCAAGGTAAACAAACCAGTCAATCCTAAATGAAATCAGCCCTGAATATTCATTGGAACAACTGATGCTGAAGCTGAAGCTCCAAAACTTTGGCCACCTGAGGTGAACAGCTGACTGACTGGAAAAGACCCTGATGCTGGGAAAGATTGAAGGCCAAAGGAGAAGAGGGCGGCAGGGGATGAGCTGTTTGGATGGCATCACGGACTCGATGGACATGAACTTGGGCAGACTCTGGGAGGGACAGGGAGGCCTGCACGCTGCAGTCCATGGGGTCTCAAAGAGTCGGATATAACTTAGCGACTGAAGGACAACAGCAACAATCTTGTAACACTCTTAGGTAGGTAGTATGCTTGGTTTATAGGCTAGGAAACTGAAGCCCAGAGATGATAATGAGCAACATTCTTATTAAATGATATGAAATATATGATAGTGCTAATTCATTCATTCTTGGAACAGATACTCGGTGGTGGTGGTTATGTCACTAAGTCATGTCTGACTCTCATGTTCCCATGGGCTGTAGCCCGCCAGGCTCATCTGTCCATGGGATTTTCCAGGAGAGAATACTGAGTGGGTTGCTGTTTCCTTCTCCACCCACAGATACTTACTGAGTCCCTCTGTAGTGTTTGCATTAGGAAGCTCCTGGATAAAATCTCCTTTGAGGTGAGCTTCAGCCCTCTAGGCCAATGGCCCCTGGTAATAACCATAATCGTATAAATGAGATGGAGCTTGAGAGCCCTGAGTTATAAGCACTATGACGCAACTTTGAGTTAAGGTGCGGATGGAGTGTGCAAGTTACAATGTGTCGTTACTAACTTAGAAATCAGTAATGTCATTAGAGGGCTTCATGGGTGGCTCAGTGGTAAAGAATCCACCTGCCAAGGCAGGAGATGCAGGAGATGTGGGTTTGATCCCTGCACAAGAAAATGGCAATCTATTTCAGGATTCTTGCCTGGGAAATCCCATGGACAGAGGAACCTGGATGTCTACAGTCCATGGAGTCACAGAGTTGGACATGATTGAGCACTTATACACACAGTGTCATTATAAGGGAATGATGGGTACTTGAGAGTGTGCAGCCTGGCTCATAAATATCAGGGGGTCTTGGTGACAGCTGGTCTGTGGCCAACAGGCTCTCTTGTTCTCTGCAAGAGCTGGCTGGGACGACAGGAAGTACCCAGCATCCTGGCTGCTGCTGCTGACATGCTCAGTCACTTCAGTCGTGTCTGACTCTTCAATCTCATGGGCTGCAGCCCACCAGGCTCCTCTGTCCATGGGAATCTCCAGGCAAGAATGCTGGAGTGGGTTGCCATGCCCTTCTCCAGGGGATCTTCCAGACCCAGGAACTGAACCTGCATCTCCTGCGTTTCCTGCATTGTAGGTAGATTCTTTACCCACTGAGCCACCTGGGAAGCCTTGGCTGCTGCTGCTCACCTACTGGAATCTTCTATGACTGCTTGCCACATCCAGCTCTTCCAAGTGCCTAATTCAGGTTGCTCTGATACCTCCTCCACCTACTCCATGTCCTATACCCCATGGTCTCCTGGGTGCTGATACCTGTGCCTAGGAGTCAGACCCTCTTCTGCAGGTTCCCCCCAGTCCGGGGAAGACAGATCAGGCTTATGGACAATGGTGCATAAGGGTCCCTGGCTTAGAAGCAGTCACCTGCCTTGGCTCCACCTTGGGAACTGTCAGTGCAACCGGTAAGTAAGATTAAATTGGATGCATTTATATATGGGCCTGGACATGTGATGGTGAGAGAGATGAGGTTGGGGGAGAGAATGAGGGCAAGCTTTTTATTTTTTTTCATTCAAGAAGGACTCATTTAGGACTCCCAAGTGGTTCAGTAATTACGGGTTTCCCCTACAGCTCAGAGGGTAAGGAACCCACCTGCTAACGCAGGAGACACAGGAGACACAGGTTTGATTCCTGGGTTGGAAAGGTCCCCTGGAATAGGAAATAGCAACCCACTCCAGTATTAAGACCCCCTTCCAATGCAGGGGGGCACAAGTTCAATCCCTGGTCAAGGAAGTTTCAAGTGCCATGCAGTGTGACCAAAAATGAACAAACAAACAAAACAAACAAGCCATTCCCTTATCTAGCATCAAGTCTGCACAACTCCCAAAAGTCAGAAAAAGGATCTGAACCTGATTCTGTCTCGACTCCACAGCCCCTGCCCCTGCCACCAATAGTAATACCCATGTCCCAGAGTGGTTACAGAGCTTGGAGATGCGATGTGTGTGGGCAGCACGGTACCCGGCATTTCATAATGCAGTCTATGCCATCTTCTTTCTTTCTCTGAGCAAAAAGAAATCTTAAAAGAAATTGAAAATCTGTTGCCTTGGAGAAGTTTGAGAAGAAACCAGAAAGTGTGTGGGAAGGAATTTGTTCAGCCTCTGCCTGGGCGGTCGCACTGGCTCTGGTGGACTCTGACTCCTGGCATCCCCACTGACGGGGGCATTTAACTGCCTCCTGCCTCCAGGTTTTGCTTCCTCCACCTCAGCCACCTGGCCCGGCCATTACCATGGACAGAAGGACTGGAGAGGTTGCCCTTTTCAGTGATGAACTTTGCCATACTCAGCCTTATCTTTTAGTTATTGCGATTTTGCTGAAATTGAAGAAGTGCAAATCTGACAGATTGAATATCAGCTCGGAGGCTGTACTTTTCATAGTTCTTGCGGTTTGGGTGGATTTGGGAGAGAGAAAAAAGGAGAGAGGTTCTTTGTGAAGAACACATCATTTTTCTATGAGTAGTCATTACAGAACATGATTAGACTGTATGTATCTAACTATGCAGAAACGATGCTAGCAAACATCCCTCCTCTATTTCTTTGAGTCAAAGAAGCACTTGAGGTTTAATAAACTGAATGGAACACAGGCAACAGGATGAGGAAGGTGCAAAGTCATGGCCTCCGCCTCCTTCCATCTGCTCCTGGGAAGTAGTGGAGAGTCAGATGTGTGGTGTGGAGACTCGACTTCTCCTGTGGATATGTCTCTTCACAACTCTGAGCTCGTTACTCCTTCATAAGGTGAGGTTCTGCTTGTCTGTGCCTGTGAAGCAGACCCGCCCACGCAGTGGAATAAAGCAACACTCATTTAGTACTGTTATTGCTCCTGCTTCTGGGGGTGACTGGGCTCAGCTGGGCAGTTCTCGGTCTTCATTGCTCAGGGGGGTGTGCTCACATGCAGGCTGCCCTGGACACACTTGAGGTCATCCTTGTGCATCTGGTGGGTGCAGTGGGCTGGGATCTCAGAGGGGCTGTGGGCCGGAATATCCACACGTGGCCTTCCTGTGGCCCTTGGGCTCCTGCATGGCATGGTGACTGACTGGGTTCCAAGAGTGAGTGTCCTGCAAGCCTGGAGGAAGCTGCTTTGCCATCAAAACCAAACTTCAGAAGCCACTCAACTCCATGTCTCTCATCCTCCTCTGTTGGACACTCATTGAGGTCGCTGGGAGCAGCTTTTGACCGGGTGCAAGGCAACTGAGACCCACAGAGCTGAAGGAGGAGGTCAAGGTCATAGGGCTTGCAGAAGGCAGACAGGACCTGAGCCCAGGTTTATGTGACTCTGGGTTGCTCCCTCAACTTTGGTTCATGACTCAAGTCCGGGATTCAGCCGATGACATTGAATGGTGTCAAGCCTTCCTCCCTGGCTGCCTTCCAGGCTGTGGCTTCTGTTGCTGGTGTGAGTGTGTGACATGTGGGCTTCCCCATCATGTGCCAGGCTTGATGGGGCTAAGTGGATTTTTTTTTTTTTAAGCGATGATGGACATAAATCATTTGGTATAGAAGATGTCTCACTGTTGCTGGTGAGAGAGAGAGAGAGAGAGAGAGAGAGAGAGAGAGAGAGAAAGGAAGGCTGGTTGCAAGGTAGCTCCAAACAGTGAGCCCAATAGGAACAGGAAGGGAAAGCACTCTTGGGAGAGGAGTGGGCTGACGGCATGTGCTGCCTGTAAGTGATGCCTCGAGTGCATCTTGTCCTGAAATACAGGCAAAGCGTGAGCAGTAATGACCACGGATGTGGAGGGTTAGGCCACGGGAACGGAGTCCTTTAAATCGGGCAGGCGTGACTACAGCTCTTCCTGGAATAACTCAGCCAGTGGTTATTCAGCATGTCGCTCAGTGGTTCCCAAACCTCAGTGTCTGAACATGTTATCAAGGAGGCCTGTTTAAAAAAATCCAGCTACTCTGACCAAACCTCCAGAAATTCTGACTCAGTCCTGTGGGGAGGGTCCTGGAGTCTTTATTTTAACAGTCATTCCATCGGGTTCTGGTGTCGGAAGTTTCAGAAATGTGTGCACAGGGGGTTGAGGGCACGACCTGGTGATTTTCCGCTGTGGGTTTGAAGTTGCTGTGACCCAGCCCAAGAGATCTAACCTCTTTGACCTTCGCTTCCTCCTGCTGTAAAATGAGCCATGAGAACGTCCACTTTGGAGGGTTGCTGGAGGAATGTGGGATCATGCACACAGAGCTGCTTTAGTTCTCCATTTACAGGTGGTAAGGAGTAGACTCAGCCCCCAAGAGGACTAGTTAGTGATACTCAAACATCAGGTGATCGGGGCTCCAGGTCTGGCAGACACTGGCTACAATAGTGATAATTCATTCCTTCAGGATTCGACTCAGACAGGAAGTCTTCCTTCCTTAGACCTCTACTTAGAGCTTCCAGGATCTTCTATGGTCCTCTGTTTCAAAGTATTTGCATATGGCATTCAAGCAGGCTGTTCATGTATTTGTGTACTGGGTTGTCTAGCTCACCCTTTTGGCTGTAGGATCCAACACAATATATTTTGCAAAGTTGTATTCGGGATATTAAAGCAATTTTGTATGCAGCCCCCTTGGCCTCTCATCACACGATGAGCACTTGTCCCGGGTACAAAGTCTGCAATATCGTCATTTAAGAAAATTTTTGAAGAACCCTCGCTCTTCATTATGGTTCGGGCTTCAAGGGCTTAGTGGGTTGCAGGATCTTCTTTCCTTGACCAGGGATCAAACTCACATACCCCACAGTGGAAGGTGGATTCTTAACCACTGGATCACCAGTGAAGTCCCGTGTAGAGTAATCATTTTTGACAGCTGTCCAGTATTCTACTGAAGTGTTGCCCTATCAATGTTTAAAGGACTCTCTTCTTGATCATCAGTATTTTTGTTGTCGTAAATGATGTGGAAGTGAATATCTTTGGGTCCCTAGCTTGTGTAATGAGCTCCCAAAAATTAACAAGAAAACTAGCAGAACTCCGTTAGTAAACAATTTAAATGGATCATCCTAACAGGATGGTATACCATTGGCAAGTATGTAGAAGAACAGCTAATCTCACAAGACAGAGCATGAAAATAAAATGCGCCTTATATTTTGCCCATTAGGTTAGCAAAATTAAAAATAATAGTAATGGTTACTCTTTGGAACATAGAGTCATCTTTGTAAAGAAGGCAGCTTTGATGTAATGCTGGCACACCATCATATGGGATCCAGCCTGGAGGTGGAGGGAAGGTACGAGAAGCCCCTGGGAAGATGAGATTCTTGATCTTGGACTGGAAGGGTCAGTAGCTGTTCACTCACAGATGGGAGTGCGGGAACAGAGACAAGCAGCCCAGGCAGAGGAGATGGCATTGTGCTTGTGTAAGTGTGCCTGCGTGTGTGTGTACACGCAGAGGGGTGAGTGTGTGTGGGGGCACTTGGGTTTGTCAAAACCAGAGGCTGGTCGGATGTGTGGGCACTGTAGACCGTGAAAACCTGTGTTGTGGGGACTATCCTCTGAACGTGATGGGTGACACAGAATCAGAGAAGGGATCTGGTTGGATCTGGGTTTTAGGAAGATCTCACTGGCCACTGGGTGGAGGCCAGGTAGGTGGCTGTTGTGATAACTTAGGGGGGAAATGCTGACCCTGGATGTTATGGACTAACGGTCTGGGTCCCAAAGATCCCCAGATTCATATGCTGAAGCCCTAACTCCCAGGGTGACTGTATTTGGACACAGTGCCAATAAGAGGGCGATAAAGATCAAGTGAGGTCACGAGGGTGGGGCCTTAATTCCATAGGACTGACACCCTCTCTCCTGCCTTGTAAGGTCACGGGGAGAAGGTGGCTGTCTACAGGAAGGGAGTCCCATCAGGAACCAAATCGACCTTGATCTTGGACTTGCCCTCCCCAGAACCGTGAGAAATCAATGTCTCTGTGTTAGCTCACCCTGACTGTTTTGTTACTTCCAGCAGCCTGAGCAGACTAAGTCACTGGGCCCCGGTGCAGAAAGATGGGGTGGAGGGAAGGAGGTGAAGTGCCCATGTCAGGAGCTCACCTTCACTTTTCCCAGTGGCCCTCCCCCAGGCAGGTGTCACTGGCCCATGTCCATCGGGGTCCACGGGGACTCCTGGAAGCCTGTGGTGACCTGGTGAGCTCGGGCACGTTGCAAACCTGCTAACCACACGTGCCGTCTGATTGCATAATGCAGTTAGTGATCTGCTAGTGAATGGAGGCCCAAATGTTGCTCTTTGCAGGGTAATTATGCTGGATAAGTGAATGGCTGGAATATTTACAAGATTCTGTCCCTTGGTCGATTTCTTTTCTCAGAAGACAGCCGCTGTGTGGGGTAAAACAGAAGAGAGAAAATATCTCTGGGGCTTACGCAACATGGCGTCGGGAAAGCTGGTGGTGTTTGAGACAGGAACATGCAAAATATTAAGTTTGGGTAGAAAAGAGCATGCAACTGTTCCATCCTTGAAATGCATATGTTCCTCCGGATGATTGGCACGGCGCGGGTCGCTCTTGCATGTTTCCAGCCGAGGAGTGGTTCTCATTTCCAGAACTGGAGTGTGTGTGATGAACTTGCCATGAGGTTGGGCCCCATGTGGTTCTGGGGTGTGTGGCTGGGTGTTGAGGTTCAGCTGATTTGGGTTTGGATCCAACTAAGTGAGCTGAGGGAGTCCAACATCTGAGCCTCGATTTTGCTCATCTGCAGAATGGGAACCATGGTGTGTTTGTGGAGTTGCATGATGGGTCTATGCGGTGAGGCAGGTAAGGGCTCCAAATGAGACATGGGTATAGCCCTGTGCTTCTTCCACCTCCTCAAAGAGATCAAGGGCAAGCTCAGGCTAGGAGAGAGTAGGGTCCCCGGGGATTCTTGGAAACCATGGTGAAGGCTCCCGTGGTGGCTGCCTCCTTCCCATGGACTCAGCTCGGCTGGACTAGGTAGGGGCCTGGCCGAGTGAGGGCTTTCCTGGTGGCTCAGTGGTAAAGAATCTGCCTGCAATGTAGGAGCTGCAGTAGACATAGGTTCGATCCCTGGGTTGGGACAATCCCCTGGAGGGCAGGCAATTCACTCCAGTATTCTCTCCTGGAGAATTCCATGGACAGAGAAGCCTGGTGGGCTATAGCCCACTGTATCACAAAGAGTTGGGCATGACAGAAGTGACTTAGCATGCACGTGCTAGCCCAGTGAACATGCAAAGGGCTGGGGTTGGGAGGAGGAGAACTGGTTGAAGGCTCTAGCTTCTTCCCAGAGAAAAGAGGATTGGTTTTTCCTACTAAGTGCCAGGCACTGTGAAATTACAAAGAAGTCTTGAGAAGCTTCTGTCTCCATTCTTCAAGGGAAGCCTTTGAGGCTCAGCGAGGTTCCTTGATGTTCCATTGGTATGCAGCTCACAGATGGCTGGAGCTGGGCTCAAACCAGGCTCCAGGGTGTGCTCTCCCTCAGTGAGGTTAGGGTACAGGAGGCTGCTTCACCTGTGGGTGCGTGTATGTGTGTGTGCGCGCGCTCAGTCGTGTCTGACTCTTTGTGACCCCATGGACTGTAGCCCACCAGGCTCCTCTGTCCATGGGATTGTCCAGGCAAGAATGCTAGGGTGGGTTGCCATTTCCTCCTCAAGGAGATCTTCCTGACCCAGGGATTGAACCCACTTCTCTTGTGTCTCTTGCACTGGCAGGCGGATTCTTTATCTACTGTGCCACCTGAGAAGCCCTTGGGTGCGAGTGGGAGACATTTAGTTCTCATCCTCAGACTCAAACAGCTGTGGTCCTTAGTGGACCGGGAGGTCAGATGGAACCTGTCTTTGTCTCTTATCTCCCCAGCAAGTCCCAGACTCTGCATCCAATTGGCTTTTCCCCAACATGATTCCGACTTCCTGACAAGGGCTCTTGACCTCCAAGCACCCTCACCTGGCTCTGACCATGGTGAGGACCCTCCTCCTACCACCTTCTGACACTGGCCACCTTCCTAGGCTCCAGGAGGCCCAGCTCCCCTATGAGGTGGGGACGATGAGCCTGTGGATGGGGGTGGCTCTCATAGGGCTCTCTCTGGGCAACCTCCCAGCACCCCCACGCATGAGGAGGAAGTCCTCGGAATGGTTGCCAGAGCAGGTCAGAGTCCGGGGGAAGCTGGCGTGGCCAACGTGAGCTGCATGGCTTCCTGGCTGTGCCTCAGTATACTCATCTGTCAAATGGGCATAAGAATGCTTCCTTCCAGGGGTGGTTGGCAAGGACTCCAGGAGAAAGTAAGTGTCTGGTGCTTGGCACGTGCCTGCTTGTGGGAAGTGCACTGTCTCAGGCCATGTGTCATCACTGTCGTCCTCGTCATCCTCGGGTCCATGAACAATGCAGAGTTCAGACCAGACAGATTTGTGGGTGTGCAGACTGTGGCTGCTCTGGGCATGTGCTCACAGTGGCACACGCAGGGTGTGTGGGGTCGGTCGCCCACGTCTCCTAGGGCACAGTGGGCACCCAGTACGTGCTTGCACACATCTGCTGCTCAGCCACCATCACTTCTCACGACTCCAGCTTGGGTCTGGGTCCCAGGGGGAGGGATGGTCAGCACACAGTGGGGCGGGCACTGTGCTGGGCTGGCAGGGTTTCTGAGCTAGGAAAGGCAGAGCCCCTGGAGGCTCCAAGGGAATCAGACCCCACCCTGAAGATCTGCTGTGACATGGGCTGTAGGCTGGGTGTGTGGGGCACTCCCCTGGGGCAGGCGCCAGGCTAGGGCAGGGATGCAGGCTGAGCTCTCAAACAGCCCACAGGGGGCAGACAGACAGACGTGCACATGATGAATTGCAGGTGAAAGGGGTTTGGAGATCTCCTGGGTTGCCATCTCCATCTGGCCCCATTGCCTTCTCTGGTCACCTCCTGACCCACGGATGCTCTTACCCAAGGCTTGCTTTCATGGTTTTGGCTGCACTGGGCAGCTAAGGTGCATCCCGGGGCCCGGCCGATCTCCTGCTGCCCCACTGCCCAGCATCCAAGGCTGTGCTGGCCCCGAGGGCAGGGCCCAGGCGGGTGCAGGACAGGACCGTCTGTCCAGTTGTCTCCCCTTGGTGCCTGCTAGGGCCTCGCACGCCCTGGGCCTCGGGGGTCTTCGTGGAGACACGGTCCCTGCTCTTGGTCGCCTCTTTTGCTCCGTGTGCCCCACACATAGTAGGGTTCGTTGGTGTTTCTTCAACTAGTGAATGAACTTGAATTGGTAAATGGCTATGTAGACTCTTACATCTCCTCAGAACAAACAAATTTTTTTTTTTTTGACAGCAGTTTGGAAACTCCTGACATTGTCGAGTTCAAAAAAGAAAGGGTCGTGACGTACTGTGTGGAATGTCGTGAAACCCTGTTGGCATTTCCAACCTAAAATAACTAAATGCGCTAAATATAGTTTGAACCTGTGTTAGGTGATATCTTCTGCCAGCATGAGAAGTCAAAAGGTTAAGAGAAATTTAGGAGAGGAAGAACTTGAAACAGAAAATTCTGCCTGTTAATATGTGTGTGTGCGTGCGTGCGCACACTTGTAAGTGTGCATGTGTCCATGCAGGTGAGCGCATGTGTCCATGTGTGAGCAAGTGTCCATGTAGGTGAGTATGTACATGTGTGCACACGTGTGCTTGTGTGTGCATTGTGTGAGCACATGTGTACATGTGTGTGAGCACGTGTGTGTGTGTGTGTGTGTGTGTGTATGAGCACTTGTGTTGGGAGAAGTCTTCTATTGCAATAACTCATCATGGGTCTGCTCCAGAGCTTTAGGGACTCATGGAAGCCTATCCTAGGTACACAGCAGGTGTTCAATAAGTGCTCTTGGGTTAGACTCAGTGAAGGCCCCTGCTTCCCACCCCACTTCTCTTTGCCAGGGTGTATTATTTGAAAATTGCTAGCCAGCAGAGGAAAAAAGCTCCAATTACCAGATTAATTTGGTGCAAAGATCTGTTAAGGTTTTGACCCTAAAACACTGGGCTCACCTGCCCATCACCCTCAGTCTTCTCACCAGCATCTGCTCCTCAGGGACACGGACATGGAGGTGGACATGGAATTCTGGTTCCCAGGTGGGTTAGTTTCCGGGGCTTCTGTGACAAAGTACCACCAAGTGGGCATGTTAACCAACAGAAATGGATCATCTCATGGTCCTGGAAGTCCAAGATGAAGGTGCTCTCAGGGTGGGCTCCTTCTGAAGGCCGTGAGGGGGAATCCAGCCGGGCCTTCATCCTTGGCTTGTTGATGGCCGTCTTCATGTCCACATGTCTGTCTCTCTTGGGCCCAAATTTCCCCTTCTTCTGAGATCACCAGTCATATGGGATCAGGGCCCAGCCTGATGGCCTCAACTTAACCTCTGTGAAGACATTCTTTCCAGTCCTGATCACGTCCTCAGGCGCTGGGGATGAGGACTCCAGCATATGAATTTTGGGAGGACGAAATCCAGCCCCAGACACTAGGGCACAGAGGATGCGTGGGAAGGCAGCATCCACAGACCATCACAGAGGACCTGGACCACAGAACCTCGGAAGCAGGGGAGCAGCCACTGACTCCGCTTGGGAGGACCCGAGGCCTTCCCAGGAGACTATATGTAGGCAAGAGCGTAGGGTGGAGCAGGGGTCTCTGGAGTGCCAGGTGAGTGGACAGAGGGCTGCCCTCTGGCTGACCATGTGCTGAGCTCAGAAGCATGGCTGGCAGAGGAGGCTGCCCACAATGCTTGGCAGCACCTCCTGCCACTGGGCCATTGGGGAGAAGATGCTGCTGGTGGGCAAAAGCCAACACCTGGGCTTTGAATGCCAGGCGAGGACTTGGGCTGGAGTCTGAAAGTCACCGTGGCCTGTCAGAGGTTTGCCCTGGGCAGGTGCAAGATCCAATTTGGGCTTTCAAATATTCACTTGTACCTTTAGTCTCTCAGTCGGTCCCTTGATGAATACTCCTTGGGTAGTTCTTTCCTCGGAATCTGCAGTTCCTCTGTCGTTGAGTCCATCAAGTCGAGTGAGCCTGGCCATGTTATTTGGCCCCTCTGAGGCCTGGTTTCTGGGCTGCAGAGTGAGGGTGTGGCAGCACCTCCTTCCTGGGGTGCTGAGAGGAGACATCATAATGGATTGACCCCCTTGGGCGTGTCCTACAGTCACGTGTCCATAAGTATTCACTACTTGGGATGGAGGAGAACAGGAAGGGAGGAGACGGATGAAAAGAGGAGGGAGAAGGGGAGGAGGGAGGGGAGGCGAGAGCCAGGTGTGGGGAGCATGGAGAGGAAACTGAGGGTGCCCTGAGCATAGAGCACCCCCTCACCCCTGCCCCGGGTGAGCCTGGGGTTGGGGCAGGGGTGGGAAGGGGCAGGTTGAGGCCAGGAGGAGACGAGAGTCCTGCAGAGCCTGAGAAGTGCCTTGATTTGGTGGATCTTCCTCCCCTCATAGGCACTCCCTGACCTGCAGCTAGCTGTGTGGATGGAAGGAAGACAGGGCTGGCTCACTGTCTGTATTTCCAGTCTATGGTTCCCAAAGATCACCTTGAAGATGAACCGTTCCCATGGCTGCACTCTGTGGCATCGAGATTTGGCTGCTTTCCAGGCAGAGTGTCCTCTGGATGCGGGCATAGCTCTGATTTTGCCACTTGAGTTGCTGTGATGCAGCCCGTGGCGGTCTGTGTCCCCTTGCCTGGCACCTCCTGGTGGTCCAGTCATCTTAATGACCTGGTGTCACTCCACCGGAGGACTCATGCCTGTTCTGAGGAGTGTGGTCTGGATCCATGTTCACTCAGCTGTTAGATGGGGCCCCTCGACCAGAGGCTGGTATGGCAGCAGTGGTCCAAGCCTCCTGGATACCCAGCTGGAAGGTCCTTGGTCCTTGCCATCGCTACATGGATCTTGAGGTTGTGGGAAGAAATGAAATGAAGGCTCTGATCTCTGGTGCACTGTTGATGTGCAACAGTTGACTTTCTGGGGAAAAAACTCCTGATTTGGAGCTTTTGCCACTTTCCATGGTGTAAATACTTCTAGCCAGTTCTAAGCTCCTCAAGGAGGCTGCTGGGCACTGAGCTGGGAAGAGACGAGTACCGTCAACTCCTGGTGTGAGTCAGATCCCCACACCACTGATGCCCCGGGGCTGGGAATACAGCTCGCCATCAGCGGTGGCCCTGAGTATCATTATCTTTGAGGATCAGACATATCGAGTTGATCTGACAAATGAAACAAGCACACACCTATTAGAGAGTCAGTCCTGAATTGGAAGGACTGATGCTAAAGCTGAAACTCCAACACTTTGGCCACCTGATGCGAAGAGCTGACTCATTTGAAAAGACCCTGATGCTGGGAAAGATTGAAGGCGGGAGGAGAAGGGATCGACAGAGGATGAGAAGGTTGGATGGTATTGCTGACTCAATGGACATGAGTTTGGGTAAACTCTGGGAGTTGGTGATGGACGGGGAAGCCTGGCGTGCTGCAGTCCATGGGGTGGCAAAGAGTCAACTGAACTGAACTAAACTGATCAGAGAGCAGATGGTATGATTCTTTTTGGTTGTCACACAAAACATTAATGCATGTTATCTTATTGCATCCTTCCATAGTAGAGAGTCTTATTTTCATTCTCTAGATAAAGGAAAGGGGACCCAGTTGTCTAGGTTCCCCAGACAACAAGAAACACCAGCTCAGCCTTAAAGCATGAGGGTGATGATAAAGACGGTCAATAGTAACATTTATAGAAAACCTTCTTCGAGCATTTGTCATGTGCCAAGAGCATACAACATACTTACGAGGTAGGCTGATGATGAAGATGCTTTGCCCCAAATACAGATGATGAAACAGAAGCTCAGAGAGGTTAAGGAATTCACCCTAGGTCACACAGCTTGGAAGTGGTGGAGCTGTCACTCGAGCCCAGGTCTTTCTGCTTCTAACACTCAAGTCACCTCCCTACTCTTCCACTGCTGGTCTCCTCACATGCCTTCTGCTGCCTTCTGTTGGCAAAGAATCTCTAGTTCTAGTCCTCAGGCTTTTACAAAAGCCAATCTTATTTTGGATGCCCTGCCAAGCGCACATGGAGATGGAGAAATGCCTGGTGTGGATGGTGAGCTTGAACACTGGACCAGTGTTTCAGAGTTCACGTTGCTGTCCCTGATTACAGCCTCAATGGCCTTGGGCAGGTCTTCTCACCCCTCTCACCATCTGTGGATGCTGAGACGTGGCCCATGGGAGAGGAGGGGGCGGTGAACCACAGTTCTCCCTGGAGGGGAGTCCAGCCGGCCCTCAGTTGGTCTGAGGAAAGCACCGACTGTTTGCCCCTGGAGCCACAGCCCAGCTGGTGAAGGGTGAGCGACAGAGCCTTGGGGACAGGCCAGGTTCTGATGCCTTTCATGCTCATCCTGGGAGAAGAGAGGGTATTGCAGGGCAGCTGGTGGGTGGCCAGTGAAAGAACGTTTTGTAGCAAGATCCCCGTGCTCAGAATGACTCAGGTGGAGCAAGAAGCTGAGCGAGGTTGAAGCTGCGGGGGATGGGCTGGGGGGGTGCTCAGGGATCCAAATGCCATTCCACCCAGCTGGGTCTGTTCCAGCAGAGGTGAGAGAGGTAGGTGGATGTTTGGGGAGGGAGATTCTACAAGGAAAAGGGGAAAGAGCACAGGCCTTGGAGGAAGAGACACCTGGGTTCTTGGGGATTGTGGGCAGGTCACTTTACTATTCAGAACCTCAGTCTACCCAACTGTATAATGGGTATGATAATGTACCCTCCCAGAGGTGAGACAAAGAATCTCAAGTGCTTGGCACAGTGCTTGATATACAGCAAGCACCCAATGGATAGAGATTTCCTTCCTCTTCCTCATGGTCCACATCACGTTCCTCTTTCCAAATGGCCAGGGGGGAAGTGTTGACTTCCTGGTGCTCTTCCAGCCCCAGGGATAGGCATTGGCAGGTGGCCTCCTAGGACCTGCCTTGCTCCTCTCTGGATGCCCTTGCATTTCTGGGCTCTGGACCGAACCTCTCAGAGCTGAAAGGTGGCATTGTGTATGTGGGCTGACGCCTTTGGCCTCCCAGGGCTCTGCAGACGCTGGCTCACTGGGGCCGGGACAAAGCCCTATTATGAAGGGTGCTCACACACACAGGTCTGAAGTGCATGAACCTGCTGCCCCGGCCCGCCCCGGCCCACGGAGGGCTGGCATCGCTCTGCCCAGCCATGATTCCCACAGCACCAGGGAGGTCACCCAGGGTGGTGCTGCCCAGGGGCACCTTTGTGGGTGTGGACCCTGCGCCTGCCTTCACTGAGATGGGACCAGCTGCTCTGCACCTCTGCTGTGCTCCTGGTCACAGGCTGTGGCTCTGGTGGGAAGGAGGCGTCTGGAAGGAATGATGCCCAGATCCTGTTCAGCATCGGTGTGGGAAGCCAGGTCCCAGGTTCCCTGTAAACCGGAGTAGGTGTTACCCGGAGGATGCTGCATGTGTTGGCGGCAGAAAAGAGGACCACATTTGTTCTTTTAGTCAATCAGTGTTTGTCAACAGCCCACAATGGGCCAGGCTCTGTGGATGCACAAAAACAGGTATATACACATATACACACTCACAGAGGCAGAAACTCATGGCAGAGTTGATTGAAACCTAGGTCTGCTGATTCTCAAACTTCTTTTCTTCCCCCCGTAGATTCACATTTTTTCATCCACGGTCGTGGCTGCATAAACCAGAGGAGAAGCTGCGAAGCCAAGGCCCAGAGAAAGTACTAGCCACTGTCACACAGCAGAGTTTGGCACCCGAATAGAGTTGAGAGCCCCAGCCTGGACTCGCCAAGTCTGCCAGTTCTTGCGTCCTGAGATTTGGGTTCTTTGAGTCTGCAAAGGGCCTTGTGGTCACATGGAAGACGGGAATGGAAGGATGGTTAGTAGGTAATGAGACAGCACCTGGTCCGTCTCCTGCAGGAAGGCGGTGCGGATTCAGCCAGGTGAGGACAGGTAATTTCAACAGGGGTGAAACTGCAAAATCCATGTTGCCATTTTGACTAGTGAACTGATTTAACTCCGGGGCCTGTCTTACTGCGGACAGTTGGGCAAGGTGAGAAGGGCCCTTTGCAGGTGCCGTAATTCCCCATCCCACCGCTCTTGGGGGCAGGGAGGGACCATTACTTGAAAGAAACTTCAGCTGGAAAAGAAGTTTACCCTCCTCAGCTTTGCCTGGGGTGCATTTCTTATCTGTGAGTAATAGGTTTTTCACAATCCACCTTTTATGTTCATTTCAATAATGCACCCGGCTAAGCCAAGGTTCTCTTAAAGGAGAAGGCCCTGCTTATTTCCCAAGTGGTACAACCCAGCTAAGAGGCGCAGCAAACCTTGGGAGCCTCGTCTTCCAAGTCACCTTCTTGTCAATGAAAAATTAAACTGAGAAGGCGTATTTCTGTAACATTTAGACCAGAAAACCAAACAGAATGAAAACCTCCAAGTCCCAAAGATTTCAAAGCAAACACAGCTTTAGGGGCTTTTGAAGGGGAACGTGAAAGCTCCAGATGGTAAATATACTGTATGTCTTGCAAGCCACACCTGCTGGCCAGTGGTCCTGCGACAGCAGGTCACTGTGCCGGGCTGGTGTGAGGGACCCTTCTTCCTGCCGGGGCAGGCCACAGCACCGATCTGTCTTTTGCATTCGTGAACCGTGAGTGTCTGTCTACATCCTCGTTCACATGGGTGGGACATTTCCTAATCCTCTGCACAAGCTTAAAGTACCCGTCAAGCAAGGTGGAATTAACCTCTGTTTAGGCACTCTACGAGGGCTTCCCAGCCCTATGAAAGTTTGCTTCTTTCCCTTTCACAGGGCCTCCCTGGTGGCTCAGTGGTAAAGAATCTGCCTGCCAATGCAGGAGACGTGGGTTTGATCCCTGGATCAGGAACAGCCCCTGGAGAAGGGCATGGCAACCCACTTCAGTATTCTTGACTAAGAAATGCTATGGACAGAGGAACCTGGTGGGATACAGTCCATGAGGTCACAAAGAATTGGACACAACTGAGAGATTAAACAACAACAAGGCACTCTACAGCCATTCTGTATAAATGGTTGCAATTCGTTAACGAGGGGTGGTTATTTATTTATTCATGTTTTTGCTTATCTATTTCTAGGTGTATAGACAACAAATGCTCAGAGAGGCCAAGCGATGGCTCAAGGTCACACAGCAGGTATGGAATGGAGCCAGGACATAAACCTGCTTCTAAAGCCCTTCCATCTTCTGTACCATGGCCAGTCATCATGCCCAAGAAAGTCTCAAAATAAGTCCCATTCCATCACATCGATTCCTCCTCTCTCTGTCTTCCCATGGCAGAGTTGGGTGCTGCTTTTTACCACACTCATCAACTTTTAATGTATTGATTTTTTAAAATATCTATAGTTGTGCGTCAAAGGGTGGAGCCGAATGAGGGTGCCTAGTGGGTGTCCGAAGGTTAATTTCCAGCTTGTTAATAAACAAACTCCCGGGACTCACACAGAACATTTTTTAGCGACTTGCGGTTTTGGTAAGTGACAGTTTTGCAAATTGCGGGTAAAGAACGTAAATGTCTAATTAAATCCCGAAGATGTACAGGAGTTTGAAACCCGTGATTGATGTTCACGGAGGTGCGGGTCCCTGACGGAGGCTGCCTGACAGAGACTGCAAAGCCCGCTCGGCGACTGATGTCTTGTTGTGATCCGGGTTGTCATTTTTTCATTACTGATTAAAATTAAAAATCTGCTTGGCAAATCCATTGTAAAAATTCCCTTCATGAGCATCGACGGGTACAAATTATTTTGTCAATCGTCTGGCAATCAAAACGGGGCTGGAGACGGTTTTCTAGCCCACACTCCTTTTTTATTCCCCTTGCGCTCACGCCAGTGACTTTTCACAACAAAGTTTTCAAAAGCGAAGGTAACCGTCTTGGCAGTGCTTAAAAAAACGGAAGATTCATCTCTAGTTTTTTAATGAAATGTTCTGTTTGTGTGTGCCCCTCCCCCTGCCAAGAGTGGAGGGGCAGGCACTCGGTGGGAGAGTCAGTCTGTGCTCTGTAATTGCCTAATGCCTTGTAATGACAGGTGGATAATAGTAATAAAAGCCTTTATTAGGATAGAAATCCGTTTTGAGAATGGAAGCGTAAATTGTCTAAAACGGCGAGGCAGAAAAGGAACCTTGCCAACCTGCAAGCCAAATGGAAAATATTTACAGCGACTCCATTGAGATGGTTTTTGATTTGCGCCCACATGTCACTGGAGGATGAGGGAGGAACAGGAGACGTGCCGGTGGCCTGGGGCTGTGCACAGAGCGCTGAGTGGGGACACCCGGATTCGAGGCCTGGCCGGGTGCTGTGTGACTTTGGGAAGGTCAACTCCCTCCCTGGGCCACATTTCCTCTTTTGTAAGACGAAGTAGTTGGATCACTCACCTGGTGCTGGCATCCTCTCCAATGCACACTCTGCCATCAAGTTTATTCATCTGAAGTCTGGAGTCGGCTAAGCATTTAAAGATACCCAGGATTCATTTCTGAAGGCAGAATGTGGTTCTGGGGAGACAGCATCCCCGAGTTTGTAACTAGAAGCTCTGGGATGGATCCTGATCTGCCACCTCATCTTGACAATTTACTCTTGTCTTTGAGTCTCAGCAGGAGATCCAACCAGTCAACCCTAAAGGAAATCAACCCTGAATATTCATTGGAAGGACTGATGCTGAAGCTCCAATAGTTTGGCCACCTGATACAAAGAACCAACTCATTGGAAAAACCCTGATGCTAGGAAAGATTGAAGGCAGGAGGAGAAGGGGGTGGCAGAGGATGAGACAGTTTGATGGCATCACTGACTCAGTGGACATGAGTTTGAGCAAGCTCCGTGAAATGCTGAAGGACAGGGAAGCCTGGCAGGCTGCAGTCCATGGGGTGGCAAAGAATCAGACACGACTGAGTGACCAAACAATGACACACTCCTGATCTGACCAGGCTTCCCAGGCGGTGCAAGTGGTAAAGAACCCACCTGCCAATGCAGCAGATGAAAGAGATGAGGGTGTGATCCCTGGATTGGGAAGATCCTCTGGAGAAGGGCATGGCAACCCACTCCGTATTCTTGACTGGAGAATCCCGTGGACAGAGGAGCCTAGCGGGCTATGGTTCATAGGGTCGCAAAGAGTCAGACATGACTGAAGTGACTTGGCACGCATGCACGCACACCTGATGTGACTAAGTGGTTAAGCTAGCATCCATGGAGATCCAGTGCATGCCTGCCACATGGTAATCACTGAATCTATGAATTTAAAGAAATTCACAGCAAGTGTACAAAGAGATCTTTGAAGGCTTCTGAGAAAGAGAATGACTCCTTGGACGTGTGTCGCCCGGGCCTCTAAACCCTGGGAGATTCTGATCACCAGTCACCACGTGTGGATTTTTTCTCCCCAGCAAGCAATTCTCCCGACACTAGCTAGGTGTCCCACAGTTTAACTCAGTTCTGGTGTTACCCACTCGGAGACAGAGTTAGATCCTACAGGTTAAAGGCTCTGTCCCGAAAGACCGCCCCCCACCTCCACTTCAGACAGCAATCACAAGTCTAGGTGGTCACCTGTGCTTCTGACTGGCGATTCTTGGAGGTTTTGGTGAACCCCCCCAGCCCACCCCACCACCAAGCCCTCCTCTACCCGCCCCCCTGCAGCCGCTTCACTACCAGCTCAACGGATTTGCTACAGCGGAAAACAGAGCTAGTGAAACGTTTTACTTACTATATCACCAGTTCATTAGAAAGAGCTGTAACTCAGGAACCACCCGATGGAAGAGACGCACAGGGCAAGGGGTGCAGGAAGAGATGTGGCAATTCCGTGCCCTCTATAAGGCCGCCCCTCCCCTAATGAATCTCCAGTTGTTCACGCACCTCCAGCCCTCCCTGAGGTCAGGCGGGCGGAACTGAAACCCCCAGCCCTCCAATCACAGGGCTGGTTCCCCTGGCAACCCTCAGGTGCTTTCCAAAAGTCATGTCTTTCCCATAAACTCAGGTGAAGTTGAAAAGGTTTGTTGTGAGCATCAAGACACCTTTATCGTTCTTATCACTTAGGAAATACTGAGGGTTTTAGGACCTCGATGCCGGAAGCAGGGAGAAAGACCTGTTATGTGTTTCTTGTTTCAAATCACCGTATCACACCTCCCACCAGCTCCCATAGGCAGCTCCAACCTGCTGGTGGGCCGCTTGCATCATACTCAGTGGATTTGGGGGCACTGTTCTTGGCTGTAGGTGTTGGGAGCGCAAGAATTGATCTCATCCATTTCTGGGTCCTCAGATTCCTGCCTAGGGCTTTGTCCCAAATAGATGCTTCGTACCCGACTTGGAATAAGGACTGAATGCTTGATCGAGGACACTGACAGGGAACATAGAAACAGAGATGTCCCCCAACGAGAAAAGGCTAATCACGAGAAGATGTGAAACCAGTGCGTGGTTCTGGGTACCCGGCTGTATCCAGCTTCATCCTTATTGGCATCTCATTCCACTAACATGATGTCTGTATCCCAGGGTGGGATGCCATGCTCTCTGTGGTTCTTAGATACTCACGGGAATGAAGCTGCAAGAGGCACCTTTTGGAACTATAACTTAGACTTAATTAAAAAATACTTCATTCTGTTTGAGGTTGTTTGTTTACAATTTATGCACTTCATTTTTCCCTTCCTTGCTTCTAAAACCCTAAAGGTTTCCATTCTTCCAGGGAAGGCAAAAGCAGAATCTATTTTTGAAAGACTGAGATCCCAGGGTCATCTTTAATGGAAAACAATGTGCCTTCTCTCTTTTTATAGACCTGTCTGCTTATTAAGTACCTTGAACAAATCACAGGACAGAGAAAGAATTTGTAAACAATTGAAATCAGGAGGTTCAGAATTCCAAATCTCCATGCTTTTACAACTGAACTGCAATATTTATGTCTCTTCACACATCTTTGGCATGTGAGCCTCACACAGAGAATGGGATATTATAAAATGCAAATAAATCCACATTTTCCTCCCTCCATAACACAGCAGGAACAGGGCTGTTGGGAATAAAGGCCATGGCTATGTGAATGGTTAAAAAAAAAAAAAAGCACTTTAACGATTGGGCAATTTTCTATTTTGGAAAATGGTTCATTCCATTTTATAGGATGATTTCCCCAAACCTATATTTTGTGGATATTCTGCTATTGTGCCAACCCGCAGCTGGAGAGATGAGTGTGTGTTTTCCACGCCCCTAAAACGGGAGCTCAGGCAAGCGTTCCTGGATGCTGGTGAGAAGCCTGAATCCAGGAGTCCTGGGGCACCGGGTCCACTCCTGTTCGCGTCTCAGCAGGGCTGATGCAGGCAGGACATTTGGGGAATGTTGTCTGAGACTCCACTGTCCATTTGCATGTCCACCCACTTACCTTATGGACTCATGATTGTTGGACCGAGTTTAATTTAATTATTTTTCTCCCCACACTCACAGAGGACCTTGTATTACACGCAGGCAGTGGGAGTGCAGAAATTAATCAGACACAGTCTTTGCCCTCGAGAAACACCCCAAACTAATTGCAGAGACAAACAGGCAGAGTAGGAGGGAAGGGCTGGATGGGGAAATCTGACAACAGGAGGGGTCACCTGTAAATTCCATTGGGGTGGAGGAAACTATCAATCGGCAGTAGTTCTAATTGATGTGAACTGCCTGAACTGATGCTGTGGTCATCTGACAACCTTCTACCACACTTCCATCCTGTCAGTGGCATCCATTACTAATTGATCACAGCACACTTTCTGTTTCAGCCAGGGGTAACCATCGCTGATCCACTGAAATTGGCCCTAGAGGTTAAAGTCTGGGTGTTAGTTGAGGTCTGGTGGTTGGAGAGAGCTATGAGTTAGGACTCAGGAGACAGGGTTGCTGCTGGTTCTCTGTATAATACAGGCAAGAATATTAAATAAGGGAATGATGGAGGATCTTTAAAGTTTTTCCAGCTCTGACATGTTCAGTTCAGTTCAGTTCAGTTCAGTCGCTCAGTTGTGTCCGACTCTATGCGATCCCATGAATCTCAGCACGCCAGGCCTCCCTGTCCATCACCAACTCCTGGAGTTCACTCAGACTCACGTCCATCGAGTCAGTGATGCCATCCAGCCATCTCATCCTCTGTCATCCCCTTCTCCTCCTGCCCCAAATCCCTCCCAGCATCAGGATCTTTTCCAATGAGTCAACTCTTCGCATGAGGTGGCCAAAGTACTGGAGTTTCAGCTTTAGCATCAGTCCTTCCAAAGAAATCCCAGGGCTGATCTCCTTCAGAATGGACTGGTTGGATCTCCTTGCAGTCCAAGGGACTCTCAAGAGTCTTCTCCAACACCACAGTTCAAAAGCATCAATTCTTCGGTGCTCAGCTTTCTTCACAGTCCAACTCTCACATCCATACATGACCACAGGAAAAACCATAGCCTTGACTAGACGGACCTTTGTTGGCCAAGTAATGTCTCTGCTTTTCAATATGCTATCTAGGTTGGTCATAACTTTCCTTCCAAGGAGTAAGCGTCTTTTAATTTCATGGCTGCAGTCAACATCTGCAGTGATTTTGGAGCCCCCAAAAATAAAGTCTGACACTGTTTCCACTGTTTCCTCATCTATTTCCCATGAAGTGATGGGACCGGATGCCATGATCTTCGTTTTCTGAATGTTAAGCTTTAAGCCAACTTTTTCACTCTCCACTTTCACTTTCATCAAGAGGCTTTTTAGTTCCTCTTCACTTTCTGCCATAAGGCTGGTGTCATCTGCATATCTGAGGTTATTGATATTTCTCTCGGCAATCTTGATTCCAGCTTGTGCTTCTTCCAGCCCAGTGTTTCTCATGATGTACTCTGCATATAAGTTAAATAAGCAGGGTGACAATATACAGCCTTGACGTGTTAGTCTCAGGTATATTACTGAGGACATATTTCTGTCGATACACACTGATTGGGCACCTACTGTGTGCTGGAAATCGCATTGAGCTGTGAGGAGTAAAAGACGCTCTCATTAGGAGGAGACAGGCATGTACATGGCCAATCCCAGTATCTTTTGAGAGTGAATGAAAAATAATAGCAGCTTGGTGAAGGGCTCTGGGAGACAGGAGAGGAAAAGATGAATTGTGGGGAAGATTGAGACAGCTTCCTGGAGGAGGTGACGTGTAACCTCGGTCTTGATGGACGAAAAGGAATCCGATAAGCAGAGAGGGTTTGATTTGCCATGAAAGCGAGGAGATTCCTATTCGTTGCTCTCTCTGTCTTTATTTCCTGATCTTCAAAGAGGGACCATGACCACCATCACCTCTCTTCAGGATCGAGCAAGACAGTGGCTGGGCAGTGTGCCTTGGCACGTGCTCTACAATGATTCACAGAAATGTCCATTACGATTATTACACTCATTCGTTCAGTCAAGAAATATTTATTGAGCACCTACTATGTGCCAGGCCTCCTCAAACCATGGGGATAAAGAGGCCAAGGGAGAGGTAAGCATCTCTTCCTAGGAGTCTGCATTCTAGTTGGCATCTTAACTTGTGTTGAACGTCCGAGCACGTGAGCGTGCCAGCGTAAGACACTTCCACTTGCCTTTGGGACTTGGTGAGGTTGAACATGGTGAATTTCACAGACAAGTGAAATACTATTTCAAGGAAATAGTTTGTCCTTAGGAGGTGGCTCTGCTCCCCTGGCGATCTCCCAGAGCTGTTGTGTGGGTGAGACGAATCATCACCATCAAAGCAAAGAACATGAGCTAATGCTCATGGAGGGCTTAACATAGCTCCTGGCCTGGGCGCACGCTCTGCAGACACAGATTGAAGTCCGAGGTTTCTTGCAGGCTGCCGGGCAGAGTCAAGGCTGCAGCTGCACTTGACCCTCCCAGGAGCTCATGGACTCCCTTACAGCTGTGGGCACTGAGGTTTGCAGCTGATGCCTGCTCAGGGTCACACAGCCTGCATGTGGCAGAATGGTTGTAGCTCCAGGGAGCCCAGTTCAAGCCAGCCTGCCCCAACACCCCAGCTGGGATCAATTCCCTCACCTGGGTGTTCCCTGGTTCCCAGGACTTGTGGGGGCAGTGAGGGTGGGCAGGGTGAGGGGTGTGAGCCTGGAGCCTGGGTCTGAGCCAAGTCCTGGCTTCCTTGCTTGTTAACCATGGGCTCCTGGTGGCAGCACCACTCTAAGCCTCAGTTTCCTCATCTGTACAATGGGTAGGGTGAAGGGCAGCAGGAATGGGCAGGTGGAGGGGAGGGAGAGGACATGCAGACGGTGCTTAGGCAAAGGCTCTGCTCCCTTGGAGCCTCTGAGGAGAGGGTAGGAGGCCTCTGGGCTGCTTTGTCATCCACCCAGAAGCTGCCACCACCAGGTCGCGAGCACAGGGTGTCCTGAAATGCTCCCTGCTTCTCTCTCGAGCTGATACATACTTGTCGTGGGCGATGTTCCCACTATCAGACATTTGGTAGAATCATAAAAATCCATTCCCACTCTGCTTAATACATTTTCATGCTTCTTCCTTGACAGGCCTGGGCATGTCGGATTTGGGGTCTCACTGTCTTGGAGCCCACGCTTCTGGTGTGCCTCAGAACGAAGGTGTTTGGGGACATCCAGGCAAGAGCCCCGGGCAGCTGGAACACAAGGAGAGAAGGTGAGGTCGAAGTCAAGAGCGAGGCGGGGCCCCTGGGTGTGTCCACGGCTGCTTCTTGCAACCTCTGTCAACCAGAGACTTGCACACACTCAGTGCTGGGATTTAAGCCCTGGTCCTAACCATGCGCCCGCAGTTAATCTCTCCGAGCCTCAGTGTTTATGAAATGGGAGTAATAAAAATGTCCACCCGTACAGCTAAGCGATTGCATGGTGTGATGCTGGAAGACAGCTGAGCCTGTAGCCAGCTCCCAGGAAGAACCCAGTTATACTGCAATAAGATGGTATAAATATCCTAAGTCAGCAATTGTATGCATGTCATTTTAAAAAGTTACAGTAACCCAGGGGTTGGGGGAGGGGTTTGTATCATTCTTTTGTCGATAAGGAAACTGAGGTTTAGGGGGGGCAGTGATGTAGCAGAATGATGCCCCAGGATTTTGCCAAATCTGCCAGTATGGTCTCCCTGCCAGACCCACTCGAGTCCAGGTTCAGGGCCTCTCAGGGTGGTGATGGCTGGCTGGACACTCCAAAGCCACATGCCAGCAGACTGCAGCAGGTTTAACCCCTGCTTCCGGAGGGCCCTCCCTCTGGAGATGCAAACACGCGGGTCCCAGGACTGGAAGCCTCAGCATGTGCGGCCCTGAAACCTCAAAGGGGGTTTGGCCGCTGTGGCTGTTCTGGTAACAAAAGCTTTTGATTTATTTCTCAAGCCGAGTGGCTAGCTGAGTGCATCAGCTACAACCTGCTATTAGATGCTCCTCGTGCTGGTCTGTGTGGAGGGCTCGAGGGTAGAGCCCCCATGTGTGTGGCAGGATCCTAGGTCTCTCCTTTCTGGGGATTTCTTTTTTTGTTTGTTTGTTTTAAAATTGGAGTATAGCTGAAGAAGTGATGCTTTTAAACTGTGTTGCTGGAGAAGACTCTTGAGAGTCCCTTGGACTGCAAGGAGATCCAACCAGTCCATCCTAAAGGAAATGAGTCCTGAATATTCATTGGAAGGACTGATGCTGAAGCTGAAATGCCACCTGATGTGAAGAGCCAACTCATTGGAAAAGACCGTGATGCTGGGAAAGATTGAGGGCAAGAGGAGAAGGGGGTGACAGAGAATGAGATGGTTGAATGGCATCACCAAATCAATAGACATGAATTTGAGTAAACTTGGTGAAGGACAGAGGAGCCTGGCGTGCTGCAGTTCATGGGGTCATAAAGAGTCGGACATGACTTACTGACTGAACACACAGACACATAGACATTGAACTTTTGGATTTTATTCATTATACGTTTCATTTTTAGCATCTCTAGTTTTTTTCAGGTGTCCCCTTATTTTTCCATGCAACTCTGTTGAAGGCAGTGGCACCCCACTCCAGTACTCTTGCCTGGGAAATCCCATGGATGGAGGAGCCTGGTAGGCTACAGTCCATGGGGTCGCTAAGAGTCAGACACAACTGGGAGACTTCACTTTCACTTTTCACTTTCATGCATTGGAGAAGGAAATGGCAACCCACTCCAGTGTTCTTGCCTGGAGAATCCCAGGGATGGGGCAGCCTGGTGGGCTGCCATCTATGGGGTCGCACAGAGTCGGACACGACTGAAGCAACTTAGCAGCAGCAGCAGCTTCCTATCTCTCTTTGAAGATTTTACATATGCTTAAAGTTTCAACTTTTTATTTCTAGTTCTTGGGGTGAATTTCTCTATTTTGCTATGTCTTCTGATTGTACTAGACCTCAGGGCAGATTTTTCTTGCTGCTGTGGATTGTAGTTTTTACCATGAGCTCATCTTTAATGGGGCAGCTTTCCACAGGAGCCTTGTTCTCTTGAGTTTTAGAGGTACCCCTTCTGGTAGTTTCATATGTGCCTCTTTGTTGGGATCCTGTGGGTTTTATCAGCTCTGGATGGATTGTATAATAATGTTACAGCTTGGAGTTTCACGGGTGATCCATGCTTCATGGCTCCTGGCTTTAGGAAGGGGGTCAGACACAGACTCTGCCTCACTTAAGCCTGAAGATTCCTTCTTCCCCTAGACTCCAGCTTCTATAATCCAACACTGATACCCTGTAAGTTGTTTGTCTTCAGGTTTTATCAACTACTCTGGTTTGAGTTTTATCTTCATTTTGAATTCCTGGAGATTTTTCTTTCCTTGCTTTTGAAATTGGCTTTGTGCTGAAATAATCTGATGTTACATTGTACCCAACATTTTTATTGGTTTGTACTGGCGGGTGAGTGGGGTGGACAATCATTTGGGGTCTGCTCAGTCTGCCATATTGACTGGGCATCAACTATTATGGATATTTTTATTATCATGAGAGCCACCTGTCACCAGAAAGGAGACAAGAGATGTAAATCTGTTTCTGAACTTTAAAGTTTGCTACCAATGGAAGGTATGAGGGGCTCAGTTTCCATTCCTAAAGGAGGGATTAAAAAAAAAACAAAACCTTGTGTGTTTTATGCAACTTATGGAGATAGTTGTCTGCATCTGCCACACAGAAAGGGTCTGTGTTAAGGTGACCAATGTGACCGCCATCTGGTCAAATCCAATGCTGCCCTCCTCTTACTCAGTTCAAGTGACTACTCCCTTCTTCCTGATACCCTTTCTTTGCAACTCTTCCAGAATACTCCTTTACACAGCTCCAGAAGGTTGGCTACCTCTGGGCTCTCTTCTCTGGCTACCATCTGGTCCATGGCCCCACCTCCCAGTTGTATCCCCAAATTCAAATGGCTTCTCCACCCCCAGTGCTGTCATGTTAGTCCATCATCTTTTGCTAGACTGAGAAATTCTCTTAACTGGTCTCTTTATTTTCCAACTTATCTTGCCATTATCCTGACTTCATCTAACCGAGTCAGAACACAAATGAATCCTGTAATTCCACTGCTTTTCTGCTGTTGTTCAGTCGCTCAGTTGTGCCCAATTCTTTGCGACCCTATGGACTGCAGCACGCCAGGCTTCCCTATCCTTCACTATCTATCTCCAAGAGTTTGATCAATCTTACACCCATTAAGTTGGTGATACCATTCAACCATCTCATCCTCTGTCACCCCCTTCTCCTCCTGCCCTCAATCTTTCCCAGCATCAGGGTCTTTTCCAACAAGTTGGCTCTTTGCATCAGGTGGCCAAAGTATTGGAGTTTCAGCTTCAACCACCAATGGCTTCCCACTGAACCTAGAACAAAGCCCAATACAACCCTTTATCATGGCCTTTAAGGCATCCTCTGATCCACCCCCACATTCCCCTGCAGTCTTATATCCTCCACCCCCCGGAGAGTTCACATGTTCTAGCTTGGTCTTCTCAACTGCCCCAGGGCCTCTGCACTTGCAGACCTTTGCCCCAGCCATCTTTTCATGGCTACTTCCTTCACACCATTCAGCCTCAGCTCAGGTGCTAGCTCCTCACTGATGACTCTTGCCAAGGCAGCCAACTCCCTCCCCTAGTCATTCTCTCCTCCATTACCCTGATATTCAAGACTTTGTCATCAAACATGATCTCATTTATGTCTTTATCCATTTATGGTCTCTCCCTAACAAGAATGTGAGCTGTACCAGGGCAGGGATGGGGTCTGCCTTGCTCGACTGTTGATTTTCCAGTATTGAGAATAAAGCCTGACATTTTGTAGGCACAGTAAGTCCCCTACATACAAACCTTCAAGTTGTGAACTTTCAAAGATGTAAACATGCATGCCAGCCCATGTATGCCAACTGTTGTACACTGGACTTTTTCAAGGAACTGAACTGTAAGATTCAATTTTTTCATTTTTATTTTTTGTGTTTGTTTTTATGTATATATCATTTGTGTGAAAAGTATTATAAACCTATTACAATCAGTACTATACAGCCAATTGTGTTACTTTGGTGCATGCGTGTGTGCTAATTCACATCAGTCATGTCAGACTCTTTGCGACCCTATGAACTGTAGCCTGCCAGGCTCCTCTGTCTATGGGCTTCTCCAGGCAAGAATACTGGAGTGGATTGCCATGCCCTTCTCCAGGGGATCTTCCCGACCCAGGGATCGAATCTGCATCTCTCACATCTCCTGCATTGACAGGTAGGTTCTTTACCACTGTGCCACCTGGGAAGCTTTGTTAGTTGGGTACTGAGGCTAACTTTGTTAGACTTACAAACAAACTGGACTTACGAATGCACTCTTGGAATGAAACTCGGTCATAGGTAGAGGACTGACTTTACTCGACAATTATTTCTGGAAGAAATAGTGACTCTATGTCTAACATTGGAGAAGGCAATGGCACCCCACTCCAGTACTCTTGCCTGGAAAGTCCCATGGACCGAGGAGCCTGGTAGGCTGCAGTGCATGAGGTCGCTAAGAGTCAGACACGACTGAGTGACTTCACTTTCATGCATTGGAGAAAGAAATGGCAACCCACTCCAGTGTTCTTGCCTGGAGAATCCCAGAGACAGAGGAGCCTGGTAGGAGGCCGTCTATAGGGTCGCACAGAGTCGGACACGACTGAAGCGACTTAGCATGCATGCATGTATGCATGCCTAACATATGTTATCTCTTTCAAGTCTCTCAACAACCCTACAGGTGGAACTTACTGTGCTCATTATGAGGGTGAGGAACAACAGGGATCCTCGGAGGTTTCTCAGATTCCCAGAGTCCTAGTCAAGGAGAGGCAGAGCCAGCCGCCAGGTCCTTCTGACTGGATCCAAGGTCCGTCTTTATTGCCTTGTATCAAGTTGCTTTTTTGTGAGCAGATTTGAGATTTGAGTGCAGAGGTCAAGATGCAAACAGTTGTTGAGTCAGGATCTCTCTTTTGTTTGAGAACAAAATCTTTTCTTTAACGAAGAACATCCAAGTCCCCAAAGTCTCAGCACAGGATGGCATGCTTCCTTGAAAATGCCCGCACAATGGCCAGCATTATGCAGAGGCATTTTTCTAATCAACTGTGTTTTGGAGTTTTTCGAGCCATAAAAAGACCAGTGCGAAACCACAAAACTTCTATGTTTCTCACACTCTTAAAACTAAAGAAGGAAGAAAAAAAAAAAGAGGGGGAGGGGGAATGAGATTATTTGAACCATATTTTGCAAACCTTAGCTTCTCTCCCAGTCTGAGGAAGCCGGTGCCAAGTTGCAACTCGCCGCACATTTTTACGAGCTGGATTATTAACCTTTGCAAACAGATGCCCGCAGTGGAACAACTGCTTGGGCCCCTGTCCCTGGACAAGAAGAAGCAACACTAGGAAGCTCCCCAAATGCGAATGTTTCCACCCTGGCTCCAGAGGTTGACTCTGTGCTTTGGCCACACATGCTCACTGGCACTGCAAGGAAGTCTCTGTTCTTTCATTCCCTTAAGACTTGGAAATTTGCGGAGTTGGCAAGAGCAGCGCCTTGGACCACAAGCTAGGACCAAACCAGGGTGGTACGAGCCTTAATGCCTACATCACCCGGAAGTAGTGTGGAAGCGGGCAAAGGGCTTCCTGGTTTGACGGGCTAATTACAATCCTGGCTTCAGCCGCGGACACTAACTCTGTGTGTCCTTCCGCGGATCGGCTTGTCCTCAGTTCTCTCGTTTGTGCAGCGGGGCTCAGAAACTTGCCTTGTGGGCTCGGGTGAGGGTTGAACGAAGCTGTGCCTGCTAGAGAACGTGCTGGGATGGCTAAGAGCAAGGACTTGAGGGTCTGTGTAGACCCATGTTCAAATCCCAATTCCATCTCCAACCAACTGTGTCATCTCCGGCCAGCATAGACTAAACACCTTCTGGTCTCAGTCTCTCCCTCTCATGCAAGAGTTAAAATGAACTAGTGCGTGGAAAGGTCTTGGCACAGAGCTTGCCTGACAGTTCTTAGTAAATAAATACCAGGACTTGCCTGGTGATCCAGGAGTTAAGACTCGGTGCTTCCAATTCAAGGACTGGGGTTTGATCCCCGGTCAGGGAACTAGATCCTATATGCTGCAACTAAGATCTGGCACAGCCAAATAAATAAATATAAAAAAAATAGATGCAGTTTTTTGTCTTGTTCCTAATATCCAGTCCCCAGGGCTGTGGGTGACACTGACATCTTTGAAACTAGAATCACCAATATGAAGAATGTATTCTTAGGCTATTTGCTGATGTAAAATTTTTTCTAGGTTAGTAATCATAACGAGGTTTTGCTTGTGTGTTTCACTTAAACTTAGACAAATTGGGGGAAAAAAAAAACACAAAGAAAATTCTTTGTTCAGCAGAGAACATGTTTCAAAGAAAAAGTCATCAGCCAAGAATATTCATACCCTTTTGTTATGTTTTGAAGAGATGATTATTTTGCAGGCTCTGGGGCACTTAAACTCTGTCCAGAAATTCTTTTGGTAAATAATAATAATAGAAAATATCCTTTGGAAATAATAGAGGGGATTTAACAAATGCCTTTCTTGCAGGGATCTCAAAAGGCTTCCACGTAATTTTAGGGCTTTAGTGATTTTCTTAAAAGAGTTTGACTTTCTTTCCTGCATCAGTTAGAGTATGTTCACAGGAACTGGAGAACTTGAGAGCTGGAACAGGTCCTAAGGCTGACTCTGTCCAGTATACCTGTTGAACCAGTAGGAGGAATGGGAGCCAGGGCAGGAGAGGATGAACACTCCTGAGAGCCAGCTCAGTGTTCTTCTTGACTTGAAGACTCCCTAACTTCTGCAGGTCCCATGTTCTCAAAAAAAAAAAAAAAAAAAAATCTGAAGGCTGACTCGGGATTGACATTTGACACATTTTTGCTCACTTCATCTTTGAGCTTTTGCTTGTGTGGGTTTGACGGAGAGGGACAGATGAACTACCAGGGCCTAGATTTCACCCTGGGACTCATGCCTTGGAGGGTGAGTGCCCAGGCAGGCAGAGGACCCAGGCTTGGCTCTGGAGTTGGGCTGGCTGCTCAGATACCAGCTGTGACCTTGGGTGAGTTCCCTAGGCACTCTGGATCTCCTTGCCTTTCCTTTAGAAGGCAATCGTTAATCATTAATTAGGTGGATTTTTGGTTGGAATTTGGGCTCCCCGGGTGGTGCAGTGGTAAAGAATTCACATGCCAACGCAGCAGATGCAAGATCCCTGTGTGGGGAAGATCCCCTGGAGGAGGAAATGACAATCCACTCCAGTATTCTTGCCTGTGAAATCCCATGGACAGAGGAGTCTGGTGGGCTACGGTCCATGTGGTCTCAAAGAATTGGACATGACTGAGCACGCAGGCCCACCGCCTTTACCTTTGGTTAGAATTTAAAGCCTGTGTGCCATGTTCATCCAGAGCATGGACCATCATTTTCCGCACATGCATCAGATTTGTCTCCCTGATTCAGGAAATGTCAGTTTCATCATCTTGTGTTTTTGGCTCCTTATCTATTGAGTATTTTTTAATTGAAGTGTAATTGATTTACAATGTTGTTTTTGTTCCAGGTGTACAGCAAAGTGATTCAGTTATACATATATTTATCTATTACTTTATAGATTCTTTCCCCTTATAGGTATTACAAAATATTGAATATAGTTTTCTATGCTATACAGTAGGTCCTTACTACTGTAACTTAATTGGTTATCCATTGAGTCTTTGTTCATTCATTCATTCAGTAAAAGGCCTCTGAGCCCAACTATGTGCTAGGCATGGGATGTCAGGATAGCTAAAATCTAGCCATGGTGAACTTGATAAAGAAAAGCTAGAGCAGTGAATCAGTGTCTTTACCCCAAAAGGATGCCTCAGTCAGGATAAGATAGGTTATGCTGCAGTAACAAACAGCCCCCACGTTCAGTGGCTTAAATACAACAAAGGTTTAAGTTTGGCTTTTGCTACTTGTCAACACAGGTCAGCGGGAGGGCTCTGTTTCCCCTGGAGGCTCAGAAACTCAGGCTGATGCAGAATCACCTAGACTTGGGCTTCCATCTTCACTGAGGCAGCAGAAAGGGAGCACGGTGAGTTGTACAGAGATGCTTTAGAGCTTCCGCCCACAGTGAGGCATCAGCTCCGCTCATATGTTGCCTGCCAAAGCAACATGATCACAGTTAATTTCAAGATTGGTGAGGACCTTCTGTTTCATTGTGTCCTGGAAAGAGCACTGTTAACACCTACAAGCCTTAGTTTCCCCATCTCTACAAACAAGCAGGACCAGCTGGTCCTTTCGAGATTGGAGGACCGTGCTCTCTGAAGCAGAGTTGGTCCTGCTGTCTGGGCCATGCAGCAGGGATTGCTCCCGTTCACCTTCAGGGAGCTGGTGGAGAAGTGGGTGCAGCCGATGCTTAGATCTAATTTAGGTTTTCAATTTCTAGCACGATGCTTTTATTTTGGGCCTCCTTTCACTTCTGCTCTTAAATTCTGACAGAAGCATTTTCAAGGTTATGCTTATTATATCAATTATTTTTCTAATTTCTTTTTTGAGTGAATTCATTTCTTGCAGAGCAAAGAGAGAGTGGTGTGAACGGGGCTTCGTCAGTGAAGGCAGGCCCTATTTTGGCAGGAGATTCGTGACTTTTGCAACGAGTGATTATGGACGGGGTGCACTGAAAACCAACGCTCACAGCGAATTCCCCTGCTGTTTCCAGTTGGTTTTGCTGGTTAGTTTTAAATCTTGACCTAGCTTTTTCCACTGCTGCTGGAAATCCTTCCCCCATGGCCATTGGCCTTTACAGAGGTGACTACATTTCTCATGTTGCTGAATACACAGGGGTCGTTTCGAGATAGAACTTGGAGGTCTATCTCTGCAAATCTCAGGCCACTACCTAGGGGTGTGCCAGGGACCCCATTGAAGGCTTTATGACTGGACTTGATTCCAAATGATAGAAATGTAACCCAGTTAATTTAGGGTGACCTCTTGCCCTGCGGGTGAGTCTGCATCCTAAGGGGTTCACAGAGGGGAGTGTGTATGGTCCATCCGTGGTCCTCACCTGTCTGTGCTGGTACCACTTAGACCTCCTGACTCCGTGTGGTCCCTGGCAGGTTCCTTGCCTTCCCAAGGATCTCCCAGCTGCTTTTGGGTCTGCAGAGAGGCCCAGGGGGCACTTTCCAGGTCACTAAGAGCTGTCTGTGGCATTGCAGGCCCTCATGCAGCTGTGGTCACATCACTATTCCTGGGCCGTCCTGCTGGGTGGGAGCAACACCATGGGCTGGCTCTCCTAGAAGCAAGGCAGAGCTCCAATTGGCTCTCAGAGTTGGCCAAACGCCTCCACATACCACTGAGCACTGGGCTTCTTCTCAATAAAAAATACCAGCCCCTAACTCTCCAACTTAATTTTTGGCAAGTGATTGACCTACATTGATTGACCTGTGATTGACCTACATTGATCTACAATGATGGGGACCACGGGCTTGGGTGAAGATCAAAGAACCAGGTTTGGGATGGCGTCACCCTCAGGCCTGGGAGTGGGCGACTGAGACTCTTGGGTGGAGGGCTGCTTCCAATGGGTCCTAGTGGGACCCGGTCCTCACTTGGGCCCCTCCCGCAGCCTGGGGGTAGGCTCCACCTCCTCCATCAGATGCCCCTGCCCTTCAAGGGGCCGCTCAGGGTCATTCTTCATCTCTTTTTCCTGCATCCCTGGTCCATGGTTCTTCAGTGTTTCTGGCCTCAGAGCATTTGTTATGTTCGAGTCTAGTTGTTGAGCCAGTTGGGGGCCCGTCTCTGTACCAGTTGGGGGTGGGCAGAACCACTGGAAGGTGTGTGAGTGAAGCTATGGAGGCATCGGCTGCAGGGGCTCGAGCTCATAGGAGTGTGCGGGCTGGGCAAGCAGTCCGTGTGTGTCTGTTGGTTTCCCTTCCGATGCTGGAGCTTCCTGTCTTCTCTGAAGGTGTCTGGGGAGGGAAAAGGGCCTTGAGGTGGGACGTGGGGGTCTGGTGGGGGGCAGGAGTGAGATGGGATCCCAGCCATGTGGAAGGCACCGGGATGAGTTGGGACCATGGCTGGTTTGCTGCCTCCAACCCTGGGCACGTTCTCTGGGTCGGGGGGGAGGCGCGGTCCCACTTGGAGAAGTGGGCACCCTTCATCATGAAGCAGAGGTGGTCTGGGAGTTGTGGGGGATTGGAGCTGGTACAGGCCTGCCCACTGCCCCACGTGGAGGCCAGACAATGTGTGTGGGCTGCAGCGTGCCTGCCACCTACCGCCTTGTCACCCCTTCCCTCCAAGTGACACATGGAGATGTGTCTTGGGGCCCCTCCTCTTGGAAGCCTTCAGGGAATGAATTCTGGGTCACAGAGCCCCGCCTGGCCAAGCTGACGAATCACCCCTTCTTAGCCTTGAACCGCTCAGAGGGTGGGTGTGTCTAGTCCAGCACATTTTCATTTATTGCACACATTTGTCAAGTGCCTACTGCGTGCCAGGTCTGCACCACATGCTGGAAACACAGAGATGACTTGGGTCTAGTCTTGGCCCTAAAGCCTGGCCAGGCTGGCGGAGACACAGGCTCGGAACTAGGCCGTGCTAATGCAGAGGTCATCACAGAGGTTGTCTGGGGCTGTGGGCCCAGGCACACATGGTTCAGGGCACAGGGCAGCCCGGGGAGCGGTGTGAGGTTGGCAGAGGCTTTCTCAGGGAGGAACTGCCTAAAGGATGGAGCAGGAGTCAGGCAGAGAAGTGCAGGAGGAGGAATCTATGAGAAAGCACATGCAAAGGCCCTGAGACCTAAGGAAACACCATGCTGGAAGGAACCATGAATCACTCAGTCTGGCCAGAGATCAGGGAGGGTGAGAGGTCTTGGGGGAGTGAGCAGAGAGGCAGGAGAGGTCAGGGTGGGCCAGCATTTGTGGGAGCTTGTGCTCTTGGAGAGGGAACTTGCCTGAGCAGGCCTGGGGGTGTTTGTAGTCAGGATGTCACCTGGTCAGATCTGGATTTTAGAAGGCTCTCTGTCACCCTGACCTGACTTGGATGGGAGGGGAGGGACGGCAGCCAGGTGGGCCCCTTGGGTGTTAGTGTGACGGTCACAACGAGTGATGATGAAGCCCTCGACAAACAAAGAGGTGCAGTGGATTCAACTGCACCACCTTCCTTCACAGCCTCTGAGGGAAATGGAAAAAAATGGGTGATGGACACCCCAGTAGTGGAGGAGGGAAGTCCGTTGCAGACGAAGTGAAAGTGTTAGGCACTCAGTCGTGTCCGACTCTTTGAGACCCCATGGACTGTAGCCTGCCAGGCTCCTCTGTCCCTGGGATTTTCCAGGCAAGAATACTGGAGTGGGTTGCCCTTCCCTTCTCCAGGGGATCTTCTCAACCCAGAGACTGAACCCGGGTCTTCTACATTGCAGGCATTCTTTACCATCTGAGCCATCAGGGATCCACCTCTAGACAAAGAGTGGCCTTTATTTTTCATGCTCTGTCTTCCCAAGACAGGAGTCTTTTCTGCTCTTATTGGGATGATCTGGGGGCTGGAACACCAGAGCTGGGGTTCTGGGTTCCTCCTGGTGGGGAGGGGTCCCCAGACACCATCCAGGTGATCATGGAGGGGAGAATGGAGCTCCAGGAGGCAGACAGGAGGCCTCAGAGGGTGATAGAATCCCACAGTTCAAGTCCAGGCCATGTCAGTCATGTGTTCCTCATGCCACTGACCACATGTGGCCGCATTCCACAGGCTCCATCCTGGAACCAGAGCTTTAGCCCTAGGTGGGGGACAGAGAGGCTGAGGCCTTGCCTCTGATTGCTGGCCTTCTATAGAATGTGCTGCCGTCATTGTAGAATTCTCCTTGAGTTTCAAACAGATATGCTCATCTGGACTGTTTTGGGAAGTGGATTATTAATATAACAGAGCTTCTGATACTGCTGAGTCCGTATCAGTAATAAAGTGTGAGTTGCTCAGTCACGCCTGACTCTTTGCAACCTTATGGACTGTAGCCTACCAGGCTCCTTTGTCCATGGGATGCTCCAGGCAAGAACACTGGAGTGGGTTGCCATTTCCTTCTCCAATCAGTAATGAAGGGAAGTGTGGAATTAATAAGGTGATGGCTCCAGCCAATGGGCTTGACGTTTAGCAGATTAATTCATGTTTATAGTAAAATGGGTTTTTAACTCAGTGATTTAGCAGGCTGTGTTCTCAGCTTTAAACATTTTTCTTTTAATTTTAGGAGGCTCTATTTCTTTATTTTCTTGACTGCACCATATGGCATGTGGGACCTTAGTTTCCCTACCAGGGGTCGAACCTGTGCCCCTTGCCTTCGAAGTGCAGAGGCTTAATCACCGGACCCCCAGGGAAGTCCTTGTTCTCAACTTTTCTTTCCCAGTTTCTTTCACTTTAGCCCCGTTGCTTTCCCTTTCTTCTCTCCTCTTCCTCCTCTTCATGTGATGGGCTTGCGTGCTCCCTGCCCCTGTGTTTCTCTGCAGGAGCGCAGCTCACATGCCCGCTGGAGCTGGCGTCCAGGGGCGTTGGTGCTCCTGGATCCAGGGCAGGCAGGGAGTGGGTCACAGGGGCCCTGGGCTCCCTCTGGCTCTGCTCCTGGTCCTCCTGGTGGCCGGCTACCCTCTTCACCTCTCTGAGCCTAAACATCCCCTTCTCCAGGGGGACCTGCTGTATTACCTATCATGTCGAGTTGGAAGCTGATTAAGTGAAATGATGCAAAACGCAATGGTCATAAGCTTGGGCGCTCAACAGCTGATCTGTAAAGGCAGGTTCTTTCCTGGCCCTGCCTCCTCTCCTGGGCCAGGGCTTGGGAGCTGATCCAGGGGATAAGCCTGGGGCCGTGAGGAGTGTGGGCCCAGCCCTGTAACTCACTCACTGCCCATCTGTACAATGAGCTGGATTATCCACATGTTGTGTAAGTGCCTTTTGGGTCCCCATTTTAGGATCCTGACTGTACAGTGATGGAGGAGGAAGAGGCGGTGGGAGACAGAAGCCAGCAGGGCAGCAGTGGGCACCCCAGCTGCTGTGGTCACCAGTTGGCATCCATCCTTCTCCTGGTCCTTATCCAGCCCTCTCTCCTTCACTCTCAAACCCCTCCCAAAGTGAGTGGGGCAGATGGTACCAGTCCCGCCGTGCTGGGGGCTAGACGTCAAATCACGCCAGGACTTCAGGGAGGGTGAAGGACCTCCAAGCCATCACAGTGAAACTGTAGGTGAGTTGGGGAGGATGGGGAGGCGCATGGGGACAAACGGCTTCAGTCTGGAGGGCAGGGCAAGTGTGGAAGCACCAGGGAGGGCTCGGTAGAAAGACGAGCCCTTTCTGGGCCAGGCTCTCACTAGTGGTGGACGAACAGATGTGACTGTCTCCTCTGGGTGGGCAGGTGTGTCTTCTCCTTGTTCACCGGGCACAGACACAGACCCCGGTGGGCACTCTGAGGTCCGAGGAAGGGGAGCAGGTGATGGGTTCACTTGATGGATAGAAGGCAGGTAGCTGCTTGGAGCCAGGCCAGCCCTTCTTCCCTGCAGTGGACTGGAAGTGACTCAGAAGTAAACCTTCTCTGTGCTAAGCCACTGAGGCTTTGAGGTCATCTGTCAGAGCAGGAAGCACACTCTGATACAGGAAGGGGACACCAGTGGGTGGAAGCTGGCAGGGACTCATTCTGAGCATCCATTTCT
Organism: Bos indicus; assembly: GCF_029378745.1. Lineage (NCBI taxonomy): Eukaryota > Metazoa > Chordata > Mammalia > Artiodactyla > Bovidae > Bos > Bos indicus. Next base: position 64,109,600 of record NC_091780.1, on the reverse strand, counting down.
GTATCTGAAGATGTATTTGTTTCTATATGTATGTATTTATAACTGAATCACTCAATGGAAAAGATTCTGATGCTGGGAAAGATTGAAGGCAAAAGGAGAAGGGGATGGCAGAGGATGAGATGGTTGGATGGCATCACCAACTCAGTGGACATGAGTTTGAGTAAACTCTGGGAGATAGTGAAGGACAGGGAAGACAGGCATGCTGTACTCCATGGGGTTACAAAGAGTCAGACATGACTTTGTGACTGAACACAACACAACACAACACACTTTGTCGTACACTTGAAACAAACACAGCTTTGTAAATCAACTATACTACAATAAAAATAAATAATTAAAAAAGTGGTTAACTTGGTACATTTTATTTTACATTTATTTTACCACGATAAAATAAAGTGGTTGAAAAAACCCAAACAGTTCCTCAAGTTCCTGATAGTCACTGACAGGTCAATCTGATGCCGGAGAAACCAGCACTCCGCAGGTCAGAGCCTCTCCATGTGCAGATACGGGGCCAGGATGGCTCAGTTCCGACCTCCATCCTCATGGAGAAGCCAGTATGAAGAGGGAGGGATGTGATCGACTCAGGGACACACGCCATCTGAACCTGCCAGGACCCCACAGCTTCACTCTCTCTGCAGGGTGGAAAAACATACTCAGTCAATAAAGGAAGACGCACCCTCTGCTTCCTGAGACTGCCCCCTGGGTGAGGCAGCTGGGAGAGATGCAAAGTGAGACAGGTCAGGAGACCAGGCCACGAGTCACGCCTCCCTGGCCGGGTTCCTTTGCTGCAGTGCATGGGCTTCTCACTGTGTGGCTTCTCTTGCTGCAGAGCATAGGCTCTTGGCAGATGGGCTTCAGTAGCTGCAGCACGCGGGCTCAGGGGTTGTGGTGCCCTGGCTCTCGAGCCCAGGCTCAGTAGCTGTGGTGCAAGGGCTTAGTTGCTCTGTGATATATGAGATCTTCCCAGATCAGGGAAGATCCCCAGCATTGGCAGGCGGATTCTTATCCACTGAGCCTCCAGGGAAGTCCCCACCATCTGCTTTCTGTCTCTATGAATCTGACTTCTCTAGGTGCTGAATATAAGTGGAATTTGTGTGTGTGTGTGTGTGTGTGTGTGACTGGCTTATTTTATTTAGCATGAAGTCTTCAAGTTTCGTCCATGCTATAGCACGTTCAGAGTTTCTTTCCTTTTTAAGGCTGAGTAATATTCCACTACTCCCTTGGAATGCAAGAAAATCAAACCAGTCAATCCTAAAGAAAATCAGTTAGGAATATTCATTGGAAGGACTGATGCTGAAGCTGAAGCTCTAATACTTTGGCCACCTGATGCGAAGAACTGACTCACTGGAAGAGACCCTGATGCTGGGAAAGATTGAAGGCGGGAGGAGAAGGGGATGACAGAGGATGAGATGGTTGGATAGGATCACAGACTCAATGGACATGCGTTTGAGAAAGTTCTGGGAGATGGTGATTGACAGGGGAGCCTGGCATGCTGCAGTCCATGGGGTCACAAAGAGTCGGACACGACTGAGTGACTGAACTGAACTGAATATTCCATTGTTTGAATAGACCATTCATATGTCAGTGGACTCTTGGGATGCTTCCACTTTTTGATTAGCATGAAGAATGACGCTGTGAACACGAGGGTACAGGTATCTATTCAAACCTCTGCTTTCGGTTCTTCTGGGTGCGAACCAGGAGGTGGACTCACTGATCCTATGATATTTCCATCTCTGAATTTTTGAGGACCCACTCTACCATGGCAACCCACTCTAGTATTCCTGCCTGGAGAATTTCATGGACAGAGGAGCCCGGCAGGCTACAGTCCATGGGGTCGCAAAGAGCCCTCAAGACGAAGTGATGCACACACATATTGTGAGAACTACTTTTTTAAAAAAACCACCCCTCCTCCCCGTCCAAGCAAAGGGTTATAAATAAGATTTAAAAAAAGATAAGGGAAGAAGGAAAAAGCCCTACCTTGGGGGCTGACACGGTAGTCCTGACAGGAGAAAGAATTTATTTTGACTAACAAGCCAATCAGGGATAATCCCTGGAGCTGGGCAGGAGGTGGAGGGGCACCGGGCGGCGGGGGCGGAGCCTCTCGGCCCGATGCCCGGCCGGCCAGCAGCCGGCAGCCGGCTCTGTGTGGACGGAGCATTGGCACTTCGGTGGAATTCAGGAGTGCTACTCCCGTCATTCGGCGGCAATCTATAATTAACTCACGCAGAGGCTGTGCGAAGCGGAGGCCTCTTCCTGGGGCAGCCAGAGACAGTCCACCTGCCCTCCGCGGGAGGGGGCGAGGAGACCTCCCTCCAGCCAGCAGCTGACGCGTAATTAATGGCAATTGTATTGTTCCAGGGCTTCCCCTCCCTGGAAGATTCTGGACTCCCAGCTGGGGGTGGGTCCCGGGAGGTGGAGACCAGCCTGAGGGCGGATGGGGAGAATGACCGTGAGAGTGCGGGACTCAACAGGATTCCCACCGCATCTACCTGGTCCCTTTCATTCTTGGCCAGGGGGCCTCACATGCCAAGCTTGGTTGCGGGGCAAGAGTGGACCGAACTCCTTCAGGGGTTAAGCGACTTGAAACATGCCGACGGAGAAGAGAAAAACATCACGATGCTTTCTGACCACGGGCCGCCTGCAGCCCGGTTTCCCAAGCCCTGGGCAGGGTTGGCGTCTGTGTCCCCTCTGGAATGTCTGGGCTGCAGCCGGGCTTCGCTCTAAATGAGAAACAGGCTGGCAGGCTGCGGCCAGCTCCTCGTGCGGTCTGGGCAGGGCCGCTTGGCACCGGCCGCCGCCGTGGAGGACACACGGGCTGTGACTGGCGTGCCTCCCACCAGCATGGGAGGCTTGGGGGCCCGGCCAGCCGGTTCAGGCCAGCGCCTGCAGGGAGGCAGCGCACCGCCCTGGAGGCAGATGGAGCCGGTTCTGCTTCTGGCCTGGCCCCTCCTTCATTCTGCAACTTTTGGGAACCATGGGGTCATGGCCTCTCAGTTTGCCCACCTTGAAAATGGGACTGCTGACATCCCCCAGGGTGTCTCACGGCACAGAGCTGGGCAGCAGGCACAATGCTTCATGAACGTGTCATGTCTGAAAAGATCTCAGAGGGTAGCTCAGTGTTCTGTTTTCATAGCAGTAGCAACTGAGGTTCAGAGAAGTTCAGGAACTCACCCAAGGTCACACAGCAAGGTACAGGTAAACAGATTCTCCTATAAGCCAACGATTCTCCACATCAGCACTTCTCCGCAAGAACCCAGCTCTTTCCCTCCCATCCTCCCAGCCCAGGCGCTGATCCCAGAACTCCTGGTTTCCAGCAGGCATGCATGTACTTTTGCTAATCCTGTGGGGTGGGGACTCTAGGATGTCCCAGGGGCTTCCAGATCAGAGCTGTCCCTGGGATGGCTGGCATCACCCACCCCCTCCAGTCTACCTACCCTCTACCTCCCAAGCAGCAACATCTGGCTGACAGGATGTTGTAGCTGCTGGTCACCACACAATTAACCAGGGGCCCTGGAAGTGACATTTGCCCCCTCCACAGTAATCCCAGGCTGGGTTTTTAGCTCCACTTTACAAATAAATATTCATTGGAAGGATTGATGCTGAAGCTGAAACTCCAATACTTTGGCCACCTGATGCGAAGAACCGACTCATTGGAAAAGACCCTGATGCTGGGAAAGATTGAAGGCGGGAGGAGAAGGGGACAAAAGAGGATGAGATGGTTGGGTGGCAACACCGACTTGATGGACATGAGTTTGAGTAAGCTCCAGGAGTTGGTGATGGACAGGGAAGCCTGGCATGCTGCAGTCCACGGAATTGCAGAGTTGGACACAACTGAGCGACTGAACTGAACTGAGAGAGGCTCAGTGACCCATCAAAGGTCACCTAGCCGGAAGAGGGGGAAGCTGGGAAAGAGCAGCAGCTGCCCGTGAGCTGGGCACGGGGCCGCCTGGGCTGCACCACGGAGCATGTGAGTCAAGGCCTGGAAACCTCCATGCCTTCCTCTTGGGAGGAAAGGCGCGGGCGTTGAGTTTGTCACTTAGGAGAGTGCGACTTCAGACAACAACTCGGTCTCTCGGGATCTCGGTTTGTCCACCTGAAATCGAGGGTGACGGTGCAGGAACGTGAAGGCATGTGAGCAGGTGGCCATGAAGGACCCCTCGAGGGGGTCCTGAACAACCAATATTTGGGAAGGGTGTCTTAGGAAGGGTGGGGGTCTGCTCTGGAGAAGTCCCCTGGGACCAGACTCTAAAGCGAGGGTCTGCAACCTTCAGGATCTGATGCCTAATCATTGGAGGTGCAGCTGGTGTAATAAATAATAGAAATAAATGCATAATAAATATGGTGTGCTTGAATCATCCCCAAACCATCCACTGCCCCTGGTCCGTGGAAAAAATTGTCTTCCACGAACCTGGTTCCTGGTGCCACAGAGGTTGGGGACCGCTACTCTCAAGGACATTGAAAGCTAGTAGAGAGGTCTGAATTACTGCTCTTTGTGGTAGAGACTGAGAGTTTCAAGTGGGAGGTGACATGGTCTGTCGGGGCCTTGGGAAGGCCACCCCGCTCGTTACACGGGAGAGGGCGGCCACGGGGCAGGGGGACGAGAATTGAGCAGGAAGAGCAATGAGGGGAAGGGGCTGAGCATGGAGGGGTCGTTGGGCAAGAACATCCCCTCCCTACACTCCCCACCTTCCTTTCCTATGGAATTAGATATAATCTAATTCTACCCCCGTTGGAAGTTTCGGTTTTAGTTCCATGAAAGCAACAGAGCTGGTTGTGATTAAGATAAGGAGAGAGACAGCCTCAAGGTCAGGGCAAGGACACAGCAAGTCCCTAGCCCTCCCTGCCGCCCACCTCCTGCTTCCTCTTTCCTGCAGGGCTCTTGGTCCTGACCCCTGAGAAGTGTCCACTGGGCCCTGGAATGGCCAACCGAGGACCCCTTGCAGCCCACCCGAGATTGGCTTCACTGAGTACGATGGAGGCTCACCGTAGGGGCCCCCTCACCCGCCTTCTGCCTCCCATCCCTCCAAGGTATGTGCAGACCCCAACCCCGCTAACGCTGTATACAGTCCACGCTGAAATGGTGAAGGCCCACTGGGGTGGCCACGGTAGACATGTCAGGCCATAAGGGTGAGCGGTTTCCAACTGAAGAAAGCAGGCTGGGATTCTAATGCTTGGCAGTGATGTGATTCCAGGGACGGACTCTGCTCTAAGTTATCAAAATATCCTCCAGTCCTCTTGTAAATGATTCTTTTCAGTAACAAAGTGGGGCATCTCCAAGAGCTATCTCCATGGTGCATCTGTGCTTGGTAACATTTGGCTAAGAGCTGTTAGGTGTGTGGGTGACACCTCTGGGCAGAGGTTGGGGTGACCCACATGAGAGCTATCCCTGCGATTTGGGGTGACCCAGAGCAAACTCCATCACCCACCTTCCTGGCGCGGGGAGGGATCAGGTCAAAATGAACACATTTGCAGAGACGCTAAGTGGCCCTTTGGTCTTGGTGTTAGGGGACGGTTGGAGGTTTAGTGGTTGCCAAAAGCTCCCTGCTTTTGTTTTAGCTCACTGTCCTGGTTTACGTGGGTTTCTGTACACGTGTCCGAGAGAGAGCATGTGTAAATCGGTGCGCCTACGTGAACGTGCGTGCATGTGTGTAGGGGGAGGGCTTCTCCAGTGCTTGGCAAGCAGCGCTTGTGAATTGGTTCCGCCAGGCTTTGGGCCCGGGAGGGGCTGTCTCAGCCCCACGCTCAGCGAGCTGCTGTCCCAGGGCCGGTGACGGGCTGATGGCTCCTGTGGCAGCGGGGACATCAGAAAGGGTTAAGGGGCCTGGCGGGCTGCTGCCCCAGGGGTTTGTGCCCCCTCGGTGCCCAGGGAAGAGATCGATAGGCCTTTAAAGTGATTTATAAAAATGGACGGGGAGGCAACATCCTCGCCTCAACTCCGGTGAGTCAGATCAGCATCCTTTCCCGACTATTGATCGTCCGGCTCTGTCTAAACACACATTAGCGGGGGCCAGACCGTAAAAATGATTCCTCCTCCTTCATCAAGTGGAAGGTCATCTCACCAGCTTCCCCGGAGGGGAGTGATGTCATGAATGGTCTTGTTGGAGGGAGAGGTTTTTATTAGATCTGGTGAGGCTGTTGGCATAAAGTTAATCGGAATGCCAGGCAGAGAGAGAGGCAAGGGTGAATGGAAGGGCTTTGGTGCAGCAGTTGCACTGGCGAAGACCCTCTGGCTTCTGCAGCCGCGTGCAAAAGACTTCTTTCAGAGTCTCTACCTACTGCTGGCTTCACTGGCCAACTCCTGGGTTTTTAAGGAGTTAGTGCCTTAAAAATAAGGCCAAACCCACTAATACCAGTGATACTAACATCTTCTCTTCCTATGTGCTCTTTCCAAGCCCTGCTGGCCCATCCCTGATATTTTCACATGGCCCACCCACCCTTTTCTTTCCATGGTAAGGGGAGCGGAGGTGGCTGCAGGGCTCAAGGAGGCAGGCGGGCTTAGGTGTGCAGCTCAGTTCTGACTCTTATTTCCTGTGTGATCTTAGATGAGTTGCTTCATCTCTCTGAGCTTCCATTTCCTCCTGTAAACCTGCCTGGCAGGGTGACTGTGAGTGTTACACCGTATAATTCAGGGTTTCTCAACCCATGTCTCACATGATAAATTTTGCCCTATTTGTGCACTTTTTCTACCACTCTCTAATATTCTTATTTAAGCCAATTCACCCCTGGTTTCCTCAGGGTATATGCCTAGAGGAGAGGGTGAGATGTATGGGAAGAGTAACATGGAAACTTACATTACCATATGTAAAATAGATAGCCAATGGGAATTTTCTGTATAGCTAAGGAAACTCAAACAGGGGCTCTGTATCAACCTAGAGGGGTGGGATGGGGAGGGAGATAGGAGGGAGGTTCAAAAGGGAGGGGATATATATATACCTATGGCTGATTCATGTTGATGTTCGACAGAAAACAACAAAATTCTGTAAAGCAATTATCCTTCAATTAAAAAAAATTCACTTTTTTCTACATAAATTTATTTAAAATGGAAACATTACAGTATTTTTTTAATAAAAATTTTACTGAAGCATAGTTGATTTATAATGTCTTCTTAGTTTCAGGTGTATAGCAAATTGATTCAGTTTCTTCAGATTCTTTTATCTTATAAGTTATTACAAAATATTGAGTATAGTTCCCTATGTAATACAGTAGGTCCTTGTTGCTTATCTACTTGTATATAGTTTGTTCAAGTAGCTCAGTCATGTCCAATTCTTTGTGGCCCCACCAGACTTCTCTGTCCATGGGATTTCCCAGGCAAGAATACTGGAGAGGGTTGCCATTTCCTCCTCTAGGGAATCTTCCAGACCCAGGGATTGAACCCGCATCTCTTTCATCTCCTGCACCGGCAGGCGGATTCTTTACCACTAGCTCCACCCGGGAAGTCCCTTATATGTGAAAGTGAAAGTGAAAGTGAAAGGGAAGTCTCTCAGTCGTGTCCAACTCTTTTCCACCCCGTGGACTGTAGCTCACCATGCTCCTCTGTCCATGGGATTTTCCAGGCAAGAATACTGGAGTGAGTTGCCATTTCCTTCTCCAGGGAATCTTCCCGACCCAGGGACTGAACCTGGGTCTCCCGCATTGCAGGCAGACGCTTTACTGTCTGAGCCACGAGGGAAGCCTTGTGGATAAGGGAATCCTTATATATAGTATTGCACATAACAACATTATACTATCATTATAAATGGAAGATTGGATCATGTACTATAAATACAAGGGAATAATCAAGATAAGCATACCTGCAGATGACATCAGTTTACATAGAAAATTTCAAGGAATCTACAGTAAATCTTCTAGAACTAATAACAGTGCCCAGCAAAGTTGTAGGATACAAGATAAACACACAAAAATAAATTGCATTTCTATATACTAGTAATGACTACATGGAATTGAAATAAAAAAATACAATACCCTTTATAAACACTCAAAAAAAAATACTTGGGTGTAAATTTATCAAAACGTGTACAGAACTTATATGCTGAAAACTGCAAAGTATGGATGGAAGAAATCAAAGATGACCTAAATAAATGGGAGAGACATGCTGTGTTCATGTTGGCAGACAACACACAGTGAAACATAAATTCTCTCTGAATTGATACAGAGATTTAACACAACTGCTATGGAAATTCCAGCAAAAATTTTGTAGGCAAGATGATTCTAAAATTCATATGGAAAGGCAAAAAACTAGAATATGGACAATTATTTTGAAAACGAAGAATAAAGTAGAAGAAACTAACCCTTCCCTGGTGGTCCAGTGGTTAAGACTCTGCACTCCCAATTCAGGGGACGTGGGTTTGACCCCTGGATGGGGAACTGAGATCCCACATGCTGTGCAGTGTGACCAAAAAAAAAAAAAAAAAGAATATTAAAATAAAGTAGGAGAAGTCATTTTGCCTGACTTCGAGACTTAGTCTATAGGTACAGTGAGCTGAACGATGCTAGCGTATGAACCACCTGAAAGCCCTAACAACATCGTTCATCAGACAAGTACTGAGCAAGTGCAATGAGCCCTGCCTGAGTCCCACCTGCGCTGTACAGAGAAATGGGGGCATCCCTGACTTTGAGGGGCTCCAGTCTAGTGGAGAGACAACTGGAGTGCAGAGTGTATGTGTGTGTGTGTGTGTGTGTGTGTGTGTAAGACAAGGTGGGAGGGAGGGCAAAGTGTAAACAGAGCATCACTCAAGATCTCATGCTAGGCTGAGGGACCCATATATCTTCCCGTTTTTCTTGATCTTCTTTCCTCTGTATTTTTCGTCTTCTTCTTGCTTCTTCTCAGCCCTCTTTGGGAACACTGCATTTAAGAAGAAGAGCTGGGCAGTGCAAAGGCTTTCATAACTTTCAGCAGTGCATTCTTTTGAAAAAGGTAATTTATCATGGCACCTGCAATAGACTGAATGCTTGTGTCCCCTCAGATCCACATCTTGAAGCCCTCATCTCCAACGTGGTAGAATTAAGAAGTAGGGGCTCTGGGAGGTAGATGAGAATAGTGTCCTTCTAGAAAAGACCCTGGAGTATTCCCCCATCCCTCCCATCACCTGAGGACACAACAGAAGAATGGCCAACAGAGGACCCTCAGCAGACACCGACTCTGCTGACCTTTGATATCCCAGGCTCCAGAACAGGGAGAAGTAAGTGTGTGTAAGCCCCTCATCTGCGGTGTCTTTGTCACAGCAGCACAGATGGAGTGAGACAGCACCCTGATATCTGAACCTAGTGAGAGTGCAGCCTCTGGGTAGGGTACCACCTCCTCTCTCTGTGCGAGGTAGCCCCTTGGGAGGCAGACACTGAGCTGGAGATTGGTGGGCAGGGCATTGATTAGGGATGAATACCTGTTTGGAAAAAAAAAGCTTTGACAAACCTAGACAGCATATTAAAAAGCAGAGACTTCACTTTGCCGACAGAGCTCTGTATAGTCAAAGCTGTGGTTTTTCCAGTAGTCATTTAAGGATGTGAGAGTTGGACTATAAAGAAGGCTGAACACTGAAGAATTGACGCTTTTGAATTGTGGTGCTGGAGAAGACTCTTGAGAGTCCCTTGGACTGCAAGGAGACCAAACCAGTCAATCCTAAAGGAAATAAACCCTGAATAGTCATTGGAAGGATTGATGTTGAAGCTCCAATACTTTGGCCACCTGATGTAAAGAACTGACTCCTTAGAAAAGACCCTGATGCTGAGAAAGACTGAAGACAAGAGGAGAGGGGGGCAACAGAGGATGAGATGGTGGGATGGCATCACTGACTGAATGGACATGACTTTGAGCAAACTCTGGGAGATGGTGAAGGACAGGGAAGCCTGGAGTGCTGCAGCCCATGGGGTCGCAAGGAGTTGGACATGACTGAGCGACTGAACAACCACCAACACCTGTGGGAGGCAGGAGAGGCGGGGCGGGGCAGAGGAGGGAGTCCAGCTGGGCCGCGGGCCGATAGCACCCCAGCCAGCCCGTCTGTATGGTCCTCACCCTCCGCACACCCCTGTTCTCATCAGTGTCTGATGTGGGCTGCTCTGGGAGTGGTATGCTCTTGGGTGAGGCTGATCTTGGCAGCAGAGTGGGGGTGCCCCTGAAGGGGTGACAGTCAGAGGCCATGAACCCTTTCTTAAGGGGAATCTCGGTAGTGCATCTCCACGTTCAGCCAGGCTCACCCTTGTGGTCCCCTCCTTTCTATTGAGGGACCTGCCTCTCCACACTGCCCCTGGGGAGTGGCTCCTTCAGGATTCTGGTCATTATCTTCCTGGGGGGCTCAGAAGAGCAAGGTTAGTGGATGAACTGCAACCAGTCTCCATGTGTAGCTCTCGGTGGGGGTCCCCCTGCCCCTGACCTTAGATTGCCCTCCCCTCGGTGAACCTCTGCTGGCCACAGGGTCCACTTCATGGCATGAAATGGCCTGGGACCCTGGTCACCATGAGTCTCTCAGGCTAAGGTTCTTGCAGTGATCCGTTCATCATTATAATTGAGAAAGAGAGCATGGCGGGAACCCTGGAGGAGCCCGTGGGAGGCCTCTATCTCTCCCCTTGGGGTTACTCCACCTAGAGGTGGCTGATGGCACAAAGACCTTCACACCTGGGCCACTCCCACCTGTCCATCTACCCGCCTGCACCCCAAGCCCCTTGTCCCCTGGCTTAAGGTTTTCTCTTTACAATCCCTTGTCTAGCCAGCCAAGCCATTCAACACTGCCCATGAGTCCGTATATAGTCTAACCTACACCACTTTTCCTTCTGCACAAAGTGGATGACCAGGTGCTCTACTCAAAGCTCCACCCTTTGGGAGGTTTTCTGAGGGTCCTTCCTGCAGCCACAGGTGTGATCTGAAGAAGGGGGCAGGTACAGCCATGCTCCATGATGGTGGCGGGGGAAGGTTGGGCTACCTGCTCCTGCAGCTTGCTGGCACCCACTGGTCCTGCTCACACTCCACTCCAGAGGCACACGCCCTTCTCTTTCAGGATGGACAGCTTCTGGGTGTCCCCAACCTTATGTCTTGGCGGGTCCGACAGACCCAGCTTGTTTGGGGAGCCCTGGACACCTTGGCATTTCTTAAGCTTTGACTTGGTGTTGCATCTCTGCCTGGGTCCAGTGGCCTGGCAGGATTTAATTTTTCAAAAAGCACTTAGTTTTCTGTTGTAGATGGTATGATCTGGCTGCAGACCCCCAGGAGCCTTCTGAACTGTGATTCTCTCGCCTGGGCTTGGCAGAAGATTTTCAGAGCCTCCCCTCCCACCACCAATACTTCCGATACCCTAAGACCTTCCAGGTCACACGGATGGAGTGGCCGTGTGGCTCGTATACTGCAGTCTGGTCCCCAGTGAAGTTGGCGGTGCTTTGTGTCCTCTGATACACGGGCCAGAGCAGAATTCCTGGGTGTGGAGTATCAGAAGCCTGCCAACAGGTGTGTTTTCCTCTTTGTGGCAGGAGATGTGTGTGCTTAGTCGCTCAGTCATGTCTGACTCTTTGCAACCCTGTGGACTGTAGCCCACCAGGCTTCTCTGTCCACGGGATTCTCCAGGCAAGAATACTAGACTGGGTTGCCATTTCCTCCTCTAGGGGATCTTCCAGACCCAGGGATCGAACCCGCGTCTCTTGCATCTCCTGCACTGGCAGCTGGGTTCGTTATCACTGTGTGGCAAGAGGTAACCCAACACAGTACTTTTCATTTGACCTTGGAGAGGATCTCCCATGATGCTGCTGACTGCTGGACCTCAGCACTTTCTGCTGATATGGGGTGCACCTGCTTTACCAAGGGCTCCAGTTTGAGAGCCATTTCTTACTCACCAGTGATGGGCTCCGTAGGGAAGCACCCCTGAGTTTGCTCATGCACCCACACTGGTCAAGGGCCTGCCCAGTGCAAGGTGTTGACTTAGGTTCTGGGTGTACCATAGTGAACAGAACAGACAGGGTCCTTGCCTATTAGGGCCTTCCCTCTAGTGGGGACAGAAGCATGAAACAAGCAAAGGAATAGACAAATAAATATGTGATTATAAACTGCAATAGATGTTCTGGAGGAGAACTCAGAGTAACGGGGTAGAGAATAATGTGTGTGTGTATTAAGTCACTGCAGTTATGTCTGGCTCTTTGCAACCCTATGGACTATAGCCCGCCAGGCTCCTCTGTTGAAGGGATTCTCCAGGCAAGAATACTGCAGTAGGGTTGCCATGCCCTCCTCCAAAGAGAATAATGGGAAAACATAATTTTTTTGGAGGACAGGTTGAGAAGGGATGCTAAGGAGGTGACATTTAGACTGAGGTTCGAGGCAGAGCTAGCGGAGCCTGGAGTCCTGGGGAGTGAGGAGATGCAGGACAAGGTTCCCGGCGGAGGTTCTGAGGCAGAAAAGAGCCTGGAGTATTCTCGGATCTGAAGGACATCCAGAGTGGTGAGCCCTGGGGGAGAGGGGTGGGGTGGATTTGAAGGTGAACCCCATCCTGTGATGCCTGGTGAGCATTTACAAGAAGCAGAATACTATGGGAAGAGGCATGGGCACTGCTTCAGGGTTTAAATAGGACGTGACATGACCTGATTTCATTTACAGATGTGACTCAGGTCATTGAAAGTAGAACAGACGGCAGGAGAGCATGTCAGGGTGGGCCGGTGGTCCAAGTGGGAGATGATAGAATGGACAGGCCTTGAGGATGGGGAGAAGTGTGTGGTCGAGGAAGAGAGGGGGACCAAGAAAGACTCCTGGGTTTCTGCTGCGAGAATCAAGGGTGAAGGTTGGTGCCACTTCCTGGGGCTGGTTCCAAACCGTGATTGGCCTGAAAGATTATGTCCCGGCTGCAAAGCCTGCAGTCTAGTTGGCTGACTGGTCATCCTTTTCACTGTCCATCAAGTTTGATAGAAAGGTGCCGGTGTTTACGATGGTGTGGGGCACTGGAGTTCCAGGTACAAAAATGTGAGTTTCTGGTTTAAGAAGCTGGCACACAGGTGAGAAAGGCAACAGCATTGGAAAGTGCATAACTGAATTCAATTCAGGGACCACTGGGGAGCCTGGTGCAGGTGTGGGGAGTGTAGTGCTCTCCGCAAATTCCATGGAGGGGAATTTGGGCACAGGGGGCTCTGAAGACCCAGAGATGTGCAGGCGGGGGAGATGGGTGCAGGGGGAGAGTGTTGGGCAGAGGACGCTGCCCATGCCGAGCACAGAGCCAGCACCGCCTGGCCCAGGTGGACTAGCTGGGCTTGGAGGGCGTTGCAGGACCATCAGTGGGAAGGAGGGTGCAGAAGAGGCATAAAGTCCAGTGGGTGCATACTCAGTCACTTCAGTTGTTTCTAACTCTCCTAATCCCATGGACTGCCATGCGCCTCCGTCCATGGGATTCTCCAGGCAAGAATACTGGCGTGGGCGCCATGCCCTCCTCCAGGGGATCTTCTTCCAGCGATCAAATGCTTGTCTTTTATGTTTTCTGCATTGGCAGGCAAATTCTTTACCATAGAGCGACCAGGGAAGTCCATGAAGTCCAGGCTTGCTGTCTTTTGCTTGTTTTTTTAAAATAGCATCTCAGGGTACAGAGAGAAAACACATGCATCTCTCCGAGCTGGTAAATCAGAAAGTGCTTCCGGTATTGTTCAGATGAGGAGGGATGCTCGAGGTTGTGGCAGACGAGCAGGTCGGAGGCACTGCCCTGCCCCGCGTGGAAACTTCCTCCACTGAGTCTCCCTCTGCCTCCCAGTTCACTCTGTGGGGAGAGGCTGACGTGAACATGTTAATCCAGCCCCGTCTGGTTCTTTTCCAACCAAAGCTTCAATATGCATCTGATCTCAGGATATTGGATTTTTCTTTGAGGAAAGAAATAAATGACTTATCTGGGGAATAAGCCCAGAGTTCGCTCCATGCATCGCACATGCTCTATATTGGGCTAAAATAAAGTTTGCTGATTCTCATGTAAATCTCTAAAGCCTGAGTGTCATAATATGAGTATTTTATGTGCCAGGTGAGTGGGCTGCATCCCCAGAAAAGAAAGAAAGAAGGCAAGGAAGAGAGATTAGTGATTGTATCCAAGGAGAAAGGGAACCAATTCAAGTACTTTTAGTGCCTCTAGCTTCTTGATGCGATGGACGAGGAATCTGATTCCCTCTGAGAAGCAGTCCTTTTGGTTTATATTTGGAATTGATCTTGAAGTCTGGCAGATATGTTCTTTTTGTCGCTGCCGCGTTTCTTTTCCACCTTCCTTAAGCCTGACAAAATGATGCTTCATAAAATCCTAGCGGTTTTTGCTTCTTTCCTGTGTGGCTTGTGCAGCACGGGTAAGAGAATAAAGTACCGTGCTGGCTGCATCTATTCACTGGGTGACTGGTTTTGGCAAATGGGTCCTTCAGAGAATCCTGCTCATATTGCGATGGGTCCGAGGAGTGAAAAGCAAGGAAGGCCCACCACAATCTTCTCAGTATGATTCTTGGTTAGGAGGAAAAAGAGGTGTCTTTTCTGATTTTAAAGCCAGTGGGAAAATTTCAGGGCTTAGCAAATACAAACCAAGAATCCAGGTGAGTTCCAGAGGGTGATTTTAGCTGATGTCAAATGCATACCTTGTTAGACGGTATGGATGTGTCCTCAACTTTATCTTGGACACAGAAGTCTAGAGTCAGAAGGTCTTTTGATACATTTAATCAATTCCCTTGTTCTGTTGATGAGAAAACAGAGCTGGGCAAGCAAAGTGATTTACCCACTGTCAGAGTGAGCTGGGTTTGAGAACAGTCTATCACCAGCTGTAACAGGTTGTATTTCCAAAGATGGATGCAGTCACGTCTCCCAACCCATAAGTTCTTCTGCAGAGCACATTTGCTACCCTTCCCAATGTGGGATTATGTTGGGACTGCCTTGATCAGTAGGCTAAGGCAGAAATGATACTGTGTCACTTCTAGGCAGAGCCCTTAATGGTCTGCTGCTTTCCCTTCTGGCTTTTGGGAATGTTTACTCTGGGTGTTCTTTCTCTTTGAACCAAGGCACCATAATGTGAGAAGTCCAAGTCACATGGAGAAGCCATGTGTATCTTTTCCCGTGGACCTCCAGCAGGGGCTTTCAGCCCTCTGGGGGTACCATCTTGGATGTCCAGCACAGTTGAGCTTTCAGATGAGTACTGTTCCAGCTGAACCAAGAGAGAATCACCCAGTTCAACTCAATGAACCATCCCAAGTGTGATGGTTAATAATAAAGTATTGATTTAAATGACTAGTTTTCAGGTTCTTGTTAAGCTGCAGTGGTTAATGGGAGCACTGCTCATAATGCTAATACGCAAACTCATACTTGAATATCACTCTATGATTTTACCGACTACTCTCTCATTTATTCTAAAATCCAGTGTTTTTCTAGTGCAAAGTCATGACTCATTAGTGGATCATAAGGTCATTCTAGTGGGCTGCAAAAAATTAAATCAAACTGAATAGACTTTATCAGAGTGCATGACACACAGAAGGGTAAGAATTGTGAAATATTTGTTTCAACTCTGTGTGTGTGTTCTAGATTTTGTTGTCAGTAGAATATATTTCTTACTGTGGATAGCAGTCCAAAATGTTAGGAAAACATTGTTCTAATTTGAGTCTCATTATGGCTTTGACAAACAAGCAGGGGAGGTTTCGTGATCTCCTTTTCCTCAATGAGGAAACCAAAATCAGACCTCACTAATGTGGCAGATCTGGGCTTTTCCTCATCTGTCATCCAACTCCAACCTCTCACGCTGCCTTCTTCTCTTTCTTAAAATAGTAAAAATCTTTCATCCCTTGAGCTGGTCTGTGTGTCCATTTATGTGCATGCCCTGTATTTGGCCTTCACTGTGCTAAGGATTGTACAACCAACTCTTAGAGGTGTCTGTTGTTATTCAATCACTAGGTCATGTCCAACTCTTGGCGACCCCATGGACTGCGGCACGCCAGGCTTTCCTGTCCTTGGCTGTCTCCTTGAGTTTGCTCAAATTCATGTCCATTGAGCCAGTGATGCTATCTCACCCTCTGCCACCCTCTTCTTTTGCCTTCAATCTTTCCTAATGTCAGTCTTTTCCAATGAGCTGGCTCTTCACATCAGGTGGCCAAAGTATTGGAGCCTCAGCATCAGTCCTCCCAGTGTACAGTCAGAGGTCCTCTAAAGATGTCCTTTTTACAGGTGAGGAAGTCAAGATTCAGAGAGGCTGCATAAGGTGGCCAGGGCCATGCTTCCAGTAGGTGACAGAGCCAGAATCCAAATCTGTGTAAGCTGGCCCCATGTCTACATGCTCAACCATTAAACCAGGTTCTTCTCTCTGGGAAAATTTTTGTGCGAAGCGGAAGCTTCGGAGGCTGGAGCGCGGTGGCTCCCATGTCCTGTGGGGGCACACACATTCAGAGTTGCCACCTGTCCTTGCCTTGGAGAGGGGCCAGGCCTTTCTCAGTGCCTGGGAGGGAGAGCGTTATCTGGCAAACCACTTTCCTTCTTGTTTACAAGATGAGAATCAACTCCGTGGTTAAATAGTTGATGTTGGCAGAAGACTTCAGATAAGAAAGTCTGTGTGATTTTGGAGGCCCGTTTCCTTTCCCTCTTGCTTTACTTTCACTTCTGCCTGTTTACTTGTCGACTAGAAGTCCTTCAAGGAGAAAAAGACTGGCCAACGAACAGTCCCTGTTCCTTGGTTTCCTTGCCTGGAAAAAAGTAAGAGCGTGGATTGGCTGAATACAGTGGTTCTCAGCTGGGAGCAGTCTTTACTCCCAGGGGACATTGGGCAGTGCTTGGAGACACTTTGGGTGGTCACGACTTATAGGAGGATGATATTGACATCTAATAGACAGAAGAATGGATGGTACTAGATATTCTGCTACAAACCGGACATTCCCCACAGCAAAGTAGTATCAGCTTTAACTGTCAATAGCACCAAGACTGAGAAACCTGGATTAATTTCTTAATGCAAACATTCTGGCTTATTGAGGGCCTGCCACATGCCAGGTGAAAACAAAAACATGGTCTCTGGTCTCAAGGAGCTTGTAATTCAGTGGGAACGTCAAATGCGTGAATCCATTCAGAAATGATCACTGCCAGAAGGGAGGTGGATGGGTTGTGGAGACACATTGCACTGATGGGCCAAGTGCTTAGTGAGATACTGAGGACTTCACAGAGGAGGCGCCCCTGGGATTGGACCCCAGGGGGCCAGGGAAAGGAGGAGTAAGGCAGATGGGAAGGCAGGCAAGCATGGGGTGCACCCAAGGTGATGGAGTGTGGGGTTCCTGGGAGATGAGCGTGGAGAGACGAGGAGGGGCCAGGACTGTCCCTCCTGCCTTGGGGCCTTAGAACCTGCTGCTCTCTGCCTGGAAGGTTTAGCAGTGGTCACCCAGCTTTCTCATCTCTTTGGTCTCCACCCAAATGTCACTTCTTTGGGAAGCCTAGGATTCCTAACATTTATCTCAGCTTGTAATGTGATGTTTATTTTCTGAGGACTTGACTATCATCTGGGCACTTCTGCCCATACCACCCATTTACAATGGCTTTCCCTCTTTGTAGAAACAGGCTCTACAGGTCTCTCTGAGGTCCTTTAAGCTCCTCCCACCTAGAGCAGCCAATCACATGTCTTCTCTCATGTATTTTAACTTCAGTGAGCTGCCTTCCAGGTAAAGCCAAACACTGAGCTCAGCACCCTGGGGCCTCCGTCCTTTGGGATTTGGCTCCAGCCTCCTGTTCCAGATCATTCCACCTCTAGCTCCTCACTTCTTGGTTTCAGTCACCCCACTCTTCTCACACAGGCCCAGGGAGGCCGTCTGCTCTCCTACATCTGAGCTTTAGCCTGAAAAGCTCTGCATGTGCAACCTGCTTCTGGTTAAGTTGGTGGCTTCCTTGCATCTACCTTGCTGACTCCTCTTCCAGGAAGCCCTCTCTCTTTCCCCCAGGACTGAGTTAGGTGCCCTTCCTCTCTGTGGTCAGAGTTCCTGGGCTTACCATGGTTTTGCACATTTGTTGCATTGAAGTTGTCTCCAGGAGAGGCTGGGTGGTGTTCAGGCAACCAGCACGGAAGCTGGCATATCCATCTGTGCATTTAATGGGCAGAGCCACAGATGCCAGTTCCTCCCAGCTAATTCCTGGATCCGGCTGAGGACAGATCTAGGCTCCTTGGGAGCCTCCTTATATCAGGAAAATCCTCCGTGGTCCTGGAAACCCATGTTCTTATCTCCTTCCATGCAAATTTATAATGAAACCTATAATTCCCAGCTGCTTCTGCCCACAGTGATGCTAGAATTGAGGCCAAGCTAATGTTTCTGTGATTTAGTGGCACCAAATAGAAAGAACATTAAAAAAAGAAAAAAATATAAAAATGACCAATGCAATTCTTGAATGATTCCATTACATGTGTGCTTTGACTGGACATTTGGGGTGAAGATGTTGAATTGCTCAAATTTACACTGTTCAGTATTCACAGTAAAATGGTGAGTTTAATGATGGATATTTGCCATAGAAAACTCTTAGCTGAACAGATATGTGCACCTCAATGTTCATTACAACATTATTTATAATAGCTAAGACATGGAAGCAACCTAAATGTACATTGACAGATGAATTGATAAAGAAGATGCAGTCTGTTTTATGTGTGTGTGTGTGTATATATATATATAATGC
The DNA here is from genome assembly GCF_029378745.1 of Bos indicus. Classification (NCBI taxonomy): domain Eukaryota; kingdom Metazoa; phylum Chordata; class Mammalia; order Artiodactyla; family Bovidae; genus Bos; species Bos indicus. Next base: position 64,091,002 of record NC_091780.1, on the reverse strand, counting down.
CATTTGCAGCATCATGGATGAACCCAGAGATTACAATATTAAGTGAAGTAAGTCAGAAAGACAAAGACAAGTATCATATGATATCACTTAATTGTGGAATTTAAAAAATGATACAAATGAACCTATTTACAAAACAGGTTATAAACTTATGGTTCACAAATGAGGAAGGAGGAGTAAATTAGGAATTTGAGAGTAACATATACACATTACTTTGTGTAATATAAAGCAGATAAATAGCAAGGTCTTACCATATAGCACAGGGAAATATGTTTAATATCCTATAATGGAAAAGAAAAAGAAATGATGGATATTCATAGTGATCATCAAGGCATTGGACAGGCTTGTCTATCAGATGTGTTTCTAGCTCTTAAAATCCCAGCAACAGAACACACAGGCTGACTTTGCACTCTCACCTCCATCACTTCCCAGGCATATGATAAAGTCCTAATAAATGTTAGTGATGGGGTGTCAGGCATCTTGTTAGACACTGGGAGTTTAGAATATAAATTATATCTGATTTCTGCCTTCAAGGAGCTCATTGTCTTATAGGAAATTTATGATATATACGTACTCTAAAATTAACATATGTAATATTTATTTATATATTAATGTTAGTATGTATTAAACATATATATTTAATTCTAGACAGTCAGTGTGAAATGCAGAAAACTAGAGCAAACTGAGAAGTTTCAAAACAGGATAGATAAATTCTACCTGGAAGAGTTTAGAGAATGTGGGAGAGATCATATTTGATTTGCATCCTGAAAAATTATACACTTGAAAAAAAGTTACTCCTGTAACATCTTGAGACACAGAGTTGAAGGTAAGGGTACTCCAGGTAGGGAGGATAGCCTGAGAAAATGTCCAGAGGCAAAAAAATAAGGTCATGAAGACATCACTATGTTTTCTTCTAGAATATTTCTAATTTTAGGTTTTATATTTAGGTCGATGATCCATTTTGAGTTAATTTTTATATATGGTATGTGGTATGGATTGAGGTTACTTTTTGCTTTACAGATTCCATATAGATCCAATATTTCCAGCATCATTTATTGTATCATGCTCTTTAAAAAGATCATCCAGTTGGTGATGTTTAGACCTTTTAAATATGATTATTGATATAGACTTAAACCTATCATCTTGCTATTTCATTTTTTTTTATTGGTCCAGCCTGTTGTTTTTATTTTCCTCTGTTCTGCCTTATTTTGGATCAACTGAGTATTTTTAGGATTACCTTTTGTCTCCTTTGTTGAATTATTAGCCTTAACTATTCATCACTTCATGGGAAATAGATGGGGAAACAGTGGAAACAGTGTCAGACTTTATTTTTTGGGGCTCCAAAATCACTGCAGATGGTGACTGCAGCCTTGAAATTAAAAGACGCTTACTCCTTGGAAGGAAAGTTATGACCAACCTAGATAGCATATTCAAAAGCAGAGACATTACTTGGCCAACAAAGGTCCGTCTAGTCAAGGCTATGGTTTTTCCAGTGGTCATGTATGGATGTGACAGTTGGACTGTGAAGAAGGCTGAGCACCGAAGAATTGATGCTTTTGAGCTGTGGTGTTGGAGAAGACTCTTGAGAGTCCCTTGGACTGCAAGGAGATCCAACCGGTCCATTCTGCAGGAGATCAGCCCTGGGATTTCTTTGGAAGGAATGATGCTAAAGCTGAAACTCCAGTACTTTGGCCACCTCATGGGAAGAGTTGACTCATTGGAAAAGACTCTGATGCTGGGAGGGATTGGGGGCAGGAGGAGAAGGGGACGACAGAGGATGAGATGGCTGGATGGCATCACTGACTCGATGGACGTGAGTCTAAGTGAACTCCGGGAGTTGGTGATAGACAGGGAGGCCTGGCGTGCTGCGGTTCATGGGGTCTCAAAGAGTCGGACACAACTGAGCGACTGACCTGAACTGATTTATTTGAATTTTATCATAGTCTAATTTGAAGTGATACTTTGTGTCTCTAAGTACACTATAAGAATTTTGTAATAAGACAATTCCATGTCTACCCATCTCACCTGGGTACGACTGTTGTCCTATATTTTACTTTTTACTTCCTATAAACTCCACACTGCACTGTTATTATTGTTACTTAAATCATCAATAATTTAAAGAGAATTAAATCATAAGAAAAACATCTTATACATTTACCTCCATATTTACCATTTCTGATATTTTTTATTTTTATTTTTTTGTATCGTATTTCCACCTGCTATATTTTTCCTTGTGTCTGATGAAGATACATTTTTGGCTTTTGCATGTCTTCCAAAGTATTGATTTCCCTTCATTCTTGGAAGATATTTTTGCTGGTTATAGAACTCTAGGTTGACAATTTGTTTTTCTTCCCTGTGTTCTAGCAGGTATCACTTCTGACAACAGCATGTTGCTGTTACAGCCTTTACTCTTCTGTTTGTCTTAGCTTTTCTTTTGTCCTCCTACTGCTTTTTTTGGGACTCTCTAAACTGAAGTATAGTTGATATACACTGTTACGTAAATTAAAGGTGTAAATAGAGTGATCTACAATTTTTAAAAGTTGTATTCCTCTTACTGCTTTTGAGAGTTTTCTCTTTATTATTGGTTTTGGACAATTTGTTGTTTGGTATAGTTTTATTCATGTTTCTTGTGCTTGACATTCATGGAACAACTTGGATCTGTAAAATATAGTTTTCATCCGATTCAAGGAACATTTCAGCCATAATTTTTTCAAAAAAATTTGACCCTACTCTTCCTCATCTTCTGGGAATACAATTTCAAACACAACTCTTTGATGCATCATTAATTATTTTCCTCTATGCTTCATTTTGTATAGTTTCTATTTTGTGTCTTTAAATTCACTGTTTTGTTCTTCTTCAAGGTCTAATCTGCATATAAAGAATATCGTGAATTTTCTGTCTCAGGTGTTATAGTGTTAATCACTAGAAACTCTATTCTGTTGTTTTTATTGGTCATACTTTTCTACTTCTTTGCATGATTGGTAAATTTTACTTGGTTGCCAGACATTGTGAATTTGACCTTGTTTGGGGCTAGATATTTTTTATTTTTATATTTTTGAAATTTGCTATGTGACACTGTTAATTTACTTGACAATATTTTGATCTTCTCATATTTTTCTTTAAGCTTTGTTAGGGAGGGTCAGACTAGTATTTAATCCAAAAATAATCTAATTGTTTTTCTCTACAAACCCCAAACCTTTCTAATTGCTCTACCCAATAGCCCATGAGTTATGAGGCTTTCCAGTCTGGTGGGTGGGAATGGGACTAGTCCTGGCTCTGGGTGAGGGCCAGGCACCAGTTCCTCTAACCCCATTGGATGGTTCCCTCCTCAGCCTTGGGTAGTTTCCTTACATACATGCCTTGGTCCACACTTAGCTGACGTTCTGGGAGCACTCTGCACATCATCTCTGGAGTTCTCTCTCACTGCAGCCGTCTTCTCTTCATCCTCTGTTCTGCAAACTCTGTCCGCTTTATTCTCCTTTGTTCTTAGCTCCATTTCCTCAACTCTTCCTGTGAACTCTCAAGGCAGTAAACTAGAACAGTCGTGCCACTCAGCTTCCTTTGTTCCTCACCTCACTGAGACCACTGTCCTTTATTTGCTCGATGTCCTTCATGGTCTTGAAAACCTTTGATATATTTGATAAATATGTAAATAAATTTTGATGGTCTTTGGCAGCAAAATAGATCCAGTCTCTGCTATTCCATCTTGGTTGGAGTAAAAATTCTCCCAGAATTTAAAAAAATGTCTCTAATGAAACTAGTCAGATCTCTCTCCACCACTGGCATCTCCTCCGCCATCCTAGTTTGGCCACTTCCATCTTTTGCTTGTACGATGCAGTCACTTCCTGTGTGCTTTCCCATCTCTACCTCAGCCTCTCTCCAGTCCCTTCTTGTGTAGTAATGGATTTGACCTTGCTCAGAGTGAGTCTTGCCTTTGCCCTCAGTTCCTCCAGGAAATGTCTGAGCCTTGATGGGAGTGTCCTTGTTTCCCTGGGGACTTTGGGCTACACCAGAGGTGTGATTTAGGGTGGGAACGTTGGCTCACAAGGCATCAGCTTAACCTTTGGTGGGATGGGCAGAATGAGCGCAAGTAAGGAGTATGGATACAAAGGCTTGGGTGAGCTTCACGGGTTGGTAACATTCTTGCATATTGTCACACACTGATGCTGGAAATGGTTTGTCATCTCTGACTCCATGGACAGAGGACAACTGGAATTTCTGCATTTGGAACCTTCTGATGCCAAAATCTAGGCCTCTAGGCACCAGTGCTGAATTAAATCTTGGAGACAGAGTTTTGGGTGAAGTAGAAGAGAATAGCTCTATTGCTTTGCCAGGCAAAGGGGGACAGAGCAGGCTCATTCCCTCAAAAACTGTGTTCCAAGCCAGGGGGTATTTGGTGAGGACTTTTATAGCAAAGGTTCAAGGTGGAGTTGCTAATAAGGATCAAGATGTGTGCAGAGTCTGCACTCTTTTAATCTGGGCTCAGATGATCTCTTGATGAGTTTCTGCGGTTCTCAAGGTTTTTAAACTTTGACTTTCTCTGGAATGAAGAATGCTTCATCAAGTAGTTAACATCTTCCATTTGGTGTGGGTTTTAGTTCTGTAGAAGAGCTCAAAGACAATGTTAAGGCTCCCCCCATCCCTTAGGGGAGCCGGAACCCCGCCGCCAGGTTGCACTGCTGTTTCTCGGCTTCTCTCCACCCCTCCCACCTTGGTTCTGCATCCCTTCCCTTCCCTCATCAGCAATTGTTTAAACTGCCCTTTGGAACTCAGGGAAGGTCATGGGGCCTAACTGAAGCCTATTTCCTAAACAAGTAACAGGGGACACAGAAAGGCTTCAGTACCCAGCAGCCCCACAGTGTCCTGTTTGGTTTCACTTCCTGGTCTCAGACCTGCATGCTTCTTCCTTTGGCTGATTTTAATCTCTGTCCTTTAGCTGTAATAAAAAATAACCACGAATTTAATAGCTTTCATTGACTTCCGTCTCTTTAATGTATTATCTATGAATGGGCTTGGGGATCCCCCAATTTTTAAAGACTCTCAGATATGATGGCAATCCTCTTCCCTTTAAAATTCTTTTTAATGCAATTGCTTTATCATTTAAAAAGGAAAAAAAATTGATATGCTCCTCTCTTGTTTAAACCCTTTGGTGATTTACTGACACAGAGTTAAGAGCAAACTCTTCAACATGGCCCTTGCAAACCTCTGACCTGCCTCCCTCACCTTGCTCCCTGTTACCCCCAATCCATTGCTGCTTTCTTTTTCTGTTTCTTCATTCTCTTGCTCTACCTTCATTTTCTAGTTAACTCAACTGGCTTTTAAATTGTTACCAAACTCAGGTTCAGCTCCTTGCCACTTGAAAGCCAATACTCTAGAGACAAGTGTTGGTTGGAGTAGGAAAGTTTGTTTTATTCAGGAATTCAGCAACCTGAGGAGAAGGTGGACTCATGTCCAGGAACCAGCTCTGAAGATTCTAAGAATCATGAAAATTTTTAAAGAGAGAAAGGGGAAGTTAGTCACAGTTAATCATTTGGGGAGTGGGGTCAGAGTCTGCCTCATCTTTTACTATGTGCAGACTTTCTTCAGATTGATTGGTGGTGAGGTGACAGAGCAGTGCTCCAGGAGTCCTGTGCTCAGTCAGAAGTTTCCATCCTCCACTTGGGTAGGGGTCTTAGTTCCTGTAGAAGGACTCAAAGATATTGTTATGTATATCCCTTGAGCACAGAAATGGAATGGACTTAACAGAAGCAGAAGATATTAAGAAGAAGTGGCAAGAATACACAGAAGAACTATACAAAAAAGATCTTCATGACCCAGATAACCACAATGTTGTGATCACTTACCTAGAGCCAGACATCCTGGAGTGTAAAGTCAAGTGGGCCTTAGGAAACATCACTGCAAACAAAGCTAGTGGAGGTGATGGAATTTCAGTTGAGCTATTTCAAATCCTAAAAGATGATGCTGTGAAAGTGCTGCACTCAATGTGCCAGCAAATTTGGAAAACTTAGCAATGGCCACAGAACTGGAAAAAGGTCAGTTTTCATTCCACTCCCAAAGAAGGGCAATACTAAAGAGTATTCAAACTACCTCACAGTTGCACTTATCTCACACACCAGCAAAGTAATGCTCAAAATTCTCTAAGCTAGATTTCAACAGTATGTGAACTGAGAACTTCCAGATGTCCAAACTGCATTAAGAAAAGGCAGAGGAACTAGACATCAAATTGACAACATCTGCTGGATCACAAAAAAACCAAGAGAATTTAAGAAAAACATTTACTTCTGCTTCATTGACTATGCCAAAGCCTTTGACTGTGTAGATCACAACAAACTATGGAAAATTCTGAAAGAGATGGGAATACCAGACCACCTTACCTGCCTCCTGAGAAATCTGTATGCAGGTCAAGAAGAGACAGTTAGAATTGGACATGAAACAATGGACTAGTTCCAAATTGGGAAAAGAGTACATCAAGGCATATGTTGTCACCCTGCTTATTTAACCTATATGCAGAGTACATCAAGTGAAATGCCAGGCTGGATGAAGCACAAGCTGGAATCAAGATTGCCAGGAGAAGTATCAATAACCTCAGATATGTAGATGACACCACCCTTATGGCAGAAAGCAAAGAAAAACTAAAGAGCTTCTTGATGAAAGTGAAAGAGGAGAGTGAAAAAGCCGGCTTAAAACTCAACATTCAAAAAATGAAGATCACGGCATCTGGTCCCATCACTTTATGGCAAGTAGATGGGGAAACAATGGAAACAGTGACAGACTTTATATTTTTGGGCTCCAAAGTCACTGCAGATGGTGCCTGCAGCCATGAAATTAAAAGACACTTGCTCCTTGGAAGAAAAACTATGGCCAAACTAGACAGCATATTAAAAAGCAGAGACATTATTTTACCAACAAAGGTCTGTCTAATCAAAGCTATGGTTTTTCCAGTAGTCATGTATGGATGTGAGAGTTGGATCATAAAGAAAGCTGAGTGCCAAAGAATTGATGCTTTTGAACTGTGGTGTTGGAGAAGACTCTTGAGAGTCCCTTGGACTGCAAGGTGATCAAACCAGTCAACTCTAAAGGAAATCTGTCCTGAATATTCATTGGAAGGACTGATACTGAAGTTGAAGCTCCAATACTTTGGCCACATGATGAGAAGAATTGACTCATTAGAAAAGACCCTGATGCTGGGAAGGACTGAAGAAAGGAGGAGAAGGGGATGACAGAGGATAAGATGATTGGATGGCATCACCGACTCAATGGACATGAGTTTGAGCAAACTCTGTGAGTTGGTGATGGACAGGGAAGCCTGACATGCTGCAGTCTATGGGATTGCAAAGAGTCAGACATGGCTGAGTGACTGAACTGAACTTAACTGAGGAGGAATCAGGACCCTGCATCATGTTTCTTGATTGGTCCTCCTTTATTTCTGCATTCCCTCACTTCCCTAATTAGAAACTGTTTGTATCTGCCGTTTGGACTCAGGGAAGGTCTGTGAGCCTGAAAATTTTTTCCTAACAAACAAGAAACAGGGGATACAGAGGGCTTTTTTACCCAGAAGGATCCCACAAGGTCCTGCTCAGCTTCAAAATTTCAGTCCTCTTGGGCTGGCAAGTACCTCCCTTTCACAGACCATGTACTTCTTCAATGGTTCTTGGATTCTCCTTATCCCTTAGGAGGTTGCAGCCCACTCTGCTGAAAGCAGTCAACCTGGTATGTGAAAGATGCTGTTTGTGTACATGGAGGCCACTCAGTTCTCAGCAGAGGCTGGTCCGGTGAGTGCTGAAAAAGCTCTTTTAATTAACACTGGTTGAAGGTTTAAAGATGGGCTTGAAGCCCAGAAGAATTTTGACCCCAGGGCCCCTAGTTAATTAAAGAAAGCAATGTTCCCAGAATGAGGCATTTCCTCTTCTTGGTACCCACCTTCCCTCAATTCTCAATGAGGAAGTGGAGTGGGGACTCTGAGTCATATTTCTGGGTCAGATTTCTCACTCTGTCACCACCTTCTTTGAAGATTTTGGGCAAGATACTTCCCATAAGGGCCTCTGGTTGCTTCTGTGGAAAAGGAAGAGTTTTAACTAGCTCTGTGGTTCCCACCAATTTGACCACAAATGTCCCCTTTTATTTTTCCTTCCTTTGTGAGCATCAATCATGTTGCAAATGACAAAGAAACTTGAGTCTGGGTTGTTGGTGTGGTCTTATGGTCTAACTAGGTCATACTGGGTGTCACTCCCTGGGTCAGATAACAGGGATACAGGGATGGGTCCACAGCCACAGGGAGCCCACACTGTTCTGGGAAAGATGAGCACAACAAGTGGAGACACTCAATAGGAGCAATAGGGCTTAGTGGGGCTAGTGGAGGGAAACTTCAAGCTGACCCTGTGGAAAAATAGGAGTGTCAGGTGAGCAAGGGCATTCTTAAGTCCCGCTAGGTCTAGGCAGATGGGATGCTGTGGGCAGGTAGACCTTCTGTATTGTTGTCAAGTGCCCAGGAGCTCTTCCATATAGATCCCAGGTGGCTTGGGAAACACTGAGGCAGATGTTTCCTGAAGCCAGGACGTTAGGAATTGCTGTGATGTTGGGCAAGTCATGTCAGCTTGGTTTTCTCCCCAGTGCATAGACTTCTACCGTGTGCTTGAGTTCACATGCTGCTGTAAGGTTTTGTCTTCCTGCCAGTTAGCGACAGTCAACACAGTCCTTGGAAGATGGGCTTCCACAGCTGCGTATAAAATCCCAGGCCCCATAGACCTTGGTCAGCTGTGTGGCCCTCTCTAAGACTCACATGTCATGCTGATCTTTTAGGTACTTACAAATGTAGGGAGGCAGGAGGGGCATCCACTGTTTGCTGAGCACCCACCAGGTGGCATTCAGTAGATCATATAATTCCCCTAAGTGGAGAAGGTGGGGTTTGCTCATTTGAGAGGTGAAGGTAGGAAGGTGTAGTGAGGTCCTCTTATCCTTATTCATCAGAGGACAGACAGAATGAAAACCACAGTCACAGAAAATGAACCAAACTGATCACATGGACCACAGCCTTGTCTAACTCAATGAAACTCTGAGCCAGGCTGAGTAGGGCCATCCAAGATAAACCGGTCTTGGTGGAGAGTTCTAACAAAACGTGGTCCACTGGGGAATGGGATGGCAAACCACTTCAGTATTCGTGTCTTGAGAACCTCATGAACAGTATGAAAAGGCAACAAGATATGACACTGAAAGATGAACTCCCCAGGTTGGTAGGTGCCCAAAATGCTACTGGAGAAGCATAGAGTAATAGCTGCAGAAATAAAGAAGAGGCTGAGCCAAAGCAAAAACAATGCCCAGTTGTGGATGTGACTGGTGATGGAAGTAAAGTCCAATGCTATAAGGAACAATACTGCATAAGAACCTTGAATGTTAGGTCCATGAATCAAGGTAAATTGGAAGTGGTCAAACAGGAGAGGGCAAGAGTGAACATCAACATTTTAGGAATCAGACAACTAAAATGGACCAGAATGGGTGAATTTAATTCAGATGACTATTACATCTACTACTGTGGGCAAGAATCCCTTAGAAGAAATGGAGTAGCCCTCATAGTCAACAAAAGGGCCTGAAATGCAGTATTTGGGTGCAGTCTCAAAAACAACAGAATGATCTCTGTTCCTTTGCAAGGCAAACCACTAAATATGATAGTCTATGCCCCAACCTATTTGGAACCAGTCTGTTGTTCCATGTCCAGTTCTAACTGTTGCTTCCTGACCTGCATACAAATTTCTCAAGAGGCAGATCAAGTGGTCTGGTATTCCCATCTCTTGAAGAATTTTCCACAGTTTATTGTGATCCACACAGTCAAAGGCTTTGGCAGAGTCAATAAAGCAGAAATAGATGTTTTCCTGGAACTCTCTTGCTTTTTCCATGATCCAGCGGATGTTGGCAATTTGATCTCTGGTTCCTCTGCCTTTTCTAAAACCAGCTTGAACATCAGGAAGTTCACGGTTCACGTATTGCTGAAGCCTGGCTTGGAGAATTTTAAGCATTACTTTACTAGTGTCTGAGATGAGTGCAATTGTGTGGTAGTTTGAGCCTTCTTTGGCATTGCCTTTCTTTGGGATTGGAATGAAAACTGACCTTTTCCAGTCCTGTGGCCACTGCTGAGTTTTCCAAATTTGCTGGCATATTGAGTGCAGCATTTTCATAGCATCATCTTTCAGGATTTGGAATAGCTCAACTGGAATTCCATCACCTCCACTAGCTTTGTTTGTAGTGATGCTTTCTAAGGCCCACTTGACTTCACATTCCAGGATGTCTGGCTCTAGGTCAGTGATCACACAATCGTGATTATCTTGGTCATGAAGATCTTTTTTGTACAGTTCTTCTGTGTATTCTTACCATCTCTTCTTAATACTGGGAGAAATATCAACAACCTCAGATATGCAGATGACACCACCCTCATGGCAGAAAGTGAAGAGGAACTAAAAAGCCTCTTGATGAAGGTGAAAGTGGAGAGTGAAAAAGTTGGCTTAAAACTCAACATTCAGAAAACGAAGATCATGGCATCCGGTCCCATCACTTCAGGGGAAATAGATGGGGAAACAGTGGAAACAGTGTCAGACTATTTTTCTGGGCTCCCAAATCACTGCAGATGATGACTGCAGCCATGAAATTAAAAGACGCTTACTCCTTGGAAGGAAAGTTATGACCAACCTAGATAGCATATTCAAAAGCAGAGACATTACTTGGCCAACAAAGGTTCGTCTAGTTAAGGCTATGGTTTTTCCTGTGGTCATGTATGGATGTGAGAGTTGGACTGTGAAGAAGGCTGAGTGCCGAAGAATTGATGCTTTTGAACTGTGGTGTTGAAGAAGACTCTTGAGAGCCCCTTGGACTGCAAGGAGATCCAACCAGTCCATTCTGTAGGAGATCAGCCCTGGGATTTCTTTGGAAGGAATGATGCTAAAGCTGAAACTCCAGTACTTTGGCCACCTCATGCAAAGAGTTGACTCATTGGAAAGGACTCTGATGCTGGGAGGGAATGGGGGCAAGAGGAGAAGGGGACGACAGAGGATGAGATGGCTGGATGGCATCACTGACTCAATGGACATGAGTCTGAGTGAACTCCGGGAGTTGGTGATGGACAGGGAGGTCTGGTGTGCTGTGATTCATGGGGTCGCAAAGAGTCGGACACGACTGAGCGACTGATCTGATCTGATCTGATGCCCCCACCATTAATGCTGAAGAAGCTGAAGTTGAAGGGTTCTATGAAGACCTACCGGAGAAGGCAATGGCATCCCACTCCAGTACTCTTACCTGGAAAATCCCATGGACAGAGGAGCCTGGTAGGCTGCAGTCTATGGGGTCTCGAAGAGTCGGACACGACTGAACGACTTCACTTTCACTTTTCACTTTCATGCATTGGAGAAGGCAATGGCAACCCACTCCAGTGTTCTTGCCTGGAGAATCCCAGGGACGGTGACGCCTGATGGGCTGCCATCTATGGGGTCGCACAGAGTCGGACACGACTGAAGCGACTTAGCATCAGCAGCAGCAGCATGAAGACGTATAAGATCTTCTAGAACTAACACTAAAAGAGATGTCCTTTTCATCTTCAATTCAGTTTGGTTCACTTGCTCAGTCTTGTCTGAATCTTTGCAGTCCCATGGACTGCAGCATGCCAGGCTTCTCTGTCCATCACCAACTCCCAGAGCTTTCTCAAACTCATGTCCATCATGTCAGTGACGCCATCCAACCATCTTATCCTCTGTTGCCCCCTTCTCCTCCTGCCTTCAATCTTTCCCAGTATCAATGTCTTTTCCAATGAGTCAGTTCTTTGCGTCAGATGGCCAAAGTATTGGAGCTTCAACCTCAGTATCACTATGCTGATGTATATCCCTTCCAATGAATATTCAGGACTGATTTCCTTTAGGATTGACTGGTTCAAACTCCTTGCAGTCCAAGGGACTCTCAAGAGTCTTCTCCAACACCACAGTTCAAAAGGATCAATTCTTCAGCACTCAGTTTTCTTTATGGTCCAACTCTCACATCCATACATGACTACTGGAAAAACCATAGCCTTGACTAGATGGACCTTTGTTGGCAAAGTAATGTGTCTGCTTTTTTAGAACACTGTCTAGGTTTGTCATAGCTTTTCTTCCAAGGAGCAAGCATCTTTTAATTTCATGGCTGCAGTCACCATCTGCAGTGATTTTGGAGCCAAAGAAAATAAAATCTGTCACTATTTCCATTGTTTCCCCATCTATTTGCCCTGAAGTGATGGGACTGGAGACCATGATGTTCGTTTTTTCAATGTTGAGATTTAAGTCAGCTTTCTCACTCTCCTCTTTCACGTTCATCAAGAGGGTCTTTAGTTCCTCTTCACTTTCTGCCATAAGGGTGGTGTTATCTGCATATCTGAGGTTATTGATACTTCTCCTGGCAATCTTGATTCCAGCTTGTGCTTCATCCAGCCTGGCATTTCACATGATGTACTCTGCATATAAGTTAAATAAGCAAGGTGGCAACATATGCCTTGACGTACTCCTTTCCCAATTTGGAACCAGTCCATTGTTCCATGTCCAATTCTAACTGTTGCTTCTTGACTTGCATACAGATTTCTCAAGAGGCAGGTAGGGTGGTCTGGTATTCCCATCTCTTTTAGAATTTTTCCACAGTTTGTTGTGATCCACAGAGTCAAAGGCTTTGGCATAGTCAATAAAACATGTTTTTCTGGAACTCTCTTGAAATTTCTATAATCCAATGGATGTTGTCAATCTGATGTCTGGTTCCCCTGCCTTTTCTCAGTCCAGCTTGAATATCTGGAATTTCTCTCTTCATGTACTGTTGAAGACTCAGATCAGATCAGTCGCTCAGTTGTGTCCGACTCTTTGTGACCCCATGAATCACAGCACGCCAGACCTCCCTGTCCATCACCAATTCCCGGATTTCACTGAGACTCATGTCCATCGAGTCAGTGATGCCATCCAGCCATCTCATCCTCTGTCGTCCCCTTCTCCTCCTGCCCCAAATCCCTCCCAGCATCAGAGTCCTTTCCAATGAGTCAACTCTTTGCATGAGGTGGCCAAAGTACTGGAGTTTCAGCTTTAGCATCATTCCTTCCAAAGAAATCCCAGGGCTGATGTCCTTCAGAATGGACTGGTTGGATCTCCTTGCAGTCCAAGGGGCTCTCAAGAGTCTTCTTCAACACCACAGTTCAAAAGCATCAATTCTTCGGCACTCAGCCTTCTTCACAGTCCAACTCTCACATCCATACATGACCACAGGAAAAACCATAGCCTTAACTAGACGAACCTTTGTTGGACAAGTAATGTCTCTGCTTTTGAATATGCTATCTAGGTTGGTCATAACTTTCCTTCCAAGGAGTAAGCGTCTTTTAATTTCATGGCTGCAGTCATCATCTGCAGTGATTTGGGAGCCCAAAAAAATAAAGTCTGACACTGTTTCCACTGTTTCCCCATCTATTTCCCATGAAGTGATGGGACCAGATGCCATGATCTTTGTTTTCTCAATGTTGAGTTTTAAGCCAACTTTTTCACTCTCCTCTTTCACCTTCTTCAAGAGGCTTTTTAGTTCTTCTTCACTTTCTGCCATAAGGGTGGTATCATCTGCATCTCTGAGGTTATTGATATTTCTCCCGGCAATCTTGATTCCAGCTTGTGTTTCTTCCAGTCCAGCGTTCCTCATTATGTACTCTGCAGATAAGTTGAATAAGCAGGGTGACAATATACAGCCTTGATGTACTCCTTTTCCTACTTGGAACCAGTCTGTTGTTCCATGTCCAGTTCTAACTGTTGCTTCCGGACCTGCATACAAATTTCTCAAGAGGCAGATCAGGTGGTCTGGTATTCCCATCTCTTTCAGAATTTTCCATAGTTTATTGTGATCCACACAGTCAAAGGCTTTGGCAGAGTCAATAAAGCAGAAGTAGATGTTTTTCTGAAACTCTCTTGCTTTTTCCATGATCCAGCGGATGTTGGCAATTTGATCTCTGGTTCCTCTGCCTTTCTAAAACCAGCTTGAACATCTGGAAGTTCACGGTTCACATACTGCTGAAGCCTGGCTTGGAGAATTTTGAGCACTACTTTACTAGCATGTGAGATGAGTGCAATTGTGTGGTAGTTTGAGCATTCTTTGGCATTGCCTTTCTTTGGGATTGGAATGAAAACTGACCTTTTCCAGTCCTGTGGCCACTGCTGAGTTTTCCAAATTTGCTGGCATATTGAGTGTAGCACTTTCACAGCATCATCTTTCAGGATTTGGAATAGCTCAACTGGAATTTCATCACCTCCACTAGCTTTGTTTATAGTGATGCTTTCTAAGGCCCACTTGACTTCACATTCCAGGATGTCTGGCTCTAGGTCAGTGATCACACCATCGTGATTATCTTGGTCGTGAAGATCTTTTTTGTACAGTTCTTCAGTGTATTCTTGCCATCTCTTCTTAATATCTTATGCTTCTGTTAGGTCCATACCATTTCTGTCCTTTATCAAGCTTATCTTTGCATGAAATGTTCCTTTGGTATCTCTGATTTTCTTGAAGAGATCCCTAGTCTTTCCCATTCTGTTGTTTTCCTCTATTTCTTTGCATTGATCACTGAAGAAGGCTTTCTTATCTCTTCTTGCTATTCTTTGGAACTCTGCATTCAGATGCTTATATCTTTCATTTTCTCCTTTGCTTTTCCCTTCTCTTCTTTTCACAGCTATTTGTAAGGCCTTCCAAGACAGCCATTTTGCTTTTTTGCATTTCTTTCCATGGGAATTGTCTTGATCCTTGTCTCCTGTACAATGTCACGAACCTCATTCCATAGTTCATCAGGCACTCTATCTATCAGATCTAGGCCCTTAAATCTATTTCTCACTTCCACTGTATAATCATAAGGGATTTGATTTAGGTCATACCTGAATGGTCTAGTGGTTTTCCCTACTTTCTTCAATTTAAGTCTGAATTTGGCAATAAGGAGTTCATGGTCTGAGACACAGTCAGCTCCCAGTCTTGTTTTTGCTGACTGTATAGAGCTTCTCCATCTTTGGCTGCAAAGAATATAATCAATCTGATTTTGGTGTTGACTATCTGGTGATGTCCATGTGTAGAGTCTTCTCTTGTGTTGTTGGAAGAGGGTGTTTGTTATGACCAGTGCATTTTCTTGGCAAAACTCTATTAGTCTTTGCCCTGCTTCATTCCATATTCCAAGGCCAAATTTGCCTGTTACTCCAGGTGTTTCTTGACTTCCTACTTTTGCATTCCAGTCCCCTATAATGAAAAGGACATCTTTTTTGGGTGTTAGTTCTAAAAGGTCTTGTAGGTCTTCATAGAACCGTTCAACTTCAGCTCCTTAGCGTTACTGGTTGGGGCATAGACTTGGATTACTGTGATATTGAATGGTTTGCCTTGGAAACGAACAGAGATCATTCTGTCTTTTTTGAGATTGCATCCAAGTACTGCATTTAGGACTCTTGTTGACCATGATGGCCACTCCATTTCTTCTGAGGGATTCCTGCCCACAGTAGTAGATATAATTGTCATCTGAGTTAAATTCACCCATTGCAGTCCATTTCAGTTCGCTGATTCCTAGAATGTCAACATTCACTCTTGCCATCTCCTGTTTGACCACTTCCAATTTGCCTTGATTCATGGACCTGACATTCCAGGTTCCTATGCAATATTGCTCTTTACAGCATCGGACCTTGCTTCTATCACCAGTCACATCCACAGCTGGGTAATCTTTTTGCTTTGGCTCCATCCCTTCATTCTTTCTGGAGTTATTTCTCCACTGATCTCCAGTAGCATATTGGGCACCTACTGACCTGGGGAGCTCCTCTTTCAGTATCCTATCATTTTGCCTTTTCATACTGTTCATGGGGTTCTCAAGGCAAGAATACTGAAGTGGTTTGCCATTCCTTTCTCCAGTGGACCACATTCTGTCAAATCTCTCCACCATTTCCTGCCCGTCTTGGGTTGCCCCACAGGCATGCCTTAGTTTCATTGAGTTAGCTAAGGCTGTGGTCCTAGTGTGATTAGATTGACTAGATTTCTGTGAGTAAGGTTTCAGTGTGTTTGCCCTCTGATGCCCTCTTGCAACATCTACCGTCTTACTTGGATTTCTCTTACCTTGAGCATGGGGTATCTCTTCATGGCTGCTCCAGCAAAACTGTTGAAGCCTAGCTTGGAGAATTTTGAGCATTTGCTAGCATGTGAGATGAGTAGAACTGTGAGATAGTTTGAACATTCTTTTGCATTGCCCTTCTTTGGAACTGGAATGAAAACTGACCTTTTCCAGTCCTGTGGCCACTGCTGAGTTTTCCAAATTTGCTGGCATATTGAGTGCAGCACTTTCACAGCATCATCTTTCAGGATTTGGAATAGCTCAACTCAAATTCCATCACCACCACTAGCTTTGTTCATAATGATGCTTTCTAAGGCCCACTTGACTTCACACTCCAGGATGTCTGGCTCTAAGTGAGTGATCATGATTATCTGGGTCGTGAAGATCTTTTTTATATAGTTTGTCTGTATATTCTTGCCACCTCTTCCTGATATCTTCTGCTTCTGTTTGGTCCGTACCATTTCTGTCCTTTATCGTGCCCGTCTTTGCATGAAATGTTCCCTTTCATGGGATCTCTAATTTTCTTGAAGAGATCTCAAATTTTTCCCATCCTATTGTTTTCCTCTATTTCTTTGCATTGATCATTGATGGCTTTCTTATCTCTCCTTGCTATTCTCCGCATTCAGGTGGGCATATCTTTCCTTTTCTCCTCTGCCTTTAGCTTCTCTTCTTTTCTCAGATATTTGTAAGCCCTCCTCAGACAACTGTTTTGCCTTTTTACATTTGTTTTTCTTGGCGATGGTCTTGATTGCCACCTCCTGTACAAAGTCACGAACCTCCGTCCATAGTTCTTCAGGCACTCTGTCTATGAGATCTCATCCCTTGAATCTATTTGTCACTTCCATTGTATATACATAAGGAATTTGATTTAGGTTATACCTGAATGGTCTATTGGTCCTCCCTACTTTCTTCAACTTAAGTCTGAATTCTGCAATCAGGATGGGATGGGATTAGTAATCCTTGCTGGCAGAGTTGGTGTGAGGATTAGAGAAGGCATTGTGTATCTGGTGTGTGTCTCTGCTCCTGTGCTACACAGGAAGCACTTAACACCCGGTGACTGAACACCCACCAAATTCTCTTTCTAAACCTTAGTTTCCTCCTCTGTGAAGTGGGGGTAAGTATAAATACTGGGGTGGGTAGCCTATCCCTTCTCCAGGGGATCTTCCCAACCCAGGAATTGAACTGGGGTCTCCTGCATTGCAGGCAGATTCTTTACCAGCTGAATTCTAAGCATCTTCCTGGCCATGCTCTGGGGTCATGCCCTGGGATAAATGCCCTGGTCTGAGATTTGTATCACCTCCCTCTATACAATCTCCATGGTTCTAATTAGCAAAAATGTCCTCATCTGGAGCCTGCAAGATAAATGGCTTCTCTGGGCTTCAAAGCATAAGAAACCTCAATGTTGCAAATCAACTATACTTCAATTATAAAATTTTTTAAAGAAAACAAGGCAAACAGAGTTTTAATTCCCTGAAGATGCTGAAGCCCCACTTCTCCCAACCCGCATCTCCATGTTTCCCCAGGAATTATGGAAGGTTGGGTCTCTGAAGAGGAGAAAGTCTCCTACCTCCTCTGAGTACTGAAAGACAATGGCTGCAGGTGGCTGAGCTGTCTGGGTGAGGTCAACAGACAAGGTCAGCATTGGAAGGAATACCAAGACGTGATACTTCTGTAAGGCTTGGCTGTGCAGGAACTGCAGGCCGCCTTGGCCACCACATTATGGGTCCTGGTGGAAAAAGTGGGCTTCCAATGCCAAGGTTTGTGGGGCATGGGTTACGGAGGGCTCTGAAGGCTGGATCCGCCCCCACGGCATCACAACACTTGAATGGAGGTGTCTTGTCTCAGGGGAACATCTCTCCTCATTCCCACCCTGGGCTTCCCTGATGGCTCAGCTGGTAAAGAATCTGCCTGCAATGTGGAAGGTCCCTGAGTTCGATCCCTGAGTTGGGGAGATCCCATGGAGAAGGGAATGGCTACCCACTCCAGTATTCTTGCCTAGAAAATCCCATGGACAGACAACCTGGCAGGCTACAGTCTGTGAGATTATAAAGAGTCAGACATGACTGAGTGACTAAGCACACAAGCATTAAATAGGCTACTCTTGGGAAGGGCACAACCAGCTGCTTGTTGACCCAAACACTGAACACAAAATACCAAACAATCTGGTGAATCCAATGGCCCTCATGAAGAGCTGAGCTGGTATTTCCCACTTGAGTCTTTCCTCAAGTCACTCCTGGTCTTTGGGGTCTGGTGGTTTTATTACCAAGGTTTCTCTTATTGAAAGACAACATTAAGCTTTTCAAAAAAAAAAAAAAAAAGCCACAGTCTATCTTTTGATCCCTGCAGTTTCCAAGCAAAAACCAACCAGCTAGAGGAGTCCTAGGAATTCCCAGGACCCTTAGAATTCCTGGGCTGCTCAAGGGTGAGGGGGACTCTGGATCCTCCATGATGGAGAGAACAGAGAAACAGTCCTGTGTCCAAGGATGCATGTCAACTGCAAGGGAGGCTTGGATGGACCTGCGTCCGTGGAGCTGTGTGATGTGTAAGAAGCACTGAGGTTGCGGGTTGAAAGGCCGAGGGGTTCTTTCTTCTCTTCCTCCCTCCCTCCTCCCCTCTCCTCCTCTTTCTTCAGCAAATACATATTGAGAGTCTGCTTCCCAAGTCCTGGTCCAGGCTTAGAGGAGACAGGGAAAGAGAAAGGAGCTGTTTTCTGCTCTCAAGTAACCCACGAGTTGGGTTAGGGGACAGACGAGCCAGCAGACACCACAGGAACAGCCACATGGCAACCCGGGAAGGCTTCCTGGAGGAGGGTACCCCCACGGAGAGATTGCTCATGGGTCCTGGTGGGAGAAAAACGGGGTGATTTCTTAAGCAGATGGAGCAACAGATGCGACCAACCTGAGGCCCACTCTGTTCTGTGTTCTGTGAACTGCAGAGAGTCAGAGGCTGGGGGTGGGCCGTGCAGATGGGAGGGGGCAGAATTAAACTCACCCTGACGCAGTAACCCTGCACTGTGTCCCAGGCCCCACTTCAAGGGCTGGCCATCTATTGCTGCTGCTTATCACTGTTGAAGTCCCAGAATAACCCAATGGGGTGAAAACCCCACGTTCAGATGAAACGGACACAGAGAGAGATGGACTGAACTGCCCTGGGTCAAACGGTCAGTGTGCTAGTCAGGGTTCTCCAGAAAAACAGAGTCAACAGGATGTCTGTCTGTCTCTCCATATAAGTCTATATATATGGAGATTTATTACAGGAATTGGCTCACTAGCTGTGGACGCTGAGAAGTCCCTTAATCTGCCATCTGCAAGCTGGGGAACCAGGAGAGCCGGGGGCGTAACTCAGTCGGAATCCAAAGTTGGAATCAGGAATATCAGTGTCTGAGGGCAGGAGAAGATGGCAGGGGAAGCTCAGACCCCTGTCTTCCTCTACCTGTCTGTTCTACTCAGACCCTCAGTGGATCAGGTGAGGCCCACCCATGCTGGCACTGCAGGTGCTAGACCACGAAAAGGCACACAGTCCCATGGCCCCTTACCTCTTAGCCCGGCCCCTGGCACACAGCTGGTGCCTCATAAACGTGTGTCAGGATGGAATCAGGGAGAAACCTGCTGACAGATGGAGGCGGGAGTCAGACTGACAGAAATGCCCATGGCCCTGTAGTTCGGTTGTGTTTTCTGGAGGCACTGGTCGGGCAGAAGGAAAGGGAGGACTGCGCTCTCCTGGCCATCTTCTGGACACATGGTGTGCAAAGGGGAAGGCTGGTATCCATGGCGTGGTGCCCGCCTGGCAACCTGCCGCTGACTGGTGGGCCTGGGGGCCGTAGGGGCGTCCACAGGGGAGAGGGAACCAGAACCGAGGGGAGCAAGGGTGTCACCAGGGGATGCCGCCATCTCGGAAGCTTTGTGCTCGACCCTTCACACGTGTCCTGCTGCAAAATCTTCCCCAAATCCCCCTGAGTTGGAGGACTACCTGTGTTATGGATGAGGAAACAGGCTCAGAGAGGTTTTGAGTTACCCCAGGTCACACAGCTGGGAGTTGGCAGGGTTGGATGAAACTCTGGGGACCTGGCTCTTTCAAGAGCACCTTGCTCCCTCCTGTCAATCTACGAAAAGGTTCCCTGAGGCCCTGATGACGGGTGTTTTCAGCCTCCACACCATTGCTCATGCTGCGCCCCCCCGTCCTGTTCGGGAGACGTGCTGAGGCGCCTCGACCTCCCTGATCCGGCATCTTTGCTGGGAGCTCTCCTTGGTCATACGTCGTTGTGGGGTTGTGGGATATACTCACGCCTCACAGACTCTCCCTGAGTCTCCACTGAGCACCCTGTGTGGGTCAGGCTCTAGGCTGCAAATTGTTGATTCCGACCACTGCTTGCCCTCAGGAGCGCTCTGCACAGGGAGCTCTGTGATAACCAGAACAGTTGTGTGACGTTTGCAAAGGGGAGACCTGGGACCCAGAGGAGGGGCCTCACTCACCCTCAGCTGGTGAGGGACTTGAGTGCAGAGGCCAGATGGGCTTCCTGCAGGAGGTGATAAGCGGGTTTGGGCTCGAGGGGCGAGGAGAATGTTGAAATGGGGGTTGTCAACTCTGCTGCACATGGAGTCACCAGGGTACCTGCGCTTAGAGCTCTGAGATTCTGATTCAGCTGGTCTTGGGTGGGACTAAAGCATCAGTATTTTACAAAGTTCACCGAGCAGTTCTAGTGGGTTGAGAAGAGAAACACTACCTTAGAGTCAGGAGCGATGCAGAGGATGGGGGTGCGGAGGATTTTATTTCAAGGCAAGGAGTTCTCAAGCAGCACAGAGCCTGGTTGTCCTGCAGGGGGGGAGGGTGGGGCTGGTGGAGGCTGGGGCTGGACCGAGGCGGGGCCAGAGTGGCAAGACTTTGGACGCGGTCCAGGGAGTTCGGACTTTACGCAGAGGTTTCAGGAGAAGGAGGGCGCTGAAGTTATAGGCGGAGGAGGGCCAGCTGAGCTCTGGAGTTTGGAAAGTCCTCTGGGAGATTCAGGGCGCAGTAGGGATGCTGGCAGTCAGGACTGGGGAGAGAGTCCCGGGGGTGGGCGGGGAAGACGTCAGGGGCGGGGCCGAGCAGGAGTGGGGGGAGCCGATTGATCCCTCACCTGAGAGATGCTGGACACTGGAGCCTGGGGGGCGGGGGGACCAGGAGCGAAGGGAGCCGCCCAGGGTTCAGGCCTGATCACCCGGGAGAGCCGGGTGGTGTCACCGCGATAACCTCGGGACAGAATGAACAGGGCCTGGATCCTCTGCTCAAGTCCCCAGTCATCGTGTGCATTTCTGGGCTCACCCTGAGGCCAAGGTTACAAGGGCGGGATTTAACTAGTGGCTGTTTGTAAAACCAGCATAATTTAATTGCGAGGGATGGGCTCCCTCCTGCCCTCCCCCTCGAGCTGCCCGCCCTCCTCCTCCAGCTGCATCGTCTCCAGAAGCAGCAGCATCTGAAGCTGTGGCCATTTGATGTATCATTAAATATACCTTCTCACACTTGGCACATAAACCCTGGTAAAGTTTCACCTTTTAACAAAATAAATGACTCAATTAACAAGATGAAAAACAGCAGTGTGGTGGCAG
The DNA here is from genome assembly GCF_029378745.1 of Bos indicus. Classification (NCBI taxonomy): domain Eukaryota; kingdom Metazoa; phylum Chordata; class Mammalia; order Artiodactyla; family Bovidae; genus Bos; species Bos indicus. The sequence goes on along the minus strand of NC_091780.1, from coordinate 64,069,330 downwards.
GCCCACTTGGTGGCTGGATTAAAAAAAACCTGGAGAAGAATTATCCCAGCTGGAAGTTAATGTGGGCAGAGGCCCTGCGCTCGGTGGGCAGCCGCTGACTGCCAGCCTGCCAGCCTGGGGTGGACGGGGGCCTGCTGGCCGCTGCTGCAGCGGGGGTTGTCCAGCTCCTGGGCCAGGGCCATGCGGGGGCTGTGGGGTCCAGCGGAGCTCCCTGAGCTGAGCCCTGCACCATGGAGTCAGGCAGGACCAGTGTGCGAGGTGAGCCAGTGTGTGGGTACACCATATTGGCATGCCGGCTCTGGTGTGCCCCAGCACCAATGAATCAGTCATACTTGAATGATGAGACACCCCCAGGCCAAGCTCTGAGTTGACTTTCCATTTTATCTCTAAAGGATGGAGGGTGACTGGAGAGGCAGGACCCCGGGTTCTGGGTTCAGTGTGTCTTTCTCTGGTTCTGTCTTCTCCGGCGCAGATAGAGGGGGTTGGACCAGGACAGGCATCTCACTGGGAAAGCGAGGGCCTGGGGACAGGCCTACAGATCTGGATAAGAAAATAATAAAACTACGCATTTATTCTCACTAACGTCTGACTGAGTGGAGCCCCTCGTCTGGATGGGGATGGTGTGATTTCAGTAGAGGGTTTGCAGCGCCTGTGACTTGGTTGCCAATAGGAGTCCCAGATATTTTCCTTTTCCACTGCTTTTGTTGCAGAAATTTCAAAATGCCATCAACACTCCTTGCTACCCTGAAATTCTGGTGGTTATTAGACCCTCTGGTCGGGCTTATTATTTAATGCGTTAATAAGGAAGCACGTGCACTCTAGATCACAAATCTGCTTTTAATATTTGATAATTTTCAAAATAATGGGTTTCCTTTGTCATCACCCTATTTTATTTTATGTAGGTAGAACTGTATTCTGAGAGAGGGCGCCAGGCGTCGGTAACTGGTCAGAAGGGTCCACGGCTAAGGTCACCGGGGGCTAGGGGTTTCCAAGGTTCCCTCACCCTCTGATGCCCTGTTAGTCCATGGAGCTAAAGCAGTAGTCGCAATGACAAGAATGTGCTTTCAGAATGCTGTGTGCCAGGGCCATTGTTGATTGGAGTACACTTGATTTACAATATCGTGTTAGTTTCAGGGATACAGCACAGTGATAGCCTACACGAGTGTGTGTGTATGTCTGCACACGTGTGCATATATATGTGCATAGCTTCAGTGGTTGTGGCTCACGGGCTCAGTAGTTGCAGATCGAGGGCTCTAGAGCACAGGCTCAGTAGTTGTGGCGTAAGGGCTTATTGCCCCGAGGCATGTAGGATTGTCCCAGACCAGGGATTGAACCTGTGTCTCCTGCATTGGCAGGCTGATCCTTTACTACTGAACCACCAGGGAAGCCCTGGACCACAGCATTTTAGGTGACACTATGTTTTACCTTTGTTTTTAAATGGATCCTTCTATCACAGCGGTTTATTTCCTGTCCCCTCCAAAGAATATACATCGTAAATATATTTCCAAATCCTGAGTCTTCTATATCTTTTTACAAACTATTCTTGTGCATGAATATACTATGTATTATTTATATCTGATTTACAATTGCTTGACCTTCGGGGGATTTCACTGTTTTGCTGTAATTAATAACACCCCATTAAACATCCTTGTAGGTAAATTTTTTTATTTTACCAGTTCCTTAGGATACATTTCTTGAGAGGGTAACCTAACTATTCAGTTTGTTGATATGTATTGCTAAATTCACCTCTGAAAGGCGAGGACCAAATTATACTTTCATTAACAATTTTTTGAGGAACTGATGCTTTTGAATTGTGATGCTGGAGAAGACTCTCGAAAGTCCCTTGGACTATAGGGAGATCAAAGCTGTCAATCCTAAAGGAAATTAACCATGAATATTCATTGGAAAATACCCTGATGCTGGGAAAGATTGAGGGCAGGAGAAGTGGGCGACAGAGGATGAGGTGGTTGGATGGCATCACGGACTCAGTGGACATGAGTTTGAGCAGACCCCAGGAGATAGTGGAGGACAGGGAAGCCTGACGTGCTGCAGTTCATGGGGTCACAAAGAGTCAGACACAACTGAGAGACTGAACAACAATACATTTCACTGCTCACTGGCTACTGCTATAATCATTTTTAAAAAATAGCTTTGCTCAGTTGATAAGAAAAAGGAGAACATTGTTGTTTCACTTTTTTTTTGGTCGATGAGAAGCTGTCTAGCTTTCAATAATCTTGGAATTTGAGTATCTTTTCTTTCTGGGGATTCCTCCCTCACCTCCATGTCCAGTCTGGCTATGGGCATCCCACCTTGCTCTGTGCCCGTCCTGATGGTCCGGCTCCAGCCCATTGCTCAGGCACAAGTTCCTGGACACTGACCCCGAACACACTGCAGCCACGACTCTCAGGTGGGGACTGGCATTTTGACATCCCTTGTTCTAGCTTCCTGACCCATGGCTGGGCTCCTGTTAACACCAGGCTATTGATGGGCTCAAAGTCACATTTATGTCTGTGTTTCTAGCGGACAAGAGCTCCCTACCTCTCAGGGCCAGCTGTTGCATTTCAGGCCAGTCTGTTCACTGGGAACTTTGAGGCTGTGACATGAAACACACTCCCTGACTGTTTAGGGCTTCCCAGGTGGCTCAGTGATAAAGAATCCACCTCCCAGTGCAGGAGACATGGGTTTGGTCCCTGGGTTGGGAAGATCCCCTGGAGTAGGAAATAGCAACCCGCTCCAGCATTTTTGCCTGGAAAATTCCACAGACAGAGGAGCCTGATGGGCTACAGTCTATGGGCCAGAAAAGAGTAGAACACAACTGAACAAATACACACACACACCTTCCAACTTTTTGTGTTTTCCTAAAAGTAGAGATGGAGCCAAAGAAGTCGGATGCAGAGGATTTCTTTGGAAGGTGAGCCCAGGAAGCAATGGATTCTGGCGAGTGAGGTGAGGAGAGAGGAAAGGCCCATAAAGGGTCACTGCCAAGCTGGCCACCACGTGGGCAGCTGGGTTCCTCCCGCAGGAGCTCTGTGAGGAGACAGTGGACCTGCCTTGGAATTATTCCCCAATCTACGCCAGTTTGGATTCCTGACCCCGGAGGTGGGTGTCACACCCTGTGCTCTGGGCTCCACCTGCTCCAGGCAAAGCTGTCTTTTATGGCTCCAGGGCAGGCACTGAAGGAGAGAAGCAAAGACCCCGTGGGGTGTACACGTGGTGTGAGGTGGGCGGAGGGCTCCGTCAGGGGCTGGGGGTGTGAGTGGGTCAGGGTGTGCTCTGTCTGTGTGGCCACCGCTGGGAGAGAGGGTGGGAGAGTCTGAGGGTGGATGGTGGTACCTGTCCCAGACCCACGATGGGGTCTCCCATCCCTTCTTTCTCCCACCAACCATTAAGGTGGGCTTGAGAACCCCAGGGAGGAGATGTCACAGACAAAGGTGACTGCTGCCTTTCTCGAGTGGAATCCCCATGCAGGGACCATGCCAACCCACTAGGCAGTCTCAAGCCACCACCCCCCTTCACCCATGACATCACCTGAAGTGGGACAACAGTCCCTGGGGAGAGGTAAGCTGGGAAACCCTGTATGTTCTATGCCCCTCCCCCTGCCTTGGAGAGTCACGATGAACATTCACACCGTAAAGGCCCTGAGACGTCCTGCAGGAGAAAGCCACTGGGCTCAAGAATTGACCTGCCGGCCTCATCAACAGGAGATCCCTGGCCTCCTCATGGGGTCTGAGCCCCAGTGATCTGCAGGGGTGCGTATGGGGGAGCCTGGCTGTGCCTCTCCTTGCTGCCCAGGCTTTCACTCTGCATGTAGGATGATAGGCTGGGAAGGACTGCAAACTGGTGTCTGATCAGCTGTGCTGATCCCAGAAAAGCAACCCAGGTCATGCTCGATCTCCATCCCTTAATTGGCCTCATGGATGAAGATGGGAAGCCTGCCTATATCAGATGCTTTGTCTGGAAGCTTCATGAGCTGTCTTCCGGGGTTGGTTGCAATTGTGTTTTCTTCTCTGTGTGTGGCAAGTGCATCATCCTGGGGAGCAACACTCACAGCTGACCCATCACACCCTTCCAGGGTTCTGAGTCATCCATTAGGTCCTCATGGGGCTCTGGCCAGGGGGATTGGTGATTTGCATTTTATAAGGAACCTCACTTTTTTTTCTTTCCAGATCATTTTCTTCCTTTTTTAAATTCCTCTGGTCCAAATGATTGTTTCATAACCTCAAATGCTTAAGTCATAGAAAATCCTGGCATCAGAAAGAACTGGGTTTGAAGCCCTTACATGTTGTGATGGGTAAGTCATTTCCCTTCCCAGGTCTGCTGATGCCAAGTGGGACTAAAATAGCTTCCATTGGAGACTTGTTTGGAACATCGGATAAGATAAGCACATAAAAAGACTTTGTAGATTAAAAAATAAATGTGTGTGTGTGTGTGTGTGTGCGTGCTAGTTGCTCGGTCATGTTCGACTCTTTGCTACCGCATGGACTGTAGCCCGCCAGGCTCCTCTGTCCTTTGGATTCTCCAGGCAAGGATACTGGAATGGGTAGCCATTCCCTTCTCCAAGGGATCTTCCTGACCCAGGGTCTCAGCACTGTAGGCCAATTCTTGACTGTCTGAGCCACCAGGGAAGCCCAAAAAATTTTCTCAAGTACCAGTGGGCTGCTTAACTAGCGAGCTCAGTTAATTCGCCCATTGGAACTGCCCATTGGAAAGTGTGTGCTGCTGCTGCTGCTAAGTCGCTTCAGTCGTGTCCGACTCTATGCGACCCCATAGACGGCAGCCCACCAGGCTCCCCTGTCCCTGGGATTCTCCAGGCAAGAATACTGGAGTGGGTTGCCATTTCCTTCTCCAATGGATGAAAGAGAAAAGTGAAAGTGAAGTCACTCAGTTGTGTCCGACTCTTAGCGACCCCGTGGACTGCAGCCCACCAGGCTCCTCCATCCATGGGATTTTCCAGGCAAGAGTACTGGAGTGGGTGCCATTGTCTTCTCCATGGAAGGTGTGTAGTTTAGTTTAAAAAACTGGTGACTGCACATTTCATTTAGTCATTCTGCAATTATTAGTCACCGAAGTGTTCAATACAGTGTCATGTATTCTGTTGACATAAAATTGTTGAAGATATCATCTTACCGTCTGGTAGGGGACAAAGATGTTGTACTGATATTAATAATAGTAAAGTCCTCTTACTATGTGGTGTTGGAGAAGACTCTTGAGAGTCCCTTGGACTGCAAGGAGATCCAACCAGTCCATTCTAAAGGATATCAGCCCTGGGTGTTCACTGGAAGGACTGATGTTGAAGCTGAAACTCCAATACTTTGGCCACCTGATGTGAAGAGCTGACTCATTTGAAAAGACTCTGATGCTGGGAAAGATTGAGGGCAGAAGGAGAAGGGGACAACAGAGGATGAGACGGTTGGATGGCATCACTGACTTAATGGACATGGGTTTGGGTGGACTCTGGGAGTTGGTGATGGACAGGGAGGCCTGGCATTCTGCAGTTCATGGGGTCACAAAGAGTCGGACATGACTGAGCGACTGAGTTGAACTGAAAGTCCTTTTGCCTGAGTGATATCTTCATTTTTATCTTACTAAATGCATTTTGATGAATTGATTTAGAACAAGTTTGGAATAAGGTTGAGTATAAAACAGTTTAGCCCTAGTGTTTGAAAACATCTGGAAGATATATGGATTTTAAAACTCCAGTTGTTTGGCATGGAGTAAAAGAGTGTCATGGGGTTATCAAGGCAAGAATACTGAAGTGGTTTGCCATTCCCTTCTCCAGTGGGAAAAGATGGCAAGAATACACAGAAGAACTGTACAAAAAAGATCTTTACGACCAAGATAATCACGATGGTGTGATCACTGACCTAGAGCCAGGTATCCTGGAATGTGAAGTCAAGTGGGCCTTAGAAAGCATCACTACAAACAAAGCTAGTGGAGGTGATGGAATTCCAGTTGAGCTATTCCAAATCCTGAAAATGATGCTGTGAAAGTGCTACACTCAATATGCCAGCAAATTTGGAAAACTCAGCAGTGGCCACAGGACTGGAAAAGGTCAGTTTTCATTCCAATCCCAAAGAAAGGCAATGCCAAAGAATGCTCAAACTACCGCACAATTGCACTCATCTCACATGCTAGTAAAGTAATGCTTAAAATTCTCCAAGCCAGGCTTCAGCAATATGTAAACCGTAAACTTCCTGATGTTCAAGCTGGTTTTAGAAAAGGCAACGGGACCAGAGATCAAATTGCAAACATCCACTGGATCATGCAAAAAGCAAGAGAGTTCCAGAAAAACATCTACTTCTGCTTTATTGACTATGCCAAAGACTTTGACTGTGTGGATCACAATAAACTGTGGAAAATTCTGAAACAGATGGGAATACCAGACCACCTGACCTGCCTCTTGAGAAATCTGTATGCAGGTCAGGAAGCAACAGTTAGAACTGGACATGGAACAACAGACTGGTTCCAAATAGGAAAAGGAGTACATCAAGGCTGTATATTGTCACCCTGCTTATTTAACTTATATGCAGAGTACATCATGAGAAACGCTGGACTGGAAGAAACACAAGCTGGAATCAAGATTGCTGGGAGAAATATCAATAACCTCAGATATGCAGATGACACCAGCCTTATGGCAGAAAGTGAAGAGGAACTAAAAAGCCTCTTGATGAAAGTGAAAGTGGAGAGTGAAAAAGTTGGCTTAAAGCTCAACATTCAGAAAACGAAGATCATGGCATCTGGTCCCATCACTTCATGGGAAATAGATGGGGAAACAGTGGAAACAGTGTCAGACTTTATTTTTTTGGGCTCCAAAATCACTGCAGATGGTGACTGCAGCCATGAAATTAAAAGACACTTACTCCTTGGAAGGAAAGTTATGACCAACCTAGATAGCATATTCAAAAGCAGAGACATTACTTGGCCAACAAAGGTTCATCTAGTCAAGGCTATGGTTTTTCCTGTGGTCATGTATGGATGTGAGAGTTGGACTGTGAAGAAAGCTGAGCGCCAAAGAATTGATGCTTTTGAACTGTGGTGTTGGAGAAGACTCTTGAGAGTCCCTTGGACTGCAAGGAGATCCAACCGGTCCATTCTGAAGGAGATCAGCCCTGGGATTTCTTTGGAAGGAATGATGCTAAAGCTGAAACTCCAGTACTTTGGCCACCTCATGCAAAGAGTTGACTCATTGGAAAGGACTCTGATGCTGGGAGGGATTGGGGGCAGGAGGAGAAGGGGATGACAGAGGACGAGATGGCTGGATGGCATCACTGACTCGATGGACATGAGTCTGGGTGAACTCCGGGAGTTGGTGATGGACAGGGAGGCCTGGCGTGCTGCGATTCATGGAGTCGCAAAGAGTCGGACACGACTGAGCGACTGAACTGAACTGAAAAGAGTGTCATGATCCACGAGGCTTCCTTGACAATGGGCAACTGAACACCTATGGGTGCTCTTAGGTTGGATGGCTGAGTCATTAAACATGGCAGAGACAGCAGTACCAAGCCCAGGGCCGGCTTCACGAGTGGATTACTTCGGCAGTCGCACAGCCCGACACTCAAAAGGGCCTTGGCTTGCTTTAATGCTCTGCTCCGGCTAATTCAACATAGTTTTATCTTTGAACTTGTATTCTGCAAGTGACACCCAGTGAGCCAGTGGAGCTCGTGTGTTGGCAAAGGGAATACCTACATTATGCCTGTCTACATTCCCTGCTCTTTTCACGTGTATCATTCACGATGCCCCATGAGCACAGAATGTCAGTGGACTCATGAAGCGGTCTAAGCAAGTACAAAGGCACTCATGGAATGCAAGCTTCTGGCTTCCATGGCGCTTTGGTAGAATGGGTGCATTAGGAGAAGAGAAATAAAACAGGTTAGTTTCTGCAGTGTTTCCACTGCTCTGGTAAGAATAAATATACATACATGTACAAGCTGTAATGTATGAATTGTATAATTTTGGTTATTTCACACATGAATAAAATGCTCTTATATTTGCATTTGAACCTGGAATTGCATAATATAAAGATGAACGGTAAAATTCATGCTAATAATATTAATTGTTAATTTATTTTAGCAAGACATGAAATAGTAAGCTAAAACACCATGACAAGTGGAGAGGGAAGACTGTCAAAAAAGAGCTTGTATTTCAGTCCCTCTCAGGGTATGTTTAACGTTTTTAAATAAATGTCTCTGCATTTACATTTTGCACTGGACCCCACAAGTATATTGGAACTGAGACCTGGGGATATTCAATCACATCCTCTTGGGATAAGGACTGCAAAGATCAATGAAGTGCAATCAGGCTGCTCTGAGAGGGGAGAGGACATCTTCCTTTGGAAGCTTTCTTTTCTTTTGAGTCATGTATCTCTGGGGTGCTTCTTCTCATAAGGGACTGAGGCCCACAGAAGTGAAGTGACCTGCCCAAGGTCACACAGCTCCTCAGTTACAGAGCCCTGCCCTGAACCCAGGGATCCTACATACTGGTGGCCAGAGTCCTCATCCAACTTTCCCTGCTCCACACTCTAGGTGGGCACTATCCACTTTGGTTGTGTAAGGGGACATTCATTCAACAAACATGCAGTGAGTCCCTTCCTGTGTTGGGGTGCATGCCTGCTGCTGGGGTGACAGGAGTATTTGCAAGGACTGTGGGCTAGTGGTCACAGCCTTGGTCTATGGAGACAGACAGAATTGGCTTCAACGTCTCGCTCATTATCCAAGTGATGTTGACTGTGTTTACAGAGCGTTTGTAGGACACCTGCCAGGCGTGAGATTGGGTGTGCAGTGGTGACCACATTCATATGTCCCCTTTCCTTTTGGAGTTCAGAGTCCAGGGAGACAGATCTTAACAAAACAGCTATAAAACATTTGCTGTCTATATATAGGGTAAATATTATGAAAGAAATGTGAGGGAACTAGGAGAGACTGTAACAGAGCAAGTACTTCACTTGTTTAAGCCTCAGTTTTCCCATCTGCAAAATGGGGGGAGTAATACCCATTTCATTATGCCAGCAAATTTGAAAAACTCAGCAATGGCCATAGGACTGGAATAGGTCAGCTTTCATTCCAATCCCAAAGAAGGGTAATGCCAAAGAATGTTCAAACTACTGCACAATTGCACTCATCTCACATGCTAGCAAAGTAACGCTCAAAATTCTCCAAGCTAGGCTTCAACAGTACATGAACAGAGAACTTCTAGATGTTCGAGCTAGACTGAGAAAAGGCAGAGGAACCAGAGATCAAATTGCCAACATCCATTGGACCATAGAAAAAGCAGGAGAAATCCAGAAAAATATCTACTCTGCTTCACTGACTATGCCAAAGCTTTTGACTGTATGGATCACAACAAACTGTGGAAAATTCTGAAACAGATGGGAATACCAGACTGCCTGACCTGCCTCCTGAGAAATCTGTATGCAGGTCAAGAAGCAACAGTTAGAACCGGACATGGAACAAAGGACTGGTTCCAAATTGGGAAAGGAGTATGTCAAGGCTGTATATTGTCACCCTGCTTATTTAATTTATCTGCAGAGTACATAATGTGAAATGCCAGGCTGGATGAAGCACAAGCTGGAATCAAGATTGCTGGGAGAAATATCAATAATCTCAGATATGCTGTTGACACCACCCTTACAGCAGAAAGTGATAAGGAACTAAAGAGCCTCTTGATGAAAGTGAAAGAAGAGAATGAAAAAGCTGGCTTAAAACTCAACATTCAAAAAACAAAGATCATGGCATCCAGTCCCATCACTTCAGGGCAAATAGATGGGGAAACAATGGAAACAGTGACAGACTTTATTTTCTTGGGCTTCAAAATCACCGCAGATGGTGACTGCAGCCACGAAATTAAAAGACATTTGCTCCTTGGAATAAAAGCTATGACAAATCTAGACAGCATGCTATGAAGCAGAGACATTACCTTGTCAACAAAAGTCTGCCTAGTCAAAGCTATGGTTTTTCCAGTAGTCATGTATGGATGTGAGATTTGGACAATAAAGTTGAGCATCGAAGAATTGATACATTTGAACTGTGGTGTTGGAGAAAACTCTTGAGAGTCCCTTGGACTGCAAGGAGATCGAACCAGTTAGTCCTAAAGGAAACCAGTTAATCTTAAAGGAAATCAGTCCTGAATATTCATCGGAAGGACTGATACTGAAGCTGCAATACTTTGGCCACCTGATGTGAAGAGCTGACTCATTAGAAAAGATCCTGTTGCTGCGAAAGATTGAGGGCAGGAGGAGAAGGGGACGGCAGAGCATGAGATGGTTGGATGTCATCACAAATTCAATGGACATGAGTTTGAGCAAGTTCTGGGAGTTGGTGATGGATAGGGAAGCCCGGTGTACTGCAGTCCACAGGATGACAAAGAGTTGGACATGACTGAGTGACTGAACTGAAATGAACTGAACTGAATATCCATCTCAGAGATTTATTGGGAAGGTTAAAAGAGAGACTCTGTGTACACTTATCCCTTTCTTTTTCGAGAGTGGTTATTTGGGAAGTATGTTGTTGGGCTGCTTACTACATGCCATTCTCCTTCCCTTTCTGTGGGAAAGAGCAGTGGTTGCTAATGACCTTATCCTGTCCTCAGACCTTCTGCTGAATCAGAGATCCTTTTCTCTGAAATGAATCAGCAAAGCAACCAAACAGCCAAACTCACCCTCCATCTCCAATAGTGGACACCCACAAGGAGGTGTAGGGCCATTTCCTTCAGGAAGCTTCCCTGCATCTGACCAGGGGCAAGAAGTTTATCCTCCTCTCTGGGACCCATCCAAGATCAACTGGGCGATTTTGGCAACATTTTTCAGAAAATTCAGCTCAGATAGGCTTACATGATGGGGTGCTTTGCTGTCATACTTAAGAACAAGGCCAGAGGTGTGTAGCCTTCCGGTGCTGAATATCGGGGGGAAGGCTCACTCTTTGGGACCTCCAGGTTTGCTGGATGTGTGGGTGTCACGCTTGGGTAGGTGGCAGGATGGTGGCAGCAGCAACCCGTGCTTCTCTGTCAGTTGGGAGACTTTTCCTAGCAGCCCGCTGGGTGGAGGCCACTTACATGACTTCTCTCTGGCCAGCACTGGGTCCCATCCAGTGGAAGTGCCCCTCCGGCATAGACTAGTCATGAGCAGTAGGGGTCCCCAGTAGGCAGGTGGTCTCCGGAATCAAACCAGGGCTTCTTAAGGAAAGGGACTAGCGGGGCATCGGATGCTTAGATACTGCTCACCTCTCTCCGTGTCTCACGATACGTGTTTATTACACTTCCTGCCTCCTCCCTGGGTGCCTGCAGGTCAAGGCCAAGGTCTGGGGTGTCTTCGACACTTCCTTACTGCCCAGCTCATCCATTGCAATTTGAGTTGGTTAGGTTTTCCTTTCTTTTTAGGGAGTTAAAGCAAACCCCCAAATGCTACCAGCATGTCATGAATATGTAGACACTGCCATCCGCCGTTGTCTTTTTTCGAGTCCTTGGTGGTATTTTTTCCCTCTAAACGTTATGCTGACAGCATGCTAGCAAATTTGCTGCATCCACAGTGAGCAAACAGTTCTCTCTTGCAACAGTGACGGTCAACTCCTGACGTTTGTTTATGCGAATGGCTTCTTTTTGGGGGGATCTCTGACCTCTGTTGGTAAAACTGGCTTTTCCTCATTTCCTGGGATCCTCTTCCAGATTCCATATCCTGGGGTGTTTTGCTCAGGAGCCCAAACCAGGACAAAATCTTTTTAATACAAAAAGGCCCAAACAAGCAATTAGCACTTAAACAAAACCTACCTGCACATAGGTCTCTCTCTCTCTTTTTTAAAAATCTGTGATGCTTGTTTTCAAATTCCAAAATGTATTTCCAATCCATCCTTGAAACCCAGAGGAACTTTCTCTGGATCGTTAACGATGGAATGTCAACAGAAAGCTAGGCTTGACACCCTGCATAAGAAATGACTCTGGAACCAAAGAGAGGAAAAAACAGGACGAATCAAAGGATTCTTGCTCCCTCCCTTCAAAAAGTCACAATTTACTATTCCTCTCTCATTTTCATCAATCACCAGGGCAATACCCCCTAGATCAATGCATTAACTTGTTTGTTTTTTACAATGAAGGGAGACTTCATAGCCTCATCATTCATTCCAGAGTGTGGGGGAGAAAAACAAAAGCCAGCCACCGAAATTTGCATGGTGCTCAATTATACATTAGTGAACATCACTTGGCAATCTGTTCATATCAATTTAATTGGATTTTAATACTGCCTCTGATCTTGTTTTCTAATTAACAGCAGTGCTTGGAAATAAAGCAGAACCATGCACCCAGCAACACCTTTGATCTCGACCATATGGAGCTCTACCAAGCTCTGGAAAAAAAATCTCTCCGGCTTCCACAATCGGCTGAGAAAAGCGGGGGCCCTCAGATGGCCGGATACCATGGACTCCCATTCCCTGTGGAGTATCTCACCCTCTGATTGGTCCCCACGGCAAAAGCAGAAGAGTCGCTTCTTGAGATGGAGACAAATCTGTGTTCCTAGCCTTGGGTGAGGTTAATGAGTTTTGCAGTTCGGTTTTGGGGACAAATACTGGAATAAACAGACCTGACCCTGTGAGGTTTGCTTTAGAGTGGGGTGTCACCGGCAGGATGGAGGTGGTATGTGATGGACTGACACACGGATGGACATCCCCTTGTCGGATGAGCCTTCATGCCTGCATGGGATGCTCGTGGAGCTGGCCTTTCAGCCAACACTCTGGGGGAAGAGGGGTCTCCTCTTTGCCTCTTTCACTGTCTCTTTTTTTCTCTCTGTTTCCTAAATCCTTGGTTCTTTAACCTTACTGATTTTCATCCTGTGGGTTGACCATCTGGAAAGCCCGATCAGAAACTGAGATAACCTTAAAAAAATAATTAAGACCATGGTTAATGAAATCAAGCTGGGGTCCCCAGGGAAGCTGGATAGTGTATGCTGGGGGCAGGTGGGGCATGACCAGGCCCAAGACCTGCATCTGGGTCCTCTGTTCACCGTCATGGGGCCCTGGAAGATGGAAAGGCAGTGGTGGAGGGTGGGTGTGGATTGAGGGTAGAGTACTGGCTCTTGGCAAAATCCCTGTCCTTAGTCACAGTCATGTGACCTCAGGCCTGTCACTTAACCAATCCCAGTCCATCGTAATGGTCATGTGACCTTGGGCGCATCACCTAATCTCCCTGTGGTGCCCCTTGGTCATGAACCATTCTCTAATTCTGAAATCCAAAATCTTTCCAAAGTCAGTTCTTTCGAAGGTTTAGAGCAGCCTCATTGGCACCCCACTCCAGTACTCTTGCCTGGAAAATCTCATGGACGGAGGAGCCTGGTAGGCTCCAGTCCATGGGGTCGCTAAGAGTCGGGCACGACTGAGTGACTTCACTTTCACTTTAAAGTTTCATGCGTTAGAGAAAGAAATGGCAACCCACTCCAGTATTCTTGCCTGGAGAATCCCGGGAACAGAGGAGCTTAGTGGGCTGCCGTCTATGGGGTCGCACAGAGTCGGACACGACTGAAGTGACTTAGCAGCAGCAGCAGCAGCAGCCTCATTTGGCAGCAGAACCTGACCTGAACTGATGTGAGACTTTGTAATCTTTACTCATCTTGCTTAATTCAGATTCATGCATTTTGCTATAGAAATGGTAACATTTGGGATAGAGGAGGAAGGCCCCAGACTCCACTGGGATATTGTATATTTGTCTTTCTAAAACCCAGAGTATTCTGGATTCTAAACCACATCAGGCCCCAGGGGTTTGAGATAAAGGACCCTGGGCCAGAGCCTTGCCTTGGGGATGTGATTTGTTCCATCTACAGCAGTGATTCTCACCAGGACGGGGGATAACCCTCAGGAGATATTAGCCATGTATATAGAGAGAACTTGTGTGTGGGTGTTATTATTGGTATCTGCTAGGAAGAGCTTCCTTGGTAGCGCATATGGTAAAGAATCTACCTGCAGTGCAGGAAGCATGGGTTCAACCCCTGGGTCGGGAAGATCCCTTGGAGAAGGAAATGGCAAACCACTCCAGAATTCTTGCCTGGAGTATCCCATGGATGGAGGAGCTTGATGGGCTACCGTCCATGGGTTTGCAAAGAGTTGGACATGACTGAGCAGGGAACACTTTCACTTTCTTATTTTTCAGGGATTATGCTAAATATCTTCAAAGCACAGAACAGCCCTCATGACAGAATCCTCTGGCCCTGAATGTCAGTGGTGCCAGTGGTTAGAGCCTTGCCCTGTAGATGCCAGCTTCCTTCTTGTTCCACACTCTGCGCCTCTCTTTCTGTATCTACCCACTGTAGAGAATGGACAGCTGCCTTTAAGGGTTTGGGAAAAAATTGTATCAGACAATACAAATGCATTGTGTAAACTTTACCACTCGCTAGGAACATGAAGGGCCATTTAATTATTCAAAATGTGTTTTCTGTAACTTCTGCCTTTAGTGAACATGTACCCACTTACCTGTCTATACACTTCGGGAACCAAACACAGTACAAAACAAACAATCGCAGAGAGAGATGTGGGTCTCATGTTTACGGCGCTTACGGTCTAGTTCCTGTCCTGTTAGAGGCGACCACTGAGAGTTTGGTCTGCGATCTACGTGTTCTTTAAAGCAATACTTCCTTTGGCTTGTTTTATCCCTTAGACTTCCCGTTTACCAAAGAACTCCTACCAATGCACACACCCCTCGTTACTCATTAGGGAACTTTGATATGCGAGATAAAGTTCTTATTTGTTGTTGTTGTTCAACTCAGTCATGTTCGACCCTTTGCGACCCCCGTGGACTGCAGCATGCCAGGCTTTCCTGTCCTTCTCTATCTCCCAGAGTTTGCTCAAACTCATGTCCAGCAGGTCAGTGATGCCATCTAACCATCTCATGTTCTTATACGGAAATTTACATCAAGGGTGCTGCCTGGCTCCTGCGTCTTCTGAGGATCCCTCCTTGGGACCACTTGACTCCTACCAGCAGGCATAACCCTGGTGCTGGCCTCTAGGACCAGAGTCACCTGGCTGGTGGAGCCAGGGGCAAAGGAACTCTCCACTCTTAGCTCAATATTGCCTTTCCGTGGGGTTAACCTCCTCCTGCCCTGGTGGACCTTTTGTAGCCTTTGAGTTTTGGCCTCCTCCCAGGTCCTGGTTTTCTAACTGAGTCCCAGTTTGGGGAAGCAGGTTTCTCTACTGCAGCTGATTTTTGGCGACTGAGGTCGTTCCAATCCCCTCACGCCTGTGGTGGTAGAAAACTCTCCCAGAAACCAGATCCTGGCTCTGCTCAATGAATGAGTGACAGAGTATCGAAGCGTCCCCCATCTGTCCCTGGAGCTCATCCCTGGGCTGCCACATCCCTGATTCTCTGCCAGTGGCATGGGGCAGTCTGGCATCCAGAGGTCAGTTCACACTGTCCCGGCTGGAGCAAAGTGGAGTCTGATGCAGGAGCTCCGTCTGACCACACTCTTCTCTATACTGCCCCACATTCATCTAGTATCCACCCCACCCGATCTGTTTTGGAATCAAATAGAGTGTAGCTTTTGAGTCAGACTTCACTCATGGGCTTCCCTGGTAGCTCAGATGGTAAAGAATCTGCCTGCAGTGTAAGGGGTTTGAGCTCTGGGTGGCGAAGACCCCCTGGAGAAGGGAATGGCTACCCCTTCCAGTATTCTTGCCCAGAGAATTCTATGGACGGAGGAGCCTGGCAGGCTGTAGTCCATGGGGTCGCAAAGAGTCGGACACGACTGAGCGGCTCACACTTCACACTTTCTGTCTCACTCAGCACAATGCATTTGAGACATATCCATATTGTTTCCTGCATCAAAAATTCTTTTTTTTTTTTTTTTTTGTATTATTGTCAAATAAGTATTCCATTGATTGGATGTCCCATTGAAAGATTTTAGGTTGTTTCTAGTTTGGGACTGCTGTCAATATTCACATATATGTTTTTATATGAAACTAAGGTTCTGTTGAGG
The DNA here is from genome assembly GCF_029378745.1 of Bos indicus. Taxonomy (NCBI): domain Eukaryota; kingdom Metazoa; phylum Chordata; class Mammalia; order Artiodactyla; family Bovidae; genus Bos; species Bos indicus. Next base: position 64,053,390 of record NC_091780.1, on the reverse strand, counting down.
AACCTTAGTTTCTCAACAGAACCTTAGGAGGGAATTACTGAGTCATATGGAAGAACCTAAGGAGGGAATTATTGAGTCATATGGCAACCATACATTTAATTTTATAAGAAACGACTGAACTGTTTTTCAGAGGGAAGGTGCTATTTTGTATCCCCACCAGCAATGTGAAGGAACACAGTGGCTTTCCTTCCTGTCAACACCTGGTATTTTGTCTTTTCCATTTTAGCCATTCCAAGAGGTGTGTGGTTTGTATTTACCTAGTAACTTACGATACTGAGCACCTTTTCATCTGTTTATTTGCCATCTGTGTGTCTTCACATCTTTTGTCTGTTTTGTTATTGAGTTGCTTTCTTATTTTGAGTTGTGAGAGTTATTTATATGTTATGAATACAAGTTCTTTATCAGATATGTGATTTACAAATATTTTTTCCCAGTCCTTGGCTTATCTTTTGAGTTATTAACAGTATCTTTTGAAGAGCATAAATCTTTCTTTTGATTAAGTCTGATTTATCAGATTTTTGTTTTAAGATGGTACTTTTAGTACTGTATCCAAGAAATCTTTACCTAACTTAAGGTCACAGAGATTATTCTCCTGCTTTCTTCTAGAACAAAATGTTTAGTCTTGAATTGTGAAAGGCTTTTCACATTTACTAATACTTTTGATTTCTTTTGCAGTGCTCCAGATCAATTTGCTTTGCCCTACTCTCTATTGGTACCAGCTGCGTCAGACAGCGCAGAAGCCTGGCCGAGAGGAGCTACCCCTCGCCCAAGGTCAGGGGTGGCGACCGAGAGTGCCAGGCTGCAATAGCACAGGAGCAGCCTAGAGGAGCTACCCCACATCCGAGGTCAGGGGCGGCGGCCGAGAGGAGCAACCCCACATCCAAGGAGCCGTGGCTGCATGGGCACAGGAGGGCCAGGAGGAGCTACTCCATGTTCAAGGTCAGGAGGGGCAGCTGTGAGGAGATACCCCTCATCCAAGGTAAGAGAAACACAAGTAAGATGGTAAGTGTTGTGAGAGGGCATCAGAGGGCAGACACACTGAAACCATAATCACAGGAAACTAGCCAATCTCATCACACGGACCACAGCCTTGTCTAACTCAATGAAATTAAGCCATGCCATGTGGGGCCAGCCAGGACGGGTGGGTCATGGTGGAGAGGTCTGACAGAATGTGGCCCACTGGAGAAGGGAATGGCAAACCACTTCAGTATTCTTGCCTTGAGAACCCCATGAACAGTATGAAAAGGCAGAATGATAGGATACTGAAAGAGGAGCTCCCCAGGTCAGTAGGTGCCCAATATGCTACTGGAGATCAGTGGAGAAATAACTCCAGAAAGAATGAAGGGATGAAGCCAAAGCAAAAACAATACCCAGCTGTGGATGTGACTGGTGATAGAAGCAAGGTCCGATGCTGTAAAGAGCAATATTGCATAGAAACCTGGAATGTTAGGTCCATGAATCAAGGCAAATTGGAAGCGGTCAAACAGGAGATGGCAAGACTGAACATCCACATTCTAGGAATCAGTGAACTGAAATGGACTGGAATGGGTGAATTTAACTCAGATGACCATTATATCTACTACTGTGGGTAGGAATCCCTCAGAAGAAATGGAGTAGTCATCATGGTCAACAAAAGAGTCTGAAATGCAGTACTTGGATGCAATCTCAAAAACGACAGAATGATCTCTGTTCATTTCCAAGGTAAACCATTCAATATCATGGTAATCCAAGTCTATGCCCCAACCAGTAACGCTGAAGAAGCTGAAGTTGAACAGTTCTATGAAGACCTACAAGACCTTTTAGAACTAACACCCAAAAAAGATGTCCTTTTCATTATAGGGGACTGGAATGCAAAAGTAGGAAGTCAAGAAACACTTGGAGTAACAGGCAAATTTGGCCTTGGAATACGGAATGAAGCAGGGTAAAGGCTAATAGAGTTTTGCCAAGAGGATGCACTGGTCATAGCGCACACCCTCTTCCAACAACACAAGAGAAGACTCTACACATGGACATCACCAGATGGTCAACACCGAAATCAGATTGATTATATTCCTTGCAGCCAAAGATGGAGAAGCTCTATATAGTCAACAAAAACAAGACCAGGAGCTGACTGTGGCTCAGATCATGAACACCTTATTACCAAATTCAGACTTAAATTGAAGAAAGTAGGGAAAACCACTAAACCATTCAGGTATGACCTAAATCAAATCCCTTATGATTATACAGTGGAAGTGAGAAATAGATTTAAGGGACTAGATCTGATAGACAGAGTGCCTGATGAACTATGGACGGAGGTTCGTGACATTGTACAGGAGACAGGGATCAAGACCATCCCCATGGAAAAGAAATGCAGAAAAGCAAAATGGCTGTCTGAGGAGGCCTTCCAAATAGCTGTGAAAAGAAGAGAAGGGAAAAGCAAAGGAGAAAAGGAAACATATAAGCATCTGAATGCAGAGTTCCAAGGAATAGCAAAGAGAGATAAGAAAGCCTTCTTCAGTGATCAATGCAAAGAAATAGAGGAAAACAACAGAATGGGAAAGACTAGAGATCTCTTCAAGAAAATTAGAGATACCAAGGGAACATTTCATACAAAGATGGGCTCGATAAAGGACAGAAATGGTATGGACCTAACAGAAGCAGAAGATATTAAGAAGAGGTGGCAAGAACACACAGAAGAACTGTGCAAAAAAGATCTTCACAACCCAGATAATCATGATGGTGTGATCACTGACCTAGAGCCAGACGTCCTGGAATGTGAAGTCAAGTGGGCCTTAGAAAGCATCACTACGAACAAAGCTAGTGGAGGTGATGGAATTCCAGTTGAGCTCTTTCAAATCCTGAAAGATGATGCTGTGAAAGTGCTACACTCAATATGCCAGCAAATTTGGAAAACTCAGCAGTGGCCACAAGCCTGGAAAAGTTTCATTTCAATCCCAAAGAAAGGCAATGCCAAAGAATGCTCAAACTACCACACAATTGCATTCATCTCACACGCTAGTAAAGTGATGCTTAAAATTCTTCAGCAATATGTGAACTGTGAAATTCCAGACGTTCAAGCTGGTTTTAGAAAAGGCAGAGGAACCAGAGATCAAATTGCCAACATCTGCTGGATCATCGAAAAAGCAAGAGAGTTTCAGAAAAACATCTATTTCTGCTTTATTGACTCTGCCAAAGCCTTTGACTGTGTGGATCACAATAAACTATGGAAAATTCTGAAAGAGAAAGGAATACCAGACCACCTGACCTGCCTCTTGAGAAATCTGTATGCAGGTCAGGAAGCAACAGTTAGAACTGGACATGGAACAACAGACTGGTTCCAAGTAGGAAAAGGAGTACATCAAGGCTGTATATTGTCACCCTGCTTATTCAACTTATCTGCAGAGTACATCATGAGAAACGCTGGGCTGGAGGAAGCACAAGCTGGAATCAAGATTGCTGGGAGAAATATCAATAACCTCAGAGATGCAGATGATACCACCCTTATGGCAGAAAGTGAAGAGGAACTAAAAAGCCTCTTGATGAAAGGGAAAGTGGAGAGTGAAAAAGTTGGCTTAAAGCTCAACATTCAGAAAATAAGATCATGGCATCTGGTCCTGTCACTTCATGGCAAATAGATGGGGAAACAGTGGAAACAGTGTCAGACTTTATTTTTTTGGGCTCCAAAATCACTGCAGATGGTGATTGAAGCCATGAAATTAAAAGATGCTTACTCCTTGGAAGGAAAGTTATGACCAACCTAGACAGCATGTTGAAAAGCAGAGACATTACTTTGCCAAGAAAGGTCTGTCTAGTCAAGGCTATGGTTTTTCATGTGGTCATGTATGGATGTGAGAGTTGGACTGTGAAGAAAGCTGAGCACCAAAGGATTGATGCTTTTGAACTGTGGTGTTGAAGAAGACTCTTGAGAGTCCCTTGGACTGCAAGGAGATCCAACAAGTCCATTCTGAAGGAGATCAGCCCTGGGATTTCTTTGGAAGGAATGATGCTAAAGCTGAAACTCCAGTACTTTGGCCACCTCATGCGAAGAGTTGACTCATTGGAAAAGATTCTGATGCTGGGAGGGATTGGGGGCAGGAGGAGAAGGGGATGACAGAGGATGAGATGGCTGGATGGCATCACTGACTCGATGGACGTGAGTTTGAGTGAACTCTGGGAGATGGTGATAGACAGGGAGGCCTGGTGTGCTGCGATTCATGGGGTCGCAAAGATTTGGACACAACTGAGCAACTGAACTGAACTGGACTCTCTCTACCAGAAACTGCACCTAAGTTCCCCCTTAGCCTGAACAGAAAGGACACACCTTTAATCTGATCTTTGCTTTAAGTCACTTTATCCAATTTTGAGGATTTCCTTAGCTTTTGCACCTCCAACTTTCCATTTCTATTTGGGACTACAAACAGTGGCTTTTCCAACCCTGGGAGGCCCCAAATTTCTGGACTTTCTATTCCCTTTCTATTCTGCTTGTCAATTTGTCAATTACTAATTTTTTTCGAGCTTATCTTTCTTTATAATATTTTCTCAGAAACTATTGTAAAGCTGTATCTGATATACAACACATATTTATACAGCAGTGTCCAGCTGTATCTGATTTACACAAATTATTAATGCTGTGCTTTCAATTTTTTTTCTCTAGAGCCATAAATTCAGGAGGTACAGGTTCTGCCCTCTGAATTATCATAGGCAATAGTTTTAGAAAGTGCTTACCCCTGCATAACCTAGATGTCCATCCATCCATCCATTCTAGTATATCTATTTCTTCACTTCCCACATCTTGATTGATAAGCTGACATCACTCACTTTAGATCTTCAGTGACCTTCTGTCCCCTATTTCCGTATCTGTCAGGATAAGTAACATTAGCTGCTATAACAAAAAAGCTGGTGCTTCAGTGACTTATAATAAAAGTTTATTTTTTTACCCACGTTAGCATCCACTGAGGATTAGTAGCTCTCCTTTAAGAGTTGACTCAGAAAAGTGGGCTCCTTTTATCCTGCAGCTCCACTATTTCAGAGACCTTCACCTCCATCAGAGAGAAAGAGAGATGAGAGAATGGAGGATCACTTTCCATTTTCTGAAAGTCCCTGTTATGTCAACCCCCATTGCACTGGCCAGAACCTAGTCTCATGATCCTAACATAACTGTAAGGGATGCTGGTAAATGTAGTCTTTCTGTGAATCCAAGAAGAGGAAATGGGTGGTAGGATCTGGCTTCATGGATCCATTTCTTTGGCTTGAAACTGGGAGCCTTTCCTTGAGTCAGATCTCTCCTTGCTCTCCTAAAGATCATGTACTGAGTAAAATCTCAACATTTCATTTAATTCCACCCATCAGTGATCCCGTTAAACAAACACTGATGAGAATCTCAGGGTGGTAGGTATGCTGGCATGAGAGGGAGGGAGTGGGAGGGGGTTTCACTAATGGATTTTAGTGGCTGCTGTATTTCTAGCACTTGAAGGAATTAGTTCCTGCAGTGATAGAGAGACCTGTTTTATCTCCTTTTTGCAGATGGGCCAGCTGGTTTAGAAAGGCAATCCTGCCCAAGGTCACAGAGCTAGTAACTGGATCAGCTGTGATTAAATCTCATATTCATCTTAAATGGTTTGATCTTACAACCTGTATTGATACACACCAGGTTATAGTCTGGTGGGGGAGATGGACACAAAATCAAATAATTGCAATCCAGGGAGAAAAGTGGACAAAATGTCAGACTGCTCACCGCTACTACACCTGGAGGTCAGGGAGGACTTGGGAAATCTTCCAGGGCGAAGGGCATTTGAGCTGGGGTTTCATGGGGTAGTTAGGAGCTCACCAGATGGAGAAACAGGAAAAGTTTCTTGCTACATATATTTGCTTGTGGCTTTTGCTCTAAGCCAGGCCCTGCTGGGGAGGACCCACCTCAGATTTCAGTTTTTAGAGTTTCTTCTTTTAATTTGCCATGCCTGCGGTGGGGGCTTCTTCGGGGGAAGACCTAGAGGAAATTGCTGTTCTGTTGGCTGGGCTGTGTCCCCAGGAGGTGAAGATGTTCTGATAAGGAGCTGTGATAGTGGCCTTGCAGATTAGCCCTGCTGGAGATAAGGGCAGAAGAGTTGCAGAAGGAGCTTCCTGCTGGGGGCTGACTGGCTGGCAGATCTGTGGCTGTGGGCTGGGCTGGCCCTGCGGAACCTGCTGATTTGGTCACCAAGGTGCTGAGGCTGCACTTCTGGCTCCCTCCTGCAAGGAGGCTGCACCTCCGGTCACCTGGTCCACGCAGGAACCCTTTGAGACACTCGGGGAGGAAACTGGGTTTCAGCCTCGGCTCTGTTATTAGTTAGCCCCAGGCTGTGGGAAGGTCATTCCACCTGTTTGGGCTTCCTTTCCCACATGTAAAATGGAGTTATCAATTCTTATTTCAACACACCCTTGCTAGGAATCAGCAGTTAATGATCCTGATGTACATACATGGGTACTTGGTATAGAATAGATATTTAACAAAAGGTGGGTACTCTGTTTTTTGGGTTTTTTAAAAATTTATTTTTAATTGGAGTATAATTGCTTTACAAGGTTGTGTTGGTTTCTGCTCTACAACGTGAATCAGCTATGTACGTGTACGTATCTCCCCTCCCCATTGAGCTTCCCTCCGACTCCCCCATGCCCTTCCAGGTCATCACAGAGCGCGGAGCTGAGTTCTCTGGGCTACACAGCAGGTTTCCGCTAGCTATCTATGTTACATATGGCAGTGTACATATGTCAGTGCCACGCTCCCAATTCGTCCCATCCTCTCCTTCCCCCGCTGTGTCTGCAAGTCCGGGTGGATACTCTTTTTATCAACTGCTGTCAACTGCTGTCCTAGCCTGATTGTGTCCCCAGGGTGTCCATTCCAGATCTTTCTTAAGCTCCATAGTGATATACCAGGCTCTAGGGATACAGCCGTAACCTGGACCCTCTAGGCTTTTTACTAGTCCTCCCTTTCCCCTTCCTTCCTTCCTTTCTCCTTCCCTTCCTTCTTTCCTTCCTTTCAAAGCTGATTCAAAAGTAACACTTAGGAGGGAGGTTCGGGAGGGAGGGGACATGGGTGTACCTATGGCTGATTCTTGTTGATGTTTGACAGAAAACCACAAAATTCTGTAAAGCAGTTATCCTTCAATTAAAAAATAAAGTGTCAAAAAAAAAAAAAAAAAATAGCCCTTTATGTCCCTGTTAGCAGGTTGTAAGCATTGCTGGGGACCTTACTTGAACTCGGGCTTCCCTGGTGGCCCAGACAGTAAAGAATCGCCTGAAATGCAGGAGACCAGGGTTCTATCCTTGGGTGGGGAAGATCCCCTGGAGAAGGAAATGGGAACTCATTCCAGTATTCTTGCCTGGAGAATTCTACGAACAGAGGAGCCTGGTTGGGTACAGTCCTTGGGCTTTCAAAGAGTTGGATGTGAGTAACACTGTCTTCCTTTCTTATACGAACTCTGACATCACACCCCCTCCGAGTGCACTAGGAAACAGTTTGCTGTCTAGAGGGCTCCGAATGCCTCAGATGGCAAGGGGAACTTTCCTCTGCTCCTGTTTCTCTGGCTCTGTTTTCATTTCCTGTTGTCTCTTTCTGTCTCTCTCTGTGTCTGTCTCCTCTCTCTGTATCCCTCTCTCTCTCCATCCTTTGAGGGAGGGCCCAGAGCTCGGGGAATGGGCTTTCTCTAAGGGGGAGAGAGAGAATGCGTTTTATTCATTTACTGTGTAGCAGCTCCAGGCCTAGCCCCAGGCCCCGCTGGAAAGAATATTCCAATCTAGGTTAAAAACTTCAGACATTAACAAGTGATGAAATAGCGGGTGGTTATTCACATGGATTGAGAGCGATCACACAAACCGCCGGAATATTAATTGGTGTGCCATGTTCATACAAAGAAGGAAGAGAGGATGGGGGCTTGAAATGACGGGGACAGAACAGTAACACAGATGATTCCTAACAGGAAACATTAAACATGCAGACAGTGGCAACAAATTGGGTAAGTTCACAGCAGACTTCCTAGTAACATAAATTGGCTGTTAGCCCCTTTACAGACTGCTGTGTGAAGCTGGCATCTCGATTTGCAGTAAGTCGAAAATTTTAATCCTGTTAGAGAATGCCAGGGGGCGAGGGGTGCTGCGAAACATCCTCTCGCCCCCAACATCCGAGACATCACCTTGTGAAATCCACAAGGCAGGCGAAGAAGGCTCCGCTACCTCCTTGGCTTCTCAGTTCAATTGTTCCTTCTACCTATACTCACACATTACACATATTTCCCTGCCATAGCAAACACCACACACTTTAAGTGCTTATTCACTTGGAGTGATGTCTGTCCTCCCAACTAAGCTGTCGATGCTAATTAAAAAAAAACAAAACAAAACTATTTATTTCTCTTTGTTGCTTTGTGTGGGTTTTCTCTAGTTGTGGTGAGCCTAGGCTACTCTTCGTTGCCGTGTGCGAGCTGCTCATTGTGGTGGCTTCTCTTGCTGCGGAGCACAGGCTCTGGGCCCACGGGCGTCAGTAGTGGTGGCTGGCAGGCTCTGGAGCATGTGCTTGGAGAAGGAAATGGCAACCCACTCCAGTATTCTTGCCTGGAGACTCCCAGGGACAGAGGAGCCTGGTGGGCTGCTGTCCATAGGGTCGAACAGAGTTGGACATGGCTGAAGTGACTTAGCATGCACGCATGCATTGCAGAAGGAAATGGCAGCCCACTCCAGTGTTCTTGCCTGGAGACTCCCAGGGACAGAGGAGCCTGGTGGGCTGCCGTCTATGTGGTCGCACAGAGGCGGACACAACTGAAGCGACTTGGCAGCAGCAGCAGCAGAGCATGGGCTAAGTAGCTGTGGTGCCCAAGCTTAGTTGTTTCAGGGCATGTGGACTCCTCCTGGACCAGGAATTAAACTGGTATCCCCTGCATTGCCAGGCAGATTCCCATTCACTGAGTCACCAGGGAAGTCTGACACTAATTTTTTTTAAAAATTAAAGCACAGTTGAATTTTAATGTTGTGTCAATTACTGCCATACGGCAATGTGACTCAGTTACACACACACACACACACACACACGTATTTATTCATATTCTTTTTCATTACGGTTTATCACAAGATATTGAATGCAGTCCCCTGGGCAATTCAGTAGGACCTTGTTGTTTAAACACTAAAGTTTTGCCACGACATTCTAGGAGCTGGTGGTTCTACCTTGGAACCTTGGAGGTCAACTTCTGTTTTCACTGAATGCTGCCTGCTTACATGTCTTGGGGGCCCTCCTGGGATGAACACGTGGCCCCCTGAACAAGCACAGCTCTGGTGTCAGATCTGGGTCTAAGTACAGATTTTGCCCCCTAGCTCTTCTCTGTGGGCTTCCCTGATAGCTCTGGTGGTAAAGAATCTACCTGCAATGCAGGAGACCCCAGGTTGATTCGTGGGTCAGGAAGATCCCCTGGAGAAGGGATAGGCTATCCACTCCAGTATTCTTGGGCTTCCCTTGTGGCACAGCTGGTAAAGAATCCGCCTGCAATGTGGAAGACCTGGTGGGTTTGATCCCTGGTTTGGGAAGATCCCCTGGAGAAGGGAAAGGCTACCCACTCCAGTGTTCTGGCCTGGAGAATTGCATGGACTGTATAGTCCATGGGGTCACAAAGAGTTGGACACGACTGAGTGACTTTTGCTTTCACTTTCTTCTCAGTGGGACCTTGGGCAAGTCTGATTTCATCTCTGCGTTTCAGCTTCCTGATCTGCTTGATGGATGGAAGAATTGGAAGAGACCAAGTGTCACAGGGTGGCAGCAGGCTCCAGTTCTCTGGACCCCAGCTGGAAGCTCTGTTCTGTTGCATGGAATGTTCTATGTGGTGGTTTTTTGAAGGGCAGGAGTGCATTGATGCACTTGTCCCTGAAGGCAAGGAGAACATACTAAGACTGTTGCTGCTGCTGTGTGACCCCATAGACAGCAGCCCACCAGGCTCCCCCGTCCCTGGGATTCTCCAGGCAAGAACACTGGAGTGGGTTGCCATTTCCTTCTCCAATGCATGAAAGTGAAAAGTGAAAGTGAAGACGCTCATTCGTGTCTGACTCTAGAGAACCCACGGACTGCAGCCCACCAGGCTCCTCCGTCCATGGGATTTTCCAGGCAAGAGTACTGGAGTGGGTTGCCATTGCCTTCTCCAAATTGAAGGTTACAAAGGTTTTATTCTAAGTTTTCTTCTAAATGTTTTATATTTGTGTTTATCATTTGTTATGAGTTAAATTTCAAATATGGTAAATGGATTAAAGCTCATTTTTTGTTTCCTATGATTCTTTCATAGGAAGTGCTACTTCTTGTTGAAAAGACCAACTTTCCTCCTCTGAATTATGTTTGCATCTTTGTTGAAAATCAATTTCAATTATGTGAGCTTATTTCTAGACTCTGACTTGTTTGCCTGTTTTGACAGCAGTACTACACTGTCTTTATAATAGTAGCTTCATAAATCTTAAAGTCAAGAGTGTTAATCTTCCAGTTATAATCTTCTTTTTAAAAGGTTTTTTTTTTTTTTTTTTTTCTTTTTTCATTCTAGGCCCTTTTCACATCCAAAAGAATTTTAGAGTGCGTTTGTCAATTTCTATAAGAAAGCTTGCTGGGATTTTACTTGAGATTGTGTTGAAGCTATAGATCAATTAGGGGAGAGCTTATAGCTTAAAAAGAGTGAGTCTGGTTCATGATTATAATAAAAATCTTCATTCACTTAGACCTTAATTTTTCTCAGTAATATTTTGTAGTTTTCTGTGCTTGAGCCTTATATATCTTTCTACATCTCCCAGTGTTTCTTATTTTTTAATGCTATTGTAACTTTTCTTTTCCATTTCAATCTGATTGTTTTTAGTATAGAGAAATAGAATTGATTCTTTAATATCAGTCTGATGCCTAACAACTGTGTTATACTCACTTATTTGTTCTAGTCACTTTTTTGTATATTACATAGAATTTCCTATGTAGACTATCATGCCTGTGAATAAAAAAACAATTTTACATTTTTTTTCCATCTGGATTCCTTTGATTTCTTTTTCTTGTCTTATTGCAGTGTTTAGAACTTCCAGTATAGTGGTGAATAGAACTGGTGAGAGTGAACTTCTGTGATTTCCTCCTGATCTTAAGGATGAAAGAAGTTCATCTTTCACCATTAAATATGATGTTAGCATGTATTTTTGGAATATTTCTCCATATTAGATTGAGGCAGTTCCTTTCTATTCCCAGTTTGCTGAAAACTGGATGCTTAATTTAGCCGATGCTTTTTTATAATCATTTAAACGATCGTATGGTTTTTCATTTTGTGGCCTGTTAATATAATGAATTATTAATATATTGTTGATTTTCAAACATTAAACCAATCTCATATTCCCAGATTGTGATGTTCTTTTTACATGCATAAAATTTTTTTAGAAAGAATTTTTCATTTATTTTCATGTGGGTCACTGTACTATCATCTTCTTTAATATCTTAATTTTGTTTTTGTATCAGGTTTGTGCTGGCTTTATAGAATGCAGTGAGAAATGTTCCTTCTTTTATTTTCTGGAAGAATTTGATATCATCTCCTGAAATGTTTGAGTAGGATTTACCAAGGAAACCATCTGGCCTGGTCTTTATTTTTGAGAAAGTTTTTAACTAAAATTTAAATGTCTTTAACAATTAGAGTACTATTTGGGTTGTTTATTTCTTGCTTAAGTGTTGTTGCACATGTACTTAGCTGTATCTGACTCTTATGTGACCCCAAGGACTGCAGCTCACCAGGCTCCCCGGTCTGTGGAATTGTCCAGGCAAGAATAATGGAGTGAGTTGCCATTTCCTACTCCAGGAGATTTTCCAAACCCAGGGATCAAACCAGTGCTTCCTGCATCGGCAGGTGGGTTCTTTACCATTGAGCCACCTGGGGATGAAAGATTCCTCTAAGTATTGGTAGTTTGTCCATTTAACATAAATTGTTGACTTTTTGTCATAAAATTTTTAATAATGTTCCATGATTATTCTTTTAATATCTGTAGAATTTATGGTGATATCAACTCTCTTATCTCTGATGTTGGTAGTTTGGTTCTCTCTATTTTCTCTAATGGAGAAGGCAATGGCACCCCACTCCAGTACTCTTGCCTGGAAAATCCCATGGACGAAGGAGCCTGGTAGGCTGCAGTCCACGGGGTCGCTAAGAGTCGGACATGATTGAGCGACTTCACTTTCACTTTTCACTTTCATGCATTGGAGAAGGAAATGGCAACCCACTCCAGTGTTCTTGCCTGGAGAATCCCAAGAACAGGGGAGCCTGGTGGGCTGTCATCTCCAGGGTCGCACAGAGTCGGACATGACTGAAGTGACTTAGCAGCAGCAGCATTTTCTCTAATTAGTCTAGCTAGACTGTCAACAGTTATTGATCTTGCCAAAGAATCAGTTTTTGGTTTTTAAAAATTTTTTTCTATTGATTTTTATTGATTTTCTCTTTCTTTGATTTCTCTTTTATTTTCTTTTTGCCTGCTTAATTTTGGGATTATGTGTTTTTAAGGTGCAAAGATCATTGATTTGAGATCTTTTATTTCATCTTTTCTAATATAGGCATTTAATGCTATACTTTTTACTGTGATACATTAGTAATATCCTATAAATTTTGATTATTTTCATTTCTTGGCTACTTTCTAATTTTCCTTTTGATTTCTTCTTTGACTCATGTGTTATTAGAGGTATGCTACTTAGTTCCCAAATTCTTATAAATTATCTAGATATCTTTGTGTTATTGATGTTCAATTTAATTCCGTTGTGGTCAGTGAACATACTTTGTATGACTCAAATTATTGAGACTTGTTTTGTGATCCAGAATATGTTCTATATTGGGGACTATTTAATAAGCATTTATAAAGAATGTATATCCCACTGTTGTTTGGAGAAGTACTCTCCAAATATCAATAAAGTCAAGTTGATTGATAGTATTGGGATATTGTTAGATTTTCTATTTACTTGTTCTGTCAGTTATTGACAAGGGGATACTGAAATCTCCAAACTTGTGGATTTGTCTATTTCTCCATCCAGTTCTGCTTTACTTCATGTAATTTGGAGTTTTGTTACTAAGTGCATACACAGTTAAGAGTAGAATGTCTTTTTTATGGATCAAACCCTTTTCATCATGAAATGCCCTTTGTTATCTTTCTGTGATTCTTCACTCTGAAATCCACTTTGTCTGATATTCATGTAGCCACATCCACTTTCTTTTGTTTGGTATTAGGCTTTTTATATTTAAAGTGAGTTTTCTTTTTGTGGCAGGATAGCACTGGGACTTATTTCGTTGTTTTTTATCCAGTCTGACAAACTCCGCCTTTTAATTGTGGTGTTTAGATAGTTGATTTTAGTACCATCACTGCTGTGATTTAAATCTACCATCTTGCTCTTGGTTTCCTGTTTGTCTCTTCTGTTCGGTGAACTTCCCGCCCTTTTCTGACTTCCTTTGGATGGAATACTTTTATGATGATTGTATTTTGTCTCCTTGATTGGCTTGTTAGCCTTACTTTTTTTGCTGAATAATTTTAGTGGTGGCTTTAGGGTTTTTAATATGTGTCTTTAATTTAACGTCTAGGATAAGAACCTGACGACAGTCCACTTCTGTTTCCTCTCTCTTGACCTCAAGCTATTGTCACGTGTTTATGCCATAAACTCCACAATACATTGGTTTTACTTATTTCTTAAGCAGTTGATTATCTGTCAGAGAATTTTGAATAATAAGAAGGATGTGTTTATATTTACCCATGGCATTACCATTTCTGTTGCTCTTCATTCCTTCATGTGAATCCAAGTTTTCACTGAGTGTCATTTTCCTTCTCCGCAAAGAACTTCCAACGGTTCTTCCAGTGCGGGTCTACTGGTGAGGTAATCCTTCCGCTTTTGTGGGTCTGAAAAGACATTACTGTGTCTCCACTCACTGAAGGACAGTCTCAAAAATCTTCACAGATCTGCCAACAATTTCCTTTCCACTGCTCCCTAAGGCTCTCAAGGGGATGTGTGGTGGGGGTGGCAGAATTTAAAATGATTTCTTTTGTGTGGAATATTTTACAAGAACATGGAGGAATCTGTCCTATGGCCAGCCGTTCACTGAGGCAGGAGCCAAGGAGCTGATTCTCCATCCCAGAAGCAGGGTTGGTGGTGAGGAATTAAAGGACAGTACATGAAGGATGATAATTTATCACTAGCAGGAATCACATGACTGAGGAGGAGAGGATGTGTATTTTTTAACCTGAGAAAGCAGCCCTTTGTTGAAACTGTGATGATGAATAAATGCCTTTTGCTACCAAAGTTAAGCTCTTAGGCTTCAATGACAAAGTTTTGGGATTCCATGTTGCACTGAAGACAAGTCTATCTTCCATGTTGTGTAGAAGCAACTGGATTTGCAGAAACCGTGTTGGAGATTTCTGTGATGTCCTCTTGGCTGTGGTGCTCATGTCTGCTTCCCTCACAGGCAACCTTGTCTTGTCCTTCAGGGGAAGATGACAACATCATCTCCTTGGCTCAGGTGGAGTTCCAAAATCTATGCTTACATATGTAATTTGGGCAGCACAAGGAAACTAGACAAATGACCCTCATGCTTTCTGATCATTTTTTTCTCCTTATGGTGAATCTCTGGTACTCATGCTTGAGCCCAGCCAATTTCTCAAAGATAGAACTTAGGGGAAGAAGCCACAAAAATCACAACCAGTTATATTGGAAGTCTTTAGAGTCAGGCTGCCTCAGGGTCAAGGCCCACCCTCCTCTTTTCTGGGGCTCAAACTCCAGATATAAATGGAGCTTCAGAAGTTTCCCTTCTAGCTCTAACATTATTAATAAATCTGCCACCTGGACTTTATTAATTCTCTCCCTTGTATGAGTCCACATTGGATAGCTTGTCTGTGTCCAGTATATTGCCAATTTAGTCCTATATTTTTTTAATCAGATCATGTAATTTTTGTAAAAAAAAAGAAATTTTATTTTTCATAATGATTTTTATATTATAAAAATTAGCAAGTTAGTTACAGAAAATTGACACTCCTTACAGATGACCACAATTTTCAGTCTTTGGTTACACATCCTTCCAGTCCTTCTTCTCTGTACTCATGTTCTGCAATTTTTTTAATTTTTTAAATAAAAATACATTTGAATCAGTTCTAATGAGGTGGATGAAACTGGAGCCTATTATACAGAGTGAAGTAAGCCAGAAGGAAAAACATAAATACAGTATACTAACGCATATATATGGAATTTAGAAAGATGGTAACAATAACCCGGTGTACGAGACAGCAAAAGAGACACTGATGTATAGAACAGTCTTATGGACTCTGTGGGAGAGGGAGAGGGTGGGAAGATTTGGGAGAATGGCAATGAAACATGTAAAATATCATGTAGGAAACGAGTTGCCAGTCCAGGTTCGATGCATGATGCTGGATGCTTGGGGCTGGTGCACTGGGACGGCCCAGAGGGATGGTATGGGGAGGGAGGAGGGAGGAGGGTTCGGGATGGGGAACACATGTATACCTGTGGCGGATTCATTTTGATATTTGGCAAAACTAATACAATTATGTAAAGTTTAAAAATAAAATAAAATTAGAGAAAAAAAAAGGCATTATGAAGAATAAATTGATTTATTTGTAAATTTTCACTTAACATTATTCTGTCATCATCTTTCTACATAATTGAATATTCTTGCATTATGTCGTTTTCGGCGCCTACCAAGTTTTCCTTTTTAGAACTGCCATGATTTATCTAATCATCTTTGGTTTTTGGACATTTTGAACAATTCTCGCTTGAACTTCCTTTTTTTAAGAATAATTATTTGTTCATTTATAGCCGTGCTAGGACTTTGCTGTTGTGTGGGCTTTTTCTCTGGTCGCAGTGAGTGGGGGCTACTCTCGAGTTGCAGTGCACGAGCTTATCATTGCGGTGGCGTCTCTTGCTGTGGGGCACAGACTCTAGTGTGCTTGGGTTCGGTAGCTGTGGCTCCCAGGCACTAGAGCACAGACATAATGGTCGTGGTACCTGGGCTTAGTTGCTCCTTGGCATGTGGGGTCTTCCCAGACCAGGGACTGACCTTGTGTCTCCTGCATTGGCAGGTGGATTCTTTCTCACTGAGCCACCAGGGAAGCCCTGGAACTTCCTAAAGTGGAGTCCTTGTGTACATTTCTGATGATTTCCTTAATATAAATATCTAGCAGCAGATTTCTAGAGCAGAGGCAATTTACTATTTTTAGGCTTTGAAACATTCAGATTAAACTCCAGAAAACATTCAGCATCCTGCCATAGGATGAGATATGGTGTCTTACAAAGATCCTGGGAGGCAGACGGCTCATGGATCAGCTCAGCTCTGCATCTTTTCATGTGACTACAGACAAGTTATTTAACCATTAGAGGCCTCAGTTTCCTCATCTGTAGAATGGGGATAGTGATTTGGTGGAATAATATCTATTTAAAATAGTCACCTTCCTGTCAATGGAGATGGTGTATTTAAATTAAGAAGCTAGTCTGTAGAGTCAAAGCTATGGTTTTTCCAGTAGTCATGTACAGATGTGAGAGCTGGGCCATAAAGAAAGCTCAGCACTGCAGAATTGACGCTTTTGAACTGTGGTGCTGGAGAAGACTCTTAAGAGTTCCTTGAACAGCAAGAAGATCAAACCAGTCAATCCTAAAGGAAATCAACCCTGAATATTCATTGGAAGGACTGATGCTGAAGCTCCAAGCTTTTGGCCACTTGATGCAAAGGGCTGACTCATTGGGAAAGACCCTGATGCTGGGAAAGATTGAGGGCAGGAGGAGAAGTGGACGACAGAGGATAAGATGGTTGAATGGCATCCTTGACTCAATGGACATGAGTTTGAGCAAACTCTGGGAGACAGTGAAGGACAGGGAAGCCTGGCATACTGAGGTTGATGGGTTCTCAAAGAGCTGAGCACTTTGATCAGATTTAGTGACCGAACAACAAGAGCAGTCTCTTATTGCGGGGGTGAGGTGAGGAGAAGTGACTTTTCAAGGTTACACAGGGCACTTTCCTTCTGTGGTAATGAGCTCTCTATTGCCAGAAGGACTCAACCTTGGGGACCCCCAGGCGTGGGGCAGAGGACCGTGCCAGGACTGTCAGAAAGCCCATGAGCTGCCGAGCGCAGGGATGTGTTCTCCCTCGGGGACCACCCAGCTGGCTCCAAGTTCTTCCCATCTCTTCCCGCCTCCCTTGGGCCTGGTCTCCATCTTCCCTCTGAAGTGAGCATGCTCTATGAGTTCTAACAAGAAATACTATGATCTAACTTCATGTGGCTTCAGGAGATACAGATCTGTGGTAACACTTTAAATTTAGTGTTGTGAGTGAGTAATTACTTTCTGAATCTGAAGAGTCCGATTGAACGGGAATCATTATTGTGTGTTAATTAAAATCCTGCTGATGGTTAAAATTATATTTTGGTGTTTTAATAACTCTGTAAGGGACATGTAGATAAACCTCAGAGATATGTACCGGTGTGGATTCTTGTTAAACACCAATAAATATTGGTATTAATTCAAACATGTGCTTATTGTTTTGTGAACGTTAATGGAATTTATGCCCGAGATGGGTCAGGATGTCACAATAACGTCTGTGTCTCTTTGGAACCTGCATTCAGGGATCTTTTGATCTTTGTGGGCTCTGAGTTTGGGGTATGCGTCTTCAGAGTGCATGGTGGCTGGGAAACCAAGGAGGAGGTTTGGGGTGGTTATGACATGCTCCTGTCAAATTCCTTCTGGGCCATTCCAAGGATCAGAGTGAAATCAAACTTCGAACCCTTCTAGAATCTGTTTATTAGACCACAGACCTGTATGCACTGAGTTGGTAGGATTTTCAAGTCACTTTTTTGACCCACTCTCTCCCTGAGATGCTGAGTGGGTGGGTAGGGTGGGCCCAGTGGGGTTTTCTGGGGGAGTCTGGGGAAATATCAGGGACATTTTATCTCCTCCCTCTGCGCTTCCACATACTCAAACTTCCTCCCACTCAAGGGTCTGAAGAAGTGTCCCCAAGAAGTGAGCATTAGTTGGGGAATTGACATATTCCTGTCCTCTCTAGGGCATGGGTTCCAATGTCACCAACAGCCCCTGGGCCATCCCTGCCCTCCTATTTCCAGACAACAGGGCTTCGTGCCTCCACAGAAATTGAACTCACCACTGGACATCCTGGGGGTCTAGAAAGTTATTTCTCTAAGGGGACAGAGGTGCCCCTGGACCTGGATGGAGAAATGGTGTGATCTGCCTGAGGAAGCAGGTGGTTTGGGAGGGCCCGTTTGATGCAGCCACTTGAGCCTGGCTGTTTGGGTACAGGATGCTCATTGGTAAGGCCCTGGCAGGAAATGGCACCCTCAAATTGGGTCACTTGGGGTGAACTGAATAGACATGCCATCTGCAAAGGCTGAGCAGGGATCAGGGAGAATCTAAGAGACACTGTGGTGCCCCATGCCCTGTGCAGAGGTGGAGAGGAAGGAGGGAGGCCCTGGGGGCAGCAGCTTGAGGAAGCGGGGGAGCGAGGGCTGTTGGTTCTCAGACCGGCGTACTGGACCCAGAGGAGGAGGCTGGAGGGCAGAGGGAGAGAGGAGGAGGTGCTCGGGAATGGACCATGGCTCTAAGAGGAGACTGGGGCGGCTCTGGCACCTGAGTGCTCCTCAGAGACCCAGGGGCCAATCCTGTAGAGAGTGTGACCTTTGAGATGGCCTTGATGCGAGTGAAGAATTGGGACTGGAGGAGCTGATGGCGATGGGGAAGGCCCAGGATGAGGAAGGGGCTGGAGAGGAGAAAGTGTGCAGGTTGGAAGTAGGGGGCGAGGGAAAAGGAGCAGGCACGTGGATTTGATGAGCACCCAGAAGGCACAGGTGAGTTGGAGAGGTCTGGCTCGATTCCTTGTTTGCAAAAGAGTCTGATTCTACAGGATGTTAGTGTCTCCTGAAGGGGGTGATGGGAGCAGGACCATGTTTAGGGAGGAGGAATACAGCAGGACAGATGGACGCACTGGGGAGAGGCTGGAAGCTGCGGAGCCTGCAAGGGTTGCAGTGCTGGTCAAGCAAAGAGTGAGTGGGGTCTGGGCCCAGTGGTCACTGCAGGGATGGAGGGGAGGGGGACGGAGGGAGGAGGTTTGAGGTTCCTGCTAGAGAGAAAACTGGTGGTATAGTGGGGAGGGAGAGGAGTGGGGCTGCTCTGGGCCCTGGCCTGGCAACACCATCAGAGACAGGCGGAGGGCTGGCCGGAGTTTGGGGGATTAACAACATTTCCCGGGACTAACATTTGGGGTGTTGGGATCTCCTGTGCCCGTGATCTCATTGCATCCCCTGCCTGGTTTCCCCACCAGAATCATCTGCAAAATCTGTTGGAAATACAGGTCCCTGGGCCCCAGGCTCAGGTGAGCAGCGTCGGCCAGGGAGTATGCATTTTAAGGTGCCCCCAGGAGTCTCTGAGATCTTTAAAGAAAGCAAACATCACTTTGCTGACCAAGGTCTGTATAGTCAAAGCTATAGTTTATCCAGTAGTCATGAACGAATGTAAGGACCATAAAGAAGGCAGAGTGTTGAAGAATTGATGCTTTCGAACTGTGGTGCTGGAGAAGATTCTTAAGAGTCTTAAGAGTCTTGGACAGCAAAGAGATCAAACCAGTCAATCCTAAAGGAAATTGACCCTGAATATTCATTGGAAGGACTGATGCTGACGTTGAAGCTCCAATACTTTGGCCACCTGACTGCAGAGAGGTGACTCACTGGAAGAGACCCTGATCGTGGGAAAGATTGAGGGCAAGAGAAGGGGGCAGCAAAGGATGAGATGTTAGATAGCATCACTGACTCAATGGACATGGGTTTGAGCAAACTCCGAGAGAGAGTGAAGGACAGGGAAGCCTGGTGTGCTGCAGTCCTCGCAGTCCCAAAGAGTTGGACACGAGTTAGTGTCTGAACAACAGCAGGAGTCTCTGCTGCAGCTGGGCTGGTCCGTGCTGCGGTCATTTCTCTTCATCCTCTCGACGTGCAGGAAGGTCCGTGTGGTTTTTCCCTTTCTCTAGAGTGGATACCGAGGCCAGGTGACAGGCCTGTGTCAGGGCTAAGCCTCAGCCCCGAGGCCTCTTAAATCCACGGCAGGGATGGAAGGGTAGGGTGGGGGCCGACTTGGATGCCTTTATTCTCACCTCATGGGCTTCAGGCAGCTTGGTAGGAGGTCGTCTTTCCTGAGGCAGGGCCACACAGTGGGTGGGCGAGTGGGCACCAGCCCTCCCTGGTGTCCAGGACCTCACAGACAGAGGCTGGCAGAGGCTGCTTGGCTTCAGCAAGCCCGAGTGGCTGGAGCTGGGCTGGGCATGTGGGGTTGGAGGAGGAGTTGCTTGGCCACTGGGTCCCTGCAGGATTCGATGTGAAAGGCCCACGAGTGATGAAATGCGTGGGTACTCATCTTTCTTGAGCTGGGAACTCTGCCAAGCCAAAAAAGCCATGCTTCATGTATTTTTTTTTTTTTTTTCTCCCCCTGAATTCACTATTCTCTACCAGGGCAAGGGAGGTGAGCTCAGTTTGTCTAACCTGTGAAATGGGAACCGATGTGAAAGTTTGGGATCACACAGTCAGACAAGCCTGCAAGTTGCCTCTGACCGTTGGTTTCTTCACCTAAAAAATAGAGGTGGCCTCTCAACCTCATAGTGCTGTTACCAGTGACAAATGGCATCAGGTAAGTAGCACATGCAAGCGTGCCTAACACATCACCAGACCTGGGGCAGGTGGAAGCTACCCCGGGTCACGGGTACTTAGCCAAGCCCAGTGCATCGTGCACGTGTTGGTTAAAGCAGATCTTTTGTGACCCTGAGAACTGTAGCCCACCAGGCTCCTCTGTCCATGGGATTTCCCAGGCAAGAATACTGGAGTGGGTTGCCACTTCCTTCTCCAGGGGATCTTCCCCACTCAGGGATTGAACCCGTGTCTTGGTCTATTAAGTGTCACGAGTGTGTCCATTGCTGTGGGGATCCGCACTACAGCAGTATCTGGGCCTTGGCAAGCAACCAGAAGCTTCAGATCTCCTGGAGGATCAGGGGCAGCAGGGAGAAAACCAACTGAATGGACACCACACATCCGCTTCCTCAACACCCTCTGCGTCTCGCACATTGGCCTGACCCTTCTTTCTTGCCTCAGAAAGGTAAACGAGAGAAAGAAGAAATTTCCCAGCATGCTTTATGGGCCTCCTCACATGACGGCTGCCCTGGGCTGCTTGTGGTCAGCCAGACTACTGAGTCCTTGGGTAACTTTTCCTGATCCTGGTCTGCACTTTCCCTCCTTGATGGCTCCACAGACTCCTACACATCCTTGCAAACCCCTCTCAGATGTTCCTTCCTCTGAGAATTCCTTCTGGACTTGCACGTCCTCCTGGGCTGGTCAGTGGTTACCCTGCTGTGACAGGCCGGCGCCGGCGCCCTGAGAGCTCTGATCATGCTACACGGTGAGGGCTGATTGTCTGACCTCCCACTAGAGCTTCAGCCAATGGAGGACGCACATTTAACTCAATTCTGCATCCACAGTGCCAGGACTGGGTGGGGAATAAAGGCCAGGTGGGTTAAGTGTATCAGTTCAGTTCAGTCCCTCAGTCCTGTCCGACTCTTTGCGACCCCGTGGACTGCAGCACGCTAGGCTTCCCTGTCCATCACGAACTCCCAGAGCTTACTCAAACTCATGTCCATGGAGTTGGTGATGCCATCCAACCATCTCACCCTCTGTCGTCCCCTTCTCCTGCCTTCAATCTTTCCCAGCATCAGGGTCTTTTCACGAGTCAGTTCTTCACACCAAGTGGCCAAAGTATTGGTTAAGTGAATAGATGGACATAGAAGGACAGCAATCACAGTCCCAACTGAAGGAACAGGCACGGATGCAGGGCTATCAGACTGCAAAAGCACAGAGTCACACACCACAGGGGCAGGAGCAAGTGATGTGCTGGCGGAGCCCAGAGGCCTGCCTGCTTTTCCCCAGGGGACCCAGAAGGTCCCGGATGGACTCCGGGAGCAGGTGGCCTTGGAGATGGGATTTGAAAGGTGGTGTCTCACTCCTAAATCCATTCTTCTCCATCTCGCAGGATGGAGGCTGAGGCTGGAGGTGCCACCAGAGGTGGGGTAGGGCAAACCATGACCAATCAGAATATCCTCTCTGCTAACAGGCAAACAAACCTTTTTCCAAGTAGGAGAGTAAGTCTGCATTCCTCCACCGCCCAGCTGGCCACAATTCACTTTCGACTCAGTCGAGATTTCAGAAAAGATGGCACAGGAGGGCTGAGGCAGGGCCAATGGAAAATGAAAAGGGGCAGACCGGGCAGCTCCCCAGGGCTCAGGCTGGCCCACTCATCAGGGCTCCCAGGCAGCACACGGGAATGCAACATCAGGGATTGCGCTCCTCTGACGCAGTAGCCACTGCTCCTTCATTTGTTCAAAAATCAAGCCTCCGATGGGCGGAGCTCCCTGCTCTGGGCTGAGGGTGGGGCAGGTGAACAAATTGTTCTCTCTGCCCCAGGGGATGGATGGATCAGAGGTGAACCAAAGCCCCAAGAGATGAGGGGCTGATCAAGGGCACTGAAGCCTTGTCAAATCTCCCAGAGTTGACTCTGCACAGACAATCTACTAGTTGGAGTGGCCGTTCATGCACACGTACTAACTGAACAGGTGTATGCACCTGGCATTGTGGACACGACAAAGTCCTGGAGCTTACATTCCAGTGAGGGAGTCAGGCATTTATCAGAGCATCAGCAGTAAGAGCTGGGGAAGCTGGTGAAAATGACCTTCTGGCTTTAGCAGAGACTCAATGACATCTTGGGGGACTCTGGGGAAAAGTGAGAAAGAAGAAAATAATAAAAAGGGAGGAAAAGCCGAATACCTCCATGCCCAAAAGATAAGAGCCTCAAAGCCTGGCTTCAAGGCTTGTGAGCCGAGGTGAAGGTTCTGTCTGTGCCTCCAAGGTACCGGTGAGGGCCTCAAGCATGTTTTTGGTGGGGATGTGGGACGTGGCCGATCGGCACTTTGGAAAGATGACGTGGTTTTGGTGTGGACTGACTGGAGGCGTAGGAGCAGAAGCGGCCCGTGGGCTATGGTCCTAGTGAGAGATGCTGGGATTAAGACAGGGCTGCAACAGAGCTGGTCCTCATGGGGCTCAGTGGGAAGTGCTTCATCTTAGCTCGTTTCCAGACCTGTTTCGGAGCAGTGCCCATTCATCCATTCTTTATTTTTAAAAGTAATTTATTTACTTTAATTGAAGGCTAATTACTTTACAATACTGTGGTGGTTTTTTGCCATACACTGACATGAATCAGCCACGAGTGTACATGTGTCCCCCATCCTGAACCCCCCTCCCACCTCCCTCCCCAGCCCATCCCTCTGAGTTGTCCCAGAGCACCGGCTTTGAGTGCCTTGTTACATGAATCGAATTTGGACTGGTCATCTATTTCACATATGGTAATGTACATGTTTCAGTGCTATTCTCTCAAATCATCCCACCCTCGCCTTCTCCCACAGAGTCCAAAAGTCTCTTCTTTATATCTGTGTCTTTTTTGCTGTCTCAAGTATGGGGTCGTCATCGCCCTCTTTCTAAATTCCATATGTGTGTGTTAATATACTGTATTGGCCATTCATCCATTCTTTACTGGGTCTCTCTCTGACGACCAGGTAGAGGTGTCTTCTGCCTCCTCGTTCAGTCCACTAGAGGTTGATGAAATGGCAAGAGGGCTGTGCCCAGGGCTCTGGGTCTTTGAGCACCCCTGCGACCAGGGCAGGCCCCCGGGGATCCCCACTGTCCCGGGCAGCCTGGTGGGGAGCTTTGGCAGTGATAAGGGAGCTCCCTCGCCCTCTGGGAGCCCTGAGCCCCCCGAGGAGCAGGGGAAGGAATTCTGCCTGACTTGAGCCCCTCTGGCTGCAGAAAACGGCACTCGGGGAGGCATGGAGACCTGTGAGAGTTGGGGAGGGTGGGGAGGTGTCCTTAGGAAAGGAACCGTGAGTGGGAGCTGGGAGCGGAGAGCTGCCTGGCCAAGGTGGGCCGTTTGGGGAAAGCTCATCCTGGGGCAGGACGTGGCCTGGGCCTGTTCCAGGCGGTGGGGTGCTTCCCGCAGGTGGCCCTTTGATCTCACAACAAATGGCCTATTCAGCATCTCCAAGACAGGGCCGGCTCTTGGCAGCCAGGGTGGGAAGGTGGCAAGACACAGGGGATTGTCTGCCTGGTTCCAGGGCGGGGGCTCCGCCATCAATTTCGTGCCCACGAGGAGAGGAGCCAGGTTCCAGGCGCTGTTGGGATGGCCGCGTGCCAAGGGCGTCCCGACAGGCCCCAGGCCGGCCGTTGGGGCTCTGTGGTGCCCAGACTCCCCTGCCTGTCTTTGCAGGTCCTGGGGCAGGAATGAGTGTGGGGTGTGGTAGGGCTCACCTGGTTGGGGCGGGGGGCGGGGGGGGTGTGTGGGGCGGGGCGTGGCGGAGGGTCGAGCTTCTGTGCACAGACCCTTCTTCCAGAACTGACTGGTCGGTGCCCCTCCCTCCACTGGAAACATTTCCTGGGTGAAGACTCATTTGCTGGGAGAGACTAGGCTGGATATTGTGGCCCTCTAACTGAAAAAGTTGAGGTCTCCTCTCCACCCCTCACCTGCCGTTCAAGAGTCAATACTCAAACCACAAAAGACAATCGTTCTTTTTTTGAAAACACTAAGCGTTAACGAATGCTGGAAATAAGCAGCTTCTTTTTTGACTTTTGGGTTCTTTTTCTCTTTTAAAGGTTTTTTTTTTTTCTTTTTGATGTGGACCATTTTACAAGTCTTTACTGAATTTGTTACAATATTGCTTCTGTTTCATGTTTTGAACTTTTGGCCATCAGGCACGTGGCATCTTAGCTTAAGGGATCGAACCTGCACCCACTGTTGAAAGGCCAAGCCTCAGTCACTGGACTGCTAGGGAAGTGTCTGGATTCTTTCTCTTTATTTATTTCATTTGCGTGTCTCTACTTCTCTGATTCCTGGTGGTGGTGGTTTAGTTGCTAAGTCGTGTCGGACTCTTGCAACCCCATGGACTATAGTCTGCCAGGCTTCTCTGTCCATGGGATTCTCCATACAAGAACACTGGAGTGGGCTGCCATTTGAGGAGCACATATTTAGAAGGCCTAATGGATAAACAATGATTCTGGAAAAAAAGGCCAGCTTGCAGATTGCCATGTGAAGAGAGGAGGGTTGATTGGGGCCAAAAGGTGTTTGGAGGCAGCGTGTGGACTCATATAGTTTGGCAGTTCACCTTCCTGTCTTCACCCAGCTGTGTGTCCCCAGGCAAGTCACGTAACCACTCTGAACCTCAGTTTCTTCCTCTGGAACCTGGTACTGATGCCTATTTGCAGGGTTGTTGGGAAGAGTGTGTGCTGACCGTGGTGTGTGTATCCATAGTAGATGCTCAGTGAACCTTAGTTCCCCATATCTTAAGAAAGAAAAGTTGGCTTAGGAATAAACTTCAATTAAAATGTTTTTGTTGTGCTAAGAAGAGGCCACAAGTCACAAAATTATTTAGAGACTGTTTTCACTGAGTTCAAAAATCCAGGAGACTATTTAATCAACAGTCTGTTTTCTTCCTCGCAGCCACACTGATGTACTCAGCTTGGAAAATGCAAATTAAGTAACTGAAGTTTTCAAATGTATTTTGTTGACTCACTCAGTCACTTCTTCTGCAAACAAGTGGCCAGTACCTACTATGGGTGAGGTCGCTGCTGCTCCCCAGGGACGCTGAAAAGAGTGGGGAGGGGGTGGGGCTGTGGGAAAGGGCGAACTCCAATATGATCCGTCCCTGCAATCTACTAACCGTGACCTCAGGTGAGACATTTCAACTCTGTGACCTCGGGGTCCTCATCTGGATAATCAGGGTAATAATGTTCCCCTTACGGGGTTATTTGTGAGGATCACAGATAATGCGTGTAGAATACTTGGTGCATGGAACCACTGGCAGATACGACTGAGCAACTTTCATTTAGTACTAAGATGTGGTCCCTGCCCTACAGAGACTGCTGGTCTCTTGTGGGGACAGTGGATTAGAAGATACAGTCCAGAATGATTTATCCTGTGTAAAAATGCATCTCTCTTTCTGCCTCTGGGTATAATGGGTGAGGTGAAATGAAGGGCACTCAGTTGTGTCTGACTCTTTGCGACCCCATGGACTATACAGTCCATGGAATTCTCCAGGCCAGAATACAGGAGTGGGTAGCCTTTCCCTTCTCCAGGGGATCTTCCTAATCCAGGGATCGAACCCAGGTCTCCCGCACTGCAGGCAGATTCTTTACCAGCTGAGCCAAAACGGATGGGTGGGACGGAGGAAACTGATCTAAGGACATTTCTTTGGGGGTTGTTGTTGTTTACTTTCTGAGTTGTATCTGACTCTTTGTGACCCCATGGACTGCAGCACGCCAGGCTTCCCTGTCTTTCACTATCTCCTGGAGTTTGCTAAAATTCATGTTCATTGAGTCAGTGATGTTGTCTATCCCCATCTTCTGTCATCCCCTTCTCCTGCCTTCAATCTCTCCCAGCACCAGGGTCTTTTCCAATGAGTTGGCTCTTCACATCATGTAGCCAAAGTATGGGAGCTTCAGCTTCAGCATCAGTCCTTCCAATGAATATTTAGGGTTGATTTCCTTTAGGATTGACTGGTTTGATCTCCTTGCTGTCCAAGGGATTCTCAAGAATTTTTTCTTGCACCACAGTTTGAAAGCACCATTTCTTTGGTGCTGAGCCTTCTTTATGGTCCAACTCTCACATCCCTTACACGACTATTGGAAAATCCATAGCTTTGACTCTAAACACCTTTGTTGGCAAAGTAATGTCTCTGCTTTTGAATACGCTGTCTAGGTTTGTCATAACTTTTCTTCCAAGGAGCTAACGTTTTTTCATTTCGTGGCTGTAATAACCATATGCAGTGATTTTGGAGCCCAAGAAAATAACACTTTATTTTATTTTCCTTGGATGGAGTCTTTTCACCTTGCCCATTTGTAAAAGATCTCTGAAAACTAACTGAATCCTTGAAGTGCTTTTCAAGAAAGCGCCGTGGCAGGGCGGGCAGCCACCGGGATCCCTGCGGCAGGTTCTTGGGGGAGTCTGATTGTCTGGGTGCTGCAGTTGGATGAGTGAGAGCAGCTGCAAGAAAAGGCAGAATCAGCTCCTCCGAGTGTGTTTATCCTGCTGATCTGACCTCAGAGCCCTAATGATTTTTAATGACTGTAATGCATTCTCCTGTCTTGAAGGACCCATTGGCTGGGCTACATGATGGCCTGTTTCCCACGTGCGTTGCCCAGTGACGTAGGTTTGGATGCCAGGTGGGATTACATGGTTGGGCTCTTAGTTAAAAAGGCTTTCACCAAGGGTTCTGAGCGAGCTCAGGGGGATGGCTCCCAACCAAGCCCCTGGTAAAGTCAGCTGGAAGGGTGTGCTGGCTTCTGCTTTGAAGTTGGGAGGAGCTCAGTGCAACCCCTTACTGGCGGCGCTCTCAGGGGACTGATGCTGCCTCTCCAGGCTCTGCTTGCTCTTGGTCTCTGTCAGCCGGCAGGCAAGAGCTGTCCACGTGGCTCCTGATCTCGGCTGGGCTGGGGCCTGGGCATAGTGGACGGTGATTTCTCAGGCGCCTCCCAGTGTTGTAATCCTATGACGGGCTGGATCCTTCCTGCCCACACCCACTCCCGCCCAGCTGATAAGTATCTGCCCATGGTGGACGAGAGGGACTCGGGCAAGCAGTTTCCTAGGAAGGACTGGAGCGGCCACCCTCCTGAGGTCTCATGAGCCATCTGAGCTCCATGCAGTGGCCGGGAAGCTCACTCCATGCCCTCAGCCTCTAGTCAAGCACAACCAGGAAATACCAAGGGCCCTGAGTCCTCTGAAGCCTCCTGATGCAGTCATGGCTGGGGAGGCAGAGATTTCTAGAAAGTGAGAGCTCCGTCAGCCAGGCAGGGCTCAGGGCTGCTCTCAGCATCTTGGGCAGGTCCGAGCTCTCCCTTCACTGGGTCCACCCTCCTTTGTAAACAGCAGCAACCCTTCCAGCTGAGTCACAGGGACTCCAGCCAGAAAATGATAGTGGTGCAGTGGCCCTGACTCACCTGGGGAAGGCCTTGTAGCTTCCTGGCTAGCTGTTCGTGGGAGCCCTGTCTCAGGGGGTCTTCTGCTCACTCCCCCTTCCATTCTACAGACACCAACACCCCGAGGCTGGCCACAGCTGTAGCCACTTACCTATGGCCTCATGGGCGGAGAGCTGGCGGGGGCGGGGGACAGCTTTGCCCTGGGGTCTGACTGCAAAGCCCTCCTTGTTGTTACTATTACTTCTTAAAATTCTTATGAGTATTAGATGAGAAAGGTGAGGGCTTGAATTTGAAAGCTTCCCTTTACAGAGGACAGTGGTTTTCAGCTG
Organism: Bos indicus; assembly: GCF_029378745.1. Taxonomy (NCBI): domain Eukaryota; kingdom Metazoa; phylum Chordata; class Mammalia; order Artiodactyla; family Bovidae; genus Bos; species Bos indicus. Next base: position 64,025,044 of record NC_091780.1, on the reverse strand, counting down.
GGGGTGGAGTTGCTCCTCCCCACCCCCAGGGGACACTTGGCACTGTCTGGAGGCATTTTTGTTGTCACCATCGTGGGGAGTGGGCCATCCTGGCACCTAGTAGGTAGAAGCAAGGAGGCTGCTGAACATTGTCTAAGCGTACTCCCAACCCCCAAACAAAGATCTGGTTCAAACCATCAATACTGCCGAGGTTGAGAAGCTCTGAGAAGAGGGAAACCAAAGATTTCCCTTTCTGTTTCTAATCAGACCACAAGGTCTCTAGTTGTTCAGTCACTAAGTTATGTCTAACTCTTTGCGACCCCACAGACTGCAGTAGGTCAGTCTTCCCTGTTCTTCACCATCTCCCAGAGTTCACTCAAACTCACGTCCATTGAGTTGATGATGCCATCCAACCACTTCATCCTCCAACCCTTCTCCTCCTGCCTTCCATCTTTCCCAACATCAGGGTCTTTTCCAATGAGTCAGCTCTTTGCATCAGGTGGCTGAAGTATTGGAGCTATAGTGGGTCTCAGAAATAACACACACACACATATACACACACAAGCCATATTTGAGTAAGATAAAGGATGAGATGGTCAAGTCCACTGACTCAATGGACATGAATTTGAGCAAACTCAAGGAGATAGTGGAGGCCAGAGAAGCCTGGCATGCTGCAGTCCACAGAGTTGCAAAGAGTTAGATAGGATTTACAGACTTACAACAACAACAAAGATCTTTTTTTCAGAGGCTGAAGGAACTTGGGATTAAGTGTGGCCTGGTGGCTCCCTGCAGGCTCTCTCCCCGTCAACCCTGAGCTGTCCTGACTCTTCCCCTGGGGGAGCTGATGATGTCACCTCCCCACTCTGGGTCATAGGTAGCACCCTACTACCTCCAGCCTTGATCTCCACTGGGGACCATTGTCCTGAACTTCCACTGCTGGTGAGAACCCTGCTCTGGGGTGGCCCAGACATGGCTCCCAATGCCCTGACCTGGGCTCCCCAGCTGGTGACTCCTCTGTAGACACTGTTGGCTCTTGTGCCCTGGCCTGGCCTCCTTGGTACCTTCCCCCTGGCCCCGCACTCTGTCCAATTGGATTCATGTCCACAGTCACTTTTCCATCCATGACTTCTGTGCTGTTTTCATCTCTTACCTGGAATCCCGGGTGACTCCCCCCTTCTCGTCTCTCCAGGTCTCTCCTAGGTCAAATCTTTTGCTCAAACCACTGTGAAGTGTATCTTTCTAAAGCTGGTTTTTATTAGTACAGTTTTCTGGCCAAAAATCCTTCATGGCTCCCTTTGCTAACAAGAGAACTTCAATTCCTTATTGTGGGAGTCATGGTTCTCTACGACTGAGCTGTCAACCTCCTTCTGGAAGTGTGAACCTCTCCCTCTTCAATTCAACTTACCCCTAGTTGCAGAAGGTGGCCTGGGCCTTCCACGATCCCCCGGACCACCACGCCCACGATGGCATGAGTGAGTGACACAGCTGCTGTCTTGACCTATGGTTCCTCACTCTGCACCCCCTGCCAACCCCCACCCAGAATACCCTCTCCTGTGCCACACCTAAGTCCCTCCCGAAGGCAGCTCTGGTCAATGCCATGTGTCCCTGAAAGAAAGGGGATATTGACCTCTCTAACAAGTGCTCACTTCTCTGCCTTAAATTCTAGTGATTTATGGTAAAATAAAGAATAAAGGCAGTCGTTATTGCGTGGCAGATGCATTCAGGCATCAGGCACTTTTACCAACAACCAAGGCATCTCATTGAATCCATACAGCTACCTAGTTAAAATAGACACCAACAGCTCCAACTCCATTTTACAAAAAAGAAGATGAAGGTTCATAGCTTCCCATAGATTTGCTCAAGTGTGATCGAGTTGGCGGTGGTGCCTCCTTAACTGTGGGTCACCATAGAGCATCCATGTGGCTGACTCAGTGCCCACATCTGCTAGAGAACAAGCTCTGGGCTTAGAAAGGGTATCCATCCATCCATCCATTCATCCATCCATCCTCATCCTTTTATCCATCCATTCATCCTTTCACCCATCCATCCATCCATCCATCCATTCACTTATTTGTGAGGGAATGCACAAATCAGCTAAGTGCATTTACTCACTCAAGAATTATTGAGCATTCTTCAGGGTATCAGAGGTGCTCGGGAAAAGATTTTTGGCTGCCTTCTGTTGAGAGAAGGAAATGAACACAGTTAGACCCCTGGTCAATTGAATTAGGACCTAAGTAACTTGAAAATTATGACCAACCTAGATAGCATATTGAAAAGCAGAGACATTACTTGGCCAATAAGGGTCCGTCTATTCAATGCTTTGGTTTTTCCTGTGGTCATGTATAGATGTGAGAGTTGGACTGTGAAGAAAGCTGAGCGCTGAAGAATTGATGCTTTTGAACTGTGATGTTGGAGAAGACTCTTGAGAGTCCCTTGGACTGCAAGGAGATCCAACCAGTCCATCCTAAAGGAGACCAGTCCTGGGTGTTCATTGGAAGGACTGATGCTGAGGCTGAAACTCCAGTACTTTGGCCACCTCATGCAAAGAGTTGACTCATTGGAAAAGATTCTGATGCTGGGAGGGATTGGGGACAGGAGGAGAAGGGGACAACAGAGGATGAGATGGCTGGATGGCATCACTGACTCAATGGACATGAGTTTGAGTGAATTCCGGGAGTTGGTGATGGACAGGTAGGCCTGGCGTGCTGGGATTCATGGGGTCGCAAAGAGTTGGACACGACTGAGCGAGTGAACTGAACTGAACTGAACTTGAAAATAACTTCTGAATTCTAGAGCCATCACATGGTAAGGTTGGAAGGGACATGAATTATTCTTTTGCTTCAGGGCCCTCATGTCACAGATAAGAACAGTGGGTCCAGCCTGGGGAAGGGACATGCTGAGGGCGCCTAGCAGTCAGTGCCAAACCTGGGCTCGTCCCAGCTGCTTTCAGACTGTACTTTCATAAAATAGCTGCTCTTCAGGGGGTCTCCAGGACATCCAGGCTTTGAAACCACATGGGCTTTGGGCAAGATATGGGCTGGTAGGTGGGGATAAAAAGAGAAGAGAACCGAGTGCTTCCTGAGTCCCCTTGTCTCCTTTATAGTGAGGGAGGCATCGTGGTCCCATTTCACAGAAGGAAACTTGAAGACCAGAGAGGGCAAGTGACCAGACCGTAGGCACAAGGGACTCAGGACCTGCAGGAGGAGCTGCCCAGCAGGCAGGCGAGTATGCTGGAGACATGCAGGGCCTGGGTGTGACTCCCCTGGGGCCCATGAAGGTTAAAGGAGTAACACCCACCAAGGGCTGAGCAGACAGCTCCCATCATTAGCTGGTATTATTATCGTCATGATTGGACAGACCTTTGTTTCCAGACTCGGATCTGTTGGTACTCCTTGGGTGACTTTGGAAATCCCTTACCTCTCTGATCCTTGGAGCCAAAACATGTCCCGTTCAGCCAGCCTGAACTGCTGTTTTTATTTCTGTCTCTCTGTAGAGGCTGTGAGAGTTAACAGAACAGGAAAGGGGGTTTGGATGCTGAAGACAGTCGGGTGGGTCCAGGGGAGCCGGGGGTCAGCCCTGAGGGATTCCAGCTTTCAGCAGTTTTCCCTGGGCTTTTCTGGAAGTGCTGGCTGACACCAAGAGTCCCTGTTGCCTCATCTGGCCGGGTGTGGTGACCTCAGCCCGGAGTGAAGGAGAATGCGGTCCTGGGAGGGCCACCTGAGTCATGGGAACACGGGAAGCTCTCCGGGAGCGTCCTGCAGGCGGGCCGGGTCTGGACGGTGAGATCGGGGCTTAGTCAGAGGCCTGGCGGGAAGGACCTTGCTCTGCAAGTAACCACCTGGCAGGAGAGCTCCTGGCCTGCCTGGGGACACACCTGGCAATCTCTGTGTGCCCAGGAGAGGCTGGAAGGGCCGCCCGGGCTTGGCAGGAGGGGGGCTGCTGCAGGTGGGACTCCTGAGGCCTCTGGGCTTGCCAGGAGGTGGACACCCAGCTCCTCCTCCTCTCTCCACCATCCACTTGCTGGATGATCCTGGGCAAGTCTGGACCTCAGGGTTCCTGTCTATAAAGGAGGCGATGCACCTCGTCCTCTAATACCCACATCAAGCTTAAATTCCTCTATATTGGGCTCTTTGGAGAAGGAAATGGCAACACTCCAGTATTATTGCCTGGAGAATTCCATGGACAGAGGAGCCTGCCAGGCTACAGTCCATAGGGTTGCAAGAGTCGGGCATGACTTGGTGACTCAACCAGTACCACCATATTGGGCTCTTGGTTCCTTATTCGGCCCAGAGAATGGAGCACGGTGTGCCCCAGTAGCACTGATATGAGCCAATGGATTAATGATTAAGGGCCTATGGATCAAAGCACACCTCCCCTGCTTCTTTCCAGCCCACAGAATGCTTGGCACGGGGGTCAGCTCAGAGGAGGGTCGTCTTTAAAGACAGGGTGGCCACCTGGCCCAGATGCAGAGGCGATCTCTCAGAGGCTCAGGTCGGTGGATTAGAACAAACCCATTAAGGGCCTTTGTGTGTTTAGCGTTTTGCATTCAAAATACTTATGGAGAAAGGGTAATCTTTTGAAATCAGACCCAACTTGTTGGTTAATGTTGGTGTAAGTTATTTTTGGAGGTAGGGCCTGGACAAGGCGGCTAGAGCTCATGTGTAAAGGCGAGTTACCAGTACATGAGGTTATGTCTAATTACCTGAAATACCCTCCTCTGTTGAGTGAAAAATGCAGTTTTCATCAGCCCTGCATTAATTACAGCTGCTGAGAGCTGTAATTGGCAAAAGCATGCTTTTAGCTCATGACTCAAGGCTGACTCAACTTTGGGGACCGCGCTTTCCATGGCCCCAAGCTGGGCTCTGTTTTTTCCTGGAAACGCCTAAGTTGTTTGCCAAGCCCTTCAACCAGGCCCGTGGAGCTCCTGGGAGGCTCAGCACCCAGATTTGAGCCTCTGGCTTCCCCGCTGGGGGTGGAGACTGTGGAAGTGACCCCGGCTCTGTGCTCCCACATTGACTACACGTCAACTCGAAGATCCCTTTGGAAAGGTGAGTGAAGGACATTCCGTTCTAAGCAGTGGGGCTTGGAGCTAAAGCCAGCTCTTTCTGACTTTGAACTTACTCTTCTTTTCTATTGCCCTTTGGGGGCCTCACTCACGTCATCTACTGAGCTCGGGGGTGGGGTGAGGGTGCTGTCCCAGGAGTGAAATGGTCTTAGGAAGGTGGATCTTATTTCATTTACACCATGGCCATTCTGCTCAGGACTGAACTTGTTTCTGGTTCCGTCTGAAGGCCTTCAAGGACGTGCCAGGTTATAAAATATGAAGGACTTTCTGGGTGGGGAGAAAGGACTTGGTCATAAATCCTGGCCTTGCTTCTGGATGGACTGACTGATCATGCGCTCCTGTCTGTGAGACAAACAGCTTCCCTTCTCATTTATCTTCTCGCCTGTGACCGACTCTGTTCTTGAGTCGCCTCACAGGCCTGACCTCAGAATGACCGCTCAGAAGGTTTCTGGGCACCTTGCACGCGGGTGTGATGTGAGATGCCTGCAAGGCTCCCCAGACCCCACGCGGCACCGCCCCGCACCGCTCCCCGCCCCCCCCCCCCCCCCGCCAGAAAGCATCCATTTCCCTTTGGGCCACTTGGTTCTCTGAGGCTGACAAACCGTGCCTCATTCCTTGTCCTTTATCAGCTCCAGTCCTGGAGGTGGGACTCGTAGACCCATTCAACAGATGAGGAAACCCAGATTTAAAGTAGCAAAGTGGCTTTTTCATACCATGATGAGAGACCAGGTTCTGGTTGATCCAGACCTGCTTTGGTCTTTCTGGAAAAAATGAGGTAAGGGTCCTAGTGAATTGCTTCCTGTTAATCACCTCCAGTGCCCTTTCGTGGGAGGCCAGAGCGCATGATGGCCTGAGTGTGACAAGAGTGAGCTACCCTTCGGGTGGTGAGTCCACACTTAGCTCTTCACATCTGTGTGTGTTAGTTGCTCAGTCGTGTCCGACTCTTTGCGACCCCATGGACTGTTGCCTGCCAGGCTCCTCTGTCCATGGGATTCTCCAGGCAAGAATACTGGAGTGGGTTGCCATTCCCTTCTCCAGGGGATCTTCCCAACCCAGGGATCGAACCTAGTGAACCGAGGGGCTTGGTTTTCTTATTCCATCTTTTCAGATCAGTAAACTGAGGCACAGAGAGAAGTTAGGCATCTGGTTTGCAATCATGAAGCCCAGATGTTCAGCATGGTCCTGCTCAATGTGATCCGCTTGACCACAACTCCTCCAGAAGCAGGTTCCTCTCAGCTTTCCCCCGGCCCATGGCGTGTCTCACCTACTGTGTGTGTCCCCTGAAGGACGGCGTGTGCGGGAGAGGGTCAAGGAAGCAGGGGTGAGGCAGATGCTACCTCCTCGGGGATTTACAAGGCACATCGGCACTTTAAGGACCTGGAAAAGATGCTCCGTCTTTTTCGGAGTTAAGTTTCTCTCTCCAGTTCCCCAAGTTTCTGACCGTGGAAAGTCTCCTCTTGTCTTTCTGTCTTGCTTTCTCTTCTCTTCCCTTTCCCGTCTTTCCTTTTCCTCTTGCTCTCTCCTCTCTACATCTCCCTCTGGATGTCTGGATCTGTCTGTCCCGTTCTCTCTTGCAAATCACCAGAGACCATCGACTCTTGGGGAAACGGGGCCTTGCAATGCTGAGGAGGACGCTGCTCAGATTGCGTCTGAACCGATGCTCGTTCCGGCACCTGGTGCGGGGAAGCCTCACCATTGCTGCCGACCACCAGCACCCGGGCTCCTCGTCTGCTCCGGGAGCACTTGGGGGCTCCCAAAGCTCCGGGTCGACGGCAGCGCCCCTGCTCCCAAGGCTGGCGGTGTGCGCCTGCGCCTGCGGTTCCGCCCCTCTCCCCGCTCCTCCCTTCCATGACCCCAGTCACTTTAGACGCGGCAGGTTGGACCCGAGTTCGGCTGGTGTTGCATCTACCTCTTCTGGCTGACCGCTGGCATCTGGCTACCCCTCCCTCAGCGTCAGCTCTTCGGCCTGAGGTTGAGACCTGCCCGCCGTGGTTGCAGGAGGCGGGGGTGAGAGGAGGAGGCCCAGGGTGACGGTTCATCTCCATACGAGTGAGCCGGCCAGTCCACACTTGTATCCATCCCTACCCTCTGCCGTGGCAACAGGAAAGACGGGATCCTCTGTAATTGGCTTCACATCTTGTTCATGGGTCAGAGCTGTTCCCAACTGTCAGAGTGACATATTGCTCCCTGACACAATGGCCATTGCAACACTTTTCAAATTTTTTTTTTTTTTTTTTAAGATTTTGAATGCCAGGAAATGCTCAGTTTCTCTGAGATGTCTTTGGTTGACTCTGATGTTTAATTCTCCTCCCCAAGACAGGGGCCTGCTCATCCTCTGTCTGGCTGCCAGACCTGTTGTTTTTTAACATAACCTTTCTCTGAGGTTCTAAAAACAACTTTTAACCAAATAGCGATGATTCATTTCTGGATGGGACGGCAGAACGAAAAGATTAAGATTTGCAGTTCCTCCTGGACCAACTCCCCTTTTATCTGCTCATCTCCTTCCCTTTCTTCCTCACCTACCCCGCCCACCTTCCCCTGGCCTGCTCTCCAAGCCTCAATTAGCAGATGGGTGGGGCCGCTTGGTCAAGGGCTCTGTTGTGGGTGGTCTAGACGGTTGAGAGCATTTGCTCTCTGCATCTCCAGCTCTAGGGAGATGGGCTGCTGACATATGTGGGAACATCTTCCCAGGAGAGTTCAAAACATCAGAGACTCAACTGCCATGGTAAATTAAAAGGGGAAAAAAAAAAAAAAAAAGAGAGACAAAATATCCCGAAGGCAGTATGTAGACAAGATGATCTGACCTCACTCTCCAGCCTCCAGATCCCATGACCTCGGTCTTCCCAGGTCATCAGGGTTTGCTCTTGGTGGATCGGAGCAACACAGCAGAGAGGAAGAAAGACCCCTGATGTTTGCTGAGACCGTCCTCAGTGCTATGCGCTTTATTCCTGCCCACAGATTTTGTCACTCTGGGCCAATAATAACAATGATGTGGGCAGCAAGTGCATACAGGGGTGCTATGTACTGGAAATTATTCCCAGTGCTTTGCATGGACCAACAGAGGTCCGTCTAGTCACAGCTATGGTTTTCCCAGTAGTCATGTACGGATGTGAGAGTTTGACGATAAGGAAAGCTGAGCGCCGAAGAATTGATGCTTTTGAACTGTGGTGTTGGAGAAGACTCTTGAGAATCCCTTGGACTGCAAGGAGATCAAACCAGTCCATCCTAAAGGAGATCAGTCCTGAATATTCATTGAAAGGACTGATGCTGAAGCTGAAACTCCAATACTTTGGCTACCTGATGTGAAGAACTGACTCATTGGAAAAGACCCTGATGCTGGGAAAGATGGAAGGCAGGAGGAAAAGGGGACAACAGAGGATGAAATGGTTGGATGGCATCACTGACTCAGTGGACATGACTTTGAGTAAACTCCGGGAGTTGGTGATGGAGAGGTAAGCCTGGCATGCTATAGTCTGTGGGGTCACAAAGAGTTGGACACGACTGAGTGACTGAACTGAACTTGCATGTACTTACTAATTTAATTTTCATAGGAATATTCTCAAGTGGAACCTCTTACTATCCGATTTTACAGGAGAGGGCTTTGGAGCACTGAGATGTTCAATAACTTGATTAGGGTCACACAGCTCAGAGGTGATGGAGCCAGAAATCAAAATTTAATAGTCTGACTCCAGGGTCCAAGCTATTATCCATTTCTTCAGATTGCAAATTACTTAATAGGGAGAGGTTCCCCCAGACTGTGGTAGGTACTGGGGACAGAGATATTGACTGGGAGCGGGGCCTGGGGAGGGCTGCACATCCAGACTGCAGCTCTAACACTGCTATGAACACTGCTCTCTTGAGCATGCTTCCATGCACGAGAGCCTGAGCTGCAGTGCTCTCCCTCAGGCCAGGGATGGTCGTGGGTGGCTGTGTCACCAACACATACAAGCAGACCCTTGTCCTACGGAAGTGACAGCCTGGGGCACACAGAAAGAGGGCCACAGAATAAATCTTAGGTGGACAGGGACAGACAGTTATCAGTTATAGCTGCTGCTGCTGCTGGACCATTTCTCAGTGAGGTTCTCACGTGGTTGATACCAGAAGGTCCTTCTGGTCACTACGCAGTATACTCTGTGTGGTCCTGGCTCCATGGGAGGTCAGGGGGTGCTTCCGACCTTTATTGATTCACCCTTTGGTGATCCTTGCTAACACATTGTTCCAGCCAGTTAGCCAGGGACGGGATGGGACAGCTCCTGGGATGGGAGATGTCATGATGATCAGAGGCAGGGTTTGTTCCCGAGTGTAGACAAAGCGAATGGAGTTCTGTCTGGCCAAGCTGGTTTCCTGTTATTTATCTGCATATACTCCATTTCATCAGGTGGCTCAGCGGTAAAGAATCCATCTGTAATGCAGGAGCCACAGGAGACCTGGGTCGGGAAGATCCCCTGGAGGAGAGCATGGCAACCCACTCCAGTATTCTTACCTGGAGAATCCCATGGACAGAGGAGCCTGGTGGGCTATAGTCCACAAGGTCGCAAAGAATCGGACATGACTAAAGTTACTTAGCACATCATTTCATCTTATTTCACTTTCTTGTCCTCTTCTGGAACAGCCCTGAGCAGGGAGGGTTGATTTCTGTTCTCCCAAGTAGAAGCAGAGATGAAGCAGCCTGTGGTCCATGCAGGACATGTGTGTGGAGCCAGGATCCACATTTGCCTCTCTGTTGGCTTGGGTTCCACCACTCACTGGGCCTGTCCCTTCAAGCCCATTCCTGCTCTCTCTCTCTCCTTTCCCCACCCCACCCCCTTTCTCCATCTTTGGTGGCATGGGATGGGCGAGAAGAGGGGGCCTCTCAGCCTGCAAACCCGTTCTCCCCTGCCACTGCAGTAGGTCTGGATCCACCTCGGCCTCGGAGCGTGCCAAGTTTGGCACTGAATGCAGAAGCCCCTTTGGAGTCAAAATTCGGTTTCCTCTTGGAAAAAGGCTACTTCCTGATTGCTGGAGAAGGAGGAGAAAGTCTTTAAAAGGCTCTGGTGTTCCTGTTGGCTTCCAAAGAATCAGCCTCCAGCATTTTGATGATTTAAGTGTCGATGGATTAGAAACATGTGGTCCGTGTTTCCCCTGAATTCAAATGCATGTTGAACTTAAAGGAAAGTTTAGGAAAAGAAATGCAGAGAAACAGTCTGGGTTTTACTCAATGCCCTGACTTTGAAAACTTGGCTTGAAGTATTTGCAGAGTACGTGGGCTCTCTGGAAATGTCTCCAGTTGGCCAGGAGGCAGAAGGGACTTGTGTGGGCCCCCCAAGTCCCACGAGCACTGAACCCAGGTTGGTTTTCTGCAGCTCTGAGCTTAGGGAAAGGCTGAAGATTTGGGGAAAAACTAGAGCTTCGGCATCCTCCCATCCATCCTGATTTTGCCTGAGGTATATGAATATCCGGTCAGTGAGCAAGCACGGGGCATCTCCCAGGTGCCAGCATTCTTGGTGGGTTTTATCTGAACTCCTTGTGCCGGTTCTTTCTTATCCCATGCTGCATGCAGTGGAGCCGCTCAGTGTCCCCGCCTCTCCGCCTTTGCCCGCGCTGTTTCCTCTACCTGGCATGCTCCTGTCCCAGGCTTTATCCGAATCTTGTCCATTCACGCCGACAATACACAGCCCAGAATCTGTGCTCCATCAACACTTGGAGGGATGTCCAAGGACTCCCAGCGAGATGGGGCTGCGGCAGAGCCAGGACCTGTGATGAAACCCATAACCGGCCCTTTTCAGACTCAGCACGCTGAGCTGTGCAAAGGGCTGCTGACGTTGGCGCTGGCCGCTAAGCTCCGCTTCATTGTTTTGGGAGGGTTTTCTCTGGCCCCTTCCCTCTCCTGTCTTGTTGAGTGCAGTCAAGGATTTTCTCTTAATAGAACGGGGAAGGGATTCCGCTTTCATGTGGTTGGGAAGCAGAGGCCCACACAGACATCCACGGGGTTTACGGCCAAGCTCGGGAGGGAGGTGGTAAATTCGCTGGGGAGAGCCCTGCTCCCAACAGCTTGCTGGGAACGAGGCCTATAAATAGCTCCTGCCAGTCAAAGCGTAATGATTTCAATCTTCCCGCTGTATAAATAAACAGTGTTGTTCAGGAGTTCTCCTTGGCTGCAGTTCTGGCCGGTATGTCTCAAAGGCTTGCAGACGATCCAGCTGGAATTTTCAGCAAAGGCAAAGGAACTGACCTGGGAGAGTGACTACTGTGTGCCCTGCCTCCTTGGGAGACATTTAAATAGGTAATCCCCGTAAGCCGTCCTCCCGACCCAGGAGTCAGTGTCGTCCCCCCCTCAACTTAGGAGGAGGTGGGGGTCCAGCGATGGCAGGAAACGCACCGGGGATCAGAGGCCAGGGCCCAGGGAAGTGAACTCAAGCGCCTGCAGCCCCCTTGCTGTCTCAGGTACGCTGCAACAGCACCACAAGGTCAATATTTTTGTAAGACCCGCGTTTTCCTTTGGTAATATAAATAACACATGTTCTTTTCTTTACAGGAAAGTTTGAAAGTGGAGAAATGTACCAAGAAAATTAAAATCACCTGTATCCTTGCCACCCAGAAAAAGACACACAAGTACGTTTTGTTTACGCTCTCCTGATGTTTAGACAGATAAGCAGTTAGATCTGAGAAAGAGAGACGACCTTACAGAGGCACACACACGGATGGATAGACAGTTTTAAAAACAGAACTGAGGGAAGAGAGCAGATTCTGTTTTGCAGGGTTTTTTGTTCACTTGACATTGACGATGAGCTTCTGATGCCGACTTTCCATGGGAGGCTTCGGGATGTGGAATGACTAGTCTACAGTTCTTAGGGTAAACGTGGGAGCCACGTGCCTTCCTGTCACCTCCCTGCCTTCTCTTTCTCCATACCTATCTTCAGGTACAGATACCACTGGGACATAAATTCACTGGCCTGTTCGCATCTTTCCAGATATACTGGATTGCTAGAGGTCTATGTTCCAGTCCTGACTCTGTGACTTATTAGCTCTTTGGCCTTACAGGACTCAGCTTTTGGTGTCTTTCGTCTGTAAAATGGGTACATTTTGATTCAAAATTCTACTGAATCTGAAACTGTTTGATGAGAAGCTCTTTGCAGAATATGTTTCCAGCATTGGGTACACGGAGAACATTGGTTTGGGTTGTGAAAGCTTGTTTTGCACTGATTTACTATGAAAGCTTGGGAAAGCCATTTAGCCTCTGTAACATGAGGATGGTGATATCTTCTTCATGGAATTGTTATGAGAATAATAATAATAATAATAATAGGAGGTATTTACTGAGTACTTCTTTGGTGCCATGGGCAGTGTTGATGTTTTTTCATGCATCTGTTTGATTCTCAAGACAAATCTATGGAGATTGGGGCTGATTATTATGCTCACTTAGATGAGGAAGTAGATGAGGAAGTTGAGACAGAGTTAAAAAACTGAGGATTGAGGTTATGCAGCTTGATCTGAGTTGCATGAAGACCCTTTGAAATTGAAAATTCTTTTTTTCTATATAAGACTCAAGTCAAGCTTCTGATTAGGATATTTTTCTGTATTACTATTTTTCAAAATGTTTCCTAGCCAACAAAGAAATGAAAATAACTTTTTACTTTCCTAAAAATCAGAATAAGGCAGAGTCCCAAACTATAGTATGTAAAGCATGCCTTCCAAAACCTGTGAAATGTTAATTGTTGGAGAGTGCCCAGAGCTGGAACCCATCTCCTTGAACCCTGAGTAGGACACTCATTTCCCCAAGAATAAGTGACCCAGGGTTAAAAAGCACAGCCAATGACCCATTGATCATGACAACATCATCTAGGACACAGGTGGACTCCGCTTGACATCACTCGGTGATGGAATGGTGAAGGGACAGGGTACTCTAAGCCAACATGCTGCTTCTGATACCCTGATCTAAGGTTCCTGGTTTGAGGGAAGTGCTGGGTATAAAGCAACTTGGAGGAGGACAGGAAAGTGAGAAATGCCGGACCAAATGCAGAGACCTCCAGTGGTGAAGGGAAGTTCCCTCTTGAAAGTCAAGCAGGATAGAGACATCACTCAGGGCAAAAAAAAAAAAAAAAAGAAAGAAAAAAAAAAATCACATGTAGCAACCGAGAGACTCCAGACCACAGGTGATGTCTACAGTTAATTATCTTTACCCTCTGCTCCAAGTCAACACATGGGTGGTTACTCAGAGGAACTTGGCTGGGACCTACCTGCTGCTGCCAAGTCACTTCAGTCGTGTTCGACTCTTCTCGACCCCACGGACTGAAGCCTTCCAGGCTCCCCCGTCCCTGGGATTCTCCAGGCAAGAACACTGGAGTGGGTTGCCATTTCCTTCTCCAATGCATGAAAGTGAAAAGTGAAAGTGAAGTCACTCAGTCATGTCCGACTCTTAGCAACCCCATGGACTGCAGCCTACCAGGCTCCTCCGTGCATGGGATTTTCCAGGCAAGAGTACTGGAGTGGAGTGCCATTACCTTCTCCGGAGACCTACCTACTATACAGTAAAAATGAAATAACTAACATGGAGGGAAAAAGCTGTCCAGCAAGAGGCACATCAAAGGAATATATAACATAAATTGCCCAAGAAAATAGTGAAAAAGTGTAGACAAATGCTTCTCTATAATATTGAAAACATTATTGAAAGTATAATCCTTTGAAGATAGAGCACAAGAAGAAATTATAAAACAACACAAAGTGAACTGGCAGAACTCAAGAAAAAAAAACAACCGATGTGTAAAAGACAAATGTTACATAAATTAAAGCCCTGTTAGAGTTTTTAAAAATTAGAGTTAATGTGACAGAAAGCGTCATCAAAGATGTGATGGCCTGGCTAGCTCTGCAGGTCCCATTGGCATTTTGAACAGGTCGTGCATCATAGGGCTAGATTCATATTGTTTAAGGACGTTTAGGATTCTGAACCCTCATCCCCCAAATGCCAGTTATGTCCATCCCTGCCCTAGTTACTGTGTCAACCAAAGATACCTTCCCACTTTCAAAGTATAAGGATATGAAAATGATATAAAAGATGATGTACGTTTATAATAGGTAGATAAGAGAAATATGACAAATATACAAATTTGTGTATCTTTGGGAAGAGACCAGAACAAATTATACAGAAACATATTAAATGATATAATGGAAGAAAACTTTACTTAGATAAATAAAAGGCTGATTAGAAAGTGCATAGTGTCCCAGGAAAGCATGATATAGAATGAGTGAGTGACAATAATGTACACCACTGCAAAAAAACTGAACTTCAAGAAGGCTAGAATTCTATTGGCTTCTACGAGAAAAATGCAAGTTTTAAGATATAAAGGAGAAAAAGAGGGTTATCCTAGAATTTCCCACAACTATAATCCAAGCCAGAAGTCTAATGTCTGCCAAATGGTAAAGATAGGAATAAAAGGTGGGCTTCAAGAATTTTAAGCCAGTTCTAACATCTACTTCTGCTTTATTGACTACGCCAAAGCCTTTGACTATGTGGATCACAACAAACTGTGGAAATTTCTGAAACAGATGGGAATACCAGACCACCTGACCTGCCTCCTGAGAAATCTGTATGTGAGTCAAGAGGCAGCAGTTAGAACTGGACATGGGACAATGGACTGGGTCTAAATTAGGAAAGGAGTACATCAAGGCTGTATATTGTCACCCTGCTTATTTAACTTATCTGCAGAGTACATCATGTGAAATGCCACGCTGGATGAAGCACAAGCTAGAATCAAGATTGCCAGGAGAAATATCAATAACCTTAGATATACAGATGACACCACCCTTATGGCAGAAAGAGAAGAGGAACTAAAGAGCCTCTTGATGAAAGTGAAAGAGGAGAGTGAAAAAGCTGGCTTAAAACTCAACATTGCCAGTCCAGGTTCAATGCACGATGCTGGATGCTTGGGGCTGGTGCACTGGGACGACCCAGAGGGATGGTATGGGGAGGGAGGAGGGAGGAGGGTTCAGGATGGGGAACACATGAGAAATAAAGGAATAAAAAATTAAAAAAACAAAAAAAACAAAAAAAAACTCAACATTGAAAAAACGAAGATCATGGCTTCCAGTTCCATCACTTCATGGCAAATAGATGGGGAAACAATGGAAAGAGTGTCAGACTTTATTTTCTTGGGCTTGAAAAATCACTGCAGATAGTGATTGAAGCCATGAAATTAAAATGCACTTGCTTCTTGGAAAAAAAAGCTATGACCAACCTAGACAACATATTAAAAAGCAGAGACATTACCTTGCCAGCAAAGATCCATCTAGGAAAAGCTATGGTTTTTCTAGCAGTCATGTATGGATGTGTGAGTTGGACCATAAGAAAGCTGAGTACTGAAGAAGTGATGCTTTTGAACTGTGGTGTTGGAGAAGACTCTTGAGAGTCCCTTGGACTGCAAGGAGTTCAAAACGGTCAATCCTCAAGGAAATCAGTCCTGAATACTCATTGGAAGGACTGATGCTGAAGCTCCAATACTTTGGCCACCTGATGAGAAGAATGGACTCTTTGGAAAAGACCATGATGCTGGGAAAGATTTAAGGCAGCAGGAGAAGGGGATAACAAAGGATGAGATGGTTGGATGGCATCACTGACCTGATGGACGTGAGTTTGAGCAAGCTCCGGGAGTTGGTGATGGGCAGGGAGGCCTGGCTTGCTGCAGTCCATGGGGTCACAAAGAATTGGACATGACTGAGCGACTGACCTGAAATGAACCAACCTGAAACAAAAATCTCTTTATTTCAATCAGAAGAAGGCAGAATTTTAAAATTTAATTTAATTTTTTGGCTTGCATCTTGCATCATACAGGATCTTGGGTCCCTGACCAGGGATTGAACCCATTCCCTCTGTAATGGAAGGGCAGAGCCTTAACCACTGGACCATCAGGGAAGTCCCAGAACAAAACAAATTTTAAGCCAAATTGCACTGTTTTAAAATTCAGATATAAAAGTTTTAGAAGTATTGACAAACATGCACAGACTTGCCAATTGTATCAACCTAGGAATCTTTCAGGGAAAATAAGCACAGTGTATTTCTCCAATTAAACATCCTAATTTATTTTGTAGTTTAAATCTAGACAACTAAAAGATGAACTAAAGTAAAAAATCCAGGGATTGTGACATCATGGTTAGACAGTGAACATCATAGTCATTAAATATAAGGCTGAGACTGATCCAGTGAAATTTTCTTCAATGAACAAGCCATAAATATTGTAAAGCTGAATACTAGTAACATAACTGATGTATGTTGAAAGGTAGGGAGTGAGAAATATAGTGTAAAACTAAAATATAATTTAAAGATGACTTCAATGTGTATTAAAATCTCTTTTCTTAGTTTAGAGGAAGCTTTTAGGAAAAAAATCATATTCCTTGTAGTGAAGAAAATGGATTTAAAATAAGTTTTTCAATTTTACTTTGGCTTCTTTTTTCCTCCATTCAACTAAAACTTAAAGAGAATTTAGTACTTTTAAATATTAAAAATAATGTACATGATATATTCCTGTTTTTGTCCCCATATCGTTCTTTCACTTTATCATGTCTCTGTCCTTTTATCTACCTTTAAACAGAATAAAGGCTGGAGTAATGTTTACTAAATATTGATGACCATTGTTTCTGAAAGGTGGAATTTTACAGAATTTTTTAACTAGCCCTTTTGTACTTCTTTTGTGTTGCTGGAAAATTTTCACAATGATCATGTATTATACTTACTAAATAAATTAAGTCAAAATTCTAAAATAAAGAAGCAATCACAATGGATAAAAGAGGCAAAGCTAATTTCTTTTTTCGTCCCCATTTTAAGATGAGAGCTGCCATTCTCCGGACTTGAATTCTAGTAATGACTATAAGCTGACCTTTCCTGTTTCTAACATCTTTCCCAAGAATAGCTGAAATGCCTTATAACTCGGGTTAAGTCTGAAAGAAGTGGAGCCAAACACTGGGTCAAGGACAAGGTTGTACACATTGAAGCTGATTATAAAGAACATTTTATTTCACTATGATGAGATGGTATTACAGACCCCAATGCTTCTTGCCTTGAGAATTGTCAGACACGGGGGCAGGTATGACTAAGGTTACCTGTTGTGACTCATTTGGATACTGATAGTTGTCATCTGTTGATTCACTTTGCATAAGATCTCGTAACAATAATGTGCTGTTAAGGTCTAGTATTATATAATGCTCCTTATTTGCACTCTGCTAAATACTTTCACATATGTAATCTCACTTACAATCTATGGGAGAGGCAGTGTCATAACCAATTTGTAGACTAGAAAACAGAGGTTTGAATAACTCCCACAGGAATCTAACTTCCAAGTAAGAACCAAGATCTTGATTGTAGATGAATGCGTGGGATGCAGCACATTAGTGATTGGACTTTAGAATTTATTTCCTAAGCCAGTAGTTCATCACCTTATGAAACTCCAATACACTAAGGCTATGTGATAGCACTGGACAAGGGCTCACAGTGTGTGGCATTGCCCTGGCACCAAGCTAAGTTCAGAGGTGGGCAATGACTCCAGGTGGTCCATGGGAGTGAACACTAGGATTTTTACTGGTGTGACCAGTGAGTAGGAATCCTACTTTCTGAGAGCAAAATAGCAGCAAGGATAATGCAAGCCTCTACCTACTAAGGGCAACCACGTAGATCCCAAGAATAAAGCCAACACGAAGGAAAACAGAGCCAAGAGGTGGGGCTAGACTAGATTCCCCGTGCATTGTGGAAGCTCCTGGATCCAGCTGTTCCTGACTCTATCCACCATATACTTTGGAGATACATAGGACAATGAGTTCAGTTTTGCTTTACTGAATTGGTTTTCAGTCACTTGGGGCTGAGTGGCTCTTGTGTATTTGGAAACCTCATGTGAGGCAGAGCACAGGTAGTAACTAGCTCTGTTGACTGCCAGTGAGGACTCCTTCCCCCGGACTCTTTGGGATTCCCTGCAGTAAACTCACATAATATTTCAGCCTCCTCAGGATGTGACTTTGTGGAAGAAGATGCCTTATTCACTTATTTGAATCCTGTATCTCAGGAAAGTCTTTCCCATGAGCACTGAACAGCAAGAGATGAATGAATTACAACAAAAAGGTTGCACTTGGAAAGTTTTGTTTTAAATGATCTAAATTAAAGGAACGGTCTTTCCCTTTTAATGTGCATATAAAATCACTGCGCTTTCCTGGTTAACAATGTAAGTCCCATTCTCATTATCAGAACCATAAAAATGAGTGAGGTGACAGGTTCTTTTTAAAATGCAAAGTGTTTTATGTCAGAAGGGATGAGAAATTAGATGGAGACTCTCCATATATGCAGGTATAAAAGAGTGACTTTCTTTCTTTTGGTATTTTCCACACCTATGATCCAATTCTCTTGCCTTAAAAACAAGCGTGGTTCTGTATACCATTAGCCAAAGGAAACAAGAAAACACACACAAAAACCCCTGCATTTTTACAGAGACAAAGAGGAGGCAGTGAGCTGTTCAAAAGGAAAGTTATAAATGTAATGATAGGAAGGTCATGTGATGCGCATTAATTCAAAAGGGCCCCTTTATTGGATTGTGATCTGATTGTGTTTACAAATATATAGCCAGAAGGCTTTTAATTTTGGGGCAATTTCATTGTTCATAGATAGATATCCAGCTACAGATATACATCTATGAAATTATGTGCTTATGTGTTTTCAATGAGATACAGTTCCTCTCTTTTAATGCAATAATGGTCCTATTTTATGATCTGCGGTTGCCCAAAGTTGGGGCAATTTTATAACAATCTTACTTGAAATATCATAATAGATGAAAGATGTAAATAACATGATGTTTAGAGACCCAGTTGAAATTTGACTTCATTGGAATTTCCCCACCGCTGGCACTAACAAGGGCAGACTTTATTGAATCTCACGGATTGGATTCTTCTTGCCTTTCCAGCCGCTTCTTGCCTCCTTGCTGTTTATTTTCTTTTAAGCCTGAGTTCAATAAATAAACCCAACTAACAATTAAAAAGTCCCCAAATGATGCTAGATGGAAAAATTCAAAAATAGCCTGGCTGCCTCTGCTCTTGCAGTGGCGTTTGATTAAATTCTCTAATTGCATTCGATGGGCGGCGACCATCACAATAAGTTGGTGCTTTTAGCATGGATGAAAACCTTCAATTACCACTAAAAATGGAAAATGTTCATAATAGATAAATGTTCTTCCAATTGAGAGCTGCCTTTTAAATATTACATAACTGATTTGGGTGAGATACTATTTATTTTATTCCTCTTGTACTCTGTGAATTGATTTATACCCTTGCCCCAAACCTAGGAATCTTCTTTCTCCTCTGATGGAGACCCATTGCAGTAGCTGGCTTGGCCAAAAAAAGCTCTTTTTCTAGCCAGAGGCTGGGTGTACTATGAGAGGAATGATGGAGTCTGAAAGTTTCTTGGAGAGAAAGAGGAACAAAGACCAGGAAGATGTTAGTAGTGACGTTTGGAGCAGTCATCATTGATTTGGGCTTCTAAGGTTGTAAAGAATCTGCCTGATGAGGCAGGAGATGAAAGTGACGTGGGTTCAATCCCTGGGTTGGTAAGATCCCCTGGAGAAGGGATTGAACCCTAACCCTAACCCACTCCAGTATTCTTGCCTGGGAAATCCCATGGACAGAGGAGCCTCGCGGGCTACAGTCCATGGGGCTGCAAAGAGTTGGACATGACTAAGCGACTGAGCACAAACACACACACATCATTGATCTGGACTGTTGTGGAAGGTGGGTGAACTAGGAATGGGGCAGAAGGCAGGACAGATTATTAGAGAGCTGCCCATTTCTAAGCACTGCCTTAAAAGAGATAGGCATACCAGACCACCTGACCTGCCTCTTGAGAAACCTATATGCAGGTCAGGAAGCAACAGTTAGAACTGGACATGGAACAACAGATTGGTTCCAAATAGGAAAAGAAGTACGTCAAGGCTGTATATTGTCACCCTGCTTATTTAACTTATATGCAGAGTACATCATGAGAAATGCCGGGCTGGAAGAAGCACAAGCTGGAATCAAGATTGCTGGGAGAAATATCAATAACCTCAGATATGCAGATGACACCAGCCTTATGGCAGAAAGTGAAGAGGAACTAAAAAGCCTCTTGATGAAGGTGAAAGGAGAGTGAAAAAGTTGGCTTAAAGCTCAACATTCAGAAAACAAGGATCATGGCATCTGGTCCCATTACTTCATGGCAAATAGATGGGGAAACAGTGGAAACAGTGTCAGACTTTATTTTTTTGGGCTCCAAAATCACTGCAGATGGTGATTGAAGCCATGAAATTAAAACACGCTTACTCCTTGGAAGAAAAGTTATGACCAACCTAGATAGTATATTCAAAAGCAGAGACATTACTTTGCCAACAAAGATCTGTCTAGTCAAGGCTATGGTTTTTCCAGTAGTCATGTATGGATGTGGGAGTTGGACTGTGAAGAAAGCTAAGCACCGAAGAATTGATGCTTTTGAACTGTGGTGTTGGAGAAGACTCTTGAGAGTCCCTTGGACTGCAAGGAGATCCAACCAGTCCATGCTAAAGGAGATCAGCCCTGGGTGTTCTTTGGAAGGACTGATGCTGAAGCTGAAACTCCAGTACTTTGGCCACCTCATGCGAAGAGTTGACTCATTGGAAAAGACTCTGATGATGGGAGGGATTGGGGGCAGGAGGAGAAGGAGACGACAGAGGATGAGATGTCTGGATGGCATCACCGACTTGACAGACGTGAGTCTGAGTGAACTCTGGGAGTTGGTGATGGACAGGGAGGCCTGGCGTGCTGTAATTAATGGGGTCACAAAGAGTTGGATGTGACTGAGCGACTGAACTAAACTGAAACCAAATGTGCCTCCATCTTCCGGAAAAATGGTCATCATGCAGCTCAGTTCAAATGTCACCTCCTCCAGGAAGTCTTCCATCTCTGCCTCCTCTGTGCTCCAAGGATGCTGTGTATCCTCTATTGCTGCACGGTCTGCATTTGATGGGATCATTGTTCAGACCACCTCCATTGTGTAGAGCCTCTTCCCTGACCTCTTGGAGATCTCCAGGGTCACAACCCATATTGAATTTTCTGTGTCTAGCCAGCTGGTTCTCTGGAGCTGGTCATCAGCACCTTCTGTATCTCCTCCTCACTAGAAGGCAGGAGCTTTCCAATTGCACAGACCTTGAATCCTGCCTTGGTAATTTCCAGCTGGGCAGTTGCCTGCAGCCTTAGAGCTTTGGTTTCCCCATTAGTAAAATGGAGTAAGTTCACCCATCTCATCAAACTGCTTAGCAGGATTAATGGAACTAGAAAAGACAAAGGCAGCTAGCAGGTGCCAAGAGCATATAATAGACCCTTGGTAAATATCAGGTTATTTCCTTTCTGCTCCTCTTTCTTTAATTTACTCTTTTTCTTCCTGATTTCCCTCATTTCAACCCCTACCACCATCACTGTCACCATGAAATGAATATTTACTAAGTGCTGAGCACAGTGTGGAGGGCTTTTCCTAGATCATTTCATTTAATTCCCATCCCTTGTCTTCTCTTCCACATGCTCTCTCAGGTTTCCCAGCTCCTGGGCTCCCTACAGCCTCTTGTATGACTCCCATGGGAGGATCCAGCCCAGCCTCACTCCAGGCCCCATGACAATCCTCACCTTGACCTCACTTTCTGATGGGCTGGTGTTAGATTTTTGTAGTCTAGAGACCTGATGTCCACTGCATCAGAGAGCAGGCAGGGTATCTTCTTCCCAGGAGGCTGAACAGACCAGCTGGCACGGCCTTGGACCACATGCTGCCTGCCTCCACGTCATCTGGTCTCTGTCCCCTCCCATGCCTAGGTTCTGCCATCCAGAACCTCCAAGTGATGGCCTCCCTGACCCACGCTGGGCTCCCGAGTTCCTGAGCCTGCCTACCGCTCTCAGCCACACTGGTCACCTTGGTCACTTCCCATCATGCCTCAGGCCTACCTGACTCCCCTCAGGTGCAGCACGTTCCCTCCATCCCCTCTCTGCTCTTCCCATAACCTTCCTGCCTTTTTTGCTTTTGCTGCCCTTCCCATCATTCCTTCCGTCGCTCCCCCAGCCCCCTTCCCATTGTCCTTGACTTTTTATGGCAGGTCCTAGCGTTTCCCAAGTGCACAGGACAGGGCCAAGGCTTTGCAGGAACCTGCACCCAGTGGGGAAGACAGAACCATGATCACAAAACCCTCTGTGCCTCGGAACCTCGATAAATGCGATCTCTCATGCATCAGCTCAAACAACCAAAGTGCAAGGTCAGGATGGGGCGACTCGGCTTTGTAGAAACACGTGAGGGAAGTGCCTTGGGGACCTTATTCAATACAGGTCTGCGGGATGACATGACAGTTCATAAAAAGCTAATGGAATCTGAGACTGCGTTACAAGGCTTCAGAGTTTTGAGTGAGGGAGATGGGAGCTCTAGGCTTTTCTGCTTTGTTCCCTTGCGCCTCGGGTGTTAGATCACTTCCGAGCAGGGAGTGGGTGTAGTTAAAAAAAAAAAAAAAAGGCAAATTGGAGGATAGTTATAGTAAAGCCATCAGTGGGAAGTCTCAGAGGGGGAAGCTGACATCGTGTCACCTGTACAAGAGGGGAAGGATGGAAGGATTGAATGAAGGGGGGTGTGCACGTTTCACTGGGAGCAGTGCAGGATCCTGACCACACTTTTCCGAGGAGGGAGAGGGGGCGCTGCCTGAGAAAAGAGGCCATGGCAGGGTGGGGGGGAGCTTGGGAGAGCAAAACAGGACACACACCAGTAGGAAGCTGACTTTGGCAGAGACTAAAGTCAGATTTTGAATCTGATTTTATTTTTTAATTAAAAGATAACTGCTTTACAGAATTTTGTTGTTTTCTGCAATGTATCAACATGAATCGATAGGTGTGTATATATATATATGTCCCCTCCCTCTTGAAATCTCCCTCCCATCTCCCTTCTCATCCCACCTCTCTAGGTTGATATAGAACCCCTGTTTGAGTTCCCTGAGTCATACAGCAAATTCCCATTGGCGATCTACTTTACGTATGGTAATGTAAGTTTCCATGTTACTCTCTCCATTCATGCTACCCTCTTAAAGAGGAGCTTTGAGAGCAGCTGAGCCAACTCACCCACCCTTGTTTGAGGGACTTGGTTCCCTGATTCTGCAGATGCTCAGACAGGAGACCCCTGTCCAAGGGGACACTGGGCAGAGGGCTCGTGTCACAGGCTTAAACGGGTCTCCTTGCCTCCCAGCCTTTCCAATGCTGGTACCTTCACGAGGCTGAATCATAGCATGTGGCCTTCCTTTTCCCCTCCCTCCCTCCTTCGACCTCCAGAGCATCCCAGAGGTGATCTAAGGATCATCGACCTCAAAGGAAGTGTCACTGACCTCAGACATCACCCTCTCCTCCAGCTCCTGTTTCTTCCTTCTTTCCTCACCTCTCTGCATGAGCGTCGACCAGCTAGTGCCCACTCTTACCCGCCACGGTCACTGGTGGCCCCAAGTCCATGGCTGCCTCTCACATCTCCTGCTCCCTTTCTTTCCCCAGCAACCCCTCATCTCTCTCAGCAGTCACAGGCCTGAAACGGGTCCCACTGAGCCAAAACAGGGTGTCACAGGGCTTCACTCCTTTTGGAGGCTCTAGGGGAGAAAACATCTCCTTCACTTTTTCACTTTCTGGGAGCTGCTGGTTCTTGGGGTATGGAATCTCCCCGTCTTCAAAGCCAGCAGCTTTGAATCTCCGATTCTGACCTTCCTGCCTGTCTCATGAGGACCTCTGTGATGACACCGGACCCAAGTCACCCAGGACCACCTCCCCATCTCAGTGTCCTTAATCACATCAGCAAAGTCACTTTTGCCATTCAAGGGAATAGATTCCCAGGCTCTGAGGATCAAACCTTTTGCTGCTGCTGAAATGGGATGGAGTATTGGAGAAAAGGGAGCACTGGCAGGTGAGAAGGGAAGGGTAGTGGTTAAAAGTATTGTGGAATGGGATGCTTGTCCCTGGGAGCAGGCAATAAGTTACAGAAAGACGATGCATGGCTAAGGGTGACTAAGCATCAATTAAAGGTTGGTGTGAACGCCAGAGGGCAACCTGTAAAGAGACTTATCCTCCTGGACGGTAGACAAGTTGAGGATCAGGCCTAGGTCTTCATTATAAGAGCAGCAGAGTGTTCCAGAAGAAGTTGAATCCTCAAAACCTTCATATCCACTATGCCAGGGTCAGATCCCTAATTAGGATGGATGGGACTCCTCAGGGCAACCCAGGTGGCGCAGTGTGGCAAAGCATCTGCCTGCCAATGCAAGAGATGCTGGAGACTTGGGTTCGATCCCTGGGTTGGGAAGATCCCTTGGAGGAAGAAATGACAACCTACTCCAGTATTCTTGCCTGGAGAGTCCCATGGACCGAGGAGCCTGGTGGGCTACAGTTCACCAGACTACAGCCTGGTGGTAACTGGCAAAGGGCACGCACACACAGGACTCCTCAGAGTTCAGCATCTCCCTCTGTCCAGTCCCACCTCCCTTGCTTCCTTAGATTAGTTTTTACTGCTGGTGAAGTGAAGTGGTTCATCTTAGGTCAGTCACCTGGACCCAGAGAGACACTGGTCAGTAAGAACAGCGTACAGGACCTGTAGCAGCGAATGGCGTGAGGAAGGTGAGACACGGTCATGACACCAGGGCAGTAGCAGCGGCTGTCGTTTGTCCCATTAACCTTCCTTCCCCTTGTCATTTTTTCTCAGGAGAAGGAGACCAACCAGCTGTTCCCAGATGGTGTGAACTTAGTGCATGAAACTAGCGCATCCAGGGCTCCAGCAGGCGGACTGTCATGGATGCTGTGGCGAGCTGCCGAGATCCTGCTTCAGGACAGGGGCTCTCAACTTCCCAGATGCGTGGAGTGTTGGCTATGCCATTCCATTCTGGACATTACCCTCAGCCTCAGGAAGCTTCCTTGGCCAAGCTTAAACACCCTCAACCTGGTAGGTGTCTGGATAATGTCAAGCCATAAAAGTCCAGCCCCTTCGCCTGCATTTAGACCATTTCTGAAGGTCCATCTTAGCCCCAGAGCTTCCTGTGGTGTCAGCAGCTGCTTTCCTTATAACTGCCTTCTGGTTCAATTTTCCCTCTGTCCAGTCTTGCTTTCCTGAACTTCTTTTCTACCCCTCCCGACCTGGTGTTCCCAAGAGCACCCCCGGATATGACTCTCAGAGTCTCGATGTCTGTTCTCCAGGGAACCAGACCATGTGTACATCAAGATCTGGGCTTGTGTTCCCTCCTTTTCTCTCAGCGTAGTCTCCAGATACAAGGTCTCTACTCCCCAAAAGGGCACTGCTCGCCGTCCTGACTCCTTGATAATGACACTGTGACTCTGTGCTTGTCTCCTGTCCCCTCTCTTTCTGGGCCCATTCCCACCACCTATCTTGGCTACTTTTCAAAATACCAAGGCTTCAGCCTCTCCTTCCTGAGCAGCTGCAGAATGAGTCCTGGTCTTGTAAGAATTGATGCTGTTTAACTGTGGTGCTGGAGAAGTACTCTTGAGAGTCCCTTAGACAGCAAGGAAATCAAACCGGTCAATCCTAAAGGAAATCAACCCTGAATATTCATTGGAAGGACTGATGCTGAAGCTGAAACTCCAATCAGTTTGGCCACCTGATGCAAAGAACTGACTCACTGGAAAAGATCCTGATGCTGGGAAAGACTGAAGGTGGGAGGAAAAGGGGATGACAGAGGATGAGATGGTTGGATGGCATCACCAACTCAATGGACATGAGTTTCAGCAAGCTCCAGGAGATAGTGAAGGACAGGGAGGCCTGGTGTGCTGCAGTCCATGGGGCTGCAAAGAGTTGGACAGGATTGAGTGACTGAGCAACAACAACTTTCAGGAAGGACAGGAGACAAGAGGAGACATGACCTTGGTGATGCAAGGAAGAGGCTTGGTGAAGACATCTTGGAGACCGCCCTTCCTGTCACTTAGGGATCCTTTGCAGCAAAGCCACGCTGCTTTGGGAATGACAAGAGCGCAGAAGAAAGGTGTGAGACTTGGTGTTGGTGTCACTTCCCTTTCCAGACACCTGGGTTGATGGGTGAGTCATGCCAGGAGGGCTTCGTCCATGGGTTTCATTGTCTTCTATAGGCACCCAGAGTCCACTCTGAGCTGCAGAATTAATGGCTGGGCCGCCAGACCACAGTTAAAAATCTGTGAAGCATTTGGCTTTGGTTCAGCCCCTAGCAGGGTTTTCTAAAGGACTGTCTGCTGCTGCCCTTTTTCCAAGCCTCCTGTTTTGAGGACCTTTAAATCACATGTTTTAGATTCATTTACATGGAACTCATCAAAGCACCATTTTGTTAGATGGGTTTGATGTCCAAGCAGCCCTTCTAAACTGTCTTGGTTTTGCTCCTTGACCAGATGAGGTATGTTTCATTAATAATGAAAGGACTGCCTGGTGCTCTCATAAAGGAGTTCAGATTCTTCTCTCTGTGCGGACTGTCCAATGTCCTGGTGAGATTTTGTAGTTGGCAAAGGAGATTGTCTCTGAGGCTTAATAATTTCCATGCTTACCCTTTCATGAGAAGGAATTCCATTTTGGAAGAAAATGACTTTTTTTTTTTTCTTTTTGGTAGCTTTAAGAGGCCGCCTTATGAAAAGACAGCAAAGGCAACAAATTATTTCTCCAACTTGCGGCTTTGCTGCAAAGGCCTCTGGGAAACTCTTTTCTGTGTGCCTCGCTGTCGAGCTGACCACATCCTGCAGCTTTGCAGGCACAGCTAGACCCGAGGCAGCCGGGGGCACGTCGTCAAGTTGCTTCTCACTGGAACACACAGTCTGTCTTAGCCACCAGGAGAGGACAGGTCAGGGCCGCTGTGACTGTTACCAGGCTGGCTCAAAGCGGGGGGAATTTACTGAGCATCCTCCTACTTGTCCTCTTGCTTGAGCGTCCCTGGAACACCCCCAGGTAGGCATCCTTGTGCCAACTGAAAAAGAAGACAAGAGTTGCAAAGCTCTGCTGATGACTCCAAGGTGGCCTTTCTTCCTCCTACAAACATCTTGATGGGTGAATGGTCGCTGCCCATTGCCTCAGGGAGCTGAGACCATTGTGAATGGAAATGGTGTGAATGCAACCAAAAGGACTTGGAGCCCGGCTTCATGTGGCTTCCAAACTTGCTGTACTGCAGATGTGTGAGGACATTGTCCAGGGCAAAGGGCTTTGAACTTGAGCCGGGTTGCTGGCCTGGCAGGGTGTGCATTGGGCAGACCACTCTGAGCTGTGGTTTTTCTGCCTGTGATGTTGGGCTGATGGGAGACTAGTGAGCAAAGACACGTGGTGTGCTCAGCCCCACGCCAGCCATGCAGGGCAGAGTTCTGCTTTTCATTAGAGCCAGGAGTAGGAGTCCAGCCTTGCTCTTCCTCCTTGGCTGGTGGCCACTGGGATCCAAGCAGACCACAGCTGTTTCAGAGTGTTTTGTGCAAGTGAGGGCATTTAGTCCAACCATGCGGAGAGGTGGCATCAGAATAGGTAGACTGGAGTGGCTGCACTGTGGAGACTTCAGTAGAAGGCCATGTGACCCTTTCTGCACTTGACCCTGGAAGAGGAGCTGGAGGTCCTGGGGCTGTATGGGCTCTAGGGGGAGGTGGGTGAGCTGAACTGGCCTCTGGGTGGAGACACACAGAACTCGCTGGCGGTCACTTCTGTAGCCCTGCCATGTGGGGTGTGTGTGTGTGCAAATGGTCACACAAGCAGAAGAGAAGTGGAGTCCGGTCTTGTGTTGGCAGGACCCCATGGAACTGGTCTTTCTTCCCCATCTCTTTCCTTTCTTTCTTTCTCGCCTTTTAGTCTGTGCACAATTTATATCTTTCCTATGTGAAAAATCACCAAAAACTGAAATAAAACTTGGTTTAGCTTCAATCTGACTGGAAAGGAACATGGCCCATATGTGTGCAGAGCTCAGAGGGCCGAGGCCGGGGAGACACCTTTGTGACTGGTCCCATCCCCTGTGGGCATCAGTGAGGAAACTGAGGCACACAGAGGGTAAGGAGACCACTGACAGTCTCATAGCTTGTTGGCAGTAGAGATGGGATCTGAACTCAGAATTCTTTCAGAGTATATATTTTTTAAATTCCACTTTATATACCTGTGTTCTAAGTCATTTGAGCCATGTCCAACTCTTTGGAACCCTATGGACCATAGGCCGCCAGGCTCCTCTGTCCATGGATTCTCCAGGCAAGGATACTGGAGTGGGATGCCATGCCCTCCTCCAGGGGATCTTCTGGATGCATGGATTGAAACTGTGTCTCCTGTTGCTCCTGCATTGCAGGTGGATTCTTTACCACTGAGCCGCCGGGGAAGTCCTTTATATTCCTACACCCCAAATTAACTGTTTGCTTTTTTTCATATTTATTTATTTTTCTATGTGTACAGTTGAATGAGTCTACCAGTAATATATGAGTGCACTAGTGCACTTTAAAACTTTTAGAACTGATTAGATAAATCTCTAGTTGTCTTCCATGACCATTATTCCTATTCAGGTCCATTTCCTTTTCCACAGAAGTAGCTATTATTATAAGTTTGATGTCCTTCCTGTCAAGCCACAAAGATTATACACACACATACACACACACACAATATTTCAAATTGTTTTTGTGATCAAGCTTTTACATATTTACATAATAGTATCATGATACATGGGTTTTCCTGGTAGCTCAGATGGTAAAGAATCTGCCTGCAATGCAAGAAGGTTGATCCCTGGGTCAGGAGATCCACTGGAGAAGGAAATGGCAACTCACTCCAGTATTCTCACCTGGAGAATCACATGGACAGAGGAGCCTGGCAGGCTACAGTCCATGGAGTCGCAAAGAGTCAGACACGACTTCACTTTCACTTTTCATCATGTATTGTATTGTACAAGACCATCAGGAACCCATTTTCATTTCCCCTCCTGATGTGTTTTGGGAATCTGTTCATCCTGATTGACGTTGATCAGGTTCATTTTCCTCCTGGATGAGCAGACTGCTTCACACTCTCCTGTCACTTCTCAGTTGTCCACACACTCATGGTTTGTGACCAAGCTCCATGGCTTGCTTTTCCATGAATTTCTGAGCAATGAACTGAAAACCAGAAGGATTCCTGTGGCTTGTTTCTGCCCATGTCTTGAAAATACAGGAGGACCCTATGTGAGTCAAGTTACGATTCTATATACCTCACATACTTTATCTGTTGTAGACAACTTGCCAAAGAATTGTGTGGATAAATGTGAAGTCCTACCATAGCCTTGGCTGTCCACACACCCAAGGGTATAAGGATGAAAGCTCTTGTGTCCATCATGAGGCTTGCTTGGGATGGAATAGCTTCCCTCCATGTCTTCTTGTACTGCTCTTTGTGTGTGTAAGTTGTTGTCACAGGAATGCTTTCTGTAACATCTCAGGAGGGGCTTCCCTGGTAGCTCAGTTGGTAAAAGAATCCACCTGCAATGCAGGAGACCTGGGTTGGGAAGATCTCCTGGAGAAGGGAACAGCTTCCCACTCCAGTATTCTGGCCTGCAGAATTCCATGGACTGTATAGGACATGTCTCAGGACACAGTGGATCTATAATGGGAAAGTTACCCAAGGAGTGGGCTGGGGGGTCCCCCCTGAAGGATGAGGTCATTCCCTCTGTTTTCTTGGGAACAGGTGGATCTTCAGATGGAAAGGGCCCAAGGTAGATAGTGGCCATAAAGAGGTTGAGATATTTCTATAGCAGCTCACCAAATCGTGAATCCCTCCACAAGGGGAAAGCTGCAAGTGAGAGCTGACTTTTCTAAGATTACAAAGAAAGCTTGAGAAAAGCCCTGAAGTCAAAGTCAGGGCTTGGTCTGCTGTCTGTGCCATTATGAAAGAGAGCTAGGTGAAGAAACTTTGGCTTGAGGCTTGACTCGGCGGAATGCTGATGGTGCAATTTCAGGCTAACAGCAGGTGAAAGAAAATGAACTCTGTGGGAGTATCTGTGAAAACGTTCATGTGGGTGGTAACATGTGAGTTGAGTTTTGAAGTATGAATAGGAGTTTGCCAGATGAGATAGGGTAAAAGCCATTCCAGGCAGGAGTCTGTGGTCAGCTGGGGAAGGTTCAGGGCATGGGAGAGCTTCCCAGGTGGCAGAGTGGTAAGGAATCCACAGCAGACGAGGGTTTGATTCCTGGGTCAAGAAGATTCACTGGAGAAGGAAACGGCAGCCCTCTCCCATTCCATGAAATTGCCTGGAAAATTCCATGGACAGAGGAGCCTGATGGGCTACAGTCCCTGGGATCACAAAGAGCTGGACACGACTGAGTACATGCAGTGACCACCAAGGGGTGGAAAGTGGTCCCGTGTGTATGAAAGATGGGAAGGACATGGGGAGACTAGAAAGATGGCTTGGGCGTGACTATGTCCTGAGTGCTGCAGGGAAGCATAACAGAATCAGGAGCAGGCAAAGTACAAAGTAAGGTTTTTTTTTTCCCCCCTCAGGAAGGTCACAGGGGGAGGATGGAATGCAATTCAAGACAGAGGGGCCAGTGAATGTTGCAATGGTGCTGGTGAAAGATGCCAGTCATGTGGGCCTGAGAATAGAGGATGGAACATTTAAATGGGAACACGATGGAAAGGTTGGGTAGGAAGGGAAACCTAAAGGCTACTGAGCATGTTTTACATGCACTATCTTGTAAGTTTTCATCATAGCCCTGTGATAAGGTCTTATTGCCCCTGTTTTACAGTTAAGACAACAGAGACTACACAAGTAAGTGCCAAGTTCCCAGAAGTTCTGAAAGTCCGAGGGATTCCAGAGTAAGATCTGTTTCCTCTACTTCGTGGTTAAGGGAGGAAACAATTCAGCAGTCCTGAAGACTGGGGTTTCATACCAGGGGACCTAGATGAACAATGATATTGGCAGATATCCCCATTGCTTATCAATATCCAGTCTTCTTTCCTGTGGTTAATTGTGGCCATGTGACTAGTTCTGGCCAATGAGTTGTGAGCGAATCTGACATATGTCACTCCTGGGCTGGAGTATTTAAATAGCGGGACACTCTCCAGCTCGACACTTCTGCACTGGTGACCTGGGAAACACCTTGAGTGCAAACTCCATTAATTTGGAGACCTGAGTGATGATAACAGGCAGAGCTACCTGCCTACTTATGTTGCCATGGAGCATAAGTGAGGTGTGAATCCTTGCTTGACATCATGGATATTTAGAGTTGTTACTGCAGCACAACCTATCCTATACTAACTGAAAAGGTGACGCCCTTCCTTAAGTAAAGGAGCAGGCTGAGAGGAAGGGTGGGGAAGATGACATTTCTGGATTTGGGAAGGACTGAGGTATGGCAGAACGTTATGGTAAAAGGAAGTCGGGCTTTGGGCACTCACAGATGTGGGTTCACTGTTGTCCCAGGCACCTGCCATCTGAGAGGTTGCAGGCAAAATCTCCCAGGCTTTCTGACATTGGTTTCCTCATATGTGAAATAGGAGTTGTGATCACCACCTCACTGACCCATTAGAATGACTCCAGCTAAAACATGCAGAGCACCCAGGATGGAGCCTAGTCCATAGGCAAGTTGAAAGTGTTAGTCATTCAGTCTTGTCTGACTCGTTGCAACCACACAGACTGTAGCCCACCAGGCTCCTCTGTCCGTGGAATTCTCTAGGTGATTATACTGGAGTGGGTAGCCATTCCTTTCTCTAGGGAATCTTCCTGATCCAGGGATTGAACCTGGGTCTCCTGCATTGTAGGCAGATTCTTTACTGTCTGAGCCACCAAGGAAGCCAGGTCCTTAGGAAGCACTCTGCAAACTATGGTCTTTACCCCAGGAAGATTTTCAGAAGGAAATTTGTGATTTAAGCTTTGTGGGATCAGACATATTTCACTTAAATTTCTCTGGTACTGAGAATGGTGTTAGGTGTTAAAGACACTGCAATTATTTGCCTATTTCCTCTCATAACCAGACTGGGAACTCTTTGATGGGAAGGACCTATGTGTTCATTCATCTCTGTGTTTCTTCCTTGCCCAGTAGATATCAGATCTTAGGAAATTTTCCTTGAAAGAATGAGTCATCCCTGGGTTTAGAAATAGCCAGATCTGGAGGCCATTTCTCTCTGACACATCGATACCAAGCCCAGTCTTGGTTTTCCAGGAGACCCCCTACCCCTCCCAGCTTGCAGGTCTCTATTCTGACCTCCGGCATTCCTCCAAGGACCCTTCAGGCCCTGGGTCTAGGTGCCTAGGAAGCCTACCACAGCAGAGCCATATCTTTCATCCATCTTTCCCCCAAGCTGAATAGCATCTTAGATGACCCCAATATCAGACTCTACCTGCACACGGCTGGGTGCAGACCTTGGCAGGAGTGGATTGGCAGGCGAGTTCTCTCCTTCCCAGGCAGACGAGTATGGAGCAAGTCTGTTTATCAGGCAACGCCTTATTGTAGCCAGAGGTGGTGGCTTAACAGTGGTAGAAACGCCCGCGTTGCTTCACAAGCTGCAAGTTACTAAGATGTGCCCTTGGCCTCAGCGGGCAGATAAGCACCTGCATTGGAGAAGGAGCCCTTGATCATGGGCTGATAAGCTCAGGAAAGGATTAAAAAAAAAAATCCCAACAACAACAAGAAGCTGAGCGACCCACTGTCGGAGGCTTTTTCATGTACACATGGGCGTGTTACCTGTCTTCGCCAACACACGGGGTGATGCAAAAGGTCTGGTTTTAATTTAATTTGATGGTCACGCAATCATGGAACGAGCATGTCAGAGCTGGAAGGGACTTTGGAGATTGTCTCCTTGAACCCTTTAATCTTCCAGGTGAGGACATTCAGGGCCACAGAGCTGTAGTGACTTGTTCAGGATCATATAGCAACGTTTTGGCAGAGCTGGAACGAACGCCTGGGTCTCTAGACCCCCAGGCCTTCCATCTTTCCACGAAATGGGATTGCTTCACAGGCTGCCACCTGACTCTTCAGGTGCGTCCTGCGGGCTGTGCTTTGGTGCCTAAACAGTCCTTTTTAATGATGCCAGAGTCAGACAGCCCTCCCCTCCCTAGTCCCCTGCTGTTGGAGTTGACCAGTTAGCTCAGGGCAACAGGGTCTGATGTTTCAGAGTCCAATCATTCCAAACCTTGTTATTTCATATTTGAAAGAGGTCCCACTTGGAGAGGTGACTTGCTTCAGTGATACAAGTAGGGAAGATGAAACATCTGGGTCTAAAATTCTCAACATCCTGACTTTAGTCCGTTCCTTTGAAAGAGCAGGTTAAAACCACTATTTATGGTTTGGGTGAGGCTGTGTGGTGTGGGTGAGGTGTGTGGAAAGCCACCTGGACTCTGCAACTTTCCTTTGTGGCCTTCTTTTGGGGAAAAATATTCCATATGTTACCTTAAGGATATAAATGGAGTTTGGCAGCCTTTGCAGAGTTGAAAATAGCATTGTTCTCACAGGCACACAATAAACCAATAAATGATGGATGAATGAATCCTTAGCAGCTTCGTTCATGTAAAACTTGCTTTCTAGGTTTGATCTGTGAATAAATAAGACAGTGTGGATTTTAGTTTAAAGTAATTTCTAGGTGGAAATGATAGAGCCATTAGCAGCAACAACAAGCTTACAGCATCTCAAGAACCGTGCATGTGATTGGTACATCCCTGTCTCACATTAAAGTCAAAATTAGAGAAAAAACCTGAAGATATTTATCAAATAGCTACTTAAAATAATACAGTAGAGATATATTTCCTTTCTAACATTTTTAAAAGAAAACCTCACAGACCTTTATTTTATTCTTTTATCTTCTGGCCGTATCTTGCAGCATGTGGGATCTTGACTCCCCGATTAGGGATGGAACCCATGCCCTCAGCACTGACATCATGGAATCTTAACCACTGGACCAGCAGGGCAGTTTCTAGAGATGTATTTCTAATGAAAGTTCTAGTCTTTCTTCTGTCACTGTAATGCTTTTCTCCTGAGTACATCACTTTTAATTCTGTTAACTGTTTCTGCTTGTTTCCTGTGTCTATATAATATATACATATGTGCTAAACATGTTAGTAATGTTATTTTTGATCAAGTTTAGATATTTGAATATCAGGGCCTTTCCGTAACAAATGAATTGGTTCATTTGGACTATTACCCACATCTCTGCCTCCAGTTCATTTTACACACACACACACACACACACACACACACACACAGACAACCTTTTCGTCTCTTTATTAGTTTAAATCATACATGTACACATTTTGTATTCCATCAGTGGTGAACAGTAACCTTTGACTCAAGTCTTATGAGATGAGTGTATGACACTCCAACCCTTCTTATCACCTCCTCTCCCACTTCCCCTCTTCTGCTTCTCATTTTTAGCAACCGTACTTTCACTTTTAAGTGTTCAGATGGATAACATTTATTTTTTGTTTTGTTTTACAGTCTACCAAACTTCGTCTCTAGGTTGATTCCAGAAGTGGAACATCCGTGAAGCAAGTCACGTTTACTTTACTGGGACCTCACAGCTGAGAGAACTAGGGTTATGACTGTGATTACTGCTTCTTTTCTTTTTTTTTTTTAAGTTTCTAATGGGGTCCTTTGTTTTCTTGCATTATAGAGAATTTGCCTGCAAGGCTGGAGACCCAGGTTCGATTCCCTGAGTCAGGAAGATTCCCCTGGAAAAGGCAAATGATAACCCACTACAATATACTTACTTGGAAAATCCCATGGACAGGCCATGGACTACCATCTAAGCAGTCAGAAAGAGTTAGACGTGACTAGCAACTAACTCTTTTGAGGAATTTCAACAATTGAAGTGACTTAGCACATAACACACATGACTCTCCTCCACTTTGCTTTCATATTTCCATTTCATTGCTTTTTCTGTTCTGCATTCTAGATTTCCTTAATGCTACCTCCCAACATTTTTGTTGAATTTTCTTTTTTTTTTTATATCACATATTTAATTTCTCAGAACTCTTTCTTGCTCTATGATTGTTCCTCTTACATAGCATCTTGTTCTTTTCTTGTGGATGGAATATGTTCTTGCATATCTCAGAGAAGACAAGTTTATTTTTTCTAAATTATCTTTGTTTCCTCCAAAATCAGCTTTTCCTTTTTTAAAAAATTTCAGTCTCTCTTTTTTTGTTTGATTTCCCTAAAATGTCTCATGATCTTTGATTAATCACATAAGTTTAGAAAAAGAAATACTGGAAAACCAACTGGGGACTCAGTGTATTTGGACAAAACTGGCTGATAGGCTTTCATCTGGGGTGAGAGGTCAGAGTGCTGAATATTAATGGAGGGGGTTCCCATTCTCCAGTCTAGAGGTCTTTGCTCTTTAGCATTGGTGCTTACCAGTCCTAGTTCTTCCCACTTAATTTCTTTAAAGAGAGTGTATCTGGTTTAAAAAAAAAAATGAAAGTGGTTGTCAACCACTTGTTTCTCTGTGTGTGCGGATGGGCAAATGCAGAGTTTAATTCATCTTCTGTTTTCAACTCTGCTTCTCACTCCTGCTTTTTCTTACATGATGTTTCTGATCCTGAGCCCATCTTGAAGCTAAGTTCATCTTCTCTCTCCTTTGCCAAAGGCCCTTCCACGAGTGTTCTGGAGTGTGATTTCTTCTCTTCTGAGTCTTTGTCACTTCTCTTTCTCCTTCCATCTTATAGAAGTTTGTTGGCTTCTCTCTCTGCTGATGCTTTACCCCCAGTTCTTGTGGGTTTATGGTATTTTAAAAAAGAACTTTACCTTCATCTTAGCAATCTCAGAGAGGGGTGTCCAGCATAAGTTTTAGTCAGAGAACATTAAGCCTATGGAAGGTATAGCAGGGGAAGTGTAGGAAATGGCCAGCAGAGATGAGGAAGTGTGTCATAGCAGCTTGGGGACGATGGTTAAGCAGAAAGTAAGGGAAGCTGAGGCTTGAGAAAGGGGTTGGGGCTGTGTTAAAAGTCTCCCATTGACAGTCCAAAGGCTTCTCTGCTCAGCACCAGGACTACATTGAGTGTGTGTGCTGGTGGTGGCGGGGAAGAAGCTATGCTGTGCGTGTGTCTGTCTCCATCTAGTTCACGCTTGTACCCCTGAGACTCTGGCTTTTTTTTCATAAGGAAAGTCTTCTCTTGGACTCCATATCCTGAGTAGGCTCTGGATTTTTTTTATCCCATGCTCTCTGTATCTCTTCCAAGGCTCTGAAAGACCAAGATCCAGTTGTTTTGCCAGGTTTACCAGATGTCCTCAAGGCAACAGGTCTTCTTTCTCTAAGTCCTACTTACAGTTTGACCTAATTTCTTATTATCTCACTGGATGTTTAAGACATTTAAGATGTTGTGTACATTTGACCTACAGTTCTTCATTGTTTCCAGCCTACCTGGCTGGCTCTATTACTGGCATGGAACTCTACCACTGGCTGGCTCTCTGACTGCTACAAGGCGTTCTGTCCATTCTAACCTATCATGAAGTTGAAAGATGCTAACAGAGATGATATTCTGGCAATAATGCCAGCTCTGGGTCAGGAAGATCCCCTGGAGAAGGGAATGGCAACCCATTCCAGTTCTTGCCTGGAGAATCCCACGGACAGTGGTGCAGTGGTGTAGAGGTGGGCTACAGTCCGTGGGATCACAAAGAGTCAGACAGGACTGAGCACAGATGCACTTGTATGATGGTTTGGAGTTTAAACAACTCCTTTACATCCAGTGTCACTTAGAACTCAGAATAGGGGGAGAATTATTGCCCTCATTTTTACAGCCAGATGTCTGAGCCACAGGAGGAGAAGTAAGTAACCCAAGATCACCCAGTTAGGTGCGGCATTGGCGTTGGAAACTGGTTTTTTGAATTCGATTTGCTTTTCTTTTCACTCTTAGCAGGTCCTTCCTCACCAGAAACCACAAACCGCTATGTCAACGGGATCGATTAGTTTGGTCCCACTGAAGGATGTAAGTGGGATGGGTGGGGTCACGCTCTGGGATTCCAGAAACGGACCCTAGTTTGAATACTCAAAGGTCTGTTTTGCATCACCTCCCCCGGCCCGAGAACAGCTCAGGATGACAGCAGGCATGGTGCCACGGATGGGCTACATCCTTCCCTCTCAATCAAGGCCTGGGCTCACGGCTCACTGCTTGAGACGAAAGCTTGGCTCCTCGTCACAGATATCCAGTTACAGATGACTAGAAGGAGGCTTTAGACCTCGGGCTTTCTCTGCAACTGTCTTCTCTAGGTGAAAAGGGATGGTCCTGGGGATTATGATGACTCAGTGCAAAAGGATGGCAACTCTGTACACAGAGACGCCTTAATACACGGAGGATTTCAGACTGAGGCAGGAGAATTCGGGTCTTCATCAATCTACAGGAGACCAATTCTGTTACTGACACAGAGCAAGTCGCCATGCTGTTAAGACTTAATTTGCTCTTCTCACGTCAAAGCAGCAAGGGGATGCAACGGCCTATCCGGCAACTTTCAGAAATTATTAATGAAAGGACAAATTCCCCACAAGACCATGCAGAGAAGGGGGGCTAGAAACAAGGGGAGCAAAGGGAAGAAAGAAAGGATGGGGGCATGAACACAGAACCGATAGACTGGCGCTTGACACTAAAGGCTTAACATCAAATGCAGCCAGAAATCCATTTCCACAGTTTTATTGGCCATTCCGGACGCCTCATTTCAAAGGGAAAGATTTGAATTCAGAGACGTAACGCTCTCTTTGTTCTCTTGCCCTCCAGCCTCGGGTGCCAGTGTGGACTGTACCAGAGGGAGACAGTGAGATCAAAACCCCTCTCCGCTCGGCTACCTGCCCCCAGAGCTGGCCCTTGGCATGCTTAATGAAATCAGCTTTGCGATAGATTGACAATGCCCTGTCAATTATAATCATTTATCTTGGCAAGCAGAGCATTTGAACACTTAAAAGAGCCGGGGGTTCAGCGGGCCCAGAAAAACCAGAATAAAATTATACTGCATGGTAATCAGAGCAAGAGTATATTGCTCACATAAAATTTTACTTTAACTGTCGGAAGGACCAAGAGGATTTTGCATCTCATTTTCTGCCCATAGGGTGTTTGTGGTTCCATGTGGGGGCCACTTTTCCCCAACCCTGATGTGATAGGGGGTTCTCAGGGGCCTGTGTTGGCAGAGGAGGTCTGTCCGTCTGTGTGGTGCTCAGCTGTGTCTGACTCTTTGCGGACTGTAGCCTGCCAGGCTCCTTGGTCCGTGGAATTCTCCAGGCCAGAATACTGGAGAGGGTTGCCATTTCCTCTTCCAGGGGATCTTCCCAACCCAGGGATCCATTCTGCATCTCCTGCACTGACAAGTGGATTCTTTATCTTTGGACCACCTGGGAAGCCCTGGTAGTGCAGGGGCACCACCCAATACACAGGGATGGTTTGGGGTGTGTTGGGGACATAAGGATGGGGGTGCAATGACATGTGCCATTGCAGGAAGTACAGAATTTGAGGGGATGCCTGGCTTCCCTAGTGGCTCAGATGGTAAAGAACCTGCCTGCCAATGCAGGAGACATAAGAGATGACGGTTTGATCCCTGGGTTGGGAAGATCCCCTGGAGAAGGGCATGGCAACCCACTCCAGTATTCTTGCCTGGAGAATCCCATGGACAGAGGAGCCTGGTGGGCTAATGTTGATGGGATCGCAAAGAGTTGGATGCTACTGAACAACTTTCACTTTCACTGACTCCCCCACTTCTTGATGATATGTGCCTGGATTAGCTGTCTCCCCAGGAAGGGTCTTGATTGTCTTCTAGAGAAATGGAGTCAGTAGAAACCATCTCCCTTCTGACGCCACCAAGACAGACACACTTTTCTTCCTTCTTCCTTAGTGCTATAAAACTGCTTTTTAGCTGGGTAGATGCCTACCCAGAGGATCCCCCCGGGCTTCCCCGATCTGCTTAATGTGGGAGCATCTAGAGCAGTCCTGGGACAATGGGAAGGGTGAGCACGAGGTCATGCTGATGGCAGCAAGGGCAGCTGAGCCAGGGGTCTCCCCATCTCACTGCCCCTCACGCCTGCACAGTGACATCTGTCCAGGAAGCTTCTGGCAGGACTAGAGATCCTGACAGGTGGGGGGGCTGCTGACCGAGGGCCTTGGGACCCATGGGAGCCTGGACTTAGGACAGGAGGACCTTGTGAAAGAGAGCCCGGGACCAAGGCAGCCATCACCCTCAGAAACTCGGCGGCAAGAGCAGAGATGGAATCTAACGGAGGCCAGAGGGTGCCCAGGATGGTTGTAGATGGGGTCGTTTCTTCCCTGGAGCCTGAAAGATCTGCTCTTCTACCTCGTAACTCCTCACACCTTTCCTGGAGAGAAGGAAAGGGGGAAATCTCTGATCAGACTGGGGACTTATCCA
Organism: Bos indicus; assembly: GCF_029378745.1. NCBI lineage: Eukaryota > Metazoa > Chordata > Mammalia > Artiodactyla > Bovidae > Bos > Bos indicus. Next base: position 63,985,731 of record NC_091780.1, on the reverse strand, counting down.
GAGGAGCCGGTTTAGATGAGATGACCCCGAGTCATCAGGAAGGGGCAGTTTTCTGTGGTCGGCAGGAAGGCTGCTCAAGGGCTACCAGTCCCCTCTGCACCAGGACTTGACCCTCGAGCATGTGGAAACAGGCCACCTCGTTCTTTTTCTGCTGCTGCAGCCTCTTGGGGCCGTTTTGGTAAATGACATAAAAATAAAACCCACCTGCAGCGAATCAGGAAAAGCGGCCCTGCCCACCCTCCCTGAGTGGCAGTCTCAGGGGACATTGACTGAGCTGGCAGTAGCCTGGCTTTTGGTCAGACACAGCCCCTGCAGAGGCACCGGCATTTGGTATTTGATCCCTGGTCCCAGGAGGACGGGAAAGGTGTGCACGTTCCAGGGGCCTGGCATGGGGGAGGTGGGGTGCGGGGTCACAGCAGAGGCTGGGAAGGGCATTCGGGGAGGGCCTATGGAGGGGACCCACTCTGCACAAGACCTTGACCTTGGTTGACAAGCACAGTGCCATCACTCTATGGTGATGGGGAGGGAGTTTTGTGCCCACAGCCAGTGGGCGGTGGGATGAGCCGGCTCTTTTCAGCCTCCCAGGAGCATCTCTTGCATTTCTTGTTCCTTCCCACGCACACCCCGGCAACCCCATGCCCCAGCCCCTCAGTTTTCAGGGCTCTGGGCCAGTTTACCGCAAGACTTCACTCTGGGCAGCTGTGACCAGCTGTTTAGGAAAAGGGCTTTAGGAGGCCAGCACGTTGGCCTCCCCAGGCTTACAGGATTTCTTTGCTTCTGCTTCTGGCCGTGAGAGACCCTGGCAGCTGACACTGGACCACACGCTGGTGGGGGTGGGGTGGGGGTGGGGCTCAGATTTATTCTGTTCCCAGCTTGAACCCATGAGATGGACTGGGGCCTAGGCTTGGGGCCCCTAAAGGGGGCTTCTCCATACTAATCATGACAATGACCACTCCTAGCTGATGGGGCTGCTGTAACAGCTAATGGAGACACTATTTGATGAGAGTGGGATGCCACCCCTGAGAAAGAGATGACATGGCTCAGAGACATTGAGTTCCTCGTCCACAGTCACACAGCACTGCAGAAGCCAGTTCTGGCCAGAAGGCAGCTCTGTCCACCCCGCGCTTCACCCTTCTTTCCTTTTCCCTTACTTTTTAGCCCTCTGACAAGAAACAGCTCGCTCCCTGGGACCTTTCTAATAACATTTCCTTTCTCTAATTCATACATCACACGTGTACTCCATAAATTAGAAAAGAAAAAAAAAGAGTCATACTGCCAGTAGGAATGAATGAAGCTATTGTAAAATAACATGAATAGGAATCAAAATCTCAAGCCACATTTTTCTTTTCGAGGGTGGTGGGGGGACACTAAATCTCCCAGGGGCAAGCAGGGCCCATTATGTCTCCGGGGGGTTGGGGGGGCGAGGGAGGCAGATGCCTGAGTGGGTAGAGTGCCCTTTGAGAGGGCGGAATGGGAGTGTCGAGGTTTGTAATCATGCTCCCCAGAGACCGTGCCGGCCGGCTGCGGAACAAGGGTCTTCTGTGTGGGGTCAAGCGCTGAGGGGTGAGGGAGGTGGGTGGTGTTGGCCTCTCCATGGCTGGCCACAGATGGGGCTTTGGGGCAAGAGCTGGGCTCAAGTGTTGACATACTCATCCTCCTCGGCTTGCTCCCTCCTTCCTTTTCTCCATCACTCCTTCCTTTCCCTTTTCCTTCCCCCCTCCCCCTCTTTTTTTTTTTTTTCTCCTACCACCTGCTACACCCCAGACCTGTCTGAGGTGTTCTGGTTGTCCTTGTCCATTTGATGATGCTCTGAGATGCTGGGTCATTGCCCAAGCTGCTCCTTCTGCTTGGAAGGGCCCCATACCCCCCTCCCCTGGCTGTCTGAAGCCCTGTCCTCTCCCAATGCCCTCTAAACCCCCTGCCACCCCCCACCCCCTGGGAGCTGTCTTAACCTGTTCCTCCTGGAGTCCTTCACAGGCAAGAGACTCAGCCTGTGCCCACCGGGCAAGGCAGGAGCCATATGGATATTTTCTTACATGACCTTCCCCACCACCCTTCCCGGCTGCTCGGTGCTGGGGTAAGAACACAGTTCGTGAGCTTCATCGGCTGCATGCTTGCTGCTGATAGAAACTTCTCCTGGAATGGATGGGTGCTAGCCCCATCTTTCAGGCAGAGAGACTGAGGTGCAGAGCTGCAGAGGAATCGAACAGGGGGGTAGATTGTCAGTGGGTGGTGGAGGTGGAATTTGAATCCACAGATGTCAAATTCTAGCACCCCTGCCTCTCCCTCATCTCCCCACTGCCCCAACCAGGGACTGGGCATCTCTGTGTCCTGATCAACTCTCTATTTCACCCCTTCCGAGGGTCTCATTTCCAGGTTATTTGTGGACATCTGGAAGGGGGGTTGAGTGGAAAGACAGTGTAATTTGCAGTCCTATAGTATTTATCTCAGCTTTGTCTGAACTCGTGTTACTAGAAAGTCCTCATAGAGCACTGCCAAGGGTCATGCCCAGATCTAAGAGCTTTACCCACCCAGGCACACCACACTGCCTATGAGGTGTCACCCTATGACCTTTCTCCATGGGGAAACCGAGGCAAAGAGAGGTTGTGTCACTTGCCCAGGCTCGCACAGCAGGCCCCGGCAGAGTGAGGCTTCACTCTTAGGTGGCCTGGCTACAGCATCTGTGCTTTTAACCTTTGAGCTGCCTTTAGCCTGAGAATACAGGATGACACTAAGAAACAGGCAGGGGAGGTACAAGACGCAGAGACGGCGCTCCATGTGAGAACGGGTGGCTTCCACATGTGATGGCCTGTTTTCTCACTGCAGTGGGAGTTCCTGCAGAGCTGTGGGCTCCGCTTCCCTGTTGCTCCTTGCACGAGTTTGGGTGTGAAATTGTTTAGGGTTGCCAGGTCCATGGACCCGGCGCTGGATGCTGTGCCTTGTAGCCTGCTTCAGTCAGGGGCAGCATATGGGGGCTCCTGCCGGGACTTCTATCTTGGCAGTGTGTTCACAGGGCACTTGGAAGCTGGGTCTGCTCTGGGGTTGATGGAGCAATTTGTCCCAAGGTGTTCTATCTTGATGCTCTTAAGACAGAACAAAACAAATATCTTCATAGTAAAGAAAATAACCCCAAAGACAAAACTGATTATGAACTGTGTTTGAAGCTTCCCAGTTACATCTACAGTATCACTGCCCTATTTAGTAAAACCCTTTTGCCTCCTCTCAGAGGTTTCCGTCCTGCAGAATGGTCTACATGAGGGAGGCTTCTCTGTGTTCTTCAGCACCCCACCACGGCTGACACAGCTTATATTTTCCTAATAAACAGCACTGCACTGGGAATTGTGCGGCATAAATCTTCGCCTTTGGGATCATCAAAAGTCAGTGCCCCTTGACGGACTTACTAGTTCAAAGGAAATTCCATCAGTTTTAAAGATACATCTCTGAGGTCTGGCGACTGATTCCAGTTCAGCCGAGCCAAACCTCTTGAGAAAAGAGAACCAGCACAGGTTAACTGCCCACAAGATCGGTGTTGTATTGCGTTTAGTTTGACTGTTGGCCCTGAGAGGTAGGCCTGTGTATTCCCATTATATGGATGAGGAAGCTGAGGCCCAGAGGCAAACCCAGCGTTTCCGGGGCTGCACAGCCAGGAGTGGGCTGAGTCTAGTCTGTCAGTGTGGGGAGGGACACCATCGGTGTCACACACTCGACAGTACATTTTGGGGCTCCTTTGGCACCCAGGCTCCCCTGTCTCTCAGGCACTTGTCTCTCTGGTATGTCTCAACTCTGAGGAGGAGCTGTGGGCACAATGATGGGGGCCCCCCAGAGTGCAAAGACTTTTCCCAGATGCAGTAATATGTGACTTCTTATTTTCCTGTCTATTCTATGAAAATATTTACTTCGTGATTCCATACCAAATGAAGAGCACCCTGCCACGGAAACCATCAAACCATGCTTTCCTTGAAGCCCTCATTAATGAGGCCTTGTGTCTTCCACTTTTTAAATCCCATTTTCTGTGCGTGAGATTGCTGGAGAATGCTCCCTTTGCTTCCTCTGCACTGCATCTCCACCCAACAAAATCACGTCCAACACCCAAAACTCATTTTATCCTCCCCCAAGAAGTCATTACAGCTGGCACCCAACTCTCTTGATGGGGGAAATAGTTTCTTTCCAATGATGGTCACTAACACCCTTTTCAGTTCAGTTCAGTTCAGTCACTCAGCTGTGTCCAACTCTTTGTGACCCCATGAATCGCAGCACACCAGGCCTCCCTGTCCATCACCAACTCCCAGAGTTCACTCAAACTCATGTCCATTGAGCTGGTAATGCCATCCAGCCATCTCATCCTCTGTCATCCCCTTCTCCTCCCAGCATCAGGATCTTTTCCAATGAGTCAACTCTTCGCATGAGGTGGCCAAAGTATTGGAGTTTCAGCCTCAGCATCAGTCCTTCCAATGAACGCCCAGGACTGGTCTTTAGGATGGACGGTTTAATCTCCTTGCAGTCCAAGGGACTCACAAGAGTCTTCTCCAGCACCACAGTTCAAAAGCATCAATTCTTCGGCACTCAGCTTTCTTCACAGTCCAACACCCTTTTAGTTAGCTGGAATTCTTTTTTTTTTTAAATATAATTATTCATTCATCCAACGAGTGCCTGCTCAGCATCTACTCTGTACCAGATCTTGTATTTGATGCTGATGCTAGAAATATCCAATTAAAGAAAAAAAATATGATAAAGACCTAATTTTGATGTTTTTGAGCTATGGTGGTGGAGAGTACCTTGGACTGCAAAGTCAAACCAATCAATCCTAAAGGAAATCAATCCTTCATTAGAGGACTGATGCTGAAGCTGAAGTTCCAATACTTTGGTTACCTGATGTGAAGAGCCAATTTTTTAGCAAAGACCCTGACGCTGGGAAAGACTGAAGGTAGGAGGAGAAGGGGGTGACAGAGGATGAGATGGTTGGATAACAGTACTGACTCAATGGACATGAGTTTAAGAATCTCCAGGAGATGGTGAAGGATAGGAAAGCCTGACGTGCTGCAGTCCATGGGGTGGCAAAGAGTTGGACATGGCTGAGTGACTGAACAACAAAAAGACGTAGTTCATGTCCTCAAAGGGTTCATGGACTCTTGGAGGAGGCGTGGAGCCAAACATGCAATCCAAACCTGGGAAAGGCAAAACTCTAACAGAACATGGTACAATGGTTAATTCCTTTTGTGGGGTCTTGGAGAAAGCTTCCAGAGAAGAGAGCAGCAGAGCTCTCACTGTTGGATGAATTTCAACTTCCAGGCCTTCACTTGTCCTACAAGGCTTTTATGTGAATTATAAAAAAAATCACCTTTCTTGGACTCTTTAGTTCAGTCAACAACCTGCACAACCGTACTTGGCAACCCTGAAGATCACCTTCTTTCCTCTGTCATGTCTGAGCACATGTTCCAAACTTTCTGTGGTCCTGGCCACAGAGGCCCACTTGGAACTATGTAGTTGGCTTATGAGTTGGCTTTGTCCAGTGAGATGGTGGCTCCTTGAGGCCAGAGTATCTTTTGCAACATCAAGCCACACAGGGCATCTCACACAGCAACACTTTCAACATTACAGAAATATTTCTAATGTCAGAGAATTTCACACAACTTATGCCAGGTCAAGGACCCACTACTTCTGCATCATTTGGGAGAGGTTCAAAAAGATACACTTACATAGTTTCACCTTAGAAGATCTGATTCAGTGGGCCTGAGATCAGAAATGAGAATCGTATGTTTTTGAATACAGCCAGAGTGTTTCCTATGATAATAATTAGTTCTTATGGGACTGTTATCAGTGCCTCCACTGTTCTACTACTTGGATCATCTCATTTCATGCTGTGACAATCATAAGGAGCAGATGTGGCCCCAGAATTCTACAGATGAAGAGACAGACACAGGGCAAGATTCAGGGTCCTGCTTAAGGTCACCCAGCTGCTAAGTGCTCAGACTATGGCCTGAATCCGGATGATTAGAGCCCAGAGCTCATGCACGTCAGTACCATGTGACAATACTGGTTCCAAGAGGCAGAATCTGTGACAACACTGGTTCCAGAACCAGAGGCAGAATCTGGAAAATCCGGAAACACTAGATTTAAAATGAACCTTGAAGGTCACACCCTTCAGACTTCCCATTATAGAGATGGGAACACTGAGTTCCTGAAGGGCAGTCAGACGTGTTCAAAGTGTCCTGTGAGTCCACCACAGGACTCAGCTGTGAGCTCTCAGTGCCCGCCATCTAGGGCTCCATCACCAGCTCGCAGTGGCTTATTCTCACCTATGACAGGCAAGGCACTGGCAACACCAGCAGCAGCAGCAGCGATGATAATGACGATAATGCCATCACAGCTGGCCTGCGTTTGTTGTACCTCCTCTCTGCTGCTTACTTTGGGGACATTATCTATTTTGAATGTCTAAATGCCCTGCAGACAAACAGCACAGCCTTTGTTTGAGGAACACAGAAAACTGAAAGTCAGTGGTCCTCACCTGGGGGTGGTGATCTTGCCCCCAGCAGGACACATACACAGACAGTTTTGGTCAGGAGGTAGAGGGTTCAGCTCCTTCACTTAGTGAGTATCGGCTGGGGATGCTGCTAAACACCCCAGAGTGCATGGGGCAGCCCATCCTGACAAAGCAAAGGCCGCCTAGTTTTCCTCCTCACCTGCTCTCCAAAGGCTGGGGGGGGACGGGGGGTGAGGGGTCGCAAAACCACCAGCTTCATCTCACAGCCCAGTGCCTTGCCAGGGGCTCCAGCCCATTTCCCCACCTCCTAACATCAGGCTCCCATGTATAAGGTGGGCCAGTGGTGGCTACCACGCACTCTGATTTTGACACTTCAATACAGTGTTCACAGGCCAGGAAACACATTGCAAATGGCAGCTCTTCTCAGTGAGAATAAGACGAGAGGCTCCGAGAGTGAATTCCATCCCAGCCCTAGCTGAGCCTTGTGTCACCTGGAGCTGTGACCTCCTGGACCTGACCTGCCATTTCCTCATCTCTTCAATGAGCATCCTGAGACATCAACCTCTCAGGGGTGATGAGACGAGACACCAGACTGGTATGGCTTCCTATGTGATTGCCCCTTGCTGCCCTCCTGGGCTTGAGGGCCTCAGGGCACCGGCCCTCTCCTCCCCACACCCAAAGGACGGATCCAACAGGTGGAGTGGGAGCGAGGGGGGTGGGGAGGAAGAAGAGGAGGAGGAAGGGCGGGAGCTGCAGATGGAGGAGGGTGAGGTGGAGGTGCTCCCGGTGGGCAGGACAGCATAGGGGGAGGAGGGTGGAGGGGAGGGGAGGGAGAGTCCTGATGGCCAGGGTGGGTGAGGGGTGGCAGGGATCAAGCTTGCCACATTTTCATTTGGAACCAGTGCCCCAGGGAGGGATTTAGACACAGTCAGGCTGCTTTGTACAAATAACCCCCCTTCCCGGACAGCTGTCAGCCTGAGTCCTGCAGGAACCGCCCAGAGAGGGACTGGCGGAAGGGTGACTGGTGGGGGCCAGGCCCCACACAGACCTGGTCCCCGCTTGCAGGCTGCACTCCTGAGATGGGTGCTTTTAACCCCTTAGGCAGAGGCAGAAACTGAACCCAGGGAGCAGAGATGTCTCAAATCCCATGGCTGCCTGGGACTGAGCTGACCTTGAAGTCTCCATTCCTGGTCCTTCCATGGCTTCTGTTCTGGATGAAAGGCCCCCTCCTGGCTTAGAGGCTCCTACATAGGAGGTGCTCAGTGAAAATGAGATGCAAAAAGATGAGGCATGAAATTGCGGGGAACCAGACAAAAGTCGTAAGAGGAATAAGAAGGAAAACGTTAAAAAAAAAAACACACAAAAAATGAAGAAACTCTGAGAGCATACTTTTCTCCCATGACTTTGCAACTTTGAACCACGTCATATCAGACCTGATTAAGCTCCTGAGATCCACCTCTTTGTCACCTTCACCTGTAACCTGGGGGTTACAATAGCCATCTCCTGGCTAGACTGGGACAATAACACCGGCTAAAGCAGATCATCTCCAGAGAATAGCAACATCAGGCTCACCACTGGGGCCCACTTGGCTCTGCTCACTCGTTCTGAGATCCAAACTGGGGTCTGATGGCCACCCCGCTTGTTGTCCAGGAAGCAAAATGAATTTCTCCCTGTCACCCAGCCCAACCCTTGTTCTGCTCCATCTCGGATCACACCTGGCCTCCATGTGGGTGGAGGAGATCTTCCTGGGGGTGGCTGGGCAGACACACCGAACCACCAAGAGGGAAGGAACTCTCAGATCCTGCAGCGTGTTTTCTTGCCCTTCCCTCCTGCAGACTGATTCAGTTTTTTAATAATGAAGATGCTCGCTTTGAGTCAGGGTCTGAGTCAGAACAGGAGTGGAGAAGCACTGCTTTCCGAGTGAGAACTGGGGTGAAGATCCTGGCCAGTTTACACGCTGGGAAACCTGAACCACTTACTTAGTTTATGACTCAGTTTCCTCAGCTCTAAAGTGGTCAGGAAAGGTTAGAAATAGAGCATAGAAAACACCGAGTGCCTGAGAGACCTTAACTTGCAGCTGCGGTTGGAGGCATAATTAGAAATACATCTACTGTATTCCATGAGAAAATGAGGACCCAGCCCCCCCTGCACTGCCCGGGGGCTCCTGCACTGCCCGGGTCTGTTTCTCTGTGGTCATTTGGGATTTTGGAGGAGGGTGCTGCTTGTGAGTTGCTTAAGGATCAATCTCCTCTCCTACTGCCCTGGAATCAGCAGTTCCCGCTGCTCTTAGCTGCTCTCACTCCCGGGGAGCCCGATTTCAAAGGATTTCTCCACTGAGCTAAAGCAAACCTCAGTCATCTTTGTGCACAAAACACCCACCCAGGCTATTTGTCTCCGTCCTGAGCACTTGGCGAGGAGCCCAAGAGGAGCCTTTAGCAAAGAATGCTGGCATTCAGAAGGGGTTGACTGTCCGCAGTCCGCCAGCCCCACCCCGTACTCTGCCCGGGGTTCTTGGCAGCCCAAGTTAACCACAAGACAAGTTTTATCATCTGTTAAACCTGTCGTTTGGAAAAAAATAAAAAAAGACTTCAATAAAATATTTCAACAATTATAGTCCATTTTAATTAGGTGTGTGCCACATAATTATAGATTTAAAAAAATGGATAGGTTTCAAAACCCAGCACCCTGGCCATACGGTGTTAGCTGTTCTCTCTTGGAATTTCCAGCTGGATTCTCCACCTGAGGACACGCTACATACCTGGGGAGCCCTCCCCACCCTGGATTTGGCTCAGTTCCTTTCTTTTCACTGCTCTTGCCACTTCCATTTGGAATCTCAGAGTCCTGGAGGAGGGGACACGGTGGCAGGTGGCCCTGGAGGGCCTGGAGGGTGTTCAGGGGGAACCCTGTGCTGTGATGGTGTGTGGGCCTTCTGGATGGGGCGTCTGGAGGTCTGGAATCTCCTCTGGCCCCATCATCAACTTGGTGGGTGATCTTGGGCCCTTATTTCCTCTCCCTGGGTTTTAGTTTTATTTATTTATTTTTTAATCTTTAAAAGAATTTAATCATCGTTTTTCAAGAAGTTTTTTTGGAGGAGGGTGGGGAACCCACTTGTCAAATGAAACTTTGAAAGACAAGCCCAATGTGTAAACAGTTAAAAACAGAGGGCCAAGTGGGATATCACCCTACATCTTTGGTGGCCCTGGTACCATGTTCAAAGTAGCAAAGTTTGAAAGTGGCTGGACCGGATAATTTCCAAGGGCCCTTTTAAGCTTGTTCATTCATTCATTCAGCCAATGCTTATGAGTGTTCATGAGGCACTAGCCCTGTTCTGGGCTCCAGATGGACAGCAGGGAACCAGGTCAGCCCAGTTCTGTGTCCTGTCCCTCGAGCGGACTTCCTGACCTGTGGGGCTGGGATGCATACAAAGCTCCACACACCAACTCTGCAAAGCCCCAGGGGAGTCCCCTGAATGGCTCTTCCGGGGGTCTTGTCCCTATGTGTATGAGAGGTTCATCTATTCAGGTAAGTCAAGCTCCCAGCACTCCTGAGAGGCAGGTCTAGAGCTGAGTCTGGGGTCTTGTAGCTCCAGATCCCCTGACCTTAGTCAGGACTCCCAGCCTCCTCCACCTTTATTTGTGAATTGGGCAACTTCCCCCCGAGGTGGGGACTCTGCTCCCTGGCCCAGGTGCCCACCTGCACGTTGAGTGACTGTCTCCCCACCCTGTCCCTGCCTTGTGAGGTTGCCCCCTCCTGCAAGACACAGCCACTCAGGGAGAGGGCACCGGGTACCCAGCACAGACTGACCTCTGGCTCAGTGCCCTAGAGAAGCTCACCTCGCCTTTCTCCCTTGTGCTGGGCTCCCTTGCTCCCTCCTACTTTGTTTCCTGGAGTTCATGGATCTTTTCCCCCGTGAGACAGGATTGTGAGAAGGTGGGTCTCATGTCTTACTGAGACTACTATTTTTATGGTTTTCTTTTATTAAGATGCTTAGTTTTAGCCTACCCTACAAAGCCTTGTACAATAAGAAGGGAGCTGTTCATGAGTGAATGTATGTGTGAGTTAATGAATAAATGAAGTGATTAAGTGAATAGATAGATGAGTGGATGAAAGAATTAGTAAATGCACTAATAACATGAGCCTGCATATAACCAAATGGGGAAATTAAATGATAAATGAGTGGAAAAATAGATGAGCAGATGAGGGGATGGTGGATGAATTAATAAATAAGAAAACAAGGGAGTCTAGATCCTCATCTGTATCTAGACTTCTAGGTAAATTAGTATAATATAAGGTCTTCCTTAGTGGCTAAATCAGTAGAGTCTGCCTGCAATGTGGGAGACCCAAGTCCAATCCCTGGGTTGGGAAGAGCCCCTGGAGAAGGAAACAGTGCTCTTGCCTGGAGAATTCCATGGACGGAAGAGCCTGGTGGGCTAGAGTCCACAGGTTCACAAAGAGTCGGACATGACTGAGTGACTAACGCTTGCAGAATAAGTCGAAGTGAATGAGCGGGTGGAGAAAACAAGTAAAATAATTGAAGCTGAAATAGAAGAACTAAATGAATGGATTGATGAGTGCACCAGTGAATAGAAGATTTGTCTCTTTAATTAGTTTCTCAGCCACATGTCAGGGTCCTCTGGAAGCAGGCTTGGTCAATGTGCACTGATCATGGAAAAACTTTGTAACGATGGCAGGCAAAATCCACCAGAAACTCAAGGAAGCTTTGCAGACAAGCAGTGGCCCAGCCAAGCGATGAATAACAAGAGCGGGCACCCTTGTCCACAGGCCGGCCTGGCCACAGCCTTGGCCAATGACTCACCGACCCTGGAGCTTTCCAGGAGTTTGCTGAGTTTCGTGACTGGAGAGGCTCCGGTGTGTAGCCCAGGGAAATTCCAAGAGCCTCCAATGAGCCAAACTGCACAGTGGGCGTGGGGTGGTGGCAGGGTGCAGGGAAGAAAGCTGCCGTTCGGTTTTTTGCCATTGTCCAGCTAAGAGAAGAAGCCAGTTGATTTCCAGCAAATTCTAGGACAAATGTTTGCCTTAAGGCTTAGGACTCTGGTGCCAAGTTTCAATGCAATCAAATATTTCTGAGTTTGGGAGTCATATGAGAGTGAGTGAGAGAGAGGGGGAGAGGGAGAAGTAAAGCCGGGTGGGTATGGGTGGGGTTGGGGAAGAAAGAAGAGACTGAGAACTGAAAGGCAAAACACCCCTGAGGACTGTGGCCCTGCTAGGTGGATCTGATAAGAGAGTCATAAGCTCTGCCTGCAGCAAACTCATGTCAGAGGTGGGCTGTTAACTGTGAGACAGCTTTTTTGTTGTTGTTCAGTCGCTAAGTCTTGTCCAGCTCTTTGCAACCCCATGGACTGCAGCATGCCAGATTTCTCTGCCCTTCACTATCTTCTGGAGTTTGCTGAGACTCATGTCCATTGAGTTGGTGATGCTATCTAGCCATCTCATCCTGTACATGTTAGGGTTCAAATGTGGATCTGTCTGCCTCCAAGAGAAGGTGAGTGCGGCTGTGTCTGGGGAGAAAGGAGGTGAGAGTGTACAAAGATATAACATATTTGAGGTTAAACCCTCCATGGCAGCAGGAAGTCCAACTGAGGCCAATAGAGGATTTCCATCAGAAGTAGAGTTTGGGGCTGGGTGAATCCAAATGCTTTCAGAGCCTGACAGGTGTCACTGATGGTGCTGGGCAATTCAACGATGGCGTTGCCAATGCAATCATCATGGTGAAGGAGGGTCCCCTTGGCGAGAGTGACCATTAAAGAGGCCATGGACTGTGCGAAGTGGAGAAATCACGCCCACAGGGACAGCAGCTGAACAGTCCAGAGCATCAGCTGACTGTGACCAGGCAGGGAGTCCAGTGTGGCCAAATATTTTAGTTTTTTGAGAAAGAATTCACAGTGACTAAATGTTGGCAATGGATTAAAATTTTTCTGAAAGTGCTGTGCTAGTCAAATAAAACTGAGGTTTTGGTCTCTGACCTCTGGGTTTAGGATTGAGGGAACTAAGCCAGGCTGAAAGGGGACACGCTGCAGGCACCCTCACTGATCAGGCAGGTCTGTCTGCTGGGTGTCCTTGTTTAAGTCCTCTTTGAATCTTTCTAAACTTAGGAAGCCCTGCTCAAAGGGGGCTTCCACAAAACTCTCGTGAGTCTCTTGCATCAGACTTCACCTTCTGCTCAGCCCGTCGGCACTTCTACCCTTTTCTTTGGTCCATGGGATTTCCTGCAACTGCAACATACTGGTTGTGGTGAGTGCAGGGATGCGTAGTCTTGGAGGGTGTGGAGGGGCTGACTTGGTGAGGGCTGACTCTTGGGAATGCTAGTTCCTCTGTCTGTGCAAGGCAGAGCATACATTCCAGCCTAGGAGTCGGGGAAGGCTTCCAGGAGGAGGTGACTAATTCTTCAAGGATTGAAAACAGTCAGGCAGATGGCCACGGGGCTGAGAATGGGTATGTGGGTGGTTCAGCTTGGGCTTTGGAGACAAAGCCCTGAACTCGTGCCGTGAACCTCCCTTTTACCAGTGAGTGACTCTGGGCCTCAGTTTCCCTCCCTGTAGCAAAGGTCAAATGATGGCTTTCCAGATGGGTGATTTTAGGGGTCGGATGGAGGGACCCATGCAAGGTGCCTGGCTGCTTCTCTGCTGCTGTTGTTACCACTGTGGCTGCCATGCCCTTCAGGGAGGAAGCGCGGTGTCAGGAAAGGAGCAGAGGTGCAGCCACCCAGGACCGTTTGGAGGATGCTCTGTGTGGGGGAGACAGGGATGGAGGCCTGTGTACATGATCTGGGTGTGTGATCACATCCGGGTCTGGGGTTGCAGCTCCGCTCGGCCAAGGGAGGGAGTCTGCCTCAGCTGGGTCTAGGGATGCCCAGAGCCCAGGATCGCTGGGGAGACACACCACCACTGTGTGTCCTGGAGGGTGGGCTTGATGAGGAGGGCATGGGAAGCCAGAGGCGGGCACCTTGATGGTGCTGGGCAGGGCATCACGGGGTTCTGGCCCTAAGAAGAGGAGCCGAGGCCCAAGGGACAGACCTAAGCAAGCAAGATGCAACAGAGAAGATGCCTGACAGGTCACTGGGGGCACAGCAGGGGGCTGGGTCCATGCTGACCTTGGCCTTCCAAGTCAAGATGGCCAGGATGAACCCTGGTGGCAGCAACACAGATTCGGGTGTGGGGAGGGGTGTGAGGACCTCTGGGCAAGGAGCTGTGAGAACAAGCTTCTGTCTTTTTTGTCTGGTTAGCCCTTCTGAATGCAGGCCCTTAGGACCAAAAGCAGGGACACCTCCTCTGAGAAGCCTTCCTGGAGTCCCTCTGTCCCCAAGGGGACCCAGTTCTTCTCCCCTTTGTGCCTACTCTAGCCCTGTGCACACATCTGCAGCCTTTCTCAGCCCATGTGACATGGTAGCTGTCACCTGCCCACCTGGCTCTTTTGTACTCTGAGAGTAGAGGTAGATTTCCAATTCTGGCCATGGACTCCTGGACCAAGCCCACAGCAGAGCAGCTGCTGCCTGGTGGGTGGGTGAGAGCTAATGAGTGAAGGAGGAGGAAAGGGTCCCAGGATGGGAGAGAGGAGGCAAAAAGGGAAGGGGAAGAAAGAAACAAAGGAAGGAAAGATGGGAGCAAGGGATGGGTGGAGGGAGGAGGGAGAGGAGGCCCAAAGGCTGGGGTTGGTCCAAGTCTCTCTCTTTGCTGAGGTCATGAGATCCAGGACACCCCTGATGGACTGTGAGATGATGCAATTGGAGGTAAGACCATTTCCCTGGGGTGGTGCAGGGCGCTGTCTCTGGTGCTGTGAACCAGGAGTGGCTGGCTGCAGCTGCCATCTGACCTGCTAATAACTGAGTATCTGGGATGCCCCTATTATTAAGAAACAACAGCTGATAATCTCAATCCTCCTGAGATAGCTGTGGTTCTCTGGGTTAGAAGCACATGCCCATGCTCTACCAAGATAGGATAAACTCAGGTTTGGAGAGTTTCATTCATTCATTTATTCACTTCCTCCCTCCCTTGTTCATTCACAAAGGTAGGCTGGGCTTGGGCTGGGTATCAGGTGACACACTAGGGGCTGGGGATGGAGGAGAGACCGACTATGGATGCAGCTGAGGGCCTCAGAGTTAAGCCCAGCTGTGCCCTAACTTATGCGTAACTTTGAGAAAGTTACAGACCATTAAGACAAAGAGGAGGGACACCACCTCTGAGAAGCCTTCCTGGAGTCCCTCTGTCCCTGGGGACCCAGCTTTTCTCTACTTTGGCCACCTGCTGTGAAGAACTGACTCACGGAAAAGACCCTGATTCTGGGAAAGATTGAAGGCAGGAAGAGAAAGGGGACGACAGAGGATGAGATGGTTGGATGGCATCATTGACTCTATGGATGTGAGTTTGAGCAAGCTCTGGGAGTTGGTGATGGACAGGGAAACCTGGCGTGCTGCAGCCCATGGGGTCGCAAAGAGTCGGACACGACTGAGAAACTGGACTGATCTGTGCCTACTCACCAAACTGTTCCCTTCTTTGCAGATCAAACCAAGAGGCTGGTTGCAAAGATTTAGGGAGGACAGGAGAGGATGTGTAGAAATTATCCAGCACAGTGTCTGGTGTGCATTATAACAATCCAGTGGAGGGGAAAGCATGCGGACTGACACAGTTCAGCAAACACCACGGGAGGGGTAGGAACACTGTGCAGAGGGATCTTGGGAGAGCCAGGGAGAGCAGCAGAGAAAAGCCGTAATTGCTGTTCTGGGACACAAAGATGGAAGAGAGAGTCCTCCAGACCGAGGGAGTGGCAGGGGCCAAAGGAGGGTTTCGTCGGGGATGATTGGCCTGGGTGGAGGTCACAGGAGGCTCTGTGGGCCTCGGGTACTGTTCTCCTTGTTCATCTCCCGTGCCCTCTGTCCTGTGGGAACACACCCACTTCCGCCCAGTCCTGACAGCTGAGACCAGGATGGAACTGGAGACTGAACACAATTCTGAAGGTCATGGTATTTCCCGTGAAGATTGCTTGCTGCACTTCTAAATCCAACACGGTGATTTCACTGAATCAAAACCCGCGTCATTCGATGGACAAGGCTTGCCTCCCAGATGCAGGATGAGGAAAATGCAGCCGCTGGCCATGGTGCTTGGTCTAATGGGTCCCTGCTTTGCTACTGAACCAACCTTAACTTCCACTCTTAGACAAGTGACACATCACAGTCTAGACACCCCTTACATGTACTGCCTCTAAGTGATACAGCCACAGTGTATCATTAATCCCATTTTATAAGTGAGAGAGTCATCCCTCAGAGACTGCACGTGGCCGAAGATGCTCTTCATCCTTCAAAACCAGAGACCAACAGCCATATGTGAGGAAGACTGAGACAGTTCGGGAAGGACACGGGAAACACACCGGGGACAGCTGGGGGACTCGGGGCTGCAGAGATGCCCAGAGAGGGAGACAGTGGAGATGGCCATTACTTTTCCTGGGGCAGAGAAAAGCAGGCTGGTTTGGCAAGTTGAGGGGACGATACAAGGACAGATGTCTGCAACCCAGGGAGGAGCTACTCAGAGAGTCAGAAATTGTCTCCTGTCCTTAATGGGGTTTCCCCAGACAGCAACATGATGAGAACATTCTAGCACTGTGGGGCGGTTGCCTGGAGGGATTCCTCAGCTTCTCCCCCCTTGAAAGTTCCTCACTTGGATTCCACTTGCCCCATGCGGAGATCTACAGAGCTGATGGCCACAGGCTGGCTGAACACTGGAGCCTCGGGGAGGGTCCTCTAGCATCCAGAGGGGCTCCCTGACTGTGGTCCAGACACAGGAGCACCTACATCCTGGGGGCATCCTTGCAGGTTAAGCATTGATGATCCTGGTGGTCATTTTTTTCTTTTTGGCTGCACCATGCAGCATGAATGATCTTAGTTCCCCTCCAGGGATTGAACCCGTGTCCCCTGCAGTGAGAGCATCTAGTCAACCACTGGACTTCCAGGGAAGACTCTCCCTATGGTCTTTTAAAGCAGCCCTATTTCTGGGAGAGATAAGTGCCTCGAGGGTTAATAGCAGCAATGCTAATAGGTGCTGCCTGTGCAGCCAAGGGCAGAGGCTTAACGGAAACACTGGGAGGGAGCCCGGTCCTGGGCCAGGCAGAGCGCCAGGCGGTGGTTGGAAGAAGGGACCCAGTGCTGGAACTTGATGTCCTGGGTGAGAGTCCAGCCTGGCCACTTTCTAGAGGGCAACGTGGGTAAGACACCTTGGTTTCCACATCCGTAAACTAGAGAGGATGTGAGGGCCACCCTCACAGGTCGATGGCAGGCACAGGTGAGATACAACTCGGGAAAATGCATTGTCAGCTCAAGAGCACTGTCCAGATGCTACTGTTATGATGACACTTAGCGTGTTACTTTCCTAAATGCCCAATAAACGAGAACTATTATTATTATTATATCACTATTATTACTATGACCACATTACAGTTTTGTCCTCCGGGCTGTTCTGCTTTCTGCAGAACTATGTGGCACCACCCTGTGCAGCCAGCAATAATTATATAGGAACTTTTAACTGCTGTGCATTCTACACTCTTTCCAGTGAGATATTAAATCATGTGCAGAAGATAGGAATGAAACTGATTCCGTTTCCTTGTGAGTGGGGGCTGCCTAGCAATAGCTGTCATTAACTGAGAGCCTGCTTTGTACTAGGCCCTATTTGAAAGTGATATTCCTGTATCAACTCTGTTCTCGCTACCCACCTAGGATGCAGGACGACTACCACCCCACTTTACAGATGAGAACAGCGAGGTGAGAAGGTCCACCGCCAGTCAGGGTAGAGCTGGAACTGGAGGCCGGTATTTGGTCCCAGGGCTTGTGTTCCTGCTGTAACGTATGAGCCTGAGGCGTGAAGAATTGGCTGGTGGTTGAGCATACTAAACACAAGACCGAACGGCCTCGGTGAATCAGGAGCAGTGATGGAGCAGAAGGAGTCAGGGAGTCACACGCCCTGATGGAAAGTATGTCCTGAAGTCAACACGGGAGGTAGATGTGCACCAGGCGGCGAGGAGCGTGGGAGGCGGGAGGGAGCACTCCCTCCAGAATGTCAGGCTGACGGGCCTCTGGCTTGCCCTCAGTCGCCCACTAGCTGTGTCGCGATGGACGAGACTGGGGAAGGGCCATCTACAGCCTGTGGGCCACCCCTGGCCAGCTGCTGTTTTTTTGTGCAGAGTCTGTCCAGCACACAGGGGTTTGAGTTAGCCCCCCATTGGACCCTTGCAAAGCCCTGACAGGTGGGATCATCATCTGGACCATTCCAGGTGACTCTCATTATCATGAGAGTGCAGAAACTATCATCTCTGGTGTTTCTGCACTATGATGGCAGGCTTCTGCACATCTTTGGTGTTTCTGCACTAAAGAATTGGCCCGTAGTGTAAGAGACATGAGTTCAATCTCTGGATCGGGAAGATCCCCTGGAGAAGGAAATGGCAACCCACTCCAGTATTTTTGGCTGGAAAATCCCATAGGCAGAGGAGCCTGGTGGGCTGCAGTCCATGGGGTCAGAGTCAGACACAACTGAGCATGCCCGCATGCACTATGATGGCAGAGTTGAGCATTTGAGCCAGCGACTCTCTGGCCTGTAAAGCCTAAACTATTTCCTATCTGACCCTTTCCAGAAACAATTTGCTGACCTTTGGACAAATATATGATCACTTCTCCTGAACCTCAGCTCTCTCAGTAAAAAAAAAGAAAAAAAAAGAGTCTTGGGGCTTAAGCGAGTGAAAGCATGATGTTGTGGAAGTGGTGTGAGCTTGTAGATGCCCTGTCTGTGCTGAGCGTTGTAGGTGTGGGTTAGTGGACGGATGGTGTGGAAAAGCCAGTGCAGCACCTTCGGAGGCAGGACAGGGGAGTGGCTGGGGCAGATCAGACCTGGTGAGAAGCAGATCTTAGTCGAGCCCTAACCCTGCTCCCCAACCCTTGTGACCTTGGGCAAGTTGCTTCACTTTTCCTGAGCAACTTTTTCTTCCCAAATGTCAAGGAAGAATAATGCCAGCCCCTGTCTCTGGGGTATCTGTCAAGACTCCACAAGTTAACTTATAAAAGCAAATCATGTGGCTATATTAAAAATGACGGGCAACATTAAGTACCCATAAAGGTGCTGAGAAACTTGAATCATCGTCCATTACTGGTAGAAATATAAAATGATGTAGGCATTTTGGAAAATACCTTGGTGTTTTTTTAAACATAAATGTATCATATAAGCCAGCAATTTCACTGCTTGATGTCTATTCAGGAGAAAAAAATAAAACAGCATACATCTACACAAAGATGCAAGCACAAATGTTCATAGCAATGTGATATATAGTATCTCCAAAGTGAGAACAACCTGTCCATCAGCTGATTAAGCCACTGGTTAAACTGATGAACAAGACACGTTGTGCCCACCAATGGAATATTATTTAGCAAAGAAACAGAATGAATTACTGAAATGTGCTATGAAAAGCAGACTTCAAAAACATGAGGCTAACTGAAAGAAGCCAACCACAGAAGACCACGTATGGTAGGATTCCCTTTTCATGAAACATCCAGAAACAGCAAATCTAGAGAGAAAGTAGATTAATGGTTACCAGGCACTAAGGGGACGGAGCAGTGATTACAAATGGGCCTGAGGGATTTTTTCAGGGTAATGCACATGTTCTAAAATTGGATGGTGGTGACAGCTGTGCCACGATGAAAATTTACTGAATATTGTTGGATCGCACATGTTACATGTGTGGACTCTATGGCATTTAAATGGAGTTGTTTAGAAGAATCAGCGCTTGGCATTGTACCTGGTGTACCTGACCGCAGAGCGGCTGTCAACTCCTTTTTCCTGCCTGTGGACTTGAGGTGTCGGTAAACTTCAAGTGTTGATCTGGGCCTGGATCAAGTGCTGTGTGACATCTGGGTGGATCTCAGCTTCCACACACAGTCACCTGTAGCCTCTGCTCCCTCTTCTGTAAACTGGGAATTGTAACACTTCAGAATCTTTGCTTTTTTTTTTTGGTTTACATGTAAAACATATAGAGTGCCTGGCATGTGTTAAGCACAGGAGTTTTCTTTCTCAGGGGGACAGATGAAGGTAGGGGTCACGATACCACACACTTCTTCTTTTCCAGCTGACACGAATCCTCGTTTTCTGTTCATGACTTTGTTTTGGAAGTTTGGACAACAGATGAATATTGGAATTCAAGGTCAGAGAGTGGATGCCCAGCAAGCTCTGCTGCTTACCAGTCATGCTGTCTTTTCCATCTGGATCTTTCTGGCAAACAAGGGCTCTTGGGTGATGACCTCACATATTGGGACTTTGCAAGGTCCAGTGGAGACCAGCTCTGAAGCACCTGTGCTGCTTCTCACTTGTTAAGTTGTGTCTCTTTGCGACACTATGGACTGCAGCACGCCAGGCTCCCTTGTCCTTCACTATCTCCCAGAGTTTGCTCAGTTCAGTTCAGTCACTCAGTCATGTCCGACTCTCTGCGACCCCATGAACTGCAGCACTTCAGGCCTCCCTGTCCATCACCAACTCCCGGAGTTCACTCAAACTCACGTCCATCAAGTCAGTGATGCCATCTAGCAATCTCATCCTCTGTCGTCCCCTTCTCCTTCTGCCCCCAATCCCTCCCAGCATCAGAGTCTTTTCCAATGAGTCAACTCTTCGCATGAGGTGGCCAAAGTACTGGAGTTTCAGTTTTAGCATCATTCCTTCCAAAGAACACCAAGGACTGATCTCCTTTAGAATGGACTGGTTGGATCTCCTTGCAGTCCAAGGGACTCTCAAGAGTCTTCTCCAACACCACAGTTCAAAAGCATCAATTCTTTGGCACTCAGCTTTCTTCACCATCCAACTCTCACATCCATGCATGACCACTGGAAAAACCATAGCCTTGACTAGACAGACCTTTGTTGGCAAAGTAATGTCTCTGTTTTTCAACGTGCTATCTAGGTTGGTCATAACTTTCCTTCCAAGGAGTAAGCGTCTTTTAATTTCACGGCTGCAATCACCATCTGCAGTGATTTGGGAGCCCAGAAAAATAAAGTCAGCCACTGTTTCCATTGTTTCCCCCATCTATTTCCCATGAAGTGATGGGACCAGATGCCATGATCTTCGTTTTCTGAATGTTGGGCTTTAAGCCAACTTTTTCACTCTCCACTTTCACTTTCATCAAGAGGCTTTTTAGTTCCTCTTCACTTTCTGCCATAAGGGTGGTGTCATCTGCATATCTGAGGTTATTGATGTTTCTCCCGGCAATTTTGATTCCAGCTTGTGCTTCCTCCAGCCCAGCGTTTCTCATGATGTACTCTGCATAGAAGTTAAATAAGCAGGGTGACAATATACATCCTTGACGTACTCCTTTTCCTATTTGGAACCAGCCTGTTGTTCCATGTCCAGTTCTAACTGTTGCTTCCTGACCTGCATATGGGTTTCTCAAGAGGCAGATCAGATGGTCTGGTATTCCCATCTCTTTCAGAATTTTCCACAGTTTACTGTGATCCACATAGTCAAAGGCTTTGGCATAGTCAATAAAGCAGAAATAGGTGTTTTTCTGGAACTCTCTTGCTTTTTCAATGATCCAGCGGATGTTAGCAATTTGATCTCTGGTTCCTCTGCCTTTTCTAAAACCAGCTTTAACATCTGGAAGTTCACGGTTCACAGAGTTTGTTCAAATTCATGTTAATTGACTTAGCAATGCTATCTAACCATCTCATCCCCTGCCACCCTCTTCTCCTTTTGCCATCAATCTTTTCCAGCATCAGGGTCTTTTCCAATGAGTTAGCTCCTCACATTGGGTGCCCAAAGTATTGGAACTGTGTTGCTAAGAGGTTACTATTCTCAATCCCAAGGCTGCAGGAGATGCTTCCATGAAAAGGAACAGGTTACTCGAATGGAGGGTTCAAGTGTGGGTGGAAGTTCATAGCACGCTTAATAAGGGTTCCCAGAGCTAGGGCCATTCGTTAGCTAAGGGTTAGGAGGACCCAGCTCTGCCACCAGTCTGTTGCAGATGAGGTGGGTGAGGGTCCTTGGGAAGCTGATGCTGGCCAGCCCTCTGCAGAATGCTGGGCCAGCCTGCACTGTTGGAGGAGATGTGATCAGCTTGTGGGGCTGGACACTTAGCATTGTCATTTGGCTGAGCCCCAAATCCCCAAATCTGAGCAGAGACTGGATCCAGAAAGAGGCCTGGAACATGCTGAACTGTCTTGGCTGGTTTTTGTGGGAGGGTCTCAAAGAAGGCCACGCACAGGGACTCGGATGGAGGCAAGACCCGTTCATGGCGTGCATCCCTGTCCCCCTGGTGCTGCCAACCTCAGGCATGTTCCTGCTTCTCTTGGAGCTTGGCTCTTCATTCTGAGAAGAAGGGGAAGGGGAAGTGTTGATGGGATCAGAGGTCTTGAACTGGTGGTCTAGCTTCTTTTCTCGTGTCCACAGTACTGGCAGATTCCTTTTATCAGGCTTTACTCTGCTGTGTGTCGGCTTCCTTGGTGGCTCAGTGGTAAAGAATCTGCCAGCAATGCAGGGGGACACAGGAGACTCAGGTCTGATCTCTAAGTCAGGGAGATCCTCTGGAGAAGGAAATGGCAACCCACTCCAGTATTCTTGCCTGGGAAATCCCATGGACAGAAGAGCCTGGTGGGCTACAGTCCATGGGGTTGCAAGAGCCAGGCATGACTTAAAGACCAAACCACCATCACCACCAAAGTGCTTCACAGAGATTGTGTTTTTATGAAAGGTAGATTTGTGACAATCCTTCATGGAGCGAGTCATCGGCGCCATTTCCCCAACAGTGTCTGTTCACTTCGTATCTCTGTGTACATTTGGGTAATTCTCCCAATATTTCAAACCTACCAGCCATAAGATTATGATTTGCTGAAGGCACAGATGATGGTAAGCATTTTTTAGCAATAAAGTACTTTTAAAGAATGTACAATTTTAAAGACTTAATGCTATTGCACCCTCAGTAGACCAGAGTACAATGTAAACATAGCTTTAATATGCAGCAGGGAACCAAAAAATTTGTGTGACTCACTTTATTGCAAGATTTCCTTTATTATGGTGCTTTGAACCACAAATAACTGAACTGCCATATCTCCAAGGTAGGCCTGTGTAGTCAGCACTGTTTATAAAGGAAAGTTGAATTATTGCTGTTTAAACATTGATGGTTTTACTGGAAAAACAAACAAACAAACAAACAAACCAAAAACAGATTTGAGGGTCTACTCTGAAACCAAATACAAAGGCTTGTCACCACTGGGGCTGTATTCAGTCCATCCTGGCTTTGATATGGCTGAGAGGAAGCAGCTGTGTCCTTTAGACCCCAGTCTCCACTCATCCCTATTGTAGTGCCACACTGAGGCTGAATTCTGGTTGCCACTTATGGAAGAGTTAAGGGGGATAAAGATTTCTTGTGCTTAAGTCTCTATCCAAAGTGGGAAAATAAGAGGCTAACAAAGCAGCGTTTTAAAAAAGACAGAGGAACAATCTCCCCACCCCATTTTTTTGAGGGAAGGGAAACGTATCTCCGAGCATTTTCTGGGTGAAGTAGATCCGTGTGTGGGGGGCTCTAGGGCTCATCTGTACTCTCTGCCTTTCCTTCTGGACTCACTGGAGGATTACAGTGGCCTAACCGCTATGTTAGGTGTGGCCAAACTCTTAGTAGGAGCTGGTGGGTGGGATGCTAATGAATTGGTGAGGGCGGTGAGTGCAGGTGAAGTATGCTCTATATAGGATCCATTGGACCCACCCTGCTCCAGCACATTTCCCCACTTACAGTGATTAAAAATGTGCAGCTGCAAGGTGAGGGCATCAGAGTCTGCCTGAGCCACCCTCCAAAGCTGAGCAAATAAGGAAGGCACGTAGTGAGAGTATACGGCCATTGGGCTGTTTGTTACACAGCACAACCTATCTTATCCTGACTGATACAATGTCAAGAGGGTATACAAAAGGCCTGCTTCTCTCACTTCTTCCACCTCTTTCAGTATTTGATGGTCAATTATTCCCATCCCCTGGGGGCCATTTTTTCTCCACTGGATGGGGAGTTCTTTGGGGTTGGGCTTGAGTCTTATTATTTACCTGTGAATCCTCAGTGTCTAGGAAGGGGATCCAGTAAGGACGTGCTCCATAAAAGTTGGGTGAACAATCAAACTCTGCGGTAGTTAGCCCTGAGGTTGAAGTGAGTTGCTTCGCTTCTGGGCTCTGTGTTTCCACCTGCAAAATAAGCAGGTACAAAGGTGTGGCTGCCCATGCTTCTCCCAGATGCGGACAACTTTGCCCTCTGATCCTTGGCTTCTAGAGGAACTCAGAGCACCCACCATGGGAACTAACTCGTCATTCCAGGCAGTTGGGCCCTTTACTCCTAAAATGCCCTTGCTGGGCTCACATCCCTGATGTCTGTATAAAGCCTGTGTTTCTGACTCCCAAGGGGGCCTCACTTCTAGGACACGGGATCTAGTGGCATTTCTGCCTTGTGCACAGGACGAATCTCCTACTGTCAGGATGCAGGGGGTCTCTCCCATCGAAAATTAATACTTCCCTAGAAAGGAAGATTTTAAAGGCCCAGTTGTGCTGCCAGGGAGCCCTTTTGATGGAAATGAGCAGGCACCATTCCTGGGCCAACCAGAGGGGCTGTCAGGGAGGCTGATGCCCGCACTTCACCATGTGGGCTCCCCTGCCTGGTCCACGGCACCTGATGACTCAGGAGAGCCCTGCCCTCCTTGGAGTTAGGACTGATGGATGAGGGAAGAAAGAGCAAAGTGCTAGCAATTGACAGACCAGAGGCTCACCCCAGACCACCATTCATGAACTTCCTGTACAGGGCCCTGGATATCATTTTCTTTATCACATTAGGACAGGAGCAGTCACTCTCAAAGGTCTTTGCCCATCTCAGTGTCTGTGATCACCACCCTGACTGTCTCTTGCTGTGTGATCTTGGCTGAGTCACCAAACCCCACTGGGCCACATTTTCTCATTGATAAAAAATTTTTACTTGAAAAATGAAGTCTAATAATGTAAGTTATCATTTACTGGATGTTCCATATGTCTAAGTCCCATGCTAAGTGCTTCCCTGCATTATCTCATATTAACCTTCAGACAATCCTTTTGATCATTATTATCATCTTTGCCAGATGAGCAAACGGAGGCATAGAGAGATGAATGAGACGCTTGCCCCAGGTCTCATGACTCGGGATTTGCACCCTGGTAGATGAATTCCCTGGACTTTCCTGATGGCTGCTCTGCCAATGCAGGAGATGCAACTTCGATCCCTGGGTCCAGAAGATCCCCTGGAGAAGGAAATGGCAACCCACTCCAGTATTCTTGCCTGGGAAGTCCCACGGATAGAAGAGCCTGGTGGGCTACAGTGCATGGGGTCACAAAAGAGGTGGACTTGACTGAGTGACTAGACAATAGCAACAACAAGATGGATTCCCAAACTGGTCCAGCTAAGAGCACCATAGGCTTCCCAGGGTGTGGTAAAAAGAGTGCTGGACCAAGGATCAGAAAAATGAGAACCCCAAACCCTCTTCTACTTTCTTGGTTTATTGACAGTCACTGAGCCTCGGTTTCCTCAGTTCCAAGGCAGGATGAGCACTGGTGTCCTCTGCCTCCCTTCCTGGTGGAGGAAGCTGCTGAGGTCACAGATGTAGAAATCCCAGCAGGGTTGGGTAGCTGGACACGTCCTCTTCTTGTCCTGAAATCCCACGCACCTGGTGATTTCCTGCTGTCTGTCCTCTCCATCTGCCTGCATCTGTCCTCCTCTTGTGTTCAGGGAGACCCTGGGGTCTGAGTGGCCTTGGCCGTCCATGAGCCTCATGGGGAGATTCCTTCACCCCGCTATGATCCCAGCGCCCTGGGAGAACCCATGCAGAGCTTGGCGTCATGTTCTGTGCTGACCCCTTCACTGGTGCGGTGAATCCGGGACAGTATACCAGCACGTGTGTGTGTGTGTGTGTGTGTGTGTGTGTGTAGGGGAGGAAAGGGGAAGGAAATGGTTAAGGCCAAAAGGTGGAAACTTCGAGGATGAAAAGAAAATCCTGGGCTGATTACTTTGACCTTCTGGTAAGAAACTCGGGGAGCAAGAGCAGGAGAAAAGCCTGGAAAGGTAGGCCTGACCATGGATAGTCTTGCAGGCCACGGGAGCTCCTAAGACAAAGACAGGTCTCCCCAGAGGGGCTCCCACCACGGCTGTGGAATGCATACACCGGTGGTGGCTTGGGGCTGTGTTCCTGGTTCTTCCAGGCTGTACCTGACCAGAGTCACCACTCTGTGGGTCAGAACCAGATTGAGTTCCAGAAGTCTCTAGAGGAAGCACGGTCACTCTGCTTCCTATTGACCTGGTTGCTTTAATCTGAACAAATATTCCAAGCATGCGTTGCTGGATTGCTTTCTTCCTCGGTAAACATGCTTGGTAAATACGAGTCTGTGCCATTATCTCAGGATGGGCTGGGCTCATCTGTATATAAACACTTGATAATTTCCCTCGGAAGCATTCATTCTGGTGCAGAAACATATCAACAATGCACTGGGTTCTTCCTTCCCTGGGGGAAAGGAGAGGGCCTTAGCTGGGGTGTGTCTCAACCTTAGCTTCTTAGTGGCCGAGGGTCTCAGCAGAGAGCATGGTTTCCCTGAGCCCTAGTGTTCAAGATAGGATCAAACTCTTCCTGCGTTAGACCATTTTTCCTTGAACGTGGTATTAGGTAAACCATTTCCATGCCTCTAAATGACTTTAAAAACAGAAGGCTCTTTCCTCTCTCTGTTTTTTTTTTTTTTTTTTCCTGCTCCCATTGAAATGAAAACCAGTGTGGCCAATCGGGTCATAAATGTGGTAAATCCAGTTACACAATGATTCCAATCTGTACTGTTCATTCCCCCCCCCCCCCCACCCCCTTCTTCTTCTTCAATAAAGGCTACTTACAGCCAAGAGAATTTTTGACTCGAAGAAGCATGTTAAAAAGTGAGTCACCATTAATAAGGGTGAGCTCTTTGCTTTGGGATTAGGCCTCAGTGACAGCGCCCCGGTCCCTTTATTCGTTGGGATGGCGCCAGGAGATCGCTTTGTGCCCTTCTGAAAAAGACAGAATTAGGCGTTCCATTTATTCTATTGATCTTAATAGCCTCATCTCATAAATACCTGCTTTATGACATCCATAAAAGAGGAATCGTGGCAACTCGGAACAATGGAAGTTGTTAGTTTGCAACTGAAGTGTTCCGCTGAATGCCTCAATGAAATTCCAGAGCTGGTGGCTTGGGGAGGTTTCCCTGCGGGCTTTTCTAAGGAGGAGCAGAGGAGAGATTCCCATTTCTTTTCTTAAAAACACAAGCACCTGAGTGTCCAGAATGGGATGCTATGGACTCTTGTTTCTCAGACTCGTGACTTTTCTTTCTCGTGTGGCTCTGACTTAAGTATTCATGTCACAGAGTGACATGGGTCTGACTGTGGTGTCTGTATCCATAGACATAAGATTTCCCAATCAGCAAAGTATTGTGGACAATCCTCTCTTCCCAGGCCCAGCATGAAGGATGCTTAACACTGTACAAATGTGCTCACCTCCTTCATCCTCTCATTTCATAGAAGAGAAGCCTGAGGGTCAGAGAGGTCCCGTGACGGATGCTAAGTGGAAACTTTTGTGCTGTTGTGCATGTTACCCCACACCCCTTCACGACTTCCATGCTACTCCATAGCTTACTGTGGGCCCGTCTCCTGGCATCTAAACTGCCGTGAGTAGCACCAGGCTCAAGGCCACGATGGCTGAGGGCTGCCATGCATGGTGCCCTCCGGAACCTTCTTCCTTTGGTCAGCAATCCTGCTCCAGAAAAGGAAGTTCTCAGCTCCTCCTGCCCTCTGGGGTCAAGACTCAGTGACAGCCTAGCTGTGGTGTCACACTTGTGGAGCTGTGTTCTGGGGGGCACAGATGTGAGCCAAAGGGACCAAGTGGTCAGAGGGATTGCGTTTGTACAGCTGTCTCCGCACTCCTGAAATTCCCTAACAATGATATGTTTCCTTCAGGCCTCCCCTGGAACCAACTTCAGGTCGAGGAGAAGGTGAAGGGAAGGTGGCAGGTGAATCAAGGTTTGTTGGTGCTGAGGTTCAGCCTTGCAGAAAGAAATGAGGCCCTGGTGGACACAGTGCTGACTGCCTGAGTGACCCCCTCTGGAGTCTGGCCAAGCCAGTTCTTCAGCAGAAGGTGACCATGGGGGCATTAGCAGGTGACACCAGCAGAGGAATGGCCCAGCCAACCCACGGGAGCAGGAGGAAAAGTTAGACCTTTGTGGGTTTAAGCCACGAGACTGGAGGCCAATTTGTTACACAGCGAAGCTGGCTGAAGCACCATCCCAACATCCTCTCCCATTGCTCCCTGTACTTACACAGGCCTTCCGGTTCCCACCTTAGGTCAGGGAGGTCTGCAGCCCCTCTGCTAGCACGCTCTTCTCCAGGACCCCTGTCACTCCCGTTTAGCTTAACTGTCATGGGACCTGGCCAGATTTCAGTTTCCACTGCCACATGGGAGAGCAGCACAATCACACTTGTAGTGGTGGGCTTCCCAGGGTGGAGGAATTTGGGGTCTTTAGGCAACGTTTCAGTGATGGGAGTATTCTCCAGATGGGCTTGAGAATACAGAGTGTTGTCACAAGGGTAAGAGGTTGAGATCTTGTTTTATAGGTGATGGAGCCCCAGAGGGCTCTTAACAGGGCAGCGATAGGATCTAGCTTATAGTTTAAAAGGTAAATCTGCCTAATGTACAAAGAACACAATATGGGCAAGGGCAGAAGAGAAAGCAGGGGGCCAGGTAGGAGGTCAGAGGTTGTGGCAGCTTGCACTATGGTGGTGAAGACAGGAGGATAACACTGAGGTTTGGGACATATTTTGGACACAGGGTTGATGACTTAGCATCCAAAGTTTCTCTGCCTTCCCCACTTCAGGGCATCCCACATTAGAGCAGATTACCACCCTCCTACACCTTCCTCCCTGGTAGCTCCCCTGGTAGCTCAGCTGGTAAAGAATCTGCCTGTAGTGGGGGAGACCTGGGTTCAATCCCTGGATTGGGAAGATCCCCTGGAGGAGGGCATGGCAACCCAATCCAGTATTCTTGCCTGGAGAATCCCCAGTGACAGAGGTGTCTGGCAGGCTACAGTCCATGGGGTCTCAAGCAGTCGGACACGACTGAGCAACAGTTCCATCACTTGCAAAATCTTGGTTCAAGTGTCCTCTCTGACCCCACCTCCCCTCTTCTCAGCTCATCCTCTCTGGTATCCTGTCCCTGGGGCCATCACCTGCCCAATGAGCCTGCAACCTTGAAAAGCCCAGTGCCCACCTCCCCCCGACCCTCCCACTACCAGCCCCCTCACTACCACTTGCAAAGAAGCAGCTGAAAGTTGCTGGGACCAAGGTGTCCGGCTGTGCAGACTGGGGACCAGTGGGCAAGGCGGCTGAATGGATGAGCTTGGGTTTCTGGGCTGAGATGCTGGAAATAGGGACAGGAAAATCATCAGCTTGCAGGTGGCAAT
Source organism: Bos indicus (assembly GCF_029378745.1). Classification (NCBI taxonomy): domain Eukaryota; kingdom Metazoa; phylum Chordata; class Mammalia; order Artiodactyla; family Bovidae; genus Bos; species Bos indicus. Next base: position 63,956,760 of record NC_091780.1, on the reverse strand, counting down.
TAAAGCTGTGAGGACTGGGAGTCAGAGGGAGTCTGGGATGGTCAGGATGGGGTAGGTGGGGGAGGACCCTGCCCCCAAGGGCCCCCACCTCTAGCCCAGGAAGGATGGCAGGTGATACTGGGGAGTTGCCATACATGCAGGAAGTTCTGAAACTTGCCTTCTCCTTTCTTTCTCCTGTAGGCTTGTGGGCTCTCCTGGCAGTAAACCTCTTGCAGCAGTGAACTCGGCCACTGAGACCCCACAGCAGTGGACCTTGCTTGCCCTCCATTTGCCGTCTTACCCCTGATGCCTGCCTCACCTGCTCCACACGCTGGGTGAGGAGGCCAGCTGCCTGCCTGCATTGCTCCCTGAAAGTGCCCTTTCAGAGGACAGCCTGCTGTCCCCTCCTGCCAGCCCCTTTGCCCTTCTGGAGCATTCCTCTGTCTGGCCGTCTCTGTCCCACTGGCCGACTGGTCGTCTCCCAGCATCTTCAGTCCTGCTTTCCTCTCCGATGGAGCTCTGTCCTCTCACCATCCACCAGGCCCCTCAGGGGACAAAGGCCCACCCACGTTTGTCCTCTGCCCGCTTCTTCCCTACCCAGACCTGCCCCATCCTGTTCTTCAACTCCCTCCTCTGCTCCGGGAGACCCCAGAGTCTAGTCCTCACTTGTTTCTCTGCCAGCCAGTCAGAACTTCCCGCCACGCGGTCTGTCTTCGCTGCCCTGACACTGACCTGGGTTTAGAGAGCTTCTCCCCACCCCTACCCCCGCCCTCAGCCAGCCTTTCCCCAGGGCAATTGCTGTCTTGGAATATAGGCTGCTCAGATGAGCACACTGAAATGACAGAAAAACGGACTCCTGCACTCACTTCAGGAACAATGGCTAATATATGTGGAGTTCTGGGCACTCTCCAGGCTGTGTGTGTTCCCAGGGCTTGGCTTGTGTTCCCTGACTTAATTTGCATGGTGCCCTGTTGGGGTAGTGTTTTAATGAGGCCTTTCTGCAGACTGGGAAGCTGGGCCTCAGAACGGTTAAATATCATAACTGTGAGGTAGGTCCGTCTAGTCAAAGCTATGGTTTTTCCAGGTCATGAATGGATGTGAAAGTTGGACTATAAAGAAGGCTGAGCGCTGAAGAATTGATGCTTTCAAATTGTGGTGCTGGAGAAGACTCTTGAAGAGTCCCTTGGACTGCAAGGAGATCCAACCAGTCCATCCTAGAGGAAATCAGTGCTGATGTTGGAGCTGAAACTCCAATATTTTGGCCACCTGATGCAAAGAACTGACTCCTTGGAAAAGACCCTGATGCTGGGAAAGATTGAGGGCAGGAGGAAAAAGGGGTGACAGAGGATGAGATGTTTAGACAGTATCATTGACTTAATGGACATGAATTTGAGCAAACTCTGGGAATGGTGGAGCCTGGCGTGCTGCAGTCCGTGGGGTCACAAAGAGTCAGACATGACTTAGCAACTGAACAACAGACTTCGAACCCATGCAACCTGGGTTTAGCACTTATATTATGAATATTTCACATGAGATCTACCCTCTCCACAGATGTGTAAGTGTACAGTGAAGTATTATTATCTACAGACACAGTGTCATATGGCCGATTTCTAGAACTTACCCATCTTGCATAACTATGGTTTTATACCCGTTGGTTAGCCTCTCTCCCTTTCCCTTTTCCCCTTCCCCCAGTCCCTGGCAACCACCATTCTATTCTTTGCTTCTACAAGAGTCATTATTTTAGAGATCTCATATAAGTGGGATCTTGGAGTATTTTCCCTTTGTGGCTGACATCATGTCCTCAAGGCTCATTGCTGTTGTTACACATGGCAGGATTTCCTTCCTTTTTGAGACTGAATAATATTGCATTGAGTGTATGGACCACATTCTCTATATCAATGTCTGTCGATGGACATTCAGGTTGTTTCCACATCTTGGCTACAATGAGTCATGCTGGCATGAGCATTGGAGTGTGAGTATCTCTTTGAGACTGATTTCATGAATTACTACTCTATGATCCAGTAATTCCACTTCCAGGTGTGTATTTATCTAATAAAGTTAACATACAAATATTTTTTATTCTGCTTCAATAATTAATAGCTTGTGGCCAACCTTAAGTCATTTGTAGAACCCCTGTCCTGGTCTGCCTCACCTTAACCCACTTGGGAGTTTTGAGGCAAAATAATTGCATCAGTAAATTCTTCCATGTGTCTCTTGAACAGATAAGAGCTTAATGAGAAGCAAAGCCTTAGCAGAGTCTTCAGGCCTAAAAAGAAACAAGGATTCCTTAATAGCAACAGCTACTCAATGTGCAAATTTTCCTAATTGTCTCCCAGTTTTGTGAAATACACTTTTTATTTTGGAATACTTTGGATTTATAGGAAATCTTATAAACTGCTTATGCAGTTTCAATTCCCTGTAAAGGTATCATCGCCCATCCGCATGGTGCATTTGTCACAACTAAGAAAACTGACTTCCCATGAACTAAATGGCAGACTTCATTTGAATGTTTTAGTTTTTCTGTTAATGTCCCTTTTGTGTTCCAGGACCTAGTCTAAGGCTCCACACAGCATTCAGTCTCATAAATCTCTGTCTCTCCTCTACCGTGAGCTCCTTGAAGGGGAAGTGGGGGAAGTGATGGAGCTGTATTCTCTACCCCATCTTTGCACCTGCTCCATCCACCAGAAGTCAGAGGCCATGTGTGCAACCATGCACAACTCCAACAAACCTTTCTCATGCACTAACCATCTGTCAGGCATGTGCTAGGCTCTGGAAATCCAAAGTGAAACAGGAGGGTCTTCTCTGCACCCTCCCCCACAGACACATAAGGAGCCTGGCCATTGTGGGAGAGGCAGACGGACAAACCCAAGGTATCTCAGTGCAATGACGGGAGAGCCAGTGTGACCCACAGTTACTGGTGATGTAGATTCAAGAGATGCAACCCAACCACTCAGTTTAATTGGGTCATTAGTCAGAGATCAAATTGCCAACATCTGCTGGATCATTGAAAAAGTAAGAGAGCTCCAGAAAAACATCTATTTCTGCTTTATTAACTATGCCAAAGCTCTTGACTGTGTGGATCACAATAAACTGTGGAAAATTCTTCAAGAGATGGGAATATCAGACCATCTGACCTGCCTCTTGAGAAACCTGTATGCAGGTCGAAGCAACAGTTAGAACTGGACATGGAACAACAGGCTGGTTCCAAATAGGAAAAGGAGTACGTCAAGGCTGTTTATTGTTACCCTGCTTATTTAACTTTTATGCAGAGTATATCCTGAGAAACGCTGGGCTGGAAGAAACACAAGCTGGAATCAAGATTGCTGGGAGAAATATCAATAACCTCAGATATGCAGATGACACCACTCTTATGGCAGAAAGTGAAGAGGAACTAAAAAGCCTCTTGATGAAAGTGAAAGAGGAGAGTGAAAAAGTTGGCTTAAAGCTCAACATTCAGAAAATGAAGATCATGGCATCTGGTCCCATCACTTCATGGGAAATAGATGGGGAAACAGTGGAAACAGTGTCAGACTTTATTTTTCTGGGCTCCAAAATCACTGCAGATGGTGACTGCAGCCATGAAATTAAAAGACACTTACTCCTTGGAAGGAAAGTTATGACCAACCTAGATAGCATATTCAAAAGCAGAGACATTACTTTGCCAACAAAGGTCCGTCTAGTCAAGGTTATGGTTTTTCCAGTAGTCATGTATGGATGTGAGAGTTGAACTGTGAAGAAGGCTGAGCGCTGAAGAATTGATGCTTTTGAACTGTGGTGTTGGAGAAGACTCTTGAGAGTCCCCTTGGACTGCAAGAAGATCCAACCAGTCCATCCTAAAGAAGATCAGTCCTGGGTGTTCATTGGAAGAACTGATGCTGAAGCTGAAACTCCAATACTTTGGCCACCTCATGTGAAGAGTTGACTCGTTGGAAAAAAACCTAATGCTGGGAAGTATTGGGGGCAGGAGGAGAAGGGGATGACAGAGGATGAGATGGCTGGATGGCATCACCAAGTTGATGGACATGGGTTTGGGTAGACTCCGGGAGTTGGTGATGGACAGGGAGGCCTGGCATGCTGCAATTCATGGAGTGGCAAAGAGTCGGACACAACTGAGCAACTGAACTGAACTGAACTGAGTCAGTTCTTAGATCTTCATGGTACTTTCCTCCTGTATTGGTGCCTGATCCAGGGCCTTATGCTTCGCAAGTGGCTCAGCTGGTGAAGAATCCGCCTGCAATGTGGGAGACCTGGTTTTGATCCCTGGGTTGGGAGGATCCCCTAGAGAAGGGAAAGGCTACCCACTCCAGTATTCTGGCCTGGAGAATTCCATGGACTGTATAGTCCATGGGGTCTCAAAGAGTCGGACACGACTAAGTGACTTTCACTTTCCAGGGTCTTCATCTGGGTTCTCCTCTGTCCAGAATGTTCCTGATTTTCACCAGGGGACCGCTCATTTTTCCAGGCTCTGCTCAAATGTCCATCCTCAGAGAGCCTTTCTGGGTCTGATGAACCCCCTGCCCCACCCCTTCAGGGTGGAAATTTTCTTATTCTTTCTGCGCTTCTCTTTTACCATGGGGTTGGTAGACATGCCTAGCTCTTAGCGTGGTTGTGAAGAAATAGTGATCAAGCTCTTGGAGCGTGCCCAGCACAGGGTAAGGGCTGTACACTTACGCTTGTTACGATTACTGTTGTTGTATTTCGGTCCCTGAATCCCTCCTCCTTCTAAGCACATTACCAGGGCTGTAGTTCCATGTTTAGTTGTGGGATTACTTGTCTACTGTCTGACCCTGCTCGTCACTCACATCCCAAGCTCCAGGAGAACACAGAGTGTGTCTGTCCTGCTCAGCAGTACATCCCCAGTAAGGCTGTGTTCATGTTATCAAAGTACAGTGAGAAGAAGTTTTTGACGGGACCATAATATTTTGCTGTGTGTCTCAGGGCCTGCCTGCTAGAGCTGGGCTGACTTAATATTTACATCTTTTGAAGGAAGAAAGGAAGGAAAAGGAAGGGAAGGAGGGAGGGGGGCAGAAAGGGATGGGACCCTGTTCCTGGTATGTCCATCCCCCTAGCCCAGGGCTCGGGGAGAGAGGGTCTGCTGTCTGGAGAGTCTACACAGGGACGTGCAGGTAGCTTGCTGGTTGGGAGCAGAGCCCCAGAGCAGGCACCATGGCTTCCGCTGTGGCCGTCGCCCTGACACCTGCCTGTTTACAGCAGGCCCTGCAGCCTGCGGGTGCCTCTGTGGTGTGCAGGTGTGGCAGGCTGGCCCGCCTGAGCCTCCCCACAGCCAGCCCCCATGCCCACAAGACTGGCCCTTGGCTGGACGTGCTCAGAGCTGGCTCTGCTTTGGTCAGGCCAGTTCTGGAGGTTCCTGGGACTCAGCAAAGTTTCTGAGTCTCACATCTAGCTAGGGACAGAATCATTTCCTTTCAGAATACCACAAGAGACTCAAAGAGGTGGCCAGCGAACTTGTGTCTCTAGTTTTTGTCCTGGTAGAAAGAGACTGGTTTTGCCCCCACCCTCGGCAAGGATGGGGAAGAAAAATGTTAGGATATAGGGACAGAGTATTTTGCAGACACCAAGATAGGGCTGGTGCTCTGGGTCAAGCCTTGGACCAAAGGCTGGGATTCAGAAGGCTGGATTCCTGTGCTGACCCAGGGGAGCCCCGGAATCCTCCAGACCCATCACAGCGTGATTTCCCAAGTGCAATGCTGGACATGGCACAGAGATTGTAGGAACCCAGAGGGGCTGCCTGGAGGAGGCAATGTTTGAGCTGGCCACTCAGGGGTGGAGAGAGGAGGGAAGAAGAGGCAAGAAAATCCAGATGGAGAGGACAGTGCAATCCAACAGTGTGGAGGTGTGAAAGAGTTGGGGATGGGGCTATGTGCAGGTGAGTGGGGCTAGAACCAGGGGTGGGAGAAGAGCTAGAGAGGTGGGCTGGGGTCAGTTGGGAGGGCTATGGGATGTCGCCCAGCATCCCCATCAGACTGTGAGGCCAGGGGACAACAGATAACTTGTATGGTTTTGAAAATTCTCTCTGGTCATCACAGAGCTGGGATAGGGAAGATGAGAGTCAGGAGATTAGGACCTGATTAAGGCCCATGACGGAGAAGGCAATGGCACCCCGATTCAGTACTCCTGCCTGGAAAATCCCATGGATGGAGGAGCCTGGTAGGCTGCAGTCCAAGAATCGCTGAGGATAGGACACAACTGAGCAACTTCACTTTCACTTTTCACTTTCGTGCATTGGAGAAGGAAATGGCAACCCACTCCAGTGTTCTTGCCTGGAGAATCCCAGGGACAGGGGAGCTTGGTGGGCTGCTGTCTATGGGGTCACACAGAGTCGGACACGACTGAAGTGACTTAGCAGCAGCAGCAGCAAGGCCCATGAGGGTGGAGGAGGGCAGTGAATGGAAAAGGAAGGAGATTGAATAAGCAAGTTCTGGAGCAGGTTGGACATGGGGTTTGGGCAGAGAGATGAGCACAAGTCCAAGGTGACTCCCAGGTCCCAGATGAATAGTTTGGTTCTGCAAGTAACAGTTGAAGTGACCTAATAACTGCTGAAAGGTCCTAAATTCCATATTTGCTTGTATGTTACCTCTAAGTCTCTATTTTATCATTATTCAATGATGAAGTCATATCTGACTCTTTGTCACCCCATGGCCTGAAGCATGCCAGGCTCCTCTGTCCTCCACTCTCTCCCGAAGTTTCCTCAGGTTCACGTCCATTGAGTCAGTGATGCTATCTAATCATCTCATCATCTGTCGCCCTCTCTCCTTTTGCCTTCAATCTTTCCCAGCATCAGGATCTTTTGCAATAAGGCGGCTTTTGGCATAGGTGGTCAAAGTATTGGAGCTTCAGCTTCAGCCACAGTCCTTCCAATGGATATTCAGGGTTGATATCCATTAGGATTGACTGGTTTTATCTCCTTACAGTCCAAGGGACTCTCAAGAGTCTTCTCCAGTACAAGGTTTGAAAGCATCAGTTCTTTGGCACTCAGCCTTCTTTATGGTCCAATTCTCACATCCATACATGACTTGGAAAACCATAGCTTTGACTATACTGATCTTTGTCGGCAAAGTAATGTCTCTGCTTTTTAACACACTGTCTAGGTTTGTCCTAAGTCTCTATAGCTGAGGAAGAATTGAAATAAACTCAGTGCCCTGGAATTGACTGTTGAAATTTTTTTTAACCTCTGGGCAGGAAAAGTGTCTTAGTCTGCTCAGACAGACCTAAAATGCCATAGATCAGGTAGCTTAACAGAAATTTATTTTCTCACATTTCTGAAGGCAGAGCATCTGAGATTAGGGTGCCCCAGCATGGTTTGGTGTTGGTGAGGTGTCTCTTCCTGGTTTGCAGACATCTGGTTTCTCACTGGGTCCTTATAGGTTGGAGAGAGCTCCCTTCTGCTTTTCCTATTGTATGTGTGTGCTCAGTCATGTCCAACTTTTTGCAACCCTATGGACAATAGCCCACCAGGCTCCTCTGTCCAAGGAAGTTTCTAGGCAAGAGCACTGGAATGGGTTGCCATGCCCTTCTTCAGGGGATCTTCCAGACCCAGGGATTGAACCCACGTCTCTTGTGCCTCCTACATTGGCAGGCAGGTTCTTTACCACTTGTGCCACCTGGGAAGCCTTCCTTTTCCTTGTTGTTGTTTTTTTAGTCATCCAGTCCTGTCTGACTCTTTGCGACCCCATGGACTGCAGCAGGCCAGGCCTCCCTGTCTCTCACCATCTTCCGGAGTTTGCCCAAGTTCATGTTCATTGCATCGGTGATGCCATCCAGCCATCTCATCCTCTGACTCCTTCTTCTCCTTCTGTCCTCAATCTTTCCCAGCATCAGGGTCTTTTCCAATGAGTCAGCTCTTTGCATCACATGACCAAAATACTGGAGCTTCGGCTTCAGCATCAGCCCTTCCAGTGAATATTTAGGGTTGATCTCCCTTAAGATTGACTGGTTTGATCTCCTTGCTGCCCAGGGGGCTTTCAGGAGTCTTCTCCAGCACCACAGTTCGAAGGCATCTAGTTTTTGGCATTTTGCCTTCTTTACAATTCAGCTTTCACAGCCATAGGTGACCACTGGGAAGACCATAGCTTTGGCAATATAGACCTTTGTTGGCAAAGTAACGTCTCTGCTTTTCAGCAAACTGTCTAGGTTTGTCATAGCTTTCCTGCCAAGAAGCAATTGTCTTCTGATTTCATGGCTACAGTCACTGTCCACAGTGATTTTGGAGCCCAAGAGGAGGAAGTCTGTCACTGTTTCCACTGTTTCCCTTTCTATTTGCTGTGTAGTAATGGGGCTGGATGCCGTGATCTTAGTTTTTTTAATATTTAGTCTTAAGCTGGCTCTTTCCCTCTCCTCCTACACACTCATCAAGAGGCTCTTTCGTTTCTCTTTGCTTTCTCCTTTTCCTATAAAGCCATTAATCTTATCATGAAGATCTCACCTTCATGACCTCATCTAATCCTAGTCACTTCCCCAAAGCCCCACCTCCAAGTACCAGCATACTGAGCATTAGGGCTTCGATGTATAAATTTAGGGAAACACAAACATTTAGTTCAAAATAAAAAGGAAGCAGGCAAATACTTGAACTTCTCTCCTCTTTGACTGAACACCTTTTGTGAGCTGAAAAAAGTATTTTTGTTCTCAGGGAGAACTTTTCATGTACTTTTGCTGATAATAACAATCAGCATCTTTGCATGACACTCAAGGTTGACTATCTTCGGCTATATGCCTAAAAATGGCTCCATTTCAGCAATCATGGTAGATCTTTGGTGATTCTCCTTCCTTTTTTCTTTTCCCTTCTGGGAGTCCTTTATGCCTTGCTAAGTTGCTTCAGTTGTGTCCGACTCTGTGCAACCCCATAGACGGCGGCCCACCAGGCTCCCCCATCCCCGGGATTCTCCAGGCAAGAACACTGGAGTGGGTTGCCATTTCCTTCTCCAATGCATGAAAATGAAAAGTGAAAATGAAGTTGCTCAGTTGTGTCCGACTCTTAGCAACCCCATGGACTGCAGCCTACCAGGCTCCTCCATCCATGGGATTTTCCAGGCAAGAGTACTGGAGTGGGGTGCCATTGCCTTCTCCACCTTTATGCCTTAGTTATTGATAATTTAAGGACCAGAAACAGAAGGAAATTAGATAACACTTATTGAGCTTTTGTCATACAGTAGTTTCTTTGCATGTATTTTTTAATAAAATAAATGTTAGCATAACCTGGCACAGTAGATTTACTATCTAATTTAAGAGATCGTATGAGCTATGTTATTTCAGTAGTCATGTATGGATGTGAGAGCTGGGACCATAAAGGTAGATGAGTGCCAGGAAGAACTGATGCTTTTGAGTTGTGCTGTTGGAGAAGACTCTTGAGGGTCCCTGGACACCAAGATCAAACCAGTTAGTTCTAAAGGAAATCAACTCTGAATACTCATGGAGCAACTGTTTCTGAAGCTGAAGCACCAATACTTTGGCCACATGATGCAAAGAGCTGACTCATTGGAAAAGACCCTGATGCTGGGAAAGATTGAAGGCAAAATGAGAAAAGGGCAGGATAGAATGAGATAGTTAGATAGCACTACAGACTCAGTGGACATGGATTTGAGCAAACTCTGGGAGATAGTGAAGGACAAGGGAGCCTGACATTCTACAGTCTATGGGGTCACAAAGAATCAGACACGACTTAGTGACTGAACAGTAACAACCGTAAGAAAGTCATTTTATAGAGGGAGACTGAGGCTCAGAGTGCTAGATCGTTGCCCAAATGCATGCTGCCATTGAATGATGATTTTTGGATGCAAAATGCAAATCTCACTTCACCTAATGTGAAGTCTGAGTTCTGGTTACTTCACCATACCATGAAAACTGCTGGCTTTAGTCTCACTGTGGCCAGAGTAGGTGGAAAGTGGATGATTCCAGTTACTGTCTAACTTTATTGGACCCACAGTTGACTTTTCATTTCAATGGATGGCAGCTACTTTAGAGATCACCAGCTACCCACCCCACTCTCCTGGAACAGCCATGATCACTCAGTGTTATCTGCCGTCTAATCATCTTTCTGTCCTGAGACAGTAGCCTGAACTGAAATCTGGCTCATCACTTTTTAAAAATTGCTATTTTTCTATTGAGATAAAATACACTTAAGATTTACCATGTTTACTGTATTCAAGTGTATGATTCAGTGGTATTAGTTGCCTTTACATTGTGCTAGCGTCCCCAGTGGCTCAGATGGGAAAGAATCTGCCTGCAATGCAGGAGACCTGGGTTCAATCCCTGGGTCAGGAAGATCCCCTGGAGAAGGGAATGGCTACCCGCTCCAGTACTCTCTTGCCTGGAAAATTCCATAGACAGAGGAGGCTGGTGGGCTACAGTCCCTGGGGTTGCGAAGAGTTGGACATGGCTGAGTGACTAACAGTTTCACTACTGTCACCACCATCCACCTCCAGATGTTTTCATCTTTCCAGACTGAAACTCTGTACGCATTAAACTCTAAACCCTCACCTCCTCAGTCCTGGGCATCCACCATTCTACTTTTTGTTTCTGTGAATTTGCTGCTATAGGCGCCTCCTATAAGTGGAATCCTACAGTATTTGCCCTTTTGTGTCTGGTTTATTTCTCTTGGCCTAATGTTCTCAAGAAGAAGGCAATGGAACCCCACTCCAGTACTCTTGCCTGGAAAATCCCATGGACAGAGGAGCCTGGTGGGCTGCCGTCTATGGGGTCGCACAGAGTTGGACACGACTGAAGCTACTTCACTTTCACTTTTCACTTTCATGCATTGGAGAAGGAAATGGCAACCCACTCCAGTGTTCTTGCCTGGAGAATCCCAGGGACAGGGGAGCCTGGTGGGCTGCCGTCTATAGGGTCGCACAGAGTCGGCCATGACTGAAGCGACTTAACAGCAATGTTCTCAAAGTTCATCCATCATGTAGCTTATCTCAGAATTTCTTTCCTTTCAAGGCTGAATAATATTCTCTTTTATGAACAGACCACACCTTCTTTATCCATCTATTCTCCTAGGGACTCATCCATGTTTGGCTGTTGTGAATAATGCCACTATAAATTTGGGTATAGACAATGTCATTGTCTTTGTAAATAGTATTTGATTGTAACTCATCAATGCTTATTGGTTTATATATTGCTGATGACTTCTTTGGTGCTACAGTGGTGGAGACTGCACGCCCCCAAAGCTGAAAATATTTACCACCTGTCCCTTTACAGAAAAAATTTGCCAACTTCTCAAAATATGGAGCCAAGACCTGGACCAGGTATTGCCATGGCCTTTGAGCAAGACATTTTGGTTTTCTAGGTCTCAGTTTTTGATCTGTAAAATGAAAGAATTAGATTTGACTGTAATTTTCAAATTGTGCTTTCTGGATCCCTTGAGGGTGGGAGGTGAGCTCAACAGAACCCTGGAGTGAAGTGGTAGGAACACATACTTGTGGGGCAGGGCTGAAACCCCACACCCACCAGTTTATCCAGAGCATCTCCATTTTCTCTGTTTTGTATCCCCAGGTCAGATACATTCTGCTCAAGGTTTCCTTTGGATAAAGAATTCCCTCATTTTAGAAAATGTTTTGGGCTTGGGGACAAGAATGAGCTGGATCAGTCCTGGCTTTCGTGATTCCTGGTGGGTCATAGATTTGTGGAAGGCAAGTTAGAAGGAGCAGAAACCATCCTCTAGGTGGGGGAGAATTTGCAATGATGAATGTAGCTGTGCTCTGTTAGAGCAGGAAGGAGTCCCTCAGAGTCAGGTTGGACTTCTCTGAAAGGGGTTGGGTTAACCTCTGGGGACCTTGGCCCCAAAGAGTCCTTCAAGGTTAAAGTGGATATAGCAATTCCCTCTAGCTTCTTCATCCAAGCAGCTATGGTCTCCATTGCTGTTAAAATAACTGCAGGGTGTGCTTCTCTGAGATACCAATTGCCCAACAGGAGGTGAACGCTTTGCCCACTCACCAATACAAGTGCCCCCCTGCAGATCTCACATGCTGTAATGCCAGCAGGTCTGCCCAGGTGTGTGCAATGCCTGCAAGGTGGCTTCCTCATTCTAAATCTGTATCAGATGAACAGGAAGGAGTGCACAGCCATACCCTGAAATGACATAAAGATCCTGATGTGTTTCCAAAACAATCTGGAGGTTGTCTCCAAAACAACCTTGTAAACAAAGGCTATTGGGGTTTTAAGTGCATCCTACAAAGTGTTAATTTATTTTTTGAGGCTTGCAGATGTGAAGTGGTGACATTTGTGTTTTTCTTATCCTAGATTAGGCAGTAAAGCACGTCCATGAGTCTACTTAGGGCGTTTGTTTGTCAGTTGACTTCAGAGAATTGTGGGACTCATGAGGAGTTGACCTTCAAGAGTGTAAACTGTCAGCTATCCAGATGCTGATGAGTCCTTTTCAGCTTCAACAGCACAGACAGAGGAGCCACTTGTGCTGAGTTTTGAGATAGGCAATTTTATATATTGGGAAGTGGATATTATCATTCTTATTGGAGGAAGTAGGGACTCAGAAAGGGAAAGTGCTTTACCTGAGATAGAAAGTAAGTCCTTGTTATAAGAACATATATAAATAAAATCATTCCTCCATCACACAGACAGTAAGTGATAAAGTTTCTGCCTTGAGTCCCCCATATGTGTACATGCTCAGTCATGTCCAGCTCTTTGTGACCACATGGACTGTGGCCCGCCAGGGATCAAATCTGACTCTCTTGTACTTTCTGCATTGCAGGCAGATTCTTTGCCACTGGTACCACCTGGGAAACCCTTAGGCACCCCCACGGCCACTGACAAACCTCACCCCCAGCACTCTTTGCAGGGCCTACAGCAACTTCCACGGTCCTGACATAGTGGGAATTGATCTTGATCGATCTTGGCATTTCTTTTCTGTTTTTCCATAGTCACAGATGTTTTTATCTGCTTTTTAACAAAAATATTTTAAATACTTTAAAAATTTTTATTGAAGCACAGGTGATTTACAATGTTGTGTTTGTTTCAGGCGTATGGAAAAATGATTTAGTTATGTATATACATATATTCATTCTTTTTTAGATTCTTTTTTTATATAGGTTATCACAGAATATTGAGTAGAGTTCCCTGTGCTATGCAGTAGGTCCTTGTTGAGTATGTTCATCCCAAGCTCCTGGTTCATCCTTCCCTCACCCCCCATTTCCCCTTTGGTAACAATAAGTTTGTTTTCAATACCTGTAAATCTATTTCTGTTTTGTATACATTAATTTTTTTTTTTTTAATTTAGATTCCACATATGAGTGATATCACATGATACTTACATTTTTCTAATTTACTTTACTCATATGATGATCTCTAGGTCCATCCATTTGGCAGCAGGTGGCATTATTCCCTGCTTTTTCATGGCTGAGTAATATTACATTGTATATATACACCACATCTTTATCCATTCCTCTGCCAGTGAACATTTAGGTCTCTGTTTTGGATAATGTAAATAGAAATGCAATGAACATTGGGTGTATTTATCCTTTCAGACTGTGGCTTTTTCTTGGATATATTGGCATTTCTTTTTTAAAGCATAGATGTATGCAACAGCCTTCTCATTAATGACTTTTGGCGATTCTTTGGTTCAGAGTCTCTCCCATCTCCAAGTAAAGTGGGTTCTGGTGTCTGCTTTCCTAAGGGTTTTTGAGATAATCTCTGCCTTTGCCATCTCCTGGTTTGGGTGGGGTCCTGGGCTCAACCATGTGGGGAAGCTAGCTTTTGGCTATAACTCACCCTTAGCTCATTTGGCTTCTGTAGAACGTCTTTCAAAATTGGAGTCAACCCTTTCCAGCCCCTTCTCTGCTTTATCAACTAAGTGAATGTAACATTTTAAAGCCTTTGTCTTGCCATGCTGGCCCCCAACAATTTCACTCCCTGTTCCCTCTTCCTGGAACATTTTTCATTAAAAGGGCACATAATTTACTGTATCCCCTCGTTACAGTCTCCAGTGCCACCTTCTCAGAAAGACCTCTCTCTTTACCCACCTAAAAGAGCAGCTCTTGCCACTTCTGATTATTTATACTGTTTTGTAACATGTATCTGCACCTGATGCTCTAACTACTAGAGTTGGCGAACTTCAGGTCCTGGACTTTTCAGGACAGACAGTTCAGGCAGACCTCAGAGATACTGAAGGTTTGGCTCCAGATGACCACAACAATGTAAATATTGCAATAAAGCAAATCACACGAATAGGTTTGTTTCTTAGTGTGCTTAAAAGGTATGTTTACATTATACTGTCAAGTGTGCAATAGCACTATGTCTAAAAAAACAATATATATGCCTTCATTAAAATACCTTCTGCTAAAAAAGAAATGCTGAGCATCATCTGAGCCTTTAGAGAGTTATGATCTTTTTCCTGGTGGAGGGTCTGGCCTCCACATTGATGGTTGCTGAGTGATCAGGATGGTGGTTTCGAATGCAAGGGTGGCTGTGGAAATTTCTTAAAGCAAGGCAAGGATAAAGTTTGCTGCATTGATTGGCTTTTGCTTTTATGAAGGATTTCTCTGTAGCATGCAAGGCTGTTTAATAGCATTTTACCTGCAGTAGAACTTCTTTCAAGACTGGAGTCAATCCTTTCAAACGCTTTCTTTGCTCTACCAACTAAGTTTACGTAAGATTCTAAATCCTTTGTTGTCATTTCAACAATCTTCACAACATCTTCACCAGGAGTAGTTTCTGTCTCAAGAAACCACTTTCATTGCTCATCCCTAAGAAGCAACTCCTCATCTGTTAAAGCTTTATCATGGGATTGCAGGAATTCAGCCACATCTTCAGGCTCCATTTCTAATTCTAGTTCTCTTGCTATTTCTACCACATCTGCAGTTACAATAGTAACATCAAAGATCACTGATCACAGATCACCACAACAAATGTAATAATAATGAAAAAGTTTGACATATGGGAAGAATTACTGAAACACAACCCAGAGACATGAAATGAGCAAATGCTGTTGGAAAAATGGCAGCAATAGACTTGCTAGATACAGGGTGGCCATAAGCCTTCAATTTTCAACAAATGCAGTATCTGTGAAGTGCATCAAAGGGAGGTGTGCCTGAAAAAAATCTTCAGTTTTGTGGGCTATATAGTTTCTGTTCCAACTACTCATCCCTGCCACTGTGTTGGGAAAACCCACACAGACAATACATGGATGAACATGGCTGTGTGTCAATAAAACTTTATTTGCAGAAACAGACAGTGGGCAGGATTTGACCCACAAATCTATCATAAGGTAGATTCCTTATTGCATCCTTAGGACCTAGGACCTAGGACTCATTCAATGAATGTGGAATCATGAATAAATGAATGCTTAAATTTTTCCCTTTCCTTTTAAAAAGAGCATTTGAGTAGTTGTGCTTAGTCTTTTAGTCGTGTCCAACTCTTTGCAACACCATGGACTGTAGCTAAACAGGCTCCTCTGTCCATGGGATTCTCCAGGCAAGAATACTGGAGTGGGTTACCATGCCCTCCTTCAGGGAATCTTCCCAAACCAGGGATTGAACCCAGATCTCCCACATTGCAGGCAAATTCTTTACCATCTGAGCCACCAGGGAAGCCAAAGAACACTGGAGTGGGTAGCCTATCCCTTCTCCGGGGGGTCTTTGCAAACCAGGAATCGAACTGGAATCTCCTGTATTGCAGGTGGATTCTTTACCAGCTGAGCTACCAGGGAAGCAATTTTGAATAATTTGCAAGCATAAAATTCACTTACTTGAAGTGTACAGTTGATTGATTTTCAGTATATTTGAAAAGTTGTACAACCATCGTTGCATTATCAATTTAGAGCATTTTTACTGCTCCAAAAAGAAACCCTATCTCTAACAGCTCTCATCTCTTATCACTAATCCTAAGGTGACTATTAACCTACTTTGTCTCCATGGATTAACCTGTTTTGGTCATTTCAGAAAGTGGAATCATACAATAAAAGGCCTTATGTGATGGGTTTCTTTCACTTAGCATAATATTTTCAAAGTTCATCCATCTTGCAGCATGTGTCAGAGCTTCATTCCATTTTATTGCTAAATAATATTTCATTTTGTGGCTATCCCACATTTTATTCACCAATTCATCAGGCGATGGACCTTTGAGTTGTTTTCACTTTTGAAATATAGTAAGTCCTCTACATACGAACCTTCAAGTTGTGAACTTTCCAAGGTTCTAATGTGCCTTCCATCAATGCCAGGTGTGAGTGAAATTGCAACTTGCCTCCCATCTTCCATTACTGACAATCCTTCAGCTCTATCATCTCCCACTTCCTCTCCCTCCCCCAGACAGTAACTCTTCTTGCCGTTCACTCAGTGCCAGCCCATGTATGCCAATTGTTGTACTGAACTACTGTACTTGTCAAGACACTGTGCTGTGAGATTAAAAATGTTTTATTTTTGTGTTTGTTGTATATCACTTGTGTGAAACATATTATAAGCTGATGACAGCATAGTACGGTATAGCCGATTGTATTAGCTGGGTACCTAGGCTAACTTTGTTGGACTGACAAACAAATTGGACTTACGAATGTGCTCTTGGAATGGAACTCATTCATATGTAGGGGACTTACTGTATGGACAGTGATTAGTTTTACTGTGAACACTCATGTACAAGCTTTGTGAGGATGTACATTTTCATTTCCCTTGGGTATGTACCTGGTGTAGAATTACTGCATCCTACAGTAAGTCTATGTTTAATAATCTGAGGCAGCTTCAGACTTTTTTCTGAAGGGGCTGCTCTGTGTTACATCTCCATCACTGTACCCTCATCAACAGTTGCTATTGTCCATCCTTTTGATCCCAGTCTTCCTAGTGGGTGTGAAGTTGTATGTATTGTGGGGTTGATTTGTATTCCCTGATGACTATGTTCAGTATCTTTTCATGTTCTTATTGGCAATTTGTATATTTATTTGGCGAACTGTCTCTTTAGATTCTTTGTTCATTTTTAAATTAGGTTATGCACGTTTTTATTATAGAGTTGTAAGAGTGAGTGGTTTATTCTGGATACAAATCCCTTATCAAATATACAACCTCTAAATAGTGTTTCTCATTCTGCAGGTTGCCTGTCCAATTTCTTCATCATATCCTATAAGGCATAAAATCTTCAAATTCGGATGAAGTTTATTTTTTTCTTTTGTTGCTTGTATTTTTATTGTCAAATCTAAGAAAACATCGTTTAACCTGAGCTCAGAGGTTTACTCTAACATTTCCTTCTAAAGAGTTTATAATTTTAGTCCTTATGTTTAGACTTTTGATCCATTTGGAGTTTGATTTTTGTATATGTGTGAGGCGGGAGTCCAACTTCACTCTTTAGCACTTTGATATACAGTCGTCTCTAGCCTTATTTGTTGAAAAAGGCTATTTTTTCCCCTCAATTTGACTGTAAAGAATCAATTGTCCATAAATGAAAGGATTTATTTCAGGATTCTGATTTCCATCCCCTTAATGGTTGCTTTGGCATCATCTTCCTTCTGATTCACAGGTGAAGGCACAACCTTGCCCAGAGAGCTGTTGAATTGCCTCAAAGGAGTTTTAAACCCTGTGCTTACCCAGGTCCCCATCTTTTCAAGTTTTAAAGATCTACATACATCCTTATGTGTATGCTCTACCCTTGGTTCTGCCACTGTGGCCATTGGTGGTTCCCTGCCTCTCTGCATCTGAGATGCTCCATCCTGAAAGAAGAGATTCAGACAGGAATGACATCTTCTGTCCCCACTGAGATTCTATAGTCCTATGACTTCTAAGATAACATCCAACTTGGGGAAAATATCACTGGATCCAACAGAGATATTCTACCCTTTAGAAAAAATGTTGAAGATGACAAATTTAGGGTGAGATAAAGAAGATGATATTCATTTAATTGCCTGGAGAATTATTACATGTTTTTAGCTTCATTAGAAAGTTGTTGTTTTCGACACTGACCTTAAAAATTAACATGGAGTCTGTCAGACTGTATGACATAGGATTTGTTTGACAATTTCATGATTGTAATCCAGGGTTAAACAATCTTTTTTGGGGGGTCTAAATTTATCCACTTGTTTCCTTTCTTTTATATGAATTCTAAACCAATTATTAAGGGGACTAAAAAACTGGGCCTCAGGAAAGAAAATTTAAAATCAGAGTTTGAGTGCCTATGACTCAAGTAGAAGTAGGAAATGTTAGTTACAGTTATCACTGCCTGCTGTGTGCCCAGAGCATTTCAGGGTCTTTACAGCATCTTTCACAAAGCTTTTGTCTCATCCAATCCTCAGGACAACCCTGTAGGCACTATTAATATTATCCTCACTTTATGGATGGAAAAATCATGTCAGAGAGATGGCAAAGAGACTGCCTATGTCCTATGCAGCTAGTTGGCATCACTGTTGAAATTTCCACAGGATTTCCAGAAGGTAATGGCACCCCACTCCAGTACTCTTTCCTGGAAAATCCCATGGATGGAGGAGCCTGGTAAGCTGCAGTCCATGGGGTCACTGAGGGTTGGACATGACTGAGAGACTTCACTTTCACTTTTCACTTTCATGCATTGGAGAAGGAAATGGCAACCCACTCCAGTGTTCTTGCCTGGAGAATCCCAGGGACGGGGGAGCCTGGTGGGCTGCCACCTATGGGGTCACACAGAATCGGACACGACTGAAGTGACTCAGCAGCATCCTGCCTTGGGAGAAAGTTCCCACCACATCTAGTGGTCTCTGGTACCTATGCTATGCTTCCTGTTGGGGTGAATATCATCTTTACCTTACAGATCATGCTGGCCCTTTAAAGCCTTTAATGATTCCTCATGTTTTTTTTTTTGGTGTGTTCTGGTGCTGTGTGGGCTTCTGTCCTGGATGTCTGACTTTTGGATCACTGCTGTTTGTCAGTCACTCAGTAATGTCTGACTCTTTGTGACCACATGGACTGCAGAATGCCAGGCATTAATCTTCTCCCTTACTTTCCCTAAAACTTATGCTCATTGAATCAATGATGCCATCCAGCCATCTCCTCCTCTGTCACCCACTTCTCCTCTTGCCCTCTGTTGGGAAGCCAAGTACAAAATAGCCGGTTGGAAGAAGTCCTTGAGAAAATGGCGAAGGGCCAGAAATACCCCGACTTGGTGTGCTCGGGCAGAAAAACATCTCCTGCCTTTGGTTATGCCCCGCGCCAAGATTTAATAATAAATATTAAAGATGTTGCTTGAAAAAACAGGTTATGGGATAAGCACATGGGTCACTTAGAGCGTGCTGTCCTTAAAATATTTTTACTGATTAGGTGTTAACCCCATACATGCTCTGCTGGCTGTATACTCTAAGCTCTTTGTTCCTACTTCTATAAAAAGACTTGACTACAAAAATAAACTTGTCAGTCCTTACAAGAGACTGTCCAAGTGTCCTTCTTTCAGGTTCGTTGCTTCCAAGTCCCAGAAAAAAAGTCCCCAACACCTTCAATCTTCCCAACATCAGAGTCTTGTCCAATAAACGAGCTCTTCACATCAGGTGGCCAAAGTATTGGAGCTTCAGCTTTAGCATTAGTCCTTCCACTGAATATTCAGGGTCGATTTCCTTTAGGATTGACTGGTTTAATCTCCTTGCAATCCAAGGGACTCTCAAGAATCTTCTCATGAAAACTCTACTTTAGGCTACTCAGACCATGACTGGACTGCTGACTTTGTTCAGTGAAGATGTCGATTAGAACATTTTAAGGGAAAATAAGCAGGTCCAGGGGAATATGGTCAAGGTGGTTCAAGAATTCCAAAAGAAGCTATATTAGGAAAAGTCAGAGGGAATATCTTAAGATATTCCCTTTGAGAAAACAAGAGGAACTAGGCCACTGTCTTCAAACACCTGGAGTGCTGCTGAAGAGGGTAGAGAAGCTAAGGGACAGGCTGAGTACCAAGGAGCAGAAAGTTTGGGGTGATAAATTTTGGCTCCAGATGGGGAAGACTTTCTTATTAATTGAAGTCATTCAAGGATAAGTTTGGCTGTCTTGAGAGTGCATGAGTTCTTCATCATGGGAGGCAACCAGGAAGGTCATGTCCAGCTGCCTCTAAGGAATGCCAAGAGGATTCAGGTAGCTCATGGGATCCTGGAATAGGTGAGTCCCTCTCAGTTCCAAGACTCTGTCATCAGTACCCTTGTAAACACCCCTGGACTATAAAATCAGACCTTGTTCCTATCTTTAAGGAGCTTCTAGTCTAGTGGGGAAGATGCACACACATACAAACACATAAATGAACTTCCCCCTCAAAGTGTGATAAGGATCACAATGGCATGAAAAAGATGCTAGGGTAAGGATAAATATTTTCTTAATGGAGGGTGGGCAGGGGAGGCTTCTCCGAGAAGCAACCCATTGATGAATGTTGGAGAGATCAAAAGTCAGGCAGGCTGGAGAGCCCAGGAAAAGCCCCCAGGCTGGGTGAGAAAAGCACCTGTGTTGGCTATGGATGAGAGGACCCAGCACAGTTGAGGGATGTGGATGACTGAGCCTTGTGAGCATGGGGCACTGTGAGTTGGATTGGGGGGTGCAGGGGCTGATCACCTGTGCAGGAGGGATTTCCATGTTATTCCATGAGTGTTGGGAAGTCACTGAAGTGTCAGAGGCTGGAGGGGGTCTCACTTCAGACTCAGATAGATTTCTTGGAGGCTGGTGTGGAGGAAGGGAGCAGGAAGCACAGGTGAGAGAAGACCGTGGCCTGGATGAAGGTGTGAGGCAGCGGGAGTAGAAATTGGTGTCAGGGGTTGGCTGGATGATGACCCTATGGCTTGGAAGTGGACAGTGCTGGAGACAGATGATTCGGATGTGATACAGGTGCTGGATGTGCCATTTGGGTGGATTCTGGCTGTTTATTTATATATTTATCGTTTTAGATTGAAGCCTAGTTGATTTACAATGTGGAGTTGTAAATCCACATTTATAACTGTGCTTTGCTGGTGTAAGGCAAAGTAATTCATAGAAACTATTCACATATACATTAATCTTTTCAGATTCTTTTATAGGTTGTTATAATAAAATAACTATTATAGGTTATGCTGCTGCTGCTGCTAAGTCGCTTCAGTTGTGTCCGACTCTGTGCGACCCCATAGATGGCAGCCCACTAGGCTCCTCTGTCCCTGGGATTCTCCAGGCAAGAATACTGGAGTGGGTTGCCATTTCCTTCTCCAATGCATGAAAGTGAAAAGTGAAAGTGAAGTCGCTCAGTCGTGCCTGACTCTTAGCGACCCCATGGACTACAGCCCACCAGGCTCCTCCGTCCATGGGATTTTCCAGGCAAGAGTACTGGAGTGGGGTGCCAATTATAGGTTATAAGTTATTATTAATTATTACAGGTTATTATTAATATAACATGTTGAATATAATTCCCTGTGCTATATAGTAGGACCTTGTTTATTTATTTTATATGTTGTTGCTATTGTTGTGTGAGTCACTCAGTCATGTCTGATTCTTTGCAACCCCATGAACTGCAGCCTGCCAAGCTCCTCTGTCCATGGGATTTCCCAGGTAAGAATACTGGATGTATGCTAATTCCAAACTCTGAATTTATCCCTCCCTACTCACTTTCCCCTTTGATAACCATAAGTTTATTTTCTATGTCTGAGAATCTATTTCTCTTTTGTAAATAAGTTGATTTGTATCATTTTAAGATTCCATATATAAGAGAGATCATATGGTACTTGTCTTTCTCTGTGATTTACTTCACTTAGTATAATAATCTCTAGGTCCATACATGTTGTGACAAATAGCATTATTTCATTGTTTTTTATGGCTGGGTAATATTCCATTGCATACATGTACCACATCTTCTTTGTCCATTCCTCTGTCAAGGGGTATTTAGGTTGCTTCCATGTCTTGGCTATTATTAACAATGCTGCAATGAACATTAGGGCATGCATCTTTTCAAATCATGTTTTTCTCCAGATAAGTGCCCAGGAGTGGGATTGCTGAATCATATGGTAGTTCTATTCTTAGTTTTTCATGAACCTCCATACTGTTTCTACAGTGTCTGTACCAACTTGCATTCCTAATGGTGGCTATTTAAAGGTACAGAGGGGGGACACATTTGGGAGGAGTAGTCTTTAGTCATCCCTCGTTTCTGTCTTTCTCTCCCCACAAGACCAGGACTTCCTGCAGGAAGGGGCTAAGCCTTTGTCATCTTGCACACTCTGAACTGGGCTGAGGGCTGAACAAGTGAATCAGCTATTCTGACCTAATTGATATCTATAGAACATTTCACCCTGAAACAATGAATTTCACCATTTTCTCAAGTGCACACAGAACATTCTCCAGGATAGATCACATCCTGGGCCATAAATCTAGCCTTGGTAAGTTCAAAAAAATTGAAATCATTTCAAGCATCTTTTCTGATCGCAGTGTGGTAAGATTAGATGTCAGCTACAAGGAAAAAAGAAACTTAAAAATATAAGCATATGGAGGCTAAACAACATACTTCTGAATAACCAACAAATCACAGAAGAAATACAAAATCAAAATATGCATAAAAATAAATGAAAATGAAAATATTACAACCCAAAACCTGTGGGATTCAATAAAAAGTGGTGCCAAGGGAAAGGTTCATAGCAATACAAGCTTACCTTAAGAAACAAGAGAAAAATCAAATAATCTACCTTTACACCTAACACAACTAGAAAAAGAAGAAATGAAGAACCTCCCGGGGTTAGTAGAAGGAAACAATTCATAAAAATTAGGGCAGAAGTAAATAAAAAAGAAACAAAGAAGACTGTAGCAAAAATCAACAAAACTAAAAGCTGGTTCATTGAGAAGATAAATAAAATAGACAAACCATTAGCCAGGCTCATCAAGAAAAAAAGGGAAAAGAACCAAGTCAACAGAATTAGAAATGAAAATGGAGAAATCACAACAGACAACACAGAAATACAAAGAATCATAAGAGACTACTATCAGCAGTTCAGTTTAGTCTCTCAGTCCTGTCCGACTCTTCGACCCTATGAACTGCAGCACGCCAAGCCTCCCTGTCCATCACCAGCTCCCAGAATTCACCCAAACTCATGTCCATTGAGTAGGTGATGCCATCCAATCATCTCATCCTCTGTTGTCCCCTTCTCCTCCTGCCCTCAATCTTTCCCAGCATCAGGTCTTTCAAATGAGTCAGCTCTTCGCATGAGGTGGCCAAAGTATTGGAGTTTCAGTTTCAACATCAGTCCTTCCAATGAACACCCAGGACTGATCTCTTTTAGGATGGGCTGGTTGGATCTCCTTGCAGTCCAAGGGACTCTTAAGAGTCTTCTCTAACACCACAGTTCAAAAGCATCAATTCTTGGGTGCTCAGCTTTCTTTATAGTCCAACTCTCACATCCACACATGACTACTGGAAAAACCATAGCTGTGACTATATGCCAATAAAATGGACAACTTGGAAGAAATGGATGAATTCTTAGAAAAGTATAACCTTCCTAAACTGAACCAGGAAGAAATAGAAAATCTTAACAGACCCATCACAGGCACAGAAATCAAAACTGTAATAAAAAATCTTCCAACAAAGGAAAGCCCAGGGCCAGATGGCTTCGCAGGAGAATTCTACCAAAAATTTAAAGAGATAACACATATCCTACTCAATCTCTTCCAGGAAATTGCAGAGGAAGGTAAACTGCCAAACTCATTCTATAAGGCCACCATCACCCTAATACCAAAACCAGACAAAGATGCCACAAAAAAAGACAACTACAGGCCAAAATCACTGATGAACATAGATATAAAAATCCTCAACAAAATTCTAGCAAGCAGAATCCAACAACATATTAAAACTATCATAAATCATGACCAAGTGGGCTTTATCCCAGGGATACAAGGATTCTTTAATATTTGCAAATCAATCAATGTGATATACCACATTGACAAATTGAAAGATAAAAACCATATGATTATCTCAATAGATGCAGAGAAAGCCTTTGACAAAATCCAACATTCATTTGTGATAAAACCCTCCAGAAAGCAGGCATAGAAGGAACATACCTCAACATAATAAAAGCCATATATGATAAACCCACAGCAAACATTATCCTCAATGGAGAAAAATTGAAAATGTTCCCCTTAAAGTCAGGAATAAGACAAGGGTGGCCACTCTCACCACTACTATTCAACATAGTTTTGGAAGTTTTAGCCACAGCAATCATAGAAGAAAAAGAAATGAAAAGAATCCAGTTTGGAAAAGAAGAAGTTTGCAGATGACATGATCCTCTACCTAGACAACCCTAAAGACACCACCAGAAAATTACTAGAGCTAATCAATGAATATAGTAAAGTTGCAGGATATAAAATTAACACAGAAATCCCTTGCATTCCTATACACTAACAATGAGAAAACAGAAAGAGAAATTAAGGAAACAATTCCATTCACCATTGTGAAGAAAAGAATAAAATACTTAGGAATAAGTCTACCTAAAGAAACAAAAGACCTATATATAGAAAACTATAAAACACTGATCAAAGAAATCAAAGATGACACAAATAGATGGAGAAATAGATCACATTCACAGATCAGAAGAATCAATATAGTGAAAATGAGTATACTACTCAAAACAATCTATAGATTCAATGCAATCCCTATCAAGCTACCAACAGCATTTTTCACAGAACTAGAACAAATAATTTCACAATTTGTATGGAAATACAAAAAACCTCGAATAGCCAAAGAAATCTTGAGAAAGAAGAAGGGAACTGGAGGAATCAACCTGCCTAACTTTAGACTATACTACAAAGCTACAGTCATCAAGGCAGTATTGTACTGGCACAAAGACAGAAATATAGATAAATGGAACAAAATAGAAGGCCCAGAGATAAATCCATGCACCTAGGGACACCTTATCTTTGACAAAGGAGGCAAGAATATACAATGGATTAAAGACAATCCTTTAACAAGTGGTGCTGGGAAAACTGGTCAACCACTTGTAAGAGAATGAAACTAGAGCACTTTCTAACGCCATACACAAAAATAAACTCAAAATGGATTAAAGATCTAAATATAAGACCAGAAACTATAAAACTCCTAGAGGAAAACATAGGCAAAACACTCTCTGACATAAATCAGAGCAAGATCCTCTATGACCCACCTCCCAGAGTAATGGAAATAAAAGCAAAAATAAACAAATGGGACCTAATTAAACTTAAAAGCTTTTGCACAACAAAGGAAACTATAAGCAAGGTGAAAAGACAGCCTTCAGAATGGGAGAAAATAATAGACAAAGCAACTGACAAAGAATTAATCTCAAAAATATACAAGCAGCTCATGCAGCTCAAAACCAGAAAAATAAACAACCCAATCAAAAAATGGGCCAAAGAACTAAACAAACATTTCTCCAAAGAAGACATACAGATGGCTAACAAACACATGAAAAGATGCTCAACATCACTCATTATCAGAGAAATGCAAATCCAAACCACAATGAGGTACCATCTCATGCCGGTCAGAATGGCTGCTATCAAAAAGTGTACAAACAATAAATGCTGGAGAGGGTATGGAGATAAGGGAATCCTCTTACAGTGTTGGTGGGAATGAAAACAAGTACAGCCACTATGGAGAACAGTGTAGAAATTCCTTAAAAAACTGGAAACAGAACTGCCATATGCCCCAGCAATCCCACTGCTGGGCATACACACTGAGGAAACTAGAATTGAAAGAGATAGGTGTACCCCAATGCTCATCTCAGCACTGTTTACAATAGCCAGGACATGGAAGCAACCAGGATGTCCATTGGCAGATGAATGGATAAGAAAGCTGTGGTACATATACACAATGGAGTATTACTCAGCCATTATAAAGAATACATTTGATTCAGTTCTAATGAGGTGGATGAAACTGGAGCCTATTCTTCTTTGGAGAAATGTTTAGTTCTTTGGCCCATTTTTTGATTGGGCCATTTATAGTGAAGTAAGTCAGAAAGAAATACACCAGTACAGTATATTAATGCATATATATGGAATTTAGAAATATGGTAATGATGACCCTATATGTGAGACAGCAAAAGAAACACTGATATAAAGAACAGACTTTTGGACTCTGTGGGAGAAGGCGAGGGTGGGATGATTTGAGAGAATAGAAAAGAAACATGTATATTACCATATGTGGAATAGATCACCAGTCCAAGTTCAATGCATGAAACAGGGCATTCAAAGCCGGTGCACTGGGACAACCCTGAGGGAGGGGATGGTAAGGGAGGTGGGAGGGGGTTTCAGGATGGGGGACACTTGAACACCTATGGCTGATTCATGTCAGTTCAGTTCAGTTCAGTCACTCAGTCGTGTCTGACTCTTTGGGACCCCATGAACCACAGCACGCCAGGCCTCTCTGTCCATCACCAACTCCTGGAGTTCACTCAAACTCATGTCCATCGAGTTGGTGATGCCATCCAATCATCTCATCCTCTGTTGTCCACTTCTCCTCCTGCCCTCAATCTTTCCCAGCGTCAGGGTCTTTTCAAGTGAGTCAGCTCTTTGCATGAGGTGGCCAAAGTATTGGAGTTTCAGTTTCAACATCAGTCCTTCCAATGAACACCCAGGACTGATCTCCTTTAGGATGGACTGGTTGGATCTCCTTGCAGTCCAAGGGACTCTTAAGAGTCTTCTCCAACACCACAGTTCAAAAGCATCAATTCTTGGGTGCTCAGTTTCTTTATAGTCTAACTCTCACATCCATACATGACCACTGTAAAAACCATAGCCTTGACTAGATGGACCTTTGTTGACAAAGTAATGTCTCTGCTTTTTAATATGCGGCCTAGGTTGGTCATAACTTGCCTTCCAAGGAGTGAGTGTCTTTTAATTTCATGGCTGCAATCACCATCTGCAGTGATTTGGGAGCCCCCCAAAATAAAATCAGCCACTGTTTCCACTGTTTCCCCATTTATTTGCCATGAAGTGATGGGACTGTATGTCATAATCTTAGTTTTCTGAATGTTGAGCTTTAAGCTAACTTTTTCACTCTCCTCTTTCACTTTCATCAAGAGGCTCTTTAGTTCCTCTTCACTTTCTGCCATAAGGATGGTGTCATCTGCATATCTGAGGTTATTGATATTCTTCCCAGTAATCTTGATTCAAGTCATGCTTCTTCCAGCCCAGCATTTCTCATGATCTACTCTGCATATAAGTTAAATAAACAGGGTGACAATATACAGCCTTGACGTACTCCTTTTCCTATTTGATTCATGTCAGTGTATGGCAAAAACCACTACAATATTGTAAAGTAATTAGCTTCCAATTAAAATAAATTTTAAAAAAGTTATAGTAAGCAATAAAAAATTAAGAACTCTGAAAAAAAATCACCTATTCTGTGATTGTTCTGGAGAAGAGAAAGTGAAAGTGAAAGAGTTTGTCACTCAGTCATGTCCGATTTTTTGTGAGCCCACGGATTGCAGCACGCCAGGCCCCTTTGTCCATGAAATTCTCTCAGGCAAGAATACTGGAGTCGGTAACCATTCCCTTCTCCAGGGGATCTTCCTGACCCAGGGATTGAACCCTGGTCTCCTGGAAAAGAGAAATGTTCTCCAAATGTGAAGTCATCACAAAGGGTCATCATTTCCCCCTCTGACATCTCTTCTTCCTGCTGTGACAGGATGCCTGTACATGCCTTGACCTCAGACCCCCAGGCCCTGGCCCCTGATGACTGTTGATTAGGAGATTCTAGTCAAAGATTGTGCTTTTTCATTTGGAGACATTATCCCAGTCTTATCGCTGATCTAGACCAAATTGGCTTAATATGAAACAAAAGTCCCTTTGGCAGCCTGGTGCTGATGCTTGTCGGGCCATCTCTGGGCAGGAGGGGCTGGTGATGCTTGAGTGTATTTTAACAAGCAAATTGTGTGTGTATGTGTGTGTGTGTGTGTTATGCGAAAGAGAGAAGTTTCTGTTACATCCTGTACTTTAAACTTTTGGATTTTCAGGGATATATTTGTGGCACAGATGAAAATCATCTGAACATTAGCTAACTGCTCTGCTGGGGACAGCTGGGTGACATCGGGCCTTCCATAGTTCGGGACATCCTTGGATCATGGGCATCAGAACTCCTGGGTCCTGTCCAAGCTCCAACTTCTACGGGCTGATGACCTTGGGCAAGTCTTCTGAATCCTCCAAACTGTGCCTTTGACTGTTGTGACCTGAGACAAGCCTCTGCTTTGATGAATTGCTGTGCTGTCCAGTAAAATGCGAAGTGAACATGGAAAGCAGGCCCAATCTCTGTGTTTCCTTCTGTATCAGGAGAGTGGGTTCTGGGGTTTCTGGGGTGATTTCCTGCCGAACACTCACATAGCAACATGGTTAATAAAACAAACAGAAGTTGGTTAGTGGTGTAACTGAAATCTGTGATTCCAGAGGCTGCCAACTCAAATGTCTGCAGGATCCAGGAGAGAGGAATAAGCTAACTGGATAGGGTGGGGTGGGGACCCTGCCAAATTGGAGGGAACATGTCCTGTCTAAGTGGAGTGGCTAGTGTTTAGTTCCAGTTGATTGAGGATATGCAGTTCGGAAGATCCTATGCTGTCAGATCTTACGTGAAATCTGATTTTTCTCAAATGACATCTGAATTTTTTTCAAGTATAGTTGATTTACAATGTTGGAATAGTTTTAGGTGCACAGTAAAGTGATTCAGTTATACATGTGTGTGTGTGTGCATTCTTTTTCAGATTCTTTTCCATTATAGGTTATTACAAGACACTGAATATTGTTTCCTGGCTCAGCAGTAAAGAATATGCCTGCCAAAGAGGAGATGTGGGTTTGATTCCTGGGTCAGAAAGATCCCCTGGAGAAGGGACTGGCAACCCTCTCCAGTATTCTTGCCTGGGAAATCCCATGGAAAGAGGAGCCTGGTGGGCTACAGTTCATGTGGCTGCAAAGAGTCTAACACGACTGAATGAGTGAACAATAACAGCTATACAGTAGGTCCTTGTTATTTATCTATTTTTATAGTAGTATTTGCTGGGGAGAAGGAAATGGCAACCCACTCCAGGATTCTTGCCTAGAGAATCCTGTGGACAGAGGAGCCTGGTGGGCTGCCGTCTATGGGGTTGCACAGAGTTGGACACAACTGTAGTGACTTAGCAGCAGCAGCAGCAGCATTTGTTAATCCCAAAGTCCTACCTTATGTCTCCCACGCTTGGTAACCTTAAGTTTGCCTTCTATGACATCTGAAAATTTTTACACTCTGGGCAGAATGCAGTATATCTGCCGTCTGGGTCTGATTGAAATGCTGTGTCTCGTGGGTAAACATCCTCCACCATCAAAGACTAGATCAGGTGTACTCCTGGAGCAGGGCCTGCTGCCCAGGCCTAGGGGATACCTGGCCAAGTTTCCATCCCACCATCTCTCACCCTGGGCCATTGTGCTTGGTTGCTGGGTTTGTCCCACCACATCTGAGCTCCCTGTGGTCAAGGCCTGGGTCTCATTCACCTTGTTCACCTCTGGGTCCTGGGGACCCACACAGGGCCTTGAACCCGCTCAGCCCTCGGGCAGTGTTTGAGGAGGAGAAAATAATCGCTGAGACATAAACCCAGTGAGGTCTTGTTGTGATTTCTGTCTGCTTTCACTGGTTCCCTCTAACCCTGGATAACATGGTGTCTGGAATTTCTTCCAACAAGAGACTCTTAGAGGACATATGTCTTTCCTGGTGACAATATGCAAGATGGTTCTTTAAAAAAGGCTGAAGTAAAGGGACAAAGGCTCAGTGGTAAAGAGTCCACCTGCAATGGAAGAGACCTGGGTTTGATCCCTGGGTCTGGAAGATCCCCTGGAGAAGGAAAGGGCAACCCACTCCAATATTTTTGCCTGGGAAATTCCACGGACAGAGGAGCCTGGTGGGCTGTAGTCCATGGGGTAGCAAAGAGTCAGATATGACTGAGTGACTAACCCACCACCACCACCACCAAAGGGGCAAAGAGCGAAAGTACCCAGGCAGAGGCAGGACACAGTCAAGGTGAGTGAGTTCTATGGAGGTGAACGCTTGCATCCTTGCAAAGGTCCTAGGTTGAACCCTAATCCCCAGTGTGGGGATGTGTGGAGCTGGGCCTTTGGGAGGTAACTAGGATTAGATGAGGTCACCGGGTGGAGTCCTCATGAGGGGATTAGTGCTGCAATCAGGAGAGAGCTGAGAGCTTTCCCCTTTTCCTTACTACTCAGACTGCTGTCTGCAAACCAGGAGGAGAGCTTGCTAGACTCGAGCTGCTGGTACTTGGATCTTGGACTGCCAGTCTCCAGAACCATGAGAACTAAATGCCTGTAGTGTAAGCACTCAGGCGATGCTATTTTGTTAAAGCAGTCAGAGGTGACTAAGAGAGTACAGAAGTGAAAGAGCCAGGGGCTGGGACACCAGAAGTTTATAAAGCAGCCGGAGCGAAGTGCTTTTGAGACCAAGGAAGGACATTCTCCCTCTGCGAGTCCTGTGTGAGCCAGCAGGGACATCCCATGGAGACTCTGGGCAAGGCGGGAGGAGCTGGGGGCAGGTGGATGGGGGGTACCCATTGGTGTGTGTTGCTGCACACCTGACACACTGCTGGGTTGAGCCTGCCCAGGCCTGCGGGCACCCAGATGGGTCTTCAGGGCACAGGAGGCCAGCGGTCACCAAAACAGGTGTGGTAAGCGGATGTGCCATGGTTTGACATCCTCATTGCTCTGCTTGGGCGCCCCTGGGCTTCCATGTTTTCCTGGAAAACTTGCTGGTCTTCAGCCCTCCGGCCTTTATGGGTGGTACCTGCTCCCACAGCGGCAGGCACTGGCCCCCAGAGCGGACTGGGCTCTGCCTTTCTTTGCAGGGATTCATTGTGCAATAACTGGTCCCAAATCCCCTCCAGGGAGGGGAGGAGGTGGTGTTTGGGAGGAGAAGGTGGAGGAGGAAGGAACTTTCTGGAAGAGGATGAAAGAAATGAAAGCTTGGTGGATCAGGAAACTCAGCCGGGGGTTGGGTCTGGGCTAAAAATCACACAGCAGGCAGGCCAGGATGCTCCGCCAGATTCCTGATGGGAATGACAGGTGGCGGTGGGGTAAGAAGGACAGAGGAGGCCAGCCCAGGGTCCTTATCTTCATCATTCAGCAAATGAGAAAGAGGAGTGGCACAGGGGGCCTTGGATCAGAACCTACCTGGTGCCCAGAGTTGCTGGGCCAAAGCTCCCCACGGTGCACAGCAGAAGGGACCAGATGCCCTGGAGGTGCGTGGCATCTTAACCACAATGGCTGGGATGATAGTGACAAGCCCACTTTACCCAGCCAGCCATGGGCACCCCAGGCCGCCTGGGTCTCACTCTCAGCTCTCATTCCCATAGATGATGAGCTCTGTGTGGGGCAATGCGGTGCTCGCCTCTCCTGCTGGGTTATTACAGAGACAGGAGAGGCTGCCTGCACCCTCCCAGGGACAAGAAGGGGTGCAGAAAGGTCAGTGCTGTGGGTCTGGTCCATGCCTGCTTTCCAGCTTCTTATGGCTGCGGACCACCCTTGTTCCTTGGATGGCAGACTCACTGCTCCGGGTTCTGCCCCATCTGCACACGGGATGGCCCTCTGTGTTGGTGTGTAACCCCCTCTACCTTTTCTCCGACAAGGATGCTTGTCACTGGACTTGTCCCACGCCGACCCACCCCAGATAAGCCAGGAGGATCTCATTTCGAGATCCTTCACTTGAGAGCATCTGCAAAGATATTTTCTCCCAATAAGTTCAACTCACAGACTATCTTCTGGGAACAAGGTGCTGTTCAGCTCACTATAGGTAAGTACTGATACACACTCCCACTTGGCAGATGAGTTGCCTGAGACTCCACTTGGCAGATGAGTTGCCTGAGACTGAGAAAAGCAAAATAAATTGTCCTCGACTTAACAGTGATAGAGCCAGAACTCAATCCAATGACTCTGACCTCAAAACCCATGTTCTTTACTTATCAAACAAACAGGTATTTCCCCTAATTTCATGTTCCCAATAATAATAGCCACCATTTATGGTATCTGGTAATTGACACACCTCTTTCCTAACCTTAGAGTCAACCCTGTATGGTGGTGGTAACTTCACCCTTGTGCAGTTGGTCACTGAAGCTGAAAAGGGGAAATGTCTCACCCATGGTCCCACAGCTGATAAGAGGCCAAGGGTGGGTTTGGACCTTGCCTGATCCATCTTCATATTGCACTCTTTCCTGCAATCTTGAGGTAGTATGTACAGAGCACTGGGAGTCCATCAGGGACTCAGCACCTGTAGCTGCTCAATGAGGTGGTGGACCTCCCGGGTGATGCTTGGTGTCGATCTCCTGGGTGATGCTTGGTGTCGATCTGTCTCCAGGTTTTGTTTCTCTCACATGATACCTCCTGGTCCACAGCTGTGAAGTGAGCAAGAACGCAGAGTGCCCATCTCAGTTGCTCCGTCTTCATGGCTGTGTGCGGTAAGCGAGTGTGATCGTTAAGTCTGAACCTCCTGCTGCGTCTGCCTGTGCCTGGGCTGTGTTCTCTGGCCAGGTCATCTGGAGAGGCCATGAACAAGCCAGATGTGAGCCATCCCATCCTCAGGACTGGATTCTGCCCCTTGGTTGCGATCACAGGCACGGTTTCAGCCCACAGGCTTTGATGCCGGCTGCTTGGTTTCAAAAAAATTATATGGAAAGTTATAAAAGAGTGATAAAGCCTTCCAGTTTCACCACGGAATGGAAAAGTTGTCCACCCAGAACCTTCAGAACCATCTTGGAGCAATTCTGAAGCTCTGCCGTCATTTTAGCTGATTCTGCAAGAATGAAATCTTGGAAAGAAGCGCTAACCTTTGGTCTCA
Organism: Bos indicus; assembly: GCF_029378745.1. Taxonomy (NCBI): domain Eukaryota; kingdom Metazoa; phylum Chordata; class Mammalia; order Artiodactyla; family Bovidae; genus Bos; species Bos indicus. Next base: position 63,924,066 of record NC_091780.1, on the reverse strand, counting down.
TATGGACAAGACAGAAAGGCGACCGCAGAGCTTCTGGGTTTCAAGACTGGGCTTGGAAACTGGATTTTCTCAGGAGTGGGGCACGTTTACATTGGTTGACTAGATCAAATTCCTTAGAATAGACATTCCTTCTCTCAGACACAATATCTTTTAGAAATTCAGAATAGAAATGTAAGCTATTTACAACCACTGTAAAATCATGCTGATGGGGAGATGCTCTGATACCATGGTCCGAAGCTGTTGAAGGTTTGGGATTCGACTGTGAATTTGCTGCTCCTGAGCTATGGGGTTTAGAAACGTCAATGTGACTTTCTGGGAATCAGCTTCCACAGGTTAAAAGTGGACAACATTGTTCTAAGTAGTGGCTGGATGTCATAACTCCATTACATAGGCTGACTCAGATTTTTTGTTAGCATTCAGCTTCCCTGGTGGCTCAGATGGTAGAGAACCTGTCTGTAATTTAGTAGACCTGGGTTCAGTCCCTGGCTTGGGAAGATCCCCTGGAGAAGGGAATGGCTACTCCATTACTCTTGCCTGGAGAATTCTATGGACAGAGGAATTTTGTTAATGTTAGCTTCATTTAATATTGTTCAATAAAGTCATCACATATCAGTTGTATATAATGCTCAAGCTTTTCTCCTGGGAATGGGTCTATTTAGGTTTCTTTGCTTTTGTTTTTTTGCATTTGCATGGTTTTATTTGTCTTGAGGGTAAGGAAATAGTGTTATCTGATAACATTCAAGATTATTAAAAATCACATGGTCATTGCCAATTTCCCAGAAATCTCTCTCTAAATCTGTTCTTTGTGAGAATATCACATCTACCAATAAGAGTCACAAGTTCTGGTTTTTGAATAATAGTTTTAATGTTAGTGTGAACTGCATTAAAAATTGATGAACTGCAGAGCCTTGGTGAGGTTGATGTTGAGCTTGGATAATTTTATTAAAAACCCTCATTTTGAAGGGACTCAGCCATACATATACATATATCCATTCTCCCCCACCCCCTTCCCATCCAGAATGAGTCCCTCACCATCCACCTGAACCTATCACAGCATTGTTAACCGGCTCTACCCCAATACAAAATATGTTTTGTGTTAAAAGCAAAAACAAACAAACAAACAAAAACACCCTCATTTTGTTCTGCTCTCTGATCTAAAAATGACATTTCATACCACCCAGGTGGGTTAGTTCCTAGGCTGCCACACATATGACAACAAACTAAGAAGCTTGTATCAACGGAACTTTGCTCCTTTGCAGTTTAGAGGCCAGAAGTCCAATGTCAAGGTACAGGGTTGTGGTCCCACCGAAGGCTCTCAGGGAGCCTCAGTTCCTGGCTTCTCCCAGTTTTGGGGAGCTCCAGGTGTTCCTTGGCTTGTGGCAGCACAACTCTGATCTGTCTCCATTTTCATAGCATCTCAAGGAGCCCTCTGCCTTCCTCCTTTAAAGACACTTGTCAGTGAATTGACTCCATATAATCAAGGATGTCTGATGGATATCAAGATCCTTAATTTCACATCATTGCAAAAGTCTCTTCGTTCAAATTAGACCACGTTCACAGGTTCCCTGTGGACACATCTCCCGAGGAGCCAGCATTCCACCACTACACTAGGTGCCTGTGGAAGGTGAAGGTGGAGACCTCTCTTTGGTCATGAGCTTAGGTGGCTTCCCTCTGCAGGCTGGCCTTCTGAGCCGACCTGTTATGTTACTTTGAGGGGACACATGCTGGCAGGAGGCACTCATCTTGCTTTTTGTTTGTCTCACTGCAGAGCTTTCTGTTAGGCAGGACGCCCACCAGGGTGGGAATTTAACAAAAGTTATATTAATGCCCAGACAAAATTGCCCCCTCCTCCAGAGTTTGATAGCATCTTGTTGCTCTGAAAGCACTTTCTTTCCTTCTTCTCATCACCTTGGAACAGGAGCAGCCTGGCTCTCTGGGGCTCTCAGACCTTTACCCGATTCCCAGTCGAGTGGAGAAAAGAACAAAGCAAGGCACCAGCGTGGAAATCAAGCCTGGCTCGTGGCTCTGAGACTGAAGACATATGTTCTGAGCCATCTTGGTCTCTGCTGGGGTTTCTTGAAGAAGCCAGGCAACTGAAGCTCATGGGCTAGCAACCTGGGGTTGGGGGACCCCAGGATTCCGGGATGCAGGACAGAGGTGGGGTTGGAAATCCGGAGCCTGTCACCCTCTTGTTCCTGCAGGTCCATGAGGGAGCAGCCTGTTTGGCACGGTTGCCGTGTTGGGCACACGTGAGGCTCTCCAAACCTAGTGCTTACAAAAAATGGCACAGCTGCTTTTCTGAAGGTGACACATTCTTGTTGTTGTTCAGTCTCTCAGACTCTTTGTGACCCTGGGGACTGCAGCACGTCAGGCTTCCCTGTCCTTCACTGTTTCCTGGAGTTTGCTCAAACTCATGTCCACTGAGTTGGTGATGCCATCCCACCATCTCACCCTCTGCTGTGCCCTTCTCCTTTTGCCTTCAATCTTCTCCAGCATCAGTCTTTTCCAACGAGTTGCTCACATATTTAAAGCAACCTGGTTACCCCTGCCCGGGTCCCACTGGGCAGGGGCTCATTCCAGCCCCTCTTGTGGCTGGGACTTGGTGCACAGCAGTTGTCCAGCGAGTGTTCACTTGATGAATGCTCCAGACCTCCTCATGGCTTTCCGATCTTGGTCCTCCCTTGGTCTCCATCAGATGGGGTTGGGTGGTACCCTTTCCTTCATCCAGAATCCCAGAGCTTCCAGCCCATCTGTATTGCTCACGGTGCCTGGCTCACCAGACTCCTCGCTTGGCTTCTAATGTGCTTCTGCTTAGCCACATATCAGGGCCCTGGGCCAGGCTTTCCCTGAAAGTCCCCATGGTTCCAGCCTCCCTCTCTGACCCGTCCTGTAATTCCCTGTGATCTAGTCTCTCTAGGAGTGCCTGTGATCTTTCCACATCCTGTCTGTTGCTGTGTCCCTACTTCTGTTCCCCGTGGCTCCATCCCCACCCCATCACCTCCCAGCTGAACTTGGAGCTGCCCCTTCAGAGCTGCAGTGTCCCCATCCTTTGGTATCTACCATTCAGACCCGTCTCCTGGGAAGCTTTCTTGGGGTCCTGCCAGACCCCACGGCAACCCCTTTTGGATAACAGGCTGCTCCACTCCCAGAAAGCCAGGAGTGAGCCTCCTGTGATCTGAGGTCTTATGTGGCTCATTCCAGCCCCTCTTGTGGCCGGGACTTGGTGCATAGCAGTTGTCCAGCTAGTGTTCACTCGGTGAATACAAGAGCCTCCTTGTGGACCCTGGAACAGGGCTGAACCTGCAGATCCCCATTCCTCTTCAGGTTCCCCCAACACTCAGGCCCAGATGTAGCCAAGGACACCCATCTGATCTTCAGCACAGCTCCTCGGTTTCCAGATGGATTTACAAAGGCTGGAGGAAAGTGGATGGACGTTTGCACAGGGTCTCAGGGACACTGCAGCCTGCAGCCCCTCAGAGTCTCTGTATATTTCTGGCTCCCTGCACCTCCCCCTCCCTGCCCCCTGCCCTGCCTAATGAACAGTGGTACCCTGGTGATTCCAGTCTTGGCCATGTCTCAGATCTGGACTGAAAGGCAGGATCCCAAGGGTCGTGAAGCCCACCCACCTGCCAGGCTGTTCCATGTGGGCTTCGGCCTTCCTCATCCCCACCCCCACTCCCATCCCCAATCCTTGGTGACTGGGTCTATTCACCAACTTCCCCTTTTAGCATCCCTCTTTCCACCTCCAAAAGTCACCCTAATTTCCCATAATGGACCATTGAGACTTGGTTATAATTCTTTCATCGTAATTGGGAGCCATACTCAAAGGCAGAGAGATGGAGATGGACAGACAGTGAGGCAGCTGGAGACACAGCCCCTGAGCCCATACACAGTGGGGTCCTTGGGAGGGAAGTTGGAATTTCTCCTGTGCCTGGCTGGGTAGAACAGAGTTAGTAACTGCAAGGTGGCGTCTGGGTCTTGATGGTGCAGCATCAGCTCAGACTAGGGCTGGCCAGCTGCGAACTGAGTGATGGGCAGGGTGGAGGGCAGCCTGGCATGCAGAGTTATCCACAGGGCCAGAAGCCAAGGGCTGCACATGCCCACCATTCCAGGGTGAAGTGGAGGAGGGCTGGGCATGGCCATGACACTAGGCGGCTGGTCTTCAGATTGAGCGGTCTCATTTGGAGAATCGCTTGCAGCCTGACACACCATGTGAGTGACCCCTGGGGCTTGCAGGGTCTGACTCTGAGACCAGCCCAGTTCCAGGCCGATGTCACCTTTCCTGGGGCACCTGCCACTTCCTCTTCACGGCCATTCTCCACACTGCATGGAGCAAGCTTGGACAATCATAAGACCTGAGCACGCTGCTCGCTGGCCTATGAGCTCACTGCTTCCCATCCACAGGGCAAGACCATCTGCCTTATCGTGTCCATGGGCCTCCAGTGTCTGCGATACAGCCTCCACCCACCACCCACCCTCCACTCCCTGAGGATGGCCTTCTTTCTGTCTCTGGAAACCCATAGCCAATCCTGCCTCTGGGCCTTTGCTTATGCCGTCTGCCCTGCTGGGAGCACCCTTCCCTTCCCCTTCTCATGGCGAATCTCCACTTACCCGCTGGGTCCCTAAATATGAAAGTCCCCTTGTATTCAGCTCTCACAGTCCTCTGTGCTTGTCCTTTGTAGATCCTAATTAAAGTCCTTGGAATTTTTTTTTTTTTTTTTTTGCTGGTAATTTGCTTCCGTGATTATTGGGTTAGCATCTGGTGCCCCCATGACCAACTGAATATCCATCCACGTTTATTGGATGCCTACTCAGTGCTGGTGACGATGCTGGCTGCAGAGGCTGCACAGAGGGGCCCTGCAAGCTCATGTGGGCGAGGACTCTGCTGGCCTTGCTCACCATAGTGCCAGGCACACCCTCGGAGCTCAGTAAATGTTTGCTGAATGACTAAATGAATGACTGAGCTCCTCAACTGTCTCAGTATGCTGGGGAGGCCCCATCAGAGGCCCACTGATGGAGACCCGAGTCTCCAATTCTGGTCCAGACACTGCAGGCTGGTATCACCTACCATCACTCAGGGAGCTACACACTTCAAGAACCCAAACCAGGTTTCTTGCCCCAAGCCCAGCATCTTTCCCCCACATCTTCCCCCAAAGTTTTGGTCTGCTTCCACCCTCACCTCCCAAGGGGATTGACAAGGGAGAGAGGGAATTGATTTCTTTTTATTTATTTTTGGGAATTGATTTATTTTTATTTATTTTTTTTGAGATGTAATTGAGATGAATTCTATTGGTTTTGGGTGTACAGCACACTGAGTCTTTATCTGTATATATTTTGAAATGATCACCACAAGCCTAGTTAATATTCATCACTGTCCAAAGTGAAATAGATTTCTTGATGTCAGTTATACATTGGTATTCACCACTCTTGCAAAAGTGATCACCTTTGAAATCTCATGCCGTGCTTCCAATCAGGTGAGTCTTTGTTCTGTCCCCCAAGAGCTGGAGGTTCAGGGAGGTCAGGTGCCAATAGAGAGAGCACTTGAACTTGAACTTTTAAAACACATGCTGTCTCTACCAGGAATTATCAATCTTCCACCCAGGGCTTCCCAGGTGTCTATAGTGATAAAGAGCCTGCCTGCCAATGCAGGAGACACAGGAGATATGGGTTTGATCCCTGGTTCTGGAAGATCTCCTGGAGGAGGGCAGAGCCACCCACTCCAGTATTCTTGCCTGGAGAATCCCATGGACAGAGGAGCTTGGCAGGCTGCAGTCCATGGGGTTACAAAGAGTCAGACAAAACTGAAGTGACTTAGCATGCACGCTTCCAGTCACTGTGTGTCCGTGGGTCTTTACTGAATAGAAATTTTATTTCTTAAAACTTAGCAGTGGTTGTAGAGGGGCCAGCCTTGTGGTCAGAGAGTCATGGGGCTGGGAACTCGTGGCCGGAACCCCGCATTGGACTGTGGCCGGGACCATTGTGCTGTGAATCGCGGGCACCTGTTCTTGGCAGGAGCCCTTCTGGGTAACCATGCATGGCTCCCCTGTTCCCCTGGCCAGGATGAAGCTGTAGGAGCTAATATATTCTGAGTCAGACCAACTGCCGCTCGTGAAGGGGGAAAAAAAAAAGACTTGCTTGAGTAACCGTAATAATTGGAAAATTATTTTGATAGCCTGAAACAATCTAATATATTACAGAATTTTATTAAAATAATATCAAATCAAATTAACTGCTATTCCATAATGAATTAGGTAACAAGGTAGGCAGATATTAATCGGCCTTGGCTTCTAGGCAGGGGAGCCCGGAATTTATTAGTTCTTGCGGCTGGCAGGAGGGCGCGGGCAGAAACCACTCTTGCCGCGGTGGAGAGGGAAACCCCTGAGACCAGCGGGCTTTTACTTTTTCTCTCCCCCTACTTTCACTTTCTAAACCATCATTAAACACTTGTATTTCTTTTATGTAGGGTCTTATGAAATTTTTAATTTTTTAATTGCTTTGTGATTTAATAATGAGGACTTTTCATTTTTCCCGAATAAGGAACGAGACAGTGATATTGAAATTTTTTCGCCTTCTCCCACCCGGATAACCTTCTCCCTTCGCCTGGTCTCTTTCATTTCCCAAGTTGAGATATGAGTACTCTAATCTCCGAGGAAGCAGGTCGCCGGGCAAACAGGCATGGGTTGCCTGGACCTTTGCTTCTTTGAAAAGGTGAGGCTGGGTGGGGGATGGTCTCCAAGAAGCCGCCGATGAGCTGGGAGGAGAGGGGAAGGATGTTGATGACTCAATGAGCTGGAGCCTCTAAATAATTCAGCCCCGTTTCACCTTTTGGGATTTTCTCAGCTCTGAGACTCCATGCTTTCCAATCGTTAAAATGTCTTCACACATGGAGAAAATGATTGTGTTAACCGTTTCATGGCACATCGGTGACCAACCTGGGATCCACCCCTCCAGGCCCTACCTGGCTGTGGGAAGCCATACCTCCGACTCCTGGGGCACATAGGTGGTGCATCCCTGGGAACCTCACAGTAACTGATGCGACTTTCAGTTGCGCAGGAAGCCAGTGGTCCTGGAAAAGCTCGCCAGCTTCAGAAACTTTGAAAAGTGACATTATTTCTCTGAACCTCAGTTTGCTCATCCATACAATGGGGATTACACATGCTTTTGAAGTCCTTATAAAGCACAGAAATATATACAAAGGGCTTCCAGGATGGCACAGCACTAAATAATCTGCCTGCCAAAACAGAAGATGAAAGAGACGTGGGGTGATCTCTGGGTCAGGAGGATCCCCTGAAGAAGGAAATGGCAACCCACTCCAATATTCTTGCCTGGAAAATTCCATGGACAGAGGAGCCCGGCAGGATACAGTCCATGAGGTCATAGAGAGTCAGACATGACTGAGCCACTGAGCATTCACACATTATATACAAAGCTCCTGATATGCAGCATTCACTCAATTAATGGCAGTTTATTCAGTGCCTTGGAGGCAGGGATGATGAATAATGATGGTTAAGCATCACCACATTGAATCTTCACAATATTCCCGGTAATACAAATGCTCTTCTCACTCCCGCTTTACAGATAAGGAAACTGAGGCTTACACTGATTGCCCAGCGTGGTCCATCCAGTAGTAAACGATGGACCTGGGTTTGGAAACCAGTGACATCTGGCAGCAAAGCTTTTCCACCACATTAAGAATGCAACGTTTTGGGACTTCCCTGGTGGGTCAATGGCTAAAACTCCATGCTCCCAAGGCAGGGGGCCAGGTTCGATCCCTGGTTAGGGAAATAGACCCCCACATGTCACACCAAAAGATCCCGCTTGCTGCAATGACAACGAAGATCCTGCTTGCCTTGACTAAGGCCCAGCACAACCAGATAAATAAGCAAATATTTTTTTAAAAAGGAATCTAATGGTTTGTGCTTTTGCTTTGGATCCTTTCTGACTTGGGTATATTGCTTAAAGGAAGCTTGGTTCTAGATCAAGGTTGAAACAGAAGATTAAACACTGGGGAACCACATACATTTTGAGTATTAAGGAAAAAATATTTCACTTCAAGGGCGAAATGTTGAGTGGAAAGAACAACACATGTCACTTTTTCCCCCCCTAACACAGGATGGCCACACACTTTGAGTTTTTTGTCTTTATTGACAAGGACTTGTCAAAGCTCTTTGACACATGTCCTGATTTAAGGAAACAGCATCTGTTCACCTGCAATATTTCACAGCGAGAGATGATCTTGTTTTTGATGGGAAGGTTGTATGGATAGAGGAGAAGGCAACTTCCTCTCAACAGTGAGGGAAGGTCGGAATTGTAAACACAGCTCAAATGCCCATGACTCTGAGGCTTTGCCTCACCCTCTTGTCCAGGAAATTTGTCACTAATCTCCAGTTTCTTTGGGTGCCAGCCTGCTGGCTTCTAGAGGGAAGACACTGCTGTGTGTGTTATCAGTGAAAAGTCACTCAGTCCTGTCTGACAGTATAGTTGACCCCATCAACTACACTGTCTATGAAATTCTCCAGGCCAGAATATTGTAGTGGGTAGCTGTTCCCTTCTCCAGGGACTCTTCCCAACCCAGGGATCAAACCCAGGTCTCCCACATTGCAGGTGATTTCTTTACCAGCTGAGCTACTAGGGAATTATCAGAGGGTCTGACAATTACATGCACCCTTTTCCTTAGCTGAGAAGCAGGCAGGGGACCCAGGACAGCATCCTAGCCCTGCCTCCCCAGATGGAGTAGCGTGATGCAAGGAAATAAATAGGAACAACTGACCAACACTGGGATATAGTGGGAACCCCCCGACATGCCCTAGGGATGCACTGAGGAGGCCCTGGGTTTAGGTCAAGGGTGGAGCTTATTTAGCAAAGGTTTAGAAATCCAGCCACGTGTTCAAGTAGCATGATTCTTCACAGAGAAGAAAGGCACAGGCTGTGTAAAAGTGGAAATGCTAGTGCCCAGAGATGAGTCCAGGACTGCAGTGGAATAACTGGTGGTTGAACACCTGTGCCTCTGTCCACCTCTCCATTTGATGGGCATAAGCCAGACTTGGGCTGAGGGTGAGCCCACAGGCATGCATGTACACACACCCACTTGCACAGAACATAAGGTCACAAGCCTGGCCTCATGGGGGTCACTGTCTATTGGTGGTAATTTAAGATGATTTAAGGTGGGAGGGGATCAGGACCCCCCTCCCCACTTTTTGGCCTCAGTTCAGTTCAGTCGCTCAGTCGTGTCCGACTCTTTGTGACCCCATGGACCGCAGCATGCCAGGCATCCCATCCATCACCAACTCCCAGAGCTTGCTCAAACTCATGTCCATCGAGTCGCTGACACCATCCAACCATCTCATCCTCTGTTGTCCCCTTCTCCTCCTGCCTTCAATCTTTTCCAGCATCAGGGTCTTTTCAAATGAGTCAGTTCTTCACATCAGGTGGTCATAGTTTTGGAGTTTCAGCTTCAACATCAGTCCTTCCAATGAATAATCAGGACTGATCTCCTTTAGGATGGACTGATTGGCTCTTTTTTGGCCTAGTGGGCGGATACTTTTGGCTCAGTAGGGGTGGGGGTTGAAGGGTATTCTGGAGGAAGGGAGAAACAGGGTGGAGGTCCCCAAGCAATGTCAGTTTAGAAGGCAGAGGGGTCAGATTCCAGCCTGGCATGAAGTCCAGGGCATCGGTCTCTACCCATTCCTCTCTAGAGGCCAAGACCCCTTCACAGTCACCCCCCGAAGAGGCAGCCATGGAGGTAGGCACAATACTCTTTAGTGAACCATGGAGACCTGAGTACCTATTTTTCTTTTCTTTTTAAAAACTTTTTATTTGTTTATTTGGCCACACTCTATTCCATTCAGGGTTTTAGTTCCCTGACCAGGGATTGAACCAGTGCCCTCTGTAGTGGAAGTGCAGAGACACTGAACCACCAGGGAAGTCCCCCCTGAGTATTCATTTTTCTGCTTAGGATAAGATGGAAAACACCTCCCCAGACTTGCTGCCTCCCCCAGTTCCGGCTGCCTTCCAGTACAGAAGGTGTGGTCAGGGGGATGCATGATGATTTTTAATTCCTGGAGCACGAAAAAAGCAAAGCCTACAGGGCAAAAGGTAAAACTCAAATAAAGTGAGCAAGGAGTTGTTTCCACCAGTGGCAGATAAAGCCAGAGGAGTTCATTTGTTTAGAAGCTAGCTTTTCACCCTGTCTGAAGATTCTTAGCCCTCATCATGAGGATCCATTTCCTTTCACATTGAAAGGGTCTCACAGCTGACATTCCAGGGCCAGTGGAGAGAGAGGAAGGGGTGCAGTTGAGTTGCCCAGATGAGCTCATTTACGTGGGATGAAATTATAGCAGGAATGGGAAAATAAATCAGAGGTGTTTGGGGTTTCCTGGTGGCGGCAGTGGCGGGGGCGGGGGGTTGGGGACAGGTGGTGCAATGGTAAAGAATACGTCTGCCAATGCAGGAGATGCGGGAGACCTGGGTTCCTTTCCTGGGTTGGGAAGATCCCCTGGAGGAGCAAATGTTAACCTGCTTCAGTATTCTTGCTTGGGAAATCCCATGGACTTCCTGGGAGGAAGGAGCCTGGCGAGCTATAGTCCGTGGGTTTCCAAAGAGGCGGACCTGACTGAAGGACTGAGCACTCAGCAAACGTCTTTGTGCGGCAGTAAACATTTTGCTTGGTGGATCAGGGGATTGGATACGGGTACCTTAACTAGCCGGCATGAAACTAGCATGACCATCACTACATCACCTGCAGAATGAGCCCTGCCACTTTGGGGACATATTCCTTTCATGCCCCTTGACCAGTGCCTGGAAAGAGTTCATGAAGCAGAAAAAGAGGTGATGGTGTTCTGTTCACCTCTGTGCATGGTCGTGGCTTTTAACAATTGTGAGATGGAAGCAGAGAAAAGAGAAGTGGCCTCCATGCCAGTAGTGATGCTCTGTTTGATGTAAATTCCCTTTTGGTCAGCCATGTTTTGTAAAACTGATGAACATTGAGTCAATTGTCTCTTGCTTAATAACTATAAGACAGATAGGAAACTTATTATTTTTTTGGTTACTGATAGTAATTAATTTAAAACATCGTTAGTATATTAAAATGAAATGCAGACATGTTACAGAGTAGAATGCAATATTCATGCAACATTTTAAGATCTGTGAGACTTCACACAGAAATTTTATGCTTGTAATGGATTATGTGGGGCTGGGCACCAAACCACCCCTGCCCCACTTGTTTCCTAGATACAAGGAATTCATTTATGAAAAACCATAAAGACTTCGAATTAAGAGGATTTTGCAACCATCTAGGTGAGAGACATTCTTTTTTAGATCAAGTGAGAATACTGTCTTTCCAAATTCACAGAAAGCTTGGGGTCTAAAGGGTCTGAATTAGTGTAGTGGTCAATTAAATGAAATTTTTTATTTGCCCGATTAGGCAACAAGGAGATAATGTTGGGGCTACAAGAAATGATCACCACTCACCTGGTCTTCCAAAGAGGGCTCGGTCCACAGGCAGCTGAATTCAAATCCACACGGAAGAACTTTTCGGGGTCTGAGCTGCATAGGCAAAGTCAATTTTGTGCATTTTTATCCTGGTTTGGATATAAAATGCAACCCAAATGAAGTGAACGCCTCTCTTGTGGATAATTGCTTCCAAAAGAATGAGTACCAAACAACCCCCTTGGTGCTTACATGGGAAAAGATAATAATAAAAAGGATTTAAAATTAAGGACAAAAAGAATAAAAGGGTAGATAAAATCTGAGATGCATCGGAGGGAAGATAAAGTGACTTTTGGCAGCGACTTGAATAGAAGCTCTGCTTCAAAAGTCATCTCGCTATGGTATCAATCTGGGCAGCTTTACTAAACCTCACGAAGGCGTACTTCTCTGTTATTATTTCGGTTAAAAAGGAGCCATACAAAACATCAGAAATGGCTGAAACTAGTCATTGCCCATTATTCTGTGTTTCCCATTTCCATCAGTGGGCAAGGAGAGATCCTCCTGTTTAACCCATTTTGGAAAAGATTATGAAATGGACTTTCATTTTCCAAATCCGGCTCCAGGCCACCCCAGTATGATCAGCTGGGTGAACCTGTGGGGAGACTGGACAGGGTGTTGGGGGGAGACTTCAGGAGCCAGAACTGAAGCAGTAGCAGCCATATTTGCTTTTTAAAAATTGGAGTATAATTACTTTACAATGCTGTGTCAGCTTCTGCTGTACAAAGTGAATCCCTATATGTACACATATATCCCCTTCCTCTTGGACCTCCCTCCTACCCACCTCCCATCCCACCCATCCACGTCATTACGCAGCACCAAGCTGAACTCCCGGTGCTCGGCAGCAGCATCCTGCCAGCTATCTATTTGCCATGTGGTCGTGCATATACGTCAGTCCTGTTCTCCCAGCTGGTCCCGTCCTCCTCTGCACCCCCTACCATGTCCACATGTTCCTTCTCTTCATCTGCATCTCGATTCCTGCTCTGGAAACAGGTTCATCCGTACCACTTTCCTAGATCCCACATAGATGCGTTAATAGACAACATTTACTTTTTTGCTTTCTGACTTACTTCATTCTGTGTGATGACAGACTTTAGGTCCATCCACGTCTCTATAAATGATCTTATTTTGTTCCTTTCGGTGGCTGTGTGCTATTTCATTGTATGTGTGTATTACATCTTCTGTATCCACTCATCTGTCATTGGATATATAGGTTGTTTCTATGTCCAGGCTGTTGTAAAGAGTGAAGAGCAGCTGCTATAGTTTGTCCCAAGCCACAACGGAAGGTCTTGTTACCTGGGCTTTACTGGAGCTAGTAGCTACTAGCATATGTTGATTTGCAGGGAAAGAAATGGAGGGTCAGGGAGAGGAGATGTGTCTGTGGTCGCCAGTGATAGTGAGTAGAATTCCCATGTGGTGCCTGCCTCCTGCTGGCTCCTGGAACAGGGAAGGGGGCCAGCCAGGTGCTCAGGATGCTCTCCATCCTTGCTCCTTCCCGTCTAGAGGAAGCCCACCTTGCAGCCAGCAGTGGCCTTGGGGAAACCTAGAGGGAGATGCTCTAACATCTGGGTATGGAGCAAAAGCTGCTTTTGTTCAGAGTAACTGCTGTCTGGCAGGCAGACAGATTGTTTACCACTAGCGCCACAAATGCTTCTGAACTGTGGTGCTGGAGAAGACTCTTGAGTGGGGAGCAAGGAGATCAAACCAGCCAATCCTAAAGGAAATCAACTTTAAGTACTCATTGGAAGGACCAGTGCTGAAGCAGAAGCTTCAATACTTTGGCCACCTGATGTGAAAAGCTGACTCATTGGAAAAGATCTTGATGCTGGGAAAGACTGAAGGCAGAAAAGAGAAGGGGGTGACAGAGGATGGTTGGATGGCATTACTGACTCAATGGAGACAGTGAAGGACAGGGAAGCCTGGTGTCTTTAAGTCCATAGGGTCTTAAAGAGTTGGACATGACCGAGAGACACCAAACAACAAACTGCTGTCTGATGGGAACCTTATTCACCTCATCTGCAAAATGGAAGCAATGATTTCTCCTTCTAGACTTTGGAGACAAAATGAGAAAGCTCTTTGGAACACGGTTTGCAAATGATGAAGATGGGTCATTGGACATTATTATTTTTAAAAATTCTTCATTTATGTGGATGCAATAGCCCTGGTCACAATAGATGCTCTTATTTCTTTGGGGAAAACAGAAAACTTAAGTAAGTGAGCTACTTCTTAGAACAAGGGACATTATCTAGAGTCTGTTAACAAAGACACACCAAGGGGCAAAAAAAAAAAAAAAACAAACAAAGGAATCTATGGCTGTATATTTGGCTTGGGCTGAAAAGAATTCCAGAAAAACATCTATTTCTGCTTTATTGACTATGCCAAAGCCTTTGACTGTGTGGATCACAATAAACTGTGGAAAATTCTGAAAGAGATGGGAATACCAGACCATCTGATCTGCCTCTTGAGAAACCTATATGCAGGTCAGGAAGCAACAGTTAGAACTGGACATGGAACAACAGACTGGTTCCAAATAGGAAAAGGAGTAGGTCAAGGCTGTATATTGTCACCCTGCTTATTTAACTTCTATGCAGAGTACATCATGAGAAACGCTGGGCTGGAAAAACACAAGCTGGAATCAAAATTGCTGGGAGAAATATCAATAACCTCAGATATGCAGATGACACCACCCTTATGGCAGAAAGTGAAGAGGAACTAAAAAGCCTCTTGATGAAAGTGAAAGAGGAGAGTGAAAAAGTTGGCTTAAAGCTCAACATTCAGAAAACTAAGATCATGGCATCTGGTCCCATCACTTCATGGCAAATAGATGGGGAAACAGTGGAAACAGTGTCAGACTGTTTTTTGGGGGGGGGCTCCCAAATCACTGCAGATGGTGACTGCAGCCATGAAATTAAAAGACACTTACTCCTTGGAAGGAAAGTTATGACCAACCTAGATAGCACGTTGAAAAGCAGAGACATTACTTTGCCAACAAAGGTCCATCTAGTCAAGGCTATGGTTTTTCCAGTAGTCATGTATGGATGTGAGAGTTGGACTGTGAAGAAGGCTGAGTGCCAAAGAATTTATGCTTTTGAACTGTGGTGTTGGAGAAGACTCTTGAGAGTCCCTTGGAGTGCAAGAAGATCCAACCAGTCCATTATAAAGGAGGTCAGTCCTGGGTGTTCTTTGAAACGAATGTCACTAAAGCTGAAACTCCAGTACTTTGGCCACCTCATGTGCAGAGTTGACTCATTGGAAAAGGCTCTGATGCTGGGAGGGATTGGGGGCAGGAGGAGAAGGGGGTGACAGAGGATGAGATGGCTGGATGGCATCACCGTCTTGATGGACGTGAGTTTGAGTGAACTCTGGGAGTTGGTGATAGACAGGGAGGCCTGGCGTGCTGCAGTTCATGGAGTTGCAGAGAGTCGGACATGACTGAGCAACTGAACAGAATTGAACTGAACTGAAGTAGCTTAAACAACAGAAATTTATTGCCTCACAGTCTGGAGGCCAGAACCTGAGATCACACTGTTGGCAGGGCTGTGTTCCCTCTGAAGGTTCTCAGCAAGGACCTGCTTAAGGCCTCTCCCAGCTTCTGCCAGGTTCTTGGCTTGTGGTGACATAACTCCTCTCTTTGCATGGCCTTCTCCCATGCTTGAGTCTGTGTCCGAATTTCCCCTGTTATAAGAACATCAGTCACATTGGAGAAGGGGTTCATTCTACTCTAGGACAACCTCATCTTAACTGATTACATTTGCAATGACCTTATTTTCATACAGGCTTCGCTGGTGGCTCAGATGGTAAAGCATCTGCCTAAGATGCAGGACATCCGGTTTCAATCCCTGGGTCAGGAAGATCCCCTGGAGAAGGAAATGACAATCCACTCCAGTATTCTTGCCTGGAAAATCCCATGGACTGAGGATCCTGGTAGGCTACAGTCCATGGGGTCGCAAAGAGTCAGTCACGACTGAACGACTTCACTTTCACTTATTTTCATACAAGGTCACATTTTGAGGTTCTAGGGGGTTACAATTTCAATATATAACACAATTCAACCCTTCTCAATGATCAAAATAAAACTAAGCAATCTAGATGTCCATGAACAGAGGAATGGATAGAGAAGTTGTGGCACGTACATACGATGGAATGCTACACAGCCCTAACAAGGAATGAATATGAATCAGTTGTAGTGAGGTGAATGTACCTAGAGCTTCTTATACAGAGTGAAGTAAGTCAGAAAGAGAAAAGCAAATATTGTGTATGAATGCATATATGCAGAATCTAGAAAAATGGTGCTGATGAACCTGTTTCTAGGGCAGGACTAGAGACAGACATAGAGAATGGACTTGTGGCCATAGTAGGGGAACGGGAGGGTGGGATGAACTGAGACAGGGACATTGACATATATACACGACCATGTGTGAAATAGCTAATGGGAAGTTGCTATATAACACAGGGAGCCCATCCTGGTGCTCTGTAATGACCCAGAGGGGTGGGAGTCTCAAGAGGGTAGGTAGGTGTATACATATATATATGTAATATATACATATATACTATATATTACATATATATTTATATAGTTATGGTTGATTTGCATTTTTGTATGGCAGAAACCAACACAACATTGTAAAGCAATTATCCATCAATTAAAAAAAAAGTCCCTGCAAACTTTAGTCCTCTTTTAGAGATTTCCAGCTTCTTTTAGCTTACCTAAATGCCATGTAGGAAGAAGCCTGTTTTATACATTTTCCCTTACATTTAAATTATTTTTCATTTAATTCTAATTTTTTTACTGAGATTAAATGCAGAGTGTGGTAATTTTTTTTACAGGTATGCAAAAACCTGCATGATCCATATTTCACAAAGATGGAGAAATTTCATCGTCTCATAGAGATCTTTGTGTCTCCTCCCAGTCATTTCTCCTAGGAAACAACCAGAGCTGGTAAAGTTTCCTTTATTGTAGATTACCTTGGCCCATTCCAAAACTTCTTCTGATTGGAATTATGTAGTAAGTATGCTTTTGAGCCTGTTATTTTCACCGAGTGTAATGTCTTTGCATTTTACATGTTGTTGCATTTATCCAGTTTGCTCTTTTTTGTTGCTGGATTTCTGTTGTATGGACATCCCAGAGTTTGTTTATCCATTCACCTGTTCAGGGACACTTGGATTGTCTCCAGATTTGACTATTACAAGTAAAGCAGCTATGACCATTCACATGTGAGTGTTTATATGCAAACTGACATTTTAATTTCTACATCTAAGAGCAGCATTTCAGAACCATGGTGTGACTGTAGCTTCAATCTCAGAGGAAACTGCCAAATGGTTTTCCAAAGTGGTTGGGCCATTTTACATTCCCACCAGCAACAAATACGAGTTTTGGTTACTTGAAATCCTTTCTAGCTTTTGTTCCTGTCAGTCCTTTAACTTCAGCCCTTCCATGTTTGTATCTCATTATAATTTTCATTTTCATTTCCTTGATGCATAATAAAAGCCACTGTAGTCAAAGCAATGTTGGTGTAAAGATAGACACCTACACTGTTGGAACAGAATAGGGAACCTAGACATAGATGAACACTTACATGGTCAATTGATGTGCCATGGATGACAAAACAAGTCAACAGAGAAAAGTCCTTTCAAAAAAGGCGTGGAAGCAACTGGATATCCGCATGGAAAACAAAGTTGCTTGACCCTCACCTTACACCATTTGGGAAATTAACTCAAGATAGGATTAAATGTCAAAGATATGATCTTGGGTCAGGGAAACATATTTTTTAACAGGACATAGCCCAAAAGTTAAATATAAAAGGAAACACTGACAAACTAATCTTCCTCAAAATGAAACACCTCTGCTTGTCAAGAAAATGAACAGGCAAGCTGCCAACTGGGAAAAAATACTTGGAAAACATATTAATATAATATCTGCAAAGAACTGGTTGCCACCCTATATAAAGATCCTCCAGAAATCAATAAGAAAAAGACAAATAACTCAATAAAATGTCCAAAATACTTGAACCAGTATTTCACGAAAAGTTATTGAATGGCCAAAAGCTCATAAAAAAAGTTTATCAGGGATATATGTGACTCTTTATTTCTTAAAACCAGGGTATTCCTGGCTTGTTTAACCATTACATCACTGGTGTTGTGTAGGGTGAAGGCTCAGATTCTTGGTCTTGATCCCTGGGTGTGAGTAACAGCTCCATCACTGAAAGCCCTGTGAGCTTTAACAGCAACTTAACCCTCCATGCTTCAGCCTCCCCAGAAGAAAAACAAAACAAAACAAGAATCTTGCTGGTTGGTGGGATCCTGTGAGTTAATATCACAACGTGCTTAGAACATGCTTGGCAGGCAGTGAAGGCTACATATATGTTATCTATTGTCACCGAACCTTCTTCCTGAAGGCTAATGTTTATCCATACTGCCCCCGAGAAACAGGGTTCCACAGAACCCCCAGCAAAACACAGCCCTGGCAGGAAAGTCAGCGTGGGAAGAACCGAGGATTCTTGAGGTGAGGATGAGTATTCATGTGTGAGGATGAGGAAGGTGCCACCTCCTAGAGCCTCTGCTGCCCCTGGAGACTCTAAACCTTGTGATCCCTGAGGGTTCTCACAGGAGGAAAAAGGTAGGGTGTGCCATCAAGTGCGGGCACCCCTGTCTTGTTCAGGACAGTTCCCCCCAAGCCTGGAGCCGTGTTGGGCACTCTCAGCAAATGCTGACCGAATGAACACACTTCTGAACTCCAAGCTTTGCAGTGACATCAGCCCACTGAGGCTGGGTCCAGGAATTAGTCATTTAGACTCAGGGCTCACGGGAGTAGGGCCACCCCATGCAGCATTCCTTGAAGCATTCCTGGCTCCACCACCTCTGCAGTTGAACTTGGAGGCAATTACAGGAATGAAATGGCCAAACAGCCACTGTCCCACCAGCAGGGATTATCGGGGTTTAGCAGTTTTCTGTGTAAATGGCCTCCGTGTGGAGAGGATTGCACTGCCTGGAAATTTGGAGTCTGGACGATTCCAGTAGAGACAGAGCCAAAATCAACATGCAAAAGCTCCTGAGGCCCAGTTAGCAGGTCCGTGGGTCAGTGAATACGGAGCCTGCAAGATGCAGCTCGTGAAAACAGAGCTCCTCATCATCCACCCAGACCTCCTCCACCTCTCCTCCTCCCGTCTTTCTCTGTCAGATTTCCCCCACATCTCTGTTTTCTCAACTGCTTACATCTGACTACATACCAGATCCTGCCGAGGGCCATCCATACCTCTCCTTGTGCCCAGTTCTCTCCAATGCCTGGCCATTCCCTGGTTCAGATTGCCATTGTTGCTGTGACCTCCTAGGGGACCCTGGACCATAGTCTCCAGCCCGTCTTCCCCACCAGACCATCCTCCGGACTACTTCTGGGTTATACCTCCTGAAAGTTAACATTTTATGTCTCTCCAGTATTGAGAGATGTCTCTCGCTGGATGCCTTTTGGTGCAGACATGGGCCCCGATCCTGTTCTCCGGACTGGCGGCTTCAGGATTACCTGGGGGCATTTACTAGACCCGTCATTTCTCAGCCCCAGTCCACGCACTGTGGAGAAGAATCTCTGTGGGTGGCAGCAGGGCCTTGGATGAACACAAAGTTCTCCAGGAGGATCAGAAGTGAGGCCACGTCAAAGAGACGCTGGCCTTGAGGTTAATCTTTTAACTCTTTTGAGTTCATCTTTTATCTTCTACCTCCTACCCACTTTCTTACCCTAGGGATGTTTAAATTCATACCTTTCTTGGAGCAAGATAGACACTTTCTTGTTACTATGCTTTTGTACCTGCTGTTCCCTTGGTCTGGAATTTCCTTTACATCCTACAGTTTGCAAATTCTTACTCTTTCCTCAGCTTACCTGTATGAGTTTTCTATCACTCTGAAAGAAAAAACAGCTGGAGATATGCAGCTGGTTACAAGACACTGTACTGGTTTTGTGAGTCAAGGGACTGGGTATGGCTTAGCTGGTCATCTGCTGAGGGTCCCCGAAGGCTTCTATCAAGATGTCACTCAGGGCTGGGGGCTTATCTGCAGGCTGAACTGGGGAGGATGTTTTTCCATTCCTGTGTTAATGCAGCACCTAGTTCCTCACCACTGGGGGACTGGGAGCTTCAGTTCCTTGCTGAGCATCCGATGAAGTCTGTCTTTGGTTTTCAGAGTCTGCCTGTAGTTCTTTGTCCATGGGGTTTCCCAGCATGGCTGTTTGCTTCCTTACAGTCAGCCGGAGAGGGAGAGAGACTCCAGCAAAGAGACTGCTGTAGTCTTACATAACTTAATCAGGAAATCACAGCATCCTTACTTCTCATAAGCTTTGCCATATTCTATTGACCAGAAGCAGCCATGGTCCCAGAAACACCCAGGGGAGGAGATCATATACAGTGTGTGGGCAGCAGTAGGTAGGCACTGTATGGGCCACTTTAAGAGTCTGTTTGCTACAATCCTGCTAAAAAGTCACCTCCTCCCTGAAGCCTTCCCAGATGATCCTGGGAAGGCCTAGCTGTCCACTCTTCCAGGTTTCCATGGCAATGTGTTTCACATGACAATGTGAACCTTCCGGGTTTCACAAAGCATTGGGAATTGTCCGGTCTCAGCTCGCATCTGAAGAAGACACTTGGAAACAGTTTGGAGAGTTTTCCCCCTTTGGATTACTTTTTTTTTTCTTCCAATTCTCATATCTCACATTTGTCTGCACAATTTTAAATAAAGTCCTTTGTCAATCAGTGTTTGTGGTTATCTGCCATAAATAGTTCATTATCAAGGAGATATATTTGTAAACAGGGGTTCCTGACCCTGCCAAGCCTTCCTATTCTCCTTTCTCAGATTTTGGGTCTCTATGAAACTGGATGTGTAAGTCAGGCTTGGCAGCGGGGTAGTCTGTCTTGGACAATGGATGAGCTCTGAAACTACAGACCAAAATGCTTGTGAGTATGAAAGAGAAGGTCAAGGTCAAAGCACCTCGTGCTCGCTACCCCTTTGTCTCTCTCTGCCTCTTTCACACTCCCCTGAAGCCTGTCTCCCCACTCTTCAAACATTTCTTAATAATCTGTAATTTCATGAAAGGGATAAAGGATACAGGGAACCTCGAAGGTAACTGGATTTACATATGAATGTTGCATTTTCATTTTAATTTTGACGAAGTGTAAAGGTTGCTAATAAAAGCATCATTACTGCCTCACCATCTCTTTGATGGACTTTGGAACAGATTGCTAAGATACGGAGACAAGTCCCGGGGTTACCAGTTTCACCAAGAGCTATCGTTCATCCTTTAACAAAAAACAAAACATCATGACAATTTTTTAAAAAAAAGTATTAAAAGAGAAATGACGTTATTTTCAAGCAAGTTATGGCCACTGTGAGTACTTCACAGAGGAACCGACTCTGCTGAGGATTTTGGAGAAGGATCTGTGCTTGCCGAAACTCATGGGCGGTCACATGGCTGGGTCTTTTGAAGGCCACCAAGAGTCTCTGATGCTTTTTATGAGGTGATCTTGGATCAGCCCTGGGGGTAGACAGACCAGAAGCTGAGCAGTCTTGAGGTCTGAGCTTAAATCTTGGCTTCACTGTAGAGATAATATTAAGGAGGTAGAATCAGAAGGACAAGTTGAACAATGAGACGTGAGGTATAGGGGAGAGAGCAGGGAACAGGATGATGTCCAAGCGTACCTGGTCCAGGGACATCTCTGCTAGGGTGAGAGATAAGCAGGGTGTTTGATGTGGAACAGGCTGGTGAGCTGGTTGCCTGCCCCTGGGTTTGGAGACAGTGATGCCGGATCCTTGGCCAGTCTTCAGTTTGATACTAGATTGAAAGTGAAAATTGCTCAGCCATGTCCGACTCTTTGCGACCCCATGGACTGTATAGGCCAGAATCCTGGAGTGGGTAGCCTTTCCCTTCTCCAGGGGCTCCTCCCAACCCAGGGATCAAACCCAGGTCCCCCATATTTCAGGCGGATTCTTTACCAGCTGAGCCCCATGGGAAGCCCAAGAATACCGGAGTGAGTAGCCTATCCCTTCTCCAGCTGAACTTCCCTTCCCGACCCAGGGATTGAACCAGGGTCTCCTGGCTCATTCTTTACCAACTGAGCTATTAGAGAAGCTTGGCCAGTCCTCAATCTGACATGCCTGAGTGACTAACACTTTCACTTTCAATCTGATACCAGCTTGCTGTGTGACATTCAGCAAGTCACGTGTCCTCTCTGGGCCCCCATGAGACCAGTGGCTTTTCACCTGTGCTCTGGTGAGCCCCCAGAATCCTGTGGCGGGATGTGGGTGTCCTCTGTGTCTGCAGGTATCTCTGCACACCTTCAATCAGAGCGGCTCTGCTTGTACCTGTTCCATGTAAGATTTCATCTGAAGAAAGATTTTTGTGGATTAAAAGAAACACAGAAAAGCGGTGGCTGGATAATCTCTGAAGACCCTTCTATGATTCTCTATTTAAAAATAATTAGATGGTTTGCATCAATAGGTGAAGCTTCCTGTGTCATATCTGAGTGCATGTGTGTGTGTGTGGTTTTTACAGCTAAAGTCTGCTTTTCTGCTGGCTCATATTAGCATCTCAGAGCTGTTTTGTCTTTATTCTTATCTGATCTTCTAGGGGCAATGGTTCTTAAATGCTGGTATTATGTTTACGAGTTTCAATTTTCACCTCTATTAGTTTTTTTGTTTGTTTCAGTTATATGGAGCCAGGATCTTTTGAGTCTCTTTGTTGTTTAGTCGCTAAGTCCTGTCAGACTCTTTTGCAACCCCATGGATTGTATGCAGCCCGCCAGGCTCCTCTGTCCATGGGATTTCCCCGACAAGAACACTGGAGTGGGTTGCCATTTCCTTCTCCAGGGATTTTCCTGACCCAGGGATCGAACCCACGTCTCCTTTTCTGGCAAGCAGCTTCTTTACCTCTGAACCACCAGGGAAGCCTTCTTTTGAATCTCTAGAGATGGAGATTTTTAGGACTTGGGTTCCAATCATCAACAGCTTTCACTGTTTCAATGTCCGGTTGCTAATTAAATTGGTTTGTTTTCTCTGATCACTCCTGAAGAGTTCGTAGTTCCTGTAAAAATAGTCTAGTCCAACTTGTCTTTACCCAGGGTAACTGAGGCCCTGAAAGATCTATGAAGTGACCGGCCATGAATCCCACCCACGTTAACACTGTTCCAGGGCCACTGAGCCCTAGGTCTCTCTTACAGTCGATCTGTGACTAATTGCGTGCGAGTGTCAGCTTAAAGTACCTCTAGCAATTCCTTATCCAAAGTAAAGAATCCCTTTATTTTGCAAAGGGTCACCCTTCCATTATGTGCTGGAGCTTACTTGCTAATTACATTATGAGTCATCCTAGTAGAACATAAGTAGCTCACAAATATTTCCATCTGCATTATTCCTTTTATTGGTAAGATGTGGGGCTGGCAATCAAGAAACCTGGATTTATATATATATGTATGTATGTATATATATATATGCTTGATGTAAGGAATCACTTCCTTTGATTAATGCCTAATTTTTTCTTGATTAGAAGAGTAAATAGATATTCATTATGGAAAATACGGCAAAGATTGAGAAGCTTACAATCACCTCTCATCCTGCCACCCATTGATTAAAAGCTTACCATTTTAGTATATCATTGTAGTCACTTTGCTGTGTATGTATGCTATATGTATACTAATGAACATTACTTTTAATGGACCATTTTTATTTGCTTACCATTCAGTCTCAAGCATTTACTCCTGTTTTTCCTAACTAAGTGCCAGCTTTCTAATAACCACTGTCCAAGGGTGGATTGGACCCCCTGAAGGACAGGGAGAACTTAACAACCGAGTGTGTACATGGAGGATACGTGACTCCTGGACAGGAACATCAAGGTACCTCTAGGAGCAGATGGAGGGTTGGGGCAGGTCTTGGTCTGTGCCCTGCTGGCCACTGCGTTCCTCGGGGCTCATGAAGCCTTAGCCACCATCCCCTCCTCGAGAAACTCGCACTGAGGCTGCACGCTTGCAGTCTTGCCCCACCTCCCCAAGGAGGAAATCACATTCATTCTCCTATATGCCAAGGATGCCACAGGCAGAGCCTGGAAAGAAATGAAAGTCCCCCAATGTAATTTATAGATGGCCATCCTTTAGAACAGGGCACGTTGAACCCAGTCCTCCAAACCAGAAGCACTTATGTAAGTTGCATTCCTACCAAGTGGAAGCCCTACCTAAGTTACTCAGTGCCTCTAAGACTAGTAAACAGTCTCTCCAAATAAGGAAGTATTCCCTGGTGGCTCAGATGATAAAGAATCTACCTACAATGCAGGAGACCCAGGTTCAGTCCCTGGGTGGGGAAGGTCCCCTAGAGAAGGGCATGGCAACCCACTCCAGTATTCTTGCCTGGAAACTCCCCTGGACAGAGAGGCCAGACTGGCTATAGTCCATGGAGTTGTCAAGAGTCAGAGACAACTTAGGAATTAAACCACCACCACCAGAGAAGGAGGGGCTTGCCTGGTGGCTCAGATGGTAAAGCATCCGCTTGCAATATAGGAGACTCAGGCTCGATTCCTGTGTTGGGAAGATCCCCTGGAGGAGGGCATGGCAACCCACTCTAGTACTCTTGCCTGGAGAATCCCATGGACAAAGGAGCCTGGCAGACTATAGTCCACAGAATTGCAGAGTCGGACACAACTGAAAACGCTTAACACGAGCACACATACACACACCAAAGAGGAAATTTATGTTTACCAGGGATGTGCAGCGTCCAGACATTTTACAAGTGACTTACCCATCCTCAAGACACCTCTGCTTGATGGAATGACCACCCTATGACAGATGAAATGGCTGAGGCTGACAGGTTAAGGAATTGGTCCAGAGCCACCCCAGTGCGTCCCGGTGGAGCTGAGATTTAAACCCGCCGCTGTGTAGCTCTGAATTCTGTCCTGTCATCTCTGGGCTGGCAGGACTGAACTAGCAGAAGTGAGTCCCTTGCTCCAAATTTTCTGCATACACCCCACTGGGCTCACATGGAGGTGATGAGGAGTAGCCTTATTTTTTCTTCAACTTTTCTTGGATCAGTAACGTCAGGAGACCAACCCAAGTCACGGGGCAGGGAGGAGTTAGGAGGAGTACGTTTGGGGCTGCAGTGGCTTCGTTGGGCAGGGGAAGAAAGGTAAGGTGGCTGACCACCTTCAGTCTGCACCTAGACTTGAATCAGTGTCCCAGGGACACCATAGTTTGGCAGTTGGGAATAATAACTTTGGGGCACACAGATGTACAAAGTTTGGGAAGCATGGCACGGCTGCTCTGAGGTTGAGATGCTAAATGTGCAATTGATGATTAAACATCCGGTCTCTGTCTCCTGTCTTCCTACCCTGGACGCTGAATGGCTGGAGATGTTTCTGCAAGCTGAGCAGTGCCCAGCAGCTGAGTTTTCCTTGTTATCCCTGGGGTCTTGATGGGACTTGCTGATGATGGAGAGGCTGCCAGTCTGGACTGCTCACTTCTTGGACAGGCGCTTAAAGCCTCTCCCCTCTCTAAGGCACCTGGGCGTAGGGAGAGCTCTCGGTTTGGACCCAGGAGGCTGAAGTTCACATTCCTGCTTGGTGACTCTCCATCTCTGTGGCTCTGGGCAATTTATATCACCTCCTGCTTGTCAGATTCCTTGATGGGGCAAATACCCACCACATAGAACCGCCATGAGAACTCCCCACGATGACTATAAAGTGCTTTGTAAACCTGAGCTTACCACACAAATGTGGTTAGTATTATACTTATCAGTCCTTTTTGCTCCTGCCAGAGAGAAAATACACACATACACACACCAGAGAGAAAATACACACACACACACACACACGCACATACACACATACACCTCTCATTGTTTCACCTTTACGCCTCCAGCTTTCCTGGTTTCAGATTTTGGTTCCTACCGACTCTTCTCCTGGAATAACATTCACTCCTTAAATGCTACTTAGCTTTCTTTTTTTTTTTTTAATTATTTGATTTTGGCTGTGCTGGATCTCATTCCTGTGTGGGTTTTTCCCTGGTTGCAGAGCGTGGCGGCCCACTCTAGTTGCGCTGCATGGTCTTCTCATCGTCATGGTTTCTCTTGTTGGGGAGCACAGGCTTTGGGGAGCACCGGCCTTAGTAGCTGTGACACACGGGCTTAGTTGCTCCACGGCATGTGGGGTCTTCTTGGACAAGGGATCGAACTGGTGTCGCCTGCATTTTCAGGCGGGTTCTTTACTGCTGAGCTGCCGGGGAAGCCTGCTGCTTAGTTTCCAAGGCTGCTTCCTCTGTGACGCCTGCCTGGGTTGCTGCTGTTCACAAAGGGATGGACCAAGATTTGGATTAGGCATCAGGATCTCTGACTCTTCATCCTGGGTAAGCTGCTTCATTGACACTCATTACCCATGAGGTCACTCACCCATTCACCCATCCACTCACTGCTCTGTGTTCTGAACATCTATAACCAGAGCCTCTTATGCAGTTGCTGGGGACACAGGGCAGGCAAGGCTGGACACCTGTCATCTCTTTGGGGAGCATTAGAACCCCAGAACTTGCCCAGTTACCCTGAAACTCCTATCTGCTCTGTGGTGTGTTTCTACCCCTTGGGCCAGCTATGAACTTTCCCCAATTCCTGGATTTGATCATAGCAACCAAGTAGGAAACACTTGGCCACCAGGGCTGCTTGGTGTGTGGATCTGAAGTAATTGAAGGATTAGATCTGCACATTTACTTGGAGGGTGTGTGCCTGTGTGTGTTTACTCTTCTCCCTGCAAGTAACAAGTTCAATATTAATCTTCATTTCCAGGGAAATAATTAGTGTTAAGTGAACTGTGATTTCTATCTTGAGTTATTTCTCATGTGCTAATTTAAGCAGCAAGGAAAATGTTGTGTGTTGGCTAGATCCAGAGTTGCAAAGACATATTCCAGAATAGGGAGAGAGGTGGGGAGGGGGTAGAGGGCCCGGCAGACCACCCATTCAAGGCAGGATTGAATTCCAGCATGCCAAGAGTCTCCAGCTGTGGGAAAATGGTCCTTTCTGTCACAGGCCTCTCTAAGTGGGACCAGCCCACCCATGCACTCATGTGTTGGAGCTCAGAAAAGAAAAAGAAATAGCAAAAGAAAGAAAAGGAAAAAGCCCAGCCTTGGGCATGACCTCTTGTCTCTGGAATCCATGGTGTCTTCTCTGCTCAGGCTCTCCCATCTGACTTTCTCTCCAGCCCTGTCTACACCAAACCTTGGAACTGGATTCTTGTGTCTTGCATCCCAGGCTCGAAAACCATTGGGGATCAGTCCTCCTGCCTGATCTCGGTCCTCTCCTTCCCACCACATGTCTCTGTTGGCCCTGTCTTCTTGATTCGACTCGTGGGAATGACCGGCCAATGCACAAGCTCCTGAGAGCCCCGAGCCCATGTCCGCTGATGGTTAACTTGACCACGTGTTGCCTATGTCCATGTGCTAAGGGCTTTGTGTGTGTATTGGCTTCTAATCCACACTCATCACCATTTGACAGAGGAGGAGACTGACTCCTCAAAAGGCTGATTTTCCCCAGCAAGTGGAAGGACCAGGTTGATCGTTTAGATCTGTGTCACTCCAAACTCACATTCTTAAGCACCATTTTGGATTGAATTAAAAAAAAAAGGTAATTTCTTGTGGGAGCCCCACATGGGGAGCTCAGGGCTTGGGGCACATGGTGTCTCTAAAACTCAGAATCAAAGCTGGAGAATAAAGCAGGACCAGTGAGTCGGCACTCATGATTCCTTTAATCCATTCAAATTGTGACTCCATCTTTGAGTGAGTGAGCTGATTAACTTTCTTGATATATCATCTTTTCTATTTTCTTTTGTAAATGGACAATAACAGCAGAGCTCCTCTCATTGAATTGTCCTGAGAGCTAAATGGCCAGATAGATGTGAAGCCCAGAGCACTGCATCCTGCTTTCCAATGAGACATTGTACAGGAGACAGGGATCAAGACCATCCCCCTGGAAAAGAAATGCAAAAAAGCAAAATGGCTGTCTGGGGAGGCCTTACAAAAAAAATGTGAAAAGAAGAGAAGCGAAAAGCAAAGGAGCAAAGGAAAGATATAAGCATCTGAATGCACAGTTCCAAAGAATAGCAAGAAGAGATAAGAAAGCCTTCTTCAGCGATCAATGCAAAGAAATAGAGGAAAACAACAGACTGGGAAAGACTAGAGATCTCGTCAAGAAAATTAGAGATACCAAGGGAATATTTCATGCAAAGATGGGCTCGATAAAGGACAGAAATGCATGGACCTAACAGAAGCAGAAGATATTAAGAAGAGATGGCAAGAATACACAGAAGAACTGTACAAAAAAGATCTTCACAACCCAGATAATCACGATGGTGTGATCACTCACCTAGAGCCAGACATCCTGGAATGTGAAGTCAAGTGGGCCTTAGAAAGCATCACTACGAACAAAGCTAGTGGAGGTGATAGAATTCCAGTTGAGTTGTTCCAAATCCTGAAAGATGATGCTGTGAAAGTGCTGCACTCAATATGCCAGCAAATTTGGAAAACTCAGCAGTGGCCACAGGACTGGAAAAGGTCAGTTTTCATTCCAATCCCAAAGAAAGGCAATGCCAAAGAATGCTCAAACTACTGCACAATGGCACTCATCTCACATGCTAGTAAAGTAATGCTCAAAATTCTCCAAGCCAGGCTTCAGCAATATGTGAACCGTGAACTTCCAGATGTTCAAGCTGGTTTTAGAAAAGGCAGAGGAACCAGAGATCAAATTGCCAACATCCGCTGTATCATGGAAAAAGCAAGAGAGTTCCAGAAAAACATCTATTTCTGCTTTATTGACTATGCCAAAGCCTTTGACTGTGTGGATCACAATAAACTGGAAAATTCTGAAGGAGATGGGAATACCAGAACACCTGATCTGCCTATTGAGAAATCTGTATACAGGTCAGGAAGCAACAGTTAGAACTGGACATGGAACAACGCACTGGTTCCAAATAGGAAAAGGAGTACGTCAAGGCTGTATATTGTCACCCTGCTTATTGAACTTCTATGCAGAGTACATGATGAGAAATGCTGGACTGGAAGAAACACAAGCTGGAATCAAGATTGCTGGGAGAAATATCAATAACCTCAGATATGCAGATGACACCACCCTTATGGCAGAAAGTGAAGAGGAACTAAAAAGCCTCTTGATGAAGGTGAAAGAGGAGAGTGAAAAAGTTGGCTTAAAGCTCAACATTCAGAAAACGAAGATCATGGCATCTGGTCCCATCACTTCATGGGAAATAGATGGGGAAACAGTGGAAACAGTGTCAGACTTTATTTTTTTGGGCTCCAAAATCACTGCAGATGGTGACTGCAGCCATGAAATTAAAAGACACTTACTCTTTGGAAGGAAAGTTATGACCAACCTAGATAGCATATTCAAAAGTAGAGACATTACTTTGCCAACAAAGGTTCGTCTAGTCAAGGCTATGGTTTTTCCTGTGGTCATGTATGGATGTGAGAGTTGGACTGTGAAGAAAGCTGAGTGCTGAAGAATTGATGCTTTTGAACTGTGGTGTTGGAGAAGACTCTTGAGAGTCCCTTGACTGCAAGGAGATCCAACCAGTCCATTCTGAAGGGGATCAGCCCTGGGATTTCTTTGGAAGGAATGATGCTAAAGCTGAAACTCCAGTACTTTGGCCACCTCATGCGAAGAGTTGACTCATTGGAAAGGACTCTGATGCTGGGAGGGATTGGGGGCAGGAGGAGAAGGGGACGACAGAGGATGAGATGGCTGGATGGCGTCACCAACTCGATGGACGTGAGTCTGGGTGAACTCCGAGAGTTGGTGATGGAAAGGGAGGCCTGGCGTGCTGCGATTCACGGGATTGCAAAGAGTCAGACACGACTGAGCGACTGAACTGAACTGATTGCTAGAGTAATACATGCATTCACTCTCATCCATTCATTTA
The DNA here is from genome assembly GCF_029378745.1 of Bos indicus. Taxonomy (NCBI): domain Eukaryota; kingdom Metazoa; phylum Chordata; class Mammalia; order Artiodactyla; family Bovidae; genus Bos; species Bos indicus. Next base: position 63,894,659 of record NC_091780.1, on the reverse strand, counting down.
TGTGCTCACAAATCATAAGTGAATATCCTGCATTCCAGAGAACATGTGGTGCTGAGCCTACTGCATAAGTGCCATGGAGTCCCAACCTTAAGAAACTCTTGTTTTTGTAGATGGTCCTGATGAGGAAATGTCTGCCTCTAATATGGTGTGGTGAGTGAACTGATGGGGATGAGAACAGGCATGATGGGAGGGATGGGTGCGGCTTAGCTAACTCGGAATCCCGGGCAGTATCTGGAGCGGTGGCTCTGTTGAAGAAGAGAAAGGGCAGTGTCTGCACCCCAGTGTTCATTGCAACACTATTTACAATAGCTGAGAATGGAAACAGCCTAGATATTCATTGACAGATGAATGGATAATGAAGGTGTGGTATATAGATATTAAAACAATGGAATAATACTCAGCCATAAAAAAGAATGAAATAATGCCATTTGCAGCAACATGACACATATGCACTGAAAGTGAAAGTTGCTCAGTCTTGTCCAACTCTTTGCAATCCCGTGGACTGTACAGAACACTGGAGTGGGTAGCCTTTCCCTTCTCCAGGGGATCTTCCCAACCCAGGGATCGAACCCAAGCCTCCTGCATTGCAGGTGGATTCTTTACCAGCTAAGCCACAGCGGAAGCCCAAGAATACTCGAATGGGTAGCCTATCCCTTCTCCAGCAGATCTTCCTGAGCCAGGAATCAAACCGGGCTCTCCTGCATTGCAGGTGGATTCTTTACCAACTGAACTATCAGGGAAGCCGATATATGCACTGCTGCTGCTGCTGAGTCACTTCAGTCATGTCCGACTCTGTGCAACCATAGACGGCAGCCCACCAGGCTCCCCAGTCCCTGGGGTTCTCCAGGCAAGAACACTGGAGTGGGCTGCCATTTTCTTCTCCAATACATGAAAGTGAAAAGTGAAAGTGAAGTCACTCAGTGGTGTCCAACTCTAGCGACCCCACGGACTGCAGCCTACCAGGCTCCTCTGTCCATGGGATTTTGCAGGCAAGAGTACTGGAGTGGGGTGCCATTGCCTTCTCCCATATATGCACTACTGTGTACAAAATAGATAGCTAATGAGAACCTACTGTTTAGCACAAGGAACTCTACTCAATACTCTGTGGTGACCTAAGTGGGAAGGAAATCCCCAAAAGAGGGGATATATGTATGCATATAGCTGATTCACTTTGTTGTGCAACAGAAACTAACACAACATTGTGAAGCAACTGTCCTCCAATAAAATATGTATGTTTTGATTAAAAAAAAGACAAAGCAAAATAAAAAGAGAAAGTGTGTGTGTGTGTGTATGTCGTAGGCTGAATAACGGCCCCTCAAAGATGTCCATGTCCTAATCCCCAGAACTCGCAAATATGTTAAATGTTATGTGGTGAGCAGGATTTAGGACTGCAGGTGGGGTAGAGGTTTTTAAGAGCTGACCTTGCCATCAGAGGTTCCCCTGGTGGCCCGATGTCATCCCGAGGGTCCTCACCAGTAAGAGCAGGCGGCGGGGGCGGAGGGCAGGGTGCTGTGATGAGGAAGCCCCTGTCCTGCCATTGCAGGTGTGAAGATAGAAGAAGGACCGTGGGCACCTCCAGAAGCTGAAAAAGACAAGAAAAGAGTCTTCTGGAGTTTCCACAAAGTTTCCACAAAGGAGGAGTTTCCACAAAGTTTCCAGATGTGATGCTGGCCTAGTGAGACGCCTGGGGACTTCTGTCCTCCAGAACTTCCAGAAAATAAATCTGTGCTGGTTTAAGTCACCAAGTTTGTGGCAATTTGTTACAACAGCAATGGGGGGAAAATCACCTATATGTGAGTGAGCGAGTATGTGTGAGTGTGAGGATATGTGTGGAGTGTGTATGAACGAATGTGTGTGTGTGTGCGCGCGTGTGTGTGTCTGCTTGTGCTCATGCGTCTTCTAGGGGAGGTGTGGGTGGTATGTGTCTGATTCATCTATGCTCTAGTCATCACAATGCTGCATACTAAGAGATCGTTTATGGCTGTGCAGTCCTTGGGGATCCTCTGACATCTACTGACTTTTCCCTGGATGGACTCTGGCCCAGGAAGTGGACTGATGTTGCCTTTCCATCTCAGAGCCTGCTAGACTGTGCTGGCTTGGGCTACCTCCCTATAGTTTTGAACTTCAAGATTTGATGCCACAAGGACAGCTGGGCTCCAGAAGCTCAACATGGGGCTTCCTGGAAGCTTCTGGGCTAGCTTAGAGCCTGGTTGGGTTTGGGGGCCAAGTGAAGGCTCTGAGGCTACCTTGGTTTACTGCTGACCCTGAATTATGGGGATGCCCCCAATTATCTGGTCAAGGCAATCCCCATAAGGGAGGAAGCAGAAGGTCTCAGAGGATTTCACTGCTTTTTCACCATTGTCACCCAAGGATACACCTGACACCTATCCCATAAAAATAGAGCTGATACTTGCTGCTTGGGCAAAGCCACCTCTTTACTGGATGCTGAAATACAAAAGTACTTCTCAATAAAACAAATTGGTAAACAGCCTCTCTCTGAGGTTCCTGAGTGCTGTCTGGTCCATCTCAGCTTCCTCCCTGGGACCTACCATCTAGGTAACAAACGGTCAGGGGCTAGCCCTCCAGGGTATCTCTGGCACCTTGCTTCAGCCCTATAGCCTATGTCTCTTCTGATTACCTGGGTGTATATCTTCTCTGTGTTGAGTATTTGGGACATTTTCTCTAATAGTCTGGACACTCAGCTGAGTCACAGTTAAATATTAAATAGAGAACACAATCAGTTCAGTTCAGTTCAGTTGCTCAGTCGTGTCTGACTCTTTGCGACCCCATGAATCACAGCATGCCAGGCCTCCCTGTCCATCACCAACTCCCGGAGCTCACCCAGACTCACATCCATCGAGTCAGTGATGCCATCCAGCCATCTCATCCTCTGTCATCCCCTTCTCCTCCTGCCCCCAATCCCTCCCAGCATCAGAGTCTTTTCCAATGAGTCAACTCTTCGCATGAGGTGGCCAAAGTACTGGAGTTTCAGCTTTAGCATCATTCCTTCCAAAGAAATCCCAGGGTTGATCTCCTTCAGAATGGACTGGTTGGATCTCCTTGCAGTCCAAGGGACTCTCAAGAGTCTTCTCCAACACCACAGTTCAAAAGCATCAATTCTTCAGCACTCAGCTTTCTTCACAGTCCAACTCTCACATCCATACATGACCATTGGAAAAACCATAGCCTTGACTAGACGGACCTTTGTTGGCAAAGTAATGTCTCTGCTTTTGAATATACTATCTAGGTTGGTCATAACTTTTCTTCCAAGGAGTAAGCGTCTTTTAATTTCATGGCTGCAGTCACCATCTGCAGTGATTTTGAGGCCCAGAAAAATAAAGTCTGACACTGTTTCCCCATCTATTTCCCATGAAGTGATGGGACCAGATGCCATGATCTTCGTTTTCTGAATGTTGAGCTTTAAGCCAACTTTTTCACTCTCCACTTTCACTTTCATCAAGAGGCTTTTTAGTTCCTCTTCACTTTCTGCCATAAGGGTGGTGTCATCTGCATATCTGAGGTTATTGATATTTCTCCTGGCAATCTTGATTCCAGCTTGTGCTTCTTCTGCTTCCTACCAATTTCTTCTTTGCTTTAATCCTGCCCAATCAACACACAGGGACTCAGATTCTATTTCCTCATCAAACTTAGAAGGTCCTTGCAGACACTCCTTCGCTAGCTTTGGATTCTGACCATTTACCCTCTAAGGACCTCCCCAGTCCCTCTCCTTTGGTTCTTTGTCTACACTGGAGGGACAATGGACTTCATCTCTGGGACCTCAAGATGTAGAGCTTCGGATCACAAATGGGTAGAAGCTACAGGCACTCAGGGTTCTGATCAACTAAAAGGACTTTGGACAGTGATTGGGATTATCCCAAGTTGGAGTGGATACCCCAGTGGGCCTTTAGCTCCTGGCTGCTGAGATGGAAGGTAAGAAGAATATTGATTGCAGAGGAGTGTGAGAGCTTGGCCTGGAGCAGGTGTAGGAGGAGAAAGAGAGGTCCCATGAGTATACCTTGTGAAGGTGGGGTCAGTGCCAGGCTGCAGGAGAAGAAAGAAGAACGAGGCAAGCTGGAAGCAGATCCTTGATCAAGATGCTATCAGCTCTTCAGCTGTCATTACTTTTCGTATTTCTTGGACTCACTTATTGAGAACATAGGTGAGACTAGATTGAGAATATATCATCAGTCTTGCATCCCCTTGGAGGTATGTGGTGGATAAATAATGACCCTTCAAAGGTATCCAAGTCTTACTTCCCTAAACCTGTGAATGTTACCTTACATGGCAAATCATACTTTGCTGATGATGTGATTAAGTCAAGACCCTTGAGATGAAGAGATGATCCTGGATTGTCTGTGTGGACCACAAATATAATCAGGAGTGTCCTTACAGAGGGGGACAAGGAGATTTGGCCATAGAGGAAGGAGGAGGAGAGGTGATGACTGAAGCACAAGGCTGGAATGATGTATGGATGGGGTCATGAGCCAAGGACTGCAGGCAGCCTCTGATTTGTTGCAGCAGCTTTTGGAAAGTAGTCCAGAGCTCTGAGTTGAGATGACTGCTAGAATGTGACACACCCAGGAGATGGAGGTTTGTAAAGGAATGTTCCTGGTGACATATGGGAGACTGTGTATCAGGCTTTTGTTGAGCTTTGACTAATCTATTTTGTTGGAACAAGAAATGGATGAGATGGAGCCCTAGACTGGGACTTAGGAGGCAGAGTTTAACTCTGATTCTGCTCTAATCTGCTTGACCTTGCCAAGTTCCTTCCATACCGTGCTTACCAGTCTTCCTTGTTAAGGGAGGGGCCAAGCCTCTGAACAGTGGTGATTCCAACTGAATATGTTGAGATCACCAAGATGACCGTGAGAGTAACACCACTCCCCAGTTACCAGGTGCCTCCTATGTACCCCACAATGTGTAAGGTGAACCGTACATAGTCATTTACACTTGACCCATGGACTGCTTTTTGCTAAGCGCTCTCTGGGCCAGGCATCATAGAAGACTTTGGGACGTGGTGTGAGTGAGGCTGATTTCTTCCCTGCCTTCCTGGGACTGATCTTCATCAATTCAATTCTCACAGTCACCTTTCTAGATTGGAAAGAACTATTTTTTTTTTTTTTGCTTGTCAATAAAGTGAATCTTGGAGAAGTTAGTTTATCTAAATTGACTATGCTCTTTAAATTTTTTACTTTTAAAAATTGATGATGCTTTTAAGTGTTACAACCAAAATTTTAATTCTACTTGAATGCCAAGAATGTATTGTATACTTTCTATAATGTTATGATAACTCTATACATAGAACAGAATCTCCCTTTCCAGGAATAGAAAATGATATTTTATTTTTTCTCCTTTAATACTTAACCTTAAAACCCAAAAGAATTGAAAGCAGTAACTAGGAGGGACATTTGTACACCCATTTTCATAGCAGCATAATTTACAATAGTCCCAAGGTGGAAGCAACCCAGTTATCCATTAAAGGATCAATGGGAAAACAAACTGTAGTCTATACATACAATGGAATATTACTCTGTCACGTAAAAAGGATGGCAATTCTGGCACATGCAACATGAATGAACCTTGAGGATATTTATGCTAAGAGAAATAAACTAGACCCCAAAAGACCTACTACTGTATGATTCTGCTTTTATGAGGTATTTGGAGGAGCCAAATTTATAGAGACAGACAGTTGCATGATGACTTCCAGGGGTGGAGTGGAGGGGGGACTGTGGAGTTAGTATTTAACAGGGGCAGAGTTTTAGTTTTGCAGGATGAAAACAGTCCTGTGTACCTGGATGGTGGTGGTTGCCAAACAGGGTGAATGCATTTAATGCCAACAAACTGTACACTTAAAAATGGTTAAGACGTGAATATTATGTTATATGTATTTCATCAAGTTTAAAAGTTTACAAAATTTAGAAAGCCATTTTAAAGCAATGTCCAGGCCGTAGTTTAATGTTACATGCTTTTGGACTTGTCATGGGATAAACTTTTAAACAACAGAGACCCTTATCACAAAGAAGCATGTTTGATGTTCCAAGCATCCTTGGAGAAACGGACCACTTGACACATAATTAAAAAAAAATATATAAAGCAAAACAAAAAACCAAAACAACAACAAAAACCCAGGTAGTATTGATACTCCATATTTTCAGACTACTGAATCACATACAGGAATAGTTTGTTGGCAAAATTGTGTCATGTTGGACAAGGGAAGTCCGACACTGAGTTGAGATGCTGAGACACGGCAGCGTGCTTGCTACCAACAGCTTCCTGCTCAGGTGGTAGCAGTTGTTGCTGGCCAGTCACTAAGTCATGTCTGAGAGTTTGTGACATCGTGAACTGCCGCATGCCAGGCTCCCCTGTTCTCCATTATCTCCCAGATTTCGAGCCAATTCATGTCCATTGAGTCGGTGATGCTAACTAACCATCTCATCCTCTGCCACCCCCTTCTCCTTTTGCCTTGAATCTTTCCCAGCATCAGGGTCTTTTCTTGTCTTTATTCTCATTTGTAGCGACACACATGGGCGTGAGAGAATAAACAATACACCCAAGGGCTCAGGGAGTGACCCTGTTTTTCCACTTCCCCTTCTCTCTCTTATGTCACAGTTGAGCCGTGTGGGTGAGTGTGTTTATTCACACGTGTAATCATGCAGGTATATGCACGTGTGTCGTCCACTGAGCCATCACCAGGTAACAGCTTCAGTAGATGATGATCAAGAGCCAAACCCCTCCTGGGAACTCAAGGAGTGCTGGGGGACATCTCTACCTGCACATCTCTCCCTTTCTCCTCTGCTCGTGGTGCCAGGGAGGATGGGAGACAGGGTCTGTGCTCCTGGCTGGGTTTACCTGGTCGCCCAGGACAACAGACTTGCAGGCAGCCAAAGAGATCGTCAAGCAACAGAGCATGACAGCCAACATCAAAGTGGGAATGCCACTCCTTGATCCGGACTTGGCCGTACCTGCCAGGGCAGAGCCTCGGATGTGACCACCCCGGGAATTCAAAGGCGCTCTTAGAGCAAGCGGACACACACACACACACACACACACACGCACACAGAGCACAGCAAATGCAAAACCCCCTCCTACTTTTAATGAAAATAAAAGTCTAGACATCCTTTCTTCACAATTCTTCACTGACCTAATTATTCAGATCTCTGCTTTCTTTGGTCTTTTCAAAGAACGAGAAGAATGGTTAATTTCACTTAATGGAATAATTGAATGTCATAATTGTTTTTTACATTTCTGCACGAATGTTTGAGTTAAGCTGTGCACACTCTCTCCCCCCACCGTCTAGAGCTCTTAATAACCGGGCTGCTCAAAGGGGCCTTTCTGTTCCATCTTTTTGTTTCCTGACTGGACTGTCTGGGCTGGCTTCTGGCAGCCGGCGTGTTGAGGGAGGGGGTCTGGGGAGAGTGGCGGTTAATGACTATTTTGGTCTTGGATGTTCTGATCTCTCTCTAATTCATTATTTGTCAGGCATGAGAGGCCCCCTGAGCTGGGTAGTGAACAATGCTTTTCCAGTCTCTCCTGTTCTGTCTCCTTTTGCAATTTCCTTTTCCTTCTTTATTTTGGATTAAGAAAGAATTGTAACACACTGCTGGGCCCAAGACGTCATCATCCTCAAAGTTGTGGGCTGTGATCTCATTTGATTCTATCAAGGGTAACAATGATGCTGGTGACTCATTCATCCATTCAGTCAGTCATGACCGTATATGGAAGGATTACTCCATGCTGAGACTTTTTCTAGATGTTAGAAATCCAATGGACACAACATTCTGGTGGGAAAAGATAGCTAAAAAAATAAGCAAACACACAAAAAGACTTTAATTTGGAGTTAAGTTTTGTGACGGTAGCAAAATGAAGCGATGTGATATAGGGTCACTGAAGAGAGGAGGGTTGGCTTAAAAGAGGGGAATCAGGGAAGGCTTCTTTGAGGAGGTGACGGATTATCTGAGAAACGATAATGAGTAATTGCCACATTTGGGAAGAGCAGGGGGGAAAGATCACTGCAGATAACAAGAGCATCTTGTGCAAAGGCTCTGGGGTGGGGGCCCTTTGGGAATCCAGGGTTCCTGGGGTAGAACTGGAGAAGGGTGGAATTGACTGTCTCAGAAGAGTCTGGAGAAATAACATGAAGCCAATCCCTCAGGACTTTGTAAACCACAACATGGAATTTGGACTTAATCTCTAGACAGCGGGTCTATGTAAGCAACGAAATAATAGAAATGGAAAATGTTTTAAATTGTCCCTCTCACTTCTGTGGGGAGAAGACAAGAATGGAACTAGAGAGATCAATTAGACAGCTGCTACAACCTCCCAGGGAAATTTAAAACAGAGTGGACAGAATGGAAATGGTAATAAACCATCAATTGCAGAAATATTTTAGATGTGGATCTGACAGGACTTAGAAGTGGGTTAGATGTTATCAGGGTGTGAGAAAAAGAAAGATGTTGTGTGTTTTTGTCCTGGGTAAATGAGCAGTATTATTAAGATTGGAGAGATTGGGTGTATTAGTCAGTGTGAGATGAGTTATGCTTGGTAACAAATACCACCCACATACCAAATCTCAGTATGTTAAAGTTTATTTTTGTTCATGATAGGTATCCAGTGCAGATGGGCACAAAGCCACTTATAGCTGTACCTTGTGAAGCTTGTGGTCTCCTGATCAGAGCAAGGCAGGGTTCAGAGGTCCCAAGCAAGAAGTGTACACAACGCTTCTGCCCTCAGTGTAGACCTGCCTCACTGCATAGGCCTGAAAAGGGGAGACAAACTGGGTAATAAGAAAGGGAGGTGGACAAGATAGACGTGAATCCTAACAGTGTCCACTGCTGCATGCGGAGAAGCATGGCTGGGACAGGAGGTGTCAAGTTTTGTCTTATACACGCTAGATCCTAAGTGTTCAAGGGTGTCAGTGAACTAGAATAAAGGAGCCTGGACTCAGGGAGAGAGGCTGGTATAGAAAAGTACAGTTATTAGTCAATATATCTTACTTGGTCTCAAGCCCTGGCTCTGCATTTTGAATTCAGAGATGATAATCACACAATTCTTATTCTCCAGGGATTTATTTAAAGGTCACAGAATATTCACACCAGTAACTACTTCAGTACCTCCTCACTGGAAAAGCCCACTTGAACCCCAGACTTGGATTCAACCACTCCTACAGCAATCATTCATTCATGCAGCGAAGATTTACTGAACACCTACTATGTTCCAGGTGCAGACATTCCCGTGGGTTTATGAACATTCTACATACTTGTTATCTCTGAGCACTTGTTAATGTCGACCTTTCCATTGTGTGTTTCTGTTCTCCCCATATGACTGGAAAACTCTGTACCCTTTAATGCCCATTTCAACATCACTGCTCTTGTGAGGACTTTCCTCACATCCCACTTACTGCACCAGAAAAAGTCAGCTTCCCTTTCCTCTGGGACACGGGATGTAACTCTTTACTGTAATACCTGCCTCACAGCATCTCAGTTGTTGCCTTGCTGGTCTCCCAGTTAGGCCTAGAAATATGTGAGTAGTGATTCATTTATTCAGTCAACACACATGACTCAAAATGAGACCATGCTGCAGAAGATGGAGACCCAGGCAGGACATCCAGCATGGGGCTAAGCAGGGGCTGTTATTAATATAACATCGTCCTGCTCTAAGGTTACCTACTCTGCTCTGCATGGTGATACTGCTACTTTGCCAATACCTCTAGCTGTTCTCTGCTACTGCCTCATTCTTACTTCCCTGTCCCAAGTTTATTAGCAACACAGCCGTCAAAATAGCCCTTTAAGACAGTTTTTAAGTGTAAAAACTGGTAGCTCAGTGGTAAAGAATCCACCTGTAACTTGCCTTATGTAGATGTGTATACAGAGCAAGCATAAAGGGATGTGAAGTAGAGCTCAAATAGAAGATTTAAGATCCACAATGGATCCTGTTGTGATGAATGATGTCAAAGTGAAGTGCTTTAAGTGACAGACTTCTAGCTGCACCAGATAGCCATTTGTTCATAACATGATCTCCATGATAACACAGGTGATAACAGTACTATGGATTGATGACCATATTTACAATCATTCCTTGGTTATCATACTTCCCCTGCCATCTCATCCTCAGGACAATCTGGGGAAGTCAGTCTTCGTCCAAAGTTACAGATGAGGAAAACGAGGAGTAGAGATGCTGAGAACCTAATCCCAGCTCACACAGTTTGTGAGCAGCACAGCCAAGTGTGTCTGTTAGTCGCTCAGTTGTGTTCAACTCTTTGCAACCCCACTGATGGTAGCCCACCAGGCTCCTCTGTCCATGGGGTTTCCCAGGCAAGAATACTGGAGTAGGGTGCCATTTCCTTCTCTAGGGGATCTTCCCAAGCCAGGGCTTGAACCTGGGTCTCCGCATTGGCAGGCAGATTCTTGACCATCTGAGCCACAGCAGAGCCAACAGCAGATCAAGTCTGTCTGCCTGTCCTGCGACATCTGAGATGCTCTGTAATCGATACCTACCAGGGCTCATTGGTGACAGGCAGGGCTGCTCTGTACATTGGGTATGTACATTGGCTGCTGACTACACTAGAGCACCCGGGTAAGAGGCCGAGTGAGAAGGGAAATCCAGCCCATGCTCCTCTTACCAAGCGGTGTGTCCTGGTGCAAGGCCACATCTACTTAGAAGAAGCTCTCTCTTCCTCTTTTAGTTCATAGGAAGTCTGGTGGGGGAGCTAATGGCAGGCATCATGTTTTCCTAAGTTCTCCTTTCCCAAATACCTACTCTGTGCCTAGCGCACAGTAGGCATTTATAACTCATTTGTTAGAAAAACATGTCCCCAAGTTCAAAGCTCAATTTTGTAAATGACTTTGTCCAGTTTCTGTAAGCAAATTCCAAAACAGACACAATTCTGAGAAATATGAGGGATTTCTGATACTCCTTGGCCCTCCTAGTGGTGGAATTTGAACAGAAATTTCCATGAGGAGTCCAGAATCATTGTGAAGTCAAGGAGAAGGAGTGTGGTCTTCCTTGGCCCCAGAGGAATTAAAGGAAAAAAAAGAAACATTTTTCCTTTCCGCTGGTCCCATATCTGATCCAGCTCCAGATGTGGGCAATGTGTTGTATAGTCTTTTAGGGTTAAATTTCTCAAATTTTTTCCTACCATCTGTGTGAGTGAAAACCAGGAAATGAATGTGCTAGTGTCTCCACGTAATTAGATGTGCATGACTTTTCTAAAAATGCTATGAATATGTGGATCCAGCCATTAGGACACCCAGGTCAGCAGGAGACCCTGAGTGAGCTGCATTGCTTGGGACACGGGACAGAGAAGAAGAATTTATGAAACTGAGTTGCAGAGAAGCTGTTAGGCTTCCTGAGACACCCGTGGGAAGGGGTAACTGAGGGAGGGGTTGGGAGAGGGTTTAAGAATAAAGAGTGGGAGTCTTGGAGAGGGAAAGGGCAATAAAGGAATAAGAGGGATGGTGTCCACAGGGCTGGGATGAATCTCGATTTTTAACAGAAAAGGAATCTGCTTCCTTGGCCTCAGTTTAACAATCTGGGGAAATGTTTCTACTCTTTCAGATCTTAGTTTGAGAATCTGGGGAAATATATCTGCTCTTTCAAGCCATAGCACCACTCTGCTGGAAGAATAAACACTGCCTTGTTCATTCATGCAGTCATTCAGGCATGCATTAGCAAACACTTACTTTCTCTGTCTCTTTCGTGCCAGGTCCTGTACGGGGTACCACAGTTCAGAAGGTAAAGATGGGATCTCAGCCATAGAAGTTCACATCTTGATGGGACAGGGGGGCCTGGCCACAAACATCTTTTTGAGAAGTTAGGAATGGTCAAATAGAGAGAAGAAAAGAAAACCCTATAGAAGTGGAGGAGATGGGACAGCCAATGCAGAATAAAGGAAATCTACCCAGAAGGCTATCTTTTTATGAGGCTACAAGTGAGGAAGGGCTGGTGGGCTCCAAGCAGCACAAAAGGGGTTCAGATGCTGACTTTGTTCTCCCCTGACCTCTTGCCAGCATATCACACCCCAAACTCTAAGTCTTCCATTGCTCCAGAGGGAAAGAAGGAAGAGGTTGGGACCACCAGCCCCTCACCGTTCCTCACGTCCCATGGCTTAATGATCCTTATGACAGCAGCAGTCCTAGGCAGAGCCAAGTGCCAGGCACCTTGCCACTCTTATCTTTCCTCATTCAATATTCAGGCCCGCTATGAACGGATGCAGGAGCTGGGCCCCAGGAAGCTCGTCTCCCGAGCATCTCAGGGGAGGGCATTCCAGGAGGGTGGAAAGGTAAGAGCAGAGACCTGAGATATTTGGAGAGTCCAAGGCAAAGCGAGGAGTCTGGCATGGGCCCCGTGGTGCAAAGAAGGCACAGGGAGCTGGGGGCGGGTGTGTCAGGGCAGCAGTAGCGGTTCTGCCCTCGCGATGGTACGCGCTACGGTTCAAGAATCTTGGCCATGACTCTGAACCGGGTGGAAAGGCACTTTGAGAACCAGACAAGAAAAGAGACATGATTCTATGTATGCATTAAAAGGATTGTAAATAATGCTTAAAAAAATAATTTTGTCTATTTATTTTTGGCTGTGCTGAGTCGTCACTGCTGTGCGGACTTTTTCTCTAGTTTCGGCAAACAGGGCCACTCTCTAGTTCCCGTGCTTGGTATTCTTGCTGTGCTGGCTCCCCTTGTTCTGGAACATAGGCTCTAGGGCTCACGAACTTCAGGAGTTGTAGCTCCTAGGTGTTAAGAGTACAGGCTCGACAGTTAACTGAAATGTTAACTGAGCTTGTACTCGGTTCTTTATCTCACTACATATAAAGGACACAGGCATAAAGGGCATACAGACCTTTCCATCATGGACACCACCACGCAGCCAGAGGGACCGCCACGGTCACAAGAAGATTTAGAGCCAAGTGGGAAGTGGTGGACAGCGTGAGAATGGAAAGGTGAGTGGGAGGGTCAAGGGAATGAAGAGGTCATGTTTCGAGGAGTGGATAAGGAAGACTTCACGGAGGAGTGTCATTTGATCTGGGTGTTAAAGGATGATTAGGACTTGGGTGTTTGAAAATAAGGAGGAAGGGGATTGCTGACAAGAGGACTTCCATGGGAAAATGCGTAGAGAGGAGGAAGGCTTAGATGCCAGTTTACTGAAGTTTGGGATTACGAAAGGGAGGGGACTTCTGAACACATGTGTTGAGATAAAGATGGTCCACAGAATCTTCCTTCTGTAACACCTAATAAAATGGATAAAAATAGATAAGAACAAGTCAACAATAAAAAGATTCAGTAAAGTAATGAATAAAACACCATCTCATGCTATTCACATGCAATTGTAGGAGCATTAAAAGGAGAAATAAAAGATTCTGAAATGACTGTTTGCATATCATCTGAATGCTAATGCTAAGTCGCTTCAGTCATGTCCGACTCTGTGCAACCCCTTAGACGGCAGCCCACAAGGCTCCCCCATCCCTGGGATTCTCCAGGCAAGAACACTGGAGTGGGTTGCCATTTCCTTCTCCAATGCATGAAAGAGAAAAGTGAAAGTGAAGTCGTTCAGTTGTGTCCGACTCCTAGCAACCCCATGGACTGCAGCCTACCAGGCTCCTCTGTCCATGGATTTTTCCAGGCAAGAGTGCTGGAGTGGGTGCCATTGCTATCATCTTAATACTCCCAAGTAATTGTTGTTTATAGACTCTCAGTCACGTCCGACTCTTTGGTGACCCCATGGACTACAGCTCTCCAAGCTTCTCCGTACACGGACTTCTCCAGGCAAGAATATTGGAGTGGGTTGTCATTTTCTTCTCCAGGGGGTCTTCCCAACCCATGGAGGGAACCTGCATCTCCTGCATTGGCAGGTGGGTTCTTTACCACTGAGCCACCAGGGAAGGCCATACTCCCAACTACTACAGGAATGAGAGAGTGAGTTGACCAAATTCTCAAATATATTTTTTTGGTCAATAGTCCCCTTTCCTAATTTTGAAAAAGGCAGACCAAGGGGATGAATAGGAACCCTTGGGAAAAGCCAAGGAAAATTCACTGAGTCATCCTTATACAGCATCAGCCTTAATCAGTCAAGATAGAAACAGGATAGGGTTGGAGCAGAAGTTATTTCTTTATGGAGTTATAAGACATGTGGTTGCCTGATGGCCTTGCTCCTGGAAAGGAAAGCAGCTGCTGCAGGGGGAGTGACCAGTGGTCCAGGACATTTGTCCAGGAGGAGGGATCTGATTCCAATTTTTACAGAAAGGTTTTTTTCTTCTTAATCAGAGAAAATAGAAGGTCTGGACAGAAATGCCCTTGTTTAAGATGAGTTGGATGAAAAGATATAATTTGGCCACTATGCAAATATGTCAAAGGCTAAGTGTAAAAAAATAACAAAGAACACTGTGTATAAAGCACAAATGAAGAACCTAGTCCTGGAGAAAATATAACCCAAGGAACTAAAGAGGATTCCTAGCAACTGCTTTGTGCTACAGAAGAATATGGGCTTCCCTGGTGGCTCAGATGATAAAGAATTTGCCTGTGATTGCTGGAGACACAGGTTCAGTCCCTGGATTGGGAAGAACCCCTGGAGAAGGGAATGGCAACACACTCCAGTATTCTTGCCTAGAGAATTCTATGGACAGAGGAGCCTGGAAGGCTACAGTCCACGGCGTCACAAAGAATCAGGCATAACTGAGTGTCTAGCACTTTCACTTTCATAGAAGAATATAATATGGCCATGAGTTTAGCAAAAGAGAAACTTAGAGATGAAAATCATGTGATAAGAAGACAAGCGATGTTATGGGCTTAAGTAAACAACCTGAAAACTGAAGCAACGGCATGCCTGAATCACTACATAAATCACAAAACAAAGAACAGGGTGATACGGTTGCAGTGCTGAATTACTGATATTAAGGAAGTGCTTGAGATGAATGCAGAGGAGGAAGTAAAGAGATTACATCAATTAGAGGAAAGGTATTAGTGTGCAGTCTGATAGATAGTATCTGATGAGATTAATCTGTGGCCTGAAACACCAAAGCCAGCAAACCATTGACATAACTGAAGGAAAATTTCCCGCCAAAGAAAGAGGAAGCTTATTCAAGTTAAAAGGCCACACTGCGTTTTAGAAAATAAGTAGATAAAGAATATCTGATACCAAGACATATCCTGTTTAATTTACTGACCATCAAAGGTAAATGGACTTCTTCAGACATACGAGCAGAAAATACAAGTCTCCTGGAACAAAGAAGAATCAAGCTTTAGATTTTTCACTCCAAGAAGGAGCCATGGTTATGGCATTCTAAATGATATGAGGTATGAATCAAGAATCTTACACCCAGGAAAATTGTATTTCAGGTATAAATGCAATAGCCTTGTGTTCTGAAATATGAAAGAAGTTAGGCAGTGTAGTTCTGGGAAACCTTGATGAAAAATGGCCCTCTGTTTCAAGGTCGAGCTGATCAAAAGATGAGTGGAAGATGATGGTGAGAACACTTGTGCAGCCTCCAATGTCCAAAGACAAAGTGGTGACATATAAAGTCCAGGGAAAGGAATACGACTCCCATAAGGGCAGGGGCTGAGCTGAATTTTCCTCCTTAAGTATAAGGACACGACCAAACAAAACCTGGACCATTGGTCAAATAGTAGCATCCCAGATAACAGACCATAGAAGTGATTTTCTTGAAAACAAAATAAATCGTTGACTGCAAATTCAGCTAATTAAGCACTGAGTCAAATGAAGAACTTAAGAATGAAAATACTACGGAAAAAAATTGTTGACTATTGAAATTAGAGAAATATTGAATTAATAGGAAAAAAAGTACAGAATTATGGTGACAGAATAGAATTTAAATGCTATAAATCCTATTGATGTAAAGAAAAAAATACATATAGAACTAACTAGACCAGAGGTCAGTATGTTTTCTGTGAAGGGTCAGATAGTAAATATTTTAGGCTGTTCTAGCCATGTAGCACTGCTGTTTCATATTCTTATTTATTTGTTTGCTTATTTATTTACACCACACTTTGCAAATGGAAAGACCATTCATAGTTCACCTGCTACATTAAAACCCACTGGGGCTGATTTTGGCCTGTGAGAGGCTTGCGGTTGCCGACACTTGTGCCACACCCCTGGCTTCTTGCCTACCGGTCGGTTCATGAGTTCACATGGCTCGGCTTTGCTCAATGGTCCCCTTTTTTCCCCCACTGATCAGAATTGGTAAAGGCTGGCAATGCAACTTGAAATGGAGATGGAGAGAAAAATCCAGGACTACTCCAAGTCAGGGCTCTAAGCCCTGTGCCATGTAAATTTACAGCTGTCCTGGACAGTGTGATGTTACTACTGTATGAGACTTTTGAGCGCTTGAAACGTGGCTGATTCAAACTGTATGTGCTGTAAGCATAAGTATACCCACATTGTGAAGACTTGGTACAAACCAAAGAATGTAAATGTCTCATAATAATGAGTGATTTTTAAACGTTGATTACATGTTGACAGGATAATATTTGGGATGTACTGGGTTAGATAAATTATGTCATTAACATTAATTGTACTTGCTTCCTTTGAATCTTTTAAAAGTGTGATACTAGAAAATTTAAATGGAAATATTAGATATTAGGAAATGTGAAAGGCTTGCCTTATATTTTTATCAGACAGCAGAATTTGATGCATCTGACAAGAAGATAATTTTTCATAATGATGGCGCCTTTCCATTAATGAAACCAGGTGTATTAGGCAAATGGACTCCTTGTCTATTTTCTTAGTTGAAAAGAGGGTGGTTAGAATCCCTATGGAAGAGGATGACTTCAATTCAAATCTTGGATGTTCCCCCTGTTATCTGTGTGGCTTTAGAAAAGACCCTATATCGTGTAGAAACTGACCTTCTAATTGAGAAATGGGAGGAAACATTTGTGGTGAAGATTTAATGTGAATCTATGTTACAACACCTCGTGAATGGTTGTGTAAAGGAAAGAGTTTAGTAATAGCCACCTTGGAGGGAGAGGTGGGCCGGTTTCACAAACACTAGGACTGAGAACTCAGCAGAGAAGACACCTAAGAGGTGGGTGCTATGTCTCCAAACAGGCATTCTTTCTCCAGTTCTGCCTACTTCTCCAGCTCATCTTCTGTTTCCCCAAACATCCCTCCCCACCACCCAGCCTTACACGGGACCCACGAGCCCCCAGATGCGGTCTCTCTGCTATAACTCTGTTCCTTCTTCTTGTGCTGCACCCCTGGCTTAAATAACCCTTTCTTCTCATCTTTTCAGATCAGTTCCCATGTGAGATCTCCCTCCTGGTAAGATTGACGCCTTCCTTTCTTGGGCTGCCTGGCCTTTTCATCTCTCCTCCTTCTGCTTTGGCTGCTCCTGGTAGTCAGGGATTGCTGATTGGTGATTCTAATTCACCTTAGGAAACCCAGCAGACAAGCCAGAGTCCAGCTTCAGCAGTTCCTGGATAAATGGATGCACGTGTGATGGTCCAGAGAAAGCTCCAACTTTCAAGCACTTCGTGGAAGAGTCCGAGGAACAACATTCAGCTTTTGCTGAGAAGTTGCGGCTCAGATGGTAAAGAATCTGTCTGCAGTGCAGGAGACCTGGGTTCAATTCCTGGGTCAGGAAGATCCCTTGAAGGAGGAAATGGCAATCACTTCAGTATCCTTGCCTGGAGAATCCCATGGACAGAGGAGCCTGGATGGTTACAGTCCATGGGGTTGCAAAGGGTCGGACATGACTGAAGCGACTTAGCAGGAGTGCTTTGGAAAGGACATTTTGGAGTGGGCACTGATGCTTCCTGTTCCTGAATGAAAATGCAACGGGAGACGACATTCCTTTCCCTGGCTGTTGTCATCTGGGTTGCCTCGGAAGCAGACCCTGAGACAGGGAATTGTGTGCAAGTGAATTATTCGGAAAGTGATCCAGGCAGATATGCTGGAGGAGCAGGGAGATGAAGCAGGCTGTGGAGATGGCCAACACAGAGCTCACTACTGAGCAGATTAACACTGCAATTGGAGCCTAACTGCAGAGGCGGCTATGGGAGACAGTGTCCAGCACTCACAGGGTTTTCTCATCTGGGGGATGAAGAAGCTGGGGGGTTTCCCACCATCTTTCATCCATCATTGGTGGAGTACTGTGGGGGATGGGTGGTAGTCCAAGTTCCTCCAGCTCCTCTCCCTCCTCGGGCAAAGGAGTACGAGTTCTGATGGGTAGAACTTAGGCTGATGGTTGCTGAGGACAGAGTGGCTTCTACAGGGGCACTAGCCCATCCAACCCTTTTGCTCCTGGTTAATGTAGCCTGGTTTTGTTTGCAACAGCAGGGTGTCAAGGCAATGGATCATATTTGGGTTAAGTGAACTCCTGCAATCCTGTCCCATTGGTTTTCAGCCTCCTGGGAAGATGAAAGGTGGTCATGGGACCCCCATGTTCTGGACAATGAGACCAAAAGGTAAGACAGCTTTGGCGGCTTCTGGGAAAAAAGCTCACTTTATGATAAAAGCACTAACTCATCTGGCATCACATCCATCCCTTCTTCTAGGAGTGGATGTGACTACGATTTGTAGAGTCAAAGCAGCCTTCCTGGCACCTTGAAGGAAGAGTCAAGAATTCCACAATGCACTGACCGCCACACTCTGGGCAAGACAAGGTATCACCTGTCTGATACTGCATTACCTGCCACTGAAAACACTTTTGAGTCATGCCCTTGGGAAAAATCCTGTTGAGCTGTTTGTAGAAGGTCACGTACACCAGGATGTGGCACTTCATATAGCTCCCGAGATCTGGACGTGAGTTAGTGTCCCAGTGCCATAATAACAAATTACCATGGACTTAGTGGCTTAGACACAACTCTTGTCTCACAGTTCAGGGAACAGGTCTAACATCAAGATGTCTGCAGGGCAAATCCTTTCTGGAGGCTTCAGGGGAGAAAGCTTTCCCTTGTTTTTTCCACCTTCTAGAAACTGCCTGCATTCCCCTCCACCTCACATTGCCCCCTCCTCCTGTCTTGTGATCCCACCTCCTACAGTAAGACTGATTCCTCCCACACACAACATACAAGGACCTTTATGATGACATTGAGTCCAACCAGATAAATCAGGATCACCTCTGAATTGCATGACCTTTGACCATATCTCCAAAAATCTCTTTTGCACATAAGGTGATGTACCCAGGTTCTAGGGGTTAAGATATGGATTATCTTCAGGAAGGACATTATTCAGCCTGCCACAGGAGATATGAGTGGATTATTTGAGGGTTAGGGGGCAGCTGGACTTCTCCTCTGGCTGTTGGGTCTGAGGGTGAGGGCAGAGGTGAGGTATGGTGCTTGGATGTCAGAGCTCAGAGCCAGAGGGAGGCAGGGAGTGAGACGCAGAAGCAAGAAGAGGTCACAGGTCCGGGGCTGTGGCTGTTGAAAGCCTGGGTCAAGTTTGACCACCAGGACTTTAAGTGAAGGTGTTGGGGGAGACGCCCAGTGGACACCTAGTTATGATGGATGGAGAAATGAATGAATCCCTCCAGACTCATCCTTCTTTCCGGCTGCGAGGATGTGCAAGCTGGCCCCTGTTCCCCTCTCCACCTCTCAGTGAGGAGAGCCTAGGATTTGAGGGGTTGGTGATGCTTCTGTTCCTTGGGTCTTCGAAAAGGACCCTGAGCCTGTGCTTGGAGCTGGTGGGAGAGGTCTCTGGATGGAGGGGAGGGAGCAGGGAGACAGTCACATCCTAGGCAACCTCCCCAGAGAGTGGAGGCCAGACAGCAAGAGGCCTGGGAATGTGGGTCTGGAACAAAGCCTGCCTGCTTTGGGTGCGAACAGGCTGCCAAGAATGTCGCTCCACTGGTTCCCCGCTGCCCCTCAGCGCCCTGCCCTGGGCAAAGTGGAAGAGTATCAATAAAGGGAGAAAATAAACAAGCTCGAGACAGCCCCCACCCTCCGCGGTCACAGCCTGGCCTCCAACTCTGAATCTCCGCTCCTTCCTGGTGACTCCAAGTCCCCTCCACGAATCTCAAGCCCTGATTCATTTTTGTCTGCTTTCTGGAAAGGGGTGGGTGCTCTGCAGAAGGAAAGAAAGGCAGGTGAATGGAGCCTTTGGCCTGAATAATCCTGCATAGTGACTCTCTTAACCCTCACTGTGGGCAGGAGGACTCAGAGAGGTTAGGTCACCTGCCAAGGTCACAGGCAGGTGATAGAGGAGAGAGGATTCGAGTCTGATCCGACCCTATGTTTTTCTCGTGTCAACTACAACTGTCCCCTTCAACCTCTCAACCCACGGGTGGATGCTGACTTGTGAAACAGGCCTGTTTTCTCTATCTCGAGGTAATGGAAATCCGAGGGCTTAGCTTCAAATGGAGCGGGGGCTGTCGGAGTGGAGCCAGTGCCAAGACATTTTAAGTCGGACTCCATGATAAGCTGAGATTTGATATTTCTGGATAATTCCCAATGAGCGCCCTTCCTCTTTAATTATCCTGTGGTCACCCTTTCAAAGGTGATTAAAGCTATTCTTCAGTAGATGTGGTTATAGATTGAGTGGGAACCTGGTCTTTCTTGTGGTTTTCATCGCAGCAATTAAATCTGGCCGGCTGGTAGACGCTGTGTGGCAGGAGGGATTTTACGAAGCAAAATGATTTTCCCCTTCGGGCAATGTTAAATTTAGGAAAAATACAATTAATTATATCAGACAGGTATCTATTTTCTATCCTGCACACATTAGAGGCTCAAGGGCTTGTTTCACTCCAGCGGGGGAGCCCGTCTGGGTGCAAGGCTGCCACCCCTCGCTGAGCCCTAGGGCTTGTCCTGACATGAAGCCTCCTCCCCTGCCCTCCTGCCCTGCTCCCCACCCACGCCTCCCCCATCCAACACCCACAGCTCTCTTTGGAAGTAAAAATGAAAGGGCTGGTGTTTACCAGAACTTTCTCTAATGTTCCCAAACATATGATTCAGGTGTTCGGTGTTAAGAAAGATGATTGCTCTGGAAAAACCGGAGCCAAGCAAAGCCCATATACGTTCCCCCAGCCTCCGCACATCCTTCGACCCTATAGAGACCCCACCCCCCACCCCAGTCTCTCTGCGGGGCTACTTCTCTCCATTGGCAAAATGAGATGTGGAACCAGACACTTTCAAAATCCTGCTCTGCTCCATGTTAGGAATGTCAACCATGGCTCAGGGAGATGAGAGTGCCAATGCCTCGGTAAAAGACATAATTAATACTTTTTCTCAGGTGCTGTTTTGTGTTACTGATGTTGAAAGGGCCTTGGGATTCATAAATGATTATACTCTTTCCTCTTTGTTGGAAGCTTCGTTAGCTCTTGGGGCTGGGGGGTGGGGAGGATTCACCAGCATTTATTGATAAGCTGAGTTCAGCTGTGTCATCAGTGAGAGCAGGTCATGAGCAGATGCTCAGAAAGTATTTGCCGAAAAATAAGAAGGTGACTCTTCGGAAAGGTCAATGATTTGGTATCATTTTCTAAACACCAATTAAATATCACGCATATCTATTATTCATTCACCTATGAGGTCCAGATAGGTTTTTTTGGGGAGAGGGAGGGAACCTTATTTAAGGCTTGCAAAACTGAGGTTTAAAAAATTAGGAACTACAGGTTTTAACCTTTTAAGACACCTAAATTTATTTAATTTAGTTTTTAATTTTTCTTACTGGTGTATAGTTGGTTTATAGTGTTGTGTTAGTTTCAGATGTACAGCAAAGTGAGTCAGTTATACACATTAATAAATTAGGAGCTATATACACTACTATACATAAAATAGAAAACCAACAAGGACCTATTGTAGAGTACAGGGAATTCTACTCAATATCCTCTAATAGCCTACATGGGTGACGAATCTGAAACAGAATTGTTTTAATAGAATATATGCTTGGGACTTGTCCACTGATTGGTCTTCCCAACCTGCTGGCTCAGAATCTTGATACAGAGTCCTTCCATCTCTCTGTTTGCTTCCAGGTGGTGCTAGTGGTAAAGACCACCTGCCAATGCAGAAGACATTAAGAGGCTTTTATCCCCGGGTCAGGAAGATCATCTGGAGGAGGGCATGGCAACCCACTCCAGTATTCTCGTCTGGAGAATCCCTATGGACAGAGGACCCTGGTAAGCCACAGTCCATGGGGTCACAAAGAGTTGGACACGACTGAAGTGACTTAGCATGCACGCGCACACAGGGCCCTCTCTAGACGTCATCGCTCTGCCCTTATTCCCTCTCCTGATAAACTGGGATAGGTTTACCTGCCAGCTGTCTCACGAGGGTGTTGTGAGGATTAATGAGATAATATTTTTTAAGTACTCAGAGATCTTCTGATGAAAGAGGCTATAAAAGTACAAAGTGTCACTATTATTATAATTAATGGCATTTCTGAGAGCTTTCAAAGTGTACATTGGGTTAGACGGAAGATAGAGGAGATCCCTGTTTTGGGAGTCAGCTTTCTCTTGGGGAAAAACAAGGCAAAAGAGCCTGTGTGTGGCCGAGATGGCTGTGAGGAGTTGGGGCTTGTATCCAGAAGTGGGAAGGGTGGTGAGACGCGGGAATCCAGAATGGGGTCCTGGCCGGGAAGTCACCGGTGCTGGGGACGCAGGAGGTGCGAAGATGGCTTCCCTTCTGGGGCAAGTAGAGGGCAGCTCGGGACCAGATCTCAACTTGGGCATCAAAGCAGAGTGCATCCCTGGGTGGTTGTTTCTCCTGTTGGGGCACATATGTCAGTCCTGCCAAAGAGTCTGGCTCACTCCTTAACCCACAACCAATGCTCTCACCATATGCCTTATGCCAGTGCTCCTATCACACGCTACGGTTCAAACAAGAAAAGCCACAGTTGCTGGAAGCAAAGAGTTCAGAATCCATTAGGAAAAACAGGCATGTGTGCTGAGCTTGAGTGCCGGACGTGATGGGGCTGCAACACAGAGGGATGTTGGGAGAACAGAAAAGGATGGTTTCGCCTGACTGTGGGAGTCAGGGAAGATATCCTGGAAGAGGTGGCCCTTGAAGTAGCTCCTAAAGGTCTAAAAGGGCAGCTGGTTGGAGAGAGTGAGAGTGTGTGACTATAGGGGGTGGAAGGTTAATCTGAGCAGAAGGCACAGCATGTATGAGGCCAGGAAAGACAGGACTATGGGCATGATGGGAGAAACTGTAAACGGGTGGGCTGGGCTGTGAGGATAGGAGATCACCAGCTTAGAAAGCGAAGCAAGGCCTTCTGGCCATGGGGAGGGTTTGACCTGAGGTGGTGGCCGCAGGAGGGGCTGAATGCAGACCCCAAGAAGTAGGGTTTCTGCAGGACGGATGGAAGGGAACAGAGGAGGTGAGAGATTTATGCTAGCCTCTGCACTCGTTCTTCACCCGTCTGAACTGTCAACTGGACTGTGTGGTCTTGGAGGGAAGACACTGTGCTTGCTCTATCTTTTCGGAAATAACCTTAAGGACAGTGATGGGCACATGGCCTGACCCACGATTTGCAAGGCTCAGCCCTATATGAAAATCTGGGACCTCTTGTTCAGAAAGTAAGAAGGTTAATCAAGCATGGAGGGCCCTTAATCCCTTTTAAGCACAGGGCCCGGTTTAGCCTCACGTGTGACACACAGCCCTATGAAGCTGCTCCTGACCTGCCCCATTGGAGGTACCCAGTGTCCTGGGCAGGACGGCCAGGGCATGTTTGGTGAAAGCATCAGGCAATGCGTTGAGACAGATTCACAGATTAAAGCATCCACCCGGCTGGTCCTCAGGCCTTTCTGTTTTGCATGTGGACACTGTTCTGATCGCCCAGACGTCAACAGGTATTCATGTAGAAAAAAGCAGCAGAAGAAAGATGGATGGCTCTTCAGTGTGTGTCAGACAGAAAACACAGAAATATTCTTCTGTTCTTCAATGGAGGAACTATATGAGTCAGCTCCTGCCTTGGCACCTGAATGACTTTTCTTGCCCGATGAATCAATTTAAATGGAATTACTAATTTATTTGAGTTAGTGAGTCAATGCCGGTGCCCACACATTCACTAGCTCTAGGACATCCATGTGTCTCCTTGGGAGAATTTGAAGTTAATACATACTATATGTATTATTGTCGTTCAATTGCTCAGTCATGTCTGACTCTTTGCAACCCCATGGACTGCAGCACGCCAGGATCCCCCA
The DNA here is from genome assembly GCF_029378745.1 of Bos indicus. Taxonomy (NCBI): domain Eukaryota; kingdom Metazoa; phylum Chordata; class Mammalia; order Artiodactyla; family Bovidae; genus Bos; species Bos indicus. Next base: position 63,870,583 of record NC_091780.1, on the reverse strand, counting down.
TCCTCCGCTGTCTTCCAGAGTTTGCTCAAATTCATGTCCATTGAGTCAGTGATGCTATTTAACCATTTCATCCTCTATCACCCCCTTCTCCTCCTGCTCTCAATCTTTCCAGCATCAGAGTCTTTTCCAATGAATCTGCTCTTCACATCAGATGGCTAAACTATTGAAGTTTCAGTTTCATTATCAATCCTTCCAATTAATTCACAAATATGTCTTCAGCACTGACTTTGGACACAGGATCTGGAACACAGGTGTGGACAAGACCAACTCCCTGCTGCCTTCATGGGCACCATGGTATCAAAATGACAAAGAAAGTATTAATTGTTACCACTTTCAGTGATGAAAAATTCATTGCTATTTCCTCTATTGGATGTATTGTCTTCATCACTTGTAAAATGCATTTTATTTCAGGACACATAAAATTACATATATGGTTTTCCACAGCTCATGGCTGGTTTTTGAGCCTGCTGACTGTTGATTTCCTATAAAATCTTCAAAATCTCAACTTTGAGTCTACCAGGAGGCTATTCGGGAAGGTAACATTGTCACATGAGGAAGGGCTACTCTACTCTGCTGTTTCCCAGGAATTTAGTCCTGTATTTTTAGTTATATAAATTAGCCTCATTATTGGGTTGAAAGCAATCGATGTTTCATTAGAGTTGTCTTTCTGTTTCTCAGTCTTGTTCCCTATGCCTTCTTGCATCTTGGACCTTGCTGCTGCCTCTTCTCCCTCCCAGTTAGGTACCTCACGTGTACATTTCTTCTGGCTTCCCAGGTGGCTCAGTGGTAAAGAATCTGCCTGCAAATGCAGGACACACAGGAGATGCAGGTTCAATCCCGGGGTCAGAAAGATCCCCTGGAGGAGGTCATGGCAACTCACTCCAGTATTCTTGACTGGGAAATCCCATGGACAGAGGACCCTGGTCCATAGGGTAGCAAAGAATTGGACGTGACTGGGCAGGCACACACTTATAAATTTCTTTGGTACCTTGGTGGTAAGCTCTCACCCTTATTTTTAAGAAATAATTTTGATGGTATTACTACATTTTCAATCATAAACATCTTGGAAGTTTAAAGTGTGTGTGTACACATGTTTCCTGTGAACCAGGACACTTTTCATATCACTTGGCGGGGGGTGGGTAGCTGGCTAACTCACAATGGTCAGCAGAAATTTCATAGGCTTGTATCCAATTGTAATTTTAACACTGTTTATTAACTGTGTGACCTTGGGAAAGTTATTTAATCTCTCTAAGTTTCTGTCCTTGCATCTTTAAATGAGGGAAAATAGCGTATAATGTTTTTATGGAGAGAGGAGAGAATGTCTCCGAAACAGTGAGCTCAATGTCAGCAGGCTGAAGCCCCTCTATATCAATCACAGCTATTATTAATCTTCTGTATATCCATCATCTTCCTTTCAAAAAGTTATGTTTGCCAGCATTTGAAAAAATTTCCCCCAGGTGATACTGTCAGAATCCCTTGTGTTTCCCTCCACTGTCTTTCTCTCCACCTCTCCCCAGTGAGAACCTCTGAGTCCAGTCAACTGACTAATAGCCTTGACCATGGTCTTTAAGCTCTGCAAGCCCATTGCTCTAAACCTGTCAAGACATACCTATTTCCAGGAACTTAACATTTTCTCAGTGATTCCCCAATGGAATCATTCCACACTCCGACCAATGACACTGTAACACTCAGGATACAAGTCAATGCCAGGCTCAATGCAACCCTTTTTCTCTATATTTTACTTCATAACTGAAAATTCATTGGAAGGACTGCTGGTGAAGCTGAAGCTCTAATACTTTGGCCACCTGATGCAAAGAACTGACTCATTGGAAAAGTCCCTGACGCTGGGAAAGATTGAGGGCAGGAGGAGATGGGAACAGCAGAGGATGAGATGGTTAGATAACATCACCTACTCAATGGATATGAGTTTGAGTAAACTCCAGGAGTTGATGCTGGACAGGGAGGCCTGGTGTGCTGCAGTCGAAGATCAAAGATGTGAGTCTGGGACTCAGCCCTCATCTTTGCCTTGTACAGTAACTTCTCACCTATGTGAATAAGAACAGGGCATAATTCGGGTAGGGTACTGGGCTTGGTGAGAATATTAAAATGCTAGCTGATGAAATCCAGAAAGATATAAACTAGAGCATTCTGGTGGACTCAACAAGGTGAAAATTAACTAACCAGAGATACATTTCTGTATATATTAAAAATGAACAGAGCAAATCCCCCAAATAGGGACAAAAAGATTGGATGAGGGTGTTGTGGTTTAATAGAATTAATAAGAGAAAGTCTGAAGGATTATTAGTTGGCTGTCAAAGATTGATCAGATTCAATTTTGGGACACATCTGATAAAACAGAAATAAAGCAAAAAGTGAATTTTGATTATTTAAAGAGAAACTTGCATTTAATAAAAGCATAAATTGTTTTCTCACACCACTCAAAGAGGAAATGCCTTGGAGAGATTCAAAAGAGAAAGGGAAAGTCACTCAGTTGTGTCCGACTCTTTGTGACTCCATGAACTGTACAGTCCATGGAATTCTCCAGGCCAGAATACTGGAGTGGGTAGCCTTTTCCTTCTCCAGGGAATCTCCTCAACCCAGGGATTGAATCCAGGTCTCCCGTATTGCAGGTGAATTCTTTACCAGCTGAACTATCAGGGAAGCCAAGAATATTGGAGTGGGTAGCCTATCCCTTCTCCAGCAGATCTTGCCAGCCCAGGAATCGAATGGGGTCTCCTGCATTGCAGGCGAATTCTTTAACAACTGAGCTACCAGGGAAGCCCACATAGATTCAAACAGGCTATCAATGATTGCCAAAATAAGTCTTTGATTTAGAGAAGAAACATCAAGACAGGTCAAAATGGACACGGCTTGAAGATAATTGTGATGTTCATAAAGCTGTCATCTGGTCACACAAAAGGATCTTCTGGAGTTTAGAAAAAAAGCTTCATTGTTTTACCCACAATGATATACCTAAATTGATCATGGTAGTGAATCATTTTTGGCTGGGTAATTTTGAGAGTATTTTCAAGGATGTTTCTGTTACTTGCCAACAACACAATTGTGTAAAGATGGGACAGGGACAGAAATCAAGCCTGAGAACTTTAAATACCTCCAACCTTCTTTTCCCCAAGAATCTGGCAGTAAGTAACTGTTGGTCATTTTTTGCTTATTCTCAAGATGCAATTGAAGCCTTTTTGCAGCTGGAAAGGTAGGCTGTCATGGTAGTGGATAATTTTTGTTTTTGCTTGTTTGTTTCTGGTAAGGAGAGATCTAACCTATCTCTCCAGTAACAGGGCATATATTTCTTATTAACAAAGTTTGCAAAAGTTTAGCCTTTACTAACAAAAACTTCATCTTCTATCTTTAGGAACAGTAGAGCAACCATTAATAAATGAAATTCTAAAGCTACGAGTCACAGTGCTTTCAGAGATACTCAACTTCCTTGGCCTAAGGTGTTTCATTAGCTTCAGTGACAATGTAATCAACAACTTTGGGGATTCTTCAGCTTTTACTTTATACAACAATAAGAGGACAACCTGTATGTTTAGGAATTTCACCTTCAATCCTGGTTGTAGGCTGATACAGTCAAGTACTGCAACAGAAGTCTACATACACCCAATCTTATCATCAACAAAAATAAGCATGCATAACATCCTAAAAAGCAGACTCTAAATGAGCTAAAACCCAGAGATTTAGTTTTCTGGACAAAGAGTGCCCTTAAACTTTAGTAAAAAGGCCTTACTGTTAGTAATGGTACCATGATAAGCTGCTAGGCATTGATCCTTAAATCCATGTTTTTATAATTTTAAAAAATACATCAACTTCCATAGGCCATTGGACATTCATTTAAAAACTAAAAGCATAAAATAAATGATAAACTGTCTCTGCTTTTGTAATAACATCATTTCATACGGGTATTGTGAGCCCCTGATAAGACATGATAAGAAAGCCAGTCACTCTAGTTCTGTGGCATTATTTCCAAAAGCCCAACATCCTAATCCAATCATGAGAAAAACACTAGGCAAAGCCAGATTAGGGAACATTCTACAGGGTGCCTGGTTATTACTCTTCAAGAATGTCAGGGTCATCAAAACAGGGAAAAACTGAGAAACTGTAGCAGCCCAGAGGAGACTGGGGCAGAGGGAAAGTCAATGCAATGCAAGCCCCTTGAATTCCTCGGAGAAATTTAATGGAAAAACTGGTGAAATCCAGGTAAAGTGTGGAGCTTAGTAACTATTAACATACTGATGTTGGTTTCTTAGTTTTGACATATATACCAAGACAGGGCAAGATGTTCATAATGGCAGAAACTGGGTGACGTGTACATGGGGATTCTCTGTACTATCTTTGAAAAATTGCTATATGTTTAAAAGTAGTCCATGTATACCTGTGGTGGATTCATTTTGATGTTTGGCAAAGCTAATACAATTATGTGGAGTTTGAAAATAAAATAAAATTAATTAAAATTAAAAAAAAAAATAAATAAAAGTAGTCCAAAATAAAAGAACTCATTTAAAAACACCTTTTGAAGAATGAAATAATGCCATTTGCAGCAACATGGATGCATGTATCTCTTCAGATGGAAAGATATCATTTTACCCTGTGTTACTGCGGAAATTTTAGGAAAATGAAGAAATGACAAGGGGCATTGAGAAGGATGGAAAGGTGGCTTTTGTGGAAATACCTTTAAGGTATTAAGAAAATACCTGTTTAGAAAAATACCTGTAAGGACTAGAAGACCAGGTTAGACTGGTCATCTCAGGATCCTGAAGGGTGAAGTCGGGGAACAGGAGACAGGAAGATGTCTGGGATCCATGGGGAGATGTAGGACATTTTTTGTAGGAGAGGGAAGAGCCCTGAGCCCTGAGTAGATTTATACTTGTTGCAGATTTATTTATGAGATGTCTACCAGGCTTCCCTGGTGGCTCAGACAGTAAAAAATCTGCCTGCAATGCAGGAGACTTGGGTTCCCTGGGTTGGGAAGATAACCTGAAGAAGGGGATGACTATCCACTCCAGGTATTCTTGCCTGGAGAATTCCATGGACAGAGAAGCCTGGCAGGCTACAGTCCCTGTGATCGCAAAGAGTCAGACAGGACTGAGTGACTAATACTGACTAAGGTGCTTCACCTCCTGCTGTCTCTAGGTTGCCCCCATCTTTTTTGTGCCTAGTCTAATCAGCTCAGTTCTAATCATGAAAAGAGCAGTTGGTTCTCTTTCTTTCCTGTGTAAACCTGAACTTGAGAAGAAGTAAACTATGGAGCTGCTGGAGCCAACTTTCTACTGAGAGGTGAGATTCTTCCTGAGAATAGGTCTAATTTATGGGAAGCAGGATTGAGGGGTGAATCTGGTTCCTAGTGATGTCACTTAGTACCTGCATTTATATCAGCCATCCACCTGTGCTCTTCAATGACAGGGACCAAGGTGTTTCTTTTCAGCATTGGCTATTTAGGGTGGTTTTTATTTTATTTTATTTTATTTAAAAGTTTTGTGGCCACTTGCAATCAAAACCATCCTAATTTTGTTCATTCTTTCAAGTCTTGATTCATTTAGCAAGTGTTTATTGAGCTGCTATTTTCAGCTGAGCATTCGGCTACATCTAATGAGGGATGAGGAGACAGGAAGGAACAGAGATGCAGATGTAGAGGATGGACTTCTAGACACAGCAGGGGAAGGAGAGGGTGGAGCAAATTGAGAGATTAGGACTGACACATATACACTCCCATGTGTAAGACAGATTGCTAGTGGGAAGCTGCTGTGTGGCATAGGGAGCTCAGCTCCATGCTCTGGGATGACCCAGAGGGGTGGAATGAGGGGTGGGTGGGAGGGATTTCCAAGAGGGAGGGGATATATGTATACATATAGCTGATCCGTGTTGTTGTACAGCAGAAACCAACAACATTGTAAAGCAATTATACTCCAATTAAAAAATAAAAAAAGATATATTGTATAGCACAGGAAATTAGAGCCATTATCTGGTAATAATTTTTAATGGAGTATAGTCTGGAAAAATACTGAATTGCTGTTATGAACCTCTCTAATATAACATTGTAAATCATCTATAGTTCAATTAAAAATAAAAAAAGCGAAAAAAAAAAGTGAGAAGATGAAGATAAAAGAGCTGGGATATTAGACATTGGCTACATTGCTTTTCTTGAAATAGTTCGCCCCTTCAATGCCAAAGGTCTGGACCCATGTCTCCTGGGAATTCAGAATGCCCAGTAACTTCTTTCTAAATAAAGATGTGTACCACGCCTTCTCTTCTACCAACAATTGACTTCCTTTTTCATGTTCTTCAAAGGGAATAGACACTTCTGTGAGCTACTTCTCTCCAAGAAACTAACAGGTCAACTCAGTTTAACAAGCCATCCATCTTCAGTGGGAGTGAAGGGATATGGGAAAGTATGAGACGTTGTTTTTACCCATAAAAACACACCAAATTGTGGCTGTGATGGTTGCACAGACAAATGATCTCACACAACGTGATAAACAAGAGGACAAAGGTAAGATGGAGTGCCAAGGGAGCACTCCAGACCTGTCACTCCCTCCAGGAGGACTCCTTCTGAAGGATTTGGGGAGGGAGGTTAGTGGTACCACCTGCTGCAGAAAGACAGATTTGGAGACGAGGACAAAGGCTCAAGGTTTTAGGTGGTTGCAGCCGAAGTGATAGACTCAGATAGACCCCCTTACCAGCACGGTTTCTGGAAAAGATAGCAGAGAAGTCAAGGGGGCATTCAAGGAGGACCAGGAGTTGGCCCACATACAGAAACATGTCAGCTTTTCAATTCTTCTATCTTGGAACCCTTAGGAGGTCTTGGCTTTACAAAACAACATATTACCTCTGAATCTGAGTCTCCGAAATCCTGGCAGGGGGGCCAGTCCAGCTGGCACTGTTGCCATATGTGTTTAGAATCTCATGCACAATAATTAATTTCCATTCTGTAAAAATGAATAATTAATATAGCATCCCACGTCAACTGATCCAAACAGAAGTTGACACATATTAAGAGACACACGCTGCTGAGCAAACTTTTTAAACTGAGGCTTATTATTAACAAAGCAACTTTTTAAAAAATACCCTATCTTCTAGACCATGGGACTTGAACATATTCCAACACAGAGGGCAGGCCAGGCAGAGGGTGTCAAGTTGCGATTTGGGGAGGAGGAGGTAATGGAAAGATTGCACGCTTTTGAAGTTGCTGGTGGGGGAGCTGGAAACGAAGATGAAGGATGCTCCAGGGATAGAGGGAGAAGAAAATAAAATGACAGCCTTAAAAGAATTTAAGAGCAAAATATTTTACTTTGATTTTTAATTATGCAGCCGTGATAGAGAAATATGGGCACGGTGATGGTAACATTAGGGAGATTTAAAAAAAAATGATTTAAAAAACTATTCATGACAGATGCTGGTTAGTAGAAGCAATAGAGGCCTGACAGCTTCATCATCTTCCCTGTCTGATTCCAAGGTTCCCTTAATAAGCCAGTTAAAAACATCGACAGTGTTACCACATCTGTGAAGGATGAGAAGCTGGGTTACAAATACATTGGCTGGTGTGATGAGCATCTAATGGGTCCCCATTCATCTGAATTCTGAGACCATGAGCTATGCTGTGATGGAATTGGTATCATTTTCATAACTGGTAATAGCATCTTCAGTTCATTCAGAGCCCTGTGTGTCAGACACTGTGCAAGGCACTAAAAGCTTCCCTGGACCTGCTACGAGAGTGGGCACAGTTGACCTTACTTTCTAGATTGTAAGATAGAGGCTCAGTGGGGATAAGAAGGTACCCTCCCATCCTTTGCAGCACAGGCACTGAGGAACCTTGACACCCTTCTGAGTTGGTGCTTATCCTGTGAAATGCTGCTATTGTCTCTTTAACAAGGATGGAGGCAAGTTTCTGATATCAGGTCTAGGAATAAAAGACTTCTTGGGGGGGGGGGAAAGATAAGGGAAGGGCAGAAGTACAATAAGCAGCATTTTCTTGGACCCTGGTGGTGTTGAATGCGGAATACTGTTGACTGGTATAGAGGTCCAGAAGGACAAGGCAGCTTTTGCACCAATGCAGTTTTGCTGCATGAACAGAGGTATGATTCTATGAGTGAGGAAGGCGATGGGTTAAGTCTGATGAACAGAAGCATGATTGTTTGAATGAGGGCAGTAATGAGTTAAGTCTGACGTCTCCTGAGAGGTGCACTCAGCTCCAGGTGCCTCATTTTAGAAGTCGCTAGACCTCCAGGAGGGCAGTGAGAAGCCAGCCTGGTGATGAGACTGCAGGTCCTCTGTGTAAGGACAGTTTGAGGAGCTCTTCAGATGAAGCCCAAATCATCTTCTCCCTCTTGTGAGTCACCCCAGAGGCCAGAGGAAGGATCCAAGGAGCACCACTGAGGCTAGTCTGGAAGCAAAGCCCAAAGTCAGAGCCACGTGATAGCCTGGTAGATATGCAGCATCTGGCCTGAGCTGGGCTCGGGTGGGGCAGACAGAGGTGAAGGAGCCACCGTCCTTATTCTAGGAGATAAAACATGCTGTGAGGAATCCTGAGCTGGCCACATGGAGAGGAGGAAGATGGAAAACAGAGAGGGAGAGGGAGAAAGAAGACAGAGATGTCTAACCAGTCCCTAGCTGTTCAAGCCATCCTGGTGACACTCCAGACACACAAACCAAGAAGCCACGGTGGGGGCTTCCCTGGTGGCTCAGTGGTAAAGAATCTGCCTGCCAAAGCAGGGGATGTGAGTTTGGTCCCTGATCTGGGAAGATCCCACGTGCTGTGGAGCAGCTAAGCCCAGGTGCCATAACTACTGAGCCTGTGCTCTAGAGCCCTGGAACTGCAACTGCTGCAGCCCGTGCACCTAGAGCCTGCATGCAGCAGCAAGAGAAGCCGCTGCAGAGACAAGCCTGTGCTCCACAGTGAGAGGGCAGCCCCTGCTTGCCACAATGAGATAAAACATTCTGCAGCAATGAAGACCCAGCACTTCGTGGTTGTTCAGTCCCCAAGTCGTGTCTGACTCTTTGTGACCCCATGGACAGCAGCACACCAGGCTTCTCTGTCCCTCACCATCTTCCAGAGTGTGCCCAAGTTCATGTCCATGGAGTCGGTGATGCCATCCAATCATCTTATCCTCTGTTGCCCTCTTCTCCTTCTGCCCTCAATCTTGCCCAGCATCAGGGTCTTTTGCAATGAGTCAGCTCTTCGAATCAGGTGGCCAAAGTATTGGAGCTTCAGCATCATCACCAGCCCTTCCAATGAGTATTCAGGGTTTAATTTTTTTAAGATTGACTGGTTTTCTCTCCTTGCTGTCCAAGGGACTCTCAGGAGTCTTCTCCAGGCCCATGGTTCAAAAGCATCAATTCTTCAATTTGCCTAAAAAGTCAAAAAGGCTCAGCCAAAAATAGAGAAGCCATGGTGGACAGTCAACCCAGTTGAGCCTTCAGATGATTTCAAGCCCAGCTGTCTTCTGTTTATAAGCTTATGGGAAACACATGGGCCTGACAGAGGCAGTAACAAATTGCTGTTTTAGGCTGCAAAACTTGGGATGGTTGGTTGCATGCTAATATATAATTAGAGGAGACTGTGTGGGGTGGGGCAAACTCTCCTCCATGCGTCCTCTCTCTTCTCCAGCCAGCTATCCCAGGCAGGTGTTCTGTAAAACACCTGTAAAATGCTGACCTGGCAGCATTCCCTGTAAAAGCCAAAGCAGTCAGGACCTTTCAAGGCCTTCACTAGGAGCTAAGACACACTTCCTTCTGCCGGGGTCCCACCAGAAGGAATTGCGAAGTCACAAGGCAAAGGTCATGGATACGGGGAAGGCAGTCATCGGGGCCATTTTTGTGCTCCATCGACGACAGCCCAGCACAGCCTGTGGGGTCCTGTGAGCCGAGCTTTCCCAGACCCTGCCCACAGAGGTGCACTAGAGTTCAGAGCAATCGCAATGGGATCATTTCAGGTGGTGATGCTGTGATCTGAAACACACATCACCTTTCTTAGCTGGAAAAGACTTCTAATGCCGATATTGTCCACCCCTCCCATTTTATACACGGAGGAGCCAGGGGTCAGAGATGCTGGAAGATTTCCTGAAGGCCTATGAACATCGAGGGTGGCAAGGGGTGGGGACGGGCCTGGAACCCAGCTGATCCAGCTGGGGAACCTTGGACCCCTCCTCTGAGCTTAGATTTGCTTCTGATGAAATTGGAGCTGTTGGTGCTCTTGGAAATACACATGTGGGGGCCACCTGGTGTGCCCACACACGTGGTCACACTGATGATTGTGATTGCAAGGTAGGAACCAGGCCTGTGTGGTTTCCTGACTACTAACTCAGTCCTCTTCCTGCCACATCCAAGGCCACTAGGTCAGCCTTCCTGTGCAGATTAACTCACACTCAGCAATACAAGCTCAGCATCAATGTTGAGCTGCCCACAGCCTCCAGCAGGTGCCCGCAACAGCCATAGAACACACTGAGTGTCTTCTTTCTGGAAACGTCAGTTTTAACTGCTGTGTCTGTGTGTGTGTGTGTCTGTGTACAGGAATGTGTATGCCTGTAATAAAATCATTATCTTTTTCCTAACAATTCCCACATCATCATATCTGACAGAATAGATTTACTGTTTCTGAAAAATGCTGAATTTCTACACTATAGGCATGTGGTCTTGATTAGAGGAATCACAAACAGCTTATTGGTTTTCTTATTTTAAGGAAATAATGACAGAAAGGTTATACTATGTTGATAGGGTGTGGAAGACTCGAAGCAGGACTCTAGTTGGAAATGACGAAGAGAATATCGTTATTTAAAATTGTGTGTGTGCGTGCTGAGCTGTGTCCAACTGTTTGCGACCCCATGGACTCAGGCCTGCCAGGCTCTTCTGTGCATGGGATTTCCTAGGCTAGAATACTGGAGTGGGTTGCCTTTTCCTACTCCAGGGGATCTGTTGACCCAAGGATTGAACCCTGCATTGGCAGGCAGGTTCCTTACCACTGCCACCTTCTTCACCCCTGTGTCACCTGGAAAGCCTCATGTAAAAATTAGCGGAAGTCTATGAAACAATTATGAGTAGGCTATAGAGTGAAAACAACCCCTTTGTAACAAATGCCATCTCAAGGAGATATCTGATTTCTAGAAAATAAGTCTAAAGGGTACAATCACTGTTTCAAGTGTCTTGACTAAAATGGTGTAGCATTTGAGACAGCTGTTCGAAAGCCTGTCTGGCTCCATAGGCAGCTCACTGGGCCCAATTCCCAGGTTTGAACCACTCTTTGAGCAGAGGCTGATGCATGGAGCCATGGTACGGGATGAGGGGTTAGCAATGCTCCACGCATGACCCTGGACAGGTTAGTAAACTCTTAGGGGCTTGGTTTCCCTCCTTAAAATATAAACTGAACTAGAAAGCTCTGCTTCCTTCCTGCTGTGAGAAAGACCAGGACTTATGAGTGTGAAAACTTGGTTGGTGTGCTGGTGGGTGGCTACACACACACACTCACTACACTGAACAGAATAGGCTTATATTTCATTAAGTGCATTTTATAGCAATTTGAAATGAAGGCAGAGTCCAACAAACTAAAAGAAGTCATGACAAGTGCCCACGTGCATGGAGAAGGAAATGGCTACCCACTCCAGTGTTCTTGCCTGGAAAATCCCAAGGACAGAGGAGCTTAAGGGGGCTACAGTCCATGGGGCTGCAGAGTCGGGCATGACTCAGCATGAACACATGCCCATGTACACAGACACACACACACACACAGACACACACACACACACACACACACAGAGTTTGCACATCATCTTCTACAAAGAAGGTTGGGGAGCAGAGAGAGGTTTATGTCACATGTTCTTAGTGTTATTCTTATGTTGGAAGAGTTAGTTTTTCACCAGGATTTAAAGACTCAGGTTGGGGATCTTTAGTTATTTGGTAATCTTTCTATTCCACTTTATTTTTTAGCAGATTTTTTTTTTTATCCCAAATAAAAGAAAACTATGTTAGTTGCAGTGAAAGAGCTGCAGGAGCTCAGGTCTGCCCTGTGAGCTCTTTCAATGAGCCCTGAGCCCTGAGCCAGTCTTTGGGGGAGGGCTGTGTGCGCTGCAGGCACCCAGACAATGTGAAAAGCATGGGGCTTGTGATATTAGTTTTCATCAAATACTCATAGCTCACACTTAATGGCTCCTTTGCATGAAAACCTTTGACTGTCCAATTTTAGGGAGAAACATGGCTCTTTTCTTTTCTTGTTAACCATTCATCTCAGCTTCTGGGAAGACCTAAAACACCCTGTCTGTCTTTGTTGGAAACTTGTTTTCCCATCAAGACTGACCCCATTTCTTTGCACCGCTAGGTGCCAAGGTGTAGGGTAAGGGCCCCCAACACCCATGCTCACTCTGGTGGCTCAGACAGTAAAGAATCTGCCCACAGTGCAGGAGACCTGGGTTCGATCCCTGGATCAGGAAGATCCCCTGGAGAAGGAAACAGCAGTATTCTTGCCTGGGAAATCCCACGGACAGAGGAGCCTGGCAAAATACAGTCCCTGGGATTGCACAGAGTCGGACATGACTGAGCAACTAACACTTTCTTTAAAAACCTTCCCTGGTGGCTCAGACGGTAAAGAGTCAGCCTGCACTGCGGGAGACCCGGATTCAATCTCTGGGTCAGAAAGATGCCCTGGAGAAAGCAATGGCAACCCACTCCAGTGTTCTTGGCTGTAGAATCCCATGGACAGAGGAGCCTGGTGGGCTACAGTCTACGGGGTTGCAAAGAGCGACTGAACGACAACAAACAACAGCCAAATCATGTAGTCACTGCAGTAAACTTTTGGAAGGAATATTTGCAGTGAATGTAGTTAGCTGACTTCTTTTCCCCCCCAAAAGATGTGGTGAAATATACATACAATTTACTGTTTTATCCAGTTTTAGGTGTGCAGTTTGGCAGCATTCAGTATATTCGTCATTGTGCCACCAACATCGCCATCCATCGCTAGGACTCCTTCATCTTCTCTCATCACCCCAAAGAGAAATCCTGAATCCATTAAACACCAACTCTCCTTTTCTCCTTGCTCAGCCACTGCTCACCAGTGCTCTACTTTCTGTCTCTATGAATTTGCCTATTTTAGGTATTTCATACAATTAGAATTTTACAGTACTTGTCTTTTAGGGACTCACTCCTCATGTAGCACGATGTCCTCAAGGCTTGTCCAAGCTGGAACATGTGTCAGAATTTCCTTCCTTTTCAGGACTGAATAGTATTCCATCAGATGGATAGACCACATTTTGTTTATCCATTCATCCTTCAACGAACCCTCAGGTTGCTCCCATATTGTGGCTGTTTGTGAATAATGCTGCTATGGACATGGGTGTATGACTACCTCTTTAAGTATCTGCTTTCAATTCTTTTTTAAAAATTTTATATTAATTTATGTTTGGCTGTGCTTGGTCTTCATTGCTGAGTGGGCTTTTCTCTTTCTAGTTTTCTCTAGGCGAGCGGGGGCTACTCTCTAGCTGCGGTGCATGGGCTTCTCAGTGCAGTGGCTTCTCTGGTTGCAGAGCACCAGCTTCAGCAGCTGCAGCACACAGCCTCAGCAGCTGCAGCTCCCAGGTGCTAGAGCATAGGCTTAGTAGTTGTAGCACGTGGGCTTAGTTGCCCCGTGGCATGTTAGATCTTCCTGGACCAGGGATTGAACCCATGTCTCCTGCATTGGCAGGAGGAACCTTTACTACTGAGCTACCAAGGAAGCCCTTTGCGTTCAATTCTTTTAGTTGCTTACCTAGATGTGAAATTGATGAATCCATGTTTAATTTTTTAAAGCACTGCTGAATTCTGAGTCTTGGGCTGGAGCATGTGGATGGCTGTGCATGGATCTTCTTTGAACCCCAGCTGACCCTTCAGGGGCAAAGAGAGGTTCTGGAGGGTGGGCAGTGGGGCATGAAACCATCCTTCCTGGAAATTGTTAATTCAGTGCCACCCAGTGCAGACCCCAGCTATTCCAGCGTGTTGGGTTTTTTTCTGCATGAATGTTCTGGAGTATAAGTACTGTGAGCTCTTTGCCAGACCCTGTACAGAGGGGCTATTAGGTATACTACATGGGAAGAAGAGGCTTGAAAATCTAAAAAGGTTGATCGTTAGCTCCGCCCCTCTGAGATGGAACCAGGTGTGCACTACATAAGCTCTCCAGTTCTCAGATATCTCCATTATACAGGGAGCCAAGGTCCCCATCAGGGTGTGAAGAGTAGGAATTAGAGATGGTGTGTTCAAACAGAGTGGTGGTGATTGTTCAGTCGCTAAGTCATGTCCACATCTTCACAACCCCATGGACTGTAGTACATCAGGCTTCCCTGTCCTTCACTATCCCCCAGAGTTTACTCAAACTCACGTCCATTGAGTCAGTGATGCCTTCCAACCATCTTATCCTCTGTTCCCCCCTTCTCCTGCCCACAATCTTCCCCCGCATCAGGGTCTTTTCCAATGACTTGGCTCTTTGCATCAGGTGGACAAAGCACTGGACCTTCAGCTTCAGCACCAGTCTTTGCAGTGAATATTCAGGATTGACTTCCTTTAAGATTGACTGGTTTGATCTCCTTGCAGTCCAAGGGACTTTCAAGAGTCCTTTCCAGAACCACAGTTTGAATGCATCAATTCTTCAGCACTCAGTCTTCTTTACGGGCCAACTCTCACATTCGGTACATGAACGCTAGAAAAACCATAGCTTTGACTATACAGATTGGAAGGTAAACAGTCACAGCAGTTGGTCCAAAGGCAGCAGCTGGCAGGGCTGAGATTTGAAACTCTAAGCCTCTGATTCTGAACCTCATGCTCCTCCACTGCAGTTTACACAGACCCTGACTTAGTGTTTCTACCTGCAAAATGGGAACCAAATCGGATCCTCCCAGCTCAGCTGCCAGGCACCCTGGGGAAGGCTTGGGTCAGGAGACTGTCCTCTCTTGGCCCTGAAGGGGCCCTGACTTCATGTCAGGCATTGGGCTGAGATTCGCAAACTTCATCTTGTGATGCGTGTCTCCACCCTGGGCTTTTAAGGGAGGGGCCCCAGGATAGTTGCAGGAGTCTTTCTTGGAGAGAAGTCTGCTCAAGATGTCACAGCTGCAACATGGTGGGGTGCATTCTTTCTCTCCCGTCTCTGCTCCTGCCATTCTCCCTGGGCTCCGAGGGAGGCCGGGCAGTGTCTGGCAGGCTCCTGCCTGGTGCCGGGGCCTGAGGCTGACGCCGAGGCTGGGGCTGCTGCTGTCTCTGCCCCGGTTTCCTGCGTCTGGATGGGTCTGAGCTTGCAAGCGGTTTCCTGTTTCTCTGCCGCTCAGGACTGGCCTAATTGGAAAGACATGTCGGCTGGTGTGTCCAGTGTGTGGCAGTGGAGACGCTGTGGGGGGGGGTGGCAGTGGGGTGCGGGGGGTCCACTTTGCTCCAGTCGTGTCTATAGAGGAATCTGGAAGCAGACACGTGGAGGATTGAAGACAGATTTCAGGGGTGCTGAGAGTGTGGGAGATTCTCCATGGACCACGTCACCCAGAGCATTTGGTGCAAAGCAGCTTGGAGCGGGCAGCACGGGAGCCTGTCCTCAGGTAGGCAGGGGCCCTGGCCCTCCGAATCTCTTTCCTGGTCAAGAGGTGAGTGTGGTTCTGAGTCACAAAGGTGGGAGGACACATACGACCATGTGCTTTGTGGGCACCAAAGTGCAACACAGATGTCAGCCACTCTGAAGACCTGGGCTCAAAATCTGCCGTGAACAAATACATATAACTTTTAGAATTTTGTTGTTCAGTTGCTCAGTCGTGTCTGACTCTTTGCGACCCCATGGACTGCAGCACGCCAGGCTTCCCTGTCCATCACCAAATCCCGGAGCTTGCTCAAACTCATGTCCATTGAGTCAGTGATGCCAACCAACCATCTCATCCTCTGTCTTCCCTTTCTCCTCCTGTCTTCAATCTTCCCCAGCATCAGGGTTGAGCATTTGGGCTTCCCTGGGGGCTCAGCTGGTAAAGAATCTGCTTGCAATGTGGGAGACCTGGGTTCAATTCCTGGGTTGGAAAGATTCCCCTAGAGAAGAGAACGCTACCCACTTCAGTAGTCCAGCCTGGAGAATTCCATGGACTGTATAGTCCACGGGGTCACAAAGAGTTGAACATGACTGAGTGACTTTCACTTTCATACGAGTTCAGTTGCTAAGTTGCATCAATCTTTTCTCAGCATCAGGATCTTTTCCAAGAAGTTGGCTCTTTACATCAGGTGACCAAAGTATTGGAGCTTCAGCTTCACCATCAGTCCTTCCAATGAATATTCAGGATTGATTTCCTTTAGGATTGATTGGTTTGATCTCCTTGCTGTCCAAGGGACTCTCAAGAGTCTTCTCTGACACCACAATTCGAAAACATCAATTCTTTAGCACCCAGTCTTCTTTGTGGTCCAACTCTCCCATCGGTACATGGTCCATTTAGCCCCCAAAGGCACATATCAGAGCACAAGTTGAAGTGTGCTGGGCCCCTTCAGAGTGGGTAAAGAAGGGAACTCAAAGAAGACACCGAGAAGTATCTTATAAAGGAAGAAATAATCATGCTTTCCTACTGTCTGTGACTTAGAGTGTTCTTGATCTGGGCAAGAAATCTTCAGATTCTGATTTCAGCTTCTTGCTTTCGGATTTCATATAGAATCTAGAGTAGAAGCCCTTTGCTCCATCACTGCCTTCCTCCTATACATGTCTGAAAAGCCTCAGTTTCTTCATCTGCCAAATGGCCACCCAGGCATGGGTCTTGAGGATTGAAAGGGATCATGAGACTAAGAGTTCAGCATGCCCTCAACTGCTATGGAATTCTCTGGCTGCTGGTCTTTTTGCTTCCCAAGTAAGTTGTTGATTCAGAGACTATAAGAAAATCCTGATACGCTGATTCTCATTGTATGGTTTTGTCCAGCTCTTTCCCATAAGCTTACCTGGAAGAGATGACAGCCATGAAAAGAAGCTGTCCTTGGATTGGTGGCCAGTGGCTGGTGCCATGCCTCTGGGATTCAGTTTCTTTCCACAAGTTCTTCCCCTAAGTTTCTGTACAGCAGACCTCCTTGTTTCTGCCCTGGGGCTCATTCGCGAGGCCAGATGTCACGCTGTGACGTGGTCACCCACGTGACTGAGGGAACCCTGGCTGACTCAAGTGGCAGTCCATCCCCGCTGTGTGGTGACTGGCTGCCGGGACACAGGTTTAGGCTCAGCTCATGCTGGTGCACTGATCAGTATCCCCCAGAGCTCAGCGATGGGGAACTCCCCTCTCCCTACACCCACCACCCTTTGGGTGTGACAGAGGGTCCCAGCTTTGTGCAGAAGGCCCTGGGGTGTGAAAGGTGTGTTGACCAGAAGGTCCAGCCCTTCGCTTCTCCTTGCAGCCACAGAGTTCACTGACCAGGCCAGCTGGCTGCCACAGTGCACCCTTCACCCCCGGGATGGCAGGAGGTCAGAAGGGAGGGACTCCCAGCTGGTTCTCAGTAAAAATGGCAAAGCAGGCACCGTTTTTCTGATTTTGAAGAGACAATGAGATGTAGCAAGGGTTTTGCCGTCAGATTGGAGCAACGCAGACATTCAGCAGCTGTGTGTCTGGGACAAGCTGGCTCGCTCCTCCAATGTCAGTTTTGCTCATTTGTAAAAATGAGGATGAGGCTGTGTGCACACAT
The DNA here is from genome assembly GCF_029378745.1 of Bos indicus. Classification (NCBI taxonomy): domain Eukaryota; kingdom Metazoa; phylum Chordata; class Mammalia; order Artiodactyla; family Bovidae; genus Bos; species Bos indicus. The sequence continues at coordinate 63,852,943 of NC_091780.1, read as the reverse complement.
GCCTGAGTGTGCATGTGGGTGGGATGATCAGTAGAGAGGAAGGTACCAAGCACGGGATCTACCGCATGCTAGGGGTTCCATAAGGTCAAATTCACTCCCTGCTCCTTTTCCCCAGAGTATGCTGTGGAAAGCTTCTCAATCTCTTTTAGCAGCTTCAAAATCTCTTTTAGCAGAAATTAAAAAAAAAATTGTTTTCTTATTTGAAGTGTACTTGATTTACAGTGCTGTATTAATTTCAGGTGTGCAGTGGTTGAGTTACACACACGCACACATTTTGTATGTATATATTTAAGAATCTGAGAGATATGTATATATCATATGTATGATATATATATATATATATATATATATATATATATATATATGCATGCTTGCTAAGTCACTTATGCATGTGTGCCAAGTTGCTTCAGTTCTGTCTGACTCTTTGCGACCCCATGGACTGTAGCCCACCAGGCTCTTCTGTCCATGGGATTTTCCAGGCCAGAATCCTGGAGTGGGTTGCCATTTCCTCCTCTAGGGGATCTTCCCAACCCAGGGATCCAAACTGCATTTCTTAGGTCTCTTTCATTGGCAGGCAGGTTCTTTACCACTGGCATCACCTTTTCCCTTACAAAATATTAAGAATAGTTCCTTATGTAATACAGTAGGTGCTTGTTGGTTGTCTATTTTATATAGTAGTACGTGCATGTTACTCCCAAATTCCTAATTTATCCCTCCCCTACCAAACCCTTCCCTTCTGGTAACCCTAATTTGTTTTCTATGTCTGTGAGTCTGTATCTGTTTTGTAAATAAGTTCATTTGTATCATTTTTTTTTAGATTCCACATATAAGTGATATCATATGATATTTGTCTTTCTTTTCTGACTTACTTCACTTAGTACGATCATCTCTAGGTTCATTCATGTTGCAAATGACATTATTTCGCTCTTTAATGGCTGCCTAGTATTCCGTTGTGTATGTGTACCACACACCTTCCTCATCCATTCCTCTGCCGCTGGACACTTAGGTTGCTTGTATGTCTTGGCGACTATAAATAGTTCACCAGTGACTTATCACGCACCTGCAGTGTGCCAGGCATTGCACTAAGCCATAGGAAAGCAACTGAGGCTGCCTTAGATCCTTGAACCACGAGGGTTGAATCTTCTGAGGAAGACATCCATGCAATCACCTCCAGGAAGGTCCAGGGCCATAGCAGGGGAAGTGTACATGCTCTGGGGGCACTAGGGAGGGTTGGTGACCCTTCTATTGTTCAATGAATATTTCTTAAAACCTTCCATGTGCCAGGCTGTCCAGCAGGCATTTGACAGGCTAGGATGAAGTATCCGTGGTTGCGCTCTCAAGGAGATCATGGTCCAGTGGGTCGTGTACACATGTGAACAGACAGTTCCAGTGTTTTAGATGGAGACCCCACTGGTGAGACACTGGGGCAGAAATACACCTCTGAAGGCATTACCTCATAAGGAGTCTTCTACCGCTTTTACCCTGAACAGCATACCCTTGACTCTGATGAAGATCTGGGTGTAAATAATTTCTTGGCTTTCTTTCTTTAAAATTTTTATTTTTTAATACAATTAAGAGTTACACTCCATCTACAGTTATTAGAAAATATAGGCTATCTTCCCCATGTTGTACAATACATCTTGTAGCCCATCTCAATGCTTTTGAATTGTGGTACTCAAGAACTCTCTTGAGAGACCCTTGGACTGCAAGAAGATCAAACCAATCAACCCCAAAGAAAAGCAACCATGAATTTTCACTGGAAGGACTGATGCTGAAGCTCCATACTTTGGCCACTTGATGCAAAGGGTTGACTCATTGGAAAAGACCCTGATGCTGGGAAAGATGGAAGGCAGGAGGAGAAGGGGACAGCAGAGGATGAGATAATTAGATAGCATCACTGACTCAATGGAATGAATTTGAGCAAACTCTGGGAGATAGTGGAGGACAGAGCAGCTTGGCATGCTACAGTCTATGGGGTCCCAAAGAGTCAGACATGACTTAGCAACTGAACAACAGCAACTCATCTTACACCCAATAGATTGTACCTCCCACTTCCCAGCCCTGTATTTGCCCCTCCCCCTCCTCCCCAACAGTTGCCACTAGTTCATTCTCTGTATCAGTGAGATTGCTTCTTTTTTGTTGTGTGTACTACTTTGTGGAAAATTTTTAAAGAGATGGGAATACCAGACCACTTTACCCTGCCTCCTGAGAAACCTGTATGCTGATCAAGAAGCAACAGTTAGAACCAGACATGGAACAATGGACTGGTTCAAAATTTGGAAAAGAGTACATCAAGGTTGTATATTGTCACCCTGCTTATTTAACTTATATGCAGAGTATATCATGTGAAATGCCAGGCTGGATGAATCACAAACTGGAATCAAGATTGCCAGGAGAAATATCAACAACCTCAGATAGGCAGATGACACCACCCTAATGGCAGAAAGCGAACTAAAGAGCCTCTTGATGAGGGTGAAAGACAAGAGTGAAAAAGCTGCCTTAAAACTCAACATCAAAAAAACCAAGATTATGGCATTTGGTCCCATCATTTCATAGCAAATAGTTGGGAGAAAAATGGGAACAGTGACAGATTTTTTTTTCTTGGGCTCCAAAATCACTGTGGATGGTGACTGCAGCCATAAAATCAAACGATGCTTGCTTCTTGGAAGAAAAGCTATGACAAGTCTATACAGTGTATAAAAAAGCTGAGACAAATATGACAAATATGGTCAAAGCTATAGTTTTTCCAGTAGTCATGTATGGATGTGAGAGCTGGACCACACTCATCATGTATGGATAAGAGAAGGCTGAGAACTGAAGAACTGATGCTTTCGAACAGTGGTGATGGAGAAGACTCTTGAGAGTCTCTAGGACTACAAGGAGATCAAACCAGTCATTTCTAAAGGAAATCAACTCTGAATACTCATTGGAAAGACTGATGCTGAAGCAGAAGCTCCAATACTTTGGTCACCTGGTGGGAAAACCCAACTAATTGGAAAAGACCCTACTTCTGGGAAAGATGGAGGGAAGGAGGAGAAGGGGGCGACAGGATGAGATGGTTGGATGGCATCACTGACTCAATGGACATGAGTTTGAGCATGTACTGAGGGACAGGGAAGGCTGGTGAGCTGCAGTCCATGGGGTCGCAGAGTCAGACACAACTAAGTGACTGAACAAGAAACTCTGTCGTACCCTTTAGATTCCACATGTAAGCGATATCGTACAGTGTCTGCCTTTCTCTGTCTGACATTTCACTTAGCACAGTGCCCTCCAAATCTTGACTCTACTAGTTGAGATTATAATGGTCAACGTTCACCTTGGTTTGCCATTTGTGGCAAATAGGCTGAGGAATTCTAAGGATTCAGCCCACGTCTGGTTTGGAATTTTATCTGTGCTGACCTGTTAGGTCTATACATTGTTGTTGTTCAGTTGCTAAGTTGTGTGACTCTTTGCAACCCCATAGACTGTAGCCTGCCAGGCACCCCTGTGCAAGCAATTCTCCAGGCAAGAATACTGGAGTGGGTAGACATTCCCTTCTCCAGTGGATCTTCCCAACCCAGGGATTGAGCCTGGTTCTCCTGCATTGCTTGAAGATTCTTTATCATTTGAGCCATAAGGGAAGTCCATAGATCTATACATGCTGCTGCTGCTGCTAAGTGGCTTCAGTCATGTCCAACTCTGTGCGACCCCATGGATGGTAGCCCACCAGGCTCCCCCATCCCTGGGATTCTCCAGGCAAGAACACTGGAGTGGGTTGCCATTTCCTTCTCCAATGCATGAAAATGAAAAGTGAAAGTGAAGTTGCTCAGTGTCCAACTCTTAGTGACTGCATGGACTGCAGCCCACCAGGCTCCTCCATCCATGGAATTTTCCAGGCAAGAGTACTGGAGTGGGTTGCCATTGCCTTCTCAGAGCTATACATGCTGCTGCTGCTGCTAAGTTGCTTCAGTCATGTCCGACTCTATGCGACCCCATGGACTGCAGCCCACCAGGCTCCTCTGTCCATGGGATTCTCCAGGCAAGAACAATGGAGTGGGTTGCCATTTCCTCATCCGATGCATGAAAGTGAAAAGTCAAAGTGAAGTTGCTCAGTCATGTCTGACTCTTAGCGACCCCATGGACTGCAGCCTACCAGGCTCCTCCATCCATGGGATTTTCCAGGCAAGAGTACTGGAGTGGGGTGCCATTGCCTTCTCCACAGATCTATACATAAGTAGACATAAAGAGACCAAGGAGATGAAATAGCTTTCACTTCCCATAAAGAGACCAAGGAGATGAAATAGCTTGGCCAGTGGTAGAGGAGTAGTTTCAAATCTAGGTCTATTTGTGTGTCCAAACCACATGGGTTTTGTTTTAGTTGCTACTTGCCTCCCTGGGTGGGAATACATGATATTCACTGTCTTCATTCTCACTTCGAACTTGCCCTGAGACCAAGTGCAATGGATTTCCATGTGTTCCCACCTTCGGAGAAGGGATGCTGTCTAAGAATTGAGCACATCTCTCAAGCAGTGGTGCTGGAATCCCCAGATCCCAAGGACACTGTTTTCCTGACCATATTCGGAGGGAGCCCATTGCTTGGTGTTTGTCTAATTGATCCCAGGGCCTGACAGTGGGGAGCCAACACAAGGCATCTGCTGACTGTATGCCATTCTATTTTTTGAGTTGGGATTCACAGGAAAGTGAAACCACATTTGTTTTTTACAGCCAAGTAGGTGGTGAGGCTCGGCATTTGAACAATGGGTTGGCTCCTTGACCACCAGGCCAGGCACAGTCATATTTGGTAAGATGTGGGGCAGGAAATAATTATTTATCGGTCCATTTATTTTCAGGGCTCTGGGTAACAGGCCATGAATCCAAATATGGTCTGAAGAAAGCTTTGGTCCCATTATATACTGTCTTCTTCTGGCCCTGGCTTTTTGAGCTTTGACAGTTGGCCTTTAAACAATTCAAACTATGTCTTCCAATGTGATGAATGTCATTAAACACATAGACACACATGTCCGCTTGCACACACAGCTTTTTAAAAAGAGGGCTCTAAAATTAGGAGATTGGGATTAATATATACACACCATGCTGCACTATGCTAAGTCAGCCCATATACACACTCAGATCAGATCAGTCGCTCAGTCGTGTTCGACTCTTTGCGACCCCATGAATCTCAGCACGCCAGGCCTCCCTGTCCATCACCAACTCCCAGAGTTCACTCAGACTCACGTCCATTGAGTCAGTGATGCCATCCAGCCATCTCATCTTCTGTCGTCCCCTTCTCCTCCTGCCCCCAATCCCTCCCAGCATCAGAGTCTTTTTCAATGAGTCAACTCTTTGCATGAGGTGGCCAAAGTACTGGAGTTTCAGCTTTAGCATCATTCCTTCCAAAGAAATCCCAGGGCTGATCTCCTTCAGAATGGATTGGTTGGATCTCCTTGCAGTTCAAGAGACTCTCAAGAGTCTTCTCCAACACCACAGTTCAAAAGCATCAATTCTTCGGAGCTCAGCCTTCTTCACAGTCCAACTCTCACATCCATACATGACCACAGGAAAAACCATAGCCTTGACTAGACGGACCTTTGTTGGCAAAGTAATGTCTCTGCTTGCTTTTGAATATGCTATATACACACTACTTTATATAAAAGAGATAATTAGTAAGGACCTATTGTGTAGCCTAAGGAACTCTACACAATATTCTGTAATAATGGATGTGGTAAAATAATCTGGAAAAGAATGGACATGCTCAGTTGCTCACTCATGACCAATTCTTTGTGGCCCCATGGACTGTAACCTGCCAAGTTCCTCTTTCCATGGGATTTCCCAGGCAAGAGTGCTGAGTGGGTTGCCGTTTCCTTCTCCAGAGGATCTTCCTGACCAAGGGATGGAACCTACATCTCCTGCATTGCAGGCAGATTCTTTATGGCTGAGCCACCAGGGAAGCCCTCCTTCTCCAGTACATATATTTTGTCGTTCAATCACTAAGTCATGCCCGACTCTGTGACCCCATGACCTGCAGCACACCAGTCTTCCTTTTCCTTCACTATCTTTCAGAATTTGCTCAAATTCAAGTCCATTGAGTCAATGATACTGTTCAACCTTCTTATCCTCTGTCGCCTATTCTCCTCTTGCCCTCAATCTTTCCCAGCATCAGGGTCTTTTCCAATGAGTCAGCTCTTTGCATCAGGTGGCCAAAGCATTGGAGTTTCAACTTCAACATCAGTCTTTTTGATGAATATTCAGGGTAGATTTCCTTTGGAATGATCTCCTTTCTGTCTAAGAGACTCTCAAGAGTCTTCCCCAGCATCACATTTTCAGAGCGTCAGTCTTTGATGCTCAGACTTCTTTATGGTCCAATCCTCACTTCTGTACATGACTACTGGAAAAACCATTATATATGTGTGTGTATAAGTGATTCACTTTACTGTATACCTGAAACTAAGACAACTTTGTAAGTCAACTAAACTCTAACAAAAATCCTAAAAAAAAAAAAGACAAAGCTCTAAGGAATCTTCATGTGGTTTGAGCACTGAACAGATAATTGACTCTCAGAATTTTGGGTTAAAGGAGGACTTTGGGGTCAGAGCTGAGTTGGAACACTGGGTTCATCAATTACTAGTTCTAGAACACTGTTTAAGATCTGACTTCTAATCTTAATGACCTCATCTGTAAAATGGGCATAAGAGTTCCTACTCAAAAAAGCACTCCAAGGCAAAATGAGATGATGCTCTTTGAAGCACCTTGATACATGGAAGATGTCTATACTGGTTGGATAGTGTCTGCCAAAGTCATGTCCATCCTAGGACCTCAGAACATGCACTTATTTGGCAACATGGTTGGTGCAAATGGAATTTTAATAAGTGTGGGATCACACTCAAGTTGCATGGGCCTTTGATCCAATATGACTAGTGTCCTTATAAGAAGAGAAGACACAGATTCAGAGATGAAGGGCATGTGATGATGGAGGCGGAGACTGGAGTGATATAGCTGCAAGTCAAGGAATACTAAGGACTGATGGCCATCACACACAACAAGTTAGGAGGAGAAAGGCAAGATCTCCTAAGAGCCCCAGAGGGGTCAATGTGGCCCTGTTGACACCTTGATTTCAGACTTCCAGCCTCCAAAACCTTGAGAGAATAAATCTCTGTGTTTTAAACCACCCAGCTTGTGGTGACTGTGTTACAGCAGCTCTGGGAGTCTAATACCTGCCCCAGTAAATATTTGTATAAAGAGCCTACTTCAGAATCTGGCACAGAAAGTCTGCATTTATCATCTGCCTACACTTGGTGCCTGGAGAGGCACCAAGCCTTGGAGGATGTAAAAATGATGAGTCAGGCTCCCTGACCTCCAAGGACCCAGTTCATCAAAAGCTAATTATCCCCTCTCCTCTACTATATTCTCTTCTCCATTTAGTTCTCTGCAAACAGCTCAGCACAAACCAAACCAACCAAACAAACAGAAAACCAATCTACTTCACATGCATTTTCATACTATGAAAATTTAGGGCATTGGTTTATTTCGCGAGGAGACTACATATACACATTCCACCGACATATGTGCTTACCTATTGAGTTCCGTGTGTCCCATTCATATCCCGCCTGAGGTTCACGGAGATGTTCTGAGATGCCACGCTCTTCCCAGGTGGTCTGCGGCCTTCAAATCTCTGAGTGGGCAAAGGTAATTTATGCAGGCATATATCACGCCTTAGAAAGGCCAATGCCATTTCACCAGGCCCCTGTGAACACTTAGGGCTGACAGTGCCTAAATAAACTGGTTTATTTACTGCAGTAGTTACCTGTTAAAGACTAGCCGTTACGTTAAGTAACACTGAGTGCCCAGACTAATAAATTTACAGCGTGCCTGTTTGTTTTACTGGAGAATTTATTGCAGCAGTAATAATTGTCAGAGGGTGAGCCTGGTGAATGGGCTGGTGCTTTTATGCGGGAGGATCTATCACACGGGAGGATCCATCAGCAGATCGACTTCCTGGCAGTCACATGGAGGGGGCTCTTGTGTCACCAAATCAAGCACTTGAATCTTGACTTTGGGTGGACTGAAGGGGAACACAGGATCCAGCTTCTTGGGGGCAAGACCATCTCTTCTGAGCGACTCAGATAAATGTGAGTGACAGGCTGTGGGTATGAATTTCAGAAGCCCCTTGGAGACTAACTTTCATGGGTTTGAGGGGGGCTTTGGGCCAGCCAGGAGAGGTGGGTGCCCAGCTTTTGAGCCTTGGCTAAGTGGAGGGTGGCTAGTGGGAAAAAACACGTGGAATATGTGGAATCTTCTACTCCCTACTCTTAACTGAGCTTGGCTCTCTGTTTTCAGTCCGGGTTGGCGCCAGGAGGTGTGAGGCAGCGCTGTGTAATAGTTTGAAGCAGAGACTTTGGGTTAGACGTATACACGCTCAGGTGCTCAGGTGCTCAGTTGTGTCCAGCTCTTTGTGAACCTGTGAACTGTAGCCCTCCAGGCTCCTCTGTCCATGGGATTCTCCAGGAAAGAATACTGGAGTGGGCTGCTATTTCCTCCTCCAGAATATCTTCCTGACCCAGGGCTCAAACCCATGTCTCCTGTATCTCCTGCATTGGCAGGTGAATTCTTTACCACTGCACTGCCTGGGAAGCCCTTGGACAAAATGTATGAGATTTCCAGGTCATGCATTCCTCCTCTGAAAAACTGGGATAAAATAATCATCTACCGTGTGACGTTTTTGACCAGAAGAGAAGCTCTTCCAAGGTCCAGGACCTAAGACATACTTAATAAATGTCAACTTCCAATGCTATTTTGATTGATTTGTTATAGACTTTTGGCACAAGACAAGAGGGAAACAAGGTAAAGAATATCTAGTCTGGCTCTTTCCTCTCTGCTTTTGTGCAGAAGGGGAAACTTTTCACCTGAAAGGGTCAGTGACTTGCCCAAGGTGGTTCCGCAAATGTGCGGCCATCTTGGTAAGAAACCAGGAGGTCCCCCAAGTCCTAACCTTAACTTTGAGTTATTAATTCATCCTATAAATGATTCCTGAGCACCTTCTGTGGCCTCAGCAGAGCTGGAAGAAGAGATGGAAGACCTTCTGTTACCCTGCCAGGTGGAGCCTCAGACACCTCTGGATCCCAGGTGTTAATCACAGAACCTGGTACAAAGTGTAGGAGCAGAAGTTGTTCATTGTTCTGTTGTGTCTGACTCTTTGCAACCCCATGGACTGCAGCACACCAGGCTTCCGTGTCCTTCACTATCTCCCCGAGTTTGCTCAAACTCATGTCGGTGATGCCATCCAACCATCTCATCCTCTGTCGTCCCTTCCCCTCCTGCCTTCAGTCTTTCCCAGTATCAGGGTCTTTTCTTCTCTAATGAGTCGACTCTTCACATCAGGTGGCCAAAGTTTTGGAGCTTCAGCTTCAGCACCAGTCCTTCCACTGAATATTCAGGTTTGATTTCCTTTAGGACTGAGGGGCAGGAGAGGTTTCTGAAATGAAGAAATGATAATTTCTGCCTCACAGGGTGAGCAGTGTGATGATAAATACAAGCAAAACATTTTGAGGAAATTTGGGGTAGGGTCCATGTGTCCTCAGGATGGGAAGGCTTTCTAGAGCAGGAATATCCTCTTTTTGTCTTGACGGTGATGAGGAGCTAGCCACGCAGACAACAGGGTGGGGAATACAAACTGAAAGCAGCACATGCAGATGGTCTTTGAAGTCAGACAGAAGTCTACCAGTGCCACCTGTAACCTGGGCCTGGTTAGCTGGGCAGGTGAGCTGTGTGTTGGGAGCGGGCATGTCTTGAAGAATTCCCACTGGCTGTGCCTTCTGCACACTCCCTGTTAGGATCCCATGAGGCACTGTTTGTCAGACAGGGTAGAGATTATCCTTTCTCGCAGGAAACTGAGGCTTGGATGCTGAAGCAATTGGTTTAATGGTAGCATTTATTCATTCGTTTATTCCACAGAGAGCCAAGTGCCTAATTTGTAGAGGCCAATGAACACTGAAAATGAGAAACATTTCTCCACCAAACTAAGAATCTCACAATAGCAATGTGCTAAGTTGCTTCCGTTGTGGCTGACTCTTTGTGACTCTGTGGACTGTAGCCTGCCAGGCTCCTCTGTCTATAGGAATTCTCCAGGCAAGAATATTGGAGTGGGTTGCCATGACCTCCTCCAGGACATTTTCTCAACGCAGGGACTGAACCCGCATCTCTTATGTCTCCTGCATTGGTAGGTGGGCTCTTTACCACTAGTGGTATCTGGGAAGTGTCCCACAATAGCTGTGTGCATGTGTGTGTGTGCAGATATGTGTGCATGTGTGCATGTGTGTGCCGGTCACTTCAGTTGTGTCCAACTCTTTGTGACCCAAGCAGAGCTTAATTCAAGTGAAGGGCCCGTTTGAACTTGGGGCCATGTATATCTGCACAAGTCCCAGGCCCATGAGGTCAGTCTTGGTGCCACAGATATTAATTGGGTGATTACTATATGCCAGGGGCAGTGCCAGGCACTGGGGGCATGGTAGAGAACAACCAGAGGTGGTGCTTTGTTTCCTAGAGTCTAGAGGGGGAGAGACACAATAGACAAGTAAAGGAATGAATGAACCAGTCAGTTTCAGATAATGGTAAGAGTCAAGAAGGAGACAAAGAGTTTCAGGGGTGGAGTGGAAAGGTCATCACAAAGGCCTTGCTGAGGTGATGAGGTGATGTCTGGATGGAGAGATTCTGTAAAGATTTGGGGGAGAAGCACTTTTAGGCAAAGAAAAAGCAAAGGTCTCAGTGGTAAAGAATCTGCCTGCAATGCAGGATGTGCTAGTTCAAGCTCTGGTCCAGGAAGATCCCCTGGAGAAGGAAATGGCAGCCCACTCCAGTACTCTTGCATGGGAAATCCCATGGACAGAGGAGCTTGGTAGGCTATAGTCCATGGGATCGCAGAGAGCTGGGCAGGACTGAAGAGACTAAGCAACAACAGCAGTGAAGTAGGAAGAAGCTTGGAGCATTTGGAAGTAGACACTGTGCTGGTGTGGCTGTCAGGGCAGGGAGGTGACTGCAGCCAGATGCCCAGTTTCTGTGGGACTCGTGAAGATGCTAGGTTTTGCTCTAAAAGCAGTAGGAGGCACTGGACAGTATCCAGGAGGGGTGGACTGAAGCCGAGAGGCCTCTGTTCCAAGATGGCGCATCACCAACCTCTCTTCTCAGCGGTCTGAGCTCCAGGGGCTCAGGGGATTCTAGTTGGCAGTATGACTCATCCGATAGTGACTGGGGGAGGGTTGTTTCTGACCCACAAACTTTAGGAGAGCAGTAGACAACCACATATGTAGCTGTCCTGTAACCTGGGCCCACGAAACCATGAGAAAATGGGGATGGATGACTGTGTGCCCAGGGGCCTTAATCACTTGTCCCTCCGGCTCTTCTCTGATGCTAAGCTTGGTGACAAAAGTAAATAATTGTTAGACTTCCCTGGCAATCCGGTGGTTAAGACTCCCAATTCCACAGAGAAGGAGAAATGTCCTATGACATCCCTTATATGTGGAATCTAAAAAGAAATGATACAAATGAACTTATTACAAAAAAAGAAAGAAACTAATGGACTTAGAGACCAAACTTAATGTTTGCTGGGCTGGGGGTGGGGGAAAGGATAGTTAGGGATTTGGGGATGGATATGTACACACTTGGAGAAGGCGATGGCACCCCACTCCGGTGCTCTTGCCTGGAGAATCCCACGGGCGGAGGAGCCTGGTGGGCTGCAGTCCATGGGGTGGCTAGGAGTTGGATATGACTGAGCGACTTCACTTTCACTTTTCCCTTTCATGCATTGGAGAAGGAAATGGCAGCCCACTCCAGTGTTCTTGCCTGGAGAATCCCAGGGTCAGGGGAGCCTGGTGGGCTGCAGTCCATGGGGTCGCAGAGAGTCAGACACGACTGAAGTGACTTAGCAGCAGCATGTACACACTGCTGTATTTAAAATGGATAAACAGCAAGGATCTACTGTATAGCATATGGAACCCTACTCAATGCTATGTGGCAGCCTGGATGAAAGGAGAGTTTAGGGGAGAATGGATGCGTGTATATATATGGCTGGGTCCCTTCACTGTCCACTTGAAACTATCACAATATTGTTAACTGGTTATACACCAAAATAAAATAAAAAGTTTAAAGAAAAAAGACTCTGCACTTCCAATGCAGGGAGTGGAGCTTTGATCCCTGGTCAGGGAACTAATATCCCATTTGCCTCAGGGTCAAAAAATGCAAATGAAAACAACAGAAGCAATATTGTAACACATTCAATACAGACTTTAAAAATTATTTACATGAAAAGGGAAATAATTGTTCTTTTATTAAAAATTCTGATAATTATTAAAAAATGCAAGCAATTAAAAGAAATGAAAAAGTTAAAAAAGTCTAATTTCAAATCACTCAGGAGTAACAATTGTCAAAACTTGGTAATTATTATTCAGGCACTTTAATGCATATAATATTAATAGGAAACATTACAGTACAGCTAGAAAGAATATTTATAGAAAAAAGTAATTATGAATTCAATAAAAATCAAATGTATTTTTCATTTTATTTATAAAGAATAACTCGATCTTTAGATAAATATTTCTTCATTAAAAATGAGAGAAAAGTTTTGGAAAAACTTGAGATTTTTTTTAGAAAAATATCTGAAGGTTAAAGAGCATCTATTGATTTTTACTATGAAAGAGGAAGAAGTTAGCATGTCAGTATTTCCTTTCTCACTTCTCTCTAGCCCTTGATTTAAGTTAGTTACATTGTTATTTTTTCTTGAAGTATAATGTATTACTTGCTCTGTAAACTTTGATCTTCAATTAAGAAAACTTTCTTTCAAGCTATCATTGAATAGTTTCTTGAGTCCTTTCTTCAGAAGCATGAATTATAAGTACACTGACTCTTATTTAGCTTTTCAAATTTATAAGCTTCCTGTAATGCTTTTTGTTGCTTTCCTTTTCCATTGTATTTTGTGTTATTTCTTCAAGTTTACACTCCAGTTTTCTTAGAATTTTTTTTAATGTGGACCATTTTTAAAGTCTTCGCTGAATTTGTTGCAGTACTGCTGCTTCTTCTTTTTAATCTTTTTGGTCGTGATCTTAGCTCTCTGACCGGGGACCAAAGCCATGCCGTCTACACTGGGAGGTGAACTCTTAACCACTGGACTGCCGGGGAAATCCCTATTCTCCAACTTTTACAAAAAAATCAATTGTGTTTATCTGTTTTTCTTACTTCTAAAATGATTTCCATCTCTAATACTGTTTTAAAAATTATTTTCTGGATTATCAATTCTTTTACTATCTGATAATCTTTTCTTTGAACCAGTGTATGCCTTCCTTTAATTCATTTATAGAAAGGAAAAATTACCTCAAAACTATGCAGAATTGTTTTTCTAAGCTCCTTTTCCATCAACTTGAAAAACTCCCCCTGCAATATACATGCATATCTTTTGTTAATATTTCTTTTGGTATTACTAACAATTTTTTTTTTGGTATTACTTTGGCCACCTGATGCAAAGAGCCAACTCATTGGAAAAGACCTTTATTCTGGGAAAGACTGAAGGCAGGAGAAGGGGACGACAGAGGACGAGATGGTTGGGTGGCATCACGGACTCAGTGGACATGAGTGTGAGTAAACTCTGGAAGATGGTGAAGGACCTGGAAGCCTGACATACTGCAGTCCCTGGGGTCACAAAGAGTCAGGCACAACTGAGTAACTGAACAACAAAAGCAAACATCTTTTCATAGCTAAAATTTTTTCAGGTTACCTGTAGACAAATGACATGAAGGATGGGGGTAAACTGAGCTAAAGAGATTGAAGTCACAACTCTGGGACAATCAGATGTTTCATCCTATTCACAAGGCTTACTATTTCTCTCATGCCCTGGAGAGGTCTTGCCTGAATTTTCAACATTCAGCATTTTGCTATGGCTAGCAGCGTGGCCACAAATTCTCTGTGCTACAATCATGAACTTGCTGCCACCTTTCATTCCTGGAGATCCACTTGATATCTACCCATATTCATCAGCTAAGAGGTAAGGACACGACCATTATGGAGCTCACTCTTCTTTAGACAATCCGGTGTTCTTGGACAGGATCTCTAAAAAGGCATTTTCTACCTCTCCTGCATTTAACACACAACCCTAGATCTTTAATCAAATATCCACTGTACATTGCTCAAACATTTGGCATCTTAGGGCCAGTACATTATTCCTGAGCTCAAAGCTTGAGTGTGTCATTGCTGGACATCCTCCACCACGTAGGTTCAGACCAGGTGGTATTTGGCAGGTATGTTCCATAGTTTACGGTTTAAAGTGGTGGTAATACCCTTGCATCATTTGAAGATATGATCGTCTCATTCATTTTTTAAAAACTACTATTTTTGGTACTGTTTAAGAGTTGAGAGTAGAGAAAAAAATATCATTTTCTCCACCATCTTCAAGAGAACAATTGCTGTGACTCTCAGAGTACGAGACAGCAAAAGAGACACCGATGTATAGATCAGTCTTATGGACTCTGTGGGAGAGGGAGAGGGTGGGGAGATTTGGGAGAATAGCATTGAAACATGTATAATATCATGTGTGAAACGAGTCGCCAGTCCAGGTTCGATGCACGGTACTGGATGCTTGGGGCTGGTGCACTGGGACGACCCAGAGGGAGGGTAGGGGAGGGAGGAGGGAGGAGGGTTCAGGATGGGGAACACAGGAATGCGGGTATACCTGTGGCGGATTCATTTCGATATTTGGCAAAACTAATACAATATTGTAAAGTTTAAAAATAAAATAAAAGTTAAAAAAAAAAAATAAAAGAGATGAGAATCCAAGGCCTATACATCTCCGTAAACAGAAGACAATCTAGTTTGAGAATTTGGGCTAAAAAGCCAAGGGGTTGCAGGTCAATATTTACATTGTGGCCACGTTTGCTAAATGGAACTTGAGCATGACAATGATAATATTGACTACAGCAGGTTGAATGCTCACTCGGGTCCAGGCACTCGGCCAGGTTCTTTGTTGATTTCACCTCTAATCCAAACAACAATCCCTGTGAGGTGAGGCTTGTTTACCCCACCCTACTGGAGAGGAAAGAGGAACCCAGGAATAAAAGATCATCCGACTGAATGATACACCACTGATCTTACATTCAAGATCAAGTACACCAACTTCAAGCCCCACTCTTGTTTTTTTTCCCCTATATGTTACATGTTAGATCTTAAAATAAAATTTTAAGATAGTTGAAACTGCAGGGAACCTAATAATTCTTTTTTTTTTTTTCCTCTGCTCTCTTTCCATTGAGTTTAATTTTCAGCGGCTATGTTAATAACCTCTTGTGGCTGCTTTGACATCAGGCCCCCTCTCCTGGCTACTCTTGCCCTGACTTACTTATTATCAACATCTGTTCATTAACTAGTTTCTAATGAGAATTATTAAGAGGTGCTTGGATAAGAAGGGTCTCTTATTGGTACTTCTACAGCTGCTATTAACTGACTCAAGAATTCTGTCTATCTCCAACTGATATGTTTTGCACCAGCCTGAAGAGAACCAACATAAAAAGTTTGTAAACTTGACCATGGCATCCTTTAACTCATTCAGGCAATGCAAATAAAATAATGAGAGAAAAATACATTGAAAATATATGCTGTCTTAATCTTCCAATTCTCTTGTTTGTTTAGTTGCCAAGTCGTGTCTGACTCTCTGGGACCCCATGGACTGTAGCCCTCCAGGCTCCTCTGTCCATGGAATTCTCTGGCAAGAATATTGGAGTGAGTTGCCATTTCCTTCTCCCTGGAATCTTCCCGACTGAGGGATCGAACACACATCTCCTGCATTGACAGGAGGATTCTTTACCACTGAGCCACCTGGGAAGCCCTCCAATTCTCTCACAATGTGCTGCCCTGTGCTTGTTAAGTTACTTCAGTTGTGTCCTATTCTGTGCGACTCTATGAGATCTTCCCGACCCAGGGATTGAACCTGTGTCTCTAAAGTCTCCTGCATTGGCAGGCAGGCTCTTTACCACTAGCGCCACCTGGGAAGCCCCCATTATACATATCCCAGTCTCTCTCCTCTTGCTGTGCCCAGCTTTGACTGAGGAGATGAATCATCACCTGGCTCAATTCAGTTCAGTTCAGTTGCTCAGTCGTGTCTGACTCTTTGTGACCCCATGGACTGCAGCATACCAGGCTTTCCTGTGCATCACCATCTCCAGGAGTTTGCTCAAACTTGTGTCCACTGAGTTGGTGATGCCATCCAACCATCTCATCCTCTGTCATCCCCTTCTCCTCCTGCCTTCAATCTTTCCCAGCATCAAGGTCTTTTCAGATGAGTCAGTTCTTCGTATAAGGTGGTCAAAGTACTGGAGTTTCAGCTTTAGCGTCAGCCCTTCCGATGAATATCAGGATTGATTTCCTTTAGGAAATCACCTGGTTAGGAGAAACAAACAAACTGCCTCCCTCTCTATGTTAATCTCCATCCTTCAGTGGGATCCTTCTCTGTTTAAGGTGGTCTATGCCAGAGGTCCCCAGCCTGTGGCCCTGGACAGGTACCTCTTGTCAGATCAGCAGCAACATTTGATTGGAAATAAAATGCACAATCAATCTATCACTCTTGAATCATCCCGAAACCAACCCCTACCTCCTCATCTGTGAAAAAACTGTTTTCCATGAAATCAGTTCCTGGTGCCAAAATGGTTGAGGACTGCTAGTTGTCACACTCCCAGTCATGGTGGTGAGTGTTGCTGTTACCATTCTTTAATTTTTTGTATTTGCTTAAAAATAAAAGTGTTCTAAATTTTTATTATTATTTTTTAATGAGAGCAGAAGTGACCCACATTATCACCAGAACCATCCCCACCAGTGACTAGCAGCCTTGATCATGAAAACTAGTCAGACCATAGTTAGAAAATCTTCTGCTTAAATTCAGTGCAGTGATTGCATGAGGCCATTTTCAGAAACTTGGCTCCCTTCTTCACCCACCAGAAACACTTGTGCCCCATCCCGAAGCTGTACATTCAACTTGGCCTCCCCTGGTACTCTGTGGGTATCTCTGTCACTGCATCTGCCACATGTTGACATGATCCATCTGGGGTTCTGTTTTCCTAAGGTATTCCTTGAGTTTCATCTTCTCTAAAAACTTTTCTTCGCTTGTTCGGAATCCAGCTCAGAGACTGGCAAAAACTTAACTGTCTAGAGAACACTTCCCACAGGGCAGCATGAAAAGCTAATTTTTATAGAACATTGTTTGAAAAATGGCTTTGTCATGAAAGGGTGATGGAAGAGGGAATTTGTTATCTGATGTCAAGATGCTGCTTTGTCACATCTGAAGTCTGACTCGACTTTTCAACGATCAGGAAGCCAAGGAACCTCTCAAACTGTTAAAAACTTGAGCCAACACAGCATATTCAGGACAGGACTGAACTGAGGCAATGACAACTCTGTTATAAAATTCACAGGTCTTTGTATATTTATACCCCTGTCTTGACACGTACTCCTAGCACACATTCTATCTTTCCATATTTTCAACTTCTCTACTGATTTTATAGAAGCATTAAACAAAAATAGGATAATAAAATTCATACCATATAAAATCGTGCCATGTAACATTTATAGATGCCATTTATGCCTTTGTTTTAAAGAATGTAAAAGGCACTGTAATGAGAATTACATAAAATTTCAAATTTTCAGCGAAAAAGGTTTTCCAGCTTCATATCCTCTAACTGTTATTTTTGGCCACGCGTAGTCTTCACAGAGACTCAGTGTGTTCTGTAGCCAGTAAAAATTTTAGCCAGAGAAACAATAAGATCTCATTGGTGTTTTGGGAGTCTTTCCAGACAGCTGTGTGAAAGACTGGTTGAAAAGTGATAGAAAATGGAAGGTTTCTTGTAATGAGGGTAGAAGCCAGACTCCTTTCTCTCAAAAATCCTCTTTCAGTCCAAGGAACCATCATTCTGAGACTCTCACAGCCTCCCTGGGCATTTTATTTTTTGGTTTCAATGCTGTTGCATACTAGGATTAGAAGGGAGAAGGTGATTATATAGTTTCAGGGGCTGGAGAGTCATCTGAAAAGAAAATGATCTGACCTTCTCCTTGTACACTTGAGGAAACCAAGGACCCAGGGAAAGAAATGACCTGTCCACAGTCCCTGGGCTAGTATGAATAGGGGGACCAGCATCTGCTCCTCACAGCTGAACTCCTAGCCCCAACCAGGAGACCCGTTCTGCCTTGGCCTGAGCTGGAGACATTTAAAGACCCTGACACTCTGGGACTCAGTATTGACTCCCTGGGCCACATGAGTTTTGTTCTAGTTTGGATAACTGTGTTTCTGTTCTTTTCTAGTACCTACATCCATTTTTAGTTCTTTCAGAGCTGAATGTTCCCCATGTCAAGGGAACCTTTGTTATAGAGCTGACCAGTACCCAGTTCCTCTAGGCCTGAGCTCTATCCAAGTCTATTGGTTAGGATTTTTCCATCATCAGGAAATGAAACCCCAAACTGCACCTGGCTTAAACCAAATAAAAGGAGATTTACTGCATCTCATAACCGGCAAGTCCAATAGCTCTTCCTGCAGGCAGGAGCAGCTTGACGACACTCAGGTTGGTCTCTCTCCTCCATGTTGGCTTTAGTTTTAGGTCATCTCTCTCCTTAAGGCGCCCCCCTCAATCTCATGAGCTCACCATCCTCATAAGAAAGAAAGCATCCTTTCCCCGCCAATTCCAGGGCTTTCTCTGATGAGAAAGTGGGGATTACATCCATCCCTTGTATTAGGAATACAATAATCAACCTCACTTGACCATGTGGATTGACAGTAAGAGAAGGCATTTCTCTAAAGGAAACCAAAATGTTTGTTATCAAAAGAAAACAAACAAACAAAAAAGATAGTCTAATTAGGGTGGGTAAAATGAGCACGTGTTGCAGAAAACCATCCTGCTTCTGGGTCATCCTGGTTTGACCACCTGCTCCTGACTTCCCTTGGCCTGGCAGCCCTGCCCGAAGTCTACTCATGGGCCGCTTCAAAGATGACTGCTCTCATCCACTTTCAGAGATGGGTTGTTCCCTTTTGCTGCCTTCAGATTAGAGGTTAGCACCCTCATTCTAACAGAGATGTCTCCCTTAGGCCATCGCCTGCTGTAGCCATACCTTTATGACTCTTCATTCAGAACGGTGGGCAGGACACCTCTCAGGACACCACGGTCCCAGAATCCAGTCTGGTCTCATTTCCATTCCTTGCCTGTAGAACACACCCTGGGTCAATAAATGGGGATACGTCTAGCTGGATCCCAGAGCCAGATCCCATCCAGTGCCCCACAGCAAGTTAATGGCACATGGGACATAAAGCCAGTTCTCTCATCTCCTGTGGCCTTCACACTCTTCCAAGGTCATGACCACATTAGGAAATCAAGCGAAGAAATTTACACAGAGAAGCCCTGAGTGTGAATGTCAGCCAGCCTACATCCAGAGCAGAAGAATCAAAAAAGCAGTATCTAAGTTGCCACGGGGTGGTTTTGTTGCCAAAGGGCACCAAAGGACTGCCATCCTGGGAGCAAGTTCTCTGACATGCGGGGGAAGCACTGACTTTATTAACTCATGTGGGAGCGAGGGGTGGGAGGGAGATATCCCTGGGAACTTTTGGCAGCCTTGCGGGAAAAGGATGTTGACGGCGTGTCTCACATTGAACTTGGCATAAATGGGAGTGATGGGGGTGTTCAGAAGTGATCAGATGGTAGTTGCAGTTTGTCTGTGAGAGCCTAATTACTGACCTGACACCCGTTGCTTCAAATAGGCCCGGGAAGCAGCTAACTGGTGTAGAGAAGCATCTGGTAACGCAATTACCCTGTCAGCTCTTTATCCACTTGTAGCCCTGTCATTAGACACATTTCCCCCCTTGATATTCTTAAAACGCAGACTTACCAACCAGAGCAATTTAAAATGATATGTAGTTATTTTTGACTCCTTTCCTGTCGAGGGGGAACTTCATAAATGATGTCACAATAAGCGAAATGTGAGAGAAAACCTCAGAAATGAAATTTGTAAGGGCAGAGACTGCGGGAGGAAGAGAAAGATCTTCGCCGGGGCTCCTGAGTGCTAATGAATTAACAGGGAAGCCGAGTTAATGAGTTCCGAGGAAGGGTTGTTGTCAGAGTTTCCGAGGTAATCGTGAAGAGTTATGGTGCCAGGAGGCAGAGTCAGAGGCATTTCAAGTAGCCCCCACGGCTCTAGGAAAGGAGAGTCAGAATGTGAGGGGGGTAGGTCCCCAGACTAGGTAAAAACACAGGAAAACAAGAAGGATGGGGGGGAAAGATGGGAGTCCTGAGGTCCCAGAGATACATGAAAGGCTGAAGATGGAGAACCCACTGTGAGCCTGCCAGTGCCTCATTTTTCTAAAAAAAATAGGGAGAACTGAAAGGAAGTGGAGAGAAGAAAGTTTTTCAGACCTGCTCTGGAGTTAGTAGGGAAGGCTTGAAAGAGGAGAGTGATGGCGTGGAGGTTGAAGACTTTTGAGGTTGACCGTGTTGGGCTTGGAGGCACCAGATGATTAGCAACTCTTGTGAGTTGTGTATGGATGAATTTTGTTCGCTCTACATTTGCCTGAAGAGGGATTTAAAATTCAGAGAGGTTTAATTATTTATGTGCCTAAGACTTGCTTGGTTCCCAGGTGGTGCAACTCTGATTTCACCCAAAGATTTTGGAATTTGCTGTGGAAATGCAGTGCTTCCCAGGTGGCTCAGTGGTAAAGAATCTGCCTGCAGTGCAGAAGATGTGGGTTCAATTCGTGGGTCAGGAGAAGGAAATGGCAACTCTCTTGAGTATTCTTGCCTGGAAAATCCCATGGACAAAGGAGCCTGGTGAGCTATAGTCCTTGGGGTTGCAAAGAGTCAGACAAGACTTGGTGATGAAACAACAGCAACACATGGAAATGCAGAGTTTGTGGTGTAAGTGGGGGAAGCAGATACTTATACACCACCAACAATGTAATGGGAAAAAATTCGAGAGAAATTGTTGCCCTTAGACTTACCCCCAGCCTCATACACCACCAGGCTGATATTTTTCCCTTATCGGATGTTTGTGGGCATCACCTTAGACTGATGTCAAGCCGTCTTGTAAACTCCAGAGGTCTTTGGAAAATTGGTAAATCCTCTATGCAGATGTCTGAACAGTGTTAGACAAACAATGCTGACCAAATTACTTAGGTGAAGGCTTAAACAGATAATTCTGGTTGCTGAGTTACCAAGAGCATCTGCCACAACTCTGGGTTACCAAGGTTCTGCTCAGTACTTTCTTGTTTCCTTAGGAACCTGTCCGACCTTGTGCAGGGAATGTGACACTGGAAAGGGAAGCCAGAGTGATCCAACAGAGCTTTCAGCCTGGGAAAGGAGATTGTTGTTCAGTCGCTAAGTCGTGTCTCACTGTTTGCAACCCCATGAACTGCTGCACACTAGGCTTCCCTGTGATTCACTCACTGTCTCTCGGAGTTTGCTCAAACTCATGTCCATTGAGTTGATGTTGCCATCCAACCATCTCATCCCCTGCTGCCCCTTCTCCTCCTACCCTCAATCTTTCCCAGCTTCAGGGTCTTTTCCAGTGACTCGGCTCTTCACATCAGGTAGCCAAAGTATTGGAGCTTTAGCTTCAGCAGCAGTCCTTCCAATGAATATTCAGGGTTGATTTCCTTTGGGATTGACTGGTTTGATCTCCTTGTTGTCCAAGGGACTCTCAAGAGTCTTCTCCAGTACCACAGTTTGAAATCATCTTCAGTGTTCTGCCTTCTTTATGGTCCAATTCTCATATCTGTACATGACTACTGGAAAAACCATAACTTTGACTATTTGGCCCTTTGTCAGCTAAGTGATGGCTCTGCTTTTTAATATGCTGTCTAGGTTTGTTATAACTTTTCTTCCAAGGAGCAAGTGTCATAATTTCCTAGTGGCTAACACTTATCAATAACCTCTCACATGGAAATCAATCACAATGCATGATTATTGCCTCGTCTCCATGCCTGGTTTCACTTATGTCTCCTTCCTCTTTTCCAAGATGAAAGTCTCTCTTTTACATCTCTGCCTTGTCCCTAAAAATATCCCTAGTTTCACAGAGCTCAAGAGACCAGCCAAGGTCCTAGGTCCTCAGCGGATGCTTTGCACACCTCCATGGAAGCATTCTCACATTCTACTACAATTGTCTCACCGCCTGCTTGTCACACAGAATGCCTTGTCCACAGGTAAGTATTATGTAGCACTGAAAATCCAGCACCAGTAGGGCAATCATGTATCAAGAGAGATGTGTTGATTGCATGGATTAATACTTGAGTGTTTGAGGAATTGGGTTCTTCTCCAAATTTCCTGTTCATAGATGATCCAAATGAAAGCTGGCTTCTCATAAATCATGGATTCATTTCATAAGACCCCAAAATCTCAGAGTCAATCACATTTCTTCATTTCTATGGCTTCTAGGATGCTCAGAGACCACTTTTAGCAAAATACAGAATCATAAGACTTGCCTTTCCAGTTACTTACCTAAGCAATTCTTTTTTTTTTTTTTTCCTTCTTACTGTAAGATCACTCTGATTCCTCCTTCTGTAGCCATGTCAACTTTTTTCTTTTTTAAAAGAGGAGCTAGAAACTTCTTTTTAAATGATCAGGTTATTAGAGTCATCTGGGTGGCCACACTCCTTCAATGACTTGGTCGCTGACTGTAGATTCACTGCGTGCTCCTTAATGATAACCTCCCCTGTCTCGTTTTTTCCTGAGGGTCTCTTAGGCAAAATACGGTATTGCACACAAGCACATTCAGATGAAAAATTCTATCGTTGGTGATAACTTCGAATGATAGAATCTTAATAAACTTTCTGTGTTTGATTGGCTGGGATAACGAGAGATACATATCATGTGTGATAGCTGCTCGACAGAAGATAAGCTGGTCATCATTTTCAGATAAAAACGCCCATCCATCCACAGATTGCAATCAGAGGGCTGCCACAGAGTTCTTAGTCTATTCCAGTTAATTAAATGCTAAATGAAATTCAGAGTTCTGGCTCCTAGAGATTCAACAATCTGTCGCCATGTGCTGCGCAGGCAGAGAATGCAGTCTGAAAGGTTTGCACAGGAGCAAGTAGCTGCTCATGAAATCCTTGTCCCCTTGGCCGTTCCCTTCTTCAGAGAACTCGTCTGCAGGACTGAAGGTGGGTATTCTTGAGCCCCCTTCTTGTTCTGGCCACTGAAGGTCACAGATTCTGAGAACTAGACAAGAGCATCTTTGGCGGCTCAGTGGTAAAGACTTTGCCTGTAACGCAGGAGACACGGGTTCCATCTCTGTGTGGGGAAGATCCCCTGGAGGAGGAAATGGTAACCCTCTCCAGTATTCTTGCTTGGGAAATCCCTTGGATAGAAGAGCCTGGAGGACGATGGTCCATGGGTTCACAAAGCATCTGACGTGACTTGGATACGGAGCCCAAGCATGAGCATCTTTGGGGGACCATTGTTCTGCCTGCCAAACCCAACACACAATCTATGGAGAGGAAAGGAAAGTAGATGGGTAAGAAATTAACAAAGACACAATAGGAGATTTTTTTATCCCCTAAGAGCTGAAAGGCTAGATGAGTAATTGGAGAATAAACTCTCTTAGGAAGGGGCAGAATGAGGGGAAAATGACCCATTTCTAGACATGTCAGTGTGATAGTGGAGACACAGAATAAAGCACTTTCCTAAATGTTTTGAGAGAGAGAGTTGAAGGGAAGAGGAAGGCGAGAGAGAGGAAGAGAAAAAGAAAGAGGAAAAGAAAGAGATGAAGGAAGAGAGGTTTGGGGAGGGAGAGAGCAAAGAGGTGGGATCAAAGAGCAGAGGGGGGCTGAGAGCCCAGAAACGAAGGATGGGGCCATGGATTGCTTGCCTGGATCTCTGGTGCCTTCCTGATCTGGCATGCGGTGGAAGCCAGGTTTCCCAGTTTGGGTTCTGAACTGTTAGCCATCATTACTTGTTTAGCTCTGCGACCCCAAGGCCAACCTCTGCATCATCGTGTTGCAGAAAATACACTGACCAAACTCGGTATGACTAGGTCAGCTAATCAACACGGTGCTTCGGGAGTTTTTCGGTTTTTCTTATTCCAAACGTCAGCCTGGATTTGTCACTGGGGAGGAAGCCTGTGTTACCTTGCTTCTGGAAGTCTGCCAATATCCATGCCTGCTGGGGAAGCATTATGGTGCTAGAATATTCTAGAAAGAGCCTTATTGCTAGGCACTACTTAGGCAAAGATTGTATCAAGAGAAAGACAAAGAAGGCTTCAGTTTAAGTTTTTATGTGTATATGCTGTCTCCTTAGTCGTGTCCGACTCTTTGCCACCCTATGAACTGTAGCCCACTAGGCTCCTGTGCCCATGGAATTTTCCAGGCAAGAATACTGGAGTGGGTAGCCATTTCCTCCTCCAGGGGATCTTCCCGACCCATGGATTGAATCTGCATCTCTTATGTCTCCTACACTGGCAGGCGGTTCTTTACCACTAGCTCCATAAACTTGTGACTATCATAATATTCGACAACATACAGACTCACTGAAGTGGCTGGAGTGTTTGCTTGGCTGAATTTCTGAGCTAACGAGTCCTTCAGTTTTGTTTTCTGACTGGTTTATTCATATTCTCCTCTGGACAAATACTTATGGCACACCCGCCTGTGGCCGTGGAATGCAGTGGCTGCCTTGACCGTGTCTGCACACGCTGCTTTCCTGCCTAGAATGCCCATTCTTCCTGATGTGATTTTGGTCCTCTTCAAGACTTACCTGAGCTCTCCTTTACCCAAAGCCTTTGCTTCCCCTGGACCCCAACCTAGCCAGGGTCAGCTGCTTCTCTGGACTTTATTTCTGACCATAGACCCCCTAGAAATATTCTTATTGGAGCTTAGTATCAGGGTATCAGTCACTTCTCCTGAAGAACTGGCCAGTTTGTTCTGCTCTGGTAGTGAAAGCATTGGATGGTTCAGGCTCTCTTCTTTGCCTTGGTGACCAGGAGCTGAGGGACCAGAGATTATACTGACTTTCCTACTCCCCCAAATAATGGCATTACTCTGTTTCTTGTTTCTATTTTCAATTTCATTTTATTTTCAGAACATGCAATTACTATGTTTTTATGAAACTCCCTTAAATCCTTTCTATCAATAACATAGGGTATAGGTAAAAGAGTATACATATAAATATGTATGTAAGAAGGTTTGGGGAAAAAAACCCAAAACAGGCCCAGGTTGTATGCTCCCCCAGGGACTGAACCCTTCAGAATCATTGCCATAGTCATCATGATTATCATCAGCATGATCACCATCATTATCATTCTCACCATCACCACCACCATGACCAGCAACAGCACTACGGGACTTTACAGATTACAAAATGATTGTGCATGCGTCTCTCCTGTGATGCAGTTTTAAATCTCACAGAACGCTTTGGTGTTACCCACAGGTTCAGTTCAGTTCAGTCGCTCAGTCATGTCCAATTCTTTGCAACTTCATGGACTGCAGCACACTAGGGTTCCCTGTCCATCACCAACTCCCGGAGTTTACTCAAACTCATGTGCATCGAGCTGGTGATGCCATCCAACCATCTCATCCTCTGTTGAGCCCTTTTCCTCCTGCCTTCAATCTTTCCCAGCATCAGGGTCTCTTCTAATGAGTCAGTTCTTCACATCAGGTGGCCAAAGGATTGAGGTTTCAGCTTCAGCATCAGCCCTTCCAATGAATATTCAGGACTAATTCCCTTTAGGATTGACTGGTTTGATCTCCCTGCAGTCCAAGGAACTCTCAAGAGTCTTCTCCAACACCACAGTTCAAAAGCATCAATTCTTCAGTGCTCAGCCTTCTTTATGGTTCAACTCTCATATCCATACAAGACTACCGGGAAAACCATAGCTTTGACTAAGAGGGACCTTTGTTGACAAAATAATGTCTCTGCTTTTTAATATGCTGTCTAGATTGGTCATAGCTTTTCTTCCAGGGAGCAGGCATATTTAATTTCATGGTGGCAGTCACCATCTGCAGTGATTTTGAAGTGAAGTGAAGTCGCTCAGTTGTGTCTGACTCTTTGCGATCCCATGGACTGTAGCCTACCACGCTCCTCTGTCCATGGGATTTTCAAGGCAAGAGTACTGGAGTGAATTGCCATTTTCTTCTCCAGAGGATCTTCCCAACCCAGGGATCAAAACTGGGTCTCCCGCATTGTAGGCAGACGCTTTACCATCTGAGCCACCAGGGAAGTGATTTTGGAGCCCCCCAAAATAAAGTAGTAAGCCCACAGGTAGCACCCTCCATTTGTTCTGTAAGGTGAAAAGGAAAGGGTTAAGTCAAAAAGTTGTCCTCCTGATGCACAGTCAATCTGTGTCTAATGTTGCCCTGACTGTGCCCTTGAGGATGCTGCCTTGTCCTGGAGTTGCTCATCTCATTAGACTGTATTTGTAGATCCCAAGTCCAGATTTAGCTTCTTTTTTATAATTTTGAACAATTGACCATTAGGGAAATGGACACAATTTTAGAAAAGAAAAAAAAGATGTCCATTCAAGTTTGTCTTCTCCCTTGGACAGATAAATGATTGGAGGTACAGAAAGTTAATGGCATCCAAAGCCACAAAACAAATAAATGACCAACCACAGTTTGAACCCATCTGTTGCTGGAGATCAAGGTGTCTTTCCAGGGCACCCTGTCTCGCTGACTGCTCCAGGTATCAGCAGCTCCCTGATACGTCTCACATCTCTTCCCAGGAAGACCCTGGTCTCTCCCTCCTGGAAGACTTGAGCTGCTTCCTCTGAACTGAGGATTCCGGATCCGTTCCCTCAACCTTCAGCACTTTCTTCAGACCATGGACCTAGAGAAGCAACCTGACCTGAGAACCTTCCACCTCACAACAAAGATGAAGTGGAAACATGAACCCTATTTATTTTAAGGTATGAGTCTTGGTATAACAAGGCAGAGGTCACACTGCAAAGGCATGATGTCTACATCTGTCCACTAAGAGATGGGACCCATGCACATTCTGCAGCAATCTATCATTGTTAGGTTAGGATTTCATGTCTTTCTATGACTTTTAATTTATCTCTCCAGTGGCATTTTCTATATGTACCTATTAGCACCTTATATTCTGGTCAAACTGAATAATTATTGCATTTGTCTTTGCCCAACTTCCCTCTCTTTTTATAGCTTCACATTTTGCCTGTCTTAGGCACTCAGTAAGGGTATACTGATCATGTTGAATGCCACTGAACTGTCAAATAGCTGAACATGTATAATTGTGGACTTCTCTACTGTCTGAGTAGAGAAGGCAATGGCAACCCACTCCAGTATTCTTGCCTGGAAAATCCCATGGACGGAGGAGCCTGGTGGGCTGCAGTCCATGGGGTTGCCAGGAGTCGGACACGACTGAGCGACTTCACTTTCACTTTTCACTTTCATGCATTGGAGAAGGAAATGGCAACCCACTCCAGTGTTCTTGCCTGGAGAATCCCAGGGATGGGGGAGCCTGGTGAGCTGCCGTCTCTGGGGTCGCACAGAGTCGGACATGACTGAAGCGACTTAGCAGCAGCAGCAGCAGCAGCTACTGTCTGAAACTCCTCATATCTCTACTGTCCACCCACAGAGAAGGAAATCAGGAGTTGCCTCTGACAGAAATATAACCAAGACTTCAGAATACAAGATTAGAGCGACACTGAAAGTATCTCAAGGACAAGAGAGCTTCTGCTCATGAAAAGATTACTCTTTATGACACACTCGGAACCTATTTGTCATGGTCTAATTATAGATGACTCAACGAGTAGAGCTGGCTTATCTCTTCGTGAGAGATTCTTGGATGAGTAACTTTTCAACCTAGGGCATTTTCTGAAATTCACACCAAAATGTTTGTCCTTTCGAGTGACCTGGGTTTTCTTCTTTACCACTTAATGTATATTTATGATGCACCCACTAAGGATCAAGCTTAGCTAGGCACATTGAAATACAGAACTAGAAAAGAGGTCAGACCCTGACAGCACAGTATGGTTCGTATCAGAGAAGTAAATAGCTCTTCTTTTAAAATGCAAAGAGAAAAGTGTGAGTGACCAGAAAGAGTGAGAACTCTCCGAAGTGAGTAGAGAAGGCCAGTGTAGATGGCTCTGGGGGCCCTGGGAGGGACACGGACATGAGGAAACAGGCAAAATGGGTCCAGGTCAGGATTGGCCTTGAGGAGCTGCAAAAGGCTTTATACCGGATGTGGGTGGCTTTGGGAGAGGCTAGAGTTGGAGTATGAACAACGATGTATGGAAATTTTGTGGATGTTATCACTGAAAACACAGCATTGATTAGTGATGACCTGAACCACAGGAGGGACAGTGCCTCCAACACATGATGGCTGTAGAATCTTACAGTGTTGGTGATGCATTTTAGGAAGCATGGTAGAAAGGAGGCTATCAAAGTTCCTACAAGACTTCTGGGCCAAGGAAGTGGGTAATGGAAATCTTGGAGCAACGACGTGAGATGGAAGAGGATAAAGTAGCTCACGTTTATCGTGCACTTCAGTCTTGCTGTTGTTCAGTTGCTAAGTCATATTGGACTCTGCAACCCACGGACTGTAGCAGGCCAGGCTCCCCCATCCCCCATTATCTTCTGGAGTTTGCTCAGATTCATGTCCACTGAGTTGGTGATGCTATCTAACCATCGCATCCTCTGTCATCCCCTTCTCCTTTGCCTTCAATCTTTGCCAGCATCAGGGTCTTTTCCCATGAGTCAGCTCACTGCATCAGGTGGCCAAAGTATTTGAGCTTCCGCTTCAGCATAAAGTTCTTCCAATGAATATTCAAGGCTGATTTCTTTTAGGATTGACTGATTGGATCTCCTTGCTGTCCACGGGACTCCCAAGAGTCTTCTCCAGCACCATAATTCCTAAGCATCCATTCTTTGGTACTCAGCCTTCTTTATGGTCCAATGCTCACATCCATATACAACTACTTCCGCTAACAACATGGTAAGATGGGAATTGACATTATCTTCATGTAAAAATAAGAAAATGGAGGCAGAGAGGGTGATTAAGTCACTTGCCTAAGTACATTGAAGAGACAGAATTTTCACCCTGGTATTCCAGCATGGATGTCACACCCTTGATATTGCTTTGCAGTAAAAATGAACACACTAATCAGAGATGGGCCACAGAAAAAGTGTGCTTCGTGTAATTGCCTGGCTAGAAGATTCTTTCCTTTACAAAGGGATTCACTTCAGGGTTTATGTTGCAAACAGAATGTTAGTGAACATGGGATAAGATTTGTTAAGTAGTTTCCCTCACACACACACACACACACACACACAAAACGCATCTGCCCACAAGCCACTGAGGAAGCAGTCTCAATAAAAGAAGTTACATTAGTGTTTAATGCCATTGTTATGTTGGGTGTGACAGCAACCAGCCTAAATCAGTGCCCAATCACCCCTACCTAACAGTGTGTTAAGGATCCCCCAAAGATGTTCCCTGGGGGACATCTTCCTACTTCCTGTTCTGCCCTGGGTACCTAGCTGGATCATGAGCTGTTGGTTCATTGACCAATTTTAGATCTGCTGTTGCCTCTTGGACCCTTTATTGGGTATTCCTACATGCCAGAAGTTGAACTGAGCCCTTCATGTGCATTTTTTTGTCACTTCATTGGCCAAAAAAACAAACAAACAAACAAAAACAAAACCACACACTAAAACTGGTTCATACGCATCATAAACCCTACTATGTAGATGAAGAAACTGGCTTGAGGATGGTGGCTTGTAAGGGGCACGGGCTAATACGACCCATCTCGGTCCTCATCTTCAGCTATCCGGTGGCCCTCCTCCTCTGGCCCTGAGCCCTAGAAGCCTTTCTCAGATCCCTGGTTGTACCTCACCCGTGGCTCAATGCACTCTCAGCCATTTAAGATAACTGACCCTTCTCACCCATCCCTGGCTGAACAGGTTTCCCCAATCTTGTCCCAGGGAATTGGTGCCCCTGGGCTGCTATATTTACATCCCTTTGGAGTAAGGACAAGTGAGGGTCTGAAAGACAATCACACGCCTTTTACTTTCACATGCAAATGGCCCTGGGCTAGTTTGACCTCTTAAATCCCCCAATTTCCCACAGATTTGTGAGATTTCAGATGAGCTTCTTTGACCTCCTCCAAAGAAAGACTTTTGTGCAGCAAAAATTTGCAAGGAGATTTGCAAAGGTGATTCGCTACTGCTCTGCTGGATTAAAAAATACCATGGAAAAAAGAAAAACCCCAAGTTTCTACTCATGTATTTATAAAAAAAGAAATTTGGCTGATTACAACTTGTTAGATCTGCTGCTTCTCTAGTTCCATTTAGGAAAAAAAAAATGTGACTTTATATTCCCACCCACTGATTTCCAACTAAAACAGAACTTAGTTGCCTGCTGATCCCGCTGGCTTTTTAAATGAAAAACTTATTCCTTTTAAACTACTGGAAAATTATATCTAAAAATCAGCATAATTCCATTGCCTATTCTTTCTGGATTTCTTGAACAATACAACGTTGGTTTCTGGAACTCTACATATTCGGATGTACCAATTTGGTTACCAACATATTAATGCATGTTAACTGGTAATGTGTATCACTGCACAGAATCCATTTCTACATATTAGTTAATATAACCCAAGTTAAGACTTTTTGCTCTCTAATTTAATTATATCTCTTGTAGGTGAGGCTTTAGTAAACTTAAAGAGGTTTTGTAACAGTGCTATGTGTGTGTGTATGCTCAGTCACTCAGTCGTGTCTGCCTGTTTGCAGCCACATGGACCATAGCCTGCAAGACTCCTCTGTCCACGGACATTTCCAGGCAAGAATACTGGAGTGGGTTGCCGTTTCCTTCTCCAGGGGATCTTTCTGACCCAGGGATTGGACCTGCATCTTCTGCTTTGCAGGTGGATTCTTTACCACTACGCCACCAGGGAAGATTATATATAATATCATGTTGAATATATTCTTTATATACTCCAAATTCTTGACCCATTGAATCATGAGCAAGAAAAAAGATTACATTGTTGTTTTAATCCACTGAGTTTTGGAGTTGTTTGTTACACAGCCATGAGTAACTAGAACAGTGAGTGTCTAGCCAGAGTCGGGTACACACCACACTCCACCTCCCCCCACTCTCATTAACCCAGCTATAAATAAACCCTGGCAGATCCCTTCCAAAAGATTATCTATATTCAATTTTACTTACAGAGAACTGAGAAGCTGTGAAATTTTCCATTTCAGCACTACCTCATTATCTGAAAGGAACTGCATCAAACATCTAATTTAAATTCTTCTCCTGGTGTGAAATCTCAGGGCCTGGACCAGTGCAGATATGATATGTGGCAGCTTTCAAGTAGGTGGAGGTAGCAGCTGAACCAATGTTGACACCAAGCTTGCATACAGAAAGCCAATGCCATTCCATGGCTAAGTCATCAGATGTGGGAAGGGTGGAGCCGTCCGTGGAAGATGCATGATTAGATCGGGATCCTAGAAGACAGAAAGTTTGGTCTGGGTAGTGGAGTGCAGGAGAGAGAAGGACAAGAAGCTCTGGACTGGGCTCAAGAACTTTTCATTGGTTCGTGGAAACCATTCTGTATGTGGTGTCAGCAGTGTAGTATGAAGCTAGACTTACAGGTATCTCTGCTGAAGGGATGAAGGAATAAATAGCTGCATGAGTGAATGAAAACAAAAGATGGCACCAGCAATAATGCCTAGCATTTTAGTACTGCTGTAGCAGGAGTTGTGCTAAGCCCTGCCTGTGTTAGCTCATCTTAGTCTTACCACGTCCTTATGTGGTTGATACTTTTGTTTTCCTCTTTTTTTGTGGAAACTAAGGCTGAGAGTAGTGAAAGGTTATTTCCCCAAGGCTGTGAAGAATGGAGGCAACAGTGCCTGAGTGTGCTTTCGGAGTGGTTGGACCCCGGAGCCCAGAGTCTTTCACATGAGCCTGTGCTACTTTCTAGGTGAGATTAAAGACAGTATAGAGGGCTGATCTCAGGCAGCCTTCATTATATCAATGGTATGGACGCCAATGGGATGGGCTGGTCTCTGCTCCCTTCATTATATCAATGGTCTGGGCGCCACATCTGCAATCTGACTCATGAAGAGTCAGTGTGATTCTTTTATTGGTAAAACAGAAATAGAGACAGAGAC
Source organism: Bos indicus (assembly GCF_029378745.1). NCBI lineage: Eukaryota > Metazoa > Chordata > Mammalia > Artiodactyla > Bovidae > Bos > Bos indicus. The sequence continues at coordinate 63,820,851 of NC_091780.1, read as the reverse complement.
ACAGAGAACAAACATACGAGGACCAACAGGGGAATGTGGGGAGCGGGGTGGACTGGGAGATTGGGATGGACACGTACATACTATTGATACCATGTATAAAATAGACAACTGATGACAACCTGCTGTACAGCTGAGGGAACCATACTCAGTGTTCTGTGCTGATGTAAATGGGAAGGAAATCCAAGAAGAAAGAGACAAATATGTACACAAAGCTGACTCACATTGCTATACAGTAGAAACTAACCCAACATTGTAAAGCAACTATATTCTAATAAAAATTTAAAAAAAAATAGTCAACATGATTCTTTTTTAAAATGCAAAATCATCCAGTAGCATTATAGGAATAAGATCTAGAAGGCTCCTGAAATAATACTCTCTTTCTACTCCTAGTAAACTCACACATTTTGTTATGTATTCATGCACTGGACAAAAATCCGAGGCGAGGTAACTCTGTGCCAGGCACAGTGTTCCAGAAATGCAGAGACATGGTCCCTGCCCTGGGGAGCTCACGGACCCATGGGAAGGTAGACCTGGGGATAAAGAAGAGAGGACGCCTCCTTAAAGTGTGAAACATGTGGCCTCCATGGAACAAAGGGCACTGTGAGGAAATATGCTGGGGTGGTGGGGGAATGTGTTACAGAGGAAAACGGCGCTTTTGAGGAATGCAGGTGGATTGGGAAAAGCAGGAGGGTGTGTAATCAGGAAGAGTTAAATGCAAGGTATAAAACATTCAGCAAAAAGAGCTTTTTTGGGACTTGACGTAAGAACCTGGTACCCAGAAATTAGCACCATCCCAATACCACAGGAATATCATTGGTCCCATTGTGTATATGAGGTCAAAGAGAAAGGTCTTTTACCTCCTACCGTTTGTTCCATTGGCAGTGACTATGGGGATTGGAGATCCTCAGTGTTGGGAGGGAGCAGCCATCCCTGTGACTGGGGCAGTGAGTCACATGGCTGCGCGAAATTTGAACAGCCTTTGCTTTGAACAATTCTATCTTCATTGTTATCTCATCAAAAACAAACAATTGCACAGTCAGCTCTGGAAAGCCAGGTAATAATATGCAATTCTTTGACTGTCCTCTGTAACCTTTTCTATTTTCTCACATGTCCTTAAAAAGACAGATAGAACTACAGATGATTATCAGGTAAGGAGAGAAAAAGATAAGCAAACACAAAGTAATAATACAGTTCTCCGAAATCATTGGCTGTTTCCTGGCCAAGGATATGCATTCAAAGAGGCCGTTACTTAACGTCTTATTCTGCTTCTTAATAAAAATCTCATGAAAGCAGGGTGTTTTCTCACCCTCACCCTCGGCTATTTCTGCGAGTAGGCTCTGGAAAGCAGCCTGTCTCTCTGGTTTTCCTTCTGCTGTGCCATCTCTTTCTTTCCATCACCAAGGTCTTCCAAACTTTGCATGAGAGTGGACAGACAGGCGGGTGGCCAGCACTCAAGGCTCACACAAAGCTTCTGTTCTCTCCTGAGCCCTTTCAGATCAGGCTGATTTCTTCATTGTCCCCTGATCACAGCGCACATAGCTACCCTTTCCATGCTCAAGCAGTCTGTCCAGCTCAACAAGCTCTGCCCTTCTCACTTTGTTGATACCACTTTTTGGGAGGGAGTAGGAATGGGGGTAAATACTGTAGAAAAAGAAAACAGTGCCTGAAGCCAGTCAGGCCTGAGTGTGGACTTGTACAGAGCACTGAATGCAGCCCTTAGGACACAGTAGACACTCCTGAATGTTTTGTGCATGGGTGGTTCTGATGATCAGCCCGTCTCTAAATCTTGTCCATTCCAGCTCCAGCTCAACTTACACAAGGCAGACCTTTAGAATGGAAGGAACCAATGATGGGCATCTTGGTTGCTCTTCCGTGAACAATGAACAAGAGCCTTGTACCCTCCAGGCTTTAAGGGAAAACTCTTCTTAAACCTAAGTTAAAGGGAGCTTCCCCAGGACTCTGATCCTTGATGTGATTTCCGACTTCTGGAGACACTGGAAGTGGGTTATGTGTAACCACACTCCCTACTCCATACACACAACCCACCAGATGTGTGAGTCCTGCTCTCTGGAAGCCCTACAGAAATTCAGAGAAGGGACGGGAGTGAGTCCCTCCCCCTGGGACTCGTTTCTTCTTTACTCACATGACCCAGACCTACCAGTCTTCAATACCTGACTTAGCCCTTGGTTGGTCCAATTGCCAGATAAAACACAGAACAGCCTGTTCAGTTTGAATTTCAGATGAACAATAAATGCCCTTGTTAGTGTAAAACTGTGTGTGTGTGTGCTTAGTCATGTCTGATTCTTTGCAACCCCATGGACTGTAGCACACCAGGATCCTCTGTCCATGGGATTCTATAGGCAAAAATACTGGAGTGGATTGCCATTTCCTTCTCTAGGGGATCCCAACCCAGAGATTGAACACTCTGGCACTGGCAGGTGGATTCGTTACCACTGTACCACCTGGAAAGTATGAGTATGTGCTAAGTATCAAACAGGGCATGCCTACAGCTGACTCATTAGAAAGATTCAGGCAAAAGGAGAAGAGGGCAGCAGAGGAAGAGTTGGTTGGATGGCATCACCAGTTCAATGGACATGAACTTGGGAGAACTCCAGGAGATGGGGAGGGACAGGGAGGCTTGGTTTGCTGCAGTCCATGGGGTCACAAAGAGTCAGACACAACTTAGTAGCTGAACAACAAGAAAAACATTAAGAAAAAGATTGTTTATCAGAAAGTCAAACTTCTTGAGGAACCTCGGGCCCTCCTGGCCGGGTGTCATCCTCTGTGTGTCCCCAGGGCCTATGCACATCCCCAAGGCGAACTCTCACACCATCCTGATTGACTGTGTGGTCCTCCTCTCATCCTTTCTCTTCCTCCCCTTCCTCCCATCAGCAGACCCTGCTGGCTCCACCAGCCCAGCCTGAGACCCAGTGGCCTCTCCCTGGGGTTATTATTGTCGTTCTCGCCCAGCTGAGTCCTTGTCCCCATCCTCGTCCGCTGCCTCTGTTCTCTGTACAGAGTGCTTTCTCTGCCATGTGAGTCTGTGAAGTCACAACCCTGTTCAGAATGCTCAGAATCAAATCCAAAGTCCTTCCAGAGCCTGTGAGGCATTCTGTCCCTTTGCAGAGATGCCCTCCTCCCCTGTTGACCCTACTTCCTCCTCCGGAAGGCTGAGCACCTCCCGGGGCAAGGCTGTGACTCCCTCTACCATCTGCCCTCGTGGCTCCCTCTCTCTACTCATATCACCTAATCAGAGAGCCTCTCCTGCCCCGGGCCTAAGACCTCCCTTACAGCCTCTGCTCTCGGCCTAATTTTCTTAACATTGCTTATCAGCATGTGGTAGATTGCATATTTGTATATTACTTGCTTATGGACTGTCTTCCCCACTACAATTTCTGAAAAGGCAGGAATTCATGCTGCTTTGCATACTCCTATATATCACTGCTATGCACAATGCCCAGCATACAGTAGGTACTTGATAAATACTGATTGAATGAGTGAAGGAATGAATGGAAATTTATATGTCCCATTTTTCCATAAGTTGGGGAGCCTTTGGATGTCCAGAGGCCACCTCCAAATACCCAGTTCCTAGCATCAGACCAGAGACATGGTAGGAACTTTCCAAAGTCCCAACACCTAACAGAAGGCAGGCACATAGTAGGACCTTCACATATGCTACTTTTCCTGAGCAGTTGCCAATACGTTGCAAATAACTCTGGCTCTTGCCTATGAAGCAGCAGGTCTTGATTAACATGTATCTGGAAATCCATTAGAATGCTATGGGATTTGAAGACAGCTACTGAAGAAAATTTAACAACAACAGAATTTAAAATTTAAAATTTAAAAAAACAGAATCACCGTCTTGGAAGACTTTGCTTTGAGTGTTGCAGACATTTTTTGTAGATCCTGACTTTAAGCTTTCTTGCCTGGGTTTTGAAAGTTCAGAACTGCTAAACAGTCAGATATATTTGTTGAGAAAAAGGCATACAAACAAAGATTACAATAAACATCCCCAGTTAGGAGGAGAATAAGCAGATAAAGGAAGCCGGCTCTTGCATGGGGGTGCAGGGAGCAACAGTGGGAATGGAAGGACTTAAACCGTCCCCCTTACGAGGAGTGGAGAGTACGACTTATACGAACACTTGCTTATTAGTGACGAGGTATCCCAGTTTGCCACCAGGAGGTAAAGACATGCCTCAGGAATGAATGTTGAATATTTATTAACGGGTTTCTACTATGGTAATTATTGGGGCTGACCCTTTCATCTTACCAAAAGTTATGATAAATGTATGATATGATCTTTGCCCTTGAAGGATCCATGTTCCAGGCAGTGTGTTTGAGAACATTTGGCCACAAAAAAGAGATTCTTTGTGCTCTCTGATAAGATAGCAGCAAGTTGCAAGTGGCTATTGACAGATGCCTTGGCTAGTGCCACCAAGGAACTGGACTTTCATATGTATATAACTGTAATTGATTTACATGAGTGTCACTTGGGGCTAGTGGCTTTGGATAGTCATCCTAAGGTAAGCAGAGCTTAGAAAGAAAGATTGTGGTTGGGACAGGAGGGCAAAGCAGATGAGCTCCCTAGAGTCCCGGTGACGAAGAGTCTAAATTCGGACTTGGCTTGAACACTCTTCCTGTCTGTGCCTTAGTGTTCTTATCTGTAAAGTGGGCATGAAGTTAGCTCCTGATCTACGTATGGGGTTGTTAAAATAATTAAGTGACCTGCTGTATAACTGTGTGCTTGTAGATAACAGTATTGAAGGCTACATTAAAAACCTGTTAAGGATACATTCCATGTAAAGTATATGCTTGAAAGTGAAGTGAAAGTGAAAGTTGCTCAGTCATGTCTGACTCTTTGTGATGCACAGACTTTACAGTCCATGGAATTCTCCAGGCCAGAATCCTGGAGTGGGTAGTTGTTCCCTTCTCCAGGGGATCTTCCCAACCCAGTGGTCGAACCCAGGTCTCCTGCATTGCAGCAGATTCTTTACCAGCTGAGCCACCAGTGAAGCCCAACGGTACTGGAGTGACTAGCCTATCCCTTCTCCAGCAGATGTTCCTGACCCAGGAATTGAACTGGGTCTCTTGCATGCAGGCAGATTCTTTACCAACTAAGCTATCAGGGAAGACCAAAAGTATGTGCTTACCTCACTCGGTAAAATAAAGAAATTAAAAAAAAATAGATGAGTTAGTTTGGGTAAAGCATGTGAGACACACCTGACACATGGTCAACTCTTTGTAAATGCCTTCTATGAATATATAGGGTAATTATTTATGGAGGGAGGAGGCTTGAGAGTGGCCTCTCTGTTTATCAACTCTACCTCTGTATGTAGTAAAGTCTCAAGGGATGTATGCCATAATTTTCATTAACCCAACATGCTTTATTGATGCCCTACTGTGTGTACTGGGGCTTCCCCAGTGGCTCAGCAGTTAAGAATCCACCTGCCAATGCGGGGGATGTGGGTTTGATCCCTGGGTCAGGAAGATCCCCAGAGAAGGAAATGGCAACCCACTCCAGTATTCTTGCCTGGGAAATCCCATGGACAGAGGAGCCTCGTGGGCGGAGGGTCATGGCTGACCCTCATGGGGTCACAAAGAGTCAGACAGGACTGAGTGACTAAAGAACACTGTGTGCCCAGAAGTTAGGGATGCAAGCATGTGCAACACTGGTTCTATTCTCCAGATGCTCAGTCTGGCAGAGAATACACGCTGGATGTTTCGGCTTGTTCATTTATTCATCAAGAATTTACTGTAGACCTTTCACGTGTTAGCTCTCTCTTGTCTTTGGGATTTTTTGGTGAATGTGGCAGCCAAGGACCCCACTCTTATTGTGTTACATTCTAACAGGGATGGCAGACAGCCTATCAATGATCCATCAGTCAATCAAGAAGAGTGACGTGTAACAGAACAAACCTTAAAGATGGGGAATGGGATAGAGACTGAGGACTCAGTCAAGGCAAGATTGATGCTGAGAAGCAGTGATGAAGAGGCTTCCATGAAACATTGTTCAGAAGGTTTCCAAGCAGGAAATGCTGACTTACAATGTGGATTGTTGAAGCAGGAGCAGGTGGAGAGGTTGCACAAATCGGGGTGGCAGCCACGGCGGTGGAAGAGAATGGCATTATTCCAGATACACTTGGGGATGGAATCAACTGAACTTGCTTATGGATACTATGCGAGTAGTTAGGAAAAGGGAGAAATGGGGGATTTTGGTTGGAACACCTGGTACTACTGTTCACCAATGTGGGAAAACTAGATAGGGTAGTTTCTACAGGTCTATTTTGCCTCTTTGCTTTGCTGTATCCTGGCTCCTTATAAAGCTTCATGGGACAAACTGGGAGAGGACAAATATGCAAGAAATAGATTCTGAGGATTTACTGCATGCAAGATGCTGTCTAGCCATCTGAACATTTCCACCTAGAGCATGTATGGCCAAGGAGTTTTCTGAGATGTTCTCTGTGTAAAGGTCTCTCAGTTCAGTTCAGTCACTCAGTCGTGTGTAACTCCTTGTGATCCCATGGTCTGCAGCACACCAGGCCTCCCTGTCCATCACCAACTCCTGGAGCTTGCTCAAACTCATGTCCATCAAGTCGGTGATGTCATCCAACCATCTCATCCTCTGTCATCCCCTTCTCCTCCTGACTTCAATCTTTCCCAACATCAGAGTATTCTCCAGTGAGCCAGTTCTTCGCATCAGGTGGCCAAAGGATTGGAGCTTCAGCTTCAGCATCAGTTCTTCCAATGAATATTCAGGACTGATTTCCTTTAGTATTGACTTGGTTTGAGCTTCTTGCAGTCCAAGGGACTCTCAAAAGTCTTCTCTAACACCACGGTTCAAGAGCATCAATTCTTTGGTGCTCAGCTTTCTTTATGGTCCAACTCTCACATCCATACATAACTACTGGAAAAACTGTAGCTTGACTAGATGGACCCTTGTCGGCAAAGTAATGTCTCTACTTTTAATGTCTCATTAAAAGTAATGCTTTTAAATATGCTGTCTAGGTTGGTCATAGCTTTTCTTCCAAGGAACAAGCATCTTTTTATTTCATAGCTATAGTCACCATCTGCAATGATTTTGGAGCCCAAGAAAATAAAGTCTCTATGTATTTATAAAAGAGAGAAAAACAACCGGGTAATCCAGAGAGAAAACAAAGATTAAATAATTCTAAAGAAGTAGAATATATTCCTCATTTTACACACTTTTCTTCCTTTCCTCTCAATGTTATATCACAAGCATTTCTCCATGTGGCCCGGATCGAGTGTAGATCTACCACCATTTTCTGCCTCTCAAGGCTGAAGTTCTTAGTTTCCTATATTTACATGAAAGGGCACTTAACTGAAAATTGCACTTCCACTTACATTAAAGTTGTTTCTATTTTAGTTTATTTTCCCTGATTATAACATCATTATCTAATCTTTGCAGAAAATTTAGAATGCAAAGTGCAAGGGGAAAGAAATAACACCCATAATCCCTCAATATTATGATGTCATTCTATTTCACTGATGTCTGCAATGCAATTTGGAAATGTTTTGAAATTATTTCTGAGAAAGCATTGTATAAACACATTTTAAAATTTCAAACAAAGTGTATGGCATATATGGTGAAAAAGAAATCTCTCTTCCTCTAAGCTCCAGCTTTTTCAGCTGCCCAAATGTGACCTTTTTTACAAACTTTTCTAAAAATTTCCAAGAGCCTCTATGACAAAGGTCTGCATAGTTAAAGCTGTGGTTTTTCCAGTAGTCATGTATGAATGAATGTGAGAATTGGACCATAAAGAAAACTGAGCACTGGAGAATTGATGCTTTCAAAGTGTGGTGCTGGAGAAGACTCTTGAGCGTCCCTTGGACTACAAGGAGATACCAGTTGATCCTAAAGGAAATCAACACTGAATATTCATTGGAAGGACTGATGCTGAAGCTAAAACTCCAATTCTTTGGCCACCTGATGCAAAGAGCCGACTCATTGGAAAAGACCCTAATGCTGGGAAATACTGAGGGTGAGAGGAGAAGGGGACGACAGAGGATGAGATGGTTGGATGGCATCGCTGACTCAATGGACATGAGTCTGAGCAAACTCAGGGAGATGGTGAAAGACAGGGAAGCTGAACAGCCTGAAGTTCATGGGGTGGTAAAGAGTTGGACACGACTTAGCAACAGAACAACTGAGTGTGCAAATGTGTTTCCTGTACATTCCATACACATGTTGCTCTTTTTCGATTGCTTGTTTATACACATTTGGGTACACTTTAGACTGTTACTTTTCTTTCTTTCCCTTCAATATTGGATATCATGCTGATGGCACACTCAGATTTATTTAACTCTTTAAATAGCTACGTGGAATTCAATTTACCTAGATGCCACGATATAACCAGTCTTCTTACCTGTGATTAACAAATTACCTCAACTTGCTACCTTCTGTCATTCCTCCTGAGAATTTCATTATTTGAAGGTTGTCTGTCTTTACTCTCCATTTGCCTTTTAGATCTTCTTTTTATTCATGATATTCTGCTATTTCTCTACAACATATCCAAATGTAGCCTTTTGTCTATGTTGCTCTGCACTCAGTATACAGTACCTTGGGACTCGCATATTTCTTTATGTTTGAAAAATTCTTAGCTATCATCTCTTTAAATATTTTCCCCCATTTGCCTTCTCTTCCTCCAACCTCCTGTTGGTCACAGCTTTGGACACTTCCAGCTTTCTTTCAAGTATTTTAATTTCTCATGAGCATTTCCTATCTCTTCATCTCTCTATACTACAGTCTCATTAAATTTCTCAGTCTTATGTTCTATTTCATAAGTTTAATCTGAGTGTGTCCCATGTATGGTTTAAATATTGAGAATTTTAGCCACCATTCCGTATTTTACAATGATATGTTTTCTTGTTTAAATCTATTAGCTTAAAATCTATATGTTAGTACTTGATACATGCCTATTTTTTTGAACAGTCACATACAACAACACAGTATCTCCTATCTTGCTGTATATTTACTATTCATTCTTATATCACTTTGAGAAATTTATTCTTGTTTTTGGAGTCTTTTCCCAATTGCATAATTATTTCCATTTCCTTAGGGGGAAATCCACTTTCGCTTGGTTGTATTTAGATAACTTGTATCATGTCAGCTTTCCTGTGTGGCTTGAAATTGTCATCTGTAAATTCTTCTTGAGCGGGGATTTCTAATTTCTGCTCTTATCCTTCTCTAAGTCATTGCTTCAAGACAACCTCCCCATCCTTCTGGGGCTTGACTTTCTCCAGTTTCCCCACATCTGAACCTGGTGATGGGGGAAACATACAGCCTGGACTCTGGGCTGAATGAAGAGGCTGGATTGAGTTTACTGGATTTGGAGCTGATTTCCTAGGAGTATGTATGGTTGAATATATTTTATTTTTTGCAAAGAAGTGAAATAGGTGTTTGCTAACTGGAAAGATGATGTGTTCTGGGACTCAGCAGGTGTTCACTGCACTTTCCCCATGGGCATATATGTTTTCAACTTTCCCTGCAGGTAGCTGAGACCTTGGAGATGAGTAATGGTCAGTAGAATGTGAGCAGAGGAGATACATGCCACTTCCACGACTGGCTCACGAAACTCCCCACAATGAGCCTCCCTTCTCTCTTCCTTCAGCTGTCAGCTGGACGTCCACTGCCCGCTGGGGCCACCTGGGGAGTCACAGGTGGAAAGTGGCTGAGACTTGATCCCTGAATTTCTGGGAGTGGAGTCCCTCTCTATCACACTGTCACGGGCAGCATTTTTTTTGCTATTGAGAAATAAACTTCTTTTGGGTTGACTCATGAGACTTGGAGGCTTAGCTGTACAGCAATAAAACTAATACACGTCTCCCTTGTTCTTGTGAGCTTATGCCTTTAAAAATATTACCTCACTGTCATCTGAGTGAGTGGCCTTTCAGGAAGGAACATGTTCAAGCCACCATGTTTCAGCAGCATTTTTTCTCTTTTGCTTTCTCTCAGGGGTTTCTTACTGCTCTGGCATTCTGAGAGGGCCTCCATTCTATTTTTGAGTGTGTGAATTTATTTGTTTTTAAAAATAGCTTTACTATCATTTCTATGGACTGGGTGCAGGGAGCGGGGAGCTCAGCTTGTGCTTAGATTGCCATCTTCAAACCGGTTTAATGCACTGCCAGATTCTATTTGCTAATATTTTATTTAGGATTTTTCATCAATATTCATATGCAAGATTGGTCTGTAGTTTTATTTTATGCTTTCTGTCAGGTTTAAAAATCAATGTTAGGGTGGCTTCACAAAAAGGATTTAGAAGCCTCCCTCCTTTCCCTATGCTGCCCAGTAATGAAAGGACATAGAAATAACCCATTCTTTAGAGATTTGAAGGAGTTAACCCACAGAACCATCTCAATCCGGGGCTTTTTGGAAGAACAGTTTTTTTAAAAAAGTCTTCAGTTTCTTCTATGACAGTATTTTTGATTGAATAATCTATCCATCTGTGATCAATTTGTTCATTTATGATGTTTTAGAAAAAAATTCATCAGTTTCATTAAGAGTTTTATTTGTACAGTCCTAAGCACATTGTCCTCTTTCCTTTATTTTCCATTTCTCTGCTTATTTTTTAATTCTCACACTTTTATTTAGTTATTCGTACTTTCAAAGATTTATTTTCTTGACTAGCTTATCTAAGCTTTTTAAAAAATGACTCATTGTTAAACAAGTTCTTACATTTATTTTTTCTACCAATTTTTTTTGAAATTCATTGTTTTCTATTTTTTATCATTTGCACTCATTTTGATTGTTTCTGTTTATCTCATATTTCTTGCTCTGATCTTTTCCTTGTTTCTTTTGTTAAATGCTTCCTATATTTTAATTGATTTTTCCTAGTAACATAAAATTTCAAAAATTTAAACATTTTGTTTTGAATGTGGTTTTAACAAAACTGGTTAGGGGATTAGTGTTCCTATAACTGTAACTTTAAGTTAGGGAGATGTTCTACCATTAGGGAGAATTCCTTTTAAGATGGAGTTTGTGAGCGTGTGTGTCTTATTTTATTAATTTCCAGGTGGCATACAGTCCTCACCACTCTGCCATCTTTATTCTATTACGTTGTGTTTAGAAAATATCTGAGCTATAGCTGTTTGAGAACATTTGGCGAGGTTTTCTTTGTGACCTCTTGATTACGCATTTTTGGTAAATACTCCATAGGACTTTGAAAAGAACACGTAACGCCTCCTCCCACCGATCACTTTTGCAGCGACCTGGGGCAGGTGTCTGCCAGGTGTTGAGGCCGCCAAGACTTTCTAGGAAACCTTTGCTATGGTTGGAGTGTGTGAAGCCCAAGGCTTACTCAAAGCCTCCCCATGGTTGGACTCATAAAATTATTCCTCTCCCCCAACTGCTTTTGCGGCTAAACTCAGGCACCCGGCTCAGACCCCACTAAGACCGATCACCGTGGTGGCACTTCTGTTGGGAAGTGAGCATCTTGAGAAACGTATACAAGCGTCAAACCAGAATTTAGCAAGTGGAAGGATTTGAGACCAGTAGGTGGAGCAGGGTTGAGTCCTAGGACAGAAGGGGCTTTGAACTGGCAGTGAAGAAAATGTCCCCATCAGCCCACTTTATGATCACCATCTGGGGACCCTTCCTGAGGGTGTGTCCATTAGCATGGCTCCGCAGACATGGTCCAAATTCTGTGAACCACTGATTAGCTTTGATGAATTCCGTTTTTGTGCTTAATCAGCCAGAGGCAGCTGTTGTTGAAACTTCAAATCCTGAATGTTTCATAAGCATAAAAATCAATTCTATATATTGTGTAATTATATATATCAAGTATCCATAAATTAGTTCTTCTTACACTATTTGAGTTGTCTGTATCCTGACTTTACTTGCCTTAGGTTTCTAAAGCCTTTTAATTCATGTAGATTCATGTTTTATTTTACTTTATCTCATTTAAATTTTTATTCTCATGGGCTGAGAGAGGTACATTAAATATTCTAACATTATTTTGTGGTTCTTTTTCTGTTTTTTCTTGCATTTACTACATTAATTTTGCTGTTATTTTCATTGTTGTATAAAGACTCAAGACTACGTCATCTCCACTGTGGCTTGTTTACTCATTAAAAATGGTCCGATCTCCTTTAAATCTCTGTGCCTTGAATTCATCCTTGTCTGACATTTTAATGTCAAAATGTACTTTGAAGGGTGTGTGTGTATGTTTGTATGTATGTGCTTGTATGGTCCAGTTTTCTTCTAATACTTTAGAAGGTCTATTGTGGGTTTTCTTTCACTTCTAATAATTGCATTTATTGCTATAAATGTATAGACTATACATTGTTCTTACTTTTTCAGACAGTATTTACTGAAATGCATGCATGGTAAGGTTCTTGATTTCCTCCCATGTGCCCTCTCTCCTTATTCTCCATACCATCTAATTTTGGTTTGTTACATTATTATTTTTATTTATTCAAGTGAATGCTTCACACATTTAAACAATATGCTTACATGTTTTCTTTATTCATCAGCTTTAAATATTATTGTATTGATTTTTCAGCCCTCATTACACAAAAAGAGGAGATTGGCATTCATATCATAATTTTCCCTTTCTTTCACTTCTGATATTTTTGTAGTTTCAATGTAGTAGCTGATAGAATATACACTTTACTTGATAGCAACATTTTCCTGCAGCTCTGGTATATTTGTTTAAATTAGTTCACTTAAATTAAATATACTAGAGATCACCATTTTTTATAGTATCTTCTTTATTCCTGGATTGGCAACAGAGCAATTTTTAATAGTTCCTTTAAGAAGAGATAATGGAAGTTCTCTTTATAGAGCTGTGAAGGTCTAAAAATTATCATTTGTTCTTTACTCTAAATGGAAATTTGGCTGGGTATAAAATTATTTTCTGACCTTTCCCTGAGGACTCTAAAGATATGCTTCCACTTTATTGTAGCAGTGACTGTCTCAGAGAGAAGCCTAAAGGTAGGTTGACTTTTTACTTTTGTAGATGAGTTGACTTTCTTTCCCTGGCTATAGGATTTCTTCTTTATTTATTTATTTTTGAGGATTTATTATTATTTTAATTTATTTAGTTTCTAATTGAAGGGTAATTGCTTTACAGAATTTTGTTGTTTTCTCTCCAACCTCAACACGAATCAGCCATAGGTATACATATATCCCTTCCCTCTTGAACCTCCTTCCCATCTCCCTCCCCATCCCATGCCTCTAGGTTGATACAGAGCCCTTGTTTGTGTTTCCTGAGACATATAGCAAATTACCATTGGCTGTCTATTTTACATATGGTAGAGTGAACTCTGGGAGATGGTGATGGACAGGGAGGCCTGGCGTGCTGCAGTTCATGGGGTCGCAAAGAGTCGGAGACGACTGAGCGACTGAAATGAACTGAACTGAACTGAATGTAAGTTTTCAGGTTACTCTCTCCATACATCTCACCCTCTTCTCCCCTCTCCTCACGTCCATAAGCCTCTTCTCTATGTCTATTTCTCCATTGCTTTCCTGCAGATAAATTCGTTGGTCCTCTTTCTAGATTCCATATATATGCACTACTATATGATATTTATTTTTCTCTTTCTGACTTACTTCACTCTGCATATTAGGCTTTAGGTTCATCCACCTCATTAGAACTGACTCAGATGTGTTCCTTTTACTGGCTGAGTCATATTTCATTGTGTATATACACCACAAGTTCTTTATTCATTCATTGATGGACATCTAGGTTGCTTCCATGTTCTGGCTATTGTGAATAGTGCTGCAATGAACGATGAGATACATGTATCTTTTTCAATTTTAAATTTCTTAGGGTACATGCCTATTTTATTTTAAGCTACCTGTGGAAATCATTTTCCTTGCCAATATTTGATTTAGGAGTAGGCATGTGACCTGTTTTGACCAAAGAGAAACCTGGGAAAATCCACTAGGAGACTTCTAGGAAAAATTTCCCTACTCTTGACACTCAAGGTTTCTCTTCTTCCTCTAGACATGCACTCTTTAATATGATAGCCACCAGGCACAGGTGGCTATTTAAAATTAAATTAATTAAAATTAAGTGAAATTAAAAATTCAACTCCTCAGTCACACTAGGTACATGTCAGACACTCAGTGTTTACCCGGGGCTAGTGTCTGCCATCGGAGAAGGCAATGGCACCCCACTCCAGTACTCTTGCCTGGAAAATCCCATGGATGGAGGAGCCTGGTAGACTGTAGTCGATGGGGTTGTTAAGAGTTGGACACGACTGAACGACTTCACTTTCACCTTTCACTTTCCTGCATTGGAGAAGGAAATGGCAACCCACTCCAGTATTCTTGCCTGGAGAATCCCAGGGATGGGGGAGCCTGGTGGGCTGCCGTCTATGGGGTCGCACAGAGTCAGACACGACTGAAGCGACTTAGCAGTAGCAGCAGCAGTGTCTGCCATATGGGACAGTGCAGACACAGAGTATTTCCATTATGGCAGAAAGTTATATCGGATAATGCTGTACCTGGATATTTTCAGCTTAGATTTGATGCTGAAACAGTGGTAGCCATCTGAAAAACACTGAAAGGGGCTAAGAATTGCAAGTGAAACTGGAGATAACTGAGATTTTGAAAGGTTGGCTTCCATGATAGTTCAGTTGGTAAAGAATCTGTCTGCAATGCAGGAGACCTCGGTTCAATTCCTGGGTCGGGAAGATCCCTGGAGAAGTGATAGCTACCCACTCCAGTATTCTTGGGTTTCCCTGGTGGCTCAGTTGGTAAAGAATCCGCCTGCAATGTGGGAGACCTGGGTTCGATCCCTGGGTTGGAAAGATCCCCTGGAGGAGGGCATGGGAATCCACTCCAGTACTCTTGCCTGGAAAATTCCATAGACAGGGGAGCCTGGCTGGCTATAGTCCTTGGGGTTGCAAAGAGCTGGATATGACTGAGCGACTTTCATTTCAGGGTACATGCCTATAAGTGGGATTGCTAGGTCACATGGTGGTTTTCTTCCTAGTTTTTTAAGGAATCTCCATACCGTCTTCCATAGTGACTGTATCAATTTACATTCCCACCAACAGTGCAAGAGAGTTCCCTTTTCTCCACACCCTCTCCAGAATTTATTGTTTGTAGACTTTTTGATGATGGCCATTCTGACCGGTGTGAGGTGACATCTCATTGTAGTTTTGATTTGCATTTCTCTAATAATGAGCGATGTTGAGCATCTTTTCATGCATTTGTTAGCCATCTGTATGTCTTCTTTAGAGAAATGTATGTTTAGGTCTTTTTCTCACTTTTTGATTGGGTTGTTGGTTTTTCTGGTATTGAGTTGTATGATCTGCTTGTATATTTTGGAAATTAATCCTTTGTCAATTGTTTCATTTGCTATTATTTTCTCCCATTCTGAGGGCTGTCTTTTCACCTTGCTTATAGTTTCCTTTGCTGTGCAAAAGCTTTTAAGTTTAATCAGGTCCCACTTGTTTACTTTTGCTTTTATTTCCATTACTCAGGAGGTGGGTCATAGAGGATCTTGCTTTGATTTATGTCATCGAGTGTTCCACCTATGTTTTCCTCTAAGAGTTTTATAGTTTCTGGTCTTACATTTAGGTCTTTAATCCATTTTTAGTTTATCTTTGAGTATGGTGTTAGGAAGTGTTCTAATTTCATTCTTTTATGTGTAGCTGTCCAGTTTCCCCAGCACCACTTATTGAAGAGGCTGTGTCTGCCCTATTGTATATTCTTACCTGTTTTGTCAAAAATAAGGTACCCATAGCTTCTTTATTTTTGAGGTTTAGAAACTCTAATAAAATGTGCCTCTCTGCCTCAACTTATTTGGGAACCGTTGACCATTTGAAAGAGTAGATTCAAGTGCTTATTTCAAAAATACTTAAAAAATATATTACTCCTTTGGACAGTTTGTGTGTTCTCTCTGTTTTGTTCGTTAATTTCAGTCACCAATTTTGCATACTTTGGATCTCCTTTGATACCTTTCACAATTATTGCATTTTCTTCTATAATTTTAAACTTTTGGTTATTTTTTTCTATTTTATCCCATTCAGTTTACAAGTCTGTCTTCCATGCCCCAGGTCATTATTATGGCAGAATCTATTTCCTATTTATTGTGGAGAAAATGATCTTTACTTATTTGATGATTTTGTTTTTCTCTTCTATTTTTTCTAGCTCTTTGCCAGTTTTGTTTTTATTCTGTTGTCTTTTTAAAAAACTGGCTTCTTATATTTCTACTTAGATGCTTTGCTTTGCAGAGGTTATTATTTGTTTTAATGAGTCATGTGAGGTCATACTATTGCTTTACTGAATGCCAAGCTTTTTCTGAGGTGTGCTTATTATCTCCTTTTGCATTGCAGTCTTTCTGCTACTCTCAAACTAGGATTTTGGTGATGGCCATTTCTTAGTTTTTAGTTTTCCTTCATCTGTAAAGCAGGGAGTCCCCTCCAAATGAGTTTTGTGCTGCTGAACTATGTGAAAGAGAAAGGCCAGGAAAGGGTGGTGGGCTAGGAGGCAACGTACGTCAGGGAGAAAGTCTGAGTGTTGTTCTGTTGTCCACAGAGACTCTCTGCTATCCCTGTCTTTTAAAGAATCCATGGTGTTCTGACTTTGCCATACTGGGTATCCCATTTCAACATATTCACTTAATGCTAGTTTAATTTTCACTTCAGAATGTATCTCCTGGTTTTATGAAAAAAATTTTTTTTTGAAAATTTTAATTCTCTTCATTTTGTGTTTGTCTTAGAAATAGTGTGACTAGAAGAGTATGGATTCATCTACTACACACTGACTATGTACTTTTAAAATTGATATTCTCCTTCTGGTTGATATTCTCCTTCCAATGTTAATTAGTCTTATAACTATTTACATGGTTTTAATTTTTGTGCTTTAAATAATCCTCTGATAGTCTTAGGTATATAAGGTTTTATCTGCTTATGTGGTTGTTTCTTTAGGGGCTGACACTTAGAAATAAAATTATTAGGTAAAGATGTGAACACTGTTAGGGCCTTTGATTTATGTTTAAAATTGTTGTTTATAAATTTTTTTCTACATGTCTTCCAACAATGTGTCAGAATGCAGCAGAAATCCCTCTCTTCATAAACTCCCTCCGCTACATTGACTAGTATTTTAAAAGCTCTTGATCATTTGACCAAATGCATAGTAAATTTAATTTATTTATTTAAAAATAAAATAATTTTTTCTTTTGTGTGCTTTAATTATCTGTTCATATTCTTCATCTTATTATCTGTCAGAATGATTACACTCTTATCAATTTGTATGAGTCTTTTAATAAGCAGAGTGGTATCCTTGCCATTTTTTTATAATGCTATTTTTCTTAAATCTTATTTATGATATATTTACTTTAGAATTTTGAAATTTTTATATAGTAAAATTAAAAAAAAATTTTTAAATGTTAAAGAATTAATAATTTATCCTTTGTTTTTAATCTTAAACTCTTTTTCTTATTTGGAGGATAGATAGTATTCAATGATTTCTTTTAGATTTTTGAGACTTTGGTTTTTTAAAAAAATTTCTTCTTTATTTCATATGGACTTGCATTATCTGTTTGATTTTGTACTCTACATACTCAACATTATATTAATCATAAATATAATCTTATTTTTAAAGATGTTGTAATAATGATTTTTCTACACAATAACCTGTTTGGGGGATGTATCATAACTTATTTGACCTGATTATTGGCTGTTTTGGGGCTTCCCTGGTGGCTCAGTGGTAAACAATCAGCCTGCCAATGCAGGGACCCAGGTTCAATCCCTGGGTTGGGAAAACACCCTGGAGGAGGAAATGGCAATCCACTCTAGTATTCTTGCCTGAAAAATCCCATGGACAGAGGAGCCTGGTGGGCTACAGTCCATGGGGTGGAAAAGAAATGGCAACCCACTCCAGTACTCATGCCTAGAAAATTCCATGGACAGAGGAGCCTGGTGGGCTACAGTCCATGGGGTGGAAAAGAGTTGGACACAACTTAGCAACTTAACAATAGCAACAAGTACTGGCTGTTTAGAGTGCTTTCAAGGCTTTTACTATGAGTATTTTAGGGTACCTTTTGGTAATAATAATAAAAAAAAACCTCTTCCAAGTAGGGTACTTTGTCACATTTTTCATTGGTTTATTCCCACAAAAAGTATGATCAATAGGTCCAAAATTGTGAATATTATTAATCTCCTGATACAAATGGCTCTCCAAATGGGTTCTCCTAGTTTGTCATCTAAGTCATATTTCATATTGTTTGAAGAATCTCAACAAGGAAAATGATGACTGGACAACTTAACCTAGCTTATTAACTAGCAATCTATTATATTTTCTTCAACAATTTGTAGTATGCAAAAGCTATTCTCATCTTTGTTTTTTTTTTTTTCTTTTTTGCTTTATTTCACATGCTGTGTGTTAAGTCACTTCAGTGTTATGTCTGGGTCTTTACAACCCTATGGCCTATAGCCCGCCAGGTTCCTCTGTCCATGGGGTTCTCCAGGCAAGAAAACTGGAGTGGGTTGTTCTGCCCTCCTCCAGGGACGCTTCCTAACCCAGGGCTCGAACCTGCATCTCTTATGTCTCCTACTTTGGTGGGCGGGTTCTTTCCCACTCATCTTGGCAACCATTTATTTTCTTAGCAGCTATAGAGGAAAAGATTGAAGCTAAGGGATATTCAGCACTTCTCCCCACACTGACAGAACCATTTTATAATGCTATTTTTCTTAAATTTTATTTATGATATGTTTACTTTAGAATTTTGAAAATTTTATACCACAATGTTTTAAAGAATTTTAATAGTTTATCTTTTGTGCTTAAGCTTAGACCCTGGCCTGGCCGGGGTGAGAATCAGGTTTTCTGAAATGTAGCCCAATATTCCTTTCTCTTGTCACTGTTTCTTCATGATGAACACAAACTCACTGACTGGCAGTCTGAAAGCGGATGGTGGTTTTAAAGCAAAGACAAAATTCAAAGGAAATAGCAGCCAGCACCTGTGCAAGAATGGAAGCAGGTGGAATATTCCTTCAGAAGGATGCCACCCTTTGCTGCCCACCAAAAGTACTTAGGCTATTCGAGACATCTTTCAGCAGTTGCTCCTGAAAAATGTTGTGTGGCAAAACCCCGAGAATTTGGCCTGGTTTTCATCAAATATTTATGATGCCCTCATTAGTCTCTAGTCCAAGGGTAATACAGGCTCTCATTTGAATTTCCGAGTGGTGAGGGAGTTTTGAAAGGAAATGTCATATTATATGCACTGTTTATACAGATCAAATATGCATGTGTTGGTTTTGCAGACTGGTGTCGGGGCTGCTGTTATTTACAGGGACGATGTTAATGAGGTGCAGCAGGAGCTCCCGCTGGGGATCTTGGGGACACTCGGGCTATAGCAGGCCCAGGGAGGCCACCTCATGACCCTCAGGGCATCCGTGGGGCCACAGGGACTGTGAGGAGGTGACTCTGTCCCTGGGTTGCCCGGCAAGTTTGACTGGTGAGGGATGATGAGGTGACATTCACACCCAGCCCAGCAATCAGAAGGGGAGAAATATTCCAGGTGGAGAAAGCCATGATCATAACAGCCTGGAGGCCCTGGAGAGCAATGGGGTTTTCATTAACTGAAGGCTCAGTCTCACTGGAGAATGTGTGTTGGGTCTGGGTGGGGTGACTGGAGGTAAGCAAAATCAGAAGGTAGAGGTTGGGTTGCTATGGCCTCGTAAGCTCCGTGACTGACTTTGGACGCTGTCCTCGAGGCCATGGGAAGGGCCCGATGGGTTTTAAGCTACTGAGTGACATCATCTGGTTATATCTTAAGAAGATTACTCTTGCTTCATTGTAGAAAATGGACTGGCAGGAGGCAAGGCTGCTGCAGAAAGACACGTTAAGAGATGGGTTCAGAAATCTTGGGGATAGATGGTGGAAATGTGGAACAGAGCAGCAGAGCAGTAGATGGATTCTATTTAGGTTCTAGAATCCACAGTATTCAGTGGCTCTGTGTATCAGGGGATGAGGAAGAAGAAAGCCTTAGAGTTGATTCTGAGTGCTAGCTTGAGTGCCTGTATTTTGGGGAACCTACAGAAAAGGGGCTTCCTTCTGCTTAGAAAGATGAGTTTGTCTTAGATAATCTGAGTTGGAAGTGACTTCCGTCTGTCCCAGCTGAGACTCTAAGTAAACTGCCGGGGGCAGTGATCTGGGTCTCCAGAGGTAAAAATGGGAGTGTATACAGGTGAATGTAGATTTGGAAGCTGGAAGTTGAAGGTATTTTTGTCTTACGGTTTGCATTTTCTCTGAGAGGAGTAAGTTACCTACTGCTGGAATCTTGGATGGCACAAAGGTGTGTGGTGAGAGCTGGCTCCAGAAGATTAAGAGATGAAAGACTGAACAGTGTAAGGCGCTCTCAGTCTAGTTGAAGATGCAGGCAGGTGAGCAGAGGATGGTATCAACGATGATGCGGGCAAGCAAGGGTAGAGAAAGAAGGCTTCCAAGGGGCACCCAGCTCCACCTGGACAATGGGCGGTGGGAAAATAGGGAAGGGTTAGTTAGAAAACAGAACGCATCTGTGATTTCATTTGAAATTTAAAGGGTGAGTAGGTTTCATCCTGGAGAAGGCAATGGCACCCCACTCCAGTACTCTTGCCTGGAAAATCCCATGGATGGATGAGCCTGGTGGGCTGCAGTCCATGGGGTCGCTGAGAGTCGGACATGACTGAGCGAGTTCACTTTCACTTTTCACTTTCATGCATTGGAGAAGGAAATGGCAATCCACTCCAGTGTTCTTGCCTGGAGAATCCCAGGGACGGCGGAGCCTGGTGGGCTACTGTCTCTAGGGTCGCACAGAGTCGGACACGACTGAAGTGACTTAGCACAGCAGCAGCAGGTTTCATCCAGTAGAGTAGGTGTGGGCATTCTGTGTGAAGGGAACCACAAGCATGCGGATGTGAGATGGAGAAAGAACTCCGAGGCCATTGTCCTGAAAACTGTCTGAAGCACCTGACTCAGCACCCAGGAGTAAATAGATGCTCAGTATTTAGTGGGAAGAATGGACAGAAGGAAGGAAGGAAAGAGAGAGGGGGAAGGAGGAAGAAGAGATTTGAAAGAGAGAAGAAAGGAGAAAAAAGAAAAAAAGGAGGGATGGAAGGAAGGAGAAGGAAGGAGGAAAGGAAGAGAAGAAAATTAACTAAAAGCTTAACAGAGTCGAGTGGCAATGAGGCAGGAGAGCTGCAAGGGTGAGGTGTCACAGAGCCTGGCAAATCGAGGTAAGGATTCCGACTTGATCTGAGGTTGGGGGCTCATTGCATGGCACTACCCAAAATGGGACATGGCTCCCTTTGAAGTGTTTGCTAATAGCGTCTCACAGAAGGGTTGGGGCTTCTCAGATGACTTCTTGAAGGAGGTAAATGTTTCGATTTTGCTGACCCGTGTTTCCAGGTCTTTGTTTAACGCAAGTTCAGCAAAAACAGGCTTCAGTGAGAGCCGAAGGTCTGAGAGGCTGTCAGGGGGAGGAAGCTGAAGGGCTCACAGGTGTGTGGTGGGAAGGACTCCCTCAGGCACTGTGAGGTGCCGCACCCTGCCTTTCTCAGCACCCCCACCCACCCCACCATCAGGGAGGGCCCTGGCAGGAGAAATGCGACAGAAATGAGAAAATTAAGAGGGTGAGGAGCTGGGCCCTTCCCTGGGTCCGAGAGGGGTCAGGGCCCAACCATCCTGGCTGCCTGGTTTCTGGTGGGGTCGGAGTGGGGGTTGCTCTGGTGGGAGGAGTCAGTGAGCTACAGAGCTTCTTTCTTTCCTCTCCTCTCACTTTCCCCTTCCTTTTGTATTAACACACACAGCAGGAGTTGGACCATAAAGAAGGCTGAGCACTGAAGAATTGATGCTTTTGAACTGTGGGGCTGAAGAAGACTCTTGAGAGTCCCTTGGACTGCAAAGAGATCCAACCAGTCCATCCTAAAGGAGACTGATCCTGAATATTCACTGGAAGGACCAATGCTGAAGTGGAGGCTCCAAGCCGTTGGCCATCTGATGCAAAAAACTGACTCATTTGAAAAGACCCTGATGCTGGGAAAGATTGAAGGTGGGAGGAGAAGGGGACAACAGAGGATGAGATGGTTGGATGGCATCATCGACTCAATGGATATGAGTTTGAGCAAGCTATGGGAGATGGTGAAGGACAGGGAAGCCCAGTGTGCTGCAGTCCATGGGGTCACAAAGAGTCAGGCACGACTTAGCGACTGAACAACAACACAGCAAGGGATGCATTGTGGAGCTAGAGTTGCCTTTTCTTCATCAAGCCCTCACGTAATAGAAAGAACATAAGCTTGGAAATAGGCAATTCTGGTTTTTCAGCCCAGGTTTGCTTGTTCTTATTATTGTGTAACATAAAGTGAGTTATTCCAAGTCTCTTATCCTTTGTGTGGTTGTTGGTCTTAAACAAAGGACAATTCTTTTTTCCATCATTGCATGGCTGTAAGGAAATGCCCAGCATTTGGGAGGCATTTAGTAAACATTCATTCTCATCTGCGTATCTCCTGGGAAGTATTTTCCAATCTAGGGATCCAAGAAGGTTCTGGAAGGAGGATTAGGAAGAGAACCTTCAGAAAGGGAGACTGGATATAACTTTGAGCCCAGCTTATTTGTGTGGAAGAGGCACCAAAAAGTGACTTGATATCTTGTAATAAACCAGAATGGAAAAGAATCTGAAAAAGAATATATATGTATTATATATGTATAATATATATATTGGGTTGGCCAAAAAGTTCATGCAAGTTTTTCTATACCGATTTTTAAATTTTATTTTTTTATTTTAATACTTGGTTATTTTTTGTTGTTTATTTAGATGTGCTGGTCGTTTGTTGTGGCATGTGGGATCTAGTAGCCTGGCCAGGGATTAGTCCCATGCCCCCTGCACTGGGAGGGCAGAGTCTTAGTCATTGGACCACCGTGGAACTCCCGTGGGTTTTCCATTACATCTTATGGAAAAATCCAAAAGAACTTTTAGGCCGGTCCAGTATATAATTGAATTACTTTGCTGTACATCAGAAATGGACACAACATTGTAAATCAACTATACTTCAATTTTAAAAAAAGTGAGTAAGGAAGCCATGCACAGGAGTGGGAAGCGTACAGATGGGTGGGAGACTCCCCGTTGAGGCAGGGTGGGCAGTCTCCGAGGGCTCAGTGCATGATGGCAGAAGGGCAGGATGGTGGGTGGGTCTCTCTTTCATATGAAGACAGGAAATCACTGATGGCCCTCCCACTGCCCCATAGTGTGTTGTTAGGTCATGTCTTGTGGTCCCCAGTGGAGTGTCCCAGTTACACAAAAGGAGTAGAGGCTGCTGACAGATGACTATGCGCCCAAGGGCAGATCGATGACTAATGTAGGCAGGCAGAGCCTGAGTCAGGTGATATACAGAAGGATGGAGACTCTTGGCTGTCTGAGATCTGCTCTCTCTCTGGTTGGGCTTCCCCGGTGGCTCAGTGGCAAAGAATCCACCTGCAACGCAGGAGCTGCAAGAGATGCTGGTTCAATCCCTGGGTTAGGAAGATATTCTGGAGAAGGAAATGGCAACCCACTCCCACTCCAGTATTCTTGCCTGGAGAAGCCCATGGACAGAGGAGCCTGGCTGGCTACAGTCCATAGAGTCTCAAAGAGTCAGACACGACTGAAGTGACTTAGCATGCACCCACACGTCTCTCTGGTCATCTGTCTCAGGGGAGGTGATTTGTATGTGAGTCTTCTGCTAGTTTCCAAATAAGACACCTAGAATATATTTTGCATGTTACTGTGTATAATTATGAATAATTCACGTAAAAGCTGCATAGAGTCAAAGAGATGTTCAGTTCAGTTCAGTTCAGTGACTCAGTCATGTCTGACTATTTGCAACCCCATGAATTGCAGCACACCAGGCCTTCCTGTCCATCACCAACTCCTGGAGTTCACTCAGACTCACATCCATCGAGTCAGTGATGCCATCTAGCCATCTCATCCTCTGTCGTCCCCTTCTCCTCCTGCCCACAATCCCTCCCAGCATCAGAGTCTTTTCCAATGAGTCAACTCTTCGCATGAGGTGGCCAAAGTACTGGTTTCAGCTTTAGCATCATTCCTTCCAAAGAAATCCCAGGGCTGATCTCCTTCAGAATGGACTGGTTGGATCTCCTTGCAGTCCAAGGGACTCTCAAGAGTCTTCTCCAACACCACAGTTCAAAAGCATCAATTCTTCGGTGCTCAGCCTTCTTCACAGTCCAACTTTCACATCCATACATGACTACTGGATAAACCATAGCCTTGACTAGATGGGCCTTTGTTGGCAAAGTAGTGTCTCTGCTTTTGAATATGCTATCTAGGTTGGTCATAACTTTCCTTCCAAGGAGTGTCTTTTAATTTCATGGCTGCAGTTACTTTCACCAATAACTCCAGAGAATTCACCAGAACTCAGACCTGTGTATCAGGGTCTTTATGATGATCTGGAAATGCGGCAATGAGAATCAACAAAAGACAAACAAATAGGAAAAGATCCAATGCCTGTCCTAAGGATCTTCCACTGCAGCTGGGAGACAGTCATCAAAGTTTCCTCCTCATTTATTTGTTAAATGAAAGATAAAACAGTTTGATATCAAGAATGTACAATTAGAAGTCAGTTCTCAGAGAGTCTAGAGGGGTAATGACCACATGTATGGGGCGATGGGGAAGATTTCAGAGTGGAAGGGACATTTGAGTTGGGTCTTGAAGGAGAGGAGTGGGAGCAGGGTATTTTGGTGGAGCGTGGTCAGGGTCATGAGATTCCAGGCCTGGTTTCTAGCTCCATCTGCCCTGTAGATTTATATGGAACATATTGGGGGGAAAAGTCACTTAGTCATGTCCGACTCTTTGTGACCCCATGGACTGTAGATCACCAGGCTCCTCTGTCCATGGAATTCTCCAGGAAGAATACTGGAATGGGTTGCCATTTCCTTCTCCAGGGGATCTTCCTGACCTGGGGATCGAACCCAGGTCTCCTGCATTTTGGGCAGATTCTTTACCAACTGAGCCACCAGGGAAGCCACCACAGAGAGTAAAGTTAAAACTCAAAGTTAAACATCTAGGGGGAATATTTTCCCTATCTTCGAACTCTACCACTTTATGTTAGAAAGAGATGCTGATGCCGTATTAGAGTTGAAAAGACTTCAAAAAGTTCATCGCGCTGCCCATGTGCCTGAGGTCTGGTGAGACTTCCTCTTCGGTGCCCTCAGGGTACCATTTCAGGTCCACGTGAGGACGGTGCCTTCATCTTTTTTCCATAAACCCATGGACTCAGTCCTTCACCCTCCCAGGGTACCACCGGTCTCATTTGTGTTTACTTTCCACACAACTGCTTTAGAGCTGGTTAAACCCTGTTTAGAGCTGTTTGTAAACCCTGTGAAAACCAAGGTCTTATCTGGAGTCTTCTCCTCTGTGTTCCCCGAGCCCAGCTTAGAACCTGTTGGAAGTTAGGAGTCCATTGCTCTGTGTGGGTGAATGTGTGAGTGGAAGAACGGCAGACTGGACGAGTATAGGTAAAAGGTATAATTGATCCTTCCTAGCTATTTTTTCCTATAGATTTCAAAGGTAAGATCTATGTTCTATGTTCTCTTACCTTAAAAAATGTATTTTCTTTATATTCTTTATTTTTCTTTTGGTTTCTGTGATATGTAGAAAATTTCTACACACCCTAATACATTAGGATTTTTTTAAATGGACATGTGTAGAAAAAAATTACTCCTATTCCTATTATGTAGGGGATTAAAATAGTTAACACTTCAATATTGCTTTCAATATTCCCCCTGTATTTATCTGAATAGTTGCCCAGGAGTCAATAATATATCTATCAGCATATTAAAAAATGAAATAGGAACATGTATACAGTTTTGTTTAATATTTTTTGACAGCATCATATCCTGAGCATATTTCTATGTTAATATTTTTTTTAAAAAGCAAATTAACATTTCATTGTATGGCTGTATAATTCATTAAGCCATTTTTATTTCATGGGGCATTTTTAGGTGACATTCATATTTTGAATATTATTAACAAAGAGGAAAACATAATGCAATCTAAATTTTTGAGAGCCATTTTGGTTATTTCTCTAAAATTTCAGATTTAGATGAATTAAAACAGTGTGCTTACTTATTTTGATGTTGTTGTTTAGCTGCTAAGTTGTGTTCAACTCTTTGCAACCCCGTGGACTGCAGCACGCCAAGTTCCCCTGTCCTTCACTATCTCCTGAGTTTGCTCAAATTCATGACCACTGAGTCAGTGATCCAAAGGACTCTCAAGAGTTTACTCCAAGACCACAAATACTTATTTAAGGTTTGTTAAATCAATTACCAAATTGTTTTTCTGCAAAATTATCTCAGTCTACAAAAATTTTTTGCAGGTGAGCATGTTCATTTTACAATGTCTTATTAGATCTGAGACCAAAATTCAGTAGTGGTTTGGGTTCAACCTCACGTTTTCCAGGCTTTTATGCTCATTGCCAGTTCTTAAATACCATCATTCAGTTCCTATTGATCAATTTCAGTGGGTTTGCATACATATTCAACTAAATTTTTGGAGACAGGTTTTTGAGGACAGATAAATGTTCTGACCTCTTGTCTGGCAAAGAGTAAATGACTTTCTTTTGTATTCACTCATGAAAGATTATTTTGTTGGGTCTAATTCACCTGGAGTGCAAATTCTGCTCCTCAAATCTCTGTAGATGTTTATTCATAATTTTCTATCATTTAATCTTGAAGAAGGTAGAATCTATCCTGCATTTTATTCCTTCTTAAGTCATATATGTTATATGTTGGGTATTGTAGGATTTTTTTTTTTTTCTTTCTCCTTGCATTTGCTTCTCTTTGATTTTTTTTCCCTCCCTAAACAAGATCAGCCTTTCTGCTTAAAATACCCTGGCCTCCTTTCAATCTTCATGCTACTTCTGTTCTGATTGTCCTAACTTCTTACTCATAATCTCCTTTAACTCAGAGAGTCAACATTTTTTCTTATTCTTGTTTCTTTTCTCATCCTCTACTAAGTTGTTTTAAATTCTTTGTTTTACAAAAAAGAAAAAAAACGTTGTTGTTGTTCTAAATTCTAAAAGATCTATTCCCCTTTACATTTGGTCACTGATTTAAATTTTTCACCAGTGCCACTTCTCATCTTTGCAGACCTGGAGCATCTTAGTGCTGGTCCAACCCTTTCTCATCTCACTTGTCTCCTTTTTCTTCTTGCAGAGTTCTTTGCTCTGGCATTGTTCCTTTTCATGACTTTCAGCTGGGCCCCACTGACGATACTCAAGCATGCAGACCATTTTCCTTTTAAAATCAATCAGCACTAAATGATTCTCTGTGTCCTGTTTTCTCATGGACTGTTGAAGCTCATGTTGTCTTTCCCCTCCTTTTGTTGTGCGGTGTTGTTCTTTCTAATAAGCCCCGTTCACTGTTGACTTATCCTCAAGCAAGGAGAGAGCTTTCCAGACCCCATGCTGACCAAAGATGACACGCGTACACAATGTCCCCAAGTGTGCTCTCTCTCATTTGCAGATTATACACATTTTGAGCTCCTCAGTGCCAAACATCTTCTATACTAATGGTAAGAATAAACACAGTGGAATTGGTGACACGACCTGTTTCTGATTATGGATTAGTACATTAATACAGTCAATATAATGAGCTCTATACATACCTGAGCTCATTTATTCTCCCAGTGACCCTGCGTTATCTATCGCAGTAAATTTCACAGCTGAGAACACTGGGAACTGGAAAAGTGTACACCTTAATGGAGGATGTCCATCCAGCCAAGACTGCAAAATCTGGTTTTTAGCTCACCCCATATTAAGGGATGGGTCTGGTGGGTTCATAGAAAGGGGATCTTTGCACCCAGGATGCCCCTTTTCTTAGTCTCAGGGTCAGAGTCAGCACACAGGACATGTGCAAAACTATCATTTCCGAGATGAGCCACTTTCAGGACCTTCCATCTCTGATTCTGCTTGATGTGCCTCAGATACAGAGGCCACAACTTCCAAAGCCTGTCATGCCACCACTGTGTGCCCACGACTTTGGATCCACTTCTTTTCTGAGTGTTGCAGTCTCTTGAAAACTAGAAAACAGTGAGATGAGTGGTAAGATTGGGACTAGCTGGCCTCTCCAGGGTCTATAATCTGCTCTGTACCATGTGAAGTACTTTATCTGTATTAATCCCATGATTACTCACAGAATCCCAGGGAAAGAGATGCTGTTAGCAAGCATTCCCATTTTACAGCTAAAAGTACTGAGTCATGGCAGTCCTGATGCCTCTCCCTCTTATGCGGTTGTTGGAGGGGGAGGGGAGGCAGCAGTGAGGTCCTGATAATAAAATGAGAGTGAGCTCGTAGCTCCTTGCTTTGGCTGCATCTTCCATGTCTGTCAATGTCAGAGGACCATTGAAGGTGGGCACAGGGTCTTTCCCCTTATTTCCGGGAAGGAGGGTTCGATTTCTCAGCAGTGGTAAAACAGGGCAGACCAGGAATGTCAGTCTTTAGTCTTGTCCTCTGAGTTACACACCCAGGCTTGCTCTTGCCAGAGGTTTGCACAGGGCTGATTATCAAGCCCCCTTTTAAGTGATGATTCAGTGAGCTTTTGTTCTCCATCTTTCTGAGCCTCTGATTTCTCATCAGGTAAACTAGTAACTCTGACAGTCCTGCCTTTAGAGGGTGGTGGCGAGTACTAAGTAAAAAAAAAAAACTGTGTCAAGCCCTTATCACACCATCTGGGTCAAAAATTTCGAGGCTCTAACATGTTTATCATGTTTACCATTATTTTTCTGTGTTCAGAATTACTGTAGTAAGAAACTGCAGGAAATTATACCCAAAGCTGCCAGTTTGATGCCCTTTTAAAAGCCGAACCAACACAGGCTGATTTAAAACTATATGTAAGTGTATGTTCACATTGATTGTAAATTAGTGCTTGTCAACAAAGGGAATCAGACAAGGGTGCAAAATAGCAGCCTTGGGCAACGTCAAGGTCTCGGGTAGTCTCAGTTCCCAGGTCCTCTTTCCTAACTTCCTTCCTTAGCTGGTCCCTGGAACCAGTGATGGTTCAGCTCATTTCATTTGCCTCAGAATGTGCCTCATCCAAGCTCAATCCTTTCTGAGATCGTAACCCTTTTACATGCTAGGCATATTTCCTGAGGCAGCTCATTCATTCATTCATTCTTCTCATTCATTCACGCCACAGACAATTACTGAGCAGCTCCTGTGTGCCAGGCTTGGCCCTGGCTGCTATGGATATGAAGGCTGTTGCTACTGCTGCTGCTGCTAAGTCGCTTCAGTCGTGTCCGACTCTGTGCGACCCCATAGACGGCAGCCCACCAGGCTACCCCATCCCTGGGATTTTCCAGGCAAGAACACTGGAGTGGGTTGCCATTTCCTCCTCCAATGCATGAAAGTGAAAAATGAAAGTGAAGTCGCTCAGTCATGTCCTACTCTTAGCGACCCCATGGACTGCAGCCTACCAGGCTCCTCCATCCATGGGACTTTCCAGGCAAGAGTACTGGAGTGGGGTGCCATTGCCTTCTCCAGATACGAAGGCTAACAAGGCACAATCCCGCTATCTCAACCCCCTATAATCCCATAGACCGGATGCAGCCTCTGGGCCAGCAAAGCTCACAGAAACTCAAGGTCACTAAGGTGCCTCCTTGAAAAGGGAAGTGACAAATTTCATGCAACTTCCAAAACAAGGATGTCACTAGTCCCATCTAGAGACATCCCCTGGCGTCTTTCCTCAAAATGCATGAGAGTGTAAAGCCCAAATCTCTCCTGTCTCTAAATCATAGAAATTCCAGGGTTGGCCTCATTAGCCCCTTGGTGGGGAGGTTGGCCTCAGCCGTGCTGAGAGTCTGCTCCCACCTGACACCACTTCCCTCTGAATTACTCTGGGCGTTTTCTCCATACAGTCTGCGCCCATCCGTGCTCTCAACCGCTGTCTGTATAGGAGATAACTCTGGTGTGACAAGCTCTTTCAGAGGGTAGATATTTTTAAAGATTGTCAGGATCCTGCCAGCAGCCCTTATTATGGAGTACTTCTAGGCTTTTCACGGAAACAAAGTTGGGAGCAAATACCTTTCTAACTTGCCGTCCGCCCTGACAGAGAGTGTGCTATTATTACTCCAGGAGGTTACCATCCCACTGGGTTTTCAAGTTGATTCATTACTTTTTTCATGACTTGTATTTATTTTTCAGCACCTGTGAAAAAACACATTGATATTTCAATACCCACTCTCACAGACTGCCTGTTGGGTGAGAGGACTTGCAATCCTTGAAGGCAATTTTTTTTTTTTAGAAAGTTATTTAAAAGTTTAAAATCAAAAGTGAGTTTATATTTGTCCTTTTAGCATCTGGCTTAAACAGGTGCTTTTTTTTTTTTTCTTTTTAACCTTCATCCCAATTGAGCATTTGGTTTTAAATAGTTCAAAGAAGCTGTTTTGAATTTAAATACAAAAAATAAATAAATAAGAGGCTGGATTCTATAGATTTGAAAGAAATTTGCCTCCCAGTAGATCTCACGTACCTGAATCCTAGCTTTGTTTTCTAAGCATCTGCTGAGTATCTCTACATGGGAATCTCACAAACCATGCAAACTCAGCATGGAAAAAGAAAAATAATTTTCTTTCCCCTCCGATTCTATTTTTCCTCCTGTGGCCCCTTATTTCTTGTGTTGACAACATTTCCTGTCCAGTTTCCAGGGATAGATGTACTGAATTCATTTGCAAGCTGCCCCTCCTTCACCAATGAGCTTCTTTCACCATGGCTTCTTCTCAGGTTTTCCTCCCTGTGTCTCAGGATCCTAGGTTCTCAAGATACAGATGCTCTGGCCCCGTTTAGAGAGTCTGGTGATGGATATTGCAAGCACACTCCCCAGGTCATTTGGATGCACCCTGGATTGTAAGAAGTTTCTAGTCCTCCTCTCATGAGCCCAGTCTCTGCACACTTTGTTTTAAACTGATTTTCATAATGGTCCAGGCTGCCCCAGTGGCTCAGGAGGTAAGAAAATCCTCCTGCAATGCAGGAGATGCAGGATCCCTCTGGGTCAGGAAGATCCCCTGGAGAAGGAAATGGCAACCCACTTTAGTGTTCTTGCACAGAAAATCCCAAGGCCAGAGGAGCCTGGCGGGCTGCAGTCATGGGGTCACAGCGTCAGACACGACTGAGTAACAGAGCACTATTTGATTGACTAATGGCTCACCTGGTCTCTTTGCTCCCCATTCTGAATTTCTCCAGGCCACCTTTGCGCCCTTTTCAAGATTCAATAATATTGTTACACTCGAGTTATAGAAGTCAACGGAGCCCGTTCCTCTAGGACAGTGTTCGGACAAGTCAGCGGGCATCCTTCAGGCTCTAAGAGCGTGCTCCAGTGTCCCTCCCCATCATTTTCTTTCACATGCCCTCCACTTCTTTGTGGAAAATTCCAGAGTTTGCAAGAATACAAAACTGAGGTTTTCTTAAATAGGGATTGTCCTGCTGACCAGAACACATCAATATTATTGCACTGTGGACATTTTATTTTATTTTTTGGTCATGGCACGAGTCATGTGGGGTTTAGTTCCCCAGCTAGAGACTGAACCAGTGCCCCCTGCATGGGAAGCACAGTCTTAGCCACTGGACCACCAGGGAATTCCCCACTGTGAGTATTTTAAATGATGTGTTGGCCATTGACATTTACTGAAGAATCATGGAGATAGTAATAGGACTTACATGGGAGTTGGTGCAAACCATAGGATGGTTCCTTGGGACAGTTAGTGTAGAAGGGAGGCTTGCAAAAGACATGAGAACTGCCTTCAAATATAAGAGGAAGGATCAGAAAGGGAGGGCTTCCATTCTTAGGGATAGAATTGGGGCCAGTGTGTAGAATCCAAGGAGTAATGTTTTCAGCTTGATAGAAAACTGTCCAATCAAGGCTCTGCAAAAATGAATGGACTTCTTTAGGAGGTAATTAGGGCTTCCCTGGTGGCTTGGAGGGTAAAGTGTCTGCCTGCAATTTGGGAGACCTGGGTTCCATCCCTGGATCAGGAAGATCCCCTGGGGAAGGAAATGGCAACCCACTCCAGTACTCTTGCCTGGAAAATCCCATGGTCAGAGAAGCCTGGTAGGCCATAGTCCATGGGGTTGCAAAGAGTTGGACATGACTGAGCGACTTCACTTTCACTTTCAGTAGGTGGTGAGCTCCCTGTCAGTGCAGATATGCAAGTAGAGATAAAGTTCATAGGAAAAATGGAAGATGTTTACATGGTGCCTGGTCCATTGCAATCTTTAGTTGTTGCTGTTCTCATCATCATCATTGACTTAATTCAAGGGTTAGAGGCATATGAGGAGCCTATGACAGTTGAGCTCTCCTCCAACAATGGGGTTTTGTGAACCTGCACTTTGCAAAAGGCTGGCCCAGATGGTTACTGTAACGATTTTAGAGCCTAGTGAACATTAAAACCAGCACATGTGCACTGCATGAAACGCTCCATCCAGAGCCGGCTCCCTATTCAGACTGATTTTATTTTCATGACTGGAAATAGCTTTTACATAATCTCCCCACGTTGTTTCATTCGGAAGCTTTCTCCCTCACCTGCGTTATCTTGTGTGCTTTCTGAGACATTGGTGATCAACCTTTGCAACAGCAGGCGCCAAATTCTGCTTCGAAACAAAGTAATGAGAACAATTCACAGAGAGGCACTGCCTTGCACAGCGGCGGCTGCGATGGACCAGGGGGCTCACTGCGTCATTTCCCAGGGATGATGCCATTTACAAAGTGACAAGTATATTCTTAATAAAAGTTGAACCTGCCCTTTTCTGAGGCATCATTGTATATGGAAGTCTTTTATTTTCTTCCTAACTTGAATATTGGAGAAGGCGATGGCACCCCACTCCAGTACTCTTGCCTGGAAAATCCCATGGATGAAGGAGCCTGATAGGCTGCAGTCCATGGGGTCTCGAAGAGTCGGACATGACTGAGCGACTTCACTTTCACTTTTCACTCTCATGCATTGGAGAAGGAAATGGCAATCAACTCCAGTGTTCTTGCCTGGAGAACCCCAGGGACGGAGGAGCCTGGTGGGCTGCTGTCTATGGGATCAGTCGCACAGAGTCGGACACGACTGAATGACTTAGCAGCAGCAGCAGCAACTTGAATATTCACATTCTGACATCAAGCAACATTTTTTATGAAAGGTGCAACAGTCGTAGAGTTAGAAAAATGAAGCTTACTAAATATTGGTGCTGATAATTTTGGCTTTTAATGTTCTTCCAAAAATGATGTCAGTCTTATCGAGAAACTGGATGGTGAACAAAGAATTCTGCGCTTTTAGTTTTCATTTTCTTTTCTTCCTCCATGACTTTGAAACTTAAAGAGATGTAGGTTATCATTTAAATGCAGTCTTAACATTATTGCCATAAAGAAAGACGATCTCTGTGGACCTCTTGATGAACAGGAATATCTGTACATCTATCTATTAATATATATGTAAAGATATGCACACACATATATATGTATGTGCATATCTTTACATATACATATGTACCCATACTGCATATATTTCATATTTTGAAAATGGTAAAATACACCAAACATCTAGAATTCTATGTATCCCTTCCCTCTCCTCCCTCCCTCCTTCACTCTATCTGCCTTTCTGTCTGGAATACATATGAGTACAAGTTGAGCTCACTTTTTTTTCCACCATTACCCCATTTTCCTCTCCTTCTCCAAAGAGAACCATCATCCAGTATTTTCTGTGAATCTTTTAGTTCATGCTTTAATATGCTGCTGCTGCTAAGTCACTTCAGTCGTGTCCGACTCTGTGTGACCCCATAGACATCAGCCCACCAGGCTCCCCCATCCCTGGGATTCGCCAGGCAAGAACACTGGAGTGGGTTGCCATTTCCTTCTCCAAAGCATGAAAGTGAAAAGTGAAAGTGAAATCACTCAGTCGTGACCGACTCCCAGCGACCCCATGGACTGCAGCCCACCAGGCTCCTCTGTCCATGGGACTCCCCAGGCAAGAGTACTGGAGTGGGGTGCCACTATTGAATATAAATCCTTAAGGAACACATTTTTTTCCCCAATAACTAATGGCTAGCTTATTTTTGATTTTTGACTGTCACAAACCGTGCTGGAATACACATCCTTGACTATATTTTCTTGGAAACATGTTGGGGAGAGTTTCTGAAGGGTGGCATTATTGAATTTAGAGGTCTTGGACTTGAAAGAGAAAAAAAGTTAAGTTTCATTTTTACCGACATTTACCCGAAATTTAGCACTTCCTTTTTGAATGTAGACAACAAAACCTAGTAGTTTCGGTGGTGCTGCGGCTTTGTTGCAAAATGGACACCCCAGTTTCAGATCACATTGCAGTTGGTGAAGGTGCCTCAAAATACAACTAAGGAGCATCAGCTCTTCAAATGTACATTGATTATAAAAATATTGCTAGACTTTTAGCTTAGCAAGTTAAGAAAAGGTACCTATAATCTCAAAATTGTGTGTGTTAAACATTCATGCTGCTGTTGCCAAGTCGCTTCGGTTGTGTCCGACTCTGTGCGACCCCATAGATGGCAGCCAACCAGGCTCCCCTGTCCCTGGGATTCTCCAGGCAAGAACACCAGAGTGGGTTGCCATTTCCTCCTCCAATGCATGAAAGCGAAAAGTGAAAGTGAAGTCGCTCAGTCGTGTCCAACTCTTTGTGACCCCATGGACTGCAGCCCACCAGGCTCCTCCATCCATGGGATTTTCCAGGCAAGAGTACTGGAGTGGGGTGCCAGTGCCTTCTCTGAAACAGTCATAAGTGCTTTCAATATAATTGGCTTCATTTAAAATCCTTGTATGCATTTATTATACACATGATAATATTACATGTTATAATGTATATAATATACATATTACATAATATATACACATATTATATGTATCATATACATATATAATATAGTATGCCACAAATAATGCATATGAATATGTATGATTATATATATACATATATAATATAGTTTGCCTACAATAATGCATATGTATATATATATATCAGAAGACCATCAACAAGGTTCATGACAAAAAAAATGAGTAATCTCTTTTCCAAGGTGAATGCTCTAACAGTACAATTTCTGGGGCACATGGTGTTCACAATTTGCTCTTTAGCAGATTTGACAAGTGCTGTAATAAATGATGTCACCATTCACTTGACACACCTACTAGGCGGCTCAGATGGTAAAAAATCTGCCTGCAATGCAGGAGACCAGGGTTCGAACCTTGGGTTGGGAAGATCCCCTGCAGAAGGAAAATGGCAACCTTACTCCAAAATTCTTGCCTGGAGAATCCCATGGACAGAAGAGCCTCGTGGGCTACAGTCCGCGTGGCTGCAAAGAGTTGGACGTGAATGAGTGACTAACACTTTCGCTTTATTAACAAGATACTCCTAAGAGAGTTATAAACAGCATGGAATTTTTGAAGATATTTTTTTCTCTGAAGTTGCCCTCATAAATTCCCTGAAAACTCACATTTTTTACCACTCATCTTCAAAGGGGTTGTTTGCCCCTAGGGGTACCCAAAATGATTTATTGTAGTGTGAGGAAACATACTAGAACTTTATTTCTATTTATCGTCATCTAAAAATATAAGTAGAAATTAAACCTTATTAAAGCATGCTTGCTAATATTTATACATTATATCATGATTTATGAATA
Organism: Bos indicus; assembly: GCF_029378745.1. Lineage (NCBI taxonomy): Eukaryota > Metazoa > Chordata > Mammalia > Artiodactyla > Bovidae > Bos > Bos indicus. The sequence goes on along the minus strand of NC_091780.1, from coordinate 63,785,229 downwards.
TATAGACATATATTGGGACATGTTTACAAGTCATGTTTTGATACCAGTACTTAAGACAATGGGCACAATGATAAAAATGGTTACATTTATTTACTTTCTTATTTTAATTAAAAAATTATTTTATATTGCAAAATAGTTGATTAACAATATTATATTTGTTTCAGGTGTATAGCAAAGTGATTCAGTTATCCATATACATGTATCTATTCTTTTTTTTACTTTAAATTTATTTAATTGGAGGCTAATTACTTTACAATATTGTATTGGTTTTGCCATACATCAACATTAATCCGCTACGGGTGAACACATGTTCCCGATTCTGAACCCCCCTCCCACCTCCCTCCCCGTACCATCCCTCTGGGTCATCCCAGTGCACCAGCCCTAAGCACCCAGTATCCTGCATCGAACCTGGACTGGCGATTATTATACATTGTTTCAATGCCATTCTCCCAAATCATCCCACCCCTCTCCCTCTCCCACAGAGTCCAAAAGACTGTTCTATACATCTGTGTCTCTTTTGCTGTCTCACATGCAGATGAATGGATAAGAAAGCTGTGGTACATATCTATCCTTTTTAAAATTCTTTTCTTATTTAAGTTTTTATTGACTTGAGCAGAGTTCCCTGTGCTGTAATATAGGTCCTTATATAACGGTTACATCTTCTGATGACCTACGATGTACCAGTTGCTTTGCAAGCAGTATTCATTTCAATCTTCATAACCCTACAGACTAGGCACAGGCACTTTTAGTTAATCGGAAAGCTGAGAATGAAAGATGTCACTCAATTTGCCTCAGTGTTGCTTTTAGTAAATTGTGGAATGAGGAATTGCATTTGCACCTTTTTTTTTTTTCTGAGTGCCGGCTCCTTTCACCATGCCTCCCTCTCTTTGATTCTCCTTCAGCTAATATGTAAATATTAGTTCCATGAGGCAGAGTCCATCTGCCCTTGTCTCTACTCTGTCTCAAATGCCCCAAAGAGTGCCTAGCAAGCTGTAGGGTAGTAATCTAATTTTACTTAATGAGTAATTGAAGAAAAGAAAAAAAGGAGGGTGGAGAGGAAATAGAAAGAATGAACACAGGAAATTTACACACACACAGAACACAAGAAATCCACATGCCAGTGTGGGAAACGGACAGGCCAGTTGGTCAGTAGGACAGTCTTGGGCATGCACTTGTGTGGTGGAAGCATGGAGATGGTGGGGTAATCTTGGTGTAGGTTGAAGTAGGAAAGTGCTCCTAAATGGGCAAGGTGGAAAGTCCATTTCTATCAAGGAAGCTGGCATTTATTCAGGGTTTTTGCACAACAGGAGAGAGAGGGGATTAAGAGAGGGGAAATTGGGGTGACCAGAGTCTAGAGTCTGGGCTCCTATGCTTCTACATGGGAGCTTGCATGCCTTTGAAGAGCAAGCTTCAAAGGCATGTGGGTTCCTTCATCAACTTGACTGAGGTTCTAGATTGTCTTTGGTCTCTTTTGTCTACCTTTCCATTCAGGGGTCTCCCAAGACACTGCTGGGGGAATGCAGGATAAGGCATTTGGCTAGACCCTTGTTCTGCTGGAACATGATGCCTCTATGGAGCTGGGACCACGCTCACTCTCTAGGCAGGCAGGTGGGGGAATAATTAAGGTTCTCAGCCAGCCGGTGGCAGGGTCTCGATGCCATGTCCCGTGTGGTTTGAAATGAGAGATAGGAGAGGACATGACCCCTTTATTCTCAAACTTGAACCCCAATAATCTTTCTGCACAGAAAGTCCTTGAGACTTTCCTCCACTTGTAGCAGCAAGTTGAGGGGAAGGACAGGGCAAAGAGTGTGACATGACACACAGGACCATCCCTTGGTTAATAAATCCTCATGCAGACATTCATAGACTCATGGAGAGAGAATCCTCCAGAGAAAACAACTGCTGATAACATAGCACCGACAGGGAACTTGGACTGATGGATACAAATGATCCCAGATGTTTTGCAGAACACACTCAGGACGCTGACCAAGGGTAAGAGCATGTCAGCGCCAGGGGCACAGGACAAGAATGTGGACGATCCCACAAGAGATGTGCAGGATTCCCAACACACAGAGAAATCCTGATGACACTGCAGCAGAGCCCATGGAAGAAGGAGCTCGAGGAGGAAGAGTCAGAAGAACCCTTTGGGGTCCGTGATCCATGTCTTGGAGAGGTTGATGCTGGGTGACCTTCATGGAGACACCCTGGATTGTGAGTTCATTCATTCATACGCAGTCCTCTTGCTGTATTTATAAAGTACCTGGGAGCACGTTTTGATGGATATATTTAGACCCAAACTGAAATGGCAACCGTGGTTTTGGTGCCTAGATTCAACAGAAGAGCTGATGGTCTATCGGAGTAAACCATGGGTTTGATGGAAGGAGGGGTGTGGAAAATCCAGAGGGCTTCTTTGAGGACTTTCCTGGCAGTCCAGAAGGCTAACACTCTGCACGTCAAATGTAGGGAGCATGGGTTCGATTCCTGGTTGGGGAACTAAGATTCCACCTTTGCTGGCATGGCCCAAAATAAATAAATTAAAAAATAACAGGGCCTCCTTTGGTACTGGGCATTGTTTTAGTCTCCAGACTGAATTGCATGTTGGGTGTTTTATTTTAATTTTTTTAGTTTTATTTTATATTGGTGTATAATTGGTTAACAATGTTAGTTTCAGGCATAGAGCAAGGTGATTCAATTATACATACACATGTATCTATGCATATTGGATCTTGAGTAGGAAATATTCCTATGGCTCTCAGCCCCACAGTCTTTGTGGTATCAAATTGGCACTCAGGATTTAAGAGCTGGAAGCTTCATTTAACAAAACTTCTAACACTTTGAGAGTAGCACATACACTGTGTGGTGAAGCCCTGGACCAGACAACTTGACTTTATGTGATCTTGAAAAAAAAAAAATCACCTTAGCCTGCTTCTTGTCAAAGATAAGTCTGGTCGCCTGGATGGGAGAAAGGATGCCTGTGTATGCATGGCTGAGTCGCTTTGCTATCCATCTGAAACCATCACAACATTGATATTCAGCTTTGTTGTTGTTTAGTCGCTAAGCTGTGTCCAACTCTTTGAGACACCATGGACAGCAGCATGCCAGGTTCCTCTGTCTTCCACTATCTGCCAAAGTTTGCTCAAGATGCATATCCATTGAGTCAGTGATGCTATCTAATCATCTCATCCTCTAACTGGCTATACTCTAATACAAAATAAAAAATTAAGAAAAGAATAAGTCTGATCACTTTCTTTGTTCTTATTCTTAAAACCAGGTACAATGAACAGGGAAGCTCATTGAGTTCTGGGTTTAGTTGGCAGAGTAGACAGGGCTATTTTATGATATGATTTGTCAAAAGAAAGGCTTCTTCTTTCTCATTAGAAAGGCTTTGAAACAGGGCCTCTCTCAGTGGGAGAATTGTGGTTAAATAAATAATGCTAACATCCTATCGTGGCAGTGAGTGCTGTTTGTTTTCCCATATTTCTATAGTTTTGATTCATTTCCCCCTATTTGGTGCTAATTGGACTGTATTTGCAAAAAATGTTATGACCTGTTATCCTATATACTTGGCCTAAGAGGCACTTGAGGGGCATCAGAGATAAAGGAAGTGAGAGCTGATCTGACTATATTTTTAATGATCATAAAACTGGAGGCAAAGTAATTTAGTTCCATCCTAGAAAAGGACTTAAAATAAGGCTCTTTTCCAGGACTTCTAAGGAAAGCAACTAGTTTTCACTGCCCCTTCTGGTTTTTACTATTATTTTCTTCCCTTCCTTCTTCTTTCAAACGTACCTGAAGACTTTTAAGCATCTGCTGTTGGCTATTTTGAGAAAAATGCTAATATCCTCCATCCAGTAGCATCATTTAGCATTAAAAAAAATATTCACTTAGCTTTTAAAAATGTAGTTTAGTTGAGAAGAGTTAACATTTGTTTCATGCTTTACAGCAGCCAGTGCAAGCGAGACAGCAGTTGGGAGAAGGAGTGATTTGTGTGCCTGTGTGGTGTGTTTATTATCACATCTTATTACATTACACTTGGAGATAAAAAATTGCCTGCCGAGGGCAGCGGCAGGGACTCTGCTCACCTCATCCCTCACAGGTGCCCTCGGAGGTATGTTATCTTCAGCTCCTGCAGGCTTAGTTGTACCTGGTTGGGCTGGGGTTGATGGGGACCGTCTCCGGAATATGGATGCAGCAAGACGGGTCTGGGAGGAACTTGTGTTCCAGGCTCCTCTCAACCAAGAACACATTTGAAAACAGTAAAAGAAGATTTCAAAAACATATAGAACAAAAGACCGTAATTGGAACCTTGTACACATGGTTGGAACCTTGTACATGCTCATGATTCAATAAGTAGTCTGAGGTTTTTTCTTTGTGTGTGTTTTTTCCAGTCTCTGGCTGGGATGCTGAAGACAGAGAAATCCATAAGACATCCCTGGCTTCAAAGCCTCATGGTCTAGACTGATGACAGACGTGGGAGCAGACAGCCAGCCAGACAGATTTGGTAGCCCCTAAGGTAGAAGTGAGGAGAAGGTAATGGCAACCCACTCCAGTACTCTTGCCTGGAAAATCCCATGGACGAAGGAGCCTGGTAGGCTGCAGTCCATGGGGTTGCTAAGAGTCAGACACGACTGAGCGACTTCCCTTTCACTTTTCACTTTCATGCATTGGAGAAGGAAATGGCAACCCACTCCAGTGTTCTTGCCTGGAGAATCCCAGGGACAGGGGAGCCTGGTGGGCTGCCGTCTCTAGGGTCGCACAGAGTCGGACACGACTGAAGTGATTTAGCAGTAGCAGCAAGGTAGAAGTGACTCCCTTAATGACTCAGATGGTAAAGAATCCACCTGCAATGGAGGAGACCAAGGTTCCATCTCTGGGTCAAGCAGATCTCCTGGAGCAGGGACTGGCTACCTACTTCAGTATTCTCACCTGGGAAATCCCAAGGACAAGAGGAGCCTGGCGGGCTACAGTTCCTGGGGTCACAAAGTCAGACACGACTGAATGACTAATACTAACAAGGAAGAAGTGAGAAGAATATGCTATGGGAACTCAGGAGAGGCCTCTTTTCTGGGGTGGAGTTGGTGGAGGCAGCTCATTCATTCATTCAATACCTATCAGGCACCTAACATTTATCAAGGTGGTAGGGAATCTGAGGTATTAAAAAAAGATGCAACTGTTTCATGGGATCGAGTCCAAAATGAATGATGTGGTCTCTCTTCCATCTCTCTGAAATACAGACATATACACACAGATACACCTCCACACGATAGTTGTAACTCTGCTGCCGCTGCTGCTGCTAAGTCACTTCATTCGTGTCCGACCCTGTGTGACCCCATAGACGGCAGCCCACCAGGCTCCTCTGTCCATGGGATTTTCCAGGCAAGAGTACTGGAGTGGGTTGCCATTGCCTTCTCCGATAGTCATAACTCTATACTTATGCAATTTTCTATCTAGCAAAAAAGTGTGTGTGTGTGTGTTTAGCTGAAAATCAAAAACTTTTCTGGAGCAGAGATGTCCAGCTAATAGTTGATCAAATGCTATTTAAGGAAAAAATGAGGACCAAGGAGTCTCCTCATCTAAGAAGTGCAGCACGCCTGGAAGACCCAGTGTGCTGGGTGAGTCTGAAGCTCAGCCCCTGAAACAGTAAAAAGAGAAATGGAGATGGAGAGGCCAGCTTGGCCAGCTCAGAAGCACATGGACTGAGGCCCTGGGGTCTATCCACTTGGGATGGGGGACTCCAGAGGCTTTCAGGGCAGGGGTGTGGTCAGATGAGATCCCTGCGTTGGAACCCTCACATGTCCTGCTTTGTGCGCTAAACTTCATTGCCTCCACTTTCTCCCCCAATCTTGAGGTTGCCTTCAGATATATCCTTTTCAATAATTGCAAACAGAGTTAACAAGAAGGCAAGAGGAGGGGTGCTTTTCTGAGATGAGAATGGAGTTGAGCTAGGGATTGCATGGACCTGCAGGCGTGTCCTTGACCTGGATTATTGTTGTTCAGTCACTCAGTTGTGTCTGACTCTTTGTGACTCCATGTATTGCAGCATGCCAGGCTTCCCTGTCCTTCACTATCTCCCAGAGTTTGCTCAAACTCATGTCAATTGACTGGATGATGCCATCGAACCATCTCATCCTCTATCATCCCCTTCTTCTGCCCTCAATCTTTCCCAGCTTCAGGATCTTTTCTGATGAGTCAGCTCTTCACAGTGGGTGGCCAAAGTATCGAGCTTCAGCATCAGTCCTTCCAATGAATATTCAGGGTTGATTTCCTTTAGGATGGACTGGTTGGATTTCCTTGCTGTTCAAGGAACTCTCAAGCGTCTTTCCCAGTACCGCAACTTGAAAGCATCAATTTTTCAGAGCTCAGTCTTCTTTACAGTCCAGCTCTCACATCTATACATGATGACTGGAAAAACCATAGCTTTGATTATGTGGCCCTTTAGCATCCATACAAATGTTGTCAAGAACGATAAGCTGTTGACTTGCCTTTGAACGTCTGGAGGGGGTGGGAGTGAGCATTAGAGGACATCAGGGAGGGGGCATCACCAGCTGTCTGGTCTTCCCCATTCTCTCCCCACCATGACTTCTCTGGCTTGGCCTGCCTCTTCTGGCCTGAACCCTTCTGCCTAAACTGCCTCCTGGCTCAGAGGTCATGAACACAATGGTGCGTCTAGACTTGAGCTGAAAATTAGTAGACCATTAAGTCAAACATCAAAGCAAGAGCGTGAGAAAGAAGTCAATAGAAAATGAGGAAAAGAAAAAAGAGAGGGGGAAAACTGCAAAAATTAGAAAAAAACAGGGCAAATCATGCCTAAGGGGCAGGATTGCCATTGCAGTTAGTGTCTATTAGCAAATCGTGAGAAAAGAGCAGATCGTGAGCAAAGGGTTTATAAATGTGTCTTGGCTGCATGAAAGTGAGCCTATTGCCCCAGCTTTAAGTCATTGTTTATTTTTGCATATCACTTTCTCTTAGCAGGGATGGGCTCAGGTGCTATTGCTGACCCAAGGTTTATTATGCTAAAGGTGGCAGAGTTGGCCTGGCACAATCAGAGGGCACCGCTTCGAGTATGAGGAGTAATGTGTGCTGAGCAGAGTGAGATTCTGAGGATTTGAGTCATTTCAATTGGAAGGGATGGGGATCTTCCAGAAAAGAAAGGACCTGAACACAGCTTGTGGGGCTCTGGTACCCAAAGAGCTCAAGCTGGATGCTCTCAACTTTCATTTCTGCCATTTCTAAAGAACTGAACAGGTGATGATTAACATCAGAGGGACCCCCACACAAGGGGTCCTCTGCTGTGTGGGTTTTCCCCTTCTTCCTTAGATTTGGACATGCCCCAAGGTGCAGGAAGAATGAATGGCTTCCTGGAAGAGGAGGCAAAGAAACTGGCCTTCTGTTTTTCCTGTTCACAAGCACAGCTAATTCTGATTCAACAAGATTTTCAAATTCCTCTTTCATTGCTCTGCAAACAATTTTCTGCTCCCGAGTGTTAACTCTGGTTAAAAACTTCTGCAACTGTAGACAAGTTTTTTGGTGAAAGTCAAGTTCATACATATTTGCCTATTAAAACAGGTCCCTTAAATCTCTAAGCTGGGGAAAAAATAAGCTAAGTCTTTAAATGCACATGTACAAACTTTGCTGTATAGCTGAGATTTTCCATAGCTCTGTTTTTTATTTATGAATTTTTGCAGTTGACTTTGGGTGGAAGGATTATTTTTCTGTCTGCCAACTCCAGCTGATTGATTCAATGCACCTGCTCACTTTCAGATATGGCCTGGGAAGCTACAGCCTAAGTTTGTGTCTGTATTTAAAATTGGGAATACAAAATGGGTTTAAACTTGAATATTTCATCGAGATGTTGCGTCTTACAAGTAATTTACTTTGGAAATGCATGTTTCTGTCTGGGCAGTGGAGATTTTGAGTAACTCAATGCTCAGACTCCCTTCTGAGTATTCACATCACATCACATTGGGCTGTGCACACTTTGTGATTTCTTACTAACTTATCAGTTCAAGATACTTAAATATCCATGAAGGGGATAAAGTGAATGGTTTTCTTAACATTTATATCAGGATACTAGCTTTACAGGCAATGACTTTAACTAGTATAATCTCAGACAACAAAAAGAAAAACACAATATATAGAATAGACAACAACTCTGTTAATCACAAAATACATTGGATATGGGGCTTAATCATTTTTAGAACCATGGGAGTCTTGTTTGCTGAGTAAAGGTAAGATTTTTCTCTCTTCATTACCTTAAAAATAAATATTTTGTGGACATTTTTTAAGATGGAAGCTTCAAAAATCGGGTTTAACAAAGAGGTAGTCGTACTCAATTCCACTTCTCATCAGTACACTCTGCTTTGGAAGATGAAACTCATCATGTTCTGAAAAAAAAAAAAAAATTGTGAGGATTGATGGAAGAAGGAATGATTCAGACTGGATTCCTGACACACACACGATCCTTCACCTGGGAGTCAATTTTCCCTTCTATCATCTTTGAGCACTTTATAATTCCCAGCTGAAAGATGACCTTTTTATGAAGTGAGACAGAGGAAGCCTGGCATGAGGGTGAGTAAGAAGGCAATGGGTAGCATATGGGTTGAATTGTGTCCCCTGCTCCCCAAAGATTTATCACAGTCTGAACCCCTGGGATCTGTGAATGCAACATTATTTGAAGTTATAATCTCTGCAAGTGTAATCAAGTTGGTTGTTTAGTCACTGAGTCATGTCCGACTCTTTTGAGACGCCATGGACTGTAGCTCACCAGCCTCCTCTGTCCATGGGATTTCACAGGCAAGAATACAGGAGTGGGCTTGTTTTTGAACCCTCATCAATTATGTGACTGGAAGGTTACTTCCTTTCTTTAAACCTGTGCAAAGTAAGGATGATGAGATCATTGACTTCATAGGATTGTGTGCGGGTTACATAAATGATCTGTGTGAAGCGTTTGACACAGGTAAGTAACTGTATGTGCACGTGTGTCTATGTGATTATCACAATGCATGCTGGTAATTTTGATTTTCAATTTTAAGAGCTACGACCCGGAGGGAAAATAATCTGTATGAGACCAATACAGACTGGTATGAATCAGTCAAAACTCTCCCATCGTATTTAAACAAAGTATTAATCTTTCAGCTCTGATGGCCCCGTATCTACCCCAGCAGCCTCCTGAAGAGCATGGGGCTCTCAACTGAAAATCTGAAAACTTGGCTTCAAGCCCAGCTTTACTGTTTTAATAACTGTGTGACCCTGAGAAAGTTACTTGGTGTCTCTGAGTCTTCCTGTCCTCTGTCTGTCAAATGATATTAATAATTAGAATCTCACAGGCTTGTGGTATAAATCGAGGAGACAACGGTTGCAAATTGTTGTTTCACACAAGTTGTTGTTCTTGTTATTATTAAACTGTAGTTTCACAGGAGTTGCTGTTCCTATTCAGTCGCTCAGTCAAGTCCAACTCTTTGCAACCCCATGGACTGCAGCATGCCAGGCTTCCCTGTCCTTCAGCATCTCCCTGGAACTTGCTCAAACTCATGTCCATTTGGTCGGTGATGCCATCCAACCACCTTGTCCCTTGTCATCCCCTTCTCCTCCTGCCTTCAATCTTTCCCAGCATCAGAGTCTTCTCTAATGAATCAGCTCTTTGAATCAGGTGGCCAAAGTCTCCTCTGTCCATGGGATTCTCCAGGCAAGAATACTGGAGTGGATTGCCATTTCTTTCTCCAGGGGATCTTCCTTACTTAGGGATTGAATCTGGGTCTCCTGCACTGCAGGCAGATTCTTTACCATCTGAGCCACTTCTGCACTCACAGAAGTTACTGGTTGTTATTGCTAGGACTTAGCCTGCTGCCCAGCACGAAGGTGACGACATAGACGTACTATGTGTATATATGGTATTACATAGAATGTACTCAATTGATGTTTATTAAAAATGAATTGAATTTGAGCATCTCATCCTTCTAACCTTATGGATTTTTACACATGTAATTTTCTTGAACATGATTTGAATTAGTTCTGGCAACAACATGTTGACCTCAATGGACCAGTGATGCTGATCTTACCTTGGTATGAGACAAATGTTTGCAGGTATACATACAAATTTCTGGTGCGAGGTCTTGAAGAGAATAGAGTTCCTTGCAGCAGCTGAGATGTCTGAAAATGGAGGTGAGATTTCTAAACCTTTTCAGTGAATCACGTTCTGGATTAGCCCAGAAGGGAATATGGCGGCATAATGGCTTGGGTGGAGGGTGGAAGAGTCAATCTTCCAAAGCTCCTGTTAGCTGCCTGCCAGAACTTTCCCAGAGCAGAAAGCACTTCCTGTCCTCCCCCTGACCTTCTTCCCCCTCCCAGCTGCCCTCCAAGGCGCAGTGATTGAGACCCTTGAGTCTTTGTAAATACTACTTTCATCATTTCAACCTCCAAGAGATTATATTTTTTTGAGCAGAACAACTGAAGCAGAAATCTTGAAAACTTTAATTATGATGGACTCGTGCTGGTTGCATTGTTCAAGACCAGATCCCCAAGGAAGGGAATCTGTGGCAATTTCGAGGGTGTAGGCAATGGGTGATACCTCTTTTGTTGGCTCCTGGATTCTCCATGTCTACACTGGCCACAGCAAGCCCAAGGGCTTCATGGTAGTGGAAGCTTGCCTCCCTGTCTGGCTATGCTCTGGGAATTGTTTAGAGGAGAAATGAAGGCTTACAAATAGGCAGGATTCTGACACAGGTGGGGCTCAAAAACTAGCCAGCACCCCACCCATGACCTGGAATTTTCCCAAAAGATAGCCAATGAATACACACCAAATACAGTGTACCTTCCCAGTAGAAGCGGAGCTAGGTGTATTTATAAAAATTCTGTTGAGAAAGTTATCTCTTATGTGAGGACCCAAAACGTAAATCAGAGCTGGACAATTAGCCCCCAGGAAATGTCCTTGTTTCTGCTCATGCTACAGTTCCTTAATAGAAGCCTGGCTTTTGCTGCCAGTGACTCAGTTCTCAGCCCCAGATGACTATGGCTGCCATTTCATTCAAGAGCTTCCCTGGATTTCCCTTTCCCCCATTTCAAATGATCCCTTATTATTCTTTTTAAAGTGTTATTTTAACAATTAATTCCATGTATATTTAAATGTCATCACCTGTTGCACCTAGATTTACAAGTAGGCAAGAGCAAATCTCAGGAAGCCAGCCTCCTAGAAGGCTCTCGAGAGAGCTTTGATGCTGTGTGTGTGTGTGCATGCTAAGTCACTTCAGTCATGTCCGATTCATTGTGACCCCATGGACTGTAGCCCCCCAGGCTTCTCTGTCCATGGGGGTTTCCCAGGCAAGAATACTGGAGTGGGTTGCCAAGCTCTTCTCCAGGGAATCTTCTTGATCCAGGGATCAAACCTGAGTCTCTTCTCCTGCATTGACAGGTGGGTTCTTTACCACTAGTGCCCCCTGTGAAACCCTTTCATGCTCTATCTTGGTGACTTTATCAATTCTCGACGCAGGACTGTCCACACAAGACTCCCTGGCCCTGACGAATTCCTGGCATTGGCCTTCAACCTTGCGCCTGTCTTGGCAACTGTGTTCATGACCATGGCCTGATCCTTGTTTGACCACAGATTCTGATTCTCTGGCCTAGCCTCCATTGGTGTATTTTTCTCAGCTCCGTCCCCGGACTCTGCTTGGAAGTGCCTTCCAAGGTCACATCTGCCTCTGCCTCCTCTGCTGGACTTGGCCACACCCCAGAGAGAAACCTCATGACTCTCCTGCTCTTTATGTCTAAAACAGAGTTAATCACATTTCACCTGCCACCTCACTGTTTTCTTCTGGGAATCACGCAGATTTAGTGAATAGAGATATGAGCTATTTCTGAAATATGCCCAGCTCTTCACTTGAAGCTTCTTTCTCTGGAATCTTTTGCTTGGATCTGTCCCCAGCACCCTCGCCTCACAGCACGTATCTGCTGAATTTTCACTTTCTCAGAGACATACTCGCAGACCCTGGGTCCCCAATTCCAAAGGACAGCTCCTGCCCCCACCTCCTCCTTCTGCTTCACTGTTCCTATAACTCTGACCACTACCTGAAATCACACTGTGGGTATTCTTGCTTCTTGCCCATCTCCTTCACCCCCAACCTGTTCATCACTGTAGCCTGGGCATCCTCAGCTAGCTGCCTGAATCAGAGAAAGTGATCTATAACTGTAAAGTACATGGTTAAGTGGATGAATGGGCTTTGTGACCATAAAGGTCCAGAGTTAGCATGAAAATTGGAAATTACACAAGATCAAAATCTGCTATCCCTTGCAGGCTGCCATGCTGGAGTCAGGTGGACCATCTCTCAATTGCTCATCACCTACAGTTTTCCCTTCATGGTGGAACATGCTGCTGTTCTTCAGTAGAACATCAGAGGCAGGACTAGACCCAAGTTTCAGATCCATGTTGCAAGAGAGCTACCCATCTTGAAACACTGGAGTCATTCCCTCCATGGTGAGACGTTCTCACTAGTTGGACTTGGGATCTATTTAGTGTAAGCATACAGAAGTCACTTTGCAGATCCGTATGGTCAAAGCTGTGGTTTTTCCAGTAGTCATATGTGAGAGTTGGACTATGAATAAGGCTGAGCGCCGAAGAATTGATGCTTTCAAACTGTGGCGCTGGAGAAGACTCTTAAGAGTCCCTTGGACTGCAAAGAGATCAAACCAGTCAATCCTAAAGGAAATCAGTCCTGAGTATTCATTGGAAGGATTGATGCTGAAGCTGATGTAAGAACTAACTCATTGGAAAAGACCCTGATGGTGGGAAAGACTGAGAGACAGGAGAAGAGGGCGACAGAGCATGAGTGGTTGGATGGCATCACTGACTCAATGGACGTGAGTTTGAGAAAACTCTGGGAGATGGTGAAGGACAAGGAAGCCCAGTGTGCTGCAGTTCATGGGGTTGCAAAGAATCAGACATAACTGAGCAACTGAGCTACAGAAGTCACACTTCCCAGTTATACTCACATTGGGACAGAAATTCTCTTCCAGTGGAATAAGAGGCAGAATTCCCCACATTATTTAAATGATTTACTTTCTTTTCCACCCCCTCCCCTGCACCCTCAATGCCAGATGCTTATAATGACTTTGTTTGTAATGTCCATCCAGTCCCTTAATTTTGGTTGATGGTACAGTGTGGTGATGATGCTCTTGGGAGATGGCCTTAGTTTCTCCAATAACACACCTCCATGCCTCTAAAACCCCTCCTCTGCCAGACACCGGGGTTTGGGGGGACATCCTTCATTAACACAGGAGCCTCAAGCTTGAGTTTCGCTACACATCCTAAGTGAGTCATCCATCGTCACTGACTTTTTTAGAGCTATTTTTCTGTTTTTTTCCTCCTTCAAATTGCGACCTCTGCTGAAAAGACCCCCAGGCACAGAGACAATAGCATCATTCATTAAAATATTTAAATCAGCTGCAGTAGCAGTAACGACCAAGATGAAACCTTGAAGCATAAACTGCCTGTAACAGAGGCACCTATTTTGCCAAAGGGGCTTGGAACAGTTTGAATTTGGGGTGCAGGCAACAACTTAACTCATCAATAGAAAGTATCTTAGATTCACATGAGGTCCCATATTTGCATTCTGGGGTCACCATCCTTAAATTCTTCCCAAAGGTCGCTGATTTCATAAGACCTATGCTTTTGGTGCCAGATATGTAATTCTCACAATAAGATAAAACTATTAAACTATTACTTAAGATAAAACTATTTTCACTCAATTATCTGACAAAGTATCACAAATAATAATTGTTTTAAAATTTTTACAAGAAGAATAAAATTTTGCCATGTTTCCTAAAAGCAAGAAGCTGCCAGTAGGGTATAGTGTTGGGATTAGCATACCAAGACCCTGGAAAATTTGGTTGAGAAAGAAATTTGATTTGAAACGTGGGAACTCCATGAAAACACTTTGAGAATTGGCTAATGAGCAAAGTATTTAGTGAAGCCTCAATACCGAGAGGCATTTGTTGAGGATGGTTAAGGGCAAAATCTCTGGGGATAGGGAGACCCACTCAGGTCTTACCAGATACATGACCCTGGGGAAATGGCTAATGAGTTTCAGTTTTCATCTCACAGTGGGGAAAGACATCAAGCTGCCTGCCTGTACCCATGTTAGAAATTGACCCACCCTGGTTCTGAATTTCCCTGGCCCAATTGTACTCCAGTTTCTGGGTTCTGAGATCACCACCTCCTTTCCTGGTGATGGTGGTGGTGGATTCCAGCTGTGATAAATCCCTAGATTCTCTCATTGTTCTCATATTTAATCCTCAGCTGTTCTAAGGGCCATATAACCAATTCCCAGGATTGGACTCCCTCTAGTTGAAGTACCTGGTGTAGTTTCTACTTTTCTGGATCCTTCTCCCTACTTCCTTCCTCTCTCCCACCCAACCTGCCTTCTTTTTCTCCTCTTATTTAAATGCATTCTGGACCCTAATCAATATGGTGACCTTTTCATTGTGTTTTAAGACCTAGGTCAAATCTCATTTCCTGATTGACACTTTCTATGACATCTCCAGCAGAAATCATCATTCACCCCTCTTTCTTGCTGTGTCCTCTATTCAATATAGCTTTATTTTATTACAAACCACTTGACACTTAGCTTTTTTTTTTCTTTTGATTTCTTCAACAGACTCTGTCTTGTTCATGTTTGTGTCCTTAACTCTTGTGTCCTTGACTCCTGAGGCAGAGTAGAAATCAGCATATTTTTGTTGAGTTAATTCAACTAATATTGCACAGATGATCCCCACAAGTGTGCGTTAAGCACTGAGGGTGCTCAGATGTCTCTAGTCTCATAGCCACCACCAAGCACCTGAGTGGTCAGATTCTCAGCCAGAGAACTCACCTCCATGCCCCACTGGCTATGCCTCTGCCTTGGTTCTCTTGTTTTCTATGTGGAACAAGATCAGAAGTCAGAAAGGCTTGAGGCTCATCTGGCCGAATCAGAGGCTTGCTACCTGACCTGCCCCTTCCTGGTTGTGCTTGATTTCCATGTCTATAAAATCAGTTTACAGGTGCTCTCTCTCACTGGGTCCAAGGACCTTCACAGAGCTCTTGTGTTTGTGCTCAGTCACACAGTCATGCCTGACTCTTTTTGACCCTGTGGACTATAGCCCCCCAGGCTCCTCTGTCCACAGGATTCTCCAGGCAAGAATACTGGGGTGGGTTGCCATTTCCTCCTCCAGGGGATCTTCCCCACACAGGGATCTAACCCGAGTCTCTTACGTCTCCTGCATTGGCAGCTGGGTTCTTTACCACTAGTGCCACCTGGGAAGCCCCAGAGTCCTCTTGGAGAGCTTCAAGTAGCCTGTGCACATTGGATATGATGAAAAATTTGTCTGGTGTGTATCACACTTTCATTGTCTTGAGAGAGGGACCATTGGTTTCCTTCATCTTAAGACAGCCCACTTCGGTCCTGCTCCTTTGCAAGTCCAGAGGCCTCTGATCAATACTGTGTAGGTGGAGAGTGACCAGAAGTGGCCAGAGGGGCAGGGCAAGAGTTGGAGTCCTTGCCTCCTTGACCAGAACTGCTCATTCTATTCTGATGGATCCAAGGAAAGCTCTTCAAGAGGCTATCCTTTTATTCCCCACCACCCCATTTTACAAAGCACTGTATAATTCATAAACTATCTGCCTAAATAAATGTTTATCTGAACGCTGGGCAAGGAGCCTGCAGTGTCTCCACAGAAAACAAATCATTTTCTAACCTTTGATGAATTATTATTTATGGGACTCAAACCAATGAATCCATCCTCCTCTTCTCATTCCCCTCCTACCACCTTCTCCTGGAAGAAAAAGGAAATCTCATACAGTCCACTCAAGCCAGATCCTAAGAAACAAGAGTACAGCCTGTTGCAGGTTCTGTATCAATCAACAGAGCCTGTGGAAGGATGGACCCGGGCCAAACATATGAAGAAAATCAACATGGTCTGAGTCCTTGTCCTCACACTCCATGTGGTCAGGTTCTCTTGTGGATGTGGGGCCCTGGGGCTGTCCTCCAAGCAAGACATCCATACCTGCCATACAGTTTATCCTACAACTAGTCAATTATCACATGCTTTATTTATTTGTTTTTTGCCTCCACGTTGTCTCATTTGGAAGAAATAATCAACATTGTAAAATGTTTTCTGATCACAAAGTGCCAATCATTCAGCTATTTGAGAACAGACGATTATTTCATTGGAGTTTTCTAGAGTACAGACATGGATTGTCCAGGTCTCACGCTGGTATGGAGGTCCTTAGGCAGCTGTGTCCTCACACAGGTTTAAGCATACCTGGAAGAAGTCAGCTGTTTGCTGTGTCTCAGGTCAGACCTGCCTGGGATGCAGGCAGAGTCATCAGAGAGATCCCTGGATTAGGGTGTGGTCTGAATGGCACTGAGCAATCATACATTTTCAGGGGTGAGTGTAGGTGAATGTAGCCCCTGGGAGCCCATGACCTGTGCAGGCAGGGAGGGTTCCATTCCTCAGTGAGTCTCAGGAAGGACAACTGAACCCCATCAGGCCATCGCTTAGGCAAGACATGAAGAGATAGATCCAGCAGGTCAAGAGGCAGATTGCAAAGCAGGAGGTGGGAGTGGAATGTGGCTGGGCTGAAGGCTGTCCAACTCTGGGGTCTCTGGATGGAGGATCACTGTTAGCTCCAGGTTGTAGGTCATGGGGAACTCTATCAGGCTCATGACTTTCTGTGTAATTTCAACCTTTCTGGATACCATGCTTCTTCAGTTGTAAATGGTATGGATGAATTACATTTTCCTCCTCTTCAAAAAAAGTGCTGTCATGACCAATAAATGAGAATAACCACTGAAGCCCCAAGGAGATTATGTGTATCCAGAGCAGTATTCTTCCTCAACTTCACAACCAGTGAGGCAGGGAGGAAGGGGATGGGGTGAATGCAGCCTGCATCAAATGCTATGTTCAGCAGGCTTGGTCTTTGGGGCTCCTGTCTAGAGATGCAGCATGTCCATTGCATCTGCTTACATGACTTATGGGAAAAAAAATAATTCCTTGAATTCTGGAAGTCTCTTCATCTCCTCTTGTGGTATGTATATACGATGGAATATTACTCAGCCATATACATGAGTGAAATTGAATCAGTTGCAGTGATGTAGATGAAACTGGAACCTATCAAACAGAGTGAAGTAAGTCAGAAGGAGAGAAGCAAATATCATATATTAATGCATATATGTGGAATCTAGAAAAATGGTACTGATGAAACTATTTGCAGGGAGGAATAGAAGCACAGACGTAGAGAAAGGACTGGTGGACAGCCTGAGGGGAGAGGAAAGGGTGGGATTAACTGAGAGAGTTGTATTGGCCTAGAAGCACATAGATACTGAATGTAAAATAGAGGGGCTAGCAATGAGCTGCTGTATAACACAAGGAGCTCACCTCAGTGCTCTGCGATGACCTAAAGGGGTGGGATGGGGGATGGGAGGGAGGCTCAAGAGAGAGGCGATGTATCTATACATATCACTGAATGACATCATTGTAGCAGAGACCAACACAACATAGTAAAGCAATTATATTCCAATTAAAAAAAAAAACTGTATGGTAATGACCCTCCCTAAACCTTTAAAAAGTGTTTGTTAGGTTTTTATTGGACAGTATCTATCATAGTTCCATTGGTAACAAACAGCTATTTTTTTTAGATTATTTTTGAGGGGTGAAGTTAGGGAGTATGAGTTTTAGTGCTTAAACACTCTCCTCCTTAATATACACTTGTATGGCACACCTCATCTTATGTTCATGAAATGTTCAAATATTCACTTTAGCACCAGCTCTGTAGAGACCTAATTCCCTTTGTCATGGTGGGGAAAGGCAATTATATTCTGTAAACATTCCATTTGCTATCAGTGCCTGGAATATGTCTTGGTTAAATCTGCATCCTTAAAAGCACCTTAATTTGAAGAAATTCCATGAAAGAGAAGGTTATATTAAGGGCCATTCTTTTGGGGTTCCTACTAATGGCTTGTAGAATCTTACTGCCTTCCCTTGCCCAGATGCAGCCCCCCTGAGCCAAGGTTAATCCAGGATCAAGCTGAGGGCATTGTTCCCTACACAGTGAGTGTTGTGTCAGCTTTTGCATGCCTGGTATCTACTTTCCAACATGTTGCTGCAAAATATGAGGGGCAGCTGAGGATTCAGAGGATTCCTGGAATCAGTGGTGACTTATTTTAGTCCATAAAATAAGTCCATCCATTTAGTGGGATTGACAGGATTTGGCTGGGGAATCTATAAGGAGGACATCATTTAAATGGAAGTCCCTTGGATAAACATGGCTAGTAATCCACAGTCAACTCCACTGGGAAATGAGTGGCCTAACCAGATTTGGCATTGTCCCTTTCCCTCTGCTTCCAGGAGTAATCTCTTAGGGTAATTCAGTCTGATTCTATGTATAATTTGTAGGTAATTATTTGACTGTGTGGATCATAATAAACTGTGGAAAATTCTGAAAAAGATGGGAATACTAGACCACCTGACCTGCCTCTTGAGAAATCTGTATGCAGGTCAGGAAGCAACAGTTAGAACTGGACATGGAACAACAGACTGGTTCCAAATAGAAAAAGGAGCATGTCAAAGCTGTATATTGAAAGCCTGCTTATTTAACTTATATGAAGAATACATCATGAGAAACACTGGGCTGGATGAAGCACAAGCTGGAATCAAGATTGCCGAGAGAAATATCAATAACCTCAGATATGCAGATGATGCCACCTTTATGGCAGAAAGTGAAGAAGAACTAAAGAGCCTCTTGATGAAAATGAAAGAGGAGAGTGAAAAAGTTGGCTTAAAGCTCAATATTCAGAAAACTAAGATCATGGCTTGCGGTCCCATCGCCTCATGGCAAATAGATGGGGAAACAGTGGAAACAGTGGCTGACTTTATTTTTGGGGGGCTCCAAAATCACTGAAGATGGTGATTGCAGCCATGAAATTAAAAGATGCTTACTCCTTGGAAGGAAAATTATGACCAACCTAGACAGCATATTCAAAAGCAGAGACATTACTTTGCCAACCAAGTTCCATCTAGTCAAGGCTATGGTTTTTCAAGTAATCGTGTATGGATGTGAGAGTTGGATTATAAAGAAAGCTGAGTGTCAAAGAATTGATGCTTTTGAACTGTGGTATTAGAGAAGACTCTTGAGAGTCCCTTGGACTGCAAGGAGATCCAACCAGTCCATCCTAAAGGAGATCAATCCTGAGATCAATCAATTCATTGGAAGGACTGATGCTGAAGATGAAACTCCAATATTTTGGCCACCTGATGTGAAGAGCTGACTCACTTGAAAAGACTCTGATGCTGGGAAAGATTGAAGTCAGGAGGAGAAGGGGATGACAGGGGATGAGATGGTTGGATGGCATCACTGACTTGATGGACATGAGTTTGGGTAAACTTCAGGAGTTGGTGATGGACAGGGAGACCTGGTGTGCTGAAGTCCATGGGGTCACAAAGTCAGGCACGACTGAACTGAACTGAACTGATCAGGACATCACAAGGATGGTGACAGGAGTGCCAATCAGTTATCCATGGTCATAGTTTCTGGGCTCAGGATCCTGGGAATATTTAAGAAAAGGAGTGTGACCTGGAAACTTGTCTTGGATTAACATGTAGGGTATCTGAGTTCTGCTATTGGCTTTTCCACTAGGTAGTGTGAGGGACCTTGGTGGAGCTTCTGTCTTCAATTCCTCTCCTGTGTCTCTCTGCTCCCAGCTCAGGACCCCACACTTAATAGTGTTAGGTAGGTAGAATAGGGAAAAGGAGTCCAAAATGGCAGTGGCTAAAGGACAAAGAAGGGAAAAGCCAGTGAAAATAGAACAAAAGAAGGTCCGAAGACTGAAGACCGGAGTGAGGACCTCGGGTAAAACAAACAACACTCCTGGCTGGCCCAATTTACATAGGACAGGCCCAGGGAGAGATAAACATATAAAAAGAGGAGCCAAAGCTAGCTTTCTCTCTCTTTTGCCCCCGCACGCTGGGGTGCTTTTCTCTTCACGTCTTTGGATCCACGTGCCCTCATGCCTCAGAGATGGATTTTCCTGCTATCTTCTAAATAAAACAGAGCTGTAACACTGAGCAGTAACACTGATTTGTCTAAGAGCTATAACATGGTCCTTTCGAGACCTGAGAGCTATAACGGTCTATCCAAGACCCGAGAGCTGTGACACGCCGAGGGGGCTTTAGTGTCCGTCACTCCAAACCTTTGTTGTGACGAGACAAAGAACCGAGGAACATACACTCGCGTGACAATAGGGTGACCCATAGGATCTGGCTGCCGCAATTTTGTCCCCTGATCTCTAGCTCAGTCTCCCTGGCTGCCCTGCCTTCCTGGCATCAACAGCCTTATGGCAAGTGCTCAAATACACAAATCAAATCCAAGTGAGTCTCCAAAATATACAAACAGCTCAGACAGCTCAATATCATAAAAGCAAACAATCCAATCAGAAAATGAGCAGGAAACCTAAATAGACATTTTTTTCAAAGAAGACATACAGATACATGAAAAGATGGCCAACAAACACAGGAAAAGATGGTCAATATCACTAATTATTGGAGAAATGCAAATCAAAAGTACAATGGGATATCACCTCACGTGGATTAGAATGGTCATCATCATAAAATTTACAAACAATAAGTGCTGGAAAAAAATTATCAAACAATGAGTACTGGAAAGAGTGTGGAGAGAAGGGAAAACTCCTGTGCTGCTGGTGGGAATGTAAATCGATACAGCCACTATGAAGAACAGTAGGAAGATTCCTCAAAAAACTAAAAGTAGAACTACATATGACTCAGCAATCCCACTCCTGACAATATACCTGGAGAAAATCATAATTTAAAGACATGCACCTCAGAGTTCATTGTGGTGCTCTTTACAATAACCAGGACAGGGAAACAACCTGAATGTCCATCACAGAGGGATGGATAAAGAAGATGTGATGCAGATATACAGTGGAACATCACTCAGCCTTAAGAAGAAATGAAATCGGGTCATTTGTAGAGATGTGGATGGACATAGAGACCGTCACACTGAGTGAAGTAAGTCAGGAAGAGAAAAACAAATACTGTATATTAACACATATATGTGGAATCTGAAAAAAAAAAATGGTACAGAGGATCTTATTTACAAAGCAGAAACAGAAACATAGACATAGAGAACAAAGGGGGATAACAAGAGGGGAAGGGGGAGATGTGATAAACTGGGGGATTGGGACTGACATATATACACCACTTTCTACTATGTATAAAATAGAACAGGGACTCTATTCAGTGCTCTGTGGTGACCTAAATGAGAAGGAAATCCCGAAAAGAGGGCATAGGAATAGCTGATTCACTTTGCTGTACAGTAGAAACTAACGCAATATTGCAAAGCAACCAGACTCCAATAGAAATTAAAAAAAATAAAAGGCAAAAAATCCAAGTGAGTCTAATGGGACTGAACTCCATCTTGCCTGCCATAACTGAAGTGGGGGCGCACTGGCTTGAGCCTCCCTGAGTCTAGGAACCAATAGGATGCTGACCTGTACCACCAGGTGGGTGGGAGTCAGGGGGGAGGAGGGAGTGACTCTACTGTCTCAGAGCTGACATCCCACCCCTGCTTCCAGGCTGTCCCCAACACCATTGGCAGACCCACCGTCACTCTCTTGAATCACCAGGCACCCTGTGGAATACAAAGACACAGGCTGTCATATTAATGACATAAAACCATCATCCTGACCTGATTTCTCCCTCTAGAACACTGTGCAAATGCAAATTAGCCAACACTCTTCCCCATACGTGATGTAAACTATGTTGACTTTTTTTCCCCCATCTGGAAATTATTCCTTTCTGATTGAGAGGTTCGAGTCCCTTCTGCTTGTAATAATATTATTATTTATAATTTATGTTCTTAATTTTTAAAAATAGTGCTCAGTCACCATGGCAACAGAATCTTCACAAATCATTAAATTAAATAATGAGTAGTCATGATGCTTTGCACTTATGTTCATTTTCTTATTAAAAAAACAAAACAGATCTCCAAGTTCTTTGAAAAATACTAATTGATTGGGCCTCTCACTCTACCAGTATTTTTCAAAGGTGGGTGAGAAAGTGGAGGTTTTTTTATCTGTCTGCTGCCTCTCTCCTGGAATCAGGAGATGATGGAGTAGGGGGAACTCAAAGATCACTGCCCATGATGTTCCTCAGAGTATGGCCCCCAAATTCCTACTTAAGGTTACTAGGGGTGTTTGTTTACAGGAAACCCAGGTCCAAGCCCACCCTAGACCCACTAGAAAAGCACTTCCAGAAGCTGGGTGCTTGTGTCAGTAGTTAAGTCATGTCTGAATCTTAGCAACCCCATGGTATATAGCCCACCAGACTCCTCTTTCTCGAGGAAGGTTCCACTTAAGCCCCACTCCCAGAGGACCCTGCTAAAGGACAGGTCTCCAAGGAGTGGACCCTAAGCCTGTGTCTCAATAAAGTGAGCGATGACCCTAGAGTCAGATTAAGACTAGCTCCTATCCTAAAGCACCTACGAGGTGCCCGAGGCTGGGCTTCGAGCTTTACATTTTCTGCCTCTCAATCTGATCATGGTCCTTCAGGGTCAACGGCATCCTCCCCAGCTGACAGAGGGGTGTCAGTCATGTAAGCTGGTCCAGGGCAGCATGGAGGCCCATGTTATTCATTTAGTGCCTCCCGCATCTTGCACTGTGCCTGGGACTAGACAGACATGTGGCTAACGTTTGCTGGATGTTGGATGAGATTAAAAAGTGGAAGAACTTGGATTCACACCTAGGATCTTTCCCTCCCAAGCCTCCCCTCCCCCATTGAATTTCCTCTTTGGAACAGACAGCTTGTAGAGCAGGGCAGAGAGGGACAGGGGCCAAGCCCCTGCCTGTCTAGACCCTCGGCTGCCCATTTGTAAATTAGCAGCAATAAAATGCATTCCAAACGGCTCTTGCATTAGAGCTAAATGAGCTATTTTAAGTGAACAGGGCTTCGCAAACTGTAAATTGCCACATAAACATGAGGAAGTGAAATGACAAGGGAAACGGGCCACCGAGACTCTGCCTGCACCCAGGTGCTCTTATTTTGAACACAACCTTCCGCTGCTAATGCATCAATTTATTCCCAGAAAACCTTGCACTTGTCCCTGAGCGGCTTCACCCAGAGCCAGCCACTCAATTAGTAAGTCCCCATTACCCTGCAAAAAACCCCAAACAAACAGAAAGCCATTTCCTCGTACCTAAACAACAGGATTTTCGACTTAAAACACAATGCCAGCCTAATTAACTAATTAGACGACAAAATAAATAATTATCCAGCATCAGTGAGAAAAAAAGGAGATGCGTTAAAAGGTTACCCAGAGTCATTGTTTCCCTTGGAAAGGGATCAAGCCAGCTTCACCAGGAACTGGAGAGTTTTATTTGTGGGTTTCAGTCAGAGACCTCTCCCAAGCTGCTCGATAATTACACACGTCTCCCGGTAATGGCAGAGCCCATGCGTGCAAACTTTCTGGATGATGAGCAGTTCAGTCTCTCGCCCTGGGCTCCCACTCCTTTGCATGATGCAAGGCTATTTCTCAATACTCTTCCTGAACAAACTTTTTGGAGCTGTAGCATCTTACAGAATGGAAGAGGTTGATGCTGTTTATCAAATGAGATACAGGCACGTGGACATGTTCTGGCCCCCCCCTTTGTAAGTCTCAAGCAAATTGCTCTCCTATCATTGCAATTCTGAGTTCTGAATTCTGAATGTGATCTGGGCTAAAGGTTGAGAAGCCTTCCATCCCATAATTCTGTAAGACCAGAATCTCCGCAAGCAATCTAGATTCCCTCACTGGTTTTAAAACAGGGGTGGCAGCCAGAAGTGTGCACCTATTGTGGAGGTTGGTGACACCCAGTGATCCTTTCCGACGCCCCTAAGGCGTGTGCTCTGGGCAAGGCTGATGTGCTGTGCCCGGTGGATGCCGTTCCCTTCTTCAGGGGATGTGGATCTGATAATGCTAGCAGATGAAATTTCAGAAAAGTCCCTAAAAGAAGGAAACAGTATCTCAAAGATTAAAATTCCAAATCTCAAAATGAAACTAGAGCTTGGCTGGAGGGAAGAGAATCCTGGACGTGGGACAGAAGGAGATGGTGAGACTGGTACCCTTTCAAGGAAAAGAACAAGATGGATCTTGGGATGACAATGAATTTCCAGTGAAAGCAATTCACATGGCCATAAAAGGACTTCATTTCTTGCTTGGATCCTATAGAAGGATTCTCTCCTTCCCCACTCTTTTCTTCTCTTTATTCAGATCTATGAAGTAAGTGGTTGCTAGTTAGCAGACACTGTATAAGCACCAAGAATCCAAGAGTAACAGCTCCATCCTTTTCCCCATGAAACTGATATTCTTGCCAGGGAGGCAAACATTACCCAGTTTTGCAATTAGTTGTTTAATTGAAATGGCGATAGATGCTGCAAAGGACACAGCTGGGATTTAAGAAGGGGCCTGACTTGCACTGGCTGGAGAAAGAGGACTTTTAGCTGAAATCTACATGAATCAGGAGAGGCAGGCAGGGATCAGCTCATGCAGAGACGAAGAGGTTGTGATTTTTATCTGAAGACCAGTAAGGAGTGGTCAAGACCCCATGAGCAAAGACCAGATGGAAAGCTCTGAATTCTAGCTGAGAGTGATGTAGGCTCAGACTGCTGAGGCAGGAGTGTTCATAGTAAGAAGCTGACAGATATCAGTGATACTGAGGCATCCGTCCACAGAGTTTGCTGTTTGATTCGATTGTGCTGGGGGGAAAGGTTCTCCAAATATGACTCCAAGGGACATCTCCAAGGATGTACCTTCTGCCACTGGATGGATGGTGGTGCAGTGACCAGGATAGTTGGTGCAGAACTTCCTACAACCACTTGGAGAGTCAGTCTCAGTCTGCTCAATTCTGGGCGACAATTCAAAGTGTGTGCCCTCTGCCCCCATGGAGGAATAAATCACGCAGGAATGGGGACCCTCATGCTCATGAAGGGGGCTGCTAATGCAAGACTCAGATCAGAATGCATGGAAGCCCAGGTGGGCTGGTGGAGAACCATGGAGCCCAGGTATGCATGGTGGGAGTTGGTACAAGAAGCACAGGTGGGTGTAGAGATGGGCAGCTTGGCTTGAATCCTGGATGTGCCACTTAGCAGACGAATGGCCCTGGGCATGCATCTCATCCTCTGAGCCACTCTGTGGAGTGAGGGTGAGGATGGCATGCATGCGTGCTCAGTCACTCGATCATGTCTGACTCTTTGGCAATCCCATGGACTGTAGTCCACCAGGTTGCTCTGTCCATGGGATTTCCTAGGCAACAATACTGGAGTGGGTTGCCCTTTCTTTCTCCAGGGACTCTTTCTGACCTGGGGATCAAACCCGTGTCTTCTGCTTGGCAGGCGGATTCTTTACCACTGTAACCCTTGGGAAGCTGAGAATGGCATCAACCTCAAAGTGAAGACTGGATGGGATGATGGGATGGAAAAGCTACAGCCCCCACGTGACAGGTCACTAACAGCCATTATCATGACTATTCCCACTAGTAGAGGAAAGAGCAGGCTCAGCACCCAAGTGAAGGGGCAAAAGGCAGGGGCAGCATTCACAGAAGGGTCCGAGGGCAGATGGTATCAGGAGGAGGGAGCAGCAGAGGCCTCAGCAGGGACAGAGGCAGGAGGCAGAGATTCATCAACTCTCCCTACTTTTATTTTCTGAAACACTCAGATTTCTGAGCCCAACAACAAATGCCCAGTCTGCCTAATTACAAACATTCAAGGGCCAAAGTCTTACTACAAGGAGTAACAGTTGTTCAACTGTCCATGACTCTGAATTCATAGGAACAGTCTAATGTCGGCCACAGCCAGTGGCCCTGGTCTCGTCTGGCTTGCACATGTGTTTCATTTGGCCCACACACTGTTTCAAAAAAAGAGGAATTCACATTTAAAGCTTGGATCCACCACGCTGATGCTTTCAAACTGTGGTGCTGGAGAAGACTGTTGAGGGTCTCTTGGACAGCAAGGAGATCAAAGCAGTCAATCCCTAAAGGAAATCAACCCTCAATATTCACTGGAAGGACTGATGCTGAAGCTCCGATACTTTAGCACCTGATGTGAGGAGCCAAATCATTGGATAAAAACCTGATGTTGAGAAAGATTGAAGGGAAAAGGAGAAGGGGCAGCAGAGGATGAGATGGTTGGATGGCATCACTGACTCAACTGACATGAGTTTGATCAAGCTCCGGGAGATAGTGAAGGACATGGAAGCCTGGTATGCGGCGGCCCATGGGGTCACAAAGAGTCAGATATGACAGAGTGGCTGAACAACCACCACCATGTTAAAAGCAGCCTTTCCAGGGCCTACTGAGAGAAGAGAAGCTCTGACAAAGCTGGGGTTCACATCCCGAGGTGCCCACAGCCTCCTGGGCCCAAGAAGTAGACTTTTCCTTTGAGAGAGACACCTGCTCTCCAAGATGTTGGGGTGCTGTTTGATAACTCTGTGTTTTCTTATACCAATCTCTCTACCTTGACACTCCAACCCTTGCATACTTAGAATTTTTCACTCTTGATTGAAAACAATGGTTGACTGTGGTCCATCTGGGACACTATTTCTTTTGAACTGGGTAAGGTGGTCAATAATATTGATCATTTTGGATACTTTCTGAATTTACCGTAGCCATGCTCAAGAACGCACATGGGCTTACCCTAAGCAAAGCTGATTACTGAGAAGTTTTCCTTAGTTTTTCTCCAGAATTCTTCTCTCAAGTCTTCAGCTTGCTTAGACTAGAATCTGGCATCAGTGTCAGAGTTAGCTTACATTTCTGTTTTTTTACATGGAAGGATCTACATTTCACAGTTCTCCAGGTGTTCTGCCCCATGAATGCTTCTGAGACACACTTGGCCAAAAGTTCTGGTTCAAAAGAATCAAAACTTTCCCAGGCCCTGAGGGAAATCTTTTGATAATAATTCTCTCCGTCTTCACTTGATGAACTGGTGAGGTGATAAAGAGACACACATGAAGAACCCGCCTCTTTGATTAAAACAAATTTTACAAAAAGCAATAAAATGGTAGACAGGGAAGGTATTTGGCCCAGTAGCAAAATCAGCTACTTGCAGAATTTCATTGACCTGAGGACAGCATGTTTTCTTGAATATTTCATAGTGATTATCTGGCAAAATCTCAAAACATTTTTTAATACAAGTTGTCTTTGGTCAATAAATACCAGAACTGAAATGTCCTCGGGGTGGAGATTTATGATGTAAGCACAACAAACACACCTGTAAATCAGGCTGAGAAAGCTGTCAGGTAGCCCACACTGCATTTTCCAGCTCTCAGCAAAGGCCACATGTGTTGGGGGTCCTGGCTGGGCCAGACTCCGATTCATGCTCTTCCTCAAAGAACCCATTTATTCAGTCACAAAGGAATGAACTCTTTTGACTGCATAGATGAGTTTTTCTCTCTCCCATTTGCCTTCACTGGGAATTTGCCCTTTTCCGTTGCTCACAAAACTTCACAAGGGGAGGCGTGTGGTGAACTCGGTTTGCATCCCAGTGGCTGGTGAATTTGGACACGTTTCTTAAATGCTCTTGCAATGCGCATCCTTATGTGATAATTGAGGCTGGTAATGCCTACCTTATAGGTCTGTTATTAGGATTAAATGAGGTAAAGTATGTGAACTGCTTGGTGCAGGGCCTTGCTTATCAGTTCAGTTCAGTTTAGTCGCTCAGTTGTGTCCAACTCTTTGCGACCCCATGGACTGCAAGGGGTCCCACCAGGCCTCCCTGTCCATCACCAACTCCTGGAGCTTGCTCAAACTCATGTCCATTGAGTTGGTGATGCCATCCAACCTTCTCGTCCTCTGTCATTCCCTTCTTCTCCCACCTTGTTTATGGAAAGCATCTAATACAGTTTCATTTTTATGATCAATCTGAATTATGAGTGTGACAATATGCATCTTCTATAAATCGCCCTTAGTCTTTACAGAGGTGGTAATTCAAGGGACAGTGTAGATGACTATCCAAAATAAGTAGTCTCCATCCTCTTCACTCCCTTCCTCTCCCCCCGCCCCCTCATCTCTTTGACTTTCTGCCCTTCCTGCCTTTCTATGGCTGAAGATGCCCTAATCATCTTAAACGATTCCCTGTGTTCAGTTACCATCTACATGTGCTGATGATCCCAAATGTGTGTCTCCCCAACCCTCCCTTTTGGATTCCCAGTATCCACGTCTAGAAAGATCATCCACCTGATATTCTGCTAAGGGGTCTCAGACTCAACACTTTCCAGACCTCCCACCCCCGCCCCACAGCTCAATCTTTCCTCCCTGATTCAACAATTCATTGCAGCCGCTAACCTTCCCTGGGCAACACGGAGGAGGCTAAGGAGGCATAAGGGAGAGTCTGACAAAGTTCTGAGCTTGTGGAGCTCACACCTGGTGGGTCAGGAGCCTTTGATTCTGGTGAAGTGTCACCAACAATGTACAGGTCGCCCTGGTCCAATATCTGGGAGTCCACTCGGATGCCTTCCTCCCTTGCATGCAAGCTTCCACCACGTCCTGTGGATTTTGCTTCCTGAGTACCTTTCACTTCTGCTTCTTCCTCTAGTTCTATGGCCTCCAACCTATTTAAAACCACTCTCATCTGTCACCTGGATGGTGCAGCAGACAACCCTTTCCTGGAACCCTGCATTCCCCCCAACCGTCTCCTGCAGAGCAGTCAGGGTAGCTTTACATACACAAGCTTAAAACTCTCCAGCTTAAAACTCTCTGCTGACTCCCCATGGATCTCAGCTAAAACCCAACATTTTATAGGGCCCTGCCCACCCAGACTCCGGCCTACATCCCCATCACCTTGTGTTTCCAGCTTTTCTCGTCCTCCCGTTCTGTATTAAGCTTCTCTGCCATGCTGTGATCTCCTTGACCTCCCAATCTTTCTTCCAATTGTTTCCTCTGACCTCTCCCAATCTGCTTGTTCCCAGGTCTCTACTGAAACAGAACTTTTTGGGGGAAGTGTCCTTATATGCCTACCTTTGATGTGCCATCCTGGGTCTTCTTTATAAGCTCTTGGCCACTTGAAATCATTCAACTAATTCCAAGGTGCAATTAATTCCAGGGCTGATGTTTTCCTTTGCACATGGCCCAGAAAAACAAAACAAAACAAAACAACACAACAACAACATGTGAACATGCAAATCCCTGGGTATCCTCAGACTTAACCAGAATTCCTAGGAAAATAGGGTCTGGAGATGTATATTTTTAACAAGCTTCACTGATGATTCTCAAGCACAACAAAATTGGAGCTCTGTTGCCATGAATGCTTGGCCCACAAAACAGGAGAGGACTTCTTGCTCCTGGCCCAACCGGACAGAGAGATGGGAGTGCCTCATGAGAAGTTCATGGCTGAGGCACAAACTCTCAGAATACCCTAGGAAGCCTCTAACCATCTCAGGTCCTCAGCTCTTACTGCACAGCTCAGATTTCCAGCTTCCCCCTGACCACTTGACAAGCACATATTTCACAACAAGTGGAGAATTTTCTAGAACTGTCAGCAGGAGCAGACTTTCTATTTCCTATCCCGGGGGGTCTGCCACATAGATTACTCTGCTCCGGCACTCTCCTGACACATGCATAAGCCTCTCTGACAATAAAAACCCCGTTATCCAAAGTTATGGGGATGGAGAGCCGAATGGAGAAGGCCAGTATTTATCTCTGAGATCTGACTTCCTTCAAGGATATTTTCATCTGTGACATCTCTTCCACTGCTCTTTTAAACAGCTGCTTAAATCTTGGTGTCACTCAAAGAGCAGAGGTTGTCAAACCAGACCTTATTTGGTAATTCCGTGGCCCTACCTACATTTCTTTAACTTTTCTGGAATTCAGATTCCTTTTCTGTTAAAAAAAAAAAAAAGGCAGAATGCTCACCTGGAGAGGGGTTGACATTCGTAAAAGGGCTGGGCACAGGGAGGCCTCCTGGGAATGTGGACCTTTTTCTCCTTGCCTCTCCGTGGAGTGCACGTCAATCTTCGGTTTCCAAACTGACCAGTGCTCCTCTGATGCCAAAGCCACCTCTGCTCTCAGCTTTTAAATTGTATTATTGTCATGGGTGAACCAGACAGTAACCATTCTTGCTTTGGTAAAGGACCCTAACTAAGTTTTATTTCATACTTTTTCTAGGCTTCCCCAGTGGCTCAGCAGTAAAGAATCTACCTGCCATGCCGGAGACCCAGTTTTGATCCCCGGGTCAGGAAGACACCGTGGAGGAGGGCATGGCAACCCATTCCAGTATTCTTGTCTGGAAAACCCATGGACAGAGGAGCCTGGTGTGCTACATCATGGGTTTGCAAAGAGTCAGACACGACTGAAGCAACTGAGCATGCATACATACTTTTTCCGAGATTGACAGAACACGTGGCCTCACTTTTCAAAGGAGGAAATCCAGAGACTGGGAAATGTCAGGTTTTTCCTCTCATCAGTCATCTGGATTCGGACTTTGACTCTGCCACTTACTAGCTATGTGATGTGGGAATAACCTCCACACCTCCACCAAAACCGCAATGCATCTGCTGCGGGGCCCCTGTCTAAGGGCTTGTGGTCCTTTTCCTTCCCTTCACATTATGATCATGATCTTTATTTTACAGATGAGGAAATTCAGACACGCTATTTCAGACAGCATGAAGTAAGCCTATTGTCCTGTTGTCCTGGATCCCGTTGCTGGGAATGGTCTTGGGACAGGGGAGTCAAGCATGGAATTGTCATTCAGGACCAGCATGGCTGCGTTTCCTAAGCCTAAGAGCCAGAAGTAGGGGTGATTGGAGTTAGCACCACATGGGGATGGACACATGGGGGTGGAGTGGACAGTGGAGCAAGGCAGTGCAGGTAAAATGCTTAGCCAGAGCTGGCCTTGTGAGTGTCAGGATGTGCTGTTTGTTACATTCATGGTAAGGCGGTACTTGGAGCCTCACCGGAAGTCTCCTGTCACCATACTGGCTGTGGCCCTGCTTACACAGCCTGGCTGAGTCCACTTATGTGCTTCAAACTGGCCACAGGCTCTTTCTGATGCCCCCATCAGAAAGTGGTTACGGAGGTTCTAGTGGTGCCAGCTCCCACTGATGGCCATGGGCTTCCATGTCTTGGTTAGGAAAGCTCTGGAGAGAGGGTGCTTGGTGAAAGGACTGGCCTTGGCATGTCTGCCTGATGTGGGCACAGAGTGGGGAGCCAGGCCCTGGAGCCGCCCCTCTCCTGCTGTTCATTCCTCCCAGGTCCCTACCGCGTGTGGGCCTTTTGTAGGACTGGGTCTCTGTCTTCTTCGTCCTGGCCCATTCCTCATCAACCCTCACCTGGGCTCATTTGGAAGCCTCCCAGATCATCCTCTTTACTGAGATACCAGACCAGCAGTCAGCAAACCACAGCCAGTGACTGAACCCAGCCCTGGGCCTATTTTTATGGCCCTCAAGCTAAAAATATTCTTACATTTGTTAACGGCTTATAAAAACCAATGAACCAAACAAATAATGAAAACAAATAAGGATGTGCAATGAGGACCACGAAGCCTAAGTTATTTACGATCTGGCTTTTTATGGATACCACTTGCTGAGGCTGTTCTGGACCATTCTTAGCTCTGGAACAGTTCCATCTTCCTCTAGTTCCGAGGGCCCCTTCCCCATCCAACTCAACACATCGTGTCACCACCCTGCTCAAAGCTCTTTATTTATTTATTTATTTTTTGAGAAATCAGAAGTTTTTATTTTTATTTATTTATTTTCTTAAATTTTATTTTATTTAACTTTACAATATTGTATTGGTTTTGCCATATATCAAAATGAATCTGCCACAGGTATACATGTGTTCCCCATCCTGAGCCCTCCTCCCTCCTCGCTCCCCATACCATCCCTCTGGGTCGTCCCAGTGCACCAGCCCCAAGCATCCAGTATCGTGCATCGAACCTAGACTGGCGACTCGTTTCATATATGATATTATACATATTTCAATGCCATTCTTCCAAGTCATCCCACCCTCTCCCTCTCCCACAGAGTCCAAAAGACTGTTCTATACATCAGTGTCTCTTCTGCTATCTCGTATACAGGGTTATTGTTACCATCTTTCTAAATTCCATATATATGCATTAGTATACTGTATTGGTGTTTTTCTTTCTGGCTTACTTCACTCTGTATAGTAGGCTCCAGTTTCATCCACCTCATTAGAACTGATTCAAATGTATTCTTTTTAATGGCTGAGTAATACTCCATTGTGTATATGTACCACAGCTTTCTTATCCATTCATCTGCCGATGGACATCTAGGTTGCTTCCGTGTCCTGGCTATTATAAACTCTTTAAAACACACTGCTTGTAAGCAAGTCACCCTGGAAGCTGTCTAACAAAATCTGGGTTCGAATCCCAACCCCTTCCAAGCCTCAGTTTCCTCATCTGAGCAATGGGGTCATGGTGCCAGCCACAGGGTCACGAAGACTGTGAGATGTGCAAATGCCTCCTGGCTGCAAAGCACAACTGCATGTGTAAGATGATTTTATAACTCTTTCATCCATGGGGCAGCATCTATACTACAGAGCCTACTTTAAAGCCTGTCCCCTGGGGCAGGGGTGAGGCCTTTCCTTTTCCACCTGTTTCCTGTGGTCCCCATATGATATCCTCCCCATGGAGCGTTACCTTCATGCTGCCTTGGTTGACAGGTTTCTCCCTGTGTCCTCTTGCTGCTGAGTCCTACCTGATCATCAAGGTTCACATGTGCTGGGATGTGCCTATGTGTGTGGTTCCCGGAATCTGTGGGGACATTTGGAGAAAAGGAGATTGTGACAGAGTGTTCCCAGCTCAGAGGAATTGTGCTCCAGGCCCACGAAGCAGTTAACCATTTCAATCTGTGCACCAGTCTTAAATCTTCTCCTCCCTTTCGTTTCCCTTCATTTTCTTTCCAACACTCCAGCATGACACAGTGCCTGCTGTGCAGTAAAAATATTTTGGCTGTCTCCCTCTTAAAAACTTTCTAAAAATACACAGAGGCATCTCGCAGGCGCACATGGCTCGCTTTGACGGTTGCCTTCCAGGTGACGAAAACACAACCCAAGCGCGCGTCACTCGTCGGGACCAGCGTGGACAACTCCTGGCTCAGCCTTGCAGACAAGATGCTAGGGAAGTGGCGGTCATGTCTGACATGAAACAAAAATGCACTCTCCTGGCCATTCGAAATATGCAGAACTCTTGTTTATTTGTAGAAATCAGAAGGAAAGAATGTGCCTTAAATGTAAGTAGAATGTGATTCGGGCTTCCCTGGTGGCTCAGACAGTAAAGAATCCACCTGTAATGCATGAGACTCGGTTTTGATCCCTGGGTTGGGCAGATTCCCCTGGAGAAGGGAATGGCAACACACTCCAGTATTCTTACCTCCATGGACAGAGGAGCCTGGCGGGCTGCAGTCCATGAGGTCACAAAGATTCGGACACAACTGAGTGACTGACACACTTTTACACATACAGAATGTGATTCACCTCTTTTGTGTTGTAAGATCTGCTCAAGGGAAATAAGAAGCTCTGAAACGCTTCAACTTTCCCTTCTTTACAGACCTAAATTACTTGCCTGGACTTGGTTAAACTTTTCTTTCACTGATGGAGGCACCATACAGCCCTGAAGACCACTGAGCAGAGAGCCAGGGAAAAGGTTCTGACTGCCACCTGCCACTAACCTTGGACAAGTCATGGGTTGTCTCAGAACTTCAGTCACTTTTTCTTAACATTGTGTGTGGTAGTCACTCTGCTGCTGCTGCTGCTAAGTCGCTTCAGTCGTGTCCGACTCTGTGCAACCCCTTAGACGGCAGCCTACCAGGCTTTCCGTCCCTGGGATTCTCCAGGCAAGAAGACTGGAGTTGGTTGCCATTTCCTTCTCCACTAAACATTTCCTTCTCCACTAAATAAATGACCTATCAGACCCATTCAGCTCTAAAATTCAATGATCTATTTTTTCTGTTCAATCTCTCCATTGTATCTGACTCTTTATGACTCCTTAGACGGCAGCACACCAGGCTTCCCTGTCCCTTACCATCTCCTGGACTTTTGCTCAAACTCATGTTCATTGATTTGGTGATGTCCTGCCATCTCATCCTCTGTCATCCACTTCTCCTCCTCTGTCATCCACTTCTCCTCCTGCCCTCAATCTTTCCTAACATCAGGGTCTTTTCCAATGAGTTGGCTTTTCACATCAAGTGGCCAACATATCAGAGCTTCAGCATGATATATTAGCTGTCTAATATTTAAGATATAGTATCTAAACTGCCATGATTTTTTGGATATCTAATATTTAAAACATAATGTGGGTCTAGAAAATAAGAGCCTTTCTTTTATTGCCAGTAGTTACAACTTTGCAAGCTGATGCATATGATTTTCATTCAATGTCCTCTTCACCATGGGGCGAGTGCTGTGGCTATAGCAGTGTGTATTTATACGCTGATCTCTGTGTGTTAGAAGTTTATAACATGCCATTGTGGTTGATATCATTCCCATTTCACAGAGGATGCGAACTGAGGCTAAATGAAGTTGAAATTAATATTCACATTCATATCTATGATATGAGCCCATTCTAATCAAAGGGCCCCAGTCTCATTGAGCAGTCCCACAGCAGGCAATCAAATAATTTGTCTTTCAGGACATTCAGAGGTATGAAGCATTCTTAGTTTTGATACATTATTAAGTGAAAGTGAAAGTGTTAGTTGCTCAGTAGTGTTTGACTCTGGGAACTCATGGACTATAGCCCACCAAGCTCCTCACTCCATGGAATTCTTCAGGCAAGAATACTGGAGTGGGTTGCCATTTCCTTCTCCAGGGGGATCTTCCCAACCCAGGGATTGAACCCAGGTCTCTGGCATTGCAGGTGTATTCTTTACCATGTGAGCCACCAGGGAAGCATTATTAAATAAGGTAAGCCTATTTTTTTGATTTAGGTCATACCTGAATGGTCTAGTGGTTTTCTCTACTTTCTTCAAGTTAAGTCTGAATTTGGCAATAAGGAGTTCATGATCTGAGCCACAGTCAGCTCTTGGTCTTATTTTTGTTGACTGTATAGAGCTTCTCCATCTTTGGCTGCAAAGAATATAATCAATCTGATTTTGGTGTTGACCACTTGGTGATGTCCATGTGTAGAGTCTTCTCTTGTGTTGTTGGAAGGGGGTGTTTGCTATGACCAGTGCATTTTCTTGGCAAAACTCTATTAGTCTTTGCCCTGCTTCATTCCAAGGCCAAATTTTTCTGTTATTTCAGGTGTTTCTTGACTTCCTACTTTTGCATCCCAGTCCCTTATAATGAAAAGGACATCTTTTTTGGGTATTGGTTCTAAAAGGTCTTATAGGTCTTCATAGAACCGTTCAATTTCAGCTTCTTCAGCATTACTGTTCGGGGCATAAACTTGGACTACTGTGATATTGAATGGTTTGCCTTGGAAATGAACAGAGATAATTCTCACTTACTCCTTGGAAGGAAAGTTATGACCAACCTAGATAGCATGTTCAAAAGCAGAGACATTACTCTGCCAACAAAGGTCCGTCTAGTCAAGGCTATGGTTTTTCCAGTGGTCATGTATGGATGTGAGAGTTGGACTGTGAAGAAAGCTGAGTGCCAAGGAATTGATGCTTTTGAACTGTGGTGTTGGAGAAGACTCTTGAGAGTCCCTTGGACTGCAAGGAGATCCAACCAGTCCATTCTGAAGGAGATCAGCCCTGGGATTTCTTTGGAAGGAATGATGCTAAAGCTGAAACTCCAGTACTTTGGCCACCTCATGCGAAGAGTTGACTCATTGGAAAAGACTCTGATGCTGGGAAGGATTGGGGGCAGGAGGAAAAGAGGACAACAGAGAATGAGATGGCTGGATGGCATCACTGACTCGATGGATGTGAGTCAGAGTGAACTCTGGGAGTTGGTGATGGACAGGGAGGCCTGGCGTGCTGCGATTCATGGGGTTGCAAAGAGTCGGACACGACTGAGCAACTGATCTGAACTGAACTGAAGCCTATTTTGGATCACAATTATTTCAATATATTACTTCCTATGATGTCTTAGTATTGTCTTAAAGTTTCTTGCTTATTCTGTGCCTAAAATAGCCTCATTTAAGAATCTTAGATAATTCAGTCTTTTCACAAAATCAAGATTCTTTAATGTATGCCCTGATTCACTCATTCTTGTATATCTTTGTTACCATATTAGGCTTTCATAATCAATGCATTTTGGAAATATGAGATTAAACAAAATTACATCAGTGTCTTTACAGTAGGGCTTTTCAAAGCCCACGATACAGATATATTTTTGGAATATCTAAGTGGGTGTATAACTTGTTGCTTTTCCCAAAGTTATTTCACCCTAGAACACTTCGATCGTTGCACTGGCATCCACAAAAAAATCAGTGCTACCCCAAATTAATCTGAATTTCTCTCATTGACACTGAATTGGTGGGGCTTGCTACAATGTTAAAAAAGGAATAAAGATTGTTATATTTTAGACACTTTATTGTTTCCAAAGCATTTATCTTTTTTGATTTCAAAAATAATCCTGAGAGATGGTTATGATTACTGGACTGTATTCACATAGCAATGAAAATTTCAGTTCAGGGTGGCATACAGAATAAATGCTTACTTCCCCTCACTTCTGTGAACATGTAGGAAAGTTGGGAAAGTATTGGCAAGGTGTGTTAAGCACACTCGTTGTTCACTTGCTCAGTTATGTCTGACTCTTTGTGATCTCATGGACTGCAGCACGCCAGGCTTTCCTGTCTTTTACTATCTTCTAGACTTTGCTCAGATTCATGTCCATTGAGTTGATGATGCCATCCACCATCTCATCCTCTGTCGCCCCCTTCTCCGGTTGCTCTCAGTCTTCCCTCGCATCAGGGTCTTTTCTAATGAGTCAGCTCTTTGCATCAGGCGGCCGAAGTGCGTGATCTAAAACAAGAACAGAGTCTCCAATACTCCAAATATTCCAATACTGGAATATTTCCTGGGAAGAAGGCACTTGTGCTCAGGAGGATTTGAACCCCTGAGACCCAAGGAAAGAGTCCAATCCCAAGCAAGGGCCTGGATCTCAGCCTTGAGTCCTAGGAAGGGTTGGAACAGTTACTTAATCTGCACTTAGTCTGTGAATCTGCAGGGAGCGCTTAGATTTGCTACCTGACCCCCATCTCTAGACTCCACTCTGCTATCTGTTTACACAAGGGTGTGACTTGTTGCTGCTGCTAAGTCACTTCAGTCGTGTCCGACTCTGTGTGACCCCATAGATGGCAGCCCACTAGGCTCCTCTGTCCCTGGGATTCTCCAGGCAAGAACACTGGAGTGGGTTGCCATTGCCTTCTCCGTTACACTTGACTAGCTGGATTCAAAGGCTGCTTATAAAACCTGTCTTCCATGTAACAAAGTGCTGCTCTAGCACAACCTGAGAACTACCCTGGCCACATTCTACCTCAAAACAAACTTACAGGACTTTATTCTAGTACTGACATTTTACAGTTAATCCAGGGATTCAAGCAATGCCTTCTGCCCATGGCAGGACTGGAGTCACCAAAGGGTAGAGACTGTTCTAAGTTCCACATGGTGCATGAGATCCAAACTCAGACGTGAGCAGAACTCATGACTGGGAGCCATGACAATGCATGAGAGTCCCAGGAGGCAAGGAAGAGAAATTCCCCAGGATGACGATGACCACACAGCCAAGAATTGCAAACACTGAAGGAAGCTGAAGTCCATGGGAAAAAAACATTCAGGGAGTGGAAGAATACTCACCTGATGAAAAGATCACAAGGACATCTGAAAAGAAATTTAAAGTATTTTTCACATCCTGAAAAATAAAGGCGACAAAGCAGTCATAAGAGAAGGAAAGAAGGCCATGGAGTAAAAGAGACTTTGAAATACTAGCAGGAATTTCCGATGGAAAAAGCAATGATAACTTTCTTGTGTAAAAACATATTTTTTAAAGATAAAACATCCCTTACAAGATGTGCTTAACAAAGAAAGATCCAACATCATAACAGTACAAAGAGACAACAATCTTGAGAAGTTGAAACAGAGAAGATGACCTGGCCAGAAGCTACAATGTCTCTCCAGTTCTAGGAGAAGAGACCAGACAGGACAGGATGCTGGGCACAAATGAGGAATATTGAAGATGTGCTGTAAAGATATTCCAATAACTGGCTGGTGTCATCCAGAAAAGCCTCCAAACACGACAGGTAAAAAGAAAACCCTATGATATATCTGAGCAAATAAAAAAAAATGGAATTCTTACAAATGAGTGAAGATCACACAGATATCAGACTTCTCATCAGTAGTACCGATTCTAGATGAATAACTAAGTAAAATATCCAAAGAGAAAATAGAAGCTCTCTGCCAAGAATTCTTTCCTCTTCCTAAGAAGTTATCAAGAGTGAGGATAACATGAAAATAAAGACATGTAATAATATGCACAAACTAGGCAGTTGACCACAGACCTTCTCTGGCAGAACAAGATGCCCTGGAGTGAAGGTCAATTCATGATGGCCAAACCCACCCACCACCTGGTTTTGTATGCTCTGTGGGCTAAGAGTGGATTTTACATTTTTAAATGACTGAAAGGAAATCAGAAGACAAATAAAATTTTCACACAGGGAAATGATATAGAATGCACATGTCAGTGTCCGTAAAGTTGCATTCACTGGGACACAACCACGCCCATTTTTTTATGTGGTGTCTGTGGCTGCTCTCAAGCTACAGAAACACAAGTTCTGAGTTCTTGTGACAGAGACCACATGGCCTGCAGAGCCTAAAATAGTGATTATATGTTTCCTTACAGAAAAGGTTTTCACACCCTGCTGTAGCAAGAAAAAATAGTCACCCAGGAAAAAGGAAGCAGAT
Organism: Bos indicus; assembly: GCF_029378745.1. Lineage (NCBI taxonomy): Eukaryota > Metazoa > Chordata > Mammalia > Artiodactyla > Bovidae > Bos > Bos indicus. The sequence continues at coordinate 63,746,363 of NC_091780.1, read as the reverse complement.
GAAAAAATGAGAGTAAAAATATAATCAATGACTGTTTTCAGAAATGTGAGATATAAATAATACTATTAACTAATAATCACAGTATGCATGCTAAGTCACTTCAGTCATGTCCAACTCTTCATGACCCCATGGACCTTAGACCACCAGGCTCCTCTGCCCATGCGATTCTCCCAGAAAGAAGATTGGAGTGGGTTGCCATGTCCTTCTCCAAGGGATCTTCCTGACCCAGGGATTGAACCCAGGTCTCTTACATCCCCTGCACTGGCAGGAGGGTACTTTCCCCCTTGTGCCACCTGAGAAGCCCCAATAATCATAGTATAATAATTATTACTCAAAAAATCCAAAATGTGTAAAACCATATGGAACTAAATTTCAGGTGAAAATGTAATGGGGTAGGGGCCTGGGAAAAAACCAAATGATCAATGCAGATTCTCTTGCTTATGACAGTGGAGGTACTGATGATAGTCGTCTTTCAGAGAAAAAAACTAGTATGTATATTGAAATTTTTGAGACATTAAAAAATAAAGAGAATGTATAATTCCTAAATTAGTAGCAGCACAACCAAAAAGCACTGAAGAAGCCTCGATCACCTAATGGAAGGAGAGAATGGGGAAAAATAAGAAAATAAAAAGCACAGTAGAAAGTGTACAGAAGGCAGAAATAAGCCCCACATTTGAGTAATGCCAATATGAAACAAGTTAAACTCACCAAAGACAGACCCACCAAAAATGACAAAATGCTGTTTGCAAGAGATCTAGCTAAACGAAGAACTCCAAAGGCCGAAAATGGATGGCTAAAAAAAAAAAGTGAACCTATTTACAAAATAGAAATAGACCAAAAGACATGGAAAACGGACAATGTTACTGAACGGGAAAGGCGAGGAGGCTAGATTAAGAGTTTGGAATTAACATATACACACTACTATATATAAAATAAATAAACAGCAAGGTCCTACTTTAGAGCACAAGGAACTATACTCAGTACTTTTAATAACCTCTAAAGGGAAAAAAATCTGAAAAAGAATATAAGTATATGTATATTCTCTATCAGGGCTTTCCTGGTAGCTCAGCAGTAAAGAATCTGCCTATCAGTGCAGAAGATTCAGGTTCAATCCCTGGGTAGAGAAGATCCCTGAAGAAGGAAATGGAAACCTACTCCAGTATTGTTGCATGGGAAATCCCATGGGTAGAGCAGCCTGGCAGACTATAGTCCATGGGGTTGCGAAGAGTAGTCAGACATGACTGAGCAACTAAACAATGACAACTAGACACACACATACACACCACACCACACCACACCACACCACACCACACGTGTGTATGTGTGTTGTAAAATGGCCCAGCCACTGCAGAAACCAGAATGGCAGTTGCTCAACAAATTAAATGTAGAATTCCCATAAAATGCAGCAGGGAATTATCATTATCAGAATCATTAAGACATTCTTCTGGGTGTGCACCCAAAAGAGCTGAAGGAAGGTACTTGGATAGATAATCTGTACACCCATATTCAAGGCAGCGTTATTCACAAAGTTGTTCAGCGACTCAGTCGTGTCTGACTCTTTGTGACGCCCTGCAGCACTCCAGGCTTCCCTTTCCTTCACTGTCTCCTGGAGTTTGCTGAAATTCATGTCCACTGAGTTCACAATAGCTGAATGTAGAAAGGACTCAAATGTCCATCAACCAAGGATAAACTGATAAGCAAAATGAAGTAATATTCCATCTATAGAATGATTTTATTCAACCTTTAAAAGGGATGAAATTCTAATATGTACTAAAGCATGGATGATCTTTAAGGACGTTATGCTGAATGAAATAAGTCAGAGGTATAACAACAAATATACATGATTCCACCTACATCAGCCTCCAACAATAAGCAAATTCATAAAGACAGAGAATAGAACAGTGGTTTCCAGGGTCTGGGTGTGGGAGGACAGGAGGAAGTTATTTTTGAGAGTGGAGGGCTTTTTTTTTGGTTTGGGATGATGTAAAGCTCTAGAGGTGGATGGTGATGAGAGTTGCACGGCGATGTCAAAGTACTTACAGCCACTGAATTGTATGCTTAAAATGATTAAGGTGGTAAATTTTACGTTATGTCTATTTTGAATAAAATAACATAAAAACCATATTCCCCGACATCGTTGCAGGTAGGATGTAGGTGAAGGTAGTTTGATGAGGCTTTGAGGAAGGGACCACTCCCCGACCCTGATCAACCTTTCCTGTCTCTCTTTCTCTAGCCCTGTGCACGCTCCCCTGGAACGAGGGGCCATCACTGGGGACTCCCATGTGTTTCCCCTTGGTAGAGCACGAGGCAGGACGTCCGAGGTCCTCACTTGGCTCAGGCGTCCTGGGCCAGACTCTGACATGAAGGCCATATGGTGAGTTGATGCAGATCTGCCTTCCTTTTGTCAGAAATCCTTCATCGTGTCCTGATTTCATGATGTGATTTCGCTGGAATTCAGCAGGAAGAGCAGCACGTTATAGAATTAATTGCATTCAGCTTTAGGGCCTGGGACTAATTGATACGCAGCCCTAAGTGCGTGGAAAGCGGCCGTGCAAGGCGGCTGTGCCAGGCCAGGGGGAGAGACACCTCCCGTGACCACTTCCACTTCTTCCAGACCTTCTCCCTGGCCCTTTCTGAACCAGCTCACCAAGCCATGCTCCCGCTGTTTCCCCCTTTCGAAGGTGATGGATCTTCGGCCCCAGGGGATGGCGAACAGCCCCAGGTGACACACCTCTTAATGGACCACGCTGAGAGCCAAACGCGAACCTGTCTGCTTTGAGTTTCTTTTCTTTCTGGATCTGTTGCGCTCATTCAAAGAAAGTGTCTCCTACACTCTTCCTTAGAATTCTGCTCTTTTGTCCCCAGAGGACTGCTCAGGAGCTTATTCATTATTAGGGGAAGAAAGATGAAAGGGCTGCATTTTTTTTTTTCCCAGGGAGAACTTATACCTGCTGAAAAGCTTCCCAGCTGATGGACGTTTGGGGCTGCCAGCCCTCCGCTTGCTCCTGAAATCAACCTGTTTCCTAGCATCTGGCTCCATCCTTCATGGGAGGCTCCAGACTTTCTGGAAGAACAGGGAGCTTTTGTCTGAAATTTTTGGTGCCCCTTAAATTACAGAGCTCTGGGCCCCTTTCTTCTCTCCTTTTTAATTGCCTGGATGAATCTTAACTGTCCCCTGAAATTCTCTAACAATCTTCATCAATTATGAAATACACATTTACTGAAGAAAAGCAATTCTGTTCAAAGCACTGTGCTATTCATGGGGACCATGAATAACCAAGTCTTGGTTCTCCACCAACTCACAGTCTAGTAGCAAGTGTGATGTATAAACAGATAGTGATGATTAATGTTTATTAGAGGCTTACTATTACATATATTGCCATTTCATCTTTTACACACTGTAACCTCATTTAATCCTCCAAACAAATACCTGGACAAGGAAGGTGTTATTATCAGACCATTTTAGGGATGTGGGAGTTTCAGATCAGAGAGTGGGGAGGTATAGATGGGGTCCCTTCTTTATCCAGGGATGGCAAAGGCCACACTCTTACAGTGGGTGATGACATCACTTGCATTAGGAAGTGATGCTCACTTGCTTCAAGGATGAAGGAGGGTGGTATTAACTCTGCCGCTTAGAACAGGGTAGAAACTAAACTTAAGTTTGCAGGACGAATCAGAGTTCACTGGGGAGTGGAGGAAACAAAGACCCACAGTCCCTGTGCAGAGCATTAAGCTAGCACAAGTGCAAATAGTCTAGCATTGCTAAAGCCTTTAGCAATTCTGGAGGGCAAGTGGGATGCAGAGAGCAAGGGCCAGGCATTGAGGGTGGGAAGTGAGTGGGACCAGGCCTGGGGGGTCTTGCAAGTCTTTCTAAAGAGCTTGGGTATCTTCCTGTGGGAGACAGAAGATTCAGATATATTTTCAGCAGGAGCTGATGTGATGGAAAACGCATATGGAGCTGTTTTCGGGGGCCAGGCACATAGTAGGTGCTCAATTCCTGCCTGTGAAACAAACCGATTTGCTCTGGATGCATTTCTGAGTTTCCGGTTTAGATTGTTCATTAACACAAAGAACTAAACTGCAGTAAAAGCCAACAATATGTCTATTACATGCCCATGTCTGTTTTAGACCATTCATGGAATAATTATCAGGATGGCTAACAATGGATGATTTATTATAAATATCAGCTTTGCTGCTTGTTAGTTCAGAACCAAAATATTTGCCCATTTCCATCCCAAAGGGAGAAATCTTGTTAGTTTCTTCCCCATGTTATAACTATGAAATTAAATTAAATGAACTGAATGAAATGCATGGGGGTAAATAAACTATTTAATTTAATTCACACGATGAAGAATAATCCTGAATACATCTATAGTTGGCTAAATAAACCAATTAACTCTTTTTTCTTTAGACAGCGCAAGCCAACAGTGCAGCCAGGACAAAAGAATAAAAGAGGAAAAAACGTGTCTTAATTAGATGTAATCCGAATGTTTCTTGGGCCACTACTCTGACTTCTGGCCCGTTCACCACCTTGCCTGATTCTGACGTGGGCTTCAGGTTTGTCTCTTTCTTTTCTTCCAGTGTTTTTTTGTTTGTTTGTTTTTAAATCATAAATTGAGAGACAAGGCTATGGAGTCAAGTGGACCAAGGCTTAAATGCGTGGCTGGGCAATCTCAGGCAGGTTATGCAACCTCTCAGCGTCTTCATCTCTAAAATGGGGATAATCACAGTGACTATCTCCTGGCTGAGGATGAAACGAGGCAGTGATGTCAAGGCGTAGCCCAGTGCCTGGTGCCTGAGCACTGCATCCTTCCTGGGGTTTCCTGCTGGCTTGCATTCTCACCTGCCTGGGACGATGGAGATGCCCTACTCGGAGAGTCAGGGGAACTGAATTCTTTCAGCCACTCTTACCTGAGTACCTACTATGTTCCTGGCTTTTGACCCGAGGTTGGAAGCTGATAGGTAAAGTAAGTCCTCTGCAGGCAAACCTTCAAGTTGTGAACTTTCACAGATGCAAACATGTGTTTACATACCCAAGCATGTACTTTGGTTCTCGTGCCACGCATGTGTATCCTCTGCAAGTGGAACACGCTGTATAGAATACAGCAGTGCAGTAGCTTTATTTCCAGCCCGGCAGGTCCAGAAGCAAGAAAAAGTGGCAGTGATGCAGCTGGTACTGCCGTACTTTTCAAAGTACTGTATTGTGAGATTAAAAGTGTTTCGCTTCCAAGATCAGACGCATCCAGGGTGGTATCGCCACGGGAAACCAGGGCTTGGTAACAACCTAGAGGGGTGGGATGGAGAAGGAATTGGGAAAGATGGAGAAAGATGTTCACGTGCGAGGGGACATAGGCAGACCTATGGCTGATTCATGTCGATGTTTGGTAGAGACCAACACAATACTGTAAAGCAATTACCATTCAGGTAGAAATCAATTTTAAAAAATTAAAAAAAGATTAAAGTTGTTTTTTTGTGTTTGTTTTTATGTCTTATTTGTGTGAAAAGTATTACAAGCCTATTAGAGTACAGTACTGTATAGCTGATCATGTTAGTTGATCATACGAACAAACTGGACCTATGAATGTGCTCTCAAAACGGAACACCTTCACACGTAGGTGACTTACTGTATATGAATGACATCCCCCGGGGCTGCTCTGCAGGATTCTACAGTCTAGCAGATAAACCAAGGGTGGGTCTACACATATAGAAGAATTAGAATTACACAGAACATGCTGAATGGGACTTCACAGTTTAGCCAGACTCTATCAGTGTCTTGGTTCCTAGAACTCGGTGACAGTGAGGGTCTCAGGAAACTGGTATACAGTCTCCGACAGCATTTTCAAGCCCAATAAACCCGATCTCTGTCTCTACCTGGCTCTGATTCTTGTAACTGAAACTGATTCAGAGTAGCTGGGGGCTGGGGTGGTACTAAGTGCTGCTTCCAGTTGGCCAGGGGTCAGTATCAGCAGAGGGGAGAGCGAGAGAGGGTCTGCAGCCAGCAGAGGCATCCTGGACAATGTCAGGATCCCAGGTCAGTCCACGTGTTGCATGGAACTTATCCCTCCTGGGGCCTCAGTTTCTACATCTGTGAATGGGGATGCAAGGAGTTTCCCTCCAATTCTGAGACTCTTTAGGGAGAAATTCTTGAGCAATGAGTGCAGGCAGCTCTGTTCCCCAGAGAAATGAAGCTAATTATGCATTTTTCAGACAGCATACTTTGTGCGCACAACAGCTCTGTGAACTGAAGTTGATGCTGAGTGAACGGGAGAGGGGCTGAGCCCAAGGAGCCCACCATCCAATGGGCCACAAAGAAATACAGCAATACTCATGGAAGATTGGACAAGTGCCAAGGTCATCAAGGACATGAACAGATCAAGGAGGTGCAAAGCATCATGTCATCTGGCACACAATCTAGGCTGTGAGACGCAAGCTGTTGATGCTGCTGAAACCGAAGGATATGCCGTAGAGGCCTGGTCAAATTAAGAAGGGCATTCTAAGTTTTTTTTTTTATTATTATTATTTTTTAAAGTTTTATTTTATATTGGAGTATAGTTGATTTACAATATTGTGTTAGTTTCAGGTATACAGCAAAGTGATTCAGTTGTATGGTGGTTTAGTTTTTAAGTTGTGTTCGACTCTTTGTGACCCCTTGGACTTTAGACCTCCAGGCTCCTCTGTCCATGGGATTTCCCAGGCAAGAATACTGAAGTGGGCTGCCATTTCCTTCTCCAGGGGATCTTCCCCAGCCAGGGACCAAAGCTCATGCATTACAAGCAGATTCTTTATCAACTGAGCCATCAGGGAAATCCTCAATTGTATATATTCATACATCTATTTTTTTTTCAGATTTCTTTTCTCATATAGGTTACTGCAGAATATTGAGTAGAGTTCCCTGTACTATACACTAGGTCCTTGCTGATTATCTATTTTACATATAGTAGTGTGTAGACATTCTAAGTTTTGTTAAGAAATTGGAACTGGGTCCTCCCGGTACAGGGTGACCTTAAGGGTGAATAGAAATTGTAGTCATGCAGAAAAGGAATCAAGAGAACTGAGAATATAAAATCTTTAGGATGCTGGGAATGCAGGAGAGGGAGAGAAGGGTACACTTTCTGTCTTGAGCCCTTGTGGTGGAGGGTACCCAAACCACAGGGGATGGGAAACTCAGGAGGTGAGAGCTTCCAGTTTGGAGCTGCAGGTGTGAGGAGCTGGGCAGCTTTCGGAAGGGAAGGGTATAAGATGGAGATCCAGAGCTCAGAGAGAGGGGTTTCAGGATGGAAGATGCAGACTTGGACTCTAAGAGCCCCAAAATAGCAAGGAAGGAGAGGAGCAGAGCCAACAGCACTTGGTGCTTCATCAGACGAGCAAACCGTCTCTCCCTGTCCCCACACTCTGCTGTCATCTAGCCACCCCATGTGGCACCAGTCCTCCCAGCCTCAGCGAGAAAAGGGCCAATCAGAGTCTGTTCCCCTCCCTCGGTTTAAGCCTCTGTCTTCAAACAGAGAAGAAAATCCATGACAGGGGAGGACACAGCATTTGACTGATCATCCCTCCCAAACTACCCTATGTAGATGTTCTTCTTTTCCCAAGCTCCCTTAGTTCCACGAGGATGTTAATGACAGCTTGTCAAGTGAACTTCTTCAGAAGAGCCCAGCCTCAGAATGCAAAGCACAGCTACTAAGCTCGGGGTCCCTAGCGACTTCCACTGCCTGGTGCCCTCGAGGGAAGACGAGGAATAGTAAGGGTCTGGGGCCATCCCAGGAAGGTGGGCTTCCCTGGTGGGTCAGTAGGTAAAGAACCTACCTGCAATACAGGAGACCCGGGTTTTATACTTGGCTCAGGAAGATCCCTGAAGGAGGAAATTGCAACGACTCCAGTATCCTAGCCTAGGAAATCCCACGGACAGAGGAGTCTCGTGGGTTACAGTCCATGTGGTCATAAAGAGTCTGCCACGACTTAGTGACTAAACTACTATCCCAAGAAGGCCGCAAATGGCATTCTGAACATCCCCACCAGAATATATTTACTCAGAAATTATTGTATGTTTCTTTGCTTTTTCTTTTTTCCTTTTTTTAAAAATTTTATTTTATTTTTAAACTTTATATAATTGTATTAGTTTTGCCAAATATCAAAATGAGTCCGCCACAGGTATACATGTGTTCCCCATCCTGAACCCTCTTCCCTCCTCCCTCCCCATACCATCCTTCTGGGTCGTCCCAGTGCACCAGCCCCAAGCATCCAGTATCGTGCATCGAACCTGGACTGGCATCTTGTTTCATACATGATATTTTACATGTTTCAATGCCATTCTCCCAAATCTTCCCACCCTCTCCCTCTCCCATAGAGTCCATAAGACTGTTCTATACATCAGTGTCTCTTTTGCTGTCTCGTACCCAGGGTTATTGTTACCATCTTTCTAAATTCCATATATATGCGTTATTATACTGTATTGGTGTTTTTCCTTCTGGCTTACTTCACTCTGTATAATAGGCTCCAGTTTCATCCACCTCATTAGAACTGATTCAAATGTATTCTTTTTAATGGCTGAGTAATACTCCATTGTGTATATGTACCATAGCTTTCTTATCCATTCATCTGCTGATGGACATCTAGGTTGCTTCCATGTCCTGGCTATTATAAACAGTGCTGTGATGAACATTGGGGTACACATGTCTCTTTCCCTTCTGGTTTCCTCAGTGTGTATGCCCAGCAGTGGGATTGCTGGATCATAAGGCTGTTCTATTTCCAGTTTTTTAAGGAATCTCCACACTGTTCTCCATAGTGGCTGTACTAGTTTGCATTCCCACCAACAGTGTAAGAGGGTTCCCTTTTCTCCACACCCTCTCCAGCATTTATTATTTGTAGACTTTTGGATCGCAGCCATTCTGACTGGTGTGAAATGGTACCTTATAGTGGTTTTGATTTACATTTCTCTGATAATGAGTGATGTTGAGCATCTTTTCATGTGTTTTATTTTAAATCAGGGGATTTCTGATTCTTCCTCAGCAACATTCAACAATTCTGAAGGATGCTCGACATAGACCTTAAACCAGCTCTCACTTTGCTCCACCTCCGATTCTGATGTCTTTTCCACCTTATGTTGTGTGAGAGGGGCCTGCTGGCTTGGCCCAGTGAACTGGAGGTTGGGGAGGGCTGGACAAATTGACTCATCACTGCCCCTCCCCATCCCCCCAAGAGCCTCACACAAGTTCCCACAGGTGGCAGGTGTTCCAGCAAGGTTTGCTGGGATAACGTTGTTTCCCCAGAACAAACCTCATTGCTTTTGCCTCTGTGATGACTCTCAGGGGCTCCTAGATTGGGTTGTCAATTTCCAGAGTCCAAGTTTCAAGTACGTGTCTTCAACGTGAGATGATTTTGTGAAAGTTGCAAGAATAAAAGCCTGGGTGCGACGTAAAGACCATTTTACCATTTCTGTGTCTGTGGGTGCTTTTACATCTCTTTCCTTCTAGTTTGCATTTTTAAAGAAAACTTTCTTGTCTTACTTCCTTTTATATCATCCATTTACTTACCTAACCTCACTTAAAGTTTCTGCTTCCTCTATCAGAAATACTGCATAGCAGACTCTGTCTGTCTTGCTCTCCCTGCATCTCCGGGGGTTACTGCACGCCTGCTCCTTAAATGAACTTTGATCAATATTTATTGAATTTACAAAGAACCCACAGTACTTATAGCTGTTACTCTTGGGCTGTGCTATGTACTCCCTTCATTCAGTTCTAAATCTGCACATCATCTCCTCCAGGAAGAACCCTCACTCCACGCGCTGCCCCAGCAGAATCCAGCAGGCTTTGGACCACACCATCCTTGCCTTCTGTGTCCATCTTTACTTCAGCTCCGAATGCACCGTGTTGTGACATCTTGCATGTATACCGGTTTCCTCCATCCCTTCCTCAGAGTGTGGTCAGGGGTTGGTCACATGCTTTTATCCATCCTTCATCCTTAACAGAACATGGTGTGTGAGCAAATGAGTGAGTGAGCAGCCTGTTTGGAATTCAACTTTGGGCAAAACTGGAAAAAAATCTGAAAAGGCTCATGAGCAGGTTGAAGGTTTATTTGGGTTTGGGGGGGATTTCCAGACCTAGTCCACTTGGCATCCTACCAGGATAACAAAGAGATGTTCCCTATTACTCAATTTTCTAAAGGCCCAAGCCTTAGCTACTGAAATAGTTCTCCAAGTTCCTTGATAAACCTCAGTCCAGTCATTTTGGCTTTTTAGCCATTAGTACTTTAGGTCACTGCCCACCATTTCCTTTCATCTTCTATCAAAGATTGATCAATATTCATTGGGTGAGTCTCATATGACTGCAATAAGGTACTTTATAAAGTTAAGAAACATTAATTCTACCCAACACTCAGCATGATGGTTGTTTTATCAGCATAATCCAGGGTTTAAAAAAAGCCCAAAGAACATAAATAATTTGACCATATTCATGAGGTTCATACCTAGTGAATCTGTTCTGTTGTTGACCTAATTCTAAAACACTGTTGTTTCCATTTCAAGAGGCACAGAATCGTGGGGGATGTAGGAAATCTTAGACCTCACCTGGTTCTCACTTTCCACCCAAGGCAAGGATTTCTTAACATTTTCCCCGGAAGGAGCTTTTACTGTCGTCATCTATCTTCTGGTCCTCCTCATCACCACTTTTTTGTCATTGTCATCATCCTTATGACCATCACCGACATGTTCACCTTTTGTGCAGCTACAGTCTCACAGCTTGTAAGTCAGAGGCAAGACATGAACCCAGAACTTCCTTGGCCACTGTGATGCTTTGCCTTGTACTTCTTAGACTGGGAAACTCTTTCCTTCAAAGATGATACATCCTTTGTTCTATCAATGTAACAGACAGAAAGTTCTTTAATTAGTATATAAAGGGACCAATCACTTGAATGACCCTAGTTCCTCTCTGTGGATGAAATTTCAATTTCTCATGTATACTAAAAATTCTCTTTAGATATTTGACAATGATGTTCTGTAGGGCCTTTTTTTTTTTTTAAAATTTTGTGATTATTTTAACCCCTCTTTCCTGAGCCACACCCAGATCCATCTCATCCTTGGGGAAAACATGCTAACACAAAGTATAAACTCTCCTCCAAGATGGGGTCTGAATTGCCAGCCCTTGTAGGCATGAGCATAGTGGGAGTTGCCTGATGATGGCTTATCTGAGCAGTGTTTGCAATGATGACGTGGAAAAACTCTTGATGGTAGAGTCTGTAGGGGTGAAAGGGTGAACAGTCACGTCATGCAGTATGGGCTCACAGATAAAGATGGGGAGACAGGCAGTACCTGGAGAGCAATCCTCTTCATAAAATGTGAATATTGGTGAAGTAGTGTGTGGAGTGAATGGTCGTCCAATTCTCAGATCTCTTGGATCTAGTCTCAGCTCTGCTGTGAACTTGCTGTGTGAATCGGCTAATTCACTTTCCTTCTCTGATCTTCAGATAGACCTTCTTAAAAATGAGAGAGAGATGTAATGATCTTCCTCTTGCTTTCTCTGTAAAACTTCTCTGAATTGAAGAATTCAGAGGGAATGTATAAAGCTACTGGCTTTAAGACAAACCAAATGTTGATTTTGCTTTGAGAAAGAGATAAAGGCCAGATGTGCAAATGATGAGCTGTTCTCCCCTATACATGTGGAAAATAGAAAGAACACCATGCAGTAAGTCTGCCTAAGTGTTTTAAATTTATTTAGAAATACGAGTTGTGATGTAAAAAAGGGGCATAGCCTCTTGAACGGCTAGATCTGAAAAGCAGCTAAAGAACATAACTGAACTTCATCCGTCATTAACTGGTTGGTGTTGTTGTTCAGTTGCTAAGTTGTGTCTGACTCTTTGTGACCCTGTGGACTGCAGCACACCAGGCTTCTCTGTCCTTCACTCTCTCCCTGAGTTTGCTCAAATTCAAATCCACTCTGTTGATAATGCCGTCCAACCATCTTGCCCTCTGCTTCCCCCTTCTCCTCCTGCCCTCAATCTTTCCCAGCATCAGAGTCTTCTCCAGTCAGTTGCCTTTACACATCAGGTGGCCAAAGTACTAGACCTTCAGCTTCGGCATCAGTCCTTCCAATGAATATTCAGGGTTCATTTCCTTTAGGATTGACTTGTTTGATCTCCTTGCTGTCCAAGGGACTCTCAAGAGTCTTCTCTAGTATCAGAATTTGAAATCATCATGCTTTGGCAATCAGCTTTCTTTATGGTCCAACTCTCACATCCACATATGATTACTGGGAAAACCACAGCTTGACTATACAGATTTTTGTTGGCAATGTGATATCTATGCTTTTTAACATGCTGTCTAGGTTTATCTGTCTACTTTGGCTGCCTGATGTGAAGATCTGACTCAGTGGAAAAGACCCTGATGCTGGGAAGATTGAAGGCAGGAGGAGATGGGGATGACAGAGGATGAGATGGTTGGATGGCAACACCGACTGGATGGACGTGAGTTTGAGTAAGCTCTGGGAATTGGTGATGGACAGGGAGCCTGGCATGCTGTAGTCCATGGGATTGCAAAGAGTTGGACAGAACTAAGTGACTGAACTAGGTTTGTCATAACTTTTTTTTTCCAAGGAGCAAGCATCTTTTGATTTCATGGCTGCACCCTCCCTGCACAGTGAATTACCTGATACAGTGTCATTTTGATAACAATTTGAATTTTAAAGGAAATTTCATTGAGTTGGTCAGAATGGTAGGCAAAGAACTAGCTGTTCAGGGCAGTGAACCTCCTCCCAGATACCTGTTCAGTCTCTTCCACTTGGAGAAGCAAGGTTGAGGTCAGTATAAGCTCACATTTACCACACTGGAGTTAAACTTTCACCAGACCATTGGCTTATATTTTAAGACCGATTATTAACATATAGGGTTCATAGTAAAGTAAGTGCTTGTTATATGAACTTAATACTGAAGTGATCACAGCTAATTTATCAGATATTCTTTAAAGAAATTGCAGATTGTATTTTATTATTTACATAACAATCTGATCATGTTCAGCTTCAAACTGCATGAAATATGAAGCTCTCTGGAATGGAAATGATACAGTAGCTATCTGAATCTACATCTTACTTACACCACCTTTGATACTTTGCAGAATAAACTGAAGTGTTCATAAAACCATATAATAAATTTAATAGTTTTTCTCTTTGTCACAACATCAACCAAAAATGGCCAGACTGGTTTCTGCACGCCGGGGTTGGATGGCTGAGTGTAAAACTTGTGCCCTAGGGTGTGTAGGTGATGTTCATTCTGGGGACCTTGATCGCCTTTCCAAGGAGGAGGCAGGCACCCTCCCTTTCCCACTGCTGATCTTGAGGTTTGATGAGAGGTACGTGTGATGACTGACCAGGAAATATATACTATGTACAGTAAGAATATGTTGTGGTCAAAGAGGATGAGCAGTGGTTTTGAGAATAAGTTCCACATTGAAAGTCACAAGGGCGAATCTTTGGATTTTGTTCCAGTCTGGTTTTGCAATAGGATCAAACCTGCTTATTATGAGGAAATCATGTATTCAAGAAGAGTAGAATCAGAGATTAACTTACTCAGTAATTGTTAGTAATTCTAAGCAATATGAAGAGATGTGTGAATTCATACGTATATAACATATTTACTTCCATAAAACATGCCTCTAGTAAGATTTATGTATATTAGACACACGTATAGGTTTGTTTATATCTGTTATGTGGTAACAACTATAATACCAATTTCTCTCAAGATGACAGCTTTTCGGCCCCATTTAAAAATTATTTATTTATTTTTAATTGGAGGATAATTGCTTTACAATATTGTGATGGTTTTTGCCATACATCAAAGTGAATCAGCCATAGATAGGTATACGTATATCCTCTCCCTCTTGAACACACTCCCACCTCCCTCCTCACCCCATCGCTCCAGGGTGTCACAGGGCATGGGCTTTGGGTGCCCTGCTCCATACAGCAAACTCCCACTGGCTGTCTGTTTACTGTGTGGCGATGTCTATATTTCGATCGTATTCTCTCAAATTATACCCCCGTCTCCTTCCCTCACTATGTCCAAAATTCTGTTCTTGATGTCTGTGTCTCCTTTGCTGCCCTGCATGTAGGATCGTCACTACTATCTTTCTAGATTCCATATATACGCATTAATATATGATATTTGTCTTTCTCTTTCTGACTTACTTCACTCTGTATAATAGGCTCTAGGTTCATCCACCTTATTAGAACAGACTCAAATGTCTTCCTTTTTCTAGCTGAGTGATATTCCATTGTGTGTATGTACCACAGCTTCCACAAATTCAGCACAAATATCAAGTACATTTTAACTGTTCTTTACGGATACAGGAGTATAGTGAAAGTGAAAGTCACTCAGTCGTGTCTGACTCTTTGCAACCCCATGGGCTGTCCATGGAATTCTCCAGGCCAGAATAGTGGAGTGGGTAGCCTTTCCCTTCTTCAGGGGATCTTCCCAACCCAGGGATCAAACCCAGGTCTCCCGCATTGGAGGCGGATTCTTTACTAGCTGAGCCACAAAGGAAGCCCATGCTGCTGCTGCTGCTAAGTTGCTTCAGTCGTGTCCGACTCGGTGCGACCCCATAGACGGAAGCCCACAAGGCTCCCCCGTCCCTGGGGTTCTCCAGGCAAGAACACTGGAGTGGGTTGCCATTTCCTTCTCCAATGCATGAAAGTGAAAAGTGAAAGGGAAGTCGCTCAGTCATGTCCGACTCTTAGCGACCCCATGGACTACAGCCTACCAGGCTCCTCCATCCATGGGATTTTCCAGGCAAGAGTACTGGAGTGGGGTGCCATTGCCTTCTCCGAAGGAAGCCCATACATGAGTATAAAACCTAAGAAACTAAGTAAAACAAAAAGTTTTAAAATGCATGATTCTCTAACTAAAATGAGGGACTTCCCTAGCAGTCCAGTGGTTAAGATTTTGCCTTCCAACGCAAGCAGTGCTGGTTCAACTCCCGGCTGGGGAGGTAAGATCCCACATGCCTCACCGCCAAAATACCAAAACATAAGATGGAAGCAATATTGCATCAAATACAATAAAAACTTTAAACATGGTTCACACAGAAACATCTTAAAAGAAAGGAAAAAAAAAAAAAAAAAAAACCTAAAATGAGCCATGAAGGAAAACCAGCCAGCTAAAGCCCCTCCACACTCCCACCAGCCATGAAGTAGCCTGGAGTGAGGCCACTCTGTTTCAAGGTCGGGCTGGGCCATGTACCAGCTGTGTCACCTTGGACAAAGGCCTTGTCTCTTGGAGGTTCTGGATCCCCTTACTCTGTAACGGGCCACAGATTCAATGTCTAGCAGCACCGTGCTGAGGATTACGGGAGACTGGGCGTGTGAGGCAGTGTGACACGGTGGCTGGGGGCTGAGACGATCGAGTCTTCTCCAAATCTCGGTCGAGTAACTCGGCGTTAGTAACAGTGAGCTCTTGGGGCCTTGGTTTCCTCATCTGTAAAGTAGGGATGTTGGGGGCCATCCTCATGGGTCCCAGAAGCTCCCTGGGTTCATTTAGGTGAGCGGCTTTGCACTGTGTCAGCCACATAGACTGCTGAGTCATGCAGAACTGGGAGCATCATGTTCTCATCAGCTGCCTGGGGCTCACAGGAGCCTTCAAATCCCTTCTCGGACTTGGATAAAGAGGTCAGGAGAAGGACAGAGGGAGGGCGATTGCTCATCTCCTCCCAGCCCCTTAACAAAGCTCTCAGAGCTGCACAGTCTCTGTGAAGGTCCCCGCTATCTTTCTCTGCAGCGGCTCCTGCCTTCTCGCCTTGACAGGTGGACATCATTATCTCTTTCTGGACAGTTAAATTACCGAAGGAAAAAAAATTCACCCTGAAGCCATCAATTTTACTTTTGATGCTTCTCCTCGGGTTGAAGCTTTCTTCCAAAGTCACTTTTAAAAAATAACTTTACAAAAAGTATAAAAACCCCTTTAAGTGGAGGTTTTATGCAACAGACAATGTTCCCTATTTGAATGATTTCTTTTGAGCCTGGATAGCATTTCTGTTGCCCACCATCCAATAAAACATTAATCACAGAAATATTGAGCTTTAGAGAACGCCTTCAAATCTCCAGTGCGTCTATGTCAAGCACTTAGGGGAATGGATGTGTTATAAATCTGGAGAGGAAGGCAGCTACGAAGTTCACTGCTTTCCGCATCCACAATTTGAAGGCAGAGGGTTGGGGAGCTCATTCTTACTCTGAACTGTGTGTTCCTTGGAGCAGGGAGAAGACGCACAAAGGGAGAGAGGAGCCTGTGTTCTGATTTTTATCCTGACACGATGCTCAGGAGGGCCACGTGCCCCTCTGTGAGCTGGCGTCTCCTAGTCTTGGATCAAGTTCTGTTCAGCTCTCTGATCTTTGGCGGACATCCAGCACCTCGTTTCACCCCAGTGAGACCCCTGTCATCACAGGTCAGTGGGAGGACTGGATGAACTAAGGATACTATGATGTTCACATAAGTTCACCTTATATGAGAGCTCACTGTATTCTGGACATGACGCCGATTGCTTTATACACATAATCCTTTTCCATCCAAGTTTCATCCTACATGTGGGGCATTATAACATTTCTCATATTAAAAAAAAAATATTTATTTAAGTTTTGTTGGCAGTGTGGGGTGGGGTAGGGGGAGGGCTTTCCTGGTGGCTCAGACAGTAAAGAATCTGCTTGCAATGCAGGAGACCTGGGTGTGATCCTTGGGTCCGGGAAGGTCCCCTGGAGAAGGGAATGGCTACCCACTCCAGTATCCTTGCCTGGGGAATTTCATGGACAGAGAAGTCTGGTGGGCTACAGTCCATGTGATCACAATGAGTCAGACACAACTGGCGACTAACACACTTATTTATTTGGCTGTGCCAGGTCTTAGCTGATGCACACAGGGTCGTCAATCTTCCTTGCATGTGGGATCTTTTAATTGTGGCATTTGAACACTTAGTTGTGGCATGTGGGATCTAGCTCCCTGGCCAGGGATAGAACCTGGCCCCCCTGCATTGGGAGCGTGTAGACTTAGTGACTGGAGAACAAGGAAAGAGACAGACCCTTCCCATAATGCAGCAAAGATTAAATTTGTTCAAGATCCTACAGCTTATAAATGTGGACTCTAGATGTCCACACTTCTTATCATACTCAGGCATTGCCTGTCTCTATATGAGGTCTGCAGATAGATGCCCCAGGCCTGGTGTGTAGGAGAGGCTAGCCTCTTGCCTTCATTTGGCCGTTTGTGGATAACATCTGTCTGAGGGTTCTTTTTCCTGGCAGGAAGCCCACAGGTGTGGGAAGTCAAAGATACTCGATCGTTAATGCCCTTGGAAGAGTGCAGCTGAGCCCTAGGGGCCGTGCACCCCTCAACCCGCAGTGGATGGCAAGAGGGCACATCAGTAAACCAGCTCCCTAGCCTCTGGTTTGTGCATGGGTGGATTCCAGGAGTGTGGGGCGTTGTCTCCTGGAGTCTGGTGGGCGTGAGCCCACTGATTTCCACGGGAGCCTTGTCCGGGCAGCCCACTCCTCTGTGGATGCCTTCCCTTCCCCGTTTCATGTCCGCCTCTTCTACCTGTGCTTCCTGCAATCCTAAATAAACTCCCTGTTTGGTGACCCTTGTGTCAAGTTCTGCTTCTGCAAGAATCCAAACCAAGCCTGAGATTCCAGAGGGCTCTGGCAGGTCTCACTGATCTCGGATGCCCTGGCCATTGGCACACGCATGCGTGCATGCTCAGTCTCTCAATCGTGCCTGACTCTTTGCGACCCTTTGAACTGTAGTCCCCCAGGCTCCTCTGTCCATGGGATTTCCCAGGCAAGAATACTGGAGTGGGTTGCCATTTCCTTCTCCGGGGATCTCAACCCATGGATGGAACCCACGTTTCCTGTGTCTCTAGCATTGCAGGTGAAATTCTTTACCCACTGAGCCATCAGGGAAGCCTGGGCCATTGGCACATTGCCTGGCAAAATGTAGGCACACATCCAGTGCTTCTTGTGAAGGACAAGTGGCATAATGTAAGCAGGGGGTGCCCTAGGTCTTGGCTTAGACATGTTCTAACTGGGATTCTGGGCCAGTTCCATACCTCCTTGGAGCCTCAATTTACTCCTGGGGATGATAATCCTTGCACGAATATATGACTTTGGATCAAATTCACAGGCAGCACTTGACACATGCTGGACGCTCAATGTACAGTGGCAGTGATGATGCTCTGCGGAAGGCTCTGGAACCCAGGCTCCCAGCACACCTGCCATGCTGACAAATCACAGACCCGTGACACAGGGGGTTCACAGCCTCAGAATGAACTACTGATAACACCTCTCCAAGGGCAGCCTGAGCTTTTGTGTGGCTTAAGCCAGGTGCTTCTACTGAATTAGGCCAGTCTTGCATACTACTATTTATAAAATAGATAACCAACAAGAATCTACTGTAAAGCACAGGGAACTCTGCTCAATATTTTGTAATAACCTGTAATGGAATGGAAAAGGAGAAGGCAATGGCACCCACTCCAGTACTCTTGCCTGGAAAATCCCATGGACAGAGGAGCCTGGTAGGCTGCAGTCCATGGGGTCACTAAGGGTCAGACATGACTGAGCAACTTCACTTTCACTTTTCACTTTCACGCATTGGAGAAGGAAATGGCAACCCACTCCAGTGTTCTTGCCTGGAGAATCCCAGGGACGGGGGAGCCTGGTGGGCTGCCGTCTATGGGGTCACACAGAGTCGGACACGACTGAAGTGACTTAGCAGCAGCAGCAGCAGTAAGGGAAAAGAATCTGAAAAATTATATATACAGATATGTGTGTGTGATGTATATATATATATACACATGCTAAAACTAAATCACTTTGAAACTAACACAGCATTGTGAATCAACTCTACTTCAATAAAAGGTGAATAAATAATTTTAAAACTTGAAAAAAATAATAAAAATAAAATAAATAAAACACACACACATTCACCCTAAATGAGGCTGACCTTGCTAGCAACTGCCCCCAAGGGAACATTACTGAAAAAAGGGGTGAAGGAGGGTGAGCAAGCGAAGAAGGAAACTTCTGAGTTACTCCCTGAGAAAAGGCAATGGGCTTCTTTTAGCTCAGGTTTGAGACTAGTCTGTGGAGATCAGCACCTTCGTTCTAAAGTCAATGGTTTAGACAAAAGGTGTTTGAGGATAAACAGATGTAAAGACCACGGTCTCCTCCCAGGACAAGGTTGTTGCTGTTCGGTGGCTAAGTCATGTCTGACTCTTTGCAAGGTCAAAGAGTGACCTTGCCAGGTCTTGATGGTCCAGTCTCCCAGCCTCCTCTCTGATAAAAACCCAAACCCTTCACACCACGCCCGGCCCCTAGTGCTGCCTGCTCAGGGCTCCTGTCCCTTGGCTCTTCACGGGTGCCCAGCAGGGTCCGGGTGCTGGGCCTTTGCCCTCAAGGCTCACCACCTGGAGTGCCCAGGCGCACCCCGTGAACTGCAGCCCACCAGGCTCCCCTGTCCTCCACTATCTCCCAGAATTTGCTCAAACTCATTCCACTGAGTCAATGATGCCATCCAACCATCTCATCCTCTGTTGCCCCCTTCTCCTCCTGTCCTCAATCTTTCTGAGCACTCTTTTCCAATGAGTCAGTTCTTCTCATCAGATGGCCAAAGTATGGGCGCTTCAGCATCAGTCCCCTAAGGAAGGCCCCTAAAAGTCTGACTGATGGATCGGACATCCCTTCTTCTTCCGAGGCCTTTCTAAACTCTCCCTCTGCACCGCCTCTATGAAATGTGTCAGCAGACTTGTAAAGGCGACTTCTGAATCAGTGTCTGATGCAACGAGGAGTGTGAATTTTCTGAGCATCAGAAGCCGAGCCGGCTGGACTCCATTCCAGCATTTCAGTCTGTTTTGTCCAAAACTTGGAATTCTTCTGAGAAGCAGCAGCAGGGGAGACACTTTGCACTCTCTTAACCTTATGAGAACCGCATTGGGAAAGCCTCAGTGGACATCCAGGTTATTATTATCATTATTATTTGGAGTAAAGGCCTGGGCCATGCTGGCTGCCTCCAGGGAAATTAAACTCTCAGGACGTCTTTGTGTTTCTGGATTGGGAGGTGTGGCCAAGCATATGAATTTAAGCCATCCTAATCATGGCTGTGGGGGTTCCTAGGTGGTGCCACAGTGGTAAAGAACCCACCTGCCAATGCAGGAGACGTAAGAGACGAGGAATCAATCCTTGGGTCAGAAAGATCCCCAGGAGGAGGGCATAGCAACCCACTCCAGTGTTCTTGCCTGGAGAGTCCCAGTGACTGAGGAGCCTGGTGGGTTACACTCCATGGGGTCACACAGAGTTGGACACGACTAACGCGACTTTTCACACAGCACGCACACCATGGCTGCATGTGGGACACAGTGGAAGTGTGTGCTGGAGGTTAGTATCAGGGCTTCAGGGGCCTACACGGGATAAGCCTGTCCCCAGGAAGGAAGGGCTGCGTGCAATCCTGTTAGCTCCATCTCTACTGGTAGCGACACGAGGGCTGGGAGATGCGGGTTTGGGGAAAGACGCCGGGAGGGACACCAGCACTGGCCGTAGGTCCTCTGTGGTCCCAGCGGGTGAGTCAAGGGATGCAGTGGGTACTCAGTCTTCACAGTAGCCCACAAAGCTCTCCCTTCAGTGAAATAACGACATACATGGTCTTTCAGGCTTGGCTCTGCTTGGTTTCTGAGCCTTTTCCTCCCTGAGGGAGCGAACTGCAAAAATCTAAGTTAAATCTGGTCATTCTTTGCTTGTAACTCTCCCTCCTCAGAGAAGTCAAAGTCCTCACCTCGGTGTTTCCAAGATCTTGATGGTCCAGTCTCCCTGCTTCCTCTCGGATAAAAACCCAAACCCTTCACACCACGCCCTGCCCCCAGCGCTGCCTGCTCGGGGTCCCCAGCCCCTGGTTCTTCACGGGCGCCCGGCACGGTCCAGCCGCTGGGCCTTTGCCCTCGCCGCTCACCACCCGGAGTGCCCAGGTGCACTGCCCAGGGCTTACAGTGTCATTCATCTCCCTGGTTCCCTGTGTGAGCTCCTCAGAGAGGCCTGCCGAGCTGGGCTTGTCTGAAGCAAAAGCCCCCGAACCTCTCTAAGCCCTAAAACGGCTACAGTTGTCTTCAGCACCTGGCTTTTTTATATGATGGTCTGGTTTTGATTATTGTCTGGGTCCCTCACTCTCTCTCTCTCTGAAAGTAGGGCCTCTATGTATCTTGCTGGCCAAAGAGCCTGACACCTAGAACACTGCCCTGCACCCAGAGGGCCTCAGAAGTGCTGGGTGAGCCAGTGAATGCGACTGCCCCCTAGTCCTTGTCACTTACAGCTTTGAGGCTCATCGCTTTGTATTACTCTCAAGCCTTTGGGTTTGTGGCTCCCTGTGTCAGCAATGGTCAAACACCAGCTCAGTGCAAGCAGGGACCCGGGGAAGGCAGGGACGGTGGGAGAAGGGGTGTGCTGTTAAGATTTGCACACGGAGAAAAGTATGACCTCGATCGTGATGGTTCCCATTGGCCTTCAAGTGCTGTTGCAATCTCCAGAAGGATCCTTTTGGCTTAAAATACATTTGGGGCATTATGACATTTATTGAACTCTATATTAAGAATATCTATATGAAAACAAATAGGAAGTTGATAGACTTACCTTCTTTGAGTTTTAGCAGGTATCTGTGATCTTCACGTGAGAAAGATGGATTGAATTCAAATACTTATTGCCTGGTCTTTAGGAAAGGTGATGGGTTGATGGAGATGGGTGTTGTATTATCTTGCATGTGAGTTTTCAAGGGGGAAAAAAAAAAAAAAGAACTTTTAATGATTCTAAGACTCCAGGCAGGCTTACAACTCATTTAAGGAGACGTGTCTGGGAAAAAGTGGCCCCTTGTCCCTCACTGGCCTTCCCGGATCCAGCCTGGAGAAAGGCAGGGGATCTGAGTCCTGGAAGATTCCAGACAGGGATTCAAACACTTTCCTTGCATAACACATCTCCTGTCTCCTGCAGAGGAGACATTGTCTAAGTGCTTCTTAGCTGGAGAAACAGAGGCTTGGGTGGGCGGAGTCACGTACCCTATCGCATCATCGTAAAACGTCACCACTTAAAAAGCACCCAGCATATGACTCTGAACTTCTCTGTGTTTGGACCTAAGTACACATCGTGGTCTTCTCATTCGAGGGATGAAAACAGTCTGGTCTAGCCCATCTGGGGCTTCTTGCCTGTGTGAGTATATTTTTGTGTTTCAGTGGAAACAGACACAGCAGCAAAGCTTTGTTGCTGGAGAAGAAGATGCGTGGCTTCTGAGCTCTCAAGGGAAATAAATATTAGCCTCCTTCTCAGGCCCAAGCCGTGGACGGGGACCCCTCACTGGGCCCCCTGAGTGCTCAGAGATACACGTCCATCGGACAGGGTATGCTTTCACTTAGGCTGGCCGGCTGACCCCGGAGCTGTCCATACGACCCTGAAGTCTGCCTGAAGCGTGTCGGGAGAGTGCCCTGTCTACGCCTTCACAAGAGCCAGGAGCCATGTGGCCATTTGTTGTGTGTGTGTTGCTCACTTGTGTCCGACTCTTTGCAGTCCTTTAGACTGTGGCCCGCCAGGCTCCTCTGTCCATGGGATTTCCCAGGCAAGAATAATGGAGTGGGTTGCCATTTCCTTTTCCAGGGGATCTTCCTGACCTAAGGATTAAACCCAAATCTCCTGTGTCTCCTTCACTGCAGGCAGATTTTTTACCTGCTGAGCCATTAGGGAAGCCCTGAGGTCATTCATTTATAATCAAATTAGCGTCCCCATCCTTAGAGAGTTAAAACGTCTTATTAAAGAAGAAAAGACTCATTCATCGTTCATTCGTCCATTCTTTTATTCTCTAGGAATTATCTGGCATGCATTCTTTTCTTCTGGTCTGTCTTGTGTTCTGGGGTGAAACAGAGAGGAACCCACCGGGATCTTCGAGAAGCTCAGGGTTTAATGTGTACCTCAGACTCAGACAACTTTAAGGCAGCCAGAAAGTATTGTGAAAGAGGCAATGAATCCAGGCTGGCTGCGTAGAGGAAGGTGCCTGACTCAGCACCAAGAGGCAGTGAGTTATGGAAAGCTTCTCTGAGCCAGGAAGCTTGGGCTGAAACTGGATCTTTGACTTGAGATTCTCCCAAAGGAGAAAAGAAGGAAGAAGGGTTTGGGTGGAAGGGATGGTGTGAGCAAGTCCGAGAGTTGGTGATGGACAGGGAAGCCTAGTGTGCTATAGTCCATGGGGTTGCAAAGAGTTGGACACGACTGAGCCACTGAACTGAACTGACTTTGTGAGCAGGACTGTGACCTGTCTGAAAGGATGCACAGTAGTGTCAGCTCTGGCTGGAGCTCTGGGGCAGGGAATACGACTTGAAAGACGGCAATCCCCCGCCCCCGCCAGGATGACCTGGGTCTCTGTCCTGCGTCTGTTGCTAAGGGGCTGGGCACACCCGGCAAGGGAGGAACAATGAAGGCTGTGAGCTGGTCTCTGGGGGCCCCACCAGGGCAGGATTCAGGGGCTCTAATGCTACGAACAGCTGGGTGCCAGGTGGCCAGGGACCGCGGCCCCTGCGTTCCTGGGTAAATTCAGAACAGCTGAGCATCCTTGGCCCTTTCCTCATGGCATGTTGTCCACACAGGCCTCCTTTTGGCAGAAAAAATCAACTTTAATTCTTGGGAGCCCTGGGGATTTGGGGCCATCCAGAAAGCCTGCCCCTTCCTCCCCCAACCCCCAATCATTCATTATCCACTGCAGAAACTTCTAGTTATCAGTCATTGAGCACAGGTTTGGGAGAGAGATAGAACCATGGAGAATATCAGTGATCTGATACGACTGGGCTCTTAGAAGAGTTACCGGCCCACGGATGTTAGTTAATTAGGAAATCCAGGCCTGCCATTCAAAGATGGCTGATAAACAGACCCCAAGAATGATTATCTCTTCAACCAACCGAGCAGTGGGCCGCCTCCCTGCCAAGCCCTCCGGCCCCGTGGGAAGGAGAGCAGTTTCTCTGCCCGATAGTCTAAGGCAAACGGGCCCCAGGCCAGCCTGGATGGAGCTGGGTCTGCTTGGACTGAAATCATTTTTTCAGTCTGCTTTCACCTCCCCACAGCCTCACTTTGCTCATCTGTCAAATGGGAGCCGATAACAGATCTCCACCCATGGTAATGAATGAGGTCATGGGCTGAAAGAGATTGGCCACCAATGGAATCAGTAGGCAAACTGGGGAGATTTAAGCAGCACTGAAGGGTGATGTTAGAGCATCTTCCCCTCATTCTTTCCTCCTTGGGTTCCTTGTACCCTTTAACTACCTGGGGCTTCCAAGAGGATCATGGAAAAAATCCCAGTCTTGTCACTTGATGGAGATTCATTCATCCGCATCTCCACAAGCAGGGTACACCTGCTTTGGAACTTGGAGTCTTGCAGCCGAAAGCCAATACATGTTGGATTCCAACTATTCCATTTTCCATCCAGATCTGGGAGTGAGTCAGGCTGCACACTCTCTAGTCTCTTTTTCCATAAAGGTGTCATTTTTTTCCAGTTGCTAAGTCATGTCTGACTCTTTGCGACCCCAAGGACTACAGCACCCCAAGCTCTCTTGTCCTCTACTATCTCCCAGACTTTGCCCAAATTCATGTCCATGGAACTGGTGATGCCATCCAGCCATTTCATCTTCTGTTGCCCGCTTCTCCTGCCCTCAATCTTTCCTAGCATCAGGGTCTTTTTACAATGAGTCAGCTCTTTACATCAGGTGGCCAAAGTATTGGAACTTCAGCTTCAGCATCAATCTTTCCAAAGAATATTCAGGACTGATTTCCTTTAGGATGGACTGGTTGGATCTCCTTGCAGTCCAAGAGACTCTCAAGAGTCTTCTTCAGCACCATAATTTGAAAGCACCAGTTCTTCAGTGCTCAGACTTCCTTATGGTCCAACTCTCACGACTGTACATGATCACTGGAAAAGCCATAGTTTTAACTGGACAGACCTTTGTTGGCAAAGTGATGTCTCTGCTCATTAATACACTACCTAAGTTTGTCATAGTTTTCCTTCCAAGGAGCAAGTGTCTTCTAATTTCATGGCTGCAGTCACCAACCAGGTGTAGAGCAAAGGAAATGGAGAAGATAAATATAGAAATAGGGAGAAACTGAGGAGTGGGTGAGAAGCATTTTGAGACTCAGGGAAACTTGTGACTTCAGTATTGAGGGGGAAAGAAGAACCAAGGCCTAAAACTGGTTGAGCAAAAATGTGTATTTTTCAGTCTTTCTAGAAACATCCCAAAGATTAAATGCTAGTAGCTTCAAGGAAAATTGACATAAATGGTGATGGAAGTTTCATGTTTTCCTTTTTAGGTTTTAAATTTTCTTTCTATTTTTAAAAAAATCCATTTTATTTCCTACAGAATTGAATGAGCAGTCACCATTTCTTCTAACTCTCAGGGACAGCATTCCTTACCTGGGGAGACGGCTCTGCCTTTTTGTCCCTCCTCTGCTATCAGCGGACGCAGGCTTGATGGAAGGTGGCCGGTCAGTCCCTGGAAGGGACTTCCCTCCTGCTCAAGACAAGATTGGAAGCCACTGTTCTGGAACCATCTCCTCTGAGGTGTAGGGCTTGGGCCTCCTCCACATGAGGGACCCTGCTGGCCAGAGCTCAGGAGGCCTTGCCACCCCTGCCTGCCCCACAGGGCATGTTGCAGCTGAGGACACTCGGGCTCAGAAGCAGCCACTTTCGCAGTGGCCTTGAGCTAGTGAGTGATAGAGCTGGATCCAAAGCCAGATCTGCTGTGCAACCCCATAGAATGCAGCACCCCAAGCTCTCTTGCCCTCTACTATCTCCCAGACTTTGTCCAAGTTCATGTCCATGACCAGGAAGCTCTTTGGAGTCTGAGAGCTCACTGTCCTACCCCCATGGATTCCCATCATCTCTTTCCCATGGTGTTCCAGGCCTCAACCTCCTTGTTGCTTACCCAACAGCTCTGTTCCATGTTGCCCAAGCAGGTTTAACTTTCTCCAGACCTGGGCGGTCTGTACAGGCTTCTCTTTCCCTGCTTTGCAGGTTGCAATCTCTGCCTTCCAGAATCTTCTGCCACTCTGAAATCCAGACATAGCCCCTGGCTTTCCACCCAGACACGGAACAATCTCTCTGACCTCAGCCTCCTTATACCATGTGGTCTAGTGAAAATAACTTTAATGTTTTTATTTTAATTTTTAGAAAGAGGGTCTCTCAAGAGGGTTGCTTTACTTCCCTCCTTTAAACTTTTGGAGGGAAAGAATACATTTCTCCAGCCTGCTCTGACTCTCTGGCTAGCCATAGAAACCCTCGTTAGGACCCACTGTGTTTCCTCAGGCTCCTCTTCTTTCTCATGGATTCTCCCAGCCTGGAGCCAATTCACTTTCCCAGAGAACCTGTTCTTTCGCTTGGAGTCTCACACAAGCCAAGACTCTCCCTTGAACATCTGACTAGCCATAAGTTGAAAGGAGCATCCTGCAATTCGAAGGGGGCCCTCGCCCTTTCAACACGTTCCCATCCTAACACTTGTGGTTGTTTCTTATCCCCCTTAGACTGTCAACTCATTGGTCTCGACGTTTCCAGCACCTGGTCTGCTTCCTGGCACAAAGTAGGCCTTCAGGATGTCTTTGCCGGTTGCACAAATGAGTAAGAACTGGGAATGTTGAGAGCATGTTTGTCGAACTACAGAATTCTAAGCACACACTTCAGAAATCCGCTGATGACCCAGGGAGCTTGGGGACTTACCATCACCACTGAACAAAGGAAAACAGCAATAGTTCAGCAACTTGCCAAAAGAAAAATCCTAGTGACTGCTGGGGACGGCCTGCCACCCGGGCCTTCTTCTGGGGCAAAGAGGATGAAGGTGATAGCAGATCACACCAATCCAGCCCCTCTCTGCTTCCCTCCTCCTCGCAGTGGCCCTCGTGCTGGGGACACGAATGTCATACCAACACGTGGCCAAGACAATGGCTGGTTTTTCTGGACCTCCTCTGCTGTGGTCTGGTTTTCCCCTCTCTCGAGCCCTCCATGGGAAAGCACATCCAGGCTGGAGCAGTGAGAGAGAAGGATTCCATTCTCATCCGCCCCTTTCCATACAACGCTTGACACTCGGACCAGATGGGAGAGCTTCCCTCCAGCCAGGCTCGACTCACGAGGCCACACGGGGTGTTTCGGGCAGATGTTGGCCCCAGGCCACCCATGGCTGCCCTGCCGGGCCCCCACTCATCTGGCCCAGCTGTGCAGGAGCTTTAGAACTAATCCACAAGAATGTCCCTTTCAGATCCGATTGGCTGCCTGTGACATCATAGGAATCTGGGAGAAGGGATTTTTATTGCATATCCTGTTATATATGTCTTTGATTAATAAACATTGGGCAATCAAATTAATTATGTCATCATCAATGCAGATTTGTTGGCAAAATATTTTGAAAACGTGAAGTTCAGTCAAGTAAGGCTTGATTAGAGTGGTGACCTTCTCATTGTGTAAATGACACCAAGAGCTAACAGGAAAGATTTTGTCTAAATGAGGGTTCAAACTCAAGTTTTCTGATCCAGCCCAGGGGTCTTACCCTTATTTACTTCACTACCTGGAAGATCATTCAGGGAGACGATGAGCGTTTTCTCACTTATTATCAAATCTGAGGCAGTTCTTCTCCAGGGTATGTCTGTAAGATGGTATGTATACATGTATGTATGTGTTTACAGAAGACAGACATGTATATTCAGCAAGAAGCTTTCTGGTTACAGTATAAGGATACTGTATTTGTTTCTTAGGGCTGCAGTAACACATTATCATCATGAGAATGGCTTAAACAGCAGGAATTTGTTGTCTCAGAGCTCTGGAGTCTCGAAGTCCAAGATGAAGGTTTGAGCAGTACTGGTCTCTGCTTAGGGCTGCAAGTGAGAAGCGCTATCCCGTGTCTGTCTCCTAGCTTTGTGGCCCACTGGCACTCTGGTGTTCCTTGGCTTATAGAAACATCATCCTAATTTCTGCCTCTGTCTTCACATAGTATTCTCACATAGTATGTGTGCGTATCAGTGTCCAGTTCCTTCCTTGGCCCTGTTTTTAAAAATTTTTATTGGATTAAAATAAACGTGTCAGTTTCAGGTGTTATTGGGATCAACATATACAGTTTTTCCCTTTTCATGAGGACCCCAGTCATATTTGACTAGGACCCACCTTAATGACTTTATGGAGAAGGAAATGGCAACCCACTTCAGTATTCTTGCCTGGAAAATCCCATGGACAGAGGAGCCTGGGAGGCTACAGTCCATGGGGTTGCAAAGAGTCGGACATGACTGAGCGACTTCACTTAATAACTTTATCATAACTAATTATTTTGCAAAAGATCCTATTTCCAAAACAGATGACTGGGGCTTGGGTCTTCAATATGAATTTGGGAGGTACAATTCAACCCCTACATGATGCTTTGAAAAGGAGACTGCATGATATAGTAAACAGAATATTATCTAGGACATTCACCTGGGCCAAGTCAGTTTTCCCTCACTGAACACGAATTTCTTCACCTTTAAAATGCACTTAGCAGAAGTAATTGTTGTTACTTACTCGCTAAGTCATGTCCAACCTTTTGTGACCCCATGGACAGTAGTCTGCCAGGCCCCTCTGTCCACGGGACCTCCCAAGCAAGAGTACTGGAGTGACCTGCCATTTGTTTCTCCAGAGGATTTTTCTGACCCAGGGATCGAACCCCGTTTTCTGGTTGCAGGCAGATTCTTTACCACTGATCCACCAAAGGGAGCTGTTAGTGATTTTTAGATGAAGAGGATACGTATTTCTTTGGTGATCCAGCAACATGGCAGGTTGAGGACCAGAGAGGTCAATGCCTTGACTGAATTCACACAGAAAGAAGCTGACAAAGTCTGGAGGGCTTGAGCTCTCTGCTGTCTAGTTAGCTCTTTCTACTTTGTCAGGTGGCCTTTTCATCATATATACATATATGTGTGTGTGTGTGTATAAAAGAAATACTTCGGTGTACACATATTCTGCACGCTGAAGTATTTCTTCCTTCTACATATAGGCAGACATAGCGTAAAGGAAAAGTCCCCTTTAAATGTGGGAGGTCTGAGCCAGAAAGTCAAATCTGCCTCCACTTATGTGTGTGGGTTTAGGTGTTGGTAAGCTTTTTATTAAACATGCGTGATTTAGTGCCTGTTGCAGTCCAAGAACTTTATTTAGCTTATGAACTTGGAAATGGTAAACACGAACAGCAGTGTCCCCCAAAGCACTATCTAGCTATGAGCTGTTTGTAAGAGACACATCTAAAAAGAAATTGATGCTAGATGTTTGTCAGTGAAAGAATGCAAAAAGAAGTATCTGACAAATGCTAAATAAAAATATTCTAAAGGAATGTCAGAAAAATAAATTTTAAGTCAAACTGGCATCAAAGATTTGCAAGTTGTAACATAATAAGAGGAGCAGTTTATCAGAATATATAATAATCATGAAATTTAATGCAACTAACAACATGAGTATAATCCATATAAAACTGAGATTTATAGAGTTGTAAGGAGAAATTGGCAAATTCGTCATTGGAGATATTTTGGTAGCCCTCTTTTTAAACTGTTATGAAATGAAGATTAAAAACTTAATAAAGATGTAAAAAATTTGAATAGCATACTGAAAAGCTTAAGCTATAATAAGATCCTAAAAAACATAGAGAATACCCTTTTTAAAAGAATATCCATGTATTGTCACAAACATTGACCAATATCTGAAACAGAAATTTCAACCAATACCAAAAATTATATCAAATAGACCATTATTTCTAAAAACATTTCACGAAATTCAGAGATTCATTAAATAATAACATCTTTCAGGCCCACCATATATTTAGACACTAAAAAAGAAAAAAAAGGACTACTCAATAGTTTATGGAACAAATAAGAAAAAATAATGCAAGTAAAAAAAGTTTAAACTAAATAATAACAAAGTCATTATCCATAAGGATGTCAGGTGCGATTGTAGTTTTAGATGGGAATTTGTAACTTTAAAGTTATATATTAAGAAATGTTAAATTCTAAAAAATTTGTTGAATTGGCCACTTAACTCAATAAATTAGATCAAGCACAACAGAGTAAATCCAAAGGAAATAGAAGCAAAGATATAATAAAACGTAAGAGCAGATATTAGAAAAATAATAAGAATTGATGAAATCAAAGCTAATTCTTTAAAAGATTATTGAAACAGAAAAACCTCTGGTTAGATTAACTGGGGCTTCCCAGATGGGTCAGTGGTTCAGAAGATCTGAAGAAGAAAATGGCAACCCACTCCAGTATTCTTGCCTGGAAAAAATCCCATGGACAGAGAAGACTGGCAGGCTGTAGTCCATGCGGTTAAAAAGAGTCAGACATGACTGAGCGATTGAGCACAATGACAAGATGAAATGAGGAGGAACAAAGAAGTCACACACAAAAATATTAGGAACAAAGAAGATTAATAACAGATAAAGTGGAGATTATATGAATAGCTTTGTTATAGTGAGTGTGATGGTTTTATATGAAATGGATAATAATTGAAATAATATGAATTACTAGAATTGAAATAAAAGAAATAAAATATCTGAATAAACCAATTACAGTTACAAAATAAACTTGCTGGCATATAGATTACATCTATGTGTCTTTCCTAGACATTGAATGTGAATTATTTTAAAAATAAATTTTATCAAACTATCAGGGAACAAATAAACTACGTTTTTTACAAATAGCTTCTGAATAAAGGAAAGAAAAGGAGCCATCCAAGTTATTATATAATATTAGTACTAGGTGGATTTCAAAATCAGAGGACAGAATATGAAGGGAAAATTTATAGATCACTCCTACTGAGATGTAGGCAAAAAATCATAAATGTAATATTAGCAAGCCAAATTGGTTGTGTTTTAAAATACTGCATTCTGGATTTACCTCAGAAGTGTAAGATGTGCTTAAAATCATAATGTTTATTAATATAGATCACAGTATCAAAAATTGGACTTCCCGGGTGGATCAGTGGTAAAGAATTTGCCTGCCAGGCAGGAAATGCAGTTTCGATCCCTGGGTCAGGAAGATCCTCTGGAAAAGGAAAGGCAATCCACTCCAATATTCTTGCCTGGGAAATCCCATGGACAGAGGAGCCTGGCGGGCTACAGTCTGTGAGATCTCAGAGAGTTGGATGCGGCTTAATGACTAACAACAACATCAACAACTTAAAGGAAAGAAAATATATATGTAATCATCTCAATCGATGCATAAAAACAATTTGATGAAATTCAGTACACATTAATCATAAACTTTTGTTGAGTGAATAAGAAAAACTGAGAAGAGTGTCTATTATCAATATAGACCCAAGAAAGCCTCAATAAATTTAAAAGGATTTAAATAATACAATAAAATAATGCGGTTACCTAACCATACCAAAATTAAACCATTAATTAGTAATATATCTGCTAAGTCACTTCAGTAGTGTCCGACTCTGTGCGACCCCACAGAGGGCAGCCCACCAGGCTCCCCCGTCCCTGGGATTCTCCAGGCAAGAACACTGGAGTGGGTTGCCATTTCCTTCTCCAATGCATGAAAGTGAAACGTGAAAGTGAATTCACTCAGTCGTGTCCGACTCTTAGCGACCCCATGGACTCCAGCCTACCAGGCTCCTCCATCCATGGGATTTTCCAGGCAAGAGTACTGGAGTGGGGTGCCATTGCCTTCTCCGAGTAATATATTTAGAAAACCCTAAAATGCTGGTAAATTACTTCTAAGTAACTATTCAGAGAAAAAAGTGCGGTAGAACTAGCAAATGCTATAAATGAAATGAAAATAAAAGCACAATACATGGAAATGTGTGGGATGCTCTTAGAGAGAAATGTGTAGGAGTAAATACTTGTAGTAAAAAATGAATATCTCAAATTGATGATCCAATCTTCTACAAAAGAAACTTAAAAGAGAAAAAAACAGCAAATAAATCCAGAGCAAAAAAAAAAAAAAGAACAGGAACCAGGGACATGGAACGTAGATATACAATAGAAAGAAATCAATGAAGCCAAAATCTGGTTCTTTGAAAAGATTAATTAAATTGATTAATCTCCAGACAAGCTGATCAAGATAAAGCAGAAAAAAGACACAAAATTACTCTAAATAAGAATTAAAGAGATGACATACCAAATGATGATAAAAATATTAAGAGAGCAATCATAAAATATTTTGAACAACTTTTTGATACAAGAAAATTAGCAACTTAGGCAAAACGGGCAAGGTCATTGAAAGACACAAAGCACCAAACTAGTGAAGATGATAGCCTGAAATTTTTGTTTTCTATTATATAGATCAAGTTTGCAGTTAAAATCCACTGCTCCCCTCCCCTCCCCCCCAAAAATGTTTATACTTGGGGTAAGCCTTGTCCCAGGCTCTGGAGAAAACCATTAAAGAAAAAAATTCCCATACACAAATAAACCCCAAACAAATAAACACAAATAAGTGAAGTGAAGTCGTTCAGTTATGTCTGACTCTTTTCGTTCCCATGGATGGAGGAGCCTGAGTAGGCTCCTCCGTCCATGGGATTTTCCAGGCAGGAGTACAGGGGTGGGTTGTCATTTCCTTCTCCAGGGAATCTTCCTGACCCAGGGATTGAACCCAGGTCTCCCGCATTGTAGACAGACGCTTTACTGTCTGAGCCACCAGGGAAGCCCTAAACACAAATAAACCCTAAACAAAACAAACATAGGCTTTCCAGGCGGCCTATGTAAAGAATCCATCTGCCAAGGCAGGAGATGGGAGTTTGATCTCTGGATCGAGAAGATCTCCTGGAGAAGGAAATGGCAACCCACTCCAGTATTCTTGCCTGGGAAATCCCGTGGTCCATGACTTCAAAAAGAGTTGGAGACGGCTAAGCAACTAAATGGCAACAACAGTAAAATAAATATAAAACAACAATGACTCTTGGCCATTATGTATTTTACCGATGAATTCTATGAAATATTTAAAGAAGACCTCTAACCAACTCTTGTAAACTATATGAGAGGAGAGCCTACTTCTCAACTTATTTTATGAATCTTGCCGTTATTCTCAAACTAGAAAATTTTATCACAGCCAAAGAAAACTACAGAGTGATATCCCTCAAAGGACACAGAGGTAAAATTTCATAAGAATTTTTTATCAACTCCAACACCACAAACACAGACACATACATAAAGTCACAACGCAATAATCAAAGGGGTTTATCGTAGTAGTGTGATTTCAACTACCATTCTAATATCAGTATAATTCACTACAATAATAGGCTAAAAAAAGAAAAATCATTGCAATAGGTGCAGAAATATATTTCCTAAATTTAGCACCTGTTCATGACAAGACAGCAAAATGAAATAAACAAACTCTGCAAGCTAGAAATGCAGAGTGCAACTTGATAAAGGCAATCTAGGAAAATCTCAAGCCATCATGATACTTAATGGCAAGAGACTAAATTCTTTCCTCTAAAGATAAGAAACAAGGCACAGATGTCCACTTGCCACTTGTATGTTATCCAACTTGTGCAAACGGACAAGAGAAAAGACATAAAGACATCCAAATTGGAAAAGAAGTAAAACTATCCTTATTCAGAAATGTGACTATTTAAGTAGAAAATTCAAAGAAAAATGTAAAAGAAATTTTATACCACATAAATGAATTTAGCAAAGCCCCAAGAAAGAAAGTCAGAATAAAAAAATCAAATTTATTTCTTATATTAGCAATGGACAATTAAAAAATACAATTTAAATAAACCACACCATTTACCAGAACCTCAAAAATATGATACACAAAAGGAAAAATTTAACAGAATATTTGCATGATCTGTACACTAGACATACAAAACATTACTCAGCTGAGTTAAATCCAAATAAATGAAAAGATAAAGTATGTTATAGATTAGAAGATTCAATAACACTCAGTTCAACATTTTAAAATTCAACTGTAGATTCAGAAAAGTCTCAATCAAAATCACAGCAGGAATTTTTATTTTAAATTGGCAAGATGATTCTAAAATTTAGGTGGAAATGCTAAGTATTTAAAACATTTTGAGGGTAATTATTAATACAGTACTTGAACTGAAGCTTACTGTAAAGCTACAGTAATCACGACATTGTGTTATTGGTGTAAAGATAGACATAATAGATAAATGGAAAAGAATGGAAAATGAACAAATACATCTTCAATATATGGTCAATTGAATTTCAACAAAGCTGGAAACTAATTCAAAAGGGAAAAAATAGTCTTTTCAACAAATGATACTTGAATAATTGGACATCCAGATGGAAAACAGTGAAACTCAACCCTTATCTCACACTATATAAACAATTAATTAGGAATGAACCGTACACCTAAATATAAAAGCCACTAAAACTGTAAAAGTTCTAGATAAAAAAGGTAGAAAGAATAGTTGTGACCTTGAGCTAGGCAAAAATTTCTTAGGACACCAGAAACATAAATCTTAAAAAAAAAAAAAAAAGAATGAAACTTTACAGAAATTAAAGCCCTTTCTTTGATAAGACAGAAAAATGAAAAGGCAAGCTATGAACTGGGAGAAAATATTTGCAAAATATTTACCCGATTACAGGCATATATTCAGAATATACAAAGAACTCCCACAAGTTGACAATAAAATAAAACCTAACTTTTAAAATTGTGAGTGTAAGAGTAGATTTTACCAATGAAGATATAGGAATCTCAATAAATACATTAAAAATTACTCAAAGTCATTTGTCTTTAAGGAAAACTAAATTAAAACTACAATTAAAAAAACCAAAGGATTGAAAGCAAATAAATATGAGAGAATTTGGGGGATGATGGGAATATTCTGTTTCAAGATTGTGACTACATTTTTGTTGTTCAGTCTGGGAGAATATAATTGCAACACACTTACCCATTCCGTTGGTAAAGACTCTACCTGCAGTGCAGGAGACCTGGGTTTGATCCCTGAGTCAGGAAGATCCCTTGGAGAAGGGAAAGGCTACCCACTCCAGTATTCTTGCCTGGAGAATATCATGGAGAGAGGATCCTGGTGGGCTACAGTCCAGGGAGTCGTAAGAGTTGGACATAACTGAGTGACTCAACCACCATCCCTACACCTATCCAGGTTTAGTACATTGAAATCAGATTATGCATTTCCCCCTACAATATAATAAAAGAGAAAAGGCAAAGCAGGAGAAAAGCAGGCAGAGATAAATACAGCATGTCATAGAGGAGAAAACTCCAGTGGGTAGTGAACACATATCTCACTAAGGATCAAGGAAATTAAAAAAACGCTGAACCTCATTTCATTCCCTATGATGGAGTGGTTAAACTTTGAAAGATGGCAATTTTAACACCCCGTACCCTCTTTTAGGAGAAACAAAGTTTGTTATTCCTGGTTCCAAATGGGAAGTATAAATTATTTCTCTGGCTTCCTGACAGGTATAGCACTGAAAAGACCTGAGTATGAACAATGACATGTTCCTCCAAAATTCTGCTGGGGACTTTGAGTCCTGAGTCTTACATGACTTTACCAGTCGTGTAGATATAAATACAGATGCAGATATAAATATAATTTGTTTATTATCTGTCCTTTCCTCCAAAGTGTAAGGCCTATGAGGAAAAATATTCAATGGCATTCAGTGCTCTGTTCACAGTGCCTGAAAAACAAGAGAATAAATCAAACACTAGAATGAAGAAGGAGTTAGCAGCAGCAGTGAGCACTGGCAACGTGACAGTGACCAGACTGGGATCCACGTCCAGGGATGCATCCCAGCAGAGTGGCATTCCCAGTGCAGTGGCGTCAGCACTGACGCATGGACAGGATGATTGGCACATGTCAGCAGTGCCAGCAATGGTGCCATGACAGAGTGACGTGCCTAACTTAATGGTGTTGGCAGTGGTGGCCATGCTCATGGCCTGTACAGTCCAGAAGCACCAGCAGGGTAACTGATCACACTTCCTTTGATAAGATGGTGACTGATTTTAGCCGCTTGACCTGCCGCTCCAGCTACTCTTTTCTTGAAGTTTCTTCAAACTCTCTATTTCTTTTATCAACCCCACAATATCCTTTCCATTAAGTCATCTTCTGCTTGATTAAATGAGACTCAATTTGCAACCAAGACCCTTGACAATTGTAGATGCATAGCTGTTAAAACAGTTGAACCAGATCTGTGTGTATCAACATAGGCAAATCTTAAAGCAATTGTGAGTAATAACAGAATGTTGTTTTTGTTGTTCAGTTGTTAAGTCATGTTTGACTCTTTGTGATCCCATGGATTGCAGCATGCCAGGCTCCGCTGTCCTCTAAGATCTCCCAGAGTTTGCTCAGATTCATGTCCATTGAGTCGGTAATGCTATCTAACCATCTCATCCTCTGCTGCACCCTTCTCCTTTGACCTGCAATCTTTCCCAGCATCAGGGTCTTTTCCAATGAGTCAGCTCTTCACATCAGGTGGCCAAAATATAGGAGCTTCAGCTTCAGCATCAGTCCTTCCAGTGAATGTTCAGGGTTGACTTCCTTTAGGATGCACTGGTTGGATCTCCTTGCAATCCAAGGGACTGTCAAGACTCTTCTTCAGCACCACAGTTCGAAAGCATTACAGTAAGATATATACAGTATAATACCACTCATGTAATTTTTAAGTACACATCAAACAGTGCCATTTATTATTCATCAATAAAAGGCATGCACTATGGGTGTTAACAGTATGGATGGGAAGGATACACAACAACTTCAGAATGCTAATGACCACTTGGGTAAAAAAGACAGGGATGAGACATTTACAAAAGTGAACTCAACTTTATGTCTGACGTGTTAGTCAAGAAATCTGAACGGATGTGGTGGTAAACTGGTTCATTTGCTACATTGCCCATGTTAGGCACACGGGCATTTGTGAACTTAATGCCTTTACTTCTATGTATACTCAAATACTTTATCAAAAATGCATAGACACATTTTGTCCCTCCCTGCCTCCCTCACTTCCTATGGTGACCCCAAGACACCGCCTCAGAGCCCAGGGATTTCCCAGAGCTGAGCTTTGAATCTAATGCTCAAGATTAAGACTTATCTTCTTCTTTGGAAAATGTGATCATTGTGGTTATAGCCAGTTCTTTGTCAAAATAATCAAGTGTTTCATTAAAATGTTAAATGATGCTTAGTGATAGATAATTTACCCCCCTAAATGGGATTAAGGATATAATAAAATAGAATTGAATCTTTAATGTATAGTTTAAAAGTTGTTTCACTGAAGCAATATAAAGAGTTCCTTTAAATGTTATTAAATAATAGAATACAATGAATCTTTAATTTACTGTTTAAGTAGTTGTTACATTCTTGAAATAAAAAAGGACAGCCTTTGTATCTTATCATTTTTTAATGATTCTTCAGCAAAGACTACCTGACAATTAAGGTTTTATATATATAATGAGAAAGAGAGAGAGACAGATTGAGAGAGATTCATTGTGCCATGCATTTGAAAATTTACTTATGCCCTTGCAAGAGCATTCCTGCTACAAAATACATTCTGATGCTTCTTCAAAAGTCTGAGGGTTTTCGTGGGATTACTAAAATCAAACCCCTATGTAGTGTTCATCCTCGTATTTTCAAAACACTCAAAACTTGTTATACTTTTCTCCTCTTTTAAAATTCAAAGAGCTTCCACCTAGATTTGGAGGCCAGGAATTATGCCAAACTTGTAATGAAAGACTGATTCTCAGACAGCAGTGTCCAACAATGGTCTCACGTCATTTCAGGGACGAGAAAGGACTAAGATTCAGGTTCGCTGATGGCTTTTTTATTGGGAGGAATAATGTTCACTTAGTGACATTGACTTGGCCCAGACCCCAGCCCATGACCTCCAGATTATTAGGATGACTTTGGAGCTTAATTAAACAAACATTTAAGGAATATTTTGTATATGAAGGATTCTATGTTAGGCATTAGAAAACCGAAGAGAAATATAATGCTGTCCCTATGCTCACAGTGTAATGGGTAAAACAAACACACAGAGAACTGCGAGTGAAATTGGAAAAGCTTGTGGAAGACGTAAATGCAAGGAATTGTGGGAAGCTCACCCAGCCTGGAAAAACAAAAATGCTCTCAAGGAAAAAAGTGATGCATGAGTTCAGTTCAGTTCAGTTCAGTCATGTCCGACTCTTTGCGACCCCATAAATCGCAGCACTCCTGGCCTCCCTGTCCATCACCAACTCCCAGAGTTCACCCAGACTCACGTCCGTCGAGTCAGTGATGCCATCCAGCCATCTCATCCTCTGTCGTCCCCTTCTCCTCCTGCCCCCAATCCCTCCCAGCATCAGTCTTTTCCAATGAGTCAACTCTGCGCATGAGGTGGCCAAAGTACCGGACTTTCAGCTTTAGCATCATTCCCTCCAAAGAAATCCCGGGGCTGATCTCCTTCAGAATGGACTGGTTGGATCTCCTTGCAGTCCAAGGGACTCTCAAGAGTCTTCTCCAACACCACAGTTCAAAAGCATCAATTCTTCGGCACTCAGCTTTCTTCACAGTTCAACTCTCACATCCATACATGACCACAGGAAAAACCATAGCCTTGACTAGATGAACCTTTGTTGGCAAAGTAATGTCTCTGCTTTTGAATATGCTTTCTATGTTATCAAATGAGTAGATGTTCCCCGAGATGAGAGGACAATACAGGACGTGAGAAGGAACAATGTAAGCTAAGGTGTAAAATTGCATGGTGTGTGGTGACACAGACAAGGATGGCCACAGGAGTGGAAAAGGCCAGTTTTCATTCCAATCCCAAAGAAGGGCAATGCCAAAGAATGTTCAAACTACCATATAATTGGGCTAATTTCACATGCTAGCAAGATATGCTAAAAATCCTTGAATCTAGGCTTCAGCAGTACAGTAACTGAGAAATTCCAAATATACAAGCTGAGTCCCAAGACACAAAGGAAAGTGAAGTGATAGTGAAAGTCATGTAGTCGTGTCCAATTCTTTGCAGCCCCATGGACTGTAACCTGCCGGGCTCCTCTGTCCATGGGGGTTCTCTAGGCAAGAATACTGGAGTGGGTTGCCTTTCCCTTCTCCAGGGGATCTTCCCCTGGTGATTGAACCCAGGGCTCCTGCATTGCAGGTGAATTCTTTACCATCTGAGCCACCAGGAAAGCTCAGACACAAAGGAACCGGAGAACGCATTGTGAACATTTGTTGGATCATGGAGAAAGCAAGGGAATTCCAGAAAAACATCTACTTCTGCTTCATTGACTACACTAAAGCCTTTGATTGTGTGGATCACAACAAATTCTTAAATGAAAATATCAGACCACCTTACCTATCTCCTGAGAAACCTGTATACAGGTTAAAGCAACATTTAGAA
The DNA here is from genome assembly GCF_029378745.1 of Bos indicus. NCBI lineage: Eukaryota > Metazoa > Chordata > Mammalia > Artiodactyla > Bovidae > Bos > Bos indicus. Next base: position 63,707,047 of record NC_091780.1, on the reverse strand, counting down.
TTGGACATGGAACAACAGACTGATTCAAAATTGGGAAAGGAAAATGACAATGCTGTATATAGTCACTTTGCTTATTTAACTTATATGCAGACTATACCATGTGAAGTGCCCACCTGGATGAATCACAAGCTGGAATTAAGACTGCTGGGAGAAATATCAACAACCTCAGGAGGTTAGATATGCAGATGATACCACTCTAATGGCAGAAAATGAAGAGAAACTAAAGATCCTCTTGATGAGGGTGAAAGAGGAGAGTGGAAAAGCTGGCTTGAGACTCAACATTAAAAACAATCTAAGATCATGGCATCTGGTACCATCACTTCAAGGTAAATAGAAGGGGGAAAAGTGGAAGTAATGACAAATTTAATTTTCTTGGGCTCTAGTATCACTGCAGATAGTGACTGCAGCCATGAAATTAGAAGATACTTGCTCCTTGGAAGGAAAGCTATGATAAATCAAAAGCAGAGATACATTTTGCAAACAAAAGTCTGTAGAGTCAAAGCTATATTTTTTCTAGTAGTCACGAATGCATATGAGAGTTAAACCATAAAGAAAGCTGAGTGCTGAAGAATTGATTTTTTCAAGTTGTGGCACTGGAGAAGACTCCTGAGAGTCCCTTCAGTTCAGTTCAGTCGCTCAGTCATGTCCAACTCTTTGCAACCCCATGGACTGCAGCATGCCAGGTTTCCTGTTCATCACCAATTCCTGGAGCTTGGTCAAACTCATGCCTGTTGAGTGAGTGATGCCATCCAGCCATCTCATCCTCTGTCCTCCTCCTCCTGCCTTCAGTCTTTCCCAGCATCAAGGTCTTTTCTAATGAGTCAGTTCTTCACATCAGGTGGCCAAAGAACTGGAGCTCCAGCTTCAGTATCAATCTTCCCAATGAATATTCAGGATTGATTTCCTTTTGGGTTGACTGGTTTGATCTCCTTGCAGTCCAAGGGACCCTCAAGAGTCTTCTCCAGTACCACAATCCCTTAGATGATAAGATCCATCAATACAAGTGATGGATATTATAGAATGGTGAAAAGGAAAATGAAAGCAATTTCTTTAAAAATCAATTGACATTATATCTTAAAGTTGAGTTTTCACAAAACCTATAGCCCTAGTAATTCTAAGCATCGTCTTGAAAGAAATTCTCATGTACACACAGTGGGAAACATATGCAAACATGTCATAGCCTTACTGATCACAACTGTAAAAGTTTAGGAGCAACAACATTGCCTACTAGTGTGACACTCAAAGCACGAAGCATGTTATATTCAAAAAATGGAATACTAGGCAGCAGTCAAAAATAATGAACCGTAATGATGCACAACTAAAGGCTGAATATTAGCAATATGACATTACATGGAAACAGTCTAAAAGACACTGGGCAGCAGGATGCTCTTTTTATAGAGTTTAAAACCAGCAAATTTAAAGTGCTTTTTAGGAATATTCATAGATGCTATAAATCTATGAAAAAAGAAAGCAAGTCAATGATAAGCTGAGAGCTGAGGACACTGATCACCATGAGCAAGAGGAGGCATGGCCTGGAATCAGAGTGGTAGCATAGGGTTATATGTAGTCAAGGACTTAGCTTTCATTTTTGTGCTGCAGGCTATTAACAATATCTGTACAGTGAATTAAATAAATGAAAATGTGTCATGAACTGAAATTATAATTATTCCAGTTATGGGTACCTGAGGCCAGTAAAAAAGAAGGAAGGAAGGAAAAAAGAAGTGGGGGAGGGGGAGAAGGAGGGAAGGAGAAAGGAAAGAATGAAGGCGGAATAAGGGAAGGGAAGGAGAGGGGTGACCCCAGAAGAACTTTCTGAGACAGGTAGCTGGCAGGCAATGAAAGTTCTGTTCCTCAAGCAATTAAAAATTTTCTTTCTAGCTATTATTATGTTCCCATGTCATAATAATTAGTGAACATGTAATATGTTCAGGCGATGTGCCAAATGCTTTGCATCTTTTATCTCTGTGAATTCTGCATATGAAACCACTCCCTCTGTGAAACTCCCAGTGATGGGACTTTGTCCCCATTTCTCAGTTGAGAAAACTAAGGCTCACAGAGGTTGTGACTTGCCTGTGGGCACTTTCCAACACACAGAGTATCTTATACAACATCAATTATTTTCCTTGCTTGGCCTCTGAGACACCACCCTCTGTGGTTTCCAAGTCTCCTCCGTGGCTGCTTCTCCTCAGTCTCGTGTTTGACTGCTTCTTTGCCTTCTGCTCTCCACTTGTTCACATGTCCTCAGCCCCCATCGTCATACCTGCATAGACGTTCTAGGTCATTTCATCAAATCTCATGGCAGTTAGCGCCATCCACACCTGGATGGGGATGTTCATCTAACTGCCTTCTCAACACCCTGCCCAGTTGCCTAGGGATCTCCCAGACTTAACAAAGTCAAAGCTGGATTTGATCTCCCTCTCGTACCTGCTCCAACCCATCTTCTCTGCTTGGCAACGGCGTCAGCATTTATCCCATTGCTCAGCCCCAAGCCTGGTTGTGCTCTTTCTTCCCGTCTTTTCCTTATGGCCAAATGGCCCATCCAAGAGCAAACCTGTCACTGCTTTTCTTTATTATTATTAGTAGTAACTTTAAGTTTTAATTTATTATAATTATATTTTGTTGGAATATAATTGCTTGACAATGTTGTGTTAGTCTCTGCTGTACAATGAAGTGAATCAGCTATATGTATACATGTATCCCCTCCCTCTTGGACCTCCTTCCCACCTGCTTCCCATCCCAGCCCTCTACGTCATCACAGAGCACCAAGCTGAACTTCCTGTGCTTTATAGCAGCTTCCCACTAGCTGTTTATTTCACACATGGTAGTATATATATATATCAGAGAAGGCAATGGCACCCCACTCCAGTACTCTTGCCTGGAAAATCCCATGGATGGAGGAGCCTGGTAGGCTGCAGTCCATGGGGTCACGAAGAGTTGGACACGACTGAGCGACTTCACTTTCACTTTTCACTTTCATGCATTGGAGAAGGAAATGGCAAGCCACTCCAGTGTTCTTGCCTGGAGAATCCCAGGGACAGGGGAGCCTGGTGGGCTGCCGTCTATGGGGTCGCATAGAGTCGGACATGACTGAAGCGACTTAACAGCAGCAGCAGCGGTATATATATGTCAGTGCTATTCTCCCAAGTCGTTCCATCCACACCTTTGTCCCCTGTGAGCATATGTTCATTCTTTTTGTCTGTATCTCTAGTCCTGCCTTGGGAATAGGTTCATCTGTACCATTCTTATAGATTCCACATAAATGTTTTAGCGTATGATATTTGTTTTTCTCTTTCTGACTTATTTCACTCTATATGACAGACTCTAGGTCCATCCATGTCTCTACAATGACCCTATTCCATTCCTTTTAGTGGCTGAATAATATTTCATTATATATATGCACCTCAAGGCTTTCCTCTCCAACTTCTTCTAAGTCAACCACTTCCTGGTTCCCTTCTGTGCTTCTGTAGGGAAACTGTCCCAGGGCTTCACCTGAATTATTGCAATCAATCTGCACCTGGACAATGATTTCCTTCCTGTTACATAAACTCAATAACCCCCCCACCCCTCTCTTCTGATCCTTTATTCTGACTCTCACTTGGAGACGCTTTCATGAACACCCTTATCTAAAATATGCACACAATCCCACCATTCTCTAGTCCCTGCTTCTTCTTTATTATTTATGACTTTTCATAGCACTTGAAGCCAGAGTGTTTATTGCTTGCTGGCTAACTATGTTTCTCTCCCAGTGAAATGTAAGTTCCATCAGGGCAAGAAATGTATCTGTGGCATTCACTGTGGTACCTTTAGTGAATGACACAGTGTCCAGGGCCCTTTATTCCAGATTAGGAATAAAGGAATGACCAGCTTCATAAAAAGCAGGCCAGAAAGCTTTCCTTATTTCTTTCATTTTACAGGTAAGACACTGAGACGTGGGAAGTCTCAGTAACTTTGTGGCACAGTCATTAAGACAGAGAACCAAGACTCAGACACAAGCAACTAGACCCCTGCATTCCTGGACTTAATTACTCTGTTATATTTCTTCTTGAACTGATTAAGAAAGTGTCATCCCTGGAGGCCTATCTGGGGAGATCCATTTTAATGGCCAGAAGAGAACCATACACATCTTAAAATATTACTTCTGGCTTTATAGTTGCCTGCCAGGACCTGACCAAACTATTTGAAGTGTGTCTCCTTATGAATTCTTACCATTAATTTCCTTAGCAAACCCTTTATAAGGGTTTAAGAGAAATAATGAGAATAATCATATGAATTCTTTCTGATTTTGAAGACAAGACTTTAAATCAATCAGGTTGTTGCTGATTTGTCATTTCATCAGTGACTGTGAGATCTGTCACAAAGCTATTTAAAGAAATGGTGAGACAATATGAATGAGTCGACAGGTGTAGCAGATAGAGACATAATTAAAGGGCTGCTGCTGCTGCTGCTAAGTCGCTTCAGTCGTGTCCGACTCTGTGCGACCCCACAGAGGGCAGCCCACCAGGCTCCCCCGTCCCTGGGATTCTCCAGGCAAGAACACTGGAGTGGGTTGCCATTTCCTTCTCCAATGCATGAAAGTGAAAAGTGAAAGTGAAGTCACTCAGTCATGTCCGACTCCTAGCGACCCCATGGACTGCAGCCTACCAGGCTCCTCTGCCCATGGGATTTTCCAGGCAAGAGTACTGGAGTGGGGTTCCATTGCCTTCTCCAATTAAAGGACAGTGGACCTCAATTCCAAGAGGCAGCTAAGGTAGCTCTGATCATTATACTCTTTGATAAATATAAATGTGTTTTTTCTCTCTTTAAAAATAGTATGTTAACTTTTGAAAAAGTGGAAAAAAAACAAAAAAGTGTATAGATGATAAATGCAGTTTAACAGGAAGCACTGTCTCTTGAGTGTATATATTTATAAACTTTGCCACACTGACCTTAGCAGTATACTTGGGTTGGCCAAAATTCCCTTCTTACGAGACCTATGGAATGACCAAATGGGGTTTTTGGCCAGCCCGATAGTCTTGTGTCTTGCATTTCTCACTTCATGTCAATCCTAATCACTTTCATTTATGAGTTAAATACTCCTTGATAGTATAGTTTTTAATAGCTGCTTGATTTCTTGTAATAAAATGTCCCATCACTTTATTTACTCATTTACCCAGTTTTGTCAGTTGAGGAAGTTGCCCCTCTGTGTGTGAAGAACACTGCAAAGAACATCCTATACAAAAATCTTTTCTTGTACCTATGATAATTTCCTGTTACCAAAAGGTGGTTACAAGCAACTAAAAGGAGCCTTGCAGGAATGAAACCAGAGCTATTTAAAAACTTGGATCATTGGTGTGAAGCTATTTCTTCCTTTCACCTCATCGGGAAAAGGTGTTGAGTGTTCTATAAATGTTTGTCTTTTGCTATATATTTTCTAACTTGTCAACAAATTGCCTGCTAGCAGGGGAAAATCTAGTGGCAGTTTCAGGGTAAAACTCTGAATTTATGGATTGACACATTTATCCTTTAACACAGCATTTGTCTAATGGTCCATAAAGCAGTCCAGACATCAAGACCCTTTGTCTGTGACCAATTTTCATTGGTTCATAATCAAAGGAGAAAAACGAAGCCAAACAATACATAATCCTAGAGCCAAATGTGTTCTCCTTGTGGGAAGGGTGAAGATAGGAGGTGGTTGGCTGTGTGTTTATTAATGTCTAACTTGGCAAAATTAAAAAAAAAAACAAACTTGTCAATCTTAGGGTAGTCTCAAAAACTTTTGATGAAACTTTACAAGCCTATGTCACAACTGACCTACATAGAATAAACAGGAAGTGATTCAATTGTGTTCTGCGCTGCTGGGGATTTTTGATGATGTTACACAGGAAGTATCAGCACAGTGTGTAACAGGGAATGCGGACTCAGTCTGGACCCCAGGCAGAAAGTGACTCTTACTCTGAAAGAGACTTTTGATGCCCCCTTTATCACCACAGCAACCAGAAGCTGTTGATGACAACAGAGGCTATAGGCAGAGCACACATGCAGGTTATAGGGAAACATGTCAGATGAGGCATGGAATTGAAGCCACTTGTAAGTTAAAGAGTTAAACAGGCAGCTAGTGTTCTGCCAAGCATATTGGAAGGAAGCAGAATAAGTTAAATTTAAATTTAGTTTTGAGTATTTGCAGATGTAAGGACTAAGAACTCAGAAGCATGGGTCATGAAATAAGAAAACCCTGCCAGAATCCTAACACTGCGGGGTGCCAATGAGTGGGGTGGGGGAACAGAGAGCACACTTGAACTTGACCTTGAACCAGAACCCAGCAAAGAAAACACAATCAGAGATGTGTCAGATGAGGGTTCCTTGCAGCTATTTAGGGAGATCAGAGAAGAGGGTTACAAAACTCAGTCCAGCAGATAATAGTTGTTTATTTTTAGACCTAAGCTAATTGTGTAGGAAACTGAAGAGCCCTTAATCGTGAGGGTCAAGTCGTACATTATTTATAATTGCTTTTAACATATGAGCCTTACGACAAACTACTGAAGATCCACAATCTCTGATCAGCAATACCCAAGTCCAAAAGATTCTGAAAACCACATTCCTCATAAAGTTTGTGGCCCACTCACTGACAGCAGATACTAACCTAAAGGAAAGTGAGGTTGTTTATAATCCCCGTTTGTGTGAATTTTCATCTTTTGTGGCAGAAGTATTCATGTGTTTAATTATATGTTGTTGCCTCAGATCCTGCTGGGGCTGTTAAGTCATACCCATACCAGTTTCCTAAAATCTAAAAGAGTGTTGAATTACGAAGTCATCTGACCCAAAATTTTAACCTATGGATTTAATATTAACAAACAGATTCTATAGGCATGCCCTATATTCTATCAAATTCTAACAGACTTCAAGCAATTAAATATTCAAAAATATATAAATATATAAAATATATAAATACAAATATTGGAGTTTATTTATTTATTTTTATTTTTTTAATTTTTAAAATTTACATAATTGTATTAGTTTTGCCAAATATCAAAATGAATCCACCACAGGTATACATGTGTTCCCCATCCTGAACCCTCTTCCCTCCTCCCTCCCCATACCATCCCTCTGGGTCGTCCCAGTGCACTAGCCCCAAGCATCCAGTATCGTGCATCGAACCTGGACTGGCAACTCATTTCTTACCTGATATTTTACATGTTTCAATGTCATTCTCCCAAATCTTCCCACCCTCTCCCTCTCCCACAGAGTCCATTAGACTGTTCTATACATCAGTGTCTCTTTTGCTGTCTCGTACACCGGGTTATTGTTACCATCTTTCTAAATTCCATATATATGCATTAGTATACTGTATTGGTGTTTTTCCTTCTGGCTTACTTCACTCTGTATAATAGGCTCCAGTTCCATCCACCTCATTAGAACTGATTCAAATGTATTCTTTTTAATGGCTGAGTAATACTCCCTTGTGTATATGTACCACAGCTTTCTTATCCATTCATCTGCTGATGGACATCTAGGTTGCTTGCATGTCCTGGCTATTATAAACAGTGCTGCGATGAACATTGGGGTACACGTGTCTCTTTCCCTTCTGGTTTCCTCAGTGTGTATGCCCAGCAGTGGGATTGCTGGATCATAAGGCAGTTCTATTTCCAGTTTTTTAAGGAATCTCCACACTGTTCTCCATAGTGGCTGTACTAGTTTGCATTCCCACCAACAGTGTAAGAGGGTTCCCTTTTCTCCACACCCTCTCCAGCATTTATTATTTGTAGACTTTTGGATTGCAGCCATTCTGACTGGTGTGAAATGGTACTTCATAGTGGTTTTGATTTGCATTTCTCTGATAATGAGTGATGTTGAGCATCTTTTCATGTATTTGTTAGCCATCTGTATGTCTTCTTTGGAGAAATGTCTGTTTAGTTCTTTGGCCCATTTTTTGATTGGGTCATTTATTTTTCTGGAGTTGAGCTGTAGGAGTTGCTTGTATATTTTTGAGATTAGTTCTTTGTCAGTTGCTTCATTTGCTATTATTTTCTCCCATTCTGAAGGCTGTCTTTTCACCTTGCTAATAGTTTCCTTTGATGTGCAGAAGCTTTTAAGGTTAATTAGGTCCCATTTGTTTATTTTTTATTTTATTTCCAATATTCTGGGATGTGGGTCATAGAGGATCCTGCTGTGATGTATGTCAGAGAGTGTTTTGCCTATGTTCTCCTCTAGGAGTTTTATAGTTTCTGGTCTTACATTTAGATCTTTAATCCATTTTGAGTTTATTTTTGTGTATGGTGTTAGAAAGTGGTCTAGTTTCATTCTTTTACAAGTGGTTGACCAGATTTCCCAGCACCATTTGTTAAAGAGATTGTCTTTAATCCATTGTATATTCTTGCCTCCTTTGTCAAAGATAAGGTGTCCATAAGTGCGTGGATTTATCTCTGGGCTTTCTATTTTATTCCATTGATCTATATTTCTGTCTTTGTGCCAGTACCATACTGTCTTGATAACTGTGGCTTTGTAGTAGAGCCTGAAGTCAGGTAGGTTGATTCCTCCAGTTCCATTCTTCTTTCTCAAGATCGCTTTGGCTATTCGAGGTTTTTTGTATTTCCATACAAATTTTGAAATTATTTGTTCTAGCTCTGTGAAGAATACTGTTGGTAGCTTGATAGGGATTGCATTGAATCTATAAATTGCTTTGGGTAGTATACTCGTTTTCACTATATTGATTCTTCCAATCCATGAACATGGTATATTTCTCCATCTATTAGTGTCCTCTTTGATTTCTTTCACCAGTGTTTTATAGTTTTCTATGTATAGGTCTTTAGTTTCTTTAGGTAGATATATTCCTAAGTATTTTATTCTTTCCGTTGCAATGGTGAATGGAATTGTTTCCTTAATTTCTCTTTCTGTTTTCTCATTATTAGTGTATAGGAATGCAAGGGATTTCTGTGTGTTGATTTTATATCCTGCAACTTTACTATAGTCATTGATTAGCTCTAGTAATTTTCTGGTGGAGTCTTTAGGGTTTTCTATGTAGAGGATCATGTCATCTGCAAACAGTGAGAGTTTTACTTCTTCTTTTCCAATTTGGATTCCTTTTATTTCTTTTTCTGCTCTGATTGCTGTGGCCAAAACTTCCAAAACTATGTTGAATAGTAATGGTGAAAGTGGGCACCCTTGTCTTGTTCCTGACTTTAGAGGAAATGCTTTCAATTTTTCACCATTGAGGATAATGTTTGCTGTGGGTTTGTCATATATAGCTTTTATTATGTTGAGGTATGTTCCTTCTATTCCTGCTTTCTGGAGAGTTTTTATCATAAATGGATGTTGAATTTTGTCAAAGGCTTTCTCTGCATCTATTGAGATAATCATATGGTTTTTGTTTTTCAATTTGTTAATGTGGTGTATTACATTGATTAATTTGCGGATATTGAAGAATCCTTGCATCCCTGGGATAAAGCCCACTTGATCATGGTGTATGATCTTTTTAATGTGTTGTTGGATTCTGATTGCTAGAATTTTGTTAAGGATTTTTGCATCTATGTTCATCAGTGATATTGGCCTGTAGTTTTCTTTTTTTGTGGGATCTTTGTCAGGTTTTGGTATTAGGGTGATGGTGGCCTCATAGAATGAGTTTGGAAGTTTACCTTCCTCTGCAATTTTTTGGAAGAGTTTGAGCAGGATAGGTGTTAGCTCTTCTCTAAATTTTTGGTAGACTTCAAGCAATTAAATATTCAAAAATATATAAATATATAAAATATATAGAAATATATAAATACAAATATTAGAGTTTAAATATAGATTTATTATACTACTCTTGTATCCTAATGGTCTCTGTCTTTATTCCAAAAAATCCCCATTTTGATTATTGCTATCTATTGTCTCCAAACAAGTTTTTATGATAACATATGTGTTAATTTAAATACCCACGCGCTCAGTCGTGTCTGACTCTATGTGCCCCCATGAACTGCAGCCGACCAGGCTCCTCTGTTCATGGGATTTTCCAGGCAAGAATACTGGAGTGGGTTGCCTTTTCCTCCTCCAGGGTATCTTATGGACCCAAGGATTGAAACTGAATCTCCTGCATCTCTTGCATTGGCAGGTGGATTCTTTACCACTGAGACACATGGGGAGCCCACTAAATACCTACAAGTATTTTGTTATTACATATATGCATGCATTTGCTTATATTAGAGTGGTGTTGTTCAGTCGCTCAGAGTCATGTCCAATTCTTTGCCACCCCATGGACTGCAGCACATCAGGCTTCACTGTCCTTCACCATCTCCCAGAGCTTGCTCAAACTCACATCCATTGAATCAGTGATGCCATCCAACCATCTCATCCTCTAATATCCTCTTCTCTTCCTGCCTTCAATCTTTTCCAGCATCAAGGTCTTTTCCAATAAGTCAGCTCTTTGCATCAGGTGGTCAAAGTATTGGAGCTTCAGCTTCACCATCAGTCTTTCTAATGAATATTCAGTATTAATTTCCTTTAGGATTGATTGGTTTGATCTCCGTGCAGTCTAAGGGACTCTCAAGAGTCTTCTCCATACTATATGTTAGTATACTTGTTTACATTTATATTTTGCTATGACTCATGAATACAATTTTACATGTGGGATTCTTTACATGATTTTAAATATTATGAATAAAATCAATCTGCAATTATTTTTTTTGCTTTTTATAATGACTTATTTATGATAAAAAGCTTCTTTTTATGTGTTTACTGATTATTCATATAGCTAATTTGGTGAAATATCTGTTCAAATGTTTTTCATTAATTGTTTGGTTTCTTGTTGAAAGATAAGATTTCTTTATACATTAAGTTCCTTGTTAGACACATGATTTGCTAATATTTTCTTCTTGTCTGTGGCTTTTCATTTTTTTACAGTGTTTACCAAAGATCAAATGTTTTTAATTTTTATTGAGACATTTGTAAGTTTTTGTTTCATGGCTTGTGTTTCTTTGTTTAAGAAATCACTCTCTAAACCATTGTCATAAAGATTTTCTCCTAGGCTTTCTTCAAGATCCTTAACAGTTGCTGCTCTCATATTTCAGTCTATAATCCATATCAAGTTATTTTTTTATACACTGTAAGATGTGTTAATGTTCATTTTTTATGCAGATAGTCTGGTTGTTCACATTGTTGCAAAGACTATCACTTTCTCATTAAATACTCTTAGTATCATTGGCAAAAAATAGTCATCTATGTGTGGGTCTATTTTTAGACTCAATCCTACTTAAATCATTTATATACAGATTTTTAGAGCAATATCACATGTCTTTATCATGGTATTTTTATGGTGTGTGTTAAATTGGGAAGTGTAATACTTTGCATGTTTTCTTTTTTTTCAAAATTATTTTGCTTATTCTAGGTTCTCTGTTTTGTCATATGAATTTTAAAATTGAGTCAGAAATTTCGTTTTACAAAAAAAATAAAACAAAATAAAACAGCCTGAAAAAATGTGTATTAGAATCTAGCATTAACTGCCTCATATTTATTTAGGTCACCTTTAATTTGTCTTTGCAATGTTTTATCATTTTCAGTGTTTTACTTCTGCTATATATTCACTATTTATTCCTTGTGTCTTGGTTTCTTCAAGCTACTGTAATGCAATGTCATTGTTTGGTTCAGTTCAGTTCAGTCGCTCAGTCGTGTCCGACTCTTTGCGACCCCATGAATCGCAGCACACCAGGCCTCCCTGTCCATAATGTCATTGGCTGAGTGGCTTATAAACAACAGAAACTTGCTTCTCACAGTTTTGGGGGCTGGAAAGTCCAGGATCAAGTCACTGGGAGCTTGTGTGTCTGGTGAAGGCCCACTTCCTGGTCTATAGATGGTTCATAGTCTTCTTGCTGTGTCTTAACCTGACTGAAGCAGATGAAAGAGGTCTCGGGGGTTCCTTTTACAAGAACATTTAACTCCATAGCTTCCCTGGTGGCTCAGAGGTTAAAGCGTCTGCCTCCAATGTGGGAGACCTGGGTTCGATCCCTGGGTTGGGAAGATTCCCTGGAGAAGGAAATGGCAACCCACTCCAGTATTCTTGCCTGGAGAATCTCATGAACAGAGAAGCCTGCAGTCCACAGGGCCGCAAAGAGTCGGACACGACAGAGCGACTTCACTTTCACTTAAGGACTCCACCCTCATGACCTAAGCACCTTCCCAAAACTCCACCTCTTAACACCAACACAGTGGCAGTTATGATTCCAATATATGAATGGGTGGGGGACATAAACATTCAGTTCACAATACTTCAGTTCAGTTCAGTTGCGCAGTCATGTCTGACTCTTTTCGACCCCATGGACTGCATCATGCCAGGCTTCCCTGTCCATCACCAACTCCAGAGCTTATTCGAACTCATGTCCGTTGGGTTGGTGATGCCATCCAACCATCTCATCCTCTGTCATCCCTTTTTCCTCCTGCCTTCAATCTTTCCCAGAATCAGGGTCACAATACTTACTATGCTGAAATAGATTGTTGTTGATCAGTCACGTCTGACTCTTTGAGATCCCATGGACTGCTGCAAGCCAGGTTTCCCTGTCATTCACCATCTCCTGGAGTTTGCTCAAACTCATGTCCATTGAGTCGGTGATGCCACTTGATTTATTAAATTTACTTTTTCTAGGTTTTATTTATTTTTAATTGAAGAATAATTGCTTTATAATATTGTGTACGTTTCTGCCACACCTCAACATGAATCAGCCACAGGTATACATATGTCCCCTCCTTCTTGAACCTCTCTCCCACCTCCCACCCTATCCCACCTCTTGCCTCACAGAGCCCAGGTTTGTGTACCCTGAGTCTTACAGCAAATTGCCACTGTAAGTTTACCTTTATATTGATCCTATATACCGTCATTTTCTACTGCAGGGGATCTTCCTGACCCAGGGATCCACAGTGTCACCAAGAGTCAGATACTGCTGAGCAACTGAGCATATACACTTATCCTGTCATACCACAAAATTTCACTTACTAGTTTTGGTGTTTTATATATTTTGAAACTCCCTTAAGATTTTCTAAGTATGCGATTATATCATCTATGATTGAAGTTTTATCTCATGCTTTCCAATTTGTATGCCTTTCCTTTTTCCCTTGTATTGCCTAATTGCACTGTTTAGGGTCTGAAGGATAAGGCTGAAGAGCAGTGGACAGAGAGGACCTCCACCTCCTGTTTCTGATTATAGTCAGAAAGTACGGAGACTTTCAGCTTTAAGACTGATGCTGTGTGTGTGCTAAGTCGCTTCAGTTGTGTCTGACTCTTTGCGACCCTGTGGACCACAGCCTGTCAGGGTCTTCTGTTCATGGGATTCTCCAGGTAAGAATACTGGAGTGAATTGCCATTCCCTCGTCCTGGAGATTTTCCCAACCCAGGGATCAAACCAAGTCTCCTGCAGCTCTTGCATTGCAGGCAGATGTTTTACTGCTGCTACTAGGGGAAGCCCCAGAACTGATATTATCTGTTTTTTTTTTTTTTTTTTTTGTAGATGCTCTCAATTAGGTTGAGGAAGTTTCCTTTAATTCCTAGTTTGCTGAGAGTTTTAATCATATTCGTGTTTTGGGTTTTGTTGAAGACCTTTCAATTTTGGGTACACTTGGGCAAGTTTCTTTTGGAAACATACCAGAAGTGAAATTTCAGGGTTGAAGAATACTGATGTGTTAAACTTTCTCCAACAGTGACAAAATTGTTTCCCAAATTTATTGCCTCAACTTCATTTCTCACCAACAGCACATAGAGTTCCCGTCTCTCTAGATTTTCACTATAACCAGGTATTATCAGACAGTGATGTGTTTCATAATCTGATAGGTGTGAAATAGCTTTTGGTTGCAGTTTTTATTTGTATATATCAGGTTATTAATAAGACTGAAAACATTTTGTCTATACTGAGCCCTACAATGTCCACTTGTGATTTTCCTTTTCAAATTTTCAGCTAATTTTCTGTTTTGTTTTTTTCTCTCTTCCTTCCTTCCCCCATCCCTCTCTTGTTCCTTTCTTCCTTCAATACATTTCTAGAAGTTCATTTTGTATTCTGAATACTTATCCTATATTAGCTCTATGCTTAACATCTTTTCTCAATTTGGCCTTACTTTTTCTTGTAGCCATGCATTCTTTTGTTATGCAGAAATGCTTGCCGATAATGGAGTTGAATTTTCCAGTCCATTCCATTTGCTTCGGTTTCTTATCCTCATTTAAAGAATCTTTCACTATCTTATACCATAAAGCCATTTTCTTATGTGTTCCCCCAAAGCTTTAGCATTTTTCTATTTATATTGAAGCAGTTAGTATATCTAAAATTTCTTTGAGCATATTATAAAGCAAGGCTCTGATATTTTATCTTTCACATGGATAAGAAATTGCCTCTGAATGAAGCCTTATTGTGTGATTCATTTTTTCCACACTACTTTTAATGGGACCCCTGTACCATGTCAGGTATGTATATTAGCATAGGTCAATTTTGAGTCTTTTGGCTTTAAGTTATTAGTTTATTTTGTTTCCCCTTCATAGACCACATAGTTTTAATTTACAGAAGTTTATAATACGTATGTCTTAGCATCTGGAAGGACAGGTTGTCAGTCTTATTTTCTTCTTAATTTTTATTGACCTTTTGTTCTTTCATGTTAATTTTATGATTCCAAGACAAATTTCCTGACTTAACCAAACAGTTTGTGTTGTAACTGCATTTGATTTATAGAATAACATGGGGAAAATTAGCATTGTTGTAATACTAATTCTAAGAACCTGACCATATTTTATTTGGGTCTTCTTCTCAGTCCTACAATGGCATTTTGGGGAATTGTCTTCATAGCCATATGGCATATCTTTTAATGAGATTATTACTATACCTAGTAGAAATTTTGTTTCTGTGAATGCAATGCTTTTCTATTGGGTTTTTCAGTAATTGATTATTATCAGTAAGTAAGAATGCAACTTTCTTGAATGTTGATCTTATATACAACAACTTTGTTTAATTAATTAAAAATTGTTTATAAACTTTTAATTATATTAATTTTATAAAGAACTTTATTGTTTTAAATAAATTCAAGTAAAGCTGTACATTTGTCTCTAAATGTTGATTTTACTTCATCACATAAATTTTGATGTATGATTTATTTATAATGCATACCAAAAATACATAGATTAAAATAATTAAATGGTGATTCTCTTTCAGACTATCATATTTTCAAGCATGTTAGGGGGAAGGGGAATTAACTTCTTTGTTGATTTTTAAAATGGAATTGCACCAGAGAGATCTTGGGATATGCTGTATTGATTCTTTGAAATATGCTGTAACCTAATATATATTAGTATGTATTCTTGTATATGCATATACATACAGGAATGGGCTTACCTGGTAGCTTGGCTGGAAAAGACTCCACCTGCAATGCAGGAGACCCCAGTCAGGAAGATCCCCTGGAGAAGGAATAGGCTCCTCCCTCCAGTATTCTTGCCTGGAGAATCCCATGGACAGAAGAGCCTGCCAGGCTTCTGTCCAGGGGGTCACAAAGAGTCAGACATGACTGAGCGACTAAGCACAGCACAGCACTTGTATATATACATTAATATATATCCTAACCTCTCTTCCTCTCTGTGTATAAATAACTTTGTACCTAATATGCATTAGCGTTCCATATAATTTGGAAAAGAACGGATCCTCTTTCATTCTACCTGTAGGAACAGGATCATTTGTTTGTGTGTATTTACATTTAATGCACACACATATAATATAAATTCCCATAAGAACACTCATTTAAACATATTACATTTTGTTTTAACCATATTCTTTCTCATTTGTGTTTCCTTGGTTTATTATTTTCTGATAGAAACACATCAAGTATTCTCTAATTTGGATTTTATATTTACTCCTTATAATCCTATCACTGAAATTTCTTTTTATAGATAAAGTGTGCTTTTTATAATCTCCTAGTTTCTCCTCTTTTCTCTTTAAATGAATTTAGTGCAGATTTCATTTCATCCCTGATAATACTTAGCTCCTGTTGACTAGACTGTTAATTCCTTGAAGGTAAGCTTAGCTGATTCATCTCTGGGTCTTCAGTGACTGGGTCTAGGGCAGTGGCTGGGGAACAGGAAGTAATCACTGTGATCTGTTATCATCCATATGAGCAGCCTGCTAGGCTGATCTAAACTGCCTGGGATGAAATGACAGTCACAGCATCTGTAAGCATGTTTTCCTTCTGTGTTCTGTACTTTTCGTCTATCATTTATGAGCATGGCTCTATATTAGGAGTTGGCAAACTTTTTTCTGTCAAGGGTCAGATAGTAGATATTTCAGGCTTAGCAGACTGTGTGATCTGTGTCACAAATAATCAGCTCAGCCACTGCAGGAGAAAGCAGTCCTAAATAAATGAGCATGGGTGTATTTAATAAAACTTTATATATAAAAACAAGTGGCAGGCTAAATTTTTCAACCCTTGATCCATATGGTTGGGTCTTCAAAAATGTCTATAGAATTTCTGGACTATGACTATTTCATAATTTATTTAACCGATTTTCTATCTTTGTGCATTAAGATGGTTTTTCTTTGGCATTATCATGAATAATATTGAAATATGAGTTCCTAGATACAAAAGTGTTTGCTAGTTTGATTTTCTCATAAAATGCTATTTGCCTGGCATGTGGTGGTAAGTGCTCAATAAATATTTATTGATTAAATAAATTAACACATTTCTATTGTAGAAAACTCATTTCACTGAGTATTGTGGATGTAGATTGAAGTGAAGAAGGTCAAATTTGCCTTGAGAAATTCACACTCTGAAGAAACAAAGTGGATTTGTTGCTTTCCAGCTGGGGTATCTCTGACAATCAATAACCTCTTTGAGCCTCAGTTTCCACAGTTCAAAAAGATGTAATAACTTTCTCAGAAATGTGCTGTGATGGTTGGATGAAATCAAGTGTGAACATTTGGGAAAGGGTAGTTTTAAGAAGTCAGCATTACCAGACTAACTCCGTGTAATTCACTCACATTTTCTTTTTTTATTCAACATTTTGCTTGTCCACAGCATGAAAGCTTTGAGGCCTTGGCCTGTGGGCCATTTGGAATTTACATTAATTTGCATAAATTTGCATGAAGAAATTAATGCCTGTAGCATCATTACTGTTAAGTTACTTAGAGCCCAGCTTTCATGGCATACATAAAAGAAATTAAATTCCAAATTCCCTGCTTACCTTCTTGAACAGAGCTCAGAAATGTCAGGTCAGGGATTGGTATAATTCTGAATGAAAAGAAATGCCAATTTAATCCTAGAATTGTGTGTTCCAAATAAGAAAACAGATACACTCACATACGAATAACCTAGAGTATCAGTTTGACATGCTAAGTGCCACTATTGAGGAAGAAATGTGGATACTTTGAATAGTTTAATAATCATCAAAAGTTATTTCCTGTTTGTTTCACATACAAATGACCTGATTCAAATATATACATGTATACTGTTGGTGGCTCAGTGGCGAAGAATCTGCAAGAGACACAGGCTTGCTCTCTGGGTCAGGAAGATCCCCTGGAGAAGAAAATGGCAATCCACTCCAGTATTCTTGCCTGGGAAGTCCCATGGACAGAGGAGCCTGATGGGCTACAGTCCATGGGATGACAAAGAGGTGAATGTATATACATTATACATATATGTGTGTGCTCAGTCGCTCAGTCTTGTCTGACTCTTTGTGACCCTGTGGACTGTAGCCCACTAGGCTCTTCTGTCCATGGAATTTTCCAGACAAGAATACTGGAGTGAGTTGGTATTTCCTACTTCAGGGATATACATATACACATCAATATATATATATATATACACACATTTATATATACGTATGTTATACCACAACCAGGACTCAAATAGATGTTGAAAAAATACTATCTTTTTGTAGATCAGTTGCTAGGATTAGTGATTTGAAGAAAAAACTGAAATGAATATTCCAAATCAACAGGCAGTCATTCAATGATCTTTCTGCAGACAAGATAAAAGTGAACCACAGGCCATACATACATTGAAAGTCCACTTTCTAATTCTTAATGAGAGTAACTAAAATTTGTACCTACTTTTCCCATTAGTTATACATTTATGACCCAAATTTCACAGAAACACTATGATAGTTTATTTATTCACTCAAGGATAACCATCCCAAGGGTAATTAAAGCTTTCAGAAGTTAAATGACTTGACCAAATGTGCCGTGTTAATAAGACAGAAGTCTCTCTCCATCATCTTGAGCAGTCACTTCCCACAATGCTCTAAGCTTGGTCATGTGATTGAACCTGCTCCATAGGACAGGAGGAAATGAGATGCAAGAGAGACTTGAAAAGTGCTTTCACATCGTTGCCTACCCTCTGCCTACTGAACTTGGAGCTCTGAGACCACCACCTGGATGAGTCTAAGCCAGCCTTCTGGAGGATGAGAGTCCACATTGATGGAAGGCAAACTGCCCCAGCTGACAGTTGAGCCAGTCCCCAGCCAGCTTGCCAGTCATGAGGCATGTGAACAAGGCTGTCACCTGGATCATCCAACTACCGGCTAACCTGCCAGTTTTCTGGGAGAGCATGAGAGGGATCAACAAGCCATAGCAGCATGAAAACCATCCAACTGCCTACAGGATTATGAACTAAATAAAAGGATTATTGTTTTAAGCCATGGCATTTTGGGTTGGTTTGCTACACAGCAAAACTAACAGATACAGACATGAGCCCTTTCTTATTGTTCCAATCCTATGGAACTGAAATAGCAGCTAAGACATGGGAGGTACTCAATAAATATTTGTATCAAACACAACATGGCTTAGTATTTAAGAAGTCTCTGTGTAGATGTGTCTTAGTTTACTCATTTACTACAAAAAATACCACCTTACAGGGTTGTTTTGAGAAATAAATGATTTGATATATGTATTTAGAAAAATGCCAAGTGCAATGGCCAACAAATGGTGAGTTCTCAATATACATCTGCTTTATCACATGATACTAACAACTTTATTACCAGGCAACTTAATTTAACTGTGGTGTTGGAGAAGACTCTTGAGAGTCCTTTGGACTGCAAGGAGATCCAACCAGTCCATTCTAAAGGAGGTCAGCCCTGGGTGTTTGGAAGGAATGATGCTAAAGCTGAAACTCCAGTACTTGGCCACCTCATGCAAAGAGTTGACTCATTGGAAAAGACTCTGATGCTGGGAGGGATTGGGGCAGGAAGATAAGGGGACGACAGAGGATGAGATGACTGGATGGCATCACTGACTCGATGGATGTGAGTCTGAGTGAACTCCGGGAATTGGTGATGGACAGGGAGGCCTGGTGTGCTGCAATTCATGGGGTCGCAAAGAGTTGGACATGACTGAGTGACTGAACTGAACTGAACTTAATTTATAGTTAATGACATAAAGATAAATCACAATTAACATCAAAAACATCATCCAGTTAACATCTATTATGTGACAGTTTCTGTCCTAAACTTTTGTCTTACATATTTTTATTTACTTATAGTAAATGTTATTTCTCCCCTTTTTACAAATAATCAGCTTGTGGTTGAGAGATTGCAAGTCATTTGCCTCAGGGTCTCACAAATAATAAGTGGCAAAGCCTGAATTTGAACTTGGATCTCTTTGCCTCAAATGTCATTGTTGTTGCAGAAAATATGCAAAAAGCACGCTTACAGACAAACACACACACACACACACACAATGCACAGAGGCTTTTCTGGAACGTGTTACTGGATAACCTGATTATTTTCAGTGTTTCTCCCACAACAATAGCATCAGCAACTTTTAGAAACGATGTGTCTTTCAGGCTCAAGATATTTAATGATATCTTAGTATCTTCACGAGATACTCTCATTAAATATCTTGAGCTTCCCTGGTGGCTCAGACATAAAGGAAACTGCCTGCAATGTAGGAGACCCAGGTTAGATCCCTGGATAGGAAGGAAGATCCCCTGGAGAAAGGCATGGCGACCTACTCCAGTATTCTTGCCTGGAGAATCCCATGGACAGAGGAGCCTGGTGGGCTGCAGTCCATGGACTCTCGAAGACAGGGACATGACTGAGTGACCAACACCTTCACCTTTCAGTGTGTGCGTGAATTAGTCTCTCTCAAATGTTCACCTAAATAGCTGCCTAGAGTATCATTGCCTAGCTTGGATAGAATAAAAATCACAACCTATTTATCATTTGAAATTGAACCCTACAGACATCCGTCAACTAGACAGTTTCAAGAAGGGATCTGGGAAACCTAGTTGAAATGAGAGTATCATGGGGCTGGAATCTGCAGTTATCCAGGGAGGCTTAAACGAGTTATCCAGGGCTTAAACGAGAGTCGTGGATTCCGATGGTCACTTACTAGCCTGTGCCTCAGTTTCCTCGTACTGGGATAATGCTTGTAACTTTTCATGGTGAGGAGGAAATGATATAAAATTAACTATATGGATTGTGGTAATCCATCTTATGTTGTTGCTGTTTTAGTTGCTAAGTAAGTCCTGTCTGGCTCTTTGGCAATGCCACGGACTATAGTTCACCAAACTCCTCTGTTTATGGGATTTCCCAGTCAGGAATACTGGAGTGGGTTGTTATTTCCTTCTCCAGGGGATCTTTCTGAACCAGGGTTTGAACCCACATCTTCTGCACTGCATGTAGATTCTTTACAACTGAGTCACCTGGGAATCCATAATCTATCTCGTCGTTGTAAGCTATTATTCCACATAATAATATTATTTATTATATTATTATAATTGTCTATCACCTTTAAAAAAATTTAGTAGCCATTTGTTCCCTTGATTTGGGGCAAAAAACAGTCACTTATAGAAAAAGACAGAGAAGTGTTCTTTTAAAAAATATCTTCCCTCACTTTTTACTTTTAATGAATATCAATTGTTTCAGTTCCAGTGTTGTAAGGTATGTCTCTTGCCTTTTAAGGTGAGAAGGTAGGCATCTGAATATTTTAAGTTTAAATGAATTCTATATGCCAAATAAGCACTTTTTAGACATTAAAATATTAACTAATTTAACCTTGTAATAACACAGCAAGACTGACACCATTGTTTCCTTTCTCAGTTCTTTAAATGTGAAGAGAAGTTAAGTAACTTACCATGTCTTGTGGCTAGTGTGAGATGAGCCAGAGTCTGAACATGTGCAGTACAGCTCCTGAGTAGCAGGACCTTGCTACAAATAACCATTACAAAAGTAATAACCTTTAAATCAGACAGCATTGTACAAGGTTTGGAAACCAAACATTGCCTGATCATGCAGATACATGGGTGAGGCCAATCAATTCTCCTGTGAAACAGAATTCTCAGATCACAAGCAACGTTCAAGCTGACCTGTGCAAATTGAATGGGATTTTCCAGGTATACTTATGGGCAGATATCAAACCAGTCAATACAAAAGGAAACCAACCCTGAACATTCATTGGAAGGACTTATGCTGAAGCTAAAGCTCCCATGCTTTGGCCATCTGATGGGAAGAGCTGACTCATCGAAAAGCCCTTATTCTGGGAAAGATTGAAAGCAAAAAGAGAAGGGGTGGCAGAGACTGACATGGTTATTTAGCATCACTGACTCAATGGGCACAAATCAGCAAACTCTGGGAGATAGTAGAGGACCGAGAAACATGGCCTGCTGCAGTCCCTGGGGTCACAAAGAATTAGACTCGACTTAGTGACTGAATAACAGCAATGGGCAGATACAATTTTCCAGTTGGAGACTGAAGTGTTTGCAAAGGCTCAGGGATGGGAAATAACAAAGCAGAGTTTTAACGGTCGCATAGATAGGTTTTCCTTGGCTAGATGAAGGGATGCTGAGAATTATGAATCCAGAAAAATTAGGACTGGCCTGAAGGGATGGTCTGACATTCTTTATTTGGTGCTGCGACCTTCAAACTCTCTTCTTGAGTTTGGAACTGGGCATGAAACACTTTAAATGGATATTGAAAAGCCAGGCAATCGTGTCATTTCAGAAATTCCCACGTGCATTAAGGAACCCATACATCTGGGGTGTGCCATACCTGATACAAGATATAAATACCATGGAACATGTGAGTGAGAGATTGAGAGGAGGTGAAACCCTTGATGTTGATTTCCTTTTTGTACTTAATGGTGCCATAAGTAAGACAAATTTGATCAGAAAATGGGTCAACCTATCAGTGACTGGGATACAGATGTTTCCCAGTTGGAGAGATGAATGTAAAAGAATAACAGAGAATTGATTCAAGTGCACCAGTGCTGGGGGTGATCGCAAGAGTGTGGCACCTGAACATAATTTTACATATTTTAAGGACTATTGTATTATTTCTACATTTGCAAGCAGCCCCAGGAAAATTGTGCATGAAAAATCAGTGAAGACATAATGCTTCAAGTGGGAAAGCTTATGATAATATGGGGTAATCATTTCATACAGGGTAGAATTATTCTGAGAGAGTTTTGTAGTTTTATATCTATCATCTATCTACCTGCCTATCCAGCAGCTATCTATCTGCGTACGTGCTTAATCACTTCAGTTGTGTCCAACTCTTTGAAACCCTATGGACTGTAGCCCACCTCTGTCCATGGGATTCTCTAGGCAAGACTGTCCTCCTCCAGGGGATTTTCCCAACCCAGGGATCTAACCCACATCTCCTGTGCCTCCTGCATTGCAGGCAGATTCTTTACCATCAAGCCAGTAGGTAACTGGGGAAGCCCAGTTACCTATCTGCTGCTGCTGCTGCTGCTGCTAAGTCGCTTCAGTCGTGTCCGACTCTGTGCGACCCCATAGATGGCAGCCCACCAGGCTCCCCCATCCCTGGGATTCTCCACACTGGAGTGGGTTGCCATTTCCTTCTCCAATGCATGAAAGTGAAAAAGTTAAAGTGAAGTCGCTCAGTCGTGTCCGACTCTTCATGACCCCATGGACTGCAGCCTCCCAGGCTCCTCCGTCCATGGGATTTTCCAGGCAAGAGTACTGGAGTGGGGTGCCATTGCCTTCTCCAAGTTACCTATCTATTAGATGTCTAATCTTACTGATCTATGTATGTATTGCTTTTATTGGGAACTATTGCAAGCATTCAGAAAAACACAAAGAATATTCTAACAGCTGCGATTTTCTTTTAAAATATCAAACAATCATAAGTGAGTTCTAGTAGATGCTAAGATACAGTATGAATACTTTGGAATTCTGGAGGTAAATTCTCTGTCTGGCATCTATTTTTCAAAGCCTGGACTCACAGCGGTTACAGAAATAAATTGTCATTACCCAATAGGTTCCATCAGAGCCTCTGAGGGCCCCCACCCACCTTACTTCCTTACTCTAATGGTGATCATACACTAACAGCATCTTCTTATGAAAGCGCCCTGCTGATTCTGTCCCCTTGCAGAAGACCCTACAGTTTCTCCCTCTTGTCTTTCAGATTGTTTCACATTCTTAAGTCTTGAAAGCCAATATTTTCTCATGGCTTAATTTCCAGGTACACTGGACTTCTTTCCAATTCTCCCACCCTTTAATAATCCCTGTGTCCATAGAGCTTCCTGGTAATGAAAGAGACAAAAAATGGATTAATGTCCTTTTGAGCATGGAATCTGAAGAATAGGTACAAGTTAGCTAGGAAAGACCTGGGGGAACACATTGCTTGGGCAGAGGTATTTCCTAACCATCCTTCTGGAATAGCACTCTCCAGTATATATAATGCAACCCATAGAGGTAATTTAGATATTTTTATTTGTGTTAAAGAAAGAAAATTTAATAGCCAAAATTGATTTTTAAAGTATTTTATTTAATCCAATATCAAGAGCTGAACTGTAAAGGCTGAACACTGAAGAATTTATGCTTTTGAACTAGAGTGCTGGAGAAGACTTTTGAGGGTCTCTTGGGCAGCAAGGAGATCAAACCACTCAATCTTAAAAGAAATCAACCCTGAATATTCAATGGGAGGACTGATGCTGAAGCTGAAGTCCCAATACTTTGGCCACCTGACGTGAAGAGCCAACTCACTGGACTTTTCCAATGATGCCGGGAAAGATTGAGGGCAGGAGGAGAAGGGGATGACAGAAGATGAGATGGCTGGATGGCATCACCGACTCAATGGACATGAGCAAACTCCTGGAGATGGTGAAAAACAGGGAAGCCTGGTGTGCTGCAGTTCATGGGGTTGCCAAGAATCAGACACAACCGAGTGACTGAACAACAGCAAAATATATCCAAAATGTCATTTCAACATGTTAATTAATATGAAATTGTTAATCAGGCATTTTCATTCTTTCTTTTTCATAATGAAGCTTTGATATCTGTTGCATATTTTACACTGAGAGCACATCTCAGTTTAGACTGGTTAATTTTCAAGTGCTCAGTAGTCAGATGGAGCTCATGCCTATTGCATTGGACAGTAACTCTAATCTTACCTTGTTATTTTCTCCATAGCATTTATGCCTACTTGAAATTATTGTGCTCATTTGTTTACTTAAATGTTTTCCTCTGTCTCTCTCCACCAAAATTTGAGTTTCATAGGGCTAGGAACCTTTGCTAACTATTCAATTTCAGACGGTGATAAAAGTACTTGGTTTACAGTAAGGTCCTGTTACATGTTTGACAAATGGATGAGCAGTAGGTAAGAAGGCCTGGAAGTGGGAGAGGCTCTGGCATCTTTGAGGGTCTCCAGCATGGTGAGCAGTGGAGCTGTCAGAGGGTGTGAAGGAAGCAGGCAGGGAGGAGGAATCCCTAAAGGTGTCTCCATGTCGTACTCTACATGGAAAAGTCTTGTACTTGTCTTCACTGACAAACTTCTCTATTTTTTAATATCCAACTGAATGCAGGGTTGTATCAGTAGCTTTCCCATAAATGTTTCTCAAACAAGGCATTCTAAATTTTGGTGTTCACCATTTCGGACTAGGATTCTATCTGATTACAATCTGATCTCCCCTACTAGGACCTGTATTCCTTGAGAGCAGAACCTAGGTCATAGACAGCTTTGTGTTTATCTTCCTGTGTTCAGGAAAAGATTTTTACAATTTGTTCATATTGTTACATATCTTAGCAATTTATCCTGTTTTATTGCTGCATAGTATTTCCTTTATGGATATAATAAAATATATTTATCCATTCATCTGTTGAAGAACATTTGAGCTGACTAAAATTTGGAGGCATGGTGAGTAAGTCTGCTATGACTATTTCTGTATGCAATTTTGTATGGACATACATCATTCTTTTGAGTAAAGTACTAGAAAGAGAACTGCCAGATTATATAGTAATTTATATTATTTGAAATTTATACCATACCACAAATTTTTGCAAAGCATTTATTCCATTTTGTATTTCCATCAGCATATCAGATGGAATATCAGATATCTGGTTATATCTGAATATAATATCAGAATACTGGTTATACCACATCCTCAACACTTGGCATTACTTATCATTTCAATTTTAGCATTCTTGCGTCTCAATGCAGTTTTATGTTACAACCAACAATGTTGGGCTTTGTTTTCCTGTGCTTATTTGCCACGTGTACATTCTTTAGTGAAGTGTCTACCTAAAACTTACACCTATTTAATATTCATTGAAAGAACTGATACTGAAGCTGAAGCTCCAATACCTTGGCCACCTGATTTGAAGAGCTGACTCATTAGAAAAGACCCTGATGCTGGGAAAGATTGAAGGCAGGGGGAGAAGTGGTCAACAGAGGGTGAGATGGTTGGATGGCATCACCAACTTGATGGACATGAGTTTGAGAAGCTCTGGGAGATGGTGAAAAACAGGGAAGCCTAGTATGCGGCAGTCCATGGGGTTGCAAAGAGTCAGACAGAACTGAGTGACTGAACAACAACATGCTTATTTAAAAAATTTGAGTTGTTTTCTTATTATTGAGTTTTAAGGGTTCTTTATATATTTCCTTTGTCAAATATGCCTATTTAAAATAGTTTCTCCTTGTACGTGGTCTGCCTTTTCATTTTCTTAGAGGATTTTTTGTTTACTTTTTTTTATTTTTGTTTGTTTTAGCAACACTTTTTGAAATGAAAGTTTCAATGATAGTAAAGTCCAGTTTATTAATAATTTTTTTTTTATTGTTCATGACTTTTTTGTTCCGTCTAAGAAGATGTCATGAAAAAAAAAAAAAAAAAGAAGAAGATGTCATGAACTCTAAGGTCTCAAAGTATTCTGTTTTCTTCGAAAACATTTGTACTTTTAGCTTTCATGTTTAGCTGTAAATCCATTTAAAGTGCATTTTTATATACAAAATGTTAACTGAATATCTATTTATTCCCCTATCCTTTGTTGAACTGAATATTTCCCCATCGAGTTTTTTGGGTACATTTTTGAAGCATTCTTCTCCTGCAAATAACACATGATCTTGACTGTTGTAGCTTCATAGTGCTTAGTCGCTCAGTCTTGTCCAACTCTTTGTGACCCCATGGACTGTGCCCGCCAGGCTCCTTTGTCCATAGGGATTGTCCAGGCAAGAATACTGGAGTGGGTTGCCATGCCCTCCTCCAGGGGATCTTCCCAACCCAGGGATAGAACTCAGGTCTCCTGCATTGCAGGCAGATTCTGTAGCATCTGAGCCACCAGGGAAGCTTTATAACAGGTTTTAAAATCAGGCATGTCAGTCATCTGACTGTCTTTATTTTTCAGAATTGTTGGCCATTTTAGTTTTTTTACATTTCAATATAAATATTAGAAATAGCTTGTAAATGTCTACAAAATAGCCAGCTAATTTTTTTGGAATTGTGTCGAACCTATAAATCAATTTGCAGAAAATTGACATTGTCACAAACACAGTATATTTTTCCATTGACTTATGTCTTCATTACTTTTAGTGGTATTTTATAGTTTTTAGTGTATAGCTCTTGCACATGTCTTGTTGAATTTATCTCTGGTTATTTCACGTTCTGGAATGTTATTAAAATAGTATTTTATTTAAACTTCTAATTATTTGTTGTCATTTTATGGGAAAACTTTAATTTTTGTGTATTATCCTTACTGAACTCTGTCATTAGTCCTAGAAAAAATTTTGCTGCAGATCCTTTAGAATTTTGTATATACACTATGACTTTGTAAACAAAGACAGTTTAAATTTTTTCTTTCCAATTTCCATGTATTGTATTTTGCTTTCTTCCATTACTGCACTGGCTATGATATCTAGTACAGTGCTGAATATAAATGGTGAAAGTGAGGATTTCTGCCTTGTTCCCTATCATAGAGGAAACATATTCAATCTTTTGTGATTATGTATAATTTTAGTTCAGAGAAGGCAATGGCATCCCACTCCAGTACTCTTGCCTGGAGAATCCCATGGACGGAGGATCCTGGTGGGCTGCAGTCCATGGGGTCGCTAGGAGTCGGACACGACTGAGCAACTTCACTTTCACTTTTCACTTTCATGCACTGGAGAAGGAAATGGCAACCCACTCCAGTGTTCTTGCCTGGAGAATCCCAGGGACGGCAGGGCCTGGTGGGCTGCCGTCTATGGGGTCGCACAGAGTCGGACACGACTGAAGTGACTTAGCATAGCATAATTTTAGTTATACATGCTCATTATCGAGTTGAGAATATTTCATTATATTTCTAGTTTGCTGAGAGTTTTTTATCCTGTATGGATATTGAATTTTTATATACTTTTTAGCATTTAATAAGATGACCTTTAATTTTTTTTAGTTAGTTGGTATAGTGAATGTCACTTTTTGATTTTAATGTTAAATCAACATTGCATTCTTTGTGTCATAGAATTCACCAGTGAAGACATCTAGGTCACAACACTTTGTGTATGGGGTATCTTCTAATTAAACAGATATTTGCTGCTGTTGTTCAGTCACTCAGTCGTGTCTGATTTTTTGTGACCCTATGGATTGCAGCACACCAGACTTTCCTGTCCTTCACTATCTCCAGGAGCTTGCTCAAACTCATGTCCATTGAGTCGGTGATGCCATCCAACCATCTCATCTTCTGTCATCCCCTTCTCCTCCTGCCCTCAGTCTTTCTCAGCATTAGGGCTTTCCCAATAACTCAGTTCTTCATATCAGGTGGCCAAAGTATTGGAGCTTCAACTTCAGTATCAGTCCTTCCAGTGAATATTCAGGATTGATTTCCTTTAGGATTGACTGGTTTGATCTCCTTGCAGTCCAAGTGATTCTCAAGAGTCTTCTCCAACACCACACAGTGCAAAAGCATCAATTCTTTGGTCCTCAGCTTTCTTTATGGTCCAACTCTCACATCCTTACATGACTCCTGGAAAAAATGATAGCTTTGACTAGAGGGACCTTTGTCAGCAAAGTAATGTCTCTGCTTTTCAATATGCTGTCTAGGTGTGTCGTAGTTTTTCTTCCAAGGAGCAAGTGTTTTTTAATTTCATGACTGTAGTCACCATCTGCAATGATTTTGGAATCCAAGAAAACAAGACTACTTATGTTTTCTTTTTTTACTCTTGGGACTTTTTTGGTAATTGGTGCCTTTCAATAAGTTTCTCAGATTAAGTGGACAACTTTATTCGTATAATATTGTTCAAATATTCTTTCGTTATCTTTTCTATGTCTGTTGGATCTGTAAAAAGTTCTCTTTTTTCTTTTCTGAAACTTGTCATTTTACTTGTGCTCTCTCTCTTTTTTTTTTTTTGCCTTGATTAAACTAGTTAGAGTTCTCTTGATTTTTATTGATTCTTTTTTAGAAAATAACTTTTTGTTTCATATATTTACTTAATTTTCTATGTTCGTTGATTTTTGCCCTTTTATTATTTCTCATTTTATTTGATATTGCCCTTATAATTCTTTTTTTTTTTTCATTTTCTTTTCTTTATTTCTTTCTTTTTTAACCTTCTCACTATGAAATCTAAGATACTGGTTTTGGATCTTCCTTTCTAATTTAAGTACGCATTTTCCATTGAGGATTATTTAAACTACATCCTAAAACTTTTGATATGCTGTGTTTTCACTTTATTTTGGTATTACGATTTTTTTTTCTAATTATTATTACAACTTCTTTTCTGACTCATAGTTTATTTAGAAGTGTTTTGTTCAGTTTTTAATTATTTGAATTGTTTTATCATGTTTTCTGGTATGTTTCTAATTTAACGTCACTGTGATTAAACAACAAACTCTAAATTTATAGAGACTTGTTTTATGGCCTAGCATTTGGACTATCTTGCTGATACAGACTATGCTGCTGCTGCTAAGTCACTTCAGTCGTGTCCAACTCTGTGCGACCCCATAGACGGCAGCCCACCAGGCTCTGCCGTCCCTGGGATTCTCCAGGCAAGAACACTGGAGTGGGTTGCCATTTCCTTCTCCAATGCATGAAACTGAAAAGTGAAAATGAAGTCGTTCAGTAAGTGTCCAACTCTTCATGACCCCATGGACTGCAGCCTACTAGGCTCCTCCGTCCATGGGATTTTCCAGACAAGAGTACTGGAGTGGGGTGCCATTGCCTTCTCCGGATACAGACTATATGT
This sequence comes from Bos indicus, assembly GCF_029378745.1. Taxonomy (NCBI): domain Eukaryota; kingdom Metazoa; phylum Chordata; class Mammalia; order Artiodactyla; family Bovidae; genus Bos; species Bos indicus. The sequence continues at coordinate 63,677,700 of NC_091780.1, read as the reverse complement.
CTCCTTGAAAAAATGTATTCTACTGTTTTTGAGTGGAATGTTCTATAATTGTTAATGGAATCAGTTAGTGGTGTTATTCAAGCCTTCTATGTGCTACTATGTATCTTTTTCTTTTTACTTGTTTATCTGTACTGAAAGATCTACATTAAAAATTTCATCTGTAATTGTGGATGTATCTATTTCTACTATTAATTCTATGGGATTCTGCTTTTCTGTAGCAGAGCTACAGAAAGCTGAATTCATATTCAATGAATGTAGCATATTCAATGCTGCATTCATATTCAATATTGAGAAAATGAAAGCTATATACTTTTTGTGAAGTTTTTGTTGTTGTTGTTGTTCAGTCACCCAGTCGTGTCCGACTCTTTGCAACCCCGTGGTCTATAGCATGCCAGGCCTGTCCCTCACCATCTCCCAGAGGTTGCCCAATTTCATGTCCATTGCATTAGTGATGCCATCCAACTACCTCATCCTCTGATGTCCTGTTTTCCTTCTGCTGATCAATTCTTCCTAGTATCAGGGACTTTTCTGGTGAGTCAGCTGTTTGCATCATGTGACCAAAATACTGGAGCTTCAGCTTCAACATCAGTCTTTCCAATGAGGCTTTAGGGTTTATTTCCTTTAAAAATGACTGATTTGATCTCCTTGCTGTCCAAGGGACTCTCAGGACTCTTCTCCAGCATCACAGTTTGAAGGTGTTAATTCTTTGGTGCTCTACCTTCTTTATGGTCTAGCTCTCACAACCATATATGACCACCGGGAAGATCATAGCCTTGACTGTACAGACTTTTGTTGTCAACATAATGTCTCTGCTTTTCAATGTACTGTCTAGGTTTGTCATAGCTTTCCTTCCAAAAAGCAATTGTTTTCTGATTTGAAGGCTGTAGTCACCATCTTCAGTGATTTTTGAGCACAAGAAGAGGAAATCCATCACTACTTGCACATTTTCCCCTTCGATTTGCCATGGAGTAATGTGTGAAAAGAATAGAAAGGAGAGATAAGAAAGCCTTCCTCAGCGATCAATGCAAAGAAATAGAGGAAAAGAACAGAATGGGAAAGGCTGGAGATCTCTTCAAGAAAATTAGAGATACTAAGGGAACATTTCATGCAAAGATGAGCTCGATAAAGGACAGAAATGATATGGACCTAGCAGAAGCAGAAGATATTAAGAACAGGGGGCAAGAATACACAGAAGAAATGTACAAAAAAGATCTTCATGACCCAGATAATCACGATGGTGTGATCACTCACCTAGAGCCAGACATCCTGGAATGTGAAGTCAAATGGGCCTTAGAAAGCATCACTATGAACAAAACTAGTGGAAACGATGGAATTCTAGTTGAGCTATTTCAAATCCTGGAAGATGATGCTGTGGAAGTGCTGCACTCAATATGCCAGCAAATTTGGAAAACTCAGCAGTGGCCACAGGACTGGAAAAGGTCAGTTTTCATTCCAATCCCAAAGAAAGGAAATGCCAAAGAATGCTCAAAATACCACACAATTGCACTCATCTCACACGCTAATAAAGTCATGCTCAAAATTCTCCAAGCCAGGCTTCAGCAATATGTGAACCGTGAACTTCCTGATGTTCAAGCTGGTTTTAGAAAAGGAAGAGGAACCAGAGACCAAATTGCCAACACCTGCTGGATCATGGAAAAAGCAAGAGAGTTTCAGAAAAACATCTATTTTCTGCTCTATTGACTCTGCCAAAGCCTTTGACTGTGTGGATCACAGTAAACTGTGGACAATTCTGAAAGAGATGGGAATAGCAGACCATCTGACCTGCCTCTTGAGAAACCTGTATGCAGGTCAGGAAGCAACAGTTAGAACTGGACATGGAACAACAGACTGGTTCCAAATAGGAAAAGGAGTACGTCAAGGCTGTATATTGTCACCCTGCTTATTTAACTTATATGCAGAGTACATCATGAGAAACACTGGGCTGGATGAAGCACATGCTGGAATCAAGATTGCCGGGAGAAATATCAATAACCTCAGATATGCAGATGACACTACCCTTATGGCAGAAAGTGAAGAGGAACTAAAAAGCCTCTTGATGAAAGTGAAAGTGGAGAGTGAAAAAGTTGGCTTAAAGCTCAACATTCAGAAAATGAAGATCATGGCATCTGGTCCCATCACTTCATGGGAAATAGATGGGGAAACAGTGGAAACAGTGTCAGACTTTATTTTTTGGGGTTCCAAAATCACTGCAGATGGTATTGCAGCCATGAAATTAAAAGATGCTTATTCCTTGGAAGGAAAGTTATGACCAACTTAGATAGCATATTCAAAAGCAGAGACATTACTTTGCCAACAAAGGTTCGTCTAGTCAAGGCTATGGTTTTTCCTGTGGTCATGTATGGATGTGAGAGTTGGACTGTGAAGAAAGCTGAGTGCCGAAGAATTGATGGTTTTGAACTGTGGTGTTGGAGAAGACTCTTGAGAGTCCCTTGGACTGCAAGAAGATCCAACCAGTCCATTCTGAAGGAGATCAGCACTGGGATTTCTTTGGAAGGAATGATGCTGAAGCTGAAACTCCAGTACTTTGGCCACCTCATGCAAAGAGTTGACTCATTGGAAAAGACTCTGATGCTGGGAGGGATTGGGGGCAGGAAGAAAAGGGGATGACAGAGGATGAGATGGCTGGATGGCATCACCGACTTGATAGATGTGAGTCTGAATGAACTCTGGGAGTTGGTGATGGACAGGGAGGCCTGGCGTGCTGTAATTCATGGGGTCACAAAGAGTTGGACACAACTGAGCGACTGAACTGAACTGAACTGAACTGATACTTGCTTTTAAATATATCTCTTCTTGGGGATGCAGTAATTCCTTTTAAAATAACCATTTATCCTTGTATTTTATTATTTTTCTATTATGTCTGTTACGTAATACAGCAGTTCTCTTTTCTGTTTCTTTTATTGTAGAAGGACATGATTTCAGTTGTAGTTCATTATCAACATTTTCTGAGCTAGTCTTAGAAAATGAGTATTATTTCCAGTTTCCTATCTAAGACTGTTGATTCTCCTATAGTCACTTACAATCTATATGCCTGGTATCCAAAAACACAGAGAGACTAGGATGGCAAAAACAGTAGCTTCACCTGGGCATGTCTTCAGCAGGTAAGAAACAGAGGAAGCAGGAAGTACCAAGATGGGCCTGTATACCAGAATTAGAAGGTTGTGTGTACCAGGGAGGAGGTGTGATGAGAGTGGATAATACTGAAGTCCCATAATCCTTCACCTTTCCTCCTTGACAAAGACCTCAGAGTGAATGAGAAGTGGGCCTATCTATATCCTAATTATTAAATTACACTTGGTAGACATTAAGGGTGTGGTAATTGTTGTCATTTTTACTGTATTGTGATATTAATCTTATGGAATATTGAATCTCCAAATAGCCCATGACATAAAGAGACCTTTATGGCTCCGATGGAGCTATTATATTTTATTATCTCACGAATCTTCAGATTTAAAGAGTCCTCAATGAGACCTTGACATAATTAAGCCTAATGAGTCCAAAGGAGTTACAATGGTCTATTGTGCCAATAATTTAGACATGACAGGTCTTTGTTATAAGTAGGCCTTGGTATCCCAGTGTATCCTGTGGTTTGTGTAGATAAGACTGACAGCTGAGAAAGTGAACTGAAGTTGTTCAAAAGGCACTCTACACATCAAGCATGTCTTTTAAAAGTTTCAAATAGAGATTTTTATTGCACTGACTCTATTTTTAATGCTGCCTGGGGCATCGGTTCTTTTATCTGTCCATGCACAGCGTTTGTGCCAGCCTACTCATTTACGTGTTGTGCGAGGCATAGGGTTGCAAAGGTGAAATAAGGCATAGACCCTGCTGAAGGATGCTCAAAGTACTCAGCACCTAAAGATTTTTAGGAATTTGTGGTTCAGAAAAGTGGTGAGCAAAAATTATGGCCCACAGGGCAGCCACCTCTTTTTGTAAATAAAGTTTTATTGGAACACAACCATATTCTTTCATTTACGAATTATCTATGGCTGCTTTTACGCTATAGTGGCAGAGCTGAGTAGTTGCAACAGAGACATCTGGACTACAAAGCTGAAAAGATTCACTATCTGGCCCTTTAGAACTAAGTTTGACGATCTCTGGTTTAGAGTTTCAAAGGCTCTAGAGCTACCTCAACAAATCACAAGTAAGCATGAATTAGCATCTTCAGTTCACATAGTTTTGGTGTAAGTCAGAAAGGAGATCTTTTATTATCATTTCACATTTATTTGCTTTAATATAGCTTAGTCTTCATACCTTTACTCACTGCTACTTCTACATGGTCTTGTACTTCTGATCCTCTCTTGGGGTACAGAAGATGCTTAGTTAATGTTTACAAGACATTATTCCCATTCGTCTAAGGACAGTATGGTGGTTTTAAATATATGTTTTCAAGTCTTTTGATACTCCCCCCTTAAAGAGATGACTGTTTCTCCTCTCCTTGTGTGTGGGTTGAACTGTGACTTACTTCCATACAACAGAATACATCAGACATGGTGGGATTTCATAAATTTATAAAAAGACTGCTGCTTATATCTTGAGTCCTTGCTTTCTTTCTCTGTCACTGTCTTACCTCCTTTATTTTGAGAGAAACTACCTGTTGTACAGCAAGTAATCCAGGTGACAGGGAAACCACCACTGTGTCATAGGAACCCAACCGAGAGCTGCCAATAGCTGATGAGTGTGCTTGGAAATGAATCTTATCCTGTTTAAACCCTGAGATACCTGAAGCCCCAGTGGACCCTTACCTGCAAACTTCATGAGAGATCCTGAGTCAGAACTTCCCAACCAAGTCGTTTCCAGATTCCTGATCCACAGAAATTGTGCTAGTAAATGTTTGCCATGCTCAGACACTAAGTTTGGGGTGGTTTTTTACATAGCAAGAAATAACTAATGCAGGAGATAATCAACCAGTGTTTGCTAAATCTCCTCAGTTGTGTCTGATTCTGCGTGACCCTATGGACTGCAGCCTGCCAGGCTCCTCTGTCCATGGGATTCTCCAGGCAAGAATACTGGAGTGGGTTACCATGCCCTCCTCCAGGAGGGATGACTCAGGGATCGAACTTGAGTCTCTTACGTCTACTTGCCTTAGCAGGCAGGTTCTTTTCCACTACCACCGCCTGGGAAGTCCAGTCAACCAGTAGGATGTGGGACATAAAAATGGTTGTCTCTTTCTCCAAATTCTTTCTAATGGTTCTACAGACTCTTGATCCCCTGGTTAAGGTCCTGAGAAGGTTCAGAAACTCTCCCCTTGTGTGCATAAACGTATATAGAGATGACAATGTCCACTTCTTTGCCATGTTGTCATTCCTGTCATGCTGTCCTTCTTGAGATGGTATGGGCTGAACTAGAAACAGCTTAAACATATATTGATATTAGCCTCATGCAATTTTGGTCTTGACAATGCTGTATTGGAGACTCCCATGGTTTTCTGTGTCCTTCTTTGCAGGAGGAAGCAAGTTCTATCAGCATTATAATTGCTTTACAAGACTGATAAATAGGATATAAGAGCTCACAAAGCATATGCCTTTCATTTGACTTGCTTCAGTGTTTTTTACATCTGTCTTTTCACTGTGATGTCAAGGGGTCAATTGTACACCATTATTTGGGATACTGTGGCCACCTGATATGGAGAGCCAACTCATTGGAAAAGACCATGATGCTGGAAAAGATTGAGGGCAGGAAGAGAAGGGGATGACAGGATGAGATGGTTGGATGGCATCATTGACTCATGAGTGTGAGCAAACTCCAGACATAGTGAAGGACAGGGAAGCCTGGCATGCTGCAGTCCACGGGGTCACAGAGAGTTGGGCATGACTGAGTGACTGAACAACAACAACTTGGGGTGAATGACAATCCACTCCAGAACTATTGCCTGGAGGGTTCTGTGGACAGAGGAGCCTGGCAGGCTACAATCCATGGGATTGCAGAGTCGGATATGACTGAATGACTAACTTTCACTTCCTCTCATTCAGCATAATAGTCAAGCATATCCACCTTTGGTGACTAACAACGATTAATGCATTTTGCTTCTTTTAATCTCACAATGATATCTGTGACCAGATAGGGTGGTTCTTGGACAAGTTGACAAGTTATCATTCTCCTCTCCTCTGAAATTCTTGGTCATAAGACCAACTGGCAATTCCAAATTTTGTCTTCCAGATGACTGCTACTTAGTGTTGATAGAGATGCTGCTTCTCACAGCATAACATGAGATGATATCCTCAAATTCCAGAATTCCACATTAGTCAGTTTGGGAATTCTCATTTCTAAACTCTAACAGAAAGTAGTCTGTGACCAGTGCTAAACCAGAGATACAAGCACAATTCAATGAAAACTTGAGGGCACCTAAGTGCTGCATTTCGTCCTGCAGTGGCTCCTGGAACAGAAAAGGGAAATGACAGAAAAGTTAATCAAATCTTCATTGAGCATGGAGTTTAGTGAATGTTAACATGCCAGTATTGGGTTCTTAGTTATGATACATGTATCACAGCAAAGCAAGATAATACAAAGCAAGATTAGCTTTCCCAAGCTGAGCATAGGGGAAACTGGGAGAAGGGTCTATGGGAGCTCTCAGTAGTATCTTTGCAACTGTTCTGCAAATCTACACACACACACACACACACACACACACACACACACACACAACCTAAGCAGAAGATTTGTTCTGCAACCAGGACTTGAATAAATTTCAAAAGAAGGACTACTGATGTGAGTCAGGTGGATGTTGACAGGCAGAAGAGGTGAGTGTAGAGAACATTCCAGACCAAGGTGATAGAATATAAAATGTTTAGGAATGGCCTGAATTTCCCCTGAACTAGTGGAGTCTGTGACTTGCGAGACACTGATGTGACCAAAGCACATCATGATATTCAGGGGCAGGTGTTTGCAGGATAGAGGGCAAAGGGAGAAAGCCTGGTTGGGCCTTGTATGGTACAATAAAAAGTCTGAATTAAAATATTATTGGTGCTTTCCTGGTAGCTCAGCTGATAGAGAATCCACTTGCAATGCAGGAGACCTGGGTTTGATCCCTGGGTTGGGTTGTGAAGATCCCCTGGAGGAACTCATGGCAACCCATTCTGGTATTCTTGCCTGGAGAATCCCCATGGAAAGAGGAGCACAGTGGGCTACAGTCCATGGGGTCACGAAGAGTGGGATAAGACTGAGTGACTAATCACATAATATTATTGGAACCTTGGGCCTATGTGGAAGGCTGTGACATCATCAGAGCTGTGCCTCCAAAGAATAAGTATAGTATTTTATAGGGTATATTTCTGTGCCTACCAACAGATACACATACTCACCACACAAGTGCTGTACCTCTTCTTGAGTGACTTTCAATTATCTTCATGCTGGCTTCAGGAAGGCCTCCTCTGGCCCCTGCATACTGGACTGGACACCCTGTCCGTGTCCTTTCTGATCACTCATTACCACCTGTTGAAATCACAGCTCCTTTTCTTCTTTGCACAATGTTTCCAGAAGGTGGACGCCTATCTCATCGGTCTGGGCATCCCCAGGACCAAGCACATGTTGGATGCAGGATACATTCGTTACAGGAATGAGTTAATGGGTGAGTCTAGAGTCTAGAGCGAACTGAGATTCTGTGGCCTACATTTGCACAGAATTAAGGTGTCTGCCTGACTCTTAGTGCCTAGAAATTATTAATTAAAATGAATGCAATAGGGAACAAGTTGACCCTAAGGGGATTTTGAGAAAGCCTCTGAGGTTATAACAAGATGAGGGAGAGGCAGAAATGGATCTTGGTATTTTCAGGGAAATGGAGACAGGAAGGCGGCAGTGAATCTGGCCAGCTTTCCAGGAGGCTCCCCAGAGCGGCACCCTCAGCCCTGCTGTCAGTCACTGAGCAGGGCTCTATGGAGACCCATGTCTGCAGCCATCATTTAGAAGATCAATGTCTTCAGCTTTCCCCTTTCTCTGAGATAGCAGACAGCCAACCAGTCGGTAATTCACAAGGATCAACGCTGGCTCCATCCAACTTTCAGCTCTTTGAAAAGTTTGCCTTAAGAATTGAGACATCACTTTTTTCTTCCCAAAGCATGTGTATCTTTTCAGGATTCAAAGATGCCTCCAAAAAAATGTCCTCATTTTCCTTGACAGACGACATGCTGTGTTCTCTGGGTTGCTGATCGGCAAATCGGAACAGACGTTTTTTCCTTTTTATCCCTCCTCGTTACCCCAATGTGCCTTTTCGGTCTCTCTCCAAATGAAGCCCTCAGTGAGACATCGCAAGATGAAAGGGATGGTGGTCAAACTCACCATCCGTGAGCCTATCAAGGATTTAACATTTGGATTGATAACTCTGCTGTGTCAGGGGCACATGTATTTAAAAGCCTTCTGAAATTTGAAATGAATATATCTGAAAGATGCATCTGATTTTCCCCCTACAAGGAAAGAAAGAGCAGGGTTGGGTACTGCTTTCTAACATTCCTGAACGTCAATCCTGGGTCTGTTTTTCTGACCGTTCAGTGTGCAAGTGACAGGTTTGGTGATGGAGAAAGAGGATTTTGAAGTTCCAAATCTCCTTTTCTTTTAAATCCAGTAGCACCCTTTCCTGTATCCAAAACTCAAATTAACGCTTCCCTGAAGGGGAATTGGTAGACAAGGGGAGATTATTGACAATTTCTGACCCTGGAAGCCCCCATTAGGTAGACGACACTAGAACTGAAGATTTCCAAGAACAAATCTGGGCAGGGCCAGTGACCTCAGATGGACAGAACTTAGAAAGGTTTGATGAATCCTTCCTCTTTAGAGCTGCTCCACTGGGAGGCACTGCCTGAATTCTCAGCAACTTCTTTCTAAGGAGCTTTCCTGTTTGCAAACCATCGGCAGCTGGCTTTTGACTATCATAGGATCTCCACCAGGCTAGGGGAAATACCTGTCCTTGGATACCCACTGTAGGCTGCAAGCCTGGGAGCCTGTGAGAACCCGAGAAGATATTTTATGGTATTAAGGAAGCAGATAAGACTGAGTGACTAATCACATAATATTATTGGAATCTTGGGCCTATGTGGAAGGCTGTGACATCATCAGAGAATACTCTGATTGCACAGAATACTCTGTGCAAAGAAGAATATTAAGGAAGCAGACAATCTGAAGTCAGACAAACTCCTGGGGAACCGCTCATCAAGTGCATGATGCTAAAGGAGTCCTTTAAACTACATGAACTTCAGTTTCTCCTCATTTGTAAAATATTTGTAAACCTGTATAGAATGGTTAGGATGGTTGAAGGAGGAAAAAAGTCCTATTGCAGCTCCTGACAAATAGTTAGAACCCATCAGATGCTCCTTCCATCAGGACCCTCCTAGTCTCTGGCATTGTCATCTGTTTACTGAGAAATGGGGTAACATTTCCCCTGTGTTGCATGAGTCTCTGTATGAATGGGCTAGAACTGTCTAATTCTTTGATTTCCCCCTGTTCCTGGTTATTTCCTTTGACATCCTGAATGTCCTCTGCAAGAAAACTCAGAACCAAGTTTTAATTTTTTTTTTTACTTCTTCTTAGAGGAGAACCCAAACATAATTTACCTTACTATCCATCGACTGCTGTGTGGACAATCTCCACCCCAGGCCAGTTTGGTTTCTGTTCTGAGTGTAACTTTATTTTCTTCCACTGAAAGATGCAGCAAAACCCCTCTTTGTGCAGGGACCATTAGTACTGCCCATTCTTAAATTAGCTCAGCAAAAAAAAAAAAAAAAAAGAAGAAGTGCATTTTATAGTCAAGCCAGCAGTAATTGGACACTGTGACTATGAGTGGCCCTTGCGGTGTTTGGACACGGGCCAAATGTACCTTCTGTCTGTCTCTGACACAGGCAGACAATAGCAGCATTATTTACTGCCCTGGCTCTGTGCAACTCCAAAGGCCAGCTGCAAGAACAAAAGAATCGCTCACACTTTGCCCAGCCCTAGACTCTGCTGCAGCCTCTATCTGTTTAGTAAATAATTCACCCCTCTATCCCAAACGTGGGATCATCTATTCTGGGCTTCTTTCCTTTTGCAGTGACCGAGGCTGCAAGGAAAAGATGCATTGCTCCTCTGAACCCTTGGAGGGGATCAGAGTGGAGGGAGGAATGGACAACAATTCTTTGTGTCCACATCTTGGGGGTGCAGAGTCACCATGACAGAACAGCTACGGCAGCAGAGCCTGTGCCTGGGAAAATGTTGGCAAGCGCTAGCCTCCCCTGGAAAATCATGCTTCCCAGCCATGTCATTCTGAGTCTGTCCACGGTGCTTTATAAAGGAGCTTGACACTTGCCCAGGGAATACTCACAAATTGCCATGCTCTTAGGGGTATAGTGCTTGTGTTACAGGCAACCTGGGCTTTAGGTGCACTGAGCAAAGGCTTTTGCAGTTCATTTGGTTTCAGCTCTCACCTAGAATCTGGACAAAAGGACCCCCCCATGATGGGATTGTCTATTCGCAATCCCCACTAAAAGCGTTCACCAGGACACAGTCTTATCGGTCACCTGACGTGCAGCCCGTGCTTGGGGATGCAGAGCCCACTGTCCTCACCCAGTTCTGGGCCTGGGAAGCCAACAGTCCAACCTGACCCACACCTCCATCTCCCAAGCAGGGCAGCCTCCAGATTTCCGAATCTGTCCTCAACAATGGCTCTTTATCACCTCCTCCCACCTTGAACAGTGTTTTCTGAACTGTTCCTGGGATCATCAGCTTCTGGCCTTGTGCCCAGACTTTGGAGCCAAGGCTCCCTGGGGGATCTCGGGATCTGCTTCCCGCTATGGCTTTCCTGGATGGAGGGGCACCCCCCAACCTCGGGTGCAGGCTCAGACCCCCTCTCTCTCTGTGCAGCACCTGTCTCCAGCTGCTCGAGTGACACCTGGACTGACGAAACCCAGACTGGGGATGCTGCCCAGTTATAGTCAGGCAGAAACCCTCATCTGACACATTCTAGAAATTCCACCAAGATCAGCCCCAGGTCAGTTATGACCACAGACTCAACTATCATGCAGGTGATTCTTCATGGCTTCTAAAATGCTTGTGAAAAGTTTATAAACTTTTCACTTCCCTCTTCTCATTTGCTTTTCACACTTCATGAGGCAGGCTAGGAAGACATTATCATCCACGTTTTAGAGGTCAGGGTATATGGGCTCTCAAGGACAGTCAGTTAAAAGGGAGTAAAACCAAGTCTAAGGTTTCAGCTCTCCAAGACCCTGGATCTTGTAATATACCAGAGTCAGACAGAGGGAGGGAGGGAGGCAGGGAGGGTATTAGAAGCATGGGCACCATGATGCTCAAAGGGTCTGAGTCTATCCTCAGCCTGTATCAGGCTGAGCCTTTGAACTTTCCTTTTGTGGACAAAGCTCTCTACAAAGAAGACTTCCCCATCACGCTGGACCTTTTTCGATGGTGGAGCTGTGCATATTCTCACTTGCCATTTATCTCCTGGGTCAAGCACAGCTTTCACCATAGACCCGGTGTTGAGTGAATAAATGGATGACTGGCTGGATGGATAAAAGAAAATCTTGGATGGATGGATGAAGGGGTGGATGGACTTACAAGCAGGTGGCAGAGGTATGGCTGTTCTGTGTGTCCTGCAGGCTGGCGTGCTCATTCTTGACTGTGTAAGACCCTGGAATAATCCCATCTGTCCCTTGCTCTGTGTCCTTTTCCTGTCTCTCTGGTCACATATGCTCTTCCTTAGATGCTCCTGGCTTCTTGGGCCCCAGGGAGCACTCCCATTCTTATTGCATATGGAGACGTCCTTTCCTCATCCTCACTACATTTGTGCCATCTTGGAATGAGACTGCTGGGTACTGGGATATGTTTCTGAAGGCAGCTCTGCCTCCTTCTCCTTTTAGGGTGTCTCCTCTGAGTTGGGGGCACATGAGCCAGGGTCCAGGAATCCAGAGGCTCTTCTTCCTGACCCCCAACTTGATTTGTCATTTTCCACCCAGAGCCCCACTTCCACTCTCCTGTGAACAAAAGACTCAGACTCCCAGACTCTTCTTTGATAGTCTCAGAACCAGCCTAGACCTCAGGAACCCCATTTTGTTCTTTGCTTTTCTTTCTAAGAGAACCAGAGCTCAGAGAAGTAGGTGGTTTTGCCCAGGGTCCCGTGGCCCTTCAGTGACAGGCATCGGCCTGAAACTGCAGTGTCTGCCCACATTTTCTGAGCCCCTCTGGCCATTCTGTTCCCCTGTCACACCATGTGCCATTTTTTGGTTTTTCTTCAGAGTTTGGCCTAGAGGAATTTTGACATTTTGAGCATGGGGATGAGGGCCTTGGAATGTCACCGCGCCCATTCTGAGAGAAAGCCAATTTCCCCTTAGCTTGGTTCTTGCAAATAGCAAAGTTAATTAATCCCCTGTAAATAAACATTTGCGAACTGCAGCTCAATATAGTACTGACCAGGAATGCTTCCAAATGTGCATAAGATGAGATGATAAGGGGCCCGGGGCTGGTCATGTGACTGTTCATCTCCAAGTTGGGCTGGAGAGTGTATTGACGTGATGGGAAAATCATTGGTTTGGGGGTTCATGAAGGTACAGGACTGGATCCCTGCTCTGCCACTGACTTGCTGAGACCTTTGGCAGGTCATGAACACTCTGGACCCATGTGCCCATGTGTAGAATGCAGTGAGGTTGCTGCTGAGGGCATCAGATGCCTGGTATGAGGCAGGTTCCCTGAGAAACATTCCATCAATTGTCCCCTCTGCCCTCCCTCTTCCCATCACCTTCTCTGCTTTCCAGTGTAGCTGGTGCCTTTAAATGCCGCTGATCTCCAGGGACTCCTGGGCTTTTAGAAACCTCTTTGGTTAATGAAGGTGTTGGGCAGGATTGAGCCAGACCATTTCCAGCTCCTTCTCATTTTTGATGGACTTACACAGGCCACTGATTTGCATCATCCACCTCCCCCTTTAATGAGCTCCTGTGCTCACAGTTAATGAACTAATTACTTCTGGGCAAAATCAGCATTAAGTTGCAAACCTGGTTTCTGCAGCCTCCGCCAGGCCAGTATTCTTTTGTGAAGTCAAAGAGAGGGTAGCAATGAGGAGGCTCCATCAGATTCTGAGGACAAGTCATCAGAGATGTCCAAATCATCTGGGGAAATTCGAATAAAAATATCTCATTCAATGAGAATGACATCAAACATGACAGGTATGTTTCTGGATCTTTCTTAAGATCCAGGATGAAGCTGAGCTGCAAGCTCTGACCTCCAGGTCACATTGCTTTCCCGGTCAGAAATACAGCTCTTCTTGAAGGCTATAGATTTTCCCCCCAAAATGACTCGATTAATGGCAATAAAATGGAGGTGTGCCAAATGGCCTGCTTTAAATTCAGATGATGGTGAACAGACCATCTCTGAGCGTACTGAAGGGAGCTTTATACACAAGGCACATCTTAATTGGAAGGAAAACTTTCCACACTTTGAAACAGTTAAGCCATTTGCCTAGGGAACACCTTTAAGTGATGTAGCACAAGGTTACTTGCCATAAAGGACTCCATTTTCATTCCTTCAGGACTCGTTTACTGAGAGGCCCGAATGCAGATTTCGGAGTTGATTGCCCTGGATTTGAACCCCAGCCTTGCCCCCATTAGACAGGTGTGTGCTGTGTGACAGTGCAGAAGTCACTTAGTCTCTTGGGGTCTTAGTTTCCTCATTGATGATGCATGGACGTTGATTAGGGCCCAATCACATTGAAATCACTGTGGGAGGATCTTTATAACAAGTGGATATATTTAATTACTCAACAAATATTTACTTCGACCATGGGAGAGACCATTGGTACTCAAATCTCCATATCAGATCAGATCAGATCAGTCGCTCAGTCATGTCCAACTCTTTTTGACCCCATGAATCGCAGCACGCCAGGCCTCCCTGTCCATCACCAACTCCCGGAGTTCACTCAGACTCACGTCCATCGAGTCAGTGATGCCATCCAGCCATCTCATCCTCTGTCGTCCCCTTCTCCTCCTGCCCCCAATCCCTCCCAGCATCAGAGTCTTTTCCAATGAGTCAACTCTTCGCATGAGGTGGCCAAAGTACAGAGTTTCAGCTTTAGCATCATTCCTTCCAAAGAAATCCCAGTGCTGATCTCCTTCAGAATGGACTGGTTGGATCTCCTTGCAGTCCAAGGGACTCTCAAGAGTCTTCTCCAACACCACAGTTCAAAAGCATCAATTCTTCGGCACTCAGCCTTCTTCACAGTTCAAGTCTCACATCCATACATGACCACAGGAATAACCATAGCCTTAACTAGACGAACATTTGTTGGCAAAGTAACGTCTCTGCTTTTGAACATGCTATCTAGGTTGGTCATAACTTTCCTTCCAAGGAGTAAGCGTCTTTTAATTTCATGGCTGCAGTCACCATCTGCAGTGATTTTGGAGCCCAGAAAAATAAAGTCTGACACTGCTCCTTATATTTCTCAGCTGCCCTTGGAGTTGAGTTGAAGCCATGCAAGTGGGAATGTGTGTCTATAATGGGGCAGAGCCTTGGTTGACCTGGGTCCTCAGGTCACTATGTGGAGCCAAGCTGTGTCAGTTTCCCAGTGCTGCTACAGTAACAAAGGACCACAGACAGGGGGGCTTAAAACAACAGAAATATATTGTCTTAGAGTTATGGAGGCTAAAAATCTGAAATCAAGGTTGAAATATGAAAACAACAGGGCCATGCTAGTCTGGGACTCTTGGGAGAGTCCTGCTCTCTTCCTAGCTTCTTGCGATGGCCATCAGTCCTTGGCTTTCCTTGGTGTGCAGCGGCGTCACTCTGTCTCTTTTATCACATGGTCCTCTCCTCACATGCGAGCATATTGGATTAGGGACCACCCCAATGACTAAATTCCAAGTTGATTACATCCCCAAAGACTTCATTTCCAAATGAGGGCACATTCACAGGTATTGGGAGTAGGACTTCATAACATCTTTTTTTTTACGGAATCACAATTGGACCCATAACATGCACTGATTTGTGTTGAGCAGACATACATTGTGAGTGACATAGTAATCTTTGTCATGTTAAGCCAGTGAGATATGGGAGTTCATTTTGCCTGTCCTGACTAACACAAGTAGTTGATTGATGCCAGCACCTTACCAAGGGCTGGAGATAAAATATTTAACAAGGTATAAATAGTCCATTTAGTGCCTGGCAAAGAGAAAGTGCTCAATACAAGATAACTATTAAAATTATGACTTTAGGATGTGAAAAAAATGTAGTTATCCAATCAAAATCACAATAAAATATCACTTCACACCCATTTGAACTATCATCAAAAAAATAAGAGATAACAAGCGTTGGTGAGCATGTGGATAAAGGGAACACTTGTACACTGGTGAAATTGTAAATCGGTGCAGCCACTACATTTCCATATAGGAGGTTCCTCAAAAAATTAAAAATAGAGATACCGTACGATCCAGCAATTCTGCATCTGGGTATTTATTTGAAGAAGATGAAAACACTAACTTAAACAGATATATGTGACCCCATATTCAATGCTGCAATAGACAATAGGCAAGATATGGAAGCAATCAAAATGTCCATTGATGGATAAATGGATAAAGAAAATATTATATATAGGAATACTATATATACATAATGTATGACTATTATTCATCCATAAGAAAGGAGTAAATCTTGACATTTCTGACAATATACATGAACATTTGAGAACATTATGCTAAGTGAAATAGTGAGAGTTGCTCAGTCGTGTCTGACTCTTTGCAATCCCATGGACTATACAGTCCATGGAATTCTCCAGACCAGAATACTGGAGTGGGTAGCCTTTCCCTTCTCTAGGGGATCTTCCCAATCCAGGGTTTGAACCCAGATCTCCCACATTGCTGGTTGATTCCTTACCAGCTGAGCCACAAAAGAAGCCCAAGTGAAGAAAGTCAGAGACAAATACTTATACTCGAAAAAAAATCAAAGTCATAGATAGTACAAACTGGTGGTTGTCAGAGGTTGGGGGATTGGGAAAATGAGTATAGAAAGCAAAAACTGCCACTTATAAATAAGTTCTGGCGATGTAGTGCACAGTGTCGTGACAATGGTTAATGGTACTATATCGTATATTTTTAAGTTGCTATGAGATAAATCTTAAAGGTTCCCAACAAGAAAAACAACTGTGACTATCTGAGGCAACGGATGTTAACTAACCCTATTATGGTAATCATTTCCAATACGTTCAGTTCAGTTCAGTTCAGTCGCTCAGTCGTGTCCGATTCTTTGTGACCCCATGAACTGCAGCACGCCAGGCCTCCCTGTCCATCACCAACTCCCAGAGTCCACCCAAACCCATGTCCATGGAGTTGGTGATGCCATCCAACCATCTCATCCTCTGTCATCCCCTTCTCCTCCTGCCCTCAATCTTTCCCAGCATCAGGGTCTTTTTCAACGAGTCAGCTCTTCTCATCAGGTGGCCAACGTATTGGAGTTTCAGCTTCAGCATCAGTCCTTCCAATGAACACCCAGGACTGATCTCCTTCAGAATGGACTGGTTGGATCTCCTTGCAGTCCAGGGACTCTCAAGAGTCTTCTCCAACACCACAGTTCAAAAGCATCAATTCTTTGGGGCTCAGCTTTCTTTATAGTCCAAGTGTCTCACCTATACATGACCACTGGAAAAACCACAGCCTTGACTAGATGGACCTTTGTCGGCAAAGTAGTGTCTCTGCTTTTTAATACACTGTCTAGGTTGGTCATAACTTTCCTTCTATATCAAATCATTGTGTCATTCACTTAAAACCAATACAATGAAGATGAGATCTCTTGTTGACTGGGCTTCCCAAGTGGCTCAGTGGTGAAGAATCCATTTGCCAATGCAGGGGAAGTGGGTTTGATCCCTAGTTTTGGAAAGGTCCCCTGGAGAAGGAAATAGCAACCCATTCCAGTATTCTTGCCTGGAAAATCTCTTCGACTGAGGAGATTTGCAGGCTCCAGTCCATAAGATCACAAAGAGTTGACAGGACTGAGCATGCACACACGCCCTTGTTGACTTGCCTTGGCCAAAGCAAGTTACATGTCCAAGCTCAAAATCAAGGGGTGGGGATACAGGAAAAGATTAAAAGTTAAAGGTAACTATTCAATCTACTATACTCATTATATGGATGAGGACATTGATGGTAAAAGAGATGAAAGGACTTGCTTGATATCAAAAAGCTGTTGAAAGATAGAGCTTGGATTAAGTTTAAGGTCTCTCTAACTCTGGTCCCTACCCAGGTCAGTCTTCTCCCTTAGGCAATTGGCAACATCTGCTGAAGCTGAAGCTCCAATACTTTGGCCACCTGATGCGAAGAGCTGACTCCTTCGAAAAGACCCTGATGCTGGGAAAGATTGAAGGTGGGAGGAGAAGGGGACAGCAGAGAATGAGATGGCTGGATGGCATCACGGACTCAATGGATGTGAGTTTGAGTAAACTCCAGGAGTTGGCAATGGACAGGGAGGCCTGGCGTGCTGCAGGCCATGGGGTCACAAAGAGTTCGGCATGACTGAGCAACTGAACTGAACTGGGGACATTTCTAGTTGTCCCAATACAGGAAGGGGACATTATACCAGCCTCTGATTGGTTGAGGATGCTGCTAAACTCCTATAATGAGCAAGTCAGTTCCCAACAAAGAATTGTTCAATTTCAAATATCAACAGTGCCAAGAATGGGAAACCCTGCTCCAAACCTGGTCCTCTTTTCTGTTCTGCCTGACCACCTTCCCGAAGTAGAAAGATCTGATTGGATATGTCCCAAGCTCAGAGAATCTTCCTGTACCAGATATGAAACTGATGCTCCCATTTGGCTCTTAACATATTTATTTTACCACTCTGTGTGCTTAATCACTTATTCATTTGATAGGCTTTTTTTTTTTTAAAGTCACTTTTATGCACAAGGTTCTTACCTTTCCATTGAGACTGTGATGTTTCCTGGCACTTGGCTCTCTTTTTCTGTGTCTGTCCATCTATACTACCATGCCTGCAGTTGAATCCCATCCTTGAAGGTTTAATTAACCCCGTGCTGGGCACACAGGATGCTCTCACTCTACGCCACAACTATAATCTCACTGTAGAAACTAGCAACAGACTTGCTTTTTTCCCAGCCCCGCCACACACACTCACCACTTCCCAACATTATGTCCTGTAACCCATTTCTTTTCTGCAATATTTAATTATCTTTCATATATAAAACACTCCTTACTGAATAAAATATTCAGACAACTCATTTGACGGGAGAAGCAAACAGTAATATGTAGCATTTCATTTGTTTTTTCATTAAATCGGGCATGACCATTGTTGGCGCCTGGGAGTTTATGATCGCGGCTCTGACACTCTGACATTACTCATCTATTCATAGTCAGTTTGAGCACTAAGGAAGTGCCTCATTTTCTCTCTATTTACATTAGTCAAATAAATTCATCTTTTATTTCATTGAGCTGAATGCTTCCATCTGTGGGGCTGCTTATGAGCCCCATGATTTTATTTTTTATTTATTTCATTACTGATTTTTTTTTCCTCTGCTGCTGCCTTCATTAAAATGTCTTTTAGCTTTTAGACAAGCAGGCAGAAAAGGATTAATTAAAGTCTCTCTGATTCTCTGATATTGCGGAATGGAGAAATATCAGGTTCAGCCTTTCAACCTATTATAGACTAAAGTGCGTGATGGGTCGAGCCGTATAAGGACCTGAATTGTGTAAATTCGTTCAAAGTTAAAAACTTAGTGAATTAAACACCTACAGGCTGCTCACCTGATCCCCATCGGGGATGCTGAGATGATTAGAAGCCAGCGTACAGGGAACAGGCTGGTAGCAGAATCTAAATTCTAGGATGGTTGTGTTTGGACTGCATCATGCTGTTTAGATGGAATAGACCTTGTTGCAAATTTTCATTTTCATAGATAACCCATAGTACTTTGTTTCTATTTATTTAATCAGCCTTCTACTAGTGTATAAAACACCTAGATCATTAAGTATGTGCTGTAAACCAGATATCCTGAGCAAGCCTAGTTTATAGACAGAATCTTTTTTTTTCATTCTCTCAACCACCCTGAGAATTTAAAGAGTCTTTTTGTTTTGCTTTTACATTTGGGATATAATTAGATAAAGTAAAATGCATAAATCTTAAGTATGAAGTTTTGTAAGTTTTGACAAATTGCCATGCCTGTGTAACTCATAATACTATCAAGTTATTAAACATTTCTCTCACCTTAGAAAGCTCCTTTATGTACCTTCCCAGGTAAATTCTGCCAAGACCTTCCATCGCAGAAACTGTCATTCACATTTTTCATCTTTACTGAGGTATAACTGGCAAAAAGTTTCATGTATTTAAGGTGCACAATGTGATATTTTGATAAATTACACATATTGATACATGTATATATTGTGAAATATTACTACAAATTAACATAATCATCACTTCATACAGTCACCTGTGTGTGTGTGTGTGTGGTAAGAACACTTGAGATTCACCCTGTAAGCCAGTTTTAATAATGTCACATCATAGTATTAATTACAGTTGCCATGCTGTATATCAAATTTCAGAATTTATTCATCCTGCATAACTGAAGCTTTGCACCCTTTAACCAACATCTCCCCATTTCCACCTCACTTGGCCCCTGGCATCCACTGTTCTCCTCTCTGCTTTTAGGAGTTTGACTGTTTAAGATTCTACGTATAAGTGAGATCATGCAGTATTTGTCTTTCTGTGTCTGGCTTGTCTCATTTAGTATAATGTCCCTTTGGTTCATTCATATTTTTGCAATGCCAGGATTTCTTTCTTCTTTATGGCCTGGTAATATCCCTCTCTGTGTGTGTCACATTTTATTTATCCATTTATTTGTTGGTAGACATGTAAGCTGATTCTGTATCTTGGTAATTGTAAATAGTGCAGCTATGGCCATCTTTGAGATACTGATTTCATTTCCTTTGGGACAAATATCCTGATTTTTTTTAAACAGGCAAAGGATTTGAATAGACATTTTTAAAAAGAAAACATGCAAATGGCCAACAAGCATATGAGAAGGTGCTCAGCATCACTAATCACCAGGGAAACGAGAGTCAAAGGCTTCATGAGATTTAACCTCATACCTGTCAGAATGGCCATCATCAAAAAGACAAAGGTAACAAGTGTTCCCAAGAAAAGGGAAAACTCATACAGTGTTAGTGGGAATGTAAATTGATATAACCACTACGGAGAGCAGTATGAAGGTTCCTTAAAAAAAATTAAAAAATAGAACTATCATGTGATCCAGCAACTACTTATTTTTGAGAAAGTAAAATTTTACTAGAGCAAGCATGGGTTTGGGAAAACTTATGTGAAATTTTCCTTAATGTGGCTATGCTGTTTATTTTGCAACATTAAAAACAATGTTATTTCCAGGTACTTATATAAAATTACTGATGAGCTCTTTCATCTGAAATTTAAATCAAGTCTTATTTTGGCATGAATGACATAACTGCTGTTTGGGTTTCTCTCACCACTGGTCATCTTTATCTGGTAGAGAATGTCATGTAAATGGTTCTTTTGTGTCTAGATTTTGTCACTTATTATATTGATTTTGGGATTTATCATCCTGTTGTGTATCAGGGCTTCATTTTTTTTCTTGTTGCTTAGTCATAATCCATTGTGTGAGTAGAGCATAATTTATCTGTTTTTCTATTCATGTTCATTTCCAAAACTAGTTGTTTCTAGTTTTTAGCTGTTACGAATGAAGAAAAGCACATGTCATTCTATAAATTCTGGTGATTAAACACCTATGGATGGTTTTGCTTAGCAACTTGGTAGTGTTATAGATTGAACATTTGTGTTCCCTACCCCTATATTCTTATGTTAAAACCCCAAACCCCTGAACCTTTGGGAGTCAATTAGATCATGAGGATGAAACTCTAATAATGGGATTCAGTTCAGTTCAGTTCAGTTCAGTCGCTCAGTCATGTCCGACTCTTTGCAACCCCATGAACCACAGCACGCCAGGTCTCCCTGTTCATCACCAACTCCTGGAGTCCACCCAAACCCATGTCCATTGAGTTGGTGACGCCATCCAGCCATCTCATCCTCTGTCGTCCCCTTCTCCTCCTGCCCTCAATCTTTCCCAGCATTAGGGTCTTTTCCAATGAGTCAGCTCCTCACATCAGGTGGCCAAAGTATTGGAGTTTCAGCTTCAACATCATTCCTTCCAATGAACACCCAGGACTGATCTCCTTTAGGATGGACTGGTTGGATCTCCTTGCAGTCCAAGGAACTCTCAAGAGTCTTCTCCAACACCATAGTTCAAAAGCATCAATTCTTCTGCACTCAGCTTTCTTTACAGAAGAGACATAGAGAGATGACCTTTCATTCTCTGCCATGCAAGGAGACAACAAGAAAACAACCCTCTGCAAACCAAACGGAGGGACTTCACATCAGCTGGCATCTTGGTTCTGGATTTCCCAACCTCCAAACCTGTGCAAATAAACGTTGGTTACTTAAGCCACCCAGTCTACGATAATTTGTTACACATCCAGAGACGACTAAGACAGGTAGTATGTGATTGACTCATGAGAAGCTGCCAAGCACTTTTCCAAAGTCATCTTCTATTTCACACTTTCACCTCCAATGCATGAACGTTCTGTTTGTTCCATATCCTCACCAAAGTTTAGTGTTATCAGCCTTTTTAACTTTGCCCTTCTCTTGGGCATGTTGTAGTTCCTATGTGGTTTTTATTTGTATTTCTGGGATACCATGTTCCTACTAGCCATTCACTATATTCCTTTGTAGACTATATGCTCAAGTTTTTGCCTATTATATTACTGAGTTGTGGAATTTCTCTTTATTTCTGGATACAGATGCTTCATCGTATGCATGTACTGCACATAAATATTCTTTCACATTTATTATCCTGGTCCCTGGCTTGGCTATTCTTTTGCTTGACGGTGTCTCTTTTTAAAGTAATTGTTATTGGAGTATGGTTGATTCACAGCGTTGTGTTAGTTTCAGGTGTACAGCAAAGTCAATCTTTTATGCATATGCACATATCCACTCTTTACAGATTCTTCTCCCATATAGTCATTCCAGAGTATTGAATAGAGTTCTCTGTGCTATACAGTGGGTCCTTATTAGTTATCTATTTTATATGCAGAAGTGTTTATCTGTCAATCCTAGTCTCCCAATTTATCCCTCCCCCCTTTCCACTTGGTAACCATAAGTGGCTACCATAGATGTTTTCTACATCTGTGACTCTGTTTCTGTTTGGTAAATAAGTTCATATGTATCAGTTTTTCAGGTTCCACATGTGAGCCATATCATATCATGTATGTTTTTGTCTTATTTACTTCACTCAGTACGACAGTCTCTAGGCCCACCTATGTTGCTGTAAATGGCATGATTTCATTCTTTTCGTGGCTGAGTAGTATTCCATTGCACACATGTAACACATTGTCTTTATCCATGTTCATCTGTCCATGAATGTTTAGTTGCTTCCATGTCTTGGCTGTTGTAATTAGTGTTGCTATGGACTTTGGTGTGCATGCATCTTTTCAAATTATGGTTTTCCCTGGGTACATGCCCAGGAGTGGGATGACTGGATCATATGGCAGCTCTATTTTTAGTTTTTAAAGGAATCTCTATTCTATTCTCCACAGTGGCTGGTGTCTTTTGATGAAGAGAAGTTTTGATTATCTTGAAGTTCAACTTTTCCATGTTTCTCCCAGTCAGTACTTTTTGTATGTTAAGAAATCATCACCTAACCTAAAGTCAGAGATCCTCACCTACTATATTTTCTTCTGTAATTTTATCTTTCATGTAGGTTCTCATTTATGATTGGTCTTGATTAGCTTTTTGTATATGAGAAAGGATTGTGTGAGAGAGGCTGACACTATATATTTTAATGTAGAGATCAGATTATTTGGGAATGTTGTTAAAAAGGACTTTCCTTTTCAGGTATAGGGAAATTTGTTGTCAACCAGTTTTTTTTTTTTTTTTTTTTTTTTAAACAGTTGAAAATACAAGGCACAAACATGTTAACTGATTTTTCCAAGATCACATAGCTCATAAGTGACAGAGCCTGGATTAGAGACAATTTTGACTCTAGGTCACAGACACTTATTATTACTCCATACTCCCCAAAAGAATGGCCTTGTTTCTCATTGGGTCTGTGAAGAGACTTGGAGGTGTAGTCATTGTTTACTGGAGTGATTCAGCAATTTTGACCAAATGTGCTGGTCAGATGACTGGTTAGACTGAAGTTTGTTTTCGGTTCCATTCATCTGGCTTGGATTTTCAGCTTGAGCTGATGGAATCAGCTTATGTGTTTACGTGTTTTGGGTCATGTGTGGACTCATACATTAAGTCTTTTTATAAAAACTGCTCATTCAAATGTTCTGGTTCACACTGACCCACAATTCTGCGGTTGTTGTTGCTCTTTTCTGACCCCCTATTGATTGCTTGGCTTTAATACAAGCTTATTAACTATCAACTATGTGCCAAACAATGAGCAAACACGAAGTTGACTAAGATATTCCCTTCTCAAGGACCTCTGTGGTCAGACAGTGAGACACGTTTGTCTGCCCCCCTGGGGCATTCAGGAAGGATTTAGATGGGAAATATGCGAAAAGAGTGAGAGGGCATACAATCGGATCACAGAGAAGTATCTGACAGGGACAGAGAAAGCTTGCTTAAAACATAGACTTCAACTAATTCATTTGTGAACATTTTTGAAGGAGTTTGATTCTGTATTAATGGCATTTTTCCTTTTTGCTAATAAATTCTCAACTAAAAATGTTTTTACTACTTAAGGTAAGATGTCATGAGTAATAGCCACCCCCAAACAATTAGACATTTGATTGTGTCTCTGTGGATATTTTGGTCCTCAACCCAGGTATTTATTTAATTTTCCACATTTGGGAAACAAAGGTTCCTGTCCCTTTTCCTAAATTGTGAATGGCGGTTGTGGTGCTTTCTTGTTTCGAACATCAGAGTTGAGTCACTGCCATGACTCAGGGGTTAATATAGATTTGTCCTTTTAGAATGTCTACTGTTTCTGTAGTGTGTAAGTTCAGTCAGACACCCTGACCAGTGATCGAGCATCTGAACAAATCCATCACTTCACCATAATCAACTGACTCTACCTTGAAGACTGTGATGTGTTAGGAGAGCTGATGCGGTGAGCAGCCAGCAGCTACATAATCCTGGGGCTGCGGAGAGAAATTACAGGAAGAGGTGAGCTCCAGTTACCCAAGTGCATTCACCAGCTGGACATTCACTGTGACATTTTCTTGCTACAACCCTTCTGAGGTCCCACAGGTACTATTCTTCTTTCTAATCTATAGCGTCCTCCTGGAGAGAGTTATTTTGAATTTTGCCTCTGAACCTGCTGCTCATGACTGTGAAGAAAGTGGTGGTTGGAGAGAACACGTTCCCATGCCCTGGTTGTATACAGGTTCAGGCCTGGAAGGTATTTCAGAAGTTGCTTCTCTTGAAGCCGTTTTTTGATAACTTCCAACCTCTGGGCAGCTCTGGGCTAAGTGGTTTCCGTTGTCTGTTTCAGCCTCCGAAACAGCTCACATTACCTTCGGGGCACACCCTTCCTTATTTGGCAGGTCCAAACTGAACCCAGTTGGCCCTGTGTCATGCTGACATCTGTTCCCTGGACTTTTCACCCAGTGGCCCCGAGTCTGCCATCTGGGATTACAAAGAACTCCCTCCAAACGCAGCTCCATAAGGTGGTTTTTATATCCCTTGGTGTCTCCTCTTTCTCCGCCTAGCACAAGGCTCTCTCACCTGTTTCTGTTCCTAAGGGGCAGTGTAACATGACACCTTTCCTCAGGGCTCTGGAATGCTCTGGCCTCTCCAGCCCACCAGATGCCCTCCTTTTTTATTTCCATGTATTCTTTTGAAAATGTTCATTTCACAACTATATTCCCTTTCTAAAAAATTCATATGGTTTAGATGAAGGAATACTTCTTCTGACCCAGAAGCCAGCCTTCTCAGAACTGGGGGAGGATATCCTCTAGCCAAAAAGGTCCAAATAGTCAAAGCCATGATCTTTCCAGTAGTCATACACGGATGTGAGAGTTGGACCATAAAGAAGGCTGAACGCCAAAGAATTGATGCTTTTCTATGTGGTGCTGGAGGAGACACTTGAGAGTCCCTTGGACAACAAAGAGATCAAACCAGCCAATTCTAAAGGAAATCAACCCTGAATACTCTTTGGAAGGAGTGATACTGAAGTTGAAGCTCCAACACTTTGGCCACTTGATGAGAAGAGCCGATTCATCAGGAAAAAACCCTGATGCTGGGGAAGATTGAAGGCAGAAGGGGCTGACAGAGGATGAGATGGTTGGATAGCATCACTGATTCAATTGAATGAACTTGGGCACACTCTGGGAGATAGTGAGGGACAGTGAGGCCTGGCGTCCTGCAGTCCATGGTGTTGCACAGAGTCAGACATCATTGAATAACAATGACAACAATCCTCTATCAGGACTACCTGCATCTCAGTTCACCTCCTCTTTGTACCTGCTGTAGGGTGTGCCTGATCCTAAGCCTCAGTTTCCTTGGCTGAACAATGGGCATGATGGGGAGAGTAGAGACATCATAAAGCCTTTAATAATATACTTGGCATAGCATAAGTCCTCAATAAATGTAAGTTCTCACAACTAAAGCTTTAAATATTTTTCTATTCTTTTGTACATATAGGTAGAAATAAAAATAGAGGTTAAATTTTCGTGTACACTGGGTCATCCTCTAATTAGAGAATATTGCATCATTTTTCTTTCTTCAACTTATCTTATACATTTTTCCATGTAAACATCTCCTGGATGAATGTACCATAATTCATTTATACCTTCTCTTGATGGATAGCTTTGTTTTTTAATGTTTTTGTTTGATATTATCCAATAGGAAGAGGTGAACTCTACGAATAGAAAAATGGACATGAGGTATAAACATAAACAGGCAGTTAGCAATAGAGGACCTGCAAGTGTCCATAAACATATTAAAAATATAATTAACTTACAGTTAATTAAGGAAATTAAAACAATTATAATGAACTGTGAGTTTTGTTTGTTCTGTTTTGCTCATATAATTACTGATGTTAAAAAGACTATTGGGAACTTCCCTGGTGGTACAGTGGATAAGAATCCACTTGCAAATGCCAGAGACATGTGTTTGATCTCTGGTCCAAGAAGGTGCCATGGAGAAGCTAAGTCCATGCTCCACGACTACGGAAGTGTACACTCTAGAGGCCATGGTCCACGACAAGAGAAACCACTACAGTGAGAGGCCAGCACACTGCAACTACAGAGTAGCCCCCATTCTCTCAACTAGAAAAAGCCTTCATGCAACAATGAAGACCCAGGGCAACCAAAAATAAATTCAATAAATTTTAAAAAAGACTGTTGGCATCCACTGTTGGAGAGATTTTGGTCAAGTAGATACTGTTTTATACTATTGATGGGAATGTTAACTATTATAGTCTCTCTGAATGAAAATGAATACTTTTCTTATTGATTTGTTGGAGCTCTTTATATATTAAAGATATTAAGAATTTGCTATTTGTCCAACAAATATTTCTCTTACTTTTATTTTTTTTAATTTATTTATTTTAATTGGAGGCTAATTACAATATTGTAAATTTCCCTCTTAATTTTGTAAATGCTGAGCTTTATTTAAAATTTTTATTTTAACATAGTTATATGTGCTGATTTTCACATTATGACTTCCGGTTTTGAGGGCTTATTTAAGAAGCTTCTTTCTATCCCAATCTTGCAAAACTATAATTTATTTCCTACTAATTCACCCTACTATTTCCCAGATGGCACAGTGGTAAGGAATCTGCCTGCTAATGCAGGATATGCAAGAGAATGGGTTTGATCCCTGGGTCAGGAAGATCCCCTGGAGTAGGAAATGGCAACCTGCTCCAATATTCTTGCCTGGAAAATTCCACGGACAGAGGAGCCTGGCGGGCTACAGTCAACGTGGCTGCAAAGAGTGGGACACAAGTGTGTGCACACATGCGATGATGGTCTTATAATTTATTACCATGCGTTTGGCTTTCTAACCCATTAATTGTTATATGCATGAAGCAGGCTGTGGTAGGTTTATCCAAGAGCTAGTGATCGATCTCAAACCATTTATTGACTCTTCTGTGGTTATACTATTGATTTGAAATATCATTTTTATGTTTATCATATATGGAACTGTTCTACAGGCATGTATTATCTTCATATTCACATATAAATTCATAAGTGATAACAGTGAGTGACTTTCATGATTCCTTTTGCAGGTTTCCACATCTGATTTCAATGCAGAATCCATGTTTGTCTCAGAACTAGTTGGGATGCTTCTATCTTTTTCTCTGTTCTTGCAAAGTTAATTAACCACAAAAATTACCTCTTATTTGAAGATAGGAATTATTTACCCATGGGCCATTGGACAAGATATTTTTTAATCAACTTTACCAAGGTGCAATTGATATACAGTGTGTTTAGTTCACTGAGTATTGAAAATATAAATACTCATACAAACACTAATATGATTAAGATGAAAATTAAAACTTTAAAAAGATTTTCCCGTATTCATTTATAGTTAATCTCCCAACACCTGGCCTTTCTCAATCCATTCTTTATCACTTAGTTTTACATTATAGTTTCATATAATAATAACAGATATGTTCTTTTGTGTCTTGTTTCTTTCACAAGGCATAGTAGTTTTGAAAGTAATTGATGCTGTGACTTACATTAGTAATTTGTTTCTTTTCATTGCTGAATATTATTTCACTGCATGGATATATCCTTGCTTGTTTATCCATTTCCTTGTTGATGGACATTTGGGTTGTTGCCAGTTTCAGGTTATTATGAATACTGCTACTATAAATAATGGTATTCAATTTTTGTATACACATGTGTTTTCATTTTTTTCTGAGCAAATACCCAGGAGTAGGATTACTAGGTCATTTGAGAAGTTAGTGCTGAACTTTATGTGAAAATGTCAAACTCTTTCCCCAGTTTTTCACACTTTTTTTGCATTTCCCTCCACATTATATGCAAGTTCTCGTTGCTTCACATTCTTCTCAATAATTGATATTGTCAGTCTTTCTAAGTGTCGCCATTTTGTCAGGTCAGTAGAAATATACAATTGTGATTTTAAAGTTGCATTCCCTTAATGACTAATTGTATTGAATGCATGCATATCTTATTATAGGTTATTGGTATAGCTTCACTGGTATTTAAATCTTTGCCTTTTGTTTTCCTTTGTTGTTTATTTTCTTAATAGAGGTAACAGTTATTTTGTATACTTTTGCAAATAATTGCAAGTAGTTTGTCAGAAGTGTGCATTGAGAATATTTTCTCCCTGTCAATTACTGTTTCATTTCCTTAAATATCGTCCAAAGAGCAAAAGGTTTTAATTTTGCTGAAAGTCAAGCACTGCTTGGGGATGGCTTTTAAAATGTTTTTTTTTTAACACTTCTGATAACTTCTTTCACTTCTTAAATTTATTTGGTAATTTATATTTTCCTTGATAATCATTCATTGCATTAAACTTTCCAAATTTTAAAAATAAATGATCATATAAGCTTTTTTAAAAATTGTCCTCTGATTCCATACTCTTATACAATCTCTTATTACTGATATTATTCATTTTTTCTTCACTGGGATTTCCAAAAAAACATTTAGCTATTTTATTAGTATTTTCAAGTAATCTATTTCAGGTTTTATTGATTAAACTCTCATTTTTTTTCCTATGTAGGACATTCCTGTTTTAAAATTGATTTATTCTTTTCTTCTAATTTGTTTAGATTAATTTTATGTTCCTGTTAGCATTTGAAGTAAAAATCTCAATTCACTTTTTTCCAGTCCTTATTTTATACTAAATGTAGTTATGGTTAGAAGTTTTCTATTTTTGAATGTATCTTTCAATCATATCTTTTGGGATTTATTATTTTTGTAGTTTTTTAAAATTTTTGTTCATTTCTAAAATGTATTTTTTCCTGTTTTAATGTCCCTGTTAACTTAAGAGATATATAGAGGGGTGTTTATTTTCAATTAAATGTGAGAATAACTTATTTTGATTTTTCTTATAGTTCTTATATTTAAAAAACACTATGATCAGATATATTTCTTCCTACTTGCTATTTTTGTGAAGATATTAATATCTTATTTGACACATCCTTCATGGTCAATTTTATTGTTTGTGTCAGAAGAGTTTGAAAATATTAATATTTTTTGTTTGTCATTGCATGTTAATGGTGTACTAAACTTTTAAAAATATCATCACTTATATTCTGTTTATTTACAACATTTGATCTGATAGGTATGTCTTAAAATATTGTATTATAATTGTGGATTTTTAAGTTGTTCTCTTCATCTATAGCAGGTTTTGTTTTATGTAGTTGGAGTTTTATTACTAAATGTGTGACTATTCTTCTTAATGGAGTGTGATGTTTAATAATATTTAAATTCCGTGTTGTCCTATTTAATAGTTTTGACTTAAATTGGTGTGTTGTCTGATACATAATTTTCTTCACCTCTTTTATTTAAGCATTGGCTAGTTTCTCTTTCTCCATCTGTCTGTTTTCAGGCTTTCCCCTGGCATTTTATTTCAGGAGCATGGCTTATAACATAGCTGGATTTTTCTTCAATTTTCCCTTTTTAAAAACCCACTCAGAAAATCTCTATCTTTTCTTAGGAAGATTTGACTCATTTATTTTTTTTTGTAATTATTGGTGCTTTATTTGTTGATGCTCTTGATTTCTATTTATCCTGCTTTCTTTTTTTCTTTCCAGAGCGTGTTTGCTGTACTGGTTTTACATTTATCATGTCATTGCCTTCCTTTAGAGTATTAGAACATACATGTACCCTACTTTAAGCAATTATTCATAAAGAAATTAACAACAACATGTTAGACTACATCAGATTATGGCAAGTGAAGCCCAGAATTTTAAGGACAAAGAAACATTGTAGCAATTGCAATCCCAGTAAGACAGCTGTTAGTAGAAAACCTAAGTTGATTTTCATTAATTTATTCACATGAAAGTATTTACTGAATATCTGCTACGTATCATGTGCATCTCTAGGCTCTAGGAGATAAAAGACATCGAATAAGACACAATGATAATTTTCAAGGAAGCTGTTGCCCCAGGAAAGACAGAAACAAAAGCAGTCTGATTTTCTCAGTGAATCCCATAATTAGGTATGGGCTATATGAGGTCATCTAAAATGTCGATGCTCATTCTTGCCATCTCCTGTTTGACCACTTCCAATTTACCTTGATTCATGGACCTAACATTCCAGGTTCCTATGCAATATTGTTCTTTATAGCATCAGACTTTGCTTGCATTACCAGTCACATCCACAACTGAGTGTTGTTTTCGCTTTGGCTCGTTTCTTCATTCTTTCTGGAGTTATTTATTCACTCTTCTCCAGTAGCATGCTAAGTCACTTTAGTCGTGTCCGACTCTGTGCGACCCCATAGATGGCAGCCCACCAGGCTCCCCCGTCCCTGGGATTCTCCAGGCAAGAACACTGGAGTGGGTTGCCATTTCCTTCTCCAAGTAGCATGCTTCTCCAGTAACATATTGGGCACCAATATGGGAGTTCATCTTTCAGTGTCCTACCTTTTTGTCTTTTCATACTGTTCATGGGGTTCTCAAGGCAAGAACGCTAACATAGTTTCCATTCCCTTCTCCAGTGGACCACATTTTTTCAGAACTCTCTACCATGATCCATCTGTCTTGGGTGGCCCTACATGGTATGGCTTATAGTTTCACTGAGTTAGACAAGGCTGTAGTTTTAGGAACTTAAGGAATCAGTGAACTAAGTTTATGAATTTAATCCATGAAATTAAAAGATGCCTGCTCCTTGGAAGAAAAGTTATGACCAACCTAGACAGCATATTAAAAAGCAGAGACATTGCTTTGCTGACAAAAGTCCATCTAGTCAAATCTATGGTTTTTCCAGTAATCATATATGGATGTGAGAGTTGGACTATATAGAAAGTTGAACACTGAAGAATTGATGCTTTTGAACTGTAGTGTTGCAAAAGATTCTTGAGAGTCCCTTGGACTGCAAGGAGATAAACTTAATCAATCAAAAATGAAATCAATCCTGAAAACTCATTGGAAGGACTGATGCTGAAACTTAAACTCCAATATTTTGGCCACCTAATCTGAAGAACTGACTTATTGAAAAAGACCCTGATGCTGGGAAAGATTGAAGGCTGGAGGAGAAGGGGACGACAAAGGATGAGATGGTTGGATGGCATCACTGAGTTGATAGACATGAGTTTGAGCAAGCTCCAGGGAGTTGGTGATGAACAGGGAAGCCTGGCATGCTGCAGTTCATGGGGTCACAAAGAGTTGGACATGACTGACCTACTGAATTGAACTGAGTGGAGTTATGGGGCTGGATCATACTTGAAATGGAAGATTCCAGGCATTAAGTCTTGAAAACAGACAGATCACAATGACTTGAAATCTTTTCAGCAATAAGGAATTAATGCAACAAAACCATAAGGTCAAGTGCAGGGATAGGATAAACATTGCTGGACCAGGAAGGATCTTTTCAAGGTCAGAACGGATTAGAAGCAGTATTAGGCCTCCTTTTTAGGGAGGGAGAAATAAGAATTTGGAGCTTAGGTGTGTCATTTGAGCTAGTCATCACTATCAGGGAAGATGACACAAAGAAACATATATTCTGGAACCTTCTGTACTGCAGTCATTCTGCATGCAATATTCCCCTGAATCCCTACAACGGGCCTCGGTGACCCTATCACCATTTCAAAGATTAGGAAGCTGAGATTCAGATAAATGAATAAAACCATAAAATCAATGGCATGGGGTTAAGAAGTGATTGCCACAAACTCAGCCCTCCCTGGCCAATGGGCTGTGTGTTTTTTTGAAAGGGAAGCTTTCTGTTTCTTTAAAAATACATGACGCTTGCTCCCCACCTTAAGTAACTTGGACAGTAATTGTCCTGCAGGGTTTTAAATAGACCATGAGCGTTGCCAGGACAGACCTCCTGGAGGAAGGCTGCAGCAGAGGGAGTGCTGTCCATGTGACCACAAAACCACAGTGATGAGGTTTATGTCAGACCTCGAGTGCAGTCCCATTCATAACCACCTGCAGATGACCTCATAGGAGTGGTCTACTGGCCACAGAATACCAAGGCTTAACCCCAGAGGCCCCCTTTCTGGGAGCTCCCAGCTCTGGCACTGAGGAGCTAGGACCAGAGGTTTCCATTTTCCTATTTCTAAGGGGCTTGTTTAAATGTTCCCATGAACCAGACAGCTCCTTGGAACTTGAGCAGGGCCTCCCTGCCTCCCTCTGTGCTCTCCTTGAGGCTGGCATTGTGTGTTTATCATCCCAAAGATTGCATAGACTTTAGTAGGTGCCCAAGATGCCCGCTCAAATGAATGAGTGAAAACTAAAGAAAACACAGTCTGAGACCTTAGAATCTAGTTTTCACTGCCTCATGTCATGTGGCCTTGTAGGCAGAGGGATCCCAGTTCCCCTTCCTTCTGCACCCACTGTGTCTCCACTTTCTCACTGCACAAGTCCTTACCGTTGTTATTGAACCCCTGTGGGGTCTGACCCCTCCCACTCTAGCTGGCATTATCCATTAGCAAGAGGGTAGCTTAAAGCTAGAAATGCTAGGTCTGAGGGTAGATGCAATTCCTAGGTAGATTGTGCTTCAAATTACCCTATGGTCTGGATGGGAGAGAAGAGACAGGGTAGATTGCTGCTGATTAAAGAATGTTTCTCTTTATCATGGACCTTTGCCTCTCAAGATGAAGACTTTCAATGCATGTTCTGGGAGCGAGTTGCTGCCGCTAATAGCCGTAAGTCTTAATGCTTTATGGCCAGGCATGAGAATGTTAAGTAACACCAGAAGAACCATTATGGAATTTAATGTGCTTTAATATTCTCAACCATGTAAATCTGTCTGAGTTCCAATTACTAAAGGGTTGTACTTGCCAGAGGATCTCAAAGCACCTTATAATTACTGGAACATTATTTTGTTCTCTATTATGGGAACCATCAAAAACATCTTTCAGAGGAAAATTGCAGCTAGAAAAAGGTTATGAATTAATAATAATAATATTAATAATAGCAATAATAACTAAAAAGATTTGGTGATAAGTCCATATAAGCAATCATCACCACTTTCATACCCACTTTCCACTTGGGTTGTAGGACAACCCTATCGGTTAAGAATATTGTTCACATTTTACAAAAGCAATTAAGATGCTTAGAGAAATTGTAGTAAAAGGAAGCCTGAGTCTTGAAAGATGCTTGCCTCTGATACAGCTTGCTTAGGCAGAGAGAAGGACCATCTTGCCCTTAAAAACAGTCTCAAAATGTTAGAGATACACCTCCAACACCAACTCCCTCCAAAATATCCATTTTCAAACACTATCGTTTATGTGCTGCTGTGTGCTGATGAGTCTATTGACCTGTGAGCATAATTTAGAGATCTTTGAATTTATAAACCAACTCTCCATGGCTGTCATCTCCTCTTTGATAGCAGAAAGCTGAGGGATTTTCTCTCCCAGTAGTTCCAACTTCCTTGGGGATTTTCACAGGTATCAGTGAAGCAGACTTTGTCTTTGTTCACCAGCTGCTGTGGCTTTATAGAGCAATTTGCTGTTGTTCAGTCACTGAGTTATATTCAACCCTTTAGGAACCCATGGACTGCAGCATGACAGACTTCTCTGTTCTTCGCTATCTCCTGGAGTTTGCTCAGATTCACATCCACTGGGTTGGTAATGCTATCTAGCCATCTCATCCTCTGCCACCCCTTTCTCCTTTTGCCTTCAATCTTTCCTAGCATCAGGGTCTTTTCCAGTGAGTCAGCTCTTCACATCAGGAGGCCAAACTACTGGAGCTTCAGCTTCAGCACTAGTCCTTCCAATGAATATTCAGGGTTGATTTGCTTTAGGATGGACTTGCTGTCCAAGGGACTCTCAGGAGTCTTCTCTAGCACCACAGTGGGTCCCTCAAATCCATGTGGCATGTGCACCCTACTGTATTTAAAATAGATACTCATCAATTTCCTGCTGTATAGCACAGGGAACTCTGGTCAATGTTATGTGACAGCGTGGATGAGGAGAGGGGCATCTGGGGAAGAATGGATACATGTATATATAAACGGCTGAGTCCCTTTGCTGACCACCTGAAACTGGAACAACACTGTTAATCGGCTATTCTCCAGTGTAAAGTAAGGAGTTAACAGAAAAGTAGCCCATCCAAAGACCTTTAGGTTTTCAGCACAGCCATCTCCAAGTGACTTGGGGTAAAAACCTGGGTTCTGGAGGCCTTATGCTGGGAAATCTGGGTGTCGTTGTTTGCAGCCCCTGAGGTCCTGCAAGGATTTGTTTTTCTCCAATGGTGCATGGTGCTCCTGGCTTTGGTGCTTTAATCACCTTGGCCTTGAGTAACCTGTTTCTTTTGGCTCTGCCTTCAGGCATTCTCCTCCAAGTCATCCAGGCCATGATCGTTCTTGTACTTGCTTCCTTCCTTCCCTTCACATAGCACCGTGCCTGTGTGCGTGCTCAGTCACTTCAGTCATGTCCGACTCTGTGTGACCCTGTAGACTGTAGCCTGCTAGGCTTCTCGGTCCATGGGATTCTCCAGGCAAGGAGACTGGAGTGGATTGCCATGACCTCCTCCCGGGGATCTTCCTGACCCAGGGATCGAATTCGCATCTCTTACATCTTCTGCATTAGCAGGCGGATTCTTTACCACTGAGCCAGCCGGGAAGCCCCATTCCGGAGTGTCCCGCCCTAAAAGCAGACGGATGGGGGCGGTACTGCAGATGGCGGTGGCTCTGACTTATAAAGCCTTTATCGCCTACCTGGCTCAGGGCTGCACCCGCTGCATGCAGCATTTCTGACTAAACAAGCAAGGGAGTGTGTGGATGCCTGGCTAGGTACATGCACAGACCCCTGTGCGACAGTGACGGAGATGTAGTGAGTCCCTGCAGGGAGACTTCCTGTTGGGTGGTGCACTCTCGCGCAGCCTGCAGGACCTCAGGCCACCAGGCTGACCGCACGTTGCGGTTGATCCTGCTCACCCCGCAGGTTGGTTATCAGCTCATAGAGCGGCACAACCAGTTTCCCAAAATAGACCCAGACGCCACACCGCTTGGAGGCCCGGCGGCGGCACCGCCCACTCCAGATGTGGCGAGGGGCACTTCAGAGCCTCATTATAATCAACCGACAGATCTTGTCATCTCCTCCTGCTGCTCCCGACTTTCAACAAGGCCCTTGGCTTCCTCCCTTCCTGGGTCTCCACCCGGCAGGAGGTTTAGCTCAAGATGGAGTGCGACTCTCTTTGGCTCCCTCATTCTGCTGCCCTGCAAGCCCTGTTGATTTTCCGGTCTGCAGGGAATTCCCATCACCTTGAACTTGAGGTCCAACCTCTTCAGCTGGTCTCTCAGTGACCTTTGCCCCTGACTCCCCTCTATGCTTTCAGCATCCTCCCCTCCCCATCATGGGTGGAGCCACCAGGCTTCCTTCCA
Organism: Bos indicus; assembly: GCF_029378745.1. Taxonomy (NCBI): domain Eukaryota; kingdom Metazoa; phylum Chordata; class Mammalia; order Artiodactyla; family Bovidae; genus Bos; species Bos indicus. The sequence goes on along the minus strand of NC_091780.1, from coordinate 63,642,229 downwards.
CAGTCCCTGTGCTCTTAGATGTCTTCACCTCAAATCCCCTCTCCCTTATTTTCAAGCTCTACCCACCTTTGCACCTCTGCTTCCCTGTATCTGTTCTGGTCCTCTGGACTTGAGCTTATGTCTCCCAGCCAATCCAAGTATGTTCTGAATGTGTTCTTTGTACTCTCTGCCTTGTCACTATTTATAACCATGCCTCGCCTTCCATTCTAGGCTGGGAGCATCTTAAAGGCTTATTTATATTTGTATTCTAGCTCATTGATTGCTCTTGAATCTGCACGTTACAAGCTACAATTATTGAGCATTTTATTACAATGACTACTGTCTCAATTTTTTTTTTTTTTTTTTTGCATTGGCACCACCAACCCTGAGCTGATGGGCACCATCTCTGAGCGTTTGCATCAGCTAAAGCATGTTTCACATCTTGATTCTGCTGTTAGCTGCACGGACACAGAGGAGCCACCTCACCAGGGCTGAGCCACTACACGCTGTGCAGGCTTGTGAATTGCAGAACCCCCTGCTTCTTGGTTTTCTCCTTAGTAAACTGAGAATAGTAATATTTACTATATGAAAATTTAATGCAAAATGAATGAAGCCCCCTGAAAATGCCTGTACTGTCTTGATGTTTGAATTATTGTGATTCATGAAAATATCAGACCAGTTTAAATGGGTTGACTGATTATTGAGGACAAAACTCTGTGCTGGCTTCATATTTATGAACTAGAAGGTAAAGAATCTGCCTGTAGTGCAGGAGACCAGAATTTGATCCCTGAGTCAGGAAGATCCTTTAGAGAAGGAAATGGTTACCTGCTTCAGTATTCTTGCCTGGAGAATTCAAGGGACAGAGGAGTCCATGGGGTCGCAAAGAGTCGGACATGACTGAGTGGCTAACACACAAACACTTTTATACCCCTAGATGGCAGACATTGCTATTCCCACTCTTCTAATTTTACGGATGTGGAAACTGAATCTCAGGGGTTTAAGTAATCTGTGCCAGGTCTCACGGCCTCAGCAGGCATTAGACCGTCACTTCACACAGGAGGCTGAACTCTAAATGAGAGGTTTTTATCAAATGAAATTCCCACATTGTGGACAAGTTTCCTGAAGATGCAAAGTTATTTCTCAGACACCTGGAGTTGCTCTCTTGTGCCTGCAGGGGTTGATTTCCATTTCCAGAGTGTTAGCTCATCCCTGGTTGATTTATGACTTTGAGATCCATAATAAAACCCTTTGTTTCAGGTCAGCACTAATTTCAACATGTCCCCCAATGCTGGGAGCACTTACTCATATCTTGATGGCTATTTTTTTTTTTAAGCTATTCACAGTTTGTTGAAAGGTGCCATTCTCTTGCCATACTTTCCTTTGAAGGCCCTTAGAACTGCAAGTTTTTCACAGGAAGGAACCAGAGAAGTGACATTCACTGGTTCGTTTACTCATGCCACCAAAATGCACAGGGATCTCAGACCTGGGATCATAGGAAGGGAACCAGGAAAAGGATTCTCCTACAGGGCACTCAAAGGCTTATTAAAGGGAGCAAAATAAAATAGTAATCTTAACTCAAGTGCATCCTACGTACTTTCTCAAGTATTTCAGAATAGGATTCTGCTGTGGGATTAGGTAATCGTGTTCTCATCCTAAAATATCTTACAGAGAAAAAGGTACACTTGTTCATTCATTCATTTCTTCATTCATTTGCTTGGTTGGCACCCACTCAGAGCCAAGCCCTGTTCTGGGTTCTTGTATGGGAGGACACCCACGAAGCACCCTTGAGGGGCTGTGGCCTCCAGGGACTGCGCAGGGGGCCAGTAAGCTGACGTGCCAGTGCTGTGTGACAAGGTATCTGCCAAGGGCCACGGGAGGCCTGGGAAGCCATGGGATATCTGAGGTTCAGAGTCCAGAAGGTTTCCTCCAGGGAGGGCCCTCAAGGTGAGTGAGTACAGAAAGCTGAGTAGAACCAATGAGCTGAAGGATGGCGAGAATCAGGGTTGGAAAGTCTTCCTTGCCCCATTTACCTGGGAATGGCTGGGAGATAAACAGGAGATGGTGGGATTCACGCCCATCTTTGTTTTCTGTAACGATGCTGCTAGATGCTCTTAAGACAGACCCTTCTTGCAAGCCAAGCAGGAGGACATTTGCTCAAGAAAAATATTTCATGCAAAAAATACTTTTAGTCAACAAACTCTAGTAGCCAGGTTGTTCTTGGTTAGCACTTGCAGAAAGCACGTAGTGGCCTCTCCGCCTTCGGCTTAGGAGTGTCCCTCCCTGGTGACATTGGAAGACCCACCCACCTTGGGTGTGGTGACATCAGATGGAATGTTCTGGAAGCAACAACTTCTTCATCAGCTCCCTAAGCTGGAAGCTAGGATTTGGGCTGTGAGCTCATCCCAGCCTCTACTTCTGCTAGTTTTTTCTCCATCCACCTCTTGGGCAGCTCCGACTTGGTTCCCCTGGCAGTCTGGCCAGAAGCTCATACCATCCTGCTTCACCTCCAAGGAACAGTCTTTCATAAATATCTTTTAAAATAATTTTATTTATTTATTTCATTGCTGGGTGGACTTTTCTCTACTTGTGGAGAGCAAGGTCTACTCTTCATTGCAGTGCACAGGCTTTTCATCACGGTGGCTTCTCTAATTGCTGAGCCTGGCCTGTAAGGCATGCAGGCTTCAGTAGTTACGGCTTCTGGGTTCCAGAGAACAGGCTCAGTAGTTGTGGCTCATGGGCTTAGTTTCTCCACAGCATGTGGGCTTTTCCTGGACCAGGGATCAAACACATGTCTCCTGCATTGGCAGGAAGATTCTTTACTACTGGGCCACCTGGAAAGTGTTAGATGCTCAGTAGTGTCCAACTCTTTGTGACGCCATGGACTGTAACCTGCCAGTCTCCTCTGTCCATGAGATTCTCCAGGCCGGAATACTAGAGTGAGTAGCCATTCCTTTCTCCAGGAGATCTTCCCTACCCAGAGATCGAGCCTCTGTCTCCTGCATTGGCAGGTAGATTCTATACCACTGAGTCACCAGAGAAGCCTTCATAAATACTTTTTCCCCCCATGTTTCCACTTAAGCTTATTACAATTTTTTTTCCTGATTACAAAATGAATAAATGATTGTTGTTAGAAATTTAGAGGACACAATTCAAGTGAAAAAAAAAAATGTCTGAGACATTCACAACCTTCACAAAAACGCCATTGACATATCCCAGCGATTACTTTTAAGCACTGCAGACTACTTCATCATGTTAAAACCACCATGGACTCAGCACCCCAATAGCACAAAAGTTATTTCTGATTATTGATTTACAATAAGCCCACAGCAAACAGCTTCATACCTGTAACTTTTTTCATACTTATAGTAAAGAAAGATTCATTCAGGGTATAGTTGGTGGTACATAAAAAAAAAGATGGCAGAGCTGGGAGCTCTCACTAGGGTTCATGATTGTCCTTACACATAATGCATCCTTTTTGTAACAAAAGGGAGAGAAGGATGAGGAAAGGAAAAAAGAGGAGAAAGAGGGAGAGACAGGAGAGGAGGGGGAGGGAAAAGGGAGATAAGAAGAGCTGGACAGATTAAGGGCTAGGGTGCGATTAAGACCGTCGGCTCCGGGCCAGACTGGAGCAGAATCCCTGACCTGCTGCTAATGAGCTGAGGAACCTGATCTCTGAGTTAGCCCCTCTAGGTTCCAGATTCCCTCTGTGCAAAGCAGGGAATCATAGTATCTACATTAAAGGGTTCATGAGGGATGTACCTTGAAGATGCAGACAATGAGCTTAGACGATGCCTGGGGTGCTCTCTCCATAAAGCCTCCGCGAAGATTAGTGGTGACTAAGGATAACCACCAGCTGCAGGAAAGGTAGGGGAGGGCTCACCCCTCTCTACCCCTGCGGGCTTCCACTTGGTCACTCTTCATGCTGCAAAGACCAGGTGCCCAGGGCTGGCGGGCAGAGGTGGGAGTGAGTCCAGGACCACTCAGAACACACACACAGCAGCCCTCCCTTAGCATAGCCCATGAGAGCCAGGCTGTCCCTATGTGATGTCAGGATGTCTCTGAGTTTTCGGGGCCTCACTTTTCTCCTCCTTAAAAGGGGCACACAGCCAAGACGTGATCAAGGTGATCTGTTCATTGGCTGAACCAAGTCCTCTGGGGGCTGCAGAGCTCTGTGCAGGCAGAGGTGGGATATGGCAGAGAGGGCAGCTGTGTAAGGATCTGACATCACCCAACAGGTCACTGGCTATGTGACCTTGAATGAGCCAGTCCCATTTCCGAGCCTCGCTTCCCTCCTCTGGAAAATGGAGGCTCTGTTATCTGCCCTGGGGAGACTCTGAGAGAATTAAGTGGAATTCCATGTGTCCGGCGCCCTGGAAGGCACCAGGCCCCCAGCGGGGCTCAGTTAACCTGTTCCCATTTCTTGCCCAGCCCTCAGGGAATGGTGCTCTCTGCGCTGCACCAGGGCTTGCCGGGGATTTTACAATTCTGGATTTTCCGTTGAGAAGACCTGGGGTCTTTCTAGCATTGTTCTTCTTTGCCCTGGAGAGATGGGTACAGGAGTTGAGGAAAAGGAGTGCACCCCTCCAGCCTTTTTACACACCTCTGTTTCCTTTACACACTGTCCTGGTAGGGAGGATGTAGTCTGGAGATACCGCAGACAGACACAGCCTCATTCCTGGGGCTGATATACTGGGGTCCAGGGTGGGTGGGTGGCTCGTCTCTGGTCCTCTCCTGGGAGAGTTTGACGTCGGCTCTAAACAGAGCATCAGTCCTGGAGGAGGAGACAGGAGGATGTCTGCTTCCCCACATCTGGTCTGCCCACTGCACTCTGGGGAGGAAGTCACCTTTCCTTCAAGGTGCATTAACTTTCAGGACATGAGATGAGACAGGGCCACAGGGTGGCCTGTCATCAGGCCTGGGTGAGAAGGACATGGAGGGGACATCTCTGGCAGCTGTGGAAACAGCACCTTTTGTCTCTGGTGGGAAGGGTGGGCCCGCTGGGGGAGGTGGGGTGGCCCACTGAGCATGCGGGGAGAGGGCTGGTGGGAGCCAGGTGAGTCTGCCTGGGAATCCTTTCTCCTTCCTCCTGGGAGCAGGCAGAGTTGAGGTCAGGATGTGCTCTTCTCGGAGGAAAACAGGACATGACAGGATGGCAGGTGCTGGAGCTCCCAGGGACAGCTAGCCTTGTCTGGCTGCAGACAAGGATCCTGGGACCTGCAGGCTTCCAGCCAAGCAGCACACGCTGGGGTGAGGTAGGAGGGCTGGGAATTGGAGAGCAGGAGGGCTGCTGTTTATTCATTGTTCATACTTCAGTGCGTTTTTAAAGCTTAGTCCTTAGAAAACATGGTAAAGTTCATCTAGTGAAGGTGAGAAGTCAGTCGTGCCCGAATCTTTGTGACCCCATGGGCTGTATACAGTCCATGGAATTCTCCAGGCCAGAATACCAGAGTGGGTAATCTTTCCCTTCACCAGGGGGTCTTCCCAGCCCAGGGGTCGAACCCAGGTCTCCCACATTGCAAGTGGATTCTTTACTGGCTGAGCCACAAGGGAAGCCCAAAGTTCATCTAAGCCTCGTTTTATCAGCAGAAGAAAACAAGGCTCTGAAAGGCTTAGTAATTGGCCCAAGGTTGCCCAGCTGGTCAAGGGTAAACTCAGAATTCAGAGCCAGGGTTCCAGAAGTAGCAACCTGGTGTCAGATGCCAGACATCTCCAGAAGACCGGGTGAGAACTGCACTCTACCCAGTCGCTCACTAGACATGGCCAGCTGTCCCCAGGTAACACCTGTGGAGCCACCTGCCCACACTCTGACCCTTGCCACGTGTCTGGGCAGAGCCAGGTGACCACCTGCCCAGTGGCTGCTCCCTACTTTGTAACAGTATCTGCAGCTGCTGTTCACTCATAAGGTTGTTGAGGAAAGTGCCCGGGGCAGTCAGGGTACCCGAAGTGCTCAGCAGGATGCTCGTTGCTCAGGGAACCCTCTCTAACATGCACATCCTTCCACATCAATGGTGCAGATTGGGCTTTCCACGAAGCCAGCACTGAAGTGATGCTCAGTAGGCAGGGGTGGGTGGGAAGCAGAGTGGGCAGAGGGCAAAGTACACCTGCCGTGTGGACCCCAGGACAGCCTTGGTTCTGGATCCGGGAGTGCCCTCAGACCTGCGTTGTCCTTACTGTCCCATGGACCACTTATGGGTGTGAGCTAGTTCAGTGAAGCTGGAATTTGGGCCAACATGGCTCTTTGCAGCCCAGGAAATTCCTGAAGGGCCCTCGACACCCCCAGAAACTGGTACAATGGAAGCTTCACTATAAAAGCATCTAGGAGGGGGCAGCCGAGGCCCATCATACCCTGTTGCCAAGCCTCAGGCCCCAGTCCTCTTTTTTTTTTTTTTAAATGTGCTTATTTTTTAAAAACATGGAGTATAATTGCTTTTCAGTTGTTGTGTTGGTTTCTGCAGCACAAGTGAACGACCTGGTAGGGTGCGGGTCTCACCCCGTCTTCCGGAGAAGTCTGGTGTCTGACACTAGGTTGCTACTTCTGGAACCCTGGCTCTGAATTCGGAGTCTACCCGTGGCTACACTGAATCAGCCGTAAGTGTCCATGTATCTCCTCCCTCTTGAGCATCCCTCCCAACCTCCGCCCCATCTCCCCGCTCTGGGTCGCCCCAGAGCCCCGAGCTGAGCTCCCTGTGCTATGCAGCAGTTCTCCACTGGCGACCTGTCTCCCCCACGCTGGTGCATCTGTGTCGCTGCTATACTCTCATCTCGTCCCACCTCCTCCTTCTCCCGCTGGGCCCACTGATCTGTCCTCTATGTCTTTGTCTCTATTCCTGTTGGAGAGACCGTAAACGGATACACCTAGTCTTCCTGTGGCCGGCCGCGGGCTCCCTCACTCTGAGCCAGCTTTGTATCCTCATCCCCACAGACGCACGGCTCAGCTCGCCTCTCCTCCCCCAGGCTCTCTGAGGGTCTCTGTCTGCTGGCTCCCAAGTGGATGGAGGGGTTTGCTCTGACTTCTGCGCCACTTTCCAGGCTGTTCCTCGCTCCGCCCGCTGCATGCCTGCCAAGGTGCTTGAGCCCCTGTTTCTGCACCAGCACCCCGCCGGCGCTCCATGTGCTCCCAACCCCTCACGTTCTCTTCAGTCCATGCCCCTGATGCTCCATGTCCCCACAGTGTCTCTGTTTAGACAGAGAATGCACTGAGAGGTGTGAGTAGAACTGCCTAGTTGGTCTGTGCTTTGCTTTGGGTCTAGCAAGGACTGATACACCAGCAGCGATTTCTTCTCCGTCTCTTTGAGGTGCTATTTCTTCCAACAGACGTCATCTCCTCCCTTGCAGACAGCCTCAGAGAAAATGCATATAATTGGAAAGAGTGGGGCAGATGATAAGCAGAGACTTGGAAACTAATGTTACTTGAAATGAAGAGCATTTAGGGGATCACTTCCTCAATGACGCTAATGCCTGGGAGTGAGATGCCTTCATCGCTCTGGAAGGGTCCCAGAAGGGGGAGAGGAGGGTTCTCTCAGGTAGAAAAACAAAGCCTGGGGCTCTTTCTCCCAGGAGCAGGTCTGGCTTTTGGGGATTCTGTGCATTTCAGAGTTGCCTTGGTGAGACTCTTCTGGCTGCACAAGCTCTGTGCTGATCACTGTCGGTGAGTCACGTGTTTTGCTTGGCCATTTCTTTCCTGGCCTGGTGTGAGCAGGTTCAGCCCTGCTCTTGCCTCTGACGATGGCCTGTGGTGTCCTATGCCCTCAGATCCCAGGACCGCAGCCCCCAGACCATCCAGCCTATGCCTGGCCTCAGAGACAGTCCCTGTTACGTGTGGTTGTTCTTCTCTGTGGACAGGGAGGAGTACGTGAGCAGCCAAGTGCCCCCTTCAAAGCGGCTCCTGAGACTGGACCTCGCAAGCTCTCTTTTATTTCCTCTCCTCTCATGGTGCTCATTGTGACTTTTGGTTTTCACAAGCAGCTTCTCCCTCCCCAGGTCTATCACAGAGCGAGCAGAGCAGATTGTGAATTCTGAGTGAATAGGGCTTGGGGCAGAAGCAGAAGGAAATGGTTGAAATTCTCAAGCTTATCACTTGGATCTTTTAGCTTTATCTATGTGATGACTCCAAATCTCTTTCCATCCTAACATTTTATGACTGTGTTCTTACGCCTAATTATGAAATACCAACTTGGTAACGTTGAGTATCCATCCTCAGTTCCACTCAAGGATGGAATCTTAGGGTAGGGTACCACTTACATCTGCTAGAGTCCACAAAAATGAGTTTGATGTGCTAACAGCTCTTAATACAAATGGAAAGCATTAATTACACCAAGAAGCTATTAGGTGGAGTGAGATTAATTGTGTCAGGTTAAATTTACCCTGTTTCCTATGACCGAAGGACAATAACCACAGCCATGCACTTGAATTTGCCTGTGTGCATGACTTCTATGCAAAAATCTATAAAACTAATCCAACAGGCAAAGAAAGTTTTGTGCTAATAAGGTTGCTAATGGAGCTTAGGACTAGAGTTTAAATAACTAACATTGAATGCAGAAAAGAAACATTTAAATTATTTAATAGGGCATGAAAAGGAATTCCAAAGTATTTCCACAGAAGCAATCCCAATGGGTATAATTTTGGTCCCCAAATTTCATTCTTATTCTTTGAAGATGATGGCCTGAACTTTTTATTTCATTGGATTAAAGGAACTGAAAATCTCAGGGGGAGTGGTAAGAAGATGTGCCAATTTAGAGACCAGCAGGGGAGGCTGTATCTCAAGAAAGAAAGGCATTTAGGGGGAGATGAGGTGTCCCAAAGAAGAGAGGGGAGAATTGAGATGCAGAAAAGACGTCCTGGGACAACCCTTGGGCCCTTATAAATAATCATGCCAAGTTGCATCTCAGCAGTGCTTCATAATTCATGATGTGCATGCGTGCTGCCTGTGCGCTCACTCACTCAGTCATGTCCATTTCTCTTGTGACCCCACGGACTGTAGCTCACCAGGGCCCTCTGTCCATGGGATTCTCCAGGCAGAATACTGGACTGGGTTGCCATTTCCTTCTCCAGGGGATCTCCCTGACTCAGGGATTGAACCCACATCTCCTGTGTCTCCTGCATTGGCAGGCAGATTCGTTACCACAGGGAAGCCCAATTTATGGTGCACCTTCCCGCATTTCTTCTGCTCAGTTCCTCAAAAGAACCCTCTCCAGAAGCTGTTATTATGCCTGTTTTATAGATAAGGGAACCGAGGCTCAGAAAAATTATGGGTTACCTAGTAGTGAGCCTGAGCTTCCTGGGTGGTGCTAGTGGTAAAGTATCCACATGCCAGTGCAGGAGATATAAGAGATGCGGGTTCAGTCCCTGGGTTGGGAAGATCTCCTGGAGGAGGGCATGACAACCCACTCCAGTATTCTTGCCTGGAGAATCTCATGGACAGAGGAGCCTGGTGGGCTACAGTCCACAGGGTCACAAAGAGTCGGACACGACTGAAGTAATTTAAAATGTACAATAGTGAGTCCAGATACCACCCCACTGTGCCCCAAGGTGTAGAGGACTTTGAGGTCACATTTTGTGTGTTGGTCCTGGGAGCCATCCTTTCCATAAAGGCAACCAGGAGACAGGGAGGCAACCTCCAGGGATGCTGTTGGTACTTGTATTTCCTTCCAGTCTTAGCACCTGGGTATGTTGCTAGGTTATGGAAGATGTCTGCTCTTTAATACTGAAGATAGGTGGTGGTCCATCTTAGCCATTGGTAGTCCAGTGGTTAAGAATCCTCCTTGTAATGCAGGGGACACAGGTTCCATCCCTGGCTAGGTAGGGAACTAAGATCCCACATGCTGCACAGAACTAAACCTAAGTGTCGTAACTTCTGAGCCTGAGTACTCTGGAGCCCACATGCTACAGCTAGAGAGTCTGTGCTGTGTAACAAAAGATCCTGCATGCCACAACAAAGACCCAAGGCAACCAAATAAATAAATAAATATTTTCGTTAAAGAGCTGTTAAATACTGAAGATAGTGATGTCAGCCAAGTAGGACCATGATATAAGTTCAAACCTGAGGAATCATATGCCAGCAGAGCATATGTGCCTTTATATGTGGGCACTTCACCATTTGGGTTTGGGTTGTTTTAGGGCCTGGCCCTGGTGAGGTTGTGGCCTGTGCCTTGGTAATCCAGACCCTTTATTCAGCTGAGTCCCCCTATGTGACCAAGTGTTAGCATCCTCTGAAGCCATCTCAAAAAAGATACTTTCTACGCCCCAGTGAATGAGGACCCTTCCATCATCGAAAAGTTTTGTACAGGGGCACACTGATACAAGTCTGATCTGAACTCTTATGTGGTTTACAATTTTAGAAGTAAAGCTTTCTCTTTTTGGGTGCATTCTATCTGCCGCTGGCCAAACAGAACTTCAAGGGAGTTATTTTGTAAGTGACAAAGTCCATAGGGCATCAAGTAATTCTTCAAAAGCATCTTGATAAGTTCAAGTTAAAAACTCTGGAGTTGGAACGTACACTCCAGTTAATGAAGTTAAAGTGCTTGATTAAATATGCTTTTGTTTCTATTGAATATGAAATGTTGGAATGACCTCTCTGAAGTCTGTTCTTATCGCACAACAAATGCCATGGTTTCTTCTCTGTACAGCGGAAAAGAGCAATGAGTTGGGTTATTCTAAAGCATGTCAGTTTGCATGCTACCATCACATTGTACTCTGCTGCTGCTGCTAAGTCACCTCAGTCGTGTCCGACTCTGTGTGACCCCATAGACAGCAGCCCACCAGGCTCCCCTGTCCCTGGGATTCTCCAGGCAACAACACTGGAGTGGGTTGCCATTTCCTTCTCCAATGCATGAAAGTGAAAAGTGAAAGTGAAGTCAGTCAGTCGTGTCCGACTCTTCACCACCCCATGGACTGCAGCCCACCAGGCTCCTCCGTCCATGGGATTTTCCAGGCAAGAGTACTGGAGTGGGGTGCCAGTGCCTTCTCCACACATTGTACTCTAGCAGTGAGCAAATGCTGGACCAATCAGGCTGGACTCTCCCCTGAAGCTGTGATTTTTAGTTTAGGGAAAAGAGTAATGAATGTATTTATGCATATAAAAGAGATAGTTATTAGAGATGACTTAATGGATGGTTTTGCAATTCAGGTGTTTTTTAAATTTATGTCTTCGTTGCTGTGCACAGACTTACTCTAGATGCAGTGAGCAGGGCTACTCTCTATTTGGGGTGCTTAAACTTCTCACTGTGATGGTTTCTCTTGTTGCAGAGCTCTGGGTCTAGGCATGAAGGCTTTGGTAGCTGTGGCACTCAGGCCTAGCTGTTCCAACTCATGCGGGATCTCCCTGGACCAGGGATCAAATTGGCATCCCCTGCATTGGCAGGCAGGTCCTTAACCACTGGAACACCAAGGAAGTTAATAATTTAGCCTTTAAAATCCTTTCACAAAGGCAATTTAACAATTCACTAAGAAGAAGAAGTTTGGAAATGGAGAATCAATATGCCAAAGGTCTTAGGCTGAAAGATGTGAAGATTATGATATTTTACCTGAAACATTCCTTTAAAAGAGTGTCGGCATGTGAAAATTATTTTGCTCTCTGATTTGTACTTGGGGTCAAGATGATCTCAGGGAATTTAGAAATGTCTTTCACCCAAAGTCACAGCCCATATTATTTCCAAAGCATGGAATCTCAAAAGGTAGATTCCCGTGTTGAAATGTGTTGTGAAGGTTTTCACTGAGAAATACAGGCCTTTTAGTAGATGTTCTTCTAAGGGTTTCTAACTTTTTGTGCCACTGATGGCTTACGATCATTCTGCTGACTGTTCAGGATAAGGGTCTGCCAGTACTGGGTGACATTCAGGTTGTTGAACCAGAAAATTCCTTCCGGGTTATTTGAAAAGAGTTTACAGTCCACCTCCTGTAGATGACCACCCAGGGCCTGTCTCCATCTGGCCACTTTCTGGGTTCATTCTTAGTGACCCCCCTCGCTCTCTACCCCACCCTGGAACCCCACAAAGCTTCCAGGTGGCCCCTGCACATTCCATGTTTTTTTCATATGTCTCTCCTTCTCTGTTCCCACAGCTATATCCTTCCATTAGTCCCAAGTCCTTTTCCTCCTCCTTGTGCTGGAGACCAAGCTCTTCAGGGTTTCATGACTGAACTGAGTTCTCTCTGCCCCCTTGTCCATACTTTCTTCTTATCTACCTGTTTTCTTCTCCCTGGTTATCCTGGACTGTGAGTTTTATGGAGACTGACTGATAAAGATATTTCCTGCTTTGTTTTGCTTTCTTTGGTCAGAAGGAAACCATGTGTAGATACATTCAGTGAGTCCAGGGATGTGGAGTGAGATCACAGTAGGACTGGGGTCGTGGGAGGGATGGCATGAGGTGGGGTCAGATTTCCAAATCCACATTGGGTTTCAGTGTGTCTCATTCAATCTGAGAACTGAAGAGGCTCAAGGCTGAACCCTGGATGATCCCAAGTGTCTTGAGCAAGCTTGGTGCCTACAACTTGGCTAAAGTGGAGACCCAAGGGTTCAACCTGGGGAAGAGTAGAGGTGACAGGTGCAGGGGGAGGAGAGTGATTTGGTCCATTTGTCCCAAATGCCAGTGGTGACTCTTCATCTGTGGCTTCAGGGCACGCAAACGTGGGCTCCCTGGTGTTACAAAGATGCTTCCTGTTTCCAGGAACTTGCTTCCGATCTTCTGTTTTCTTAAGATGTAAGTTCATTTCCCATCCATCTGTTAATTCATATATTCAACATATCATTCATATACGCCAGCCAGGATGGCCAGGCTGCACAGGAGAAGATGTAGAGGAAATGTGTCCTCATGGAGCCCACAGTCTGTGGTTGAGATTAACATGGCAACAGGTGGCCTGGCAGGGGGCTGCGGGGGCCTAGAGGAGGTCCTCTAACCTACCCTTGGAGGCTGCCACCTGGGAAGGCTTCTAGAAGAGAAGCTGAGTTCTAAGGACAGACTTCCCCAGGGCTCAGCTGGTAAAGAATCCATGTGCAATGCGGGAGACCTGGGTTTGATCCCTGGGTCAGGAAGATCCCCTGGAGAAGGGAAAGGCTACCCACTCCAGTGTTCTGGCCTGGAAAATTCCATGCACTATATAGTCCATGGGGTTGCAAAGAGTCAGACACGACTGATAGAGTTTCACTTTCACTTTCAAAGAACAGACAGGGGACGCTGTGGGAAGCGGACCCTGGAGACAGAGCAGCACGCAGGTAGATGCAGGGGCGTGAGGGGCCCAGCCATCAGGGAGTTTGCACACAGCTCACCTACCTGGACCTCGGGCTGCCTTTGCAGCAGAGATGGGAGGTGAGGATGCAGGTGAGAGCAGAGACGGCAGGATGGAGGCCAGGCACAGAGGCCTGGATCTTGTCCTGCCAGCACTGAAACAGAAACATGGGGAGGCGATGTCTGTTTGGAAAGGATGCTTTAGGCAGGGAGCGCGAAGCTCTGTAGAATGACAAGGAGCCCCGTTCATGCTGAGATACTTTACGATTGTCACCCCTGAGGTTGACTGCCTGGTGCGCCAGTGGGCCCAAGAGCAGGCCCTGCAAACGGGATGATCCACAGCTGCCCGAGGGCAAAGAAGAGGTTAGGAATTTCCACGCAGAGCCCCAGAGACAGAAACCACCAGCTCCCAGCGGGTATTCCCCAAGCAGAGGCCTGCTTTGGTGCTTTTCTGAAACAACTGTACTTGTGCTGAGTTTCAGTTGATGGGGAAGCCGTCCCCAGAAGGGCTTTGGCTCCACAAGCTGTCACGGATCCCAGCCAGCAAGGGCCAGCAGATTCAGTATCACAGGCAGAGGCCCCAGAGCTTCTGCTGAAAGGGAAGCACTTCCCTGCAGATGGAGAGGTCAAGACAGAACAGGCTGTCTTGTGAGGATGTGACTTCCACATTTAGAGGTCTTCTAGGGGTCTTGGTGTTGGGGGGAGTGCTTCCCAGGCAGCACTAGTGATAAAGGAGTGATAATGCAGGAGATGTAAGATGCATGGGTGCAATCCCTGGGTCGGGAAGATCCCCTGGAGGAGGCCGTGGCAACCCACTCCACTGGTCTTGCCTGGAGAATCCCGTGGACAGAGGAGGCTGGTGGACTATACTCCATGGGGGTCGCACCGAGTCAGACAGACAAGACTGAAACAGCTTAGCAGGCATGCGGGTGTCTCCGAGTGATGGTAGAGGACCATGAGATGTGTGTGATGAACGGATACACGTGAGGGAAAAGGCATGGAGGCATTTCCGCACAGAGGGGAACGGAGCTAACTTTGGGAGACTGTCTTAAAGTTAAAAAGTAATACCGATTACAAAAATAAAAGGACAGAGAAACATAGAATGAAAGTCTCCTTTATTATTTTTTCTATTCTTTCCCAGGACACACAGTTCTATATCCTGCTCCTGCAGATGTCAGCCTGGGAAACAGTTTGTTATCCAGACGGACATATATTTAGCATGAACATATAATTACATGTGTATATGTCATAATGGCATCGAAATATATCCACATTTTAATGTAAGGTATAATTTGTGTTTTATCAATATCTAGTTATCTATCTATCCATTCATCTATCTCTCAAAGTTTACTTGGGTTTCTCATTTGTTTACACTTTTCACTTATATATATATATATTTTCACTTAATAATGTAATTTCTATTTCAGTGGTCACAGAGCACACTTTTTAATGGCAGCAAAAATTTACATAGCTTAGATTGAATTAACCATTCCCCAACATTCTAATTTTTGTTAGTAGACAAACATTGCTAAAACTATCACTCAAATACATATTTTATGTTATATAATTGTATGACATGTTGCATATTCTTTTTATATATACTTGTTCAAATGTACAAGCATTTTTAGAGTCCTAAAAATACACTTGCTGGGTCAAAAGTATGCATCTTTTTCATTGTTGTTAAAAAGCCAAATGATTCTCCCAAAATGGTATCAGTTTTCACTCCAATCAGCTTTGGTCAAAATGCCTGCTTTTCAACAGTTTTTTCAATTACATTTTTAAAAATGGCTTGCAATCAGAGCAATTGTGTCTCAATTTTAAAATTTTCATTCCTCTGATTAATAGTAAGTTTTCACATCCTCTTATGGACTTATTGGCCACTTGTGTTTATTTTTCTTGGTTTGAACATTATAACTTTCGAATATTCTTTTTCTGCCTTTTCACTTGTTTGTCTCTCATTAACTCTATATGTGTATGTGTGTGTGTGTGTGTGCATGCTTAGTTGTGTGTGACTCGTTGCAGCTTCACGGACTGTAGCCCACCAGGCTCCTCTGTCCATGGAATTTTTCAGGCAAGAATACTGGAGTGGGTTGTCATTTCCTTCTCCAGGGGATCTTCCTGACCCTGGGATGGATCGTGTGTCTCCTACGTTGGCAGATATGTTTTTTAACACTAGTGCCATCTGGGAAGCCCATAGGTGGGTAAAAAGGATTCCTCTAATTTACTATGGTATTAATGTGGCAAAATAATCTATTGAGAAAATACCTCTTTTATTTTTCTCACCTATAGGTGCTCCCTAAAGAAATGGCAAGTATTTCCCCAAATTGTGTCCTTACCCCCAAGCTGTTCCTTCCCCCAGCTTTTGCTTTTAGCATCCAGGCTCTCCCTAATCCCAGGGCCGGGAGGATTTTGTGTGCCTGGGACACAATGGAGGAAACCATTGCAGATGGCGGGTGCCCTCCCTAAACGGGTCTTTGATTCTTCTGTCTGGGCCCACTGAGGCAGTTAGGGTGGACGTGTCTGAGTTATGGGGCAAGGGGCCGGAGTTCTGATGTTCTGTGAACTGAAGAAGAGAATAGCTTAACCTGAGAATGGGGAGGAAAATTCCCCCAGGACACGGGTGACAGGCACTTCCACATGGAAACCTCAGCCGGAGAGGAAGCAGCCCCTCTGAAACGGGGAAGCTCGGAAGGGATGGCTGGGGTCGGTGCAGGTGAGGCCTGAGCACTTGCTCATGCAGCAGGAGGGAGTCAGCCACAAGTTGCCTGTTGTTGGACTGGACCGTGCAGACCTGGGCCAGTACTGGGCTGCAGCAACCATCCTGGCCCACTTCCCAGGACCAGATTCGTGTCTGAAAAATCAGCCTGGATGAGATACTGACGCTGGACTTCCCATTAGTCTTGGTGGATGAACACTGCAGCTGAATTTGTTTTGAATTAGACACATGAGAGGAGCTTGCTGGGTGGCTCAGTGGTGAAGAATCCGGCCTGCCTATGCAGGAGACCAGGGTTTGATCTCTGGGTCTGGAAGATCCCCTAGAGAAGGAAATGGCAAACTACTCCAGTATTCTTGCCTGGTAAATCCCAGAGAATCCTGGGGTCATGGGATCCAATCCCAGTCCATGGGGTCCAATCCCTGTCCATGGGGTCACAAAAGAGTTGGACATGACTTAGTGACTAAACAATAACAAGAACAGACGCATGAGAAGGCGACACTGGCAATGCGACAGAGCGAGGTCAAGACGAGAAAGGACACTGAGTCCTGACTCGGTCCCAGGTCCTCTGCTGACTTCCATGTGACCTCAGCCAAGCTAACTCTGATCTGCCTCTCAGCTTCCTCATCTGCACAGTGGGGATGACGACAGTGTTTGCCTCTGGCAGCTTTACTTAGCTAACTTTTGTAAAGCACATATTAAGCACTCTAAAATATTAGCATCATTATAACTCATGGCAAATATGTTCTCCATTTTTTAACTTTGTTTATGTAAATTATGTCTTCTAGCAGTGTAGTTGTGGTACTACTGCCAGTAGTAGGGTTTGTGGTTGTTTAGCAGTAAAAACCCACTCCAGTGCTCTTGCCTGGAAAATCCCCGGATGGAGGGGCCTGGTGGGCTGCAGTCCATGGGGTCGCTAGAGTCAGACACGACTGAGCGACTTCACTTTGACTTTTCACTTTCATGCATTGGAGAAGGAAATGGCAACCCACTCCAGTGTTCTTGCCTGGAGAATCCCGGGGATGGGGGAGTCTGATGGGCTGCCTTCTATGGGGTCACAGAGTTGGACACGACTGAAGCGACTTAGCAGCAGCAGCAGCAGTAGTAGAGTATCAGCGGTAATACTGTAGTAGTTGTTGGAGTAGTAGTAGCAGTATAGTAATATAGTAGCAGCTGTATACTAATAATAGTAGTACAGTAGCAGCAGTAGTGTGTTAGTAGTAGTCATAGAGCAATTGCAACAGCAGCAGTGTGGTAGTATTAGTACGTTAGTACTAGTATAGTGGTAGTGGTGGTACAGTATTGTAGTAGTAATGGTAGTGGTGGTGAAAGAGCAGTAGTAGTATTAGAAGTAGTATTAGAGTAGTAAGAGGAGGGGGGTATAGTCACAGAAGTAGCACAGTAGCAGCAGTGGCATAAACCATGAGCGCATAGTAGCGGTTGCATAGCAGCAGCTGTAGAGTAGTAGAGCAGTATAGGAGTGAAGCGGTGGTATGGTAGTTGCAGCGGTAGTGCAACTGTATTAGTATAATACTAGCATAATAGTAGTGCTAATATCAGAGTAGTGGTGGCGTAGTGGCTTAGAGGTAGTAATGGCAGCAGGGGTAGTGTTCCAGCAGTAGTAGTACAGGATCAGTAACAGCAGTAGCAGTGGTAACAGCACAGCAGCATAGTCGCAGTGTAGTAGCAGCAGCGATAGGATAGTAGCACAGTTGTTTTTCAGTCACTGAGTCACGTTTGAGCGTTTGCAATCCCATGGACTGCAGCACACCCGGCTTCCTTGTCATTTGCCATCTCCTGGAGTTTGCTCAGAATTCATGTCCCCTTGAGTCATTGATGCCATCCAATTATCTCATCCTCTGTCACTCTCTTCTCCTTTTGCCCTCAATCTTTCCCAGCATCAGGGTCTTTTCCAATGAATTGGCTCTTCACATCAGGTGGCCAAAGCATTAGAGCTTCAGCACCAGCATTAGGTCATACAACGGATACACAGTAGTATAGCAGTATAGCAGTGGTGCGAGTAAGTAGCAATGGCAGTAACAGTGGTAGTGTGGTAGTAGCAGAAGTACAGCAATTCATTAGTAGTAGCATGGTAGCGGAGAATGCAATGGCACCCCACTGCAGTACTCTTGCCTGGAAAATCCCATGGACGGAAGAACCTGGAGGGCTGCAGTCCATGGGGTCACTGAGGGTTGGACATGACTGAGCGACTTCACTTTCACTTTTCACTTCATGCATTGGAGAAGGAAATGGCAACCCACTCCAGTGTTCTTGCCTGGAGAATCCCAGGGACGGTGGAGCCTGGTGGGCTGCCATCTGTGGGGTCGCACAGAGTCAGACACGACTGAAGCGACTTAGCAGCAGCAGCAGCAGCATAGTAGCAGTAGTAGGTATAGTAGTAGAGAAGTAGTAGGAGCACAGCAGTGCCAGTGATGATAACCATAGTGTAGTAGTATAGCAGCAGCAGCAGTATAGCCATATACCAGTAGCAGTAGTCGTAGTACTAGTTATTATTCTACTGGATGAAATAGCTCTTCTGTCTTTTAGGTATTGCATCCTTCTTAGGAAGCTCCTCCCTACCTCTCAGCGAAACAGAATCAACAGAATTTTCCTCTACAAATCTGTGTTCTTTTGATATTTAGGTTTCTAATCCCGTTTATTTCTCCAATCCCATTTCTTAACATCCCTGCCTTCAGGTGCCATACTCAGACCAGCTGGTTCCTTTGGTTTCTGGAAAGCACTGTCTTTGACTTTGCACATGTCTCCTCCACCCGGCATTTCAGCTAAAAGACCCACTGAGCAACCCGTCATCTTTTGCCATAGAAACATGTTGGTTTTTTCCCAGCACTTCTCACAGCTGTAATGACATCTTATTACCTTCTGCGTTGTCCAGCTCCCAGCTGGAAGAGCCACTGGTTCAGGGCCTAGGACTATGTATGAGCCCATTACCACTATGAACCCAAGTGCCTAGCGAGGCCCTAGCTCATAGATGTTGAATGAATATTTCTAAAGTGAATGAATAAATCCATCTACAACTTATCTGGGGACAGATTATGAGAAAGGCATTTTATTACCTTTTCCTCCAAATAGACAACCAGGTAATATCACTTCATTCTTTGCAGAAGGCATTTTTCCTCCATGAATTTGACGTGCCCTCATTTTTGCTCATTTTATTCCTAGATGTACGTGGGACCATTTCTTCACTCTTTCTTCTCTTACATTTCTCCATTCATCTCTTCTTGGAATAATAGCATAGTTTTAATTATTGTAGCTTTATAGTCTTATTTGTGCCATCTGTAGGGCAACCTGTCCCTACCATTATTCTTAATTAATTTCTTCTTTGACTATTCTTGTACATTTTCTTTTCTGATTAATTTTACTGCTGTCTTGCCAAGTTCCATAAAAGACTCCATTGGGATTTTGATTGAGATTGTATTGCTTTTGTAGATTAAATTGGAATGTCTTGACATCTTTACATCATTGCATCTTCTCACCCAGGATATCGAGTGTCTCTATTTATTTATTTATTTTTTTAAATAATCAAGACTTCTCTCTAGTTTCCTACATAGACTTTTTGGATGCTTCATTGTTCATTTTCTTCTTAGATATTTTAAAATGTAGTTTTTAATAGTATAAATAGGATTTTTTTCTGTTACATAATTTTCCAATGTTTAGTAATGCCACTTTAATAATTTCTAACTGAATATTTTCTGTGATACTATGACTTCATGACTGGAGTAATAATAATACTAATGACAAATCATAATAGCAACCCATCACCCAATGTCTAGTATGTGCCATGGACCATGCTGGAGATTTTCTGTATATCATATCTTGTTTAGTTATCACAAAAATCCTACAAAGCTGGCCTACTACTCTTCCCCATATGTCAGAGGCAGGAAGCTGAGGCATCTTCCTGGGCCTGCAGAGCCAATGGTGGCCAGTGTAAGAGACACGTGGATCTGTGAGAGGCTGGACACAGCCTTGTCCCACTTGTCTGCGCTGCCCAGGTGAGAAACACCATTAAAAGCAGTTTTATTAGAAGATACACCATGATCATTAGTAGTTTTACTCCCTGAGTTTTAGAAATGGCCAGATTTGTGATGGATCTTCAAGTGTGAAAAGTCCAACCTCACTGCATAGAGCCTGCAGTCCTCAGTAGCATTTTTCATAGAAGATGCAGTTATTGCACACACACACACACACACACCCTCAGACAATAGGAGGATCAACCCTCCCTATAGCATCCCAGCAATTTGCTTGACCCCTCTGCCTCTCAGTGCATTCTTCCTTGGGTTGAGTGAAGCTTATCTCTTTCTGATCTTCCCTCCTTGCCATGGGTCCTAGTCCTCCCTGGACTTACTCCTTAGAGCTGGCCTCCTCCTTAGATCCCACTGTCCAGTGGAATCTTTCTCTGGAGACTTTAAGCTAAACGAAGACAGACTGTATTCTGTCTTCCCCTGAGTCCCCAGTTCTGCGCTTCACACTTGACATGGAGAAATATCTCAATAGATACTTGTTGAACGAGTTGATGAGTTGCTTTCATTGACTTACCTGGAACAAGTCTATTCCCACTTCTTTGCAGCACTTTCTCAGATCTTAAGATAACTCCTTCTTAGGCCCCTGTGTGCTGGCTGAACAGCCTCGATTCAAAGAGTCTAAGGCAGAGACTAGAGAAGGCTCTTCCTCTGACCACGTTCCTCTGGGCATGGTCCAGTTTGCCCATGTCCATCTTAGGGTGTGGTGTTCTGGATCACCCTGTTTCTCCAGCGAGCATCAGAGAGGACCATGGAGAACAAGACCTAAAACTTCCATCGTGCTCTGACCCCTGGTTCTCCGACCACTACATTTTTCAACTTTGTCCACTACAATGTCTGACCCCAATGTAGAATTTATTTTACTTCATTCCAATGCATGTTGCAAATGTCAGCAACCTTGCCCAACTGGGACTAAGGCCAGTGATTTCCCTTCTCAAGCACAGGGAATATGACTCTTTAGGAAATATGTAATTACACAGGATGTTATCTATTGGTCCATTTCAGGCATGTTCTAAAGACGTATATTCTCTGTGAGAACTGTCTGCCCATTTCTTCACTCAGAAATATTGCAACAGAGCCTTAATATTCCTAAAATAATAACACTAAGGATGATGGATGGAGTCAAACCTCTTGCCTCTTGCTCTCCCTGGATTGTGAGTTGGGATTGGAGTTGGTGAGGCTGCTGTGTGTGTGAGTGTTTATGTCTGTGTGTGTGTGTGTGTGTGCAGGAGAGGGGGGTTGGAGGCGGTTGGGGGACGGTCTCACAGACACAACAGAACAATGAGGGGCCAGCAAAAGTGGACAGGGCTTGGTAGAGAGGAACACTCACGCCCCTGTCTCCATTTGGCTGAGAACCCCCGGGACAAAGGCAACATTGTGTTGGGGTCAGGCCCCTGTGGATGAAAGGCCCTACTTTGTACAGCAGAATCCAGGCACTTTGTAGAGTGGGGGTGCAGGGAAGAGAGAAGATAGGGAGCCACAGGGGACAGAGGCCAGATGGACACCCGTGGATGGAGGCTGGACACCCAGACCTGGGGACGGAAGAAGGAAAGGAGGCCACCCAGAGGCAGAGGGACCCAGGAGAGAGTTGGAGGGGAGAGGACATGAAGGAGAGGGAGAGGGAAAGGGCAGAGAGGACACAAGCCTGGATGGAGCTGGAGTGAACCAAGGCCCACGAGCCAGCAGGACTTTGAAAAGGAGGAAGAATGGGATGGAGACACGGGGGAGGGTGCGGCCACGTGGCTGCTCTCTTGGGGACATAATGTCTGTTTCCACTAGCCTTGTTTCCCAGCCCCTGGCCCGCACACTGGGTGCCCGGTATGCGGATGGGGCATGGGATCCAGGCCCCAGGTGGGGAGTGGGAAGACCACCCCACTCCCTTCTCAGCCCATCCTAGGTGGGGATGGGAGCAAGAGGCTGGCTTCTGAGGGCTGCAGAGGCAAGGAGTCAAGGCCCTCTGTGGGAGAAATGGGCGCGAGGATCTGTTTGCAGACTCCAAACAGTTTTTCCCGTCTGTGGTGTTAACTGGAGGTTACTGGAAGACACGAGAGCGTGCCCAGGGCCGCTGAGCAGATCGCATAGGGCCTGGGAGTGGCAACCGCCCTTTTCCTGCTTCGTTGCTGAGCTGCGCATGCGTGCCCGCACACCCTGTGCTCTACCATCCGCCTCCAGAGCCAGAGAAACTCGAGTGGACTGCTCTGATCTCAACGGGGCTGGCTGCAGCCTTCGATGTGAATTTTGGACAGGGCCCTGTGGGGATGTAGGGAGGTGATAGGGTCCCTGCTAAGTAGGGATGGCGTTGAGCTCGGGAAGGCCACGTGCTGCTCTGAGCCCTCACAGAGAGAGGACCAGGATCATGGGGAGCCACGGGAAGACTGGGATGCAGGTGAGTGACAAGGGAGACTTCAGGGGAATGTGACAATTGAACTCAGACTTTGTGCTGTTTTTCCTAAGGTCCTTTTCTCGATGCATGAGTGCTCAGGTGACCTGCTAACGAGCTTCACTTCCTCGTGGCAGGCACCCCTTTGCTCCCAGGACAGTAACTCTAAGCTGTTTTCAGTGCTGAGCACTTGATGGATAGAGGGTATCAGGCTTCCACTCACAGGTTTACGTGTGGGGCATCTCTGATGTCCAGTGGTTATTTGGGTTGGACAAAACGTTCATTGGAGTTTCTCTGTAAGATGTTACAGAAGAACCTGAAATAACTTTTTCATCAACACAATATTAGCCTCTCCATTTAAGAAATGAGGGCGTAATGCCTTCAGTGGACTCAGGAAGTAAAAACTGCCCTATGATTACATGATTGAAATGGGCAGGGCCCTGGGAGCCCACATCAGTGTACCCGGATTTTCATATTTTTCATGACCTTTGTCCATTACATTTCCTCATCAGGAGCCCATTTCTCCCTTCAACAGAGATCATACTCTCTGTATTACAGACCCTCTCAAGTGGATTTAATGAGATAATGTGGGAAAGCACAAACACACTGCCTGCCTGGCAGGAAAGGTTCGAGTTTGCCAGCTATCTTCCCACGCCCCCAGCCTCTCCTCCATGTTCTTTCTCTAATACAGAACTTTCTCCTGTAGCAGTGACTTTCTAATGATTATTAGAGCTTTGAATGATGTATTTGCAAGTATCTTGTAGTTGAGATGCTGGGGATTCCTGTCCTGGATGTGTTGTTTGGTGCCAAGCAGTCCTGGGCCACATGCCACACCTCTCTCTGTCACTTTACTCATCTGAAGTGGGGATGCTAACCCTCGCCTGCCCTAGAGCTTTATTTGGAGATTTAATTCGGGGCATGAATGTGAATGCCAAGCAAGAGGGAGGCAGATCCAAACCTCTGGAGACCTGGAGCATCATTGGTTCCTGGTGTTTGCTGAGAGGAGGGTGGTGGTCATGGTGGTTGAGTTGCTCAGTTGTGTCTGACTCTTGCGACCCTGTGGGCTGTAGCCCACTGGGATCCTCTGTCCATGATATTCTCCAGGCAAGACTACTGGAGTGGGTAGCCATTTCCTTCTGCAGGGATCTTCCCGACCCAGGGATCGAACCCAGGTCTCCTGGTTTGCAGGCATGTTCTTTACTGACTGAGCTATGAGGAATCACCGAAGAGGAGGGTGAACGGCTCCAAGACAGACTAACCATGCAGAGTTTCTTGGACAGTAAGATTCTCTCTCTCTCTCACAAACTTATGGTTGCCAGCGGGAAAGGGATTCTTAGGGAGTTTGAGATGGACAGATACACGCTGCTATATTTAAAATGGATAACCAACCATGAGCTACTGTATTTTTTGCACATGGAACTCTGCTCAGTGTTATGTGGCAGCCTGGTTGGGAGGGGAGTTTGGGGGAGAATGGATACATGTATATAATTGCCTGAGTCCCTTTGCTGTTCACCTGAAACGATCACAACATTGTTAATCGGCTATACACCAATACAAAATTAAAAAAAATAATAAAAGATTCTCTCTCTCTCCCCCTGGGTCTGGTGTGTGGATCACATTTCCAGCTTAACCCAGGGAGATGGACCAAGGTTAATGAGAGCAGCTGACGGAGGTTCCCCACCGCTCGAATCTGGATACTGCCGACAGCTGACTGCAGAGGCAGCCGCAAAGCAAGTCCTGCCAGGTCCTCTGCTGTGCTTCAGACTCAGAGCCAGAAACCCCACTCAGCTCCAGTGTCTGAAGATGCTGGAGCAAGACACAGCGCAGCCCTGAAAACCAGCGCGTAAAATCAGGCCCTGCTCTCCCTGTTCTCCCCCTTTTATTTAACCTTGTCAGCTCTCGGGCAACTGGAAAACATGAAAAGGCCCCAGGATGTCTCCCGGAATATGGTCTCCATTAACCCACAGCTGGTAGTAGTTACAGCAAAATTAGAAAACATTGAAGTGAAACTGTCATCTTTTTTTTAAGTTCGAACTCTTCGAATTCCAAGATTGTGAGCTCTTGGAATGAGTGGGCTGGTAGAAAAGGCGGAGACCATGATCTTAACCTTTCAGTCATGACGTGCTTGTGGCTGGGGTCACTCCCACCCACCGACAGATATGTTTCCTAGAACCCTAAACCCATTCTAGAGTTTCCCTAAGCAAAGTTTCAGTAGGAAGGATGCTTGAGACCACTGAAGTCCACTGAAATATAACACAAAAATCATTCTCATTGAGGGTGAGAAAAAATAATTGTCCTCCATCCTTCTAATCTACTTTTTAACTATTTTATATTGAAGTAAAGCTGATGAACAATGTTGTGATAGTTATAGGTAGACAGCAAAGGGACTGAGCCATACATATACTAATGAAATTTTTTATTGAGAGAGTTTTTCCAATGAATAAATGGCTGTGAAAAATAATGCAGAGGGACCCAGTGTGGACTAACCCAGTTTCTCCTCATGGCAACATTTTATCGTATGATATCACAAGTGGAATACCTTTGCCACTGATACAACTCGCCAGTCTTTCTCACTTCCCCAGTTTGACTTGGATTCTTGTGTGTGTTTAGTTCTATACAAATCCATCACTTGTGTAGACTCCTGTATCCACCACCGCAGTCAAGAGTCCCATCACCATGAGGAGACCTCATGCGGAGGTTTTATAACCGCATCCACCTTCCTCCTATTTCCATCTGCCTCATCACTAAATCCTGGCCATCACTCATTGATTTTTCAGCTCGATAATTTTGTCATTTCAAGAATGCTATGTATAAATAAAATCGAACAGCATGTGACCTTTTGGTCTTCTGCCTTTTCACTCAGCACTATTCCATGGAGAACCATCTAAGTTGTTACCTGTGTCAATTGTTGCTTCTCTTTGTCTCAGAGTAGCAATCCATGGTCTAAGTGTATCAATGTTTTCAGCCAATCACCTGTTGAAGGACATCTGGGTTGTTCCCAGTTTTGGATTAATATGAATAAAACTTCCATGAATATTCATTCAAGTTTTTATATGAACATAACGGTGGCTGGATGGCATCACCAACTCGATGGACCTGAGTTTGATTGAATTCCGGGAGTTGGTGATGGACAGGGAGGCCTGGCGTGCTGCAGTTCATGGGGTTGCGAAGAGTCAGACACGACTGAGAGACTGAACTAAACTGATGCTTTCGGTTCTGATTTATTTTTGCATTCAAGGTCTGGGATTGTGCTGAGCAGGGAGGTATTAAAGTTGGGGACTGGTATTTAAGGGCAAACTCTGCTGTTGACTGGGTAGTCAAAGCCAAGCTTGGAAAAAATAGGGGTAGTTAGCCATCCTTCCTTTGAGGTTCTTTTTGGTGGATGAAATTAAAAATTGTATATCAAAATGTTCTCACTTAGAAGCACTATAGAAATGTATATTAGCATCCCTGCTGTATTTCTAAATATGCCCAGTATAATTTGCTTTTGACCAGACAGATAGAGGGATCAATAAAATATATCATCACAAAGAAGCCCCGCATGCATCTGTGGGAGCCAGGGAGAAGTGTCTAAACAAGCCAGGATATTTTCATCCAGGTAACAGTGCAGGTGGCTGTGACTGTTCCTGGAATGCAGCCTAAGGCTACAAGCTTGTCCTCGCCGAGCCTGGGGAACTTCATGTGTGAAAGGGGCAGGATGATATTGCTTTCTCAAGGCTTTTATGTGGACTAAATCACATAATAAAAATTAACCCACAGCCTGGTGGCAGCTGACAGGCAGTGAGTGCTTAATTGTTTTAAATTATATATTAAGAGTCTTGCATAGGTGCTCAGTCAAGTCTGATTCTTTGTGACCCCGTGGACTGTAGCCCACCAGGCTCCTCTGTCCATGGGGTTCTCCAGGCACGAAAATCTCCAGGCACGAGGGGGTTGCCATTTCCTCCTCTAGGGGATCTTCCTGACCTAGGATCAAACCCGCGTCTCCTGCTGCTCCTGCATTGGTAGGTGGACTCTTTTACCACTGAGCCACCTGAGAGGCCCATTAGGAGTCTTAAAAACACATGTCCTTTTTTCAAGTCTTTATTGAATTTGTTACAGTATTTCTTCTGTTTTATGTTTGATTTTTTGGCTGTGAGGCATGTGCAATCTTAGCTTCCCGACCAGGGGCTGAACCAGCACCCTCAGCACTGGAAGGCGAAGTCTTAACCATTGAACTGCAGGGAAGACATACACATGTGTGTAGCAACCATAAGGCTGAAAATCTGCTCTAGTAAATTATCTGAAATTAAGAGAAAGTCTCATTTTTAAAAATTTACATGTCTATTCATATGTTGGTTTCTGTAAAAACATTAATGAGTGAAAGTGAAATGTAGAAAACGATTGTTGATGTGTTGGGTATTTCTCAGCACTCTCTTAGGTAGAAAAGGCAGGATCCACCTTCACCTACAGGATGATATCATCTATCTGCCAAAACAGCATTCAAGGGAGAGAAAAATATCCAAAAGCTAGTGAAGGTAACATCTGGATGTCAGAATTTTAGTATTATATGTATGATCCTCTGATTTGTACACATTTCCTCCAATAGCAGGTATTAATTTGCCAATTGGAAGAAAAATTTATATAAAATATCCTACAGCAAAATCAATTTTTGGAGGCATGAAATAGCGTCATAGGAGATGGAGAGGGTGAGGGATTACTGTTCATGAATCTAGCAAAGGGTTCAGAACACCCCTCCAGATGGAGGTTAACCACCGCTGGAATGTCTGAAAGGACCCCTGAAGTGGGAACAAGGGGTCCAGGGCACATGTCCGTTGCTCTCTGCAGACTCAGGGACAGGAAACAATCTCCCTGCTTCCGTCTCTTCCCTTGACTTATGGTGCTAACAATCCCCACTCTGCAGGTTACAGTCAGAATAAATGTAAAGAGATGAATACTGTGCTCGGTATATAAGTGTGCCTTGTATACGTGGAAGTATTATAGGCAAACCAAAAGAAAAGTGAGTTAATCATCCAATAATCAGAACCACATATACAGAATTAAGATCTGAAAGAAGGAGACCAAGAAAGGTCCAGGTATTTCCAGGACTGCTGAGGACAGAGGGAGAAGACAATTCTAATGAAGGAGGGAGCAATGCTTCCATGCTTCTGGCTGCTGGGTGAGCTGGCCCTCCTCCATGAAGCCTTCCCCAAGGCTCCATGAAGACTTATTCCCTCCTCACTTCCAGGATATATGCCTCCTTCCTCCTTGTGTCTCCTGGAGACATTTCCATGTTCTGCCACAGTCCCTAGATTTCTGCAGGCAATAACTTTTCATGTCCTCATATTGGGGGCTCTGGGTCAGGCAGCCTGGGTTGAGTGCTCACCCCACTGCTTGGTAGCTGTGTAGCTTTGGACAAGCTTCCTCATGTGGAGAATAAATCAGAAGAAACTTAGTTTGTCATGAGGATGAAATCAATTTAATCCAAAGAAAGTGCCTGGTATATCCTAAGTGCTCAGTTAAACACCATCCATTCTTGTCATTATTATCAACTAATTACCCAGAGTCAATGTGGTTCCCAAGTGGCTCAGTGGTAAAAAATATGCCTGCCAAGCAGAAGACATGGGTTCAATACCTGAGTCAGGTAGACCCTCTGGAGAAAGAAATGACAACCAACTACAGTATTCTGGTCTGGGAAATCTCATGGACAGAGGAGCCTGGCGGGCTATGGTCCATGGGGGTCACAGAGTCAGAAGAGTCAGACATGACTTAGCAGCTAAACAGCAGCAGCAGCATAAAGAGCCAGCAATGCTTTACTGATCTCTGGGTTTGCATTTCTGAAACATCTTCCAAGTGCAATCACCATTCTGTGTGTGCGTGTGTGCTTGCTAAGTTGCTACGGTTGTGTCTGAATCTTTGTGATCCTATGGACTGTGGTCCACCAGACTTCTCTGTGAGAAAGCAGAGTGAATGAAGGTCGCTCAGTCATGTCCGACTCCTTACAATCCCATGGACAATACAGCCCATGGAACTCTGCAGGCCAGAATACTGGAGTGGGTAGCCTTTCCCTTCTGCAGGGGATCTTCCCAACCCAAGGATCAAACCCGTCTCCCACATTGCAGGCAGATTCTTTACCAACCGAGCTATGAGGGAAGCCCATGAGAAAGCAGAGGTTCAGGGCATTTAAACATCCTGCCCAAGACCACGTAGCTATTCTTTTTCAATTTTACTTGTTTATCTTTTGCTCAGTCACCAGTCATCATGGCTGTGTCTAGGCTTCTCATTGCCGTGACTTCTCTTGTTGTAGAGCGTGGGCTCTAGGCCCATGGGCTTCAGTAGCTGTGGCCCAGTGGCTGAGTTTCCCCATGCTATGTGGGACCTTCCTGGACTAGAGATGGAATCCATGTCCCCTGCAATGGTAGGTAGATCTTACCCACTGGGCCACCAGGAAAGTCCTGGTCACCTAGCTATTGAATAACTGAGCCAGGATCTGGGTCCTTGTTTGAACTCTGCTCTCCCCACACCTTCTTTCCTCACCGGATGAAAAGATTTCAGAACCATCTCTTGCAGAACATGAACGCTCATGCCCCCGGCTCTCCTTTGTCTTATTCCCTCTGCCAGCCAGGACAGAAGTAAGAGTCGCTAATGAGTCACTTAAGATCCTCAGGCTCAAACAGAGCAGCTTTTATTATTTCCCATGGACAAAAGGAATCAGGGTCAGTATTAAATATAATTACCGTGCACAGGACTAATAAGTGGCATTTTTATGCTGTGTGCACTTGGGGGCCCGGAGCCCCTGCTGTGGCCCGTCAGATCATCTAATCCCCTGTCGCCTTTATCCTCAGAGTCTGAGCAGATGGAGCCCAGGGTTCTCGGGTTACCTTTCTCCCCTTTTCACTCTGAGTACATTCTCTGACTGATGTGGCTTTCTCTTTTTCTCCTGTTTCTTGCTTCTCTCCTCCCCGTGGCCCCACCCATGCACCCCTACCCCTGCCACCTCCATGCCAGTCCATGGCCTTTTTGTGCTTGAATATCCTAAAAAGTCTTACATACAAATCTGGGGGCCTTGCGGCTTCTTCTTATGTGAGCTCAGAAGAACTTATACTGGACTTAGTTGACTTAGCCAACAAAGCTGGGGGCAGGATAAATTTTTCAAAATCCTGTTATTCTGCTCACACCAACAGGGGCCGGGAAAGCTGCCTAGATCCCCTGCACAAGCTTCTCTTTGATCTGCACCTGTACTTGGCTTGGGGCCCAGAAGTGACCGCCCACCGCAGACTCAGAATATAAGTAAACTTCTGAATATCCTTGTGTCTGTGGTTCTTCCTTGTGTATTACATCAAAAGTTGTAATAGCCATGCTGCATGACTCCACTGATCAAGCAGGAAAGATGTCCTTGATATCTCAGTGAGACCAGGGATCAGGTGGGTTCTACTTTCCTGGGCTTTTCAGTGCATGGGACCCAGTGCAATGCACCTCAGAGCACGTACGTTGTAGATGCTGGGTGTGTGTAGTGAACAACCAGCATATGTGGCTTGGTCAGGATAGAGTCAATAGACTTTAGATCGAAAAATTTATCCTGGCCCCAGGTTTGTTGGTTGGGGCAACCGAGTCAAGTATAAGTTCTTCTGAGTTCACGTAAGGAGAAGCCATTAAGGACCCCAGATTTGTACTTAACACTGAGGTTGTTATTGATATTAGTGTTCATACCCCTTTGCTGACATTGAAGACCAAGTATCAGACCAGCAATTAGGAGACCTTGGGTCTCTCTGATTCAAGCTGTTCCTTGCTCAGCTGAATGGGAAGTCTGACCCTTAGGGCTTGGCCTTACATGTCTAAGGAACAAATGAAGATATTGGATATGGACTCTCCAAAGCCCTTTTCACACCATGACTCTAAGATATAACAATATATAATGAAGTTATTTGTGTCCTCAAATGAGTTCATTGGGGACAAGGGGTCTCAGCCTCACTTTTCACCACTGCAGAAGGCAGTAATCCTTTAATCTTTGGTTTTCCATAGAGAATTAATTAGGTTTCCATCTGGGTATGCTGAAAGGAAGTACAGTTGGCTCTGCTTCTAACATACAGCCAGAATCTCGCCACCTCCCACCACATCCCTGTTAAATCTCTACTCCTAGAGACATCTTATCTCACTGGGATGATACACTGGCTTCTAACAAGCCTTTCACCTTTAACCCTTGACACTCTCCAGTCCATTTTCACAGCCTCCTGAAGACATCCTTGAGCATCCAAATTGTGTCAAAACACCTCATGCTTTCAACCTCCCTCTGCCTTCTCAAGTCAAGACAAATATACTCCAAGTTCCTTCCTTCACCTTGGATTCTGTACCTGTTCTGGGCCCAGCCTCCTCAGACGTTTTCTCCTCACTCTCTCTCCTTTGGGGCTTTCCAGATGGTGCAGTGGTAAAGAATCTGCTTGCCAATGAAGGAGATGCAAGTGATGCGGGTTTTATCCCTAGGTCAGGAAGATCCACTGGAGAAAGAAATGGCAATCCGCTCCAGTATTCTTTCCTGGAGAAATCCATGGACAGAGGGACCTAGTGGGCTACAGTTCATGGGGTAACAAAGAGCAAATGAACACACACTCTATCTCCTTTATTTCTTAGGAACTAGCCACATTGGCTTTTTCTCTGTAATATACCACATCTGTTGACTTTTTTGGGATTTTTGGTTGAAATTACCTTGCCATAAAAGGCTTTAGGGGAAGGCAGTGGCTTCAGAAAGACAGATATTTATGGCTCTGGTTCTTCTCCAGCTGGGAACAAAGTTTGACTAGAACAGGAAGTGGAACGATGCTCATAGAGCATTTGACGGCACACAAAATGCTTCTGTTGCATTGTTTAATTTGTGACATATTCTTCATCAGAGCACAATTTTTAGGTCTTTCACACAGATGAGAAAACCGAGATTGAATAACTTTAAGGGAGGCTAAGTAAAGTGACCATTAGGTCTTCCCCCAAAGGTGACTTCCTAAACTGATGAGATGAGCACTGCTGGTTCTCAGCACAATGTCAGCGGGAGGTTTGCAGCCCCCATTGCAGCTCCTGGCCTGAATGTGCACTTTGAATATGGTCAGTAAGCCCAGGCAGAGGGCAGTGTCCACTCTCCAGTGGGAGCGCATGCTTGTGAGTAAACCTTCTCTTACTGAAGGTTTCCTTAGTGATGAACTAAGAAGGTTGTCCTAGTGATGGGAGGGGCACTCACTTCTGGTGGATGTTTTGGGAGTCCAGATATTTGAAGATCGAGGTTGAGCTCTCAATGCCTTATGAAACCTCCTGAATATTTAGTTAACATTCCCCATGATTTGGGCAAAAATAATAATAATAATAATAACAAAATTGTGACCCATTTGGGTTGATGGAGGGTTAGAAAGGTCAGTTCTTGAATCTGGAGGTCAGCATTTTGGTCTGGTCTATGGGTCTTGGTCTATGACTGTCCAAGCACATGCCATTGGGCAAATTAATTGGCTTCCTTTGAGCCTTGGTTTCCTCATCTGTAGAACAGCAGACATGATGGTGCTTTTGAGGTAATGCCTATAAACACCTCAAGAAGGCACTTTGTAAATAATGTGAAGAAGTGAACTAGTTCATTATGCCTGTCCTCTCATCTTTGCAAATGTTGGGCAGCAAGGACATCCCTCACGCCTGGGCTGACAAAAACCACAAAAGCGGGTGGTACAATGGAGCCCTTATGAGCATGAAGCGTGGGTCCAACATGCTTGGGGGAGCATTCAAGTGCACGTGTGTGACATCACCCCAGGAGTCTTGCTCTGGTGATTTTATGAGATCATGAGCACAGGCTCAAACATAGTAAGAGCTTAATCAATGTTCACCATAACCACGATGGAAAATTCCCGAGTCTCTGCCCTGGAAGAACCCATCCTCAGTGTGGGTAACTGATGGATAGAAAGCAAACAACACAAACCAACCATAGAAACTCTGACACAGTCTTAACATGCTAAAATGGACATCTGGGCAAAGACAATGGAAATAGTAGGGATTACTAGACGAGGAGGGAAGACTTCTAGGGGAATGTTATAAATAAACGACCTGGCCGAATGTGTCTGATTTTCCATAAAAAGAGGAGGAGAGGAGGGGTTGGGAATGAGATTTCAGGCAGAGTTTGGCAGGAGTCAAGTCAGGGGTATAGAGGGCTCTGGCATGCTCACCTGGGGTCTGTGAAATCCCAGAGACGGGTGCCTAGGGAAGGGATGGGGCACAGGAGTAGGGGCGAGAGAGGAAGGCTACTTGCTCAGGGATGCTGAGCATCTCGTCCTTGGAGGCTGGAAAGCCCAGAGGGACTTTAAGTCAGTGAACAACATAATCAAGGGTTGCCTGGATGGTTCATCGTTTAGTTCAATTTATTGACTCATTTACCTACTCATTCATACAAAAGAGACTTTTGTAAATAATAAAAGGCCATTTTCATTGAGGAGGGTGTTGCTCCAGCTCTCTGTGTTTTTTTCAGCCCTCCAGTCCACCAAGGGAGAAAAGATATAAACTATACTATTTAGAGTCACAAAAGTACCAAGCACTTGGTGAGATAGACAAAGTGCAACAGGCTTTAGGGAGAGAGAGATGACTTCACCTGAGAGATGGTGGAAGACTTAAGACTTTGAAAGGAGGCTGCATTTCAGCAAAAGGGAAGAGCAGGAAAATCATGGTAGCAGAGATGTGAAATCTGGGGAAAGAAATCTATGGGCACAGAGAGCCAAATGTAGTAAATGAGGAGATCTACACAGGGAAGAGGGAGCAGAAAGGGAAGTTGTAGGGTGTAAGATCAGAAAGCGAGGCTGTGTTTAGATCATAGGAGACCCCTGAGAGCCAGGCAAAAGGCATTTGTGCTTTTCCCTGGAGAACTGATACAAAACAGTGAAACCATAGCATGCAAGGATGCCTGGCTACAAAAAGACTTATCCCGATCACCATTTTAACCTTGTCCTTCACATTTTTTAATTTTCTGATTCTCTTTCTCAACTTCTAATCCAAAACTCGGCTGGAGAAGCCGCCGTTTTCAATTTGTATTATCTTTTTTTTTTTTTTCCTTCACATTTTAATCCTCTCAGATCCCATTTCTGCTAGGTTAGTGAACCCACTAATCAGGTAAGCAGAGAGCAGCAGCCAACCCAATTATGAAGAAGAATGTGACAGGCAAAGATGGGTCAGGGCATCAGGGGGGTTCATGCTGCCAGGGAAACCACCCTGGGGCACACAGGTCCTCATCAGAGAAGCAGTGAGAAATCCCCTGAGGGTGGCAGTGGGGGGCTGCTCATCGCCTGGTGGGAGCCCCTCTGCCCGTTCACCTGGCTTGGTTTCTTTGTCATCTCTGCCACTTCACAGGTGGCAGCATGACAAAATCTCACTTGCTCTTCAAGGCTCTACTCAAATGCAGCCCCTCTGGAGACTTTTGGAAGGGGGCCAGGCTGAGTTGAAAAACCCTGACTCAAGTCAATGGTGTTGAGTCCCAGCTTTGCCACTTGCAGCCTCTCTGACTTACATGGGGAGTGAACATGAGCCTCAGTTTCCTCTTTTGTCATCAACTTCATAGGATTGCTTTGAATCCTAAAGAGTGAAAATGCCTAGCATAATTTTGGCCACATGTGAAATGCTCAGTATATATTTGAGGTTGGAGCAGCTTCCAAAATCCTCAACGGTGTCGATAACTCTTCCTCTGCCTTCACCTAACATCCTTTCTCTCTGTGGTGACTTATCACGCTGTACTATGATGTCTTTTCCATACCTGCCTCACCCACTCCACTGACAGATCCTTGATTACAGAGTTTGTCTCTTTGTTCAGATGAAAAAGAATTTACCTGCAGAGCAGGAGACCTGGGTTCAATCCCTGGGTTCAGAAGGAAGATCCCCTGGAGAAGGGAAAGGCAACCTACTCCAGTATTTTTGCTGAGAGAATTCCATAGACAGAGAAGCCCAGTGGGCCCCAGTCTATGGGGTTGCAAAGAGTTGGACATGATTGAGCAACTAACACTTTGTAACACTTGGGTCTCATTAAGTGATTATTGAGTTACTAGATGAATGAATAAATAATAAACACAATGGTCTAGTAGCTTGAGCAATTTTTAAACGCTTAAAAGAGATTCTGTCATATAGTAGGTGCTAAGTCAAAATCACCGCAGATGGTGACTGCAGCCATGAAAGTAAAAGATGCTTACTCCTTGGAAGAAAAGTTATGACCAACCTATTTCAACCAGCATATTGAAAAGCAGAGACATTACTTTGCCAGCAAAGGTTTGTCTAGTCAAGGCCATGGTTTTTCCAGTGGTCATGTATGGATGTGAGAGTTGGACTGTGAAGAAGGCTGAGCACCAAAGAATTGATGCTTTTGAACTGTTGTGTTGGAGAAGACTCTTGAGAGTCCCTTGGACTGCAAGGAGATCCAACCAGTCCATTCTGAAGGAGATCAGCCCTGGGTGTTCTTTGGAAGGAATGATGCTAAAGCTGAAACTCCAGTACTTTGGCCACCTCATGCAAAGAGTTGACTCATTGGAAAAGACTCTGATGCTGGGAGGGTTTGGGGGCAGGAGGAAAAGGGGATGACAGAGGATGAGATGGCTGGGTGGCATCTCTGACTCGATGGACGTGAGTCTGGGTGAGCTCTGGGAGTTGGTGATGGACAGGGAGGCCTGGCGTGCTGTGATTCATGGGGTCACAAAGAGTTGGACATGACTGAGTGACTGAACTGAACTGAACTGAAGTAAACATTTGTTGAATTAATAAGTGACTGAATTGATTAATCAACAGGTAGGACAGATGATTAGGTTGAAGGGAGTAAATCAAGCCCATGTTCTGGTAGAGTTATCTGAAGAGGTGAGAGTAAGGATGGAGTAGAATTTAAGGATGTGGGCTAAATTAAGGTGAAAGAAAAGAGGCAGCAGAAAGAGTTTTCCTTAGTAGTAAACACCTCTCCTTTTGTCTCTTGCTGTGATCCCATGAGCTATGTGATGTGTTCTGTGCATGAGCAATGGTTCCCTCATGTGCCATACTGCCAGACGTTGGCATGACAGCTCATATACTTTGTTCAGACTTCATCCAGCTCTTCAGCTTCTTCTACTGTCTCCCTTCCTGGAATTTCCCTTTAGTCACATCATGACTTAAGTT
Source organism: Bos indicus (assembly GCF_029378745.1). Lineage (NCBI taxonomy): Eukaryota > Metazoa > Chordata > Mammalia > Artiodactyla > Bovidae > Bos > Bos indicus. Next base: position 63,606,787 of record NC_091780.1, on the reverse strand, counting down.
TCACTGAGTCAGCTTTTGCCTCATAGACAATATGCCATGTTTCACTCATTGTATTGATAATATTTGGAGTTTACTGCTCATTTTAAGGGCTTCCCAGGTGGTGAAGAATCCACCTGCCAATGCAGGAGATGCAGAAGCTGTGGGTTAAATCCCCAATTCAGGAAGATCCCTTGGAGGAGAAAATGGCAATCCACTCTAGTATTCTTGCTTGGACAATCCCATGAACAGAAGAGCCTGGCGGGCTACAGTCCATAGGGTCACAAAGAGTTGAACACAACTGAAGGACTGAGGATGCACACAAGCTCTTTATATAGACCTTATAGCCAACAGATCCATATTATAAAAACCTGGGGATTCTGCAGCTGATGTTGCTATTTATATGCAACAGCACATGTATCCTGGTGTCTGCTGTAGTTTCAGGTTTCCTTGTTCATGGGTATACCACTGTTGATATGGAAGTCATATAGCCCTTGAGTGAAGGCTATCTTTCCTTTCTATCATCCCTCACTACAGTAACAAATTTAATATTGGAGTTCCGAATGTTGTAGTCACAGTGTGACTAGAGCAAATGTACCACTGTCCATGGTGCTGAACACCATGGTTCTTTCTTCTAACTCTGGGACTTGGGGTGACTCCAGTGTCAGAGGAACTTCAGTTCTTTCAGAGGAGCATTCTATTAGTCTATTCTATTATTATTGTATTTCCTTTTCTGATATTAGAAATTATTTACTCTCAACAAATAATAACATACAATAGGTGTGTATGTATGTGTTAATATATATGTGCATAATATTGAAAGTTAAGGCATATTCATATTGTATATGGTAAATTTCTATTTGGTGACAGTAAATTATTTGTATATATATATATGTATATACATACATTAATATGTAAATTGTATTTGTATATGGGCTCTCTTCTTGATGTGTATACAAACATTTATATTTGTATACAGAAATATAGATTATGTTATTTGTGCATGTTTATATACATATATCAAAAAAGCAAGAGTTCCAGAAAAACATTTTTGCTTTATTGACTATGCCAAAGACTTTGACTGTGTGGATCACAATAAACTGGAAATTTCTGAAAGAGATGGGAATACCAGACCACCTGACCTGCCTTTTAAGAACATGAAACAACAGACTGGTTCCAAATAGGAAAAAGAGCACGTCAAGGCTGTATATTGTCACCCTTCTTATTTAAGTTATATGCAGAGTACATCATGAGAAATGCTGGGCTGGAAGAAGCACAAGCTGGAATCAAGATTGCCAGGAGAAATATCAATAACCTCAGATATGCAGATGACACCACCCTTATGGCAGAAAGTAAAGAAGAACTAAAGAGACTCTTGATGAAAGTGAAAGAGGAGAGTGAAAAAGTTGGCTTAAAGCTCAACTTTCAGAAAACTAAGTTCATAGCATCTGGTCCCATCACTTCATGGCAAATAGATGAGGAAACAGTGGAAACAGTGTCTGACTTTATTTTGGGGGACTCCAAAATCACTGCAGATGGTGACTGCAGCCATGAAATTAAAAGATGCTTACTCCTTGGAAGGAAAGTTATGACCAACCTAGACAGCATATTAAAAAACAGAGACATTACTTTGTCAACAAAAGTCTATCTTGTCAAGGCTATGGTTTTTCCAGTGGTCATGTATGGATGTGAGAGTTGGACTCTAAAGAAAGCTGACCACAGAAGAATTGATGCTTTTGAACTATGATGTTGGAGAAGATTCTTGAGAGTCCCTTGGACTGCAAGGAGATCCAACCAGTCAATCCTAAAGGAGATCAGTCCTGGATGTTCATTGGAAGGACTGATGTTGAAGCTGAAACTCCAATACTTTGGCCACTTGATGTGAAGAGCTGACTCATTTGAAGAGACCCTGATGTTGGGAAAGATTGAAGGCTGGAGGAGCAGGGAATGACAGAGGATGAGGTGGTTGGATGGCATCATCGACTCAATGGACATGAGTTTGGGTAAACTCTGGGAGTTGATGATGCACAGGGAGGCCTGGTGTGCTGCAGTTCATGGAGTTGCAAAGAGTGACATGACTGAGTGACTGAACTGAACTGAGATATATATATATACACACACTCCAATAAGGGAGCATATAGGGTGCATTCATCATGTTCTCCCAATGTTTGTTTCTGTAGGTACTTCTGTTTGTGAGGTTCTAGTTAGGTGGAGTTAGATTGGAATATAGAGAAAAAGATGCTATATTGGCTTTTCAGATTTTACTCCTTCATGATATTAAGAGAACAGAAAGCAAGTTTAGTTGCAGGGGCAGTCTTAGAGTGTCCATATCTCATAGCTTTTGTTGTATATTTCAAGGCAAACATTTTCTAGTCCCTTTTTCTAAGACACTAATAGAACAGGTTGACAAATACATGCAAAGCAGTTAAGTTTAACTCGTGTGATATTTGAGTATAGAAATATATATGTGAAGTATAGATAAAATCCAGAAGTAAAAATGATGAGCAAGAAGCCTCCACAGAAAGCGTTTTGAAGGAAGATCAGCAGTGTTCTGAGACATAGTGGAGCCAGTCTCCATGGATGAAGTGACAACAGTTATGAGGCAAGGAGAGAGAGTGGCTCCAGCAGAAGCCCTGGACAGGAGTAGAGGGAACGTACAGAGGCACCTTTCTGTCAATCACGTAACAGCGGGCTCACCTCGTGCAGCAGTTGCTGGAGAAGGTGAAGGTTACATGAAGGTAAGATTTATCACTGGGGGAATTGTCAGTCCTTTGTAGGTGCTCAGTCAGTGCTCTTTGGGTGAATTGATAAATATACAATTTATTATCTGTGATTCCTTCTGCCTTAGTGAATTGAGTATGATATAGATAGGTGAGAACCCTAAATTCGCTTCCAACTTGTGACGATTCCAAGTAACCCCTACAATTAAAAATCAGAACTTTCAAAATTATACTATTTTATGAGTTAAAATTTCAGTAATACATGCCACTTTGAGATGAAGTACAATATCTTCCTTACACCATTCTTAATGAAAATATTGGATTTTAAAAACTAAGCATATAGGGCATTGTGGGGATTATGAAATATGCCCATAGTTTTTGTTTAAAGAAACTTCATTTTACCTTTACAGTTGATCTCAAGAAGCCATAATATCATTATCTAATTTTAATTCTAGTATTTGGAATGATATCTTTTTGATATCCTTAGAGACATGGATCCTTTTACAGGCTCATGACAAATTCACTTTCTCACATAATCGGTCTGTGGAAAATCAGTACAAAACCTAGTAAGTTGATAAAATAAGTATCTTCTTAGCTCGTGGTGTATAGTTTTTCTAGTTACTCTATTTCTAGTTATTATGGTCTTGGGCATCTATTCGAGTCATGGCTAGGCTGTTTCAGTGTTTGGGGGTCTCTGGCTATTGCGTGTCATGAACAGCTTCACCCAGGACAGATGGTACAACTCTGCTGCAGGTGTTTATTCTCTATCAGGTTGGGCTGGACATCTGACTGGACATGTTCTCATAATAAAGGCTGAGAAGCAGAAAGGAAGCATGGGTGTACAAGCGCTTTTGCCTGTATCCCAAATGCTGACATCCCCTCAGTCGAAACACATCATGTGGCTGAAAGATACTCCCAACTGCTGATAGGAGGACCTCAAAAGTCACATTGTGAAGGGCATGGATACACAGAGGATAAAGATTTGAGCTATTGATGCAAATGCTGTTGCTATTGTTCAGTTGCCCAGTTGTGTCTAACTCTCTGTGACCCCGTGGACTGCAGCATGCCAGGCCTTCCTGTCCTCACCATCTCCCAGAGTTTGCCCAAGTTCATGTTTATTGCATCAGTGATGCCGTCCAGCCATCTCATCCTCTGATACCCTCTTCTCCTTCTGCCCTCAGTCTTTCCCAGCACCAGGAACTTTTCCAGTGAGTTGGCTATTGGCATCAGGTGACTGAAATACTGGAGCTTCAGTTTCAGCATCAGTCCAGTAACCTCCCACAAATTGCAGGGAATTTACTGATCCTTAAGGCCTTGTAAGTATGTACCAAGGTTTCCTGGAGAAGAATAACTAAGCTTCTATCATTCCAGCCTGACTAATGGATCTCAGACTTACCAGCCCTCATCTTTTCACGAGACAATTCCTTAAAACAAATGTGTGTGTGTGTGTGTCCTGTTGATTCTGTTTTCCTGGAGCACGCTGACAAACATAGGCCCAACCCACTTAGTTATCTATTTTGCAAGGCATTCATTAGAGTCAATTACCTGGTATACAAACTATACAATCTCTAAAACTGTCTGACCTTGTGTTTGAATCCTGACCACTCCACCAACAAACCACGGAGCTATAGACAGGTCACAAACTCCTGGGACCTATTTCCTACATGAATAAAATGGGGTTATAATTCTTCCCTACAGGATTCTTTTTCATTAAATAAAAATAAATGAATATAATATATACAAAAGTGGTTAGGATTGTTCTTGGGGTTAAAGAACTCCTTGTTTCCTAATCTGGCTTTAAAATTTGCTCCAACTTGAGTTCAATGTTCAGAGCTATGGTTTTTCTAGTAGCCATGTATGGATGGGAGAGTTGGATCATAAAGAAAGCTGAGCACTGAAGAACTGATGCATTTGAACTATGTTATTGGAGAAGACTCTTGAGAGTCCCTTGGACTGCAAGGAGATCCAGCCAGTCAATCCTAAAGGAAATCAGTCCTGAATATTCGTTGGAAAGACTGACACTGAAGCTGAAACTCCAATACTTTGGCCACCTGATGTGAAGAACTGACTCATTGGAAAAGACCCTGATGCTGGGAAAAATTGAAGGTGGGAGGAGAAGGAGATGACAGAGGATGAGATGGTTGGATGGCATCAATGACTCGATGGACATGAATTTGAGTAAGCTCTAGAAGTTGGTGATGGACAGGGAAGTCTGGCGTGCTGCAGTCCATGGGGTCACAAAGAGTTGGACATAAATGAGCGACTGAACTGAACAGAACTGAGTTCAACATGTAAAATCTCTGCATTTGGTGCTTGGAAAGTCAGGGCTCAAGATAAAAAAGACAATGCATGGGAGGGCTGATGCTTTACATTCATGTGATGCATAACCTAAAATCTGGACAGTCATCATTCCACGATATGACAGGATCAGTCTCCAGCATATGGAATTAAAAGAAAGCATGTGTTGCAGTTATTTTTCTCCAGAATTCTCAAAAATGTTTTTCAAATAATGGAATGGGATTGCTCTCAAAAAGTCACTGCCATCTATGGGGTAATTAATATGCATATTAGGCATTCTAAATATATATTTCATCAAATGGTAACATACATCCCCTGGGGCACTGCATGCATATGCACTCACCCAGCTGGAACGCCTGTAGAAGCTACTAGAGTCTCTGTGGTGGGTTAGGCTGCTCTGAAAGATTTTGGAACTGCAGCTAAGTATGTGGAAATCAGGTCAACAAAATAAAATCTCTTCTCAGTTCCTGGGAAAGAAGTGGCTTGGCCAACAGGACAGGAGAGAAAAGAGTGTTAAGGAGGAGATGAAAGTCCATTATTGCCTTGTGTTTTATTTTGGGATTGATTTCTGAGAATGGAGATGACTCTGAAGTCAGAGAGGGGAGGACTGGTCATGTCCAGGGAGCAGCAAATCTTGTGAGACCTGACCAGACAGTAGCTATAGACACAGTGTCTACACAAACTCCTCACAAAGAAGGTATTCCTTCATCCTGGCAAAGACTACCACCAGTCAGAGTCCTAGAAGTAGCCTGGTGTCAAGTCATTGTAAACACAGATAATTGCCCTGATGTTAAAGACTCTGACTTAAAATCTCAACATGTGTACATGCTTAGTTGCTGAGTAGTGTCCAACTCTTTGTGACACTTTGGACTGTAGTTTGCCAGGCTCCTCTGTCCATGGGATTTTTCAGACAGGAATTCTAGAGTAGTTTGCCATTTCTTTCTCCAGAGGATCTTCCTGACCCAGGGATCAAACCCTAGTCTGCTGCAGATTCTTTACTTGCTGAGCCATTGGAGAAGACCTTTAGTTCAATTGAATTCCAAGCCCTGCCCAATGCCAAGTCATGACATGGGCTAGAGACAAGGCCTCTGAGACTTGGTTTCCTCAAATATAGCACAAGTGTAATTATCACAGCATTCAATGATATTAGTGCCAAACCACGGTGCATGTACCAAGGTGTCCCAGTGACATGAGGGAGGGCAAATTTTGGAAGTATAAGAGTATCACTTCTGGGCAAATATACCAATCCTGGATTCATTGCTGTTTGGCAGGTAGATATGAAAATGTGCTTTGGACATGGATAGATAAAAGTGGGAAGACCTTGGGCAGAGAGGATCATACCTCAAGGCCAAGGATTTGAATTCTGTCTAGAGTTGGAAGTGATATTTTTTGATGAGCAAGATAGAAAAGGGGTGTAAAAAATGTGAAGGGCCTCAGAAGTGGGACAGGGCTGAGCCACTGGAGCCTAGAATTTTTAGCTGCATTCTTGAGAGGGATCAGGCCAGTGTTAAGCCACCTCCACACCCCTGGACCTGGCTAGTGTCCTGCCTATGTTTGGGTCCAGTTGAAGTGATGAGGGCCTCTACTCAGATACTGCAGAAAATAGATGGACTGCATGGTTGGTGAAAGACTAGCAAGATTGGCCTGAATATTAAGGATAAAGGGAGAGGGTCAAGAACACTCGCCCACTGCCTTGGAGAGCACGCAGTGTGGGAGGGAGGAGCGGGCTTGAGAGGGTCTGGCTTGAATGGGAGCCATCCTGGTGGGGCAGAGGACCCAGATGCAAAACCACACTGCCTTTCCCTCAAAGATGAATTTATTAAACTCTCCCTGAGCCCCTGATATCGTGGGTAGAGTTTATGCACATGCCATTTCATACCAGAAAGAAGTGCTATACTCAGAATATATTCTTGAAGGTTAAGCCAGTCCTTAAAATCATTAACAATACTTTTCTCTACCTGCATAGCTTTAAATGACTCCATTGACTTAATTTCATAACACCTCAGTTTTTCCTTCTGTAAAACTGGGGTACTGGAAAAACATCTCACTGTATTGAAGTCAGGAGTTTGGGGAATCAAGTCTAGATCTATAACCAGCTACGTCTCAGTCACTGATTGCCACAAATTACCCCCAAACAGTGGCTTGAAATGATATTTATTATTGGTCTCAATTCAATAGGGCAGCTGGGTAGCTCTTCGAGTCTCAGCTGGGCTCATTCAAGCATCAGTTGTCAGCTGCAGTTTGGGGTCAGCCAGCTGTCAGCTGGTTTAGGATGGCCTCAGTGAGGACAACTGGGGCAGCCTGGCTCTGGGCAACACGTTCCTCACCCTAGCAGGCTGGCCTGGCCATGCTTTCACAGCAATTGCAGAGAAGGAAGAAAGGAAGCCAAAGGGAGCAAAGGCTTTTTGAAATGTCTGGGCTTGCTTCTAATTTCCTCTTGTCCTAAATGGATCATGAATAAGTCCTGAAGCCTGAGTCTAGGAATGAGGCAGACCATCATCCCACCAACCATGGGAGGGTACTGCACGGTGGTGATGCAAAGTACCTGGATGACTGAGGCAGGGCAGAAGTGCGTCTTTTGCAGTCAATCTACCACTGTGACTCTGAGCACGTTCATCCCCCCGACCCCAACCTGCATTCCCTCCATCTTCACCTTCACAACAGTGTCCCAAGCCCTGATGCCCCACTATTGAAAACATGCCTGTGATAAGGGCTGTAGATATTGAGGGCATTGTTGTTTTTCTGATTCTTAGGGCAGACAGTTGGTTTATTTCTTTATTCTCTTACTCTTCATATCTTTGGTTTGGAAGGCAGAATTCAAACTGAAATTATTCTAGCCAAAGTCTTGTCAAAGTAGGGAGTAAAGGGGATTTTATAAGACAATATGATAAAACCAAGTTTTTGTGTGTATGTTTATGTCAGGATGTGTGGCTCTGAGCTTTTCAGGGGCTTGTATTAGTGTCTTCTGCGTGTGGATGTGTGTAAATGTGTGTCATATGTCACACATTACTGATGTCTTTTATCTCTCCCTTTACATGAGTGACTATGATTCAATGGACATTGCAATGCAGCTGTCAGCATCTTCATCTGGTGAACAAAGCCATATTTTGGAACTATGGCATGACGTAACTGAAGGCTATGTTTGCATATGTACAAAACCAAACCCCTCTTCTGACCATAGACATGAGGCACTATTTACAAAATTAAAAACATAAATTGCATGAGCAACCACAGTGAGTTACATTTAATAAGTCCTTGGCTGGTGCCAGAAATATTATAGCTGACTAATAATAATGAAAGAATCATCTCTGAACTAAATCTCTGAGCAGTTGCAGAGTTTGGAGTTCCTGTCTCACAAGTGTCCATTTGTTTCAACAGTTTGGTAGCTCTGGGAGGGTCTGACCATTTATGAACATCAACTTGGGGATGAAAACTCAGCTTTGGATTGCTGTGGTCACCTCCAGGGATGCTGTATTCATGGAACTAGAAATGGTTTGCACTCTGACAGCAGGCAGACTGGGGGCAATTTCAACACTTCATTAGCTCTGTGACTTTGGACCTTCTTGACCTTTAGATGTCAAAGGAGGTTATAGCACTGGAGCCAGTATTGGATATGAAGTTTCCCAACAGACTGTTCTCAGGGCTAGTGTTTTCAGACAAGTGCTTTTCTGGCCCACCCAACACATATTTCCTAAGGACCATGTGTTGGGTACTGTGGTTTACTGCTGCTGCTAAGTCGCTTTAGTCGTGTCTGACTCTGTGCGACCCCATAGAACTCAGCCCACCAGGCTCTCCCGTCTCTGGGATTCTCCAGGCAAGAATACTGGAGTGGGTTGCCATTTTCTTCTCCAATGCATAAAGTGAAAAGTCAAAGTGAAGTTGCTCAGTCATGTCCAACTCTTAGCGACCTCATGGACTGCAGCCTACCAGGCTCCTCCGTCCATGGGATTTTCCAGGCAAGAGTACTACCCTCCTTTTATTCCCAACCTCTTTTGCCTTATTGACCTCTAGCCTCCTTTGCAGCTACGAGTGGTCAGTTACTCAGCTATAAATAATAAGGCATAAAGGGAAATCAACTGAATGGCTTCTGGGAAGAAGGAGGATTCCCTGATAAAGAGAAGGGTTCATGAGGAGAGTTCTTTGTTACCATAGTAATCCCTTGCTTTCCATCTTTGGCTGTGTACATGTGAGGATATGACACATGGAGCTATGGCAGCCATCTTGGAACTATGAGGCAAAAAGCTAAGGCATGAAAACCATCATGTTGAGCATGATGGAGATGAGAGGTGGAACATGGTGAGCTCCTGGTCCTCTCACTGAGCTGACAAACCAAACTTGGGATTACCTACCTTTGAATTTCCTGATAAATAAAGAGCAAATTCTGCTTGGTTTAAACTACTGTTTATTACCTATAGGCAGGGGCATTACTAATAATTATAACGTACTGTTTTATGAAACAGGGCTTCCCTGGTGGCTCAGATGGTAAAGCCTCTGCCTGCAATGCGGGATACCTGGGTTTGTTCCCTGGGTTGGGAAGATCCCCTGGAGATGGAAATGGCAACTCACTCCAGTACTCTTGCCTGGAGAATTCTATGGACAGAGGAGCCTGGTAGGCTACAGTCCATTGGGTCACAAAGAGTCAGACATGACTGAGTGACTTTATTTTTTACTGTGTTATTAAATTAAAAGAGGCATGCTCCTTGGAAGAAAAGCTATGACAATCCTAGTCAGCATATTAAAAAGTAGAGACATCACTTTGCTGACAAAGCTCCATATAGTCAAAGTTGTTTTTCCAATAGTCATGTGTGGATGTGAGAGTTGGACCATAAAGAAGGCTGAGTATTGGAGAATTGATGCTTTTGAATTGTGGGGCTAGAGAAGATTCTTGAGAGTCCCTTGGACAGCAAGGAGATCAAACCAGTCAATCCTAAAGGAAATCAACCCTGAATATTCTTTGGAAGGCCTGATGCTGAAGCTCCAGTACTGTGGCCACCTGATGTGATGAGTTGATTCATTGGGAAAGATCCTGATGCTGGGAAAGGTTGAGGGCAAGAGGAGAAGAGGGCATCAGAGGATGAGATGGATGGCATCACCAAATCAATGAACATGAGCTTTGAGCAAAGTCCAGGAGATAGTGAAGGACAGGGAAGCCTGGCCTGCAGCAGTCCGTGGGGTCACAAAGAGCTGGACATGATTTAGCAACTGAACAACTGTGTTACAGGCCATGTGCCAGGCTCAGAATATTAGCAAAGCATGCGTATTTTCTGCCCTCACCATGACTCCATGCCCGCAGGAGATGCAGATGGTTTGGAGAATGGGGTTGTACTGAGGCAAGATAAGAAGAGATATCTCCACCCAGCACCTTGAGAGGTTTCATTAATTATATTGTACTTTATCCTCAATAAAATGGAAATATCCTGAAGAGTAGTACTTGATTCAATTTTCCACAGAAAGTTGGATGGCTTTTCACAGAAATGTGATGGCTTTTAGACTCCAAGCAGAAAATGAATAGGCTTCCCTCTAATCCTGCAGCACGTGGAGAGGATGAGGTCCCCTCAGAGGGCCCTGGAGACAGGGAGCTGCAGCAACATGCTCTCATCACCAGCCCTGCCCTGGAGAGACTGAGTTTCTGCAGGTATCTATGGCAACAGACTCAAAACCCATGGACTACAAAGAAGCCAGAGTGATCCCCGATGAACAGCATCTCAGCCAGGGGATCAAGGTCAGCATGACCAGTGATAAACCACATTGCTATTATGAAGTTTGGGAAACCATTGTAGTTTAAGGAAATCTAAAGAGACATGAAGACTAAACATGATATGGGACCCTGGTTAGAACCCTGGGACACAAAAAGGACATTAGAAAAGAAATGAGAAAATCTGAATAAAGCATGGACTGAAGAAAGTAGGGAAAACCACTAGACCATTCAGGTATGACCTAAATCAAATCCCTTATGATTATACAGTGGAAGTGAAAAATAGATTTAAGGGAATAGATCTGATAGATAGAGTGCCTGATGAGCTATGGAATGAGGTTCATGACATTGTACAGGAGACAGGGATCAAGACCATCCCCATGGAAAAGAAATGCAAAAAAGAAAAATGGCTTTCTGGGGAGGCCTTACAAATAGCTGTGAAAAGAAGAGAAGCAAAAAGCAAAGGAGAAAAGGAAAGATATAAACATCTGAGTGCAGAGTTCCAAAGAATAGCAAGAAGAGATAAGAAAGCCTTCTTCAGCGATCAATGCAAAGAAATAGAGGAAAACAACAGAATGGGAAAGACTGGAGATCTCTTCAAGAAAATCAGAGATACCAAAGGAACATTTCATGCAAAGATGAGCTCGATAAAGGACAGAAATGGTATGGACCTAACAGAAGCAGAAGATATTAAGAACAGGTGGCAAGAATACACAGAAGAACTGTACAAAAAAGATCTTCATGACCCAGATAATCATGATGGTGTGATCACTCACCTAGAGCCAGACATCCTGGAATGTGAAGTCAAGTGGGCCTTAGAAAGCATCACTATGAACAAAGCTAGTGGAGGTGATAGAATTCCAGTTGAGCTATTCCAAATCCTGAAAGACGATGCTGTGAAAGTGCTGCACTCAGTATGCCAGCAAATTTGGAAAACTCAGCAGTGGCCACAGGACTGGAAAAGGTCAGTTTTCATTCCAATCCCAAAGAAAGGCAATGCCAAAGAATGCTCAAACTACCGTACAATTGCACTCACCTCACACACTAGTAAAGTAATGCTCAAAATTCTCCAAGCCAGGCTTCAGCAATATGTGAACCGTGAACTTCCTGATGTTCAAGCTGGTTTTAGAAAAGGCAGAGGAACCAGAGATCAAATTGCCAACATCCACTGGATCATGGAAAAAGCAAGAGAGTTCCAGAAAAACATCTATTTCTGCTTTATTGACTATGCCAAAGCCTTTGACTGTGTGGATCACAATAAACTGTGGAAAATTCTGAAAGAGATGGGAATACCAGACCACCTGATCTGCCTCTTGAGAAATTTGTATGCAGGTCAGGAAGCAACAGTTAGAACTGGACATGGAACAATAGACTGGTTCCAAATAGGAAAAGGAGTACGTCAAGGCTGTATATTGTCACCCTGCTTATTTAACTTATATGCAGAGTACATCATGAGAAACGCTGGACTGGAAGAAACACAAGCTGGAATCAAGATTGCCGGGAGAAATATCAATAACCTCAGATATGCAGATGACACCACCCTTATGGCAGAAAGTGAAGAGGACCTAAAAAGCCTCTTGATGAAGGTGAAAGTGGAGAGTGAAAAAGTTGGCTTAAAGCTCAACATTCAGAAAATGAAGATCATGGCATCCGATCCCATCACTTCATGGGAAATAGATGGGGAAACAGTGGAAACAGTGTCAGACTTTATTTTTATGGGCTCCAAAATCACTGCAGATGGTGACTGCAGCCATGAAATTAAAAGACGCTTATTCCTTGGAAGGAAAGTTATGACCAACCTAGATAGCATATTCAAAAGCAGAGACATTACTTTGCCAACAAAGGTTCGTCTAGTCAAGGCGATGGTTTTTCCAGTGGTCATGTATGGATGTGAGAGTTGGACTGTGAAGAAGGCTGAGCGCCGAAGAATTGATGCTTTTGAACTGTGGTGTTGGAGAAGACTCTTGAGAGTCCCTTGGACTGCAAGGAGATCCAACCAGTCCATTCTGAAGGAGATCAGCCCTGGGTGTTCTTTGGAAGGAATGATGCTAAAGCTGAAACTCCAGTACTTTGGCCACCTCATGCGAAGAGTTGACTCACTGGAAAAGACTCTGATGCTGGGAAGGATTGTGGGCAAGAGGAGAAGGGGACGACAGAGGATGAGATGGCTGGATGGCATCACTGACTCGATGGACGTGAGTCTGAGTGAACTCCAGGAGTTGGTGATGGACAGGGAGGCCTGGCGTGCTGCGATTCATGGGGTCGCAAAGAGTCGGACACGACTGAGTGACTGATCTGATCTAATCTGATCTGATCTGTGGTTAATAATACTGTATCAATATCAGTTCATTAACTATGACACATTTACCCTATTATGATGGTAAAAATAGAGAAAATCTTGTGTGGGGTATATAGGAACTCTCTGTATTATCTTTGTAATAATTCTCTAAATTTAAAACTGTTCTAAAACATTTTGAAGTCTATTTCTTAAAAAGTAGCATGAGACACTGGTACTTTACATACAAAGAGGCAAATTTAAAAATAATCATGCAGTTTCTTGTCAGAGGGTATACAAGTCTGAAAAAAATTGAATGATGTATTTAAATGCTGAAAGAAAAATAAATCAATCCCAATTTGAATAAAGGTGAAGTCAGTATGTGAAGACTGACATCTAGACCAATGGAAAAGCACAGCTAAATCAGAGATAAACTCACAAAGAGTTTGTCAAATAATTTCCAATAAAGGACCAAGCAGGGAAAGGATAGTCTTTTCAAAGTATAGCTACTGGGACAACTTTGGAGTTTGAGGGTGATGGTTGGAAATAAAACCTCATGCCACAAATAAAAATTAAACTGTAATAGGTCAGAGAAATCAAAGTAAACTAGAAAGTATTAAAACTTCTAAAAGGAACATAGAAAAATTACTTGCAAGTGAGGTAGGCAAAGATATCATTTACAAACTGTAAAAGAAAAAAGCAGTGCTAAGTTAAAAGCATCTGCTCTTTGACAGAAACTAAGAAAATGAAACAGTGAGGTACACAATGGGAGAAAATACATACAATATACACATCTGACAAAGGACTAGTATCCAGAAAACTTCACCGGCAACTAAATTTATGGTAAACCACCAACCCTTTTTAAAAATGAGAACGTGTTTTTTTTTTTTTTTATATAGTCCAATTGTTTTTATTTCTTTTCCTTTTTTTTTTGTTCTTTTAAATTTTTTTTAATATAAATTTATTTATTTTAATTGGAGGCTAATTACTTTACAATATTGTAGTGATTTTGCCATACACTGATGAGAATCCACCATGGGTATACATGTGTTCCCCATCCTGACCCCCTGCCCCCACTACCTCCCTCCCCATCACATCCCTCTGGGTCATCCCAGTGCACCAGCCCCAAGCACCCTGTCTCATGCATCGAACCTGGACTGGTAATCCATTTCACATATGATAATATACACGTTTCAATGCCATTCTCCCAAATCATCCCACTCTCCCCCTCTCCCACAGAGTCCAAAAGACTGTTCTATACATCTGTGTCTCTTTTGCTGTCTCGCATATAGCGTTATCGTTACCATCTTTCTAACTTCCATATATATGTATTAGTATACTGTATTGGTGTTTTTCTTTCTGGCTTACTTCACTCTGTATAATAGGCTCCAGTTTCATCCACCTCATTAGAACTGATTCAAATGTATTCTTTTTAATGGCTGAGAACATGTTTTAAAACAATTTACAAAGGAAGATATACAGAGAGTCAATACACTTTTAAAAAGAAATTCAACAACATTAATTAGCAGTCAGTCAGTCAGTTCAATTGCTCAGTCATGTCTGACTCATTGTGACCCCATGGAATGTAGCACACCAGGCTTCCCTGACCATTACCAACTCCAGAGCTTACTCAAACTCATGTCCATTGAGTCGGTGATGCCATCCAACCACCTCATCCTCTGTTGTCCCCCTCTTCTCCCACCTTCAATCTTTCCCAGCATCAGGGTCTTTTCCAATGAGTCAGTTCTTCACATCAGGTGGCCAAAGTATTGGGGCTTCAGCTTCAGCATCAGTCCTTCCAATGAATATTCAGGACTAGTTTTCTTGAGGATTGACTGGTTGGATCTCCTTGCAGTCCAAGGGACTCTCAAGAGTCTTCTCCAACACCACAGTTCAAAAGCATCAATTCTTCAGCGCTCAGCTTTCTTTATAGTCCAACTCTCACATCCATACATGACTACTGGAGAAACCATAGCTTTGACTAGGTGGACCTTTGTTGGCAAAGTAATGTCTCTGCTTTTTAATATGCTGTCTAGGTTGGTCATAGCTTTTCTTCCAAGGAGCAAGCGTCTTTTAATTTCATGACTGTAGTCAGCATCTACAGTGACTTTGGAGCCCAAGAAAATAAAGTCTGACACTGTTTCCATTGTTTCCCCATCTATTTGTCATGAAGTGATGGGACTGGATGCCACCATGTTCATTTTTTGAATGTTGAGTTTTAAGCCAACTTGTTTTCTCTCCTCTTTCACTTTCATCAAGAGGCTCTTTAGTTCATCTTTGCTTTCTGCCATAAGGGTGGTATCATCTGGGTATCTGAGGTTATTGCTATTTCTTCTAGCAATCTTGATTCTGGCTTGTGCTTCATCTAGCCTGGTATTTTGGATGATGTACTCTGCATATAAGATAATTAAGCAGGGTGACAATATATAGCTTTTCCCAATTTGAAACCAGTCTGTGGAGATCCAACCAGTCAATCCTAAAGGAAATCTGTCCTGGATATTCATTGGAAGGACTGATGCTGAAGCTGAAACTTCAATGTTGGCAATTTGATTTTTGGTTCCTCTGCCTTTTCTAAATCCAGCTTGAAAATCTGGAAGTTTGTGGTTCAAGTACTGTTGAAGCCTGGCTTGGCTAATTTTGAGCATTACTTTGCTAGGGTGTGAGATGAGTGCAATTGTGTGGTAATTTGAATATTCTTTGGCATTACCTTTCTTTGGGATTGGAATGAAAACTGACCTTTTCCAGTGCTAAGGCCGCTGCTGAGTTTTCCAAATTTGCTGGCATATTGAGTGCAGCACTTTAACAGCATCATCTTTTAGGATTTGAAATCAGGAATACACAAATTAAAACTGCAAGGAGATGCTGCATCACATGCACTAAAATGATTAAAATTTAAAAGACAAATAAAACCCAGTGTTGGAGAAAATGTGACAGTACTTGAATTCTCATATATTGAGAAGTGGAGGACATTTGGCAATGTATCAGAGTGATGAGACTTAAAGCCAATGAGATAGATCTGGGAATATCATGTCAGTCAAAGTAGCCAGACATAAATGGTACATGTAGTATGACTCTATATAGAGTCAGTATGACTCTATATGACTATTATCTAGAACTCTGGGAAGACAAAGCTATGTAGAATGGCAGGAAGATAAGCAGTGGTTGCCTAAGATAGTGTGGGAGGGGGTGGGTCTAGAAAAGAAGCAAGAGAGAAATTTGGGGTCATTAAAATGCTCTCATGACTGTGGTGGTGATTACATGGGTTTATTCTTTACTCAAACCACACTAAATTGTACTTAAAATAGCTTCATTTTAATGTAAATTATACCTCAATATATTAATTCAAAATTCTATTGGGTCCAGATCATGGAAAGCCTTGCGCACCACAATATAACCTCCATGAGAAACAGAGCCATTTTATTCATTGCTGTTTGTGCAGAATCTAAAATAGTTTCTTCCATATTTGTTGTTTAGTCATTAAGTTGCGTCCAACTCTGTGACCCCCATGGACTGTGTAGTTTGCCAGGCTCCTCTGTCTGTGAGATTTTCCAGGCAAGAATACTGGAGTGGTTTGCATTTCCTTCTCCTTCTTTCACATAGTAAACATTTAATGCATATTTGTTAAACATATGGATTGGTAAGTGGATTACTGAAGGAATATCAGTGCAAGAGTTCTGAACTCTTGTTGCAAAATCAGACCTATTTTCTGGTTTTGTGGAGGTGACATCATCAGATTGTGTTTCCTGTGTCGGGCAGGATGACAGGTGGATTTTTCAGGTGAAATCCATATACAAGAACTGATGAAGGCTGTCAGAACAGTCCAGTGGAGGACCCAGGGGTTGGAGAGTCTGGGTGGAAGTGAAAGTGAAAGTCACTCAGTCATGTTCGACCCTTTGCAACCCCATGGACTATACAGTCCATGGAATTCTCCAGGCTAGAATACTGGAGTGGGTAGCCTTTCCCTTCTCTAAGGGATCTTTCCCAACCCTCAGATTGAACCCAGGTCCCTCACATTGCAGACAGACTCTTTACCAGTTGAGCCACAAGGGAAGCCCAGAGACTCTGGGTAGCATCATGCTATTATGTCTTTGTAAAATACTCATGGAAACACAGGCTTTTATCTCAACAGAACACACAAAAAGAGAGAGAAGTTTCTTGTGTCCCTGTCCTGCCAGGATGCTTTCTAAAACTGAATAAAAGATAAGAGGCTAGCAGTGTGGCAATGTAAGAAATAGCAAACAGGCTCCTTCAAATTCTAAATGAACCATTAGCACCATCTTCTCCCTCAACCTGGATCTTGAGTAACTTGTGGTCAAGAGTGAGATGCCTGTGAAGACACATGAACCTTCTTCGGAGAAGTGTGACCCCTGAAGAGAAGTCAGCCATCCCTTCCTCCCCTCTCGTTCTCTCCACTGCCTCTTTCTCCCTGACTGATTAAACTGAAAGATGTTATCAGAGCTTTCCTACCAGAGGCAAATTCAAAACTTTGAGCATCTCAGCATCACCTTTAAGAGAAGCTATGTGATTGCCTTCATAGCAGGGGGAAGCAGCAAATCAGAAATTAGAAAGAAGGCACGTTGACAGTGATTGATGCCCAAGGCTTTCTCCTGATTCGCTGATTAAACTCATCAATCTATATGCAGAAGATGTGTCCGAGGCAAATGGAGGCAACCGGCCTTAACGGATCTGGTTGTCAGAACTAAGGGGAAAAGGAGGCTCAGCTTGATGGTGTGCAGAAAACACAGGAAAACAGGGAGGCGTACCATGGGGAATATGTGCCTCCAACGGGGAGAAGCTCCAGAGACAGAGCGTGCCCCAGGAGGAGCCATGAATGTGCTTGTTGAAGGAGTGAAGAAGTGAGGAATGAAAGATCCCCTGGAGAGTCCAAAAGATTTGCCAAGTTTCTCACTGGGAACCTGGAAGTCCTCAAGAGAATGTAGACTCAGGGGCAAATCTGTTCTCTTCTTCCTTGCTGATTTAACTCTTTCTCGGCTTATTAGATCCAAACCAAGGCTTATCTCTTTAAGGCAGCTTTAAGGATGGCCCCTGCCATCCCATCCCTTTGCAAGGCTGCCTGCAGAGAGGAGAGACTGCTCTGCATGCATCTCCTACAGCACTGTCCTAGATGTGCTGGGGCTTTCCGTTCTTCTGTTTGCTTGTCCCACCATTAGATATTGGGCCCGTTGAGGACAGGGACTTCGTTTCATCAATTACTCCCTTACAAGTACCTATCTTGATTGACACTATATGAGAACTCACTGCCTATTTGGCAAGTAAATTATTTTTTCCCTTATTCTCAGTAGTTTGTGTTTACTAATGTGTCTTCTCAGTGAGCTCTTCCTGGCTACTTTTCTAGCTTCTGTTTCCCGTCCCCTACCCTGCCCTAGATTCCCAGGGCTGCTGTAACAAATTACTACAAACTGGGGGTGCCTAAACCAATAGAAATGTATTCCCTCACAGGCCTGGGGGCTTTACATTTGAAGTCAAAGTTTTGGCAGAGTTGCAGGCTCCAGAGAAGACTCCTTCCTGGTCTCGTCCTGGCTTCCCAGGGCTCCCGGAAGCATGAGTGCAAGCTCTGCCTCTGACTTCATATGACCTTCCTTTGTGCGTGCTTGTGTTTTCTCCTTTTCTCTCTCTTGTGAGGACATCTTGTTATTGGATTTAGGGCCTGTGCTAATCCAAGATGATCTCATCTCCAGATCCTTAACTGCATTTGCAAAGGTTCTTATACCAGGTAAGGTCACATTCCAAGGTCGTGAGTCCACCATTCAACCCACTACATCCCCTCCCCTTCACCAGGATTTTTGTAGGCATGTGGCTTAGCCAACACTAGATTCCATCTCCATTTCCCGAGGTAGATCCTTGGGTACAAGACAACTAGCGTGTCCCAACCAGTGGGCACAGAAGTCAGCCTATCCAACGAGGGTCTCATGACTCTGCTCAGACTAACCAATGCCAATGAGACTTGATTCCAAATGATCTTTATGGGAAGCAGATTCTTTGTTTCCATTGGAAATCTGGAGAAAAACACATAGGCCTGGGAGCTGCTGGCAGCCTTACTGGGGCTATGAAGAGAGACCCTGCAGAAGAACAGGGCTTAGGAACAGAGGGATCTGGGGAAGAGGAGAGAAGGGAAGGGGGAGACAGGGGAAGGGAACCTAGAATTCACATCATGGTGGTCCAGTAGTTAAGAATCCACCTTCCGATGCAGAGGTCATGGGTCCAAACCCTGGTTCAGAGCTATGATCCCACATACTGTGGGGGAAGTAAGCCCAAGCACTGCAAGTACTGAAATTCTGCGCTCTGGAGTCCAGAAGCTGCAACTAGAGAAGCCTGCTCACTTCCGTGAAAGATCTCACACGCTGCAATCAAGACCCCACGTGCTGCAGTTAAGACCACTGCAGAGAAATGATTAAATAAATACAATTTAAAAAAAGAAAAAGAAGTCACACCCTTTACTGAAGACCAGAAAAAAGTTTTACCTGATTTTTAAGTAAACAAGTTACCTTTCCTGGCCAGCTAATCCTTTCTGTGTTCAGTCAGTTCAGATAAAGAATTCTGTTATTTGCCACTGAAGATTCCTAATTTATTTATAGACACTTTGGGGGAAAACAAAGCTCAAAGTGTGGACTATTGCAGAAGACTGTATGGAAATCTAATCTACCTGTTAGCTATATATTCTTACATATCTTTGGCCACAGGCCTTATTTTTAAATTAATACTCACAGTTTTAAATGAGCTGCAAACCTTAGAGGTGATACTATTGATGATTTACATTTATTTCTCTTCTATTTATTTCTGTGTCCATTTCATGATCAGTTCCACAGACTTCAACAATGTTTTCAAGACCTTTCTCTATTTGAAAAGTCTTTCTTGAGATAAGTGAACTAACATTGAGGGAATTTAAGGAATCTCTACCATGTATCTGCAGCAGACTGGATATTTTAATAGACAGTCTCACATGCTCTCCAAAGCCAAACCATGTATTAGGCACAATTGCTCCTACCGGCAGGTATAGGAAGTGAAGCTGAGAATGTTTCATTGATGTGCTTCAGGTTACCCAGCTAACATTCCATGCAATTAGATACCAACTCAAGTCTACACCACCTCAGATCCTACCAATCTACCTTCCAGGAGCCAAGTAGCAAAGGAAAGGCTTGTAGTTTTCAGGGAACTTAAAGTTTTACTGAGGCAATAATACCAACATGCATAGTACAATCTATTCCAATGAAAAAGTGTGTGTGTGGGCTCAGTTGCTGAGTCGTGTCTGACTCTTTTGTGACCCCATAGATTTTAGCTTGCCAGGTTTCTCCGTTCATGGGATTTTTTTCAAGCAAGAATACTGTAGTGGGTTGCCATTACCTCCTCTAGGGGTTCTTCCCACCCCAGGGATCAAACCCTTGTTTCTTGTGTCCCCTGCATAGGCAGATGGATTCTTTGCTGCTGAGTCACCTGGGAAACCCAGTGAAAGAACATTAGCCTGGAAGTCGGGTTATGTGGTGTCTTGACTCAGTGAAGGATCCATAGTTGTGTTTTAGGAGTCTTGAGGCCTCCAAAATTATACATGGAATTTTATGGATAAGTGCAAACGTACATTTTTCTAGAGAGACAGTTTGTAGCTTTCTGTATACTCTTCTAGTTCCTAAAACCTCAACAAATTCCAGAAAAGATGGTCTTTAAGGAATGGTGAAAATCAAGCAAGATTCTAACTGAGAGATGAATTGCAGAGGACTTTTTAATGTGCGCTAATATCTCATAGGGCTTCCCTGATTGCTCAATTGGTAAAGAATCTGCCTGCAGTGCAGGAGACCCCAGTTTGATTCCTGGGTCAGGAAGATCCACTGGAGAAGGGATAGGCTACCCACTCCAGTATTCTTGGGCTTCCCTTGAGGCTCAGCTGGTAAAGAATCTGTCTGCATTGTGAGAGACCTGGGTTCAATTCCTGGATTGGGAAGATCCCCTGGAAAGGGGAAAGGCTACCCACTCCAGTATTCTGGCCTGGAGAATTCCAAGAACTCTACAGTCCATGGGGTCGCAAAGAGTCAGACAGGACTGAATGACTTTCACTTTCGATATCTCATAGACAGTGGCATTCAAGTGAGCGGAGAGGTGAGGGTTGGTGACTGTGAAGGATGGCTGGATGGGTTGAAGGCACCTGGAAGATGAGGAATGAGAAAGGATAACCCAGACATTTCCATCACCTGGCTCTTCCAGGAACTCAGTGTTACATTTTTCAGCTCAAGCCAAAGAAAGGGAAGACTTTGAGTTGCTGAGACAGCAAACTGTTCATATGAGGAAGAGAAGCATCATCTCTAAAATCTTTATAATCCAGAGAAGGCTAAACTCTCATCACCAGTGGTATCAAGCCAAAAGAATATTGACTTGAACTTCAAGAGAGATTTGGTAAGTTGGAAGGAAAGAGTGAGTGCCATTAAATGTAGAGTGATCTTTTGGAGTGAAAATATGTATCACTAGGAAATCTTGTTCTTTATTCATGTTAGTGCATTATTGACAGACAGGAAACCATGATGATGCATCGCTATGTGTTTTTTTCAAAACATCTTCTTTAAGTACCCAGCCTTCTTCTCTCCTGCTGACACAAGCCCCTAGGCCCCATCTGCTCTTTATTGGGCTATTTTAGCAGCCTCCCAGCTGTTCCATCTACCTTTATTTATTTTTTCTCCAACTCAAGTGGGAAGATGCGGATGATCTGAGATCACTAGTCTATATCCAAGAGACTGTACCTTCCACGAGAAACAATACATAGCCTTCCCTGATGCCTGAGCTCCAGAACCTTTGGTCTGGGCCCTTCTCAGTTCAACAAGCCATTCCTTTAATATTCTTCACTGGTTGTACGTTTCATGTCTTCTGACAGAGTCCCCTGTCCTTACATGGCTTCCTGGGCTTGGCAGGGCCTATCCTCGCCTCTCTACTTTCTCCTCCTTACTGCTCCCTGGCGACCCTCGATGCTGTTAGTATTTCCCAGAGAGTAGGAGAAAGGCAGAGTGGGATGCCCCCTGTGAGGAAAAATGTCTGATATGCAGGTGGGTTGGATCGGTAGGAGTCTGTTTCTTTCCCTTCGAGGCTCAGGGGATACAAAGGTGGACTCCTTCCTGGCCATTTATTTTTATTACTTTCTTACTTTTGTATTTGACTCAATGGACATGAGTTTGGGCAAACTCCGGGAGATAGTGAAGGACAGGGAGGCCTGGCACACTGCAGTCCGTGGGATCTCAAAGAGTTGGATACAGATTAGCAACTAAACAACAACTTTTATAGTGATAATCATTACTAACACTATTATCATTTTAGGTATGAGGGATTTATTTCATATCTTTTCAGTTATTTATAGCAACTTTCACTGTCACACAGCAGAAGGAATAATTACCTGCCCTGTGACAGCTATATTATGACCAAGATGAAAAGGATACTTTTTGCTGACAAATTCAAGCACCGTGTCTTTATATTTACGTTGTATGAGGGCTGGTGATGTCTTTGAAGATTATGAATAAAGTAATGGAAAAAAACAAAGCCCATGAGAGGACATTAGAGAGATATTAGAATACATATACACACTTACGTGAGCTGCTTCTCTGCATTCAGTTCAGTTCAGTTGCTCAGTTGTGTCCTATTCTTTGTGACCCCATGGACTGCAGCATCCCTGGCTTCCCAGTCCATCACTAACTCCTGGAGCTTGCTCAAACTCATGTCCATCGAGTTGGTGATGCCATCCAACCATCTCATCCTCTGTCATCCCCTTCTCCTCTTGCCCTCAATCTTTCCTAGCATCAGGGTCTTTTCCAGTGAGTCAGTTCTTCACATCAGGTGGCCAGAGTATTGGAACTTCAGCTTCAGCATCAGTTTTTCCAATGAATATTCAGGACTGATTTACTTTAGGATGGACTGGTTTGATCTCCTTGCAGTCCAAGGGACTCTCAAGGGTCTTCTCCAACACCACAGTTCTAAAGCATCAGTTCTTCAGTGCTCAGCCCTATTTATGGTCCAGCTCTCACATCCATACGTAACTACTGGGAAAACCATAGCTTTGACTAGATGGATCTTTGTTTGTAAAGTAATGTCTCTGCTTTTTAATACTCTGCATTAGGGATGAAATAAACATTGCATGTAATTGTCATAATAGTGCTACCAGGTCAATACCATTATTATACATATTTTATTGATGAGAAGACAGGGGTTTCAAGATGGATGGCTTGGAAGGTCAAAGAGAAAGAAGGACAAAACAGAAGCCGGTTGAATCTGTCAGCTTTCACAGGAACTACTTGGAAAGCGTCTTTGTCTGGGCCTTGAGACTGTGCACTGGTACTAAAGCAATTTCCAACCAGTTTAACACATTCTCTAACAAACCAGTGAAATGACACTTGGCCTCGCCCTGAGGTCTTAACCTTTTAGCCTGATAGCCAGTCCTCTGATTTATACTTGCCTGTGGCCACAGGGGCTCACTCTTGCTCTGACCTAATGACCTGCCTGAGAAAAATCCTGCTGACTAGAGGAGCTTCTGGGGTCTAGGTTTTACTACTAAGCTGATGTCAAGTGTCAGGGCTGATTTGTCAAGTTAAACGGCTGATAATAAAGTGAAAGGCATCTTTTCTTATCTTTCTACCTCCTCTCTCTCTGCTCCCACCACCCCTAACTCTACCCGAGTGCTGCTCCATGAATCTTCCTTAAGCCCAGCTGTGTGCATGTGTTTCCCCCTTTTCCTTCTTTCTTCAGTGGGTCTTCAAACTGTTTGGCTTTCTTTCAGAGTGGTTAAACAGTTCTGAAAATTCTGGCAGAACTGTGGTAATTCCAGTCCCTTTAGATCCTTACATGGGTCATTGCCGCTTAACTTGTACTGTCCAATAGGGTTGCCACTATTTAAATTTAAATTAATTAAAATTAAGTAGAGTTCAGCACTCAGGTCCTCATTTCAGTACTCAGGGACCGCATGGGGCTGTCCTAAATCCTATGTGAGGGCTTCCCTGGTGGCTCAGTGGTAAAGAACCCGTCTGCCAATGCAGGAGACACAGGTTTGATCCCTGGGTCGGGAAGATTCCCTGGAGAAGGAAATAGCAATCCATTCCAGTATTCTTGCCTGGAAAGTCCCACGGACATAGGACCCTGGCGGGCTACAGTCCAGGGGGTCGCAAAGAGTTGGACACAACTTAGCGACTAAACAACAGCAAGAAGGACAATGAAGTCAAGGGATGGAGCTGGTTTCACTCTGTAGGCTGCATGTGAGTCCCATAAACATCTGGTGAGGGTGTGTGGGGAGGTGCAGAGTGTTTCAGATGGGGAAGACCACCCATGTTAGGAGGGAGCAAACCACTTCCTAAGCAACAAGCCTCAGACTAGAGGGTCTATAGGGCAGAGGGCAAGGGAACAGGGTGGGTGAGCACAATACAGATACTGGACATGAACCAGGATGAGCATAACACTTATCATTCACTTGAGATCATAAAATCAGGTGTTTCTCATCATGATGCTGGGATGATAGGCACGTCCTGTGACGATACTTGGCAAACTGGGATGTATGGTCACCCCACTTTATCCTAAGACAATGAGAACTCAGTGAATCATGCAAAGCTGAGAAATGGGCTGAGCAGATTTGCATTCTAAGAAGATTTCTGTCCAAACTATTGTACAGAGGATGAATAAACAGCAAGGTCCATCTGTAGAGCACAGGGCACTATATTCAATATCCCCTGATAAACCATAATGGAGAAGAATATGAAAAAGAAGATGCTCATGGATAACTGAATCACTTTGCTATATAGTAGAAATTATCACATCACTGTAACTCAACTACACTTCAAAAAAATAAAATTAAAAAGTGATCTCTAGTTACAATGCATTGCTGCAAAGGGGGTAGCCGGAATTTATGTAGCAAGAAGACTGTTATTCGGAGATGGGTGGTGAGAATAGGAGCAGAGAGAAGCAGCCTGGTTCAGGAGATAGTATAGAGTGGGGAAAGGAAATGTTCACCTTTGTCATCTGATGGGGAGGGGCACGGGGGAGGCAGGGCCTCTGCTGGGGCCTTCAGGAATAGATTGGCCACACTGGAAGATGGGCAAGGAGTTAACAGTGATCCTGGCACCTTACCCTCAATGCCCTTGGCTTTCCCACCTTCTACGCAAACTTCCCTCATAGCTCAGTCAGTAAAAAATTGCCTGCAATGCAGGAGCCCTGAGTTTGATTCCTGGGTCGGGAAGATCCTCTGGAGAAGGAAATGGCAGCCCACCCCAGTGTTCTCGCCTGGAGAATCCCATGGACAGAGGAGCCTGGCAGGCTACAGTCCATGGGGTTGCAAAGAGTCAGACATGACAGCGACTAAACCACCACACAAACGTGATCCCCAAGTTCTATCTCAAACACCAGATTTGCTTTCTGACTAGTTACTAGAGTTCTGACTGCCTTCTACATGTATAGTTAAGATTGGCAAGATATTTCAAAAATGCGACTCCTGCCTGAGACATTGAATAGACTGAACATCTGCTAACATTTTTTGAAATAGGAAAATCAATGATAAATCGATAGACTCATAGCTGTTTTTCTCCTGAACAGAGAATTAGGTGGCATTAAAACGGGCAGAATTAGCATTCTAGCAACAGCCTCTTGAATTATAGAGTACTCAGCAGCTCACGCCACAGTACCTTGTAATTTAGAGTTCTTTATCTTCCCATGTTGTGTTTGGTCCTGGCTTCTACTTTTCTTTTATTCAGAGTTAGTCATCACGTTTACTGTCTTTCTTGGCATTGTTTATAAGGGCCCTGGCTCCTTCACGGAGCAGATTCATGCAGCGTACTATATTTGGGTCTTAAATCGATCACAGGCTGAGAAACTGCACATTATCCCAAGCAATTCATTTAATATTTTATCAAGAAAATGTAATTAGGAATTTCTGAAAACAAGTTGCTAGAGAATCAGGGGAAATAGCCACAACCAATTTATAAGGTGGGGTGTGGGTAGCACTTCTTGGGTAGCTGGGCTGGGACTTGAAACTTTTTTATTGTGATGTAATTCTGTGACTCTCTTCCATTGACTTGCAGGAAGGTGAACACGATTTCCGGACATGTGCAGAGGAGACACGAGAGATAAAAAGCAAACAGAAAGGCATGCTTGAATAGCCCACTTTAATTAAATTCAATTTATAATGCCATCTTATTTTGAGACTTGGAGTAATTTGCAGAGTGGAAGGATGGCTGAAGGACTCAGGTCAAAAAAGGTGCAGGTGCCAGAGGCTGAGGCAGGAGGGAGGCCAAGTACTTGGGAGGGAGAGGGTCAGTCTACTCGAAGCCCCTGCGAAAATTTCCTGCAGGGGCGTGCCCCCAGCTTCATCCTCAGGAGGTAGTGTGTGAACCCCTGTGTCCAGGTCCAGGGCTGGAAGTGCACATACTTCTGTGTGTGTGTTTGCAGGTAAGTACAGAGGCCCTCCTGTGTTCATCCAGACCCACTCCCACTTCTTGCTGGACTCCCCCTCATCTTCCACTCACCAGCCCTCCTTGTGATTTGCGTGACCATGTGACCTGTTCAGGCCAATGCAAAACAAGCAAAACCCAGGGTGCTACTCTGAAGTCTGGCCCCTCTTCTGCATTCTCTGGTCAGGGTCAGCAAAGGCTGACCAAAGCTGCGGGCCAGATGCCATCCACAGCTCGCTTCTGTAGTGCCCAGAGGCCAAGGACAGTTTTCACATATTTCAATGGTTGAAGAACATTTTTAAAAAAAGAATATTGTGTTGTATGTAAAAATTATACAAAATTACATGAAATCTTAGTGTTTATAAATAAAATTTTATTGGCACACAGCCATGATCCTTTGCTTTTGTATTGTCTATGGCTGTTTTCACACTGAAATGCTGGGTTGAGTAGTTGCCAAGGAGAAAGCCTCTTCCTCCACAAGCTATATGTATTTTAAGTCATATTATTATATTTATGCATTTATTTTATTTATTTATGCATTTATTATATTTATTGCATTATTCTATACTGTTTCATGTATTTTCTATTTGAAAATTACAAATGGACAATAATAAATTATATATATTTTAATAACATCAATTATTTATATTATTTTATATCATAAATATAAAACCTATGGTATAATTCTCATATTTATATATTACTTATAATATAAAATTTATTTATATTTTATAAAGTATATGATACTAAATATACATGTATTATATTTGTATATATACACACATATATATGTAACATATATAATATATATGCACAAGTATACATATATAATTAAATATATAATTACATATGTATATAATTATATATATTTTGAAACTATACAGTCCATGGAATTCTCCAGACTGGAATATTGGAGTGGGTAGCCTTTCCCTTCTCCAGGGATATATGTATATAAATATACATAGTATATATTTGTATATCTGCACTGGGCTTTCAGAGTGGTGCAGTACTAAAGAATTTGCTTGCCAAAGCAACAGACACAAGAGATGTAGTTTCAATCCCTGGGCCAGGAAGATTCCCTGGAGTAGGAACTGGCAAACTGCTTCAGTATTTTTGCCTGGAAAATTCCATGGTCAGCGGAGCCTGGCAGGCTACGGTCTATGGGGTCACAAAGAGCTGAACAGAACTGAGGACGCAGACATGCACACATGTCTGTATTGTGCAGATATATAATGTTTTTTGTTGTTTAGTCACTATGCTATGTTCCCATGGACTCTAGCCCACCGGGCTCTCCTGTCCATGGGATTCTCCAGGCAAGGTTACTGGAGTGGGTTGCTGTTTTCTTCTCCAGGGGATCTTCTTCACCCACGGATCAAACTTGCTTCTCTGGCGAATTTGACCGGAGGGTTGAATGACAGGAGGGTTCTTTACCACTGAGCAACCATGGAAGCCCATAAAGTTTTATACATATACAAAAATATTATAGCATATAAGTAATATACCATGTATAAATATATGTATAAATATATAACATATTTTATATGGTTTACATTTCATATATATTTTAATATATTATGCAGGTATATTTATTACTTATAAATTTATAAGTAATATATTTATATATAATATAATATAGTTATACATATAATATAGTTATATGTAATAAACATTATATATAAAATACATATATATGTATTTGTAATGGAGGGAAGGGCTCATGTAGGCAGAAGTCCTTAGGATCCATAAAAACCTTGTCACAGCTCTGTTTGTAACAAGATTTTAAGTGACTGTAATATGGCCATAACATATTCTATTCAATCAATTCTCTATTATTGGACATTTGGGAGTTTTCACAGTTGTGGCTGAAGTAAAAATAGTAAGTTGAACATGCTTCAGTGTAAGTTACTGAATATAACCACACTTACATTTTGGAACTCTTGCACACTTTGTCTTCTAAAAGCATCCATTGCAAAGACCCTGAAAATATTATGGGCACAGTGCCTACTGCATGTCAAAAATAAAAAGTGGCCCTGGTTGTCAAGGAATCTTTAAATTCTCACTGTGAGTGTATAGTCAGAGTTTACATGTTGGACTTTCAATGGTGGGACTTTGGATAAATATTCTCATGTTTCCTTTTTATTTTCAAAAACCATCAATTCTCAGGTGATCCACACAAGTCACCTTTAATTCTCAGGTGGAAATTGCTCAATCGTGTCTGATTCTTTGCAAGTACATGGACTGTAGCCCACCAGGCTCCTCTGTCCATGGGATTCTCCAGGCAAGAATACTGGAGTGGGTTGCCATTCCTTTCTCCAGGGGATCATCCCAAATCAGGGATTGAACCCAGATCTCCTGCATTGCAGGTGGATTCTTTACCAGATGAACTACGAGGGAAGCCAACGATTCATTATAATTAAGAAAAAGTAGACATGAGCTTTCTAAGACAAGTTCTGGTACTGCCCCATTGGTCTGAGGGTGGTGTTTCTGCTGTGTGCCCAGGAGGTGCACAGCATACCCACACATACAAGCTTTGTGCTTTTGGTACTTTTCTTTTGACCTAGAATGTTGCTACTTACCTTTGCAGTCCCAATCAGAATGTCTTGTTCTAAGGATACCCAGTTCTATGCATGCTAAGCCGCTTCAGTTGTATTCAACACTTTTGTGACCCCATGGACTGTAGCCTGCCAGGCTCCTCAGTCCACAGAACTTTCTAGGTAAGAATATTGGATTGGTTGCCATTTGCTTCTTCCCCGGATCTTCCTGACCCAGGGATCCAGCCAGTGTCTCCTGCATTGGCAAGTGGATTCATTATCAAATGAGCCACTAAGGAAGGCCACTAAAGTATTTTACCTAATGATTTCAACCTTATTATGATTTTGTTTTTATGTGGGTATGTTGATTTTAGAAGGAAACCCTAAACAGAAGGTAACTTCAGAAATAAACACTTTGCTGACAAAAGCCTGAGTTCTGCTCTGGGTCAGGTTGGCAGCCAAAGACAGGTTGAAAACAAATTAGCACTTCCAAAAAATGGGCCAAAGGACTAAACAGACATTTCTCCAAAGAAGACATACAGATGGCTAACAAACACCTGGAAAGGTGCTCAACATCACTCATTATCAGAGAAATGCAAATCAAAACCACAGTGAGGTACCATTTCACGCCAGTCAGAATGGCTGCGATCCAAAAGTCTACAAACAATAAATGCTGGAGAGAGTGTGGAGAAAAGGGAAGCCTCTTACACTGTTGGTGGGAATGCAAACTAGTACAGCCATTCTGGAGAACAGTGTGGAGATTCCTTAAGAAACTGGAAATAGAACTGCCTTATGACCCAGCACTCCCACTGCTGGGCATACACACCAAGGAAACCAGAATTGAAAGAGACACATGTACCCCAATGTTCATCGCAGCACTATTTATAATAGCCAGGATGTGGAAGCAACCTAGATGTCCATCGGCAGATGAATGGATAAGAAAGCCGTGGTACATATACACAATGGAGTATTACTCAGCCATTAAAAAGAATACATTTGAATCAGTTCTAATGAGGTGGATGAAACTGGAGCCTATTATATAGAGTGAAGTAAGCCAGAAAGAAAAACACCAATACAGTATACTAACGCATATATATGGAATTTAGAAAGATGGTAACAATGACCCTGTATGAGAGACAGCAAAAGAGACACAGATGTATAGAACAGTCTTTTGGACTCTGTGGGAGAGGGAGAGGGTGAGATGATTTGGGAGAATGGCATTGAAACATATGTATCATATATGAAACCAATCGCCAGTCCAGGTTCAAAGCATGATACAGGATGCTTGGGGCTGGTGCACTGGGATGACCCAGAGGGATGGTACGGGAAGGGAGGTGGGAGGGGGCTTCAGAATGGGGAATACGTGTACACCTGTGGTGGATTCATGTTGATGTATGGCAAAACCAATATAATATTGTAAAGTAATTAGCCTCCAATTAAAATAAATAAATTTATATTTAAAAAAACAAATTAGCACTTCCTTCCCTCTTTCCTTTTCTTTCTTGCTTTCCTCTCCATTAAAAAAAGAAATCTTGAACTAATTTGTTTCACATAAAAGTTATAAAAATAGTGCAGAGGTCCTGTGTACCCTTTACCCAGCTACCCCCAGTGATAACACCTTATGTAATCATAGTTAATTATCAGAACTAGGAAATTGATATTGATACCATACTAAGTAATCCAGAGAGCTTATTCTTATTTCACTGTTGTTTAAATACACTCATTTATTTATTTTTGGACTTTAGTTCTACAAGATTTTGTCACATTTACAGATTTGTGTATCTACCATCACAGTCAGGATAGAAAACTGTTCTTTCACCCCAAGAAAACTCTATTGAATGAATTAATAAAATAGTAAATTAATGTATAGATAAGGCCTCATTTCCTGGATCATTGGAAGACTTGATTTAGTGATATCATAGCCTGAATGAGCACTTCATGACAGAGCACATTTTTGAGGATGATACCAACCCAGTTACGAAAATCAACACTTGAATCCGGACAATTACTACTTCATGCAGCAGACGTGGTACTCCGTGCCAGTTCTCAGTCAAATCAATTTAATTAACAAAAAAAAGGTAGTTGTTATGGCAACAATGCTACTAATCTGTCTCAGCAAATACTCAGTGTAATTGACCTGTTGCTAGGCAACAGCCAATAGGTTGGATGACAGATGATGACAAATTTCATCTGGTGCAGATGTTGCTATTCAGTCACAAATTAGGCCTCTGGTCAAGGAGAGGTTTCCCAGACAGCGTCATCCAGATATGGATATAATATTCCAAAAGACCTACCATGGCAGTGATATGCAGAAGGAACCCGAACCCATATTATTTTACAGGCTAAAAATCTAGCAAAGTAGGTATTATGGAAATTAAGACCAGGATGTGCATGCTTACTAAGTCCTCTTGAAAATAATATCATTATTTTAGATTTTTGTAGGCTTGCTCAATCTCTGATTATTCTCACCTTTATCTCTTGGTATAAAAACAAAATATACACTTATCAATATATACCTCTGAAATGTAAAATAAATCTTTGGAAATAAGACCCATAAAATCACGTCATTCAACAATTTCATACCCTGGGATAGCTGTCCCCACTCTCTCTCTCCCCCCTGGTACTCTCATTCATGAGTGCCTATAATTTTCTATTTAAAAAATTTAAATAAAAATTATTTGCTTACATTTGGGGAAACCAATGAATGATTTCCCAGATCCCTAAATAAGAGACATGGTTCTTATTGTCTGCCTCCTTTAAGCTGTAAATATGTGATATATTCAAATGAGTGCCAAAGGGCATACAAGAGTAAGAATATATTTTTAAAAACAATGCACTGCCCTTTGACCCATCCATAGCACACAAAACTTCAGAGGTGGGCCCACTTGCTGGCTGAACTGGTGCCTGATGGTGATACTGAGAGTCTGACTCTGGGGGAAGCTGTGCTTTATAGCTACGGCATCGTGGCAAACACGTGAGGCTCAGACTCTGAAGATGAGGGTCAAGCTCATCTCTGATGCTCTCTGCTGCAAGGCCATGGGTGAATCACTTCTTCCTCTGGCTTTTGGAGTTCCAATAAGTCCTTCCCAACCCCTTGGGACTAACCATATGGTTCTGCTGAGGCATCTTGTGTCGCTGGCCACAGGGGACTTAGTGGCAGAATTTGGCGTTACATCCTGCACCATCCTGTCCCCCACCCCTTAGAGCAAGGAGGGCATTACATCCTACACCATCCTGTCCCCCACCCCTTAGAGCAAGGAGGGCGAGGGACATCTGCCCAACAAGTAGACAATGTTATGGACGCAGCTGAAGGTACCTATGGCAAGGCCAGTATGATAGCTGTGCCATATTACTGCTATTGTTATTGCAGTTACTATTATTACTGTTACTGTTCTTCACATAACTCTGCTTGGAGGATAAAAACTGCCTCTTTGATTCACAAAGTGCGAAGTCTAGACAGTACTGTAATTAAGTCAGAGGAGAAGGGGAAGAGAAAGTGAAGGAAGAGTGAAGAAGAGAATAAGAAGAGGAAGGGAGGGAGGGAAAAAAGAGAGAAGAGGGAGGGAGGGGGAGGAAGGGAAACTTGTTGGGAGTGAAATTCAGATACATTGGAAACATACATCAAAGTGTCCTCTTCTGATAGTGTACACTCCGGCTATTTGTCCAGTATTTGAATATATATTTAGTTTCTTTGCAGCAGTTCAATGTCATCCACTAAAAATTATTGCATAAGGGGAAGCTAATTTGGGAGGAGCAATTTTCTCAGAACTGATTGCAGAAACAGCCAGACAATTATCTCAACAGAGCACTTAGAACAGTGCTGAAAGGGCCGTGCCTTCTGATTTACCCTCGTCTCCTGCATCATGGCTTAATTTCCTGCATCCAATCACTCCCTGAATGAGACAGACAGAGAGTTCACCTCCTGAAAATGACCACCAATCAGGGAATGCCCGGGGGTCTAA
Organism: Bos indicus; assembly: GCF_029378745.1. Lineage (NCBI taxonomy): Eukaryota > Metazoa > Chordata > Mammalia > Artiodactyla > Bovidae > Bos > Bos indicus. Next base: position 63,573,915 of record NC_091780.1, on the reverse strand, counting down.
AACTCTCTCCCTCTTTGCCCTTAAATCCTCCCCTCTCTTGGCAGACTGATTTATGAAGCAGGAGCCTCCACGGTGGAAACCTGATGTCACCCACCTGCCTTCACGTGAAAGGAGTCTTTAGCCAAACTCTCTTACTTTGAGATCCAACTGATCAGTATTTCAGATGGAAAACGTTTGCAGGCGTACTTTGTAAAATGCCGTACAAATATAAGATGGGACTAGAAGTCTACAGTAGAAATAGCTAGAGCGATATTTGGACATGCTCTTCTTTGTCTTGAACTTGAGAAAAAGGGTGTGCACATATATGTTCCAGGCACTAGGGTTTAGGCTAGGAGTGGGTCCTCAGGACTCTAGCTGGCTGGATTTGAGTGCCAGCCTGGCAAGTGCCTAGCTGGGAGACCCTGGGCACGACACTTAATTTCCCTAAACTTCAGTTTATTCTTTTGTAAACTGAGGAAATTTGCAGGGCTTCCTTTACGAGGTCAAGACAAAGATTCAAGGCTTCCGTCCAAGGCAAGGTACCTGGGCATGGTTTCCATCCCCCAAATGTTGGCCATTATTGTTATTAATATCACTGGGCTCTCCTGACCAAAATCCCATGAGGTTGGCATACCCCACCTTCTCCCTGATGAGGAAAATGAGGCTGAAGAGGTGAACTAGCTTGCCCAGTGTCACCCCTGATAAGGGAAGGCAGGGGCCCAAACCCAGGCTGCTTCCAAGGCCCACCCTCCACCTAAGCAGCTTAATGAGGGTTTCAGCTTCACGCTTCTCTCCCCTTGATTAGGTGTTAAATATTTACCATCTTGCCTTTCTTCCTCTCTACCCTCTTTAAAAACGCTTTAATTAAAATCATTCATTGAGCTCATGATAAAAATATGTAAATGTGATGATTTTTGTGAAATGAATCTATTGTTTCCCTTTGATTCCCAAAGGACTGTGGATAGAGAGGATAGAGAGTCAGGGCTTCCAATGAATTTGAACAAGCATTTGATAATACATCGTATAACCGATTTCAAGGTCTGGTGGCCACAGGACCCAGCAATTCATGTGTTGTGAAGCACGGCTAGATTTCCAGGCAGGGGCTGGGGGTGTAGTGGGAACATCGCTTCCATGTTTCTAGGCAAATAGAGCTGAAGGGAACCCATTTGCACTTCCCCACTTCTGCCTGGGCTGGTCCTCCCACGCTCACCTGCCTGAAGGTAACCTGGGTGGCTTTGCTTCGTTTCTCTCTGAGTCCACAGCTGCTGATTAGCCACTGATCTGGCCCTTCTTTCATACTCCCACCTGCCTCGTGGTCCTGCCTGCTGGGTGCCCTGAAGATGACTCAACGCTCTTTTTTTGTTCCTTAAGCGCCTGATCTATGTCATGTACTGGGGGTTCAAGCCCTTGCATTCAACACATATTTGTCCTCTGAGAGTCCGTGGGTCTGGCAGTGGGCTAAGCAAGTGCTCCCTTTCTTAAGATTTCAAGAAAGCAAGCAATGGTCATGTGGACTTCAGAACTGCTGGTCTAACTTGGGTCAGGAGAAGGACAGTCTCTTATTCAAGTACTCTTGAAATTTTTGTGCTCCCTGCCAATCTTAAAAAAAAAAAAAAAAAGGCACGCTTCCCAAGTTTACTACCCAGTCTAGCTTGACTGATTTGGGAGCCCTTAATAGTTTCCTGGGGCTTCCCAAGTATCTTGCTGATAAAGAAAGTGCCTGCCAATGCAGGAGACACAGATATAATTCCTGGGTCAGAAAGATTCCCTGGAGTAGGAACCCACTCCTGTATTCTTGTCTGGATAATCCCATGGACAAAGGAACCTGGTGGGCTATAGTCCAAGGGGTCACAAAGAGTTGGACAGGACTAAGAGACAGAGCTTGCACACATGCAGTAGTTCCCTGCCCTCTGCTAATAGATAGGAAAGATCACCACCACAAATATTGAATGGCTTAGCACAGTGTACTGCATTTCTCATTTATAGGTTAGGAGTAGGGATTGGGCAATAGGTGAAGAAACTCTGCTTGGTGTCCCTACTCAGGAGTTTAGATTTATTCTCTAGTCTCTCAATTAACAAGGATGGTGTGGAAAATTTTTTCTTTTTTGAAAGAAAAATAAAAATTCACTTTCTTTAATTTTTAGTTGTTAACTTTTCAAAAAAATTATTTCATATTGGTGTATTGTTGATTAACACTGTTGTGTTAGTTTCGAATAAGTATCTGTTCTTTTTCAAATTTTTTTCCCATTTAAATTTTTACAGGATATTGAGCAGAGTTCCTTGTGTTACACAGCAGGTCCTTGTTGATGGTGCTAGTGATAAAGAGCCGATCTGCCAAAGCAGGAGACATAAAGAGACTAGGGTTTGATACCTGGGTCGGGAAGATCTCCCTGGAAGAGGGCATGGCAACCCACTCCAGTATTCTTGCCTGGAGAATCCCATGGACAGAAGAGCCTGGAGGATCCATGGGATCGACAGAGTTGGACACAACTGAAGTGACTTAGCATAGCACTTTCTTTTTCAAATTGTTTTCCCATTTATGTTATTACAGAATATTGAGCAGAGTTACTTGTGTTATACAGAAGGTCCTTACTGATTATCTGTTTTCAATATAGCAATGTGTACGTGTCAGTCCCAAACTCCTGGCCTATTCCTTCCCCTGGTGATCGTAAGTTTGTTCTCTAAGTCTGTGAGCCTGTTTCTGTTTTGTAAATACAGAGAATTATGAGAGACCAGTACAATCGACTATATGCCAATAAAATGGACAACCTGGAAAACATGGATACATTCTCAGAAAAGTGCCACCTCCCAAGACTGAATGAGGCAGAAATAGAAAGTATGAACAGACCAGTCGCAAGTACTGATAACTGAAACTGTGGGAAGCTCTTTTGGGCCTGGAGGCAGTGCAAACTTCTGCTCACAGTCCAGGGCTCAACTCCATGGCTGCCTTGCAGGGGAACTGGGAAGTGGAGTCCAGTCCTGTTCTCAAGGGGAAGGGGAGCTTAAAGGCTACAGTGAGGGCCACGCTGGTGTCCTATGGGTCCCCTTAAGGCATGAAGTCCTTGAGGACAGGGATGACACCACTGAATTGCACGAGCTGAGCACCTCGCCCAGTGCCTGGTGCTGCTGGGTAAGTGGTGAACACTCCCTGGGGAAAAAATGAGCGAGAGAATCAGTGATTGAACAACCGAAGCTGAGATATAATGGTCAAAACCATGGATACAACCTCCCACCATTGGGTTCTAGTACATGATTTAGTCTATTTTGCTGTGTTGGACAATGCAGAAGGGAATTGTAGAGTAACGTGGACGTCTTCCAATCTTTCTGGTACTTTTCAACATTTCTGTTGAAACTTCTGTCATCTTGCACCCCTCTTCTATAGACAAAAGTTTCGTGGGGAGAGGTTCAGCCCCTTTAGGAAGTGTTCCTATTATGGTATCAGTCCCTCTATCTGATTCATCCCAGTTTCTTCCAACTGTGCCAATGTTATACTTCGTTCTACAGTCACAGAGAAGATGACATGAAGCCGTATCTTGCACCCCGTGTACCAAACTGCTTCTAGGAAATCTCTTGTTTCAGACATCTGAGTGTTGTCCTTGATACAGAAACAGATTTTTTAAAAATGTATAAAGACTTTTTGTATCTTAAAAAATTCAGGCATTCAAGAGCATTCACTTTGTGAACCCATGGACTATAACCCACCAGGCTCCTCTGTCCATGGAATTCTCCAGCAAGAATAATGGAGTGGGTTGCTATTCCCTTCCCCAGGGATCTTCCCAACCTAGGGATCAAACCTGGGTTTCTTGCACTGCAGGCAAATTCTTTATAGTGTGAGCCACAAGGGAAGCCTTACAAATACATATATATGTAAGTGTGTATACACACTTGCATCTGGTAAAACAATGATTCCGAATACCCCCTTTTTCCCAAATAAGAGATGCAAATAAAAAATTTCAGTCAACTTGAAAATGTAAACTTTTAGAAATGAAGATGAAAGAGTCAAACGTCTACTTACATTTATTTCATTAATTTATTTAAACATGCATATTTAAAACAGCTAAAAAAACACAGCACTTACATTAATACTATGAATGAAATAAATCTTACAAATAAATAAACATAGACTACTTGGCATTTAGCAATCACTTTATCAATTTGCATTTTTTTTGGCTTAATTTGTTTGTTTGGAATTTTACAAAATCAAGGCTTTTTTAAAGATAGTGCATCAATAGTACTTACTCTAGCTGTTCAGCTCAAGAATTATCCCCTTGAGATTTCTTGAAGAAAATGGAATATTTTAACAACCTTTTTTTTCAAGAATTCCTCTCTACTCCCCCTAATTTTAAGAAACACAACTTTTTGAGTAATGAAAGCAATCATTTAAAAAACTTGAGAATTCCTGATTTCTATTTATACTATGAACATGATTTTCAAAAAGAGAAGCTTACAGATCTGTAATAATTGTAGTTAAAAATACCTCTTCAGCTTCGGAACATTCAGAGTAATTTTAAGAGATTATTGACCACACTGGTAAGGAGCAGAAAGAACTCCTTTGGGAGAGTTAAACCAGGTTAGAACATGGGGGAAATATCTAAAAATTGGCTTAAACTAATTTTTTGTCCTGCACTAAATAATGGAGAGGTTTTTCTATGTAACTGAAAACCCACATTTGGACCAATTACTTCTTTTCTAAGGATCATTTTTTGGGGGGAAATGCATCACTTTATACTCAAATACATAGAAGAGTGGAAGAGCTTTCTGCCCCAAATGTTGATGGGCTGTGAGGATGGAAACTGACCTGAGGGTCACTTTAACATCTTTCCTCTTCCTCCTACCAACATTTTCAGTCTGCTGAATATGGTGTAAAGGAGGAAATGCAGGAGTGAGTGATTTTTAATTCTTTAGACAAGACACACTCTCGTTGGAACCGTGTTGCCTAATAGACATCTAATGCGAGATACACACACACAGTTGTAAGCTGTCAAGTAGCTCTTGAAAAAGGTAAAAAGGAAACAGGTAAGATTAATTTTAGCAATGTATTTATTGGGCACAAAACATAATTTTTACATGAAGTCAACATGGAAAGCATTTGTGAGATGTTTTCTATTCACTTTTTGGTAATAAGTTGTAGAAACCTAGTGTGGATTTTACACTTACAGCACTCTCAATTTGGACCCACAGTGTTGCAAAACTTGATAGACATCTGTGGTTGCACGCATGCGTGGTCACTTCAGTCGTGCCCAGTTCTTTATGACACCATGGACCACAGCCCACTCGGTTCCTCTGTCCCTGGGATTTCCCAGTCAAGAATACTGGAGTGGGTTGCCATGCCCTCTTCCAGGGGACTTTCCAGGGATTGAACCTATGTCTCCTACATCTCCTGCATTGCAGGTGGATTCTTTACAGCTGAGCCACAGGGGAAGCCCAGCATCTGTGGTTAGTGTCCAATACACTGGAGAGTACAGTTATGGAGATAAAAATATACATATATTTATTTTATTTCTTACAAGAATAAGAGTATAGCATATATATGTATATATATTTATGTATATTATTTTGTCTATTTCTAGATTTATTATTATATGTATACTCTGTATATGAATATATATTCTATATATAAGAATATATTCTATACATATTCTTATATCTATTTCAATATATGTTTTAGATGTATCTATTCATATATATACATATAAGAAGAAATAGTTTAAGAATATATATTCTTGTATCTACTTTTATATATATATTTACATATAGCTATTCTTTTTTTTTAAACTTATATGCAGAGTACATCATGCAAACTGCTGGACTGGAAGAAGCGCAAGCTGGAATCAAGATTGCCGGGAGAAATATCAGTAACCTCAGATATGCAAATGACACCACCCTTATGGCAGAAAGTGAAGAAGAACTAAAGAGCCTGTTGATGAAAGTGAAAGAAGAGAGTTAAAAAGTTGGCCTAAAACTCAGCATTTAGAAAACTAAGATCAGGGCATCTGGTCCCACCACTTTATGGCAAATGGATGGGGAAACAATGGAAACAGTGAGAGACTTTATTGTTTGGGCTCCAAAATCACTGCAGATAGTGACTGCAGCCATGAAAATAAAAGATACCTTCTCCTTGGAAGGAAAGTTATGACCAACCTAGACAGCATATTAAAAAAGCAGAGACATTACTTTGCTGACAAAGGTCCATCTAGTCAAAGCTATGGTTTTTCCAGTAGTCATATGTGGATGTGAGAGTTAGACTACAAAGAAATGTGGGAGCCAAAGAATTGATGTTTTTGAACTGTGATGTTTGAGAAGACTCTTGAGAGTCCCTTTGACAGCAAGGAGATCAAACCAGTCAATCCTAAATGAAATCAGTACTGAATATTCATTGGAAAGACTGATGCTGAAGCTTAAGCTGCAATACTTTGGCCACCTGATGTGAAAAGCCAACTCACTGGAAAAGACTTGATGCTGGGAAAGATTGAGGGCAGAAGGAGAAGGGGGCAGCAGAGGATGAGATGGTTAGATAGCATCACCGACTCAACGGATATGAATTTGAGCAAATGCCAGGAGATGTTGAAGGACGGGGGAACCTGGACTGATGCTGCAGTCCATGGGGTTGCAAAGAGCTGGATACAACTTAGCAACTGAACGACAACAACCTGAAAATACCTGAAAATACACACATACAGAGTTGCTTTTCTTTCCAACGTAGAGAAACCAATTCTAAAATTTACCAAGTAATTAAGTACATACTTTTAAGGGATGAGTTGAGGGAATTGGGACATTTGTTTATTATTTCCAGGCAGTTCTATTCCAGATACACAAATATCACTTCAGAAGTAAAAGCTTCATCAATTTGGATCCTACTCTTGCCCTCTTCCCTGACACTGGACTACAGCAAGCTGGCTTCAGGTCCTTCATCTGTGCAATTAATGTCATTCCTTTTTGCCTGATGCCCTGGGCTCGAGGTCCAAGGATTATAAAGAGCTCATTCTTTGAAGTCTGTTATTCTGCTGTCTCTTAAAGGCTTCAAGTCTTAAAAAAAAATGCAGGATGGAATTCAAGTTTTCTTTATTAGACACTCAAGAGAAAATATTACTCCACTTGATGTTGACTATCTGAAACAATGCTTAGTAATGATAATAAAACTGTCATTTACTGAAAGCCTATGCCACACTTCATTTTTCTAAGGTACTTTTAAGTACATTTTTTATTTAATCCTCATAAGCACACCATGAGAGTGAAAATACCTGATTCATAGATGGTGAGATGTGCCTGAAGTGAAGTCTTTTGTTCAAGAATTCAGAGCTGATAAGCCATAAATAAAAAATTAAACACAAGCTTTTGTCTTCCAGTTCAGGTTCCATAGTATGACTCCAAGGCTTATGGTTTTGCACTGTTTAGATAATTTCTTCCAAGAAGCATTACTGAACTTTTATATGTTGCAGAACATTTGGCCCTAAAGTGAAAATAACCATGTTTGAATCCTGACTCTGTTTTTTTATCACTTATTCTATGACTTTGGAAAAATCACATAGTTGACTTCTGCTTCCTCCTCTGAAAATGCAATAGTGAAGCCCCCCTCAAGTGGGGATTCATGCAGATTTGTCATCAAAGTATGCCAGAGCATTAATTAAAACCATGAACACTAAAAGTAACCTGTTTATTAGTAGTGTAATGATATAAATAAAATAAAAAATGTGTTTAATATTACAACAAAAATATTAGATATATAGGCATTAAAAGTCAAGTTTTCAACGAATATTAAATGACTGGATTCTGGATGCAATGTTAAGGAAACTTTATTAAAAAAAAAGCAATATATACCATATGATCCTAATTTCGTAATTCATAGAGGCATGCATAAACAGTTAGGAAAAAAGCAATTCTGCCAAGAATCACACTTATTGTGGTTATCCTTGGGTCATAAATTACAAGTGGTTTTTTTTTTTTTAATAGAGTGCACTTCTATAGTTCCAAAATTTCTATGATGATCACATGCTCATTTATCTTCTTTAATCAGGAAAAAAATATTTTAAGTGGCATCTCTAGTTACAAGGAAAAGTTCACTTTTAATGAAGACCATTTGACTCATCAAATAAAGTTTTCTACCTCCTACACTTAACGAACTATTTTAAGTCTCCTCTTTCTTTAGACACCTACTGTTCCTATTAATTCTGATACACTATCAGTCCTCATTATAACAACCCTGAGGGACTGGAGGAACAAGTGCATTTTCCAACAGGCGAGAAGTGAGGTCACAGGAAATGGAAGGAAAATCGGAGACTTTCTAACTCCCTCCTGACCTAAGTGGTTTTTTCCCTAAGTAAGGGTCTGTGAGTTACCTTGTATATATCACAACAGTCTTAGATAATGCTGTTGATCTTCTATGTAACAATGATGTCTTGCTTTAGTTAGAGATGTCTACGTGTTCCATAGGGAGGATTTATATGTCTGGTAAGACGTAAAGACTCTCTAAAGAAGAGAGCCTGGTACTCACTTTGGCAGCACATATACTAAAATTGGAACGATACAGAGAAGATTAGCATGGCCCCTGCACAGTGATGACACGCAAATTCATAAAGTGTTCCATATTTTTAGACAAATAGTTTCACAATTTGTATGGAAATACAAAAAAACCTCGAATAGCTAAAGCAATCTTGAGAAAGAAGAATGGAACTGGAGGAATCAACCTGCCTGACTTCAGGCTCTACTACAAAGACACAGTCATCAAGACAGTATGGTACTGGCACAAAGACAGAAATATAGATCAATGGAACAAAATAGAAAGCCCAGAGATAAATCCATGCACCTATGGACACCTTATCTTTGACAAAGGAGGCAAGAATATACAATGGAGAAAAGACAATCTCTTTAACAAGTGGTGCTGGGAAAACTGGTCAACCGCTTGTAAAAGAATGAAACTAGAACACTTTCTAACGCCACACACAAAAATAAACTCAAAATGAATTAAAGATCTAAACGTAAGACCAGAAACTATAAAACTCCTAGAGGAGAACATAGGCAAAACACTCTCTGACATAAATCACAGCAGGATCCTCTATGACCCACCTCCCAGAATATTGGAAATAAAAGCAGAAATAAACAAATGGGACCTAATTAAAATTAAAAGCTTCTGCACAACAAAGGAAACTCTCAGTTCAGTTCAGTTCAGTCACTCAGTCGTGTCCAACTCTTTGCGACCCCATGAATCACAGCATGCCAGGCCTCCCTGTCCATCATCAACTCCCAGAGTTCACTCAGACTCACGTCCATTGAGTCAGTGATGCCATCCAGCCATCTCATCCTCTGTCGTCCCCTTCTCCTCCTGCTCCAAATCCCTCCCAGCATCAGAGTCTTTTCCAATGAGTCAACTCTTCGCATGAGGTGGCCAAAGTACTGGAGTTTCAGCTTTAGCATCATTCCTTCCAAAGAACACCCAGGGCTGATCTCCTTCAGAATGGACTGATTGGATCTCCTTGCAGTCCAAGGGACTCTCAAGAGTCTTCTCCAACACCACAGTTCAAAAGCATCAATTCTTCGGCGCTCAGCAAGGTGAAAAGACGGCCTTCAGAATGGGAGAAAACAATAGCAAATGAAGCAACTGACAAAGAATTAATCTCAAAAATATGCAAGCAACTCCCGCAGCTCAATTCCATAAAAATAAACGACCCAATCAAAAAATGGGCCAAAGAACTAAACAGACATTTCTCCAAAGAAGACATATAGATGGCTAACAAACACATGAAAAGATGCTCAACATCACTCATTATCAGAGAAATGCAAATCCAAACTACAATGAGGTACCACCTCGTGCCGGTCAGAATGGCTGCTATCCAAAAGTCTACAAGCAATAAATGCTGGAGAGGGTGTGAAGAAAAGGGAACCTTCTTACACTGTTGGTGGGAATGCAAACTAGTACAGCCACTTTGGAGAACAGTGTGGAGATTCCTTTAAAAACTGGAAATAGAACTGCCATATGACCCAGCAATCCCACTGCTGGGTATACACACTGAGGAAACCAGAATTGAAAGAGACACATGTACCCCAATGTTCATCGCAGCACTGTTCATAATAGCCAGGACATGGAAGCAACCTAGTTGTTCATCAGCAGATGAATGGATAAGAAAGCTGTGGTACATATACACAAGGGAGTATTACTCAGCCATTAAAAAGAATACATTTGAATCAGTTCTAATGAGGTGGATGAAACTGGAGCCTATTATACAGAGTGAAGTAAGCCAGAAAGAAAAACACCAATACAGTATACTAAAGTATATATGGAATTTAGAAAGATGGTAAAGATAACCCTGTATGAGAGACAGCAAAAGAGACACAAATGTATAGGACAGTCTTTTGGACTCTGTGGGAGAGGGAGAGGGGGTGATGATTTGGGATAATGGTATTGAAACATGTATAATATCATATGTGAAATGAATCACTAGACCAGGCTCGATGCATGATACAGGATGCTTGGGGCTGGTGCACTGGGATGACCCAGAGGGATGGTACGAGGAGGGAGGTGGGAGGTGGGTTCAGGATGGGGAACATGTGTACACCCGTGGCAGATTCATGTTGATGTATGGCAAAACCAACACAATATTGTAAAGTAGTTAGCCTCCAATTAAAATAAATTTGTATTAAAAAAATAAAAAAAAAAAGAAGAGACAGCCTCAGCTATATTTTCCCATGAAGTTCCAGGAGTGATGAAAGGAATCCTGGAAGATGTGGATCTGGTTCTTTCCCTGTTGTTTAGGTGCTAAGCTGTGTCCTACTCTTTTGCCATCTCATGGACTGAAGTCTGTCAAGTTCCTCTGTCCATGGGATTTCCCAGGCAAGAATAATGGAGTGTATTGTCCTTTTCTTCTCCAGGGGACCTTCCTGACCCATAGATTGAACCCATGTCTCCTGCATTGGTAGGTGGATTCATTACCACTGTGCCACCAGGGAAGCCTCTTTCTTTTACCACTAGTCACTAAACATCCTCAAGACCCTCATCTATAGAAGAGTGTTGGGATTTCTCCTCTCAAAATCAGGCAGGTGAAATGAAACTTCCACTAACACTTTGCATTAGCAAGGGGACCATAGCTATTAGAAATATATGCTGGTTTCTGTCATCTCTAAGACTATTGGGAAACTCTTCCCCAAATTCCCCAGTGAAATATAATATGAATTTGCTTAAATGGGAACACAGTGTGATGCCTGTAGGGAGACCAGGGTGGAACAGGAAAGGATGTGAAATCAAGAACAAGGATAAGATAGAACAATTATTTAGAGTTTGAGATTCATTGTGACTTGATCATTCTTTCTTTTGGGTGAGTGTGTTTCAGTTTAAATGAATAACTGAATTGAAAAAAATATATATATGCCTAAAAGTGATGCCTCTTGTGTTTCTCTAGAAATAGTCAGTCAACGAGAGTGCATGATGTAGTGGGCGAACACTGCCTGTTAAGTTGAGATGATGGGGTTCAAGGTCTATCTTTTCCACACAAGCTGGGGGACCTGTGTCAAGTTCCTTCAACTCTCCAAACCTCAGCTTCCTCTCCTGGGAGAAGAGATGCTTTTTTTTTTTTCCCTCAGTGTTATGACGAGTATAAACTGAGTGGATGCTCTGCAAAAACAATGGATGATGACTATTAGAGTCTAGTTAATAGATGACTCTTTCTACTTGATACAGGGAAAGGTCACATTCTTTGAACACAGACAAGAGTTTTCAAAGTGCTCTTACGTGTGCTTTCTCATTTACAGTCATAAGCAGAGTTGTTCGTGGTGATAACTTAGGAAACTGTGGACTGTGTCAGCCTTCAAGTCTTATCTGTGAGTCCCAGGGGGCCATCTTTTGGGTGTTTCCTAACTTTTCCTTGCCAGATGCAGAGTAGACCAAATAACAAGTTCAGATCTTCACTTTCTCTTCAATTTTTTTCTTTTTTTTCCTTCTTCTTCTTCTTAGGCACTTGATTCCAACTGCAGATGCCTAGAGGAACTTAGAAATTCTTTTCATGTCTTAGAAAAGTTTTTTTTTTTTTGGGGGGGGGGTACTTTATAGTCCAACATGAAATAAAAAAAAGGTCCTTTTATGAAAGCTATCCATCAAATGTCAAGGATAATAATCAATTTTCTGTCACAATGAACTGATAAAAGCTTTCAGTAATAATGTCACGGGGGGAAGAATTTGTGTTGGAACTCGAAACGCACAGCCCTGATATCAAACGAATTCATAAAAGCTCAGTGCTCCTGTAGCCCTCGGAGGCATGACAAAATACAATTTCTCATCCACAGGATATGGAATAATTCCCCTTTTTTTATTTTTACACTGAGAGGAGCAAAAGGAAATCTGAATTTCAAAAAAAAAAAATATTGCACAATCCCGCTTTTGCAGGGGAACATTAGTGATCATTTTGGCCGCTGATATCAGAAACGGTTCTGGTGGTTTCTCTCACATCATGCAAATGGCCGCATAATGCCTGCTCGTCTTGGAATGTAAAATCAAATCAGCATTCTAATGCTACAAGCCGGTGATGAGCTTGGGAATAAATATGCAGGAGCGCATAAAAAAAATCAAGGCAATCAAGAGGAGCCAGCGTCCTTGCTCGGACTATAAATCTTTGTCTATTTCAATCGTAGGGCTGGCCGAATCAGTGTAAAATTCCAGCAGGGATGTCATCAATTTCTGTTAACCTCTCTATTCCTCTTTGTGTTGGCTCTGGGGTGATGGATTGGTTTTGTCACTTCTGCTCCGTTCACAGTATGTTAACATGGAAGGGTGCAGGCAGGTTATGAGGAAAGGTTATTGCTGTCCCAGCCTTGACCCTCCCTACCTCTCTTCTGTGGGATCACAGGTCCCTTTCTGTCTAGGGAACACGGAGTCTCCTTTGGGTTCCTGGGTGCTCAGCTCAAAGACTGCACGTTGACTGGTCCAGTGCTGAATCAAACTAAGACTAACCCTAACCCTTTTGAAGTGAAAATAGCCCTGTTGATTGGTCTTCTGAAGGAACAGCTGGCAGTGTATTAAGATAAGAGAAGGAACGAGTTAGGAACCTGGGCTCCAAAGAGAAGTCAGGCTCTGAGTTACTGCATGGCCTGAGATATAGCTGTCTCTTTCCTGGTGTCACTTTCAAAACTGTTACTGTTTTTTTTTCCATCCAGAATGCTACTGTTCTTTCCAACAGTTCTAATGGATGGAAGTCTCTGTCTCACACAGAGGTTCATGGTAACACATTATCACACTTGGCTTGAACAAATATGTAAATATGGACCAATAAGCCCAGTTGTTGCTGTTCAGTCATTTTGTTGGGTCTGACTCTTTCCGACCCCATGGACTGCAGCACGCCAGACTTCCCTGTCTTTCACTATCTCCCAGAGCTTTCTCAAACTCATGTCCATTGAGTCAGTGATGCCATCCAATCATCTCATTCTCTGTCACCCTCTTCTTCTTCTGCTCTCAATCTTTCCCAGTAGTTAACTTTATATTCTTACAGCATTCATAGTCCATGACTTCAAGGTTGCAGAACCAAGTATTTTTGATGTAGCTGCTGTTGGTATTAACACAGAGCTTATACCTGTGCTGTGCAATACTGTAGTCCCTGGTCACATGTGGTTATTTCAGTTTTAAAGTCATTAACATGAAATCAAATTAAAAATTCAGTTCTTCTTTTCATTAGCCACATTGCAAAGTGCTTAATAGTCATCTGTGACTCATGGATACTCTATGGGACAACTCAGATGTTCAACATTTCCATCACCATAGAAAATTCTATGGGACAGAGCTGGCTTAGACTGCATTTATCTAAATGGGTCTATGCTTTTCAAAGTATTCACCAGGGGAAGCCAGATACTTATTTCAATAAGGTTGCCATTGTTGAAACATGGGAGCTTAGTTATACAGCTATTAATCAAAGATGAGACATGTTCATAAGGTAATGGCTTGCTTGGAAATTGACTCTAAAGGAATTCCAAAGACATTTCAAGCTTGCTTTGAGTGATGGCAAAGTTATTGAAATAAGTATGATAGAAAGAACCTGTGGGCATTTGTTTCAGACAGATCTGAATTCCAGACACAGATCTGACACGACTTAGTGCTAAGACTTTGGGAAGTTCATTGAAACTTCTGAGCCTCAGTTTTCTCGTGAGTGATATATGAAATGATAATATCTTATTCATAAGTTTCTTTTTCCCCCTGAAGTTTAAAAGAGATAACATTGTAAAGAAGTCTAAAATAGTGCATTGAACAGAGTGGGAGCTTAAAGCATTTTTGCTCATGTGATGTGAAAATGTCTATAGGCCCCGTGTTCAAAAGAATTTGCATTACAAGGGTAGGCACAATGGTAATCTTTAATCACTAGAACATAGAGCCAAGTGCTAATTCAACTCTCTTCCTCTTGGTAGTGGTTGTGATTTCTTTATTTTGACGTGAACTAGTGCAGGTTGGCCATCTCCTGGTTCACCTTCCATCCCGTCTCCTGAAGCTCAAGTCTTCCTCGACCGCTAGGATCACCAGTTGCATAACTAACTCTCCGTGAAATGTAAGATCAGTCATAGCTTCAGCAGGACATGCATCAGAGTCAGTCCCAGGGCGTTATCAGTGGAGTGGCAGTCCCCATGCTTGGGATCTCATGAGGGTACATCAGTCAAATGGTCCATGCCCCCAAGTCCCGATACCCTTTATTGCCAAGGAGAACTGGAGCCACACGTGCAAAGTGTGTGCTTCTGAGCAAAGCCCTCTGCTTTTAAGAGTCTTGACTTTCCACTCTGGTCTCTGCACTTGGAGCCTATTCAGTGGCTCAGTATTCATGCTACATCTCCACCCCCAGAGCCCATATGAACTCTCCAGGGTGGCTGGGGTCGGACACCCTGGAAAACTTGAAGCCTAGAAACCTAGTTTTATTCATAGAGTCAGAGCATTTCCACCTCTGGGTAATATGCTCAGGTTGTTTGTATCTCAAACCACAGATCTTTGCCTTGTGTGTGGCGAGGGCTCTGTAAATGTAAATACCTGATATACATTAAGCAAAGGTGAATGAATTTGGATGTTAATATTATTATACAACAGGTTAAGATATTACCAATGTCAAGAAGACTAGTGTGCTTCATAAAATAGCAGCATTATTTTAATAGCTATTTAAGACTCATAGATTAATTAATAAATATGTTAACTTACTGGTTGCCCTATTAGCTTGTTCTAAGATTTAAGGCCAGTGGACTAAACAGGATTAAAAGCAAGTAAATAAAATGGGAAAAAAGGGAAAATGATGCACATGTCAATGCACATTAGAGATATTAATGTCTAACAGCTAAGATTAAAAATGCTTCCATAACAGCAGCATTATACTGAAGTTCTACCACAGGTCAATAATTTCCCTGTCTTATTTTTAAAGCTCACAACTTACTTGGCTTTTAAGCCAACAAATGCTCAAAGGCATTGTTGCTGATGTTTTTTAGTCGCCAAGTCGTGTCCATCTCTTGCGACCTCATGGACTGTAGCCCACCAGGCTCCTGTCTGTGGGATTTCCCAGAAAGAATATGGGAGTGGGTTGCCATTTCTTTCTCCAGGGGATCTTCCTGTCCTTGGGACCTAAGCCGTGTCTCCTGCATGGGCAGGCAGATTCTTTACCACTACACCACCAGGGAAGCCCCTCAAAGAGGTTACTATGGTTAATTTTATATGTCAACTTGGCTTTGCTAAAGGATACCCAGATGTCTGGTAGAGCAATTTATGTGTGTCTGTGAGAGTGTCTCTGGAAGAGATTAGCATTTGAATCAGTAGAAAGATTAAAGAAGATTGCCCTCCCTAATGGCAACAACAATGGCAACAGGCATCATCCAGTTCCTTGAAAGTCAAAATAGAACAAAACTGGGTGAAGAAATGGTAAATTTGCTCTCTCTGTTTGAGGTGGTTCACCATGTTCCCTTACCTTTATGAGCTGACACTTTTGATACTGTTACCAAAAAGTGGGGGTCTGGCTGTCTGCCTCTCAAAAGCCAATAAACAAGCCAGGTTGTTGGCAAATTGGCTTTATTTCAGATGCCAGCAACTGGTGGTGGGGGGAGGGCAGACATCTGTCCAAAGGCAGTGGGAAAGAGCTTTTATAGATAGAGGGAGAAGGCAACATGCAGAAACATTACAGTCAGCTCTGACAGTCATCTTCAGACCATTCATTGGTGGTCTGACCAGCATCATCTTGGTTGTTTTAAGTACAGTTAATCTTCAGCTCCAGGGTTCTTTTGTTTCCACTTCTTTGAGGCTGATTCTTAGAATTGTGGCAGATTATGTCATGGGTATCGTCTGGTCATCATGTAGCTAGCTTCTCTATCTGGCAAAGGTTGCAGTGTCTATAAGACAGCTCACAGGAGATGGCTCAGTCCTTGTGAAGGAACTAAAAAATATCCTTGACTATGCTTAATGACTACATTATTATTATTTGGTTTCCTTTGACTATTTTCCTTTGTGTCTGCATGTTCTCATTCTCATGATTAAACTTAATCTTTGACCAAAGTTTTCCACAGACCAAAGGCAGGCAGAGGACACGGAGGGGTGAGGACCATAGGGTCCTGCTCCATTCCAATACTTGGGCTTTGCTCTCAGAATGAATTGCATCATCCTTTTTTCTGGGTTTCTAGCTTCAGATGGTAGACCATGGGACTTCTTAGCTTCCATAATTACATAAACCAATTCTTTATAATATATATTCTTTAGCATGTATATGTATATATGTACATGTCCTCTTGTAGCCCCTATTATATATTCTATCACACACATAAAACATATATGTTATATATCCATTCTTTATTACATACATATATTATTACATTATATATTAAACATATTATAATTATAATAACATTATTGATGTATTATACACACATAATATATATTATTAATATAGTATATTATATGTGTCCTGGTGGTTCTCTTTCTGTAGCGAATCCAGTGGTTCTTACTAATTGAGGTTAAAAAAATTGTTTAATGTCACTCAATACAGACTCTGGTTACTAATGCAGGCCTCTTTCTCTACTGTATGAAGTTACTATTCCAAAATCCAGCTTCAGTTCAGATCAGTTCCGTCACTTAGTCATGTCCGACTCTTTGCGACCCCATGAATCGCAGCACGCCAGGCCTCCCTGTCCATCACCAACTCCTGGAGTTCAGACTCACGTCCATCGAGTCAGTGATGCCATCCAGCCATCTCATCCTCTGTCGTCCCCTTCTCCTTCTGCCCCCAATCCCTCCCAGCTTCAGAGTCTTTTCCAATGAGTCAACTCTTCGCATGAGGTGGCCAAAATATTGGAGTTTCAGCTTGGTGAACATCAAAATCAAGGAAAATGCACAATTAGTCAAAACTGTTGATGTCCATGATTTGGACAAACTACTGTATTTGGAAATGGATATGATTACATCAAATAAAGGTCTATAATGTAAAATCCATCATCTGGGGCCCCAAGCACTGTGAGGAGACGCTGATCTGTCCTGAAGAAATCAATGACTACAGTTGAGCAGCAACACTTCCTAGGGAAGCAGAATGATGTGTGAGTGCAGCACAAAATTATGAGGGAAGACTGTGCCCCATGGAATCTTTGCTCTTCCAATGACCAGCTCCAGGACTGGGAGCAAGTTATTCACTCTCAGAAGTCTTTAGTTTTCTCATCTATAAAATGGGGATTCAGGTACCTACTTTACAGGGCTATTGTGAAAGTTAAATCTGATAAACTATGTGAAGTGCATACCATGGTGTTCAATCAATAGGGCTCAATCAACACACCTATTAATATGTTCATAGTAACTATGTTTTTCAATGCACTGGAGTGCACAGATCTTGTCCACACATGTGATTTCACTTAGTCCTTGCCTGCTTGAGTCAGATATGGCACTGAGATTGCAGCACCCATTTTATTGATGAGGAGACTATGTTTCTGGAGGCTGCAGAAATCTATTCGTATAGCTAAGTCATGTCCAACTCTGGACAACCTCAAGGACTGCAGCACACCAGGCTTTCCTGTCCCTCACTATCTCTCGGATTTTGCTCAAATTCATGTCCACTGAGTCAGTGATGCTATCTAAACATTGCATCATCTGCTGCCCCCTTCTCTGTTTGCCTTCAATCTTTCCCAGCATCAATGTCTTTTCCAATGAACTGGCTCTTCACATCAGGTAGCCAAAGTATTGGAGCTTCAGCTTCAGCATCAGTCTTTCCAATGAATATTCAGGATTGATTTCCTTTAGGATGGACTGATTTGATCTTCTTGTGTCCAAGGAGCTCTGAAGAGTATTCTCCAGCATCAAAATTCAAAAGCATCTAATCTTCAGTGTTCAGCCTTCTTTATGGTCCAACTCAACATTTAAAAAGAAAGCTAGTCCAGACAATTAATCCTCAAAGGGAAGATTTGGCACATACACTGAAGAAAGAAGCTAAAACTGCTCTGGAACCACATTAATGAGAAAATAGGTCAAAATGCCCCTTTGATCGATGTGTGCAATTGTGGTCGGGTAACTGCATTTACAGAATTGGAATGTTGACCACAAGGTCAAATGCCAGGCTGGAAGAAGCACAAGCTGGAATCAAGATTGCCAGGAGAAATATCAATAACCTCAGATATGCAGATGACACCACCCTTATGGCAGAAAGCAAAGAAGAACTAAAGAGCCTCTGATGAAAGTAGAAGAAGAGAGTGAAAAAGTTGGCTAAAAATTCAACATCTAAGATCCAGATCTTAGAAAACTAAGATCCAGTACCATCACTTCATGGCAAATAGAGGGGGAAACAATGAAAACAGTGAGGGACTTTATTTTGGGGGGCTCCAAATTCACTGCAGATGATGACTGCAGCCATGAAATTAAAAGACACTTGCTCCTTGGAAGAAAAGCTGTGACCAACCTAGACAACGTATTAAAAAGCAGAGACATTACTTTGCCAACAAAAGTCTGTCTAGTCAAAGCTATGGTTTTTCCAGTAGTCATATATGGATGTGAGAGTTGGGCTATAAAGAAAGCTGAGCACTGAAGAACAAATGCTTTTGAACTGTGGTGTCTGAGAAGACTCTTGAGAGTTCCTTGGACTACAAGGTGATGAAACCAGTCAATCCTAAAGGAAATCAGTCCTAAATATTCATTGGATGAACTGGTGCTGAAGCTAAAACTCCAATACTTTGGCCACCTGATATGAAGAACTGACTCAGTGGAAGAGACCCTGATGCTGGGAAAGATTGAAGGTGGGAGGAGAAGGGGATGACAGAGGAAGAGATGGCTGGAAGGCATCAATGACTCAATTGACATGAGTTTGAGTAGGCTCTGGGAGTTGGTGATGGACAGGAAAGCCTGGCATGCTGCAGTCCATGGGGTGACAAAGAGTCAGACATGACTGAGTGACTGAATTGAACTGACTTCAAGGTGGTGGTGGGAATTGGGGTGGGAAAAATCTGGTAACAGGATAAAGGCAAGTGAAAGACATATCTTTCTGAGCGCCATTTTCCCACCAGGTTGAAAATTCCATGAGTGCAGGGATCCACCTGTTCCATTTCTATCTCAAAAACATCTAGAAGGATGCCTAGTATGCCATGAGCCTTCATGATCAGTGGAGAGAAAATTAAGTGAAAGGTTGAATGGAGAAGTGAATGAATGAGGGCTTCCCTGGTGGTCTAGTGGTTGAGTCTGCCTGCCAATTCAGGGGCCATGGGTGTGAACACTGGTCCAGGAAGATCCTATATTCCACGGAGCAACTGAGCTCATGTGCTACAACCACTGATGTCCATTGGCATAGAGCCTGCGCTCTGCAACAAGAGAAGCCACCACATTGGGAAGCTTGCACACCCCAATGAAAAGTGGCCCTAACTTGCCACAACTAGAGAAAAGCCCATGCAGCAACACCCAGCACAGCCATAAATAAATAAATCCTTTAAAAAGGAGTAAATGAATGAAACCACAAAGAAAATGACATTCTGACTGGTTAGTGATAGAATCATGCGGAGAACTCTTTGAAAGATAAAATATCTGGACTCCATCCCCGACCAAGAGAATCCGGATCTCTGGCCATGGGTCTTGAGTAACAGTATTTTTGTTATTGCTCCAATTGAGAATGATTTTCAGCCAGGAGTGAGAACCACTGATCCAGCCCTATCTATTAATTTTACAGATGGAAAAACTGAGCCTCCACCAGCTGAAAGGACTTGCCCATAGATTTGCTGCAAGTCAATCATGCTTCTGAAGCTAGGGGTTTTGGCATGAGCGTGTGGATTTGTGTGTAAATGCATACAATGATTTCTCTTGCTGTGGTTTCTTTATGAGTCTTCTGCTCCCTGACAATCTTCCTCCACTGATCCTTTTGCTGTATGCATCCTTCCTGTATAATCTTTTTTCCTAGGATTTTTTTCCCCTCTTAGAATCCTCCAGTGACCTTTCATCCATAGGCTGTGTGATGTTTCTCCACTCTGTGCTCCTAAATTCCCCTCAATTTCCGAAAGCGAATGGGTTATGATGTTCTTGTGAATCCTACACTTACTACTCCTCCATCATATGGCGAGCTCATCAAGGGCAGAAAGGATGTCTATTTTAGCTACTTGTCTCCAGAGTTTGACACATGGGCTCAATTAACAGATAATGAATAAATGTGGGCCAGTTGCTTTACATACATAAAAGTGATTTGTATATACACACATGCATTTCTGTGTGCATGTACATCATTTGTGTAGGGCTCATTTAAAAATTTGTCATTTGAATGTATGTATGATTAAATGTAAATGAGATAATTTAATTTAATTTGACAGAATTTATTGAGCACCTATTATATCCAAAGCTCTTTGTTAAAACAAGAGATTAATGAGGAATAGGACAGTCTCTGGGAAGCCTGGAGTGGTGCAGTCCATGGGGTTGCAAACAGTCAGACACGACTGAGCGACTGAACAATTGTGGTGACAGACCAACAAGCAAAGCAGGAAGCAAAAATAAGCTGAGAGCACACAGCATATGGAACATTAATCCAGTGGTTCTCAACCTTCCTTTGGAAGGGCCACCCAGACACTAAGCATGTTTCTAGACTCCTTATGTCCACATCAAAAGGGCTGAGAAGACCAGGAAGGAGATCCATTTACTGCAGAAACAGCAGGATGCACACACTCAAATGAGTATGCTCTTGATGTGGTTTTGGCTTGGCACATTGTCCGGAGAAAAAACTGTGGAGCATTGTTGGCTGGACTGGAGTTCAGTTGCTGTACTGACCATGAAAGCAACCCATTCCCGTTCTTCATGAAGTGTAGTATCATTTCCTTGCTTGGATTCTACATGTAAATGGATACATCGGTAAGCTGAACATGAACCCAATTTTTCCTGTGATATCACTTCTAATCCCATTGGCTAAAGCAACTCATGGGACACTTCTCATTTTGCACTCTGAAAAATGATTGAGAACCTGAATAGCTTTGGGTTATATCTATCAGTATTTAGACATAAATACTGATACAAATACTATCAGTATTTACTGAATTAGAAATTATACATTATTAATATCTATGTATTAATTTATTTAAAAATAAAAATGATAAATTTATTACATGATAATGGAAAGAAGATGTTTGTAATGAAAAGTAATGAGTTCCCCCCAAGAATAAAATATTGAGAAGAGAGACATTATTTTACATTTTTGTAAATCTCTTTAATGTCTGACTTAATAAAAGACAGCTGGACTCCCATGTCTGCTTCTGCATTCAATATTCTGTGATAAGTAGTTTTGATTGAAGTATATGAAGAAAATCCAGCCTCACATATTTGTGCCATTGGAAGAAGAAGGAGTATTTCATAGCTTTTCAGCTAATTTGGGATATTCTTCTTTGATACTATGCCAAAACTTGGCAGAGGGTAGTTTCTTAAAAGTTAGCGGTAATATGGAATCTGAAACCATATTGATGAGCTTTTCATGCTCTGTTATATTAAAATCTATTGGTCTACCTTGAACTTTAAATGTAGTTAGTGACAGGCTCATGCAAGACTTCGTAATATCATATATTTGAGATTTGGAAAATAGTGGCTCACTGAGTTATGCAAATCTTCCAAATGCTGATGTATTTCTTTATGTGTTATTACCAAAAAATTACCTTTGTTACTATTACTACAGATGTCATCAGAAAAGTCTTCAATATTGGGAAGAAGTCAGAATCACAATAGCAGATACATGTTATACGAAATTTTCATTTTAACTAGAAAACCCTTATTTTATTATGCGCAACAAATACTATCTGTTGTATTTATTCAAATGAAAACTTCAAGCTCACTCTGTTTATTTTCAAAAACGGCATCTGCCAAAACCCAAGACTGAATAACCATAGTTTGTCTGTAAGTTGTTGGTCCGAATGCAAACAGCATCCTGTGGAGAAAGCACTGGTTTAGCCCACTACTAAATTAACTTGTAAGTGACTTTCCTTGAGACTACCATCCTATCTCTGTATGTATCAGAAGTGCTGGATACACACTTCCAATTTTGTCAGCCAGCCTATTATAAAGACTTTGAGATAGGGAGAATAATAGTCCCTCAGAATGCTCATGTACTAATTCCCCAGAAGTGGTGAACGTCAGCCTGCAAGGAAAAAGGAACTTTGCAATTGTGATCAAGGTGAGGATCTTAAGATGAGCTTTTCCAGGTTTATCTGGAAAGACTTGAGCTTAAACACTCTGGTCTTGTAAGTGGAGACTTTTTCTTGGCTGTATTTAGAGGGGGAGATGTGAACATGGAAGAAAGACAGAGAGAGATACACAAGGTGACTGACCTTGAACTTGGAAGGAGGAGGACGTGAGCCAAGGCATACAGGTGGCCTTTAAAGCTGGAAAAAGCGAGGAAATGTATTCTCCCCTCACGTTACCAGGCATGGATATACCCCTACTAACACCTTGTTCAAAGTCACATAGAAAGACTGGTGTCAGATTTCTGACCTGCCTGTGGAATTATAAGATGAATTTGTGTTGTTTTAAGGTAATCTGATGGAGAAGGCAATGGCACCCCACTCCAGAACTCTTGCCTGGAAAACCCCATGGACGGAGGAGCCTGGTGGGCTCAGTCCATGGGGTCACTAAGAGTCGGACACAACTCAGCGACTTCCCTTTCACTTTTCACTTTCATGCATTGGAGAAGGAAATGGCAACCCACTCCAGTGTTCTTGCCTGGAGAATCCCATGGACGGGGGAGCCTGGTGGGCTGCCGTCTATGGGGTCGCACAGAGTCAGACATGACTGAAGTGACTTAGCAGCAGCAGCAAGGTAATCTGATAATGTATATAGCAGTGGTAGAAAACTAAAAGAGACCGAACTCCCAGGTAAAGACATAATAGAATGAGTCATCTTAACATTTTCATGACAGACTTTCTTAAGTCAGCCTGAAATGGAAAGTGACGATGACCACTACTGTTTGGAGCCACTGACTTGACTAGTGCTAAGTTGCCAGTAGTTTTGCCCACTTTGTTTTGCATCATCAGTGCAAAGGTCAATACAGTGGGGGGAAAAAAGCAAATAATATCTTGGTGTTGTTACAAAAAATGTCTTAACATCACAGACCCTGAAAGAGTCTCAAGGTCTACTGTGATCTACAGACTATGGGTTAGAATCACTGATTTTTGTTGTACAACCATTTTTCAAAGCATCCTACAAAATTTTATCTGTGAACCTCATGTTCAGTTTACAAACTATCCCAAGAATTAGACAAGCCAAAGTGAGATGGATGTTTGTGGATCTTGACTCTACTCTTTGAGAATTCCTTCCATAGTATTCAGATAAATGCAAATACATCGCTGGGAAATTCTCAGTGCAACTTTGTACTGTAACTTATCAGTAACCTTCTATACATAAAAAAGGAAAGATCCTCTGGAGAAGGGAATGGCTACCCATTCCAGTATTCTTGCCTGGAAAACTCCATGGATAGAGAAG
The DNA here is from genome assembly GCF_029378745.1 of Bos indicus. NCBI lineage: Eukaryota > Metazoa > Chordata > Mammalia > Artiodactyla > Bovidae > Bos > Bos indicus. Next base: position 63,550,049 of record NC_091780.1, on the reverse strand, counting down.
CCTGCTGGACAACAGTCCATGGGGTCGCAAAAAGTTGGACACGACATTTTCACATACATAGAAAATGTGTTCAGTGTTTAATTTTGGCTTCTCTATATCTATTATATCTCAGGTGTATTGATTTAAGGAAAGCTAAGACACAAATTATTTATGTCTTAAATAACTTATATGCAGAGTACATCATGAGAAATGCTGGACTGGAAGAAACAAAAGCTGGAATCAAGATTGCCGGGAGAAATATCAATAACCTCAGATATGCAGATGACACCACCCTTATGGCAGAAAGTGAAGAGGAACTACAAAGCCTCTTGATGAAAGTGAAAGTGGAGAGTGAAAAAGTTGGCTTAAAGCTCAACATTCAGAAATCGAAGATCATGGCATCTGGTCCCATCACTTCATGGGAAATAGATGGGGAAACAGTGGAAACAGTGTCAGACTATTTTTTTAGGCTCCAAAATCACTGCAGATGGTGACTGCAGCCATGAAATTAAAAGATGCTTACTCCTTGGAAGGAAAGTTATGACCAACCTAGATAGCATATTCAAAAGCAGAGACATTACTTTGCCAACAAAGGTTCGTCTAGTCAAGGCTATGGTTTTTCCTGTGGTCATGTATGGATGTGAGAGTTGGACTGTGAAGAAGGCTGAGCGCCGAAGAATTGATGCTTTTGAACTGTGGTGTTGGAGAAGACTCTTGAGAGTCCCTTGGACTGCAAGGAGATCCAACCAGTCCATTCTGAAGGAGGTCAGCCCTGGTATTTCTTTGGAAGGAATGATGCTGAAGCTGAAACTCCAGTACTTTGGCCACCTCATGCGAAGAGTTGACTCATTGGAAAAGACTGTGATGCTGGGAGGGATTGGAGGAATGAGGAGAAGGGGACGACAGAGAATGAGATGGCTGGATGGTATCACTGACTTGATGGACGTGAGTCTGGGTGAACTCCGGGAGTTGGTGATGGACAGGGAGGCCTGGCGTGCTGCGATTCATGGGGTCACGATGAGTCGGATATGACTGAGCGACTGAACTGAACTGAACTGAACTGAAGACATAAATACATACATCCTTCTGTTTCAATACATATTTCCATCCCTTTCAATTGAGTTATTCACTTGCTTTCTTTCTCAGAGAATAAAATCGATAAAATTGATGAGGTTTTCCCATGTGGGCAAACTTCTTTGGGGAGTAAATTCCAGCCACCCAAATTGGAACACTTGGAGCTAAAAATGTATGCTGTGGGCTTTCAGAATCTGAAGGTGTGCATTTAAAATGTTTTTAAGTGCTTTCATTAAGAGACATGTTCTTTTTGATTGATTGGCTTTCAAAAAATCTGCAAAGGAATGAATTCAGTAATAGTTGAAAGTTAAAAGCCATAGAAATGGTTTGGTGGAGGAAACAGCTTTCTCTGTGATGAGAGCCAGGTGGGCATGTGACATCTTGCCAACCAACTGTGTAGCATTAAACCAGACAGAAGAGATAGATCCTTTATTTATGATTGCCAGTGCAAGGGCTGTATGATTTAGGGAAATAAATTAAAAAAAAAAAGATGTTTAGATTGAGATTCACAGTTAGAGAATCCTGACCTTGGTTCATATACCAAATCTCCATAAACTATGGCTCCCCTCTATGCGTGTGATAAAGAACAATTTTATTAGCAGCCTCTAAAGAGGGCAGGTTATGAAAAACTGTTCAACTCTGCTATGTGAGGATCTCAGGAAGGTGTGGGTTCTACCAAGAGAGGTAGAGAAAAAGCTAAATTTCTCTTCACAAGGGAGGTTAGCCAATTTGGGATTCTCAAGGAGAAGATAAAAAGCAGAAGGAGATGGCAAGCATGAAAGCTGAGTAATGAGGGACACGTAGGATAAATAATCCTTTTGTGATACCAAAGAGAAGAGGAGATTTCACCAAATGGACGTGTTTGATGAGATTTCTTTTTTTATTGGAATATAATTGCTTTACAATGTTGGGTTACTTTCTGCTGTACAGTGAAGTGAATGAGCCATATGCAAACTTATATCCCCTCCTTCTTGGACCTCCCTCCTACCTCACTCCTATCCCACCACTCTGTGTCATCACAGAGCACCGAGCTAAGCTCCCTGTGCTATCCAGCAGCTTCCCACTAGCTATCTACTTTACACATGGCAGCGTATTACATGTCAGTGCTACTTTCTTGCTTCATCCCATCCTCCTCTTCTCCTGCTGCGTCTGCATGTGTGTTCTCTATGTCTGCATCTCTATTCCTGCCTTGGAAATAGGTTCTTCTGAACAACTTTTCCCACTCCAGTACTCTTGCCTGGAAAATTCCATGGACAGAGGAGCCTGGTGGGCTGCAGTCCATGGGGTTGCTAAGAGTCGGATACAACTGAGCGACTTCACTTTCACTTTTCACTTTCATGCATTGGAGAAGGAAATGGCAACCCACTCTAGTGTTCTTGCCTGGAGAATCCCAGGGACGGGGGAGCCTGGTGGGCTGCCCTCTATGGGGTCACACAGAGTCGGACATGACTGAAGCGACTTAGCAGCAGCAGCAGAACCACTTTTCCAGATTCCACATATATACGTTAGTATGCGATATTTGTTTTTTCTCTTCCCTATTTACTTTGTTCCAGGTTCTTTTGAGTATGAACACTTCAACAAAATCTACAGTTCCTACTAATGGCTTTGGTGCAAATGGATTCATTATGGGGAACAGGAGTGACTTTTTGAGTTCTGCTTCAAAATTGTCACATGCAACCGTGACAGCCTAGATCTAAATGCCACATGAAAGGCATCCTATGAGAAGACACCAGTTGAGTTAGGAGCGTGGTATAGGTTTTTGAATTGAAATCAATAATGTGCATCTGAATACAAGACAGCAGTTTCATTCCCCATGACTAGAGGCAAAAATTGGCACCAGAAGTAGCTCAGTTCTGTACCTTGATGTGGGCAGAGTCAAAGAGTTCCATCAGGCTTGAATCTCTGACCCTCCCAGCAGGAAAAAGTGTAAGAGAAAACCCCTTTCTTTCCATTCTCCTCCTGTATAAGACCCCATGAATAATTATTTCATTTCTTGTGTGTTTATTATCCACCTCGTCCTACTCCAGACTTGTAACAATCCTGGTCTCTCACAGCAATTCTGAGATTAAGGACTTCTCTGAAGATCTCGAGACCAGGAGTTGCTTCTAGCAAATGTTTCTCCTACCAATTCTTGACACATGATAATGTCAGTAAATTCATCCCATTGGGGGAAAACCAAAGCATAGCAGAGGTGGTTGGAGGGCCTCTTCAGCTCACCTGGCCCACCAGCTCCTCCCAACGTGTAAAACCCTGCCTTTTCCCGCAGCATCTTCATTCCTACAAAGGCATTTATTCTCTGCCCAAAAGTAGGGCATAGTACACCAGGAACAGTGTTATGAAAGAGCTCATAATTTAAAATCTGGATATTTGCTTTCAAGTCCTGATTTTTGTAAAGTACTGGGCTGTTTCTAAGAGGCTGAGACTTTCTGGCTGTTCACCAAACTCCGTTTCTTCTTTCTCCAGACAGACAATTTTATCACAGCCCTCAGCTTGCCTTGTTGTTAGGCATGGCCATGGCATTCAATTTTGGTCAATGGGACATGAAGTGAAGTGAAGGGTATCGCCTCCAAGACTGGTCCTAGACCTCTCCCTTGCAATGGCCTCACTCTGGAGAAATCTTAGAAGTCACATGTTAAACACTTCACTGTCTCTATCAACTCAGATCCCCAAAAGACTGCATGGAGCATTTCCTCCCTTCATCTTTGCCTCATTGTTGGCTAACTTTACTGAGGGAGAAATCATTGACCTTTAGGTGAAGCCACTGAAATTTGGGGACTGTATTGGTTATAGTCATTAGCTTTATCTTAATAAAAGTTAGAGAATGCATTTGAATATTATATACTACCACCACTCTTGATAATAGCTATTATCATAGCCCACTTGGGCTTCCCAGATGGCTCAGTGGTAAAGAACCCGTCTGCCATTGCAGAAGACGCAGGTGATGTGGGTTCGATCCCTGGGACAGGAAGATCCCTTGGAGGAGGAAACAGTAACCCACTCCTGTATTCTTGCCTGGAAAATCTCATGGGCAGAGGTGCCTGGTGGGCTACAGTCCATGGGGTTGCAAAGCGTCAGACATGACCGAGCAGGCATGCTCTGTCCCTTTACTGTAAGCTGGGCACTGTGCTAAGGACCATTCATCCTGACCCAGGTGGCAGCTTCACAGGGGAAGAGAACAAGGTGAGGTCATGTGGACCAGACCTTTAGTCCAGCATGGTCAGCGATTCTGGGCCAGTTTGCTCACCGTGTGCCCCATCATTTCTAGCAAATAGAAGGAAGTGCAAGGGGTTGGAGAATGCATATGGGGAGCCGAAACAAAAGAAAAGTCCATGAGCAGTCTCTTGGTACGGTCCTTAGGTTGACAACTTGGTAACAGCGTGAAAACAAATTAAGCCAAAGAAACACCTCCCCTGAGATGCTTCATTACTTTCCCCACCTAGGTATGAATGCCATTAAGGCAAATTATTGCCTCTCAAATACTTTTAGCTCGATGCCCATTTCCGTCTGCTTTTGCCTTAGAGGTACATGTTTTCAGCTAAGTAATAGGACATACAAATTAAGTGCAATTTCAAATTTAAACCTGTACAAGTGTCACTTACTAAGTCCCCGCTGATAGTCCCATGGGGCTGCCCATAGCATTGTTGGGAAGTATATTACTGTACTTGGTTCCCATTATTTAGTCCAAGAGATTCTTATTAAAATAAAAGTTGGCAATAAGGTTAATATTTTATATACTGCACAACCACGGTGAATGTTTGGGCCCTAATAAATAGATCTATTTTTCCCATCTTTGTTCTCATTTATGTTATTTTTTATTTTATTGTTTTCAAACTGTCATATACACATAAATACCCACCTATGACATTTCAAGATTGAAGGTAGCATGTACACAAGTGTTTAAAAATTTTAAATGGTTATAAGAAATGTTGGCACACTCAGGAGTCCAGAATTCTGGATGGATGCTGAGCCACCAAGAACCTGGTGCTATGGTCTTATCCTGGATCTAGGTACCAGCCTGGGTCATAAGCTGAGACCCAGTGGATCTTCATCAGTTGACACTGCTTCTTGAGACTACTTTCTCTTGTCTTGCTTTTCTTCCCATCTTGGCCACCTGAGTGTTGGATGGCCTCTGGTTCTGGTTGCCTCCCGTTTCACTCGGCATTTCTAGACCGTGAGCTCCTTCACGGGAGGGACAGTGCTGACTTGAGTTTACTTTCCAGCAGTTCTGCAGTGGGTGCAGAGTAGGCGCTCAGTACACAGCGCATTGTTGACATTGGCTTGGGTTTGACACTGTTAACTTCGACATTGGGTTTAGGAACTCTCTGGCTGACCAAGGACCCTGGCTTTTGCAATCAACTGATTCTTACAGCTTCCCTTTTCTCTCCCATCACACAATTACACAGCCCTTGGGCACACTTCCTGGCACAATCTGTGCTTACTATTGGATATCTACTTCTGTTCCTCTGCTAAATGTACTTCATGTAAATTTTCTTAAAATAAACTTTGCAAGAAGACTCTGGCCCTGTAAAAAACGAACATTTGAGTGACGCACTCACACAATATATTATTACTTTAGATAAATCACTTAACATCCATACTATTTTCTCTTCTGGAAAATGAAGGGATTGCATTAAGTAACAGAACTTGTCTCTTTTGTTTCTTGATTCTCTTTTGTAAAGATTTTTCTGATGTGAATCATTTTCAAAGTCTTTACTGAATTTGTTACAATGTTGCTTCTGCTGTTTATGTTCTGTTTTTTTGGGCTCAAGGCATAAGGGATCTTAGCTCCCTGACAAGGGATGGAAACTGTGCCCCCTGCATTGGAAGCAAAGTCTTAACCACTGGACCACCAGGGAAGTCCCTTGATTCTCTATGTCTGATTCTATAAGGATCAGGGGCTGGATACTATTAATATTAAAGCAAACAAAATTCAGATAGCAAAATTTATGGACTTCCTGACCACTATGGTTGTATATTTAACGCTGCAGTACCATATTTGGATGTAATCTTTAAGATTACAAAATTATTTCCTTGCAAAGGACCTGTCTTCCAGCTGAAGGAGGCATGTGGCAGTCTTGGAAAGCAAAGCACTCACTCATAACCACTGAGGAGGCTCAGAAAATGTTTACAAGGATATTGGAAAGCCACAGGGTTCTGGGTTTACCAGAGAGTGTGGCAGGAGCAGAATGAGAAAAATGAAACAAAACAGCAACCCATTCATTCATTCATTCGAAACTGCTTGTTGGAAATCTGCTGTATGCTGTGGATGCTTCTGCCATCAAGCTCAGCTCAGAATCTCTAGAAAATAAAGCAGAAAAATTAAGTGAAAATCTACCACCAGCTATTTCAGTATGTTTGTATGAGGGAGGAGGTGCAGTGTTAAACACGTTTTCTCTCGCCGTGCATACAACTATTTTACACTTTCAAGGACGGCGGGCACACATATAGGCCTTTTACTCTTCTCTTTCTACATTTATAACAAAAGCTTTGTCATGTTCTAGAAGAACTTTCTCCATTTTCATTTCACTGTACTGAATTTAATTATTCTCTCTGTAATTTGGTTGTTTAGATATTCCTTATTTCCCTTGTTTTATTGCAAATGATTCTTCCATGAAAATCTTTGTGAATGTAACTTTTTAAAAGTTTATTTCTTTTGAATAAGTAGTCCTAAATATTAAAGTATTGGAGTCATTTTTTCTATTTAAATATATATCAATTTTAGGAAATCTTGGTTAACACTTCTCCTTATAAGACAAAAATAATCACCTAAGATTTTGCAACTTTTTTCTTTCTTCTATATATTCTTATTAGGTTCCCAGTAATTTGTCAAGGATTGGGTGATGCTGCTCTGCTAGCATGACATCTTCTGCTGTGTGGTTGTAATTCCTTATTTAAATGGACTCAATGTACACTTCCAGTTGCTTTATTTAAGTTTCCCTTTTCCTGAATATATTGTTTGATTCCTTTTTTTGCCTCAGTGAATTTTATCATTGAGTTTCTCAAAGGCACTCTCTAATCCTATCTTCCCTCATGTTTTCCATGTTTGAGAATGCTTCATACATTTAATGCTACGCATATGCCTATGGCTGACAGTAACTAAATGCATTGTTATGGGATTCTAGTTAACAAGTCATGTTAATGAGAGATAATGAAGAAGACGGGGGTCAGGTAACGGCATCATGATTAAGATCTCAGACTTTGAAAGAAAAGACATTTCCCCAGAACTCTGACTGTGCCACTTAGCTGGCTCTGTGAACTTGAGTAAATAATCTAGCAACGTTAAGCCTCAAGGGTCTCATCTGGAAAATGGGGCTGATCATAGACCCTGCGACTTGCTCAGGTGACTGCGAGGGTTGGATGAGATACTACATATATGACACTTAGTGTTTGGCACATGATGAACAGTGAATAATAATGGTGATAACATTTTCAAGTAAGCTTCCTTTTAAAAGTTATCTAGTATTAGTAGTTTGTTAGTGTTGTTACTGTGATTGAATTCAAATATCATTTTTTTCTGAGCTTTCTCTATGTGCTGGACAGTGAATTAGGTGCTGGAGATTCAAAGGAATGTAAAATAAGATCTCCTAGAATTGCCTGGCTGTCCATCAGTTAGGACTCTGAGTTTTCACTGCCAAGGAACTAGGGTCAATCCCTGATAGGGGAATTAAGATCCCACAAGCCACCTCATGGCCCTATATACACATATAAGGTCTGTCCTTTTCCCCAGAGATTCATTATTCTGAGAAGATAAAATATGACCATTTATAAGTTTGAGTATGGGAGTATGAGAGTCCTATTCACAGTCACCTTTTTGTATTTAAGTTTTTTATTCTGCGCCTTTTGACTCCAGTGATGAAAAGAGGAAAAATAGCAGTGACATGGCCCCAGCATTGACATTACTCATGTCTCTCTCTGCACTGTGCTGCTTAAGGTTGGAACTTGGAAAGGACGAAAGTTTAGAGCCAAGGTTTTCACGCAAAACAAAAGCAAACATGAACCCCAAATATAAACACTTCCTGCAGAGTGTTTTTGCACCAATCTTTGCACAAAAGACTGCACACAAACTCCTCAAGCTTTGGGGGATGCTTGGAAGTCATGGAAACAAGCTTTGCAAAGCTCTCAAATGCTGCCTTCTGGAATACGTGTGAAATGGTTCATTTCCATAATGGGGCAGGTAAAATTCTATTAATTTAGATTTTACTGAAGCATGACATTTTGTGAACTCACTGACCTTTGTGAACTCACTGACCTTTGTGAATTCACTGACCTTTGTGAAAAGGAACCCTAGTGAAGCTAGCACCACCCCAGGGAGTATATAGCGATCAGCACGTGAGCTGGGAAAGAGAGCAGGGAGTATGTCCCCTCAGGAGAAGCAGGGAAAGAGCTGGGTTTCTGGGGTTTCAAAGTGGTACGCTTGAGCCCAGTCCTAAGGAACATCATAGAAAAGAGACTCAAAGAAAGTACATCACCTAGAAACCCTAAGTGATCTTCTTGACCCTGAAATCAGGTCCTCAGTCCTGAGATGAGTTGAGAGTCTGCGGGATGAGAGTCTGCAGGCTGTATGGGGTTGTCCTGCCATGTGGGTTTGTCCTCTCCATCAGAGAGGGCTAAGGATTAGGAGGTGAACACCCAGAACACAAAGGTTATTTGACTGAGCTCTCAGCTCTCAAAAGAACAAGTTCCATACCTCCAGGAGGTGTGCCAGCATGGAAGCTATGCAGACAGGGAAGTGCTGGTGGGAAAGATGAACATCATTTCCAAGAAATCCTGGAACACCATTTCTAAACCTGATCTGTGCAGCTGGCTTGGGCTTCAGCAGTATCAGTGAGGTCCAGCTCCAAATACAGAGCTCCGTCCACATCCCAAGTCACTTCGTATGTTTGATGGATGTCCTATGAGAGATTCTTTTCCACTTGTGCCCTGAGAAATGACAATGCTCAAAGGTATTATCTGGTATTAATATCTGTGGTCATGGGACTTTGTGGAGGGCCCAGTATACAATGGCAACCCACTCCAGTATTCTTGCCTGGAGAAGCCCATGGACAGAGGAGCCTGATGGGCTACAGTCCATGGGGTCGCAAAGAGTCAGACACAACTGAGCAACTGAGCACACAATATACAATAAGTAGTTACGTAAATATTTCACCCACTAATGAGTGCATAAATAATTTAAATAATACGAGCATTAGTTGGGAAATTCTTTGCTCATTTCAGGCATATATTTTTAATTTGGAGAGAAGCAGCAAATGGAAAAATTGTCTAGAAAAACCTTCAGTTCTGAGCTAGTAACCCCTCACTCTTGTCCACGAATGGAATCCAGCTCTCATCTCCCAATAGGAATGCAGATGGAATAAAATTAGCATATTTAAAAACCTGCATCGCCATGGGGGTGTCTGTCTATATAATGATACCTCTCATCATCTCCTGAGTTCAGAGTCACTCTCTTTGCTGCCTGTTTTGTCTCCTTTGGTTGCTGCCCTTGAAACTAAGGCACAATCAAGGTGCTTGATGAAGCCAAATGCTTCACTGATCTAAACAAAAGGCAGTTGGGAGACGTCTGGTTGGCATGGGGAGGGGGAGGGATCCGTGGAGAGACATGTCATATCATTCCTTCCACTTTTTCTTTAAAAAATAAAAAATTCTTGGTTGGGGGAGCTGTGTGTGGGTGAAGGGGACTTTTTTTTTTCTTCTGGAGATGATTTTTCTTCTTCTTTTTTTTTCCCAAGGACCAGGGTCAGGAAGAATCCACCCCAAGGGTAGTTGGAGGGAAGAAAAATAACAAGGCACACGAGCGTCTGGGGACCACAACATTGCTCACATCCTCTATAATCATCAGTGCATGGCTTGACTGTCTCGGTAATTTACATAATACCATCCTGACACCTTCACTTCAGTTATCCATCACTACTGCAGTGGAGTTTTCCTTCCTGGCTCACGCTTGCTTGCTTTCTGTCTCTGCCTTGGTCTCTCTCCCATCTCCCTTTTTTTTCTGCTTCTTCTTCCCCCTCTCCTCTTGTCCTTTTGCATGTTGTTTACACTTCTCTTTCTCCCTCTCTCCATGTGTGCTGGTGTTTATTGGGTCAAGCAAAAAAGAAAGGGGAAGAAAAGGTAGATTTTACATAATTTCTGTCCTTTTTGTTCAACTCACAGACATTCAATAAGTGATGAAGCACCAAGTCAATGAAGATGGGAAATATGCAGAAGAGAGCTCCCTTTTTCGATAATAAATAGTATCACTGGGGTGGGAGGAAAGGAGTTATTTTAATAAATTTAAACATGGACATTGTGGGGGAAAGGAGGTCTTCAGATTATACATTGTTTTGAACATAAATCAGTTTACACTTTGCATTGAACAGAAATTTGCAAATAGAGAAAAATTGGACACTGAGTATTCAATTCATCTTTCAGTATAACCCAAAGAGTCCATAAATAAATGAGTCCAAGACTCACACATACCTAGGGATATGATCAAGGTACTGGGTTGATGATTTTCCTGAAAATATTTCAGTTGGTTGTATCTGTATGGTTGAGCCAAAAGAAAGTGGAAAAATAATTGGAGAGATCAATCATATGCCCCCCATACTACATTTTAAGAAAAATAAGTGGATGGAAAATTACTTAAAAATACGTAACAAAACTGTTGCACAGAACACATATTTTGTGATCTCAGTAATACACAGAGAAAAGTATTATGCAGTGTTTGACAAAGAATGAATGCCAAGGTCACTAGGGATGGAAGGGCTGTTTATATGTATCTGGGTTTTAAAGAAGAAAATTAGTGAATTGAATTGGCTCTAATGGTTTTTCATAAACTTTATGTTCTCTTTTTAAAAATACCTATTCTACCCCACCTCTCTCCCTTATTCTTCTTCATATCTTTTGTTTTATTCTAGAATAGACCGTGTAAATAAATGGAACTCATAGAAAAACAGTATCAGGTCTCAACCCCTGTTCCTTGAAAGGCAAGCCCAATGTTGAAGCCCTGCCTGTAAGACTTTTTACATAGAAATACTGATGCTTAGATCCCCACCAAGGCACCTGGAATCAGAGTTTTCAAATTCAGAGCAGCCACTATAATTCCTACATTTCTAATAGCAAGTTCTCTATACGTTCCTTTCAGTTTGCCAATTAAATGTTCCCCAAGTTCTTCTGGAGTTGTGTAGACTCTTTTCTCTTGGTTTGATGCCCTTAGCGCAGTCTCTGATAGCTTTTTTAATGTAAAAAGGTAAATCATTAACATAGGCCTTGCACTTATTCACAGGGACTTGTGGCTACCCATACCAGATATTGTGCTAAGAATTTCATTATCTCACATGTCTTCACAACTCTGCATGTAAGAACTATTATTCTGTCTGTTATACAGATGAGTACATTAAGACTGGAGGCAGTAACTTGCCCAAGGTCACATAGCCGGGAGGATGCAAGGCAAGGTTTGTAAGCAGAGAACAGAAGGACAGGGCACAGCGTCGGCATCAGCAAGTGATGCCTGGCTGAGGGCATCTATGCTCTTCTAGTCTTGAGGATTTTGCTGTGAGAAACCATTGCTAACAAATTAAAAACTGAAGACCAGAAGCATCAAGGAGTAAATTTGCCTGTGATCAGTGGACAGACTAGCTTGGGAGGGAGCTTTTTGAGTCAGGGTTGAATTTATTTCCTTTGTCTTTTCAGTTCTTGAAACTGGGTTTGGATCGCCTTACTGGAACTCAGCAGATATTCACTAAAGTGAATCTTATCTTAAAAAACAAAGAATCCTACTAAAGTTTGGCCTGTGCTGGGAAGGATGGACACAGGTGGGTTTCCTGCAGGGTCCTGGCCCCAGCCCACTGGCTCTGTTGACCTGCACTTGGCTCTAGTGTATCTGTGCACAAACCCTACTTGCTCCTTCCTGTTGCCTTTTGTTATAACGATGGTAAAGAATCCACCCAGTTCTTGGGTTTTTTCTTTGCCATTTTATTTATTTTTTTTAATCAAAGGATAATTGCTTTACAGAATTTTGTGGTTTTCTGTCAAACATCAATAAGAATCAGCCATAGGTACACCCATGCCCCTCCCTCCTGAACCTTCCTCCCATCTTCCTCCCCATCCCACCCTTCTAGATTGTCACAGAGCCCCTATTTGAGTTCCCTGAGTCATAAAGAATCACCCAGTTCTTTATCTCATTAGCCAACTTGGCCATTTTTAATGAAAGGGAAACTGGGTGCTGTGGCAAAAAAATTGTAACCATTTGTTGTATTGAACTCAGATGGAAATGCCTCTATCTCCATCACCGGTCAGGATGATGCTACAAACAGAGGTTGTGCCTTAGTCTTAGCGTCTCCCTCCTGAGCAGAGTTCTTGCACAGAGGAGTAATTCAGGCTTCAGAACAGTACTGGCCATGGAGAATGGCAGCCCTGTCTGTTCTTCCTTTCCTTGAAGCCCAGGATCTGGAAGAACATGTGGCACTTGGAAGAACACAGTTAGTACTTGCAAAATTAGTGGATAAGTGAGCAAAGGCATGGAATGTGTTAATATTTCCAAATGCGACCTCACCGGTAGAATTCCAACTGGATAGGTCTCTCAAGTACTGAAGAATTGATGCTTTCAAATTGTAGTGCTGGAGAAGACTCGTGAGAGTCGCTTGGACAGAAAGGAGATCAAATCAGTCAATCCTAAAGGAAATCAACTCTAAATGTTTATTGGAAGGACTGATGCTGAAACTGAAGCTCCAATACTTTGGCCACCTGATGTGAAGAACTGACTCATTGGAAAAGACCCTGATGCTGAGATAGACTGAGGGCAGGAGGAGAATGGGACGACAGAGGATGAGATGGTTGGATGGAATCATCAACTCAATGGACATGAGTTTGAACAAAATCCAGGAGATGGTGAAGGACAGGGAAGACTGACGTGCTTCATCCCATGGGGTCACAAAGGGTCAGACACAACTTAAGGACTGAACAACAGGTCTCCCAAGGGGTCCCTCTAGAGAAAACTGGCTCCAAAGAACAATGGCATTATACTCATAATCCCTGTCTTCTCAATGGGTAGGGCTTTATATTTCTGCCTACACACCCAGATGACAGACACCTCAGATAAAGCAGAATTGATAATGCAATAAGAAGAAAATATGTGCTAGAAAGTCTGGGAGAACCACAGCTCACCTAAAGGGAAGTTTTCACCAGAAGCACTTGTACTAACTCCATAGAAAATCCTGACACTTCATCATTTCTCTAGAAGCTTCCATCACACCAGTATCAATTTATGTCCTCCTGTTATAAGCTTTCACAGCACCCCGTGTTATTTTTCCACACCACTGTCCACTTGAATTGCTTTTGTATTCATGTATCTTTTCATTTATTCATTCAGCAAACATTTCTTGGATATTACCAGCATTTCAAGGGTCTGCACTAGATATCTTGCCAGATGTGATGCTAGAGTCTGATTATTACCTGTTGCCCTGAGTAAAATGTGAGGTCAGTGGGATCAAGGATCATAAATATGCTTTGTCTTTATTGCATCCCCACTAGCACCTGCTACACGGTATGTCTTTGATGGATATTTTGGTGAAGAAGCTCATGAATGAATGATCCAGTGTTGGGCACTGTGGATCCAACAGTGAGTCTGAAACGGCCCCTACCTTGCCCTAGAGGGGCTCACACTCTGTAAAGTAGCCCTTATTCTTAAGTCATAGTACATCAGACTGCGGCAAGGCACCTTGTGTCAATGTAGAGACAGCCATCAACGTGTAGCTAACGAGTCACTGGGAGTCAGAGATCATGTCAAACTCGTCTCTGAACTCCCTACAGCACCTTCCAGGACAGGGCCCCAGTGGGCATCTGGGAAGTGCCAGTGAATAGGATATTTGCATGGAGCCTTCTAGTCTACTCAAAGTCAGAGCCCCCAGGGCTGAATGTAACCATGTTGATTGAGGACAGCAGCAAGATAAAAGTGAAGTCGCCATGAACTGAGCCCTTAGCCTGTATCAGGAGCAAGCCAAACACTGTTCAGGTCTACCATTTAGCCCTGACTATGCGGAGGGACTGCATTCTCATGTTTTCATTCTGTAGGATCAGACACTTTCTCTGGCTAAGACACATTTGCCAGGGCTAAACAGCTCTGAGCAGCAGACCCAGCATCCAGATCCAAGTTTCTCTATTACTAGAGCTTGTGATCAGAGCCATTCAAAGATGTTGGTCCTTCACACACAGGCTGACGGGTCACTGCATCAGGGGTGACCTCCTGCTGTCCAGTCATCTTCCTGATCAGGTCAAATCCAAGTAGTGGCATTTGTAAGAGTTTCAAAATCTGCACCCTGTCTTTGGCATTACATGCTATCTGGGTAGCACTTTTGAAATGCCTTTATCTTCACAACTATTTGGCATTGGCTATAAAGCTCCCTGAAGGAATGTTCATGATGTAATTGTGCACAGAATATTTCTTTTTCCCCTAATAAGTCTATAAAGCTAGGCAGAATCCACTTGGAATTTACATGCAGGAAAGAAATCTTATCAAACAACTAATATTGTGCTTCTGTCAATGAGAGTTGTATTGGATTCTATTAGCACTTGATTAAACTACATTGATGGAAATACTCACTCCTAACCCAAGACCCTGGAACACACACACTGAAAAGAAAAAGAGACAGAAAGAAGGAGGGAAAATCAGAAGTCATTTGAGCATTTATGGCAAGTGCCTTCTCTTTCCACAAGGTTAGGTTTAGGTATTGCTTTTCAAACCTACAATCTTCAAATTAAAAACAAACAAACAAACAAACAAAAAACCAACCTGCAGGCCTCTAGCTTTTCACAGTAGCTTTATTTTTATTTATTTTTTTGGTTATGAAGTTACTTTGTTAAGATTGGAGTTTATGCTATAAATTGAATTAAGGCGCAAATATATACAGTTCATTTTGTCTTTTAGCACTGCCTCCCTCTTACTTTCTCTTGTGATAAAGAAAACCATTAGCTCCTGTCAGAATCACAGGGAAGGAGATCATTTTTATTGAAATAAGAAGGAAATGATAGTGTCAGGCACTGAGTCCGAGAGATAAAATATTACATCTAATAAACAGGCTACATATGGGATTCGACAAGGGGTCCTTGAATTACAGAACAACAGAAGCTTCAGAAAAACAATAACATTAATATTGAAAAATAATGACTAACACTTCCATCTTGGAGGAAACCTGCATTTTAATCAACAGGAGGGAAATTCAGGAAGCTCTGAGAAAGCAACTTAACAATACCCAGAGTATGGAAACATGAGTGAAAATGAGCCAATAAAATGGCACACATGGATGTCCAAGGCAATCAAGGATTCAGAAAAAAATCAAGAGACTTAAAGAGGTAGATGGTATTCAAAATATGGCAGAGAAACTCATTGAGGTACAGACGGGAGAGTCTAAATTAGTAAGTAGTTTCGCTGGTGGCTCAGACAGTAAAGAATTCGAGGGCGATGCAGGAGACCCAGGTTCAATCCCTGGATTGAGAAGATGCCCCTGGAGAAGGGAATGGCAACTTACTGCAGTGTTCTTGACTGGAGAATCCCATGGACAGAGAAGCCTGGCGGGTTACAGTCCATGGGGTTGCAAATAGTCGGACACAATACAACTGTCTGGTGTATTAGTGAAAAGAATTCCAGATCTGTGCTCTGTGGCATAGAGGCCATGACTCATGAGTGACATCTGTTTTAGAGGTGGATGGGGTGGAGGGTGAAGGGGCAGAGATTGCTGGCATACTACCCTGCATTTGCCATCATTAATCCCGATCAACAATCCTCAGAATTCCCCCAGGGCACAGGTGGCAATGTCTGCAGACGTGTACCTGTGAGGGTTTGTGGATGTCTCTGGTGTGTAGTGGGTAGAGACCAGGGATGCTGTTCAACATCCTACCATGTCCAGGTAAACCCTCACAACAAATAATGATATGAACAATAGTAATTATTTGTGTTATTATTGTTTGCTCCAAAGGTCAATAGTGCCATATCAATAGATAAAAATGTACTTTTCCCATTTCCCAATCAAAAGAACCCCATAGACTTATAACTAAGCCCACATCCAGTGCTCTTATGGACACACTTTCCCGGGAAACCTCTTTCCCTTCATACCCAGCTTCCAGGACAGGATGGCATGATTCACTCAAGACCATATTTGTTCCCTCCCAGGACCTAGCTCTTCACCTGACTTGTCAGAATTCTTAAAACAGAAACTGAGTATTATTAGACACAATATCAAAAATGACAATATTCAATGGACAATTATGATAGCTACTACTTATTGAGAGCTTATGTGTGAGAAGCAGGAGTCAACACTTTTCACAGATTGTCTTTCATTAAGCGGACAGACCTGCCATGAGAGATCATCACCCCCAAATTACAAATGGGGGCATTAACAGAAGGGAGTCAAGCTTGCAAGCCAGAGAGCTGGGATCAGTGCAATTCTGGCTGACCCCAAAGCTTGATCTGTTTTGGCTTAGCTCAGGGCTTCTCAGCCTTGGGATTAGCCACACTTGTTGTGGGTAGTGAGGCGGGGGGAGTCCTGTGCCTTGGAGGATGTTTCTCAGTCTCTACTCTTGAAATGTCAGAAACATCCTCCTGCCCCGTCATGACATCCAAAACTGTCTCCAACCAAAACTGTCTTTTGACATGACCAAATATCCCTTAGAAGTCATACTTGCCCTCACCTAGAGAAAATGTGTTTAGGGTTTTAGCTTGAAACACTACAGATGCCCCAGAAGGGTAGTAAATGGTTCACTGGTCACTATAAAGTTGGAAAAAAAAAAAAGAAAACAAATTGGCTCAGTGGTAAAGAGTCTGCCTGCCAACGCAGAATACATGGGTTCGATCCCTGGGTCAGGAAGATTCCCTCAGTAGGAAATGGCAACCCACTCTGGTATTCTTGCCTGGGAAATCTCACAGACAGAGGAGACTGGTGGGTTACAGTCCATGGGGTTGCAAAAGAGTTAGATGTGACTTCACGTCAAGCAGTAACAAAAACAAGAATAGAGTTAAAAGAAAAAGAAGACAAGTTCCATTTGGGTTTTCCTCTTTCTCTGATATTTGAAATTCATCTACTTTATTGGTGATTACATGAATTTGAGACTTTTTGGCTATTGATTATTTGTTTTCAAGAAAATTAATTGTGAAAAATCCCATAAGTGTCAAATTCAAGCCTTTGTCCCAACATAGCCTGGGTTGTAATTTCCTGCCTTGTCTTTTGGACATAATTGCTTGGTGCATTTAAGTACAGTAACTATAGGAAAACTTCATCATTTACTGAGCAGCTACTATGTGACTAGTTCTATGCTTCCCATTTGATTGTCTGTGACCCTGCTGTGCAGAAATCCTCATTCATGTTTTTCAGGGAGTGAAGTGGGACCAAAGGCTAAGGAGTCCTCTCCTGGATACACAGCCTGTGGGAGGGAGGAGGTCTTTGAACCCAAACCCAGGTCACTGTATCTACCTCATTTTCTCTCCAATCTCTTGCCTGTGATGTGATTTAACTGCTAAATCATGTTGAACTCTGCGACCCCATGGACTGTTACCCACTAGCCTTATCTGTTCATGGGATTTCCCAGGGAAGAATACCGGAGTGGCTTGTCATTTCCTACTCCAGGAGCTCTTCCCACCCAGGGATCGAATCTGCATCTCTCGCATCTCCTGCATTGGCAGACAGATTCTTTACCACTGTATCACCTGAGAAGCCCCTATGGCCGTGATACGTATCCATACTTTTTTTTTTTTGCCTCTTTCTCTCTAATTAGAAAATCGTTAAAATTTTGATCATTGTTGAGAACAAGCAATGAATAAGTGAGAGTTTCTATGCTTTACCCCCTACTTTTGTGTCTGCTTGAATATTTCCATAATACAAAATTAAAAAAAAAAGCCTCTTTCCTACCTCCCCACATAAAATAGAATCACTCATCTCATATTTTATGTGACGCTAGGGGCCTAAGTACTGATTTCCAGTTACCTGTATTCATTTCTAATCCAAACTCACAAGTTGTCTTTTCTTGTTTGGAAACTCTGGAGTTTTGCAGAAGGGCTTAGACAGCTCAGCGAGCTATAAACCTCCCGAAAGTGCTTGTTGGAGAGTTATCTTCCACCGTGGCCTTTCTGACACCTGTTCCTAGCCTCCCCAAGTGACCTGGACCTAGACTGGGTGGCCTGATGCTCACCGCCCAGTGCTCTGTCTTCCTTACACTCAGTGGCTGGGTTGGCCACGGAGCTGGAGGGCAAATAACAGGCCCTTGCAGCAACATGGATGGGCCTGGAGATGGTCATACTGAGTGAAGTCAGCCAGACAGAGGAAGGCACATATCATATACCACTTATTTGTGGAATCTAAAAAAATGATAAAAAAGAACGGATATATAAAACAGAAACAGACCCACAGACACAGAAAACAAACTTAGAAATGGGGAAAGGATGGGGGAGAGATGAATTAATAGTTTGGGATTAACAGATACACTCTGCTATATATACAAAGGATAAACAACAAGATCCTGCTGTATAGCTCAAGGAACTATACTCAGTATTTTACAATAACCCGTAAGGAGAAAACATCTGAAAAAGAATATATATGTGTGTGTGTGTATAATTGAATCACATTGCTATATATCTGAAACTAACACAGCATTTAAATCAACTATGTGTGTGTATACTCAGTCACTCAGTTGTATCTGACTTTACAGCCCCATGGATTACAGCTCACCAGGCTCTTCTGTCCGTGGCATTTCTCAGGCAAGAAGAATACTGGAGTGTGTTGCTATTTCCTCCTCCAGAGGGTCTTCCCTATCCAGGGATTGAATCCGCATCTCCTGCATTGGCAGAAGGATTCTTTACCACTGAGTCACCTGGGAAGCCCCACAATCAACTGTACTTCAACTTACAAAACAGAAAAATAGAAGACAAATAAAGAACCAAAGACAAACGTACAGCAACAATGATAACAAAACAAAGAAAAGCAGAAACAGCACAGTGTAAGGAAAGATTTCAAAGGAGACTGGCAGACAGAATGCCTTTACTTTTCTCTTCTGTTCATTATTTAAGCTCTGGGAAAGGGGAAATGGAGTAGAGGAGGGGAGACAGGAGAGTGTCTCTGTCCTAAAAGCAGTCTAGAGGCACCCCCTGGGGAACAAGTCCTGTGACCTCCTTGGGTGAAGAAACATAAGGAATTTCTAGTTTTTCTCCATCAAAATTAAAGCAGGGGTATTGGATTGACCTCTTAGATCCAAGTTTTACCATGAATTCCATAAGTACAGCCCTCATCACCACCAGTGGGTTAAACAGACATTTTGGGATGTCTTTCTAGCTTGTTTGGAAGATGAGAAAGCATTGTTTGAAGCTGCTTTGAGAAGATGGAACCTGATCCATTACTTTTTCTCTCTTTCCACCCAGTATCTCCTTGCTAGGACTCACATATGTGAAATTTCATTGAGAAGAAGCAAGGATCTAAATGTGACCTCTCCATCAGTGGAGCTGAGGTTCTCTGGGGCAGGACATTATCTTAGTTCATTCAGACCGATCTACCAAAGTACCACTGGCTGGGTGGCTTATAAACAACAGAAGTTCTGGAGGCTAGAAATCTGATCAGCATGTCAGCAGGATTGGGTTTTAGTGAGAGCCCTCTTCCTGGTTGCAGACTGACTGTTTCTCCTTGTTTCCTTACATGGTGAAAAGAGTGATCTTTCTGTGAACCCTTCACAAGGCCTCTAATCCCATTTGTGGGAGTGTAACCCTTAATACTTTGGCCACCTCATGTGAAGAGTTGACTCATTGGAAAAGACTCTGATGCTGGGAGGGATTGGGGACAGGAGGAGAAGGGGACGAGAGAGGATGAGATGGCTGGATGGCATCACTGACTCGATGGACATGAGTCTGGGTGAACTCCGGGAGTTGGTGATGGACAGGCAGGCCTGGTGTGCTGCGATTCATGGGGTTGCAGAGAGTCAGACACGACTGAGCGACTGAACTGAACTGAACTGAACCCTTAATGCCCTAATCACCCTTCAAAGACCATGCCTCCTAATACTACCACAGTGGGGTTTAGGATTGCAACATAAGAATTTTGGGGGACACAATCATTCAGTCCATTGGGGGTATATTCTGGGTGAACTCTCCAAATCATTTTTTTCATGTAGTATTTCAAAAAACATCCCTTGCTTCTACTGTGAAATATGTGACACTGTGCTGGGCACTGCAGGAACAGGAAGAAATACTGCTACTACCACAAGTGTCACTAATGACAACAGTAATCATGAACAAAAGCTTTGCTCTAATCACCCACAGAGGAGGGGGGCAGGTGGGGAGTCTGCTGGAAGCACAAAAAGCTATGAACGTATCACTGTCACAGGTCAAAGGTAGGACTGTGAGGAGAAGACCAAAGGCTATTTTGCAGAGGGAAACTAGATGCAGGGTGTTAGGTGAGTACGAGTTCAGTGGAGAGGTGGGGACTGGGGGAAAGAACATTCTTGTGGAGGGACTGACAGATGGTGGAAGGAGAGGCAGAGCTATAGGAAGCCACTGAAAGGATAAAGCTGGAAAAGAGGGCTGTCCTGGGCGTGGCTTTGTTTTTAACAATCTTATGGAGATTTAATTGGCATGCTGTTAAGCTGCACAGCGTTTAAGTGTGCCGTGGGATGAGTTTTGACAGCCTCCATGAACTATGCCCACAATCAAGATAATGGATGTAACCGTCATCCCCAAAGTTTCCTCCTTGTGCTTTTTAATCTCTGCCTCTGACCTCTCCCTTGGCTCCACCCTCAGGCACCTGCCAACACACTGTACTTTCGGTTACTTTCCTGATTTGTGACTGTTTTCTTTCACTCACCGTACTTCTGAGATTCATCCCCATCATTGAATGGGGAATCGCATTACTTTTCATGTCTGAGTTGGATTCCATTCTATGGATATGCCACGATTGGTTTACTCATTCACCACTAATGGATCTCAGAGATGCTTCCAGGTCTTAGCTATGACAAATGAAACTGCTCTAAACATTCTGTTCTTATATGGACATATCCTTTCCTTTCTCTTGGGTAACATATGTCTAGGTCATGTGATAGACATGTAGTTAACACTTTTTAAGATTCATATTTTAGAAACATTTATTATGATGATATCAGGATGTTCTTTTTTTTTCTGGCTATGTGGCATGTGGGAGCCCAGTTCCCCTACCAGGGATCGGACCCCAGCAACTCTGTAACACCTGTGAAGTCCCTGTGCATGTATGTGTTCAGTTGCTCAGTCGTGTCTGACTCTTTGTTACCTCCTAGACTATAATCCACCAGGGCCCTCTATCCATGGTATTTTTCAGGCAAGAATGCTGAAGTGGGCTGGCATTTCCTTCTCCAGGGGATCTTCTCAACCCAGGGGTCTAACATGCATCTCTTGTATCTCCTGCATTGGCAGGCATGTTCTTTACCACTAGTGCTGCCTGGGAAGCCCAACCACGTGAGTGAGCTTTATTGAGTCCTCCTCCAGCTTGATGCCTATGACTTGGCCAACAGCTCAGAGGCAGCCTTGTAAGAGCTCCTCTCCTAACGGTTCAGTTAGGAGAAACACTAACTAAAACCACCCACCCTAACCAGGCAAGATAGTAGCCACTCACACGAGTTATCTTGACAGCAAGAGGTCCTGTTAATGAACTCAGAGCTAACAAGCTACTACAATCCAGAAGAATTCAGGAAAAGTGAAAAAGAGAGAGGAGACATGAGTCCATATGCCCTACCAACCTCCCAGAATCCTCCTCGCTGGAGTCCATCTTGGATGAGTGACGTGTGCACCCCCAGGAAGGACACTGAGTCAGAATGATTGGCCAGAGACAACCTGGAAACTAATCTCATCACCATGAAGCCTGAGACTTCGAGCCACAAGCAGAACAGTCCTCCTGCGGCCTTCCCTTACTGCTCTCGGCCCAGATGTCCCTTCGCAATTAAGTCTCTTGTTTTGTCAGCATGTATGTTTCCTTGGACAATTCTCTTCTGAGTGTTAGACAAGAGCCCACTCTCAGATCCTTAAAGGGGTCCCCCTTCCTGCCACAGAACATCCAGTTAAGTGTGCATGATTCCTGACCCTCAGAAATTATGCATGCGTTCATGCGTAGCTGCTTCAGTTGTGTCCGACTCTTTGTGACCCCATGGACTGCAGCCCACCAGCTTCCTCTGTCCATGGGATTCTCCAGGCAAGGATACTAGGGTGGGTTGCCCTGCCCTCCTCCAGGGGATCTTTCGGACGTTGGGAATCAAACTCTCTTCTGCCTGCATCTCCTGCATTGCAGGAGGATTCTTTACCTGTTGAGTCACCTTGGAAGCACCATGAGATAATAAATGTTGTTTCAAACTAAGTTTTGGATCAATTGCTATTGTGACTGTGAAGAACAAATACAGAATCGTTCCCTTTTTGGGTACATATATTAGACTGATTGAAGTCATTCTACAGCTCAATAACACTTGCTTCAATTTTTTTCCCACCAGTTTTCTCTGTGTTTCATTTTAGAAGCTGTGTATTGCTTGGCTTCAAATTTAGTCATATTATCTTCTGAAGTAACTAATCTTTTATTAATCCCACTCTGTACATTTTCTGATTTAGACATTATAGTTTTATATCATATTTTTTTAAAAGTTAAACCCCTTGTTTGAGATATAGTTGACATATTAAAAATTGTGTATATATATACTTTGCACAACTCAATACATTTGGAAATACCTATGCATCCATATTTTAACAACTATGACCAAAATCTGTGCTGCATCTATATCAATCACCTTTAAAATTTTCCTTTTGCTCTAATTATTATTATTATTTTAAATTTATAATAGAAGCACTTAATATAAGATCTATCTTCTTAGCAATATTTTAAGTACACCATATAGTACTATTAACTGTGGAACCATGCTGTCCAAAACATCTCTAAGAATTATTCATCTTGCACAACTGAAGCTTTGTTTCCTAAATTGAAGGGTAGATAGACATTGTAATTTTCACCTCTAGAAGTTTGATCTGGTCTTTTTCTTCTATCATATCTTCTGTGTCTCTACCGACCTTTTTGAATATAAAGAATGTAGTTTTAATAGCTGTTTTAATGTCCTCATCTACTAATTCTGTTATGCATGTAATTTTTATGATGAGTTTTGATGGATTAGTTTTTCTCATTATCACTTATATTTTCCTGCTTTTTTACATGCCTAGTCATTTTTTATTGAATGCTAGACATTGTGAATTTGGCTTTGTTGGGTACTGGATATTTTTGTATTTGAATAATTATTTTTAAACTTTGTTTTAGGACTTGGTTAAGTTACTTGAGAGAAGTTTGAGTCTTGAGCTTTATCAGGCTGCATTCAGAGCAGTGCTTAGTCTAGAGCTAATTCCCCCAGTTTTACTTGATGACTCAGATGGTAAAGAATTCACCTGCAGTGTGCAAGACCTGGGTTCAGTCCCTGGGTTGGAAGATCCCCCAGAGGAGGGCGTGGCAACCCACTCCAGTATTCTTACCTGGAGAATCCCCAGGGACAGAGGAGCCTGGCGGGCTATAATCCATGGGGTAGCAAAGAGTCGGACACAGCTGAGAGACTAAGCACATGCTGAGGTAAAACTGTTCTGAATTTCTAACTAATGCTCTGTGAATTACGAGTGTTCCACTCTGGCTGATAGAAACAGAAACTATCCCCGTAAGTTCCAAGAATTGGTCCGTCTAATCCTTTCGGATGTTTCTTTCCCTAGTCTTCTGTAGCTTCCTCACATGGCTATACTCTGCTCAAGGTCAGAAAGAGACCCTTCTCAGAATTTGTCTCTCTTTGTAGTTCTTACCTTTCTGCTACTGAGACCTGAAAACCCTAAGATCTTGGCCCCCTGGCCTCCCAGCTCAACTGCTTCAACTCAAGAAGACCCTTGGGTTCTTCCTCAACCCCATGTTCTGAAAACTCTGACCTGTAAATGCGTAAATCTCAGGGTTTACATTATTATTATTGTTGTTGCTGTTGTTAATGTATTTTTGGTCACACAGCATGTGGGATCTTAATTCCCTGACCAGGGATTGAACCCACAACCCCTACATTGGAAGTGCAGGGTCTTAACCACTGGACCACCAGGAAGGTACCAGGGTTCACCTTATTTATTGCCCATAGTTCAGGGGTCCCTGCCTTTTTTTTTTTTTTTTTTTGCCTCATGTTAATGTGCTTGAAAGTATTGTTTCATGTATTTTGTCTTTTTTTCTTTTCAGTTTTCTCATATGAGAAAATTAAATATGGTCTGTGTTATCCATGTTGTCAGGGAGTGGAGGTCTTTCCATGTGGTTTTTGAAGGATCTCTGATGCCTGCAGCAGAAACTAAGATGGTTAGGCTGCAGGCTGGACATCTTTGGAAGAATATTGGAAAGACTTCACAGGGGTGGGAGGGTTTTCATTAGGGTGGGAAAGTGAGACTAGAGAAGACTAAAGGGAATCTGGAGATGGTAGGAAGCTAGAACTCTTTTCTATGGTTGAATTTGTTAAACCCTGAGTGAGAAGTCAAAAGGGATTCTGAGACTTCTGACCTCATGACCTGGTGAGTCAGCCCCAGGTTAGGCAGGATTCTCAAGGAACTCCTCCAGTTTCTTTCTGGGACAAGCCATCAGTTCAGTTCCGTTCATTCACTCAGTCGTGTCTGACTCTTTGTGACCCCATGGACTGCAGCATGCTAGGCCTACCTGTCCATCATCAACTCCCAGAGTTTACTCAAACTCATGTCTGTGATGCCATCCAACCATCTCATCCTCTGTTGTCCCCCTCTCCTCCCACCTTCAATATTTCCCAACATCAGGGTCTTTTCAAATGAGTCAGTTCTTCGCATCAGGTGGCCAAAGTATTGGAGTTTCAGCTTCAGCATCAGTCCTTCCAATGAATATTCAGGACTGATTTCCTTTAGGATGGACTGGTTTGATCTCCTTGCTGTCCGAGGGACTCTCAAGAGTCTTTTTCAATGCCACAGTTCAAAAGCATCAATTCTTTGGCCCTCAGCTTGCAACCCACTCCAGTATTCTTGCTTGTTGAATCCCATGGATGGAGGAGCCTGGTGGGCTACAGTCCACGGGGTAGCAAAGAGTCAGACACGACTGAGTGACTTAACTTTCAACTAACTTTCTTTATAGTCCAACTCTCATATCCATACATAACTACTGGAAAAACTATAGCTTTGACTAGACAGACCTTTGTGGGCAAAGTAATGTCTCTTCTTTTTAATATGCTGTCTAGGTTGGTCATAACTTTTCTTCCAAGGAGCAAGCATCTTTTAATTTCATGGCTGCAGCCATAACTTCACTATTATTCTCCCATCTGCTTCCTAATCATGCCATAGAACATAATAAGGAAATGCTTTAAAATGGTATTGGAATGTGGTAAAGACATGAAGTCCTAAATGAATATTATCTCAAGTGGAAAAAAAAATGCACCCTTAACAATAGAGCTAATCAACACAGTCCCCTCCAAGAATTTAACAAGAATCTCTCTGTTTCTAGATAACCACTTCATCTTGACCATTGTTGGGGATTTTTTTGTTCCATAATTCATGTTCTCCTGCTATTATTCTTTCCAGAGACTTAATCTTATTTAAATTAAAAAATCACACACCTTATTAATTAAAACACCAGATGAGAGCAATTGATAATTCATGCAAAGGAAAGCAAACATCTTTTCTATAAATATTTCTCCTCTTGATTCTTTAGGTGCTTATTATTTAAGCTTTGGGAAACCACTTTATGCTCTAATTCAAAGCTGTAATTAATAATAACCACTTACATGTGCATAGCAGTTCACAGTATAGAAAGCTCTGCTTTTTTTTCCTTTTATTTAATTTCATCTTCTTAACCATCCCATGAAGTGAGAAGGGCAAGGATTAATCATCTCCCACATTATGAAAGAGGAAACCAAGGTTGTTCGAGGTGAAACACTTTGCCCAGGGTCACACAGAAGCCAACTCAGCACCAGACGCCAAACTCAGGAGTCCAATCATTCTATCACATCCTACACTTTTCTCACAACTGAAGAAGGGACATTTTTTTTCCTTTTTTTCCCCAATCGGAATCTAGGTCTTGACATAACTCTCTGCTGTTGAAACAGGTGAGGGGAATCTCTAACAACAGGAGAGTTTAGGGAAAGAAAACACTGCTGCTTTCAGATTCTGTGAATGACGGTTTGATGGCTACATCAATACAGCTTCAAAATCAAGGAGAAGAGAGTCAAACCATCTTGTCTCATGTGTTATTTGGTGTCATGAGAAGCAAATAAGAATAAATACATCTCAGTAGGTCTTGAATTAATTTTTGGTATAAAAGTCAGTCAATCTGGCTTTGATTCTATAAAAAATAATGTAGTTTTATTTGAAATAGCAAGACAATTTTTTTTCTTACTTTTAACACTTACCTTCAATTTACTCTTTACCAAGTGGTCCTAGAGAGTTTCTGAAATCAGCCAGGCTGATGGAGATTTTGGATTCAGACTCCAGACCCAACTCAGGCTCCAGTTCAACTCCCAAAACCTTTCCTTTCAACTAATGCCACAGAGAGCCCCTTTCTTCTGGACCACCTAAACCAAAGCCTCAAGACACTGGACCTAAAGTCCAATTGTTTTTCATGGAGTGGACACAGCTTTGTCCTTTACTAGGCACGGTGGACACAGTTCTTTGCCAGGCATGCTGTGCTATTGCATCGTGACCAGGTATAGATTTGGAAGCTGATGAATCTGAAATTGGATCCTTGTATGACTCTGGGTGCATTATCTGCCCAATTTTAGTCTCAGTCATTTTATGATGAAAAAGTCTTCAATAACCATTAAATGAGATGTTGTATGTATAACTCAAATCCCAGGGCCTGGTATTTGCAGCCTTTGCATGGTGTTACAGTCAAACAAATACTTTTCAGTATCTAATAGGTAGATAAAATTACTTCACATCTTATTTATCCTCTTGGAAGGAAATGTCAGAGAAAGAGGAAGAACACGTAATGAATACACATCAGATATCTAAAAATTCCCCCTTTCCCATACCTGTCACATTGAAAATTCACCAATATCTAATTCTTAACATCTTCACTCTCCTGCTTGCGATTCCAAATGTAACCCACACATTTGTGACAAAGTGAAAGTCTCTCAGTCATGTCCGACTCTTTGCAACCCCATGTACTATACAGTCCATGGAATTCTCCAGGCCAGAATACTGGAGTGGGTAGCCTTTCCCTTCTCCAAGGGATCTTCCCAACCCAAGGATCAAACCCAGGTCTCCCACTTGCAGGCAGATTCTTTACCAGCCTGAGCCACAAGGGAAGCCCAAGAACAATGGAGTGGATAGCCCATCCCTTCTCCAGTGGATCTTCCTGACCCAGGAATTGAACCGGGGTCACAGAGACAGACATGACTGAGCAACTGAACTGAACTCCTGCATTGCAGGCAGATTCTTTACCAGCTGAGCCACCAGGGAAGCATATCCCACACAGCTTATCTGTCTCTTTTCTTTATCAGATCTGTATTACATGGATCTGTAAAACTTTTATTAACTGTATTGCATGGTCTTTCTAACTTTTCCCATTTTCTCTCATTTTTGCCAAATTCTTCCCAACAGAGAATGGTCCTTGATGGGACCTGGCATTCAGGGAACTTTCTTGTTTGGAAGTCAGAGGAACAGATAAGATGGTGATTATTCATTCGTCAATAACTTTGGTTCAAGAATACACTTATTTCTGACTGTATCCCACGTGACAGACCCCTGACCCCTGACACAGTGCTTAGCACTTTGCTGGAACTCCACACTGGGCATGTCTGTTTCACACAGCCTCAGGCAGAGCGGTGATGATAGCTCTCAGCATGTGTATCCCCATCTCCCCAAGTAGAAGACAAGCTTCTGGAAACCTGGAACCATGCTTTATAGCTTATTAAATTCCTAGAACCAAAACCCATTCTTTGGTAAGTGTAGGCAGTCCGTAAATGGGTCATTCATTCAATATAATGACCTGTCACATTCATCCCTGTGACAAAAACATTAAGCTAGTCTCTTAAGATTTAATATGAAAAAGATACATTCACTATATTTAAGGGTCTTATAGGCTTATGGAAAGAACAAGTACAAAAAATAAAAGTGAAGCACCAGGTCACTTCTACCAGGTTGGCACAGCCATCCTTCATCATCCATGAGTGCTGACTGCTAAGAGCTCACAGCTTCATGCTTCTCAAGAAAATGATCATGGCCAGTGGATCTGCCATGCCCACTGAGGCCTAGGTTAGACCTCATCTCCCTTGTCATTTAGGATGTGGCCTGTAGCCAATGAATGACTAAGAGGGAGCATAAAAGCCTTGCATCTGACTTCATGGCAGGACAATTCATGCTCCAAAGTTCCCCATGAGCTCAAGCTAAGACTAGACGGCAGCTAAAGTCTAGACTTCAGGCTCAGGCTAAGACTAGACTTTAGGTAAAGTCTAGTCTTCAGCTAAACACTAGACTTCACATTGGCTTCTCGGTTGCTATCTTTATAGTTGTAACCTGGGAATTCTCCCTTCCAGATCAGCCCTGGGATTTCTTTGGAAGGAATGATGCTAAAGCTGAAACTCCAGTACTTTGGCCAAATCATGCGAAGAGTTGACTCATTGGAAAAGACTCTGATGCTGGGAGGGATTGTGGGCAAGAGGAGAAGGGGACGACAGAGGATGAGATGGCTGGATGGCATCACTGACTCAATGGACGTGAGTCTGAGTGAACTCCGGGAGTTGGTGATGGACAGGGAGGCCTGGTGTGCTGCGATTCATGGGGTCGCAAAGAGTCGGACATGACTGAGCGACTGAACTGAACTGAACTTACGCTCTGAAGCTAAGAAAACTAACTTAATACACACTGCTCTAATACAACTCAGACAAACCTAGATAACATATTAGAAAGCAGAGCCATCACTTTGCTGACAAAGGTCTCTATAGTATCGTCAAAGCTATGGTTTTTCCAGTAGTCATGTATGGATATGAGAGTTGGACCATAATGAAGGCTGAGCACTGAAGAATTGATGCTTTTGAACTGTGGTGCTGGAGAAGACTCTTGAGAGTCCCTTGAACTGCAAGGAGATCAAATCAATCACTCCTACAGGAAATCAACCCTGAATATTCATTGGAAGGACTGAAGCTGAAGCTCCAATACTTTGTCCACCTGGTGTGAAGAACTGACTCATTGGAAAAGATCTTGATGATGGGAAAGATCAAAAACAAAAGGAGAAGGCAGAGACAGAGGATGAGATGGTTAGACAGCATCACCAACTCGGTGGATATAAGTTTGAGCAAACTGTGGGAGATAGCAGAGGACAGAGGAGTTTGGCATGTTACAGTCCCTGTGGTAATGAAGCATCAGACACAACTTAGTGACTGAACAATAATATCTCAAGGTATGGTGGGCAGGGAAGAGTGAGGAGTACTACTTAGAATATTTAGGAAGTTTTACTTAGCAGGGGACTCACATTTCATTGTGAAGGACACATCGAAATGAGGATGGTGAGCAAGGGGTGATGTATACAGAATCTCTATTGGAACATCATGTGCATAATAACCATTAAAAAAAGAATTTCTGCCCCTCCCTTTTCAGTATAGACAAATAAATTATAGCAACTAAATCGTTAAGAACATTGCCAAGTTTCATTGCCTGGAGCTCGAGGAGCTGATAGGAACTTGAAGGAGGGTGAGGTCCCTGAGGGGTTGGCATGCAGTGATTTTGCTGGTGTACATGGAGATCCAAAAGAGGTTTTCAATCAGAAGGATGATAGTGGGTCTGTGCTTGAAAAGATAATTCTGGTGGCAGGGGAAAGGTAGATTGGAGCCCTAAGACAAGGGATCAGACAGACAGTCATTGAAATAGTTGAGACAAAAGAAGCTTCAGAGATAGAGATGATCGCTTAGCAGGATGGAAGCTTTAGACTTCGGGATGTATTCAAGAGGTTTTTAAAAGAATGGCTCTTCAGTATGAAGTGACCAATAGAGAGGGAACCAGAAGCCTCTAGAACGGTGAATGACAATATTCTGGCATCTTGCAGTGACAAAAATATTAAATCTAAACAATGATTACTCCATTAACTCTATTGGTAAAAAAGGACAATTCTACTGATTGGTGCCACCCAAGTGAAACATACATTATCCTCTTATTTGAACCCCCCTGTGTAATTTAAGACATCACCGCTGTACTTAAAAGAATGCATTATTGCAAGTACTAGGAGAAGGTCAGCATTCATTAGCAACCCTACAATAATAGCCAACAAGTTGTGAAGAGTGAGCCTGTGATTGAGGAAAACAATTTCAGTTAGAAAATAGACTCTCATTTCTAACTCTTGCAAGGTTACAACAGCAACCAGAAAATGAAAACACATTTTACTTTTCAAATTTATGAAAAAAGCCCTCACTACTCACTGTCGGTCTAGCTAGGAAAACATTTTCAACCGATGTCACCTTTTCTTCTCTGAAGTTAAATAAAGGCAGCTACCAAAGAACAAGAAGAGACTGTGATAATTTCTTTCTAAAATGGAAATGAAAATTAAGTTGTTGGAGAAGATTTAAATTTTAGTGTAGAAATCAAAACAGATGTATCTTTATGCCATCGCTGTGTGTGTGTGTTTGTTGTCTGACCTGGCTGTGTGTGTGTGTGTGCGTGTGTGTGTTTGTGCTCTGAACTGGACACGCCTGTGGTCGGAACTGTGAGTGTGTATGTGTTTTTCTGAGACTGTTGAGGTGAAGTACCATTTTCAACATGGGCTTCCCGGGTGGCTCAGTGTAGAGAAGCCGCCTGCCAATGCTAGAGATGTGGGTTTGATCCCTGGGTCAGGAAGATCCCCTGGAGAAGGAAATGGCAACCCACTCCAGTATTCTTGCCTGAGAAATTTCAGGGACAGAGGAGCCAGGTGAGTTACAGTTCACGGGGCCACAAAGAGTCAGACATGAATGAGCTACTGAGCACCCAGCACAGCCTCTTTTCTAGGCTAGCCTAGACACCATATTCAATGACACCTTTTTCTGTTTTCATCTGTTACTATGCATTCACACACTTGGTTTCCTCTGCCTTTCTTTACCCTGTTGGATAAATATTAGAAAGTCATTTTAACATTTTTTAAATTGAAGTATGCTTGATTTACAATGGTGTGTTAATTTCTGCTGTACAGCCAATTGATTCATATATATATATACATATATATATATATATATATATATATATTCTTTTTACAGTCTTTTCCATACAGTTCCCCTTGCTATCCAGCAGGACCTTGTGTCCATCCATTCTATATGTGAGAGTTGGCATCTGCTAATCCCAAACTCCCAGGGTTAACCCTCACACACCCTCCCTTTGGCAATCGCAAATTTGTTCTTTAAACTGAGCCTCAGAAATATTGGGTAACATTCGAGATCACTGACCTAATAATGGAGCAAAGAGCACTGGGGCTGGGGCTGTGTGGGGGACAGACTTGGACGAGCTCACCTCATTGTGCAAGTACGTACACCCAGCAAGGGACAGAGAAGGGATGTGAACTCAGGTTGGCCGATTCTAAAAGCGTCTCCCTCTCTATTACTTGGTAGTTCCATCTCTCACACACTAGGATGGAGGGGTCCTCTATAGGATGGTGCAGTGGTCCCCCCAGTTTTGCACATTTGGGATCACCAGAGGCACTTCCACAAACGCTAATGCCTGGGTCCTGCCCCCGGACCTGGTGAATTAATTGGTCAGGGGTGTGCCCTTGGCTTTGAAAATTTTCAGGTTCCCCAGGTGATTCTCAAGTACAGATAAGCCTGGGAGTCACTGATGTAGTGGTAAAGAGCAAGTTCCCTGAAATCATAGTCCTGGGTTCAAATCCCAGATCCTAGCCTCACTGTTTGACCTGGAGCAAGATGTCTGACCATCCCCTGTCAGTTTCTCCTTTGTACCTGCTCCATAAGGTTGTGATGAAGATTAAATGAGTTAGAAGGTATAAAGCATTTGAAAGTGTTTGCACTATTACTTCATAAAAGCAGCAATAAATTAACAGTAACAAAAAAAATGGCTAAAAAATTAGCCATAACTAATTTTTTATGCCTGGGTGTACAGGAGGATGGATTTGTTTAAAAAGTCCACCAATACAGAAGAGGCCACCAAGTCCTCCACCAGAGATGTAAGAAGGCCTTATGGTGCTCCCTGAGAAACCCACCTTGTGAAGGTTTTATTGCTAGTGAAATAGAGGTCCAGAGAGGTTAAGTGACTTGCCCAAAGCTGCACAGCAATTATAACACCGTTGGGGAGGGGGTAGGTCTCAGGGTTCCTTGCTTCCTTTATGAAGCCAGTTCTGCTTTAAGGTGGCTGCTCTTGGAGTCAGTAGGGTGGGACTCATGCAGGTGGGAGTTGGTGATTCCAAGCAGATGCTCAGAGGCCCCTGGACAACCCGTCTGACCTGCAGTGACTCCGAATCCTACCCTCTTGAGGGACAAGTCTCAGTCGACCAGCCAGATTGGCACTTGTCATTTCTTTTCTGTGTGTCTCTTTGACGTGCCCTGAGAGAACGTCCCTTTAAAGAGCCTCTGAATTGGAATCATCCCAAATGGGTCTGATTTGCCTTTCAGCACTTTGAAGGGAGAAGTTTTCTCTCGTGTACCAAAGCAATCAGCCCAGCCCCTCTGCCAAGGAGGAATCTCCTGGCTTTGTGCAGCCACAAATTCTAATCACAGAGGAGTTACTTGATGCCTTCTTTCTGCATTTGCATCTTCAAAGGTTGTGCAACTGGAACACATCTTTTCAGACAAAATCCTTGGGAAAATGTTGGCTTTTGTGTCAAAAGAGCCAGTAGTAGGAATGGCGAAAAAAGTGCTTTATGGAATGAAACAGACACGGGTTGTGTGCTGATGCATGACACATGGAGCAGTCACTTGGCTGCACCTTAATTTCCTTATCTTTAAAGTGGGGATAACGCCTGTGTTCTGCAGCCATGAGTTCATATCTGATGATGCAGGTATCAGATTATTAGTACAAAGATCTACGCCTACCAGATAATTAGGAAATAGAGCTTCTCTCAGCTCTGAGATTTCATGTGGAGGGGATGGAGTCAATTAATCAGTGCATCAGAAAAAGATTCCCAGTTTTCTGCAAAGCAACCATGGGCTGTGAAAGCTATGTCAGGCAGCTCTCCTCCCCTCAAGGGGTTTGGACTTTAGTTGGAGAGAAGAAATTAACACAGTGTGTGCTAGTTGATGAGGTAGAGAAGGTGGATTACTTGGGTGAGGCTGAAGGTTGTTACAGGTGGCCATCTGGGTTATAAAGCAGGTCGCAAGCTAGCAATTTCCAAGCGATTTCAGGCCTCTAGACAAGTTTATTTTTAATAAAGAAAACAATGAAATATGAAAACAATCTGTGGGGAGACTCTGGTCAGGGAATTGATCACTGCAATTGATTGTTGCCTGTGCAGAGATGAGGTGAACCCAGCATCACGGGCTTAGCCCAAGGGACTCAGGACTTAACAGGGAAGATGGCAGTAAGTTTGTTCTGGGAAGAGGAGCTGGTAGGAGGGGAAGGCCAGCGAGGATGGAGAGCAAGGGCCGATGGAGGCAGCCAAGCATTCCTGGAAACTCAGGGAGGCGAGTAGACTAGAGAGAGAGCAAGGAGAAGGAACTGGTTTGGAAGTTGCAGAGCAGAGTGACTGGTAAGAAGGGCCTTGAATGTCATGTGGAAGAGTTTCTATTTTCTCCTGTGAATGATCAGGGGCCTCCCCTCTAAGGGGACTTAGAAATAGAGGAGATACACAACAAGGCTAGAGTTTCAGTTTTGAAGCAGCCACATTGACAGGTGTTCAGCCAGGAGGACGAGCCCCATGTTCTGGGAGAGGACACAGCAGACACTTTGAAGTCCAGGCTTCTCTTGAGAGGTAGCTGGCCTGTTCCCCCTACCCCTGGTTGTTTAGGTCTATGTAGTATCTGTCTGCAGGCTTCCCCGATGGCTCATAGGTAAAGAATTCGCCTGCAATACAGGAAATGCAGGTTTGATCCCTGAAGATGCCCTGGAGAATGCAATGGCCACCCACTCCCGTATTCTTACCTGGAGAATCCCATGGACAGCCTGGCAGAGTACAGTCCATGGAGTTGCAAGACGAGTCAGGCACGATTGAGTGACTGAACAACAACATGCATTGAACAATATCAGTTTAGTAGCTCAGTTGTGTCCGACTTGTTGCGACCCCATGAAAAGAAGCTCACCAGGCCTCTCTGTCCATCACCAACTCCCGGAGTCCACCCAAACCCATGTCCATTGTGTCAGTGATGCCATCCAACCATCTCACCCTCCGTCGTCCCTTCTCCTGCCCTCAATCTTTCCCAGCATCAGGGTCTCTTCAAATGAGTCAGCTCTTTGCATCAGGTGGCCAAAGTATTGGAGTTTCAGCTTCAACATCAGTCCTTCCAATGAAAACCCAGGACTGATCTGCAATAAACACATTGCAAAATATTGCCTTTCAGGGTTGCTTGAGTTTTGATGTGGAGAGAAAATCTATTGTTTCAGGTGAGACTGATTAAGGTGTTTCCAACCCCCAGTGCTTTGTAGAAAGCATTGCTTCAGTGACATGGAGCCTTGTGAATTCAGGAGTTTGGACTGAATGTTTCTAGAGATGTAAGCTAGGTGGAAAGGAAGTCCTTCCTGTGAGAGAGATGAAAAGTGGTCCTGGGGACACTCATCCAGATCGAGGGACCCCAGCATGGTGAGGAGATGGTAAATACTCATCGAATGAATAAAGGAAAGGGCAATTGAATAAAAGAATGATTGATTTCAGCTCCCAATGATATGTGGGGTGGAAAAGGAAATTAAAACAAATATATGCTGGGTAGTCATTTTGTTTTGCTTTAATAGCCCTTTTTAAACAGCATTCATGAGCCAATGTTACTCTGTCCTTGACACTAGGGAAGAAGTCCTGACAGCCCCCTGTCTGGGGTACCTCTCTTCTCACCATGATGGCCATTTATTTAAACTGGTTTCTCTGTGTTCACACACGGATAGCTGTGACTCTGTGCGGCTGTCCACTTACAAGCACACCTCCATGTGCTTTCAGGAGATTACATTATTTTTGTCATTTAGCAAAGGAGAAAACAGAGGCTCAGAGAAGTGGTATTCCATGTCAAAGGTCAAGTTTTGAGCCCAGCTCTGACGGCCCCAGAACCGTTACTCTTTGGGCCACTGACAGCAGCGGTCAGAGGAACACTTCCATGTGCTGCCCACAGGCAGTGTGCTCCGCTTTGACTCTAGAGAAGATGAAATCCTGTCCATTCTGGAAGGGGATGCTGCGAAGATGAAAACACAGTGCAATGGAGGAAGGCAACGGGCCACCTGCATCGTTCAATATGGTAGCCACCAGCCACTCATGGTCCTTTGAACCTAAACTTAAATTAGTTAAAATTAAATAAAATTAGAAATTTCAATTCCTCCATCCCACTGGCTGCATTTCAAGCACTTGGTCACCACATGTGGCTGCCAGATTGGACACGGTAGATACAGAACTCTTCCATCATCATAGAAAGTTCTGTTGGACAGCGGGGCAGCCAGACTGTAGAGCAATGTACCAGAGTGAGGGCTTGCTTATATTACGCAGGATGGGGACTCTTCACTGCTTTCCTTTTTGTGCACTGACTTGAAGTCCCGGAGGCTTTCTCCCATTGCTCCCCAAGCATGCTGAATTTTAACTTGGCCACAAATCTCTTTTGCAGATTCTGATCATTCTGTGCAGCAGAAGTCTCTCAAACAGTCTGCAAACACATTCTGGGCTTTGGCTTCATTCAAGATCAAACCAAAGCCGACCATCAAGGACTCTGTGGCCCTTGTACGTCATAGAAGGTCTCTAATGGAAGTGAACTTAGGTGTTCTAATCTCCGCTTGGGAGAAGGATGTTGACAAAACCATCTCATTGTGGGACTGTCACTGGGAACTTTGTCAAGCCCATTTGCTGTGTTCTTTTCATGAGAACACTTTGGAGAAATTTATCTTATTCTGGAATTCTCCTGAGAGACTCTATGTTTTTCCTCTCCGAACACTATAGACAATACAACTGGTTGTCTTTTCCTTCTTTGCTTCAGTTGCTAGGAAGCTCAGTTTCCAATTTCATCTTGACAGTCATGAAGGGTGTTCTGGCACCTGATCTTGTCTTCTCTTCTGTATCTGTTCCACCAGTCTACTCTCAGTTTTCTCTCATTGTGATTTTAGTCCGCTCTTCATCTTAAGTCTTCACCTTGTACGACAGGGTTTTCGGTTACTGTTGTTCTGTTTGTTTTACACGGCTTCTTCAACACATCTGGCTGGTGTCCAGAACTAAGGAGATGGGCCATGAGATATAAATGGCTGAGCCTCTTGGGGAAGCGGAGGTAAGGGGCGAGGGATGGCCCGGCTTCTCTCTTGTGGCCTGGGAGGTCCCCCAAGACCGAGGCCATTCCTTCAGAATCACATCACCTTTGCCCCTGAATTTGGCCTTGACATGTGACCAGGCTGTACCGAGAAGAAGGAGGGCAGCTTGTCTGGGCACATTCATGCTTCTGGGCTCTGATTGGGGATGGCCCCGCCTGTCCCCACTCCTGATGGTAATTGGGAACATCAGAGGTGACTCACAGGCGCCTTTGGCCTCTCTTTACAGGGAGAGGCTTTCCCAGAACACGTGTGTCCCACCACCCTAACCCCTCCTTGCTGGGACTGAAAGTCCTAACTATGTAAGGGTCAGTAAGGGTCACCCCTGTCTCTGAGCTTCCCAGTTTCAGGAGCTGATTTACTTCTGCTGTCAATTATTCATTTTCCCCTTGGGAGGAGGCTTTTGTGAGACCTTGGTCAGCAGTGTCTAGCTAGCTGGAGGGCGTGCCCTACCTGTGGGCCAAGCCAGGCAGCTCAGTGCTTCTGGAAAGAAAGCAAGTCCTGGCCCAGTGGAGACAGCACGTTGCAACTTACATATGCTTCCACTTGGCTTGTATCAGAGTTTGATTTAATTTTTACCTGATGCTTCACCTATTACAATGAGACATAAAAAAGGAATTTGCAGCTGCCTGCTTATCAGAAAAAGATCAACTGTTTCTGTAATTAATATGGAAGATAACAATTTAAAATAATGAAACACCCATAATATGCTTAGGGGAAGCAGCTTGTTGCTATAATTAGAATGAGAATCAAATTGTTCTGATGGCAAACACATCATTTATTGAACTGAAGCTACTCTATGAATGGAAGTAAATAGCACAGCAGGAAAAAAAAATAAACAAGCAAGAGACACATTTTATAAAACTCCGGGCCTGAGGAGGAGCTCAGAAGCGTCCAGGGATGGAGTTTAACAGGACTGGACGCTTCAGCACCGCCATGCACCACACCATCCAAGCACCTTCCTGGTGTGCATTTAGTGCCCTTCGAAGCCCTTGAGATTTTTCTAAAGTACAGCTCTGATGTCACCCCTTGATCAACGCCCTTCACTAGAAGGTTAAATATGAAAAAAAATGTGTATCTCCAAGTACATGCACACACATACGTGCATATACACGCATCATACACACTCCAATTTCAACTTACGCTCCCCTTTGTAGTTCCTGTTTTAAAGAATCCACAATGTATATTGTTTTTATAACTAATTAAAAAAGTCGTTGCTTGCCCCCACACACACCAAAAAAAAAAAGGCTCTCCATTTTTCAAAGGCTTGAGTCCAGGTTCCCTGGGTGGTCAGCTCCATCTCCTTCACCAGCGCCAGCCCCTGAACTGCAGCCTCCTGCACAAGGCCTGCACCTCTGACTTGCCTGTGTCTTCTGGACCTGATGTCTTTCCTTCTGCTGGTCTCTTGGCCTGTGACTTTCTCTCCTTCCCTTGCTTGTCTGGAAGGCTCTCACTTAGCTGCAAAGACCGAGTGCAAATGTCATCTTCTTTTAGCAGTCTCCTGACGCCAACCCTCTACCCTGGGGGCACGATTAGTTGCTTTCTTCTCTGAGGTTTCACGACACTTCCCACAAAGTGTATCAGTACCTTATATGGCATTATATAGTTACTCGCAGTCATGTCTTCTTCTTTCAACACATGTGAATGTGTGCATGTGTGTGTGTGTCTGTATGTGTTTATATGCCTGGCACATAGTAGGTATAAATGTTTACTAAGATGGTGTTAGATTAATTTGGGTGAGCAAGGACACATTTTGGGTTCATTAGACATGTTAAGTTATTTTTAAAGTTCTGCGGTTTGAGTAAAATTTGAAAAGCATTTTGCCAAGTATGTTTCTCCCTATTTTGTAAAGCCCATATGTCTATTAAGGGGGGAAAAGCCATATGGTTCTGATTTCTTTACTCATAGATCAGCATTTCAGCTTTTAGGATATCTGATGTTCAAGATGCTGCCTGTACTGTGCGCATCGGTCCCTCTTTCTGAATATGTTTTTCTTTGAACTGAGGAGATCAACTTTCCCCCAAACAGAAACTTAACCCTCAACAGTGTAGAAGGAATTTTCAGCTCTTCATTTGTGAGAACTGGGAGATGCTTTCTCAAATGAAAACCAGTTTCTGCCTTGTGCAAAGAGAGCAATGGTCACCCTTAAATAGAATCCCTAGGACCAAGAGGAAGGCTTCCCTGGTAGCTCAGTCAGTAAAGAATCTGCCTGCAGTGTAGGAGACCCAGGTTTGATCCCTGGTTCGGAAGATATCATGGAGAAGGAAATGGCAACCCACTCTAGTATTCTTGCTGGTAAAATCCCATGAACAGAAGAGCCTGGTGGGCTGTAGTCCTTGGGATTGCAAGAGTCGGACACGACTTAGTGACCAAACCAACCAAGACCAAGAGGAGCCAAAGTAGGTGACAATTCAAGTTGGGTCATGTAGGCTTATTTCTGGCGTGACTGAAGGAAATCCACGTGCACTGAGAAGATATTGATCAAATGAATTGATGAGTTAATAAACACATGAAGGAATGACAGCAGTCTACAGATGGGTGATGTCATAAACACCAGTTTCAAAATTAGAAAACCCTCTGATAATGATCCCCCTATTGAAAGAAAGGATTCATAATCTATCTTCAAATTTTAATGAAGATTTAATGAAGACCTATTTTTTGAGTGAAGTTTGCCAAACTTTTAATCATTATTCTAGTGCCTTTGCGATCTTGGCCATATAGATACATTTTGTGTTACCACTTCACATTTTTTTTCTAAATGTATTTATCTTTATTTGCTAAAATGCATAAACAAAGATATTTACAAAAGAAACAGTTTATTACTGTTGTTTAAGGAAAATGATATTCCTTACCATATAGTAGCTCCTTATTTTGGAAAAGAAGAGATACTTATTATTATTATTTTTTCTAATTATTAATCTGTTAACACCTAAAATCATCTCACTTATCACTGATGATATCTAGCTTTGAAAGCACTCAAAGAGTCTATCTAGGAGCATTCTCTAAAATGGATGGCTGCATAAGTGTTTAAAATAACTATTACTGTGTTACTGGAAAGATTATTATGATGGCTGTCAGACACCATGCCTCAAGCTCCAGCCAAAGCATTTTGCTAAATGTGCAGTTACAGAGAACTGACTTAACTGTTGTCAACTACAGGGTCCTCACCTGAGAAACGAGAAGTGAGTTCTTTCAGAATGTAGGGCAAAATGATGAAAGGAGTTTATTCCCTTTCCTGATCATTTGCGCTTTTCCAGCCCTTCCTCTGTGGGATGCCAACACATAGATGACAAGTGAAACATGGT
Organism: Bos indicus; assembly: GCF_029378745.1. Classification (NCBI taxonomy): domain Eukaryota; kingdom Metazoa; phylum Chordata; class Mammalia; order Artiodactyla; family Bovidae; genus Bos; species Bos indicus. The sequence goes on along the minus strand of NC_091780.1, from coordinate 63,510,335 downwards.
GTCAGCTATGTCAGAGCAGCTAATTCTCTGAACATCTGCCACCACCCTTGTCCTCATGCAATTTCTTACACAATGACTCATCAGATAATTTATCAGCTCCATGGAGTAGGCATGGCCATGACGAGGATTCCCATTTTTAAAGTGAAGCAACTGAAGCTTCAAGGAGATCCTATTCCCAGGGCTTTGGGGCTCACACAAGGCTGAGTCAGTTCTAGAAGGAGCCAGGGCTTTCTAACTCTTGCTGGTCAAGGCTACTTGAGCTTATGCTACTGAATAGATAGCAAGTATGATGGTAGAGTGGGTCAACAAAATTAATGAGAGATGAGACATTGCTGAGAAAGAACAAGGTGTAAGATCCTCAAAAGATCCCCTCCCTTTGTCTTTCTGTTTAAGTAGAGCTCTTAGAGGACACAGCCCAGAAGGCCTGTTTGTGACTTCACAGGCTGTCTTTTGAACCTGGGAAATTTAACAAATGGATTACTAAAATGTAATGTTTCAGGTCTTAAGACAGTTTCTGGGGAAACAGAAATAATTCATGGAGAGTTTATAGTCTGGTGGGGGAAACACACTGATCAGAAAATGTACTAGAACAAGCAAGCAAATTAAAATAAAAATGTTAAGGTCATGACTGAAATAAAGCTATGAGCAATGTAACCTGGGAGAAGGGGGAAAGCAGCAATTTTATTTTCTGTTTTTAGTTACTCATTTATTTGGTTGCACTGAGTCTTACTTGGGCTTCCCAAGCGGCACTAGTGGTAAGGAACCTGCCTGCCACTGCAGGAAATGTAAGAGAGTCAGGCTCGATCCCTGGGTCAGAAAGATTCCCTGGAGTAGGAAATGGCACCCCACCTCAGTATTCTGCCTGAAAAATCCCACGGACAGAGGAGTCTGGCAGTCTACAGTCCATGGGTCGCCAAGAGTCGGACAAGACTGAGCAACTGAGCATGCAATATGCAAGGGTCTTAGTTGTGGCCTGCAAACTCTTAGCTGTGGCATGTGGGATCTAGTTCTCTGATCTGGGATCGAACCTGGGACCCATGCTGTGGGAGCAGAGTCTTAGCTACCCCACCAAAGAAGTTCCAGATGCAATTATTTGTGTTAAAAAGTACAACTATGCTGCATTTTCAGTGCTGGATAGTGAGTTCAGGTCCCCAACCTCTATTTTCTCTTTGACTTTAAGTAACTTACAAAGAAATCTATCTTATTACTCTCCCTCCCTATGAGTCACGGGCCGGTCATTTCCCAATCAGAATCTCTTTCCGTAGGTTTCTAAAACTTTTGCAGTGAAACTTGTGCCTGTATCAGGCAGGGTTTGAGAAGTCCCCTAGTATTTTTTTTTCAGCAGACACTGGAAAAGTCTCAACAATTCAAGTTACTACTGTGAAACAGAATCTTAAACTTGGCAATGAGAAGCAGAAGAATTCATTTTTAGATTTTAAAAATAAAAATGTCCATCTTCAAGTCAACACATTCCCTTGTTTTGGCATCTCAAACCATCTTTTAAAAAAGAGAGAAATTTTCACCTTACCTTTGCATCTAAAAATGAGATTAAAAAAAAATTCTCATTACTAAACTCTTGCATGATTTACTTCAACAGGCAAACCTTTAAATTCCTTATACACAGACTTGACAGCCATGACTGGTGGGGTGTGGGGTCCACCAGCTAGGACAGAATTGGAGATTAAACAAGAGAGGGAAGGGGCCAAAATAAAGTGGAAGCCAACTGGTGTGTATTTCAAGCAGCCTCAACAGAAGGAGCTGAAAACAGAAGAGAAAACCCTTGAACACTTGGTCAATGATTGGGAGTAGTTACTAATCTGCTAATCATCTCTGCAAGTAGAAATGGGTTCTTTACTTAAAAAAATTTTTTTAAAAACTTCTTATTTTGTATTGGGGTATAGGTGATTAAAGAGGTAGGAATACCAGACCACCTAACCTCCCTCCTGAGATATTTGTATGCAGGTCAAGAAGTATCAGTTAAAACTGGACATGGAACAACAGACTGGTTCCAAATTGGGAAAGGAGTACATCAAGGCTATGTGTTGTAATCCTTCTTATTTAACTTATCAGCAGAGTATTTCAGGCAAAATGCTGGGCTGGATGAAACACAATCTGAAATCAAGATTGCTGGGAGAAATAACAATAACCTCAGATATGCAGATGATACCACCCTTATGGCAGAAAGTAAAGAGGAAATGAAGAGCCTCTTGATGAAAGTGAAAGAGGAGAGTGAAAAAACTGGCTTGAAACTCAATATTCAAAAAAACAAAGATCATGGCACTTCATGCAAATAGATGGGGAAACAATGGAAACAGTGACAACTTTATTTTCTTGGGCTCCAAAATCACTGCAGATGATAACTACATCCATGAAATTAAAAGTCGCTTGCTCCTTGGAAGAAAGATTATGACAAACCTAGATAGCATATTAAAAAGCAGAGATATTACTTTGCTGACAAAGGTCTGTCTAGTCAAAGCTATGATTTTTCCAGTAGTCATGCATGGATGTGAGTTGGACCATAAAGAAAGCTGAGCGCTGAAGAATTGATGCTTTTGAACTGTGTGTTGGAGAAGACTCTTGAGAGTCCCTTGGACTTCAAGGAGATCCAACTAGTCCATCCTAAAGGAAATTAGTCCTGAATATTCATTGGGAGGACTGATGTTGAAGCTGAAACTCCAAAACTTTGGCCACCTGATGTGAAGATCTGACTCATTTGACCCTGATGCTGGGAAAGATTGAAGGCAGGAGGAGAATGGAAAGACAGGGGATGAAGTGGTTGGATGGCATCACTGACTCAGTGGACATGAGCTTTAACAAGCTCAGGGAGATGGTGAAGAACAAGGGAACCTGGTGTGTTGCAGTCCATGGGGTCGCAAAGAGTAGGACATAATTGTGACTGAATAACAACAACAATATATGAACCACAGCTTCTTCATCCATCCTTCAGTCAATGGATATTTAGGTTGCTTTCATGTCTTAGCTGGCAAAGACTGATGCTGAAGCTGAAGCTCCAATATTTTGGACCTAATGCAAAGAGTCAGCTCATTATAAAAGACCCTGATGCTGGAAAAGATTGAAGGCAGGAGGAGAAGGGGGTGACAGAGGATGAGTTAGTGGGATGGCATCATTGACATGAGTTTGAACAAACTCCAGAAGATAGTGAAAGAGAAGGAAACCTAGTATGCCGCAATCCATGAGGTTGCAAAAAGTCAGACATGACTTAACAACTGAACAACAACAGGTCTTGACTATTGTAAACAGCACTGCAGTGCACATTGGGGTGTATGGATCCTTTCAGATCTTGTTTTTCTTCAGATAGATGGAAAATATCCCTTTTTAAAATAGCTTCACACTTCTCGTAAGTAGAACTACTTGATCTAGGAGCTAAATTTCCATAAGCTTTATCTTTTTGTTCTTGGTTTGTTTCATTTCCCAACACTGGAGAGTGTCTGCAATTTTGTTACAGAAATATGAGCAATGAATTCTACCACCAGGGATTGTGCAGAAGTTCCCCAGACTCTCTGTGCTCACTTTCCTCATTTATAAAGCAGGGATGGAAATAATATCTCTTTCAAAGAGCTGTGTGATGGTTAATTGTTGTCATTCAGTTGCCAAATCATGTCCAACTCTTTGTGACTCCATAGACTGTAGCACACCAGGCTCCCTTCTGTCCTCCACTATCTCCTGGAGTTTGCTCAAATTCATGTTCTTTGAGTCAGGAGACATATTTAACATGATACTTAGACCATTTTAAATACGCAAAAAATATTACCTACTATTTCCTGATAGTGATGGACAGCAGCCCTCCATTGATGCCAATCCCCGTGCCAAAACTGTGTAACATCAGTTTGATTGCATCCATTTTTCAGGTGAAAATAACTGGCTAAAATGTAAAGCTAATCTTTTTCTAAGGCATGCCCAGAAATTTGTAGAACTTAAAATTTAAATGAAATCTATATGACCCGAATTCAAAGACCAGTTTTACCACTGTCTTATCCTGCTTAACGGAGAAGGCAATGGCACCCCACTCCAGTACTCTTGCCTGGAAAATCCCATGGACGGAGGAGCCTGGTAGGCTGCAGTCCATAGGGTCGCTGAGGGTTGGACACGACTGAGCAACTTCACTTTCACTTTTCACTTTCATGCATTGGAGAAGGAAATGGCAACCCACTCCAGTGTTCTTGCCTGGAGAATCCCAGGGATGGGGAAGCCTGATGGGCTGCCATCTACGGGGTCACACAGAGTTGGACACGACTGAACTGACTTAGCAGCAGTATCCTGCTTAACTTGCAAAGGATTTTTGGGTCTCTTAGGCTACTCTATTGTTTGGTTTGAAAGATGAAAAACTCAGTCATTCAACTTTCTGTTTTGACTCTACAAAGTGCAAATATCATTTATTTTTAATTTTTTTGCCAGTTATTGGACTAAATATTACAAGTGATGATGACCATTTGTTGAAAGCACTCCATGTGAGAGAATCTGAAACAGCGTCCCTGACAGAAACAAATAGCAGGTGTTATCATGCCTGTCTTACTATTAGGTCTTACTGTTAAGTGGTGGAACCAGAAAGAAAATCTCAGTCTGTTGGTTTGAAAAGTGCAGACTCTTTCAAACAATTAGCTTTTTATCGTTTGTTTAAAGTCTAGAAACAATGGGTCCAGAAATTCTCTTCTAGTTCCCTGGAGAGCAACCAGGATTCTGGAAATAAGAATTGGCTGCATATAAAGAAGAAAGAACTTTTATGAGCTTGAATGTACTTCTTAAACAGTGAGAAATGTCATTTATGATGCAATTAGAGAAGCTAATTTCATTATAAAATGATACAGTGTCTTTGAAATACTGTTTTCGTTTCCTTTGGGTATGTGCCCAGCTGGATTACATGGTAGATCTGTTCTCAATTTTTTGAGGAACTTCCATACTATTTTCAGTAGTGGTTGGACCACATTACCTTCCCACTAACAGTGTGTAAGTGCTCCTTTTTTTCACAACATCCTCACCAACACCTGTTTTATCTTGTCTTGATAGCCCTGATGGCCATTCTGAGGAATGTGCGGTGATATGTAGCTGTGGCTTTGATTTGCATTTCCCCAATAATCAGTGATGCTGAGCATTATTTCACATGCCTGTTGGTCATTTTGTTGTTCTCTTTGGGAAAATGTCTATTTAGTCCTTCAGTCCACTATTTAAATCAGAAAATTTTTATTAAGTTGGATGAGTTTTTTATGTACTTTGAATAATAACCCCTTACTTGGTATATGGTTCAGTTCAGTTCAGTCGCTCAGTTGTGTCTGACTCTTTGTGACCCCATGGACTGCAGCACACCAGGCTTCCCTGTCTGTCACCAACTCCTGGAGCTTGCTCAAACTCATGTCCATCGAGTCGGTGATGCCCTCCAATCATCTCATCCTCTGTCGTCCCCTTCTCCTCCAGCCTTCAATCTTTTGCAGCATCAGGGTCTTTTCACATAAGTCAGTTCTTTGCATCAGGTGGCCAAAGGATTGGAGTTTTAGCTTCAGCATTAGTCCTTCCAATGAATATTCAGGACTGATTTCCTTTAGGATGGACTGGTTTGATCTCCTTGCAGTCCAAGGGACTAGTACTCTAGGCCAGATGGTAGCTTTTTCTTTTCTCTAGCAGATCTTCCCTACCCAGAAATTGAACCAGGGTCTCGTGCTTTACAGGTAGATTCTTTACCAACTGAGCTATCAGGGAAGCCCCCTGATATATGGTATCAATTTCTAATTCTGTAGGTTGTCATTTCATTTTGTTAGTTGTTTCTTTTGCTGTGAAGAAGCTTTTGAGTTTTGCTTTTGTTGTTTGTGTTTTGGTATCATATCCAAAAAAGTCATTGCCAAGACCAATATTGAGGAGCTTCTTTCTGATGTCTTCTTGTAGTTTCATGGTGAAAAGTGAGTGTTAGTCACTCAGTCGTGTCTGACTCTTTGTGACCCCACGGACTGTAGCCCATCAGGCTTCTCTCCCATGGAATTCTCCAGACAAGAATACTGGAGTGGGTTGCCGTTTCCTTCTCCAGGGGATCTTTCTGAACTAGGGATTGAATCTGGGTGTCCTGCATTACAGGCAGATTCTTTCTTAAAAAAAAAAAAAAATTTTAATTGGAGGATAATTGCTTTACAATATTGTGGTGGTTTTTGCTATACATCAGGATGACTTGGCCATAGGTATACACGTGTACCTTCCATCCTGAACCCCCCTCCCACCTCCCTCCCCACCCTATCCCTGCAGGTTGTCTCAGAGCACCAGCTTCGGGTGCCCTGCATCACACATCAAACTCTCACTGCTTTTCTATTTTACAGATGGTAAAGTTTATGTTTCATTGCTATTCTCTCAAGTCATCCCACCCTCTTCTTCTCCCATTTAGTCCAAAAGTCTGTTCTTTATATCTGTTTCTCCTTTGCTGCCCTGAACATACTTTGGCCTCCTGATGTGAAGAACTGACTCATTTGAAAAGACCCTGATGCTGGGAAAGATTGAAGGTGGGAAGAGAAAGGGATGACAGAGGATGAGTTGGATGGATGGCATCACCGACTTGATGAGCATGACTTTGAGTAAGGTCTGGGAGTGGGTGATGGAGAGGGAAGCCTGGTGTGGTGCAGTCCATGAGGTTGCAAAGAGTTGGACACAACTGAGCAACTGAACTGAACTGACATGGGATCGTTGGTGCCATCTTTCTAGATTCCAAATATTCATTAATACACAGTATTTGTCTTTCTCTTTCTGACTTACTTCACTCTGTATAACAGGCTCTAGGTTCATCCACCTTATCAGAACTGACTCAAATGTGCCCCTTTTTATAGCTGAGTAATATTCCATTGCTTATATGTACCATGAGTTCCTTATCCGTTCATCTGTCAATAGACATCTAGGATGCTCCCATGTCAAACCGCTATGGAGAGCACTATGGAGATTCCTTTAAAAACCAAGAATAAAGCTACCATACGACCCAGAAATCCCACTACTGGACTTATACCCTGAGGAAGCCAGAACTGAAAAGCACTCATGTACGCCAGTGTTCATTCCAGGCAGATTCTTTACCATCTGAACCACCTATTTTTTCTTCTAGTTTCATCGTAGCAGGCCTTATATTTGTCTCTGATCCATTTCAAGTTACTTTGCATGAGTGGTGTAAGATAGGGGTCTAGTTTCGTTGTTCTGCATGTGTTTCTCCAGTCTATCCAACACCACTTATTGAAGAGAATATCCGCTATCACAGCATTATTCACAATAAACAAGATATGAAAATAATCTAAATGCCCATGGATCCATCAATAAATGAATGGGTAGAAAAAATGATGTGGTTCATGTTGACAGTGGAATATTCCTCAGCCGTGAGGAAGGAGGATAGCCTGTCATTTGAGACCACATGGAATCCATCAGAGAAAGATAATTATTATATGATATAGCTTATATGTAAAATATTAAAGGCTTAACTGGTAAAAATCAGACAGTAAAATGGTAGCTACCAGGGACTAGGGAGCTAGGAAGATATAATTGATGTTGCTTATTGGTATAAACTTGCAATGTGTAGTAATAAACCATAGTGATATAATGCATAATATAATAGATAACAATGTTGTCCTATACTTATATACTATGAAAAATACTACTATAACAACAATTACATTATAATATTGCAATGTATAAATGTAACAAAATAACAGATACACCTTAAATGTATGCAATGTTGTATGTTAAATATATTCAATAATGATAATTTTTTTAATGATAGGGAGGCCTGGTGTGCTGCGACTCATGGGGTCGAAAAGAGTCGGACACGGCTGAGTGACTGATTTGATCTGATCTGAATGTTTTTATCTTTCATTTTCTTAATCTTTGGAGCTAATTGTTGGCATTCCCTTGCCTGGAAAATCCCATGGACGGAGGAGCCTGATAGGCTGCAGTCCATGGGGTCGCTGAGGGTTGGACACAACTGAGCGACTTCACTTTCACTCTTCACTTTCATGCAGTGGAGAAGGAAATGGCAACCCACTCCAGTGTTCTTGCCTGGAGAATCCCAGGGATGGGGGAGCCTGGTGGGCTGCCATCTATGGGGTCGCACAGAGTCGGACACGACTGAAGTGACTTCATCCATCCATCCATCCATATATTGTAAATGCTTTGTGGACAAAGATCAATTTATATGATAAATATGAACACAGGCAAACTGAATTCAAAAAGCTCTTCAAAAATAAAACATAATGAAATTCATTTGGGGAAACAAACAAAAAAAAAGAAATTGCAAAAATAACTTCACAGTTTTGTAAAGAGTTCTACTAAAGTGAAGGGATGAGGATGTAAGATTATCATGTACTGGGTCAGATCCTGAAGTATAGGTTCCTGGGGATTAGCTGCATGATGCCTGGATATCTTAAATATTGTTTCTTTTGTTTAAGATAGTTGAATTGCATAAATTAAGATAAGTGGAAAGAAGATGATTAAGCATGAATAATTCCACCTCTCAAAGAGAAACACTTTTACCTTCCATTTATTTTCTTCTAAACTTTTGTCTTATACTTTACAAAAATGCTTTGAATTATATATTATACAGTTATTTGTATAAATAATTTAGTTATTTGGGGGGCAGATTGGGAAAACATATAAAAGCACCAAGATAACAGTACACTGTTATGTTCTATGAACACTGAGGCATATTTTCCCCAGTCTTTTCTACTATCATAAAAATAAAAATGTACCAGATAATATAGGAATACATTCCCTTCATAAGGAAAATACTTGAATGTTTATAGACATCTTCATTTTTGTCCTGATCAAAGAAGAGATTTTATGAATTTTTATTTGTATTCCACTCCAATCACCTTCATATTTTCATTTCCCATGTTATAATGACCTGTCATTTTAGTTTGAACTCCTTAAAAACTGTGTGAATCAGGGAGTTTCCTGGTGGTCCAGTGGCTGAGACTCTGCACTCCCATTGCAAGCATCCTAGGTTCAATCCCTGCTTGGGGAGCTAGATCCCACATGTCACAATTAAGAGTTCATATGCTGCAACTAAAGATGGAAGAAGATCCTGCTTAGATCCTGATCTAAGACCCAGATCAGTCAAATAAAAAAATATATATGTTAAAAAATGTGCAAATCTTATAATTTTTATGGACAGTAGTTATTTAGAATCATCAATATCTACTGATTTCCTAGCTCAGCATGGCTTCTCATATTCCATCATTTCTTTCTGGTTAATTTTTTTTGCTGAAGAAAATTAGGGAAAAGTTTGTGTCTTTCTGAATCATTTTATGTCTAAAAGTATCTTTAGTTTTCAGTCACTCCAAAATGATACTTTTTTAACTGGGTGTAAAATTTCAGGTTTTAAGTTACTGTAATAATCAGCAATTTTGAAGGTATCCCACCCATGTTTTCTGGCATTGTAATGCTTCTGATAAGAAGTTGGGAATAAATTGAGTTCTCATTTTCTTGTGGATAGCATGATCTTTTTCTTGGTGAGCTATCAGGATTTTCATTTAATGTTTGATTATCATAGTTTCAATAGAAAACTCACAAACATGGCTACTTATGTGCTGTTATTATTAATTCTGCTTGATAATTGGTGGACTCTTTCCATTTTAGGTATACTGTTTCTTTAATTCTTAGAGGTCCTCAAGTTATTATATCTTTAAATGATATCTGTTCTATTGGAAATTTAATTAGATAGATGTTGACATTTCTGAATTTATTCCTTTCTCTATTCTGATATACTGATCTGTCTATTCTTGCACCAGTATCACCATTTTTCAATTATAGTTTAGACACCAGGTAATATTTATGTTTTTGGAAATAATTTTGTTTTCCTAGATCCTTTACATTTCCATATAAATATTTATATCAGCCTGTCACTTTCTTGAAAAACAAATAGTCTGCTGGACTTCTAACTGGGGTTAGAGGAGAAAGCACTGGCACCCCACTCCAGTACTCCTGCCTGGTAAATCCCATGGACGGAGGAGCCTGGTAGGCTGCAGTCCATGGGGTCGCTGAGGGTCGGACACAATTAAGCTACTTCACTTTCACTTTTCACTTTCATGCATTGGAGAAGGAAATAGCAACCCACTCCAGTGTTCTTGCCTGGAGAATCCCAAGGATGGGGGAGCCTGGTGGGCTGTCGTCTATGGGGTCACACAGAGTCGGACACAACTGAAGCGACTTAGCAGCAGCAGCAGCAGAGTCAGTAAATTAGTTTGAGAACAATTGCCATCTTCGCGTTATTGAACCTTTTCAATCTATAAACATGTATACCTTTCCATTAATTAGGCCTTCTTTAATATCTCTTAGCAAATTTTGTTTATTTGTTTTCAGTATAGAAATCTTACACACCTTTTATATTTGTATTTTGTATATTTTCTGTTTGATATTTTTATAGTAGTATAACTGGTAATGAAATTTCAATTTTATTTTAAAATTGCATTTTCCTTAAATGTGGAAATATATTAACTCTGTAACTCACAAATTTAATATGTATTTATTATTCTAGTAATATTTATGCATATTTCATAGGGGTTTCTATGCACACAATCATGTTATCTGTGAATAATGATGGTTTTACTTATTCCTTTCTTATATTTAAGACTTCCCTCCTTTCTTTTTTCTTGGCTTATTGTACTAGTGATGACAGCAGACACTCTTGCCTTGCACTTAATCTTAGGGGAAAAGTGTTTAGTGCTTTGCTGTCTAGTATCATGGCAGCTGTAGCTTTTTCCTAAGTGTCCTTTATCAGATTGAGGAAATTTCTTCTTTTTATTCTTATTTTTTTTTATCATAAATGGAGGTTGGATTTTATCAAATAGTCTATCTGAGTGTATTAGAATAATCTTATTTTTATTCTTATTTATGTGATGAAGTATATTAATTGATTTTCAAATAGAAATAAGCAAGTATTAACCTGGGTTGCCCTGGTGGCTCCATGATAAAGAATCTGCCTGCCAATGCAAGAGATATAATTTTGATCCCAGGGTTGGGAAGATCCCCTGGAAAAGGAAATGGCTACCCACTCCAGTATTCTTGCCTGGAGAATTCTATGGACAGAGGAGCCTGGGGGACTATAGTCCGTGGGACTTCAGAGTCTGACACAACTTAGCAGCTAAACAAAACAATAGGCTAGATCCTTCAGAATTATGATGTATTATCTCTTTATACATTCCTGAGTTCAATTTTCTAATATCATGTTAAGGATTTCCACATTTGTGTTCATAAGAATAATGGTCTATTAATGTCTTTTTAAAATTTTTCATTGTTAAGTTTTGGTATCAGAGTTATTCTGATCTTATAAATAAGATGGGAAATATCTTTTCCTTCTATATCTTCTCTAAGAGTGCAAGATTTTGCTTTCTCTTAAAAGTTTTGAAATTCATCAGTGAAGCCATCACGGCCTGGAAGGATCTGTGGGTTTTCTGTTTCTTTGTTTTGCAGGTGTGGTAAGCAGAATAATCCCAAAGATAATAATAATAATAATGATTATTATTATTATTATTAATCATTATTATTGTTAATAATAATAATCCCAAAGATGCCCAGAAATGCGAGAAGCAGCCTACGGAATCAAACAAATAAAATTCTGTTGTGTAAGCCGCCATTCTGGTATTTTATTATGGCAACCTGAGCTGATGAATACAGCATCTTATTCTTTTCTAATGTTTCCAATTTACTTTTAATGTTTTTAATCAATTAAAATATACAATAGACTTAGAATCTCTACATCTTAGATTTTCTACTATGTGAATCTTTAGGTGATTAAGTCTAGCTGTTTTTCATGTTTCCTTTAACTCACGGTGAATTGTTATTTGGTGCATAATTTAGTTTTGGATTGTAAACTCCTCTTTGGTGGGATTCATTGAAAAGATTTCATGCCCCAGATAAGAGCAATCCCTCCAGAAAAATTCTGCCTTATTTTCACCATAAATTTCAGTCAGCTGAGTTCAGTCGACTGAATGTCACGGACGTGGTCACCATCTGCATTGGTTTTGCATCCCAAGAAAACGAAGTCTGTCACTGTCTCCATTGCTTCACCACCTATTTGCCATGAAGTGACGGGGCTGGATGCCATGATCTTAGCTTTCTGAATGTTGAGTTTTAAGTCAGCTTTTTCACTCTCCTCTTTCACTTTCATCAAGAGGCTCTTCAGTTCCTCTTTGCTTTCTGCCATAAGGATGGTGCCATCGGCATATCTGAGGTTATTGATATTTCTCCCAGCAATCTTGATTCCAGCTTGTGCTTCATCCAGCCTGGCATTTTGCATGATGTACACTGCCTATAAGTTAAATAAGCAGGGTGACAACATACAGTCTTGATGTACTCCTTTCCCAATTTGGAACCAGTCCATTGTTCCATGTCTGGTTCTAACTGTTGCTTGATCTGCATACAGATTTCTAAGAAGGCAGGTCAGGTGGTCTGGTATTCCCATCTCTTTAGGAATTTTCCACAGTTTGTTGGAAATTTCTAGGCAGGAATACTCGAGCAGTTGCCATTTTCTATTCCAAGGGATCATCCTGACCCAGGGATCAAATTAAAATCTATATAAAATATACATCAATGGCCTCTGGCAAAATTGTTACATGAAAATTAGAAATAAACAGCAACACATGCTTTTTAGCATCAAAAGATTTGCTAACATCATCAACCGTGATCATTTGGAAATCTAACAAGTTAGTTAACAAACTTATGGCTTTGTACAATTGCTGATAAGATAGATGTTAATAACTGTTATTGATTGCTTTTGGGCTTCCCTGATAGCTCAGTTGGTAAAGAATCCACCTGCAATACAGGAGATCCTGGTTCGATTCCTGGGTCAGGAAGATCTGCTGGAGAAAGGATAGAATACCCACTCCAGTATTATGATTTTTCACCAAAACTTAGGAAGATCAATTTTATGATATTCATTATATGGGATATCTACTTCTGCTTTATTGACTACACCAAAGCTTTTAACTGTTTGGATCACAACAAACTGTGGAAAATTCCTAAAGAGATGGGAATACCAGACCACCTTACCTGCCTCCTGAGAAAATATGTATACAGGTGAAGAAGCAACAGTTAGAACTGAACATGGAACAAAAGACTGGTTCTAAATCAGGAAATGAACACATCAAGGCTGTATACTGTCACCCTGCTTATTTAACTTCTATGCAGAGTACCTCATGCTAGATGCTGGGCTGGATGAAGCACAAGCTGGAATCAAGATTGCTGAGAGAAATATCAATAACCTCAGATGTACAGATGACACCACCCTTATGGAAGAAAGCAATGAAGAACTAAAGAGACTCTTGATGAAAGTGAAACAGGAGAGTGGAAAAGTTGGCTTGAAGCTCAACATTCAGAAAACTAAGATCATGGCATCTTGTCCCATCACTTCATGGCAAATACATGGGGAAACAAGGAAAACAGTGAGAGATTTATTTTGGGGGGCTACACATTCACTACAGATGGTGACTGCAGCCATGGAATTAAAAGACACTTGCTCCTTGGAAGAAAAGCAATGACCAACCTAGACAGCATATTAAAAAGCAGAAACAATACTTTGCCAACAACAGTCTGTCTAGTCAAAGCTACAGTTTTTCCAGTAGTCATGTATGGATGTGAGAGTTGAACTATAAAGTAAGCTGAGCACTGAAGAACTGATGCTTTTGAACTGTGGTGCTGGAGAAGACTCTTGAGAGTCCCTTGGACAGCAAGGAGATCCAACCAGTCCATCCTAAAGGAAATCAGTCCTGAATATTCTTTGGAAGGACTAGTGCTGAAGCTGAAACTCCAATATTTTGGCCATCTGATGTGAAAAGCTGACTCATTAGAAAAGACCCTGATACTAGGAAAGATTGAGGGCAGGAGGAGAAGGGGACAACACAGGATGAGATGGTTGGATGGCAACACTGACTCAATGGAGGTGAGCTTGAGCAAGCTCCGGGAGTTGGTGATGGACAGGGAAGCCTGGCATGCTACAGTCCATGGGGCCACAAAGAGTCAGATACAACTGAGTGACTGAACTGAATTGATGCCAATAAACCTTCAAAACTGACTTTTCTTCCCTCTTTAAACCTCCTTTGATATAGACAGAACCTCACTGTTGACTCGTAACTACAGGTGAATTTATTTTTAGCTATTCTTTGAGAAATCTAACTTTTCTGGTGCCTGAATGTCAGTTACTCTTTTTTATATTCCCAGTATTTTATTCTCTTCTTTCTACTTGGCCATTCAACTGATGTATTAAATCACAAAGATAAGAAATTCATTGGTAGCTTAGAGTTAGCTTTTTTTACTGTCTGGGATTTTGCCTCATTTTGGTTTTTGTTGTTGTTTTTTTTTTCCCTTTTTTACATAATTGGAAGTTTATATTTAAGGGAAGCCCATTATCTTGTAACCTTTATTTTTAATGTTCTTCTGTAATGGGTGGAATTTTAGATTATATATAGTCTGCCGTATTGCCAGAATTGGAAGTCAATACTCATTTTACAGTGTCACCATAAGCTGATGTCAAAAGTGAACATAGATAGTAATGTAAAATAAAATTATAGGCTAATATCACTAATGACTATAAAAGCAAAAGTCCTAAATAAAATTTAATAAAGAGATGTCAGCAATGTATCAAAAGATTATATATCATAACCAGATAGGGTTTATTTAAATAATGCAAGAATTGATCAATATTGAAAATCTGTCCAAATTATTACTGTGTTAATAGTAAAAGATATAAAAGCCATCTTATCTCAATGGACAATGAAAATTATTTATTAAGACAGCATACAATTCTGAAGAAAGGAAAAAGGTCTAGGATACTAGATTTAATAGAAACCTTTCTTCACAGTTCTCAGGAATCTTCATCACATCATACTTAACCATAAAACTATTAAACGATTGCATTCTTTCTTCACGAATATTTGTTGTTGTTTTTCAGCTACTAAGTTGTGTCTGACTCTTTGCCACCTATGGACTGTAGCCCACCAGGCTCCTCTGTTCATGGGGTTTTTCCAACCAAGAATACTGGAGTGGGTTGTCTTTCCCTTCTTCAAGCGATTTTCCTGGACCAGGGGTTGAAACTGCATCTTCTGCATTGGCAGGCAAATTTTCTACTGCTGAGCCATTCGGGAAGACCCTCATCATGCATATAGTAAATATTGATTAATCATCTACTACATGGCATTCTTCTAGTATATATTCAGTACAGCAGAATATATAACAAAGTCCTAGACATTGAAGTTAAATAGCAAATAGAAATGTTTTTAAAGTAACAATGCTACCATAATTTGTGAATGATGATCTTAAAGAATCAACTGGTTAAATACGGTTAAAGGAGTTAGTTCAGCAAGGTGACCTGAATTAGTTTAATATTCAAAGATTACATTTTCCTTTAAAACATCAGTACCAATTAGGAAAGGTAATCAAAATAATAATATCTTTAATATGTCTAGTTGTTGTTTAGTTGCTAGGTTGTGTCCGACTCTTTTGCAGCTCCATGGACTGCAGGCTGCCAGACTCCTCTGTCCATGGGATTTCCAAGGTAAAAAAATTGGAGTGGGTTGTCACTTCCTTTGCTAGAGGATCTTCCTGACCCAGGGATCAAACCCCATCTGCCGCATTGGCAGGCAGATTCGTTACCACAGAGCCACTTGGGAAGCCCAAAAATGCTCTCAATCTTTTTGAAGAAACTTATAATAGTTTAAGAAGGAACAGTAAAATATATAACAAAATATAAAAAAATGATACCCAAGTGTATTAGAGCACATGCAAATAAGTAAGTTAATAATAACACAATAAAAATAAAAATTATGAGCTGACAATGAAGAACAGGAAATACAAAAGGTCAGTAAACATGTGAAAATAAATATTCCATATAAAATAATATCAAGTTAGTGTGAATTAAGATAACAATGACATGCTCTTTTTCAATCATCAGATTAGAAACAAATCAAAAAGTTAAGAATATTAAGATCTGATGTCAGTATGAGGAAGCATCATTTCCCTTTGGCCAATGGCTAGTAAAGTGTTGTATTGGAGTTGGTGTTGAGCTACCTTAGGGCCATAAGAAGGAGCATATTGAAACTAAGGTATATGCATATATAGGCATATTCTGTGCTGTGGGGTTAGTTGCTCGGCTGTGTCCAACTCTTTGCCACCCCATAGATGGTAGCCCTCCAGACTCTTCTGCCCATGGGGATTCTACAGGCAAGAATACTGAAGTGGATTGTCATACCCTCCTCCAGGCGATCTTCCTAACCCAGGGATTGAATTCAGGTCTCCCGCATTGCAGGCAGATTCTTTACTATCTGAGCCATTAGGGAAGCCCAAGAAGACTGGAGTGGATAGCCTAACCCTTCTCCAGGGGAACTTCCCGACCCAGGAATCAGACCTGGCTCTCTTGCATTGCAGGCGGGTACTTTAGTAGCTGAGCTACCCACATCAGTTGAAACTGGTGACATTGTGCTATGTGCAGAGATTAGGAAAATGCTTCACTATGTATTCTCAAATGAAGAAAGAAATATGCAGGTCACAATGTGACCATTGATACTACTTATGTGAAATTCTCATACATGTGCACACTTACACACATACTGATAAATTTCTGTTAGATGCCATATCACAAGTTAGCAAATACATAAGAAAATGTCTAGAAAGACAAATGCCACCATAATAGTGATCAACTTGGGGGCAGAGATAGGCTGTTTACAGAGGGCTCCAGAAGAAGAAACACATTTCTTTCTAGCAAATTGTATTACTTATTTACTCCAGTTATTTTTCTTGCTCATGCATCATTCTCATGCCTAACCCATTCTCATAAGTAATATTTCTTATAAAAGCAATAGCTTTCTATCTGTGCATGTGCAAATAAAACTTTTCTGAAATCTTTACAGAACTTTAAAAAAAAATTTCTCCACCTGAATTTTATATGCTCTCTCAAGGAGAAATATTAACTAGTTCATATCTATTAACCCTTCCTTCCTTTCTTTGTTTCTTCCTGTCTTCCTGCTAGTTTTCTTAGTATCCACTATGCATCAGATACAGTGCCAAATGCTAGTAATAAGCAGATAATATTGCTTTTCTGCTGTCTCAAGTCACTCTCCATCTTTCATATGCATGTTATATAGGTTAATTAAACAAGGAGAGGTAGCTGGTGTAAACAGAAGCAAAAACTCTACAGAAATCCTCAGCAGGTATTTTCTCACATTTCAAGGACCAGAACTTGGTCACTTGGTAAACATTAGCTGTAAGGGACTAAAAAAAATGTAAAATTTAAACTTTCCAACTCCTCGAGTAAAGGAAGCAAAAGAAAGGTAGACATGTATGAGTGTTACAAGGCTTTGCAAACCATGGACATGCAAAGAATAATTATGATTAATTTTTTACAGATATTAACAAAAAACTGCAGGAGCCCACTTTGAGGACTTAAACAGTAATGTTGACCAGAGCACGGAGGTACTATCATAGCAATATAATGATTGAAATCTTCATCATTATCATCATCTTTATCACCAACAGTCAGTGCCTGGAATGGACAGTGATTGGAGTCATAAAAGCAGACAGTCAGCATGTGTTGAATGAACAAAGGAATGCAACATAAATATTCTTATCATCACAGCTGCCAATTATTTAGTGCTTTCTTTAAGTCGTAATATGTAATAGGTTATTTCATCCAGGCTATTTAGTTTAACAATAATCTTTTTCATTAGAAGAAAATAAGATTTAGAGATGTTCACATAACTTACTAAAGATCAAATAGCCATAAGTTGGCAAGCCAAAACTCAAATCCAGGTGTTTGGGATTTTTCTCTCTACCAGAATTAACTCCATATTCATAGACACCATATATGAATGTCATATGTCTATACATTATTAAAATTTTGATGACACATTCACTTCTTGTTGGTGTGGCTCTGAAGAAATCTATTCCTTTAAAAGAAACACAAAAAGGTTGGAGTCTTTGAAAACAGCAGCCCACACAATTTTAGTAAATATAATATTTATAGGACTTTGCAATTAATTTACAAATTTTTTACATCAAAATTCGCCCTGATGATCTTATTCTTGAGAGACAACAATTGTCTCCTTTGTGATGTCTTCCCACACTAAAGGCAATTATTGTTGCTTCTAGCTGTAATAAAAAAATAACCAAAACAGATAGAAGTGTCTTTGTCGAAATTGAGCTGAAACTCCCACTGTGGAAATAATCAGAAAATTAAAAGCTCTGCAATCTTGCAAATAACATTGCAACTTAATATTATTGGAACATAACATTATTATCTCTTTTTATAGGGGAAACAAACATAAATATATTTTCAAATGACACCATAATATTAGTTTTATTTTATTGAATGGAGGAGGGGTGCAAAGAACAATAAGTTTTTAGGATGGAGCAAATGAAACAATGGGGATTTAAGAAAACATGATCCACAGCACAAGGACATGACGCAAGTCGCACTCTCAGGCGGAATCTTACAAACACAACGGTGAATAACAGCAGCTCCTCCTCGGTGACCTTCTAGGGCGGCCCCATGTACCATTCTCAACCGTGGGGATAGAACACAGGGTCTGCCACCAGTTAGGCATGAAGTCAATCCGGGTTAAACGAGTTTTTAATTAATGTTGAAAGAGATCAAAGGCAAGTCCTCCCTCCATCCATCTCCCTCCATCCCTCCCTCCCTTCCTTCCTTCCTTCCCTCCTGTTTTCTTTCCTTCCTCTCTTCTTTTATGTTACTTCAAGCTATGAGGAGATACAATGCAGGATAGTTCATCTCTACAAATAAAATGCATCATTTGAAGTCAGATAATGAATTAAACATGCATTCAATGAGGACTCATCCCGTAGAAGATATCTAAAGTGTTCTAACGCACCCTCAAGATAAGACATCAAGACATAACTTACTATCTCACTTCCAAAAAAAAAATATCCAGGGACTTCCCTGGAGGTCCAGTGGTTAAGACTTTGCCTTTCAATGCAGAGGTGCAGGGTTGATCCCTGGTCAGGGAGTTAAGATACCACATGACTTGCAGCCAAAAAACAAAAACATAAAACAGAAGAGATATTGTAACAAATTCAATAAGGACTTTACAAATGAGCCACATTAAAAAAAAAAAAAAACTATCTTTTAAAAATTATTTTTGGCTGAGCCAGGTCTTTGTTGCTGTACAGAGGCTTTCTCTGCTTGTGGCAAGCAGGGCTGACACCCTAGTTACAATGCTTCTCATTGTTGTGACTTCTCTTTTTGCAAAGCATGGGCTCTAGAACATGTGGGCTCAGTAGCTGTGGCACATGGGCTTAGCTGCCCCTTGGCACATAGGATCTTCCTGGACCAGGAATCAAACTTGCGTCCCCCTGCATTGGCAGGTGGATTCTTAACCACTGGACCACCAGGGAAGTACTTTCCTCCCCAAAAAAACTTTATAAAAACAAAAGCAAGTCCAGTGGTCCCTGACTTTGTCAGGGAGCTGACAAATGAGGCTGGTCTGGGGGATACTGAAATGAGGCAGTCTTGGAAATGCTTCACAGGATGTGTGATCTAAATACAAGTGAACTGTAGGTCATGTCAGCACTTGCAGAAGTGTTGAAGACAGTCTAAGAGACTACTTGGGAAGAGGTGGGGGAGAGTATTGACGAGTTCAGTTTTAGACAAGGTGCATAGATGTCAAGAACACTCCACTGCAGCTGTCCCCAAGCAGTTGGAAATTTGAGAAGTTCAAGGGTTTACACTGCAGTGAATGTAAAGCACGGATTGACCAACTGTCATTTTCCTGAATAGCATGGAGTGAATGTGAAATGTTTTTCTTAGAATATCTCCATGCTTCTTGAAGTTATTGTGATGGTTCTTCTGTCCTGTGGGTGAGTAATCAGAGATAAGCTTCCCTGGTGGCTCAGCGGTAAAGAATCTACCTGCCAATGCAGGAGACAAAGGGTTGATCCCTGGGTCGGGAAGATCCCCTACCAACCCACTCCAGTATTCTTGCCTGGAAAATTCCATGGACAGAGGAACCTGGTGGGCTATAGTCCATGGGGTCGCAAAAGCGACCAACCAACAATAACAACAATCAGAGATAAGAAAATAGAATTCAGCCTGTCTGGATGCTTGGCAACAATTGGGCAATTTTTCACTTTTTTATTTTTTTTTCCCTTAAGAAGCTCAGAATTAAACCTACTCTGTGACCGCCTCCTTGGAAGAACTAACTGGAACAATGTCTGGGCACTGTTTTGGGCACAACAACCATACTTTAGTAGGGCAATAAAATGGAAAAGCCATAGGGATTGGATTTGAGTTTGACTCCCAGATCTACAATGTACTAGCTCTAAGATACCATGAAATTATTTTAATATTTTTACTTCTTGGTCTCCTCATCTGTAAAATGGAAACAAATTTGGGGTCAGGTGGATGTGAAATAATAGATAGTATCAGGCCCAGAACCTACTTTAGATTCTAAGTGATCTTAGAATTCTAAGTGATCTTAAATTCACTATAATTTTGGGTCAGAGCTCAGTCATCAATTGACACTTCCTTCCCCTTTGTCACAATCTTTCGTCCATATTTCTTTCTCTCTCTCGAAACCTGTAATCAAATATTCTTGCATCCTTCAGCTGAATTTTCCTGAATACCACCCTACTCGGAGCATTATGTCAAATATGATCTAGCCAATTCACAGCAAGGTCAAGATAAGTGTCAGTCCATCAATGGTTTGATTTCTGGGTTTTCTAGCCTCTGGAACAGGAGCAAAAGGGATTTACCAAGTATAGATTGCCTTCTCCTTCCTAGAGCCTTGCATGGCATGAGGACCATGCAGTGATACAGCCCTGGGGCTGCCTTTTAATTTTCTTTTCTGGCTTGGGCTCTTTCAAAGATGAAATGAATAGGCTGGAGATGGAAGTTGTACAAAGTCCCAGCACCTTCTTGTGTAAAGAGCCTTTTTATGACCAGATAAATGCCATGATATATAAACATGAATATATATTTGAAAGCTGTGCCCAACTTTTTGCTACCCCATGAACTATAGCACACCACACTCCCCTGTCTGTGGAATTCTCCAGGCAAGAATACTGGAGTGGCTTAGCCATTCCCTTCTCCAGAGGATTTTCCTGATCAACTCTTTGTGATCCCATAGACTGTAGGCCACCAGGCTTCTTGGTCCATGGGGATTCTCCAGGCAAGAATACTAGAGTGGATTGCCATGCCTTCCTCCAGGGGATCTTCCCAATCCAGGGGTTGGATCAAGCCAGGTCTCCTGCATTGCAAGCAGATTCTTTGCCATCTGAGCCACCAGGGAAGCTCAGATATATAAAATAAATATATATTATATATATATTTCACTGTGCAAAAAGTTCAGATCTAAATCACTTTCAAACTCTTCAGATCTGACTTCTTGCATAGTGAAAAAGAGTTACTTCTCTTCTTTCCAAATGCTTAGTATTTAAACCATAAGTTGAAGACATGCTTAGCTTTTGGATCACACAATCAAGGCATCTTTCTTCAATTTAATTCAACCCAGTGCATTACAAATGAACAATCACTTGTTGGGCACCTAATGTATCTGTGGAGCACAGAGGTAACTGAGTGTGTTATCAGCTGCATCTTCCAAATGCGCCCTGACCTTGTCCACTTCTCTCATCTCCTCCACTGTTTCCTACTCAGCCCCATCATTGCCTGGCTAATGGATACAGCTATTCAGATGGTCTTCCTGGATTAGATGATCCTGACTGGATTGTATTCCCCCAAACAAATCATCTTTTTGAAAAATAACTCAGACCACCACATTCTCCCCTTCTTTAAAACCGCCAGGGGCTTCTACTGCATTTAGAATAACAATAAACTATAATATGGTCTTTGTCTTTCCTCTCTGCTTTTCCTCCACTCCCATTTCTTTGAGCCCCTGTTAAATCAGACCCCAATTGCCCACCAGTTTTCATCCTCCAGCCCCTTCTCATCCCTCAGGTATTTAGTGACTTGGGGCCTCTCCATCAGCTGTTTTCTTTGCTAAGATATCTTCAGACTCCACTTCCCACTCCTGGCTCCTTTCTCTCATGTCATGCAAACTGTCTTCTCAAAGAGGTCCTGCTCATTTTGCCTAAAGCAACTTTCCTCTGTAGCACTGACCTCTCTCTAATATTGTTTGTGTCTATTTATTTGTTTATCATTTATCTGCCTACCATCACCACCCCTCCCAATTATAATATAAACTTCATAGAACTGGGGTGTCTCATCACCTCTTATGGCACCTACAATAGCTCAACTGATATTTACTAAAAGAAAAGGTGAATTAGTTTGAGATGTTCACAGGCTAGGAGAGGATGCAGGTCAGAATCCAAAATACTACACTCTGGGTGATACAAGAGAGGTGCCATGCTCAAAGATGGGGTCCACAATCACAGGGCCACCAGGGGAGGCTGTGCATAGACAGTGGGTCCTCACAAAGTGACATTTTCTTGCTAAAACATCCCACTGTTTTGTCCTAAGAAATCTAACTTACAGGTGTGCCAATATTCACACTTTTAGGAATAAATTTGCACATGAGAATGATCTACACACAAGCCTTAATGGAATTATATCATCTTGGAGAAATGTTGCTTGGATGGATGACATTTGGTAGTATGATCCTCCAGCCCACCCATTTCCCCTAATTCATCCTCAGAAAGTTCCTTAGTGAGCTTGGAGTCATATCACAGAGGTTAGCAATCAGCCTACTGTTTTTGTGGAATCACCAAGTCAAAAACTGAAGAACTAACCAGTGGTTTAATGGGTGGAGAATGAAGGGGCTTAGATAAATGGCTCAGAACCAAGTCACATGCAAGGCAAAGCTGGGAGGTGACTCATGAGAGCCTAGTGGAGCTGCAGAATTGCAGACGACCCTTGACCTCCACCTCGATTGTAGATACATGTGTACATTTTCTTTGGAACCCATGTGATACCTGGTTTTGTCCTGGTGCCCTGTCTACTGCCCCTCACCTGGATGTGTTCTGTTCTTTGCAAATGAACTACTTCCTGCTTAAACAGTAGTCAATGAAAATTTAATGGAAAGTTCTGTTCCTGCAATTCACATAACCCATTTGGAAGAAGAGAAAAGATTCCCTCATACCATGGTTCTCTGGCAGTGCAGAGGGTTAGGGCAGCCTAGTCTCTCAAAATCCGTCCACTGAGTATCAAAGGCCCCAGGTTGCAACATAAGAAATCCAGACAATGTGCTTCACTGACTAACAGGCCTGGGCTCTGAACAATGGACATTTTGAAGGTTATAGGAAAAGGATGGAATCCTCTCTACTGTTACTCTTTCCTTGACTCAGTCTTTCTTAGTTTAGGCTGGGATCATTTTGTTGGCATCCACTCCTTTATTTTTCTGGGATCCAAAATCACTGTGGATGGTGATTGCAGCCATGAAATTAAAAGATGCTTGCTCCTTGGAAGGAAAGTTATGACCAACCTAGACAGCATATTAAAAAGCAGAGATATTACTTTGCCAACCAAGGTCCATCTAGTCAAGGCTATAGTTTTTCCAGTAGTCATGTATGGATGTGAGAGTTGGACTATAAAGAAAGCCAAGTGCCAAAGAATTGATGCTTTTGAACTGTGGTGTTGGAGAAGACTCTTGAGAGTCCCTTGAACTGCAAAGAGATCCAATCAGTCTATCCTAAAGGAGATCAGTCTTGAGTGTTCATTGGAGGGATTGATGTTGAAGCTGAAACTCCAATACTTTGGCCACCTGATGCGGAGAGCTGACTCATTGCAAAAGACCCTGATGCTGGGAAAGATTGAGGGCAGTAGGAGAAGGGGATAACAGAGGATGAGATGGCTAGATGGCATCACCTACACAATGGACACGGGTTTGGGTGGACTCCGGGAGTTGGTGATGGACAGGGAGGCCTGGCGTGCTGCAGTTCATGGGGTCGCAAAGAGTCGGACACGAATGAGCGACTGAACTGAACTGAACTGAATTCCTCCCTGATATCAGCAAAGTCCAAGTTTGCATTTGAAGCTCACTCACCCACAGCTAGTCTGACACTGTCTTCTCTTCCACTTGGCTTTTTCATGCTTGCCCTGGAGCACCTGGGGTCAAACCACCATCAATATGCTTTCCGGCCTCTTGCCTTCCTCTCTGTCCTCAGCCGTAATGGGTCCTCATTCTGCAGGGTTTTTCCTTAGCTCCTTGTCTGATCTTACTTGTCATCCAAAGACCTAACAAAAAAAATGCTAAATCCTTCACACCCTTAAGCAGAGCTATTAACTTCCTTCTTAGTACTCTCAGAGGACTTGGTAACTCCAAGTTAACTCTTGCTTCTTCCTTCTCTGATGGAGCCTTTTAATATTATATTAAATAATATTATTTAATACAAATATTAAATAATAATATTTCTTATTATAATAAATTATAATAATTTTCACATAGTAAGTTTACTCTGTGAATGTCTGTCTGTGTGCTTGCCTGTGTCCCTGAGATACTGAATATACAAATGGGCAATGCCCAAACTATATTTGACAACAAAACTTTGATGCACAACCTCTGCAGGAACCAGCCCAGGAAACCAAACCGCAACCTCTGCAGCAATTTGGTCCAGAACTTGGTTAGGACAATTGGTTAGAATTTGGTCAACCATGACCAGTTTTCCTACCTCCTGTCTCTGCCTTCCAAACTCATGACCAACCATAGAAAGCCAAAGATACTTCTCAAACAAATCAAATAAAAACCTATTCCTAGTCAGCTACCTACGGCGTGCCTAGGCCAACGGCCTCCAGTCAGGGCACACTTGAAGCCTTCACTTATAACTCCAACCAAGCTTCCTCTTCCCCTGCCATCTGAGGCTCTGGCAAACATAGGGGATGGAGTCTGATCCCTCTGTAAGAAGCTCTAAATCAGAAGCCTCTGAATGTTCTCCTTTGGGTCGTCTTTATGTACTTCTGCATCCCCAAGACTCTGAACAATAAATATCACTATTCTGATTTTACTTAGGGGGGAACTGAGGCTGAGAAGGGTTACATGATTTGGACAAGTTATTTTGGCTGAGCCAACAAAACCAGTGTCTAAATTCATCTCTCTCTGATTCCAAAGTTATTGCTTTTTATCCTCTGTGGTCATGCCTCCCCACAAGATCTATACCTTACTCGTTTTTGTATCTCCTGAGTTTTGCACAGGAGCTGGCACATAGCAAGTGCTCATCAAATGGTTTGGGTTGTTAATGTTCTTAAGGAGTCACACTAGTGGCTTGGTGGTAAAGAATCTGCCTGCAATGCAGGAGACCTAGGAGATGTGAGTTCAATACCTAGGTCAGGAAGATCCCTTGAAGAAGGAAATGGCAATCCACCCCAGTACTCTTGCCAGAAAAATTCCACGGACAGGGAATCCTGGTGGGCTACAGTCCAAGGGATCACAAAGACTAGAACATGACTCAGAGCACTCACACACTATGTTCTTAAACACGACTTTATCATTTCTAACATGTCTGCACTTCTGGAAGCAGACAATGTTCATAAGTTCTGGTGAGCATTCCTGTTCTCAAAGTAAATGTGAGCTGTTATTTATTGCAAAAAATACCAAGACTCATTTTTTAATATAATGCTTAACATAATAATTCCTGGAAACGGTTCCCCTGTGGTGAAATAATGAAAAGTAAGTGAAAAGAGCTGCAAATGTCACTTCTGAGCAAAAGATTAAAGCACTCCTCTCCTTGGGTTTGCTTCACATGTTTGAATAATAGAGTTGGTTAGTTGGCCTCACACTGTAAATTATAAACCCAGCCACTGTGGACGCGGGTGGGTGCCCCTGGGCTGCGCTGTGTGCAGGTCATGCCATGAGGACAGGGCATTCTTGGGAGAAGCCCATTTTGAAGCATTTGTTTTGCCAGAATCTGGGGGCCCTGATTTATTAATAAGACTATTCCTAAAAGAGCTTTCTATTTTATTTGTTTATTTGGTTTTACTCCTTTCTATGGAAATTTAGTAGTTTTGGGAGAACTTAAAGAGCCTGACATACAAGAAACTTCCTAGAAAGATGGTACTGATGGTCCTGTTTGCAGTAGCAAAGGAGATGTAGATATGAGAACAGACTTTTGGACACAGTGGGGGATGATTTGAGATCGTAGCACTGAAGTGTGTACATTACCATAAGCAAAATATATAAATAGTGGGAATTTGCTCTAGGATGCAGGGAACCCAAATCCAGTGTTCTGTAACAGTCTAGAGGGGTAGGAGGGAGAAGGAGGTGGGAGGGAGGGTCAAGAAGGAGAGGACATATGTACACCTCTGGCTGATATAAGTCAATGTATGGCACAAACAAACACTATACTGTACACTGATTATCCTCCAGTTAAAAATGAAATAAAATTTTTTTAAAAAGGAGAAATTTCTATCATGGAAAACATGCACTTAGGTGGCAGTTCTCTTACAAATTTGCAAAGGTGGCTTATGCAATAATTATATAAAATATTTTCAAGAAGTGGATTTTTTTTTGCAGCAACCACGGAGTGGGAATTGGAGCATTCTGGGTTACATGTGGACTCACTGCTTTGAGTAGGACAGCTTTGTCACTTTTTAGAAGCCTCATTTTTTTTAACTTGTGAAGTAAGTTGAAGGGATGTCAGCCCTACTCTGAGGATCAAATGAGATCATGAGAGGTATGAAAGCACTTCACAAATGTAGAAAGGTCGTCCAGCTGTCATCATCATTATAAAGCAAACTATTCTTACTAAGTATCAAATGATAACGTATTGCTTGTTTTTTTGCCTCGAACAAAATGAAATATCTGTCTTAGATGAGTGAAACTTGTCACTATCTGTTGCATAAAATACAGAACCTCCGGTTAGCATCAGGAATCATGGACTTGTTCGCATTTGTCAAGATTGAAAAGATAAGATCATTTATTTCACCCTCTTTGTTCTGAAGCTCAGTGGCAAAGATTTCCAGGGGAAGACTAAGTGGAAAGTCCTTGAGGGCATGTGTTTGTATAGAGTCTGAGCCTTAATAAGTGTGTGTGTGTGTGTGTGTGTGTGTGTGTGCTTTCTAGGGTAGAATATCCAATTCCATTAGATTACCACTTGTGAAGTTAGAAAAACAAGACGGTGTCCATGGTGGCCAGAGGACCTTGGGCTGGAAAGGAGGAGGGTGATGATGTCCATCAAAGAGTTCGGCCTTCTGTAGCTGAAACAGGGTCTTTTCAGCAAAAGACTGTCTGTGTCAGTACTTTGGTATAGCTTACTATGGAGCATTGGTGTCTTTGCGTTCTGCCTCTGATCTTTGGCCTCACACTTTTAAGAAAATGCTGGCAAACCTCAGCAGTACTAAAGGAACCAAGGGAAGATGGTGTGTCTACTCAAGCTGGGATTCTTCCTGATGGCGCTGAGTTTTCTCCCTCAAAAAGCTGTCATTGAGGTGGTGTAGAAACCAGGGGCCCAGGAGTTTGACTCCTTGTGACTTACCGATCCAGTTGCCTTGCTACAAGGCAGAGTCTTCGTCCAGTCCTTTTCTTCCTGCCCAAACTGCAGAGTTCTGTGCTTTGTTTGATCAGAGTTGGAGGGGAGGGTTGAGCCTGCTGCTCTCAGTTAACTTTGGAGGGGCTGTTTCTGAGCGACCTGGCATACACAATAACCTGTCCTTTGGCTGGCTGATGGGGCACTCCGATAAGGGCCGCCTGATATGTCTTAATGGATGCACTGCCTCCTCTTGGGGGCATGCACATTCCTGAGATGTCTGGCTCCAACCTGACAGCCTTTTGAACTTCCTATATTCTGAAAGCCCATTACTTGACTTAATAAGTTGGGGGAGATTTGAAGGCTGTCCTTGCCAAGGTTTTTTTCAGACATGTCGAAAGGGGAAGATGTGGTTTGCAAGAAAGGACTTTTCAAAATTATCTCTGCAAATGATCAACTTGCCCAAGTCTCTCCTTGACCCTGTGACACACCCCCTCCCCATGCATTCTTGTCTCATAAGAAGGGTTCTAACAAGCTGTCTCCCATTTGTCATACCCCAAGGGCTTATCAAATATCTTCCCCAAAGCTTTCCTATTGGCCCCACAACCGGATTTCTATGGGCTCTATGAATTAGTTGCCCGTCCTACTGAACCACTTTTACCCTTATCTTGAACTTTCTGCTATATTTGACTCTGATAACCACCTCCACCTTCTTGGGACTCTTTCCAGAGCTTTTATTTTCACATAATTTTCTATTTTTCTTCATATTTATTTCCCTTCACAGGTCAAATTCTCCAGAAGCAGATTTTGACATGAAGTCCAGGGTGAAAGTTGTTTATCAGGATCAACACATTTGGGGAAGAGGGCATTGATGTAGGTACAACGATGCCTTAGGTAGCCTGAGGCTCTCTGTGGAGAGTGTCACCTATCAGAGTGACCATGTCAAGGAGAAATGGGCAGGTCTTTATTCCCACCTGGCTCAGTCAAAGATGCTGTGTTCCTGGGAAGGACATGACCTCAGGCAGACCTGCTCTTTATGGTGGGGAAGATGCTGAAGGAGCTGGCTGCTAGATGCTGTTTAGAGAGCAAACTCCCTGCCATTGGGTGGCATGTTCAGGCTTAAAAGGGAATCTGATTGAGGCAGCCCTCATTGCCCCATTTTCTTTCATAAGTCCCTTTGCACCAGGTGGTCACATGTACCCTTAAAAATGATAGAAGCAGTGGACATTCTCTCCAGAAGAAAGATATACATCTGTCTGCTGGTAAATACATTGCTAACGATTTGGAAGCATTCCTAAGTGTTCCAAAATCCCCCAAAAGGTCCTCAATATGGACACACTTAATTATGGTCAAGCTGCCATTATATTTGATTCTTCTCACTATACTTCAATTCACATCCACATATATCTCAAGGAAAATTCCAAAATTCAAACACCTCTGGGTCCTTTCTCCTGTATAACTTTATTTAAGCCTTACCACCCACCTCCCTACTGGGTACTGAAGATGCTATTTACCAGCTAGGGAACCAAGGTCCTGGTCACACTGAAAGTGGTTGAGGTCAGTTATAGCAAAAAAAAAAAAAAGTTTTGTTTGCTTCTATGGCTCATGTCTCTTCTACTTTATCTTCCTTCCTCAAAGAGATTTTCAACTCTCAGGGAGCTTGTAAATTAAAAGGGGCGTGGGAGACGAGAAAAGTACACAAATAAACTCAGTGCAAGGACAAAGAGATAAGTGTTGTAATGTAGGCAGGGACATGGTTTGTATGAGAAGGAACATCCCCTTAGGTTCATTAAACATGTGATAATTTTCCCCATCAGAGTCCATGAGAGAATAGTCGACAGAGATAATTAAATGGCCTTTTTGCTTATAAGCTGTCGACATTTCCATAGCAGACATTTCTAGACTTTAGCTGGCTATTTAGAAAATATTTATGAGGCATTCCTTCAGCCCATCTGACATCAATAATTATCTTTATATAATAACAAATCATACACATTTCATATGTAAGCTTACCTGTCTTCTAAGAATTCGCAGATGCAAGAGTGGGGTGTGATCAAGAGCACACTGCACTACAAAGCCACAGAGAAGCAGGGAATAGCTGTACCACAGAGAGAACCTGACGTTTTCATTGTGTCTCACTGTTTCTGACACAAACTCACTTAAAATGGCTTTAATTATAAATGCATATTATGCAGGCGGCAATGTGCTTGCTATACAGTATATGATATACTTAGTTTTCCATGCTTTTAATGACAGTTAGCCAACATTTCCTTTATGAAATTTCTAATCCATTAAACAAATCCCTGTTATTTGGCCAGAGACTGAAGTGATAGGCCCACAAGAGATAGCCAGTAAATAGTCTAAAAGAATTAGTCAGTGAGTGGGTATACAAATGAGTGAGTAGATTCCTTCCTCTAAGATCTCATCCCACTGGATTGTTTTTTTCTTCTACATTTGTATCTGTTGACAAGGATGCAGCTGCCTCTTCTTTCATTCTTAACTTGGTCCTGATGCCAAAAACTTGGTCTCTGGTGCAGAAGAGAATCTTGGAGACAGAGTTTTAGGTGAAGCAGAAAAGACTAGCTTTATTCCTTTGCTAGCCAAAGAAAGATGCAGTGGGTTCAGACCCCTCAAAACTGTGTGCCCCAACCTGAGAAGAGTGAGGAGTTTTATGATAATAGTTCAAGGGTGAAGTTTCTGGTAAGCATTAGGGTGTGTGCAGAGCCTGTACTCCTTTAATCTGGCCTCTGGTGACCATCTCTCTCTCTCTTTTTCAATTTGTATTGGAGCACAGTTGCCTTACAGTGTTGTGTTAGTTTCTGCTGCACAGCAAAGTGAATCAGCCATACGTGCACATCTACCTTCTCTTTTCTTGGATTTCTTCCCATTTGAAGGTGTGCTAGAATCAATGGTCATTGTGTGTCGATTCCAACCTCCCAATTCATCCCACCTCCTCTTTCCCTGCTGGTGTCCATAAGTTTGTTCTCCATGTCTGTGTCTCCATTTCTCCTCTAATGAGCTTCTCTGGTTCTTTTACTTTGGCCTCAGGTGGTCTCTTGATGCGATTTTTGAGGTTGTCAAACTGCAATCTAATCTGGAATGGAGACTGTTAACATCTTCCCTTGTTGGAGGCTTTAGTTGTAAAGAGTTTAGTGATACTGTCATGTTTATACCTTGACTGGGATCTGGACCCTTCTTGTTGCTGTTTTTCAGTGCTAAATTCTTTGTGACCCCACGGATTGCAGTGCTCCAGGCTTCCTTGTCTTTCACTGTCTCCCGGAGCTTACTCAAACTTATGTCCATTGAATCATAGGTGCTGCTATCTAATCATGTCATCCTCTGCCACCCCCTTCTCCTCCTGCCCTCAACCTTTCCCAGCATCAAGGTCTTTTTCTAATGAATTGATTTGTTGCATCAGGTGGCCAAAGTATTGGAGCTTCAGCATCGGTCCTTCCAATGAATATTCAGGGTTGATTTCCTTTAGGGTTGAGTGGTTTGATGGGCTTGCAGTCCAAGGAACTCTCAAGAGTCTTCTGGGAGCCTGGGCTCTGCCTCAAGGCTATTCTAGTGTTTCTTGGCTGCTCCTCCCTTGTCTGGGCATTCCCTCCCTTTCGTGATTAGCAATTCTTTCTTTAAAAGGCCTTGATGCCCAAAAGTCTTGCAGGGTCCTGCCCAGTTCTGAATTCTCAACTTAATGGACTATTGGGAATTCCTATTTACATGGCTATCAAACCCTTGAAACCCAACATGTACAAAGTTAAGCTTGGTAGTGGTGATGCCAATATCATGTGATATCATGGTTGTAAATAACACGACTTTACAACTCTAGTTGTCTGAGTTTGAATCATGACCACACACTGGCTGTGAGATAGTGGGCAAGTTATTTAACTCCTTTGTTATTGAGTGTTCAAATGTGTGAGTTACATGTAAACATAGACCAAAAAGGAGGCTGAGCACTGAAGAACTGATGCTTTCAAATTATGGTGCTGGAGAAGACTCTTGAAAATCCCGTAGAGGGCAAGGAAATCAAACCAATCAGTTCTAAAAGAAATCAACTCTGAATATTCATTGGAAGGACTGATACTGAAGCTGAAGCTCCAAAACTCTGGCCACCTTATGTAAAGAGCCTACTCATTGGGAAAAACCCTGATGCTGGGAAAGATTAAAGGCCAAAGGAGAAGGGCGGCAGAGGATGAGACTGGCTAGATAGCATCACCAACTCAATAGACATGAATTTGAGCAAACTCCAGGAGCTAGCAAAAGATGGGGGAGCCTGGCGCGATGCAGTCCATGGGGTCACAAAGAGTCAGACCTGGGTTAGTGACTGAACGACAGCAAAGGAAGTTAGCACAAGGAGTGTTTAGAAACAATCCTGGCATAGAATGAGTACCTACTTAACCTGTTTAGAGTTGGCTGCTAAAGTTCTTTCTATCCATTTGAAGAGAGGAAATCCATACAAAGAGAAGCATTTGAAAATCAATTCATTGGGAACTTCAGGGTTGCACTTTTGTTTGAAGTTTTGTCCTGTTCTTTAAAGAGTGTGGGACACACCCTCATCTTATTCACCTCTGAACCGTGAATGATAAAGCTCATGGAGTTGTTTGGAAGTTTAGAAATAATAATACAGAAAAGGTGGTACAAGAGTACCTACTCAATGTGGGTGAACTCTCTTCTCCTTGAGTTCCCCTAAAGATTGAATGGCAACAATGTGCATTTCTTGCCAGAGGAACCAAGAGATAAGAACTGGATCACTGATCCAACTTGCGAAAGGGCAGCCAGGTCAAGGAAGAAATCACAAACCCCCATCAGAGACTTAAATGGGGAAGAACAGGAATGGGCTAGTGAGAGCCGTGGACAGACCCGCACAGAGGGAAGACTCACAAATTCTTGTGGTGAAAAGTTATGAAAGGCAGAACGCAGGAGTTCAGGGTGTTGACGGAGGCTGCTCTTGCTGGACCACAGAGAGGGTCCTCCAGAAAGCTCCATGGTGGGCTCAGAAGCAAGACCAGAGACTCAGGCGCGCCATGTGCCTGGCAGAGTCAGCAGGAGCCGGCGCCTGGCACATTTTCTGTTCCAGAAAGCACTCCAAGCCAAGAGAGAGTGGATTAGGAGGATTTAAAGTACAAAAAGTAAAACAAGCTGGGTTTTTTTAGACAATCATTCTCAAAGACAGTGAGTGAAATTTGTGTCACTTTAAATAAGGGATATGTCAGCAGGAAAAATAAAGAGGAAGAAGAAAGATTCTCCGTGCTTCTCTTTGTAGTACAGCAAGACAACAAACAGAGCGGCTTGCCAACTACAGCCTCACCCAACCCTCCTTTGGCCATAAGCTATGATTCCTGCATTTTTTTCTGTGACTCACTCCCACTGCCTGACGTCAATCACCCATTTCCTCAAGACTTCTCTAGTTTTCTTCCTCCCTTGGAGGAAGCCAGCAACTCCCTGTCAATGACTCCTCTCTATTACCGCAAAGTTCACTGATTATCTCCTATGGGGCTCAAGAGGAAAGTGTAACATTCTATATAAAGGTAAATAGCTACTTTTATTCTAGAAGAAAGTCTCACTTCTGAGATGAAAAAGACAAAAAGCACTGGACAATGCATTGGAATATAAAATAACACCATGGGGAAGTTTGTAAAACACCTCTTTTTTTATATTAATTTTTATTGGAGTCTAGAGAAGGCAATGGCACCCCACTCCAGTACTCTTGCCTGGAAAATCCCATGGACGGAGGAGCCTAGTAGGCTGCCGTCCATGGGGTCGCTAAGCGTCGGACACGACTGAGCAACTTCCCTTTCACATTTCACTTTCATGCATTGGAGAAGGAAATGGCAACCCGCTCCAGTGTTCTTGCCTGGAGAATCCCAGGGACGGGGGAGCCTGGTAGGCTGCCGTTTATGGGGTTGCACAGAGTTGAACACGGCTGAAGCGACTTAGTAGCGGCAGCAGCAGTTTATCTATAACGTTGCGTTAACTTCTACTGCAGAGCAAAGTGAATCAGCTATGTGTGTATATATATATATATCTATAAAATATATATGTATGTATGTATATAATATATATGTATATGTATAATGTATGTATAATGTATATGTATATGTATAATGTATATGTATATATGTATATAATATACATATATATTGTGTATATATATAATATATATGTATATAATATATGTGTGTATATATGTATATAATATATGTGTATGTATATATAATATATATGTATATATTATATATAATATATAAATACACATATATGTATTTATATATATAATATACATATTGTATATACATATATACATATGTATACATATATGTATATATATATAAAATATATATATGTATATATATATAAAATATATATATTCCCTCTTTTTTTGATTTCCATTCCATTTAGGTCACCATAGAACATTTATAAAGAGCATTTACACTCATGACTTTATTAACAAATGAACCCTACATATGGGAAGTAGGGTGTGAATTAACTCTATTATATCAAGAAGGGGAGTTGAGAAGTGGTTTTTTGACCTTTCTAGAATTCCTCTGTCAGTGATGGAGAAAAGGATTGCGTATGGTCACAGAGGGTGAAGACCCTCTTTAGGAGTGCTGGCTGCGCCCATTACCGTCTTCTCTGAGTCACTGCCCACCCCTGGCCATCTCAAGAACGGGCCACTGGTGGCTGTGGCTTTACTCAGCAGTCCCGCTCTCGGGTCAGTGTTGCATGAACCAGGTGTGCACACCTGAATCGGTCTCTGCAGGTGCGCAGGGCAAAGGTTAAGGGCTAGAAGGGGTTCTGACAGTTCTACAGCTTCTCTTACATTTTGAATTTACATATTTAAACAAAGTTTAAAGCACATCAGTATCTGCATTCCCCCCTGAAACAAGGTGAAGACTTCAAGGTCTTTTAATTCACTGTGAATCCTACTCATTTCCCCTAAATACCCAGGTATTATCCAATATTTTATTTCTAACTCAATCTTATGCACAAAAGATTAACTGTAACAGTATCCTGAGTATTATTATATAAAGTCACTTTTCCTTTAGCATTCCCAGTGTGTGTTGCCAATGTGCTTAATAATCATTACTTCTCTCTTCTTCTGACTTAATTTTCCTACTAAAGTATCTCCTATACTTTCGGTATAGGAGAAAATCTGTGGTTAGAATTCTCTCAGTTTTTAAATAACTGAAAATCTGTTTGCTGAATCTGACAAAGATTATGTCATCTATCAGTAATAGAATGTCCCTAAAAATAAAGGCATAAACTAATCAGAGTTTTGGTTTTCTCATTCATTAATAAGGTCAGAATCAGGCTGATGATATGGAAGCCCCCACAATATAAGTATCCAGTTTCCTGATATATTTCTGTTTCAGGAGCCTGTAGGTCACTTCATAGTCACAATATGCTTGCTGAAACTCCAGCCTTGTCTAAGTTTGAGGCAGAACCCATGGAAAAAGCAGGAAGCAAAAATAACACATCTGTTGATTCCACCCTTCCAAACAAACTACAGCTATTGCATTAGGTTCTAGATGCACTTTAGCCATTAACACTTCAAAAATCGCTTTCCTACAGTGTTCTATGTTCTTTCCATCTAGTCTTCCCATAGAGGAGTTTGAAACTTCTCTATTTTCAAACTTAGTTTTTGCATTTCCTATTAATCTTTCTGAAAGACATACTTGTAGCATTTCTCTATCTCCCAGCTGTCTAATTCTATTGTTTTCTGTGTCAAGCATACTGTTTTACTTGGTTACTGAAATTAAAAACAAAATTTTCAATGATTTTATTTTTGATATTTAAGTTTCTTGTTTTTTTTTTTTTTTTATTAAAAAAAATCCTTAACTTTTCCTACATGTTTTTTTCTTGTCATTTCTGACTTTATGGGTGGTGTTCCTTTATACCTTTGAAGATATTAAATATTTTTACTGTTAATTACCTTACAGACTTCTCAAATTTATGTGGTTTCATAGAGTCAATTTCTCCCAACTTTTAATCCATAGACTGTGATTTGTACTGTTGTATGCTTTGTAATTCTCAGGTTCTAGGTCATTTCCCATGGGCATTATGTACAGTGGGCATTCTCTTCCCTGCAGGACCTGAGGCATCGACATAAAGTTTTGGGTTTCCCTCTTCCCACACACTACAGGGGCTTCCCTTGTGTCTCAGCTGGTAAAGAAACCACCTGCAATGTGAGAGACCTGAGTTTGATCCCTGGATTGGGAAGATCCCCTGGAGAAGGGAAAGGCTACCCATTCCAGGATTCTGGCCTAGAGAATCCCATGGACTTTATAGTCCATGCAATCACAAAGAGTCGGACAGGACTGAGTGACTTTCACTTCACTTCATTTCGTACACTATAGAGTTCACTGGCTATAAACTAATCTGGGGTGCTCTAAGTTAGGTCTCTGTCCTCCATGGGTTTCTCTATTTGAATTCTGTGCCCACCACTGTGTATCTTTGGGAATCTCACCTGTTGCATCAGTTCCTGTTTTTA
Source organism: Bos indicus (assembly GCF_029378745.1). Taxonomy (NCBI): domain Eukaryota; kingdom Metazoa; phylum Chordata; class Mammalia; order Artiodactyla; family Bovidae; genus Bos; species Bos indicus. The sequence continues at coordinate 63,474,463 of NC_091780.1, read as the reverse complement.
CCGTGGCTTGGGGCAGCAAGCGTCCAACTAATGGATTGAGATAGTCTCGTCCCAGGTCACAGGGCAGGCAATTCTTCTGCTTGTGCTTACTTTCTTTTTGCTGCTTTTAGGTTTCTGTCCCACATTCTCATGCCTCAAGGCAGGATGGTGTCCAGTGAGACAGCTTATAAGCAAACTGGGGCCACATTCTTCAATTTTGACCACAAGTTCAGGACTCTGAGTTTCTTCTTCATTTCTGGCCCCTGAATATTTTCTTTCCAGCTTTGGAGCTTAGCAAAATAGTGGTTAGGTAATTTATATGTGTCATCTAATATTTACATGTGTTCAGAGCAGGTAGGATAGTGTTAATATGCTTCATGAGCCATCTTGACCATAAATCAAGAAACTGTAATCTATGGGCGAAACAGTTGTAAGGAGGGTTGAGAAACACTATTTGCTTAGGGCTAGTTGCTTAGATGGAGAACGTGTAACTTGGAGGCTTCATGATTGCCTTCAGGTTGAATTGTAAAGGAAAATGGATGGAGCACACTTGCTGAGTGGGGTCAGATGAGGAAGGGGAGTATGCTAGGGTCCCAGGAGCTTTTCGACTACTGTTTCCAGTCTCTTCTATAGACACACTATACTTTCTGTGCTTGATTCTATAAGGTAAACCATTATCTTTTCTGTGCGTGTGTGTGTGGGTGCACACATATATGCTCAGCCTCTAAATCCTGTCTGACTCTTTGAGAGCCCATGGACTGTAGCCCACCAGGCTCCTCTGTCCATAGGATTCTCCAGGCAAGAAGACTGGAGTGGGTTGCCATTTCCTCTTCCAGAGGATCTTCCCAACCCAGATATTGAACCTGTGTCTCCCGGGTCTCCTACACTGGCAGGCAGATTCTTTACCACTGAGCCACCAGGGAAGCCCTACGTATGTGTTTGTAAAAACTCACTGGAGTGATTTTCTCCACTTCTATCAAAATGTGGACTTCAACTTCAGACCCACCAAAAGCCCAACTCTGATTTTCCAATTGCCTCTGAGAGTGAATTGGCTGGTTTGATCAATAGTAGAGGCTCATATGGATCATTTCATGAAAGTGAAAATGTAGGTTGCTCAGTCGTGTCCAACTCTTTGCAACCCCATGGACTATATAGTCCATGGAATTCTCTAGGCCAGAATACTGGAATGGGTAGCCTTTTCTTTCTCCAGGAGATCTTCTCTACCCAGAGATTGAACCCAGGTCTCCTACATTGCAGAAGCTTTCACTTTTCACCTTACTTTCAGAGGCTTATATAGGTGATTTCAAAAAAGCACAGTTGAAATAAAAACATTTCAATAAACCATACAGTGGAGTCTTCTTAGTTAATTTCTGTGTATCATCACAGAGTTCCTGAAACCAGTCAGAGTACTTGTTTTGGAAATGGGCAAGTTTCATTGTATCTTCCTTGTTGAGTAAACCTAAGCTGGTAAGTTCAACTTACAAACTTTCAAATTTTGTAGTTATGAATAGTAAGGATATTTTCATGTAGCTCAGTGGTAAAGAATCTGTCTGAAATGCAGGAGATGTGGGTTCAATCCCTGGGTTGGGCAGATGTCCTGGAGAAGGAAATGGTAACCCACTGAAGTATTCTTGCCTGGAGAATCCCAGGGACAGAGGAGCCTGGTAGGCTACAGTCCATGGGGTCGTGAAGAGTTGGACACGACTTAGCAACTAAACAACAGTAACAAGGGCTATTTTCAAGGCTAAAAGCATGAATGTAGTTGACTAGAACAAAGCATCTTTTACTAAATGTGTGTTGTCTCATCCTGTCCTTATTCTATCAAGAGCAGGTGCCCAAGGAAGAAAGAACCAGTGTTGCCCTGGTGAGGAAACTCTCTTAGAGGAAGGCTCTGGTGTCACATTTGGGCAGGTGGCCAAGGGGGCATATGTGCACTTGGAGAAATGTCCATGTCCAATCTTCAGCTGTTCTTGGAAGAGATCTCCATGGCTGAAGCCTGCTGTCTGATTAGTATCAGGAGAAGTAAATTATCACTGCATGCTTTCCTCCTTGGAGGTAAAATGCCTTGTGAGGGAGGCAGGCAGTGTGTTCATGTGAAGATGGTTGGTAGGTTCTCTTGATTGTGTTGTTGCTTCTCCCCAGCTTGGCCTGACTTCACCAGCTGGTGTTCAGAGTCCACAGAGGTGACACAGCACTCATCCTACAGACATGATTTACAGAGGGGCAGACAGGGCTTCCCTGGTGGCTCAGATGGTAAAGAATCTGCCTGCAATTCAGGACACCTGGGTTCAGTCCCTGGTTTGGGGAGATCCCCTGAAAAAGGGAATGGCTACCCACTCCAGTGTTCTTACCTGGGAAATCCCATGGACAGAGGAGCCTGGCAGGCTACAGTCCATGGCATTTCAGATTCAGTCATGACTGAGAAACTAATGCTTTCACTTTTTCACTTTCAGAATGAGAAAGCTTTTGTCCTGGGCCTCAAGGGAAGCATTTGGCAATTTTTAAATATTGCACTTTTTTTTTTTTTTTAATTATGCATTTGCTAATGTTCTTTTATTTTTAACTTTTATTTTTTTGCAGCAAAGGACCAAAAGTGACTATGAGTTAGGGGAGTGCAGAGAAGAACTAATTCACATATCACCTAGTTGTCCTGGATGAGGCAGGAGTGTCTCTCTCTGGGCAGTGGAAATTAGGGGACACTGCTTATGAGATGGAGAAGGCAATGGCACCCCACTCCAGTACTCTTGCCTGGAAAATCCCATGGATGGAGGAGCCTGGTAGGCTGCAGTCCATGGGGTCGCTAAGAGTCGGACACGACTGAGAGACTTCACTTTCATGCATTGGAGAAGGAAATGGCAACCCACTCCAGTGTTCTTGCCTGGAGAATCCCAGGGATGGCAGAGCCTGGTGGGCTGCCGTCTATGGGTCACACAGAGTCGGACACGACTGAAGTGACTTAGCAGCAGCAGCAGCTTATGAAATGCAGGGAGAGTGGTCCCCTGTCTGAGACAAACTGCATCCATGTGTGTGTTAGCCCGATAGTATGAACAGGCATCTTCCAAAATGAGACTTGATTTAAATGTGTGTGTTTCCACGTTCACACCTGTGCGCATTATTGAGGAGAAAGTGAAAATGAGGCTACGTCAGATGAGCAGGCCCAGGTTGTGTGTGCTCTGGGCTATTTTCTCAGATTCCTAATCCAGCTCCCCGTTTCCACATTCACTCCATCTACTCTGCCCAGTGACATTTTCCCAAAAGCACCTCTCACCGTGCCACCATTTGAGTTGCTGTTCAATGTTTAGGACAAGTACAGAGCTTCAATCATGGTATAGGGGCTGCCCACAAAAAGCATTGCTCACTTACCTTTTCTCTGTGTGAAAGCATGAACAGAGTACAAATGCAGTTTAGTTGGGTTGCCATCCCAGGAAACACCTGTAGGAGAGCGGGGAAGTGAGCTGGAGAAGAGTGTGACAACAACTCACCATCAGGGGCAGTGACTGGACACGATCCATCCACTCCATCCCACGCAGGGGGAGGGAGCTGAGACGCTGATTCTCCCAGACCTCGTGGGTGTTGGCTGGGTGCTGTTTCTGGGGCACTGAACAGGCCCTTCTGAGCTGTGGTCCATATGGGCAAAGTGGGTTCTGATGGCCAGATGAAACTTTCAGCAAAGAAAACAAAGTACTGACACTGAGATCAGAGCTGATGAACGAAGGACTAGAGCCATGTAGGAACCCACCCACATCATTCTTTCTCACCTGTAGAAAGGGCACATTATACAGACATACATAATGCATAGTTAATGGATATATTATATTCTTATCATGACCCTTTTCCCCAGTCCATCCGTAATGATGCTACAATATTTCAGCTCATCATATACACCTGAGGTCTGCTTATTCGCTCATTTATTAACTCAGTAAAAAGTTACTAGTTGTTTAATTTAGTCCACAGACTATAGCGATGGCTGGTGATGGTATCCTGAATATGGCACGTAAGCTTCATCCTCATTCAACTTACAAATTCATGGTGAGAAGTGGAGCCAGTAAATTGCAGACCAGAAACCAGGGGGTCATACTATATTGTGTCAAGCCTAGTGATGAGGGAAGGACTGAGTGATAAGGGAACATGTAAGAGAGATGGACAAACTTCGCCCCAGGGGCTGGTGAAGCCTCTCCAGTAGAAGTGATATATAAGCTTTGACTTACTAAAGGATAGGAAGTCACATCTGGTGTAGACAGTGTCATGTAGCAGAAGACCTTTCATCTCTTTTGGATCCAGTGACCAAGAGTTAACAAGATGTAACACACACACACACAGGCTTTCCCAGGACAGGCAACTTTGGCAGGTGGTGTTTCTGCCTGTGCTGAACATGAATGGCATGTATCTGCCCCCCAGGACTGGAGCATCCATGAACTGCCAGCAGCACTGCCTTGTTACTCCCATTGGGCAGTGATATTACTCAAGTTATTCTTCTTCTTCTTTTTTTTTTTGCCCCACTGAGAGGCATGTGAAATCTTTTCTTAGTTCCCAACCAGGGATTGAACCTACACTCCCTGTATTGAAAGTATGGAGTCTAAGCCACTGGACTGGCCAGAAAGTCCCAAGGCATTCTACTTAACAGACCTATAGAGAAGATCCTGGATGCTTACTTTAGCTAGAGCCACACAATGCCTCCCTAGATGACTCTACATTGTGGGGTCAAGAATGGGCTCTCCCAGAAGATTGTGGAGGATATTTCTTATCCTTTTTCCCCTAATGTATTCAAGAGCTGTATCATCCTTTCCTCTCTCCACACATGGTGTCAATCTTTGCAGCAAGAAATGTGCATACCTTGGAACTGAACAGTATCATGCTCAATTGCATGGCCATATGTGAATTTTGCAAACCCATGGACTGTAGCCCACAAGGCTCCTCTGTTCATGGGATTCTCCAGGGAAGAATACTGGAGTAGGTTGCCATTTGCTTCTCCAAGGATCTTCTTGACCCAGGCATCGAACCTGTGTCTCTTGCATCTCTTACACTGGTAGGCAGATTCTTTACCACTGTGCCATCTGCTGATTATTTTAAGGAACATTCCAGCACTTGTCCATCTCCAGATGTATCAAGCTACAAACTCTGTCGAAAAAGGTTGCCTTCTTAGATTTCAGTTCTGTATGTGTATGTGTGTTTTAATGGCAGGCTAGCACTTGACAATAAAAAAAAATAAATTGAGGGTTTGAAGTCTCTGACTTGTGATGCTAAGATCCATCAAGTCAAGACATTACCTCTCTGAGCCCCAGTCTCCAGTTCTATTGAAGGCATGTACACTCTCTGCCTCACAGAGGTGTAAGGATTAAAAAAGCAATGAGGCAGCATTATTGGGTTTTGGTACATGTTCATATATTGTTGAAAGCAAAGTCAAGTGCTGTGAGGGGGGTAAATTAGCTAATCCAGAAATTTCCAAGCTTCATTTTTTTCAGCTTTATTGTCTCTGGATCTCAGTTCAGTCCCTCAGTCACGTCTGACTCTTTGAGACCCCATGGACTGAAGCACACCACTCTTCCCAGTCCATCACCAACTCCAGGAGCTTGCTCAAACTCATATTCATCGAGTCAGTGAAGCCATCTAAACATCTCATCTTCTGTCATCCCCTTCTCCTCTTGCCCTCAATCTTTACCAGCATCAGAGTCTTTTCCAATGAGTCAGTTCTTCCATTCAGGTGGCCAAAGTATTGGAGCTTCAGCTTTAGCATCAGTCCTTCCAATGAATACTTCGGACTGATTTCCTTTAGGATTGACTGGTTGAATCTCCTTGCAGTCCAAGTGACTCTTAAGAGTCTTCTCCAACACCGCAGCTCAAAAGCATCAATTCTTTGGCACTCAGCTTTCTTTATAGTCCAACTCTCACAACCATACATGACTACTGGAAAAACCATAGCTTCGACTAGATGGGCCTGTGTTGGTAAAGTAATGTCTCTGCTTTTTAATATGCTGTGTAGGTTGGTCATAGCTTTTCTTCCAAGGAGCAAGTGTCTTAATTTCATGGCAGCAGTCACCATCTGCAGTGATTTTGGAGCCCCCCAAAGTCTCACTGTTTCCATTGTTTCCTTCTCTATTTGCCATGAAGTGATGGGACTGGATGCCATGATCTTAGTTTTTTCATTGCTGAGTTTTCAACCAGCTTTTCCATTCTTCTCTTTCACTTTCATCAAGAGGTTCTTTAGTTCCTCTTTGCTTTCTGCCATAAGGGTAGTGTCATCTGCATATCTGAGGTTATTGATATTTCTCCCAGCAATCTTGATTCCAGCTTATGCTTCATCCAGTCCATCATTTTTCATGTCCTAACTCTGCACAGAAGTTAAATAAGCAGGGTGACAATATACAGCCTTGATGTACTCCTTTCCCAATTTGGAACCAGTTCATTTTTCCATGTCTGGTTCTAATTGTTGCTTCTTGACCTGGATACAGATTTCTCAGGAGGCAGGTAACGTGGTCTGGTATTCCCATCTTTTTAAGAATTTTCTACATTTTGTTGTGATCCACACAGTCAAAGGCTTTAGTGTAGTCAATGAAGTAGAAGTAGATATTTTTCTGGAATTCTCTTGCTTTTCAATTTTTGGCAATTTGATCTCTGGTTCCTCTGCCTTTTCTAAATCCAGGGTGAACATCTGAAAGTTCTCAATTCATGTACTGTTGAAGCCTAGCTTGGAGAATTTTGAGCATTACTTTGCTAGCATGTGAGATGAGTGCAATTGTGCAGTAGCTTGAACATTCTTTGGCCTTGCCTTTCTTTTGGATTGGAGTGAAAACTGACCTTTTCTAGTCCTGTGGCCACTGTTGAGTTTTCCACATTTGGTGGCATATTGAGTGCAGCACTTTAAGAGCATCATCTTTTAGAACTTGAAATAGCTCAGCTGGAATTTCATCACCTCCACTAGCTTTGTTCATAATGATGCTTCTTAAAGCCCACCTGACTTTGCACTCCAGGATGCCTGGCTCTAGGTGAGTGATCATACCATCATGGTTATCTGGGTCATTAAAATATTTTTTGTATAGTTCTTCTGTGTATTCTTGCCACCTCTGGGTCTATAGTCAAACTTTTTAGGTGTTTTTGATCCTTGTCAGGGAGAAGGAAGACATTGTAGGTGATTTGTTTCCACTTCATCTACTGGATGGAGTCTGGTCCCTGTGGCTCCTGTCGTAAATGGCCAATTGACTGATGGAATGAGCCAGCTCAGGAAAGCCAGCTCTCTGGGTCCTGGAAGACCACCATGTGCAATAGTTATCTCACACCCCGTGTGATTTGAGGGTTGCTGAGTACTCCTTTAGACCTTCATCTGTTTGAATCAGGGCTTCACAGTAGAAGTATTGCTGTTGGAGGGTTGAGGCTCCCAGCTCTGTTGCTAAACACCTTGTTCAGGGCACTTGAGGACTCTAGGCCTCAGCTGTAGAATCAGCAGAACTTGCGACTACATCAGGTTATGTCAGTTTTTTGTTGTTACTGGTGATGAGGAGGGAGCTTAGTTCAAAGAAGGCAATCATGGACACCTTAGACAGGAAGCAAAGAAGAAAGAGCAGGACTCTGCCCCTTGAAGCAGAGAATGTGTAAGAGGGGGTGTGTCTGAGGGGGCTGCTGCTCATTGGTCCAGCACATGCTTTGTTACACCCACCCCTCCCATCCCTGCCACCCCATTCACAACCCGCTCCCCTCTCCCCTCACCCTGACCCCAACAGCACTGAACTTACCCTAGGGATCCCTGAGGGCTTCCGAGAAACCTCAGTGGTCCAGGGTAGGAAAGTTTAGGAAAACCAAAACAAAACAGTGGATTAAATTACTTCTAAGGCCCCTTCCAACTAATATTTCATAAGCCTCTGGATTAAGTCGAAGCCTGGTATTCCTCTTATTAGAGTTAAGTCCTCTGGGAGAAGTTCCTGGTTGCCCAGATGGTGCCAGTTGGAAGCAAGTATGACAGGAGGGAGGCAGAACATATTAACCTTGGCACCTACTGTCAATGCAGAGCTTCAAAGACAAATAGAAGGTCAGCACGAATGGGATATGAGCACCATCAGGGCTGGGAGCTGATTCCCAACACCTAGCACAGTCGTCAGCACAAAGTAAGTGCCCGTAAATAGATATTAGCTTCATGAGTAAAGAATGCACTTTTGAATGTTAATCCTGGCTTTATCACTGAGCCTTTGTTTTCTCATCTGTTGAATGGGGATGATAGCACCTTTTTCACAGAGCTTGTTAAGAGACTTTAATGATAAAGCCACCAATAAAACTTCTGAGTCACAATATGCTCCCAATAAACTGAGCTGCTATCGTTTTGTTTAGCAGGACTAGGGGTTAAGACACCCTGATTGGGTCTAATATAATAAGACCTAAGGTCATGGGAGAGCAGGAAGGAGCCACCCCGGGTCTAATCCACACTGAGCAGGCCAAGGAAGGCCAGAAGAAAGGAGAGCAGGGGCTTTGGAAAGGGTGGAGGTGTCTGGTAATGGAGGTGAATAGCCTTGACCAGGTTCCTCAGCCATTAGCTGTCGGCCTGTGAGGCTTTCAGTGTGTGGTTTGGGATGCTCCATGTACATTTCCCAGAAACCACTAACAGTGGCTCTAAAAGTGTTTGCTAGCCTTCACCTCTTGGGTAAGGGATTGGTCCTCGGAGGAGACCTGCTGTGTATTTAGGAAAGGAGGTGGCAGGCATTCAGCACAGCCTTTGATTTGGGGCATTTGTCTTGGGGTCAACACTGCACGTGCAGCTGGACTTTCCCTGCCCACCCCACCCCAGGTCCCCGTGGAGCAAGAGAGATTCACTGCATCCCTCTTGCCATGGAGTGTGTGCCGAGATAGACTCTGCCGGGGTCACCCCACCCCTGTAGGGACCCTCCTCTGCCGTCTGTGTCCATGCTGGTAGGTAACCACTTGTTCCTGCTAGCAGAGTCTGTTGTGATAAGAACATCAATTTTTTGGTGTGGACATGTGTCCATGTCACTCGTCAAGAGAAACATCCCAGGCACACAGGTGACCCTGCTCCCTTCTGTCTGTACCATCATCCGGGGAAACAGCAAGTGATTCGATGATGTGGTGAGGCCTGCAAACCATGTCACAGGGTCCCTGTGTTACAGTCCCTCTAAATAATGATTGTTTACAGAGGCATCATTGTGTTCACAGATGAAAGAACATGGCAAGCCCTGTCACTCACCTAATACATGAAGAGTGCTTCAGGGGAAGATACTGATGGTGTGTAGAGACAGGGAAACTGAGTCCTTGAGACAGAATGGACAGAATGTTCCCAGAGTGAAAAGGGGCAAAAAAGTGAAGCCAGGATTCGGTACCACCAACCACCAGCAGCGAGCTTTCCAGGTGGCACATGGTAAAAACCTGGCAGCCAATGTAGGAGATGCAAGAGACTCAGATTCCATCACTGGGCCAGGAAGACCCCCTGGAGGAGGGTATGGCAACCCACTCCAATATTCTTGCCTGGAGAATCCCATGGACAGACAAGCCTGGTGGACTATATAGTCCATGGGGTCACAAAGAGTCAGACACAACTGAGCAACTGAGCACAACCACAGGTAGCAACAGCTGATTTAGGGCTACGTGTCGCTTCTCACTGGACCGTAATCTCGAGGGACACACCTATTCACATTGAGACTCGTTGAGAACTAAGGCGCCAGTTATAGGCAAAAGCCGGTAGGAGGACTCCATTTACACATAAAATGCAAAAGCAAGCAAACACATTACAATACTGAGAAAACAATCTCCTGGAAGACAGAAAAACTGTCCTGAATTTAGGGAGTCCCAGTGCATCCTGAGGTTATTTTGCTTGCTCCACAAAGGAGGTCACAGTATTCAGAGCAGGTTTAAATGGATAATGTTTGCCGTTAAAATAAAGACGTCTGTATCGTGGGAGGTAGTTTTCACTGGGTAGGCCGAGAGAGAAGGTGGAGGATTCTGACTAATGATGTTCATTTTCCTGATCTTCCAAAAATTAAATGTCAGTCGAGTCCCTTAGATGCAAACACTAGGTGCCATTTTATTGCGCATCTTTTAGGCACCAGGCTCTGCTCACAGCACACTTTCTACGCTTCATTGTTTCTTGTAAATTCAACATCTGGGGAGAGGAAAGGTGTGAAAAGTACACATCATTTGATGTTTATTTTGATTTTTTTCTGCTAAAATCTTTGTAGCCCACATGTTTTACATAACATACTTTGGGAACATACTTTTTCCTCACAATTTCATCTGGGACTCGAGAGAAATGGAATAATTCCAAAGCTACTGTCTTGCAAATTCCATGCTTTCTAAGCTGGGGACACAAGGCAGGAAAGAGTCACCTCACCCTTGGGTAACTTCAGTCGTGACAGTTACAGAACAGAGTGTGGCCTCCAGAGAATCAGAGGGACTTGGCTTAAATCAAGCCCCATCAACTTCCCAGTGGTGCGGCTCTGTGAATGTGACCTAACATTTAGAAACATCAGCTCCCTTGTCTTTCAAATAGCATCCTGCTCGAATGTGATACACATCTCCTGAAAAATCTTACATTCTGCACAATAATCATACACTAAAAATAACAAGCTATATGACCAAAATAGCATTAAGCAGAAGAGTAAACAGCTCAAAAGGCAGGTAACTTTGCAAGCAGACCCCCCAAAATATACAAATAAAGGTTTCAGTGTTAACAAATAAAAGCATGTAACCAAAAACTGCAGTTCTTTACTGGTAACATAAGGTAAAATATTTTGCTATAAATGGGCTGGAAGAAAAGCTTAAGTAAAAAAGGACCAAGATCAGAAAAAAACCATGGAACCAGCCCTTCCAAGAAAGAGCTGATGGTGAAACTGAGTCAAAACAGAGAACAGGTGTCAAGGTTACAAGATTGTTTTCTTCCCCTGCTTGCTGGGATCTACAGCTAGGTTACTTGAAGTTTAGCTAGTATTACTGGATGGTGCGCTAAAGAGCCGCTTGGTGAGAGTGAAAGAGAAGAGAGAAAGTGGGCTTAAAGCTCAACATTCAGAAAATGAAAATCATGGCATCCGGTCCCATCACTTTATGGCAAATAGATGGGGAAACAGTGGAAACAGTGGCTGACTTAATTTTTCTGGGCTCCAAAATCACTGCAGATGGTGACTGCAGCCATGAAATTAAAAGACACTTACTCCTTGGAAGGAAAGTTATGACTGAAGGCAATGGCACCCCACTCCAGTACTCTTGCCTGGCAAATCCCATGGATGGAGGAGCCTGGTAGGCTGCAGTCCATGGGGTCGCTAAGAGTCAGACACAACTAGGCGACTTCACTTTCACTTTTCACTTTCATGCATTGGAGAAGGAAATGGCAACCCACTCCAGTGTTCTTGCCTGGAGAATCCCAGGCACGGGGGAGCCTGGTAGGCTACCGTCTATGGGGTTGCACAGAGTCGGACATGACTGAAGTGACTTAGCATAGCATAGCATAGCATAGACAGCATATTAAAAAGCAAAGACATTGTCAACAAAGGTCCATCTAGTCAAGGCTATGGTTTTTCCAGTGGTCATGTATGGATGTGAGAGTTGGACTATAAAGAAAGTTGAGCACCAAAGAATTGATGCTTTTGAACTGTGGTGTTGGAGAAGACTCTTGAGAGTCCCTTGGACTGCAAGGTGATCCAACCAGTCCATTCTGAAGGAGATCAGTCCTGGGTGTTCATTGGTAGAACTGATATTGAAGCTGAAACTCCAATACTTTGGCCACCTGATGTGAAGAGCTGACTCATTGGAAAAGACCCTGATGCTGGTAAAGATTGAGGGTAGTAGGAGAAGGGGACGACAGAGGATGAAATGGTTGGATGGCATCACTGACTCGATGGACGTGAGTCTGAGTGAACTCCGGGAGTTGGTGATGGACAGGGAGGCCTGGCGTGCTACAGTTCATGGCGTCGCAACAAGTCGGACATGACTGAGTGACTGAACTGAACTGAACTGGATGGTGCGAAGTTTCATGTACAGGAGAAAAAAATCTCATGTGACCCACACTGCTCTTCACGATGCAGACAGTATTCCCTCCCTATTTATTTACCTGTTAGATATGTTAATTCTTGCTTCAGGAATATGCTTTACCATAGAACAGATTGTCATATGCCCTCATCAGTTTATTTTGATGCTTACAGGTAAGAAATTTAAAGGGTTTGACAGTGCCTGATGCTTAGTAGGGTCTTCACAAGTGTTGGCTCCCATTCATGCTCTGTCATTATTAGTCTTAGGATGAGTAGCTGTAAGTTGGCAATAGTGAGTTGTGTGACTTCTAGTTCAAACACGTTCTTCAAATTTTTTTAAGTGTTAGTCTATCAGAGGGGCAGAAAAAGTAACATCCTGAAACCTCTAGGAAGCTTGTGTAAGCCGACATTCTGGCAGGGGGTCCTCTGGAGACACTGAACGATGGAGGTGGCCTGCAAGTGAATGCAAACACAAACTTTCAAAAGTAAATCTCCTTCAAAGAGCCTCTTTTGCAAAAGCAAACTCAGGTCCTGTTGATTGATTTACAGTACTTGGCAAGATTGTAAATAGAACCTCTGTTAGATATGACCAGGAGATAAATGCAACATACATAAAATATTAAGCTAATTAAAGAGTATCTTTTCTTTCTTGAGGAACCTTGTGAATTCTGATAAGTAAGTGCAAAAATACCACCAAAACAGTCACAAAAGGTAGATTCTGGGACCCTATTGTTTAAATGAGAAGGTTGTATCCTTCAGAGGAGACAGAGACATGTGGAAGAATTTGGAATCACATCACCTGTTAAGCACCAGTAGAGGGCTTCCCATGTGGCATAGCAGTAAAGAATCCACCTTCTAAATGCAGGAGGTGCAATAGATGTGGGTTCAGTCCCTGGGTCAGGAAGATCCCCTGGAGAAGGAAATGACAACCCATTCCAGGATTCTTGAAAAATCCCAGAGACAGAGGAGCCTGGCAGGCTGCAGTCCACGTGGTCCCGAAGAGTTGGCTATAACTGAGCACATACACAGAAGATTCAGTTAAAGATCAGGTCTCCTTTAACCTCAAGAAAATAAACTCAGGGGCACCTGTTGTTACATTCAACTACCTCGCTTATTTCGTAAGTTCCAGCAGAAGAGAGATAAAGAGAATCAGTACAACTTAGACTAGTAAAGGACTCTCTAACCCTGGAATCTGCTCAGCTCGGGAAGGCTACATCATCAGGAGTGAGTGTGCTGTCTCTGAAGGTATTTAACCAGAAAGGGCATGACCATTCTGTGCATGGGTTACCTTGCTCATCCCTGCTCCCCACTAAACACACATAATCTTCTCAAAGTTTGAAAGAGTCTTCATATGAAAAGTAACTCAAAGGAAAGCAGCAGTCCACCATCTGTGTTTTGCATGCTCTGATCTTTGGGTCAGTCCTGTAAACTGGGTGTTGTATTAGTTTACTAGGCCTACTGTTACAAAGTATCGCAGATGAGGAGGCTTAAACAACAGAAATTTATTTCCTTAAAGTTCTGGTGGTTGGAAATCCAAGACCAAGGTGCTGGCTTGATGGGTTCCTACCAAGGCCTTTCTCTTTGGCTTGTAGAGGACAGCCTTCTCTCTGTTGTCTTCACATGGTCATCCCTCTGTTCCTGACTATGTCCTAATCTCTTCCTATAAGGACATCAGTCAGATTGGATTAGCACCCACCCTAATGATGTCATTTTACTTTAACTACCTTTTGAAAGACCCTATTGTGGTGCTTTACATTGTCACCCTGCTTATTTAACATATGCAGAGTGCTGCTGCTGCTGCTAAGTCACTTCAGTCGTGTCCGACTCTGTGCGACCCCATAGACAGCAGCCCACCAGGCTCCCCATCCCTGGGATTCTCCAGGCAAGAACACTGGAGTGGGTTGCCATTCCCTTCTCCAATGCATGAAAGTGAAAAGTGAAAGTGAAGTCGCTCAGTCGTGTCCGACCCTCAGTGACCTCATGGATTGCAACCTACCAGGCTCCTCCGTCCATGGGATTTTCCAGGCAAGAGTACTGGAGTGGGGTGCCATATGCAGAGTACATCATGCTAAATGCTGGGCTGGAAGAAGCACAAGCCAGAATCAAGATTGCCAGGAGAAATATCAATAACCTCCGATATGCACATGACCCCACCCTTATGGCAGAAAATGAAGAGGAATCCAAGAGACTCTTGATGAAAGTGAAAGAGGAGAGTGAAAAAGCTGGCTTAAAACTCAACATTCAAAAAACTAAGATCTTGGCATTAGGTCCCGTCACTTCATGGCAAATAGATGGGGAAATAATGGAAATAATGAGAGACTTTATTTTCTTGGGCTCCAAAATCACTGCAGATGTTGACTGCAGCCATGAAATTTAAAGACACTTGTTCCTTGGAAGAAAAGCTATGACCAAACTAGATAGCATATTAAAAAGCAGAAACATTACTTAACCGACAAAGGTCTGTCTAGTCAAAGCTATCGTTTTTCTAGTAGTTACGTATGGATGTGAGAACTGGACCATAAAGAAAGCTGAACACCAAAGAATTGATGCTTTTGAACTGTGGTGTTGGAGAAAACTCTTGAGTCCCTTGGACTGAAAGGAGATCAAACCAGTCAATTCTAAAGGAAATCAACCCTGAATATTCATTGGAAGGACTGATGCTAAAGCTCCAATCCTTTGGTCCCCTGATGTGAAGAACTGACTCATTTGAAAAGACCCTAATGCTGGGAAAGATTGAGAGCAGGAGGAGAAGGGGGTGACAGAGGATGAAATGCTTGGATGGCATCACTAACTCAATGGACACAAGTTTGGGTAGACTCCAGGAGCTGGTAATGGACAGAGAAGACTGGAGTGCTGCAGTCCATGGGGTCACAAAGAGTCAGACATGAATCACCAACTCTACAACAATTGTGGTATTGTAGAGTACTCTTAAGGGTTCCTTGGACTTAAAGGAGACCAAACCAGTCAATCCTAAAGGAAATATACTCTGAGTATTCGTTGGAAGGACTGATACTGAAGCTCTAATACTTTGGCCACCTGATGCGAAGAGCTGACTCACTGGGAAAGACCCTGTTGCTGGGAAAGACTGAGGGCAAGAGGAGATGGAGGCGGCAGAGGAAAAGATTGTTGAATGGCATCATTGGCTCACTGGACATGAATTTGAGCAAACTCTGGGAGATGGTGAAAGACAGGGACAAGGACAGGAACTGCAGGCATGCTGCAGTCCATGGGGTCATAGAGAGTTGGACACGACTGAGCAACTGAGCACCAACAACAGTCTCCAAAAACAATCACATTCTGAGATGCTGGGGTTAGGGTTTTAAGATGTGAATTTTAGGGGGACACAATTCAACTCAAACCAGGTGTCATCATCCCCATTTCACCAATGAGGAAACAGAGGCACCAGGGGTCAGTGATTCAGCCAAGGTTATGGGGCAAATGAGTGCAGGGCTGGAATAAGAACTTGAACCTGTTTGAAGCCTAAACTCACAGCTTACCCCCAAGCTGCATTGGCCCACCTGAGTAAGGTCATATTAGAGAGGTGCCCAGTGTGGTTTCTTGGTAGAGAAGCTGGGATGGGCCCCAGGGGAGGCCCAGGAGCAGGAAACAATAGTCTCTGAGACATGGAAGCTGGGATTCAGCAAGGGGTGTGTGCAGTAGGACTCGGATACCCACGCACCAAGTGCATCTGTGAGCTTCCCTTACGTTTTAAGTCCTGTTGGTGCCTGGTCCAAGTGTGTGTAGATTTCCTGAAATACCCTGAGAGGAGACAGACCTATGGGGAAGCTGCATTTTGTGTATTTCCATGAGAGAAAGCAGCTTCCTCACTGCAAAGACAAGGGATACTGTGAAGGAAGAGTGAGATGTGAGCCCATATCCTTTTTCCCATCAGAGATCCTGCCCTGTCTCCAACAATGGGAGGTTGGCCCGCTGCTAATTGTTCTGGGAGAAGAAACAGTGATCATCACACGTGTGTGTAGACACATCAGAGATGCAATAAACACAGTCTAAAATATCCCCAGCTCGGTACAAGGCTGATTTGCAATTGTAAATCCATTAGTACCATGCATGAATACTAAGCGTGCCAGAATGCCTGGTTGTGAATTCACCGAAGAAACTGATGTGCTTTTCTCAAGAGAAGAAACACACACCCTGTGGAAAATGATTTCCTTCCTGTGCAATTAGGTCTGTCAATTTAAATCATTTTTAATAATCACCTGATCAGTGGTATATTTTTAAGTGTGAATAATATAACACTTATGTTTACAATAAACATGAACCATTAGACAAAAAAAGTGCTTCATTAGCTTGAAACAGCCACCACCTCTCTCCAAACGATGGTTGCAAGCTGGTGAATTTCTGCAGGCAGGATGATCAGATGGAGCTACTGTCCTCAGAAAGACATGGACACATTGTTCAGCCCTGTAGAGTAGGGGTTGGCAAACTGCAGCCTGAGAGGCAAGTCCAGCCCACTGTTTTTTATAAATAAAGTTTTATTGGAGCATAGCTATATCCATTTGGTTATGGATTGTCTACAGCTGCTTTTGTACTATCCCAGCAGAATTGAAGAACCTCTTGATGAGGGTGAAAGCTGGCTTGAAATGCAACATTAAAAAACTAAGATCATGGCATCTGGCTGGTCCCATCACTTCATGGCAAATAAAAAGGGAAAAAATGGAAACAGTGACAGATTTTATTTTCCTGGGCTCCAGAATTACTGTGGACAGTGATTAAAGTCAAGAACTTAAAAGACACTTGCTCCTTGGAAGGAAAGCTATGATAAACCTAGACTGCATATAGTCAGAGCTGTGGTTTTTCCAGCAGTCACGTATGCATGTGAGAGTTGGACCATAAAAAAGTCTGAGTGCCAAAGAATTGATGCTTTTGAATTGTGGTGCTGGAGAAGACTCGAGAATCCCCTGGACTGCAGGGAGATCAAACTAGTCAATCCTAAAGGGAATCAACCCTGAATATTTACTGTAAGGACTGATGCTAAAGTTGAAACTCCAATACTTTGGGTACTTGATGTGAAGAGCCAGTTCACTGGAAAAGACCCTGATGATGGGGAAGATTGAAGGCAGGAGGAGAAGAGGGTGACAGAGGATGAGACGGTTGCATGGAAATCACCCACACAATGGATATGAATTTGAGCAAACTCTGGGAGATAGTAGAAGACACGGAAGCCAGGTGTGATGCAGTCTATGGGGTTGCAAAGAGTGGGACACAACTTAGCACCTGAACAACAACAAAGGAGAATGGATTGTTTCAACAGAGATGGTAGGGCCTGCAGAGCCTAAGATACTTACTTGCTGGTCCTGTATGGGGAAAGTTTGCTAATCTCTGCCCTAGAGCCTCATGCTAGCCAGGCTCCTTCTCCATTACCATCAGCTCTAGACTCTCTTGAATCTGGTTCTGGTTCTAGATGTCTTAGGCCAGTGAGAATGAATGCTAGTGACTGCCAAGTTTGATTCCAGACCATATATTTCACTCAACTGTAACAGCAGTTTCTAACTAAGCAAAACCCGGAGAACCACCATAGAAAGAAGCAATTAACATAGAATGAGTTTCTCCACGTGACTGGGTGTGAATGCACCTCCTAGTCTTGTTACTCTCAAACCCATTCCTCACTCTGATCTTTTTAGGTCTTGGGGGTCTTCCTCCAGACTCCTTCTCTGTCACTGGGTTTCTGCCCAAGTGTGATCATTAGGGACCCAGGCAAGAGAGCTGGAGATAGGTGCAAGGGAGAATCCAGGGTATTTCTTCTTTCTCTGTCTCTCTGCCATGAATGCGTCTTTGCCAGCAGCTCCATTTACTCTCCAAGACATTAAGCATTCACCAAAGACTTTATACTTAGGAAGTAACATAGCCAAGAATCAAACTTTGTTATGGCTGTTTCCAGTCCAGGTTCAATGCATGATACTGGATGCTTGGGGCTAGTGCACTGGAACGACCCAGAGGGAGGAGGGAGGAGGGTTCAGGATGGGGAACACATGTATACCTGTGGCGGATTCATTTTGGTATTTGGCAAAACTAATACAATTGTGTAAAGTTTAAAAATAAAAAATAATAAAAAAAAGAAACTAAAAAAAAAAAAAAAAAAAAGCTCTGTCCTTTCTTTGCGAAAATGTGTGACCTCAGGATGCCCGCCAACCCCCTCTGCAAGGACCTAACCAAAGCTGGTGAAGAATCCTTTACTTAAGTTACCATGGAGTGAATAGAGAGAGAGAGAGCAGACTTGTGTGGCATACAGGATGGGAAAGAAAGCGTTGTAGGGAGAAGCCAATTCTGACTCCATGTTGGAACTGTTTCTTTGACTTGCTTTTCGTTGCTTTTGGGAAGAAATTAACACATCCCTTGCCTGAACCCTGCCATTCTAGGAGTTATTTGCAAGATGAGTGGCCTTCTACTTTGTCTCCTCCCCTCCTCCCATCTCTGTTCTATAAAAGAACCTGGCATCTAGATGCCAATAAGATGGTTGTTTAGAGACATTAGTCTGCAATCTCGGTCTGCAGGCTTTCCAAATATAGTCGTATTCCTTGCCTCAACACCTCGTCTCTCGGATCCATTGGCCTGCCGTTGGGAGAGCAGAATGAGCTTGGATCCGGTAACAGAGGAAATCAAGGTCTTCAACAGAAACTTCTGGTAAAATCCAGGATGATAAATTCAACCAGAGCATAAGGATTGCTATATATATTACTCTTTTCTTTGCCTTCTTGCCAAGATTGTCTTAAATAAGTGGTTATCAATGGAAGTGAATGTGGTTTTGTCCCTTTGGGGGCATTTGTCCGTGTCTGGAAACAGTTTTGGTT
This sequence comes from Bos indicus, assembly GCF_029378745.1. Taxonomy (NCBI): domain Eukaryota; kingdom Metazoa; phylum Chordata; class Mammalia; order Artiodactyla; family Bovidae; genus Bos; species Bos indicus. The sequence continues at coordinate 63,455,721 of NC_091780.1, read as the reverse complement.
GTCATAGTTGGTGGGAGGGGGCTGCTAGCATCCCTCTACGGATGCTGCTAAACATCCTTTAAGACACAGGGCAGTCCCAGAGCAAAGGGGCTCACACATATGGGTCCCAAAAGTCGATAATGCTGAGGTTTAGAAACTTTTAAATTAAATATATTTATCTGACAACTGATAGAAATCATGGCTCAGTCAGACTAATATGATGAAGGCCTTTGGCAGATCCTAGGAAAATACAAATGAATGAAAAATATGTTTCCCCTGTCATTGATCCTGATAGCTCAGTTGGTAAAAAAAAATAGGCCTGCAATGCAGGAGACCCTGGTTCGATTTCTGGGTTAGGAAGATCTGCTGGAGAAGGGCTAGGCTACCCACTCCAGTATTCTTGGGCTTCCCTTGTGGCTCAGCTGGTAAAGAATCCTCCTACAATGTGGGAGACCTAGATTCAATCCCTGGGTTGGTAAGATCCCCTGGAGAAGGGAAAGGCTCCCCACTCCAGTATTCTGACTTGGAGAATTCGTGGACTGTACAGTCTATGGGGTCGCAGAGTCGGACACGACTTTAACTTTCACTTTTCATGGTTGACCTTGTCTGCCATACTGTCCTCAAATGCATGCAAATTATTTGAATCTCCTATATTCAGGTGATTTCCAGTGGCTAACCATATTTCACTGCAATTTCAATACCAGTTTACCTACAAAAATATATTCCAGATACATCAAAAGAAGCTGAATAAGAAATATGTGTACCTTTTTTATTTTTAAAGGCAGATGGCAATGTATTAGAGATAGATACAACACTTTAGACTTTTCCTTTTTGGTCAAATCATGTTTGATTCGGTTAATCTCAGCTGAATAGGAGTTTAACACTAGGTCTTTTAAGTGAGATCATTCCTATATTAATGAGATCCAGACTGACTTAAGTATAAAAAATGATTAAAAAACTAAAATGTCCCCTTGCTGTTATTCAAATGAATGGAAGGAAAGAGGTGGTATTTTTGAAGCTCGCTTGCTCTCTCTCTCTCTCTCTTTTTTTTCCAGACTAATTGACTTGGATCTGGTTCATCTTGAGTAGGTTATGTTTTCTTATTGTAACAGCCTTTCCCCAGCAAAATCATTCCCCTCACTAATGAGCTCCATCCTCCTATGATAGGGAGAGAGTTTTAAAAACACCCACTGTTCTCTTCCATTCATTTGAATAGCACCAAAGGGACACCTTTTCCCATGATTTCTATCAGAGAGATGGGGCTGGGTCTCATTAATAAAGAGATGGTTTTACTGCAAAGAGCCCTCGGCATTGAGCCCTAACCTAGATTAGAACTTTGTCAAACACGGAGCCCCTGACATTGGAACGACCCCCTGAGCTGCCCCCCAACCCAGCGTCGCTGGAGTCGGGGTTTCACTGAGGGTGGGCTGTCAGCTGTGTCCTCTGAGGCATTCGGCATGAAAGGCTTTTCACCCTTAAACAGTCCTGGATTTCACAGAGGTCGTGCCAGACCTGACCCTTGAGATGCAAAGGTTCTTTCAGGAGTCATGCAGGTCAGAATGAGCTTGCAGTCAAGGGCTCCACTGAAACGTTTGCCCAGCTCTGCCCTCACCCCCACTCTCTCCTCTTTGTTACAATGCCTTGCTTTCACCTTTCTGGGTTGAAATTTCTGTTTCTTTATCTTCCAACTCACTTCAGACTCCCTTCTTTGGCCTGCTGCACCCCAGTCCCTGCTTACTAGTCCACTGGGAGATGAGCTCCAGGTTAGATTTCTGTCCTGACATGCTGGGCGCCAGAAAGCCTTCCTGCTGTGAATTAGTTCCCACTCAACCACCAACATCTGTCAAGATGCTCTGATGGCCTAGGGAGGAACTGGAGCTTGGTGGTTAGGCATGGGGGCCATGGAATGCCCCAACTTGAACACAAGCTTCGCCATTTGTGACCTTGAGTAAGCGCTTGTGTCAGGAGACCTTTCTCTATGAATTTCTCGTGTTTCTATGCATCTAATGAGCAAGGCACCGGCCATTCTGTGTTCTGAACTAGCAATCAAGATTGGGCTTCCAGGGTAGCACTAGTAGTAAAGAATTGGCCTGTAAATGCAAGAGATGTAAGAGACACAGTTTCAATCCCTGGCTTGGGAAGATTCCCTGGAGGAAGGCATGGCAACCCTCTCCAGTATTCTTGGCTGAAGAATCCCATGGACAGAGGAGCCTGGCAGGCTACAGTCCATGGGTTTGCAAAGAGTCAGACACAACTGAAGCGTCTTAGCATGCAGCAAACAAGCCTGGAAGATAGAAATAGTGTTTCCCATCCTGAGGAAAGGGCGGGCTGGCTGACAACTCATCAGAAGACAACCAGGTTCCCAAAGCTGAGGGGTCTTCGCCTGTAACAAATGGCCACACATTCAGGGGTCACGTGGCCCTTGGGCACTGAGACTCAGGGAGCAAGTGTAAGAAAAGCTGACACTGGCTGTTCCCATAACTGTGAGTTCAGAACTATCCTGTATCCTTGTCCCAGAAAACTCATGTCTACTAGCAACCTTGAAGCTGTGACAGTCTTACTCTCTAATTTGTAGGTAACATAAAATCTCAGATGCTTCACAATTCTTCACAACATCACTTGTTTAGAGCTTTAGTTTCCTTATGTATAAAGTAGGAGAATAATGGGAGTTCCTCCCTCATAAGACATTATAAAAATTAAATATGTTAATCAATATTAATGCTGAGAAGCACTGACCAAAAAATAGTAAGTGTTTAATTAACACTACATAGTTCTTATTATGCCAACTTCATCTACAACCTCAGTCTCATTATCACACAGGGAACGATCCAAGGGTGGGAAAGATGAGTAGCAGAGGGACCACCCATTATAGCAAAATAGTCTAGTTCTGTTGTCAACTGCAATGGTCATTAGAGACAGGAAATATTCATAATTTGAGCCTCAGTTGGACTGGCATTGATCATTTGTTCCCTCTCATTTGAATTGCCTTCTGTGACTGCAATAGACCATGTCTTATTTTATCACTATCCCTTGTTTGATCCCTGGGTTGGGAAGATCCCCCAGAGGAGGTCATAGCAACCCACTCCGAATCCCCATGGACAGAGGAGCCTGGCGGGCTACAGTCTATGAGGTCGCAAAGAATCAGACATGGCTGAGTGACTAAGCACAGCAAAGCACAGCACTGCCACATATAGGTAGCTCCTCAGTAAATCCTTATTGAATAAGGCTGAACATATAAGTTCAAATTTTTTATTAAGAATTTATGATTTTAGGTCAGTTTTAGGTTCAGAGCAAAAATAAATGGAAAGTTTATACTCTGCTTCCACACATACATAGCTTCCTCATTGTCAACAACCCCGCCGGGGTGGTACATTCATTACCGCAGAGTCCATAATATATTCTAAAAATTCACTCTTGATGTTGCACATTCTATGGATTTGGACAAGGTATAATGACATGTATTCACCACTATGGTGCCATGTAGAGCAGTTTCACTGCCCTAAAGATCCTCTGTGCTCTGCTATCCATCTCTTCCTCCTTAACCCCTGGTAACCACAGATGTTTTTATTGTTTTCATAGTTTTGCCCTTTTCCAAGACATCATATACTTAGATTTCCATATTGCATAGTTCATAGACTTTTTTTTTTTTTTTTTTCATTTAACTGTTATACGCAGTTAAATTTCCTGCATCTATTTTTATGGTTTGGTCATTTATTTCATTTTAGTACTGAATAATACTCCAATGTCTGGGTAGATCACAATTTATCCACTGACCTACTGTTTTCTGTAGTACTTGTATGAGTTTACTTTCCCACGAATAGTGTAGGAGAGTTCCTTTTCCCCACACCCTTTCCAGTGTTTATTATTTGTAGACTTTTTGATGATGGCCATTCTGACTGAACTGACGTGGTACCTCATTGTATTTTTGATCTGCATTTTTCTAAATATTTAATTAGGGATGTTGACCATTTTTTCGTGTGCTTTTTGGCCATATGTATGTCTTATCTGTTTAGATGTTCTGCCCATTTTTTTTCATTGGGTTATTCATTCTTTTAATATTTAGAAAATATTTATTTTTGTTAAATGAATATATACAATGATGAGTAGGCTGGTCTTAAGCAGGTTGTAATGTATCTCCTCTAAGGTAGACTGAGACCTATACCTTAGGTGATCTCTATGGTTCCTTCCAGTTCTGTTTTTAAGAATTAATTCATTACACTGGTTCCTGTAACCAGTTTGTTTTCACTATACCACTCAGCGTACCCTTCAGAAGCAAGGCTTTCAGTTTAGCTTTTGTGCTTTGTGTGTGTGTGTGTGTTTTAAAGTACAAAATTATGATTTTGGGTCATTGGGTCCATGAATTCCAGCAGTGAACAATCAGAAAAAAAATTCCTAGTTGAAGCTGGTAGACGATCCAAGTCATAACTACACAAACCTGATACATATTAGTATTTGGGTCCATTCATTTAAGAGAAGGGGTTTATAGACAAAACTCTAAACTCTAGTTCAGGCATTTCACTGTCATGTGGGAATGGTTAGGAGAAATCAAGAGTTTGAGAAGAACCAGAGAAATTACAAGAATTTCCTTCAAGAATTTCAAAACTCCTTCAAGAATTTCAAGAACTACTGTACTAAAAAGAAAGTGATGAGAACAACAACTTTGCCTATTTAAAAGTTACTTTCACAACGCTTATAGTTCTAAAATATAACTATGCTACTTCCTTGCAGACAATGAATCATACAGTTATTATTTTCCCAGTGAGAATTTTCCCACTGAGGAAAGTAAGACACCACAGATCATAACATTAATATGTGTGGTAAAACTAAGACTTGCACTCTAGCTTTCTCACTCTCATCTGTTTCCACTGCTCTGCACCAGCGAACAGTCCACACCCCACGTGGCTGACGTCAGAACCTCAGAAGCTAGCAGAAGAGGTGTTTTCTGATTCAACAGAGATACGACTCTTGTAAGGATTAAAACTGCCAGAGTGGGCTTGGGCTGCTTCCAGAAGTGGGGTGCTCTGTGCCCTGGAGGACCTTAACTGGAAAGCTAAGAGAATTGTGATTAAGAAAGGACTCACAAAAAGAGTAGATGGTTGGATCAAATGATCTGCATCCCATTTCTAACTCTAACTGATCGATCTAGGGCCAAAGTTTCTGCCCATCCGACCGGCCCCCATCAACCTCAACCAAATGGAGAATGGAAGGATGAATCCTTGTCCTAGTCATTCCCCCCAGGTTAGATGGAGTGCCTACACTGCTCATACCTGCTGACCTCTGCAGGCACGTCTTCCCTTAGAGAACCTGACCATACTTGGCACAGTTTTCTCTTTAAACGTTTGTCAGTCGTAGTAGATCCTGTGGTCCCAGATGAGAACCCTCTCTTAAGTAGATGCTTGTTCAACTAAACTTAAGTTTTTGACTGAGCTGACAATGTGAAAACTAACTCTACCTCTTTTTTTTTTAGCATTATTTTGCTTATTTTGCCAGATATTCCTCTAAAATCCCTCTCGCCATTTTTTTTCCTGCTTATTAGAACATACTCAATCCTGTATCCCTTAGGAAAAAAAAATGTTTATTTTCTTCCAAGACACCAATGTTTCTCTCTCTTTACAAACAGAAGGTGACAGAATATGGACTTTATTTCCCCCCGAGAGAGTCCTTTCAACCTAGATCTGGTAGCCAATTGATATTACTCATTTACTGGGGGTAAATTACAGATCATGTTCCTAAGATATTGATAAAAATAGTGATTAGCAATTGCCTGCTTAATAGAGAAGAAAAAGGTCTGGCTGGGGTCTAATGGGAGTTGACAGGGTTGTTTTATTAATGTTTCTAATTGATTCTTGATTTAAGTGGCAGCCATCGTAGTTTAAAAGATGGCCGCTAACAGGAATAGACAACCAGTAATAAAGACCTTTCAATTAACATGCCAGATACTTTCACTTATAAATCTGTCCTTGTTCAGAAAAAATTATTCAAACTAGAGTATTGATTTGAGCAGACCTACTTAAGGCAGTCTGAAAAAGAGAACAAAGCAATTGTTTCCTGTTATTACTTTGCACACACATTTTTTTCCATGATGAATTTTATATTCCTCACATCATTGGTACTTTTGCTGTATTCTTTACATATGTATAGTATATAAAACAGAACAAAAAGGACTATATAAAGTATGTAACTCTAACATGATATGCTTTAAAGAAGATTTTGTGTGGGCAGAGACTTAGATCCTACAACTAAGTGTATCATTGAGCAATTTACTTCTTTATTAAACTTGAATATAATGCTTATTCTGTTGCTGGAACTATTATACATGCTTTACAAATGTCACCCAAATTTGACTTCCTAACATAGTCACCATGTGGGTGAATTTACTTAATCACATTTGTACATTAGGAGGGGGAGACTCAGAGAGGTTAAGTAACTTGCTTAAGGTCACATAACCAGGAAGTGATTGCACGGAGATTCATTTCAAGGAAATCTGGCTCTAGCAGCTTGTACAACTTACTCACTTGGTGATTTCATATCATATATTTTCGAAAATATTTTCCCATTGTACACCTTTTCTTGTGAGACAGGCATTTACTGTTAGTTTCACTTTGCAGATGAGCAAAATGAAGGTTCTTGGAATGGGACTTTCCAGACTGGATCTTGACTGATGATATAAAGTGGAGAACTAAAGAGTCTCTTGATAAGGGCGAAAGAGGAAAATGAAAAAGCTGACTTAAAACTCAACATTCAAAAAACTAAGATCATGACATCTGATCCCATCACTTCATGGCAAATAGATGGGGAAAAAGTGGAAGTAGTGATAGATTTTATTTTCTTGGTTTCAGAATCACAGTGGATGGTGACTAAAGCCTTGAGATTAAAAGATGCTTGCTCCTTGGAAGGAAAGCTATGACAAACCTAGACAGTGTATTAAAAAGCAAAGACATCATTTTGCTGACAAAGGTCCATATAGTAAAAGCTATGGTTTTTCCAGGAGTCATGTATGGATGTGAGAGTTGGACCATAAAGAAGGCTGAGTGACAAAGAATCAATGCTTTTGAATTCTGGTGCTGGAGAAGACTCTTGAGAGTCCTTTGGAATGCAAGGAGATCAAAGCAGTCAATCTTAAAGAAAATCAACTCCGAATATTCATTGGAGGGACTGATGCTGAAGCTCCAATACTTTGGCCACCTGATCCAAAGAGCCACTCATTGGAAAAGACTCTAATGCTGGGAAAGATTGGAGGCAAAAGAAGAAGAGGGTGACAGAGGATGAGGTGGTTAGATAGCATCACTGACTCAATGGATGTGAACCTGAGAAACTCTGGGAGATAGTGAAGGACAGGTAAGCCTGGTAAGCTGCAAAACATGAGGTCATAAAGAGTCAGACATGATTTAGCGACTGAGCAACAACAAGACCTGAATGATGGTAGCAGTCACTCAAATCAATGCCATCTTTTGTATTTGCATCCAAAAATATAGCTTTTATTTTGCTTCTGCTGTTTTCCAGTTGTAATATATATTTACATATTCAAATCTTTGTCGTTGTTCAGTTGTCAGTTGTGCATGTCTCCTGTGTCTCCTGCTTTGCTGGTGGGTTCTTTACCCACTAAGCCACCAGGGAAGCCCCCAATTATAGTACATATCTGTCAGCTAACAGGAGTTGTCAAAATTCATTTCCTTATGGGAACATGCAGGCTCTCCAGGTGGCACTGGTGGTAAAGAACTCACCTGCCAGTGAAGGAGAGGTAAGAGATGTGGGTTCGATCTCCAGACGAGAAAGATTCCCTGGAGGAGGGCATGGAAGCCCATTCCCATATTCTTGCCTGAAGAATCCCATGGACAGAGGAGCCTGGTGGGCTACAGTCCATGGGGTCACACAGAGTTTAACACAACCCAAGCAACTTGGCATGCACACAAACATAGGAACACATGATCATCATTGCTGTTCACACCGGAAACACCATACTCAGCTACTTAAAGAAAATGTTGGGAGGTATTATGTGAGACCAGATCTTTTTAGTAAAGGGTCACAAAAACACCATCTTTTAATGAAATCAGTGCACTCATAGACCTCTAATATACAGAAAGAGAATCAGATAATGAAACTGAAGCAGATGGATTTTTTTTTCTTTACCAGTAGAGAACAAAATAAAGAGATTTCTCATTTTGAATGCATTTAAAATTTTTATTCTACAAGTCTATATATTTGATTTTATCTCTAACTCTACACCTGTCTATTTAAATTTTGTATTTTGTGTGTGTGTGTGTGTGAGAGAGAGAGACAGAGAGCACCTTGCTTTAAATATATATTATTAGCAAGACTACTTTGGCTAAAAAATTATCACAATGATCAGGTTAGGTGTTTGAAATGCTGGTGCCAAATTTCTGATCAAGTATAAGTTTTGAATTGATCACCTCTTAAAAAACAATACTGGTTTCCGTCAGTAATTTTTTTTTTAAATTTTCAACATTACTTGCTTTTGTTTTTGCTCAATTTTTAAATCTTTTGTTTTTGATTCAATATAAAAATACAGCTAGTTTTGAAAGTTTTGCTTTTGTAAAGAAGTGAAGTGAAAGGCACTCAGGTGTGTCTAATTCTTATAGTCGATGGAGTTCTCCAGGCCAGAATACTGGAGTGGGTAGTCTTTCCCTTCTCCAAGGGATCTTCCCAACCCAGGGATTGAACCCAGGTCTCCTGCTTGCAGGCAGATTCCTTACCAGCTGAGCCACAAGGGAAGCCTAATAACACTGGAGTGGATAGCCTATCCCTTCTCCAGTGGATCTTTCTGACCCAGGAATAAAACCAGGGTCTCCTACTTTTGCAATACTACATATTAATTAAGAAAAGGGTTTTATTTTGTTCATAATTACAATTTTAGTACCTGCACCCATGCCTGAGTGAAAGACCCTTGAAAAATATATATTGAGTAACAACTAAATGAGAGACAGAAACTTTAAATAGAACTCCGAAACTCACATGCTGTTGTGAGACATAAACGAAGAAAAAGAAACGAGGCAGAAGAAAGAAGCTTACAAGTTTGCTTTGCTGTTGTTGTTCAGTCACTAAATTGTGTCTAACTCTTTGTGACTCCATGGACTGCAGCGTGCCAGACTCCTCTATCCTCCACCATCTCCCAGAGTTTGCTCAAATTCATGTTCACTGTAAGCCCCTGGAAATGGATTCTGTCTTTAAGTGTCTTCAGTGGCCAAGTATTAAACCAAACTATCCTTGTAGCTCAGCTGGTTAAGAATCTGCCTGCATTGTAGGAGACCTGGGTTCGATCCCTGGGTTGGGAAGATCTCCTGGAGAAGGGAAAGGCTACCCGCTCCAGTATTCTGGCCTGGAGAACTCCATGAACTGTATAGGGGTCACAAAGAGTCGGAGGTGACTGAGTGACTTTCACTTTCATAGTTTTGACTGTATATCAGTTCAGTTCAGTCGCTCAGTTGTGTCCAACTCTTTGCGACCCCAGGAATCGCAGCACGCCAGGCCTCCCTGTCCATCACCAACTCCCAGAGCTCACCCAAACTCATGTCCATCAAGTTGGTGATGCCATCCAGCCATCTCATCTTCTGTCGCCCCTTCTCCTCCTGCCCCCAATCCCTCCCAGCATCAGAGTCTTTTCCAATGAGTCAACTCTTCACATGTGGTGGCCAAAGTACTGGAGTTTCAGCTTTAGCTTCATTCCTTCCAAAGAACACCCAGGGCTGATCTCCTTCAGAATGGACTGATTGGATCTCCTTGCAGTCCAAGGGACTCTCAAGAGTCTTCTCCAACACCACCAGTTCAAAAACATCAATTATTTGGCGCTCAGCTTTCTTCACAGTCCAACTCTCACATCCATACATGACCACAGGAAAAACCATAGCCTTGACTAGACGGACCTTTGTTGGCAGAGTAATGTCTCTGCTTTTGAATATGCTGTCTAAGTTGGTCATAACTTTCCTTCCAATGAGTAAGCGTCTTTTAATTTCATGGCTGCAATCACCTACAGACATACAAATATATGCATACACACACATATATACATAATCTCTATAAACATACACACACAGAAGGATGAAAATAGATAGATGTATATATATATATATATATATATATATTTTTTTTTTTTTTTTTAACACTCTTTGGTAGTCATTCAGGGACTTCCCTGATAGCTCAGCTGATAAAGAACCTGCCTGTAAGCCAGGAGACCCTGGTTTGATTCCTGGGTCAGGAAGATCCCCTGGAGAAGGGATAGGCTACCCACTCCAGTATTCTCAGGCTTCCCTGGTGGCTCAGATGGTAAAGAATCTGCCTGCAATGTGGGACACCTGGGTTCAATCCCTGAATTGGGAAGATACCCTAGAGAAGGAAATAACTACCCACACCAGTAGCCATTTCTACATGATAAACTGAGATGACTCATGCTAACAAATGAACATTACCCAAGGTAACCTGAGAAATAAGATGAATTTCTTAATTTTCATCTAATCTGGTTATTAGATTAAATGTCAAGAAAAGAGGACCTTTGAACTTTATCAGCACTCACTGGTCACATTTCTAAAACATCTTGAATACCAATGGTAAGGCATGAAATGAGTTAGCACACCGAAGGTGGAAATTTAGATCTTAACTGAATCATTTCTGTTGTCATACATCTGCCCTCTTAGGACTGAGTTTAGGGAAGCAGAGTATAAGCGTGGATTTCATAAAATTGTCTGTTCTTGGTATTTCCTTTCCATGGAAGAAGCAGAAAAAAATATAAATATAAATATACACTTATTTGTATTGTTGTGTTAAGTTACCAAGTCATGTCCAACTCTTTGTGACCCCACAGACTGCAGCATCCCAGGCTTCCCTGTCTTTAACTATTTCCTGGAGTTTGCTGAAACTCATATCCATTGAGCCAGTGATGCCATCCAACCATCTCATCCTCTGTTGCCCCCTTTTCTCCTGCCTGTAATCTTTCTCAGCATCAGGGTCTTTTCCAGTGAGTTGGCTCTTCCCATCAGGTGGCCAAACTACTGGAGCTTCAGCTTCAGCATCACTCCTTCCAGTGAATATTCAGGGTTGATTTCTTTTAGGATTGACTGGTTTGATCTCCTTGCTATCCAAGGGACTCTCAAGAGTCTTCAGCAGCACCATATTCAAAAGCATCATTTCTTTGTCACTCAGCCTCCATTATGGTCCAACTCTCACGTCCATACATGACAGCTGAAAAAACCACAGCTTTGACTATATATAATATACATATATACAATATACAAATACATACACACATAAATATCATATATATATATATATACACACACACACACCTCCATAAAGATGTACACACAAATGGATGATTATAGATAGACAAATATATTTAACAGTCTTTGGTAGCCATTTCTACACGGTAAACTGAGATGACTCATGCTAACAATTGAACATTATTCAAGGTAACCTGAGAAGATAAATTTTTTATTTAATGACATGGAACATCTCTTCTTGTTTTTAGCCACTTCATTAAAGTATTCCTTGTATTCAAAAGGCTGTACATATTTAGTGTATACAACTTGACCAGTTTGGAGATAAGTATAGAACCATGAAACATCACCAAAATCAAGTTGCTTATCACTTCCAAAAGCTTCCTACCACCCTCTTATTTTTAAAAATTAATTAAATTATTTTTAAATATAAAAATAAATAAATAGATAAAACTGTGACAGACTTTATTTTCTTGGGCTTGAAAATCACCACAGGTGGTGACTGCAGCCATGAAATTAAAAGATGCTTGCTCCTTGGGAGAAAAGCTATGACCAACCCAGACAGTGTATTAAAAAAAGTAGAGACATTATGTTGCTGACAAAGGTCCGTCTAGTCAAGGCTATGATTTTTCCAATAGTCATGAATGGATGTCAGAGTTGGACCATAAAGAAAGCTGGGCACCAAAGAATTGATGCTTTTGAACTGTGGTGTTGAAGAAGACTCTTGAGAGTCCATGGGGTTGCAAAGAGTCAGACACAACTGAGCAACTGAATTTGAACTAATTTTTAAATATTATTGTTTTTCTTTTTGGTTAACTTAAGATTTACACTCATAGAAAAACATTTATGTATCCAAACAGCATTAATATAGACCATATGCTATTCCCCGGGACATATCCATCTTGCATGACTGAAACTTTGACCTTTTAGGCACTTCTCCATTTCTTTCACTTCACAGATCCTGGTAAAAATACTCACCCACTCTCCTGTCTTATGAGTTTAATATTTTATATTCTTAAAAATAGTGTGATCATATAGAATTTGCCTTTCTCTGGTTTATTTCACATAGTATAACATCATCTAGGTCCATGCATATTATTGCAAATGGAAGAATTTTCTTCTTTTATAAGACTGAGTAGTATTCCATTATATGCATCTATCATATTTTTATGCATTATCTATCAATGGACATTTAGGTTTTTTGTATATCTTGGAGAATGTGAATAAAGAAGATTTATTCTTTAAAATTTATTACTTGTTAACAAAGATTTAGGCTTTGTTAACAAGTAAATGCCCTTGCTTTTTGTATAATACAAAATATTTCATAATCACTGTTTTTAAAATTATAAAGCTCTTTGTGATCAACTATGTGGTTGGTTTGCTGTTTGGAATTCTTATGGCAATAATTCTGCTTCTTCATTCTTTCCATGATCAAAAGAATGAAGTTGATGAGTATAGAGATTTTGTTACTGAATTATGTTTAAACATGATGGGTTGTAAACATACATTTCTTTTCTGCTTCTTGACTGAAAACCAATAAAGTGAGAGAGAAAGCAGCATTAAAAGCATCAATATAAAGTCAAAGTATAAACAGAATTAGAAGTCATTCACAGCAAATCAGATGTGTTAAAACATGGAACATGGCAGACCACTGTTAAAGCACAGTGAGGCAGAACCTTACTTTCTGCAGGGAAGTGATAATAAAAACAAGCACATTTTTGCTGCAAGAAGGATGAAATGAAAGATATGTGAGGGACTATTTTTCTCTGAATGTCAGAGTGTACAGTGGTCTGAAATTTGGACTCCGGCCATAGCTGAGTAAATAGTAGTAATGTGTTTAGATCTTTTTTCCTATTCTATGTAGCCAGATTTTTCTCTCCCACTCACCCTCAAAGAAGACATGTTTATCCTTTAGAAAGGTGGAATCAGGGGAGCCCAGGATTTTGAAATTCCAGACATAGGGGTCAGGTACCATGTTGAAGAGAAGGGGAGAAGGTAAATAAGTGAGAGATTACTCACAGACTTATAACCTGGACAATACTTATCCTCTAATCCCACTGAAAGCCCAGTTCCTCTGCACTAGGTAGGACATTTGAGGACTGATCTTTGCAAAACTGATCAGCTCAATATATTATCTGAGGTTCATGACATCTGAGGATTGCCACACGGTGAAGGCCCAGAGATGATAAGCCCTGTTTATGCACATCCAGTGACTCAATCAACTTTTAAGAGCACCATTCTTAAATATGTGGGCTTCCCTGGTGGCTCAGACCTGGTGCAATGAAGGAGACCTGGGTTCAATCCCTCGGTTGGGAAGATCCCCTCAATAAGGGAATGACAACCCATTTCGATACTCTTGCCTGGAGAATCCCATGGACAGAGGAATCTGGAGAGCTACAGTCCATGGGGTTGCAAAGAGTTGGGCATACTGAGCAACACACAACACACACACACACACACACACACACACACACACACACACACACACATTCTTAAATATAAATGGAGCAACAAAGGTCTCCAAATCTTCTAAGAAATTCTCTAATGTCAAAGACAGAAACAAACAAGCAAACAAATCTTGAGGGAAAGGGGATATGAAAGAGACATAGAAAATGAAGTGAGCCAAAGAAAATCAAAATAAAATTATAAATAAAATAAAAAATGTGCAGAGCATGGGGCTAACTGCTGCTGATACAATGTTGGGTAAAGCAGATGCTCTCAATTTTTCTGTCCTCATGGAGCTTTATCTAACTGTAACCCTTCTTTGGCCACCTGATGTGAAGAGCTGACTCATTGGAAAAGACCCTGTTGCTGGGAAAGATTGAGGGCAAGAGGAGAAGAGGGTGACAGAGGATGAGATGGCTAGATGGCAACACTGACTCAATGGACATGAGTTTGAGCAAACTCAGGGAGATAGTGATGGACAGAGAAGTCTGCGGTTCATAGAGTCACAAAGAGTTGGACATGACTTAGCAACTGAACAATGATCCTAATCCGGTATTCTTGCTTGGGAAATCCCATGGACAGAGGAGTCTGACTGTCTACAAGTCCATAGAGTTTCAAAAAGTCAGACACGACTGAAGTGAAGCAAGCAAGCAAAGCAATGTTAACCCTAATGATGATAATAAAATATACATATATATTTGGAACAGGATTAAGAACTGTGAAGGGACTTGCAAGGACCTGGGAAGGGGAACAGTGGAGGGTGGACAGAAGGTAAGCATCAGGTGAGGTTGTGTTTGGGGCAGCAGCAGTGGGAATCAGGTTGTCTTAGGGACTTCTTAGGTCATCGGATGTTGGAGGTGACAGCCAGTACTGTGGCCGTCACTGGAGCCATTATGAATCTTGGAGGGCCTGGGTTTCCTTGTGGCACAGTCTTGTGGGCACTCCAGTGTATACTAGGAGCAGCCAGGAATTCCTGGATTATCTGTATTCAGGAGCCTGTGAAGAGGAACCTGGTTTGTTCTGAGTGGCACACAGCATCTCTGGGGGTTTCCTGAGCATTCCATAGATGATGGACTCAAAAGGGAGGGAGAGATCAAATCTCCTTTTCTTGCAGGCAGTGGGGGCTCAACTTGCTACCATTTGAGACCCTTTTAGGGAGTGTGGAAGGCTGAATGATGTCCTCTGACCCACCAAAAATATGCCTTGGTCCTAATTCCCAGAACTTGTGAATGTAACCTTACTTGAAGGAAAAAAAAAAAAAGGATCTTTGTAGGTGTTGTAGATGTAGCTAATTTAAGCATTTTAAAATGAGTTTATCCTGGATTATAGTATGTTTAGTCACTAAATTGTGTCTGACTGTTTTGTGAACCCATGGACTATAGCCTGCCAGGCTCCTCTGTCCATGGGATTTTCCAGGTAAGAATACTGGAGTGGGTTGCCATTTCCTTCTCCAAGGGATCTTCCCAACCCAGGGATCAAACCTGGGTATCCTGCATTGCAGGCGGATTCTTTGCCTCTGAGGCACTGGGGAAGCCTGTGGATTATCTAGATGGCCCCTAAATAATGTGTGCTTATAATCCAAAGTCAGAAGGAGATTTGAGACAGAGGGGAAGAAGGCAACAATAAATGGCCAAGTGGATAGCGAGTAACGGAGTGATGTGGCCACATATCAAGGGAGGCCCAGAGACAGCAGAAGTTGGCGGGATCAAAGGACTGTGACTCTCTAAAGCCAGCAGAGGGAACACCGTCTGGCCAACATCTGATTTCTGGCCTTCACAACTGAGAGTGTCCATTTCTATTGTCTTTAGCAACCCATTTGTGGAAATTTGTTACAGCAGCCTTAGGAAATTAATATAAGGAGTGTCTTTCTTTATTTTTGTATTCCCAGGGAACTGGAGTCTCCAGGTATTATAATAATTAGAGTAATTAGTAAGTTTAATGTATTGTATTTTATTTTTCAATTGTGCTTCGAGAGTGGAAGGCCAAGTTGATCTTTCTCTGTAACGTGTGTGTGGCACATCACTGCCCCTTGTCATTCAACCATTCATTCATTCATTCCCTTTCACTCTCATTTCTCTTCATCCGTGATCACTGTGAATCCAATGGATTACTGTAACATGGATATTGCTCCCTACGCACGTACTCTTAGCTACATAAATGTATTTTAAACTATATTCTATTTTCCTCTCTTTTCACAAGTGTTTCAGGATGTACTTTCAGGTGTACATTGACCTGTTGGTTTCAAAACTGCTCCTCAGTGTCTCATGGCTTATTCCTCCTGCCACCGTTTGTCAATTTTACTGGGGACAGCCAGCCAGATCACCTATGACATTTTGCCACTGCAAACAGTGCTACAGTGAACATCCTTATGCCTGTCTCCTTAAGGGCTTCAGGAATTTATGTTGACTAGTATTTATTAAGCACTTTTGTGGTGGTCACTGCATGAAGCACTGCACAGCTTTTTTAAGCACTTATTTCCCATCTCCACTTTACATATACATAATTAAGGGCTCAACATCACAGCAAAAACACATTACTGGGAAATAAAACTGGGACTCAAACTAGGTCTGTCTGGCCCATAAAGCAAACACTTCTCTTTGAATTTCAGAACTTTAAACACAATCCTTAGACTTTGAATCACTGAAACATTGTACCTGTTGGGTCTGCTTGTTAATGATGGGATAATCATGGTTTCTTAAACCTGGACATGATTTATGGCTTACCGAGAGCATACATGTTATCTCATTAAATATGCCCATCTAGCTGAAGAGAACAAAGAGGGACTACATAGTATATACACCAAGAGACATACAGCCAGTAATAGGGTTAAAACTCAAGATCAAGTCTTCTGACCCTAAACTGAGCATTCATTTTTCACAAGATTAAAGCAGAGGGTGCATTCACCCTTGGAGAGGACGTTGACTCAGGATCACGAAGACTAAATAGGTGTTGTCTGTGGTCGACACCAGCCAGCGGGACATCCGATGGTCAGTTCTCCGAGGGGCACTGTATCCATAGCAAGCCGATGTGCCCTGTCTCAGCCTCCTCCCTGGAAAGCGCCCTCCCTCTGTCTTCTCATGCTGATTTATAAGCCAAGTGAGACCTCATCACCACGCCCATCTCTCATGTGAAAATTGGGATAAGCAGACAGGAGGCTGAGGCAATAGCTGTACTAAACAAATCAGTTGTATAAACACATTTCTGGGTGAAATATTCCAACTACTTAAGAGCACACACTCTTTTCAAGCATCCTCAAGCCCTTCACAAGAACCCTTTGCAATACAAACAAATGATGGACTAATTACAAACCATTCTTATCTATTCATTAAACCTCATCCTCCGAGGGCCACTACTTAACTGAACGCCAGTCTCCTTCTGGTTAATACCCGTCCTTGTAGGAAGTATCCATAAAGTGGGATGGCTTCAAAAATATTTTCTACATCCAATCTCTCACCATTCAGTCAGAAGTTCCTTCGGACAATTCCTCTGAATTAGTGAGGTTTTTGTGGTCACTGTGCTTTAATGTCTTATTCACGTTGCCCAGAACATACAAATCGAAGAAATGTGAGTCTCATGATGGTATTTTCCCAAACTGTACATCACTTAAGGATTATTTGGAAGGACTTAAATTGTAGCCTTGTTTGAGGTTTGGTTTGAAAGTGAGTTTACAGGGAGAAAACAAGAGGTGGCCAAATACTTAGAAAGGAGACTTGCCGGGGTGGAATTTGACGTTTAGGCAATTTTAGAATTCTCTCTGCTTCATATTTGGTCCATTAACCAAGGCTTCTCCACCCATGTCTTATGTCCAGCCAATAACTACAGCAAGAGTCAGAAGCTGCTGCTGTCCAAGGCCCGCCTGACCCTCCTCCGCTCCATCCCCTGCCCAGGGAATCTGGCCAGCGTGACCTCAGCTTCTTGCTGTGGTCCTCATTGGGTGACTTTAAACCTGAATTTGGGCCCCTAGCCAGTCTCTAGAAGATGATGGCACCCCACTCCAGTACTCTTGCCTGGAAAATCCCATGGATGCCAGGTGGGCTGCAGTCCATGGGGTCGCTAAGAGTCAGACACGACTGAGCGACTTCCCTTTCACTTTTTACTTTCTTGCATTGGAGAAGGAGATGGCAACCCACTCCAGTGTTCTTGCCTGGAGAATCCCAGGGACGGGGGAGCCCGATGGGCTGCCGTCTATGGGGTCGCACAGAGTCGGACACGACTGATGCGACTCAACAGCAGCAGCAGCCAGTCTCCTGCACATCTTAGATTATTATTTAGTGCTGTCCCCCGACCTTCCCTTCCTACTCAGTGTCAGCTGTTCTACGTTACCACAAGGTTCCACGACTTAGACTTCACAACAATAACAAGCTCTCCTGCCAGGGCAAAGCCACTCCAGTTAGGGGTCCTTGGTTAAAGCCCTGCTGGATATAGCTGGTTCCTTCTCTGCGACATAGATTCTTGGAGAGTGCATTCATTTTCTAGGGCTATTGTAGGAAAGCATCACAAACTTGGAGGCCTAGTGCACTGGAAATGTGTTCTCTTTCAGTTCTGGGGGTCAGAAGTCCAAGGTCAAGGTCCTTCCAGGGCCACATTTCCTCTGAAGTCTCCAAGTAAAGATTTTTCCTTACCTCTTCCATGTTTCTGGTGGTCCTGCCAAATCTTGGTGTTCCTTGGTTCTGATTTCTGTCTGTATCTTCACAGAGCAATCTCCCTGTACGTCTAGTCTCTTTTTATAAGCACACGAGTGATACTGAATTTAGGGCCCATTCTAATTCAGTATGACCTCATCTTAACTAATTGCATCTACAAAGACTCTATTTCCAAACAAGGTCACGTTGTGAGATCCCAGATGTATATGAATTTTAAGGAGCGCTATGGAGAAGGAAATGGCAGCCCACTCCAGTGTTCTTGCCTGGAGAATCCCAAGGATGGGGAAGCCTGGTGGGCTGCCGTCTATGCGGTAACACAGAGTCGGACACGACTGAAGCGACTTAGCAGCAGCAGCAGCATTCAACCCACAAAAGTCAGATACAAAAATCTATATCACATCGAGTGATATTATTTGGGGATAATCTAGGCTAGGAAAAAGAAAAGTGTTTATCCACTTATCCATCCATCCATCCATCCATTCACTCAACAAATACATACTAAGCAATAATTATGGACTAAGTGGCAATAAAATGAGCAAAAGCTGAACTTTTTTCCCCCAGTGTTTACAGTTCAGAACAAGTGTTAAAAGGCAAAAACAAGAAAAATTACTTCAAGTGAAGATGACCACAAGTCAGGTGTGGTGGGAATTCTAGGATGAAAAAGACAACATCCAGGAAAATAAACTAGATAAGACTCCATGGAAGAGACAATTTTAAAATAGAATCTTGAGATATAAAAGCATATGAAAAAGAGCTCATGGAAAAAGAAAACAGTTAAGAGATCTATTCAAACTTGGGACAAAAATATCCTACTATTTTATTTGAATAAAATTTATTTGTTAAGAAAATACTGTGTGTATTGGACATTTAGATTTCTCTTTGTTGTTCTTATTCAGTAACTGAGATGTGTCCGACTTTTTTGCAACCCCATGGACTGTATAGCCTGCCAGGCTTCTCTGTCCATGGGATTTCTCAGGCAAGAATATTGGAATGGGTTGCCATTTCCCTCTTCAAAGATCTTCCTGAGCCAGGGATCAAACCAGTGTCTCCTACATTAGCAGGTCAATCCTCTACCACTGAGCTGTCAGGGAAGCTCAGATTTCTCTTTACTCATCAGTATTTTCAGGAGACCAACTGGGCCTCAGCAGTGCTTTAATCATCAGTTGCAGATTATAAGAGCAGAGTGTCTGCTGTTGTAAATTTCCTGGGATGATGGCTCCATCAAGATATTTCCACATGTATAATAAGCTGCTGAGGACAAAGTTCAAAGCTGAGAATAACTTAGGCTACAAGCAACTTCTTTCCCTATTATTAATTATTAAGGTGATTATGCCATGTCTTGAGAATACACTGCTAAATGACAGAATCTTTCAGAGAACATACAATCTTGATTTCCTATAAAATGACATGAAAATCCAGCACTAAGAAATCCCATCCATTACAGACGAGTGGGACAACCTAGATATCACATAATTAGAAACAGCAGTCTTTATACAAGGCTTAAAAATATTCTGATGCCCTGAATATAGCCTGTTTAAATATGCACACATGCACACACACACATACACAGGAAACCTCTGGATCCATGCCAGACCTGGTGAAGCTACCCTTCTCTTTCCAAAGAGAACGCTCAGGCAGGGAGTAAAAGACCTCACTGCTGGGAGGACCTGAGATAGATCGTCTGTGTGCTTACAGCTCAAGTTCTGCTCCCCAGTCTTCTAAACAAATGAATAATTGAAGGCCATTACCACTTTTGGGGCTCTCTCACAGGCTTCTTAGGCTCCCATCAAAGCCAAGCTCTGTGTCAAAAGCAGCAGCCACAGTGAGCAGAGTCTCAGGGAGACCACTGATTAATTGCCTTTGCATTTTGGAAGTGTGTCCAAAGATGCTGTAAGATCGTGTTTGTTTTTGCTGTTGCCAAGCCTTGTTCAGGAGGGCTCTGGAGGATGACGATGATGTAGTCAAGATGGTGAGAGAGGCACTTGCGGTCCACACAGGTCTGCTTGCCAACTCGGCTCCCAGGAAGATTCTGAGAGCAGGTACAGGGAGGGGCTCGGGCAAGGTATGACATCCACGCCGCTGGTCAGAGCCTCAGCCGCTCCACTCCTGCTTCCGGGGCATCCCTGGAGACTCAGCCTAAAGAAGGACCACCAATTAGAGTTCTGAGAAATCCCTGATTTTCTGGCAATCGGGAGACAGAAATCAGAAACCCAGGAGAGGCTTGCCCTCTTAAGCCTTGTGGGTGCCAAAGATCTTACTGAAATTCAGTAATAGAAGATGGGGAGCGTGCACTCATTTTGTTCCGGCAAATTCTGTCAGCATCAGCAGGCCTCACACTGTGATCTGCCTTTCTGCCTCTTGCTCTATCAACTCCACATGTTGCCCCGGTGGCCGTCTTTGTACTTAATAGAACTTGTCAAAACATATCTATCAGTTACGTGGGGAGCAGACTTGGGTGGTCAGGCGAGGGCTGGCTGGGTGCAGGCTGCCGGTCCTGGTGGCCACAGACATCCCCCTGCTCAGTGCTTCTCTAAATGAAGGGGACATACTGTTGAGTCACTGGGTTTTTGAATAATTCTCACACCAGCCACTGCCATTAATAGCACGTTTGTGTTTATTTGGAATCTCAGTCTTTACTTTCATGTGGATTTTTCATGGTTCTCAAAACTGTGAGAGAAATAAAACATGTTTCTATTTTGAGGAACTTTTAATGCTTCAGATGAAAATGTTTAGTGATATACATACACACCGATATGTAAAGATACGTGGATGTACATTATTTTGCATATTTGCATATGTGTGCATTTAGGCACATGAGCACATTATTTGAGTGTGTACAGACACATGCATAGCAATGCTTATGTACAAACTCTCGTGGGCATAATTATGCATACACATTCATATATATCATATATATACTTACATATATATCATGTATGTAAACATCATATATACATATCATATGTGGTATGATGATGTTATGGCCAGTCTGATTGTCTGTGTGTTCATATATATATATACACACATATATGTGTACACATAATACATATATATAAAGGGCTTCCCTTGTGGCTCAGATGGTAAAGAATCTGCCTGCAATGAAGAAGACCCAAGTGTGATCCCTGGGTAGGAAAGATCCCCTGGAGAAGGGAATGGCTACCCTCTCCAGTATTCTTGCCTGGAGAATTCCACGGACAGAGAAACTTGGTGGGTTACAGTCCATGGAGTCACAAAGAGTCAGTTATATACATACATATACACATAATGCCTACACACACACACACACACACACACACACACGCTGATATTTGCATGTACATACATACAAATATACATATGTACGTGTGTACACACACACACACTCCAATGTTGCATCCATGAATGGTCTTTTCTGTCCCTGAAATAACAACACATCATGTCCTTCCAAGAAATCTGTTTATGTGGCTCCCAGTGACATGCCTGCCCTGCCAGGCGTCCAGCATTCCCTGAGCCACGTCCAATGCCACTGGAATGCTGTGTGGCTGGCCTCTGGCTGGGACTTACTCACCCACTACCTGGCCTGGGAACCAGGGAAAGGAGATTCTGGTAATGGATCGGCTCAAAATAATCATTGGTCAAAGAGGAATCCAACCAGCTGACCTCAAGCCCTTCCCTGTGTGCCACTGAGAATTCCAGGAGGAGCCCCGAAGGGATCGTGAAGTTGGCTTTCATGATGTGACTCAGGCATTTTATGTGAACCATGGAGGCATCACACATGCACAGCTCAAGGTGCTGGGAAAGCACGGAGGTGGAGCCTCTCCAGCCAAGTTCTGCAGTTACCAATTGCAAGACCTTGAACAAACTAGCTTTCTTACTGGAAACACAAAGTTATTAATACTATGTTATTCGAGGCAATAATACTAGCTGCAATTAGTAAGCTACTAGTATGATACTAGTATACTACAACCCCAGATCTCACTGGCTTCATGAAACTGATTTTATTTCTTGCTCATATCGCAGTCCTTTGGAGGTGAGGGGAGGGGGACGTAGCACCGCCTTGTCCTGCTCCTTGGGGCTGGTGGGTAAACGGGGCTCAGTCCTTCTGGTGGCTCTGCCATGCTATAGGGACTCAGAGGGCTCCAGTGGATTCTCTCCATCTGGCCAGCCAATGAGCAAAGTGAGAGGGCACAGAAGGTCTCAACACAGGTTTTAGAGGACAAGTCTGGAAATGGTGCCTGTCACTTTCAGCCTTATTCCAATAGCCAAAAATGAATCTCGTGGCCCAACCTAACTGCAGGGGAATCTGGGAAATGCAGTTTAGCTGAGTATCCAGGAGAAGAATGAAATGGGTTTGGTCAATATCTATTTGGCAAGGTTAGGAAGATGTGCTCAATATATTGTAATAACTTATAATGGAAGAGAATGTTAAAAAAGAATATATATGATATGTGTGTGCTAAGTCGTGTCTGACTCTTTGCGACCTCATGGACTGCGGCCCATCAACCTCCTCTGTCCACGTGATTTCCCAAGCAAGAATACTAGAGTGGGTTGCCATTCCCTTCTCCAAGGAGATATCACTTTGCTGTACATCTGTACACCTGAAACTAATACAACATAGCAAATCTACTATATTTCAAAGAATTTTTAAAAATGAAATCTTGTATCTAAAGCCATCAGTAAAATGGCAGGTACTCAAGTCACCGTGCCCACTTTCACCATTATTGCTGCTTCTGCTGCTGTCATTATTATTATTAGCCAACCATAGAGGAAACACTTTACAAAATTCTTTTTTTCTTATTGAAGTATAGTTGACTTACAATGTTGTCCCAATCTCTGCTGTGCAACAAAGTGACTCAGTTATACACATATATAATTACATAGCTTTTAATATTCTTTTCCATTATCATTTATCACAGGATACTGAATATAGTTCCCTGTGCTATACATTAGGGCCTTGTTATTTATCCATTCTAAATGTAATGCAATATTCTTTTGTCTCATTTTAAGGTTATATTATTTCTATATTCAGAAAATGGCTATATTCTGGAAATGGAAGCAAAATATATGATAATTTCTTTCTTTTTTAATATAAATTTATTTATTTTAATTGGAGGCTAATTACTTTACAATATTGTATTGGTTTCCCATATATTGACATGAATCTGCCACGGGTGTACATGTGTTCTCCATCCTGCACCCCCTTCCCACCTCCCTCCCCATACCATCCCTCTGGGTCATCCTAATGCACCAGCCCCGAGCATCCTGTATCATGCGATAATTTCTTTCTAAATGTCTAACTTATGAAACATATTTCAATATCTATCTAATGTTTATCATCAATCTTGCTCTGGAATTGGCTCTTATCTGCCTGTAAAATACTATCTTGCTTTCTGTGACCATTGAAAGTGTTAGTAGCTCAGTCTTGTCCACTCTTTGTGACCCCATAAACTGTAACCTGCCAGGCCCTAGGAAGCATCACTACAAGCAAAGATAATGGAGGTGATGGAATTCCAGTTGAGCCATTTCAAATCCTGAAAGATAATGCTGTGAAAATGCTGCACTTAATATGCCAGCAAATTTGGAAAACTCACCAGCGGCCACAGGACTAGAAAAGGTCAGCTTTCATTCCAATCCCAAAGAAAGGCAATGCCAAAGAATGCCTAAACTACCGCATAATTGCACTTATCCCACACGCTAGTAAAGGAATGCTCAAAATTCTCCAAGCTAGGCTTCAACAATATGTGAACCGTGAACTTTCAGATGTTCAAGCTGGTTTTAGAAAAGGCAGAGGAACCAGAGATCAAATTACTGACATCCATTGGATCACCAAAAAAGCAAGAGAGTTCCAGAAAAATATGTACTTTTGCTTTATGGACTATTCCAAAGCCTTTGACTGTGTGGACCACAACAAACTGTGGAAAATTCTGAAAGAGATGGGAATACCAGACCACCTGACCTGCCTCTTGAGAAATCTGTATGCAGGTCAGGAAGCAACAGTTAGAACTGGACATGGAACAACAGACTGGTTCCAAAGAGGGAAAGGAGTACATCAAGGCTGTATATTGTCACCCTGCTTATCATGAGAAATGCCGGACTGGAAGAAGCACAAGCTGGAATCAAGATTGCTGGGAGAAATATCAATAACCTCAGATATGCAGATGACACCACCCTTATGGCAGAAAGTGAAGAAGAACTAAAGAGCCTCTTGATGAAAGTGAAAGAGGAGAGTGAAAAAGTTGGCTTAAAGCTCAACATTCAGGAAACTAAGATCATGGCATCCAGTCCCATCACTTCATGGGAAATAGATGGGGAAACAGTGGAAACAGTGACAGACTTTATTTTTTTGAGCTCCAAAATCACTGCAGATGTTGACTGCAGCTATGAAATTAAAAGACACTTGCTCCTTGGAAGAAAAGTTATGACCAACCTAGACAGCATATTCAAAAGCAAAGACATTACTTTGCCAACAAAGGTCCGGCTAGTAGTTGGACTATAAAGAAAGCTGAAAACGGAAGAATAGATGCTTTTGAACTGTGATGTTGGAGAAGACTCTTGAGAGTCCCTTGGACTGCAAGGAGATCCAACCAGTCCATCCTAAACGAAATCAGCCCTGAATGTTCATTGGAAGGACTTATGCTGAAGCTGAAACTCCAATACTTTGGCCACTTGATGCGAAGAACTGACTCATTTGAAAAGACCTAGATGCTAGGAAAGATTGAAGGCAGGAGGAGAAGGGGACGACAGAGGATGAGATGGTTGAATGGCATCACTGACTCAATGGACATTAGTTTGAGTAAACTCCAGTAGTTGGCAATGGACAGGGAGGCCTGGTGTGCTGCAGTCCATGGGGTTGCAAAGAGTTGGACACGACTGAATGACTGAACTGAACTGAGGCTCCTCTGTCCATGGAAATCTCCAGACAAGAATACTGGAGTGAGTAGTCATTTCCTTCTCCAAGGGATCTTGCAGACACGGGAACTGAACCTGGTCTCGTGCATTGAGGCAGATTCTTTACAGTGTGAGCCATCATTAAGTCCAGATAGTTCACCATTCAGAGGGTGGAATTCCAAGTTCTTTCTGTGCTATGCTTGAGAAGGATAATTTCCCCCATATTTGCAATTATTTCATAACAGTTTGTGGGTCTTTAATGCCCCACATCTTTGCTGTAGTTGAGAATAAGCATAAATGAACTCCAATTCTTCTCCTTTAGCTGAACTAACAAACGTTTATGTCCCCAAGACTTGCTGTAGTCAGAAACTCATGATTCATCTGAATTCTTAATTTACCCATAACACCCCTATGCAAATTACCTCCTGCCCCTAGTAGACACCTTGGATCAGTCAGTTGGCAAGGATATGGGCTGGGTCTGGAGGAAAGAGGGTCTCATACTTGAAGCTGGGTGGCATCAAGTGATGAGAACTTGCTGGACTTAGAGCTGAGGCTGAAGTTGAAGTCCACGTGGTGGAGGAGAGTTCAAAGAGCTCATTATTGCAATAGGCCAGCATTGGTTATGGAGTGGAGTCTCAGGATGTTTATAACAAAGAAAGTTAAGAAAATGACCAAAAAACCCTGACATCTTAATGTGCTGGTCCCCAGATCTGGGTTGGAATTTTGACTCAGTTACTCATCAGCCGTACAATATTAGAAAGTCACTTGCCTTTTCTAGTTATCTTATCTGCAAAGTAAAAGAACAGAACTACCATTTAAGGAGATAATTTGGGGAATTAAATGAAATAATGTAAATAAAGTCCTCAGCATGAAGCTCAGCACATAAAAAATGCTTGATTGAAAAATAGTGAAAGACTAGCAAGTCAAATTTAGTGACCACTTCTGGCTTTTAGGAATTTCCCAGAGGGTTTGATCTAGAGATACCCATATAGCAACTCCAATAAATTCATTTCTATTTCAGTTGGCCAACTGACCTCAATATGAACAAGAGAGGCTGCATCTTGCCTGACCCCATCCTCCAACACCTTTTTAGAAGAATGGGTTGGTGTAGAGTAGACCCTCTACCCAGTTCACTGACATGCAGTTGTGTCTGACTCTTTGCTACCCTATGGATTATTGCCCACCAGGCTCCTCTGTCAATGGGATTCTCCAGGCAAGAACAGTAGAGTGGGTTGCCATGCCTTCCTCCACAGGATCTTCCCGACCCAGGAGTCAAACCTGTATCTTTTATGTCTCTTGCATTGGCAGGTGGGTTCTTTACCACTTGTGCCCCCTGGGAAGCCCCCTCACTGTTAACAAGAGACTTGTAATTCAGTGGAGGCTATGTTTTGCTTTTGGAGCTAAATGACACTTGGACTAATTTGTTGTAAATCTTAGATGGGCTCTGCTCTCTCTGACTTGTGTATCCTGTAGTCCCACAACTGTGGATGCGAGATGACTGGGTATCTTCAGTTTTGGAAGACTGTGCTGTTCAGTATTCTGTGTGTAGGAATTTTATGCCGCTGGCTCACTTCTCTGTTTCACATGCTAAGTCACTAAATGGCTGCATGTCCACAGAACCCTGCCACAAAGGAACAGGGGGTTAGTTTGTTGCTGTTGTTAAATGTAGGAGTGAATAAAGAGAAGCTTTAGGAGAAGATTTTTCTAGAGCATTGTCTTTTTAAAAAGTAATTAATATATTTGTTTTGGCTGCTCCGAGTCTTAGATGTGGCACATGGGATCTAGTTCCCTGATGAGGGTCTGAAACTGAGCCTCTTGCATTGGAAGTGAGGAGTCCTAGGCACTGGTCCACAAAGGAAGTCCCTCTAGAGCATTTTTTGGGCAGCGGGGCAGGGGGCGGGGCAGGGGAATCAAGGAAGGATACATTTCTTTTCCCATGCTGTATTTTGTTAAATATGTATTTGTTCATGCACATCAAGGCTGTATTTTGTCACCTTGTTTGTTTAACTTATGGGCAGAGTACATCATGTGAAATGCCGGGCTGGATGAATTTAAAGCTGAAATTAAGATTGCCAGCAGAAATATCAACAACCCCAGATACGCAGATACCGATCTAATGGCAAAAAGTGAAGAGGAACTAAAGAACCTTTTGATGAGGGTGAAAGGAAACTGAAAAAGCTGGCCTGAAACTCAATATTCAAAAAATGAAGATCATGGTATCCAGTCCCATCACTTCATGGCAAATAGATGGGGAAAAGGAAAAAGTGGCAGACTTATTTTGGGCTCCAAAATCACTGTGGATGGTGATTGCAGCCATTAAATTATAAGACTCTTGATCCTTAGAAGAAAAGCTATGACAAACCTAGACAAGCATATCAAAAAGCAGAGACATCACTTTGCTGTCACAGGTCTGTATATTCAAGGCTATGACCTTTCCAGTAGTCATGTATAGATGTGAAAGTTGGACCGTAAAGAAGGCTGAGCACCAAAGAATTGTTGCTTTCAAATTGTGGTGCTGGGGAAGACTCTTTAGAGTCCCTTGGACTGCAAGGAAATCAAACCAGTCAATCCTAAAGGAAATAGGTCCTGAATTTTCATCGGAAGGACTAATGCTAAAGCTGAAGCTCCAATACTTTGGCCACCTGATGCGAAGAAACAAGTCATTGGAAGAGACCCTGATGCTGAGAAAGATAGAAGCCAAGAGGAGAAATGGGCGGCCGTGGATGAGATGGTTAGATAGCATCACCAACTCAATGGACATGAATTTGAGCAAACTTTGGGAGATAGTGAAGGGCAGAGGAACCTGGCATGCTACAGTCCATGGAGTCACAAAGAGTTAGACATGACTTAGAGACAAAACAACAGACATCTTCATTTGTAACAAGCTCCCAAAGTGATTTGCAGATTCTGTTTTCTAAAGTTCTCTTTTGCAGAAATATTGTGAGATGATAGCTCTACAGGATAATTGTCTTGCAAAGGGATTGCTTGCACTTATGTGACTAGCTCACTGCTTTATACCACAATATGAACTTGGTTGATTTTCTTCAAAAAAGACCTTCAATATATGGTTTCTGTGAGTATTAAGAGATTCAGCCATATGGTCACCTCACATGGAAATTCTTCCTATATTATGCCCCTCCCTTGCCCTCTTTATCTCCCCTGCATCCCATTGGCATGGCCTGAATGAGCTACTTTTACATTCCCATAGTATATTCCCAAGCTGCAAACTTTGATCAGTAAACATTCGTTGAACAAGCCAATTAACAAATTGATTTTCCAGCTCATTCAAGATTATCTTGTTAGAGTTATTTTCACCTTTTCTTCTAGACAGGAGTAGTGCCACATCACAACAAGTATTGCATGTATCCTTTTTTTTTCCCTTAACTTTTCTCTTACCTGTTCTGCACACAGAGTAGTGGTTCTCACCTTGCTACGCAGTAAAATGAACAATGGTAGCAGAAGTGATTTTGTCCCTGCCCTCTGGAATCATGGCTTCCCAGAAAGACAGAGGCATGGACAGGGCATGGGAGATGCACACACAGTGGTCCCCCCTACGCAGACAGCAGAGGAGGCAGGCCGTTCATCCCATCTGCAAGGTTGTGGAGGGCTACCTCAGGCTGAGTGTCCCCTAGGCAGAAGCCCAGAGAGCTAGGCAGAGACAGAAGGCACAGGGGCAGAAAGCCAAGTGCAAAGGCACCTTGAAATTGGCATGTTCTTACTGAGTACTTTCTCCTTGAGTACTTTCTCCTTGAGTACTTTCTCTCTAGCTCTTTTATATCCACAGTTTATTCTCTCCTTGCCTGAACTACGAAGTTACCATAGGTGTCCAATTTCTCTCTGTTTCTTAAATTTTTTATTAGAGTATAGTTGATTTACAATGCTGTGTTAGTTTCTGGTGTACAGCAAAGTGACTCAGTTGTACATATACATACAGCCAGTCCTTTTCAGATTCTTTTCCCAGATAAATCATTACCGCGTCTTGAGAATAGTTCCCTATGCTATGCAGTAGGCCCTTGTTAGTTATCTATTTTATATAGAGTAGTGTATTCCCCAATAACCTGGGCCAGGCTTGGGTGTTTCAAGACTTGGATTCTTTTTCTTAATTTAGGGCAGCCATGCATTTGGAGGGCCAAATACTTTTGGTACCTTCTTGCTGTGGGTTTTGTTGCATTTGTATTTTTGTTGTTTTGTTTTGCTTGTTTGCATTTTCTCCCTTCCTCTCTCTCCTGCTCACACAACAACCTGTGTTTCCTTCTATGTGAATACACATCTGTCCAGGGTCACAGACTCAGATGCCACCCTGGGCCAGAAAGCTGATGAATCCTAGTTATGGATCTGGGGAGGGGAAGACAACAGGGAGTGGTGAGGCCTCTGAGGATCTAGAGAGCACACGCCCTATTTCAAATTCACGGTCTTGCTGTAATCAGACTCTGAGCCAGCCAAAGAGAACACCTCTGCCTTGTAGATCTGGCCCAGTAACCTCCCATGCGTGACCTCTGTCAGTGAGGTCCTGGGTCAGAGCTGATGTGTTATTTATTTTCCAATCTCTGGAGCTCAGGAAAGAGTAGGCGTTTAGGAATTGTTTGTGTTTGAACCGTAGTGAGCTTTCCCAGCAGAGTTTTTGAAAACAATGACTGTGCAAGTTCTGATCCACCCCGAGTGATTATCGGCTCAATCAGGTAAATGTAAATTGGTAAATGGATGGGTAAGAAAAAAAAGAGACTCTGAACTGATAGGAAACTTGCCTCAGATGATTCGCCTAGTAAGAGATCAAACTAGAATTCACACCCAGTAGTGTGTGGCCCCAAATACTGTGGTGCTCTGTGCAACACAGGAAAACAAAAATCTCCTAGGGTAATAATTCCATCTGAAGATTTCCTTTCAAAGGCCATTCTCGTCATGTCATCCTCTTGCTTAAAACCTTTCCCATTGTTCTAAGTCAAAGACAAGTTTTCTTAATGTGGCCCATGGAACCCTACAGGACACAGAGCACCCAACTCTTTTGCTTTTGGATCCAACCAGGCTAGCCTTACAACCTTCAGGATTTCCTTGTTCACTTAGAATTTGTACTTAGTTTCTCTCTGCTGCAAATCTCTCCCCCAACCCCTTTGTTATTCAGTTGTTAAGTAGTGTTCCACTATTTGCACCCCCACGGACTGCAGCCAGGCTCCCCTGTCCTTCACCATCTCCCTGAATTTGCTTAAATTCATGTCCGTTGAGTCGGTGATGCTATCTAACCATCTCATCCTCTGCCACTCTTTTCTCCTTTTGCCTTCAATCTTTCCCAGCATCAGGGTCTTTTCCAATGAGTCAGCTCTTCGCATCACGTGGCCGGAATATTGGAACTTCCACTTTGGCATCAGTCCTTCCAATGAATATTCAGGACTGATTTCCTTTAGGATTGACTGGTTTGATCTCCTTGCAGTCCAAGGGACTCTCAAGAGTCTTCTTTAGCACCACAATTGAAAGCATCAATCCTTTGATGCTCAGCTTTCTCTGTGGGCTTTCCAAGTAGCACTAGTGGTAAAGAACTTGTCAGTGCAGGGCACGTAAGAGACCAGGGTTTGATCCCTAGGTTGCGAAGATCCTCTGGAGAAGGGCATGGCAACCTACTCCAATATTATTTCCTGGAGAATCCCCATGGATGTAGGAGCCTGGTGGGCAACAGTCTATAGGGTCAGGAAGAGTTGGACATGACTAAAGCAGCTTAGCAACTCTCACATCCATGGGTGACTACTGGAAAAACGATAGGGAATTTAATTCAGATGACCATTGTATCTACCGCTGTGGGCAAGAAGCCCTTCAAAGAAATGGAGTAGGCTTCATAGTCACCAACCTCTTGCTTAAGATCAACTTATCTTCTAGCTCTCTTTGTTTGGCTGGGCCATGAGGCTTATGGGATCTTAGTTCCCTGACCAGGGATTGAATTCAGGACCTTGGCAGTGAGAGCACAAAGGCCTAACCGCTGGACTGCCAGGGAAGTCCCTATACCCTATAAAGCATCTTCTCACATCCCTGCCTAGGTACAGTCCCTCTGCCATCATTGCCCATACCGTCCCTTTAAAGCTGCAGTTATGCAATTGTATATTAACTACCTGGAGTGTTGCTTGGACTGGCAGAGACAATGCCTACCTTGTCCTATTCAGCAAGCTACCTAAGGCAATGTTTGGCCCAGAACCAGTGACCAATAAATATTTGTTGAGTAGATGAATGAAAGTTACCCATTATCAGGGATACATGTGTCAGTGTCAGCCAGCTGGCCACTCCTCAGTGATGGGGCAGCTGGGAGCTGTGCAGAAAAGGTGGGGAAGGGGTAGGATGAGGCTGGCTGATCCTGAGGGTCCCTTCTGAGACTCTGAGTCTCTGCTGTCCCTCCCAGAGGTCCAGAGGACACTTATGGGCTTCCTGCTGCTTGCACTGCAGTCTGAGACCTGTACAAAGTAGGTCAGGTACCATAATAGAACTCGACAAGTCACTCACGAGAGACCTGGCTGTCCCAAACAATTCAAGTCAGAGAACCAGGCCACGGCTGAATAGGCAGACGACGAGGACGTTTATTAAGGTGATACAGCATAATGAACCCAGGGCAACAGAGAGATGTCTGACTCGCTATTAGATCAGTTATCAAACACTACAGCAGTGTCCCCTCTTCACCGTGGAAGCCGAGCTAGCCAGTGACATGTTAGGTCAATCAAGGGATGCAGTCACCGTCGCTGTAAAAACAAGCACTAAGGTCCCTTTTCAAGTCTAATTTAGTGCTTGGATTTCTACTGGACCTTCCTGATCACCTTGCGTAGCATTTAATGACAAGGTGACTTTGGGACAGCGCCTCTACCGGCTACTTCAAACCACCCCTGGGCTATTTCAACCCTTCTGAATTTTGTGGCAAGCAGCTTCCAAACCTGTTGAAAGTCAACGGGGGTCAAATACTCAGTCATTTTAGGAGAAGAGACATATTTTGGCCTCACCAAAGAGGTTTCAGCAAGCAGGTGACACAAGTACCTTGAAAGAATGGGCTGCTCGGAGGTAAACTGGTTACGAAAGTGCCCCTGATGGCGGAACTTCAGCCGGATCACAGCTGACTGCAAAAAAATGCCCGCACTTCCAGCATGGTGTTGGTGTATCCCTCAATCAGGTGCTCGCCTGTGTCTATAATTCATCCCCATCCCCTTACATTCTGAATACATGGGATTCCTGACTCTCCAAATTTTCTGTTATTGTCCATCTCTGCAGAAAACACTGCTCAAGTGACCCTTTCCTCACAATACCATGTGAGGTATAAGATATAAACATATCTTATATTATTTATTAAATAATTAACTCTTATATCCTTGTCTGACTGGGCCCCTGTGAGAGCGTATATGGTCAAGAGCAGGGCATTTTATTTATTTAGTATTTTCTCATATGAGCCCCAGTGCTTGATGTAGTCTCTGGCAAACAGGCATTATCACATACATAGTAGTTTAGTTCATCAAAGAGTGAGTGGACTGATGAATGGACAGATGAACACAGGACTGGGAGGCAGGGGTTTGGTACCGCAAAAATGTGGACATTCCTCCCTGAGCCAATTGAAGCCACTCAAGAGTTTACAGGAAAGAGTTATATGTTTGCTTTAGAAAGATCAGTCCAGTGACAGGGAGTGAGGGTTGTAGAGACCTCCTGCAGAGGGATTTGTGGGGAAGATGTAAGAGTCCACCAAAGACATAATGGTGGCCAGGCGAGGTGACAATGGGACTGGAAAGAAATTGATGTATCAGGAAGGTAATTAGGACCTAATATAAGCAAGACTTGGTAAATACTTGAATAAAGATGGTGAGAATGACTTCCTGTTATCTGCCATGAATAAGTGGGTAGATGGAAACACCATTCAGTGAGTTGGGAAAGTCTTTTAAACTGCATAGAGACTCTTTCCAGAATTATTTCTGACATGAGTGTTAAATTCCATAATCATATTAATAATTTATTAGTTGTCTGTAGTGTATCTTTTTGTTTTTCTGTAAAAAAGATATACGGATTAAGTTACACCTTTCTGAGGACTTGTGTATATTTCTGTTGCCTATGAGTTTCTGATTTAATTGGCTAACTTTATTGATCGTAATCTGAAGCTCTTTCAGTGCTGAGCTAGGTTGAGGTTTACTTTTGTTCTGAGACTTGTCGTTCTGACAATATCTTGCTTTATATTCAAAATAAAGTTGACAACAGAAAATTCTTGGGGCAAATATTCTTTGACCTCAGAATTTCATGAAGATTCATATTTCACTATCACTGTGGCAAAAAACATGTTCTTTGAGTCTAACACGTAGGTGTTAATATGTGACAACAGACAGCAAAGCCCATAAGTGTATGTTCCTGTTATTTGGACTTCTATTCATGTGTTTGGAAGATGTAAATGAAACTTTTGAGTACCTTGTGGAGTCTACAGAAGAAAGCATTGATAACCTAATGGATTCTGTAGAGAGAGTATATGTCTGGGAAAAGTATGGCAGAACCAGAAGCTCAGAAGCGCTAAGATTTCCACCAGAAACTTGGAAAGTTTGTACATCAGTAGTGAATGGTGATCACAAGATGGACAATGTGTTAGAAGACTGGCAAAGCAAGTTTCAATGAAGTTAAATGTTTATATTATCTAAGAAATCACGGACCAATCATTTCAATGTGCATTTTGGACAGGACCAAATATCAAGGTCCTTTTGTGTGGACCACATGTCTCCATGAAGATTTTGGAAAGTACCAAATGTCCTGCAAGAATAAAAATCAGTAACGTCAGTTCTCTTAACCCCCTGATTTAAGGCTATTACATCAAACTGTAGTCAATTGCTTCTAGCAAGCCTTTAGCAGAAAGTAAGAAATCAATTTGAGCAGATGTGTGTTTATGGACAGTAATGAATGATATCTTTAAAAGTGAAATATTTCTTCTTTATTAGGCATTTTTAAATAACGTGTCATATTTTCATTAAATTTTATAAACATTTCATTTCTAATACTTCATCATTGGGGAAATAGGGAAATTTGAATTTATAGTGGATCAATACATAAATTTTAACAACTAATGTGCACACCAAAAAAGACTGTTCATTAAATTCCAATGCATTCAATAGGCAAGCACTTCTGAGTTGAAATCAGAGAAGACTTATGGTCTCTGGTTCTATTCTCAGTACAGGGGACACAGGGACAAATTGGTCCAGCGCCTTGACTTCAAGGACCTTACAGTCTGGGCTGAAGACAGACCTTCAGATGATGAAACACAGTGCTGAGATGAGTGCATCACAGGAAACAGGGGAGTGCCCACGTTGCAGGGAATGATCAAAACTCTTCAGAGTGGTTGAAATGAGGGCTTGCGAGAGACTTCTAAGAAGAGGGGGGGTTTTGAACTGAAATGACATGGGTGCGTGTGATTTTAAGATGTGCTCATAAAACTAAGCAGTTCCTCATTCCTGGAGCATAACACTCAAGGAAGGAGAGATAAGAATGGAGACCGGGTCAGAAGCACCTGCTGTTGTTCAGCCACTAAAACATACCCAACTCTTTGCAGCCCCATGCACTACAGCATGCCAGGCCCCGCTGTCCTCCAGCCTCCCAGAGTTTGCTCAAATTCATGTCCGTTGAGTTGGTGATGCTATCTAACCATCTCATCCTCTGTCTCCCCCATTCTCCTTTGGCCTTTAATCTTTCCCAGCATCAGGGTCTTTTCCAACTGAGTCACATCAAGTGGCCAAAGTATTGGAGCTTAAGCTTCAGCATCAGTCCTTCCAATGAATATTCAGGACTGATTTTCTTTAGAATTGACTGGTTTGATCTCCTTGCAGTCCAAGGGACTCTCAGGAGTCTTCTCCAGCCCCTCAATTCTAAAGCATCAATTCTTTGGCGCTCAGTCTTCTTTTTTTTTTTTTTTTGGTGCTCAGTCTTCTTTATGGTCCAAGTCTCACATCTGTATGTGACTACTGGAAAAACCATAGCTCTGACTACACAGACTTTGTCAGCAAAGCAATGTCTCTGCTAGGTGTCTTTTAATTTCATGGCTGCTGTCACTGTCCAGAGTGATTTTGAAGCCCAAGAAAAGAACACCTGTCACTACCTGTTAAATACTCTAGGATTTATCCTGAGAGTGGCTAGGAGACAATCCATTGTTTGCGGCAGAGCAGGAGCCAAAATCCAAGGTGGCCTCTGAAACACCTCCCTCCCTCCTTTCCCCATCTTCTGTGGCACAGAATCCCAAGATCCAATATTAGGATCACATCAAGATGACATCTGTGGGGCCCAATTTGTTTTTTAACTAAAGGAAGGTCATCTCGCGCACCTTGAGGTCATAGGAGAGGAGAGGCACCCAGCGTCTTCGTTGGTACTGAACCCCCACTTCACTGCCAGAGTGGAGGTGCTCCTCTCCTGAACTCTCTCGTACAGGTGTGCGCCAGGCAGTGCCCTCACCCGGCTCTGTGTTTTTCTTCTCCCAGAAACAATGGGATTCTAAGTGCATTGCCCAAGAACTGGGGAAGCTGCAGTCTCTTTTCAGGCTGTGGCCCTGAGCTCTCAGGCCTTCACAATGGCTTGCCTGATAGCAACAGGCTGTTGAAGACTTATTGTCTCTTTGAATTTTGTTGTGTGTCCTTTTCTTTCTTCCCCATGAAAAGAAAGGGGGCCATTCTTTCCAGAATACAGGGCATTTTTCTTCTCCCCATAGTCACTCAGCAACCTTGAAGTTTGCAGCAGTTACAATAAACAACTTTGCCTCTTGGCTTTGCCCTTTGGAGGCCAAGGCTTGTTTTCTCAGGGACAATAGGTAGAAAATTCCCCAGCGATCAATTCTTCTCATTAAAAGTAACGATAGATGCCATTTGCTGAGTGCCTTTTTATATGCTGAATACTAAGCTAGTTTGTTTTCTTTTTTAATTAAAATGTTAAACCTTTCATTGGGAGAGAATTTGATTTATAAAGGGGCTGCAGACAGACTGCAAGATTTTCATGTTCCTTTTACCAAACTTCCTCAAACATGCGCGTCCACAGGATAATGATCAAAGATAGCAAATCAATGTTCACATACTATTGCTATTAAGTAATCTACAGACCTTATTCAAAGACTGTCCATTCCCCTTTTTCCTTGTTCTAGAATCCAGTTCTGGACCACATACTGCATTTGCTTGCCATGTCCCTTTATTTCTGGAATCTAGAGGGATTCCAAATGTTCCCCATTTGTCATGACCTTGACACTTTTGAAGAGTCCTAGTCAGTTGTTTTGTAGAAGATTTGGCCTCCATTTGGGTTTATCTGATATTTCCTCATGTTTGGATTCAAGTTTTCCACTTTTTTGTAAAAACAGCAGAAAAGTGATTTAGTGCTCTTCTCAGCTTCAAGGGTCCCGGAGATAAATGTGTCTCACCTCTGGTCACTTTGGTCACTGGTCACTGGGCTCAAATGGTAGCAGCCAGATTTCTCTCCTAGCAAGTCATTTTGTTCCTTTCTAATATGGCGCCAGAGTGTGAGACCATGTGACTATCCTGTCTCTCGCTGTTCCTTCACCTACTATTTTTAGCATTCATTGAAGACTTTTGACTGGAACAATTTTTACTGCAATGTTTGAAAAAGTTGAGTTTTCAAAATTTTGCATTGTTTTGTACATATTTCTAAGTTGAGATTCTCTTATAAGGAAGGACTTTCTCTTTCCTTCCATGTTCTTATTTATTTGAATATTTATGTCAGCATGGATTCATGGGTTCTGATTTTGTCCTGTGATTAGAATCTATCACCATCGTTATATATCCTGTTGTTTAAATTGTTCTACTTTTGGCCATTAGGACAAAGTTCAAATTGGTACCTATGTACATTTAAGAAGTCCCCGTTTTTTCTTGAACATCTTATTTTTTAGGGACTAAGAAGATATGTTGAAGATGAAATTCCAATACTTTGGCCACCTGATGCGAAGAGCTGACTCATTTTAAGAGACCCTGATGCTGGGAAAGATTGAAGGCAGGAGGAGAAGGGGACGACAGAGGATGAGATGGCTGGATGGGGTCACCAACTCAATGGACATGGGTTTGGGTGGACTCTGGGAGTTGGTGATGGTCAGGGAGGCCTGGCATGCTGCGGTTCATGGGGTCACAAAGAGTCGGACACGACTGAGCGACTGAACTGAACTGAAGATGATATGGGCTCATCTTGTACTTTTCTTGCACCAGTCCTGGAATCAGCTGTTTATCCAGACTGATTTCTTTTATTAGAGGATGATACCTAGAAACCAAAATCTGGGTTCTAAGAATGTTCATTGCTACTGAGCATCTCTATTTCTAGGCCCTTTTGGTAGACAGTACATACACTGACTTATTTGATCTTCTCAACAAGCTTCTGGTAAAGAATTAATTGTGGTCATCTTATCAGACAATGAAAATGAGAGCATTTGGCGTGTGTTGAGGTCTCACAACTCAATGTGGAAGAATTAGAAATCAAACTCATGTGTTGGCTTGAAAAGGCAATATCCTTCGTACCATGTGGTGCTAACTCCTGGAGGGTGAGGGCAGGCCTCTCCTTTCTAGTTGGCATGGCTGACCCATGCTCCTTCATGCCTCCTCCCTGGATATTTCCTCAATATTTTTTTCTAGTTGACCAGACTGCATCATTCTACTGAGGCCAACATAATCTACTTTTGAGGGTCTCACTTTGGAGTCTCAAGCATTCTTTGATTACCCACCAGTTCCTTTCTTTACTGATTATTCCTGTTCATCTATCTAGTTCTTTATTCCTCCAGGAAACCCTCCATGATAACAACACGTGCACAACATCCATCAGAATCCTGATCTTATTTGTAGCCAATCAGTTGATTAATTACATGACTATTTGCTTAATGCATAACATCTCTGCTAAAATTTAACATCTGGGAGAGCCGGAATAGTGGTTGGTACATTACTTGACTTACAACAGGTACTTAAGCGATATTTGTTAACTGGACAAACAGAGGAAGTTGGCCACTCCTCACTCTACTTCCCAAAGGATTACACCAGTGGATTCTGAGAAAGCGCTCTTGTCTCCCCCAGGCTCCAAGGAAATATTTATCTTCTCTTGCCTGTCTTTCCCCAACAGTAGAAAGGCCATTCCTCTGTGATCAGCAGGAACTCCATTTTGCTCTTAATTACTTAATTGTTTCATTAAGTCTAATTGCTTAATTGGATTAATCCCAACTTCCCTCAAGGGGCATCAGCAGTGGACAAGCTCTCCACCCACTGGGGAGAGGATCTGCTGCAAGACCATCTGAGCACAGTCTACTGGTCCCCTCTACATAGATCCTCTGGATGGAGGTAAAAGTCTCTGCAGATTAGCAGGGCTTTGAGAAGTTAGTGTATGGACTTTGTGGGGAGGCTGGTGAGGCCAGGACTAAGTGCCTGCACCCTAAGAGGACAGCTAAGATGCCAGTCCCACAGGACTCCGGGACAGGACAGGAAATGCAAACTAGTGCTGGGGGCAATGGTGTGCAGGCAATGAAGAGAGCATCCTGATGAATAGGAAGGGGGCCGCCAAAGCTGGCCCGGTTCCCACATCCACTTCCACCCACCTCCCTCCAAGGGGACGTCACATCATCTCCTTGTGAGCCCAGCCCACTGGTTCTTCACAGGGTTGCAATTGAGCCTCATTTAAGTTGGTGATTTTCAAGAACTCTATCCCAGACAGTTACCGGGCAATCTTGAACATTCCTACAACTGAGTTTCCACCCCCCCGCCCCGCCTTATCTGGAAACCAACCCTCACCCAACAGGCCTCCTTGCTCCCACAATAGATCTCTGTCTTGTCCAGCAGACTGGGGTCCGTGCTCAGGGTAACAGTTGTATCTTGAAAACCTGAACCACTGAAATCTGTGAAGGCAGCAACTATCTCTTTCTATGTGGGACAGTGTCTCTAGGGCCACAAACAAAGTCTGGCACAGATCGGGAGCCCAGTAAGTGCTTAGAGGAGGAATGAGTCAAACAGCTGTTGCCTTTGTGGCTAAGAGATATATACTCACCCTGTGACTTAGAATGGCAGAGTGGGGAAGTGGGTTTGGGTCCTGAGTGAGAAGGGATGTGTTCATTGTCAGCTACCTTATGGAGTCACAAGTGGTGTCTCCATTCCTAAAGGACTCCAGGGGGACTTTAGGTACAGGGATACTAGAAAGGAATTTCTGCAGAGTTGGACCACATGGCTTATATGATGGACCCCATGGCTCTAAAATACTATGATTCAATAGGCAGCAATAGTACAGTGATTAAGGCAGAGAGCTTTGGGTCATATACAGTTCAGTTTGTAAATTGCAATTTAATTTTATTCCTGATTTTATCATCTTACAATTGTGTGATTGGAGCAAGTCCTCGTCTGTTATTCATAAATTGTCCAATGACAGGGGAGACCGCAGCCAAGAGCGTCATGTCTCCTCCATCATTTTCTACTCCCTACTTAGCTCATGCATCATTGCCATGGTTCTTCCTTGTCACACACACACACGCACATACGTACAAACACATCAAATCAGACTGGGGTGTTTTTCTCATTTAGATTTACAAGCTGACATGAAAATCCATTACTTGAACTACTTACTTCACATACAAGGCTCAAGGGAGAAGAGTTATTTTTACGAAGTCAGAGGAGGCACCCTGACCCGGGCCTTCTGGAGCCCATCCCAGGTCCTCTGCCAGCTGGTCATGTGTTTTGAGATCACATGGTCCCTGACTCTGAATGAGAAAGATGCCACTGTGGGCCTCTCCCCCAGGGGCAGACGTGCTCGTGAACTTGAGAAGAGATGTGTCGACTTCCGGGGAAGGTGCTAGAGCCTGCTGGAGGAGCATTCACAGTTACCTGCTCCTGGACTAGTTCTAGGATATTCCGATGCTGGAGGCCCCATAGAAGTGTTACTTTTCTGACAGTGGATTTCACGTTTCAGCACATAAAAATTTCAAAGGAGAGAAAAATCAGCTTTTAACTTTTCCCCTCTGCAGCTTCTCCAGACTTGACAGTAACTTGCTGGGAATGGCATTTACACCAGAAAAAGCAAGAAGGATAGTTTGGGGCCTGGCAAAGGCCTGTCAGGGCAGTGATCTAACAGGCCTGGTCTAGAGGGCTTCCCCAGGCCCCAGGGCTTCCCCAGGCCCCAGGGCTTCCCCAGGCACCCAGGGCTCCATGTTGACCTGATGGGACTGGAGGACCATGTCTGCTTCAGAACATGTGAAAAAACATTTTGCAAAATCACCTGAACCTTTTGGACTGTTTTTGTTCAACTGAACAATATTAAAAACTCAGATATGTGTTAACCTACTATGATGATCTTTGTGCAAGAGAAAAAAAGGCTGTTTATTAAAATAAAGCCTCTGACACTGAAGAAAAGCAAAGATTTGGTATCCTAGGGTCTAAAGTCATCTCTGATAGTAGATGAAAAAGTAAAAACTGTGGGCAAGAAACAATTTAATGTACTATATATATACACATTTTAGATAACATATATAAATGAGATAATACAGTGTATTTCTGACTGACTTATTTCACTTAGCATAATGTCCCAAGATATAGCCACGTTGTCACAAATAGCAGGATTTCCCCTTTTTATGACAGAGTATGTTATTTATATATGTATATATAATATATATCATATGTATTGTTACATATATTATTCTACCATATAATAATCATTATATATATATATATATACACACACACACATATATAATGAAAGTGCAGTCACTCAGTCATGTTTGACTCTTCGCGACCCCATGGACTGTAGCCTACCAGGCTCCTCCGTCCATGGGATTTTCCAGGCAAGAGTACAGGAGTGGTTGCCATTTCCTTCTCTAGTTGCCTGAGCTAGGAGCAATTAAATCCATTTCTTTTTCTCCTTATTCAGGAAACATTCCAACAGGTCAGGCTTACACTCAAAGGTTACTGAAACACCAAGATGCAGTCTAGGCATGCACAGCCCATCGGCATCACTGAAGCTGGTCTGGGGATAACCAAATGCATTCTTGTTTTCATTAACTTAATGGATGTTCAAATTTGAGCTTTTCTCTGGAATCTTTATTTTCTTCTGAAAAATGAGATTTAAAATTCTAGCTGCTATCAGAGATCAGATCAGATCAGATCAGTTGCTCAGTCGTGTCCGACTCTTTGCAACCCCATGAATCGCAGCACGCCAGGCCTCCCTGTCCATCACCAGTTCTCGGGGTTCACCCAGA
Organism: Bos indicus; assembly: GCF_029378745.1. NCBI lineage: Eukaryota > Metazoa > Chordata > Mammalia > Artiodactyla > Bovidae > Bos > Bos indicus. The sequence goes on along the minus strand of NC_091780.1, from coordinate 63,414,382 downwards.
CTCATGTCCATCCAGTCAGTGATGCCATCCAGCCATCTCATCCTCTGTCGTCCCCTTCTCCTCCTGACCCCAATACCTCCCAGCATCAGGGTCTTTTCCAATGAGTCAACTCTTCGCATCAGGTGGCCAAAGTACTGGAGTTTCAGCTTTAGCATCATTCCTTCCAAAGAACACCCAGGGCTGATCTCCTTCAGAATGGACTGGTTGGATCTCCTTGCAGTCCAAGGGACTCTCAAGAGTCTTCTCCAACACCACAGTTCAAAAGCATCAATTCTTCGGCGCTCAGCCTTCTTCACAGTCCAACTCTCACATCCATACATGACCACAGGAAAAACCATAGCCTTGACTAGACAGACCTTTGTTGGCAAAGTAATGTCTTTGCTTTTGAATATGCTATCTAGGTTGGTCATAACTTTCCTTTCAAGGAGTAAGCGCCTTTTAATTTCATGGCTGCAGTCACCATCTGTAGTGATTTTGGAGCCCAGAAAAATAAAGTCTGACACTGTTTCCACTGTTTCCCCATCTATTTCCCATGAAGTGATGGGACCAGATACCATGATCTTCGTTTTCTGAATGTTGAGCTTTAAGACAACTTTTTCACTCTCCTCTTTCACTTTCATCAAGAGGTTCTTTAGTTCTTCTTCACTTTCTGCCATAAAGGTGGTATCATCTGCATATCTGAGGTTATTAATATTTCTCCCAGCAATCTTAATTCCAACTTGTGCTTCATCCAGCCCAGCGTTTCTCATGATGTATTCTGCATATAGGTTAAATAAGCAGGGTGACAATATACAGCCTTGACGTACTCCTTTTCCTATTTGGAACCAGTCTGTTGTTCCATGTCCAGTTCTAACTGTTGCTTCCTGACCTGCATACAAATTTCTCAAGAAGCAGATCAGGTGGTCTGGTATTCCCATCTCTTTCAGAATTTTCCACAGTTTATTGTGATCCACACAGTCAAAGGCTTTGGCATAGTCAATAAAGCAGAAATAGAAGTGTTTCTGGAACTCTCTTGCTTTTTCCATGATCTAGCAGATGTTGGCAGTTTGGTCTCTGGTTCCTCTGCCTTTTGTAAAACTAGCTTGAACATCTGGAAGTTCACGGTTAACATATTGCTGAAGCCTGGCTTGGAGAATTTTGAGCATTACTTTACTAGCGTGTGAGATGAGTGCAATTGTGTGGTAGTCTGAGCATTCTTTGGCATTGCCTTTCTTTGGGATTGCAATGAAAACTGACCTTTTCCAGTCCTGTGGCCACTGCTGAGTTTTCCAAATTTGCTGGCATATTGAGTGCAGCACTTTCACAGCAGCATCTTTCAGGATTTGGAATAGTTCAACTGGAATTCTATCACCTCCACTAGCTTTGTTCATAGTGATGCTTTCTAAGGCCCACTTGACTTCACATTCCAGGATGTCTGGCTCTAGGTCAGTGATCACACCATCGTGATTATCTGGGTCATGAAGCTCTTTTTTGTACAGTTCTTCTGTGTATTCTTGCCATCTGTTCTTAATATCTTCTGCTTCTGTTAGGTCCATACCATTTCTGTCCTTTATCGAGCCCATCTTTGCATGAAATGTTCCTTTGGTATCTCTGATTTTCTTGAAGAGATCCCTAGTCTTTCCCATTCTGTTGTTTTCCTCAATTTCTTTGCACTGATCACTGAAGAAGGCTTTCTTATCTCTTCTTGCTATTCTTTGGAACTCTGCATTCAGATGCTTATATCTTTCCTTTTCTCCTTTGCTTTTCACTTCTCTTCTTTTCACAGCTATTTGTAAGGCCTCCCCAGACAGCCATTTTCCTTTTTTGCATTTCTTCTCCATGGGGATGGTCTTGATCCCTGTCTCCTGTACAATGTCACAAACCTCAGTCCATAGTTCATCAGGCACTCTATCTATCAGATCTAGTCCCTTAAATCTATTTCTCACTTCCACTGTATAATCATAAGAGATTTGATTTAGGTCATACTGAATGGTCTAGTGGTTTTCCCTACTTTCTTCAATTTAAGTCTGAATTTGGCAATAAGGAGTTCATTGTCTGAGCCACAGTCAGCTCCTGGTCTTGTTTTTGCTGACTGTATAGAGCTTCTCCATCTTTGGCTGCAAAGAATATAATCAATCTGATTTCGGTGTTGACCATCTGGTGATGTCCATGTGTAGAGTCTTCTCTTGTGTTGTTGGAAGGGGGTGTTTGTTATGACCAGTGCATTTTCTTGGCAAAACTCTATTAGCCTTTGCCCTACTTCATTCCATATTCCAAGGCCAAATTTGCCTGTTACTCCAGGTGTTTCTTGACTTTCTACTTTTGCATTCCAGTCCCCTATAATGAAAAGGACATCTTTTTTGGGTTCTAAAAGGTCTTGGAGGTCTTCAAAGAATCGTTCAACTTCAGCTTCTTCAGCGTTACTGGTTGGGGCATAGACTTGGATTACTGTGATATGGAATGGTTTGCCTTGGAAATGAACAGAGATCATTCTGTCATTTTTGAGATTGTATCCAAGTACTGCATTTTGGACTCTTTTGTTGACCATGATGGCCACTGCATTTCTTCTGAGGGATTCCTACCCACAGTAGTAGACATAATGGTCATCTGAGTTAAATTCACCCATTCCAGTCCATTTCAGTTCGCTGATTCCTAGAATGTTGACATTCACTCTTGCCATCTCTTGTTTGACCACTTCCAGTTTGCCTTGATTCATCGACCTGACATTCCAGGTTCCTATGCAGTATTGCTCTTTACAGCATCGGACCTTGCTTCTATCACCAGTCACATCCACAGCTGGGTATTCTTTTTGCTTTGGCTCCATCCCTTCATTCTTTCTGGAGTTATTTCTCCACTGATCTCCAGTAGCATATTGGGCACCTACTGACCTGGGGAGCTTCTCTTTCAGTATCCTATCATTTTGCCTTTTCATACTGTTCATGGGGTTCTCAAGGCAAGAATACTGAAGTGGTTTGCCATTCCCTTTGCCAGTGGACCACATTCTGTCAGATCTCTCCACCATGACCTGCCCATCTTGGGTTGCCCCACGGGCATGGCTTAGTTTCCTTGAGTTAGACAAGGCTGTGGTGGACATTAACTCACAGAAAGGACCACTTTCACATGGTGTAAGTCTTATAGTTTCCACTGGAAGACAAGCATTGACAAAGTAGATGCTATTTTATCTTCATTCAATGAAAATGAGCTGAGTAAGCTTACTCAGCTGAGTAAGCTGAGACTTACAGACTCAATGCAATGGAGCCCAAAATCACATGGCTGCTAAGAACTAAAGTGTCTTAATAAATAAATACAATTAACTCTTCTGAATGTAAGTCCAGTGCTATTTTCTTGGATCTATATTGGGAAAACAACCTACTAAGAAATCAACAGTTTATTGGTGCTTTGGTTCTGAGTAGACTCTAGCTTTTTTTTTTTGCCTTCATTATTTTAAATGAAGTTTATTTTTTTTAATTATTGGAATATAGTTGATTTACAGTGTTTATTAACTTCAGGTATATAGTAAAGTGAATCAATTATACATGTGTGTCTGTGTGCTCAATCGCTCTGTCATCTACTACTCTTTGTGACCCTGTGGACAGTAGTCCGCCAGGCCCCTCTGTCCATGGGATTATCCAGACAAGAAGATTGGAATGGGTTTCCTTTTCCTTCTCCAGGGGGTCTTCCTGACCCAAGGATTGAACCCATGTCTCCTTTATCTCCTGCATTGGTAGGTGGATTTTTTTTACCACTGAAGCCACCTGGGAAGCCCCCATGCATATACATGTACCCACTCTTTTTTAGATTCTTTCCCCTTAGGTCATTACAGAGAAGATAAATATCACATGATATGTGGAACCTAAGGAAACGGCACAAATGAACTTGTTTATGAAACAGAAACAGAGTCAGAGGTGTAGAAAACAATCTTAGAGTCACCAGATTGGAAAGGAGGGAGGGACAAACTGGGAGATTGGGAGTGACGTATAGACACTAGTAGACTGACGCGATTCAGCATGGCTGCATGCCTTGGAGAAGGAAATGGCAACCCACTCCAGTATTCATGCCTAGAGACTCCCAGGGACAGAGGAGTATGGTGGGCTGCCATCTATGGGGTCAGACCATCGGACACGACTGAAGCGACTTAGCAGCAGCAGCAGATATAAAATAGATAATAAAGACCTACTGTATAGCACAGAGAACTCTACTCAGTACTCTGTAAAGAGTCTAGCTTTTTGACAGACATTTGTTAATATGTTTCTCTATTGTTGCCTAACAGGACTTAGCTTACAGGTCACAGTTGGTGCATAATGACTTTAACAGCTGAGTTCATGGGCCTCAGAGGACCAGAGCCAAGGCCAGTGGAAGTTAATTGTTTAAACAGCCATCTTTAGCCATGTAAATCAGGATGGAGAATGTGTCATTCTATCTTCGGTCAGTCTGACATTCAATAAATCAGCTTACTTTCTTTCTTTATCTCCCCGTGTCCACTTCTCATGAGTTTTCAAAAATAATGGTCACAGATTTTACTTTCAAACTCACAGTGCTTCGGCCTTTCTAAGTGTGACTTGAGGAATCTTCAGGTTCTATAGAAGCCAAAAAGGATATGCCCTAAGGGTGTCATCATGATGGCTTGACCTTAGGAAAGTTACTTCACTTTAAGTTGAGTTTATATTTCTCACTTGGGCCTTGAGGGAAGGACCTGAAATTTTGAATGGGGGCTTATGCTTTACCCAAACTTAGTGGACTCTTGAGACTCATTGTGCTTCAGTACTGAGAGGGAAACACAGAGTGAGACTATGCTTAAGATGACCCCCACTGGGGACAGCAAAACAGCTAAACTGTGAAGTCCCAGGAGACCAGTAATAGTAAGGGACAAGAATTTTCAGTTTCCTTCTTCCAAATTACATACGCTAACCTTCTCAGTCAGGGGACTCAATATTTAACTATAGTTTTAACACAAAATGGGAGATAGATAATGCAATATCCAACTGAAATGTCACTCATTTAAGCATTTACTTGAATGGACATAGCTTTACAAGATAAATACTATTTAAACTAATATGCATATGTATTCTTGCCATCTTAATACCAGTGTCTTTTTTTTTTCCTGTATTTTTTGCATTTATTCCACAAATATTTATAAAGTACTGACTGAATTGCAAAGACTTGGGCTAGCATTTGGTTTTAATGAAATGTGTGTAACTGTTCCAAGTATAGATTTTTATGTACTCTTTTTTTTTTATTGGCATGTAATTATTTCACAATGTTGTATTGGTTTCTGCTGTACAATGAAGTGCATCAGCTATATGTATACATATATACCCTCTCTCTTGAGCTTCCTTCCCCCCACCCCCGATCCCATCCCTCTAGGTCATCACAGAGCTCCGAGCTGAGTTTCCTGCGCTGCATACCAGGTTCCCACTAGCTCTGTATCTTACACATCACAGTGTGTGTATGTCAGTGCTACTCTCCCAGTTTTTCCCTTTCTTCCCCGCAACCCATGTCCACACATCCGTTCTCTACACCTGCATGTCTATTCCGGAGAAAACCATAATTTAAAATGACACCTGAACCAAATCTGTATGCAGGTCAGGAAGCAACAGTTAGAACTGGACGTGGAACAACAGACTCGTTCCAAGTAGGAAAAGGAGTATGTCAAGGCTGTATATTGTCACCCTGCTTATTTAACTTATATGCAGTGTACATCATGAGAAATGCTGGGCTGGAAGAAACATAAGCTGGAATCAAGATTGCCAGGAGAAAATATCAATAACCTCAGATATGCAGATGACACCACCCTAATGGCAGAAAGTGAAGAGGAACTAAAGAACCTCTTGATGAAAGTGAAAGAGGAGAGTGAAAAAGTTGGCTTAAAGCTCAACATTCAGAAAACAAAGATCATGGCATCTGGTCCCATCACTTCATGGGAAATAGATGGGGAAATAGTGGAAACAGTGTCAGACTTTATTTTTCTGGGCTCCAAAATCACTGCAGACGGTGACTGCAGCCATGAAATCAAAAGATGCTTACCTCTTAGAAGGAAAGTTATGACCAACCTAGATAGCATATTAAAAAGCAGAGACATTACTTTGTCAACAAAGGTCCATCTAGTCAAGGCTATGGTTTTTTCCAGTGGTCATGTATGGATGCGAGAGTTGGACTATAAAGAAAGCTGAGCACCAAAGAATTGATGCTTTTGAACTGTGGTGTTGGAGAAGACTCTTGAGAGTCCCTTGGACTTCAAGGAGATCCAACCAGTCCAATCTAAAGGAGATCAGTCCTGGATGTTCATTGGAAGGACTGATGTTGAAGCTGAAACTCCAATACTTGGCCACCTGATGCGAAGAGCTGAGTCATTGGAAAAGGCCCTGATGCTGGGAAAGATTGAGGGCGGGAGGAGAAGGGGACAACAGAGGATGAGATGGTTAGATGGCATCACCGACTCGATGGACATGGGTTTGGGTGGACTCCAGGAGTTGTTGATGGACAGGGAGGCCTGGTTTGCTGCGGTTCATGGGGTTGCAAAGAGTTGGACATGACTGAGTGACTGAACTGAACTGAACTGAACTGAATCCTAATATACATTGTAGCACTGTTTATAATTGCTAAGACATGGAAACAACCAAAACGTCCAATGACAGATGAATGGATAAAGAAGATGTCTATATATATGCAGCAGAATATTACAATGGAATATTACTCAGCTATACCAAGGAACAAAATGAGTCATTTGGAGAAATGTTGATGGACCTAGAGTCTGACTTATTGAGTGAAGTAAGTAAGAAAGAGAAAAACAAATTTTGTTATCTGCTTTAACCATTTATATAATTTGTAAGAATGTTACTGTATTTCTACAGTATTTGTATGTTGCAATTTTAACGTGCCCTGATAGCCACTGTGATCTCCCTAAGTAATTCTACTGTCACATTTTAAAAGAGTTTTTCCTGAGCTACACACCCATGGTCATTCTTATTGAATTTAAGCATCCGCCCTGAATATTTCTGAATATGCAGAACCTTTGCTGGTTTAGTCTTTTTAAGACTTCAATTCATAAACACCCATCAGTTACCAACGATTTGCCTTAGGGGAGACAGGAGGGTCAGGGGGCTAGCTCCTGACTTCAGGTCCAGTTTAGCCTAAGGTGGGAGATACATCAATCAAACAATGACACAATTACATGTAAAAATCACATTCTAGATGTACTAGAGGGGTGCTTGGTGCTAGATGCTTGGTGCTCTGGAAGAGGGTAATGATCTTCCTGAGAAAGTAAATGAAAGTAAAGTTGTAGAATTGCATAAGCTTCCCTGGTGGCTCAGACACTAAAGAATCTGCCTGCAGCACAGGAGGCCTGGTCTCTGGGTCAGGGAGATCCCCTAGAGAAGGGAATGGCTACCCACTCCAGTATTCTTACCCAGAGAATTCCATGGACAGAGGAAAAGAGTTGGACATTATTGAGCAATTTTCATCATCATTTTGGGGCTTCCCTGGTGGCTCAGATGGTAAAGAATCTGCCTACAATGCAGGAGACCTGGGTTTGATCCCTGGTTCGGGAAGATACCCTGGAGAAGGGAATGGCTACCCACTCCAGTATTCTTGCCTGGAAAGTTCCAAGGACAGGGGAGCCTTGTGGGCTACAGTTCATGGGGTCACAACAAGTTGGACACCACTGAGCAACTAACACTTCCATTGTAGCACTGCTGGCTGGATTGTATTTCTTTGAATTAATTCTACAAAGGATAAAGTGGGGAAAGAAGGGTGAGAATGCTTAGAATCTTGAGGCCGCAGATCATCATCATCTAATCCCCCTGCTGCCTGTAAACATACATGACATGTGAACACAGCTGCTTTCCCCTTTAAAGCTTCCATCATGTTGTTCTACAACAAGGGTGCGTCAAAGAACAATTTTGCTGGCTACTTTATTGGTTGAGTTAACACAACAAATACCATAAATCCAGTAATTACTAATTGTCTCCTCCATTATCAGGGAAGAAATGAATCATAAACCTTTTATTACTTTAACAGTGGACTGCAGGAAGGATTAATCTCCCAGAGAGGCATTTTTCATCTTCACCTGGTGCCAGCTCCCTCTCCACACTCATCCTTACCTCCATGGGCTTCCTGCTTAATGCTCTGCCGTGGCTCCTGTTGGGATCAGGATGTCTTGAACTATCTGTGAGCATTGGCAACTGGTGATAAATCTCTGTATCCTTTGGTGACTTAGCAATTACTCTCCTTCCCTCACTGGGAAGAGAATGAAACAGCGACCGTGGTAACCCAGAGTTCTTTCCCACTTGCTGTGAGCCAGCAGTGTAGGCTATTGCTCTGGGCATCCAAGGCCAAGAGCAAGTCTTTAGAAATACTGCTTTGAGGCTGGCAAACTGTGCTTGAAAAGAACAGCTTGTCCCTAGCAAGAGAGCTTTGACCTGGGTATTGATTTTTCATGTGCAATGTCTTGGGTTTACTGTCTCTTACAGGTTACTATCTCCTATCAGGGTTCCCCTGATAGCTCAGCTGGTAAAGAATCTGCCTGCAGTGCAGGAGACCCTGGTTCAATTCCTGGGTCGGGAAGATCTGCTAGAGAAACAGTAGACTACCCCCAAGTATTCTTGGGCTTCCTTTATGGCTCAGCTGGTAAATAATCTGCCTGCAATGCCGGAGACCTGGGTTTGATCCCTGGGTTGGGAAGATACCCTGGAGAAGGGAAAGGCTACCCACTCCAGTTTTCTGGCCTGGAGAATTCTATGGACTGCACAGTTCATGGGGTCTCAAAGAGTCGGACACAACTGAAGTTTCACTTTCACAGATTAACGGACACAGTCAGATATCAAGAGCATGTGTGAAAAAAGCACCCCAAAGAAAGGGAGGATGCAGCCATCATCAGAGACAGACTGGAGCTGCAGCTGTTAAAGCATTTTCCTCCTGATGTCATAGGTGGGTCCCTGGTCACCATCCATCTTCACTCTTCTCTCCTGTGTCTACTTACTGCTACAGTTTCATCCACATTCAAGACAGCATGGCATGCTGCTGCTGCTAAGTTGCTTCAGTCGTGTCGGACTCTGTGTGACCCCATAGATGGCAGCCCATCAGGCTTCCCAGTTCCTGGGATTCTCCAGGCAAGAACACTGGAGTGGGTTGCCATTTCCCTCTCGGATGCATGAAAGTAAAAAGTGAAAGTGAAGTCGCTCAGTTGTGTCTGACTCTTAGCGACCCCATGGACTACAGCCTACCAGGCTCCTCCATCCATGGATTTTCAGGCAAGAGTACTGGAGTGGGGTGCCATTGCCTTCTCTGCAGCATGGCATAGCATGGCTTTTAAAGTCCAAGGCCCAAGACTCACTCCATAGACTTGGGCACATTATTGCCCTTTCTTTCTCATTCTTAAATTTTCTCAATCATAATGCAAGCTGGATAGTTTCTGCCTTATAGCAGAGGGCAGCTAAGCTCAAATACTTTGGCCATCTGATGCGAAGAGCCAACTCATTGAAAAAGACCCTGATGCTGGGAAAGATTGAAGGCCAAAGAAGGGCGCTGCAGAGGATGAGATGGTTAGATAGCATCACCAACTCAATGGACATGAATTTGAGCAAACTCCGGGAGACAGTGGCGGACAGAGGACCCTGGTGCGCTGCAGTCCATGGGGTTTCAAAGAGTCAAACATGACTCAGTGACTGAACAACGACAATGATAATAAGTATTATGAGTTCTGACTACAAGAGGTTCTGGAGCCTTGAAAATATTCACATGCAACCCTTCTCTGCTCTGATCTTGGCCTACTTACCCTGCATGTCCAGCACCACCTTCCTAAGAGATAATAGCTCACTCTTTGTTTGATAAACAATCACTCTTTGCACAGCTTACTGAAGCACCTTCTATGTGCCCACCTCTTATCTTGATCCATGGGTTACATCAATAAACAAGTTCTCTGCTTCTTGGGGGTAATGTGCTAATGGGAGAGACAGACAAAAATAGACATAATAGTGAAATAAAGCATACAAAAAGATGTGTGTGTTAGATGCTCAGTCATATCCAACTCTTTGCAATCCCATGGACTGTAGCCTGCCAGGCTTCTCTGTCCATGGAATTGAATTGTCCAGGTAAGAATACTGGAGTGGGCTGCTATTTCATTTTCCAGGGGATCTTCCTGACACAGGGATCAGACCCTATGGTGGAAGGTGATAAGAATTGTGATAAAAAATAAAATAAAATAGAGCAGCAATGGGTGTTAGGAAGTGCTCAGGATGGGGGGCAGGGTGAAGGAAGTTGCAATTTGAGCAGGAAGTTCTTGCAGGTCTCATTAGGGTGGCCTTCACTTACTGCATACCAGGCATATATGAGGCACTCCCAATAGTCCATTGAATGTCTGTATTTATCTAGACTTTACAGAGGTGGAAACTGAGACTTAAAAAAAACAAACAAACAAAAAAAAACTAATGCGCTTGATACAAATAGCAAGTGGTAACAACATTATTTAAATCTGTGCTCTTAACTGCTATTGTCATTTCATCAAATAAATTTAATATATAGTCTACTCTGTCAGCTCCCATGATAGGTTTTTTTAGGAGTTTAACAGGCAGTAAGAAGTAGTCACATGGTCTCAAAGATGTTAAAATCTCAATATCTGTAAAGTAATAATAATCATAGACCTGAATGACTCTAGATGCCCTGGAACAGAAACTCATTGATGGGGAAGTAAAAGGCATTAGAAGAGTAACAGAAGTGAACCAGTCAGTTTATTACTGGATCCGTAATGCTCTGAACTGCCAGAAACTTCTGTGGGGTGTTGCTACCATTTTATGCCATCACAGCCCTGCCCATAATACACATTTGTTCAGCACATTTAATACCGAGGAAGAACATAGCATTCCACAGTTTACAACAGTATATTAAAGGCTTCCTAAATGCCAGTAGCAAAGGAATTGCCTTAACATTGTTTAAGCCAGCATCTCCCAAATTTGTTTGAGAGAATTCTTTTTTGCACAGATTCATAATGAAAATAATAGTCCACAGAGACAAGTTTAGGGAAATGCTACTCTAGGGAAATAAGACTTTCTATCCCTTGACTCTTAAAAGGAACATGTGCAAGTTCTCACTGTCATGTTTACGTAAGTACATATTGGTGTGTATGCTAAGTCATTTCAGTCATGTCCGACTCTTTGTGACCCTATGGACTGTGTATCCCGCTAACTCATCTGTTCATGGGGTCCTCCAGGCAACTATACTGGAGTGGGCTGCCATGCCCTTCTCTAGGGGTTCTTCCCACCCAGGCAGCAAACCCTCGTCTCTTATGTTTCTTGCATTGGCAGGCAGGTTCTTTACCACCAGAACCACCTGGGAAGCCCACGTATTGGAAGAAGGATTTTAGTAGAAATAGGGATATATTTGGAATCAAGAAGCCTAAGGTTCAGTTTCTATCCTTGTGATACTGAGCTTGTCACTGAACATTTTCTGAGATCTGGATTTCTCACCCATGAAATTTTGTAGAGAAATTGGATGCTATAATGGATCAGACACTTCTGAGAAAGTGCTTTGCCTGGAGAACCACTGATAAGTAGAGTTTGAATGTGAACTTATGATCTCCCTCTGCTCAGATATCATCAAAAACAGGCAAGAATATAACTTTTCAATGTTCTGCATTAAGAGAGCCAGAAAAAAAGTTCCTTAATGCTGAAAGGAATAACTTATTTTTTACGACAATAAATAAATTGTTGAGGATACAGAAGTCTCTCCCCTAGTCAGTTGCCCCTCTATCAGTTACACAAGGTAACACCCCAACTTCCCAAAGGACTTGCTAATGATCCTGAAAGGATACAGGAAAAGAGAAAAGCGTGAGATTTTGAAAACTTGATAGAATACAGCATACAGTAGATTATGGACTCATTTGCTTCCCTCAGAGCTCAGTTGGTAAAGAATCTGCCTGCAATGCAAGAGACCCCAGTTCGATTCCTGGGTTGGGAAAATCCCCTGGAGAAGGGAGAGGCTACCCACTCCTGGAGAATTTCATGGACTGTATAGTCCATGGCATCGCAAAGAGTTGGACACGACTGAGCGACTTTCACTTTTCACTTTATATCATGGTGAAAACTGGTTCTGCACTATTGTTCATGCTATGAAAAAGTGGCTTATTTTAAATTACAATAGACACAAAAGCAGACATGAAAATAAGTGTACTTAAGACTTTGGCTCTGGTTATGAATACAATTTTCCTTTTGCATTAAAGAAGAGATTTTTTCCCCCCAGCATTCTTTTCTGTAGAGAAAAGGCCCCTAATCCTGGAAAAAAACAAAAAACTTAGATAACTTCTGATATCATCAAAATATAGATCGAAAAATGTCTTAGTTCCTTTGATGCAACAAAATACCACACACTGGATTATAAACAACATAAATTCATTTCTTATAGTTCTGGAGACTGGAAGTCTAAGGTCAAGGTGCCTGAAGATTAGGAGAAGACTCTTGAGAGTCCCTTGGACTGCAAGGAGACCCAACCAGTCCATTCTGAAGGAGATCAGCCCTGGGATTTCTTTGGAAGGAATGATGCTAAAGCTGAAACTCCAGCACTTTGGCCACCTCATGCAAAGAGTTGACTCATTGGAAAAGACTCTGATGCTGGGAGGGATTGGGGGCTAGAGGAAAAGGGGACGACAGAGGATGAGATGGCTGGATGGCATCACTGACTCGATGGACGTGAGTCTCAGTGAACTCCGGGAGTTGGTGATGGACAGGGAGGCCTGGCGTGCTGCGATTCATGGGGTCACAAAGAGTTGGACACGACTGAGCGACTGATCTGATCTGAGGAGTCACTTCCTGGTTTGTACCATCTTTTTGCTGTGCCCTCACATGATAGAAAGAGCAAGCGAGTTCTCTGTGAGCTCTTATAAAGGCATGGATCCCGTTCATGAGAACTCTGACCTCATGACATCATCTCTCAAAGTCCCCACCTCTTACACCATCACATTAGGGATTTTGATTCCATATATGAATTTGGGGTGAGACACAACTGATCTATTACAGTAATAAGTTTTCTACTGGTCATTAGGAACACATGTAAATCATCTTCAATTACCCTCTGATTCCGTGGTTTCTGAATCCAGGACTAAAATGCTGACTCCAAAAGGAAAAGCCAGTTTGACAAGGACACTCTCTACCAGGTTCCTTCAGAAAGGATTTCAAGCAGACAGGTTGTTGTTGCTGTTTAGTTGCTAAGTCATGCCCGACCCTTTGCGACCCCATGGACTGTGGCATGCCAGGCCTTCCTGTCCCTCACTATCTCCTGCAGTTTGCCCAAGTTCATGTCCATGACAAGGACAGGTTAGAACCACTCAATTAAATGGAAGAGTTGGTTTTCCCCCCAAGCTCATTCTCAGGCAAACTTCCACCCAAAGTTTTAGTTTCAGCTCACATATCTTCCCTGTAACACTTCCCAGATCCATCCATACAGAACTGGCCACTTGCTCTCCTGCTCAAACATGTTTCTTCTATTTGCCTTTCTCACACCGGTTCACTCTGTTCTTTTTTTTTTTAATTTTATTTTATTTTTAAACTTTACATAATTGTATTAGTTTTGCCAAATATCAAAATGAATCCGCCACAGGTATACATGTGTTCCCCATCCTGAACCCTCCTCCCTTCTCCCTCCCCATACCATCCCTCTGGGTCGTCCCAGTGCACTAGCCCCAAGCATCCAGTATCGTGTATCGAACCTGGACTGGCAACTCGTTTCTTACATGATATTTTACATGTTTCAATGTCATTCTCCCAAATCTTCCCACCCTCTCCCTCTCCCACAGAGTCCATAAGACTGTTCTATACATCAGTGTCTCTTTTGCTGTCTCGTACGCTCTGTTCTGTGTACTCAGATATCTGTCCCCTCTGGCTCTGAAACTTCCACCAGGGCAAAGACTGTTTCTGGTTCATCTCTTTATCCCTTTTCCCTGGATTGGTGCCTGCCCTCATCTGAGAACCAACATCTACCAGCTCTCAGTCTTCAGCAAATGACTTTACCTCTTTGTGCCTCGGCTTCCTCAACTACAAAAGTCAGAATAATACCAGTAGCTTCCCCAGAGAGCTGTGGTGAGAGTTAAATGCTATTCTTCTTAAAATGTCCATGGAAAGCAAGATCCATTCTTGTTCCTGAGCCTCAATGACTTTATTCCACATCCAGGAATAGTTACAGTGAGTTTGTGGTCTGGGGATTTGAGTTTTGTAAAGATATATTCCCCCTGGGGTGTTCAGAAATGAATGAGGCATGATCCACCTTACCACCTGGCATCTCCTTGTCTGGGGGGCCCGGCGCTGACAGCAGAATGGCCCAATGGCTGGGCAGAAGTTCATGAGCAAAACAGCAATAAAGGTCTCTCGACTGTCACAGCTGCACCCCGAAAAAAGTTAATTAAAGGATTTTTTTGCACATGTCTTCAAATCAAAGAGGGCATGGATGAAGAAATCTGCAGAAATTATCTAAGGCTGCTTCAGCCTTAGCATTTATTATTCAACACCTCACTCTTTGCCCTTATTATAAATATTTAATCACTGCACAACTGTAAGTGGCTGGGTCTTCCAAGAGGACCTGGGAGCATTAAGGGGAAGCAGGAGGTGGTGGGAGGGTGGTGGCGAGAGAGGAATATAAGGACAGGAAGCCTCCAGGCTGTGTCGAGGTGAAGCAGGGCCTTGAGGGGGTGTGAAGGACACTGCAGAACCGGGCTTTGAAAGCATGTTATCAAGGACTTGAGCATTTTGCTTTGGATGTATCCACTGGAGTTCAAAGTCACCTCCACCCTCCACTGCTTCACAGCCACTGTCAAGGGTGCCCGTGAAAAACAAGCAGAACATGTTCTCAATGAAAGTGAACTCCTAGCAGTGAGAGGTGCTATCCATGTCCACGCCTTTTGTCTGCTTTCTTTCTCTCTGTGTCTCTCTTTCACACACACACACACACACACACACACACAGAGCCAGAAAGCTTGGCAAGCTTGTGAGCTATCAATAATGTATGTGCAGCATTGCATCCACCCCCAGGCCAGGAGACTGTGTGGGGAGAAAGGACTTGTGTTACTCCTGGGCCTTGATGAGGTCACGTCTGCAGTCAGCAGGTTGGGGGAAGACTTCGTGTTTGTGCTCAGTCATATCCGACTCTTTGCGGCCCCATGCACTGTAGCTCTCCGGCCTTTTCTGTCCCTGGAATTTTTCAGGCAAGAATCCTGGAGTGGGTTACCATTTTCCACTCCAGGGCACCTTCTCGATCCAGGATTGAACTCTTGTGTCTTACATCTGAATTGGGAGGTGTGTTCTTAACCACTGAACTACTTGGGAAGTCCTGGGGCAAGACTCCTTATGTGAAATGGGTGTGAGTTTGCTCAGATAGCTGAACATCATAGAAACATGTAACACTCATATAACACTCACCACCATGTTTTTGGTTGAGCTGTAGCCCCTACAGATCTGTATGCTGAAATCTTAACCCTGGGGTTAATGTGACCTTATTAACCCCGAATGTGACCTTATTCAGAAATAGAGTTGTAGGACTTGTAATCAGTTAAATGAGAATGCTGCCATCCTGAAGCAGGGTGAGCGCAAATCCAGTATATGTGAAGTCTTCTTATAAAAGGGAGAAATTTGGACACAGACAGGCAGACGGGGAGGAGCCACATGAGGATGGAAGTAGACACTGAGCAATATTTCTGGAAACTAAGGGATGCCTAAGATTGCCAGCAGACCAGCTGAGAGTCAGGAGAGAGATACAGAGCAGAGACTGCCTCACAGTTCTCAGAAGGAATCGACCCTGATGACCCACTGTCAGACTTCTGGCCTCTAGAACTGTGGGAAGAAATTCCTCCTGTTGATGTCACCCAGCCCGTGGGGATTTGTTATGGCAGCTATAGCAAACAGATTCACCAAGGCAGGAATTTTTAAGGTTAGTTACTCACCAGAATCTTGGCAGCATCACTCTGCAAGGAGGTACCCTTCCAGCTCTCTGTGTCTCCAATTCCTCTGCCACACTGGTTCCTTTTTTTTTTTTTTTTTTGCTGTGAACATCAAATTTTACTTCATTTTATTTATTTATTTTACTTTAAGACTTTATTAGAGCTATAATCAAACCACAGACTGGAATGCCATAAAGTCAGAGTTCTCCAGAATGAGAGGACCAATAGATGTTTTGTTATATAAAAAATAAAATAACAGTTACATGTAACTATATTATGTAGTTAATATTTTGTTGTTGTTTAGTCGCTAAGTTGTGTCTGACTCTTTGCCACCCTATGGACTGCAGCACGCCAGGCTCCTCTGTCGTCCAATATCTCCCAGAGTTTGCTCAAATTCGTGTCCATTGTATTGGTGATGCCATCTGCCACCTCTTCCTCTGTTGCCTCCTTTTCCTTTTGCCTTCAGTTTTTCCCAACATCAGGGTCTTTTCCAGTGAATCAGGTGGCCAAAGTATTGGAGCTGCAGCTTCAGCCAACATCTAATGAATATCCAGAACTGAACTTTAAGAGTGACTCTTTTGATTAGTCTATCCATAAAAAGTGTACTGATTTCAATGTTCATCTCATCTACAAACACCCTCACGGAGACATCTAGAATAATGCTTGACCAAGTAGCTGCTTACTCGGTGGTTCAGTCAAATCAACACATAAAATGAACCATCATGAATATTTTCTACAATTGTAGGTATGATACCTGTGTTATGCACATTCTATAAAGCAAAATGTAGTCAATGGATAAATAAATGTGGTATAACCATATATCAGGATATTATTCTACCCTTTAGAAATTCCAACACATGTTACAACATGGATAGATCTTGAGAATGTTATGCTAAGTGAGATAATCTAGTTAAAAAAAGATGAATACTATATTATTATACCATTTACATGGCATGCCTAGAGCTCCCTGGTGGCTCCATGGTAAAGAACCTGCCTGACAATGCAGGAGACTTGGGGTACATGGGTTCTATCTCTGGGTTGGGAAGATCCTCTGGAGAAGGAAATGGCAGCCTGCTCCAATATTCTAGCCTGAGAGATCCCGTGACAGAGGATCCTGCTGGGCTACAGTCCATTGGGTAGCAAAAGAGTTGGACACGACTTAGCGACTAAACAACAAGAACAGCAAAAGAGTAGTCAAATGTATAGAGAAAGAAAGTCGCTGTTTGGTTGTGAGGGGCTGTGGGAAGGGTGGAATGGATAGTTAGTGTTTAATGGGGACAGAGTTTCAGTTTTGCATGATGAAAATAGTTCTAGAGGCGGATGGTGGGATGGTTGCCAGACAAAGTCTATGTGTTGATACTTACTGCCACTGAATCGTATCCTTAAAAATGGTTAGAGTGGCAAATTTAAATTTCAGGTGATGTGTATTTGGCACAATTTTTAAAAATACAAAGAAGAAAACTGAATATCTTGCAGAGCAGTTGAGATATCTGTGGAATCTGGTTTCATATTAAGTTTCCAGAAGTGGGCTGAAGGGAAAAGGTCACTGCCGACTCCGATGGTGGGGCCATATGGCAACCCTATTAGTCTTGCTCGTGAAGCCACAAGGACACCCATCTTTGGAAAGGCTCTGTCCTCTGAAAATCTAGTCTTGGCTGACAGCCCTGCAGTGGGTCTAATGGTCCCTTCTGTGTGTCTCTTCCCATCTCAGCATCTGTATTAACCAGAGTTCCCAGAGAAACAGAACCAACAGGTGTTCTATGGTATGTATAGGAAGATATTTATTATAAGAAATTGGTTTATACAGTTATGGAGACTGAGAATCCCCATGATTGATCCTCCATCTGCAAGCTGGAGACCCAGGAAAGCTGGTGGTATAATTCACTGAGTCTGAACATTTAAGAGCCAAGAGTGCGATGGACAAGAAAAGATCAATATCCTAGCTCAAATAATGAGGCAGAAAAAGACAGAATTCTTCCTCCCTCTGCCTTTTTATTCTATTCAGGCCCTCAACAGATTGGATGTTCAACCATACTGAGGAGGGAGATTGGCTTTACTGAGTCCACTTATTCTAATTTCATCTGGAGACACCCTTACAGGAAAAAAGAAAAATGTTTAGACAAACATCTAGGTATCCTGTGATCCAATCAAGGTGACATAAAATTAACTATCATAGTGTGCCTGGAGTGTATCTGGAGGAATGAATGACAAGTCTGGGTCCTGGCTGCAGCAAAGAGGGTACCAGAGGCCAGAAATTCCTCTGCAAACATAAACAGTGCCTAAAACACATTAAGTGGACAGAAAAAGGGGAACTAACCTACATGTTGGTTATAACACCTTCCTCATGTTGCTTATAAAGTCAGCGTCATGGTGCCTGATGGCGAGAAACCCAGCCTTGTATGAAAGCAGCTGTTTTATGTTGTTGTAGTGATGTTATGATCACTTTTATTACTAGCATAATATAGTCTCTTCTAGTAGCTCTTAAAGTTGTTAATAAAATATTAATGCATTTTATTTATTTTTTCATATATTTTACTGCAAAAACAAGGCATATACTGTTTTTTTTTCTCACATACAATCATTAATTTAGTGATTGACCTCTTGGGAGAGCAATCCTTAGTCTATGATTAAATACAGGTTTCAAGAGGCCTGAACAGGGGCTGTGAAAATTCTGCCATTGGGGTTTCCTGGAGATCATTGTGGAGGGCAAATAAAGGGAATTGTCTTCTTTGGAGTATGCATGGCATGTTGAGAGTCCCTTGGACTGCAAAGACATCAAACCAGTCAGCCCTAAAGGAAATCAGTCCTGAATATTCATTGGAAGGACTGATGCTGAAGCTGAAGCTCCAATACTTCGGACACCTGATGTGAAGAACTGAGTCATTGGAAAAGACCCTGATGCTGGCAAAAATTGAAGGCAGGAGGAGAAGGGAATGACAGAGGATGAGATGGTTGGATGGCATCACTGACTTGAGGGACATGAATTTGAGCAAGCTCTGGGAGTTGGTGATGGACAGGAAAGTGCTGCAGTCCACAGGGTCACAAAGAGTCAGACATGACTGAGCGACTGCACTGAACTGAATTAATGGCGTGTTTATGTCATACGAGAAGAGAAGCATGCATGCTGTGCAGTGTGGTCTGTGGGTGTTGATGGGCTCAAAAACACATCAGTTCTCTTCCAAGGTGTAATCTTCCTTTAATGCCTTTCATTAATGATTTGCATTTGGTGTTTTATCTGTTGGGCCTTATGTTTGTTCTCTTCTCTTGATCCTCAAATCTCTCCTCTTTGTTCCTTGTCCTCCATCAGTTTTCTCCTGCAGACTCTGTACTAATGTTTTCTTGCCATTGATCCTGAGTTGTTTCAGAATCATGATACACAACTGAACTATCTCTACATTTTCCAAAACTATTTGTTGTGTGTATGTGAGGTACTGAATTCTGTGTTATCAAACACATCTTCTATCATCTTTTATAGACATCACCTCTCATCCCCGGCCACTGCTGACATTGGTAAACTGATCTGACTTTGCTACGTGATGTCAGGGTGTTTGCTATGTGATGTTAGGCTTCCCAGGTGGCTCAGATGGTAAAGAATCTCCTGCCAATACAGGAGACCTGGGTTCTATCCCTGGGTCTGGAAGATCTTCTGGAGGAGAAAATGGCACTCCACTCCAGTATTCTTGCCTGGAGAATCCTGTGGACAGAGGAGCCTGGTGGGCTGCTGTCCATGGGGTTGCACAGAGTCAGACACAAGCGACTTAGCAGCAGCAGCAGCAGCAGCAACTATGGGAGCCATGTTCAAAAGCAGGACTTCCACGGATGACTAGTGACTGTTTCTCTGCATGTATATGTGTTGAGAGAAAAGAAATCCATTTACAATTCTTATTTATTTTTAAAATCAAGCATTTTCATAGAATGTATTTTTTACCAAGAATTGTAGTAAGTGCTCCACACATGTCAACATATTTGATATTAACACCGGTGACCCAATAAGCTATGAACTATCATTGCCTATCTTTTATAGATGGGGAAATTGAGATAATAGACAGTTTAAATACAGCTGCTCAAGGTCTCATAGCAAGTCAGGTTTGGAGCTTGAAGCATCAATTACTTTATTAGTCCATGGAATGCTGCTGCTGCTTTTGCTAAATCGCTTCAGTCATGTCTGACTCTGTGCGACCCCAGAGATGGCAGCCCACCAGGTTCCCCCATCTCTGGGGTTCTGCAGGCAAGAACACTGAAGTGGGTTGCCATTTCCTTCTCCAATGCATGAAAGTGGAAAGTGAAAAGTGAAAGTGAAGTCTCTCAGTGGTGTCCAACTCTTAGTGACCTCATGGACTGCAGCCTACCAGGCTCCTCCGTCCATGGGATTTTCCAGGCAAGAGTGCTGGAGTGGGGTGCCATTGCCTTCTCCAAGTCCATGGAATGGCCTGTCTTAATTCCCACAAAGTGGCCTAGAAGTAGAGAAAAGAGCTCCAGTTAAAATGTTTAGATGGCAAAGGATAAGGAAACTGACCTCAAAGAAGTGAAGCTGGGAGATGAGAATTATTAGAAGAAAGGAGTACACAGCAGTAGAGGGATGGGCTTTCTGGAAACTTCCAGGGACCAGACGGTAACAATAGTTGGTTTTGGATAAAGCATAGAGTGCTATCACTCTGTGGAGCGGATCATGAAACACTGTCTGAAAACACAGGGCAGGGCTGTCTTGAAATGACCTTTTCTTGGGGTCCTAGGAACTTGTCTAAAGATTTTAACTGAGATTAAAGGAAAATACTTGCAGTTATATAAAGTGTACCTTTTAGAATGTATTTAAATATGAATGTTACAAAGTTTTGGGTTATTCTAATTTTCCTTAATATTTAGTAATCCAATAAAGACATCATGTAATGTTTCCCCTCTCAATCCTTACAAGAGAAATACATGCTCAGTTGCTCAATTATATCTGACTCTTTGCAACTCCATGGACTGTAGCCCATAGCCGTCATCTGTCCATGGTATTTTCTAGGCAAGAATACTGGAGTGGATTGTCATTTCCTTCTCCAGGGGATCTTCCCAACCCAAGGACTGAACCTACATCTCCTGCATCTCCTGCACTGGCACGTGGAGTCTTTACCACTGAACCACCTGGGAAGCTCATAAAAGAAATACATACCTTTAAAAATAATATAAATTTGTAAAACAATCCCCTAAGGCTTAAAGAAAATATCTAAATTACCAACTGGAAGATGCAAGAAAAAAAACCCTATATAGAGGTATAGATATATCCTATACCTACTATAGATGCATTGAAACCCCAGGAAAGAGAAGCAGTTGAAATTAGCCCTTCTCTTTTACTTGAATAAGATGACTTTTGATGATAGAACTTCCCATATTTTGAAAAGAAGGACTGTTTTAATCGTTTGGAACTTCCTTTTAGGGAATTAGAAGGTCAGCCTGTCTGACTCCCTGAGGAAAGCTAATGGGTATTGGAGAGCTTTCTTAGGAGCAGAACAGGACTTTTCTCATTTATTTGCCACTGGGTACAGTAAGTCCCCTACACATGAACCTTCAAGTTCTGAATTTCCCGAGATGCAAAGGGGCATTCCATCAACATCAGGCTTGTGTGAAATTGCAGTTTGCCTTCATCTCTTATTGCTGGACGATCCTTCAATTCCACCATCTCCCACCTCCACTCCCTCCTCCAGTTAACTCCTCTTGCCTGTTCAGTGAATGCCGGCCCCTGCATGCCATCTGTAGTACTATACTACTGCATTTTCAATGTACTGTACTGTCAGATTAAAACTTTTTTTGTATTTGTGTTTTATGTATTATTCATGTGAAAAGTATTATAAACCTATTACACATACAGTACTATATAGCCGATCATGTTAGTTGGGTACCTAGGCTAACTTTGTCGGACTTGGAACAAACTATACTTATGAACATGCTCTCAGAATGGAACTCATTCATATGGAGGGGACTTACTATATCTCCAATGTACATGGCACATTATGTGAAAAACCACAGCTGAATGGAGAACAGTTTTCCTTAGTCGTCCTATCCATGAGGTACACCATTATGATATACATGCTTGATAACACACACCCATACACAGACGACTCCTGTAGGAGTATTCACATAATTCTCCATGCCTGTTAGGTGGCCTGGAACACAAAACCATCATTACAATGTCAGAGTCCTCCATTTACAAGCTTGACAAAGGCCTGTCACCGTCCTTGTTGGTCAGTGTCACACTGACTCACCAACTGAGAGATTCTGGGAGAATCTATCAATTCAAAGCAAAGAGGATGCTTGTCATTTGAAAAATAAATTTACAAGTCTTGCAAAAACATAAGATGGCCTAAAGTTGCTGGAAGTGTTGGAGTATTGCTCGAATCACCTGTGGAGTCTGGGTGGGGAAAGCTGTCACCATCCACATTCCTGCCTTTCCCTACTCTGTCTGTCCCCATGTATGATGCTGTATTTGTTTCTATATTTTAGCCCTCCTAGAAAACACATTTCAGGACTATGGAGATTCTTGTGTTTCTTGTTCTCTAATGTGTTCCAATCACCTAGAAAGTGTGCCTCAGGACAC
This sequence comes from Bos indicus, assembly GCF_029378745.1. Taxonomy (NCBI): domain Eukaryota; kingdom Metazoa; phylum Chordata; class Mammalia; order Artiodactyla; family Bovidae; genus Bos; species Bos indicus. The sequence goes on along the minus strand of NC_091780.1, from coordinate 63,391,916 downwards.
AGTAGGTGGTCAATCAATTTGTGCTCAATAAATTAATGCTCTGCTTTCCTGTCTAGAATATTACCAAAGGTTGTTGTTGCTGTTCACTCCTTCAGCCCAGTTTATAGAAAAATGATTGACATACAATAGACACTCAGTGGATATCTGTTGAATGAATAAAATAGTGACACATGTTTCCAAAGAGCAAACTTGAAGAAGAAAAGGGAAGAGAAGTCCTTGGCAAAGTTGCTGCAAATCTTGCATACTTTTACAAAAAGTGACCTCTTTATGAACTTCTCAAAAAAGCTAAGTACCATACAAAGGTTACTTCATCATGTTAGTAATCAATTTTATTTTAAAAAATCAAAGCAAATCCCCCTTATTTCATTCTTTGTTCACTTAAAAATTTACATGGGTCTATAACATAAACTATTTATATTACATATATGAAAGACATGACACATTCATTTTCATAATGACATTTTTGTTTTTCAAGGTAAATTGCCAAATGATTTTGTTTTGTTCCATTATTAACTGTGAAATGTTTATTCTTTTCTCTTCCGAATCAATTATTGAAAATGGCTTATTTCCAGTACCAATTCATCCTGGGACAATCTTGAACTTGTTTCTTATTTAATTTTACATTCTGCATTTGTCACCTATATTACACACAAGTCTGTTGCCATATTATTTTGTTAAAAGTCTTCACAATGGAAATGAGATAGAAACTATTTCATCTTTTGGATATGAAAGGTTTTCTTAAACTATTCTTTATTTTATCTTTTTAATTAATTAATTTATTTTAATTGGAGGCTAATTATGTCACAATATTGTGGTGGTTTTTGCCATATATTGATATGAATCAGCCACGATGTACATGTGTCCCCCATCCTGAACCCCCTCCCACCTCCCTCCGCATCCCCTCCCTCTGGGTTGTCCCAGTGCACCTGCTTTGAGTGCCCTGTTTCATGCATCGAACTTGGACTGATCATCTTTTTCACATATGGTAATATACCTGTTTCAATGCTATTCTCTCAAATTATCCCACCCTCGCCTTCTTCCACAAAGTCCAAAAGTCTGTTCTTTCTATCTGTATATAGGAAAAGGAGTACGTCAAGGCTGTATATTGTCACCCTGTTTTTTTAACTTATATGCAGAGTACACCATGAGAAATGCTGGACTGGAAGAAGCACAAGCTGGAATCAAGATTTCCAGGAGAAATATCAATAACCTCAGATATGCAAATGACACCACCCTTATGGCAGAAAGTGAAGACGAACTGAAAAGCCTCTTGATGAAAGTAAAAGAGGAGAATGAAAAGGTTGGCTTAAAGCTCAACATTCAGAAAACGAAGATCGTGGCATCCGGTCCCACCACTTCATGGAAAATAGATGGGGAAACAGTGGAAACAGTGTCAGACTTTATTTTTGGGGGCTCCAAAATCACTGCAGATGGTGACTGCAGCCATGAAATTAAAAGACGCTTACTCCTTGGAAGGAAAGTTATGACCAACCTAGATAGCATATTCAAAAGTAGAGACATTACTTTGCCAACAAAAGTCCGTCTAGTCAAGGCTATGGTTTTTCCTGTGGTCATGTATGGATGTGAGAGTTGGATTGTGAAGAAGGCTGAGCGCCGAAGAATTGATGCTTTTGAAATGTGGTGTTGGAGGACTCTTGAGAGTCCCTTGGACTGCAAGGAGATCCAACCAGTCCATTCTGAAGGAGATCAGCCCTGGGATTTCTTTGGAAGGAATGATGCTAAAGCTGAAACTCCAGTACTTTGGCCACCTCATGCGAAGTGTTGACTCACTGGAAAAGACTCTGATGCTGGGAGGGATTGGGGGCAGGAGGAGAAGGGGACGACAGAGGACGAGATGGCTGGATGGCATCACTGACTCAATGGACGTGAGTCTGGGTGGGTCCAAAAGTTGGTGTTGGATAGGGAGGCCTGGCGTGCTGTGATTCATGGGGTCACAAAGAGTCAGACATGACTGAGCGACTGATCTGATCTTACCATCTTTCTAAATTCCATATATATATGTGTTCATATATGTACTAGTGTTTTTCTTTCTGACTTACTTCACTCTATATGATCGGCCCCAGTTTCATCCACCTCCTTAGAACTGATTCAAATGTGTTCTTTTTTATAGCTGAGTAATATTCCTTTGTGTTTATGTACCACAACTTTCTTATCCATTCATCTGCTGATGGACATCTAGGTTGCTTCCATGTCCTAGCTATTATAAACAGTGCTGCAATGAACATTGGGGTACATGTGTCTCTTTCAGTTCTGGTTTCCTCGGTGTGTGTGCCCAGCAGTGGGAATGCTGGGTCATATGTGTCATATATCCAGTTTTTAAATGAATCTCCACACTGTTCTCCATAGTGCCTGTTCCAGTTTGCATTGCCACCAGCAGTGTAAGAGGGTTTCCTTTTCTCCACATTCTCTCCAGCATTTATTGTTTGTAGACTTTTTGATGGCAGCCATTCTAACTGGCATAAGATGATACCTCATTGTGGTTTTGATTTGCATTTCTCTGATAATGAGTGATGTTGAGTATCTTTTCATGTGTTTGTTAAACATCTGTATGTCTTCTTTGGAAAAATGTCTGTTTAGTTCTTTGACCCATGTTTTTGATTGGGTCATTTATTTTTCTGGAATTGAGTTGCATAAGCTGCTTGTATAATTTTGAGATTAATTCTTTGTCAGTTGCTTTCTCTGCTATTATTTTCTCCCATTCTGAAGGCTGTCTATTCTTCTTGCTTATAGTTTCCTCTGTTGTGCAACAGTTTTTAAGTTTAATTAGGTCCTATTTGTTTATTTTTGCTTTTATTTCCATTACTCTTGGAGGTGGGTCATAGAGGATCCTGCTGTGATTTATGTCAGAGTGTTTTGCCTATGTTTTCCTCTAGGAGTTTTATAGTTTCTGGTCTTACATTTAGATCTTTAATCCATTTTGAGTTTATTTTTGTTTATGGTGTTAGAAAGCATTCTAGTTTCATTCTTTTATAGGTGGTTGGCCAGTTTTCCCAGCACAACTTGTTAAAGAGATTGTCTTTTCTCCATTGTATATTCTTGCCTCCTTTGTCAAAGGTAAGGTGTCCATAGGTGCATGGATTTATCTCTAGGCTTCCTATTTTGTTCCATTGATCTGTATTTCTGCCTTTGTGCCAGTACCATACTGTCTTGATGACTGTAGCTTTATAGTATAGTCTGAAGTCAGGCAGGTTGATTTCTCCAGTTTCATTCTTCATTCTCGTGAATGCTTTGGCTATTCAAGGGTTTCTGTATTTCTATACAAATTGTGAAATTATTTGCCCTAGTTTTGTGAAAAAATATCATTGGTAGCTTGATAGGGATTGCATTGAATCTATAGATTCAGTTCAGTTCAGTTCAGTCGCTCAGTCATGTCTGACTCTTCGAGACCCCATGAATCACAGCACTCCAGGCCTCCCTGTCCATCACCAACTCTTGGAGTTCACCCAGACTCACATCCATTGAGTCAGTGATGCCATCCAGCCATCTCATCCTCTGTCGTCCCCTTCTCCTCCTGCCCCCAATCCCTCCCAGCATCAGAGTCTTTTCCAGTGAGTCAACACTTCGCATGAGGTGGCCAAAGTACTGGAGTTTCAGCTTTAGCATCATTCCTTCCAAAGAAATCCCAGGGCTGATCTCCTTCAGAATGGACTGGTTGGATCTCCTTGCAGTCCAAGGGACTCTCAAGAGTCCTCCAACACCACATTTCAAAAGCATCAATTCTTCGGCGCTCAGCCTTCTTCACAGTCCAACTCTCACATCCATACATCCACACAGGAAAAACCATAGCCTTGACTAGATGAACCTTTGTTGGCAAAGTAATGTCTCTGCTTTTGAATATGCTATCTAGGTTGGTCATAACTTTCCTTCCAAGGAGTAAGCGTCTTTTAATTTCATGGCTGCAGTCACCATCTGCAGTGATTTTGGAGCCCAGAAAAATAAAGTCTGACACTGTTTCCACTGTTTCCCCATCTATTTCCCATGAAGTGATGGGACCAGATGCCACGATCTTCGTTTTCTGAATGTTGAGCTTTAAGACAACTTTTTCACTCTCCTCTTTCACTTTCATCAAGAGTCTTTTTAGTTCCTCTTCACTTTCTGCCATAAGGGTGGTGTCATCTGCATATCTGAGGTTATTGATATTTCTCCTGGAAATCTTGATTCCAGCTTGTGCTTCTTCCAGTCCAGCATTTCTCATGATGTACTCTGCATATAAGTTAAATAAGCAGGGTGACAATATACAGCCTTGACGTACTTCTTTTCCTATGTGGAACCAGTCTGTTGTTCCATGTCCAGTTCTACCTGTTGCTTCCTGACCTGCATATAGGTTTCTCAAGAGGCAGATCAGGTGGTCTGGTATTCCCATCTATTTTAGAATTTTCCACAGTTGATTGTGATCCACACAGTCAAAGGCTTTGGCATAGTCAATAAAGCAGAAATAGATGTTTTTCTGGAACTCTCTTGCTTTTTCCATGACCCAGCGGATGTTGGCAATTTGGTCTCTGGTTCCTCTGCCTTTTCTAAAACCAGCTTGAATATCAGGAAGTTCACGGTTCACATATTGCTGAAGCCTGGCTTGGAGAATTTTGAGCATTACTTTACTAGCGTGTGAGATGAGTGCAATTGTGCGGTAGTTTGAGCATTCTTTGGCATTGCCTTTCTTTGGGATTGGAATGAAAACTGTCCTTTTCCAGTCCTGTGACCACTGCTGAGTTTTCCAAATTTGCTGGCATATTGAGTTCAGCACTTTCACAGCATCATCTTACAGGATTTGAAATAGCTCAATTGGAATTCCATCACCTCCACTAGCTTTGTTCATAGTGATGCTTTCTATAGATTGCTTTGGTTCATTTACTCATTTTCACTATATTGATTCTTCTGAACATTAGTTTGAGTTTCTTGTGATCCTATTTGGAGAAAAGGCTAAGATACGACAAAAATTTAGCTTTTGAATCCCTCATTAGTAGGAGATTACCATAATACAAAGCAGTTTTTGTCATTGAAGGATGAACCCTATCTACCACCCTGGGTCCACTTCCCCCAGCCACCCCCCTCCAAGCTTGGAAATGGTCCTGAACCAGGCCTCCTGATGTGCCATTCTAACCTGGGGAAGGGCCAAGCTGCCAAGAGGTAGGCAAACACAGAGGCCTGGGACACAAGTCCTGCCAACAGAACTAATTGTACAGCAACATTCTTTGGCAGCTCCACAAAGAACGTCAGGGCTGTCAAAGGTGTGGACAGAGAGGCACTGCCTACGTGCCTGTCGGGGGAGGGATGTTTGTATCCTCAGGATGCCAGGAGGCATGAACCTGGCAGGAGGCACCTTTGCCTTACTTTATTCATTGTCCTCATAAACTGCAGGCAGGTACAAATAATTTCTCAGTCACATCTCATCAGCTCAAGCAGCAAATTTGGCTTGAAAGGGGAAGTCAGGGAACCACCCCTGAAGTGTTCTCTCAGGCTAATTTCTTGTGTCAGTTTGATTGTGGACCTTGCCCCCGGAAAACTGTGCTCTCTTCTGAGGAAGAAAGTCATTTTAGACACAGCCTCAAACCCTTGGATGAGGATGAGATAGTTGGTTGGCATCATCGATTCAGTGGCATGAGTTTGAGCAAACTCATAGATGGTGAAGGACAAGGAAGCCTGGTGTACTGCAGTCCATAGGGTCACAAAGAGTTGGACACAACCAAGCGACTGAACAATAATAACAACGGATCCCTGGGGCTCAAATCCTGGAGACCTGGCTGTGGAAGGGAGTGGTGAAGTCAGAGCTTCTCTAGCTGGCTTGCCTCACATAACAGATGCTGGGAAAGAGGTCTTCATCCAATGCTCCACCCTCTACCACAGTCCTGTGTTGATACGCATTGGCTGGAAAATCCAGAACTTGGTTCTATCTTCTGAGCCCTTCTTCAAGTGAAGGCAAGACCCAGCTACTGATTTACAGTGTGGACTTAAAAACATCCACAACCTAAAAGTTGAGAATTATGTTTTAAGATTCAGTGAGAATTTTTTAGGACTTCAAGCCACAGAAATAGCATCTCAGGTAACCCTGAGAGAACTGCTTGGAGGAGGAGCCTAGTGGAGAAGCCAGGTTTTATAGGAATTTTTTAACAAAAGGCAGGTTTCTGAACATCAAAAATTATTGTAAATGGAAGAAAATCAAGTACTCCACTTTAAGGAATTTAGTGCTTTTCTATATCTATGGGAAGAAGCAAGAGTTGGGACTCACTGAAATCATTGTTTTGACATGCATCTCAGCTCTCTGGGGCCAGTTTCTTGAGTTTTTACAATCTTCTGAATTTCCTCAGGACTCACTGTGGGGAGTGGCTACAGTCTGATGGCTGCTGGATGGCAGATATTCTTTCCTTTCTGAGTTCCCTAAGGGCTCAGCAATTCACCATCCCTGGATGGTGCAATTTCTGATGCCTGGGACATCCTTTGTTTATTTACAAGGCAGGAACTATTCTATTTCTCACCAGGCACTGTTACACATGTACACCCATTGTGTCCTCAAAACAACTGAAACAGAGCAGGACCCTGTGGGGCTCCTGGGCACAGAAGCTTCTCTGGCTCCCATTTCTTGTAGGGAACAGACTCCAGCCTTCAAGACCTTCCCTGAGTTGCAATGGGCAGAAAAGAATAATTGCTAATCCAGGAATTAATGGAATGCACATAAAAAAAGGGAGGGACAGTCAATAAACAGTAGTGAAGTCTTGGGGCAGTGACTTGGTTCCCTTTAAGGCATGCACAGAACATTGTCTTTAAGCTTTCTTTTTAAATTTTTTTTAAAGTTTCTATTTATTTATTTATATTTTTGGCTGCTCTGGGTCTTCATTGCTTTGCCCAGGCTTTCTCTAGTTACAGTGAATTTCATTGCACAGACTTCTCATTGTGGTGGCTATTGTTGTTGCAGAGCACAGCCTCTAGATGCTTGGGTTTCAGTCATTGCAGTCTCCAGGGTCCAGATCTTGGGCTCAATCGTTGTGGTGCATAGGCCTTATTTGCCCTTCAGCATGTGGGATCTTCCCAAAACCTATGTCCCCTGCACTGGCAGGTAGATTCCTATCCACTGGACCACCAAGGAAGTCCCTGTCCTTAAGCTCTTTAGAGAATTAAAACTCAGCAAATGGAAGATGTCAGCGTTTTTCATACCAGAGAAGCTTATCAAGAAGATCACCTGAGACCAGACTAGGGGAGCAGAGAGATAATTCACCTATTGGCTCAGATGGTAAAGAATCCACCTGCAATGCAGGACACCTGGGTTTGATCCCTGGGTTGGGAAGATCCCCTGGTGGAGGGCATGGCAAATCACTGCAGTATTCTTGTCTGGAGAATCCCCATGGACAGGGGAGTTTAGTGGGGTACAGTCCATGAGGTTGCAAAGAGTCAGACAGAACTAAGCAACTAAGCACAATCCTACCAGCACCCCACCCTTGAACCACTGCTATAAATTGCCTCATCAAATCCTCCAAGATGGGGCACAGTTTTTGGGGGGCAGGAGCCCACAGTGTCCCCCTTTGCCTGGCAAAGCAATGATGTTATTCTTTCCTACTTCACCCAACACTCTGTTTCCAAGATTTGTCTAGTGCAGATGCTAGGTGGAATCTGTTCCAGTAGTTTGTTTGAAAAGAGCAGCCTGAGGTCAAGGAAACAGTCATCATTTTGCTAATGTCTTTGTATTAACTCATTCTGCAGCTTGATTCTATTCAGATCTTGATGAAGCAGGCATGCCCTCTATACATCAGCAGCCCCCCAGATGACTGTGGCTTTCCAGAGGAAGCAGGACTGCCCTGCTGTCTCAGCCTGAATGGAGCCCCGGCTTAGCTCAACTGGATTAGTCTATCTTCAGCCAACTGTAGATCCATGAGATTGACTGCTTATCATATATGACAAGAGAATAATGATGATGATGATGATGATGATAATAATCATTAAGGTGTGAACTTTGCTTAACTCATAATTCAAGCAAACAAACTATAGGGATATGTATTTTTGAGACAAGGGAGAAAACTGACGTGGATTTGATACTGTATGAACTAGCTATTTGATGATCTTAAGAAATTCTTATCAATTAAAGTGCCATCTATTGAGTGCATGAGTGTGTGTGTGTGTGTGTGTGTGTGTGTGTGTACTTTGCCCTTACCTGTAAGGAAATTGCACTGATGAAATACTTCAGGTAAAAATTGGAAGAAAAAAAAAATGGGAGGAGGATGAATGAAACAAGACTAATAAATTGTCCAAAGTTGGGCAAAGGACACGTGGGTGCTTTTTGCATGTTTAGCAATTTTCATGATTAAAAAAGATAATAGCAGAATTATCTCGGAGAAGTGGCAAATTAAATGGTGTTTTCTTCTTTGTGCTTCTTAGAATTTCCAAATTTTATATAGAATTATGCATATCTTTAGTTATATTAAAAAACAGTCTTTTTTGTTCCACAATTTGCATTTTCTAAGCTCATACTTAGTTGCTTAGCTTTCTCTCATCAATTTGTATGAAAAGCCCTCTAAAATATTTCACATACCTTCCTGACTTCCTTGAAATATGCAATGAAGTATATAAGCTAAACTTTTCTTTGTGATCACAAGAGATTACAGAAACTCACCAATTCCCCCTCCTGCCTCCATCCACACCCTCTGCAACAAGACTTTGCAATGTCTCCCATCATGAGTTAGGGTCTGTTTTCCATTTCCTTGAACTTGGATTGGTCTGTGACCTACCATTAGAATATAACAGAAGTGATTATATGCCAGTCCTTAGTCTAGATTTTAGGAGTCTTTGTGGGCTTTCTGGCTTTCTCAGACCCCTATCAATTATCAGAAAAACAAGCTCAAGTTATGCTGCTCAAGTTTGAGGAACTACTTTTTGTAGAGACATGGTTTAAGTTGAGACCATGTAGAATAGCCTGCCTGTGGCCTAACTACCAGTTGACCAAAGATTTATGGTCAAGCACAGATGACAGAAACTAGCCCAACCCAATGCCTAGACCCTCCCAGGACACATAGCCTCCTGAAAAACACTCACTGCTTATTATTGCATCCCTCTGGGAGTCTGCGGCTATCTGTTACTTACAATTTTTGGCAATAGATAGCTGATAAGGGTCTCTAAACTATGGCACTAAATGAAATGAAGTGATGACCTTTGAACAGTGGATGAATATTTGTCTCTGCCCTGAAATGACCTCAGTGTCCAGTGCTTCACTGTTCTTTGTTTATTTTAAGAAATATTTGGCAAGATTTTACTATGACTAAGGCACTGGAGAAGACTCTTGAGAGTCCCTTGGACTGCAAGGAGATCCAATCAGTCCATTCTGAAGGAGATCAGCCCTGGGATTTCTTTGGAAGGAATGATGCTAAAGCTGAAACTCCAGTACTTTGGCCACCTGATGCGAAGAGTTGACTCATTGGAAAAGACTCTGATGCTGGGAGGGGTTGGGGGCAGGAGGAGAAGGGGACGACAGAGGATGAGATGGCTGGATGGCATCACCGACTCGATGGACATGAGTCTGAGTGAACTCCGGGAGTTGGTGATGGACAGGGAGGCCTGGCGTGCTGGGATTCATGGGGTCGCAAAGAGTCGGACACGAATGAGCGACTGAACTGAATTGAAGGCACTGTGTGAGGCATTGCTGAATAGGTTCAGATTTACATTATCAATTTCAGGGACCCACGATTATTTAGAGTGACTTACTCATTTTGTCCCTTTCCCCAGTGTGGACTCTTAGGTCTTAGTGGGGATGCACAGGGGAATTTGCATAGGTGCTCACTTCTGGGAGAAACATACACCTAGTTTAAGGCTGTTGGACTCTATTCCAAGGACATTTTTCTCACAGACAGAGCAATCCCTTACTGCATTAAATCCATTAATGATGCTGAGGATCCGCCTTCTTTCCAACAAATCCCTAGAGTTCCAGGCAGGAACTATCTCATGCAATTAAGGAGATACAATCAAACAAGATATTTACTACAGATTTTTTTTTCTTGCACACCCAGACATAATGAATTAAAAACTCTGAACAATAGAAAAACGTGTAGCTATCTATAAATCTAGTCTAGAGAAATAAAGTACAAGCTATACAATTTAATCCTAAGTGCCTTTTTATTAATGAAATGAAGCACACTAAAATATTCATGTACATTAAATTTCTTATAATTAAAATACTGGCATTTTTTAAAAAATGTTCAAAAGAAGTGAGTAGAGCTGTGATGTGTATTCAAAATGACTATATTCTCATTCCTGGCTTATAATAGATCACTAATTTGAGTGCAAGTTAAAATTTTTGAAAGTATGTACAGATAAAGATTTCCTAAATTGAGTTCAGTTCAGTTGGGCAAGCATATTTAGCCCCTATTCTAAACACCAAGCTGAAGCAGACATTGTATAACTACCAAAATGCTCTGTGGATGTTCTTATAAAGAAGTATGGGCTATCCTAGTAATAACAGTAACCCCAAGAATCAATATGAGCCCATGAAAGAAGACTTAGCCCTGGGAAAGACAGTTGTTTTAGGGGGCTAAGGGAAAGGTACAGAGTGGAGAGAGTATTTGGTTGGGTTCAGTCTTCAAAGACGAGCAGGAGTTAGCCCACGGAAGGGCAAGGGTGAAGCCTGATTGTGATAAGAAAGTTTGATCTCCATCTCACAAATGAGCACAAGGCTGGCAGGAGTGGGAGTAGATTTATAAATTTACATCACAAGGGATTTTACCCAAAGCTACCTGATTCTGAAGTCTGTGACCTTCTGCTACAGCTGCCATCTTCATTACAAGCCTCTCCCTCCTTGTTGGATGTATAAGCAGTTTGAAGTTCTTGTTAACTTACTCTTATGTGTTCACAAGGAAAAGCTTCTTTCCAGGTCAACAGCAATGTGGGTTGGAGAATGAAGTGGATGATTACTTTGGTCTAAAGTCAAACATGGTTCTCAAACACACGTGATGCATTCCACATAGGGAGGTTTACAAGATGAACTACTTCCCATGTGACAGAATCCCATCTGGTAGAGTCTAGCTAAAGCAATATCTCAACCATAGAGCTGTCCATCTGAACATAGCTTTTGGTTTGGAAGAATCCTACCAAAGTTATGTGTATGCTGCTGCCAAATCTCTTCAGTTGTGTCCGACTCTGTGCGACCCCATGGACTGCAGCCTACCAGGCTTCTCCGTCCATGGGATTCTCCAGGCAAGAACACTGGAGTGGGTTGCCATTTCCTTCTCCAATGCATGAAAGTTAAAGTGAAGTCACTCAGTCGTGTCTGACTCTTAGCGACCCCATGGACTGCAGCCTACCAGGCTCCTCCATCCACAGGATTTTCCAGGCAACAGTACTGGAGTGGGGTGCCATTGCCTTCTCCCAGTTATATAATGAACTACATTTGCTTAACAACAACTGCCTACTAAAGTCATCCTAACTCATACAGTTCCTTCCAGCCTCTGCAGCATTATCTTCTATTCCTGGTTGCTCATTTTCTAAGCTCCCTCTAGGCTGTTTTTGCTATTTCTTCCAACATGTCCATCTCTTTGCTGCACTAGAGTGTTTTCACTTGCTGCCCCTCTTCCTGGGACCCAGTCCCACCCTCTTCTCACACTCTCTGTGGATGTCTGGCTCCTTCTCAACAGATGGGTTTCTGCTTAAACGGTACCTCCTTGATCAAGTCTTTCCTAACCACTCAACCTCAACTTTCCATGAGCACCATCAGTCTCTATCACATGCTTCAAGTTTTCTTAGTTGTGAACTTCCTGGCTTTTCTAGAATTACTTACTTATGTCTGTTGATTTTCTATCTCTTGGGCACATGACAGTGTGGGCTTTGACTTAATTTTACTCTTTATTTAGGACCTAAAACAGCCCCTGATATATTCTAAGTCTTTAATAAATATTGACTGAATGAAGGAACTGAAGAAACACAATTCCCACCCGTGGTTCACTGGGGAGGAAAATCTTATCTGACTCTTTTTCTGAATGGCAAACAGCGTAGGGGCTATTTCCTATTACCACTAACACATACTTGGACTTAGTTGTTGAGCTGGGCTTGTAATCAAGTACTTAATAACGCCACCTTGTACCTTTGTACAAGAGTACCCTTGTACCTCCCCCTTCTAAGCAGTCTTCATTTTGTTGCTGGAGGTTAATTTATTATTTGTCTTTAGAACAAATGCTCATTCCAAACATTGTCTCCACATTTGGGATTCACATCCTCTTTTTGACCCAGTATCTGTATATAAGTATTTATATTGGCGCATTAAGCTTTATATATCACTTTAAGTGTCATCAGTGTGGTCCAATTGATTTTCTTCTCTGTTTCAGTGATGTCTTATTTTTTTATCCCCATGCACAGGTAAGAACACTAAGCTTCAGAACTGAGATTAACTCACTGGTTTTTTTTTTTTTTTTGAACCAAACAAGTTATGCCAGGAGCAGAATGGAAGCTGTGTATTCAGGTCTTGTCAGGGTTTGTTTCTTAAGACCTCAACCCCAGTGGGCACAGGGATGAACAAGAAGGGATCGAATCATCGTCTTCAAGGAGCTTACAGTCACAACCTGCTTTGATGCATTACAAGCTGAGCAGAGCACCTGGCATGGTGTACAAATCCAATAAATATTTAATAAACGACCAAAAAGGGAAGTGATAAAATCACAGTATGCTGAATTGTCTGCTATGATTCTATGAATCTCTCAAATGGCAATATAAGGGAACAATGACAATACAAGGGTCAGTAATTAAAAGTCTTCAATCAAGAACAAAAGGTGATATGGTGGATTTACACACTTAGATGCAAGTAATCCTTAGGAGGTAAAAGTAGGATGAATTTATTATGGAATTGTGGGCATATGTAGTTGAACTTTAGAAAATATTGGGCTTGCTATTTAGGCAATCTCTGCTCTGTTCCTTTGCAAATAGCTCTGGCAATTTCGTGTGGCTGCATTAAAAAGACACGTGAGAAAAGAACCCCATCCTCCTCACATATTGTGTGTTTTCAGTAGGCCACTCCAGAGGTCCTGTCCCTCTCTCTTCTCAGAGAGATAAAAGGGCCTCATTACCCTTGCATCATTTTAAAATTTAAGATATAGGAAAAGACAGAAACAGTGATGACAGGCAGAGGACACAACTATCCAAGCTGTGGGGAAAGAATGATGCAGGCATGACAGGTATAAATCTAACAGGCCCTTCTGGAAAATCCACACAGATTACATTTCTATGTGAAAGGCAAGAGCCAGGCCATTTTCTACTCTTTGAATTAATAAATGAGCATCTTTGGAATAAATTATAGGTATTTTGAACCTGAATGAGTTATTATAATGGCTTGTCAAAAAATAAAAACAAACAAGAAAGCCACAATGGATTGGATATTGTAAATGGTGATGGTAGTTTAGTTGCTAAGTCATGTCCGACTCTGCAACACCATGGACTGTAGCCCACCAGGCTCCTCTGTCCGTGGGATTTCCCAGGTAAGAATGATGGAGTGGGTTGCTGTTTCCTTCTCCAGGGGATCTTTCCTACCCAGGGATTGAACCCAGGTCTCTGGCATTGCAGGCAGAGTCTTTACTGACTGAGCCACCAGGGAAGCCCCTGGTAAATGGTGAAGTGGACTGATAAAGGAGCTCATTTGCAATTAATATTTATTTCCTATTCTTTTTAGATTTTAGAAAGCCCAAAGAAAATGTTTATGTCTACTCTGTGAAAAGAAGCATCTCTCTTTAGTTGCTGAAACTTTACCAAACAAACTGGTCCAGACCATGCTGGCTTACAAGATCTGCTCTAGGAGGAACTCTGTGGACTCCCCTGGGCCAGTTAATTCAACATCTGGTGGAAGTACCAAACACACACTCCATCTGATATGATTCACAAGTTGCAAGACATCCTATAAAAACCCTTTTAACATATATTATTGAAAATCTCTATTATAGCCCTCCAACTTAGTGAATTTGATTAAATCTCCATGACAGAAAATAAGCCATTGTAACATATGCACTCGTTTTGCAAAGGTCCTATTATAGCGTAGGCATGCTAGCCTTATTATGTTAAAAATGAATGGTCCTGGGAAAATAATTTAGTGAGAGATGAACTTAGGAGAACTAAACGCATCTAGTACTGAACAAATTACCAAGTGAAATTGCTTTGCTATGAAACTTTGGGCTCATTGTCAGAGATGTTTAGTCTGCTCAGAATGTTTGATCTGGGAGAATGCTTGTGTTCAGACAGAAATTCAATTTCCACGGTGGGGGCTGGAGAGCCTCCACCATGCTACCGCGACTTGACTCTGCCAGACGCTGGATCTGGGCCCTGGAGAACAGAGATTCCAGGCACACATCTCCAAAGCCCTGGCTCCAAGTCCTGGTCCCAGGCAAGCACAGTGATGTCTCCAGCCATGGATGCCCATTTACCCTGGTGAACTGGAAGGAATATATGCATCATAGCAAACTAACCCTCACAGACACCCTTACTCTGAACAGGAGGTATCCCTGAAGTTGGGCACTGAATGTAGCCTTCCAACACCATGTCCAGCCTGGGCCATGAGGAAACAACTCCAGGATCAGCTGCATGTACAGATCAAGTAATGGGATAATAAATTATTTCTCTGGTGGGTGCACACTTTCAAAAGTTTTCATATCACTTAAACAGAGGAAATGCTGGTTCTTAATGGGAAAGAAACAGATGGACTCATAGAATTCTTCAGTAATTCTGGGGGACCTGAGAGGTCATCTATGACGTACACACGCTTCTAGATGGAGAAGCAAGTCTGGGACAGGTAAGAAGAAGAGTTAAAGAAAGAATGAGATCCTTGACTGGAACTCGAGCCTCCTGATACCACAGTTCAGTCTCTTTACGCTTAACTCTCTGGGCCTTGATGAAGGAGGTTTCACAACTAAGATTTCATGTGACTTCTTTGGTTTTCACTCCCAGGAGGCAGCCAGACCAGGGATTGTTCCCTCCAGTTTACAAATGGAAGAAAAGAGGCAGGCCCGGGTCCACGGGCAGTACAGCAAGGTGTGGATATTAAATCTTTTGACTCCATGTCCTGGGGTTTATCCCTATACAAACTATCTGAATATAAACACTTATAACCACACAGAATAGGCCAGCTGACGTGAATTTCAGATTATCCATGTGGTTCATTGTACCTAAATAAAGTGAATGAATGAGTGAATGTTAGTCGCTCAGTCATGTCTGACACTTTGTGACCCCACGGACTGTAGTCCACCAGGCTCCTTTGTCCATGAAATCCTCCAGGTAGGAATACTGGAGTGGGTAGGCATTCGCTTCTCCAGGGGATCGTCCTGACCTAGGGATCGGCCTGGAATCTGCACCAAAGGAAGAGCCCTTACTGTCCGAGTCATCAGGGAAGCTCACAAAATAAGTTGAAGCTACCTCCAGTAGATGCGTCATGTTTTCTTTCAATTTGTGGTGTGAGATGATACTGAAAAGGTCAACCAAAGACCAAAGGGTCTTGACTAGCAGAAAGGTCCAGATGGTGGTGTCAGTCTCCAGGCTGGGATGCATCCTTGAACATTTTTGGGAAGTGATGTGGCTTGATCTGAATTATGGTTTAAGATGATAACTGGTGGAATTAACTGATACACTTTGGGAGACATCCAGAAAGGCTCATCTCAGCCAAGAGGAAAGCATGAGAAGCTTCCTGCTTCAGTGTGGTTCACTTAAAGGTTGAGAAACTGTAGATTTAGAATTGCCTACAAGCTTGAGGTAGCAACAAAGCAACCCATACCTTCGCCTCCAACACGTCTTCCAGAATTTGGCTCAGAACACCTTCGAGGCCTTTCTGAATGGCCCCAAGGCTGTAGGTGGGGCTGTCACAGCACCTGAAGCCTGGCCCCGTCATAACACACGTGCCACCTTGCTCTGCCACCCTGTCCATCTCTCAGATGGACCCTGGGAGCCTTGAAGCAACTCCCATGTCTTATTCATGGCTCTCTTCAGTGTCTGGACCCAGTGCCTGGCACACAGGGCTGAGACCAAGGCCTGCACACATGTTCGTTGAGTGGAAGGAAGGAAACAGCCTGCGTTCCCATTTCGGTCTCCGTAAATATTGACAGAGTCACTTTCCCTACTTGCAGTCTGGTGTCACTGTGTCTGCTGTTGCCGCATGAATGTGTGTGAGGCTGGCAGAGGCTATCTTGCTGCTATTGTGTACACTGTGTGTGTGTGTTCCCCTCTTTCGCTATATAAAAAGCAAGTGTCTCCATAAATCTCCATACTGATCATGTGCATTAAAAAAAAAAAAAAGCAGTACTCAACTCCTGTCCAAATTCTGAAGGAAGTATTTGCAAAAGAATCATAGTGTGGAAGGAATTTGAGACACAAGCCAGGCCAACCTCTATTTTTTACAGATGAAGGAGTAAGGGCCACGTAAGGGCAGGCTCTTGTGGACACTCCTTTTCCTAATTAGAAGTGGAGGCTTTACTTCAACTCTGGTATCCTTCTCCCAGTCCATTATTCACACTCCAGGAGCTCTCAACTTAATTAATTTAATTTGTCACTGAGATGTCATACTTAGGTTAGGACCAAAAACTGAAGCTGGCTATGTCTGCAGCAAGGAAGAATAATTAGCATATTCACCTGTTGTGCTGACTTTTATCCTTCTAATCACAGGGCCAATTATTGTTTTAAGTAAATCTGTAAGGTGGAAAGAGAGATACAGAGATATGAAAAATTTTTCCCTGAATCTAATAAGGTATTGGGTTGGTCAAAAAGTTTGCTTGAGCTTTCTATTAAGATGGCATGGAAAAACCAGAACAAACTTTGGCCAACCGGATAGAACTTCTGCCTTTTCTTGGAAGCCTTCTGGACTGAAGGAACAGTTCAAAGCCAACCAATTATTCTCCAGTTTAACCTTTCTTTCTCTTTTCTGACCCTGTGGTTATTGAGGAAACAAAAAGGCATAGAATGGGTCTTTTATAGAGTTACCACATTATTAACCATAAAATTTTATTTTCCTACTAGAATATTAACAGGATTCCCAGGTAACTCAGTGGTAAAACATCTGTCTGCTAATACAGGAGACACAGGAGATGCAGATTCTATCCCTGGACTGGAAAGATCCCCTGGAGGAGGAAATGGTAACCTACTCCAGTATCCTTGCCTGGAAAATCCCATGGACAGAGGAGCCTGACAGACTACAGTCCATGGGGTTACAAAGAGTCAGACATGACTGGTCAATTGAGTGTGCACACACACACACACACACACACACACACACACTCATGAATAATAACACCTTGTACCTGGTTGGATTGTATTCCCCCCAAAGATATGTATAACCCTAAGCCTGGTACCTGTGAATGTAACCTGATTTATAGACAGGATCTCGCAGATGTAAATAATTATCTTGAAGTCAAATCATCTTGAATTTAGAGTGAGCTCTAAATTCAATGACAGATGCTTCCTGAGAAAAGAGAGGAAAATGTAAGGCACAGAGTCACAGAGGAGAAGGCCATACGAAGATGAAGGTAGAGATGGGAGAGGCACACACTTTCAAACCAAGGCATCCCAAGGATGGCTGGCAGCCACCAGAAGCCAGAAGGGCGCTGGCAGGCCCTGGCCCTCTCCTAGCTTCTGGAAGAGCCACATGTTCCTTGGCTTGCATGTGGCATTGTCTTTGCTTCACACTGCCATCCCTCTATGTATGTCTACCTCTGTGTCCAAATTTCTCCCTTTTAGAAGGACAGAGTCATATTGGATTAGGTCCTACCCTAATAACTTCGTTTTAACTTGCATTTGTAAAAATCCTATTTTCACATTTGTAGGTACTCGATATGGCACCCCACTCCAGTACTCTTGCCTGGAAAACCCCATGGACGAAGGAGCCTGGTAGGCTGCAGACCATGGGGTCGTGAAGAGTCGGACACGACTGAGCGACTTCACTTTCACTTTTCCCTTTCATGCATTGGAGAAGGAAATGGCAACCCACTCCAATGTTCTTGCCTGGAGACTCCCAGGGACGGGGGAGCCTGGTGGGCCACCGTCTATGGGGTCGAACAGAGTCGGGCACGACTGAAGCGACTTAGCAGCAGCAGCAGATGGACTGAGAATAGGGGTCTTCCCAGGAGACTCTAGTGGTAAAGAATGCAGCTGCCAATGCGGCAGACTTAAGAGACTGGGGTTCAATCCCTGGGTCGGGAAGATCTCCTGGAGAAAGGCATGGCAACCCACTTTAGTATTCATGCCTGGAGAATCCCACGGACAGAGGAGCCTGGCGGGCTACGGTCCACTGGGTCACAAAGAGTCAGACATGACTGAACCGACCTAACACGCATGCGCACAAGACTGAGCGTCTACGCATTTTTTGCTGGGTGCACAGTTCAATCTGTAACCGAAGAGACAGAGTAGCATCTCCTCTAGGGCCTTCAGAAGGAAACAATGCTTTTGATACCTTGAAGTCAAAGTTCTGGCCCCTAGAACCAGGAGAGAATACAGTTCTGTTCCTTTCAGCTACCTGGGTTATGAGTAGCTTCTTACAACAACCCTAGGAAAGGAATAGATGCCTCATCAAGTCCATGTCCTGTCATTCTTTGCTTTTCTTCACCTTTTCCTTTTCTGCATAGTTTTTACCACTTTCTCTGGCAGCTTCCATCTAGGAGTTGAATGTATTTAATTTTAATGCAAGTTGTGCAGAAATGTACACTTCATTTTGTTATATAATAGTTACCCATGGCTATTGTGGAGGCAAACTGAGAAAAATGGTATCTTTAATAATATATATGTAAATAGAAACACAAGCGCTGTTCTCTAGCAGGGATATACTGGCATAGCTTAGTGTCCCTAAGTCCCTGTTTTTGGGTTGACATCTTTTTTGTTCTCTTGACTTCCTCTTCTTGGCTACAAGACAGCTATAGTACACTTGTCAGATCTACATGCCTTGCATTCAAAGTCAGGAACGTTAAGTTGACATAGACATGAGGTTTTCCCTCATGCAGCTTTTTTGGATCAGGAAAACCTCTGCTTCCTAGATCCCTACGTACATCTCACTGGGGAGAATTCAGTTTCAGGACCACTTCTAGCTACAAGAAAACCCCTGACTTTTGAAGTCTCTGCACTGGAGGACAGACAAGGGAGAAGAGAGTAAGTAATCAGCCAACAACCCTTGCTACAGCATGCTATTCCAGGCTCTGGGTGCTTTTATGGGCATGGGTCTATAGATCAGTGATCCTCAAAATGTAGCCTAAAGAAGCATTTCCCAGAAAATTTGTTAAAATGCAGATTCCTGGGACCCACCCAGGATGACAGGCTACCCAGGGATATTGAGGCTGCCAATCCATGAACTGAACTCCAAGTACCACTAATTCAGTATCCCTTTTGGTGTTATTGGCATCATTGTTTCCTAAAGATTGTAAGAAAATGAGAAGTTGTCAAGAGGGCTAGACTTTTAATGCTCTTCCTACTACTACCATTCAAATTATTTTGAACATAAACAGAGAGAGGAAGGGGAATTTCCAGCTGTCCTGTAGTTAGCAACAACTTTATCTGTTGACCTGGAGTTGGCAGATGTTGGCCTAAGATTTTGGAGAACTCACTCTTATGTTCTGCCATGACACGTTCATTTAACCTTGGCTTAGTCACTACGCCTGTGTGGGTCTAGCTCTTCGTCAGTGAAGTGGGAGTGCTAAACTGTATTTATTATTACTTCCTTTCCTTCTCTCACTTGTATGAATCATTATTTTGTTCACTTAGACAAAGTCACTCTTTCCTGTAACAGATACTTTTGAGCATCTACCCAGGGTCAAGTCTTGTGCTGGGAGCACCCAATTTCTCTGTATTTGCACTTTGAATGGGACGTTTGATTTCATTTTGCAGATGTAAGAATCAGTGTTAAATGAAGAGTCTTTGTGTGTTCAATGGCAGAATAATTATTGAATAAAACCACGTGGACAGTGAACACTCCTTTTGCCTTGAAAACTGATTAGATCACCCTTCAACTTGATGTACCTTGAAGGGCCTGAATGGAAAGACTCAGTGTTCCTGAACTCGGATGCAAGAAAAGACTTGCTTCCCTTGCTCAGAGGATATGTTTGTTGTCTTTTGCAAATCAAAGTATGAATTGTTTAATGGATTTGGCTTTGCAATTTTATCATCTTAAAAAAAGAGAAAGAGAAGCAGCAAGAAAGAGGATCACACATCCATTTACTTTTGGAGCTGTCCATTGACTGTCTCCCAAGTAGACACCAGTCATTTCAGCACTGAGCTTATCAGTCAAGTCTGATCTCAACTCCAACCAGAATGAACAAGCTCTTCTCGATGGACTTCTGTCCCATCCTGGCAACTGCAGGTAGGAAGATGTTCTGGGTCAATAGAGAAGGAAGCCGACTTGCCATGGACTCCCAGTCCAGTGCCTCATGCCAATTTTCCACATTCCAAAAGAATTAAAGAATTATGGGGGTGGAGGCAGGACTGTCACAAACAATTTTGGATGCATCCAGCATTAGAAAACAGAGGTCTGTTAATAATATCAGATCAGTCTGCTGGAGGCTCTTTCCAAACCAAACTGCTGGCCAGCAGGATTGGGGGTACAGACACCATGCTCAGCTGCTCCGTCAGGCACCCGCTGGCTGTTGTTAAAGTTGGAAGGGAGTCATCCTGGGAATCTTCATGCTGCTCTTGATCCAAGGACCATCCTTTCTTTCATTCTCTTTCATCAAGCGCTTGCATGCTTGCACTTGACCACAGATTAATAAGACTGTTTGCACGAGCCAAGTCAGAAAGCCAGAGGGAGAGACACAGCCTGCGGACACCACTGGGATCTAAGTTCTTCTGGGTCCAGCTTTTAGAATAAACCCGTGCCTTGCAGGACAGCCAATTTCTCATTTGTCTCCTGAGTCTTAAGCTGGGCAGCTGCCTCACTATGACTAGTGGTCCCACAGCCCTCGAAGCTCTTCCTGAAATAGGAAATTTGGTTTCTCATTCCAGATACACTGTTTTTGTATTTTAATAACTTCTGAGTAGAAGACTTTGCAAACACTATCATAACTCTAGATCTGATATTTTTTTCCCTTTGGATTGGCAAAACTAATGGAAACACCTTTAGTTATCGACTTTTGAAAGCACATTTTAAAAGACATTGATTTATTTTTCTATTATGAGACTGATTGTCTCCTGATACTGCCCTGAGTGGTCAAAACTATGGCTGTTTATGACTGGAGATAATAAAGCAAGATGAACTATCAACTTAACAATTACTAATACCACTGATATGCCTACTATTATTGTTATTATGCCTACTATTGTTGTTTAGTCACTCAGTCATGTCCTACTCTTTGCAACAACCCCATGGACTGCAGCACACCAGGCTGCCGGGTCCTTCACTATCCTTCACTGTTCTTCACTGTCCTTCCCCTCCTTCACTATCTCCCAGAGTTTGCTAAAACTCATGTCCATTGAGTCAGTGAAGCCATCCAGCCATCTCATCCTCTGTCAACCCCTTCTCTTCCTACCCTCAGTCTTTCCCTGCATAAAAGTCTTTTCTAATGAATCAGCTCTTCCCATCAGGTGGCCAAAGTATTGGAGCTTCAACTTCAGTATAAATCTTTCCAATGATTATTCAGAGTTTATTTCCTTTAGGATTGTCTGGTTTAGTCTCCTTGCTGTCCAATGGACTCTCAGGAGTCTTCTTCAGCGCCACAGTTCAAAACCATCAGTTCTTTGGTGCTCAGCCTTCTTTATGGTCCAGCTCTCACATCCATATATGATAACAGGAAAAACCATAGCTTTGATTACATGCACTTTTGTTGGCAAAGTGATGTCTCTGCTTTTTAATATAGTGTCTAGGTTTGTCATGGCCACAGTCCATGGGGGTCACAAAGAGTCAGACATGATAAACAACTGAGCCTGAGCACACACTAGGTTTGTCATAGCTTTTCTTCCAAGGAGCAAGCATCTTTTAATTTCATAGCTGCAGTCCCCATCTGCAATGATTTTGGAGCCCAGGAAAATGAAATCTGTCATTGTTTCCACTTTTTCTTCATCTATTTGCCATGAAGTGATGGGACTGGGTGCCATGATCTTAGTTTTTTCAATGTTGAATTTTAAGCCAGCTTTTTCACTCTCCTCTTTCATGCTCAACAAGAGGCTCTTACGTTTATCTCCACTTTCTACCATTAGAGTGCTATCATTTGCATATATGAGGTTGTTGATATTTTTTCCGGCAATCTTGATTCCAACCTCTGATTCATACAACCCGACATATCACATGATGTACTCTGCATATAAGTTAAATAAACAGGATGGCAATATACAGCCTTGACATACTCCTTTCCTGATTTGGAACCAGTCCATTGTTTCATGTCCAGTACTAACTGTCCTGCACACAGGTTTCTCAGGAAGCGGGTAAGGTGGTTTGGTATTCCCATCTCTTTAAGAATTTTCCACAGTTTGCTGTTATCCACACAGTCAAAGGCTTTAGCATAGTCAACGAAACAGAAGTAGATGTTTTTCTGGAATTCCCTTGCATTTTCTGTGATCCAATGGATGCTAGAATTTGATTTCTGCTTCCTTCGCCTTTTCTAAATCTAGCTTGTACATCTAAAAGTTCTCACTTCACGTATTGTTGAAGCCTAGCTTAAAGTATTTTGAACATTATCTTGCTAGCATGTGAAATGAGCACAACTGTACAATAGTTTGAACATTCTTTGGCATTGCCTTTCTTTGGGATTGGAATGAAAACTGACCTTTGCTAGTCCTGTGGGCATTGCTGAGATTTCCAAATTTGCTGGCATATTGAGTGCAGCACTTTAACAGCATCATCTTTTAGGATCTGAAATAGCTCAACTAGAATTCCATCACCTCTACTAGCTTTGTTCATAACAGTGCTTCTTAAGGCCCACGTGAATTTACACTCCAGGATGTCTGGCTCTAGGTGAGTGATCACACCATTGTGGTTATCTGGGTAATTAAAACTTTTAAAGTATAGTCTTCCTGCATATTCTTGCCACCTCTTCTTACTACTTCTTTATTGCTTCTTATTAATGCTATTTTTTATTATACTTTTTGGATGTGGACCATTTTTAAGTCTTTATTGAATTTGTAACAACGTGACTGCTGTTTTTGTTTTATGTTTTGATATTTTAGTGGTGAGGCATGTGGAAACTTAGCTCCCCAGAGCAAGGCTCAACCCTCCACATGCATTGGAAGGTGAAGTCTTAACCACTGGACCACCAGGGAAGTCCTAACCTTTAGTCTATTATTGTTCTTTATGTTACTCTCATTACTACTACTGTGATAACTCCTACTGCTGCTACTGTTGTCCTTGCTGGTACTACTGTTGCTGCTGTTGCTGCTGTCATGGTGACAATGATGGTGATTACCATTTCTAGTACTTTCACCATCTCTGCTACCACTACGTCTACTACTACTACTATTACTGCAACTCTGTAACAAATCCTCGGTATCCAGTGGCCTCAGAGGCCATTCAACATGGAGATGGAGGAACAGACCAAATCCTGGAGCTCATCTGTTCCCAGGTGGCTTTTGGGAGGAGCACCACATTTGTTGGATGGGGAAGCAAAGAAGAAAGACATGTGGAGGGGAATAAGAGGACAAGGCATTCCAGCTGAAGGACACAGCATGAGCAAAGAAGCAGGGGAACCAAAGCTTGAGAAGCTCTTCTGGAGTTTTCAGGAGGTCAAAGCCAAAGGGCCCCCAAATCGAGGCTCTCAAATGACGTGTGCATCTGGTCTTTCAGCAGAAGAGCTGGGCTGCTGGAATTTCACCAGCCTGCCATTGCATGAATCTCCCTTCTTGGTTTCCATTCCCTTCCAATTTCAGTGTATACGTCATACAGTAGACTCACCACAGCACCTGGTACTTTGTATCTTCTGCAATCTCTGATCAGCTTCCTTGGTTTAACCACTCAAAGTCACCCTTTCCTCCTGTGATAGATATGACTTCCACACACCATTTCTCCAGAAATGGTACTGGGAACACAAGACGCTGATACTCACCCACCCTCATCCTGAAACCTGTGCCTGGAGCCTGAGGAGGGACTGTGGTAGGACACATCAGGTTAGGGGAAGCTTGTCATGGCTTTCACACACATTCCTCATTCTTACTTAGGTTTTCAGTTTGTAGAGTGGAGATGATGATAATTTACTCAAAGTATATCATATAGGAGAATGCAAGAATGTGGCTTATAAAAACTGTAAAGTTAGTGTTGCTATTAATGCTGTTGATTATCCACATCTCCATGGTCACTTTGTATGCAATAAACATGTCATTTGACACCTCCCCTGCATAGACCTGGGCTTCCTTGGTTGCTCAGCAGTAAAGAATCTGCCTGCAATGCAGGAGACACAGGAGACTTGGGTTTAACACCTGGGTCTGAAAGATCCCCTGGGGAAGGAAATGGTAACCCACTCCAGTATTCTTGCCTGGAAAATCCCATGGACAGAGGAGCCTGGGGGGCTACTATCCACGGGGTTGCAAAAGAGTCAGACGCAACTTAGCAACCAAACCATCACCACTATGTAGAATTCCAGCCTGCTTACCCCTCTATTGGTGATGGCAAAGGCTGCAGTTTTCCCAAAGTCTCTGGAGTAGTGTTTTGCCGGCTCTCAGAGTTTTCGTATATCCTGAAGCAGTGGAGGCTGATTTTTCTTCAGGTTGGACTGTTTGGTTTTGTGCTTTAGGAGAAGCTGGCTTCCCTTCTATAGTCAAATCTCTTATTTCAACCTGAAGCTTTGGGTCCCCTGAGGCCACTCTGATGGCTGCCTGGACAGGACAATGAGCAAGCAGAATGGGAGGGAGCTCGGGGTGTGTTGATAAAGGGGCTAGTCAACAAGCAGGCTTCCCTAGTAGCTCAGCTGGTAAAGAATCCACCTGCAATGCAGGAGACCCTGGTTTGATTCCTGGGTTGGGAAGATCACCTGGAGAAGGGATAGGCTACACAATCCCATATTCCTGGACTTTCCTGGTGGTTCTGGCAGTAAAGAATTCACTTACAATGCGGGAGACCTGGCCTTCATCCCTAGGTTGGGAAGATACCCTGGAGGAGGGCATGGCAACCCACTCCAGCATTCTTGTCTGGAAAATCCCCATGAACAGAGGAGACTGGCCAGCTACTGTCCATGGGGTCACAAAGAATCGGACATGACTGAGTGACTAAGCGCACACACACACACACACACACAGAGCGAGCAGGAGTGGAATGGAGACATCCTCTAATAGAGAGGTGGGTGGTTTCTGTCCCCCTGGCCTCTTTATTTTCACTCTTCAGACCTCAGTATGATTCAAAGTCTTGTGGGTTCTCTGGCTCACTTCTGACACATTCCACATTTGACTATCTCGCAGTTTCTTCTCCCCTGTCCTTTCTGCATCGGAAGGTTGGGTGGGAAGACTGGAGGAGGAATCACCCCTGGTGAAAGAGCACCAGTAGATGATGAATGGGATGAGAGTGTGTCATTTCTTCCCCACCTCAAACTCTGTTTTATATTCTGGGCGGTGGTGGAAGGAGGTTTGTGGTGCTTGTCATTTGCTATGAAAGTACTATCACTATATTTTCTCAGATACTGTGCTAGGCCTGATGAAGATGTTAACGTGCCAATTAGCACAACAAAAATAATAAAAATAACAGTATGCATATGGTGCTTAAAAACATAAAGTTTTGTGAGAGTTTCCATGTATTTCACTCATGATTCAGTGCATGTTCATTGAGTGTTTTCTCTGATGAAGCTCTAATAGGGGGAACTGAGAAGTTCATAATCTAGTGTTAGAGATAAAAAAGAAAAACAAAAACATGAAGTGGAAGGAAGTAAATGTCTATTACTTTCTCCAAAGAGCGTGAGTGGTTGACTGGCTGGCAGCCCATGGGATGGCATCACCACTAGGCTTCCAAATGCAAACTCTTCACTGTGAACAAGAATGTCCCCTCCAGATGGTTAGTCCTTTGAGAAAAGAGACTGTCCCACCTTACTCACCATACAACAAGGTCCAGGACTGGACTTATGCTGGCTGCTTTTTCAGCCCCTTGGCTGAATATCCTATGCTTTGATCTGCCTCCCTTTCATGAAACTGTCTTCACTTAACTTTCTGACACCACCATCCCCCAGTGCTCCTCCTGCAATGGGACACACCTCACCAACCTCCAGATGTGGTAAACCCTCACACCACCTCAGGTCCTCATCTTTCTTTTCTTTCTAATCTCTCTCCAGATTTTCTCATTCTTTTTCGTGGCTTTAGATAGTGTGTATAAAACAGTGCCCCCCAGACTTTAATGAGCTCTAGACGTTTGACTCTGCTTGGGTATATGATAGGAACCTCAAAAATGTGTTGTTCAAAATCAGTCCCTTATCACCCAAACCTTTTTCCTCCCTAATCTTCCCTGGATCACTTCCTACATCCCTTCCCCTGCCTGCTCTTCCCTCACCCTCAGTGTTAGAGTCAGTGGTAGGAATCTTGTGCTGTTTCTTTTCTCTCAACCACCCACCCCAGTCCAACTCCTGAGGGTTCAGAACCATACTCACATCCCTGATTCCCCCACTAGCCCCAACTCCAATGTCATGATACTGGCTGGTCGTCCAGCTACCATCACCTATTGCAATACTTATTACACTAGTCTACTAACTCATGACTTCCTGATTGGCCCATCAGAGAACCAGAGTGAAGTTTTTTTTTTTTTTGTATTCATTTATTTACTCATCTGACTGCCCCAGGTCTTAGTTGTAGCACTTGAGATCATCACTGGGTCATGTGGGGTTTTTTGCTGTGGCTCCTGGACTCCTGAGTTGTAGCAGGTGAGCTCAGTAGTTGCAGTGTGTAAGCTTAGTTGCTCTAAGGCATGTGGGATCTTAGTTACCCCAGCCAGGAATCAAACTGGTGTTCTCTGCATCGCAAGGCAGATTCTTAACCTTTGGACCACCATGGAAGTACCAGCATGAAATTTTAAATCTGTTTTAAAATTTTAAATCTGAAATTTTAAATCTTAAAAAATTAAAAAAGACAACACCCCAACAGCTTCCCACTAAAGTAAAATTAAAATTCAAAGCTCTCATTATGATACACAATACACTATATAGAAATTGGTCTCCACTTACATACTTCTCCCAACTTCATGCTGTGCTACTTACCTCTTTGTTTCCAAATATTCTAGCCAACTGAACTGTTTCTAGGCTTGGACCCTTTTCCCAGGCTGTAGAAGTTCCCAATTCTCATTCTGCAGGCTCCTCTTAAAGAATATCTCCTCTGGGAGGCCTTCCTAGTCAGCCTCCCCACTAACTCTGTTAGATCACCCTGTCTTATATTTTCACTAAACTCCCTGCTTACTTATATGTGAGTGTCTGGCCATTTAGAATGTAAGATTCTTGAGGGTGGTGGATAAGCTCCGTGGCTGTTCTTTTCCACAGTACAACTTGTATTATCCTCGTGCTTAATAGACTATAAATAAATATTTGTTGGCTGATAAGTAAATCCTAAAAGTGCTCTATCCAAGGATGTGTTTGCCAGTAGCCTAGCATTACAGTATCATCCAGTGTGGGGATTATATTTCTCTTCAAATTAAGTAAAAAAATGCATTTGCTCAAGACTCATTTCTTAAAGAAATATTTTTGGGGGGATAAGAAAGGAATTCTAATCTTCATCCTCTATTTAAATGCCAAGAGCATTGAACAAACCTACTTAGCCACCTAATATTAATCACTCTTATGAATTACTTATTTTTAATTAAGGGCTTGATTATTAAAAGGTGAAATCTATTCACTGCATGTAGAATATTTTACTTGCTGCTTTGACTTATCTGGGTCTGGCGAGGTAAGAAGGCTTTGAATCATGGGTGGTCTGTAAGTCTCAGTCCCAAGCTATTTTTTTTCTGATTTATTCTGTTGACCACCCTTTCTCAGATTCTGCTGTGCACACTGTTAATCTCCCTGAGGAGTCCCTGAAAACAGTGAATAGATATGAGCTATTGGAAAGTCTAGCAGTAAACATACCGTTTTTCCCTTAGCATTTCCTAGACTTGTTTTGGGAGGAAACACTTTCATCTCTATGTCCAGAGTCTTGCCACTAGAGGTATGATCATTTCTCTGACATCGTGGGCACTATAATCTCACACTCTCCCCCTTATGCAGGAAATCTGAAATGTTGATTTTAACAAGATCCCCAGGTGTCTCCTGTTCACACTGAAGTCTGAGAGGCAATAACTTTAGGAGGCAAGGAGATCATCTTGTCTCCTGTGACCTTCCCAAGAACCCTTTGCTGTCACTATTATCATCCCTATTCTAGAGATGGGAAAACTGAGATCAAGAAAGCAAATATGACTTTGCTGTCTCTCAAGTCCAATGAGCAACATACACAAGATGAGAAGAACCCACAGATCTTTATTCCAGTACTTCAATTGCAATGCAATGAAGGAATATTGGATCAGAATGAAACAGAGGGGAATATTGATTTTTTAGGATTTTAAAATAAAACTTTCATCATGAATCAGGGTAAGGGACCATTCATACTGTAGAGAATTGGGAAAAAAGTAAATGAGACAATGGAAGTGTAGATGGGAACTCTATCAAGTGAACAAACAACTGAATTTGGAGTTTTTGTTTCCTTAGCTGCATCTGTGCAGGGGTGCCATGGACTATGTCCCCCTCCATACAAACTCCTCTCCAGCAACTACTCCTGACATGGACCCATTCAGGCCAAGGGCTGGCCCAGGTTCCTACTCTTAGAAGACCCAGCTATTGCACCATGTCTTGATAACACCACCAAAGCTGACCACATCTTTATAAATTGTCCCATAAAAAGTAAAAACAAAAGGAACGAAATATAGATTATCCCAGATTACTCAATTTCAGTGTGTCAGCAGTTATCTGTTAAAACTCTAACAGTAGCGTGTGCTTCTGTAATCCCAGTATTATACTTCTACATTTGCATGCATGCCAAACAAAAAAGTAATGGATATGATCTGTATACAATTACATACTTAGATAGCTGGGACAGTTCTAGATACAGTGTTCTGCAACACAGAGACTATTATATTCTTTGATATGTGTTATTGAGAAAATCCATCATCCAGGTTTTTTCTTTAAAAGCTACTCCAGTGTATGTAGATACCATATTTTATTTAACCATTCTCATGTTTATGGACTTTAAGATAATCCCCAATACTTTTGCTCCTGCAAATTGTGATTCACTGGCTGTCCTGCTTGGTTCTGCCATGCCTGTGTGGAAGTGTTGGTCTAGGAAAGCACTTACAAATGTTGCTTGGTAGGTGGGCATGCACAGCTGTCCCTGGCAATGCTAAATTGAGGTCCAAGGGGTCTCCAGCACTGAGTCCTGTCAGCAGTGGATCCGTTCTCCAACACTTGGCTTATCCAACTATTTAATCTTTGCCTATCTAACATGGAACAATAGACTGGTTCCAAAAAGGAAAATGAGTATGTCAAAGCTGTATATTGTCAGCGTATTTATTTAACTTATATGCAGAGTACATCATGAGAAACACTGGGCTAGAAGAAGCCCAAGCTGGAATCAAGATTTCCGGGAGAAATATCAATAACCTCAGATATGCAGATGACACCACCCTTATGGCAGAAAATGAAGAAGAACTAAAGAGCCTCTTGATGAAAGTGAAAGAGGAGAGTGAAAAAGTTGGCTTAAAGCTCAACATTCAGAAAACAAAGATCACGGCATCCAGTCCCATCACTTCATGGCAAATAGATGGGGAAACAGTGGAAATAGTAGCTGACTTTATTTTTGGGGGCTCCAAAATCACTGCAGATGGTGACTGCAGCCTTGAAATAAAAAGACGTTTACTCCTTGGAAGGAAAGTTATGACCAACCTAGATAGCATATTCAAAAGCAGAGACATTACTTTGCCAACAAAGGTCTGTCTAGTCAAGGGTATGGTTTTTCCAGTGGTCATGTATGGATGTGAGAGTTGGAGTATAAAGAGAGGTGAGCACTGAAGAATTAATGTTTTTGAACTATGGTGTTGGAGATGACTCGTGAGAGTCCCTTGGACTACAAGGAGATCCAACCAGTCCATCCTAAAGGAAATCAGTCCTGAATGTTCAATGGAAGGACTCATGTTGAAACTGAAACTCCAATATTGTGGGGTCCTGATGTGAAGAGCTGACTCATTGGAAAAGACCCAGTTGCTGGGAATGATTGGGGGCAGAAGGAGAAGGGGACAACAGAGGATGAGATGGTTGGATGGCATCACCAACTCAATGGACATGAGTTTGAGTAAACTCTGGGAGTTGGTGATGGACAGGGAGGCCTGGCTTGCTGCAGTCCATGGGGTCACAAAGAGTTGGACACGACTGAGTGATTGAACTGAACTGAACTATCTAACATATGATAAATGCTATCTCATTTCTGTTTAACTTGCATTTCCTGACTAGACAAGCTGAGCATCTTTTCCTCAATGCAGGGACAATTTGAATTTGCTCTTCTACCCGTTGTTTTCACTTATTTTCTTTTTTGTGGTTTGAATTTTCAGCATAAATTTTTAGACATTCTTTATTTATTGTAAATAATGATACTGTTTTATATAGTGAAGGTGAAGATCATCTCTCCTAGAACCTCATGTTAAGTTTTGTGTTGTGTCTATTGAGTTTTTTGGTCTGAGATTACTTCTTTTTTTTTTTTTTTTTTAGGATTTTGATATCTTTAAGTGTCATTTTTTTTAACATTTTTTTAAGATTCTTATTTTGTTCCATTGTGTATTTCGTTTAAGGAAGCCTTCTTCATTCCAAAGTCACAGGGTATTCTCCTACTGTAATGTTAAGAGTATTTTAAAATTATTGGGTATTCATTCCTCCTTGAAATTCTTTTCTCTCTGCTTAGAAGCAGAGTGCTAATTATATTGGAGATTTTATTTTTTTATTTATAATGGATAGCCATTTCCTCCAATCACATATTGATGGTTGCTTCCCCTACTGTATAATTAGGAATTAAACTTAACTATTGAAATAATCCTTGTTTCCCTTTGACTTACATACTTCAGAGTAGATAAATGTGCTCCCCCAGGAACTCTTTCTCATGGAAAGTTTATATATCCAGTTCCTTCCCTCTTGAACTTCTACCATCTTTGTGTCCTTCACTTCTAATCATGCAGAGTGAAGAAAATGTGAATCATCATTGGAACATTCTATGGGCCATTTCTGGAAATGCCGTATGTTACTTCCATCTACATCCACTGACTCATTCCTAGACACAAGGGGAGATGGAATATGTCAGTTTCCCGTGAGCCCAGGAAGAAAATGAAATACATCTGGCAGTGTTTCATCCTCATCCACTGGCGGTCATCTCTCCTCCATCCATGCTCAGTTCTCATTGTACGTAGTGATCTGCTTCTGTACTCATCCTGATAGTTCATCACCAGTTTATCATTTGTTGGACAATGCACTGCCATTTTAAGTTCCATAGCATCTAATATATATTGGTATCTGGTAGAGAAAATTCAACCATATTTTTTTTTTAAATTTTGAATTTCTATTGTCTATTTTGTACTTTTATTTTCCATGATAAATATTAAAATCAATTAGTCATATATCCTAAAGAATGCTACTGGATTTTGATTGGATTGCATTGAACTATACATTTATAGCTTGAATGAGAGATAAGTAACATCCTTTAAATATTGAATCTTCCCTGTTCAGTTCATAGTTTGGGTGGTGGTGTCCCAACTGTATGCATTTTCTCAAAACTTACCAAATTTTACTTTTTTTGTTTTGTTTTGTTTTGGTTTCTAATCTCTCTTTTTTTAAATATAAATTTATTTATTTTAATTGGAAGCTAATTAATTTACAATATTGTATTGGTTTTGCCATACATCAACATGAATCCACCACAGGTGTACACGTGTTCCCCATCCTGAACATCCCTCCCACCTCCCTCCCCATACCATCCCTCTCGGTCAACCCAGTGCACCAGCCCCGAGCATCCTGTATCCTGCATCGAACCTGGACTGGCAATTCGTTTCACATATGATATTATACATGTTTCAATGCCATTCTCCCAAATCATCCCACCCTCTCCCTCTCCCACAGACTGCAAAAGACTGTTCTATACATCTGTGTCTCTTTTGCTGTCTTGCATACAGGGTTATCATTACCATCTTTCTAAATTCCATATATATGCGTTAGTATACTGTATTGGTATGTTTCTTTCTGGCTTACTTAACTCTGTATAATAGGCTCTAGTTTCATCCACCTCATTAGAACTGATTCAAATATATTCTCTTTAATGGCTGAGTAATACTCCATTGTGTATATGTACCACAGCTTTCTTATGCATTCATCTGCTGATGGACATCTAGGTTGCTTCCATGTCCTGGCTATTATAAACAGTGCTGTGATGAACATTGGGGTACACGTGTCTCTTTCAATTCTGGTTTCCTCAGTGTGTATGCCCAGCAGTGGGATTGCTGGATCATAAGGCAGTTCTATTTCCAGTTTTTTAAGGAATCTCCACACTGTTCTCCATAGTGGCTATACTAGTTTGCATTCCCACCAACAGTGTAAGAGGGTTCCCTTTTCTCCACACCCTCTCCAGCATTTATTGCTTGTAGACTTTTGGATCGCAGCCATTCTGACTAGTGTGAAACGGTACCTCATTGTGGTTTTGATTTGCATTTCTCTGATAATGAGTGATGTTTAGCATCTTTTCATGTGTTTGTTAGCCATCTGTATGTCTTCTTTGGAGAAATGTCTATTTAGTTCTTTGGCCCATTTTTTGATTGGGTCGTTTATTTTTATGGAATTGAGCTGCAGGAGTTGCTTGTATATTTTTGAGATTAGTTGTTTGTCAGTTGCTTCATTTGCTATTGTTTTCTCCCATTCTGATGGCTGTCTTTTCACCTTGCTTAGTTTCCTTTGTTGTGTAGAAGCTTTTAAGGTTAATTAGGTCCCATTTGTTTATTTTTGCTTTTATTTCCAATATTCTGGGAGGTGGGTCATAGAGGATCCTGCTGTGATTTATGTTGGAGAGTGTTTTGCCTATGTTCTCCTCTAGGAGTTTTATAGTTTCTGGTCTTAGATTTAGATCTTTAATCCATTTTGAGTTTATTTTTTAATCCATTTTGAGTTTATTTTTGTGTAAGGTGTTAGAAAGTGTTCTGGTTTCATTCTTCTACAAGTGGTTGACCAGTTTTCCCAGCACCACTTGTTAAAGAGATTGTCTGTTCTCCATTGTATATTCTTGCCTCCTTTGTCAAAGATAAGGTGTCCATAGGTGCATGTATTTATCTCTGGGTTTTCTATTTTGTTCCATTGATCTATATTTCTGTCTTTGTGCCAGTACCATACTGTCTTGATGACTGTGGCTTTGTAGTAGAGCCTGAAGTCAGGCAGGTTGATTCCTCCAGTTCCATTCTTCTTTCTCAAGATTGCTTTAGCTATTCGAGGTTTTTTGTATTTCCATACAAATTGTGAAATTATTTGTTCTAGCTCTATGAAAAATACCGTTGGTAGCTTGATAGGGATTGCATTGAATCTATAGATTGCTTTGGGTAATATACTCATTTTCACTATATTGATTCTTCTGATCCACGAACACAGTATATTTCTTCATCTATTAGTGTCCTCTTTGATTTCTTTCACCTTTAAATGGTAACAATTAATAAAGCTGACCTAAAACCTGGTGGAGTTGAACACTCATTTATTTTCAACCTTTGTTCTTTTATAATAAATGTTTTTCAGCTATGTGTTTTCTTCTGAACACCATTTTAGCTAAATCCCTCAGATTTTTCTTCATAAAAACATCAATAGCAGGTAATAGAACAATGAACTTTGAGTGTTCTCTTCACTGAGATGCAACAACTACTAAGATTTTACAATATTTACTTTATCTATCCTTTTTTTTCTGAAATGAAATAATTTAAAGTAAATTCACACATATTTCATTTCTGTAAATGTTCTCAGTAAGTATTTCTTAAAACTGTGAATGAATCATTTCTTATATAACCACAAGACCATCATGATGCAGAAACTGTAAGCACAGTTCAATTAAATAAAAAATTAAATCTTAGTTTCTTTTAAAATAGGTGAATCTAAACTACATTTCCTTATACTTATTGTACTAAATATATATTGGGATGCAAGGAAATCATATTATTTTGCTTTTTATTATTATTATTCTGTCAGGGTTTTTCTTTTTTCAGTCTTGTATTAGAAAGACTCTTTTACCCTCTTTTGGTATAGAAGCTATAGATTCATTTAATAAATGTTATGACTATTTTTGTATCTTAATACCCACATTTAACTTTTCTTTCTGAAAAAGGCTGCATTAATAATGGCCTACATGAAAAAATAATCTAAAAAGAAGTGGATTTATATCTATGTATAACTGATTCACTTTGCTTTACACCTGAAACTAACAACTTGTTACTCAACTATGCGCCCATAAAAGTTAAAAAACAAAAGCTGACATTTATCTTTATGCCCTCCATGTACCTGAGGAAGACACAGACTTTCATCTCCTTTTCCTTTCATTTACTCTGCGCTCTTTCCATGTTATCGTTTCCCAGAAATTTAGCTTCAGTCTATTATTAAACACATAAAATCACCATTTAGTATGAGTTGCTACAGAGGGACAGCAGAGACTTCCTCAGCTGACCTGTAATTAACTGACTTCACCAATTCTCTGCATTTTCTCTGTAAAATGCAGACCAGAGCCCACCGCCAAGGGGCAAAGCTGCTGTCTTGCAGGCCTCTGCTCTCATAGAAAGGGCCACTTATGTTTCCCCTCAAAGCTGATTATACCAGGTGTAAATTATGTGGTTTAATTAAATATTACACAAATCATCAGCACCTAAGTACAAAAGGAAAGAGTTGTTACCATGAAAACCACCCTGAGTGATTTGAATGATTCAAGAAAGATGAGTAACATAAAAATGCTGTCTAATTACATGTAGGTAAGATAAATGTAAAAGAATGAAAACATTTATAAAATACTAGAAAGATCTGACACTCTGATTTCTTGTCAAATTAATTATTTCTTTCTCTAATTAAAAGAAATTAAAAGAAAAAGAAAAAAAATGCTAGTGATGTAAAGCAGATGATTTGTCAGAAATGCCATACAGAAAACTATTCAGCTAAGGCACACATAGATTAAAAAAACTTGATCCAAAATGTTGGCAAATGAACTGTTTTCAGATAAAAATTGTAAGTAAAAATTAAATTTATTTTAAATAAAAATAAAATCTTGTATTGAGACATGGTTGTTTTTTCCTTTCTTTTGTCTATCAGTCTTAAATATGTAGCTATGAGAGCTTCCACTACAGGATCTTATTCTTACTGTCAGTAGTTATTATTTATTATATTTTATTTGTCCTCTGTTACTTTTTGTCTTTGCTGAATTTCACCTTTTGCTTTTCAGTTCATATGTTTTCTTTCTAGATTACACCCATGAAGATTTTCAATTTTCTACTGAGATTCTAGAATTAGTACATTGCTTCAGATCTTCTGTGTGAAACAAATATCTTTGTGTCTTTAATTCTTTACCTATAACATGGCTAAGTGTGGAATTCACTTGCCCTGTGGGTGCATCTTAATGAGTAACTTGATGTTTGTTCAAGTAATTCTGTTTCCAATAGGTAGATATTCTTTTCTACTAGCTTGCAAAGAACTGAAATTCCTCAACCATTCAAAAATGGATATAATACTATTTTGGCCTCAGAAGAGTCTTAATAAAAGGGAATAATATTGTACATATGGAAGTATGTACATATTTACCTCAAAAATTTACAGATTTTTTAAAAAAAGTTAAAAATAATCTAATTTATTTCATTGCCATACTCCTATCATATGTCAGAAAATACTTTTAGACTACAAAGAAAAAAGTTCTGTCCTATTTTCTTTAGCAAAATTATTTTAGAAGTGGAAAAGCACTTCACATGAAACCATGGGGATTCATCAAAATACTCCATAAAGATAATTGTTTTCAGACTTAAAACACACATATTTTAAAAATTGCATTATTTAGTGAGTGTGGGAGATAATTTCCAAAGGAAAAATAAATCTTTTCAAACTATTTACATGAAAGTGAACTTCAAAAATAAGAGGAAAGTGTGAAGAAGAGATGAAAAGACAAAACTCCATAGATTTATAGGTATATTTTGTTAATGCAAGAAAAAGTTGGGATGATTCAGGGAGTTTTAAAAACATTTGTATTATTGGAAAATGAGTTTGTTATCTCAGGTCCTATCACAAAGCTACTGCTGTATTATTTCAAAAGTTTTGAAATTAGAGTCCACTAAAAGAGCATCAGAAAAGGAAGGAAGGAGAGAGGCAAAGAGGGAGGAAATGGGAGAAAAGGAAGATAGATTTTAAAACCTTCAACCTATCTTGAATAAACAAACTAAGAGAAAATAAAATCATTCCATCAATCATTACACAGAAGGCTTTGACTTATGTCTTTCTTACTGAGTTATTTTAAAAAGAGAGACACAAAACTAGCTCATGGAAGGGATTTCATTTCATTTTATAATTTTCTTTCTTAATCTTTGGCATTCTGACCCTTCATGTCTTCCATTGTGTTGTAGACTATGCCCTCAAATAATCATCCACCTACCATTTTGCCATCATGATAGGCATAATAAAGGCCCCCAAATATTTCCATCCTCTAATTCCTAAAACGTGTAAATAAATATGTTACTTTGCACCACAAGAAGGACTTTGCAGATATGATTAAATGAAGAATTTCAGATGGGGAGATTATCCTGGGTTATCTAGCAATTCAAATGTAGTTGCAATGGTACTTACAATAAAAGGTGATATGACATTAGAAACAGGGGTCAGAGGTCAGAGTGATGCCATTGCCCGAAGGGGACCATGAACCATGGAGTGTGGGCAGCCTCTGAAAGTTGGAAAGGACAAGGGAATGGATTTTTTTTCCATAGAGCATTCAGAAGACCTCCAGAACTTAAAAAAAAAAAAAAAATTCTATTGTTTTAAGCCACTGTTTGTGGGAATTTGTCAGAGCATTCATAGGGAACACATGCTTCCAGGTGGTACTAGAATTTGTGCTTTCTCAAGGTTTCCTCACTGGTTTTTCTTTCAAACCTCTCAGAACTTACCCTGGAAGATGTTGAGATCCCAGGTCTCAGAAGGGGCTCCCCTCTGGATATCCAAGCTTCCTTGTCCGGTGGACCAGAGTCTTTATCTTTCACTCGAGACAAGAAATTCTCTAAGTTCCAGCCCAAGCACTCTCTCTGAAGGGGACCCTTAAGTCTCCACGTTCATCCCAGTATGCTCCCCATGAACAGAACAGCTAGGGGCGGGGGCTCTCATAGAGATCTTTTCATAAAAGAATCCTGACTATCGGTGCACCTCTTTGGCACTCTTCAACTACCCCCAATCACCCTTTGCATGCTGAAGTTGAAGCTCCAGTACTTTGGTCACCTGATTCGAACAGCCAACTCATCAGAAAAGACCCTATTTTCTGGGGAAGATTGAAGGCAGGAGGAGAAGAGGGTGGAAGAGGATGAGATGGTTGGATGATATCACTGACTCAATGGATATGAGTCTGAGCAAACTCCAGGAGATGGTGAAGGACAAGGGGGCCTGGTGTTGCAGTTCATGAGATTGCAAAGAGTCGGACAGGACTTAGTGACTGAACAACAATAAAGCATCAAGCTCCCTCCCCAGCTTTGCCCCTTACCTGTCGGTCTTCAGCACCCTCTTTCCGCTCCACCATTCTCCGTGCCTCAACCTCACTGACCTTCTCTGGCTCCCCATGCACCCCAAGCACAATCTTCCCTTTTCTATTTCCTCCACAGGGAGACTCTTCTACCTCTCCTGTCCCTTAAGTCTTTCTCATCCTTACTTCTTCCCAGGAAGCCTTCCCTGAAATCCCCACTCTCTGGAATAGGTTCAAAGTCACCTCCTCTTTTCTCTTAATGCTCCCATCTCCCACCTAGACACTCCCAGTTCATAGAATTTATTCATTAACTGCCTGTTCTTCCTAATAGTCTCTCACTTTCTACGACAATGGTTTTCAAATTGAGGTCCCCTACCACCAGGGGTACTGAGGCTTCCCCGGTGGCTCAGAGGTAAAGAATCCACCTGCAATTCAGGGGTCACAGGAGAGGCAGGTTCGATCCCTGGGTCAGGAAGTATCCCTAGAGGAGAGCATGGCAACCCACTCCAGTATTCTTGCCTGGAGAATCCTACAGACAGAGGAGTTTGGTGGGCTACAGTCCATAGGGTCGCAAAGAGTCAGACATGACTGAAGTGATTTAGCATGCATGCACACACCACCAGTGGCACCAGAATCACCAGAAAACGTCTTAGAAACATTAATAATCAGGTCACAACCCTGACCTATAAGAGGAAACACTGGGTTGGGGACCAGCTGTCTTTTTTTAAGGCGATTCTGATGGACGTTAACTTTGAGAGCTGCTGTTCTGGAGAATAAATACCATTTCTGACTTCTTCTTTTGGGAATATGGGATCACATACTTAGTGTTTAATAAGTATTTATGAAATTAACACAATAACTTTATACTAGAAGGCAGATTGAGTGACATGGTGGGTATCAAAATTTTGCAGATAATATCAAATTAATCCTAGCAAAAACCTTAAGCAGGCAATATTATTATTTCAGTATTACAGATGGGAAAAATAAGGCTCAGACCTACTTGCTTGAAGCCCTCCTGTTTGTATGATAACCAAAAATGAACAAAAAGTGTTTTTACAAATGTGGGACAGCAACCTCTACCTGGCTAATTCCACAGCTGTTTTCTCATGTTCACACCATGCTACCCTCAGACACTCACATTAAGGTGGTTTTCAACTGGGGGAACTTAAAGCAGACAAATCAACAAACATACAAGGTCTTGTCTCAGTGACCATATTTCTCATCACATTGGATCAAGATTGGGGTACTGTTATCAGTGTTTTTATAATGTATACCCTACTGGGACCTCCCCAGTGCTCTAGTGGTTTAAGTCTCCATGTTCCCAGCACAGAGTTGCTGGGTTTGATCCCTGCTCAGGGAACTGACCATTGGAAAAACCCCTGATGCTGGGAAAGACTGAGGGCAGGAGAAGGGAGTGACAGAGGATGAGATGGTTGAATAGCATCACCGACTCCATGGACATGAGTTTGAGTAAACTCTGGGCGATAGTGAAGGACAGGGAAGCCTGGTGTGCTGCAGTCCATGGGGTCTCAAAGAGTTGGAATCGGTGACTAAATATCACAACAGGGCACTAGACCCCACATGCTGTAACCAAGAGTTCGCAAGCCTCAAGCAAAGATCCCACATGCCATAGTGCAGATTGAAGTTCCCATGTGCTGCAAGTAAGACGGCTCAGCCAAATAAATAAATGAATATTTTAAAAAATTGTTATTAAAAAGTTATACTTATACTCTTCTGTACAACTGGAGTTGAAAACAATTGTTTGGATGGAGTTTTCTGTCCTGAGCTGCAATTTCTTGTTATTTCTTGTTGTCTCATCTCAGCCTGGGCTTTTGTTCCACCTCCTTGATGTCTGTAATTCACCTTGTCCCTTGACTGACAACCGACCTCAGGCATCCACTCTTGGCAATGAGGAAATCCTCCGAGCAGGCTTCAGTGTGTCTCCTAACTGCATATACCATGACTGTGGGTAAGGGGCACCCTCCCATCCCTCAGTCCCCAGGCTCTGTCTTCATCTCTTGATTAGCTTTCTGCTGGGGGAAGGGAAGCAAGCAGATGTAAACTCTCTCTCTAAAGTACTTGCAAGTAGTCAGTATTATTCTCGCAACCAGTACAGTTATGAGTCCACACTGAGAGCTCACGGATGGGGGCCATCATCCTCAGATTTGAAACATAAGCCTCAGTATGTGACAGAGCCTAGACTCCAATGCAAGTGTGTTGGTCAAAGTTGAATACTCACATTTCGTTAATGTCTCTTACAAATTACTTTTCTAATTAAGCGCCTGCTTATTAAAGATGCAATCTGTCACTGCACGGGTGATGCCCGACTACATTCCCGTTTCTTCTTTGCTTTGCCCAGATGTTGTTTACTAAGATGCGTTTCCTTAAAATTCTACTTTGCCATCCCATCCCTGAAGTAAACTAGCTGATCGTTGCCCAGCCAGGTAAAAGTGTTAGTCACTCAGTCGTGTCCAAATTTTTGCGACCCCATGAACTGTAGACTGCCAGGTTCCTCTGTCCATGGAATTCTCCAGGCAAGAGAAATGGGTGGTTCCCTCCTCTAAAGGATCTTCCCAACCCAGTGATCGAACCCAGGCCTTCTGCATTGCAACCAGATTCTTTACCACCTGAGCCACCAGTCCAGGTGGGAGGACCAGTCAATGAAGAACTACGGTTGGGGGTGGCTTGAGTTAGAAGAGCTTGCTTTTGTTGTTGTCATTGTTCTTCTGCTTTTTGCTCTTTTAGACTGAATGAGATACTTTCTATTAATTTGTAGGCTGGGAAAGATTTCTCTTTATATCAATTGTACTAAAGATGAGTGAAAAACTTCTGGCCTTTGAGATAAGGAGTTCTCCATCCCAAGGCACAAAGCTGTCAGTGTTGATGTTACTAGAAATACTCTGTTCC
Organism: Bos indicus; assembly: GCF_029378745.1. Classification (NCBI taxonomy): domain Eukaryota; kingdom Metazoa; phylum Chordata; class Mammalia; order Artiodactyla; family Bovidae; genus Bos; species Bos indicus. The sequence goes on along the minus strand of NC_091780.1, from coordinate 63,351,425 downwards.
CGAAAGTGATGGCTTATAGCTACAACCCTGTTTGCACTGGGCACACGTAGTTTGGTCATGCAGTTTTATTATGTCCAAGATGTTTATAGAACAGGAGTAATTAAAAACACTCCAAATCTCTACTGCATTTTTCTGCAGTCTATTGAAAGGGATATGAGGATGGTTCACAGACAGCTCCCAGCATGCTCCTGGATGCTCTTCCCCGGCCTGTGGTGTCTCTCTTCTTGAACACTTGTCCCTACAATAAACACACAGAAACATCTTGTCTTCCATCCTCTGTTCAAGTGGCCCTTTTTCTACCTTCCATTTTCTTTTAGATCTCTCAGTTCTTAAAATATAGATCCACTCAGGCTTCCTATCAATTGCAAAGAAATTTCCTATTTCTGTTGGTGTTGTTCAGTTGCCATCCTGTCTGACTCTTTACGACCCCATGGACTGCAACACACCAGGCCTCCCTGTTCCTCACCATCTCCCGTATATCCCCAAAGTTCCCATCTGTTGAATTGGTGATGCTGTCCAACCATCTCATCCTCTGCTGTTCCCTTCTCCTCTTGTCTTCAATCTTTCCCAGCATCAGGGTCTTTTCCGATAAGTCATCTCTTCACATCAGGTGGCCGAAGTATTGGAGCTTCAGCTTCAGCATCAGTCCTTCCAATGAGTATTCAGGGCTGATTTTTCTTAGGATTGACTGTTTTGATCTCCTTGCTGTAGGAGATTTTCTGTAGGAAGGGGGGAATTGAGGAATCTAGCTATTAGATTTTTTGCATGTGTATATTTTGAAAAGAGTGATATCTGTGACTATTTATTAGTAATATATATTCTATAAAATAATAAACAGAGAAACTGCTCATTTCACATTTACTTTATTTATTATGTGTGTTAGTTATTTAGTCATAACCGACTCTTTGCAACCTTACGGACTGTAGGTTGCCAGGCTCCTCTGCCTTTGAAATTCTCCAGGCAAGAATATTGAAGTGGGTAGCCATTCCCTTCTCCAGGGGATCTTCCTGACCCAGGGATTGAACCTAGGTCTCCTGCATTGGCAGGCTGATTCTTTACCATCTGAACCATAGTAGCTCAGACTTTCTATTATAGTAAGTACTTTATTGTTTTCATTAAACATTCCCAGCAATCTGATTAGGTCTCACTAGATCCATTTTACATTGTAGGAAACTACACTTTATGGAGGTTAATTGATTTGCCCAAAGCCACAGTGCTGGAGTTTCAAGTGAGTTAAAGCCACTATGTGTAACTGCTCTGCTAGCCTTTCAGTGGGGCACCACCTGCCCTAAATATTGTTTTGAAATTAGAGCCCTGCAAACTGAGTTTGTCTCATTTCTTCAGTGAGAAAGCAGTGAGGTGCAATGAGGTCTCAGAGTTAGTTTCCCTTGATTTGTTTTACCCGCATTTTGCAGACGCTGGGTGAATATTTTCTTTCTAAGAACCAAGCAGTATTCTTGCTTGTCAATTGAAATTGGACACTGGCAAGAAACTGGTCCACCAAGAAGATGCTGAGGTTCAAAGGTAGACCGCCCTGGGACAGGCTCTACTTTTATAAACATCACATAATGTGGCATTTCTTGGGTATCCTGTTACTTCATTTTTTCTTGCTCCAACAATCTGCTCTTTCTGAATTGGAGAATGATTTGCAAGATACCAGTAAGAGTTGGACCAACATTCTAGTCTGTCTAGTGTGTTATCTCCCACTCTGTGCCCTGGGGTTAATCACTCAGTCTCACTAATCTATGAGAGCACCGCTGCTGAATGCTGGTATTCCAACATTGCACACAGGAAGAAGGTTTCACAGAGGGTATAGAGAGGCAACAGGCTCGGCTGGAGACACGGATCCCATGGATAGAGCAGCATTTCCAGTCACTTTGTTTCCAGAAAAAAATCCAGAACTGATTCTCCACAGCTGATCAATTGGGTCATATACTACCCTTGGCTTCATCTTGAATTTCACTAGATTTTTAAGAAGGCTTCTCAACAGGCAGTAACTACCAAGCAAATGAGCAGACCAAGCTGAAAACGCAAAGAAGAAACCAAGTGGACTAAAAACTGCTCACGTGGCTTAGGGGAGACGTAGACCAAAGGCATCATCTGCAGAGTTTCCCTGATTCATGACAGCGTCAAGTTCAAGTGCAAAGGTATCTTTCCAATTGAATTCAAAGTCTAGTCAAGAAAAGAGAATTCAATCTAGGTATCTTAGAAGCATAATGTTTACTATGGGAATTAGCAACACACAAGATGGACAGTGGAGAAATGTCATCTAAGTCAAGGGGTATGCACAGCAGGGACTGCCCAGGGGAGGGGAGACCATGGAGGAAAAGGTCATCTATTGGAACCAGAACCAACAAATACACAACAACTGCTGAGATGCTCAGAGAAGTAAACTCTTGTTTCTCCCCTCTTTTCACCCTCTAGTCTCCCTGTAGACAAGTTGTCCAAGAAGCCAGAGGGCAGTCAAGTCAGGAAAACAGTACCACTTGGCTGGAGAGGGTGGTCTGAAATCACACAGGCAGTGACCATGCCTGGCCTGAAAGAGTGAATATCCCTAACAGGAATCCAAGTGTCTGAAAGAGCATAGCCAATTTTCTGCTATTTCTCTCCCTGCTCAGAAGACAGGACTGTGATGGGTAAGAAGGTTGTGATGTGGACCACTTTCCTCCCGTGATATTTCGTTAACTAGATTGTCACAATTATAGCCAGGATGCCTTTTTATTTGTGTTTGAATGGAGAGAATGTGGATGAAAACAAGATCCACTTTCTCTGGGGTTACCCTGCGAGAGGCTCTGTGCTAAATGACTCTACTGATTACTCATTAATCCTTTCAACAATCCTAGGAAGTCAGTTTTATTACCTGCATTTTCCTAATGAACAAATAAAACGAAGTTGTAAAAGGGCAGTCTACTTGCCCCAGGCCTCACAGCTTCTCTGCAGAAGGTCCAGTGAGGGTGGGAATCCACCGCTGTGTCTTAAGCACATGTACTAAAATCCTGTGTCAAGCAAACTGTTGGCAATAGCACAGAAGTGGTAGAGAGTCCCAGTGCCTGGGTTGTTTAGTGAGCACGCGAGTTTTCTCTGTTTTAGCGTGAAGTGAACTAAAAAAAGGAGGAGGGAGGGATGAAAGCAAAGAAAAATCAAAACAAACCAGGCTCTGGGTTTTGATTGGGGATAAAAGCTAATTTCAGCAGAAGGTAAAAAAGAGACCTGCTTCAAGTTCTGACTGGATGTTTGGAAACCAGAAGTAACTGTGTTTCCTGTTCAGATGTTGCCAGGTATCTATGTCCGATCCTTGGATCCCTTGCATTTCTCTGTCCATAGTCTCCTGCGAGCTATGTGCCCCCTTTCTCTTCCTTGGGAACCGGGTTTCTCTCCTGGAACATCTCTCAACCCCTTGTCTATTGTAGAGAACAAAGCGACACAGAGACAGCGATGAATATATCACAAAGTCAAAGGCATAATCACTGAAACCAAATGGAAAGAAATTCACAAAATGACAGTTCGTGTGAGGCACCCAAGTTGCTCAGGTTGGTTTCTCAGAGTATCTGAGTAGCTCCTGCTACAAATGGTTGTGCAGGAGCAAAGACTTCTTTCTGAATTATCCCCGTGCAGGGAGCTGGGCTGGGAGGCAACTGAAGGGCAGCCAGGGACCAAAGCTCAGGGCCTTGCCTCTGCCTCTGACCCTGCCTGGAGGGGGCTGCAGAGGGGGCGCATTCATCTTTTGATACTCTTTCATTTTCAAAATACATTCCTGAGGCAGCCGGGGCTCTTTAAAGAGTATGACTGAGTTGGTTCTTTGAGAGGCAGGCGGTGGCAGATGGGTAAGTGTGAAAATGTGATCTCTCTGGGATCTCACACCACGGAACACACACCAGACACCACTGGAATCACAGCTTTCAGGGGAGAGGGCTCGATTTATGGCCAAAGTGCTGTGCCTAGCATTTGGCTTTTGGAACACAATGAACAAGGATATCCAAAGGATAGGAGGTAGAGCCTCCTTTGCCAGATCCTCCTACAACCCAACTCATTTATATTATCTTGAAAGATATAGGCAGCTGACCAATTTGTTTCTGTTCATTGTTTCTGCCTGCAACAGTATTTGGATTCATAATGTTGACAGGGATATGAAGGTCCTTTCTTCCCCTCACAATGATATCTGTAATTGACATCCAGCTTAGCCACCCTGGTACCAACAAAACCAGATAAAGAAACAAACACAAGCAAAGCCAACTTGATTGAAGATGCACACTGATTTAAAGATCATTAATACAGCATTCATTTCCACAAATATTAATAAGTGCAGACCATGTGCCAGGCAATATTCTGAACCTGGAGGAAATACATAGGAGGTACACCTTCTCTTCAAAGAGAGCTGAGCTAACAGAGAGAATCCTGGTGTTGACTCTGGATTTCCTTAAGTGCACGGAGGTGCTCAGAGTGGTCTGGAGCCCTCAGAGCCCTGCCTGAAGTGTCTTTGCCTTTCTCCAACTGCTAACCCAGTCCCTAGCCCCAGGGGAGCCCTGTTCATAGGGTATGAAAAGGAACTGACCACTGTCAAAGAAGGTGATGTTTAAGCTGGGTCTTGAAGGGCGAACGGAAGTTTGCCAACCAGTAAATGATGAGAGCACCGGGAGGCGGGAAGTAGAATTGCAAAGATTAGGAAGGTGGAACATGGAGGGGAAAGACTGATGCTGAAACTGAAGCTCTGATGCTTTGGCCACCTGATGCAAAGAGCTGACTCATTGGAAAAGACTCTGATGCTGGGAAAGATTGAGGGCAGGAGGAGAAGAGGGTGGCAGAGGATGAGATGTTTAGATAGCATCACTGACTCAATGGACACAAGTTTGAGAAAACTCCAGGAGATAGTGAAGGACGGGGGAGCCTGGTGTGCTGCAGTCCATGGGGTCGCAAAGAGTCAGACACAACTGAGCGACTGAACAACAGCACGGAAGGGAGGGGAGCTTCCATGTGTGCCTTAGTCCCTCGGGGCTGCTGTAACAGACCCCACAGACTCTTACTTATCATGGTTCTGGAGGCTGGAAGCCCAGGATCAGGGTGTCAGCATGGATAGGTGCTGGTGGAGCCCTCTTCTAAGCAGCACCCAGAGCTTCTCCTTGCACCTTCACTTGGGCAAGGAATCTCCCAAGGCCCTTACAGCCATCATTGGACCCCACACAAAAGTAAAAACTACAGAAAGCATGTTTCAGACTGTCAGCTTTTCTGGATTATTCACTGCTTTTAAAAATAATAGTTACTATATATATATATATTTTTTTAATTTTATTTTATTTTTATACTTTACATAATTGTATTAGTTTTGCCAAATATCAAAATGAATCCATCACAGGTATACATGTGCTCCCCATCCTGAACCCTCCTCCCTCCTCCCTCCCCATACCATCCCTCTGGGTCGTCCCAGTGCACCAGCCCCAAGCATCCAGTATCGTGCATCGAACCTGGACTGGCGACTCGTTTCATACATGATATTTTACATGTTTCAATGCCATTCTCCCAAATCTTCCCACCCTCTCCCTCTCCCACAGAGTCCATAAGACTGTTCCATACATCAGTGTCTCTTTTGCTGTCTCGTACACAGGGTTATTGTTATCATCTTTCTAAATTCCATATATATGCGTTAGTATACTGTATTGGTGTTTTTCCTTCTGGCTTACTTCACTCTGTATAATAGGCTCCAGTTTCATCCACCTCATTAGAACTGATTCAAATGAATTCTTTTTAATGGCTGAGTAATACTCCATTGTGTATATGTACCACCGCTTTCTTATCCATTCATCTGCTGATGGACATCTAGGTTGCTTCCATGTCCTGGCTATTATAAACAGTGCTGCGATGAACATTGGGGTACACGTGTCTCTTTCCCTTCTGATTTCCTCAGTGTGTATGCCCAGCAGTGGGATTGCTGGATCATAAGGCAGTTCTATTTCCAGTTTTTTAAGGAATCTCCACACTGTTCTCCATAGTGGCTGCATTAGTTTGCATTCCCACCAACAGTGTAAGAGGGTTCCCTTTTCTCCACACCCTCTCCAGCATTTATTATTTGTAGACTTTTGGATTGCAGCCATTCTGACTGGTGTGAAATGGTACCTCATAGTGGTCTTGATTTGCATTTCTCTGATAATGAGTGATGTTGAGCATCTTTTCATGTGTTTGTTAGCCATCTGTATGTCTTCTTTGGAGAAATGTCTATTTAGTTCTTTGGCCCATTTTTTGATTGGGTCATTTATTTTTCTGGAGTTGAGCTGTAGGAGTTGCTTGTATATTTTTGAGATTAGTTGTTTGTCAGTTGCTTCATTTGCTATTATTTTCTCCCATTCTGAAGGCTGTCTTTTCACCTTGCTGATAGCTTCCTTTGATGTGCAGAAGCTTTTAAGGTTAATTAGGTCCCATTTGTTTATTTTTGCTTTTATTTCCAATATTCTGGGAGGTGGGTCATAGAGGATCCTGCTGTGATGTATGTCAGAGAGTGTTTTGCCTATGATCTCCTCTACGAGTTTTATAGTTTCTGGTCTTACGTTTAGATCTTTAATCCATTTTGAGTTTATTTTTGTGTATGGTGTTAGAAAGTTGTCTAGTTTCATTCTTTTACAAGTGGTTGACCAGATTTCCCAGCACCACTTGTTAAAGAGATTGTCTTTAATCCATTGTATATTCTTGCCTCCTTTGTCAAAGATAAGGTGTCCATAAGTGTGTGGATTTATCTCTGGGCTTTCTATTTTGTTCCATTGATCTATATTTCTGTCTTTGTGCCAGTACCATACTGTCTTGATAACTGTGTCTTTGTAGTACAGCCTGAAGTCAGGTAGGTTGATTCCTCCAGTTCCATTCTTCTTTCTCAAGATCGCTTTGGCTATTCGAGGTTTTTTGTATTTCCATACAAATTATGAAATTATTTGTTCTAGCTCTGTGAAGAATACTGTTGGTAGCTTGATAGGGAATAGTTACTATATATTTTTAAGTTTTTCTCTAAGCTGTTGTTTAGTCATGAAGTCGTGTCTGACTCTTTGTGACCCAGTGGACTGCAGCCTGCCAGGCTCCTCTGTCCATGGGATTTCCCAAGCAAGGATATTGGAGTGCATTGCCACTTTCTTCTCCAGGAGAGCTTCTCAAGCCAGGGATTGAACCCACATCTCCTGCACTGGCAGGCAGATTTTAATTTTTTACCACTGAGTCACCTGGGAAGCCATTTCTCTAAGTTATTCATATCCTTATGTATTTATATAAGGGTATCCTTGCTGCTGCTGCTGCTGCTGCTAAGTCGCTTCAGTTGTGTCTGACTCTGTGTGACCCCATAGACGGCAGCCCACCAGGCTCCCCCATCCCTGGGATTCTCCAGGCAAGAACACTGGAGTGGGTTGCCATTTCCTTCTCCAATGCATGAAAGTGAAAAGTGAAAGTGAAGTCGCTCAGTCGTGTCCGACTCTTCGTGACCCCATGGACTGCATCCCACCAGGCTCCTCTGTCCATGACATCCTTCTATATGACAAAACCACTTCTAGTATTTTTAACACCAGTTTCTTTAGGACATTTTAACACTCTGATAATTGTTTGCTTGAGTTTTAAACTCAGTTTGGCAATTTTTAAAAATAATACAGTTAAAATTCAAATTATTCTTTATCCTTGTGACCAGATCGTTGGTGAGCATCATTTTCCCACTTGAGCCCTGAGTAAACAGAGTATAGGAAATCTGCCCAAGTTCATGAATAAAAGCAGCAAAGAGAAACACTGACCTGAACCCTGTCCTTCCATTCGTCCTGATGTCCTGCCAGAGTTTGAAGCTGGAGCAATATAAAATATCATGGTGAAGCAAATAAAGATATTATTGCTATAATAACAACAACAAAAAGAAAATGAAATGAACTGGTTCAAAATGAATAAGCAAGATGCCTACTAACCCTTAACCAGCTTATTTCCAGAGGTTTTATGTTGACCGTTCCCTCACCTGCACACCTGCCCCTAAAACCAGAAGGGAATAGAGTCAGTTCTTATCTCAGCTTCCTGTCCGCCCCATGCTGCTTCCAGAAGGTGGACCGAGAATCTGGGGAGCTGATCTCCAGCATGATTTCGGCAGCCATCACTGATCCCTGCTACAGCTGCTTCCATACTTTCTGAAGGGTTAACTCCTGTCGGAATGAGAGAGCGCAGATGACCACAGAAATCGAACTCTCCAGACTCGGGCTGAAGTTGAGTTCCTGAAGCATGAGTCATCCAGGAACAATGAATAATGAAAATGGCTAATTTATAACTGGGCACATCCAAGCAAAGGGTGCATGCGTGTGGAAGGAATGGGTAATGATAATTTTCCTCATTAACAATAGAACTGACTTGAGTGATTAATCTGCCACACAAATGTGTTAGGATCATAAAAGCCACCATGCTGGACACTGGGGGACAGGTTGGGGCGGCCACCTGTGCCTAACCATCAGCCTGGGACATTGACTGGCATTTCCCTCTCCATCAGCATCTCCTGGCCACTCAGAATTCCTGAGTTTCCCTCCTGACACCAGCTGGCTGGTGCCTGGGCCCTAAATAAGTGACTCTCTACCTCTTTACTATTCTTCTTTCTTTTCTCTCCTTTCCTTTCTGTTTAACCTTTGATGTTTACGCATCTCTCACTCATCTCTCTGCCTCTCCCCCATCTTTTGTTTATATTCTGTCTCTGCTTCCGCAACATCTCAGATTTCCATCCCTGACTCCCCCATTTGCCTGTCTTCATGGCCTCTCTTCATGGCCTCTCAGCTTCTCCCCTCTTGCATTTCTTTTCACCTCCTTCTCTTGCCCTTTCTCCTTCCTACATTAGCCTTAGTTGGCACCCTTGGCATAAAATCAAGCCTCAGAGCATTAAAAGTGGAAGGACCTTCAGGGCACAGCTTTTCAAACTTTAACATGAACATGAACATTGTTGAACAGGATGTTGTTAAAGAGCAGGCTCTGCTCTGGCAGATCTCAGCTGGGACCTGGGATTCTGCAGTTCTCAGAAGATCTCATGTAATTCTGATGCTACAAGTCCCAGGTAGCTGACACTCTGAGGACCAAGGATTTCCAGAAGCTCTATGTCAAGTGCTTCACTGAACAGAGAAGGAGACCAAGCCCTAAATGGGGAGAGACTTGTCCAGAGCTTGGATGTTGGATGAGCAGCTGGCAGGATGGGAACTCAATTAATCTCAGGGCCTTCTGTCTTTACCTGAGTCAGTGAGACCGAAAATATCCCCTTCTTTTTCTGATAGAAGAAGATAGAAGAAGAAGCTGGCTGATCCTTGATGTGTATTGGTTTTCATATCTACAGTTTAGGGTGGAGAAAACTCTATCTTCCATTTTGAGGCAAGGTTTATGGCTTCAAAGAACAGATGTCTTGGACTCAGTTCTGGGTTTGAATCTCAGCACTGATACATGTCATCTCTTTCCAATTGATAAGTCATCTAATGTTTTGGGGCCTCAGGTTACATTTACATATAAAATTGGCATTTACTTTGGGTGATTTTGAGAATAGTCTTCCCAGGTGGCTCAGTGGTAAAGAACTCGCTATACCATTTGCTAAATGTGGGAAACACGGGTTTGATCCCTGGGTTGGAAATATTCCTTGAAGAAGGAAATGGCAACCCACTCCAGTATTCTTGCCTGGAGAATTCCATGGACAGGGGAGCCTGGCAGGCTACAGTCCATGGGCTCGCAAAAGAGTCACACATGACTGAGCGACTAAACAATAGCAATTTTGAGAATGAAACTGTGAGTGATGTGCATAAGGTGTCCAGCTCAGAGCTGGCACTCACTAAAGTCATGCTCGTCTCAGCCCGCTCCATCTTTACCCTCGAGTTTCAGACTAATAGTTCTCATTTTCAGTGTGAGCACCTGTCTTTCAGACAGAAACATGAGTTGAGCAGTGTGCCATCCACCCCGTCCTGTTCTGAATGCCTGGTGTGCATTCAGCCTTTCATGAGTCATCAGTAGATGAGGAGCAGGAGAACCTTCTCAAATTAGGGCTTTGGGGTACAACAGACTAGTATTTAAGTCTCCAGCTCCCCGAGTGGGGATCTTCAGGCCATGACCCACCACCCAGTAGATCCAAGGCAGCTTCCGACCATGGTTTCTTATCATCACCTTTTCCCAAGAGCCAAATGTGATGGCCACACCTTCCCTCCATCCACATCCTGGGCTGCACACTGTAGCTCAGCTACAACCACATAGGGAGCAAAAACCCAAAGATACATTCACAGGGGAGTATAAAATGCTTTCCTTTGATACCCTCCATATGAATGGAAATGAACAATCCTGGTCTCCGTGTTTCATACTGTTCATGGGACTCTCAAGGCAAGAATACTGAAGTGGTTTGCCATTCCATTCTCCAGTGGACCACATTTTGTCAGAACTCTCCACCTTACCCATCTGTCTTGGGTGGCCCTACACGGCATGACTCATAGTTTCACTGAGTTAGACAAGGCTGTGGTCCATGTGATCAGATTGGTAAGTTTTCTGTGATTGTGGTTTTCATTCTGTCTGCCCCCAGATGGGTAAGGTTAAGAGGCTTTTGGAAGCTTCCTTATGGGAGAGACTGACTGAGGGGGAAACTGGGTCTTGTTCTGATGAGTGGGGCCATGCTCAGGGGAGTAAATCTTTTATCCAACTTTCTGTTAATGGGCAGGGTTGTGTTCCCTCCCTGTTATTTGACCTGAGGCCAAATGATGGTGGAGGTAATGAAGATAATGGCTACTGCATTGCTACACTCAGTGCCCCCAACCCTGCAGCAGGCCACCACCGACTCCACGCCTCCGCTAGAGACTCCTGGACACTCACAGGCAAGTCAGGATCAGTCTCTTGTGGGGTCACTGATCCTTTCTCCTGGGTCCTGGTGCACACAAGGTTTTGTTTGTGCCCTTCAAGAGTCTATTTTCAAGTCCTGTGTAAGTTCTGGTGGCTGTATGGTGGGGTCAATGGCGACCTCCTCCAAGAGGGCTTATGCCATGCCCAGGTCTACAGCAAGGAGATCCAACCAGTCCATCCTAAAGGAAATCAGTCCTGAATATTCATTGGAAGGACTGATGTTTAAGCTGAAACTCCAATAATTTGGCCACCTGATGTGAAAAACTGACTCATTTGAAAAGACCCTGATACTGGGAAAGATTGAAGGCAGGAAGGAAAGGGGACTACAGAGGATGAGATGGTTGGATGGCATCACTGACTCAATGGACGTGAGTTTGAGTAAACTCCAGGAGTTGGTGATGGACAGGGAAGCCTGGTGTGCTGCAGTCCATGGGGTCTTAAAGAGTGGGACACGACTGAGCGACTGAACTGAACTGGTCTCTGTTATTAATTTTGCTGTTGTTACAAACAGATTTCAATTTCACTCTTTTTCACCACCTCTCTGTTTTTTCCTTTCCTTTTTTTCCCCCCCAATCAATGCAAGTTTGACTTCCTCAGGACAAATAACTTGTTCCTTTTAGTCTAACTCCTACAGTGCCAGATGACATCAGCCAATTAAGAAAACTGAGAGACTGTTGGCAGTTTTTAGGGTTTCCAGGGGGAAGGAAGGTAGATGTTTTATTTTTATGCTCAAACTTAAAAGTCACAGGGGCTTTGAGTCTGAGGGTCTTTGGTCCCTCTCAACAGAGCACAGTATCTCACAGTGCCATTTCCCCAGGGCGACCTGGGGAAGATTTTTCTTGAACAGCCTGAAAACCAGAGTGAGTGAGGCTGAAAGATCCTGCAAAACATCAACTGAGCTTTATTCTGGGCTTTATTCTGGGTTCAGACTGGCTGTGTTGTTTGTTGGAAGTGTGACACAAGGAAGTCATTTTTCCCTTCAAGTTTCACTGTCCTCAAATGAAAAGTGGAGTTGACAATCCTTGTCTCCCGACATACAGTAAGTCCCCTCCATACAAGCTTTCAAGTTGCAAACTTTCAAAGATGTGAATGGGTGTTCGCATGTCCGATCACGCAAGTTAGTTCATGTGTCTGGTGTACATTGTCACATGTGTGCATCTTCTACAAGAGGTTGTGCTTTTGTGTACTTTGCTGTACAGACTGTATAGAGTACAGTAGTATGATATTTTTAAGCCCAGGATGTCCTGAAGCAAGCACAAAAGTAGAGCTGATATAACTGGTACAACTGAGCTTTTCAAGAAATGTGTGTGTGTGTGTGTGTGTGTGTGTGTGTGTGTGTGTGTTTGTGCGCATGCTCAGTCATGTCTGACTCTTTTGCGACCGCCTGGATTGTAGCCCACCAGGCACCTCCGTCCATGGAATTTTACTGGCAGGAGTACTAGGGTGGGTTGCCATTGCCTACTCCAGGGGATCTTCCTGATCAAACATAGGTCTCTTGCATCTCCTGCCTTGGCAGGCGGATTCTTTGCCACTATGCCACCTGGGAAGCCCCCACTTTTCAAGGTACTGTAGTATAAAATTAAAAGTGCTTTCTTTATTTTTCCAAATCTATTATTTGTGTGAAAAGCATTATAGCATTATTACAATACAGTACTTTATAGCCGATTGTGTTAGTTGGGTACCTAGGCCAACTTTGTTGGACTTAGGAACAAATGAGCCGTATGAATGTGCTCTCAGAATGGAACTCATTCGTATGGAGGGGACTTACCATAGTTTCAAGGGTGATTGGACTGTGTGTGTTTCTCATGCCTAACACAGTGTCTGGCGGAGAGAGACACGTTCTTCATGCCTACATGCTTCCTGCAGCCCCTGCTTCTGTGTCCTCATGGCGTCTTTTCTGAGCTCAGGGAGAGCAGGCTTGTACACATGACCCTGATCTATGACTCGCACCAAGAAAACTCCTGCCCAAATGATTTTAGTGTATGTGTGTGTGGTTTTTGTTGCTTTTGCTTTGTTGTTTTATTTTTATGACATCTACCATATAGCTGAATATGTTTACATTCTGATTTCAGAAAGCAGGAAAGGTAAGATGTTCACTTAAATTTAATTACAGGCCACAGAGTATGATTAAAACAGATGGTTTTTGAAAATTATGTTGTATGCGGTTTTTTCCTTTCCTTTTTTTTTTAAAAGAAAAATCAACAATATAATTTTGCTGGCTTTCTTTTCCTGAGTCTCTTCTCTGCACTTGGATTTCTTTCTCTCTCCTCTTCTTTGAATTCCTTTCTGCCTTCCTTTCTTATTTTCTAAAAGGTTCTGGATTGTTGCCAGTTATTATTATAAGCTGAATGCTTTGGCTTTGAGCCAAGATGTTGATAGTTAAGCATGAAGCCAGAATGGATAGTTTCTCTCCTGTCTTCTCCTCACATACTGTGCCCCTCTGCAGCTGATGGGAGGGGGAGTGTGCAAGCTCTTCTGCCCTCCAGATTTTGCAAATGTGCTCTGGTCTCTGATCCTTGGGAAAGCAGGGTCATATTAGGGATACAAGATCACTGTAAAAATTTAGTGCAAAGATTTTTAGGGTAATTTCTTATCTATTAGTTATTTGGGGAATTAAGTTAACTATCATAATTGGGGTCTGACAGAGGTGTAAGGCTTATTCTTGGTGTGTAGTGGTTTCAACATGGAATATATTACCTGAAGACTGATCAGTTTCAGGAGAAAGGGAAACAGAGATGTTAGCGGAAAAAAAAAAAAAAAAAATCACCAATCTTTGCACTCACTGAAAATGTTACACCCTCATGTTCAGAGAGAGGAGCTGTCAAAACAAAAATTCCAAGAAGTGGGTAGGAGTTTCCTATGGCTTCTGTAGTAAGTTACCACACCTTCAGTGGTTCCAAGCAACATGTGTTTATTATTATTTACTATATAATATACTTCTTATCTTATTATCTGAAAGTCAGAATTCCTGAAATCAAGGCATCAGCACTTCATCCCTTCTGGGAAAGTTTAGGGAGAATGTGTCTCTTGTCCCTTCCAGCTTCTAGAGATTACCTGCATTCCTTGGCTTGTGGCCCCTCACAGCAATGATATTACTCTGGCCACCTCCACATCACACCTATCCCTCTGCTTCCTTGCTCATACCACCTGGTTCTTCCTCTAACTCCCCTGCTTCCCTTCTTATAAGAACTGTTGTCACTAAATTGGGCTTACTTAGAAAATTCAGAATCCTCTCTTAATTCTTAATCTTCTTAATTTAATCTCAAGGTTTCTTCCTCTAACTCCCCTGCTTCCCTTCTTATAAAAACTGTTGTCACTAAATTGGGCTTACTTAGAAAATTCAGAATCCTCTCTTAATTCTTAATCTTCTTAATTTAATCTCAAGGTTCTTAATTTAATCTGAACTGCAAAGTCCCCTTTGCCATGTCAAGTACCATATTCCCAGATTCCCAGGTTTAGGAATGTGAACCTCTTTGAGGAGGGATACCATTCTGTTTACCTGGGGGGAGAGGGGTGGGTTTCCTGCTTCTCCCCTTCCTCTGATAAGTCCTGGAAGGCCCAGAAGGCCCAGAATGTGAAATCCCAGATGGCTACTGTCCTGGAGAAGTCATTCTATCCTTAAATTTAGTTGAAAGGCAACCCGGTGGACGTTCAGGGTTTGGTTTTTCCACTTCACACTCTATTGTTGTAGTCTAGGCCTTAAATCTGCCCACGGAAACCAAGGCACAAGTGTCAGGACCTGGAGGAGCGCACCTCACCCCCATCCTCAGCTGCGCAAGTCGGGGGGATATCTTCCTCCTCCATGCTCACTTTCCCTCCCCTCTGTCTCCCCAGTATCAGCTCCTTCTGAACCCATGCACATTGATGCTGACACTGGAATGACCAGGCACGCTCCATGCAAACCTCCGGAATGACCTTAAGCCAAAAAATACAAATACCTAGAGACTGATTCCAAACTACACCTGGGCATCTTGAGATTTGCTCTTCCCCATGACACTGTTGTAGTCACTGTTCAGTCACTAAGTCCTGCCCAACTTTTTCTGACCCCGTGGATTGTAGCATGCCAAGCTTGTTTGTCCTTCACTATCTCCCAGAGATAGTGTGTTCAGTTCAGTTGCTTAGTTGTGTCTGACTATTTGCACCCCCTTGGACTGCAGAACGGAGAAGGCAATGGCACCCTACTCCAGTACTGTTGCCTGGAAAATCCCATGGATGGAGGAGCCTGGTAGGCTGCAGTCCATGGGGTTGCTAAGAGTTGGACAACGACTGAGTGACTTCATTTTCATTTTCCACTTTCATACATTGGAGAAGGAAATGGCAACCCACTCCAGTGTTCTTGCCTGGAGAATCCCATGGATGGAGAAGCTTGGTAGGCTGCAGTCCGTGGGGTCGCACAGAGTCAGACACAACTGAAGTGACTTAGCAGCAGCAGGACTGCAGAACACCAGGCTTCCCTGCCCTTCACCAACTCCCAGAGCTTGCTCAAACTCATGTTCATCAAGTTGGTGATGCCATCCAACCATCTCATCCTCTGTCATCCCCTTCTCCTCCCACCTTCAATCCTTCCCTGCATCAGGGTCTTTTCCAATGAGTCAGTTCTTCACATCAGGTTGCCAAAGGAGTTTCAGCTTCAGCATCATCAGTCCTTGAATGAATATTCAGGACTGATTTCCTTTAGGATGGACTAGTTGGATCTCCTTGCAGTCCAAGGGACTCTCAAGAGTCTTCTCCAACACCACAGTTCAAAAGCATCAATCCTTCTGTGCTCAGTTTTCTTTATAGTCCAACTCTCACATCCACACATGACTACTGGAAAAACCATAGCTTTGACTAGACAGACCTTTGTTGGCAAAGTAATGTTTCAGCTTTTTAATATGCTGTCTACTTTAGTCATAGCTTTTCTTCCAAGGAGCTTGCTCAAATGCATATCCATTGAGTCAGTGATGCTATTTAACCATCTCATCCTCTGCTGCCCCCTTCTCCTTTTGTCTTCAGTTTTTTCTAGCATCAGGGTCTTCTCCAATGAGTTGGCTCTTCACATCAGGTGGCCAAAGTATTAGAGCTTCAGCTTCAGCATCAGTCCTTCCAGTGAACATTCAGAGTTGATTTCCTTAAAGATCAACTGGTTCAATCTCCTTGCTGTCAAAGGGATTCACAAGATTCTTCTCCAGGACCACAGTTCAAAAGCATCAGTTCTTTGGTGTTCAGCTTTCTTTATGGTCCAACTCTCACATTTGTACATGACTCCTGGAAAAATTGTACCATTGACTGTGGACTTCTGTCAGGAAAGTGATGTCTCTGCTTTTTATTACATTGTATAGATTTGTCATAGCTTTCCTTCCAAGGAGTAAGTATCTTTTAATTTCATGACTGCAATCACCATCTGCAGTGATTTTGGACCCCAAGAAAATAAAATCCCCATAACACACCAGCAGGCTAAAAGAAAAGAAAAGTGGAAGAGTCCTCAAAACTCAACCTTTGCCACATTCTTTCTTCCCTTGCTGTTGTGTTAATGATTTCCACAGAGATCATATCCTTATACTCTGCTCCTTTTAGTAGATGATTTTACAAAAGTGTAAAAAGAAATTGTTTAAAAATCATATAGAGAAATCCAGAACATTACACATACAGGGCATTCATATTTTAACCTGGTTCAAAGCATGTGACACAATCTCAATCATCCTGGATGTTTAAGCAGCATTTTATTAAAAAGTGAGCAAGTTAATACATCAGCAACTCAAAGAAAAGACAATAAAATCAGGGTTTAAAGAAGAAGAAGAAGAAAAAGAAGAAGAAAAGTAACACTCGGTCTTGCCAGAGATGAAAGAGTTAGATCCCCAAGGTTAAGAAATAGAGAACATGTAGAAATGTGTTTGTTTCTTATATAAACTCGATATTATGCCTTTGCAATAACCTTTGCTCAATGCAGATATTAAAACTTCATGGCTTGAATGTGTTTTTGTACAACTGAATAAACAAAAGAATATTATTTATAATACTCCCCAGAGGAAAGGCTTAATATCTCTTCATTATTAAGGATATGTGACTTAAATTATTTTTCAGGTCTCCAGATGAACAAGATTGCTGGTTTTGCTGACATTCATGGGTGTTAGAATATGACACTGAAGTGATAGCTGACTCTTGGAGAGAAAACAGCAGCTTTTTGTTTTTTTTTCCTGAAAATTTGCTTTTGTGGTAAGAAAAATTCAGTGATCATTTTGTGGCATTTTTGTTTGCTGTGACTTTAAAGTGACCAAAGGAATGAAGGAGGCTGTCCTTAAAGGGAACACAAGAGGCAGAACTGGGGTTCTTTGCCCAGCACTGAAGGAGGAAGAACAAAGCTGGACAGGCGAGTGACTCCAGAAAGGACAGGAGGGTATGCCCCGTGGGTGCTGGCTTGGAGTTAAGAACTGGCACATGGTAAGATGGACCCTTTCAACCTGATACACTGAACTGACCATTTGGGTATTAATTAAACTCACAGTTCCTCAGCTCTTACAGGGAGAATTGGGAGCTAAGATTAAAGCCTTATAATTTGTCAATTGCTCATGATTGATGTAAAACTATTCAATATAATCCATTACAAAAGCACACACTTGATCCCCAACATGTAGAATCCGTACTTCAGATATTTTCAAGTCTTAAAGGGGGAGATGCATTCCAAGTTATTTTTGTTGTCAAGAAGTCCCAGGAGAACACATTTCAGGCTCCTGTTGAGTTTGGATCAGCTCTCCACCCGCACTCAGAGCTTCTGCGTGTCTTTGTGCATACACAAAATCTCTTCTAAGGATCTCTAATATTAAATCTTTTAATTGAGGTAAGGGTCCTCATTCCTACTTTTTTTTCTTTTTTAAAATGATTTTAAAGTTGCATATTTTTGTTGTTGATTGTTGTTGTTGTTCAGTTGCCCAGTTGTGCCCGACTCTTTTCAACCCTATGGCCTGCCTCGTGCCAAGATCCCCTCCTGGTCACTGCCTTGCCATGGTGAAGGGGCTTGTGTAACTCAGTGAAATTATGAGCCACGTTGTACAGGACCACCCAAGATGGATGGGTCATAACAGAGACTTCTGACAAAACGTGGTCCACTGGAGAAGGGAATGGCAAACCAACCACCCCAGGATACTTCCCGTGAGAACCTCATGAACTGTATGAGAGGCATACTTTATTCATTTATTTATTCACCTAGTTGCGTGGCAGGTAGGACTCTAGTTCCCCAACCAAGGACTGAACCTGCGTACCCACAGTGGAGCTGTAGGGCCCCGATCGCTGGACCACCAGGGAAGTCCCCCTCATTCCTGTTCTTAATACCACCTTTTCTTCACATGCCTCTGTTGTCATCTTCTTACCTAAGTCCACAAATTTATCAGCCTTTGGTCTTTCCTCAAAGCCTTCTTTTACTAACAAAGAAGGAAGAATGGACACTGCACTTGGAAATGGAGAAGGCAATGGCACCCCACCCCAGTACTCTTGCCTGGAAAATCCCATGGACAGAGGAGCCTGGTAGGCTGCAGTCCAAGGGGTCGCAAAGAGTCGGACACGACTGAGCAACTTCACTTTCACTTTTCACTTTCATGCATTGGAGAAGGAAATGGCAACCCACTCCAGTGTTCTTGCCTGGAGAATCCCAGGGACGGGGGAGCCTGGTGGGTTGCCGTCTATGGGGTCGCACAGAGTCGGACACGACTGAAGCGACTTAGCAGCAGCAGCAGCAGCAGCAGCACTTGGAATAAAGACATCCGTGTTCTAAATACAAGTCTCATTGCCTTTCTCTTGAGCCTGGCCTTGCCCTTTGTGTAAATGACATCAGATTAGATCACACTCCAGGGTCCACTTCTTACTATCCTCCCATCATCTTCCTACATGGAGAAATTCTGAAAAAATTGCTTGCTTATTTCTAGAATTTCTTATCCAAACTTTTCAATAACTGAATCTTTCCTATCACTTTTTGTGGGGGGAAAAAATAAAACATCTTTCTTGGCAATCAAGAAAATTATCTCAAAGACATCCCTAATTATTTCTTTGCCCTCCTGTTGGGATGACAACTGTTGGGAGAGAAAACAGACTATTGTATGGATCATATCAGATGATCTGAATTTGCTTATTTCTCCTTTATAACTTGGAGCAGGTTTTACAGGGATCTTTACAAATTGAATTTTTTTCCTCTCAAAATGGAGACGTAGTGCTTGCCCTGACCTACTTCCGAGTAATTTTTGGAAGATCTAAAAGGAGGATGTGTGTCAAAAGAATTTGCCGTCCAGAGACACGTATATAACAGTAGCCGTATCTGTTAAGTACCTCGACTATCCGTCTGTTGGAAGCCACACATATGACCATACTGTCCCCTGGACCCCATCCCCTCCATAATGCTTAGATATTTTGTTTCACGTCTTTCCCCATCTAACAAGAAGCCTGTTCCCCGGCCAAGCAGCCATATTATGATCTTGGTTTATGTCATCCTCTTGCAGACATCAGAGACCTTCATGTTCTTTTCTTTCTGCCTAGAGTATCTCTTCTCATTATTTCCATTGGATTAAATATTGTGTTTCTGTTAGTGGTGTAGTTTGTAAGCAGACAGCCCTCCACCCCGACATCTTTTTATTTAAACAAAACAACAATGAGAAGACGAGACAGAAACAGTTGAATTCTCTTGGTCCCTTTCACTAATCTCATTCTTTTTTCCTCCCCAGCAATAAAAACACTCTTTTTCAACTTGGCAAATATTAGTCTCTTGAGTAGTTTTTATAAGTACATGTGCATATTGCCATAAAATATATTGTATTGCTAAGCATGTTTTAACAATACAACATATTACATATGTTAAATATATAATATGTCTATTATGCTATCATAATATTGTGCTATCTAAAATATTTTTTTTTTAATCCACCAAGGGTGTACACATGTTCCCAATCCTGAACCCCCTCCTACCTCCCTCCCCATACCATCCCTCAGGATCATCCCAGATTCATGTTGATGTATGGCAAAACCAATACAATATTGTAAAGTAATTTGCCTCTAATTAAAATAAATAAATTTAAATAAGATAAAATAAAATAAAAAATTTTTTGCAATTTTTCATTGAATATAAAACCAGAATCTCTTACTAAGACCACAGGATCAAAAGGAGTCAAAAGCAATTTTTTTTCTATAATATATTTGGCAGCAAAGTCTAACTTAACCTGAACCCATTATGTGGTAAAATACGACCAGAATTGACATGAGGCTATTTATGGCCTTGATTTATTCTACTTTATTTTTTTAAATATTTTTTTTCTGTATAAATACTGATATTCTTGGTTTTATACTGTTGGCCCAGGTTTGGGAGGGGGGCGGTGTTACCAAAATATAAATATGTGCCTCTCTGAAATGAAAACAAAAAAAGAATTCTGAAACACACCACATCTGGCCCCCCAAGGTTTTAGAAAAGGGATTTGGACGAGTACGTTTTTGAAATCAATCCATGTTGATTCACAAAGCTCTAGTGCATTAATTTTAACTGCTTTAACAGCTTGGTAATATTACATTGTATGATATGATTCAACTTATTTATTCAGCCTCCGGTTGATAGACATTTAGGGTATTTCCAATTTTGCACAATTTCATACAATGCTGCAATATGACTCTGGTACATGAATCCTTGTGCAATGAAGAGAAATTTTCTAAAAGTACAAGTGATGATGCACAGGGTATATGCTTTTCTACTTTTATTAGCTATTGCCAAATTGCTCTCCAAAATGGCTGTTCCAACATAGACATGAGCTGTTAGGGCATGAAAGATTCCTTTGTTTCACATTCTGGCAAACATTTGAGATCTATGGTCTAGGAAATGATCATATGTGTATTCTCCATACAGGCTCAAAATGAACATTTCATCTCCAGTTTAGATGGTACAAGGTTCTGTATGTTTCATTACATCACACTCAGCAATTATGTTATTTATTTATTTATTTATTTATTTTTGTCTGGAGCCTGAGCCTCGGGATGGGGTGGGAGTGGGACCACCTTCCTCAAGCTCTCCATGGGAGGGCCAGTCTGGTCTTGAGTCCGCTTCTCTCTGAGCCCAAGGAAGCAATGTCCACTCTACATAGAATTTAGATACAAATCAAGCCAAAGATAAAAATCAAGCCATTGACATAACTGTGTCCTGAGAATAGACGAGCCAATATTTGCCCATATTTAGAAAATAATTGTTTTTAATTGAAGTATAGTTGATTCACAGTATTGTTTCAAGTGTATAGCACAGCCATCCCATTACATATACATATGTGTGTGTGTATAACTGAACATGTATAACATATATATACATATACACATATATACACATGAACATGTATATTCCTTTTCAAATACTTTTTCCTTATAGGAAATAACAATTATGTTATTTAACATAAATAACATATAACATATAATAAATAATAAAACATATATAAATAAACATAAATAACAATAAATAACAATTATGTTATTTAAATGTTCTGCGTCTTTATTATTTTGTTCCTGAGACATCAGTAACTGAGAGAGGCATATTAATTCCTTCCAATATAATATTAGATTTTCCAGCTTTTTATTCCTATTCTGTCATTTCTTTTATTTAATATGAGGGTATAAAATTGGATTATGTAAATCCTAAATCACAATATCTTCCTGATGCGTTTTTGTTCCCTATAATACTTTTGGGTCTTCTCAGGTGGCACTCGTGGTAAAGAACCCACCTGCCAATGCAGGATACATAAGAGAGGCTGGCTCAATCCATTGGTCAGGAAGATTCCCTGAAGGGGGAAATGGCAACCCACTCCAGTATTCCTGTCTGGAAAATTCCATGGGCAGAGGAGTCTGGTGGCCTACAGTCCATGGGGCTACAAAAAGTCAGACATGACTGAGCATAAATACATAATACTTTTGGACTTCTGTCTTTTTTTTTTCTTCTGATATTAAAACAGCTACACAACCTTTCTTTTGGTTAGTTTTTCTCAATCTTTTGATATTTGCAAATTTTATTAAGCGATTATCTTTCCTTTTCTCTCTCTTGTACAATCTGAGAGTTTATCTTCTTATCTGGCAACTTAAGCCCATTTACATTTATTATGACTACTGATATATTTGTATTGTGTTATAGTTTTTTATTTTATGTTTTCTATTTTTTAAGTTTTTTGTTCCATTTTAATTTTTATTTTCTATTGAATTGATAAAGTATTTTCAATTCCTCTTTCCCCCCACCAAGCTATAAGTTACTCATTCTATTATTGTGCTTATATTTTCTTTCATCTTTGATTTAACACAGTCAAAAATTGAAAACTATCTTTTCTCACTTCTGGAACAAGAGAAAAATCCTTTATTTTAAGCACTATTTCATATTTTAATACCTCATTATTTCTGGACATATGTGTGTGAGAGAGAAAGAGAATGTGTTTCTTTCTGATACACATCATTCAGTTATTCTTTCAGCAAATTCTCTTCCTTGTAAATTCTCATTTCTCTTACAATGTCTTTATTTTACCTTCACACTTGTATGGTAGTTTAGCTGGTTGTAGAATTCCTAGTGGACTCTTCTTTCCTCCAGCAATTTGAAACTGTGATCTGTTGTCTGGTCTGACTCAATTGACTGCTCTTGTAACTGTTGATTATATGGGCCATAAGAAATCTGTCCTCCAGTTTACCATTTTTCTGTATCTGATTTTAATCTACTGTGTAACTTACCCTTTGAGTTAAATTTTACAGTTTTAATTTTTAATGTTATAATTCTATTTGGGTCTTTTAAATCTTCTGTTCTTTTTTTGAGTATCTAGTTATTTTAAAATATTTTTATGTGAATTTTTTTTTATCTATATCAGATTGGTTTTTACTTAATTCTTTGATATTTTATCTGTGGCAGTGCTAGTGGTAAAAAACCTATCTGCCAATGCAGGAGACAGGAGACACTAGTTCGATTCATGGAAGATCCCCTGTAGGAGGAAATGGCAACCTACTCCAGTGTTCTTGCCTGGAGAATTCACAGAGGAGCCTGGTGGGCTGTATGTCCATAAGGTTGTAAAACATTAGACACAACTGAAGCAACTTAGAACACACATACAAGTACTCACTGTCTTGTGACGAATAAGCCACTTTCCAATACTGCCAAAATAGTTATTTATTTGCTTGTTCTTACATTAGTTAGAATAATCAGACCAGTCAATCCTAAAGGATATCAGTCCTGAATACCCATTGGAAGGACTGATGTTGAAACTGAAGCTCCAATACTTTGGCCACCTGATGCGAAGAGCTGACTCATTGGAAAAGACCCTGATGCTGGGAAAGATTGAAGGCAGGAGAAGAAGGGGATGACAGAGGATGGATGGTTGGATGACATCACTGGCTCAATGGAGATGAACTTGAGCAAGCTCCAGATGTTGATAATGGATAGGGAGGCCTGGTGTGCTGCAGTCCATGGGGTCCCAGAGTCAGACACAACTAAGTGACTGAACTGATACTATAATTACTACACAGTTTTAGATTTTACCTGAAGTTACATTTAAACTTTTCCCTTTTCCACTTTATGTTAAAGTTTTTGTATATATTGCATCTATATACTTAGCATTGCATCCAGACCATATTACAATTTTGTCTTTTGCATTCATTCATATTTTATTTTCTTGGTCTCCAAAATCACTGTGGATGGTAACTGCAGTGATGAGATTAAAAGATGCATGCCCCTCGGAAGAAAAGCTATGACAAACAGCATACTAAAAAACAGAGACATCATTTTGCTGACAAAGGTCCATATAGTCAAAGCTATGCTTTTTCCAGTAGTCATGTATAGACGTGAGAGTTGGACCATAAAGATGGCTGTGAAAGTGAAAGTCACTCATTCATGTCCAACTCTTTGTGACCCCATGGACTATACAGTCCATGGAATTCTCCAGGCCAGAATACTGCAGTGGGTAGCCTTTTCCGCTGAGCACCAAAGAATTGATGCTTTCAAACTGCGGTGCTGGAGAAGACTCTTGAGAGTCCCCTAGACAGCAAGGAGATTAAACCAGTCAATTCTGAAGGAAGTGAACCCTGAATATTCATTGGAAGGACTGCTGCTGAAGCTCCAATACTTTGGGCACCTGATTTGAAGAACTGACTCACTGGAAAAGACCCTGATGCTGGGAAAGATTGAAGGCAGAAGGGAAAGGGGATGACAGAGGATGAGATGGTTGGATGGCATCACTGACTCAATGGACGTGAGTTTGAGAAGACTCTGGGAGTTGGTGATGGACAGGGAGACCTGTCAAACTGCAGTCCATGGCGTCCCAAAGAGTTGGACGTGACTGAGCGACTGAACTGAACTGAGCATGGGCCCCCCCGCCCCCATCAGAACAAAACCCAGTTTTCCCCCACACTCAGTCTCTCCCATCAGGAAGCTTCCATAAGCCTCTTATCCTTACCTGTCAGAGGGCAGACAGATTGAAAATCACAATCACAGAAAACTAATCAAACTGATCACATGGACCACAGCCTTGTTTAACTCAAGGAAACTATGAGCCATGCCTTGTAGGGCCACGCGAAGAGGACTGGTCATGGTGGAGAGTTCTGACAAAATATGGTCCTCTGGAGAAGGGAACGGCATTAAGGAAATAGCATTAATGGTACCAAGGAAAATCCTTAGTCACTCTGAGTTGTTTTTCTTTTACATGTAATTTATTTTCCTCTTATACTGCTCTAAAGAAATTTTCCTTTTTTGTATGTTTGTGTTTTGGGGATTTTTTTGTAATTTATCTTTAGTTTTCAGCATTTTAAACTACTTTGCTGGAC
The DNA here is from genome assembly GCF_029378745.1 of Bos indicus. Classification (NCBI taxonomy): domain Eukaryota; kingdom Metazoa; phylum Chordata; class Mammalia; order Artiodactyla; family Bovidae; genus Bos; species Bos indicus. Next base: position 63,326,810 of record NC_091780.1, on the reverse strand, counting down.
ATATTTCAGCCTACCTTGATTTCATTTTGCTGAATTTTCTGAATCTTTCTAGATAGATAGATATAGGAAGATTTTAGGCATTATGTCTTTCAAAATTTATTTCCATACCTATTTTTTTTGTTGTTCCTCTGCAATATTATTGTTAGACCTCTAAAACTTTCTCATGGGTTTCTGAATCTGCTCATTTTTTATTTTTTTCTCTGTCCTTCAGACTGTATAATTTCTATTCATCTATCTTCAAGCACACTGATTCTTTCCTATTTCATCTCCATTCTGCTACGAGTCTTTTCAGTGAATTTTTATTTATATATTGAGTTTGACACTTCTAAAATGTCCATTGTGTTCCTTTTTATTGTTTCTATTTTTCTGCTCAGAACTTTTACCCTTACATTTGTTTCAAGTATTTGCCTTTATTTCAAGGATGATTTCATAATAGCTGCTTTAAAGGCTTTGTCTGGCAATGCTGACATATGATTGATCTTGAGATTGGAATATAATGATTGCCTCAACTTTATAGAATTGGTCAGATTTTTGTTTGTGTTTATCAAGTGACTTTTGGATTGAATTCTGGACATTTTAACTATTATTTTGCGAGGCTCTGGTTCAGTTAAAATCCCACAGAGAACATTTATTTTTGTTTTGTTTTAACTGGCAATCACCCTGATTAGACTGTCATTATACTTCTATCTTACCTTTTTTGGTTGGTGACTCCAACATCAGTCCGTTTTCAAATTCCTTGCTCTGCTGTTTGTATGTATATATATATATACACACACCACATCTTTTTTATCCATTCATCAGTTGATGGACATTTAGTTGACTTTTGTATCTCAGCTATTGTAAATAACGCTGCAATAAACATAGGGGGTGCATATTTCTTTTCTAATTACTGTTTTTGTACTCTTCAGATAAATACTCAGTAGTACAATTGATGGATTGTATCCCACAGGTTCTAATTTTTAAATGTTTGAGGAGTCTCCATAATGTTTCCATAGTGGCTGTACTAATTTACATTGCTACCATCAGTGCCTGAGGATTCCCTTTTTTTTCACATCCTCACCAACACTTGTTATGCATTGTTCCTGCACGTGTACCACCCAGAAGTTACTCTGAAGTTTAGTCTGTGGGTAATTTCAGAGTCTGGTTCCTAAAGCCTTTGTTCAGCCTTCTTTGGCTCTGCTCCACCCATGAGTGGTCCAGGAATGAGTCTGAAGCTTGTGTAGATTCATGCATAGAAATAGGGAACCCTTTCAGACCGCTCTTCTTTGTATTTTCCTCCACACAAACTTTCAGAGGCCACTTTTTCCATTCCCTCTGGCGAGAAAGACAGTGTTTTCTCTAGATACTAGCTCACAAAGATACTGGATTAATTCCATGTCAGTAAGACAACCTTAGTGCAAAGTAGTAAGGGTATTCTCTCAAATATTCTATTCAAACAATATTTTCTTAGCATCCCCTTAAGAGAGAGCAGGGTCTTCTCTTGGAATTCTAGATGTCTGTGATGCTGCCGTGGTTGCAGGACCGTTTGCTACCGTGATTGCCCTCACGACATGACTAGGAGAGGGAAAAAAATGTAAAGGGGACGACGAAATCATCTCATGCTCTCTGACGTGCTCTTGTCTCTGTCCTCTGGCTTGAAACAGAGGGCTTCACTAGAAGCTTTTTTCTTTTTCCCCATGCCCACTCTATACTTGATCATTTAAGCCATTCTTGAGTCAAAGCTGGGAGATGAAGGAGGGAAAAAAGAAAACCCTGAAAATATCCCAGTAATGAAAAGTTACTCATGTGTTTACTTCTGTTTACAACCCCTTGCTGGCCATTATTGATTAGTTTCCAGAATCCCTAGGTAGTTTCATTTTGCATTATGTTCAATTATTTTACTTGTTATTAGACCATTCTATCTTGGGCAGAATTGGATCTAAATACATACATACATATATATATATATATATATATATATATAGCTTCAGAAATTTTTGATTTAATTTTACTTTTACATGTATAACATATTTAAATGGTTCTAGAGTTAAAACTATAAGACGGGTTTTTTTTGGGTTGAACTGCATTCTCTCAAAAATCACATGCTGAAGCTTTGACCTCCAGAACTTTGGAGTGTGACTATTTCTGGAGATAGGGACTTTAAAAAGTAACTAAGTTAAAATGAGATCCTAAGAGTGGTCCCTAATCCAGTCTAACTGGTGTCCTTAGGGGGATTTTTGGACTCACGACAGACACCAGGGGTATACACTTGCAGAGCACAGATCATGTCAAGAGGCAATAAGAAAACAGCCTTCTGCAAGGAGAGAAGTTTCTGAAGAAACCCACCCCGCTGACACTTTGATCTAGGACTTCTAGCTCTGCCAGACAATACATTTCTGTTTAAGCCACCCCATCCGTGGTGCTTGGTTCTGGCAGCCCCAGCAAACTAATGCAAGAAGACTGCACTTTATTTATTTTTTTCTTTGTCTTCTACTCATTCTCCATTTGCTCAGTGTTGGCAATTTTCCTTCCTATGTGCTGTAAACTCCACAAAATTCATTTCTTCGTTATTTGCAACAACCTCTTAAACTTGCTATCTTTATGTCTCTCTTTATAAACAAGGAAACTGTTAGAGCTGGTAAGCAGGAGAGCTGACCCCTGACACATGGCTACACAACCCAAGTGCCTTCTGTCACGTTGCATGGCTCAGTTAAACTCACAAATACGAAGAAGGTAAATGTGCAAGCATGAGATTCCCTAGGTTCTCATTTAGCTGCAGCTCAAAACCTGAAGCGCAATGTAAAAAAATGCCATTTTAATTCACCGATCTTTTTTTTTTTTTTTTTTTAAGAAAAAAACTATTGTTCATGCAGTCAGGGCGGTGCAGATCCCTTCCTGAAAAATTTTGACCAACTCCAAGCACCATTCAGAAACATGAAGGGCTCTCAGCGGGACCTTGTTATTCTGAACATTAATACAAAGCCATTCCGTACAATACAATACAACTTGATTTTGTATGGTGCCCCATTCAAGTAGGCACCCCAACGGAAGCTCATGTATCCAGTTTTTAATCATATTTGAGTGATTTAATTTCAAACACACAACCACTTTTGCTTAATGCAACCTGCGTTAGAAGAAAGGTTCCTTTCTGGCAACCAAGTGAGAGGATGACAAGGGTTTTATTCTGACTCTGACTCAATAAGCCACATTTTGCCTCTGATGAGGGGGTATAAATACCACCTAGGGGAGGGTGAATGATGGGTGGTATGGGATTTTTCCATTTCCCCCCCTCTAGGAAGTACTTATGTGCTAAAATTACAGTATTGAATAACAACAAAAACGATAAAAAATGCCTTAATTTTTTTTTTCCTTTCCTTGGAGAAAAAAAAATCATGTTTACCTGCCTATAATACAAAAGAAGCTTAGTAAAGTGGAGTGAACAGTATATTGAGATTCTTGGTCTTTACTCTAGGTTCTGCCGATTAACTGACCAACCTTGCATCCTTAGGCAAGTCCTTCTTCTTCCGTCACGTTCAGTTTCCACGGGGAAGCGCCCTTCGGAGTGTACATTCTCTGTCCTGTTTCTAAATACGGACTCCTGCTTAGCCCTTTCTTCTTGGTCTTGGTGTTTGAGCACTTCAGAGAGCTCACTGATTCATAACCACTTTGCTTACAGGTGCTCAAGGAGAAGCTCCGTTTGAATAGATTTTTGAGCTAAAGATAATGCTTTGGGATGAGTTGAGGTGAGTCCGTACAACTGGATGGAAGAGTACAATTAACACACACAGCTGAAACGGGTACCAGAAATCAAGAATGGGAGTTTTTTTTGTTATTTACTTATTTATTTTACCCTGATAGACTATTTTTACATATGGGTGAACAACAAAAACTTAACGAGTAACAAGAAGGTGCCCTCTTAGCAAGGAGATGTCCCTGTTGATGAATCATGCAGACAGGAAGTGGCAGAGCCTGCATTTGCCCTTCAGTTCAGTTCAGTTCAGTCGCTCAGTTGTGTCCAACTCTTTGCAACCCCATGAATCACAGCACGCCAGGCCTCCCTGTCCATCACCAACTCCTGGAGTTCACTCAGACTCATGTCCACCGAGTCAGTGATGCCATCCAGCCATCTTATCCTCTGTCGTCCCCCTCTCCTCTTGCCCCCAATCCCTCCCAGCATCAGAGTCTTTTCCAGTGTGTCAGCTCTTCACATGAGGTGGCCAAAGTACTGGAGTTTCAGCTTCAGCATCATTCCTTCCAAAGAAATCCCAGGGCTGATCTTCAGAATGGACTGGTTGGATCTCCTTGCAGTCCAAGGGACTCTCAAGAGTCTTCTCCAACACCACAGGTCAAAAGCATCAATTCTTCTGTGCTCAGCCTTCTTCACAGTCCAACTCTCACATCCATACATGACCACAGGAAAAACCATAGCCTTGACGAGACGAACCTTTGTTGGCAAAGTAATGTCTCTGCTTTTGAATATGCTATGTAGGTTGGACATAACTTTCCTTCCAAGGAGTAAGCTGCATGGCTGCAGTCACCATCTGCAGTGATTTTGGAGCCCCCAAAAATAAAGTCTGACACTGTTTCCACTGTTTCCCCATCTATTTGCCATGAAGTGGTGGGACTGGATGCCATGATCTTCGTTTTCTGAATGCTGAGCTTTAAGCCAACTTTTTCACTCTCCACTTTCACTTTCATCAAGAGGCTTTTTAGTTCCTCTTCAATTTCTGCCATAAGGGTGGTGTCATCTGCATATTTGAGGTTGTTGATATTTCTCCCGGCAATCTTGATTCCAGCTTGTGTTTCTTCCAGTCCAGTGTTTCTCATGATGTACTCTGCATATAAGTTAAATAAGCAGGGTGACAATATACAGCCTTGACATACTCCTTTTCCTATTTGGAACCAGTCTGTTGTTCCATGTCCAGTTCTAACTGTTGCTTCCTGACCTGCATACAGATTTCTCAAGAAGCAGGTCAGGTGGTCTGGTATTCCCATCTATTTCAGATTTTTCCACAGTTTATTGTGATCCACACAGTCAAAGGCTTTGGCATAGTCAAGAAAGCAGAAATCAATGTTTTACTGGAACTCTCTTGCTTTTTCCATGATCCAGTGGATGTTGGCAATTTGATCTCTGGTTCCTCTGCCTTTTCTAAAACCAGCTTGAACATCTGGAAGTTCATGGTTCACATATTGCTGAAGCCTGGCTTGGAGAATTTTGAGCATTACTTTACTAGCATGTGAGATGAGTGCAATTGTGTGGTAGTTTGAGCATTCTTTGGCATTGCCTTTCTTTGTGATCGGAATGAAAACTGACCTTTTCCAGTCCTGTGGGCATGCCACTGCTGAGTTTTCCAAATTTTCTGGCATATTGAGTGCAGCACTTTCACAACATCATCTTTCAGGATTTGGAATAGCTCAACTGGAATTCCATCACCTCCACTAGCTTTGTTCATAGTGATGCTTTCTAAGACCCATTTGACTTCACATTCCAGGATGTCTGGCTCTAGGTCAGTGATCATACCATCGTGATTATCTGGGTTGTGAAGATCTTTTTTGTACAGTTATTCTGTGTATTCTTCCCACCTCTTCTTGATATCTTCTGCTTCTGTTAGGTCCATACCATTTCTATCCTTTATCGAGCCCATCTTTACAAGAAATGTTCCCTTGGTGTCTCTCATTTTCTTGAAGAAATCTCTAGTCTTTCCCATTCTGTTGTTGTCCTCTATTTCTTTGCATTGATTGCTGAAGAAGGCTTTCTTATCTCTTCTTGATATTCTTTGGAACTCTGCATTCAGATGCTTATATCTTTCCGTTTCTCCTTTGCTTTTCACTTCTCTTCTTTTCAAAGCTATTTGTAAGGCCTCCCCAGACAGCCATTTTGCTTTTTTGCATTTCTTTTCTATGGGGATGGGCTTGATCCCTGTCTCCTGCACAATGTCACAAACCTCATTGCATAGTTCTCAGGCACTCTATCTATCAAATCTAGGCCCTTAAATCTATTTCTCACTTCTACTGTATAATCATAAGGGATTTGATTTAGGGCATACCTGAATGGTCTAGTGGTTTTCCCTAATTTCTTCAATTTAAGTCTGAATTTGGCAATAAGGAGTTCATGATCTGAGCCACAGTCAGCTCCTGGTCTTGTTTTTGTTGACTGTATAGAGCTTCTCCATCTTTGGCTGCAAAGAATATAATCAATCTGATTTCTGTGCTGACCATCTGGTGATGTCCATGTGTAGAGTCTTCTCTTGTGTTGTTGGAAGAGGGTGTTTGCTATGACCAGTGCATTTTCTTGGCAAAACTCTATTAGCCTTTGCCCTGCTTCATTCCATATTCCAAGGCCAAATTTGCCTGTTACTCCACGTGTTTCTTGACTTCCTACTTTTGCATTCCAGTCCCCTATAATGAAAAGGACATCTTTTTTGGGTGTTAGTTCTAAAAGGTCTTGTAGGTCTTCATAGAACCGTTCAACTTCAGCTTCTTCAGCATTACTGGTTGGGGCATAGACTTTGATTACTGTGATATGGAATGGTTTGCCTTGGAAACGAACAGAGATCATTCTGTCGTTTTTGAGATTGCATCCAAGTACTGCATTTCGGACTCTTTTGTTGACCCTGATGCCACTCCATTTCTTCTGAGGGATTCCTGCCCGCAGTAGTAGATATAATGGTCATCTGAGTTAAATTCACCCATTCTAGTCCATTTTAGTTCGCTGATTCCTACAATGTCAACATTCACTCTTGCCCTCTCTTGTTTTACCACTTCCAATTTCCCTGATTCATGGACTTGACATTTCAGATTCCTATGCAATATTGCTCTTTAGAGCATTGGACCTTGCTTCTATCACCAGTCACATTCACAGCTGGGTATTCTTTTTGCTTTGCCTCCGTCCCTTCATTCTTTCTGGAGTTATTTCTCCACTGATCTCCAGTAGCATATTGGGCCCCTACTGACCTGGGGAGTTCCTCTTTCAGTATCCTATCATTTTGACTTTTCATACTGTTCATGGGATTCTCAAGGCAAGAATACTGAAGTGGTTTGCCATTCCCTTCTCCAGTGGACCACATTCTGTCAGATCTCTCCACCATGACCCTCCCGTCTTGGGTTGCCCCACGGGCACGGCTTAGTTTCATCGAGTTAGACAAGGCTGTGGTCCTAGAAACCCAAGTAAGATGGTAGGTATTGCAAGAGGGCATCAGAGGGCAGACACACTGAAACCATTCTCACAGAAAACTAGTCAATCTAATCTCATTTGGCCTTAGCTGGATGCTATCTCACCTTGCAATTGAAGGCAGAACCTTTCTAACTTCAGGTCTGCTTCCTCGGCCATCGCTAGAACCACGGAGTTCCTTCCGTGACTCCACATCACAGGAATGGAGAGGCAGCAGACCTCCTGTTAAACAATTTTCCCCAAGGCTGCCAGGGCATTCATCCTCAGACATGGTAAATAAACATGCATGGTATCTGTGGTGCAGTCTACCAAATTCAGAGAACAATTGTTTTTTATTTATCCTATGGGGCATCCATGACTTCTTTTGGCTGCCTATTTGACCTTTCATTTTCTTGCAATCCTAATCCTCTCCATTATGCTGGAATAAGATACCAGGTAACCTCTCTGATGAGGTTTAATTTAAGAATTAAGCTTCCTTTAAGGGAAGCTGATTCTCAATTGCCCGAACTAAGAGATAAAAGGGAGATAAAGACTCTCCAGGGCCTTTCAGTACCATCGCTCTTGTCCACCCCTCACCCAGTCCCAGGCTGTACCTGCTGGCTCAAGTCCTGGCCTAGATCCTGACCCTTGGATTAAGCAACCCCTTATGGCTCCAAGGTCATACATGTTGGTTCTTATTTTCACAGGCTTTGATCCTTGAGACTTCCTATGCCTTTGGCTCAATCTTAATTCTGGCTTCTTTAGCCTGTTTTTGCAAATACCTTACATCCCCAGCCAAACTCAGCAACTCAGCCACTGACCTATTTCACTCTGCCTCTTATCCCTAGAGATAGGGTTTCTTAAATCATATTTCTCTACTGATATTCTAATAATCTTCCAAGAATTAATCCGTAATCTTTGACAGGAGAGATTTAAGAACACTGAGATAATAGGCTGCCTTTTGGGAATGGCATGCCTTTTCCCAGCACCAGCAATGTTTCAGTTCTCCAACACCAGCTGCACGTCAACAACTCAATCCTGTTCTGACACTACCTACATTAACGCTGGTCCTGCAAGTTGAAGGCTCAGTTCCACAGGACTGCCCTCACTTCAGACACTCACTGCAAGTCACACTTCACACCCACACAAGTCATACCCCAGGCAACTCACACTTCTAGCTGGCCAACTACAAATTTGGAAGTTTCTACAACTCCCCGGTCAGGTTCAATAATTCACTAGAACAATTCATGGAGCTCAAGATAGCACCTACTATTGAAAGTGAAAGTGAAGTCGCTCAGTCCTGTCTGACTCTTTGCAACCCCATGGACTGTAGCCCACCAGGCTCCTCCATCCATGGGATTTTCTAGGCAAGAATACTGGAGTGGGTTGCCATTTCCTTCTCCAAGGGATCTTCCTGACCCAGGGATCGAACCCAGGTCTCCCACATTGTGGGCAGACGCTTTACCATCTGAGCCACCAGGGAATCCAACTGGTTTATTACAAAAGATACAACTCAAGAACAATCAAATAGAAGAGATGAACAGGACACAGGGAGTGGATGCAGTCTAGGGTATACCACTCTCCCAGAACATCCGTGTGTTCACCAACCCAGAAGCTCCTCAATGTCATCCTTTAGGGGGTTTTATGGAGATTTCAATACATAGGCATAACTGATTAAATCACTGGCCATTGGGGATCAAACTCAATCTCCAGTTCCTCTCTTCTCCCAAGGGAGGTAAAGAAGCAGGACTGAATATGCCAATTTTCTAATCATGACTTGGTCTTTCTGATGACCAAGTCATTTAGCCCCTTGTCTTCCATGAATCATCTTAATAGATAGGTAGCACTCTTATTACTCAGAAAGGCTTTAGAAGCATTGGATCAGGAACTGTGGACAAAGACCAGTTTTTTCCTTTTTTTTGTTTTAATTACACCACAGGAAACTATTAAAATTTGAACTCATGTGCACTCAACCCAGCCAAGATTCCAGAGAGTGATTCATATTGTTGGGCAGAGGACAAACCCTTTTTCAATTTGCAGGACCTCAGGGCTACAATAACTATAAATGGGCTCAGCTGAGGGTCGAGTGTGCCTCCCTGGTGGCTCAGCCAGTAAAGAGTCTGCCTGTAAAGTAGGAGACCGGAGGGTTTGATCCCTGGGTTGGAAAGATCCCCTGGAAAAGGAAGTGGCTACCAACTTCAGTATTCTTGCCTGGAGAATTCCATGGATGGAGGAGCCTGGCAGGCTACAGTCCATAGGGTTGCAAAAGAGTCAGACACAATTGAGCAGCTTTCACCGAGGGTCAAAGGCAATCATGCTGACCCCAGAGAGACTGTCAGTCACCAAGATTTCCCATGTACCTGTTACATGCCAGGTGCCAGGTGAGGCTGTGAGATTAGTGAAGTCACTTAGTCGTGTCCGACTCTTTGCAACCCTATGGACTGTAGCCCCCAGGCTCCTCCCTCCATGTGATTTTCTAGGCAAGAATACTGGAGTGTGTTGCCATTTCCTTCTCCAGGGGATCTTCCTGACCCAGGGATCGAACTCAGGTCTCCCACACTGTAGGAAGACACCTTACATCTGAGCCACCAGGGTTAGTCCTGGGCACAAAATAAAGCTCCCATCTTCTAGCAGCTGTGGTTGCAGGAGGCATGCAGGACTCATGCTACATCTTCAGATTCCCCCAGGAGATTCCAACTGACTGCAGAATGAGACATCTCAGAAGGCAAGTGTGTCTGAGAGGACTGCGAGCCACAGGGAAGTACCAGAAACTGCAGGAGAAGACCCTGAACCCATTAACAGGATCTAATGGGAAGCCATGGGGCAAATGGCCTCATTCTGTGAAACACTGAAGTCCAAGGTGCGGGTCTCAGTTCGCTCTACCAGAAAAAAAGCCACAGGGTGTCCACACACGTTTGATCCCACTCCTAAGCAAGGAGAGAAGGAGAGTTCATGACCAAGCACCTGAAATAGCCATGATCAGCAGTGAACCCAGTGACAAGGATGAGCTGCTGAGAGCCTCAAGTTCAGCACCAAGTTGTAGACCAGGTGAGCTGAGTGAGGATGCTCAACTTTGAGATGCAGAACCTCAGGCAACTGGATTCACAATTCTTGCTTCCTGATGCATTTCAGTTTGAAAGCACTTCACAGCCAATGGTCCAGTGACTCTTGGGAACCCATTCTCTGCATTTATTCCCTGTAACACTTTGGGGAATGCAGTAGGTAAGGCCCTGTCCTTTAAATATGTGTGCTTCTGTATAGACCTTGCCTGGAGGATCCTGTGGACAGAGGAGCCTGGCAGGCTACTTTCCATGGGGTCGCAAAGAGTCAGACGTGACAGAAGCGACTTAGCTTGCACACACGTATGGACCTTAGAGTAGAAATAGGCTAAAAGCTTTGTTATATTTTGTTTGTTTGTTTCATGTAAACATGCCTGTTGTGGCAGATGTGTGGACATGGGGGTGAGGGGAGGTGGGATGAATTGGGAAATTGGGATTGACATGTATATAATACCATTTGTAAAACAGATAACTGGCATAACCAGCAGGAACTTGCTGTATAACACAGGGGGCTCAGCTCAGCGCTCTGTGATGACCTAGGTGGGCAGGATGCTGCGGGGGAGGGAGGTGTGCAAGAGGGAGGAGATATATATACATATATATATATATATATATATATATATATATATACAGCTCATTCACCATGTACAGTAGAAAGCAATACAACACTATAAAGCAACTATATGCCAATAAATTATAAAAAAAAATCTTATTTGAAAATTTATTCCTTAGGGACACTACTCAGGAAATGCATTACCGACTCAATCACTGGTTTAATGGACATGAATTTGAGCAAACTCTGGGAGATAGTGGAGGACAGGGAGCCTGGTGTACTGCAGTCCATGGGGTCGCAAAGAGTCAGACACGACTTAGTGACTGAACAGCAAGAACACTCTGGAAAGATGGGGGCTCTGACTCAACCACCTGTTTAAATCTCCTATCTGCTTCTATTCTCACATCATTGCAACCATACTGACTTATAGGATGTTTTGCCAACAAAGTAAACACCTCCCAGGACATTGGTACTGAGGTTCCCTTCCAGTACTTTATTTCCATATTCAAGTAGTCCACTTCCACGCTGCATTTAGATCTTGACTCAGGTATAGTCCAAAGTGGCATTCCCTGCCTTCCATGTATCAAGTGCACTGTCTCTCACACATATCATCTCTAACTTCTTACTCCAAACTTCCTTTTAGTATTACAACTCAATTTAAATCAGTACACATACATCCCCCCACTTCCAAAAAGAAAACTTTACTTGGAAAACTATTTGATTACTTCACTCATGACCTGAATTTAGAGCAGAATCTAGCACAAAGTAAAAAATTAATCATCTGATAAGTGACAGTTGTTTAAGTGATTATAAGTAACCATCAGATCTTTTGTCTTTGGGGTTGGAATGGTAGATCCTGAGGCAGAGACACTTGGTACAGAGAGAATTTGTAGGAAGACAGCTACTAGGTCCCATTAGAGTATGGGTGAGCAAATTTCTTCAGTTGGAGGCATGAAAAGAATACTCAAGAGTTCCAGCGCTTGGAAAAGCACTGAATAATGTGTCTCAGAAGTCCTGTGATTCCTGTTCTTCCCAGATGATTTTGAAACTATCCAAAGACTGGACAGGGCTTCCCAGGTGGCACTGGTGGTAAATAATCCACCTGCCAATGCAGGAGACATAAGAGACTTGGATTCGATCCCTGAGTAGATAACCTGCAAGAAGGCACAGCAATCCACTCCACTATTCTTACCTGGAGAATCCCATGGACAGAGGAGCCTGAAGGGCTAAAGTCCATGGAGTCGCAAAGAGTCAGACACGACTGAAGCTACTTAGCCCACATGCAGCGATTGGACAAGTGGCTAATAATCCAGTTTTCTCTTTCACACACGTGTCTCCTTACATTAAACCCTCCATGCCTTGAATAAATAGAATCTCTTGCTTTTTAGAAATCAAGACATACTAGCAACATCTTCATACTTTCTGTGGTTTTTAAGACCTGGTAATGTCAATATATATTTGTGCTACAGAGAGAAGATGAAAGAATCCATGAGAAAGGAGAGAAATACAAAATAGAAGGAAGTTAATGAGCATCTCTTGAAGACCTGGTAATTGCTGTTAATTGTGTGGGTGTAATTATCACATTTAGTTTTTCACATATATTAGGTTGCTTTGGATATGTGTGTGTGTGTGTGTTAGTCACTCAGTCATGTTCAACTCTTTGTGATCCCATGGACTGTAAGCTGCCAGGCTCCTCTGTCCATGGGATTTCCCAGGCAAGAATACTGGAGTGGGTAGCCATTCCATATATGAAGAATCCACCTACCAATGCAGGAGATGCAGGAGACAAGAGATACAAGTTCAATCCCTGGGAGTTGGGAAGATTCCCTGGAGAAGGAAATGGCAACCCAATCCATTATTCTTGCCTGGGAAACATCATGGATGGAGGACCCTTGAGGGCTACAGTTCATGGGGTCAAAAAGAGTCAGACATGATTGAGTGACTGACACAGCACATGGTGCACGCACACACACATGCACACACACATGTGTGCACACACACACACGCACACACACACACACACACTAGTTTGAGGATAAAGGATTTTATCTCACATTTGGGAAGTGCAGATCCAGTAGAGATATATCAGGGACCAAACTTCAGTTCTCTCCTATTCTTTTGTCTCCTTTTGGTGTGACAGCTTCATCTGCAGGGTATCTTCTCCAAGTCATCTGATGGATAAAATCTCCAAGTCAGCATGCTTCCAGGGGGCAGATTAAGAAGGCTGCTTCCGTACATCATAGCTAATCTATCAGTGATCCCAAGCTCTGATAGGGGGCAGCCTGGCCTCCCAAAACCCTTGCTCTCCAGAGGAATTAATGACCAATATTAACTGTGACATTTTGAATCTCATCGCTGGATCTGGGGGTCTTGCCCACCCCTGTGAGTTGCAAGAGTTACAGAGGATGGAGTGAGATGTCTGAATGGAAGATAGATTCTCTTAGGAAACAGAGAGTGAGGAATGAATGTATAATCTCTATATGCAGAAAACTGAGACTTAGTGAGATTAAGTATCATGTCCACACAGTAGTACTAACTGACCACACAACCAGTGGCAGAAGGAAATTTGTACCCAAATCAGTCTATTCCAAAGCTTTATTTATTGCATAAGGAATAAGGTGGGGAGGGGCAGATAAAAGAGGGAAAACAGCAGAGAGAGGGAAAGCCAGAATTAAGGAAGTCGTACGTGTCCTCCCCCAGCAGGCCAGCTTAAGAACAAAGTGGCCATGTGGTTTTCCAGTTCATTACTCCTTGGCATCAGCAAATTCTCATTTGTGAGAAGGAAACAATGGCTTTAAAAGGCTCATAAAGATTCTTGGACATCAACAGAGGCTTTCCCAAACATAATTTCATTATATCAGGAGGAAAGTGAATTTGCTCTTTTCAGAGACAATCTTCACTTCCAGTTATATTAATTTACAAATGAACAGAAAACAAGTGTCCTGTGGTTGGCTGAACTCCAGATATCAGAGGAAGAAAGTAGCTGAAGTCATTCAACTAAAGTAAAACATAACAGACATTCCCATGCCTGACTTTTAAAGACGCTTCCAGATTTATAATTTCATGCTGAGGTTGAACCTCTTGGAACCTGAGAACAGTACTATATTTTAAGGGAAAGGACATTTTCCTCTGACCTCTGAGACAAACAGGTCTGTAATCTTTATGCTGTGATAGCATCACTAAGTGGGTGTCGTGGGACAGGGTTGAGTGTAGTCTAAGATTGGGAGTGAGGGGACCCTGTGGGCCACAGTACCAGACCCTAAGGATGCTATTCAAACAGGTGTGAGCACATGAACCTGGTCAGGCAGGTAAGTTGGGTTCACAAGGTTTTATTCAGCAGGCCTTACTCAATGCTCAAAGTCAAATCTTCAGATGATTTGACTCATTTTGGAAGAGTTCTCACATGTTACTAGGGTTGCTAGAGCCAGTGTCTCCTAGGTAAAAGTCTGAAAGGAGAGAGGTAAGTATCCAGTTGTTCAGTTGTTCAGTCGTGTCCAACTCTGTGCCCCCATGAACTGTAGCACACCAAGCTTCCCTTCACTATCTCCCTGAGTTTGCTCAAGTTCATGTTCATTGAGTCAGTGATGCCATCTAACCATCTCATCCTCTGTTGCCCCTTTCTCCTCCTGCCTTCAATCTTTCCCAACATCAGGGTCCTGGGTAACTGACACAAGATTTTGAGAGGAACACAAGGGAAGATTACACTTCCATCACAAGGTCTATGTCTGTCTGAGTCAGCTAGATGGAATAATTCATATCTAATGCTCAAATGCACGCCAACCCATGCATACAGCTGTGGGCAACGAAACATTCTTCCCAACTCTTCTACATTGAGTATTAATAATATATTTTATTGGCTTCATCATGTTTCAGTTCCCTCCATATAAAATGGATATAACATACCTAACTCATGGGATTGCTGTGAAGGGGATTTTGGGGAGGATTAAAGTAATAAGTGCAAACAAAGAGACTAGAATGTTGCATGGCGCATAGCAAATAATAGAAATGAATAGCTACAAAACCTATGTATTGGTCAGCCTGAGATGCCATAACAGAATACCATAGACTGAATGGCTTAAGCAACAGAAATTTATTTTCCCACAGTTCTGGCAGATAGGAAGTCCAAGAACAACATGTTAGCTAACATGGTTCTTGGTCAATGACCTCTTCTTTGCTTGCCGATGACTACCTTCTTGATGTGTCTTCTCATGGATGAGAGAACAAGAGAGAGAAAGCTTTCTTTCTATTTCTTTATAAAGGCACAGCTCCTATTGGACCAGGGCCTCAGCTTCATGAATAGTTATCTTCCCAAAGCCCTGTCTCCAAACACATCACACTGGGGATTAGGGATTTCATATGTTAATTTGGGGGAGCACACATATTTTCAGTCTATGACAGCCTGTATAAATAATGGTACCTAAAATTTCCCTAAGGCCATCAGGTATTCCTAGGCTTCCAAAGATGCTTAGCTTGATGAAAAAATATCATCAGAGGAGGAGTTAATCTCATCTAAAAGGGTGCTCTTGACCCTGTGTTCTCCAGAGTTCTCCAGTGGTTTCTCAAACTTAGTGTGATAACTACACCAAAGTCGTTACAAATCCACTTGGAATATTCTGTTAGCGTTGCTGCCTGGGTGAAACTTTGGACTGAGAAATGGCATAAGTGACTTTCTCTAGCAATCTATGCAGCTTATCGTAGGATTGCTTTGAAGAACTCCTGCTTAAATACTCTCTGCCTCATTGTATTGGCTAGAGAGTTGAACTCACTCAGTATGGAAGTAGTAGCATATAGAGTGGCATTTTTTGTGGAAATCATCCCCTCTCAGAACCCTTGCCATCTTCTTTCCTTTTTCTATTATTTAAATTAATAAATTATTTCCTCCAGGAAGCAAAGCCTCGTTTCCTGTTCATTTCTACTACCTGACACTTGTATTCACAGTTCCTACTTTGGGGTCTATGATGAACAGGATTGATATTTCGCAGTTTTTTTTTCACAGTATTCCAAAGAAAGTTCAACATTTTTTAACATATAGTATCACATAAACCACTGCCAATCAACATTTGCAAATCTATATGAAACCGGTTTCTCATACATGTTTTAGTACTTCCCAGGTGAGCCTGAAGAATGGGGACACTCACATCTCTGATATGGTGAAGTCTCAGGGATCTGAGAAATATCTAGGTTAATGGAAAGATCAATGGAAAAATTACAGATGTTAGATAATTTCTCTTTTTCCTAGGTAATTTCTTGAATCCTAGTGGTCACACATTCAAATCCTATAGCTTTGATGAAACCAAGGCAATTTTTTATGACTCAGTTGTCTCATGTGATGGTAAGAAAATCTTTTACTTGCCTACAGATATAATCAGTCCCAAGTGACACTGCTTGCCAAGTCTTTGGCACAAAATGGGGTCTGAAGAAGGTATTTTTTATATTGTGTGTGATCTCAGATTCCTGAGAAATAATTAATAGAAAATGTCTAGACTAAACTTTGATAACTATATTCACACAAGACTCCTGTTAATATCAGTATTTTTATGAAGGATCTGATTCTGGTCAGGCTTCCTGGTGGCTCAGCAGTAAAGGAACCTCCTGCCAACGCAGGAGACATAAGAGACACAGGTTCGGTTCTTGGGTTGGGAAGATCCCTTAGAGGAGGGCATGGCAACACACTCTGGTATTCTTGCCTGGAGAATCCCCATGGTCAGAGAAGCCTGGAGGGCTACAGTCCATGGGGGTCGCAAAGTCACATGGGCACGCTTGAGCAACTAAGCACACACACAATAAGATTGGCACAAAAGACGGGAAATTGCTTTTAGCAATGACTGATTACCTATTAACAAAAATAATCCTTTAGGGAATCTAAAAATAAGCCAAATTTCAAAATACTGCATTAATATATGAATCCAGCAAAGTTATAGGATACAATAGAAAAATACAAAAAAATGAATTTATATGAGAAGTGAATAACTCAAAAATGAAATATTTTAAATAACCATTTATAACATGGTCTTTGTTGCTAAATCGTGACTAACTCTTTGCGACCCAAGGGACTGTAGCCCACCAGGCTCCTCTGTCCATGGAGTTTTCCAGGCAAGAATATTGGAGCGGGTTGCCATTTCCTTCTCCAGAGAATCTTCCCTACTCAGGGATCGAACCCAGGTCTTTCTGCATTGCAGGTGGTCTCTTTACTCACAAAACACATAGAGATATATTTTCCAAAAATGTGCAAGACCTTTACTCGAAAAACTGCCAAACATTGCTGAAAGACATTTAAGCCTAAATAAATGGAGATACATAGTATATTCATGAATGGGACAACCTGTCAAAGTGTCAAACCTCTTTGAATTGACCTGTAGATTTAATACAATCCCATTGAAAATTCTAGAAGAATTATTTTAAAAAATTGACATACTAATTCTAAAATTTGTGTCGAAATTTAAATGATCATTAAAAAATAATAAAGTTAAAGAACTTATATTCTCTGATTGTCTCTCTAAGTTACAATATTATAAAGAGTTTGTTTTTGGAGTAAGGGTATGAAGATACATCATTAGAACTTAATAAGAAATCCAAAAGTAGACTCACAAACATGTGGCCAATTAATTTTTGGCCAAGTCATTATGCAACACAGTGGGAAAAAGTCTTTTCAAGAAATGGTATGGTATCAGCTAGGTAGCAATCTGGAAAAACAACTGATTACGGAACATTACCTAACAACACACACACAAAAATTATTTTGACATGAGCCGTTAAACTAAATGTAAGCCCCAAACTCTAAAGATTCTAGGGAAAAAAACCAGAAAAACAATGTTGTGACTTTATTTCTTAGAATACAAAAGGCATTAAACATATGAGAAAAATAGATTTACCAAATTTGACATCATGAAAATCAATTGCTTCTAGTCATCAAAAGACATTATCAAGAAAATTAACAAGTTAGCCACTGAGTGGAAAAGAAGAATTTGCTACACAAAGGACTTATATCTAGAATATATAAATGGTGTCCACATATCAAAATAAAAAGATCACAGTCCAATAAAATTGGGCAAGAGATATAGACATCTATTTCACTGAAGAAGATAAAAAATGCTAGAAGATGCTCAAAATATATCTGTCATCAAAGAGATATAAATTCAAACCACAATGGAATAAGCCCACACCCTCTATAATGAGTAAAACGAAAACATTGACTACTTCAAATAGTGATGAGGATATACAGTAACTAGATCTTAGACATTGCAGGGGGGTGGGGGAGCTGTAAAATGGCACAATCATTTCAGGAAGCCTTTAAGCAGTTAAAGATGCATATTAAAGGTTCACATATCCCATGAACCAGTCACTTGCCCATAAATCCCTAATTTATGGGAAAGAAATGATAGCACATGCCCACAAAAATGTGTTATCAGAATCTTCAAAGCAGTTTTATTTATTATAGTTGAAAACTAGAAAAGATCCAAATGTGTTTTACAGGGGAATAGATAAACAGATTTTAGCATACTTATAGAATACTATACAACAACGAAAAACAACAACCTAAATTAAATAAAAGCCAACGAACAGCATGGATGAATATCAGAAAGGTTGCATTAAGTGAAAGAAACCAGATACAAAAGAATAAATGTTGCATCATTTCCTTCATATAAAAGATCACTTGAAGTTTAATTAAGTTCATGTAAAGTTTAAGAACGAGTACAACTAGACTATGGGAGTAGAAAAGAGTGAAACGTTAGCTGTGAGAGTCAGGCAGGGATTGACCGCAGATGATCATAGGAAATGCTCTGTGGTAATGAAATGTCCTGCATCTCCTTCGTTGTGTTTCCATATGTTACAGTGCCTTAAAACATTGATGCGTCTCTGCCCTGTGTGCAGAGCTTGGTTCAGCGGTTCTGTGACTCCCTGAAATGTGCACTAGGGTTCCTAGTGGTCTGGACTGTTTTCTTACAGCATGACATATACAGCAACGTCCTCCTTAAGGGTTTGGTCTGGGACTCACAGAGCCTCATTTCTGCCACATTCAGCTGGTTAAAGTAAGCCACAAGTTCAGCCCAGAGCCAAGGAAGGAGAAACAGATTCCATCTCTGGATAGGAGGGACAGCAGGCAAGAGAGAGAAGAAGAGAAGGGATTGTTTGCAGCTTCTGGGAGATCATTTAACACAGTTTAAATGTTCATCACACGGGTATACATATTTGTCTAAATTCTCCAACTATACTTTTAAAATCTGTGCATCTCACTATATATATATTAAAATGTGGTAACTGAGAATTCTCACCTTAGCCCTTTCTAGTTGACCATGGGAAATAAAAGCACAAGAAGGAAGACTTTCTAGCAAATGGATATCAAGGTTCATTCATTTCCTGAAATTCATTTGGCTGAGTTCTCTTTCCAGAATCAGTTAAAAGGACAAAACACAGTCTGAAGACCAAACGGAAAAATTAAAATTGCTCATTAGGTCATTCACAAAACTCTGCTTTTGAAGAATTATAGTGTATAATTTGGCTACTCGAGCAAACTATTCAAAGCTTGTTGTAATTGAGTATTTTATCTTATGCTAGCAGAGAGGGGTCTCCCATAGATTTTACGTATTTTATCCCTTCATTTTGAGGAATGCAGAAAAAGCAGTGAAGTACAGTGATGAAAAGCACAGGCTTTGGAGAGATAAGGCCTAGGAGAGCTCTGTCAGTCAATAACTGTGTAAACTTGGACAAGTGGATTCATCTCTTAGTGACTCATTTTTCCCAACAATAAAAGTCACCTAACTGACTTATTAGGAGAATTCAAAGAGGTCATCCTTAAGTGCATATCATGGTGTTGAGCATGTACAAGGGAGCCGATACGTGAAAAGGAAGGAATGTGGTAACGATAAAAATACCAAAAAACAACAGAAATGCCATATCTCAGCAGCTAAAGACCTTCTCAACTTAACCACATCCTTAGCACCCCTCCTTCCCCTCAGGATCCTGAAGTCACACACATTCACCAGCCCCACCTGCCCTGTCTCTGCAGGGCTCAGTTGTAACTCAATTCAGTTCAGTCTGATTCTTGTCATCAAAGGATTATGGGTGGAAATGCAAATCCCACTAAGGAAGAACTTTGCAATTATTAGGCCTCTCTGTAAAAGAATGGATTCCAGTAAAGAGTGACTTTCTAATCACTAGCGGTATTAAGTGAGAGAGGCTTAATAACTTTTCAAGTTTTGTTCCTTAATGTTGTCAGAAGGATAAGTGCTTGAATTCTGCCTCACACGCTATTTGTATTTCTTTGCATGGGTCAGCCTAGCTGAACCTTGATGTCCTCACTTATAAAATGGGGATAATAATAACCATGTCTAAGAGCTACCCTCGGGGGACATCCCTGGTGGTCCAGGGGTTAAGAATCCACCTTGTAATGCAGGGAACATGGGTTCAATTCCTGGTCAGGGAACTAAGGTCCCACACGCTGTGGAGCAACTCGGCACATGTGCCACAGCTGCTGAGCCTGCACTCTGCAACTCGAGAGTCTGTGTGTCAGACTCTCAAGATTCTGCATGCCTCGACAAGACTCAGTGCAGCCAAATAAATAAGTAGGATAAACAGTGATTTATATGAACTGCCTAGTCTGGCCTCCTGCTCCTGTGGCTCAGCAGAAAAGAAACTGCCTGCAATGCAAGAAACGCAGAACACACAGGTTCGATCCCTGGGTCAGGACAATCCCCTGGAGGAGGAAACAGCAACCCAGTCCACTATTCTTGCCTGAAAAATCCCATGGATGGAGGAGCCTGGTGGGCTACAGTCATTCACGACTGAGCAACTGAGAACACTCACACCTAGTCCAATACCCTATGAACTTTTGTCACTGCACTCGCTGTTATGAAACCCCTATTATATGTCAAGCCCTGTGCTGGAATTCACAGTCCACTAGGAATACAGGTAGAACAAGATATACTTACAGTACAGAGTGAGAAAAGTTATGCAAATTATAAAAATAATTTTGCGAGTGCAACAAGGAAGCACTAACTGCCTGGGTAATTATGAAGCAAAACTGAAAATTAAAAACAAACAAAGCTCACTTGTATTTGATTATTAAATTTGAAAGATTATCGTAGTGCTTGAAAAGCACTCTGAGATGTTTTTATTTGGTATAATGGGAAATACAGACTTGGGATATTAAACCTAGTGAAGGTTATAATTGATAGAGGACAGACTTTGATTATGGTCTGAGTACTGGTTGAGATTTTATCTGTGTGACTTCATATAATTAGTATGCATACTCTATGCTTCGGGTACCTAATCTGTCAAGTGGGAATAGTACCGTATCTTTCACCACGTTGGTTGTGAGGGTTATGTGTGATAATATATCTAAGATCTCACAACATAGGACCAGACATAACTGGAGAAGTATCCGGTTGCCCATACTGTGAGATGGATCATATAGCTGGGATTCCTTTAGATCCTGTAAGAGAAGACCCTAAGAGTGGCTTGAATGATCAGAACAGTTTTATTAACTCACATAAGTCCAAAGGGAGGTCAACACAGTTGATCAACTCAGTGACTTAAGGATGCCAGCAAGAACCCATTTGTTCTGTGGTTCTGCTGTGCCATCCTCAGCTGGTTGGTTTCACATTTCATCTACCCTTCAAGATGGCAATGACACCTCCATACATTATGTCTTAATATAAAGACATCCAGGAAGAAGGGACTTTTCTTCTATGTATCTGATACACATCTTATAATAGTTGTTGTTCAGTCTCTTAGCCGTGTCTGACTCTGTGACCCCATGGACTGCAGCATGCCAGGCTCCCCTGTTCTCCACCATCTCTTGGAATTTGCTCAGATTCATGTCCACTGAGTTGGTGATGCTTTCTAACCATCTTATCCTGTTTTCCCCCCTTCTCTTCTTGCTTTCAACTTTTCCCAGCACAGGGGTCTTTTCCAATGAATTGGCTTTTCGAATTAGGTGGCCAAAGTATTGGAGCTTCAGCTTCAGCATCAGTCCTTCCAAAGAACATCCAGGGTTGATTTCCTTTAGGATTGACTGGCTTGATCTCCTTGGAATCCAAGGGACTCTCAAAAATCTCTAGCTCCAAGGTTCAAAAGCATCAATTCTTCAGTGCTCAGCCTTCCTTATGGTCCAACTCTCACATTCGTACATGACTACTGGAAAAGCCATGGTTTTGACTATATACACCTTTATCTTATAATATAGTGGTTCCCAAGAGGTTTGGTCTCAGAATTCCAAAGATTGTTTGTGATTTACATGTATCAACATTTACTTTAATAGAAACTAAAACTGACAATTTTGAATTATCTATTTACATATAAAAACAAACTCATTGCATGCTAATAAAGCATCATTTTAATGAAAAATAACAAAAATACTTAGTGAAATATTTAAAAAATAATGAAGTATTTTAAAAATATTTAATGAAAAACAACAAAAATATTTCCATATTTTCTAAAGCAAAAGCAATATATATATTTTTTAATTAGTAAAAAATGACATTGCTTTTCTTTTTATTCAAATCTCTAACAGCCGGCTCAGTGGAACACAGCCAGGTTCTCAGATCAGCTTCTGCATATAAGTTCTTGGATATACCACTTTGGTTCAAGTCACTGATAAAATTTTGGCCTCACACAAAAATGAGAAAAGAAGTGCTTCTGTAGTCTTTGCAGATAATTATAGATATTTTTCATTTCTACTGCATCAGAACTCAACAAATGGTAGTTTCTTGAAAGTTAGTAGTAGTGTGGAATCTGAAGATACATATTTTTTGTATTCTCTTTCATGATCTCTTGCACTTAAATGGAAATATTGCCTACGCACAATCTTATAACATCATTCATTGGTTCTTTGGAAAATGTTGCTTTACTGAGTAATGGAGAACTTCCAAATGTTGACATATTTTATATACAATATTTAAAAACAAGTCACTGTTTGTCCCATCAAAAACACAAAGTCTTTTCTTTTTGAGAAGTCAGGCTCATAGTAGAAGGTAAAGTTTATCCAAAGAGTCTGTTTTTTCCTTCAAGTTTCAAATTTCGTCTTTAGCAACAAATAGTGTTATCCGTTTCCTCTGAAGTAGGAAGATCCCTTGATTCGGTTTTACAAAAACTTCTGCGAAATACCCAAGTTTAGTAACTGTAGTTCATCAGTTGCTGCTGCCGTTAAGTCGCTTCAGTCGTGTCCGACTCTGTGAGACCCCATAGACGAGCCTACCAGGCTCCCCGGTGCCTAGGATTCTCCAGGCAAGAACACTGGAGTGGGTTGCCATTTCCTTCTCCAATACATGAAAGTGAGAAGTGAAAGTGAAGTCGCTAAGTCGTGTCCGGCTCTTCCCGACCCCATGGACTGCAGCCCACCAGGCTCCTCCGCCCATGGGATTCTCCAGGAAAGAGTACTGGAGCGGGGTGCCATTGCCTTCTCTGAGTTCATCAGTATTTCTTTCAAATAAAAAGAGTGAGCGGGTGAGCTTGTAGAACAAACAGCTGCTTTGATTTGTAACTCAGTCACATACATGCTTCCCCAAGTACCTGGTCACGCAGCACAGGGTCCTAACTGGACTCCCCATTTCGTCACTCAGAATATTAAAAAGATTGTACTTAACAGCTACAATTCAAGACAATTAATTATATACATATAATTACATATACATATAATTTATTTAGATTAATTTATAGTATATAAATACTATATATAATTATTATATATTAATTAAATATATTAATTATATTATGTATTACTCTATAATATATACTGCAATTACAAGTGCAATTAATATATTATATAATATATATATGTCTATTACTGCTCCATTAAGGATATGCTTAAATAAATCTGGCATTTCCCTGTTTGTATTTTTTTACACCTGTGGTTGTGAACACAGTAAGCACGGGACAGTGTGGCGCCACCCCTCCGATTCATGCTAAGGCACCAGCCGTTCTACCTGACTCGCTTTTGCACCCTTAGTGCCTGTGTCAACACCACACTGACAAAGAGAAGCAGCATCTTAGTATTATTACAAAAATAATTATGCCATTCTTGAACCCCAGAAAAGTCCTACTTTGAGAGCTGCTATGTCAACCAGTCCATTCTGAAGGAGATCAGCCCTGGGATTTCTTTGGAAGGAATGATGCTAAAGCTGAAACTCCAGTACTTTGGCCACCTCATGTGAAGAGTTGACTCATTGGAAAAGACTCTAATGCTGGGAGGGATTGGGGGCAGGAGGAAAAGGGGATGACAGAGGATGAGATGGCTGGATGGCATCACCGACTCGATGGACGTGAGTCTCAGTGAACCTTGGGAGCTGGTGATGGACAGGGAGGCCTGGCGTGCTGCGATTCATGGGGTCGCAAAGAGTCGGACATGACTGAGTGACTGATCTGATCTGATGTATTTTATTTTATTTTATTTATTTTATTTTTTTGATGATTTGCCCATTTTATTATTTAAAAAATATCAACTGTAATTTCTTTTTTTTTAATTTAATTTTATTTTTAAACTTTACATAATTGTATTAGTTTTGCCAAATATCAAAATGAATCCACCACAGGTATACATGTGTTCCCCATCCTGAACCCTCCTCCCTCCCCATACTATCCCTCTGGGTCGTCCCAGTGCACTAGCCCCAAGCATCCAGTATCGTGCATCGAACCTGGACTGGCGACTCGTTTCTTACATGATATTTTACATGTTTCAATGTCATTCTCCCAAATCTTCCCACCCTCTCCCTCTCCCACAGAGTCCATAAGACTGTTCTATACATCAGTGTCTCTTTTGCTGTCTCGTACACCGGGTTATTGTTACCATCTTTCTAAATTCCATATATATGCGTTAGTATACTGTATTTATGTTTTTCCTTCTGGCTTACTTCACTCTGTATAATAGGCTCCAGTTTCATCCACCTCATTAGAACTGATTCAAATATATTCTTTTTAATGGCTGAGTAATACTCCATTGTGTATATGTACCACAGCTTTCTTATCCATTCATCTGCTCATGGACATCTAGGTTGCTTCCATGTCCTGGCTATTATAAACAGTGCTGCGATGAACATTGGGGTACACATGTCTCTTTCCCTTCTGGTTTCCTCAGTGTGTATGCCCAGCAGTGGGATTGCTGGATCATAAGGCAGTTCTATTTCCAGTTTTTTAAGGAATCTCCACACTGTTCTCCATAGTGGCTGTACTAGTTTGCATTCCCACCAACAGTGTAAGAGGGTTCCCTTTTCTCCACACCCTCTCCAACATTTATTATTTGTAGACTTTTGGATCGCAGCCATTCTGACTGGTGTGAAATGGTACCTCACAGTGGTCTTGATTTGCATTTCTCTGATAATGAGTGATGTTGAGCATCTTTTCATGTGGTTGTTAGCCATCTGTATGTCTTCTTTGGAGAAATGTCTATTTAGTTCTTTGGCCCATTTTTTGATTGGGTCGTTTATTTTTCTGGAGTTGAGCTGCAGGAGTTGCTTGTATATTTTTGAGATTAGTTGTTTGTCCGTTGCTTCATTTGCTATTATTTTCTCCCATTCTGAAGGCTGTCTTTTCACCTTGCTTATAGTTTCCTTTGATGTGCAGAAGCTTTTAAGGTTAATTAGGTCCCATTTGTTTATTTTTGATTTTATTTCCAATATTCTGGGAGGTGGGTCATAGAGGATCCTGCTGTGATGTATGTCAGAGAGTGTTTTGCCTATGTTCTCCTCTAGGAGTTTTATAGTTTCTGGTCTTACGTTTAGATCTTTAATCCATTTTGAGTTTATTTTTGTGTATGGTGTTAGAAAGTTGTCTAGTTTCATTCTTTTACAAGTGGTTGACCAGATTTCCCAGCACCACTTGTTAAAGAGATTGTCTTTAATCCATTGTATATTCTTGCCTCCTTTGTCAAAGATAAGGTGTCCATATGTGCGTGGATTTATCTCTGGGCTTTCTATTTTATTCCATTGATCTATATTTCTGTCTTTGTGCCAGTACCATACTGTCTTGATAACTGTGTCTTTGTAGTAGAGCCTGAAGTCAGGTAGGTTGATTCCTCCAGTTCCATTCTTCTTTCTCAAGATCGCTTTGGCTATTCGAGGTTTTTTGGTATTTCCATACAAATTGTGAAATTATTTGTTCTAGCTCTGTGAAGAATACTGCTGGTAGCTTGATAGGGATTGCGTTGAATCTATAAATTGCTTTGGGTAATATACTCATTTTCACTATATTGATTCTTCCAATCCATGAACATGGTGTATTTCTCCATCTATTAGTGTCCTCTTTGATTTCTTTCACCAGTGTTTTATAGTTTTCTATATATAGGTCTTTAGTTTCTTTAGGTAGATATATTCCTAAGTATTTTATTCTTTCCATTGCAATGGTGAATGGAATTGTTTCCTTAATTTCTCTTTCTGTTTTCTCATTATTAGTGTATAGGAATGCAAGGGATTTCTGTGTGTTGATTTTATATCCTGCAACTTTACTATAGTCATTGATTAGCTCTAGTAATTTTCTGGTGGAGTCTTTAGGGTTTTCTATGTAGAGGATCATGTCATCTGCAAATAGTGAGAGTTTTACTTCTTCTTTTCCAATTTGGATTCCTTTTATTTCTTTTTCTGCTCTGATTGCTGTGGCCAAAACTTCCAAAACTATGTTGAATAGTAATGGTGAAAGTGGGCACCCTTGTCTTGTTCCTGACTTTAGAGGAAATGCTTTCAATTTTTCACCATTGAGGATAATGTTTGCTGTGGGTTTGTCATATATAGCTTTTATTATGTTGAGGTATGTTCCTTCTATTCCTGCTTTCTGGAGAGTTTTTATCATAAATGGATGTTGAATTTTGTCAAAGGCTTTCTCTGCATCTATTGAGATAATCATATGGCTTTTATTTTTCAATTTGTTAATGTGGTGTATTACATTGATTGATTTGCAGATATTGAAGAATCCTTGCATCCCTGGGATAAAGCCCACTTGGTCATGGTGTATGATCTTTTTAATGTGTTGTTGGATTCTGATTGCTAGAATTTTGTTAAGGATTTTTGCATCTATGTTCATCAGTGATATTGGCCTGTAGTTTTCTTTTTTTGTGGGATCTTTGTCAGGTTTTGGTATTAGGGTGATGGTGGCCTCATAGAATGAGTTTGGAAGTTTACCTTCCTCTGCAATTTTTTGGAAGAGTTTGAGCAGGATAGGTGTTAGCTCTTCTCTAAATTTTTGGTAGAATTCAGCTGTGAAGCCATCTGGACCGGGGCTTTTGTTTGCTGGAAGATTTTTGATTATAGTTTCAATTTCCGTGCTTGTGATGGGTCTGTTAAGATTTTCTATTTCTTCCTGGTCAAGTTTTTGAAAGTTGTACTGTTCTAAGAATTTATCCATTTCTTCCACGTTGTCCATTTTATTGGCATATAATTGTTGATAGTAGTCTCTTATGATCCTTTGTATTTCTGTGTTGTCTGTTGTGATCTCTCCATTTTCTTTTCTAATTTTGTTGATTTGATTTTTCTCCCTTTGTTTCTTGATGAGTCTGGCTAATGGTTTGTCAATTTTATTTATCCTTTCAAAGAACCAGCTTTTGGTTTTGTTGATTTTTGCTATGGTCTCTTTTGTTTCTTTTGCATTTATTTCTGCTCTAATTTTTAAGATTTCTTTCCTTCTACTAACCCTGGGGTTCTTCATTTCTTCCTTTTCTAGTTGCTTTAGGTGTAGAGTTAGGTTATTTATTTGACTTTTTTCTTGTTTCTTGAGGTGTGCCTGTATTGCTATGAACTTTCCCCTTAGGACTGCTTTTACCGTGTCCCACAGGTTTTGGGTTGTTGTGTTTTCATTTTCATTCGTTTCTATGCAAATTTTGATTTCTTTTTTGATTTCTTCTGTGATTTGTTGGTTATTCAGCAGCGTGTTGTTCAGCCTCCATATGTTGGAATTTTTAATAGTTTTTCTCCTGTAATTGAGATCTAATCTTACTGCACTGTGGTCAGAAAAAATGCTTGGAATGATTTCTATTTTTTTGAATTTACCAAGGCTAGCTTTATGGCCCAGGATGTGATCTATCCTGGAGAAGGTTCCATGTGCGCTTGAGAAAAAGGTGAAATTCATTGTTTTGGGATGAAATGTCCTATAGATATCAATTAGGTCTAACTGGTCTATTGTATCGTTTAAAGTTTGTGTTTCCTTGTTAATTTTCTGTTTAGTTGATCTATCCATAGGTGTAAGTGGGGTATTAAAGTCTCCCACTATTATTGTGTTATTGTTAATTTCCCCTTTCATACTTGTTAGCATTTGTCTTATATACTGTGGTGCTCCCGTGTTGGGTGCATATATATTTATAATTGTTATATCTTCTTCTTGGATTGATCCTGATGTATTTTAATAGGTAAGAAAATACAGCTTTAGTTGAGCAAATCTCCCAATAGAGAAAATAAAATTTTACAGTAAAAAGTTGATTGACTAAGTCTCATTAAAGTATCCTATATCTGGTTTTATTTAGCATAAGACTGGATATTTTAAAAAATTATAACTATTGCTATCTTTTATTTATTAAAATATTAATATTTTTGATAGGTAAGAAGTGAATTTATTCAGAGAAAAAAAAAAAACACACTCTACAGACAGACTGTGGACCATCTCAGAAGGCGAGAGCAGCCTAAAATGTTAATATATTTTTACTGTAGAAATTTAGACATATAAAAAAGTAAAGATAAAAAACATTTAAATGAAAGTTCCTCCCCTGCTGGGGATAAATCCTGTTAATATTTTAGGGAACATCTTCCTTTCTTTCTGGCCATTTATACGATTTTGCAATGTGTGTGTGTGACTTTTTTAATTTAACATTGTCTCATGAACATTTTTTCATATCATTAAATATTTATGGACGACATCACTCTAAATTATTCACTTCCCCTTCTGACAGGACATCACATTCTGCCTGCAATGCACTGGCACAAGGTTGCTCGGGGAGACAGTTTTGCGACCCAGGGCTCTGGCGTTTTAGGAACTCTGCCTTGTGGTGATGGAGTTTAGTGATGAAGTCACCAGAATCCGTGTGGACTCTTGGCAACTGCTGCCTACTCAGGAGCATTCCACATCTCGGTGGCATGCCCTTGTGTTTGATTTTTTTCTCACCATTTCTATAGCCATCCCTGAGGTCCTCTTAAACTTGCTTAGCTAGCCGAGACAGCCTCCAAATCTTTCTGAAACCAGCTTCTCCTCGCTTACTTCCTTCTTGCTGCTACTGCTGCTGCTAAGTCACTTCAGTCATGTCCGACTCTGTGTGACCCCATAGACGGCAGCCCACCAGGCTCTGTCATCCCTGGGATTCTCCAGGCAAGAACCCTGGAGTGAGTTGCCATTTCCTTCTCCAATGCATGAAAGTGAAAAGTGAAAGTGAAGTCGCTCAGTCGTGTCCGACTCTTCACAACCCCATGGACTGCAGCCTACCAGGCTCCTCCGTCCATGGGATTTTCCAGGCAAGAGTACTGGAGTGGGGTGCCATAGCCTTCTCCCACTTCCTTCTTATCTTGGTACAAACATCCTCTTCAAATGGTTTTCTTCCCATCACCCTTTGATTCTTGAATTTCATGACTCCCTTCCGTGTAGGCTGTACTGCTATACTTCAGGACTTTCCATCTCCCTCCAGCTTTGGTTCTCATTTATCTCTTTACTTGAAACCTCAACTCCATCCAGTCTGAAGGACTACAGAGAACACTGTGTCAGAAGACATTTTTCCAAAATGGCCACAGTAGAATTTCTGCTTCCATATGTTTTTCCAGAAACTTCATATTTCTCCATCAAAAGGCAGAAAGTAATATTTTTCCCTCCTTTGAAAGTAAGTGGGCTTTTTAGATGTCTTGGACAGAGCAAGAGAGACTCTGAATGGTTTCTGAGGCTGAATTTGAAAAAGAGGACAGCTTCTTCCTGGTTCTCTGTTTTTTTGGTGTGTTTTATTGAAGTATAGTTGATTTACCATGTTGTGTTAACTTCTGGTGTACAGCAAAGCCATTCAGTATACATA
Organism: Bos indicus; assembly: GCF_029378745.1. NCBI lineage: Eukaryota > Metazoa > Chordata > Mammalia > Artiodactyla > Bovidae > Bos > Bos indicus. The sequence continues at coordinate 63,297,105 of NC_091780.1, read as the reverse complement.
TATATATATTTTTTTTCATATTATTCTCCATCATGGTTTATTACAGGATATAGAATATAGTTCCCTGTGCTCTACAATAGAACCATATTATATTTATTACTGTGTATCTGAGCTGCTGTGGTAGCTCAGATGGTAAAGAAGCTGCCTGCAATGTAGGAGACCTGGGTTTGATCCCTGGGTCAGGAAGATCCCCTGGAGAAGGAATGGCAACCTATTCCAGTATTCTTGCCTGGAGAATCCCATGGACAGAGGAGCCTGTTGGGCTACAGTACACGGGGTCACAGAATCAGACATGACTGAACGCTTAAGCACACACGGAAGTACACACCCTCCTTTTCCATTTGGTAACTGTAAGCTTGTTTGCCTTGGGTGTGAGTTTACTTCTGTTTGTAAGTAAGCTCATTTGTATCATGTCTTGTATTCCACATGTAAGTGATATCATGACATTTGTCTTTCTCTGACTTGCTTCACCTAGTGTGATTGTCTCTAAGTCCATCCATTTCCTGCAAATGGCTGAGTTTGAAGAGGAGCAGCTGCCTGGCTATCTCTTTGGACACACACCTCAGGAACCCGGGGCCAACATCTAAGAAGGCTGGCCCTCTTGAAGCCTCAAAGCTGGAGTGACCATGTTGAGGCAGCAGGAGTAGGAGATGCTGCCGCAGCAGCCTCTGACATTGCAGGCATCAGCTGATGAGTCTCAGATGTGTGAGTCAACAGGCCTTCTGAGGACTCCCATCCCAGACAGAGAACCAGCCCAGCTGGCACTGAGAAGAGTGGACTCGGGTTATCTCTCCTGAGCCTTGCCCTAACTGCAGGTCTGTTGTTGCTGAAATCTAAGAAGTATGATTATAAAATCCCATAAAGTCTACTTCACCATTGCTCTGTGAACACCCCATCCGGATAACTTTGGGTTTATTGCCCTTTTTTTAATTTTAATTTTTTAATACCAAAAATCATTTTGTACTGGGATATAGCCAATTATCTTTTAGGATTTGAAATAACTCAACTGGAATTCCATCACTTTCACTAGCTTTGTTCGTAGTGATGCTTTAAGGCCCACTTGACTTCGCATTCCAGGATCACACCATCTAATTGAGTGATCACACCATCGTGGCTATCTGGGTCATGAAGATCTATTTTGTATAGTTCTTCTGTGTATTCTTGCCACCTCTTCTTAATATCTTCTGCTTCTGTTAGGTCCATACCAATTCTGTCCTTTATTGAGCCCATCTTTGCATGAAATGTTCCCTTGGTATCTCTAATTTTCTTGATGAGCTCTCTAGTCTTTCCCATTCTATTATTTTCCTCTATTTCTTTGCATTAATCACTGAAGAAGGCATTCTTACCTCTCCTTGCTGTTCTTTGGAACTCTGCATTCAAATGATATATCTTTCCTTTTCTCCTTTGCCTTTCGCTTCTCTTCTTTTCTCAGTTATTTGTAAGGCCTTCTCATACAACCATTTTGCCTGTTTGTATTTCTCTTTCTTTTTTTTAATATAAATTTATTTATTTTAATTGGAGGCTAATTACTTTACAATATTGTATTGGTTTTGCCATACATTGACATGAATCTGCCACGGGTGTACATGTGTTCCCCATCCTGAACCCACCTCTCACCTTCCTCCCCATCCCATCCCTCTGGGTCATCCCAGTGCAACAGCCCCGAGCATCCTGTATCATGCATTGAACCTGGACTGGCGATTTGTTTCACATATGATAATATACATGGATGAAACTGGAGCCTATTATACAGAGTGAAGTAAGCCAGAAAGAAAAACACCAATACAGTATAATAACATATATATATGGAATTTAGAAAGATGGTAACGATAGCCCTGTATGCAAGACAGCAAAAGAGACACAGATGTATAGAACAGTCTTTTGGACTCTGTGGGAGAGGGTGAGGGTGGGATGATTCGGGAGAATGGTATTAAAACATGTATTTCTCTTTCTTCGGGGTGGTCTTGATCACTGCCTCCTATACAATGTCATGAACCTCTGTCTATGGTTCTTAAGGCACTTTGTCTATCAGATCTAATCCCTTGATTCTATTTGTCACTTCCACTGTAAGGAAAAGGTCAGTCTTCATTTCAATCCCAAAGAAAGGCAATGCCAAAGAATGTTCAAACTACTGCATAATTCCACTCATCTCACATGCTAGCAAAGTAATGCTCAAAATTCTCCAAGCCAGGCTTCAACAGTATGAACTGTGAAATTCTAGATGCTCAAGCTGGATTTAGAAAAGGCAGAGATCAAATTGCCAACATCTGTTGGATCATAGAAAAAGCAAGAGAGTTCCAGAAAAAACATCTACTTCTGCTTTATTGACTATGCCAAAGCCTTTGATTGTGTGGATCACAACAAACTGGAAAATTCTTCAAGAGATGGAAATACCAGGCCACCTTACCTGCCTCCTGAGAAATATGTATGCAGGTGAAGAATCAACAATTAGAATCAGACATGGAACAACAGTCTGGTTCCAAATTGGGAAAGGAGTATGCCAAGGCTGTATATTGTCACCCTGCTTATTTAACTTATATGCAGAGTACATCATGTGAAATGCCAGGCTGGATGAAGCACAAGCTGGAATCAAGGTTGCCGGGAGAAATATCAATAACCTCAGATATGCAGATGATACCACCCTTATGGCAGAAAGTGAACAGGAACTGAAGAGCCTCTTGATGAAAGTGAAAGAGGAGAGTGAAAAAGTTGGCTTAAAGCTCAACATTCAGAAAACGAAGATCATGGCATCTGGTCCCATCACTTCATGGCAAATATATGGGAAAACAATGGAAATAGTGACAGACTTTATTTTTTTAGGCTCCAAAATCATTGCAGATGGTGACTGCAGCCATGAAATTAAAAGATGCTTGCTCCTTGGAAGAAAAGCTATGACCAACCTAGACAGCATATTAAAAAGCAGAGATGTTACTTTAACAAGTAACTTCAACAAAGGTCCATCTAGTCAAGGCTGTGGTTTTTCCAGTGGTCATGTATGGATGTGAGAGTTGGACTATAAAGAAAGCTGAGTTCTGAAGAATTGATGCTTTTGAACTGTGGTATTGGAGAAGATTCGTGAGAGTCCCTTGGACTGCAAGGAGATCCAATCAGTCAATCCTCAAGGAAATCAGTCCTGAATATTCATCGGAAGGAATGATGTTGAAGCTGAAACTCCAATACTTTGGCCACCTGATAAGAAGACCTGACTCATTGGAAAAGACCCTGATGCTGGAAAAGATTGATGTCAGGAGGAGAAGGGGACAACAGAGGATGAAATGGTTGGCTGACATCGCCAACTCGATGGACATGAGTTTGAGTAAGCTCTGAGAGTTGATGATGGACAGGGAGGCCTGGCGTGTGCTTCAATCCATGGTTCACAAAGAGTCAGACACTACTGAGTGACTAAACTAAACTGATAGCCAATTCATATTGTGATGGTTTGAGGTGAACAGTGAAGGGACTCAGCCATACATATACATGTATCGAGTCTTCCCCAGAGTCCTCTCACATCCAGGCTGGCACATAACATCGAGCAGGGGTCCATGTGCTATGCAGTAGGTCCTTGTTGGTTATTCATTTTAAATATAGCAGTGTGTACATGACCTTCCCAAAGTCCCTAACTATCCCGTCACCCTGGCAAACTTGTTTATTTTCTAAGTCTGTGAGTCTCTTTCTGTGTCGTAAATAAGTTCATTTGTATCATATTTTTTTAGATGCCACATATAAGGGATGTCATATAATATTGCCTTTTTAAAACATTTTATTATGCATTTATTTTTATTCCTGAACTATTATTTTTTTAAAGCAGAACCATTATCTACCTAACATTCTATACTTGTCGCTTTTCAACCTACCTTAAACTTTAGAATATATTTATGTTGGTAGGTAGCATTGATTCATTTTAACTAGTGTGCAAATTCCACTAGATGAATATACCACAAAATACTTAATTTACCAGTTAATAGATACTTGAACTGGGTTCAGTTTTTTGCTGCTATGACCAATACTTGTATAAATACTCTTGTACCTGTGTCTTAGGTCACATGAACAAGAGTATATACACCTGAGAACAGAATGAATGTAACATACTTGAGAATGGAAATGCGCATTTACAAGATAATGCTTTAAAAGAGGTTGCACCAGTTGCTACTCTCAATAGTAATAGCAAGATAGTATAATTATTAACACTTAGCTTTGCTGATTATATTACCTTTTACTTACCTATTGGTTGCCAATCATCTTAATTTGTATTTAAATGGTTACTAATTAGACTGAATAGATGATATAGATACAGACATAGGTATAGATGAATGGGACTGTTTAAGGATTTTATCCAGATTTCTGTTGAATTTTTGTGTTTTTTCTCATTAATTTGGGTTGCTGCTGCTGCTGCTGCTGCTGCTGCTGCTAAGTCACTTCAGTCGTGTCTGACTCTGTGCGACCCAATAGACAGCAGCCCACCAGGCTCCACTGTCCCTGGGATTCTCCAGGCAAGAACACTGGAGTGGGCTGCCATTTCCTTCTCCAATGCAAGAAAGAGAAAAGTGAAGGTGAAGTCGCTCAGTTGTGTCCGACTCTTAGTGACCCCATGGACTGCCGCCTACCAGGCTCCTCCATCCATGGATTTTCCAGGCAAGAGTACTGGAGTGGGGTGCCATTGCCTTCTCCGTAACTTGGGTTAAACCTTCATTATTTTTTGGATGCAAGTATTTTGTTGTTTTCTGTGTTTCAACTCTTCTTCTGTTTTATGACTTGCCTTTTCGTAACTTGCATAGTATCTTTGGATAAATGTGTTGGATTTTAATGCAATTAAACTTACAGTCACATCCTTTATGTCATTATGTCTTCCTTGGTTGAAATGGCAAGTGTGAAAGGGGAAGTTTATGTACAAACACACTTATCTGCCTGGATATTATAGAAATGTTTTAGCATTTTTAATGTTGTATCTTACAATTTGGTCTTGAATATATGTGGAATTCTTGTAAAGGGGGATTGATTTTCTTTTTTCTTCGTATGAATAACCAAAAGATCTACACCATTCACATGTTGATCATTTTCCCCAGTTTCCAAAATGTGTTCTCTATCAAATTCTGTTTCAACACATGGGTCCCTATTAGAACTCTTCTGTTACACTGAACTTTTAGCTTCTTAGCTTTAATATGACATTGCCTTCATTACTTTTGCTACAGAACTAGAAACCTGACAAAGTAAACTGCTCCACCCAGCTTATTCTTCTTCAGAATATCCTCTATATTTCCCAGGCCTTTGTACTTCCATGTAGATTTCATTACCAGCTTATCAAATTCTAAAACAACCTATGGGGAGTCAGATTGGAATTACATTGGATCTTCAGATCAGCATGAGAAGATTTGACCTCTTAAAATATTGGGCCATTGTGTTGCTAAATACGGTACATCTATCCATTTATTTGGGTCTTTAAAAAGACTTCAAATATATTTTATTACTTAATAGGTGTGCATCTTTAAAGAAGATGTATGTACACATATATTTTATTGCTATTGAAAGTAATACTTATTTTTATTGTTTCTGCTTGAATATGGAAATGCAATTTAAAATATATTGATTTTATATGTAGCAATTTTTATAAACTTTATTTTTAATAATATGTTGGTTCTTTGTGCATGCATGGTAAGTCACTTCAGTCATGTTCAACTCTGTGAGACCCAGTGGACTGTAGCCTTCCAGGCTCCTCTATCCATGGAATTCTCCAGGCAACAAAGTTTTCATCATAAGCAGGTATTGAGCTTTATTATTTACATTTTCGGCATGTATCCTCTAACCTTTTGAAATGCATGGTGCTTTTGAGACATATCTATGTTATGTGTATCAATATTTCAGTGCTTTTTATTGTTGAAGGGTATCCCACTATTTGGATAAATTTACCAGTTTGTTTATACATTCACCCATTGAAGAACATTTGGGTAGAGTCTAGTTTTTGGCAATTATGAATAGATCTGCTAGACTCATTCATACAGGTTTTTGTGTGAATGTAATCTTTCATTTCTCTAGGATTAATTCTTTGGATTGGGATTGTTGGGTCAGATGGTGAGTATTCAATGTATGCAAGACTTTAAAGAAATTACCAAGGTGTTTTCCAAAATGGCCATCCTATTTTGCAATCCCACCATCAGAGTAGGAAAGTAAGAGTTATTCTGTATTATCACCAGCACTTAGTAATGCTACAATTCTAGAAGGTGTGTAGTAGTATCTCATCATAGTTTTAACTTGCATTTTCTTGATGGTTAATAATGATGTTGAGCACAGATTCATGTGTTTATTTTTCATTGCTATCTATTTTTGAGAAGTAATTGTTGAAGTCTTGTTTATTTTGTAATTGGACTATTGTTCTTACTATTGAGCTTTGAGAAATCTTTATATATTGTGGATACAAGTCTTTTATTTATTATCTCATTTCCAAGTATTTCTCTCAGTTTATTGTTTGTATATTCATTCTCTTAACATTATCATTGACAGAGCTGTTTTTTTTACTTTGATAAAATTTAATTTATCATTTTTTTCCTTTTATGGATCATGACTTTGGTCTTTTATTTAAGCTGTCAAAATTTATAATAATTTAAGTTATCAAAATATCTACATGTAGAGTTATTTATAACAACTTCATTAGTATTTATGGAGTCTCACTTTACAATCTATAATCAAGTTGTAACTTACGTCTTCTTTCTTCTCTTGTTTGCCTAGATAGATATTTATGTTATTGATGGTTTTCAAAGAGCCAGTTTATGATTTTATTTATTTTCTCTATTGTTTTCCTGTTTTCAATTTTATTGACTCCATCAGTTTTTATTTCATATATTTTGAAGCTCTATTGTTAGGTACCTAAGCATTTCAATTTGCTTTGTCTTCTGGTAAATTGACCCTTCTGTCATTCCATGTATCTCACTTTATACCTGACAATTTTCCTTGCTTTCAAGATTACTTTGTCTGATATTAATATAACATTTCATTTTTATTTTCATTAGAGTTTTCAAAGTATGTATTTTTTCATTTGTTTACTTTTAACCTACTTATATCATGATATAAAGCACAGTTTGGCTTTATTCTTTATTATCTAATTTGATATGCTCTATCTTTTAATTATCATGTTTAAATCATTTATGTATAATGTAATTTTTTTAATTTTAGAGTCAAGTCTACCATTTTGTTATGTATAATGTGTTACCCTTTTTATCTCCTTGTTTTCTCTTTCCTGTCTTATTTTGAATTATTTAAACCATATTTTATCCAATTTTAATCAATCTATTGGGTTTCTTTTTACTATATATCTTTTAAAGTTTTATTTTTGTTGCCCAAGGCATTACACTATTCATATTTACCATTTCACTTTCTACTTAGAATTAATATTTTGCCGCTTCAAGTCAATGTAGAAAACTTACCATCGTGCATATTATTTTATACTCTCCTGCTTTTGTTTTTTGACATACATTGCATTTTAAAATATCAAGAAGCCTCATCAGACAATATCATAATTCTTGTATTCAATTGTCAAATGTGTTTTGAAGACCTTAAAAGGATGAAAATAATCTATATGCCAAGAATTTTACTAATTTTTTTTTTTTTTTTTTTTTTTACCATTTCTTCTTGTTTTTTATTCCCAGTGTTCCAAGTTTCCCTTTAGGGTCATTCACCTCCCATTTGAAAAACATTCTTCAGGATTATTTTTAAGCAATAAGCAAATTTACTTAGTTTCCTTTCATCTGAGAATATCTTCATTTCACCTTCATTCCTGAAGGATATTTTCACTGACTATGGATTTCTGGGTTGACAGCTCTTTTCTCTCAGCACTTTACAAATATTGCTCACTTCCTTCATGCCTCCATGGCTTTAGATGAGAAATATCCTGCCATTCAGATAATTGTTCTTCTAGAACTAATGTGTCACTTTTTTCCTCTAGCTCTTTTCAGACTTTTTTCTTTAAGTTTTCAACAGTTTGATTTTGATGTGTCTGAGAATGGAGTTCTTCAAATTTAGAAATAAATTGGTGCGAATGCCTATGACAGCTGGAGTAGTTGAGGAAAGACTTCAGATCTCAATGTAGATTGGATTCCTTAAGAAAATAGAAGAAAGAAAGAGGATTGAATAAGAATAGTCTTAGACCGTTCTAAGAAGGGTTCGGCCAAACCAATGGTTGTTCTTGAGCCAAAGGTACTTACTGGCAGAATCCTACATCTTATAGGAATGGGTCTGCATCAGCACACCCATTATGCTCGATCATTGACTAGAAGCAAACTTTGAGAAGCACAGCCTTGGCACAGATATGGTGACATACCTGAAGGAGCAGTAGCTGGGTTCACTGGTATGCTTCCAAAAGCAGATCTGAGCAGCTCATTTCCATGGCTGCCAAATCTACTTTGTAGAGTATCACCCTAGCAACCGTTAGAGAGTAGAATGTAGTGACCAGGGGTTCTGGTTACACTACAGAAGCAATGATGGGAGAGTAGAGTGATCATGTTGGAGTTGGTGAGAAGAGATCACAGTTTGGATCTATTTTTTTTTATCTCTTTTTTTAAATTTAATTTTATTTTTTAACTTTACAATATTGTGTTGGTTTTGCCATATATCAAAATGAATCCACCACAGGTATACATGTGTTCCCCATCTTGAACCCTCCTCCATCCCCATACCATCCCTCTGGGTCGTCCCAGTGCACCAGCCCCAAGCATCCAGTATCGTGCATCGAACCTGGACTGGTGGATCTATTTTTAACATAAGGTCAATCAAATTTTCTGAGAGGGTAGTTTTGATGTTTAGGATAAAATGCAGGAATAACTTAAGTTTTTCAACTTGAACAGCTCAGAAACAGTCATAGAGTAAGAAACTTAAGGTTCTGTCAGAATTAGAGGAAGTCATAAGGAAATATAAGAGGAAGAAATTGAATATGGAATTCAGTATTTGTTTACAAGCAGTTAGGATTTAAAGAAGGAGAGAAAGAAAAGTTTTTTAAAGAATATATACAGCTTTTAATAAACGAGAGAGGAAAACTTAAGGTTAATATGAATATAAAAGGATAAGATCAAGGGAAATAAGGAGAGTGGTAATTAATCTGTAGACCTTTACATAGACAAAGCTAATGTTTTCCACTGTCTGGGTCAACAGGGTAATCTTATATGCCTGTGTGACATGACACTTAATTGTCAGCTGAAATCAAATCTAACCTTGGAGTCTTTCCTAAAAATGAATCCTTAGTAGCTCAGACTTTTCAAAGACTCTTACTCTATCCCCTCAGTAAATGGATGGCAGGATTGAGGACAGGTAAGGGAAGATCATAAACCCAAATCACAAAGTCTTTTCATCTCAAGGACTGCAATAAGCCCAGCTAGTCTGATGTCCTGTCTCATATTTTTCCTCTACTTCTGAATCTAAGCCAGACTTCCCAATCTTGATCAGGTACATATTCCATCAGACACTCAATTCTCCAGAACATATCTGCAGGCAAGGTTAGTCTACTCTGATCAGTTCCTGAGATTCTGTAGATAAAGAGTAGTTCACCAAAATGAGTACAGCCCTAAAGGATTTGCAAGATGACACGAAAGAAGCAGATTGTTCTCAGATATTCTAACCCTACTTCCCCTTCCCCAACCTTCTTTTCCAGTCCTGAATAATGGGAACATCAGAAATGGTCTCACTTTATTTCCATATTCAAGTCCTACTAAGTTTGATGTCCATCTCACATATCACCATCTTTATAAGGTCTCCCTGACAACATAAGCTGTGCTTTATCAACATAAGCAATCTATTTCTTTTTATAGACAAAAAAGGTGTCTGTATTTCTCTTAGAATTCATCAGTTTCTACCTTGTGTCAGATTTCATGTTCTCTGTCAGTCAACTTTGCTTCTGTAATAGACAACTGCAAAAAAAAAAAAAAAAAAACAGCAAAGTAAAGCAGCATCCTTTTCTCACTCATGTACGGTGCTAGTTGACTCAGCTCCAGGAAGCACCCCTGTCAGGAGAAGCTCTACTCCATATGTCTTCTCATACTGGGACCCAGATGGATGGAGCAACAAATGCTCTTTGGAACCGGCCATTGTCATGGCAGAGGGCAGAAGTGCAATGGAAGACATTTGCAATATCTTTTAAAACTTTGGATATAATATACTCCCACATCCTACTAGCCAAGTTTAAAGTCAATGACGTAACAATGACACAACTTCCACAGGAAGAAGAAGCAAGCTACGTGGCAATGAATGGGGATGTATGAGGAAACCTTTAAGAGCAATTATACAATTAACCGTGTCTTGCCCGTCCTGGTTTTGAGCCCCTGAAAAGCAGAGCCTGGGAACAATTCCACTGTGACCTCTGTAAGATCTAGCACTGTGGCTCAATGTGTAGTAGGTACTCAGCCAGTGTCTGATTAATGAATGGGTATTTTTCACAGCAAAACTACAAGGCGACCTATTGTTTTATGAGAAAACGTCAAGCTGTCTGGATTTTTCACTCTTCATTTATTTCCAGCAAGTTATCACTTTCTGAAAAGGCAATATTGTTCTAATTCCAAAATCTCCCTGAAGTATTACATTTCCTTTCCCATGACCTTTGAGTGTTCATGGAACAGCCTAGATGGGGGAAGAAGCATGGCAGGCATGGGAAGATTGGTGTCAAAAGCAAGCATCCTTATACCCCTGGGTTGAATTCTGACCTTGCAAATGACAAGTTTCATGGTCACAGCAAGTCACTTCACCTCCAGGAACCCACTTCCTCAACCTAAACATGGGGACAAGAATTCCTGACTTGCTCGTGTGTAAGTAAAAGGCCCATGATGTACTTAGTCCCATAAATAGTATTATTACATTTTTTTTTACAAAATTACTGAGTACAATGATAATAGATTGTTTGTTGGCATCTTTTAATATCTAGTGTTCTTTCTCATGGTAAATCAAATCCCCAAAGCTGTGTTTCTGGCCCTCTGATTATTCAAGTTTTGGTTTCTTTTATAAAATGCATAGTTTATTCCATATGGTTTTCAGATCCCCTCTACTGACATCCTGGTTGGGCCATTCCAACAGCTGTGATTCTGCCATGGGACTTGCAAGTTTCTTTAGGAGACCATAAGGCAGGGGTGACTTTGACAACACAGGCCACTGACTTACTGTGTGATGCCAATCAAGCCTGTTATTTTTACCAGGCTCAGTTTCCCCATATTTACATGTGACAGAGTTGGGCAACATGATCTCATAATTTTATTATTAGAAGTAATTTATATTAGTTACATAATGATCATGATTGCAGATAGCCATTTTGGAGATTCTAGGTATGGAACTCACTGCTATGTATTGCTTTATCAAGTGGTCCAAAATGTTTTAATCTAGTAGCATGACCCAGAGGAAAAGATGAATTTGAATGTTCTTCATCATATAGCAAAGACAGTGGAATCAAATAACCACTGGAATTCTTTGGTCTCCAAACTCTTTGTCAATGGTTGGGTTGATTTTCATTCTGAGAAGACAGATTTCCAGTATGTTACTCCAGAAACACCCAGAGTGGTAGTTTGGGTGGATTCTTCTTCTTCTCTCTGGAGTCTGTGAAAAATGCTTGTGTTTGAGCAGAAGCCTTCATGTTCCTGAATTTGCATTTTCTCATCCTCTCTACCACCAATAGCAAAGATTAAATATCCTTAATTCTCATCTTTGAAGCAAATTCCTGCTCTGGCTTTGACTGCCAAATAATCCCATTCCAGGAGCAAGTGAACAAATGACCTGGGAAAAGCATACAGACAGCCAGTTAGGTCTAATTTCCACACAGTGGAGCCTGAGATTTATCTGTATCATGCCTGGGTCTGTACACTTGTGGTACCGCTACTCCAGGTAACTAGTGACTCAGTATCCCATGCCCAGGTTCTTGGGTAGAGCTGAAGCATACTACTGACCTTTTTTTTTTTTTTTATTTTTTTTTATTTTTAAACTTTACATAATTGTATTAGTTTTGCCAAATATCAAAATGAATCCATCACAGGTATACATGTGCTCCCCATCCTGAACCCTCCTCCCTCCTCCCTCCCCATACCATCCCTCTGGGTCATCCCAGTGCACTAGCCCCAAGCATCCAGTATCGTGCATTGAACCTGGACTGGCATCTCGTTTCATACATGATATTTTACATGTTTCAATGCCATTCTCCCAAATCTTCCCACCCTCTCCCTCTCCCACAGAGTCCATAAGACTGTTCCATACATCAGTGTCTCTTTTGCTGTCTCGTACACAGGGTTATTGTTATCATCTTTCTAAATTCCATATATATGCGTTAGTATACTGTATTGGTGTTTTTCCTTCTGGCTTACTTCACTCTGTATAATAGGTTCCAGTTTCATCCACCTCATTAGAACTGATTCAAATGAATTCTTTTTAATGGCTGAGTAATACTCCATTGTGTATATGTACCACCGCTTTCTTATCCATTCATCTGCTGATGGACATCTAGGTTGCTTCCATGTCCTGGCTATTATAAACAGTGCTGCGATGAACATTGGGGTACACGTGTCTCTTTCCCTTCTGGTTTCCTCAGTGTGTATGCCCAGCAGTGGGATTGCTGGATCATAAGGCAGATGCTCAACATCACTCATTATCAGAGAAATACAAATCAAGACCACTATGAGGTACCATTTCACACCAGTCAGAATGGCTGCGATTCAAAAGTCTACGAATAATAAATGTTGGAGAGGGTGTGGAGAAAAGGGAACCCTCTTACACTGTTGGTGGGAATGCAAACTAGTACAGCCACTATGGAGAACAGTGTGGAGATTCCTTAAAAAACTGGAAATAGAACTACTGACCTTTTATTCCAGAAAATATTTATGAACTAATAGAATGCCTCAGAATCCTCTACAGAGTTTTGTCAAGATGCGTACTCCTGGCTCATGTTCCAAAGATTGTAGCATACTTAGTCACTCAGATAGAAATGTAAAGAATTTCCAGTGTAACATATCTCAAATAGTTTTGTAAGGAAGGTAATATTCAGTGTACTATGGTTATCCCAGTTGACATCCATAACTTCATCCCCAGGGCTGAGGGCAACTCAACCCCCAGACTTTACTCCCATCTCTCAGAGGAACCAGCTGTCATTGATGGCTTTTTTGCTGATATTTACCTTCTTTTTTGTTTCCAGGGGAATACTTTATGCCTTTCTCTATGGTTAGTTCTCCAAGGTACCAGCCCATTGGCCCTTTTTTCCCTAGTGTTCTCTGAGATACCTCAGTGATCTATGACTTTACACCCCCCTATATGGATAGCTGTAGTCATATTACTATTTCAAAACACATGTAGGGATTCTTGTATTTTCTTAGGGCAGCTGGCCAGAAGATATGGGATGTCAGTTGGACAAACAAGGTGGATAAGATTGGGTCAGAGGCGGAAGAACAATAGAAGAAGAAAGGACCACACTGGTGAAGGACAGAGAGGTGAATTTGGAGGATGCTGCTGCAGAGTCCAGGTGTTCAGAGTATGACAGAGATTTATAAAACTGATGTGACATCCACAAGAGAGGCTTCCTGAATCCCCCACTGGAAGTTACTGTTCCCTCCTCTGAATCCTGACAGCATTTTATCTGCCCTCTCCTATGGCATTCAAGCCTTTCTGTTTTATAACTTGACTCTCTCTGTCCACGGACTGTTTCTACTAATAGATCATGGATCCCTTTAAGGAAGAAAGACCATGGTAACAAGGTGACCCAAAACATGAATAGATTGAGAATCCTAACACCTGGGTTTTAAGTTTAGACTCTGCTATTCACTACCTTTGGGGCCTTAAGGAAGTCCCTTAAATTCTTGAAGTGTTGATTTTCTTATCTGTAAAGTAGAAATGCCAACAATATCAGATTCAATGATGGTTAAAACAGAAAACTGAGATAATGTACAAAAACACTTAGCCCAGCATCTACCACATGGTAAGCATTCAAAGTTAAATCTTCTTTTGAAAATTTAAAATTTCAAAGTTAAATTTCACAGTTAAATCTTATTTTTTCTAAAGAAGAATTGATGTTAGATTCATCTTTTCATCTTAGACTGAGTCCCTTCTAGAATTCTTCCTTGGCCATGTTACCATCCCTTGTATCTTGGGTACCCTTTATTGGCAGCTGTTTTCTATGCAGTGACACAGGAATCTACCTGCTTCCTTCTAGTGTGGGTCCCATCCATAATTCATGGGTTTTGAAGAAGAAGAGAGAGCACTGGGGTTGAGAGAAAGAGGAACGGACTTCCACACCCATTTGGTGGCCAGAACCCAGGGGCAAGACGCCACCTAACTACAAAGGATGCTGATAAAGTCATCTTCATTTGAATCCCGACTCAGGAAATACCCCTGTTTCTAGACTGTTACACCATTATCCTTGAAAACAACCTACTCATTATTTATACAGAGTAGCACTGAGGTTGTACAAAATCACTGTGGCCCAGGGCAGGGAATTAGTGGTACAGGTGTGTGTGCTTCCCTTGCATATGCCAGGCGTCTCCTGTGGGCTTGTCTCAGCATCACTGATGTGATCACATGACAAGAAGCATCCCTAAACCCCTTGTCAGGATGAACCAGGGACATTTGTGCTCACTGAATCCTCACTGCAGTTGATGAGACAGGAGCTGGTGTCATCCCTATGTTACCAATGAGGAAACAGGTGCTCAGGTTCATAGACAACTTTCCTAAGGTTGCACAGGTGAGGGAGCAGGGCAGGGATTTGAATTCACAGAGACCATGTCTCTCGCTGCAGTACCATGATGCCCTTCTCTTTGGCAGCCCCTACATTAATCCTGGACAGTGAGGTCAACCCTTCCATGTTCCACAGGCCATTTTTTCCCCTACTTAAATGCTGCGAGCTTGGGTAGGGGCCAGGTACTCTCTATTTAATGACAAAGAAGCTGAAGACCCTGGAGGTAAATGCCTTGCCCAAGTCATTTCCAGTCAGTAGGAGGTAGAGTGTGAGCTAGCTGGCTGCCTGTGGCACTGCTTGAACCCCCAGACCAAAACGCTGGTGCTGGGGTCTGACAGCATCTGGCCCTTCTCCCCACATCTGAACCCTGGCATGGGGAGTATTGCCTGGGAATCTCCCATTGGAGTGGCCTCCCTGGCTTTGCAACCAGGGTCCCTTTGCAACCAGGAACCTCCCTGCCAGCAGCAGGTCCAGGAGGTGATGCGGGCTGGGAGGTGGGCACTGATGTTGTTCAGTCACTCAGTCATGTCTGACTCTTTGGAACCCCACGGACTGCAGCACGCCAGGCTCCCCTGTCTTTCACTAATTCCCAGAGTTTGCCCAAATTCACATCCATTGAGTTAATGATGCCATCCAACCATCTCATCTTCTGCTGCCCCTTTCTCCTTTTGCTTTCCCAGCATCAGGGTCTTTCCCAATGATTCAGCTCTTTGTATCAGGTGAACAAAGTATTGGAGCTTCAGCTTCAGCATCAGTCCTTCTAATGAATATTCATGATTGCCCCTCCACCGAACATTCATTGGGAGGGGGGCACTGGATGTGGAGAAAAACCACATGGGCAAGGGTCAGGCTTCTGGTATCCCAGAGGTAGGGTTGCCTGTACCAGGCTGTGTCTGGCAGGGCTGGAGGTAAGAGAGTGGCAAGGAGTGGGATCCACCTGGCTCTTTCCTAAGAGCCAAGCTAGTGGCCAAACAACCGGGCACAGTAGAACCTCAAGTTCTGTCTCTAAGCTGCATGGGCTTGTTTGAGTAAAGGGCAATGCTGGGTAGATGGTGGTTAACTCATATGAGCATGAACACGTTTCTACCTAGATATCTTTCTAGAATTGGGGTTCTTACCCCAGGGGTCGGTGAGTGGGCTTCAGAAAGGCTTTGAAAGCCTTTTGAAAAGTTTCTGAATTTGTGAGACTTTTACCCAAAATATGCTCATTTGATGACTTTTTCAGATTCCTCCAGGACCAGCAATGAGAAATGAATGAATGAATACAAGGTGTCAAAACCATTATTCCTGTGTGTCCTTCCAAGCCACTAAGTAAGTGCTGCAAGGCTTTAGGTTGGTCCAGATGAGGACCAGGTCTAGGGAGGAAAACTAGGTCTCATGTACTGATTTCCCCAACAACTGTGTATAAAGCAAGACTCCGTGCAGCCAGGGATTGAAGTGGTGGAGGTGAAGCAATAAATAACCCATGAGGTTTCTTCAGCCACAGAGCACGTATTCTCATCATGGAGACAATAAATAAACTCATAACTAGATTCTTTAGATAACATCAGGTGGTAGAGACTTTGGTTATATTTGGCAGATAAGATACTCTGAGCTCTGGTTCCCCATCTGGGAAATGGGATGATCATACTTCCCCTGCCAGTCATCTCAAGACTGTCACAGGAAGCAGAAGAGAGAGGAGATTAGGAGAACTTCGGAGATGAAAGAGTTTCCACTCACTGGGCACCCGTGAGCCACAGATACCAACCATACCACTTCACATATGAATTCTCAAGGACTCCTCTTGGCAGTGATGTCTGCCAAGCAGCAGTATCATTAATTCTACAGATGAGGTTGCTCCAGCTCAGAGAATCTGAGTGACTTGTTCAGGGTCACACAGTTGGGAAGTGATGGAATCTGGCTGAGATTTACGGGAGCGCCAGAGTCTATACTTTCTATTGGGTTAGACTTGACCACTCTGAGGATTGAGTTAGAAGCATATCACACAGGAGAGGAAAAGATAAGTGCAGAAGGACTCAAGTTCAAGTGTTTACTCATCCCTCATGAGTCTTAAGACCTGAGACAACCTTAACCACCCAGAACTTATTACCCCCTTGTCAAGTATTGTTGTAGTGAAAGTCCCTCAGGGATTCAGATCTTGAAAGACGATGTGGTCAGCAGATTGTGACGTGGCTCCCAAAGTCTCCACCCGCAGTGTTCACATCCTGTGAAGTCCCCTCCCCCCGGGTATTGGCTAGACCTAGTGACTTCCATGTAACAAGAGGACATGGAAGACAAGATGAATGTCGCCTTCTGAGACTAGGTTACAGAGGACTCTGACTCTCCTCTTACTGACACTTCTCTCTCTGGTCATTCTTACAGACTCATTCTAATGGAGAGGACCACCTGGGAAGAAACAGGCCAAGAGTCAGCGAGTGACTGAAGCCCTCTGTCCAGCATCACGAGAAGCAACTGAATCCCGCGCACAACCTGATGCATCATCTCAGAAGATGGTCCAGTCCTAGTCCAGCCTTGAGATGGTGATGGCCTTTGCTGACCCCTTTACTGCCTCGATGTGAGAGATCTGGGTTAACGCTCCGACTGCAGCCTCTAAAAAGACCCTGAGCCGAGGACCCGGCCAGCTAAGCAGGGCTCAGATCCTTGACCCAGGGAAACGCTAGAATAATGAGTGCGTGCTGGTTACTTCATTTGAGCCCCATCTCGGATTCCACATATAAGCTGTATCATAGGGTATTTACCTTTCTCTGTCTGACTTAGTAGGACTCTCTAGATCCATCCATGATGCTGCAGGTGGCATTAATCCCTTCTCTTTTGTGGCTGAATAATATTCCATTGTATATTTGTACCATATTCCTTTTAATCCAGTCCTCTGTTAATGGGCATTTAGTTTGCTTTCACGTCCAGACTATTGTAAATGGTGCATCTCCGAAACAAAAAGAGTTACAGACGTCAATAACAAACGTATGGTCATCAGGGAGTAGGGGTAGAGGTAAATTGGGAGACTGGGATTTACATATACGCACTACTATACATTGGAGAAGGAAATGGCAACCCACTCCAGTCTTCTTGCCTGGAGAAGCCCATGGACAAAGGAGCCTAGTGGGCTATGGTCCATGGGGTCGCAAAGAGTCGGACACGACCGAGCAACTAACACACACACTACTATATATAACGTAGATAACTAACAGGGACCTACTGTTCAGCACAGGAAACTCTACTCAGTGCTCTGTAGTGCCCTATATGGGAAAACGATCTGGAAAAGAGTGAGTATATGTATATGTGTAATTGATTCACTTTGCTATATCCCTGAAACTAACACTGTACATCTGAAACTAACACGACATTGTAAGTCAACTATATTTCAATTAAAAAAAAAAACCTCTTTTAAAGTGCATGTTGTTTGAACCTCTATGTTTTGGACTACTTTGTTACTCAGCAATCAGTAACTGATACAGGCGAACAGAGGAGAAGAGAAACTCACAGGTGAACGAGCTTCATCCTCAGAGTGGTTCAGGATAGACTAGGGGAAATGAACATGCTCTGCAGCCCCCATAAACACTGTCTTGACTCTACGCCCCATCACTCACCAGCTGTGTGACCCTGGACAAATTGCTCAAACTCTCTGAGCTTCAGCTTTCTCATCTATAGAGTAAGAGAGATGACTCAGCTGATAATGCTACTGAGATGATACAGCATATGTAGGGTATCGCATCCTACCTCCAGAGGAGTTTGGGTCTTACTTTTACATCCTAAAGTAAACTCATTTATATTTCTATGCCCAAACCTATGTGTGATAGGCAGAAATCATAAATAACATCACATTTGTTCAGTTTAGAGTTTGTTGTCTTATTTGCACCAAATTTATGAACAAACATCTGTCTTTCAGAGCTTTCTGGATTTGGGGATTTCAGATAAATTGTCATGGACTTTTCTCCCATACCCAGGGATGTTGTCAGGATCAAATGACAAGGTGCTTGGAGAATATTCTTAAAAAGCTGAAAAGCCCCATGGTAGCTGGGCTCTGCCATGAACGATAGTGGATTATTAGCTCCTGAGTAAACATATGGTCTCAAGCTCAGACTCTTGCCCACCATCAAGCAGAGGAAACCAAGATTGCAATGACTCGCGCAGGTTCCTCTGGGCCCACGGTGCTGCTTGCCAAGCCGCTGCTGAGTGACGCATCTATTCAATTGACATTTGCCCAGAACTTGTTGTGAGACATTGTTTTGACCTAAAAGAAGGCATGAATGATTCACTGAAACCAGGTTCCAGATCAAGGCTTGTGTGGGTCTCTCCCTGTTCCAGGGTCTGATTCCCAAGAACGAAATTCAGTCCTGCCAGATTGTCAGAAGCCAGATGAGGAACTTCCAATAGACCTTACTGTGTGTGTGTGGGGGGGGGGGGGGGGGTAGGGAGGTAGGGGTGGTGGAGGCCCATGTCACACCTTTTTGCTCCTGTAGGGGTCATGGCCACGTCCACCCACTTGTCCAGCCATCTTATCATGAAGTCCCTCTAAGGCCAGCTCTTATCAAATCCCTGAATACAAGTAGGGATGCAAGGGGTTTCTAGCTGTGCTTGGGCATTGCAGTTCTTGAAAGAACTGGGAGTCACCACTGACAACATTGATATGAACAACAGGATCAACTATTCCAAGGCAATCTTGGCAGACTTTGAGAAACTTTCCCACTTCAAGGATTTTATTGAAAGTTTTTCAACTTCAGTGGTCTTAACATCTGGGAGGCAAAAAGAAGGGAGTCTTAACATCCTTGATTCCTTGATTAATTTATTCTTCCAAGATTCAGAGTTTGTTTGTTTTTTAACCAAAATTAGGTCTCACTGGCATCTTCAATATAATAGTGACTCCAGAATAGCTTGAAAAGATTTTTCTCTTTTTTCCTCCCTTATGTACCCATGGAGGAAAAGGCTCAGCATTTTCCTGAAGTCACCCCCAAAATTCACACATGGAAAGCTGATTTGCTTTTCAACCCAGAGTGGTGTTTAAGAATTCCGAGGGCTGCTTTGGCAGTGGCTTAATTGTAATACTATAACACCACTGCAGGCAATTTTCTTTGATTTAATTAGATGAACTGTGGCATTTTTTTTCTTTTTTTGCAAAAAGGCTTTATTATGTAGAAATGAAATATGTATAAATTTAATTTTTAATCTTGTCACTACAGTGTGGGAAGGAGCAAGCTGATTCTTTTAATTTACCCTCTTTGTTTAAGAAAAAAAATTAAATTAATCTTATCACAAGTGTTTATGAGTAATTGATTTGATTTTTGCACTCCAGTCAGAAGTGAGAGAGTTAAGACTGCCTGATTCATCCTCAGCCTAAGACTCACTATGACTTTCTCTCAATATGTAAACACTGACAGGAAGAAAGCCAACTGGATGTCCCATTCTCAGAAAATGGCGGGCACACTCTGGAGAAGTATGGGATAGCCTCTCAGTGTTGCTCGGGCAGGAGGCCCTGAGGCAAGAAGAAGCAGTGGCGGAGGGCCAGCAGTGGTGTGGGTGTTGGTCCTGGTTGGAACACTGGAACACACGGCCTGGACTTGGTCAGTAAAGACAACCCTAATCTCCAGTGTTTGTGCTTCTGATCATTGGACCTTTCCTGCTCATTGCTCTGACCTGACTCTGACATCAACTGCACTCAGACTCGTGAAATGGTTTTTATTTCTTGAAATCTGAAGAGCTAATGTGATTCTCAAACTTTTGCATAATGACCTTAGGAAGAATTTCTTGTAGCATCTTGACTTCTGGCCCCACTGATGCAACTCAGCAGGTCTGGGGTGGGGTCCAGGAATGGGCAGGGAGCCCAGCAGATTTTCCTTTAGGTGATTGGATAATCATGGCAAACAAGAGGGATGTAATATTCTTTAGTTTTCAATGGGCCACTTTCTCACTCCATTTTGCTGGATATATTATCATTACATATCATGGTGTCATTGCATTATTATCTATAAAATTATGTTATATGCTTAATTACATTGATAATTATAATAATTATATTACATGCCATCAATTATACATATTTAATAAATATATATTTATAACATAAAACACATATAGTATATATCTATATATTAAATTATTATAGAGAATGTAGAACATACAGAGTGAGAAAAAAACAACACTGATTCCATTTTTGTACTAATTTTATGGCTTTTTAAATGATAAAATAGCTTAAATTCTTTTAGAAAAGATTCCACTTAGATGTGGGTTTCTCAGTCTTGGCAATATGAACACCTGTGGATATTCTTTATTGTCATGGAGTGGGGCGGTCTT
The DNA here is from genome assembly GCF_029378745.1 of Bos indicus. Lineage (NCBI taxonomy): Eukaryota > Metazoa > Chordata > Mammalia > Artiodactyla > Bovidae > Bos > Bos indicus. The sequence continues at coordinate 63,276,146 of NC_091780.1, read as the reverse complement.
GAGCATTATAGGATGTTTAGCAGCATCCTTGGCCTCCACTCAATAAATGTCAGAAGTTTCCCTACTCTCCCCGCAACTCGTGTGACAACAAAACTAGACATTACCAAACGCACCCAGGTTACCCCTGTTGAGAATCATGGAATTATACCAAGTCCCAGGCTGACTCCCAGGCGCACCGTCCGTTACTGACCAGCCTGCAGCCCTCTGTCTTAGGGCCTAGTGTGCCATCCATATGCAGATGGATAGTAAGCTCAAAAGTGGACTTGGACAATTAAGTCTCTTTCCATAGCAACAGTCATCCTTTCAGATGGGAAAATAACAGATTCTGCCTGGATCAAAAGTCCTGAATGAGAAACCAAGGGATCCAGAATGTCGGTCTTTATTGAGTCAGAGATGGTGGCTCAGAGATCAGACTCAGAGACAGGAACGGGTAGCAAAAGGTCTGATGGCTTGGAGACACTGTGAATGGTGCTAAGCCCTTTTGGTCATTCAACTGTTTATGGTTTCTTTTTGGTAACTGTTAGGAGCCTGTCATGATTCCAGGGAGTGGGGCTACTTTTCTTCCCATGCAGATTGGCTACCAGGAGCTGTATCAGTGAAAGCGAGCCTTAGTCTCAGCCTGAACCTACCAAATATTTATTTTTTTATTTTAAAATTTATTTACTTATTTTAATTGGAGGCTAATTACTTTACAATACTGCGGTGGTTTTTTGCCATACAATGACATGAATAGCCACTGGTGTACACGTGTCCCCCATCCTGAACCCCCCTCCAGCCTCCCTCCCCATCCCCTCCCTCTGGGTTGTCCCATTGCACCTGCTTTGAGTGCCCTGTTTCATGCATCAAACTTGGACTGGTCATCTATTTCACATATGGTAATATACATGCTTCAATGCTATTCTCTCAAATCATCCCAGCCTTGCCTTCTCTGACAGAGTCCAAACGTCTGTTCTTTCTGTGTCTCTTTTGCTGTCTTGCATATAGGGTCATCATTACCATATTTCTAAATTCCATATATATGTGGTGATATACTGTATTGGTGTTTTTCTTTCTGACTTACTTCATTGTATAATAGGCTCCAGTTTCATCCACCTCATTAGAACTGATTCAAATGTGTTCTTTTTAATAGCTGAGTAATACTCCATTGTGTATATGTACCACAGCTTTCTTATCCATTCGTCTGCCGACGGGCATCTAGGTTGCTTCCATGTCCTGGCTATTGTCAACAGTGCTGCGATGAACACTGGGGTACACGTGTCTCTTTCAATTCTGGTTTCCTTGGTGTGTGTGCCCAGAAGTGGGATTGCTGGGTCATATGCCAGTTCTATTTCCAGTTTTTTAAGGCATCTCCACACTGTTCTCCGTAGTGGCTGTACTACTTTGCATCCCCACCAACAGTGTAAGAGGGTTCCTTTTTTCCACACCTTCTCCAGCGTTTACTGTTTGTAGACTTTTTGATAAATGCCTGACCAGCATGAGATGGTACCTCATTGTGGTTTTGATTTGCATTTCTCTGATAATGAGTGATGTTGAGCATCTTTTCATGTGTTTGTTAGCCATCTGTATGTCTTCTTTGGAAAAATATCTGTTTAGTTCTTTGGTCCATTTTTTGATAGGGTCATTTATGAAGCTCACTACCAAATGTTCATGATCCTGAAGACAAGGAGGACCTGGCTTCTGAGATGTCAGCGATGTAGCGTGCATGAGATATGTTTTGTTCTGATGGCAGCATCAGGTAACTCCAGGCTGGTTGGAGAGAAAGTTCCTCTGGGATGTGGCAACCAGGACCAAAAAAATGTGTAGTCTTAGAGGTTTGTTGCAATGGCAGGCCAGTGTGAGCTGCAGCCAGATTCATAGACCTTGTCTGTGTCTGCACACTGGGGCCTGGACAGTCTTTCCAGCAGCTACATTTGTTGACCACCTTCCCTTTCCCATGATAGCTGATCTGTGACTTTCTATGCTGCCTATCAAACACTGCCATGCACATTTAGATAATATACTTGAACACTTACTGCCCCTGGAGGGAAAAAATAAACTGAGTTTACTCATAAGTGCATTTCACTGTTTACACAGAGGCATTTTCAGTAAATGGCAGATAACCTGATTTGGGTGATTGGGGCAGGTCTTGAAGAGTACCCTACCTCATGGTCCCATTTCAAGAAACTAGGGTATTTTAAATCCTTTTACTCTTGCATCTAAGGAGGCCCAGGGATCTCAAATGGTCTGCCCAAAGGGACAAGGCTGGAGAACTGGCAGGCTGGGAAGTGGGTACCAGGCCATGGGGTACCCTACTTCATCCCACCACTCACTTCCAAGTGCCTTGAAAGTCCTTTGGAGCAGCAGTCTCTAACCTTTGGTACCAGTGACCAGTTTTGTGGAAGACAATTTTTCCATAGACTGTGGTAGGGGTGCTGGTTTCCGGATGATTCAAGTGCATTGCATTCATTGTGCACTTTATTTCTATTTTGTGGCAATATCAGGATATTCCACCTTGACTTTAGTGTTAGGGTCTGTGCTCCTAAGAATGCCACCACTGATCTGACAGGAGGTGGAGCTCAGATGGTGATGAGAACAGTGGGGAGCAGCTGTGAATACAGATGAAGCATTCTCCCTTACCTGCCATTCACCTCCTGCTGTGTGACCCAGTTCCTAACAGACCACAGACCAGTACTGGTCCATGGCCTGGAGGTTGGGGACCTCTGCTTTGGAGCCAACATAATGGTTGGAACAGTTGCAGCAAGTAGAAAATCCCTGATTGGCAACCACTTTCCTCCCCCTATCTCCTTTACCAGGCTTCCCTGGTGGCTCAGATGGTAAAGAATCTATCTGCAATGCAGGAGACCCAGGTTTGATCCCTGGGTCGGGAAAATTCCCTGGAGAAGAGAATGGCCACCCACTCCAGTATTCTTGCCTAGAGAATGTCATGGACAGAGGATACTGGCAGGCTACAGTCCATGGGGTCTCAAAGAGTCGGACAAGACTGAGTGTCTAACACTCACTACTCGTCTCCCCCCTTTACCACCCTGCTCACCCAGGCATGAAACTTCCCTTCTCCTCCTCTGAAAGGCTCCCCCATGTAGGCATCCAAGTTCAGTTATCACACTTATAATCTTTTACCACACGTAGCATTTACCTTTTCAAGACATGGTTGGTTGGGCACACACATGGTATTTCCCACTTAATATATTTTCATTTCCCACCCTCTGGGGGAAAAAAAAAAATGTTAATATGGGATTTTGGTGTATTTAGCTAAATATTGGGTTTATTAAAATACATCATGTTTCCCTGAGTCTGATCAGTTGTAGGAGCTAAATGGGCATATTTAACCAAATTGAAAACATGAATTATTTACCAAATAGTTGAGGAGGAGGATTCTCTCACGTCAGAAGCAGACGTTGAATGGCACTGGGGTGAGAAACGCCTCATGGTTTAAATGAAGCCACATAATCATCATGTTTCTTTCCTTCATCATGTGAATGTTTGGAAGAAGCCAGCTTTTGTTCAATTTATTTTTTTTTAACTTTCTCTACTTGTAATTGAATTAAACTGCTTCTTGGTTTTGATTTCAGAATTCCTAATGCCAACCAAAACATCTTCAAGTGACACATTTTATGAGCATACATGGTGGTTATAGTTAACCATGTCCTTTTATAGAAATCTGGCCAAAGAATCTTCTCTCATCACAACACCCAAGATGCTGGAGAGGAATAGCAGAGATGTATAGTCCATGGTTCTTTTTCCTGCTGACCGAGATAAGGAGGAGGGTCCAACAGTCATTAGTTTTTGCTGGTCACCAGGAATGTTGTCACTCAGCCAGAAGGCAGTGGTCAGAGGGAGATTCAAGGGGAGACCCAAGATGGGCAGCCATGGAAAGCGGAGGAACTGAGGTCAGTGAGCAGGAGATGAGAGGTTTCATCCTGTGTCAGCTGGTGAATGACTGTGCAACTTTTGCAAGTCAACCCACCTCAGTTTTCCTCGATTCACAAAGTGTCTTCTGTTGGGCACCCAGACCAGTCCTCCCAAGGGGTGTTTCATTGTAAGTAAATTAGAGAGAGCAGGGCCTTAGTGATACCAGAACTTAGCCTCTGTGCACCAGTACCAAACCAAATCTCAGAGTTCTGAGTGAAGCAGAAAACAATAGCTTTATTGTTTGCCAGGCAAAGTGGGGGCACAGTGGGCTAAGGCCCCCGAAACTGTGTGTCCAAACCTGAGGAGTTTTACAGTAATTGTTCCAAGGTGGGGCTGCTGATAAGGTTCAGGGTGTGTGCAGAGCCTACACTCCTTTAATCTGGCCTCAGATGGTCTCTTGATGAGCTTCTGTGGTTCCTTTAATCTGACCTCAGGTGGTCTCCTGATGAGTATCTGAGTTGTCACGGTTATCAAGCTGTGACCTTCTCTGGACTGAAGAATGCTTCCTCAAGTAGTTAGCACGTTCCATTTGATGGGGGTTTTAGTTCTACAGAAGAGCCCAAATCAGTGTTGCTGTGTGTATCTGTGGAGGCAGAACCAGGACCCTGCCCCAAGGCTGCACTGCTGTTTCTTGACTGCCCACCCGCCCGGCCTTGTCTCAGCATCCTCTCTCTTCCCTGATTACCTCTTGTTGGAACCTGCCCTTTGGAACTCAGAGAAGGTGGTGGAGGCTGAAGACTATTTCCTACAAATAAACATGAGAAATGGAAAGGCTTCCGTGCCCAGGAGCCCCACAGGCTCCTGCTCAGTTTCACCTGGACTCGTCCTCTTCTTCATCTAAGACTTTAACCTTGATCTGACTATGCTCCCCAGGCCTAGATTTGTGCATCCATAAGACAGAAATTTTAATTCCTAGCTCTGTAGGTTGATGCAAGAATTAAGGTTGTTTTTGGTCATCTGATGTGAAGAACTCATTGGAGAAGAACCTGTTGCTGGGAAAGATTGAAAGCAGGAGGAGAAGGGGATGACAGAGGATGAGATGGTTGGATGGCATCACCAGCTAGATGGACATGAGTTTGAACAAGCTCCAGGGGTTGGTGATCAACAGGGAGGCCTGGCGTGCTGCAGTCCATGGGGTCGCAAAGAGTCGGACACAGCTGAGTGACTGAACTGAACTGAACTCAGATGTTAACCCCAAGGCCATATTCTGTGTATGGTTCTGAAAGTCTCTTGAAAGGTTGTTCTGCAGTATACATGAGTTTAGCTGAATTACTATAAATGACTACCAACCTTGTGGTTCCACTGCCCAATGGCCTCTGAAGGTTCATCATTGTTCAGGAAGTGGGTCTGCCTATCTGAGTGTACATGAAAAGTACAGCAGTTTAAAAATGCAATTCCTTCACACTGTCACATGGGGATTGATTTGCAAGGCCTGAGAAACCAGGGAGTTGCCTCTTAAGAGGTACAGATCATCTGTAGACCATGTTCATAAAGCACATTTATAGAAGTGAAATGTCCAGACATCTAGCATGCAGTCCAGCGGTATCTGTGACCTCATCTCACGGTGCTTATTATCCCTCTTTATTCCCTCTCACATTCAACAGAGACCCACGTTTCTGTCATGCTGTTTTGTTCTCATCTCAGGACACTCTCCCATCTTCCTCACTCAGTGCTTTTGTACCTGCCAGAAAATTATTTCTCCTCAATCGTGTCTGGATCACCCCCTCATCATGGAAAACCCTTTCAAGATACAATTGCATCTTGGAAGCTTGCATACTATGTCACCCTTACATTCAAGTTTCTCTGTCATCAAGGACGTTTGTTTTGTGTTGTGATGTGTATTCCATAGCATTGAATCAACTGCAGGGGTAAAACATACTAAAAAAAAATAACCTGAGTTCAGCACTTGTTAGATTAAACAGTCTTGTTTACATTGTATTTAGGGACTTTATGAATGGAAACAGCTTTAGAGGGCTAGCCTAGGAACCTAGCTATCACTTACCATATGGTTTCCTTAAAGAAAAAGACAAAACGCATTCGGAGTCCCAACTCAGCATGTGTTTCAGGTAAGCTAGAAACTTCTCTCCCCTTTTCCTGTGTCCTCAGTGATGGATACTCCCTCCCCTCTCCTCACTGTATGCACATCACTGGTGGCAGAGAGAAATGGTACTCTGGTCCCCACAGCTAGGCAGGATATAGCACTGAGGGATGGGAGAAGATAGAGCAGAGACAAATAGAACAACAGAGACAGAAGGAGAGCAAGAGGGTAGCCATGGAAAGACTAGATTCTCCTGGTTCACTTGATGTCTCACTCTTCAGCTGGAGGGCGAGAAGCTTTCTATTGGCAACTGCCTCCCCTTTCCAAATGAGTGAACCCAAAGCAAAAGTGACCCAGTGAGGGGTGAGAAATGAATGGAAAAAGGCATTCAAGTATCAGCTATGTCTGAATCAGTGGGCTTGAAGCTTTATATAAACATTATATGTAAGCCTCAAAATGCCCTTATCCCTATTGATACAGCATTCTCATCCCTATGTTAGATAATTGAGACCATACAAGATAAAGTAGCCTGCTCCAGTGCAACCCAACTCTAAGTGGACTTTGATTTTGGCCCTTCCGTTCTCAAGTCCATACAAATCACTCTTAGGAAGCAGATGTTCAAGAACAGGTTTAGCAAAGAATATTAATTTCCAACAATGGAAAATATGATGTCTTTAAGAATAGGTGAAGACACTATTTCTTGTACAGGAATGACATCTGTAATTTCTATCTTTATTTTCTGGAAATGAAATGATTTTGATGTAGTTTTAAAAAACAGGTATAAAAGAATATGTTCTCTATAAAATGCATGTGCACATTTAAATGTATGTGTATCAAAAGCTTCATTGGAATTCTCTGGCAGTCCAGTGATTTGTACTCCAACTCCTCACTGCCAAGGGCTTGAACCAAACCTGGTTGGAGAACTCAGATCCTGCAAGCCATAGAAAGTGAAAGTCGCTCAGTTGTGTCCACCTCTTTGTGACCCCTTGGACTATACTGTCCATGGAATTCTTCAGGCGAGAATACTGGAGTGGGTAGCCTTTCCCTTCTCCAGGGGATCTTTCCAACCCAGGAATCAAACAGGCATCACCTACATGGCAGGCAGATTCTTTACTAATTGAGCTATCAGGGAAGCCTTCGGCAAGCCATGCAATGTGGCAAGAAAAAAAAGGGGGGGGGGTGGATTCATACTGGTATTACAGTGTAATCACACAACCAAAATATTGGTAGTGCAATTATGGGTGGTTTCCATCTTCTTCTCTTGGCTGGTATTTTATATTACTCTGTGATGAACATGTGTTTCTTTGTGAAAGCACAATTATTTAGAAAACATTGGCTTCAATAACAGTAGGAACAACAAAGTAATTCTTCAAGTGCAAACTTACATCATCAACACAAGGAACACCCCCACCCCTAACACCAGTATCCGTCTTACACCACAACCACCATGACCACCCAAACCAGCATCACTTCTACCACCACCACTGGTAACACCACTTATTCTAGTACCACCACCAGTCATTGTAGACACTACTGATTTGCTCGCTTCCAAAAGGCACCAGGCTGGTACCGTATCAGCAGAGGCTGACGAAACACCATCCATGCCCTCCAGGAGTTCCGATGAGGTCAGGGAGAATGGTTAATGTACATGAAGAGAAAACCTCTTTCATTTCGGTGTCCCCAAGATTAAGCACGGTTGTTGGCATTAGTAGGTGCTCAGTAAATGTTTGATGAAGACAAAAACATGAATAAACCAGCATGTGTTAACCATAAGTGTCGCTGAATTTCAAACTATGACTTCAACACTCCAGGCTGTGCAGATAGATGGAGTTAATTTGCGATGATATGGTGACACCATTTTCTTTTCATTAAAGTCTGCATCTGGTGCCTTTGTAGGCTGTATTAAATGCCATTTGTCATGCTATGGTCTTAGCAGGGCCCCTGGCCCCTGATCCCTTTAAACACACTCTGCCTCCCACATGGTCCGTGTGTTATCATGAGACACAGTTAAAGCTGGATGGTCCCTTCAAATGAATCTGCTCAAAACCCCTCTGCTTTAGGTCTGGGGAAACCGAGGCTGGGCAGGTAAGCTTCACTTCTGTGCACTTTCATGGTCTCTCCATCTTCCTCTCATGTTCATAGTTTTCTCCTCCTATGCTTATTGGGGGGACAAGAGATCAGATTTTCCACAGGGAAAGGAAGACAAAAACATATATTCTCACCAAGCTCTCTGTAAGGCATAGGCTAGAGATACTACTCTTGTGGTCTCGGTATCCTCACCACAACTCAGGGAGGTGGCATGGTTTTCTCCTCTGCATGGATGAAAAAAGTGAGATGCAGAGTGGTTAACTTCTCCATTCAGGTCACAGAACTTCTAAGAAGTTCAGCTCAGGTCTCTGTTGCTTCCACACCCGTTCTCTTTCCATTTCATTGCTCTTAGTTGTCGAGTTATCATTCTGAAAGATAAGAGCTGTGACGACGATCTGTTTCTGAAAAACCCCAAAGGTTGCCACGAGCTATAGAAGAGACTCCAGACTTTAAGATGGCATTCAAGACCCTAACATCTGCCCCAGACAAGTCTGTCAAGTTCTATTCTTTCCACACCACCCTTAAACATGGCTGGGCTGCTGATCTTCAGTTCGGGGCTTTCTTTGACCCCTGGGTTTATGTACATACAGCTTAACGCGAGTCCCTGCTTTGTCCACCCATGAGCATCTTTATAATCTTTTTGCTCCAACTTCTCTTTGCTACCAAATCTACAATTGGACCTCCATCCCTTTGTTTCCCCAGCATGATTAACATAACACCATCTTCTGTGCCTAGAATGGCTCATTTGTACCTACAGAGCCAAACTTTCCCCACTGAACCCCAGCTACAATTTTGTGTGCATGTTCCTCTGTGAGACCATAGCTTCTGGAGGACAAGATCCATGCAATACACACCCATTAACTTTATTAAACCCTGAACCCCCAGCCCAGTTAGCACACAATCATTGTTTTTATTTGTTCAACTGAAGATTTTTGTAGCTGACTTTTGGTATAACAGTAATTAACATTCACATCTATAGATTATTTACAGCTGATAAAACTGCTTTTCTTGAAGACTTGCTGGTAGGAGAGACTTATCCTCTTAATGGTAGGAGAGACCAGTAGGTAGGAGAAACTTATCCTAGTTTGAAGATGAGGAAAGAGAAGCACAGAGAAGCCTTGCCTGAATCAAGGTCACATCAGTAGAAAGAGGGAACATGCTAGACCCTGACTCAGATTTCATGTCAATTTCAGCTCTCTTTTCAGAAATACTTAGCTGCTGGAAGAAGTGTGCCCCCTCTCCTTTTTTTTTTTGAGATGACAAATTATATTCACTATTGTCCTAAAGTGGGTTTCATTTCTGATTACTTAATTTGCCCAGCATTTGCTTTAAATGGTTTTCCACCGCATGCTGTAGATGTTTGTGGTTGACTTTTTGACATTATAACACTTTAGTACAAAGAAAGCTACAGAAAGCAACAATGAAAACATTCACTAAATATGTTTATAATCAAATATATCCCTCAGTAATTTAATTTGGAGGAAGCAGAGAGCCCAGCATTACAAACAGAGGGCTCGTTAATAATTCATAAGTCCTGAAACGGGGAAAGCTGGAAAGAAGATTCAGACTCAGGCCATAGCTGGTTGCTGTGCTCAGAACCCACCTCTGCCCAGTGAGAACTGGGGATGCAGGTGATGAAAACCCTCTGATGATTTGGAGTTGGTGCCTTTTGGATGGTGGTCCTAGGAGCTCACGTTCTGAGGGATGGAGTCAAAGTTGAGGCACTGGATAGAGTGAGGGAGACTCAAGGGGTTTGGATCACACTACCCTACTCATCAAGCCTGAGAGCAAGACCTCTCAACAAAGGGGTCAGTCCAGGCAGTCCGCCAGCTGGCATCTTTACTCAAGCTCTTTGCCTTACCCTTGGCCTTTGTGGTTGAACACCTGATGAGACAACTGATGAGCCCAGAAGATACCGAAATAAGTGCAGCATACGCTCAATCTGCTCATCTTAACCACACCAAACCACAGCCTAGACACCCGTGCCGAGCTTTAAATCGTGGAAGAACCTTCCCACTCATGGTCGTCTTGGAGTCTTCCCATGAAGAAGCAGTGATGCTTCTGTGGGTTGTTATCCACTCCCAGTGAAAGGTGAAGACCCAGAGTGGCTAGGACTCGCTCAAATCCCAACTCAAACCTGAGATGGAGACAGGACAAGAGTCCATGACCCCTGCCTGTGCATGGCTCTTGAGTCCACAGAACAGAGAGGATGTATGAACTGTGGCACACACGCACACTTTCCAGATGATTTCATGATCTGAGAGACGGGACCAAGAGGCTGGGTTAGTTTCTTTGGGACTTAGTCATCTGAGGAATTATAATAAGTTTGCTGCTGCTACTGCTGCTAAATCGCTTCAGTCGTGTCCGACTCTGTGCGACCCCATAGACGGCAGCCCACCAGGCTCCTCCGTCCCTGGGATTCTCCAGGCAAGAACACTGGAGTGGGTTGCCATTTCCTTCTCCAATGCATGAAAGTGAAAAATGAAAGTGAAGTCGGTCAGATGTGTCCGACTCTTAGCTACCCCACGGACTGCAGCCTACCAGGCTCCTGCATCCATGGGATTCTCCGGGCAAGAGTACTGGAGTGGGTTGCCATTGATGGGCTAAACAGGTAGTTGATAGAAAAGAAAATACACATGGCTTTTAAGCCTATGAAAATACACAAAGTTTACTGGAGGTGAGACATGCAAATTACAGCTATTGTGAGATATTATCTTTCATCTATCAGACTGGCCAAAGTCTGAGTCTAATAAAACACAGAGTGGGCCGGGGATGGGGAGCTCTATGTAGTATTTCACTGTTGCTCAGAGTGCTAACCATGGCTACCTCAATGGAGGAAGACCGGGCACTGAGTGTTGTAAGAATAAACATCCACAGTCAATTTACAGACATGTGGATGGAACTGGGTACAGTCAGACAGCATGAAGTTAAGTCAGAAAGAGAAAAACAAATATTGTGTATTAACCAATGTATGTGGAATCTAGAAAAATGGTATAGATGGTCTTATTTGCAAAGCAGAAATAGAGACACAGATAGAGAACAAATGCCAAGGTAGCAAAGGGGAAGCAGGGATGAACCGGAAGACTGAGACTGGCATCTGTACACTACTGATCCTGTGTATGAAATAGATAGCGAATGAGAAGCTACTGTATAGCACAGGGACCTCTACTCAGGGCTCTGTGGTGACCTAAATGAGAAAGACATTCAAAAAAGAGGGGGTATATGTAAACGTGTAGCTGATTCACTTTGCTGTACAGCAGAAACTAACACAATGTTATAAAGAAAAAAGATCCATACGCCAAAAAAAAAGATCTGCAGACACTTGAACATGATTTTACTGCAAAGTGCAGTAAAATTGTGTAAAGATAATTGCTGAAATAGTTTCTTTAGAATCAAAGCATGATAAATGCTCTAAACATTGATAGCAAGTTGTTTACGTTTTCTTGCACACATACACACAAACACACACATAGTGGAGAAATAGTTCTTAAAAAGAATGAAGACGTGGAGTTCAGTTCTTCATATATTTTCTGGATGCATCAGTTCAGTTACATGTATATTATATATACATTTCATAGCTTTGTACATAAATATATGTGCATATGTGTATATATGTACATACTCACACAGACACACACCACACTGACATGGAATGTTTGACCTATTGACAAGTGGATTGAAATTTGGTTCAGAGATAAATGTGTATAATATATTCTCATTTGTATAAAAGTAATTTAAAAACCCATGTGCATGGTTGTGTGCACACAGACACACAAGCCTGGTTTCTGGATATTTTCAAACAACTAGAGAATTCAAACAGGGTAACAAGGAGAGATATGCATATATTTTGTAGTGTAAAATTCAATTTATTTAAAAATATAATGGAATACTGAATAGAAATCTTCATGAAAAAGAATTTTGGGGAAACAAAATTCAGGTCCTCCATTATAGTACTTTAGTTATTTAAGTTAACAAAGTTGACTTTACTATCCTTTGCATTTTTCTTCACATGCCCTGATGTTTTAAGTTGTCTGCATCTCCACTGACCTGCTCTGACACTCCTGTGTATCCTGTGAAGCTCTGCATTCAGAATTAAATACAAAATACCAAGTGTGGTCTGACCCATACAGACTAAATCAGAGCTCTCACCTCCCTGTCCTGAAACTCCACCAGTGTTAATATAGCCGAAGAACAGAAACATTGTAAGGGAACTAAATTCCATGTGAATGAAGTTTGAGTGTGATATAAGTTTTCCCAACTCTAGTACCTGTCTTGTCTACCATTTTATCTTTGTACAGTTGGTCCCCAAGACCCAGGAGTGGAGTCTGACCTGACATTCTTCACTTTTAACCATTTTCCACCCCCATCCTTTGGCCCCTCCCCAGATCCACTTCAACCATAGCCCCTCACCACTTCTTCCACACTTAGAAAAAAGATGTTTCCAGACTGAGCCTTGCCTCTGATACATATGTATATGTGTGTGTGTGTATGTATATGTATATATATACACACATATATACATGTATATGCATATATATATATATATATACACACATATATACATGTATATTTTTCCACTATGTCACCAATAGTACCCATCAGGACTCCTTTTCCAATAAGATGCTGATTGGTCAAAAATGGCTTCCAGTAACTCAGCCTTTGTTTTGTAAAAACATTATTGCAACATTGTATAACACTTTAGAAATGTTTCAAGTTTAGGCTGGCTGGTGATTTAGCAGCCGAGGGGGCTAGCATATGGAGTCTGCTATGCTCAAGAGGCTGTGGTTTTATTTCTGGCACCTCCAGGCAAGTCAGGATTAGCAACCAGGGGCACCTTCTCAGAACTAAGAGGGCCAGGCCATCATGTGTGGGTACCTCTTTTCAACAAGTAGCTCAAGTCTTGTGGGCATACGAGAGAGAAAAAAAATTGGACATCCCCAGGCAATCAGGTTCTAAAAGGCTGAGTATAAACATCATTCATTTATTTATTCAAATTTAGCATATACATTGTGCCAGGAACAGAGTTGTTCAAGATATAGAAGACCTAGATTCTACCTTCAAAGCATCCACATTCTAATAAAGTATGAAAGCGAAAAAAGTGAAAGTCGATCGGTTGTGTCTGACTCTTTGTGACCCCATGTCCAGTAGCCCGCCAGGCTCCTCTGTCCATGGAATTTTCCAGGCAATAATACTGGAATCAGTAGCCTTTCCCTTCTCCAGAGGATCTTCCTGACCCAGGGATTGAACCCGAGTTTCCTGCATTGCAGGCAGATTCTTTACTATCTGAGCCCACTAGGGAAGACCTTCTAATCAAAGATACAGGGAAGGGAATACAAATTACAGACCAGCTCCAGAACTGCAAGGTGTGGGGATGCTTTTGCACCTGAGAACAAGGGATTGAGAAGATGGTCACTGATTTGAGTTTAGGTTCTTCTTCTAAATTTATGAGTCTATGCTGCTGCTGCTAAGTCACTTCAGTCATGTCAGACTCTGTGGGATCCCATAGACGGCAGCCCACTAGGCCCCACATCCCTGGGATTCTCCAAGCAAGAACATTGGAGTGGGTTGCCATTTCCTTCTCCAATGTATGAAAGTGAAAAGGGAAAGTGAAGTCGCTCAGTCATGTCCTACTCTTTGCGATCCCATGGACTGCAGCCTACCAGGCTCCTCCGTCCATGGGATTTTCCAGGCAAGAGTACTGGAGTGGGGTGCCAGTGCCTTCTCCATATGAGTCTATACTCAGCGACAATTTGTTAAGAATCCTATAAAATGTAAGAGGGGAGGAAGACTACAGACAAAAGGAACTCCATGCAGAATTCCTGTACATAATACAGAAAAAAAAAGGTTGTGTATTAGAAGTTATGAGTATCTTTCACCCAGCTTGTCTGAGAGCCTGCTGTTTGATCAGTGGTTCATCCGCAGAGCCCCATGATTTTAGCCTTCTGGAGAAACATCCCCTTGCTCCAAACTGGGCACCCATACAAAGCTGGAGTCTGGTACATCACGCAGCACTGTGCAGTGTATTCCTGAGCCCCGTTGGTGATTAAGTTTTCATGATACTGACTAATTTCAAACTTGAAGGCAGGAGGAGGTTCAGCCAGTCTGGCTTTGCTCATTATTAGCTGTGAGAGCTTACACCATTCTCTAAACCCTGGAAACCTCATTTTCCTCATTTGTTGAAGGTGGATGAACACTCATACCTGCCTGATGGGGACAGTACCAGGATCAAGGTACACATCAGAATGAAATGGGCTCAGTGGTTTATAAAGCACTTTGCAAATAGGAGTAGCCATGTATGGATATGAGTTGGACCATGGAGAAGGCTGAGTGCCAAAGAATTGATGCTTTTGAATTATTGTTCTGGAAAATACTCTTAAGAGTCCCTCGGGCTGCAAGGAGATCAAACCAGTCAATCCTAAAGGAAATCAATCCTGAATATTCATTGGAAGGACTGATGCTGAAGTTGAAGCTCCAACACTTCTGCCATTGACTCATTGGAAAAGACCCTGATGCTGGGAAAGATTGAGGGCAAAAGGAAAGAGGCTGGCCGAGGATGAGATGGTTAGATAGTATTGCCGACTCAATGGAGACTAATTTGAGCAAACTCTGGGAGGTAGCGGAGGACAGAGGAGCCTGGTGCGCTGCAGTCCATGTGGTTGCAGAGAATCGGGCATGACTTAGCAACTGAACAATAAAAACAGCAACCACAGAGCAGCAGTTATCTTGCAACTTCCATTGTTAACAGCAGTGATGATTTGAGACTCACTCCAAGGCTACTGGTTTCACTGTGACTAGTCTGAGGGTCAGGGACTAATTCTTGACCCCTCTCACCTGTCTCCCCAGGATTTCCCAAAGTGTAATTCTTCTTCCCCATGGCAGCCATCTGCGGGTCCAAGGGACGCTGTTCTTTTTTCCCATGCTCTCTGTTTTTTCTGCCAAACCGCCCTTGGGGCCTCAAAGAGCAAGTGTGGATGCACTGAGGAGGGATGTGATTTCTGTCCAAGGCCTCCCCGAAGGAAGGTACTTGTCTTACTCCATCTACCTATTCGGGAAGTCCTCTTCTCTCCTATAAAATAAGAGATTGGAAAGGAAAACAGTGTGCTTGCCAAGTCCTGTTCCCACACATGGTCAGCCTGCACCTTCTGGAATTCTCTGGCTTCATTTCTGAAGTTCTCCAAGGGTGGAGGGGATTCCTCTGGGTGGAAATCTGGGGCTACCCAGAAAGAGGGCACCGGAGGTCACTGCGTAGGAGCTCAGGCAGAGGGAGGGTTCACACTCCTCTGTAGCCCTCAGGAGACAAACCAGAGCATGGTGGCTGATTCAGTGTCTGGAGATCCCATAGAGGCTGATGATGGCCTTAGAAGACACGAGCTGAAGTACAGCCCCAGGGTTTCTGAGCCAGGAGACCTGAATGCGCACAGGATCACCCACCTTGGGAATGAGTCTCTCCTCCATCACTGGAGACCCCCTTCTTCTTTAGCAAGAGGCATTTGCAATGGCCAACATTTTATCTATTTATTTACATTGGTCTTGAGTCTCATGTCAGTCCTGGGTGTTCATTGGAAGAACTGATGCTGAAGCTGAAACTCCAGTACTTTGGCCACCTGATGCAAAGAGTTGACTCATTGGAAAAGACCCTGATGCTGGGAGGGATTGGGGGCAGGAGGAGAAGGGGATGACAGAGGATGAGATGGCTGGATGGCATCACCGACTCGATGCACATGAGTCTGAGTGAACTCCGGGAGTTGGTGATGGACAGGGAAGCCTGGCGTGCTGCGATTCATGGGGTCACAAAGAGTCAGACACTACTGAGCACCTGAACTGAATTGAACTGTCTCATGTGCTGATATCTAGAAGGAATGAAAATGGCACAGACAGGAGAAAAGTGAGTGAGATGTCTCACTTCCCACCCCAGCGTATCCCTGGCACTTTGTTCTGTAACAACCGCAAAGAACAGCAACGGATGCCACCAGCAGTGTGGGGACTCCCAACAAGTACGTGGAAAATCTGCCCAGTGTGGGGCAGGGAGGATGCTGTCAAGCTCTGTGACCTCCCGGGTCTGTCGCCTCCAGTTTCTCCAGTTACCCTGTTTCCTCCATAGCCGATGAACAGGTGGAGGTTTCTAGAATTGTTTAGGAAAAACATAGCCTCCAGGCATGCGAGCATTCTCCTGGAACCGTGTAAGGGGTTGCGATAGGGTGGATGAAAGAGTGAAAGTGAAAGTGTTAGTCACTCAGTTGTGTCTGACTCTTGGTGACCCCATGAAGTGTAGCCCGTCAGGCTCCCCCGCCCATGGGATTCTCCAGGCAAGAACACTGGAGTGGGTTGCCATTCCCTTCTGGGGATCTTCCCCACCCAGGGGTAGAACCCCGGTCTCCTGCATTGCAGGCAGATTCTTTACTGTCTGAGCCACCAGGGAGGCCCAAGCCAAAATGTTGTGGGAACACCAAAGCTGAAACCTAAGAAACCAAAATCATAATGTGAGTGAGGGGGTGTTGACGCCCCTCAGTGTCCTTATGCAGCTGCTTTGTAAGGCACCCCAACCTTCTCCTGACATGCTCTTGAGCTGCTGTTTCTACGAGAGTCAATGCTTCCTGAGTAAAGGGCCCAGATTTGTTTTCTGCTGTTTCCTTGCGTAAATGGATGTTGAAGACTCAGAGGCAGGAATGAAGTGCCAGGTTAAGGAGCAAGAGGCCAGCGGAGTGAGGCCAAAAGAGAGCCAGGGACCAGTAACTGTGGCATCCTGGCATGCCTGTGAATGCCCAGCTGGGCCCCCTGGGCAGCGCTTGCCAGCCCCCCATGACCCCAGGGAGCCAGCCACACCCTGCAAATCCTCAACCAGGCTGAGTGCTGGTGACTGCTGTGTCACCCAGCCAGGGCCCGCTCTCATTAGAAGCAAGACAGGTGGGTCTGGAGGGAAGTGGATGTTCATTAAGGGAGCGGAGCTGCTGGGGCCACGTGTTTATTGGAAGCTGAGCAAAGCAACACCCTTAGAACAGAGTGGAAAATACAGAGGAGGGAAGGGCCGGCCTGGAGTTGGAGGGGGAACAGCGGGTTCCGTCAGTCCTGCCTCTATTCGGATGCCATTAGCGGGTTTGGCAGGCAGGCTTGCCATCTACTTCAGAGGACCACGGCACAGATTAAGGGAGCCTGGATGCTAATTTGCACATATGGAAATGCTTTTTCTCGCCGTCGATGGCTCTGTTGTGGACAGATGGAATTAGCGAGAACTTCGAAGTCGTGAAGGCAAACACATCAAAAAAAAAAAAAAGCCAGCCAATCTCTTTTATTTCCCACTTTTTCTGTCTGCCTCCCTCTATTTTTTTTTTCTTTCCACCATTCGCCTATCCTTCTTTTTCTTTTTCCCTCCTCTCCTGTGAATCTTCAGACTGCAGGAGAGTAAATAAAGTTGCCCCAGAATTGCTCCTGGCGTTAATAATGCATTGATCATATTTCAATTGCAAATTGTGTTTTAACAGAGAATCCCTCCCACATCAGTGGGGAGGTGATGTGGGGAGCCAAAGATGCCCTGATCAGCAAGGGCCAGCCTTCAGAGAGCTGCGGCCTCTGTCCTGGCACTGACCTGGGGAGGCTGAGGCTGTGGGTTCCGGGGTCCCCTCTCCTGAGCCCTCAGCCCTCTCATCTGTTCCAGTTTTCTTTCTTGTGAACTCCGGTGGGTGGGTTCCTGTCCCCGAAGGATAAAGGCTCTTCAGATGCACTGCCTTGCTTCAGGGCGGAAACAATAAATCCGCTGGGATTACCTTTTATTATTATTTTTCTTCCTTTCTTGTACTCTGTGCCTTTGACTGGGAAGGTCTGTAATATTTTATTTATTTGAGGCACTAACCAGGTTTAGCGTCCTTCTAGAACTTGACACATAAAGCTGCTCGCTAGCAGAGATGCCTCTCTGGGCAACTGGCTTGGCAAACTTCTCCGTAAAGGGCCAGAGAGGGAATCTTATCAGCTTTCCAGGGCAGAGGAGTCCCTTGCGTGTAGGAAAGCAGCCTAGAGAACACATAAGCAGATAGCAGTGGCTAGGTTCCAACAGTGCATTGCTGACACAGACAGGTTGATGGCCAGATTTGGCCTGAAGGCCAAAGTTTACCATCCCTGGTCCAAGAAATCTCTTCTTTAAATGTATTTATTTGTGCATTTATTTTTGGCTGTGCTGGGCCTTCATTGCCACATGCGGGCTTCTCTCTCATTGCAGTGGCTTCTCTTGCTGTGGCTCGGGGCTTCAGGTGCCCTGGCTCTGTGGTTGTGGGGTCCAGGCCTAGCTGCTCTGTGGCATGTGGAATCTTCCTGTGCCAGAGAGCGGACCCGTGTCCCCTGCACTGGCAGGTGGATTCTTAACAACTGGGCCGCCAGGGAAGACCTTCAGAAAATCTTTAATTGTAGAAATCACACGGTTCTGTGTGTCCTTCTCAGGCTCTGTTTTCCAACTTTTCCAAAGGCTGCATGAATATTTGTCTTGACTACGAGAACAGTGTTCCAGTCCTGCTGTGTCCTGGCCCACCTCAGAATTCTCTTCCTTACCTCGTCACCCACATCGAGCTGACTTTCTCGCCTACATGTGATTCCCCCTGGGGACTCTCCCAGGATCATAGCTATCAGGTTGAGGATGTTCCCCCAAGTCTGCAGTATTAAAAGAAGACACAAGATCACTATGGACATTGACATTGGCGTCCATTTAACATTGTCCAAACCACTGGATCATCAGGCCATGCTCCACTAGAGCAGGTGCCTTGCTTGTTTGTTGGAATATATTGCTACTTTTATATATGCAGATTCAAATCAAGCACTCATAAATAATGTGTGGAGAGAGAAAGGATACAAAGTTATACAGACATGGAAATAAAAGAAGAGATAAATGGATAGATGGACAGATGGATGGATGGAAAAATGAACTACGAAAAGGCAAGCCTTAGAAATGATCTAATTATTTAAATCCTCTGAACTATTTAATTTTCCTAATTCTCTGTAACCCATGTTCCCTTTCATTAATATAAAGCTAATAAGAATTTCATACCTTCTCACATTTTAATTTGAAGAAAAATTAATTTACAAAAATGGAAGCGCTCTGCGAATTGTAACATGTGATACAGGCATCCGATAATGCTGTTTTCCTCCACCTTGTTCATTTTGATGGCTATTTGAAAATGTCCAAGAAATGTAATCTCGTCACCAAGAATAAATTGCCAGCGTTATGATTAATGTAATTTGGAATTCAGATAAATTAAAATTATTATGAAAATAAAAGAAAAATATAATACTGAATGTGTTGCTATACATCTGTTCTCACACAAATTCTGATCAGAGGAACGTTCTTCTTGCTAGGTTAAGATTCACTTTTTATGTACTGCTGACATTATAGCATTGGTTCAAACCCTACACTTGTGAAACGGTTAAAAAAAAATCCTCTTGTGGTTTTAGACTAGGAAGCTGAGTTTTAAATTACCGAGGACTCTGAATGCTTCTTCAAGCTAAAATCAGTTTTATTGGGCCTTTCCAGGTATTGGAGATGATTTCCTTTGTAGTCATCCCAAACTGGGCAAGAATTGGTTCAGATATGTCGTGACTATTTGCATGACCTAACTTCTATTTAATTAGAAACATAGACTCAGGAAGGTTTTTCTCACCCATTACTCAAGGGTTCCCAGTAGAGTAGGAAAAAAAAAATGTTCCATGAAATTTTTTAAATGGTGCAGAATCGGAGCTCAGAATCAGCCACCTGCCCTGGAGAACATGAATGGTTGAAAAGCAAGAAAAGAATGGAAAGACGAGCTCAAAAAGAAAGGGAGAATTGCCAGGCTTCACTAATGGGTTGTAGAATGTGCAGATGGAGAAGAAAGAGAATCCAGTTCAGTTTGCCTCTAACAGACTGTAGGACTGGGGGGCAAATCTCTAACCATAGGAAGATCATGTCCAAGAGGAGAGAGAAACAGACAGAGACCAAGCACCAGTGTTGAGACAACCTGCCTGGCTCAGCGGTGGTCTGAGTTTCAAATTCACACCTCTACCGCTATGCCTGGTTTCACTACCATCAATGATAGCTTTGTTCCATGGATGTATCACGGTTGCAGTCAATATAGCCTCCCCTTGCTACCTCCATCCATGGCCACACCACCAGCACAAAACAGCTTTAAATGACAGACACTAGTACCTGAATCGGAGAAGGCAATGGCACCCCACTCCAGTACTCTTGCTTGGAAAATCCTATGGATGGAGGAGCCCAGTGGGCTACAGTCCATGGGGTCTCTAGGAGTCGGAAACGACTGAGCAACTTCACTTTCACTTTTCACTTTCATGCATTGGAGAAGGAAATGGCAACCCACTCCAGTGTTCTTGCCTGGAGAATCCCAGGCACCGGGGAGCCTGGTGGGCTGCCATCTATGGGGTCGCACAGAGTCGGACACGACTGAAGCGACTTAGCAGCAGCAGCAGCAGTACCTGAACGTTCTGAGCACTAAAGGAAGCCGGTTTTATGAGTGATACTGATTTTCTGTGTCTAAACTTGTGCTTTGCCTAGGTACTACATGTTTTTTTAATAGTGCATTAAAGCCAGGGAGCTTCCCTGATAGCTCAGTTGGTAAAGAATCCACTTGCAAACCAGAAGATCCCAGTTCAATTCCTGGGTTGGGAAGATCCTCTGGAGAAGGGATAGGCTACCTACTCCTGTATTCTTTGGCTTCCCTTGTGGCTCAACTGGTAAAGAATCCACCTGCAATGCAAGAGACCTGGGTTCGATCCCGGGTTGGGAAGATCCCTGGAGAAGGGAAAGGCTGCCCACTCCAGTATTCTGGCCTGGAGAATTCCATGGACTATAGTCCGTGGGGTCACAATGAGTCAGACATGACTGTTTTTCACTTTCACTTCAAAACCAGGAAAAGGGTGATGAAATATACATGGTCCCTTAATTCTTTGTTATATTCATGTTTTCATAACTGTTTCAGTTTCTAAAAGAAATACCTGACTGTTATGAAAAAAATACTAGGACTCTGGGACAATAAAGTGGTGAAAATACACATCACCCATACTCTGCTAACAAAGAAAAAATGCTATTTGTCTTTTGGAGTTTTTCAAGTGTACATATGTTATGACCATTATATTGAATATAAACTTTTATATTTGCTTTCTCACTTGAATTTGTATTATAAACATTTTTGCACATACTCAAATTTTTCTGAGATACAACTCTTTATGACTGGCTGACCATTGTGGCTATATAAGAATTTATTTACCATTCACCTCTCATTGAGTTTTTAGGTTTTTATTTTGTGTTTGTTCATTCATTAAAAAAACACTTCCATGTCTATATTTTTGTTTCCTCTAGTCTCCATTCCTCCTTCTTCTTGTGTCCAATCTTATCTTCTCAGTGAAATTTTCTTGGTTCTTCAAAGTATAATAAAGTTTTCTATTTTTTTTTTTTAACATTTCTGACTTTGATACCTAATTAGATGTCTATTAGTTCAGATAATTGGAGAAGGCAATGGCAACCCACTCCAGTACTCTTGCCTGGAGAATCCCATGGACCGAGGAGCCTGATGGGCTGCAGTCCATGGGGGTCACTAAGAGTCAGACACGACTGAACAACTTCAGTTTCACTTTTCACTTTCATGCATTGGAGAAGGAAATGGCAACCCACTCCAGTGTTCTTGCCTGGAGAATCCCACGGATGGCGGAGCCTGGCGGGCTGCCATCTATGGGGTTGCACAGAGTCGGACATGACTGAAGTAACTTAGCAGCAGCAGCAGTTCAGATAATACTTTGTTAGATGAGCTTTACTATCTGCACCAGCTGAACCAGCTGGTATCTAGGTGGATATAGACAATTTGCTTTCCTTCTCTGCTCTCAGGATCTTCATCTCTAGGTGATGATACTTATTTCTCAGCATTGATGCAAGCTAGTAGATGTAAAGTACTTAGAATAGGACCTAGCACACAGAAAGTTCTCATCAGTCTTAGTATGGTATAGATTTAGCTACAAAATAGTGTCCCCCAATAATGAGAATACTTGAATAAAAAGCACACACCCACACAAGCACACATGTGTACATGGACGCAGTATCTAGCCCAGTGCCTGGTTGGTGAAGCTCAGGAATTATTAGTTGAATGGAATGGCTCCAGATTAATTTTGTTAACATTAACATCATAAGGCCTTTTGCTCAATGGATATGCTAATAAAAGTGTTACTTATAATGAGATTTTGCATCTACTATAGAGTATTTATTTATAGCTCTCACAGTCACATATATTTTAGGATTGTATAAATAAAACCTTATTTTATCTAGAAGATTCTCATATCACTAAAAAAAGGACTTCAGAGACATTCTAATAATTGCCGTATGTTCAGTGAGAGAGGCTCTTTTCATCATACAAAAATGAAGTTAGTTAATTGAATGGTTATGATGGCTGCAGAAGGGGTTTATAAAAGTCACAATTAAGAGGAACCCACTGTAAGAAAAAGGCAAAATGTATTTTCTTTAGGCTCCCATAAGCTGCATTTTCAATGCACAGATTTAAGAAAATTCCCTTTCCAAATCCTCTTTTGTCCCACATGAAAGGAATGATGACTTTAACGCGGCCGACCCGGGTTTTAAAAAAAATAAAATAAAAGGACTGTTTATTCTAAGTAGAACATCATGGGCTTCATCACAGCCGTTTCATGACAGTTTCCCTCCAGCTGGTTTTATTTATCTCTTGACTTCCAATAAAACTTATGTTTTATTTCAAGGGGCAATCCATAATTAACTTTTCAACTGGTGGCAGTGGTTTCTTTTGGTGCCACCAACAGTGTTGAACTCAGCCTTAAAAAAAGAAAAAAAAAAAAAAGTAAATATTAAAGACCTGGTGCAGATCCTTTCACTGGTCCCAGGGAGGTTTGCTTGCTGGAGAGTTTGACAATGACAAGATGCATTATGGGGCTTGGCTTGGACACACAGGGAGAAGCAGAAGGGTTGTGTCACAAAGGTAGGCGCTCAATTTTCCCTCCTGTTTCAAAGACAGATGCTTAGAAGGTATAGGCATCTCCCATTCCACTAGATGACAGAGAGATGATAGATAGACAGATAGAGACGACAGATAGATAGTGATAGATGAAGATAAGCAGATAGTGATAGATGATAAATAGATAGGATGAATAGATGGGATGGATGGATAGACAGATAAGTAGATATGCATGTACCCATTTCTAGCCACATCAATGTATCTGTCAATCTCCCCATCATCTGTTGATGGGTCAGCTGGTCAAACTGCTCATCCACCAGGCAGGCTAGCTTTAAATCTTCTAGAGTTTTCCTCCTCCAGTGTTCCCAGCATATTTTTGAAACAAAGAAAGATTTGAGAAGAGAAAAACATGGAAAGAGAGAAATCACATTTTCACTGAGAACATAGAAAACACTGAGGTAGAGCAAAAGAGAGGCTGAGAAAGTAAGAGGGAATAACCAGAGGGAATAACCTCTCACTCCTCGGACACGTAAAGAGCAACGCAATCAGCCCAATGTGGAGGCACCCTGGCCTCTCGGCAACTACCCCAGGTGGGTTTGCTGTAACCCATGTCATAGAACCTGCTCAGTTGTTCAGATGCTGAGCTTAGCTAGCCTGGGTCCTCCCCAAGCATCCCAGCTTAAGAGGCATGTAGTCATGTTCCAGAGATGACAGACACACTCAGGAAGGATTCAGGGTTTAGGAGCTCCCCAGGGGAACTTATAGTCTTTTTCTAGGAGTGGGCTGCTCTCAACAGGGTGAATTCTGGCCAAATTATGGTCAGGGAGCTGTGTGCAGGACCCGGGCTATGGGGTCGCTTTCCTTCTAGGTGATCCGGTGAATGGGGACAGGTCACATCCTGGCATCCGGCCAGCCTAAGTTTGGAGTCTCTTTCTCTGTCCCTCTGGCTATTACACTTATAGTAACTCTCCTTGTTGACCCTTCTAAGCTTTGATCTCTCTACCCAAGAAAGGTAAGTGGAGAGAAATGAGGTTGGATCCCTAGGACAGTGTTGTGTTCGGCACTGGACATTTAAAATTCCACCCCATTTGTATTCAGCAGGTACGTCAAACTCCTCGGAGTCTCTGCAATCCCCAGCATTTAGTCTTCTCCTTCCTTTTAATTTATGAATAAAATAAGTCTCCATCTCATGAGAGTCCAGAAAACCCTGCAATCCTGGATAGAATGCCCGAGGCCACCAGTCCCCCTCACTCTCAGAGCTGAGTGCCTGGTCTGCAGTGGCTCTCCTCCCTCTGTGCCCTTTGATCACTGGTGCTGCCTGCTGCCCCTGCTTTCTTTGATGTGCCTGTGCTAAGTTGCTTCAGCCATGTCCGACTCTTTATGACCCATGGACTGCAGCCTGCTGGGTTCCTCTGTCCATGGGATTCTCCAGACAAGAATACTGGAGTGGGTTGCAATACCCTCCTCCAGGGGATCTTCCCAACCCAGGGATCGAACCTGCTTCTCTTATGTCTCCTGCATTGACAGATGGGTTCTTTACCACTAGTGAAACCTGGGAAGCCCTTTCTCTGATCTGCTGCTGCTACTGCTAAGTCACTTCAGTCATGTCCAACTCTGTGCAACCCCATAGACAGCAGCCCACCAGGCTTCCCTGTCCCTGGGATTCTCCAGGCAAGAACACTGGAGTGGGTTGCCATTGCCTTCTCTGATGCATGAAAGTGAAAAGTGAAAGTGAAGTCGCTTAGTCGTGTCCGACTCTAGCGACCCCATGGACTGCAGCCTACCAGGCTCCTCCGTCCATGGGATTTTCTAGGCAAAAGTACTGGAGTGGGGTGCCATTGCCTTCTCCGTTCTCTGATCTAACTTACTCTAAAATACATATTCGGGAAATACAAACCCAAAGTCCGACCACCTGTGTATTCTTGGCGGAAAATGTTCAGCATCTTCGTTGCTCAGTTTTTCCATCTGCAAATTATAGATAAAATGGCACCTACCACAGTTTTTTTCTATTGAGGCAATATTTCCTCTCTATTATTGATGTAAATTCCCTAGCAAGCACATGGACCACACCCACATTCAGTGAATACAGACACTCTCCCGGTACTGTGCTAAGCGTAGGCCACACAAGGTCGGACGCACAAGGATGAAACAGCCACATATCTGAGTTGTCCCTGTGTTTCAATGGTTGCATTAGAGGTGTGAGGTGGGGTGAGCTTGATGCTTTCAGTAAGAGAACATCACTTCTGTCACCCAGGAGGTACTCTGGATCTGTGCAATGGTGGATCCATTTTCCACCAGATCCCCAAGCGTGAGATGCTTCTTTACTTCCAGAGGGGCTTATCCTACCCTTCCAGTTACCCTGCCACCTTGGGACACTGTCCCCGTACAGAGAAAATGGAACCACAGCAGTCCAATGGGCACTGAGCTTGGAGAGAAAAAACAGCCCATTGTTCCAGGCCCTTTGTTGTCAAGGAGTCAAGCAGAGAGCTGGTCCTTTGCAGAAGATAAGAGGGGGAATCGATACTGTCTGTAGAAATGCACTTTCCTAAGGACTGCATTTTAAGCAAGTGCGGAGTAAAGAATGTGATTTAATAAATGAAGGCGAGGAGGCAAATTTGTCCTCTTTACCACAGGTCAGAGGTCAGAACTTCCCTGGTGGCTCAGATGGTAGAGTCTGCCTGCAATGTGTGAGACCTAGATTTGATCCCTGGGTTGGGAAGATCCCCTGGAGAAGGAAATGGCAACCCACTCCAGTGTCTTTGCCATGAAAAGCCCATGGATGAGGAGCCTGGTGAACTACAGTCCACGGTGTCATAAAGAATCGGACACCACTGAGTGACCAACACTTTCAGAGGTGAGGGCTCAGAATGCACCAGAGGACAGTTGAGAAGCTAGTGTGACCCGGCGCAGATTCCCGGCAATGTGTGTGTTGTTTTAGAAGAAGAAATGGGGAGTGACGCTGAGCTCATTGCACACCAGCCCATTGAGGAGCTACATGATGTTCTCGTGAGGAATGAGAGGATGGTGCCTCCCCAAACCTGCTTTTGTTCTCTTTTCAAAGCATTAGGTTAAGAAGGCCCTCTCTTAAGTGTGATGTACACCTTTCTGGAGCAGGCAATATCAACCTGGCTAAACAGGATATTTTTACCAGGAAATAACAGGAACCACAATTCAAATGGACTGGGTGATATACGACATCACACTCCAAGGAGTCAGATGGTAGAGAGAGTCAAGGGAGATCAGCCCAGCCAAGGAACAAAAGATACTTCTGCTTTTTTTCCTGACCTTTCTGAGCTCACAAAGAATGTCCCCAGGCCAGCTCCCCTCAAAGTTCAGCACTTCAAAGAAGCAGACCTCCCGATGAGGGGTGTATTCATTTCATAGCTGCTGTAATAAAATATCAACATTCAAAACGGGCACTGTCTCACTGTTCTGGAGAGTAGAAGTTATGTCCCCTTTGAAACCTCCAGGAAGGGATCCCTTCTCCGTTCTTCTGGCCTCTGGGCTTTGCTGTCAGCCTCCTCTGTTCCTGGGCTTGTTGTTGCATCGTTTCAACCTCTACCTCCATCATCACATGATGGTCTTCTCTCTGTGAATTTCCAGGTCTTCCTACGGTGTTCTCTCTCTGTTTCTTCTCCTCTCTTAGGACGACATCAGAAATAGTGAAGTAAATGTTCAACCTGCTCCAGAATGACCTCATTCTAACTAACTACATCTTCAGTGACCCTGTTTCAAATAAGGTCACATTCTGAGCTACTGCAAGTTAGGACTGTGATGTAAGTCTTTTGGAGAAAGAATTCAACATATAGTAAGGGTAATCTGCTTTGTGTATCTTTTAATACAAGGGAAAATATTTTCCAGAAATAACAAATGTTCTTTTACCTTTCATTGGTGAGCGTTGGGTCACACACACCCAGCTCGCCAATCGCCAGAAAGGAGAATGCAATTTCTATGAGTGATCATGATTTACTTTTCTCCCAGCCTTATTGAGGTATAATTGAGAAATATAATTTTGTGCATTTAAAGTGAATAATGTGGCGATTTGGTATGCGTACATGTTGTGAAATGCTTACCACAGCCATCCATCACGTCACATAGTTCCCTTTTTTCTGTAATGCAGTTTTATTAACTATAGTCACCACACTGTATATAATATTCCCACCATTATACCATCTGATTCTTGAGTTCAACACTTTTTGTTTGATTCCACAGATGACTGAGATCACATGGCATTCATCTTTCTCTATCGGGTTTCTTTATACTGATGTTCTCCAGGTTCATCTGTGTCTTCACAGATGGGGGAATTTCCTTCTCTGATATGGTTGAATGACATTCTACTATTTACTACGTTACATATATTAATATTACATACAAAGTATATGTATTACATGTATGCCTATGTGTATATATTGTATACATATATGCATAATATATATTACCAGATTTCCCTGGCTCAGGTTGTAAAGAATCTGTCTGCAATATAGGAGACTTGGGTTCGATCCCTGGGTTGGGAAGATCCCCTGGAGAAGGGAATGTCTTCCCACTCCAGTATTCTTGCCTGGAGAATTCCACGGACAGAAGACTGTGCCTACAGTCCATGGTGTTGCAAAGAGTCAGACATGACTGAGTGACTAACACTTCCATTTTTTTTTTTCATATTGTCTTATGTATTCACTGAAAATGAATGAAGAGCATTTATTACTGGATATGACATAAGGTCAAATGCCACCTTTCGTCTGGTCTTTCTGGCTTTACTATCTCAAAGTGTCCTTGCTTCTTCCACCATGAGCCCGAGGTAGCTACGTGAAGCACAGGTTACTTTCTTTTCCTCCCCTCGAACCTGAACAGATTCCCTATACAGCAGTCCAAGCTTCTTAATGCCCTTCAACAAACTCTGTAATCTTAATTTTTAACCACTCCCAAACCTGTGAAGGACCATTTATTTTCACCCACCCTTCACTGAAAAATGCAGTTCAGTTTAGTTCAGTTCAGTCACTCAGTCATGTCCGATTCTTTGTGACCCCCATGAATTGCAGCACGCCAGGCCTCCCTGTCCACCACAAACTCCTGGAGTTTACTCAGACTCATGTCCATCGAGTCAGTGATGCCATCCAGCCATCTCATCCTCTGTTGTCCCCTTCTCCTCCTGACCTCAATCCTTCCCAGCATCAGAGTCTTTTCCAATGAGTCAACTCTTTGCATCAGGTGGCCAAAGTACTGGAGTTTCAGCTTCAGCATCATTCCCTGCAAAGAAATCCCAGGGCTGATCTCCTTCAGAATGGAATGGTTGGATCTCCTTGCAGTCCAAGGGACTCTTAAGAGTCTTCTCCAACACCACAGTTCAAAAGCATCAATTCTTTGGCGCTCAGCCTTCTTCACAGTCCAACTCTCACATCCATACATGACCACAGGAAAAACCATAGCCTTGACTAGATGGACCTTTATTGGCAAAGTAATGTCTCTGCTTTTCAATATGCTATCTAGGTTGGTCATAACTTTCCTTCCAAGGAGTAAGCGTCTTTTAATTTCATGGCTGCAGTCACCATCTGCAGTGATTTTGGAGCTCAAAAAAATAAAGTCTGACACTATTTCCACTGTTTCCCCATCTATTTCCCATGAAGTGATGGGACTGGATGCCATGATCTTTGTTTTCTGAATGTTGAGCTTTAAGCCAACTTTTTCACTTTCCACTTTTGCCCTCATCAAGAGGCTTTTGAGTTCCTCTTCACTTTCTGCCATATGGATGGTGTCATCTGCATATCTGAGGTTACTGATATTTCTCCCAGCAATCTTGATTCCAGCTTGTGCTTCTTCCAGTCCAGCGTTTCTCATGATGTACTTTGCATAGAAGTTAAATAAGCAGGGTGACAATATACAGCCTTGATGTACTCCTTTTCCTATTTGGAACCAGTCTGTTGTTCCATGTCCAGTTCTAACTGTTGCTTCCTGACCTGCATACAAATTTCTCAAGAGGCAGGTCAGGTGGTCTGGTATTCCCATCTCTTTCAGAATTTTCCACAGTTTATTGTGATCCACTCAGTCAAAGGCTTTGGCATAGTCAATCAAGCAGAAATAGATGCTTTTCTGGAACTCTCTTGCTTTTTCCATGACCCAGCAGATGTTGGCAATTTGATCTCTGGTTCCTCTGCCTTTTCTAAAACCAGCTTGAACATCAGGAAGTTCACAGTTCACGTATTGCTGAAGCCTGGCTTGGAGAATTTTGAGTGTTACTTTACTAGCATGTGAGATGAGTGCAATTGTGTGGTAGTTTGAGCATTCTTTGGCATTGCCTTTCTTTGGGATGGGAATGAAAACTGACCTTTTCCAGTTCTGCGGCCATGCTGAGTTTTCCAAATTTGCTGGCATATTGAGTGCAGCACTTTCACATCCATCATCTTTGAGGATTTGAAATAAATCAACTGGAATTTCATCACCTCCACTAGCTTTGTTCATAGTGATGCTTTCAAAGGCCCACTTGACTTCTCATTCCAGGATGTCTGGCTCTAGGTCAGTGATCACACCATCGTGATTATCTGGGTCGTGAAGATCCTTTTTGTACAGTTTTTCTGTGTATTCTTGCCATCTCTTCTTAATGTCTTCTGCTTCTGTTAGGTCCATACCATTTCTGTCCTTTATAGAGCCCGTCTTTGCATGAAATGTTCCCTTGGTATCTCTAATTTTCTTGGAGAGATCTCTAGTCTTTCCCATTCTGTTGTTTTCCTCTATTTCTTTGCACTGATTGCTGAGGAAGGCTTTCTTATCTCTTCTTGATATTCTTTGGAACTCTGCATTCAGATGCTTATGTCTTTCCTTTTCTCCTTTGCTTTTCACTTCTCTTTTTTTACCACTATTTGTAAGGCCTCTCCAGACAGCCATTTTGCTTTTTTGCATTTCTTTTCCATGGGGATGGTCTTGATCCCTGTCTCCTGTACAATGTCACGAACCTCAGTCCATAGTTCATCAGGCACTCCATCTATCAGATCTATTTCTCACTTCCACTGTATAATTATAAGGGTTTGATTTAGGTCATACCTGAGTGGTTTTCCCTACTTTCTTCAATTTAAGTCTGAATTTGGCAATAAGCAGTTCATGATCTGAGCCACCGTCAGCTCCTGGTCCTGTTTTTGTTGACTGTATAGAGCTTCTCCATCTTTGGCTGCAAAGAATATAATCAATCTGATTTCTGTGCTGACCATCTGGTGATGTCCATGTGTAGAGTCTTCTCTTGTGTTGTTGGAAGAGGGTGTTTGCTATGATCAGTGCATTTTCTTGGCAAAACTCTATTAGTCTTTGCCCTTCTTCATTCTGTATTCCAAGGCCAAATTTGCCTTGGAAATAAACCTTGTTCATTCTCAAAAAAAAAAAAAAAAAGTGAAAGTTGCTGGGTTGTGTCCAGCTTTTTGTGTGCTCATGGGCTGTAGCCCGCCAGGCTCCTCTGTCCAAGGAATTCTCCAAGCAAGAATACTGTAGTGGGTTGCCATTCCCTTCTCCAGGGGTCTTCCCAACCCAGGGATTGAACCTGGGGTCTCCTGCATTGCGGGCAGATTCTATACCATCTGAGCCACCAGGAAAGCCCATCTACCCTCCATGCCTTGACTCAAATACACTTCCCTGTGACAAATCCCAGACAGCCGTCCTTTCCTCTGTGCTCCACCTCTGTGTCCTGGTTAACTGTGCTTGTGACTCTGTTCATTGGTCAGTCTAGTGTTTTCCACTTGCCCCTCGGGGCTCAGCTCATGGAGGACTTTCTGCAGATGTAAAGCGACTTCTCAGGCTCTCAGGTTGAAGGACTCATCTTCTGCTCTTGGTTTTTGCCAGCCTCTGTTTCTGCATCTGTAATAGCTCTGAGCGTAATCCCTGCACTGATGACATCCGCATTGTTACATCAATTCCTGTTAGTCTGGGGACTCCGTTGAGGGACACACACCCTCATCTCTGCAGGATCCGCCCACACACCAGCAACCAGAACAGGTGATCGCAGTTGTCGTTGTTGCTCAGTTGCCAAGTCGTGTCTGACCCTTCTTGACCCCACGGACTACAGCATGCCAGGCCTCCCTGTCCCTCTTTGTCTCCTAGAGTTTGCCCAAGTACACAGGTCATTATAAAGTGCTAAGGTGTATGCAGGAGTTCTGAGAAATGTGTACCAGGTGAAGAGGAAGCCAGGAGGAATGTTTAAACTATATGTGAAGGGAAAATGGTATGGAAGCTTTGAATACTGGCTTTCACACACATTGCTTATTTCTTTCCAGGTCTTGGGTGGTACAACAGCCCTTTTGGTAAATTAAGAAGTGGGAGTTCAGGGAAGACAAATCAATTCTACAAGGTTACTGAGTTAGTAAGTAGCAGAACTCAGAGTCAAATCTGAATCTTCCAGCTTCTATTTTATGTCTCCAACAGGCCTGCCCTGGACACGGCAGGGCTAAATGTTTTTTCCTCACTTATGTTATTAGAATTTTGCTTGATTTTTGCTGGTCTGCAGAACACAGCTGGGAGCAAGGCTAGGTATTAAATAGCAAGCACACAGCAAAACTTGGAAGTCTGAGCTGCCAACTTGGACTGGCTAGAAATCCACAAGGGCGTGGAAATTAGTTACACACAGGAGGTTCCTGCAGTGTGTCTGCCGAGTTTCTTCAGGCAGCTGTTTTCTGGAATCAAACCAATACTGTCTTTTAGCTGTTGTGGTGGATGAAGATTTTTTTCCCTATAATTCTTGGTTTTTCATGAGCATAGGGTCAGAGTGGTGGCTGGTGTGTAGAGACCCGATTTCACTAGTTTCTAATTCTTGGGTAAGTTTTGCCTTCTGCCTCCCACTTACTGGTAAATGAGGCTATGATCCATCCTCACCCCTTCCTCTGTGTTACCCCTTCCACAGTAACACAGGATCTGTGTAACTCCTTTATCTCATTTTGCAAACTCAGCCAGTTAACCAGAAAGGACATAGCATTGGCTTAAGCAACATGACCTAATTGTAGAGCAATGGGGTCCCAGAGAAAGAAGACGTGAAAGGCGATATGTAGACGCTATGGAGGCAGTGATGGTCTCAGCTATGAGGCTGAGCAGTTTAGCCAGATCCTTTCAATGTCAATTTCCTCATTCATAAACAAGGACGATCTAAGTCACAGATTGTCAGAAGGATTAAATGAAAAATTGTCTTTGGAGGCCAGGTTTCTTGACAAATGAAAGTTTGGTGCCTGGGCATATGATTAGCAAAAGGCCATTGAAAACATATCTGTATATAGAACACACAGTTTCTGGCACATAATACTTCTCTGACAATTATGAGTTGCTATTTTTGCAACAAATGAGATGAAAACCTGACTAAGGTGAGTACTAAAAAGGAATTGGGAATGCCTTCCCAAGACGCCATGAGGATTCTGATGGATCCTACCTGGGTCCTAGAGACTCACACCGGTGACCTGTGGAAATCTAGACCCACTGATCAATAGTTCCTTAGTGATGGCAAGTCACATCTGCCACTGCTGCTGATGGTGACCCAACCGCTCAAACTGAAGCAGCAGAACACAGCTGCATGCAGTTGTACTTGGAGACCATGGCCACGATTCTGAGTGTAACCATGAATGTCTAGGCTGGCTGGACAGGGGTTTCTGGATAACGAGATAGTCCAATATGCAGAAGACACACATCCTACCCCTGACTCTGGCCTGCATTGGCTGCTTGACGTCCGGCACTTTCCTGACAGGATTATATAGGACTAATAACTTTCCCTAGGGTTTGCCAGGTTTGGGCACAATTATTGAAAATAAATCGATTTCACTCTTTGTCATTGAGTAACACAGGACCTAGAAGTAAAAATAGATCGGTGCTGTTCTCCTTACAGATCCTAAAGCTGCCCTTTGATTGAGATGGGTTTACAGGGATCATTATTATTGCTGATATCTACTAAAAGTGAGAGCCCATATTGCCTCTAAGAGAGCTTGAGATGAATGACATTAATGAAATTAACAAGGGGTGTAACGCAGGATTTTGGAAAGGCCTAGTGGAAAAAGAATATTTGGGGGGTGGTTCAGAGTAGAGAGGTTGACATACTGCCTTCCCAAACACTGTGAGATGTGTCGATTCCTGTCTTTTGTGAACATTTTGTTATGCACTTCTGTTGATTTTTCTGTCTCCCTCCCAGCTTGCCACCGTTGGGGACAGAGGCTGAGGGTCAACGTTGTGCCTTATACACCCCCTGCTACTGAGCACAACTTTTACTGTCCTCACCCTTGGCCTTGGAACACCTGCTGGGCGGGACTGTCTTCTCAGATGTTAAGGGAGAGTCCTGAGGGCATCGCCATGGGAGTGCCCCCCTTACCCTCACACAGAACAAGTTGCCCCCATCCCCAGTGTTCCCATGCCCACCCCCACAGTGCAATTTACAAAACCCGCCTGGCTCTGCTCATCTCCACTGGACTGCCGTGTCAGTTTGCAGGACTGCTGTAGCAAAGTACCACGCACGGGATGGTTTAGGACAATGAAAATTATTCTCCCAGCTCTGAAGGCTGGAAGTCTGACATTAAAACCTTGGCAGGGTTCCTTCCAAGGCTCTGAGGGGGAATCTGCTCTCTGCTTCTCCCTAGATTCTGGCGGTTTCCTGGCAACCTTTGGTGTTCTGTGGCTTGTAGAAGCATCACCCTGATGTCCACCTTTATCTTCACATAGCCTCTTCTCTATCTGTGCATCTGTGTACAAAAGGCCCCTTTTTATAAGGATACCAGTCATATTGGGTCAGTGCCCATGCTCATGATCTCCTTTAAACTTGATCATCTGCAAAGATGCTATTTCCAAATAAGGTCACATTCAACATCTTTGGAAGGACACAATGATGACCATGCAAAGGAACCCATGGGAAGAAGGTCTAAGTGAGTGTTGACTAAATGAAGGAGTGAATGAATGGGTGCCATCAGGCCCCTGTCCCCTCCCCTTGTGCCTGGAGTAACCCATGGGAAGATGCTCTGGGTGCAGTGATGACACAGTCATGACTGAATGTCGACTGAATGAATGAGTGAATGGATGAAACCCCCAGTCCCTTCCCTTGTCCCCGCCTGGCGTACTGATGCGAGGGCCTGACATAGAGTGAAACTTCCACTGACACAGTGAGCAGCTCTTCAAAGCCGGAGGAGCCTTCCCTCGGCTCCTTTCCCAACAGCGACGCAGCATCTGCTCCACGGGTGCCTGTTCAAAGGACACCTTCCTGCCCTGGCCTCCACCTCACACGCTTTACACCCCAGACTGGCAGCAGGCATCTCACCTCCAGACTCAGGCTGACTCCGCATGCCAACGCTGGAACTGGGAATTGTTAGCTTTTAATTAAGCTCCCCTTTGCACTCTAGTTCCTGTGCGGAACATGTGTGGCAGAAGGGACGTTTATCAGCTAAATGCATTTCTTTAAAGCCACAAAATCGAAGAGTTGCATTTTGCCCTATTAAGGTCTGGATTCAAGGGGAGCCTCTGAGCTGAAACGAACTCCCTGTAGAAGCTCAGACTCCCATCAGCAGCCCTGGGCTTTAGAAGGTGCAGCAGGCGAGCCTAACCCCGCAGGGTGACACTTGCTGAAAGGGAGCATGATGTTAAAAATGAGAAAGAAAGGTCTTTTTCCCTGAGCACAAGGCTTCTAGCTGGAGGTCAAACCCAAGGTAAGTAGATGGTGAGCCTGGGCAAAGGGGGCTGTCTGTGCCTTCCTGAGCTGCTCCTGACTCCAGTGCAGACAGGCTGGGTCTGAATAGCCTTCATCTTTATAAATTCTTTATAGAAATTTCACAGAACTAGTCACCTTTCTGGCTCCTGCTAAAATGACAGCTAGTTCACTCAGAAATAAAACGGCTAAATGCATTTTTGGAAATGAAGACTGTTCTGCAGTCTACACACTCAACAGACAGAGAGTGGGTCCCAGGCATCTTTCAGATTCTGGGGGAGATTGCTGAGAGACTGACTGCTGAGCCCAGAGCAGCTCACTAAACATTTCAGGACTCAGTTCTCTTACCTGGGAAATGGGTCAAAAGCTTACTCACTCCTCACACACCTTGTTGTAAGGATCGTAAAGATCCTTGTCATGGATGTGAAAGATGCATTTATTGTCATAAGTGACTTTTTGCTGGAGCCCTGAATATCACAAGGAAGGTGTGTCCCTTGTTGTCTAGGCAACAGGATATGGATCCTGCATCCATTGCTCACGTGGTATACTGTCGACCCCACACCAGATGCCTGGCATGGTCTCTCTGCCTCTCTCATATACGTATATTTGATGAATCAAATTGTGCCCTGTCCCCTCTACCTGGATTAACTTCTAGGTTATTCCAAGTAGAAAATAACCTTCCCAATTCTCAGCCATCCTTTGGATCCATGCTACTCCACATGGGGTCTGCAGTTCAGAGCTCATAGGCAATGGAATCATATAAAGAGATATACACAGAAAGAGACAGAGTCAGGATTTAGAAATGTGTTTAGGAATTTGGGCTTTCCATGTGGCCCAGTGGTATAGAATCTATCTGCCAGTGCAGGAGACTCAGGTTCAATCCCTGGGTCGGGAAGATTTGCTGGGGGAGGAAATAGCAATCCACTCCAGTATTCTTGCCTGGATAATCCCATGGACAGTGGAGCCTGGTGGGCTACCATCCATGGGATCGAAAGAGTTGGACATAATCAAGTGACCAAGCATGAACTTAGGAATCTGACCCTGCCCAAATATCCAGATGGATATCAGTTGCCTCATCCTTTTAAACAGGATAAATGCCTACAGTAGTCAGTATATAATACAAAAGAATAGCACAAAATGAAGATGCAGAGTCATTCATTCAAAAACTAAGAATTTCAAGATGGTGACCACAGAGCATGGAACCAAGTACTGGGCTCTCTGAGACCCAGAGACCTGCGAAGCCAGTGCTGGCTGTTGAAGCAGATGCTGAGGTTTGTGTGAGAGCTGTGTGCTATTCACACACAGTAGGACCATGCACTGTTCTGCCGGTGGCTGGGGGAAAGCTGAGTGCACATCCAGACAGTTCTGGAAGCCTGTCTGTAGGACACAGCAGAGGCCCCATCTTACCCACTTGAGAGCCCAGCCAGGAGAATGTTCTCCAGCCCAGCTGAGCATCCTTGCTCTGTCTCAGAACAATGAGCTCTTCTTTTTTTCCCTGCCTCAATGATCACTAACCACCTCTCTCAGAGCCTCTCCCATTCCAAACTGCAATTAATAGTTTCTTCCCTTCCGGACGTGACCCCGAGCCACTCCATAGCAAGGAATTGCATCTTAGTCATTTTTGCAAACATTCCGTTGACAAGCACCAGATGAGGACCTACTCTGCACCCCACTCCACACCGGAAAAATAAGGAGGGTGGCCTGGGCTCACAAGGTCCTGATCTGATCAACAGGCAGTGAAAGGATGTCCAGGATAAGGCGGGAGCATTAAGGGTGCTGGGCGGACACAGACAGGGCTCCAGCTGAACCTGTGTGGCCCAGAGGTTTCTTTGAGAGAGCCACTCTAGTTAGCAGCCACTCAAGGGCCAGGGAAGGAAGGAATGAGGAAAAGGAAGAAAGAGGAGTCAGTTTAACGAACTAGAATTGACTCTTCTACCCCCAACCCAGTCAAGCTTCCAAGCGGACTCTGTTAACGTTTATAAGCAGACTGACCTTCCAGTATTTCTCTATCTCCAATGACAGCAAAAATCCAGGCACTTGGCCCCCTGAGGTCTCCATCCTCTCCAGGGACACACTCCAGCCAAGTTTCCAGCCTCATCATCCTGCTTGGACAGCTTTCCCCAAGATTACCCATGATGCTGGTTGTGAAATGTGGCTCCAGTTCCTCCCTCCGTGTGATGTGACCTGTCAGCAGTGTTAGGATTCCATTGACCTGCCCCACCTTCTCAACCCCTTCCCTCCGCTGGATTATTGCCATTCATTAATCTGTCTCCATCACTCAGATCTCTAGACATGGCAGTGCTTAGAACCCTGTTTACAGACACTTGTATTTTCTTTTACCTTTTTGTTTCCTCGGGTGGTATTATCCAGTCAGATGTCTTTAAATATCAACTTCCAAGCATGAATTTGCAGTGTGGACTCTGTCACTTAACTTCAGTACCCTCTTATGTGTGCATGCTTAGTTGCTCAGTCATGTCTGACTTTTTGTGACCCCATGGACTGTAGCCCACCAGTCTTTTCTGTCCATGAGATTCTCCAGGCAAGAATACTGGAGTGGTTAGCCATTCCTTTCTCTAGGGGATCTTCCCCACTGAAGTCTCTTGCATCGCAGGCAGGTTCTTTACTGTGTGAGCCACCAGGGAAGGTCTAAGTCACTGCCTTCTCAACAACTCCATGCAATGCTCACCAGGAAGCCCTGGTTTTCCTGGAGCAGTCCTGGAAGAGGTGTGCATCACTTCTGCTTGCATTCCGTCAGCTAGAGCTCAGGGAACTTAGCAAGTGCTGTCCAGCTACATGCGTGGGAAGAAGAAAAAAGGGTAAGCAGCTAACCACTCTTTTACAGGTAGATTGAGCTATTTGATGAGAGGAGTTTGCAGTGGAGGAAAGAGGGGCGAGGTCACATGCAGATGATAGAATTAGAAAAAGTGGACTTTGAAATATTATACAACAAATGAGAACACATAGAGGCAAGAAAGCATAGGTGCAAATATCAGCAAACTCCTCCCTTTTAGAAAGAGCTAACATTGGAAGATGGCTTGTGGCAAGGTTCTGGAGTCTTCCAAAGCTGAGCTTGGCTTGTCTTCTCTGTACACTCTCCAGGTGTGTCTCTGAGACATACTCACTGAAGCCCATGGAGACCTTCAGGAGACATGGACCAGGCAGGAAACACTATTTTCATTTGGCAGAAGAGGAAGCAAGGGCATGCATGTGCATCAGGGTCAGAGGTGAGATTTGACCCCTAAATCCAGAGCTCTGTGGTTCTGATCTTAAAGTATCAAGAAGCATCAGGGAGTCTTATTCTAACTATCACTAAGAATTTTAAGGCTCAAGTTGATCAGACCTCTGAAGTTTAT
Organism: Bos indicus; assembly: GCF_029378745.1. NCBI lineage: Eukaryota > Metazoa > Chordata > Mammalia > Artiodactyla > Bovidae > Bos > Bos indicus. The sequence continues at coordinate 63,238,178 of NC_091780.1, read as the reverse complement.
TGCACTTTCATTTGTCCCATTCAGATAATAAAGCATGCAAAGTAAAGCCAAATTAAAATTTGAAGCATGGTTACATTATTAAAATAATTTGACTGCCCTTCAGCTGTTCTCTTTAGCTTCTGATCTTATCCCACAGGCATTTTAATTGCATTGGGCAGAGATTTAAAGTAACAGTACCTGCCCTGAAGTACAGACAGCGCCCCCCAAAAAAGGCAGCATCCTAGACCTCAGGACCAGGCTCCAGGGGACCTACAGAAGGTCTAACTCAAGCCTCTCCAGGTTCCTGGGCCAAGAAAGCCTCCTTCCAGGCAGGTTGGAAGAGCACCATCCAGGAAGGACTCATTTTCCCAGCGTATTGCTATGGTAATGATGGCAATGGCTGTTTATCCCCTCCCAGTGTGTTTTCACAATCAAAATCTCCCCTTTTCTTCAAAACAGCCTAAAGCCCAGGAGAAGACCTATCACACAGTAGGTACACAGTAGTTATTTCCAGTGTTAATGGGTGAATGACTCCACAGAAATAAATATAATATGCATTATTATCTTAATTGTGGACACATGGAGATCGTGTCCCACTGGTTCAGTTACTTGCTCAAGGGCATGTGTCTGACCCGGAAATGGAACCAGGGATCTCTGAACGTGGGATCAGTCTTCTTACCTTCCTATCAGTGATTCTCCAAGTGTACAGCTCTCACAGATGGGACCTGAGATGATTTTAGGCAGTGCACATCAGGGTCGTCAGATAGCACCAAATCTCATGATGAAAAGTGTCTATTGCTTTCAACTTTATCTCAATGGCTTCAAGGAGAAAGCTGAAGGTTGGAGACACATGCATGTATATTTTTTAATGTCTTTCTACACAGACTTCCAATCTCTCTTCTTAACAGAGAGAGGGCAAGCCATAGGTTCAAGCCTTGGTAGGCTACAGCATCTAGCTAGAATTTCATAGCAATGTTTTATTATCATTGTCTTTATTTTATTTTCATTTATAATTGATGATGTGGGATACTTCCATCCCTTTAAAAATATAATATAGATTTGTGGAAAAAAAAAAAGATTCATCTAAGTTAAAAAAAAAAAAGACTCCATTAAAGGGAGCAATAGTGAGACAATGGCATACGTGAGAGATTAAATAGAGCAAAAGTCAAGCAGGTTGTCTAGTGCTGCAATGGAAGTTTGGAAATCACTGCTTTGTATTAAGAGCCCCTCAAACAAACCAAGAAGACCCCAGAATCTTTGATATGAATGAAAGGTAGAGAGTCTGTGGACAGGAAGTAAGTGTCCTACCTGATGCTATATGGAGACTAGCCCATGATATCTACAGGTCTTGACTAGACTAACTGGTCTTCATACCTTTATCACAAGTGGCACTTCCTTCATGAAGGCTTTGAACATGTCCCCAACCAGTGCTGGTCATTCTCTTTCTAAAATCCCCATGCCCATTTGTCTGAACCCATTCTTAGGGTGACTGAACTACCTTTAACTTCTTGCAAGTTATCTTTGTGTGGTCGTCAGTTTCTCTGATGGTCTTCTTGGGGGAAGTTGGCATATTGAATCAGTGCCATTCCTTCCCGGAGATGGTCCTCTATAGACCTTTAAATAGAGAGACAATGGCACCTCAGAGGCTCTTCACAAGGCTCACTCTGGACTGAAGTTTTCCTCTAATGGGAAGCAAATAGAAGTCACAGAAAACAATGATCTGGACGAGTGACTTGGTTTCTGGAATCCCCAAGTGATATCAATTACTGGCCTGAACTAGGATTCTTGAGTCCTTTTTCTGAGATGGCCTTGGAAGTTGCAATGACTTTCTGCTTTTTGGGGCTATTCAACACTCTGATCCAGGCTTGCTCCAAGAGGTATCATCTCTTTCCAGTGCTAAAAATGAACAGGGTTGGGTAACACAGGATAAACAGGACAAACTGTAAAAGGAAGGCATTCCAGGAGGAAGGAACTGCTTGTGCAAAGGATTGGAGGCACAAAACAGGATTTCTCATTGAAGTCACAGGTTCAGGATGATGAACAAATGGGTGAGAAAGGGACAGATGCTAAGGAGCTAGACATGCTGGGTGATGTGTCTCCCTGCAGGGACAGGTGTACAAGGTTATGGGGCGAGGAGGGGTTAAGCTTCATTCTGAAACTTATGGAAATACTAGTTAGTGTTTAAAGTGAGGAAGGGACATGCTCACATCATGGTTAGTGTGGAGTTTATTCTAGCAGCAAAGAACTGAGAGGGTGGTAGATGGAACAGGAAGAACCAGGAGGCTGGTAGAACCCATTTGGATTTTCAATCCGGAGCGGAAGCAGAGAGGGTGGGGAGGATGGGGTGACCGAGTGATATACAAGGAGGCTTATTCTATGGAACTCTCCTTTAGACACACATTTGTACTGAACCCACTAGAATATTCAGGAAGCATTTCTCTAGAACAGAGCAGCGATTGAACAATTTGCTCTGAATAATTAAATTTGCAGTTTTAAGCCCATAGCAGTAGAGTTTATTTATAATTGGAGCCACAGTTTGCATGTACTTTAAATGCAAAGAGGGGCTTTAACCGTCAAGTTATTATATTACTCAAGAGTTTAATTAATAACACACTAATTGTGGAAGCCAACATCAAGAGCCTCACCATATTGTTCTTATTACATTTGGAAACTGTTTGAAGTGATTTCATAATTAAAAAAATGAACTTCGAAATACAGCCTTATCTTCTCCTTGATATGGAGAGTCTTTTGTTTACATATTCTAGTATTTTTTAAGATCGAAAGGTCTCCCTCTGGTTTTGTGATGAAAAGCCTCTGAATAATGCCTTCAGAATAGATAAATGCACACGTTGAAACAAGCCAAATGCTTGGATGCCATTGGTTAGAAAGACGTCTATTGAAAAGTTAAATAAAACAGTCAAATTGAAAAATACAATAAATCTATAGACTTAGAGTTGGAAGGGACTTCAGGCTTGATCTGTTTTAGACTCAAGCCCATTTCTGAATGTGAAAGTCAAGGTTAGTGAAGTCAGATGATTTGCTTGGGGAATGTTCACAGAAAGAACTATATCTCTTCCACTTCTAAGAATGTCTTTTCTCTCCTAAAACACAGACCTAACTAAAAGCGTGTCCAAATGATCCATTATCATCTGTCTTCACCCTTTAAAATGTAAACCTGAGGGGAGAATTCATACCTTGGTCATCTCTTGCAGTCCTGAACTTGGTATTGCTAACACAATGCCCACTACTCAAGAGCCAACCATAAATCCCTGGATTTACTACTCCCACTCACTAGCATACATGCTGAGTTCTAAGCTGAAGTCTGCATACAACCTCTGGGTAAATGCACTAACCATTATTTAGTTAAACCTCAGAGTCACTGACTTAAACACTGGACCAAAGCAACTGAGGCAATTTAACAACACTTGTATGCGCATTGCTGTGTCAAGCTCTGTATTAGAGGTTAGGGTACAAAAGTGAATAAAGCATTACTAGCCAGAGTAAAAAATTATAAACTATGTGTATATATATATATATGTATTAATATACAATACACACACACACACACACGCATTCTCAGTCGCTGTCATGTCCCACACTTTGCAACACCAAGGACTGCAGCCTGCCATGCTCCTCTGTCTATGGGATTTCCCAGGCAAGAATACTAGATGGGCAGCCATTTCCTTCTCCAGAGGCTCTTCCAGGAATCGAACCTGTGTCTCTTGCATCTCCTGAATTGGCAGGCGGATTCTTTAACCACTGAGCCACTTAGGAAGCCCTCCCCCGACATATATACGTACACGTATATCCACCTACACAAAGTGCTGTTAATAGGGATCAGAGGTTAACGACAGACTGTCTATAAAGCTCTAACTAGTAGGTATTTTCTGCTTTGCCAGCCACACAGGCTCTGTCACTCCGGCAACTCTGCTATTGTCTTCTGAAAGCATCTGTGAACAATACCTAAATGAACAGGCATGACTGGCTTCTAATAAAACTTATCTATAGACACTAAAATGTGAATTTGCTATCATTTTCACATGTCATGAAATATTCTTTTTTTTTTTTTTTTACTTTTCAACCATAAACCATCCTTAGCTCATGGGCCACACCACCAGAATATGGAGCCGTATTTAGCCCCAGGTGTGGGGAGGAGGCATGGTTTCCCAGTCCCCAGTCAATCAGAGGAGAAAACAGCTGCTGGGGCAGAATCAGAATCTGGGGTCTGGCACTGACAGGAGGGTTTGTTAGGGAAATGGCTGGATATGAGGTCTGCGCGCACGCGTGCTAAGTTGCTTCAGTCCGACTCTTTGACATTACGGATTGTAACCCACCAGGCTCCTCTGTTCACGGGATTCTCCAGGCTATACTACTGGAGTGGGTCGCCATGCCCTCCTCCAGAGGATCTTCCTGACCCAAGGATCAAACCCACGTCTCCTATGTCTCCTCCACTGGCATGTAGGTTCCTTACCACTGGTGCCACCTGGAATATGAGGCAAGTTGGGCCAAATTTAAATGGGCTTTGCTGCTGCTGCTGCTGCTGCGTCACTTCAGTAGTGTCCGACTCTGTGCAACCCCATAGACGGCAGCCCACCGGGCTCCCGCGTCCCTGGGATTCTCCAGGCGAGAACACTGGAGTGGGTTGCCATTGCCTTCTCCAATGCATGAAAGTGAAAAGTGAAAGTGAAGTCGCTCAGTCGTGTCCGACTCAAATGGGCTTTGCACGTCATGCTAAATAACTAGGAATCTATTCCATCAACAACTAGGGGCTGATGAAAAGCATTCTTTAGGGGAAGTCAGGGTTGGGTTTGATTTTAGAGATCACGCTGGTGATAAATGGCCATTCTGTCTGGAGAAGAGGCTCGAAGGAAAGGTGTCAGCCTCAGAAGGGCCAGCAAGGATGTTGCCAGGCTAGTCCAGAGGAAGGAGAGTTCTTAAATTGACAAAAGCCTAGGGATTCCCCAGTGGCTCAGTGGTAAAGAATCGGCCTGCCAATGCAGGAAATACAAGAGACGCGGGTTCCATCCCTGGGTCAAGAAGATCCCATGGAGTAGAAAATGGCAACCCACTCCAGTAGTCTTGCCTGGAAAATTCCATGGCCAGGGGATCCTGGAGGGCTATGGTCCATGTCTCTTTCACACAACATGTTTCTTTCATATTGCAAAGAGCGGACATGACTGAGTGACTGAGCATGCATGCCTATTGAATAGAAAATGTAATGGATTACTAGATGGGTTAGAAAAAAACTTCCACGTCTGAAGAGATAACTGGACAAAATAAACATATCTGGCTCTTGAGGGAGATATCCTGCCTTCTACCTCTTGGAGACAAGATCTAGAAATGTCATATTAAGTGGATATTGGAGAAAAACCCTGCCAAGTTACCAGAGACTCAGGGCACAGAAAGTAAGAGCTTTGACTAAGGCCACGCAGCTAGTTGCAGATCTGCCATGGACACAATCCCAGGGCTTCCGTTAGCAGGTGTCCCCTGCACCTTCTAGTGCTTACGTGCAGTTTTAGTTCCATGAAATTTCAGGCCACAGTTACAGACCAAGAAGTCAAGTTCTTAAGTTAAAAGCTCCCTTATGGGTGAGCACAATTGAATCCTCAAGTCAAAATACATAATGAGATTAAATCTCGCAAACAATGTGTTGGGTGAAAGAATCCAGACACAACACAGCACGATCCATTGATACACAGGTTGAGACCTAAGTGAGAGCTAATCTAGGCTGTGAGAAGTAGGAGTGGGTAGGATGGAGTGAGTCTGCGGAGGGTTTCTCTGATGGGTGGTGATGCCGGGCTTCCTGAGTTGGGTGTGAAGAGGAAATAAGCTGTAGGCTTATACCTGTCCTTCTCCACACCTGTGCTGTATACTTCAAGGAAAGTGAAGAATCTAGCCATCTCTGTCTCTCTATATTAATATCTATATCTGTATACATACATATCAGTTCAGTTCAGTTCAGTCGCTCAGTCGTGTCCAGCTCTTTGTGACCCCATGAATCGCAGCACGCCAGGCCTCCCTGTCCATCACCAACTCCTGGAGTTTACTCAGACTCACATCCATCGAGTCAGTGATGCCATCCAGCTATCTCATCTTCTGTCGTCCCCTTCTCCTCCTGCCCCCAATCCCTTCCAGCATCAGAGTCTTTTCCAATGAGTCAACTCTTTGCATGAGGTGGCCAAAGTACTGGAGTTTCAGCTTTAGCGTCATTCTTTCCAAAGAAATCCCAGGGCTTATCTCCTTCAGAATGGACTGGTTGGATCTCCTTGCAGTCCAAGGGACTCTCAAGAGTCTTCTCCAACACCACAGTTCAAAAGCATCAATTCTTCGGTGCTTAGCCTTCTTCACAGTCCAACTCCCACATCCATACATGACCACAGGAAAGACCATAGCCTTGACTAGACGGACCTTTGTTGGCAAAGTAATGTCTCTGCTTTTCAATATGCTATCTAGGTTGGTCATAACTTTCCTTCCAAGGAGTAAGCGTCTTTTAATTTCATGGCTGCAGTCACCATCTGCAGTGATTTTGGAGCCCAAAAAAATAAAGTCTGACACTGTTTCCACTGTTCCCCATCTATTTCCCATGAAGTCATGGGACCAGATGCCATGATCTTTGTTTTCTGAATGTTGAGCTTTAAGCCAACTTTTTCACTCTCCACTTTCACTTTCATCAAGAGGCTTTGTAGTTCCTCTTCACTTTCTGCCATAAGGGTGGTATCATCTGCATATCTGAGGTTGTTGATATTTCTCCTGGCAATCTTGATTCCAGCTTGTGTTTCTTCCAATCCAGCGTTTCTCATGATGTACTCTGCATATAAGTTAATTAAGCAGGGTGACAATATACAGCCTTGATGTACTCCTTTTCCTATTTGGAACCAGTCTGTTGTTCCATGTCCAGTTCTAACTGTTGCTTCCTGATCTGCATACAGGTTTCTCAAGAGGCAGGTCAGGTGGTCTGGTATTCCCGACTCTTTCAGAATTTTCCACAGTTTATTGTGATCCACACAGTCAAAGGCTTTGGCATAGTCAATAAAGCAGAAATAGATGTTTTTCTGGAACTCTCTTGCTTTTTCCATGACCCAGCGGATGTTGGCAATTTGGTCTCTGGTTCCTCTGCCTTTTCTAAAACCAGCTTGAACATCTGGAAGCTCACAGTTCACATATTGCTAAAGCCCGGCTTGAAGAATTTTGAGCATTACTTTACTAGTATGTGAGATGAGTGCAATTGTGCAGTAGTTTGAGCATTCTTTGGCATTGCCTTTCTTTGGAATTGGAATAAAAACTGACCTTTTCCAGTCCTGTGGCCACTGCTGAGTTTTACAAATTTGCTGGCATATTGAGTGCAGCACTTTCACAGCATCATCTTTCAGGATTTGAAATAGTTCAACTGGAATTCCATCACCTCCACTAGCTTTGCTCATAGCGATACTTCCCAAGGCCCACATGACTTCACATTCCAGGATGTCTGGCTCTAGGTCAGTGATCACACCATCGTGATTATCTGGGCCGTGAAGATCTTTTTTATACAGTTCTTCTGTATATTCTTGCCATCTCTTCTTAATATCTTCTGCTTCTGTTAGGTCCATACCATTTCTGTCCTTTATTGAGCCCATCTTTGCATTAAATGTTCCCTTGGTATCTCTAATTTTCTTGAAGAGATCTCTAGTCTTTCCCATTCTGTTGTTTTCCTCTATTTCTTTGCATTCATTGCTGAAGAAGGCTTTCTTATCTCTTCTTGATATTCTTTGGAACTCTGCATTCAGATGCTTATATCTTTCCTTTTCTCCTTCGCTTTTTGCTTCTCTCCTTTTCACAGCTATTTGTAAGGCCTCCCCAGCAGTCATTTTGCTTTTTTGTATTTCTTTTCCATGGGGATGATCTTGATCCCTGTTTCCTGTACAATATCACGAACCTCATTCCATAGTTCATCAGGCACTCTATCTATCAGATCTAGGCCCCTAAATCTATTTCTCACTTCCACTGTATAATCATAAGGGATTTGATTTAGGTCACACTTGAACGGTCTAGTGGTTTTCTCTACTTTCTTCAATTTAAGTCTGAATTTGGCAATAAGGAGTTCATGGTCTGAGCCACAGTCAGCTCCTGGTCTTGTTTTTGCTGACTGTATAGAGCTTCTCCATCTTTGGCTGCAAAGAATATAATCAGTCTGATTTCGGTGTTGACCATCTGGTGATGTCCATGTGTAGAGTCTTCTCTTGTGTTGTTGGAAGACGGTGTTTGTTATGACCAGTGCATTTTCTTGGCAAAACTCTATTAGTCTTTGCCCTGCTTCATTCCATATTCCAAGGCCAAATTTGCCTGTTACTCCACGTGTTTCTTGACTTCCTACTTTTGCATTCCAGTCCCCTATAATGAAAAGGACATCTTTTTTGGGTGTTAGTTCTAAAAGGTCTTGTAGGTATTCATAGAGCCATTCAACTTCAGCTTCTTCAGCGTTACTGGTTGGGGCATAGACTTGGATTACTGTGATATGGAATGGTTTGCCTTGGAAACGAACAGAGATCATTCTGTAGTTTTTGAGATTGCATCCAAGAACTGCATTTCGGACTCTTTTGTTGACCATGATGGCTACTCCATTTCTTCTGAGGGATTCCTGCCTGCAGTAGTAGATATAATGGTCATCTGAGTTAAATTCACCCATTCCAGTCCATTTTAGTTTGCTGATTCCTAGAATGTCGACATTCATTCTTGCCTTCTCTTGTTTGACCACTTCCAATTTGCCTTGATTCATGGACCTGACATTCCGGGTTCCTATGCAATATTGCTCTTTACAGCATCGGACCTTGCTTCTATCACCAGTCACATCCACAGCTGGGTATTCTTTTTGCTTTGGCTCCATCCCTTCATTCTTTCCGGAGTTATTTCTCCACTGATCTCCAGTAGCATATTGGGCATCTACTGACCTGGGGAGTTCCTTTTTCTGTATCCTATCATTTTGCCTTTTCATACTGTTCATGGGGTTCTCAAGGCAAGAATACTGAAGTGATTTGCCATTCCCTTCTCCAGTGGACCACATTAACGTGCTGTACACACATATATAAATGTATGATCTGTATCTATATTTACGCATGTGTGCAAAGTCGCCTTAGTCATGTCCACCTCTTTGCGACCCTGTGGACCATAGCCTACCAGGCTCCTCTGTTCATGGGGATTCTCCAGGCAAGAATACTGGAGTGGGTTGCCATGCCCACCTCCAGGGGATCTTCCTGACCCAGGGATCGAACCTGTGTCTTTTACGTGTCCTGGACTGGCAGGTGGGATCTTTACCACTAGCGCCACCTGGGAAGATCATCTACATTTATACATAGAAAGAACAATCCATTGTCAAACTTTTAAACTTCTTTTTTGTTTGTTTGTTTTAAATTTGGCCTCATGCCATGGCTTGCAGGATCTTAGTTCCCTGACCAAGGAGTGAACCAGGTCCTCTACAATGGGAGCATGGAGTTCTAACCACCAGACCACCAGGGAATTCCCTTTACATTTTTCTTTATTACAATAAAATCTATTAATTTTATACCTCAGAAGTAACTTATTCTCTCTAAATTTCAGAATAAGAATCTCTAAAATGAAGATAACTAAATATAATTTCCTTAAGGATTAAATAAAGAATGTGTATGTGTGTGTGTGTATGTGTGTGTGTGTTTCCTTCTTCCCAAGCCTGGTCCATGTGAGAGCTCCATGCAGAATGAAGGTCTTGGCCAGATTCATCTCTTCTGGATGTTCTTTACCCACGTGGCCTGACCAGGATAGCAGTGAAGACTTAAGCATCCTGGGCGATCAGATGCCCTGCCCAGTCCTGGCACATAGGCCATCCCTTCTGCCTGGCCCCATTCAGAGGCCTCCTGGGACCATTACCATCCACCCAGCAGGGGACCCTGCCCACCTCTCATTCCTCCCCCACGTCTGCCAGGGGGAGGTGTGACCTATCTGCTAGGATTCGGGCATGAACAGGTCCCTGGTCTGAACATCGTCAAACACCACAAAAAGCCACCTCGATTCCCAACAGCTTCCTTGTCTGGCAAATAGGGTTAATGATAAGTGCCTTGCTTATCTCCCAGAGCTACTGTAGAGATCAAATAGATAATAAATGTGAAAGCCTTTTGTCATCTCCAAAGTCCTACACAATTACAAGGATTAGCCGTAATCACTCAATATAGTGTGTGCCTGTTCCTACGTCTGTTGCCCCCCAAGACTTCAGTTTCTGCCAGGTGAAGGCTGAAACCCTGGAACCTACGACATCAGACCTAACACACAGCCACCAAAGGAGAAATCCTGAAATAACAAGAAGTCGTCACAGTATCTTATGCTATCAAGGCCTTATGAAGAGATGACACGCGATAATACAACTCCACCATCCTCTAGCCCTTCTTAGACAGATTTTCACTGAGTTTTACAATATATGCCCCTGATGTCAAGATGTATATTAGGAGCCACAAACAATAATAAATGGTGACATAATGATCGCCAAGGAAAATAGACGATGAAAGAGAAAACAATATCTTATTACTGGTGTAAGTGAAATAGAAATCAGGGGCACATTTTCAAGATTAGGAATGATATTAGAAAATTGACAACATGATAATGTTTAACAAAAATGAGGCTCAGCAATGCTGTAGACTGTAAAAGGCATGGTGGTAAGTCCATGTTTCATAATAGGGTATTTTTTGATGTTTCTAGTGTTATATGAACCATTTCAACTGTGAAAGGATTATCTGTAGGTTTGAGTCAGAAACTGTGTTTTATAACCTATTTTAAACCTAACCTGATGTCCATTGAAAACTTTGTAAATATAAAATAAAGCTTTTTTTCCTATCTAATTTACCAGTTTCTAAGTCACAGACATACAGCTGGCAAGTTTCTAATGATTTACAAATTCCTGCAATCTTATTTCATAGGCTAGAGTACCATAAAGCTGCAGAGGGAAGACGCAGGAGGAAATAGCAGCAGAGAGTCCAATCTCTCCTGTCTCTCCTAAGTTACAACAATAGGAGAATTTGGGAAGTGAGCTGTTTGATAAGTGATTCCACTCACTCCCAGTAGAAGTGGAGTTGATATCCTTCAATGATATGGGTCACTATGCTTTATTCGCCCTCTGCCAACTTTGGGTTATGCATTCAGGTTTTAAAATATTCAGCCTCAAAATGCAGTGCACATAATTTTGCAATCCATTTTCCACCGTGGGTCTCTAAATGGGATGCAAACCTGATAACAGTCTCATGGGTGAAATTTGAAATTTGTCCCATTTGATGTGACTCCAAGAGGATTTATAGTAGCAACAACAAAGAAGTCAAATCATTCCCCATCTTAAACGAGGATTGATGGCAGCCACTTGAGACATAGCCCTGAAGACTGAGGTCTTTTAGTCATGGCGCCAACAGAGAGCGACGTGCACAGACACAAGGGTGAGCTCTCCGGGCATGTGGAGTCTGAGCTCGGGGGCTGGAGGTAGCAGTCAAACCTGGAAATACAAATAAACAGAAAGGAGGCGCCGGTCCTGCGCCTGAGGCTGAATGTGTTCTAATTGTATCTTCCCAGCACTCCACGGCTTCGCAGGTGCTGCTAGTGGTAAAGAACCCTCCTGCCCTTACGAGAGACATAAGAGACTGATTGCTGTCCATGTATGGTGAAAACCACCTCATTAAAGAATACTGGAGTGGGTTGTCATATGCTCCTCCAGGGGATTTTCCCGATCCAGGGTTCGAACCCAGGTCTCCCACATTGCAGGCAGACACTTTACCCCCTGAGCCACCAGGGAAGCCTGTAAAGTAATTAGCCTCCAATTAAAATTAATTAATTAAACAAACAAACATGAAGATAAGGGTTAGATCCCTGGGTTGGGAAGATCCCCTGGAGGAAAGCATGACAACCCACTCATGGCCTGGAGAATCCCATGGACAGAGGAGCCTGGCGGGCTACAGTCCACGGGTCTCAAAGAGCTCTACGTGACTTAGCACACACCCCCATTTATCAGAGGGGGACTGAGTCTGGGGGAGCTTTGGTGACTTTGCCAGGATCTCATAGCAGCAAGGTGATTGCTGACATGTCTGATGCCAAAACCCAGTTTTCCTTGTTGCTTATCTATTTTATGTACAGTAGTTGTATATGTTGTATATGTTAACCCCAAATGCTTAATTTAGCCCTCCCCATTTCCCCTTTGGTAATCACAAGTTTGCTGTCTATGTCTATGGATCTGTTTCTGTTTTGTAAATAAGTTCATGTCTACCATTTCTTTAGATCCCACATGTAAGCAGTATTGTATATCTGTCTTCCTCTGTCTGGCTTACTTCACTTAGTGTGATCATTTCTAGACCCATCCAGGTAGTAGTTTTAGCATCATCTGAGGACTTGCCAGAACTGCCGATGCTCTCGCATCTTCAGAACAAGAATCTGCACTTTCATAAGCTCTGCAAGAGATTCACACGGCATTAACATGAGCGAAGCACTGATCTAAATAGCAATGAAATGGCTTGGTGATGTGTGCTGGTATACATCAGTGGTGCAGACAGACGGTGGAATGAGAAGCAAAAATCCAGCTTCTCTCTGGGTTCATGTTATTGAGACAAAGTGGTTTGGGGATACAAGACCCCTTAGAATTCCATCTGGTCCCTTAGGTTCACTTTACAGATGGAAAAACTGAGGCCTAGGGACGCAGCGAGAAGCTCTAGAAATCTCAAAGCCAGTTCTGTATTCAGAGTCCAGAGAGGAGGGGTCCTTTTCTCCATCACACTGTGAACTTGAGCCAGCTTGCCTTCTCCTCTGTTCTTTCTTTCCTTAGAAAATCCACCCGCCCCCCCGCCCCCACTCCACCCTTGTGTGCTCAGGTCAGTGTAGAGGAGAAAATTACGTGCCTAGAGCTCAGAGCTGCTCAAAATGACCTCCTCTCCTGTCCCGGAGCGAAGATGCCTTTCCTGCCCCAACAGTGCGTTCCACTGTTCAGCTGTGCTTGGGGTTCAATTTCATCCTCAATAATTCATTCTGCAAGAATCTCTAGTAGCTTTATAAATCTCGAAAGCAATAAAATCATCAACTTTTCCTAAGCTTAAATTAAGTTCAGATCCTTCTGTTCCCTTTAAGTAACAGCAAAAGGGGTGCTCTGTGCTCCCTTCCACACTCATTGGTGGGTATCTCCCAGGACCCCAAGCTTTCTCCTAGCCCTCCATCAACTAATCTTTCATTGCAATTGATTTTCACTTAGAAATTCAGGGTTTACAAAGTCCTTTTACACACACAGTCCCACTTTATCCCCTCAAATGACAAATGTGAAAACGTTTGTACTGATGTCCAGATGCTGGTTAATGCGGTCATAATATTAATGCAGATACTCATGTGAAACTGAGAGTACTGACAAAACAAGCCTTACGGGTCAGGTATTGAAATGTTCGTGGAAATAACGCACGTAAAAACTTTCTTTACTGAACGATGGATTCTCAGATACTGAGAGTTGCCTGAATCTAAAGGTACAGTCAGTGACATGTCCAATGTCCTGGGTGACTTTGTGTTTAGTGTTGTAGGAGGATTAGGGGACCCCACAAGAAGTGCCCATATAAGCCTTGAAAGCCGTGACCATGTCACCTCATGTGGCAAAAGGACCTTGCAAATGTGATGGAGGATATGGACCTTGAGATGAGAGATGATCCTGGGCTACAGAGGCAAACCCCATCTAATCATATATGCCCACTAAAAGTAGAGAACACCTCCCTGCTTTAGTAGAGAGACAGAAGTGAACACGAAGGCTGGATTGGAGAGATGCTGCCTTGCTGGCTTTGGAGATGCAGGGAAATCAATAAGCCAGGAATGGGGACACCCTCCAGAAGCTAGAAAAGGCAAGGGGAAGAAATCTTACCCTAAAACCTCTGGGAAGAAATATAGCCTTACTTCTTGCTTTTAGCCCAGTGAAACTTGTCTTGGGCTTTCAACCTATAGGGCTCTAAGATAATGAATATATGTTGTTTGAGTCACTGAGTTCATAATAATTTGTTACAGCAGCCTGGGGAAACTAACAGAGTTGCATTTATCATCTCAAAGAAAGTGGAGGAAAGGTTCTCTGTGCCTTAGATCAAGAAACAGCCTGGGTAGAACACAGCAGAGTTTACAAACCTAAAAAGATTCCTTTCTAGAAAGGGGAGAGGGGACAGATGAAGATGGTGCGGTATCACATTCCAATTTGCTGAGTCCGTTCTGTTCAGTCATTCAGTTGTGTCTGACTCTTTGCCACTCGATGGACTGCAGCACCCCAGGCTTCCCTGTCCTTGACCAACTCCTGGAACTTGCTCAACCTCATGTCCATTGAGTCAGTGATGCCATCCAACCATCTCATCCTCTGTCACCTCCTTCTCCTCCTGCCTTCAATCTTGCCCAGCATCAGGGTCTTTTCCAAAGAGTCAGTTCTTCACATCAGGTGGCCAAAGTATTGGAGCTTCAGCTTCACCATCAGTCTTTCCAATGAATATTCAGGACTGATTTCCTTTAGGATTGGCTGGTTGGATATGAGTAGCTCTGTGGAAAGCTTGGGAATCAGGTTGCCTGGGTTCTGATACAAGCAGTGTCACTAACTAGCTGTCTGGCCTTGGGAAATCTACCCAACCTCTCAGGACCTCAGCTCCCTAAACTAAGAAATAGGTAATCACAAAACTGAGGCAAGCATTTTGCGAGGAAAGAATGAGTTAACGTGGGTAAGTACTAACACAGTGCCTGGTATGCAGTCAGTTCCCTAGTGCCACAGTGGTAAAGAATCTGCCTGCCAATGCAGAAGACATGGGTTCGATCCCTGAGTCAGGAAGATCCCCTGGAGAAGGAAATGGCAATGCACTCTAGTATACTTGGCTGGGAAATCCTACGGACAAAGGAAACTAGCAGGCTACAGTCATAAAAGAGTCTGATCGGACTTAGCAACTAAACAAGTTTAGCCTAAGCATTTAGTTGGGGGGTGGGGTGGGATAATAAAACGTTTCGAAACTTTTGGAATGTGGAAAGAACAGAATCCATGGGGTCAGACTCAAGTCATAGCTCAACTGAAATGAAAAGCTGTTTATTAATTTCTTCGGTCTTTGGTCTCCCTAAAGAAAATAGAGCTACCTAATGGCATCCGTGTAAGGTTGAAATCTGGTGACACAGGCCGACATCTGTGTCTAGTCCATATGAGGACCACACTGCAGGCACCATGGATCATAAACCCCCGGACTCTAAATCACCATTCACTCCCCCCACCCCCCAGCTCCTTGGTGCTTTGGGGATCTTTAAGGGTCTTCTCTTTATCTCCACTGTTTGAAAAGTGGCAGCCTTTGCTGTGTTTTCTTCCTTTTTTAAACATCCATTGTTCAGGGCACTCAGAAGGATTTTTTCAAGTCGCTGTCTGGGATTTTTTTTTTTTTAATCCCTGAATAATATGAGTGATTTATTTGATTTACGGAATAATTGTTTTCAAGGCTAAGGACCATTTTCAATTTTTAAAACCAAGTTTTTTGTGTTGTGCCCCGTGTAATAGACATAGATATCACATACTTTTAAGATTAATCTGAATTATTAACAAATTCTCTATTTTTCTTGCATGCATGCATGCTAAGTTACTTCAGTCCTCTCTATTTGTGACCCCATGGACTGTAGCCTCTATCCATAGGTTCTCCAGGCAAAAATACTGGAATGGGTTGGCATTTCCTTCTCCAGGGGATCTTCCTGACCCAGGGATCGAACCTGGATCTCTTTTGTCTCCTGTTTTTGCAGGAAGTTCTCTACCACTAGTGCCTCCTGGAAAGCTTTCTTAAGTGCAAGTATTTCATAATGCATTAAAGCTTTGCTTTGCAGAAAGTATATATTTTGTCTATATTTGTTTATGGCTCTTTTTTCTTTGGAGATTAAATTTACATTAAATGAAATTAACAAATCATAAGCATACTTTGGCCACCTGATGTGAAGAACTGACTCATTGATAAAGACCCTGATGCTGGGAAAGATTGAAGGCAGGAGGAGAAGGGGACGACAGAGGATGAGATGGTTAGATGGCATCACCAACTCAATGGACATGAGTTTGAGCAAGCTCCGGGAGTTGATGATGGACAGGGAAGCCTGGCATGCTGCAGTCCATGGTGTCACAGAGTCAGACACGACTGAGTGACTGAACTGATGAGCTTTAATCAATGTATACACCCACATAGCCAAAAGTACTATCATGATACAGAAGACAGTCAGCACCCTAGAAAGTTCCCTCATGAGCCTTCCCAGTGACTCCCCACCTCCACCCAACCTTGAGGCACTTACTTTTCTGTTTTTTTTTTTTTTTTTTCTGCATGCTAGTTTGACCTGTTCTTAAACTGTGTATCAAGGAAATCATATAATATGTTCTCCTTTGTTACCTGGACATGCTTTTGAGATTTATCCACGTTGCTGCATGTATCGGTAGCCGGTTTTTTTTGTTTCTCAGTATTCCCTTGTACCAACACAGCACCATCTGTTTATCCATTGTCTATGCACCCCTCATCTATTTCCAGTTTGGGGCTATTATAAATAAAGGTGAGCCCCACCCCCCAGGTCAGTAGGTGTCCAGTATGCTACTGGAGAAGAGCGGAGAAATAGCTCCAGGAGGAATGAAGAGGCTGAGCCAAAGCAGAAACAATGCCCAGTTGTAGATGTGTCTGGTGGTAACAATAAAGTCTGATGCTGTAAAGAACAATATTGCATAGGAACCTGGAATGTTAGGTCCATGAATCAAGGTAAATTGGAAGCAGTCAAACAGGAGATGGCAAGAGTGAACATTTTTTAGGAATCAGTGAACTAAAATGGACAGGAACAGGCAAATTTAATTCAGATGACCATTATATCTACTACTACTACTGTGGGCAATCATCCCTTAGAAGAAATGGAGTAACCATCATAGTCAACAGAAGAGAGGGTAAAGGACAGGGAAGCCTGGCCTGCTGCAGTCCATGGGGTCACAAAGAGCTGGACACAACTGAGCAAACGGATAACAGCAACCATATCCTTACAAATCTTTTTGCATTTTATTTTTCCCATTTGTACTGGGTAAATGCATAGCAGTAGAATTTTTGGTGTGCATTTAGGGTTTTGCCATATAGTTGTACCATCTTTCACTACTATCCAGTAATACGAGTTCTATTTGTGCCATATCCTTGCCAACAGTTAGCATCATCTATATTTTTAATTTCAGCCATTTTTGCAAGTACATACTGATACCTCAACATGGTTTTTATATGTATCTCCCTGATAATGAATAGTGCTGAACACTTTTTCATCTCCTTATTAGTTACTTGTCTGTATTCTTTTATTAAGTATCTGCTATCCATTTTGTTGTTGGTGGTGTTGTTGTATTTCTCTTTGTATTAATTTGTCGAAATCAATTTGTAGCTTACCTGGTGGCTCAGTTAAGAACCTGCCTGCTATTGCAGGAGACACAGGTTTGATCCCTGGGTTGAGAAGATCCCCTGGAGGAGGAAATGGCAACCCACTCCAATATTCTTGCTGGGGAAATCCCATGGACAGAGTTGACTCATTGGAAAAGACCCTGATGCTTGGAAAGATTGAGGGCAAAACAAGGGGATGGCAAAGGATGAGATGGTTAGATAGCTTCACTGACTCAATGAACATGAATCTGAGCAAATTCCAGGAGATAATGAAGGACAGGGAAGTCTGGTGTGCTGCGGTTCATGGGGTTGCAAAGAGTCAGATACAACTTAGTGACTGAACAACAGCAAGGTGCATAATTAACATTTGTTGACTTGAATTAAGTTCTTGTGTTTCTTTGAGAGGCAGGACACATGCTAACCTGATTGTTGGTAATAGAACCTCATTCCTGGGTGAACAGAACCTAGAAATTGTCCTCTTATGATTCCAAAACGTGGACTCTGGGAGACGTACTCTCTGACTCTGTCACACATGCCTTCCTACTGGGAGACTCTCCTGGGACCCTGTTTCTCCATCAACTTCCCCCGACTCTGTAGTAGGTTGCAGGCAGGCACTCCGGGGTCTCCAGTGAGCTTTGCTTTGACTCTCAGCCTTCCTACCTTGAATGCTCGGCACTGGGCTTTGGGGCCCTGTGCTTATTTTTACTTATTTTCCTGTTTTCATTACAGGCTGCCACTGGGTTCTCACAAGGCAAATTGGCCCCAACTCTTAAAAAACAAACAGCCTCTCCTAGTGCTTTGAAATAATTATCTCCAAGAAGGAACAAGGCAGCCCAACCATTGTCAGTCCTAAATGACACCATGGCTGGTGTGCAGTATTTAGAAGATTAATAACATCTGCTTTTTAAAATCATGGTTGGTCGCAGACCCCGGAGCTCACATCAAACATATGGGGTATTTTGTATGCACGATATGCAGGCGAACTCGACACAGCCAAGGCCACTGACTAGAGAACATGCTGTAGTAATAACATTAGTTTGCTTGTATTGATGACCTTATATGAGATGGACTCACTGACGCCATAAAGTGCTATACCTCTATTTACCAAAGTCAGTCTGTGGGACTGGTACTCTTATTTCCACTTAGCTTAAAGGAAAAGCTAAAGATCCAAGGGATTTAAAACTGAACTAGCTTGCGACTGAGAGCAAGCCACGAAGCCAGAATTTAAACCCAAGGAGATGTGATTCCAAGCAGAACTCTTTCAACTCTCCCAGCCTGTTTCCAATTTTGGATCAACAGGGCATATTCAGAAGCCAAGAGTTTACAGAACATCCATGATGAGACAGGACCATTCCCTGATTTATTTAATCATCTTGCGCTACTCCGTTAAACACATCCTCAAGAGCAGAGTTTGACCAGGGCTCTGCTTTCATCCTCGGAGCAGGGTCTGCGTTGGTTTCCTGATGTTGAGTAAAGCGACTCTCATAATTGCAGATCAAGAGCTCGCATGAAAGCCCAGAAAGCTCAGCTCCTGATCGCTCCTGCCTGATACTCAAGACAAGAATGGACCAAACGACCGTCTGCATTTTAAACACGTTTCTCTGAGGTTTGCGTGTGTGTGTTTTTTTCTCTCTTTTTTGTTCACGGTTAGAGAAATTGGCAGCCTGCCCTTAGTCTTTCAAGCAGGTTTCAATGAGCAAAAAAAAAAAAAAAGGAAAGAAAGGGTCGAAAACAATGAGCACGTGCACAATTTCTAAATGTTTCCAGGACGAAAACGGTCGTTCAGACATTATTTGAAAATAAATGAATATAAAGGCGGGAGTGGCACCCTTCCTTTTCTCCTCTGTTGGTGAGGAGGGAGCAAAGGTTATGCTGGGACCGAGGGATTTCCCCCCAGGTCCCTAAGTATGAGAGCACATATATCTGTATTTGCCTGGATCTTTAGAAGACAACTTTCTCCAAAGCTCCAATCCTCTATTGCAGACCATCTCTCAATCTCTTTAGAAACTGATATCATTTGAAGATGAGTGTCTTCACTTGCCAAGCAAGGCGTCTGCTAGTTTCAGTGGGAGAAAGGAGCAAGGAATTAAGTGATGCTCTGGTACCTGCTCTGTCCTGACCACAGGATCCCGTGTATGAACAGCAGGAATATGGCCAAGGGAATGACTGTGAAACCAAGAGAAGGGTTGTGATCCCTTCCATTCATTTCACAAATGTGTATGGTGCCCCCCTGCATGCCAGACACTGGAGCCTGTAGAACAAGATACGTGTGTGTGTGTGTGCAGGCATGCTAAGTTACTTCAGTCCTGCCTGACTTGCGACCCTAGGCACTGTAGCCCACCAAGCTCCTCGGTCCATGGAGTCTCTAGGCAAGAACACTGGAGTGGGTTGCCATGCCCATCTCCAGGGGATCTTCCCCACCCAGGGACTGAACCCATGTCTCTTATGTCTCCTGCATTGGCAGGCAGTTCTTTACCACTAGCGCCACCTGGGAAGCCCAGAACAAGATACACAGGACCTCTATCTTCACAGACTTCCCACACCAGCGGGGAGACTGATGGAAAACAGTTCAAAGCACCAGTTCATCAAAGGACTGCAGGGAGCGTCAAGCGCTTTGAAAAGGACAAGCAAGGTGAACCATCCTTTGTGGGGTGGTTGAGAAGGGCTCTATAAAGAAGCAGCATTTAACCTGAGACTTCAGGGGAAAAAGGAGGCCAGCCAAGCAAGAGAGGGGAGGACGTTGTGGAACTGCAGAAGGACCTGACCCACCTGGGCTGGACGGGGAGCACACACATTTGAGACACAGCAAGGGCATCTCGGTGCCCTAGGAGGGGAGAGGCTGGGTGGTGAGGGATTTTGTACAACAGGGTAAAGAGGTCAGATTTAATTCTGAATGCCTTGGGCAATAACTGTAGTGTTTTCAACAGGCGCATGCTATACAGCAAGGGCCAGTAAATTCAACCCAGCACTTTTTTTTTTAATAAGTTTTATTGGCCCACAGCCACAATCATTGGTTTGCAACTTATCTGTGGTTCTGTGGAGCTACAAGGGCAGAGTTGAGTAATTGTGACAGAGAACACGTGGCCCCGAAGCCAACCATATTTACCACCTGGCCCTTTATAGAAGAAGTGTACAGAATGAAGGGTCTCAGGTATTCAACCTCTTTGAGCATCAGTTTTCTCATCTATAAAATGAAGATCTTAGCACTCTTGGGGCAGGTGAATCTTACGGCATGTAAATCTTACGGCATGTAAATTATATCTCAACAAAGCTGTAAAAAATGCAGATACCAACTATCTGGCCTTGATAATACTATACTAAGGGTTAAAAAGGGTACCGAATAAAAATTACACAGCAGATTGGCAAAGAGAGAGAGGTCAGTGACTGTCTCTGCTGCTCAGACTGTGACTAACAGCCTGGAGAGCAAGTCCATACATACACATATGCATACACTAAGGTTCAGAGAAGCTAAGTCACCAGCCTGAGGACGCACAGCACCATATCCTGGGCTGAGGATTCTACCCCTGGTCTCTGAGACCCCAGGGCTCCATCCCACACAAGGCCCTGCCTTTGAGATCGCTGTGACCTGCAAAGGCAAGTTGGGCTGAAAAGTGGAAGTGAACTGTAGGCTTGGGAGGCAGTTTTGGTGAGCTGGAGGGAATTCATTGAAGGTCTTTTTTTCCCCCATTTGGTTTCAGGCTGTGTGAATTCTCACTGCCCTGTGTTTCACTTTGAGCTGGGTGTTCATGGGAGCTCTGCATTTCGCGTGAAATCTGGCCTGAGTTCTGCTTGGTCGGGGGTGAAGCTGTCAGAAACTGCTGAGCTGGGCCCAGTTGCTGGGCCCCATCAAAGGCGCTGGCCAGGGCTTCCAGCTCTGGGTCTAAGGCCAGCCAGCCCACGGCTTCCTCTGGGCCAGAACACAGTCAGTTCACCTTGTTTCAAGTTTCGAGTCACCTCCTTTCCAGTTTCACTCTTGAGTGGTTCACACAGAACCTTTCCTCTTTCTCTCTTTGTGAGCTGGTCTTGGCTGTGAAATGCAGGCTGAGAAGTCAGCTGTCCTAGGTGAGAACCTCTGGTCTGAAAGGTGGAGAAAAGACCAGACTTGGGTCTGGAATCCAGGAGCCCAGGGCCTGCACCCACATGATGACCTACCCGGGGCTCAACAAGCCTCTTCAGGCCTCCGTTCTATCAAGTAAAGGGCAGAACTTAGGACCACCAAGGTCTTCAAGTTCTAATCATCTGTGGGGCTTGCTCTAAGGCTGCATCTTTAAGGATGAGTAGAATGTGGTGTGTATGTGTTAGTCACTCAGTCATGTCCAACTCTTCACAGTCCTGTGGACTGTAGCCAGCCAGGCATCTTCTATCCATACAATTTTCCAGAGAAGAATACTGGATTGAGTTGCCATTTCCCCCTCCAAGGGATCTTCCCCATCCAGGGATCGAACCTGTGCCTCTTGCATTTCTTCCATAGGAAGGTGGATTCTTTACCACTGAGCCATCTGGGTAGTCCAGAGTGTAGAGTCCCAGGTTTTACTCTTTCCATCATTTTTAAGACCTAAAACAGACTTTCAAGATTTTTCTAGTTTCTTTCTCCCATTTTACAAAGGAGGATGCAAAACCCAGAAATGCTCAAGGATGTTTCCAGACTGTGGAGGAAGTTAGTGGTGGGATAGGGGCTAGAACCCGCCTCTCCAGGCTCTCAGAGCAGAGTTCCATCTGAGTCACGCCCTGTAGCGCACACAGATGCCCCCGTGTCAACTTTGATTTGAGCCTTTCTTGTAAAAAAAAAAAAAAAATGAGAAAGGGGCTTCATTAATACTTATTACACCTTAGATAAATTAACAGCAATTTTCTTGGCGGCAGCCTGGCAACTTCCCCCAACATCTGGTCAGGGCTGGGCAGGCCTGGCCCTCCTGCCCCTCGGAGGAACAGTTGGGACCGTGAAAGCTTGGAGCCTTGGGACTCCCGGGGGATGAATGCTACCTAATGCGCTGTCTGCCAGGCGCGCTTCACTTCCACAACACCTGCTTTCCGGAGCCGAGCTGCCACTCAGTCCCAAGCCAGTGGAGCGTGGGAAATCGGAACAGAGAGAGGGAACACACCGCGGTGGCTGGGGAGGAGATAACTTGGCATCTGTGCAGAGGGTGTCCAGTGACAAGGAGGACGGGGAGAAAGACAGAATTGAGCAGGCAGCGCTCTGCGGTGGGTATCATGATGATGATGGTCCTGTGATGAAGATGAGCTGAGATGCTCAAAGAGCCCATCCAGCCTGGTGTCAGTTGTCCTGCTCTGTGTCCAGAAACCCTATGCTGTCTGTGAATCTCTATGACCTCTTTTATCCTGGAGCATCCTTAGTGAGAATGAAGCCCAGTTCTGCCATGGGCAGACCAATCCAGCATGTGGGTTCTGGGCCGAGCTTCTACTGATTGCAGGAACATTACTCTATTCAACACAACAGACACAGGTGCCCAGCTCCGACCATGTGGTGTGCCAGGGGCAAGAAGCTGAGAGATAGAGCAAAAGGGGACCGCGTCCCTTTCTTCTGCTGATCATTATCTAGTTAGGCAGGAAGAGGAGGGGGAGCGCAGACACCAGAACATGAAATCTCTTGATAGCTTTAAAGGAAAGAGGGGAGGCAGAGAGATCATAGAGGGAGGGAGGAAAGAGGGGGAGAAACTTGGGGATCTGTGCAGAACCGAGAAGAAGCACCTACCACCAGGAGACACAGGCGAGGGCCAGGGATGGCCCAGTGGTTCAAGAATGTCTGAGCTGAGTCTCAGCCTGAGGGTGGGGGTTTGAGGGATCAGCCAGTCCCAGTTCAATGAGTGACTTTGGAGAAATCTCATGTAACACACTGACTACAGTGCCTCCAAAACATTTGCTGTAAGTTTTGCAAGTTTATCTGTTAGACAAGAGGGATCCTTGATGAGCCACTTGATTCAGTTTTTCATAGGCTTAAATTCTATGAATTCCTGTGTACTGAGAATGAAGCACATGGAAATCATGGTGTCAGGAATTAAGGGACCGTAAAACAAGAACAAAAGCATTCGTGAGGGTCACTGGGAGTCGTCTGCCCAACCACCATCTGCTCATCTCTTTCTAAAATGAAAAGATTCCAATTGCTTTGAGATGCCAGTGTACCCAGTCTCAGGAGATGATTCCTGATTGGTCACAGGCCAGGAGAATCAACTGATTTTGCTTTGTCAGAGACACACTTTCCCAGCCTCTTTGCTGGTAGCTCAGTTGGTAGAGAATCTGCCTGCAGTGCAGGAGACCTGGGTTTGATCCCTGGATTGGGCAGATCCACTGGAGAAGGAAATGGCAGACCGCTCCAGTGTTCTTACCTGGAAAATCTCATAAACAGAGGAGCCTGGGCGGACTATAGTCCATGGGATCCCAAGAGTCAGACACAACTTAGGAGACTAAACCACCATCAGCAGCAGATGTGGTCATGTGACACGTTTCTAGGAACGCTTTGGCTTTCTGATCTGGTGGCATAAATAGAGCTCCTTAGCAGTCCCAATTTCCTCTAGTTCCTCAGTATTAATCAACCACTATGCAGTATGGAGTCTAAAAACAAAGAGGAGCAGAAGGCCCATCAGATTTAGATGGGAAACCAATATATGGCTGAGACGCAATTTTTTTTGAAGTGAAGTATAGTTGATTTACAATATTGTGCCTGGTGTACAGCAAAGTGATTCAGATACATACACACACATATATATATATATATATATATATATATGTGTGTTTAAAGTATATACATATATGTGTAATATGCATGAAAGTGAAACTGCTAGTCATTTCAGTTGTGTCTGCCTGTTTGCAATCCCATGGACTGAAGTCCACCAGCCTGCTCTATCCATGGAATTCTCCAGGCAAGAATACTGGACTGGTTCACCATTCCATTCTCCAGAGGATCTTCCCAACCCAGGGATCAAACCTGAGGCTCCTGCATTGCAGGCAGATTCTTTTCTGTCTGATCCACCAGAGAAGCTTGTATGATAATCTCTAGGCCCATCCAATTTGCTGCAAATGGTATACAAATATATGTGTATGTACGCATATATATACACATACACATGTAGATCATGTCTTCTTTATCCATTTATCTGTCAATGGACATTTAGTCGCTTCCATGTTTTGGCTATTGTAAATAGTGCTTCTGTGAACATTGGGGTGCATGCATTTTTTCAAATTAGAATTTTCTTTGAATATATGCCCAGGAGTGGGATTACTGGATCATATTGTAACTATTGCTTCTAAGGAACCTCCACACTGTCTTCCATAGAGGTTGTACCAAGTTATAGTCTTACTAACAGTATAGGAAGGTTCCCTTTCCTCCACATTCTCCCCACCATTCATTGTTTGTAGACTTTATAATAATGGCCACTTTGACAGGAGTAAGCTCGATGGACGTGAGTCTGAGTGAACTCCAGGAGTTGATGATGGACAGGGAGGCCTAGTGTGCTGCGATTCACGAGGTCGCAAAGAGTTGGACATGACTGAGCGACTGAACTGAACTGAACTGAACTGAAGATGATACCTCACTGTATATTTGATTTGAATTTCTCTGGTAATTAGCCATGCTGACCATCTTTTCACGTGCTTATTGGCCATCTGTATGTCTTCTTGGGAGAAATGTCTATGTAATTCTTCTGCCCACTTTTTGATTGGGTTGTTTGTCTTTTTATTACTGAGTCACATGAGCTGATGTATATTTTGGAAGTTAAAGCCTTGTCATTTGCATCATTTGCAGAATACTTTCTCCCAGTCTGTAGGCTGTCTTTTCATTTTGCTTATGGTTTCCTTTTCTGTGCAAAAATGTATAAGTTTGATCAGGTCTTATTTGTTTGTTTTTTCTTTTATTTCTATTGCCTTGGGACACTGATGTAAGAAAATGATTTACGTCACATAGTATTTTACCTATGTTCTCTTCTAGGAGTTTTATGATGTCCTGTTTTATATGTAGGTGTTTAAGCCATTTTGAGTTTATTTTGTGTATGATGTGAGGGAATGTTCTAACTTTATTGATTTACCTGTGGCTGTCTGGCTTTTCCAATACCACTTGTGAAGAGACTGTCTTTTCTCAATTGTATATTCTTGCCTCAGTGGCACTTTTTAATTGAGGTATAATCAACATATAGCGTAATATTACCTACCTGTGTACAACACACGATTCAATATTTGTATGTACCATGCAAAGGTCCATATAGTCAAACTGTGGTTTTTCCAGTAGTCATGTACAATGAGAGTTGGGTCATAAAGGAGGCTGAGTGTCAAAGAATTGATGCATTTGAATTGTAGTGCTGGAGAAGACTCTTGAGAGTCCCTTAGACTACAGGGAGATCAAGCCAGTCAACCCTGAAAGAAATCAACCCTGAATACTCATTGGAAGGATTAATGCTGAAGCTGAAGCTCCAGTACTTTGACTACCTGATGTAAAGAGCCGACTACTGGAAAAGATCCTGAAGGACAGATTAAAAGAAAAAGGAGAAGGGGGCGGCAGAGAAGGAGATAGTTAGATAAAAGCACCAACACAATGGACATGAATTTGAGCAAACTCCGGGAGGTAGTGGAGGACAGGGAAGCCTGGTGTGCTGCAGTCCATGGGGTTGCAGAGTCAGACATGACTTACTGACTGAACAACAACAGCAAAACTGTGAAATGATCACCACAATACCCCTAGTTAATATTCATCACCATATACATATTTTTGGGGATTAGAGCTTTTATGGTTACTGTCTTAGAAACTTACATCTATGAGTACAGTATTATTAACTATAGTCATCATGCTGCAAATCATATCGTCATGATTTATTTAATTTATAACAGAAAGCTTGTACGTTTCGACCCTCTTCATCCCTTTTGCCCACCCTCCACCTTGCATCTCTGGCACTCATCAATCTTTTCTCTGAATCTGTGAGCTTGGACTTCCTATACATCATTGCTACTTTTAGCTGAGAGATTGTTGGCAAATCACTTAACTTGATTAAGCATCCCTTTCTTTTTTGGCAGAACTGAATCAAAAATAGTTCAGCCACAAAAGATGATTTTGAGGAATGGATGGGCCACTGACTGTGAAAGTGCATGTGTAAACTCTGAAAGTGTTTTCCAAAAAATATCACTTTTTGTTATATTATGCTGATCCTCCCTTGACTATTCAATGCATTTTTTTATAATTACTATTTATTTTTCTTCAGTTAATTGTCTACTTATGTCTGCTAAACTATCATGGGATAATATCAAACCCTGGTGTTTTCTGATAACCATTCAAAAATAATTTGAATTTTTTCATAGTATTTATTAAATAAAGGTTAATTGTACACTGAAGTTTTTTTCATAGATTTTATCAATTTTGTAATTTTTATATTATTCTGGAATAAGACGTTTATAATTTTATATGTAGTGATATCTTTAGTAGAGACAGTTTTAATTAATAAAATAAAATATATTTTTGTATATGAAATAAAATCAGGCTTATGGAATTCTCAGAGAAACAAGTATCTTTCTGATTCAAGGACTCCATTTCAACCACACATGCCTGGGAGCTAGTGGGTTTAGATAAAGTTTTGAACAAAGGTGTTGTCACAAGTTGGCAAATTTTCCCACTGAAATTGTTTAATGTGATCATCTCTAAAATGACTTCTCATTTAGTTTTTTCTTCTCTTCTCACACAACTGAGAAACTAGCAAATAGGTTGAGCCTGTACTGGTTTCTCAGTTGAATCAGAAT
Organism: Bos indicus; assembly: GCF_029378745.1. Classification (NCBI taxonomy): domain Eukaryota; kingdom Metazoa; phylum Chordata; class Mammalia; order Artiodactyla; family Bovidae; genus Bos; species Bos indicus. The sequence continues at coordinate 63,211,089 of NC_091780.1, read as the reverse complement.
AATTTGCCATTCCTAAAATTTTTGTAATTTCTTGAGTGATAGTAGTGTTTTTTGTTCTAATGAGATGACTCGGTGGGCTCCTGGATGGGGGCTGGACACCAAAAAGACCAATCCATTAAAAGCCTAGAATTTTTAGCTCCACTTCCCATCCTCTGGAGAGAAGAGAGAAATTGGGAATGGTGCTAATAACTGATCATTTCTACCTTGAGAAGCCTCCATAACATCCCAGTTGTATAGGGTTTGGAGAACTCCCAGGTGGATGAACACCGCTATATATGAGGATTGTCACAGAGCCTACTCGATGAGGGGGGAAGCTCTTGTGCTTGAGACTCTTCCAGACTTAATCTTCTCTATCTCTTCAATTGGTTGTTTATCTACATCTTTGATCATATCCTTTAATAATATGGCATAGCCTAAAGGAGATCAGTCTTGGGTGTTAACAGGAAAGTCTGATGTTGAAGCTGAAACTCCAGTACTTTGACCAGCTGATGCAAAGAGCTGACTCATTTGAAAAGACCCTGATGCTGAGTAAGACTGAGGGCAGGAGGAGAAGGGGACGACAGAGGATGAGATGGTTGGATGGCATCACCAACTCAATGGATGTGAGTTTGGGTGGGCTCTGGGAGCTGGTGTTGGACAAGGAGACCTGGTGTGCTGTGGTTCGTGTGGTCACAAAGAGTCGGACACGACTGAGCAACTGAACTGAACTTGATCATATCCTTTATTAATCTGGCATTCATATATATAAATAAGTGTTTCTAGAGGTCTGTGAACTGTTCTAACAAATAATTGAATCCAAGGAAGAGTTAGTCATGGTAACCTCAAATTTGTAGCCACTTATGACAGAAGTTGCAGAGAAGGCAATGGCATCCCACTCCAGTACTCTTGCCTGGAAAATCCCAGGGATGGGGGAGCCTGGTGTGCTGCTGTCTATGGGGTCACACAGAGTCGGACACTACTGAAGCAACTTAGCAGCAGCAGCAGCATGGCAGAAGTTGTGGGTAATCTGGAGAACTGTTACTTACAATTGGCATCTGAGGGGTGATGGTCACTTTTGTGAGACTAAGCCCTTAACCTGTGGGATCTCCAGGTGGATAGTATTAGTACTGATTTAAATTATGGGTCACCCAACTGGTGTTGCAGAATTGCTCTGTGTGGGAAAACCCTCACATATCTGATGTCGGAAGTGTTAAGAGTATTGTGCTCCTGAGAGACTGAAGAACAGACACACAGGAGAAGGAGGACTGGGTTTTTTTCCTTTACACTGGGAAAATAGATTTTCCTAAACACTCAAGTTGGAAGGGCTATCTTTTTTTTTTTTAATTCACTTCACAAATGTTTATGATGCCTACTATCTCAAAATTAGCATATGTAGAGTCAATTAAAATTATCCATTGGAAATTTTAAGAGATACTAGATAATTTTTTCAAAATTGTTGAAACAAATTTTGTTTTGTTTTGAAACAAAAAATTTGTTTGTTTTGAAACAAAATAAAAATGTTTCAATCTGAAACATCTTATTCCACACATGGAAGAGAGCATTGCCCAAGAAAATTGATTACATCAATGTTCCTAATTCTCATTGTAGTAGCCTTGGCATGACATCAAAACCTAGTTGTGATCCTGTATACCTGTTAGTTGCTCAGTTGTGTCTGACTCTGAGATCCCATGGACTGTAGCCCAACAAGCTCCTCTGACCATGGGATTTCTCAGGCAAGAATACTCGAATGGGTAGCCATTCCCTTCTCCAGGGAATCTTCCCTGGGTCTCCTACATTGCAGGCAGATTCTTTACTGTCTGAGCCACCACGGAAGCCCAATACTTATTTAGCCTTAAAATCCATGTACAACTACTAGCAATTCAATTAAAAAAAAAATGTTTTCTCTTTCCTGGTAGAGCATTATGTTATTGGGGGAAAAAAAGAGAGAGAGAAAGATTAGATTTATTAAATGATTTTGCTCCTAGGATTAACTCAACCACAAACCAACCTAGCATCTTTGATTAAGGCATTACACCATTTTGAGGCTATATTCAGTCATCTTCAAAAAGGAATAGCAATAATAATAATAATAGTAATGATAATACTAAAAATGGTAATAATGCCCCTCTCACACATTTGTCTGAGTATTAAGCTCCTGGTTAAAATCTTTAACACAATGCCAAGCTCCCTATAAATTAGGCAAAGACAAAGCCCAGATGTGTTGTATTGATTAACTGAACTAGCAGATGTGAAGAAAAATGAAATGCATATTGAATTTGTTGTATATATTTACTTTTAGTCATTGCTATTTCTGTCTGTATAACAAGCTAGTTATCTATCTCCTGTCTTATTCCAGAAATAATTCAATGTGGTCTATTTAATATTATTATCTTGTTTTATGATTCATTTTCTAGTCAACTCTATTCAGACACATTATTTTCCAGAAATAATAATTATAGTGATTTCAATATAAAATACAGTATACATGTATTGTTGGTTCCCTTCTAAGAGGCTGTCATCTATACTTGTAGGTTTAATTGCTGCCACTAACATGAATTTACAAGACTGCAAACTGTAAGATGAATCCTCTATGCATTCACAGACTCATACTTCAAAGGATTTAAAATAGCAAGAAAGTCTGCATTGGAAAAAACAAATCATCAGGAGTTAATATACTACCTTTACACCAAAATCTCCATCATGTCCCTGGATATAAAAAATTCTGTGTTCAAGGTAGACTTTTCATATTAAATTCTACTCAAAGTGAATCTATGGGACAAAGATTACTGTGTCAAAAGCTACACGGTATTAGAAAAAGAATTGAGTCATAATGCTTAAAGGGATCTTACGTATCATCTGGTCTCATTTCATTATCAAAGCTAGACTGTCTCTTACAACATTCTTGGAAAGTTATCTGGACCCTGTTTGACTGCTCAAAGTGACAGGGAGTTCATTACTTTACAAGAATGGTCAGTCCATTGTGAGGCAAGTTTATTGGGAAGTGTTCAATTGAAAGCTGGAAGGAATGCAATTATAGTCAGAAAGATCTGCACTAGTCTCAGTCACTCAACCAGCCATGGCATCTTCAGTGAGTAAGTTTTCCAGCCTAGGCTACAGTTTCCTCAGCTGCAAAGGAAGAGAAAGATACCTTGCTTTGAGAAAAGCTGGGGAGATAAAAAGAGATAACAAATGTCAGTACAGCTTAGCAGATATCCAACAGAGAACTGCTTGCCCTCTCCTCACCACCTTCCTCTGAATTGAACTGTTGCTTTGTTGTTCAGTAGCCAAGTCGTGTCTGAATCTTTGAGACCCCATGGACTGCAGCACACCAGGCTTCCCTGTCCTTCACTATCTCCAGGAGTTTGCTCAAATTCATATCCATTAAATTTGTGATGCTATGTAACCAGTTGGTCACTTCTACAGATTGGAAACATTCTTTTTCTCATAAAAAATAATAATCACTAACAAAACAGTAAGTGAGGTTCTTCTTTGTTTTTCTGGCAAAGACAGGTTGGAGCAGAGAAACTGCTGCCCCATGTAGAGATGTCATGCATTCTATGTATGCTTCAATCCCCACTCTTTTTGTATTAGCTGAATGCTAAGCCATGAAATTAAAAGACACTTGCTCCTTGGAAGAAAAGCTATGACAAACCTAGACAGCATATTAAAAAGCAGAGACATTACTTTGCCAACAAAGGTCTGTCTAATCAAACTTATGATTTCTCCAGTATGGATGTGAAAGTTGAACCAGAAAGAAGGTTGAGCACCGAAGAATTGATGCTTTCAAACTGTGGTACTGGAGAAGACTCTTGAGAGTCCCTTGGATGGCAAGGAGATCAAACCAATCAATCCTAAAGGAAATCAACCCTGAATAATCATTGGAAAGACTGATGCTGAAACTGAAGCTTCAATATTTTGGCCATGTGATGCAAACAAGCAACTCATTGGAAAAGACCCTGATGCTGGGAAAGACAGAAGGCAGGAGGAGAAGGGGATGACCGAAGACCAGGTGGTTGGATGGCATCACCGACTCAATGGACATGAGTCTGAGAAAGCTCTGGGAGATGGTGAAGGACAGGGAAGCCTAGCATGCTGCAGTCAATGGAGTCACAGAGTCGGAAACGACTGAGCTACTGAACAACAACAAATAGGCATGGAGCTTTGTGACCTCTACTTTGATGTGTAAAACATATTACACCTCCCTCTGGATCACTTCCCTAAACTCAGCATCCTGGGGATAACCAAAGTTACAGCCATATGGATTCTCTGGTAGCTACTGAGAAACCCCCTCCTCTCCTCCCAGATCTGACCCTGTATGAAGGCAGGTCAACACATTTCCCAGGCTTGTCCTCAGAGTTCACAACCCCCTTGCTTTAGAAGCTGGCTGACTAAGTGTTATCAATTCATATTGAAATTTGCACTCACCTCCTCCCTCTGGTCCCATCAAACACTGTGGAACATTCTGTCATTTGTTCTCAAGCAAGAGGAAGGTGCTTGTGTAGCTGACGGTATGGGGTTTCACATGTGGGCTAAGGGGACTCTCAGAGGGTCTGCTTATCTCAACGTGAGAGACATCTTCCCAGTATCAGGTAAGAGACTCAGTGGGTTCAGACACCACTGGAGTCTAGCATCTAGTGGTCTTACCAATGCCCCTCCCGCAATGAGCCCCAAGGAAATTCATCATAATCATTATTTTCTTGGCTGTTTATCCTCAAAGATTATTACACGCAATTCCCAGAAGTGACCTGCTGAAGGGAGACGATTTCCAGGTGGAAGATGAGCTTGTGACCTTCGATGGCAGTTCTAACATTATAAACTGTAGGATATATAGATTATTCTATTTCTGAGACTCTGGTGGGATTCTGAGCCATTGTATGGAATCCTTTACCTTGGGTCATACTTCAATTCATCATCATTCCTGCATCCATTCAATAGTCATGAGCACCTACCAAGTTTCAGGCTCTTCTTAGGTATTCAGAATTTATTAGTGAACAAAGCCGGTATAGGTCCCTGTCCTTAGGGAGGTTACGAGCTGGTGAAGAGAGAGCTCATAAACGGTTCATACCATAGAAAGTTACATGCGTATGTTCAGATGTGGGACTGACTGATGAAAAGGAGATGCGAGATGACAAAGAGATGCAATGCTCAGGAGGTTTGGGGTGGGGGCAGACAGGCGCGGTGAAGTCAGCCAAGGAAGATTGAGAGGAGCAGTCAGGTGTTGATGGTTCAACATTTAGGGTTTTCAGTGGTGATCATGGAGTTTTGACTTTTCACTCTTTGCTCTAGTGATATGCCATAGACCAACTGCTGAACATCTCTAAGCTTCCCCATGTATGAAATGAGAGAAAATAATCATGCTTCCTCATAAGATAATCACGGCTCTTCCTGTAGAGTCACAGGGTGGTTAACTGAGAGAGGGCCCTGGTGCCCACTAAGTGTTTATTCAACATGTTAACCTATTCTTTTCAGCATCCTTGTATTGCAGTTGAGGGGACTAAGACCCAGAGAAGAGGCACAGCTTCCCCCAAAGAAAGATGTGGCAAGACCTGAGCTTCATGTGCAAACTTCAGAGACACAGTCATGAGCCACAATTATAAATGTGCATGTGGTTTGTGTCTTTGGGTCACTGTTTGGAGGATCCCTTTTGCCTGGCTCACACCTGATGCAGGGCATTTATGAGATGATGCCTCAACAGCCCATCTGGGGTCAACTCTTAGGTACCTGTTAGAATCTGGAGGGATAATGTTGGATCAGTCAGTCTGGTCAATTACAGCTCTTACGTGAGGCACGGTAAGCCTTTCTTCCCAAGTCCTGACCTGCTGAGAAGAGAAGCTTGCAGATAAGCATCACTGTAACCTTATGAATAGTTGAAGACTCATGGATTGACGCACCTGTGTGCTGTTCCTTAGAACACATGGTCCCAGAGCACTGAGTTCCCAGGGCTCCCCTTTCAGCCGTTTAATCCTTTCTTTCACTCATTGACTCTTCTCTTCCTTTCTTAGAAAGACATACACCAGACAAAGGCAATAGGCAACAGGGGAAGAGGAGAAGAAAAGAAGGAAGAGGATGGTCCTGTTCGGGGTACTCCCTACATCATCAGTCGAAACTTGAGGGAGAGAATCCAAAGGCGAGACAGTGCCATAAAGACCTGGGATTTATTCTCACCCACTTGAGTATTACCATCACTCTTCTCTTTACATCCCTCTGACATTGACCTTGTTGGCGTGCTAGGATTTCACATACATCAGAAAAGATGGTGTGTAGTCCACTCATCACTCATTCATTCATTCATCTACTTTACTGAGTATCTTTCATGCTCTGGGCTTTGTGATAAGCCTGGAAGAAGCAGAGGAGAATGGAACAGGGCAGGAAGGCAGTGAGCACAGGATGCCAAGAGACCACAGAAAAGGACAACACGCTTTGTCCCTGAGGGAGGGGTGGTCACAGCAAGACATATAGGGGAGATGAAGCATAGGCTGACACTTAATGCCTGAGGGAGACTTGGTCAAACAGTGTGCAGGAGAAAATGAGGCAAAGAGAAGCGTGTGCAAAGAGTGAATTGAGCACAACTGCAGCCTGTATGTGAGGGCTGGGAGACAGCGAGCAGGAGATAGGAATGGTGGCAGTGGCAGGGACTAGATAATGAGGTGCTTTGGAGAAGCAATTTGCATTCCACTATGAGCTGACCCATTGGAAAAGACCCTGATGCTGGGAAAGACTGAAGGCAGGAGGAGAAGAGGATGACAGAGGATAAGATTGCTGGATGGCATCACTGACTCAGTGGACATGAGTTTGAGCCAGGTCCAGGAGTTGGTGATGGACAGGGAAACCTGGTATGCTGCAGTCCATAGGGTCACAAAGAGTTGAACACGACTGAGTGACTCAACTGAACTGATGAAGCCCATGGTGAGACACTGAAGGGTTGTATGGAGAAAAGGGGAAAGACAGATATGGTATTTTTCAGAGATTACTCTGGCTGTGTGCAGATAGTGGAGCAGAGAGGGGCAAGCCCAGAGGAAGGTAAATTAAACAAAATATTTTTGCAAAATGCAAGAAGAATTTGATGCCAACCTGAACCAAAACAATGTGAATTTGGATGGAAGGGAAGGGTTTGATGACAGGGAAACATATGCTGGGCTTGTATTAGTCAGCTATGCCAGAGTAACAAATAATCATAAAGCCATATTGATTTACAACAACAAAAGTTTTTTGGTAGCTAATATTTATGTTCATCACAGGAGTGCCATGACTCTGAAGTACCCCTTCTTTATCTGGGACATACTGGTCTTAGAGATGAGAGGAAAGAAGAAGAGTCACATGAGGATTCTAAACACTTCCATTCAGAATATCACATGTCACTCACTCAGATTTTCTTGGCCACAAAAGCTATGTGACTGAGGCTGGTATCACTGTGGCAGGAAGGATCCTGTTTCCACAGGACTTTTATTTCAGGGTAGAAAACATTTTCACAATCATGTAGTCTTTCACCATCTTCCACATTGGTCACAAGTATTCACCTTCCTCCTTCAATCCTGAAAAATGGATTCATCTCTCCTCCAAGAGAGATGCTCTAAAAATCTCAGCCAAATCTCTGTGTTAGGGATCAAAATCCAGGGTCTCATACCGTCAGTATGTGAAGTCTGAAGATGGCTCTTACTCTTACTAACTCTAAGAGTTAGCTGTAAACCCAGCACCAAGGACAATACAAATGTGTTAGAAGGCGAGTGGCAGAATAAGGTCAATGACATGCCTGTTAGAGAAGGGAAGAGTAAGAAGCACCCAGTTCATTAGCTCTTACCAATTCCAAAATTCCACTGGGCATACATGTAGAAACTTCTCTGCTCTAGGGATGAGGAAAGTCCTTGATGAAGTCTATGTTCTCCTCCCAGGGTGGACCCTCCAATTCATCACATCATTCTGCAGGGTTTTGGAGGAAAAGGCCTGCATTCAGAGGTGGTGACAGGGGTGCAGAATGAGGAAGGCATTCAACTTTTTGCAGCATTTTGATCCAGAAAAGTTGTTTAAATCAATTTTATGGGTGTTGGATGTGTGTTTGAGCTACAGGTCTTCCCTGTAGCTCAAACAGTAGAGTTTGCCTGCAATGCAGGAGACCTAGGTTTGATCCCTGAGTTGGGAAACTCCTCCGAAGAAGGGAATGGCAATCCACTTCAGAAGTCTTGCTTGGAGAATCCCACAGATAGAGGAGACTGGTGGGTTACAAAGGGGCTGCAAAGAGTCAGACATGGCTGAGCAACTAACACTACACTACCTTGAGTGTGTGTTTAGAAATACAATTAAAACACCAAGTTCCAGCTTATTTGCAAGGTTGGAAATCACACTGAAACTCTAATGTCCTTCTCTCCTACCTTAATTTTGTGCTTCTAGATTTTCCTTTGGACATTGGCACTCTTGAGATTTCACCAAGGACTGCATATGGTGCGAGTGAAGATTGTGGGTGTTGGGAATGTGGCCCCAGCTTGAGAAGAGAAAGAACTTCAAGATTTTGGGCAGGTTTCTAAAATCTGCGAGCTTTTACCTTTTTATTCTAAGCAATAATGCCAGCAACCCCATTTGACCTCTTTCAAATGATACTTCTCACAACCAGGTTTCAACACCAAAGAGAGTAGGTGTTCTCGTGATTTCCATCATCCCCTCTGGGTATCTGAATTTCAGTGATGCAACAATGATTCAGTCACTTCATTGGGGGCTGGGTGGGAAGTTTAGTCAGAATATTAAACAGTGAAGACCACCCACTATTTCATCCCTTTTTAAATGTAAACTTGTATATTTGGGGGCCATTCAAACCTCACTCCACTCTATTTTAACTTGTTACTTTCATCTTCTTTTATCAAAGAGAAGAGAATAGTTTATGACCTTATTATGGCAGATGCAATGTTGATCAGGAAACATTCCACTTGCTTCACTGTACATCACAGCCACCTTGCAATTAGTCAGAGCCACGTGGTTACAGGGCTTATGCATAGAATTGACATTTGAAACTTCTAGAAAAAATGTAGAAGACTCCACGTGTAACCTTTCAGCAATTTCTGTCCCTACCATGCAAATGAAAAGATGCTATATTTAGACAAAACAGTGACAAATTGATGGACTATGTGTTAAGTACAGGTCACTGGATGAAATCCCGTAATGAGCTGCACAGGACACAGAGCTTGATCAAAACATACCAGTCATTACGGTATGACATCAAGATTTGGGAGTGTTTGTTACTGCAGCCTATCTTAGATTTTACTGACTAATACACTAAGAACCAAGAGCTCTTCTTTGGCCCATGAAGGAGAATTTGATCACTGATCTTTCAAAAACAGCACTTTAAAGACATTTTAGTCTAAAAATCCTACAATGGTATTAAGAGAAAGTAATACCCTGGGAAGAGAATCTACTGGTCACAATTATTTAACACTTAGAAGAAGGACCAGAAGCACATGATTTGGTACTTAAGCTCCTGTCCCACAATGCAATTAAAATGAGTACTTTTTTTTATATTTAATAGAGCCAGTCACATGCTTGATATCACATTCAATATTCAAAATTATGCAAATAGTTTCAACATCAGCTACTCTACCCCAATTAAAATTAAACTATTTGTACTACATGCATATTTATACAATCATCCCCTCTGACTAGATGTAGTCATGTGCACAGACATTGGAGCTAAATCATGTATTGTCTGAACAAAACAGACGCCAGAGAAGGACGGATTGGTGTTGGGAGCTGGGGATAGCATCTCCATTAGGCAGACAGTTCATTTAAAGTTTAAAAAATGGGTTTTCAACAGCTGATACATGGCAGATTTAATAACCTGACATTTTCCCTCTCTCTTCCTAGATAGTCCGCTCAACTTTGACTGGACCTGTTGCGGGATGATACGATTACCACTGTGTGCACCCTCTGGCATTATTTAAGAAAAAGTGAATCCCTAATCCCTGCTTAATTTTATGAACTGTCAAAATGATTCTAAATATCTCCTCTGTTTGCATTTTCACCTCGGGACAGGAGTCCAGAGGTACAGATTGGGTGTACAACAGTGGACTGCAGGCAATTTTCATCTCTTAATGCCTGTAGCGTAAGATGCTGAATTTGTAATAATCACCAGATTATCTCTAAAGATCGCTCTGTTGTACCTGCAAAATGGTTCTGCAGGAAAATGCAAAAGATACGGGAGAAAGTAATTGATGAGAGGCAGGAGATGATTGCTCTTCCTAATCCCTGATGGAAAAAAAAATGCATCAAGACAAATGTCAGTAATTTCTGTTAAATGCTGTTTGAAATTTGCAGTGGCAGAAACCTGCCTGAGAGTCAAGGGTGTCCTCTCACCACGGGAGACAGCTCACCAAGCTGGGGCAGAAAAGCTGGCAGATAATGTTCAAAATAGATCCAGAAGGGGAAGTAGGATTCTAGCCCAACAAAAGAATAGAGAAAGTGTCCCCCGCAGAATATGTGGAGTCAGATAGTGCAAGAATGTCCCCAGCGCATCACCTGGCACCTAGCAGGGTCTCCAAACAAGTTTGTCTTTTCTTTCTCTCGCCCTGCTAGGACAGACAGCCTGGGGATGCTAGATGTAGGCCGGGGCTGGACCTCAGAGTGTGTGACTTTGGGCAAATGGCACTCTGACCCTCTCTAGGCTTCTGTCTCTGCTCCTGACAATGGAGACAGTACACTGATGCCAGCAACGATGCCATCAGCACCCACAGGCAAAGCCGAGGGGGACCTGAGCTCCTTCTATTTGTTTGGAACTGGATTCGAAGCTTCTTTTCATCCTCGTTTTTCTGTGCAGTAGGTGCCAGAGAAGTGAAGGATTACGACTGCCCCTGCTTCTCTAATCTCAGGGAAAGGAGAAAAGAAGGAATCCATCAGTAAGAAAAGGCCACGTGTTTGGGAAGACCTCATCTTACCCCGCAAAACCCCAAATCCGTGGGATTTTCAGACAGAAGAATCACATGGACAAAAGGCCACTGTGAAATCATCCCCCACCTCAAGTCCTAGGTAATAAAATACTCTGGAAAATTGAGGCACGCTTACTTAAAAATCCTGCTTTCCCTCTAGTTCACAGGCTGAAGGGAGCAGGATCTAAGCTGTCCACTTTTAATTTTGAGGACATTGAGTGTGCAATGTGGGAGTCAATCACTTTTTCCAGGTTTGACAGAAGAGAAGTCAGAGCTTCCAATGCTCATATGTCAGTGTACACACTTGTAAACAATGGCAACAGATTCCCGGCCAAGCTATCTTCCTGTGATGCTTTTCCTTGGAGAAAAACCCAGTCCATTTCCAGTTCTGGTGAGCTAAATGGGCCGAATCCAGTCCCCCTTCTCACGAGGCCTCAGAGTTGTCACTGGGCAGCGAGCAGGCAGGGTGACTGGTTTCACCAGCCACAGCTCTTCTGAAAGAAGGGCTCAGGATGTGAGTCTCAATATGTCAGGGTGTTTGGCGGGTGGTGGCTGTTGTTTTATTTGAAATCTGTGAAGTGTAAATATGTTTTAAATTTATTTATTTATTTTAAAATGCTTCCTCAAATATAGTTGATTTGCACAGTTGTGTTAGTGTCTGGTGTACAGCAAAGTGATTCATATATTATACACAATTTTCAGATTCTTTCTCATTATAAGTTATTATAAGGTATTGAGTATAGGTCCCTGTGCTTCCTGTTGGTTATCTGTTTTATGTATAGTAGCTTGTATTTGTTAATCCCAATGTCCTAATTTATCCCTCTGCACCTTCCCCACTTGGTCACCAAAACTTTGTTTCTGTGTCTGTGAATCTATTTCTGTTTTGTAAAAAAGTTAATTTGTATCACTTTTTTTAGATTACACACATAAGTGCTATCATATGATATTTGTCTTTCTCTGTCTGACTTACTTCACTCAGTATGATAATCGCTAGGCCCATCCATGTTGCTGCAAATGGCATTATTTCATTCTTTTCTATGACTCAGCAGTATATCATTGCATATTTATATCACATCTTTTTCCACATATATGTGTGGGTTAGTTGTTCAGTCATGTCCAACACGTAGCGACCCCATGGACTGGTAGCCCTCCAGACTCTTCTATTCATGGAATTCTCCAGGCAAGAATACTGGAGAGGGCTGCCATCTTCTTCTCCAGGGGATCTTCCTGACTCAGGGATTGAACCCGGGTCTCCTGCATTGGCAAGCAAATGCTTTACCATCTGAGCTACTAGGGAAGCCCTATGCATGTGTATCTCAGTGGACATTTAAATTACTTCTTTGTCTTGGCTATTGTAAATAGTGCTGCTATGAATATTGGGGTGCATGTATTTTTTCAAATTAGAATTTCTTCCAGACATATGCCCAGGAATGGGATTACCAGCTCATATGTTAACTCTATTTTAAGTTGTTTAAGGAACCTCCATAATGTCTTCCATAGTGGCTGCACCAACTTACATCTTGGGGTCAGTTTATCAGATTTTCCTAAGTAGGGACTTTGATGTGAAGTCCTCCTATTGCTTGCTAAGTTGCTTCAGTCATGTCCAACTCTGTGCAAACCCATGGACAGTAAACTGCCAGGCTCCTCTGTCCATGGGATTCTCCAGGTAAGAATACTGGAGTGGGTTGCCAAAACCCTCTTCCAGGGGATCTTCCTGACCCAGGGATTGAACTCACATCTCTTGGCTCCTGCATTGGCAGAAACGTTCTTGGCAGAAACTAGCGCCACCTGGCAAGTCCTCATAGGGATCAGCTAAAATTGACCTCAAACAATCAGAAGGTGGAAGTTTTCTAAGGAAACTGGTAGAATGAATTTTTTTATGCCTTTTTTTTTTTTTTTAGAATACCCTGCATTAATAAATGACTAAGCTAATTCTCTTAGAAATGAAAGATATACATCTCTTTCACAGAAATACCACATTAGATGCTAGAGAAAATCTAATGATACTTCTTGCTTTAAAACATTATAACTTATAAAATGATTTTTATACACATTATAGCTTATAAAATGATTTTTATACACTGTACATAGCACCAACAGTGTGGCTTATAACACATTTTAAATAACATATTGTTGACTCATAACATATTTTAATAACATCGATAATATTTAATAATAATAATATTGAGCATTTCACACATATTCAAATCAAATGAGAAAGGAACTGCTATAAAAACCCATATAATGTATGTTATTTAGATAATCTTGCTTCATTTTTCACAGCAAAGGGTAGGTTTTTATTAATCACATGATATATTAAGAAAGTGAAGTTCAGATAGATAAAGCAGTTGTTCCATCCAGGTAGCACACAATCAATGACGGAGGCAAAATACAAAATCCGGTTCTCAGATGACAACTGAAATAACGTTTACACTGCATCTTATTAGCCAGGTTTAGATATGTGTTATTTGAAAATTATACAACTCTTCTATATGTTTTACCTTTTACAGAATTTTCCAATGGGTTTCCAGAGTAAATTGCCACTCTGAGGTCCAAATACTGATTTGATACAATGGAGGTGTCTACCTTTTATGAAATCCGGAAGGGAACTATTAAAAACAAAACTATCTGGAAAACAAGGTGAACAGGCGTTCTTATTAGAGAAAGCAAAATCCTTTTTCTTTTTTTTCAGAGAAGACATTTTGTAAATCATCACATGGGAGATACGTGTGCAAATTCTGTGCGGCAGGGGCCCTGTGTGAGCATATGGGCCCATTAATCATGAAATATTGATTGTGGATTGAAACTATGAAACAGGTTCCATGACACATGGGTTTGTTTGTTGGTCCGAAGTGTTAAGTAGAATAACATAAAGCCGTGTTAACATTCATCGCCTACTCTCCTTTTGTTAGCAGGTTAGTCCTCTCCCAATTCACATATCCTCAGGCTTATGAATTATTAATCAAAAGAGCTAAAAAGTCAATCCAATCTGGTTAGACACTGTAGTTCTTGTGGCTTCCAAACTTTTAAATAATGAATGGTTTCATCACTTCCCCAGTGGATGTCGAGCCAGTTGAATGTCTGGAATCAAAATCCCGCTGGGTCACAAAAGCAAAAGAGTGAAAAAAAAAAAAAAAGTAGTAATTTTTAATAATAGCAACTCCAATCTATGGTGTCATCACTGCCACTCTCTCAAAAGATCATTTCAGAATGGGAAGGACAGGTGTCTTGACAAAAGGGTTATATGAGATCAAATACTGCCAGAAAAAGTAGTGTATCATAAGGGGGTTAGAAAGGGATGTGAATATCTCCACACACGTATATTATACATTGTTATACATTACTGTAACATAAACAATGCTTCTGCTATTCATAATTATTCAAAAGAAAGTTTACCTTTAATTATTTCTTATATTGAGGTAATTCTCTGATGAACCTCTCTTCACAAACAGGAAGAAAATATCACAGAATAAAGGGGAGAAATAAATGGTGTACTTATATTGGCTGGATTGTCCTGAAAAATTAGGACCCCGTGCTGTTAGAGAGGTAGTTAGTGGTAGTAACAGAACAGAAAGGCCAACTTAGAAATAACTGTTTGTATCAGAGTGGGAATGTGATGGAGAAATGCAGTTTTACAGTAAAAAAGGTAAGAGAAGGAGAAATAATACTGCCGAGTACCAGGTTGACAGGACAAAGGGTCGATTGGTGAAGAAATGCTGTAACTAAATCAAAACAAGTGTTTTAGAACTCTCCGCTGTTTCCATAAGTCTGTTGAGTCACTTTTGCCTCTGGGGGGGGGGGGGGCGCACCCCTGAAAGTGAAGACCGGGATGACTGAGACTTGATTGGTCCCTTAATGGTTAGTACACGGTCCATCCTGGCCATTCTCTTGCATGCTAAACATTTCCATTCACTCTGAAAAGGCCCACTCACCCCAACAGCCCCATTCTTACAGTAAGTCCCACGTCCCTCAAGAAGTTTCAAGTCACTGGTGTTAGGAACCACTGGCTACGTTTCGGGTGATGTTCCACCTATGTGACTAAGCGGGCTGTCCTTGGGTGATGTCTGTGCCGTGAACACTGGGAAAAAGGTTTGTCTATTATTCACCAAGTTTTTGTCCTGAATCCCACTGAGTAGCTTTTTGGTAAAATGGGCTCCAATATGCATAGATTAATAAGAAGCCCAAAGGCCTGTTATTTTTTTCTCCTTTCCCCAAGCTAAGATTCCCATACAAAATATGTCACCCAGAATGCATTTGAATTTCAGATAAGCAACATGTTTTAAGTATAAGTGTCTCTCAAATATTGTACAAAACAAACTAAGGAAAAAAATATCCTTTGGTTTCCTAAAATTCTAATTTAACTAGGTGTCTTGTGTTTTTATTTGCAACACTACCCTAAAGCCAAACTCAAATCTCCAGATAGCATCATCTTCTAAAGTTGTTTCAAATGGATAAAATACTAATGAAAGTACCTTATCCAAATAACTCAGGTTTAAATTCTCTGTTTCCATTGCCTTTCCTCTCTCCTATCTGGTCTCCCCGCCGCCTCTTGCTTCTTTTCGGTTTTACTGAGTAGCTAGCTGTACATGGATCTGTTCTATTCCTGCTGCTCCAGAGTTTAAAACTGAAACAGTCCCTGCCTTTTTCCTGGGAAAGCTCTCAGTCTCCCAGAAGACAAAGGCATGTCCTGAAGAAGTACTTTAAGATAAGACATACCTAACTCTTCATCCAGCCAAATTTCCATCATTCATCCATGCATCCACTCATCCACTTATTTATCTATCCATCAGCCCATAAATCTGTCCACCTGTCCATCCATTCATTCATCAACCAACCATCTCATCCATTCACTTATCCATCCATCCAATCATGATCCATCTCTCCACCCTCCATCTTCAGCTTATCCACGGAAAAAGAACTCATTGCTTCTGCTTCAAGAAAAAAAAGAAAAGCTTGGCTACACTGGTGTGATGCATCTCTAATATAGATATCCCATGTTATGCATGGTAGAGCTGAGTTTAGAGAAGTTACTCAGCCCTGCAGAACGGATAAGAAGCCAGTTCTGGATATAAATCCCAAAACCTCACTCTCAGAACACACCCTATTTTGATTCACAAGAGACAGAGCTAAATATTCACACCACCACCTTCTCTCCTTTGGCTGTTTTTTTTTTTTTTTTTTCTCTTTCTTTCTCACAGAACCTCTCCCTTCTCTGTGCCAACGCTCACACCTTTCTCTCTCTTGACATCTGTGGCGTTGGGCCCTGTGGCCCCGTCACCTGCAGGGAGCCCGGCTGCTCCTTGCCCTCCCCCGCCTTCCTCGCCCTGGGTCTCTGACCGCAGGGGCTGACAGTCTGGCCCCGAGCACCACTTTCTCAGCGGGGCACTTCCTCCGGCGCGCGGCTCTGGCAAGTTGTTTATCTCTCACAAGGATACTGACAGAGATCGTATCTGTGGAACTCTATCTGTCTGGGCACAGATGTCTGCCTCCGCGGCAGACGCCTCATCTCCCTGCTGTGTCTTACCTTCCAGAAGCCTCTTCTTCCTCCCCTACTCCTCCCCCAGTCCCTCCTCCCTCCTCCGGAGCCCCTCCTCCCATTTTGCCAAAGATGAGCTTAAACCCGGTCAGGCAGAGCGAGGGACCGCAGCGCTCCACTCGAAGCCTTTCAGCTGCTGGGGGACACAGCCCAGACTGGTTCTTGCCCCAGTTTAGATACTGGGTAGCGCCGTGGGGGTGCTGTGGATTAGGAGGGGCGGGAGGGGAGACCACAGGAACCCCTGATGGTAGTCAGGAAGGCAGCTCGCTCGGGAAGGACTTCAAGGAAAAGGGGGAGGGTCTGAACAACAGGACTCATTTGTGCATATTTATTTACTAAACGATGTGTTTAGTCTAAAATTTATTTTATTGAAGTATACTTGAGTTACATGTTGTAAGTTTCTGCTGTACAACAAAGTGACTCTGTGTGTGCTTGGTTGCTCTGTCTTGTCCGACTCTGTGATGCCATGGACTGCAGCCCACCAGGCTATGTGTGTGTGTATATGTATATTTATTTATTTATTTTTAATTTTATTTTATTTTTAAACTTTACAATATTGTATTAGTTTTGCCAAATATCGAAATGAATCCGCCACAGGTATATATGTGTTCCCCATCCTGAACCCTCTTCCCTCCTCCCTCCCCATACCATCCCTCTGGGTCATCCCAGTGCACCAGCCCCAAGCATCCAGTATCGTGCATCGAACCTGGACTGGCGACTCGTTTCATACATGATATTATACATGTTTCAATGCCATTCTCCCAAATCTTCCCACCCTCTCCCTCTCCCACAGAGTCCATAAGACTGTTCTATACATCAGTGTCTCTTTTGCTGTCTCGTACACAGGGTTATTGTTACCATCTTTCTAAATTCCATATATATGCATTAGTATACTGTATTGGTGTTTTTCTTTCTGGCTTACTTCATTCTGTATAATAGGCTCCAGTTTCATCCACCTCATTAGAACTGATTCAAATGTATTCTTTTTAATGGCTGAGTAATACTCCATTGTGTATATGTACCACAGCTTTCTTATCCATTCATCTGCTGATGGACATCTAGGTTGCTTCCATGTCCTGGCTATTATAAACAGTGCTGCGATGAACATTGGGGTACATGTGTCTCATATGCATATATGTATGCTTATATGTGTATATATATCACACACACACACACACACTAAGTCACTTCAGTCATGTCCGACCCTTTGAGACCCCATGGACTGTAGCCTGCGAAGCTCTTCTGTCCATGGGATTCTCCAGGCAAGAACACAAGCTGGTTGCCAGTGCTCTCCTCCAGGGGATATTCCTGACCCAGGGATCAATTATACATGTATATGTATCAGTCAGAGCCTACATGCTCAGTCATGTCTGAACCTTTGCCACCCCATGGATTGTAACCCACCAGGCTCCTCTGTACCTGGGATTCTCCAAGCAGGAATACTTGGGTGGGTTGCCATTTCCTTCCCCAAGGGAACCTCCCTACCCAAGGATGGAACCTGAGTCTCCTGCCTTTCCTGCACTGGCAGGCAGATCCTTTACACTGTGCCACCTGGGAAGCCTTGTATTCTTTCCATATGCATTCTTAATCATATTCTTTTTTCATGTTCTTTTCCATTATGGTTGACCACTGGATATTGAATATAGTTCCCTGTCCTATACAGTAGGGCTTATTGTTTATCTATTCTCTGAAGTGAAGTCACTCAGTCGTGTCCGACTCTTTGTGACCCCATGGACTGTAGCCTATCAGACTTTTCCATCCATGGGATTTTCCAGGCAAGAGTCCTGGAGTGGGTTGCCATTTCCTTCTCCAGGGGATCTTCCTGACCCTGGGATCGAACCTGGGTCTCTTGCATTGCAGGCAGATGCTTTTACCCTCTGAGCTTATATGATAGTTAACCCCAAACTCTCACTCCATCCCTCTCCCACCTCACTCCCACTTGGCAACCATGAGTCTGTCCTAAAATGCCTGGGACCAGTGGCCCTACTGGGGCTGCCCAATAGAACTTTCTGCCATCGTGGACATCTTCCACATCTTTGATACCCAATAGAGTCGCCTCCATCACATGTGGATACAGAGCACTTGAAATGCCATCAATGTGACTGTGAAATGCAATTTCTAACTTTAATTAATTAACAAGGAGATAACCGCATATGACTAGTAGGTGCTAAATTAGCACGGATGCAGAATCTGCTGCCAGTGCCCACGTGGAAGTTACACCCCTGTGAGTCTGATCACATCTCTTCTCTGACCTCCTGCTAATGATAATTCATTAGTTTCCCAATCTGCAAACCATGGTTAATAATCTTCATTTTAACTTCTTCACAAAATTTTGGGAGAATCCAGTGAAATAACTGCTAGTCACAATGATAATCAATAAAATAATTGAGAATGAAGGCGTTAGTGTGTTAGTCGCCCAGTCATGTAAAACTCTTTTTGCAACCCCCGGACTATAGCCCACCAGGCTCCTCTGTCGATGGGATTCTACAGGCAAGAACACTGGAGTGAGTTTCCATGCCCTCCTCCCGGGGATCTTCCCAACCCAGGGATCGAACCCAGGTCTCCTGCATTGCATGCAGATTCTTAACCATCTGAGCCACCAGGGAAAACAAGAATGAAGGGAATCAGCCTTAAAATAAGCAGCACCACTTGGTTACCATACGTGCACGTCTTTCCCCTGGAACCTCCACGCTGACTGTTTTAAGACATTTGAACATTTGCAGAGCTCCACACAAATGCAAGACTCGTGGCCCCTACCAGCACTGCATGCACATCCCTGCTTTTTGACCACACCCACAGAGAGGTGCTGTCAAGGTAAAGTGAGTGGTGAAGCACTCTGGTGTCTGAACGACCTGAGATTCAATTGCATGGAAGCGGATTACATGGGATCAGATGGACAGGGTCCTTCACCTCCTGGAGATCCTGCTTCCTTTTTGTGAAACAGAATCGTGAATGCTCATGGCATCAGGCTGTCAGTAGCAGTGACGGGGAGCCTATGTTTGAAGTGCCAAACACAGGGCCCAGGGCATCCAGGAAATGTCATCCCCTGCCCTTCCCCGTGGAAAACAACCCTTGATTTTGATGAAACATTTAGCATGAATGGTAGCCTTTGAATACCTGACTAAGGGCTACAGGGAACATTACAAAGGAAAATTCTGTGGGTCTGATTGCGGTTCTTATTGAGTGCAGCAAGGATTTCAGCTGCTTCCAAACCTCTGTCAAATGCCTTGACATTTCTAGACGAAAGTCACTCCTCTCCAGTGGGTTTATTTACACTCAGCAAAGCAAAGTCTCTGGCTTTTAAGGAAAGGGACTTTTAAAATCCTATTGAAACAACCTCAAAAGGTTTCCTAGACATCAAACAACCCTTAAAATAATATTTTGATGATTTAATTGTAAATAAATCAGGAACATGTGGATTATATTTTGATCAAAATGCACATGACTTTTAAAATCAGGACACAGGGACTTGGCTTAATGCAGTTGGGAATTTTATTGAACTTGGAGTGTTTGAGAAAATCCTTGTGGTATGAGACGGGGCTCAGATGAAGAAGGGTGCATCCTGCCCTGTTTCTTTTACAGACGCCAAAGGACACTTTAGCCGGAAAGTGAGTTTTAAGCTTTCACAGAATCTGATCTGAAGTGGTCTTAGTGACCTGTCCAGTGGGCAGCTCCTGAGTGCTGGAAGTCCTGGAGGTGTCCAGAGTGGGAAAGGGGAGCCCAACATTCATCTTGATGGCAGAGTCAAGGAAGGGTGCTTTTGCAGTCAATTTGGTTCTTCCACATGCATAGAGAGGAGGAGGAGGAGGTCTGGCCACTGGTCCCATCAGCAGACATCCTCAGGCTCCTTGCTAGGTGGCTAAAAAATAAAAAATGAAAAAATAATAAAAAAATAAATAAATACAAAGGCAAACCACAGAGTGGAAGAAAATGTTCACACACAAAAAAAAGAATCTGCCTGCCAATGCAGGAGATGCAGGTTTGATCCCTGAGTAGGGAAGATATCCTGGAGGAGGAAATGGCAACCCTCTCCAGTATTCGTGCCTGGGAAATCCCATGGACAGAGGAGCCTGGTGAGCTACAGTCCACGGGTCACAATGGAATCATACATGACGTAGCGACTAAACAACAACCAGGGTGTGGGGCTAGGCGTGCCGGCAGAGCACTGGCTTATCTCCAGTTCCCTGCTGTCAGGAACCTGAATGCTGAATCTTAAAACATGTTCTGTTTAGATGTGTCCATGTCTTGCATTTCAAATAGATAGCAATGAATTACTCTGTCGGTTTTGGTCTCCTCTCCAAGAATGGCCCATCCTTCAAGGGCCAGCCCCATCCCTGCCTTCTCTCAAAGGCCATCCCAAGCACAGGGTCTCTTCTCTCTCTCTGGATGTACATGGCATTTTGTTCCTGGTTCTTCTCACTGCCTTTTGTTACTGCCTCCCAGCTGTATCAAAGACCCCAGCTGGGCAAAGGATGTTGGGAGGAGATACAGAGCTTGGCTGGAAACCGATTTCTGACTCTGCTGAGTCCTAGCTAAATGGCATTGGCCAAGCTAGTAGAGCTCACTGTGCTTGGCTTTCTCATCTTGTCCATGGGCCCCAGGATCTCCACTGTGGAAATTGATGGCAACAGCAACAGGTCCTGCCTCTAACAGGGGACAGGCTCTCCTCCTCCCAGGTACAGACTCCACTCATGGGAGCACAAGGAAAATGCTGTATCAAACATCCAGCATGGAGCAGCCTGGAGGGGGGAGGACACAAACAGGCAGATGTGGCTCCAGTTCTGTGTGCACAGAGGGATAGACATAGGGCAAGGCTAAGAATATTCTAGAGCATTGGTTTTCTCATCTCCAGAGAGAATGACACCTGCTTCTCGGGA
Source organism: Bos indicus (assembly GCF_029378745.1). Lineage (NCBI taxonomy): Eukaryota > Metazoa > Chordata > Mammalia > Artiodactyla > Bovidae > Bos > Bos indicus. The sequence goes on along the minus strand of NC_091780.1, from coordinate 63,189,793 downwards.
TCAAGATGAGTTAAATGAGCTACTGCTGCATCCTGAGGTCTGGCACTTGAGGATGGCAGGAGTTATTTTACAAATGCTTATCCTCTTTTGTTTTCCCAGAGCTAGTGTTTCACTAATAGTGATGAAGAGGCAAGTGGGGAAAAAAGATGGGGGAAAAAAGATGAGACAGATTTCACTGTCATGGAGCACTTCATACCATCTCATATAACATTTACAACCATCTTAGAAGGAAGGAATTACACCCATTTTACAGATCTAGAAACTGAGGCCCAATTGGCTTTGATCGAGATGTCAAGCCTGCCCAGGTGGGTCCATGGAATGTCCAGAAGAATTGATGCTCACAGATGCCCCCACCTGATGTAAAAGGTCCAGTTGTGGATGTGTGGATCCAGAGCCAAGGACACAGACATTGAGAACATGCCCTGTCCAGTCCCAGGTGGACTGAGATAATTGGGAGCAGGATGTGGGGAGGGGCAAGGAGGCTGACCAATGATCCCATTCTTTTGCAGCTTGTCTTGGAAAGATGAAAATATCCGATAACCTTTCCCTCCATGTCTGTTAGAATGAATGGCATTCTCTTCTAATTTTTCCCTTCAATTCTTAGCTGAAGTTTCAAGCTGTGATCAAAATGGGAAGAGGAGAATTTGTAAGTTAGCTCTCTGCATCTGAATGGCCGAGGCAGAAAGGTAAGGGAGGAGGATTCCTACACCCCCTGCCAGGCGCCACTCCACGTGTGCCCTCCAGTACCTTCCCTTCCATCCTATTTCTGCATCTCTGCTTCTGTGGTTTCCCTCCCACCACCCTCCCCTCCACCACTGGGTGGTCTCCCTCCCGACCCATGGGCTAGTCTACACCTCTTCATCCTTCAAGTATCCTGCCTAACTCCGAGATCCACTAGCCACTCCACACTCACCTCCCCCTACTCCCAACCTCCTGAATGACACTCTATTGATTTAATGCATCTGAGTTTCTGACCTCTCTCTACTGGTCTCCAAGGGCCTCCAAAAGGTCAGCCAAGGTCTCTTTGGTGGTTAAGACTCAGATAACTGATTCACAGTTTCATCTGCCTCTAATGGCTCTGTCCCAGACTCTGCCAGTATTGGCCAGCACTGGCCGCAGCCTCTGTCTCTTCTATTCATCCCTAAATGCCAGCATCTCATTCACCCACGACCCCTGACCTCTGATCTTGACTTTGCACCTCAGCTCCCTCTACCAAACCTAGGCAATCACTAATGGTTGGCATCTAAGGCATGCTTCTCCAGCTTTAAAGCTCAGTGTGCTTGAACTGAACTTGACTCCTGATCCCATAGTCCGGTAGCAAGAGAGACGGCTGCTCTCAGTTTCTGCCCTGGCCTCTTTGGGCCCCCAGATTTAAGGTCAACCCCTCTTTGCTGTAGGGCATGACCCCAGACTGCAAGCTTGGCTCCCACTCACCAGTCACCTGCCTATGGTCTTGGCCTTGTTCATCTGCACGTCATCAACTTCTCACTGGACCATGGTTTTCTCATTCGCAAAATTATGCGGTTGAACCATGTGCTTGTCAGGTCCCTTTTGCTTCTATTGTGTCTTTTCAAATGACTGAATATTTGGGGTATCCTCTCTTCAAGTAACCTCAGAAAACTTAAGATCCAAACGCTGTGTTTTATTTTTTTGTTTTTATATTTTTAATTGGAATACAGTTGATTTACAAAATTGTGTTAGTTTCAGGTGTACAGCATACTTATTCATTTGTGTATATACACACACATTGTTGTCATTTAGTCACTAAATTGTGTCTGACATTTTGCATCCCCATGGGCTGTAGCCCACCAGGCTCCTGCGGTGTGGAAATCCCCTATCCGTGGGATTTCCTAGGCAAGAATACTGGAGTGGGTTTCCATTTCCTTCTCCAGGGAATCTTAGTGACCCACGGATCAAACCTGTGTCTCTTGCATTGGTAGGTGGATACTTTACCTCTGAGCTGCCAGGGAAGCCCCACATATATATATATTCTTTTTTCAGATTCTTTTTTATTATAGATTACTACAAGATACTGAATACATCTCCCTGTGCTATACAGTATGCAAATGGTGCATAATGGCACACACATCAACACATGCAAAATTAGTATATGATCACACACAGCTAAGTGGGTAAAGAAATACATGATCATACAGGTTAATTCGTGCATGAGTAGTGCATACTCATACCCAGTAGGTGATGGTGCACAGGTAAATGTGTACATAAACAGAACATCATAGTGCACAGATAAACACAAGCATAAGCTGTAGGTGGTCACACACTTGTAAATACACAAGTATGTTAGTCAGATCAGTTGGCACATGATCAGTGTGCCATGAGAGGAATGAATAAGATGTGGTAACAATGGGGAGTGAGTGCAGGTGATGGGAGTGGGGAGTCATGGTAGATGGAGTGGTCAGAGAAGGTATCCCTTAAGAAGTGCCACCTGAGCTGAGACCAAAGGGCAGGAGTGAATAGCCATGGCCAGAGCTTTCCCCAGCCAGGGGAGCCCCTCATTCACCCTCACTGAGGCTGGACGAACTTCAGCCTTGCTGAGGACAAAGTCAGCATGGCTGGAGATCCAGGTGTTTATGGAGGTGGTATGAATTGAGGTTGGAAAGATGGGCAAATGATGACTCGTGCAGCACCTAAGCTTACAGGGAGGGTGGATCTCTGTGATGTGGTGAGCTCCCCAGCCATGGAAGAACACAAGGAGAGAATGATCACAGTTCTGATGTGTCTAAGAGGGAGCTGAATATTGGATGCAGGAGACTGAGAAAGGGATTCAAGGGCAAAGGCTGAAAGTCTGCCATGAAAATGCTCAAAAGGATTTGGGGACACCTGAGGTTTCATCTCCTAGCAGATGTGATCTGACACGTAGCCAACATTGGGGCACAGCTACCATGGTGTGGTGGTAGTGGGTGGCACTGAAAATGCCAACCAAGAAGAGGACTGGACATCATCCAGCGGATATGGTGGACATCAGGGGAGCCAGCGACATGCCTCATTTAGAGTCTATGGCCACCTTCAATGCTTCCTCCCAATAATTACTAAAACCATTAACAGACAAATCAGTAAATTAAAAAGATCTTATGTCAGTTCTGCCCTTACTCTACACTGATGATAGGATATTAGAATTTAAATGCAGTTTGAAAGACAGCACCACTTCTTTGATCAAAAGCCCTCTGCACCAGAAGTAGAGCTTTGGTAAGATGCTGGCAGTCAGAGCCATGTGTGACGATTCTCCTGATGTCTTGTCACCGTGACAGCAGCTCCCGATATATCAACTTAATTTCGATTCGAAGGCTCCCTTAGTTCTGTATGATTTCAATACCTTTACACCATGAAGTTTTTGCACCTTGAAATCATGTTCCAGTGTCTCCAGGTTTATAGTCTATGGGAATTTGAATAGGCTTTGTACCCTGCTGTGGAGTGAAAATTATATAAATCTTAATTATGTTGAATTGGTGCATAGTGCTTTTCCGATCTACTATATCCTTCTACTTTTCTACTTTTCTGTTCATTCTATTTTTGAGAGTTTGATATTGAAACTCTAAATAGAAATATTGTTATCTACTTAAAAAATTAATTGTAATATATAGTGGAACTATATGTAACTTTGTTCTGTATTGTCCAAGTCTTCTGTAAATGTGTTATCATACTTTCATAATTAAAAAAAAAAAAAACAACTTCTTAGTTCTCCCCTCTGAAGGCAAATGGATTTTATCAGTTTTCAGCACAAAATGCTCACTCTTTTATTTTTTTGTGTGTGTAATAAAGTTTTATTAAAGTATAAAGGAGATAGAGAAAGCTTCTGACATAGGCATCAGAAGGGGGCAGAAAGAGTACCCGCTTGCTAGTGTTAACAATGAAGTTATATACTCTCCAGTGAATCCAAAGAATGTCTGGAGGTTGTAAAGACCTCATCAGACCTACTCCCATAATTTACATTTTAAGATAATAGAATTAGCCAGAAGGTTTAATCCAAAGACTGTCCTTAATCCAGAGACTGTCCTCAGGCAGGATACATTATTGTTATATAATCCTAAGGAATGTGGAGAAAAAAAAAAAGTTTGTCCTTTCTTCCCCCTTGAGAATTCCAGACCCCTCTCTCTTTGGGGACCCCTAGACTTCCTGTCAACCTGCCTAGGAACTGACTCTCTCATTCCCCCCTTTTCTTTTAGGAGAATTATGTTGCCTAGGGAAAAGGGGCGTCGTTCTCGTTCCATAACTGCTTCCAAGCTGACAAGGGGCGTTGTCCCTAAATTGGTGAGGCAACATATTCTCCTAATGCTCACTCTTTTAGAGAAAAAAAAAAAAATGCAGGATGTGTTTGAAAGGATCATTACACTGGGGAGAGGAGTTTTCATACTTACTTGCAATTGAAGATTTCCCCAGGAAAACTCTGCTTCTAAGAATGGGACCACTGATTGAGGACCTGTCTGACCCTCTAACGCTAGTGGAATAAAATGGAAGCAGATACTTTGTCCAGATCATTTTTAGCTACTTTTCCAGACTCGGGTGTGTGTTTTCTCCCGCAGGACTGGTACCTGGCATGGATTCATCTGCATCTAAGCAGCAGACGTTCTTTCCCACAAAGAGTGGATGTGGGATTTAGGAAGATCCCCGGAGGGGGTTTCGGCAGCCGCTGAGGTGCATCTGATGTGCCCATCAGATGGCTGGAACCCCCTCTCTCAGCTTCTATGATACAGCCTGGGTCTGCTCAGCCTCACTGGAGGCTTCTAATCCTACTCTGGTTCCAGAAATCTTTGTTTGCTGCTGTTGCTTAGTCGCTAAGTGCTAAGTCATGTCCAACTCTTTGCGACCCCATGGACTATAGCCCATCAGGCTTCTCTGTACATGGAATTTCCTAGGCAAGAATACTGGAGTGGGTTGCCATTTCCTGCAGAGGATGTTCACGAACCAGGAGCTAAATCTATGTCTCCTACATTGGCAGGCAGATTCTTTACCACTGAGCCACCAGAGAAGCCTCTAGAAAGGTAGTTCAAGCTAACAATGGTGAGAGCTGACTGTGATGGAGATTTTATCTTCATTGTACTGTCAGGGAACTTGAGGCTTTGGGGTTTAAGGAAGTTCCCCAAGATCTAGCAAGGAGCAGATTTATTTTTCAATCCCCAGTCTGCCTGATGTCATTGTCCAAGCTTTACATGGTCAACATAATTGCCCATAAGAGCCATCTGCAGTGCACTGAAGCCAGAGACACTGAGTTGCTGGCAGAACTGTGGACTGGCCTCCTGGAATCTGCCTACCCTGACAAGTGACACCCCCCCACCCCAAATTGCTGGCCCATCTGATGAGGCCCCCGTTCCATCTGGTGAGACCTGGGAGCCGGTCGTCCTGTTACCAAGTCAGTCTCCCAGCGCCTGCATCCTGACGTCTCCAGGGAGAGAGGACTTGGGTCATAACCACACTAATGACAAAGCTCTAACTGAAGACCCCAGTAACCTCTAGGTTTCCTTCCTTCCCAGGGCCGTGGTAATGAAGCCTGGCAGGCGCTGAGGGAGTAACAAGATCCTGCTCAGGGTTAGCTAAGAGGTGGTTTGTGGTCAGGCGACCAGCAGATGGGCTCAAATTACCTGGCTTTAATTTCCAATAATTGGCAGGCTGGATTACCTTCCCAGCTCAGGGGACCTGCAACTAGATGGCTCCGGCTACCAGCCCTGAAGGAGGGAAGGCCCTGTCTCCAGGGGGGTGCTGCAGGCAGGGGCGGGGAGCCCAGGGACACCCAGATGATTTCAGAAACCTGGCTTCTCCTCATGGGCCAGGAGCCTCTTGCAGAATTCGCAAGGACTTCACCCAGAAGATGGGAGACAGTAGTAATCATGAAAGGCCAGATCTGGTTACATCATTCTCTATTTTTTTTTTTTTGCTTTCGGGTTTAATTACCAAAATGTTTATGCATATGCCTGTATTCCCAAATGCTTGCTTAGTCTGTTGTGTATCTACTTACACTCGGAGTAACTGCTAGATTTGAGTGGAAACTTTCTAGGCCCCAGGCTGTTTCATGTGCATGGGCTTACTTAATGTTGAAGTGACCTCCATAGGGTAGGGACTCATCCCCATCAGTTTACAGATGTGAGTCCTGATGGTGACAGAAGGTGACAGGCCAGCTGATGGTCCCTGAGCTCCTGGTGAAGAGCCAGCCCCCACCTGCACACACTGAACCCCCTTGGTCACACCCTCTTATTGGCACACAGCAGCCACCAAACCATTCGTTTTCTCATTCATTTATTTACTGATGCAAAAGCATGTCCCCAGGCCGGCTCTTCACCTGTGCTTGGCGTCAGTATGGTCTATACTAGACACTCAATAAACATTGATTGGGTGACTCAGTGAGCAAAAATGTCATGATTAAGAGAGGGTTCTTCCATCCAAAGTTTGTGCATAGCCTGGTGAGGAAAACAGAACTATAAACAAATCTACATGCACCAAGATGGTTGGTTTTACAACGGATGGTAGAAGGAATTACCATTGTAAGGATGCATAAAGTTCTGTGTACAAAAAAGTGAAGCACCTGGCACAACATGAAGTGTTTATAATAAATATTCAGTGAACCGGTTGGTTTGTCTTTCTGGTATACCATTCTTTCCAGGGGTGGAAGGTGTATGTGTGTGTGTGTGTGTGTGTGTGTGTGTGCAGGTATCTGTGTGCTTGTACATGTCTTCCATCTCCTGCATTCCCAGGGCTCCTGGTCCACACCCAGCCATATCCTTGGCACTCACTATGACAGATGCTTAAGGAAAGGAAAGCAAGGGCCTAGATGAGAGACAAGACAGTTAAAATGTCACCCCAAAGCTTCCTGCGTGCTCCTGAAGAAGTATGAGTTATTTTGTATTCTGCATTTGTTCTCAGAATTTCTCCCTGTCAGAGCATCTGGGAATAAGACCAAAAGAAAATATAGCCACCTTGTTCCTACCTGCTGAGGAGCTGTAAGCCGCTGCGGCTCAGAGACGTTCCAGGGAGAAGGAGGCGCTGGCCGGGGAAGAGGACTGGCTGGAGGCTGGGGGTGTCATTGTCTGCAACGTGGGAATACTCTCAGCCTTGAGGGGTCATTGACAAATAATGTAATTTCAGCTGGGATAGTCTCTTAGCCAGTTTTCTGTTCAATACATAGGACGGGTCCTTGACCCTGATGACCTTCACTACCCACATCTGTGAAATGGGACCAATGAGACACCAATAACTCCCTCAATGAGACCATGCCCCCCCCTACCCTGAGTGCTTTATTGACGGTGAAATGTGGCAGGGGTGCTGACTAATTCATTAATTCCTAATATATGCATTTATAATATATTCCTCTCCAGCTATGGTGAAACTGACTCCTCGGGTGCATTATGTAATTGTCACAGTCAACTGAACAGTTCTCACAGCAAGATTGTCTGTGCTGCTTAGCTGGCCACTGAGAGAGCTCGGGCCCCCAGACAGTTAAACCACGCTGGGGCCACCTGGTACTTGAAGCACCTCAAGGGCCTTCATAAAACTGCTGGGTGACCACAAACTAACCACCAGTTCCTCCGACGCCCAGCCCAGCAGCCTGCAGGCGAATCGCGGGAGCAAAGGGTGATGCAGCAATTCGCGGCTCTGGGCACCTTGCCCGCGGTGCATGGCCTGGTTATCTGTCAACTTCCCTCAGAGACGAGCCTGGAAAGTCCCACCTGGCGAGGACTCTGCTCCTGTCCAACGCCCCACGTGTCCCCCTGGGGGCGCTTCTCTCGGGGGCTGCCGACCTTGAATCCTTAGTGTTTACAGGACTTACTTTCAGTGACTTCTGGTTCCAAGGATGTTGGCCTTTCAGATAAAAGTGGCCACCATTGATTTTCACTGGGCAAGCTTAAGAGGGCTAGAGCAAACCACCTGCTGGGGAGTGCACCCCCGGATGGGGTGTCTGACCTGTGTTTTCTCCTCCTGGGGCTCAGACATTTTGGGACAGAGCCTGGGAATATTTTGATAGCACCCACTTCCTCCTCCTAATTCTGCCCTAATTCTGCCCCTCCCACACACACACACACACACTCCCTCATCCTGTTAATTTCCTTCTTGGACCAGCAAAATGTCAGATTTCTTCCTTCATCAGAACATGACCTTGCGAGTTAGCCCCTGGGTTGGAAAGGCAATGTCCCTGTGATCTGACTGTGTGCTTTGGAAGCTCATCTAACCTTCCTGAGTGCCCATTGTTACAGTAGGTCTGGGGGGTGGTCTGAGAATATGCCTTAAACAAGCACACCCACCGGGGGTTGAGGCAGTCGTGCAAGAACCATACTAAGAAGCCTTGCATTAGGGGGTCCATGGATGAAGCTCAGAGGATTACTATCACCTGTGTGATCCCATGAACAGAGGAGCCTGGCATGTTGCCGTCCTTAGGGTTGCCAAAGAGTGGGACACAATTTAGTGACTAAGCAACAACAACAGCAACAATCACCTGTGTTTCAGGTGGGTGTCATAGAGTCCCAAAGAGACCTCTGATCTCAAAACAGCTTAGACCCAGAACACAGAGGTGAAAAGATGGGGAGCTGTTAATGACTCCAATGTGAGGGGCTGTCTTCCTTGGGGAATGTGGTGGCCCTACCTGTGGAAGTGGCCTCAGGGTGATGTGAGAGGAGCGAGGACTTCTGATTAAATAAGTGACAATCCAGAAATGTGGGTTGACAGCAAGATATTTAAAAGGCGATGTCCCAGGGAAAGTAAGAGGCACCAACCAGGTCCAGCCAAGCTGGACTGGGATGTGGGGGCTGTGGATGAGCAAACCAGTGACCATGCAGGACAGTGTAGACCCAGAGAGTAGTTCCAGGGAGCTGAGACCTGGGGGAAATTCTAGGTCACCAAACACTGGCTGTGGAAGGGATGGGGCTTTACGGCTGAGGCAGCATTTGAGGCGTTCCTGGAATAATGGTGGCAGGTTTATTCTCAAACACAACTTATATAGAAAGAAAAAAGATTCCAGGAACACCAGAACGCACAGGGTTTCAGGAATTCTGCCCCCACCCTGCCACACACACACACACACAGTTTCACGAGTCCCTGCTGACACAGGGGCTGAATGGAACAGGCTCGGACCCTTCCACGCAGTGTCCTCCACCTTGACTCTCCCCCAGAAAGCCAGGTTGTCTTCACTTTGAACACTGTTTCACTTAAGATGTTTATTTCCTGACATCCCTGTCCACACACCAAAGACTCTAGTCCCAAGAGTCTGGTGGAAGGCCCATCTTGCGGGATGGAAAGCCAGCATACCTTGGCCAGTGGCTCAGGACACAGAGCAGAACAGCCAGCAGACCCAGGGTTTGCGGAACTACCGACTGCACAAGGCAAACCACCCCGTCAACTTCTGGCAGGCTTTTCAAGAGATGAAAGAGAGCTGGGCTGCTTCTGTACCGCTCGGCATCCCTCCTCCCGCTGCTGAAGAGAGTGGGGAGGGAGGGGAGAAGAGATATAGAGAAAAAAAATCTCAGAAAGACTCGCTTCGATCCCATTCGTGTTTACTGAGCACCTACTCTGTGCGGTGCCGGACCAGGGCATAAAGGGAGAAGGTTCTGGCACCGGAGCCTGGTTGGAGCTCTGGTCTCTTGCCTTTCCCTTTGGTTGTTAGACTCCAAGGCAGTTAGGGCTCTCCTGCACTGCTCCCTTGCCCTGTGGCCGCATCTCTTGAAAGTCATTCTCTGAGCCTCAGTTTCCCCATCTTCAGGAAGGAACGGAGAATAAGTGACAACATCAACTGGAAAACAAGGTTCACATACCTATCAGAGAACAGATAACAGAAGAGGCGGCACATACACACAGTGGGACGCCTCTCAGTCATAAAGAAGCATGGCTACTCCCTTTGCAGCACATGCGTGGGCCTGGAGACGGTCCTCCTGATGGGACACGTCAGACAGGGGGAGGCAAACGCCTAGGCTGTCGCTTACACGTGGCATCTGAAACACGATACGGATGAACGAGTACACAAAACAGATTCACAGACACGGAAAAAATAAAAATAAAAAAAAACTATGCTTACCAAAAGAGGAGGAGGAGGGAGGAATAAATTAGGACTTTAGGATTCATGGATGCACACTGCTATATACAAAGTAGATAAACAGCAAGGACCTACTGTGTAGCACAGGAAACTATATTGCTTCCTATGATAAGCCGTAACGTAAAAGAATATGAAAAAGAATACATATAGGTGTGTGTGTGTGCTGTGCTCAGTTGCTCAGTTGTGCCCAACTCTTTGTGACTCCATGGACTGTAGCCCCCCAGGTTCCTCTGTCCATGGAATTCTCCAAGCAAGAATACTAGAGTGGGTTGTCATTTCCTTCTCCAGGGGATCTTCCTGACCCAGGCATCGAACCCCCGTCTCTTATGTCTCCTGCATTGGCAGGGGTTCTTTACCACCAGCGCCACCTGGGAAGCCCTATATATATGCACACACACCCATATGTATATGAATGTATATGTATATGAATGACTTTGCTGTAAGCCAGAAACTAATACAACATTGTAAATCAAATATACTTCAATAATAAATAAAAATAGAAAAGAATCATCACTTGTCCTCCTCATTCATGCTCTCTCAACAGGAAGCTGAGATGAGAGAAGGAGACAGGTTTTTGAAACTGAAACTTCTTAGGTGGGAGGTGGGCTTCACACACTGTTCTTCCAGTACTACTCATTGGTATTTTAGAAGCCCAGTTTTCTTTCCCTCTGTAAGTGTCTGAAAATTTAAAAGAAAAAAAAAATCAACATTGGCAGTTTCTTCTTTTCATTTAAAGGTGGAGGCCACCCACCACTCCTTGAGAAAAGGTGAGTTTTTCAGTGTGTATCCACACCCCATATTAAAAACTTTGAGCCACATGCACTTTGATTTCTGAAATGTTTCAGCTTTCGGACGGTAATATGTTGCATGCTCGGTTTTATTTAACATGCCCAGTGGGGCATGGGGCAATACCCTGCCATCAAAGCACATTAATAATTCTTCAGCAAAATGTCTGAATATAAGCATGAAGTGCGATCGATAAGGACTATAAATAGCCACGTGTCAGCCCAGGTCAAACTTTGCTGTCAGATGAGTTCAGTTCAGGTCAGTTGTTGTAGCCAAATTAGTTCTAAAATGTAGGCTTTCAGAGTGTTGGAATTTTCAGAATTTTAAGTGAGGAACTGCGGACCTGAGATGAGAACCAACACTGAATGTGTAACCAGTGCCGGATTCTGTGCCAACTGTGCCCGGCCACCGCCTTCTTAGGGCCTTACAAGGCTGGTTCTGCTCTCACCCTAGTGTCATAACAGGGAAACTGAGGGTCAGCAAGGGTCACATGAGTAGTAACTAGCAGGGTGAGGGCTGCTCTTTCTCCTCAATCCTAAAGCTTGCATTCTGAACCAAGATATCAGACTAAACCCCCATGGCTGCCACCTGGGAGGTGTAGAAATAGCTCAAGAATGGAAGTGTCTTACAGGGGACAAGAAAGCAGCTCGTTCAGCCGTTCTAAATTTACTGGTACAGCCATCCAGCCAAGAAGAAAGGATCATGCCAGCATAAGGAAAATCAGACATGGAGTCAAACTTAGACATGCCACTTTTGCCCCTTGGGTGTCCAGAAATCAGGAGTCTGGGATCTAACCAGATTGGAATTTTCACCTCCAAAGACCTTAGAATCTCCTCCTTACTTTTCCCTTGTTCTGTTGTGACAGCCCCATGGCAGACTGCCCTGTCTAAGACTGCCTTCTTCCAGTGTTCTCACCATCAGTAATAATTTGATCTTCCCAAACCATAAATATCTCTAAACATGCCACTTCTCCACTGAAAACACCCCAGCGCTCCCTGCCAGCTACAGAAGAAGTTCAAAGGTTTTGACCTGGCCTCCAAGGGGTCCAGGGCCTTGCATACATCCCCAGGTCAATTAGACCACCGGATGTCCTACCAGAACCCCATGATGGTGGCTTAGTCATTAAGTCCTATCCAACTCTTCCAGCACCATGGACTATAAGCCAGCCAGGCCCCTCTGTCCATTGGATTTCCCAGGCAAGAATACTGGCATGGGTTGCCATTTCCTTCTCCATGGGATCTTCCTGACCCAGGAATCGAACCCATGTCTCCTGCATTGGCAGGTGGATTCTTTATCATTGAGCCACCAGTGAAGCCCCCATACCCCCATATTCCACATTAAATGCTATTGCTACCACTGTTTGTGTCCTTCTCTTGCATTTTGATCAAAAGCCTGTTTGAACTGGAAGGCCTGGCTCAAATGTCACTTCCTTCAAGAACACTTGCTTTGGGCCCACAAGATGGAAGGAAGCTTGTATGCTCTCCACGGACACATCTCTTGCTTTTATTGCTCTTGCAACAGTTTTAAATACCTTTTCAGTTGAACTGGGCTTTCCTGGTGGCTCAGCTGGTAAAGAATCCTCCTGCAATGTGGGAGACCTGGGTTCAATCCCTGGGTTGGGAAGATCCCCTGGAAAAAGGAAAGGCTACCCACTCCAGCATTCTGGCCTGGAGAATTCCATGGACCATGGGGTCACAAAGAGTTGGATACAACTGAGTGACTTTCCCTTTTCAGTTGAACTGTTCTTTTAGGTCCATTTTGTTGGATATGGCAAATTAGACTCCATTTTATTAATGACCTTATGACTATCATTGAATCTGTAGCTTTAGATAAAGTTTTGTTGAATATGTGAGACTCAACAGAAGGCAAATACAAAATGACATTAATTTAGCTCCAGAAACTTAGGTTACAAATGAATTCCCCTGTTTCATAGGCTTCTAACCTGGGTGTTCAGTAATAACCCAAGTGTTAAGACATTGCTTTTCAAAATTTTCCCTAGATTACAATAACAAGAAATCTAATTTCAAAGAATCCCTTACAAGTGATTATTTATCTCCCCAGTCTGACCTACATACATAGATTGTATGTTACATGATTCATTCATTCTCTAAAAACTCACAAAACTTACAAATAAAAGTGAAAATCAGTCATTAACTTCTTTTAGCTCCATATTATTCTAAATGCCCCCTCTCCTCTCTGCCCATTTTCTCAGAGCAGTGTGGGTACCTCTAGGACCTGCAGCGGTTCTTCAGGTGTTCTTAGCCTTGAGTCACTAGCTCAAAGCTTTGAAGAGAAGCCCAGGATGCTTCAAACATAGCACTGGGGTCACTGGATGGGCTCCTTGTTTTCTGTACTTACTCATGTTGGGTCAGTCAGGTGTGGTAGGTCTATAAGTACATTTCTAGCGACTTTTCTGTGGAATTCTGAATGACAGATAAAGGATTTTTCAATGATTTGATCTCTAATGCTGTTTTAGGGGAGGTGAGGGGTTGATCTCTTTATGATAAAGGCAGCTTTTCATACAGAGTTCAGCCTTTCTGTGATTCTTCAAATAAGCAGGAGGCTTCAGTGCTGAATTTAACCACAGAGTAGGACTTTTCTTTTTCCTCTCGTCTGTTGGGGCCTTTGGCATTTCTGCCAGATCCACTGTCCACAGGGAAGCCCTTCTAGGACACCGTACTTTTTTCTCATCTTTCTCAATGATTCTGACCTTTCTCGATGATTCCTACAAACACATCCTCCTCCATTAGTGTCTCAGCCTCCCATGTTGCCTTTAGCTTTTGTTCCAGGTCTGATGAGGAAGACACCCAGACCCTCGGTACATCCCTGGTAACCAAATGGCAGGCATAGACATCCTCAGTCAGTTTGGAAGTGGAGAAGCCTTTGCCAGCCATGAAAAGCCACAATGGCATTGCCAGGATGTCCCCAGGGGACACTTAGAGGCCAGCTCGGTCCTCCTAACAGAAGGCATGCCTGTCTGTTCTACTCCCTGCTGCCTGTCCCCATGTCCTCAGCTCCTGCTCACATAAAGTTGCATGGATTTGAATTTTGAGTTTCATTGTTGTTTTGTCTGCCTTCTCCCATGAACTTTTAAACTTTTAGGGCTTTGGTAATGCTCTTGAAGCAATTTCATTAAAATAATAAAGTTACTGTCTTAAAATAAAATTAGTTATTATTCTAAATAAAATGTCCCTTCTGGATCTGTTTCTCATGCATCTCCTTCCTCACCATGTGTCAGATTCAGTTCAGCAACAATAACCACAGCATTTTTTGTTGTGGTTGTTGTTGTATCTGCATTAAAGTTCTGCTTTGCGCCAGGTCCTGCGTCTCATGTCGGTGTTATGAGAGATGATGAATTCTTGGTCCGCTCTGACCTCAAGGATACTCTAGTTCAGAGAATGAGGTGGGCACTGAAACCTGATTTAGATCCTTCCTTTTTCTCAGCCCTTGGAGATGGTGGGAAGGGCCTTGACCCATCTCCCATGCTGACCTTGGGAATGTGGGCAGCTTTGGCAAGCCTATCCTTCTGGAGACTGGGCCCCCAGGAGTGGGCGTGCTTCTGCTGTCACTAAGTAGAGATGACACGAGTGGGTGCAACTGACAGGTTTCTTCCCTTGGGAAGTGTGGGTGCTGCAACATTCTCTTTTCTTCCTCCCTTCCAGAGAATGCCAGTGAGGAGTGGGCGCTTCCAATCATGCCATCCAACCAGCCACCCTGAGTTCTCTAAGTCTTAAACATCTATGTCGGTGTGGGGTTGACAGGATCAGACAGCATGCTGCTTGCTCCCCTGTCTGTATTGGAAGGTGCTCGGAGAGTTGCCTGAACAGGATACTGAGATGATATAGATCTTCATATTAACAGAATGTCAAGGCTACTTCTGAGACCAGTGCTAGCACACGCTAAGAATATGGCTTTATGTTCCTGTACTTGAATGTTTCAGCTCAGATTTAATTTCCCTTAGTTTCCTCATGGAAAACTTCTTAGATTCCTCTTCTTAGTATTGTCAATGCCCTTAGAACTTTCTCTTATGACCTCCAGCTACCCCATACCTTCCTTTGCATTGCATTCTTTAAGCATATGGACATATGTTTAGTGTCTAGATTGGCCATTAGACTGTAGACTTTATTAGAAGATATAAATGACTAAGTCTTGTTCACCATTGCTCTTCCAGAGCCTTGTATATGGTATCTGGCCCAGCATGGTGTTTAATCTGTATCTGTGCAGTGGAAATGGAATTCAGTATTTTATTTGATGACTACAAAGATGTTTCTTTCTTTGGCTGCAGGAGTCATGCAAACTTCCCCTCCCAGGGATCAAATTCATGTCCCCTGCATTAGAAGTGACAAGTCCTAACCACTGGACCACGAAGGAAACCCTGCAAAGACCTTTAAGTAGTGAAAACCAGATCTTATTATCCAAATGTACAGATGAAAAAACGGGTTCTGAGCTGGTGAGATCAAGTCAAAGTGCTGGAACCTGTGTTTTCTAATTCTTAGCAATATTGTCCAAAACAAGCTTATGTGCAATCTTGGCAAAGAGGAGAGAAATGCTTGGGAGTCAATGTCTGTAGCATAAAGAGTTGCTGGTCCTTCAGGTTCATTTTAAGGCATACATTTAGGAAAACAAGTCATGCTTCCATAGGTTCTTGGAGAGAGTCTTGAGTACAGAGGCAAGAATATACAAGAATGAATGGCAATGCCTTGGTTTCCTTCCTGTACAATGAGAGTAAACGTGAGTTGTTCGCTCACTGTGCTGTTCTCAGGAGCAAATACATTATCGAAGATGTGAAATATGGGGCACCTTCTCTGAGTCAGATGATGGGGATTTATCCCTGTGACTTCCTCAGTTTTGGTACCTCTTCACTGTGGCTCTGGTAAATCCTTGGGGATTGGCTGAAAACTCAGTAGCAAATGTTTTAGAAAAGATGTTTTCTAAGACTTCTGCTCTTATAACATTATTTCCTTAGGAAAAATAATTCAAGAGCTCCAGTCTATGTGCCCCTCCCCAAGCCAGCATGTTCAATGCTAGGTCTCTGAAAATTCTAGTTCAATATGTTTATGGTGATCTGGTCCCGGGCTCTGAGCTTTTGAGTTTATTGAACAGAGGGTGAGAAAGTTGCCTTAGATTTGTCTTTAGTATTATCATGGCAATATATTTGTCAAGGAAAAAGTTGTCCTTCAGAAAGAGAAGTTGGAACTTGCATGCTGTACTAATGTCAATGCTAACTGGTACCAGATAACTGGTACCAGATAACTGGTACCAGTTCTGCAGCATGCAGAACCTCCCCTCCCAGGGATTGAATTCATGCCCCCTGCATTGGAAGTGGCAAGTCCTAACCACTAGACCACCAGGGAAGCCCGACAAAGACCTTTAAGTTATATAAAACAGATATACATATTAATACATAGTTGACATGGTCAGGAGGAGAAGGGGATGACAGAGGATGAGATGGTTGGATGGTTGGATGGCCACCAACTCTATGGACATGGGTTTGGGTAGACTCTGGGAGTTGGTGATGGACAGGGAGGCCTGGCGTGCTGCGGTTCTTGGGGTTGCAAGGAGACTGACACAACTGAGTGGCTGAACTGAATTGACATGGTACTTTCAGATGCCAACACCTCCAAGGGGACAGAAGACAGATCTACAACCAGGAAAATTTCCCTTTGGTAATGTGAAGTTTTTCCAGCAAAATTTCCTTTTGCATAACCAGGTCTTTTAACCAGCTTCTCACATTTAATGATGTGAAACAATTTGTCTCACTCTCAAAGTTTTTTTTCCCCCAAAGTTAATATCGGTGGCCCCATCTTGATGAGTAAGTGGTGCTGGAGAGAAAGATCTATGCTCATCAATGGTGGAAGAAAACCTTTTACTTTTAAAATGCATGAGATTCTCAATGAGGGGTCCATATTTAGAAATGTATCCTGTATTACTTAATACCAAGATCTGTTGTAAAAATAAATGATTTGTTTTTCAGAGACACATTGAAATGTGTAAGACTGACCTTTCCAACTGTGTGAAAAAGAGCATCCCAACTGGGATTCCTTCTAGGTCTAGGGGTCAAACTGAGGTTAGTACCACAGTCCTTGAAAGTCTGTGTGCCGTTCATCTGACTGCTGTTTCATTTGGAATCTATACTTATATAGAATGTTCATTGCAATACCCTCCCCCTGCCATTTCTCTCTCTCAAGAGCTCTTGGGACAGGCTTTCACAGCTCCATCTCATCCATTTTCTGATTGGAATTTGGTAATTTGTTTTTACTTCCTCTATTTGAGGCAAGAGATCTTTCTGTCTCTCGCACCTAGGGGATGTGTGACTAGTTTGTGCTTAGTTGCTCAGTGGTATCCAACTCTTTGTGACCCCATGGACTGTAGCCTGCCAGGCTCCTCTGTCCATGGAATTCTCCAGGCAAGAATACTCGAGTGGGTTGCCATGCCCTCCTCCAGGGGATCTTCCCAACCCAGGGATCAAGCCCAGGTCTCCCGCATTGCAGGCAGGTTCTTTACTGTCTGAGCCACCAGGGAATCTCCGTGACTAGCTTAAGAACAGCTTATTTGACTAAGAGCACAACTCACTGGGCTTAATAACTGGAAAGTTAGATCAATAGTAGCATCCAAATGCCCTGGCATGGATACCTCTGATCTAGGGACATGGGAACCATTCTATCAGTGAGCTTTCCTTCTAGAAAACCTTGCCGTCATCCTGTAATTAGTCTGATCATCTCAAACACTTCAGCAAAGGTCCTTCTGAGAACGCATAACAGAATTTTGGTAGGTTCCTAAAAACCAAGCAATTTATTCCTTGTACAACTAGTTCCAGTTCTTTATTCATACATATACATCAAATATTTGAGCATCTATTATGTACCAGAAGATACTGTTTTGACACTGAAAATACAGAGTTAAATAGAATTTTGGCTTCAAAACTACTTTGTGAAGGGAGACAAACATATATATAATTACCTAGAATAAGAAGCCTGGTGATCTCTATTTTTCTCTGTTTTCCTTTTCTTTCATTTCACATATGTCTTAGACTCAAATGCCCCAGTCTTCAATGATATAAAATATCAATGGCAATTTTTTGCCCAACCCTCCTCCCCAAAATGAGGGCAAAAGAGGGGGTGGAAGGACCACTGGACTAGGAGACATCAGGGATTATGTGCCGTGTCTGTCCTGCTCCTGCTTGGCGTGTGTGGGTCCACAGGGCCAGCCAGGTTTCCTGGGCTGTGAAATGAGGCTACCGGTATCTGCTCCTGCCGCTGAATCAAAAGAGACAGCTTTATGTGAACGAGTCTTAAAAAGCCTGCAACACAAGGCAAATTGTGGGGCGATGGTACAAAACAAGTCTGCAAAGCCACGTGGAGCTTCATGCAAACTGTGAACGGTGCTGAGCGAAGAGGCGGGCAGGCAATGGACACTGAGTCATCTACTCCTCTCTTGAAAAATACAGAGGCCACTGTAGGAAGCACACAAACCAGTAACGTTTTTCAAACCATGTAATGGGGTTCACAGGTTCTTTGGTGGCCTGCTTATGGAATGCTGGAGAACTCTTGAGCCCTGATTGAGAGCTGTCCGTCTAAGGCAGCATCTTTGGAACTCAGTGGGGATGACCAACTCAAAGAAGAAAAAGCCCCACAAGCCTAGAGGTCAGCGAGCACAGGGCCACGGGCCCCTTCTCCATCCTGCCCTGCTAAAGATGGCCCTGCATATTTACATCTTATCGTTTCTTCTAGTGAAACAAAAGAGCACCATCTGCGCAACCACATTCCGCTTCCAGGAAACTGAAATGAGAGCGGATGTTGTCTTTCGCTGCATGTTTTCATTTCGTCTTCTTCCTTTCATGCGTGACTCTATTTTTGTGATCACCCTCTTCAAAGAAAATATATACTTGGAGCTATTTTTTTTTCCCAAATGACTCCCCAAATTTTCCAAAGCCTGGGTCTTCTTTAGGTGCAAGGCACCTGTCTCCCAGAAGTGGAGAGGATTCCTGCGGCTTGTTACCAAAATTGGTTTCAAGTGGCCTTGTAGATACTTCTTGATACCCGGCCATGGCAGAGATAGCGCCTCATTCTACTCCAACCCCCGAATTGTCAGCCCCCAGTAAATACGGATTGAGATTTTATGACTAGAAGCAGATCAGGAAGCATTGTGAGTGAGGGGATCCCAGGAAATAATTCAATAGACCAAGGGAGACAGGGTATGGCCCAGAGGGGCCTTTCTGTGAAAAGTCTTATTCAACTGATCTTTATAACTCAGGCTTCAAGACTGAGAGTCCCCAACAAGGCAAATTATTCCCCCAAGGCCAGAACTCTGGTGGTCTGCCCAGTTTGAAAGCTCAGTCCTACCTGAAAGAACAAAAGATTAATTAATAAGTTTCAGGCTCAGGAATCAAATAGTTCGGAGTGCTAAAGGACATCTAAGAATTGCCTGAGAAAGATAGAAGCCATGGACAGAACTTGATGTCTGTCCTTCTGTTTACTTGTCTACATAGTGCCTTGGTTAATGCAGTCCTGTAGGCAATCACTTCACTGAGAACCTACTGACTTGTCTTCAAGGGTCAGTAATTTGTAAGGAGCTGGACAGGCCATGATTATGGGCAGAAAATCACACGTAGTTGGTTAATAGCAGTATTGAGTCCCTGGGGTGCATGTCGGGGAGGAGAGGTGAGGAATAGACCAAGCTGGTCTCGGGAGTGATTTCAAGGCTTTAATGCTTTAGTGAGAGAAGGGTCCAGGATTTCAGCTGGGAACTCACTACAATTCCTCCTAACCTCCAGACAGGGTAGCTGAGCTCAAACTCCAGAGTATGTCCAGGACAAAGTTGGATGTCCAAGGCAGGGGCCAAGAAGGTGGACGAAGAATTAGAGAATGCACGTCCCACCCTGGCAGGGTCAGGAGGGAAGGACTACATGGCTGGATAGGCAGACTGCAGAAAGATATTTTTCCAGTGAAAAATGAAGATGCTGAAGATCTAGGTACCGTTTACTAGCAGTGAAGCCTGGGGACACTCCCGAACTCCCCTGAGACTCACTTCCCTCTTTTATAGAAAGAAGATAAAGACAGTAGCAGTGCCCACTGTCTGCCACCAGCCCCTAGCCCCAGGCAACTATGAGGTTGCAGTGCGATAATGTAATTTGTATGAAACTGCTTTGTAAACCGTGGAGTGTTGGTGCAACTGCAGAGCCCGTTGTCCTGTATGCTGAGGAGCTGTTCTACAATTGCTGTGCACTCTGCAAGACCTCCAAGCTCAGAAAACCTACAGTCTCATTGGGAAAGGAAGAGGCATGAGCTAAGACTCTTAGGTAGAAAAGACTCTTCAGCGTCAGCTTCATCAGTGGCATTTTCACATCCTTCACCTTATTTAATTGTTGCAGTTTTAATGATCTTCCAAGGAGATCTCTAGCTTCTTCCTTTTGGAGGAACATAAATACTAATTGGTTAGAAGCAGGATGTGACCAAAGAATTTCTTGATTTCCTACCTGCATGGGCTGGGCAGTACTTCCCTGAACTACAAATCATAAGTGGACATCAGCTTTAAGTTCTGTTGGGGCTCCCAACCACACTGGTCATCTACTTGGGTGCATGCGTGCATGCTAAGTCACTTCAGTCCTGTCCAGCTCTTTGGGACCTCATGAACTGTAGCCTGCCTGACTCCTCTGTCCATGGAATTCTCCAGGCAAGAATACTGGAGTGGGTTACCATGACCTCTTCCAGGGGGTCTTTCTGACCCAGGGATTGAACTCATGTCTCTTATGTCTCCTGCAGTGGTAGGCAGGTTCTTTACCAGTAGCGCCACCTGGGAAGCCCCTTCAATTGGTAATCTATGGTACTCATGAAATTGTGTCTTTTCTCCATTTCCCATCACTAGAGTCCCCTAATCATGCTCACTTTCAGGTTGCCAAGACCCAGTCAAGATCAGTGGGATGGGTGATTTGTAATCGATCCACCAGGGGGAACATGCAGAGATTTCCTCCTTTTGAAGATGGAAAGATCTGTAATGTGTGGCTCCTGGGGTCATGGAGAACAGGAAGAGCATGACAAGGAGGTCATTACAAGCTCAATCAAGGAAAGGACTTCCCTCTAGAGCCACTTGTTGCTCAGGAAGGCTCCGGGGCAGGAGACATCCAAGCAAGCCTGGGAAACTCTTCCTCTTACATTTCAAGAGAGAGTCTCTGGAGCAGGTGAACATGTAGATATAAGAACCTACAATAAGGGATGGTATGGGGAGGGAGGAGGGAGGAGGGTTCAGGATGGATTTTCTTTTAAAAAAAAAAAAAAGAACCTACAATACACAGTGTTAATATGTGTGATCATAGCAAGAGCTACATAATAATTTCTTATTAATTGTAAAGACTTAGCCCTTCAGCAAGTGTTTTCACACATTCATACATAGCCTTAGAGCTCTTGTTAAATTACTTTTTATTGGAGTATAGTTTCTTTACAGTGTTGTTATTTTCTACTGTACAGCAAAGTGAATCAGCCATATGTGTGTATGTATGTATATATATATCCCCCTTCCTTTCAATCTTCCTTCCCATTCAGGTCAGGACAGTGTATTAAATGGAGTTCCTTATATTGTATAGTAGGTCCTCATTAGTTAACTATCTTATACATCATTCCGATGGTGTGTATATGTCAATCCCCATCTCCCAATTTATCTCACCCCATCCCCTTTCCCCTTGGTATCCATACATTTGTTTTCTGTGCCTCTATTTCAGCTTTGCAAATAGGTTCATCTGTACCATTTTCCTAGATTCCACCTATATGAGTTAATATCCAATATTTGTTTTTCCCTTTCTGACTCACTTCACTCTACATGAGCCCTGTGCCAAGTTCTAGAGAAACAGCAGCAGTCACTGCCCTTGACATGGAGGATCGAGGAGTCGAGGATCTAGGAGTTGAGGATGCAGCTTCCTGGCCCATACCTCCCGGCATCGTTGACATGTTCACACAGCAGGGAGAGATGCCAGCTGACTGACCTGGAGCAAAACTCTTAAACTCTAAGGTCCTGGGCAAGGAAGCTGAATCTTGAACTCCTGGGTCCTCAGTGTCAAAGGCAGTAACTGACACTGTCTCTCTAGCACTTGGTATAGGGGTTAAGGTTGTATCCCACTAAAAAAGTTTTGTTGAGAATGTTCTGATTGTAGACTCAAACCCATGTCTTCAAACCCTCTCACCAGTGACCCTTGTTCTATTCTTACAAGACAAAGTTGTCAAAGCATCACCAAAGAAGTTGCTCAAAAGTTCTCAGTTCAGTTCAGTCACTCAGTCGTGTCTGACTCTTTGTGACCCCATGGACTGCAGCACATCAGGCCTCCCTGTCCATCACCCAGAGTTTGCTCAAACTCATGTCCATTGAGTTGGTGATGCCATCCAACCATCTCATCCTCTGTCATCCCCTTCTCCTCCTCCCCTCAATCTCTCCCAGCATCAGGGTCTTTTCAAATGAGTCAGCCCTTTGTATTAGGTGGCCAAAGTGCTGGAGTTTCAGCTTCAACATCAGTCCTTCCAATGAACATCCAGGACTGATCTCCTTTAGGCAAGTTTTCTATCGACATTAATCGAAGCTCTATCTGTCCTTTCCTTCTCTTCTCTGCTCCTTCCTTCTTCCTTTTTCTCTGGGCTGTGTGTGCTCCAGAGAAGGCGATGGCACCCCACTCCAGTACTCTTGCCTGGAAAATCCCATGGACGGAGGAGCCTGGTAGGCTGCAGTCCATGGGGTCGCTAAGAGTCGGATACGACTGAGCGACTTCACATTCACTTTTCACTTTCCTGCATTAGAGAAGGAAATGGCAACCCACTCCAGTGTTCTTGCCTGGAGAATCCCAGGGACGGGGGAGCCTGGTGGGCTGCCATCTATGGGGTCGCACAGAGTCAGACACGACTGAAGCAACTTAGCAGCAGCAGCAGTGTGTGCTCAGTCACACAGTCATGTCTGATTCTTTGCAAGCACATGGATTGTAGCCCGCCAGGCTCCTCTGTCCACAGAATTTTCCAGGCAAGAATATCGTAGTGAATAGCCATTCCCTACAATAGGGGATTTTCCTGACCCAGGGATTGAACGTATGTCTCTTGTGACGCGGGTGACGCCTGTACCACTAGCGTCACCTAAGAAGCCCTCTTTTTCTCTACCTATCAATAACTACCAAACCCTTGGCTAAGCACCAGTAGTACAACATGAACAGAAGGACACAGTTGCTTGCCGTTATGACTCATTTGTTAAGAATTAGCATTAGTGGTTGACAAAATAAGGGGAGCTTGGTTCTCTGATTGTGAAAAATCAAGGCTGCAGGAACTCAGAAGTGTTAAGTCCAAAGGAGATAATATCAGAAAGAAGGTCAATTCTTGTAATAAGCAAATTTCATCTTCTGAAGGAATCCACCATAATATACTTCCAAGGTCAGCAAGAATTTCCAAGAAGATCCAACAGTGGACAGACCCTCAGGAAATACAGTTAAAAATGAAAGCTAAGCTGGAACGTGGGTCTTGCCCTTTAAATCATAGACCTTTAAAACACCTAAACCTTTAAAACAACCACTTATGCCTCCCAGCCTAGGAGGCTATTTTATTGACAATTGAAACTTCCCACCATCAGGTGCTGGGACCACTGATTAAGAAGGAAAATTCCCTGCCCTCACAGTTCCTGGAGGCTGTTACTGAGAACGAGACCACTGTGTTGGACTTCCCATCACAATGGATAAAGACAGAACTTTTGTTAGGGTGACAGGTTTTCATCTTAAGAAGGGCCTTTCACATATGCAATAAGGTCTTTCTTTATTGATTGGGAAGCCAAAGAAACATGTTGATGATCCAAGAACAGATGTGTTTGGTTTTAGCTTTCTTGATTTTCCCGGTTGTTCACTAAAAGTATCCAGGTGGACAAGCCACAGGATCTAAATTTCAGTCGCCAGTTTTCTTCTGAAAGAAAAGTGAAGGAGTTGATCTGTGATCTGTGATTTACGTAGCCGATCATAGCGACTGCTTTGGCTTGCTATGACTCAACTTCAAGGTGTGTGAAAATATATATATATTTTTGAAAAAAGAGAATGCTTTTACGGTAAAGGAGATGATGAAAAAAGAGTGAATTCTAAGGCAGAGTGACAAAGAATTGCTCTTCGCATTCTTTCAAATAATAATAATAATAGTGATGCTTACTGTCTGTTTCCGCTGTGCTCTGAAGGCTTCCCAAAGCCCTGAGACAGTACCTCACTCAGTCCTCACCGCATGCCCAGCACTCCAGCAGAGCTCCCACCTTGGTGGCCTCGGGAGCAGGAGCATTGACCAAGAATGCTGGGGTCTTCAGCTGTAGCGGAGATTTTGGACTTTGTACAGGGGGTCTTCCCAGGGAAAGCTTTAGCTCCTTCTTAATATTTTCATCAATGTTGTGTGAAAATTCATCCAGGGTGGCAGAGGGGAAGAGCAGGTGGCAGGAAACATATCTGGTTTTGTGACCACACGTGGCTTTAACCTTCATTCATCTTCCTATGCGATGGGAGGGGAACATCACAGACCCCCAGAGCATGTGCTTGGGGTCTGCAGGAAAAACTAGAAGAAATCTCCCAGGAGCCAGGCAACAGGCTTTCCTGGGGGCAGGTGGGAGCCCTGGACATGGCCACTGCTGCTGCTAAGTCACTTCAGTCATGACTGTGCGACCCCATAGACGGCAGCCCACCAGGCTCCCCTGTCCCTGGGATTCTCCAGGCAAGAACACTGGAGTGGGTTGCCATTTCCTTCTCCAATGCATGAAAGTGAAAAGTGAAAGTGAATTCGCTCAGTCGTATCCGACTCTTAGCGACCCCATGGACTTCAGCCTACCAGGCTCCTCTGTCCATGGGATTTTCCAGGCAAGAGTACTGGAGTGGGGTGCCATTGCCTTCTCCGGACATGGCCACAGAAGGCAGTGTTTTACTCTAAGGACAGACCTCAGGAAAGTTTTTTTGAATGAATATTTTCTAGGCAGCCATGCTTCCCAGGCCAGTGGAGAAGGCAAAAGGAAGTGTAATGAGAATTCATTAAATGTCAGCAAACAACTCTGCTTGTTTAGTCTATTTTCAAGGAGAGATTATTGGAAATTATCTCATAATTCCCTCTCCAGCAATTTATATTCATGTCCCATAAACAAAGCTCTTTGCAAAGGAATCATTGGTCACTCCTATCTTTAATCACCATGATATACAAGAGAATCAACATTGCTTGATATATTAGCTTATAGTGTAAGAAATAAACCCTTTTTTCATTTAATTTTTGTTTTATTATGGTATTTTGGGACTTCCCTGTTTTCTCAGTGGTAAAGAATCCACCTGCCATGCAGGAGACTGCCTGCAATGCAGGAGAGCTAGGTTCGATCTCTGGGTCAGGAAGGTCCCCTGAAGAAGGAAATGGCAACCTACTCCAGTGTTCTTGCCTGGAAAACCCATGGACAGAGGAGCTTGGCAGCCTACAGACATGGGATCGCAAGAGTTGGACATGACTTAGTGGCTAAACCACCACCACCATAGTTAATTAACCATGTTGTGTTAATTTCACTGCACAGCTGAGTGATTCAATTATACATACACATACATCCACTCTTTTTCAGATTCTTTTCCCACAGAGGTTATTACAAAATCTGCCGAGTTCCCTGTGCTATACAGTAGGTCCCTGTTGATTATCTGTTGTATATATAATAATGTGTATATGTTAAACCCAGACTCCTAATTTATTTCACCCTGACCTCATTACCCCCTCCCCAAGCAAGTCAGAGAAAGACAAATACATGATGTCACTTATTTGTGGAATTTAAAATCACCTAAATAAATGTATTTGCAAAAGAGAAAGAGACTCAAATAAATAGACTTTTGATTACCAAGCTCTCTGGTACCAGACTATAATCAATGAAGCCTCCATTCTGTCTTATAGGATTTCCTTGCCATTCAAAATTAAATCACCACTATGTGGAGACATTCAGCTTTTGTTCTGTTGTTGTTTTCTTGCTTTTGGTCACACCAAGATGAGATTTCACCAATTGGAAGCGGGCTCTTCATCTTATGATTGGATTTTTCTGTGGCATTATAGGTATCCTCTCATAGGGTCTAGACGTCGTTCTTCCCTGAAATCATGAAGTACATGGAAATATAAGAGAACGAGATTCTGAACAGGACTGCTGATGAACGGTTCAAGATTTATAGTGAAATGATGCCAACTCCAAGCCATCCTTTTGATTTCGAGGAAATGAGTCTACTGAGTCTCCCCACCTTTCTGGACCCAGGTGGAGAAAGGACATGCTTTAAAACGCTCCAGAACTGTTTTTTCTCTCCCTTCTAGAGAGCATCAATAAGTTGTTGTATTCATTTTTTTTTTATAGCTGTCCATTTGAATACAAAGTGTCCTGTGCAGCCACATAGGATAAAAATTCAGAAATGCCCAGGAGGAAATCTCCAAGCATGTGACAACACAGCAAATGCCAGGAACAAGTCAGAACAAATTTCAAAAGGCTCTCACTCAACACTTTTGCAGTTGACCTGAAATCTCAGTTTGATTCTCTCTCTGTCATGTATGTGTATGATGGATGCATACATATACATCAATAGTCTATGTTTTACATATATATACATATATATGCATATGTATTTATATGGGCTTCCCTGGTGACTCAGACAGTAAAGAATCTGCCTATAATGCAGGAGATCCAGGTTCTATCCCCAGGTTTGGGAAGATCCCCTGAGGAGGAAATGGCAATGCACTCCAGAATGCTTGCCTGGAGAATTCCATGGACAGAGGAGACTGGAGGGCTACATACAGTCCATGGTCGCAAAGAGTTGGACACGACTGAGCAGCTAACACTGATGAGATATATCATCTTTAATTCTTAGAGTTCACAGAAACTTATACCACGTAAGTAGTGAGCACACACGTGCACGCAAACACACGCGCACACATACTTTTTCAGCGCAGGGTTCCATGAACTCAAAGAATTAAAGATGAAGTGACATTTCACTCATTACAAGGGAAGTCCCCTATCTGCTTATGCAATAAAGGGGAAACATGCCTTTAAGTTGCCTTTATTTATTTATTTTTTATTAACCTGATTTGAATTCGAGCACATAAACTGAAGCTCAGCTCTTTGATTATATGGAAGTCAACCAAAGCTGGCTGCAAACTGCTGTGAAGGAGGCATTTCAGTCCCAGCCCAGCGCGTCCTGTGATGCAATACCTCCTTGAATGAAGCTTTGAAGTGCATTTCTCTCTCGACTCCCCATCAGGGTGTCCGGGTCGAGGCGGGTGACCACTCCCTGAACCAGTTATCTGCTACAGCAAGGCCCCTGCTAAAACTGCTAGGGTTCAAATCCTGACCTGTGCCCCTTCATGAAGATCCTGGGGTATGTTTCAATCCTTTCTGTGTCTCAGGGTCCTCGTTTAGATGTCAGAACAAGTCCAAGGTCATGGGGATGAAGCCCGGTGATGTACAGGAAATGGGCTCATTAGGAAACCACCCACTGTTCCTTTCCTCGAGGTTTCATTCTTGTGGCAGTTGGGACAAACGTTTAGCGGCCTGATCCAGCTAAAATGTGAGTTACCTACTTTTGAGCAGTTCAAGCGGCACCTCCTCCAGGCAGGCACCCCAGACTCTCTCAGAGGGAAAGGATCTGCTCTGCTTCCTTTGATCACAGCGAAGATTGTTGCAGCTCTTACCCCCACCTGCCTTTGGTCCCCGAGAATGCAGACTCCGCCCACGTCCCCGTGGCCCCCTGGCACACTGCCAGGTACACGGCAGTGCCACTCTTGGGCATCAAGTCCAGGAGGTAAACACAGTAAAGCCTGCTTGGGTCTGATGCTCCATTGACTAAAGTCCCAGAGATGCAAGTGAACAGCACAATTCCTCAGCCTGTTTACTTGCCTGTTTGTTCTCAGAACTGATTTCCTGCTGGGGATACAGTTCACACAGGAACAATCCATGACCAGGGCTGAGCAGAACATTTGTCTCCTGGACCTGGGACTTTCTGAGGCTGTTTCTAATAGATGGCTACTTAATCTGCCATTGGCATCAAACAATACAAATAAGCAACATAGGCCTGGTGCTCTTCCAGTTAGATGGTTTTTATTAAAAAAAAAAAAAAAAAAGGAGTAGAAAAAAAAAAAAGGAAAAGGGAAAAGAAAATAAATTGTCACCTGCCATGAATAGCATAAAAAGAAATATTGGTGGGGGGCAGTGGTGGGAATCCTCAAATAACAACCCCCCAAAGAAATTTCAGCTTCCAGTATGGACATGATTTAAATTTTCATGAACAAATCAGCTGGTTTGCACAAAGGCAGGAGCGATGAAATAAAGTAATAAATCATGGCGGGGGGACCATGACCCACCAGGGTCCCCTGGAGGACCCCTCTGACCAGGCTCTGGCGCCTGCTCCTTGTTGTGGAGAGCGCTTCCTGCACTGGGCTAATTATCTTTTAAAATTCATATCTGGAGCCATGGGCTGCCTCTTGGGATTAAGCACAGGATGCTTTGCAAATTGAAAATAAGATAGCTGTTAGGAATATATACTTGCCTCTATGATTACCATGGCAAACAAAGGCAAAACATTAATTTACATCTATTATAATAGAGAAACAAAGCCGGCGATACTCCTCACATCTCAGGCAAGAGATGAGTTGGCAAAGGTGATGTTCCTGAAAGATGATGAGATGGGGGATGGGCTACAGAGGTGAGGGCTGGTGTCATGACCATCTGCTCCTCTCTAAGTCATCCTGTGCCCCCACCCCACTCACCTTATAAATAAGGAGACAGGTGTAGGAATGGGAGAGACAGGGCAACCATAGAGGACAGGGCAACTGTTTGGGAATGGTAGAATGGGTAGCTTCTGAATCCACCCTTGAATTTCTAATAAGATGGTGGCTATTGGCTTTTGTTTTTTTAATTAAAAGTTTGTTAGGAACACATCAAAGTTCCTCAAATAATGTGTTTCATTACAAACTGGAGACTTGTTCCTAAACTCTATTGGACAGAGGACAAAAAAGAGGGTCAAAGAAGCTAATAAACACATGTGGTCATTTTTCCGTGCTTACCACTGAAAGTTACCTGCCATGTTGGGCACTACTAGTATATTTCCCTTTTAATGAATGAAGACATTGACATGTGCAAGGCTAAGACAGTGGCCTGAGGCCCATACAGCTCCCAGTGTGTACCTGGGCCACTTCAGCCTGGATGCAGGGTGCTTGGGGCCCCAGTGCCAGGCTTATGCCCTTCTCCTGGGAAGGTCTTCCCATACTCTCAACCTGGGTGCTCCTTGTCAAGTTCAAGTCATCTTGTCTCAGAATCTTCCCAGCCAACCGAGAGATGCTATCTGCCCTCACCCAGTCTGCCGTTTCACTCCTCATCAAACCCCCTTGTGATGTGGGGCATCATTGGAGCTGGGAGCCCCAGGAGGGCCAAGACCTCCTCTTTCTATCAGAGGCTCCACACCCACCCTGGGTTTGAGACTGCAGCAAGAGTTCATTTCTACCTTTACCCTCTCCACGGAAGCTTTTCTGTTCATTGGCCTGTTGTTCCTTTAGTGCATCATCCCACTTGCACACATTTATCACATTTATCATCCTGGGTCCTACTAGGGCCAGATGCTGGCTTTCCAAACATGCCCTGTTGATCTGAGGATGCTGAGTTCATTCTTCCTGAGAGCATGCCTTAGACATGGTCCCAGTGGTTGAGTAGGATGGGGAGGAGGAAGCTGGGCCAACGTCAAGATATTTACAAGGATTTTGGACTCTGACTTAAGGCAGGTCTTGCAATGTGGTGCCTCGCTGACTACCGGAGATGGAGAGTCCAGATACAGTAGGTGAGGGTGGGTAGACACTACAAGGCGAAGATTTTGAAATCTTGGGGGTACACTATTGTTTGATGCTTTCTATTAAAAAGTAAAATCATTTGATGTTCCTGAAGTTCATGATGAAGATATGCACAACTTTTTTTCTTCCTGGGCAAGGATCCTCTGGAAGAGTCATGTTGATAGGTCAGCAGACTGCATGGTTTTAGCTGTCACATATGTAATCTCAGGTCACCACCTCATATTGGATCCTATTGGGGAGGCTACCCCGCTGGTGACCTCCAAGCTACCCAGAGGACATTGGGCTTAGAAGGAGCAAAGCCTGGAGTCTGATCTGAACGATGTTGGTCTCTCATGGTAATTTGTTACAATGGGACTTGTGAGGACTTGTAAGAGGTCCTTGAAGGACCTTTCTGACCCTCTGTTTCCCCTTCTGTCCTATGGGGCATGGAGGCCAGTTTCCTATTCATCCCATGGCTCTATGGCTCAGTTAAGGTTGTGGCTTTGGGTAGTGAAATGACTTCCTAACAGAGGCAGGAAGGAGGAGGAGGGGAGGGCACCAGAGAGAAGAAGAGGAGGTGGAGAGATGACAGGGGCAGGTGCAGAAGGGTCTAGAACAGCAAGGCCCCTTTCCTCAGGTCTGGGACGTTTGAGGGTTTTATCTGGCAGACATGTATACAGCATTTACAAATTGGAAATAACTCTGTAAACTCAGATAAGATTGTCCCAGTAATACTGTAGCCAGAAACAGCTCACTGGGGCTCCCTTTCAATTAACCATTTAGATCACAGCCCATACAAACCCTACCCGCTGTTGCCTCATAATAAAAAAGCAAGTTAGACCAGAGTCGAGGAGTTTTGATTCATGCTGCTGGGTGGGGAAGATCCACCTTTCTCTTGGAGTCTATAGTCTGATGTAGCTTTTTGAAAAAACATTCCTTCAGCGACTGGGAGAGACATCTCCCCCAACCCCCTTCCTTCTGAGCTGAATGGTGATTCATTATAGATAACCCCTTCTGATTAATTTTGTTTTGACTTTAACTTTGACACTAAAAAAAAAGCTGTAATCGGTAAAATTCTCCCCTCTAACATTCACCACTCAGCTATTTTTAGCTGGCTTTGGTGTTGAGGGAAAAAAAAAATCTAAATTTAGAAAGAAATTAAATTGTTGATTGTCATCGAAAGTCCTGGCTGTCAGATTAGAAAGTCATCGTGTTAGACCCTCTGTGATGAATAATAAATCAGCGATTTCCTTGAAATTCTTGTTTGAGCTCTTTTCCTTCTGTCAATTGGAAGCATCAGAAGATGTGTTGGTGAGGCAGACACAAGCTGGTTCATCGACACAAAGCTTCTCAGATATGTAGCTACGGATCTGTCAGAGTTCTGTACAGCCTGGCCTCCGGGGAGGGACTGGTCCATCATCCCCGTACCTGGACCAATAGGCACATCCCCATCCAGTGGCACAAAGAGGGGCAGACAAGTCTGATTTGAATCTGGTTCCAACCGGTGCTGGGATCCAACTAAGTTCCCTTGCCTGCGGACCTCAGTTTTCACATCTGGAAAATGGTTAGAATACTACACCTTATATAGAGAGGACAAAGGATTAGGGATGCTGTATGGAAACTGTGAGCACAGCATGCTAACTATGTAGGTGTCCAAGATCCACAGCAGCTATCAGAATTACAATAATTACTGGGAGTGCTGTAGACAGCTTCAGTAACGGGATACTACAGACTCCGAAGGGAACCCATAGGGAAATCTGAAAGTGACTTTCAAGTGTGTTCTGTCCAGTTTGGATAAAAGGTCATGAATAGCAGTCTGAGGTCAAGCTTTCCCTCCCTTTCATGACAGGAGGCAAGGCTCCCTTCTAAAAGCTCTCAAACCTCCTCATTGCAGCTAAAACTCACAATGAAACATGCAACTGAAACCCTTCAAGCAACAATTTAATGACTGAACTTAGACTAAGTGTGACCTTTGGCCATTTAAAATTAGGCAGATTTTTCCCCTGAGTCTCTGCACATCATTCTTTTCCTGCCTCTGTGCTCTGACCCGCCTGGTGATTTCTCTCTTCCCTAAATCCTGTGGGGTCATGGTGCCTGGACAAACTTCTGAGTAAATTGTTTGCTGTTGTTGTTGTTCAGTCACTAAGTTGTGTCCAGTTCTCTACAACTCCATGGGCTGCAGCACACCAGGCTTCCCTGTCCTTCACTACTTGCCAGAGTTTGCTCAAATCCGTGGCCAATGAGTCTGTGATGCCATCCAATCATCTCATTCTCTGTTACACCCTTCTCCTCCTGCCCTCATCTTTCCCAGCGTCAGGGTCTTTGCCAATGAGTTGGCTCTTCACATCAGGTGGCCAAAGTATTGGAGCTTTCACCTCTGGCATCAGTCCTTCCAGTGAATATTCAGGGTTGATTTTCTTTAGGATTGACTAAGAGATCAAAGCAGTCAATCCTAAAGGAAATCAGCCCTGAGTATGGATCCTGAATTGGTGGAAGAAACAAAGAATAGGAGGAAAAGGGAAGGAAGAAGGGAGGGAGTGAAAAGGAAGAGAGAGAAGAGAGGTGGGTAATAAATCTTTATAGTAGGAGGCATTTTACCGATGTAGAGTGCTATTTTGCAGTTTCTGATTCACAGAAAACAGGACTTGTACTGCTCCACACATAGTAGTGCTATGAATATAGAAAATATCTAATACCAGTGATTCATTCAAAAGAAAGTGAAGTCGCTCAGTCATGTCTGACTCTTTGCGACCCCATGGCCTACCAGGCTCCTCTGTCCATGGAATTTTCCAGGCAAGAGTACTGGAATGGGTAGCCATTTCCTTCTCCAGGGGATCTTCCCCACCCAGGGATTGAACCCAGGTCTCCTGCACTGCAGGCAGACGCTTTACCATCTGAGCCACCAGGGTTCAAAGGGAATGTGAAACTTAAATTTGGATAACAATAGTAATTTTTATCATTACCAGCAGCCTTTATTCTGCTTAACACATGGTCTATGTTATCTCATCTCTTTTCCTCATATTCCAAGGACTCCTTGAAAGTGAAAATGTTAGTTGATCAGTCGTGTCCGACTCTTTGCAACCCCATGGACTATAAGCCTGCCAGATTCCTCTGACAGTGGGATTCTCCAGGCAAGAATACTGGATTAGGTAACCATTCCCTTCTCCAGGGGATCTTCCTGACCCTAAGATCAAACCCAGGTTTCCTGCATTGCAGGCAGTTTCTTTACCAACTGAGCCACCAGGGAAGACAACGTTTAATAAATAACTGGAAGACCTAGGAGTCGTCAGTCTCAGCTTGCCTTCTGCTCTGCCATCTACTGTACCTCCTGTCTTTGGTTCTGAAAATCATGAGTTCATTAACATTCAGACAGGGACCTCTGCTTTTGCAGGACAACATCAAATGAATCCACCCAAGAACCCTGGTGTGGGACAGACCTTGGCCATCTTAGTCCTCTTTAGCTCTGAGATCTCTGAGGCTCATCTTCTCCAGGCAAGGGTCCTGCAGAACTAGCTTGGAAGACCCTTATCATATCCAAAAGGGCTTCCCTGGTGGCTCAGATGGAATGGCAACCCACCCCAGTATTCTTGCCTGGAGAACTATATAGACAGAGGAGCCTGGTGGGCTACAGTCCATGGGGTCACAAAGAGTCAGACACAACTGAGAGACTAACACTTTCACTTCCATCACGTCCAATCATCTTCCAAAGATACCGACTCTGGACTGAGAAGATGTGTCTGGTCTAGGGTCACTCGTCCAAATAGGGGTAAGACTCAGGTTAGAAAACACATTTTTCAGAATCTCTCTGTAGGACTCTTTTATCAGGTTACTTCCTCTTGGTTATTACAGAGGGAGTTTGAGGTAGATCTCTCTAGAATGAGATCCTTCTCTTGAAATGTCTGGATGTGGATGCTTCCTTCTTTGTAGGGGACTTCATAGTATATAAATCTAGGCTAACTGGAACTGGGGTAAACAGAAGAATGAGTTTAATGAAAAGCTTACAATAACCTTCAGACTTCTTTCCTTCTCTCAAGAGGAGGAAGTCATACAGAGCAGGGTCCTCAGAGCCTGGCATTTCTAAAGCCAGGGAGCTGCCAGCCATCAGCCCCATGTTTCCAGTTGTCTGGGCCGGGTCTGCAGTGCCGCAAGTTTGGGATATAGGAGGCATTCACTCAGCATCTGAAGAACTTGAGAAATGTACCTTGGCATGAGTGAGATTGTATATATACATTCTATATGTATATGTACATATATGTATAAATATATGTGGATATGCATACATATATAAATATATACCTATATATGTGGGTATACTTGTGTACATGTACATAAATACACACACATGTATATGTGTGTGTGTGTATACATGTATATCCACATGTATATCCATGTATATATCCACATGTATATCCACAAATAAATATTATATATAATATTTATTTATTTGGCTGTGTCGAGTCATTTGCGGCACACAGGATCTTTGCAGCATCATGTGGGATCTTTGGTTGGGGTTCATGGGCTCTCTAGTTGTGGCTTAGTTGTGAACTCTTAATCACTGGGCCACAAAATTCCAGAGACAGGGAACCCTGGCAGGATACAGTCCTCTGGGGTTGCAAAGAGTCAGACACAACTGACTACACGCATGGACACTTGAGGGAAGTCCAGCAAGATTGTATGTTGTCCATGATTTACTTCTTGGTTCTGTGACACATGGTGAGTTTCACATATTTGGAATGAAAACTTTGTCTCCTTTTTAATTTTAGGATGAATTGTTTTTCTCAAGATACGGGCAAGCACAGAATATGAATATTTATCATCAGCTCAGTATCATCCCTTCCATTAACCACTCTCTCTTCACCTGAATAATGTCCAAAACACTGGTCCCCTATATATATTTAGACAGATTTGTATCAACATTGCATTGTTACACTTGAGTTCCCCCTTTTTTTTAATTATGTAAAAAAAAATCACATTAAGCCGAATCTAATTACTGCAATGTATATTAGAAGCAGGGCACCATCAAAATTTTATTTAAATTAATCAGGTTTTGATTTAAGATATTAAATTCAAATTAATCATGTAAAAATGGAAATGATCCTTGACGTGCTTCCAGCTGTGACTTCAGTCTGTTTTCTCGTGAGTCACTTTGGGGATGTCTTGGGGGGAACATTACAAAAATTCACGCCGGTGCTATTTCAATTAGAGTTATTTAGCAGGACAGATGTAAAGAATATGGTATAATTAAGAAGGAGCTGATGATGTGGCTACAGATTTTTAGGATTAAACGAGGGGAAAAAAAAAATACAAGAACTAAAGTGAAAATTTGACTAGTGGCCATGATGCCCAAATGTGAGTGCAGAGAGGTGACACATTCATTAAAGACGGAAAGAAGATTTGCAGAAATGCGCGACGTTTTCTCTGCAGCCATCTGCAAGACTCCTACTTTGGTTTCAACTTTGAAGTTTCATTAACAAGCCGGTACTAACTGATACGGCAATTCTTATCATTCCTGAAATGATCTTTCCCCATGGCAGTCATAGCCGTCGACTAATTTGATTCCAGGCCCATCAGAAAGCTATGAGAGTTAAAACAATACTTCAAGACCCATTTTTAAAATCAATTTGCATATATTGGCATATATAACACCGCATATATAGATCCATTTATTATTTATACTCACACACACACACACTGGGTGTGATTATATCAATAAATTCTTTAAAGAATGTTAATTCTCTCCTATTTATAATAAATATGACAGATTAGAGTGTTTGTAATACAGCGACTCATTTTTCATAGCACTTAGATGGAGTGGGTGATAGTCCTTTATTCACGGGTGATGAGATGGGCTTATAAAGGTTATGTAATTTGCCCAAAGCCTCATATCTAATTAGACACTCTCGGCCTGCCCACAGAAGTATCTTGTTCTCCACACCCTCACCTCTGTATGAAGTTGGTTTTTGAGGCTTCAGAAAATCCCAAGAGTCAGAATATGATCTTAAGGGCCCGTTTAGGGCATAACTGGTCAGAACAGAAATCCTGGCGCTGTGATTGCTGTGCCGGGGCCCCTTGTTTGTCTCCGGCTATTTGGCTGAACCTCAGGGAGGCACTGGGGTGGGGGCTTTCCTACCAGAGGATGTGAGTCAGCCTGGGTTTCAGAGCCTCGAGTGATCACTATTTCCATGTAAAGAGTGGTGCATATCCTTTCCTCCATCCACTCTGACAAACACCGCTGTTCCCACGGGCATTGGCTGGCCCCTCTGTCCTGCTCTGATGCTCTCTCCAAGGCAGAACCTCTTCCCACCCGGGTCCTTGGAGTCTTGAGAACCTCGGCTCCTTCTCTCCGGATCTCAGGCCGGATCCTGATGTCATGAGTTACACGTGCATCCCTGGAATGTGAGGGTTTCGAGGGAAGGAACCTGGGCTGGTTTCTTATAAATAAATTCAACTCAGCAAGAGTCAAGGCCTCTTGCTGGTCTTTGGCTTTTCATACAAGCAAGGGGCTGGAACCCCAGTAGGTAGCAGGGAAATGTTTGGAGAAAGGGAGGGAGGGAGAGAGAGAAAGGAGCAGAAAACATGAGTGAATGAACGCTTCCATCCCTGAGTGAAGTGACAGCTCTTTGTGAAGGAGGATGGGGAGGCAGGTGGGAGCCTCTTCCCTCCTCCACCTCAACCCTCCCCAACAAGTGACTATCCAATCAGGGCAGGGGTCCCACCCCTCAGACATCAACTTTAGGTTTATCTCACGTGTCTGGGCCGACGGCAGAGTTGTAGAAAGCAGGTGATTCATTGACGGGCTCTGCTTCCCACTCATAGGATATAAATATATGTAATTACTCTTTCAAAATCACGTTTCACTCTTTAAAAAGGAATCAGGTGGGCGGTTTAAATAATAACTTTTTTTTTCTCGGTGGAAAAGTGGTCTTTTGTCAGTTAAATGAAGTTGCTGATTTCTCAGAAATCCGATCAATCCAATAAAAGGAACTTTTCAAATACAAGGATAACATTTTTTTTTTCTGGTCTTCTTTGTTTGGACTTTCCCATCTCATTTGTATCCAGTGCCATCCAACGTGGTGAATGGTCAGGCTTTGGATGGAGACCTCACTGATTACAAGCCCTGGATGAGGTGCTCAGCCTCTCTGAGCCTCAGTCTCCCTAGTTCTAAGTCCCTGCTTGTTTTGTGATAAAGAACCTGCCTCCCAATGCAGGAGAAGTAAGAGACGAGGGTTAGATCTCTGGGTGGAGAAGGTGCCCTGGAGAAGGGAATGGCTACCCACTTCAGTATTCTCGCCTGGAGAATTCTGTGGACAGAGGAACCTGATGGGCTAGAGTCCACGGGATTGCAAAGAGGCAGACACAAGTGACTGACACTTTTACTTCCAACCCCTCCTTAGGCTGCTCCTCGTAGAAGGCGGAGCCTGGATTTCCACGGTTGTCACTTACCGTGCAGGTTGGGATAGTTACTAAGTCTTAGCAGGTAAGGCGTCACTAGCTGGCTGGGGCTTAGACAACTTTTTCTAAATTCTCCAGCTCTAGAAAGGTATTGTGGGAAGCGGTTTGTGCTTTGCGGACTTGAGATAGGATCCTCTTTTGTAACTTAAAGTTTTGATGACGTTGCGCAAACACTCCATTTTCTGATTCAGTTTCGTTTTTTGTGAAATGGAGTGGATGACCTCTATGTAGAAGAGTGCAGTGATTAACTGAGAAAACATTTGGCTTCTCTGACTCTATATTCTAGCTTCATCTCTCCTACATCCTCCTAGAGAAGGGAAAGAGTGAAAGTGATTTTGGTCACTTGGTCATGTCCAACTCCTTGTGACCCCATGGACTGTAGCCCACTGGACTTCTCTGTCCATGGGATTCTTCAGGCAAGAATACTGGAGTGTATTGCCATTCCCTTTTCCACAGGATCCTCCTGACCCAGGGATCGAACCCGTGTCTCCTGCCTTGTAGGCAATTCTTTACCATCTGAACCACCAGGGAAGCCCCATATCCTCCTTGATTGTCCTTAAATATGCCAAGAAGGCTTCTGTCCCAGGGTCTTTACACTCTCTGTTCTGTCTGCCCCTGGGCTGCTCTTCCCAGTTAGCAAGACTTTTTTTTTCTTTGGTCACTTCACTCGTATGACCTCAGTGTCCCTTTGTCAAAGACCCCTTCCCTGATCATCCTCTCCTGCCTCCAGCATTTTCTATCCTATTATCCACCTTTAGTTTTCCTCATAGCACTTATCACCCTCTGAAATTCTTTGCTTTATCTCTATATTTCCCTCTTGCCCACCACCCCCAACATTAGATCAAGGACTTTCTCTCCTGTTCCCTACTGTATCCTCAGGATCTAAAATGTACCAGGTAAGCAGCTGGCTTGACTGAATACCTATGTCTGAAATAAAGCGGAAAATTCAGCCAGGAAAGGCAAGCTCTCCTGCATTTTATGAATTATCTTCTTCGGGGAGCTAACCCTGGGTTCAGTGGAGAAGAGCCAGGACGCTTGGCTGTCCCATCCACGAAGCTTTGTGCTCAGAGGGTTGCTTGTGCTCGGTGCCGAGAGCACTCCTGCAGTAACCGTCCACAGAGAGACAAGAGAAACACCTGGAGAGAGAAGGAGAGGAGCTGAATCATAATCTAACTGTCAGAGCAGAAGTGGGGAGGCTGAATATGGGAGAACTGCCGCCCACCCCCGCACTGTCCTTCCTACCAGTGTCCCTGTCTGTCTGTCCAGAGAGCCTGTTTCACACCTGATCCCAGGGAGAGTCTTGCATCATCGCCCTTGTCGCTTGGGAAGCCAAACTCTGTCCTATTTATTCAGCTCTCCAGGTCAGGGCTGCGCTCCTCCCTGAGTGCCCCCGAGAGGCTGGGAGTCCTGGCAGCACCAGGTCAGGGGCAGCTAATTAATACTGAAGAGGTCTTGGTGGCTCCTGCTAATTGCTGCGGACTCTGCAGGTCTCGGCGTGTCATTATCGCCCCTGCCCAAGTTCCCTGGGGCCACATCTGACTTCAGGCTGAGGGCAGTGATCTCCGAAGAGGTGAAAGTTTCACTACATCTTTGCATCAGGCCTGAAAGTCACTTACTCAGAGCAGATGAAAATGGGGACCCAGTTGAGCATGCCCCCAGAGGCCATGCCTATGTGGTCCTTTCACACATCAGCCACATCAACCTCCCAGCAGTCCTGCAAGGGAGATGCTTTGTTATCTCTTTCTGTCCTGAAGATGGGGAAACTGAGGCTCCCATGGTTTCCACCTTCTGAGAATGCTGCAGGCCTCACCTGCATCAAGCTGACTCGAGGGCAAAGTTGATCTGATCTCCAATGCCTACAGCTGCCACCACCCTACGCTGTGTGCAGAGTCCAACTCTGAAGAGAGACAGTAGATGTGATTCACGGGCACGCCATCTTTGTTCGGAAACTAGTGGGGCCAGATGCCCTTCAGAAATCAGAATTTGGCCCTTTATAGAATGCTACTGTGTGTCACAATTGTATACTATACAACAGCACCCCCACACACACCCTGCCTCCAAGAAGACTCTGGGGCAGCACCTCGTGGGATAGCATGCATTCAGATTTCTGCAGCAAAATGTATGAATATCCATACTGTGTGGGGAAAAAGGACTATAAATAGCCTTTACCCGTCCCATCAGTTCAAGTCCGGTTTTGCCACCAGATCAACAAGGAAAATGACTTTGGTTTGCAAAGCTTTTTTGAAACTGAGACTCTAAGATTATGGACTGGTACAAGCTAAAAGATAGGGGATGCTCTCTCTTTTCTCCATGTGACAGATGGCACGTATGGCAGCCCAAGGATCATGCACAGTTTCAGTTTATAAACTTGATGTCATTCGCAAGCAGAGCACACGTGCAAAGCAGAGAAGGTTCTTTAGCAGAGCAGTGGACGGCAGAGTGTCGCAGCCTGACCGCGACAGCCCAGGGTCTGAGGCTCGGTAAACATTCTGCAGACAGTGCTTGTGACTGTCATCACCCGGAAGAGCCTGGTGTCAGTCAGATCAAACTTCTATTAAATAAACAGACACATGGACCAGGGCATTCAGAACACGGTCATTCCTTCCTCCAAGCTTTTCTCCATCCACGTTGGGTGACACTCTGCGTTTAACTTGGAGCAGTTTGCAGATGTCCCCCTGGCCGATCAAAGCTCAGGCATCACCCTTGTTACAAAGGGCGGCGTGAGGCTGCAATCATGAGGAGGTGGTGTTTTTTCTAAGACTTTAATTCAGAGCATCCTTTCCAAAATCCGGAAGACTCTTTCAACCTACTCCAGGCAGCTTACAAGAAAGAAACAGGCTCATCTACGTTTAAACTAGTAATCTGACCGCAGGCCTGCGCTCGCGTGGGAGACGGGCTATTTTGTTAAGCCCCTGAGAAACTTTTCCTTCCTCCCATCTGATAGGGTTGTTACTTCCTTTACAGTATGAAGAGCAGAGATGCAGCTCCCATCCCCCACCCCCCGACCCCTCTGCCACGTGGTGAAGGCCGAGAGCAGAAAAATAGGCCAGGTTTTCACACAGACACACGGAGGCTGTGATTACGTAACTAGGCAGGGTACTTGCCAGTTCAGGCTCAGGGGTGGGTGGGGAGGAAGGCAATCCTGGGGCTTCCTGCAGAGCGAGCGCCTGGGTAGCTGTCCTTGAGATGGGCTGAGTGGGGAGGCTCACTATGGAACCCCAGCTCATAAAAAAATTTGCTGCCTGTTTTCTCATCCGTGAAGTGGGCTTCCTTTGGCCAGTTCGCAGGGCCTGGAGGACAGAAGGATCTTAAGCCTATAGCAACTCACCTAATGAACTAACCCTCATTGTTCATGATTTTGCAAACATCTTATTCAGTCCTCACTATGGCATTGATTATTTTTATCTCCATTTACCAACAGGAAGACTAAGACACAATATCAAGTGACTGGCTCGAGATCATAGAGATGTTGGTGGACCTGAGAGCACGTCTCAGGGCTGTCTAACTCTATACTGTATTAAATTCACTCAACTAGGTCAGTTTTGAAACTAAAGTAACAACTATGAAGCAAATCTCTGATAGCCTGTACTAACAGCAAGAAAAGCATTATTCTTCCAATCAAAGCATCCCGCTTCACAAAGACTAAGATGAGTAAATATTCCAAGTTCTCAGTTTTTAAAGTATGCTGGGTTCTCAGCCCAGGACAGAGGGTCAAGAATAGTTTAGTTCGCATCCAGAGAGCAACCTTAGACACTGCAGGCTGAAAAGGGTCTGAACTGGAAAGGTGGACACGCCCTTCACCAAGACAGACAGCATGGCTCTTGAGTATCTCAGATTCTTTATCTGGGGAACCTCTGGGGCCTTGGAGAGGACAAGGTTAACCTTTGAGACCATGCAGAATGATGACCTGTGTCTTTAACAGACTCACCAACTCCTGCCTTTCCAGGGTTGAGCCCAGCAGCTGGCTACCCCCAGGCCCAGGCTGCCTGTTTTGTACAGCCTCTGAAGCCTGCCCGGCTGCTGCCCTGGGAGTCTCCTGGCCACAGGTGAGATGCTGTGGCCCCAGCAATGCCCAGGGGGCCAATCAGGCTGGGTCTGCATGAGGTAAGATGGAGAGTCGCCCCGTGTGCTCTGGGTTCGCTCAGAAATCTCAGCAGATCAATGTCACCATGGCTTTTAATTACCCCTCCTAGGTCTCATCATTATTTCATGGCCTCTAATACGCCCAGCAGGCAGCCCTGGGCACACAGATAAACAGCCACCCAGCGTGACCTGGCCCCCAAGGAGGTGCCCCTCGTGGCCTCCCAGCCCAGGGGAGGGTAGCCTGACAAGGGCCAGGCCCTGCTGTGTGCTAATCCCGTGGATACCTAGAGCCTCCGAGGATCTTCAGTGGCCTTGCTTTCTTAAGGCCCTTAAGGGCCTTGCTCTCTTAAGGACCTTAAACCTTGCTTTCTTAAGCCTTGCCTTCTCTGTAACTTAGCACCATTCATGGAGGATCTACTTCGTGCCAGGCAGTGGAACCAGGCCAGTTGTCCTGCAGCAGGCACCCCTGGCTTCTGCAGGCTCACTGCCTACCCACATCCCTCTTGTCAACCCCAGCTGCCCCTCCATGCTTGCAGTCTCTCGTCTAAAGCGGATTCTCAACAGAGTGCCAGGTCGTCCCCCAGAGGATATGTGACAATGCCTAGGAACTTTTTGTGTTGTCACAACTTGGGGAGCGATGTTATGGGTATCCAGCGGATGGAGGTCGTGGAAGCAGATGACATCCTACTTTAGGACATGGAACAGTTCCCCCAACAAAAGGTCATCAGCCCCAAACATCAACAGGGACCCTGACCTGGAGGTCACCAACAACCTCCTTTCACGTGGTCCATGTAACACTTTCTGCATCACTACTGACTTCCTCGGCCACATCTGCCCTCATATCTATTCTTCAGCAACAGAAACACTCAAGGTCTCCCCCCCTACATCTGCTACCTGCCTTATAGGAACGTGCCTCCTACTGGTCCCATCCCCGCCCCCTGAACGCCCTTCCCAGTTTTCTCCAACTACCAGCTGATGTGATGTGGCAAAGTCCTGCCTCTCTTTGGAAGACCCACCAGCGAAATGGTCCTAGCTCAGGGATCAGCTCTTTTGCTCTCAGGACCCCACAGGTTCATGTTTTCCCACCACCTCTATGCCTGCAAGCCCACTACTCACGGCTTACTTCCCTGAATGATTAATAATCACAGTTGATGCTCTGGGACTTGAGGATGGCTTTCATTTTTTAAATAAGCCAGAAAGATCTGATGTCCTTGCCCTAAGAGGGCCTCCCCGGCTCATGAAGGCATTGCTGTGTTTCTGTGCATAAACGAGGGCCCCATGGCATTGAGACAGGAGCTGATTCTGGCCCTTTCCACCCCCTAGGCACACAGTGCCACGTGTCCCCACAAGTGGAACAAGTAGTTGCTCCAGAAACACCGCTGTATAGACGTGTGGACAAATCCATCACGTGGTCTGGGATGGAAGAGTTGGAAGCTGTGGGCCAGGCTGGGATCGCCTGGAAGTCCTGTTCCTCCAGTCTCCAGCTGCTGTATGAGCCAGCTTTGTGAACATTCTATAAACTCTGTGACCACATGCTGCGGCTCCTACCCTCAGAGACCTCGAGGTGTAAACACCTGGCCCCCAAACTTTTCAAAGTCTCATTGAAACACTTTAGCGATCTCAGAAACCATCCCTGAGGATAACATCATGCTTATTCCTCTCTAGAAGAAATGGAAAGAGGTGAAGCAACCAGTTCAAGGTCACCAGCTAAGTGTGATGGAATGCAGACTGGCCCCGATAAAGCTGGAGGGTCGTCCAAACCTGCCCAGTGGACAGTCCTTCTGTTTGCACATAAGTCCATTCAATACATTTTAATTATACACGACTCTGGTCCCGGCCAGCCCCAGGAAGGAGATGGACCAGATTTGGCCCCTGTGAGACTCACAGTCAGAGCACCTCATTTCAGGAGATGACAGCTCTCTGGTCCCGAAGGAGGCAGGCCTGGGGTCTGCATAGGCTTCAGCCTAAGAAGGCCTGAGTTACTTTAGCCACTATCTGGTCTGAGACCCACAGATGAGAAGATGGAAGTCAGCAGTGATGCAGAAAGTGTTATGTGGACCACATGAAAGGGGTTTGTTGGTGACCTCTCTAGGCCAGGGTTCAAGACCTTGGTCCTGTTGACATTTGGGCCTGGATCATCCTTTGTTGGGGGGTCTGTTCTGTACCCTAAACTAAGATGTCAGCTGCATCCCTGGCCTCCATCCTGTCAGAGCAGACAGGGGTGGTCAGCCCTCCACAACTTCTTTTTGAACTTTACTATCATGTGAGCTCATGCGTGAATGTTTTCATCTTCCTTTAGGTGCTAAACCACAAGCATAGGCACTCCAGAGCAATTCCTTCATTCTCGAAATTGTGTCCCTTGCAGAAAGTCCAGAATCTTCCATGAGGGTTTATCATCCTATCCAGGCCTGACCCAAATTTATTTTCTTGGGCTCCAAAATCACTGTGGACAGTGACTGCAGCCATGAAATTAAAAGACGCTTGCTCCATGGAAGGAAAACTGTGATAAACCGAGACAGCATATTAAAAAGCAGAGATATCACTTTGCTGATACACATCCGTATAGTGAAAGCTATGGTTTTCCCAGTAGTCATGTATGGATGTGAGACCTGGACCTTAAACATGGCTGAGAACCAAAGAACTGATGCTTTCAAACTGTGGGGCTGGAGAAGACTCTTCAGAGTTCCTTGGATAGCAAGGAGATCAAACTAGTCAATGTTAAAGGAAATCAGTCTTGAATAATTATTCACTGGGAGGACTGATGCTGAAGCTGAAACTCTAATACTTTGCCCACCTGATGCAAAGAGTCGACTCATTGGAAAAGGCCCTGATGCTGGGAACGATTGAGGGCATGAAGAGAAGAGGGTGACAGAGGATGAGGTGGTTGGATGGCATCATCAGCTCAATGGACATGAGTTTTAGCAAGGTCCAGGAGATGGTGAAAAACAGGGAAGTCTGGAGTGCTGCAGGCCATGGGGTTGCAAAGAGTCAGACATGATTGAGCGACTGAACAACAATCACCATCCCTGGAGTCCCCTCCACAGAGTCCTGCACTCTTGG
This sequence comes from Bos indicus, assembly GCF_029378745.1. Taxonomy (NCBI): domain Eukaryota; kingdom Metazoa; phylum Chordata; class Mammalia; order Artiodactyla; family Bovidae; genus Bos; species Bos indicus. The sequence goes on along the minus strand of NC_091780.1, from coordinate 63,145,588 downwards.
GGGTGGCCCCACAGCTTCTCTTGCCCTGTAATCCTCACAAGAGAGGGGGGACTCTCTTGTCTGAACCTCTCTGTCTCACATCTTGAGATGGGCTGGCTCTGAACTTGACCATCCCTGGGTTACTACTGTATCTGATTTCTTAATGGAAACTGAATTTATAATATTTTTATTTGGTCAGTCAAATAGGTAGTTTCTGATAACAAATCAGTAGTAGTTGATCACTGATGAGTTAAATTTACAGAAATAAATAAAAAATGTGTATTAAGAGCTTGTCACAATATCTCCATTTACCTAAGGCTAATATTCTCTGGGGAAGAAATTCTGGAGAATAAGGGGGTAAAATGTAGGGATTTAGATGCTAAATATAGATCTATTTATAAAGCTTTCCTCTCTCCCTCTCTCCCTCCCTTCTTGCTCCTTCCTTCCTCCCACCTTTTGCCTGCCCTCCTGCACACAGGTCAGGACTCTGTACGAGATTTAGGGAAGAAGGACTCCTATTTGTTGAGGATCTAATTTACACTGGGGTCTCTGTGTGAAGCTTCGTTTTCAAACACCACCCTCATAATGGCCCCTTGAGAGAAGTATTTTGTTCCCTACGTTTGCAGAGACATTCTGCTCTGCTCAGGTTCATAGGACTTGCACGTTACAGAGCTTAGTTTCTACCCCGAACAGTCTTCCTTCAAACCCAACATGCCTTCCTCTAAAGACACACTCACAAGACTCCAAAATTAGAATAAATAAGGGGATCCAGGGAGAACCCTCCCCTCAGCACCGATGGCGCATTTTGAACTTTCATCTCGAGTTGGGGGTTGGATGATGGTGGGGACTTCTGGAAGTTTTCCCAGAATGGCACTAGAGGACACATGTATCCTTTGAATCTAGTTAGCAAATCCTTCAATATTTCTTGTAGTGCCTCGAAAACAAGATTCCTCCTTATGCTGCTGAAGGCAAAACTCTGACTGAACTTGGGGGTCTCTTGCTGAACTTGAGCACCACTGACTGCATTCTGGATGTCTCTGAACTGAGATCTTGGACATCTTTTTTTTTTTTTTTTTTTTTGACATTTTATTTTATATTGGAGTGTAGCCAATTAACAATGTCGTGCTATTTTCAGGTGCACAGCAAAGGGACTCAGTCATACATGTATGTGTATCCACTCCCCCCGCCACAAACCCCCTCCCATCCAAGGTGCCACATGACACTGAACTTAAGCAACTTTGATTAAACTCTGAGCATCTGATTGATCTCGCTGTATCTTTGAAGATTTCAGAAGTCTGACTGAAACTAGGCATCTCCAAGCTGCACATGGGCATCTCTGACTGAAATCTGAGCATCTCTGATTAAATTCTCTGTCTCTGACTGAATCTGGCTCTCTCTGCCTCAGCTTGGGCCTCTCTGACGGAACTCTGGGCGTCTTTAGAGTCTTTGCACTGCCTCCTTCTGCGCTCGGTGCATGGTCTGTGGAGGCTGGGGTGGGGGGACCCATGTAGAATCTATTCCTTCCCCTCCCCTCCCCTCCCTGCTTCCCCTCTCAGAGTCTCCCCTTTACTTTCTGTGAGTTTGGATAACACTTTACTATGAAACCCTCACACCTTTCCACGCCCTGCAGTTTAGTAACGCTTGCACCTGTTCCCACCTCTGAACGTCCCCACAAGACACAGGACAGCAGTTATTTCCCCCGCTGACAAACGAGCAAACAGTCTTTGAGACCTTGGTCACCGTTTTTTCTGTCTAATCCTCAACCTTTCCAACAACTTCCCTTCTTCCTCTTACTCAGGGGCATGTCCTTACCTTCATTCGAATTTGACGTATTTCTTTTTAATGTGGTGGGAGAATTCGGGGCTGAAAGACACACCTCTCGTGCACATTCTAAGAAAATATGCCTCCCTCCCCCACCCTGGAGACTCCCACTGTCTCAGGTCCTTAAGAAGACACTGTGGGTTAGTCACATCCTTTGCTGCTAGAACTCTGCCCTGGTCCGGTTTGCAAGTCACCCTGGAAGGCCCCTTTCAGGGGGAGGCTTCGGCAGAGCAAACCACAAGCCGTGGTGTCAACTGGCTCAACACTCACTCCGCGGCCCGGGGAGGCATCGCGGGGCCCGAACCTGCGCATGCGCTCACGCCGGGCCCGGAGGTCAGCGAGGCTGCGCGTGAGCTGGAGGCCACGGGGTATGGGGCCAGAAGGAAGATGGTGGCCTGTGCAGGCTGCCAGGCCCGTTGTGGGGCTGTTTTTCTCACTTGGAGGATTCCCCCAGCCGGAATGGGGCCAGAGGGACAGAGGGCACATGGCCACTGTGCCATTCAACTGAACTTGCCTCTTTCAAACTAAACCACTGTCAAAGCAACTCTTTGAAAGAGACCTGGGTGTAGAAGCACATCATTTGAAATAGTTGGTTTATCAAGGGACTTTATCATGGCAACCAGGGGAGGTCCTCGCCAGAGAGAAGCCACGTGGGCTGCTGTGGGGCACAGTGACCCCGACACATATTTCCCAGGGGGCATCAGGTATCTGGTCCTGGGCCTCTGGGTGTTCACAGCCAACCTGAGGAGGAACGGGAAGAGGCAGGTGGGAGCACCCACCACGGTGTTTGACGCAGAGCAGGTGCTCGACAAGGGAGGCAGACGGAAGCTGGAAAACACTGTCCACCAAGGTTGTTTCTGTGGGGGTGTGGCAGGGCCTGTGGACAGAAAGCTGAGCTTTGACTGAGCTTTCTAGAAAATTCTGTCTCTATACTTGGTGTAGAACATCATGGCTCACACCCGTCGTCCCCCACAGGCTTGCTAAGATGTGACCAGAGGTTGACCACATGGGTTTGGTTTATAAATGCTGAGCTCCCTTTCCCCACCCAGCCCTGCACCCCATCCTGCCTTGCTCTCCTTTGATTGAAGAAAATCCTCTGTTTTCTCTCTTGGGCCAGAAAGCAGCCCTGACACTAGCCAGGTGGGTTCCTCAATGATTGTTGTGGAAAACCAAGGGAGAGCAGCTTGCTTTTCGGCAGAAGGAAGCCAAGGACTTGTTTGCAAACCCGACCTCTTGGAAGCATCATTGGTGGGGATTTTCTAGGAGGAAGAGATGAGCAGAGCTGGCCGGCCCTGGGGTGGGGTGCAGAGCTGGGCCTTCCACATCAGCCCCAATAGTTCTCAGGGCCTGGATGAAGAACACTGGCCTTCACAGCCCTTCGGCCAGTGTGTGTCCACTGTGCCCCATCCAACAGGCCCCCACTCATTCAAAAGAATTAGGCTGACAGCTGGGGATAATACATAGCCGCAATTCATTTGATGCAACCATAAAACTCCAAAGTTTGGTGGGATGACGAAAGTGGCTGTGAGTGTAATGTGAACCTGGTATGGTTAAGCAGAAGAAAATACGTCTGTAAATCATGTGACATATTCTGATGTGAATTTCAGATTCACGTGCTCAAGTTGACAGCATTTTGGGCTCGGACACCAGTTTTACACAATGGTCACAAGGAAAACATAATTGCACAAACAGAACAAATTTTACAAATTTGAGGAAAGGGCAGGCAGAAAGGGAGACTTAATAGAGTCCTGGTCTCTACATGTGTGAATTCCCAGCAAGGAATCAACCCAAAGAGGGGCGCTTCGGCAAGATGAATTCTTAGGATCACTAGGGCTCGTTGAGCACTTACCGTATGTCAGTCCAGATGCTGAGGCTTCTAAGGAGTATCTCATTTCATCCTCCCAGTGGCTCACCAGGGTCAGTTCCTCATTACAGATGAGACAACCAAAGTAGAGAAGTGAGGCAGTCATCCCGGTTGACTTGGCTTTCCAGTGGTGAGGATGAGAATCCAGCCCATGCAGGCTGACTCCACACCAACTCCACAACACACACACCCCCACTTCACTGTCCAGGTGGAGCCAGAAGATGTAGTGCAAGGAGTCACGGGGTCACGGAGTCTGTTCCCTGGTGCCTGAGACGCTCCTGTCTCCATCTTCATCACCTCCCAGGTGTGCTCAGCCCCTGTGTCTGCAGATGGGGATAATGAAAAACCCACTCCTTAGGGCTGTTGTTAGGACAAGAATTGATTTTATCTGATCAATATGTCGATCTACCTCTGTGCTTACCGCCTCGTAGGCTCTCAAGGTTTGCCAGCTTCTCGTTTTCCCTTTTCCTCGCTCCTCCAGAAGGTGAACTTGACTCGGGTTTGCGCTCAGCAAGCTGGATGTCCTTTAACAGGTGGAGTCAGGCTCCCAGGGCCATTGGGAAATGCCCCCCTCCCCACACCCCGTACATGAGGTAATTGTTCCTTGGTGAGTTCCCAGTTGGGTATGGGTGATGTTTGGACTTCTACATCGTGGCTGATTGGGACAGGACAAATAACCACTATTCAAAAGGTCATTCATTCAGGGGTCAGCCAAGGTCAATCGCAATGGTCATGCCAACTGGTCCATCTATCTGATCAGAAATCATACCGAATAGGGAAGGAAAGGGAACTGGCAGGGGAGCTAGGGACATTTTCTCAGTGCCTGAATCACCAAGATGACAAGATCACAGCTATATGTCCCTAAGGCAGGGTTGGTTCAGCCTGAGAAGGTGAGACCTGACTTGGGTTCCCAAGTCCCAAATGTTCATGAGCACATGGACCAAGCTGGAGATCCCAACTTCTCATGTGGTTTGTCTGTGGATGGTCACAGCCCCTTAGCTGATGCCATTGTCTCTACATATCAGTAGTCCCTTAGGACGGTCCCCCAGGATAGAGCACTTGAAATAAAATCAACTCATAATTTATTACAAGCATTACATGTGCATTGCCAAAAACCCCCCAAAACTTCAAATAGCATAAAATGGATATATAAAGAAAAGTTTCTTTTGCAGCAGGAGTGACGACTGTTAACTGTATTTATCCTTTTATAAATAGACCAGAGGGGCTTCTGATCATTACTGGGGATGCTGACATGCAAACAAATGATGTATAATAAAACTCAGGGAGTGTCATCCACTATCAAGAGGTGAAGAAAAGGCTTCTGGGGGTCTTTTGGGAGTCTCTAATGCTTATAAGGAATAAATGCATAGAGAAGCAAAGGTTTTTAAGGGTGAATATGAGTTTTCTTTAAAAAAATAAAGATAATTCCATGTAGGGGGACATCATAGGCAGAGAGGAATATAGGAATAATAAAGTGTGTCTGTGCGTGAATGTATGTGTGTGAGTGTGCATATGTGTATGTAGGGCCTGTGTGTGCTGGGGGGTGATGCGCAAAGGAAACCAGAGCCTGTGGCACCAATCCTGAGCTCTGCAGAGACATGAGCCACTGCGACCTCAGGTGAGACTGTGACAGTTCAGAGGGATGGAGGACACCAAGACGACACAGTGTTCTCTGGCACCAATGCTCTTCCCGAGCCCCTGCTGTGCCACAAAAGTGTTTCAAAGCCACACTACACCCCCCCTCCTTCCTGTGCTTCCTGCCATTCACAGAATGGACCAGCCTGCTGGGCTCTAACCCCAGACCAGCCACGCTAACTGTCTAACCTTCGACAAGACACAGCCCTCTTTCTGCTTTAGTTCATTGGTCTACAAAAAAGGAAATATGAATAGTCCACTGAAGCAGATTACTGGGAATTTTAAATGGATTAATCTATGCACAGAATAGAATGCAGAGAGGGAACCTGAAAAAAAAAAAGGACTTGGGATACTCCTAGTTAATATTGCCAAGTCTTGTAGACACGAGGCACCAGGGTGAAGTACGTGCCCCTGGCCTGGAGAAGGTCATGGACCAGTGGGCGAATCAGACCTGGGACAGACACTTATCACAGCAGAGTCCTACAAAGCAGGTCCTGAGGAAGCATCAGGAGGGATCAAGGGACCTTCCCCAAGGAATGTGATTTGATTCAATATGCCTCTTTGCCAGGCAGGAAGGGGGAGATGGATTCTGGGGCCAGGTCCTTTCTGGATCCTTCCACTCTCTCCCAGGAGGCAGGGAAGGCTGTGCATTCACAACCAGCATCTCCCCGGATCCAGATGCTGCCCCAGACTCCACTGGCATTTGAATAATGCAGCTTCGGTGGGAGGTGGGGTGGGTGGCAGGCACTTCCTGCCTCACTGTTCCCCCTGCACGTGGGTGCCGCTGCATAATGATCTGGGCTGGCTCAAAAGAAGGGATCTTGGTTCAAAATGTATGAGTTCATTTTTATGTTCTACTGAGAAAATTTATTCAGTGTGATGCTCGGTAGCGAGTGCCGTAAAACACCTTAATCCCTGGTTGAAGAAAGGTAATACCTTGACAGATGTGTGCCTCCTACTTTCCTCCCGGCCATGTTTCAACAACAAACCTTTATTTCTGCTTCTCGGCTGTAGCAGGGAAGAGAAAAAAAAAAAAATGAGGAGAGCAATAAAGCAGTCAGAAATCTCAGGAGCCAGGCGGCGATGCAATCGTAATGACAGATTTTTAATGTGGCGGGAGAGATTGACAGAGAAATGTCTTCAGAGCAAACGCTTGCCAGATGGAATGCAAACGGTTTATTGGAGTAGAGAGGTGCAGCTGAACCGTGGAGAGAGCGGGCGGAAGGTGGTCTTTCTGGATGCTGCGAGTAAACACACCAGGGAGGGGGCGTGGACGAGGGGAGGGGGAGAGAAGAGACAAAAAAATCAATTAATTAATTGAGAGAAAGGCATCGAGGTAGACCCCAGATATGCCTTGCAGAAAAAGATCAGCCTGTCCTCAAACATCAACAGACTGTAAGGTCCCCAAAAGCTGAGACAGGGGAGAGGACCGCATGTGGAAGTAGAAAGATCTGGATTCAAGGCTATAGCTGGTTCAACTGATGAAATTCTGTTGAATCCTGAGCCTCAGCCTTTTCTGTAACTTTGAGCCCTTCGAATAGTCATTGTTCTACTACCATTTTCAGCATCTAATGGGTACCAGGCACTGCAGCCAGAAAGGGAAGATGACTCTGCCCTGAAGATGTTTGAGGAGATGCACATGCACAGCGTTTATTAATTTGAACTCTGTGAAAAGCAATACAATATATCCTTAAATTACGCGTGTGTATATAAATATATATGTTGGAAGGTCAAAGTGTTAGTTGCTCAATCGTGTGCTACTCTTTGCGACCCCATGGCCTGTAGCCCATCAGGCTCCTCCGTCCATGGAATTCTCCAGAATACTGGGGGGGGGGGTTCCATGCCCTTCACCAGGGGATCTTCCTGACCCAGGGATCAAACCGGGGTCTTCTGCATTGTAGGCAGATTTTACTGTCTGAGCCACTAGGGAAGCCTTATGTATTTATCTATCTATATATCCACTCATCCATAATATCCATCCATCCATCCATCTATCCATGCAACCACCATCCATTCATCCATCCAGCCACCCACCCATCCATCCATCCCTTTTTCCTCCCTTTTAAAATCATTTTCTGTATACGGATCACAGTCTGTTGGAAGTGGATAAAATTGGTATTCTCCAATTCAAAACTCAATAAAAGTGTACAATAGCACTTAAAATAGGAAGAGTGGGAAAATCATTATATTCAATTCTGCAAAATAATCAAATATTAGTAATATGTTCAAATCCATAAAGATACCATTATGTGGAAAGGCCACATTTAAAAACATAACTAGCTGCAATATAAGAGACTGACTAAATCAAAAAAAAGTAAAATGAATATTTAAAGCCTCCATAGGACCATGTCAAAGACCCCAGGGATCTGAGGTACCCTGATATTCTGACTCAAGTTCCAACATTTTCATGAACCAGCTCTGACTTCGAGAAAATCAATTCTCTTTTCTGGCCTCAGATTCCCGAGCTTGTAAAATCAGGGTGTATTGCATCAATACACTGTGATGGACAGGTGACATGATTCCCTACATCCTTGTGCTGCTAGCATTTTTAGGGTGCTAAGCGCAGGTTTCTGCCAGTGGATATTCTCAAGACTAACAGTAACTTTAAAACAACAAAGCAACAGAATGTCAGGCATAAGTGGAATGTGTTTTTACAATATATAACACAATAAAATACTTTTCTGAAATAATCCACAACAGATGAATTCATCTTCTCTTTAGAAAACTCCAATCAAACATAAAGATGTCCCTTTTCAGCACCAGGAGCTACAAACCTCCTTATCCTCAGAAACAAACAAATGTAACTTCATGTTCCCAGGGATGGCAAGTCAAGTTGAAACCTGTTGTCACAGCCCTGCGGAAAATGCAGACCCGTAAGATTTCATGCCAGACGTTGGGTGCCAGACATCTTGCAGTGGGGAGGGGAAGGATAGGGGGAGTAAGAAAAATAGTGGCTAAATAGAAGAACAGAATGGGAGAAAATAAAATCGTACTCCTAAGCCATTTAGACAGCATTCTTCTCTGACACGTTCAAGATACTAATCTCAGCCAAGAAGAAAGTTCACGATGAGAAGCACTGTGAGCCCCTTGGGGGTAAAAGGTGTTTTGTGTCAGGACTGGCTTGGTGCAAAGGGGTGTTTTTAATCACTTTGCATATGACTCTATTTTCCAGCTCCGTAGAGTGTTAGGGGCTTTAGCGTCGGAGGAAAAAAGAAATAACCAAAGCAGCGTGCGACAGAAAGTTGTATTTGCACCATGTGCATCTGGCGTGTTTTCTGTTCACGTTTCATCCTGCCCGGTCTTACGGTCTCAGAGGAAATAGCCTGAAGCCTCCTGATCTGTTCAGCCCGGTGTTTTTACTTCTGTCTTAAAACAAATGGCCAAATAAACAAATGATGTGTTTTCTCATAGACTACTGTTCTTTGGAGCTCTTATATTGTCTTCTTCAGATTTACTTCTTAAAAAATTAAAAGCCTGCTTGGCATGAAGATCTGGCTGAGTAAGGACATTTCAGTCCAAAAACCAAACAAGGTAAAGGTTTGGTTTAGTTTAGTTTAAAAGGTTTAGAAGACAAAAAACAGACAGCTGGATGTTTAGAACACACACAGTTGCCTTCTTTGGATTCATTAAAAAGAAAAAAAAAAAGGCAATACAATAACTTCTTGATTTGATATTTGCACTGCCTCTCCAAATTCCTGACAAGATTTTTTAAGTTGAAAGTCTATTGTACAAAAGCCTTTTCCCATTTTTTTATTTAAAAAGAACAATGGGCTAGGTGTCAGATGACTTGTTCTGGCTCAGTTCCATTCCTGAAACGTGACTGCAGGTAAATGGGTCAGGTTATCAGAACCTCAACATACTCAACTAGGAAATGGGTACAAGAATGACACAATATAACCCTCAGGAGAATCCCAGGACCTGTAAGCTATAAAGTTTATATACACATAAAGGAAATTAACCCTGAATATTCATTGGAAAGACTGATACTGAAGCTGAAGCTCCTATATGTTGGCCACCTGATGCGAAGAGCCGATTCACTGGAAAAGACCCTGATGCTGGGAAAGACTGAAAGCAGGAGGAGAAGGGGACGACAGAGGATGAGATGGCTGGATGGCATCAGTGACCATGAGTTTGAGCAAGCTCCAGGAGATGGTGAAGGACAGGGAAGCCTGGAGTGCTGCAGTCTGTGGGGTCGCCAAGAGTTGGACACAACTGAGCTACTGAACAGCAATATAGGACCTACAGCTATAACCTGATAATTATCCTATTATCATTAATGTTAATGATGTTAACATTTTCTAGCTCCCTGCTTTGTGGTACCTCAGGGTTCATCTGCAAATTTCTAGAACCACATCTGATCAGTATAGGCTTGAACAATGTTGGTTTAGAGGCAAAATACCTATCAGGTATTTTACCTTAATCATCTCTTAATCATTAAAGTCTCCTTAATCATCAGGAGAGTTTCTGTGTTCCACAGGTTCCCATGTTCTCTTTGTTTCTGCGCAGGATCTAGAGCCACATCGATTCCACGGGGTTTTAGCAATAGTTTATTTAACTTCGTTCTGCTTTTGTTGAAACAAAGAAGGTATCATGGAATGACTAACAATGTGGGGATATTTTTTTCTCCTCTTGTTGCCCTCCATCCTTTGGGATATTGAGCAGAAGTAGGCAGAGGATTAAATAGGATCACACAATAGAAGACAGTTATGTACTAACGTTGAAAACACTGGAAAGTGAAGTCAGTTTGAGTTGAATTAGACTCAAGTCCTGCTTGACTCCTCCTGACTCTTGGGGACTTGAGTTTGCTCTACTGGAGCTGAGGATAATTCCTTAGGTCCTTTCCTCCCATCGAAGCCTAGCACTGAACTCTTCCATGTCGTGAAAAGCAAAATCTGGAAAATGACCGAGGACTCACGTTATTTTATTGATCCTCGTTATTAAGAAATCAAGTCAAATCAAATCTTGAGGCTGCTTAAATGGGTAAATCAACGATTTATTTGTTAATGGAATCTATAGCTCAGCTTGGACTTGCCATCTTTGTCAGTAGTTTTTTTTTACTTATTTTCTTGTATTTTAAAGCAGCAAATAAAGAAAATTTAGAAAATAAAAAATTCTACTACTGCTTAAAATTGGTGTATAATCTTTCTAATATTTTAGAAATGTACATATGAATATTTTTACTTGTTTACACAAATGGCTTCATACTGTGTGCACTGTCATATAAACATTTTCACTTCTTAGAACATGTTTTATTTTCAATGTCATTGAATACATTTCTGCAGCATCATATTCATATTCAGATGTATATTTCCAATATTTCCAAATAGAATGCAAGCTCTGTGGGCACAAGGATTTGTTGCTTTGTACATAGCTATGTCTCTCAGATTTAAAGCTGTGTCTGGAACACTGGAGAAAGGCCCCAAATAAATATCTAGGCAAACAAATCTACTCCAGTCCACCTTGCATGTGCATCATAACTTGCTCAGTTTAGATGTCCTTGCACTATAATTGGGCATCCTTGGGCATGGAATCTTATCCAGTCTTGTTCTCTGCTGCAATCTCAGTGCTTGGAACAAGGCCTGGCACTAAATAGCTGCTCAAGAAATGTTTCTTCTTCTTTTTTATTTATTTTTTACTTTTTATGGATAATCAGCTTTTATTGCATAGAATTATTAATAAAAACAATACCTTTCTGACAGTACTTGACACTAATTTTGTCGTTTACAAATTTCTACTAATTGATATTCAGCTCTCCTAACTAAATATTCATTGGAACGACTGATGCTGAAGCTGAAACTCCAATACTTTGGCCACCAGATGTGAAAAGCCAACTCACTGGCAAAGATCCTGATGCTGGGAAAGATGAGGGCAGGAGAAAGGGATGACAAAGGATGGGATGGTTGGGTGGCATCGCTGACTTAATGGACATGAGTTTGAGTAAACTCCGGGAGTTGGTGATGGACAGGGAGGCCTGGTGTGCTGCAGTCCATGGCGTTGCAAAGAGCTGGACACAAATGAGCAACTGAATTGACTGACTAATTGATTTATTTGAAATGGATAGCACATAAAGAAAAAATCTTTTTCAAAATAATCTCATTTTGGAAGCCAAATAATAAAAATGAATAGAGGTGTGTAATGAAAGTGAATACATGGTAGAAAAAATATTAAAGTTTTTACAATTATTTCCAAGGACAGTTTATTAAAGAAATTCTTCTTAATAAATGGCCACAATCTTCCCAAGCTGGACTCTAATGCTTCCAATATTTTGTGATTATAAATAACATTGTGATGAACATCTTTTACTTACACAATCATCTCTAGCTGTGTAAAGATAAAGTGCAGGAAAATATAATCTCTGGGTTAATTGGTAGGAATATTTAAAGGCTTTTCAAGCATAATGGAAATTCTCTCCCACTCCTCAAAAAGTGGTCTTTATTTATTTGTTTTTACCAATTTACATTCCTAAGAATAGTGTAGAAATCACCTCTTCTCCTGATGCCTTAGCACCAATTATTTTTAAACCTTATTGATAGATGGAAAGTCCTCTCTCCTTAATTTCATCTTACAATTCTCTATGAGGATATTATTTTATGTATTATTTTAGTGTTTATTTCATTTGTTCATTTTTATTTCAGTGTCTTTTTCCTTATCTTATTAATCAAATTAAAAGACATAAAACATTTAGGAATATTTGGGAAATAGTAAGGATTGCTCACCATGATTGTAACTCATATTCTATTTTTATTTTCTCCTTTTTATTGGCTTCTAAGAATTTAATATTACATATCATGTATGCATATTTATGCATACATATTCTTTGCAGCCAAAGATGGAGAAGCTCTATACAGTCAACAAAAACAAGACCAGGAGCTGACTGTGGCTAAAACCATGAACTCCTTATTGCCAAATTGAGACTTAAATTGAAGAAAGTAGGGAAAACCACTAGACCATTCAGGTATGACCTAAATCAAATCCCTTATGATTATACAGTGGAAGTGAGAAATAGATTTAAGGGCCTAGATCTGATAGATAGAGTGCCTGATGAGCTATGGAATGAGGTTCGTGACATTGTACAGGAGACACATACCCTGTATGTGTATCAAGATCAAGACCATACCCATGTATGTGTATGGATCAAGACCATCCCCATGGAAAAGAAATGCAAAAAAGCAAAATGGCTGTCTAGGGAGGCCTTACAAATAGCTATGAAAAGAAGAGAAGCGAAAAGCAAAGGAGAAACGGTAAGATGTAAACATCTGAATGCAGAGTTCCAAAGAATAGCAAGAAGAGATAAGAAAGCCTTCCTCAGCGATCAATGCAAAGAAATAGAGGAAAACAACAGAATGGGAAAGACTAGGGATCTCTTCAACAAAATCAGAGATACCAAAGGAACATTTCATGCAAAGATGGGCTCGATAAAGGACAGAAATGGTATGGACCTAACAGAAGCAGAAGATATTAAGAAGAGATGGCAAGAATACACTGAAGAATTGTACAAAAAAGATCTTCATGGCCCAGATAATCATGATGGTGTGATCACTGACCTAGAGCCAGACATCCTGGAATGTGAAGTCAAGTGGGCCTTAGAAAGCATCACTATGAACAAAGCTAGTGGAGGTGATGGAATTCCAGTTGAGCTATTCCAAATCCTGAAAGATGATGTTGTGAAAGTGCTGCACTCAATATGCCAGATTTGGAAAACTGAGCAGTGGCCACAGGACTGGAAAAGGTCAGTTTTCATTCCAATCCCAAAGAAAGGCAATGCCAAAGAATGCTCAAACTACTGCACAATTGCACTTATCTCACACGCTAGTAAGGTAATGCTTAAAATTCTCCAAGCCAGGCTTCAGCAGTACGTGAAACGTGAACTTCCTGATGTTCAAGCTGGTTTTAGAAAAGGCAAAGGAACCAGAGATCAAATTGCCAACATCCGCTGGATCATGGAAAAAGCAAGAGAGTTCCAGAAAAACATCTATTTCTGCTTTATTGACTATGCCAAAGCCTTTGACTGTGTGGATCACAGTAAACTGTGGAAAATTCTGAAAGAGGTGGGAATACCAGACCACCTGATCTGCCTCTTGAGAAATGTGTACGCAGGTCAGGAAGTAACAGTTAGAACTGGACATGGAACAACAGACTGGTTCCAAATAGGAAAAGGAGTATGTCAAGGCTGTATATTGTCACCCTGTTTATTTAACTTATATGCAGGGTACATCATGAGAAACGCTGGGCTGGAAGAAACACAAACTGGAATCAAGATTGCCGGGAGAAATATCAATAATCTCAGATATGCAGATGACACCACCCTTATGGCAGAAAGTGAAGAGGAACTAAAAAGCCTCTTGATGAAAGTGAAAGTGGAGAGTAAAAAAGTAGGCTTAGAGCTCAACATTCAGAAAACGAAGATCATGGCATCCAGTCCCATCACTTCATGAGAAATAGATGGGGAAACAGTGTCAGACTTTATTTTTCTAGGCTCCAAAATCACTACAGATGGTGACTGCAGCCATGAAATTAAAAGATGCTTACTCCTTGGAAGGGAAGTTATGACCAACCTAGATAGAATATTCAAAAGCAGAGACATTACTTTGCCAGCAAAGGTCCATCTAGTCAAGGCTATGGTTTTTCCAGTGGTTGTGTATGGATGTGAGAATTGGACTGTGAAGAAGGCTGAGTGCTGAATTGATGCTTTTGAACTGTGGTGTTGGAGAAGACTCTTGAGAGTCCCTTGGACTGCAAGGAGATCCAACCAGTCCATTCTAAAGGAGATCAGCCCTGGGATTTCTTTGGAAGGAATGATGCTAAAGCTGAAACTCCAGTACTTTGGCCACCTCATGCGAAGAGTTGACTCATTGGAAAAGACTCTGATGCTGGGAGGGATTGGGGGCAAGAGGAGAAGGGGGCAACAGAGGATGAGATGGCTGCATGGCATCACCGACTCGATGGACAGGAGTCTGAGTGAAGTCCGGGAGTTGGTGATGGACAGGGAGGCCTGGCATGCTGCAATTCATGGGGTCGCAAAGAGTCAGACACGACTGCTCTGATTTGATGCATATTCATATCATTGGTTGACACATATGTAGAAAATATTTTGTCTGTTTCAGAAATATGTTGTTTTTATGTTGACTCATCTACCTAGAGTTTCTTTTTCTTTATCCTCTGCCTTTGTGACTGATTTATCTTTCAAGTAGCATTCAATGCATTTTGCAGAAACACAAGATATTTATAAGATCAATGAAGTATAGAAAAAAATACAAGTAGACTATTTTATTTAAAATAACCTTATTTTTTGGTGATTTACAATTTTTAAAACACTTACTATATGTTTCTTCTGAGTCTTCCCATAAGCCTTACTGTGATAGATGAAATATTACAACATCCATTTTACAGATGAGGTAAATGAGACGGGCAAAAAGGGAGCACAGGTAGAGCTGGTAAATGGGGACTGGCAACTATTCTGAATGTAAGTTCAAAAGCTATACATTTTGCTACTTTTCTTTAAAAACAAACAAAAGGAGTAAAGGGGGGTAGGCTGAATTCGAAGATTGCAATTGACATAGATGCAGTATTGATATTATGTATGTGAAAGATAATTAATGAGAACCTACCATAGCGCAGAGGAAACTCTACACAGTGCTCTGGGGTGATCTAAATGGGAAGGACATCCCCAAAGGAGGGGATATATGTACACATATAGCCGATTTACTCTGCTATACAGCAGGAACTAACAACATTATAAAGCAATTATGAAGTGAATCAAAGTGTTAGCTGCTCAGTCATGTCCAACTCTTTGCGACTCCAAGGACTATACCCCACCAGGCTCCTCTGTCCATGGAATTCTCCAGGCCAAAAACTGGAGTGGGTTGCCTTTCCCTTCTCCAGGGGATCTTCCTGACCCAGGAATCGAACCCAGGTTTCCCGCATTGCACGCAGATTCTTTACCATCTGAGCCACCAGGAAAGCTCGATAAAGATTTGTATCAGAGTAAAGCAACTATACTTCAATACAAATTAAAAAAAAAAAAAAAATACCTGAGGAAAATGATCATGATGATGGTAATGATTGTGATCTTCAATGCACGGTTCAGTGCCAGCATTTGGGTGATCTCCAGCTACCTTACACTTCCTAAGTTCACAGTCTATGAGGAGGTGTACGATAATGAAGGCGCCCCACACGCCTATGATGTGCCTGGTGCTTCCGTGTATGTGGCCTTGATTAATCCCTGCCGCAAACCTGGGCGGTAAGAGTTATAATTCTAGGTTTCTTTCTTTTTTTTTTTTCTTTTTAAAGGACAAGGTTCTCAGACTCCCCTGTCCCACTGCTTGCACTGTGTGCCCCAGGACACCCCAATAAATACCAGACCTTGGATTTCCTCCCCGCTGGAGAGTGCACTCCCAAGGCCCATGTCTCTCCCATTCCTTCTGCAGCCTTAAGTCTGACAAAACCAGCCCCTGACTTTGAGTGGCAAATTATAGCCTGGTTGTATAATAGCTCTCCATCTTATTTATTCATTTTTTTTTTTTTGAATTCCTAAAAAAAATCATGGCAAGTAGATCAGCATGCCCCCTGCCCCCCGCACTGTGGAAGTTTGATAATGTATGTCCTAACCGCTTAATTGATTGATTACCTCACTGCAGCTTCCTGAGGTACCGAATTTATCTCTAATAGCCAGAGTCAGGCTCTGCAGGCAACCGTGGGGGGGACGGGGGTCCCTTGGTGTCGATTTGCTCTTAACTGGAAAGTCATTACCACTTAATACATGTAGATTGTGTTGAAAGAAAATTATGTGTAATGAAATGAGGGAAAAATTAGTGGAGTGTTATGGGCGAAAGCAGATGTTAGGGAGGAATTATGCTAGCAGAGATAATCACCTTCGTTGGTATTGTGTGTGCTGGGGTGTTAACCGAGGGAGAGGCTGGGAGAGAGAAATGAATGCATTGATCTACACAGATTCGCCCCTGAGAACTGGCAGCAAGGAATGCCTCCGCCACCCCGACCGAGGACTCAGAGGCTGGCTCTGTGGCCCTTTCTCCCTGCTGTCTCCTGAGATGCCGGGACATAAAGAGTCCACTTGCTGGTGCTGGGGAGACAGAGGAAACTGTCCCAGGAAGGCCTGAAAAGAATAAAAAATCGAGCTCTAATTCTTACAGTATGAGTTGAATCTGGGAAAAAGAAAAAAAAAAAAAAAAAAGCCCTTCCCTCCACCCCTCAAAAATACGAAACTAAAAAAAGGCTTATCCTCTAAGAGGGTAAGGCTGCTGGATCTTTTTGTAAATAGTCTTATCTCAAATGAAGGCATTTAAGTGCCTCTGCCTGTGTGTGCAATGCCAGAGGGAATAAAACCTCATTGCTTTTATGTCTGGGGATCCTCGGGTACAAGAGCTTGGCACTCACAGCCCAAACCTCTCGCTTAACTCATTTACTGATGAAGAAACTGCAGCCAGAGAGAGGAAGGTCCTCGCCACAGTGATAAACCCAGTGAGCAACGAGGAAGCCGGCATGGGCTTGCTCCTTCAAGGGCGCAGGCATCTCACTGGCTGGGGGTGATGGTGCCAAGTGAAGGGAGGTTTCCACTGTCCTGGCAGCTGTACAAATGCCTACATGCACCACAGAGCATTGGAGGGTGGACTCAAGCCTCAGTTTTCAGCCAGCGGCCACCCCCAGAGTCAATCCCAAAGCCTTTTTTTTTTTTCCTCTAAAAATATTTGGATTGACCCTGTTATAGGAGTTCTCAGTGTAAGATAGTCCAAGGCCTTGTGGTGCTCTGCAGGAATAAACAAACTTTGTGAAACTTTCAGTTACCCATGCTCAAGAGTCAGGATGAAATCCACTGCATGACCATGTCATGTGGCCAACGTCTCCAACCCAACTCTTTCCCAGCTGTAGAAAGAGTGACGGCCGTTCTTACCCCATGAGTTTGCCATGAGTACTGACCAAAATAATATTGCCAGAGCACTGAACACAAGGCCTGGTACATATAGTAAGTGCTCAAAAGTTGGTTTTCATGAACCTTATGAAACTATTATACTTGACATAGGAACATATTGCATTGTTGCTGTTTAGTTGCTAAGTTGTGCCTGATTCTTTGTGACCCTACAGACCGTAGCCCGTCAGGCTCCTCTGTCCATGGGATTTCCCAGGCAAGAATACTGGAGTGGGCTGCCATTTCCTTCTCTAGGGGATCTTCCCAACCCAAGGATTGAACCCAGGTCACCTGCACTGGCAGGTAGATTCTTTACCACCAAAACACCTGGGAAGCCCAGAAATACATGGCATGCTTGCATATATAAATAAATATGTATACACATACATACCTAGACTCTATTGGGATTAAAGTATAGCAAATCATTTAAAAGGATTCCTGAATTAATGCATCAATGTCTTTTACTCATAAGCAGATCCTAATCAACATAATCTGTAATAGTCTATGCATAATCTATAATCAACATAAGCTATAATCAAATATCACAGACTTATGTTTTGTTGTTAATGTAGGAGGCCTAATGTTTGAAATGGTTGAGGGTGTCTACCCATACTGAATTAACTCTGTTCTAGAAACAACTGGCAGAAAACCAAAAGACCAAGAGTTTAAATAAATAAAGGCACATTATCTACACCAACAGTGTCCTTAGATAAAGTTGGTTTTGTTGCAAAAACCATTACTGTGCCACCTCATAGCCTAAGGAGAAAAGGTAGGGATTTTTCCTCCATTCACTTGCAGATGTTTAAGACAAGTGCCCTTCAGATTCTGTTATGGAGACTGCCGTCATGGTCTCCTTCAGTGCAGGCAGCCTTTATCAGATATCCACCACTACGGAGGAAACCATGCAGTTCACAGGGGCTGTGGGTCTAAAATAGCTGTTTCAGGGTGTTTGAACTATAGCAATGCTTATAGTTAATAGCAGGACTCATTGAAAAAGACCCTGAGGCTGGGAAAGATGGAAGGCAGGAGGAGAAGGGGACGGCAGAGGAAGAGGTGGGTGGATGGCATCACTGACTCAATGGACATGAGTTTGAGTAAACTCTGAGAGAGATATGCTAAAGGACAGGGTCAGACATGACTTAACGACTGAACTACAGAGCAGGACGGGACTTTATGACAGGGTATTTAGGCATGATCCTCTATTTGCTAGTTGCTAAAGAAGTCATGGCTTCCCAGGTGGCTCAGTGGTTAAAGAATCAGCCTGCCAAGCAGGAGACATGGGTTCAATCCCTGGGTCAGGAAGATCCCCTGGAGGAGGAAATGGCAACTCCCTCCAACATTTTTCCTGAAAAATCCCATGGAGAGAGGAGCCTGGCAGGCTACAGTCCATGAAGCTGCAAAACAGTCAGACTTGAGTTAGCGACTAAGCAACAACAAAAAGGAAGTTATAATCAAGAAGGAAAACTTGGCCAACATAGAAGCTTGGTAAACGTAACACACACCCACACGCATATTCTCTCAAAACACATCCACAATACCCCTCCTCATCTAACTTGAAGACACTTTCGATTGTTTCTGAGCATTCTCTCACTGTTTTGTCTGGGTGTGCGTGTGTGTTTGTGTGTGTTCCTGCGCATATGTCTGAGTCTGTATGTATCATCATCTTTAAGGACTTCATGAAATGCAGTTGACTGAATGCACTATAATTTGCATAACCAATGACAGTCTGTAGGATGGTTCTGTTATTTTTTTGTGATAACAACCTAGCAATGAATACTTATATACTGCATCACATATCTCTGATTATTTGCCTAGAATAAATTCCTAAAATATAATTTCAGTGTCATATAGTATGATCATTTTAAAGATCTGAGAAATATGCAGTTAGTTTTAGAATGGAGTCTAGATGGAAATGGGCACTAGAGTAGCTTGTGAATACATGCTAAGATGCTTCAGTTGTGTCCGACTCTTCGAGACCCCATGGACTGTAGCCCGCCAGGCTTCTCTGTCCATGGGATTCTCCAGGCAAGAGTACTGGAGTGGTGGCCATTTCCTCCTCCAGGTCTTCCTGACCTAGGGATCGAACCCCTGTCTCTTAGTCTCCTACACTGGCAGGAGGATTCTTCATCACCAGCACTACCTGGGAAGCCCTGGAATATCTTAAAGTAGCTTAGTTCCCTTTGAAAAGCACACCTGACTTTTCCTTAGGCTAACTCCATGAGGCCTAGTGGTTTAGATGTCTGCTAAGTTGCCTCAGTCGTGTCCGACTCTGTGCGACCCCATAGACGGCAGCCCACCAGGCTCCCCCGTCCCTGGGATTCTCCAGGCGAGAACACTGGAGGGGGTTGCCATTTCCTTCTCCAATGCATGAAAGTGGAAAGTGAAAGGGAAATCTCTCAGTCGTGCCCAACTCCTAGCGACCCCATGGACTGCAGCCCACCAGGCTTCTCCATCCATGGGATTTTCCAGGCAAGAGTACTGGAGTGGGGTGCCATTGCCTTCTCATTTACCCAATAAAAATAGTTACATGTTCATCATTATGCATGATAGAAAAATGTTATTAATGATCTCATTTAAACGTCACAAAACCCCGAAAAACTAGGAATCAAACTTTTGGCAAAAGGGGGAGCTACCTTTGCGTGTTAACTAATATTCACAATAACTGTTGAAGACTTCTATTACATTCTATTAATACTAATGTGTGCTAGGTTGACTTTGGAGTTAGACTCCCAAATAAGCCCTGGTTCTGTACATTTTTATGTGCTCTTTAGTTTATCATTCAACTTCCTTGAGTCTGTTGCCTTATCTGAGAATACAGTGGTCTAACTTGCTGGGTTATCTGAAGGATTCAAAAATACCATCAATGTGAAATGCCTGGTATACATTGTTTTCAAGGGTAACTATTATCAGTGTTTTTGCAATTATCTACAAATCTGATGGCCCTGATAAGAGTTTTGAATTGGACATGTGTTTAAATCTCAGATCAATGTGTGGCATTGGTGGAGTCATTTTATTAATAACTCCCTGGCACTCAGTCTTCTCACCTATAAAATGGGAATAAGGATACCTGACTCACAGTTTTCAGTGATGAATGAATAAGAACACTTAAGTAAAAGAGCTCAGTGCAGAAGCCAGAACACAATAGGTACTTGTATCAGGAACACAATAAGTCTTTGTTTTGTTTTTTAAATCCATGAATCACAAAAATAGAAATGAAACTTTGAAAGGTATCGGCCCTCTTTTCCCAGATTCACAGCTGAGCAAATTTTTTAAGGAAAAAGCAACTCACCAAGTCTACTTTAATGGCTTCAGGAGGCAACCGGGCTGTTTTGGAACCAAGGAAAATTATGATGAATGTTTCAGTGACTAAAAGAATAATTAAGTTGCTCAGTGCTGGATGCCATTAAATGAAATGGCACTGCATTAGTGGCACAGAGTTGTTATTATTTATAAATACAGAAAAGCAACATTTAGTTAATGCCTTGGGTCTGCCTGCTACAGATGACTCACACGGGGGTCCAGGTGTGAACTCCAGCCTGAGCTTCCTTCTCTGTACTCGCTTAAGGAAAGGGCTTGCCGTGGACCAGGCGGGGAAAGAAGGACACGCCTCTGTGGTCGGTTTGTTGGTGAATGTGTACAGCACCGTCACATTCCTGTCCCCTTAATCACTGCCTTTAACAACAGGACTTCAGCTTACCTTACTTCAGCAAGGAAATGAAGTGTCCCATAGAAGGACTGTCTAAGCATCTCAAGACATGGGCACTGAAAAAGAATATCCCTGAGTTTGAAACTCACAATGGAACTTTAAGCAAAAGAGATATCCTTAAACTTCATTGATAAAACCAAGATAAAGCAGATCTGAAACTCTTTCTATCCTGATTAGAAGGGCTTCCATGGTGGCTCAGTAGTAAAGAATCCGCCTACCGATGTAGGCCATGTGGGTTTGATCATGTGGGTCAGGAAGATCCTCTGGAGAAGGAAATGGCAACCCACTCCAGTATTCCTGCCTGGGAAATCCCATGAACAAAGCCGGCAGGCTACAGGCCATGGGGTCACAAAAGAGTCAGACACAACTCAGGGACTAAGCAACAATAACAAATAGGAACTTAAAAGGGTGGCTTTCTTCCCTTTCTCCCTCTGAAGGCAAATTTATTCCTATTGTCCTATTTTTGTTTTTTATTTATTTGCTTTATTTTAAAAATGATGAGAAAACTTTCCAATGCACATCCTGAACTACTTAAGTATTCTTCAACTGTCATTTTGTACATACTGTTCACCCCTCAGTTACAATCGTAAACTTGGGAACTGTAGGACCATTTGCCCTTGTACCAAATGCCTCCAGAATGAAATAATTCTTTTTGCTTTGTTGTCGTTTTTCAATCGCTAAATCATGTCTGATTCTTTACAACCCCATGGACAGCAACACACCAGATTCCCCTGTCCGTTGTCTCCTGGAGTTTGCTCAGTCCCATGTCCACTGAGTCTATGAGGCTACCTAACTATTTCATCCTCTGTTGCCCCCTTCTTATTTTGCCTTCAATCTTTCCCAGCAAGAGCAATGAGTCCGCTCTTCACATCAGGTGGCCAAAGTACTGGAGCTTCAGCTTTAGCATCATCCCTTCTAATAAATATTCAGGGTTGATTACCTTTAGGATTGACTGCTCTGATCTCCTGGCAGTTCAAGAGACTCTCAAGAGTCTTCTGCTGCTGCTGCTAAGTCGCTTCAGTCGTGTCTAACTCTGTGCAACCCCATGGACTGCAGCCTACCAGTCTCCTCTGTCCATGAGATTTTCCAGGCAATTGTACTGGAGTGGGGTGCCATTGCCTTTTCCGTAAGAATCTTCTATAGGACCACAATTTGAAAGCATCAGTTCTTCAGTGCTCAGCCTTCTTTATGGTCTAACTCTCACAACCATACATGACAATTGGAAAACACATAGCTTTGACTACGCATACCTTTGTTGACAAAGTGATATCTCTGCCTTTTTATATACTGTCTAGGTTTGTCATAGCTTTACTTCCAAGAAATAATGTCTTCTAATTTCATGGCTTCAGTCACTGTCTGCATTGATTTTGGAGCCCAAGAAAATAAAATCTGTCACTGCCTCCACCTTCTAATTTTTAGAAACAATTCTCTTTTGTCTTTCTCTTCCTGGTTGGCCTATTAGCAGTCAATCTTCTGTGTAATAATAATAACTTTATGAGCCATCTCAGTTATTTGTCCTTTTCAGTAACCTTAAAAGCAAGTGATTATTATTGTATTTTTTGATTCTGAATCGAGTCTGCAGAGTAGGACTAAAATCTCACACACATGATTCAAGTTGATACGGGCATGGCAATCTACTCCAGCTTTCTTGCCTGAGAAATCCCATGGACAGAAGAGCCTGGCAAGGTAAAGTACATGGGGTTGCAAAGAGCTGGACATGACTGAAGCAACTTAGAATGCACATATGTATGCATAATTAAAGCCTGAGAAGTCCTTTCAGCTTCTTGGCTGTGATGTGGAGAGTTGTGGACTCAGATGAGTAATTTACAGATAAAAGTATTCAACTTTGGCAGTAGGAATCAGGATACTGACATTTAAGTACTTTTGTATCCTAATATTAATGACTCAAAAGACCTGATTGTTGTATTATAATTTACCCCAACAGCGATGCTTTCAGTTGAATTTTGGATAGAGAATTTACTATATCTACAAGAGTGCTTAGCAAACCACTGAGAAATATGTTATGCAAAGTATTGACCACACCACCTGTGGTTGAGATGTGTCTGTTTCTCCAGCCCTGCCCTCCTCTGATTCTGACTAGTGTAAACATGTGTGCTTCTCAATTTCAGGGCTGTGTTCAATAGGCTTGCCCTCAGCAGAGAACCCCAGTGCCTTTAGATGGTCAGATGGGGGTCTGTGGCAACTAGAGGCCTCTGGCCAGTCACCTTTTTCCAGATCACTCACATATTTGCTATTTTTCACCCTGGTGTCAACACCAATAAAAACATTTCCTATGTGTGCCCTGATATAAAAAATTAGGTCAGCACTGTTAGATAACAATTTCATCATCCACGTGTGTCTGCTGCTAATTTCTACAAGGGTACCCTCACATGCTGTATCATCACAGCTGTATCTTCCAGCAAGAAGAATACACTATAGTAGGACTATTCTTGATCCTAATATCTTAGCACATCATCATAGAAGCTTACTCTGCTTCATCCGTTTTCTCCTTTCACCATACACTACAAAGAACAAGAAGATGGAGTTCAGTGCAACTTATAGGTTAAGATCATACAATCAGCAGTCAAGGAAGTCTGAATATGGCTCTTTCTTCTTTACTTTCATAGCTGTGTGACTGTGGAGAAATTGTCTAGCTTCCCTAAGTCTTCTTAGGCTTCTTCTTCTCTTCTTTAAAATGACACCAACTCTAGGTAACTCTAGATAATTCATAACTATCTCAACTAGTAATGAGAGAAGAGGACAAATACGTATCTTGTGCTCTGATACTTTATTGATCAGTGTGGGGAAGATAATATGTAGGTCGATAACATAGTGAAAGTGAAAGTGTTAGTCACTCAGCCGAGGCAGTGGGTTTCTGCCAACTCATTTATTCCTGATCTTTGCCATGAGCAAATGTCAGGCAGCAGGTGGGGGCTGTTTCTTTAATCTAGATCCTGGAGTGAGGTGGAATGGGAAATAATTGGGAGCTGTTTGTTAAGCAGCATTATTGTAGAAAGAGTTGACAGATACAGATAAAAACATTCAGTGGAGAGACCTACCTGCAGAATGGGTGGATTTCTGAAAGGTTCTGCTATAAATGGAGGATTAGAGTAGAAGGGAAGTTTGTGGCCCATGATGAGGGATGGAAGTAGACAACATACCTGGGTTTTCCTGTAGCTAGTGGTCCTCCCCTGATTATTTTTCACCAGGAATGGCATTTCCCAGCATGAAGTAAAAGGCATGACCTGAAAAGACTGGTCTTTTGTAATTTTTGTTCTGAAAAAATGCTGAAATAAACAAGGAATTCTTTATAGCATGAAATTTTAAGTTTTAGTGTGTTAATTTCTTGGTTGATTGAGTCTTGAGTTCCAGGTTTTCTCCCTCTCTCATAATCTCACCTTCAGTATATAATTTTATATGACCTTATATAACCCTACAAAGATCCTTGTGAGATAGTTCTCATTAAGTTGCATTAGCTTATCCTTATAGTTGAAGAAACTAGGTGGTAGAGAAGTTAAGTAAATAAACTCATATGTGGGTTATTACTACGACTTTAACCATTTTCAAAATTTTCTGTTAACATTTACAATTATTTTATATTGCTTACCATCAAATACAATGGAAGCTTCATAGATACACATAGTGCTTATCCTGGGATTGTCCCTGGTCCCCCCAGGAATGCCCACACACCAGCTTGGATGTTAGGTATGAATGAGGTGGTATCACTCATGTGTTACAGGGGCAGGTATTTGAACCAAAATGCATTAGGTTCCCTACTGAGGACTGTAGTTAGAGCCTGCCTGGTACAACTCACCAACTATACCATACATCCAAAGATTTAGTTTTAAAAAAAATTAATTGGAGGGCATCAGCAGCCAGGATGGCTTAAACTTAAAGAATTAAGTTTCAAGGCTAGGATCTTCTTTGCCTTGCTCACACAGGACTCCACACGGGAACTTTAGAGAAAACCAATAGACTGGATACTCAGTGGTTAATCGTGTGGTCTTTCTAACCAAGCGCCAGATTTATTTTAATGATTCTCTTAAGAGTGATTCATCTAGGATCCTCGCCTGTGTCCCCTTTGTGTCTGGGTACAGATGTGCATCTAGAACACAGTTCGTTCTACGCTTTCAAAGAGCGGCCGCCCACTCGGTGCGTATGATTAATTCTACATGCAGCTAATTATACCCACAATTGGCTAATTGTCACTGCAATTAGCCAATTGCAGGCCCAATTGGCCACTTGTCCCATAATTTGAAAGTGCAAGTGGACAATTGAAGGACCGATTAGATGCCCGCAGTTTTACATATTCAAAGAGGAGACGAGGGGAGGAACAGCCTTTGAAAAACATGGTCTTAAGTGCAAAGTAAAAAAATCCATAAGTGCAGATCTTTTGGGAAAGAAAGTTATGGTTCATTTGACACTTTTTCAACCTCAGCATTTTGGCTAGTCTTATTATTTTTTTCTTTCCCAAAATGGAGCAAACAATATTGAGCTTCTATGCTGGACTGGAAATTTTGAGTGAATTGTGATGTTTTGAATTTAAGTTAGGATGACCACACCCCAAACCATCCTGCATCTGTTTATTTGCATGCAATTTTTAAAGTCAACAGTTTTTCCTTAAAAAAAAAATCATAAAGAAGCAAACAGACAATCAGATTTTCAGGACAGACACAGATGGAGTCACGTTTTCCACTGGTAAGAACTCACTTCTCCAACTCAAAGCCTATCAATTTTAAGGATTAATAGCAGAGGAAATGTGCCTCTGAGAACAGCAAATATTACCAAGATTTTGGTCAATATGCTTTGATTTTTCTCATTGACTCCCATCCGTCTTAATTTTTTTCATTAAAAATGTTTTTATTCCATCAAAGTCTGTTGTTTTTCAGTAGTTATATTATCTAGGACACCTAGGAAATATGGCTGCCTTCACTGTTCACTTGATATGATGATATTCAAGGATTATGATTATTTGTTAGAAATTATTTGTTCAAGTACAACTACCTAATTTCATAGTCCCCAAACCTATAAATACTCACCCTTCTGTGAAGGCTTTCTCCTCAGGGGTCTCACCACAGGGAAGCCAAGATCCAGAAGTAAGAGCTTAAAATAGCAAGAAATCATGTGAACACCGGCTCATCGTAGGTACTTGGTAAGCAGCAATTGAAGATGAGTGTCGCTAACAGAGAGTTTTAGGACAGAGAAAGAGGTCTGAAATCATCTTATGTAGTGTGGATTTAGTTGCTTCGAAAACCATGGCAGTTAAAATGAAACTAGATTGTTAAGGCTCTCCTTGTATCTGCAGTTTATATTTTTAGGGGCATCCACATTCTAAAAGCTGCCAGAGACTCAGAAATAAACAGCAGACTGATATATCAGGAATACCTGCTACAAATTAAATGGACAAGAACCCTGGAGAAAATGCCACTGCACTCGTTTCTCATACTGGAATCTTTCAAATAGAAGTCTTAAGGGATTTTCGGAGAGCCAAGGATTTCATGGTCAAAGATGAATGAGAACACAGTATACTATCTGTGTACAGAAGGAATGGAAACCCACTCCAGCATTCTTGCCTAGAGAATCCCATGAACAGAGGAGCCTAGTGGGTTTACAGTCCATGGGGTCACAAGAGTTGGACATGACTTGGCCACTAAACCACCACCACAAGGGAAAAAACAGAAGGATCAGTAAGACAAAAGCCTATTTAGTTCATGTTTTAACCCAGAATAGTCCAAATGTAACTGACCAAGGAATACTATTTTTGTCATAATAGCTAATACTGTGCTGCCAAATTAGGAAGATCCTTGTAGGAGAGCAGAGAAGTCCACTCCAGTATTCATGCCTGGAGAACCCCATGGACAGACGAGCCTGGCTGACTGCAGTCCGTAAGTCAATAAGAGTCAGACACGACTGAAGGGACTCAGCACTTTGGCCACCTGACGCAAAGAATTGAGTCATTGGAAAAGACCCTGATGCTGGGAAAGATTGAAGGCAGGAGGAAAAGGGGATGACAGAGGATGAGATGGTTGGATGGCATCACTGACCCAATGGACATGAGTTTGAGGAAGCTTTGGGAGTTGGTGATGGACAGGGAAGCCTGGCATGCTACAGTCCATGGGGTCGCAAGGAGTGGGACATAACTGAGTGACTGAACTGAATGCATGTTACCAAATTAGTTAAATGAGGCACAATTTGGAAATACAGCACAAGATCATGGTTTAGAGTTAAACTGGTTAAGTCAATATGCACCTTTAGCAAATGTGATTATTTGGTTTTCAGTTCACAGAAAAATTTTAGAAAGATTGTTTTCCCAGTTCCAGACTGGGACTGCACAAAGGAACACTGAGATTAAAAAAGAAAAGCAGTTTGGAATCTGCCTCATAGCTCTGTTAACTGGAGGTAAATCGTTCACCTCTCAGGGCCTCAGTTTCCTCATTTGTACAATGTAAGCATTGTATTTAACGTGTGCTGAGGCCCCTCTGGCCCTGGCATACTGTGCTACTCAGTGATCCAGCCAAAGAATGCTTTATTTGATGAATTTTTCTCTCTTTTCTCTTCACTGTGTCTTCAGGACCTGCTACAGTAATAGTTGGAAGACAGAGTTTCTAATTCTAGATTTTTTGCATATCACTGCATCACCATCACGTGGAATGAGTTTCAACTGTTAAAAGCCTGTTTCCTTAGAAGGAAACCAAGGATAGTCATATACCCAAAAGAAGACCCAAAGGGCTAATGAATATGAAAGCCCCTTGGAAAGTATGAATTCCTCCCAATGACTGTTGCTGTTTTATTAAATGGTATTCTTCCAGTTGACCTTATTATCATTAGTAGTTCTGTTAACTACTATAACCTAGATTAAATTATTATGCATATTAATTACCTATAACAACTACTCATACGCTAATCATGATAATGAACTGATGCTGTGCTTGATGGATTTCAGCAGCAGATTTTGTTCTGCTAAACTTGGGGTTTTGCTTGGAGGGGAGAATAGCAGTGCCGGCCTTCGGGCCGTGCCAGGAAAATGTGTGGGCCAGATGGCAATCCAAGTTGGTCTGATAGAACATTTCTATTTCTGTGGATTCTCAAAAATGAACTGACAGGCACGAAGCAAAGTGGTGACTCATAGTCTTTGGGTCCCTGACTTAGAGCTTCTGGGCTGAAATCTCCTATTGTCCTATGGAACCTATTTAGGGAGTGACATACTAGATCTTTCTGTCTCCATCATTGTCATCTTTGTCATCACAGCCACTCTTCCCCAGGGACCTACTGTGTGCCTGGGTGCCTTCTGTGGTCTATTAGAGCAAATTACCTTCATCTCTGTAACTGAGCCATAATGTATGTAACCATATCGGCATCCTTGAGATGCACACTTGAGATGCAAGGGTCAAAAAGATTGTCCCTTGCCCATGATCACAGAGATGCTGAAGGTGATGTTAAACTCAGAATACAGGATATTTACATTTTTCTTCTATATGATAATTTCTTTCCAGTTGCAAGTGTCCAAAAATTTGTAATTTTCCTGAGGTCAACCACTCTTGTATGTGTGTGTGTGTATTCCTATGCATGCATGTATCTGTATATTTAAATTTCACTCCCCAGAAGGCATTTAGTACTGGCCTGGCACAGAACACTCACTGGATAAATGATTCCTGACTTGAATTTCCAACAAGTCTAAAAGTTGGTCCACAGCCATGCTTTTTACCTTTGTAAATGGCTCAAATATTAATGCTCATGCCAAAGTCTCAGCATACAGATACAGATATGGGGGCTTGAGCGTACAGTCCTTAGCAGACTAGGCTTAGAAACTAGGTCTTCTGATTCCCAGGCCAAAGTTCCAGATATGACACCATAGGAATGGGGAAATCCATTTGTTCTTAGTCACTATTTCTCCTTAATCTTCTGTTACTGATGAACAAATGATGATTTAATGAAAGGAAAGCATAATTACCTATTATAGACGTCTTTGTCATCATTGTCAAGAACACGTGGGGAATGGTAGAATTCTGAGTTTCCCAAGCTGTATTTGCATATGAGATTGAACTGCAATGAAGATCACTCCCATAACAGGAGTCCGCATGGACTTGAGGACATCATATGGGTTCCCGTCTGCAGTACCCTCTTCTAGTCCCCAACCTCAGAAAAGACATCACCCTAGTCCATCAGAGCACATGGTGGAATGGATTCTCTCAGCACAGTCATTTTGGTAGTGAGAGGGTAAAATACAATTTTGGATCACATTCTTCAAAGAGATTGACTTTTTTAGATATGCACTGGGTTTTCTTTACTAAATGAACATTCCATTAAAAATATTATCAAATTAATAGCATAACAAGTTTCCAGGGGAGGTTTATTAGAGTCAAATATTTAAAAAGCTGTCATTTAAACAGAAACAGTTGTTAAATTGAGGAGATAATTAGTACCTGAAATTAATCAAAGAATGTTTTAAAAAATAAAATCTATATTTGACTCATTGCAAATATATCTCAGCCTCTCGTTTCCCTGTAATATACAAGAAATTGGCAATTTGGAAATGAATCTGCAAATTGCCTTTGACCATTAAAATCCTGTTCTGGCCTTAACATGGTGGATTCTACAAATGTGTGTCCCAAATTAAAATTCAAAATATAATATCTATGAAGTCTATAGGCATCAACTCTCATATATAAAGATGACAGCACTGAGTCAAATACCTTTATGCTCAATTTTCTACTAGGCTTTTTCTTTCTCCTTTAATTTATTCTCTTCCTTATTTGAATTTCCTTTTTCTACCAGCTTGCCATTTATACCATTACAATGCCAGCTTAAAAGACTAAGGGAATTGAAAGGAGAGAATGAGAAGAAAATATTGGTGACATTCAACCTGACTGAGGTTGAAAATCATGTATTCAGAATATCATTTATTGAGCACCTGTTATGTGGTATAAGTAAGGGCATAAAAATGTATGGGATTCCAAGTCCCAAATGTCATGAGTTTTTACTTAGTTGGGGGAAAAGAAACCACGTACAGAAGACAACCAACAATGAAAATGATGATCTACCAGATGGGAATAAACCCTACAAAACATAGAACAGGGTGAGAAAATAAGAAGCGATGGATTGGGGGGAGCCCTCACAGGCAACCAAGGTAGAATGGATAATTTCACCCTTTGGTAGATGAGCATGTGGTATATGATTTCTGGCACTCTTGTTTCTGCTTTGTTTTTGTTCCTTTAAATATAATGTCAGTCTTATAAGAGCTGATGTGATAAATGAAACAAGAACTTCTAAGCACAGAGATGATTTAAGGGCAGAGGTTGAATGTCAGGGCTTTGTGAAAGTGAACAGAAGGCTCAGTGATGCTTTCTTGCATGGAACCCACTAGGCTCAGAGATCATGTTCCATCACCTGCAACCTGGAGGAAATCAGAGCCCATCCAGTACAAGACGCACTGACTATGAAAAGTGCTGAAGCCCACCTTTCTCCATCACCTCAGTTAGTAGCAGGCATATTTTGCTAACACTGTTGATATAACTGGTTCTGCCTAAATTATGGCTTAGAGTCCTTTTACTCTTGGCAGGGTAATCACCTTACCAATTTTTATTTCTTTTCTCTTCTTAACCCTCATAGATCTAGTTGCTCTTCTTCAAATGTCTTTGTCTTTTGTTCACTCTTCCAGAGAAGCATCATTTGATGTTAGAACTACAAGAAAGAATAGGAAGGTCATATTGGGCTCCAGTGATGTGCCAAGACCTGGGTTTTACCAGCTATTGGATCAGTCAACCCTCATTAACAATCCTGGGGATAAAGAATATCTGTATGTTGATGAATAATTCCAAGGTCACAGAGGACACCCCGAAATCCTTAGAGTACACACAGACACTTGGTCCAGGGCTTCTTAAACTTGGATGAACACCTTCATCTCTTTTGATTCTTTTTTAACAATACAGACTCCTTAGGCCCCAGGTACATGATAATCTTATAGTCTGAATCTATAAGTTCAGACTAATAGACAAAATTTAAAAGGAAAAATATTCCTCTATGAGCCAAGTTTGGGAACTCTTAATTTAGTTCCGACAGAGGATGAGATGGCTGGATGGCATCACCGACTCGATGGACATGAGTTTGAGTAAACTCCGGGAGTTGGTGATAAACAGGGAGGCCTGGGGTGCAGCAATTCATGGGGTTGCAAAGAATTGGACATGACTGAGCAACTGAACTGAACTGAACTGACTGAACTGAATTTAGTTCAACTTCCTCTTTCACAATCATGACATATGAGACTCAGAGGGATAACACTTTCCCAAAAGAGACACCCAAGGTTGGGTCCCGTATCTTTGACCAGGCTATTTAACTCTAAAAATGGTCTATAGTTCTCCTCCACTCTGTTCACTTTCACTTTGTCTGCAACGCTCGCTGCCCTCGAGCCTGCTATGACGTCTACTGCTATCAGCCTGGCTCCCCAGTTGGAAGGTAGGTTTCTCTGTAGCAAGCAGCTTTGCCTGTCTATGTTTCCTGTTCCAGGTGCCAAGAACCATGTCTGACTCATAGATGCTCAGTAAATCTTGTTGAATTAATTACGACCTCTCTTGGCTTTCAGTAAGAATGACTTCCACTGGGCGTGGTCATCCCTTCCTCTGCTGGGGGCTCTTTTAACGCTCCAGGATTGGGTTTCAGTAGCCGCACCTCCCTTTTGTAAGTATCAGTCTGATGGATAGGGTAAGGGTGTCTGTTTTTCTAAGTAAGAGGAGCAGAGGTAGATGGCATCTCTGAAGGAAGGTGGGGAGGATGGGGTTGGTGACTTGGCTTCCACTGCCCCCTCTCTGTTCTGAAGGCTTGGTGCTCACCTCTGTTACTGGGCAATGCTAGTTGTGTAAGTCTTTGAATATTTGGAAATAAAGGGTAATGGAGACCACGGGGGAAATGAGGCTGAAGGTGCTTTGACAGAAGACGAAGGTCAACATAGCACCCTCTTGAGAGTTACTCAGATACAACTTGAAACACTTAGCTATCATGCACCAGCTGTGTGACCTTGAACAAGTCACTTCACTTGTCTGCTTCAGTTTCCACTGCTATCCAATGAGAAAATATCTCTAACTCATAAAGCTTTAAGAAGGCCAAAATAAAATAAGGTAGGCTGCTAGATGCAAATGTATTATTTTGGCATTTCTACAGACCATGGAAACATAGTGAAGTGATGGGGGGAAAAGGCCCTACCTATATACATAATTTATAATTTTGCATGTGTATATATTTAAAAGTAAACTATGATGATTTAATAAACAAGAGATGAAACTCAAATGTAGGTAGACTGCTGCCTGGAGATTTGTCCCTAGGACTGATCACATTTCCCAACACAGTTATTTTTTGACAAAGGAATACTGAATAAATAGCAAAAGTCCCTTTCTGGGGTCCAATAAGCATACTGGGTCTGCCATAAAGATGAAAGTGGGCAAATGCAGGAGACTCAGAAAACGTCTACATGTCTCATAAACCAGATTTGCATGTTCCAATGAAAAGACTAGAAAAAATAGCCTCTCTTGCCTAGAGCCAGTATAACCAGTAAACAGCAATTAGAGGGTAAAACCAGTGTCACCTTGGAAGAGTGAGTATGGATGGCTATCAAGAGGACCCCTGATATTATTACCAGCTGCAATAAAAAAGCACTTCTTTGAATGCTTTTTTCCTACCTAATTGTCAAAACTGAATAATATTATCAGCTTTTTTTATCCTTTGAGTATTTTTCTAATAAGAAAGCACAGAGATGCATTGCAAATAAAAGCAGAAGATTTGAGGATGCAAAGCAATCATGCAAAATGACTTTCATATCAGTTTGATAAGCAGCTGAAATTTAATAACTACATCTCTCCTATGGTGTTGGATGAAAGTTTAATACTTTCTGCTTTGGCTTCTTTCTTCTGCAAGATGCTTATTCAGAACTGTAGCTTCTTTTATAGTCGGGGAAATGAGAGGGGCAGTGGATTAATCAAAGCCTTGAGAGGCTGGGCCCAGCTCCAGCCCAGACCAATGCAGGAGAACTTAGAATCTCAACTAAACCAGACCTGGGGCTGCCCAAGACAACTGGGGAAATGAGGAGAGATTCCCAAGTGTCTCTAAATACAAGTGGTATGTGGAAAGCACACACCACATTAAAAGATATGATATACGCTGAATTCTCCAAAAATCTCTTTATGCCTTCACCAAGGACAGATTAGTCAACTAGAAAAAAAAAAAATTAAGAACCACTCAGAGTTGAACAAAGTCTCCATATTTCAAAAGATAATCGAATCAAATTCAAGAATATGATGACCTTGTTAATACGGAGTATGTCTTCTGCCTATGAATATGCCTTTACTAAAGAAGGAACGAGTGAATGTGTACAGTAAATAATGAAAGAATGCAGATAGTAAAGAATAAATGCATGTAGCCAAGAATGAATGAACCCATAATTGATTGGCAGATTGCAGCTAGCATGACCTCCTGACCTCTCCCCAATTTAGAACTGGGGAAATTGAGGTGCAAGAAAAGGAAATGATAGCCAAATTTAAGTGTTAAGTAAACTGGCATAAAAACAGTGTTGACCACTCATCTTCTCAGGCCTTGCAAAAGCCTCCAGGATTCAACAAGTCTCCCAGCCCCCCAAGCGGCCTAAGCAATCCAGGCAGGGAATGCATCCAAGGCTTGTATCACCCAGCTGACAACAGCCTCAGTTTTCAAGGAGCCTCTTTGGGAAACAGACGCCCAGAGAGGAGAAGGAAGAGCATTTGATTAGATGCTTCTCAGACAGAACTGGGAGACCCATTCAAAACCAGTGATCTGTACTAATGGATCTTCCGAGCTGTGGCCACGCGTGAGGCAGGAGGGGATGGGTTTCCCAGGGCTGGTGGTCTTGCCCCTCTTGTAGGGCTTGCCAAGATGGGGTTTGGTTGGCTTGCTCTTCTACTGCCCCCTACTGGGGAGTTTCCTGCCAAGGTGTGAGGTGGGCGGCTTCTGAGCTGTTTTTCACAAAGGGGCACACTGAAGTCAACAGGAGATTCTAGCTCAAGGCTAGAAACCAGAGACTGTCTTAAAAAAAATTAACGCGGGAGCAGACTCAAGCCTCCTAAAGGTTAAAAGAGATGAACCTTGATAACACACATCCCCACAATGACTTGCCTTGTCAAATGTGACTTTTGTCAAATTTGTTCTGAAAGAAAAGGGCGCACGGCTTCCTCGCCATTTGTATATGTATGTGTGCATGCAGTTACAAACTGAATATTGTGTGTGTGTGTTTTCAATATAGGTATAAACAGATAATAGTACAATGAAGGAACATCTGATCCAGTCATCAGATCTAACTGCAGCCTTTTAAAAAGGAAATGTAACTCCAGATGTCGTCTTAAGAAAATGAATCAATTAGGCAAATGAGGAATTCCCTCATAAATCAGAGCCTGAGACCCTCTTTTCAGTCCTAGCGGAGGGGTGGGGGCGGCCAGGAGACTGGAGATGTAGCTGCTGCCATTTTTCATGACCAGGTAACCCTGATGCCTCCTGTCTCCTCAAGTTGTGTTTACATTACTGAACGCTGGTTTGATTTGGAAAGTGTGTTCTGAGTGTTCCAAACCTTTTACCCTGAAGATAATAATGCCTCCGCTTTCAGGAGCAGGACCCAGTATAAGCTGGTGTCACTATTCATAAAATAATTGAGTTTACACAAAAAGTGATTTCAGTAATAGCTGCCTTTTTATAAGTATGTACATTTTATTTAAAATTACTGACTCAAAAGGCAAGGTAGGAAAAAAAAATCACCTCCAACAACTTCCTGTAATTGCGAATTATTGTGAGGGAAACAGAAGGAAAAGATTTCGAAATTATGAGCCATTATGCTCAAGAGAGAGAGAGGGAGAGAGAGAGAGAGAGAGGCAGTGGGGAAAAAAAAAAGACATCTCGGCTTCATGAAACACAGCTGACAAGCTCGACTAAATTACCCCCGGACCATTACAAAAATCACTTAATTGCCAAGCATTTTGTTAGGTCAATTGACTCTAATTGAAAAAATAACAAAAAGCTTATTATGCTGCAAATGCGGCCGTGGAAAATGAGTCTTCTGTTAGAAGGAAACAATAATTCTAAATTTCAGCTGCTGCTAACACTACAAAGTTCAGTGTTTCCTTCAGAGAGAATCCGCCGTCAAGGAGAAAGTGAATTTGCATCAGTTGATTTTTTTCCCTTCTAGCGCCCCTCTTTTCTAGCTCTCTGTGCTCCCCGCTTTTCTGCCTGGTTCCCCACCACCCCACTCAGCCAGCCTTGTCCCTGCAGAAGTCCATCCACCCCACCCCCTTTCATCAGCAAATAGACACCCCACTCCCAGCTCATCTCCTGGAGGAAAAGGGTTGGGGAGACAAAGAGCGGTCAGCTGCGTGGAGTCCAGCTTTCTCCAGGGCAGGACACTGCCCTTTGGGGAAAGTGCCTTCCACACCATTCCCTCCAGCCCGCCACATTCTCCCTTTCCCATTCTGGTGGCAGCCGCCTCATCTCCTCCCGTCTCTTTTAAATATAGATAATGGAATAAGGCGACAGCTTATGTCCGTGAAATTTCTCTGAAATTGCCCCTCGCATGCGTGCCCAGTGCTGGCCTTGATTGACATCAAGTGCGGTAATTAAAAACCCCGCCAGCTGACGTAGGTGAAGGTTTATTTATAATTATACATTTTTTAGGATGGTTTGTCCAGAGTTGGTGCATTTAAAAAGGAGAATCCACCACAGCTCTGTTCCTGCCCCAATTATAGATTTAAATGGTGGGGGGTTCATAAGCGGGGGTGATTCTGCTTTGCAGGAAATAATTATTTGCCCATAAAACCAGGAGGCTGGGGTATGAAAGTCTGATGGCAGAGCCTTTGTTTGAGAAGCCACAGGGGAGAGAATGTGCATGTGTGTATGTGTGTTAGTGAATGTCTGTGTGTGTCCATGAGATGTGTGTCTGTGTGCAGATGCCTACATTTCTGCGTGGGTATGTGTGTCTTTGTGTATATATGTAGGCATGCTTGCGTATATCCATTGCGTGTCCCCATGCATGTCTGTGAGTGTGTGTGTGGCTGTACGTGTGCATGGGATGTGTGTCTGTGAGTGTAGATGCTTGTTCCTGACTGGGTGCGTGTGTCTGTATGTATACATATGTGTGTGTGCTTGTGTGTATACCCTGTGTGTTCACACGCATGTCTTTGAGTGTGTATGTGGCTGTGTGCATACACAAGTATGTTGAAGGAGATTCATAAAGTGAAGACAAATAAATCTTAATAGCACCCCCACCCCTGCAATAAATACAGGGCTGTAGATCACAAACCATCCCAATCCTTGTTTTATCTTAAAAATTAAAAATCATGCTCATCTTCAAATCCACGACAATGGAAACCCAACTTTCACAAACCCAAAGAGGACCCAGTCATGTGCAAAACCTGGGCTTCGCCAGCACTGAACAGGCTGAGGTGTTTCTTTCCAGCCCGCCTTCACACTCATTCAGGGTGACAGCTGAGACATCGGACAGGCACCTCTCCGGGCAGCCGGGGCACTTCCTCCCGCAGACCTCCGCTTACAAGGCGATCTCTTTAAGAGCTTGGTGTCACTTACCCTTCGGGGCAGAGAGAACACTATCAGACTGCACATCGCGGCATGTGAGGTTTCCCGGGGCCCCACCACTGGAGACAATGGCAGCAGTGGCCACGGAGGGCCCTGCCTGTCACCTGGCATCTTGGCAGGCAGCTGAACCTCGGTGGAAACTGAACCCCATTGGGATGCTACAGGTGTTAAAGGCACCGGGGCAAGGCTTGAAACATCGGCCAGGAGACAGCAGAGCAACCAGAAGCTTTTCTTCGGGGACAGGGGTCCCATGGGGTTTCTGGGGGGCCTGGACCACCAGAGGGAGCCTTCGAGAGAAGGCAGGATGCAAAAGCCATGGCCGATGTGTGAGTCAAGAGGTGGGAGAAGTCAAGGCCAGGCCCAGGGAACAGCCGCCACCCCCCACCCCAGCCCCCGACCAGGAGCACTGGGCTGAGAGCACAGGCTGCCTGGAAGGAAGTGAGTCCTTCCGAGTAAGTGGCAGAGCCCTACTGTGAGAAATAAAAGTGAAGAATGGTGGATTCCGTACCACTTGCCAGACCAATGAGCTTCATCAATTAATCACAGCCAAATAATCACCACCTACATTAAAGAATAATACATGAAAAGGACAGGGGCCTCGCTGTAACTTATTCAGAAAGGGCTGCCTCCCTAATCCCTCTGAGTCCTGACATGTTAACTGGGTAGCGACTAATTAGATGTCAAAAATTCATAAGCGCTCTTTAATATTGCATATATCTGCAGCCGCCGACATTTCAATATGAGAGTTGTATACACAGAAGTCACTATAGCATTAAAACACAGCAGGGAGGGAGAAATAAAAGGGAACCAATAAAAACAATGTCCCTCAAAAACCCCGGAGAGCGCCAGGCTTTGGAAGTGTGTACTTTCTTATTCAGAAAAGGTATCACCTTAATAAGAATTATAGGCAAAGGGGTTTCGCTGCTCCGTGCTGCGTGGACAGAAAGAGGGAGAGAAGACGGGCTTATCAAAGGCGCTGCCAGGTAAATAGTAATTTATTGTGCATGCACAATGAACATTACCCAGTGTCCTGACACTGGGTGATAATGAAAGACTTGTTATTTGGCATCCACCGAGGGGATTTCCACTCCCCCACCTCCCCTCTCCCTGTCTCTCTTGAGCAAAGAGGCAGTGATGGGTCCTGGCAGCTGCTGCCTGTTTCAAGCCATTTCACATAATATAGGAAGCACCTGAAGTTTAGTGGATTAAGTAAGTGAGTTAGTTTGCCGGCGCGGTGATATATATGTTGCCTGCATGTGAACTTATATTTCAAATGCGGGGGACTATATTTTTATGAAACAAGCCTTTTCCTGTCGGAAGAATTATAGGAATGTGATATAATACAAGGCAGTGAGATTAAAAACAATGCATCATAGCAGGGGGAAAACGCACTGTTTTATGGCTTGCACCCGTTAATTGAACCTCTCAGGAATAAAGAGAAGGGCTCTGCAGGAACCTACTGGAAATCATTCTCTTTTTTGACTTCTGGGGGGTGCTTTTGTTTGTTTGTTTATTTTTTATACATTTTTTTATACTCTAGCATACATAAGAATACACACATGTATATACACAAACATATATATACAAACACATATATGCCCACATGCTCACACACACACACAGATGTATATACAATGCCATGAATGACTTGCCTCAATTTCTGAATGAAAATGTTCTTTTAGAGAAAGTTCCATTTAATGCTGCTCACATTTGACATAGGAGGAGAGTGAGCAAGTTGTATTATGGACTGTAGAAAAAGCAATCTGAGTTCAAATCATCAGATGAACAATTATTAGTAGCCCTGCACCAATCCCATTAGTATTCTGAGCCTCAGTTTTCTCTCCTGTAAAATGGGAGAAGCATGACTTCCTCCTGGCTGGTTGGATAAGGAGCAATAACAACATGAGGAGTGCCATGGCTTCTATCTGTAAGGTGCCGAGGCCGTGCGTCCTGATTAATTTCTATTGTGATTATGGCCAGGGTGGTTCCTTCTCATGTATATTGCAATGTTGACACAGACT
The DNA here is from genome assembly GCF_029378745.1 of Bos indicus. Taxonomy (NCBI): domain Eukaryota; kingdom Metazoa; phylum Chordata; class Mammalia; order Artiodactyla; family Bovidae; genus Bos; species Bos indicus. The sequence goes on along the minus strand of NC_091780.1, from coordinate 63,107,045 downwards.
TGTATTTTGAGTATCAGGCTCAGTGGTAAAGAATCCACTTGCAATGCAGGAGACGAGGGCTCAGTCCCTGGGTTGGGAAGACCCCTGGAAGGAAGGAAATAGCAACCTATTCCAGTATTCTTGCATGGAAACTCCCATGGACAGAGGAGCCCGGTGGGCTATAGTCCATGGGGTCGCACAGAATCAGACATTTTTTAGCCACTAAAAAACAACAACCTGGATGATTGCAAGAATGAAGCTCCACAGTAGCAATTAACGACTGGCTTCATGATTTGGGGGAAAGCCCTTTCAGTGACACTCCTGCGCTCCATCTCTGATTATATCTATGCCAATTCCACCTCTGCCTGTCTCTCTAGACTCATGCCTGTCTCTGGAATGTCACCTCCAAGGGTGACATTCCCAGAAGGAGGAAGAGACCTGAGTCAGTCCTCCAGCACAGCACCGTGGCCCACAGTTAGTCTTCATGTGACTCCACAGGGTCCTTGGTTTGGAATTCACTACATTAATTCAGGCTGAAAAGATTCCTATATGGCCACTATTTAAATCACAAGTAATTGTGATCATTTGCTATTTTTTTGTATCCCTAATTCTTTCTTATGGTGTTATATTGGTTTTGTCCCCAGTTTCAGTATTTCTTTTATTCCAAGCAGGAACCTCTATCAATTTTGACTTGTAGCCAGGAAGACACAATCTCCCCTGGCTTGCTAGAGTGCAGGAAATAAGATGTTTATTTTCCTGTGAGTTAAGATTGAAGTCCAGGTCACTTCACTCAATCACGGCATTATTTACCCAGTCATTCTGTTGCTTGTTCATCCAGCCCTGTGTTCCCTTTTAAAATCTTTTTTAGCTTAATTAGTACTTCCTGATTTTATGTTTCCTCTTGGTGATAATAGGAAAAACAACCAAGTTGTTCTATTCCCCAAAACTTATAGCCTAATGGGTCACAGTAACAATAACCAGTGACTCGATATACTAACATGCACTTATAGTGATATAAGGGCTTCCCACGTGGCTCAGCGGTAAAGAATCTGCCAGCCAGTGCAGGAGGCACAAGAGACATGGGTTCAATCCCTGGGTCAGGAAGATTCCCCTGGAGCAGGAAATGGCAACCTGCTCCAGTATTCTGCCCTGGAAAATTCCATGGACAGAGAAGCCTGGTGGGCTACAATTCACAGAGTTTCAAAGAGTCAAACACAACTTAGCAACTGAGCACAGCATACATTGTGATATAAGTGCTGGGAGAAAAGCAGGTGTTTGTTAGGAGACTTTAGGGGACCCCTAAGGTAGCCCAGGGTGGGGATGGTCAGGAGGGGCGCTGAACTGGGTGTGGAAGAGCTAGTCTGAGATGAGGGTAAGGGAGTTGATGAGGCAGAGAGAGCAAAAGCACACTCAAAGATATAACTGAGAAGGTCAGTGTAGTGAAACTTCTGTGGAGCCTGCTCTCTTCTCTCCATCCAACAACCGCTGCAGATAGCACTGAACATTATTCAGGGAGCCGCCCACACTCGGAGGCATGTGAGGTAGTACAGTTGAGCCCCATCCTTAGGTTTAGGGATAGGCTGTCACTGTTTTCATCAATTATTGTGCCCGTACCTTTGGCCACTGTGATTGGTTTGTGGATGACCTCATGACCCACTCAAAGCCAACGAAACTTAAGGCCTTTTCTGGGGATTCCAGGAAAGAGGGAGCTTCCCTGGTGGCTCAGCAGTAAAGAATTTGTCTGCAATACAGGAGAGCTAGGTTCAATCCCTGGGTTGGGAAGATCCCCTAGAGGAGGGCATGGCAACCCACTCTAGTATTTTTATCTGGAGAATCTCATGGACAAAAAAGCCTTTCAGGCTCCAGTCCATAGGGTCACAAACAGCTGGACTTGCCCGAAGTGACTGAGCACGCGTGCACTCTGGGAAAGAGAAGCCTCCTCTCTCTTCCACAAATCTCTCAGAACTCTTTCTCTGGATAATGCGGTATGAGGTTGTAAGGTCTACACCTGTGTCAGCCTTTTATTTTTAAACTGACAGGGAAGGATCCAAGACTGCCAGAACTATTGCAGGAAGTCAGAACAGAAAGACAGAGATGAAATGGGTCCACGTGATATTGTTTGAGTTGCTGGATCAATCTTCACCTCAGACTAGATGAGTATGAATTCTACAGTTATATAAGCCCCAAAGACGTATATTTTTTTTAAAATAATCTGAGGAGGGGTTTACTTTATTTGACACATATAATGTGTGAAATAGATGATGAATAAACAGAATAGAGGACGATGCTGCTGTGGTGTTGACCATGAAGATGATGATGAAGAGGAAAGTGGGTGGTTCAGTAATGATAATGGTAACAGTGATGCTGAAAATTTTGGTGGTGATGATGATAATGAAGATGCTGAAAATTGTTAACATGGGTCATTTTTAATGTATCAGGCATTGCATTCAGTGCTTTAAGTATAGTATTTATTTAATCTTTACAAAATTCTGCAAGGTGGATATTAACATTTCTAGTTTACAGATAAGAAAACTAAGGTTTGTAAGGAAAGAGAGGTCAAGTAATTTACCCGAAGTCCTATACTTCATAAGTAGGAGAGGTGGCATGCAAACAGCATGGCTCAACTTGAAAGCCCAGGTTTTTAGCTGAGCGGAAATGATGCTGAAGAGATATGAGGTAGGGAAGCACAAGTCAGATGCAGGGGTGTCCTTGCACACCAGGCACAAGGGTCTGCATTTGCAATGGAAAATCTTTATTTGGAATCTTCTGCCTTCCTCAAGCTTGAACTCCATACATACCAGGACTACCCTCGACTGCAACCCTTTTCCCATATTATTGCATTGACAGGCTTCTTGTTGGCATTCTATGTCTCCCACATGAAATATCTGTAATTATACTATGAAATTGAAGACGGCGTATTAGTCAGGGTTCTTTAAGGTTCCCAATAAGAGAGAGAGAGAGACAGAGAGACAGAGAGAGAGAGAGACAGAGAGGTTAGAAGAAATTGGTTTACATGATTAAGGAGACTAAAAAGTCCTGAGATCTGTAGTCTGCAATCTACAGCCCCAGGAAAGCTGACAGTGTAGTACAAAGGTCAGAAGACTCAAGAGCCAGGGAAGCCATCTTTCAGTTAGAGTCCAGAGACAGAAAGAAATTACGTCTCGAATCATAGACAAATAGGAGGAGTTCCCACTTACTTTCAGGAGGAGCAGTTCAGGTCTTCAACTGATTAGATGTGGCCCATCTATATTGGGAAGGGCAATCTGTTTTACTAAGTCTACCATTAAATGTTAATCTCTTCCAACTAATGGTATCATAGAAATATCCATAATAATGTTTGACCTAACATCTGAGTCTTGTTATCAGATCAAGCAGATGTATAAAATTAACCAGCACAGGCAGGAATTAGGACTTTGTGTGAATAGCCTCAGCTCCTTCTACAGTGTCTGTCAAACAGGAGGTGCTGGATAAATACTTCTGAGTTAAGTACAGGCAGTGGCAATGCTGGCTGGAGATTTTTAGCATAATGAAGACACAGCTTTGGCTGAGAAACATTTACCTTCAAAAGCTTGAAAGACGAATTTGATAACTTCTGGCTTACCCACTATATCCTTGGCTTCTCACAGGTGAACTTAATCCTAAGTTCAGTCTCAGCATCCCTAGATCTAGTTCGGGAGGATGCTGTAGGAAGCCAGGTTTCAGGAGCTCCTTTGAAAGCAAGGCATGAGTGCCCCAGCACCCAGCATCATATGGGCTGAGCTACCAAATCAAGCCTGCCCATTGGAGGTGCTGCTGTCTCCCAGGTTTCCGTGCTGCACCAGCCCCATCGAGCCACTGGGGCACTGGGTGCTTCTGTAGCCTCAGGAGCAGCAGCCTAACCAAGATGAGTCCTTTAGCTCTAAGAGTGGCCATTACCCTTTAACTTGCACCAAATTCTAAGGCCTGATTCCAGACTTCCCTTCTAGAAAAGCTATATTCTCTGAATCTCAAGCTCTGTTTGCTCAGACCCTCCCTATATCTAAATAATATTTTATTTTTGCCTCTAGTTTCAAGTCCTGCTTCCTAGATTTGTGTGTTACCACATGCAGGCAACATGCTTACGCTTGCCATCATCTCAGAAATGACAGCGATCATGAAAACCAGAAACGCATTTTGTGTATGCATATAGGTGACAGAATGAGAACTGGAGAATAAGGAGGGTGATTTTTGACTCAAAGCAAAGGGTTGTCTTTCCAGGTGGCGCAGTGGCAAAGAATCTGCCTGCCAATGCAGGAGACACAAAAGACTCAGATTCAATCCCTGGGTCAGGAAGATCCCCTGGAGTAGGAAACGGCAACCTACTTCAGTATTTTTGCCTGGGAAATTCCTTGGACAGAGGAACCTGGCTGGCCACAGTTCATGGGGTCACAAAGAGTCAGACACGACTGAGCAACTGAACAACAAATGCTTGTCTATCCATTCACGTCTGGGGACAGCTTGGACTACGGGGTTGTGGTTATGTTTGTATACCATCATCCTGAGCTGCATTGGCTGAACTTTGATTCTACTCTCTTTATGCTTTGGGCATGCAGAGAGGAGAACTATCAAAAAACCGAAGATAAAAGAGAGTTTTGGAAATTCGGACTGGAGTAACAGACTGGAATGAGACTTTGGGACTGAGGGTGACCAGAGGCAGGGGTGCTCTGCATACCAGGAAAGGATATGAGATCCCTTGAAACCTCCTTTCATGGTGTGAGTACTGGGATATGGCTCTTTCTTGCTTGTGTTTAGCACCCAAGAGGAAGTCAAATGCCTGAAGATCTTCCCTGGGATTTTATTCTGGGCCAGGTTGGGGTCACTTGGATAACTACAGTCCTTTGAGATGAAGAAAATCCATTCTTACAAACTTCTACTAAGTCTTTATCTATCTGAGATACCAGTCATTTTGTAGTGGGGTCCATTTTTATTCACGGTGAACTCCAGCACGGTCAGCAATCAGGACGATTAACTGAAAGGACCGGGTCTCTTCAGTGTGATGATGTATGTGATGGATGGTGCCAATTCCACTGCACACAGAAGCAGATTATGTTACAGTTATAGCCAATTTTCTCTTAACACGAACTTAGACTGCTCTTTTTCTGAGAGTTATTATGTGTCACTGAATATTATGTGTCTCTGTAATGTTGTATCTGTGTGACATATGTGTTTGTATATGTTTGCCCATGATTTTTTACTGAGCATCTATTATAAGCTAGGTATTGGTCTGGGTGCAGGGCCTACCGTGCAGAGTCCTTATCAGGCTGAAGTTTATCATCTGCTGAAAAAGATATGAGTTAAATAAATGAATGTAATAAATGCTCTTAGCAGTCAGTATTGTAGGAGATTGTCAGGTGCAGAGTCAAGTTCTGAAAAGCTGCTGAATCTTCTGGGCATTCTTTGAGAACTGTGACCAAGTCCTCATTTCTACACAAAATGGGAACAGATGTATGCATCAGGGACCCAAGTAGAAGGGTCAGTTTAGAGGTCACTTTGAGTGTTCTGTAGAGGTTGGCTTTACAGAGCCAGAGCACCCATCCTCCAATTACTCCAAGAGTTGGCTGTTGAACGAGTTTATGGAGAATTGTCCTAAAAATTGCATTCTCCACCTACCCACCCCTGACACAGGTGACCTGCAGCTAACAGATGACTGACACTTAGTAGCTAAGGCTTGGTGCCTGGGTCACAAGGGGCATCAGCCTTGCCGTACAATTCATACTCCACAGCTCTCATGGGATCAGGCATAAGCTAGACTCCACATAAAACTGCAACTTTATCTTGTAGGAACAGTTCTTTCCCCTGTCCTTTCCCTGTTTTCCTCACTCTTGTTTTAAGTTTCTTTCTCAATAAGTCACTTGCATAAAAGTCTCCATCTCAGGCTCTGTTTCTTGGGACTACCAGGCTCTAAGATATGCAGTGATGTAGTCTGACCATCCAGGACTTAGGGCTGATCTTTTGCAGTGTCTACTTGGTTTGGTTCAGTTCAGTTCAGTCGCTCAGTCGTGTCCGACTCTTTGCGACCCCGTGAATCACAGCACGCCAGGCCTCCCTGTCCATCACCAACTCTCGGAGTTCACTCAGACTCATGTCCATCGAGTCAGTGATGCCATCCAGCCATCTCATCCTCTGTCGTTCCCTTCTCCTCCTGCCCACAATCCCTTCCAGCATCAGAGTCTTTTCCAATGAGTCAACTCTTTGCATGAGGTGGCCAAAGTACTGGAGTTTCAGCTTTAGCATCATTCCTTCCAGAGAAATCCCAGGGCTTATCTCCTTCAAAATGGACTGGTTGGATCTCCTTGCAGTCCAAGGGACTCTCAAGAGTCTTCTCCAACACCACAGTTCAAAGCATCAATTCTTCAGTGCTCAGCTTTCTTCACAGTCCACCTCTCACATCCATACATGACCACAGGAAAAACTATAGCCTTGACTAGATGGACCTTTGTTGGCAAAGTAATGTTTCTGCTTTTCAACATGCTATCTAGGTTGGCCATAACTTTTCTTCCAAGGAGTAAGCATCTTTTAATTTCATGGCTGCAGTTACCATCTGTCCTAAATCTATCCCTAATGCAAGCACACAATGAAACAGGGGCAAATGAACATCATCCAGACCCCACTGAACAACCCAGAAGAGGCTCCTGTTTTGTCCCAGGCTTGGTTCCTAAAGTGCTATGGCTTTGGCTCAAAGAGAAAGGCTGGTGGCCCTCAGCAGCAGGGTTGGGTAAATGAGATGAAGCAAGCAGAGGTTGCAAAAAGAAAGTTGATTTTGGTTCACCTAAATTAGCTCACTGGAGAGAAAATTGTTTTCAAGTTTTAAATAAGCAAATGGACTTCACAAGTGTTGACGAGGGCTTGGTCCTTAAAACCACAGCTCAGAGTACAAGCTATCAATATTCAACCGATGGCAATCATTTTATTTTAGAGGCTCAAGAAATAATAAATAAACCCATGAGGGTTATAATTTATTAGAGGTTTACAAAGTGCCAGTCTGTATAAAATGAATTTTATTTCATAAATAAAATTTTTAATTGATAAAATTTTATTTTATAAAGAAAATATTTTATTTATAAAATAAAATGAGTACTGTTTCACTGACACCCTCAAAAAGCTCCTATTTTGGGAAATGTTCTTTTCTCAATTTTCCAGGCGGAAAACTGAGTTCTGGGAGAGTTGTGTGTAGGAGCCGAGATTTCAAGCTTGATCTATCGGATTATTTGACATCATGTCAGAGATCAGCAGTTTGGTCGCAGAGCCTTTCGTTTGTTTTGTTTTCTTCACTGTGGACAGTCTGCATGCGAGCCAAGAATGGCCCTCGTGAACGGTTCTTCGTGGCAGATGGACAGTGCCCAAGTCACCACTAGCCAGTCTCCACGAGGCAGCACAGGGACTGCTGTACCCGAGGAAGCACAACCTGCCCACATCGTTTCAACACAACCATTCAGGTCCAGGAACATGAATTTTAATGGCATTTGTGCTCTAAATTTCTCTGATCATTCCTTCCATTTTACATTTCATTTTGTACATTGCCCATTCTTTGTGAAATGATGTGGAAAAGGAAATAATAAATTCTGGAAACATGGCACCCAAAGAGATGGTTAAAAATTATGGCCGAGTTTGGATACCAATTCATACAATTGACAGAAAGTTGGTGTGTTGGGCTTGGGGGTGGGGTGGGGAGGAGAGAGTGGCAGTCTGGTCTCAGGACGTGTAAAGAGCAGTTATGATAAATGCAGGTACGTTTGCTCTCGGAAGTGTCTGTTCAGTCAGAAGAGGCTGGTGAGCAGAGGGGGTTTGAGGTGGTGGAGTGGGGAAGGAGTCTCCACGGGGCAGAGACAGAGGCAAAGGGGATGCTTTGTTCAATAATATGCTCACCCCTGTAGTGCATGAGAAACGCAGCACCTCTTTTGCCTGTAACTACCTGCATGCTTTAATATTTCAAGATACATAGTTGGCCTGGAGATTAAGAATCCGTGCTCACCAGGTGACCCAGACGACCCAGATTCATCTCCGTAGAGGTGATGATGATGTTCTTCGTGATGACGACAAAAACAGTAACAACAAAGCAGCCACAGCGTCAACGCTTCCCAGTCACCGAGGGGCTGCTTTCCATGCGAGATGGCAAATGGAAACCATCTGTAGATTACATGGGAGCTAGAAAGCCCCTTTGGCTTGGAAGGAAAAAGAAGGAACTACTAGTATATTTGAGAACTTGTTCTGTCCACGGTAAGACGCTTGACTCTTTAAATGGGGTACCTTCTGTAATTTAATTGCAGCCCCTGAAGCTACAGGATATAGTCTCCTCGAAGAAAAATGGGGCTCAGAGGAGTTAACCGGCTTGTCCAAAGCTGCACAGCAAATCAACCGCAGAGTCTGAATTCAGGTCAGTATACAGTACAGCTTCCCCAGGGACAGAGAGAGCCAATTCCTCAGTCAGGAACCGCCTAGCAAAAATGGGATGGTGCAGACTTCCAATCACATTCTCAAGACCCTGACTGGCTCAGTCTGCCTTTCCTGTTTTTTTTTTTTTTTCCTCCCCAACTTTGTAGTAAAGTTTCACTTTTTCTCTAAGACAATTAAATTATTATTTATAATGTAAACTCCTAGACAGGTTTTTGAAGGCAAGTAGCTAGTAAAGTTTGTCCAGAGCCCAGTGACCCCTGTCCAACAGCCAGTGATTCCTTTTAACCCATAAATTTGAGGTCTTTTAATACACTTGAAGGGAATAATTTAGAGGAGAAATAAATGCTGAAAGAAGCAAATACTCTAGAGTGGTTTTACATATAACAGATCCAAATAGGGAAACACTCCTATATTCACTGTGAAAATATATTTTTTAAAGAAAGAACCATGCCTTCCATTTTAAACAAAAATGCAACTAACTATAGAAGGGAAATATAACTCCTACTGAGATGTGTGAAAATAAAACGAGTGTTAGGATATGAAACAGAAATCAAAGGTGTAATGACCTTTTAAAAGGAACATGAAAAATGCATGTGACTGCAAAAATAGTATTACTACATTTGTTTTGGGTGTCTATCTCAAAAACACAAGACAAGAAGCGAAAATCCATTTGTGCATAAACTGAAGAATTTGCAGAATTAACCACAGTTAAGTAAGGTGACCATTTCAAAAGAAATACTCTAAAAATCAATAACTTTTCTGTAAACTAGCATCAATCATGTAGAAAATATCAGAGAAAAATTATTCTCTATAGAAGTCAAACTTAGAACTATATATACTGTGTATGCACAGGTAACATTGCATAAATTCATTAATTAAAAATAGAAACAAAGACTTGATTGAGGTATCTTGTTCCTACTCACCTGGTGGATTCTATCTCACACTGTTCTGAGGCATTGGTGCTTACTGTTTCCTCTGCCCATAATGCTTTTCCCTCTGATTGTTTCATGCTTCAGAGTTTTTCTGAGCTTCAGATCAAATGTCATTTCTTTTTTTTTTTTTTTTTAGCGAAGCGCGTCATCCCGCCCACGCCCGGAGCCAGAGGACCAAGGACCTCAGTGCCGCCAGAATCCGCACCCGCTGCCCAGCACTGCGCCCGCGGAGCCCCGCCGCTTCCGCCCAAATGTCATTTCAAAGAAGATTCCTTTATGCCTTATCCAAAGTTGACCACTATCATCCCCAGTCATTTTATATGACTTGACTCTATTTGTCAACTATCACCATTATTTGAAATTACCCACTTATTTATTTGTTTATCATCCATCTCCTTTCCTTAAATGAAAACTCCATGGAACATGATTCTTTTTGTTCATTTCTATGTCTGATGCAAGGTAAACACACAACATACATTCCTTCAATTAAGTTAAATACTGCTGGTAAGTCACATCAGTCGTGTCCGACTCTGTGCGACCCCATAGATGGCAGCCCACCAGGCTCTCATCCCTGGGATTCTCCAGGCAAGAACACTGGAGTGGGTTGCCATTTCCTTCTCTAATGCATGAAAGTGAAAAGTGAAAGTGAAGTCGCTCAGTCGTGTCCAACTTTTTGAGACCCTATGGACTACCCTATAGCCTACCAGGCTCCTCTGTCCATGGGATTTCCCAGGCAAAAAGTACTGGCGTGGGTTGCCATTGCCTTCTCTGAGCATTGTCTATACATAAAACTTAATTTTGTAAAGAGGCAAATTATCCCCCAATACAAAAGCATGTATTTAACTATCTTGAAATCAAAATTTAAATGACAGTATATCTAGATGGAGACTGAATCTTTGATAAATCATGCTAGATTTCATCTGAGAGAATAAATAAGTAATAAAAGAGAATACAGACAATTATTTTTGAAAAAAAAAGATAAAATGATGGGGGGCGAGGGAGAGGCACCTAGCTTAACTATATTATGAAAACTTTTATTGTTGGATGAAGACATAGCCATTGCTGCTTTGACCTTGGCTTTGTGAGACCCTGGGCAGGAGACTGTACCAGGACTTCTGACCTGCAGACCATGAGCTAATAACTAGGTGACATCTTAAGTTAACTTGTTTGTGGGGTTTGTAACACAGAAATTGAAAATGAATAGTAATAGGGTAGTATTACCAACAAATATTAATAGAACAGCTTATCAATTACTTATGAAGTAATTTGCATAAAATACTCTATAGCAAATCAAATTTCAGATAGATTAAACAATTGAGTGGAAAAAAATGAAATCTTAGAGTGTCTAGGTGACTATTTGTTTCATCTCAGAATAGAGATACAAGTTTGGAGCAGGAAAATGACAAAAATCCCACATGATTAAATATCACAGAATGTGTAAGAATTAAAAGTTCTTTAAATGAAAATAACAATAACAGAAATCTGGGAGACTCTTTGCCTCAAAGGTAACAGATAATGACTTGCTATATTTTCTATGTAAAGAACACAATAAAGTATATTACATATTTATGAGGTCTCTGTGTATGTCCTTATATCCATGCAAATATAGAATAAAATACGAAAGGCAAAAAGTTCAAATCAAATATCTCTGCATGATGAAATTATGAGTGAGTTTAAAATTTCTTCTGTAGATTATATTCCTACTCTGTGTACATTTCTAGAATGATTCTAGAATAAACACATGAAAATAATAATTAAATGTATAATATTTCAATAAATATATACAAAGAAATATATGTACTTTAGCAGGATTCATTATATTCTGTAAATTTTAATCAATATTTAAGTGCTAAAGATCAGGGGAAGTATGAGAACATTCTTGTATATGCATGTTGGGGACTTCCTGGGTGGCTTAGTGGCAAAGAATCCACCTGCTAATGCAGGGGCTGCAAGAGATGTAAGTTTGATCCCTGGGTCAGGAAGATTCCCTGGAGGAAGAGATGAAAACTCACTCCAGGATTTTTGCCTGGGAAATCCCATGGACAGAGAAGCCTGGTAGGCTATAGTCTATGGGATCGCAAAGAGTCAGACATGACTGAGCCTGCACACGTGCATGTATATACATGTTATGGTTCAGTTCAGTTCAGTCGCTCAGTCGTGTCCAACTCTTTGTGACCCCATGAATCACAGCACGCCAGGCCTGCCTGTCCATCACCAACTCCTGGAGTTCACTCAGACTCATGTCCATCGAATTGGTGATGCCATCCAGCCATCTCATCCTCTGTCGTTCCCTTCTCCTCCTGCCCCTAATCCCTCCCAGCATCAGAGTCTTTTCCAATGAGTCAACTCTTCGCATGAGGTGGCCAACGTACTGGAGTTTCAGCTTCAGCCTCAGTCCTTCCAAAGAACACCCAGGACTGATCTCCTTTAGGATGGACTGGTTGAATCTCCTTGCAGTCCAAGGGACTCTCAAGAGTCTTCTCTGACACCACAGTTCAAAAGCATCAATTCTTCAGTGCTCAGCTTTCTTCACAGTCCAACTCTCACATCCATACATGATTACTGGAAAAACCATAGCCTTGACTAGACGGACCTTTGTTGGCAAAGTAATATCTCTGCTTTTCAATATGCTATCTAGGTTGGTCATAACTTTCCTTCCAAGGAGTAAGCGTCTTTTAATTTCATGGCTGCAATCATCATCTGCCGTGATTTTGCAGGTATAAATAAGAAGACTGTGTCACCATTAAAGCAGAAACTGTTTTAGGATAGCAGGAATAAAGATAAATAAGATAAAGATAAATAAAGATATTTCCTGTAGACTTTTGTATATGAATTGGATGTTTGTATGTGCTGTAGATGATAGATGAATCAGTAGAGGATATGTAGGTAGGTAGGTAGATAGATGGATAGGTAGAGAGAGATAAAAAGTTTGGTGGAAAAAGAAAGAAAGAAGGAATGAAGAAACAGAAGGAAAAGAATGATTAAGAGCCCGTCGTAGAAACCAGCACAATATTGTAAAACAAGTATTCCTCAATTAAAAATAGTTGAGTTTTAAAAAGCCTTTCCATGTGCACTAATTTTCCTACAGCTTCTGTAACAAAGTATCAAAGACTTGGTGGCTTAAAGAGAAGTTTATTTTATCACAGTTCTGGGGACTTGAAGTCTACGATCAAGGTGTTTGGTTGGACACCTCTCTCTTTGGTTTCTAGATAATCTCCCTGTATCTCTACATTGTCTTCTGTGTATGTCTGTGTCTCTTCTTATAAACACACCAGTCACTGAATCAGGGGCCACCCTAGAGGTCTCATGGTTACTTGCCTCTTTAAAGGCCTTTCTCCACACAGTCACATTTTGAGGCACTTTAGGGGTTAGGTCTTCAACATATGAATTTTAGGGGAGACACAATCCAGGCCATAATATCATGGAAGAATATCTCCTTCTAAGTGAGAGACTGGCACTCTGTTTGCAGCTTGGTCTGTTTCTAAGATGTGCCTTTAGCACAATTACTTAATATAATGGTAATAACATTATCGGTCTTATTCTGAGTTTGAGTCTTTCAACCTTGATTTTATCAAAAGTGTAAACATCACTGTGGCCCCATGTATTATGAGAATTAAATAAGAAGACACACCAGGGGATCGAGCGCAGAGCCAATGCAGAGGAAGGTACAGGAGGTGGGTCTCTCCCCTACCACCCATCACTTAGTCAGTGTTTCTCAGATGTTTTCATCCAAGTCCTTTACCAGCAGGAGAGGGGGAACTTGATGCAAAACCCAAAGAGGCATTCAGCAATGTTGCACTTTTATTTACTTAAAAACAAACAGAAAGGTTGACCTAGTCTATGTAAAATCTACATTTATTAAAATAAAAGAGATTAAAGTCTTTGTGATGTAAAACTGCCCTGGGAAAATATGGAGACTTTTTCTTGTGCTTCCACAAATCTGCAGCTGCATTCTTAATGTGCCCAGAGACACTTCAGTTTGAGACACAAACCCTCAGAGAAACAAGACCCAGTATTTCCCTCCAGTTCTAGAATCTCTCACAGCATGTCTTCAGAAAAGCAGCAAGACAGAATATCAAACAGTAGACAGGCTTTGTAAAATTACTGGGGAAAAAAGGAAAAACAAAACAAAAAAAAAATCCAGAAAAATATAAAAAATGGGCAGGCAACAATGCCAGAAGGACAAATAACAGATGGACAAACAGAATTGCAAAGCCAATGCCAAGGACTAGAAGAGGCAATAGCTGAGTTAGACAACATTATTAAAAAAGATTGCAAAATAGTCAGATTCAGCCAGTGTGAACCAATGTAGGGCCATGCCTACAGAGAAGTGATGCAAGGCCGCCTGAGATCTTTCTTAGGGAAATAGATGATTCTGCTACGGCAGTTATTGCTTTGTCAAGAACTTGGAAGGCTGGGATTATTGTGTTAAGTATTAGAAGGGGCCAATCTTGAAAACTATCCTGCAGTGGGGATTTTCTACAATGGACCATAAACATCTGCTTCATCCTATTCTCATAACAACCCTCAACAAGTGGATCCATAACCTCTGTGGACCACATTGGCCATCAGGAAGGGCTAGGTCGAATCCACGCTAACCACATGCTGCTTCTATCCAGCAAGCCAACCTTGAGCACCCACACTGGAAGTTCTTTGTTACGTCACAATGTGGCTCATCAACGTTTATCCACATAAACAAACAATTTGCTCTCCCTGCAAGAATCAGTTTCATGAGCTGTACTTACTGGAGGAATGAATGAGACCACCTCACTCCTGAGGGACAGGGGCCAAGTAGCTATATCATTTCCATGTTATTAGACTGAAGCCAGCTAAGAGCAGAGCCGATGACCCGTGGTCAGCATTGAGGGAAAGTGTGCTGACTAGTACAGGGCATGCACAAAGTGTGTGTGGGGTGAATACCTATTTGTGATAAGCCTTTAGCTCCTTCCAGAAAAGAAGTTAGGTGGAGATCTCCTATAAGGTAAATCAAAAGAAATGGGCACAATAGGCCCCAAAGAAATAGGTACAACCAGGGGTTAGCCAATTATGCCTAGCATCCAAATCCAGCTCATGACCTGCTTTTGCATGCCCTTCCAATTAGAATTGTGATGACATATTTAAAAGTCACACACACACACACACATACACACACGTCTATAAAGAAAGAGACAGAGACAGGGAAGTCTGTTCAATGTTATGGAGCAGTCTGAATGAGGGTAGTTTGGGGGAGAATGGTTACATGTACATGTATGACTGAGTCCCTTTGCTGCCCGCTTGAAACTATAACATTACTGCTAATCAGCTACACTTTGATATCAAAAAATTAAAACGAACAACTAAAAACTTAATAAAATAAAAATGCGTTTACAAAAACACCTAGACTAATAAATATTTGATCAGTGTTAGACTATGGGCTCCTCGGTCTAACCAAGTTGATATATAAAATTATTCATCACACTAAAGAACTATATTTCTTTGTAAAAGTTGTTTCTCAGTTGTTCAGTGTCCTACTCTGAAACCCCATGGACTGCAGCACACCAGGCTTCCCTGTCCTTTACTAGCTCCTGGGGTTTGCTCAAACTCATGTCCGTAGAGAAGGCGACGTTTTCCAACCACTGCATCCTCTGTTACTTGCTTCTCCTCCTGCCCTTGTAAGAGACCTTCCGTCAACATCCTCATCACTTTCACGGTCCTTTGTTCTTTGTCTAGTTAACATTAGTTGTGGTGCGTGTGTGTGTTCTTGCACGCTAAGTCGCTACAGTCTTGGTGATTCAAGCATACTACCATTGATTTTTTTTGTCTTTGCCCTGTGAAATCCAAAATAAATATTCCCAATTGGTGAGGAGCCCTCCTCCAAGTGGTGATCCAGGGGCCCAGATGACATCCGCCTTGTGACTCCCTCATGTCTAACACAGAGCATCCGATTTGCTGTGTTTATAAAGCCATTGAAAGAGAAAATCAAAAGGTTATTTGTGGGAATGTTTTATACACCAGAAAGTGATTTTTACATATTTCTTCTGCTTACTGCCCGTTGACTAGAACTTAATTACCTGGGAAATAAAGTGAAGCTTTTAATTGGGATATGTCAGGAACAGGATTGTGATCATCTATCTAGTCTTTGCCTTACTTCTGCATCTTATGTCCTCCACAGTGATCTTAAACTTTGACATAAGTATGGGGATAAGAGATGAGTAAGTTTCAAAACTTTCCCGTACCTTCTTTTATTCCCTTGTAAATTGGAAACAACTTCTGATTATGATGTGTGCTTAGTTGCTCAGTTGAGTCCAACTCTTTGCGACCTCATGAGCTGTAGTCCGCCAGGCTTTTCTGCCATGGGAATTCTCCAGGCAAGAATACTGCAGTAGGTTGCCATGCCCTCCTCCAGGGAATCTTCCCAAGCCAGGGATCAAACCCAGGTTTCCTCAATGAAGGTGATCCTTTACCATCTGAGCCACCAGGGAAGGCCTCTGATTATGATATGAGGAGTCAACACACCATGGCAGTGAATGTGCCTGATAAACATTAGGTGCCTGACATTTCTGTTTGATTTTAAGCAGTTGAAAGAGTCCAGCCTTCCTGAAGACTTTAGTAAGCCAACATTACACTCTTGACTGGTTCTAGAAGAAGTAAAGAGTTAAGTATCTCAAGGTAAAAAAAAAAAATCTGCATTTTTTTTTTAGCACCTGCTTCCAAAGTGCCTCTGAATATCTTTATGGCTAAAGTCTCCCAAACTGAGTCCTACAGCTTAGAAACCAGCTCATATTTGTTCAAATGGGTTTGATTTCCTACTGACCCTGTCAACAGCTTTGCAAAGCTAATTTGCTAGTTCAGTGGCTCATCATCAGTTCCTCTTACAATAAACTGACAAAGGTCAACTGTGTAAAAAAAATATTTGATTTCAGACTTTAATCCAAAGAGTTGTAATCTTTCTCTGCTTCTCTGATTGAATTAACACAAAACTCACCTAATTGATTATTATACATGGAGGGAATAGGTCTTCTCTGAGGGTACCTAGCTGTATCTTACTCCTTTTAAGTGACACTTGAGACGATTTTTAAGTTAATTTGATGAGGAAACTGCAATGATCTGTCAATAAGCCAAACCCAGCATGTGGTCAAGGACTTTAGAAGCCTCATGACACCCATCACTTTTTTTTGTTCTTGGAGGAATTAGCCAGCTAACCTGGCTTCAGAATCTACTAACTTTATGATCTTGGCCAAATTGCTGAAATTAACCAAGCCTTAGTTTACTTCTTTGTAAATTGTACCTAAGCCTACCACCTACGGGCTGCTTTTTGGATGAAATGAATCTATTTGTAGCAAGGTTGTTGGTCTGCATTGAATGTTTAGTCATTTCAAGGTGTTCTGCCTCTCTCTTTAGAGGTATATCAGATCAGATCAGATCAGATCAGTCGCTCAGTCGTGTCCGACTCATTGCGACCCCATGAATCACAGCACGCCAGGCCTCCCTGTCCATCACCAACTCCCGGGGTTCACCCGGACTCACGTCCATCGAGTCAGTGATGCCATCCAGCCATCTCATCCTCTGTCATCCCCTTCTCCTCTTGCCCCCATCTCATCACTCCATCGTTCTTCATTAGGGCATTTTGTTTGAAAGCAGAAGAAACTAACATAAGCCAAAGTAAAATTGTAGTGTTTGGTTTAAAGACATACTCATGCCTCCTAGGAATTTAAGTTGGGAACGTAGCCAGTCCTTGGATAAAAGATGAAACAACATCTGGGAAGCCTAGCGAATGGACTTTTTGTGTCCTATTTCTGCTTCACTTTTCCAACCCAACTCCTTCTCTTATAGCTGCATATATTCTTTCCTGCTTATAGTATCCATCTGGTAGAGGACATCTAAATCACAACTCTGGGCTTTCAAAGATACTGCTGCTGCTGTTGTTGTTAGCAGCTAATCTAGTGTCAACTATCGCTGTGGATGGTGACTGCAGTCATAAAATCAAAAGACACTTTCTCCTTGGAAGAAAAGCTATGACAAACCCGGACAGAGTACTAAAAAGCAGAGACATCACTTTGCCAACAAAGGTCCAAACAGTCAAAGCTATGGTTTTTCCAGTAGTCATATACAGATGTGCGATTGGACCATAAAAAAGGCTGAGCGCTCAAGAATTGATGTTTTTGAGCTAACTCTGGGCAATAGTGAAGGACAGGCGGCCTGGCCTGCTGCAGTCCATGGGGTCGGACATGACTGAGTGACTGAACAACAACAAATAACAAATTAAAAAAATAATAATAATTGATAAATGTCAGTTCTAAAATGTATTCACCCATCTTGTGTCAGCTGTCCACACTTGGCCCAATCCACTGGGACCATTTATAAATATGGATTCTGAAGTACCTCTTCTGCATGTAAGGGTATGTTTAAGGGGGCTGTGAGTATGTCTACTACAGTGAGAGTTTAAGAAGAATCTCATTTTTATTTATAAAAGAATATAAAAATAAAGGAATGTCCCCTCCCCCTTTTTCACCGGGGATTCCACTGACATAAGGAAATAATCTTGGTTTCTGTTGCAGGTCGTTACAGAATGAACAGTGGAGGAAAATAAACTATATGGATGATCATACTAAAACATCAACCGGAAGCCACTGTGAACCTCTGGAAGCTTAAATACCAACATGGTATTTAAGCTTCCTTCACACAATGCACCCTGGTCAGAATGAGAGCATTGTGCCTGGCTGCGTCTTACATGCTCTCTCTCTGGGGAAATAGACGACAGGCAGTCTTCAGACTGAGATTTGGGGGCAGCTCTGTACCCACAGTTCAGTGAGAACCAGGCAGAATTGTAGGAACTTCTGGCTTTGCCAGTGATGAACCTTCCACTGAATCGCAACAGGTTTCTCAAATAAAATGCCATCTTATGGAGATAAACCAATTAATTGAAGAATTTACTATCTCCTGGAAGAGGAGGTTCAATCCCATTTATATGTGAGACACACGGCTGCAGACATCAAACTCAAATAAATATTTTCTTTCTATATATTTTATGGCATCATTTTAATTACAGCAATGAAAAGAAAAAAAGTTTAAGTTCTTTTAACAAAGGAGATCATTTTATAGACAATCCTTGATGAAAATAAAAATAGATATGTAAATATATATATATATATAAAACTATAATTGACTTTGACACAATGTCAAATTCTGACACTTTAGAGCATACAACTTTTAATTGTCTTTAATTATACAACTGGTTTTCATACATTTCTTATGAGAAAAATGTTTTATATGCTATTTAACAATTACAAGTCCATTAGGTAGATAGTAGTATTCCCACTTTACAGATTTAAAAAACATTGAAGTCAGAGAATTCAGATGATTTTCCTGATACCAGGTATCTTGTAAGAGGCAATTGAGATGTGAAACTAGTCTTTCGGACTGGGGGCAAATGGAGAAGGGTGCTGGTCAAAGAAACATGGTCCCTGCTAAGGAAATAATTGCCTACAATATTACAAAAATATTAAGATTACTAATCAGCACAAGTGTCTCAGACATTTCTCAAATATTCAAACATGAGTCATTTTTTTTTTTTTACAATAGAAAGCTGAATCAAAATTTTACTTATGACCAGAGGAAGTAAAAGAGACCAGATGTACTGTCACAAATGAAATAAATAGAAAAGGATAATAAAATATACAAATCAAGAGTTTTCAAGAATTGGCCATGAGGCAATGAAGGGCAGGGATCCCTGAGCAATGAGAATAAAATCAGATGTAGTGCAAATGATCCTAGTTTATTGCTTAGAGAGCATCTCCAGTCTACAGCAAAAGGAAAAGCAACCTACCAGAGCTTAGCAGTCTCCAGGAGTGGACAAAAGATAACTGGGAAGCCAAGATGTATAGAGTTCACCAGGCAGAGTATCGGAGAAGAGACAGCTGCCCAGAGGGAGAATTCAGAGATCTGTAGTGAGTTTCCCTTAAGTCTCCAACTGAAGACTGATCAGCACAGGCAGGTGAGGAATAAAAGACTAGGAAAGATCCCCCTGAAATAATCAGAGGAAACTGTCCTGGAGCTCTATGCTGTGCTGTGCTCAGTTGCTACAGTATGCCAAACTCTTTGTGACCCTACGAACTGTAGCCCGCCAGGCTCCTCTGTCCTCGGGATTCTCCAGGCAAGAATTCTAGAGTGGGTTGTCATTTACTCCTGCAGGGAATCTCCCCAACCCAGGAATCGAATCTGCATCTCTTTCATTACAGGCAGATTCTTTACCCATGAACCACCAGGAAAGTCCCCCAGAGCTCACACAGGCTTGAAAAGTTCCTTGTCCCATCAGTAGGAGTGGGAAAACTAATAACTCACAGGACATCAGGTAGGACAGTCAAATGAGGGGTTTTTTGTTTGTTTTTTGCATTTCTCTGGTCTTCTCTAATGAATCCTAGAACCAAGATCCAGATGAATCAGACTGTATTCAAATAATTTAACTACATACCAGAATAATACTTAATAATATTTATGGGACTATAAATTATCCATCACTCAACAAGTAAAATTCATAGTCTCTGGTATCAAATAAAAAAAAATTACAAGTCATTGAAGGGAGAAGGCATATATGAGTCATAATGAGAAGTAAAATTAATCAGCTGAAGCTCAGAATTAAATAGTTGATAAAATTAATTGACAAGTCTATTAAAACAAGCCTTATAACTATTTTTGAATGCATTTCATATGATCAGTGATCTAGAGGAATGAGTATGTTAAGAAATGAGACATGTGAAAAGAGACCAGAATTACACTTCTATAAATGAATGCTATAAAGGCTGAGATGAAAAATATGTTATATGAGATTAACAGCAGATTAGGCGTTGCAGAAAAAAAGATTAGTGATCTTGAAGATATAATAATGGGTACCATCCAGAATGAAACATAGGAAACAGAGAAGAATGAATAGAGTATTAGAGGCCCATGGAAAATATATGCACCTGGAATCCTTGAAAGAAGGAAAAGTAGAAAAATATTTGAAAAATGAACAACTAAAATTTTTAAAAATTAATCAAAATTATAGTTCTATACACACAAGAATCTTGGTGAACTCTAGGCAGAAAGAATCAAAAGCAGAAATTAGAAGAAATCAAAAACAGAATGAGAAGATAGAAATTATAAGATACTAGAACTAAATGAGAATTATAACACAGACTAGCAAATTTGTTGGATGGAGCCAAAGCAGTGTTTAGAGGAAAATTTATGTCACTAAAATGCTTATGTTAGAAAGGAGGAAAGACCTCAAATCAGTGACCTCAGCTTCCACTTTAAGAAGCTAAAAGGATAAAATTAAACCCAATTTAAATATAAATGAATGAATCTGGGTTCTGATATGGGTTTGATATAAATAAATGATATCATAAATGAATAATCCTGTGATCTAATAAGTGCATATAGCCACTCTTTTTCTGCCCACAAGCGGATACAAATACAAAATTTGGACTGGTACAGTCAAGTCCTGACCATGGTACCACTTCTGTGGTCTTAGGCAAATAATTCTCCTTCTCTGAGTCTCCATTTTCTCCTTCATAAAATGGAATAATTAGACGGGATCTTGAAGACTGGGCTGGAGTTCCTTAAGCAAACAGAGGGAACAGGCATGGCATTCCATACAAAGGGAGGAATCTACAAACAGAAGAAGACTTCCAGGAATGTGGTTCTTGAGGCAGAGCTTATGCAAAGAGTTTAATATCAGATGGGTAAGTATGGACCTTGAAGATCAGAAGGAGGGAGCAGATGGGAATGGTCCTGATGGTGGACTGCCTCACTCAGCCTCCTAAAGATAGTGGGGAGCTACACTTGGGCAAGACTTCCAGTGTGTAACATCAACTCAGAGGTGCATGTTTGCCAAAGACCATAGCTGTGGTGTCGGATAATTTAAATCATATGCCTCAATTAGTCATCAACCCCACAGTGTTTACAAGGTGAATGAGAGGGCAGAGCATTTTTTTCCACAAAATTCAACAACAAAAACCTAAGTTGATCTGTTTGTTTGTATTAGAAATCTGTCCATGCCAATTCATTTTGTAGGTGTATTGATTTAATTGACCGGCATTACTAAGGCCTGACCATTAGATTCCCTAAATAAGGCAGAGCTCTTACATAGGGGCTTTTTCTTGAAAGAATTCTTCAAGTGTTTTTAGAACACTTTTTTTTTTTTTAGATCTTATCTTCTGTATTCTGGGGGAAAAAAAAGTTCATTGTCATGAAGTATAGAAAGAAATACATACATGCTTCTTGTGAAAAATGTCCATGTTCTAGATACATATATATCCAAGCAAAGTGCCTTGTGGGCTGTCACTTGAGCCAAGATTCAGTTAAGTGTGGCTAAGAACGTCACATTTACCTGCTTTCATTTCTCTGTGAAGAAAGTGACAAATGCCTATCTTAGTCACTGGAGCACAAAATTAGCTAAGTGCTTCAGGGAAAAGGTAGCACAGGAAGAAATAAAGAAGAGGTCAGAAACCCTGACCCATATGGGGAATAGTGAAAATGGCTAGAAAAAAAACAAACAAAAAAACACTCATTTGTAACAGAGATCATGCCATCCATGTAGCCAGGTTCATCTGATTGCAGGAAAATTTCAGAATTTCCTCCTGCTCTAGACACTCATGTGGAACACGCCTGATTTTAACCTAACTTTGACAACTCAGAAATGTTTAATTCAAATCGTCTGGGAACATATTGTCTGCATTCAACATCATACATAGAATAGACTCAGAGGAGGGCTTCTGAGTTATACCTCCATTTACATTTCTGTGTGAGTTACAAATTTCCACCAGTTATGACTGAAAGAGGCTTAAATGAGGTAGGGGCTTATTTCTTTTTCCTGTATATGTGGTCCAAAGATGAGAAGCCTGAGGGTAGTCTGATAACTCCAATATCAGCAAACACCCAGGCTACTTTGTCAGTCTGCTTCAGCATGCTTTGCTCCCATTATCAAGCTAACCCAAAGCCCAGAATGGCTGCTGAAGCTCTGGCCATTATGGCAGTATTCAAAAAGGGAGAAAGGAAGACAAAAGAAACACCTGCCTTGATTTTAAGAAGCTTACTGGAAGTCTCACTGAATATTTTCACTTATATTTCATTTATGGGAACTTATTCACATGGCCACTTGCGGTGGAAGAAGACTGACAGGGAAGTAGTCTTTAGCTGAGTGCTTTACTACTTGGAATAAACATGGAATCGTCTTAAGAAAGGAGAGAATGGGTCTTTGGTGGCAAATATTAATTCACTTTTGACTTACAACTAGTGTGCTCAAATCTCTGTAAAAGGACATAACCTGCTTTTCTGGAAAAAAAAGGAAAAAAGTTTTCCTGTTTCTAAAATTTTCAGAAAAAAGAGAACAAGTAGAGAAAAGGAAAAAATATCAGCCATAGTTTATTACCAGATATAGAAACATTAAAATTTGATGGCTCCCTATTACTCTTTTTCAGTATCTTACAAAAATTTTGATCATATTGCATATATAAAATCATATGTCATTATTTTAAACTACAAACAGTACTAATGATTGTGAAATTTACAGTAATTTATTAAAAATAGAAAGCCACAAAAATATAGCAAAGAAACTGAAATTTAATTAGTCTTAATGTCCAGATATAACAATCACTTTGAATATTCTAGAATATTTTAAGGCTGACATATTTTTCAGTTTTACATTGTTGATGTCATCTTGTATATAAGTTGGTTTTAAATTATGATTAGTACAAAATTCATAGGTCTCATCTGAAACAACTGGAAATGAAGAACTATACTAACTATCATATTTCATTGATTCTAAGACATATTTTTCACATTTTAACATCTCTGAAATTGGGATGCATGCTATAATTAATGGCATATCATAGTTTAATTGACACCTTTTTTTTTTCTTAGTGGTACATGAAACAATGATACTTCTTATGATTGATAATGAATTAGATTTGATTAAAGCAGTAATATCTATCACTAGATAGTTTATTAGTCATTCAAATTAACTTAAGTCATTCAGTGTAAAGTTGAAAGAAGCAGAAAGTTATTCAGTAAATTCTCTGGCAATAAAATTGGACCGTTATTTTGCTTGGTCTAACTTGGTTAAAAAGCAAAGACACCACTTTGCCGATAAAGGTCTGTGTAGTCAAAGCTATGGTCTTTCCAGTAGTCAAGTGTGGATGTGAGAGTTGGACAATAAAGAAGGCAGAGCACGGAAGAATTGATGCTTTCGAACTGTGGTCCTGGAGAAGACACTTGAGAGTCCCTTGGAAAGCAGGGCAATCAGATCAGTCAGTCTTCAAGGATATCAACCCTGGGTACTCTTTGGAAGGACTGCTGCTGACGCTGAAGCTCCAATACTTTGGCCACCTGATGTGAAGAGGAAAAGACCCTGATGCTGGGAAAGATTGAGGGCAAAAGGAGGGGAGGGTGACAGAGGATGAGATGGTTGGATGGCATCAGCAGTTCACTGAACACGAACTTGAGCAAACTCTGGAAGATGATTAGGAACGAGAAGCCTGGCATGCTGCAGTCCTTGGGGTTGCCAAGAGTCGGACACGACTTGGGCGACTGAACAACAAAAACAACAGCTTGGTTTTGGGAGAGAAGGAAATAACAGAATGGGATATATGGGGGACATAGCAAACCTGGCCCAGAAACAGTAGTTTAGGTAATTTAGGGTCAGAATCTGAAGTTTCTGAGGGCGGCTTGGATGGCTCAGTAATTTGCCTCACATGTAGACCCGTTACCAACTTTTTCTTTCATTTCCACGCTGAATTTAACCTGTGTTCTGGTTTTCACTTCTCCTCCCAGTAAAGGGAAAAAAGAACATCTCCAGTCATTGCTGCAGTCCCTTCCTGTATAAGACATATGCTTTTCTGCTGCACCGACACGGAGTGTAGCCTTATAACTTTCTCTGGCCAATGGCGTATGAGCGGAAGTGATATACAGATCTCCATCAGGCGGGAGCTGTGACAACCGTAATGGGTTTGGTTTTTCACAGCTTTCTCATCCTCATCTCTCGGCCATGGAAACAAGTCCCAGGAGAAGCATCTCTTTTGTCTTGAGCCTATCATGCAGACAGGCAGAGCAGACCTGAGCGCACCTGCAACACTTTATGGGTGAAGTTCAGTGTGAAAAAGACTCGACTCAGTTGCTACTGTATCCCACGGAGGTCTGGGTTTCATTTGTGATTGCAGCAAAGCTGACTTATCTGAGGGCTCATCAAATTTGAGCAACAAAAGTGGGTTGAGAAATGGGCTTGAGAAAGTATATTTCCTGATTTAGGGACAAAATTCATCCTCAGATCTCACAGGTAACATAGGACCCAAATAGATTACTACTGCCGAAACCTAAACTGAGGAAACACCCACAACTCCATCTGCAGTAAAACAGCCTCTGATCAGAAGCTACCAACACAGTTACCTTAATCTTATTTTTTAACAGCTATGATGTTTTGATCGTTGAGGATCTCAAATTGGATTCATCTTTCAGAAAACTTGTTTCTCTTCATCATTTCTTTTTCCAGAAGGATTAGTGAGTGGCACCGTTTCTGAGTGTCTAGATAGACGATGGTGCCATCCTCCTGCCTTCCAACATTGAGTAGAAAATGTGGTTTGATTGTACAGCCACTATGGCGAACAGTGTGGAGATTGATAAAAAAACTGGAAATAGAACTGCCATACGACCCACCAATCCCACTGCTGGGCATATGCACCGAGGAAACCAGAATTGAAAGAGACACGTGTACCCCAATGTTCATCGCAGCACTGTTTATAATAGCCAGGACATGGAAGCAACCTAGATGTCCATCAGCAGTAAATGGATAAAAAAGATGTGGTACATATACACAATGGAGCATTACTCAGCTATTAAAAAGAACACATTTGAATCAGTTCCAATGAGGTGGATGAAACTGAAGCCTATTATACACAGTGAAGTAAGTCAGAAAGAAAAACACCAATACAGTATATTAGCGCATATATATGGAATTTAGAAAGATGGTAACAATGACCCTATATGTGAGATGGCAAAAGAGATACAGAGATAAAGAACAGACTTTTGGACTCTGTGGGAGAAGGCGAGGGTGGGATGATTTGAGAGAATAGAAAAGAAACATGTATATTACCATATGTGAAATAGATCACCAGTCCAAGTTCGATGCATGAAACAGGGCACTCAAAGCCAGTGCACTGGGACAACCCAGAGGGAGGGGATGGGGAGGGAGGTGGGAGTGGGGTTCGGGATGGGGGACACATGTACACCCATGGCTGATTCATGTCAGTGTATGGCAAAAACCACTACAATATTGTAAAGTAATTAGCCTCCAATTAAAATAAAAACAACAACGACAAACGTGTGTTGAAATTTTAGTCGCCCAGTCATGTCTGACTCTGTGATTTCATGGACTGTAGCCTGCCAGACTCCTCAGTCCACAAGCATTTTCGAGGCCAGAATACTGGAGCGGGTTGCCATCTGCTACTCCAAGGGATCTTCCTGACGGAGGGATCAAATCTGGATCTCCCACATTGCAGGCAGATCCCTTGCCATCTGAGCCACCAGGGAAGCACTAGATGGAGTAAAACATTATCTGTTCCACAGATTTAGGCCACAATGATTTTCCTCACAAAGCCCGTAGATAACAGTGTATATGCATTTTGTGTTGGAGAGGAAGAGTTCAAAGCAGTATGATTTTTATTCATTTGTAGGCAGACTATTTTTTAACCAGGCTTCCCTGGTAGCTCAGCTGATAAAGAATCTGCCTGCAATGCAGAAGACCCAGCTTCGATTCCTGGATTGGGAAGATCCCCTGGAGAAGGGATAGGCTACCCACTCCAGTTCTGGCCTGGAGAATTCCATGGACATTGGGACCTGGCAGATTCATAATCATTTTCTCAGGATATCTATAGATTTAATTTTATTTTTATTGTGTTTCCCTAATCACAGACTATACTTTAACCTTTATGCTAAGATCTTTTGTAAACTTAGGGACTTTTATTAGTTATGAACCACATAATAAGGCAGTCTCAGGTTTCATTCACCAGCAGTCCACAAATAGTTATTAGTTCTCTACTTTTAAGAAAAATATCCTGCATAGAGGTTACAGAGATGAGGTTTTGGCCCTTGTGGAGCTCAAAATCCAATAGAAGAGAAGACAGCAAATTAACCAACAATTAACAGACTGAAGGGTGATGAGTCAGATTTGATTTACTTCCTTTCCTATGAGGGTTGTATACAGTAGGTTTGTGTGCCTTATTGGGTATAGAGCTTGCTATGTGGATGTGAACATAATCTATCTCATAGGGGAGATGTCTATCCTTTCATATAACGAACAGAAAGATTGAAGTCAGGAGGAGAAGGGGATGGCAGAGGACGAGATGGTTGGATGGCATCACCGACTCAATGGACATGAGTTTGAGAAAACTCTGGGAGATAGTGAAGGACAGGGAAGCCTGGCATGCTGCAGTCCATGGGGTCACAAAGAGTCAGACATTACTGAGTGACTGGACAACAACAACAGAGAGAGTAGGAAGAGGCTGAGAAGCTTCTAATACTGTGAAATTCTCCATTTTACAGATGATGAAACTGAGGCCCATAAAGAATGAGGCATGTGCAGTCACACAGCTAAGGTGCAAAGGTTCACAAAAGCAGGAGCCGACGTGCCCTGCTCTTCCGCTGCAGCACCCAGCGAGCATCATTTCTAACAAGGAGATGATGCAGAATCCGGAACACCTTTCCTGCCACCATGAGCGAGCAGTGTTCAGTATCCCGGCTGCAAGATTAGGAGAAAGCCCTGACTCTGTAAGTACGTCTCTTCCATCTATGATTTCCTTCTGTATTTTCAGGTTTCTGAATCATACTTTTAAAGAATCACACAGAGATAGACATGTATCATATAATATTGCTTAAATGTGGAATCTATAAAAAAAGGATACAAGTGAACTTACTTACAAGATATAAATAGACTCACAGACAGAGCAAACAAACTTATGTTTATCAAAGGGGAAAGAGGGGAAGGAACAAATTAGGGGTTTGGGATTAACATACACACACTAGTGTATCAGTTCAGTTCAGTCCCTCAGTCGTGTCTGACTCTTTGAGACCCCGTGGACTGCAGCACGCCAGGCCTCCCTGTCCATCACCAACTCCAGAGTTTACTCAAACTCACGTCCATATAAATGGATTAGATAAATTACAAGGACTTACTATATTCAAATGATAACTCTACTCAGTATCTTGTAATAACCTATAGTGGAAAAGAACCTAAAAAAGAATATATATATACATATATATATATATATATACACACATATAAATATACCTGTATATCTCTATATCTATATGAGGCTTCCCAGGTGGTTCTAGTGGTAAAGAATCCAGCTGCCAATACAGGAGACACAAGAGATGTGGGTTCAGTCCCTGGGTTGGGAAGATTCCCTGGAGTAGGAAATGGCACCCCACTCCAGTATTCTTGCCTGGAAAATTCCATGGACAGAGAAGTCTGGTGGACTACAGTCCATGAGGTTGCAAAGAATTGGACACAACTGTGAGACTGAGCATGCACGTGCATGCACACACATACACACACACACATACACACACACACATCTATATATCTATATACATGTATCACTTTGCTGTATGCCTGAAATGAACACAACATTTTAAATCAATTATATTTCAATTTTTTTGAAGTCACGGTCTTTGTCTTATGTGTTTCTAATTTAATTGAGAATGTGGGAAGGAGGTAGATTTGGGGTGGGGGACATTTGCCAGAATAATGTGATGTTTATGCTACCCTCTCTGAAACTCTTCCAAGGCAGTTTGCCAATATTCCTTTATTAGAAGTCATTTTGGACTAAGACCTGGATGTCTGCTAGGCTTGCCCTTCACTGCCTTGAAGACATCATCAATGTCCAGGAAATTAGCCTTCACAAACCCGTGAGTGATCACACAGGGCTGAGTCCAGTCCAACTTAAGTACTTAAAGAACAATGCTCGTATACAAATCAATGAAGATTGATTGCAATTGATTTGAAGGAGAGATCAGATTTATTCTCCCCTGGAACTTAGCCCACGGTTCACATCTTTGAGCCAGTAGGCTTTAGTCAAAATCCTAATGACACTTACATGTGAAGAATTTCATTATTTGGACTTAAGAACTACTTATTATTACCAGTCTGTGACAAAAATAAATAAATGAAATGTCTGTAAATTAAGAAGCTGATATGAAAATAGATGAAGTTTGCATTCTATTGAGCAAGCATAGTTTTCTTATTAATTTTATGCATTATTTACAGCGATAGTTAAACATATTGATCTTAGCAAAGCAGGAAGTGTTGTTACACCAACAACTAGATTTGACTAAGAAAAGGTAATAATTATCAATTAGCAGGAATTACTGCTAATAAGGTTGGGGGAAGTGCAGAAAATTTCTGATTAGGAAGAGCTGACACTTTCACAGTGTTGTGTAAATTGCCAGGATTTTAAAAATACATCTGCCTCGTATGATATTTAAAAAGAGGAAAAAAAAAGTGTTAGGCACATAATTACTAGATACATCTAAGCTACAAACCTTTTTGTTGTTCTTCTAATCATTTGGAAGAAGAGGAGTCATTGCTTAGAAGATTTTTGCCCTTTTCTAAGGATAACAAGTAAAATTAACTAACAGCTCAATTATTCTGTTAATGAGGCAATTCCCTCCCCACTTGCATAAATTCAATTTATTTTTCTTTCCACCATCCTCTCTTCTACCATCAATCAACTATCCTTTCAGAGGAAAAAATTATACACTGATGGAGGGGTGAGAGTAGGGAGAGGGCAAGATTGAGGCTGATCACACGTTGTCACACGGAAACGGAAGCGAACTTGTCTAGTCACTCAGACGTGTCTGACTCTTTGCGACCCCATGGACTGTAGCTTGCCAGGCTCCTCTCTCCATGGGATTTTCCCAGGCAAGGCTATTGGAGTGGGTTGCCATTTACTTCTCCGAGGGATCTTCTTGACCAGGGGATGGAGCCCGCGTCTCTTGCATTGCAGGCGGATTTGTTACCGCTGAGCCACTAGGGAAGGCCCAGAAATGAACTTAAAAGAATCCATTTTGCCAAGGAGAAAACAAGCCCTAAAAGGCTTGCTGGCCAGTCTGGGAAAGAGCAAAGGGAATGTCCAGGCTTCCCAGCCTTGAGGTCCATGCTGTTACCCAACCCACAGATGTCTGGAATGCAGCTTGTTCTTTGTAGATCATTGTTTTCCACAAGTATTTGACTGTTTCTTGGTTTTCCCACTTAATTAATCATTAAGAGCTTTTAAAGCTGCCACAGGCAAGCAAGAGATGTGGAATAATTCAGGCAAAAGCAAAGCAAAGGACTGTTTAGTCAGTGAGGGCAGCCTCATCCCAGATAGGGGGTTTCCTTTAGGCTTTTGAAAGCACTGCCAACCTGTTAGGAGTTTCCCTGGCATCTTTGAGCAGCTTTAGAAAAAAGTTCAGTTTCATTAGGTTAGGAGCCAAGCCAAGTTTTGTCTATTTCACCTTTGCCACATGACAATTTAAGTCAACTTGTTTGCACCTAAGTTAGGCCAAACAAAATGTTCCACCTGCTCACACATCTCCTCCAGCCTTGATCTCAGTTGTTGTTTTCTCTTTCTTATGTATAACCCTTGCCTAAAATAATGTCACACACGTTTGCTCAGAATTCAATTGCTTTTCCACATTCTCTGTGACTATCATTGTTAACAGTACTGCCCGCATGCTGCCACGTACCAAATAAACTCCAAGCATCTTTGTTGACAGGTGCCTCGCCCTGTGCTCCGGATTCTGCCTTCTCAGCATCTCGTGACTTCAGCTTCTGTTCTCCAGACTCTGAAGCTCTTCCCCACATACCTTCAGACTCTGTCCACAGGGTCCTCTTCACCAGATTCCTGCCTCCTCTCTCGTATCCCTCCAATCTATCATGGGCATCACTGCCAGAAGTATCCACTTCCTTTTTATGTATAAATAGTTAATTTAATTATTTTTCTTGTTTAAAGAATGGTCATATGCTCAGTCATTCAGTCATGGCCAACTCTTTGCAATCCCATGGACTGTAGCCCACCAAGCTCCTCTGTCCATGGGATTTTCTAGGCAAGAATACAGAAGTGGGTTGTCATTTCCTTCTCAGGGGATCTTCCTGATCCAAGGATTGAGCACATGTCTCCTGCATTGGCAGGCGGATTCTTTACCACTGAGCCACCAGGGAAGTCCTAAAAACTAATTAAAAAGTGTTCATGGGGTTCTATGATCAACCCAGAATATTAAAAACAGAGACATTACTTTGCCAATAAAGGTCTGTCCAGTCAAAGCTATGGTTTTGCCCAGTAGTCATGTATTGATGTGAGAGTTGGACTATAAAGAAAGCTGAGCACTGAAGAATTGACGCTTTTGAACTGTGGTGTTGGAAAAGACTCTTGAGAGTCCCTTGGACTGCAAGGAGATCAAACCAGTTGATCCTAAAGGAAATCAGTCCTGAATATTCATTGGAAGGACTGATGCTGAAGCTGAAACTCCAGTACTTTCCCACCTGATGTGAAGAACTGACTCATTGAAAAAGACCCTGATGCTGGGAAAGATTGAAGGCAGGAGAAGAAAGAGACAACAGAAGATGAAATAGTTGGATGGCATCACCGACTCGATGGACATGAGTTTGAACAAGTTCTAGGAGTTGATGATGGACAGGAAAGCCTGGCATGCTGCAGTCCATGGGGTTGCAAAGTGTCGGATACAACTGAGAGACTGAACTGGACTGAACTGATCATGAAAGCTGTTCAAATCTCTTTCAGTACTTTATCTCTCCATATTTTCTCTCCAATCATCTTTGAGCTATACAACTGTCATGTCTGATCTTGCTAGAAAGTTTAGGTTGGTGTGGTGAAATGAGGCTAGACTTTGAAGTCAAATGACCAAGAACCCTGTTCCAGCTTTGTAGAGACTCTTGTGATCCTCAGTCCTGATCTACTGACTTGAACAAAGCCTTTTGAACTGAATGAGTGTAATTTGGAGGAAAGCTTTAAAGATAAAAAGCTGAGTCTTAGAAGGTCATTGAAATGGTAGGAAATTCCAACTCAGAACAAGGACGGGGAATCAAAGAGGTCAACCAATAAAGAAGAGGAGAAAACTTTTCTGGATCCTTTACTGTAGGCAGGAGAATTTACAAACATGATCTGATTAAAAAATCCCATCAGCAATCCTTGAGATCTATATCGGTATCCCCACTTTAAATAGAACAAAAGGATCTATTTCTGAAGCCATGTTTTTTGTTTTTCTTTAAAATCACATGGATAAATAATAGATACATTCTCACTGTAAAATGTGTGTGTACGTTAGTCGCTGTTGTGTCTGACTCTTTGTGACCCCATGGACTGTAGCCCTCCAGGCGCCTCTGTCCATGGGATTCTACAGGCAAGAATATAGGAGTGGGTCATCATTTCCTTCTCCAGGGGATCTTTCCAACCCAGGGACTGAACCCAGGTCTCCTGCATTGCAGGCAGATTATTTGTCATCTGAGCCACCAGGGCAAATTAAGAGTTCCCTCTCACCCCCCAAAAAATATAGCACCCTCAAACAACCCCCCAGGCTCCAGACCATCTTTTATTCATTGAGAACTATTTATACACACTCTATTTTCTGTTTGTGTGTTTAGATGAATGTGAACATTCATCGATTTCTTCGGCCTTTTCTTTCCAACCAGTAGAGAGAGAATTTCAAATCAGTTCATATGGCTGTCTTATCTTATTTTCTTCTCCTCCACCCATCTTATTTCCAATGGATCTTTGGTATTTCAGGGTTTGGGGATTTAGGATACTTTAATTTTTTTTTTCCATGTATTGATAGACATCAGAATTAGTTTGGGTGCCATTCTTGTTTTGTAAGTAGTGATGCAATAAATACATTCTGGGGCATGCATAGCATTAGATAAAAAGTTGTGCACCTTTAAAATATGTGAAAGTTAACTGACAAATTGCACCCCAAAGAGACCACACTAATTTTAAAATTTCACTGAGCAGCTTTCAGTAGAAGTGAAAGCTCTCTGCAGTTTAGAATTATTGTATTTTTTTTTTAAGAAAAACATTATGGTGGTTGAACAATGCTGTCTTATTGCTTTGATTTGCATTTCTCAGACTAATAGTGGCTAATTGCATTTCTCTTCTTGTGAACTGATATCTCATTCTTCTATTCACTTGCTAATTTTCCTATTAAATTGTTTTTGAAAAATAATATTTTTATGTATTTATGGCTAGTGTGTTCTCTCAGTCTGTTGTCTTTTCTTTTTTAAAAAATTTATTTATTTTAATTAGAGGCTAATTACTTTACAATATTGTATTGGTTTTGCCATACATCAGCATGAATCCACCACAGGTGTACACATGTTCCCTGTCCTGTTCCACCTCCATCCCCATACCATCCCTCTGGTCATCCCAGTGCCCCAAGCATCCTGTATCCTGCATCGAACCTGGACTGGCGATTCGTTTCTTATATGATATTATACATGTTTCAATGCCATTCTCCCAAATCATCCCCCCTCCCTCTCCCACAGAGTCCAAAAGACTGTTCTATACATCTGTTGTCTTTTCTTATATAGCATCTTTTGCTAAGTCGCTTCAGTCATGTAGGACTCTGTCTGACCCCATAGACGGTAGCCCATCAGGCTCCTCCGTCCCTGGGATTCTCCAGACAAGAACACTGGAGTGGGTTGCCATTTCCTTGTTCAATGCATGAAAGTGAAAAGTGAAAGGTGAAAGTGAAGTGGCTCAGTCGTGTCCTACCCTCAGCGACCCCATGGACTGCAGCCCACCAGACTCCTCTGCCCATGGGATTTTCCAGGCAAGAGTACTGGAGTGGGGTGCCATTGCCTTCTCTGATAGCATCTTCAAAGGCATAAAATTATATTTTTATATATTTGAATATGCCACTCTTTTCTTTTGGCTTCTAGTTCATACGTTTTCTTTGGAAGATGTGATCCACCCCAAGATGTAACCTATCTATGTGTTTTCCTACCTTTCTATCATTTCTCTTTCACATACATATAAATGCACGTACGGGCTTTCCTGGTGGCTCAGTGGGAAATGACCCGTCTGCCAAGCAGGAGACATGGGTTCCATCTCTGGGTCAGGAAGATCCCCTGGAGAAGGAAATGGCAACCCACTCCAGTGTTCTTGCCTGGAGAATCCCATGGACAGAGGAGCCTGGTGGGCTGCAGTCCATGGGGTCACAAAGGGTCGGACACGACTTAACAACTAAATGACAACAGTGATGACATGTGTGTACACACACACCCCTTTTCTGTCTTCAGTAACTTTTGTAGCTATGACTAAAGACTTCAACACTCGAAGTTAATATCTCCCTCCTAAATTTAAAATACGTTCTTGTCTTCTACCTTCTTCCTCCTGAGAACCAAATTTAAATCCAGTGAACTAATAGGGCTTTCATAACCTCCATCACCTCATTTCTTCCTACTCAGTCTGTATCTGCTCTCAAAAAGAAAGGGTTTCATTTTATATCTCAAAGGCCCAGACTCTCTTGTGTCCCTGGGCCTCTGCACATGCTGCCTGCTACTCTGTAGGATGCCAGGCTGCTCTCAGTGTTCCTCCCCAGTTAATAACTAGGAAGAATATCTTGGTTCTTCCTTAACAAATGAGAGAAAGAATGAAAGGAAGGGGGGAGTAGAGGAATAAGAACACACACCAATTGTTTATGGTTTGGCAAGGAATCCTGCTAAAATCCTTATGAGTTACAGGGGGTCAAACAGGAGCCAGAGGTACAGCAACAGGGAAGACTGAGCTTTTCTGAACTGACCACTCATATCTTCAGTCTTTCATTGCCTAGGAAAGGGGTTTCTGAAATCCCCTCAGTCTATGCTGGCAGATCTTTCCAGAGGCAAATGAGGACTCATCCAAGGAAAAGGCAAGAATTCTTCACAGCTGGAAGGAGGTGTTGGATGGTAACCCCTGTCTAAAATCCTCCCACACTGTCCACAATCTCCGGGTTACACTGAACACTTTATTGCTGCTGCGGTACTTCCTTCCTGACCCTCAGCGTCCTGTCTCTCATCACCTCCTAACACCCTCAGCCTGCCTGGGGTCCCCTGGGAAGTCCCCTGCATTCATCTTTCTGCTTCCCCTCCTCGATCATATGATCATGCCGTTCCCTCTGCAGGGAAGTAATTCTGAATCCACTTGTTGGTGGACACACTCGTTTGTATTGGCTATTCAAGAGTCAGATCACATATCACCTCTCACAGAAGATATCTATGTCTCCCTAAACCTAGCCTTCCCTCTCCCCATCCAAGCCCTACCCTGGAGATTTGTGCCTGTGTTCAGTGGCTTCAGTCGTGTCTGACTCTTTGTGACCCCATGGACTGTAGCCTGCCAGACTCCTCCATCCATAGGATTCTCCAGGCAAGAATACTGGAGTGAACTGCCGTGCCCTCCACCAGGGGATTTTCCCAACTCAGGGACTGAACCCGAATCTCTTCTGTCTCCTGCGTTGGCAGGTGAATGATTTACCACTAACGCCACCTGAGAAGCATGAGAGCCTTACTCTACTCATTCCTACACTTAAACTTTAGCCTTGCTCTCCACCCTGAACCCTCCTGCCCAAACTCAGTTGCTAAGTCATGTCCAGCTCTTTGCAACCCATTGATTGCAGCCTGCCAGGTTCCTCTATCCTTGGGATTTCCCGGGCAAGAATACTGGGGTGGGTTGCCATTTCCTTCTCCAGGGGACCTTCCCTACCCAGGGATCAAGCCCACATCTCCTGCATTGGCAGGTGAATTCTTTACCACTGAGCTGCCAGGGAAGCCCACTCTTAACCCTAAACTTAATCTTATCCAATCTATCCATAAGCCTATACCTGGTCTCACCCTGCCTACCTGAACTAAGTTTCACCTCATTTTTTTTATCTTTAACAATAAATCTTACTTCACCCTATTTACCTTCAGCACTGAATGCAGCCCTCACCCTACAGTGTGAAAGGGGAGCGGATGGATGAGTTGCTGTGGATAGATGTATATATGTTATGTATGTTTGCATATGTGGATGAATGAATACACAGAAGGATGCATGCATGGATACATGGATAACTGAACGTGCGAATGCATGGATGGATGGATAGAGGAGAGCTTAAATGATGAATGGATGAATGCATGTGTGTAGTGTGTATGTATGTATCTATTGGGGTGTGTGTGTGTGTGCACGTGTGTGATCTCAGTCGTGTCCGACTCTGTGACTCCACAGACTTTAACCCACCAGGCTCCTCTGTCCATGGGATTTTTTAGGCAAGAATACTGGAGTGGGCTGCCATTTTTTTCTCTAGGGGAGCTTCCCAATCCAGGGATTGAACCCACCTGCCTTGTGTCTCCTGCATTAACTGCCAGATTCTTTACCACTCAACCACCTATTTAGAAATAGGGTCTTTGAAAATATAATTAAGAATATTGAGATCAGATTATCCTGGATTTAAGGTATGTCCTAAATCCAATAACAGATGTCCTTATAAGAGAAAGACAGAGGGATATTTAAGACACAGACACAGGGACGAGTGATGTTTTCTGAAGCCAAGGCATGCCTGAAGCCACCAAGATCTGGGAGAGACAAGGAAGCTTTCTACCCTTGGTCCTTCAGAGGGAGTGTGGGCCTGCTTCCGTCTCACTTTTGGACTTCAGGTCTTCAGGACTTTTAGAGGATGAATTTATATTGTTTAACCTACCAGTTTGTGGTCATTTGCCTGGCAGCCCTAGAGGAAAAATACTGGTACACAGAAGAGACAAGTCTCATTCATCTAGAGGCAAGAAAAGTTTATTTTCCATCTCATTTGGGTTTCAATTTACTAATGAGGGCTTGTCCTGAATAAAGCCAGCAGTAGGGATTTTTCCTTCAGTGTGTGATCTATACCTCATTACTTTAAGAGACCAAAGAAGGGGCAGAAGTTTCTGTGTACAACTTAGTGATTTGATACTTTTGTACACTGCAAAATGATCACCACAATAAGTGCAGTTGATGTCGCCATAGAAATTTGTTACAGTATTATCGACCGTATTTTCTGTGTGTACATTGCATCTCCATGACTTATTTATTTTGTAACTAGGAGTTTACATCTCTTAATCCCCTTTACCTATTTTCCCAACCCTTTATGTGTCTTTCCTCTGGTACCACCTATTGGTTCTCCGAATCTCTGATTGGTTCTGTTTAGGTAAGCTTGTTCATTTGTCTTTTTAGACCCCACATATAACTGAAATGTAGAGTAAAAAACATGCACTGTCCCCTTAATGTTTCAAAAGCACCTGCTGATTTGAGTTGTGAAGGGGATATGGACTCACCACAACTTGCCCTGACTTGGAACCCCTCTTCTCCACACTATTAGATGTTGTTGTTTTGTTCCCCAAGACATGAAGTTTCATTATTGAAGTTCCCAAGAGCAGGCTGATTTTATATATGGTTCTGCCTACTCTGTACTTTCCTAGGCAATCAAAATCTGGATTATTTTAGCAGAAAAGGTATCAATATATTGCTGCTATTGTTCAGTCCCTAAGTCATGTCCGATTCTTTGCAACCCTATGGACTACAGCAATCCAGGCTCTTCTGTTCTCCACTGTGTGCTGGAGTTTGCTCAAATTCATGTCAAGTTGAGTCAGTGATGCTATCTAACCATATACATAAGATACCGTTATTCTTCTCAAGTGTTCACCTTTTCTTGACTAGTCTTCTGGTTGCCACTCCTGGTAATGGATGTGTGTTTTTAGCTCTCTCTTTCATGATGGCTGTGAGGAAGCAGTGTAACCATTCTTGCCCTCCAAAGCCTCATCTTCAGTGCAAAAATAAGTAATTGTATTGACTGCCTGTCCTCATGCTATGTCTTCCAGCTCTGAACATCCTCACCTGCTGCTGCTGCTGCTGCTGCTGCTGCTGAGTTGCTTCAGTTGTGTCCGACCCTGTGCAACCCCAGAGATGGCAGCCCACCAGGCTCCCCCGTCCCTGGGATTCTCCAGGCAAGAACACTGGAGCAGGTTGCCATTTCCTTCTCCAATGCAGGAAAGTGAAAAGAGAAAGTGAAGTTGCTCAGTCATGTCCAACTCCTAGCAACCCCATGGACTGCAGCCCACCAGGCTCCTCCGTCCATGGGGTTTTCCATCCTCACCTAGCCTCCCCTAATTTTTTGTTTACGTGAAAGAAGCTTCTTCCTTCCCAGAGATTATCTTTGTGGCAGAAAAAAAAAAACAAATAAAATTCCACTTCAAACCTACCATCATTATTGCCATGATTTATCATGATAATAATTACTCAGGTGGCTACAGGGGTTGGGGTGGGGATCACACAAGGAAGGTCCTCTTTTTCATACCTGGGGCAGCAAGCAGTGGTTAAACTATTACTGAGTTGATGATTCCCTAGAATATATTTCACTTGTGTTATTAATAATACTCATCACCTTCCTCAGCCCCTCTCCTGCTGTTGCCCCAGTGTTTGCTGCTAGGTGGGGATCAATGAGCCACAGACCATGAGAAGAAAATAAGGGTAAACGTTTGTCATAGCTAGCTGTGATAAAAAAACAGAGTTGTGGTTACAGAAGAGTGGTTTTGGCACATGAAGACAAGGTAGTCATCAGACCTTTTCTACAAATACCTCATCCCTTTCCTTCTGAGCTGTAAAAATAACTGTAAGTGGGACTTCCTTCATGGCTCAGTGGTAAAGACTCCATGCTTCCAATAAAGGGGACAGGGGTTCGATCCCTGTGGGAACTGTGATCCCACATACCACTGGCACAACCAAAAAAATTAAATTAAAAAAAGCAAGTATAAGTTTAAAAAAAATATGTTGCTGGAAGCACAGTATATATGGGAGTCCAAGAGTCTTTTGACCAGTGAGTTTGAACAGAAGTTTGGGGCAGCATTTCCAGGCTAGAGTATATGATTGTCCAGGTAGATGCCTCAGATCTTTGTCCTTCTATGGTGTCTGGCACTGACCCAGTCAGTGGCTCCTCAGTCCATACAGATGTATAGGGAGGACAACATTACCGCAGGAAGGAATCTCCGTGGTGCAGGATGACATCTCTTCTGTCCAGATGTGGGGGCTATTTCTTCCTACAGCGTGACCCAGCTTATCTAAGGTCCTGGACAGAGCTCAGCAAAAGGAGGGGAGAAGAGAGAAACTACCATTTTCCAGTTTAAACTCCTTTTGTGACTATGAATCCATGGGCAAACTAATTTGTGTAGAATCAGCATCTTTATAGCTAACATGGAGATAGTAAGCTCTGATTCTCTGCAAACTTAAGATAAAGGAGTAAACGTTAAAAACTTTAAGCAACATGCAAACTTTAAATGGGTAGGCTGCCCTTGGACCTTAGCTATCTAATGGTTTTCTAAATATTCTTTTATCATGTACATTAGATTGTCATCTCTCCCCTACCTGTTTTCTTTCCAATTATAAAATGTTTCTGATGAAATAAAAAAGATAAGTCATAACTGATAAACACAGACGGCACTGAAGTATTAGTGGAAAAATTACATTTTGGCTTTTCTTAAAGAGTAGCAGTTAGCAAAAGTCATTACCTTCTCCCACCCCTCAACAGATAGAATCTAAACATTCAGAAAGTGCTATTTTTATATTTAATGCTTATCAAAGTAATCTATGTACATAATATAATGAGTCAAATGGTGCATAATCTCTGACCCCTCTCCTGTCCATTCCCAAATCCAGCTTCTCAGAGCCAAGCACTTGCATCTCATCTACATGTTTATGTTTTGATATACTTTAAAATGATATCCTTATGATGCTCTTTTAATTTCCCCTTTCCAGTATTATTCATTGACTTCCTTCCATGGAAAACATCTTGCTAGAGGTTCGGGTATTTTTCTGTAGAGACTGGGAACCGCTGGGAGTATGTCAAGTCATGAGTTCAACTGTGCTGTGCGGTGCTCATTCGCTAAGTCATATCTGACTCTTTTGCAACGCTATGGACTGTAGCCTGCCAGGATCCTCTGTCTGGGATTTCCCAGGCAAGAATACTGGAGTACATTGCCATTTCCTCCTCCAGGGAATCTTCGTGCCCCAGGGATTGAACCCACGTCTTCTGCATCTCCTGCATTGGCAAGTGGATTCTTTACCACTGAGTCACCTGGGAAGCCCAGGAGTTAAATAAAGCATCCGAAAGCCAGGTTAGCTCTGTGCTGGGCAGAGGGTGACAAAATGTAGCAAGCCACTGACGGGATCCCCTTTTCAACTGCAAGGGCCCAGATGTGTTGGAGGATAGAAGGACGGCATTATTGAGAGGAGCTCTGACAGATAAAGGCTTCTTCCTTAACATAGCAGGCACAGATGAACCTGAAGAAGAGAGAAGTGGCAAAGTTTTCTTTGAGAGATGCTGAGGCTCCTCCTCTAGGCTTCCTTGGTAGCTTAGCTGGTAAAGAATCCACCTGCAATGGAGGAGACCCCAGTTTGATACCTGAGTCAGGAAGGTCCTCTGGAGAAGGCATAGGCTACCCACTCCAGTATTCTTGGGCTTCCCTGGTGGCTCAGATGGTAAAAAAAAAAAAAAAAAAAAAAAAAAAATCCACCTGCAATGCAGGAGACCTGGGTTCGATCCCTAGGTTGGGAAGATCCCTTGGAAAAGGGAACAGCTAGCCCCTGCAGTATTCTGGTCTGGAGGATTCCATGAACTGTATGTTCCATGGGGTTGCAAAGAGTCAGACATGACTGAGTGCCTTTCAGTCACTAAGCTTCTCTATGACCACCCTGCATTTTTCCTTTTTCCATCTTTTTAGTAAGCCACAAGAAGGAAATAGCTGATTCTGGCTTCTGAGCTCCCAAGAGGGAAATAGTTGATTGCTAGATACAGAATATAGTGTGGCTAGGTCACAAAGACTGGGACCCTTCCAGATGGTCATGATAAAGAGTGTCCTCTGTTATCTTGTATTTCCATCTCCTTAGTTGACTTTGTCTTGATAAGAAAGAGGTAAAATATCCACTATCTCTGTTAGAGGATTTGTTTTAAGAGGCCGATGGCACTGCTGACAGATCTCTTTGGCTGAAATCCCTCAATTTTGTTCCCAATCCTCTTGTGCATGACTGGAGCAAAGCAGAAACATCCAGGGGCTATTGCACACTGAGGTACAAGGTACCCTAGAAGATGGGAAGATACGAAAGGCAGAAAGAAGGAGGAAGATAAAGTCAGAGAAGAGAAACTGTCTACAGGTGTCAAATCCATTTCTCACATCCCATTTCATATGTATAATCCACCTATAAAGTGGACAGAGCAAATACAATAACCCCCAAGGTGCAGATGAAGAAACAGCCTAAGGAACTCTCCAGAACACATTTTAGGAACAGTGCAAGGTGCAGCAACTTAGACGTACAGCCAGCTCTCTGTTCATGCTCCAACTGGCCCAGTTGCTAGATAAGGCAATGGATGTCAAGCAAACCTATCAATATGTAAGATTTAAGTATTAGTATGGTTACACTGGCCTTAGACCTTCGTTATCTGAGATCCTGGGCAAACTGCCTAATTTCTCCATATCTCCATTTCTTCAAGTATGTGTGAGAGGCGGTAAGAACTGCTTCAAGGTTTTTGATGAGTGTTTGAGGCAATGCTATCTAACATGCGTTGTTTACACAGGCCTGCATTGTCAATATATTCTGTGCATATTAACTCACGTGCAGCATGTTTGTGAAGTAGTTTCGACAATGACCACCTTCTCCATCCTACAGGTGGGGAGAGTGGTCCTCCTGTGAGACTGAGTGATGTGCCAATGCTAGCAACTCTATTAGGTAGAGGAATTGAGATTGAGCTCTGGCCAGCGTGATGTAGGTTTCTGACCTCATAGCTCCTATGCTGAACTGCCTCATATTTCTAGAACATGTATGGGGGCTGCATAGGGCTTCATATTCTCAATAAATTCTGGTGTCTTTGAGCAGTTCCCAGGGTTACCTGGAAGAAGATGTTAAAAATCTCCAATCAATCAATCTCCTGGATTTCTCCCTACTCTTGTCTTCACTTTCCTCCTTGAGCAGTCTAGATTATTTCAGGAATATGTTTGCCAATACCCTTTAATCCCTTAACTTCCATTTTTCACAATCGTCTGAGTGAAATCCAAACTCCAGCAGATCTCAGGGATCCATCATCTTCACTCAAGAATAAAGTAATGGTGGACATGGTCCAGCGAGGAAGAATGTATTGATGATCAACTTCAAAAGCAGACTCACCAGCGCCAGGCAGCCCTCCTGGGTTTCAGGAGCCCATCAAGGTCCTGTTTTTACAACAAATATGTCAGACTCTAACCACGTCTCTCTGTAATACACAGAACAGGGCAGAACCTCCAGCATCTCAGAGAAAATTGGGAGAATGAGATGAGGTCCCTCTCAACTTCACATGAATACTGGACCTTCAGCTCGCCTGCATCCTGTCCTTCTGTTCTGGTAACTTCGAGGGGACACCCTCTTTCATGGAAGATTATTTCTGTCCCCATGTTCTGAGGGCCTTCCCTGCTCTCATACATTTCAAGAGCTCAGTTATTTCTTGTCTCTCTCCAGTACACTTTGCTAAATTCTTGACAACAATACTCAATCATTCAATCGTGATCTTGCCACTTTTAGAGAGCAAAAAGAGTACTGCCCTCAACCTCCTTTTAATCACTTCTCCTTTTCACTGATGTCTTATGAACAGAGACTGCTCCCGTTGAAATCCCTAAGCATCACATTTCCGTCATAACTATTCACATTCTGCTCATATCTGTGCTTCAAGATGCTCTTCCTCAGGCCATGGGGTGTTCCATCCTGTCCATGGTCTTCCTCAGCCTTCTAGGGCCCATGGTTTCTGGCTTTCCTCCTCCATAGATGAGTTTCTTCTCTGCCATTACTGTCATTTAATGTTGTCATTCCTTCATCTGCCACCCCAAATGTTTATTCTGTACTTCCTTCCTAAACCAAATAAATTCAACCTCTGGCTCCAGAAGTCATTTCTAGACTGGTGACTTCCAACCTGGTGGATAAAGACAAGTTTCCTCCTCTGAGTTGTAGACCCATATATCTAGCTACCTATACATTACCTCCACTCTGAATGCTGAAAGTTCTATTAAACTCAAAATGTTTGAGACCAAATTCTTGATCTCTGTCATGCCCCATCTTAATAAGCGGTGCTAAGTTGTTTCAGTCGTGTCTGATTCTTTGCGACCCCAGGGACTGTAGCCTGCCTGGCTCCTCTGTCCACAGGATTCTCCAGGCAAGAATACTGGAGTGGATTGCCACGGCCTCATTCAGGGGATCTTCTAAACCCAGGGATCAAAATTGTGTCTTTTATGTCTCCTGCATCAGCAGGCAGGTTCTTTACCACTAGTACCGCCTGAGAAGCCCCTTAATAAGTGGCATCACCATTAATAAGCAATGTGGCTTGGTCCCTTAGGAGTCAATAGGCCCTCTTGTAGAGACTCATCCTCCTAGTCAACCCACAGCCAAGACAAGGCAGTTTTACCCTCTTTCTACTCTTATCACTTAAACTAAGATCCACCACAGTCTTGTTTACTCATGATGTCATCATCTCTCATCCAGACACTTTAACGATTTCTAATTCCAAACCCAATCCATGCCGCTTTCAA
This sequence comes from Bos indicus, assembly GCF_029378745.1. Taxonomy (NCBI): domain Eukaryota; kingdom Metazoa; phylum Chordata; class Mammalia; order Artiodactyla; family Bovidae; genus Bos; species Bos indicus. The sequence goes on along the minus strand of NC_091780.1, from coordinate 63,064,136 downwards.
ACAATCTCTGAAGCGTCTATAATCTTACAAAAAACAAATCTGGATTTGTTTCTCCTGTATTAAAACCTCCCAGTAAATTCTTACATCTCTATGGATAGCCATCAAAGCCTACCATCTGGTCCCCAGGCCAGGTACAGTCTAGAGCATATTATCTTCCCATCTCACTTCACAGCATCCCTGACCTCATTGGTGGACACTACCCAGGCCATTTGTTCAGGTTGTCCTTTGCTGTGACATAAACCATTCCACATTTAGAAGAACCAGCAGCAATGTTTCATGAAACCAGAAATTCTATGGGTGGGAAATTCAGAAAGAGCCCCATGAAGATGTCTGAGACCAGGGGCTGGGGCTCAGAAGGCTGGAGGACCCCCTTCCGTGATGGCATCTTCATCATGAGCCTGGGGTCTGGGCTGGGATGGCTGAGGACAGGCTGCCAGAAAGTGCATAGCCTTGCATGTTCTAGCTTTGTGGGTCACAAAGCATCACTTCCATCAGTTCTATTCCTCGAGGTCATCACAAAAGTCTGCTGCTGCTGCTAAGTCGCTTCAGTCGAGTCTGACTCTGTGCGACCCCATAAACGGCAGCCCACCAGGCTGCCCCGTCCCTGGGATTCTCCAGGCAAGAACACTGGAGTGGGTTGCCATTTCCTTCTCCAATGCATTAAAGTGAAAAGTGAAAGTGAAGTCGCTCAGTTGCGACCCCATGGACTACTCATTTTCAAAGGACATAAACCCCGTCCTTTGATGAAAGGAGATCAGATGATTTGTGGATCACATTTTAAAGCTGCTGAACTTTTCCCTTCCACTCCCCAAGGGCACCATCAAAGCTCCCTCCAGAACTGTGATAGGCTCTGCCCATTCCTTCCCTGCAGCCAGACTGATCCTCTCCATCCTAAGGATGCTGGTTCCTTCTTGGCTTTCTCCAGGAGTCTCTCCCTAAGACTCCAAGCCTGATCCCCTGTCCACACCTGCTTCTCCTACCATTTCTTTGTAGCACTCAACACTACTGTCCTCTTAACCTTTATTGGTGGACATCCCCCACTAGATAATGAGCTCCTCAAAGACAGAGCCCTCAAAGAGTGAGGGAAGAAACAAAACAAGAAGGGGAGAGAGCCTGAATGCAGTCTCCCTACAATGGGTTGCAGAGCTCTTTGTATAGCATTTTGCTTCCTCTCTGTCAAAAGGGAGAGGATTCTGGCTTACGAGGCAGGAAAGGTCTGTCTTTAGAGAACTGTTTTGGTAGGTCTTCCAGGGGAGGTACAGGAGAAGAACTTTCATGCTCTATTTTCCTAATCATCCTAAATGAATGAACAGAACACGTTACAGCCCTCCCTGGTGGCCTCTGGCCTCTGCACGTGGCAGAACATGAACGTGTGGTCTTGGCACTTGCCCGAGACCATTCAGGTGCAGGCAGGAGGGCGCAGGTTGGGAAGCAACAAGAAACAGAAGTTGCAGTGACACCTGGATATTCACCTCTTTTGAGCCCTGGGGGCAGCTGGATACTTTCCAGAAAGGGAACACCTGGGTCCCCCACGGGCTGGAGGGTTTCCACACATCTTTGTTTCCTGCTGAAATATTGGACAGAACCGTCAACTGCGAGATCACTCAGACCCCACATCCGAGGTGGGGTACAGCGAGGGTGGGATGGAAGTGGGCTCTGAATGAGTCACGCCACCATCCCGCACCGTGCATTATAGCTTCTCCCGCTTCTCAGGAAGATGATTTTCTTCTCTGAGGCCACTATTATCACACAGGAGAAGTCCAAACCCCCACCCCAGTAGGAGGGGTTGGATGATTTGCATAGTGAAATGTTCAGACAACAAAGGGCTCTGAACCAGGAGGTAAGCAAAAATGATGTTTTTTTTTTTTCCTATACCTTGATTCAATTATTTACCAAGTCCAAAAACACAATATTGGGAAAAGACAGGTGAAAGGCTCAGCTTAGATTTTACATATACAGTATCAATTCCCTAGCAAGCCAGCCTTGTTTTGTATTCTCTTTCTAATTTCCTTTCTTTGCATTTTCTTTACGTTCCCTGTAGGAAATCTAGCTACATTATACCCAGCTACAGAACTCAATGTCATAATTGTCAGTTATGAAAATGTAATAATAATAGTGATTCCTTCCATTTCAGACCATTTTATAAACCACTCGGAGACATATGGCAGGATTAGATATGACCCTTGTAAGCTCCTCAGGACTCAGCACTAAGACTCTGAGCATAGAAAGCACTAAGCTGTGGTCTATTTTACTAGAAAGTAACTCAGACAAGGGCTTCCCTGGTGGCTCAAAGGTAAAGAATCTGCCTGCAAACCTGGAGACATGGGTTTGATCCTGGGGTTGGGAAGATCTGCTGGACAAAAGCGTGGCAACCCACTCCAGGACTTTTGCGTGGAAAATTCCATGGACTGAAAAGACTGGGGGGCAGCGGGGCTGCAGTACATAGCGTCTCAAAAGAGTCAGACATGACTTAGTAACTAAAACAACAGCAAGGATAACCTCAGACAATTTAATTAAAACCATTATTGTGAATTTATATATCTGGGCTGCCTTTCCTGAAAGAAAGGGTCACCTGTCGTACTTTGAAATGAATTAAATGCATCTTCTTTGAAAGTATACTTTTTTATGGAGGAAGGCAACAGCAAGCATCATATTTCCTGCATTTATATCCTGTTCCAATCCCCTCCCTCCACCCAGGGATTTGGAGCTATACTTTTCTTTTGGAAATACGACCACTGTCCCTTTAAATGATAATAAAAACTTTCTCTCCATTTTTTCAATTTGATCTCCAGCCTCAGAGAGACTGGATCTTTGTCCCCAATCAGCGCATATTCCTCTCTGTGTAAGAATCACAGATGTTGATAGAAATAGCCATGGGGTGTGCTGAGAACCCATTTCATGTGTCAGAAGAGTTGGGTCTCTGCAAGATGAAATGTCAAAGGAAGGCAGAGATCTGTATGTGAAATGACCTTAAGAAAACCCCGACCTCGCCAAAGATGACCTTTTTCCAGCAAGAAACATTAAAACCGCAACCATATTCATGTTTCAGTTTCAAAAACAATATGTCTCTCTCCTCTACTGTTCTCGGACTTGGCATCCCATATCTTAAATAAAGATATACCCAGGTCTTATTTCTACTCGGCAGCACGGAGTTGATTTATTTCTGTCTGAACACACCCGCGGAATAAAGCTGCTCTTTTTAATTCCTCAGGAGGCCCATCGAAGGTCCATTTTATTGCTATTTTAGCTGAATGTTTTACTACTGTATCTTCATTTAATATTTCCAGTGTGGCCTCATTTTTGGAATCCCCCCCCCCCGCCAAATCCCACCAGACATCCTTGCTTTAAGTAAAATCCGTGTCTCATCAATGTGTTAATCAAACTGAAAATTCTGAGGCCCTTAAAAATGCAGCTAAGGAAAAGTGCCCACATCTGATCGCATTTGAATCTCCACGTGCTGAAGTACAAACTGACAGATCAGGGGCAGAAATTTTTTTCGTAGCAACGACAGGAAGAACATTTCTGGCTCAAAAGCTACACTGAGAAGCAAGCTTTCAAAGGGGACTTGCTTTATTCTAGCTCGTGATTTAGTCGTTTGTTTACTTTTCATCTATCTGCTTTTCAGCGCCTTGTCTTGCAAATTAAATCCACTTTTCTTTTTTTTTTTTTGGATCTGCACTAATTCCATGGAACAGGGAAAGACTTCTTCCTCAATACCTAACTGCCAGGGCAAAACATAAGATTTCAAAGCACCTGTCATTGTCAGAAAGGGAAAATGGCTTTAGAGTCCTCCATGCTGTGTGTGTGTTTCCAGTTAATGGTGTCTAGGGTAATGTGACACAAATGCTCCCCACCCTCAACATGAATAGAAAACCGCTAGAATTAAAATCCTATCCAAACCAGAGCACTGACTAGAACCTATCCTGGGTTTAGGATAGGAGAAAATACGGCTGGAAGCAGCGTGTAATGGGGTGTGTTGGAATGAGGGCATCACTGTTTCTGAACTGGATGACATCGGTCTATTCACACCTCACCTTTAAGTTACAGCAACAGGGTCCGGGTCATGCATCTGTTGTGAGGATCAAATGGGATGATGTGAGAGAAATCGCTCGGGTAATGCATAGAGGAGGGTTAGCGTTAGAGGTTAAGGTCAGGGGGTCATGAAAGACCCAGCAGAAAGGGTTCTGGCTGCGGTGCCACCTCCACCATTATGTAACAGAAGATGGTAAGAAGGCAGTGGGCTGGAAAGACTGAGCGGGCATCCTGGCTCTGCAGTGTCTGGGAACTGTGTGGCCATTCTGTCGTCACCAGAGAGGAATGCTGGCTCTTTTTCAAGATTAAATTAGAAAATATTCCAGGGAAGAATTCTGACTGGTTTAGTTTCTGTCATGTGACCAATTTGTATTAAAATAAACTATTCAGAGAACTTCTGTAGAACACTGATTTGAAAGGGTCAGTGTTTCTCAATGGATATCCTTATTCTGAGTTGACAAAGCAAAACATATACACTTCAATTCATTTTTTGTGTGTGTTTTTAAATTTTTATTTATTTTTAATTGATGGATAATTGCTTCATAATACTGTGCTCATTTCTGCCATACATCAACATGAATCAGCCATAGTTATACACATGTCCCCTCTCTCCTGAACCTCCCTCTCCCCTCCCACCCCATCCTTATTTTGATACCACTAATATTTAAGCAACCTGCCCAAATGCCTCTATGAAGGCTTCATGGTTCTTCACAAGTCACACACAAAGTATTCTGACCATATTCAAAGCAGCCTTCTCTCTGTTGAGATTTTTATCTGGTGACAGTGTTCTCCACTCTTTCCTAAGAGCCTAGTCCACAAATGAGTCAGGGTCACATGTGGGCTTGCCTTCCTTGGTTACAAGGTCGACAGATCTTTCCATTTGTACACTGCTTTTGGAGCTTGCAATGTGATTTTGTGTCCACTATCTCATTTGATGTTTGTGCCGGAGGTAAGCAAACTGGAGATGTAGGTAAGATGTCATGGTTCACTTACTTAAGACAAGAGGCTTCGCAAAGCTTCTAAAGAGTAGAATCAGGACTGGAACTCAGGCCATTGACCTCAAAATCAAATTTTCTTTTAAAGACTTTGCCATACATGTAGGTACCCCTTGTCCCCCTAGTTTGAAAGCATGACTTTCTTGCTGATTAAACATAGTCTATGATTTGAAGATGTTGCTGGATTGCTGAATGGGGCAAAGGATCTTCCTAGAATGCAGAAGGACCTGGGTTCAATTCCTGGGTTGGGAAGATCCCCTGGAGAAGGGAATGACAACCCACTCAAGTATTCTTGCCTGGAGAATTCCATGGACAGAGAAGTCTGGTGGGCTGCAGCTCACGGGGTTGAGAAGGTCGGACACAACTGAGTGGCTAACACATTCACTGGATTGCTGAGACCGACGCCGTCTCTCAATGACCTCTATCCTCAGGAGTCTTGCTTAAGGCCCTCAAGTATGCCTGCAAAAGGGAGCCTCATGAATGCTCAATAGGCTTTTATAACGGAACACTCACTCTTTAATTCAGAATATGGACATTTTTGTAGGTACTCAGAGAAGGTATCATCAGACCATCATGTTTCTATGTTCCTGTCAAAAGCCTGCCCAAGATTTATGGAAGCTTCTTTAAGGAATGTGCTGTGTGTCTGTAACTGCTACCTCAGACATGCTCCTTCTAGACAGCTCAGTTTGGAAACCCACATATTCTGGTCCTTGCCAGAGCTTCCTAACTTTGACAAGGTTTAAATTTTATATCATCAGCTTAAATCTAATGCTACCAAGAGATAATCATAAGCATTCCCCACCTGTATGTTCAATAAATATTTATCAAGTGATTGTGTATATAACTGAATTCTATATAATAATTTTGTATAATTTTGAAATATGATAATAATAATTTTGAAATATCTTACTACAATGGTGTCAATTCTTCAATTTCCCTGTAATTCTATCATTTTTGCTTTATGTATTTAAAAATGTATTAAATATTAAAATCAAGTCATATTATTTGTATCTTCTTGATTAATTGTCACCTATTGTGTGTGTGTGCTAAGTGGCTTCCATGTGTCTGTCTGTGACCCCATGGACTGTGCCCCTTCAGGCTCCTCTGTCCATGGGATTCTCCAGGCAAGAACACTGGAGTGGGTTGCCATGCCCTCCTCCAGGGGATCTTCCCGACCCAGGGACTGAACCTACATCTCCTACATTTCATGTGTTGGCAGGTGGGTTCTTTACCACTGGCCCCACCTGGGAACTCTTTGCCACCTGTTGTCATTATAGAAAAACTACCACTATACATAATAATCATTCCTGTCTTAAATTTTATTTTTGTAATTTCAGTATGGTTACTATTTGCCTCATATATTTTGCTATCTTTCTATGTTGTCATATGTTAGGTATAACTTTGTAAACAACATATAAGTAATTTTTCGAGTCTTAAATGTTTTACTGATTTTAATCCTTTTATATTTATTTTGATTGTCCATAGCATTTATTTGATGCCTTTAGTGATAAAGCCATTTTTTGGACTCTTTATTCAGTTTTCTCAAATTTTATTTTCTAGGGATTTAACTGTAGAATTTGGCTGCTTAATTGTTTTTTTTTTCTATATTGGTTTGAAATTTATGTATGTAACTTTATTTTTGATAGTTACATCTGAAAGTTTTGCCATGTATACTAAATAAAGTTTAAAGCTAATAAGTATCTTAAAACTTTTTAAAAAAGAAATATGAGAATCTCAGATATTTTGCTTATAAAATGTATTTCTATCTACCTGAAGAATATTTTTTTAACTTACTTTAGAGTAGGATGCTGATCATAATTTTATCTGATAGCTTTGAAATATCAGAAAATAGCATTACTTTGATTTTTAATGATAGTTTTTGCGGCTGTCCAATTTTTGGTTGAAAGTTGTAGTCTCTCAAAACTCAAAAAAATGTTGTTCCACTGTCTAATTTCCATTATTTCCATTGAGAAGTCTGCTCTCAGCTGGTTGATCTTTTTCTTTCCGCTTTTAGAATTCTATTTGATGTTCTGCATTTTTACACTGAGTCTAGTGCAAAGTTCTTCAGTTTAACATTGTTTAATATACAGTGCATTTTATCTTATTATTATTTCTATTCTATAACTGATTTCAATGTTTTTCATTTTCATGCCTCTTTTTCAAATATTCTGAGAATTTCTTCTGATTTACCATTGTGATTCCAAACTGTCTGTTCATTTGTGCCCTAGTTAATGTTTAACCCATTTATGGGGTTTTGAAATTAAATAATTTTATTTATAAATAGATTAATGTTTATTTTTTTCAATCCTACATAGACACATTTGATTGAATTTTATCCTTTTCTAAGCTTGTTTTATTTTCTTAAACGTTTCACAGACATTTATTTTACATCATATGTATAACTCTGTATACATGTATATGGGAGCCTCATATGATCTCCAGAGAGGGTTTTCATTTGCTTTTTCTGAGGGTCAGAGAATGTTACAGCCTGGGACTACTTTTGGTTTATAAGCTTCCTGGTTCAAAGTATAGCCCTCAGGTTGAGCTCCTCCATAATACTAGAGTCTAGACTCTAGACTTAGATTCTTCAAGGGAGACTTGCTAAATATTCAAGTTCCATGTTGAAATCAGGCTCAGTCATCTTTTTGTACAGTTGTTTGTTTTTAGACGCCTCTTGTATTCTATCAAGCCTGGAAAAGCATGGCAATTATGTTTACCTGTTTTTCTGTTATTAATTTCTAGCTAACCCAAGATCTGGTAGTATTTCAGCCATGACATTCGTCTGATCATCAACTTGCTATACTACCAGAAACACATTTGCTGGAATCATGTTTGAAGGATATTGTCTGCTCAATCATTCAGTGTTCCTGGCCCTCCAAATAATGATAATAAAAATAGTAGTAATAGCAACAATTGTATACTGAGAATTTACAAGGCATCAGAGACCTTGCTAAACATAAATGGTCCTCTGAACATGGTGAGGAAACTGTATTTCTGAGAGTAAAAGTAAATAGCAAATAATGTTTGCCATAAACCTACTTTATAAAGGATTTGAGCTGAAAGGAGTCTGCCATAATATTCTGCACATTTAGTACTATGCCATGATATATCTAAATTTCAAAATATAAAATTATATAAAAACTTTTATGGAAAAATTACTTTTATAATTTCACAGCTTAAAATATATTTTTGCCACCCTATGGGCTTAAAGTATATCTTTGTGACCCCATGGGCTATACATCCATGGAATTCTCCAGGTCAGAATACTGGAGTGAGTAGCTGTTCCCTTCTCCAGGGAATCTTCCCAATGCAAGGATTAAACCCAGGTCTCCCATATTGCAGGCTGAGTCTTTACCAACTGAGTCACCAGGGAAGCCCAAGAATACTGAAGTGGGCAGCCTACCCCTTCTCCAGTGGATCTTCCTGACCCAGGAATTGAACCAGGGTCTCCTGCATTTCAGGTGGATTCCTTACCAACTGAGTTACCAGGGAAGTCCTAAAATATATTAATTTACCCCAACAGACTGGTCTTAACCCTCTTTGTCAACAAGGAAAATTGCATGACTGATTGCACTTGCACTTCACTTGGAATATCAGAATGCTCTGCAACAAATTGTAAAGTCAACTGAGTCATTCTAGGTTGGAATATCATTCACATTTCCCCCTCTAGCCATAACATTCTAGCTGCACATATATTTAATTGTATATTCACTGTATTATTTTTATTGCAACCATTTAAAAATGAATAAATTATTAAAGACATGAAAATTGAACAAAATAGGTACACGGTTGCTTTATAGAAAGGGCTTAAGTTGCACGGATCTTGTTTCAAAACACATACAAGATTCTAACAGGTCAAATATCCATATCATGTACTACTTTTAGCTTTCTTTATGGGGGATGAGTTCTCTTGTAGTACTAGGCAACAACAAAAGCTTAATGACAGCAAGTGCAATCTGATAAACAGAATCCTTACAAAATGTTTTTCTCCAATTTGCTCTTCACTCAAAACAATCCTTTCTGGATCAATTTATTTCTATACATTGTGGGACTGAGGAAACAGAAACACTGAAGCTCTGTGCCTTGCCAGCACTTCAAGACTGGTTAGTGCATTAGCCAGGGTTCTCCAGAGAAATAGAACCAATTTATTATAAAGAACTGACTCATGTGTGATTATGGAAGCTAAGTCCCTGCAAGCTGGAGACCCAGGAAAACTGATGATTTAGTTCTGAGAACCACAGGCCAGTGGTAAAAGTGCCAGTTGAGGGCAGAAGAAGGCTGGTATTCCACTGGAACTGTCAGGCAGAGAAAGCAAATCTCCCCTTTCCTCCATGTTCTACCCCAGCTCTTGACATTAACGTAATGCCCAGCTACATTGTCTACATACATAGGGAAGGTTATCTGCTTTACTCAGACTGCCAGTCTCAGCGATAATCTCTTGTGGAAGCAACCTCACAAACAGACCCAGAAATAATATTTAATTGGGGCACCAAGTGTTCCCTTTGAGTTGACACATAAAATAAACCATCAGGCCAAGCAAGTAGGAGAGACGGGAAGTGCCACCTCAGTAAACCAAAACTCCTTTCTCCTTTTTGCCTCTTATGTTATTGCAAGGAATACTGGTCATTGCTTCTGTCCCAACTCTCCAGGAGAGATAGAAAGATAGAAACAGAGAAAGAAAGGAAGGAAGGAAAGAAAGAAAGAAAGAAGGAGTGGGGAAGGAGGAAGGAAGAGAGGGTGGAAGGAAGGAGGAGAGAGGAAGAAAGAATAAAAAAGAAAGAAAGGAGAGAGAAAAAGAGAGAAGGAAATGAAGAAAGCTCTTTCATCTGCTTTCTTCTTGATACTGCTTCTCTATACTTATATCCCATTTAGAGAAATCCTTTATTGTCCATTCTCCTTGAAATTTAATATTTCCTAACAGCCATTGTACTTAACCTCTCTGTGCATCAGTATCTCATCTCTAAAATGGAAATAGCTTCGTGGAAGTGTTTTGAGAAATAAACAACATAATATTTTAAATGCTGTATACTGTTCATCATACAGTAGGCTCATTTTTATTATTTTATTTTATCTAGCTTTATTGAAACATAATTGATATATATCATTGTATAAATTTAAGGTGCACAATATGTTGATTTTATATATACTGCAAAATGGTTACTAGCATAATATTATTAATACTTCTATCACATCATATAATTACTCTTTCTTTTTTGTGGTGAGAACATTTAAGATATACACTCTTAGCAACTTTCAAGTATAAGCATGCATGCTAAGTTGCAAAGTCTGACTCTTTGCGATCCAAGGACTGTAGCCTGCCAGGCTCCTCTGCCCATGGGATTCTCCAGGCAAGAATACTGGAGTGGGTTGCCATTTCCTTCTCCAGGGGATCTTCCCAACCCACGGTCAAACCCATGTCTCTCACATCTCCTGCATTGGCAAACAGGTTCTTAACCACTAGTGCTACCCGGGAAGCCTACCTAAGGCAGTATTATTAACCATAATCACAATGCTGTATGTCATATCTCTCCTCAGAACTTATTTGTCTTATAACTGGAAGTTTGTACTCTGACTGTCTCTCCATTTCCCTTATCCCCTGGTCTAACTACCATCCTATTCTGTTTATATGAATTTGACAGTTCTAGAGTCCACATATAAATGATGTTACACAGTATTTGCCTTTTTCTATCTGACTTATTTCCCTTAGTGTAATGAAAAAGGTTTCTACACAGAAAAAGAAGCAATCAATAAAGTGAAAAGACAGCCTATGAAATAGGGGGGAAATATTTGCAAATTATGTACCTGATGTGAAGTTGTGAAGTTGCTCAGTCATGTCCAACTCTTTGTGATCCCATGAACTGTATAGCCTGACAGGCTTCTCTGTCCATGGAATTTTCCAGGCAAGAGTACTGGAGTGGGTTGCCATTTCCTTCTCCAGGGGATCTTCCTGACCCAGGGATCGAACCCAGGTCTCCCACATTGCAAGCTGACGCTTTACGGTCTGAGCCACCAGGGAAGCCCTGACAAGGGGATTAATATTCAAAATATGTAAAGAATTTATACAACTCAATAGCAAAAAATGAAACTATCTTGTTAAAAATGGGTAGAAAGCTGAACAGACATTTCTGCAGAGAAGACATACAGGTGGCTGACAAGTACATGAAAAGGTGTTCAACATCACAACATCACAGGAAAATGCAAATTAAAAGCACAATGGATATTCCCTCACATTTAGAATGGGTACAATCAAAAAGGGGGATTCCCCCATGGCTCAGCGATGAAGAATCCACCTGCAGTTCAGGAGATGCAGGTGCAGTCCCTGAGTTAGGAAGATCCCCTAGAGGAGGGCATGGCAACCCACTCTAGTATTCTTGCCTGGAAAATCCAATGAACAGAGGAGCCTGTTGAGGTATGGTCCATAGAGTTGCAAAGAGTTGTACACGACTGAAGCGACTGAACGTGCATAATCAAAGAGACAAGAGATAAGTGCTGGTGAGAATCTGAAGAAAGGAAACCATTGTATACTACTGGTGAGATTATAAATTGATACAGCCACTATTAAAAACAGTTAGAGATGCCTCAAAAAAACTAAAAATAGAAGTATTGTGTGAACCAGCAATTCCACTCCTGGGTATATACCCCAAGGAAATTAAATCAGTATCACAAAGAGATATCTGAATTCCCATGTTCATTGCAGCATTATTTACAATAGCCAAGATGGAAGAACAACTTGGCTGTCCTTCCCTGGATGAATGGATAAAGCTGTGGTGTATCTATGTATATGCAATAGAATATTATTCAGTCATGAATAAGAAGGCAATCCTGTCATTATAACAACATGGAATGATCTTGAGGGCAATAGGTTGATTCTGTGGATATATATTACTTCTTCTGAAACTTTCTTTATTACTTCCCTATGACTTCTGTTAAAAAAAATTGCCACATACTTATTGGCTTAAAACAGCACAAACTTATCTTAAATTTGTGGAGGTCAAAGGTTCAATATGTATCTTACTAATGTAAACTTGGGATGTCAACAGGACCATACACCTTCTGGGAACTCTAGGGGGCAAATTGTTTCCTTGGCCTTTCCAGTTTCTAGAAGTTGGCTTGAACACTCCTTGGCTCATGACCTCTTCCTTCATCTTCAAAGGCGGTATCATAATATCTTCGACTCTCTTGTTTTGCTTTTATTTGCACATCTCCTCCAATTCTGAGCCTCCTGGCCTTCCTTTTATAAAGATACTTGTGGTGACATTGAACTCATCTAGGTAATGCAAGATAATCCTTACATCTCAACATCCTTAATTTCATCACATCTACAAAGTCCTTTATTCCATGTCAGGTAACATATCCACAGTTCAAGAGGATTAGGGCGTAAAATTTTGGGGGTCATTTCTCTTTTGACTTCACCCCGTAAGAATGAAATGATCCCAGAGATTCATTTGGAGCCAAGTCTCCAGACAGAACTGTACTGGACCCAATGCAGAGAAGATGATGGGGCGAAGAGTGATCCTGTTTTCAGGCTTTGTAGGCAGTTCAGAACGGCTCTTACATCCTAAACCTACATTTCCTCCAAAGGCACAGGGAATGAGTTTGGGATAACTTTGTTCATATTTTGGAGAAGGCGATGGCATCCCACTCCAGTACTCTTGCCTGGAAAATCCCACGGACGGAGGAGCCTGGTAGGCTGCAGTCCATGAGGTCGTGAAGAGTCGGAGACGACTGAGCGACTTCCCTTTCCCTTGTTCATATTTAATGCAAACATGATAGAACAGCAATTGTCCTTACTCCTTATTCATAAACAAAGGTCACCTATGGCTAACCCTGAATAAAATTTTCCTGATCCCTTTTCTTCAGGGCCTTAAGATTGCATATTATCGTGCATCTATATTTATTTGTGTTTAATCATAGTGCTTGTCATTTTCTGAAATGATCTGGTTTTTGTTTGCTTTCTAAATTGTCTGCCTCCTTTCAGCCATTGCCTAATTCAACAAATATGCACTGAATGAAGAGATGGTGGATGGATGGGTGGATGGATGGATGGATGGATGGAAGGGTGGGTGGGTGGATGGATGGGAGAGTGGGTGGATAAGCAGATGGATGGATGAATGGCTGGGTGAGTGAGTGGGTGGGTGGATGGGTAGATGGGTGGATGGATGGATGTCTAGATATGTTATATCCATGACCTTATATCCAGAACCATGCATATTACTAGTATCCTATGTTGCAAGAGATGTGGGGCCTGGAACCTTCACAACATGAGATGGTTGGATGGCATCACTGACTCAATGGACACAAGTTTGAGCAAACTGCAGGAAATAGTGAAGGGCAGGGAAGCCTGGCATGCTGCAGTTTATGGGAGGGCAAAGAGTTGGACATCACTCAGTGAATGAACAGTAATAACATGGCAACATATGTGATTGTTGCTGCACTCAGTTGCTCAGTTGTGTCCAGTTATGTCCAACTCTTTGTGACCCCATGTACTGTGCATGGCTAGGCTCCTCTGTCAATAGAATATTCCAGGCAAGAATGCTGGAGTGGGTTGCCATTTCCTTCTCCAGGGGATCTTCCCAATCCAGGGAATGAATCTGCATCTCCAGTGTCTCCTGCATCGGCAGGCAGATTCTTTACCACTGAGCCACATGGGAAGCCCAAAAGACATGAGATAAGCTACAGAGAGAAGCTGAATTTAAACGCCATCACATATACCCTCATGAGAGAAGGCAGAGTGAGTCTTAACACATAAGAGGAAAGGCTGTGACCACAGAGAAAAAGGATTGATACAGTTCTAAGCCAAGGATGCCAGGAGCCACCAGAAACTGCAAGAGCCCAGGAAGGATCCTCCTCTGGAGACTGGAGGGTGCTCTGCCCACCAACACCTTGATTTCAGATTCCTGGCCTGCAGAACTGTGAAAAAAATAATTTCTATTGTTTTAAGCCTCCAGTTTGCAGTAATTTGTTACAGCAGCCAGAAGAAACTAATACATTTCAAGATTCCTCTGACTTTAAGTAACCTGGTGAATTTAGAATAGGTCTGGGTAGATGGGGAGAAGGAGGAGTCAAGAGCATGCACACATTATTTCTGGACAGAGGCAGGGGCTGGATGGAAGGACTTGGAGGGGATCTGTGTCCCTTCTTACCTTCCCCTCTAGACCAGGGAGGAGGCCTGGCACACTGCTGTTCTCCTCTTCCTCCCGTGAATTGAAATGACTTGTTCAGCCCTGAACTTATATGCTGTGTGACTCCAAAATATCTCCCTTACTTCTCTGATTTTATCCTCCAAAACCAGTGAGATCAAAATAAAGTTCTGTTCTTTCTGACCAATAGCTATCTGTGTTACCTTGCACTCTCTCTCTCTTTCCCTCGGCCTTTTTTTTCCTCTCTCTCTCTCTTTTGCAAAATTTACACACTGTCAAATTATTGACACAATGTCAATAGCCATTTTAAGGTGTACATTTCAATGACATTTAGCACAATCATAATGTTGTGTAACCATCAACTCTATCTATTCCAAAATATTTTCACCACCATGTAAAAACTTCATGCCATTAAGACGTCAGTCCGCAGTTTTCTCCCCCCCAGTCCCTGACAACCATTAGTATGCTTTTGTATAAATTTACCTATTCTGTAGATTTCATATAAACAGCATCTTATAGCTAAAAAAAAATGAATAGATCTGGATTTTTTTAATTAAAAATTACACATTTTAACATAGAAGTGTACAAAGAGACACGTTTACTAAGAATTACAAACATAATTTTAAGCATTTGAAAAAGTTTTTATATAAAGTATATATATAAGTACCTATTTCTGAGGTCTATGCTTTTCCTTAAAATGAATTACAATGTGTTAGCAGAGTATGTTCTTCAAAATGAGATAAATGACTTCTGTAAAAGTCATCCTCAAGGCTGACTTGTCTCTGTCTCAGGCATATGTCCCACAAATCATTTAGATTCAGAGTTACTTTTTTAGTGAGTGGGATATTACTGTTTATTGAGAGGGCAACATTACATCCCAGGGAACTCAGGGTATTTTATGGAGAAACACTTCCCAAAGGACCCCAGATAAAGACTACAGATACTCAACTCCCAAAACTGAAGCAAAAGTAGGGGGTTAAGCTCTCGGTAGGGAGCATGTGACCAGCTCTATCTGCTTGGAATTTAATGCACCATCAACCTTAATATGATGAGACGTCACAGGATAGGTGGCAGATTCTGCAAGGAAATTAGGCAGCTGCAGACATGGGAGTTTGAGTTCCCTTGAAGTTCTACTCAGGGGAATTACCTAAATGTATAAAACTCAAAGCCAACCTCCAGCTTCCTTTATTCTACTAATTTGAAACAGTGGAGAGAATTCATTTCACCCACAGAACTGAAGCCCTGCCTCCTAGTGGACTGGATAAAATGAATGATCCCCCTGAATAAATAAAACCTAACCTGCTTTGGAAGGCTTGGTCCGAAAGGAACTTCAGAGAATTTCTCAAATATTTACCAAGTGCTAGAAGTCACAGGAACTTATAGAATGGTGATGACAAAGATGTAAAGATAATGATGGAATGGTGATAATGAGGGGGACTATGGTGGTGCTGATGATATAAAATTATGAAGATGATGATGGCAGCAATGTAAAGAAGAGGGAGATGACTTTTGGTGGTGATTAAAGATGATGGCTGCTGCTGCTGCTGCTAAGTCACTTCAGTCGTGTCTGACTCTGTGCGACCCCAGAGACGGTAGTGCACCAGGCTCCCCCGTCCCTAGGATTTTCAAGGCAAGAACACTGGAGTGGGTTGCCATTTCCTTCTCCAGTGCATGAAAGTGAAAAGTGAAAGTGAAGTCGCTCAGTAATGTCCGACTCTTAGGGACCCCATGGACTGCAGCCTACCAGGCTCCTCCATCCATGGGATTTTCCAGGCAAGAGTACTGGAGTGGGTTGCCATTGTGTTCTCCGAAAGGTGATGGAGATGAATCCTAAAATTCAATTGCTTGTGATGACGGGGTTTTATTAGGTCTTTGGTTCAGTTGAGACAAACCTAACCTGAATTATGTCCAACTTACAAACTGATGATTTTATCCAATAAAATATATAGCAAATGCCAGGAAAATTCTAGGTATTACCCTAAGCCTCCAGAGCAAATTTTAATAAAATATTGTCTCAAGGAATTCACAATCTGGGAGTAAATACATGAGAGTAACATGGAATTATTCCAAAGTTTAGGAAGTCCTTCCATGCCCCGACAGAGGGGCAAGACTTAGTAGAGACCTGTGAAGAACACTTAAGTGAGCCTGTGTGTTGAAGGGAGTCTATGGGGAGGAGGTGCCATATGCCCTCTGCTCCAGATGACCTGGAAGAACTACCCTTGCCATAGGAAAGAGAAAGTGAGGCATGGGTTGGAAAAATAATATGCTCTAGTCTATTCCTTTGAGTGGAGGCTCCCCAGATGGCTCAGCCGTAAAGAATCCACCTGCTGATGCAGGAGACACAGGAACCGCGAGTTCGATCCCTGGGTCAGGAAAATCCCCTGGAGGAGAAAATGGCAACCCACTCAAGGAGAAAATGGCAGCCCATTCTTACCTGGAGAATCCTAAGCAGAGTGGGCCTGGTGGATTACAGTCCATGGGTCACAAAGAGTCTGACATGACTGGACAATTGACCATGATGGGCAGTAGAAGAGCAGGATAGGAATGAGGGGTGTGTGTGTGTATGTGTGTATGTGTGTGTGTGGAGAATGGAGGAGAGGATGCTGAAAACTTAAAATAATTTAAAAGGTTTATATGTGGTAAGGGCTGCTCAAACATGAGAACTTATACAGGACTGGGCAAACAGACTCTTGGAGGGCACAAACAGAATCTTGTGCTCACCAAGATCCAGGAGAAAAGAGCAGTGTCCACACAAGAGACTGACCCAGACTTGCCTGTGAGTGTCCAGGAGACTCCAGTGGAAGCATGGGTTGGGGTGGTCTGCTCAAGGGTCGGGGGCACTGAGTATAGCAGTGCCTGCATGGGACATTTTGAAGGAGGTCACCATTATCCTCATTACCTCCACCATAGTTTGGCTTCAGGTCAAACAACAGGGAGGGAGCACAGCCCAGAAAATTGTATTAAAGATTTACTGAGTATGGACCCACCCATCAGAACAGGACCCAGTTTCCCCCTCAATCAGTCTCTCCCAACAGGAAGCTTCCATAAGCCTCTTATCCTTATCTATCAGAGGGCAGACAGAATGAAAACCACAATCACAGAAAACTAACCAACCTGATCACACGGACCACAGCCTCATCTAATTCAATGAAACTATGAGCCATGCCATGTAGGTCCACCCAAGACAGGTGGCTCATGGTGGAGAGTTCTGACAAAACATGGTCCACTGGAGTATTCTTTCCTTGAGAATCCCATAAACAATATGAAAAAACAAAAAGATATGACATTGAAAGATGAACTCCCCAGGTTGGTAGGTGCCCAACATGCTACTGGGGATCAGTGGAGAACCAACTCCAGAAAGAATGAAGAGACAGAGCCAAAGCAAAAACATGGATGTGACTGGTGATAGAAGTAAAGACCGATGCTATTAAGAGCAATACTGCATAGGAACCTGGAATATTAGGTCCAGGAATCAAGTAAACTGGAAGTAGACAAATAGGAGATGACAAGAGTGAATATTGACATTTTAGGAACCAATGAACTAAGATGGACTGGAATGGGTGAATTTAACTTGAATGACCACTGTATCTACTACTGTTGGCAAGAATCCCTTAGAAGAAATGGAGTAGCCATCATAGTCAACAAAAGGGCCCAAAATGCAGTACTTGGATGTAGTCTCAAAAATGACAGAATGATCTCTGTTCATTTCCAAGGCAAACCATTCAATATCATAGTAATCCAAGTCTATGCCCTGACAAGTAATCAGAAGAAGGTGAAGTTGAATGGTTATATGAAGCCTACAAGACCTTCTAGAACTAACACCCCCAAAAGATGTCCTTTTTACTATGGGGGACTGGAATGCAAAAGTAGAAAGTCAAGAGATACTTGGAGTAATGGGCAAATTTGGCCTTGGAGTACAGAATGAAGCAGGTCAAAGACTAACAGAGTTCTGCCAAGAGAATGCACTGGGCATAGCAAACACCCTCTTCCAACAACACAAGAGATGACTCACATGGACATCACCAGATGGTCAACACCAAAATCATATTGATTATATTCTTTGCAGCCAAAGATGGAGCAGCTCTATACCGTCAGCAAAAATAAAACTGGGAGCTGACTGTGGCACAGATCATGAACTCCTTACTGCCCAATTCAGACTTAAATTGAAGAAATTAGGGGAAACCACTAGCCTGTTCAGGTATGACCTAAATCAAATCCCTTACAATTATACAGTGGGAGTGAGAAATAGATTCAAGGGTTTAGATCTGATAGACAGAGTGCCTGAAGAACTATAGACGGAAGTTCATGACACTATACAGGAGGCAGTGATCAAGACCATCTCCAAGTAAAAGAAATGCAAAAAGACAAAATGGTTGTCTGAGGAGGCCTTACAAATAGCTGAGAAAAGAAGAGAAGTGAAAGGCAAAGGAGAAAAAGATAAATATACCCATTTGAATGCAGAGTTCCAAAGAATAGCAAGGAGAGATAAGAAAGCTTTCCTCAGGGATCAGTGCAAAGAAATAGAGGAAAATAATAGAATGGGAAAGACTAGAGATCTCTTCATGAAATTTAAAGATGCCAAGGGAATATTTCATGCAAAAATGGGCACAATAAAGGATAGAAACAGTATGGGCCTAACAGAAGCAGAAGATATTAAGAAGAGGTGGCAAGAATAAACAGAAGAACTACACAAAAAAGATCTTTGTGACTCAGATAACCAAGATGGTGTGATCACTCACCTTGAGCCAGATATCCTGAAATGTGAAGTCAAGTGGGACTTAGGAAGCATCCCTACAAACAAAGCTAGTGGAGACAATGGAATTCCAGTTGAGCTATCTCAAATCCTAAAAGATGATGCTGTGAAAGTGCTGCACTCAATATGCCAGCAAATTTGGAAAACTCAGCAGTGGCCATAGGACTGGAAAAAGTCAGTGTTCATTCCAATCCCAAAGAAAAGCAATGCCAAAAAATGTTGAAACTACTGCACAATTGCACTCATCCCACATGCTAGCAAAGTAATGCTCAAAATCCTCCAAGCCATGCTTCAACAGTATGTGAACCATGAACTTTCAAGCTGGATTCAGAAAAGACAGAGGAATCAGAGATCAAATTGCCAACATCCACAGGATCATCAAAAAAGCACGAGAGCTCCAGAAAAACATCTATTTCTCCTTTATTGACTATGCCAAAGCCTTTGATTGTGTGGATCTCAACAAACTGTGGGAAATTCTTCAAGAAATGGGAATACCATACCACCTTACCTGCCTCCTGAGAAATCTGGATGCAGGTCAATAAGAAATAGTTAGAACTGGACATGGATCAACAGACTGGTTCCAAATCAGGAAAGGAGTACATAAAGGCTGTATATTGTCACCCTGCTTATTTAACTTACATGCAGAGTACATCAGGAGACATGCTGGACTGGATGAAGCACAAGCTTGAATCATGATTTCCGGGAGAAATATCAATAACCTCAGATATGCAGATGAAACCACCCTTTTGGCAGAAAGGGAAGAAGAGCTAAAGAGCCTCTTGAAGAAAATGAAAGAAGAGAGTTAAAAAGTTGGCTTAAAACTCAACATACAGAAAACTAAGATCATGGCATCTGGTCCCATCACTTCATGGCAAATAGATGGGGAAACAATGGAAACAGTGACAGACTTTATTTTGGGGGGGCTCTCAAATCACTGCAGATGGTGACCGCAGCCATGAAATTAAAAGACACTTGTTCCTTAGAAGAAAAGCTATGACCGACCTAGAGAGTATATTAAAAAGCAGAGATATTACTTTGACAACAAAGGTCCATTTAGCCAAATCTATGGTTTTTCCAGTATTCATGTGTAGATGTGAGAGTTGGACTATAAAGAAAGCTGAGCACCAAAGAATTAATGCTTTTAAACTGGGGTATTGGAGAAGACTCGAGAGTCCCTTAGATTGCAAGGAGATCCAACCAGTCAATCCTTAATGAAGTCAGTTCTGAATATTCATTGGAAGGACTGATGCTGAAACTCCAATATTTTGGCCACCTAATATGACAAAATGATTCATCAGGTTGGGGAACACATGTATACCTGTGGCAGATTCATTTTGATACATGGCAAAACCAATACAATATTGTAAAGTTAAATAAAATAAAATTTTAAAAAATTAAATTAAATAAAGCCTAAAATAAAAAAAAAGACCCTGATGCTGGGAAAGATTGAAGGCAGGAGGAGAAGGGGATGACAGAGGTGAGAGGGTGTGATGGCATCATTGACTCAATGGACATGAATTTAAGCAAGCTCCAGGAGTTGGTGATGGACAGGGAAGCCTGGTGTGCTTCAGACCATGGGGTCACAAAGAGTTGGACACAACTGAGTGACTTTCATTTTCATTTTCTGTGAAGTCTAGTCTGCATCTCCAGGTTGGGCTGCAGTTCCATAAATTTCTTCTGCATTCTTGCTGCCCAGTGAGATTATTTGGACAGAGAGAAACTGGGTAGATGGGGACATGTTCCCTGGACTCTGCTCACCTGTCTTCCTGCTGGAGAAGCAGCTCTCTGACCCAACCCACAGCCTTCCAGCTGCCCCCCTCCACCACCACCAACCCCCCGCCATTGGAACAGTTATGTCCTCTTCCTAGATAGTTCTGGTTAGTGCCCTTTCCTTGTCTGGTCTTTGCACAGATGTAGCCTCTCAGTGAAGCATCCTCAAGCACCCCACCCTGACACACATCTGGCTCTTTGTACCCCTAACAGGCTTTATTTTTCTTCAAGGGACTCTCACCATCTAAATAGTGACGCATCATACTTTTGCAGTTGACTGCTGCTAGCTTCAACACCACACTGCTAGCACCCACAACAGTGGATTTCACCTCAGTTCAGTTCAGTCGCTCAGTTTTGTCCGACTCTGCGACCCCATGAACCGCAGCACGCCAAGCCTCCCTGTCCATCACCAACTCCCGGAGTCCACCCAAACCCATGTCCATTGAGTCAGTGGTGCCATCCAGCCATCTCATCCTCTGTCGTCCCCTTCTCCTCCTGCCCTCAATCTTTCCCAGCATCGAGGTCTTTTCACATGAGTCAGCTCTTCACATCATGTGGCCAAAGTATTGGAGTTTTAGCTTCAACATCAGTCCTTCCAATGAACACCCAGGACTGATCTCCTTTAGGATGGACTCCATTGAAAACTCTCACCCAGGAGGCCAAACATGCAGGTGATTTCAATAACTAACAACCCAACTAACTCTGATAGATAGAAAATCAACCTGAGTTATCCCTCTGACAGCTGCCCTCGACAGTCTGACAATTACCTACAACGACATAGACCTGAATCTCTCTTTTCGTCACTATAAAAGCACTATTCAGTGAATCCTGTTCCCTTCAGAGGGGGATCAATTTCCCTGGCATTGTCCTGTGAGAATACCGTGGAGTCCGGTTATCCTAAACCAGAATGGCTCCAAAAGTCTGTGTGTTGCCAATTGCAAGAGCAAGTTTCAAATTTATGCAACATCAAATTCTGATGTGATGCTTGTAATGAATAATAACTCCCGGGTCCCCAGTTGGGAGGTTTCTTATGCCAGAGGCCTCAGGAGAGGCACGGGAACTCGTATTTTAAAACCATCCCTCAGTGGTTTTAAGCGTTTAGTCCAGGGTTGAGGCTTTGAGAACCCAGACTCCACCCGCTGCTTGTCTATTAAAAGAGCAGACAAGAGTAGGACTTGGGTCCCTGTTCAACACAGGTAGCCATTTGTGGTTTTCTCTGTGTGTGACAGAGAGGAGGGAAAGGGCAAAATGAACAGGGAAGGAGGAATTTACTGAGGGATTTTATTATTTTATTCCTCCCCACCCCCCGGGTATTTATAGCTCAAATGATGCTCCAAAGAGACCCCTTGACTCTAAACTCATAAAATGCCTACTTGGGAGTCAGGCTGTAATTTACTTTTCTAAAGATGCCTCAATTATATCCAAGGAAAAGCCTGGTTACATTTTTAAAACTCAGGAGCAGCAGCTTTTAAATTTATTCAGACTAATGAGCACGTATAAATTTGGCGAATGCTAATTCACGGGAGTCGGCTGTGGCAATGGGAGAAACACAGCAAGAGTGTCACTGCCGGAGAACAAAGTGAGTGGGTGATGTGAGTGACAGTAAAGATTTCTTTTAACATCACTAAAAGGCGGCTGAAGTGACAGGTGAGAGGACAGTCGCAGAATTCTGCAGCACTCGGAGAATTTGTGTACTATCAAGAAGGGACGCGTTGACTTGATACCAGCTTAATAAGTTCAGCAGAGAATAAGAGCAGGGGGCTGGGGGAGCGGATTTGATGGCGAAAGGGCTTCCACCCCGCTTGCTTCCTCCGGAGGCAGAGGACGCTGATCACACAGCCTGGAGGGTGCAACTCATCATTGGACTGCAGACCTCCACCGCCCCACCCCTTGCAGGTTTCACAGGAATCAGCCACATGGTTTTAATCTGTTCCCATCGCTTTCTGCAATGAATTTAGCATCCTCTGGAGACAGCTTCCACTTCAGATCTTCTCAAAGGGAAAGAAATCCTAAATCAAACCCCACCGGTGTACACCTGGATTTCGAGAGTCACTCCCCAATCAAATGTGCAGGTTTCTGAAGTCGGAAACCTCCAGCTCAGGGAGAAGTCAGTGGGAAGCCAAACTTTGAAACCTTAATAAGAGTGGCTTTGTGACCCACTGTTGTGCTTTCTGGGAGCGGTGGTGTCTGAGTGGAGCACAGACTCCAAAGCAGCTCAGATCTCCTTACTGATTTCTTTCTGAGAGAGGTGGGCACCTGCTCCCACCTGTGTGTTCTTCATGCTTATGTGGACCTAGGGACCACCCCAAGCTGAGTGCACCCCTGCCTACCTCTTCAGCCTTTGCCCCACCATCTTCTGTCCACACGCCTGCTGAGTGTCAGCTGTATGCACTTCGATACCATGGATCGGATTGGCCAATTTTCATAAGATGTTATGGAAATCCAGAACAGCCTTTTTTGCCAGTCCCATATTTTCGGCTGAATTGTTTTCCTTCAAATTCCATAGTTTGACACCCTGACCTTCAATATGACTATATTTGGAGGTAAGACCTTAAAAGTAATTTAGGTGAAATGCTGTCGTAATGGAGGATCTAGTGAGACCAGTGTCCTTAGAAGACGAGGAAGATACCAGGGCACCCCGCTCTCTGCAAACACAAGGAAAGAAACTTGTGAGGATGTAGGAAGAATGTCTGAAAGCCAGAAGAGTTCTCACCAGAAACTGATCCTGCTGGCATCCTGATTGTCAACTTCTGGCTCACAAAACTGTGAGAAAATAAATGCCGTTTAAGGTTCTCAGACTAGGGTACTTGATGACAATAGCTCCAGCCGACTAGTACACTATTCTGTGGAAGATGCCGTGCTTTAAGCAGGATGTCTATTGTCTCTCTGGAATGCCTTCTCATATTACCCATCTGATGATCAAATGGTCCTCAGCTCACATACCTGGCTGGTCCTGCTGGATTTTCCTTGATTGGAGAGGGTGCCCTGGTTCTGTGTTCACTTAGCTTTCCATGCCCTTTCTCTTGTAAAGTTGAGCACAGTCTTGAAAATATGGTTTTATCTGACTTTTCTCACAGCTAATCTCTAAATACTTAGAGACCATTGGCTTAGATTTACATCGTGGTGTGTGCAGGACAGAGCGTCTATATTGAATCTCTTTACAGCTTGTAGAGTAAATTGATGAATTAAAAGATGAAATGGATAGATAAACAACTGGATGGACAGAAGCAGATGAGTGGAAGGTGGGATGGATACATGCATGGATATATGTTTGGAAAGACAGGTGATTGAGTGCCTGGCTGGCTGACTACACAGATGGAGGTTTAATATTTTTCCTAGTCTCGAGCTCCCCATGGTGCAGAGGACAGGGTAAGGTTGAGGCTGGGAGGCCAGAGTGTTGTTCCTCAATGCATATTGTTCTTTTCATCAAACCTTTGTATTGAAAACTTCCCTTACTTGTTCCCTCACCATTCAGGGCACTGGCTGCTGAATCTCTGCTTTATTGGATGGATGGTCCTAAATCTTTGCTTACAAGCCGACTGGACTCTTTCTTTATATGGTACACTGTCACATCCCATCGAGGAGCTGATTTCATTTCAAAGCAGAGTCTGCTGAATAATGTGGTATAATAATAACTACAGACCAGGCATTTTGACAGACTACCATCTCATTTAATCCTCACAAATAAATTCCTGAAAGTTGATATCATTAACCTCGTGTTATGGCTGAAAACCAAGAGGCTCAGCCAACTGAGAGCAAAGACAGGATTCAAAGTGCATCTCTACAACACCAGTCCAAAACCACAAGACGGATGGGCAGCCCTGCTGCCCTGTGTCTTCTTGAAAGATGGACACCCAGTGCTATCTGGAATTGCACCTGCATTTTCTGCAAGAAGAATTAGGCTGGGAGACATATTTCTCTTTGCAATAATTTTACTGGGGGAAATTTCCGACTGTGCTGAAAGCTGACCTCTTGGACAAACACACTGTCATAAAAATGTGCTATTTGCTACGAGTGCATTGGGAGTTTTAAATCATCAAACTAAAGTACCCCAGGCTCTGACAGTAAAATTTTCATTCAAAGAAGGACTCAGCTTCACAACATAATAAATTATATATGACGGGGACATATAAAACATTTAAAGATATACAGAATTTCTCTGCATTTGTGTTCAGTGGAAGAGTTCAGTGCTTGAAGTACTTTTTTATGTCAATCCTGCCTATTCATAAGAAGAAAAGACACTCATCTTTCCTCCCCCCTAAAATGAGCAGCAACAAAACAAGTTGCCTATCGCCTGTGTCCTGAAGTTGAGATTTGATGTTTTATTTTTATTTTCTTTTTTTTCCAAGCGTGTGTCAGAATGAAACCATGCCATGGTGGATAGCAAATAGTTAGAGACACTGTAAGCAGAGCCTTGGGTGACCTCTGAAACCAGAATAATTAAACATAAACAGCACAAACCCATACCAGGCAGACTTGAGCAAACTATCCAAGATAGATCAAGGTGAAGTTTGGGGTGACATTGGTAAAGAGTGGAGTTTATACAAACAAAGCTGTGATTACTGGAACCTCTTTTTTAAATGTACTGAATTTAGGGAGACACCCTGTTGTTCAGTTGCTCGGTTGTGTCCGACTCTTTGTGACCCCAAGGACTACAGCATGCCAGGCTTCCCTGTCCTTCACCATCTCCTGGAGTTTGCTCAAACTCATGTCCATTGAGTCAGTGATGCCATCCAACCATCTCATCCTCTGTCACCTCCTTCTTCTCCTGCCCTCAATCTTTCCCAGCATCAGGGTCTTTTCCAATGAGTTGGCTCTCAACATCAACTGACCGAAGTATTGGAGCTTCTGCTTCAGCATTAGATCTTCCACATAGTAAAATAGTTGAAGCAAGAAATTCCTAGACAGAGGTTTACAAGCCCAGTCCTAGAACATGTTAGCTACTAAATATGTGATATAGTTCTTTGCCTTTCTGGACTGAAAGATGATCTTTGTGTAATGCTAACACACAACTGTGCATTAGTCAGCAATTATTACATTAATGCTGTATAACCAGCTGCTGCTGTGCTGCTAAGTCGCTTCAGTCATGTCCGACTCTGTGGGACCCCATAGACAGCAGCCCACCAGACTCCCCCGTCCCTGGGATTCTCCAGGCAAGAACACTGGAGTGGGTTGCTATTGCTTTCTCCAATGCAGGAAAGTGAAAAGTGAAAGTGAAGTCGCTGAGTCTTGTCCGACTCTCAGCGACCCCGTGGACTGCGGCCCACCAGGCTCCTCCATCCATGGGATTTTCCAGGCAAGAGTACTGCAGTGGGGTGCCATTGCCTTCTCCGTATAACCAGCTAACTACACCCAAAATCAATGGCTTATAGCTTAAAGCCATATATGGGTGGCTCTCTCACATATGGGTCCATAGGTCATCTGTAGTTTGTCTGAACTAGATGAACCTTGGCTGAGCAGCTCTGATTCCAGATGCTGGTCAGCTGACTTGCACCCAGACTAACCATCAGAGCCAACTTCTTCTGCTTCCTCCTTCTCTTTAGACTGGGGCTGTTTGAAGCATGCTCTACTCATGGCAAATGGCAGGAATCCCAGAGCGTCAACAAAAACAGACACTGTCTCTTGAGGTCCTGGTTTGGAACTGACTCTCTCTCCTTCCACCATGTTGCACATGGCTGAGTGAGAGATCAGTAGGGCAGGGAAATTCCACTTTGGTAGGTGGGTCTGTAAAGTCATGTGACCAAAGTCATGTGACCAAAGTCATAAATATATAATTTAAATCTAGGAAGATTGTGAAGAACTGCAAATAATCATTTTTCTCTATTTCCCCGGGGTTTGATCTCTGCCCTTGGTCTTAAGCTGCTGTGAAACTTGGAGGAAATTATTTCTCTCTCCCAGTCCAGTGGTAACCGAAGGTCCCAGATCAACAGGATCAGCCTCATTTTGGAATTTGTTAGACTTGCACACTCTCATGCCCCACCTGGACCTACTGAATAACAAACCAAAGCTCAGTGAAAGTAAGCCACCTAAGCACACACAACACGAAGTCATGGTCTGACCTCAAAGCCTCTTTCCTTTTCTCGTATTTCCCTATCAACCCGGAAGAGGGAAGGGGGAACCAGTGAGTGGAATTGATTAGAAGTATCTTTTAAGCGAAAATGAAAGTTAAAAGTATTTCCCAAGGATACAGACAGATTCGTTCATGTGCCTCTCACCTCTTGCCAAGCCCACATTCCAGGGAAGGCATTCGATTAATCACTGTTTGTGCAGAAACTTGATCCAAAGCCTCAGGTCACTTCACTGTGACTGAGTCTATTTTTGTTTTCTGAAATCCCAAGAGTTTTACCAGTGACTTCCAGACCTGCCTAGCCTTGGAAAGGGAGTGGGAGGTCCCCCCACAGGTAAAAACCTCTTGTCTTCAACTACAGATTGAGCCTGAGGGGCCTCCCACAGCCAGAACACTCAGTATTCACAGCCCCTGGGAATCCTGGTGAGCGCTGAAAATATGCAGGGCACAGGCAGCCTTGTGAACTGGTCAGAGATCCTCGTGTGATTACACAGGAGCCCTGTGGATGGGGAGGGTCAGGGCTCATCACACCAAAGCCAGGGAAGGGGCCCGGACTAAGGGCCAAGAGTGGTTCTGGTACAAACTCTGGCTCTCCTGAGCTCTGTGATGTTAGACAATGTTCCTGGGCTTCAGACGGCTCTTTCGTCAATGTCTGGGATTTGTATATTACATTATATTATTTATTATATCACATTATCATGTTAATATAGATACATGGTAGGACTTCCCAAGTGACTCAGTGGTAGAGAATCTGCCTGCCACTGCAGGAGATGCTAGTTCGATCCCTGGGTTGGGGAAGATCCCCTGGAGGAGGAAATGGCAACCCACACCAGCATTCTTGTCTGGAACATCCCATGGATAGAGGAGCATGGCGAGCTACAGTCTGAGAGGATCTGGGGTCAGAGGTTGTCGCATGTGAGTTTCAGGTTCCAGTTCAGCAACTGGGAACCCTCAGGCAAGTCTCATAAACTGTTCGAGACTTTCCTAACCCGTATAAGGAGGATATTACTCCCTGTCTCGTCGTCTCACTGGGAGATTGTGACAAAGCTTGCAAAGCACCTGACTGTCAGTTGATCCCCAATACATGACGATTTGTTAATGAGCAGCTCTGCTTTCCTGGAGAGAGAACCAATTACACTGAAGATGGCAGGGAAGGATCACACAACCTTGTTTTGACACTCAAAACTGAAGACTCACCCTTTTCTCCATTTCTTGGATTGCCCAGTTGCTGGGAAGGTGGGGTGGGTGTCTGCTGAAGGTATCCTGTGCTGCACGATTCCAGGAAGGACAGAGGCTGAAGCCTGTAGGTCTGTACACAGCCCTCCGTGCACTCACACTCTCGCACTTCAGCATCCTCAGCCACCCAGCATCCCACAGCTGAAACCCCAAGCAGCAGACTCCACCAACAAGCCCCATGGATCTGACAAAGCTTGTCTCCAATGACATTTGCTCTCTGCTCATTCACTTGATAAACATTTAATGTTCATGCATTGTCTCCTCACTGGCAGTCTCTCAATTCTCCAAACAGCATACTGGCTTGCTTTTCAACCTTCCCATAGTGTTTGTCACGTAAGCTTACAAAGGTGTTCACTTGAGGCATTCAGTTCTACTTGGCTGGTATACAGTGATGTGTGTGTGCTTAGTCACTCCAGTTGTGTCCGACTCTTTGCAACCTTATGGACTGTAGCCCATCAAGCTCTGTCCCTGGGATTTTCCTGGCAAGAATACTAGAACAGGTTGCTATTCCCTCCTCCTAGGGATCTTCCTGATCCAGGGATCAAATATGTGTCTCCTGTATGTCTTGCATTGCAGGCAGATTTCTTTATCACTGAGCCACCAGGGAAGCCCAGGATATAGTGGGGGCCTGGCTAAAGAAGCATGTGCTGTGCTTAGTCGTTCAGTCCTGTCTGACTCTTTGCGACCCCATAGAGTGTAACCTACCAGACTCCTCTGTCCATAGGGATTCTCCAGGCAAGAATACTGGAGTGGGTTGCCATGCCCTCTTCCAGGGGATCTTCCCAATCCAGGGATCAAACACAGGTCTCCTGCATCACAGGCAGATTCTTTACTGATTGAGTCACCGGGGAAGCCCTAAAGAAACATTGCCAGATGAAAAAGAATTTTTGTGTCAATGGGCTTGAAATTTATTATATGCACATATAATTAGAAGCAAAATATGAATAGTCACTAACTACCTGTGACTACTTACTTTGACTACCCCATGCAAGGAGCTGATTCATTTGAAAAGACCTTGATGCTGGGAAAGACTGAAGACTAGAGGAGAAGGGAGTGGCAGAGGATGGTTAGATAGCATCGCCAACTCAATGGACATGAATTTGAGCAAACTCCAGAAGATGGTGAAGGACAGGGGAGCCTGGCATGCTGCAGTCCATGGGGTCACAAAGAGTTGAACATGACTTAGTGACTGAATAACAGCAACAACCTGTGGTTACTTAAATTCCAATGAGTTCAAAGGAAACAAGATTAAAAGTCAGATATTAAGTCTCACTGGCCACATTTCAAGTGCTCAGTTGTCACACATAGCTAGTGCTTACTGTATCTAACAGTGCGGACAGAACATGTCTTTCTTTGCAGAATATTCTATTGGGCAACACTGCTTAAGATGCTCTGTCCCCTTGGGACCTCTGCTATTCTCTTTCACTCTGTCTATTCTCTTTTATATCTTGTTTGTTTAATGGTGTTACCCCCAGTTAGACTGGCAGCTCACTGGGAATAAGGATGAAGCTCATCTCTTTCACCACTTCAACCCCAGCAGTTAGAGCAGGAAAGGCACACAGGAGGCACTGTAAACGTATCGTTGAAATGAATGCCTGGGAAAATGAACCTCTGTATCCCATTGGCCCGAGTTTTGAGTCTTTTATACATTGATTTGCCGTTTGGTGGGATGAATCTGCTAGACTGTCATGGCTCTCTGAGGGTACCACTTATCATCTTGGCAGGTGTATCCTTCTCCCACTGATACTCTGTTGGCACACCCTCCTCTGGCCACAGGGATCTAGCAGGGTCTTACTTCTCTCTTCATGTCTTTGCTTGTGTAGGGTCTCAGGCCCTGGGACTTCCTCCTACAACCATGCCTGAGGGATCGAATCTGACCCAGACATCCAGGATCAAGTAAAGCACCACCTTCTCCAGGAAGATGCTTGAACATTCTTCTCTTTTAGACCTTCAGCTCTCAGGACACTTCTCACCTGTCGCCTTGTCTGTGACTGCCTTCATACATTTTTGTTCACATTTCTTACCCACTCTTTGAGAGCAGGACTTATGTCTACTTGAAAGCCATGTTCCCAGGCTCTGAGCAAAGTACTTGACACACAGTAAATGCTTAAAAATATTATTTGAATGAATATGAGTAAATAAATGGTTACTTTTTAAGGCTATGGGGCTTCCCTGGTGGCTCAGATGGTAAAGAAGTTACCTGCAATGCAGGAGACCCAGGTTCAATCCCTGGATTGACAGATCCCCTGGAGAAGGGAATGGCTACCCAATCCAGTATTCTTGCCTGGAGAATTCCATGGACAGAGAAGCCTGGTGGGCTATAATCCATAGGGTCACAAAGAGTCAGACATGACTGAGCAACTAACAGTCTCACTTTAATTTCTAAAGCTATGATTCTACATTTTTTTTTCTGTTTATAAACAATCATTGCCACTTAAGAGTTTAATTCTCCTAAAGTTTTATTTCATAACTTTTTAAATTTGTATTTTTCAAAAAATTATATTAAAGTGTAAATCATAAAGTTCTATAGCATGTGCAACTTGTAAAATCAAATTCTAAGATTAAGAATTTATTACAGATAACAGTTCAAGGACCTAGGACTCCACAAAGCAAATTTCCAAAATTTAAATCCTTATTGAGGATGGTGTCACATTCATTTTGATTTTGCAACAAAATAGATCAGTTCAAGTAGGGAAAATGTGAACCATTGGTATAATTTATTGTACACTACATCCTTATTATAATGTATATGTTTTAGACCAATATTTTAATAAAGAAGCTACAAATAGAGGACCACCCCTTCATCCCCATTATCCCCTTTTTGTCTATATTCCAAAGAAGGACAAGATTTCTCTGTGCTTAAGGCTGAGTTTGTACAAGCATTGTCATTGTCGCATGCAATGTTACATCAACCCTACAGTTGGGGGCTTTTATCTTGTAAAATGCTGGCCCCCAAAGTGTCACTAACACAACCTGTTAGAAGAAAATTCTAGGTCTCATAGTTGTTTTTCAGTTGCTAAGCTGTGTCTGACTCTTTGTGACCTCATGGACTGCAGCACACCAGGCTCATCTGTCCACTCTCTCCCGGACTTTTCTCAAACTCATGTCTATTGAGTGATGCTATCTAACCATATCATCCTCTGCCACTCCCTTCTCTTCCTGCCATAAATCTTTCCCAGGATCAGGGTCTTTCCCAATGAGTCAGTGATTACTAAAGTATTGGAGAAGTTGGAGAGAGCTTAGGCAGTGCTGGTGAGGTGAGGAGGCAAGGCTGGAACTGATTTAGGATTAGGAATTTGGGGTAAGCAGGTCTTCCAATGTGGAGGCTTGGTTGGGATTTGGTAAGGATCATGTACAATAGTCAAGACAGGATGGAAAGAGAAAAGTGAGGCTTTTTGAAGCAAGAGATTAAAGGGACATGAGAGGACCAATTATCTGCTGCTGTTTGACCTTGACGAAGAGTCAGTGGTTCTTCCAAGAAGTCACTGTAGTGAACAGAGAAGACTCTCCTGGCTTAGCCTAAGTATGCTGACCAAGCCCACAGAAGAGTCAAAGCATGTTAGTAGGGATTGTAAATCGGGTCAGGAGAGAGAGCTTCAGATCTCTGAGGTCTGATCCTGCTGTGTGGTTGCATGTTTTCCATAATCAAACCTCGCTGGACAGAGAATAAACATGCCTGCTTGAAATAGGATACTGTTTCCATTTTCCATATGATTGAAGTGAAGTTGCTCAGTCATGTCCAACTCTTTGCGACCCCATGGACTGTAGCCTACCAGGCTCCTCTGCCCATGGGATTTTCCAGGCAAGAGTACTGGGTTGCCATTTCTTTCTCCAGGGGATCTTCCTGACCCAGGGATCGAACCCGGGTCTCCCGCATTGTAGGCAAACTCTTTACCATCTGGGCCACCAGGGAAGCCCTAAAGCCTATTGCACCTAGTATTCCCAGGCTGTCTCCCATCCAAGTACTATCCAGGCCCAATCCTGCTTAGCTTCCGAGATAAGACGAGATCGGGCGAGTTCAGGGTGGTATGGTCGTAGACTCCATATGATTACATACCTTTAAAAGGAGTGCCTGCCTTGTCCTTGAACTCCAGAGTGTGAAGTAGAGACCCCCTCCCATCTACAGAGAGCCCACCCCTCTGAGGAAAAGGGGGTTGTAGAGAGCTGTTTTCCCCTGTCTGTAACAGTATATGCAAAATAAGACTTTGAGTGTTTTTAAAAAAAAACTTGGGTCGATTTCTGATCTATTAAAGTGTTATATAAGTAAAGATATAAATACACATCGATCAGTATTGTATTCAGTTGTCTTTCCCCCTTTGAGCCACCTTCCAGGCAGGTGGCTATTGAGAGTGTTCGGAATTGTAAATGCCTGTTTGCAGCTAGGACTTAGTGACTTAATTCTATTCCACTGAAATATGGAAAACACGTGGAAAGGTACTATTTTCTTTCAGGGAAGTAATCCGTGAGATGAAGGCTGGATTGTGGACAAGGGCAAATGGAGCCTGTTAATAACATACCAAGTTAACACTGCCGATTACTTGTAACAAGGCTGCTGAGAGTTGGGAGCCAAAGCCCTGGTAGCAAGGATCCCCCTGGGCCCTCACTCCCCCAACACAACAGAAACACTGTGTCCTGTGTCCATCGCAGTTACTGGCACAGCAGGCAACACGCCAGCCTGCCTTCCTCTTCTTTCACCCTCTACATTCTTCTCCTTTGCAAGTGATTGCAAACTCCCTCCTGAATTCCACACAAAGAATAAGACACCTTCTCTGGGTTGTGATCAGAGCTCCTTTAGAAAAATGGTACTGGTGAACCCGTTTGCCGGGAAGGAATGAAGATGCAGATGTGAAGAACAGACTTGTGGACACAGTAGGGGAGGGAGAGGGGTGGACGGATGGAGGAAGGAGCATCTACATAAATACGCTCCCATGTGTAAAATCGACGGCTGCTGAGAAGTTGCCGAATAACACCGGGAACCCAGCTGGGGGCTCTGTGATGACCTAGAAGAGTGGGATGGGGGAAGGAGGGAAGCTCAAGAGGAAGGTGATATGTGTATACGTATGGCTGATTCACATTGTTGTATGGTGCAAACCAACAATGGTGAAGTAATTTTCCTCCGATAAAAAAAAATGCACGAGAAACAGAATTCTAAATTATGAATGTCAGCAAAGGATGGAGATGAAGTCCTCCAGGGGAGATGTTGGAGGGGAGGTGGCCCCCGGAGGGCCATTCAGCCTCTTGAGCTCTGGGGCCCATAATGAAGACAAGGTCTCTATCTAAACAACACCTTCCTACCCCATGCTGTCCTGATGCTCTCCCTGGTGTGCTAAAGACCCCTTCCCTGTCTGCAGGAAGCCCACTTCCAGAAGGAAAGAACAGGTGTGGAAGGCTGTTTTTCCCTGTAAGTATGAATTCACCTGGATTTACATCCTTCTGGATATACACTATAACACATGTTCTGGATAAATCTGGATTTGGCAAAATAGCGTGTGATCTGCTCTTTAGTATTATGCTCTAATTTCTTGGTGTTTGGAGAAACCGCTTTTATCTATATCCATCACTGTATTCATCCTTACGGGCTTTCCAGGTGGCGCTAGTAGTAAAGACCCTGCCTGCCAATGCAGGAGACATAAGAGACACAGCTTAGATTCCTGGGTTGGAAGATGCCCTGGAGGAGGGTATGGGAACATGCTCCAGTATTCTTGCCTGGAGGATCCCTTGGGCAGAGGAGCCTGGTGGGCTACAGTTGGTAGGGTCGCAAAGACTCAAATACGACTGAAGTGACCTAGCATGCACACAGGCATTCCTACTTACACCTGTGTGTTGATCCATGTATCTAGGTAATGCCACAATTAAGTAGATCCTGAAAAGGAGCCTGGTGGATAAAAGTCATGAGCTCCACGTACTGGATTCAGAAGATGCAGATTTGAGCACCAGCTTAGCCACGAGCAGCTAGTGACTCAGGCAACAGAGGAACTCCCCCTTCGCCTCAGTCAGCTCATCTGAGGATGAATCTGACAATCTTGTCTAACAGCAATGTCACATGTAGTCATGTATGTTAAAGGACTTCATAAACGATGGAACTGAGAGGGCAGCATAATGAATATTATATACCAATGGTGGATTCATCTGAGTTATGGGATTATGTCTCATTTTGATTTTATTCTTTACAGAATTTGGTCATTTGGTCCCAAGCCACATGCTCTTCTCCCACCTAGGAATAAAAGTCTTAATAAGAGAAGTGTGTCTGTTTTTACACAGGTGTGCGTGTTTTCTGGAGGAGGCATGGCAGCCCACTCCAGTGTTCTTGCCTGTAGAATCCCATGGACAGAGGGGCCTGGCGGGCCACAGCCCACAGGGTCGCAAAGAACTGAACACGACTGAAGTGACGTAACACACACGCACGAATGTGTGTGTGTATGTGTGCGTTAGTTGTACTTGTGTGTGTGTCTTTCTCTGTGAATACATGTGCACACACGTATGCAAACATTGTGCACATGTGTCCACGCACAGGATGTATGCATGCATGTGTGTGATATACATGTATCTGTATGTGTGTAAAGGAAAATTTAATGATGGCCTAGCCATTCCAACTACTTAGTCTTTTACATTTATCACTGGCTGGCATGTCTGTAGACCACACAGCACATGGAGAGCAGTGGATCCTTGCCCCCTGGTGGCACCATCCTCCCAAGAGCAAGCAGCCATGGAGGAGAACCAGCAAAGGCAAGTAAGCCTGGGGCTTCAGGCAAGGAATCCTAGGAACCAGGTAGAAGACAGAGGCTCTGCCTGACCTGCCTCTTGAGAAACCTGTGTGCAGGTCAGGAGGCAACAGTTAGAACTGGACATGGGACAACAGACTGGTTCCAAATAGGAAAAGGAGTACATCAAGGCTGTGTATTGTCACCCTGCTTATTTAACTTACCTGCAGACTACATCATGAGAAATGCTGGGCTGGAAGAAGTACAAGCTGGAATCAAGATTGCCAGGAGAAATATCAATAACCTCAGATATGCAGATGACACCAACCCTTATGGCAGAAAGTGAAGAGGAACTAAAGAGCCTCTTGATGAAAGTGAAAGAGGAGAGTGAAAAAGTTGGCTTAAAGCTCAACATTCAGAAGATGAAGATCATGGCATCTGGTCCCATCACTTCATGGGAAATAGATGGGGCAACAGTGGAAACAGTGTCAGACTTTTTTTTTGAGGGTCCAAAATCACTGCAGATGGTGACTGCAGCCATGAAATTAAAAGACGCTTACTCCTTGGAAGGAAAGTTATGACCAACCTAGATAGCATATTCAAAAGCAGAGACATTAGTTTGCCAAGAAAGGTCCATCTAGTCAAGGCTATGGTTTTTCCAGTGGTCATGTATGGATGTGAGAGTTGGACTGTGAAAAAAGCTGAATGCCGAAGAATTAATGGTTTTGAACTGTGGTGTTGGAGAAGACTCTTAAGAGGCCCTTGGTTTGCAAGGAGATCCAACCAGTCCATTCTAAAGGAGATCAGTCCTGGCTGTTCATTGGAAGGACTGATGCTAAAGCTG
Organism: Bos indicus; assembly: GCF_029378745.1. NCBI lineage: Eukaryota > Metazoa > Chordata > Mammalia > Artiodactyla > Bovidae > Bos > Bos indicus. The sequence continues at coordinate 63,028,598 of NC_091780.1, read as the reverse complement.
AGACTCCAATATTTTGGCCACCACATGCGAAGAGTTGACTCATTGGAAAAGACTCTGATGCTGGGAGGGATTGGGGGCAGGGGAGAAGGGGATGACAGAGGATGAGATGGCTGGATGGCATCACTGACTTGATGGACGTGAGTCTGGGTGAACTCTGGGAGTTGGTGATGGACAGGGAGGCCTGGCGTGCTGCGATTCATGGGGTCACAAAAAGCTGGACATGACTGAGTGACTGAACTGAAATGAAGCTCAATCCAATGGCCCCAGGAAATCCTCATGTATAGGGAATCATCGAGGCTGGAAGAGGGCTCAGGAGGACCTTCTAAAGATCGGGGCCCAAAACTGGTGCATGCTAAGTCGCTCAGTCGTGTCCAACCCTTTGTGGCCCCGTGGACTGCAGCCCACCAGGCTCCTCTGTCCATGGGATTCTCCAGGCAAGAGTACTGGGGTGGGTTGCCATGCCCTCCTCCAGGGGATTTTCTCGACCCAAGGATCAAACTTGCATCTCCATGTCTCCTGCATTGACAGGCAGGTTCTTTACTATCAGAGAAAGCAATGGCACCCCACTCCAGTACTCTTGCCTGGAAAATCCCACGGGTGGAGGAGCCTGGTGGGCTGCAGTCCATGGGGTCGCTAAGAGTTGGACACGACTGCGTGACTTCACTTTCACTTTTCACTTTCATACATTGGAGAAGGAAATGGCAGCCCACTCCAGTGTTCTTGCCTGGAGAACCCCAGGGACGGGGGAGCCTCATGGGCTGCTATCTATGGGGTCGCACAGAGTCGGACACGACTGAAGCGACTTAGCAGCAGCAGCAGCAAAGCTGGGGCCTGCCACTATCTGCGGGTGACCCTATGCTGGTGTCTACTTGGTCCCTGTCTGAGATGCACCAGTAAACTTCGGCTAAATAAATGAAGGGATGCAGTGGATCACCAGGTGGCCTTCATGGTTCTAAGAATGACTTAAAAACTAAAAGTGAAAACATAGATGAACTTCCCTATAGTTATTTTAAAGGTGAGAAACTTGAAGATGCCCCATTTTAAGCAGCCCTGTTAACTTTAGAGGGCTTCCCTGGTTGCTCAGCTGGTAGAGAATCCACCTGCAATGCAGCAGACCCCGGTCAATTCCTGGGTTGGGAAGTTCCCCTGGAGAAGGAATAGATTACCCATTCCAGTATTCTTGGGCTTCCCTGGCAGCTCAGATGGTAAGGAATCCGCCTGCAATGTGGGAGACCTGGGCTTGATCCCTGGTTAGGAAGGTCCCCTGGAGGAAGGCATGGCAATAGAAACCAGATTTCCTATCTTCCCTAAGGATGTTTTGATTCATATGTCTTCCTTCAAACAAATATCCATCATGATATATGGATATGTGGCCCTATTCTGCAATCACTCTATGATCAGAGGTATGTGTGTTCTAATCAGAATTTAATCACACCGAAGTTGAAGTAGGATGATACGTAGACATCTCAATGCTGCAAAATTTGGTAGAGTAAAGTAGAGAGAGAGAAAATAAAGACATTTTGGAATGCTGCTTTTTTTTTTTTTTTCCAGCTTCATAAGGTATGAGGGATGAGTGGGCCTAGGAAGGAAACACTTTGTCACACTCAGCGTCCTAGGACAGATATTTATCACCTGATACACTCAACCTTGTAGAATGAAAGCAGGAGCCATAAACTGTGCAGAGAAGAAGGTGCAAACTGTTGCATTCTCTGAATTCATTGAAGATGACGTGAAAAAGTTGTTTGGATGCTTTATTATGTGTGGGAGAGTCATAAAAACCAGGTTGATCCACCAGGAAGAAAGTGCGGTCAGAGATAAGAGTGAGCACGAAGAGGATGACGCTGCAATTAAACTTGAAAACCTCTCTTTATAGACGCATTAAAAATCGTACTCAAACCAATAGAATGAATAAGCAGCCCCACTGTATCAAGATCCCACAGCTATGAACACACAGCCCTGGAAAATAAGATCTGCAATATTTGCTCTCTCTCTGTCTCATTTATGGAGTGATGGTGTGCCAACTCTATTTAAATACCATGCAAATGCCAGATAAGCGTTTATTTATCCTTTTACCTAATAATTATTAAGTGCCACCTATATGCCAAGCTTTGTACAAGAGGTTAGAGATATAAAAATATAAATTCACGGCCCCCATTCTGGAGGTTCTGTAGGAAGAGAAAGAATGATGAATGTCTAGTGTGGCAGAGGAATGGATAAAAAGGAGTCCCTGACTTAGTGTTTTTAATTTGGAGTGAGATAATCATCTTGTTGGGCTTCCCTGGTGCCTCAGGCAATAAAGAATCTGCCTGCAATGCGGGAGACCTGGGTTCGATCCCTGGATTGTGAAGATCTCCTGGAGGAGGGCATGGCAACTCAGTATGCTTGCCTGGAGAATCCCCACGGACAGAGAGCCTGGCAAATTACAGTCCATGGGGTCACAAAAAATCGGACACAAATGAGTGACTAAGCACAGTATGGCACAATCATCTTGTTATAAGTTCTACACACACATTTTCATTGTAATTATTATTAGTCATACATAATATTCATGGGATTCTTGAGGTAACAATACTGGAGTGGTTTGCCATTCCCTCCTCCAATGGGCCATGTTTTGTCAGAACTCTCCACTGTAACTCCTCTGTTTTGGATGGCCCTACATGACATGGCTCATAGCTTCATTGAGTTACACAAGTTCCTTATCCATGTATAGTCAAGGCTATAGTTTTTCCAGTAGTCATGCAAAGACATGAGAGTTGGATAAAGAAGGCTGAGTTTTGAAGAACTGATTCTTTCAAGCTGGGGTGCTGGAAAAGATTCTTGGAGACACTTGGACTACAGGGAGATCAAACCAGTCAATCCTGAAGGAAACCACACTGAATATTCATTGGAAGAGCTGATGTTAAAGCTCCAGTACTTTGGCCACCTGATGCAATGAGTCAACCCATTAGAAAAGACCCTGATGCTGGTAAAGATTGAAGGCAAAAGGAGAAGGGGGCTGCAGAGAATGAGATGGTTGGATGGCATCACCAACTCACTGGACATGAATTTGAGCAAATTCCTGGAGATAATGAAGGACAGAGGAGCCTGGTGTGCTGCAGTCCATGGGATCGCAAAGAGTTGGGCATGACTGAGTGACTGAACAACAAGAATCCTAGAAGCCCATGAAAGAAAGGATGTAAAGTTCAGAAAAGTAAGAAGGAAAACAAAAACAGCCTTACTGCTTACGAACAATAGATTATGTTAAATTACAGTTCCTTCTGATGTTATGCATATATTTTGACTTTTTTATTTTTTATTTTATATTAGAATATAGCTGGCTTCCTTGGTGGCTCAGATGATAAGGAATCTGCCTGAAATGCAGGTGACCTGGATTCTATCCCTGGATCGGGAAGATCCCCTGGGGAAGGAAATGGCTACCCACTCCAGTATTCTCGCCTGGAGAATTCCATGAGCAGAGGAGCCTGGTGCGTTACAGTCCACAGGGTCACAAAGAGTGGGACACAGCGGAGCAACTAACATCTCCGCTTTCAACGGTTTCAGGTGGACAGCAAAGCTACTCAGTCACATGTATATGTGCCTGCATTCCCCCCTAAATTTCCCTCCCATCCAAGCGGCAACATTGAGCAGAGTTCCCAGTATTTTGCAGTGTTGATGTCTGAGCCTTGTATACATTTTACTAAAGCTCAATAACATTATTTTTATGGTTTTAAACACATATAATATTTGGGATGAGGCAATTGAGATGAGGGGAAGGGAGCTGGCAAAACTCAGGTACCTGGTACTGCCCCTCTTCCCACCACAACCTGATCAATTTATTCAGAGTCTCTGGGATGGAATACAAGTCTCAGTATTTTTTAGTTCTTTAGGGACTTATGTGCAACCAGTACTAAGAAGCTGTGTGTTTTCTTTATTATTTCACAATTGAATGCACCATGAGAAGACTATCGCATGGTTTTATTGTCACAGGCAATGACTGACTGACAGACAACCATCTCTATAATCTAACTATTACCAGACCACCTGACCTGCCTCCTGAGAAACCTGTATGCAGGTCAGGAAGCAACAGATAGAACTGGACGTGGAACAAAGGACTGGTTCCAAATTGGGAAAAGTGAAGTGAAGTGAAGTGAAGTCGCTCAGTCGTGTCCGACTTTTTGCGACCCCATGGACTGTAGCCTACCAGGTTCTCAGGAGCCTCTCAGTCCATGGAATTTTCCAGGCAAGAGTACTGGAGTGGGTTGCCATTTCCTAAGAGTACATCAAAGCTGTATATTGTCACTCTGCTTATTTAACTTATATGCAGAGTACATCATGCGAAATGCCAGGCTGGATGAAGCACAAGCTGGAATCAAGATTGCTGGGAGAAATATCAATAACCTCAGATATGCATATGACACCACCCTTATGGCAGAAAGTGAAGAACTAAAGAGGCTCTTGATGAAAGGGAAAGAGGAGAGTGAAAAGTTGGCTTAAAACTCAACATTCAGAAAACTAAGATCATGGCATCCAGTCCCATCACTTCATGGCAAATAGATGGGGAAACAATGGAAACAGTGACAGACTTTATTTCTTGGGCTTCAAAGGCACTGCAGATGGTACCTGCAGCCATGAAATTAAAAGATGCTTGCTCCTTGGAAGGAAAGCTATGACCAACCTAGGCAGCATATTAAAAAGCAGAGACATTACTTTGCCAACAAAGGTCTGTCTAGTCAAAGCTATTGTTTTTCCAGTAGTCATGTATGGATGTGAGAGTTGGACCATAAAGAAAGCTGAGTGCCAAAGAATTGATGCTTTTGAGCTGTGGTGTTGGAGAAGACTCTTGAGAGTCCCTTGGACTGCAAGGAGATCAAATCAGTCAATCCTAAAGGAAATCAGTCCTGAAAATTCATTGGAAGGACTGATGTTGAAGCTGAAACTCCAGTAATTTAGCCATCTGATGTGAAGAACTGACTGACTCACTGGAGAAGACCCTAATGCTGGGAAAGATTGAATGTAGGAAGATAAGGGTATGACAGAGGATGGGGTGGTTGGATGGCATCACTGACTCAATGGACATGAGTTTGAGCAAGGTCTGGGAGTTGGTGATGGACAGGGAAGCCTGGTGAGCTGCAGTCCATGGGGTCACAGGGAATTGGACACCACTGAGCAACTGAACCAAACTATTATCAGAAAGAAAAAATATTAGAATCAAAACCAAAAATCCAGTCCATCACTTTATTATTACATTCACTTTACAGTTGAAGAAGTTCCGGTGAAGAATGTCCAGTTAATAAATTAAAGTAACTTTGTCCCTGGAACGTTTATATGACAAGTCTGACTCCCAGATCAGGAGTTGTTCTACTCTGCTTTGATCTGAAAACAAACAAACAAACAAAAAATCCTGGGGAAATTCTTAAAAATGTAAGATCCCCCAAAGATTCTGATTCTACAGGCCCAAAAGTTCTAGGAACCTGTATTTTTAAAAAACTGTATATATATTGATTCATTTGTTTTTGGCTGCACCACGGCTTTGTTGCTGTGCAGGCTTTCCTCCGGTTGTGCCAAGTGCTGGCTCCTGTCTCTCTGTGGTGCGCAGGCTTCTCACTGCAGTGGCTTCTCTTGTGGAGCGTGGGTTTCGAGCACAGACTCAGTAGTTGTGGCACATGGGCTTGGTTGCTCTGTGGCATGTGGCATCTTCCCGGATCCGGGAGGAAACCCATATCTCCTGCGTTGGTAAATGGCTTATTTACCCCTGAACCACCAAGGAAGCCGGGAGTCTGCCATTTTTACACGTAACCCAAAGATTCTGATCCAGAAGCTCAGGGGGCCTCCTTCACCTGGTTGTCCTCTACTTACACCCTGCTTCCTTCAGATGTGTGGTAGTCGTGTAAGGAGTTTCTCAGATCTCCTTTTAAGATGAGCCTTCTGCATGGGGTGTAATGAGCTGACGTGCTCCAGGGGCCACCCTTTCTGGTCCAGGATTCTGCATGGTGCTCACACCAAGGTCATCTCTTTCTCAGCTGCTTTCAACCAATGCATGAAAGCATTGGACCGTTTCATGGAGGACTTCAGAAGCTGGACACGTCTGCCTCTAACAGAAGTCCACTCATGGGGAATCTTGGCTCGGGGGCTCCACCAGCCTGAGCAAGACTTGCTCAGAGCTGCGCTGCAGTCTGATGAGGGTTCTTGCCCACCCTCCTTGCTCCCTCCTCTCTATTTGTAAGTGTCTGACCCTCATCGCAGCTGGAAGGCTCTCTCCTTTGGCTCCAGCTCCTCCTCTCCTTTATCATCCACGATCATTTCCCCTGATCCATCTCTCCCAGTTCAGATTCAGTTTTGCTGTTTGATTCCTAGAGGACTCTCAAAGTAACACAAGGTGCTTGCAGGAAAGTGAAGTAAAGAAGCCCCAAACCAGTGGCAGGCTAGAGGCATGCATACCAGACACAGGATCACAGCAGCCACTTGGATACCACTCTTAGCAAATCCATGTTCGGTGATACCCCACTGATGGCTTGAAACTGGTCATGGTGGAAATGTTTACACTACAGAAATCGGGAAATGCTGCAGATCCAAACTAACTCTTCCTCCTAGAGCCCCTGTTGTTAAATGTTTCCTGGCACACCACTCTCCCCAGTGTCACGGCAGCTAGGGTTCTTAGACATTCTGGTCCACAAATAACATTTCCCTTCTTTGAGGCGGTAGCAATACATACAGCCAAAATCTGTCCTCTTGTTATTTATCTCCCATTGACTTCTCTTCTGATGTAGGATAAAAATCCCTGTGACTTCATATCCCAAGAGTTCATCATGTAAACACTTGTCTCCACCTGCTTGCTGGTAGAGTTTATCTGTTCAAGTGCTTCTTGTTACCCGCAAGCTCAAAATTCTCTAGTAGCCAACAACACTCCATAATTTTGTAATCAATAAGGAATTGTACCTGCAGGAAGACAATTATTGGTACAATACATCAAATTCAAAATGATATGCTCCAGATGTAATTCCCCTCCTTTTTTTTTTTTTTCAGTTCAAGCAAGCACATCTCAAAAGACTGGAAGAGAACATTTGTATTCATAATGAATACAAATGTTCAGGAATCTGTGATTTAGTTACATCTCAGTGTGAAATGAAAAGAATCAACAGCCAAAGGAGTGAGATTGGCCTAAAAGAAATAAATAAATAAATAAACACACACACACACACACACACATGCATTGGTTTCAAAAGAGAACATTCCTTCTAGACAGGGAGAGAGGGAAAAAAATACTTTTCTCAGGGCTCTTGATAGAAATACAAACCAAAAAATCATACTACAGGATTTTAACTTGTATTTTATTAGCAAAATGTAGGCATCAGTTTTCTTAAAAGCGAATTAAGTTTTATACCCATGTGAGCATGTTTGTGGGCTCAGTAGCATTATATGCGTGTGTGATGTGTTTCCTACGTGTGTTTGTGTATGTGTGTCTATGTGTATACATGCCTATGTGTGTTTGTGTATTTGTGTGTATATGTGGATGTGTGTGCATTCTGTGTTTGTGTGTTGTGTGTATCTATGTGGGTGTGATGTGTACATAGTACTAAGGCACTTAGTAAGTGTTCAGTAAAAGCAAATCTATTTCCTGCTTTGTTTTTATGAGAGAGTAAGGCACCCACTTCCCCATGCCAAGTGTATTCATTATTAAAGAAGAGAGATTGCTTTCTGGTGTTTCTGTAAGTGAACGCTAATGCATTAAAAGTCGAAAATAAATAAAACAAGCAGACAAAAAGACAAGGCAGAATTTGTAGTGGAAATAGCTCTACTAAAGCTTGCACAACTGGAATGTGGCCACGAGGACATAGCAGGGAGTTGTTTGTCAATTACACCAGGAGGTGCAAGATGTCAGAGTGTGCAGGGCGCCTCCCAGGACAAGTGCGTGAGTGCACCATTACAGAGCAGCCAGCTTTACACATAATCAAGACCTTCCAAATACTTGCTCTGACTTTGTGCTACAGACCTGGGCACAAATACTGAGCAAGATCCAAGTGGTACATGGCGTCCTGGTATTAGTGCCTTCTATCAAAATTGAGTTAGGACAGGGGAGTAAAGATGGGGAGGTTGCTTGACCAATTGCCTTGGATTTATTTTTCATCATTTATATTATATTACATAAGATTGGAATGCAACTTAATGTACGGACAGTCTAATAATTTACATGTTTAATATGATTTCTGCTACAGGCAAAAACAGTACAACGTAAAGCATTCATATCTTAATGATAGGTAAATAATCCTTTAGTGTCAATGCTGAACATGCAACCAGCCAGCATTGTCTATTTATGAAAACATCTTTATTTTTGTTCCTCATTACATCAGAAATATTACTACATTGGTAGCTATAGCCCTACACTGATAGAATAAACAATTCACACACACACACACACACACACACACACTTACTCAGGTGCGCACACACACACACGCATACTAGCAAGATGATGACAGTATCAGTTCAGTTCAGTTCAGTTGAGATGCTCAGTCGTGTCCGACTCTTTGTGACCCCGTAAATTGCAGCATGCCAGGCCTCCCTGTCCATCACCAAATACCTGAGTTCACTCAGACTCATGTCCATCAAGTCGGTGATGCCATCCAGCCATCTTATCCTCTGTCATCCCCTTCTCCTCCTGCCCCCAATCCCTCCCAGCATCAGAGTCTTTGCATGAGGTGGCCAAAGTACTGGAGTTTCAGCTTTAGCATCATTGCTTCCAAAGAACACCCAGTACTGATCTCCTTCAGAATGGGCTTGTTGATCTCCTTGCAGTCCATGGGACTCTAAAGAGTCTTTTCCAACACCACAGTTCAAAAGCATCAATTCTTCAGCACTCAGCTCTCTTCACAGTCCAACTCTCACATCCATACATGACCACTGGAAAAACCATAGCCTCAACTAGACGGACCTTTGTTGGCAAAGTAATGTCTCTGCTTTTTAATATGCTATCTAGGTTGGTCATAACTTTCCTTCCAAGGAGTAAGCGTCCTTTAATTTCATGGCTGCAATCACCATCTGCAGTGATTTTGGAGCACACAAAAAGTAAAGTCTGACACTGTTTCCACTGTTTCCCCATCTATTTCCCATGAAGTGATGGGACCAGATGTCATGATCCTTGTTTTCTGAATGTTGAGCTTTAAGCCAACTTTTTCACTCTCCTCTTTCACCTTCATCAAGAGGCTTTTTAGTTCCTCTTCACTTTCTGCCATAAGGGTTGGTGTCATCTGCATATCTGAGGTTATTGATATTTCTCCTGGCAATCTTGATTCCAGCTTGTGCTTCTTCCAAACCAGGGTTTCTCATGATGTTGTCTGCAGATAAGTTAAATAAGCAGGGTGACAATATATAGCCTTGACATACTCCTTTTCCTATTTGGAACCAGTCTGTTGTCCCATGTCCAGTTCTAACTGTTGCTTCCTGACCTGCGTATAGGTTTCTCAAGAGGCAGGTCAGGTAGTCTGGTATTCCCATCTCTTTCAGAATTTTCCACAGTTTGTTGTGATCCACACAAAGGCTTTGGCATAGTCAATAAAGTTCACGGTTCACTTATTGCTGAAGCCTGGCTTGGAGAATTTTGAGCATTACTTTACTAGCATGTGAGATGAGTGCAATTGTGTGGTAGTTTGAGCATTCTTTGGCATTGCCTTTCTTTGGGATTGGAATGAAAACTGACCTTTTCCAGTCCTGTGGCCACTGCTGAGTTTTCCAAATTTGCTGGCATATTGAGTGCAGCACTTTCACAGCATCATCTTTCAGGATTTGAAAAAGCTCAACTGGAATTCCATCACCTCCACTAGCTTTGTTCGTAGTGATGCTTTCTAAGGCCCACTTGACTTCACATTCCAGGATGTCTGGCTCTAGGTCAGTGATCACACCATCGTGATTATCTGGGTCGTGAAGATCCTTTTGGTACAGTTCTTCTGTTTATTCTTGCCACCTCTTCTTAATATCTTCTGCTTCTGTTAGGTCCATACCATTTCTGTTCTTTATCGAGCCCGTCTTTGCATGAAATGTTCCCTTGGTATCTCCAATTTTCTTGAAGAGATCTCTAGTCTTTCCCATTCTGTTGTTTTCCTCTATTTCTTTGCATTGATCGCTGAAGAAGGCTTTCTTATCTCTTCTTGCTATTCTTTGGAACTCTGCATTCAGATGCTTATATCTTTCCTTTTCTCCTTTGCTTTTCACTTCTCTTCTTTTCATAGCTATTTGTAAGGCCTCCCCAGACAGCCATTTTGCTTTTTTGCATTTCTTTTCCATGGTGATGGTCTTGATTCCTGTCTCCTGTGCAGTCATGAACCTCCGTCCATAGTTCATCAGGCACTCTATCTATCAGATCTAGTCGTACAATAATCCCCTCCCACCCTGCCGCCCAGAAGCTAGGGGTTTCCCAGGTAGCACAGTTGGTAAATTATCTGCATGCCAATACAGGAGACACAGGAGATGCAGGTTCAATCCCTGAATCAGGAAGATTCCCTAGAAAAGGAAATGGCAACTCAGTCTAGTATTCTTGCCTGGAAAGTTCCATGGACAGAGAAATCTGGTGGTCTACACTCCATGGGGTTGCAAAGAGCTAGACACAACTGAGCGAATGAATAACAAGAAGCTAGACAATTTCTGCCTTATTAATATATATATATATATATATATATATATATATATATAAAGTATTCTAGTATGCTCTGCATGCTAGAAAGAATTCTTGGGATCAGAAAGCAACGCTCAGGTACCCTCCTGACTAGCTTTGTGACCTTGAATGTTGTTTTACAAACTGTGCTGTGCTCATGAATCACTCAAGGTTCCTGTTAAAATGCAGAGTTTGTTTCTCAAGGTCTGGAGCAGAGAGGGTCCCTGAGACCCTGCATTTCTCACAAATTCCCCTGTACCTGGACTCAGGATGGTAATTCTTGGACTTGACTTTAAATCTCAGTTTCTTCATCTGTAAAATGTAGATGCTGATGTTTAATTAGGCAGTGAGGATTATACAAACAATACTGATAGAAGCCCCAGCAGAGCGGCGGGCACGCACTGTGTTCCATCAGTGGACGCAGTTACCACTATTATGAATAACGTGGTCACGGAACTAGGGCAGACATTAACCACCCGAAGAGAACAAGGTAACGTCAATCAGATGCATGTGATCCCGTCGCCTTTTTCATCTTACAGCTAATGGCAACGTTGCAGATTTACTTAGCCCTGTAAATTCTAACGTCAAGGCATTGTGTATTCCGCCATCTTCCTCAAAATAATAAGAAAACTGGGAAAGAAATAAAAGGAGAAAATCTGTTTGCCTTAGAAAGTTTCCACAGCTCAGCAGAGCCCTGCATGTACTCGATGGTAACTTCATTTCCCAGGGTCTGGCAGAGGCCGTAATCCATGAAAATGGAACACAAGTCCTTGCATGATGTACTTTGCAGTAAGCCGCTAAGATTCACTTGCAGCTCTGCGTGAGACCCCTGGGTTCTCTTTGATAAGTTGCCCAACCCGAGGAAGCTGAAAATGTGTCTATTATTGTGGGGGGCTGTAGGGAGGAGACAGCATTAGAAGTGGAGAGGGTGGTGGATCACGGACCCCGGGGTGCACAGCCTGCCTCCTGACCTCATCTGTAGGACAAAGAGAGCCTGAGTTGGTTTTACAAAGTACTCAGAGCCCTGGCGAGGCAGTGTTTGGGGTTGTCTTCCATCAAATGCATGCGGATGAGGTGATCAGGGTGTTAGGGAGGATTTTAGCACCTGTGGAAATGGGGGGGGGCAGCCCCAGGCAACTCTTTCCCTCCCTTGCAGAGGAAAGAGCTCCCTGGTGTTTGCATTGCAAAGCTGGGAAAGAATAATGTGTAGTGCAGGCAAGGCCGTGGGGGGCTAACCCTCTCAGCCCCGGCCTGGGAGAGGATAAAGTGTTTTTGCTTTTCTGGAGGCAATTTGGCATTCCTTTTCAAAACCTTTAAAACTATACATACCTTTGGACCCCGCAGACCTACATCTGGAAAATTATCCCAAGGAAACTACATAAATGTGTGGAATATTTTGGCTTTAGGGTGTCATGCCTGGAACTGGGATGCGGGTTTTGTTTTTTTTTTTTTTTTTGTAACCTTGATGGATAGGGGTACATGAAAACAAAACAGCAAACCAAAAACCCAAACTAACAATGACAGTAATACAGAGACAAAGAAAGTTATCTCGTTTCAAAGCTGCAGGAAGTTTTCTCTCCCAGAGAGCTAGAGTGTGGAGCTGGCCTTTGGTGAAGTCTGCTCTACTGCTTGGAAGCAACCCCCTTACATGGGGAAGAATATTAAGCAAACACTCTCCCCAGTATTCCCAGGCAAATCTGAGAATGCAGGTGTGTTAGACTCAGTGGTTAAGTGCCCTGCCTCATTATGGAAATTGTTAAGTGCTGTTTTTATCCAGACTTGGATGCTCTTTTGTACAGAGCCCAGTTTCTCTACTCAATAAGGTTTCAAACGGGTTGCAATTTGCCTGGAAAGAGGGGGCATTCAGGGGCTTCCGCAGTGGTTCAGCAGTAAAGAATCCACCTGCAATGCAGAAGACACAGGAGACACAGGTTTGATCCTTGTTGGAAAGATCCCCTAGAGGAGGGCATGGCAGCTCTCTCTAGTTTTCTTGCCTGGAGAATTCCATGGATGGAGGAGCCTGGCGGGCTACAGTCCATGGGGTCACAAAGAGTCAGATATGATTGAAGTGAATGGGTAACACACATGCAGGAATCTTTCAGGCATGTGATATTCATGTGCTGGTGGGCAGCCCAGGCTCCACAGATAGTCTGAGAACCTGCCTTCGACTTGCTTATATTCTAATAGGCTTAGACCAGTAATGAACATGCACATGAGTAAGTAAACAGATGTGAGCATATATAATAATCCTATGTTCTATGTAGAGGAAAGTACAGAACAGTAGAGATTATTGGAGACAAGCTATTTACTTAGAATGGTTTCTGAGGGAATGGATAAGGAGGTAATGAGTCGGTGAACAGGGACACAATGTCCACCACTACATAGAAAGAAAGCTCTTTGCAGAAGGTGTTGCTGTGATCACCTATAGATAAAGGCCCTGACATTTGGAGGGAGTGTGGAGGCATGGGCGATTTTGTTTTGGATGGATATCTGATGGCAGATCTGTTGGCTTATGAGAATGATGTAGTAGACAGGGAGAGAGTGATGAAAAATATCTGGAGGAATGCAGTCCTTGAGAAAACAAGGGGCAGGGGACAAGGAGCATAAGACGGGAGTCTGTTCTAGGGCTGAGATGGATGCTCATTCCATTACATGGTGGAAGCCAGGGATACAGATACAGGTGGCCAGTGTCATCAGAGAAATAAAGATGGCAAATTTGTCTGATTGCATCCATCTTCTTTGAGATAAAAGATGAGTAGAATTTGGTGGAGGTGGGAGTGATATTTGAGGATAGATAAGGTGTGAAACCATCATCTCCAGAGCTAGAAAATAAATCCATCTGGAAAACATGATTGTCTAGTTGGATCAAATGCCTACTTCAGATGTGTGGTCATCTATTGAAATGCATCCATTCAGTCCCATTTTGCAACATTCTTCAGCCACAGTCAGCTCTTTGGCAGCAGATGCAGAGAAAGAAGACAATCCATGTAACTAGGTATGATGAACAATTTTATGTGTCAACTTGGCTGTACCACAGAACCCGGATATTGGAACAAACACTATTCTAGATGTTTCTGTGAAGATATTTTTAGATAAGATTAACATTTAAATCAGGAGACTTTGAGTAAAGCAGATTTCCCTCCATAATGTGGGTGGACCTCATGCAATCAGTTGAAGACCTTTAGAGAAAAACAGTGACCTCCCTGGAAGAAGAGGGAATTTTGCCAACAGACTATCTTTGGACTCAAAATGTCATGCTTCCCTGGATCTCCAGCCTTCTGGTCTACCCTGAATAACTTTTAAGTTGACAGCTTCCAAAATCACATGAGTCAGTTCCTTAAACTGATTTCTCTCTCTATGTACATCCTATTCGGTTTGTTTCTATTGAGAATACTGACTACTCCAATAGGTTTTAGGCGGAACTGGGGTTATTAAGGGTGTCTTACGAGCAGGGAATGGGCAAGGGCATGAAGACTGTTTTCAAGGGATGGTTATGGTCATAGTCAGGGAAATTGTACACGGTGAGAGTCTATATCCCTAAGAAAAGAAACAGCCCCAAATCTCAATGGCCTATCACAAAAAACATTTACTTCTCAAGCAGGATGGCTACAGCTGTTGTCCATCATGGTCACTCAAGGACCTGGATTGATGAAGACTCCATCTCCACGTCAGCTTCTGCAATTGCTGCAATGGGAAGAAGAGAGGGTCAGGGAATTGCAGTGGCAATTAAAATGCATATATCACTTCTCAGATTTGTTTGTGAAAGCAAATCACAAGACTCCACCTAATTTCAAAAAATGGTCATGAAGCAGTTCTGCCATGTTTTAGAAAGGAGAATAATCAGAAATGTGTGAAATAGCTTTAAAAATGGTAGGACTGAGGAACTAGAGGTCTCAATGAGGCTGCAGAATTTCTAAAGTAGGACAACTGCTGTGATCTGGAAACTTGGAGGCTTCCCTGGTGACTCAGACAGTAAAAAGTCTGCCTGCAATGTGGGAGACCTGGGTTTGATCCCTGAGTCAGGAAGATCCACTGGAGAAGAGAATGGCAACCCACTCCAGTATTCTTCTCTGGAGAATTCCATGGACAGAGGAGCCTGGTGTGCCATGATCCATGGGATCACAAAGAGTCAGACATGACTAAGCAACTAACACTTTCACTTTTACAAAAACACCTTCACTGCAACACATAGATGAGTATTTGATTAAATAACTGGGACCACAGCTTAGCCAAGTTGATACAAAGACTGTCACATACATCAATAGAAAGCTAAGGCAAATTCACTGATGTCGAAGAAAAAAACATTAAAATAGTTTAAATAAATCTTCAAGTGCTGGGCAAGGCATACAACACTCTCAGTGTGTCTGCTTTTAGTTGGGACCACCTTTATGAAAGTTTAAATTTTTAAGCGATATATATTCCCTATATCCAAAAGGCAACATTAAAGGAGGGAATAATCTCTAGATGCAGAATAAGGATAGTTGGTTCCAGAATTCATCAGCTCATTTATGTTGGTCAAGTCTTTTAACTCCCTTTCTCTCTTGATCTGCAAAGTGATCTTACCTCACAGCAAGATAAGATTAATTAATGTGAAAATTCATCCTAATTGCCCATATATCCTCAAAAAATGATCCATAAGGATTTACAATAAAAGATACTTCAAGATGGTGAAAACAGAACCAGAAATTTAACATCCATTCAGAAGGATGGGAGAACACATTTATTTTGAAGGCTAATAAAATTATTGTGATTGAGCAATGAATCTAGCCCATAGCTTTGCAGTAGCTAAGGCCCAAAGGAGAAAGATGCTGACTTGCATGTATTTATTATTTCAAAAATAACCGCAAAACGCTATAACATCAGCTAGTTCATTCACTCGGTGGCGTCTTTGCGACACAACTCTTTGTGACCATGTGGCCTACAGAGCACACCAGGCTTCCCTGTCCATCACCAACTCCTGGAACTTGCTCAAACTTGCATCCATCTAGTCAGTAATGCCATCCAACCACCTCTTCCTCTGTTTTCCCCTTCTCCTACTGCTTTCAATCTTTCCCAGCGTCAGGGTCTTTTTCCAGTGAGTCAGTTCTTCACATCAGGTGGTCAAAGTATTGGAGCTTCAACTTCAACATCAGTCCTTCCAATGAATATTCAGGACTGATTTCCTTTAGGATTGAGTGGTTAGATCTCCTTGCAGTCCAAGGGACTCTCAAGAGTCTTCTCCAACACCACAGTTCAAAAGCATCTATTCTTTGCCATGCAACTTTCTTTATGGTCCAACTCTTAACATCCATACATGACTACTGGAAAAACCATAGTTTTGACTAGACAGGCCTTTGTAGGCAAAGTAACATCTCTGCTTTTTAATATGCTGTCTAGGTTGGTCATAACTTTTCTTTCAAGGTGCAAGTGTCTTAATTCCACGGCTGCAGTCACCATCTGCAGTGATTTTGGAGCCCAATAAAATAAAGTCTGTCACTGTTTCCAATGTTTCCCCATCTATTTGCCGTGAAGCGATGGGACAGGATGCCATGATCTTAGTTTTTTGAATGCTGAGCTTTAAGCCAGCTTTTTTACTCTCCTCTTTCACTTTCATCAAGAGACTCTTTAGTTCTTCTTCACTTTCTGCCTTAAGGGTGGTGTCATCTCCCTATTACGTAACGGGAGTAAATACACATTTTTTGGGTCAGAGGACTTTCTTGAAAATACTTGATTATGTCATGACTCATAAAAGGGACACAGATGTGTGTGTTCCAGAATAATAGATGTGAATCACACCGGCCTGAGCACAAGGCCCAGATCTAGCAGTTTCTAGATGCCAGTCTGAACCTGGGAGAGATTCTTCATGTCTCTGAGCCTCCATTTTCTCCTCCCCCCAATTGAGAAGATGCATTGTATATTCTTCACTGAGTCGTTGTGATGTCTTTAATGGCCTTGGTACATCAAAAGAGCTTAACACAGTGCATGATATAGAAGGGATTCAATACACATTACCTAGTTAATTAGAAAGTTGATTTTCATTGTTATGTCAGATACTTAAAAGTTCTTCACATGGTCTTTAGTCTTACAAACCCACGACAGAGGTCAATCCATCATCAGAAGGAATATTGATTTATTCCCTCTATTCATATCTTTTGAGTACACTATTCCAGGGACTACTTTAGAGGATGTATAACCATTGTGAGTCTTAATTTTATTACCTATAAAAGTAATAAGTAAGGGGGGAAGTAAGCGTACTTACCTTGTCAGGTATTAAAATAAAGCTAAAAATTATTACAGATGAGACGCAAGCCTAGAACTTCTGGAGCGTTCCAGCCTTCAATTAGTTTTTCACACTCAGGCTACACTTCACCCTACCTACTGATTCAAGATCATTTCAATCTGGGAAAATGGATGGTTCCTCTCCAGGACGATGTTCATATATATATGAACCTCACATCTCAAAAAACATGTGTCTGACAGGAAATTGATGTCAGGGCACACTGCACTTCAGCAACTGTAATAGCACAAAATTAAACTCTGCCCAAGTAAACCCTTCCCCACTGCAGTGATGGACACTCATAAGCTGAGAGTTTATTTTTGTGAGACTTGCATATGCTCTAAAAATGGAGGTTCTTCTAAATATGAGACTGCCGTACACCAGTAACTAATTATCCACAGGGAAGGTTTTTTATTTATTTATTTTTCCTTAGTATATCAGACCTGGTAGCCTACATTTCCACGGGTTCATAATCATTCAATTAGATACTCAGTTGAATATAAATTATTTTGCAAGTGATCCTTGCAGAGGAATGTTTAGGAAAAAAAAAAAGAGAGAGAGAGAAAAGCTTTGCAAACAAAAAGTCTCATCAGCTCAATATTACACTTTGTCATTAATGACACTGACTGTTTTCATTCATTATTCAGCCCAACTTAACAGTAATTTGTGCCTGAGAGCAGGAGCAAAAAGGGGGAAAATGAGGGCTGGAAAATATGTGTTTATATTAGAAATAATTTTAAAATAGTATCTCTAATGCATAGTGAGAATGAATATTATTTTCACCATTAAGATTCAATTATATGCACAGTGGTTTTGCCTTTCTCTTAAGTGGTAAAATGGTACTATTGAGCCTTAAATGTGGTGATAAGTTTGATGTGCATTTCCTTCCTTTTTTTGCACTGCATCCTATATATACTATTCATTTCCAAATTAATGATCCTTCTCTGGGAAGTTTTGCAAGGTGCAAAAGGTGCTCTGTAAAGAGACACTTCAAGATGCAAAGAGCATATATGTTAAGATCCCAGGTTGCATTGGTCCATTCCTCCCAGAAACATATGTTATAAGTCTAGTCAGCCTCAGGCATGGTGTTAGACACAGAATTTGCCAGGAAGTAAAGACAGACCCCTGCTCAAGAGGACAAATTCCCAAAGGGAGCCAGCCTTGGAGCATGCATTCACAAAGAGATTATGAGAAAAGGCAGATAGTACATAAAGCAGATGCACAACGGAGGAGGTAGCTTTTAATCTAAGACACTGGTGGGCTATAATGTTGTCAGAGTCTGTTTGGGGTCCAGGGCAGATTCATACAAAGAATATGGTGTGAACTTGGGACCCATAAAAAGATCCATTAGTCATATGCAGATGTGAGAGTTGGACCATGATGAAGACTGCACATCCAAAAATTGATGCTTTCAAATTGTGGTGCTGGAGAAGACTCTTTAGAGTCCCTTGGACAACAAGGAGATAAAAACAGTCAATCCTAAAGGAAATCAACCCTGAATATTCATTGGAAGCCCTGATGCTGACACCAAAGCTCCAATACTAGGGCCACCTAATGCAAAGAGACAACTCATTGCAAAAGACCCTGATGCACTCCTCCTGAGGGCAGATGGAGAAGGAGGTGACAGAGGGTGAGATGGTTGAATGGCATCACCAACTAAACAGACCTGAGTTTGAGCAAACTCTGGGAGATAGTAAAGAACAGGAAAGCCTGGTGTGCTGCAGTCCATGGGGTCACAAAGAGTTGGACATTACTTAGTGACTGAACAACAGCAACATAAGAAGATCAAGGTTACAGGAGTATAAAGGAGTTATTGATGAGAAGAAGGATAAGCAGCTTGTTGGGCCCCACATCCTGATGTCTAAAGGATGCTCAACAGATGGATGCATGTAAATGGTTGAAACCTGAACAAACTCTGTGATTTAGTTAATAGAACCAATGTCAATTTGCTGGTAATCACTGGGGGAAGCTGAGTGTCAGGTACATAACAACTCTGTGCACTATCTTTGCAATATCTTTTGATTATTTCCAAGTAAAATACTAAAGTGTTTTAGGAAGTGCATGTACTGTAAATAGGATACTAAGACTTGAAGCTAATGGAGAGCCAACACAGACTTCAGTGCAGAGATGTGTTTCCTAATGAGGTTAGACTTGGAATTGAACTTCAAAGATTTTTGAAAACACACCCCTTCTTCTTTGTTCTGGAAATGAAATAGAATCCTAGACCAGACTAGAAGGGTTGCACGATACATTAGTGATGGAGCTGGAATGAAATAGCAGTCTTGTTCAATGATTGCCTGGCTATTTCAGTTTTTGCATTGATTTAGTCATGGATGCCAAACTTTATTGGAAAGAGCTCACTCTATTGAGACAGAAAACTCTCCATTCTACGCTCATGCTGACCACTGTAGACCTCGTTGGTTGTGACCTGAAGTAGTTTTAGGCACACTCTGGAGTCATCTGACCCAACACCAACTCCATCTGCATTGCTGGTGGACTAGGGTTCAAATGTGCATCATGTCTCCATCTGTAGGGTGGAGGGATTTATGGTACCTTCCACATAGGTCTGTAACAAGAATTAACCTGATCCATGTGTGAATGATTCTCAGTGTTCACTGTGGCACATGAGTGTTCAATAATATTTTACCTATGGTTACTATGTGAGCTGACTGACTCTGAACACATTATTTAGTCTTTGTTTTTACTGTAATTTTTTTATTTTATTTTTTTTTTATTAAATTTTGTTGGAGTATAGTTGCTTCCCAGGCGGCCTGGGAAGAGCCTGCTTGTCAATACAGGAGACCTAAGAGACATGGATTTGATTCCTGGGTCAGGAAGATCCCCTGGAGAAGGCACATGCGAACCCACTTCAGAATTCTTGTCTGGAGAATCCCTATGGACAGAGGAGCCTGGTGGGCAATAGACCATTGGGTCACAGAGTCAGACCCAACTGAAGTGATTTAGCATGCTCTTAGCATAGCTGCCTTACACTGTTGCATTAGTTTCTACTGCACTGCAAAGTGAATTAGTTATGCATATACATAGATCCCTTCTTTTTTTGGATTTCCTTACCATTTAGGTCACCACAGAGCACTGAGTAGGGTTCTCTGAGTTATAGGGTATATTCTCATTAGCTATCTATTTTATACACAATATCAATAGTATAAATATGTCTATCCCAATGTCCCAGTTCATACCAATTCCCTTTCCCCTTGGTGTCTATACATTGTTCTCTACATCTCTATCTCTATTTCTGTTTTCCAAATAAGATCATTTATACCATTTTCTAGATTCCCACACATATATATTTATATGTTTAACATGCATTATCTGTTTTTCTCTTTCTGACTTAGTTCATTCTGCAAGTCAATCTCAAGGTCCATCTACATCTTGGCAAATGACCAAATGTCATTCCTTTTCTGTGGCTGATTAATATTCCATCGTATATATGTATGGCTTCTTTATCCATCTGTTGATGGACATTTAGGTTGCTTCCATGTCCTTGCTAGTGTAAATAGTGCTGCAAGCACATTATTTAACCTTTATTAACTTTCAAATTCACATCTATAAAATGGAGATAATCATACATACTTAGCAAGGATGTGAGAAGATTGGGCAAGATAATGTCTGTCATAGGTCTGGGGCAGAGTAAGCAGCGCACCTAGATGCTAATGTGTCTCCTTCCTGCCTCTGGGCTCTCTTCCACGCCTAGGAAGCTTCTCTGTGACCAATCCACCAACAACACGTGACTGAGACATTCAGACTCCAACAGAAAGTCTGCCTCCTCCAGGCTCCAGGCCCTCATCTCTCCTCTTGTAATATATCCTAATTTTTAAAACATAGATATTTATTGCAGACAAATGAAAAGATTTACCTTCAAATTTTCTGTCTAGAGTCCTACATTAAGCATATTTCATCATGATTTCCTCCAGGTTCATTTTAAATTTTTTTTTTTTTATGCAGGTGAGTTTATTTAGATAGACAACAGTTTTGTATCCTATTTGTTGGGGAAGAAGGTAAAGGGGCTTAAAAATATTTTTTCCTTGTCTTAAAATTTTTTAACAATTGATAATAGCTGCATAATAGTGGGAGGGCTATACTTATGTACTCAGTGATTCTTATATGGTGGTATATTTATGTAAATTTGGCCAATATAAGTGAACAACAATGTGATGAACAGATATTCATGCACATAACTTGGAGTTGCCAATGGACTTGTCTAATTTGAATTCTTATCTCTCTCCTGCGTTTCTAAATGTCATTTGCTCCATCCCTGGGTTTCACTCCTTTGATTTTCTGACATACTTCTTTGCTGATAGCAGCCTCTTGGTAGGCCTACTATGTGGCTCTGTGCCTCCTTGAGTATCATGTTCTTCAGCTCAAGGACTGGATCTCCTACTCAAGAGGCAGGGCTGGTCTGGACTCCTGTCACATCTCTGCTTGCCTGATCCTCTTAGAGTTAATATTCCTAGTCTCAGATTATCAAAAACAGAAACAGATAAAACCCTACAACTGACTCTTTCCATTCTATCAGGATGCCTTTTGAAAACATTTTTGTTTAGTTGCTAAGTCACGCTGGACCCTTTTGTGACCCCCTGAACTGTAGCCCACCAGGATTTCCCAGGAAAGAATAGTAGAGTGGGTTGCCATTTCCTTCTCCAGGGGATCTTCCCTATACAGGGATTGAACCCACACGTCCTGCATTGCAGGTAGATTCTTTACCACTGAGCCACCTGGGAAGCCCTTGAAAACATTGTAGCCCTCATGTTTTCTTTGTTTTGATTTTGAATGGTCAGTATCAGGTATTCCAAGAGATGTAGAATTAAACAGAGAGAGCATGCTTTATAGGTGGATTGACTTTCAAAATTAAAACTCTAGTTTAAACCAGCATGAGCTTTGATTTTCAGCAGAACTGAGTTCTAGTCTTGACAAATCCAATGAACTTATTGAACCTGTCTGAGCTTCAATTCCCTGTCTGAAAACGAAAGATGGCCATAGCTATTGGATGAGTCGCCTTGAGGACTTCTGATTGCTGGTTTTGTGCTGGTCACTAGGCATGCTGGTGGCTAATTCAGCCTCAATGATGACTGATACGTTGAAAATCACTGCAAGGAAATTGTGACTATCCATGTGAACTTAGACATGAAAATTACCTCCATAAGCCTCAGTTTCTCTCTCTGAAAAAAAATTAGAGAGACACATACTTATCCCTCAGGGCTGTTCTATGAAAAGAGATAATGCATTTAAAGTGCCTGACATATGCCAGGAACTCAATAAATATTCATATCTTCTCACTCTCCTTCTCCTCCCTAATGCCATCTTGGATTTCACCACAAGGCATTTGACCAGGCGAAGATGGTCACATTAGAGACACGGGCGGTGAGGAGCCACACTCCTCCAGACTTTGTAGAAAATGATTGAAAGTTAAACTGGGCCAGGAGTCTGGTGACGTTTGGGTGAGAGACAGAGTTAAATTAAGGTTTAATCTTAGCCCCTTCCATGTGTTAACCAGGCTGTGCAGAGCCAAGAGCTTGAAAGAGATTCAGTGCTGAATTTTCTCACTAATCTGATGAGAAGAGAGAGGCATGGGAAGAAAGAGAACGGGAGAGAGGGAGAAACAGAGTTCAGATGGCTAATTTTCTAGCCAGCAGCTACTGGAATGTTTCCATGAGGAGATATGAAAAGAGACAAAAAGAAATAATAACTGAAAATGGGCTTTGTTGGCCAGAAAAACTTATCCTGCTGGGGTGGAGGTCAGTGGGCGAGAGGATGGATAGAAGCAGGTACTCAGGGGACATGTTTCATTTTAATGTAGTCACTTTGGTACCCCTCTATCTGCTCATTCAATTAGCATCGAAGGGAAAAATAAAAGTTCCTCGCGTGTCAGCCTGCTTTCCAAGCTCCAGGGACAGAACTTCGTAAATGCAGTGACCTTACATTGCTCTCCTCAGAGAGCACGCTCCATCTCTGTGTTGGCCTCTGATGTTAAAGAAAATGGATAGCTCATTCTTTTCCTTTTCCGTTTCTTTCAGGAAAGAAACAATCTAAGTGTCGTTTTAAATGAAAACAGTTGAGTAATTGTCTTTTTCTTAGATGCTCTCGCATCCCCCAGAGTCATAAGAACCAACCTTCTAGGCCTGTTCCTTTTCTCCCATCTTCTCCCAAGTGCATTTGGCTGATTCACTGCAGGTTAACCTGAAATACGGCCCATGTGTTCCTCCACCCACTCCAAGTCATGTTGATGGCAACGTGACCTTGGCATGGAGCTTCCAAAGTCACGACATCAACAAAGGACATTTCTTCTTCCCATATATATATACATTTGTTTGTTTGTTTGTTTGGTTTGTTTCTCCCTTGATTCCAGTTTTTCTGTCAAACCAACTTACATTGTTTGGACTTGTGCTGCCCTGACTCATTCCTTTAGATCATAAGTTTCCTAGAGACCTTTCACCCCTGACTTATAAAATTCTACTGTCTTCAACATCCCTATCAAAGTCTAGACCACAGGCCTCCCTGCCCCCACTCTCCTGGAATCTCTGTTTCAATCTCCCCACCTCTGCTGACTTGAGTGAATCTGAACTCAGGAGCATTCATTTATTCATTCATCTCTTTAGATCTGTTATATTCGTGAAGGATTTTCTACAAATGGCTATAATATTTCTAGCCCCATGTGCTCCAACAAAACTTCTTCCCTCCTCAATAACAGGTGGCGTTTTTACCCTCTCCCCTTGAATCTGGGTGGCATCTGTAACTGCTGCCTCAACTAAAGGAGGGTGGAAGTGATGCTGAATGACCTCTGATGATGATGAGCAAAGAGGATACAGAAAGGAGATTAAACCAGCCAACCCAAAGGGAAATCAACCCTGAATATTCATGGGAAGGACTGATGCTGAAGCTCAAGCTCCAATTCTTTGGCCACCTGATGCGAAGAGTTGACTCACTGGAGAATCCCTGATGCTGGGAAAGATTGAGGGCAGGAGGAGAAGAGGGCGGCAGAGGATGAGATGGTCAGATAGCATCACTGACTCAATGGACATCAGTTTGAGCAGGCTCTGGGAGATGGTGAAGGACAGGGAAGCCTGGTGTGGTGCTGTCCATGGGGTAGCAAAGAGTTGGACATGACTGAGTGACTGAATAACAACAAAGGAGATGCCGTGCTCAGCTGGATCTCTTTCTTTCTTTTTTTTTTTTTTTTAATTTTATTTTATTTTTAAACTTTACAATATTGTATTGGTTTTGCCAAATATTGAAATGAATCCGCCACAGGTATACATGTGTTCCCCATCCTGAACCCTCTTCCCTCCTCCCTCCCCATACCATTCCTCTGGGTCGTCCCAGTGCACTAGCCCCAAGCATCCAGTATCGTGCATCGAACCTGGACTGGTGACTCGTTTCATATATGATATTATACGTATTTCAATGCCATTCTCCCAAATCATCCCACCCTCTCCCTCTCCCACAGAGTCCAAAAGACTGTTCTATACATCACTGTCTTTTTTGCTGTCTCATATACAGGGTTATTGTTACCATCTTTCTAAATTCCATATATATGCATTAGTATACTGTATTGGTGTTTTTCTTTCTGGCTTACTTCACTCTGTATAATAGGCTCCAGTTTCATCCACCTCATTAGAAATGATTCAAATGCATTCTTTTTAATGGCTGAGTAATACTCCATTG
Organism: Bos indicus; assembly: GCF_029378745.1. Taxonomy (NCBI): domain Eukaryota; kingdom Metazoa; phylum Chordata; class Mammalia; order Artiodactyla; family Bovidae; genus Bos; species Bos indicus. The sequence continues at coordinate 63,004,038 of NC_091780.1, read as the reverse complement.
TGTATATGTACCATAGCTTTCTTATCCATTCATCTGCTGATGGATATCTAGGTTGCTTCCATGTCCTGGCTATTATAAACAGTGCTGCAATGAATATTGGGGTACACGTGTCTCTTTCAATTCTGGTTTCCTCAGTATGTATCTCTTTCTTGAGATGTCACTCTGAGAATCTCCACTTTGTAAGCAAGCCCAGGACACATGAACAGGCAGCATGTAGGTGTTCCCATCATTGACAGCTGATAGCCTGTACCAAGTGCAAGACACAAATGAATGAGCCTTCAGAAACTTATAGCCACTGAGTCACTCCTTACTCAAGTATTCCAGATGAGGTCTCAGACATACTGGAGCAGAGACAGCTACTCTCGTTGTCTAGTTCATACAGCTGATCTGCAGAATCTGTGAGCTGGTCATAGTGCTTAAACACGGAGAACCATTCATTGATCCATTCAGCATCTAAGTCGCATTCACTGATGACCACTGTTTGTCCCAGACTATTGGCGTGTGTGGGTGCGTGCACCCTGAGATCATAGACATGCCAATTATTCTCCTATCCATCCCTGAAACCCAAACAACAACAGAGCACTTTCTTAATATCCCATTTCAGAATTTTGTAGCCATTCAATTATGAAAGTGTTTCTGCATTTTCATTCCAACTCAGCTCCTTTAAAATAAGGGACTATAAGCTCTATATTTCCCATGGTACACAACACAGTTTTATAAACTTCATAGATGTTTGATGTAGATTTGTTAATTAAAAAACTCAGTTCACTACTGGTATTAGGTTTTCCAGGTCCCAAATAAATAAACTAAATACATTTTGGAGAAAGACTTGAATAAATGTAACCATTCTGCAAATAGGAGAGAAGGAAGACATGAACAATTTTTTTGATCTTTTATGACAGGCAACTGCTGTTTCATTTTAATCCGCAAAGCAATCCTATAAAAAAAAAAAAACAAAAAAAAACCACGATAATCCTCAAATTACAGATTTGAGACTTCAATCCAGACTGGCAAAGTCGCATGGCTATTGAGTATGGTGCTAGGATTCTAGCCAATGCCAAGAAACCCTTCCCAGCCACAGTGGTGGCTTCCACACATGAAGACACAACACAGATGACATTTGCTCTCAAGACCATTGAATAGCCGGTCTCGAGAAGAATGCTTCTCAGTGTGCAACATTATGTCCCATGTGCCACTGGAAAGTGGAGACTTGATCGCTTTTGGGCATTCTGGATGCTTCCTCTTTCAATGGTTTCCAAGCCTCACAGAAAAGTGTTACTGATTCATATTACTCTTATTTTTATAAATGGGAAGAAAGAAGGCATAAGACTTAGGGGAAAAGTTTAATATTCTCAAGAAGCCTTAAAAGTGAAAAACCAAAGTATGTTCATTACAAAAGCTCTGCTTTAATTTTGCATTTATACATTATATGAATATTGCTAAATATACTCCAGTGAACATGGGGATGAGGCTGAGGGATATGGAGCATCTCCTTTAGGAGCTGAATGCATACTTTGCCCTGCTTTTCTCTCTGAGCAGAAGAAAGGGAACAGAGAGCTAAGAGGTTTCAATCTAATGTGACTATACCTTCTTATTCTGAGTGACCTTGGCATCCAAAGACTTCATTTTAACAAATGACCCATTTGTTTCAAGGCTGTGAGTGGTGGTAGCAAGAAAGATGATGTAACTTCTTATTAAAAGAAACTGTAGTGTTGGGAATTATTCTCTGAATAGTAGGGCTTACAAGAAATTAAAAAAAAAAAACACAGGGAGACTTCTGGACAACATATGTGGATCTATGGATGAAGAAATACCCTCTGACAAAGTCCTTCTACTCTGCCTGTAGAGAACTGTGTAACTGGAATCAGAATCTGGATGTAATCATCTTGACGCCATTTACCCACACCGCTTTAAAAATGAGGAAATTGGAGGCTGCTGGAGGTGAGGGGTGGGGTCATTTTCCCTAGGTAATCCTTTGGTTAAGAATAGTCATGATCAGCTCTGAATGGACCAGTAGCTAGCGTACCCTAACTCCAAATGTCTTCCTCTGATCTTATCACCACATCCACATTCTAGTCTGTTCTCCACCTCCCTGGATTCTGTCTTCATTTTGAGTCTTATGGTCCAGACCTCATTCCTTCTATCAGCTTTGGCCACTGTCTTTCTTTTTTAGTAGCTTCTTCCCCTAGAAGAGGGTCCAGTATGTAAACAAACATGCCAGGGATCACTCCTATACAGACCACAGAGTTATAAAGAAGGAGACGATCATTCAAATTCAAATATGTAGTGAATTCTGGCTAGAATAGTAGGTCTGCTGGTTGGGGCTGGCTACAGGAAGCACATCTGAAACCAGCATGGACCACAGGTGAGGTCAGATGTTTTGATTGGCAGGCTGGTCTAGATGACCACTGAGATATCCTCATCTCCTAGAACATTCCTTCTGTCTTCCCTAACTCAGTCCAAAGTTGCTATCATATAAAGCTATTCTTCACCCCACCCCTTTCCCCAAGATAGAACTATCCTTTGATCCTTTGTGTATCCCCATTGCTATTTCCATGAAAATATGAAGAAGAGTACATGTATTCATATTAATAACAGCAATAACAGCAGTAAAGCCACTGTCGGATGTACACAGATCAAGTACATTACTTTGTTGCTGTTTAGTGCCTCAGTCGTGTCTGACTCTTTGTGACCCCATGGGCTGTAGCCCTCCAGGCTCCTCCGTCCATAGGATTTCCCAGGCAAGAATACTGGAGTGGGTTGTCATTTCCTACTCCCCGGGATCTTCCCAACCCAGGGATTGAATGCCGGTCTCCTGCAGTTTCTTAACCACTGAGCCACCAGGGAAACCCTGATAAAATACCAGATATGTTATTTAACAGCCAGACTATCTTTGAGAATGAGAGCTTCCCTGGTGGCTCAGATGGTCATGTGTCTGCCTGTAATGCGGGCCACCCAGGTTTAATCCCTGGGTTGGGAAGATCCCCTGGAGAAGGAAATGGCAACCCATTCCAGTACTGAAGGAAATGGCAACCCACTCCAGTACTCTTGCCTGGAAAATTCCGTGGATGGAGGAGCCTGGTAGGCTACAGTCTATGGGGTCGCAAAGTGTCGGACACTACTGAGTGACTTCACTTTCTTTCTTTCTATCTCTGAGAATGGAAATCATCTATTTTCTGTTTTACAAATTAGGAAATTGAGGCACAGTGGAGTTAAATAACTTTCCCAAAGTCTAAAAAATGGAGTAGCCAAGGCTCAGCCATAAGCACATTTTATTCTAGAACTCAGCTTTTCCCCCAGGAGCTATCTTTCGCGATGACCCATCCGCTAGTCTATGAAAACCTCCTGAACACTTGAATTCTGTTTCACATTTCTCTCTTCTACTTCACTATATTTCACTATATGTCTCTCATGCTTCAGTTCTGAATGAAAAGACAAGGAGCTTCACATATATAGGGAATCTTTTTTTTTTTTACTAAGCAGCCAGTGATGTCCTTGAAAATTTTACTTGTAATTGTATGTTGGCATCATCATGTATCATGGTGTTGTTAATGGAACAAATACAGAGGCTTGCATGATGGGGCTTCCCTGTGATGGGGTGGTGAGTAAAAAAGCTGGCTTAAAACTCAACATTTAGAAAACTAAGATCATGGCATCTGGTCCCATCACTTCATGACAAATAGATGGGGAAACAATGGAAACATTGAGAGACTATTTTTTGGGGTTCCAAAATCACTACAGATAGTGACTGCAGCCATGAAATTAAAAGACACTTGCTTATTGGAAGGAAAGCTATGACCAACCTAGACAGCATATTAAAAAGCAGAGACATTACTTTATCAACAAAGGTCCATCTAGTCAAATCTATGGTTTTCCTGTAGTCATGCATGGATGTGAGAGTTGGACTATAAAGAAAGCTGTATGCCAAAGAACTGATGCTTTTGAACTGTGGTATTAGAGAAGACTGGTGAGAGTCCCTTGGACTGCAAGGAGATCCAACCAGTCCATCCTTAAGGAAATCAGTCCAAAATATTCATTGGAAGGACTGATGCTGAAGTCGAAGCTCCAATACTTTGGCCATCTGATGTGAAGAACCAACTCATTGGAAAAGACCCTGTTGCTGTGAAGGATTGAAGACAGGAGGAGAAGGGGACGACAGAAGATGAGACTGTTGGATGGCATCACCAAGGTGATTGACATGAATCTGAGTAGACTTCAGGAGTTGGTGATGGACAGGGAAGCCTGGCATGCTGCAGTCCATGAGGTCACGAGGAATTGGATATGACTGAGCTACTGAACTGAACTAGTATTCTTGCCTGGAAAATTCCATTGACAGAGCCGCTGGTGGCTTACAGTCCATGGTGTCACAAAAGAGGGGAGCATGACTGAGGGACTGAGCATGTTCATGCATGAAGGGAACCCATGGCAGAGTCATTTTCTTGGCTTTTGTTTTGTTTTTTAAATTCACAACTGAACTTTAAATGATAATTGTGCTATTACTAAGTTTTGCTGCATAAAAAGACTTTTCCTAAAATGGGACACTTCATTCTGATTGCTTCCAATGACATCCTCGATTTGATGTGAGTCAAATCAACTCTTTGCTGCCTAACACCTCAATGATCCCACCTCAGGAAAAACCCACCTATAGGTGACCAAATATGACCAGGAAGGAGAAGAGATTGTCAGGTGTCATCTCTGATGCCCACTGAGGGCTCCAGGGTCATCCTGAGCTTATCAGTAGAGCCCATAAAGTCAGCAGGAGGAAAATGTTAATGAGAAGCAGGGTTGTTCTCAAGGGATCTGATGAGGGAGTGGGGTTGAGATCTCTGGTTGAGATCATCTGACATCTCATCAATAACCAAGAACACTTGAGACCATCACACACAGTTTTCCTCCAAGTTACTTCATAAAAACTAATTTGCATGTGATGTTCTGAAGTGAAAAGGATCTATAATTAAATAATTATGGGCCACAGCTCATATAGGATGTGTCACAATGTACATTTGGATATACAGATCTTTGAAATGTACAGAAATCTACTCAGCTGTAATTCACCATTATAGCAGAGATGGTTTGTTCCCATTGGGCATCCATTTTCTTCAACCTCCTTGGTAATAGAATGCTGATTTTATTCACATTGACAACACTCTTTTCACAGTTCCCCCTCCCTCCCCGCCCACACACACAGAGAAATACTACATTTCACAATCTCTCTTGCAGTTGGGTGTGGTCATATGACTACATATTCTGGCCCATGAAGTAAAAATAGAGTGTCCCAAGGGAATTCAGGAAAAGGTATTTAAATAAAATTGCTTTATGTAGAAGACCATTGTGTCTGCCATGCTTTATAATTTTCATTTCTGTTACTTAGAATGCAGATGTAATGGCTGGAGCTCTGGCAACCGTTTTGAACTACACAGTGACACTAAAGATGGAAGTTGTTGCTAGGGATGGTGGAAGAGACAGATAAAAAGATCTGGGACTCTCACCATACCAGCCCAGGATGGCTTACCTCAGAATTTATTCCATTTGAAAGAAAAATAAATGTTCATCGTTTAAAGTTCTGGTGTTTTTTAATAGCACTGGAACACAATCCCTGTTTAAATCAATCACTGAAATCCTTTTGCACATAACTTACTATCCACGTCCTTTAGAACACATTTTGGAAAGCATGAATTTGACTTAACCCTTACATCTGCAGAAGAAAATCAAAGGCCAGGGAAGGCCTTTTGTCAATGGTTTGTCAATGGTCACAGCTGTTTAGTTGTAGGACTGAACTTTGGCCCAAGTAATCTGAAAGTTGGTCCCTTGCTCTCAGCTCTCATGCTTATTTTTTATGATTTGGAAAATAACTTCCAATTCTGAAACCATTTTAGATGCACAGTAGATAGGATCCCGTATATGAATGGCAGATCTTCAGGTGCCTCAGAAAGAAACTTATGGTGCCCTAGAGAGAAAATAAGCCATTTCAGGCAACCTTGTCCTGGAATGTTCGCCACTGGGCATTTGGGGAGACTTGAAATCCCCCTGTCACTTAGGCACGGGGAAGGCAAGGGGGTAGCCAGCCAGAATGATACTTTTGTCTTCTCGCCTTTCAAATCCAAATAAATCATGAAGGCCTTCATATCTGCCTTTGAAGAATGCCGTCCCTGGATGACTTGTGGTGGTCTATCAACCTCTCTCACAGCTAACAGCCTATTAAAACCCCTTGAGGAATCTGCAGGTTCCTACAGAGGCAAAAATGTGGCCCAGGTCTGACGGGGTCTCAAGGAAATAAATCCATGGTTAAACCTCCAGAGACGGGCTCCTCCTATTGAGTCTGGATGAATGCAGACACCACACACACCACACCACACACACATGCCAAACCATGTACCACATACACACATATCACACACACATATATACCATACACGCAAACACACACACGCAATGCCTTACTGACCACACACACATACAAGCCTCACAGGTACCACACACACACACACACACACCACTCCACACACACACACACATACAAGCACACCACACATTGCACACAAACATTCCAAACCACACACATACCATACACATACACAGCAAACCACATATGTACCACAGACACACACCATACACATACCACACACACACACCCCCCTCTCACATATGCTCCCCACACACCTCAGACCATACTCACCACACACACCCCACACTCACTGTGCACACCCACACCACATTTTGCTAGGCAGAAAGGGAACACTGTATCATTAATTACTCCCCCATTGTTAGAAAAAAATTTAAATTATGATATTGTTACCTGAGGGCTTGCTAACAGACTTCTTCAGGTCTCCTCCACCTGGCGCAAATCCAAGGCTTCTTTTCTCCCTTCTTTCTTTTGAATTCTGGAATGCAGACAGCAGATTTTTCCATCAGTAAATGAATGTATCTAAAACCCAATTATCGTGCTGTGTCGGGAGAAGGGGCCCTTCGCCATCACCTCACTCCACTTCTAAGCAATGAAACACTGAATCCCTAGGGTATTCACAGATTGCATCTCCCCAGAAGTTTCCAGCATTTAGGGGGGCCTTTTTTCCCTATAAATTTCCAGTCACATTCATTTTCAAGGGATTGTTTAAAACCTGTGGTGGGATTTCACATCTTTTATTCCATAGGTTTTCACATTTTCAGAGGAACATGGGGAAAATTTACAGCTTTTTTTCTTTCTCTGTGGCTCAGCTGGTAAAGAATCTGCCTGCAATGCGGGAGACCTGGGTTCATTCCCTGGGTTGGGAAGATCCCCTGGAGATGGGAAAGGCTATCCATTCCAATATTCTGGCCTGGAGAATTCCAAGGACTGTATAGTCCATGAGGGTCGCAAAGAGTCCACACAACTGAGCGACTTTCACTTTCATTTTCTTTCCTCTCATATACACCAGAGTTAACCAGTATAACAAATAACTTCTAGGTCTCAGAAGTTTAACAAATAAAAATTAGCATTTTGTGTCTCTTGTCCAGTGAGGTCAATGGGAGGGGGTACCTTGCTCTGAGCCAGGGGTTGGAAAACTACAATCAGCCTGACACCTATCTTCATAAATACAGTTTGACTGGAATACAGCCTCACCCATTCATTGGCATGGTGTCTAAACAGTCAGCCGACCCTTGCTCTAGGCAGGCATTCAGGGACGCTGTCTTCTTATGTCTCCCCGCGTCTCTGAGTTCTGGAAGTCTCTCCATTCTTCAGGCAGGTAGAGATTTTGGGGGAGGTTTTTTTTTTTTTTTTTTTTTTTTTTAGGGTTAGGAGTGGAAGTCCTGTCTAACACTCCCACTTGTATTTATTGGCCAAAGCTCATGGCTACATGTGATCTCTCAGGGATGCCAGAGAAGAGTATTACCCTTGTGTCCAGATAGAAGGAGAAGCAGGATCTGTGAGCGCCTAGTTTCTGCTTCCCGTCTCCCTTGGCTTCAGCACCTACATCTAGGCATCAGGATCCCCATAGTTTCTATCACCCTAATAGCTCTAAAGCCTTCCCTCCTCTCTCAGCACGTCGACACTGCCCTGGCTCAGGTTCGGGGATTTCCTCTTCTGTTTTTGGAACTGCAGTCTCTGCCGTCACAGTTCCAGTCTCCATCTCTCTTTTTCCCCGAGAGGTCAAGCTTGTCAGCCCATGTCTTTGTTTTCTGAAAACAACTTTAAAGTCTCCTGTGTGTCTATCACACAATTGCCAGGACTTAGGGAGAGGCAGTCTCGTTCCTCCAAACCTGACGAAGCCCCGATTCAGCTTGATGTCTTGTCTTGCATGATCCCAGAGCTTTCTTCTCTACAGAATGCTCTATCTTCTTTTCACTCTTTGGCCTGTAGCCACTTTGTGGCTTCTTCTCACATTGCTCCCTCTGCCTGGAAAATGTTCATCTCCCCAAATCTCAGCCATCTGACCCATTTCAACATGTCCAGATATAACTCAGACCTTCATCCACCTACTAAAGACCTCACAGGAAGCAGGAGCTGGGTCATTTTTATTCATTTGTTGTACCCATAGAGCTAGCACACTTCCTACACACACACACACACACACACACACACAGTCGCTCAGTTGTGTCCGACTCTTTGTGACCCCATGGACTGTAGCCCACCAGGCTCCTCTATTCATGGAATTCTCCAGGCAAGAATACTGGAGTGGGTTACCATTCCCTTCTCCAGGGGATCTTCCCTACCCAGAGATCAAACCCTGCAGTGCAGGTCTCTTGCACTGCAAGCAGATTCTTTACCATCTGAACCACTAGTGAAACCCCAGCACACTTCCTAACATGTGGTAATGACTAACATTGTTTTAAAGGAATGAATGAGTGAATACCCAGTGGATTATGTGTGCTTGTATACCCAGTGACCTGGATCTGTTTTCCCTCTGAAGTCTCATAACTGTACCTTTTTAAAGTAACTTATCACTCTTGTATTTAGCATGAGCTACACATGTGTATTTGGTATCACCTTTCCTGGACTGCACACTTCTCATGGATAAGAATCACTGCCAGCATCACAGCATCTATCACATGGTAGGTGCTGAATGAACGTGAGATAAATAGGTGAACCAAGGGAGCTGAGCTCTTTCTTGGAGATTCTGATCCATACACATTCTCTAAGCCTCATATTACTACTTCCTTCAGGTGAGAATGGAGAGTGACGATATTAATCTTAGAATGAGAAATGTCTTTCTCTCTTAAAAAGGGTTTGAAAGGCTTTAAATCAAGAGCCAAGAAGATTCAAGGTTAAGTAACAGCTTAAATTCTTGAGCAGTGTAGCTCTTCCTGATTTTTTTGTGCAGAGACAGGAATTAAGAGCCTAATACCAGGATGAATAACTTTGGACTTAGTTGTGATATGAAGAGACAAGGGGGAAAAAAAAGAGGGGAGACTGGACTCTGAATAGGAAATTGTTGGAATGTTATATCAAGTATCACACTGTGTTCAACTGAGTGGAAACAACTAGCCCTGAATCATTTTTCCTATCCATGCAATGGGTATCGCTTCATTAATCAAAGCTTAGCATTAGTGTAAAGAGGGTGGGTATGATCGCAAAGCCTCATTATGCGATCGATTCAGATTTGAAATGCTAAGAAGCAATGCATTGAAACCACAGGCTTTTCAACTCTGGAAACATAAATAGATTACAAATAGTCAGGCATCTCTTCCTATAGTTTTAATAATTTTTTATTTTATATTAGAGTATAGTTGATTAACAATGTTGTGTTAATTTCAGATGTACAACGAAGTGATTCAGCTATATACGAATATGTATCTATTCCTTTTCAAATTCTTTTCCCACTTAGGTTATTACAGAATATTAAGCAGAGTTCTCTGTGCTATACAGTAGATCCTTTCCTTGGTTGTCTATTTTAAATATCACAGTGTGTATATGCCAATCTCAAACTCCCACTCTATCCCTTCTCTCCCCCCACCTCCTCCCGGGTACGCATGTTTATTCTCTACATCTATGATTCAATTTCTGTTTTGTGAATAGGTTCACTTGTATCATTTTTCTAGAATCCTCATATAAGTGATATCGCATGATATTTGTCTTTCTCTGATTTGTTTCATTTAATATGATAATCTCCAGGTCCGCTTATGTTGCTGCAAATGGCATTATTTTATTCTTTTTTATAGCTGAGTATTATTCGGTTATATATAAGTGCCATATCTTCTTTACCCATTCATTTGTCGATGGACATTTAGGTTGCTTACATGTCTTGGGTATAGTAAGCAGTGCTGCAATGAACACTGTGGTGAGTGTAACCTTTCAAACCATGTTTTTCCTCAGATACATGCTCGGGAGAGGGGTTGATGGATTATATGATAGCTCTGTTTCTAGTTTTTTAAGGAACTTCCATACTGTTGGGCTTCCCTGGTGGCACAGAGGGCAAAGCGTCTGCCTGCAATGCGGGAGACCCGGGTTCTATCCCCGGGTCGAGAAGATTCCCTGGAGAAGGAAATGGCAACCCACTCCTGGCAAATTACATGTCTGGAATTATTGCCTGGAAAATTCCATGGACGGAGGAGCCTGGAAAGCTACAGTCCATGGAATCGCAAAGAGTCGCACATGACTGAGCATCTTCACTTCTTCATACTGTTCTCCGTAGTAGATGCACCAATTTACATTCCCACCAATGGTGTAGGAGGTTCCCTTTTTGCCACACCTTCTCCAGCATTTACTATTTTTAGATTTTTTTGACGATGGCCATTCTGATTCCTATAAGGAGACATCTCACTGAAATTTTGATTTGCATTTCTCTAATAATTAGTGATGTTCACAAGTGAATTCTATCAAAAAGTTAGAGAGCAGTTAACACTTATGTTTCTGAAACTGTTCTAAAATTGCAGAGGAAAGACTTCTCTACCTGTGCTTTTTTCGCAGGAGCACTTTGCTGAACAGGCTGGGCATTGCAGAGACAGTGGGTCTCAAATATCCCATGGACTTCTCTGTACTTCCTGTCTCACTCGTTGTTGGATGGGTTTGTTGCGTGAACTCTTCCAGAAGCAGACAACAGGACAGAAATCAGTGTATCCCTGATATCTTCAGATGGGTTTCCCTGGTGCTGCAGAGGGTAAAGAATCTGTCTGCAATGTGGGAAACCTGGGTTCAATCCCTGGGTTGGGAAGATCCCCTGGAGAACGGAATGGCAACCCACTCCTGGAGAATTCCATGGACAGAGAAGCCCAGCTGGCTACAGTCCATGGGATTGCAAAGAGAAGATCCAAAGATTGCAAAGAGTCAGATACGACTGAGCAACTAACGCTTGCAACTTTAGCCTGGTAAATTCCTCATCACACAATTGGTCCATCTGAGCCATGGGGCTGGATAGCCTTTTTCGGTTGCATCTGACTCTTTGTGACCCCACGGACTGTAGTCCACAAGGCATATATGTTCACTTTAGATAAATTGGTAACTGGAAGTGAAGGCAACAGAGAGTGTGGTATTGAGTCAGCTTCCACTGTGGTCACCTGGAGCTTAATGCTACTGCAGAACTCTGAAAATCAGTGTGAAAGGAGCCTCAGAATGACTCAGACAGAGGAGTGAGGAAGCTGGGGTATTTATCTACCACTTCTCCTCCCATCAGTGGCTAGAGCTGCTCTCAGAGATCTGGTTTCATGGCAAAGCAGAGGCTGGCATAGCGAGTGGCATTGAGAATGCAGAGATGATAGGGCACATAGAGAGGGCACTCATGTAGAGAACTATGCACCGGCTTCTACCCGCCTGACCCCAAGAGAAGTGGCATGGCCTGCTTTTACCACCTCTTCTCTCTCTTTGGGCTTCCCCAGCGACTCCATGGTAAAGAATCAGCCTGTAATGAAGGAGACACAGAAGATGTGGGTTCAGGCCCTGGATCAGGAAGATCCCTTGGAGGAGGAAATGGCAACCCACTCCAGTATTTTTGCCTGAAAATCCTATGAACAGATAAGCCTTGTGGGCTACAGTCCATGAGGTCACAAAGAGACAGACACAACCAAAAAAGCCTATCCAGCCACATGGCTCAGATGGACCAATCATATGTTGAGGAATTTACCAGGGTGGGTACCTGAATGACTGTGACAATTGCTTCCATTCTAGATCTTCCCCAGTTGCTAATGAACTTGTAGTGTGAACAGGAATAAAAATCTTGCTTTTAAGCCACTGAGATTTTAGGACTGGTCTGTTATGGCAACTGGCATTAGTTACTCTGGTGAATATGCTAGATATTATTAAAGATTCAGTCTCCAATTAACTCATATTCAGCCATCATTCAGTTCAGTTCAGTCTCTCAGTCATGTCTGACTATTTGTGACCCCATGGACTGAAGCAAACCAGGCCTCCCTGTCCATCACCAACTCCCAGAGCCAATTCAAACTCATGCCCATCACACTGGTGATGTCATCCAACAATCTCATCCTCTGTAGTCCCCTTCTCTTCCTGCTTTCAATATTTCCCAGCATCAGGATATTTTCAAATGAGTCAGTTCTTTGCATCAGGTGGCCAAAGTATTGGAGTTTCGGCTTCAGCATCAGTCCTTCCAATGAATATTTAGGACTTATTTCCCTAAGGATGGACTGGTTGTATCTCCTTGCAGTCCAAAGGACTCTCAAGAGTCTTGTCCAACACCACCGTTCAAAAGCATCAATTCTGTGGTGCTCAGTTTTCTTTGTAGTCCAGTTCTCACATCCATACATGACCACTGGAAAAACCATAGATTTGACTAGATGGACCTGTGTTGGCAAAGTAATGTCTCTGCTTTCTAATATGCTTTCTAAGTTGGTCATAGCTTTGCTTTCAAGGAGCAAGCGTCTTTTAATTTCATGGCTGTAGTCACCATCTGCAGTGATTTTCTGCTGCTGCTGCTAAGTCGCTTCAGTCGTGTCCAACTCTGTGCGACCCCATAGATGGCAGGGAGCCCCCCAGAATAAAGTCTTTCACTGTTTCCACTGTTTCCCCATCTAGCTGCCATGAAGTGATGGAACCTGATGCCATGATCTTAGTTTTCTGAATGTTGAGTTTTAAGCCAGTTTTTTTCACTCTCCTCTTTCACTTTCATCAAGAGGCTCTTTTTTTTTTATTGCTGATTTTTTAATTTTTTTTAAATTTTTTTATTTAGCTCTATTTTTTATTTTTTATTTTATGTTATTTTTATACACTTTTCATATTTAATATGAAAATCTGTCAGTATTTATTTTTTATTATTATTTTTTTTTACTTTACAATATTGTATTGGTTTTGCCATACATCAACATGAATCCGCCATGGGTATACACGTGTTCCCAATCCTGAATCCCATTCCCACCTCCCTCCCCATACCATCCCTCTGGGTCATCCCAGTGCACTAGCCCCAAGCTTCCTGTATCCTGCATCAAATCTGGAGGCTCTTTAGTTCTTCTTTGCTTTCTGCCATAAGGGTGGTATCATCTGCATATCTGAGGTTATTGATATTTCTCCTGGCAGTCTTGATTCCAGTTTGTGCTTCATCCAGCCCAGCATTTCACATGATGTGTACTGCATATAAGGAGAAGGCAATGGCACCCCACTCCAGTACTCTTGCCTGGAAAATCCCATGGACAGAGGAGCCTGGTAGGCGGCAGTCCATGGGGTCGCACAGAGTCGGACATGACTGAGTGACTTCACTTTCACTTTTCACTTTCATGCATTGGAGAAGGAAATGGCACCCCGCTCCAGTGTTCTTGCCTGGAGAATCCCAGGGACGGGGAAGCCTGGTGGGCTGCTGTCTACGGGGTCGCACAGAGTCGGACACGACTGAAGTGACTTAGCAGCAGCAGCATACTGCATATAAGCTAAATAAGCAGGGTGACAATATACAGCCTTCACATACTCCTTTTCATATTTGGAACCAGTCTCTTGTCCCATGTCCAGTTCTAACTGTTGCTTCCTGACCTGCATATAGTTTTCTCAGGAGGTAGGTCAGGTGGTCTGGTATTCCCATCTCTTGAAGAATTTTCCACAGGTTCTTGTGATCCACACAATCAGTCTTTGGCATAGTCAATAAAGCAGAAGTAGATGTTCTTCTGGAACTCTCTTGCTTTTTTGATGATCCAACAGATGTTGACAATTTGATTTCTGGTTCCTCTGCCTTTTCAAAAACCAGCTTGAACATCTGGAAGTTCATCGTTCACATACTGTTGAAGCCTGGCTTGGAGAATTTTGAGCATTACTTTGCTAGTGTGTGAGATGAGTGCAATTGTGCAGTAGTTTGAACATTCTTTGGCATTGCCTTTCTTTGGAATTGGAATAAGAGCTGACCTTTTCCAGTCCTGTGGCCACTGCTGAGTTTTTCAGATTTGCTGGCACATTAAGTGCAGCACTTTCACAGCATCATCTTTTAGGATTTGAAATAGCTCAGCTGGAATTCCACCACCTCCACTAGCTTTGTTCGTAGTGATACTTCCTAAGGCCCACTTGATTCGGCATTCCAGGATGTCTGGCTCTAGGTGAGTGATCACACCATCGTGGTTATCTGGGTCATGAAGATCTTTTTTGTATAGTTCTTCTGTGTATTCTTGCCACCTCTCCTTATTATCTTCTGCTTCTCTTAGGTCCATACCATTTCTGTCCTTTATGCTAATCTTTATGCTAAAGATTTCATGCTAATCTTTGCATGAAATGTTCCCTTGGTATCTCTAATTTTCTTGAAGAGATCTCTAGTCTTTCCCATTCTATTGTTTTCCTCTATTTCTTTGCACTGATCACTGAGGATGGCTTTCTTATCTCTCCTTGCTATTCTTTGGAACTCTGCATTTGAATGGGTATATTTATTTTTTTCTCCTTTGCCTTTCACTTCTCTTCTTTTCTCAGCTATATGTAAGTCCTCGTCAGATAACCGTTTTGCCTTTTTGCATTTCTTTTTCTTGGGGATGGTCTTGATCATTGCCTCCTTAAATTTCTATTAAATATTGGCCATTATTCTAAGGGCTTTCATAATCATTGACTCATTTAGTACTTATAATTTTATAAAATGGGTCTTATTCCATTTTTAAAGGTGAGGAGACTGAGCCTCAGAAATAGTAAATTACCCACATCACACAGCTAGTATGCAGAGAGTGCCAGCCCTATTCATAGTGTCATTAAGGTGATCAGATCAGACCACTGTGAGAGGCCAATTGAACTGTGTCTCAGCTAGGTCACCAAAGCAAACTCCACCTTAAATATATTCATTTCTGCTATCAAATCACTGTGGACAGTGACTGCAGCCATGAAATTGGATGATGCTTGCTCCTTGGGAGAAAAGCTATGACCAACCTAGACAGCATATTGAAAAACAGACATCACTTTGCTGACAAAGGTACGGATAGGCAAAACTATGGTTTTTCCAACAGTTAGGTATGGATGTGAGAGTTGGACCATAAAGAAGGTTGAAGCCAAAGAACTGATGGTTTCAAACTGTGATGCTGGAGAAGATTCTTGAGAGTCATTTGGACAGCAAGGAGATCAAACCAGTCAATCCTAAAAGCATCTACCCTGAATATTTATTGGAAGGACTGATGCTGAAGCTGAAGTGTTCCGATTTTTTGGCCACCTGATGCAAAGAGCTGACCCATTGGAAAAGACCTTGATACTAGGAAAGATTGAGGGCAAGAGAAAGGGGTGACAGAAGATGAGATGATTGGATGGCATCATCGACTCAATGGACATGAATTTGAGAAAATTCTGGAAAGTCTGGCATGTTGCAGTCCATTGGGTCACAAAGAGTCAGACACAACTGATCCACTGAAAAAAACAAGAACTGTGACCAAATGCAAAATCCTCCAGGCTTCCCTGATTGAGGGAAGCCCCTGTCTGTGGAATCCAGAACGTAGAAGCTTCCATGGCAATTTCAACTCTAACATGTGAGAAGTGGCCATCACAGCAAGTAGCATAGTTTATTACCACAATAAGATCCCTCCTTCTAAGCTTTCCCTTCCTCCCCTTCCTTCTTTCTTTTGTGAAAACTGCCAAATGTTTCTTAGTAAAACTGGACAGCACCAATTCTGGGAGATGTATAGAAAAGGCATTTTCCATGTTTCATTTAACTTGATATTTCACTGATTAAAGGCAATGTATTTTACTCCCATGCTTCTCAAATTTGAGAATGCTTGAAAACCTGTTAGAAGAATTGTTAGAACAAAGACTTTTGAATCCTGCATCCACAGATCCTCATTCTGTAGACCTAGGATGGGCACTGAGAATTTACATTTCCAGTAAAGTTCCCAGGAAAAAGATGCCACCACTGCCGGTCCAGGGGCCCACTCTGAGTAGTTAATACATAGGTTTACTGACTTCATTTCTGATAACTCTTAAACTTTACTGAATCCCACAGTCTCACCTTCACTTTGTTTTTCTTTACTGCTTATAAAAGTGTGATCTTTGTGACAATCTTTGATTATCACTTAGAATCGTCTCATCCATTTTCCATTCATACAATTATTTATGGACTGCCTACTCTGTGCCAGGCACTGCTAGGTGCTGAGATTTTCAAATACAGTTTAAAATTCTGTCAGTATCTTCAAGGGGCTCATGATCAAAGGGCCGGAAGGGGATTGAGGGGTGGAGATCAGGACATAGTGACAGCAGTGAAGCCTGGGAGTAGTTTGGGTATCATGGCAGAGGGAGGACCACTTAAAGAAGGTTTTTAAAGTTTCTGTTGCTTCCCTTCTTGCTTCTTTCCTCATTCTCCTCTTGTTCTCTTGTCTTCATCTTCACACTTGACTTGACGTGCTCTGCATGTATCGCCCTTTGATTTTGGGGTGGAGGAATGGATCTCAAATCCTCCAGGCTCCCAAATAAATTCAGAGCATCCACAGTCATTAGCAAGTGCACCATGGCCACCTCCTATTTAATCACTGGAATCCAATACAATGTACAAGTCACTGTGAGAATATATTACGGAGGAGCCCTTGAGGCAGGAATGTTTCTCTCCCTGTCTTGGCAGTCTGAGATGTCCTCCAAGTCTGCAGGAGAAGATGAGTAGAGAGACACTCTGATGTCTTTAGCATCTGAAGGATCTAGGGATCCTGGATATAACTGCCTTCAAAAGCCAAACTACCTGGGTTCTTCAATTTGCCTAGGAATGTTCATTTATTACACTTATTAAAAGAAAAATAGCCAAATAAAACCAAAATTAATTTTAGGTAATGGACAACATTTTTTTTTATTCTCACCAGCAATATTTTTTAGTTATGTTGGCTCCAGCTCAAAGTTTCAAAGGCACAGCTTAGAAAGAGCTCAGTTCTCCAGCTTGCTTCCCCAAACTTCTTCAAGTCTAAAGAAAGGTCTCAAGTTAACTGGTTCTTTAGCACATCACTACTGAATAGGCAGATGTTGGTAAGAAGAGTTCTGGGGGAACAAATTATTTTCTGAAATGGTAAAACAAGAAGAGTGGAGGAAATGACTTATTTTTATTGATCAATTTATTTTTAATTAGCTGATAATTGTTACAGTATTTTGCTGGTTTATGACATACATCCACATGAATCAGCCATAGGTCCACATATGTCCCTTCCCTCATTAAAATGTACACATTACCAGATGCAAGACAGAGAGCCAGTGGGAATTTGCTGTATGAAGCAGGGAGCTCAAACCTGGTGCTCTGTGACAACCTAGAGGGGTGGTATGGAGTAGGAGGTGGGAGGGAGGTTCAGGAGGAAATGACTTTCTTTCAATAAGAACATGCTACATTGATAATTCTTTGCAGTCATTTTGTGGGGTGAAAAACATTTGCCCTCTGAAAACACCTGAAATCTGAAAAGTAGGGATGGAAGCCAAGTAAAACAAACACACTTTCAGTCAATTTTCATTGGCTAGTGCAGTTCTAGAACTTGCCAGGCAACCAAGTCACTTCCTTAAAAAGGCTAAAGTCTTCTAGCTTATCACTCCTTGCCTTGTTCTGTCTCTGGATTTTGGAAATATCTATCTTTGTGGGTGAATCTTCTTGAGATATTCTAACATGGCTGTCTACCAGTTTATTTCCTATAGTTAGCTGTGGGATCCCTGTAGGAAATGAACTGTGCTTAGTTAATTCTATTAATGTGCAAAGTCTGGGAGACAGTGAAGGACAGGGAAGCCTGGTGTGCTGCAGTCCATGGGGTCACAAAGAGTCAGATAAACAACTGATTAAACAATGACATTAATATGCTTGCATATAACTGATGTTCAGTATGCATTTAGTAAATGAAACAGAATGAAGTGGATGGATAGATGGATGAAGGAGTAAGTGAGTGAATGAATACGTGGGTGTATAAATGGGTGAATCGATAGAGGGGGAGTGGGTGGTGGATGGATGGATGGAAACATGAACAGACAGAAGGATGAATGATTGGAAAGACAGAAAGATGGAAAGTTCAATGGATGAGATGCTGGCTTAGTGGATAATAACAAACTAAATGATCAATAAATGAGTGAGCCTAGAATTTTCTACTTATTACTACTCCTGGATGCTTTATCTTCACAAAGTATCTCATATATTGGTGGAAAAGGAAACCGACTACATATTCAACTTAGTGGTAGAAAGAAAAGAATTCAACAATTAAATAAAAACAGATGCTTTACGGAATTTCAACCACTTTTAGAAGACAGATGCATTTTTCAGAAATCTAACTCCCTTTGAACCATAAGTCCACAACTATTCTATTAACAAAATTCAGAAATATTTGTCAAAACGTTGAAGACCAAATCTGCACAAAAGGACTTAACTAGAAAACTACACCTCTCTCTCTCCACCTCTTTTCATGTCTGTGTCTCAATCTCAGTCAGCCCCTCTCCACATCATTCTTTATTGTTTCTATTCCAGTCATCTTTTACAACTTAACTCTGGCCAAAACATCCCCATTCTCCTGTTAGCACTCTTTGGTGGTCCCCCAGTACCTGTAGGACAGAGTCAGCAACGGACATGAGTTTTGAGGCTATGCCACCCAGCCCTCTCTGCTCTTCCATGCTCACTGGACACCAGCTGCCCCAGACCACCTGCCATTCCAGTCATAAGAGACCGAGCAGGAGTAAAGACGATGCCCTCTGGTCCATAGCTCAGACCTGTCATATGAAGCCTGCTTCTTCGTGTGTGGAAATAGTACTTACCTCAGTAAATGTTAACACATTTTAAGCTGGCATATCCTTTCCTCCTGCCTTTTGGGGAAAAGCTAGCTTTGTTGGCTTTGAAGCCTTATCCATGTCTCTAAGGCCTTGCTGCGGGGCGGACTTCAGTGGTGTCTCATCCCCACCCTCTACCTTTATCACTCTATAATGTAAATATGCTGATGTTCAGTCGCTCAGCCGTGTCCAGCTCTTTGCCACCCCATGGACTGAAGCACTCCAAGATTCCCTGTCCATCACCATCTCCTGGAGCTTGCTCAAATCCATGTCCATTGAGTTGGTGATGCCATCCAACCATCTCATCCTCTGTTGCCCTCTTCTCCTTTGCCTTCAGTCTTTCCCAGCATCAGGGTCTTTTCCAATGAGTCAGTTCTTCGCATCAGGTGGCCAAAGTATTGGAGCTTCAGCTTCAGCATCAGTCCTTCCAGTGAATATTCAGGATTGATATACTTTAAGATTGACTGGTTTGATCTCCAAGGGACTCTCAAGATTTCCTTCCACAATTCAAAGGCATTGGTTCTTCAGCACTCAGCTTTTATTTTTTTATGGTCCAAATCCATATACATAATGGGACACATTATGGTCACATCCGTACATAATGTAAATAAGCTCCCCTGCAATTTCTCGGTCCTCGGCAAATAACAGTGAAAGCTAATGTTTAGTGAGTACCTAGTATGTGCCACTTTTAATAGATTAGGTTTATTAGTTTACTTAATAGTCACAACAGCCTATGATGCAAATATAACATTATTGCCATTTCAAAGATGAGGAAAATGAGAGGCAGAGAAGGTATGTAACCACTGTGTGCTCCGTGAGAGCAGATACATGCCTTTTCTCTATAGTGCTTGGCACATAGTAGGTGTTTATAAGTATTGATTAAACAAGTGTCAGATAATTTGATCTCCAAAGAAGTGTCAGATAATTTGAGCTGAGGCTGAAGAATGAAGGAGCAACCATCTTTTCATGTCATTTTCTGTGTGATATTAAACTGGCTTCTGCAAATTCCCATTTATTAAATTTCTCATATTTTTCACTTATGATTCAGTCCCTCAGGACTTTTACAATATTTTTAAGCTGAAAATATGACATTGTTTTCTCATATGGCAATCCAGGGTTTCCTTTAAGATTGTATTTAATAATCAGGCTGCAATATATGTCCCCTAAAAGGTCTTCACCAGGTGAAACTTTGTTCTAAAGAGAAACTGACATCCTGGTTTAACTGTTTGGAGGAGCAGTTATAACACCAGCCCCACTGTGCATTTCTCCTTATTTGTGTGTGCGCCTTATTCAATTTACGATATGCTTCGTGTTTGGAAACTGAGTCTGGTCTGAATTTTATACCCCTGCAGTCAGCAGAACACCGAGCAGAGAGTAGATGCTCAATAAATTATCAAAATGGCACTCTGCTGCAACCAAATAGCTTGGAATTTCATCTGCAAGATGGGTATGATAAGAGCAACTTCAGGAGACTCTGGAGAAATGAACAAGGGAAGCTGTGGGTGGGGCCGTGTGCCTCAGGATAGATGCATTGGTAGAAAGTCTTCTGTGAAAAGTGGTGTTTGTGAACACCACTAGAATGAGCTCTAGAATAAATCAATTTCAAAGTCTGAGATTCTAACCCAGTTTGAGGTCTGACCTCAGACTTTATCCTTTAAGTTTCAATGCCCTTATTGTAAAATATGAATAATAATAGAACTTGCTATATATTTATCAAATAAAGACACAAGTCTCCTGTGAAATCTGCATTTGAGATATACAGCAAATTTTTTTTAAGAAAACTATGTCCCAGGCGATATTCAGAACTAATAAAAGATATATCTTTTAACTGAAGTTCAAATTTAATTGGCTTCCTGAATTTTCTGCCAACTAGATAAAATAATATGTGTAATCCGCTTGCATGGGATAGATACTCAATAACATTCACCATTATTTTATACTGTGTGTTCAATAAATAGTAATTCCCAGCCTGTCTTCCCCCTTTTAAAAGAATCAGCTCTACTCCCATCCCTGCCTCCCTGCCATCCTCCACCTCATTCTCTGCTTCTTAACATACATTGAGTTGTCAGGAGGGGTCTTGGATATAAAAAGGGAGCAAACAGCTGCCATAGAAAGAAGTTGCTGTCAGTTCAAATGAATGCTGAGCTAATAGGCCTATTAATAATGAGCTTTATTATAGGAGGCCACTTACGTTAATAATTCTCTGTATTTAGTATTTGACGCTGTGACATTTATACTGAGCTGAATGGTGGCTCTGTGTGTGTGTGTGTGTGGTGGTGTGGTGTGTGTGTGTGTTTAAAGCCATTTAGCTCACTTTTACTTTGAATACAGCTGCAACATTGGGACACAGAAAATGTTTTATTTAAACACACACACACACATACACACAACTCATCTGACTCTACTTCTCATAGGTATCTCTCAGCTTGAATGCATCAGAGACACTGCCAAGAGATGAACAAATGGGAATCAGCCCTTACCCCTCTCGCCCTGGGATTGTCAGTCCAATCCCCCACCCCTTGCCCTCACAGCCCAGAGAAGCTGAGGGCAGATTTAATCTGATTTGCATACTGTGACTTCTCACAACAGTAGCTGGAATTGTGACAGGGTCTAATTAGCATTTCCACCCCCTCTCTTTGCCTCTTTTATATTTGACGACAGTGCCTGAGCAGTAGGGGAAGTTTAACTAAACCCAGATTAAGAAGTCATGCTCTGGTTCTGGAAGTTAGAAAAATCAACATTCCCAGCGGGTGGTGCTTGACAAGGAAGGTGTTTGGGCAGAGGGAATATTTATTTCTATGGCGGTGACTTTAGCTCTAGTTCAGGCATTTGTGTGTAAGAGCACCCATTGGAGGAAGATAAAAGCAGAGCTGAATTTCCCCAAGAGTTCCTCAATCTAGCACGTCAAAAGTAGAACCCGTCCTTATATATATCCTGCCTTGAATCCAGTGCCATGGAATTTCTCAAATGGGCTAAGCAGCTTATCACAAACCATATAGCCAGAAATTGTTCAAGTCCAGATTCAAGGTCTAGGCTTTCCCGGTGACACAGTGGTAAAGAATCCACTTGTCAATGCAGGAGATACAAGAGAGACAAGGGTTCAATTCCTGAGTGAGGAAGATCCCCTGGAGTAAGGAATGGCAACCCACTCCAATATTCTTGCCTGGAAAATTCCACGAGCAGAGGAGCTTGTCTGGCTACAGTCCATGGGCTCACAAAGAGCTGAACATGACTGAGCGACTGAGCGTGCACACACACACACTCACACACAGGTTCAAACCCCACCAGGCAGGGTCCACTACCATCTGTTGTCTTAGAACTCGGATATTACACCAGAGATCCTGCCATCATATGTATGCCTGATCCAGATCGGGCCAGGAGCGCCTCCCATCTCCTGGTGACTCACAGAACCATCCACAGGCTAGGGGTTCTGCTGACCATCTCTCCAGAGCTTGTGAAAAATGCAGAATCTCAGGCTGAATTAGAAGCTACATTTTAACCAGATCCCTCGTGATCCATCTCTATCAAATTTTGAGAAGCCCTGTCTTAGAGCTTTCTTGGGCAAACAACAAGCTTCTCCTTGAATTTGTCATATGACTTGCAACTCACCTTCTCAGAGAGCACTCTGTCCCCTTGCCGGGCACATCTCACACCTCACCTCGGCAGGGCCAGCATTTGGGAATCAATACAGAATTCCTCTCACAAGGCCAGGCTCTCAATCCCAAGCAGTTTTTCTCCAGAGGATGTCGCTGTGCCCACCCCTCCCACCCCCAACCAGCCCTTCCCTGCTCACAGGAGCACAATTAGCAGGTGAATTTTGAGGCCACTGGTGCATGCACAAAGTACCTGGCAATTACCAAAAAAGAGAGCAGATATTCAAACTAGACTGCTCATAGAAGATCAAGCTAGATGAATATTCTTAATAAGTGTTTAAAACATCTTAAGAGTTTCCGGAGCTATTTTGCCGCTCAAGGGTTTTCAATAAGATGCTCTGATGATGGAAGAACCACTTTTATCAAATATTAAGCTACTGTAAATTTACTGTAATTGAATAATTTGCCTCTTAGCTTTGGTTCACTAAGACTGAAGCGAGGTTTTCATCCTTATGTGATTGCTCCACAGTCTGTTTCAATATATGTCATGTCAAGCAAGGCTCATCTACAGCACCATTTGAGTTTTAGTAATTTCAAAGCCAAGGGACCCTGTAAATGGTCTGGATGATTGACCATAAAGTATGTACATATTTAGTTATATTAAATTGTGATTAGGGTTTCAACTTCCATATTTAAACTCTGAGTAGTTTGCAGAGCCTTTATGACTTTTATGGAAGTGCTAATGTGGATTCCGCAGGGCTTTTTATAGGAATTGAAGCAGAGGCAGACCTTTTGTCCAGGTTACATAAATATTATGGAGATGGAGTAATAGAAAAAAAGAGCCCAACCATCAGTTGGAAATAGATAAAATTAATACCCACATCTATAAATTATGTCTTAAGAGATGAGGAGGCAAAAACCATCTGGAGCTTTGAAAAGGATCATCTGAATATGTCCCTAACTCTTCTCTTATATTGGTTTAGTGATTTTAGCAAATGACTTTCTAAGTCTCAGTTGACTCATCTGTAAAATGAACATCGTGTTGCACTGAGTAGGTCATTGAGGGGGGCGTGAAGTGTCTGTGAAACGTCTTGGTGACACAAACAAATGTTTCTCAAAGCATCACACTTGGACCCCCTGTCTTGAAAACATCCCTGAAGCTTGTTAAAATGCTGATGCCTGGTCATCACATCTGCTCTGCTAAAGGAGTAATTTTGGAGATAGGACTCAAAAGCCCTCATTTTTTTCCAATATATTAGGTAATTTTCATATACACTAAAGCACATGAAATCCATTTCTAAATATGTTTCTTATTGTATCAGAATAGTGGAGGAAGGTGGTTCACTTTTTCTTTCAATTCCCTCTTTCTGTGCATGTGTGCTCAGCCACTCAGTTGTGTCCTATTCTCTGCTACCCCACAGACCATAACCTACCAGTCTCCTCTGTTCATGGAATTTTTCAGGCAAGAGTACTGGAGACAATAGACATGTCTTCCTCCAAAAATTGAACCTGTGTCTCCTGCATCTCCTGCACTGACAGGTGGATTCTGTACCACTGAGCCACCTGGGAATCCCATCTCTTTTTATACACATTCTAAAACTCAGGTCTATTAGAGCAGTTAGCTCCATATACCTGTATATGAAAAGTGAAGAATCTCATAACCGCTATATGCATCCCTGACGGAAGAGATGAATCCAATAATAGAACAGCAGGAATTAGGACTTTCGTTGTTCAGTTGATAAGTTGTGTCTAATCCTTTGCGACCCCATGAACTGTAGCACACCAGGCTCCTCTGTCCTCCACTATCTCCCAGAGTTTGCTCAAATGATAAACCTATATAGCATATTAAAAAGCAGAGACACACTTTGCCTACAAAGTTCCATATACTTAAAGTAATGGTTTTTCCAGTAGTCATGTATGGATGTGAGAGCTAGACCATAAATAAGGCTGAGTACTGAAGAATTGATGCTCGGTGGTGTTGGAGGAGACTCTTGAGAGTCCCTTGGACTGCAAGGAGATCAAACCAGTCAATCCTAAAGGAAAGTAACTCTGAATATTCATTGGAAGGGCTGATGCTGAAGCTTGCATCACCAACTCAATGGACATGAGTGTGAGCAAGCTCCAGGAAATAGTGAAGGATAACAGCCCACAGGATTGCAAAGAGGTGGACATGACTGAGTGACTGAACAACTGAGTTGTGATGCCATCTAACCATCTCATCCTCTGCCTTCAAGTTTTCTCAGCAGCAGGCTCTTTTCCAGTGAATCAGCTCTTCACATCAGGTGCCCACAGTCCTGGAGCTTCAGTTTCAGCATCAGTCCTTCCAATGAGTATGCAGGGTTAATTTCCTTTAGAACTGACTTTTTGATCTTGCAGTGCAAGGGACTCTCAAGAGTCTTCTTCAACACCGCAATTCAAAAGCTTCAATTCTTTGGCACTCTTTACGGTCCAACTCTCACATCTGTACGTGACTACTGGAAAAACCACAGCTTTGCCTTATTACATGGACCTTTGTTGGCAAAGCGATATCTCCGCTTTCTAATATGCTGTCTAGGTTTGTCATAGCTTTCCTTCCAAGGAGCAAGTGTCTTAAACCTAAATTATTTCCACTATGTCTAAGATGGGGTTTCCCTTGTTAACTCTAACTTCTATTCATCCTTCAAAATCCAAGCTAAAATCATCTCTGCTCTGAAACATGTTCAGACCCATGACCTGACAGCAAAGGACCATTGCCTCCTAACAGAGCAGACAACGGCCATAACGGAGGTGGTGGGGAGAACTCCCATATGACCTGAAAGCTTCCTGTCCTCTGAAATCCCTGCTTTGTGAGCGTGGGTGGGGCCAGTGATGGTGATCAGATGTTCCCTTGATCAGATTACACTATACAAGTAAAGAGGCAGATTCTACTGCTGGTTGACATCTTGATTTTCACCTGCTGAGTGTCTGAGCATCGGACCCAGCTAACCTATGTCCAAAATCTTCACCCACAGAAGGTGTGAGATTACATATTTGAGCCATATGTTAAGCCACTAAATATTTGATGATTGCCTATGCAGCAGTACAACAAAGGAGATAAATAGTGAAAATACAGAGGAGAGACTGTAGAGATTTCTGGAATCCTAGACCTCTGATCATGAAAGCTTTTTATAGAAAAATGTGTTGTCTCTACCTAGGGAACCAGTGGTTGGTAGGACATCAGCCTAGTTCAGACTCTACCCACTTCAAACCATCAGAGACTGTAGGGCATAACACGAGTGGCACAGCTCAGGAATAATTTTTCAATCATCTATGTGCTATCACAACATTTCTGACTGGGACTGGAGTGGGAAGGATGCTGCAAACAACCAGCCATGTCAATGTGCCTTGAAATCCATCATTCTTTACCACCAATGGCTCAGTGGTAAAGAATCCACCTGCCAATGCAGGAGATGTGGGTTTGATCCCTGGGTCAGGGAGACCCTCTGGAGAAGGAAATGGCAACCTGCTCCAGTATTCTTGCCTGGAAAATCCCATGGATGGAGGAGTCTGGTGGGTTACAGTCTATGGGGTTGCAAAAGAGTTGGACAGAACTTAGCAACTAAGCAACAACAGCAACAAGCTCCTTTAGAATTAAAGTTCCTCAGTACTTTTCATCCATCAGCTACCGATGAAAGTGTCTGGCTCCAGCAAGAGCTTGTGCCTGGGTGCTCTGTGAAAACACAGTTTTTGTAGTTTGTCATAAAATTGCTTCCTCTCCATCATCTATTCTCTTTCATCCAACGAGCTCCTAGTGTTTTATTCATAAATATAATTATCCTCATTTTATAGATGAGGAAACTGGGTCATAGAAACGTGAACACTGTGAATTAATCATAACAACAGAAGCAAGATTTGCCTCAAATTGCAAGTGACTAAGTCTCCCTTTTCTATTACCATTACGTATATGTAGGAGTCACATACGTGCATACATACACATCGTCATGTGCATATCCATACAGTTCTATTTTGCACAAGTAACTTCCAAACTCTTGTTTACCATGCCAGGTTTTCCCCAGTACAATATTTCTATCCCACTGCATCCAGCCAGGAACATTCACAGTGATTTAACTCCAAGTAAAATTCAGATGTGCTTTTATATCTGTGTGGGCACAGGCACAAAATCTGAGACTGCCTGTGGCCCACACTGGCAACTTGGTCCTACATCATTCCACCTTAGAGACAAAATGTTTAAAAAAAAAATCATGACTCCTCTATAAATACCAACATTGTGGAGCTGAAAGCAATGGGCGATGTGCTTTGTTAGAATGTTGCCTGAAATGTTAGCTGGTGCTTTTCAGTGGAGCCATGAATATGAAGAAAGACAACCAGCTCTGCCTTGGACCCACTGAGCCCTTGCTGTAGTCTGAGTTCATCAGTCATGGCTTCATCATTGGAGATTTGAAAAGTCTAGGCATTTTCTCCAGCCCAAGCCAAAGCAATGAGACTGGAGGTCTGGGTACAGACTGAATCCTCTTCAAGAAACACAGAGCCCACTCTAGGGAACTGAAGAGCATGCGTCCTCTGCTCCCTACCTGTCTTATCTTCAGTGAACGGTCAATATTGTCCCTTAAAAATTTTTCTAAACCCAATGATAATTACCTTATTCTTTGTCAATTCATTTGAGATGTTAGACTGTGTCAAATAAAGTGGCCTCTGAAACTGATTTGGGAGTCTCCCCTTGGTACGTGGACTAGTTCCTGGCTAACAGTAGATGCTCAGGAAATGGTCATTGCACTAAACTGAGAAAGTTGTATTTATTGTTATCAAAATTCTGTCCCCCGTTCAATCCCCATTCCCTCTATGATAATTCACAACCTTGTTATCTCCTGCCCACTTGAATGGCTGTCTTGCTTATCTTCCATTGCCTGTATATGCGCCCATTGAAACTTGAATAATAATTCCAAAGCCTAAATCTAACCATCCTATTTCTCTGTTTAGAACTCTTCAACGCTGACCCCCTCCCCCACCAAGAGATAAAGAACAGAGTTCAAGCTCCTGAACATGCAGACAAGGCCCCTGACCTGCCCCTGGCCACTTTTTTTTTTTTTGCTAGATCTCTCCCCCCACCCCATCTTATTCATCATCATCCCAGGACTGCTCATAGCTTCATCATAATGTCACATCTAGATGCATTTTGCCTTTGCTTCTGTCATTGATTCTCTCCATCTTCTCCTCTTGGTATCTCCCAAAATTTCTACCCTGCCACTTACTTTCTCATTAACTGAAAAATCCTGTTAGCTGTTAAGAATCAGCTTGGAGCTCTGCTAGGAAATGCTGTTCATCTCTTCTAAATATGGGTTCTGCTGTATGCTCTCTTGTACCTAACTTCATAACGACGCTTGCCCTTTTATCTGTATCCTTGTCTGCTTTCCCACATTAGAATGTAAGACCTGGTGAGCAGGGACTAAATCATATGCATCTGGGTATGCCCAGGGTCCAGCATTGGGATTCATGCACAGTAGACGCTCAATAAAGCATCTTGAAAAAATGAACAGGTGCCAGAAATAACTGATCCATGGATGAGTGGATAATGTCAGCAAAGTTCTGTTCTGAGTGCTTCCCTTCCTGTGCTTCAAAGGGTTAATTGCCTCTTACCTGGAGTTCTGAGTGAATTCCACTCTCTGGTGTCAAACTCCATTTCCACTCACCTCACCCTTGCTCTGATGACATGAAACTGGACAAATAGGAAAAAGCACCCATGGCACAATTTCTGCTGATGAATATTTCAGCAGGTGCCTCTTGGCTAAAAGTCAAGATGAAAGCCTGGCTCCAGGCAAATTAAGATGGGGAAGAAAGACTTGTAAGTACATAAGGCTTTGGAGAAATGCCCCGATGCTGAGCTGGAGACAGGAGCTCTGCAATTGAAAGCGAGGAGATCACAGCCTGGGTACTCTCCAAGTCTCCTTCTGGGCTTGGGAAGGGGGCGGGGGACACGCTGCTCTCAAACTTAGATCACAAGCTGTTCCCAGGACACTTAGTCCTGGCAGGATATGACTGAGAGCCAAGGCTGCCCTCTCACCTATGGATTTTTAGCCCCCGGTAGAGCTTGTCTTCCTGGGTACAAGGCAGGCCTGAGTGATCTGTCCCCGGATCCTGTTCCAACATGACTTCCATGTTCTTGGGTGTTTTTTTGTTGTTGTTGCTGCTGTTGTTGTTATTTTTAAAGAAGAGCTGGGCTGAAGCAAGCCAGACCGGGACCATCTTTGAGTTGTTGTTGGTTCAGTTGTTCAGTCGTGTCGGACTCTTTGGAACCATCTGAGTACACACTGCTTTCTCACATCCCCAGGTGATTCAATGGGAAAAGAATCTCTGGCTTCTGAGTCCAGCAGGCTTCCCTCTATTTGTTGCAACACAATGACTTGTTGGGATAGGAAAAATTCTACAGATACTTTTTACTGAATCCACATGAAACTATATGAGTTTCTTAAACACCTTGAAGTTGGATGGACAGAAAAATGGAGTCAGGGAAAAAAAAAAAAGGAGGCTAATTGAACTAGACAAGGAAAGTCACTAACAGGAGACTGGGCAAGTTCCAGGAAGTGGGGAAGACAAGAGAGGACTGGGAGTTAGGAACTCTGGTTCTGAACTTGACTCTGGCCCTGACCTTACACAGTGACTACCCGTTTCTGGTAGGGTGTCACTTTTCTCAACTGCAGAAGGAAAAGCATTGTCTGAGATGTTACAAGATGCCTTAAAGTTGTACTTAGTTGTGAATCGATCTATTGGTTTTTATAAGACCTCTGGCTCAGAAATGACAATAGCCAAACCAGGAGCCCTCTAAGCAAGGTCTATATTTCAGATGTGACTGGGATGTAGGAAAGGCTTCACAGGGTGGTTTGCCTTCTGTCAGCTGCACTACAGACGTGGGAACTCATAGGGAACTCAAAAGGAGTCTGATTGAATCAAAGAAATAAATCTTAATGTTGAAGATTCAGCCTGTGGTTGGTGGGAACTTGTACATAGGGAATGAAGGTCATAAGTAGAGGCCCCTAAGCCACTAAGGCAGGGACCTATCTGCAAAGTTTATCAGGAGTGCTGGCAGAGCACGGAGCACAGAACTGAGAAGAAGGAGAGATGGGGCTTTGGAGCATTCACAACAAGGACCCACGGATATCTCTGAAGCTGGAGCATGTGTGCTCAGTCACTCAGTCTCGCTCAGTCATGTCCAGCTCTTTGTGTGGACTGTAGCCCACCAGGCTTCTCTGTTCATGGAGTTTTTCAGGCAAGAATACTGGAGTGGGTTGCCATTTCCTTCTTCAGGGGATCTTCCCAACCCAGGGATCGACCCTGTGTCTCCTACATTGGCAGGCACCTTCTTTACTACTGCTCCACCTGGGAAGCCCTATTTCTGAAGCTGGAGAGACCCCTCCAAATCCCCCAAACTGGGGCATGGGAGTGGCTAGTTGCACCCCATGCATTGATCAGTTAATGTTTGGGTTGCCTTCAGGAGGACCCGATTTCTCAGGCCAGCTGTCCACAAAGATCTATCAGTTGCCCATTTTTGCAGAAAATGGGGAAATAAGTCCCTCAATTCTGCCTGGGTAATCAGGGTGGCAGAGCAGAGTGTCCACACGGTAACAGCTCAGCGAGCAAGTAGCTGATCACCCTTAGGGCAGAGGAATTTTCCTAATTTAAATTGCTTACCAAATAAGATTATCTATACCATTTTGATGATTTTTATTTCCAAACAGAAACAGAGACACAGACATCGAGAACAAATGTATGGATACCAAGGGGCTAAAGGGGAGGTGGGATGAACTGGGAGATTGGGATTGACGTATATAAACTGGTAATACTATGTATAAAATAGATAATTGATGAGAACCTACTATATAGCTCTACTAAGTGTTCTGTAGTGACCTAAATGAAAAGGAAATTCAAAAAAGAGGGGATATACATATATGTATAGCTGGTTCACTTTGCTGTGCAGCAGAAACTGACACAGCATTGTAAAGCAAGTATACGCCAATACATGTAATTAAAATAAATAAATTGCTTACCAATCACAGGGGAGTTTGTTAAATAGCCATCTCCCTGGCCTCAGTCTGAATCAGTTAAGACAAAATCTGAGAGTGTGATCACGTACATACTTTTACAGCATCCCGGTGATTCTGTTGTTAGCTGTGGTGAGACGTAATGGTATTTGGGGTAAAATGGAAAGAGCTGGAGATATGGCATCAAATTTTGAGTTCCAAAAATGGCTCCACTCCTTGCAAATCAAAAGAGACTACACTGATCACACTTCTCTCAGCCTTATTGCCTTTATCTAGAGAAAAAGAATGAAAGAGCAGAGAACTATTGTGGAGTCAATAATATTATTTTATTCAAGAATTTTATGGAATTCTACACTAATATTAGATATTTCCCCTGAGTTCAGTGGTTATAAACATGCATCTGAGAAACAGTGCCAGTCTGTGATGCAGTTTTCTCCAGTCTAAAGAAAAATAATAAATTTTTTACAGAGTTTTATCTAAAGACTAAATCAATTTAAGGTTCTTTATACCTGGCACATATTAATTGCTCATTTAATGCTAATTACAGCTACTTCTAAAACAAACAAACAAAATTTTCAGTGGAGAAGTATTTTTAAGGATCATCCCACCTTGATTGTTCCTCTAAGATACAATGATTACTTTTTAAATAAGACAGAGCAGCTTATTATTTTAATAACATTCCTCCTCTTTTATCCCAATCCGTGTGAGTAGATGCGTCGGAAAATGTCTTGAGTGAGCCATTTTGACTGGTATTTGCTCTAATGTTCGGCCACGTTCTTGTTTTCCTTTTGTTGAAAGCTCATTTCCCCTCTCCTGGAGCCGCTGTGAGTGTCCCCAGTCACAACGGTCACAGTGGATGTGAACAATGTAACGCTCTCGGCTTTCTCTCTCCACCACACGGTCTTTCCATCTCTAACTGCCTCTCCTGTCTTTCCTCTTTGCCTTCTCATCATCCTCCAGTAACTGTTTTCCTTCCTATTCCTCTTCCTTTAGTCTCCCCTTCCAATTATTCTTACACTTATTCTTACACTAAAAAATTACCAAAAAAAACAAAGAAATAAAAAAAAAGACACATTCTATACACAGGCGTGGGGAAATCTGTGTAGAGCTGAGGGTCAAGGTATTATTTTAATTGTGTCCATTTTTAAATTGATTGATTCAAGTAATACATAGGACTCACTGGAATCCATCTTAAAGAGATGGGGATACCAGACCACCTTACCCGCCTCCTGAGACATTTCTATGCAGATCAAGAAGCAACAGTTAGAACTGGACTTGGAAGAACCAATTGGTTCAAAACCAGGAAAGGAATATGTCAAGGCTGTATATTGTCACCCTGATTACTTAACTTGTATGCTGAGTACATCATGTGAAATGCCAGGCTAGATGAAGCACAAGCTGGAATCAAAATTGCTGGGAGAAATATCAATAACCTCAGATATACAGATGACACCACCCTTATGGCAGAAAATGAAAAACTAAAGAGCCTCTTGATGAAAAGGAAAGAGGAGAGTGAAAAAGTTGGCTTAAAACTCAACATTCAGAAAACTAAGATCATGGCATCCAGTCCCATCACTTTATGGCAAATAGATGGGGAAACGATGGAAACAGTGAGAGACTTCATTTTGGGGGGCTCCAAAATGACTACAGATGGTGACTGCAGCCATGAAATTAAAAGACGCTTGCTCCTTGGAGGAAAAGCTATCACAAACCTAGACAGCATATTAAAAAGCAGAGACATTACTTTGACAACAAAGGTCCATCTAGTCAAAGCTATGGTTTTTCCAGTAGTCATGTATGGATGTGAGAGTTGGACCATAAAGAAAGGTGAGCACTGAAGAAATGACGCTTTTGAACTGTGGTGTTGGAGAAGACTCTTGAGAGTCCCTTGGACTGCAAGGAGATCCAACCAGTCCATCCTAAAGGAAATCTGGCCTGAATATTCATTGGAAGGACTGATGCTGAAGCTGAAACTCCAGTACTTTGGCCACCCAATGTGAAGAACTGACTCTTTGGAAAAGACCCTGATGCTGGAAAAGACCCTGATACTGGGAAAGACTGAAGGCAGGATGAGAAGGGGACAACAGAGGATGAGATGGTTGGATGGCATCACCGATTTGATGGATGTGAGTTTGTGCAAGCTTCAGGAGTAGGTGATGGACAGGGAAGCCTGGCATGCTGCAGTCCATGGGGTTGCAAAGAGTCGGACACGACTGAGCGACTGAACTGAATTGAACACCAGCTGAGTCAATCATTAGGCTCACAACAGGAGAGTTAAGCCAGGTTGGAAACACAGGATGCTTCAAAAGCATGGAGGGAGCTTCTCTAACCTCTGGTCTCTCATACTACTCATGATCCAGACCTCTTTTCCATCTTGCTTTTCGTCTCTCCTGGGGTCATGAAGAGAACATTTAAATAGTTCCGCAGTCCACAGCAGAGTTGACTCTACTGTTGTAAGAGGGAGTTGTAATAAATAAGCAAGTAAAGCAAAATGAGCTGGAGGTTCAATATCATGAATATGGCCTTGGTAGAGTGTGGCCCCGGGTTACACAAAGAGGCCGCATTCTTGTCTTGGCATCGACAATTCTGACAACTGTGGTCAAGATTATGTCTAAAGGCAGCAATACTTAGGGGAGGAGGAGTTCACCACATTCAGGCTGGTTGTGATGTTTTAAGACAAGAAGAAATAAATTACCTGAGGTCATAGAATATTGGAGGCCTCCTCCAATCTTTGATAGTTCCACTTCACCTTGTGTCCATTCTTTAGTGATCCTCAAAGTTTGGTTTTGATGAATACGTGAGTCTCCTTTAGATCATAAAATATAGATGATACTGTATAATGTGTTAATCACTCATTTTGATGAGTAACCTAAAGCTCTTCTTTTCATAAACTGCCCCTCTTCAAGAAGGCCACGTTTAACCAAAATCTGCTCTGTTCACTCAAATACAGGTCATGTCCCTCTAGGAAGGAATCCCTGAGCCCAAGACGGAGTATTTTCCTATACATCACTCATTCTGCTTTCTGATAGTGAGCATTCTGCTCTCTGTCTGCTCCCAGCTCACGAAATACAGGCGGAATGGGACATTTTTTTAAAGTAATTTTTATTGTGGTAGAGTTGATTGGGCTGCCATCTATGGGAGCTTCCCCGGTGGCTTAGATGGTAAAGCGTCTGCCTACAATGCGGGAGACCCAGGTTCAATCCGTCGGTTGGGAAGATCTCCTGGAGAAGGAAATGGCAACCCACTCCACTATTCTTGCCTGGAGAATCCCATGGACGGAGGAGTCTGACAGTCTGCAGTCCATGGGGTCGCAAAGAGTCGGACACGACTTCACTTTCACTTTCACTTTCTATGGGGTCGCACAGAGTCGGACACTACTGAAGCGACTTAGCAGCAGCAGAGTTCATCTACAATGTTGTGTTAGTTTCAGGGGTAGAGCAAAGTGAGTCAGTTACACATAGACATAGATTCACTCTTTTTTTAGATTCTATTACCCCTATAGATCACTACAGAGTATTGAGCAGAATTCCCTGTGCTATGTATTAGGTCCTGCCTAGGCTGTGGTCCGTGGGATCGCTAAGAGTCGGACAGGACTGAGCGACTTCACTTTCACTTTTCAGTTTCATGCATTGGAGAAGGAAATGGCAACCCACTCCACTGTTCTTGCCTGGAGAATCCCAGGGACGGGGGAGCCTGGTGGGAGGCCATCTATGGGGTCACACAGAGTCGGACACGACTAAGCCACTAGGAGCAGCAGCAGTTATCTATTTTATATACAGTAGTGTGTATAGGTCAATCCCAATCTCCTAAATTGTCTTCCCCCTATACCCCCCTTGGTAACCAAAGGGGGTTTTTTTCTACATTGTTTTCTACATTTGTGACTCCGGTTTTGTTTTGTAAATAGGTTCATTTCTACTATTTTAAATATTTTTGAAAACAGTTTCTTAGATTTTTTTTATGTTTTATTGGAGTGCAGCCAGTTACTAATGATGTACTAATTTCAGGTGGACAGCAAAGGGACTCAGCCCTATATATATATATACCCATGTATCCATTCTCCTCCCAATTCCCCTCCCATCCAGGTTGCCACATAACATTGAGCAGAATCCCCTGAGCTATTCAGTAGGTCCTTGTTGGTTATCCATTTTAAATATCGTAGTATGTACCATTCTTTTAGATTCCACATGTAAGTGGTATATTTGTATTTCTCTATCCAACTTACTTCAGTCAATATGATAATCTCTAGGTCCATCCAAGTCCAGGGGCCTTTTTAAAAATTTAAATGTGTGCCTTTGTGTGGGTGGGCTACAAGATGCAGATGAAGCAAATGTCTGCAGAATAAATGAATGGAAAAATAGTGAATAAGCTAAGGAATTAACATAAGAATGAATGAAGCTCTATACTAGAAGGTGCTTAATCAGAAAAAAAAGAGAGAGAGAGAGAACCAGCCTTAGAACTGTTGAGAAAGGATTGCTAAGCTAAACCTTGCAAGCATTTTGAATCTAAGGCAAATGCCAGACGGTGGAATTATATAATGATAACTCACCTTTGGAAGAAATTTAATGTTCATGTGAGCTAATAAAGCTGATGGAATTTAGATGGACTTTTAATAGGGGAGCTGAGGAAGTACAACATCCTTGACTATTTATTTTTAAGAAAAGTCAGAATTAAAATACAATTTTCACTGATATGTTGCTAAAGCCAAATCGACTAGAAGTAGGCATTCAGGGGTTCCCTCTTTAATTTGTTGGAGCCAGTCTAGTGGAGGAAGTTACACACTGGAGAGTGAAATTGGAGATCCCTGTTAGTCACACAAAGAGCAGCCATGAACACGGTTTCTCTGAAGATTTTCTCCAAATACCTCTCTCTTCCAAAACTGAGGCTCTACCAACTTCAAACAGAGAGTCCTTCAAGCTTCTCTGTGCTCCTAGAAAAGCCACATCAACAGGCTATGGATAAGCATACTCTGCCCTCTTCTCCCCAAGGCATAAAGAGAACACTTAATTCTTCTTTGGGTTCAAAGCATCACCTTTCTTCTTATAGTGTAACATTGAAAAGAAAGCTTACGACTCAATGAAAAAAATTCACATCTCTAAAATTCAAGTGGGTTGACAGTGGTGAGCTCCTGTATCGAGTAGTTTGTGATGATAGTTTGGGATAACGACTTGAATGTCAGTGTTAAGACATCTATAATGGAGTTCAAAGCTTGCTCAGAGCCATGCTTCTTTAAGATTGGATTTGGACAGAAGTCATGTACAGTCCTGGAGCAGTAAAACACCCCACTCTAGGAAAGGGTTACCATCTTCGTTACGTTCTTGGATCTCAGAGGTCCAGCACTGCCCCTGCTGACTTCCGGGTGCCCGGTGGGCACACACATGTAACACATGCCATGCTGCATTAGCTGATCTGTCTCCATGCATCACCTTCCCCCAGAAGAGCGTGAGGACCGAGGCAGAACACGGAAACCTGACCGAGTCATCTCTGAATCCTCAAGGTCTAACGCTGAAGTTAACAGTTAGTAGAAGTTGGCTTCCCTGGTGGCTCAGACTGTAGAGAATCTGCCTACCAATGAAGAAGACAAAGAGATGAGAATTCGATCCCTGGGTTGGGAAAATCCCTCGGAGAAGGAAATGGCAATCCACTCCAGTATTCTTGCCTGTAAAGTCCCATGGGCAGAGGTGCCTGTTGGGCTACTGCCCATGGGATCACAAAGAGTCAGATATGACTGAGATACTGACACAGATATAGTAGTAGAAGAGAGTCGAAGGGGGTCCTTGAGAGGATGAGTGTTTGGATGGATGGATGGATGGATGCGTGTGTGGATAGATGGATGAGTAGATGAATGGGAGGATGTCTTGACTTATTCATCTCTTCTTTAGAAAAGAAAAAAAAGGTGAGTTGTCAAGAGAACTGATAAAATGTTGTGGGCAGTGCCTCTAGATTAAGGACTGTCACATATTTAGAAGAAATAAATGAGAGAGAGAGAATCTGCTTCTTTCTGTTTCTTGCTGTTTTGCACCTTGCTGTGAGAGGATATGAACTTGGAGCTGCTATAGACACCTTGAGAGCCTGAAGGGACATCCATTTATATGGTGTTTATAGTGTAGCAGAACGGTAGGAACAGCCAGGGTCCTTAAAGACCTTGATGAATAGCTGATCGTCCCTGGAGCGACCTCTATCCGGATTTCTTATTAGATGAGAAAATTCTCTTACAAGAGAAAAATGAATCCCTGATGTACAAGCTTCTATTAGCTCAGGCTTTCTCCTTCTATTACACTCATTTCTTCTAGACCTCCTTTCTCCCCTGTGTTGGAGTGGCACTAAAGCAACCAGTCCCTGTGGAGCCTAAGCCATGGTATGGACCAGACACCTGGACGGTGCAGCCCTGACTTTACCGGCGGAAGAGCAAGGCAGAGAAGAACAGTTGTGCTGCTGGTGGCAGTGGAGTCCTGCATGACCTGCCAGGAAGGAGAGCGTTCTGGCCATGGTCTTACCCAACAGGGCTGATCTGGAGCGACTCCAGAGATGGGCGGTGTTGGTTTCTCATTTGACACTTGAACATGTCTTCTGAAAGTCTCCTACTTCCAAGAAAACTGACGCAGCTGATGTTCCAGTTCAGCCCTTAGAATTTCTTGGTTGTATCATTGAAGATAATAAGCCCTCTCTGCTTTTTTTTTTTTAACCTCAAAAACAAAAATAGGAAAGTCAAAATACACCATATCAAGGGACACTAAGGGGGAGAGGATGTGGAGTGAAGAACAGGGTGAGGCTGGACCAAGGGAGGGTGCAGACTCACAGATGTAGAGAAAAAACGTGGTTACCAGTGGGGAGAGGGGGGAAGGGAGGGGTGCTATAGGAGTAGGGGAGCAAGGGGTACAAGCTACTAGTATAAGACAGGCTACAAGGAAAATAAATCAAATAAATTACAAGGATAAGTTGTACAATACAGGGAAGACAATATCTTGTAATAACTACGAATGGAGTAAAACTTAAAATTTATGAATCACCATATTATATTATAATCACTTGGAGAAGGCAATGGCACCCCATTTATATGAAATCAACTGTAACTCAATTTAAAAAGAAGTGCATTTAACAAATGTTCCTTTTCTCTCCTTGTAGTTTTAATTTTTTTGCTGTTTTTATTAAAAGGGATTTTTTCCCCTCCCTACCTGAGGCCAATACAGAAACAAACTGGCTTTGTTGGTTTCCAGTATGAAAATATTAGAAAGAGATGATGACTATTTTTAGTATGAAAGGGCAATTGTGAGTCTAGGCTTTGAAAATAACAAAACTCATTGAAAAGAAACATTCCAATACTTTGCCGAGAATAAGCACTCAGTTTACTTATCAATAAAATTATTATTTTAAATAAACTGTTGACTGTTTTGTTATTATGTTACAAACGCAAAGATGACACAGTTGTAAATTACGATGAAGCAGCTCACCCAGACCAAATGACCAACTTTAATACTGTAAAGTAAAAAAATAATAATAATAATAATTTTTTTAAAAAAAGTAGAGGAGTAAAAATGCAATGAACTGCTGTTTTCTTTTCTTTCGGTTCTTATGTTAGTTAACTTTTCATTTTGGGGAAAAATGTGAATTGAGCAGAAATTAGCGCTTCTAGTAGAGTTTCCCATGGCATCTTTTCATGGTAAAACAAAGGCTGCAAATGTGGGGGAAAGGGCGGCATGGGTCATTCTCGCAACTTGATCTTCTTTCCTTAGAGAGAAAGGGAGAGAGAAATTCAAAGACCATCCTTAGAAGAGGAGGAAAAGAGAAAGTCCCTTGCTAAATGTTAGTTATTAGAGCTGGACAAATTTCCACTGTTTAGATAATGTGCTTATTCCCCACACTATGTTTAATTATCAGGTGTGCAGATAAGCTGACACTTTTATTCCTCTTTTAAATATTGAAACTTAATTGAAGAAAAAAGCATCCTAAAAAGTGGATAATTAAACAAATATGCTGCGGAACAAGGCCATGTGCAATTTTATTTTATGTGTAAATTATATGTAGACCCAAAGGGGATGCCATCTTATTATACAGATTGCTCCCCCATTAGCATTTCAATAGAGAGACTTCTCCTTCTGGTTTTGAGGAACTCAGAGGAACAGGGAGCACCTGCCAAAGGTGTGTGCGAAGGAAGACTTCTAAAAGTTTGTTTGCTTCTTGGAAAGAAAAAACAAAACCCTTCCTGTGTTGATTGTACTTGCATAGCTTTCTGCTAGCTAGGAAAAATTAACTTCTGTTTGCATGAAGGAATCATTCCTGCAGAGCATCACAGGATGGTAGAAGTGAGTCATTCCACAGCTTGGAGAGAATGCTGAGCATGTTTGGTCCTGAGACAGGCCAGGATTCAGGTCCTGAGACCCTTTGCTTCAGTGCTTGCACCTAAAGAATGGCTCCTGGAGCAACAAAATATGAAAACTGATAAGAGGAAAAACCGTTGTGTGCACTTGCAGTTGGGGCATAGACTGTAGTCCAGCAGGTTCCTCTACCCATGGAATTCTCTAGCCAAGAATACTGGTGTGGGTTACCATTTCCTTCTCCAGGGGATCTTCCTGACTCAGGGATCAAACCTGGGTCTCTGGCACTGCAGGCAGATTCTTTACGACCTGAGCCACAAGGGAAGCCCAAGCTATGGACAGCAAGATACAAAAGAACCAAAACCCAACTGCCGCTTCTGAGGAGGAGGGAGCGAAGGAAGGGAAAATGATAGTGAAAGTCGCTCAGTGGTCTCCGACTCTTTGTGGCCCCATGGACTATACAGTACATGGAATTCTCCAGGCCAGAATGCTGGAGTGGGTAGCCTTTCCCTTCTCAGGGGATCTTCCCAACCCAGGCATCAAGTCCAGGTCTCCCACATTGCAGGTGGATTTTTAACCAGCTGAGCCACCAGGGAAGCCCAAGAATACTGAAATGGGTAGCCTATCCCTTCTCTAGCAGATCTTTCAGACCCAGGAATAGAACTGGGGTCTCCTGCATTTCAGGAGGATTCTTTACCAACTGACCAATGAGGGAAGCAAAAGAAGGGAGTTGGGAGCGAAAGCAGGGTACTGCACACACCACCAAGGGGGTGGGCAGACCATCTAAGCCACCCCGCTGACTGCCCCTGGACCTCTCCTTAGCTTCATCCCTATTTAAGGAGCTAGCTCCCTGTTTCCCCTCTTACCCCCTGCTATAACAGGGGCCCCAGTAAAGTCTTGTCTAAATTTCTCATCTGGCCTCTTACCCATTTCTATTGATCAAGGAGGCCAAGAACTCTGGTCTATAACATACTGAAAAGACCACAAAAAGAAACTGTATTCCAAGGAAACAAGATAGATCTCTGGTCATAACACTGGACACTCTGTGTGTCTCTTTTCATCTTTCACCCCTTATTCGACTGAATTCAGCTTAAAAATGTAGAGACTATAAATTGATTATTAACAATTCACCAACCTGTATGATTACAGGATATATGCGTGTGTGCTCAGTTGTGTCCGACTCTTCACCGCCCCCATGGACTGTAGCCCTCCAGGCTCCCCTGTCCGTGGGATTATCCAGGCAAGGATACTGGAGAGGGTTGCATTTCCTCTTCCTGGGAATCTTTCCCACCCAGGGACCAAACCTGCGTCTCCTGTGTCTCCCGCATTGCAGGCAGATTCTTAACCACTTGAACCACTGGGGAATGAGCAAGATTCAAAAGGAAAATGTGGAAGGATTCTTACAGTACTGAAGTACTGCAGCCCATGACAATGCTGATCCTAGGTATCCGCTGTATTTCATCTGGGGGTTCATTTTCACTCCCACTGTTCCTGGAACTGCTCCAAGATTGTGGGAGCTGTTTCCACCATCAGAACTTCTTCTTCTTGAGTCTTTGAGGTCCTCTCTGTATCTGTCTTTGACTTTGACATGCAAATACTGTTAAGCAGGGCTACACTTAAAAATGCTTATGTCTTAATGGAAATTTATTTGAGAAGACATTAGAATGTCTTAACCATCTGCTATGGACAAGAGCCCCTCAGTATTATGTATTGCCCAAAGTTAGAATCGCTTAGTGAAAAGTCTGGCATTAGACTTAAAGACCTTGGTTATTACAAGTAATGCTGCAATAAATATTGAGGTGCATGCACCTTTTCAAATTATGGTTTTCTCCTGATATATGTCCAGGAATGGGATTGCTGGATTATGTGGTAATTCTATGTAGACTTTTCTGATGAGCCTCCATACTGTTTTCCACAGAGGCTGCGCTGACTTACATTCCCAACAACAGTATAGGATGATTCCCTTTTCTCCACACCCTCTCCAGAATGTATTTTTTTGTAAATTTTTTAATGGTGACCATTCTGACCAGCATAAGATGATAACCACCTTGTAATTTTTATTTGCTTTTCTCTATAATTAGTGATGTTGAGCATAAATACAAGTGCTTTTTAGTTATCTGTATGTCTTCTTTCAGAGAAGACAATGGCACCCCACTCCAGTACTCTTGTCTGGAGAATCCCATGGATGGAGGGGCCTGGAAGGCTGCAGTCCATGGGGTCGCTGAGGGTCGGACACGACTGAGCGACTTCACTTTCACTTTTCACTTTCATGCATTAGAGAAGGAAATGGCAACCCACTCCAGTGTTCTTGCCTGGAGAACCCCAGGGACGGGGGAGCCTGGTGGGCTGCCGTCTACGGGGTCGCACAGAGTTGGACACGACTGAAGCGACTTAGCAGCATGTCTTCTTTGGAGAAATGTCTATTTAGATCTTCTGCCCATTAAACAATTACGTATAAATAATTCGACTCTTCCATACTCTATCTCAAACATTGTCTTAATAAATATTTCAATTTTTGCATTTTTAATGAGGACAAAGAGAATTATAGTATGTGTTTCTTTTCTTTGCTGTCATTAAAAGAATGCTTTTATTTTTTAAATAAAAATTATATGTATAAAATAATGGGTTGGGAAGATCCTCTGAAGAAGAAGCGGCAACCCACTCCAGTATTCTTAGCTGGAGAATTCCATGGACGGAGGAGCCTGGCGGGCTACAGTCCACAGGGTCGCAAAGAGTCGGTCAGGACTGAGTGGCTAACACTGTTATTTAAAGAAGAGAATTAAAGATCCATGTCCTTCATTTAAACAGTGGTATCTGTTTGTATGTGTGTGTGCTTTTCTCCATGAAGCCGCCTTATACTGCACCACTGTCTATGTTTAATTGAGCACTATAACCATTATATGGGCTTCCCTGGTGACTTAGATGTAAGAATTTACCTACAATTCAAGAGACATGGGTTTGATCCCTGGGTCAGGAAGATCCCCTGGACAAGGAAATAGCAACCCACTCCAATATTCTTGCCTAGAAAATTCCGTGAACAGAGGAGCCTAGTGGGCTGCAGTCCATGAGGTCACAAAAGTGTTAGAAACCACTTGAGATAAAGCAACAATAACATTATATAGAAGGAAGGAAACTTCCCAGATTTTTAACACCTTCTAATGTTACCATAAAATATTCCAAATCAACCCTGAGAGTCATTCAAATTGTGTTATTTTATATTTACCATTAGTAATATTATTTAAAGGAAGCTGTTAATTTCTCTCTGGTTCATACTGTCAGGACTCAGGATGAATCAAGAGGACAGGGTCAGCAGCCTCTGAGTGACATGGAAAGTCTGCCCAGGGAGGAGGGATGAGGTTTTCCGGGTCAGACTGAGACAGTTATATATGGATAGTGGATTTGCACTGAAGACAAGTAAGGGAGCTGAAGTGGTGTTGAGGCTTGGAATCAGGAGGGGCACAAAGATTAAAACCAAATGGGCACACATCATAAGAGAGGATGTGTGGATTGAATTGGGATGAGGGGCTCAGGGTCATAAGTCACGAGGGTTCATCGATTCCTGTCTCCCAGGGTGATGGGATATGAGATGAGGTTGAACATGGTGGCTTCATAGATGATCAGACAATTTCAGCCACTGCAGTAGGTGGTCCACAGCTAGAAAGAAAGCATCCAAGCTTGCAATTAGGAGACCTGAATTGTCTACACTGGTTGGACCATAGTATCCCATAGAGATGCAAATAGCAAAAAATACAGTTTGGTAGCAAATAAAAGGACACGACAGTTGTAAAGGAATTAGGTTTTAAACATTTCAAGACAGTTATAAGCACTCTTATAAAAGAGCAGATTTCTACTGTGTTTCCTACTGAGTCATTCAGGGGAGAGACCTACTTTGAAATTTCTCAGCAAATTCTTGGAACCCTAATGCACAGCTTGAACCCCAAAGCAGCAGATGTTTTGAAATAGTGTAAATGCAGAGAGAATGGCTTTCAAGAATCCAGTAAAATGTTGGGAAAGGGATTAAGGATAACACAACTAAAAAAGCAAATAACACACATTATTCAGATATAGGCTTCATTTCTAAGCTCATGTACAAAAGGATCCATTTTCATTTCTATGTTATATCAAGTCCTTTTCCTAATTT
The DNA here is from genome assembly GCF_029378745.1 of Bos indicus. Classification (NCBI taxonomy): domain Eukaryota; kingdom Metazoa; phylum Chordata; class Mammalia; order Artiodactyla; family Bovidae; genus Bos; species Bos indicus. The sequence continues at coordinate 62,960,908 of NC_091780.1, read as the reverse complement.
TCCCATAATTTAACATTCAATTTATTTTACTACCCATATCACAGATAATTCATGGATAGAGTCTTGAAAATTTGATATGATTCATTTCATTCCCAAATAACATAAGGCCTTCTGCCTAATTTTCCCATATTTTTACATTCAATTTATTTTACTATCCACATCATAGATAGTGGAGGATAGAATCTTGAAAACTCAATTTGATTCTCAAGGTAGTGAGTATGAAATTACAAATGAATAGCAAAATAGTTATACATTCATTTAACAAATATTTATGGAAAATGTCGCTTGTTCTCTACGTCAAGCATTGTAGGGAGTACAAATAAATATGGCGTGTGTGTGTGTGTGTGTGTGTGTGTGTGTTAGTCATTCAGTTGTATCCAACTCTTTGTGACCCCATGGACTGTGGCTCCCCAGGCTCCTTTGTCCATGGAATTCTCTAGTCAAAAATACTGAAGTGGGCTCCATTCGCTCCTACAGGGGATCTTCCCAACCCAAGAAATGAACCTGGATTTCCCACATGGCAGGCAGATTCTTTACCATCTGTACCACCAGGGAAGCCCATGAATATGGCATTTTAAGTGTCAGAGTTTGACAGAGAACTTGCCTTTGGGGTGTCTACGAACCTGGACAGGGAAACGTGTCTTGACCTTATAGGAAGTAGGGCTGGTTTCTCAATCTTCTGAAATGGTCTGGCCTGGCGAATGGGTGCAAATGTGAGGTGACATGCATATTTTTTGTCATTGGCAGAATACTTAAATAAAACAATCACATTTTCAGGAAGGCAGTATTGTAGAATCAGATCAGACCAGTCAGTCGCTCAGTCGTGTCCGACTCTTTGCGACCCCATGAATCGCAGCACGCCAGGCCGCCCTGTCCAGCACCAACTCCCAGAGTTCACCCGGACTCACGTCCATTGAGTCAGTAATGCCATCCAGCCATCTCATCCTCTGTCGTCCCCTTCTCCTCCTGCCCCCAATCCCTCCCAGCATCAGAGTCTTTTCCAATGAGTCAACTCTTCGCATGAGGTGGCCAAAGTACTGGAGTTTCAGCTTTAGCATCATTCTTTCCAAAGAAATCCCAGGGCTGATCTCCTTCAGAATGGACTGCTTGGATCTCCTTGCAGTCCAAGGGACTCTCAAGAGTCTTCTCCAACACCACAGTTCAAAAGCATCAATTCTTCGGCGCTCAGCCTTCTTCACAGTCCAACTCTCACATCCATACATGACCACAGGAAAAACCATAGCCTTGACTAGACGAACCTTTGTTGGCAAAGTAATGTCTCTACTTTTGAATATGCTATCTAGGTTGGTCATAACTTTCCTTCCAAGGAGTAAGCGTCCTTTAATTTCATGGCTGCAGTCACCATCTGCAGTGATTTTGGAGCCCAGAAAAATAAAGTCTGACACTGTTTCCACTGTTTCCCCATCTATTTCCCATGAAGTGGTGGGACTGGATACTCAGTAGCAAAGAAAAGAATATCCTGACTGGATATAAATGCTTATAATGTTCTTGGCTTTCTTTCAGAGAGATGAGGAATCACAATCTTTTTGCAAATGATATTGATCATAGATATATACAGAAATTAAGAAATAATGATGATGGATATATATTCTTTCCATCATTATATAATGTTATATATTACATCATATGAAATATGTGTATGTGTGTGCTCAGTCATGTGCAACTCTTTGCAGCCCCCTGGTGTAGCCCCACCAGGCTCCTCTGCCCGTAGAATTTTCTAAGCAAGAATACTGGAGTGGGTTGCCATTTCCTGCTCCTTGGGATCTTCCCAACCCAGGGATAGAAACCACCCTGCATCTCTTGCATTGACAGATGGATTCTTTACCACTAGCACCACCTGGGAAGCCTGTATTATATACAGTATATATAATAATATATTATATTATATTATAATATATTATATTATGATGGAAGAAATATAAAATCCACCATTATTATTTCTATCATTGTCAGCCACTTCCTATCTGTTTGAACACAACAAAAAGCTGTGTAAGCTCTCCTAGCCTCAGTTTCCTTCTCTAGAAAATGGGTACAATGACCTACACTTGCAGAGGTGTTGTGAGCATTAAAGTGACACCTGACTCTTGGAACCACTTGGTCCATGACCAGCTTACTTGGCGTATCTTGATGGCAATGACCTTGTCTCTGTTTCCCAGGCACAGACACTGTGCCAAGCACATAATAAGTGCTTACTGTGTGCTTGTTTGAACACCGCTTGAGCGGAATTCTGCCTTTGATTTCTTCACAGTCTTCCTAAAAGGTGCCTTCTACTGATGTTTGATCTTAGGAAAGTTTCTGTTTGGGCTGGGGTCTTCATTCCCCATTGATACAACACAGAGTAGTCTTTCTGGAGAGATCTCTGAAAGATAGCTAAAATGTTTCCAAACGTGGTTTTGTCTCCAGAGAATGTTCTGTGATATTCAGTGGATAAGAGAATTCTTTCTTGGCAATGCTTTTTCTTCTACCCCATCACATGTAGCAAGCATGCTCTTGGATCTTGTGGCTTCAAGAAACGCAACTATGTGAATCTCAGAACAAATTTAGGAAGACCTAGCCAGCTAGTTACCCACATGGCAGTGATAAATAAAGAGCCTTGGGGTCAATGCTTACCCAGGACTTGTATCTTTGGTATTCTTGGGTTTGTGGAATTTCTTCATGGTTTCAATCAACACTCTCCTTTTCTGTGCCTGCTGTATGCCACACGTGGTACCGCAGAGGTTTCTCCTTTGAAGTCCTAAATACTTTATGTCGTCACTTTTGATAAAATCAACAAAAACAATAACTTTCTAAAATGAGATATATCCAGGAAGCCTTCTGTGTTTTGAAAGTAAGATCCCTAAACACCATCCCACATTTATCATGATTTGGCCATCCTTATGCACAGAGTAAAAGTCTCTCATAAAAGAAAATGTAGTGAGAATTTCTGCTTGCCCTGTTTTCTGAATGGCTCCACACTGCATACTTTTAAAATCTGTTTTGCATAGTTTCCTGCCTTCTCCACTTCCTGACTATGCCTTATCACCACCAGTGTCCCCGCCTTCTTGACTACCTGCTTAAAATACATTTTCTATTTTAAATTCATTTTAGTTAGCTGAGATTTGTAGTAAGAAAACCAAGAAGTGAAAAGAGTTACATGTGTCATCAGAAACATCAGTGGATAGAGTTGAAATTCTTATTCTGACACTTATCAGTTATGGCACTGGGCACAGAACTTTAAATCTCTGATCTTTATTCTCCTCTCTTTAGATTAGGAAATTATCCAACCCCATCTTCTCGCATTGTTGAAGATAGAAGCCATGCTGCTTACAAAGCTGTAGCTCAGTGGCCCAAATGCTGCCATTGTGGAGTGTGCAGAATCCTTGCTTCCCTAGATATTTTGTAGCCACTGTCTTCATGCCTGGGCGCATCTTCAGCTTCCTATGGCTTTGTTGCTGTTGTCGCTCAGTCATGTCTGACTCTTTGCGACCCCGTGGAGTGCAGCACACCAGGCTTCCCTGTCCTTCACCATCTCCTGGAGCTTGCTCAAACTCACATCTCTTGAGTCCGTGATGCCATCTAACCATCTTGTCCTCTGTCGCCCCCTTCTCCTCCTGCCTTCCATCTTTCTCAGCATCAGGGTCTTTTCCAATGAGTTGGCTCTTCACATCAGGTGGCAAGAATACTGGAGCTTCAGCTTCAGCATCAGTCCTTCCAATAAACATTCAGGACTGATTTCCTTTAGGATTGACTGGTTTGATCTCTTTGCTGTCCAAGGGATTCTCAAGAGTCTTCTCCAACACCATAGTTCAAAAGCATCAGTTCTTTGGCACTCAGCCTTTTTTATGGTCCAACCCTCACATCCATACCTGACTACTGAAAAAAACTAGAGCTTTAACTATATGGACATTTTTCGGTAAAGTAATGTCTGCTTTTTAGTATGCTGTCTAGGTTTGCCATAGCTTTTCTTCCAAGGAGCAAGTGTCTTTTAATCTCAGGGCTCTAATCACCATCCATAGTGATTTTGGAGCCCAAGAAAATAAAATGTCAGTTTTCATTGTCTTCCCATCTATTTGCCATGAAGTGATGGAACCACATGCTGTGATCTTAATTTTTTGAATGTTGAATTTTAAGCCAGCATTTTCATTCTCCTCTTTCACCTTTATCAACAGGCTCTCTATTTCCTCTTCACTTTCTTGCCATAAGGGTGGTATCATCTGTGTATCTGAGATTACTTATATTTTCCCAGCAGTCTTGATTCCACCTTGTGCTTCATTCAGCCCAGCATTTCACATGATGCACTCTGTATATAAGTTAAATAAGCAGAGTGACAATATACAACCTTGATGTTTCCCTTTCCCAATTTTGAAACAGTCTGTTGTTCTACATCCAGTTCGAACTGTTGTTTCTTGACCTGCATACACATTTCTTAGGAGGCATGTAAGGTGGTCTGGTAGGTAAAGTGAAAGTCATTCAGTCATGTCCCACTCTTTGTGACCCCTGGACTGTAGCCTGCCAGGCTCCTCTGTCCGTAGAATTCTCCAGGCAAGAATACAGAAGTGGGTAGCCATTTACTTCTCCAGGGCATCTTTCCAACCCAGGGATCCAACCCAGGTCCCTTGCATTGCAGGCAGATTATTTACCTTCTGAGCCACTAGGGAAGCCCAAGAATACTGGAATAGGTAGCCTATCCTCCAGGGGATCGTCCAGACCCAGGGATCGAACTGGGGGTCTCCTGTACTGCAAGCAGATTCTTAACCAGCTGAGCTACCAAGGAAGCCCCTGGGTAGGTAAGGTGGTCTGGTATTCCCATCTCTTTAAGCATTTTCCAGTTTGTCGTGATCCACACATTCTTATTTTCCAAGCTATTTTTTTCCTGCTTGGAAAATAATAATCAAAGGGGTCAGTCACTGAAGTCATATATTTTAGGTCCATTACCTTCTCTCACCCTCATAGCAGTGCAGTGATGCTGGCTCTGCAGTGTTTATTTTGCAGATAAGAGCACTGGGGCTCAGGAGGTTAAATGGCTTGTTGAGATCACATAGCTAGTAAGTGACTCAACACCATGTTTCTAACACCCAAACCATGAATCATTTCACCGCAGTGGACTTCCTTTCTGGGAATAAGACAGGTTTGCAGAGAGCAGAGTAATGGATCATGGCAGTGTAACTCCACTAATCCCAGCAGGTGACCAGCTGCTCTGAACATTGATTATCTTTGGCAGACCCCCACATTTGAGGCCATGAAAGATTCAGGTATTGAGACAGGATAGACTGGTTTTCTCCTACACCTCTGAGCTGAATGTCTGGGGACATCAAGATCTGCTTGACAGTTTGGAGATCTAGCTCTCTGTCTTCCTGCAGAGTGCCAGAGATAATGTATTTAAGAGATGCTGGACCGATCAGGTGAGAATTTATGTAAGCTGAAACCATTAGGTGGCTTAATTAAATCAGGGTATTTAACTCATTAGCCTTCTGCTCCTGGGACTAATAAATTTGAACCTGGTGCTGCTAATCACAAAAGAAGTCAAGTTGAGCATTTTTACCCTCCCCCCCTTTGGTGGAGAGATGAGAAAGAACAGGAGAAACTGAATAACTAACCCAGAGAAAAGATGACTGGAAACATCAATAGGCAATGTTGAGAATTCTGAGCCTGAGTCAGGATTACCTGGGAGAGAGTGATGATGACAATGATGTCTAAAAAGAACTTAGGATGTCACCTGGTCATCCCACAAAGATGCCTTGTGGGAAGGCCATGTCCAACCCATGACAGAAACCATATCTGTTGAGTGACATCCTGCCATAGGATTGGTAATTGACTTGTGTGTGTGCTCAGTCACCAGTCGTGCCTGATTCTTTGCAACCTCATGGACTATAGTCTGCCAGACTCCTTTGTTCATGGAATTCTCCAGACAAGAATATTGGAATGGGTTGCCATTTCCTCCACCAGGGGATTTCTCTGATCCAGGGATCAAACTTGTATCTCCTGCATTGACAGGAAGATTCTTTACCACTGAGCCACTTAGAAAGCCCATAATATGGGATGGAAACTACCGGAAGCCAAACCTCATGTCTCTGCTCACAAGTGTGTGCATTGCCTTCTATTTGCTCAGGCTCACTTATCTCCTTCGCTAGGATTTTGAGATGAATGGCATTCATCTCTGTGTTCTCCTCTCTGTGTCACCAAAGTACCTTACAAACTGATGTCTCTTCCTCTAATCTTATCATTTCTTCTCAAACATAGCAGCGAGATTCATCTTTCAAAATACAAGTCATGATGCCATCTCTCGGCCTGAAATCCTTCTGCAGACACTCACTACCTTCAACATCAAGTGAAAATTCATTAACATGCCCAACCAAGTCTTCCTGTAAGTTTCATCTGCCACCCCCACTACATGCAGCTCTCCCTTCCAAGGAGGGCAGGTGTTCATAAATAGTACGTAGTGGTTTACATTTCCCCAAATATTCTACTCTCTTCTAACAATACGTGCCCTTGTATACCCCCATTTTGTTTGGAACGTCCTTCCTCTTCAGTTGGAAATATTCCTTCACTTCCATCATTTGGTGGCTCAGACATCGCTTTCTCAATCAAGTTCTTCTTGATATCTTCAGGCTTCAAAAGCCTTACTTGGGCTCCTGCTGTATGCTTCATAAAGACCTTACTTTTCTCCTGGGCACTCACCTCTTTGCATGTCTGTCTTCCTTTCTTCGGGTTTTTCCAGTGGCTCAACTGGTAAAGAACCCATTTGCCAATGCAGGAGATGCGAGAGAGGAGGGTTGGATCCTTGGATTGGAAAGATCCTCTGGAGCAGGAAATGGCAATCCACTCCAGTATTCTTGCCTGGAAAATTCCATGGATAGAGGAGCCTGGTGGACTACAGTCCATGGAATTGCAAAGAGTCAGAGGTGACTAAGGGCCCCCCCACACACACACACTTACTTCCTTTCTAGACCCCCAGCTCCTTGGAGTCAGGAACCGTGCATTACTAATCATGACAGGCAGCCTAGGGTGTCATGTTTGAATGACCCTGAATGGTGCCCAGCAGCTTTCTTAAATGGAGTGACACTTGGCTAGCGTTCTGTTATCCCATATGGGGAGCAAGCTGAGATCCAGAACAGAAGTGGAGCTCAGAGAGGCCACTGAAAAGAAGAGGAAGGTAAAGAGAAGCCCATATTAGGCAGGAAAATCTGGGGTGAGGACAAAAGATTTCAAGGAGGGTTTTGTGGAGTTTTGCCACATGTCATTGAATGAAAAACATTTCTATGTCTTCTCATGACATTTTCAGTAAAATAGCTATTTGTTAATCTGTGGGCTTCCCTGATAGCTCAGTTGGTAAAAAATCTGCCTGCAATGCAGGAGACCCTGGTTCGATTCCTGGGTCAGGAAGATCCGCTGGAGAAGGGTCAGGCTACCCACTCCAGTATTGTTGGGCTTCCCTTGGGGCTCAGCTGGTAAAGAATCTGCCTGCAATGCGGGAGACCTGGTTTCGATCCCTGAGTTGGGAAAATCCCCTGGAGAAGGGGAAGGCTACCCACTCCAGTATTCTGGCCTGGAGAATTCCATGGACTGTATAGTCTATGGGGTGGCAAAGAGTTGGGCATGACTGAGCGACTTTCACTTTCATGATCTGTGGTAAGTTGGCTCTTCTGGGGAGTATGTGTCATATATTTCCATGATTTTAAGGTCTATGGGACAGCCACTTCATCTATATTGCTTTTTCCCAATGGCCATAAGTAATAGCTTGGCTTTCATGATCATATGCCAGTATCTGCTAGGCACTATCCTTGCACAATTTTATTCAATACTCACACCAACCCTGGGAAGAATTGTTATTATGATTAATACAACTCTTACAGTGAGAAAATTGAGAGGAAAATAAAAGATGTTCTGAAAGTCACATGCCAAGTGGGATACTGGGACTTGAACCCAGGTCAATATAAAAGAAAAATCCTGGCTGGTACACTGTTCTCTTGGGACCCATCTTGAGACAGGGCCGTGGTTCCTAGGCTTTCTCAACATCAGTAGTCCAAGGATGTCAAGAGAAGTGATTATGAACCGTCTGGGGCCAAGCAGGGAGGAAGACCTGCTGGGAGGTGTGTAACTTCAGGATGCATTACAGATCTGCTCTTGCTTCCCACAGAGGTAGAGGCTTAACCAAACCCTGTCAAGATTTCTGATGCTGCAATAACCTTCCTAGTGTTTTGACATTTTTTTTTCCAGTTTCTTCTCTTCAAAAAATGTAGAGAAAATGACAGGGAGCCATCTCTGTCAATGCCTGAGAACCCAAATCAGCCTGAATGAGGCAGAGAGGTGGAGAGAAGAAGCCCTGTTTGAAACGTGTTTTTGTTCTAACCTAAATAGGATGAAAGGCTGCAAAGTTTGTCATCCAGAAGGCAGGAAGTACCCAGAACAGAAGTTATCTACTGGGTAATGTAGGCATTTGCAGCGATTTGGCAGATACAATCTTCTGTGTACAGACATCCTTCAGAGTTCCAGTAACTTTTCATAAAATAACCATCACTCACAAGCCCGTGGGACTGGTCAGAGCACTGACCTCAGCCCACCCTTGACTTTGAGAAGGGGATGAAAGCGTTAGATGCTCAATCATGACCAACTCTTTGCGACCTCATGGACTGTAGCCCTCCAGGCTCATCTGTCCATGACTTTGAGGGCTGTCCTTAATCCCTTATCTGACATACCTATGTCTCAGGGTCTCCATCTATCCATGAGGGCTCGAGTTCCAACTCTGACTGGTTGTCAGAGTTATGAGAGATCGATGGACGTGCATGTAAGACACCATGATGTTGGCTTTTAGGTAGTAGGTGCTGATTCTATCTCCTCATTGAGAGGGGAAGGGGCTCATCTTAGACCTCATGGCATTCTCATGCCAGCCCCAGGAAGTCCCACCCCATTCACTGGTGGCTCAAATCAAGGTCTGTGTCTTTTTTAAAACTTTTTATTTTCTATTGGAATGTAATTGATTACCAATGCTGTGCTAGCTTCAGATGTACAGCAAAGTGATTCAGGTATACACATACATGTACCTATTCTTTTTCAGATTCCTTTCCATTAATGGTTGTTGCAAAATATTAGATCACGTTCCCTGTGCTATACAGCAGATTCTTGTTGTTTATTTTATATATAGTAGTGTGTATATGTTAATCCCAGCCTCCGAATTTATCCCTTCCCTCTTTCCCCTTAGGGAATTGTAAGTTTGTTTTTGAAGTCTGTGAGTCTGTTTCTGTTTTGTAAATAAGTTTGTGTCATGTTTTAGATTCCACATATAAGTGATATCATATGATGTTTGTCTTTGTTTGACTTACTTTACTTAGTATGACCATCTCTAGGTCCATCCATGCTCTTGCAAATGGCATTTTCTTGCTCTGAAAGGCACTTCTCCACATTTACTCCAGGTCAGTGACCCACTAGATATGGGACAATACACACACACACACACACACACACACACAGGAGTGCCTCTGAATTTTGTCCTCTCCAGCACTGTAGTCACGAACCATGTGTGACACTGGAGCACTTGAAATGTGACTGATCTGAACTGAGATGCATGAGAAGTGTTACATATGCCCACTGGGGTTCAGATAGTTAGTACATAGATGAGGAAGGAAAATCTCTCATTCATGATCTTACGTGGCTTACAGATTGAAATATTTTGGATGAGAAGTGAAAGTGAAGTCGCTCAGTCGTGTCCAACTCTTTGCAACCCCATGGACTGTGTAGCCCACCAGGTTCCTCCATCCATGGGATTTCCCAGGCAAGAGTACTGGAGTGGGTTGCCATTTACTTCTCCAGGAGATCTTCCCAACTCAGGGATTGAACCCGGGTCTCCCGCATTGTAGGCAGACACTTTACTGATAAATAAGGTTAAATAAAGTATAATATTAGATAATGTCACTTGTTGCCTTTTATGTTCTTTGAAAATGTGGTGAATGGAAAATATAAAACTGCATATGGGTCCCTCATTGCATTTATACTGAACAGCACAGGTATAGCATCTCTTTCTCTCCCTCTCTCTTTGCTCCCTTTTCAGGAAAAATGCTCCATCCATTTTTTGCTTGTTTGTTTGCTTCTTTTGTTTTGCTGCTGTGCTCACTGTCTAGTTTTACCTGCCACACAGTTTTCTTTAGTAATAGTAATAATAGTTGTGTAATGATTAGGGCTATTTGTGAAACTCTGCGTTCTCACTGGTCCTCTTTCTTACAAAACTCACCCATACGGTTTCTTGTCCAGCTTATTTTTGCTCGTCTTGTCAGGCTGTCTCTGCACCCCTGAACAGTCATGGAGAATTTCCAGGAGATGCCCTCCCGTGAATAGCCATCCCAAGATCAAAAGCACAGGAGGGAAAGGTCACACTCTCAAGCCAGCTTCATTCCATTCCCTCCAACTCTTTCAAGGACATGTCCTGACTCTCTTCCTCACTTTTTTTCCTTGAGCTTATAAAAAGTTGCACATAATAAATACATGCACCTTGATACATTTGGAGGTGAGTAGACATCTACGGAACCATCACCACAATCTATACCATAAACCTACTCATCACCTTCAAAAGTGTTTTCTCTCCATTTTGCTTTGCTTTTCTAAATTTATTTTTAAATGGAGGATAATTGTTTTACAATATTGTGTTGGTTTCTGCCATACATCAACAAGAATCAGCCATTGGTATACATAACGTCCCCTCCCTCTTGAACCTCCCTCCCACCCCCCACCCCATCCCACCCCTCTAGGCTATCACAGAGCACTGGGTTTGAGCTCCTGCTTCATACAGCAAATTCCCACTGGCTGTCTGTTTTTACATACGGTTAAGTACATGCTTCAGTGCTACGCTTTCGCTTCACCCCACCCTCTCCTTCCCGCTCTGTGTCCACAAGTCCGATCTCTACGTCTGTATCTCCACTGCCGCCCTGCACGTAGGCTCATCAGTACCATCTTTCTAGAGTCCTTATGTATGTGTTAATATGCAATATTTGTTCCCCATGTTGTTTATAACAACTACCACTGTCATTTGTGATAAGAACACTTAACGTAAGATCTGCCGTCTTAGCAAATTTTGGACACCAGGCTGTACAGGGTGTACAGATCTCTAGAGTTATTCTTCTTATATAACTGAAATTGTGTTCATTGACTAATACCTGTTCCCTTCCCAGAACCCCAGCCCCAGGAAACCACCATTTCACTCTCTGATTCTATGAATTTGACTGTTTTAGATTCATTCTATAAGCAATATCATGCAGTATTTGCCCTTATGGAAAACCTTTTTGAGTATGGACTTTCCTTAAAAAACTAAAAATATCATGTGATCTAGCAATCCCAGTTCTGGGTATATATAGATGGCATCATTGACTCAATCGATGTGAGTTTGAGCCAACTCCAGGAGATAGTGAAGGACAGGGAAGCCTGGGGTGCTTCAGTCCATGAGGTCACAAAGAGTCGGACATGACTGAGCGACTGAATAACAACAACAAAATACAAAGGAATTAAAATCAGCATCTTAAAGAAATACCTGCATTTCCATATTCATTGCAGCATTATTCGCAATTCTAAGGTAAGGTAGCAACTTAAAAGTCCATTCACAGGTGAATGGATAAAGACAGGGCAGTGAATACCTGCAATGGAATACAGCTTTTCAAAGAAGGTCATCCTGACATTTGCAACAACAAGGATGAACCTGGAGGACGTTTTGCTATGTGAAGTAAGTCTCCCCTGCCTTGGGCCTGAGGTGGTGTAAACACTGTGAGTTCAAAGAGTGGTTTCCTCTTCCTGTTTCCTCTGACCCTCTCCATGCTGTTTTGTTCTTTGTGACTCACTTAACCATTGTAACTGGCTGGGGCCTAGTTAACTCATCACTCGTTTATTTGGCAAACACTCACTCTATATGGGCAGAGGAGCCTGGTGGGCTGCAGTCCATGGGGTCGCAAAGAGCCGGACACAACTGAGCAACTTCACTTTCACTTTTCACTTTCATGCATTGGAGAAGGAAATGGCAACCCACTCCAGTGTTCTTGCCTGGAGAACCCCAGGGACGGGGGAGCCTGGTGGGCTGCTGTCTGTGGGGTTGCACAGAGTTGGACACAACTGAAGTGACTTAGCAGCAGCAGCAGCATTCTATATCTCACAAATACCAGCTACTGAAGTAGTGGCAGAGATGGAGAGATGAGCTTGGTTTGACCTTTGACCTGAAGGAATCATAGAAGAGTTGAGAAAAAAGACCTGCAAATACAAGATCGTAGCAGGTGGAGGCATTGCTTGAGTTCACAAAGCAGGAAAACACAACCCATCCTGAAGGGTAAAAGAAAAATGTCCCTAATGATATGTTGGATGGAGTAGGAAGGCTGATGGAGACTTAGCTAGGGCTTACTGCTATGGTTATTACTATGACATCATCATCATTAGCATCATGTTAGAGGTGGAGGAAAGGCATCCCTGACCAAGGAAGCAGTAACTGAAAAGGCATGAGCTTGAGCAAGAGAATGAAAAATGTTAGGAACCAGAAACACTTTGATGATGTTGGTTGACAATGGGCTCGTGGGGAGAATAAAAAGGATTGGAGCAGAGGAGGAGGCATGAGCTAGCTTCTAGAGGCTCGTAAAACAAGTTTAGCACAGTAATTCAGCCTTAACCCTAAACCTAGTAAGAAGCCACACACGGAGCTCAAAAAGGTACCTGCAATGGATGAGTGCTTTGTGAGCCAAGGATGAGGGATAAAATTGCTCTTACCCTCTGTACAAAGAGCAGGTCAGTCACATGTCCACAGAGTCAGACTGACTTGTCTTAGAGACACACCGACCAGGTATTTGCAATTCATCTTCTTCCCTGTTATCTGAAGGAGATGCCTCCTAGGGGTCTAGGGCTTGTCTGTAATATTATTTCCCACAGTCCCTCTATGCTTAAAGGCTTGTATGTATGTTTTCTCTCCTTGATGATGAGGGCAAAGGTGATGGGTCAGGCAGGCGCCTTGGGGAACCAGACCAGACTTGAGGGGAATCTGTCCTTCCTAGCCCTAGAGAGACTGGCTTGGTTCAGGGACCCCTGGGGCCCTGTCTATAAAGTGGCTTTTCTCTTTTCCCTTTGATCAGGCAGTTCATGGCATATTTGGAAGGACAAGGAGTGATTTGTCTTGCACATGTGTTTTCATTTATTCCTGAAAAGCAGAGCTAAAACATTAAGCGAGAATACAATGAAGTCCAGTGGGCAGACAAGCTTCAAACAGTTTCAAAGGGTATATCTAAGATAAGCTCGTTTGTTTATAATTCACTTTTAAAAAAAAAAAAAAAAAGTAGCTTATGGAAAATATAGCATAAAGTTATGGCTGGGTAAATAAGGATGAAGGTGAAATAAAATGATGCCAGGCAGGAGGTCAATTCTGGAAAAGGTTGGCATACATTTCTGAATAATTCACAAAGATGGGGGTGGCATCATTTAGGCTTGAGCTTCCTAGCAGCCAATTAAATAAGTGACAGAGTTTCATAGGGAAAGTGTGGGATAGAAGAATACCTAATTTTTAAGTAATTTTTATTCATTCATTTATTTTTGGCTGTGCTCGGTCTCCGTTGCTGCCCGGCCTTTTCCCTGGTTGTGGTGAGCAGGGCCCACTCTCTAATCGTGGTGTGTGACCTCCTCATTGCAGTGACTTCTCTTGCTGCAAAGCACAGGCTCTAGAGCATGCAGGCTTCAGTAGGTGCAGCTCCTAGAATCTAGAGCCCAAGCTCAGGAATTGTGGCCCACAGGAGCTCCGAAGCATGTGGGATCTTCCCAGACCAGGGATTGAGGTCCTGTCTCCTGCCTTGGTAGGCAGATTCTTTACCACTGAGCCACTGGGAAAGCTCAAAGTCAGTTACTTTTGTACTTAGAGCTAAAGAAATTACATTGGCATTTCTTCATAAAGCATACATTTTGCAATTACTTGTGCACTGTCTTAGTAATACCCTGATTACCATCAGATTCTAGGTTTGAGAGTTTACCTGATATACCTTTCCTTCATTTAAGTATTATTCCCCGAGTATCTCAGATGTGTAAGTGCGGTAAACTGTAGTCAACATGCTGAAATATATACTGTCCTTTCCTGGCCCCTGCCTATTGCTCTGGAGTGTGGGGTACTCCATCCTGGAAGAGTGCATGCTCACCAGGCCCACCAATGAAGAATGTCGAGTTTAGCCACATGATGTGTTTCGGCCAATAAGAGGAAAGTGGTCCTGAGACCCACTGCAGAGTGTTGCCGTCACTCTTTTCCCTCTGTCTGGAGAAGTTCAAGTGCCAGAGAGACATTGCATATTCAGCCTAGATCTCAGTGCAAAGGTAGAACAAGGGGTGCTCCTACTGACCCACCATTAACATCCATATAAGCAAAATATAAACCACTGCAATAAATTCCTGAGATTCGGGGGTTGTTTGTTACTTCAGCATGACCTAGGACAAGCTGATGAATACTGCTTTATCAATGCCTCTGGAGAATACAGAGTTACAAAAAAGCATCTTTATCCTCTGGGAACCTACAATTTGGTAAACAAGAAAGAGAAATACCATATGATGTCCCTTTTATGTGGAATTGAAAAAGAAATGATACAATTTTATTTATAAAACAGAAATAGACTCACAGACTTAGAAAACAAACTTATGGTTACCAGGAGGGAAGGGATAGTTAGGGAGATTCCTGGTGGACTTCCTGGTGGCTCAGATAGTAAAGCATCTGCCTACAATGTGGGAGACCCGGGTTCAATCCCTGGGTCGGGAAGATTCCCTGGAGAAGGAAATGGCAACCCACTCCAGTATTCTTGCCTGGAAAATCCCATGGATGGAAGAGCCTGGTAGGCTACAGTCCATGGGGTCGCTAAGAGTCAGACATGACTGAGCGACTTTCTTTCTTTTCTTTCTTTCTTTCTATCACATCTATATTTGGATTTTCCTGATAGCTCAGTTGGTATAGAATCTGCCTGCAATGCAGGAGATGCTAGTTCAATTCCTGGGCAGGGAAGATCTGCTGGAGAAGAGATAGGCTACCCACTCCAGAATTCCTGAGCTATATTTAAAATGGATAACCAATAAGGACTTACTGTATAGAGCAGGGAACTTTACTCAATGTTATGTGGCAGCTTGATGGGAGGGAAGTTGGAGGGAGGCTGGATACATGTATATGTACAGCTGAGTCCCTTTGCTGTGCACCTGAAGCTATCACAATGTTGTTAAATGGATAACCTCCAATATGACATAAAAGTTTTTAAAAATTGGCTGAAGGATGTAAAAGCCACATTTGATTCTCAAGAAGAACTATCATGGGAAACAAGATTTGATATAGATAAATAGATGAATCACTTCCTCCAGGAGTGGGTCCTGATAAGATGGGTGAGGTCAGGGTAGAGGATCCACAGTAGGAACTCACACGGAAGGCTGAATTTAGCAGAGTGGGTTATGGACACACAGAGAGAATGTCACAAATGGACCTCTGACTGAGAGGAAGAATGTGATGGGAAATATATTTGTAAATCAGAGAGGAGTTCAGAGAGTCTTAGCATAGTTTCAACTGTAGGTACAGTGTTTGTTGAGAACCTGTCACTAGGCAGCCGTCTCAGAGTTGTACATATCTTGTTTCATTCAGTCCTCATGACAGCCCTGGGAGATGGAGGTTCCAATGAACAATTTACCCAAAGATGAGGAAACTGAGGCTTAGCCCCAAAGACGAAAGGGCAGTAAACAGCAGAACTAAGATCTGATTCTTATGAGTTCCTAAGTCCCTCTCTGTTTTTGCCATGTTCTCCAGAATCTCAGGGATTCCCTGGTGACTCAAATGATAAAGAGTCTGTCCAAAATGTGGGAGACCTGAGTTCAATCCCTGGGATGGGAAGATCCCCTGGAGAAGGAAATGGCAACCCACTCCAGTATTCTTGCCTGGAAAATCCCATGGACGGAGGAGCCTGCTAGGCTACAGTCCATGGGGCCACTAAGAGTCGGACATGACTGAGCGACTTCACTTTCACTTTTCACTTTCATACATTGGAAAAAGAAATGGCAACCCACTCCAGTGTTCTTGCCTGGAGAATCCCAGGGCGGGGAAGCCTGGTGGGCTGCCGTCTACGGGGTCGCACAGAGTCGGACACGACTGAATCGACTTAGCAGCAGCAGCAGCAGTGACTTCACATTCACTTTCTTTCCAGATGTATGGAGAGATGATGAAAGGTCTTGCATGCTATGCTAATGAGTGTAAACTTCATTGGACACATAGTTGAAAGCTACTGAGGGCTTCTAAAGCTAGGAGGAGGGCAACATTCATTTGGCCTGTGGCTTCAGAAAGATATACCATCAGCCTTGTAAAGGACAGCTCTCATATGCTTACCAGGAGAAAGAACATACACAGTTCATTGGTGACAGTTTCATACATCTGTAGCCAAAGAGTCCATTCAGTTATCATATGGGTGAGTTTGACTCCAACAGACCTGGCAAATGTCTAACCAGAGGGTCCACAGGTATATGTCCCAATAGATTAATTTCTTAATGTTATCTTATTGCCATTCTGATTGATATGAAGTGACCTCTCATGGCAGCTTTGATTTTCTAATAATTAGTAAAACTAATTATTAATTTCTAATAATAACTAGTGTTCGGTCCATGAATCAAGGGAAATTGGAAGTGGTCAAACAGGAGATGGCAAGAGTGAACATCCACACTTTAGGGATCAGAGAGGTAAAATGAACTGGAATGGGTGAATTTAACTCACATGACCATCAGAGTAGCCATCACAGTCAACAAAAGAGTCTGAAATGCAGTATTTGGATGTAATCTCAAAAACGACATAATGATCTCTGTTTGTTTCCAAGGCAAACCACTCAATATCACAGTAATCCAAGGCTGTGCCCCAACCAGTAATGCTGAAGAAGCTGAAGTTGAATGGTCCTATGAAGGCCTACAAGACCTTCTAGAACTAACACCCCAAAAAGACATCCTTTTCATCATAGGGGAAAGAAATGCAAAAGTAGGAAGTTAAGAAATACCTGGAGTAACAGGCAAATTTGGCTTTGGACTACAAAATGAAGCAGGGCAAAGGCTAATAGAGTTTTGCCAAGAGAATGCACTGGTCATAGCAAACACCCTCTTCCAACAACACAAGAGAAGACTCTACACATGGACATCACCAGATGGTCAACATCAAAATCAGATTGATTCTATTCTTTATAGCCAAAGATAGAGAAGCTCTACTCAACCAGCAAAAACAAGACCAGGAACTGACTGGCTCATATCATGAACTCCTTATTGCCAAATTCAGAATTAAATTGAAGAAAGTGGGGAAAACCACTAGACCATTCAGGTATGACCTAAATCAACTCCTTGACAATTGATTATACAGTGGAAGTGAGAAATAGGTTTAAGGGATTAGACCTTATAGACAAAGTGCCTGAAGAACTATGGACAGAGGTTCATGACATTGTACAGGAGGCAGGGATCAAGATCATCCCCAAGAAACTAGAAATACAAAAAGGCAAAATGGTTGTCTGAGGAGGTCTTACAAATAACTGAGAAAGGAACAAAAGTGAAAAGCAAAGGAGAAAAGGAAAGATATACCCATTTGAATGCAGAGTTCCAAAGAATAGTGAGGAGAGATAAGAAAGCCTTCCTCAGTGATCAGTGCAAAGAAATAGAGGAAAACAACAGAATGGGAAAGACTAGAGATCTCTTCAAGAAAATTAGAGATACCAGGGGAACATTTTGTGCAAAGATGGGCATATTGAAGTACAGTAATGGCATGGACCTAACATAAGCAGAAGATATTAAGAAGAGGTAGCAAGAATACACAGAAGAACTATACAAAACAGATCTTAATGACCCAGATAATCATGATGGTGTGATTTCTCACCTAGAGCCCGACATCCTGGAATGGAAAGTCAAGTGGGCCTTAGGAAGCATCACTACAAATAAAGCTAGTGGAGGTGATGGAATTCCAGTTGAACTATTTCAAATCCCAAATGATGATGCTGTGAAAGTGCTGCACTCAATCTGCCAGCAAATTTGGAAAACTCAGCAGTGGCCACAGGACTGGAAAAGGTCAGTTTTCGTTCCAATCCCAAAGAAAGGCAATGGCAAAGAATGCTCAAACTACCGCACAATTGCACTCATCTCACACGCTAGCAAAGTAATACTCAAAATTCTCCAAGCCAGGCTTCAACAATACATGAATCATGAACTTCCAGATGTTCAAGCTGGATTTAGAAAAGGCAGAGGAACCAGAGATCAAATTGTCAACACTCGATGGATCATTGAAAAAGCAAGAGAGTTCGAGAAAAACATCTACTTCTGCTTTACTGACTATGCCAAAGCCTTTGGCATAGTTTCCACAACAAACTGTGGAAAATTCTTCAGGAGATGGGAATACCAGACCACCTGACCTGCCTCTTGAGAAACTGTATGCAGGTCAAGAAGCAACAGTTAGAACTGAACACGAAACAACAGACTAGTTCCAAATAGGAAAAGGAGTACGTCAAGGCTGTATATTGTGACCCTGCTTATTTAACTTAAATGCAGAGTACATCATGAGAAATGCTGAGCAGGAAGAAGCACGAGCTGGAATCAAGATTGCCGGGAGAAATGTCAATAACCTCAGATATGCAGATGACACCACCCTTATGGCAGAAAGTGAAAAAGAACTAAAGAGCCTCTTGATGAAGGTGAAAGAGGAGAGTGAAAAAACTGGCTTAAAACTCAACATTCAGAAAACTAAGATCATGGTATCTGGTCCCATCACTTCATGGCAAATAGATGGGGATACAGTGGAAACAGTGAGAGATTTATTTTGGGGGGCTCCAAGATCACCACAGAGGGAGACTGCAGCCATGAAATTAAAAGATGCTTGCTCCTTAGAAGAAAAGTTATGACCAACCTAGACACAGAGACATTACTTTGCCAACAAAGGTCCGTCTAGTCAGGCTATGGTTTTTCCTGTGGTCATGTATGGATGTGAGAGTTGGACTATAAAAAAAGCTGAGTGCCAAAGAATTGATGGTTTTGAACTGTGGTGTTGGAGAAGACTCTTGACAGTCCCTTGGACTGCAAGAAGATCAAACCAGTCCATCCTAAAGGAAATCAGTCCTGAATATTCACTGAAAGGACTGATCTTAAGGCTGAAACTCCAATATTTTGGCCATATGATGTGAAGAACTGACTCATTTGAAAAGACCCTGATGCTGGGAAAGATTGAAGGCAGGAGGAGAAGGGGACAACAGAGGATGAGATGGTTGGATGGTATCACCAACTCAATGGATATGAGTTTGAGTAAACTCCAGGAGTTGGTGATGGACAGGGAGGCCTGGCGTGCTGCAGCCCATGGCAAAGAGTCGGACAGGACTGAGCGACTGAACTGAATTGAATAATTAGTGATGTTGAACATTTTATCACGCGTCTCTTGGCCAACTGTATGTCATTGGAGAAAGACATCCAGGTTTGGTTTTGGTCTGTTTAGGTTTCTGCCTGTTTTTTGTTTGGGTGGTTTGTTTTTTGATATTGAGCTCCACAAGATACTTGTATATTTTGGAGATTAATCCTTTTCTCATTGTTTTGTTTGCAGACATTTGCTCCCATTCTGGTGGTTTTCTCTTCCTCTTGTTTGTAGTTTGGGAAGGCGAGGGTAGGATGAATTGAGAAAGTAGCACTGACATAAACGCTACCACATGTGAAATAATTAGCCAGCTGAAGCCTGCCGTTTAGCACAGGGAGCTCAGCTCGGTGCTCTGTGACGACCTAGAGGGATGGGATGCGGGGGAAGTGATGGGTGGGGTAGGTGCAAAAAGGAGAGGATATATGCATGCCTGTAGTCGATTCACTTTGTTGTGCAGCAGAAACTAAAACAACATTGTAAAGAAATTATGCTATAATTTTTTTTAAGTTATTTGAAAGAACAACAACAGTAACAATTGGTGTTGTGAGCCATTTTCCTTCCTATTTTGGGTACTTTGCATACATGTCTACCTGAGGCAGGGGGGTGGATCCCACAGACTCTCAAGGGACTTTCCATCTTGCAATTATGATAACCTCTTCATCTTTATTATTCAATAAGAGAAACCTAGTCAAATTTTCTTTGTCCAGATCTCTGATCATCTGTCTACATGATGGGAGAAAATTGTTGAAATTAAAAGTAAAATCATGAGTAGTAGCACTTGGTGGTTTTCTTTAGTCTGCTTTTAGGATTTTTCCAAGGTGAGAAGAGATTCAAGTTTCATACCCTCTCTGGGGCATCTGTTCTATGGCGCTATGGGCAGAGAGCTCCTTAGAAGGGAGCAAACACAGTAAAGTGTTCAAGACATAAAAATAAGCGAGGGAGAGGAGAAAGGAAAAGAGGGAAATTGTAGCACTTATGGAATTGGGAATACTTAGTAAACACCAAGGGGACGATCCGGTTGGTTGGTGGGGCCCCTAATAATGATTTATACAAAATGACCTGCCATTGTTTCTACAAAGAACTTCTTAGAAAGGCATGAACCCAGTGGGAAGATTGCATGTTTTCTTCTGATGTTAGGCAGCACTGGTCCCCAAGATAAGACTTTGAACACAACTTCCATGGAAGAACAGTGCCTGGCACACAGTGCTGCTGCTGCTGCTAAGCCGCTTCAGTCGTGTCCGACTCTCTGCGACCCCATAGACGACAACCCCGTCCCTGGGATTCTCCAGGCAAGAACACTGGAGTGGGTTGCTATTTCCTTCTCCCTAGCACACAGTAAGTAGGTGCCAAAAAAATATATGTTGTTGAATGAATAGATGAGCTGGGCTCAAGGAGGACCCCAAAAGCCATCTTGTACCAAAGAGTGGGATCTTTTTGTGGCATTTTAAAGACCATCTCTCTAGGGCCACCCTGGACACCCTGAGACAGCAGATTGATGATGCAAGGGCAGCAGTTCTCAAGGAATCTAGACCAAGGGCAGTCAATTAGACTTCCCTTTGAACTTGGCTCAATTTCACCTTCAGGCACTTTCCCAGCCAAAGGTCAGACTTCTGACCTCTGAAACATATAATCTCTCTTCCTGCCACAGGGTTCTTTGACTCAACAACTCAAACCTTAGCTCAAAAAAGAATTAGAGAAAGTGAAAAACACCACACCCATTACAACACCAACTAATTGTGCCTTCTTCATCTGGAAACATCAAAGAAGTTTGTGGTTGTCAATAGTTGATCTGGGAAGAAGCCAGCCTTGCTTTTTCAGATGTCTTCTTTGATTCAGGCAAAGAGGTAAGTAGTGGTAGAGACAGCTGGCCCAGAGCAAACAATAGCGAGGACCCAGAAGGGAAGAGGACTTATGTAGGCAGTCGCAAGGATTCATGTTTGATGACTCTTCAGAAGCAAGATCAGAATTAAAATTCTTTCGAAATTGCTCAACTTACTTCCAGCCCCTTGTGTGGGACATTCTGATGAGTAAATGAGCTTTCTATCGGCCGGGACAAGAGAAAGTGTTGGTGCCATTTTGAATGTATTT
This sequence comes from Bos indicus, assembly GCF_029378745.1. Lineage (NCBI taxonomy): Eukaryota > Metazoa > Chordata > Mammalia > Artiodactyla > Bovidae > Bos > Bos indicus. The sequence goes on along the minus strand of NC_091780.1, from coordinate 62,939,451 downwards.
TTGGACAGTCTAAGGGCAAAAAAAAAAAAAAAAAAGGGTTTATGCTATATTTAAAAGCTCTGCTTTGCACAATAGGTCCTAAGCATTCTGCTACTGAGATGAATCAATACCTGTGTTCTAGTCTCGGTATTTGGGGGAGCACACAGCCTCTTAGCTGGGGACGGGGCGGGGAGGGAGGTTTGGAGCTTATGACAAGGTCTGTAGTCACTACACTTAATAAATCACCAGCTTCCCCTCAGCGTGAGTTATTTCAAGGCAGTGGAGAAATGTAAATGCCAACTCATCATGAAAGAGATGTTACAATCAAACATTTTATAATTTACCTGGCCTTAAATCCCAATAGACCCACTGAGTGTATTTTCCCTACAAGATGCTGAACAATTATAATGGAATGACATCAAAACAAACCCCAATACCCATGGATCATAATCAGATTCTCTTCTGTTGTGTCAAGTAAGTATACTTTTTGCATCTCCTTAAAAGGTGAGAATGGTGAAAGTTTCCCTTGCTCAGTTTTAAACTCAATTCTATTACTGTATTTTCTGGACAATCTGATATTTTCAAAATTAGAAAATAATGTATAAAATATCCACAATGGACAAAATATTAGAAGATTTCAATAGAGGAGGGATTCACAGGGTAAATTAGGGTGAGGTGAGAGAGGTGAATCTTGCATTACAGGATCAGATCCTGGTTCACCTAAATTTTTAATGTTTTATTCACTGTGGATTTGTGGCATTAACTTTGATGTTTTAGGTATCACATTAAAATACCCCTTATTTTGGGACTTCCATGGCCATCCTGTGGTTAAGTCTCTGTGCTTCCATTGCAGGGGCCACAAGTTTGATCCCTCATCCAGTAGCTAAGATCCTATAAGCTGTGCAGTATGGATAAAAAAATTAAAAAATAAGTAAGTAGATAAATAAAAATGAGATATCCCTTATTTTGTCCACCAAGTTTTTTGACACCCCCTTATATTGTGCACCTTTGAGAAATACCAGTCCCCATCACTTCATGGCAAATAGATGGGAAACAGTGGAAACAGTGGCTGAATTTATTTTTCCGGGTTCCAAAATCACTGAAGATGGTTATTGCAGCCATAAAATTAAAAGACGCTTACTCCTTGGAAGGAAAGTTATGACCAACCTAGATAGCATATTAAAAAGCAGAGACATTACTTTGCCAACAAAGGTCCGTCTAGTCAAGGCTATGGTGTTTCCAGTGGTCATGTATGGCTGTGAGAGTTGGACTGTGAAGAAGGCTGAGCGCAGAAGAATTGATGCTTTTGAACTGTGGTGTTGAAGAAGACTCTTGAGAGTCCCTTGGACTGCAAGGAGATCAAACCAGTCCATTCTGAAGGAGATCAGTCCTGGGTGTTCATTGGAAGGACTGATATTGAAGCTGAAACTCCAATACTTTGGCCACCTGATGTGAAGAGCTGAATCATTTGAAAAGACCCTGATGCTGGAAAAGATTGAGAGCAGTAGGAGAAGGGGACGACAAAAGATGAGATGGTTGGATGGTATCATCAACTCAATGGACATGGGTTTGGGTGGACTCCGGGAGTTGGTGACGGACAGGGAGGCCTGGCGTGCTTCTGTTCATGGGGTCGCAAAGAGTTGGACATGACTGAGTGACTGAACTGAGCTGAACTGAACTGAGTCCCCATCTTGCTGGAGATGCCTTTCAAGGTTACCCTATTTAGGGAAGTAAATCGAAATTGTTGCTGCAAACGACATTATTTCATTCCTTTTTATGGCTGAGTAATATTCCATTATATATATGTACCACATCTTCTTTATCCACTCATCTGTGAGTGGATATTTAGGTTGCTTCCATGTCTTGGCTATTGTCAATAGTGCTACTATGAACATAGGCATGCATGTATCTTTTTGAATTACAGCTTTGTCCAGATATACATCCGGGAGTGAAGGAGGGAAGTGATTATCAGGCCATCTCATTTTAAACTTTTATTTGGATTGCTGGCACAGCCTCATTCAGAAAGTTCTGCTAACCACCTGTCCAGCTGTCCCTTCTCTGGGGTCTGCAGTCTCCTGTGCTTAGCTCTGCCATAGCATTTTCTTCTTGGGGCTATAATTATCCTTCTGTACCATCATTTCTCTTAGGAGACATTCACTCACTGAGGGCTGGTGTCTGGGGTCCTGGTATAGAGCACAGCACCAGACATTGGAGTGATTAAGATGATGGTTCATTAACAGCTATTGGGTTAATCCATGGATTGATTGCCAAATCAGTTGGTTTGTAATAAATTTTTACATTATCACCCACTTCTCTGCTTTTCCAAATCGTGTACATTTTCCATCAGTTAGCAACACAGCTTGCCCCATCTCTAGGTCCTCCTATTTTTTACCAAAACCCATATTGGAGAAATGATAAGGAAAATGATGTGGAGCACATGTTATTTATCTACTCATGGAAGCTGCTATGTTGAGTTAGGCTTTCATCAGGCTGGATCCCTGGAAAGCTACCGACTTGGACCACTTGCTGTAGCTCCTCGCCAAATCACCTCCGTTGAGTTGTGTTTTGTTGCGTCTTTGCTTTTTATTGAGAGTCATTATGGAAAACAGTCATATGACATTTGCTATGCATTTATTCTAGAAGCTAGTGTTTTGGACTTTGTCCACGATGCTAACTAGCTCTCCCCAGAGGATTTCGTGTGTGCCCTCTCTTCTTAAAAACAAAACAAAAATAAAAACACACATTTGCCATCGCCTATATTTGCCCTTTGCCTTGACTACCAGGAAACTCAGGGGCAAGTTGGCGCTCAGGTGGAGTAATTATAAAAACCCTGGTGGGGAGCTGATGCTACGTCCCCTCCTCCTTTTGAGTGGACCATACTGAATTTCCATTTTTGGTCATCCACTGATAAACTCATGGCATGAGAATCCTTCAGACTTTGTCCCCAGTGAATTTCCAAAGATATAGGCTTTGTTTAAAATGAAAATAAATAAAGATAATATTGTATCATCTTTTTGTGTGTTTTCCATATGTGTATATTGCTACATGGGCTATGTTTAAAATGGAAATAAATGAATATAATATTGTATTATCTTTCTGTGTGTTTTACATATGTGTATAATACCACATGGACATGAACTTGGGCAAACTCTGGGAGATGGTGAGGCACAGAGAAGCTTGGCTTGCTGCAGTCCATGGGGTCATCAAGAATCAGACATGACTTGGCGACTGGACAACATAATAAAATATTTTAAGCTAAATTCTAAACTATGATGAAGAAGGGAGAGATTATTGCCTGCAATTACTAGAACAGTGATGAGCTCACAGAAGATGCTTTATTAATGCTATTAATTACCGAACGCTTGTGCATACCACTCCAGTATTCTTGCCCGGAGAATTCTATGGACAGAGGAGCCTGGACTGCAGTCCATGGGGTCACAAAGAGTCAGACATGACCGAGTGACTAACACACACTCAGTTGACTTCCGATGGGCATCATACTTCGGCCGTATTTTCACTGGGCATCAGCATTCCTGTTTTATCGTGGGATGTCTCCTCTGCTTTCATTCCGCAGATGGAGACAGAAGCCTCATGCAACCATCCTTCCTTCCTTCCTCTCTGTCCAGACACAGATGATGAAGGATGCTCTGCAGAAGCAGAGACTTTGTTGGCCCTGGTGCCCTGGTTTAGTGTTTGGCACAGAGTAGGTGTTCAATATGTGTTGAATGCTTTGCTCTGTCTAAAGGCAAAAATAATGCTAATCCTGCCACCTTCCACCTATGTTAGGATCTAATTTTGACCCTTATGTTTGTCCAGGGCTTTTCATCCTTTGATTAAAAGGAATAATGCAAATTAATTTTCAGGTATGATAATAGTCATCATTGTATATCTGACTTTTCCCCTGGATCTTCCCAGACACCACCCGTGCTCACATCTTGCTTGTGTTATTTGTGCAATGCCCAGGGGGCAGGAATGCAGCGAACTTTCTGGCTGCTATAGCAGCAGCATGGGGAATTAAAATGTCTTGCTCTGGGAATGCCAGTTAGTTTCCTGGCAAATCCCTCTGGTGCGGTTTGAAAGTCTCTTGCTGGATGGTGTAGACACCCTGGAATTCTGCTGCTCTGCATCCATTCAGTATTCCCTCCACTGTGTCTCACCCTCAGGATTGGCTTGGAGCAAAATAGGATAGTGATGAGTGATGGGTCCCTGAGATGACTGAGCCCCCCCCTGAGACTTGGGTTTTGTCTTAGGTGGTGTTGTCTAGATCATTTCCATAATGCCTGTGAAACTCGTGGGACAGCTGTCCCATTTTTACATATAGGAAGCTCTGAGAAATTAAAGACTTGCCCAAGATTTCATAGTTGTTTTTGGAAACAGCTGGGATTTAAACCCCCTTATCTGAAGCACACAATCTTCCCACACCCTCACATGGGCACAGATTTTCTCCTGTGTCCCCAAACGCTCCTCCTCTGCAAACTCCATCCCATCCTTACATTATTCCTCCTGTTTAGCACTTTCACGGGGCAGAAGGCAAATTTTGCACATGGGCCCCTCCATCTGCACCTCCCTACAGCCCCACCATTCCATCCTGACCACTGGAACAAAACTAAGACCTAGATGGTGGGTTCTGCTACAAAGCTCAACTGCCTTCATGTTCAGATGGCACAGGATAGGGTTAAAGAAAACATCACATTTGCCCGTCAGGGTTATATAACCTGTTAGGTTGAGCAATATGAAATTGCCAACATTTGATTAATTACTGCCAACTCTATAGGTTCAACTTAACAGCAAAAAGACAGGAGGAGAGTCATCCTTTAGCAAATACATACTCTAGTTTACATCTGTATGTTAGCTGATTTAGACTCATCAGGTTGTTTACACTTTACAATATCCCATGAGCATTCTGCTGAAAACCTGAGATCCAGAGAGGTCACGTTGCTGGCCCAAGGTCACTCTTTTTGGAAGCACTGGAGCTCTGATCCCCATTTCCTGGATTCTGGAACTTGTGTCCACTTGGCACTTGCTACAGGGCTAGACTCTGCCTTTAGAATGAGCAGGGTTCTGAGGGGAGGTTCACTGGGGCTGGTGGTCACAGGCTCTAGAAGTTAGCGTTTTCTGGTATTGCTGGATACTCATAGTCAAGGGTGAAAGACAAAATATCTTGAAGTCAGTAAGGTGACTTCACACCAATCAGAATGGATGCTGCCTTTGAAAGTGCTGGTCACTCAGTCGTGTCCGACTCTTTGTGACACCATGGACTGAAGCCTGCCAGGCTCCTCTGTTCATGTAATTCTCCAGGCAAGAACACTAGAATGAATAATCATCCTCTTCTCCAGGGGATCTTCCTGAACCAGGGATCCAACCCGTGTCTCCTGCATTGCAGGTGGATTCTTTACCATCTGAACCACCAGGGAAACCCGGATGCTGCCTGTAAGCCTAGAAAGGCCATAAATGGGGGATGTACAGTCCTGCTGTTGTCACTGTTCGAGCTTTCTGTTCGTCACTGTCTGCAGGGTACTCTTAGTTTGGACTGCTGTGCAGCTAAACTTGACTCCCTCCCCACCCTACTCACAAGACTGGGCCCATATTTTGCTTTTTCACTCCCTGATCTGGACCTTGCTCATGACTGGGCTCAGCCACTGGGCTGCCAGTGGACTGGATGCAATCGGGAACCTTAGATGTGCTTGCTTTTCTCTGGCTTTGTGTCTAACGTGCCTGCGGTGGCTAGCGCCCTTCCACTCTGGGACCCAGAACAAATACACACTGAGTAGACATGAATCCAGTCTACAGCCTAAAACTACATCCAGCAAACACACGGCCTGGAGCAGAGCCTTGCAGCTGAACCAAGTCTCAGTCAACAGAACCACTGTGAACTGGAGACCAGTGAGCCTGAGAATAAACACTCAGTGTTGCAAACACTGGGCTGAGGTGGTCCTCCACTTTTGTTTTGTTGTTGCAGCTGCTAACTACGTCAGGATTGTGCACCTTAGAGAGTGGCCTTTTTTAATTGCAGGGCTTCCCTGAGTGTTCAGTTGGTAAAGAATCTGCCTGCAATTCAGGAGACCTCGGTTCAATTCCTGGGTCAGAAAGATCTGCTGGAGAAGGGACAGGCTACCCACTCCAGTACTGTTGGGCTTTCCTTCTGGCTCAGCTGGTAAAGAATCTGCCTGCAATGCGGGAGACCTGGGTTTGATCCCTGGGTTGGGAAGATCCCCTAGAAAAGGGAAAGGCCACTCACTCGAGTATTCTGGCCTGGAGAATTCCATGGACTGTATAGTCCATGAGGTCACAAAGAGCTGGACACGACTGACTTTCACTTCACTTTGGAATTGCATAGTCCTTCGTGTGTGTGTGTGTGTGTGTTCTGAGGTTTCTTAATTTTTTCCAGATTTTTGATGAATTAATGTTTACTGGCATATAGTTCCTTTACAATGTCGTGTTAGTCTCAGCTGTACAGCAAAGTGAATCAGCTGTGTATATACATCTGCGCCCTCTCTTTTGGATTCCCTTCCCAGTTAGGTCACCACATGCATGGAGTAGGGCTCCCTGATATACATTAGGTTCTCATTAGCTGTCTCTTTTGTACATAGTATCAATGGTGTACACGGGTCAGTCCCAATCTCCCAACTCCTCCTACCTCTGGAATTGCATAGTCCTTTGAACAGGGTTCTGCCTCCTTTTGGTACTGTGAGTTTGGGTCACTTAGCTTTAGATTCCCAGCAAGAAAAGGACTTTCTTCTTTTCTGCAGGACTTTGCTTTAAGCCAGAGACCCACCATTATATGTAAAATAGAGATAAACAACAAGGACCTGCTGTACAGCACAGAGAGCTGTACTCAAAATGTTGTAAAAACCTATTATGGAAAGGCATCCGAAAAATTATATGCATATATATATCTATATAGACTGAATCATTTTACTGTACACCTGACGCTAATACTACACTCCAGTAAAATGCTGTTTGCTTCCAAAAAAGTTTTTTTAAAGAGTTTCAAACTAGGGGGTCATGACTGCGTTAATGCATAATGGTGGCAACAATGAATGGACAATTCACTAATAATTAAGTGATTATAGATTAAAAAGTCCCCCCACCCCAACCCCAACCCCGCCTAGAACTGAGCACTCTCATTTCCTCTGGATCCCGTAATAGACACCACTACCCACTATTCTACTTCCTATTTGCCTGCCTGACACCAGTGAGCCTTGGTGATGAAGGGTAAGGTACATAGACAGCAATCCAGAGGATGCAAGACTCTAAGGCAGCATTTTGGACAAGAATGTCTGGTGCTGTTAGTAAACGCTCACAGCACATGATAACTAACACCATCACCACCGCCACGGCTGCTCCCTTTTGTGAGTGCCTCCCTGGGCCAGGCACTGTGCGTGCTTTACCTCACTCTTTGTTTTCACAATCACACTCGAGGGAAACATTGTTTACCTTCATTTTCAAGCATGGAAATCAGGCTCAGAGAAGCTAGTTGATCTGCACAAGGTCACACAGCTAATATGGTGGAGTGAGAGTAGAATCCCAGCCTGACTCCGTCTCCTTTCGATAGCACATGAAATGCCTTTGTGATGGACTGAATGTTTGTATGTTTCCAAAATTCACATGTTGGAGCTCTGACCCTCAGTGAGGCTGTGATTTGAGATGGTGCCTCTAAGCAAGTGATGAAGGTTAAATAAAGCCATAAGAGCTCAACACTGATCCTATAGAATTAGTATCCTTTAAAGATGAGACTCCAGAGAGCTTTCTTTCTCTCTCTCTCTCCCCTCCCTCTCCCTACAAGGACCCAAGGCAGGGCCCTAGGGACATGCTGGCCATCTACAAGCCAGGAAGAGAGGTCTCACCAGAAACCAAGTTGACCAGAACTTTGATCCTGAACTTCTAAACTAGAAAAATGTTAGAAAATATATTTCTGTTGCTTGAACCACCCAGGCCGTGATGCTCTGTTTTTGCAACCCAAGCTACCTACTACAGCCTTAAAAGCCTCCAAAGCCTGCATTCATTCAGGCACCCCACCACCCCTACCCCACTCAGGACACAGGAAGGGTTCGGGTGTATCTTTGTCCGTCTCCTTCGAGAACAGGTGGGAATGGCACAGGGGTGGCCGCCAATAGCATCTCAGGACTCAGGACTGACTTCAGGCTGACACCTCTGGCTCCAGGAAGGACATTATCTAGATTATGCATTGTTTCACTCTCGTGGAAATTAGCCGCTGCTTCTTGTATAAATAACTAATAATGAGCAGCCGTATTCTCCCTATTGGAGTCTGATTATGACCTTGGAGACACCTGGGGGCTCAACCTGGGCTGATGCTGCTGTCTGCGGCCCTGACAGATCACTGTTCCCTCCATTTCCTGGTGAAATACTCCTCATGCAGGGGTCCTGTTTTCATTATCCATTGTGTGTGTGTGTGTGTGTGTGTGTGTGTGTGTGTGTAGCTTGCATCCTTTCTCTCCTAATTAAGGGGAATTCCCTGTAACTGGTGAGCGGCGGGGACAAGGAGGTGAGGGACTGGGGACAAGCACAGAGCTGCAGGGGAAAATGAGACGCCCAGGCCTCTGGCCACAGCCTGTCCTCAGCCTTTGCCTCTACGGGATGGCACAAGTGGGGCCTGGAAACATCTCCAGCCCATTTCATGGACACAGTCACTCCAGTTTGTCAGGCTGTCCCGTTTGCAGGAAAAACACAAAGGAAGTGTTGTCGCCGTAAAAGATGATCCTATTTTCAAGTCCTGTGGGGGGTGGGGGGGAAATAACAACAAAACTAAATCAAAGGAAGAGAAGAAGAAAGCCCAGATGCTGCCGGATGTCCACAACATTCAGCAAAGCGGGTGGCAAACAGCCAGCGGCAGCGGGCCTGCGAGCTGGACATCTCCCTGCAGCCGCGCCGTGGAGGCCTCTGTGGTTCTGTCTGTACACCGCGTGCTCTCAGGTGGGACAACCAGAGACACTTCTTTCCTGACATGTCAAGTGTTTCATTTCCTTCTTAACATGTTTTAAAATGAAGCACACGCCTCCCCACACGGAGGCCCGAGTCAAACCCTATTTGCCTTCATCTCACAGCAATTAATCCAGCCAGAGGTGGTCGTCTCAGACACACAGGCGGTCCTTGTCGCACAAGAGAGGGGAGACAAGGCAGGATGGAGAACTCGATGAAGCCTCCACCTGGGTGTCCTTGTGGTTGGTCCGCCGAGCCTCTGAAAGGCCTGTGTACTGCCGTGCGTGTTTTTCTAACGATAATAAAGATCAGGTGCAGCTCGGGGAGCCCACAGCATTAGGAGCCTAACACACATGTCATTTAACTCCCACAATCTCTGAGGTCAGAAGTGCTTGAGATATTTCAGAAGAGGGAACCAAAGCAATGGGCTTAGAAGTCACGTGTCTGCAGCCGTATGTCAGGGCCGGAGTCAGAGCCCAGGACGATGAGACTCAAGATTCGACAAGACTCAAGATTTGGCCGGCTCAGCCCTCCCAGACCTGCAGGATCACCCACGAGCTGAGTGGAGAGAAAAGCTGGGTTCTGAGTGAAAGAAGCTGGGTGTGTGTATTGTGGCAAGAGATTTAGAAAAAAAATAAGCAGCAGCAGTTATACGTTATTTTACAGTGAAGGATACCCAGAGACAAAACAGCGGAGGAGGTAAAGTGATAAAAACATTTTAAAGCCACACTGAAGCAAAAGTGACTGCTTTTTGGGGCAGAGGCACCAACCCCAGAGCTCTGCGGGGTGGTAAGGCTGTCACCTAGAAAGGGAGGTGGGGGTGGCTTTAACACCCACCCTAAAACCCCTCGAGTTCCTGGGCATCGGAGGCTGAGTGACTGCCAAGAATGCCCTCTTCTGGTGATGCTCTCAAAGCCCAGGATGACAGCAAGGCAGACCAAGACCTGTGTTTTCAGATTCCTGGGGAGGTTCTCGACATCAAGACACAGTGTCACTCAAGCAAATAGCTCTCCCCTCTCTCTTCCTCTTCATCCCCCCCAACTAGCGATAGGTCAATTATTCTAATAAGGTAAGATAGACCATGATCGAGATTTGGCTTCCTTTTTTTTTTCCTCTCTCTCTCTAATCGGGAATAATACTCTCTATGTCATCTGTATATTTATGATAGCTCAAAGACATGGGTGTGTGGATCTAATTAAAAATGTGAAAGGGTTTAGCAGCCTGCTGCTTCCCTGCAACTCTCTGGTTGCCAAATCTTGGCAGCCGTGTTGAAACGGGGCCAAGTGTTTAGTGTGGAGCTGAACGCCTGCCAGCCGGAGTGCTGCATTGTGGGGCCAGGAAGCCTGGCGGGGTTGCGTTAAAACCAGCTCGCACAGGGCCGGGCAGGGAGCAGGACCCGGGACCCAGAGGAAACCAGCGGCAGAGGAAGGGTCTTGCTCTCTGCTTGCTTCCCCACTCAATGCAGGACCACTTAGACCATCTCAGAGACTAGGCAGCGCTGAGAGCCACTAGGTGGGGGATCCTCCCCACAGTCTTTGCTACAGTCGGGCCTCTTCAGAGGAGAAGCGATCCTCAACTCTCTCCCAGCAGCGAAGCGCTGCACCAACAGCCGTCTTGTGCTGCATATGTCTATTGAGTTCCAGGAGTCTCCCCTGGAAGCCTGAGCCTCTCTCCATGGCTCACTCATTGTTCTGGGTCTTCCCTCTCAAGCAGCAGAGCCCCCTTCTGCGTTTCTCTCCAACAGGACAGTGCACACACACCCCTTGGGGAATCTGAGGCAGGATTCTGATCCAGCAGGGAGAGGGGAGAACTCATGTTGCCAAGATCAGAGCTGACCGGAACTGCTGATGTGCTCAGTTCGTCATGGAACTGAGCTCCTCGTGTCATGGATTCAAGGTTGGTGGGTTCTGGAAAAGTCCAATCTAGGTGATTCAGATTCCCACTGGGGTCGGGGTTGGGGGAGGTGATTCAAAGAGTTCGACCCCCTCCCTGGTGTGTTGACAGGATAAGTGAAACTAAAACACGTCAAAGATAAGGGTTACTTCTCATTTCCTCGAAATGTGCCCATTATAAACAAATTACAGAAGAAAAGGAATCACGTTCTTTCTGTTCAGAAACACTCCCCTGCAAACAACAAAAATTTAGCTCAACAAAGATCTGCTGTGATATCGGGGGAGTGACACGCCTGGGGGGCTAGGAGAGGGGATGAGAGGAGATGTAGCCTTGTGACTTTTTATCTTGTGTACTGTTGACTTTTATGATAATGCATGATGATACATTCTTTTTTAATTAAAAAAAGGTGGGGAAGGCCAAAAAAAACCAAGAGTGCACCAGGCAGGGAGCCTGGTCATGACCTCCAGGCAACCATCAGGCCATGGTGGAGACAGCCTGGAGGGGTTTGGGGTCACTCGGTCCTGGAGTGGAATCTCAGCTCTGGCACAACGCTTGAGGAAGTCAGCTGACGTTGCCAGGCTCTGAGGCCCTGTCTGCAGAAGGAAGGAGCTGCACCTTCATTGCTGGAGCTGCCCTGTGTGCTAGGGATGTGGATGCGAAGGGTTTCAGACCCAGGGGGCTTGGCCGGGCGTCTGACAGATCCAGGGCCCCTCTCCACTGGGGCCAGGGCACTACCCCAGGTAGAATTTCATCCCAGCAGACGACTGCTAAGAACAAATACATTCTGAAACCTCAGGACGGGAGCTAATCACTTCGGATGTCACCAAGCCACCTTTCATGGTATCACAGGGAGCCTGGGGGGAAAAAAAAATGACGTCCCTGGGGAACTGCAGAGAATTTTCTCTTTCTTTGACATAAGTAAATTTACATGTATGGAAAGTTTAAAATGACATGCCAAATACACCCCAAGTCATCATACTTTAGCCAGCCATGTTTATCCTGAAAAATTAAACTGCAAGAAGTCAGCCCTATGGAGGAAGATGCAGGTCACGTGGTCCCTGTACAGTTAGGGGCCGATATTTTCTTAAAATCCTGAGTCGGCGTCCATGTCCATCTCTTCATGGATGGATAATATAGAACTCGCTGCTTCCATCACAGAGAGAGAGGTCGTTTGCTACTAAATATCTTAAGATTTTTTTTTCTTTAGAAAAATCACACTCCAAGAGACTTTATCACATTTCACTCCTAACATGTGGGCAGGTGATTGTCTAAACCACTGAGGGAAGATGTTCCAGGTAAACATCTAATTAATTAAAGAAAACCTTTCTCTCTCCACCCCAACCCAGAGAAGACTGCAATTTAGAAACACACACACACATACACACACAGTTTTAAAAAGGCTTCCAGGCAACTGAATCGTCTAGCCCGACCACCTCTGATAATTAAAGTCTACAGACCTCAAACCTCCCAGCCTCCCTCCAGCATCTGTGTGACCACCATCCCTCCACTCTTCCAAGCAACATTTGCTCCAACTTAATATTCTGGTGCTTTCGGGAACAACATTTAAAAATAAACCATTTTGGCATATTGTCAAAGTCTTGTCTAAATTTCTTCATGACAACCACCCTAAGTGAGATTTTAAAAATCAAAAGAGTTGGGGGTGGGGGGAATAAAAGGGGTCCCCACTTATAGACTTCTAATTTCAGACAATGTCCAATGAGAATGCATTCATTTCTCCTTCGTCCTCGTTTCTGATTCCCTCACTTGCATGTAGGGCATCCTTGTCCCACCCCTTGACTCCTAAGCCTGTATCTCTTTCATCCTCTCCATGGGACCCGGCACCTGGGTTGGTGATAGAGACTCGGAAATCCTAGGACAACTTTTTGCTCTTGGCCCAGGCTGGGCACTAGGGAAAGAAGCTCTGGGCAGAGAAGGGGCCTCGGGCAGGGGTTAAAATGTTGTTTCTGGTCCTGTGTAGCAAGCACAGCAAGACAGTCCTGTCTGCTCTGTTCCTATCAACAGCCTGATCTCCTTGGTCTGTTGCTAAGAGACCAGCCTGTTGTTTACAAGATCGTCGGTGGCGTAGACGTCCATAATTTATAATTTATTATCTTAGTGTCAAAACTTGGGTTGGTTTTTATTTTGTTTCACCGTAGATCCAATAATTGTTAGATACAACAAAGGTCACCTATGTGCCAGTGGTTCTGTTGTTGCTCTGATAGCTTCCCTGGCTGCCCCAAGCTTAGATGCTGTGGAAAAAAATGCTATTATAAACTGAAGATGAGTATCATTTTTTGTCCATTAACTTCATGCATTATATGACTGCTCAGGTCAATGGATTCCCTCCAGATTTGCTCACTACTGAAAGCATGTTTCTGTCCAACCAAGAAAGAAATGAATTGAAATGATTTCAATTATCACAAGAAAGGAATTGAGTCTTCTGACTGTATATTTCAGCACCCAACTCACCAATTCTCTCTCCACAAAGTTCAGGGCCAGAGACATTTAACCAGCACTAGAAATTACCCCTGAGCATTGTCGGGTATGGTGAGCTCACAAAACTCCCTTTGGAGAGTCCTCCACTCACAGCAAGTCAATCAACCCAGTAAGGAAGTGATGACACAGAAGAAAGAGAGGCATTTAAGTAAAACCAGCTCAATCACAATACCCCAGCCTAAAGAAAAAGAAGAGACAGTTCAAGTGTTATAATCAAGATCAATGCTAACATTTATAGTGCCAGGCACAAGGCTGAGTGCTTAACCTGGACTAGCATGCAAAGCTCCTGACAAACTTATGAGGAAAATTCTAGTATTAGCCCCATTGTAGAGACAACAAAACCAGAACTTTATAACCTTCAATAAAAGGCAGGACTGAACTGAGACTGTGTCCCTGGATACATCATTCTCATAGAAATTAAAAAATAAAAAAACCAGCTTGGGCTTTGTAATTTACTGTCTATGAACAGTCCACAGACATTTGATGGAGCAGGGAAATTAACATAGGTTCCAAAATCATATCATCACATTATCTTTCCCTGCAGTCATTGGAATCTCTCTAGAAACCACAGAGCATGAGAAATTTCTAGGAAGGGTATTTTATTTTCCCCATCAAAGGACCTGGCAAATTCTAATGACATTTTACTGGGAATTAGATTTGTCGCTTTCCAGAAAGCAATTATGGTGATCATCCATACTGGCATTTTTCACTGCTTAATCTCTAGCCTCTCCCCAGTGGTGCTATGGCCAGGGTATCACACAGATCCAAGATCTCCTGGACCATCTCTGTTTGGAGTTGGTTGGCAGCCTCTTTCTAACTCCTGTGGTAAAAAGAGATAAACACACAAGTTGGAAACCATTGACCACCAAAGAAGCAGTCAATGACTTAACCATTGACTTAACCATCTTGATGACTTAACCATTTCTCAAGACAGGTCTGAGACCTAATTACTTTTTTCTCTCCAAGCAGAGATTTAATCCCTTTCAAACATGTGGATTTTTTGACTGGAACCCACAGATCCACCCCAAGCAGCAGAGAAAGGGGGCACAGATCCCTCAGTTTATCTTCCAAGAGCATCTTTCTGAAATGAGCATCACCCTGTAGTTGCGAATGGGGTGTGATTCATCTTGGCAGCTACATGATAGATTTGCACGTCGTTTAGGATGAAGGATCAGAAGTTGTGGCTTCAGGTTCCTGTCTACCACTGAACAAGCCCTGTGAATAGAGGTGGGTCTATTCAACTATTAGGTTCTTAGATTCTACATTCACAAAAACAAGGATGATATGACCTTCTTTATAAGGGAGAGCCAATTAAAACTGAACAATGGATGCAACACAAAATCAGGGGGAGCAAACTCTCCAAGAGTGATTAACATCATTCCTGGAGCCCTAGGGCCCAATGAAACGCCTGACAAATAGTAGCCTTTCATCGCTGTCTGTGCCCCCAAACCGCTAAGCACTGGGGCCTCTGAGATGGAAGACGAAGCTTTCTCCTGTCAGTGGTTCATTCTATCATGGAGGAGACAGATGTGTAAATGATTATTCAGAGCGATACACTTACTTCTATGGAGACCCTGATTGAGACACGACCTTGGGAAAATGTAGTCTTCAAGCCTCTTTTTTGTTTTCTGTACCATGGGGATATAACAGCCTGATCACCTTGAGAAGAAAAAGAAGGATGCCCTGTGCCATCTGTCACCCAGGAGGCACTCAGTAAATATGGAAGGGTGGGAGGTGAGGAGGACCTGTGGTCCCATTCCAACTGCTACCTCTGTCCTGGCTTTTTATGAGAGTTTCTAGAACAAGTGTATGCGTATTCCTTGATAAAAATCAAAAGTCATTAAAGCAAATGACCTTTGCTAGCCACCTAGGTGAGACCCTCATCAATGTCAGCAAGAACCACCGTACTAGTGATGCAGGTCCTGATCCCCCACCTCACACCACTAATGTGTAGCCTTTCCTTTGGTCCTTAGCAAACCAGCAGCTAAAAAGTCAGGAAACAGGAAGGTCAGCCAACTGTTCTGCCATGAAAATGCTCAATTCTATGTATGATCCCTGGTGGTTCAGATAGTAAAGTATCTGCCATAATACAGGAGACTAGAGTTCAAACCCTGGGCTGGGAAGATCCCTGGAAAAGGTAACGGCTACCCACTCCAGTATTCTTGCCTGGAGAATTCCATGGACAGAGGAGTCTGGCGGGCTATGGTTCATGGAGTCACAGAGTTGGACATGACTGTGGACACAACTGGGCAACTAACATTTTCACTTTCACTAAATGTGATCAGTGAGCGAAGACAGTGCAGATATAAAGAAAGAAAAAGCCCTTTGGGAGTCTGAATGAGTTGGGCTATTCAACTCAGCCATTGTTAAACTCTGACCAAGGTCAGGTTATTAACCCCTGTGAGGGCAACCTCATTGTCAGCATAAACATGGATTGATCACATGGGTGATGCTCCTAGAACTCAGGGATGTTCAGTATAAGGCAGCTTCCTCCCTACCAAAGACCGTGCAACACTGATGATGTTAAGGGAGGTTGGGCCATGATCTGGTATCTCTGGTCCAACTTTAAGGGAATCAAATAAAAATTCATCACCAAGAGTTAAGGATTTTTTCATCTCTGAATTCCTAGCATCCAGTCAACACTATTGCCTAGTGGTTTATTTATTAATTTATTTTTTCATTTTTCATTTTTTTTTTGAAAGTGAAAGCCGCTGAGTCGTGGCTGACTCTTTGTGACCCTGTGGACTGTAGAACATCAGGCTACTCTGTCCATGGAATTCTCCAGACAAGACACAGGAGTAGGTTGCCTTTCTGCTCTCTAGGGGATCTTCCCAACCCAGGGATTGAACCTGGATCTCCTGCATTGCAGGTGGATTATTTTTTTAATGGAAATACCTGTATGAGTGACAGTTCTCAGGATTAGTTACACTCTAACTAAATTATTCTCCACCAACCTCTAATCCTGGCCTTCTCCTATCTTCCCAGAACTGCAGAGTCCTCCACCCAGCTGCACTAGGCAAGGACCACAGCATCACTGGTGATTCTCAGCTCCAGGGAGCCCTCACCGCTGCGTCTCCCACATTCATATCGAAGCTATCGATTCCCTTTCCTAAACAAATCTCCTCTTTGTACAGTTCTGTAGCATCCAGGGCATTTACTAAACACATGATTCTAAACCAGGAGGATACACTCCTTACATTCTTATAAAGCTCTGAGGGCCCCCACCTTTAGCACAGACTCCTGCTCCAGACCCTGGTACATCCCCTGTCCCCTCAAACAACCCTTCACTAAACATCCTTTCTCCCTTTGGACGTGCAACGGGCAATTGCTTCTCATGCCTCAAACATGTCACACTGAGCCAACACTCTGACTTGGCACCCTCAGTCCCTCGGGAAGGATGTGACCTCTTTTATAGCAATTTCTGTTCACCCTTCAAGACACAGCAATTGTCACTTTCTCTCAGAAGTCTTCCTGACTTCTCTGGGCAGTGAAATAAACTGTATTTGTCTGATTCATCTCTGTATCAACCAAGCCTGACATGTCATGGCCTGCGTATGTGAGCTTAGTCAGGTCCAATTTTTTGCTACCCCAAAGACTGTAGCCCACTCATCTGTCTATGGAGTTTTGAGTCTTCACAGCTATTTCCCTGGATCTTGCCTTCCTTCTTGTATTTCCAATGCTTCTCATTCTCCATTCTTCCTGGAACAGTCTTCCTCTACTAGCCATTACATGTTGGTGTTCCTCAAGCTTGGTCATATGTCATTTAAAAATATCATGATCATAATTGTGTCTTGGCCATCAGTCTACTCCGCAGGCAGCATTAGCCACTTGTGAGCTGATGCCTCTCAAAGCTCCCTCTCTAGTCCTGCCTGCTTCTCCTTACACCCTGGACCTTTCCATTCACAGATGTGATGACAATCCTGTGGACGGCCTATTTCCCAGAGCCTGAAAACTCAATAGTGTCAAATTGATTTTACTTTTCTCTCTCTGTGCATGTGTGCTAAGTCACCTCAGTCATGTCTGAGTGCAACCCCATGGACTGGAGTCTACCAGGCTCCTCTGTCCATGGGATTTCCCAGGCAAGAATACAGAAGTGTGTTACCGTGCCCTCCTCCAGGGGATCTTCCCAACCTGGGGATCGAACCTGTGTCTCTTGCATCTCCTGCATTGGCAGGCGGGTTCTTTACCACTAGCACCATGTACCCACCCCTAAATCCTTATTCTATTTCAATGTTCTCTCATTGACATCCATGCTCAATGTCCAAGTGAGAAACCTAGACATCTTTACTGATCTGCCCATCTGATTAAGCCTCAAGGCTTCCTTTACAATAGTTTTCAAATTTGTTCAGTCTCTCCAGTCCATCACCATCCTTCATCTTTGTCTAGACCATCATTGTTTCTTTTCTGGACTTCTGCAACAAACTCCTATTTTATTTTATCTCTCTGTCTCTAGTCTTTATCCTTGTCATCCATTCTCCATCTATTAGCCAGGACCATTGCTCTAAAATACCAAGTTTATCTCACCATTTTTCTATTTGACAGCTTTCAGTGTTTCCCCTGCTTGTTTGGGGCAGATGTTCCAATGCCTCTGTATGGCGCACAAAGAGCTTGGCCTGGGCTGTCAACCCTGGGTTTCTGTGTCTTGCACCTGAGAGCCCTGCAGCGCTGTTGGGCTTCTCTTAATTCTGCCCTGGGCCCCGCTCTGTGTCTCAGCCTTCTCATCTGTTGTCTCTTCCCAAACTTCTTTAACTCCTAGCCACCTTTCAAACATCAGTATACAGTGTACTTCTTAGAATATCCGTTCTCCCTTGTCCACTACAAAATGACCAGTCCCATAAAAGGGATGTATAAAATGAATGGAATATGTATTTTTGAACAAATTATTGTATTCTTTTTCTTGAGATCAGCTATGGAATTAATTCTGTGAGACTTTTCCTCAAAAAGTGGTCTTTTTCCCCACCAATCTGTTCTCTTGTGATGTGTCTTTGCATATCCCTGAGTTTACACATTTAGAAATATACCTGAATTCTCTTTTAAGCTTATGCAAGAATTTCTTCCAAAGAGATGCTCTATATTCTATCAGGACTGTAAGAATCTTTTCCTGTTTCTATTCCCAAAGCTCTGGTTGTAGAACACACATGTGACTGATCAGAACAGAGGTTTTTTTTCTTTTTTTTTTTTTTAACTTTTATGTCACATTGTCATGGTCAGTGATGATGATCTATGCTAGCAGATCCTCTAAGTTATCCTTTTACTGGCCATACATGGTTTCTCCCTTCCACATACATTTTTGAGCTCCTACAAACAGATTTTCAATGGTCCCTCAACTCGGAGTTGTTCCTAAGCTAACTTCCTTTTTTTTTTTTTAAGAAAGTTTCAAACAACCTGCATTTTAGCATCCTACATTTGTTCTGGTTTTTGCAATTCTAGACCCTTGTGCCAAAGAGAGAGCAAATCCTCTAGCCCTTTGATCTTCAGGATCCTTCAATTATCTTCTTGGCCTCCTTCTGTTGTCACTTAGAGTAAGTATAGTCGTCTTTGTCAATGAAAGGTAATCTCACTCTTCTTTTCATTATTCCTGGGCCCCTTGGCTGAATGCCTTCTAGTCGTTGCCTTTCCTTCTCATACCACACGGCCCGAAGCTGCATGGCAGTCCAGGTGCCGTCTCCATGGAACTAAAGGATCAAAGCCAGGACCGATGCCCCCTGGTTCAGGAGTTCCCAGCCCTTGTCTCTCCCTCAGAACGCAGCATGACTCAGGACAGTGCTGTCACCACCAGCTCAGCCTGTTCACCTCAAATTCCATGGTCCTTCCCAGCTGGTAAATTACTTTGAAACCTAAGTGCCAACTGTTGGTCACTCTCCTCTTGAGTTTTCTCTCCATAGTCCCTCTTTACTTGAAAGCACTGTGTTCTCAATGGTGATTTTGATCTTCAGGTTTGAACCTTTTGATTTAAAAGCTACAGGTGGTTCTAGCTCTTTGCAACACCTTGAAATTGGCTTAAGGAAAGCACAATACCTTACTCCACCATTTTACTTCTTGCAAGAGGAGAAAGATGAGCCTAGCATATGTGTGCGTGCTAAGTCACTTTAGTCATGTTTGACTCTTTGCAACCTCATGGATTGTAGGCAGCCAGGCCCCTCTTTCCATGGGATTTCCCAGGCAGGAATACTGGAGTGGGTTGCCATTTCCTTCTCCAGGGGATCTCCCCAACCCAGGCATCGAACATGCATCTCTGATGTCTCCTGCATTAGCAGATGAGTTCTTTACCACTAATGCCACCTGGGAAGCCCATAGTGTATAGCACAGGAAACTATATTCAATATCTTGATATAGCTTATACTGGGAAATAATGTGGGAGACCCCAGTTTGAGTCCTGGGCCGGGAAGATCCACTGGAGAAGTGATAGGCTACCCACTCCAGTATTCTTGGGCTTGCCTAGTGGCTCAGCTGGTAAGGAATCTGCCTATAATCTGTGAGACCTGGGTTCGATCCCTGAGTTGGAAAGACCACTTGGAGCTATGCACTCCAGTATTCTGGCCTGGCATGGAGAATTCCATGACCTGTATAGCCCATTGGGTCGCAAAGAGTTGGACATGACTGAGTGACTTTCACTCACTCATATATGTACATTTATATATATATGATATATATATATATATGATATATATATGGAGAAGGCAATGGCACTCCACTCCAGTACTCTTGCCTGGAAAATCCCATGGATGAAGGAGCCTGGTATGCTGTAGTCCATGAGGTCACTAAGAGTCAGACATGACTGAGCAATTTCACTTTGACTTTTCACTTTCATGGATTGGAGAAGGAAATGGCAACCCACTCCAGTGTTCTTGCCTGGAGAATCCCAGGGACGGGGGAGCCTGGTGGGCTGCCGTCTCTGGGGTCGCACAGAGTCGGACACGACTGAAGCGACTTAGCAGCAGCAGCAGCATGATATACCTATATATATATGTGTGTGTGTGTGTGTGTGTGTGTGTGTATGAATAACTTTGCTGTACATGTGAAGTAACACAACATTGTAAGCCAATTATATTCCAGGAAAAAGAAAAACAAAATGAAGCAAAATCTGCCCCCCACAAAATAACAATAATAAAATATTTTAAAAAGAGAGAAGAAAGGATAAGAAATGCATCTGTGCTCTGTCCCCCACGACAACACAATGTTTTCATGTCTCACTCAGCGATAATGCCTGCCTGTCTTTCCAAATTACATTGGGTTTTCCGGTTAATGTTTTAAAATAAATATTGTTGTATCTGCTTCTAAACTAAAAGTTGAAAAAAAAACATAAGAGCCAGTGTATTATAGTACAATGAGCGTGAGTCTGACGTTAGGTATTCTGGGTGTGTTTCCTCTCCTGTGGTTTGTTGAGCTCACTCTTGTTCCTTCCCTGTGTCAGCAT
This sequence comes from Bos indicus, assembly GCF_029378745.1. Taxonomy (NCBI): domain Eukaryota; kingdom Metazoa; phylum Chordata; class Mammalia; order Artiodactyla; family Bovidae; genus Bos; species Bos indicus. Next base: position 62,918,726 of record NC_091780.1, on the reverse strand, counting down.
CTTCATCAGTGAAATGGGTAGAAAATATAAGCCCAGTCTGTTGTGAAGGAAAAAGTGAAAATGATTCCAGACGTTTTCTATATACTTGGAAGTTCTATGTAAATCAATCAGATTTTCTTCAGAAATCTTGGAAAAGTCAAGCATCTGAGGTTTAGAACTTTTTATACATTGATATGTGTATCAGGAAGGAAATGGCTACCCACTCCAGTATCCTTGCCTAGAGAACCTCATGGACAGATGAGCCTGGAAGGCTACAGTCCGTGGGGCTGCAAAAGAGTCAGACACAGCTTAGCAAATAACAACAACAGCCACAAACACTGACATAGAGGCAATTTCTAAAGAGTTTATTTTTTTAACTAAAAATGAAGAGGAGATTTGGTTATGAGAAAATGAGATTTCAAATATATTATAATAAGAGATGATGTTTATATTTTCTTTTAGCAGGCAATCTAGCATTTTTCAAGTCAGTCATCAGCAACTATACATTTAGCTGGTGAGTGTTATGAGCAGAATATATCAGGGGAATTGGAGGAATTCTACAGCAAGAATACTGCCCTCCAACAGCTCAGAGTGGAGCTGGAGCTATCATCCCCACATCAAAAAAGAGGGTCTAGGTTGAAATCAAGATACAATTTGTCAGTATCCAGAGAATGCTAAGGAATGGAGAGTGGGATGTGGAGCATCAAGAAAGACTTCCTGGAGGAGGTGTGATTCCATCTAGGTCATGGAGAGCCTAGAAAAGTCATCCTGAAAATGCATACAGGCATTCTTTTTTTAATTTAAATTTAATTTTAAAACAATTTGAAATAGAACATCAATTTAAATTTAAATTAAAATTTAAGGAGAACCCTGCATGAAAACTTTTGTTCTCCTTCTTACTCTCCCTTGCATCTTGGCGCTGAAAACTCTTTGGCACTTGGCAGCCTTCTAGCCTCAGGTGTGGTCTTCACCACCACCCTTTCCCCAGCTTATCCAGGTGGTCACTCAGAGTCGTGGTGATGGTCACCACCTCATCACACCAGCCTTCACACTGTCCTGTGCTTGATGGCTACGTCCCACCCTGTGGGCCTCCTCTGCCCTCACCCTTATTATAACCTTTCTGTTTTATGTTCAATGACCATTTCCTGCCCTGTGCCCCGCTCCCTTCCTTCCATGGGTGTAGGCCCTTCACGGGACCCTCCGGGAACCCGTCTCTGCATCTTCTCTGGTCACAAAGGCCGCACAGAGATGCCTGTGTTTCCTCTCTAGCTTCTTTACTCAGTGAGCTTAAGAAAGCTGGGGTAGGCTGAACCAGGAATTCCCTTGGTTTTAACACAAAATATGGTCAGTGTAAATGGCCTATTTGTCCTGGCTAAATGGCTGTCCCCTGGGATAGCTGAAAATGCTCTTTTAGGCTGGCTAACAACTCCAAGCCCCTGGGCCCCCTGGGCTCCCGGCAGGCGGATGGTGGGAGTCCATTAGCCGCCTCACCTCCTGCCCTTTCTGGTCTCACCTGGACCCTTGTTACCTGTGCCGGGGCCTCCTGGTCTCCAGAGGTCCATGCCTGCTTCTACCTGGGCCCCAGCAAAAATGGGGAAGTTCAAGCCATTGCCCACCTTAATCCAATGAGCCTTGCCTAATAGACTGTGAGGAAGGTTTGGTGTGAGTCCTCCAAAGGGGAAAAAGGAATAAAAAGTAATGTAGCGTAGTAGAGTGGGAGGGACAGAGAAAGAATAAACATCGGACGCATTTGCCTTAGCATCTTGACAAAATGTGTAACCGCAACAGGTGATAGGGGATTTCCCTGGTGGCTCAAATGGTAAAGACTCAGCCTGCTAATGCAGGAGACCCTGGTTTGATCCCTGCGTTGAGAAGATGCCCTGAGGGAGGGGAAGGCTGGTGGCTCAAATGGTAAGGACTCAGCCTGCTAATGCAGGAGACCCTGGTTTGATCCCTGCGTTGAGAAGATGCCCTGAGGGAGGGGAAGGCTACCCACCCCAGTATTCTTGCCCAGAAAATTCCATGGATAGAGGAGCCTGGTGGGCTACAGTCCATGGAGTCACAAAGAGTCAGTCACGACTGAGTGACAAAGCACACACGCATGCAACAGGTGATCTGATCTGTCAGAACTCAAGTTTCCTCAGGGCTTCCCTGGTAGTCCGCAGGTTAGGACTCTGCACTTCCACTGCAGGGAACATGGGTTCGATCCCTGGTTGGGAGCTAAGACCTACAGGCTTCACAGCCAGGTTGGTGTGGAGTGGGCATCCTAGCCTACACACTGCAGGAATGCTGGAAGGATCCCACTGATGGGAGTGAAGCCCCCGGTGAAGCATCGAAAAGTGGTACCTGATGCAGAGGTTATTGGTATCTTCCTAAACAGCTCAGGTACCTTTAGAAGTTGAAATGCCTGATTCTATTACCCACATTCATACGAGCGGCTAAGTGGCTAAGTCACTTCAGTCGTGTCCACCTCTGTGCGACCCCATAGACGGCAGCCCACCAGGCTCCCCCGTTCCTGGGATTCTCCAGGCAAGAAGACTGGAGTGGGTTGCCATTTCCTCCTCCAATGCATGAAAGTGAAAAGTGAAAGTGAAGCCGCTCAGTTGTGTCCGACTCTTAGCGACCCCATGGACTACAGCCTACCAGCCTCCTCCATCCATGGGATTTGCCAGGCAAGAATACTGGAGTTGGGTGCCATCGTCTTCTCCACATTCATATGAGGGGACAATCTTATTTCTCACTTTTGTTAGAAGTGGTGTCTCTGGTGTTTACCTTCTGTGAACTTTCCAGAATTAAATGGCTTGAGTGTACAGTTAGACCGCTTTTTTCATGTTAAATATAATGATGTGCAGAAAAGAGGAAATTCATTTTAACAGGACAAATGTAGCCTGTTTATAGTGAGCACCCTTAACAATATTAAATCATTTCCCTGCGTGATAAACTAATAACAGGAGCACTGAGCCAATTCAAGGGGTAGATTTTTATCCTGGGAAAGTAGCAATAAACCCTGATCCTCCTTTTATCAAAGCCTGTTCAATTTAAAGAACTAACTGCAGTTCACAAGAACTGAATTTGCTTATTGATTAATCCATACCTGCATAGTATTTGGTACTATATGTTACCATCATGTTAAGATACAATTTTCTCCAAACTGTATGAGTCTAGTCATTTAAAATATAAAAAGTAGGTAATTATAGTCAGAAGAATTCATTACAATTGGAGTATAGGTAAACAGAAAGGGCCATTACTACTTAGTCATTAAAATTCTGCAAGTAAAATGTAAGAAGAAAAAGTAAAAGACCAAACACCATCCACACCCTTCCTGTTATTCCTCCCATAATTTTTTTTTTTTCCTTGTGAGTCAGACGCTCCATGCCTGGGGAATAGTTATTTCTTACCTCGTTGATCAAGGTGGAACAGGTTGTGGGGGAGCCAAGCGTCCACCTGGGAGAGGGTCACGGTCCCCAGAGCAGACGGTGCGGTTCCGTCACCTGTAATTGTCATCGGAAAACTAACTGGAAGCTGCGAGCTTGGACATCATTTATTGGGTAAGAGGAAGGAAGAGAGAAGTATTTAAATGAAAGAAGAAGGTGACAATCTTTAAAAAGGACCACATAACAGATGCATCTCCAGAACCGCTCTGTAACTATCTGCAAATCAGTACTGCTTAAAGTCTGAGACACAGAGAGAAGATGGGGGTGAAGCCACTGTTGACAAATTCTTCAGTGAAACAGGAAAAGACAGGTTGAAGGTTCTCTGTCTGTGTGGGGGTGGTACAGGCAGAGGGCACAGCAGAGAGAAGGTAGAGTTTCAACATCAGTTGAAAAACACAGGCCATGTGAGCTCTCTGCAGACCAGCTGATTCCCTGCAGTGAATTCACTAGGGAGAAGGGATTTGGAGGTGCGATCTCATTACTAATTTTGTTAAAAACCCACCTGTGAACAAAGCAAAAGAAATGGTCCCTGGGACCTGGGGAGGGGTGGGGGGTGGGGGGGCTGTGTGCTCAGGTGTGGACAGCCCTTAACCTAATCAGCTGCTTGACTTCAGGGCTCCGGATAAACTGTCAGGAGTTCTCCCACGGAAAATGAATGCAAATGAATGAATGCAGATGAAGCTAAAAACCCAACCACGAGGCTGCCGATGGCCAGCTCATTTCAGCTCGCAAAACTGATGTGGGTGATTAGCAAGCAAATGATAACAAATGATAAAACAGAGTTGTATTGGGTTGACCAAAACCATCATTCATGCTTTTTGTAGCATCTTATGGCCTGGTGGCTCAGATGGTAAAGAATCTACTCACAATGTGGGAAACCTGGGTTTGATCCCTGGGTTGGGAAGATCTCCTGAAGGAGGAAATGGCTACCCACTCCAGGATTCTTGCCTGGAGAAAGCCATGGACAGAGGAGCCTGGCGGCTACTGTCCATACGATCATAAAGAGTCGGACATGACTAAGTGACTAACACTTTCACTCTCATGGAAAAACTCAAATGGACTTTTTGGCCAACTCAATATCTAATCCCTATCTAAAGAGGCAGAAAAGTTTTCTATGGCTGACTGTATGTATACACAGGGTCATGCATCTGTTATACCTTTCTGTAAATTAAATTTATTGACTCAGTGTTTTCTGAACAGGTCAGGGGCTTCTGCCTTCAGGTGAGGCTTGATCAAGAGGCTCAATCATGTCCCCAAGAATCTAGTTCTTCTGGGTCTCTTCATTCTGTGTCCTTGGATGGTTGGGCATCCTCAGGACATATGCCATGGTCCCTGGGAAGCCCCTTGCTCTCCCTCACCGTAGCAAATGCTGCTTAGTCCTTCTCCACATTTTACCACGTCTCCATCCAAAGAAACATGGTCTTCTTCAGTGAGGCCTTCTGGAAAGCAGCTTCCAAGATGGGTCACATGGGTTATCCGTCCCTTATATTCTACTTCCTACAACATAGCACTTCCTGTTCTGATGGAAGTGGGCTCTGTATTTGCACAGAATTATGTCTTGGTTCACACTTTGGCCAACAACTGGAACATTCTTCCTTCATGACTTCCTTTTTATTCCTGTCTGTGTTTTATTTTGTTCTGATCTCTCACTCCATGCCACCAAACCTTGGCAACCACTGATCTTTCTATCATCTCCATAGTTTTGCCTTTGCTAGAATGTCATATAGTTGGAACCATCCAGTATTTAGCCTTTTCAGGTTGGCTTCCTTCACCGAGAAATATGCATTTACAGTTTCTCCATGTCTTTTCAAGGCTTGATAGCTCATTTCTTTTCATTGACAAATAATATTCCAGTGTACGGATGTACCATGGTTTTATTTATCCATTAACCTATTGAAGGACAGCTTGATTGCTTCTAGCTTTTAGCAGTAATCAATAAAGCGAGAATAAGAAAGTGTGCATGCTTAGTCTTGTCCGACTCTTTTGTGACCCCATGGACTGTAGCCCTCAAGGCTCCTCTGTCCAGGGGATTTTCCAGGCAAGAATACTGGAGCAGGTTGCCATTTCCTTCTCCAGGGGACAGTGATCAATAAACCTGCTATAAACATTGGTGTACAGATTTTTATGTAGTCATGAGTTTTTAACTTCCTCTTTTAAAATTCAGCTCAAATGCCTGGGGGTTGGGAGGGGAGCTCCAGGAAGTGTGGCCTGCTTCTCTCTGGCTGGGAGCAGGCATTGCCACTGTGTGCCCAGAGTACCTGGCACCTCTCTTGCTATGCTGCTCATGAGACTGCATTGGATAGCTTGCCCACCAGCCGCCCCAGCTAGACTGTAGGCTCAGAACTAGAGAGTCTGTTCAGCTGTGCTTCAAAAGCACCCACATTAAGTGGTCGAGATATATTTGTTGGTCTTAACTTTAAACCAGACTTGAGTTCCTGGAGTTAATTTCAGCATTTTCTTTTAAGTGCCACTGGTGTAGTGGTATCATGCAAGATTCCCATTCTTGTGATTTTAGGGGAGTTTGGGCTTCCCTTCTAGCTCAGCTGGTAAAGAATTCACTCAGTGAAGGAGATCTGGGTTTGATCCCTGGGTTGAGAAGGAAATGGCTACCCACTCCAGTATTCTGGCCTGGAGAATTCCACGGACTGTATAGTCCATGGGGTCACAAAGAGTCGGACGTGGCTGAGTGATTTTCACTTCACTTCAAAGTGGAACTAGTGATAAAGAACCCACCTGCCAATGCAGGAGATGTAAGAGATGAGGGTTCAGTCTCTGCGTCAGTAAGATCCCCAGGAGGAGGGCACGGCAGCCCACTCCAGTATTCTTTCCTGGAGAATCCCATGGACAGAGGAGCCTGGCAGGTTACAGTCCATGGGATCACAAAGAGTCTGACAGGACTGAAGAGTCTTAGCACACATCTTTGGGTAGTTCATCCTCAAAGGTAAATGTCAAGTTAAAAAGCAAGATCTAAGTGGCATCTTCTAAGCCATGTCATCTGTGTCACAGTTTAAGTGTGACATTGATTCTGGTGAGAAAAGGCAGATCTACAAGCTTTGATGGAGTCAGAAATGAGGTTGAATGGCGAGGACAGGGCTAGTCTTCTGCTAGGAGGGAAAGCTGGTTTAGATGTTCAGAGAGAAAATCAGTGCATCACGGTTGTAGGAAGGATAGAGGAGCAGCCGAAGAGATAAATAAAAATACATAAAGTATAAAAATAAAAGAAGGAAAATCCTGTACAGATGTTAGGGATGTCACACAAATTTGGGTTTGAGTTCCCTGACAGCCTGAGCAAAGGGGGAAACAGGATGAATTACAATCCATTGTGGTCATCAGATTATAGAAGAAAAATATGCCCTTCAGATGCCTTTCTATCCCCCCGACATTGGTTCCAGACATGTATTTTGCTACAGTGGGTATCCACAAAGGGAGCTCTGTGTTAGGACTTGATATCATTATTTTAACAGCAACAAGCCACAAAATATCACTTCTTAGTGTAGGCAAGGATGATTCCACACAAAGTCTGTCTTCAGAAGCAAAAGCTGTGTTGATGTGGACAAAACAGTAATATTATGAAGCTATCAGGCAAAAGAGACCCTCTGTACTGAACCCTCAGCTGAAATTGGATGAGTTCGTAATTGATGCTTTTGAACTGTGGTGTTGGAGAAGACTCTTGAGAGTCCCTTGGATTGCAAGGAGATCCAATCAGTACATCCTAAAGGAAATCAGTCCTGAATATTCATTTGAAGGACTGATGCTGAAGCTGAAACTCCAATACTTTGGCCGCCTGATGTGAAGAACTGAATCGTTTGAAAAGACCCTGATGCTGGGAAAAATTGAAGACAGGAGGAGAAGGGGATGAAAGAGGATGAGATGGTTGGATGGCATCACCAACTCAATGGACATGAGTTTGAGTAAACTCCAGGAGTTGGTGATGGACAGGGAGGCCTGGCATAATGCAGGCCATGGGGTCACAAAGAGTCAGACACAACTGAGCGACTGAACTGAACTGATAAGCAGAACCCCTGGGTATGTGGCAGGGGGAGGTTGGGCAAGGCACCCTGTGGTGGTTTAATCTCTAAGTTCTGTCCAACTCGTGTGACCCCATGGACTGTAGCCTGCCAGGCTCCTCTGTTCATGGGATTCTCCAGGAGAGAATACTGGTGTTGGTTACCATTTCCTTCTCCAGGGGATCCAGGGGATCTTCCCAACCCAGGGACTGAACCCATGTCTCCTGCATTGCAGATGGATTCTTTGCCAAATGAGCTACAAGGGAAGCCCAAAGCATCCTGTGAACCTTCTATTTGTCACTGGCTAGTGAACTCTGGGAGTTGGTGTTGGACAGGGAGGCCTGGCATGCTGCGATTCATGGGGTCGCAAAGAGTTGGACACGACTGAGCAACTGATCTGATCTGATCTGATCTGATGGAGGTCAACCTATTCCTGTGCTGTCTGCTTCCTGGGTTCTGGAATATTCTAACATATTTGTTTTGGGCTCAGTTAATCAGGGGCTGAAATGAAGTTGGTGGTTTCCATATGTTGATTCATTTCATTTGCAAGAGTATGTGTGAGTGGGAGTGGGTGAGGGACAGCAAGGAAAAGGTCCCAAAGGGACAGCTTTCTAAGGGGAAAAAAATGCTGGAAGGAAAAGAGGAGGGTCCGCGCTGTGGATCATCATCTGTGTATGCTTCCTAGGCAGCGCTAGCGGTGAAGAACCTGCTTGCCCATGCAGGAGACTTAAGAGACTCGGGTTTGATCCCTGGGTTGAGAAGATGCCCTGGAGGAGGGAATGTACAATATTCTTGGCTGGAGAATCCCATGGACAGAGGAGCCTGGTGGGCTAGAGTCCATGAGATCGCAAAGAGTCTATAGCCAATAGTCTAGGTATCTTTGTATCCATATTATATAATTAAATGCCAACAGCAGTTACCCTGGTGGCCCAGCAGTAAAGAATCCACCAGCAATGAGGGAGCCACAGGCTCCATCCCTGGGTTGAAAAGATCCTCTGGATAAGGAAATGGCAACCCATTCCAGTATGCCTGGGAAATCCCATGGATAGAGGAGCCTGATGGGCCACTGTCCATGGGGTCGCAAGAGGCAGACCCAACTGAGTGACTAAAGCACCACCACCATCACAAACAGCAATCATAGGTGGATTCTTTCTCTCCCAGATAAAGAGACCAAGCTCAGAGTGGTGGGGACCCCATAGCTATGTGGAAGAATCAGATTAAACTAGATGAAATTAAATCAGCTTAACTCCATAAAGTTCCTCAGCTTGTCTGCTCCATCATCTTTCCCAGTGCCATTTGAAATACTTAATTGTTTAAAATTTTATATTGAGCTTATTTGATTAACAACGTGTTTCATATGTACAGCAAAGTGATTCATTTTTACATATATATGTATCTATTTCTTTACCATGTGATTTTTTTTTAATTTGATTTTATGTTGGAGTAGAATTGATTAACAATGTTGTGTTAGAGTCAGGTGTACAGCAGAATGATTCTGTAATACACACACGTATCTATTCTTTTTCAAATTCTTGTCCCACTTAGGTTATTACAGTGTAGGAGCAGCATTCCCTGTGCTATACAGTCAGACCTTGTTGTTTATCTATTTTAAGTATAACAGTGTGTGCATGTCGATGGATAGCAATATGTGGCATATGTTCACTAGATAGGTGGTTCTCAATATTGTTTATTTTCATTAAAATATTCAGAGACTTTTCCCTAAATGCCCCCCATGAAATGTTGATACCACCATATATTGAATACTTGTTTATGTACCATCTATATGCTTGTGATTTAAATGTACAGTGAAATTTCTCTACTCCCCCAAGAAACAACTTTAGCCCATTTGGGGGGTAATGTTGCCTTTCCCTGAAAATATATGCTTTGCCAAAAATATATTATAAATGCATGGTCGCTTAATAATATGTAAAAGCTTTATAAATTTGAAGTGATAGATCTATATCATTTAATTTGTCTTGTGAAAGTCGCTCAGTCATGCCCGACTTTTTGCAACCCCATGAACTATACAGTTCATGGAATTCTCCAGACCAGAATACTGAGTGGGTAGCCATTCCCTTCTCTAGGGGATCTTCCCAACCCAGGGATCAAACCCAGGTCTCCTGCATTGCAGGTGGATTCTTTACCATCTGAGCCACCAGGGAAGGTGATTTAGGTAAATAAGAACCAGAGGGTCCAGGAAAGTGAGCCAAGCTCACAGAGACAGGAAAGGCAGAACCAGGCAGATACTAAAGCATCCTGAATCCCACCCCAGCACTCCCACCATGCCAGGGTGATCAATAAATGGATGGCTTTTCAAGGTGCTCTGGGTCCTTCCTATAATACCTCCTGTACTTAACAGAATAATGCTATTTGGGGAGAAACCAGGGTCTGCCCAGTGGCCGTGGAAAATCATCAAGGCACCACCTGCAGCCATCTTTTAGACATATCATTTGGACAATAGAGTGTATCAGTTTTGCATTGCTACCATGACAAATTACCATAAACTCAGTGGTTTAAAGCAGCACACGCTTATTCTCTTATAAGTTTGGAGGCCAGGAGCGCCAAATGGTTCTAACAAGGCCAAAATCTAGGTGTCAGAATGGCTATAGTTCTCTAGAGGCTCTGGAGGAAAAGGTTTTTTCCAGTCTCTAGATATGGTCCACAGTCCTCGGCTTGTGGCCCCTTCTAGCAATCACATCATTTGACCTCTGCTTCCAGCATCACATATCCTCTGACTTGGAGCCTCCTTCCTCTTTCCCTTCTCAGGATGCTGGTGATTACACTGAGCCCCCAGGATAGTTCAGGTTAATCTCCCCATCTCAAAATTCTAATGTATAATAATTGCATCTGCAAAGTTTTTCTCTTTTTTTGGTCATGAAGGTAACGGATTTACAAGTTTGAAAAATCAGGATTTGACCATCTTTGGGGACATTAGTCTTGCTACCACATACATCATTTGAGTTTGTCTGAGACTGCATTGGTTTTAAAAGTGAAAATCCTGTATCTTCAGAATCTCTTTAGTCCTGGGGGGACCAGGACCATTAGTCACCCTAAGTGTGTGATGGGATGAGGCCTAAAATCCATACTCATTGGAAAGGTTAGTAGTTTATATTTTTCACTCGGACTTGGACCCTTTTTAGGTCTGCAGTTTGGGCACTATCAGCCTCCACCTCCCGTTTCCTCCTCTAGAAATACCCAGCTATTGGTTGCTTTTCCTGTTTCTATGCTTTTGCCTTACCAACCCTCAACTTAGTGTTTCCTTCCCCCCCTCTCCTTTCAAATGACCAACTCCTGCTCACTGAGAGGCTGAACAGTATGTATCCCAAACCCTTCTCTTATCAAGCACTGATCAAGCCCTTACAGCACTTATTAAGACATAATTACAAGTCGACCTCCTAGATTATGAGTGGTATCTTTAATTCAAAGTCTGTTGCTTTTTAGTCAGTAAGTCATGTCCATCTCTTTTGTGATCCCCATGGACTGTAGCCCACCAGGCTCCTCTGTCTATGGGATTTCCCAGGCAAGAATAATGGAGTGGGTCGCCATTTCTTTCCGCAGGAGATCTTTCCAACCTATGGATCAAACGTGTGTCTCCTGCATCTGGTACATTGGCATGCAAATTCTTTACCACTGAGCCACCAGGGAAGCCCAATTCAAGGTCTAGGTCATATTTATCTTTGTTAGAAAAGGGGATTTCATGGGTCTTTGACAATTATCTTTGATTCAGGAAATACTTGCTGATTTGAAGTGAAGGGAAGAATAAATACATGAGTGGCTGGTGGATGGTAAGAGAAATGGATGGCTAGGTGAATGGATGAGTGGACCCCTGGAGGGCTGGCTAAGAATAATCGTCATGTCTAGAGGGCAACTTGGAGCCTGACAGCATCTAGGCAAAGAAAGATGCATACCTAGAGTCACTAGTATATATCAGCCCAGAGAGGCTGCAATGAAAACAAAAGGCTGTGAAGCAAAGGAAAGCAGAAAAAAGAAAAGAAGGGAAAAGTAAAAACAAAAACAAAACAAAAAGCCCTGGTGGTTTGCAGCCTGGACCACACGCCCACAAATAGATCTGCATCCCCCAGGTGGAATTGTTCTGGAAGTCCAGAGGAAGACACATGTAGCCCAAGCACAGACCACACCATTTATCCTTTTTAATTACCGTTCCTCCAGTCCAGACCCACACTAGGAGGAGAATGTCTGCCATGCATTTTAATCTCAGAGTTCTGCATGGATATTTATCAGCCCCAGATATAAAGCCACTTCCCTGTCTACATTTCTCACATGCTAGGCAGCATCTTGCTTTTTTGGAGGGCTGTGAAGGTGCTTAGTCACTCAGTCTTGTCCAACTCTGTGCAACCCCATGGACTGTAGGCCCCCCAGGCTCCTCTGTCCATAAGGATTCTGCAGGCAAGATACTGGACTGGGTTGCCATGTCCTCCTCCAGGGGGTCTTCCCAACCCAGGGACCAAACCCAAGTCTCCTACATTGCAGACAGATTCTTTACCAACTGAGCTATGAGGGAAGCCCAAGAATACTGAAGTGGGTAGTCTATCCTTTCAGTGTTACTTGAAAGTGTGCAGTCTAGAGCTCAGCCTCTTCCTGAGTCAAAAAGTTTAGAAATCAGTGGATTCAGTTACCAAGTGGGTTCCCAGACCTCCCTGGGGCCATCTTGGAAAGAGACCTATAGACTTTTGACCTTCTGCTTGCCCAGCAGAGACTGAACTCCTAACTCCTAAATGCTCATAACTAAATACCCCCACTTTTTTGTGATGAGCCTCCTTTCTGTTACTGCCTCATCACCAGTGGAGAATTGTCAGCAAAATATGAGAGGACTAGGTACCCTGGACTCTGTGACATTGCTGACTTTTGTTACAACTACTTCTTCTGCATCGTAAATGGCCTGGTATTGACATTCAGCTTGGGAGCCTCATCTATATCCTGGTGAGATCTGAGTTCAAGGTCATCAAATATGGCAGCCTGGTTGTTTGACAAGGTGGTAGCCTACTAAATGTCAACTTTGTGGGGCCAAGACCAGTGTTGTGGGGTTTCTCGTAATTCATGGGATTTGCTGGTGTATCTCCAAATTCAACCCTAAAGAAGTGCAATACCTCAGTTGGGCTTTGGACAACACAGATAGGCAACTCTGTCCCTTGGCAGATACATGCTTTTGAGGAATGAGCCTCAGTTTTTTCAGCCATTGCAGAGGGCTGAAGTTCAAACCCAGTGGTCACTAAAGGTATTTCCAGCCTTGTCATTCTAACATTCTGGTATGCCTGGCTTTGTTTAGGATGCTATGAATTTGTTAGTACACTAGCCTTTGCCTATTCTGATAGATAAGGTCAGGGAATATAGTTCTTACACATCTGCAGTTAAGTATTAACATAAATCGTCTGCCTGAATCCTGGCTTTGGTTACTCTGTGGATCAAACCATGGCCCCGTAAGCACGATAATGATTGGTTATGGTGGCCATATGTCCTGGGTTTCTTTGGACAGCCTTGATTTCAAATATTCTGTCCCATCGACAGAGCTAGTGTCAGATCATCTATCCCAATTCTGATTCAAAAATATGGTCTCCATATGGCAGATGTATCTTCACCACTATGGGATAGAAGGCTTTCTTTACCCACGTACAAAAGCTCTTCCCTGCCTTCCTTTCCCAGGCAGATGAAGCTGCTTCTCTGAGCTCCCACTACAGTTGCTGTATCATCTTCATTCAAGCACTTTCATTCTGGTGTCTTGCGTTGGACTGTGGCCCTCAAAAGGCAGGGATACTAATTTTTCATCTCTATATTTCTAGCACCAGTTCTGAAAAAAAACTAGAAACAATTTTCAGGGATCTGTTACATGACACAGTAGAAATCTTCCTGAAAAGTTGAGGCTGTGCATGTTTAAATTAAAATCTCTTTCCAGTAGAACCAGAGGATCTATTACTAGAAGAAGAAATTCTATACTATATATTTGTTTTCCTTTTCGTTCCCCCAAATAATTCTTTCAGCCTCTCTAAAAGATCTGGACTGACAGATGCCATTAGCTAGAAGGGAGCTGATCTTGGAAGCAGGTTCTCTTAGCTCTGTGGAATTCAGCTCACTTATGGCCATCAAACTGAGAGATCAGAAGAAAGAATCCATATTTTAAATCTGACAGGAATGCTGTCAGCTCTGCAGTCATAGTTTCCTTTGCAAATAAAAATCCAAATTGCAGCTTTTTAATTGCTTCAAGAACTAAAGAAGAAAACAGGCTTTTCAGAGTGCAAGGGGGCAAGAGGACCATCTCATGACCTTCAGAGATAAACCTCAGCCACCTGCCTTGCATTTCTGATGGTTGGCTGCTTCTAGTACCAAGTGCCTTCCTTAAGTACCACTTCTTCCTGATCTTTCTAGATGAGTTTATCTCCCAGTTTCCTCCAACCCAGTGTCCACTCTGACCATCATGCTAAGCTTTGATCCAATGTCATCAGTAACTTCTCCTTACTTTCTTGCCATCCCATTTGAAACGTCTCATGGTTTGATCATCATCTATTAGGCCACAACTCAGTTCTTTAAGGATCTATATACTCACCCCTTTGGCCCCAGTTCATCCAGAAATCCATCTTTTCCTTCAGCATTTCAGTGGTTGCTGATCCCATAAAGTAGCCCAGTCCTCCCACCCACCCCACCACACTTTTGAGTCTTTGCACAAACTCTTCTCTCTGGGTTGTGCTTCCGCCTTCAGGCACCTTGACAATCCTTGCCTGGTTTTCAAAATGTTACTTGATTGTTCCTCTACCATGAAGCCTTTTCTCATCCACTAAATAGAGATGATGATGATGATGGTGGTGATAAAAGTATCAATAATAAAACATGATGGTAACAATAACATCCAGGTGTGTTTAGCAGGTATTAGGCATTAAGTGCTTGGCACACAATACCTACTATTACATGTTACAAAAGAAAAAAATCTCAAATTAATAATTATTTGGGTTAAAAAAGAAGAATAAAAAAGAAAGATTTGGGGAGCAAAACTAAACCCAAGGACAAATAGCCGAATTAAGGTAGGTCTGGGTTAGGACCCAGTATCCATCTGACCTCGAAGCCTGAGCCATTCCATATCTCATGGATCTCTGTTAAACCCTCCTTTATTGTATGGAGTATGGTCATCCCAAGCTTGCTGGGCAACCTGAGTATCTTAAAGACAGAGGCGCTGCCCTATAAATTTATTCCTCATTAACCCTCCACATGGTTCCTGACACATCTTCCATGTAAGCAGATTGTGCTAAGTGAATGGAAACAAGGAGGAAACTCCTTCCTGGAGTTTTATTGTTGCCCAGAGGAACCTTTCATGGAATATATTCAATATTCACCCTCCACCCAGATCTGTGAACATAGTCACTGCTCTCACACCAAAGGGACCACCATGATCTCTAGGCATCAACATTAGTGTAGATCTTTCTTACATCAAGACAAGCACCATATGATGTCACTTACATGTGGAATTTAAAATGTGACACAAAAGAACTTATTTATGAAACAGAAATAGACTCACAGCCACAGAAAACAAGGGGGGGCAGGTGGAGGAGCGATAAATTAAGAGTTTGGGATTAGCGGATGCCAGCTACTATCTATAAAATAGATGAACAGCAATGTCCTACTATACAGCACAGGGAACTTGATTCAATACCCTGTAATAAACCATCAGGGAAAAGAACATGAAAAAGAATATGTATACATATGCGTAACTGAATCACTTTGCTGTACACCAGAATCTAACACAACATTGTAAATCTGCTATACTTCAATTAAAAAAATCATCCAGATCCTTCTTTCGGTTAGGCTATAAGCAGAACCATCAAGACTCAGCTGGCACCACACCTCTGAGCTTCCTAGGGATCAGGCTGATGGTGAAGTCATCAGATCTCCCCCTTTCAAATGAATCAGTGCCCAGATGCTGAATATACTGAGTCTGGTATAAAGATCAAACAGGGTCATAGCTGATGGAAGCAAATGTTTCATGCGAGTTTCACTCACATGAGAATGTTCTTTGCTCCCTTGATGGAGATTGATACTTAAAGATTCAGCAGGACAACTTGACGGTACAAGAAGCCTCACGCAGTGAAGGAATTGGCAAAACACATCCATCCATCAGTAAGGGCAAAGAGGGCATCTGCTATCAAATCTGACCCAAACCAGCAAACACAACCCTATCTTTTTGGCCACTTAGACGGAGGAGACTGATTCCACATTCTATTCCAACACGGAGCTAGTCTGCTCATCAGGAGAGGCTGTGCTGATGAATTCTGTTTCAAGCATACCACAAGCTTGCCCTTGCCTTTCACCTCACAACCAACTGAACCCGGCTCGCCCAGAGTCCTGAAGGCTCTCTTGGATCTGACTCATTGATCACATCTCAGGGAACCTGTTAGGCACACAAACTGTTGGAGATAGTGCGCTCTGATCAGCTGGGCTCTGCAGTCCTGGCTCCTGGCTCTCCAGAGTTGCATTTTCCCCCTTGATTCACTTTCAGGAGACTTCAGAGCTGGTAAATCAAAACACACCTGCTAACTGCCTACTGTGTGCTGATGACTCTGCTGGGATAAATGGAACACTTGAGTTTTATAACCTTACACTGTCAATACAACCATGAAAATAAGCCAACACTGAGATATAAAGCAACTGTAGGACCAAAAGGTCATTTGTTCAAAAGTGGGTTGTGTAGCTTTTCCCTGGGATTTCAGGAAGGAGGAAGACTTTCTGGCAAAAAGGCTTCAGTAGGTGTAGGAAAGTAAGTAAGCAGAGAATGCTGTGGGTAAAGTCAAGTGTGTGAAGGTCGCTCAGCTGTGTTGGACTCTTTGTGACCACATGGACTGGAGCCCACCAGGCTCCTCTGTCCATGGGCTTCTCTAGGAAAGAATACTGGAGTGGGTTGCCATTCCCTTCTCTAGGAGATCTTCCTGACTCAGGGATTGAATCCAGGTCTCCCACATTGCAGGCAGATTCTTTACCATCTGAGTTAAACGGGACATGAAAGTTGAAGGTTCTGTCCAAGCCAAGATCTCACCAAGAAGTTTGAGATGCAGGAGAGTGATCTAGACAGGAGAAAAGATGAGGTGGTCAGGAAGCATAGAAAGCCTCCTTTCCCTAATCCGCACTGTACTGTGCTTCATCTGCTGTCTACACAGACTTCTCTCCGCTGGGTTATAGAATCTTTTAAAATATGATGGGGATTTATTCGATTCTACTCCCCAGTGCCCACTAGAGATCCTGGCCCATACTGTGTGACCAGTAACTGTGCCTGGAAGAATGCCTGGTAGGTATAGGCAGCAGCTGGTCCTCTGTCGGCTGACTTGCAAGCATCATCTCAGAGAATCCACTCACCAGTTCCCTGAGGGAGAGGATGAGGAGCAGTGTGGTGTGGTACTCAGAGGATAGGACAAGACTTTAGTTGGCTTTGGCTTCGACTATGACTCATTTCCTACTCAGCACATGAACGTGGGCAGGTCGGTCCTCCTCTCAAACCTCCGACACCTCTAACTGTTGGTGAGAAAAGATGTTTAGACCCTGACGCCTAGATATTCAGTATGACGGTGTTGTGATGAGTTTCTGATTTTCATACTTTCACAGCCCAAGTACAATCCCTGGGCTGTGGAAGTTCACACATGGGAAAAGTCACCAGGATGGCTGTGAATCAGAATCAGATGTGCTATTGTCACGCGGAGTCCTTCACTGGGTTAATGATAACTACGCTTGCATTTTTCTTTTCTCTGATTTCTCTTTGGTGAGTACCTGATACATGCAGGTAGGATGCTCATGGTCACACCGACCTCTTACAACAGCCTCACAGGCAGAAACTGCCACTGGCTTCACTTTAAAGTTGGGGACACTGAAGCACTGAGTGAAGACGGGCTTGCCAAGGCCACCCAGCTACATGACAACAAAATCCATCTCTGTTTCATTAACATCTCTCAGTAGAATGATCACCCTTTAGGATACATAAGAAATTATTCAGGTGGCTTAGTGGTAAAGAATCCACCTGACAATGCAGAAGCTTCCAGAGACACGATTTCCATCCCTGGGTCAGGAAGGAAATGGCAACCCACTCTGGTATTCTTGCCTGGAGAATCTCATGGACAAAGGAGCCTGGCGGGTTACAGTCCAAGGGGCTGCAAAGAGTTGGACCCTGACTGAGAACTGAGTACACACACACCCAAAATAGAAATCATTCCCCCCATATGTCTGTCTTGACTGCTCATCATTTATCCCCTTTTTCCACTGACATATGGATACAAAGAGCCTGGCTGCAGGCCTAGGACATAACTGGTCTTTGGATGTAACTTGTCTGAGATGGTACGTGACACCGAGGAGCTCGTGAAAGAGTATCACTTGAAAATTTCCCAAGAGTCCCTGGATAAAGCGAGCCATTATGTGTGTGCACACCTACATACAGATCTACAAATTGGCAAGTTGGGTGCTTAGCCAAGCAAAGGTTTGTTTTGTTTTTCAAACCAATCCTAGCAAAATGAAGTGAAGGCTTGATGTCAAAATAGGATTAAGTTTGCCTTTTATTCCATTACTCCACACCCTAGTATATCCTTCTTTCAAACTTCACACGCATGCAAGAAAGAAAGAAAACAGTGTCTCTGTCCCATTTTTGGCATGAACAATTGAAAATACCCCACCACCCTCCTATCTGGCCCTGGTCTGAATGTTTTCAATTTGGTTAAGAAACACCATGATTACGTATGCTTGACATGCAAGGTTATCGCTTACGCATGGATTTCTGTACAGGAATGAAAGAATAAACACGGCAGTAAAATGGCTAATGGGAAGTTAAACGTGCTTGCAGCCCCTCGGCAGAGTTGTCAGGAGCAGGGCCCTCCACCTCTGCTTCTGCC
The DNA here is from genome assembly GCF_029378745.1 of Bos indicus. Lineage (NCBI taxonomy): Eukaryota > Metazoa > Chordata > Mammalia > Artiodactyla > Bovidae > Bos > Bos indicus. The sequence goes on along the minus strand of NC_091780.1, from coordinate 62,900,438 downwards.
CTCTGACTCTGTGGCACCAGAGTCCTCCTCTGCCTCCTCGGGCCTCACATGACTCTGCTATAAGAAGATCAGACTACCATTCAGCTCTGTGTGGTTAATTTCCTTTCACACACTTGACCTATAGTTTGGGCATGGATAGCAGGTGACTTTATTCTTTCTTTGTTCAAACTACCAAAAGGCTGCAGAAATCCAGAGAGTGAACAAATACCAACAGCTGAAAACATTTAAAAGAAATTCAGAGTTTCTGTTCTCTTTTTGCTGTTGATGCTCGATCACCAAGTCGTGTCCAACTCTCTGCGACCCCATGGACTGCAGCACACCAGGCTCCCCTGTCCTTCATCATCTCCCAGAGTTTGCTCGAATTCTTGTCCAGAATCAGTGTTCCTGCTCTCTCTTACTCAGATAAAATGAAAAAATGTATCCTTATTAAACAAAATGAAAATTAAGCTAAAATAGAATTATGTCCTGGGCAGGGGGCATAAAACCTACTTACAACACAACATTAGATGAAAAAAAAAAAAAAAAAAAGCCAGATGTGATCATGTATTCAGTGTGACTTCAAACATGTAAAATAATATTTGCTAGCAGAGCAAAATATGTTAAGATGTGAGTCTCTGGATGATGCAATCATGAATGATTTTCATTTTCTTACCAATTTAATAGTCCATTTAGTCAAAGCTATGTTTTTTTCTGTAATTGTGTATAGATGTGGGAGTTGGACCATTAAGAAAGCTGAGCACGGAAGAATTGATGCTTTTGAACTGGATGTTGGAGAAGACTCTTGAGAGTCCCTTGGACTGCGAGAAGATCAAACCAGTCATTTCTAAAAGAAATCAGTCCTGAATATTCATTGAAAGGACTGATGCTGAAGCTCCAATACTTTGGCCACCATGCAAAGAACTGACTCCTTAGAAAATACCCTGATGCTGGGAAACACTGAAGGTAGGAGGAGAAGGGGGTGACAGAGGAAGAAATGGTTGGATGGCATCACTGACTTGTTGGATATGAGTTTGAGCAAGCTCCAGGTGTTGGTGATGGACAGGAAGCCTGGAGTGCTGCAGTCCACGGGGTTGCAAAGGGTCAGACATGAGTGAGCCACTGAGCTGAACTGACCTATTTAATGTCTTCCAAGTTTCCTACAATAAGAATAAATTCTCTTTCATGATTATAAAAATATGTATCTATATCTATACCTATCTCAAATCTACAAGTATTCTACACACACGCACACGCACGCAGGTAATGAGACAGCACCTCCCATGCATGCTGTCAATTCACTTGCCAACTCTGTTGTATGAATCACGCCAGCTTGTCCATGGAAAAACAAACCCAAAATAGCAGGTACAAAGGAAAAATTAGAGAACCTAGCCAGTGGTAGGCCATTCACTTAGCTTAGTACTGTGTATATTCCAGGTCCGGAAGACACCCTCTCCCCATTCCCAGCCTCCACTTCCCTCAGCTCCTGAGGGTTAGTCATGATCTGAACAGTATTGTTGTTGTCATTGTGTTGGTTGCTCAGTCGTGTCCGACTCTTTGTGACCCCATGGACTAGCCCTTCAGGCTCCTCTGTCCCTGAAATTATCCAGGCCAGAATACTGGAGTGGGCTGCCATTCCCTTCTGCAGGGGATCTTCCTGACCCAGGGATCGAACCCAGGTCTCCCACATTTCAGGCAGATTCTTAACTGTCTGTGCTACCAATGCTCTGCAACAGTATTAAGATTTCCCAAAGTTCTTGCCCCAGCCCCCCACCCCACCCCCAGCTTGGCACCCCCTTGGCCAGAGCAGTTGTGTTGTCCTTGGCAGCACAGAGCTTCCAGGATGGGCAGTCCAGCCTGCAGCGAGAGCTGTCAGACCTACAGGGAGGCTGAAGGTTAGACAGTTATAGATAGTGAAAGTCGCTCAGTTGTGTCCAACTGTTTGCAACCCCATGGACTATAGAGTTCATGGAATTCTCCAGGCCAGAATACTGGAGTGGGTAGCCTTTCCCTTCTGCAGGACATCTTCCCAACCCAGGGATCGAACTCGGGTCTCCAACATTGCAGGCAGATTCTTTACTTGAAGTGGAGTTTAGAAGGTGATGCTTCTAAAGGGCATTCAAACTGAGCTCCTCAGTGACATCAGAGTTCTTAGGTGGCGTGCATGTAGATGACTCTTCCAAGGACAGTTGTGTGAGGGCTTTTGAAGTTGGATTGATGTGTTGTTGTTGTTGTTGTTTAATCACTAAGTCGTGTCTGACTCTTTGAGATGTGAATTGCAGCAACCAGGTTCCCCTGTTCTTCACAATATCCCAGAGTTTGCTCAGACTCATGTCCATTGAGTCGGTGATGCCATCCAACCATCTCACCCTCTGCTGTCCCCCTCTCCTCCCACCTTCAAGCTTTCCTAGAATCAGGGTCTTTTCCAATGAGTTGGCTCTTCACATCAGGTGGCTAAAGCATTGGAACTTCAGCTTCAGCATCAGTCATTCAATGAATATTCAGGGTTGATTTCCTTTAGGATTGACTGGTTTGATCTCCTTGCTGTCCTAGGGACTCTTCAGAGTCTTCTCCAGCACCATAATTCTAAAGCATCAATCCTTGGTAGCCTGCAATTAATTTTCTGTCCATGATCCCATTAGGTGACCATGTTGATGGTCAGTGTCCACGCCTGCTTCCTTCTGGTCCATGAGTCACACCTCGAGGTCTGCAGATCTGGCAGAGCGAGCCCTTGGCCAAAATAACTCTACTGTATCCAGGGCTCTTCCACACCCTTCACTCCAAATGCCTGCAAGGACCAGGCTGAAGAATAGACTGTGAGTCCCACGGGGGCTGGGGTTTCAACACCAGGCTGCCTCCCAGGAACAAAGAAGGGGTGTCTGGGAACCAAAATCCTGGACAAAAGCACCTAGAAAACACTGGGGGCCAAATCCAGGCACCCAGTTGCCAACGCCCTGGTCTGGAGCGACCCAGCTGCAGCAATGCGTGACTGAGCCGGGCCCCACACAGCTGAGCAGAGCTGGAAGCCTTGGCCACACATTCCTGGTTTCAGCTTCACTTTCCCTGCCTGGTTCCTATTAGCGCTGCGGCTTTCCAAGCCTTAATGGCAGAGCTCTGGCTGGAGACAAGGACGGCCCGGGGCAGCCAGCTGCCAACCAGGTTATAATCCAGCAAGATCTTTCCGGAGTCAGCCTTTACGGCCTGGACACTGGGATACTTACAAACTTCTCAGAAAGCAAACACAAAAAACAGAACTGCAAAACTTGGAAGGTGGGAGGCTGGGCAGATGCTCCTTTACTCACGGACAGAAGTCAGGCAGATTGGAAGTCCTATTTGTTGGTAAACTCTGGCGTCCTTCACTGTGCTCTGTGAAGGCTGCTTTCCATGGGGCCTGTCGTCAGTGGCCAGGCCTTTGGCATCTTTGCCAAACTGAGAGAGGTGACTTTAAAGTGAGGAGAGACCCGGCTGGGTGGGGTTGGGGAGTCAGTAAGGTCTCCATCCCCTCTCACGGCACAGACTGTAGGGCAGGGGGTATTCTGAAACTCCAGCCAAGGAGAAGCTGGCACCGTACAGATGAGAGATCCTTGTCCAGTAAGCCCTGGGCCAGCTCAGCTGCAGGAGGGGGCACCCCGCCATCCTCTCTCCAGCTCTCTGGCTCTCCCATGGGCTCCCTTCCAGGTGTTAGCCCTCTCTTTACACCCTCAGCTTCTCTGAGGCCCCCTCCAGCATCAGCAGAAAATCAAGCCGTCCAATGCAGTGGTAGGTGTGTAAGAAGGCTAATGTCTAAAGATTGGGGCCAATGCAATGATGCAATGATGTTGCCTTTATTTCAGGCCCCTGAGGAAGTGGTTTTCCTACCCACTGCCTACGGAGTTCGCAGCATTCAGTGGCCTGACTTTTGTGTAATAAATCTGGGCTCTTTTAGGAGGCACCTTTGCTAGGCAGAAGGGCCTGAGCCATAGCATTTTGAGCTATTGCTCACCAGTCCACTTCATGACCTATCTCCTTCATGTAGCCATTCATTTTTGTGAACCTTTTCTGCAGCACCTACTGCATTCCAGGAACTGTTTTTGTCATATGGAGAAAAGTGATCAAAGTGCGGTGCTAAAAGACATACAGATTTCAAATCTCATGATGGACACCACCTCAGTCTCATGAAAATTAAAGTTTAGTGAGATATGCATCAGTGAAGAGGCAAGTGATTATAGAGAATAACAGATGCTAGTGTAGAGAAGTGTAGGGTGCTAGGGACAGGGGAAAGAAAGTCTTAACCCTGTTCTGGGGGGCACTCAGGAATGATCCAGACATGGCATCTGAGCTGATTTTGAAGGATGAGTAGGCGTCTTCCGGGTGAAAATGGTAAGAGGTTATTCATGGTCAATGGAACAGCATATGCAAAGGCCCTGTGGGATGCACAGAAAGACACCTACCCAGAATTTGGTTGGAGCTTGAGACATACTCATGGAAATCAGAGTCAAAGAAAGCAGGGGCTTGATCATAAAAGGCCTCCAAAGTTATGCTGTGGAGTTGACCCTTTATCCTGAAGGAGGGAGAGTCCTTGTACGTTTAACAAGGATGTCCCTGGGGTCAGATGGACAGCTTGTATTTCTCTCTCTGGTAGCAATGAGGAGCATGTATGGGACAGAAGGAGGCTGGGTCCGCACAGTTTGGGGGGGAAGTTATTGCCAGAATCCAAGTGCTAAAGTATCAGGGATGAAGAAGCAAATTCAAGATGCAGGAGACAGGATTCCTATTCAGTGGGACTCAGCCTCAGGGACTGATTACTCAATGGGAGATACCAGAGACAATGCAGTTGAACGCCTGAGAGTGGTGATGCCCTTCACTGAGTGATGGAAGGCCGGACACCCAGGTTACATGTTAAACAAATGGTCTTCCCTCGTGCGGGGACGCTCCCGTCTCCCTCCGCCACCCTACCCTGAGATGCGCTGTCAGTCACACCGCCAGCGGGGACCAAGAAGTCATTTGCACACTCCTTGGCAATCTGGATCTCATCCATTGCTGCTTTCCCTTCACTTTGAGAATAAATGAAAAAATTGACTCCTCCGGATGCCAGATTTGTGTTCCTGTGTTAGGAGATTGTTTTTTCTTTTTTGCATCTGTGTGTACGTTAAACAGCAAGAAGAAAGTCGCGAAACTCAAGGAGTTTCCCCAAAAGTAAATCAATTTGCGGTTGAATGTGCTGTGGAATTTGTTTGCAAACCTACAAGAGCGAAGCGAGCTTAAAAAAGATGCAGTTGGATGAGACTGCAAAGTTTTGGAAAGTTCTTTGAACACATGTAAACATGATATGTGTAAGCAAATGTTTAACTTGCCTTTTTTACTTCTACAAATTATATTATGAAATCAGACGTCTGTGACTTCTTAAGAATGTCAAATCAGTGTATTCCTTCAAAACAGATAATTGCCTAGAGCTGCTCAGCTTCCAGGCTTGGGGCTTGGGAAGGCTGAGATTCCTGCCCGCCAGTGAATAGAAGCTTGTAGGAGAGATTGATTTGCATAATGCAGGCGGGGGCAGGCATGACCACGGGGAGGTGGGCTTGCTGGACACAGCCAAGCAGCCCTCAGAGAAGGAGGAAGAGCAAGTCCCTCTGTGCTTCCCCTTCCCAAGGACCCCGTGATGATTCCATTCCCTGCCCTGCCCTCCAATGGAAGAGACCAGCACGCTAACCTCTCCTCGAGAAGGATGGTACAAAATGTATTCAATCTGATATTTGTTTCAGCACTGCTTTGATACTCTGCTCTCTGAGACCCAGGACTGAAGCAGCTAGAATTAAACTGCCCTTCTGATGCTAAATGAGATGGAATTGGCCAGCTTAGCATTCCTGAGCACAGCTAAGGTGTGGCCGAGGTCATCTGATTGGGTGGCTCTGGTATTGTTCCTAGTAGAGAGCATCAAAGTGGTTCGGAGGCAAAGATGGAGAAGATACAGTATATGTGGCAATATTTCAGGCCCCCGCATGTAATTAGGTCATTATTACGAAGCACTTTTATTAGCACTGCAGCTGGACCGAGAAAGAGACCATCCGGGACCATGGCAGATCATTTCAAAGAATACACGGTCCCACTGAAATCAATAGGATATTGCCTGGCCTCACCACTGCACCCCAAGATTCTCTTCCCATGCCGTCAAGCCCAGGCTTATAGCAACACATGTTCACTTCCAGGGGAGAAAGGACCACATAGTGCTTAATATGCAGGTAGGCTTTAATTTGATTCCTTGGGTGCAAAAGATGTCAATGAGACCACCATAATGCATATGCCACCACTCACTGGTCCAATTAAATCAAGGTGTCATGGTTGGCTTGCATGATCCAGAGTAGATGTATGTATGACAGATTATTAGGGATGCAGTTTGCAGTGTTGTACATGATTTATTCCCAATTTATTAGCTGCTTGTGGTGGTTATTTTGGAGAAGTCATTTCACATTGAAAGTAAGCTCACAATGAAGAAATACGTGTCTCTCTTGATCTGGAAATGGTACAACCATAGAGCTGTCATTTTCCAGAAGTCTGAGGAGGTTGTTACAGGCTCTTAGGGTCTGGATTCAATACCACTGACACTTATTAAGTGTATTCTGTTGGTGGTTTTTGTTCCGGACTCTTGACCGACTTATTAATCAAATAGGAACAAAATTGCAGCTAGATGTATACTGAAGGTGAAAGGCTGGGAGAGGCAGACTCTGCCCTCTGGGAGTTTGCACTCACTATCTGCATTCTGTCTTGCAAACACACACACAGACTCAATGAGGAATTTATGAATATTCTTTGTTTCCAGATGAGGTTCTTCTGATTCCTGGAGAAAGGAAGACCTCAACCTAGGCCAGCCATGCAGTAAATGGAAGAGATGGAGGGAGAAGCCAGCATCCTGCAATCCCCAATTCATGACCTTTAGGTTTTACCTTCCTTAGAAGTGGAATGTAAATAAATAAGCCAATGACACGGCTAGCTTGTCTTCACAGCTCCCAGAAAGCAATCAATCCTGTGTTCAGAGAACACAAGAATGCCTTTTGTATACAGTCCATCATTCTTTAACTGATGGGAAGAGATAAAAGGATGTTATTAATACTTGAATTGGTATAGCACAAGGATCTTGCCACCTTTCTCTCTTTAGGAAATTCCCTTTAAAAAAAAATTCCAAAGGGATATCCATTAGTATAAAATAAATACTTTCTCATCTCACAGAAGTTGCAATGAAAAGGCTGTGTAGAAATGCAGACGAGAGCGGGTGAGTTTTATGAGGGGATTTCTTCACTTCTCAGAGACAGTTTTTATTTTGTAAATTAAAACTATTTTGCATTTTACACGTGAGAAGGCACAGTAGGAAAAACTGAGAGGAATCCAGTGGCACCCTTGGAGCAGCCCAGTACCTCTCAGGTGAGTCCAGATGAAGACAATGCGCTTGCCAGAGAAAACTTCCGCATGCATTTCCTTAGTAAGGTTACACTCAGCTGGAAAAGCTCACATTCTTCTATTTTTTGGAGGTACTAGCAGAGTGTTCGGAGAAGGCAATGGCACCCCATTCCAGTACTCTTGCCTGGAAAATCCTCTGGACGGAGGAGCCTGGTAGGCTGCAGTCCATGGGGTCGCTAAGAGTCGGACACGACTGAGCAACTTCACTTTTACTTTCATGCATTGGAGAAGGAAATGGCAACCTGCTCCAGTGTTCTTGCTTGGAGAATCCCAGGGACAGGGGAGCCTGGTGGGCTGCCGTCTATAGGGTCACACAGAGTCGAGTCAGGCACGACTGAAGCGACTTAGCAGCAGCAGCAGCTGCAGCAGAGAGTTGAACCATAAAGAAGGCTGAGCACCAATGAAATGATGCTTTTGAATTATGGTGCTGGAGAAGACTTTTGAGAGTCCCTTGGACAGCAAGGAGATAAAAACAGTCAATCCTAAAAGAAACTAACCCTGAGTATTCACTGGAAGGACTGATGCTGAAGCTCTGATACTTTGCCCATTTATGTGAAGAGCTGACTCATTGGAAAAGGCTGTGATGCTGGGAATGATTGAGGGAAGGAGGAGAAGGCGATGACTGAGGTTGAGATGGTTGGATGGCATCACCAACTCAATGGACATGACTTAGCAACTGAACAACAGAGGATCCAAAAGTAGCTTAGCAATACTTGAGTCAGGAAAAAATATATTTGGAATCCAAGCCAGCTCTTTGTTCTCCAAACTCCATGCTCTCTTCATCTGCTATTCCACAGCCTAAAGCAGTGGCTGTGCTAAAGTTGATCCTGTTACCGAATGGGGTAGGGTCCAGCTGCTCGCCATCCAAAAGCCAGTAAACAGGCCAGGTTGGTGGAAAGGAAAATTTGCTCTTTTTCAGATGTAGGCAACTGGGTGAGAAGGTGGACATCTGTCCAAAGGCCAACTCCTGCCATTGACAACAAGTGGGACGAGAGCTTTTATAGACTGAAGGAGGCGGCTACATGCAGAAGCAGCACAGTCAGCTCTGACAGCCATCTTCAAACTGATCATTGGTGGTCTGATTAGTGTCATCTTGATTGTTTTAGGTACAGTTAATCTTCAGTTCCAAGTTCGGTTTGTTTCCGTATCTTTGAGACCCGTTCTCAGAACTGTGGCAGCTGATGTCATGGGTACAGTCTGGTCATCATGAGTTAATTTCTCCACCTGGGATTTCAGTACCTATAAGAAAATTCACAGAATATGGTTCAGAATAATGTCTATAGCCCTTGAGAAAGAACAAAGGTCCTTGACTATGCTTAATGACTGCTGCTGCTAAGTCATGTCAGTCGTGTCCGATTCTGTGCGACCCCATAGACAGCAGCCTACCAGGCTCCTCCATCCCTGGGATTCTCCAGGCAAGAACACTGGAGTGGGTTGCCATTTCCTTCTCCAATGCATGAAAGTGAAAAGTGAAAGTGAAGTTGCTCAGTTGCGTTCGACTCTTTGCGACCCCATGGACTGCAGCCTACCCAGGCTCCTCCATCCATGGGATTTTCCAGGCAAGAGTACTGGAGTGGGGTGCCAGTGCCTTCTCCTATGCTTAATGACTACATTATTATTAATTAGTCTCCTTTGACTGTTTTCCTTAATTTCTGCATGTTCTCATTTATCTGATTAAAGTTGTTCTTTGACTAAAGTTTTCCACAAGCAAAAGGCAGGCTGAGGACTGGGGAGTTTGGAGGCAGGGGCAAGGACCATAGGATTCTGCTCCATTTCAGTCCTGACTTATAAGAGCCAATTACAGGCACCTCTTTCCAAATTCACATTAAGGGAGATAGCTTGAAGTCAGCCATGGTGAGTTTGACTATTACACCATGGAAATAGTCAAAACTGCTACCAGTCAAGGCATCACTGGCTCAATGGACATGAGTTTGAGCAAACTTTGGGAGATAATGAAGGACAGGGAAGCCTGATGTGCTGCAGTCCATGGGATCACAAAGAGTCAGACACGACTTAGTAACTGAACAACAACCATTCAGCTGTTTTTCCCAGAGTTCTGGTTGTTAAACTTCACTGGCACGTCACTGTTCCTCTGCTTCTGGTCTTCATATGTAATCAAAAGAAAATATTATAGCGTGTCTTCATCATTGTTTGGCTCTTTACAAGGAGGCACTCTTAACCCTTTTGGGAAATAAGAAAGCAAGTTCAAGGATACTTTAAGATAAATCATCTCCCAAGGCATTTTAAAACCATGGGTCTCCTCAGCAGGTCCCAACTATGGGCCCCTGGACAGCAATACCTGGTCTGTCATTGGCACAAGCTGGTGTTAATATTCCGGAAGCCAGAGTCCCCTTCGTCTTGGCAGACCAGGGCCACTGACCACAGAAGTCCTGTAGGGGTGTTCAGAAATGTGTTCTTGTCTGGAAACAGGCCATGGCTCCCAGAACAAGCAAAGAGAGCATTTCCAGATGACATCAGCTCAGAACAGAAGAGACTCCTGCCCTGATATCAAAGGACAAGAAGACGGGAGAATGGGAGAGAATGAAATCATACTAATGGCAGATCCATGAGCAACTCTTTTTTTTAAGCATCAAAATCATTAACATCTGCACTTGAGTTATAAGAATGGTTACTTTAGCCACCCTCATCAGATGCATCCTCTCTAAGCTAAGCAAAGAGCATCAGATGTGAACCTGGAACAACAAGAAAAAAATCTGTGTTTATATATGTATATATTCATATTTTGTACAGTCATAATGTGTTGAGAAAAAAAAGTGAAGATTAAGAAAAATAAATAAACAAAACATCCTATCCATTTGGGTTTGAGGGTTTGAGAATGGACCAAAAGCTTTGAGTGGCTTGTGCTGTTTCCCTGATCAGAATATACCTTAAGGTTACGTCTGCCACCTCCAGTATAAAACCCCTCCACATATACACATCCTCCCTCGATGACAGGATTGTGATATTTTCTGAGCCAAAAGAAAAATTCTAGGTACACAGTCTGAGAAGATCAATTCTTGGAATATTTCCATGTCAAGAGGCAGTGTAGAGGCTATACTTTTTACTCTTTCATTAGCGGGATTGTAGAATCCTTTTTGTTTTATTAAAGACAATGGCATGGAAATTCTGACATCACACTGTTCCAGAAATCACCGAATAAGACAATTGGAACATAAAGTTTCTATACTGATCACACACAATTTTAAAACACGCACACGCATGGGTGAATGGAATAATCTCCTTCCCCTCCTCCTTCTCCTCTTCTTTTCTTTGTCATCATCGTTGTCATCATAATCATCATAATTTGACCTTCAGAATCTTATTCAGAGGCATTCCTTCCTATAAACCACAGCAGATTATTTCCCTTCCCTCTGTCCATTAGCCACAATTCACAGTTCTCCTAGAATTCCCTTCTGGAAAACTGGTAAAAGGAAAGAACTCACTTTTATCCAAACTTCCAAAGGCCAAACTTGAAAGAGGGCACATTTCCAGGAAGTCACTAGAATCATTGAAGGGAAGAAGGAAAATTTACTTTGAGTCCAAAAAAAAAAAAGCAATATTTACCTCCCCACCATGCCCTTCTCCTGAGCCATTACACCCAGCCATCCAAATGCACAGTTACACACAGCTTTAAAGCCAACCTCTCTTTCCTGAACTTTAATGGAGAATTGAAAGTGTGGATCCAGCCCTGGCATTCCCAGTGCAGTTAAAAAAAGCCCTGTGGTTTGGTTGTGCTGAGGCGATATTGCTCAACAGTTAATGTAATCATATTACAAGAGCTTGTATTAAAATCATATGCAAGACGAAAATCGGTCTGAACGGCAGCAACTAGGAAAAGACAAAGAAAGATCTGTGAGTTGTCATAATTCGTAAAGACACTTTGGTAGGAGGAAAGTACTGACAAATACACGCACATACACAGCAGAACCGGTAAGGCCTACAAGGGCACTGGGAACGCAGAGATGGGTTCCAGCAAAAGTTTCTCTTCACGTGTGCATCTTCCACAGGATAGAGAAGTTCGTCCAAGAAAGACGGTGTGTTGAATAGTGATGGCCACCTCAGACCTCACCTGGACCAGGGCAAAGCCAAGTCCAGCTTGATAGATTGGGATACTGAGCATTCATTCATTAGCTGGGAATTTGCCAGGCAGGACATGGCAGGTAGCCACTTGAAAGCCCACGGCTTTCCTGGTGTGGCCCTGGTTTTTGCTGGCAGTTTAACTCTGCTATTTTATATGCTCCTGTGGTAAGGATTAAGTCTATCAAAACTTCAAGATTTCTTATAATATGAGACACACAGACATAAAGTCAGACTCCCATAACTAGTCCCCCTCCCTTCAGCATGTAAGAGAAAAATCAGATTTTTTTTTTTTAACTTTTAGTACCTGGAATCTACTTCAAACACTCTTTCATGGAGCCAGAAGCATCAAATGTTAGGGTTTCTCAGCAGGACTTTACACAAACCTAAAACCTTGCCCGGTTTTCCACTTACCCTCCGGGAAAGGATCTGTAATGGGGCCAGAGAGGATTCACAGTGCATCATGGTGTGAGAGCGAGTCAAACACAGGAAGGGCCTAGTGAGGAAGATTTAAGACTTCAAGAGCCTTACAAGGCCTAGGACTTGTCTCGGACTTTGGCTTGGGAAATGCAGCAAGAACACAGATGGTAGAAGGATGACCATCTCTTGATTTTTTTTTTTAACTTGCAGGAAGGTGTTCTTTACTCTTTCCACCGTGTGTTTGGCTGGTTTCAACTTAACATACTCCATCCTGGCTTTAAAGGGGTGGGCCCATCTCAGAACAAACTGCTCAGCGTAATCTATTCTTACAACAAGTGGTCAACCTTGGAAGGAGGAATATGACCTGATGCTAAATAAAGCTTGAGAATGTTTCACACAGCATACTTTGGAGAGAATGCCTAGACCATACCATGAGAAACACCTTCCCATATGACACACAAAAAAATGTGTTTTCCTTAACAGACCACGATGAACTGGTTCAACCACTTTGGAAGTTTTCTTTTCTTTCTTTTTTTATTTAATCATCTTTTTTAAAAAGTTTTTTTTTTAGTGGTTAGAGGGCTATGTCTGCCTACATTTTCTTCTTCCATTTGATTTATTTTTATTATTATTATTTTTGTATTTAAAACTGTTATAAAAGATGGATTAGCATGGTTAATCTATTTGGCATTATTATCCTGGTCGATGTAGATTTGGACATGGTTTTAATTAATGACTTTAGCTACTGCAAATTCAGCAAAAGCAGAGCCTTTTTGGCATATGCATGTGTTGTGGGGAGGTGAACATTACATTTATGGCAATTGCTTTCTGGAGTTTATTATTTTCTCTCCCATTATACACTTCTCAGTATTTGGTCTGGCTCCTCTTTAAAAAATGTAGTGATTTCCTCTCCAATGATGTAATCTTATGAAAGACCAAAGCTTTGCAAACTTGAATTTAGCAACGGGAATTCCCAGTATTTATATGTGTGTTAACATGAATATAAAAAAAAAAAAAAAAAAAAAAAAAAACCTCGAACCAGCCAAGCAACTGCAGCTCACATTTTATGTTTTATTTATTTTTTATTCTTCTTGTCTTTTCTCTTGCTCCTGCTCTTTCTCTCTTTCTCTCTCTCTCTTTCTTTTTTTTTTTTTTTTTCTGAAGATATTTTAAAGCACTTTCTAAGTGCCAAAGTGTTTAGATGGAGAAAGTAGAGATGACCAGACAGTTCTTGACCTTATAATATGGGGTGATAGATAGTCAGCCAATAAAAGAGAATAAAGAATAGACATTTGTGTGTGTGTGATACAAAGCATATGCTGGATTCCCGAGGAGCCTACTGTGAGCCCCCAATTCATCGTGGGTTGAGTCTTCATCTGGTGCAAGGAAGGGGCATAGCAATCATTCCAGGGAAGCTGACATTCTTACTAAGTCTTGAAAAATCTGTCAATAATGCCCAGGCAACTTGAGACGTGTGGCTGACCTGGATGCTTGAATGCCACCAACACAAGCAAAATCTATAAAAAGAGAAAGTGTGCCAGGTTCCTGAATCTGCAAGGAATTTGGTGCATATATAATTTGCAAGAAAGGGGAACAAGAGATTTGCAGGGGCCAGAGATAAAGAACACTGCATGCTTTGCTAAAAAGTTTGAACTTTGTTCTTTAACTAATTAGCATATCAGACTTTTGAATAAAGAGAAGAAAGAAAGAAGACGGCTTATGGCCCAGTGGTAAAGTGTGCAGATTGCAGTCTATGGAATCTGGGTGACTGAGTTTGAATTCCCATTCTATCACCATGAGTGGCATGGTCTTAATCAAGTTATATCAAGTCTCCAAGTGACGAAGCCTTTCACAGTTATAAAGTGGCAATGATAAGTATGATTCCTAGCTCCAAGTATTGATGTAGACAAGCATCTTCAGTAAATCTGCTATAGCAAGAAGAATAGAATATGGAGTAGCGGGAAGGTGATGAACAGAGGAAATTAGCCAGACCTTCCCTTGGAACTGGCTCTGACCATTGATTAGCCATGCAGCCATGGACAGGTGACCTCACCATATGGTCGTATGACCTTGGCTTCTTCGTCTGTCTGATTGGGGTAAGGGGAACTGCCACAAGTGACTGGAAAGATCAGATGAGAGAAAATGCAGACACATTGCTCTCTAGAAATTCTGGCACCTATTTATGACCTTGATCCCTCAGTCTCTTCCTCCTTGACCCTGGAGATTGATGCCAAGAAAATACTGCTTGTGTTTCTGGACTTTTGAGAAAGTTTGAAGCCATAACTCTTTAATGTAATACAGGTATTGAAAATAGAGGTTTCTCGTGGAAAACAAACAAATGAAACACTGGGTTATGTTTCTATATGAATTCAACAAGCCTTGGAAATTATAGGAATCTAAATCAGAGGTCTTTGAAAAATAACATTCTCACACTTGAGTCACAGCACTGGCAATTAGACACCATCCTTGGGTACCCTCTCAGGAGATACTGACTGACCTGAGAGAAAAGACTACATGTGCTTAACCCAGGGGACTTTCCATTTAAGCAACAGTGAGACTCAGTGGTGGACAGGCTCCATCCAAATATACAATGTTTCCTCTTAGGTATTTACTCGCAAGCTCCCAAGTCAAAATTGACAACCAAGTACTTCCAGATGTTAGATAAAAACTCGTAGCATGGAATATTATCACCAAAACAACAAACAAGTAGAGAAAACCACCAGAAATGGAGACTGCATTGACCAGAAGAAAGTTGCAAATAAACATAATTACTATACTGAGTGAAATAAAAAAAAATATTGCATTCAATAAACACTAAAACACAATGAAATAATATTCAGAGAATAAGATAGAACCCTTGGAGTTCAAAGAGCAAGAGTCCAGGGAAAAAAATCCAATACAGAGATTAAAGATTAGATTGGGAAAATTTTCAAGATAAATAACAAATTCAAGTATATAAAAATGTGGTAATAAAGATAAATATATAAATTTAAGAAACTCAGTATTTTCTCCATATGAGCTTCAGGAATAGAAAACAAAAGAATGTTTTTCAAGATATAATACAAGAAATTTTCTTCAGAATGAAAATACGTAAGTTTCCATTTGAAAGCTATTCCATCTCTCCAAGGGCTTCCCAGATGGCCCAGTGGTAACAAATCCACCTGCCAGTGCAGGAGACAAGGGTTTGATCCTTCTGTCAGGAAGATCCCCTGGAGAAGAAAATGGTAAACCCTCCAGTACTGGCTGGAAAATCCATGGACAGAGGAGCCTAGCAGGCTATACTCCACGGTCACAAAGAGTCAGACATGACTTAGTGGCTAAACAACAACTATCTCTCCAAAGCGGTTGGCACAGTTCCCAGAAAGCCATCCATATCAAGGCATGTCAACATAGAATTTCACGACACGGGGAATAAATGCAGCATCCTGTACATTCACAGAAGAGAAAAGAAAAACAACTAGATGGTGGTAAAATTGGGTTTCTCAGCCGTGATAATGAAACTAGACGACAGATGTGCAATGCCTTTCTTATCACGAGAGAATATGACTTCCAGTCAGACTCTTAAGTATGAAGGCAAAATGAAGAAATTTCCAGACATGAAAGAAATTGAAATTTGAACTTCCATAAGCTGCCTTAGGAGGTTACTAGTTTGTTCTCCAACAGAATAAGTTATTAAACCAATAATAACAAAGACAGAATTCAAGACAAGGGGATGCGATAGAGAAGGAGGCAGAGAGAAATTCTGAGCTGAGATTGAAGACTTCTCAGTCAAAGCTGAGAAGTCAGCCTCAGAAACAGCCTATCTCACTGAAGCATGACAGAGAAATGGAGAATGGATATTTCTGAGGGAAATAAAGAATTCTAATAAACCACCAGTGTCTGACTAAATGTGAACCATATTACAATTTTTAAGATAAAAATTAGATAAATAAATAGTGATACAGAAAATTAAGCAAACTAAATAATAATTTTAAAAATAGTCATTTACTTTGGGGAAAATAGCTTCACCACCAAGCATATAAAATTGTAATCAATAAATGGTTCAGTATTTAACTTATTCAAACACTTATGATTTATGAAAGTTTCTATTAAAGCTACATAGGAAGTCATGTATGTGTATATTTGAAGAGAGCTAAATCACTCTCTGAATTAGGAAGTTAAAATTTATTTATTTTAAACTTTTTATTTTATAGTGAGATACAGCCAGTTAACAATGTTTTTGATAGTTTCAGGTGGACAGCAAAGGGACTTAGACATACAGATACATATATCCATTCTTCACCAAGCTTCTCTCCATCCAAGCTGCCGCATAACGTTGAACAGAGTTCCCTGTGCTATACAGTCGGATACTTGTTGGCTATTCATTTTAAATATAACAGTATGTACAAAAGAGAAAATCAAGATGTAATGGTATTATAAGAATATTATTTATAAAGTGAGGGGTAAATATCATCAAAAAGACTAAAGAAATTAAAAATGTTTGCCTCTAGAAAGAGAAGTCTGGAGTCTGTGTTGAGTAGAGAACTCTGCTTATTTGTGTGGCAATTCTTGTGCTACCATTTGACTTTTTAAAATGATATCCACCTACTACTTAATAAAAATTTCAGAAATTCATAAAAGGAGATATTGGATTGATAGTTATCACTGATACTCATATGAAGTAACTGAATAACTTAGTTCCAATATTTGGGGGGAAATAAAGGCATAAACTAAAGAAAAGCAGCAAAATAATAAAAACAATACAATTTACTGAGCATCTCCGAGGTTTCAGTGGTGACAGTTAGATAATAGAGTCACCGTCTTGTGTGATCCTCAACATAAGCAGAAGTCACACGCTATGATTTTCAGACTAAACCGATCACGGTCATTGAAGGCCAGAAGGCCAGTGAATGAATAAAGCAGAATCTGAACTCAGCAGATTTGACTGAAAACCCCAAGAATATTCCCGTATCCCATGCTGTCTTTTGGGATCCAGCACTGATTATTTAGGGCTTCCCTGGTGGTGCCAATGATAAGGAACCCACCTGCCATTGCAGGAGACATAAGAGGTACAAGTACAGTCCTTTGGATTGGAAAAATCCCCCAAAGGTGTGGCAACCTACTCCAGTCTTCTTGCCTGGAGAATCCCATGGACAAAGGAGTCTGGTGAGCTATGGTCCTTAGGGTCACAACGAGTCCATTTCTGGAGATGTCAAAGGTGTCCTGGGCTGTAAGCATTTTGGTGCTAGAAAGCCGCAGCTGAAGGTGAGCTGGCTGCCCTTTCATGAGAAGTTAGTTTGTTTTGGGGGAAACCGAAGAGTGGATATGTGTGTTAGTCTTCTGTTATCATTTTAGCCAGTTAGCATCTGTTGAGTGACATACAGCAACACAAACATATGATCTCACGATTTTGTACGACAGAAATCGATCTCCGTCTCACTAAGCCACTGTCAAGGTATCAGCTGGCTTGTTCCTTGCTGAAGCCTCTAGGGGAAAATGTCCCCTTGCCTTTTTCTGTTTATAAAGGTCTCCCTCATGCCTCAGCTCAAGAACCCTTTCCTCTTTCTGCAAAGCCATAACCATCACATCCTTCTTGAGTTTTCTGTATTTACTTCTCCCCCTGACTCTGAACTCAGTCAAGAAAGGTCCACTGATTTTGAGGATCTTTGTGATTACATTTAGGACCCAATCAGATAATCTAAAATAATTCCCCCATCTCAACATCTGAAAGACGCCTGCAAAGTCCCCTTCCCCCCAAAGGTAATCTACTCCTGGGTCCTAGGGACTATGAGGCATCTCTGGGCGGCCCTAATCCTGCCCATCTGAGGACTTCATCATGTGGGCTCAGTGGCTTTCTACAAACAGCTGTGCCTCCCAGGGCGGGCCACCCCCCACCCGGCCGCCTCTGCCTGTGCAGCTGGACAGCACATACGGGGAGACGCTTCTTGCTCCTTTGTACAAATGCAGCGTTGAGATGACTAAAACACAGAATAGAAACCAGACACTTGAAGCAGTCACTCTGCCCGCCCCTTGGTTCAAGGATGACGCTATTGTTCTCACCCCATTCAAATGTGTGCCTTTGGAAGATGTCTCCATTTTCGAATTCGTCATTGTCGGTGAAGGGGCCTTTGAGTGCAGGAGAAATTCGGCTGTGCCAGGGCATTCAGTCTCCATGTGCATTTAAGGCCACCGGTGGAGCAGGGTGACCACAATGAACCCCAAGGACATCGCTCAGAACATCCCACAGACCCAGCACAGCCCTGTGTTGAGGGAGCAGAGCCAAGGAGGATGTTTGTTTGTGCATGCTATTTCCAGGTCCTGGGGAAAGAGATGGTCTGCTTGAAGACCTATGCTTTGAAAGGCAGGCAGCTTTGAGTGCAGATTTTGCAGTGTTCTGTCACTTGGAGCTTCAGTTTCCTTTCTTGTCAAGGAAAATGACATCTACTGATGAGGCATTGTATTAGATAAAAAATAACATTAAATAAATATTAATCACAAAACTCCTAGCATGAGGCCAGGACTGTATACAGCAGCCAAGATACAGTATCTATTTTATCTCTGATTCTGTTCATTCTCCAATCTGTACCATCATTTGTACCTAATCTGCACAAAATATAGAAACGTGATGTCAGAAGCTATTTTCACAAAGGTAACTCAAACCTGGTCTTGAGAAACTTGGGTTTTCTGGGTGGCTGCTGCTGCTGCTGCTAAGTCGCTTCAGTCGTGTCCGACTCCATAGACGGCAGCCCACCAGGCTCCCCCGTCACTGGGACTCTCCAGGCAAGAACACTGGAGTGGGTTGCCATTTCCTTCTCCAATGCATGAAAGTGAAAAGTGAAAATGAGGGACATAAATCAACAGTGCAGCTTCGTCACGACATTAGAGTGGGACCATCATGAACGACAGAGGTGAAACTCAGGGGACTTTTCACCAAGAAGGTGGCCTTTGGTCTGGGCCTTGGGAGATTTCAGAGGAAAGAAGAAATGAGAGATATTTCTGGAAGTGAGGAAAGTCTATGCACCTGCTGAGAGGGAGAACTGGGCTTGGGGTGTTCAAGAAAGACTCAAGAATTGATGTGCAGAGAGCAAATGTGGCATAGACATGAAACCATTTCTCCTCCTGGCTTCCCAAGGAAGGCAGCAATGTCCTCATGGGAATCCCATCATCCCACCCACCCCAGCTGAAGGCAGGATGCTCTGCCCTTGCAATCAGGGAGGAATTCAACAGCTCTGCTCTGAATGAAGCACATGTCTTGATCGTGGACAAGAGAAAGTCTCCCTGTGCTTGTTAAGGTCCTAACACACCTCTGATATTGAAGAAAGAAATGCAACCCACTCCAGTATTCTTGGTTGGGATATCGCAAAGACAGAGGAGACTGGTGGGCTACAGTCCATGGGGGTCACAAAGAGTTGGACACAACTGAGCACACACAGGGACAGACCTCAGACACAGATTGCATGTGTCATTGGCACCACCTCTTGTCACTGTTATCATATCCTTGAATGGTACACAGCATTCACTCAGAGTCAAAGGACAGGATGAAGCTCAAACACAGAGAGGTTAAGCAACTGGACTGAGGTCACACAGCCAGAGGTGTATGTTTTCACCAAGGTTGGGCTGATCTTAGATTTTGCACGTTTCCGCCTTCTGCTCTGCATGTCTCGCTCCCCTGGACCTTCGGCTCCTATCGCTACAGCCAGGCCCTCTTGGCCCACTTGATTCCAGAAGCACATGTTCTCCTGTACCTCCACATGTGTGTTTTTCTCCCTTACCATAAATCAGTTTCAAATCATTGGACATGCAATTTCAAATCTCCTTTCCAGTTGCACTTGGAATATGTACAAACCCAGTGGAGATTGTAGACCACATGTAGAGATCTCTGGCCAGCATTCAGTTTTTTCCTAAGCTGGTCTTGATCTTCCTCTGGGTCACACCCCTGTGCCAGACTATTCCCTATCTCCAGAGTCACTCTGTACCCCAGGCCTTCACTCACTCCAATCTCTTTTTTTGTAACATGCACCCCTTCTCCTAATTCCGTATCATTAATGAGAAATGAAAAGACGACAGATTCTGGCATCAGGAAAGCATTTTACTTGTACAGCTTTGGGTAAATTACACCCCCTTCTCTGACCCTCGGTTTCCCTATCTGTGTGAGCAGGGTGCCATTGCCATCTGCAGAAGATGGCATACATGCTAAATCCCTTGTTGTGCCTGACTCTTTGTGACTCTATGGACTGTAGCCTGCCAGGCTCCTCTGACCATGGGGATTTTCAGGCAAGAATACTGGATTGGGTTACCACGCCCTCTTCCAGGGGATCTTCTCAACCTAGGGATTGAACTAGTACCTTATGTCTCTTGCAGTGGCAGGTGGGTTCTTTACCACTGCTGCCATCTGGGAAGCAGGGGATGGCTCTGAGGGTTAATTGGGACAGCATGTTCTCTGACCTTGCAGAGCATTTGGCACAAGTAGGTTGTCTGGTGGGAAAACACGTCCCCATTTCTCCTGCATTGTGTCCATTGCAAACTGATCATGGTGAGCATGTCCTCAGGCCCCAATGCCTCCTTGACACTGAGTGGAAATCCTTGACATGGAACCCGGAAACAGGAATGGGGGGGGGGATGGAGCAGAAGCCACCTTGGACTCAGCCCACCACCACATTTAGCAGAAAGAACCTCGTGATAGCTGGAAACTTCCCGTCATTAGGAGCTGGGCTGGCTTCCAGCTGGTACCCTGGAGAAGAGAGGTTTCTTATCCTATTACCAGCCTCCTCAGCCAGCCTGTCCCCCCAGGATTAAGATCTTATAAACATCAGCCAGTCCTCAGGGGTGATCTGCTGAGGCCCCCCCCCCCATTGATTCCAGATGGAGAAGAGATTTGTGTGGAGGAACAAATGTTAACTTTCTCTTTTCAGTGAGCAAAACACAACAACAGAACAACCACAAAGAGCAGCACAACCCAAAAATGCCTCGAGCGAACCAAGTTATTTTCTTCTCAAGACTCAGAGAGCAAGAAGCTATTTTTAGGGGGCCGTGGGCCGGGAGCGCAGGGATGTGTGCTTGTGTGCTTTGGCGGTCCCCCACCAGGGCGGCTCAGGGACGATGGGCAGGCAGGCGCTGGGGCGTCGGGTGGAACCCTGCCATCGAGGACAGGAGACGTGCCAACAACCAACCAAGTGGCAGTCTTCACATGGAAGCCGTTCTCTCAAAGAAAGGTTTCAGCATTCGCTTAATTTTTCTCCTATGGGTTATGCCACAACCTCTGCCTCTGTCTGGGGTTTGTGAAACCCCAGCAGACTCTGATACAGTGCTGTTCTTTTCAGCGAGAGGCCAACAACCCATCTGTTTAAGCTCCAGGCACCTCCTTCTCTTTCCAAGAGAGAATCTTCTAGCACCTAAGCCCAAGACTGGTGAACACAGCCCCACACTCAGATAACCACCTACATGGCCCCTTCCATGGGCTATAGAGTTGCTTATTTCCACTACACAGAACATTGGTAGGGATTTATTTTCATGCATAAATATATACGTTTATAGTTTTTAGTCTCTAAGTTGCATCCAGCTCTTTTGCAGCCCTGTGAACTGTAGCTCATTAGGCTCCTCTGTCCATACGATGACTGGAGTGGGTTGCCATTTCCTTCTCCAGGGGATCTTCCTGACCCAGGAATCAAACCCTTGTCTCCTGCTTGGCAGGTGGATTCTTTATCTCTGAGCCACCAGGGAAGCTACCTAAAAGCATATACATGAGTAACTTGAGTCATAAATTACAAATTACATGCAATTCCGAATTTTAGAAGCACCTGGAAATATTTGAAAGAACATAATTTGTGAATTGAAACAACCAAGGGGCATTCCCCATTTAATCACTTCCTCGCTCAGGGAACTCGCTCAGCCGTGTCTGACTCTTTGCAGACCCCATGGACTATACAGTCCATGATTTTCTCCAGGAGAGAATACTGGAGTGGGTAGCCTTTCCCTTCTGCAGGGGATCTTCCGAACCCAGGAATCAAACCCAGGTCTCCCACATTGCAGGGTGATTCTTTACCAGCTGAGCCACCAGGGAAGCCCAAGAACACTGGAGTGGGTAGCCCATCACTTCTCAAGCAGATCTTCCTGTCCCAGGAATCGAACCAGGGTTTCCTGCATTGCAGGCAGATTCTTTACCAGCTGAGCTATGAGGGAAGCCCTTCTAGCTCAGTGACTTTGGGCAAATCACACAACTTCTCTGAGCCATGATTCCATCTAGTGACGTGGAGCATTTAACACTAACCTCATGTAACTACTGCAAGTGTGTTTGAAAGTGTTTAGGAGAGCTATAAAACTGGGCAGGGGGTGTTTTTAATTGTCCCTCTTGCTAATAAAATGAAACACCCTTTTCCCCCTCTGGCATTAAAGGACAAATGTGAGATGTTCCATGTAGAGTTCAGGAAAAAACCTCCTTGGATTAAAAGGAGAAATATAATTGCCAGATATGTAAAACACGCTATCTGATAAAGGCAAACAGTCATTAAATATACTTTTAACAAATTAAGTAGTTGTGGACCGCAATGGCTGAAAGAGTTTTTCTGTGCATCAGGACTTAACAGAGCCTTGGCTTGGGGTCACGAAGAGGTCCTTTGAGCAAGGGGGTTCCTCGGTGTGACTTGACTGCTTGAAGGTCCTGGCAGACTTACACAACTTTTAGAGATGGCTGTAGATTTCATCGACAAGGAATAATAAGGGAGAGTAATATTATTTTTAAGAGTGTAAGGTATACCAGGCATTGGTTCAAGAGCTTTTCATGAATTAATTCACATCATTTAAATAGAGAGGATGTGAGGTCACACGGGGCCAAGGGCGCCAGGATGCTGTCAGGCTACGAGACTCAAGACTCCAGCCGAAACTGCAAGTGGGCAGAGCTTCTGATCTACCAAAAGCTGCAACTGTGAGGGCAAAGACCTGGCCGCTCTCCCTTTTCTATGTCTTGTTCCGGTCCCAGGATGCACCAGAGGAGGCGTATCAAAGTCTTGATATCATTCTAGAAGCAGGAGAGCTCACTGAAGCACTGGGACACCAGTGTAGGGCTGCCTCACTCAACAGCATCCATTCTTTGTACCTTTAAGGTACCGTAGCATCAAATACAGTGCAACCATTCATAAACAAAAGGAAATGTCTCTCTTCAGTGGGATTCCCCTATCTACTGTGACAGTAAAGTCTCCTGTTTTCTTACTTCCAATCTTTTTTTCTAATGCCTCCTTTCCCCCCGCCCCCCATCTCTCCTGTTGCCCAGAGTAGACAGCAAACTCTTTCTCTTTTACTAGCTTTACCCAAATCCTCAGAAATCTCATCTGAAAATGTGCAAGCTCAGAAGGACCAATGAAACTGTCAGCTCCCTGGGGACAGGGTCAGGGCACTGGTTTAATTATTTATTTATTTTGCTTTTTCAATACGTGTCTCAGTAAGTTTTCAGTTTGTAGTTGGATTTTATAAAGTGTCAGATCATAAATGAAGGAATGAATGAGTACCTTTCAAATGATTACTTTCAGCCTCAAATCTCTTTCCTCAACTCCAGTCCCATATTTCCAGCTGACAATTCAATCACACCCAGAAATGCATGACTCTTCCGTCAAAGAGTACTGGGCTCCTCCTTCTACAACCCCTTTTTCTTCATCCACCAAGCTGATTCCTTGAGTCTTCTCTCTACCCCCAGGGCCTCTGTCAATTCACCAGTGAAGCATTGGTTATGGGGGTGTTAACAGATTTTTCCTTGCTTTTGGAACTGAAATATAGTACCAAATCCAGTCTATCCGATGGCCACTGTTCCCCTCTCAGGGATGTTTCCCTTTTCCCAAGGCTTTGGCTAACACAGCCTCCTAACTGATGTCCTGTCTTTACTCTCTGGATCTTTCCATCCATTCTTTATTCATTCACTCATACATTCATTCAGGAAATGTTAAGTGAGCTTCTATTTTATGCCAAGCAATCCTAGTACTGAATACAAGATAAACCAGATTGAAGTCAATGAAAAGCCACATTCTTATTGGTGGGGGGAAAAAAAAAAAGCAGGAAAGAAAGAACATGATATTTTTGAATAGTGAAAAGTACTGTGGATGAAATGAACCAGAGTGATATGATACAGAGTGGTGGGTGGACTAGCAGTACAAGGGCGGGGCTCAAGGACCTCTCCAAGGATATGATATCTGGGTTAGGACCTGAGTAATAAGAAGGTTTTAGAAAAGGCAAAGGAACCAGAGACCAAATTGCCAACATCCGCTGGATCATTGAAAAAGCAAGAGAGTTCCAGGAAAACATCTATTTCTTCTTTATTGACTTATGCCAAAGCCTTTAACTGTGTGGACCACAATAAACTGTGGAAAATTCTGAAAGAGATGGGAATACCAGACCACCTGACCTGCCTCTTGAGAAATTTGTATGCAGGTCAGGAAGCAACAGTTAGAACTGGACATAGAACAACAGAATGGTTCCAAATAGGAAAAGGAGTACGTCAAGGCTGTATATTGTCACCCTGCTTATTTAACTTCTATGCAGAGTACATCATGAGAAATGCTGGGTTGGAAGAAGCACAAGCTGGAATCAAGATTGCCGGGAGAAATATCAATCACCTCAGATATGCAGATGACACCACCCTTATGGCAGAAAGTGAAGAGGAACTAAAAAGCCTCTTGATGAAAGTGAAAGAGGAGAGTGAAAAAGTTGGCTTAAAACTCAACATTCAGAAAACGAGGATCATGGCATCTGGTCCCATCACTTCATGGCAAATAGATGGGGAAACAGTGGAAACAGTGTCAGACTTTAGTTTTTTGGGCTCCAAAATCACTGCAGATGGTGACTGCAGCCATGAAATTAAAATACACTTACTCCTTGGAAGAAAAGTTATGACCAACCTAGACAGCATATTGAAAAGCAGAGACATTACTTTAGCAACAAAGGTCCATCTAGTCAAGGCTATGGTTTTTCCAGTGGTCATGTATGGATGTGAGAGTTGGACTGTGAAGAAACCTGAGCACCGAAGAATTGATGCTTTTGAACTGCGGTGTTGGAGAAGACTCCTGAGAGTCCCCTGGACTGCAAAGAGATCCAATCAGTCCATTCTGAAGATCAGCCCTGGGATTTCTTTGGAAGGAATGATGCTAAAGCTGAAACTCCAGTACTTTGGCCACCTCATGTGAAGAGTTGACTCATTGGAAAAGACTGATGCTGGGAGGGATTGGGGGCAGGAGGAGAAGGGGACGACAGAGGATGAGATGGCTGGATGGCATCACCGGCTCGATGGATGTGAGTCTGAGTGAACTCCAGGAGTTGGTGATGGACAGGGAGGCCTGATGTGCTGCGATTCATGGGGTCGCAAAGAGTCGGACACGACTGAGAACTGATCTGAACTGAACTGAACTGAATAAGAAGGAGCCCAATGTTGGAGCTCCAGTTTTAAAGCAGCTGCTGATGAGCAGCTTAGTAGAAGAGGAGCTCAGGTTTGGTGTGCTTAAGGGGAATACAGCAGGGCTAGTGTGGCTGGAGTATCACGAGCAATGGAGAGTATGATCAGGAAAAGACAGCAGAGTTGTAATTACAGAGTTTCAGTTCTTCCTGTGGACTGTTCTGATCTAATCTCTTTCCTACACAAGCAGTGTCTATGACTCTTCATTGCTAATTTCAGTAAAAAATGAATTTTTCTCAGCTTTGTAAAGCTTCTCCCATGTGGATTTACTCTTTCGCTATGGTGGAACAAGGGCTTCCCTGGTGGCTCACCTGGTAAAGAATCCGCCTGCAATGCGGGAGACCTGGGTTCGGTCCTTGGGTTGGTAAGATCTCCTGGAAAAGGGAAAGGCTACTTACTTCAGTATTCTGGCCTGAAGAATTTCAGGACTGTATAGTCCATGGGGTTGCAAAGAGTCAGGCACGACTGAGCGACCTTCACTATGGTGGAGCAAATCTCCCAACATCTACTTAGCTGTCCCCCCTTAACCTTCTCACCAATCCATCCATCCACCCATCCATCCATCCATCCATCCATGCCTCCATCCATCCATCCATCCATGTCTTCATCCATCCATCCATCCACCCATCCATCCACTTGTTCACTCACTGAACCAGCCACGTGGAAGTATTTCCGTGCCAGGCCCTATGTTCTGTGTTAGAGCTACAGGGATAAATAGGAAACTCATCAACTTCAGGAACTCCTGAGCCTATAGAGGAGATGCAATGCAAAGAAAATCTTTGAAATATATGGAGAAAGGAGCTAAGATAGAAACCCATGCACAGTGTTGGACAGTCGTGAAGATAAACTTCTTTGGATAAAAGGAGAGCTGTGGTCGGGCAGGTGGCTTGCTCAGGGGGATCCCTGAGATGTCTTATAAATGAAAGGATGGAGTTCCAAGCAGAACAAATGGATGAGGAAGAGCACAGAAGTCTAAAAACAGCGGGATTGAATTAGGAAATTACAAGGAAAGCCATATTGCATGTAAGCAAAGATGGTGAGGAGTGGGAAAGAGATGAGACAACAAGACAAATAGGTGTGGATCAATGTGGTTTTTATCACAACACCAATGAATCTGGTAGAGAGGACCATGTGTAGAAATATCACCTTATAAACATTTCATCACGAAGCAGCCTGACTCTTCACAGAAATCCCTTTGTCTAAAATCCACATCTTACTGTATCGTTGAGAAATCTGTCTTGGCAATGAATTGGATAATGTAACAAGAGGGTATGAGCATGAAGCTAGATCACACCAGGGCACCCAAAATACTGAGTTCCATGAACTTTCCCATGTGTACAACTAGGTGAGACCTGTATGAGACCAAACCCTGGTTCTCTGCAAATAGTGAAATTAGAGGTTGCCTTTGACAATCAGAGGATCAGAGACTGAAATAACAGCCTTGTAAAGGTTAGATAGGCTTCCCTGGTGGTTCAGTTGGTAAAGAATCTGCCTGCAATTCAAGAGACCCAGGTTCAATTCCTGGGTCAGGAAGATCCCCTTTAGAAGGAAATGGCAACCCACTCCAGTATTCTTACCTGGAGAATTCCACGGAAAGAGGAGCCTGATGGGCTACAGTCCATGGGGTCACAAAGAGCTGGACATGACTGAGTAACTAACCCACACAAAGTTTAGATTCAGTGGAATTGACACAACACTTCCCATGATTCAAATTGTGTGTGATTGTGTGTATGTGTGCTTGTATGTGTGTTACATGATAAAGGATTGTGAGTTGAGAACAGGACTTGCAGCCCACCTTCCACCACGGCACCAGCCTGGAGAAGATTCCATGGATTGGTGTAGTGATGTCAGGGTCATTGGTGAGCCCCATGACCTCCAGTTATCAGTCAAGCTTTTTCTCCTTTAAGGGCCCAAGTTTCTTATCTTCTACATAAATTCTCCTTCACTACGACCATCTATAATTCTCACATGTGAATGTTTCTTCAAAATTTATTCTTATCTTCCTCTTTGTGACTCCTGTGTAGGAGGAAAGACCAAGTAACAGTGAAAAGTGTCAGCCAGGGTAGGTACAACTTCTGAGCTGCCACTTACCCCTGGAGAGGCTTGTGTCATCTCTCTTTATGAGCCCAAGACTTGGTATTTTAATCTATTCAGGTTGCTATAGCAAAATACTACAGATTGGGTAGCTTATAAGCAACAGAAATTTATATCTTTCTTAGTTCTGCAAGCTGGGGAGCCTGAGATCAAGGTGTCAGCAGATTTGGTGTCTGGGGAGGACCGTCTTCCTGGCTCACCGACAGCCATCTTCTCTCTTTGACCATGCGTGTAGAAATGGGCAGAGAGCCCTGTGGGGTCTCTTTTATGAGTGTGCATGTGTGCTGCATGTGTGCTCAGTCACTCAGTTGTGTCTGACTGAATACTGGAGAGGGTTGACGTTTCCTCCTCCAGGGTATCTTTCTGACCCAGCAATTAAACCCCCATCTCCTGCTTTGGTGCGAGGATTCTTTACTACCGCACCATTTATAAGAGCACTAACCCCATTCATGAGGACTCCACCCTCATGACCTAATCACTTCCCAAAGGCTCCGGGTACTAATATGGTCTCAAGGCAGCGAGTGGGAATGGTGGGTAGCAGAGTATCAGGATTTCAACATATGAATTTTGAGGGAACACAAGCACTCCATCTGTGGCACTCAGATTTCCCATTTGTGAAATGAGCTTTGTCACACCCAGAACAGGCTCCAGGATCAATCCTGTGCTCAGGAACTGCAGCTAGCACAGGAGCTGGAACTCCGCCTGTGAGAAGGAGTATGGAGTCAACCAGCTTGGTGAGGCCAAGTGCAGTGGGAGTCTGTGCACAGTTGAGTGTGCACCAAGACATGCTTGCGTGTGTCTCCAGGAGTGTGTGTGTCAGCAGGAGTGTGTCTGCGCTTCTGTGCATACAAAGAGGAGGCCCCCTGTGAGCTGAAGACAAATCAGATCCCTGGCTTCATGCTTCCTGGTTCTACCTTCCTTCATCCAGGAAGTCACCAAAACTCCAAATGGAATTCGTGAACCACTAGAATCCCGAGAGCTTGTAGGAAATGCAGAGTCTCAATCTCAGGTCTTACCCAAGACCACAGAGTCCAAATCCACAATCTTCCCAGCTGCTTCCCAGGCTCTTTCAAGTGGGAGAGTTTCTGAAGCTTCGATAAGTTCTCTGAATTCAAAACAGACATCCTGGGGATAATTGGTTATGTGACCCACAGAGCTCAAACCAGGGCTCTGTAACAACTTAGAGGCATGGGATGGGGTGGGAAGGGGGTTCAAAAAGGAGGAGGTATAGGTATACCTATGGCTGATTCATACTGATGTATGGTAGTAACAAAAGCAATATTGGAAAGCAATTATCCTTCCATTAAAAATCAATAATTTTTTTTAATGTGACTATCTCAGGAGATAGGTGTGGCAGGGGCATTGATTAAGCACTCTACACATTTCATTCCATTTGTTCCCTAAAGACTTTTCATTATTCCCAGTTCAGAGGTGAGATGCTAAGGTTCAGGAGAGTAAATTCTGGTGTGTGAAGTCATGCAGGTTTTCATGGGCTCACAGTGAAGGCAAGTCTGGGTGAGGTCTCTTTTATTTACTTGCTGCCTTCCAAGATGGAGGAATCACTTAAGATGAGAAAGATTTCAGAATAATAGCTAAAAATCTTTCTTATGTGTGCTGAACTTGAGCCCACCTTGAGGGTAAATCCTGGCTGACCCCAAGCTTTCCTTATAAGTTTCTATGTCAGCAGGAGGTGGTCTTTATAGGGGAATTGGCTTCCGAGGTCACACTGACGGTAAAGAACCCACCTGCCAATGCAGGAGATGGAAGAGATGTAGATGGTATCCCTGGGTTGGGAAGATCCCTTGGAGGAGGGCATGGCAACCCGCTCCAGTATTGTTGCCTGGAGAATCCCAGGGACAGAAGAGTCTGGGGCTACAGCCCATAGGGTTACAGAGTTGGACATGACTGATGCAGCTTAGGCCGCAGGGGGCTGGGAGTCATGAATGTTTACCTTGACTCTCAAAATGCTTCTTCATGTGCCCAAGGCAAGTTGTTACCCTCTGACTTCCTTCTGTGTCTGTGCAGTGGAGCCTGACTGATGGAATCCTGGTCTTGAAAGCTCAGTTGAGAAACGGAGGTGCATTTCATAGACTGGGTCCCACAGATGTCACATTGGAAAATCATTTATGAAACGTACAAAGTTTAGATCTGTTCATCAACATACCCAAGTTGCCAGGATATTTTTGATACCTTAATGAGATAGGGACTTTTGAATATTTCATCACAGTTAACCTCATGATAGCCCTAGGAGATAAGCTTTATCAAATCCATTTTACAGATGAGGAAACTGGGGATCAGGGAGGTTAATGACTTTCGCATACTCATAGGTGGTTAAAGATGGACCCAGCATCCTTAAATAGCTGGTCCAGTGCTTTACTCACTTGATAGACTCCATCCCTTTAGCCTTAGGACAGCCTTGGTGTTTGAATTTCTGACTCAGCCTGAGATAAGGACAATCAATTGGATAGATGGACAACCCTGAGAGAGACACAACTTTGTGTGTTATTTTGAGCATCCAACACTTTTCCTTGACTGACATCTCAGTAGCTCAAGCTCCCAGAATCCAATGTGAATGAAAAGCCAAAGAATCTGCTAATCTTTTGGATTCAACATGTCCTGTACCCAGAATAGTTAAAGGCAGTTGAGTGATACAGTTCCTGGAGCTGTGGGCTAATAGGCAGTTAGGCTATAACTAGAACTACAGCTATAACTATTTGGCTAATAGGTAGGATCCCCGCTCTTGATCCCCCTATCTTTCTCTATATAGGACTGTATTTCAGACTCTGAGTTGGATGCTTTAGAAGCCTCGAGTCCTCACAAAATGTCAAGAGAACTTCTAAAAGTAATTTGCATTATAAATGAAGAAACTTGGACTAGTTTAAATGGCTTTCAGGAGACTCAGAATTAGGAAGCAGAGGAGCCAAATTTTGAGAGTAGGTTTGGTCAGCATCTAGTGCGCCCTCCCACCAGCCCCAGACCTTCCGTCAGGAGAGTCCAGTCTGGAAAGAAGGGCCACCTTTCTGTTCAGTCTCCAGATCCACCTCATTCTCTCGCAAGACTGCAATCATTGCCATTTGTAAGAATGTACCAAAGACTAAAGCCAATTATTAATAATCTAAATCATTTATATTTAGTTCATCCATTCACTCCATCCTTTAAGAAATACTATGGGTCCTCTGGCATCTGCCTGTCGATGAATATAGCCCTTAAATTTTTCTGTAATAAACTCAGTTACAAAGATTGTTTGTTTGCTTGTTTTCATCGAGCCTATTGACTTAATTGAGGTTCGAAATAGGAATGTCCTCAAGTCCTTTGCACCTCTGGTGACATTGTGTGTTGGAAGCAGGGCAAATATGGTCCTTCCTAGATGCATTTTGTCTGTTTATTTATTTTTGGCTGTGCTGGGTCTTCACTGTTCTATAGGCTTTTCCCCAGTTGCAGTGCATGGGCTGCTCATCTCGGTGGCTCCTCATTGGCAAGTGGATTCTTTACCACTGAGCCACCAGGGAAGCCCCTAGATGCATTTTAGCTTCGATTTAAAATCTAGACACTAATGCTTGCCTTTGAATGCACTGTAAAACCCCTTCCCTTGCCCCCACTTCCCCCTCGTCCTCACTCACTTTCTTCAGGACACTGGGGAAGACTCTCACAGGCCCCTACCCTTAGCAGCTCTTCGGAGTAGCCCCTGCAGGAATGATGGGTCCTGCCCCGAGAGACCAGAAGGACTTCTCAAGGCACCCCAGGTGTTGAGAGCCTGGAGCCCAGTAGGAAAGTGGGGAGACTGGGAGTCCCACTCTGTGAGCCCAGATGACCCGAGGGGAAGATCTCAGGCCGACCCCAGGCTTGGGTGCTCCAAAGGAGAAGGTAGTCCCTGAGAGCAGAGGAGCTGGCCACAGAGTTGGGCTCTCAAGTGACCAAGAGTGGGGGTTTGGGCAGACATCTCCCTCCTCTGAACTGCGGTCACCTCATTTGTAAATGGTCACTCACAGTGCCACGACATCATGGATCTGCTGAGGAGTAAGTAAGAGGGCAGGGAAAGTGTTTAGACAGGACTTGACTCATTGTCAGAACCCAATAAAATTAATCACAGTTGTTATTCTTCTTGGCAGGAAAGATACGTGACAATAAACAAGGAGAAAAAAAGGAAATACACAAACCAAGCTGAAACTCCAGTACTTTGGCCACCTCATGCTAAGAGTTGACTCATTGGAAAAGACTCTGATGCTGGGAGGGATTGGGGGCAGGAGGAGAAGGGGACGACAGAGGATGAGATGGCTGGATGGCATCACTGACTCGATGGACGTGAGTCTGAGTGAACTCTGGGAGTTGGTGATGGACAGGGAGGCCTGGCGTGCTGCGATTCGTGGGGTCGCAAAGAGTCGGACACGACTGAGTGACTGAACTGAACTGAACTGAACTGAAGGAGAGTATTTCTATTTCAGGGGGGAGACCAGAGACTTTGCCCCCATAGGCCTGTGTGAATTTACTGCTAAAAACAACTTGGAAAAAGGGGGCTAATTTCTTTAAAAGAGCACACGCCAACAGTGTTTTGGATGTGACTTGTAGCATCTGATCTTAGGTCATAATTCTTCATTTATATTTGAGTTCCTTCTCTGGTGGTTCAGATGGTAAAGAATCTTTCTGCAGTGCACGAGACCTGGGTTCTATCCCTGGGTTAGGAAGATCCCCTGGAGAAGGGAATGGCTACCCGCTCCAGTATTTTTGCCTGAAGAATCCCATGGACAGAGGAGCCTGGAGGGCTGTAGTCTATGGGGTCGCAAAGAGTTGGACACAACTGAGTGCCTTTCACTCACTCCTGATCTCAAGTCACACCTAAAGTTAGGGAGGAGGTGGAGCAGAATCCATGGCTCCCAGGTCCCTGTGAGCTCCTTATCTTCTTCTCTTCTTTCTAGAAAATAAAAGAGTCAGATAACAAGAGGTCAGTTTTTCATCAGAGGCAGGGTCCCCTGGCAGCTGCTTTTGTTTACCCTGGGAGGGAGAGGTCACTGAGCTCTCTGCAGGCCCGGCCCTTTCCCACGGCACTTGGCAGCTTCATTCCCATCCCAACTCTGAACTCAATCACCATCTTTGGGAAAGTCACATAGAGCAATGTCTGGGACTGCCAGCTGGGGGCGGGGCAGGGTTGGGGGCGGGATTGAGTTCACATAATTCTTGCTAAATTAAGCAAAAGCCCTGAGTCACCCACCCCACCATACACGGGGACAAAGCCTGGCCTCTTTCCTTCAGTGGCAGGAATCTGCCATCACCCCTAACCCCACCTCCTCCCTGCTTGGCTGAAGGGATGGGTATCATGCCAGGAGTGAACAGAGGAGCTGGAGAAGCCTGGGTGGATGGGGATACAAGAGAAAGACTCAGTCCTTGGGCTCTGGGGTCTCCGTGCAGGTTCTCATGGTCCCAGCCACACCTCCCTACTTTCTGCAGAAGCTTCCACCATCCAAAACAGTCGTCTGGCAAGAACCAGTCTCACATCTGTTAGGAGCATCTGCTCACCAGTCTCAGTGCTCAGTCCCCGGCCAGGAACACGAAGCTTTGTCCTTCTCTCTGCCTATTTTCAGCCATTCTTGCAAGCTGTTATAAAGAAAGGAAAAAGACCACGGGGGCATCTACTTTAAGAGCTTCATTACCATGCTTCTGTTCTCAAAACAAGCCTGAGGGCAGGGACTCCCTTCTCTGTTGCAAAGGAGGACTGTAAGCCTGCAGGAGGTGAATTTGCACAAGTTCTGGCTTCACAAGAAAAAAGGAAGAGGAACCTGATTTCATCTCCAGGCTTTCTCAATACCTCCCTGTGATCTATGACTGTAGGTTTACAACAGCAAGCGGTGTTCGGGCCCAGCCTCTGGTTGGAACGGCACAGAGTTTCACAGAAGCTCATGGACTCACTTTGTTGTTGTTGCTGTTCAGTCACTAAGTCACATCAGACTCTCTGGGACCCCATGGACTGCAGCACACCCGGCTCCCCTGTCCTTCACTATCTCCAGGAGTTTGCTCAAATTCATGTCCACTGAGTTGGTGATGCCATCCAACGATCTCATCCTCTGTCGTCCCCTTCTCCTCCTGCTTTCAATTTTTCCCAGCATCAGGGTCTTTTCTAATGAGTCAGCTCTTCACATCAGGTGGCCAAAGTATTGGAGTTTCAGCTTCAGTTCCAGTCCTTCCAGTGAACATTCAGGGTTGATTTCCTTTTGTATTGACTGATTTGATCTTGCTGTCGAAGGGACTCTCAAGAGTCTTCTCTAGCACCACAGTTCAAAAGCATCAAGTCTTCTTTATAGTCCAACTCTAACCTACTTCCCTCCAAAGGAGGAGACTCTAAATCCAACCTGCCCAGGGGACCAGCCTCAGAGGCCCTGAGTTGAAACTCAGCTTTTCCACTTCTGCTGAGCTATGCTGGAGGATTCTAAGGCCTGCTTCTGTCATGCAGCCACACCTGCAATTTCTAGCTTGCCCTCCTGGAGGAGTTGATGAGAATGTTAAAGGAGAGGGTGTCTGGGACGAGAGGTGACAGCATGAAGCCTGTGCAGACCATGAGACTGGGGGCTGTTGGTCATCTATTTCTAATTGACTGGGCCTCCATCACCCAGGCACTGTGGAGATGTGGGAAACACATCAGCAGCACACACCAGAATGACTCAGAGTCATTTCCAAACATCCAGGTGGCTCATTTCCTCCACCAGTTTCAGGCTTAGAGACCCAGAAAGGCTGGAGTGGTGAATACGGGCCTGATGTTGAGTCTTTGCCTCATCAGATCAGATCAGTTGCTCAGTTGTGTCCGACTCTTTGCAACCCCATGAATCGCAGCACGCCAGGCCTCCCTGTCCATCACCAACTCCCGGAGTTCACTGAGACTCACGTCCATCGAGTCAGTGATGCCATCCAGCCATCTCATCCTCTGTCGTCCCCTTCTCCTCCTGCCCCCAATCCCTCCCAGCATCAGAGTCTTTTCCAGTGAGTCAACTCTTCACTTGAGGTGGACAAAGTACTGGAGTTTCAGCTTTAGCATCATTCCTTCCAAAGAAATCCCAGGGCTGATCTCCTTCAGAATGGATCGGTTGGATCTCCTTGCAGTCCAAGGGATTCTCAAGAGTCTTCTCCAACACCACAGTTCAAAAGCATCAATTCTTCGGCGCTCAGCCTTCTTCACAGTCCAACTCTCACATCCATACATGACCACAGGAAAAACCATAGCTTTGACTAGCCGGACTTTTGTTGGCAAAGTAATGTCTCTGCTTTTGAATATGCTATCTAGGTTGGTCATAACTTTCCTTCCAAGGAGTAAGCGTCTTTTAATTTCATGGCTGCAGTTACCATCTGTAGTGATTTTGGAGCCCAGAAAAATAAAGTCTGACACTGTTTCCACTGTTTCCCCATCTATTTCCCATGAAGTGATGGGACCGGATGCCGTGATCTTTGTTTTCTGAATGTTGAGCTTTAAGCCAACTTTCTCACTCTCCACTTTCACTTTCATCAAGAGGCTTTTGAGTTCCTCTTCACTTTCTGCCATAAGGGTGGTGTCATCTGCATATCTGAGGTTATTGATATTTCTCCTGGCAATCTTGATTCCAGCTTGTGTTTCTTCCAGTCCAGCGTTTCTCATGATGTACTCTGCATATAAGTTAAATAAGCAGGGTGACAATATACAGCCTTGACGAACTCCTTTTCCTATTTGGAACCAGTCTGTTGTTCCATGTCCAGTTCTAACTGTTGCTTCCTGACCTGCATACACATTTCTCAAGAGGCAGATCAGGTGGTCTGGTATTCCCATCTCTTTCAGAATTTTCCACAGTTTATTGTGATCCACACAGTCAAAGGCTTTGGCATAGTCAATAAAGCAGAAATAGATGTTTTTCTGGAACTCTCTTGCTTTTTCCATGATCCAGCAGATGTTGGCAATTTGATCTCTGGTTCCTCTGCCTTTTCTAAAACCAGCTTGATCATCAGGAAGTTCACGGTTCACATATTGCTGAAGCCTGGCTTGGAGAATTTTGAGCATTACTTTACTAACGTGTGAGATGAGTGCAATTGTGCAATAGTTTGAACATTCTTTGGCATTGCCTTTCTTTGGGATTGGAATGAAAACTGACCTTTTCCAGTCCTGTGGCCACTGCTGAATTTTCCAAATTTGCTGGCATATTGAGTGCAGCACTTTCACAACATCATCTTTCAGGATTTGGAACAGCTCAACTGGAATTCCATCACCTCCAATAGCTTTGTTCGTAGTGATGCTTTCTAAGGCCCACTTTGCCTCATGGGGACCCTCAAGAGAGCAGACTCCATCCACAGACCTAAAAGGCCTTCAGTGGAATTCCTGATTGCACCATTCTAAGAGCTACCAAAGGAAACAGACTGGCACCCTTCGGCACCCTACTCTGGAATAAAGGACACTGAGAGCTCTCGCTTATACCTTTAGTAAAGAGATGGGGAGTGTGCTGGCCCAGAAAGAGAGCAGGGACTCACCGTAGATCACCTGCCAGTGGGTGGCAAAGAGGCACTAAAATGAGCCTCTTCAGTTCCCTGGCCGGAGCTTGCCCCTGCCTCCTATGCTTGGAAACAGAGCTTGTCTGAACTCTGTACTTGAGTCTTTTTCCAAAAATTCACCAAATTTTCTTTCAGTTTTTAACATTTGTTTGTTTTTCCTCCCAAATGCCTGAAGTTTTCTGTCCCAGAACCTATTTCCAAAGCTCCAGGTTTGAATAAGCCAGAAGGCTTATCCAGGGGTACATTTACTTGAAGGGTCTCACCCTCATCTCCAGGCCCACCCTGAGATGTATCTGGTCCACAGGAACCCCAGGAGCCCCATCCCTCCCCACTGGTGACCCACAGCATAGAGGAGGGTCTGTTTGGGTTTCCCCGGGGAGGAGGGGAAGAGACCCTCCATTTCCTGCTCTCCCTGCCTCAAGGAAGACAATCCAAAAAATCCAAGTGCAGGGAATGCACACAGGGTGAGCAGGGAGTTGTTTCTCTGTAATTCCAGTCACTTTGAAAGGAAAGCCTGGGATCAGCAGGAGAAAGGGCCAACAGGGAAGGAATCTGCAGGTTTCTAAACTTCCAGTGTGCCAGCTGTGGAGGAACTGAGCTACCTAGAGCCTTGCTGTCCATCAGAAATGTCCACAAAGATGGCTGCGTCCCATGCAACATTCTGCGCAAGTACATACACTCTGCAATATACTGCACAGTGCAGGACAGCTCAGAAGCCGTGAGCCGAGAGAGGTCACTGCGCGGCCCGGAAGTGCTCCAGCAACTGAGGCCTGGAATGTTCCATTTTATTTAACTTGAATGGCCGCACATGGTTAGTGACTATCCATCCAACATCACAGTCCGAGAGAATCTTCCCTGTTCTAATAGATTTCGTTTGATTATCAACATTTTTGTGTTCCAAGCTCAGAGCCTTGGACTGCTTGCCTTACCCAAGGTCCTATCATCGTTGCTGTTGTTGTTTACTCACTAAGTTATGTCCCACTCTTTTGTGATCCCATGGATTATAGCCCACCAGGCTCCTTTGTCCATGGATTTCCCAGGCAATAACACTGGAGGGGGTTGCCATTTCCTTCTTCGGGGGATCTCTCCAGCCCAGGGATCAAACTTGTTTCTCCTGCCACTGGCAGGTGGATTCTTTACAATTGAGCCACCAGGAAAGCCCCAAGGTCCTAATCCTAATTACTCAATTGAGTCCAACACCTCACCAGACTCTCCTCCCAACTATATACAGACATAGGGACACAGGGTCCAGTGTTCCAAAGCTCACCTTTGTGATCTGGGGGTATCTGGAAGATAGAACAGGGTGGGATTGCTCAGCTGGGCCAAGGGTTATCAAGGAAAGCCTGATCTGGGTCTGAGCAGAGAGCTCCAGGCAGAAAGGGGAAGGGTTGGGCATCAAAGAGGCTCTAGGCGTGGACTGTGGACTCCCATGATGGGAGTGTGGGGAGGGAACAGCCCAGAGAGGTGTGATCCTAGATCCTAGAGAGTTTGGCTCATCATACTGAGGAGCTTGGGCTTTGTCCTAAAAGGCACATGTGCTTGTACACCCTTTAGACTGTAGCACACCAGGCTCCTCTGTTCATTGGATTTTTTTAGGCAAGTATACTAGGGAAAAAAAAAAAGTGAAGTCTCTCAGTTGTGTCCGACTCTTTGTGACCCCATGGGCTGTAGCCTACCAGGCTCCTCCCTCCATGGGATTCTCCAGGCAAGAGTACTGGAGTGGGTTGCCTTTTCCTTCTCCAGGGGATCTTCCCAACCCAGGGATTGAACCCCAGTCTCCCACATTCCAAGCAGACACTTTAACCTCTGAGCCACCAGGGAAGGTTGCTATTTCCTACTCTAGAAGATCAAACTCACATCTCCTGTGTCTCCTGCATTACAGGCAGATTCTTTACCCTGCTGAGCCATCAGGGAAACCCTTGTCCTAAAGGGAATAGGGATGCCCTAGAGCTGTGGTTCTTAACCCTTTAGGGCCAGGGAGCTATGGACTCTATCTCCCCTTCCATGCTTTGGTACACAATTTCCAGACAGGATCATGGACCCCAGGAAGCCCATTCTTGGAAGATCTGAACCAGGATAGGGAAGCAGTCACGGGATTGCTCCCTGAGCCAGTGAAGGATGGCTGGAGTGATGCAGGGCTGATACCCTAAGATGTGCAGCCTAAGCCAAGAGCATCTGCGTGGCCCAGCAGACAGTGGGCAGCCTGCGGATATTTCCTGGGGCATAAAAGGGCTGTCTGCTCTCTTTCCTGCAGCCCCTGGGGTTCCAAACCAGCTCACTCCCTGTCCCCAACGTATGCCTTTGTGTCTGTTTTCAAAAACGAATCTGCTGGGAGCCACCCTTCACAGCACAGGTATGATCCATCCAGAGGCCCTTTCCCACAACATCTGAAAAATAGATAACCCCTTCCAAGGTGGCCTGAGAAAGGATTCAGTCTTTATTAATTTTGGTTTGGAGAGGCTCCATCTTCCTTGTTCATTTCTTGCCTCTTCTGCATTCAAAGAAGGTGAAATGAAAGTATTAATCAAAATCATACAAATGGGGCAAAGGCATCAGGAGCCCCTGGGCTGCACTAATTACTTCCAGCAGGCCTGGCCCCTTCCTGGTGGGCAGTGGGGGCCATGGAGTGGGGGGTGCACCCCGCTGCTGCTTCCCAAATCACCAGGCTCACCAGCGAGACCAGCTTTAATTAATCCTCTGTTACTGTTGAAATTGCATTGTCCCAAGGGGAGCCCCAACTAAGCAAGAATATTATTTTAAACATATACTGTAAACAACACCGTTCTCTGGGGAGTCCTGGAGGGTCGTGGCCTTGACCGTTTCCCTGCCGGATTCAGAGTACTTTTTTGTCATCTCCTAACCAAGCACTTTTTACTTGTTTACCCTTTACTTACTGGGTTGATTTTCTAAGACTAAAGGGAAAAGGTCACAAGAAAAGAATTCCCAAAAAAGCTGAATGAGTACCTTAGCTCTTTAATAAAATGACTGCTCAGGATTTAGTTAAAATATCATCAGTTAAACTGCAATAATAGTTAATTTTATAATGTCTGGTACTGTTTTAAACTTCATACATACACACACACACACACACACACACACACACACACACACACACCTCTATGCACATATATAACCCATATATATACACACACATACATGGGCTTCCCACGTGGCTCAGCGGTAAAGAACCTGCCTGCCAGTGCAGGAGATGTGGGTTTGATCTCTGAGTTGGGAAGATCCCCTGGAGGAGGAAATGGCAACTTACTCCAATATTCTTGCCTGGGACCCAGGCAAGACAGAGGAGCCTAGCAGACTACAGTCCATGAGGTCACCAAAAGTTGGAAATGACTTGGTGACTTAACGCCATTTATTTATTTAAAGTTTGGCAACCACGTGATACTGGCTCAATTATTAACCTGACTCAATAACGGGAGGTGCAGAAAGCTTAAGTAACCTGCCCCAAATCCCACGGCAGACAAATGACAGGTCCATGCTTTGCACACGCACAAGGTGGCCTCAGGGTCCATATTCTTAGTACTACACGATAGCTAACGTTTATTCTTTCCAAGCTCTGGATTTTATTCAGTCCTTTGCAAGACTCAGATCCAAATGGGGTTCAACTCCCAAGTCCTACAGGCTGTCTTTTGAAAGTTAAAGGCACACAACTTCTTTTTTGGCATTGTCCTCTTCTTTTTTCCCTTTCCATCTACAATTATTTAATTGTACACATAATTACTTGCATGGGAAATTGATTCCCTAGCTTCAGACCAGCACAAGGAACTCAGCGGATGGCCCCCGAGGCCTCTCGCAAGGTGGGATGGATCATTCAGAATGAGCTGCTTTCTTTGGAATTCTGTAAAAAATGACCTGCTTTCCTTTCAAAGGGCCGGAGAGGGGATTTGGAGAGTGCTTTTCCCCCAGAGGCTCCCCTGGGATGGCTGTGAACTTGGCAAACTTGCTCGGAATTACCCCAAAAGAGCAATTTGTTCCCTAGCAAAACAGGATAATTGTCTGGGGCAGACCCCAGGCTGCTGGTGCACGGGTCACCCGAGTGGGAGGGAGCACGCTCTCCAGCAAGAGTCTGTTTGGGAAACAATTATCTCGCTTCCTTTGAATCAAAGATAGTCCTGCGAGCTTGGTGCACACACCGAGATCAAATATAGTGTATGGTCTCTACAGATTCTCTTCCTTTCAGGAAATTATTCATTGATAACGCCGCTGGCCCAGACAGCCAGCTTCCTTACAGTAACTGCTCTTTGCTTTCTGAGAAGAAGCCAACAAGGCAGGAACTGCGATTGCTCTTAATGATGTCTCTTCCCTTTGGAGAATGGTCTGTCCTCTGCCCAACTTACATCATCTCCAAGACGTGGAGAGAGCCGCTTCTCTTTCAAATAAATAAAGGAGTGTTCAATGTTCCTTCCCAGAGAGATGACATCACTTTTCAGTTCCAGCTTCAAAGATGTAGGAGCAAGAGCTTTGATGGCTGAGACTAATTGATTCGTCAGGCACCCATTCAGCACCCACCTGTCCTAGGCACTGGGCTTGGTGCTGGGTTTTTAGAGAAGCAGGAGAAATCACTGTCTTCCATTGTCTCTTGGTCTTTGCACAGTGAAGAGATTTTAATTCACCTACAACTGATGCTGGACCATGGTGTAGAAGGAGATTTCAAAATCCTTCCAGGCCAGATAGAAAAGTGCCCTGTTACAGAGTTGTGCCTCATTGGCTCAGGAA
Organism: Bos indicus; assembly: GCF_029378745.1. Lineage (NCBI taxonomy): Eukaryota > Metazoa > Chordata > Mammalia > Artiodactyla > Bovidae > Bos > Bos indicus. The sequence goes on along the minus strand of NC_091780.1, from coordinate 62,859,802 downwards.
ATAGGAGCGAATCTTTCCCATGCTTTTGTCTTCTTGCATTCTCCCTCCTCATAGCTCAGACGGTAAAGAATCTGCCTGCAATGCAGGAGACCTGGGTTCAATCCCTGGGTCAGGAAGATCACCTGGACAAAGAAATGGCAACCCACTCCAGTATTCTTGCCTGGAGAATCCCATGGACAGAAGAGCCTGGTGGGCTACAGTCCATGGGATCACAAGAGTCAGACATGACTTAATGACTAAACCGCCACATTCTACAGCAGTCCTAGAGACGATCTAGCCCAACCCTATCATTTTGCACTCATAGAAATGGGGATGCTTTTTGAATGAGCAGAGACTGTGATGGCAAGTGTCAGGAGGAATCTAGACTTGACTGCCAGAGAGGGCAGGTAAGAAGCAGAACTGTCAAATGAAGCCATTCATGAATAAGAGGACTGTGATTTCAGAGAAATGGGGTCAGTCCCATAAAAGGCCACCGTGGTGAGGAAGAAGGACTGGGGAGACCCAGAGAGCAGGACTGGGCAGCCATGTTTGCAGTGGGTCCTGGCCCTGGTACAGGCCTGCCTGTCCCTCCACGTTATTTATTTATTATTTTTTTCACAATGTCAGTGGCTCCACTGGTAGTTGCAGATAGAAAGTATTCATAAAATAAGAGTATTAAGGACCTTGACCGGGAGCCTGCAAAAGTAAAAGTTGCTCAGGCGTGTCCGACTCTTTGAGACCCCATGGACTATAGGGTCCATGGAATTCTCCAGGCCAGAATACTGCAGTGGGTAGCCTTTCCCTTCTCCAGGGGATCTTCCCAACCCAGGAATCAAATTCAGGTTCCTCACATTGCAGGCGGATTCTTTACCAGCTGAGCTACAGGGGAAGCCTGGGGCCTGCAAAGGTCCCTCGGAATTTCTGACACCCATAAATACCTTGAACCTTTCATGACAAAGTAAATTAGCAAGAATTTAAAGAGGGCCAGTCATTAATTGAATTTCAACAATTTCCCTATCTTTGCCTCCAGACTCTCTACTTATGTGATCGTCTTAATAAATCTTTTCAATCATCTTGCATAGACTATCTCTTTTACTGATGAAGAAAGTTAGAGTCAGTGAAAATAAGTGTCTCGCAGGTCAGGAGAGTAATTCTTACTGAAAGCCATGTCTCTCAGCCTTTCTACCTGTTCTCCTGCCATTATTTCTCAGGCAGAGGGGCCTATAGTTTAAAAAGCTCTTTCTTGTGTTCATTTTCACTTTATCAACACAAATACTCATTTCACAGGTGACCGAACTGAGCCTTTAAAGAAGCTACATAATGTCACCAAAGTTATATAGCTAAGGAAAACGCCAGTTTTAGAAATCTGAGATATTGTTGTTTCTTTTCTTAGCTACTACTGCCTGTATGAACTTCCAAGGCCAGTGACAAAAAGCAGAACTCTATTTTGCAAAGTAACTTAGAAATCCAGTAGTCAAACCTGTTAAAAGCAGCTTTCTCAGAATTGCCTTGACTGTCAGGAAATTCGCTAGCTTCTAGAGAGGTAAGTTATCAACATGGCCCTTTTGCCACATTAGTTTTCTCTTCATGCAGACCTTTTGTGAAAAAAGAAAGACTATCAGGCAATTCAACCTATTAAAAATTTTGTTTTCTCTCGTGCATCTCAAAAAATTCTGTGTATCTTTTGTAACAATGCAGAAAGCATGGTCAGAGGATATAGTTTTTGCTAGAAAGTCTATCTCTCTTCTGAGAAACACACACTGTAAAGAAGAGACCATCATTTTCAATGAGACAAGGAAATGGCCACAATCCCAAACCACAAAATATGAAGACTTTCTGCCAGATATAATAAAATGTGAATCCAATTGTGGAAGGCGGGCAAGAGCCAACACAGATCTCCTCAGACTTTGGGTGGAAGGTGAAAGTGAAAGTCGCTCAGTCGTGTATGACTCTTTGTGACCCCATGGACTATACAGTCCATGGAATTCTTCAGGCCAGAATACTGGAGTGGGTAGCCTTTTCTTTCTCCAGGGGATCTTCTCAACCCAGGGGTCGAACCCAGGTCTCCTGCATTGCAGATGGATTCTTTAAATCCTTAGACCCTGACTTATGGATTAGACACAGAGGGGAAAATGGAGCAAAGAAAGAAAGCAAACAGTAGAAAGATGTTTCTCTAGACACAGTTCTGTGCTGCATAACGTCAAGGTTGGTAGAGGTGAAGGCGGAGCACAGATGCTCTGTTCCCACTTTCTGAGATTCTATCTCTTCACCAAAAGGAGTGATGGAGACCAGATAAGGTGCAGAAGGGGGAGGAAGCCGTAACTGACGTATCATAGCACAAGCAGCTATGGGTCATGTGGTCCCGCGGGATGCTTACAAGCTACCTGACTGCGAGAAATGGATGTATTAGATATCTATTACAACATGAACAATCTCAGACTAAGCCAGCTTCCCACTCTTTTAAAAAAATATTAGCCCCAGAAAGGACCGTTCTTACTGAAGATGAATAAATACCAGAAATCAAGTATCAGGGTGTTCAAAAGTTGTTGAGGAAAGAGAAAGAATGGAAGGAGGGAAATGAGAACATATCAGGTAAGACACATAAATCTGGGAAAGAATAAATCCTGGAAACAGATGAAGAGTTGGGAGACATTGAAGACACCAATCCCGAAATTGGTGTTTTGGGAAAACAGCTCAGGAAAGAGATGCAACCGACTGATGACTAGATGGTAAGATTAAATAGAAAGAAATTGAGGTCAGGAAAATGGGTATTAGAGAAAAATGAAAAGAAGTAAAAGGTACAAAAAAAAAAAAAAAAAAACCAGAAAGAAAATGGAGGGATAAACAAACTAAAGCAGAGACAAGGGCATAGAAAATTCTCTTAGAAAAATGACAGTGCTTTAAATGAAAAAGCATTTTTTTTTAATTTTTTAATTTTATTTTATTTTTAAACTTTATAATATTGTATTAGTTTTGCCAAATATCAAAATGGATCCACCACAGGTATACATTTGTTCCTCATCCTGAACCCTCCTCCCTCCTCCCTCCCCATACCATCCCTCTGGGTCGTCCCAGTGCACCAGCCCCAAGCATCCAGTATCGTGCATCGAACCTGGACTGGCAACTTGTTTCATAGATGATATTATACATGTGTCAATGCCATTCTCCCAAATCTTCCCACCCTCTCCCTCTCCCACAGAGTCCATAAGACTTATCTATACATCAGTGTCTCTTTTGCTGTCTCATATACAGGGTTATTGTTACCATCTTTCTAAATTCCATATATATGCATTAGTATACTGTATTGGTGTTTTTCTTTCTGGCTTACTTCACTCTGTATAATAGGCTCCAGTTTCATCCACCTCATTAGAACTGATTCAAATGTATTCCTTTTAATGGCTGAGTAATAAATGACTACAGAGAAGTTACTACACATGAGGAAGGAGAGTCAGAGTGAAGACAATGAGCACAGTGAATCAACAGGTCAACATAAAAGGTCATAGGAAAATATCCAATGCTATAAAGAAAGTTTAATGCTTAGATAAAAGCTTGAATTTGAAGTAAAAATGTATAGTACACACTGGGGTAAGGACAGGGGCTCAGTACTCTGTGATGACCTAAAGGGATGGGCTGGAGGAGTTGGAGATAGGCTCAAGAAGGAGGACTGATTCATGTTGGTGTAAAGCAGAAATTAGCACAACATTGTAGAGCAATTATAGTTCAATTAAAAATAAATTAATTAATTTAAAAAGTACATAGTAGGTCCCAAGATCCCAGGGAAGAATTTGATGGGGTAAACAACATCAAGATATGTAAAATTTACTGAAAAAGGATGAAGGCTGAAAGCTACAGGCATCAAGGAAGAGAAAAAAAAAAAAAAGCTAGTTACTGACAAAGACGGAAATATTCAAGTTCGCTGCAGGTTTCTCTATAACAAACACCAGTGCCAGGAGACTGGAATGCAGCGTTTCCCAAGTTCTGAAGGCAATGATGCGTGTCTTAAGAATCTCTGCTCACCTAATGCCTTGGATGTACAGCATTCTGTGGGGAATGACATCAAGCTAGGGAACCGCCACAATCACCACTGCACCAAACACATTTGCAAAGGCTCTGTCACCTCTCAGTTCTGGGGTTTCCTTTCCTTTAGCAATATCCTTATTTAGGAAACATGTTGGCAATTCCCAATTCACAAACTGAAGTGGTCCAATTCCATCGCTTCAGGATCTCAACCTCTGTCCTGTCCAGAATTTTCCCCATGTTATCTATCCTCCAAGATGGAGCTGGCTCGATCAATCATGTCAATTATATCAAATCAGTCTTATTCTTTACATATTCACCAAGTGAACAAAAGAATGTTATTACCCCAGACACTCTCCTTGTAACATTCCACTGTAAAGAAATGTAAATAAGAGAAGGGCATCAAAACAGGTAACACGTGTCTGCAGAACACTGCTTTAACCTGGTAGCTCTGGAGACCCAGGTGGATTCCCAGCTGTGCCTGGGATGAACTCATCAATGGGATTATTTTGTGCAAGGCCTTGTGGGCATTCCCCCTCATCTTCTCTGCCTTTCTCAGGGTCCCTCCCTGAATTTATTGGTTCAATACATTCTATGTCTAAATTTCTGATTTTCTAAAGTGATATCCCCCTTCAGTAAAATATATCTTCCTCCTTAATAATATTATCCAATGTCCTTCATGTATGAGACTCATGCACAAAAATTCTCAAAAAGCAAAGAACATGAGAAATGAGCCTTTCCAAGGAGGGAAGATCAAAATAAAGAATTTAGAAATAGAAAATAAAAAAATTAAAAAGCCAGCACTGAGAATTAAATCTGTTTGAACACTGAGCTAGGAATAAGCAACTCTGGGATTTATGGTTACAGAATAAAACACACATGTTATAAACCTTGGTGATATAAAAGCAATAATATATTTGAAAAATTCCAAAGAGAGAATAAAAACGTAGAAGTAAATGTGTTTGTGCAAATATTTTCATTTTTCATGGTAAAGAACAAATGAATACTATCTCAAAGTTATATTTACAGCATTTTTTAAAAAGAATCAAATAATAAACTGCTGATGATTCCTAACTTCTAATTGTTTTTCACATTTTGTTTTTTGGCAGCTAAATCTGAGTATTAAGGGATAATCTGAGTTGTTTATTTTATATATAGTAGTATGTAGTAATCTGAGTTGTTGAAAGATATTGAACTAGAGTTCAACAATGATCTCAGTTTCACAGCTTTTTTTTTCTTTTACATGCAAATAAATTATTTTTAAAACCCTAAAAAGTTATATGTATAGTAAATGTGACATTTTACCAAAATAATTTCCACCTAAGTGTTAGTTTAACTATGTAGCTTTTTATCTATGTGTATGCATTAGAAAGAGTTTAAAAATATATTAACTATTGAAAGTAATTTTTTCGATGAAAGCATTTTAGTAATTTAACTATCTTGTCTTTGCATTTTTTTATGTTGCTCAAATTTTCATGTTTATGAGAATGCATATCTTTCATTAAACAATGAAATGATCCCCAAGAATGGGTAATGTTAGCAGTTGAATAATTGGCTATTGGATATGAATCACCTCCATTATGCTAGACACTCTGGTTGACCCTGAGGAAAATGTCCATCCCTCCAGGTAATTAGGGAGAAAGGAATCATGAGCAAAATGAAGACTCATAATACCGCAGAATAGACAAAGCAATGGCCCTTGAGTTTAGGGAGGGGGCAACATCTCCTAGAAGGCAATAGACCTTGATCATGGAACTGAGACTGGAGAACAAGGAGACCCCAAGCATGTGTCCAGTGGACACTTGAAGCATGTTTATAGACAAGCAAACTTGGAAAGACGAGAACAGCTTGACATGATACAAGACAAGACTGAGTGCAAACAGCTCAACAGGAATGTTCTGTTTAAGGTAAGCTGTCACAGGTAGGTGACTGGGGAAACCCAGAGTGTCAGGTTGAGTGGCTTCCCCTCTTGCTTGCTTTGCTGAGGCCCAACTGGCCTTCCAGTACGCACCTCCTGTAAAAACTTCTTCCTTAAAAAAATAAATAAATAAATAAGCATTTCCTCCTTGTTTGGTGTAAAGTTTTTGAACAAATATTGTCTACAAGACAAACGCAAGGACATAAATCTTCTCACAGACCCAGTTGGGGAAATTAAACACTGATTGGATTGAATCGTACCAAAAAGGCTTGTGTGCATGCATGCGAAGTCACTTGAGTCATGTCTGACTCCTTGTGGCCCCATGGACTGTAGCTGGCCAGCCTCCTCTGTCCATGGGATTTTCCAGGCAAGAATACTGGAGTGGGTTGCCATTTCTTCCTCCAGGGGATCCTCTCGATCCAGGGATCAAACTGGAGTCTCCTGCTTCTCATGAATTGTACATGGATTCTTTACTGCTGAGCCACCGGGGAAGCCCACCCAGAAAGGCTTGGGGGAAACCAAATCAGTGGTGTCTCAAACTCATTACAGGGAAGGGGAGGATTAAGGGTTTTTAGTCTTGACAGCCTAAGTGGCACCCTTTCCCAGACATTCTCCACCCCCCACCAGTATTATCTATCCAGAGGAGAGGGGGGTGGATTAAAAAACAAAAACAACTCACAAAAAGATAAAATATACAGTTTTGTAGATTTTGATGAGTTGCCACCCAAAACTGGCTTTGTCCCGAAATCACATGAAGAAAGAATTGTAGCCTGATGAAGTTATCTAGGATTTGGGGACCAGTTGGCACAAACAGAACCACATTTCCCAGTTTTAACAGAACATTTCAGCTGCAATGAATATGTAAAGGAAAAAAGGAGAACACTTCAAACACTACAGTCTGAAGAAAGGATCTTACAGCATTTTTGGAAAAAGTAGCAAATGGGAGAGAGGCAGAGAGGGTGGGTAGAGAGTATGAAGTAGAATCTGAAGGTTCTGACGGTTTCTGAGGTTGCCCCTAATCCTCAAACTTCATCGATATAATGCAAGTAAAGTGGGAACCTCTGTCATTAGACTTCTACTCATCAAAACCCTGTTCCAATGTGCACTCAGATTTGTGGCCACTCCTGGGCTTTGAAAGTCTCAGAAAGCAAGCAACACCAATTATAACAAGTTTTATTACCCTGAATCTTCCACTGGAGAAGTCCAGCCTGTCTAATAAGCAGCTACCTCAGTTGCAAAGTAAGAGAGGCAAGCCCATTCATATGTTTGTAGGATGGTGGTGGCAGTTCAGAGATGTTACATAAATAAGTTTCACTAAGAGTTTACAGATCTCTCTAGGTGTTAGGTGGTCTTGCCTGGGGCTTCCACTGTATTTTGGCCTCATCCCTTTCCAGGTGTGGTATTTGCATTGTCTTAATCTATCTTTGCAACCACCTCATTTGATTGCCATGAGGATTAAACTGGATCCCTGAAGGCAGATGAGAGGTATTTAATAAATAGTTACTAAATGAGTGTTTGAGTGGGCCAGATCAGTGCTCAGAGGTAGAAGCTTTATTACTGTTGTCAGATATTAAGGCACATTTGCCCCACAGGGAGTGTTAACTCGGCCACCTCCAGGAAAGGTTCTGGTATAGTTAACCTCTAAGGTGCAGCCTGAAATTCAAAACATCACCAGAGCTGCACTGTGTGTGGAATTGCACTGCTAAGCTTCCCGTGTCTTTGATAAAACCACACACATTTATACCCAGCAGCCAAAACATACACAGTTCGGGAGCTGTGATACATTTTGATGATAAAAGAAAATGCACTTTTATATATATTTCTCTCTCCCGTCTCTTCTTCCTTCAGGGGAAAACTGGGAACTGAGTAGATGATATGAAGCCAAGAGGGCAGTTCTTGCTTTAAAAGGGCTGAAGTGACTATTAATTTTTTTCCTGTTAGTTCTAACAATCATCCAGAATGGAATTAAGAAGAACAAAATTGATTTTCCTAAATTGAAAACCGATTCAAAATGCTGAGGTTGTAATAAGATTCTGAGGCTGTTCTCTGGATATCTCAAGAACGTGTAATGTCTGGCTTTTAGGGAGACACCTTTTAAACTCGGAATGCCTTTCCAAGCAACCTTTCAAAGACCAGGAGCCTCAGCTAGTGGAAACTACATGTCATTTCCCTCAAATCTGCTGTTCTCCTCCCTCCTCAACTACACCATTAACTGCCTTTCCCCACTCCCCTTGACAGAATACATTCACCTGGAATCACTGCGTTGCAAGTGAGAGAAATTTTTTTTTAATTTAAAGTTATCTATTTTAATTGGAGGCTAATTACTTTACAATTTGTATTGGTTTTGCCATACATCAACATGAATCCTCCACGGGTGTACACGTGCTCCCCATCCTGAACCCCCTCCCACCTCCCTCCCCGTACCATCCCTCTGGGTCATCCCAGTGCACCAGCCCAAAGCATCCTGTATCGTGCATTGAACCTGGACTGGTGACTCGTTTCTTATATGATATTATACATGTTTCAGTGCCATTCTCCCAAATCATCCCCCCCTCTCCCTCTCCCACAGAGTGCAAAAGACTGTTCTATACATCTGTGTCTCTTTTTGCTGTCTCGCATACAGAGTTGTCGTTACCATTTTCTAAATTCCATATATATGCATTAGTATTCTGTATTGGTGTTTTTCTTTCTGGCTTACTTCACTCTGTATAATAGGCTCCAGTTTCATCTACCTCATTAGATGTATTCTTTTTAATGGCTGAGTAATAATCCATTGTGTATATGTACCACAGCTTTATTATCCATTCATCTGCTGATGGACATCTAGGTTGCCCACTGCTGGACATACACACCGAGGAAACCAGACTTTAAAGAGACACATGTACCCCAATGTTCATTGCAGCACTGTTTATAATAGCCAGGACATGGAAGCAACCTAGCAAAATTTAATTATTGTTTCCACTAATTAAGAAATCCAGGACTGGTTGGGTTTCAGGCATAGCTAGATCTAGTCATACAAATGATGTATGTAAGAATCTTTTCCCCTTATGCTGGTCTCTGTCTTAATCAGGTTTTACATCACCATGGCATAAAGAATCGCAGAGGAAGGGAACCTCTTTTCTACAAAATTCCCATGTCCAGTTCTCATCCACATGCTTTAGGCCACATCAGTTCAGTTCAGTTCAGTTCAGTCGCTCAGTTGTGTCTGACTCTTTGCAACACCATGGACTGCAGCATGCCAGGCTTCCCTGTCCATCACCAACTCCTGGAGTTTATACCCAAACTCATGTCTATTGAGTCAGTGATGCCATCCTACCATCTCATCCTCTGTCGTCCCCTTCTCCTTAGGTCACATGGTTATCTTAAATATGAGTATTCGGGCTTGTGTCCTAGTCCCATCCCTGGAGCTGTGGTTGGGTCAGTTCCATTAAGAAACCTGTGGACTCAAGATAGAGGGCAGAATGGGAGTGGAATATGGGCCCTGAACAAACAAGACAAAAGAAAGATATTCACCATAGAGGCGCCATCAAATATTCACTTCTCCATACACCTTTGATGAATCTTCTGGGTGCAAAGAAAAAACAGTCTCCTGAACAACTAAGTTTACGGTTGGTATTAGCCATGAATTTTTCGGTGGTCACATTATATGGTGTGAGTTACCACGTCATCTCTTCCCTACTAGAGCAGCTCAGCAGAAGGACACGAGTAGAGTTCTATGGATTCTGGTGAATTTTTTCATGAACCTGAGGGAAAGGTGCAAGGTAACCAACTTGTTGATGACTGGACACACCCAGTTCATCTGTTTTGTTTCTCAAAGCATCTAAGACAATGTGTTAGACACAGAGAATTCTTCATGTTTGTTGAATGATTAAAAATACTACTTAATCAATGGGGAAATTAAAAAAAAAAACAATAGTGTCTACCCACCTGGGTGGGGGGGATTAAGGCCATCTTTTCAGTATCCTGTTTAATCTTCCATGTCAAATCCTGTTGCTCTTAAAATATGGAATAGAGGTGGCAAACATGCCCAAGGCTTGGTAACCTTTAGGTGTCTCCTTACTATGAGGCAATACACTGGATACTGATTCATCACTGTGTCAGACTGTGAGATCACCACGAGGTTTGGCAAATGCTTTGAGCTAGCAGAATGGCAAGTGAGAAAGCTCTAGGCTGGGGTTTAGCAGATCTGGCTGCATTCAAGCATTGCTTTTATCATTTAAAACCTTGAAGTGGGTGATGATTCTCATCACTACCTTGTGTTTCAAAGGGAAATTTTAAAACTTGCTTTAGAGTATTGCTTTAAAGATTAGGTTCAATAATGTTCCTTAGATGAGTGACTCAAGATACACTGACTGAGGCTCAGTCTCCCAGTTTTAAAGTGAAGGCATTGGACGAGTCAAAAAGAAAAAAAGTCTTATGATTTGTTTTAGGGCTAAATGAGACTCATGTTGTAAAAATGTTCTAAAAACATACAAATCATTTATGAAGTATTATGGTTTCCCCTAAGCTGGTAATGAATGGAAAAGGGATGCAAACAAACACGCTGTGCAGTAGATGATCGACAGCCTGAGTGAATGTTGTTTGCATTGATAATCAAAACTGACAAAAAAAATCCATAGAAATGGATAAAATCTAAAATCTACACATGACTGAACTGATGTCCTCCCAGACTGCTTTCAACTTTAAAATAAAGCACCGGGAGGTTGTCCCAGGTGATGCCAAGAATAAAGACAATTTCTGAGAGGGCCATCCCCCCACCTCAAGTGGCCTTTCTCCTTAAAGCCAAACTCTGCTCATTGCCTCTGTCATAAACCTTTTGTTTCATTCTTCCTATGGAAGTATTTTGAAGAATTGACTCAGAAATTTGAGATAACAGCTTTTGAATTGAGTAACCTTGACTGATTTATTAAGTCACCTTGAATTTCACTGTTCTCATCTGCAGAGTGGAGCCAATCACATCACATCTATGGTCTTCTTTCCCCAAATTCACAACTTCAGTCTAATCATGCGGGGACATCAGACCAATCAATGTTGAGGAGCTTTTTATTTTATTTTATTTCATTTACAAAATACTCTTCAAAAGTGTCAAAATCATGATAAACAGGTAAATGTTGAAAAACTGTCACACACTGGAGGAGACAGAGGAGCTAGGACTGTGAAATATAATTCCATTGAATGGAATCCTAGAACAGGAAGACATTATCTGTGGGAAAACTGATGAAATTTGGATAAAGTTTGTAATTGAATGAATAGTGGTCTATCCATGATAATTTCTTAATTTTAAAAGCTACTGTGGTTATGTGAGATGTTAACATTAGAAGTCTCAGGTCCATCCAAGTCTCTGCAAATGACACAATTCCATTTTTTCATGGCCGAATAATATTCCATCATATACATGTGTCACCTCTTCTTTGTCCATTTCTCTGTTGATGGACATTTGGGTTACTTCCACGTCCTGGCTACTATAAATAGTGGTGCAATGAACATTGGGGTTCATGAACATAGCTATATATAAAACAGATAGCAAGGCTCAATGCTCTGTACTAACAAAGAGGGGATATAGGTATTTTGTTTTGTTGTTGTATCATTAGGTCATGTCCCACTCTTTGTGATACCATGTACTATAGCCTGCCAGGCTCCTCTGCCCGTGGGATTACCCAGGCCAGAATACTTGAGTACATTGCCATTTCCTTCTCCAGGGGATCTTCCCAACCCAAGGATCAAACCTGCGTCTCCTATATCAGCAGGCGGATTCTTTACCACTGAGCTACCAGGGAAGCCTGATAAATGTCTATCTGTGGCTGATTCACTTAGCTGTACAGCAGAAAGTAACATGATTTTGTAAAGCAATTAAACAACAATTTTATAAAAAGAGTATATAGAGATGATGTACCATCCATCATTGCAACTCTTCGGCAAACCTAACATTACTTAAAATAAACTTTTAGAATTAAAATAATGGGCCCAATGAGATTGCTAATTCATGAGGCTGAAGTAAGGATCCAAGGAGATAACATACAAAATAAGTACTACAGCACAGGGACTCAATAAACTTCTCCTCCTCCCTGACAAGAGATGATTCTACTGCTGCTTTCGCCACCTTCACTCAGAATGGAGATAATTTGCTTTCAATCTGAAAAAAAAAGCACAAATAATTGCTGAAGTCTGTAATTTAGACAAATGGACTGCATTATGGCAGGGGCAAGGAGCAGAAGGAGTATTATTTCATCTGTCTAAATCTTTTGAGAAAATCAAGGGGGAAAAAGAAAGAAGAAAGCCGCTCAACATTGCTTTCTGTCTTTGGTGCCAGCTGCTGACTGCATCTGGCAAGCACGAAGCTGGAAGTCTGGCCTAGGAGGTAGAAGAATCCCAGCTTTCGTCCCGCCAGCACACACACGGACACACATAAGAAACATTTTTCTTTCCTCAAGTAGATCATTTCCTCAGTAGCAGGGGAGGATGTCAGAGCTCAGTTTGAAAGCAAACTGCACAGAATTTTCTGGGGTAAGAGCACCTGACTTCCTTTGCCTCTGACCTCAGCTTTACCTACACCAAATCAGTGACATCACCTGTTCTAACAACTGGAATGTGAGACGCATTTGCACTGAAAAGCCTATGTGTGGTCTTAACAACCTTAAATATCATTATTCTTCCTTAACTAAGAAACCAGTTGATTAGTGATTTGGGGTTTTTTTTGATTAATCCATGAGGAGCATTGCTGGGTCATATGGTGTGTGCTGGCGGGACGAAAGCTGGGATTCTTCTACCTCCTAGGCCTTGGTTTTTCTTTTCTTTAAAGAACCTCCATACTCATTTCCAGGAGAAGGAAATGGCAACCCACTCTAGTCTTCTTGTCAAGAAAATCCTGTGGACAGAGGAGCCTGGTGGGCTGCTGTCCATAGGGTCGCACAGGGTCAGACGTGACTGAAGCGACTTGGCAGCAGCAGCAGCATACTGGTTTCCAAAGTGGCTGCACCAATTTGAATTCTCATCAACAGGATACAGAGGTTCTCTACCTCCTCATCAACATTTGTTATTTGTAGACTTTTCAGTGATAGCCACTCTAGTTCAAAAAATATACATGCACCCCAATGTTCATAGTAGCATCATTTATGGTAGCCAAGGCATGGAAGCACCTGTTTTCATCAACAGCTGAGTGGATAAAGAAAACGTGTATTTATATATACTGTTGTTGTTCAGTCACCAAATTGTGTCAGACTTTTTGCAACCCCATGGACTGCAGTGTACCAGGCCTCCCTGCCCCTTCTCATCTCTCAGAGTTTGCTCAAGTTCATGTCCATTGAATCGGTGATGCCATACAAACGTACACACAATGCTATATATATATATATATACACACATACATACAAAATGGAATATTAGTCTGCCATAAAAGAGAATAAAATCTTTCCATTTGCAGAAACATGGATGGACCTAGGGAATATTATGCTTAGTGAAATAAGTCAGAGAGAGAAGGACAAATTCTGTATGATATCACTTGGGATCTAAGAGAGAATACAAATGAATGTATATGCAAAACAGAAAGCAACTCAAAGACATAGAAAAAAACTGTGTTTACCAACAAGGGGAGGGGCAAATTAGGGGTAGCAGGTTAAGAGATACAAAATACTATTCATAAAATAGATAATCAACAAGGCATAGAGGATTATAGCCATTATCTTGTAATAGCTTTTAATGGAGGATAATCTGTAAAACTACTTAGTCTGTGTTCTATATACCTGAAACTAATATGATATTGTAAATCAACCATACTTCAATAAAAATACATATAAATAAATATACAAAAGATTTTTCTCTGTCAGAAAATAATTAACAGAAAACTTTGAGATAGTGTAAATGATAGTGTAAATATGTCTTAAAGATTACTAAATATATTAATAAAAAGAGTGCCAGAAATAATATGTAATGATATTTCCACTTTATATTTTCAAATCCATTTTATAGTTCCCTGAATAGAATGGCATACCAAAAAAAAAAAGAAAGAAAGAAAGAAAGAAGCTAAAAGGTTGGATTTCTCAGAATGAAAAGCCATAACCGAATAGCAAGTTCCAGGCACTGGAGGAGGATTCAAATTGTTCTGTAGCATCTTCCCAAGGATTTCAATCACTACACAAGGAGAACCCAGTTTGACCTGGTCTGGAAACTCTGCCCCCTCAGTTGATTTTTCTACCTCGTTTCAGCCCCGTAATTCTAAACCAGAGCCTTCCACCAGCATGCATTATTTCTCTGCTCAGAATCAGTACTGACACCTTGCTGCTTACAACAGTGGTTCCCAAAGGTGGTCCCAGGACCAGAAGAAGAAGCATCACCCGGGAGCATATTAGAAATGCAAGCACAGGAGTCCCACCCCAACCTACTAAATCAGAAACTCTGCAACACAGGGCCTAGTGACTATATTTTAATCAGCTCTCCAGGTCATTCTGATGCCCATTAAAGTTGGAGAATTCCTGGCTTATGACATTAAGCTCAAATTTCTCAGTTTGGTTTTAAAACATAATACAGATCCAGACAACCTTCCAAGCTTGCCTTATGTAACATGCAACTGTCAGGAATGACTTCATTTGAGTTACAATATGATCTTGTTCCATATATATAATTATTTACTGAATTTTCTACTTGTGCAACTTAGCATGCTTGTCAATATCTCCCTTTTAAAGATACATCACTTTATGTAACTAATCCAAACACTCAGTCTAAACAGGTTAGTTCTCATACCTAATGCTAAGCCATGAGGGATTTATGTGTCACTGGGAATCACCACTGGACATGGAGCTCCATAATCCAATGGATAATTATCCTCTTCTCTAGAGATTAACTCACTCATTCAGACTTTTCAGGTCAAATTATACTCCAGTCTCAGCCACTGAAGCTATATGATGGCCATGGTTGATGGGGGGGTGGGCAGGTCTAGAGAGATTTCTGGGCTCAGATAAGCACTGAAGAAGCCAAGTTTCCTCACAAGCCAAGGGCCCTGGCAATGAGATCATGTTCCAGCTCACCTTCCTTAAAGACGAGCTTATATGTGAAGTCCTTTTCTAATGGCTAGCTTTAGAAAGGACACCACCACTCATCAAACGCCTGACAACAATACTGAACTTGTAAAAGAGAGAAAGAGGGTTTTGATTATTCTTTTATCAGGATGCTTCTAAGCCCTAGTGCAAAAAAAGACTCAGGTACCATTGCTGCATACAAAAAGTATTAAAGAAGTCAGGGAAAACACAGGTCAATAATGGCAAGCCAAGAGTCTCAGGTTCACTTTGGGAAATTGGCCAAAATCCTCCTTCCTCATTTATACTCATGAAATTAATCCTATTTATCTTCTTTTCAGCTCCCAGTCTGAGTTTTTTTCTCTTATTTTGAAGATAACTCCTGACTTTCAGGTTTGTCAACTGGTTTAATTTTCCCAAATTCAATTCTTGAGAGATTCAAAGGAAGTTAGATCAGATTTAATACTTCTGGTCCTTCAGGAATCCTCTTAGTTTAAATTTAAGTCCCTTAGCTGACAAACTCTTGCCTAGTCCCCTTGAAGTTGTCTTAATCAAGACATACAACTTTGCTCTTCCCTTTGCCAGAATCAGTGGATGTGGTGATGATCTGAAAACCCTCCTTTGACAAAAACAGAAATAAAAACAAGCTGTCAATAGCTTCTTTACTAGCTATAAACATTTTTTCTATTATATCTAATATCCCAAAATAAGATATCCCAAAATAATAATAATTGCTTATTAGCTCTCAAGGTATCTGTGAGTCAGAGATTTGGAGTACTTTAGCTGGTGAGTTCTAGGTAGGGTATCTCATGAAGTTGTAGTTATCTGAAGGTTTGATCACAAATGGAGGGCCTTTTTCCAAGATAAAATATGTAATTCTTAGTGAAATTTAATTTCTAAATAAATAACAAAGATTTATTTTAGTACAAGAATGTCTCAAATAGTACATGGGATGCACCTATACTTATAAAAAAATCCATCATTTTTCTAAAACTCAAATTTAGTTAGGAGTCTTGCATTTTTATTTGCTATATCTGGCCATTCTAGTCATTATGAGGTACGACTGGCTTACACTGGAATTAACCATCCAGGAGACCAAAAGATCAAGGAAAAGTGCTACAGAGCCTTTTATTAATATAATTGAGTCTTGGAAATCATCTGCCACATTCTGCTCACTGTGAAGTCCAGCCTGATTCAATGGAGAAAAATTCCATACAAGATTGTAAATATCAGGAGAGGTGGTTCACTAGGAGTCACATTGGAGGCTGCCTTCCACAATTTCCAAGCGAGATTGACCTGGCAAAGTTCCTAAGCATTGAAACAAGGAGGTTTTGGGAAAATTAGATGAGAAGCATTTTGATTAAACTTTATCCTTAATCATACACAAATTAAAATACTGAGAATAGAAAAAAAAATTAAAAGATCAGTTCACTGGAATAATTTTTTAAACATAGTAAGACTAGTCAAACCAAAAGATTAATTTTATTTCTAGACACAAAAAATGCTGATTTAAGCCCTAAAGAATTCACATTTTCACTTAAAGAATTAACTAATTAAGTCTTGAGTCACAACTCAATTCTACTTAAAGATATATATATATATATATATATATATATATATATATATATAAATATAAAATAGGCTTCTCAGGTGGCACAGTGGTAAAGAATCTGCCTGCCAACGCAGGAGACACAAGAGACTAGGGTTCAATCCCTGGATCAGGAAGATCCCCTGGCGTAGGAAATGGAAATCCATTCCAGTATTCTTACCTGGAAAATTCCATGGACAGAGGAGCCTGGCCAATACATTCCATGGGGTTGCAAAGAGTTGGACATGATGAGCAACGGAGCACAGAACATATATATTTAATGAAAGTGAAAGTGTTAGTTGCTCAGTCGTGTCTGACTCTTTGCAACCCCTAGGACTGTAGCCTGCCAGACTCCTCTGTCCTTGGAATTCTCCAGCAAGAATACTGGCGTGGATTGCCATTACCTTCCAGGGGATCTTCCAAAACCAGGGATGGAACCCAGGTCTCCTGCGTTGTAGGCAGATTCTTTACTATCTGAGCCAGCAAAAAGTAAGAAAATTCATAGTCTATAAATGAAGAAACAAGAATAGCACCAAGACACAGAGGGGAAAAGCACATATTGTAAAAAGAAAAAAGCCCTAAGTTATTAACTCACCAATTCTAGACCTACTTTTCAACAGGAGAAAGGAGAGGTTAACTGTCTTTAAATTAAAGAGAAAATGTGTGCAATTGAGAGCTTGCCATCTGTCTACTTAAGAGACCCCAGGGGCTATGTCAGCTTATTTGGGGGGGTTTGAAGAATATAGGATTAATGTATTTTCAGTATTTATAATAGGTTGGAATATGTGCTGTAATTTTTCCTTATCGAAGATGCTACAAAATTACTCTTTTACCTATCCAAAAAAAAAAAAAATGGGGGGAGGGAAGAAGCACCAAAAATGTCAGGCTTTCTACTTCATGAGATAGTCTATCTAAATGTAGATTTCTGACAAAATAGCCTAGGAAATTTACAGCTGCCATGCTGTGGGCAGCCAGGAGGGCACCCAGCAGAGACTACCACAGAGGAACAGACCATGTTCTGTGTTTTGATTCAGGTGCCCACAACCAAAACAAGGACCCAGGCACCTGGGTCTGGATATCAGTAAGCATGCTGTTATGAAGGCATACCCTCCGCTTGGCCTTGGTCATCCACAAACTCATTTCTTAGCCCCCAAGGAAACTACAGCCTCAGGCTTTCTAGCTGAAAAACAAATTAGACTATCAATGAAGGAGATATTTACCAGCGAGGGAAAAATGCATTTCGTTTCTCAAATATAAACATTAAGCACTGTTGCAAGACTCAGGTCACCTCCACTCCAGGATCCAAGACTACTCTGTTCCTATGGAACCACAGTGTGGAATAAGATGTTCAGATTGATCATCATATAAATAAGTGCTGGGATATGGGATGGGGATTAAGGGGGCATCAGTATGCCACGGCTTGGAAGTTGGGTAGGCCATCAGAAGGGCGATGGGGGATATGTCTGCATGTTTACTCTGCACATGGAGGATTGTGTGTCAGAATGTTCTTTTGCTAATGAGAGAAGGTTACAGCAATGTGAATAAACTGGAGAAAATGCAAAAATTGTCCCCTGACTGCTTCATAATATTAAGTTTCAACTTCAAGGTGTCAAAGTTTAGGGTGTGACTGACTTTCAAAATTCTGCCTGGGGCTGTTGAGAAGGGTGAACATGTGACAAGACTGGGGAGTCATACCAGTGCAGATGGTATGAATGTGTGTGTGTCCATGTGTGTGTGTGTGATGTATGTGTGTGTGATGTATGTGTGTGTGATGTATGTGTGTGTGCATGTGCGTGCGCTGAGGGCACTGGGTCCCTTTTAACAAATTGCCAGGACATTACAGAGGATTTGTCCTAAACCCAAATAGTGGTTCTCAACCTTGGCCATACATTTTTAAGTTGCTGTAGTGTAATGTAGTGTAGTGGTAGTTGATTAGCTGTGTCCAACTCTTTGCAACCACATGGACTGTAGCCTGTCAGGCTCCTCTGTCTGTGGGATTCTCCAGGTAAGAATAGTGGAGTTGATTGCCATGTTCTCCTCCAGGGGATCTTCCTGACCCAGGGATTGAACCCACATCTCTTATGTCTCCTGCGTTGGCAGGCAGGTTCTTTACCACTAGGGCCACCTGGGAAGCTGAAGCAGTCTTAAACATCCTGCATTTTTAAAGTCACACCACCTAATAATTAAATCAGAATATGTGAAGGTGGAACTCAGGAAGTACTTTTCAAAACTGTCCAAGTGATTCCAATATGCAACCAAAGACAAGAAATCCACTGCCATTCTAGAACATTTTCAACATTTAAAGAGCTTTAGAATTATACGGCGGAGAAGGCGATGGCACCCCACTCCAGTACTATTGCCTGGAAAGTCCCATGGAAGGAGGAGCCTGGTAGGCTGCAGTCCATGGGGTCGAGAAGAGTTGGACACGACTGAGTGACTTCACTTTCACTTTTCACTTTCATGAATTGGAGAAGGAAATGGCAACTTACTCCAGCGTTCTTGCCTGGAGAATCCCAGGGACGGGGGAGCCTGATGGCCTGCCGTCTATGGGATAACACAGAGTCGGACACGACTTGGCAGCAGGATTATACGGATCCTTGTTACAAAGGCTGATTCTAATTCAGAAGCCCTGGGGTAGAATTGTCAGGGAAGTTTGTAACTTCCTCGGTTCTGTCTCGTTGCAACAAAAATTTGAAGTTACGTGACGGCTGGACCAGCATTATAACCTTCGGACAGACCAGTGTTACAGCTCAGTTTTATTTAGAAAATAAGGGAAAATACATCCTTGAGGCATGATGGCATGCCAACCCAAAAGATGGAAGAGAAGAGAGGCCCTTGGCCCAATTTTGACTCCTCTTTTTATATGTTTTTTTCTCCTCCCCTGGGCCTGCCCTATATAAATGAGGCTAGCCAGGAGAGCTGTTTGTTCTACCTGAGTTCCTCACTCCAGTCCTCCGACCTTCCTTTGTTCTATTTTTTCAGGTTTTCCCCTTCTTTGTCTTTTAGCCACTGCCATCCTGGACTCTTTTCCCTAGTCTAACTACCTAACAGAATCTAGAGGTGTTTTTTTTTTTTTTCAAGTGTTACCCTGCACTATTGTAATAAAACTGGCCCCTGACCCCCCCCTTTTTTTTTCTTTTTTATGGGAGAGATTCAGAAACTCTCCTATAGATCCTTTTCAGTTGAAAAGGTGAATAATACAGAGACAGGAGAGTTGACAGGGTATGGAGAGTGGACACAGGAAGCTGGAGTTTATAGAGGAGGGCTCAAGTGAAGAGTTTATAGAGGAGGGCTCAAGTGAAGACTTCATAGAAGTACTTCATAGGAGATGCCTACAAATGCCTAAAGAACTCAGAGACTTGGCCAAATCAAGTTGGGGCTGATGGCAGAGTAGTGAAGCTCAATCCAGTTTCAATTAAAAGGAATAAAAAAGATTTCCACTATAAGTCAGCACTCACACCCATGCTAATTATTCTGTTTACCAGGTCTGTTGAAATTACATGCAAAGGAACACCCATTAAGCTTTGATTAGGATCCAGTTATTTTTTTTCCATTGAGAAAAGTATAGGAGTTTTGAAGAATGTATACGGTAAAATTTATTTTGGCTTCTGCAAATAATATTTTCCTCACCTATCAAGTCTCATCAGAGCAATTGTTAATTTTGTAGATGTAGGTGTATATTTATATTCATAACAAACCTTTCTGTCTCCATCTTTTTCTCCTTATCTGTCTGTTTCTCTCTCTTCGCCATGTATCCACTTGCCAATCTGTTTATGAATATAGGCACTCTGTCTCTTTTCTTAACTCAGAATGAAAGAATACCTCCAAGAGCTCTTAGTGGTCGACAGAAAATATTTTTTACACACCCATCTCCCCCTACCTTCTCCTGAAACTTGGCACTTCTCCAGCTGAACCCATTGAGGAGGAGGAGCTGAAAGGAAGGAAAAAGTTTGGCCAGCTGAAGCTTTTAGGGGAATACAGGTGAGAAAATGAAGTTTCCCAGGCTGAAATGCAGCCAGATAGGTTAACACCTCACCTTCTGCAAGAAGGAACTTGGGACAGCAGGTGATGAATCCAGAGATCTGTCCAAGCCACCTCTTACCTCTGTCAGGGCCCCTGGCTTCATCTGGCTTAGTCTTGACTCATGGGACAAGCCTGGAGGCTGAACCACCCTACTCAATTCCCAAGGACCCATAGACACACTCTCAGGCTTTCTGACCAATGACTAACTCAGCTAACCCATCTGACCATAGCAGATTTAAATAGGGCTTGGAGTGAAACTACTCCACAGAGGAAAAATGTCCACACACAGAAACTGTGGACTGTAGCAGTCCCTTGGAAGAATCTTCTAGAATTCCCCCCATTACCACCACTGAAAAGTTACTCAGTCACTGGCCCTCAGAGCTAAAAGGGATCATCACTGCCAGGCCTTTCAGGGAGACAATGGATGACTCAAGTCCAGGCCGTTGGTTATTTTGTCTTCAGATCTTACTGAAACTTTGTAGAAGGACTGAGACTAGAATCGGAATCTCCTGGCTCCAGGTTCACTGTTTGTGATGGGACGGCAGTGACGAATCTTTACAGGAGGTCACGGCTCCATGCGGAAGTGAGAACTCTAGAAACTCCAGACTGAAACTGTGCGTGGCAGTAGGCGGTAGCATGTGTCACTGTTAAGCACTTCCCAGTAGATCAAACTATGCAGGTAGATCAAACTGAGATGTGCCGTGAGTGTAAAATACCACAAGATTTAGTGGGGAATAAAAAAGATACGTAAACTATCTCATTGATATTTTATGCTGATTTATGTGTCAAAATGATGATTTCTGGATAGACAGGGATAAATAAAATAGTAAAATCTCTTCCTTTATTTTTTTTAATTCCTGTCTTTTTTAATGTGGCTACTAGAGAATTTCCGTTTGTTTTGTTTTTGTTTGTTTTTTAAAATACTGACAGATTTATTTGAAAGGGAAATCATGACCTTTCCTCTTGTCCTTTATTCTTTAAAAAAATAATTTTTATGGGAGGATATTTGATGTACTATCTTGTGTTAGTTTCAGGCGTACAACAAAGTGAATCAGTTACACATATGCATATATTTACTCTTTTTCAGATTCTATCCCCACATAGGCCACTACAGAGTATTGAGTAGAGGTCCCTGTGCTACACAGTAGGTTCTGATTAGTTATTTATTTTATATATAGTGGTGTGCATCTGTTAATCCCAATCTCCCAATCTATCCCTTCCCTCCTTGCCCCCCTTAGTAACCAAACAAAGGGAAAACACTTTGTTTTCTATATTGGCAACTCTACTGTTTTGTAAATAGTAGATAATAGTTTTATAATAGTTTTAATAGCAGATAATAGTGTAAATAGTTTTGCAAATAAATTTATTTGCACCAATTTTTTTAGATTCCACATTTAAGCAATATATTTGTCTGTCTGACTTACTTCACTCAGTATGATAATCTCAACGTGGTTACTAGAACATTTAAAATTATATGTGACTCTCATTATATATCTATCAGTCAACATTGTTTTGAATATATGCATTTGGATTGACAACCAAATCTGCAAATCTGTTACTTTTTCTCAAAAATCTTGGTACCACTACAATGTTACCCCAAATTGTCATCTAATCTCTCCTGGAATAACTTAATGACTTCTAACCATCTCCTCTCTCAAACCTTGGATCTTTGCTTTCCACCTCAATAAACTCTCTTTGAAAAATGCAAACCTAATTATGCCACTCCCCTGCTTGAAATCTACAAGCTTTTCTCTATCCACCAACTTCCCCCTCCCTACTCAAGGGGCCCTAGCTCCCTCTTGCCTCTCTGCCTTTGTTGGTGCTGTTCCCTCTCATCTTAGTCCATACCGGCTGCTATACAAAAGTACCATAGAGTGAGCACTGTGTAAACAGTAGAAATTTATTTCTCACAGGCTGGAAGTCCAAGGTCAGGGTGCCAGCATGATCAGGTTCAGATGGTGGCTCCTCCAGGTTGAATACTGTTGCCTTCTCCTAATATTCTCACATGGCAGAAACAGGGCAAGAGAAGCTTTCCAGGGTCCCTTTTATAAAGGCACTAATCCCTCATGTGGAGAAGACTCTTGAGAGTCCCTTGGACTGCAAGGAGATCCAACCAGTCCATTCTGAAGGAGATCAGCCCTAGGATTTCTTTGGAAGGAGTGATGCTAAAGCTGAAACTCCAGTACTTTGGCCACCTCATGCAAAGAGTTAACTCATTGGAAAAGATTCTGATGCTGGGAAGGATTGGGGGCAGGAGGAGAAGGGGACGACAGAGGATGAGATGGCTGGATGGCATCACTGACTCGATGGATGTGAGTCTGAGTGAACTCCAGGAGTTGGTGATGGACAGGGAGGCCTGGCGTGCTGCGATTCATGGGGTTGCAAAGAGTCGGACATGACTGAGTGACTGAACTGAACTGAACTGAATCCCTCATGACCTAATCACCTCCCATTCCTAATCAGCATAGGACTTTTGGGAAGATACAGTCAGTCCATAACACCTCCAATAGAAATGACCTTTTCCCTTGACTTCTTGGAAATGAGGCTATTTTGAGAACTCAGCATAAAGCTAACCCTTAATGTTTTTTCCTGCCTCTCTCCCTCCTGAGCCACACAGCCAGATTACAGGACATGGACCAGTGAGGACCCATCTGTCTGACTTGCTGAAATGCTAACATGTGTTCTTATTCTTTTTTTCCACCTCAGGTCCATTAAATGTAGGACTTTGTATCCATATATCCCAAAGGTTCATTTCAGTCTTTAGGATGTTGATGTGGAAAATAAGAGGAGTCCTTACAACTTCTCAAATGCTGCCTAGAGTTTAGTGACCACTGCAAAAACCACAGACTGAAGTCACCTGAACAGTGAGTTCTGTCTAAGTGAAGGCAGAGAGCTTTGCTGAGCACAAGAAGTAATGTCATTGACTTGTTTCTCCTTCAGCTGCCACATGTGTTGAAAACCTTGGAATCTGAACACTTCACCCACATTTTCAAATATTCCACCATCCACCACGAAACCAGCTCATTAGCAAATATTATAAATTCTATCTCCTAAGCAGATGCTGAATCCTCTTATCACTCCTTCTTCACTACCGTCACCTTAGGGCAAAACAGGTGTCCTGTCTTCATTGGGCAACTCAGATTGCTTCCCACCTGGTCAACCTGCATTCTCAACAGACCGTTTTGTAAAGGATATGTTTAGCTATGATACAAATGCATACATGCAAAGAGTGAATATGTCTATGGATAACTGAATCACTTTGCTGTACACATGAAACTAACACAACAGTATAAATCAACTATACTCCAATAAAATTAAAGACATACATATATGGAAGAGATAGATTCAACAGAACACTATGTCACAGTCAGGATACGAGGCACCTAAGTGGACAGGTGAAGCAAAACGAAAGAAACAAATAACATACAAAGCAAATGCATGTTGTAGCAAGACATTCCTCTTTGGGTTTCCTATATATGTACTGCTCTTGATTCAGGGCTGCTAAATGAATGAAAATATATTTAAATTTAACTCAGGGTTTAAAAAAAACATAATCTTTGTGCTCTGTAACTATGTGTCTTGGTCCTATTGACCATGTATGAATCCCATTGGCATCCTACTCCTGTTACGCACTTGGCAGACGTCATTTAGTTTACCTGGGCTTCAGATTCTTCTGTGCAATGAAGAGGCAGCACCAGGCTACATGAACATCAAGGAGACCTCCAGTTGGAAACACTCCTAGCTTTTGTATCTCTACCTTCTGTCATCTGGCTCCATCATAAATAGACAAATGACATCTTATTCTAGGAATGCTCTCTTGCACCCCAACATGCGGCCTCACAGGTGGCCGTGGCTGGACCTGTGGGCTGCAGACCACCCCAAGCAGACGGAGGGACGAGCTGAATGTCTGGGTGGCTAGGGTGTCCTGCCAGAGCTTGTGCCTGGAGCACTGAGATCGCAGATGTCCCTCCCAGATAACAGTCACAGCACATGCCTCTCCTCTTGGGAGGAGGTTGCTGGGTCCCTGTTCCCAGGAACAGGCTGGTTAGCCACCGACCGGCACACTGTGTGCTCCACACGTTGGGGTGTAAGGACAGTTTTGCTCCAAGAGAAAATGGTTCGGAGTCCTGTTCCACAGTTTACACCCTCTGCCATCTCCATCACCCTGGCCTTGCTGGATTCCACTGCAGGGATCAACAGGGGTTTCTTTCCATTTGTCCGTTTGCCTTCCTGCTGGGGGAAAGTCAAGCAACTGGCACCAAATCATCTCCCTCCTTCTGGCTGTGTTCCCAGGTATCCCTGGAGACCAGACCTGCTTCCTTCCGCGGCACGTGCGCCTGCGCAGAACACTGCTATGGCTCCTCTGCTTTCATGTAACGTGTAATCAGTTGATCAGAAATCGAGCTCGTTCAGATGGTTTAGAGCCCCTTCGCCAGGGGGACATCTCGGCAAGATAGTGCCCCATGAGCCACCAGAGTCTCGACAAATGTCAGCTGGTTTCAATTGGGAGATATTTAAGGTCTAAGTAGAACCAGCTTGATAATGGTAGCCAGGTCTCCTTGTACCTATTTTCCAAGGGCAAGACAAGAAAGCCATCTAGGGGACTTCCCTAGGGGCTCAGTGGTAAAGAATCCACCTGTCAGTGCCAGGGACACGGGTTCAATCCCTGGTCCAAATAACTCCCACATGCCACAAAGCAGCTAAGCTCGTGTGCCACAGCTATTGAGCCTATACTCTAGAGCCCAAGCTTCGCAAGAAGAGAAGCCACCACAATGAGAAGCCCTCGCCCCAAAACTGAAGAGAAGCCCCTGCCTTCAGCAACTAGAGAAAAAGCCCATGCAGCAACAAAGACCCAGCACAGTCAAGAAATAAATAAATAAATAAAAGTATATAAAGAAAAGAAAGCCATCTAGAGTGTCATATTTAAGGAAGTTCTTGCTCTAAGGGCTATACCAGTGTAGGGTTGGAACCTGACAGTGAGAGCCACCTTAAATTTTGCAGGTGGAGTTTGCCTCTCTCTAGTCTCTGTATTGCTGTTTCCATAAAATGGGTATAATAACATATTTCAGGATTGTTAGGACAATACAAAGAAATCCTGCATATAAAAGAGCTAGCACTCTTCTTGACATCTCTTTCCATCTCATTAGGGAAAATTATTAGGAATCTTGAATTCAGATTTATAATAGCAGGAGAGAAGCTTCACTGAAAAAATCAAATTCTATACAGTAGAAGAAGTCAGGTTTCATTTACAAATTTAAGCCACCTATATACACAAACTACATGAAATTGTGGCCTGGTGTTAATGCAACATCTCACTAGGAACTGAGCACAGTTCTCCATTGTGTCGTGGGCAGGTGCTTTTTTACCTCTTTGATCTGATGCTGTGTCATTCACTCATTTTCTTCAGTGTCCCACACTGGCCTAGACAGGGCCGTTTTCCACTATGGGTTCTCCTGCTTTGAATCAGGTCCCTGGAATGACCAGAATCCCCCTTCACTATTTTTGACAGTATTTCTCATTTAGGACTTTATAGAGTTATTCACCACAGTCTCAACTCCTTGCTTCCAATTCTTCTGATGCAAGAGTCTTTGCATAATCCTGAAATTTAGAAAAGTTTGCCTTTCCAGAAACACACTGCAAAGGACTTGCCTTCCCCTTTGCCATAGTATATTGGGGAGATAAGATATATCATGTAATCTTTTTTTACAAGGATTCAAAATAACAGTCTCATTTGGACATTTAGGTGCTTTCTTTCTCTGTGCACTGGTTCATTTTGGTCTCCCTGAACTTAAGAAAACTTCAGGATTGTTCCTATCTTTCTCTGAATCTTTCTTGACCATAGCAGCCTACAGCAGATGCTCTCACCAGCCATGAAAAAGTGAAAGTATTAATCACTCAGTCATGTCCAAATCTTTGCCACCCCATGGACCACTGCAGCCCACCAGGCTCCTCTGTTCATGGAATTTTCTAGGCAAGAATACTGGCGCGAGATGCCATTCCCTTCTCCAGGAGGTCTTGCCCACACAGGCATCTGAACCTGGGTCTCCTGCACTATAAGCAGACTATTTACCCTCTGAGCCACCAGAATGGCATTTAACATTAGGATTGTTCAGGCACCCTTGTGAATTACAATGTATCTATATTAACTGCTCTTTCTGCCAAGCTTATTCTAAGGATGTTGTGTTTCTTGGACTTGGTGCATTTCCTTCAGATAACTTGGAACCCTATGCATCCATTCTGAAGGGCAAGTGTCCAAAAGACATAGAGTTTTAAAAAACATTAGAGCCTATACTCAGATGTCTAACAATTTACCTCTGTGGCTTTGGGGCCTCATTTGCCTCAGAATAAAAAGCAAGGTGAAATGTTTCTCTGAAGTTTTAATATGTGTTGGCTATTTAGTTTTACACTGGAGTAATTGCTTTGACACATATAACTTCCATAATGCACATTCAAATTTATGACTACTTTGGGAAATTCAGAAGCTACCAGGTCAGTATAAATGCTAACATTGGGAATTTAGTGTAAGTATTTGGAATTGAAAATAAATCTGCAAGCTAGATTATTTTTCACTGCACTCTGATTCAGCATTGAAAGTTCCTCCCTAACATGAGTTCAGATTCCTTGGCTTCAGTGAAACCTGAAAATTAAGAGCTACAGGCTCTGAACCAAGGAATGGCCAGTGGAATGGAAAGGAGGTAGGAAGAAGGGTGTTACATGGGGTGAGCAAAGACAGAAAAGCTGAAGGGCAAATGATTATGGGATTTGTGAGGCAAGGAGAAGCCACATGTAAAGATGCAAAAATTGGGAGAATCCAGTGGATCCACGTGAGTAGGTCTGGATTAATTTATGGATTAGCGAAGACCATGGGTTTTAGGATGAGGTCCCTGGAACCTTCGATAAAGCTGTGTTACGTGGAAGTCAGTACTAAAGAACATAGAGGTGGCGGTGGTGGCTTGAAGGGCCTAATACAGGTTGAATTGCATCCCTTCCAAGTTCACGTGCTGGAGTCCTAATGTTGGAATCTGACTGTATTTGTACACAGTGTTTTCTAAGAGATAGTCATGTCACAAAGAAGTTGTGAAGGTGGGTGCTAATACAATATGAATGGTGTCCTTATAATAAGAAGATATTTAAACACAGGCACGCTGCGGGAACATGATGCGAAGACACAAGGAGAAGGTCCCAGCCGAGAAGACAGGCCTCGGAGGAAACCAACCCTGTGGACGTCTTGGGCTTGAACTTTCTGCCTCCAGAACTGAGCCGCTACATTTTAGCTGTTTAAGCCCCCTGGTCTGTGGTACTTAGTTATGGCAGCTCTGGCCAATTAACACACGATACATGCTGGATTCATTTTCGTAGTCAATTCCAAATTCTGACAAATTGATGTCATGTTTTTTTTATAATTTAAGTAACTGTTTGTTTCATACCTGCTTTGTCCAGAATGTTGGATTCTCCTTCAACATTATAAAGATAATGTTCTCATTATATTATACTATATTTAATGCTTATATTTTTAAACAAACACATTTAAATAAATAACTGTATTCAGTTATTCAAAAACTCCTGTTTTTGAATCAGGAGTCCTCTTTTGTGGTTCTGAAAAAGTAGGCATATAAACCAACAGGGGCTTCCCAGGCAGTACTAGTGGTAAAGAATCAGCCTGCCAATGCAGGAGATGCAGGAGACAAAGGTTTGATCCCTGGGTTGGGAAGATCCCCTGGAGTAGGAACTATCAACCCACTCCAGTATTCTTGCCTGGAAAATTCCATGGACAGAAGAGCCCGGCAGGCTACAACCATGGGGTTGCAAAGAGTTGGATGTGACTAAGCACATGCACATAAATCAATAAAGAATTTCATACCTTACAATACTTACAACATGGCAACTAGTGATTTCCAGCAAGGCTAGAGAAAATAGAAACTCTTTAATTAATAGAACTAATCAGATCATCCCATAGTCACAGCTCCAGAAAGCTGGTGGCTTTTAGTAGCAGGAGGCTATGTTCATTGGCAGAGAGTTTAGGAGGTAGTGTGTTATTTCTAAAGTGGCCAAAACATGTGATTGAGTTTACCTATTCCTGGACATTTGTCCAAGAAGAGCACTCTTTGTCCTTTGAAGTGAGCAGGTCTTCAGACCCGTGGTCCCCAGTAACCACAGAAATACATATTTAAGATGTTCTTTTGGGTTGCTCCCGTCACCTCTCTTTTTAAATTGAAAGCATAAATACTTGTTTCTTTTCTACAACTGCCACCAAAGTCAAACTATTGGAAAGGAACAATGGAATGACAGATTGCTTGTTCCAAATAATTGGATCGACAGTGCAGCAAGCGGTGGGTTATGGCAAAAATATTTCTCCAAGTGTGTCAAACTGCAGTAATTCACTGGACATAGACACTGAGTGGTATCTTCCAAGAAGAATAGACTGCTTTAAAATCAGGATGAAATTCCCCACACTTTTCTCAACACAAGCGAAGAATGAGAACTGGCTGGAATGCAGGCTGGTGATCTTGAAGGCAACCACTGGGTTTGTCTCACCCTAGACACAAAGAGGAGGCAGGAGGGAGGCAGGGCCAGAGCTGAGATAAATGCTTGGATGGCTGTGCCCCAACCAAACCCTCATGGGGGTAAATGTGATTAAGCAACAGAGATGGGGTGATTCTCCCTATCTGGTGACTAAGTGGGGAACTGGACTGGGATCCCTTAGAAATGTTTGCACAACCCATGGACCATCCTTAAGACTCAAAGTCTATGTCCAGGGTTTTGGCCAGAGTCCAAGGTCAGGTAGTAATGGGAGTAATGGTCCCATGTATTTTGATCAGAGGAGGCTGAGAGTGGAGTCTAGGCCAGGGAGGGCGGCTGTGAGCTCCAACTCACCCCACAGGGCGTGACTAACAAGAGTCAGGATTCAGCCCAACCCTCCCTTGATTTGGATGGAAGGGAATTCGAGACACTCACACCCCCCAAACCAGCCTGGGGCGCCTCTGATATTGGCAGGGGGTGAGCTTTATGACCCGTGAGGTCTTTTTCATGTCCAATGTCTGCATTAAAAGGCATAACTTTCAGATTGGTTTAAGCTGACAGTTTGAGGCTCTCGCATGCAATGCTTAGTTTTTTTTTTTTTTTTTTTAAGTATGTTTATTTCATTAACTTAAAAATCAAAGCAATATCAGCAAAAAAAAATAATATATATATATATATATAGAGAGAGAGAGAGAGAGAGAGAGAGAGAGAGAGTTGAATTCATTGTCTCTATCGTCACTTGGCTGTTACATTTCTGAGGCATGGGGAAAACTCCAAAACCCACCTACAGCCCCACCAGGCTCATGTTAATTTGGCAATGTGAAGTCACACATGGACAGCAAACTGTTTGGGCAACCAAGTTGTAGCTGATGGGCTTGTGGATTCTGGCAATCCTCAGAATATTCCAGAAACAAATAACAGAAGACAGAAGGTCTAGTGCATATACCTGCATGCTACCAGAACACCAACATAGAAACTATAGTGGGGTTTTGACTTACGGTCACCATCTGGAGATACTGAGAACACAAGTCTTTTCCCTTCTCTCTAGGTTTTTGGGCTGTTGTCAGCGACCAGAACTTTGATGGCTGATGCAGAGGAGCCCAGCTAGTCCAGTAAATGACAATTAGGACAGTAGCCTGAGAGTAACTCCAGGCAGAGCATCTGGAAGCATGGACCTCCCTTGACCCCAGGGTGTGTTGGAAAAGCTAGGAGTCTATTGATGAAAGGATACAGTTCATTTATTTCCCCAATAGTCCAAAACCTCTGGAATCAGATCCTATAGCGCATTACCTTGATGGAGGAGGGCATGGCAATCCCTTCCAGTATACTTAACTGGAGAATCCCAAGGACAGAGGAGGGTTATAGTCCATGGGGTCACAAAGAGTTGGACACGAGTGAAGCAACTTAGCACAGCACAGCACAGAGGTGGGTTAGGAGAAGAGTTAGACACCCGCATATGATCTGGTGCAGAAAGTGGGCCAGCAATGATTACTATAAGATAGCTCATCTCTAGTTTTCTTTTATTTATCCACTCAGTCCGTTGCCTCCAATTCTGTGCCTGGTGACCATCAGCTGTCAGGGAACTGACATTATGAGAGACCCCATGACCTGGCTGAAAGAGGACAAAGCCAATGGCGGGAAAACTCTCCATAACATCATCCTTGTTCGTGGCTGGAAGATTCTGAAACTTCTCTAAAATGAAGACTCCTTGTGTGTTAGTAATAAAATGGTCTTATTCTACAGAGAGATTTTTCAGAAACCAAATATAGGTTATAGACCATATTAGAAAATCAAAAAGTAGTAATTAAATCATTATAAAGGGTGTAATCCCACAAAGAGAGGAATCCCATAGTCCAAACATTTTAAAACAATTCACACCCATCCATAGAACATGTAGAAAGAACAAGAATGAAACACTATAGTATTTTAAATGTAATACTTATCGTAGGAGACTGTAGTCCAACTGAGAAATTGGGGCAAAATTAGAAGGAATGGAAACTAACAGTGTTACCGAATAACTAATTAGTTGTCAAATAAGTGATCATATTTTCTAAATCTAAGTTGAAATGTATATGGTCCCAAGAAAAAGATATATATTTTTTGATGTGCATGTTTATTCATGAAAAATTCTTGCATGGTTATAAAAATATGTCTGTTTCTCAAACAGTCTTCATTCAAAAGAACTAAATGATAAGATGATGGTATTTTTCAAAAGAGAGAGGCTTTGTGGTTTCCTTTGGGGCAGTTAATTTCTGAAAATGTCTGTGAACTTCATAATGATGGCAGGCCTTTAATAGGAAATGGTTTTGAAAGGACATAAAGTAATTACTGGGCTTCCCTGGTGGCTCAGATGGGAAAGAATCCACTTGAAATGCAGGGGATCTGGGGTCCAGTCCCTGGGTCGGGAAGATCCCCTGGAGAAGGGAATGGCAACCCACTCCAGTATTCTTGCCTGGAGAATTCCATGGACAGAGGACCCTGGCGGGCTACAGTTCATGGGGTTGCAAAGAGTTGGCCACGATTAAGCTACTACAACTAACTAACTAAGGTAATTACTAGGCTATCAAGGAATTAAAACAAGACTCCATATTCTTATATCTTGTAAAGCGAAGAATTGATGCTTTTGAACTGTGGTGTTGGAGAAGACTCTTGAGAATCCCTTGGACTGCAAGGGGATCCAACCAGTCCATTTTAAAGGAGATCAGCCCTGGTTGTTTGTTGGAAGGAATGATGCTAAAGCTGAAACTCTGGTACTTAGGCCACCTCATGTGAAGAGTTGACTCAATGGAAAAGACTCTGATGCTGGGAGGGATTGGGGGGCAGGAGGAGAAGGGGACGACAGAGGATGAGATGGCTGGATGGCATCACTGACTCTATGGACGTGAGTCTGAGTGAACTCCGGGAGTTGGTGATGGACAAGGAGGCCTGGTGTGCTGTGATTCATGGGGTGGCAAAGAGTCGGACACAACTGAGCGACTGAACTGAACTGAAAGTGACTAGAACAGTCCAAGATACATCCTAAGCTTAAGCTAAACACTCACTAACAGAAAGAAATAGGAAAGCATCAGAAAGAATATGGCATTTGAGAGAAAAGAGTTTTCCTTTCTTTCCGGAGATGTGTGCTTGTGATTTTCAAGAACAAACTTCTTTCAGGAGCACCCCGAGACTTGGGGTAGACAAGAAACTACCTTCAATCTTCCTCTAAAATTACACCCTACTGTCCACACTCTTGCTTCACATAAGAATAACTTCTCATTCATCAATTCAGCTGCCCAGAACTACTCTATGGCAACAAAGGGACAAATGACCATGCTGAGTAACTTAAATCGATACCTGAGGCCCTCATGGCTGTGGACCCATTCTAGTGGTTTCCTTTTTTTCAAATAAAAGTCATGCAAAAGTAGCAGATATTGTGCAACTGTAGCACACTTTTCAGTTGAAGGGATAAAGCAATTACTCGGACTGGCTCAACTAATGGGGTTTACTCTGCAGATACAAAGTGATAGCTTGTGTGTGTTAGTCACTGTTGTGTCCAGCTCTTTGTGACCCCATGGACTGTAGCCCACCAGGCTCCTCTGTCCGTGAAATTCTCCAGGCAAGAAAACTGGAATGAGTAGCCATTCTCTTCTCCAAGGGATCTTCCCGACCTAGGAATCAAACCCAGGTCTCCTGCCTTGCAAGCAAGTTCTTTACTGTCTGAGTCACCAGGGAAGCCTGAGTGATGGCTTGGGGATTCAGAAAAAAACAAACAAGACATCTCAGAAAAGGCTATAATGTTAGCAGTTCTTGGAAGTCTATGCATTTCCTGGACATCTCGCTCAAGGTCCTGGTCATTATTTTAGGAGCATGTCTAATTTTTTTTTCCTCACTCCTTCTTGATCAGCATCTTTCCCTTTTGTTTCAGATAATACCCTGATAGTTTCCCCAGTCAGTGCGTACCCAGGACTTTTAGCTCAGATCCCTATAGCTTTTTGGCAATAGGCTCAGAATTCCACTTCTATAACCCTTGGCAAGAGATCTCCTTGAATCAGCTCATCTTTTCCCACTAGTCCACAGAGACTTGTGGTCTCTGGCTAAAGCACACATACCTTGAAGCTAATGAAGCTTAAGATTTATATCTTTGCTAGCTTGGGCCCCTTGAAGAAGAACCCTAGAAATGTGTTCCTCCAGTCTTATATCTTTGGAACTTGAGCTCTGGTAAGAAAGTTTATCCACATTGGTAAAGACAGCTGTCTCTACTCTTTCTCTCCTCCCAGGCGATCTTG
The DNA here is from genome assembly GCF_029378745.1 of Bos indicus. Lineage (NCBI taxonomy): Eukaryota > Metazoa > Chordata > Mammalia > Artiodactyla > Bovidae > Bos > Bos indicus. Next base: position 62,826,484 of record NC_091780.1, on the reverse strand, counting down.
GGACAGCCAAAACATTTTTGGGCATCCAGAGAAGGGGAAGGTGGGGAGACGTTTAGTTTGGGGGTTGTACACTCACAGTTACTTGTTGTTGTTCAGTCACTAAGTCATGTGCAACTCTTTGTGACCCCATGGAATGCAGGACCCCAGCTTCCCTGACCTTCACTGTCTCCCAGAGTTTGCTTAAACTCATGTCGATTGAGTCAATGATGCCATCTAACCATCTCATCCTCTGTCACCCGCTTCTCCTCCTGCCCTCAATCTTTCCCAGCATCAGGGTCTTTTCCACTGAGTTGGCTCTTCACATCAGGTGACCAAAGTATTAGAAGTTTAAGCTTCAGCATCAGTCCTTCCAATGAATGTTCAGTTCAGTCAGTTCAATTGCTCAGTCATGTCTGACCCTTTGTGATCCCATGGACTGCAGCATGCCAGGCTTCCCTGTCCATCACCAACTCCTGGAGCTTGCTTAAACTCATGACCATTGAGTCAGTGATGCCATCGAACTATCTCATCTTCTGTCATCCCCTTCTCCCCCTGCCTTCAATCTTTCCCAGCATCAGGGTCTTTTCCAACATTCAGGGTTGATTTATTTCGGGATTGACTGATTTGATCACCGTGCCCGTCCAAAGGACTCTCAAGAATCTTTTCCAGCACCATAGTTTGAAACCATCAATTCTTCAGCACTCAGCTTTCTTCATGGTCCAACTTTCACATCCACACATGACTAGTGGAAAAACCACAGCTTTGACTAGACAGACCTTTGTCAGTCAGCAAAGTGAGGTACTTTTAAAAGCTAAATTTTGGTTGCTCTCCTTATGTAAATGCTATCTGTGGTGCTAAGTTGCCTGCCCTGATAACAGGAAGAAGTGTGGCTGGAGGTGGGCATTGGGATGTGAATGCATTCTCAGTGCTCAGGCTTGGAGGTAGATGAGTAAAGGAGGAGACATAACAGAGACAGAAGCTATTTGTGGAAAGTTCTTCCACTTAGCAGATGTGTAATACTGTAGGAGAACATTGGGTTCTCAGTAACACTTGGTAAAAATGGAAGTTCTGTCCCATCACAAATGCACTAGACTGTGCAACATATTCAGGTATAAACACACAGTTCTTTTAAAAGTGAAATTGGATTTGTAGAACAAAAGTCCCTATTATAGCTACAAACAGCATATATTTTTTTTCAGGATATCAAGATCTCTTTTTTAATTAATTTTTATTGAAGTAGGGTTGCCTTATAATATTGTATTAGTTTCTACTAACAGCAAAGTGAATCAGTTATTTATATACATATACCCACTGTCTTGGATTCCTTCCCATTGAGGTCACCATAGAGCACTGAGTGAAGAGCTCTGTGCTATCCAGTAGGCTCTAATTAGTCATCCGCTTTATACAAAGTATTTGATCCTAATCTCTCAATTCATCCCACCTGCTTCCTCCTTTGGTATCCATCCATCCAGTCCCTATGTCTATGTCTCTATTTTGAAACAGCGCATCTATATAAGAAATTTAACAATATTTTTCGTACTTGGCCACATGTTAAAACAACATGAATAGCCAATATTCTGTGATGACTGTTAATGGAAATTAACCTTTAAAAATTGTATGAAGTGAAGTGAAGTGAAAGTCTCTCAGTCGTGCCCAACTCTTTGCAACCCCATAGACTATATAGTCCATGGAATTCTCCAGGCCAGAATACTGGAGTATGTAGCCTTTCCTTTCTCAAGGGGATCTTCCCAACCTAGGGATTGAACCCAGGTCCCAACATTGCAGGCAGATTCTTTACCAGCTGAGTCACAAAGGAAGCCCAAGAATACTTGAGTAGGTAGCCTATCCCTTCTCCAGCGGATCTTCCCAAACCAGGAGTTTGATTCTGCATTGCAGACATATTTTTTATCAGCTGAGCTATAAGGGAAGCCCTAAAATTATATAAAAATTGTTTTAAAAAAATCTATATAGAGTTGTGAACAATAATGAGTTGTGAACTTTAAGCAAGCTTTTTCAGACAATAACTTTTATTTTTTAATTTTTTTTGAGATTTTATTACCAACTTTTTCCTTTTTTTTATTTTAATTGGAGGTTAATTACTTTACAATATTGTATTGGTTTTGCCATACATCAACATGAATCTGCCATGGGTATAAACATGTTCCCCATCCTGAACCCTCCTCCCACCTCCCTCCCTGTACCATCCCTCTGGGTCGTCCCAGTGCACCAGCCCCAAGCAACCAGTATCACGCATCACACTTGGACTGGCGATTTGTTTCATATATGATATTATACATGTTTCAATGTCATTCTTCCAAATCATCCCACCCTCTCCCTCTCCCACAGAGTCCAAAAGACTGTTCTATACATGTGTGTCTCTTTTGCTGTCTTGCATACAGGGTCATCGTTACCATCTTTCTAAATTCCATATATATGCATTAGTATACTGTATTGGTGTTTTTCTTTCTGGCTTACTTCACTCTGTATAATAGGCTCCAAAATCACCTATGAATTACCTTTTTTTCCTCTCTGGAGAAAATTATATTTTAAAATTTAGTTATATGTACAAGCAGCCAAAAATGCAGGGGTAAAGAATCTTTGAGATGTTTCAGGCAGTAATAAATACAAGTTATTTGTTCTCCTGAATATCTGTTAATTTTTAAAAATCTGTTGAAATGCATTTCCTCATTCTAAATATGTATTTGATGTCATAAACAAACTTTATACTTTTTTTCATAAAGAGGATCCCCAAATAGCATTTGCTCAGGCCTCCTAAACCCACCTTTGCTTCTGGTCAGAGCAATAGCTAGATATGGGCTGACCTTGACTCAGATGATCATAGTCTGTTTCATAATCTGTGACAGATTATGGTATAATCTCTTTGACCATAATCTGGTCAGGGGTACAGACCCCCCACTACAGGATGTGGTGGAGGACTAGGGTGCTGCTATTTAGCTAAAAGAATGGTGAGAAATTCAAAAAAGGGAAGATGAGCAGCTATGCACCCAAGACATTAATAAGTCACATATGATGTCTTTTCCTTCCTTTACTGATGAAATAAACTTGAGAACAAATTAAGTATTTTCATGTGTATGAATGATGCAATGAGGGACTAAAAAAAAAGAAGATTTAACCCCACTTAGTTAACAAATATACAGTAGTGCCAGAAAGTACTTTCAGCGCTTTACAAATATTCATGGATTTAATCTCCAGAACACCCCCACGCATTAGATACAATGATCTTTCCTACTTTACAGAAGAGGAAACTGAGGCATAAAAAATGTTAGCAAGTTACCCGAGGTCACCTAGCTGGTAAGTGACAAGGCAAGAATTTGAACTTAGGCCTTCTGAGTATTCCCAACACCTATACCATTCAGAGGGAAGAAAGGTGAGCAGAGGAGGCTTCCTGGAGGAGGCAGCTCTACAACAAAACCCAACAAAACCCCTCCAGTTTCTTTCAGACACCAAGTCAAAGCAGGTGGGCACTCCACGCCTGAGGCTATTGCAGATGAGAAGTCTGACCCTGCAAGGGAAGAGCTGTGGTCAGAAGTGACAGATGGCAGCCTGAGATCAAGGGGCAAATAATTAATGGCATGACACAAGAATTCAAAAGCTCAAAAACCCAAGTCGTTTTATGTAGGATCAAATGATTCTATTTCCTCTTGGTAGCTCTGATGGTGTCAACCCAAGAGAACATGCATCCATGTTCCGTCACTAAGTCATGTCCAAATGTTTGCAACCCCTCGGATTGTAGCCCACCAGGCTCCTCTGTCCTTGGATTTCCCAGGTAAGAACACTGGAGTGGGTTGCCATTTCCCTCTCCAGAGGACATTCCTGACCCAGAGATTAAACTCACGTTTCCTATGTTGTCTCCTGCATTGTAAGGCAGATTCTTTACCACTGAGCCACCTAGAGTCATCAAAATCCCAAATAATAACCTGTAATCATTACGAAGAATTAATGTGAAGTTTATTTCTTTTCCTGCCCCTGAAACTCATTTTAGAAGGACTTGAGAGCTGAAGAGGTAAAAGTTGTTTGAGATGCTTAGAAAGATAAGCTTCAGTCACTGGTATGTAAACCAGCTTGATGGGTAAAACTCCAAGTAACTAGGGTGATACAGTTATTTGAAGCATTCTTCAAAAGAGCATCGGAAGTATGGAGGGGTCTGCTAAAGGATGCTGACTCGGAAGACTACATCCAGGATTTGCGTCTGGAAGGGAGGAGACAGAAAGGGGAGATCCTACTCTTGGAAAGGGGTAGTGAGACAGCCCAGAAAGTGTGACATTTAAGGACAGAATCGGGTTAACACACACTATCATATATTAAATAGATAATTGATAAAGACATACTGTATAGCACAGGGAGCTCTGCCCAACATTCTGCCATGAGCTATATGGTAAAGGAATTTGACACAGAATAGATACATGCATTTGTATCACTGAACCACTTTGCTGTACACTTGAATCTAACACAACATTGCAAATGAAGTACACTTTAATATAAAATAAAAATTAATTGTTAAAAAAAGAATAGAGTTGGAGTAATGGAGGCCATTTAAAAAAAGCTAGAAAAGGATCAACAATAAAATCAAGGAGGAGAGCCCAAGAGCCGATGTAAGGAGGTTGTTGCAAGTCAGGAAAGAGAATCCATGTGGTGTGGTCTTCAGTGTTTGAGTATTGTTAAGTTTTGTTAAGTTAAGTATTGTTAAGTTAAGTATTGTTAAGATACCCACTTGTTTTTAAATGCAAATATGGTGGTGCCCATGATGAATCATGAGTGAATGATTTTAAGCCTCCATTGCCTCCTCCTTGCTGGGGAAAAATGGGACCATTGGGCAAAAGTGAATCAACACATTCTTTGGTATTCCTTAGACTGCAAAGGCAAAAGGCTTGTGAATCGTCTCACACAACCTCTGTGCTTATTCCTCTTGTCTCCGTTTAATGCTCACATCCTATCTAAATGTATCAGTTCTGTGTTTCTGACCATAAATTCTGGATAAGCTTCCTTGCTGAGGGAAGAGGTGTTAATTTTTAGAAACAATTATCATTATGACCTTGATGATTAAGTAGGATAATTAAATGGCATTGTGACTAATATGTTTTATATCATAAACACTGCTTTCTGATCTACTTACTGGGAGGGGGATGCCATTTTTGAAAAGAAATGAGTATTTTTTAACATGATTAGCAAGCCATCTGTTGACATTTCGGTGCAATCTCTCATGAAAGTCCCTAGCTTACAGCTTCAGTTTTATCATAGCAAGAACCCAAAATAGTACTGCCTTTTGCAGTTACATCAAAATAAGGTGATTTAGAAAGGGCGCTCTTTTAAAAATGCAAGCACGCGTTTCAAGCTCACCTTGGCCATCTCATGAGAGACCCTAGGAAGCTCCCATTTGATGTTTGGGGAGTTAAGGAGAAAGTGTTTCTTCCTCCTTTGCCTACGTCTTTCCTTTCTTCCTTCTAGGGGAGTAGAGTGAACACAGAGATGCTCTGGATTTAGGTGGCTAGGTCCATATTCTACATTCACCAGGACTTTTTTGATTTAAGGTGATAGAAACTCCACTGGAATTAGCTAAAGCTGAAAGAGGGAAGTTATGAGTCATAAATTAAAGCACAAGAGGGACAGAGGCGGAGATGGAGTTGGCCCCAGGGATAAATGGGTCTGTAATCCAGACCTTCCGTCTTGCTGTGTCTTGACTCCCCTCTGTGTCACCTTCAGACTCTCAGACCGGTCACTCTGTGTGGCCCAGGCCTGGCCATGGACAATGCCAGGTGGCCAATCAGAAGAGTGAAGAGCCTTCTTTATGTTTTATATCAGAAGGACCAGTGATGGGTCAGACTTGGGAACCATGACCATCTTTTGAACCCATCACTGTGGCCTAAGGGCTCGGGAATTTCGATCTTCGTTTGTCCTAACAGGGGATATACATACATATACAACAGCCAAGACACTCACTCCGCAGTCTGTTGTAAATTATCCAACTTAGTGAACTTTCACTGCCTGGCCTATAAAATGGATAACCACATTCACAGGAGAACTCATAAGACGTCAACGAGACATGGCGTGTGAAAAGTGTCAGCCCCTGATCCTGAGCTGAGTTCCTACTGTGTGTGCTCTTTCATGCAAGACACTCAGTTTAGAGTAGGCATCACCATCCCCACCTTTACAGATGCGGGAACTAAGCCAACAGAGGATAAGTGGCTCAAGTGGCTTATGTCTCTATGGAGCAGAAAAGGTGGGAATTCAACTCAGGTCTGATACATAATAAATCCTTAATATGTCTCTGCCTCATCCTGAAATTCAACGATCAAAAGTCCTGGGAAAAGAAGTGAATGCAATTGGTTTGTGTTAAGTAAAGACAAGCCCAGATACGCCGGGAGTTTTTACATCCACTGCTCTGTGCTTCTGAGAGCGTCACAGTGTCCTCCTCTGGCTGGTCCCTTCGAAGTGGCCTCTTGTGACTAGGATGAGCTAGGAGCACCAGCCCCTGCCTGTGGACCACACTGTGTCACCCTTACCTGAACACAGTTGTCGTCATCACCTCTCTTGCCTTCCATCCTTATTCTCCTACAGGTGGTCATGCATCACTGAAGATGCTGCTACGATTGAACTCTGCTCTGGTCAGTCAATTGCTGTAGATTTGTCCAGTGAGACAGCAGGGATTAACTCAAAGATTTGGTTTCTTGGCCTTCCTCTGACTGTCAAGTGGGTCTTGGCTAATTACTGAGCTGTAGGCTCCTTATGGACAAAATGAGAGGGTTCAGACAAATCTGAAATCCCTATTAGAACTAACTTTGTGCAACTACATTCTACAGGCAATTACTCTGTTTTTTCGAGGATTTTACCTTCTTGGTATAGGTCTGAAACTCTCAGGGGCTTATTATATGGTCAGGGCAGCTGTGGGCAGGGATGCCAGCCTCTTGCTCACACTCCAACTTCCCGCCTTGCCCTGGCTCTCAGCTTACTCAGAGGAGGCTTCAGACCACCCCCACCACCACACACACAACCCACCCTGCACCATCTGCACTCAGTCACTAGATCAACTCAGACCTTGGTTCCCTCCTCAGCGCTCTGCACCACTGTTATGGGCTCTGAATGGCTCTTCCATTCTGCGGTGACCTTCTCCAGCTCACAGGTGCCCTGTCCTCTTTTCCCTTGCCATCCTCACCTTCTGTGCTGGAGTCACAATAAGACAGGTCAGCTGTCAAGGAGAATTCCAGAAGAGACGGGTCATGTGGGCAGTTCCTCCTAACTCTTGGATCTCCCAGGTTCAAAGTAGGGTGTCTGTGATCTTCTTCTTCTGGAACAGAGGCTGGGAGCCCGGAAGGCAGGGTGCAGAGTCCCCCCTCCAACAAACCCTCACTCACATGCTCTCTTTCTTTTTCTCTGTCTTCCCCTTCAGTTCAAAGGACTTCAGAAGTTTAACAAGGAAGAGGAGACACGTTTTCCATCTGTATCCCTTTTCCAAACTTTCAGTCTCACGTTTGAAGAGTAATTTTTTTCAACTGAGAAGTTAAAATTTCATAGCTTTGAATCAGATTTTGGAGTTGAATCTGACCCTCTTCCCCAGCCCCCCACCCCCAGACAGTAGGTGACTCATATCCGTCTGTCTGGATTTAGATAAAGTTCTTTGTGGAACAAAGCTGAAAATTCAAAGAATGTGTCCATGAGGATGATGAACACTTTGCATGTCAATACACCAAATCAATGCCATATTGATAGGCATCTCTTTACCCTAAAAGACTAGTGAAATCATTAAGGCATTTACCTTAAGAGCATAACTTGATATATGGTAAAATTTGTGTGCACAAAAATGTTTTTAGCTGTTATGGAAAATATTAAAAAATATAAAAATTAGGGGAAAATTATTTGATAAGAGATTATCACTTAGTCAAATAATGATCTGTCAAATTGGAAAATATTAGAAAATGATTAGAATGATTGGAAGAAATATAGGCTTCTTTTGCCATTATAAGCCAATAAAAAAAAACCGACACTACAAAGTCATAGATATTATATTATATATAATATGCGTATTATGTTATATATATCTTTATACTATGTGGTCATGTGCTCAGCATATCAGATTCTTTGCAACCCCATGGACTGTAGCCCACCACACTCCTCTGTCCATGGAGTTCTCTAGGCAAGAATACTAGAGTGGTGTGCCGTTTCCCCCTCCAGGGGATCTTCCAGACCAGGGATTGAACCTGCATCTCCTGCATTGGTTGGAGTATTCTTTACCATTGAGCAACCTGGGAAGCCCACACATATATGCTAAATATTGTATATATTTAGCAATGACACCCCACTCCAGTACTCTTGCCTAGAAAATCCCATGGATGGAGGAGCCTGGTAGGCTGCAGTCCATGGGGTCGCTAAGAGTCAAACACGACTGAGCGACTTCACTTTCCCTTTTCACTTTCATGCATTGGAGAAGGAAATGGCAGCCCACTCCAGTGTTCCTGCCTGGAGAATCCCAGGGACGGGGGAGCCTGGTGGGCTGCCGTCTATGGGGTCGCACAGAGGCGGAAACGACTGAAGTGACTTAGCATAGCATATATATATATATATGTGTGTGTGTGTATGTATATGATATACACATATATACACACACACACACACATATATACACACACACACACACATATATATATAAGCTGTTTGCAAAGACAGTTGTGTATTGTATAGAGAAAGAACAGGAATATGAAAGAGCATCCTCACAGGTATCTTTCATTGCTAGAGTGATGGATGACACATTTCTTCTTTATAATTCTTTTACAATGAGATACTGTCCTTTTTTGAGTTGGAGAAGAGCATCATTGACTCTTTCTCATTAATAGGAAACACGCACACCTTGTAGTCCTGCTTCAAGGTGTGCGTTGCCTCCCACCCTGCCTCCAGGACTCTTCTCCGGGAATCCCCCTCCCACCTCCCCTAGTTCCTCCATCTGGAGAGGCTTTCCCCCACTCAGGTATTGATGTCATTCCTCTTCATGTTACACTTATTTATTTCTATGTCTTATACTATCCCAACTCCTGTTTTAGTAAGATCAGATCATCTATATCTTGTTATTAAAAAAAAAAACTCAACTAATTACATCTGACTTATTCCTGGTCACTCATGTAATCAGATGAGCGTGGAGGAAATAGGATTTGGAGGTGGCAGACAGGTTCAAGGCCTAACCAGGGTGTCGCTCCAGACCGCTCCTAACCCCTTATGCTCTTTCCCTTTCTGAGTCAGGTGTCTTGTCCTAAACTATGTCCTGCAAACAACAAAGGCCCTGAAGAAGTCTTTTTCAAGTTTTTAAAGCCTTACAGAGAATGCTTTTCTGGGTGACTTTCCTTGGATCCATTTGTGTTTGTGGTTAATCAGCAGTGCGGAACGTCCCCTGGGCTCGGGTGACCCAGCGGCATCAGGTGAAGGAGAACTATTTTCTGGACCAACAGTCCACTGGCTAAATCTTAAGAAACCCTGAGCTAAGGGATCCCCAGAAGAAAGCAATTATGCCCACTGCTCCAGGGCAAAGCCCAGGATCTTTTTAGCATCCCTGGTGCCCTGACACACCACACTCTACCTCTGGAGGCAAAGCTGACCTCTCATGTTTCCCTTGACATGGTGCTGAATCCTCTTCTCTGGATGAATCTGACCTTCACCTTGTTCCACATGCCCTCAGGGTTTTGGAGCCCAGAGGACTCAGAGTGAATTCTTTTTAACTCCTTTTAATGTGGTCTTTTGACTGAGGTCAGAAGCAATGCACTCCATCCACAAAATAGTTTAAACGCTTTCCATATTCATTGTGAAGCCACAACAATATCTCCTGATTAAAAAGCTGTATCAAAGCTGAAGGGTGGCTGGCGTAGCTTGCTTTGAAGGATGTTTCAATTATATTTCAGTGGTAGCAATAATATTAAAAAAGAAGAGCTAAAGGGAGCTTTCAACGACCCCCTTCTTTTAAGCTTTGTCTCTTGATCATCATGGACACTTATCTTTGGCAGGAAACTACCCCCCCTTTGAGAAAAAATTTAATTATAACATTTGATTTTTGTACGCTCCTATGACATAGTGTCACTGAATGTGCTGTTTGCAAAAGGTTAGGGAGTTGGCTTCCCAGAAAATGAGAATTTTTAAGTTCACTGGGGACCAGGTAAACATGTCCTGCCCAAAGGGATAATCACTTTTGTGGTTTCTTGGTCACTCTTTTCTGAAAGACAGGATCATACATGCTTCATTCAATTAAAAAGCCAGTTGGCGATTGCCTTCTAAGAGAGGCAGTAAGCCTGCTGGTTAGAGCATGACTCAGGGCTAGACTCTTCCAGTCCCGGCCTTGCTTTGTCTTCACAGGGATTTGGGGCGCTTTGCTGGGTCTGTTTTGATACCTTCGCTTCCTTGGCTGTAAAATAGGGATAAAATTAGCAGCCATCTCAGTGCCAGGCTCACAGTGAAGCACCACGCAGGTAGCTGCTCTCATCCTGATGATGATATAAGATCTCGAGGCGAGCACAGTGGGGATGAGAGGGGACTCATTCATTCACCGAGGATGCTCCGGGTGCAGTGGTGTGGACAGACATCCCCGCATCCAGAAAAGTGGGTGATAGTCGCTATCTTAGAGGGACACGTTAAGCATGCTGGGGCACACATTCTCCAATCCCCTAGTTAGGATAAGACTTGGTAATGCTGTTGTCACATCAGCCAAAGATGAGAGCTGTGGTCTCAGGGCTGTGTCTCCCGGGGACAGCTAGGGGTTAGGCTCAAACAGGTGAAGGCTGCCCCAGGCAGAGAGATGGCTGCCATTCTTAGCCTTTGCCAGGGATGCCAGGTTTAACGCATTCAGTTCACAAGGTCTAGGAAGTGGAGGTGAGATCCCAGAGGTGAAGGTGCAAGGGAGGCATTCCAGGACCCAGAAAGCAAAATGGGAGAGGGAAGAGGGGAGTAACCATAGCATTAAGTGTGCTTGTGTGGTTATGACCACTATCATGCTCATTGGTGCTGTTGTAGTTGTTCTAAGTTACTGTCAGCTCTTTCTTAGCTTTTCTTGCTGTACAATTCTGGATAACTTCCTTACCATAGAACTCCCTTTTTTTCTTTGCTGGTTGGCTCTCATGTGCCCAGCCTGCCCTGGTAGACTGTAGGGTTTATAATGAGTCGCCCCCAGCATTAGCCCACAAGAGAAGATGGGATGAGTCCATGGCCTCCACTCCCCTGTCTTGTCTCACAGGGTGAAGACATCTCTCTTAGTTACTCCCTTTTCCTGCCATTGGCATCTCTAATCATAACTGTGCAGCTGGGTCTCTGGATAAATGTGTTTTCTCCCACACTCACTGATAAGGACACGCTATCCTACATCTCATGCCCTTCTTCTTTTCTGTTTCATACTCCCTAAATGCTCTTTTCCTGGACTACCCTGTGAATTTTGCTTTATACACAGAGAGAGTATTTGGTCTTCTAGACAAGACTTCAGAGCTGTTTCCATCCAATAGAAGGCCATCTGAGGTCTGCTGACCCACCTGTCAACAGAGTCATTCTTTTTTTTTTTTCCTGCAGACATTTCCAAGGGCAACTGCTTTGAGAAGATATTAAAAACACTGTCATCAAGTCATGATGGTGTTGGTTGGGGAAAGGTTGTAATTTGTTAACCTATCTTGCCCTGCTGACTCAAAGCTCCTACACCTGCCTCAGTTTAGCTATCTTTGCCTGGGCTACCGTGAGCTTCCCCAGGAGCTCAGCAGTAAAGAATCCACCTGTCAATGTAGGGTTTGATCTCTGGCTTGGGAAGATCTCCTGGAGAAGGTAATGGCAACCCACTCCAGTCTTCTAGCCTGGGAAATCCCATGGACAGAGGAGCCTGGCGGTCTTCAGTCCATGGGTTTGCAAAGAGTCGGACACAACTCAGTGGTTAAATGACAACAGTTACACTACACGTCGATGCCATGTGACCTGTATATAGTCCTTATATGGAAGTAGTCCTTCCATATAAGAAGTGATGTATTTTCAGCGGACTTGGGCAGTTGAGAACTGCTAGTATTGACTTGATTTGAAGGCATTAGGAAAGGCAAGTCCACATGACACAGTCATCTTTCCCTTCATTGTAACGCAGCCTTTTGACATAGATGGCGTCTTTGGCATGCGAGTTTCCATACAAATAATGTCATCTGAATCCTTTTAACAGGAGATAATGACACAAGAACTCTGGGGACCAAGGGAACATTCTTGAAATGAGGACTTTCAAGTGGAAAAAGCAAGGTAAGCCTTCGTATTTGTGGCCTTCTAATTTCTCCCTTTTTTTCCCCCTCTGATTATGGGATTGCTGTTGCTGTTTGGTCACTGAGTCATCTCCGACTCTTTGCGATCCCATGGACTGAACATGCCAGATCTCCCTGTCCCTCACTATCTCCTGGAGTTTGCCCAAGTTTGATTATGGGATAGCATCTAAGAAATGAATCAGTTTGAGAATCAAGGCCTCCTTTCTCAAACAGCCCCACTGCTGTTGTAGAACTCCTTTGTGAGCCCAAAATTAGGAGCCCTGACCTGCAAGACAAGTCGAAATTTTTTTTTTTTCCCCATTCAGATTTTACAATTTGGGACACCGAGGCTAAGGGCAATGATACAGTCCCCAAACAATGACAATGATAAAATTGATAATGAGAATGACAATCAGCCTTTGTTGTGCATTTTTCCACTGGCCACATCCCGCTCTTGGGTACTGATTCATTCAATCCTCACCAAAATCCAAAGCAGTAGGTTTTATTATTGCCCACAGCAGAGAGAGGTGATGTAACTCATCCAGACCCATTGGCTAGGAAGTGAAAAGCCAGGGGCTGGGGAAATTTTCCTCCTACCCAAATGCTTCACTATCATCTCCTTCAGAGAAATAATTTTATCTGAAGTCATGCACACACCTCTGTCTTTGGATCAATCATCGTTTGGTTCAAATAATCTGAACACCTGATCTCAAGTAAGGCTTAAAGCTGAACTGAACATCCCTTGCCTCCATCAGATACAGACGTCAGCAGGGGGAAAAAACTGTTCCCTTCACCTCCCTCTTCTGACTCCAAAGTGAGTCCTCACGTCTCAGTTGAATGTGACAGCCTGATGAAGCGAATGGGAAAAAAGCAACACAAAAACGTGGCTTTGGGAGTGTGTGGTGTGGGTGTACAACTCCTGATCCTCCCACGGTACAGAGCAATCTTCTAAATAGCAGTGCTTTTGTGTCTTGCCCTGTGCAGACAGGCAGCCTCCAGCCCCCCCGACCCCCACCCCTCCTGCCGTGGGATCAGCGGGGCACATGTGGCCTTGACCTTGGCTGTCTGGCAGTCGTCTCAGAGGAAAGACAGAGGCAGATGGAGGGCTCCTGATATTTAATAAGGGCTCGACATTCCCCACGGCATGCTGTGAAAGGGGACACAGGGCCTGAGGGGAAAGGGGAGTCTTAAAACCAAGCCAGACACCAGTACCTCCACTGTGACAAAGCACACCAGGGCATGGACCCTAGCAGCTTCCGTGTCCCTAAACATGAGAGAGAGAGAGTGGCTCGGGTCTCTGGAAAAGGGAGCAAGGATGTCCTCTGCCTCCCCCACTCTGCAATGGTCTGAGGCTCTTGGCGATGCCAAGCAAGAAACAAAGGGGAAGACAGACTCTCTCTCTACAGTGGAAGAATCCTCAGAGAGGATCTGGTCCCCATTACATTTTGTATCCCTTTTGGGTGAAGTCACTTAGGCCCAGAAGGAAGACCTGACAAGGTCTGGGTCCAGAGAGGATCAAGAGGATCATGATGTGGTCCTCAACCTGGACCCCCAGGCTCCTCCTATGTCTACCTCTCTTTAATTCCTATTTATGACACCGGTGGTGGTGGTTCAGTCGCTCAGTCGTGTCAGACTCTTGCGACCCCATGGACTGTAGCCCCCCAGGCTCCTCTGTCCATGGGATTCTCCTGGCAAGAATACTGGAGTGGGTTGCCGTTTCCTTCCTCAGGGGATCTTCCCGACCTGGGGATTGAACCTGGATCTCCTGCACTACAGGCAGATTCTTTACCGACCGAGTTACTAACACTAGAATATTACATTTTTAAAAATTAGCAATTAAAATAAATGCAAAGTGCAGCAACCCTCATGTAGGAAGTAAGACTGCTTTCTTCAAATGCTGTTCCAGGATTGGGTGCCCTAAGGGGTCCAGCAGGGTGCAGTGGGAGGAACTTGCAGGAAGGCGGGCCTGGGTGGGGACTGAAGCTTGCAGCCACCTGGCTCATTATTCTGGAGCCTCAGTTTCTTCTGCTCTGAAGCAAGGTGATGAATATGCATCTTCAGCTTTGGTCTTGTGATTAAATGAATTTATGAACTACTAAACACCCTCTAATATACAGTAGATGCTCCGTAAGTGGTGTCCGTTTCTATGAAATACGTTTCATAATAAATGTCCTCCATAGGGGCTTCCCAGGTGGCTCAGTGGTAAAGAATCCGCCTGCAATGTAGGAGACACAGGAGACATGGGTTGCACTCCTGGGTCAGGAGCACCCACTGGAGGGGGGCACAGCAGCCCACTCCAGTATTCTTGCCTGGGAAATCCCAGGAACAGAGGTTTCCTGGCAGGTTACAGTCTTTAGGGTCACAAAGAGTCAGGCAGGACTAAAGTGACTAAAACAAACAGGCATAAAATTTAAAAAAAAATAGTAGCCAGAAGATACATTTTAATAGAATAGCTCTGATCTATTAACTAAAGTGTTTTGTAGTATGGTTCTTAGAAGAGGAAAAGAAGTCTTTTTTTGCTAAGATCCTAGTTTTGGTCAGACGGAACTTAAGACCAAAACCTCCCTGATTATGATCCTTTATCTTTCTATGAACTCACTAAAACTTAAAACTTACTCATATATCTAAAGCCTGAGGATCTTTTAACATGTAGAAATTAGATGCTTTCTCCTTCTGCACTTGAAGCAGAAAAAGCATGGGACTTGGGGTCCTTGCTTTCAGGGTGACCTTGGGGTCTGACACTTCAGGTGCCACATCACTGGGACTGAACGCAGGTCTGCTTTTACCTAACCAGATGTTAGTAACTTAGGGCCAACTTACTGAGCTCTGTCTCCACCCAGTTTCAGGTGCTCAGTAGATCAGTCGTGTCCAACTCTGCGGCCTCAGAGACTGTAGCCCACCAGGCTCCTCTGTCCATGGGATTTCCAAGGCCAGAATACTGGACTGGGATGCCATTTCCTTCTCTAGAGGATTTTCCCTACCCAGGGATCCAACCCTCATCTCGTGTCTCCTGCACTGGCGGGCGAATTCTTTACCACTAGTACCACTTGGGAAGCCCCACCAGTTTCCTTGTCTGTAAAGTGAAAAGAGTCAAGTATGGTGATATCTGAAAAGTCTGACCTAGCTCTGAACTCCGTGGTCCTTTCGCTCCTCTTCATCTTCCCTTCTTCTCTCTTCCCTAAATCTCCCCCTCCTTTCAGGCTCAGCTCAGGCATTTATAACCCACTCTCTAAAAAGACCTTTGGCTCTTGACCATGCCCTGAGCTGGTCCTGCCTTGCTCCCTACTCCCTTACAGACTTTTAAGACCAATTGGGTTTCGCTCATCATACCTTCACTCTGTTTGTTGAAGTAATGCCCAAGTTCTTGGCTCCAACCCCCAGACATGGCTACTGATTGCTGTTGAGAGTCTATCTTTATGAATCCAAAGGTGAGCGGGTGCCATCTGAGACCCTCCCTGGACTCTCCCCCATTGCCATCCATCTCAGGAGGCTGCGATGGGTGTCAAGAAGATGAGCCTTTGTAACAAGTGAGGTCACTGGTCCTGGGAATTTTCTTAATAAAATCCAGGGCTTTTCAAATCTGTGAGTATATCGTTTAACATGATAACATCTTACAGGTTAGAAAGTTAAGACTTTACCTTTGGTAACATTTTAAGAACTTTGCATGGCCATGTAAACTATTTCATGCTGCTCAGAAACTTGGATGTACTATTATACAATTTTTTTGTATTAAGTCCCCTAAGTAGAGAAATACATTTGTTATATTTTAAGTAAGTAAATCATATATTGTATATATATATACACACACATAGATACGTATATATGTGTTCATTGGTCAATTGTGTCCTACTCTTTGTGATCCAAAGAGTCACACTGTAGCCCAGCAGCCTCCTCTGTCCATGGGATTCTTAAGGCAAGTATCCTGGACTGGCTTGCCATTTCCTTCTCTAGGGGATATTTCCCACTCAGGGATCGAACCCACATCTCCTGTTGCAGGCAGATTCTCTACCATCTGAGACACCAGGGAAGCCCATATATATATACCTACATTTTTTTTTTTTTAAGTTCTTTATTTCTGCCCAAAGGGCCCATTTTCTTGTTATTTAAGTTTGTGTTAGAAATGCATTTATTTGGATTTTGAAAATTTAGTTTTTCTGGACTTTCATGGCAGAAGTCCACTTGCAGTTTGAAATGCCACCAGCACCTCTCTTCCCTTCTCTCATAATTGATCTGCTTCCAAATTTAAAATGTAGTTGCAGCCACACCAGCGTCTGGCGGGGGCCATGTGCCCTAAATCACGGCCATGTCTGTCATCTGACCCTTCCTCCCCCAGTCTGTTGGAAAGCCCATGCACGCTTCTTCCTCTAACCTGGGATCAAACGATGTTTCCCACCCAAATCTGATTAAACGCTCCCTCCCTCACTGCAGCCCATATGGCATGGAAATGCAGGCTGCCTTTCTCATTTTTCCAGACTCCAGGGTCAGACAGTGCCCAGACACGCAAATAATAGTCAAATTATACAGGAAGTTGTCAGAGGAGCCCGAACACAGACAGAGGCAACCCCTGACCCCACAACTGGTCAAAGGTCTGGTTCAAGTTTCTCCTTCTTAATCTGTCACCACAGCAACATTAAAAACAGCCCTTTGAATGAAACCATTTATAGATTCTACTCTTTTTTTTTTTCTTATTACAAAAGTTTTGCTTTTACTGCAACTTTGAATCTTACTACTTTCAAATGACACTAACAATTCTCATCTGAGAAGACATATTTATAATATTAAAAGATGAGATTTTTTTTTTTCTCTCTCTCTCTCTCTTTCAGGAAAGGCCCCAACTTAGGATATTTTCTCCTCACTAAATTTAGATGTAGACCTTTTTTTTTTTCCTTTCCAAGTCAGAAAAGGCACTGATAAATATGACTGTCTGCCTCACACACATCCAAACTTTGAGCATCTCCCCACAATTCTAAAAATATTTTAAGATCCACAGCAGGCTGCGAGAAAATGAACAAAAAATAATACAGTGAAATAAGGAGACATTGTCATCCAAGAAAGATAAGACTGCAAGATGTAGGAGAATTCCCGAAGTCGTATTTAAAGGCCAAAAAGAATTTGTTGAAATGCTACAGCGGTGAAGATGAACCCTGATGTTTTCTAAGCCCTTCTCTGTGATAACAGACCTTGCCTTCTTGTGTCCAGAGCAGAAGGGGATGCAGAAGGGAAAGCTGGTCATGTGAGTCCACTTTTTTTCTGTTTTCAGGATGATATCAAGATAGCCATGTCAGTGATTGAAAATGCAAAACATTTGTGCTTTCTATGTCCTGTGTGTTTTTTAAATTGTGATTGATGATGGTGTCAGTGACATTCCCTGGGTCAGCCTCTGCCGGAGGAAATTGATGGTGATCTTGGCATGGACACTGAGAAACTTGTGAGGAAGAATACTCATGTGCTGGACGCACTCCAGTGAAGATCTCTGAAGTGCATAGAGGGGAAGGAATAGGTGGGCCTTAATCCTCACAAGGAGAAGGATCTCAGTCCAGTTCATTTCCTGATAAGCCCCAAACACTTAAATCATTGGATTGACACAGTCAATATTTGTTGGATAGATAAATCAATTAATATTTTGCCCACTTGAACAATTTTTTAAAGATTGTTTTCTTATGTGGACAGTTTTTAAAGTCTTCACTGAATTTGTTACAATATTGCTTCTGTTTTATGTGTTTGGATCTTGGGCCATGAGGCATGTGGGATCTTAGTTCCCTGACCAGGGATTGAAATCACACACCATGCATTGGAAGGTGATATCTTAACCAGTGGACCACTGGGGAAGTCCCAAAACAAACAATTTTAAAAAGTGTTAGGGGCTATAAACCATTCAGGGAATATTAAATCCCTCAGGCATATACCAAAAAGAGTGATCAAGCTGGAATTCTACTGTATCAGAAAAGGATTCTGTAAATTATGAAAATCCAATAATTATTCAATTAAGCAATTAGGAGGTTGCTATTTTCACCTTAAATTTCTAGATGTAAGCAGGGAAAGGCTGGAATAGTAGCAGCTTCACGATACCATTTAACACTCAGATTCGGTGTATCTTTCTGCTATGCTATTCCATTACAGGTATATCAACTGCTGCTCTCCGGTTATAAACTACTTTCTTAGAACCAATCATCACGTCTGTATCCAAAGTGGAAAGAAGGAAAGCTAACTGGGAGTAGCCATATTTGTCCCTTTTATAAAAAAAAAAAAAAAATACCTTTTCCCTAAAGACCATCTAGGGACCCCCAGTCTTAGTTATGTGTTTAGCATAAATTCAGATCTGATAGGAAGGGTTTCTTGCTAATGACAGAAAGATAGTGCCCTGTTACTTAGGACATTCCAGTTGTTTTAGGAGATGAACTGAGAACACCAGGAACTAAGGATTAAGACCAAATAAATCATCATTTTTCATTATACCTTAGCATGTGAGTAATTAACTGAAGATACAGGGAGAACAGACATCAAAATCTACTCCCCACTGAAAAGCTTGGTGGTCCAAATCCCTTTGATGTGACTCAGGCAGACCTTACTATATAGACTGCAAAGGCCATGAGTTGGACTCTCCTTGAACCTGGATGTATGATACCTGGGTCCATCACTCTACTGCATGGAAATCTTGCAAATAAGACATAATCCAAACTCCAACATGTAGTATAGGACTTGTTACACTGTGATTTCTGTCCATACACAACTCTTTTACTTGATTCTTGCCATTCTTCCAACCTCTTCCTTAAACTCAACCTCCTTTCAACCCCTAAATTTTTGCACATACCAGAACCTCAGCCAACAATTCCACCTTCTGCCTTCTTATCAGTCTTTGAAATGTTGGCTCAGATGGCCTTTCCTTTAGAAAGCCTCCTCACCATCCCAGAGAGATGGGGAGATGGGGACAGGTGCCTCCCTTCCCCCGCCGCTGTCGTGTGACGCGCGTCACCCTGTGCTCTCGTGGCTTTCAGAACAACGTCCTCAGTACAGCGAGGCCCCCTTTGGACCTCTAGAGGCCCTTGCACTATCACTAGTAAAGGCTACAGGGGTGCAGTAGTACCTAAAGCAGAGAACATTCCCTGTTATCCTGAAGTTCATGCTCTAGTGGAGAAGATATTGAAAAACATAGTAAGTAAATTATATCATATATTTGATATTAGTAATTACTAAAAATGGGGCTTCCCAGGTGACTTAGTGGTAAAGAATCTGCCTGCCAATGTAGGAGACATGGGATCAGTTTCTGGGTCAGAAAGATCCCTGGAGAAGGAAATGGCAACCCACTCCAGTATTCTTGCCTGGGAAATCCCATGGGCAGAGGAGCCTGCAGGCTACAGACCATGGATTCGCGGAGGAGTCAGACATGACTTAGCAACTAAAACAATAACAGAAACAATAATAATAGAAAAAAGCACAGCAGAGGATGAAAGGAATGTCAAGAGTGGGGAAAGTAGACACATTAGGTAAAAAACACCAGAAAAAACTTCACTTAAATATTGTGCTGAACTCAGCTATCCAGTCATCCATTTACCCATCCATCTATCCATCCAACCATCCATCCATCCATCCACCCATCCAGTCATCCATTCATCCATCCATCCATCCATCCACCCATCCATCCATCCAACCATCCATCCGTCCACCCATCCATCCATCCATCCACCCATCCATCCACCCATCCATCCATCCATCCACCCATCCATCCATCCATCCATCCACCCACCCATCCACCCATCCATCCACCCATCCACCCATCCATCCACCCATCCATCCACCCATCCACCCACCCATCCACCCATCCATCCACCCATCCATCCACCCATCCACCCATCCATCCACCCATCCACCCATCCATCCACCCATCCATCCATCCACCCATCCATCCATCCATCCATCCATCCATTCATCCACCCATCCAACCATCCATCCATTCATCCATCCACCCATCCAACCATCCATCCATCCACCCATCCATCCATCCACCCATCCATCCATCCACCCATCCATCCATCCACCCATCCATCCATCCATCCATCCATCCATTCATCCACCCATCCAACCATCCATCCATTCATCCATCCACCCATCCAACCATCCATCCATCCACCCATCCATCCATCCATTAATCCACCCACCCATCCATCCATCCACCCATCCATCCACCCATCCATCCACCCATCCATCCATCCATCCATCCACCCATCCATCCACCCATCCATCCATCCACCCATCCATCCATCCACCCATCCATCCATCCATCCATCCATCCATTCATCCACCCATCCAACCATCCATCCATTCATCCATGCATCCATCCATCCATCATCCATCCATTCATCCACTCATCTATCTATCTGTGCATCAATCCATTCATCTACTCATCAAGTCACTCATTCATTTATATTCCTTCATCCATCATCCTTCCATCCTACTAACCAACTAGCCATTCTTTCAGTTATCCATCCAGTTATACAAAAAGAAGTATGCATTTGATATTTTACTTGTTCATCCATCGATCTATCCATCCATCCATCCATCAAATTATTCAGAAGTTAGTTGGTTCATTTACTCATTCATTTATCCACCAATTCATTTATTCATCCATAAATTTAATCTATTTACATATTTTTTTCAAATATACATTCACATAACAGATATTCATTGTCTATCATTACCATAACTCTTTAATTATCCTTCGGCACTAGGAAAAATAAAGGGGGTGTGAGTGAGGCAGTCAGAGGGAAAATTCCCCAGGCCATCCCAATTATAAATGTTCAAATGTGTTTGATCTAAGCACCCGTGTCCTTGCTGGAGCCTCTGCTTGGACCCTAAGTGCTGGCAGTGAGCTCCTGGGATGTCAGATAAAGGGACAGCAGTAGCACGTGCCTTATCACAGCCTAATACTACTAAAAGGATGTTATCAGGCTTAACCCTGTCACCTTGAACCATAAATAAATAATGCACACCTTTCACAGTTAATATTCATCTAGATTGTCTCCATATATTATTTACCAAAAGGTGTAGCTTCTCCCTAGGTCCAAAAGCCTTGGTTCCACAGTAAAGGCCATGCTGATTTCAGGGAAAACATTAGGGTGCATTCACACTTTGAAGCTGAGTTTACCTGATGTTGTTATTCAATTGCCAAGTCATGCACGGCTCTTTGCAACCCCACAAATTGCTGCACACCAGGTCTCCCTGTCCTTCACCATTTTCTGGAGTTTACCTACCCAGCCTCAAAACATAGAGTGAGATAGATAGATTAGTAAAAGAGAAAAGTAGAGAGCACATGGCAATAATCAAAAGCAAGATCAATATGCACATGGATCAGAAACCCAATGCATAATGAAAGTAATCCCACAGGCTACCAGAGTTTAAGTTTGGAAGCAGGCATAGAAGTTAGGGTTTTATATCCTGAGGGACAACATTTTTTCTTTAACCTACTATATCTGCAGTATTGCTATTTTAACATGTAATCAATGTAAAATATATTGATGAGGTAATTTATATTATTTTCTTTGTACTAAAACTTCAAGTGCCAGTGTGTGAATTTGACACATATGTGTGGGTGCATGCTCAGTCACTCAGTGGTCTCCGACTCTTTATGACCCCGTGAACTGTAGCCCATCAGGCTCCTTGGCCCATGGGATTCTCCAGGCAAGAACACTGGAGTGGGTTGCCATTTCCTTCTCCAGGGGATCTTCCCGACCCAGGGACTGAACCTGCTTCTCTTGCGCCTCCAACATCGACAGGCAAAACTTTACACATGTGGAGCACTTCTTTTCAGACTAGCTGTGTTCAGGTTGTCAATAACTCTATGATGCCACTGGTTATTAATTGGATATCATAGGTCTGAAAGCTGAGGGCCAGAGGGAGTAAAATGTGGGGAGGAGATGACGGATGCTCTTTCTCATTGGACAGTAGAGGACCACTGGGCATTGACACAGAAATAGGTCATTTAATATCCTAGCGCCCTTCTCAAGTAGGCACTTTTATCCCTTTTGTTTGCATAGGGAAGCCTAGGTACAGACAGATTCAGTGACCCGCCCACAATGGCAGGGTCAGGAAGCAGTTGCTTGTGAACTAGAATCCAGGATGCTGAAAGTCGTGCAGCAGCGTGCACCTGCTGCCTCTCTGGATATTAAGCTGTGAGCAAGGGAAGCATACGTTCTACGTGCCTCTCAGCCCAGGACGTGTGCCCTCTCCCTCTGCCATGACTTCCTGCCTTGCACAGTGGCAGGGGAGCTACTCCTCATGTTGCTGCCACTTCGCCAGCTGGTGCCATCACCTCTTCCCCATTTCTTTCCCTGGTTCCCCTGCTCCAGGAACCACTGATCTACATGTCCACTGCCCCGCCCCCGTTTCCTCTCAATTCTCAGTGGCCCTGGGTGGGGAGAGCCTCATTTCTCCAACATCTAGTGCATGATGACAGACAAATGGATCTTTGGAGCTGCCTACCAGGAAACCAAGATGCAGACAGTAAAATAAATTAAGAAAAAAGTACCTTGTCATTTCCCTTGTTTGCTTCATCAACACTCCGGTAAATCACCAGAAAGCACTTAGCGAGGACACGTAAATAATAACACCCTTTGTCTTGTTAGCTCCGGAAGCCAAACTGGCTGCTTAGGCAAGAGGTGAGGGTAGGTTTCCAGGTGGTGCTGGTGGTAAAGAACCCTCCAATGCAGGAGGCATCAGAGATGTGGGTTTGATCCCTGCGTTGGGAAGATCCCCTGGAGGAGGGCACAGCAACCCACTCCAGTATTCTTACCTGGAGAATCCCATGGACAGAGGAGCCTGGTGGACCACATTCAAGTCCACCAAGAAAGTGGACTTGACCGAAGTGCCTTAGCCCACATGCATGAGGGGTAGGTATCAATGCAGAGCTTGCAGCTCAACTTCTGGTCTTGGCTTCTCTGCCTGCTTCCTCCCAGCATGCATTCACCCCACCTGAATTTCCTCATCAGGAAGCAGAAAAATAATACCCATGTATTAAATAGTTTACATACAAAGGTAATACATTACTTTGCTTTATAGAAGCCAGTCACTTTACACATATGCTATTTTATTTGTTTATCCATTCATTCAAAAAGCACCTATTGAGCACTTCTAATGTGCCAGGAATTGTGCCTAGAGATTCAGTAATGTGAGATCTCAATCTGTTTATCCTCCCAGCCTTGAGCATGTAAATTCTATAGAAGCAGAGACTGAGTCCAGTAGGTTCGGCCTAGGACAATAGTGTCTGAATTTTGCTGATCAAAACTTATTAAGAGAACAATATTCCTGACTTCAAATTGTTCACGTTCCAAATGAGGAAGACAGGCAGGTAAAAAGATGACATGGAGCTAGACTGCTGTTAAATTCTCATTTTTGTGGGTGGAGAGATACCAGATGTCACGAGAGACAGAGAAAGGGCACCAAATTTGGATTTTTAGTGTCAAGGCAGGCTTCTGGGAATATTAATTTTCTAAGCTGAAATTAGAAGCATAGATAGGAGTAAGCCCAGTGAGGAGGGGATGTGGCTAGCTGCATAAGGATGATGGCAAGCTTCCAGGAAAGGCACTAACCTGTAGAATGGATCAGCTGCCCCAGAAGTGCTGAGGCTGGAGAGGGTTCTCACCCAGGGCTCCAGGGTCCATAGACTCAGGACAGACAGTTGGGAGGTAATAGAGAAAGAATACTTTTGGGCACCAAAACTTTGGCCACCTGATGCAAAGAGCTGACTCGTTGGAAAAGACACTGATGCTAGGAAAGATTGGCAGTAAAAGGAGAAGGGGGTGGCAGAGGATGAGATGATAGGATAGCATCAGGGAATCAGTGGACATGAGTTTGGGCAAATTCCAGGAGAGAGTGAAGGGCCCGGAAGCCCGGCACACTGTAGTCCATAGGGTCGCAGAGAGTCAGCCACAACTTAGTGACTGAACAAGATTTGGTTACACACAGACTGTTTCTGCCTTTCTTTCTGCTTTAGACCCAGTGGCCATGGAAAAGTCATTGTCACTTCTCTGAGCCTCAGTTTGTTTTTTTCCTATAAAATGGGACTAACAATCCATGCAACTGGAAGGTATTTTGAAGTCCAGTCCTGCCTGTGGAGTTTGCTAAATCAGTGTCATGTTCCAAATATGTGTGTGTGCATGCTAAGGCGCTCCAGCCATGTCCAAATCTTTGTGACCCTATGTACTATAGCCTGCAGGCACCTCTGTCCATAGGATTCTCCAAGGCAGGAATACTGGAGTGGGTTGCCATGGAGCTCCTCCTGACCCAGGGACTGAACCAGCATCTCTTGTGTCTCCTGCATTGGCAGACAGGTTCTTTACCACCAGCACTATCTGGGAAGTGCTACCTGGTGTAGGATTGCTGCTGCTTTAGGCTATACCAAAGCTGAAACTCCAGTACCTTGGCCACCTCATGCAAAGAGTTGACTCATTGGAAAAGACTCTGATGCTGGGAGGGATTGGGGGCAGGAGGAGGGGATGACAGAGGATGAGATGGCTGGATGGCATCACCGACTCGATGGACGTGAGTCTGAGTGAACTCCGGGAGTTGGTGGTGGACAGGGGGGCCTGGCGTGCTGCGATTCATGGGGTCGCAAAGAGTCGCACATGACTGAGTGACTGAACTGAACTGAAGCCAGATTTATGACCTAACTGAAAAGACAAGCCAAGTGATGCCTGTCTCACTTTTCACAATCATTGTGGCAAAAATATCTTCCTTGGATCTAACACCAGATACATGACAACAGAAAGTAACACTCATACATGTGCATCCATGTTGTCTGAGCTTTGATCTGTGTGTTTGAAAGAAGTATATGAAACTTTTGAGTTCCTTGTAGAGAATAAAGAAGAAAATATAGATAACCTAATGGAATACGTTGGGAGTGTATGTCCATGGAATGTATGTCAGAGTCAGAAAAAGACCAACAGTTAAAGGATTCCACTGGAAACTTGGAATGTTTATGCATCTGTATTGAACAGTGGTCACTGGATGGACACTGCAGTGAAAGCTGGAGTAGTAAATTTCAGCAGCTGATAATAGTACATCATCCTTCAATTTAAAGTGTTAAAAGACAAAAGCAAAGCAATGAACAAGTTATCACTTGGGGTCTTCATAGTCACACTCAAATACAGACACCAACTTCATAATGATGCTGACAAAATCAAATTTGTATAACTGATATTAACAGATATAACAAATACAAAGCTAATAATCAGGTTGATATGTACCTGAGAGCCATTGCTCATTCATTCATTCAAGAGTAACCCTGCCAAACTTCATGATAAGGAAGAAAAAAAATAAATGTGAAATTCAAAATTGACCATGAATTACAATAAAATAATGTAAATACAATTTAAACAAAGTTAAGTGCTTGCTTTATTTAATGAATCATGGATCAAATGTCTCAAAGGATATTTCAGACAGGAGCAAATTGCAAGGACTTTTCTGGCATGGACCAAATTTCCCAGACAGGGCCAAATTTTAAGGACCTTTTCGACATGGATCAAATGTCTCTATGGAATTTTTGGACAGGAGCAAATAGCAAGAACTTTTTGGGATGAACCAAGTGTCTCAGTAGATGTTTTGAGCGGGACCAATGTCCTTCAAGGCCACGGACTTTTAACGTGCCCTTCAGACAATTATCTACAGCAGGGCTAGAAGAATAGAGGATTATTTGATGTTTAGATTAAAAATGCTTAACACATAGTAAAGCACTTAAACATTAGCTATTGTTTACCATACGGTTCTTTAGAGACATTGCCACTGTCTAATTTTGTATAGTTCTAAGTAACGGAGCTTTTGAGAACTGATTTCTTTATCCAACTTCAAATTTATGGGAATAAGACAATCACTAGAATTTTCTAATGTTATCTACCATCCATATTTAAAAAGCCTTGGGCAGAGGAGGCTCTTTGAAGCTACCTTTGGACTCCACTGCCTGACACATTGGTCTGCATCCTGGATCAGGAGCCCAAAGCCAGTATCCCCAAGAGACACATCAGAATGTCTAGGCTTCTTCACTGGACTTTTCTTCCTGCTAAAAAAACTCAGATACTTGGCGAGGTCAAAAGTCCATCTAGAACCAAAGAAGGGGCTTCTCTTTGCTGAATGGTCTCTGTGGATTAATCAGAAGTCCTGGGGCTTAGTTCAGACTGGCTTCTGCCCTCTTCTGATCACCTAGGGTATCACTATCCTGATGCTTTGATGTCAAGTGCAGAGAAATAAAGGAAGAGGGGAGAGGAGATGCAGGGAGGGAGGAAAAGGAAAGTAGAAAGAGAATGAGGAAACAATGAGAGATGGGTTAGGGGAGATGTGATAGAATTGGGGGCTTAGTGGTGAAGAATCCGCCTGCCAATACAGGAGACACAGGAGATGTGGGTTCAACCCCTGGCTCAGGAAGATCCCCTGGAGGAGGAAATTACAACCTGCCTGGAGAATTCCATGGACAGAGGAGTCTGGTGGGCTACAGTCCATAGGGTTACAGAGTCAGACACAACTGACTACCTGAGCACGCACACATGCAGTAGAAATGAAAGGATGCAGGGAGAGAGAATAAAAGAAAGAGTGAACAAGAGAAGGGACAAGAAAGATCAAAAGGAAACAAGAATGAATCTGAGGCAGACTCTGGGATTATTCTTGATTATCCAACTTTTTTTTTTTCTTGTTTTTTTAAAATCCCAATTCAGTTCTCTCATGATATTTCTGCCTTGCTGGTAGTTTATTGGACCAATATCATCCCCTCTCTCATATGAGAAAATATCTTTTCTTCCAAGTTATAGAGAAAATGAATATAGTTCAGAAGTTATTTTAGATGATATACCAAAAACAATTCACCTTTGTTTTCATCGGGGAAGATGCTTCTATATTTAAAAAAAAAAAATTGAGAGTTTACCTGGCCTCTGCACTCCTTTCTGTGAGTTCACATGGATGCGTACTGAAAAATGGGACGTGGAGGCCCCAGGTAACATTTGATGGGTGCTATCTGTCTAACTAGCATGCTGTAAATCCAGATACCACAGATCCAATAACATAATTAATCCACAACCCCCTAAACAAGTCCATATCCTACTTATAAAGATCCTATATTGGAATCTGGAATTTAAATGTACTAAACGTTACATTTGGACCTTAAAACTGGGTCACCACCAAGAATGCCATCTTCTCAGCGCCATCCGAGATTTGCCAATTAACTTTTTTTTTAAATCTAAATTTGGAAGCAGGTCATTAGCATATCATTATTGATGCCACATGCAAGCTACTTTTTTTCCCCTCCAAGAAAAAACATAATAAATCACAGCATTTCTAGCACACATTTGTTAATATAAAAATTTCCATATCAATAATGCATCATTATTTGATAGGCACTGTCCCTCTCAAAAGATTTCAAACTATTGTTTCGTCCAAAAGCGCATGCTCTTGGTGGTAGGTTTTCTGGCAGCTCTGAGTAGTAGCTAAATCCAGAAAAGCTTTATTATTATTGCCATTATTGTTAATTTGTTAGCCTTAGGTTCTACCAGTGAAGTTGCTATCCCCACCAGGGCTGACCACGTCCCTCTCACTCTTCCTGAGGTCCCCGCAATCCCACGCTCCTTAACACTGATCTTTTGACAGGTCTGTGTACTCAGGCAGGGAGAGACAAAGGAATATATTTTCTGATGAAGAGCCATCTTGAAGCTGGGCAGATGGATCTCTGATATAAGCTCTTAATTGGGGCCGCGGCTGCATGACCTCTCAGGAGACAAAAGGTGTGTTCTCAGAGCCTCCGGGCTCACCTGCTCCTACACCCTTCACCCATCAGCTGGGTGCCTTTCAGAGTCCACCTTGAGCATGCAGAGATTGGGGTGGGGCGGGGGCTGTCTTTATTTCTGAGAGAGAAAAAGCAGCAGTTTAGCATGAAATATTCTCAGCTGGCAGATGGAAGGGGGCGGGTTGTCACTTCAATAGAATCTGATCTGATGCTTAGGTAAGACCAGGGGACAAAGATGGAATTGTTCCAGCATCAACCAGCCGATACAGTAATTTGATGATCTCTTGTTTTGAGGGTGTACGAGGAGATGGGTGCGAGTGGGAGATGAGGAAGCGAAACTTGTCCAGTTCAGTTCAGTCGCTCAGACGTATCGGACTCTTTGTGACCCCATGGACTGCAGCACTCCAGGCTTCCCTGTCCATCACCAACTCCCAGAGCTTACTCAAACTCATGTCCATTGCATCAGTGATGCCATCCAACCATCTCATCCTCTGTCATCCCCTTCTCCTGCCTTCAATCTTTCCCAGCATCAGGGTCTTTTCCAACGAGTCAGTTCTTTGCATCAGGTGGCCAAAGTATTGGAGTTTCAGCTTCAGCATCAGTCCTTCCAACGAGTATTCGGGAAGGATTTCCTTTCAGATTGACTGAAACTTGCCCAAGTGCTTGTTTATTCCGGAGCATCTGCATCTGTCACTGTCTTCAAACCTCCAGCTACTCAGGCAGACTGTAGTGTCTTCACTTTCCAGATAAGGAAACCGAGGCTCAGTGAGTGAAAAAGTGAAAGTGTGGAAGTGTTAGTCCCTCAGTTATGTCCCATAGCCTGCCAGGCTCCTCTATTCATTGAGTTTTCCAAGCAAAAATACTGAAGTAGGTAGCCATTCCCTTCTCCAGGGGGTCTTCCCAGCCCAGGGATTGAACCTCTGTCTCCTGCATTGCAGGTGTATTCTTTACTGTCTGAGCCAACAGGAAAAACCCTTCAGTGAGTAAAGTAACTTCAGTAAGTAAAGTAACCAAATAGCAGATCCCGGGGTACAAACCCATATCTGCCTGACTCCAAAGCTTGAACCACTTCTAACCTGTTTTCATCTGTCTTATGTCCCTGGAGCAACCTCTCCCACCTTCCAGTTCAGGGCCTTCCAGTTCAGGTGTCGTTCAGTGAAAGACCATGCAGTATATGGGTGCAGCCCACCATCAGCGCCTTCCTTCCAGAGAGGCAGACATTGAGACTCGGAGAGGTGACACTTCTCCAAAACTGTACAACTGGTACCTGTTGGGGTCAGGATGCAAAGTCCAGGTGTTTCAGTCTGGGGTTTAATGTCCTCCCCAGCACCTCTCCAGGCTATCTTGCTCCTCTTTATTTAGGCTAGCACAGTGACCTGGCTTAGGAAGGGTCTACCCTGCCCCTTCAGTTATTCTGATCAAAAGAAAGCCTGTGACTTCATAGAGATTTCACTTCCAAAGTCCAACCCCCAAGCCCAATAGAACTGGACAACCACAAACTCAGAAAAGGTTAGGGATTCACTCTGGGTCATACTGCTTCTTAATCACTGGGTTGGGGCCAGATTCCTAATGTCCTAGCCCCCAGATCAGGGCTCTTCTCATGTACTAACTGCTGAGCTGAAGACCCCAAGAGTCAGGGCTCAGGCCATGGGGTCCTCCATGGACTGGTTCCTGATGAAGTCCTTCCCACCCTTGATGAGAGTTGCTGGAGAAAAAATCCGATTTCTACTCATTTGCTTCCTTATACTCTCTTCCCTCCCTCTCTCCTTTCTTCCTCCCCTCCTTCCTTCCTTCCCTTTTATCTCTCCTTCCTTTCTTTTTATTAAAAAATGCATTTGGATTTGAAACAAAACTTGCAAAAAAAGTAAAAAGAATTTCTGTATACTCTTTAACCGGTTTCCCTAAGTTAATATTTACCACGATCTCTACAGATTGATGGATAGGTAGACAGGCAAATCAATGGGCAGGTTTGTACACACACACACACACACACACACACACACACTCAATGTTATTTGTTTTCCTGAGTCATTTGAGAGTGAATTGTGCTCTCCTTTACCCATAAATGCGTCAATGTGTGTTTTTTAGAAATAAGGATACTCTCCTATATCCCCATAGTACAACAATAAAACCAGGAATCCAGCACCAACATAGCACTACAATCTAACTCACGGATAGGATGCAAATTTTGCCCGTTATCTCAGTATTGTTCTTTATAGCAAAATAGATTTTCAGGTCCAGGATTGGATCTGGAATCCACACTACGTTTCCCTGTCCTGCCTCTTTTCTCCCTTATCTGAACCATCTCGCAGTCTCCCTTTACCTGTCATGAACCTGCCATTTGTGAGGAGCACGGGACAGATATTCTGCAGAATGTCCTTTCATTTGAGTGCATCTGCTGCTTCCTGGTGCTTCAGTTCAGGAGCTGTGCAGGAAACGCCCCAGAAGCAATTCCATGTCCTCCTGGACACACCATGTCAAGTGGCAAGAGATGGTGATTGGTCCCATTATTGTTGACCATTTGGTTAAAGGTGCATCCTCCAGGTGTCTGCACCATAAAGGTGCCCTTTTCCTCCTTCTAACGGAGAAGTATCCCATTGTAAGATACGTGGAAGCTCTGTATTCTTTTTTCATCATCCTCTGGTGCCTGGGTCAGGTTTTACTATGATGCTTGCCAATTGGTGATTGCCTAATTCCTTGTTTCCCTCTGTTTGGTAGCTGGCACCTTAGGGTAAGAAAGAGCTTTCTATTCTTGCCAGTCTGCTCACTCATTCATTTGTTCTTTCATTTATATTGATACAGGCTTAGGGATTTGTACTCACTCAAGTGTATACTTGCCTTCTTTCTTCATCCTCTCTCTCACACACACGCGCGCGCGCACACACACACACATGCAGGGAACGCAGATACTGGGAGAGTGGCAAGGAGAGCAGAGACTAAAACAGCATGGTGAGTTTTGAAAAATCTGACCTCCGGATAGAGTCCTGCTGGGAGGAGGCTGGTGGGGGAGGCAGGGGCTCGAGTCCTGCTAAAAGGCTCTCTGATAGGGTTCGCTGTCTCTCCTGCCCTCAGCAGAGAGGCTTAAATATCTCCTTCTTGGACAAACAGATCAATACAAGCTTTTTAACATCTTCAATGAGAGCTCATTAATGCTCTCTGGGTGTCCTCCTGCAGCCGGGCTGACCTGCAAGGAGCAGGGAAACTGAACTGCAGACAGATAATTATCCCAGGGGTAACACTTCAGATCAGCGCCTGGCAGAATGTGAATTGTTTTCCTAATTATTTAGGACAGCAGCTAGTAGGAGTGCAAACTAATTGAAAATACATTATGATTTATCTGCGTTAGCCAAGCCAAGCCTGTGTGTTGGGTTAAATGCTCAAGGATGGGGGTGCTGGGTTCTTCCTCTATGTGGCCCACCCCCTGGTCCCACAAACTAACACAGAGGTCTCCTGGGCCTGATGATGTAAAGGAGGAGAGAGAACTTAAAAAAAAATTCTCAGAAGGAGATAATAACAATGAAGGCATTTTCCAAAGACTCATGGACAACCTATCTTTGGGGGAATTCATTCTTCGAGCAGTTAGTACTTGGTCCCCGTCACTTTTGCTCATGGAACTCCTCTTATCAAATGTCTTTGACTTTTTGACCTCAGCTTCTCCGGAGAGCAGACTCTCCTGCAAAAATGGTGAGGGATTGTTGGAGGCTCTGTACATGCCCCTTCACAAAATCTCATAGAATAACAGTTCCTTTCAGGGGGTTAGGCCAGGCAGTAGTCTGTTTTGCATGATAAACTTTATTATTTGGGGACCATGAGAATCATAAACACCTTGTCCTTTGTTAAAACTTTTTATTTCACATTGGGGTGTAGCCGATTAACAATGCTGTGATAGTTTCGGGTGACCGGCAAAGGGACTCAGCCATGCATACACGTGTATCCATTCTCCCCCGAACTCCCCTCCCATCCAGGCTGCCACATGACTTTGAGCAGAGCTCCTGTACTACGTACTATACAGGAGGTCCTTGCGGGTTATCCATTTTAAATACAGCAGTGTACACGCGTCCATCCCAAACTCCCTAACTATTCCTCCCACCTCCATCCTTCCTCCTGGCAACCATAATTTCATTTTCTAAGTCCATGAGTTTCTTTCTGTTTCGTAAGTAAGTTGGTTTGTGCCGTTTCTTTTTAGACTCCACATATGAGGGATGCCTCGTGATATTTCTCCTTCTCTGTCTGACTCACTTCACTCAGTATGACAGTCTCTAGATCCATCCATGTTGCTGCGGAGGGCATGGTTTCATTCTTGTTAATAGCTGAGTGTATATGTGCCGCATCTTCTTTACCCATCCCTCTGTCAGCGGACATTCAGGTTGCGTCCGTGCCTTGGCTGCTGTACACAGTGCTGCAATGAACACTGGGGCGCTTGCATCCTTTTAGATCATGTTTTTCTCAGGATATTTGCCCAGGAGTGAGATTGTAGTATATGGTAGCTCATTTTCTTAACTGTTATTGAGGCATAATTGATTTACAATGCTGTGCCAATCTCTGTCATATAGCAATGACTATTATACACATATAGACATTCTTTTTTATATACTTTCTCATTATGATATATCACAAGATATTAAATATAGTTACTTGTGCTATACAGTAGAATCTTGTTGTTTATCCATCCTATATATAATAGTTACACCTGCTCACCCCAAATTACCTGTCCCTCGGTCCAGCTTTTCCTTTCTTGATCCAGTTACCAGGAAGCTCAAGGCTAAAGTTTCAGTTCAACTTGATTAGGCAGGATCCTATACACTACATTTTCACAGTAATGTTACCAAAAGTGGGGTCTGGCTGCTCACTGCTGTAGAGCTAATATCTGAGAGGCAAGGTTGGTAGAAAGAAAAGTTTGCTTTATTCTGGAGACTGGCAACTGGAGTGGGTTGGAGGCGGGGAGAGATGCGGATCCAAAGGCTGACTCCACCACTGACAATCAGTGGGCATGGGCTGCTAAAGGGTAGTCTCAGGGGTGTATAGGCAGAGGGAGGGGGCTATAAGCAGAAACAGCACAGTCAGCTCTGACAGTCATCTCGAAATTTGTCATCAGTGGTCTGACCAGTGTCATCTTTTTTGTTTTAATCTTTAGTTCCAGGGTCAGTCCAGGGTCTAATTTGAAGCCAAATTGCAACAGCTTATGCAGTTAACTCCTTCCACCTGGTGGGCGCTTCAGTATCTACAAGACAGCTCAATGGATATGGTTCAGAGTATTATTATCTATAGCCCTTAAGGGGAAACAAAATGTTCTTGACTTTGTTTAATGACAAAACTATTATTATGTAGTCTTGTTTGACCATTTTCCTTCACTTCTACATGTTCTTATTTCTCCAATTAAAGCTCTTTTGTGACTAAAGCTTTACTATAGACAAAAGTCTATAGTAAAGGCTGAGGCCATGGGGGGAAGGAAAGTAGGGTCCTGCTCTGTTTCAGTAATAATAATCTTTAAATGCTGTTGGTCCCATTTATGATGCAAATACTATTTCCCCAGCTCAGAGGTTGAAGTGACAGAAGCAGTAAGTGTCAGGGCAAACTCCAGGGCTCATGTTGGATTACAACATAAATCCATGCCGGGGTCTCCAGAGGCAGCCTGTTTACCAGGGCATGGTCTAGCACAGAGGTTGGAAAACTTTCTCGGTACAGGACCAGGTAGTAAATATTTCAGGCTTTGGGAACCATATGTCTCTGTCACAAATACTCAGTTGTGTCCCTGTAGCATGAAAGTGCCCAGAGACATTTCCGTGAATGAGTGCAGATGTGTTCCAACATAACTTTATTTATGGACACTAACATTTGAATTTCGTATCATTTTCATGTGTCATAGAATATGAGTATTCTTTTGATTTTTTCATATGATCCCCTAAAAGATGCAAAAATCATTCTTTGCTTGTGGTCCACACAAAAATAGGCAGTAGACTGGATTTGGTTCATGGGTGATAGTTTGCTGATCCCTGATATAAAAAAAAAATATATATATATATATATATATATATATATATACATATATATATATGTGGAATAAGAAAGAAGGGGATCCATGATTTTGGAGATTATGTTTCCTTGGAGATTATGTATGGGTGTGTGGATTACAAAAGATGATTAATATATAATTGCTTTGTGCTAAGTCACTTCAGTCGTGTCTGACTCTTTTCAATCCCATGGACTGTAGCCCTTTAGGCTCCTGTTCATGGGATTCTCCAGGCAAGAATACTGGAAGGGGTTGCAACTTCCTCCTGCAGGGGATCTTCCTGACCCAGGGATTGAACCCGTGTCTCTTATGTCTCCTGCATTGGCAGGCAGGTTCTTTATCTCTAGTGTCACCTGAGCTCACCAGAATCACAAGTTAACTTATTTTCTCCATAAAACAAGTGACTTTACAAGCATACGATCACAAGCAAGACTGAGGTCAACCTCATGTAGTAAGGTAGAGTACGGGTCTTCACACAGACCGCCTTTTATGGTGGTGTCCAGCAAATTTATTTTTCCTATTATTTTTGTCATCCCAGACACACAAAGGGGTCCTTCGATTTCAACAATGGTTATTACTGATAACACATTTTTAACTTGATTGAATTTGGCCAGTTGGTGAGAAGTCAAAGAGAGAAAGCTCTCCCCAGCCTTATTTACTGTCACGTTTCCATTAGAAAATGCACATCACCATCAGCATTCACCATCGACAAAACCATCGCTACCATCACCTCTGCAAGACGTCACACCCACCACCAACACCACCTCATCCACCACCACTGTCTCTCTGCCCCACCACCATCCCCACCATTATCATCACTGCAGCCTCTACCACCATTACCCATCGTCACCTTGACAACCACCATCATCATCTTCAAACCATCTCCACCCTGTCCGTAATCACTGCCACCATGGCCAGCTCCACATTGTATCTTCCACTCAAGATTCAGAGAGAAATGTGACTCTGGAGACCTTTGTCAAGTGTACAAAATTCTCTTTGCCCTTCCTTGCCTTCATTTATATCCAAGCCTAAAAGCGTATATTCCATTGACTAATTCCATTTTCATTTGTCATTCTAAGGAGAGTCCAAATGTGAATTTTTTAAAAAATATCTCCTGACTCCTTATCCATAATAAAGAAAAAGTTGCAGATATAAATATCAAGTGATTTTGAAATGGTCAAGTAAATTATGAAATAGCCTAGTGATGGTCTGCTGCTGCTGCTGCTGCTAAGTCACAGTCGTGTCCGACTCTGTGCGACCCCAGAGACAGCAGCCCACCAGGCTCCCCTGTCCCTGGGATTCTCAAGGCAAGAACACTGGAGTGGGTTGCCATTTCCTTCTCCAATGCATGAAACTGAAAAGTGGAAGTGAAGTTGCTTAGACCTGTCCAACTCTTAGCGACCCCATGGACTGCAGCCTACCAGGCTCCTCCATCCATGGGATTTTCCAGGCAAAAGTACTGGAGTGGGGTGCCATTGCCTTCTCCAGTGATGGTCTAGATACAATTATTAAAAATATTTTCTTAGAATTTTTAATATTTAAAATTAATGATATATAGTACTAATTAAAATCTATACAATACATAGATGATAGTTCCAATTATGAGGAAAAATACAGAAAAAAAACAAGACTGGAATAAAACATACATCATAATGCTCATGACAGTTTCAACTAGGTGATTAATTTATGATAGATTTTAATATTTTTATACTTGTCTGCATTTTCTAATTTTTCTCTAATGAGAAAATATTTTGCCTATAATTTTGAAAATATTTTAAGGAAAGCATAAATAATCATCTTTCACATTTCAAAGCACAATAAAAAAAAAAAATCACCTCATCTGAGAAGTCTTTCCTGGCTCTGTTTGGAATTAATTCCACTTCTGTCATCTTTAGGTCACCAAGAAGATTGTTCGTACCTCTCTTTATCAGACATACTTTACATGCTAACATATACTGTTGATATTTTTATACCTGCCTATATCCATTCAGGTGAATTCAGACTAACCACATACTGGGAACTTCGTTCCCTTCTTTCCTCTCTCTTCCTCCTTTTCTCCCTTCCTTCTCTTCTCCCTCCTCCATCCATTCTCTTTTCCTCTCACAATATTTACTGAGCCTCTATTATAAGCCAAGAATTATTCTGGGCTTGACAGAGGAGAATGAAAAAGTTGGCTTAAAACTCAACATTCAAAAAAACAAAACAAACAAAAAAAAAAACTCAACATTCAGAAAACTAAGATCATGGCATCTGGTCTCATCACTTTGATAAATAGATGGGGAAACAATGGAAACAGTGACAGACTTTATTTTGGGGGGCTCCAAAATCACTGCAGATGGTGACTGCAGCCATGAAATTAAAAGATGCTTACTCCTTGGAAGAAAAGCTATGACCAAACTAGACAGCATATTAAAAACCAGAGACATTACTTTGCCAACAAAGGTCCATCTAATCAAAGCTATGATTTTTCCAGTAGTCATGTATGGATGTGAGAGTTGGACCATAAAGAAAGCTGAGTGCCAAAGAATTGATGCTTTTGAACTGTGGTGTTGGAGAAGACTCTTGAGAGTCCCTTGGATTGCAAGGAGATCCAACCAGTACCCACTAAAGGAAATCAGTCCTAAATATTCATTGGAAGGACTGATTTTGAAGCTGAAACTCCAATACTTTGGCCACCTGATGCAAAGAACTGACTCATTTGAAAAGACCCTGATGCTGGGAAAGATTAAAGGAAGGAGGAGAAGGGGACGACAGAGGAGGAGATGGTTGGATGGCATCACAGACTCAGTGGACATGAGTTTGAGTAAACTCTGGGAGTTGGACAGGGAAGCCTGGCATGCTGCAGTCCATTGGGTCACAAAGAGTTGGACATGACTGAGCGACTGAACTGAACTGAACTATTCCGGGCATTTGGGAAGTACTGGTGAGCCAGACGGACAAATATTATCCCCTCACAGAGCATATTGAACTCTCTACTACACTGTCTGGTAGGGATACAGGAGATAAACAAATACAACAGAATAAAATGCCACTATTGCTGAGCAGTTTGCTTTTCCCTGTAATCCTCTCTCTTTCCCCAACACACACATACCGTGGGCATCACACAGACCCCAGCTGAAAGGGTGGCTACTGATGAGGCCTGAGCCCCACTCCTTGCCACGGAGCTTAGGTTTCACGGCTCCAAAGGGACACCCATGAGAACACCTGATCCCTTTTCCCTCAGCAGCTCCCCGGGGAGCAGGGATGCAGGACTGAGGCATGAGCACCTGTTCACCAGCAACTGGGCCAGATTCCCACCTCTGAGTCCAGACAGGCCACTTCCCTGCCAGAGGACAGCCTGGGGCCAGCTCTTCCCAAGCCTATTAACAAGGTGTTATCAGCCAGCCCTCTGGGGCAGCCCTTTGACTCCTTTGAGAACCAGGGGAGTTCTCCAGCCCGCTTGGAGGGAAACTTAACAGGATGTGTCTTTGGTCCACAGCAAATTCACCTACAACCTTTCCTGCTCGCAGCAAAAACAAAACAAAACAAAACTTGTATAAGAAATGTTCTTGGATAAGAAACATGAGAATAGAGAAGACCACTCTCACCCAACTGAACCATCAGGTCTAAACCTTAAAACTTCAAAAGCCATCAACATTTAATTTAATTTTACGATTTATATGTATCCCACCTCCCCCACCCTGAAAAGACTAGAGAAACCTAGTTTTTTCAGACTAGGCAAAAATGTACCTGGAACAGCCAAATAGATACAAGTAAAGAATTTAGGAAAATTGGGAAATATTTCAGGAGAAAGATCTTCTGCTGGGATGGAGTGAGTGCCCAAGATGAGAGTCTTTTCTGGAAGTCACATATGGTCTTGAGTTTCCTCAGGATTGGATAAACAGGGTTATTTACCTGAGTCTCTACATCTATAACATAAAACAAACCATTTCCTCCAGAGTAGTCTTGTTCTTTCTGAAAAAAGAACCTAGAAATTGCTTCTGAGGCTCTTCAACAGTGCCCCCCCTCAAAAAAAATCAGCCAGTAGTGACCACAGCCTCATTTTTAGGGTGTGGTTTTTCACATGACCCCTGAGAGAGGGCTGATGCTTGGTGTCAGTGCTGGTATGGAGGACTGATGGTCAAATCAACTCAAAGCAAATTCCTACAGAGTCATGACTCTTAGATGGGCTGACCTAGGATAGCAGTGAATTCCAGAGCTCCTGGAGAAATGTCTGGGTAATGATTCTCCCAGCTTTATTATGAATGGGAATAAGGGGCAGAGAAATGAAGGATGGACTCCTTACAAATTCTGGACATCTCTTCAAGGTAATGAGCAGAAGTACTGCCTAGTATACTTCTGAAACAGGCAGGAAGGAGCAGGGCACAACTTCTAGAAGAATGATATAGCCCTTAAGAATAGGACACAAACTGGTTGGAACAAACTAGGTCCAAGATGGCAGAAGATTCAACTTCCAGTGGACCTTGAATCTCATTAAGTGCTCACTATAATGCATCTATTTCTGCTTTATTGACTATGCCAAAGCCTTTGACTGTGTGGATCACAATAAACTGTGGACAATTCTTCAAGAGATGGGAATACCAGACCACCTGACCTGCCTCTTGAGAAACCTGTATGCAGGTCAGGAAGCAACAGTTAGAACTGGACATGGAACAACAGACTGGTTCCAAATAGGAAAAGGAGTACGTCAAGGCTGTATATTGTCACCCTGCTTATTTAACTTCTATGCAGAGTACATCATGAGAAACGCTGGGCTGGAAGAAGCACAAGCTGGAATCAAGATTGCCGGGAGAAATATCAATCACTTCAGATATGCAGATGACACCACCCTTATGGCAGAAAGTGAATAGGAACTAAAAAGCCTCTTGATGAAAGTGAAAGAGGAGAGTGAAAAAGTTGGCTTAAAGTTCAACATTCAGAAAACTAAGATCATGGCATCCGGTCCCATCACTTCATGGCAAATAGATGGGGAAACAGTGGAAACAGTGTTAGACTTTATTTTTCTGGGCTCCAAAATCACTGCAGATGCTGAATGCAGCCATGAAATTAAAAGACGCTTACTCCTTGGAAGGAAAGTTATGACCACCCTAGACAGCATATTCAAAAGCAGAGACATTACTTTGCCAACAAATGTCCGTCTAGTCAAGGCTATGATTTTTCCAGTGGTCATGTATGGATGTGAGAGTTGGACTGTGAAGAAAGCTGAGTGCTGAAGAATTGATGCTTTTGAACTGTGGTGTTGGAGAAGACTCTTGAGAGTCCCTTGGACTGCAAGGAGATCCATCCAGTCCATCCTAAAGGAGATCAGTCCTGGGTGTTCGTTGGAAGGACTGATGCTAAAGCTGAAACTCCAATACTTTGGCCACCTCATGCGAAGAGTTAACTCATTGGAGAAGACTCTGATGCTGGGAGGGATTGGGGGCAGGAGGAGAAGGGGACGACAGAGGATGAGATGGCTGGATGGCATCACTGACTCAATGAACGTAAGTCTGAGTGAACTCTGGGAGTTGGTGATGGACAGGAAGGCCTGACATGCTGCGATTCATGGGGTCGCGAAGAGTCGGACACGACTGAGCAACTGAACTGAATTGATAATACATTAGCTAAATGACACACCAGAAGGTGCCATGTCAGCTCCAAGGCTACCTATAAAAGGTCAAATGAAAGTGAAAATCACTCAGTCATGTCTGACTCTTTGCGACCGCATGGACTGTACACTCATGGAATTCTCCAGGCCAGAATACTGGAGTGGGTAGCCGTTTCCTTCACCAGGGTATCTTCTCAAACCAGGGATCAAACCCAAGTCTCCCACATTGCAGGTGGATTCTTTACAAGCTGAGCCACCAGAGAAGCCCATAAAAGGCCAAAGGTGGCCCAATTCCTGGATATCTCTGCCCCTTCTCCAAAATACTTGGAATAATCCTCCCACTCATTAGACTATGAAATTACTCAGCCCATAAACTCTAACTACTCAAAATTTCAGGGCATTCTGTCTATGGAATGTGACTGTCTCTAAATAAATGTGCTTTTTACCTATCACTTTTCTCTTACTGAATTCTTTCCGTGATGAGACATAAGGAGCCTGAGCTTCATTGAGTCCTGAGACCTGTGATTTCAATTAAAATACGGTGAGCTTCAGTCCGCATCTGAGTTGTGTGGTTTCACTCCCATCAAATGGCAGCAATACCAGTGGAGTCTGTGTCATGTAGGCTCAGTAAGGACTTTTTCTTGGGTACTGGGGACATCCGAGAGCAGATGCCAGGACTGTAGCTTTTTGTAGGCGTGTAATGTGAGGACTGGATTTCCCCAGCGACTCAGAGTTAACCTGCCTGCCAATGCAAGAGAGGTGGGTTCGATCTGTGGGTTGGGAAGATCCCTTGGAGAAGGAAATGTCAACCTACTCCAGTACTCCTGCCTGGGAAATACCATGGAGAGAGGAGCCTGCTGGGCCATTGGGTCACAAATGAGTTGGACATGACTTAACAACTAAACGAAAGCAGCAATGTGAAGACTTGTTCTCAGGCAGAGACCCTAGAGCAAGTCTCCCTGAACTCAGGTCCCAGACAGCCACTTACCAGCTTGGGTAAATCACTTAAGTCTCTTAGCTGAGTTTTGTCATCTGTCAAACTGGGGTAATGGAATCTTCCTCGTGCCATTGTATGTTTCAGTGAACTCCTACATATTAGAAGAGTCTGGAATACATTGTGAATTCTTAATGTGCTTATATGCATATCTGTGGGCATGTGTTTGGGTCGTGAGAACAAATGAGGGGCTATTTTGAAAGATACTTGAAGAACTTTTTATTCCAATGGAGGGTAGGCAAAATTAACCTTCAGGAGAGGATTGGTTTTATGTTTGAGAAATTACTTTAATAGCTTTGTTGGTTATAAAGGCTGAAATCCTAGTTTTAAGGGATTGATTTGAGACAATAAGGAGATACAATTCTCTGTATAAGAATATTATTAGCTCTCCCCATTCCTTCCTTCCTTCCTTTTCTCCTTCTATCCTTCTTTTCTACTACATATAAGCGTATAAGTACTGTCAACTGAAAAAAATGCACCACCTAAAACTTGAGAATTATGTTTTATTTGGTGAACTTTCTGAGGACTTAAGCCCAGGAGTTAGCCTCTCAGATAGCTCTAAGGGATTGTTCTGAAGACGTAAGGGTGGAGAAAGGATAGAGTTTTTTTGCCACAAAAACCAGGTAATTGGAACATTAAAAGATTATCATTAGTTAAAGTAAAAACAGACATCTCAAGTTAATGACTTGAGCACTCTTCTATGTATGGGAAGATGTGAGAGTCTGGGCTCATTGAAATCATTCCTTTGATGATTAATTATCTAAGTCCAGTATGTTGCTTTTAATCATCCTGAATTCCCTCAACTGGTACAGTCAGTTGGCTTGATGGCCTTAATATCCTTTTTTTATTGATATAGCAGGTGACATTGTTTGTCCATAGTGTGAAATGAATTGATGTTTTATTTCCTCTAAGAGTGAAGAATTGATCGGGGATAGTTTCTAGTAACTCCCTGGGCCATGACAGAGGAGGAAGTCCCTGATAGGAGCACGAGATGGGCACCAGGCCCATGCAGGTGGCCAGGGCTAAGAAGAGGCATTTCAGAGGACACCACGCTGGGGATGGTCAGCTTACTCTGTGAGGTGTGTCTGATATACTGTGTGAGATCCAACTCCAGGGCTTCCCAGGTGGCTCAGATGGTAAAGAATCTGCTTGCCAACACAGTAGACGTGGGTTCAACCCCTGGGTGGGGAAGATCCGCTGAAGAAGGAAACAGCAACCCACTTCAGCATTCTTGCCTGAGAAATCCACTGGGCAGAGTCTGCAGGACACAGTCCATAAGGTCACAGAGTCAGACACGACTGAGCAAGTGAGCATGCACAGAGGTATCCAGCTTTGAGTGGTCCTTCCTTGGGTTGCAGTCCTCTTGGTACCTCCTTAGTATTTCCATAAAAATGGTTAGCCATTAGCGATTGGCCTTTCAATGGCATTGCCTTAGAAAATGAGTCAAGGATATTGTCTGCCTTGCAGATGAGCAGTGGGGAAACAGGTAAAAGTTTATGGGAAGGTGGTGAGGAATGAACAGTCAGAGAAGAAAGAGCATGAGGCAGTGGCTCTCCTAGTGATTGGCCAGTTGAGGCAGAAAGTTCTAGGGTAAGAGGAGCACTAGTTTCTGCAAAAGCATTCTTGATATGACAAGGTTGGGGACCCTGAGAACACTTCAAGTGATGTTAGAGAACACACAATTCCTGGAATGTAGCATATGATACACTCAAGCTGTGTTGGCTGAGTTGATTTGTGCTGAATTGAAAGAAATGGGACATGTCACTTTATCTTTAAACAAACATATCCATTCATTTGTCGGTCTCATTTGAAGACATCCACAGGTACTTAGGAAAGAAAAAAAAAAAGTTCTTCCTGTGCCAGGAAGAAGTGCCCCACACAACAATAGTTGAATGCATGCAGCTGTGATTTGAGTGTGCTGGGGTGCTGGGAGATGCAGGGAACTGGAAGGACCAAGTCTCCAGGGAATGAATGGCACTGGCTGTTGTTAAGAAGCTCAGAGATGGAAGAGGTAACTTGGACTCATGGACCATCTGACAGCAATTTTAAAGATAAGATGTTTTGCAGTGTGACTTCTCCAGGAGCCCTGGGAGGGCAATTTTCTTAAAGCCCTCCTTTGGTTTCCTCACACCAAGCTGGGAGTACAGCGAAGATCTTGTCCAGGCTGAGTTTTTAAGAAGAAGATGCTGACACAGATTTTTGAAACTTGGATGCTTATAGAAGGACGCTTACCTGAAGAGGAAGGAGGAGGAGACAGATGAGCAGACAGAAGGGCTGCACCAAGATGGGGGCCCAGCAAAGCCACAGCCAGCCCAGCTCTGGAAGGAACTCTGCTCCTGCAGGGCCAGAGGGCCCCTATCCGATGGCCAGGCCCAGGTACCCCCACCAATCTCAGCCACCAGCTCGTGGCTCCCTCTGGAAACGGTGCAGGTCTGAGAGCTGGAGGCTGCCTTCCAGCCACTTCCTTGCCAGGCCATCTGGGCAGCCCATCTTCACATCTCCTTCAGGCCTTTACATACATTATGTTATTCACCTGCCACCACAATTCTTGGAGAGCAGTAACATCATCCTTAATTTACCTACAAGAAAATTGAGTCCTAAGGTCAGTAAATTGCCCAGGGTCACACAGCTGCTACTGCTGCTGCTAAGTCGCTTCAGTCGTGTCCAACTCTGTGCGACCCCAGAGACAGCAGCCCACCAGGCTCCCCCGTCCCTGGGATTCTCCAGGCAAGAACATTGGAATGGGTTGCCATTTCCTTCTCCAATGCATGAAAGTGAAAAGGGAAAGTGAAGTTGTTCAGTCGTGTCCGACTCTTCATGACCCCAAGGACTGCAGCCTACCAGGCTCCTCCGTCCATGGGATTCTCCAGGCAAAGGTACTGGAGTGGGGTGCCATTGCCTTCTCCAGGGTCACACAGACTAGGCGGCAAAACCAAGGTTTGACTCTTGGTCTGTCTCCAAAGTCTGCCCTTAAACTGAGGCTCCAGGACACCCCGGTTCCACATTTACAGAGCAGCTCTTGACACACAAAACACCAGTCTTATTCACCTAGTTCTTATGAACAACCTGCTTCAGTTCCCTTCACAGGAGCATCTGGTTCCCACAAGAAGCATCACCCCTTTAAAAAAGGCCTCCCTTTTGCCTCCATGGAGGGCAGTGTGAGAGCATCACCTTTCATGGGGATAAAATAGGCAGAAAGCCTCAGAAAGCAATCTCCTAAATGGCCCAACATCACCCTCAGATAAACCAAAAACATTGGCCTCATGACACTTCATCTCCAGGGATCAGAAAAGGGTTGGAAGTTCCCTTTCATTCCCCAAAGGAGAAGATGCTTGTACCCGAGGGTCAGAGTCCCCTGAAGGTCTGAGGAAGCCCAAGTTCCTCCTTCTTGAGGGCACACAGGTGGCTTTGTCCTCAAGACTTTGTCAACTCAGGGGGATCTGGGCCCGAGGGACTCTACCACGCTTCAGATCAGGTGAATAGGGATCCATGCATTCTGATCAAATTCAGGTTCATCGCCTCATCAGTCTGTAGGGTCGTGCCCAGGGCCACCTCTGTGCCATGCTGGGAGCCAAAGTGAATAAAGAAATTAAATATTCCTCTTGGTATCGCCCCCATGTAGAATAATTGTGTATTTATTCGCGACGTTGGCTTCTCCGGGCACCTGTCTCTAGCAGCCTTATCGCGCTGTGAGAACCACCCTGTCCAGCTGTCACGCACACAGCCTGCGGCGTCTCCGTATGGAAATAAGGCGGGCGGCACCTGATTGGGGGAGAATTTTTAATCTCGACAATTTGTGTCTAATTTTGGGGGTGCCCAGGCTGTCAGCGCCAGCCACCCATTCGTCTTCGAGGTCGACGCAGGTGGCAGCTGCCACAGCCTCAACACATCTTTTTTGCATTATTATTATTTTTTCCGGAGGAAAGGGGAAGGAGGGGGTCAGGGAGGGAGGGGGAGAAAGAGTAAAATGAAAAACGCCGTGCTGCTATTTCAGTCGCATTTTCGAATCCTGTTTTAGCGCAAGAATTTAATTATACATATTTTCATCATTTCTTGTATTCTGACATATTAATTAAGGATGCTCTAATTCAGTTTCCGTAGCACCATTGGCTCAGCCTGTAAAAACATTTTCCCATTTTTGTACAAATAATAAGTCAAAAGGTAAAGGTAGCAACACTCTCCGTTGCGTGCACCCCCTCCCTCCGTCACCCTCCTCTCTGTCACTGAGAAATGAGCTCATTGCTATTTTATCAATAGAGGGATGGAAGCTGGCCTCAGTTCCCATAATGCATGAGTCTATGAT
The DNA here is from genome assembly GCF_029378745.1 of Bos indicus. NCBI lineage: Eukaryota > Metazoa > Chordata > Mammalia > Artiodactyla > Bovidae > Bos > Bos indicus. Next base: position 62,781,609 of record NC_091780.1, on the reverse strand, counting down.
GCTCAGCAAACTGACCTCCCAAAGCTGCCTCCTCACAGAAGTGGCTGAGGGTCCATCCCTGGGGTGGATGTAGGAAGTAAGGACACAAGGGCCTGGAGTCCTCTGGGGACCATCTGAAGAACAGGCTGGCCGGGGTGACCCCAGATGATGGATATATTTTGCACTCTGGAATGGACCCAAGCCTTTTCTCACCCTTTATCTCTAAACCCTGAACCATTCCGGGTGCCAGGTCAGTATTGTTATTCCCACTCTATTCAAAGGTGCCTTGAAGGAACAACCAAGTGAGTTCTCAGAATGACACCCCTGAGACCTGGCCCTGGGGAAGTGGGGCCACAGAAGGCACACTGGACAAGAAAGATATAAACTGGGACCTGGGAGACAAGGCGGATCCACTGGGTGCAATGAAGGGAGTTCAGACAGAGACTAAATGGCTTGAGTTGGGGAAGAACAGACACTGCCCATAGGCTGGATGGAAGTTGAAAGGCACACGGGGGAGATGAGCGTGGGATGTGTATGAGAAGGAAAACACTACAAGGCCCCGCAAGAATGCTGGTCTTTCCCAAAGAGCACGGCCAGGGCACCTGGATGCCTCAGGTAGGTGGGACATGGTCAAACAGCACCTGGACGCTTCAGTCACAGGGGAAACGGTCAAACAGGTGCTTCACAAAGGTCATTCTGCTGCTTTTCAAAATCATGTCTACAGGACAGACATCATTGTAAGCCATCAGCCCCAGCAATGTATTTACATTTCTTGGTGTGTATCGACATATGTGAGTTTTTTTTTTTTTTTTTTCCAGATCCTGTGTCCTGCCTGTCTACTTAAGAGATTTGCTCACAGTAAAGACATTGGGAAGCCTCAGACCAAAACTGAAATTTGTTTGTAATCTACAGGAGGGCCCCAGAGATAGAGGCAAGGAGTCAGAAGTGAAAGCATCATCCGGAGGGGAAGGAGAGAGATGAAATGAGAAGCAGAGCCAAGAGACCAAACCTGGGCAGCAAGGGAGCAGACCCAGAACCCCCTAGACTTGACATGGACACCAGTGGAGATTTATCCCCACTCTTGGGCTCCCACAGCGCATCAGTGGGTCTGAAGGCCAGAGGTATGAGGTGGGGTGAGAGTGGGGAGGGGGAATCAAGGCAGCAAAACCCCAGATGCCCCGACTTGGGAGAGAGGCAGTTGTTGGCTGCCTTTGGTTTGAACACAAACCTAAGAGAGAGACAACCCTGAAAGCAGGTCGCCGTGCCCCTTGGCCACTGGCAAGGCAGTTCTGAATTATTCCCTCACTGGGAAATCTGCAGTCATCTCCACTCTTTCAGACTTCCCTAATATACTTTGATTCAAAGCCGAAATGAGGTTTAAGCTGCTGATAGCATGCCCTGAACCTCTCTGGGAAAGCAGCACTGTGTGTGCTGATGCCGGAACGCGGGGAGAGGATTAGCAGGTCTCGGTTCAGTTCTACTGCGGCAGCGCCGTGTTACTATTAAGAGGGACGGATTAATATCAAGTTTCGGGGATCTGGTTGCTTGCTGATACTGCTTAATTATCCAGATAACTGATCGGTATCCAAGCCTGAGTGGCAGAATACATCTCAGAGCCATCATCTTTTTTTTTTTTTTCCCCTTTCTCTCGCCCTTTCTTTTTTTTTTTTTTTTTTTAGAAAAAAAAATTATTCATTTAAGTATGGCTGAGATACAGTTTTGAAGCTCTCATTAAACTTTAAGCACTAACACCAGCCTTTGGCTGTGTCTTGTTTAGCTTGACATGTTACAGGGGAGAAGGGGGCTTCGCTAGTGGGCTGAGTGGTAAAGAGTCCACCTGCCAATGCAGGAGACTCAGATTTGGTACCTGGGTCAGGAAGATTCCCCTGGAGAAGGAAATGGCACCCCACTTCAGTATTCTTGCCTGGAGAATCCCACTGAAGAGGAGCCTGGAGAGGCCACAGTCCACGGGGCAGCAAAAGAGTCTGACAAGACTGAGTGACTAAACAAGAAGGAGGGAAGAAGGGGTGAGGTTTCCAGTGACCCAAGGCGGCCAGGGGTCTCTTTCTCTTGCCGTAGCCATTGACTCCAGATTCTTCTTCTGCATTCGGAAAGTCCCTGTCTCTGAGACCCTGACCTTTGTCCCACTGTAAGGTACGGGGTGGCCCTTCTCCCCAGGCTCCCATCTCAGACTGGGAGCATCTGCTGGCCTGGCCCGGGTGAAGACTGGGGTGGCCAGGGCAGACTCCTGGGCGGGGGAGCCCGCCCCAGCGGCTCCGAGCCTTCTGTCTTGCCTGGTAATTTTATCCCGTGAAGACTCTTTTTTTTACCTCTTCTCTCTTGCTCTCTCTGTCTTGCTGACCCTGCACCACTTGCGTTCGTTGTATGACTGCTGTCGCCCTGATTAGTGCTGTCTGGCTCTGGGGACACCCACCTGAGGCTGGGATTAAGGATCAAAGCAGCCAAATGGGGCTGCGGAGCAGTGCCTTCCTGGCCTGTAAACACCACTTAGGTCTCCGTCTTCGACCCATCTGCTGCCCGGTCGTGTCGGATTCGCTGTCTCTTAATTAGGCACTAACTGTTGGAGGAGGGCATGGCAACCCACTCCAGTATTCTTGCCTGGAGAAGCCCATGGACAGAGGAGCCTGGTGGGCTCCTGTCCATGGGATCACAAAGAGTTGGACACAACTGAAACGACTTAGCAGGTGTGTTCATCAGGCACCCTGCTAGCTAAGCACCCACTGCCAGGTCCCCCTGCCTTCGAGAGAAGTCCCCGCCCCCTCTGCACTGGAGGCGCCTGATCTTCTCTGGCTGAGATGGCTGTCACCTCCCTTTGGATATCTGGCAGCTCCAACCAACTTCCAGCACCCAACAAGGCAGGAGGCTTCTCACTCCTGGGCTTTCCCAGAAGCTAAGACCTTTGCCTGGAAGGTCCATCCTCTTTTAGTGGGCAGTGCTTACTCATGCTTCAAAGGCAGCCTGTGTTCTCAGCCTCAGGCTCACCTCATGGTATTCAAGACTTCCGGTGCCTGGGCTGCACCCTGGAAGGTCTCAGTTCAGATGGTCTGGCCCTGGAATCTGGGCATCTTCTTCCCACCATGCTTCCCAGGTGTCTCAAAGGAGGGGTCACCCTCTCTCCCTGGTCAGACTGAGCTCCTCTGGGGGTCCCTGGCAGAGCCCTGCCCACACCCAGAAAGATCTAAACAATCATCATAGCTGATGCTGTGGGTTGAGGCCAGAGCCCTGTGTGAATTGCACCCTTTCTCCTCGGCCACGACTTTGCGCAAGTGTCTCCCTGTTTACAAGGAGGAAAGCGAGACTCAGAGAGGTGGGGTGAGAAAGCCATTGTCTCTCAGGAGTGTGCCCCTCTCTGGTTCTTGTGATTCTCATGGGCAGGGATTGCGCTGGAAATTTCTTTTTATCCCTGTCCTGGCTTGAATTGTGGCCTCCAAAACCTGTGTCTAACCAGAACCTCAGAATGTGTCTTCATTTGGAAGGTCTTGGCAGATATAATTAAGGTGAACTCTAAGTTGGGTTAGAAGGGCCCTAAATCCAATCACAAGTCAAAAAAAGAAGACACAACAGACACAGAAACCCACAGAGGGCAAGGCCATGTGATGATGAGTGGAGAAAAGGATGAGAGGGATGCATCTAGAAGCCAAGGACTGCCAAGGAAGTCGGAGGCTGGGAGAGCGACATGGAAGGGATTCTCTATCAGAACCTCCAGAAGGATCTACTTCCTGTCAACACCCTGGTTTTAGACTTCCAGCCTCCAGAAGAATGAGCACACACATTATTATTGTTTGAAGCCATCCAATTGTGATGATTGGCTGTGGCAGCCCTGGCAAATGAATGCCATACTACAGCACATAGTGGGGTGGTCCCTGAGAGAGGGTCAGCAGGGCCCTGAGCGAGGAACCAATGCCTACACGGTGCTGCTCAGCTCCAGACCCACGGCCCCAGGTCTGGAGGCCCTCCCACAGAACATGTCACATCTCCCATGAGAATAAGAGGGTAAGGTCAGGATGGAGGCTGAATGCCACATTCAACTTTTCTTAGCTCAGGCCAGCCTATGTTCCCTCATCTCTCCATGAGATCATTGATTTCAGGTTGCCTCACTGCATCTTCCCTGGAGAAGGAAATAGCAAACCACTCCAGTATCTTTGCCTGGAAAATCCCATGGACAGAGGAACCTGGTGGGCTGCAGTCCATGGGGTCACAAAGAGTTGGGCATGACTGAGCCACTAACACGCACACTGCATCTTAGAGTTTTGTTGATGCACCCTGTTCCGGCTACAGGGTTTGGGGACAATGTAGGGATAAGCTAGGTCCCCTGCTCCCTTTTCTGCAAAATCAACTTCACTGTGTCTGGTTCACACATTAAATTTTTCTATATACTATTATTTGGGGGAAAAAAAGATGGAAGGTTTGCCTTCCATTGCTCAAAATAAATGATCAAGATGCCTTCCAGGGAGGCCTGGCATTCCATGAACTGGGAACAGGGAGAAAGACCCTCAGAACCTGAACTGATTGTCCAGGTGCCCTCTGGGCGCTCTGCTTGTCCTTCCCAGGGCAGATCAAAGGGCAAAAAGAGTTAAGACGCCCCCTCCATGGAGAAACTCTTACAACGGCCCCCTTCGCTCCATGCTGGGCTGGTCTATTTAATACCAGCTTCTGGGGAGAAGAGTCTACTTGAACAAGGAGGGAGAGTTGGGCTCCTGCCTCTGTGTGTTGGCCCTATAAGATGCCTCGGTCTCCACAGCAGCTTGGTTTGGAGGCAAGAAGCCATGATCTTTCTGGGTTCTTCTTCTGGGCCATCTGTCCCTGGCCTGTCCTAGGGATGCAGAGAAAGGGATGCACAGCTCTTACCTGAGCCACACTTATCCAAGTTTGCTCCCAGGGATGTTTTATTCCTGCAGTGTCTTGGAGGCTGAAGCCAAAACAAGTCAAAAGAAACAGGTATTTTGAGTGCTTAATCCTTAGTTACTTAGAGAGGAATTCTCAGATCATAGGCCCGTGGCTTCTGGTTGGCCAACCAGTTCCCACATGTCCCCTGTGATAGGCCAGTGGAAACCCCTGCTTCAAAGTCGTCAGTGGGCTCCCAGCCCTGAGGATAGCAATCCCAGCCCTCAGCCCAGCCTCCCCCTCCTCTGCCCTCAGCAAGGTCTCCGCTTTCCCTCCCACTGTGTGCTCAGCCTCAATGCCTATCCTTTCTTAAAGCATCACATGTCCCCAGGGCCTTTGCTCATGCTGAACTCTCTGCCAGGAATGTCTCTCCCATCCATTTCTCCTCTCTGGCCTCTTCTTAGTCTTCAGATCTTAGCTCAATAGTTTCAGGCCCAAGAAAGCTGTGTTCCCCGGGGTCAGTTCCCTTATTACTGGGACTGTGTTTCTCTCCACCTTCTTACAATGGCAGGAATCCAGGGCTCTTCCTGAGGTGACTCGGTGGACTACTGTCTGTCTCTCTCTCTGTGAGCCTCAAAGGATGCCTGTCACATCTGCTGTGTGAGCCTTGGAATCCCAGATCCAGCTGTGAGCCCAGCACATCACACACATGGGAAGGTTAGTGAAGGACAGCAAGCAAGCCAGGGGTGGTCATCACAGCAGGGAGAGGCTAGTCAACTCCCTGCACCTTGGAACACATGATCTCATTGAAGCTTGGCATTATCTTCATGGGAGGGCATTGACCTCCCTATTTACTGACCAGGAAATAGAAACGCGTAGAACCTGGTTATTTTGCCAAGGCCACAGACAAGAAAGCAAATATGTGAGTGAGTGGCCAGGAAAAAAGGAAGATTCAAGGGCCACTGAGTACCATCTTCAACTCATGGGACGGCCCTGAATAAGGAGAGCCTGATTCCTTTCTGTGTGCCCAGGATGGTGGGCATTAGGATGGTGGCAGACACATCAGTCCAGTTCAGTTCAGTCGCTCAGTCATGTCCGACTCTTTGAGACCCCATGATTTGCAGCACGCCAGGCCTCCCTGTCCATCACCAACTCCAGGAGTTCACTCGACGTTCATCGAGTCAGTGATGCCATCCAACCATCTCATCCTCGGTCGTCCCCTTCTCCTCCTGTCCCCAATCCCTCCCAGCATCAGAGTCTTTTCCAATGAGTCAACTCTTCGCATGAGGTGGCCAAAGTACTGGAGTTTCAGCTTTAGCATCATTCCTTTGCAAATAGAAAGCCCCTGCTTTTGGCTTAACAATCTGTCATCATCTTGAAACTCTTAATTATTTTATATTGGAGTATAATTGCTTTACGGTGTTGTATTTGTTTCTGCTGTACAATGAAGTAAATCAGCTATCGACACGTATTCCCTCCCACTTGGACCACGCTCCCCCCCAACCCCAGCCACGTAGGTCATCCCAGAGCACTAAGCTGAATTCCTTGTGCTTTACAGCAGCTTCCCACTAGGTATCTGTTTTACATACAGTAGTTTATATATGTCAATGCTACACTCCCAGTTTGTCCCACTCTCCCCTTCTCATGTGTTTTATTTTTCAGTGGGATCCACCAGTTATGTAGTCAATCCTAATAAGAAGAAATGGCCACTTTGACCAGGGCTGGAGATTCAAATGGCTTCCATGGTGGCCAAGATGGTAAAGAATATGCCTGCAATGTGGGAGACACGGAGATTCAAGAGGAGAGAGAACGAAGACTAATGTTAGCCTGACTTGGTGGTGGATGGACTCTGGGGTGAAGGGTGGTTAGGTGTGTTTTTACCTTCGGTGTTGCCAGCAGGAAACCAGTTCAGAGAGATAAAGTGAGACCCCAAGCCTCTCTCAATTAGCATTGAAAAGGACACACACTAATTTTTTAAAAATCAATCTGCCTTAAAATACGGTCTTCAAACCAGGACACTACTAACTGTTAAGCCCAACTTGGACCATAAAGAGAGAGCTGGACCATAAAGAAGGCTGAGTGCCAATGAATGGATGCTATTGAACTGTGGCGCTGGAGAAGACTCCTGAGAGTCTCTTGGACAGCAAGGAGATCAAACCAGTCAATCCTAAAGGGTATCAACCCTGACTATTCATTGGAAGAACTGATGCTGAAGCTGAAGCTCCAATGCTTTGGCCACCTGATGCCAAGAGTTGACTCATTTGAAAAGACCCTGATGCTGGGAAAGATTGAAGGCAGAGGAGAAAGGGACAACAGAGGATGAGATGGTTGGATGGCATCACCAACTCAATGAACATGAATTTGAGTGAACTCCAGGAGATAGTGAAGGACAGGGAAGCCTAGCATGTTGCAGTCCTTGGGGCCAAAAAGAGTTGGACACAACTTAGCAACTGAACAACAATAACAAGCCCAACTTTGTTGACAACATCATAAAGCAGGGCTGTCCTGGGCATACTAGAGTGTGTGCAGTTGACTTAGACTCATAAAATGTTATACATGTGTACATTATTATGGCTATTGCAAGGAAAATACAATTAGAATGATAATAATTTACACATAATAATTTTGTGACTAATAATATTCTGCCTTTATATTGCTTGCTTATTGTAACTTTACAATTTTATTCATTTTTATCATCACTAGTTCATCAAAAATGATTTCTGAAAACAGCTCACAGGCATCAGAGGCATGGAAAATGTCACAGTCATGCTAATCTTCTGCTTTTTCATCTCTCTTGTTAAGCTATTGGCCCAGGATATTTGCAGGGGGGTTCTTTACAATGACATGGATTACAGAGCCGCAATCACAATTTCCTCTTCTTTTGCGATCCTTACCACTTCTGACGATGGGCAGGTTAGGTTTTGAGCTATCTGCATCCATCAACATACAAGTTAAGCCACATATTTGTGTATTTGCTTTTCAAATCTTAAACTAAGAATTTAGAAAGCTATTCCATTTGACCATATTTGGTAACATAAAGAAGTTGAAGTTTTATCCCTTGAAGAATCTGCTCTCAAAAGTCCAGGCTTCTTATCCAGGTGAGCTCATAGTAACATAGTTACAAGATGTCCAGTGAAGAATGACCAGACTTCCCCTGTTGTCCACTGGTTAAGAATCCTCCTGCCAATACAGGGAACATGAGTTAGATCCCTGGTCAAGGAAGATTCCACATGCTATGGGCCACCTAAGTCCATGGGCCACAACTACTGAGCCTACACTATAGAGATTGTGCTCTGCAACAAAGAAGCTACTGCAGTGAGAAGCTCACGCACGGCAACTAGAGAGAAGCCCTCACTTGTTGGAACCAGAGAACATCCACTCATAGCAAGGAAGACCCAGCACAACCAAAACTAAATAAAAAATTAAATAAATTTTAAAAACAATAGTCAAGAGCCATCACTTGAGGCAGAGGAAATGGAAATTAGAATCGGAAAAAGGATTTTTTCATAGGCTTTTTATGGAGGAGAAACCTATGGTTTAGTCACAAAGTCATGTCCGACTCCTGCCACCTCATGGACTGTGGCCTGCAAGACTCCTCTGTCCACAGGATTCTCCAGGCCAGAATTCTGGAGTGGGTTGCCATTTCCTTCTCCAGGGGATCTTCCCCACCCAGGAATCCAGCCAGGATCTTCTGCATTGCAGGCAGATTCTTTACTGACTAAGCTACAAGGGAAGCCCAAGGAGAGGTGATGCCTGAATAAGATCAAAGAATTTTTTCTGAATCTTTTTTTTTTTTAATTGTAAACTATATTTAGCATATAGCAAGTGATGGCAAATAATATAAAGAACAACACTGTTCCCAACCATCTGTACATCCATCTATTGATACGTAGTAGTCTCTATGTCTAATGAGGCTTTATGTCTCATTTTGTAAATAAATTCATGATTACCAATAAAGGCCTCTGTTCACTCCTTTCCCAAACATATCCTGCTTTCTCTCCATAAAATGAACCAGTTACCAAGTTAAATGTATTACTTACCCTTCTCATATGAATTGTACATTTTTCCCTTTTATCTATAATCACAATATATACTATTTGCTTCATATTCAACTTTATATTGTTTGTATCATATAATACATAACATCCAGTAAATCTTCTTTTTTTCCCCCTAAACAGCAATTTTGAGATTTTTATCCTGTTGTTACACCTATCTCCACTTCATTTATTGTAACTGCTGTACGGAATTTGAGGGTATGAATATAACAGAATTTTAATAGACTCCCCTGTTGATAGAGCTTCAGATTGTTTCTATGTTCTTTTGTTAGAAATAAAGCCAGTGAAAATTCCTGTACTTGTTTCCCTCATATGGTGAGAGCTGCTATAGAGTTGGAAATGGAATTGCTGGGTTATAGAACTTTAATTTGTTGTTTAGTCTATTAAATTGTATCCACCTCTTCTCTGACCCCCTGGACTATAGCCTGCCAGGTTCCTCTGTCCATGAGATTTCCCAGGCAACGGTACTGGAGTGGGTTGGCATTTCCTTCTCCAGGGGGTCTTTCTGACCTTAGATGGAACCTATGTCTCCTCCATTGGCAGGTGGGTTCTTTACTGCTGAGCCACTAGAAAAGCCTTATAGAACATAAATATTTTCAACCTAACTAAATATTGATATTTATTTTCCAAAGTATGTGTACCAATTTATACTCCCACAGCTGTGTATAAGAGATCCCACTTACAGATTCTTGTCAATTCTTACTATGATCAATTTGGTTTAAAAATTGGATATTTTCACAGCATTTTTTCTCTCTGATTTATAGTGATATTACACATTTTTTGATGTCTTCAACACTCCAGATTTCCTCTTTACTGAACTGCTTATTCATACTTTTGCCAAATTTTTCTCTACAATTGCTTATATTTTTCTTATTGTTTTATGGGTTTTCTTTATGTGTTCTGAATACTGATATCTCGGATACATTTATTGCTTCACATTTTCAGTTTTTTATTCCATGATTAGTAAATTTAGTAAAATTTATTTATGAATTTCCAATTTTATTTGAGATTTATATGTCCTTCCTTAAAAAGAGAGAGAGAGATCTCTTACCTAACGTAAGACCATAAAAACTGTTTTTCTCTATCTTCTGAGGTTTTGCTTTTACGCTTAGGTCTTTAACCCACTTAGAAGGCAGTTTTGTGAACGGTGTTAAGTAGAACTCTCATTTTCTTTTATTCTCATAGCAAAACCAATTATCTTGCACCATTCATCAAATAGAATATTATTTCCAATGTGTGGCAAGGACTAATATACTATTCATCAAACCTGATTTCTCTTCCTCCTTCCAGCAAACTGGACGTCTCCCTCCCCCCTTCCCCCAGCCTGCCCTGCCCCCCACCCCAGGCACTCCTGAGTTTTGATGGTTGAGTAGGATTGAGTCCAATCCAATAGCCTATGGATGATCATGATGTTCACACTTCCAAGCCTGGCTCACAAAAGTGCTCCCACAGGTGGCTCCCCATGTTTGTCTCTTCACTAGCTTGAGTTGGTTGATTGAGGCGGACAGGGAGACCATATGGGGAAGATGCTGAAATCACAACATTGAAAACATAGGTCCTGGAATCACAACTGTTAGGAGAGGCACCTGACAATCAGGGCTTCTCAGGAAGTAGAAATGAATAATTTCTATTGTGTCAAAACGCTGTGGTATCTGCCTGATAAGGCAGCTGGCGTTTTCTGAGAAAAGACACTTAATGATATTTTTCACCACCTCTGCCAGAAATTGTTTCCATATGTATTAATACATGGGTTAGGTTCTGAATTTTCTGTTCTATTCCATAACATTCATGTCGGAGAAGTTAAGTCCCACCACACTGATCTTGCCCTTTGCTCTATTATAAAAATTTTAGTGAGTTATCAAGATCCATAAAATCCTCACTGAGATTTTGATCAAAATAACACTGGATTTAGAGACCAAATTGAGTAGAAGTGACGTCTTATCATGACTGCATCTTCGCAGCATAAACACGGGGCACGAATACACGCACACACGTAGTCATAGTTAAGTTCGTCAAGCTAATAGCGCCTATGGATTGCAAAATTTTAGTTGGATTTGTTTTATGATGCTTTGCATTTTTGTTGTTATTGTATTAATAGTATTAGAAACTTTTGCAATCATGTCTCTTTATAGAAATATAATGGATTAAATAAATTGTACACGTATCCAGCTAATTTGCGGAAATCTTCTCCATAGTTTCGCTAGTAATGCTCATTTAGTCTCTCCTTTTATAATCCTTGTCCTTTTATTAATTTATCTTGCTTTCTGTTCTAGTTAGTCCAACACAGTGCTAGCCTGAGCAGTGACGTGAGAGCCACTAGTCTTACTTAACTACTCACGGAAGACCAAACTGTTACTAGTGGGTATGCTCTTAGACTCGAAAAGTTAACAGAGTTAATCTCTAGCTTGTTAAGAGATTTTTTTTAAGTATAGATCATTTTTTAATTTAATTAACGTTCTGCATCTACTGTCAACATGATTTTATTCCTTTATTCTGTTAACATGGTTGTTGTTGTTCAGTCACAGTCTCATCCAGCTCTTTGTGACTCCATGGACTGCAGGATGCCAGGCTTCCCTGTCCTTCACTATCTCCTGGAGTTTGCTTAAACTCATGTCCATTGAGTCAGTGATGCTATCAAACCATCTCATCCTCTGTCACTTCCTTCTCCTCTTGAATTCAACCCTTCCCAGCATCAGAGACTTTTCCAATGAGTTGGTTCTTTGCATCAGGTGGCCAAAGTACTGGAGTTTCAGCTTCAGTGTCAGTCCTTCCAGTGAATATTCAGGACTGATTTCCTTTAGGAGTGACTGGTTGGATCCCCTTGCTGTCCAAGGAAGGGACTCTCAAGAGTCTTCTCCAACACCACAGTTCAAAAGCATCAGTTCTTCAGCACTCAGCCTTCAGTTCAGTTCAGTTCAGTCGCTCAGTCTTGTCCAACTCTTTGCGACTCCATGAACCGCAGCACGCCAGGACTCCCTGTCCATCACCAACTTCCAGAGTCCACCGAAACTCATGTCCATTAAGTTGCTGATGCCATCCAACCATCTCATCCTCTGTCGTCCCCTCCTCCTCCTGCCCTCAGTCTTTCCCAGCATCAGGGTCTTTTCCAATGAGTCAGCTCTTTGCATCAGGTGGCCAAAGTATGGAGTTTCAGCTTCAACATCAGTCCTTCCAATGAACAGCCAGGACTGATCTCCTTTAGGATGGACTGGTTGGATCTCCTTGCAGTCCAAGGGACTCTCAAGAGTCTTCTCCAACACCACAGTTCAAAAGCATCAATTCTTTGGTGCTCAGCTTTCTTTACAGTCCAACTCTCACATCCATACATGACCACTGGAAAAACCATAGCCTTGACTAGACAGACTTTTGTTGGCAAAGTAATGTCTCTGCTTTTTAATATGCTGTCTAGGTTGGTCATAACTTTCCTTCCAAGGAGTAAGCGTCTTTTAATATCATGGCTACAATCACCATCTGCAGTGATTTTGGAGCCCAGAAAAATAAATTCTGCCACTGTTTCCACTTTTCCCCCTTCTATTTGCCATGAAGGGGTGGGGTCAGATGCCATAATCTTAGGTTTTTGAATGTTGAGTTTTAAGCCAGCTTTTTCACTCTCCTCCTTAATATGGTAAGCCATATTAATTTGTCTAAAAATTATCCTTCTGTTTCTGGGTTAATCTAAACCTGCACATTGCTTAATTCATTCTGCATTATTTTATTTCAGATTATTTTACTTACATTCATAAATTATATTTATTCACAAGTAAAATTACCATAATTTTTTTTTCTCATAGTATATGTCTCTAGTTTTGGTAAGAAGGTTATTCTAGAATCACAAAATAAAGTGTATTCTCTCACTTTTTTTCTTCTGTTGATCAGATAAGAGAAAGAAAATATTAAGTTTTCCCTGACATAAACTTCCATGTAAAATACAGTTCATTTTTTTTAAGTAATCATTAACTGGTATTTCAATTACTTTATTTCTTTTTCGGTTATCTAGCTTTTTTATAAAGCATGTTTTACAAATTTAATATTTCCAACTATTTTCACGTTTATGTTTTTCACATTTATTGCATTAAATGTTTGTAATTTCCTCTTATACTTTCTATCTCTTCTCTATCTGCAATTGTATTCTTTCATATTACAATATTTTTTAGCTTTTCTCTGTTTGCTTAATATGTGTCATCAGATATAAATATATGATTTGCAAAGAGTTTGGTTCATTTTTCTCTATTGTTTGTTTAGTTTTATTAATTTATTTCTTCTCCTACTTTTTATTATCATTTTTGTTTGTTTAAGGTTTGTTTTTATGTTCTTTTAAAAATGTCTTTATTTGTACCCTAAGGTCGCTGATTTTGTTTTGAAGGAGTTTGTTTGTTTATTTCCAATAAAGCTGATTAAAACTATAAATTTCACTTTAAATCTTGCTTTAGCTGCATCTCACATCATTTGATTATAGTGTGTTCATTATAAATGTGTTAGTCGCTCAGTCATGTCCAACTCTTAGAGACCCCATGGACTATAGCCTGCCAAGCTCCTCTGTCCATGGGATTCCCCAGGCAAGAATACTAGAGTGGGTTGCCATTTCCTTCTCCAGGAGATCTTCACAACCCAAAGATTGAATTCCAGTCTCCCACATCACAGGCATATTCTTTACCATCTGAGCCACCAGGGAAGGCCCATAGTGTGTTCATTATAATTGCATAAGATGGAATTATAAAAATAATTATTTTCAGTTGTTACTATGATTTATTCTTTGGTGTTTAAGTTATTTTTAATTGTGCTTTACATTTTCAAACATATGTGTACTATTCGGGTTCTCATCAGAAAAACAGAACAACATTATATATTTCAAGAGATTTAAGTAATTACACAAGTACTGAAAAATGAAAAGTGTACAAAGTAAAAGCTCAGATAGCTCTGAAATAAAAACTACAAGAACAGTTGCCACCTTAGGACTGAGATTAAAAAGAAAAAGAAAAAGTTGGTACTGAGATTTCTGTTAAGTAGCTGGTATTCCACTGTTCTGGTGTCCTAGAGTAGGCACTGGGGATCAATTCTGGGAGTGCTAAGAATACCCTGAGGCTGGAAAAAAATTATTGCTCTTGGGGTGAGGTTGCTAGGAATAGGAAGACAGAGAAAAAGTTGTACCATTCTGCCCCTCACCTTCCAACCTTCTTCTATTGGCCAACTTTGTGTGTGCTAAACCCTTCCGTCATGTCTGACTCTTTGCAACAGTATGGACTATATCCCACCAGGCCCCTCTGTCCATGGGATTCTCCAGGCAAGAATACTGGAGTGGATTGCCGTGCCTTCCTCCAGGGGACCTTCCCAACCCAGGGATCGAACCAGCTTCTGTTATGTCTCCTGCATTGGCAGGTAGGTTCTTTACCACTAGTGCTACCTAGGAAGACTGGCCAAAGCTTAAGGGAAGCTAAATGATCAGAGAGTTTGGAAAAGGAGTTGTAAAATCCCAGCCCCAGCATTTCAGATCAGAGTTCAGTAGTGAGGTTCTGAGCCTAAAGTCAATAAATAAGTTACCTTTGTACACTGCAAAGGCAGAATTTGCATACGGGAAGTTCAAACCAAGACTGATCATTACTATCCACTTGGGAATAGATAAGATCCAGCATCTGCTATACGCTGATCTAGAGCTGCCCTGTGCCACAGAAATAGAATGCAAACCATGCTAGCAATTCAAAATTTCCTACTAACCACAGTAAAATAAGTAAAATAGAAGCTACAAAATTATTTTAGTGATATATTTTACTCAAGTCAATACATCTAAAATATGAACTTTTCAATTTGTAATGTATGAATTATTAATGATATTTTATGATTTTTTAGCTCTACGTTTTTAAAATCTAGCTTGTATTTATAACTTCAGGTGCTAAATCTTCATCTAAAATACATTATCTGTATTTAGATTTCTTAAATTTACAGTTAAAAGAATCAATTTCCATATCCAAGATGTTTCAAGCATGAAGTTTTCCATGAACTAAATAAAGCATCAGCTTTTAACTAAAAATTAAAATTAATTGCAATCAAATAAGGTATAAAATTCATGGTCTCAGTCCAGGTAGCTGCATCTCAAATTTTCAATAGCCACATATGGATAGCAGCTACCTTATTGATGAGTACAGATCTAGAAGATAATAGTAAGGGCAGGCTGATATTTCAAAGACTCTTCAGCTGGGGAAAGATATCTACCTCCTTGGATTTAGGGATTAAATACAAACACAATTTCCTGAATTAATAAAAACACAAAGATATGCTTCAGTTCAGTTCAGTCACTCAATCATGTCTGACTCTTTGCAACTCCATGGTCTGCAGCAGTCAGGCTTCCCTGTCCATCACCAACTCCCAGAGTTTACTCAAATTCATGTCCATTGAGTCAATGATGCCATCCAACATCTCATCCTCTGTCGTCCTCTTCTTCTCCCACCCTCAATCTTTCCCAACATCAGGGTCTTTTCCAATGAGTCAGCTCTTTGCATCAGGTGGCCAAAGTATTGCAGTTTCAGCTTCAGCATCAGTCCTTCCAATGAATACTCAGGACTGATTTCCTTTAGGATGGACTGGTTGGATCTCCTTGCAGTCCAAGGGACTCTCAAGAGTCTTCTCCAACACCACAGTTCAAAAATATCAATTCTTCAGCACTCAGCTTTCTTTATGGTCCAACTCTCACATCCATACATGACTGCTGGAAAAACCATAGCTTTGACTAGATGGACCCTTGTTGGCAAAGTAATATCTCTGGTTTTTAATATGCTGTCTAGGTTGGTCAAAACTTTTCTTCCAAGGAGCAAGCATCTTTTAATTTCATGGCTGCAGTCACCATCTGCAGTGATTTTGGAGCCCCCCAAAATAAAATATGTCACTGTTTCCACTGTTTTCCCATCTATTTGCCATGAAGTAATAGGACCAGTCATGCTGAAGGAGCTGAAGTTGAACAGATCTATGAAGACCTACAAGACTTTCTAGAACTAACACTTAAAAAAGATGTCCTTTTCATTACAGGGGACTGGAATGCAAAAGTACGAAGTCAAGAAACACCTGGTGTAACAGGCAAATTGCCTAGCAGGGCAAAGGCTAATAGAGTTCTGCCAAGAGAAAGCACTGGTCATAGCAAACACCCTCTTCCAACAACACAAGAGAAGACTCTATACATGGACATCACCAGATGGTCGACACCGAAATCAGATTGATTATATTCTTTGCAGCCAAAGATGGAGAAGATCTATACAGTCAGCAAAAACAAGACCGGGAGCTGACTATGGCTCAGATCATGGACTCCTTATTCCCAAATTCAGACTGAAATTGAAGAAAGTGGAGAAAACCTCTAGACCACTCAGGTATGACCTAAATCGAGTCCCTTATGACTATACAGTGGAAGTGAGAAACAGATTTAAGGGACTAGATTAGATAGACAGAGTGCCTGATGAACTATGAACAGAGGTTCATGACACTGTACAGGAGACAGGAATCAAGACAATCCCCAAGAAAAAGAAATGCAAAAAAGCAAAATGGCTATCTGAGGAAGCCTTACAAATAGCTGTGAAAAGAAGGGAAGTGAAAAGCAAAGGAGAAAATGAAAGATATACCCATTCGAATGCAGAGTTCCAAAGAATAGCAAGGAGAGATAAGAAAGTCTTCCTCAGAGATCAGTGCAAAGAAATAGAGGAAAACAATAGAATGGGAAAGACTAGAGATCTCTTCAAGAAAATTATAGGTATCGAGGGAACATTTCATGCAAAGATGGGCTCAATAAACGGAAGATATGATAGGGACCTAATAGAAGCAGAAGATATTAAGAAGAGGTGGCAAGAATACACAGAAGAACTGTAAAAAAAAAAAAGATTTTCACAACCCAGATAATCATGATGGTGTGATCACTCACCTAGAGCCAGACATCCTGGAATGTGAAGTCAAGTGGGCCTTAGAAAGCATCACTACAAACAAAGCTAGTGGAGGTGATGGAATTCCAGGTGAGCTATTTCAAATCCTGAAAGATGATGCTGTGAAAGTGCTACACTCAATATGCCAGCAAATTTGGAAAACTCAGCAGTGGCCACAGGACAGGAAAAGGTCACTTTTCATTCCAATACCAAAGAAAGGCAATGCCAAAGAATGCTCAAAGTGAAAGTGAAAGTGAAGTCGCTCAGTCATGTCCAACTCTTTGGGACCCCATGGACTGTAGCCTATCAGGCTCCTCCATCCATGGGATTTTCCAGGCAAGAGTGCTGGAGTGGATTGCCATTTCCTGCTCCAGGGGATCTTCCTGACCCAGGAATCAAACCCAGGTCTCCCACATTGCAGGCAGACGCTTTACCTCTGAGCCACCAAGGAAGCCCCTAAGAATGCTCAAACTACTGCACAATTGCACTCATCTCACACGCTAGTAAAGTAATGTTCAAAATTCTCCAAGCCAGGCTTCAGCAATACGTGAACCATGAACTTCCAGATGTTCAAGCTGGTTTTAGAAAAGGCAGAGGAACCAGAGATCAAATTGCCAACATCCGCTGGATCATGGAAAAGGCAAGGGAGTTCCAGAAAAACATATATTTCTGCTTTATTGACTATGCCAAAGCCTTTGACTGTGTGGATCACAATAAACTGTGGAAAATTCTGAAAGAGATGGGCATACCAGACCACCTGACCTGCCTCTGGAGAAACCTATATGCAGGTCAGGAAACAACAGTTAGAACTGGACATGGAACAACAGACTGGTTCCAAATGGGAAAAGGAGTACATCAAGGCTGTATATTGTCATCCTGTTTATTTAACTTATACGCAGAGTACACCATGAGAAACGCTGGTCTGGAGGAAGCACAAGCTGCAATCAAGATTTCCAGGAGAAATATCAATAACCTCAGATATGCAGATGACACCACCCTTATGGCAGAAAGTGAAGAGGGGCTAAAGAGGCTCTTGATGAAAGTGAAAGAGGAGAGTGAAAAAGTTGGCTTAAAACTCAACATTCAGAAAACTAAGATCATGGCATCTGGTCCCATCATTTCATGGCAAATAGATGGGGAAACAGTGGAAAGTGTCAGATTTTATTTTTTGAGGCTCCAAAATCACTGCAGATGGTGATTGGAGCCATGAAATTAAAAGAGGCTTACTCCTTGGAAGGAAAGTTATGACCTTAAAAAGCATTAAAAAGCAGAGACATTACTTTATCAACAAAGGTCCATATAGTCAAGGCTATGGTTTTTCCAGTGGTCATGTATGGATATGAGAGTTGGACTCTAAACAAAGCTGACCTGTGAAGAATTGATACTTTTGAACTGTGGTGCTGGAGAAGACTCTTGAGAGTCCCTTGGACTGCAAGGAGATCCAACCAGCCCATCCTAAAGGAGATCAGTCCTGGGTGTTCATTGGAAGGTCTGATGTTGAAGCTGAGACTCCAATACTTTGGCTATCTGATGCCAAGTGCTGACTCATTGGAAAAGACCCTGATGTTGGGAAAGATTGAGGGCAGGAGAAGAAGAGGACAACAGAGGATGAGATGGTTGGATGGCATCATTGACTCAATGGACATGGGTTTGGGTGGACTCCAAGAGTTGGTAATGGACAGGGAGGCCTGGCGTGCTGCGGTTCATGGGGTCGCAAAGAGTCGGACATGACTGAGTAACTGAACTGAATGGGACCAGATGCCATGATCTTAGTTTTCTGAATGTTGAGTTTTAAGCCACCTTTTTCACTCTCCTCTTTCACTTTTGTCAAGAGATTCTTTAGGTCTTCTTCCCTTTCTGCCATAATGGTGGTGTCATCTGAAGTTATTGATATTTCTCCCAGCATTCTTGATTCCAGCCTGTGCTTCATCCAGCCCAGCATTTTTCATGATGTACTCTGCACATAAGTTAAATAAGCAGAGTGACAATATACAGCTTAAAGATATGATTAAAGAGCTTTTAATGTGTGCTTACACTTTTAGTCTATGACCACAGATATGGGATAACATTATCAGCCATTCATCCACCCATCCATTTTTCTTCTTGTAGATGTTCTCTGAGCACCCACCCAGTAATATATAGTATATATATTACTATATACTAGACACAGTAATAGGCTCAAAGGGCAAAGATAAATTTAAAAAAAATTCTCTATAGTCATGTGTGCATTAGCTATCTAAATAAGCTAGGTTTTGCAATTTGAGAAAATACTATATCAAAAGTATAAAAAAGATTATATACAAATGGCTCTCTACTAAACAGTGGTTCAACATACAAGTGAAAGTGATATACATTTAGTAGAAATTGTACTTTGAATTTGGAATTTTGATCCTTTCCTGGGCTAAGGTTGTGTGGTAGGGGGACTATTTCCTGATGCTGGGCAGTGACAGCATGTCACAGCTCCCAGTTGGCCACATGATCACAAATGTAAATAACCCATACACTCACAGTCATTCTGTATCCATGCAATCATTGTTTTTTATTTTCTGCACGGTAGTCAATAAATTGTGTAAGATACTTAACACTTAATTACGAAGTGAACTTTTGTTAGCTGATTCTGCCCAACAGAAGCCTAATGTAAATATTCCAGGCATGATAGAGGAGGCTAGCTTGAGCTATGACGTTTGGTAAGTTAGATGAATTAAATGCATTTCAACTATGATCTTTTCAACTTACGATGGGTATTAGGAAATAACCCCCTTGTGAGTTGAAGAAGAACTGTGAAGAGAATAAGTATAGGAAGTGACAATATTTGGTGGTTAGAAAAAGGGTATTTCTTGGAGAGGGAGCAACAACTATAAACCCAGGCTAAAACGCTAGAATATGCTTAGATAATTAGGAGTGGTGTGAGTGAAGATGTGGGTGTGTAGAGGAGAGTCTGTGGGTGTGTAGAGGAGGTAGGACCAGAATCATGAGCTTGGCACAAGCCCTAATGGCCTAGGCAAGATGTTTGAGTTCCTTCTCATGGGTGGCATGGAGCTGCTGCAGACTGTTAAGTGAGAGATAGCAAGATCGGACTATGTTTAGTAAAGATCATTCCCTAGGGTAGTGATGGAAAGCAGAAATAACAAATGGCTGAAGCCTCACTTAGCTATTCCATTCTCTTGGCATAAGATGTGCTCTCTTATATGTTTTTCTCTGATCTTTTCTTTGAGTGTTTTAATTAATGATTGATTCCCAATATCTTGGATCCATCTCTCTTTTTAATGGAAGTATAGTTGATTTACAATGTCATGTTATGTTCAGGTGTATAGCAAAGTGGTTCAGTTATACATTTACATTTATCTATCTATCTATACATCAATGTATAGATAGATAGATCAGTGTGTATATAGATCAGTGTGTATCTGTTAACCACAAGCTCCTAATTTATCCCTCCTTCCCTTTTCCATTTTGATAATTTTAAGTTCACTTTCTATATCTGGGATGCAGCTATCTTAAAACAAGTGATCCCTTTGTATAGTCTTTGAAAAAAAACAGCTTACTTAAATTTACTTCTGAGGACCTCTGGCTTCAGTGATGAGGGAATGGACTTTAAATTACTCACAGGGTAGAAGCAATGGACTAAATCTAGAAAAAAACATGTTACTGTTTTTGGTATACTACCATAGATAATTCATTTTCTTCAAGTTCTATCATTTTCCATAATCATCAAATCTGACCCCAAATTCCAGGAAGTGTTTCTGAGCACCTGTAATGTGCTTCTCAGGGGCTTCCTAGGTAGTGCAGTGGTAAAGAGTCCCCCTGCCAGTGCTGGAGACACCAAGGATGCAGGCTCGATTCCTGGGTTGGGAAGATCCCCTGGAGAAGGGAATGGCTAGCCACTCCAGTATTCTTGCCTGGGAAATTCCAAGGACAGAGGAGCCTGGTGGGCTTGAGTCCATGGGCTTGCAAAGAGCTGGACATGACTGAGCAACTGGGCATGCACACAGGGTGTGCCTCTCACAGGCTCCCGAGAGCTTTGTAACCCAGCTGTGATAATCTGATCACTAGCACACTTCTTATAGGAGTTCTTCCTTTTCTTGCCTCCTATTCCCACACCCACAGTGTATTTCCTGGGTCATTTCCCAAATAAATACTTGTACCTAATCCATGTTTCAAAGACTGCTTTGATAAGAACCAAACTTTGACAGCTAACGCACCCAGACTTAGTGCACTGCCTGGCACAGACTCCAAGCCTGGGAGGCTTGTGGTGGTTGTCACGTCACTGCCCCTCGTGTTCTGCTGTCTCTGCTTCATGTGGCTTTTGAGCCAATACATGAGAACCTTCCAAGAGTTTACCTGGAAAACTTCTTAATGAATAAATATGGAGAGATGTGGGGTGGAGTTTTACATACCATTTATTTTGTTCCAAGAGATGAAACATACATTTAGCTACATACTCTGCATATCCTAAAGCCCACAGAAGGAAGTCATGGTATTAACACAGCATTTCATTTTGAATTTACTCCATACTTAGTGAAGAAATACATTAGATGGAGAAATATCTCTCATGAGAAGAGTCTGCCATGGCTTAAAGGCCAAGAATATCTCAACTTTGGGCTTCCTAAGTGGCACAGTAGTAGAGCATCTGTCTGCCAATGCAAGAGATGACACTTTGATCCTTGGGTCTGGAAGATGCCCTGGAGTAGGAAATGGCAACCCAGTATTCTTGACTAGGAAATCCCATGGACAGAGGAGCCTGGCAGGATACTGCCCATGGGGTTGCAAAGAGCTGAACACAGCTGAGCACTCACACACACATATCTCAAGTCTACTCACATCATAAAAGCAAGAGGAACTTGTCTTACTTTATTTAGAAGTAAATCAAAAAAGAAGAAATAAAGAAGGAAGAAGATAAGGCGGAAAAAGTTGAATTTAAATTTGGGGGGTTATGAATTTTTACTTTGAGTGGATATTTAGATTAAATGCTAAGTTCTCTTCTATAAACTGTTTAACAAATTTAGTTTCTATCTTCATTTCTATTAAAATGTCAAGTCACAGGGGTACCCCGACCTGTATCTCTTCAACAAGAGTTATGGGAACTCCAGAAAGCTGAAGATCCAGGCAAGAGGCCCTTCTTCATCTTTTACCTAAGCCATCTTCCTTCTTCGTAAACCTTCTTCCTTCTTCCTAAACCATCCTGTCTAGGGACGAGAGCTCGGTGGGTTCAGATCACACTGAACGCTGTATAATCCCACGTCTCTGCCGTGTGGACTTAACTGGGAAACGAAGGCACAGAGACGAGCGTTCCATGACCTCCGCTGCATCTCCAGCCGCTTTGTAGTCAGGCATATGGACTGTGAGCACAAGGACCTGAGTCTTATCCAGGCCCAGGCAGCGAGGAAATGACACACATTCTGCAGCTGCCTCCCCTTTTACTGCAACTAGGGAAGCCGTGCCTTTGGAAGGTATGATTCCAAATGGGGGAACTCTTTTTGCACCTGCTTCCCAACTAATGGGATGAGGCATATCCCCAGTAGATGTATTGTATGACAGGCAACAAACCTATTAAGCCACAGAGATTCGGGGCTTGTTACTGAAGCAGAGCTCAGCTTATCTTTACTAATATATAGACATTAATTTGTTTGCCTAAACCCACTCAGGATATGGAAGAATCTAGGATCAAACTATTGACGGTTTGCCTCCAAAATCCTCTCTAATTCCACTCAGAAAACTGCAAGAATTACCTTTGTGTAGCACACTGTATGGCTTCCCAGGTGGGGCTCATGGTAAAGAACTTGCATGCCGATGCAGGAGATGTTAAGAGACACAGGTTCGATCCCTGGGTCGGCAAGATCCCCTGGAGAAGAGAATGGTGACTCATTCCAGTATTCTTGCCTGGAGAATCCCATGGACAGAGAAGCCTGGAAGGATAAGTCCGTAGGGTTACAAAGAGTTGGATATGACAGAAGCAACTGAGCATACAGTCACACACATATAGCACAATTTATAATCCAATTCTGTATCCATTTCCTCTAGCTGACACTCACAGTTGAGTTAACCTAAATCTGTCTGGGGGTATCTCATGCCATCATGGGTTGTTTAGTTGATCAGTTCAGTTCAGTCGCTCAGTCGTGTCCAACTCTTTGCGACCCCATGAACCACAGCATGCCAGGCCTCCCAGTCCATCACCAACTCCCGGATTCCACCCAAACCCATGTCCATCGAGCTGATGATGCCATCCAACCATCTCATCCTCTGTTGTCCCCTTCTTCACCTGTCCCCAATCCCTCTCAGCATCAGGGTCTTTTCCAGTGAGTCATCTCTTTGCATCAGGTGGCCAAAGTACTGGAGTTTCAGCTTCAACATCAGTCCTTCCAATGAACACCCAGGACTGATCTCCTTCAGAATGGACTGGTTGGATCCCCTTGCAGTCAAGGGACTCTCAAGAGTCTTCTCCAACACCACAATTCAAAAGCATCAATACTTCGGTGCTCAGCTTTCTTTAGAGTCCAACTCTCACATCCATACATGACCATTGGAAAAACCATAGCCTTGACTAGATGGACCTTTGTTGCCAAAGTAATGTCTCTGCTTTTTAATATGCTGTCTATGTTGGTCTTAACTTTCCTTACAGGGAGTAAGCGTTTTTTAATTTCATGGCTGTAATCACCATCTGCAGTGATTTTGGAGCCCAGAAAAATAAAGTCTGACACTGTTTCCACTGTTTCCCCATCTATTTGCCATGAAGTGATGGGACCACATGCCGTGATCTTAGTTTCCTGAATGTTGAGATTTAAGCCAACTTTTTCACTCTCCTCTTTCACTTTCACCAAGAGGCTCTTAATTCTTCTTTACTTTCTGCCATAAGGGTGAGATCATCTGCATAGCTGAGGTTATTGATATTTCTCCCGGCAATCTTGATTCCAGCTTGTGCTTCTTACAGCCCAGCATTTCTCATGATGTACTCTGCATATAAGTTAAATAAACAGGGTGACAATATGCAGCCTTGATGTACTCCTTTTCCTGTTTGGAACCAGTCTGTTGTTCCATGTCCAGTTCTAACTGTTGCTTCCTGACCTGCATATAGGTTTCCCAAGAGTCAGGTCAGGTGCTCTGGTATTCCCATGTCTTTCAGAATTGTCCACAGTTTATTGTGATCCACACAGTCAAAGGCTTTGTCATAGTCAATAAAGCAGAAATAGATATTTTTCTGGAACTCTCTTGCTTTTTCAATGATCCTGCGGATGTTGGCAATTTGATCTCTGGTTCGTTTGCCTTTTCTAAAACCAGCTTGAACATCTGGAAGTTCACGGTTCACGTATTCTGAAGCCTGGCTTGGAGAATTTTAAGCATTACTTTACTAGCGTGTGAGATGAGTGCAATTGTGTGGTAGTTTGGCATTGCATGTTCAACTCTTCTGTGATCCCTTGAACTGTAGCCCACCAGGCTGCACTATCCATGCAATTTCCTTAGAAAGAATACTGGAATACAAGAATGCCATTTCTTTCTCTAGGGGATCTTCCTGGACCAGGGATCAAACCAACATCTCTTGCATCTCCTGCATTGGCAGGTGGATTCTTTACCACTGAGCCACCAGGGAAGCCCCATGTTCTCATAATCCACCTGAATGTTCAGCCTCTCTATAATTAATTGCAACATGGAAGCTCATAGGTTTTAAGAATCAGTGAACAAATCATACATCTCAGAAGGCTGTTAATTCCACTGGTCTCATTCAGGAATAGAAATGTCAAGCCCAAAGTCCAATCCTCTTTCCCCATAATCCCATACTTTGGCCTTGAAAAATGAAGTTTTTCCCCTCAGTAGAAAGTTGGTACTATGTCTTTAAGGACAGTCTCATTCTACTGGAAAACTAAGCCATGTATTCCCATTCTCTCAGACCAATACTGCTGCTGCTAAGTCGCTTCAGTCGTGTCCGACTCTGTGCGACCCCATAGATGGCAGCCCACCAGGCTCCCCCGTCCCTGGGATTCTCCAGGCAAGAACACTGGAGTGGGTTGCCATTTCCTTCTCCAATGCATGTGAGGGAAAAGTGAAAGTGAAGTCGCTCAGTCGTGTTCGACTCTTCTCGACCCCATGGTCTGCAGCCTACCAGGCTCCTCCGTCCATGGGATTTTCCAGGCAAGACTACTGGAGTGCAATTTACAATTATCTTCACATCAAAAAAAGTGAAATATCTAGGATAGGGCAGTGCTTCAAAATGAAGCTATGACCATGCACACATCTAGTATATAGACTAGAGTAAAATGAAATAAAGTCAAAGGAAATTCTGGGAATACTTAAAAAGACCCCCACCTTTGATCTTCCTTGACTATATTTCATATCTAGATCCTGCCTCTGGTTCAGGATGCATTCTTGTGAACATTTACCTTGGATTTTTTTTTTTTTTTGTCTCTAATGAACAAAATATGCAAATATACCTTCTTAAAAAATAGTTTAAAAGAGGGCGTCCTGCTATATTACACACTATAAGGTTTCCAAAATTTTCTAAACCAATTGTCTGTGACTCTTATAAGCAAGTGAAATAATACTGCTGGTATGAGATTAAATTCTGTCCACATTGGGTAAAACTGGAGTTCTAGAAGGAAAATGAATTCATCAAACGGTGTTCCAACCTCAACTTGTCGAGTCCATAGTTTGGCTTTAAGCCAAACCTAGACAGACACTTGACAATACATAATACTCATAGGTAGGTACCCGAGTCTGCATCACTTTGATTTGCATCTTAAGATTCTAGTATATGGCAAACTGGATGAAGATCCATTGTATCAGCTAAAAAGTTTTAAAAATGTTGTATCAGTTGTCCTCTGAGCCTCAACAGGGTAAATTCATCTTCAAATGTATCTTCATTGCTTTCAACATCTAATTTGAGTGTTCAGCCTCTGGAATCAATTTCAGATGTCCATAGGGAGCTAGGACAAGTAGCTCGCTAGCACTGTATGAAGTTTGAGCTGGGGTGGAGAAAGATTTTGCCTTTCATATACTATCAGTAATGTGAGAATGACAGAAAAAAGAGAAAGAGATATAACCTGACATTTTTGGGGGAACATTAGCATCTTTTAACTATTAATATTATTTAGCAATCATCATTCACAGAACAGGACAGCCTGATTTTGACCTCACTTTTGACAAAATGCATTGATTAACATGAGGATGACAGTGAAATTAGCCAGAGGCATGTTAGAACCCCTGAAATTGAGAGATTGGGTCCCTGTACCCCTTTAGCTGACCTTTATATTAATTGACTGAAGGCTAGACATACATAGGCTTCAGGAACCAGAAATCGCAGGTGAACAGAACTGAGGATTCCCTCTCTGCCAGCACGTCAGTAGGCTAATAAAAAACAAGTCCTATTGCTCCTGGGGACAGCGGCAAAGAGCTGACTTCCCTAGTACTGGGATCTATTAACTCTCTTGGAAGAAGGACGTTTGCCCATCCCTGTCAGCAAGGATAATTCGCACAAACAGAACACAGAGTTTGCTGTTAAAGAATACAAACTTTAGCAACATGAAAAATGCAATGTTCCATCCCAGGAACACTTAGCCAGGGAGAAAGTTTCTTATTATTTTGCAAACAGTTGATGCTTTATTGATGAGAGGTTTTGGTCCAGGAAAGAAGGAAAAACAACAACAACAACAAAAAAGAAAAAAACTACTGTTGTAATAAAACTGTTTCAGTGCAAAGTGGTGGGGAGAGTCTGAATTCAGAGCTTAAGAAGTTTAGATTTGAAACCTCTCCCTTCTATTTCAGAGCCTGTAGCCACCCTAGGGGCTTCACAGATAGCTCAGCTGGTAATGAATCCGCCTGCAATGCAGGAGACACTGGTTCAATTCCTGGATCAAAGAGATCCCCTGGAGAAGGGATAGGCTACCCACTCCATTATTCTTGGGCTTCCCTGGGGGCTCAGAGTAAAGAACCCACCTGCAATGCAGGAGAAATGGGTTCAATCCCTGGATTGGGAGGATCCCCTGGAAGAGGGCATGGCAACCCACTCCAGTATTCTTGCCTGGAGAATCCCTATGGATAGAGGAGTCTGGTCGGTTACAGTCTTTGGGATCACAAAGAGTCAGATACAACTGAGCTATGAAGCACAGCACAACACAGCCATCCTAGATGGTTTCTCCCAGGTGGTTTAAGTATTGGATAAAATACGGTGCTTAAATAGCATAACCAACTCAATGGAATGAATTTGAGTGAACTCCAGGAGATAGTGAAGTACAAGGAAGCCTGACATGCTGTAGTCCATGGAGTCACAAAAAGTCAGGCATGACTTAGTGACTGAACACAAAATATGGCTTAATATCCCTATCACCTTCCAAGTCTTAGTATAGTACAGTTATGCTAGCAGCGACACGAAGCTGCAAGAGGTGAAACGGAATTGTTCAGAACTTTCAGAAGGAGCATTTTAGCCCAGTGGTACTGATTTCAGACCTCTGACTTCCAAAACTGTGAGAATAGCTTTCTGTTGCTTTTAGTCAGCAAATCTGTGGTCATGTATTACAGCGACCACAGAAAACTAATATCAGTATGTGTTAGTCCCTCAGTCACGTCCGACTCTTTGTGACCCCATGGACTGTAGCCCGCCAGGCTCCTCTGTCCATGGGATTCTCCAGGCAAGAATATGGAGTTGGTTGCCATTTCCATCTCCAGGGGATCTTCCTGACCCAAGAATTAAACCCAAATCTCCTGCATTGCAGGCAGATTTTTTTTTTACTTTCTGGACCACCAGGGAAGCCCCAATATATAGGACTATATTCTAATATTACAAATGAGGCTTTTAAATGATGTCATTAATGACTTTTCAGATAGAGTCTATTCCAACTAACCAGAGTTTCTAGGAAAATGGTGTTAGCTGAAGATCTGGGTCCACTTCTCACTTCCCTTTGCCCAGTCTCTACCACCCATGAAACATCTGTTTATGGCTCTCATTTCATATCTTTGAATCTGAAAATTGAGCACAATAATTCCCATCCTACTTCCCTCAAAATAATGTTACAAAAAAGTGCTGAAGTCATCTGGGAAGTTTTCCTTGAGGACGTGACCCTTGACGTCAGCTATAAAATTCAGACATCAGTAAGGACAAGCACCCTTGCAAATGAAATGTGTTCTCTTGATTTCTCTGTTTGTGCAGGATACTTAGCCTCACCTTCGTGGTATATACATCTTATGATTGATATTTGATTATTTATATATAATCTGTCCCATTTCAGGAAGCAAGTTGCTCCAAACAACTCTTTGTCTGTTTTATTCACCAGTGAAATTCCAGCACCTAGATTATGATAGGTGCTCAATAGACATTGGCTGAAGAGTTGAATGGATGAATGATCCATCTTCAGTTTCCATCAAAACTACAAGTATTCATACTTCTTCTTTTCCTCTGATTTTCCTTTCTTTCTTAAAAATCATTAGCCCCTACATTTTTTCCTTCTGTCTGTGTCTCTATTTCTGATTTGCAAATAGCTTCAACTGTACCATTTTTCTAGATCCCACATGTATGTGTTAATATATTTGTTTTTCTCTTTCATTTACTTCACTCTATATGACAATCTCTAGGTCCATCCATGTCTCTGAAATTGGTACAATTTCATTCCTTTTCATGTCTGAGTAATATTCCATTATAGATATGTACCACATCTGATCTAAATGGGAAGGAAATCCTAAAAAAGGGGGATGTATATATACACATGACTGATTCACTTTGCTATACAGCAGAAAATAACATAAAATTGTAAAGCAAGTATATCCCAATAAAAAATATTTTTTTAAAAAAAACTTTAGTCCAATTCAGTGGTGAGCTCCATGCTGGACCCTAGGGTAACAGCATTGTGTGTCTGCTCTTGAAATATCATAACTGAGTGGGAACAAAAGAAAAAGAGATGTAAAGAACAACAATAAAAATATTATGAGATTGGAGAGTGGGAAATGAATATTGACAAAAGACTTCCCAGGGGAAGTGTGGACAGAGGAGTTTTGAAGACTGGAAGGGAGTATGGCAAAGAAGAGGAGGAGGGTAGACCAGGCAGAGGAATGTGCAAAAGAGGAGATGCTCACAAGCAGTTCAAGCCTGGGAGAACGCAATATCTCACATCAAACATGGTGGCCTGGAAGCAGCTCTATAGGAACTGCTAAGAGCTGCCAGCCGCGACCACGTGATGCAAAGAAGACTTGTCAGGGCTGGGAGGGTAGAAGTTAGAAACACGGACTTTGGAATGATAAAGTACTTGCACCCCAGTTGTCCACTTCCAAGTTACAAAGACAATACCTCCAGTAGGCATGCAAAAGCCTGGTTAGACTTCTTGTCCCAACAAAACCATCAAAACAGCCCTCACCCTATGCAAACAATCCCAGTTAGGAAGACAGATTGAGTGGTCACCCAGTCCAAGGTGTATGCCTAAACTAGTTAGCGTCTTTGACCCTTTAGTTTCTTTACTGTGAAATCATCACAATAAATGATACTGCTCTACTGAATAACTGTGAGGTTTAAATGAGACAATTTATATTAGAAAACACTGAATTCTTTGTAGCATATAGTACATGAACAATAAATGGTAGTGTTATTGTATATTATTTGGAAGAATCTTTATTATTATTATTATTTTTATCTCCAGACAGTGTCAAATCATTTAAGACTTTAACAGAAGAGGCACATGACCAGGTCACCCCTATGTGGCTTATGGGTGATTCATCTGTCCAAACCTCATCAGAGACTTGTCTAGTTAATTTCCTCATAGCTTCATCCATCCATCCATCCATCCATCCACTGGTGGAATCAGAAAGCAATATGTTTTCACAACTTTTAATTAACCTGTTGACCCTGAAACAGCCATCGACCTACTCTGAGCAACCCTTTCCTCATGGATAAAACTGCTAAACTTCCTATCACACAATGCTGTTGAAAAGATTAAATG
Organism: Bos indicus; assembly: GCF_029378745.1. Taxonomy (NCBI): domain Eukaryota; kingdom Metazoa; phylum Chordata; class Mammalia; order Artiodactyla; family Bovidae; genus Bos; species Bos indicus. The sequence goes on along the minus strand of NC_091780.1, from coordinate 62,751,924 downwards.
AATTAATAATAATCATAGTAAAACTTAAAACAGTGCTTGACACATGTTTCCTACTACTATTAACTTTTTTAGAATAAGGACTCACATTTGTTACTTGCTAGATGCCAAAAACTTGGATAAGTTGCAGACTCTATGAGCTCCAACTGACTCATCTGCAAAGATGGAGGTGACAGCCAAAATCATGGTAGGTTTGATCATTCTATGAAAAAAGCTGGAGGCTTTAGGAACAGAATAACTGTTCCTTTGCATTGCATGCATGCTAAATTGCTTCAGTTGTGTCCAACTCTATGCAACCCTATGGACTGCAGCCTGCCAGGCTCCTCTGTCCATGGGGATTCTCCAGGCAAGAATACTGGAGTGGGTCGCCATGCCGTCCTCCAGAGGATCTTCCTGATCCAGGGAACAAACCTACATCTCTTACGTCTCCTGCATTGGCAGGCAGGTTCATTTCCACTGGTACCCCCTGGGAAGACTCTCCTTTTCATTAGTAAGCCTTTATTCACTAGTAGATTTGCAAATTGCCTTTATATCATTGCTCCCAAAGTTACTTAGGCTTGACTTCAGAGATAATTTGTATGTGTTTTTAATGCATTTAATAGAAGCCACCCAACCCACTTTCAAACATGGTACCATGTGTAAAGGAGATGAAGTCGCTAGTCTCAATCTGGACAGAAAGTCAGTTGCTAGGCTAGGTCTAGAACCCAGGTCCCCTTGTCCACAGTCTACAATGCTTCCTTTCGTTCTCACAATTTTACCTAAGATTTTACAGACAGGACCCCTTCCATAAATAACATGTTCTTGTCATAAGCTGGATCAGAGAATGCATTTGAAACACAGCCATTTGTGAATATCCATTTCTCAAAAGTATGTGGAGGCCAACCATCCAGCCTTAAACTTAGAAAGAGCTCTCAAGTCTAGGTACAGCAAAGCAAGCTAAAAAAAAGTGCATAGGGCTCCTTCCACCACTCAGAATTACCCAAGTCTATGTGAAAACACTTTTATTTTTGGCTCCAGAAGTCTCTCTGGCGTCTAATGCTGCAAATCACCTCCGTCCTGGATTTCTAGCTTACTTGGTCAATACAAGCTGAACAGCTGCCTAAGTGATGTGGAAACTTTGATGTTTTCTGTCATTGTTAGCACACAAAAGCACTTGGATTGACCTACTTACGTGTGCCTTCCCTCTCTGTTCCCCCAATAAGATTCTGGCTGTATTTACAGATTCTGGAAAAAAAAAAAAAAAACCTGGATTTAGATAGTGCTTCCCTGGGGAGAAATTATTAGCACTAATCCTCTTCTTGGAACAAAGCAGCCTGTCGATGGGATAATGGAGCTCAGATACCTCCCGCACCAGATCTGCCTTCCAGCCATGGGTCCCAGCACAACAGCCACGTGTAAATCCATGCTGCTCCCTGGCAAGAGTCAATGTATTAGTATCATAATTCATGACACTTTGCCAATTATGTTATTTTTATAGCTCCTTATTTTGTTACAAAGAGATTAAAGAATATTTTTCTACTAATCATGTACGGATGTGAGAGCTGGACCCTAAAGAAGGTTGAGTGCCAAAGAATTGATGCTTTGGGATTGTGGTGTTAGAGAAGACTCTTGAAAGTCCCTTGGACTGTAAGGAGACAAAACCAGTCCATCTAAAAGGGAATCAACCTTGAATATCCATTGGAAGGACTGATGCTGAAGCTGAAGCTGACAAGCTGACTTCCCAGATGTTCTGGGTCAGCTCTCCTCTGCTCTCACACCCTAGGTCTCCCAGACTTCTGTTGCAGGCCTTTGTCAGCCTGGGGTCTTCATTTAAGCTCTTCCTATTTGCCCACTCCTCATGCTTTTCTGGTCACTTCTTACCCATGGTTAAAGTCACAGGAGCCATTCCCCAAAAAATCTTCACTGACCCTCTGCAACCAACACTTACATGTGCTTGTATTACTTAAGCATCCCCATAGAAATAATCCTAAAGTGACCAGTGAAGAAACTGAGGCACATCGATTAAACCTTGCCTGTGCTCACACAGGTAGTAAGTGGAGCTGGATCCTTGCTCCTAACTGCTACACTATTTATACTCACTGTATGTCCTCTTACAGCCCTCATCTTCTGTGTCTCCATAGTAGTATCATAATAAAGTGAACCAGCTGGTACCTGCATTTATTTATTTATTTAAGTATCCATCCAATCCATTCACTGTTGTTGTGCAGTTGCTAAGTTGTGTCTGACTCCACAATCCCACGGACTGCTTGCTGCACACCAGACTCCTCTGTCCTTCACTATCTCCTGGAGCTTGCTCAAACTCATGTCCACTGAGTCAGTGATAATATGTAACCATCTCATCCTTGGCTGTTTCCTGCTTCATTTGCCTTCAATCTTTTCCAGCATCAGGGTCTTTTCCAATGAGTCAGCTGTTTGCATCAGGTGACCAAAGTATTGGAGCTTCAGCATCAGTCCTTCCAGTGAATATTCAGGGTTGATTTCCTTTAGGATTGACTGGTTGGATCTCCTTGCAGTCCAAGTGACTCTCAGGAGTCTTCTCCAGCACCACAATTTAAAAGCATCAATTCTTCAGTGTTCCACCTTTATATATACATCCAATATATTCATTAAACACATCCATTCAACCAGTATATCCAACCAATCCATCTATTCATTCAATCTATCCATCTATCCTTCCATCCATCCAATCCATCCATTCAAGCATCCATCCATCCATCCATCCACTCATCTCTCTAATCCATTTCTATCTGTCTGTTGTCCATCTGTCTATCATGTATCTATTTATCGCCTATTTATATTCTGACTTCCTCCAGAACTACGAACTCCATCCAGAGAAGGCTCCTACCTGTTTTGTTTACAGTTGTAGACTCATAGTTACTACAGTGCCTGGCTCAGGGCAGGCACTGGATAAATACATGCAGTGTGGTCCTGTGAATGAATGGCCTTGGACTGCAAGGAGATCCAAGCAGTCCATTCTGAAGGAGATCAGTCCTGGGTGTTCTTTGGAAGAACTGGTGCTAAAGCTGAAATTCCAATACTTTGGCCACTTCATGTGAAGAGTTGACTCTTTGGAAAAGACTCTGATGCTGGGAGGGATTGGGGGCAGGAGGAGAAGGGGATGACAGAGGATGAGATGGCTGGATGGCATCACTGACTCAATGGACATGAGTTTGAGTGGACGCCGGGAGTTGGTGATGGACAGGGAGCCCTGGCGTGCTGCGATTCATGGGGTCTCAAAGAGTCGAACACGACTGAGCAACTGAACTGAACTGACTGATGCAGGGAAAGCTGAAGAAGGTCCCTGGACTTGAAGGAGTTGCAGAGGGCTGAGGAAAGGGACCCCATCATCATAGCATGCTGAGAGACAGACTGCTGTGGGAGTCAGACAGGGGGAATCCAGTGTTTGCTGAGATGGTTAGGAGGGATTCCTGAGGAAGGAGCCTCTTCACAGTCGAGTTGTATCTGCTGACCAATGCTGCTGACTGATATTGACTAGAGCCTCCAGTCTTTTTCACACATCTATCTGAAAAAAGAAGGGTTCAGGGGACACATGGCCTGTCTTTCCATATTGGGAGGGCTGTCATTTATACAAAGGAGCTGACTCAGGCTGCATGGCCCCAGGAGGCAGAAATCACAGATTTTGTCTCAGCTCACACTCCACTTCTGAGTAGCACAGCAGTGGGAGCTTCTCACTGGCTTGTGGGGACTCCCAGGCCCCGAGAGAGCTCAGAAGGTTAGGGGGTCCCTTGTCAAGGTTGAAAACTTGGAGACTCCCACACTGGGGACCAGTGGGGAGGTGATCCTCAGAGTTTCCTTCTAACAACTCTAAACCACTGTTCTTCTGGGCTATCAAAGGTTTACAGGGCACTGAGGTGCTATCCAAAACTACCTTTGTGTGTAATCTACACAGAGAAAGGTCAGATTCCCAAGGGGTCCACTGGGTTTGGGAAATGAAGTCACTATTTGTGTTGGCCTACCACAGAGAACCCAACATGACCTACTTGTGTTGTCATCTTCAAAGGAACAAGAGACCCTTTCATGATTTTAAAAGTTGTAATGACATCTATTGTGTTCTCAAACACAAACAGATATGTAATTTAGAAAACATAAGCAAGTCATAAGCCAGAAATAAATTTGTGCATAATCTTCTCACCTTTATTGATGTCTATAAACCTTTTCACATATCTTATTTTATTCAGGTATTTTATTCCAATCTTCCTTTCTATGGTCATACATGCATAAATTGATTTTAATCCTTCTTTTTCTCTTTAAAAACACCATGAACATGTTCCATGTCATTAAGTAACCTTCTGAGACATGATTTTTAATGGCTGCTTAGTATTCCATTTTATGAATTCTTCATGAACAAGTTAACTACTCCATTACTGGTGAGTATTTAATGTGCTCCCAAGTTTCAAGAGCATAAATAATGTAATAAAATTGCTTGGATACAGATCTTTGCCTCTCTGTGACTGTTTCTTTTAAAAAAAATTCTCTAGAATTAGAGTTGCTAAGTCAAAAGGGAAGTCCATTTATAAGGCATTTGAGGGGTATATATCACCAAATTATCCTCAGGAAAAACCTTAGCAATTGACAGTCCTGACAGTAGTATTCAAAAAGGCTTATTTAGGATCTCACATGGACATTTTTGCCTGGAAGCTTATTCTAGCTGCAAAGTGGACAAGGAAAGCAGACTCTAATGCTGTATCAGTATACAGCTGGTGCAGTATACAGACACTGATGCTGAGAAGGAAAATCCCAGATCTAGAGACAGAAGGTCTGGGATCAAATCATAGCTCAGTTGCCTCCATAAGCCACTCAGCACTTCTGGAAGCCAGTTCTATCATCTGGAAACAATCATAAAAGAAGCATCACTGGAAAAGAATAAAAGATTTGATTCTCCTGGTAGGACTTTTAACATGTTAGATGGTTCAGAGGAGATTTCCTACATTAAGGGAGCTAACGGTAAATGACTCATCAATCAAACAAGCAGAACTGACTGGTGATGAGAGGAAGAACTCTGGACTCCAACTCCCACCCCAGATGTAACCCTGAACCTAGTGTTTAGCCTTCCTATGATCAGTTTCCTCATCTGTAAAATGGGTCCATAATAAGGATAAAATCAGTTGGTACCTGTACAGGCTTCAACTGAGTGGCTGGTACACAATGCACAGCATTAGTGTGTTTAAAGGAATAAAGGAAAACACTCTATGCGACACACCTTTTAAGGTCTTTACATGATATGACTGATTCCTCACAACCACTCATCTTGAAACATCACCATTTTATTTTCGTTTTCTGAATGAATAACTTCAGATAGTTCAAGCAAATTGTCCAAAAGTTGCAAAGCTGATACACGGAAGAGCTAACATTGAACTTGGGGCTTGCTATTTCAGAGAAAATCCGCTTTGCTTTGAATAGATGAAAAAATTCCAACCAGGCACCCACTGGGTCCTGGGCATTATGACAGACCCTTTCACAGAAAGCATCTCCTTTAGTCCTTTGCAGTCTTTCTGTTGTCTCCGTTGTTAACTTATTAGGGTAAAATGTGCCTTCAGTACAATTCATCCCTTTAAGTTACACTGTCCTAAGCAGTTTTTGCAAAAACATCCAGCCGTTAACCACCAACACATCAGGACAGAGAATATTTCCGTTCATCAGTGTTTCTTCCAGCCTTAGCCTGAACTTCTGGCATCCACTGATCCGATTTCATTCCCGAAAGTATTGCTTTTTCTTAAGTATCATATAAACGAAACCACATAGTAGGTTGCTTCTTGAGTCTCGTTACTTTCACCTATTGTAATGCACACGGCATGTTTCACTTTGCTGCATGCATCAGGAATTTGCACATTTTCATTTCTGGCACAACCATTTCTACTTGACAGCTGAAGAAACCGAGGTTCATGGGGATTGAGTCCCTTCCAACAGGTCATGCAGCCATGGTGAAACCTAGGTCTCCTCCTTCTGTATCCTGCAGTTTATTTACTTATTTATTATTTGTCTGTGTTGGGTCCTAGTTGTGCACACAGGATCTTTTATTGTGGCCTGTGGTCTTCTCTAGGTTTCCTATGTGGCTCCGTGGTGAAGAATCTGCCTGCCAGTGTAGGAGACGCAAGTTCCATCCCTGGGTCAGAAAGATCCCCTGGAGGAGGAAATAGCAGCCCACTCTAGTATTCTTACCTGGAAAATTCCACAGAGGAGCCTGGTGGGCAACAGTATGTGGGGTCGCAAAAAGTTCAACATGACTGAGTGACTGCAAATACAAGTGGGCTTCTCTAGTTGAAGCACGTGGGCTTAGTTGCCCAGTGGCATGTGGGATCTTAGATCCCTGACCAAGGATCAAACCCATATCCCCTGCATGGGAAGGTGGATTCTTAACCACTGAACCACCAGGGAAGTCCCATCATATCCTTCAGTTTAATGCTGTTTAATACATTATTGTTTATACAGTAAATGGGCAAACAAACCTAGATAGCATGTTAAAAAGCAGAGACATCACTTTCCCAGCAATGGTCCATATAGTCAAAGCTATGGTTTTTCTAGGAGTCATGCATGGTTGTGAGAGTTGGACCACAGGAAAGGCTGAGTGCCAAATAATCCATGCTTTCTAATTGTGGTGCTGGAGAAGACCCCTGAGAGTCCCTTGGACTGCAAGGAGATCCAACCAGTCAATCCTAAAGGAAATCAACCCTGAATATTCACTGGAAGGACTGATGCAGAAGCTGAAGTTTTAATACTTTTGGCCACCTGATGTGAAGAGCCAACTCACTGGAAAAACCCCTGATGCTGGGAAAGATTGAGGGCAGGAGAAGAAGGAGGTGACAGAGGATGAGATGATTGGAAGGCATCACTGACTCAATGGACATGAGTTCGAGCAAACTCTGGGAGACAGTGAAAGACAGGGAAGCCCAGCATGTTGTAGGCTTGGAGCTGGATGTGAATGAGAGACTGAACAACCAAAGTACTGCCAGGCATGTCCCCCGCTCCTTACACAGCAAGTTCCTGGAGACAGAGACTCTGCTCAGCTCATCACTTTTTTCCATATCATGACAAGACACCCAACCCAGGGTGTACACTCTCAGGAAGTATTTGCTAAATTGAAAGACATGGGCAGACAAGAAGACATTTCAGAAAGTTTTTTAAAAAAATGGCAACAAGGCAGCCTTGCAATACATGTGTCAAAGCACTCTCACTTTTCATTGTGATGTACAGAGAACAATAATACAAGTGGAGCCAAGTATGTGAATTCGTAACCCACATGACTTCCTATTACCTTATAAAAACTGTTTGCAGACCTCAGTGATGAAGAGGGAAAGCAAATGTGCCTCCTCAAGAGCCAAGAAAGTCCTCCCTGAGTGATGGAGTTCCTCAGAAAGGGAAGACCTCAGTATGTGGTCATGTCACAATTGCCCAGAGAGCTAAGAGTATCAGATACCACTTGTCTGATGTGTCAGGGCCCCAGTGGAACACAATAAATGGCCCCAGTGTCTTGTGTCTTGTAGTCACCTGGCCAGGTAGGCATCCTTACCCCTAAGTAGAAATCAATGGCAGTGAGACATTATGACCTGAAGATACAGATACAGTAAAAACAGAACTGAAATTCAAACCAAGGTCAATCTTATCCTCACTTATTGAGGAGAGGGGGAAAGGATTCCTGAAAATGTCTGCTATGAATCTTTATCAACCCAGAAATAGTCATTTCACTGGAATCAACACAAATATTTATTGACAAATGAATGGATAAACAAAATGGAATACTAGTCAGCAAAAAGGAAATTAAAACGTGAAATTCTGACACACAGGCTGCAACATAGATGAACCTTGAAGGTGCTATGCTAAATGAAACAAGCTGATCAAAAAGGGACAAATATTCTATAATTCCATTTATGTGAAAAGCTAGAATAGTCAAATTCATGGAATCAGAAAGTAGAATGGTGGGTGCCAGTGGCTTGACAGGGGTTATGGAGAGACACTGTTTTAATGGAGTTGATGTTTGATATTTTGCAACATGAAAAAAGTCTGAAGATGAGCTGTGGTGATCACGTCAGTTGCTCAGTCGTGTTTGATTCTTTGCGATCCCATGGACTGCAGCTCGCCAGGCCTCCCTGTCCCTCACCAACTCCAGGAGCTTGCTCAAACTCATGTCCATCAGGTCAGTGATGCCATCCAACCACCTCATCCTCTTCATCCCCTTCTCCTCCTGCCTTCAGTCTTTCCCAGCATCAGAGTTTGTCCACTGAGTCAGCTCTTCACATCAGGTGGCTGAAGTTTTGGAGTTTCAGCTTCAGTACCAGTCCTTCCAATGAATATTCAACTGATTTCCTTTAGGAATGACTGGTTGATCTCCTTGCAATCCAAGGGATTCTCAAGAGTCTTCCCCAACCCACAGTTCAAAAGCATCAGTTCTTCCGTGCTCAGCCTTCTTTATGGTCCCACTCTCACACCCATATATGACTACTGGAAAAACCATAGTTTTGACTAGACAGATCTTTGTCAGCAAAGTAATGTCTCTCCTTTTTAATATGCTGTCTAGGTTGGTCATAGTTTTTCTTCCAAGGAGCAAGCATCTTTTAATTTCATGGCTGCAGTCACCATCTGCAGGGGTGATGGCTGCACGGTAATGTGAATGTATGTTGATGCCACTTAAAGATAGTTCAGATGATAACTTTTATGTCATGCATATATTGCTGTAACTAAGAATAACTGTATAGTCCATGGGGTTGTGAAGAGTTGGACCCAACTGAGTGACTTTTACAATCAAAATCACAAGAATAATTTAAGTCATCTCAGACCATTGTACAATTTTTTTCTACTAATACATTTACCCAGAGAAAAGGTTCAAGTCCTTGAACAGATAATATAGGATAGAATAGGCAAATAAAGATGGAGGACAAAAAAATCTTTTTTAAAAAGGTTTAGAATTAAAAATGAATCAAGAAAGGGAGGGACAAATGAGAAGTATGGAGTTAACAGACAGAAATTGCTATACATAAAATAAACAAGCAATAAGGATTTACTGTATAGTATAGTGCATTTCCTTCTCCAATGCATGAAAGTGAAAGTGAAGTCGCTCAGTCCTGTCTGACTCTTAGCGACCCCATGGACTGCAGCCTACCAGGCTCCTCCATCCATGGGATTTTCCAGGCAAGAGTACTGGAGTGGGGTGCCATTGCCTTCTCTGATAGGGAATTAGACTCAATATCATGTAATAGGGCTTCCCTAGTGGCTCAGTGATAAAGAATCCACTTGTCAGATGTGGGTTCAATTCCTGGTCAGGAAGATCTCCCAGAGAAGGAAATAAGAACCCACTCCAGTGTTCTTGCCTGGAAAATCCCATGGACAGAGGAGTCTGGCGGGCCGCAGTCCACAGCATCACAAAGAGTCGGACGTGACTAAACAACAGTAGCAACAATTTTGTAGGAACCTATTACAGAATGTAATCTGAATAAAACTGAATCACTATGCTGTATACCTGAAACTAATGCAATATTATAAATCAACCATCCTGTAATAAATTAAAAAATAAAAAACCTAGTCAGACAAGGGCTTGCAAGTGAGTCCTGTGATACAGTGGCAGATGGAGGGCATTCTCTGAGAGTGAACCGCACACTGCACACTTTCTCGCATATGATCACATTGTCTTCACAAGAATACACTGGAATCTGCACACTTAGCCTCCTTTTCAGATTCAGAGAGCAACTCTGAAAATTTTCGAAGGTCGCCCAGCATCCTGCTGGCAGTGCCCAAAGAGCCATGAGGTGGTACCTCTCCAGATAGATGTTGGTGGGCCCTCGTCAGGCATTTAATGGAGATCCTTTCAAGTGGTTCACAAATCCTGCCATAGTCCAGGCACCAAACTGGGGCCCGAAGCAGAGGGGCCGGAGGCACACAGTTCAACACCAAGTGGTCCCTGCTTGCAGAAAATCCATACTCTACTGGGAGAGGAGCTATCACACAGACGAAGGTACGATCTGGCCGAGAAGGATGTGGTTGTAAAATCGTGAATCAGTTATGGTGGAAACACAGAGGGGAAAAGATTCCTTCTGTCTTGGGGAGCCCTAGAGGCCTTCAAGGAAGAGCCCACTTTGGGGTTCTCCTAAGCTTTTGAGGGTGTTGTTTGGACAAGTGGGAAGGCAGCCAGAGCTCAGTCACTCAGTCATGTCCTACTCTTTGCAGCCCCATGGACTATAGCCTGCAGGCTCTTTTGCCCATGGAATTTTCCAGGCAAGAATACTGGAACAGGGTGCAATTTCCTTCTCCAGGGGATTTTCCTGACCCAGGGATCAAACCTGTGTCTCTTGTGTCTTCTGTATTTTCAGGTAGATTCTTTACTGTCTAAGAAGCCAGAGGAGCAATTGATTTGAGCAGCAGGAAAAAGCCTGAGCAAAGGTTTGGGGGCCGAAGGAACATGGAATGGGGTTCTTGATGGCTTGGTTCTCTTGGCAAGAGCTGGAGCGGATGAGGCCTTACACAGCTGGCTTCCAATGGCCTCTTTGGGGCCGCACATGAAACGCTGCCTGTGGTCCATGGGAGCTGGTGGGGGAAGTCAAAGGGGTGAAGGGTGTGGTCCAGAACGAAAGACCTCAAGTGAGAGGGAAGATGAACGGACGGAAAGAGATTTGAAGCTAAACAAAGAGAGAGCAGCCGATAGGAGACAAAGCCACCACAGTTGTGCTGGGCCTCCCTGGCTTGTGCGGGAGGAGTGGCAGTGGGCTCCAAGCAACAGGGGCAGGGAGAAGCCCAGGTGCATAGAGCGTGGGCCTCTCAAGTCTGACGGCGCCGTCAGCCTGCTTATGTGAGGAGCTCGCTATGCTAAGCAGAAGACCGTCTGTTTAGGCTTTTCTTTTAAACTTGAAAGAGAAGAGAAGCAGTAGCAAAGGACTCCCTTGTCAGATCCTAATTCAAGTTGAACTTCTAAAGGCTAGGAGGAGGCATTTGTGACACCAAAGCTTTTCTAAGAGTACTGAAATGAAAACTTGAAGTAGGGGGAGAAAAGGGTGTTCTCGCTTGTGTCTTTGCTTGCCTTAAGAGCCGTAAGCTGTAACTCGGTTCTGATTCTGTGATGAAAATGGTGTGTGATATTCACGGTCGTACTTGTGCCTATGATTAACCATGGGTGAGGGTCAGGCTACCTCCTTTCATTGATGGGGTCTGAGCCTCGGAGGTTCAGGGACCTCGCCAGGCTTCACGATCTAAGTGGCAAAGTCAGAAATGGAGGCAGGGTCTGCCCTTCTGGTCCCAGAAACGAGAGGCGGTCCTGGCCTCTGATGAAACAAGCCAGGAACTTCAAAATGCATCCTGGATTGAGTTCCAACTTTACTCTTTTGGGAACCAAGTCATCTATCAGCTCTGATGCTCTATCTCCCAAGGAACCCAACATCATTGCTTTGAAGATTAAAGGGACCACACACACACAGCATGGTACTGGACACCTAATGTAGCTATTTTCATGGATGTAAGGGGACACAGACAGCAAAGTGGGTGGTCCCAAACAACAGAGCCTCTCTGGGACCAGGGGGTCCTGGCTGGACCCTCCTTCCTCTGCCAGGTGACCCTCCTGAAGCCTCCCCTCCACCAGAGTGCCAGGGGTGGTGAAAACTGCAGGAACAGACAAGGGGCCGAGGTCTCCGAGGTCTCTGCTCAGTAAGAAGCACCCCCTCCATCCTCTTAGATGTTCTTTAGATTCAGAGCAAGTGGAGAAACACGGCAAGGCATACAACAGATCAAGGCCAACATATTTCTTTCATTACGATCAAGCTCAGTCAGAGGACGCAGCTCAGAGTAAAAGGCAGACGGGTCTGCTCAAAGAAGCTCAGAGGCTGCGGAGGACCTCTGTCAGGGAAGCTGGGGGAAAGGCTGCTTAATGTACTCATTCCCGTGTTTACTCATCACAAAAGAGGAAATGGGAAGCCAGGAGGGAGGCAGTAAAAGGAAGGTTTCCTTCCCTGGAAGGAAACACAGGAGGGGAAGAGGCATCGCCCTGACTCCCCCTAAGTGAGCATGTTTGCAACACAGAGGGCTTGAAAAACAAGCGTGTGATCCTGCTGTTCCCGGAAGGGGGTCAACAGGGAGAGAGGGTATCTTATTGGTCCTGCCTACACTCGTGGCCTGATGCTAACCCCTGCTCCTCTGTGTGGCTCCCAGGGCCCCTGGGAAACTGTTTAGATTTTGCTACAAGAAGGCTCTGATATGGGTCAACAAGCCTTATTTCACTGAGTCTGAACTTGATTCGTTTCTCTCTTCCTGTCCCAAGTGATCTCCAGCCAGACTGTGTCCCCATCAGACGTTCTGTGGTGAGACAGAAGGAAGCAGGAAGACAGGCTTATAATTAAATGCACAAAGACACTCCATGTATCAAATGTCAATATCAGAGCTGCTCAAACTACAACATAAACCCTTCTCAATATCAGTTGGGAAGGTGTAGTTTGAAGATGAAATCCCCCGGCAAGTCGAATCTCAAAGAAATGAAAGAGTTGTTGGCACTTCCTCGGCGGTCCAGTGGTTAGGGCTACAGGCTTCTACTGCAGTAGGGGCACAGGTTTGGTTAGGGAACTATGATCTCCCATGCCTTGTGGCTCGGCCAAAAATACACACACACACACACACACACACACACACACACACACACACACACACATATATCAAAGAGTTCTTTAATTTAAAAGATTTTGGGGTTTTGTTTCTTCTGAGTTAAAAGTCCAAAATTCAAAATGTTTAGGTTAAAGTGTCAAAATTTTCTTCCCTGACTTCTTATGCTTTTCAGTCTAGATCTGAGGAGTTCTTGAATCTTGGGGGAACTTGGGATTCCTTATTCTGTTACAAGCCTGGTTCATCTCCTACTAAGTTAGGTGTGGTTTCTCCAAATAGTACTTTAGTTTAAAATCAATTCTCTTATGATTTTCTTGTAATTTAAGTGTTGAAACAATAAGAGAAAGAGGACTGACAAGATTAGCATTATTCCCAAATGATGAAAACATTCCCATTCCAACCCTAAAGTTTTTTTTCTTAGTTATCCTGGGGAAAACATGATGTTCCCAAACCCAACTCTCAGTGATACCAAAAGGCTCTTAGAGCAGCTCTGTGGAGGAAGGAGTGGAGGAAACCCTGCTGATTTGAGCCTCATCAAGTTTCCAGTCCAAACACATCACTGTCTGCATCCCCAGTGGCAGGGAAGTAAACTCAAATGTGGAAAATCTCCCAGCAGAAAATTTTCATTCAGCTTCTGAAGGTAGTCTCAAGGAGGAGTGCTCACGGCCAAAGTACAGCAGATGCCCCTGTAAGGCCATCCCCAGAGGGGAGTGGCCTGTATCCTCATCAGGAAGAGTGGTGTGATGTTGCAGATAAACCTCCAAGCCCACAAGAAGATACACAGGTCAATCCTAAACACCCCTTGTTTTCCAAGATGCTGTCTTCTGAGTACATACAGCTGCATAGAAGATCAAATATTGGTTTGAACGTACTTCATCTAACAATTTCTAATTAATCTTATGGGCTTCTCTGGTGGCTCAGATGGTAAAGGATCTGCCTGCAGTGCAGGAGACCTGGGTTCGATCCCTGGGTTGGGAAGATGCGCTGGAGAAGGAAATGGTAACCCACTCCGGTATTCTTGCCTAGAGAATTCGGTGGACAGAAGTGATGGGCTACAGTCCATGGGGTCTCAAAACAGTGGGACATGACTGAGCAACTAACACTTTCACTTTTTCAACTGAGCATCTACTTGGTACTAGACCCTGTATTAGGTATGGAGGACTGAAAGATGATTAACACATGGGGCTTGCCCAGTGAATCTCCTGTTGGAATGAAGGTCACTGACCCTGCTTCTGCATCTCAGTTCTTCAAGGAGGAAGTGCATTAGTATCCATAAGCCTTTTGAATGGTACCTGACACAGAAATAGAAACTCCATTTTAGGGAAGGGAGAAGAGATACACTGAAGGATAATCAGGGCCCCAGAGTATGGGCTTCCCTGCCAGTTCAGTTGGTAGAGAATCTGCCTCAAGCACAGGAGGCCCAGATTTGATTCCTGGATAGGGAAGACCCACTGGAGAAGGAAATGGCAAACTCCAGTATTCTTGCCTGGAAAATAGCATGGACAGAGAAGCCTGGCGGGCTTTAGTCCATGGGGTGGCAAGAGTTGGACACGACTTAGCGACTAAACCACAGAGTATGGAAGGCCTCCTGGGTGGAGTTGAGGGACTTGACTTTACCCTGAGGCCCACAGGGATCTATACAGGGTTTAAGGAAATAGAATAGACCACTTCTATTTTTGACTTAGGAACCTCCCAGTTTAGTCTGAAATGTGTTCCTTCAAAATTCAGCTATTGAGTCCTTATGTCAAAATATGACTGTATTTGGAGAAAGAGCCTTTACAGAGCTGATGAATGTAAAAAGAGGTCATTACAGTGGGCCCTAATCCAACATAAGTGATATTCTTCCAAGTCGAGATGATCGGGACACGAACAACACACAGACTGAGGGGCAACCTTATGACGAGACGACAGCAGGGGGACATTTTTAAACCAAGAAAAGAGACCTCAGAAAATACCAAACCTACCCACACCTTGATCTTGGACCTGCAGCCCCTCAGACTGTGAGAATATAAGCATCAGTTATTAAGTTCCCTTAGTCTATGCCATTTGTCATAACAACCCAGCAAATTGATACCTCCAAATTCCTAGAGCTGGTGGGCAGGAGGGAGATTAAGGTAGGAAAGCCAGTTAAGGCCATGAAAACATTAACCAGAGTAAAAAACCATGATGAGGTCCCTCCCTAGAGATGCAGAAATGAGAAGAAAGGGCAGACTGAAAAGAGATGCACAGCATAGACTTCACAGAGTTTGGGGACCCATTTGATAAAGACAGTAGGAAAGGAGAGAGTCCATGGATCATTCCCAGGCTTCTCATCTTAGTGACAGTATAGATATAGTGGTTCCTTTCATTGAGATATGTTCTGTGGTGAATGAAACACCTTCCTACCAAAGTCTGTGGTCCTGTTGTGAAATCTGGTTTCAGAAGTAATACACCATGCAAAGTCAGGTTAGACCCCAAGATAAATTGTCAGATTCTGTGCAAGAAATGTGAGTCAGTTCCTCCCAGCCCCCCACCCCTCATTCCAGATTGTGGGTTGAGATGGGTTCCCATTTGGGAGTTTGTCTCGCATTTGGTTTCCTGTGAGACTCCCTTCCTTGCAAACAGTAGGAATACCTTCGAAAATTTATCTTGATGGTGGCTCTGCCTTGCATTAGTGTAGGGGGAAGAAGGGTGGGGGGGTTAATGCTGAATGGCGATAGCATTTATTTTCCTAGCTAATAGCCAAGTGTCTCTAATTCAAACCAACTGAACTAATTGAATGAAAAAGAATGTTAACAGTCCTGGCTACTAGACTGTATTTAAAAGCAATTGTTCTCAATCAATCAATGCTGCTGGATTGTTTGATTTCATTAAAGATGTATTTGTTACCAAGCAGCTGGTACCCAAACAGCTGCTTTAGATAGGATTTCCACCGCTCCCTTAGACTATGTGCATCATTATATTTGCACATTTCCAGCCACGAAGACTGTGACAAATGTCTGTGGCACAGAGATGAGACCTGCCGACTTGCCCCCGTGAAACATCCCAGAGGCTGAGGGACAGGGGGAAGGCTTGGGGTTTTGCTCTCCAGAAAGCACTGAATCTTTCGGGGCGTTTCACAAGTGTGGGAATACTAAACTCCATGCGTAAATGTAAAAGCATACCCAGGTAACTTGGGAAGAATGCACTGTATTCTTCCAGCTTCTAATCTATCCATGCATTTATTCTGTAAAATTTCCAGTGAACCTGCTTCTCTAAGAAGGTAGTAAAGATAAAAAGTAATAAGCATAGCTGGCATGTATTGATGGAGGGCTTTTTAATTACAGGTTCTATGCCTGGTGAATTATGCAGATTATCTTCTTTTATCCTTATGCAAGAATACCAAGACTCTACTTTTTTATTATCCCCTTTTCCAGCAGAGAAAAGTGAGATGCAGAGAGGTTGCTCCCCTACTGTCCCTCGTAGTGATGCGTTTTTTCCGTATCTTCTTCTTTGCACTCATCTTCCCTCCTAGACTG
This sequence comes from Bos indicus, assembly GCF_029378745.1. NCBI lineage: Eukaryota > Metazoa > Chordata > Mammalia > Artiodactyla > Bovidae > Bos > Bos indicus. Next base: position 62,735,842 of record NC_091780.1, on the reverse strand, counting down.
ATATCCTAGAAGGCTTTGGCTGTGTCTGCTACATGTGCTCCCTGGAGCCCCTGCCCATCACATGATAAGTCACAAAAGACAGTATCATTCAGACCTTCCTGCCTGGCCTCTGCATTACCTGGATTCAAACCTCACTCACATCTCACCAAACCGCTAGTGGTGCTCTTTATGCTTTCATTTCTTCATCAGGACACACACTTAGTAATAACATCTCATAGATTATTGCAGAGATTAAATGTCAGTGGAGGCTGTGCTTGGAACATAGCAAATGCTTAACACAAACTTACCATTATGAATACTATATCAAGGGTCCTATAAATCAGTATTGAATGAATAAACAAATTAAAAGCTAAGGCAGAGATCATTACAGAATACTGAGGAGAGATTCCTGTGATACACAGTAGGTTCTTGTTGATTATCTATTTTGTATAGAACAGTGTGTGTGTGTTTATCTCGAGCTCTTAATTTATCCCTTTCCCACATTTCCCCTTTGGTAACCAGAAGTTTATTTTTGAAATCTATGAGTCTGTTTCTGTTTTGTAAATAAATTCATTTATATAATTTTTAAACTTAGATGTAAAGGTGATATCATATTTGTCTTTCTCTGTATTATTGCACACAGTGTGGTAATTTCTAGGGCCACTCGTGTTGCTGCAAGTGGCATTATTTCATTCTTTTTAATGGCTAATAATAAACACAACATTGTAATTAAATCAATTATACATAGATTAAATAAATAAATAAGTATTTTTAGAAATCCCATATTTGAATGGATCCAGGTATATCATGGTTGAGTCCCTCCACTGTTCACCTGAAACTGCCACAGTATTGTCAATCGGCTATCAGTTCAGTGGTTCAGTCAAGTCCAGCTCTTTTGACCCCATGGACTGCAGCACACCAGTCTTCCCTGTCCATCACCAATTCCCGGAGCTTACTCAAACTCACGTCCATTGAGACGGTGATGCTATCCAATTATCTCATCCTCTGTCGTCCGCTTCTCCTCCCGCCTTCAACCTTTCCCAACATCAAGGTCTTTTCCATTGAGTCAGTTCTTCACATCCGGTGGCCAAAGTATTGGAGTTTCAGCTTCAGCATTAGACCTTCCAATGAATATTCAGGACTGATTCCCTTTAGGACTGACTGGTTGGATCTCCTTGCAGTCAAAGGACTCTCAAGAGTCTTCTCCAACAACACAGTTCAGAAGCAACCGTTTTTCAGTGCTCAGCTTTCTTTATAGTCCAACTCTCACATCCATACATGACTACTGGAAAAACCATAGCTTTGACTAAATGGACCTTAGTTGGCAAAGTAATGTCTCTGTTTTTTAATACACTGTCTAGGTATAATCAACTCTACTCCAATACAAAATAAAAAGTTCAAAAGAAAAAAAAATACCATAAAAAAAAACAAGTTACCAAAAAAAATTTACAATGATTTTTAAAAATGTTAAAGCCAAAGAGTCTTTGGCTTATCAGGAAAAAAAAAGACAAAAAATAGATACACAGCCCAGGTCAAGGGAGTGAGAGATTGATCCCCAAGCATTGACCTGACTTAACTGTAGGCCAACTTAACTAACTTAACTGTAGGTCTATAGGTCTGACAGTGTGGAAGGCACATTTGAGCCTGCTCTTAACTGTCTCCAAGTAGACAGGGGCAGTTTCTCAAGGAGAAGGAGAACATCTGGTCTTTTTCTTCCTCTAAACCCAGACCCCCAACTTCCTCCAGGAAGTCTTCTCTGATGCCCCTACTTGGAGTTCATCATGCCACCGCTGTGTCCTCCCACCCGCCCAACTGCAGGCTCTGTGCTGTCATCAGCGGATCAGGTGGCCCTGCAGACCATGGGCATGTCTGCCTCTCACTGGACCCTCAGTCCCTTACTGATGTGACGTCCTAAGTCTTCTTCCCCGGCTGTCACCCGTGGGGACCAACACAGAGCTGTGTGTATACATAACGCACAAGAAACAGCTGCAGAGCCGAGTCACTGACTCTCCAGTTGGCAGCATCATCTAGGACAAAAAGCCCCAAACCCTCTGACAGAGACACAGAATCTACAGGAAAGTTTTTCAGAGCCCCGGTGGGTGGGAAAACTATGACTTTGGAGCCCAATAGAACTGAGCTCAAATACAAACTATAGAACATTCTCCGTCATCTCCTTCTTCCTGTCCCCCACTCCCCGAAAGCAGCCTCTAGTGATGTCCTTTTCCATCACTGCCCTCTGGGAGGGCCTGGAGTCCCTCCTTCTGGCTCACGAGAGCTGGTGGTACTCATCTCTCCTGGAATCCAGGTTTGGTGACATCAAGTAGGAAGCTTGAAATTGGCCACAGTAGGAGCATTTATTCCACAGAAATTGGAAGAAAGATACCAATCAGGGCTGTGTTTTTTTTCTGGAAGCTAATTGTTAAATACTTGCCAGCATTTTCTGCTAGCTTTGCAGCTTGTTAATGTCATCATGGCTAATAATGAGGTTGATCAGCGATAAAAATGACAATAATAATGATCTTGAGTGCATCTTGCCCTTCTGCCATGCGTTAGGGTTCGTAAAACTTTTAAAATGCATGTTCAACATATATAAACCCCACCAATGCACTTATCTAGTTCCCTTCTAGGAAGTCTTAGTCTAGTCTCTGCTAGGCTGACCGTGCACAGCTGGGCAGGTTGGACATCACAAGTCAAGGAATCAAAAGGAACTAAAATCCAGCTAGTTGAATCATGATCCTATTCAACTCTGTCTGCTCAAAGCTTTCATATTCATCTAATTTCACCAAGTTCTAGCTGATCTATATGCTCTCCAGCACATGAAAAATATTCTCTCAATAATTATGGCTTGAATGTACATACACATTTGGGCTACATGGCAGCCTATGAATTTGGTATTGTAAGCTCCATTTTACAAGTAAGGTACCTGATTTATGCAAGACCATCCTCTAGCGTCATGATTAAAAGTGGGTTCCTGGAGCCAGAGCACGTCCTTTTTCCTGCTCCAGCACTGTGTGACGGTGGCCAGTGGTTTAACCTCTCTGTGTCTCGAGTACCAACCTCTGTTTTGTTTTATTTTTTTATTCTTCTTTATTTAAGGTTTTGTTTTTGCTTTTTTGTTTTTTTTTAACTGGAGGATAACTGCTAAGTACCAACTTAGGGTTGCTATGTGGATTAAGTGTCATAATAAGCACTTTACATATTAACTGATAATTATTTATGTGTAAGATTATGCTAAAAGACTTTTAGGATGAGGAGGTTAGAGTATTTTTTGAGTACCTTGGAGAGGTTCCATTCTGGGGACTTCATATTGGATTGGCCAAAATGTTCACTCAAAATGTTCTGTAACATCTTATGGAAAACCCTGAAGTTAACTTTTTGGCCAACCCCAAATATGTGATTGTCTATTCTAAAAACTAAACCAATGTATGGTGAGCAAAGAAGAAAGGTTGAGGAGAGGGATAAAGTGGGTATTTGGGATTGATGTGTGCATGTAACTATATTTCAAATAGATAGCTAACAAGGACCTACTGTATAGCATAGCCAACTCTGCCTAATATTCTGTAATAAACTAAATGGGAAAAGAATTTGAAAAAAGCATAGATATTCATGTATATGTATAACTGAATCAGCTTGCTGTACAACTGGAACCAACAAAACACTGTTAATGAACTGTATTTCAATATAAATTTTTTTTGAAAATTAAATTTAAAAATAACTATCTAAGTTGGACATCATTTTTCTCATTTACAAGTGAGGAACCGTCAAGATAGTAAGTGGTTAAAGACTACATAGTAAATAATTATTCATCAGCATTTAAATCTGTGTGTAGGTAACAATGGTGAATGTGCATGCTCAGTCGTGTCGATTCTTTGAGACCCCATGGACTGTAATCCACCACATTCCTTGTCCATGGAATTTTCCGGCCCAGAATGCCAGAGTGGGTTGCCATTTCCTACTCCAGGGTATCTTCCTGACTCAGGGATCTAACCTACGTCTCCTGTGTCTCCTGTATCTCTTGACTGGGAGGTGGATCCTTTACCACTGTGCCAACTGGGAAGTCCTAAAGTCTGTGCATAATCTTTCTCTACTTAAAGCAACTTGGTTTTATTCTCAGTCTAGTAAAAAATGAGTCACTCTGAGTAGACTTATTTTCTAAGAAGCTAACATTGTTGTTCAGTCTCTCAGCCGTGTCCAGCTCTTTTTGACACTGTGAAATGCAGCATGCCAGTCTCCCTGGTCCTTCACTATCTCCCAGAGATTGCTTAAACTCATGTCCATTGAGTCAGTGATGCCATCAAACCATCTAGTTGTCTATTGTCCCCTTCTCCCCCTTCCTTCAATCTTTCCCAACATCAGGGACTTTTCTAATGATGGCTCTTCACATAAGGTAGCTAAAATATTGGAGTTTCAGCTTCAGCATCAGTCTTTCCAATGAATAGTCAGGGCTGATTTCCTTTAGGATGGACTCGTTGGATCTCCTTGCAGTCCAAGGGGCTCTCAAGAGTTTTCTCCAACACCACAGAACAAAAACATCAATTCTTCAGTGCTCAGCTTTCTTTATGGTCCAGCTCTCACATCCATACATGACTACTGGAAAAACCATAGCTTTGACTAGATGGACCTTTGTTGGCAAAGTAATGTCTCTGCTTTTTAATATGCTGTCTAGGTTGGTCATAGCTTTTCTTCCAAGGAGCAAGTGTGTTCTAATTTCATGGCTGCAGTCACCATCTGCAGTGATTTTGGAGCCCAAGAAAATAGTCTGTCACTATTTCCATTGTTTCCCCATCTATTTGCCATGAAGTATGAGACTGGATGTTCACTTAGTGTTTTGAGTGCTGAATTCTAAGCCAACTTTTTTACTCTCATCTTTCACTTTCATCAAGAGGCTTTTTAGTTCCTCTCCACTTTCTGCCACAAGGGTGGTGTCATCTGCATATCTGAGATTATTGATATTTCTCTTGGCGATCTCTATTCCAGCTTGTGTTTTATCCCTCCCGGCATTTCTCATGGTGTCCTCTGCATACGAGTTAAATAAGCAGGGTGACAGTATACAGCCTTGAAGTACTGCTTTCCTAATTTTGAACCAGTCCCTTGTTCCACGTCTGGTTCTAACTGTTGCTTCTTGACCTGCATACAGGTTTTTCAGGAGACAGGTAAGGTGGTCTGGTATTCCCATCTCTTGAAGAATTTTCCATAATTTGTTGTAATCCACACAGTCGAAGGCTTTAGTGTAGTCAATGAAACAGAAGTAGATGTTTTTTCTGGCATTCTCTTGCTTTTTCTATGATCCAACTGATGTTGGCATTTTGATCTCTAGTTCCTCTGCCTTTTCTAAATGCAGCTTCAACATCTGGAATTTCTCAGTTCATGTACTGTTGAAGTCTCACTTTGAGAATTTTGAGTACTACTTTGCTAGTGTGTGAAATGTGTGCAATTGTGCCGTATTTTGAACAATTTTTGGCATTGCCTTTCTTTGGGATTGGAGTGAAAACTGACCTTTTCCAGTCCCGTGGCCACTGCTGAGTTTTCCAAATTTGCTGGCATATTGAGTGCAGCACTTTCACAGCACCATATTTCAGGATTTGAAATAGCTCAGCTGGAATTCCATCATCTCCATTAGCTTTGTTCGTAGTGATGCTTCCTAAGGCCCACTTGACTCTGGACTCCAAGATGTCTGGCTCTAGGTGAGTGATCACACCATCATGGCTATCTGGGTCATTAAGATACCTTTTGTATAGTTCTGTGTATTCTTGCCACCTCTTCTTAATATCTTATGCTTCTGGTTGATCCATACAGTTTCTGTCCTTTATTGTGCCCATCTTCACATGAAATGTTCACTTGGTATCTTCAATTTTCTTGAAGAGATTTCTAGTCTTTCCCATTCTATTGCTTTCCTCTATTTCTTTACGTTGATCACTGAGGAAGGCTTTCTTATCTCTCCTTGCTATTCTTTGGAACTCTGCATTCAGATGGGTATACCTTTCCTTTTCTCCTTTGCTTTTCACTTCTCTTCTTTTCTTATCTATTTGTAAGGCTTCCTCAGACAACACTTTTGCCTTTTTGCATTTGTTTTTCTTGGAGATGGTTTTGGTGACTGCCTCCTCTACAATATTACAAACTCTGTCCATAGTTCTTCAGGCACTCTGCCTATCAGATCTAATCCCTGGAATCTATTTGACATTCCCACTGTATAATCATATTTGATTTAGGTCATACTTGAATGGCCTAGTGGTTTTCTCTACTTTCTTCAATTTAAGTCTGAATTTGGCAATGAGAAGTTCGTGATCTGAGCCACAGTCAGTTTCCGGTCTTGTTTATGCTGACTATATAGAGCTTCTCCATCTTCAGTTCCAAAGAATATAATCAATCTGACTTCTGTATTAACTGTCTGTTGATGTTCATGTGTAATAGTTGACTCTTTAAATGCAGGAATGTTCTTGTTTTTGACCACTTTTTCTCTCTTGAAAGAAGATGGTTCTCCAGAAAAAAATGATACCCCAGTATCTCAAGCACACGTCATGCACAGAGGTTTGTTTCCAATCCCATCCTCCAATAAAAGGAACCAAAGATATATTCTGATTCTGACTCTAGGACTGAAGCCATCAATATACAAGATAAGAATGGAATACCTTGTGGTGTTGGGAAGTAAGGAAGTACTCAAAACCCAGATTAATAGGGTAAGTTACACACACACACACACACACACACACACACACACACATGACAGCTGATAGATCTCTTTGTCATCTTTTCTAGCATTTTCCCCTATCATTGGCTGTGTTCTAGGTAGGAAGGGTTAACAGGAAAATTCAGTTCCAGTTAAGGCTATAAGGGCTTTCCTAAGCATTATGCTGACCTCACTTTTAAAATCTCCCCTCCACCAAAATATGACATTTCAGAGTTGATTCCCAAATCCTCTGACCTGAGTTTAATAAGTGAGAACGTAAAGAGTCCCTCGAAGACATCAGTATATGTTCTTAAAGGACAGCCTTTTGCATGCACATGACTCTGCATCTCTCCCCTACTCGTCAGCTGGGAGTTGGCGCCATAGATAAATTGGATTGGACAGTACAAGCCCCAGCTCCAGCACTCAAGTCAAACTGAAGCCCCCGAGAACACTGCAAGTGTTAACTTCAGAGAATGCATTTTGTTTGCACAGTTCTCTGCTTTTTGATTTTGATCAGGACTAGGATGAGAAACTTGATCTCTTGCCCCTGGTGAGGTGTCAATGACTTTCATATTTGCAGCTGCAGAGGAGTTTCTGATTCCTCAAACATCCTTTGAAGCCAAAGGTGATTGGGAAAACATGAGGTAAAGTCTGTACCTGTGTGTACCTCTTTCTCTCTCTGTGTGTCTTTCCCTCTCTTTCTCTCTCCCTATCTCTTTCTCCCCCACCTTCTCTCTCTTCATTTTCTTCTGTTCATCCTACAAATCCATAGTCCTTTTGCTCATTTTATCTTCCACGTGTGCCTTTGTGAGCATCTGAGTCCTCTAACTCTAAATCTCACTTGTCTGTCCGAAGAGAGATGACAATACTCCGCTGACAAAGTCTTCATAATGAATTAACACAATCTATTGCCCACTTAGGCTGTAGGGGCTTATATGAAACTAGTGTGTCCTCTTCTGTCTTTGAATCATGGTGTTTTGTGATCTCACCATCTCACAATCAGTATGCGTAACTGTCCCACCAGGGTGATTGCGACTTCACTCATCCTCCCCTTTTTGTGTTCATAAAATATGCATCTCTCCAACTTTTGAGAATTAAGAAGAAAAGCTAGAAAAGCCTATGCCTTCTGCCCCATTTGATTCCAAACTTAATGATCAGAGAAACTGTTCATGCTGCTTTCTTATTAAGCTTGAAGATGACCCTGCAGAGAAGTGTTTCTGGCCGTTTTTCCAGCAAGGATGTGGAGAGGTGAAGTGACTTGCCCAAGGTGACACCATGAGGCATGGTCAGAATCAGGACTCCAACCCTGCTGTGTCTGTTCCCTGACCCCTGCTTTTCCTACCTTATTTCACAGCCAATGTCTCCATGGTCTATGGCACCTCCTTCTTTTATGTTTTGTTCGAGCACCTTCTCTGCAGTCCAAGGTGCTGGCTGTAGAAGAATGAGCAAGGCATGACCCTCAGGGAGTTCTGATCCAGAAGGGTTGAGTGGCCAGCAGTTGGACAACAACACTTTTCATCTTTGTGGATCACCTTGTCTCTGTCACAACTACTCAACTCCCCTTTTAGAGTGTGAAAAACAGCTGTATACATCATGTAAATGCTAGGTATGGCTGTGTCCCAATAAAACTTTATTTAGATAGACAGTGGGCCAGAGTTAGACTGAAGCCCTTACTTTGCAACCTACAGCCTGGATCATACCAAGCATTATGATGGGATCATTGCTAATACTTAGAATAATTTACATCTTATTTGGTAAGACTTCTGTCTCTGCCTCTGCCCTGCTCCCTTTTCGTAAAAGATGATTTTGGCTGCTACCTGCACTTTCTGTGTCAGTACACTCAGCACTCTTGTCTCTGCATCAAGATACCCCACACAGTACGACCATAGCATCACGATACCCCAAACATTGGTCCTACCATCCAACCTCGTGGGCAAGTACCCCTGGAAGGATATTGCTTCGAGAACGCCTTGGTCCCAGCACCACATTGACCTGTCACTTTGAAAAATATCAGCCGTCCTCCCCCCTAACTGGCCCTGACGGTCACAGTGTGGATCTTGTCACTATGTCTGATGCCCGTAAAGAAATTACGAAAACATGATTAAGGGAGAGAAGTGGAGAGAAAGCCACTGTGGTTTGGGGGGAAAAATGTCAGCCTGCATGTTGTTTAAACTAGAAATACCCAACAGAGTCATGCACTTCACAAAATAAACAGTGACAAATAACAGCTTCATAATCCCAAAAGGCTTGATTTGAAACTTTGCAAAAGTTCAGGAGTTCATGCTTTTTTTTAAATTGAATTATAGTTGATGCACAGCATTGTGTTAGTTTCAGGTATAGAGCAAAATGACTCAATTATATATACACATACACACACACACACACACACACACACACATATACTCATTATTTCTCTTATAGTTAGTACAGAATAAAGTGCAGAGTTCCCTCTGCCATACAGTAGGTCCTTCTTGGTTGTCTATTTTATATATAGTAGTGTATATGCAATGGCACCCCACTCCAGTACTCCTGCCTGGAAAATTCCATGGACGGAGGAGCCTGGAGAGCTGCAGTCCATGGGGTCGCTGAGGGTCGGATATGACTGAGCAACTTCATTTTCCCTTTTCCCTTTCATGCATTGGAGAAGGAAATGGCAACCCACTCCAGTGTTCTTGCCTGGAGAATCCCAGGGACGGGGGAGCCTGGTGGGCTGCCGTCTATGGGGTCGCACAGAGTCGGACACGACTGAAGTGACTTAGCAGCACCAGTGTATATGCTAATCTCAAACTCCTAATTTGTCCCTCTCCCACAACTTTCCCCTTAGGTAGCCATTAGTTCATTTCTTACGTCTGAGTCAACTTCTGTTTCGTAAGTAAGTTCACTTGTATCATTTCTTTTAGATTCCACATATAAGCCATATCATACAGTATTTGTCTTTCTCTTTCTGATTTACTTTACTTAGTAGGACAATCTCTAGACCCACCCATGTTGCCGCAAGTGGTATTGCTTCATTCTTTTTGGTGGCTGAGTAACGTTCCATTGTCTCTTTCTCTAATATACATAGACATCAGATTGCTTTTATCCATTCAGCAATCAATGGACATTTAGGTTGCTTCCATGTCTTGGTTATTGTAAATTGTGCTGCTATGAACACTGAAGTGCGTGTATCTTTCTGAGTTAGACTTTTCATCTTTTCCAGATGTATGTCCTGGAGTGGAATTGCTCGATCATATCGTATGGTAACTTTATATTTAGTTTTTTAAAGAACCTTCATACTGTTCTCCATAGCAGCTGTACCAGTTTACACTCCCACCAACAGTTTAGGAGGGCAGAAATTCATCTTGAAGGGAAGAAAAAGGGAGACTAAATGAACACCTGGGAATCACATAGTGTGTAAAAACGTCTTAACTCTGCTACTGTCACCTTTCATGAGACTTTCCTGCTCTCAAAAACTCTGAGTGAAAGGGTGACTCAGTTCAACTCTTTTTAAAGAGAATTTAGTCTTTTCTAAAACATATTCTCAAACATTTTATTACAATTTTAATTTAAAATGCAATTACAAATTTAATACAATGGATCCATTAGAAATCATAAATAATAAAACAGCAGGCAAAATTCACACAAGTACAGTTATAAAGACAATTTAGTCTTTTTAAATGACAGTCTTTAGAATGGGCAGATCATAAACCTAACAATTCAACTCAGGGCTACAACCAAGAGAAATACTTAGATGAGCTTAGTATGTGGAAGAGTGTTCACTGCAGCAGTATTTATTTTAGATAACACATTTTGAAATATCTGGAATTTCTGATAGCTGAGAACTATTTAAAATAATATATTAAAAAATAATAAAATAAAATGATATATTGCATCCATATAGTGGAAGAGTTGATAGCCATTAAATATTGTGTCTTATTGGACTATTGAGTGAACAAAGAAAATGTCCACAAAACAGATTATAGTATGACATCTACTATGTAATTCCACTTCTAAAATATAAAAAAAAGGATTATATTTCTATTAGTAGCTGGAGCTGCACCAAAATGTAGCAGTGATTTTTTTTTTCTGGTGGAATTCAAAACATGTTTTGTTTTGTAGTTTGCATTTCTGTATTTGTTTTTAAAAACTTCCCCTATGAGTATATTTTTTCTCTTAAATGCCAGGGAGAGAAGAAATAATAAATGTTGTTGAAAGCATACAAAAAATGTAAAAGGGAAATAATGTTAACATCTTTAATCTGGAAAAAAGTCTTATAAGTTCAGGAAAAGGCATTTCAATATATAACCTGCAAAGAGAGTAAATAGAAAATACACTCATGAAAAAAATTCACAACAAAAAAGATCTTTAAGAAACTAGGAAACACGAATCTCTATTAACATTTATCACTGCTAATAACCCAACAGAGGCAAATGAACAAAAAATAGAGTACTGTTTTTTAACAATTATATTGTCAATATTGGGAAGTTATCAATCAGGGTTGCTGAAGATGGGTGATTCAGTTTCTCACACCAAGAAGGTTCACGTCTAAATATGTCCGTCCTTTTATAGAATGCAATCCATAGTCATCATGACACGTGACATCACCGTACCCAGTTTTTCCAAATAGTTTTACCTCCAAGAATGTTTCTGGAGGAAATAGAGAAGGATGCTTACTACTTTATTTAACATAGTATTTTCTTTGTAAAGATGAGAGCAGTAGAGGTAGCAAACAGAGGGAAAATGGGGAGATAAATTGATAGAGAGACCCACATGCAGGAGAGATGATTACATAGGTATCCAAATAATGTCTTCAGGAAATATATGAGGATATAGAAACATGCTTTCATAATCAAATGAGAGGAGTATGATATCACACGCTCTCTAACATGTTCAAATTTAGTAAACTCTCAGTGCATTTATATTAAGGAACTAGAGTGGATGCTGCAGTGGGCAACACTGGCTCTTGACATTAAGAGCAACTTTAACTCTGTATCTTCAAGATGAAAAATAAGCCCAAAGAAGAAAATGAGTGTTAAAAGAGACAAACAGAAAAGAGTGAAGAAAGGAAAGAAGGAGGAGGAGGATGAGCAATAGAGGGAGGAAGAGGAAGGGGACAAGGAGGGTGGGAGGGGGCACAGAGGGGGGAAGGAAGAAGGGGGAGGAGAGGGGGAGGGAGGAAAAGAGGAGCCCACCCCCATTCTCTGCCGAGCCCTCACTTGAGAAAATTCTTCGTGCCTTTATTTAAAGAGCACATATAAAGTATTTAATTACACACAGTACCTGCCCTGAAGTTCACAGTTCACCTCTTTCCACTTCCCTTCAAGCAGCAGTTGACTCACTTTTGCACGTTTCACATGTAAATATTTCAGGTCAGTACTTGAACCTTCTGAAGACAGCACCATAAAGATCCAGGCTCCTTATCTCCTCCTCAGCACCATCAATGTCAAACAGCCCCACCAACAGCAACTGTTGGCCAGATTTCCCTCATCCCCTTCTCTCTGGACTTCCTCCTTCCTGCCTAGAACGCGGTAACAGGTGGACCTGACGTTGGAGCCACTTTGGTTTTCAGATGGAATTCTGAGCTCTTCTCAACTCTGCCTAAGTGTTGGGATACCTGGGGAATTCTTAAGGTCTCCTGATGCCGAGTTCCACCCAGACCTACTAAACCAGCACCTCTTACCCTGGGGCCCTGGCATCTGTAGTCATCAAAGCCTCCAGGGAAACTCTGATATGCAGATCAGGTTAAGAGCTGCTATGTTCCCACGGGCACCTGTTTTCCTTCAGAAGAATATTTCCATGGTGAGAGAAGGGACCCACCATGACCCCAACCCCATCGCCTACATTGTCTGTCGAGGACCCATGGTCTTATCTGAGCTCAGAGATCACCCTCGAGGCACAGAACTATGATATTATTTATAGTTCAGAGCATCAACTTGGAGAGGTTAGGATTTCCTGAACTCAAGTAGCATGTGGTGTGAAAAGTAAAGTAAAAATAACAGAACTCCCTGGATTGCACTCTGGTCTCAGCTGTGGGGTCTCAGATGCATCCTTTCTGCTTGGTGCTCAGTGATCTCTGAGATCCTCTATTTATGTCCCAGTGGTTCTTGACTGGGGACACCGGCTAATGTCTGAGGACCTGATTGGTTGTCATCCCCAGGAGATGGAGATGCTACAAGCGTCGAGTGGATAAACGAGAAGGATGCACCTAAACTAAACATCCCTCCCCCGAGACAAAGGATAAACTGAACCCCAATGTCAAGGGAGCCAAGGTGGAGAAACTCTGCTTTAGCTACAAGTTGTCAAGAGCATTTGAAAGACTCTTCCCTGACGTGCTCAGACCAGAGCCCAGTACCTGACAGAAGCCCAAGAAACACACCAGAAAAGGGACACCTTTCTGTCCCTCCTGGGGGACTCAGTCCTCTGTGGGGAAAGGGGTCCCCCTGGATGTGGGCAGCGAGCCCACATGGAGCCGGTTATCTCCAGCATCCCTGATGGCAGTGAAACCCCGCTCAGAAGCCAGCCTGGACAGTCCTTGGTGGCCTTTCTGCTTTATCTGCCACCGTCATCTAGGGCTGAATGGTGGAGTGGGAAGCTGCCCCGAGCCGGGTGACTCCCTGAGATGGCAGAGCTGCAGCCCAGCTTGCCAGGGCCTCGCAGGCACCGTGAGAACCTGGCTTTCCTCAGAAGAGGAAGCTGGGGGCCGGGGAGCCAGCTGCCCTTATCACTTCCTCTCATCTCTGGTCTGTTGGGTTGCTCACCTCCGATGTAGGCCACACTGCAGCAGGCCTTGCTAAGGGAGGAACCAGCAGGACAGGAAAAAGCAGTTCTGCTGGCCTGGGAGAGCTGGGAGCCAGACAGCCCCGGGGCTGCCCATGGGCCCCGTCCCCCACCCCAAGAAAGGAGCCCCATCATGTGCAGAGTCAGAGGGGTGGGGCTGGAGGCAGAGTGGTCACCATGACAACACGAAAGGGGCCTTAGACAAAGGATACCCCAAGGTCTGGATATTTGTGAAGCTGCTGCTGTACCCCAGACCCTACTGAGCCCTTTATGGAGCCTTTTGATGGAAAGAGACATCAAGATAGACTCTGAAACCGCTCAGGCTCTTGCTGGATTCTGCCTCATGGGAGAAGCTTCCCATAAATAAACGATCTTTTTCACTGCTGTGACAATGGTGGTTCAGATGGTAAAGCATCTGCCTGCCAAGCAGGAGACCCGGGTTTGATCCCTGGGTCAGGAAGATCCGCTGGAGAAGGGAATGGCTACCCACTCCAGTGTTCTTGCCTGGGAAATCCCACAGACAGAGGAGCCTGGTGGGCTACACACCATGGGGCCAGGAAGAATCGGACATGCCTGAGCAACTAACCAATGACAAAAGAACTAGAGATAGCACACCCTCACTCAAGGTTTCCAGAGTGATCGTAAGAGACGAAACAAAGGAGCATCCTCCGGTCCTCTGCTCCTCCCCCTAAGACCCAGTCTCAGGAAGCCCTGGGGACTTAGGAGCAAATGATGACCCTGCAGTCTTTTCCCACCCACCCCACCCACCCCGAATATGAGGAGGAACTGTGACTCTCTTAGACCTGAAACCAAACATCTCTGCCCTCCTGCAGGGATGGAAAATAGAAAAACTTCCCCCCTTCCCCAAGATCTTCTGGGGTCCTTTCACAGCCCTTGCACACATGACCTTTGATGTCCATCTGCTCCTGAGTTGCTGGGGAGACATGTTGGTCCGAGTCCTGCCCTCTCTCTGATTCCCCAGCTCAGCCCAAATTCCTCAAGGCAGGAGATAAGCATGGTTTCACTGTGCATCCCCTCCCTTAGATCATGCTCAGTTTATAGTTCATTTGCCACTCCTTTAACAAACTAGAGTTAACCTCTGATCTCCCATAGAAACTATCACCCCCCAGTCAGTCCTCTGACCTCCCAAGAAACCCTGAACTGTCAAACCCCTTTTTGTGAGGCTGGGAAAAGGAGGAGTCCCACTGCTGCTCTGTGTACATCTCAGCACTTGAGAGTCTGCTGACATGCATATGGATGTGCCCGAGAGGAAAGCGGATTAGATGCAACACCCACCGACAGCTTATTGTGCAAACCCAGGTAGCACATCGGTGACTCAGGAAAGGTCACCCTGCCCTGCATACAGGAGGAGACTCCCAGCCGCACAACTGCTCCTCCTCAGCCCTGAACTCACCAGTGGGATGTCGGTGGCTCCACCAATGGTCTGTCTCTGTCTTGTTTTCATGCAGCCCTAATCTGAGTTGTAAATCCTTAGAGAATGTTTATTTACAAATATTCAAAATCTGATTTGCAAAGCAGAAGAGCTGCCCTGGTATCTAGTTAGGCACACTTTTCTTCTGTTTTTGTTTTTCATATGAGAAACACGAGAAGGTGGTACATGTCAGTTCAGTTCAGTCGCTCAGTCGCGTTGGACTATTTATGACCCCATGGACGGCAGCACACCAGACTTTCCTGTCCATCACCAACTCCTGGAGCTTGCTCAAACTCATGCCCATCGAGTCAGTGATGCCATCGAACCATCTCATCCTCTGTTGTCCCCTTCTCCTCTCCCCTTCAATCTTTACCAGCATCAGGGTCTTTTCCTGTGAGTCAGAACTTCACATCAGGTGGCCAAAGTATTGGAGCTTAAGCTTCAGCATCAGTCCTTCCAATGAATATTCAGGACTGATTTCCTTTAGGATGGACTGGCTTGATCTCCTTGCAATCCAAGAGACTCTCAAGAGTCTTCTCCAACACCACAGTTCAAAAGCATTAATTCTTTATTGTTCAGCTTTCTTTGTGTTCCAACTCTCACATCCATGCATGACTACTGGAAAAACCATAGCTTTGCCTAGAGGGAAGTACACTTAGACTTTAGTTTTGCCCAGCTCTGTAACTTACAAGACTTGTGATTTTCAGGAAGAACCAGAAAGTTACATTTTCTATTCAGGTTCTAATTCCAGTCCTTCCTGGTTCACTGCAGGCAACCAATGGTAACAGCTCCCACTATTGAGTACTTTGGCTCAATCATGTCCAACTCTTTATGACTCCAGGGACTGTATAGTCCATGGAATTCCCCAGACCAGAATACTGGAGTGGGTAGCCCTTCCCTTCTCCAGGAAATCTTCCCAACCCAGGGATCAAACCCAGGTCTCCTGTATTGCAGGTAGATTCTTTAGCAGCTGAGCAACCAGGGAAACCCATATGGAATACTTTTCAAGGGACTCAAATGAAACACACAGAGGAATAAGGAATCTGATATGTACTGCATGAGATATTCATCCCTGTACATGTTCATACAGATGTTGATGATGAAAGTAGTACATACAGTGGTGACCAAGAGCCTGGTCAGCCTTCAGCCTTCCTGGGTTCAAGTCTCAGCTCTGCAATGGACCAGCCCTATGACCTGGGTACATACATCCCCTCTATTCAAAATGGGAGTGACCATGTTAATTCCTGTTCAGGTAATGCTCCTGGGGGCTAAGGGCACAGCCTCCTGAGTCAAGTTGCTGTCATTGTTCAGTTGCTCAGTCGTGTCTGACTCTTTGAGACCCCATAGACTGCAGCATGCCAGGCTGACTCAGGCTGATCCTGAGTCAGGTTGCTCAGATCCAAATCTCAGGCCTTGGCAAAAATCCTGACCCTCTCTGAGGCTCCATTTCCAAGTCTGTGGTACAAGGGCAACAATTGTGAACAAATCCTGGGATTACTTTGGGATTCAGATGAGTTCATGCATACACTGGGCTTCCCTGGTGGCTCAGATGGTAAAGAATCTGCCTAGAGCATGGGATACCCAGGTTTGATTCCTGGGTCAGGAAGATCCCCTGGAGAAGGGAGTGGTTACCCACTCCAGTATTCTTGCCTGGAGAATTCTATGGACAGAGGAGCCTGGAGGGCTATAGTACATGAGGTTGCAGAAAGTCGGACAAGACTGAGCAACTGACATGTATGCATACACTGCTCTTGGAGCAGTGCCCAACATACAGACACACACACAGACACACAGACACACACACACACACACACTGTCTAAGGTCAGCTGGGTGGATTCATGGGTGATACTGAGAACAGTGATGTCCCTGGTCAGGTCCAGAAAGTGCCATCTGCTGTCCCTCTTGCAGTGCAGATGTTGTCACTGCAACTTCCATCTTCCACGTGCTTTAAGGCTCCAGTGAATCGTTCACAAATATATAGTGTGCAAACAACACACACAAAGTAGTTCAAGTGCCTCACACCCTGTCCGGTGGATCAGGGACAGGAAACAAGAGGAGATTTAAAGGCCGTTGTTCTTAGGAATCCTGCCTGCTGGTTGCCACAGGAGCCAGATTTAAGCTTGGACTAAAGGGGGTCTTTTTACAACCTTTTATTAGCTTTCCACAGCTCAAAGGAGAAAGTGAAAAACATTTAACAAGACCTTTGAGGCCCTGGGTGATATGTGCCCTGCCCAACAATCTGGCTTCAGCTCCCAGAATGGTCTCTCTCATCCTCAGCTCCGACCATACCTCATTTCAGCTTTTTAAATAAGTCTAGGATCACAGAGTTGGACACAACTGAGCGACTGAATTGAGGATCACTCTTGCTCTGAGTCTTTTCTCATCCCAGTCCCTTTCTGGAGGACATATGAGTGACAAATGTGTTCAAGTCTTCTTTTCTTCTCCATGAGACTCTCTTATTAATTTGATACTTTGCTCTATAAAAGAAACATCTAAGGGGTGGCTCAGATGGTAAAGAAACTGTCTTCAATGCAGGAGACCCAGGCTCGATCCCTGGGTCAGGAGGATCCCTTGGAGTAGGAAATAGCAACTCATTCCAGTATTCTTGCTTAGAAAATTCCATGGGCAGAGGAGCCCGGTGGGCCACAGTCCATAGAGTGGCAAAGAGACACAGCTGAGCACAAACACACACACAAAAGGGGCGGGAGAAGCAGGTGGTATGTTGGCACCTGTGCTTCTGAGGTTCTGAATCTCCCTGAAGTCAAAAAAAAAAAAAAAAAAGCAAAAGACACCAAAATGCCAGTATGTGCAAGGATCAGCCTCAGTGTCAAACTTCCCGCTTTGAACACACAATCACTGCCCGAAATTGTGGCCAAAGGAGTCTGCTGTGAGGATTCAGTTCAGTTCAGTCCAGTCCTGTCCGACTCTTTGAGACCCCACGGACTGCAGCACGCAGGCCTCCCTGTCCATCACCAACTCCCGGAGCTGGCTCAAACTCACGTCCATCAAGGCGGTGATGCCATCCAACCATCTCATCCTCTGTCTTCCCTTCTCCTCCTGCCTTCAGTCTTTCCCAGCATCAGGGTCTTTTCCAGTGAGTCAGTTCTTCTCATCAGGTGGACAGTGTATTGGAGTTTCAGCTTCAGCATCAGTCCTTCTGATGAATATTCAGGACTGAATCCTTTAGGATGGACTGGCTGGATCTCCTCGCAGTCCAAGGGACTCTCAAGAGTCTTCTCCAACACCACAGTTTGAAAGCATCAATTCTTCGGCACTCAGCTCTCTCTCTTCTTTTTGAATTTTTTAAATTAATGTATCTTAATTGGAGGCTAATTACTTTACAAATTATGGCCCAACTCTCACATCCATACGTGATATTAACATGACATCAATAAGCCATTGATAGCACTGAGACCATTTTTGTTGGGACATGCTCTTGGCCACTGTTGGGTGCTGGGCTAGAAGAGTCCTAGAAAGCTGTGCACGTCACCTCCTTTATCCGTCCTGGTGACTCTAGTTCTATCGTTAGTCTTGTTTTACAGTTGGGGAAACTGAGGCATAGGAAGGTTCAGTAACACAAGTGAAAATGACAAAGCAACACTGGGAAAGCTGGGGCTTGAAACCAGATCTGATTTCCTTATTCAGCTACTGATTGATTTGACAAGTGTCTATTGAACAATTACTATGTGCCGTGCCTGGCTGGAGATCATGGAATTTCAACAGTGATGAGCAGACATAAGGAGACTACGCTGATGGAGCTCCTTATTTAATCGGAGAGGCGGATAAGTGTGCAAAAAGTATACAAATGTGAGACATACAGAAGAGAAACAAATGATCCACCAAGTCATTGTAAAGGACTCTGGCGCTGTGTATCAGTTAGATTTGCTGTGTAATAAACCAGCTTGGAACTTTCTGACCTAAGAAAGCAGCCACTTAGCCTACACGTCCTTAGGCTCACAGTTTGGGCTGGACAAGCTGGCACTTCTTCTAGGCTGGCCTGGGCTTCCTGCTCATGGATCTGGGGACTCTGCTGTGCTGGCCTGACATGGCTGATGTATGATGACCTTGTCTGGGGTGACCAGGACCTCTCTGTGTTTCATCTCCTCCCCTCAAACAGGTTACTCCAAGACTGTTTGCACTTTAGGCATGAAGTTCCAAGGGGACAACCCTGATTTCCAAGCACTTTTTAGGTCTTAAATTCAAGTCTTTTTTTTCATTGTATGTGAAAGTGAAAATCTCTCAGTCATGCCCGACTCTTTGATCCCATGGACAACACAGTCCATGGAATTCTCCGGGCCAGAATACTGGAGTGGGTAGCCTTTCCCTTCTCCAGGGGATATTCCCAACATAGGAATTGAACCCAGGTCTCCTGCATTGCAGGTGGGTTCTTTACCAGCTGAGCCACAGGGAAAGCCCAAGAATACTGGGGTGGGTTAGTCTATCCCTTCTCAAGTGGATCTTCCCGACCCAGGAATTGAACCAGGGTCTCCTGCATTGTAGGTGGATTCTTTACCAACTGAGCTATCAGTGAAGCCTATATGTACTGTACTATTATTTAATTCACCAAAGCTGGCCACATGGTCCAGCCAGAGTCAGTATAGGAGGGTTCCAAAGGTCCTGAACACAGGGCAACTTTGACAAATCAGGTCCATTACTCAAACCCATCAATGATAATGTTACACGGATACAGGAAGTTTGATAAGAACCTACCAGCAGAGAGGAAAAATTGTGGAGCATCATGGTAGCTGCTCTGAGCAATGACATCCAGGGTGAACTGCTTTCTCCCATGGTCTCCTAGGTCAAGAGAAGCTACCAGGCTCCCCAGAGGAAGGGGATGACCCAGCCAGGCCTAAGCCAGGCACAGTTTGGGCAGCACTTTGAAAATCCCAAGAGCTGCTAATCAATGGGGACCCAGAGAGCGTCAGCACCCTCTCCCCCACCTGCCACCCCCTACCCCGCTACGTCCCGCCCCCGCAAAGCCAACCTCTCTCTAGCAGGGATGAAACTGCACAGTGGTTTGAGTCTGAAGCCAAGCAACACTCAGCATGACAGCTGGGGGTTAGGTTTCCCATATATTACAAATCAAAATTAAAGATAGATGGGATGGGGAGTGGTGCTTGGCGAAGGGGGGTAGGGGGAAAAGCGATCTGAGGTTTTTCTCTTTAACTTGGCAAATGTGAAGTTAAAATGTTTCTTTTAAGTTAGAACGACCATATCATTCCACCCCCTGCCCTGTGAACCTGGTTCTGATTATTAGCTGAAGTTCAGCACACGTCAAAGGCGTTTCTGGTTCAGCCTCCAGAGAACACTGACCTCGTTATTCAAGGAGGGAAAACCGGGTCTGATGGCTCAACGAGCTGCCTGGTTCTCGAGCATGGGGTCAAGACCATGTCAAAAGGTGTTCTTTCTCCAGGGCCAGGGCCCCATGGCTCCCCATCCCCGTGAGGTTCCCCAGTCAGGGAAAACCATCAGAGCATTCATCCCCAGGGGCCTGGAGCAAGATCTGGGATCTTGAGCTGCAGCTCAAAACGGAAATGTAGCAGTCCTCTGCAGAAACTGCCTTTTGGCTGCAAGAGGCGAAGGCGGATGAACTGTTCAAGAGAAGCAGAATCTCATGGATGTGTGGCTGTGATGAGCGTCCTGGATCTGGGACTAAACTCCCCTTAGGCCCTTGGCTTGCTGTGTGGCTCCAAGTCTCTTGCTTCATCTCTCTGAGCCTCACAGACCAGAAAGCCATGCTGTATCAATGGATACTAGATCAACAGAGACATCACAGTGGATGGGAACAGCATTGCCTCCATCATAACTGCCAGAGATCTGACACCCAGTGAGTCCTAGTTGAGGACCCACATGGCCCCGAGCTAAGCAGAGGGCTGACCAGATGGACAACATGTCCCAAGAACAGGGCCATCTCCACACAGCCCAGCCCAGGCAGGTTGTCTGCTGGACTGCCCGTCCTCCTGAAGTCCCCAGTGGACCTGTGTCCTGTGGTTGCTCTAAAAAATGACCCAAAACTTAGTGGCTTAAAACAACACAGGTCCATTTCCTTATAGTACTGGGGATCAGGGGTCTAAAATGTAGGTGTCCACAGGCTGCCGTTCCTTCTGGAGTGTTTAGGGGAGAATCCACTGTTTTGACCTCTTCTGGCTTCTAATGGTGACCTGGACTCCACAGTTTGTGGCCCCTGCTCCTACCTTCAGCCTTGGCTTCAGTCATCACGTCCTCTTCTCTCTTTTGACTTTTTTGCCTCCCTCTTATAAGGATCCTCAAGATTATATCTTCCCAGATCAATCATCTCCTATCTCAAGATCCTTCTCTTAATCACCTCTGCAAAGTCCCTTTGGCCAAATAAGGGGACATTCACAGAGTCTGGGGATTAGGATGGGGCCATCCTGGTGGTGGGTGGGGAGGGCATCCCTCAACCTACTTCGTCCAGCATCCTCTGGCAGCCTGCATGCCATCCTTCAGTGGGTCCTTTTGGAATCAGTTGGACCTTCCCCAAGCCCTGGCCCTGAGGACAAGTGGGGAGTCAAGATGGATTGTCATGAAAGGGCCTTGGCAGAAGTGGCCTTAGGGATGAACTGGCAGGGCCCTGCAGCTGGCCGTTTGTAAGGGAGGGATGAATACACTTGTACCCCAAGGGCAGGGCTGGCCAGGCACAGCTAAGGCAGCAGGGAGCTGTAGCATCTATAGTAGGAGTTCTGCAAGAAAGCCAGCAGCAGTGAACGCCCTCTGCTTACTCAGGAATTGAGTGGAAAAGAAAGAAGGCTTGGGAGGATGAGAGGCGGCTTGATCAGTAGGAAAATAGACTGCCTGCCATCCCCTCACCAGGGTTTCTCAGGTGGTTCAGGGGTGAAGAACCCACCTGCCAATGCAGGAGATGCAGGAGACCTGGGTTCAATCCCTGGGTTGGGAAGATCCCCTGGAGGAGGAAATGGCAACCCACTCCAGTATTCTTGCCTGGAGAATCCCATGGACAGAGGAGCCTGGCGGGCTACAGTCCAGGGGGTCACAAGTACTCAGACACAGCTGAACACACACGCATGCATCCCCTTACCAGTGAGGGTAACTATCTCTTGCATTCACTATTGCCTTCTTAACAACTAGAGAGGTGGATAGACTTAGCAAATTGCTATCAGGGCACCCGGTTAACTTTGAAAGTCAGAAAAGCAATGATTTTTTAAAGGCCATGTATGTCCCATGCCATAGTAGAAACATACTTATGCTAAACTATCTGGTTAAAGACATGGAATTTAAAATTAACTGATCGTCTCTGTTGTATCTGACAACCCTACGCTAAGCACCAAGTTGGCATGCTCATCAATGTTGTAGGAAAGAAAATGCCATCACTGTTATGAAAGAGAGCCTAGGCTACAGGCTTAGCAGAGGTTTTGAATTTAATTCTCAAAACAACCCTCCAAGGTAATCTCCACGGTAATCTCCAAGGTAATATCTAATTTATAGATCCAGCAACTTAACCCTAGAGAGATGCTTTTCAGGGAGAGCCAATTACTGCCTGACTTACTTCTAACCCAGGTGCTCCTGCACTCTTGAGAAGTATGGGCTCTCTGAATGGATCTCTATGCCAGTATTGGCAGTGAGATTTTGTGTGGCCATGATGGAGCAGACCTGAAGTTTCCCACCTGCCAGGCCCTCTGAGCTCTTACTGCCCCTTCCTGCTCCCAGAAAAATAAGAGCCCTCCTTGGTCTGCACTGCCCACTCCCAGGCCCTTTCAGGAGCCCCACAGCACAAGAAACCAAGGGCCTCCACGTACAGAAGGACTTCATTGGGAACCCAGAATCCAGTTCATCCACCTGCTGGCTCTGGCTTTAGAAACTTGTTCCAGGTCAGGCCCGAGCTGCCTCTGAGCATTCCTCTTGACTTTGTCCAGATGGCCAGACTCACAGTGAAACCCAGGTGGAGTGGCCTAAACCCACTGTCAGCAGAGCCTCCAGTAGCTCTCACCTGGGCTGGAAAAGTTCAAAAAGAACAGGAGACACCTCCTCAAAGGGAGGGCTCAACAGTCAGACAGAGATGGGTCTTTCCTGAGAGCTGTGGTTTCCTAGTGTGTGTGTTACTAGCTCAGTCCTGTCAAACTCTTTGCGACCCCGTGGACTGTAACCCGTCAGGCTCCTCTGTCCATGGGAATTTCCAGGCAAGAATACTGGAGTGGGTTGCCATTCCCTTCTCCAGGGGATCTTCCCAACCCAGGGATCGAACCCAGGTCTCCTGTATTGAAGGAAGATTCTTTGCCACTGTGCTACCTGCAAAGCCCTGGTTTCCTACTATGTTGGTACAAAAGCAATTGGAGTTTCGGACCATGATTTTTAAATCATAGCTAAGCTCAAACACATCTTTTTTATTAATCAAAATAGGAACCATTACAATCAACACTTTTTTGCCAACGAGAAATAAGTCTTGTAGTGTAAAAATCTTGGAAACTCTTGGAAAGTGTTTCCTGCATCCTGCTGGTTGTAGAAGAGTTTTTCCTGCAAAAAGTTGTCAAGATGCTTGAAGAAGTGGTAATCAGGTGGTGAGAGGTCAGGCGAATATGGCGGATGAGGTGAAACTTCGTCACCCAAGCCGTTCAACTTCTGAAGTGTTGGTTGTATGAGGTGCTGCTGGATGTGGTCATGGAGAAGAAACTGAGCCCTTCCTGTTGGCCAGGGTCAGCTGCAGGCATTGCAGTTTTCTGTGCATCTCATTGATTTGCTGAGCATGCTTCTCAGAGGTAATGGGTTCACCGGGATTCAGAAAGCTGTAGTGGATCAGACCGGCAGCAGACCACCAAACAGCTGCCTTGACCTTTTTTTTTTTTTTTTGGTGCAAGTTTGGCTCTGGAAAGTGCTCTGGAGCTTCTTCTCTGTCCAACCACTGAGTGTGTGATCTTGGACAAGTGACTTTGTTTCTCTGGGACTCAGGCTTTGCATGTGTAAAATGGGGATGCTTTCTCAAGCTTATGGAAAAATTCACTGAAATGTTAACTGCAAATCATCCTTCCTTAAATAAGTCTTTGTGTGTGTGTTAGTCACTCAGCTGTGTCCGGCTCTTTGTGACCCCACAGACTGCCACCCGATTCCTCTGTCCATGGATTTCTCCAGGCTAGAATACTGGAGTGGGTTGCCAGGCCCTTCTCCAGGGGATTATCCAGACCCAAGGATCAAACCTGGGTCTCCTGCATGGTAAGCAGATTCTTTACCAACTGAGCCACCAGGGAAGCCTCATATTAACAAAACAACACCCCTTGTGGGCTTGGAAAGCAACACCCCTTGTGGAAATATTCATTCATGTTGCTTAAAAAGAAAGGGAAAGGAAAGGGAAAGAAAAAGAGGCAAGAGGATTTGGGAAGGGAGAGGAAAGAAAAGAAACAAAGAACCTCCAGTTAAAGGGCATAACCAAATGAAAGAAAGCAGCATGCCATGCTATTTTAAGTTTCTGCGATGTGTACATTTGTGGCATCTGTGTTCCTCTTTTCCTTCTGCTGCATATCACTGGGTTCTTCCTGATTGCTTCCAGGCAGATCCAGGGCAGAGAGCAAGTCGAGCCCTGGAGGCAGCCATTCCCATGCTTCCAGAGCTCCTTTCTGTTCCTCCAGGCCCCCACGGGGGGGGGGGGGGGGGCGTGGAATTACAACTCTCAATTTCTCAAGGACAGAGTCATTGAAATTCTCTGTCTGCATCCCAATTTTCCAGCTGAAAACTCTTACAGTTGTCGAGACAGAAAGACCCCAAATAGGCACTTTTCAAGGTGACCATGAGTGTATAATTAGTCGATTAAAATTGTCAAGATGTTACTTTTGGTTAGTTAGGAGATGCATCAAACTCATTCCATTAAAAGTAGACTTTGTAATGTGCACACATATCTATGTGTGTATGGATGTGTGCATGTTCTAAAAAGGGGTAATATGAAAACATCATCAGGCATGGAGGGCTGACGTGACAACTAAACATCTTGATCACTGGCCACTCTGGCCGGGCAGCGATCCTTAGAATGCCAGGAGCCAGCCAAAGCTGGCCTCTTCACTCCAAAGTACCCAGGTCTTCCTTCAGTCTTGCTGAGTCTCCCATCTCTTCCAGGAAGGGATGTGTTCTTCAGATCTGAGCAGTGTTCCAGCCTCTTTCTTCTTTCCTAATTTCTCACAGGCGGATACCAGGCCCTCTGCACATTATCTGGGGACACTGGGTGTTTGATTTATCCTGGGTTTGCTCATGCATGAGGTGGGACTCAAACTGACTGCTGCAAGGATGTGTTCTGCAAATTAAATGTGATCCAAGATTTAGGAAAATGCCACCAGAGCAAAGGTATATCATGCACATTGGTGGGATGTAAAAGTCTTGCTCACATCCAGGCCTGACCCCTTTCTTGCCTCCTACTCTATCTTTTTTGAGAATGTTATTGAGAGAGCAGAAGCTAATTCTGGGACCTTGGGACGCCTCACTGCAAAGCTTGAAGAACTCAGCACTGTTACCACTGTCCCCCGCCCAACAGGACAGGAGAACAGAAATAGCAAAGAACATTGTGTGGTCAGCTAGACCTGGGTTTGCATTTGGTCTCTGCCTTAATAGATATAAGACCCTGGCACATCCTTCTCTGAATCTCAGCTTCCTCATCTGCAAAATGTGACTCATATTACAAATGTGCAAATCCATCATGAGGGTTAGCTGCAAAGAAAATGCAAGTATAAAGCATTTAGTACAGTGTCTTGCACAGAGTGAGAATTTGCTCAGTGTGCAGGATGATACTTTCAAAAATCACTTGAGGCACCCCCAACTACCGTATACCACACACACACACACACACACACACGGGCACCCACTCATACCATACATGCTTCCTGCATTCTGAGGCCTCTCAGTCCAGTCCAAGTAACCAGATGCAAGGCACCCACTGCGTTGGAGAAGACCTGTCACAGCAGACCTACAGAACTAAGACGTCAAAGCTTGCATCTGAGTTTCAACAGCTCTGGTGTCCATGGAACTTGGAAGAAAGATTTGGAATGATGAATAGTCAGGTGGGAACAATTCTTGCTACCATCTCAAGATTTAAAAGAAGAAAAAAAATTGTAGGGGCTGTTACGGGGTCCTTCCCAATTTTTTGTTAAAGTCTTCATCCCACAGTACCGTACAAGGTGACTATATTTTGAGATACATCTTCAAAGGGGTAATTACATTAAAATAAGATCACCAGAGTGGGTTCTGGCTTCCCAAGTGGCGCAGTAGTAAAATAATCTGCCTGCCAATGCAGGTGATGCAAGAGGCCCTGGTTTGATCCCTGGGTTGAGAAGATCATCTGGAGTAGAGAATGGCAATCTGCTCCAGTGTGCTTGCCTGAAAAAATCCCATGGACAGAGGAACCTGGTCGGGGAAAGGTGATCACAAGGAGTTGGACACAACTGAGCACAGCACAGCAGGGTGGGCTCTCATCTAATCTGACTGGTGTCTTTATTAAAAAGAGAGCAGGACACAGACACATGGACAGGGGAAAGATCTTTGTGAGGCATGACATGAAGGAACAGGCCAAGGGGAGAGGCCCCAGAAGAAACCATGCCTACTAACACTTCATCTTAGACTTCTGGTCTCTCAAACTGAGGAAGTAACTGTCTGTGATTTAAGGTCCCCAAGGCTGGAATCCTTTGCTACAGCAGCCCTGGCTAACTGATGTCATGGGGAAGATCTCTTTTACATCCCAGAGAAGGGGTCTCCTGCCCTGCTTTCCCCCTATGGGCCGTAGATTATGAGTGAGGGCAGTGAAACTCCGAGATGGGTATGAGGAATACAAAAGTCAGGGAGACCTTGAGCCCCAATTCATTTCTCCCTGGAGACGGTGAACCCTACACATTTGGGTGAGTGGAACATGACTGCAGATGGGGGAGCCACGCATCTTGTTTGCCAGAGATCAAATCGCCAACATCCATCGGATCATTGAAAAAGCAAGAGAGTTCCAGAAATATATATACTTCTGCTTTATTGACTATGTCAAAGCCTTTGACTGTGTGGATCACAACAAAATCTGGAAAATTCTTAAAGAGGTGGGAATACCAGACCACCTGACCTGCCTCCTGAGAAATCTGTATGCAGGTCAGGAAGCAACAGTTAGAACTAGACACGGAACAACAGACTGATTCCAAAGAGGGAAAGGAGTACGTCAAGGCTGTATATTGTCACTCTGCTTATTTAACTTATATGCAGAGTACATCATGAGAAATGCCAGGCTGGATGAAGCACAGCTGGAATCAAGATTGCTGGGAGAAATATCAATAAACTCAGATATGAAGATGACACCATCCTTATGGCAGAAAGCAAAGAAGAACTAAAGAGCCTCTTGTTGAAAGTGAAAGATGAGAGTGAAAAAGTTGGCTTAGAACTCAACATTCAGAAAACTAAGATCGTGGCATCCAGTCCCATCCCTTCATGGCAAATAGATGGGGAAACAGTGGAAACAGTGACGGACTTTATTTTTTGGCTCCAAAATCACTGCAGAAGGTGACCGCAGCCTTGAAATTAAAATGCTTGCTCCTTGGAAGAAAAGTTATGACCAACCTAGATAGCATATTAAAAAGCAGAGACATTACTTTGCCAACAAAGGTCCCTCTAGTCAAAGCTATGCTTTTTCCAGTAGTCATGTATACATGTGAGAATTGGACTACAAAGAAAGCTGAGCACCAAAGAACTGATGCTCTTGAACCGTGGTGTTGGAGAAGACTCTTGAGAGTCCCTTGGACTGCAAGGAGATCCAACCAGTCCATCCTAGAGGAAATCAGTCCTGAATATTCATTGGAAGGACTGATGCTGAAGCTGAAACTCCAATACTTTGGCCACCTGATGCGAAGAACTGACTCATTTGAAAAGACCCTGATACTGGGAAAGATTGAAGGCAGGAGGAGAAGGAGATGGCAGAGGATGAGATGGTTGGATGGCATCACTGACTCAGTGGACATGAGTTTGAGTAAGCTTCGGGAGTTGGTGATGGACAGGGAGGCCTGGTGTGCTGCAGTCCATTGGGTTGCAAAGAGTTGGACACGACTGAGCGACTGAACTGAACTGAGGGTAGATGGGTTACCACTGCCTGGTCCATGTGCCTGGAATGACGAGTCTGTGACTCTAGGAGCAGGTGGATCTGGAGAGGCCTCAGCGAGGTAAAAGAATGCAGTCAGAAGATGAGGCCACTGGGAGTGCAGGTGTCACAGTTCAGTTCAGTCACTCAGGCGTGTCCGACTCTTTGCGATCCCATGGACTGCAGCACACCAGGCTTCCCTGCCCATCATCAACAGATGATGTGCAGATGTCACAGTGATGTGTGAACAGGTAGGTAACGACCACAGAGCAGACCCCACTGGCCCCGTACCTCAGGGCCATTAACGGTGGAACTCAGATACAGCTTTAGAGAGAAAAGAGGAAAGACCCTAAACCCACTGGGTTTGCTCTGAAGAAGCGAGGTTTGCCGTTGTATATCTAAGGAGAAAAGAGCTCCAGATAGAATGGAAGCTTAATGCATAAGGTAGGCTGGACCCTGCCCCCTACCGTGAAATGCCCATGTTGTGACCCCCAGAATCTGTGGATAGTTTGCCTTACATGGTAAAGGGACTTTGTAGACATAATTCAGGATATTGAGATGGGAAGATGGTCCTGATTTTCTGGGTAGATCTGATGTAATGATAGGGCCCTTGTAAGGGGAAGGCAAGGAGGCTAAAGGCAGGAGGGTGATCTGATGATAGGAAAAGAGTGGTGTAGTCACCAAGGAAAGATGGTCTTCCCTATGGTTCCCAAGAGGACTAAACGAACTACTTTATCAAGTTCAGTGCATGGCTGTGCTTTACATTTTGGCTTAACAGACTAGACAGTCAGACCTCCAGAGGGATTTTAAACAGCATTCACTTTCAATTTAGTGTGACTGGCTTGACCAGAAACATCTAGGAGGCTGATGGGAAAATAAGCTGGAAGCATCTGTTGATACTGTGTGTGGCCCCGTAGGTCGTGAATGAGCACAGACGTCCAAATAAAGCATAATACTCTCCATTCAGGCTGCCCTGGTGGCTCAGTGGTAAAGAATCTGCCTGCCAATGCAGGAAACATGGGTTCGATCCCTGAGTCTGGAAGGTCCCCTGGAGGAGGGCATGGCAACCCACTCCAATATTGTTTGTTGTCTGGGAAAACCCATGAACAGAGAAGCCTGGTGGGTTACAGTCTGTGGTGTCACATAGAGTCCCACACAACTTCAGCGACTGAACACATACACACTCTCCACTCAGAGAGCAACAGCTGAAGGTAAGTGTTCCCTCCTGAAAAGAGGAACCCAAAAGGAAAACAGCAAGGTGTGTTTCCCAGTTTGGTTGAGTTACATCTGTCTTACTGACCACCTGGGACCGAGAACTCTAAGGCAGAAGCACTCTCCCTGGTGTCTGGAAGTCATAGGATTGCAATGGGACCAGTCATCTCCTGAAAGGACCCCAGACACTGAATTGTCAGAACTGACACTTTGCACCCAGACCCAGGAGGGAGGTAGGTGCTGACTTTGGTTCCCAAGATTGCTAAAGATGAACTACCATTCAAGGGCGATAGATAATTCTTGTCCAACAGAAGAGAGCAGAAAGAGACAAGCTAGATATTTTTATGATCTTTGCGGTCACCTGAAATCTATCACAAATGTATCACTTTATGCCACTCATTCTACAGCAGGGAAAATAAGAAATACAGAAATTGAAATCAAACAAGTAGTTGTATGTAGGTTATTTTTGGTAATCTTTACAACAACCCTGTAAGCCCATACTAGGATCCCCTTTCCCAGAAGAGGAAACAAAAATCTAACGAGATGCAGGATTTTCCATGCAGTGTCCCATCCATCCTTTTCAGAAGATGGATTCAAGCTTAAAAAGGCCAGGTAGACACATTTTGCTTGAGTCTTACACAGAATGCAACTCTTGATCCCATACAAGTCCTGAAATTATAGGACCTTTGGTTTTTCTCCTCTGGAAAGTGCTGACCTCTTTGGGTATCACTCACTCAACAAGTCCTGGGATGTGTGCTGATCATTCAAAATAAAAAGGATCCAGAGCAATGCAGGAAATTCTGATGGCAGGACCACGGTGAGTGTACCCCACATGCAAAGCTTTGCCAGCAGAAGCAAGTTTAAGGCAGAAGCAAGTTTCATCTTTTTTTCTTTCCCCAAGTTATAGAAACCCTTGCATATGGTTGTCTTTATTTTAATGTGCATGAATAAAAGATATTCCTGTGAACTGATGCCGTCCCCAGGCTTCTGAGATCAAACAGTTTTCTACTCCAGGTGAAATGTGGGGATGACAGATAATGTTGTCAATATGCTATATTTTTGTTAGGTTGAACAAACATGGCCAGAACAATCATTTTCATCATATATATGTGTGTGCCTTTATGTGCGTGTGTGTGTGTCTGTGTGTGCGTGTGTGTGTGTAGGGGTGGGGAGAATATATAAAGAATAAGATTTAAGGGAAAAAATCAACAAAGGCAGAATTTTCCATAAAACCTTCTGTGAGAAATATCCCCCCCTCTTTCTCATGTTTATTAAAGTGAACAGAATTTGCTGACTCGTATAATGCAATCTAGAGTGATTACTGGAGGGACCCGAGGTGATTAAATAACCACAACATTTGGAAGTATCTGGAAATAAATATCCACATTCTGGAGCCCGTGTGGAGTTGGTGAGAAGGTAATGAAGTCATTCTTTGAGTGTCGGAGGCTATACCTGGAGCACAGACTGATGGCATGTGAACAATAGGTTGCACTTTGTGTGTGGAATATGAAGTGCACGATGTATTTATAGCTAACAAAGCAGCATGAGTGGGGTGAATGCAAACTTTGGGGTCAAACAGATGCTGTATTTGATGGGCTCAGGCAAATAACCTAACTCTTCTAAGCCTAAATATTCTTATCTGTGCAATAGGAGTAAGTGCTGCCAGCAGAGTATCTGTTCTTTATATTATTGCAATTATTTAGTTAGTGTGGCAATAATATCAGTATATCTTTTCTTGAGCATTCACACTAAGATATCTACTGAATTCATTCATGAGTTTAATTCTCACTACAACTCCATGTTAGCAATTTTGCGAAGATTGGAATAGAAATTCAGAAGGGGTGGCTAGTGACATTCATCAAATCCCAGTTCCTTATAAGATACATCATTGCTTTGTGCAGCGTGGAGAGACAAAAACATGCTGACAGTTTTCATTGTGAGATGCCATCAATTGTGAGATGCATTCCATTTCAGATTCTTTTTAATTGCCTTAGAATCAATAAACGATAGTTAATTGCCTAAATCACAAGTAATTGGTAGGATCAGGATACAGACCCAGAACTGTAAAGACAAAAAGCTGAGAGTTTGTCCCCTTGTTCCAAAGACAGTGCCTGAACTCTCTTTGGAACAAGAACAAAGACAGTTTGTTCTCTGAAGGGATTTGAATCCACTTAAACATGGATTTCCCCCCCATAAGCATAGTACCTGTAGCTTCATTTTGTTCTTGTTGTTGCTCAGTCACCCAGTGGGACATGACTGGGCCACTCTTTGCGACCCCATGGACTGCAGAACACCAGGCCTCCCTGTCCCTCACCATCTCCCAAACTCTGCCCAAGTTCATGTTCATTGCATCAGTGATGCTGTCCAGCCATCTCTCCATCCTCTGACGCCCTCTTCTCCTTCTGCTCTTGATCTTTCCCAGCATCAGGGACTTTTCCAATAAGTAGTCCGTTCACATCAGATGACCAAAATACTGGAGCTTCAGCTCCAGCATCAGTCCTTCCAGTGAATGCTCAGGGTTGATCGCCTTAAGATTCACTGGTTTGATCTCCTTGCTGTTCAAGGGACTCTCAGGAGTCTTCTCCGGCACCACAGTTTGAAGGCATCAATTCCCTGCCATTCTGCCTTCTTTACAGTCCAGCTCTCACAACCATACGTGACCACTGGGAAGACCACAGCCTTGACTATATGGACCTTTGTCTGTAGAGTATGTCTCTGCTTTTTGACACACTGTCTAGGTTTATCATCACTTTCCTGCCAAGAAGCACCTGTCTTCTGATTTCATGGCCGCAGTCACCATCCTCAGTGATTTTGCAGCCCAAGAAGAGGAAATCTGTCACTACTTCCACCTGTTCCCCTTCTATTTGCCATGCAGTAATGGGGCCAGATGCCATGATCTTAGTTTTTCAATATTTAGTCTAAAGCTGTCTCTTTCACTCTCCTCCTTCACCCTCCTTCATTTTACGGATCTTTAAATTACCTAAGTATGGGGGAAAGTTTATATTTGATTACAGAGCACAATAGGTGGAATCGAAAAACTGGATTTTTTAAAAGATTTTGTTCATTGTGGACCATGTTAAAAGTCACTTTCAACTTTGTTACAATATTGCTTCTGTTCTGTGTTCTGGCTTTTTGGCCTCAAGCTCTGCTACTGGACACGCGATCAAACCCACACCTGCTCTACTGGAAGTTCAAGTCCCAACCTCTGGGCCACCGGGGAAGCCCCAGAACTAGGGTTAGAGTTCTGATTCTATCCTCATGCCCTGGGCTGAGTCATCTGTTCCTTTGTTTCTGAGGCAGAAATAACAGCGTGGGTTTTCAATCACGGAGGTCTGCAGCCCTAACCCCCTATTTATCAAGGGCAAATGTACTTTGTATTATAGGTGGTCATAATATAGGTGGTCATATAGGCAAGTCATAGTCATGGAATATATGTCTTACACACATGTGTGTGTTTGGGATTTTTCTAAAATCATCATGAAAGAGGAAATAAATCAATTATGTACATGCTTTTGATCAAAACAAATTCTGGAAATTCTCTTGGAAATGAAAGGCAAGATAAGCTGTTATTGCCGATGCTTCCAAAAAGGTGATTTTTCAGTGCCAGCACTGTGAGATATACCAGTTTCAACAGCTGAAGGAGCCAGACTAATATCACCTGTGAGAAGGAGTTCTCCTGTGAGCAGGAGTTAATATCTCTGCTTCTTCTATAGAACACATATAGGAGTAGATTCAAGCAATATATACACACACACACACATATAACATGTTTATGTGTATGTATATTATATAAATATTTTATTATAGTATACATATAATATGCAAATATATGTTTTATATATACATGCACATATATGTGTATAAATTTGTAATGGAAAATTTCTCCTGAGGTATACAAAATTATGGGAATTGACTTCCTACATGAGGATGAAATTAAAGCAGACTCTGCAAAGTGGTAATATAAAACATGACCAGTTAGAATGAGTAACAATTAGATTGACCAGATAATTCATATTCTAAATTCATGCAATTTGTAAGTGCCTATTGCTTAAAAACTTACTGTGCATCGGCAGCAAGGGAAAGCTGACCCTGCCCTCAAAATACCACAGAGCCTGAGTGTTACAGGTGGAGCTCCGGAAGTGGTGATGCTAATTCCCCAGTTACTAAATCATGTTCAGTTCCGGGATGGTAGCCTGCAGTTATAACCCACACATAGTTGAGAACTTTGGGGTTTGCCCAGCACTATTATGTGAATGGCAGCATTGTAGCATCCTACAATCTTCTGGAAAGTGAGCAGTATTCAGTCCTTGTTTTATGGAGGGAGAAAGGGCGCCTCTGAGAGGTCAGAGGCTGGTCCAAAGTCCACATGGAAGGAAGTGACCCCAAAACTGTGGAGAAGCCCTTAATTGTTTGTGTCAAATTCTAGATAATCAAGATAAGGAAACTGGCCATTTTGGTCTTTTGAAAATTACTCACACTTATCAACAACTGTACTGAAAGGACCTTCCAAGCACGAAGAGATATGAATGATCTCAGGTTTGCAAAATGTACTCACACATGGCTTCGTTTAATCTTTCAATGTACCCCTCCTTGTACAGGTTGGAGACTGAGATTCAGAAAGGGCAACTAACTTAGCAGAAGCCATCAGGACAAGAAAACTGAACGTCTCACTCCCAGTCCAGGCATCCTTCTAGCCCCACCACATTCCCCTTCTCAAATTGAGAGCATTTAACCACAGCCTCAGTAATACTCACATCCAGTTTTGTTTGGTAGTGAATAAGGATTCACTATCAGTAAGGGCTGATAAAAGTAAGATTCTCATTCTTCTAAGGATTCTTTTAAGGAGAGAATAAGGATTCAGGAGATTTGACCAGGTATATTTCATGTTAGTGTAACTTGAGCTAAGAGGGCGACTTTGGAAAGGACCGAGAAAATAGTATCTCAAGCAGAAATTCACTGGAACTCAGGAACTGAGAAGTCTAAGGTGAGGAAGGAAGGATGAAGTGCTAACATTTATAGGGAAGCTTCTCTGGTGGCTCAGTGGTAAAGAATCTGCCTGCCAATGCAGGAAACGCAGGTTTGATCCCTGGGTCAGGAAGACTCCCTGGAGGAGGAAATGACAACTCAAGTACTCTTGCCTGCAAAATCCCACGGACAGAGGTGGCTGCAGGGCTACAGTCTATGGCGTTGCAAAAGAGTCAGACACAACTTAGCGGCCAAACAACAGAGAACACTCTGTGCATCAGGACCCTGGATAGATGCCATATCTCTTGGTCTCCACATTATCAATCAGTGAGGTTGCTATGAATCCAGGAGGTTAAATACCTGCCCCAAAGTCATCGGCCAGGAAGAGCTGAGCTGCATCTTTTGAGTCAAAATGACTCGTCTCTGTCCTCCTAACCAGACTGCCTCTGACCACTCCTGATTCCACTCCAGGCCTTCAGAAAGAAGCCACTTCCTGGCCACACTGCTGGTATCTGAACAGGAGACAAGATGAGCATTGAGGGTCAGTTTCCTGAGGTCTCTGAGACTTGTTCTCCTGGGCCTTCAAGGGGCCTCACAAGGGAGGTTTTGATGCCATTTATGCCTCAAGCAATCCCTCACCTGAATCTAGACCCCAGCGTCTGTCAGAATACCTCTTGAAGTGTTTCAGCTTCCCTTCACAAAATCTGGGATGGGAGAAACTTCTGGATGTGCTTAGCTCAGATCACTGGCAAATGAGCCTGGCCAGTGAGGTGGACGTCAGCCTCTGCCTCCCCATCACAACAATGTCTTCCTTCTAAAATGAAGTAGGTATGCCTGTGAGAAGGGTTAGTTCTCCCCTTTTGTCTATATTAAATGTTGCATGTAACAAATAAAATACAGAACATAAATGAGATGAGCCAGGTCCTGACGCCCAATCAGATGCAGGAAACAACAGCAAGAGACACAGGCGCCCCCGCCCCTCCACTCCAGGAGGCTACAAACCCCAGGGCAGACAATCTTGGCTTCTCGGTTCATAACGCCCTGAAGTTTCATTCTGATGAGCCCAAGTGCACACTGTCCAGAAGATGAGACAGCAAGTCCAATGTGGCAAGTGAATTACAGTCTTGTCGTATTCTTCTGTCTTTGTCTTTTTCTCTCTTGTTCACTCCCTACTAGCTAAAACTCACCAGTAAGTGAAGGCCTGATTTCAGAGGTACAGCAAACTGCAAGGCGTGCCCTCCAGGAGTCCCACAGACTCAAGCTGGGAGGCTTCCTACACACCCTTGAGTCCTGCTCCCCTTCCTCTGAGGATGCTAGCTCTGAGGTTTTCCCCAAGGCAGCAGAAGAGCGCTGTGCTACTGACCAAGCCCTGAGTTCAGAACATTTACACATTCGTAGTAAATCATCTTACCTTCATTGCACACACTCTTACTGTCCCCACGGCCCTTCCTGGTGAGTCAAAGATCTCATCTTTCATTTTGCAGCATGGCCCTTTGACTTTTGCTTTTCCAGTGTAGAGAAATGTGTTTGTCTCTTGAAATCTAAAAACACATAATGCTAATGTAGGCCTGCAAATATAATTGCTTCTATTTTTTTTCCCTGCTCTAAAAGTTGTGAGGCATAAAATATGGAACATTAAAAACAAACAAAAGAAGCAGTAGTGTGAAAATAACTACATCTCACAACCCCATCACACTTTTTACTCTGTGGGTATATTTGCCCATTTTTTTCCCTTGTGCATAGGGTCCTTTGTTTAGAATTCATGAATAAGCTTATTTGATTAAGCTGCAAGGTAGACAGTTGACCCTGGAACAATGTGGGGGTTAGGGACACCAACCTTCAATGCAGTTCAAAGTCTGCATATAATTTTAATCAGCCCTTGTGACCATAGTTCTGCATTTGTGAATTCAACCAACCTCGGATTGTGTAGTACTATAGTACAGACTTTATTAAAAAAAAAAATCCATGTACAAGTGAACCCATACCATTCAAATCTGTGTTTTTCAAGGGTCAACTGCGTATATGTGTGTATCTATTGCATGCATGCATGCTGAGTTGCTTCAGTCATGTCTGACTCTTTGCAACCCTATGGACTGTAGCCTGCCAGGCTCCTCTGTCCGTGGGATTCTCCAGGTGAGAATACTGGAGTGGGTTGCCACGCCCTCCTCCATGGGGATTTCCTGACCCAGGGATCAAACCCAGGTCTCCTGCATCTCCTGCATTGAAGGTGGTCACCAGGGAAGCCCATGCGTATGCACATAATTTTTTAAAGTAATAGATGTTTGATGCAGAAATTGGTGAAAACATAGGATACTGAAGAAAACTCCCAAATTATTGTCATTTCTGACATATAGAGTTAACTACCAAATATTAATGTTGAGATATTCATCCTTCCAATTTCTATTTTTGAATCTAAATGGATTTGCACTGATGAACTAGCTCACTGACAGTGTGTGTCTTGGAGGCAGACCTTAAGGCCAATGTCAGCTCTACAGCTGGGTGTTCAGGAGCAGTGAGCTTCCCTGCCTGAGTCTCTATTCCCTCACCATCAAATGAGCACAGAGCCATCTACTTCCTTGATTTGACTGAGAACTAAGTGAGATTCATTCACGGAAGATACATTTTTCAGTAAGTGCTCTATCATTGTGGTTATATACTTATTTCTATAACATTGCATACAATGCAGCTATGCTCAGACTCTATAAATACATTGTGTGTACAGTTTTCCATTTATTATTATATCAAGAGCATTGCTCAGTGTTTCCGGAAAAAAATCTTTGTAATAAAAAAGGCTTTGTAAAGTAACTTTAAGTTCTAAGTAGTCTTCTGCCACGAACTGCCTATCTTACGGAATATTCAACTGCTTCTTCTTTTTTTTTAAACTTGTTCAACTAAGTGGTTCCTAATCTTTCCTACCTTAAGTGAAAGTATGAAGACTCATGCATTCTTTCCCTCCCCTCCTCCAATATTTACAGGATTTCTATCTATGGGTTCTTAGAGTAGAAGTGGATCTTTATGTCAGACAACCTGGGAAATCGAAAGTTAGGGATACATACTGTGGATTTACTTTCCCAAAATGGAATCTACATTTCTCCTCCTAGTGCAATGGGTGAGGGACTTATGTCTCTGTAGAGTTTCTCCATCTACAGATGTAGATTTAATTTGCTTTGATGCCAGAAATCAGTCTCTCTGGGGCTTCTGGAGTGACTGATTTTACCCAGTAATGGCCAATCTCTTTGTTTAGCTTAACTTGCCACATTAATCAAAATAGCTGCTCTGGTTTCATAGGCAAGGGCTGTCTGTGATGACTGCACACAGCACTCATGGGTTCACAAGAAGAGTCCATGCAAAAGCCAGTGTTGCCTAAAACACTGTCTTTGAAGGGCTCCTCGTGAGCCTAGGAAGGCACTCAGTGTGACGGCTTTTTCTGTTAAAATTTCCACGGAGCCCCTTGACAGAGGCAAAGTGTGGTAGAGCCGATTCTCCATCCCCCACATTGTTTTACCTCCTGGGCTCCCAGGAAGGCATTTTCCAGCTGCCCCGTGATTAGGCCAGACCAGGAACATGGTACAGAGCTCTCCCCAGTGGGGAGTGAGCAGGAGAGACACTCCTCTCTCTGAGGAAGTTAAGAGCAAGTATCTGTTCTCCCCCTCTCTCCCCTTCTCTTCCCCCTTCCATCTCTCTGTATCTCTGTCTCTCTCTATCTCTCTTCCACACTGGGAAACTGAAGAATTGAAACAGTTGTGTGATTTGTCCTTTGCAACAGCTAGAGTTCCTTATCCCATTTTAACAGGATTGGTCTTCAAAGTCAAATTACCTGAGCATTCTCAATCCCTTTGCCAGATCCTCAGGTTGGGGAATCTGTTGTGGGCCCTACAACTTTTGCAACAGTACAAGACCTTCTTCAGTATAATGTTCTCCAGTTTGTGGGTTGTCTGCTCAGTGGCTCTATGGTGGGCTAATGACAAACTTCTCCAAGAGGGCTTATGTCACATACTGTGCATCCCAAGTCTGCTAACACCCTCTTCCAACAACACAAGAGATGACTCTACACAGGGACATCACCAGATGGTCAATACTGAAATTAGATTGATTATATTTTTTGCAGCTGAAGATGGAGAAGCTCTACACAGTCAGCAAAAATAAGACCAGGAGCTGACTGTAGCTCAGATCATGAACTTCTTCTTGCCAAATCCAGACTTAAATTGAAGAAAGTAGGGAAAACCACTAGACCATTCAGGTATGACCCTTACAATTATAAATCAAATCCCTTATGATTATACAGTTGAAGTGACAAATAGATTCAAAGGATTAGATTTGATAGAGTGCCTGAAGAACTATGGATGGAGGTTCATGACATTGTACAGGAGGCAGTGATCAAAACCATCCCCAAGAAAAGGAAATGTAAAAAGGCAAGATGGTTATATGAGGAGGCCTTACAAATAGCTGAGAAAAAAAGAGAAGCAAAAGCTAAGGAGAAAAGGAAAACTATATCCATCTGAATGCAAAGTTTCAAAGAATAGCAAGGAGAGATAAGAAAGCCTTTCTCAGTGATCAGTGTAAAGAAATAGAGGAAAACAGCAGAAAGGGAAAGACTAGAAATCTCTTCAAGAAAATAGAGATACCAAGGGAACATTTCATGCAAAGACGGGCACAATAAAGGACAGAAATGGTATGGACCTAACAGAAGCAGAAGATATTAAGAAGAGATGGCAAGAATACACAGAAGAACTATTCAAAACAGATCTTAATGACTCAGATAACCACGATGGTGTGTTCACTCACCAGGAGCCAAACATCCTGGAGGTCAAAGTCAATGGTGCCTTAGGAACCATCACTATGAACAAAGCTAGTGGAGGTTATGGAATTCCAGCTGAGCTATTTCAAATTCTAAAAGATGATGCTGTGGAAGTGCTGTACTCAATATGCCAGAAAATCCGGAAAATTCAGCAGTGGTCACATGACCTGAAAAGGTCAGTTTTCATTTCATTTCCTAAGAATGGTAATGCCAACGAATGCACAAACTACCACACAACTGCACTCATCTCACACGCTAGCAAAGCAATGCTCAAAATTCTCCAAGTTAGGCTTCAACAGCATGTGAACCAAGAACTTCCAGATGTTTAGCTGGATTTAGAAAATGCAAAGGAACCAGAGACCAAATTGCCAACACCTATTGGTGGTTTAGTCGCTAAGTCGTGTCTGACTCTTGTGACCCCTTGGACTGTAGCCTGCCGGGCTCCTCTGTCCATGGGATTCTCCAGGCAAGAGTACTGAGTGGGTTGCCATTTCCTTCTCCAGAGGACCTTCCTGACCCTGGAATCAAACCTGGGTCTCCTACATTGCAGGCAGATGCTTTACCTACTGAGCTACACTTCACCTTAGCCAAAAGGCCAAGAAGTGACATCCATCAGATCATAGGAAAAGCAAGAGAGTTCCAGAAAAAGCATCTACTTCTGCTTCATTGGCTACAGTTAAAGCCTTTGACTGTGTGGATAACAACACTTTGGAAAATCCTTCAGGAGATGGGAATACCAGACCACATTACCTACCTGCTGAGAAATCTGTATGCAGGTCAAGAAGCAACAGTTAGAACTGGACATGGAACAACAGACTGGTTCCAAACCAAGTCAAGTCGGTATATTGTCACCCTGCTTATGTAATTTATATGCAGAGTACATTATAAGAAATGCCAGGCTGGATGAAGCACAAGCTGGAATCAATTGCATATTAATAACTTACTATGTGCAAATGACACCACCCTTATGGCAGAAAGTGAAGAGGAACTGAGGAACCTCTTGATGAAAGTGAAACAGCAGAGTGAAAAATCTGGCTTAAAACTCAACACTCAAAAAGGTAAATTACAGCATCCAGTCCCATCATTTCATAGCAAACAGATGGGGAAACAATGAAACAGTGAGAGACATTATTTTTTTGGTCTCCAAAATCACTGCAGATGGTGACTTCAGCCATGAAATTAAAAAATACTTTCTCCTTGGAAGAAAAGCTATGACCAACCTAGACAGTGTATTAAAAAGCAGAAACATTACTTTGCCGACAAAAGTCTGTCTAGTCAAAGCTATGGTTTTTCCAGTAGTCATGAATGGATGTGAGAGTTGGACCATAAAGAAGGCTGAGCACTGAAGAATTGATGCTTTTGAACTGTGGTGTTGGAGAAGACTCTTGAGAGTCCCTTGAACTGCAAGGAAATCAAGCCAGTCAAAGACTGATGCTGAAGCTGAAGCTCCAATACTGGCTTCCTGATTTGAAGAGCTGACTCACTAGTAAAGACCCTGATGCTGGGAAAGACTGAAGGCAGGAGGAGGGGGGGACAACAGAGGATGAGATGGCTGGATGGCATCACTGACTCAATGGATATGAATTTGAGCAAGCTTTGGGAGATGGTAATGGACAGGGAAGCCTGGCATACTGCAGTCCATGGGGAGCAAAAAGTTGGACATGACTGAGTGACTGAACTGAACTGAGCTAAACTAAACTGAGGACTACCTGAACCTGTTAGTGAAGAAAGCACACGGCACGGACAGATTCGGTGGAGAGATGAAACAAAAGAGACACCAGATGAGGAAACACAGGTTCTGGAAGCACCTTGTAGTGAAAATATTTGTATTTCAATGATGGTCTGTGGCTAACCTGAAAAGCACCTAGGAGGCTCTGCACACAGACCCACCCCCACCCACACACTCTGCTGCAGGTGTGGATGTGACTGACTCACTGTGAGCAATGTGGTCCCCAGGACCCACAGCATCTGTGCAGCATCCTCAGTGAAGGTGCGCGGACAGACTGTTGGACAAGGTGCAGAGATTGCACCCAGTCACTTTCCCTCCTGCACGGAGAAGCACCCAGAAGTGACTGTCCCTAAGTTGCAGCTTAAGCGATGGTTGGGTTTCAAGTCCTCCCCTGACTCCCAATGTCAGATCAAAAAAGTAGTGTAGGAAAAACTCCACAACATCCTCCAATTTGAAAAGACTTATTTATCAAGACTTTTTCAGAGGGTTAGATACCCACCGACTGCAAATGCCAGCTGTGTATTGTGCCCCTTTCTAAAAGAACACATATAGTGTCCTTCTACATTTTCTGTCTAGGAGCTGAGCAAGACTGACCTCACTCTGCCCTGCCCACATGTGAGATGTGGCTGCGGACTGGTCCCAGTTGTTTTTCATGCTTTTTCAAGCCGTGTTTGGGGGGATCACTTGGAACAATGGCTGCATTCACAACTCGTGGTCTCAGGAGCAAGGTATCTGAGCATCTCAAGGCAACAGTGGTGGGATCCCTTCCACCTGCTCAGGAATAGATATGGAAAACTGGCCACGATCACAAGCCAGCACTGACCTAGGTGCATCAGCTCAGATGAAGGAGCTTTTTCTCTGGCTTTTCCTGTACATGACAGTGAAGTTGGCCAGATGTAGTGAAAGGTCGGCATCCAAATAAAACCCTTGTCTTCAAAGGGCTGAAAGTTTTAGTTGAAGAGTCAATATTTAAACATGAGGGAAAGCTTATTCACATGGAATGCTAGAAGGAATGTGGAAGGAATCCAGTGAACTAGACATGATCCTTAGGGGAAGAATGGCCAGGGAATATCCAACAGACACACTTTTCTGAGCTTAGATATAGATACCATGACATAGATACCATGACAAAACTGTCTGCTATAGCAAAGGACCAGAAACAATCTAAATGCCCAGCATTAGGGGCCTGGTTAAATAAAAATGGTGCATGGGAATGTACTGCTGTTGTTACACAGAATGAAGCAGATATAAACAGATGCATGCATACAGATACATATATGCATATAGATAAATACAGGGCTCTGCTGGGCTCAGCGGTTAAGAATGCCCCTGCCAATGCAGGAGATACAGGTTTGATCCCTGGGTCAGGAAGATACCCTGTAGAAGGAAGTGGCAACTCACTCCAGTATTCTTGCCTGGGAGATCCCATGGACAGAGGAGCCTGGTGGGCTACAGTCTGTGCATGCGTGTATGCAGTCCACGGGATCACAAAAGCATTGGTCAAAACTTAGCAACTAAGAGAAACAACAGATATATACATGCGGATACATACAACCACTACAAGACATGCTCCAAGTTACACTGCTGTGTGCATACTACAAGAACAAATCCATGCCTACAAAACGCCAACTCCTATATAAAAGTAAGGCAGAGCAGATTATCGCAGATTATCTCTTGAAGGTTATATAAGTAATTGGTTCTAGTCATTTCCCATGGGAAGTGTTCTGAGGAACTGGAATCAATGGTTAGAAGGAAATTATATCATTTTAACTGTGCACATTTTTTATTAAAATTGAAATTTTACCATGTGTTGTATTATGATTTTAAAACAACTTGAAACATCAGAAAAAATAAAATGATGTGAAACATATTAACAAATATTAACTGAAGCTAACCAATGGATTAAACTGTTAAACTGTGAATGCTTGCTTCCTGACTGGCTCACCTTTGTCCCCTTGCCTCACCTCAGTTTGCTTCTCTGTCAAATGGGTACGCTGATGAGTCAATGGTGAGGAGCAGTAAGACCAGCATGCAGAATGCTTGGCTGAGACCAGCAGATGGTGGTGATGGAAAAGGTGAAAGTTGTGCCAGAGTTTACTGCAGGATATGAAGGAGGACCATTGGGAGCACACAGAAGTAGGTGCATTCTACAGCAAACTAGAGTCTTGGAAGATGGCACACCATCTCCACCAGCAATTCAAAGCTAAGCTCACAGGTTGTGTTAATTTCTTCTCCTGGGAAAGATGCTCCTGACCTCCATTAGAGGTTGCTCTGGCACTCACTGAGAGTGTGTCTCTAGGAGTCTGGTACATGGTGGATATTTAGCTATGACTCTCTGTGCTTTTTGCCTCACCTCCCACCCTCACAGGTAATAGGACTCGATTCTCAGGATATGAGAGAAAACAGTATTAAAAGCTTTCCTCAAAGGGTCAGATTCCAAGGACCTGTTTCCTGCTCTGTCCTGCCTGGAGATAATTGCACAAGTGAAGTGGAACATGGAAGTCAGTGGTTCCCAAATTTGAACCTGCATCTGAATTGCCTGGAGGGCTTGTTGAAACAGATTACTGCCCCCTGCTTGATGGCCCCAGAAATTTGCATCTCTAACACAATGATGCCACTGCTGCCAGTCCTGGGACCTTATTTTGAGAACCACTGGTGGAGGAGACCTGGCCGTAAAAGGCAGCTGTCCATAAATGGCTGTAAGAGCTTGACCAAATTACTTCTTCCTATGGAGTTTAAAATGTCTTTATATATTATGCAGGAGA
Source organism: Bos indicus (assembly GCF_029378745.1). NCBI lineage: Eukaryota > Metazoa > Chordata > Mammalia > Artiodactyla > Bovidae > Bos > Bos indicus. The sequence continues at coordinate 62,692,484 of NC_091780.1, read as the reverse complement.
AATTTGCATGGATCAGATCAGTTTTTGTTTTGTTTGAAACTGTATCCACCAGAGCCATGTACATGTGTCAGAGGTGACTGGGGTCAGGGAGATAGCGAGTGAGGTGGACTCTGGCCTCCATCCCCTGCCCCTGCTCTATAAACTGTACTGACATGCACTTGGTGGGAATGTCGGTGATCCCCCGCCAAATTCGCATGTTGAAGTTCTGAAGCCCAACGTGATGGTGTTAGGAGACAGAGCTTTTAGAAGGTGATTGTATCACAGATGAGATTAGTGCCCTTATAAAAGAGACCCCCTTCGGATGTGGATGCAAGAAGTCTAGGATCAGAAAAGGACCCTCACCCGACCATGCTGGTCCTGATCTCAGACTTTCAGCACCTAGGACTGTGAGAAAAAAGCTTCTGTTTTTGACAAGCCATCAGTCTATGGTATTTTTGCTATGGTAGTCTGAATAGACTAAAGTAAGTTAAGACTCGATTTGAAGAGAAAATTCTCTCATTTAAAAATGAACAAGTCAAATCACTTGGGAAACTCTTGGTTTCATATTCTAACCAAGGTGACTTTAAGCGTGCATGACTCGGGCTCCAGGAGGATGGACCTTACCATTTCCTAGAAGACCAAGCACTGGAGTGCAGCCGACCCATGAGAGTCTCTGTGAATCTGAGGGTCCTGGACCAGACAGGTGATGGGAACAAGTGCCTCTGGACGGTGTGGCTTCCCGGGGTTCTGCACAGACATTCACACACAGTCCTCCACATGACAGCCTCCAAGACCTGGCCTGATGCTCCCCAGTGGCTGTCTTGAGCTGCTTAACCACTTGCCCTTGACCTTGTGTTCTGTAAGTGGGTATGCTCACACACCTTTCTGCTGTTCCTGTGAATACAGTGGTCACCACGTCCATGAGCACAGAATCCCCGTGGACTCCCGGTGTGTGGGGGGTCAGAGAGACTGCAAGTGATCCCAGGGTCATCGTGCTTCATCTCGGATTCAGAGAAGGGCAAAGAAGCTCACAACCCCACAGGGCCATGCTTTCCATTCAAACCAAAACTGCCTTAAATGCAGAAAGAACACAATAGCATTCTAAAAACTGGCACCATCCAAAGAACCTTATCGCACTCTTTCTTACTCGTGGGACTTCTCTGTATTAGGCAATCACCACTGAAAATGATGACGTAGAAGAAGAAGGAGAGATTTCTCACCCCACAGTTCTTCCTTTCAAGTCTTCTTTCCTCATCAGGGGGATGGGATAGAGCATGTTTGTAGACTGTGCATGGAATAAAAACAGATGTGATTGTTTTGTGCAGTGTTCCCACTCTTCTGGTAAGAACCAAATACATGTGTACAGAAGGACTACAAAATACAAATTGTGTGTATTTTTTGGCAATTCCACATAAGAGTTACATACTGCTACCTTTAAAACTAGCACATTTACACACAGCTATACCTAAAATTGACAACCAACAAGGACCTACTGTATAATACAGAGAACGCTGCCCAGTATTCTATAATAACTTAAATGGGTAAAGAATTTGAAAAGGAATAGGTCCATGTATATGTCTAATCGAATCACTCCACTGTACTCCTGAAACTAATCAAACACTGGTAATCAACTATACTCCAAAATAAAATAAAATATTTTAAAAAATTAAAAAATATATATCCCATGGGGAAACAACAAAACAAACAAAAAAAGTAGCACTCTACTGTAGAAAGATGATTTCATAAAATCCACGCTAAGCATTTAAAGTTTTAAGTTTACGCATAACATCATGAAAAATAAAAACCACTATGACAAGTTAGAAGTTTTCTAAAGAAAAGAAACAGCTTCATATTTTAGTACCTTTAATGATATTTTTTCCTGCTTTTTGGGTGAATCCCCAACAGTTTTATTTTGCACCAGACATAGCAAATTATGGCGTTGGTCCTGTCTTTGGGTTTACAAAGTTAAATACAGATCCTCAGAGATACAAAAGAAAAGGAAGAAACCTTTACTTTCTTAAGAAGTCAGTTCTCCACCATGTCCCCAGCTTTGCACAGTTCCGGAGATTAGCCTTGAGAAGTATGTAGTAGGAACAGGCCTATGAACTGGGATTATTAAATCCTCATTCCTACAGTAAGTGAGGGCTAGACTCGCAGTCCTGGGAACCACAGGAACATCAGCTCATGCAGCTGTGCAGGCTGCGCACTGCACAACTCCAAAGACAGCACTGATACTCTTACCCCTCACACAGCTGCACACCCTGTCCATGGGAACTGGATTACTTGAGTGGACTCCTGGGTACTGGCTTGCCCACCAAACCCCATCCCTTCTTCATGCCACCTTCTCTGAGGTCAGAATACTCTTCTCGAGCTTCTGATCCAACACCCTGGTCCATGCTCAGACTGTCCTTCATCCGTGGCCCCTAGGATTATTGGGGTTGGCTCTAGCTATGCCTCTCAAAAGAACAGCTTCTTTGCAAAGCAGAAATAGAGACACAGATGTACAAATGTCTGTACACTAAGGAGAGGAAGGGGGGAGCGAACTGGGAGATTGGGATTGACATCTATATACAACTGATACTATGTACAAAATGGATAACTAATGAGAACCAACTGTAGAGCACAGAGAACTCTACCAAAAAGAGCGGTATATGTATATACATAACACTGGTTCACCTTGCTGTGCAACCGAAATTAACACAACATTGTAAAGCAGCTATAAGTGAGTGAGTGAGCCAGTGAGTGAAGTCGCTCAGTCATGTCTGACTTTTTGCGACCCCGTGGACTGTAGCCCTCCAGGCTCCTCCATCCATGGGATTCTCCAGGCAAGAATACTGGAGTGGGTTGCCGTTTCCTTCTCCAGGGGATCTTCCCAACCCAGGGATCGAACCCAGGTCTCCCGCAATGCAGGCAGATGCTTTAACCTCTGAGCCACCAGGGAAGCTCCTATACTTATAAATAATTTTTTAAAAAGGAACAGTTTCTACTATGAATGAACTGCTTGGAACTAGTAGTGTCATATAGTAACCCCCATGACTCAGACCTGTCACCCACCATCAGCTTGATGACTTAGGAAAGAGACCACGTCTTTATCAAGTCCTTGATCCCTCTGCCCTCTTTGGTTTGTCCCCATCATCCCAGGAGTCTTTCAGTTCCAGATTCTCTACTGACAAAGATCCACACCCTAAACACAGCCCACAGTTTTTCTGCCTCTTGTCTCTCTCTTCCTTCCAGTCCAATCAGCCTCAGCCCTTGAACTAGCAAGGTCCTCCTCTACACCTGTCTGCCTTGACAGAGGCCCCCTGGTATGAATGGGGATGGAGTGTTCAGGACCATCACCCAGACCATCCCTGATTCCTATCATTCCAATCCCATGAGGGGTTCTGACTTCTTGGTTCCCTAAAGTGTGGAGTTGTTAAAATGCCCATCCCCAGATCTCACCCCAGGATATTATAACTCAGAGTGTCCTCCCAGAAGACAGGTAAAGTTATAATTAGACACATTGACTCTAGCCTCAGAAAACCTTCCTTGTCTCTGCCATCTGATATCCATGTGATCTTAGAGGATGCATTTATCTTTTCTCTTACTCTGTCTCCTTGTTTATAAAACTCAAATGAGAGTGATAATATAAACATCTTCCAGGAGGCACAGAAAAATTAAATGAATTTATATGAGTAAATGATTAGAATACCACCCAGCACAAGGTGGACATTTAATGAAATATTCATTGCATCATTGTTATTATTATCCAAAATATTTATAGATGTGACTTTGGCCGCTACTCTGGTTCTCAGCGCCTAACTATTCTTAGTAAAGAACTGCTTTAGCTTGGTCTTGGCCAAGCAAACCCAACCCTGACCCTGGCTTACTGGTATGACCATCCTGGCTAGATTCAGCCCCTCACCATCACCCTAAGTATCTTTGGCCTGATTTTCTACAGCTTTCCTGTCTACATCAGCAGGAAAATGCTTGCTCATGATTCAAAATCCAACTGAAATGTCTAGTCCTTTCTTAAGTCTTCTTCAATCTACTTCTGTATTTATGTTCTCCTAGAATTATTGATTCAGCACATTTTATCTTAACTACTGGTTACTTGCATGACTCTGGCTTATTATTGTAAGACTAGCAATTTATTTTTCCTCTAACATGAGGTCCTAACGTGGCACACACAGTAGATGCTCAATAAAAGATATTTTTGCCAACAAATATCTACTATGTCCTTTAGAGTCTGATTTCAAACTCTTAGAGAAAACTCTGATTTGGCTTCTTTCCTGAGGGGCATAATTCTAACCCCTTTTCCCCACAGTCCCCATTTGTTCTTCTGCCCCTGGTTTTCATGCGAAATAAGAAGTGAGTTTCAAATGTGGCATGGAATGAAAGCCAAGCCAGAACTTGAGCCCCATGGATGAACTTCAAACAGGGACTTGAAACACACAAAATAAGAACCAGCTTCGCCAGGACAGGGTAGAAGAAGCGAAGCACTTGGTGACTCCCTCAGATGTTCTGGAAATACACTTTGATTTCATATATTTTGAATTAAATTGATTGAAATTCAAAGCTAAAGCCAACATACCACATTTCCTTTGGTCAGAAGTGAAGTGTGAAAATAGTGTTTTGAATTCTCGGTTGGATGCACAGCTCTGGGTTTGAAGTGTGACAGACTGTGGAGGTTTTGGGTTACTGGAAACTTCAACATTCCACTCGCCCAGTCTTCCAAAGGAATTAGAGAAATTGCAAACATGGAATTGTAGGGTACTGGAATATCAGAAGAGCATTGGTGTGGATTCCCCTAAGTTCTGTGAATTGCCAGAGTTGTAGTCATTCCCATTGTGGCTGCCACAGCCGACTGGTAAAGTTGCTTATGGAATGGACACCAGAGTCTTTGTAAGCCTTATGCTGTAAGAATTCCAGTCAGTGGGAATGCAGTCCCTTTCCACTGCTGATAGCAATACAGTTAAGAAAATGCATGCATGTTTATAACAGAACAGAGTTAGGACTTAGTGTGACAAACAGAATGAGCATTCCTAAAAGCTAGCGGCCTCTTAATGCTAAACTTTTGTAATTTATCATGTTACAGATTTCCTGAATTTTGATTTTTGTAAGTACATGGCAGTTGGTCATTGTATTCAATTTTGACTTTATGTTCAGTATTGCACTTGAAACCTCACTTCATACGATGGTAAGGAGCCATCTCCCTCTTCCTACCAAGAAAGCAAAGAAGTGAAAGTGAAAGTTGCTCAGTCCTGTCTGACTCTTTGAGACCCCATGGACTAACACAGACCATGGAATTCTCCAGGCCAGGATACTGGAGTGGGTAGCCACTCCCTTCTCCAGGCGATCTTTCCAGCCCAGGGATCGAGTCCAGGTCTCCTGCATTGCAGGCAGATTATTTACCAGCTGAGCCACAAGGGAAGCCCATGAATACTGGAGTGGATAGCCTATCCTTTCTCAAGCAGATCTTCTTTACCCAGGAATCAAACTGGGAATCAGACTGGGGTCGCCTGCATTACAGGTGGATTCTTTACCAACTGAGCTATCAGGGAAGCCCAAGAAAGCAAAAACACAGGATGAAATATAATGAATAAAATGTAAATATGCATACATTAGTTCAAAGCAAGAGAAATTTCCAGGTTTCAGAAATAAAGAGAGAACTCAAAACCATATATAAGCTAGAGCTGAAATTTTGGTGGCCTACAGGGCTTCGATATGTTTATAGGTTTTGGTGAAACCTAGATATTTAATGCCCACATTGGGGCAATAGATGAGGCCATAAGCCTTTTGTTGTTGTCATTTAGTCGCTCAGTCATGATGGACTCTTTGTGACCCCATGGACTACAGCACATAAGGCTTCCCTGTCCTTCACCATCTCCTGGAGATTGTTCAAACTCAAGTCCATTGAGTCGGTGATGCCTTCCAACCATCTAATCCTCTGTCGCCCCTTCTCCTCCTGCTTTCAATCTTTCCCAGCATCAATGTCTTTTCCAGTGAGTCAGTTCTTCATATCAGGTGCCCAAAGTATTGGAGTTTCAGCTTCAGCATCAGTCCCTTCAATGAATATTCAAGATTGATTTCCTTTAGGATTTACTGGTTTGATCTCCTTGCAGTCCAAGGGATTCTCAAGAGTCTTCTCCAACACCACAGTTCAAAAGCATCAATTCTTTGGTATTCAGCCTTCTTTATGGTCCAACTCTCACATCCATATATGACTACTAGGAAAACCATAGCTTTGACTATACAGACCTTTGTTGGCAAAGTAATGTCTCTGCTTTTTAATATGCTGTCTAGGTTGGTCATATATTTTCTTCCAAGGAGCAAGTGTCTTTTCATTCCATGGCTCCAGTCACCATCTGCAGTGATTTTAGAGCCCAAGAAAATAAAGTCTGTCACTGTTTCCCCATCTATTTGCCATGAAGTGATGGGACCAAATGCCATAATCTTAGTTTTTGAATGTTGCATTTTAAGCCAGTTTTTCACTTTTACCTTAATTAAAAGGCTCTTTAGTTTCTCTTTGTTTTCTGCCATAAGGATGGTGTCATCTGCATATCTGAGGTGATTGATATTACTCCCAGAAATCTTGATTCCAGTTTATGCTTCATCCAGTCCAGCATTTCTCATGGTGTACTCTGCATATAAGTTAAGTAAGCAGTGTGACAATATACAGCCTTGACGTAGTCCTTTCCCAATTTTGAACCAGTCTGCTGTTCCATGTCTGGTTCTAATCATTGCTTCTTGACCTGTATACAGGTTTTGCAGGAGGCAGGTAAGCCTTTTAGGATAATTCAAAAGATAACAAGCCTGTTTGAGATTATTAAAGAGATACAATAGTAAAATTAAAACCATAAGGAAAGAAAAGGATATTGTCATTTAAAAATGATAAGATTAGAAAAATAATTATATAAGACTTCTAGAAATTATGGTAGCTGAAACTAAAATTTAAAAAATGAAAACAATTTATTTCCTATCAATGGTGGCATAGTTTGGTTGAGCTAACCCTAGAACAATAACAACTGTAAAAAACCTGAAAAACAAAAAAACTCAAATATTTTAAGGCATTGGAGAGTAACCAAAAGCAGGTGAAAAACTGGAGGGAAGTCTGTTCTTGAAAAGCAGGAACCAAACTGGATGAGCCTGGTGTGTTTGTGACTTTTGGCCTGAGAGCATGATCCAGCCTGTGTAGCACAGGCAGGAGAAAGTTGTTGTCTTGCTGGCTTCCAGAATAAGAGGGAAGACTCTAGGACTGCAAACATGGCTACATGGCTACCTATTAATGAGGAAGATGCTAAAAATCAGAGTCCTCAGTGAGCTTGCCTAAATCCTTGACTAACAGCTAAACTAGCCACAGTTGAGAGATTCCATAGGCTCTGGCTCAAATAGAAGCTGAAAAGATATTATTTATCCTAAGAGCAGCAGAGTTAGGAGTTTCATTCCAACCAAGTTAATTGCTTGCTAGAAAAGAAATTTACACTTCTCACAAGAACATAGCTAAATCTAGTCTCTGCAGTGTGCTTCTTACAATAGCTGGGATACAATCAAAAGATAGTAGATATGCAACAAGAAAATGGGACCACAGACAAGAAATACACAATTAGTATAAACTGTCTCTGAGGCAAACCAGGTTATTGAATTAATTAGCAAGTACTTAAGTATCGATGTATCATCAGGATTCTATAGCCCACTTTCTTTCCTTCTTTTTCATTGAAGTATATTTGACTTACAATATTATTCAGGCATACAACATAGTGATGTGGTATCTTTATAGATCATACTCCATAAAAAGTTGTAAAATACTGGCTATATTTCCTGTACTTTTGAGCTGGCACTGGCTCTCTACCATGGCTAAAGGCCAGATCAGAGCCCAAGTTAGTTTCATCCTTTCCCTGGTTTCTGCACTTGCATTGGCAATGGCAATATCTGCTTTAAGGAGAAGCAGGGCCAGAGCAGGGGGGTCTGGACCTAGAGTCCAGGGTGGGCTGGGGTGCATGCTGGGTCCGTCCTGGCAGGCTGGCCAGAGCACCAGGTAGATTTAACTTGTCTGCCTCTGTGCTGGGACTGAGAACAAGAAAATCTGTGTCTGTACTCTTCAAGAATAGAATCTTTGATTCTTATAACCCTGCTATGAACCCCACTGGTTTTCAAACCAGCTACAGGAGTTCATCTTCCCAGGGTTAAGCCAAGGCTGGATGCCTAATGTGGGGCTCATTCTTTGGGGAGGATCTTCGAGCTTGTGATATCTTTCTCCTCTTCAGGGTCATCCAGTAGTGGTGCAGGTCCTGACTGGATCACTTCTCCCCACCTCCTACTAGACTTCGGTGGTTCTTTCTTTACTCCCTTCGTTGTAGAAGAGCCATTCTGCTAGTCTTCAGGTTGTTCTCAGTGAGAGGTACTCTACATGTAGTTGTAGATTTGATGTGTCCATGCTAGGAGGTGAGCTCAGAGTCTTCTTATTCTGCCATCATGATCCTTTTCTGAGCAGAACTTATAAGAATTGGTGTTCTGTGGCTTTTGCTATTTCACAACAATCTTCCAAAGACCAAAGCATTTTAAGGGATATTTTAATAGAATAAATCTCATTCTATCTTGCTATTACCACTGGGGCCCACTGAACTCATTTCTAATTTAAAATGCATGGAAATATCTTAGTAATTCTATTTTTCTTATATCTGAAATACTTTTCTCTTTAATCATCCTTAGGATTATTTTATCATTATTTATTAATTATCCCCAATTATGTAAAAAAATTCTAAAATAATAAGAAAATGAAAGAGTGTGGACTAAACTTGAAGAATTATAATAGTGAAATAAATACTTGATATTACATCACTTTTAAGTATTAATAATTCCATTAAATAAAACACAAGACACTCTAAATAAAAAGCAAAGGCTTCCAAATTGGACATAAAAACATTATCAACTACATGTTGTCTAACAAAGATGATCTTTAGATACAAGGGCACATATAAGATGAAAGGAAAATAATAGAAAAATAAACACCATGAAAATAGTAACCACGAGAAAAATGGAATGACTACATTAATATCAGACAAAATAGACAAACACGAGAAATATTTTCTGAGAAAAGATGGGCATTTCACCATAGGATTCAATTTAGACAAAGACAAAAAAATTCAATTTAGACAAAGACAAAAAAATTGTCAACATCAAGCAAAAGAGATTTAAAATATAAATGCTTAAAGTATAACTAGATAAAATGATCAGTAAGAATATAGCATATCTTAATGGAAGTACCAACCACGTGACCTAATTTGCATCTATAATACCTTATGCATTCAAATTTCAGATATTATATTTTTTAAAAGTGTACATGGACTATTCACCAAGATATATCAGATACTGGGCTAAAAATAAGTCTAAATAAATTTCAAAAGAATAAAATAATGCAGAACATATTCTTTGACCACAATAAAATTAGATATCAATATGAGATATCCAGAAAAGCCCTAATAGTTAGAAATTGGTGGCTCAGACAGTAAAGAATCCACCTTCAATGTGGAAGACCTGGGTTCGATCCCTGGGTTGGGAAGATCCTCTGGAGGAGGGTATGGGAACCTACTCCAGCATTCTTGCCTAGAAAATCCCCATGGACAGAGAAGCCTGGTGGGCTTGCAAAGAGTTGGACATAACCAAGCGACTAAGCACACAATAAATTTCTAAATACTTTGAATCAAAGAAGTAATAAGAGAAATTCAAAAATATTTTAAATTGAATGATAATAAAAGTACAACATAACAAAATTTAGAGAATGCAACTAGAGAAAGGCATACATACAAATTTATAACTTTAAATGCATATATTATTATATAAAGCTTAAATATATTTGTATAATACTAAATAAGTTTACATAAATGCTAAATATGTCTATATATTATTTAAATGCTTATATTATATTATAGGAGAAAAGTTTACAATGTATAACCTAGGTTTCCTGCAGCAGAAGTTAAGAAAGAAAAGCAAATTAAGCCCCAAATAAGTAAAAATAAAATAGAGATAAACGTGGAAATTAATAAATTAGAAATGGATGTCAAATAAAATTTTAAAAAGACAAAATCTGTTTTATCAAAATTATTAATAAATCTATAAACTCCAATCAAAACTTATCCGAAAATGTTAGAGAAAAAATTATCAACATTCAGAGTAAATAATGGGAAATTATTAGTGATACTGAAGACTTTAAAAGGATATTAAGAAAGTAGTATGGGCAATTTAAATAAAATGAACAGAGTCCTATCAAAACCAATGTAAGATAAAATTGGAAACATGAATATGAATATTTTCCAAGTTGTTTTAAAAGACCAGCAAAAACATACTGATACTAAAAGTTGGGAATAAGTAACTCTTAAACCAATATTCATTATTAGTACAAATTTCTAAATCATTAACAAAAGATCAACATATTTAATCCTGTCATATGTAAAAAGAAAAATTACAAACATCTTGGTCAAATGAAGTTTTTTCCCAAGAGCAAACTTTTAACATTTGAAAATCAATCATAGGTAGAGATAATTGCATCTGTCAAAAGTGAACAGTTAGTAATGATAAAAACTCTCAGTAATGCATGAGTAGATGGGAACTTTCACAGTCAGATAAAGAGATTGCATGAAAAATCTGTAACATCATACTAAATGAAGAAACTAAATATTTTCCCCTAAAATTAGGAATAAGGTAAAGATGATTCTAATCAGATAAATAAGGCAGGAAAAAATAAATAAAAGATAAACATTAAGAAGAAAAAGGTAACTGTCTCTTTTCTTAGAAAGCTTGACTGGTTAGAGAGTACTCAGTAGTCTAATAAATAAATTATGAAGCCAAGTTTCTCCCATTGCAGGCAGATTCTTTACCATCTGAGCCACCAGGGAAGCCCATAAATAAATAAGCAAGTGATTAAACACTTAGAACTAAAAAAGGCTCAAAATAGAAGATCAATGTACAATAATAAACTTTATATATACTAAAGAATTAAAGTATAAAACTTCATTTTATGTAACATAAAATACTTGATAATGAATTTAACATAATATGTAAATAACCTCTAGAGTAATAGCCACAATAATTGCTGAGAGAAATTAAGGAAACATAAATAAATAGATATACCATGTTCATGAACTGAAGTCTCAGTGTCTCAATATTGTTAAGATAGTAATTCCATTTAAATTCACACATGGATTCAGCACTATTGTAACCATAATTCAAGCTGATTTTTAAAAATGACAAGCAGATTATACTAAAATGCAAAGACTCTAAAACGTCCAAGCAATCTTGAAAAGTAGAACAAAGTTGGAGGATTTGACATAAAGCTTCAAGTTTTACCACACAGTTATTCCATTACTACATTAATAAAACATTAGTTAACACATCAATTAATACATTAAATAAGACCGTGGTGTTGACTTAAGAATAGACAAGTAAATCAGTCAAACAGAATAAGGCATCTTTTAGATTTTCAGCAAAAATATCAAAGGAATTACATGATGGATACAAAGCTTGTTTTTGCTTTTTTTCCTTAATTTTTGGAGGTGCTGTGCAGTGGAATCCTAATTCCTGGCCAGAAACTGAACCTGTGTGCCTTGGAGTGGAAGTGCAGTCTTAACCACTGGATGCCAGAGAATTCCCCCAAAGTCTTTTTAACAAACTGAATATTCACATGCGAATAAAATGAACCTCAACACTTACCTGACAAAATTAATTTTAATTTAATGTAAAAGCTAAAACTATGACGCGTTTAGATAGGAAAGCATAGGAGAACACTTCCATCACTTGTGAGGAGACAGAGTTTTCTTAGAACATGTAACTCAGTAACCCAGTAGCAGTGAAGGAGGTAACAGACAGAACAGGCTCCATCTTGAAGGCAGGACTCCATCCTGGGCCGGAATGTGGACTTAGAGCTCCATGCCCAGCATCTATGGAAACGACATACCAATTGGAAAACCAGATGGAAGAGCCCCAGGGCTTGTACCTAGACTCTCCGTCACCTAAAAGAATACCCTAATTATCTGTGTAACCAAATAACATCATAAATTCTATTATGCTTATTGGGGTATGACCACAGGCCTCTTGATAATTGTCCACTGTTAACTACCTAGGCTTAAAGCATATGAATCACAGGTTAACTTTGATTTTATCTTTCTTTTCCTTTGTCCAGACTAGTTTCAGAGAATTTGGGGAGGTGGGTTTGAGCACGTACACTTAGGGTATACAAGGTTTTCACAAAAACTAGTCAGGGTCCTTGGCTAAGAGGAGACTCTGCCTTGGGCCCACCAGTGTGATAAACTTTCTTAACTTAGGGTCCGTGAGCCAAACTGAAGAAATTCTTACAGTATTCAGAACTTAGAGGACATAAAGTTTCCTTTACTTTCACTACCCTTTATGCAAATGGAGCAGCTTATAATAGTACCTGTGTGCTTGTCATCAACAGACATCACAGATGTTATACTAAATATAATAGTTGGATATCTCAAAAAATATCACCTATGCCTATTACTTCTTCAGAATTATGATCATCATCAGACTCACTGCTAGATCTTATTATTTAACATGTTAAAGAGGCACACGTATTACTACCAGAGCTCAAATTTTTCAAAATGTTAATAAGTGTATTTTAATTAAAAAAATAAAATGAGCAAAAGACATGAACAAACACTTCACAAAGGAACACATGAAAATTGCCATTAAGCACCTAAAAAGCTTTCTGTTTTATTAGACATCAAGAAAATGTAACCGAAAGCACAGTAAGATGCCTCCATACTCCCACTATAAAGGCTGAAATGGTAGTGACTGCTGAAGTCCAGATGGTGATTATGTGGAACGTAGATCTAGCAGAAATGAAAAATGACACAATCTATTTGAAAAAGTTTAGTAGTTTACAGTTTAACTATAGACCTACCTTTGACCATAATCCTAATCCTAGGGATTCATGCAGTAGAAATAAAGACACACACCTTTAAACAAATGTGCATGAAAATGTGAATAATGACTTTATTCATAATAGCTGAAAACTGGGGATAATCTGAATGTCCATAAGAGAAGAAAATCATAATTTCATAAAATATTACTCAGCAAAAACTTTAAGTGAATTACTGGTGCAGTCAACAATATTAGTGATGTTGTAGTGAATGAAAGAAGTATCCCACAAAACAAAATATATCATGTGATGTCATTTATAGGAAATTCCAGGACAAGCAAAATGAGTCTATGGTGAAAAATCAGAACAGTGGTTGCCTCCAGTTGGGAAATGAGAAGTGAGGATTTACTAGGAAAGAATACAAGGACACTTCTGGAGGATGAAAATGTTTTATGTCTTAGGGGTGTTGTGGGTTTCAAGGATGTATTTATTTGTCAAACTGCCTTGAATTGTATTGTTCACTTCAAAGTGTGTAAATTGTATGTAAAAAGTTGTAAATAAATTTTGAACTTTAGTTAGTAGGTTTGCGTTTCACAGTGGTGGTTTAGCAATACTGAAATGGCTTTCTGTGTATTCTAAACTATAGCAAATGAGTAAATATGTTGAAGATAATTGGATGCACATTTCTTACTGCTGTGAAAGTAGTTACAACATGGAGAGGAGGAAACCAGGTTCCAGCCTGTATTGTGTTGATTGAAATTAGAGGGTTAACTCAGATTTTTTTAAGTAGATAAAGGAAAATATAGATATTTATTTATATTTATGTAAGTTGTATGTGCATACATATGCTTATAATATATACATATTCACACACATATATGTGCTTATTTTTTTAAAACTTTCTACATTTCTGAGTGGAAAAGTAGATTAGACATAGCTGAGGGAGAATGGGTAAACAGAGGTTATAACCTCAATACCTCACGGTGTGGAAAAGAGAAATTATGGAAGAAAGATCAAGGTTCATGGAAGACAGCATTAGAAGGTCCAACAAATATTTAACAGAACTACTGAAGGGAGAGAATAGAAAGAATCATCAAAAACAATGACAGATGAAAATAGCTCGAAAGTAATAAAAGACATAATTCCTTGTTTTGAGGGATAACACTGCATCTTGGACAAGATGAGTAATAAATCCAGACTGGAGTGAGATATTTGCAAAGCTTATAATAAAAATATATAAATTACATAAATTGTCTTACATATCATATATATATATATTAGTATACACACTCCATCAACTCTCCAAGAGCAAGATAACATAGAAAATTTTCAGTGAATTTAAAAGATAATTCATAGAAGAAACTTCAGTGTCAATAAGCATGGGAAACAGTCTTATTCTACATCAACCAGAAAAATGCTAATCAAACCAAGTGGCACCATTAAAACAGCATACTGCTGTTTCATAACTTTACATGTGTGCTATGCGTGTTCAGTCATGTCTGACTCTTTATATCCCCGCTGACTGTAGCCCTCCAGACTCCTCTGTCCACGGAATTTTTCAGGCAAGAATACTGGAGTGGATAGCCATTTCCTCCTTCAGGAGACTTTCCTGACCCAGAAATCGAACCTGTGTCTCTTGCATTGGCAGGCAGATTCTTTATCACTGCTCCACCTGAGATTTCATAACATTAAGAGTATGAAATTTTAAAATATATATATATATATATATATATTTGACAATATTAAGTGTTAGTGAGGATACGGAGAAAACAAAAATCTTCTAAACTACAGGCAGAAATATACATTGCCACAACCATGTTGAAGAGCCATTTGGTTAAGTCTAGTCACTTGGAGATATGTGCACTCAAGGATCTGCATTGCCACTTCTGGATAGATTCATGCTTCCCAGAATAAATAGTCACAAAAATGTGCAGGGATATATGTGTAAGGATGTTCATTACAGTGTTATTTGTAATAAAAAATAAGGAAACTAGTCCATGTCCATTAAGAGAAGAATGGATAAACAAATAGTATGTTAAACAGCATTTAAATAAGACATCAGGGACCGGGGAGCCTGGTGGGCTGCTGTCTATGGGGTCACACAGAGTCGGACACGACTGAATCGACTTAGCAGCAGCAGCAGCAGCATGTAAGGCATCATGTATCAACAGGGACAATTCTGAAAATTTTATTTAAACAATAAAGAAATGAGAGAGGGAGATGAAGACACTACATATATAAATCATAAACGGAACACTCAACACAATATTCTGCATTATATTACTACTTCTCTATAGTAAAAAGAGTAAACACAGTAACACTAGCAGAGTTCTGGAAAAGATTTTCTCAGGGAGGAAAGAAAAGCATGGGATAGTATGGTAGGGGTAGGGGAGATGTGGAGGCTAAGGAATGGTCCTTTAACAAAATCTGTAAAGTTTTATAACTCTCAAGAGAAAATATCTGCAGAAAGCAAAATAAAATATCTACATATATCAACTCCAAATTCTGGAGACTTCTGAAGACGAAGGAAGAGAAATGGGATCAGAAAGGGATGTAAGTAGACTTTGATTCTCTCCAGAGTGGTTAAGAAAAGCCAAGCAAAAAATGGCGAAATGTTCACATTTATGATTTCTAGGTATTGGATTAAAATATTGATACAATATTTTCTTTTTCATTCTTTTGAATTATTTCTAACTAAAATTATTTTTAGTTTGAATCAGGGTGAATTTTTCAAGAGTTTTCCATAATTTCTGCATGAGTTTGTCTTACATCTATTCCTCATTCCAGATAACTTGGATTCCTTGCCTTTCTCAAGCTTTTCTTTTTAGCTTCAGTTTTAGTGGAAAGAGAAGAGAGGACATTTGACATCTCCATAGACATACCCCACACACAGATATACAGATATGAAGTGAAAAAGAATTGAGTATGTATATGTATGGACGTGGGCTTCCCTGATAGCTCAGTTGGTAAAGAATCCGCCTGCAATGCAGGAGCCCCGGTTTGATTCCTGGGTCAGGAAGATCCGCTGGAGAAGGGACAAGCTACCCACTCCAGTATTCTTGGGCTTTCCTTGTGGATCAGCTGGTAAAGAATCCCCTTGCAATGTGGGAGACCTGGGTTCAATCTCTGGGTTGGGAAGATACCCTGAAGAAGGGAAAGTCTACCCCCCTCAGCATTCTATTCTGGCCTAAAGAATTCCATGGACTGTACCTATAGAGTTGTAAAGAGTTGGACACGACTGAGAGACTTCCACTTTCACTTTCATGTATGGGAATGCTAAGTTGCTTCAGTCATGTCCAACTATTTACGACTCTGTAGACGGTAGCCCACCAGACTCCTCTGTCCACAGAATTCTCCAGGCAAGAATACTGGAGTGGGTTGCCATGCCCACCTCCGGGGGAGCTTTCCCACCCAAGGATCAAACCCGTGTCTTTTACACCTCCTGCACTGGCAGGCAGATTCTTCACCACTGACATTACCTGGGAAGCTCATATGTGTATAAAGCCTGCTAAATAATTTGCTATATGTTGAGTAGATAGATAGATGATAGACAGACGGGTAGATGGTAGACAATGGATAGACAGAAAGATAGATAGACAGACAGATAGACAGACAGACTGTGCTCCGTCAGCTCTAAAATGGATGGTGATGATGACGACAGCAGTAGAGTTGTGTGATGTTAATAGGTGATATAAACGAGCTCAGGAGCTGAAAGTATAACCCGATGCACAATAACCATCCATGAATAATTACTACTCTACATGTATCTTGTGCCTGTTTCTTTCTCTGATCCTCAGTGCATTGCCTCTTCAAAATCAAGCCATTTATGAATGCAAATTTGTGGTTATTTCTAACACCCCAAATGGTAAATACATTGGAATTGTCATGACACTGACTATGGCCACCTTGGTTCCAGTAGGTGGCCAAAGCATATGACACCCCAGAGAGTGGCCACCATGGCTGATCCTGTCTCAGCTGCTCACTTTTTGTACAATCTTGGATGAGATTTGTTTTCTCTCTAAACCTCAGTTTTCTCTTCTGTAAATGAAGACAATAATTCCTCCTGATCACATGAAGTTTAGCGATTCCCACATGAGAAGAATCATATGAATATTCTTAGTCATCTCCTAAGAGTTGTAATACCTCATTAGAATCGTGTCATATAGTTGATCCCTAGCAGAGCATGGTCAATTGTGTTTGGGTGTTCAGGATTTTGTAAACCTTGCAGCAAGCCTGTGGTTCAGTTCCTTAGACCCTGAGCTCTGGGGCCTTTGCATTTTTTAATAGAATTACTGCCTTATTTAGGTGGAATCTAATTCTTATTATTTAAAGTGCTGTTGGCAGCTGACACATTGAGAAAATTATTAAAATATAATTTAAGTGGGATTTTGCTAGGGAAAAAAACCCACCATTGCTGTTCATAAGAGTAACATAAAAAGGAGCATTTCTCATCCAAAATAAAACCCTGAGAAACTGTGTTTTACCTCAAAATCCTTCCTCTGGGAATCTGTGTAATGATTCCTAATTATCAACTTCCATTAGGGGAAAGATAACAAACATACATGAACTGCTAACAAAACATCACCCTGATAAGGGTCTCGCCAAATGTGAGAAGATTCTGATTTGAATGGTTCCGAGGGCAGACGTGAACACATCAAAGCCATGCTGCCACTGCCTCCTGGACATTTCTCCTGGGATGTCACCACAGGTTCACCTGTCACAGCCCTGCTTGTCAACTGCCCCCAACACTCCTTGACTTTTCACTTCTCGCCAAACTCTGGGGCACCAACATGGAAACACCACCATGTAGTGCTTCTTCCCTGACTTCCCAGGAGACTCAGGGCTGAGGAACTGGCCGAGAGAAAGGGCAACCCCCAGATTCAGGAGTCAGCATCTTTGCCACCTCCAAAAACCACTGTGTGTGAGCATTCACCAACAACCACTTCAGACCTTGGAGCTGATCAGTACTGTAAAGACTAGGGCCCCAGGTCCTCAACAACAGAAGGGAGGCTTTGGGCTGAAAGTTAACCACTGCCTGCTGATGTGTGAAAAGGGCCAATGGGACTTCCCAGATGAGTACCAGGAGCCTGGGAGCAGGACGTTGTCAGCTGGTGGTGTTATGGGTTGAATTGTGTCCTGATCAAACAGTCAGTCCTAAAGGAAATCAACCCTGAATATTCACTAGAAGGACTGATGCTGAAGCTGAAGCTCCAACACTTTAGCCACCAATGCGAAGAGCCGACTCATTGGAAAAGACCCTGATGCCAGGAAAGACTGAAGGCCGGAGGCAAAAGGGGCAACAGAGAATGAGGTGGTTGGATGGCGTCATCGACTCAGTGGAGTGAGTTTGAGCAAACTCTGGGAGATAGTGAAGGACAGTCCATGGGGCTACAAAGAGTCAGACATGACTTAGTAACTGAACAAGAAGATCTAAGTCCCAGCCCCCTAGCATGTGACCTTATTTGGAAATAAGAATCAGTGCAGACGTAACTGGTTAAGATGAGGTCACTAGTCTGATCCACTAAGACTGGCGTTCTTATAAAAAAAGGGAAATTTAAGCACAGAGACAAGCGTGCAAGAACGCCACGTAAACCTAAGGGCAGAGGGCAGAGTGATGCTTCTGGATTGCCAAAGACTGCCTGAAACCCCCAGGTTCCAGGGGAGAAGCCTCAGAATGAACTGACCTTGCCAGCTGCTGCTAAGTCACTTCAGTCGTGTCCGACTCTGTGCGACCCCATAGACGGCAGCCCACCAGGCTCCCCCGTCCCTGGGATTCTCCAGGCTAGAACACTGGAGTGGGTTGCCATTTCCTTCTCCAGTGCATGAAAGTGAAAAGTGAAAGTGAAGTTGCTTAGTCATGTCCAACTCTTCATGACCCCATGGACTGCAGCCCACCAGGCTCCTCCGTCCATGGGATTTTCCAGGCAAGAGTACTGGAGTGGGGTGCCAGTGCCTTCTCCAAACTTGCCAGCACCTTCCTCCAAACTTCCAGCCTCTAGGGCAGTGAGAGGGTGTTTTTATTGTTTCAACCATCCAGAGTGAAGCCCTAAGAAACAAATTAAACACAGCTGGACAGGGTGGGGCAGCCAGCCAGCTCCAGCTAATAGCCCAAGCTTGACAAGCTCTACTGCACATTCAGAGTCTCCAAGACACACCAGAAATTTCTCATTGTGTGAAACCTCCCAATTTTAAAATGACAATTGATTCAAAAATTTTAAATCTACAACTCTGACCCTTCTACCACCTCCCACCAAAAAAAAAAAAAATCTCTTCTAGGCACAAAGTTTAAACTCTGGACTAAATGACCTGAAATTCCTGTTCAGTTATGGAACTCTCTAAAACTATGACTTTCAAACTTCTTCACTGGGACTATTCTCAAATGAATCAATCAATGAAATAAATGCAAAATTGGAGGTGTAGCGAGAAGTCCAGATTACACACAAAGCAAGAATAGAGAGAAATTGGTATGACTGAACACTCACTGTTGCCGTAAATGGTTGTGCGCATTTTACACATAAACTGTCACTTAATCTATACAAGAGTTCTAGGTGGTGAGTATTTTTGTTCCCTTTGTACAGAAGAAAAAACTATGTGACCAAAAAATGTGAAAACATACAATATCACAAAGCTGTTTCCTAGAAAACCATCTAGTCTGACTCCAAGACATCTCCATATGGCAGGCCCCCAGGTACCTCCCAGGAAGCAAGGAAGGCATTGTGGGGAGTGAGGTCATTTGTGTGAGCCAAGGTTTTGTCAGCTCGTTAGGAATGACATTGAAGATATACTTGGCGTGTCCTTGAACCCTGAGCACTTCATGCTGTAGGAAGTCCTGGAACATTCCCCTAAGTGTCCTCCACCTTCCTGCCCCCTGATCTGCACAAAACTCTTAATTCTCAACTTCCATGTCTCTCTCTGCTTCTTACTGGTCACCATCATAGAATGGCTGGACCCCTCAGTGATGTCTGGTTGGGCCTTCACTCCTTTCTTCTCCCCACTTTCTCGGTCTGCCATTGTCATGTCAAGCCCCCTAAATCCCACTCTCCCATTCATGGATCACCCATGGGCAGGGAGCCAAGATCCAAGAACTTTTTCTGAACAGTTAAGTCCTGCCTCCAATCAGTTCCCTTCCCCTCTTCTCCTCCAGTCCTCTGTGCTTCCCCATCAGATCTGGTTCTAGGCTTTTCCCACATCACATCTGCTGAGTTCTGATTCTGGGCTGTTTGTTCATGTGTATTTTCACCTCTGTACTTTCTAATCAAATCGTCTCTGTACCAGCAGGAAAATCTGCTCTGAGAATCCTCAGTCTTCTCTACTAAGACCCAAAATTAGTTTAGTGCTTTTAGTCTTTACTGTACACCGACACATTTTGCTTTTCATTGGGGAAAAAAAAAAGTGTTATTTCTAAAAGCTGGATTCTTGTGCCAGCTCTTGTATGAACTTATGGTGTGATATCAGGTCATCCACCACCCTTGTTGGACACAGATTCATTCCCTGTGATATAAGCAAAGTGGATGGGAATCAACCTCTCTGGTAGTTTTGCAGCCTCTAAGATGCTGTGATTCCACATACTTGCTTTGAGTCCTCCTCACATTCAGTCCGTTGGCTCACTGGCAGGGGCATTAATTCAGCAGATACTCTCGTGGGTCACACCAAGCACTAGGCACATCTCCAGATTTCCAACGGGGGCAGAGATGCAAACAAGATAAGCACATCACCTCCACTCATGGAGCCTGTAGCCTACCATGGAGGCTGGTACTTTGGAGAAAGTACCAAATGCATAAACAATCTTGATAAGGGGTGTGAAGAAATGGAATGAGATGGTGAGCAAGAGAGAGACCTAGATAGCAAGGAATGCATGAGAGAAAAAGGTGGAGAATGGAGGCCCGAAAGCAGGTAGGAACCACTGTTGCAGAGGTCCATTGAAGACTCCTCCAGGTAGAGGTTGTTTGTGTATGTCTGGGTGTGTGTGCTCGGTCATATCCAACTCTTTGCAACCCTGTGGACTGGAGGTCACCAGGCTCCTCTGTCTATGGGATTTTCCAGGCAAGAATACTGGACTGGGTTGCCATTTCCTACTCCAGGGGATCTTCCCGACCCAGGGATCGAACCTGCATCTCCTGCATTGGCAGGCAGATTCTCTCTCACTGTACTACCTGGGGAGCCTGGCTACCAGGCAGAGGTTACAGCACTAAAAAGACCCTACTGGATAACCTTGGCATGTTTAAGGCATGAAACAAAGGCAGTGTGGCTGAGGTGGATGTGGCAAGGGGGGAATACGGCAGGATAACCTGGGGTTCAAGGGCGGGGGCAGCAGCCTATGGGGCTCTGTCAATGAGGAGTTTGAATCTTTCAAGTGCACTGAAGAGCTATCGGAGGATCACAGTTATGTCAATAATGCACTAAGGCAACAGCTCTCGCACAACGTCCTTACCGCAAGTTCAATGCAAAACATCAATTTCACTGGAAACCATCTGATAACGAAGTCCGGCCTGTGATTTCAGAGTAGGAAGTGGCATCCAGGTGGACTTGACTTAGCTTCAGAGCACAACTTTCCCCAAAGGATATGGAAATCATGCCCTTTTAGGGAATGAATAAACAAACTGCGAATGTCAGTTCAAGGAAAGAGAGACTCAAGAGGAACACAAAATAATGGCTGCAGAGCCCCTAAGAGCTCTCCTGGGAAAGAAACGACGGAGCAGTGCTTCGGGAGCCAATGAGGTTCAGTGAGGGTGCTCTAGAGAATGACATTTCAGCTACAAGTAACAACCTTCTAACAGTCAGAGTGCCCCAGGTATGAAGAGGAAAGAATCTCCGGGAGCAGAAGGCTCTGTATCTTGAAAGCAGTCAATTGATGGCCCAGAGACCATGGTGAGGCTTCAGGCATGGTGGGTGGGTGGACTGCAGGCTGGACCAGCTCCAGAATTCCATTGCTCTATTGCTTTCTCTCACTAGAGATGGAAAATCGGTGTCTTATAAAGAAACTTTAAATTATAATTACAAATTTACTTTTCAGATAAAATCACACTAATCTTCTGAAATAGAGCCTGACTGGTTTTAAATACAGCTCATCTTTATCAGATTTAAACTTCCACCAAATATAGCCAAGACGAGGAAGGGAGGAATAGGAGAAGAGACCTTAGCCAAGAGTGAAAATGTGGAAATCTGCTCTTTGGTTGATGAATCTGTCCAAATGCAAAGCTTCATTTGAAGTTTCTCAAAATCATGGAACTATTAGCTCTGGCCAGAGCCAACCTGATAAATTGCACGCACACACAGAAATGGAGAGTGAGTGGAGATGGGGCAGGGGAGACAACTCTTTATAAATCAGTAAAGCCAGGCTTTTCCATCAGCCCCTGGAGGAGGAAATGGCAACCTGCTCCAGTATTCTTGCTGGGAAAATCCTAGCAAGGAAGAGCCTGGCAGGCTATAGTCCACAGGGTAACAAAAAGACACAAATTAGCAACTGAGCACTTTCAACCAGTATTATCTCCATTGGCTGTTTTATATACTCCGAGCATCTCAAGACTGAAGAATTTAAGATGTTCATCCTGATCACCCTCTTTCAATAGGGAATGTTTTGGTGTGTTTGTTTGAGAAGCCACCCTGAGTTTCTACCCCAGCACTTCCACATAGCAGCTAATCATGGCAGCAATTACTCTCTGAGCTGTAAAGTTTTACAAAGAATAATAAAAGAAAGAAAAGTAGGATTTGTTTTGTAGCATAAACTCAAATATGAAAAGAAATAATGTGTGCAAAGTACTGAGTTTGAGCACATCATGGCCTGAAATAATAATAATGTTAGGTATAATAGTTAGCATATACATGCCGTATATACTCTTTTACAGATTCTGTTTTCTTGGGCTCCAAAATCACTGCAGACGGTGACTGCAGCCATGAAATTAAAAGACTTGCTCCTTGAAAGGAAAGCTATGACAAACCTAGACAAACCTAGACAGCATATTGAAAAGCAGAGATATCACTTTGCCAACAAAGGTCCGCATAGTCAAAGCTATAGTTTTTCCAGCAGTCATATACGAAAGTGAGAGTTGGACTATAAAGAAGGCTGAGCACCAAAGAAATGATGCGTTTGAACTGTGGTGTTGGAGAAGATTCTGAGAGTCCCTTGAACTGCAAGGAGATCCAACCAGTCAATCCTAAAGGAAGTCAGTTCTGAATAGTCATTGGAAGGACTGATGCTGAAGCTGAGACACCAAAACTTTGGCCTCCTGATTCAAAGAACCAACTCATTGGAAAAGACCCTGATGCTGGGAATGATTGAGGACGAGGAGAAGGGGATGACAGAGGACGAGATAGTTGGGGCATCACTGACTCAATTGGCATGAGTTTGAGCAAACTCTGGGAGATAGTGTTGGACAGAGAAGCCTGGCGTGCTGCAGTTCATGGGTTCACAAAGAGTTGGACACAACTTAGCAACTGACAACAATAGCCTTTTCAGTGTTTTTAAAACTCACTGAAGCATCACTATAGTCATGTGAGGAAGACACATTTACGGATAGGGCCACTGAGGCCCAGAGAAGGAACTTGTTCCAGGTTTCATGATCAGTATATGATAGAGCCTGGATCTGAACTCAGAGCTGTGATTCTAAACCATCCAGTGGGGTGTCCCTGCCACTGTCCTAAGATACATACATAGATACAGGTATAGAAAATAGATATAGGTATGGGATGCTATAGCGGCATTATACATGCATGGTATTGAATAGCATCACCTACCTTCTCTAACTTCTTGCCTTCTTCCTCACCTGTACAGTGGGACCTGCCATGCTGCAGATGGTCAGTTTTCTAGAACACCATCTAAACAGGCATGGCTCTTTCCAAAGCTCTCCCACTGCCTGTAGAGAAACATGTAAGTTCCTCAGCTAAATCTGCAACTTGAGCTCTTGTTCTCCCCGCCTCCTCTTCTGTGGCTCTATCCCAGTCATCCCCCAATTTCTCTTTCTCCCCCAAGCAATGTTGCTTTCTCATGCCCATGTGCCCTGATGCCTGCTGCCCTCCAACCTAGAATCCTCCTCCTGAGTCTCCCTCCCACAAACACTCCACTCTCTGCTTCCTTCTAGGCAACCTCTGTGATGCTGGCCAGCCTCCAAGCCTCTTAATCTCATACCAGTCCTACAGGAGAGATGCTGCTGGTTGTTAAGTAGGGAAAACCAATTCAGAGAAAGTTTGGCTCCACATCACATAACTAGAAAATGACGCTGACATTCATTATTTTTAGAACTAAGTTTTATGATAGTTGCTTTATAATGTTGTGTTGGTTTCCTGCTGCACAGCAAAGTGAATCAGTTATACGGATGCATATATCCCCTCTGTTTTGGATTTTCTTACCATGTAGGTCACCACGGAGCCCTGAATAGAGTTCCCTGCGCTACATAGTAGGCTCTCATTACTTACCTGTTTTATACATGGTATCAATAGTGTACACATGTCAATTCCGATCTCCCAAGTCATCCCACTCCTCCTTCCCTCCTTTGTCACATAAATTTGTCCTCTATATCTGTGACTCTATTTCTGCTTGGCAAATAAATTCATCTCTACCATTTTTCTAGATTCCACTTATAAGCAATATTATATGACATTTGTTTTTTCCTCTTTCTCACTGATTTCACTCTATATGACAGTCTGTAGATTCATCTGTGTCCCTGCAAATGACACTGTTTCATTTCATTCCTCTTTATGACTGAGCAGACTGAGTAGTATTCCATTACATCTATATGCCACATCTTCTTTATCCAGTCATCCTTTGATGGACGCTGAGGTCAATTCCACGTCCTGGCTATTGTAAACAGCGCAGCTGACATTTAAACCTGCATCTTGCTAGCCTTATGACCCTCCCACCTCCATCACACAACCTCCCTAGTCTGCGTAGGGCCTCAGGGAGTATTTTCAATGCTCTTCTAGCTAATTTCCCTGACCCACGAATGGTGTTCCCTTCAGCTACATCCGATGTCTCAGCCCAGGCACTCCAGAATGTCACAGGCAGATGCAGCCACAGCCCTGGGAACAACCTCCCTGTCTGTCTACACTCTGCCCCTTCCCTACTCTCTGGGAAGGGTGCAGGCCGTGCACGAAGTTAAGTCTAACTTGGGAAGCAAAAGAAAACAGAAGACGGGGGCATGTGCATTTTATCAGAACCAAACAAATTGTGGCTATAAACATTCTGTCGCCAGTGAAATTGCAGGCTTCTTTGAAGATCAGTGTCTGTTTTTTAATGTATCTATACTAAAAAAAAGAAAAAAGAAAAAAAAGCTGAATCAAATTTTCATTCAACCAGGATGAGGAGGAGTCTGAGGGAGAGAGAGAGGAGGACTGAACCCGGGAAAATGAAATGAAGGACAGAGAGAAAGGAAAACCTTTGTCCCAGATTAGCACATTGATTAGAAGCAAGTTTCTTTCGAGCAGCCCTCCCCCCAACACCATCTACAGCCCCACAAGCCACTAACCACAGTTATTTCGTGGGGTCCCCCTTTGCCTTCCTTATTTGATATGTTCAGATCAACTGCTGTGGTTCAGACAGTTTGTTAAGGGTCCGGGGAGAGAGCCAAAAAGACAGCTTCCTAATTTTCTATGATCGGCTGTTGACATCTGGAAAGCACTCTATCTAGGCTTTAACCCTGTGTTGGGTCAACCCCTAGATTCTCCCTGCCTCATCCTAACCTAACTTTCTGAGACCACAGAGGTGCCGCAGGAACTCCCTGCCCTCGGCTCCATCTTCAGACCCCACACCCTCAATCTAGTCCTTGCTTCCTCTGGGTCATCTCATCCCAGCCCAGGGATTTCCATTTAGTTACAGGCTACTTTTCGTCTGTGCTGGGTCTTCGCTGCTGTACGGGCTTTGCTGTAGCCACAGCCAGTGGGGGTTACTGTCTAGCTGTGGGGCTCGGACATCTAAAATTACCCTGGCTTCTCTTGAGGGTCACAGGCTCTAGGGTTTGTGAGCTTCAGGAGTTTTGGCCCAGGGGCTCCACAGCACAGACTCAAGAGTTGTGGCACCCATATTTAGTTCCTCCTCGGCATGTGGGATGTTCCTGGACCAGGGATCAAAGTCTCCTATGTTGGCAGGCAGCTTCCTCACCCCTGAGCCACCAGGGAAGCCCCCTAGGGCATCACTTACTCTCTTTAGACTGACAAGACCCAAAACCCTACCTCCAGCTTTGATCAGTCTTTCTTGCTCCAGAACATCTTCAACCGTATAACAGGCATTCCAGTTACTTTCATTCCTTTGTGGGTAAAAATAAACAGCAAAAAAAAAAAAAAAAAAAAAGAACACACAAATAACTCCTTTTATACCAAGAATGTCAATGAGTATATGTATAAACAAGGCTCAAAAATTCCTCTCTCCAGGCAGGATCTCTCGCTTTCTGCACTCACGTGTTTTTCTGCTCCGTCCTTCTGTTCTTCTAGATGCTACACATGAATTTTGTGTTTGCCCTGGAACTGTAAATGTCTGTCAAACACTGAACTCAACCTTGCACAGTTGAGAGCTGAGGACCGGTAACATCAGAGAAGGCAATGGCAAGCCACTCCAGTACTCTTGCCTAGAAAATCCCATGGATGGAGGAGCCTGGTAGGCTGCAGTCCATGGGGTCGCTAGGAGTCGCACGCAACTGAGCGACTTCACTTTCACTTTTCACTTTCACACAATGGAGAAGGCAATGGCGGCCCACTCCAGTGTTCTTGCCTGGAGAATCCCAGGGACGGGGGAGCCTGGTGGGCTGCCATCTGTGGGGTCGCACAGAGTCGGACACGACTGAAGCGACTTAGCAGCAACAATGTTACGTCTTCCGGTCTTCTTCCCACCTTGCTTCCTTCTAATTCAATACAAATTACGGTGGTTTTCCAACTACAGCCAGCACTGTTTTCAGTCACTGTGCTACTATCATCATTATAAACCCACTATTTCTTACCAAGTGGATTTATTCATGTAATGAGTTTCCTCCACACCCATTGGCTTCCAAGAAGAATTTGATGTAACTTTGAATCAGAGAACTACATACAGTTAAACTGGAAAATAATAGCAAAATATAAATAAGTAAAATAAGATAAAATGAAACAAATAAACTGAGATAAACAACACAAAATACATAAAATAATGGACGCTTCTCCCAAGGAAATGAATGATTCATGTTGTTAAGCTTTGTAGACATGTTTTGTCATGAATTGTGCACTCTTCTGTGTGTGTATCACACTTCAGTGCAAATTTCACAAACAGGAAAATGAACAGAAGTGTCAAGATCCTTCAGAAGTTGGCTCTGAGTGTCCCCTCTGTTGGGGTTATCCCTTAATATGCACTCTGCCCACTGTGCTTGACTTTAATCTTTGGAATGTACTCAAGGTCTGGTCTAAATCTTGCCTCCTTGGTCGAGCTTTCTGATCTCTTTTCTCACTCAAGATTCATCTGCTGCGATTAATCCCCTCTCCCTCCTAACTGGCTGAATTTTCTGTCTTTCCCTCAAGCCTGGTTCTGGTTCTGAGTTTTCTACTTCAGTGGTTGGAACCATGATCCATTAAGAACTACAAACCAGAGACCTAGAAGATGCCCTCAATTTGACACTCCTCATCATTAATTAATCCCAAAGTCCTATGGCTTTTATATCCTAAATATCTCTTAAATCTCCTGCTGTTGTTCAGTAACTCAGTCATGTGAGACCCTTTGCAACCCCATGGACTATAGCATGCCAGGCTTCCCTGTCCTTCACCATCTCCCAGAGCTTGCTCAAACTCATATCCATTGAATTGTAGATGCCATCCAATGATCTCATCCTCTCTCATCCCCTTCTCCTCCTGCCTTCAGTCTTTCCCAGCATCAGGGTCTTTTCAAATGAGTCAGTTCTTTGCATCAGGTGGCCAAAATATTGAAGCTTCAGCATCAGTCCTTCCAGTGAATATTCAGGGTTGACTTCATTTAGAATTGACTGGTTTGATCTCCTTGCAGTCCAAGGATTCTCAAGAGTCCTCTTCAGCACCATGATTTGAAGGAATCAGTTCTTTTGGTGCTCAGCCTTCTTTATGGTCCAACTCTCACATCTGTACATGACTACTAGAAAAAGCATAGCTTTGACTATACAGATCTTTGTTGGCAAAGTGATGTCTCTGCTTTTTAATATGAACTTCCATGATAGCTCAGTTGATAAAGAATCTGCCTACAATATAGGAGACCTGGGTTCAATTCCTGGGTTGGGAAGATCCCCAGAAGAAAGGAATGGCAATTCACTTCAGTATTCTTGCCTGGAGAATCCCATGGATAGAGGAGCCTGGTGGGCTACAGTCCAAGGAGTTGCAAAGAGTCAGACACAACTGAGTGACTAACACCTATAACCTACCACCTAGGTTTGTTACAGTATTTCTTCCAAAGAACAAGCATCTTTTGATTTTGTGGCTGCAATTACCTTCTTCAGTGATTTTGGAGCTCAGAAATAAAACTTGGAAATAAATAAAACTTGTCACTGTTTCCACTTTTTCCCCATCTATTTGCCATGAAGTGATGGGACCAGATGCCACGGTCTTACTTTTTTGAATGTTGACTTTTAAGTTAGCTTTTTCACTCTTCCCTTTTACCCTCATCAAAGGGCTCTTTAGTTCTTCTTTGCTTTCTGCCATTAAGGAGGCATCATCTGGATATCTGAGGTTGTTGATCTTTCTCCTGTCAATTCTTTATTAATACAGTCTTAATATGCTATATAATACTTTACTATGGACTATTCCATAGTTTAACCACTTGCTTATCATGTCACATAGGTTTTCCTAGGTTTTTTGTTTGTAAACAATACAATGTTGAACTTGCAAGTCATGCACTTTTACTAAATGTCAGACACTGTGTTAGCTCTTTTCAAATATCCTATCCACCTATCTTTCCAAGCAGAGGTATTGTCATTACAGCACTCAGCCTTTGCTATGCAGAGAGAAGATTTATTTGTTTATTTAATTCACAACATAGTTCATCTTTTCAGTTCCATGCCATGACTCCCTTCTGTGAGTCCCCACATCAGTTGGATCCTGTTTTATTAGAGGAAAGTACCAAATCTGCTATCACTACTACCACAATTAGCCATGGCTGTTGTAATGCTTACCATGTGCCGTGTGTAAGCCCATGTAATCATCATCGGCTCCTATAAAGCAGATACTATTATTAACATTCATAGCAGCAGATTTTGTTTTATCAACACAATTGCCTATAAGCTTAGGGATGGCAGGCACTGATTTTATTTAACTCTATCCAATAACCCTAGACACAGGAATGAGTATGCGGCAGGAGGTCTTAAATAGCAGCCAAAACATGTAAGAAGTAACAATAGTGGAAACAAACTGACAATGTTAAGTAGCAACTTAGTGTTGCATATTAAATAATCTTATGTAAGTTTCTTAACTTCTCTAATCCTCTTGTAAAATGGATAATTAGGAACATGTATATTAGACTAGATGTTTTCCAAGGGATAAAAGTTAATTACCTAGTGTCACATTTATTTACATTAAGAAAAAAAAAAAAAACCCTAAGATCATGGCATCTGGTCCCATCACTTCATGGCAAATAGATGGGGGAAAAGTGGAATCAGAGACATATTTTATTTTCTTAAGCTCTAAAATCACTGAGAATGGTGACCGCAGCCACAAAATTAAAAGATGCTTCCTCCTTGGAGGAAAAGCTATAACAAACCTACAACATACAGCATATGAAAAAGCTACTAGCACTTTGCTGATAAAAGTCTACGTAGCCAAAGCTATGGTTTTTCCAGTGGTCATGTATGGATGTGAGAGTTGGACCATGAAGAAGACTGAAGGTTGAAAAACTGATGCTTTCAAACTGTGGTGCTGAAGAAGACTCTTGAGAGTCCTTTGGACAGCAAGGAGATCAAAGCAGTCAATCCTAAAGGAAATCAATCCTGAATATTCATTGCCAGGACTGATGCTGAAGCTGAAACTCCAATACTTTGGCCACCTGATGCGAAGAGCCGACTCATTGGAAAAGACCCTGATGCTAGGAAAGATGGAGGGCAGGAGGGAAAAAGGGAGATAGAGGATGAGATGGCTGGACACTATCACCAGTTCAATGGACATGAGTCTGTGCAAGTTCCGGAAGATAGTGAAGAATAGGGAAGCCTGGTGTGCTACAGTTCAAGGGGTTGCAAAATGTCAGACACAACTTAGCGACTGAACAACAGCCACCATGATTTCCTGGGCACCTACTATGTGATAGCCACTCGACTAGTTACTGGGTTTTCTGACACTAAGATAAAACTTATTCTGAGAATTCAGATTTTTCATGGCTCCAAAGAGTGAGATGGTGCTCCATCCCCATTCTTTGAATGTTTTCATTGAAGTCAGCATGAAAGAATATGAATGTTTAGAGGGTATGAAGAGGGTTGGGTTATTGAAAATTTTGAAATCACATCGGCAATTGCTCTGCAAGGCTCATGAATGGTCTATTCCCTCTTACACGGCTGCCACTTGTTGGAGATAACTGAATATATTCAAATCTGTTTAGACATTTTGAATCTCAACGTTATCATGCAGATTCTGTATGTTCTCTGGAATTTGGTTTTCATATTTTCATGTCTTTGCCCAAGACTTCTGATGTAGGTGATGACATAGAATGGAGTCGGGGAGATGGACCTTTTCCTCAGTTGTATTCTTCTTCTAATCATGATTCTGCTGGTAAGGAAATTTAATCAGCCCAAAGTCCACTTATCTTTATTTGCATATTTCAAAACCTCAGTCACAAAGAGAAGATACTAAAATATAACAAAGGGAAAAATAAAAACTATATTACCTACCAAAAAGTAAGATCTAAATAGCATCCATCTTTGATAATCACATAGGTGTTATAAGACAGTGAAATGACATCTTTTAAGGTTTTAGAGAAATAGTTTCATACTCAGAATTTTACACTTAGTCAAACTATCAGTTAAGTGTGAAGGTATAACATTTTTTGTTTGCCTATTTTTACTTTCAAGGACCCACATTTTGCTTTCTAAATCCCCCACCTGAGAGAGCTTCTTGAAGATACCTCCAGTCAAGCAAGCAAGACATAAAGAGGATAATACGTGGAGAATGTGCTGTACTATGCTTAGTCACTCAGCCATGCCCGACTCTTTGTGACCCCACAGACTACAGCCACAAGGCTCCTCTATTCATGCGGGTTCTCCAGGCAAGAATACTGGAGTTGGTTGCCATGCCCTCCTCCAGGGGGTCTTCCTAACCCAGGGATCAAACCTAGGTCTCCCACTGGATTCTTTACCCTCCAAGCCACCAGGGAAGAATCAGTCAGTCACTTCAGTCACTTAGTCCGACTCTTTGCAACCCTGTGGACTGCAGCAGGCCAGGCTTCCCCATCCATCACCAACTCCCAGAGTTTACTCAAACTCATGTCCATTGAGTCAGTGGTGCCATCCAACCATCTCATCCTCTGTCATTTCCTTCTCCTCCTGCCTTCAATCTTTCCCAGCATGAGGGTCTTTTCCAATGAGTCAGTTCTTCATATCAGGTGCCCAAAGTACTGGAGTTTCACCTTCAGCATCAGTCCTTTCAGGACTGATTTCCTTTATGATGGACTGGTTGGATCTCCTTGCAGCCGAAGAGACTTTCAAGAGTCTTCTCCAACACCACAGTTCAAAAGCATCAATTCTTCGGCACTCAGCTTTCTTCACAGTCTAACTTTCACATCCATACATGACTACTGGAAAAACCATAGCTTTGACTATATAGGCCTTTGTTGGCAAAGTAATGTCTCTGCTTTTTAATATGCTGTCAAGGTTGGTCATAGCTTTTCTTCCAAGGAGCAACCATCTTTTAATTTTATGGCTGTAGTCACCATCTGAAGTGATTTTGGAGCCCAAAAAAATAAAGTCTGTCACTCTTTCCACTGTTTCCCCACCTACTTGCCATGAAGTGGTAGGACCAGATGCCATATCTTAAAAGACTCAAGTCCAAGGGCCACTGAAAGAAAAGGAAAACCAGGATGAGAGCTTTCTGCAGCCCAGCTGACTACATACTTGAGGAACTCAGAAGGCCTCCAGAATGATGCATTTAAGATGTTTTAGAATAATGGAAGAGTGATGTGTTGGGTTTTCACTTATAAATTTAACAGAAGAGAAAACATGGAAGGGATGAGTAAAGTGATAAAGTAGAAGGTCAGTGGGATTCTCTTTGACAAGGTAAGAGTGATGATACAGCTGAGCAAAAAATGGGAGGTGAGATAGGAGAGGGTTTGGGGGAGGGGTGGCAGGGAAGAGAGCAAATATTCTTATTATACCCTTATGACCAACCTAGATAGCATATTGAAAAGCAGAGACATTACTTTGCCAACAAAGGTCCATCTAGTCAAGGCTATGGTTTTTCCAGTGATCATGTATGGATGTGAGAGTTGGACTGTGAAGAAAGCTGAGCACCGAAGAATTGATGCTTTTGAACTGTGGTGTTGGAGAAGACTCTTGAGAGTCCCTTGGACTGCAAGGAGATCCAACCAGTCCATTCTAAAGGAGATCAGCCCTGGGATTTCTTTGGAACGAATGATGCTAAAGCTGAAACTCCAGTACTTTGGCCACCTCATGTGAAGAGTTGACTCATTGGAAAAAACTCTGATGCTGGGAGGGATTGGGGGCAAGGGGAGAAGGGGACAACAGAGGATGAGATGGCTGGGTGCCATCACTGACTCGATGGATGTGAGTCTGAGTGAACTCCAGGAGTTGGTGATGGACAGGGAGGCCTGGCGTGCTGCAATTCATGGGGTTGCAAAGAGTCAGACATGACTGAGTGACTGAACTGAACTGAATTATGCAATACAGGCTTCACCTGTGCTCAGGGGTGAATAATCTGCTTGCCAATGCAAGAGAAATGGTTTCAATCCCTCGACTGGGAAGATCCCCCTAGAGAAGGAAATGGCAACCTACTCCAACACACTTGCCTGAGAAATTCCATGGACAGAGAACCATGGGGGGCTATAGTCCATGGAGTCACAGAAGAGTTGGATATGATTTAGCAACTAAACAACAACAAAATTATGCAATAGAAATAGAGGATTAATAGACCATTGACAAACACAGGTAGCCAATAGATGAGCTAAAGTAATCATTCAGAATTAACAATGAAATTAACTGAATCAATGAGAAGTTTAGTAGAAAGTGATGTAGGTGAATGAAACTGTGTTTTATCACAGTAGGAAACCAGTAGATAACATCTGATGTTGGAAAAATGAGAAATAAGACTAGAAGACCATAGTATTTCAAAGATGTAATAATAGAAAAAAGTAAAAGTGATTTCCTTGGGGGATTGAGCTTGGAGTGGAGATGCGGCCTGGAGACAGTTGCTTTTTATCATGAATTCTTGCATTCTTTGACTTTTTAAGAAGATGTAAAGAATAATTTAAATCATTTTTAAGGGGGAAAATATTATAAATATCTGAGCTTATTAGAGAGCTGCCTATGCAGCTTCCTTGTTGCTTTAAACACTGATCCATTTTATTTTTGTCAGGATTATCTGTGATTAAGTAGTCAGATTTCTTTTTTTTTTTTTTTTTAGAACCACAGCTGCCTCCCTCACTCCCTTCTGCTTAAGGGCTGAGAATGGAATTATATACAGCCTTTTTCAGAATTGTTTGAAATGGTTGAATCAAAGATGCAGAAAAAAATGCATGCTCATCCCCAAAGCATCTTGGCTAAAGATCATACCCTCTTTTCTTTCACTAAAAGTCAGTAGCTTGGGGGCCATCCTTCTTACACTTGCTTTTTGATTACCTATGAGCTTTGTAAGGGCTTCCCTGGTGGCTCAGCAGTAAAGAATCTGCCTGCAATGCAGGAAACGCAGGAGACTGGGATTCAATCCCTGTGTCAGAAGACTCCCTGGAGAAGGGCATGGCAACCCATTCCAGTATTCTTGCCTGGAGACTCCCATGGACAGAGGAGCCTGGTGGGCTACAGCCTGTAGGGTCTCAGAGTCACGCATGACTGAAGCAACAGAGTACACACATGAATTTCATAAGGTTAGCTGTTGCACACATAACAACCATGATAGTAGTGATAATATTAAATAATTGCTCATGTTTATTGAATAACTCTATGGGTTAGACATTGTTCTACGGAGTTTCAAATATTATATCATTTTATCCTGATAATAGTCTATGAGGGCAGCTAGTATGGTGGTTGAATATAGATTTCAGGATCCACTGTCTGGATATTGATCCAAGTTAGCCATATACTCGCTTGTTATCTACAGACAATTTCCTTTTTTATTGAAGTATAGTTGACTTACAATGTTGTGTTAGTTTCAGATGTACAGTAAAGTGATTCAGATATATGTGTGTATGTGTACACGCATGTATTCTTTTTCTGTTTCATTTTCATTATAGCTTATTGCAAGATACTGAATATAGTTCCCTGTGCTATGCAGTATACTCTGGTTGTTTATCTATTTAATATATAATAGTGTATCTCTTGGAGAAGGAAATGGCAACCCACTCCAGTGTTCTTGCCTGGAGAATCCCATGGATGGAGAAGCCTGGTAGGCTGCAGTCCATGGGGTCTCACAGAGTCAGACACGACTCAAGCGACTTAGCAGCAGCAGCAGCAGTGTATCTCTGTTAATTCCAAACTGTTAATTTATCCCTCCCTCCCCCCTTTCCCCTTTGGTAATCGTTAAGTTCGTTTCCTGTGTCTGTGAGTCTATTTCTGTTTTGTAAATAAGTTTATTTGTGTTATATTTTTAGATTCCACTTATAAGTGCTATTATATGATATCTGTCTTTATCCCTCTTACTCCACTTAGTATGATAATCTCTACATCCATCCATGATACTGTAAATGATGTTATCATTCTTTTTTATGGTTGAGTAACATTTCATTGTATAAAATACCATGTCTCCTGCATCCATTCAACTGCTGAAGGATATTAGGTTGCTTCCATGTCTTAACTGTTGTTCAACTATGAACACTGGGGTGCGTGTATCTTTTCAAGTTATGGTTTTCTCCAGATATATGTCCAGGAGTTAAACTGCAGGATCATATGGTAGCTCTATTTGACAACTTGCTTGTAACCCTTTTGTGACTCAGCTTCTTTACTAATTCAATGGGAATAATAACAGTACTTAACTCCCAGAGTTTTGGTGGGGATTCTTCGAGCCAATACATGCAAGCACTTAGAACAGCATCTGCCTGCCACATAATAGTCAATGAAACATAGTCATGGTAGTATTATTCCAATTTTACACCTAGAACCTGAGTCGAAGAAAGGATAAATGATGCAGCTAAGTTTCTAGTCTGGAGGTCTGACTTATATTTTTTTCCACTGTGTACCAACTTGGGGGTGGGAGGCAGCAGAGTTTATCTCATGTTTGCTTTATTCACCTACTTAAGTGGCCAACATGACATTGAAATGAACCTGAGTTCTAAACCCAGCTGCACCCCATTCCTGTAGCTCTGTGGCCTTGGTCAACTTTTAACTTCTCTAATATTGTTTCCTCATTGGTGTTGGTGGTTTAGTTGCTAAGTTGTGTCTGACTCTTGTGACTCTATGGACTGTAACCCCCCCAGGCTAATCGGTCTGTGGGATTTCCCAGGCAAGAATACTGGAGTGGGTTGCTATTTCCTTCTCCATGTTAGTGGAGATATAAAAGCCTCCTTTGCTGGGTGGTTGAGAGGCTTAATTAAGTTAATGTGTGGAAAGTACTCAAATCTCATTAAAAGGTAAGATATTATGGAAGACTTTTATCACCCTGCTTTTCTGTATTAAGAAAACTTACTTTACTCAACTATAGTTGATTTGAAATGTTGTATTAATTTCTGCTGTACTGAAAAGTGATCCAGATGTACATAATATATATACATATATATATGTATATATATGCATATACTTTCTTTTTCATATTCTTTTCCATTATGGCTTATCACAGGGTATTGAACTTGTTTCCTATGCTATATAGTAGGAACTTCCTGTTTATCCATCCTATATATCTGTTTGCATCCACTAATCCCAGACTCCTAGTTCATCCCTCGTTGACCCCATCAACCACAATCTGTTCTCTATGTGTATGAATCTGTTTCAGTTTCACTGAGAAGCTCATTTGTGCCATCTGTTAGATTCCACATATAAGTGATATCCTCCTCCTTTCCTGATAAGCCATGTCCAGGAATTCCTCTGCCCTCCAGAACTCTGAACTGTGAAAGGAAGTATAAGATTAGTAAATGTTCAGATTCAGCTCTCCTTGCTATCTTTTAAGCAGCTAATATGCCCCCAGCACCGTGCTTGGCAATTCCCTATATACGTATTACATACTTTAAAGACTTATGGCCACCATTCCCTTTTTATAGGTGAAGCAGTGAAAGATTTGAGACTTAGTGAAAGTGAAGTCGCTCAGTTGTGCCCGACTCTTAGTGAGCCCATAGACTGCAGCCTACCAGGCTCCTCCATCCATGGATTTTCCAGGCAAGAGTACTGGAGTGGGGTGCCATTGCCTTCTCCGACTGATAGGTATAGGTCCAAGGAATCAAGAAAACATTATAAATGATCATAAAATTCAGATCAGCATCTTGGGCAAGCTGTCTACTTCTGATGTCATCTTCTCATCCTAGTGTAGTGTAGTTTCCTAGTTTGAGCACCATTTTAAGGTGAGTTTGAGGTCAGCAGACCTCTCTATAGACCAGTCCAGCTTAAGAGCCTTTGAAAGTGGAAGTTAACCCAAGAGTCAATTTCCCTTCGATTTCACTAGGCATGAGCTGGTTTAGAGTACCTGATAGGAAGGTACTTCCACCCAGGTTGGAGACAGTTCCTTAAATTATATCTTATTCCAGTCTTGATTGCAGGTCATGCGTGAAGCATCCAAATTTGTCTGCCCTCCCCGAGGAGGCCGATGGGCGCAAGGGGCTGCTGCTGGTACCAAAACTCTGGTTCCTCGTGGAGTCCAGTCGAAGAAAGGAAGTCCACTCTGGATCCCTTTGTGGTCGCCATAACTGTCGACTAAAAAAAGATGCACACCTTGAGAGTTGTGAGTTAAGTTTTATTTGGGGCAAAATGAGGACTGCGGTTGGAGAGGCAACATCTCAGATAGTTCTGAGAGACTTAGTGAAGCTTAAATAACAAAGTTTCTAGGACATAACTCAACACCTTCTGAATTGTAAACAGATGTTTATATACAGGCCAATAATTGATTTTCAACTGTGAAACAAATTTTCCCTTGGTCATGTGTCTGTGAATCACTAAATCAATTCTTAGTGAGAAGGTAAACTCATACTTCAAGACAGTGATCTGTGATCTCACCTTTTACGTATACCTATACCTAAGTGATAAGAGGTGGATTTGCTAGGATCCAGAGAGAAGCCACTCTTCAGGGTGTGAACCATTGCCAAGGGCAAGGGCTGGGGCTATGGAACTAGGCCTGGCCTCAGCCTGCCTGGGGATCTGTACCCTGACCCGGGGACGCCTGGCTCTCAGGTTGCAACAGTACTAGGTAGGATGAGCTTGCAAACTAGCAATGAGTTATAAATCCCTTAATTCTACCCAGCACTGGTCATGCTGGAGACCTTGGGGATGCCCAAACTCCAGTCCAGGGGTCCCAGGAGGTCATCACGCCTTGACCTCCCTAGGGATCTGGTCCTCGAAAGGTTGTCACGCTTCAACCTGCTAGATTCCTGGGTTGGGAAGATCCCCTGGAGAAGGAAATTGGCAATCCACTCCAGCACTCTAGCCTGGAAAATCCCATGGATGGAGGAGCCTGATAGGCTACAGTCCATGGGGTCACAAAGAGTCGAACACGACTGAGCGACCTCACTTCACATACCTTACCTAAACCTTACCTTCTGCCAAGTCCTTGGGCTGAAAATAGGCAATGCAGAGTTTTGCAGTTGAACAACTGCCATCTCAGTTCAGGCTGACCATTACAGGCAGAGAGGTGATTTGCAAGGTTGACTTTTGCAGACAAGAAAACCAAGGCTCATGGAGATGAAGATGTGTCCAGGACAAGCTGGCCAGTGGGCTAAGGACCCCAGCCTCCTCTGGCTCTTTTCCTGTGCTACAATCTGCTCTATTCAGAGCCTGTTTCTGGGAGTCCTAATGACACCACCCACAAATGGGCTCTCAGTGGGATGCCAGTGGGATCTCAGATTTGGACACACACATTCCAGTGTGTCACAGCTACTCACAGATCTGATGAAGAGAATGATCATAAGCAGCTTTGGGGATTTAATTATTTTTCAAGAGGTAAAAAGTGATTATGTTGATTTTATCTTGAAGCTCAAATCTTTGTGACTGTTAACAAGAAGGCAGCCCTGTACTGTAGGCTCTCACCCTTCTGAGGAGTGCCCCCTGCCTCTGGGGGTGAGGAGGTGAGGGGAATGACCTCTGCATGCCCAAAGAGTCATATTTTGGGTCCTCATTGCTCTCCATTGTCAACAGAGAGTAAAGACAAGGAACAGAATCTACTTTTCTATGGCAGAAGGTAAATCTAGTGTTCTCTCCATTTTCAATTTCAATATTGATACAGCCTCCTGCTTCTGCAGAACTCAGAGTCCCAGAAAACATGTAATCTTCCCTGGCTCTAGTTTGTCTGGGGCAGGGATAAATTAAAGTCTTTTTGTTGCTGTTGTTGTTACTGCAACATCAAACAGTACAACTTATTTCTGTAATCAACGGCAGTGAGATTCACCTTTCGGGAAAAAGGAATTTTCTCTTTAGCCACAAATCTGTTTTAGGTAAACATCATTGACCACCCACATGTAGAGATGCTTTGTTGGGAAAATTACTCCTCCTTCCCCCTCCCCCCACATTTGTGTTTTGGTAGCTAAGTATGGGGAGGGGAAATTCCACTAAGAAAGTCTATTGTTCTCTGGAGTTGTTCCACTTAAGACAATGGAGTCAAGGTTTGTTCCACTGAAACATATTACAGTTTCTATAAATACAATTACATTCTGCTGGAAGATATTCTGCAACCACAGTGTGGTCATATGCAGAGCTGTAGAACTGGGCACAAAGTGCAGATCACATGGTTTCCTTAGAAGACTAGCTGATCATTAATCTTTATGTTTTCTTATTGAAGGATATTCACTCATTTGTTCAGTAACTGCTTACAATATGACAGTCATCATGCTAGATGCTAAAGACGCGATGGAAAATGGGACATGGATCCTGCCTGCCAAGGGTTTTCTGTATACGGGAAAGACAGGATTTGGGACCAAAAATATCATGTATGAGTTACAGGATGGATAACAAGTATCTATGATTTGGAACACATAAGTATCAGAAAATATGATCTAATTGCAAACAAACATAACTTAATCTTTATAATCACCTTCTGAAGGATGCAACATTGCCCACATTTAATAGATGAGGAAAGCAAATGATCAGAGCGTTCAAGTGCCTGCCATTGGCCAACAGCTAGGAAGTGGAGGATTCTGAACCTATACTTGTCTGTGTTCTTTCTTCTTTCAGGAAGACAATAATAAGAATTGGTATGGTGTGTGGTGTGATGTGTGTGTGTGTGTGTGTGTTCAGTCATGTCCAACTCTTTGCAACCCCATAGACTGTAGCCCACCGGGCTCTTCTGTCCATTAGATTTTCCAGGCAAGAATACTGGACTGGGTTTCCACTTCTTACTCTGGGGATCTTCCCAATCCAGCGTTGGAACTCAAATCTCTTGCATCTCCTGCATTGGCAGGTAGATT
Organism: Bos indicus; assembly: GCF_029378745.1. NCBI lineage: Eukaryota > Metazoa > Chordata > Mammalia > Artiodactyla > Bovidae > Bos > Bos indicus. The sequence continues at coordinate 62,652,990 of NC_091780.1, read as the reverse complement.
CTTTACCACTGCACCACCAGCTCAGTTCAGTTCAGTCACTCAGTCACGCCCAACTCTTTGGACCCCATTCAACCCCATGGACTGCAGCACGCCAGGCTTCCCTGACCATCACCAACTCCAGAGCTTACTCAAACTCATGTCCACTGAGTCAGTGATGCCATCCAACCATCTCACCCTCTGTTGTCCCCTTCTCCTCCTGCCTTCAGTCTTGCTTAGCATCGGGGTCTTTTCTAATGAGTCAGTTCTTTGCATCAGGTGGCCAAAGTATTTGAGCTTCAGCTTTGGCATCAGTCCTTCCAATGCATATTCTACCAGTAACTGTCTCTAAGATTGCCTTCATATACAAAATTTGCATGCTGCTGCTACCAAAGCTGAATCTGTGTGTTTATTGATTTAACAGAACAGTTTCACAACAATAGCCTTTTACTCTTAATGACATCAACATGTTCCCATTCAAATTCATTGCTATGTATTTGGAAGCAAGACAGATATTTATCCAGGAAACAGTTAAGTAAACTATCAGCAATATGAAGGAATAATAAGTATCTAAAATATTGTTTATGAAAGTATAAAAATATTTTATAAAATCATTTATAACATTATAATTATTATTAAATATTATATTTATAATATAATATATTTATAATATTAATTATTTTTAAATATTATAATTATTATAATATAATTATTATAATATTTATAAAAGTATTAAAATATTGTTTATAATTATCAAATACTGAAAATGAAATGGAAGGGCACAACATTGTGTGTATGTGTGTGGGTGGGATCCCAGGCAGCACAAGTGGTAAAGAACCCACCTGCCAATGCAGGAGACAAAAGAGATGCAGGTTTGATCCCTGAGTCAGAAAGATTCCCTGAAGGAGGGCAGGACAACCCATTCCAGTATTCTTGCCTAGAGAATCTCATGGACAGAGGCGCCTGGTGGGCCATAGTCCACGGGGTCACAAAGAATCAGACACGACCGAGTGACTGAGCATGCACACACATGTGTGAGAGTATTCACAGTACTTTGTGAAATGAATACATGAGTGAAAATAAATGAGAACAATGGCTAAAATATTAACATGAGCAGTTGGCTTTGAAATGTATTTTATTTTTCCAAATGTTCTACAATGTATCTTTTATTGAAGTAATAAATTAAAGCACAAATCATTTTATCAAAGTCATGCATATCTGCCAAGTAGAGTCAATAAATCAAAGCATTTTCAGACTTAAAACCAGTCAGGAAGAGTCATCATCAGCTTTCCTTTTTCTTGGTTTTCCCCACAACCTCAGGTGGTCTACAGCTGATACCTTGGATTGTACCAAATATATTGGATTTTGCAGTGAAATAAATGTATAGAATGAGACTTGCTTAGGAATATGGCTGAGAGACATATTGTTTTAACCTTGAAAAAGACTAATTTAAACTTGAAGAAGTGATTTGAATTAACAAACGAATTCTTTCATGTTCTGTAATGTATGCTATATTCTGCTATTTCTGTTATTACCCCTCACCTGACATTTAGGTACCGATTTCTGCAGTACACGGGATAGGATAGTGTATATGTTTGCTAGGACTGCCATTAAAAAACACCACAGACTTTGCTTTTAGCAACAGATATTTATTTTCTCACAGTTCTGGAGGCTAGGAGTCCAAGAACAAGGTGTCAGCAGGTTGAGTTTCCTCTTAGGTTTCTGAGGGACATATTTTTTAATATATCAACATTATCTTCTATCTATCTATCTATCTCTATCTGTGCGTTAGCCACTCAGTCGTGTCCAACTCTATGCAACCCCATGGACTGTAGCCCCCCTGCCTTCTCTCTCCATGGAATCCTCCAGGCAAAAATCCTGGAGTGGGTTGCCATTCTCTTCTCCTGGGCATTTCTGGGAAGTCTATCTTTACCTACATCGCTGCTTTTTCTTAATTTCAAAGAACAAGTAATTTGCCCTTTTTGAACTCTTACAGTATTCCCACCCTGAACTTGAACTATTGCGTTCTGAACTTGTATTATTGAATCCTCATGGCAACACTAGGAGGGAATTATTATAGCCATCCCCATTTTATGACATATGCAAGGTCACAGATTTGACCAGTGGCAGAGGGCAATGGCACCCCACTCCAGTACTCTTGCCTGGAAAATCCCATGGACGTAGGAGCCTGGTAGGCTGCGGTCCATGGGGTCACGAAGAGTCGGACACGACTGAGCGACTTCACTTTCACTTTTCACTTTCATGCATTGGAGAAGGAAATGGCAACCCACTCCAGTGTTCTTGCCTGAAGAATCCCAGGGACGGGGGAGCCTGGTGGGCTGCCATCTATGGGGTCGCACACAGTCGGACACGACTGAAGTGACTTAGCAGCAGCAGCAGCAGAGGGCTTCCCAGGTGACTCAGTGGTAAAAAATTCGCCTGTCTTGCGGAAGGCACAGGAGGTGTGGGTTCAATCAGTAGGTCGTGAAGATCCCCTGGAGGAGGAAATGGCAACCCGCTCCAGTATTCTTGGCTGGAGAAGTTCCATGGACAGAGGAGCCTGGCGGGTTACAGTTCATGGGGGGTCGCAAAGACCGAGCACGCGCACAGAGCCAGGATTTGCATCCAGGCGACTTCATCCCCACTTACAGCAGCCCTTAGTTCTGGCAGCGTGTCTACCTCTTAGCACTGTCCCCACCACACAAAGTGCACTCAGCACTGTGAGCCATGGCTGCTGCTGCTATTATTATTACCTATGACTTGTCTATCATGGCACTACCTGCTCTGGGTTCTCGAACCTGGTTACTTTTTCTCCTATTTATATCTATTTGCAAAATATAAAGAGTCATTCCATATGAAGATTTTAGGTTTATCAAAATGTGTTCAAATGCAAGAGATGGAAGAGCATATTGGTACTGGCTATTTCAAGAATAGTCCAGAAAAATCACAAATCAGAAAATAATCCCAGAATAGAGAACAGAAAATATTGCACACTCTCTTCTGTGTGTGGGCTTGCACTTCATCAAGGAATGTTTACATGTGGAATCCAATGGGAACGCCATCGTCAAGTGCTACGAACGTCCCCACGTAACACCCTTGACCAAGGTAGAGTCCAAAGCTTTCAAAGTGAACCGGGAGATCCCTCCTGTTCGCACCACTTGTTTCTCTGGTCTCTCCTCCTGTCCTGTTGTTGTTCAGTCACTCAGTTGTGTGCGACTCTCTGCAACCCCATGGACTGCAGCACACCAGGCTTCCCTGTCCTTCCCGGAGCTTGCTCAAACTCATGTCTACTGAGTCGGTGATGCCATCCAACCATCTCATCCTCTGTCGTCCCCTTCTCCTTCTGCCTTCAATCTTTCCCAGCACCAGGGTCTTTTCTAATGAGTCGGCTCTTCATATCAGGTGGCCAAAATATTGGAATTTCAGCTTCAGCATCAGTCCTTCCAATGAATATTCAGGATTGATTTCCTTTAGGATTGACTGATTTGATCTCCTTGCAGTCCAAGGTACTCTCAAGAGTCTTCTCCAACATCACAGTTCAAAAACATCAATTCTTTGGCACTCAGCCTTTTTTGTGATCCAACTCTCACATCCATGCATGACTGTTGGAAAAACCATAGCTTTGACTATATGGACCTTGTTGGCAAAGTAATGTCTCTGCTTTTAATATGCTGTCTAGGTCCTAATCCATTACTAATCCATGATTTCTCCCATACAGTCCAACCAAACCATGCTCACCTATTTCTCACCTCTGAGTATGAACAGATTCTCTCAGCTGGCAATGATACTTATCCTCCAAAACACAGTGGATCCACGACCCTTTCTGAAAGAGACCCCAAAGTCTGAGTTTGGGGCATTCTCAGTGCCCAGAGGAGGGGATAGCACAACTCACCTCAGTAAAAGTTTGTTGGATTCCTATTCAAGGGGTCAGATCAGTGAAGCAGCACTGATAACCCAACACAGTAAAATGAAGCAAAACAGGGAATTTATCAGAAGATTAGAGAGTAATATCGTGGAGCTGTGAGGAAGGAATTCTAGTCAATTTCAAGAATGGCTGCAGAACAGGACATGTGGAGGATGCCTTTTTCCTCTTTCTTCTCAGTTCTTGTCCATATTTGTTCTTTGTTTTTTCTCCTTCTTTCTCCTTCTCCTCCCCCTCCTCCTCCTCTTTCTCCTCCTCTCCTCTTCCTTCTCCTCTTCTTTCTCTGCTTTTTCCTCCTCCTCCCCCCACCTCTCTACAGCCCTCTCCCCTTCTTTTAATTTTTCTTTTCCACTTGAAAAGAATACATGGCAGTTTCCACTTTAGCTAAAATCTTAACATAACCAAGACTCTGTTTCAGGCATCCTCAACAAGACTGCACGGTAGTTCTCAGTCTCTAGCCCTGAAAATCTTTGATTGGCTAATTTGAGATCAGATAACCAATGTTAACCCAATAAAAATAGGCAAGGGAAGATATTGTTTTACCACTAAGGGGCTTCTATAATAACAGTAAAGATTTTGAGAGCCAGGCTGGGCTGTTACTAGAAAGAAGTGGTGAGGAAAGAGTCACAGAGATGCCCCAGGCACACGAGTGCACACATGCAAACACACACATTGCCCCATAGTCAGTCTGCCCAAGTATCTGTTGAATCAGTAATTGTACATATGAACATACATACTTAATATGCATTTCATCTTGAAGGAACCCGTATTTATAATGGTGACTTCTGTCTAGGAAAACATCCTTGGCTTTCTCTACCCTCAGAGAAGGAAAATAAATTCTTGTTGTGGTCTAAATGCCTGCTGGGGTCAAAACACTCTGTTATCTTCAACATATGTTTAATGGTATTTGTTTTAATGAAGAGCCCTGGCTCACCTCCGTCTCCACAGCACTTGATCTTGCACTTGGGATGTGGGAGGTCACACAGCGGGTTCTTGCCCTTGGTTTGGGTTCAGACTCATGGGGGCAGGACTAGAGAAGAATGATAAAGGATGGGACCCAGCTTCCATTAATAGCCTGGCTGGGTTTCCAGCGCGGCCCTCTCTCAGCTTGCAGTCCTGCAGCATGCTTCCATCAAGATCTAAAAGGAAGTGGTTACTTTTAAAAAGAATGTCTGTATTTTAATAGCACTCACTATTTGTAATTTGCCCATGGAGTCACAGTGGGAAGAAAAATGGTGCAGACCCCTTAGCATTGTGGTTGCCACTGCAGGCTCCTGAGCCAAACCTGCTGGTTCACTTCTGCCTTCTTTCCCCGACTAACTTGAATGAATTTCCTCTCTATGTCTTGTGTGTGCGTGCATGCTCAGTCATGTCCAAATCTTTGCAATATCATGGACTGTAACCTGCTAGTCACCTCTGTCCATGGGATTCTCCAGGCAAGAATACTGGAGTGGGTTGCCATTCCCTTTTCCAGGGATCTTCCCAACCCAGGGATCTAACCTGGATCTCCTGCATTGCACTCCTGCATCCACTCTGTGCCCTAGTTTACCATAAAATGAGCATAACAATCATACCTGGCCCTCAGGTGCACCCAGGGCTTAAGTGACTGAGGGGGTTAGCCCTCTGCCTGGAACACAGTGATGCTCAGGGATCAGGTTGATAAAGCCATCAACTCCCTCCCCTGCTGTCCCTGGACAAGCTTCCTCTAACATCCTAGTGCTGATAGTAACCTACACCTCATGCTGTGAGACTCCCAGAAACCCAGCCTCCCTGCCCAGCCCCGAGCCTGCTCAGATCTTCCAGCTCTTTCTCCTCTTGTGCCCTGTCTGCAGGCCTCACCTTCCCCACCTCCTCTGGCTCTCGTGTTACCACAGCCCTGTACCAATCCGCCACACACACACCCCACAGACACACCACACACGCCACACACAGACGTCTCACACACACACACAGACCATGCACACCACAGACAAACCACACACACACACACACAACACACACAAACAGACCACACATGCAATAGATCACACACACAACAGACACACACATCACACACACACCACAGACACACAAACATACCACACATGCCACACACAGACGTCTCACACACACATACACACCACAGACACACCACACACACACACACGACACACACAAACAGAACACACATGCAATAGATCACACAGACACACACATCACACACACACCCGAAACACATCACACTCACACAGAACACACACACATAGACCACATACATCAACACACAGACACACCACATACTCACAGACCATACACCACACACATCACAAATACAGACCACAGACATGCCATACCACATACATAGCACACTGCATTACACACACACACACACACACACACACACACACACCCCATATATATACTATATACTGCACACCACAGGCACAGCACACAACACATACATCACACCACACTACCCACTACACCACGTCACAAAGGCACATCCTATACATACAACACACGCATATACACTACAAACCTCACACCATACCCGCACACACATCACACACCATACACATACTACACATACCATGATGCACATGTCACACAGGCACACAACACACACACACACACACACGCACACACTCAGGTCCTTCCCAGGAAAGCCTGAAATGGATGCAGATCTCATTGAAAGGGCAGAAGGAACAGGGTGAGTTCACCGCCCGATGAAGAAGAGGTGCCTCCCACTCGGTGGTGCATGTCACTGCCCCTCCTACCCCGCTGTCACTCACTTCCTCACAGGGACCCTCCCCGTTCTCCTTCCTGCATCCTCAGCCACTGCCTTCTGGGTACCAGGCTTCTCCTCCCTCTGAGGATCCCGGTCCGCCCATAACCAGGCTTTGACTGGAACCCAGGACCCCTGGGAGGCCTGGGAGGTTCACCTTCCATGTCCTTCCATAGACTTTAAGTATCCTGAGAAGTTTAAGCTCTTGGAAAACTTCAAAGATTCTGGATTTTTCCCAAAGTAACATCTCTTCTGTGTGTGCTCACTCAGTCATGGCCCACTTTACAACCCCAGGCTCCTCTGTCCATGGGGTTCTCCAGGCAAGAATACTGGAGCAGGTTACCATTTCCTTCTCCAGGGCATCTTCCCAACCCAGGAACTGAAACCATGCCTCCTGTGTCTGCTGCATTAGTAGGAGGATTCTTTACTGCTGAGCCACTGGGAAAGTCCAACATCTCCTCTAGCCCTACCCAAACATTTGCTGGGGAACTGGCCTTGTGACTGGTCCAATGTGGTCCCACCAAGGACAAAGCACCCTTTACCCAAAACAAGTTTCTGCTGCCATATGTGGGATCCAACAATTCAGAAAGATTGGGTCCCAGACTCTGAGCACTCTACAGCAATATGCGCATCTAGAATGTTCTTTGGGAGTGAGAGGCACTAGCATCAGTTGAGCTCACAGTACTGGCCAGAGGCCTTATATAAATCACTCTATTGCTTAATTATCTCAACAAAGCTGCAGGGCAGTTTTGTGAAGCTATCTTTTCAGATCTATCTATGTATCTTTCCATTCAATATCTATCTACCTATTTAGCTATCATCTTTCTATCTACATATTTATACAACTATCTGTCAATCTATCTATCTACCTATTTACTTAAACATTATTTGTAAAACATTTATTTCACTTGTCTGTGTATCTCTATCTAGCCTACCTATCTGTTGGTCTAATAGATTATAGTTCAGTTCAGTTCAGTCACTCAGTCATGTTCAACTCTTTGCGATCCCATGGATTGCAACACACCAGGCCTCCCTGTCTATCACCAACTTCCGGAGTTTACTCAAACTCATGTCCATTGAGTCAGTGATGCCATCCAACCATCTCTTTCTCTGTCATCCCCTTCTCCTCCTGCCTTCAATCATTCCCAGCATCAGGGTCTTTTCAAATGAGTCAGCTCTTCACACCAGGTGGCTAAAGGATTGGAGTTTCAGCTTCAACATCAGTCCTTCCAATGAACACACAGAACTGATCTCCTTTAGGATGGACTGGTTGGATCTCCCTGCAGTCCAAGGGACTCTCAAGAGTCTTCTCCAACACCTCAGTTCAAAAGCATCAATTCTTCGGCTCTCAGCTTTCTTTACAGTCCAACTCTCACATCCATGTATGACTACTGGAAAAACCATAGCCTTGACTAGACAGACCTTTGTTGGCAAAGTAATATTTCTGCTTTTTAATATGCTTTCTAGGTTGGTCATAACTTTCCTTCCAAGTAGTAAGCATCTTTTAATTCCATGGCTGAAATCACCATCTGCAGTGAAAAAAATAAAGTCAGCCACTGTTTCTGCTGTTTCCCTATCTATTCGCCATGAAGTGATGGGACCAGATGCCATGATCTTCATTTTCTGAATGTTGAGCTTTAAGCCAACTTTTTCACTCTTCACTTTCACTTTCATCAAGAGGCTTTTTAGTTCCTCTTCACTTTCTGCCATAGGGTGGTGTCATCTGCATATCTGAGGTTATTGATATTTCTCCCAGCAATCTTGATTCCAGCCCAGGGTTTCTCATGATGTACTCTGCGTATAAGTTAAATAAGCAGGGTGACAATATACAGCCTTGACATACTCTTTTTCCTATTTGGAACCAGTCTGTTGTTCCCTGTCCAGTTCTAACTGTTGCTTCCTGACCTGCATACAGGTTTCTCAAGAGGCAGGTCAGGTGGTCTGGTATTCCCGTCTCCTTCAGAATTTTCCACAGTTTATTGTGATCCATACAGTCAAAGGCTTAAATGTGTTTATTACATGGATTTAAGCTAAAAATCTTTAAATTCACATGTGTGAACCTCTTTTAAAGTTTAGTTTCCTTGTCTAAAATGTAAGGATAAAACCTTAAACAAAGAGAGATTGTGAGGTCCGAATGAGATATATATTAAAGAATTTTTAAAGTCTAATTTCTCAAAACCAAACTGTTTTACCAATAAAAAATTGGTCTCAGATGTCAATCAGTTCCAGATTTGTACCCCTATTTCTTCTATATTCCTCATAACTGTCTAAAGACACAGAGCAGATCAAAAATTAAAATAAAATAAAATCACATGGCAATACATACAAGCCATGAAATAAACCCAGAGGCTACTGGGGACATCCGTACAGGCTGCGGAAAAGATCTACCCAATGGGGTGACCTTAACACCAAAGATTGTGCAGGTTTAAGAAAATACAAGCAAGCAAAATTCAGACCAAATTTTCATGGATGAGCTATAATTTGCCTTTGGACCATCAGAAGTGAAACTCCCCTATCCAGAGTCATCTATGAATGTTTGAAACAAACGGTTTTCACAAAATCATAGGTAGAAAGGTGAGCAGAAGTTTCAAAAAGTTTAAAGCAAGCATCTTAGAGAAGAATTAAGGGAGGGTCAGAGAAAAGGAAGGCATTATCCAAGGTCACACAATGACTCAATGTAAAGACTTAGATTAACTCCCAGATCCACCCCAGGGATGGGAGAGCATGTACGTACTTAGTGCTTCTCATCGGGTGCCAGGCTTAGGTGTCATTGATTTCCTTCTTTAGTTTCTCAAGTTTTGAAAATGAATGTGAACTATATTTACACAGATTTGTTAATTGTAAACAAATCTGAGAAAAAAAATAGAAGTCTTAGAAAAAAATATTCAAAGACAGGTAACCAAGTTGAAAAGATAAGGTAAAACTATTGTATACAATTAAGAAAGCTAGAACATTTATTCTGGAGATGTAAACTCTTAGCCAGAATGTGAGCAGGAAAGGATAATTTATACAAACTCCCTGTCTGGAGGAGCAAACTGGTTCTGAAGGTGAATGAGGCTATGTTTTCATTCTTTGTTGGTCCAGGGGAAAATGAAGAGACCCAGTGAAAGATTCAAAGCCATGCAATTCTTATCTGGAAAGGATTTTCTCCTTTGAAGCTGGCCATGATAAGCCTGGGGATTGCCATCACTGGAGAAGCTGGAGATTGGAAGAACAAGTGGTAGAGAAGTTTTCAAAAGGATTTTCATGTGTTAATGCTTGGGAAAAAGACTAAAGCATGCTCTAATATGGAACACCCAATGGGGACGCAGGAAGCTCTTAAAGAGCCTCTGTGCTAAGTTGCTTCAGTCTTGTCTCTCTGTGACCAGGTGAACTGTAGCTTGCCAGGATCTTCTGCCCATGTGATTCTCCAGGCAAGAATACTAGAGTGGGTTGCCATGCATGCCTACGGCTCCATAACTTCTATTAGATGAGGCTTGGATTGTTGTAACAAACATGTTTCATTTACACCATCATCTTCCTTAGCCATAGCTTTTAGGATATGTTTTAGTGGAGACAAGTTCTTGAACTTCCTTTCTCGTTATAGTAAGCTGAACAATGGCCCGCAAAGATGTCCACATCCTAATGTATACAACCTTTGCATGCATTACATTATGTGACAAAAGAAGCGTTGCAGATGTTACTAATAAGGATCTTGACATGGAGAGATTATCCTGGATTATCTGGGTGGTCCTGATGTAATGACAAAAGGGAGGGTCAGAGTCAGAGAAGATCAGGAGGATATGACAATAAAGCAGAGGATGGAGTGATGAACTTTGAACATTGGAGGAAGAGGCCAGAAATCAAGGAATATGGGTGGTTTCTAGAAGGTGGAAAAGAGAAGGAAATCAATTCTCCCTTATAGCCTCCAGAAGAAACATCAGCCTGCTGGTCTCTTGATTTTGGACTTCTGACGTATAGACTACCACAAATCATGATGTTGTGTTATTTGAAGCCACTAAGTTGCAGTAAATTGTTACAGCAGCGACATGAAATTAATACACTCATCATGTGATCACTGAAATCAATACAGGGAGGGAAAAGATGATCTGCCTTCTTATCTTAAGGCTTCACCCACCTGGGGAGTGTTGCACACTTTGTTTTAGGTTCTCCTCACTTGAAATGGACCCACCTTCAGATATGGGTTTCAGAAACCTGATATTATATAAGAGGACCTTAAAGGCCCAGGAATGGTAAACAAATTGCATAAGACAATACAGCCAGTGAGAAACCCAGCTGGAACTGAGACTCAGTGTAGTCTAGCTTTTTCTACCAAACTTTCCTGCTTCCTGTGAATTCTCTCCTGTATCAGCCTAATCGATAACCCTTTGCTTTGCCAACCACCATCTGGGTCTTTGAGCTCTGCAGCTCCAACAAGACCTGAGTATGAGGAGGCCCTCTCATGGTAGGAGAGAGTGCAGGGTGGGCAGTAAATATTCAACCACCTTAATGTTTGGTTGGAGGCTTCTTCAATGGCTCAATGAGCAAAGAATCTGCCTGCAATGCGGGAGACATAGGAGACACGAGTTCAATCCTTGGGTCAGGAAGATCCCCTGGAGGAGGGCATGGCAACCCACTTCCGTATTCTTGCCTGAAAAATCCCATGGACAAAGGAGCCTGGCAGGCTACAGTCCAAAGGTTAGCAAAGAATTGGACACCACTGAGCAACTAAGCAAGCAGTGTTTGATTGGAGCACAGATGGTGGGGGAGGGGACACCTGGTGTGGTTTCAGATGCTGGGCCTGGGTTGATACGAAGCTGAACCGAGAGGCTACCCCTGTGACCTGCTCCGGCTCTGAGACAGGAGCTGAGATCAGCTGTTTTCTCTCTTGAGTGAATATTTAGAAAGATCACTTCCTCTTCTGAGAGGGAAACCTGACCCATTTCTGAAAATGCCTGTAACCCTATCTTTACAGCATTATAAACTAATGCCCGCACTATAAATGCCACGCTTGCAGTCCTTGTAGGCTTTTTTTTCTTAATCCAATGCTTGCTTTTCTACAACTTGTTTTCTTTTTTTTTTTTTTTCCTGAATCAAAGTCTTTTTCATCTGCTAAATGAGAGCACCAATGCAGAATTCAGGGAGCTATTAGGAGGTCACAGTAAATAAAGCCATACATGTGAAAATATTAGGAAAACTGTAATATGCCATGCGATTTTCGTGTCCTAGTTGATTAATTGGTGAAAGCAAGATGTCCCTTGGACAGCAAGGAGATCAAAGCAGTCAATCCTAAAGGAAATCAATCCTGAATATTCACTGGGAAGACTGATGCTAAAGCTGAAGTTCCAGTATTTTGGCTACCTGATGTAAGAGCTGACTCACTAGAAAAGACCCTGATCCTGGAGAAGATTGAGGGCAGGAGGAGAAGGCGACAGAGGTTGAGATTGTTGGATGGTATCACTGGCTCAATGGACATGAGTTTGAGCAAACTCCGGGTGACACTGAAGGACAGAGCAGCCTGATGTGCTGCAGTCCATGGGATCGCAGAATCGGACACGACTTACAGGCTGAACAACAAGATGAAAATAGCGAAAATGAAAACATTAAAAGGCATAAAGATAGGTCTCAAGTCTCTAAAAGGCTGTCGATTGACCACCTGTGTCTCAGTCACCGTCTGACTGAAGTGAAGATTACTGAGCCCTCCCTATACCGATTCAATGGTTGTATTTAAGGGAAGATAGGCAAGCAACATATTTGCTCATTTCCATCTTCAGGTAATTCACACTAAGGTTTGAGGATCACTGTTTACCAAAGTTTTGAAAAATTACTCAAAGAAAATTACAAATTTCGCCCCAAGCCTTCTCAGGAGTCAACCCAAACATGATCAATTAAATGTTCAAAAATGTCATCGGCTAAAACAGACCGATTCTTCAGGAAAAAACTTCTTTTTCTGGTTTAAAGCCTGGGAGAAATCTCTCTGTCATGACATGCTCAAAAGATCAAGTATACAGTGCATTACGGGCCATGGATGGAAGGTTAGTGGGGCCATGGCAAACAGCAGGCAGGCTGCAGAGCGTGCATCTTCAGGATCTGCCTTCCAGGCCCATGGTGTGGCTGAGCTCCCGGGCTGTGCAATATGCAAGCTGCTGGGAGAGATGCACTGGCTGATGGAGACCTCACGGGACTCTCTCTTGGATGTGATAGTGAAGCAAAGTTGCCTTACACATGAGATGGGTCAGAGGATGGCGTTGGCCACTGATGGAGAGAAACATGAGAGGCAGTCAGAGAAGACGCAGAGAAGCAAATCTGGTCTATATACCTGGCATCACCGTCCTCCAGGTATCCCTGAAATATAAGAGGAACTCCACAAAGACTTCCTCTTCCTTCTTCTCAGCCCGCTCCAATATTTAATGAGATGCTGCATTTCATCATTTCTTGGACATTTCTCTGTGTTGTTGTTCAGCTGCTCAGTCGTGTCCAACTCTTTGCAACCCCATGCCTTTCAGCAGTCTACATTTGATACTTAATACGTTCCTTTTTAAATGCCAGTTTTATTGCTATAGATACACATACCACACAACTCACTCATTTGAAGGATACATTCAATGTATTTTTAGTATATATACTTAAATTTAGGTAATCATCACTAGAATCGAACTTTAGAACACTTGTGTCCCTTTATTGAAAAACTTCTGCCCATATTCCTTGACAATCAACTCCCACTTCCCTCATTTGCCATTCCCACCAGGCCTCCCTTCCTCTAGAAAACCACTGATCTACTTTCTGTCTCTGTAAATTTTCCTATTCAGGACATTTCATATCAATGGGATCATATTATATACTTATATATATCACTACTTACATACACATATATAGCACTTACATACAAAGATACATTTCTTACATACACACAAATATATACCTATATATATATACACTTATATAAGTATATGCATATGTACTTGTATACATACATACATGTATATATAAGTACATATACTTGTATACATATATATAACTTGTATACATAAGTATATGCATATGTACTTGTATATATGTAAGTATGTGTTCATATGTACATATACTTATATATAATGTATATACACTTATATACTTATGTATATGTATGTTGTTGCTTAGTCACTAAGTTGTATCTGACTCTTCTGTGATCACATGGACTGTAGCCCACCAGGTTCCTCTGTCCTTGGTATTCTACAGGCAAAAGGGCTGGAAAAGTTGCCATTTCCTTCTCCAGGGGTTTTTTCTCACCAAGGGATCGAACACACATCTTCTGCACTGGAAGGCAGATTCTTCACCTCTGAGCCACCAGGGAATCTCTGTGCTTGTGTATTTGTGTGCGTGTGTATATATATACATAAAATCAGTTCAGTCTTCATTTCTGTCACTCAGTCGTGTCTCTTTGCGACCCCATGGACTGCAGCACGCCAGGCTTCCCTGTCCATCACCAACTCCCAGAGTTTACTCAAACTCATATCCATTGAATCAGTGATGCCATCCAACCATCTAATCCTGTCTCATCCCCTTCTCCTCCTGCCTTCAATCTTTCCCAGCATCAGGGTCTTTTCTGATGAGTCACTTCGTCGCATCAGGTGACCAAAGGATTGAAACTTCAGCTTCAGCATCAGTCCTTCCAATGAATATTCAGGACTGATCTAGGATGGACTGATTTGGTCTCCTTGCAGTCCAAGGGACTCTCAAGAGTCTTCTCCAAAACCACAGTTCAAAAACATCAATTCTTCAGCATTCAGCTTTCTTGATAGTTCAACTTTTACATCCATATATGACTACTGGAAAAATCATAGCTTTGACTAGACAGACCTTTGTCTGGCAACACAATGTCTTTGCTTTTTAGTATGCCATCTATGTTTGTCATAGCTTTTCTCCCAGGGAGTAAGTGTCTTTTAATTTCATGGCTGCAGCCACCATCTGCAATGATTTTGGAGCCCAAGAAAATAAAGCCTGTCACTGTTTCCTTTGTTTCCCCATCTATGTGCTATGATACATCCACAGAAATACTTGTATATTAATGTCATTGCCTCATTGTTCATAATAGCCATAAAGTGGAAAAGATTACTTACACATCTACACAACGGATCAACTTTTCAAACATGATGCTAAGTGAAAGGTACTAGTCATACACACAGGTACATATACATACATTTTGTAGCATGTGCAAGCATTTCATTTCTTTTTATTATCAACTAATATGAACCATGAACTTCCTGATGTTCAAGCTGGTTTTAGAAAAGGCAGAGGAACCAGAGATCAAATAGCCAACATCCGCTAGATCATGGAAAAAGCAAGAGAGTTCCAGAAAAACATCTATTTCTCCTTTATTGACTATGCCAAAGCCTTTGACTATGTGGATCACAATAAACTGTGGAAAATTCTGAAAGAGATGAGAATACCAGACCACCTGACCTGCCTCTTGAGAAATTTGTATGCAGGTCAGGAAACAACAGTTAGAACTGGACATGGAGCAAAAGACTGGTTCCAAATAGGAAAAGGAGTACATCAAGGCTGTATATTGTCACCCTGCTTATTTAACTTATACGCAGAGTACATCATGAGAAACGCTGGACTGGAAGAAACACAAGCGGGAATCAAGATTGCTGGGAGAAACATCAATCACCTCAGATATGCAGATGACACCACCCTATAGCAGAAAGTGAAGAGGGGCTAAAACGCCTCTTGATGAAAGTGAAAGTGGAGAGTGAAAAAGTTGGCTTAAATCTCAACATTCAGAAAACGAAGATCATGGCATCTGGTCCCATCACTTCATGGGAAATAGATGGGGAAACAGTGGAAACAGTTTCAGACTTTATTTTTTGGGGCTCCAAAATCACTGCAGATGGTGACCGCAGCCATGAAATTAAAAGACGCTTACTCCTTGGAAGGAAAGTTATGTCCAACCTAGATAGCATATTGAAAAACAGAGACGTTACTTTGCCAACAAAGGTCCGTCTAGTCAAGGCTATGGTTTTTCCTGTGGTCATGTATGGATGTGAGAGTTGGACTGTGAAGAAGGCTGAGCGCTGAAGAATTGATGCTTTTGAACTGTGGTGTTGGAGAAGACTCTTGAGAGTCCCTTGGACTGCAAGGAGATCCAACCAGTCCATTCTGAAGAAGACCAGCCCTGGGATTTCTTTGGAAGGAATGATGCTAAAGCTGAAACTTCAGTACTTTGGCCTCATGTGAAGAGTTGATTCATTGGAGAAGACTCTGATGCTGGGAGGGATTGGGGGCAGGAGGAGAAGGGGACGACAGAGGATGAGATGGCTGGATGGCATCACTGACTCGATGGACGTGAGTCTGGGTGAACTCTGAGAGTTGGTGATGGACAGGGAGGCCTGGTGTGCTGTGATTCATGGGGTCGCAAAGAGCCGGACACGACTCAGCGACTGAACTGAACTGAACTGAATATCCTGTTGTATGGATGTAAACATTTTATTTATCCAGGCAGCAGTTGATGGGATATTTAACATTTTTCACTTCTTGGCTATTATGGATAGTGATGCTGTGACATTCATATACAAGGATTTTTATGGATGTATGTCTTTTATTTCACTTGGGAATATCTAGGAGTGGAATTGTAGAAACATGATAACTTCATATTCAGCTTTTTGAGAAACTGCCAAACTGTTTCCCACAGTGGCTGCCCCATTTTACATTTCGACCAACATTGCTGCCCCTTCCTTGCCAACACTTGCATGTTGCTGTCTGTCCCTTTGATTGGAGCCATCCCAGTGAATGTGAACTGGTACTGGTGTTGGTTTTTTTTTCTACTTTACAATATTGTATTGGTTTTGCCATATATCAACATGCATCCGCCACGGGTGTACACGTGTTCCCCATCCTGAACCCTCCTCCCACGTCCCTCCCCATACCATCCCTCTGGGTCATCCCAGTGCACCAGCTCCAAGCATCCAGTATCATGCATCGAACCTGGACTGGCAATTCATTTCTTATACGATACTGTACATGTTTCAATGCTATTCTCCCAAATCATTCCCCCCTCCCTCTCCCACAGAGTCCAAAAGGCTGTTCTATACATCAGTGTCTCTTTTGCTGTCTCACATACAGGGTTGTCATTACCATCTTTCTAAATTCCATATATATGCGTTAGTATACTGTATTGGTGTTTTTCTTTCTGGCTTACTTCACTCTGTATAATAGGCTCCAGTTTCATCCACCTCATTAGAACTGATTCAAATGTATTCTTTTTAATGGCTGAGTAATACTCCATTGTGTATATGTACCACAGCTTTCTTATCCATTCATCTGCTGATGGACATCTAGGTTGCGTCCATGTCCTGGCTATTATAAACAGCACTGCAATGAACATTGGGGTACACGTGTCTCTTTCCCTTCTGGTTTCCTCAGTGTGTATGCCCAGCAGTGGGATTGCTGGGTCATACGGCAGTTCCATTTCCAGTTTTGATTTGAATGACAGTGAACATGTTTTCATATGCTTACTTCCCTTTTGTATACCTTCTTTGGAAAGCTCTCTTTACAAATATTCTACCTATCTTTATTTGGCTTATCTGTTTTCTGTCCGATTGTAATAATTCATTATATAGTCTGGATGGAAACTCTTTACTAGATATATAATTTTCAAATATTTTCTTTCATCTGTGCACAGTCTTTTCACTTTTTTCACTTCCTAGCACACAGCATTTTTAAATTTTACTCATGTCCTTTTAAAAATTTTTTATCATTTTGTCACTTGCGTTTTTGGTGTCATACCTAAGGAACTATTATCTGATATATAGTAATGAAGATTTACACATATACTTTCTTTTAAAAGTTTTGTAGTTTTAGCCCTCACATTTGGGTTTATTATCCACTGTTGTGCGTGTGTGTGTGGGTGTGTGGCATGAGGTAGCTGTTCAACTTCTCTCTCTTGACTGTGAATATCTAGTTTCTGGGTATGTGGATACTCAACACCATCTGTTGGAAAAACTTTGTCTTCTCCACTGGATTGTCTCAGTGCCCTTGTCGAAAATCAGGGACCACACATTTAAGGGTTTATTTCCGGGGCTCTCCATTCTGTTCCATGAATCTCTCTCTATGACTATCCACTCTTTTAGACTGAGGCACACTGCAGACCTGGGATGCTAGAGGCAGATGCATTCTATGCATTCTGGTTAGATGAGTAGAATCCATGAAAAATCCTCTAAATTATTCACACACTAGTGTGTTTAATTCCTCTTTAAAAATATTTTGTGTATTTTTCCTTCAGTTTAGTCACTCAGTCATGTCCAAATCTTTGCAACCCTGTGAACTGCAGCACGCCAGGCTTCCCTGTCCATCACCAACTCCCAGAGCTTGCTCAAACTCATGTCCATTGAGTTGGTGGTGCCATCCAACCATCTCACCCTCTGTTGTCCCCTTCTCCTCCTGCCTTTAATCTTTCCCAGCATCAAGGTCTTTTCCAATGAGTCAGTTTTTCGCATCAGGTCACTAAAGTATTGGAGTTTCAGCTTCAGCATCAGTCCTTCCCATGAATATTCAGGACCGATTTCCTTTAGTGGGTACTGGTTGGATCTCCTTGCAGTCCAAGGGACTCTCAAGAGTCTTCTCCAACACCACAGTTCAAAAGCATCAATTCTTCGGTGCTCAGCTTTCTTACGGTCCGTCTCTCACATCCATACATGACTACTGGAGAAATGGTATTTCTCCTTACCTTTGTGGAAAACCCAAACTTTAAAATCCTTTATAAGTCCTTTCATGATACAGCCCTGGGTACTACACTGGACGGTTTCTCACCATTCAGATTTTGTACTTGTTATTCTCGTTTCTCAGACTCCTTTCAATTTCTCCTTCTACTCACCGTTCAGGACTTTTCTCTGAGGAGACTTTCCCTTTGCCTGTGGGTGGTACCTCAGCCCTGAGTTCCCAGAGCTCTTCAGGTATCTTCTAGCATTGCTCTTGTTATCCCATATTTTTCCTGCCTGTTACCTTGTCTTCTCTCCTCTTGCACACAGAGACTAGGACCCACCAGGCAGGTATGGGGATATGTAACTGAATTCCATCACTGCAGGTTCAGTATCTTTCAGGGCCATGGGATGTGGTGGGAATGCAAAGCTGGACACTTCAGCCAACTTTAGAGGTCAGGAGAAGTGGCCTGGAGGATGTGACCTCTGAGGATAATTTACCTTTTGTACATGAGTAGAAGGTCAAGTGTTTTCCAGGTAAAGAGTGTGTATGTAGATGCTCAGGAGAGAAGGGGGACACCATGTTTGAAGACTAGAAGGAATACAGATTATTTTTCTGATGGGGGAAAGAGAAAGTGTTAGTCCTTCAGTCGTGGCCAACTCTCTGCAACCCCATGGACTGTAGCCAACCAGGCTCCCCTGTCCATGGGATTCTCCAGGCAAGAATACTGGAGTGGGCTGCCATTCCTTTCTCCAGGGATCTTCCCATAGAGAACAGGTAATGGCCAAAAGTTCTCAGAGGATATTAGAAAGCAGAGGATGTTAGAAGGACTAGGTCAGTGAGACCTTTCCTGCCTTTCAATATTTTTTTAATTTTATGTTTGAGGATAGTTGATTAGCAAAGTCATATTAGTTTTAAGTATACAGCTAAGTGATTCAATTATATGTATATCTATTTTTTTTCAAGTTCTTTTCTCATTTAGGTTATTACAGAATATTGAGCAGAGTTCCTTGGTCTATACAGTAGACCCTTGGTGCTTATTTATTTTAAATAGATCAATGTATATGTGCCTTGTCTGCTTTCTTTATGCTTATTCTCTGGACAAAATACAGTCATTTCAAAAACCCTAACTAGGTTCATCTGGACTAAAAAAAAAAATCTATAAACTGGATTAAGTTTTCAAGTAGCCTCAGCAAACCTTCCTTCCCTCAGACCCAGGCCAGTGGCAGAGATTTACTTAGATAAACAGAGAAGAAGGGAGAGGCATGGTCCAGAAGCGTGTAAACAAACAGAGAGCTAAGGCTAACACAAAGTGGTGAGCTGAGTCTCTGCACTTCCTGCAGGGTCTGGTGAGGAGAGTGGGCTCCTCTCCAGGTGGTACTAATAAAGTCAGGCTAGGATAATGGGATAAAAGCCCAGAAACATAAAAGCTGCCTGGAGGGGAAAGAGAAGAAGGGGATGGGATATGCCTTCATCCCCATGTTAACTGTTCCCGCATTAATCAGATTCAAGTATCTCAAATTGGACTTGTCTGCTCTTCCTGGAACTTTAAGGGAAGCCGCAATTCCAGAGTCAAAGATCTTGAAAGCCGGAGTAGCCTCTTTAATCATGTGGTTGAGCCTCCCATAGGAGAGGTAGAAAACGAGAGGCTCAGAAAGGGGCTGTGCCTTGGGAGAGGTTACAGAGTGAGCGGAGGCAAACTCAGTACCCTTGACCTTGACTTTCCTCAATTAGCCTGTTGAGGGTTTGGGACCTGTTTTTCTGGACTAGCTTCATACTACACACATCAGTGCTCTAGAGAAGAAAAAAAAGCAACAAACAAAAAGACACAAATGATAATAGCATAACCTCGTGGAGAGGCAAGGGTCATGAATCTAATGGGACAGGGCAATGCTATGGTGACTGGGTGAGGAAGCAGACATGTGGGATGGTGAGGCAGTGTGAGTCAAAGCCAGGGAGAGTCAAGAGGGACCCAGGGAATTCCTTGGTCTCACCACCAGGACAAGGGATCGTGTTGATGTGGTTCCAGGGGCACCAATGCCATGCTGTGAGCAGAGGTGGTTGGAGCTGAAACAAGGAGAGAAATCAGGAGGAAATGGCAGCTCAGTGATGGGAGATGCTGATAGACCAGATGGCCTGGACAACCCAACTGAGATAGCCCAAAGAATCAACTCAGCTTCAGTGCCAGGATGGTGTAAGGAGTTACGGGGTGACTGGGAACTTGACAACTTTTACATGAATGAAGGTCTGACTGTGGCTCACCTGGTAAAGAATCCACCTGCAATGCAGGAGACCTGGGTTTGATCCCTGGGTTGGGAAGATCCCCTGGAAAAGGGAAAGGCTACCCACTCCTGTATTCTGGCCTAGAGAATTCCATGGACTCTATAGTCCCTAGGGTCACAAAGAGGTGGACATGACTGGGCAACTTGCACTTTCACTTTAATAACAAAAACAGTCAAGAGTCTACAGTAGCCTCCTTAGGAGGCAGAAGCCCACTTTGTTGTTATCATTCAGTCACTAAGCCATGTCCGACTCTTTCTGACCCCATGGACTGCAGCACACCAGGCTCCTCTGTCCTCCATTATCTCCCAGAGTTTGCTCAAATTCATGTCCACCAAGTCAGTAATGCTATCTAACAATCTTCTTCTTTCACCCTCAATCTTCCTCAGCATCAGGGTCTTTTCCAATGAGTTGGCTCCTTGTATCAGGTGGCCAAAGTATTATTTAGAGAAAAGAACAAGAAGGTGAAAAGAGGTTTGGATTCAGATAGTCTTGATGAATTTCAAGGAATGAATTTCGCTTGTGTAAACTCTTGTTGAAAGATAAAAGATCAGCTTCTTGTACCTCCAGTCATAGAAGAAGGTAAGTGCCTATTCTCTGCAGCTACACTCCTGGGTCTGCCTACCAGCTATGGGATCTCAGCAAACCTTCAGTCTTCATTTGTATCATAGAGATGATGAAAGAACCTTTCTTACAGGGCTATTGTAACACATAGAGCACTTAGGACGGTTCCTGTGTGAACAGGAACAGGTGTGATGTATCATCTGATAATTGACACTGTATAATACTAAAGGCAGGACTTCACTGACATGACAGTATGGATGATTGCCAAACCCTTAGGACAAACTTTTAGGCTATCCTTATCACAGTGAATAGAATGTGGGACATTTCCTATTATCTGCTTTTCAGCTGAGCTCCAAGGCCAAGAAAAACAGTGACATATGCCTCCACATTCTAAAATCCACTCAGTCTTGGGAGTTCCCCGGTGGCCTAGTGGTTAGGATTCCAGGTTTCATTGTCCTGGCCCAGGTTCAGTCTCTAGGCTCTGGATGGGGAACTGAGATCCCACAAGCCATGCAATGTGGCCAAAAAAAAAAAAAAAAAGTCTGTGAGTAATGATGCCAGTGGCTAATCCATGGAAAATCCAAACCATAGTGACAGACATAGGGGCCTCAGATGACCAGAATACATAGGACTGAACCAGACCAACCATCAGTGAACAATTTGATAAAATACCACAATCTGTCACTACCATTATGAGTCCATCAGCTACCTCCAGAAGGATGAGAATTCATTGGAAAGAGTGGACAGTAAAATCCTCTTTGCCAAGAGTTGTTGGCATGCTGTTTTCTCATCAACTTTAGCAACTGAAGGGAACATCAAAAGAATAGTTAGGGAAATTTGATATGTGTTCTTTGGATTTGGGAGTCAAAGGGACATTATCTCTTACCCAAAAAGTCTAAATATAGGAGACTGGAATAGCTTAGGGTAACAGAGAAAACCCAGGTAACAGCCTTCACATAAGCTTTTTTTTTTTTTTTCAGCAGTCTCTAGTATGAGCTAGAGTTGCCAATAGAAAGATTTTGCTTTGGGCTATCCAAAAGAATGTACTAAAATGATGAGAGGATCTTAGCCTCAAGATGCTAAAGGGACCCCTTACATGCTGATGGCTAAGAGACTCATGAAAAACCCACTAGAGGGGATATCACCCTCATCAGAGGACTGCCAATATAGTCCCCAGCAGGAGAATCTTTGAGGAACACATGAAAGCATCTCAGAAGAAAGAATGACCTTTGGGTGCAGATATCAGTGTCCAAGCAGCTATACAAAGCACAAAAGACAGGACTAACACTGATGTCCCCTCTGTGCCTGTCCTCTAACGTGACTCCCACCCTGGAAGAGCCAGACACATCTCAGGAGAAGGTGGAAGTGCAGGGCAGGAAAGGGTTACTCCTTCTCTGCTGTGGCATCGGAGCCCATCTGGCCCAAGCTAGGGATGAGACAGAGCTTTAGATGAGACAAGAAATGCCATGAGACTGGCCTCTGCATCTTAAGCATTCAAAGACAAGGATGAAACTTGAAGGCAAGAAAATGATGTGACTTTTCAGGTGCACCAGATCCAGCCCAACTCAGTCACAAATTTTGACCTACAAATTGAGAAGACTTCTGCTACCTCCATGGTCCAGAGGAGGAAGACAAGACTCGTAATCGCCAAAGATTTGCCCCAGATTTCACAGATGCTGAGAGTCAGAGCCGAAGCTCTGTACCCAAATCCATCTGCCTCCAGAGGTCACACTCAAACTACCCCGCCAACTACCTACAGCAGAGTGAGTATTAATGGAATGATTTAAGACCCAAAAGGCGGCGTGCACACTCTTTCCAGAACAGCTTCAGTTTTGTAACACAGAGCACAGCCTGTTTACTGATGAGCCCCTTCCTAAGTACCTCCCTCATGTTTATGAAATGATGTGTGGGTGCTGCCCTGTTTTTAATGATTCCTTATTTACATGGAGCACATTATTTATGGAAGCAGAGATAGCGCCATTGCAAACCCATTAGAAGGCGGAGATAACAGGAAAGCATTGTGCGCTCCCAGCGAGGACAGGATTCTAATTACTCAGGAGCTCCTGCCCTCCTTGCCAGTGGTACCCAGCTCAATAAATAACACCCCGTGAGGAGACGGTGCTCCATGTAAATTGTGACTTAGTCCGCGCAAATTGATGGTTGGCCGTCAGAGAGCTTCCAGCATTAGGCAAGAAAGTGAGTGGCAGCCTGGGAATTTGGAGACCTGGCTCCTCAGCGATGCAGCTCTCTTTCCTCCCTGTGCATTTCTCAGAAACAATTAGCATTTTTTATTTAAGTCATAAGCTCCGAAGAAGAGATGTAGCTGGGGATAATAGCACCGGTGCAATCACGGGGTGTTTGGAGGTGAATCTGTGGGCACTTGGCATAATGAAACGACCATCCTCGGATGCCAATTTTCATCGAGTGTTTCAGTGCTAATCACTTTTCCAAGAAATAATTCTGCTGGTCCAACGTGGAAGTCGAACTTCAAAGGCGAAATTGCTCAAATAACTTTGGAATACATCAACTCTCGGGAAATGCTGGTTGTGGGAGCAAAGAGGCTGTCATTTTGGTTTGTTAAGGAGAGATGATTTACTTTTAGGAAGGAGAGATGGGTGGTCCTCCTGATGTGTGGGGAATTGAGCTACACGATCACTCAGTGATTCTGGGAAAATCAACAGGGAAGGTGATGATTCAACACCCCGTTTCTCTTGCTCAGAAGGCAACAGTTAGCTTGCCCAAGCCAATAGCAGAAGAATTCCAGGAAAGAGTAGAAAATTGTAAGACTCGGTGCTTCGATTCAAAAAAGAGGGGGGGGATCTGAGTGTCCTCCTTCTAGCTATGGGAGAAATGACCAGCACACAAGAACAAAACTACTGGAGTTAAAGTCCAGAAATATACCCCATCCAGCCCACCCTACCCAAGGTCAAGCTGTGGAGACTCTCCCAAGAGTTGGCATCTGCTACTCTGCCCAGAGGAGACAGTGTGAACAGTGGAGTGACTTCAGGTTTTGCGGTCCACTGAAAATAAATTTGGATTTCCCAGGTGGCTCAATGGTAAAAAAAATCCACCTACAGTGCAGAAAACCCAGGAGACATGGGTTTGATCCCTGTGTTGCGAAGATCCCCTGGAGGAGGGCATGGCAACCCAGTCCAGTATTCCTGCCTGGAGAATTCCATGGATAGAGAAGCCTGGTGAGCTACAGTCCGTAGGGTCGCAAAGAATCAGACACAACTTAAGTGACTGAGCACACATGCTTGAAAATGAATTTGCCTCCCATGACTTCTCATTGTGTGTCCTGTCACTTTGGACATGTGATACAGCTTTCATTCATGCATTCCGCATTCATCACATTTTGGGGCTTTTCCAGTGAGCCAGGTTCAATGGAAGCACTGGAGTTACAGACATTCTGGGCTCACAAAGCTCAATAGCTGGGGTCCCAAGTCTCATTCAAGTCTTAGAACTTTGCTATTTGATCACAAGACTTGGGCTTTTCCCTTCTGGAAGCTTATAGTATCTTCCCTGGTGGCTCAGATGGTTAAGAATCCTCAAGCGATGTAGGAGACCTGGGTTCAATCCCTGGGTCAGGAAGATACCCTGGGGAAGGGAATGGCTACCCACTCCAGTCTTCTGGCCTGGAGAATTCTATGAACAGAGGAGCCGAGTGGGCTACAGTCCATGGGGTCCCAAAGAGTCAGAAACGACTGACTGACTGACTAACACTTTCACTGTTTCCTTTCAAGCTCAGAGTTACACCCAGGCCAGTATAGGGCCAGGGGCCTTCGTGTGCATTTTTCTGTGTTTGTTTCAGGATAAAAATTCAAAGGAAATATCATGAATCCCAATATTACAGATGTGGACTAATTTGAAGAAGGCCCCAGTACAGATTAATGGTAGAGTAGGTCTTCTTGTTAATCAAAGTAGGGGTCCCGATTGCTCCCTACTCAAAAGCCAGGTTGGTGGAAACAAGAGTTTGCTTTATTTTGGAGGCTGACAACTGGAAAAGAGGACAGACTCCTTTCCACAGGCTCACTTTCCTGCCCCCTCACCTACAGACAATCAATGGGCAAGAGGTTTTATAGGTGGAGGGAGAGGGCTACATGTGGTTCTGCAGAGAGTATAGTCAGCTCTGGCAGTCATCTTGAATTTGATCATGGGGTGGTCTGGTCAAGTCATTTTGATTGTTTTCTGTACAGTTAGTATTCAGTCCTGGGGTTGGTTTGAGGCAAGTTCTCAGAATCGTGGCAGCTTATGTCATGTCTGGTTGTCAAGTAGTTTACTTCTTCCACCCAGTGGGGGTTTCAGTATCTGTAAGACAGATCACAGAATAGGGCTCAGAATATTATCTATTGCCCTTCAAAAGGAACTAAAGGTCCATGACTTTGCTTAATGACTTAGTATTTAGTCTTATTGGGCTGTTTTCCATTTTTTCCCCTGTACTTGCTCACTTCTGTGATTCAGCTTAAACTTTGGCTACAGTTTTTCCATAGATAAAAGGCAAGCTGAGGATACAGTGGTGGGGAGGCCAAGCCCATAGGGTCCTGCTCTGTTTCCTTCTGACTTTTTCTGAAGTCCTGTGAGTCCTGGCCATGGCAGCAGGCAGCAACAGGACCTTACGCTGCACCTGAGCCTGGACACTCACCACCCAACAAGCACAGCAGGTGGCACAGTGCCTGAGGGTCAAAGTTTGCCACGCTCTTCTCCATCTGCTACCCACCAATGACCCAGGTACCTTCCTATCTAGTCCTCACTTTCCTGCTCTTTAAATTTGTCTTGGGGAGACCCAGGGATGCTACCTCCAATTGTTCACACAAGCTCTTGATTAAAGGGCTAAGTGCAAGTCACTCAGTCGTGTCCTACTCTTTGTGATCCCATGGACTATACAGCCCATGGAATTCTCCAGGGCAGAATACTGGAGTGGGTAACCTTTCCCTTCTCCAGAGGATCTTCCCAACCCATAGATCGAACCTAAGTCTCCTACATTGCAGGTGGATTCTTTATCATCTGAGCCACCAGGGAAGCCCAAGAATACAGGAGTGGGTAGTCTATCCCTCCTCCAGTGGATCTTCCCAACCCAGGAATCGAACCGGGGTCTCCTGCACTGCAGGCAGATTCTTTACCAACTGAGCTATCAGAGAAGCCTGGTTGAAGGGCTAGTGATGGTGAAATCCAACCTCTCCCCTTGCAAAGCTCTTGCTTTTGCCTGGGGCCAAGAGAAAGGAGAGCTCTTTCCTTAATCTATGAATCACTCCATGTGCTACTGAGTGTCTTATGGGGACCAAAGCTCTTCACATCCCTTTCCAACTCCCTCTGAAATCGCCAAAGTGCACAATCCAGGGAAAGAGTGAATGAAAAGCTGTGAAAACACATGACGTTACTAGGCATATACCCTGAGAAAGCCATAATGCAAAAAGATATGTGTACCCCCATGCTCATTGCAGCACTATTTACAACAGCCAGAACACGGAAGCAATCTAGATGTCCATCAACAGATGAACAGACAAAGATGCTGTGGTACGTATATACAATGGAATATTACTTAGCCATAGGAAGGAATGAAATTGGATCATTTGTAGAGATGTGGATGAAACTAGAGCTTGTCATACAGAGTGAAATAAGTCAGAAAGAGAAAAACGAATATTGTATGTTAAAGCACGTATGTGGAAGCTAGAGAAATGTTACAGATGAACCTAGATGCAAACATAGAGAATGGACATGTTGACATAGGAAGAAGGGGAGGGTGGGGTGAACTGCAAGATTAGGATTGGCGTATATACACCACCATGTGTAAAATAGACAGCTATTTGGACGTTTCTGTATAGCACAGCTCTGTGGTGACTTACATGGGTGAGATGAGGCAGGAGAGGTTCAGGAGGGAGGGATATATGCCTACATATAGCTGACTCACTTCATTGCACAGCAGAAACTAGCACATTATAAAGCAAGTATACTCCAATTAAGGAGAAGGCAATGGCACCCTACTCCAGTACTCTTGCCTGGAAAATCCCATGGATGGAGGAGCCTGGTAGGATGCAGTCCATGGGGTCGCTAAGAGTCGGGCAGGACTGAGCAACTTCACTTTCACGCATTGGAGAAGGAAATGGCAACCCACTCCAGTGTTCTTGCCTAGAGAATCCCAGGGACAGGGGAGCCTGGTGGGCCGCCGTCTATGGGGTTGCACAGAGTCGGACACGACTGAAGCGACTTAGCAGCAGCAGCATCCTCCAATTTTAAAAAGAAAAGAAAAAGAGAAGAGAGGCCTATGCAAAAAAAAAAAAAAAAGGAAAAACATGAACTTCATCACTATGGTTCACGTGATGGGCATTAAAGAATCAGTTGAGGCAAAGCCTCATTGTAGAAACATTGCAGGCTTCCCTGGTCCTCATTCCTGTCGTTGTGAATTCAGACATCAGAATCACCCCTGCCTCTACCACTGTTTACCAAGCCTTATAATATGCCAGGCTGGCCTGGGTATAATGTCACTCAATGTGCAAACAATGTCATTCAAACTTTACCAGCACTGATTTATCTCCTTTTGCAGAAAGATGAAGGGGTTTTGGCTACTATTAAAAATTTGGAAAGAAGTCTTCACACCTGGACTGAAATGCAAGTTTCTCTAACCTGAAAACACATGATCTTGGTGGCATTGCTAGTCCCTTGACATCTCACCTCTCTGCATTTCCATTGCTTCAAAGTGAATATAGCACAACTCTTCCCCAGTGATCCTTGTGATTACCACAATCTAAAAATCTCAGATTAGGCCCGCATGTCAATCCTGGCTTCCTTACTTTCTACCCTTGTGTCTTTAAACAACTGAGCCTCAGCATCCTCACCTTTTAAACGAAGACTACGCGAATCATCTCTAACTGAGAAAGTTGTTGTGAATATTAAAATGATACACACACACACACACAGGCACACAGCCCCTAACCCAGTGCCTGGCACATCATAAGTGCTCAATAAACCTGGGCTATTCTTAATACTTGGGAGTAGTTGAAGAAATATCAGCATTATGTGAATTTGTGGTCTGGCTCCTTGCATGACATGGGTGCCCAGCAATCACCCATGAGGTGTCTTTCCTTGTGGAAGAGGAGAGGGGGGGATTAGGAAAATGTATCAGTGGGAAGCGTGGCCTGTGAGGAAGGAGGAAGCATTTAGGAGCCAGCTGGCAATGTCTTTAGTGAGTCTCTGTTGACCTCAGCTCTCAGTCACACATGTACTCGTGTTCTTTGGAAAACAAGTACCCAGACTTCAAAATGTTAACAATATTTTTCTTCCTTTAAAAAAAAATAAAAATAATTGTATCTACTTATTTATTGGCTGTGCTGGGTCTGTGTTGCTCTGTGGACTTTTCTCTAGTTGCAGCCAGCGGGGGCTACTCTCTAGGGTGGGGAACAGGCTTCTCATTGCGATGGCTTCTCTTGTCACAGAGCATGGTCTCCAGGGCCCATGGGCTTCCCTAGTTGTGGTGTGAGGGCTCAGCAGTTGTTCCTGGGCTCTAGGACCCAGGCTCAGTAGTTATGGCACACGGGCTTAGTTGCTTCTCAGCAAGTGGGATCTTCCCAGATCAGGGATTGAACCCACATCTCCTACCTTGGCAGGTGGGTTCTTTACCACTGAGTCACCAGAGAAGCTGGAAAAGCTGCAAGTCAGAAAACACTCTTCCAGCCAGTCCCCATCCATTCCCTTACCTAAGCGCAGGATCCAGGCATGAATAATGGCCCCCGCTGGCTGCTGTATGCCAGGATGCTCACCTCTACCTAGGAACCTGGGTGGGGAGGCATCCAGGTGGTTCTTAGCCCCTGGAGGCCTCTGGCTTTCCTGCTTCTTCCCACCTTCCCTTCACTCCCCTCAGACTCTGTTGCAGCCAAGAGGCCAAGTGTTGAGAGGTTGTCTAAAACACACAGACACAGCCAACCCTGTAATCAACCAAAGTGGTCATTTGATCTATGTGGGAAAGCGTGCCCTCCCCTCGGCTCCCAGGCACCAGGAAGTGACACCAGCAGCGAGGAGGCCATCCCACTAACAGGAATAACTGCCATCTGTCCTAGGATGCCTGCTGGTCGGCAGGCACTTCACACGCCCCCTGCCATTAGTCATCACGGCAACCCCCTGAGGAAAGGCTCTCAGATTCTGTTTTACAGATGAAGAACAAGGGTCAGCAAGGTTAAGGAACTCACTCATATTCTCCACAGCTAATAGGTGGTGAAGCTGGGATTCTAGCCAGGTGTGGCTGATGTGGGAACCTGGCCCTGTCTACTCAACCCAGGCGCTGACATTCAACTTGAGGCAGTCACAAGAAATATACAGGAAGTAACAGGAATAGGTTTGCATCACAAGTTGTATAGGGCCCCAGGTCCAGAGAGACTTTTTTTTTTTCAAGGCTTCAGAAAAACTCTCAATGTCACTTAGTAGTTGATTTTTGTCTTCCTTGGGCCAAATTCCAGCAAGTGTTTACTGAAGACCTACCATGTGCCAGGAACTATGCTAAGTGCCTGATACACACCATATGGTGGATGCTCCTGTTCAGAATCCTAGAACTGAGTGCCATGGACAACCTTGACTGAGTGATGCCCACTAATCACTCATCCCAGAACCTCATGTCCTTATTTATACTATGGATATCATCGAGATCAGAGGTAAATATCAAGCATCTATTAACAACCCACTCTAGTATTCTTGCCAGGAGAATCCCACGGACAGAGGAGCCTGGCAGGCTACAGTCCATGGAGTTGCAAGAGTCAGACATGACTTAGCGGCTAAACCACCACCACCACAGAGCCTAGCCTGAACGAGGTATGGAATCACTGCTACAAGTAGCAGTTGGTGTGGTAATCATTACTGTTTTCCTTGTTTGGTCCCCAGGGTCACTTCTCCATATGGCCCTTCCTTTGTCCTCACCAGCCTGAGGACCCAGCCCACTTGCTTCTCTTTCATCATTAAGCGACTTGAAATTTGTCAGGTTTCCTTTATCCCCAGTGGTGTCTGAAAAATAGGACTCAGCATTCCTTTTTCACTCTTATCTTGATCTTCCCAGGGATAAACCCAAGGCCCTCTCACTTCAAAGAACGTTTCTAACTACTTGTCCTGATTACAGAAAGTGTTAGAATTGGTTCCAGGCAGAAGCACATCAGCTGAACATACTCCTGAATCCTTCTCTGAAGTGATCCTAGCATTTTCCCTTCCACCTCGGCTCTGAGTGGCCTACTGCTCTGGGATTGATGTCATCTAGCGCGTGAAAGCACTCATCTCTTTCTGATAATTTTTAAATATAAACATACCAAAATAGAGGCCCATAAAGTTTCCATCATGTCAGAATTTATATAACTCTTCGTATAACCATGAAGTGAAAGTGAAAGTCACTCAGTCGTGTCCAACTCTTTGCAACCCCATGAACTAGTCCATGGAATTCTCCAGGCCAGAATACTGATGTGGGTAGCCTTTCCCTTCTCCAGGGGATCTTCCCAACCCAGGGATAGAACCCAGGTCTCCTGCATTGCAAGCAGATTCTTCATCAGCTGAGCCACAAGGGAAGCCCTTATATAACCATGGTAAGTATAATAAGAGTTGGACTCAACTTGGCAATTGAACAACAACAAACATATTAAATAAAGACTTGAAGTTCTATATCCTTAAACTTTTAGTTAAATCTTTTGACTTGATGTTGGGGATGAGTATCTCCAAGTTTACAAGATTCATGATGTTTCTAGGATAGAATGGAGAAGCATATAAGCTGTAAGTTAATAAAAAAAACTAATGCTAAGGATTCCCTGGAATCTGAAGAAACAAAAATTCCATGGTTACTTTTCAAACAATTGTGTTAGAATGATTCATTATCAATCTGGGGAAAAGGTGAGATCCCTACCTCACACCATGTGCATAAAAAAGATTCTAATGGATTGAAAACCTATATAGCAGAAGAAAAAGAACCTTTAGACTATTGGAAGAAAAAAATGGTGATTGCCTCCTTGACTTCAGGGAAGGATTTCATAAACTGGACAAACCATTAAGGAAAAAAACTCTATTTAAAAAAAAATAAAAATGAGAAAAAAGTTATAGATTGGGAGATTGGTATCCAGCATTACATAAACTAGATATTCTCTGAAGATTCTGAAGAAACCATAGGATAGCATAACTGTGTGGTAAAAGTCTTTAGAGACTTCCCACCTTAACCCTCTGTGTGTGTCTGTGTGTGTCTGTGTGTGTGTGTGATTAGTCATTCAGTCATGTCTGACTCTTTATGACTGTAGGCTGCCAGGCTCCTCTGTCCATGGGATTTCCCAGGCAAGAATACTGGAGTGGGTTGTCATTCTCTTCTCCAGGACTCAGCCCTCTAACTTGACAATTGATGAAATGTGGTGTGTGAATTTCAGAAGAAGTGAGACTATGACATTCGTTCATGAGAGAAGTGTCTTTGAGACCACTGCATGGACTAGGCATTGTATATAGACACTCCAAGACACCCTTGCATCTGTGGCACAGATCCTAGTGATCCTAGGGGAGCTCACAGGCCACAGAGGGGCCACCAAGAAGTAAGAAGAGGATCACATTGAGAACCACAGGAAAGGAGGTACCTACGAAAGCAAGTTGTGTAGAGTGAGGTCAGTAGCAACTTCCAGGTGGGGATGGCATGAGCTTGGTCTTTGAAGAACGAACTTCTCAAAAACATAGGGTGAGGAAGGATATTCCAGCATGAGCAAGCGAAAGAGGCAAGAAAGACTGAAAGACCATGGCGTGTTCAAAAGGGACCAGGGCTGTGTAGCTGGTGAGTTAGATTCCTGCTTGGGGATGGGAGGCAGGGGGCAGGAAAGTATTATCTTGGGCCTATTGCATTTGGCTTTGTAAGCATCCAACTTATTCAATATTGCCATGGGTTGACTCATGTCCTCCCAAGAGAGATATGTTGAAATCCTAACCCAAATATCCCAGAATGTGACCTTATTTAGAACTAGGATTTTTACAGGGATGATCAAGTTAACATGAGGTCATTAGGGTGAGACTCAATCCATTATGACTCTGCCCTTTTAAAAGCAGGACAGACACACACAGAAAGGAGACAGTGTGAAGACTCAAAGGGAGGGAGAATCCACGTGAAGAGATAGTGATGCTTCTATGAGCATCATGAGTGATGCTTCTACGAGCCAGAGACTAGCAGGCAGTCATGGAATGGATTCTTCCCTTGCATCTTCAGAGAGAGCACAGCCCTGCTGACACCTTAATTTCGGACTTCTGGCCTCTGCAACCGTGAGAAGATAAAAGTCTGTTGGAGCACCCTGGTGGTCCAGTGGCTAAGACTCCACCCTCCCAAAACAGGGGCCTGGGTTTGGTCCCTGGTCAGGGAACTAGATCCCACAAGCCACAGCTAAAAGATCCTCATGCCTCAAGGAAGATCCTGCATGTCACAACTCAGACCCACTGGTGCAGCTGAATAAATATATACATATATATTTTGAATGTCTGTTATTTAAGTCACCTAGGTTGTGGTACTTTCATACACCATCCCTAGGAAACGAATGCAGGTACATGCAGAATGCTAAGCCACTAACAGCGAAGGCCTTGGCTGGATTAGAATCACCCATATGACCTTGGCAGGAGGCATGGGCCTCCCCCTGAAAGGATAACAAAGAGTGTAAATCAGTGGTAAAGAACTGGGCTTCTGACATCAGACTGGCTGCTTCTGAATTTCTGCCTTGCCTCCTTTAAACTATTTGACTACTACCCCAGTTTCCTGATTTATCCAACTAGGAGATACTAACCAAAGGGCTATTGACAAACCAAAGATGATAACCAAAGGGCTATTGCTATTGTTGTTGCTGTTCAGTCTCTTAGTCATATCTGACTCTGCAACCTCTCAGACTGCAGCATGAAGATGCTAATACCTGCAAAGGGCTATAGGGAAGAGTAAATCCCATGTGCTAAGTACCCACCACGATGCTTGACAGCAGTAAGTGGTCAGCAAGTTCTGTCTCTCCTAACGGAGCCCACCTCCTTTGGGCCTTTCTCAATTAAAACTGTTCTTTGCTTGATGTAATTTTGCCCGCAGGCCCCAGTGTGGCAAAGACTTAGAAAAGAGTTTGTTTACAAGCATCGAATTACCAGCCTTTTTCCAAGAAAAGTGTTCTCTTTCACTTGAGTATTTACTTACAAAACCTAGTCCTAGCCCAGGGAAAAATGATGCTTGTGGCTGGTGAGCTAGTCCTTGACCCAAAGCCCCTCCCTCGTGGTTCTGCTCAGCATGTCTAGAATATATTCCCAAATAATCAAAAGCACAGGCAAGCATGTAAGGAAAGAGACGTGGCTTCACAGGAAAAAAATAAATAAATAAAAGGGTTTAGTCTGGGACTTGGATTTGAATTCCATTTCTGCCACTGAATCACAGTAGGAACTCTGACCTGTGACCACGTCTTTAAGTCTCCTTTTTCCTCACATGCAAAGCGAAACTACTGCTTAGCTGGTGAAGATGCCTGAGGATTTAATGGGGCAAAGACCACTGTGAACCTGGCATGCTGCTGGCACTCATCAGGCCCTTGGTGCCAACCATTCTCTGCATCTTTTCGCCTTCTGGTGAGATCAGCCCCATCGCAACAAGGGGAGGTGATGAAATGAAGCAGTATCAACTGTTCGTGAGGTCTGGACCCATCTCCAGCTGTCAGTCTCCAAATACTCAGCAGCCACAAGATGTATTCAGCACCCGTAAATGAAAGAACGCGTGGCTCACAAATTGCTTTTTAGCATTATTTTTACTGAAGTCAGTTTTCAGCCTTGAGCCATCAGGATCTTTCCCGTAATGCTGGAAATGATTGACCAGCCAGATGTTGAGTATAGAGTGTCAGGAGGTTTCGGATTTGACAACAGAGTCATCTCTCTGGAGGAATGGGAGGAGGTGACTCACACAGTCTGGAAGGGACGATGCTGCCAGGCTGGGGTGGATCCCATGGTAGCAGAAGCCTCCAGGCAACAAATGACCAGTCTTGTCATTACTGTTGTCAGGAAAGATAAATCAAGAATTTTATACAAATTTAAACAGTCCCTTGAGGTAAGGACTCCTAAAAACAGCTTTCTAGAACTTACTCATCTTGTGCAACTGTAGCTTTATACCCGTAAAACAACCCTCAACACCTCCTCCACCAGCCCCTGAAAACAAACAAACAAGCAAACAAAAAACAACAAAAATCCAAAGGAGCACAAGGAAACTTTCAGAGGTGATGGATATGTTTATTACCTTGATTGTAGTGATGGTAACAGTCCATGAATATGTTCATTAAGTGAAGTCTTTGTTTGTTTGTTTCTGTGTTTGCACCTGTGGGTTGTGCGATCTTAGTTCCCCAAGCAGGGATGGAACCCAGGCCCACAGCAGTGAGAGTGCCAAGTCCTAACCACTGGACCGCCAGGGCATTCATGATGTGAAGCTACGGATGTGGCAATCCCAATCTTCTGATTTATCCCTCCCCATTCTTACCCCTGGTAACCATAAGTTTGTTTTCTACATTTGTAATTCTATTTCTGTCTTGTAGAAAAGTGCAATTGCACACACTACTATATATAAAATAGTTAACTAATACTGTATAGGAGAGGGAACTCCACTCAATACTCGTGTGTGTGTGTGTGTGTGTGTATATATATATATAAAACACCAGGGACTGTAGCCCACCAGGCTCCTCTGTCCATAGAATTTTCCAGGCAAGAATACTAAAGTGGTTTTTCATTCCCTTCTCCAGCAGATCTTCCCAACCCAGGGATTAAACCCAAGACTCCTGCATTGAAGGCAGATTCTTTACCATCTGAGCCACCAGGAAAGCCCCAGAAATATATATATATATATATATATATATATATATATATATATATCCTATTCATTTTGCTGTACACCTGAAATTAACACATTATAAATCAAGTATACTTCAATAATTTTTTTAAAAGATGTAAATCTTTTATTTACCAATTGCACCTTAATAAAACTGGAAAACAATCTTTTGAGACTCAAAAGTCTGTTCTCAGAGTGACTTGGGTTTGCAATGCTATGGCATCCTCTCGAGTCCTTCCACCTTGATAGTACATATCACACAGATCCATATGTGAATGGGGGAATGTCACCCATGGCAAACTTAAGGACCATTCATGCCCCTGATGCTCCTTACACAGGTGACCTACATGCTGACAATGTCCTCATCTGAAAAGCTGGAATAAAAGTACTGACCCCCCTAGGCAGTTATGCCGTTCTGAAAATAAAGAATATCATATGTTGACTTACACAGGGCCTTATGATTCAGTTGCCAATCAGCAAGTCTTAACTCCTTTTGAATTCTTGTCATTATCATTGTTTGTAAAATAGGTCATATTTGTTTTTACAGTGATGCTTTCCATAAAGCAACTGTTTCATTAAAATTCTCCAGCAGAATTAAGAGCAAATGGGTTAGTTCTTCTGGGCATAAGGCATGGAGAAGGTGGGGCCAGGCCTTAGGGTACCAATGACCCTGATGCCAGGGGGAGGGCACAAGTGGAAAAAGGCCCGAGAACTCTGCTGGCTGCCCTGCTTATCACACCCCACCCCCCCCCCTCCGCCTCCCGCCCCAGTCCTCCAGCCACTCCTGTGCCTGTCTGATTATTTTCTCTTGGGACCTAAGCTGGATGACTTTCACAGGGGGCCAAATGGTGTGGTCAAGCTCTGCACATTTCCCACTGGGGTTCTGGAATTCCAGATGTCCAAGGAAGGCAAGTGGCATGCAGATGAGTGAGGGTGAAGACATTGCAGTGAGTGAAAGTCGTTCAGTTGTGTCCGACTCTTTGTGATCCCATAGACTATACAGTCCATGGAATTCTCCAGGCCAGAATACTGCCATGGGTAGCCTTCTCTAGGGGATCTTCCCAACCCAGGGATTGAACTCAGGTCTCCCGCATTGCAGGTGGATTCTTTACCAGCTGCGTCACAAGGGAAGCCCAAAGATATTGCCAGCTAGTGGTTAATTGCTCAGCTTGGACTGCAAGAAGATCAAACCAGCCAATCTTGAAGGAAATCAAGCCTGAATATTCATTGGAAGGATTGATGCTGAAGCTGAAGCTCCAGTACTTTGGCCACCTGATGCCAACAGCTGACTCACTGGAAAAGACCCTGATGCTGGGAAAGGAGAAGAGGCTGAGAGAGGATGAGATGGTTAGATGGCATCACTGACTCAACAGACATGAATTTGAGCAAGTTCTGGGAGTTGGTGATGGACAGGGAGGCCTGGCATGCTGCAGTCCATGGGGTCACAAAGAGTCAGACAGGACTAAGTGACTGAACAACAATAACAACAAAAGAGTAAGGAAATTCATCACAAAGCTTCCTTCTTTATTATCAGTGACTTAACATGGGGATGTCACCACACTGAGCTTGATGCCTGCTGGCTGGGGCAAGGGGACTGGACAAGAACACACAGCTGTGTGGCCCCAGCTCGGGCAAGGGAAACAGATGCTGCAGGGTGGGAGGGAACTGGTCCAGAAGAAGGAAAGACAATGACTGTATGCGAGGAGTAGTGATGCTTCTGGAAGCAGGGAGTTGAAATATCGAAGGACTGAGATTTCAACACGCATCTATGGGGTGAGGGGATGTCAGGCTGCAGTGTAGGGGGTTCATCACGTACAGAGACAGGTCCAGGGGGTGAGAAGGCCCCGGCGAGGAGCTTGAGCTCAAATCGGGAGGTGATAGGAAGCCGCTGAAGGTATTTGAGCAGGAGAGACATTCCGGAGCTACACTGCAGAGGACTGAGGACTAGAGTGTGGGGATCTGATTAGCCGGGAATAAGCTAAGGAGCCAAGAACCCAGTTGAAAGGGCACTGGGTTGGTAAGAGTGAAAGAGGGAAATTAAACCCAGCTTTGACGACAAACGGTGCCATCTCACTAGGAGAGGCTGGTGCTTTCCCAGCTCCTGGGTAATGTGCATCACTAGCACTCAGAGAGCAATTTTAGATGTGGTCACAGGAACATCAAGCATCCTGCCTAAGTTCAGAGGGCTAATCAGGGGCAGCACCAGGATTGGACACTCTGATGCTCGGGCCACACCCCTCACCATGGTGCTCTGTGGTCTGAGCAGCTGCCAGTGGTCAGGAGAGGTGGGTCTGGGCAGGACCCAGAGTCAGGGTTGGGCTTGCTGACCTCAGGTATTGATCTCAGAGATCTGGTGAGGGGTAGAGATAGGGGGTTGGGTGGAGGGCATCCATCAGGAGACTGGAAATAAGGCAGGAGGTAGATGAGCCCAAACCTAGCTCCCCCTACCCCTGACAATCCCTACCTCTCTGGAGCCACCTGCTTCTCTGGAGTCACCTACTTCTCCTGGTCCCTCTGCCTGATCCCAAACATCCCTATATCCTCCCATATCATTTGTCACCCCAAGAAAGAGGCCAGGCCCTCTGGGATGACTCACACTGGAGCTCCTATCACCCAACACCAAGGAAGTTACTCCCTCTTAGAGAAATGGCAAATGTTGAAGGGACAAGCAGAGTACTATAGCCCTTCCCGTTAACTGACATAGCCCAATGCAAAAAGAAACTGGGCGGATTCTCTGAAGACCCTAGGAAGTTTGTTGAAGGGTTTCATGCCCTCACTCTGGTCTAAGAGTTAACCTGGAAGGATGACAAAGTAGTCCTATATCTACTTGTTAAACTCCTGGGGAAAAGAAAACAGAGAATCTGGACAGCAGTCCAGAGGCACGCTGATCAGTTTCCCAGAGACCAACACAAACATTACAAAATGAGCAAAAATGCCCTCCCAAATCAGGCACCCCCTTGGAATTATAATCCCCAGGTGGGAACAGAAGCCAGGATGTATATGATCTAATGTGCATTAGAGGGAATGAGGAGTATGTGCTCTCTTATCTTGTATCTGGACAAGGTCCAGCCTCCTCTCTCAGTTGTCCTGTTATTGATATTTTGCAGTTTCTATCCAGAGAATGAACTCCAGCTGCTTTCCCTGTGGTCAGGTGGGGTGGGGAGCATCTACTTCCTGCCTCAGAAAGGCAGATGAAAAGTTGGAAGAGATACCTGGGGAGAAAGCAGCTAGATAGGGGAGTCCACTTCAAGGTCTTATGCATGAAAGCCTTGTTGATTGGTGAGTTCCTTAAAGGAGAGAACACCACCTTGCCAGCACCTTGATCTCAGACCCCTTACCTCCAGAACTAAGAGAAAATGTATTTCTCTTGTTTTAAGCCTCCCAGTTTATAGCACTTGGTTATAACAGTCTACACGAACTAACACAGCACTTACAGTCTGTTATCAGCAAACAAACCTATCTCCTAACTAATACAAAAGGCCATTGGGAACCCCCAAGCCAGAAGTTTTATAAGAGCAATGGGACAGAATCCAAATTGCTAGTAGCAAAGGGTGATAGTTGGGGGAGAAGGTGGATATGCGCCTCCTTTTTAAGATCTTTAAACTTCTCCAAGTCTCGGTTTTCTTAAGTTGAACATGGAGCTAATAATAACACATACATTTGTTGTTAAGAAAAGTGAATGAGCTATTGCCTGTTAAGTATTCAGCACAGAGCATGAAAGGAGATAAGCAGTCTTGTGTTGAATAAATGGAAACAATTTTTAAAAGAAGCAAAGGCTTAATATACACAATAGGTTGAAATGGCTGGAAACTTCATTAGAGATTCAGTAACTCACACTTTCACTCATAAAATATTAACTGAGCTTTTATTGGGTGCCAGCCACCATCCTAGACACTGGGGATATGTCTTGGAAGGAAAGGACGTATCTTTCTTGTTTTCTAGAAGTTTTTGTTTTCTAGAAGTTCCATGTTGGATGAAGTCATTGCCTCTTATGCTAATGCAAATGCTGCCTCCTTCTCTGGGTAGGAAAATGCGATCCAGGGCACAGAATCCAGATGAGAAAGTGAACTGACCACCTACCAACTCTCACAGCTGAGAATCTGACTACTCTGGAATTAAAAACCAAATGAAAATGGATCCTGAGGATCTGAAAATAAGATATGTTCCAAATCAGGAGTTAAAAGAGAAGAGGAGAGAGAGGAAGTTTTTTTTTTTTTTTTTTTTAACTTGGAAGGCATTCTTATTTAAAAGACATTGCCGGAAAGATTATTTAAAAGCACTGTTAATGGATGGATCTAGAGATGATCATACTAAGTGAAGTAAAAGAAGGAGAAAGACAAGTACAGTATGAAATCACTTGTATGTGAAATCTAAAATACGATACAAATCAACATGAAACAAAAACAGACTCAGAGACACAGAGAACAGACTTGTGGTTATCTAGGGGGAGGGAAGGTAGAATAAGGAAGGAATGGAAGTTTGGGATCAGCAGAGGCACACTATTATCAGTTCAGTTCAGTTCAGTCACTCAGTCATGTCCAGCGCTTTGTGACCCCGTGGACTGCAGCACACCAGGCTTCCCTGTCCACCACCAATTCCTGGAACTTGCTCAGACTTGTGTCCTTTGAGTCAGTGATGCCATTCAACCATCTCATCCTCAGTTGTCCCCTTCTCCTCCCGCCTTCAATCTTTCCCAGCATCAGGGCCTTTTCCAAAGAGTCAGTTCTTTGCATCAGGTGGCCAAAGTATTGGAGGTTCAGCTTCAGTACCAGTCCTTCCAATGAATATTCAGGACTAATTTCCTTTAAAATTGACTGGTTTGATCTCCTTGCAGTCCAAGAGACTCTTAGGGTCTTCTCCAAGACCACACGGTTCAAAAGCATCCATTTTTCAGTGCTCGGCTTTATAGTCCAATTCGCACATCCATACATGACTAGGATGAATAAACAACAAGGCCATGAGTATAGCAGAGGGAACTGTAATCAATATTCTGGGACAAAACATAATGGAAAAGCATATGAGAAGGAACATATATATACCTGTGTGTGTGTAACTTTACAATAGAAATAAACACAATGTAAATCAAATATATTCTAATGCATTTTTTTTTTAGAAAAGCATTGTTTGAAGATCATGGGTTTGCAAACATGTTTCTTTGGTCATATAGGTCTCAGGCTTTGAAAGAGTCTTGAATAGTAATGGTGCAAACAAGCAGATAATAAATAAATGTGGACAATCTCTAAGCCAAAATACACTAGACCTCTAGGCAAGGGTGTCCCCATCTGCTGATGACAGCTGCTGGACACAGAACCAAGCCTCTGATGCCTACAGGATGGCACACACATTGGGTCCTGTTGCTCTATTGTCAGGGCTCTGTGTATTCAGGAAACGTCCAGCTTAAGAGACTCTAAGTTCCCCAGTGCACCCAGTTCCCCCACCCACAGGCACACCCGAGAATCTGCCTTTCTTATTTGTATCAGATCATGATTTCCAGAGTGGTTCACACATGTTTTAAATAACACATGGAACTCAGCGTGGAGGTTTACGAGATTATTAAGCTGTAACTGAAGAGTCCTCAGACCTGAGCAGATAGGATACGCATCTCTCACTGTGTGCATCATGCTTTGTGACCTTGCACATCTCCCCACTTGTCTAGTTCATCTCTATGCCCTGTACTTCCAGTAGGTCTGGCTACATGAACTTTATCCGTGTATGAATGAATGATTCTATACATAAGTGATAGAGTAAAAGGAATACTTGAAGACGAAAGAGTCAGAGAAGATTTTGTCCGTGAGGTGACATGTGAGTGGGTCTTGAAAAATGAAGATGAGTTTCCTACGTGAAGCGGGAGGGGGCAGCTTAGGGAACAGAAGAACCGTTGTGTGGATGAGGAATATCCATGATCATATTAGTGAACAAAGGATGTTGCGGTCATCAAGCCATCAGCCAAAAGCAACCCTGCCTAGACTGTGCACCCTGAGCAGATTCAGGATGGGAAAAAGCAGAATGCTAGCCCTACACAGCTAAGGCGCACATCTAAGGGATAACTTTGATGAGTTCAGAGTCTTGCATCTTCCCAAACATAGAATAAGCACTAAATTCTTTAACTTAAAGTATGTTTCTTATCTATGTAATAGCAATATTCAAATCTTCCAACTATCTATTTCCCTTGTGGCTCAAATGGTAAAGAATCTGCCTGCTCAATCTCTGGGTTCAACCCCAGGGAAGATACCCTGGAGGAAGACATGGCAACCCACTCCACTATTCTTGCCTGAAGAATCCCCATGGACAGAGGAGCTTGGTGGGCTACAGTCTATGGGGTCACAAAGAGTCAGACACGACTGAAGTGACTGAGCACATCCACCATTACCTCTTTGGAGCAGGCTCTCAGAGCTATCTAAGAGGCTGCCTCTTGGGCTTAAGTCCTCAGAAAGCCCACCAAATAAAACAAACTTCTTAGCTGTGAGGTTGTACTTATTTTTAAGTCAACAGTTGTACGCACAGTTCTATTGTCCTGACGCTGCACGCCCTGGGTGAGGAATGATGAGAAATCCTGACTCCTGGATAATTAGAGAAAGTCATGGATTTGCCTGAGATGAACCTGGAGATCAGATCTGGACTCAACCAGGAAAGAGAGTGCCTCCACGTTGAACTTGGAATCTCTCTGGAAAATAGCTGAGTATTAATAACTCCAAAAAGAATGAAGGGATGGAGCCAAAGCAAAAACAATACCCAGTTGTGGATGTGACTGTTGATAGAAGCAAGGTCCGATGCTGTAAAGAGCAATATTGCATAGGAACCTGGAATGTCAGGTCCATGAATCAAGGCAAATTGGAAGTGGTCAAACAAGAGATGGCAAGAGTGAATGTTGACATTCTAGGAATCAGCGAACTAAAATGGACTGGAATGGGTGAATTTAACTCAGATGACCATTATATCTACTACTGCAGGCAGGAATCCCTTAGAAGAAATGGAGTGGCCATCATGGTCAACAAAAGAGTCCAAAATG
This sequence comes from Bos indicus, assembly GCF_029378745.1. Taxonomy (NCBI): domain Eukaryota; kingdom Metazoa; phylum Chordata; class Mammalia; order Artiodactyla; family Bovidae; genus Bos; species Bos indicus. The sequence goes on along the minus strand of NC_091780.1, from coordinate 62,611,013 downwards.
CAGTACTTGGATGCAATCTCAAAAACGACAGAATGATCTCTGTTCGTTTCTAAGGCAAACCATTCAATATCACAGTAATCCAAGTCTATGCCACAACCAATAATGCTGAAGAAGCTGAAGTTGAACGGTTCTATAAAGACCTACAAGACCTTTTAGAACTAACACCCAAAAAAGATGCCCTTTCCATTATAGGGATGCAAAAGTAGGAAGTCAAGAAACACCTGGAGTAACAGGCAAATTTGGCCTTGGAATACAGAATAAAGCAGGGCAAAGGCTAATAGAGTTTTGCCAAGACAACACACTGGTCATAGCAAACACCCTTTTCCAACAACACAAGAGAAGACTCTACACATGGACATCACCAGATGGTCAACACCAAAATCAGATTGATTATATTCTTTGTAGCCAAAGATGGAGAAGCTCTATACAGTCAGCAAAAACAAGACCGGGAGCTGACTGTGACTCAGATCATGAACTCCTTATTGCCAAATTCAGACTTAAATTGAAGAAAGTAAGGAAAACCACTAGACCATTCAGGTATGACCTAAATCAAAACCCTTATGATTATACAGTGGAAGTGAGAAATAGATTTAAGGGACTAGATTTGATAGATAGAGTGCCTGATGAACTATGGACAGAGGTTCGTGACATTGTACAGGAGACAGGGATCAAGACCATCCCCATGGAAAAAGACATGCAAAAAAGCAAAATGACTGTCTGGGGAGGCCTTACAAATAGCTGTGAAAAGAAGAGAAGTGAAAAGCAAAGGAGAAAAAGAAAGATATAAGCATCTGAATGCAGAGTTCCAAAGAATAGCAAGAAGAGATAAGAAAGCCTTCTTCAGCAATCAGTGCAAAGAAATAGAGGAAAACAACAGATTGGGAAAGACTAGAGATCTCTTCAAGAAAATCAGAGATACCAAGGGAACATTTCATGCAAAGATGGGCTCGATAAAGGACAGAAATGGTATGGACCTAACAGAAGCAGAAGATATTAAGAAGAGGTGGCAAGAATACACAGAAGAACTATACAAAAAAGATCTTCATGACCAAGATAATCACGATGGTGTGATCACTCACCTAGAGCCAGACATCCTGGAATGTGAAGGCAAGTGGGCCTTAGAAAGCATCACTACAAACAAAGCTAGTGGAGGTGATGGAATTCCCGTTGAGCTATTTCAAATCCTGAAGGATGATGCTGTGAAAGTGCTGCACTCAATCTGCCAGCAAATTTGGAAAACTCAGCAGTGGCCACAGGACTGGAAAAGGTCAGTTTTCATTCCAATCCCAAAGAAAGACAATGCCAAAGAATGCTCAAACTACCGCACAATTGCACTCATCTCACACGCTAGTAAAGTAATGTTCAAAATTCTCCAAGCCAGGCTTCAGCAATATGTGAACCATGAACTTCCAGATGTTCAAGCTGGTTTTAGAAAAGGCAGAGGAACCAGAGATCAAATTGCGAACATCCGCTGGATTATGGAAAAAGCAAAAGAGTTCCAGAAAAACATCTATTTCTGCTTTATTGACTGTGTCAAAGCCTTTGACTGTGTGGATCACAATAAACTGTGGAAAATTCTGAAAGAGATGGGAATACCAGACCACCTGACCTGCCTCTTGAGAAACCTATATGCAGTTCAGGAAGCAACAGTTAGAACTGGACATGGAACAAAAGACTGGTTCCAAATAGGAAAAGGAGTACATCAAGGCTGTATATTGTCACCCTGCTTATTTAACTTCTTTGCAGAGTACATCATGAGAAACGCTGGACTGGAAGAAGCACAAGCTAGAATCAAGATTGCCAGGTGAAATATCAGTAACCTCAGATATGCAGATGACACCACCCTTATGACAGAAAGTGAAGAGGAACTCAAAAGCTTCTTGATGAAAGTGAAAGAGGAGAGTGAAAAAGTTGGCTTAAAGCTCAACATTCAAAAAACGAAGATCATGGCATCTGGTCCCGTCACTTCATGGGAAATAGATGGGGAAACAGTGGAAACAGTATCAGACTTTATTTTTTTGGGCTCCAAAATCACTGCAGATGATGACTGCAGCCATGAAATTAAAAGACGCTTACTCCTTGGAAGTAAGTTATGACCAACCTAGATAGCATATTCAAAAGCAAAGACATTACTTTGCCAACAAAGGTCCATCTAGTCAAGGCTATGGTTTTTCCAGTGGTCACATATGGATGTGAGAGTTGGACTGTGAAGAAAGCTGAACACCAAAGAATTGATGCTTTTGAACTGTGATGTTGGAGAAGACTCTTGAGAGTCCCTTGGACTGCAAGGAGATCCAACCAGTCTATTCTAAAGGAGATCAGTCCTGGGTGTTCTTTGGAAGGAATGATGCTACAGCTCAAACTCCAGTACTTTGGCCACCTCATGTGAAGAGTTGACTCATTGGAAAAGACTCTGATGCTGGGAGGGATTGGGGGCAGGAGGAGAAGGGGATGAGGATGAGATGACAGAGGGGGAACAGAGGATGAGATGACTGGATGGCATCACCAACTAGAAGGACATGAGTTTGAGTGAACTCCAGGACTTAGTGATGGACGGGGAGGCCTGGCGTGCTGCAATTGATGGGGTCGCAAAGAGTCTACACAACTGAGCAACTGAACTGAACTGAAGAATGGATTTTGAGAAGAGGATAACAATAACTGATTTCAGATTCAGAAAGACCACTGGTTGAATAGGTCACAGAGAAAGGGAGGGGACCAACCTGGGAACCAGCAACCAAGGGACTTGGTGAAAAATGTCAAAGTCTAGCATGAGAAGGATGAATGTCAGGTGAGAGGAGGGAAAGAATCTAAAAACATTTCCTGGGCACAAGTGGTCACCAGCATGGGAAGTGAAAGGAAGGTTTTGAACTTCAGAGTCCAGGAGCACCATGGTGCTAATTAGTAAGCTGGGCAGTGGGGAGGACATCAGAGCAGCAGGGAAGCTGAGGTTCCATATGGGTTTGTTGAGTTCAGGTCACCAAGGGGACAGCCAGGTGGGAATGTCCCAGCCTGTGGCTTTAAATATTAAGTTGGAACTTTCGTGTTGAAGCTCACATGGAAACAAGCTCTTTAGGTCTTTAGTAAAGAAGCCTAGGGGGCCATGATCATATTTCAATAATTCAATATTGTTTTGAATGAAAGGATGCTGGAGAATGCACTGGGACTTACCATGGGGAAAATTGATTTTTCACTCTTTAAAGAACAGAGCACACATCCGCAGCCTTCACCTTCTTAGAACCATTACTGCCACTGCCTACAATGCAGGCAACCAGAGTTATGGGCTTCTTACAATCCTGGGGGGCTTCCCAAGTGGTGCTAAGGGTAAAAAACCCACCTGCTAATGCAGGATATGCAAGAGACGGAGGTTCGATCACTGGGTCTGGGAAGATCCCCTGGAGAAGGAAATGGCAACTCTCTTCAGTATTCTCTCCTGGAGAATCCCATGGGCAGAGGAGCCTGGAGGGCTACAGTCCACGGGGTGGCAAAGAGTTGGACATGACTGAGTGTGCACACACACACACACACACACACACACACCCTAGCCTCTGTAAGAACCTCCAAAGTGGGGAAGTTTCTCCAGCTTATGGAACTCTACTCTGTGCATCTTGGGGTCAACCCAGGACTGATGGCTCAAGCCCAACTTCAATCCTTTTTCCCATCCTGGCGTTCTGACCACTAAATCTATCATATGGTGGGCTAAAAAAGCACCCGCGAGGTTTGCTGGTGGATTCCCTTACTACAAAGTGCATAGGGATACCTGGCCTTGGCATGGATGCTGGAGAGATGGAGAGATGCTGGAGATTGTAGAAATGGGCTATCCAAGTGCTATCTTGGAAGGAAGACTGAGTAGCCTGGCCTGGAGCTGGAGCAGGGGTAACAGGCTTTCTTTGGGTTGAAGTATGGTGGAGGGGGAACAGTAGCCTCATGAAAGCTGAGTGCGTGTGCATTGGAAGTGGACAAAATTGAGTTCAAGTCCCAGCTTCAGCACTTCTTATCTTTAACCAGATCACTTCAGTTTCCTTAGTTTTTTTTTTTTATTTTAGTTTTAACTTTTTTCCAAGTTTATTGAAATATAACTGACATGTAACATCATGTAAGTTTAAGGTAAATAGCCACTGATTTCATGTGTGTATATATATATATATATATATATATATATATATACACATATGTGTGTATGTGTGTATATATATATATATAGCAAAATGATGACCACAATATCATAAGCTAACAACTCCACTGCATCCTATAATTGTCAATTCTTTTTTGTGGTGAGAACACATAAGACCTACTCTCTTAGCAATTTTCAAGCATTATTAATTGTAATCACCATGTTGAACATTATTAGATCCTCAGAACTTACTCGTCTTATAAATGGAAATTTCCTACTTTGTTTATGCAAGTTCTAGATTTTTAGATTATGTGTATAAGTGAGAGCATGTAGCATTTGTCATTCTCTATCTGACCCGTTTCACTTAGCGTAATATCATCAAGGTTCATCCAAGTTGTCACAAATATCAGGATTTCCTTCTGAATAATATTCCTCTGTGTGTGTGTACAACTTTTTATCCATTTATTCTTCAACAGACATTAAGCTTTTTTCCATATCTGCATATTTTATTGTGAATACTGCTGCAATGACCATGGGTGTGCAAATATCTCGTTAGGATACTGATGTTATTTTTTAGATATAGTTCCAGAAGTGGAATCTTACGGTAGTTCTATTCTTAATTTTTTGAGGAAATCCCAAACTTTTTTTTCCAAAGTGGTTGTACAAATTTACATTCCCACCAACAACAAATTTTCTCCACATCCTTACTAAGCCTTGCTATTTCTTGAGTTTTTGATGCCATTCTAACAGGTGTGAGGTGTTTGGATTCGCACTTGCCTACTGATCAGTGCTGGTGAGCATCTTTTCATGTACCTATTGGCCACCTGTGTCTTCTTTTGAAAAATGTCTCTTCAGGTCCTCTGTCCATTTTTAAAACCAAATTGTTTATTTACTTTTTCTTTGCTATTGAATGATACAAGTTCTTTTTATATTTTGAATACTAACCTCTTAATAAATATGTGATTTGTAAATATTTTTTTCTCATTCCATAGGTTACTTTTTCATCTTGCTGATTTTTTTTTTTTTTTTGCTCTGCAGAAGATTTCTAGTTTGATATAGTCCCACTTGATTTGATAATTTATTTGGTCTTGGTTAAATGGGAAGATTATGGGGTGTTGCCTGCTAGGCTGTTTCTCAAAGTACGATTCTGTAGGTAGATACTTGACTGCAGCCTGGCACTGGTAACAGCTGAGTCCATATGGTCAGACAAGACAAAGTTGCTTGGCCCACGTTCTTTGTGGTGGGATTGTTTTGTCACGAGCCTAGCCCTTGTGTCTGCCCTTAAAGGCACAGGGCTTTACACCAGATGCCTGACAGCTAGTAAATGTTCAAGAAAAGAAAAAACAATCCCAGGCAGTAAATCAAAGGGCAGTTTCTAATAAGAGAAACAACAGAACAAAGAATACAGGAAGCATTTGAAAGAGTCAGAATCATAGCATAAAATAATAGTGTGTCTGAACCTATAAATAATAACATGTGCTCTGGGGGAGAAATGTTTTTCCTTTTGGATAGGTTTATAAAACCAGATGAAGCAAGCAGGGTAGGTATCTGCATTTGGTGCCAGAAACACACATGAACTTCCATCTCTTGAAATTTCCCCTCACCAAAGTAGCACAGATGAACACAGTTGCCTGGCAATAATTCAGGGTGAGAAACAGTCTCAATGTAATAAAATTGATGCCTGATTGTCCAGGGGCTTAGTCTACAGAGTACAGGGTAGGAAGGGCCTGGTCTGATTCTGCAACGTCATTCTCAAACTGAGAGCATGTTAGTAAAGTTTGCCAAAGATATCCTAAATCATAATGGCCTGGGACCAGGATCAAAGCAAGAGGCATCAGGCAAGGAACTCATCAAAGCTGTGATGATGAGTTAAAAATAAGACACAGCTTGGAAAAAATGCAAACGAGCCTATCTGGAGAAACTGATCAGAAACAATCGGAGAATGCAGTGGGATCCCGGCAGAAAAAGCAGAAGTCCTGATGGAGATACAAAGAGGGTCATAAACTCCACAAGGGAAAACTGCAGAGGGTTGCAGGAGCCGAAAGAAATCAAAACGATGTGTGTTCCACTGCTCAAAGTCAAGTATGAATGTCCTGACCCCAAGAAGGCATGGGCTTCGCAGGTGGCATTAATGGTAAAGAAGCCCCCTGCCAATTCAGGAGATATAAGAGGTGTGGGTTCGATCCCTGGGTGGGCAAGATCCCCTGGAGGAGGGCATGGCAACCCACTCCAGTAATCTTGCCTGGAAAACCCCATAGACAGAGGAACCGGCAGGTTACAAAGAGTCACATGAGTCTTTGCGGCCACAGGGTCACAAAGACTTGGGACACAACTGAAGCAACTTAACACACACACAGCACACATTCGCAAGGAGGCCTTGCCCTGTCTCTCCAGAGAAATTCTAGAGTGTTAGTTGAGGACTTCGAAAGATCCTCAAACTCAGAAGCAAACCCCCACCAGCCCCAGTAACCTTAAACCTGTCTCCTCTACTCCTCATGGCTCACTCTGTAAAGCACATTTGAAAATAACAGCCATCCCCATAGTGGGAAGTTCTGGTGGGATTCGATGGATAATAATGGGAAGAAACTGAAAATTATAAAGGGTTTATCAAACATCCGCCATTATTATGGGTTCAAACCAACCAAATTGATGACAGTTGCATAGATTCATTGATTTTTCTGTTAAATGGAGATTGCTCAAAAAGTGCCGACCTCCTAGGTTTCTGAGAGCATTAAATGAGTGACTGCACATGAAATGTGTAGAAAAGTATCTGACAATAGAAAACCACATTGCAACAATACCTAACATGCAATGGATCACTCTTTCTTTGTAAACTAGTTTACCTCACTAGAACTTGTACTTCTTAAGGGATAAAGCCACTTTACCTGTGTTTTAGCTTCTAGCACAGAATAAGATATTTGGACATTGAAGTGTGCCTGATTATATGTTATAATATGACAGTTAATATTTATTTATAGGGGCTTCCCAGGCAGTTCAGACCATAAAGAATCCACCTTCAATGTAGGAGCCACAGGTTCAACCCCGGAGTCAGGAAGATCCCCTGGAGAAGGAAATGGCAACCCACTCCGGTATTCTTGCCTGGAGAATCCCATGGACAGAGGACCTTGGCGGGCTAAAGACCATGGGGTTGCAAAGAGTCAGACATGACTGAGCAACTAACACTTCCACTGGTATGCATCATCTCTTTAGTGAGGAATTATGTGAATTGTTTTGCCTTATTTAATTCTCACGAAAACAATTCAGATTAGCAGCTAACATCAGTGCTATTTTGCTGATGTGGAAAGAGATGCAGAGATTTGCTAAGCCGTATGATGAGAGAGGGGTAGAATTTAAGCCCAGGCCATCCTTTGGATAATACCACAGTCTGTGCTTCTCACAACTAAAATAACGGATGAATGAAAGCGTGATTGAATGAGTGAAAGCATGAGTGAATGAAATGCACAAAAATCATTCACTATCGGGAGCTGCGGCCTGCCTCCCAGGACTCCAAAATCTTACTTGGGAATAATACACACATTAAACAATTCTTAAACAATCCAAGAGCAGCCAGAGGTGACAGCCACATGTGAATAGCAGGCAACTTCGGTCACAGAAGAATCCAGAAAGCTGGCTGGGAAGGTGAGCTCTTTGGGCCCCTCTCTCAGTTCTCTAGGGGCCTCTTTTAAATTTCTGACAAAGCCACTTTCCTTCTCTCTCCTCCTTTAGAAATCAGCCACCTGGACACATTCCAGAAATGCCACTGAAACACCCTTAACAAATGGGTTATTTCATTAGAAGGATCTGAGTCAGATTTGCTTCCCTCTGAGCTGTTCAAACAGATGTTAAAAGTTTGGCAAATGTCACATTAGTACGGAAAGTTTTATGAGCATAATGGCAAGAGCCACTGGTGCAGTGCAGGACACGGCCCCTCTGCACCTTCCAAGTGTTAGAAATGTGTCAAGGAAGTAAAATCTTGACAGTGTCTGCACCAGGACAACCATGAGCAATGGTCATCTGACTCACCATGGCCCCAGTACCCACCTCCACTCAGTCTCTCATCTGGCACAAGACCACAATGCACGTGTGGTCATCTGGTCTGAGGGCAAAGAAGCCCAGGCTACGTGCTAATGTGCTAATGTAGAATCCACCTCTGATTTCTCTCTCCCAGGTCATCCCTGTAGCCTAGAATTGTGCTCCAGGCGAGTAACGTTCATGCCCATAATTGACCGTCTGTTTCAGATTATAAGTTTTTGGCTACTGCTGTTTCTGTTTGTTAAATGTTAACACCTCTGAAACTGCACCTCATTAAACTTTTAATATCCTGCCATAGCCTCTCCTTTGGAGCTGATCTTAAACTCTGGGAGGCTTAAAGAGATATATTTTTAATAGTCTTATCACCTTGGACATGACAAAGGAGTTTATGCATCTTATTTCCTCCACCAGTTAGTGCTGTTTATTTTTGGTCCTGCTCTTCCATGACACCATATGGTTTAAGACACTGTCTGGATGCCTTTTCAAATGGGGCAACCATGATTCCTTATCATGTTTCTGTGAGAAGTCACCGAGACCTTGGAGTGGGGGAGTGGGGAGTAGCCACTTTCTCCGTCCCTTTCCTATCTCCGTGGTTAGCAGGAGAGAAGTTAACAGAGATGGAGTCTCAAGAAGGCATCTTGGAAGCTGGATTGGGTGACTCATGTCCCTGCCCTGCACGAGACTCTACCCACGTGACTCTCACCTCCCCCATTAGTTCCTGCTGTGAATCTAAGATGATTTCAGGACCCAAGATAAAGACCAGAAATCAAGTCTAAGGACAACCCTGATGCTGGCTTCTGCAGGGTTTTCAGAGGCTCCCAAAGCGTTACTTACCTCAAACCCTGCACTTGCATCTTAGATCCTTCATCCAACACCTCACGGTAGACCAAGAGCTTCTCCATCCTCATGGGCTACAATCGTGAGAAGGGGTTGATACCTTGGCTTCTGGAAGAGCCTTGTGCTACTGGAAGCAGAGCCTTCCCACCCCAAGGTCTATCTCCAGTGGGTGCTCCTCCCGACCCCACCTCCTACCGCATGCCTGGAACCACCCACCCACACTCCCTCTCGCCTAGATCTCCATCTCTGCCCTCCTCACAGCCTTCCTATCCCCAAGATCCCCCCATCACCCAAGTCCTACTCCAGGCTCCAGCCTCCTGCCACGGCCATCCCCCTTCGCTGGCCTGAGCCTCCTGTCCCTGCTTCTTCCAGACACAGCCCTGCCCCCCTGGAGGAAGACCTTCCTCATCTCCAACTGGCTCTGCCTCCAGACCCCACCTCTGACCTCCTCCACTCAGGCATCCAACCATTTATCTGAACTCTCTGACAGCTTCCCCAGCTCCTTCTCGGATTTTTGAGGATACTTGAGCCCCTCAAGGGGCTCCATTTGTATGGTAAGGTGAAAGAAAATTATATTCACTATATTATTTCTATTTTGTCTATTTGTTCTTCATTATTATACTAATTCTATTTATATATTATTTGCTATTATATATGTTATTATACTGACACTGTTTCCACTGTTTCCCCATCTATTTTCCATGAAGTGATGGGACCAGATGCCATGATCTTCATTTTCTGAATGTTGAGCTTTAAGCCAACTTTTTCACTCTCCTCTTTCACTTTCGTCAAGAGGCTTTTTAGTTCCTCTTCATTTTCTGCCATAAGGGTGGTGTCATCTGCATATCTGAGGTTATTGATATTTCTCCCGGCAATCTTGATTCCAGCTTGTGCTTCTCCCAGCCCAGTGTTTCTCATGATATATTCTGCATAGAAGTTAAATAAGCAGGGTGACAATATACAGCCTTGACGTACTCCTGTTCCTATTTGGAACCAGTCTGTTTTTCCATGTTCAGTTCTAACTGTTGCTTTCTGACCTGCATATAGGTTTCTCAAGAGGCAGGTCAGGTGGTCTGGTATTCCCATCTCTTGAAGAATTTTCCACAGTTTATTGTGATTCACACAGTCAAAGGCTTTGGCATAGTCAATAAAGCAATAAAGTCAATAAAGCAAGGAGATCCAACCAGTCTATTCTGAAGGAGATCAGCCCTGGGATTTCTTTGGAGGGAATGTTGCTGAGGCTGAAGCTCCAGTACTTTGGCCACTTCATGTGAAGCATTGACTCATTGGAAAAGACTCTGATGCTGGGAGGGATTGGGGGCAGGAGGAGAAGGGGACGACAGAGGATGAGATGGCTGGATGGCATCACTGACTTGATGGACATGAGTTTGAGCAAACTCTGGGAGATGGTGAAGGACAGGGAAGCCTGGCGTGCTGCAGGCCATGAGGTTGCAGAGTCAGACACGACTGATTGATTGAACAACAAATATATACACGTACATATTACATATATAAATAAATTTTTGTATATATTTATTATTATATTATGAATGTATAAGTTATTTATATTTATATAAATAAATGTGTATGTGCATATATATATATATGAACTGGAACTGACATGCTACCGTCCATGGGGTTACGAAGAGTCAGACAAGACATGGTGACTGAACAGCAACAACATATCTGAATGAGGAGTGATGTTCACCATCCAGAACCCTCCCATGACTTTACAACCCTTCCAAAGTCCTGAGCTCTAACAGACTTGGAGACCCACCGAGGGCTGTGTGGTCAACCTGGAGAGCCTGACTCCTGACGGAAGAGACCAGAAGATGGGAAAGCAGAGGCACACAAACCTCAGAGGCCAGCTTTACCTCCTCTGAGCCTCACCCAGGCTTGGTATATCCTGTGAGCTCTAGAGTGTCCACTGAAGATCGGTGACAAGGGAAGGGAGGCTGGATCCCACGTCCAAAAGTCAAAGAGACACACAGACACAGAGGGGATGAGTGGTCAGGACTGAGGCTGAAGAAGAGTTATTCTGGGTGTTAGAGCCGGGTCCTTACCCTGAGCCGACTCCTGGGCAGGATGGGCCTGGAATGGGCAGCCAAGGCTCTGGTCTTGGAAAACCTTGGGCAGGAGTGAGAACAGAGATGCAAGGAATCGCTATTAGTTGACGAGAAAGCAGCTTGGTTTCCTAGGAGAGCAGGAACAGACTTCCTCAAACTGGATGGCTTAAAACAATAGCAATTGGTTTTCTCGTGGTTCTGGAGGCCGGAAGCCTGAAATCCAGATGCTGGCAGAATTGGGCTCTTTCTGGGGGCCTCCCAGGAGAATCTGTCCCACATCTTCCTCCCAGCGCCTGGTGGTTTGCTGTTAATCCCTGGTGCCCTTGTGGTGTAGACACATCGCTCCAGCTTCTGGCTACATCTCCACGGGGGGCTCCCTGGCTTTACTTCATCTTCCCTCTCTGCTTGGCTCTGTGTCCAAATTTCCTTCATTTTATAATAAGGACACCAGTCATTGGACTAGAGCCCAGAGCGACCTTATTCAGAATGAGGATGACCTTATGTTCATTTGATTATTCCTTAAAGATCTATTCCCCTGGGATTTCCCTGGTAGTCCAGTGGTTAAAAAATCCACCTTCCAGTGTGGGGGACAATGCTTCAATCCTTGATCAGGGAAATAAGATCCCACACACTGCAGGGCAACTGAGCCCTGGAGCCGCAACTACTGAGCCCGTGCACTCTAGAGTCTGTGTTCTTCAACAAGAGAAGCCTGTGCACTGCAAGGAAGACCAAGCACAGAAAAAAAAAGGATATACTCCCAAATAAGGTCACACTCTGAGTTTCCAAGTGGACATGAATTTTTGGAGGACACTCTTTCCTGATGGCTCAGAAGGTAAAGAATCTGCCTGCAAAGCAGGAGACCTGGGTTCGATTTTTGAGTCCAGACGATCTCCTGGAGAAGAAATGAGAACCCATTCTGCTATTCTTGCCTGGAGAATCCCATGGACAGAGGAGCCTGGTGGGCTACAGCCCAAGGGGTGGCAAAGAGTTGGACAAGGCTGAGTGAGTAACACCTTCACTTTCTTCAGCCCAATACAGAAGGGCAGGGCCAAGTTGGAGCCAAGTCTTAAGAACATCTTGGATTTCTAGAGAAAAGTGGATGCCAGGGCATAGCATCAAATCTCAGAGCAGCTCCAGAGAGCAGATGAGCGTAGGTCAGCTCGGGCCCCAGGACAGAAATACAGGCCAGGCTGGACAGATGGGACCAGTTGCAATCTAAAATTACAAATTCCTCAATAAGTTATACAGATCATGTTCATTTCTCTCCACCAGCAGTGGAGTCGGAAGCAACATCTCATATCCTGAGTGAGTCTTTGCCAACGTGATGGCTTTAATGAGCCTGGAGTCAGGGCTACTTTAATGAGAACGTGAAGCTCTACACTTTTCAGTGTCTCAGGGCCCTCATCCCTCAGCCAAAAACAAACAGGCACAGACAACTGACTCAACAGAGCATCGGGAAGACTCCCCCGAAGCTCACTGCCCCCCGAGGCCGTGAATCCAGGTCCACAGTCCAGCCCCAGAGGCAGGGAGTCAAGGTTCTGTTGCTTCTTGGCTAGTGTGCAAAAAAACGAAACCAAGCAAAATCTGTTAACTGGGAAATGAGAATAAGATGTTCTCAGACATAATTCTGGCACTAAAAAAAAAAGCCTCAAGAATGGCCACCATGATACCAAGCTACGTTAAAGTGGATTTTAGGAACTTCTGTTAATTTCCCTGTGACACATGAAAGGAGCTAATTCCTGGATTTCTCCAACAAATCCTACCTGGTGGGAGAAGGGGAGGAGGCTCTCAGAAAAGCACATGTCCGTGTTCACTCGCTAAGTCATGTACGACTCTTTTGCGAACCCCATGGATGGCAGCCCACCAGGCTCCTCTGTCCATGGAATTTCCCAGGAAAGAATATTGGAGTGGGTTGCTATTTCCTTCTCCAGGAGAACTTCCCAACACAGGGATCGAACCTGAATCTCCTGCATCTCCTGCATTGGCAGGCCAATCTTTTTTTAGCAGGGGCTCAGTGGTCCCTGCTGAGGGAACCCCAAAAAAGGAAGGTTGATCAAATCTGTGTTCTGGGGGGTCCTCAGAGCTCATCTCCTGGATGTTAAAAGCACGATCGTGACATCACATGGTGGCCCTCCTCATCCCCTCCGCAGGGCGCCCTGAGATGCCCCTCGCCTGGCTGTCACATAAGGGACTGCGGTTTATTCCTCCTGTCCCACCTGAAGTCACCGGCATAGATGCTCGAGTCAAAAGATGAGTGGTCTAACATTTAGCAGCTGTGTGACCTTGGCCTCCTTCTTGGACACTCTGGCCACAGTTTCTTCATGTGCAAAACGGAAGCTTAGTAATAGCATGTGCCCAAACTCTCACAACATATGTGAACAGGAGAAAAATAATATAATTCCCATTTTTCAAATGAGAAAAAATTTTAACTCAGAGAAGTTGAAATGCTGGGCCACTATTCTGAGAACTAGGTCTTCTCACAGGGTCTTTTTGCTCATCTGGTGACCAGTACAACCTTGTGGCTGTGAAAGTCTTTTCTGGAAACATTTTAAATGCATCCTAACAGCACTGGTGGTGCTGCCTTTGGGGGCTTAGTTGTAGCTGATCATCACTCTGTGGGGCTTCCCAGGTGGCGCTAGTGGTAAAGAATCCCTCTGCCAGTGCAGGAGATGAAAGAGACGCAGGTTCGATCCCTGGGTCAGGAAGATCCCCTGAAGGAGAAAAGGGCAACCCACCCCAGTATTCTTGCCTGGACAAACCCATGGACAGAGGAGCCTGGTGGCCTGCAGTCCACGTGGTCACAAAGAGTCAGACACAACTGAGCACGCATACACACACACACACACATTACTGTGTGAGTGGAAGGGAGTGTCTACTGTCAACACACACAATTCTGCAAACTCTTTACAGCAGAATTTCCTGGTAGAGATTCTGTGACACCTTCCTGACAGTTTTAAAACAGAGCCAGAGAGTTTAAGAGCCCGATCTATAGTCACACAGCCTAAAGATGGTTTCACTGAGTCTTCAACCTCTGAAGACCGACTCCAGGACCAGGGCTTTGACAGGCACCCATCTGGGGTGTACCTGCAGTGTGGGATCAGGGCCCGTTCCCAGCTCTTATTTCCACAGTCTGGAGCCTCCTTCCTAAAGACACATGAATAAATGCATGATGAGTAGAAGAATGAATGAATGAAATTGTCATAGTGCATCTTCCCGTATCATCTTAGGTCCTCTTCATCAGGACGGGGCCCTGCACTGGCAAACACGGACAATAAATTCTTTCAGAACAAAAGTTTCATGAAAGATATTTCTGTCTACCCAGGACACAGCATGGTCAGAGACAGTTTGCAAGATGTCCAGAAGATGTTTGTTGAGGGCCTGAATGATCACATTGTGTGTGCCAGTTTGTATTGGGGACTATATTAATTTTCTGGGGCTGCCGTAACAAAATACCACAGATGGGAAGAAATGCATTTCTCACAGTCATGGAGGGCAGAAGTCCAAGGTCAAGGTCTCATGACTGGTTTCTCCTGAAGCCTCTCTCCTTGGCTTGGAGAGGCCCTATCTTGCTGCTCCTTCGCATTGTTGTCCCTTTATGCGTCTGTACTCTGGTATCACTCTGCGCGTCCTAATCTCTTCATAAGAACACCAGTCATATTGGATTAAGGTCCATTCATACAACCTTAAGTATCTCACTCTAGGCTCTGACTCCAAATATAGTCACATTGTGATATATGAGGTGTTAGGGATTTTAGATATGAATTTTGGGGGAAAAAGATAAGTCCATAACAGTAAGATTAAAACTATTTTTGGTTATTCTTATCGGTTAAGTGTATGCATTCTGGAACTGTATTGTCTGGGCTTAAATCCTGGCTTTGACATTTATCAACTGCAGAGCCTTGGAGAAGTTACTTACTCGCTCAGTATTTCTGTTTCCCAGTCTGTAAAATGGGTATAATAACGTTGACCTCCTAGCCTGGTTGTGAGTATAGAATTAAGAAATATAGCTTGTTTTGGAGCTGAGGCTGGTGCATTGCAGTCACTCAGATAATAGATGCATGATTACATGTATTTTTACCAGATGACTCTGCAATAAACATGCATGGCCATAATGAATGGACTATGTTAGTAGCTCAGTAGTGTCCAACTCTTTGTGACCCCATGAGCTGTAGCCCATGAGGGTCCTCTGTCTTTGGGATTCTCAGGCAAGAATATTGGAGTGGGTAGCCATGTCCTCCTCCAGGGGATCCTCCTGACCCAGGGATTGAACCCAGGTCTCCTGCATAGCAGGCAGATTCTTTACCATCTGAGCCACCAGGGAAGCCCTGGTGGGAATTAATGGAAAATACTGGCAAATTGCTGCACACATACAAGATATTACTGTGTTTGGGAGATGTCATGACAAATTCATCATTGCTACAACAATATAGCATAAAATCTCAGAGACCCTTTTGGGATTTCTTTTGGTTTTTTGGATTTCTTATCAGATCAGATCAGATCAGATCAATCGCTCAGTCACGTCTGACTCTTTTCAACCCCATGAATTGCAGCATGCCAGGCCTCCCTGTCCATCACCAACTCCCGGAGTTCACTCAGACTCACGTCCATCGAGTCAGTGATGCCATCCAGCCATCTCATCCTCTGTCGTCCCCTTCTTCTCTTGCCCCCAATCCCTCCCAGCATCAGAGTCTTTTCCAATGAGTCAACTCTTCACATGAGGTGGCCAAAGTACTGGAGTTTCAGCTTTAGCATCATTCCTTCCAAAGAAATCCCAGGGCTGATCTCCTTTAGAATGGACTGGTTGGATCTCCTTGCAGTCCAAGGGACTCTCAAGAGTCTTCTCCAACACCACAGTTCAAAAGTATCAATTCTTCGGCGCTCAGCCTTCTTCACAGTCCAACTCTCACATCCATACATGACCACTGGAAAAACCATAGCCTTGACTAGATGAACCTTTGTTGGCAAAGTAATGTCTCTGCTTTTGAATATGCTATCTAGGTTGGTCATAACTTTCTTTCCAAGGAGTAAGCGTCTTTTAATTTCATGGCTGCAGTTGAAGGATTTCTTATAAAAGATAATATTTCCTAGATTTCAGAAACCTTGGAGAACCTAGAACTATCTCTGCACAGGGATTTCCCAAGATTTTCTCATCAGGGACATACACAGTGGCCTTGTGTTTCTTCACTGGAATCTGAGCAAATTTGCTGCCTAAGGAAGCTTTAGGTAAAAGATAATTAATGCCCTGGTGGTTCTGAAGTCCAAAGTACTTTACCAACTCCCCAAGCAAAGCTGCAAACAACATTTCCAGTTGTCTCTGGTAATGGACCTTATCTTTCAACCAAATCCCTAGAATCTAAGAGGGGGAAAATAAAACAAGATTGATCAAAGCTGTGCAGCCTCTACATTCTTTTAGAGCTGGGAAACCTTCCATCTTCATAAGGCAAGTATGTCCTTGAATTAGAGTGAGGCCAGGTAATCCTCATTCACTGGGGGTGAACGCTGAGGTCCAGGGAGACTGGAGTACAGATGACTCAAGGTCAAGCTGCTGGTAAGGGCAGAGCTAGGACATGAACATGTGTCTTTGAACTTCAAACTCACAAACTTCAAACTCTTCTACATTCAGAGAGATAGTCATGTTGGTCTTGGGATGCTCGGTTAATAAATATTGTGTCAGGCATAGTTCTAGGTTCCTAAGGTTCAGTAAACAAAATACTTTTCTGCACCCATGAAGGAGACTTTGGTTGACTAAGACCCTATTGGTTTGACTATGATTTGTAGGGTTAAACAATCAAGGAAGGGAAATGGGGAAGGAAGGAATGCTTTTTCTCAGCTTTACTCATATTGCTCTATCAAATCCTGCAGATATCATGCCTTCTCAATAGGAACAATGAAAAGAAAAATTTAGCCTCAGTTGAAAAGTAGTCGGTTCAAGAAGCTCCCATTTCAGACAAGGAGTTTGCAGGCTACTTCCTCTGTTTTGTTTGCCAAACTGCTTAGAGTCCCAATACCCCTCTATAAATCAAGGTAGATCTTACAGTGAAAGTGTTAGTCATTCAGCCATTTCCAATTCTTTGTGACCACATGGACTGTAGCACACCAGGCTCCACTACCCATGGAATTATTCAGGCAAGAATACTGGAGTGCGTTGCCATGTCCTTCTCCAGGGGATCTTCCTGACCCAGGGATCAAATTTCTGTCTCTTGTATCTCCTGTAGAGTAGGCAGATTCTTTATCACCTGAGCTACCAGGGCTTACTAAGCTACGATAATAAGTTAACTTCAGCATCTCAGTGATTGAACCCAAACTCTAATGCCTGTTGGGAGACCCTCCAGGGACGTTGTCCTCCACGCAGTGACTCAGGGATCCAGGCTGCTTTGATTTTATCATGTGGTCCCCATGGTTGGAGTCACAGGGGTAAAAGACCTGAGATTTACACAATAGCTTTTACGTGCTTGAGCCTGAAACTGACACAGCACTTCTGCTCACAGCCTATAGGTTAGAAGTATTCCTAGAATAGTTCTAACAAGCCCTCCCTCTAGCAAGTGGTCAGTGCCGGGGAACAGCTGGTTATTCAGTGATCAGTAAATATCTCTGCCATTGCCTGAAGGTGCTTTGCCTCCATATTGTCTCTATTCCAGTCCACTCTTTCTGGCATATCTCCACATTCTCTGGACAACTTCTAGTCATCCTGTAAGACCAAGTCCAGGCAAGAACACTTGAAAGGAGTACTTCACGAATTTTTAGATTTGTTTGAAAACTCTCATGTTTCCATAAGCTTCTGTGTTTGTGTCTATCAACCCCATTACATGACTTTGTAATGTTCTTTTCCCTATTAAATTGTAGTTTTACTTATCTTCCCTGTTAACTTGTAATTGTTAATGCTGATGTAAACTAGTATCTGGTAGGTAGTAGTTTTATTAAATGCTTGTTGACTGAATAAAGGTTTGGTAAATAAATGCTATTGATTGCCTAGAATTCCCTGTTTAAGGACAAGTCCCCAAATTAAGGTTTCAGCTGGGAAACAGTCTTCCTACAGGTAGTTTCACATCTTACTCATATTTCTCAGTTGGAAGTCATCCCTACAGAAAATGTAGGATGACACGGCTTCTTGTCATGCTGCTTAGACTCTACAGAATCCAGTGACAACTTACTTTTCTAAAGCTACTTGTGCACACACAAAACAAACACATACATGCTCACACACAAGAGTCAGCACACAGGCATACACGTACAGTTGCTCACATGGTCACACACACACACATGTACAGAACATTCAAGCCAAATAGGTACCGTTCCCATCTCCAGAATGGCCCAAGAGAGCGCCACCACCAGGCCTCACCCACTGTATCAGCAGGAATGCCATTTTAGCAGCCCTTTTTAAATGTCAATGCTTTGAACTCAGAGTTTATTTCTGATTCATCATTCAGTGCCGTTCCTCTTGGTGGACAGAAGTAGTCCGATGTGAGGCAAAGAACACAGATTGGAATCAAATCAACTTTGATGTATGTATGTCTTAATTCCACATCTCAGTCACTGTGGCACCTAGGGCAAGTCACTGCATCCACCTGGTCTCAATGCCCTCATCTGTAAAGGGAGCTGATATGGCCTGACTTGTGAGGTTGTTATTTGCCAAGTTCCTGACATTTAGTGGACACTCCATATCAGATGAAGGTGTTCACAATACATTTGCCAACAGATGTGTGTTTCACAGTGGTAGGGTGGATGAGTCAGTGGTGGCTAACAGGCACCAAAGGCACTGAGGCAGGATGAGGAGGCAGCTTTGAGGTCTATTAACTAAAGGCTATTTATATTTCTTGAACAGTTTCTCTTAGGGCCAGCTTTCCTGCCAGCTTGAATGGGGAGTCAGTGAGGCAGCGCCAAACCTGAGTTTCTTCTGTTTTGCAATGAATTAAAAAAAAATCTCTACAACACTGCCCTCCTGACACTAACAAGCTGTATGTAGGTGGTACCGTGAGTCAGGTTGCTTGCGGCTGGTAACGCAAATAGGGCTGATGTCCACAGACTTGAAACTTACTTCAGCAGTACGTTTGGAGGAGGGAGGTTGTCAACAACAGCCAGAATAAAAACAACAAATGAGGCTAAAGAAATAAGCCAGGAACAAATTCACTTAGTTCTGGCTTCTAGGTCTCTCGGGCTCCATGGGTGGCTCTAGTGGTAAAGAATCTGCCTGCCAATGAAGGAGCCAAAGGAGACTCAGATTTGATCCCTGGGTAGGGAAGCTCCTCTGGAGGAGGAAATAGCAACCCGCTCCAGTATCCTTGCCTGGAGAATCCCATGGACAGAGGAGCCTGGCAGGCTAGAGTCCACAAGGTCACAGAGAGTCGGACATGACCGAAGCAACTGAGCATGTAGATCTCTCAGAAAGCGCCAATGTAAAGGATCAGCAAAGGGTAAAGAAAGAGAGTAAATTCTGCAATCCCGATGATGCTAGTTTCAGCTTGGGCTAAATGTGTAACCTTGGGGAAAATGTCAGAAGAACCCAAATTTCCTATTTCTTCATGTGGCCCGTGGAGAGGTGAGCTCCCCTCGCCCTGGGTGGTCGTGCTAGCAGTGTTTAGCCGGAGCCTACACACAGGAGCCTCTCAGGCTGCCCGAGTGGGCTGAGCCAGGGAACGTTCACTTACAGGAAGGTGGGCGTGGCATCAGAAATGCTTGGGGAGCTTTTTCTAACCAAAGGGTTCCACCTCACCTCACTGCGCTTGGGGCCCCTCCTGCTGTTTTTCTGGGTACCTTGGATGTAGTAATGTTTTTCACCAGGAGTGGGGTGGCTGTAAAACAGATTGTTTATACTGGGACACCTTGCATAATGAAAGGGGCTGGGAATTGGGGGAGCTACTAGTGATTTCACTGCGACAAAAAGCAGATGGCATGTCAGGTCACCCTCAACAAAGAGACTGAAATGATCGCTGCCATCTCCACCAGACCCTGCCACCCTTCCTCTCCAGCCCTGAGGAGTCCCCTCTCTCGTTGCTGACTCACTCCCCTTCATCCCCTGTCTGTGTCAGGTCCCCCAGCCCCTTGGGATCACTCTCCTCAGAGTCCTTTCCCACTTGGTCATGTTGCTTTGCTCATCTCCCTGCCCCGCCCACCAGACTGCAAGCTGTATGAGGTCAGAGACCACATCTGGGTTCCTGGAACCTCTGACTCAGCACAGGTGTGGAGCCTGTGCGCACTGATGCCTCAATGATGCAGAGATGATGGGAACTATTTCCAAATCTCGACTTCCCATCAACACGCTGCTCTACCTTTACCATACATGTATTGCAGAGGACTGAAGGCAAATTGAATAATTCTCACTATTTTCAAATAGAGTTCCAATTGAGCACCAGCAGATATGTATAGTACCTGTACATTACAGCAGACGTGTACAGGGCTGTACATGTACAGTACGGCAGGAGTGCTCAGTACTTGGGACTCTGGGACCAGCATGAGTCCAGTGTTCTCCATGGGAGACACCAGCAGGATTTGCATGAAGCAGGTGGAGGTTTGGAATGGAACAGCGAGGGTGATACCTGAACAGATGCGGGGTTTCATTTCGAAGGTAGAAGAAGCAGGATGCTTTGGTGCATTGGATGAGGGAGTTTACAGGAGGGAAGAAGCAAGCTTGACTTCTAGGTTTGGGGACTGATCAGACGGATATAAGGTGGTAACACTGGTGAAATGGGAAGGAATTGAGATGGGACAAGAGATTGTAGGGAGAAAGTGGGGAGAGAAATGTGGCCAGAGTTTCGACTACGCTTTGCACATTAGGTTTGAGAAATTTGTATACAGGTCAGGAAGCAACAGTTAGAACTGGACATGGAACAACAGACTGGTTCCAAATAGGAAAAGGAGTACGTCAAGGCTGTATATTGTCACCCTGTTTATTTAACTTACATGCAGAGTACCTCATGAGAAACGCTGGACTGGAAGAAACACAAGCTGGAATCAAGATTGCCAGGAGAAATATCAATAACCTCAGATATTCAGATGATACCACCCTTATGGCAGAAAGTGAAGAGGAACTAAAAAGCCTCTTGATGAAAGTGAAAGTGAACAGTGAAAAAGTGGGCTTAAAGCTCAACATTCAGAAAACGAAGATCATGGCATCCGGTCCCATCACTTCATGGGAAATAGATGGGGAAACAATGGAAACAGTGTCAAACTTTATTTTTCTGGGCTCCAAAATCAATGCAGATGATGACTGCAGCCATGAAATTAAAAGACGCTTACTCCTTGGAAGGAAAGTTATGACCAACCTAGATAGCATATTCAAAAGCAGAGACATTACTTTGCCAACAAAGGTCCATCTAGTCAAGGCTATGGTTTTTCCTGTGGTCATGTATGGATATGAGAGTTGGACTGTGAAGAAGGCTGAGCGCTGAAG
This sequence comes from Bos indicus, assembly GCF_029378745.1. NCBI lineage: Eukaryota > Metazoa > Chordata > Mammalia > Artiodactyla > Bovidae > Bos > Bos indicus. Next base: position 62,589,580 of record NC_091780.1, on the reverse strand, counting down.
AATTGATGCTTTTGAACTGTGGTGTTGGAGAAGACTCTTGAGAGTCCCTTGGACTGCAAGGAGATCCAACCAGTCCATTCTGAAGGAGATCAGCCCTGGGATTTCTTTGGAAGGAATGATGCCAAAGCTGAAACTCCAGTATTTAGGCCACCTCATGGGAAGAGTTGACTCATTGGGAAAGACTGTGATGCTGGGAGGGATTGGGGGCAGGAGGAGAAGGGGACGACAGAGGATGAGATGGCTGGATGGCATCACTGACTCGATGGACGTGAGTCTGAGTGAACTCCGGGAGCTGGTGATGGACAGAGAAGCCTAGCATGCTGCAGTTCATGGGGTCTCAAAGAGTCGGACACGACTGAGCGACTGATCTGATCTGATCTGATCTGATCAGCCAACCCAATAGAGATGTGCAGGAAGCATGTTGGACTTGTCTGGAGTTCGAAGAATAGGTCCTACTGTGTGTCAGACCTTATCAATATTCCTGTAATGCCTTCTGCTACAGTTATAGCCACAACTGGCTCATTTAAATTCTCCAGCGTTCCAGGTTATCATCTTTTTCCAGGACTTCACGTGGCCCTTGCTTTCCAATGGCCTTTAAATCTGAAGATGGTGCCACTTCCTTCAGGCAGCCCTCCCTGATGCCCTAGACTTAGTCATGAGCCTTTAATAGGTGACCACACAATACCCACACAGTTGGGCTTCATGCCACTCATTGTACTCCGTTGTAATTGTCTCATTGTCTTGTCTTTTTCAGTCAATACCAAGTCTCCTGAGAGGCTCTTCCTCACCTTGTATCTCACGGGGAAACGCAGGACATGGCACCGTGGAGACCAGAGGACACTGTCTGCCAACCAACCAGCAGAGGCACCATCACAGCCAAGTGGAATCACTCTAAGTGAAATAGCGTATGTTAAGAACTGCCCTTTGTCATGAGAAACAGACCCGGGCTGACCAAATTTCCAATACATATGGATTACGACTTCTCCAGTCAAAGTAATTAAGAGACCATGATAAATTAGAGCTTGATAAAAGGCTCCAGTCCATGATTGATGGCTCTTCCAGAATTCTTTCAAGTTCTCCCAAATGTACAGGGACTGGCCTGTCTCCTGGAGCTGAACATCTGAATTCAGTTAGCACGTCCCTGCCTGGTAGGGAGGCCCCCCATCTGCCAGGAACCATCCGCGTCAGGCAGGGCACGTTAGTGGTCCTGGGAAACCAGGGCTGGCCCTGGAACAGGCGTGTTCTTACACATACAACCCACTTGCCCCCTGTGCCTGGAGTTCTTGGCCTGCTGAGCTCAGCCCATGAAATTCAGACCTTTGCCATCGTGTGTTTGAGGAGCTTCTGAGGTCAGCAGGCATTCTCTCCTAAAAGGAACACAACTTCCTGCGCATGAGCGTGTGTGCATGTATTTTGAGATGGCTAATCCATAAAATGGGGTTGAGAAGTTCTGTTTCCTGGTGGCACAAGAATCTGCAATGGATGTCAAGGACCACAGCCTATGAGACCTCTGTGCTCAACAAATAGTATCTACAATAAGCTTAATAAGTGTGAAAGTGAAAGTCACTCAGTCATGTCCGAGTCTTTTCAACCCCATGGACTGTTCATGGAATTCTCTAGGCCAGAATACTAGAGTGGGTAACCCATCCCTTCTCCAGGGGATCTTCCCGACCCAGGAATCAAACCAGGGTCTCCAGCATTGCAGGCCAATTCTTAACCAACTGAGCTATCAGGGAAGCCCTAAGCTTAATAAAGTATCCTTAATAAATTCTATCAATAGTTATTGAATATCTGCATGTACCAGGAGCTACACAGGTTTCTGGGCAAAGAGAGGTTAACAGGCTCACTATACCCCATGCTTCAGTGCAGCTGGTATTCCAGGGAGGGGTGAGGGAATAGGCAGTAATAAGTAAAACTAAACTGGTTCTTTAGAATGGTGAGTGCTGTGGAGCATCAGGAACCAAGGTTGAGTAGCGGAGAGTGACAAGTAATGGAATCACAGGTGTAGGAGTTTGTCCCTTGAAGGCAGCTGGGGAACGTTCGAGCAGAAACCAAAGGACATAAGATGGGGCCAACTAATTGCTGACATCAGAGGGGGATGATGCCACTGGGAGAGGGAAGGTCTGGTAAGGCAGTGACAGTAGTGATGATGAGGGGGAGGAGGGAGGCAGAGTGTTTACGAGCACAGATACAAATTCACACATCCATCCACCATTTCTACACTCTGTCCTTGAACAAGCACACACCAAGCCTATACCCCTCTGTGGCAGGCTTTCCAAATCATAGCCACTTCACTTCCTTTTATAACCTGAATACTTGTGTGTGTGTGTGTGTTTTAACCATGCCATGTGGGATCTTAGTTTCTCAACCAGGGATTGAACTCATGCCCCCCTGCAGTGGAAGCACAGAATCTTAACCACTGGACCACCAGGGAAGCCTCTGAGACCTAGTTCTTGCTCTCAAGAACTTTGTAATCTTATGGAGGAGCCTCATCCATTCAAATATTCCCCTAATTTGCACTGGGCTGCTTTTCTGTGGCTATTGGGCTATTTTTCAGTCTTCTTGCAGTTCCTTTACCTTCACCTGCTACCGTCTTGCACGCGAGTGTTCCTATAACTTCAAGTAAAACCTTAAATGGCAAAACTGGAAAGCCTCCCCAGCTGAACATCAAGTCCTCTCTGGGCCCTCTGACCAAGTTCTTATGCTGCTGCTGCTGCTAAGTCGCTTCAGTCATGTCCGACTCTGTGCGACCCCATAGATGGCAGCCCACCAGGCTTCCCCGTTCCTGGGATTCTCCAGGCAAGAACACTGGCGTGGGTTGCCATTTCCTTCTCCAATGCATGAAAGTGAAAAGTGAGAGTGAAGTCGCTCAGTCGTGTCCGACTCTAGCGACCCCGTGTCTAGCCTCTAAGTAAACCTCTCCCCAACCACTGACTTTCCAGATTAAAATTAGGTTAAAGTGTGTGTATTTAGCTCCATGTGAATCACCTACATGGACCTCAACTTTCTCTGTTTCCTTGCCCAGCATTTAAGGGCTTGGTGTGACCAGAGTCAGGCTTAGGTAATGAAAAGCATTTAGGTGGTGATCTCATCGTATCTGTCCAGCTTAATGGGTATCAGCCCCTTTTCACATCTGCTCCAGAAAATAATTTTTCTGGGTCTTTCCAGGGCTTACCTGGTGGCTCAGATAGTAGAGCATCTGCCTGCAATGTGGGAGATTCGAGTTCGATTCCTGGGTTGGGGAGACCCCCTGGAGAAGGAAATGGCAACCCACTCCAGTACCCTTACCTGGAAAATCCCATGGTCAGCGGAGCCTGGTAGGCTACAGTTCATGGGTCACAAAGAGTCAGACATAACTGAGAAACTTCACTTTCCAGAGCTTAGAAACTCTTATCAAAGCTTATTTGTTGAGGTCTGTGAATGCCTCCTGGTTGATAGGGAAGAAGGAATCACATGTCACATTTGTTCCTTTGTTTACAAAGTGCTCTCATGTACAGAGTACAAAGCTTTCCTGAGACTCTCACTGTCTCCTTGGAGTTAGGCTCAATGACCTCATTTTATAGGGGAGGCACAGAATTTCCAGGAGGTTGGGGCTGCAACTGGGAGGGTTGGAGATCTAAAACCCTTGAGGTACCTGCATGCTTCTTTGATTGTTGATCTGCCACAGGATTTCTTCCAAATAGTTTCTTTAAAAGCCCATTTTACAGACATGTATCAGCCACCCAAAGTTTCAGCACGGTAGAGTCAAGACTTAAGCAAGGTCTTCCAGCTCTCGGTCCAAGGCACTTTCTGCTACACGATGCTGTGTTCATCTTTCTGAAAATAAGCCAAATGCACATAGCATGTGTGGTGGTGGCTGGGAGGCCAGAGGGAGCAGGTAGATGGATGTCCCAGACTCAGCCTCTCCACACTCTCTCATGGAGGTTCCTGATCATGTTGTATTGAAGAAGGATGAGCACTTGGGCTATTTTAGAACCATGGGTCAAATTCAGAGCAAAAGTACAAGTATTTCAGGAAGATTTCAGTAGAATGCTCATTTGCCCTAAATGGTGGCACTGGTGGTAAAGAAGCTACCTGCCATGCAGGAGACGCAAGAGATGCAGGTTCAATCCCTGGGTTAGAAAGATGCCCTGGAATAGGAAATGGCACTCTACTTTGGTATTCTTGGCTGAAGAATCCTATGGACAGGGGAGCCTGGCAGGCTACAGTCCATGGGGTTCGCAAAGAGTCAGACACAACCGAGTGACTGAACACGAGAAAAATCATAGATCAAATATTCTCAAACATGTACAAGCATGCCTGCTAAGTTGCTTCAGTTGTGTCTGACTCTTTTCGACCCTATGGACTGTATCCTGTCAGACTTCTCTGTTCATGGGACTCTCCAGCCAAGAATACTGAAGTGAGGTGCCATTTCCTATTCCAGGGGGATCTTCCTGACCCAATGATCGAACCTGCATCTCCTGCATTGACAAGCAGATTCTTTAATACTGCCACCTGGGAAGCATGATATTTCAATAAGAAAAATTTGAAAAGTAAAAAAGACATTCCAGGCCTTCATAAGAGCCTCCCTGTGTTCCCTCTTACCTATGCCAAGGAAAGGCCTTTTGTCTGGAAGGATTTCTCTGCTGAACACAGCAAACCATTGGATCAAATAAATAAGAAAGTAGAAGACTGAGCACTGCTGTCTCCAGTCCTCCTGCCCGCACTGTGCCCTCAGTGACTTTTCTAGGTCACTTACACAGGACCAGGCACATTGCTGCAAGCCAATGACATGAGTTATTAGCATGTTTATCCTTATCAAGACCCCAGGAGAACAACTTCTATTCTTGTCTCCAATTATGTCTGTGAAAACAGAAGCCCAGGTAAATCCACTTGCCCAGGATGCCAGGAAGTGCATGGTCCAATTTGAACCCAGTCAATATGGTGACAGATTTAATTTTCTTAGACTCCAAACTCCCTGCAGATGGTGACTAGCCACGAAGTTAAAAGATACTTGCTCCTTGGAAGGAAAGCTATGAGAAACATAGTGTGTTTAAAAGCAGAGACAACAAAGTCCGTGTAGTCCAAGCTATGGTTTTTCCAGTAGTCACATGCAGATTGTTGGACCATAGAGAAGGCTGAGCTCTGAAGAACTGATGTCTTCAAATTGTGGTGCTGGAGAAGATTCTTGAGAATCCCTTGGGCAAAGAGGAGATCAAACCAGTCCATCCTAAATGAAATCAACCCTGAATATTCATTGGAAGGACTGGCGTTGAAGCTGACGCTCCAATACTTTGGCCACCTGATGCGAAGAGCTGACTCATTAGAAAAGACCCTGCTGCTGGGAAAGACTGAAGGCAGGAGGAGAAGGGGAGGACAGAGGATGAGATGGTTGGATGGCATCACTGACTCGATGGACGTGAATCTGAGCAAACTCCAGGAGATAGTGCGGGACAGAGGAGCCTGGCATGCTGAATTCCATGGAGTTCAAACTCAGAAACAACTTCACAACTGAACAACAACAGCAAAGAATGATTCTAGAACTCACACTCTTTCCTCCAAGAGACAAACTTTCAGAATCCTCTGAAGTCCCAGTGACTTTGGACACTAGCACCTGGTTCTCTCCATAGGCAGGATTCTGGAAACCCCCAGAAACATCCCTTACCCTCTTCAGGGCTCAGCTCAGTAAATGTCCTGCCCATCATGCTGACCCTCCTGCCCTACTGTAGGGCTACTCTGCTGGACTGCCCTGCTCCAGTGTGCTCGCTGAAGACAAGGAAAGATCCATCAGGCCAGGCAGGCCTGGACTCCAACCCAGGCCTTTATGAAGATGAGAGGCTTATGCTGAGAAATGGACCCTCCCTCAGGGAAGAAGCACCAGGCATCCACTGTCCATCAGAGCCCTTTAGGAGCTCATGGGCCCTGAATTTTATCTTTGGGGGTCTAGGATTAAGAGTATAAGCCAGAGCACATTAATATGCCACCAGGTCACTTCCGGGCCCTCCGCGTGACACCTCCATCCCCTCTCCTTAGTTTTGGGTAACTTCTTTCCCCCTTCTGACTTGGGCAGGCCACCCAGTGGAAGCAACACACCCTCTTTGAGATTAATCTCAGCAACAAAGGGCCAAGACAGAAAAAGAACCATTTAAACTTGTCTAGGACCCCATAGGGAACAGCTCTCAGCCTCTCAAAATTTGGATGCAAGCTTCTATCATTTCCGTCGGCTCATGTTGGAACACAGAAAGGTAGACATGATTGAAATTTGCATTTAAATGGAAATGGTTCAAGGTAAAGACCCAATGTTTAAAGAAATGAGAGTATCCATTTTTCTAAGAGGGAGGCCGCGTGTGATTGTGTACCATTAAGGTGTCACCGAGCCGAAATATGTTTAGAAATATTAGACACGGCTGCAGCATGTGGAGTGGAGACTGGCATTTGGAAATGACTCCACTCTATGAATGGATGTAAACGAACCATGCATCAAGCACAACTGCTTATAATGTCGCCTGCCACCGTTACCTAATTCCAGCCCTGTTCACTAAATAGTAGACGTTCTATTAGACAGCCTTCTGCTACTTATCAATTGTAATAAACACCAGAACTGGCTCGGCAACATACAGCTTGGTGACCGAGATCATCTTCCACTTGTTGTTCTTGTTCAGTCGCTCAGTCATGTCTGACTCTTTACAACCCCATGGATGGCAGCATACCAGGCTTCCCTGTCCTTCACCACCTCCTAGAGTTTGCTCAAACTCATGTCCATGAGTCAGTGATGCCATCCAACCATCTCATCCTCTGTCATCCCCTTCTCCTCCTGACTTCAATCTTTCCCAGCATCAGGGCCTTTTCCAATGAGTCAGTTCTTTGCATTAGGTGGCCAAAGTATTGGAGTTTCAGCTTCAGCATCAGTCCTTCCAATGAATATTCAGGACTGATTTCCCTTAAGATTGACTGGTTTGGTCTCCTTGCAGTCCAAGGGACTCTCAAGAGTCTTCTCCAACACCACAGTTCAAAAGCATCAATTTTTGGTGCTCAACTTTCTTTATAGTCCAATTCTCACATCCATAGATGACTACTGGGAAAACCATAGCTTTGACTAGACAGACCTTTGTTGGCAAATTAAGGTCTCTTCTTCTTAATATGCTATCTAGGTTGGCCATCAGAGAAGGCAGTGGCGACCCACTCTAGTACTCTTGCCTGGAAAATCCCATGGATGGAGGAGCCTGGTAGGATGCAGTACATGGGATCGCTAGGAGTCGGACACAACTGAGCAACTTCACTTTCACTTTTCACTTCCATGCGGTGGAGAAGGAAATGGCAACCCACTCCAGTGTTCTTGCCTGGAGAATCCCAGGGACGGGGGAGCCTGGTGGGCTGCTGTCTATGGGGTCGCACAGAGTCAGACACGACTGAAGCGACTTAGCAGTAGCAGCAGGTTGGTCATAGCTTTTCTTCTAAGCAGTAAGTGTCTTTTAAATTCATGGGTACAGTCACCATCTGCAGTGATTTTGATAATCCAAAAGGAAATAGAGGTCAGGGTTGTAGAAAGCACCATGTGCCCTTATCAATCTGGATTCTTTACATTATGCTGTGGTACAAGGAACCCTGAGATAGTTGTAACCTTACAGCAACTCAGCTTGCTTTCTTTCTCATGCTCCATGCATAGGTCCAATGAAGCTGTTCTTACCTCCTCATTCCAAGACTCATGTTGATGGACCAGCTGCCATCTTGACCATGCTGATCACTGAAGCAGAGGGACAGAGACACCCAAAGCATCTCTCACAGGCAAATAAATAGTATAGGAGAAGCAATACTTAATTATTTAACTCACAACTCAATGGCCAAAAATCGTTATATTATTCCAGAAGCAAACTGACTGCACCTGGAAGGTGGGGGCTGAGAAATATTTGGTGAGCACCCTTCATAGCTACTTAGCACGTTCCTGTTCATGTTATCAGGGAGGTTGTCTGGGACAACGTCAGAGGCAAGACATATCCCAAGACTGAACGGCAGCGAACACAAGTGCTACCAAAAAAGTTATCCTTGGGATGGAGAAGCCAAAACAGAGCCCGCAAAGGGCCAAAAGAGAAGCTGAATCCAAGTCAACTTGGAAGAGTTGAGTGAAGAGAAGGACTATAGGCTGGCAGTGAGGTCTGTGGCTGAGATGAGACAGCTGGTAGAACAGAGGGAGGGGTAAGTGAGTAGCTGCAGGTGGAATTCTTAGAATCTAAGACCCCACACCACTGCAGATGGAAACCCTTTATATCACAGAGACCCAGGACGCTTGTTGAATCAGGAATAGCCCCTGAAAGGAGGTCAGCAAGCCAGCGAACAGCCTAGAAGACCATGTTGTCAGCTGAGCCAGCTGTAATTGTAAGAGAGTATTGGTTAGTCCAACAAACAAACAAATACAACCTGACAAATTGCATCCAGAGCTTTCAGACCATTTCCAGCTGCTGACTTCTAGAGAGTTCTGTGCTTTGGTCAAGCAGGGACTGTTTGAGAGGCTTCTAGGTATCACCTCGCTCTCTGTAAAGTGAATAATCATTTGCTCATTTGTTCAACAAGTATTTTTCAAGCTCTCAAGAACCAGAGCTTAGAACAGTGGCTAATGCACCCCAGGTATTTAATTTAATAAATGTTTGTTGAAGGGCTTAATGAGTGACTCCCTACTCTGAGCCAAATGCTGCACTACGTGCTGGGAGGGAAATGATACCGACACAGACACCATTCCAGCTCTCACCGAGCCTACGGGCAGACCCACCTCACAACGAATCAAATGACCATGGGAACAACGCTAACGAAGTGACATGAAAAATGGTCAATTTCACTTCCCTTAAGCTAGCGTCCCCTAAGTGCCCTATCTGTATTAATGAACTGAATCCTCAAGACAGCCATACAAGCTGAGCAAGAGATACATATCCACTCTAAAACGGAAGAAACTGAGGTCAAGCAGGCTTAATTGCCTTGTTCAAGCAGAGATGCCAGGATTTAAGCCAAGGTCCCTGGTTCTGGAACTTATGATTATGAGAAAAACATTATAGACAAACAGAGGAGGAAGATGGTATTTCTGCATACACATTATCTGGAAAAATATCTCAGTAGAGAGTTATTCAATCTGTGCCTCGAAGGACAAGTAGGAATGAACCAAGAAGGAAAAGGGCAGCCCAGAGAGATGTTACCTAGAGGACCTGGGGAATGATGTCCTTTTGTTTTTTTTTTAATTGGAGTATAATTGATTTACAATGTTGAGTTAGTTTCAGGTGTACAGCCAAGTGATTCAGTTATATCTACACATATATCCACTTTTTTCAGCTTCTTTTCTGGTATAAGCCATTACAGAGTATTGAAAAGAGTTCCCTGTGTTATTCAGCAAGTTCTTATTAGTTACTTATTTTATATATGTCAATAGCAGTGTGTATATGTCAGTTCCAACCTCCCAGTTTATCCCTTCCCCCACCTCGCTTTTCCCTTTGGTAACCATAAGTTTGTTTTTTATATCCATGACTCTACTTCTGTTTTAATAAATAAGTTAATTTGTACTTTTTTTTTAGATTCCACATATAAGCTATACGTATACAATATTTGTCTTTCTGTGTCTGACTTACTTCACCTAGTATGATAATCCCTAAGTCCATCTTTGTGGCTGCAAATGGCATTATTTTGTTCTTTTATAGGGCTGATAATATTTCATTGTATATATATGTACTATATCTTCTTAATCCATTCCTCTGTTGATGGATATTAAGTTTGCTTCCATATCCTGGCTATTGCAAAGTGCAATGAACATTGGGGTGCATGGATCTTTTTGAACTATAGTTTTCTCTGGGTATATGCCCAAGAATGGGATTGCTGGGTCATATGGTAGCTCTCTTTTTTTTTTTTAAGGAAATTGATGTTCTTTTATACCAACCCTTCAGTCCTTAAGAGCAAAGACCACTTCTGCTCATCCATGCCCCTGCGTCTAGACCATGATCAGCACATGACCGTGTTTTATCAAATTGAAGATACCACCAGTTTTAGAAGAATACTGTCTGTGCCACTAAGAAAAAAGGAAGAGACCTGACAGTAAAACAATGGCACTATGCTTTCTTAAGACTTAGACATTTTATCTTATACTTATTGGAAAAAGTCCTTTAGACTTAAGGAGACAGATGTTTATCACGTACCACTGTTGTGATAGAAAAAGGAATATGCTTATGATAGTCTTAACACTTGCTCACAGATTTCAGCTTTCCTGACTCACTTTTTCAGTTTCTTTTTCCATATAGTATTATTTCCTCTGACACCCAGAGTACTGGAGATGCAGAATTTCTTTAAAGAGTTATTATAGTCATCAATGCTGGGCTATTAAGTCTGTTTTGCAAGCATGTGGAACGCACGGATTTTTTCTTCCTTGGGAATGTTGCTAAACCTGGCTGCTTTGTCACTTTCTCGCAACCGTTTAGGTCCTGTGTGCGTGCGTGCTCGGTCACTCAGTCAGGTCCGGCTCTGCGGCCCCATGGACTGTACCCCACCAGGCTCTCTGCGCGCGAAAATTTTCAGGCAAGAATACTGAAGTGGATTGCCATTTCCTTCTCCAGGGGATCTTCCTGACTCAGGGATCAAACTCAAACCCACATCTCCTGTGTCTCCTTCATTGGCAGGCAGATTCTCTACCACTGAGCCATCTGGTTTAAGCAGGTGCTATGCCATCGTCTTCCGGTTACACTTCTCTCTGCAGGTCTGCAGGATGGCAATGCTGGCGTGTCTGACAGGCGCACATGCAGACTGTGGCTGGGTCAGGACTGCCCTTGCTGTAGAGTGATGGGCGCACGCTGTGGGATTCTAAGGTGCACCTCAACTTTAGAGATGCTTACGTGTGCTTCTTAAAATGCTTGACAGTAATTGAAACTGGTAAACCTCTGATGTGTAAGTAGATGAATGCGAGTTTGAAAGACCCTGAATATCAGGGGGAAAAAAAATTTTGTACTTTACCCTACAAATCACAGGCAGTCACTGAATCTCTGGGGATGAGAACACTTGACTTACGTGGCGGTATGTTCTGATCTTGATTTTTAAACCAGGAACTCCTGAAAAGAAAAACCTGCAACACCCAGGAATCCCATTGCTTAAAATAATTAAGGGTTTGCACATAAAGCCAGATGGAGTTTAGCCGAGCTGATACTACAGATCTCTACGGAGGTGAGAGAAACCTGGGGGATGGGCCACAGGCCCAGAGCCCTGGTGGGAATGATTTGCATGCTGTATCCCTTGGAGGCAGAGGGACCGGCCTCCAGGTCCCTTCCAGCCCGTTGATTGTGTATTCCATCAGCAGAGCTGGATGTCGCTCAAGATTCCAGACCAAGTAGAGTCTGGGACTTCACCAAGACTCCTGGGACATACCCAAGGGCTATCTGAAAAGTCCTCAGGATGCTCCAAGGCTGTTTAAAAATATTATAAACTTTATGTTTATGGATGGAGCAAGCGTGGCCTCATTTTCCAAGTCCTGATGCAAATAATGGCTCTAGAAGAACCTCTCAAAGTCCAAATGGGATTAGCTCAAAGCAAAGGATGTAATATGGTACCATGTAAGTGTGAGAACATGTGGGAAAATTCATGGTTGATGGTACCATTAACCAACGCTATTGGGGACTATTTCTGAACCCTAAATTCATTTATTTCTCAACCTCAGCTTATGAAATAAACACAATCATTGCTCTGCTTCATGGATGAGGATACTGAGGGTCAGAGAGTTAGGAAGATTTTCCTGGAGCTGGTCAAGTGGTGGTGTCTTGACTGGTGGCCAGACAATTTGACTCATGGCTTCACTTCTACTCAGCTCTTCACGCTGTCATCTCTGACGCACATGCCCCAGTTTGTTCTGGATGCAAAATTTATAAGCTCTGTGCCCTCTGACAGGTTAGTTAACTTCATCAAGGCTCAGTTTCCTTATCTGCAAAGTGGTGGTAGAAAAAAAAAAAAAAAAACTGCCTCATTTGATTGATATCAGGGTTAACGTAGAAATGCATGCAAGACAGTGTGTGCCTGACTTGGAGTAAGAGCTCAGCAAGTGTTAGCTCAATAAAATGATCTACTTCTGTTATTATGAGCCCACTGCTGCTTCCACGAACTGTTTCTAGTTAATCAAATAACTAACAGTTAACTAGGGCTGTCTGCATCTTCCCCCAGCTGAACAGGAGTAGATCTTGCATCTTAGAACACTGTGAGTGAAAGCACGCTCACACTGCAGACCATCTATTCTCCAAATCACTTCTTTAGCAATGAACCTGACCACCCTGTGCTGGTATCAGGTACCATCTTGATCAGCAATTGGCAGACCACGAGGGACAAAAGAAATGCGTCCACTGTCTGCTTTTGTACGGTCGTTGAGTCAAGAGTGGTTTTTACATGTCTGATGACTGAAAAAGGGAATCAAAAGAAGAATGATACCTGAGGACATGAAAAGTACATGAAATTCAATCTCCAAATCTGTAAGTAAAGTTTTATTGGATCACAGCCACATCCATTCGTGCCCTTATTGTCTACAACTGCATGTGCTCTGGGCAGCTGAGTGGAGTAGCTTGACAGAGGCCACGTGGCTTGCAAAGCCTAAAATACTTCGTATTTAGTCCTTCCTAGAGAAAGTTTACTGACCTTTCTCTTGGTCATCTGTAGCAAAGTCAGCAGTAGAATCTATGCCTCTTCTCTTCACTTCATCCCCTTCCTACACCCCCACCCCTCACTATGATTACACAGTACAGAGTCCTGGACATAGAAAGTCCTCATTTGTATTTCCTTGCTGGCTAACTTAAAACTCGCATTTTACATTTGCCTTATGGCTTCCCAGATGGCTCAAATGGTAAGGAATCTGCCTGCAATACACGAGACCCGGGTTTGATCCCTGGGTCAGGAAGATCCACTGAAGAAAGGAAACACTACCCACTCCAATATTCTTGGCTGGAAAATTTCATGGACAGAGGAGCCTGGTGAGCTACAGTCCAGGGAGTTGCAAAGAACCAGATATGACTGGGTGACTAACACTTTATTCTTAATTTGGAACATAGTTTTGTATCCTTCACGTTTGGTTTAATAGATCCATCAATTAGTTGATGGATCTATTGTTTGGTGCTTGATTTAGTGTATGATTTATCATTGGTCCTTAGATCTCAGTCTTTGAGTTCTACCAAACTGTTTCCATAAATGTTACTTACGTGGATAACATTCTCTAAATCTGAGTACTGGCTTATTTCTTTTCACCAGCTTTGTGGAGATAAATCTGAAACTCAGCATCTCAAAAGGATTTGGACAAGATATTCAGATAGCTCCTAACTCTTTTCCCTGCATTTCTTTCCTCCCACCCCTTTAGCGACTTTTTTTTTTTTTTAAGTACTTGGGGCAGGTTTGCAATATTCAGATGGGGGCTCAGTGAAAAAAGCAAGATCCTGCAAGAGAGAATTCACCAGGGTAATGCATTCACAGCCCTTTCCACCTTTGTAAGTTTCACATCTCTTTCAAAATATTGTCCTGCCATTTCTCCCACACATGAAAAGTAGTCCATATCACATGTAGAATATGCCCATTAAAGATTTCTCTAACGTCTACCTACTGAAATGGTGTTTTTTTCACTTGGAAAGACTTCAACGGGTTGCACTGCTGGGGACCAAAAATAAGATTTTAATTGAAATACAGATAAGATAGGAGCCTTTAATTTACCTTCTCCCTAAGCAACAGGACTTTCCTGGCTGCATCTGATAGATGACTTTTTCCCCTTCTTTCTTTTTCAGCCTAGGCTGGAGCAAAATTATCTTATCTTCAGATGAAATATTTTAGGGATTTGGGGATTTTGTGTGCCTCAGGACAAAGGACAGTGTTTGTGAAAAGATCACTGTCCTCTTTTGGAGGCAAATTTCCTCCTTATTGAAATTCTGATGTTAGAAAAAGTCTGCCGTCTCATTACCATCCTGCAGGCCACGCGTTTTATGTCCTCTTATAGATGGGCACGAGACTATTAGGGGCAAGAGAGAGAAAAGAACACAAGGAGATTTCTCCTGCAATCATGTCAGATGAGACATTTTTCTCCACCAACAAAAGTTTGTATAAAATCTGCTGCTATAAAAATGAATCATGATATTCTTACCGGGGGCTCCAAGGGACAATGCGTTCTGGACCACGAGATCATTGCCATCGCTTTCAGAGTAAATAACACAGGTTCTTTTTCTCAGCCTGCAGTCCACGTGCACGCCAGGGTTTTCCCCCCACCCCCAAGTCCACCCCCCACCATCCCCAGGTCTGACTGAACAGCAGGGACTGATAGAGAAGGGCATATAAACCACACGACAGACTTCCAAGGCCAGAGATAATTGAATTACCTGGTTGTCTGCAGTGATGAATACAAGTCATAGAAACAGGATGAATAGTCTGTTTTTACTGCATTTCTGGCTGCGGTTCCAGCTTTTAGTTTCCATGCCTGCACCAAACGGCTGCAACTTCACTGTATCGGCCGTTTCCGGCCAGTTATGGTCCCTCAAGCACCACTTGAAATGCAGCTTTGAAATCACCCTTGCATTTCACGGATACTAGATGGGAGTTCATCACTTCCATATGTGAGGCAATTTTACAAAATATCTGACTTCATGATTGCATGAATCATGCAACTTTATTAGTTCTAAATTAGGTTTGGTGGCAAGTCATATCTATTATTAATAGTAATCTGTGTACTTGTTTTTCTCTGTCGTCCTTGCTGGTCAGACAAATTCCACCTACTTTTATTTGGCAGTTCCCATTTTCAGCTCTCTGGCTGCTTTGTGGACTTGTGAAGAATTCCCAGTACCAAGAATATAGTTGGTCCTTAATTCAGCAGAGTAGACACTGGGTAGATGAAGAAGTGCAGTGGAAGGAACATGGCTGCTGTTGTTGTTCAGCGGCTCAGTCACGTCCGACTCTTTACGACCACATGGACTGCAGCATGTCAGCCTTCCCTGTCCTTCACCATCTTCTGGAGTTTGCTCAGATTCATGTCCATTGAGTCAACGATGCCATTCAACCACCTCATCCTCTCTTGTCCCCTTCTCCTCCTACCTTCAGTCTTTCCCATCATCAGAGTCTTTTCCCATGAGCTGGCTCTTCACATCAGATAGGCCAAGCATTGGAACTTCAGTGTCAGTCTTTACAACGAAGAGTCAGGGTTGACTTCCTTTAGGATTGATTGCTTTGATCTCCTTGCTGTCCAAGGGACTCTCAAGAGCTTTCAAAGTGGCATCTTAGAAAAGGCACAAGAATTGATGTCAGAGCTGAACTGGACTTGAGTTCTAGTTCTTGAGAAGGCGTTAAAACATTTCACTACCTCACTTAGAAAATGGCAGATGTAATATTTATCTGAGGGTTAAAAATGGATTGGGTTCTTCTAATCCTCCTACACACACTTGGCATAGAGTTTGGCACAGGTGACCCACCAAGTATGAATTCATTCCTTTTCCCTGCTTCTAGTGGCTGGGTTAGCTAAACCGGAAATTACGCCATTTCACTGGTAGCCTCCTTTGTTTGCCAATTTGTTCTCCCTCCCAGGAGAATCAGCAGGTTGGGAGACCTAGAATCTGTGAGCTCTAAGACATGCAGGGACTACATGTGTTTATTCACTGTTGGGTGGCCAGCGTTGGGCCAGGCACAACATACAATGCATTTTTCTTGAGAAAATGTTGAAATGTACCTTAATGACAAATACTGCCCATTTCATTAACAGACTAAAAGAAGACACAAGGCCCCAAACCAGCTCTGCTAACATGTGATATGAATGTACATGTCCCTCAGTCGTGTCCGACTCTTTGTGACCCCACGGACTATATGGTCCATGGAATTCTCTAGGCCAGAATACTGGAGTAGGTAGTCTTTCCCTTCTCCAGGGCATCACCCCAACTGAGGGACTGAATTCCAGTCTCCTGTATTGTAGGCATATTCTTTACCAGCTGAGCCACAAGGGAAACCCAACATGTGATATATGTATACCTAAAAATCACCCACTATGCAAAATTATGCAATAAAATACACAAGATAATGGAGGAAATTCGGCTGGAGATTAACGCTCAGACTGTTTATCAATGGCATGCTGAAAAAAAGAAAAAAATAAGAGATGATACAAAAAGTGAAAGTGTTGGTGAAACACTATCACTAAAGTGAAAGCTCTATCAGTCAAGTCTGACTTTTTTTAAGCCCATGGACTGCACCCGCCAGGCTCCCCAGTCCATGGAATTCCCCAGGCAAGAATACTGCAGTGGGCAGCCATTCACTTCTCCAGGGGATCTTCCCGACCCAGGTTTCAACCCGGGTCCCCTGCGTGACAGGCAGATTCTTTACCGTCTGAGCCACCAGGGAAGCTCAAGAAAATGAAACTCATATTCAATGGCTGAGAAAAATATATGATTATGGCACTAAATATAGTGCTTTACCCAGAAAAAAGGCTCAAACTTGCTTATGGAAGTGGGTATGGGAAGGGTGAAAACTTGTGAATTATTGAAAAGTCATGGAAGGAGGGTTTTCTGAAATCAGAGGAAATGCTGCATTGTGACTGTTAATCGTAATACACATACAGTAGGCTGGGGCAGTGAGTGGGTGTTTGAGGGGTACACGCATGTGTAATCTGTGCATTTCCACATGGCTCCATCCACACGGGTACGGTTTTTCACTTTCACTGGTGCTTGCTGCAGAGGAAATGACACATAAGCGGCTGCAAATTTTGCGTAATGTTTAATTCTTTAATATATCAATCACAAGTGTGTGTTTTCAAAACAACAGTTATAGAGAAGCTCACTGTATTTTCAAATATTTGAGAGGCTCTCCTATGGAAAATCAAATAGGCTGCTTCTTGGTTTCTCAGGTGGTGGAGCCATGGAGACCGGATAAATGTTAGAATGGGTTCCCAGTCACTCAGTCATACCTGACTCTTTGTGACCCCATGGACTGTAGCCCATCAGGCTTCTCTGTCCATGGGATTTCCCAGGCAAGAATACTGGAGTGCGTTGCCATTTCCCCCTCCAGGGGATTTTTCCAACCCAGGGATTGATCAAACCTGTGTTTCCTGCATTGGCAGGTGGATTTTTTACCACTGATCCACTTGGGAAGCCCAAATGTTAGAGAAGGCAGCTCTCATCTTGATTCGAGGCGTGCCATTGTAACAGAGTTCCGTGACCTATGAAAGGCAGTGGCATTATGTCACAGGAGAGGTTCAAGCCAAACATAGGGATCTGTAATACAGCTGTGCAAGGGAAATTCTAGATTGGTCTCTGAAAGTCTCTCAAATACATATTTTAAATATAAATTCATATATGGATTTTAAAATTCATATAGTATTCTTTAAGAATATGTAAAGCCAAGATCACAAAGCTATTTATAGGTCAGAAAAGTGAAAGTGAAGTCGCTCAGTCATGTCTGACTCTTTGCGATCCCATGGATTGTAGTCTACCAGGCTTCTGTGTCCATGGGATTTTCCAGGCAAGAGTACTGGACTGGGTTGCCATTTCCTTCTCCAGGGGATCTTCCTGACCCAGGGGTTGAACCCAGGTCTCCTGTATTGCAGGCAGACACTTAGAAAGAGGACCTAAACTCCAAACAGGAGATGCCCATTCTGCTTTCTTTCCCTGTGGCCCTTTGGAGACACTCGACTGGTAACTTTTGACTTAGGGAGGGATGACTCTTGGATAATGGTGATCTAGACAAATTTGGATGATATCTTCAAAGATGAAGACAGATGGGAGTTCCTTGGTGGTTCAGTGGTTAGGACTCTGTGACTCAATTGCAGGGGGCATGGGTTTGATCCCTGGTCAGGAAACTAAGATTCCACATTCCACATGGCATGGCTAAAAATAATAATAAAATAAATTCCAAGATGGGGAGGGATGAGAAGAGGAAAAGAGATGAGAAAGGGGGAGAACACTTAGACATTGGGCAGGAGATGGTCCTCAATTTGGTTGTTAAATTTGTATAATTTGGACATATGGCTTATTGTCACAAAAAAAGCTAGCAGGCTACTCAAATCAACCTCAGTTTCTAGACCCTTCTCAGCCACTGTGGTCACCGCAATTTGGTTACATTAGCCCGCCTCCCTGAGTTTCAGTTTGTTCAACTAAAAACTAGATAATCAACAAATAATCTTTCTTTTCTAGAGTGAGCTAAGAGTCCGTTAATAGAAAGCATGCAAGTAAATGTGTTTTTAAGCCCTTAGGTGCTATATAATTATCATCATTACAGAAAATAGCCATTTGTGCTGCAGGAGAAAAGAACAGAAAAATCATATTCAGGTTGTTTGCGGGGAAAATACAAAAACTTGATCCTGAATGAAAAGGGAAAAAAAAAAAGAAAAGACAGTCTATTTTTCCTCCTGCTGGTTCAATGATAGCTATTAATGTTTTTAAGTCTTTCAGATTGGTCTTAAGGACTCAGTTTTCGGAGGTCTTGTTGCAATTGAAAAGCCCATGGGAGTGATTTCCAGTAATCTAAGTTAATAAACTGTAAACTAACTTTGTTCTAAAGGTTTAAAAAAAAAATCAGCCCTACCACCTTTGACAAAATAATTGCATCAATTGTAAAACAGCCAGATGTTGGTTAGATACAGACATATCAAGGCATTAATGTGGAAAACAATATATATATATATATGTATGTATGTATGTATATCTAGAACCAAAAAACCTATTTTGTTCTCTCTTCTTTTATTTAATTTTCTTTCTCCAAGTAATAATTCCTTCTTCAGTCATCAAACATTTGGCCAATTTCTGATGACATTTATCCATACAGATAAAATTTGAATTAAAGGAAGAAAAACTAGTTGGTGTTTCATTTACTTTTCTCACCAACCCTCTCTTGGTTGGCCTGCTTTGTTGAAGAGAATGTTCTGGAGCTTGCAAAGGCAGGAGGAACTGCAGTTTTCTTCCAATAGTCTGCTTTCCAAATGAAGAAGGAAGAGGAGTCAATATTTGATCAGTGTCTAACATCAACCAGGAAATGCAATATGGCGCGTCACTGAATTATCACAAGTAGCCTAGAGCACAAGACTCCGCTGCCTCTCCATCACAATGGGGAAAACAAGGCTCAGAGACCCATGACCATGTCAAAGCTTTAGGAAGCATACAGATCACAATTCAGGATTCCAAAGGCCGCTCTTTGCTCTTTAAAGAGATTGTTGGTTGCCTAGCATCATGAACCTCACAAAAATTGGACTGTCTTCCTTTCTGTGAGAGGTATTAGTCAGCATTCTCTAGAGAAACAGAACAGAATGTGGCACATATTTAGACAGAGAGAGACAGCAAACTTTATTTTGAGGAAGTGGCTCACGTGATTGTAGAGGTTTGAGAAGTCCAAAATCTTCAGGGTTGCTTGGCGGGCTGGAGACCTAGGGGACAGTTGTGATTGAGTCCAAAGACCATGAGGTGACAGAATTCCTTCTCTCTCAGCAAAGGTTGGTCTTTGTTCTACTAAGGCCTTCAAATGATAGGATGGGGCCCACCAATATTATGGAGCGAAATCTGCTTCTCTCAAAGCCTACTGATTTAAATGTAAATCACATCCGAAAAATACACACCCTCTCTGAAGTATTCTGAATCATGTTTATGCAAGTATCTGAGCACCCTATCCCAACCAGATCAATTGCCCATCACCTAGGGGTAATCCATGATGAGATTCAAAGTGACAAAGAGAAAAGATTCTGAGTCTAGCATCTCCTTTATTGTTGTTGCTGTTCAGTTGCCAAGTCATGTCCAATTCCTTGCAACACTATAGGCTGTAGCCCGCCAGGCTCCTCTGTCCAAGGGATTCTCCAGGCAAGAATACCGGAGTGGGTTGCCATTTCCTTCTCCAGGGGAGCTTCTTGACCCAGGGATCAAACCCAGGTCTCCTGCACTGCAGGTGGATTCTTTACTGTCTGAACCACCAGGAAAATGCCCGCTATCTTCTATCCTTGTTCAAAAATCATTTGAGAACTCATATTCTTGGGTCAGCTTGTCAGGAGGTCAGTCCATTCTTTGTTCCCAGTGAATGCAAAGGCTCAGGTGACAAAGAGCACACAAGTTGTGGAGCAAAAAAATTAAAAGATGAACATCTATCATTTGTGAACCTCAGATTCCTTCAATTGTTCCCATGTCACATTTTTACTCCTCGCTCTAAGAACATTCATCATTAGCCGATCCCTCTTTGTTTATGACTTTTATGTCATTTGACAAATAAATCCATTCCTTCGGGGTTACACAAATTGTTGACTTGCTGAAAGTGTGGTCTTCACTGCTGACATCACAGTGCCATTGCACACTAACTCTCATGTGGGTGAGGTACCAGGCGGCCTGTTCCACAGGAGCTGCCATGGTTATGGCGCCAAAGTCACCATCAATCCCATGTTTGGGTGTTGTCATCTGCATTTTGCCAATGAGGAACCTGAGTCGCGAAGAGATAAGACAGATTTCTAGAAACACACAGCTCATACACAGCAGCACTGAACCTCCACACAGGTCCGTCTGTTCTGAAACCTGTGTTTATAATCACTGGGGGACATGCCTTCTTTGTCATTTTTTTCAATGTATTCCTTTTCTTTTGTCTCTGTTACATTTTTTCCCTGTGTTTATTCAGAATGTACCTTGTTCTTGGGTTTAAAATATCTGCTTAATTCAACAGTTCCCATTTAAAAATAAAGACTCCACCTGTAGGAATATTGCTGGAATAGTCTGTGTCTTGAACTGAATAATGTAAAAATTATTTTTCTTTTTCTGTGGACAGATGAGCCTTATGGAACTAGGTCAGGCCTCAATAAAAGAATTCAAAACCAAGAAACAAAAACTTAAAAATAACAAGAAGACCAAAACAAATTAAAAGAATAGGACAATAGAATCAGAATCACAGAAACTTAGTATCCACATGGAAAGACACTCACTGAAATGTGGGTTCTTTGCTTTGATGCTTTTATCATGTGACACCGTCACCTCTTGTCTGGGTGTGTTCTTGTCATCCCGCCAGACCAGAACTCAAGGACAGAGCCTGGCACATTTGGTCCCTCGACACAGGCTTGCAGGGTGAATGAAATAGCTTTTCTGCCTTGATACATTTTATTTGCAGAAGTTAACCTGGTATGAGTCAAAAACTTCATCTTATTTACCAACGGGGCCCTTGGCAGAGACATTTGTTACACACCTGAAATTTGCAAGGTTATCTTTTCCCATATTGCTGAGTACTCACCTTAATCTTCCTCATCATCTTCTTTTTACCCCGTTAAGTGCCCACTCACCTAAAACACACTGGGTAATGATGTTTATTACCCAACAATGAAAATATTGTTATTTATGGTTACAATCAGGGTGTCATCAAATATGAATGCTCACATTCAGCGAGGCCCTTTCAGCTGATTGTTTATGTAAATGAAAGTGTTCGTTCATCATCTCATCCATTTTGGGAAGAAACAATCAGCCGCGCGGTTGTTTCTCCCTGTAATATCTTTTTAATATTCAGTTCACTGAAAGCTAATCTGCAACAAAAGAAAAAAATATAAAGAATTTGAAGATAAATTTAAGCCTATAGCAAAACATCAAGTTGGCCTGCCTGTAAACCACTGGCACACAACAGGCGGCAGCTGAGCTTTTGCTCCTCTTTGCTGGGAAACTTAGAGTGAATGTCCAGTCAGGATGGCCTTTGCCATAGAGATGCGGCCACTCCATCCCAACTGCTTCCACTCAGCCCCAAGTGACAGAGATTGTCATACAGCAGGTATCACTGTCCAGCCCTATAACGGTCCATCTTCATGATTTCAGGGATGTCACATTTACTTGCTAAGTCTTAAGTAACTTACCTGTGAATGGAAAATTAGATGGATTCTAAGTTATAACTCTAAAAGTGTGTCCATAATGACCATCTCAATGGCTAAGTCTCATTAGACCATTAAGAAGGGAGAAAATTGTTCTGGCTCTAACTCTCGTAATGATTAATACTTGGCTCTAATCTAAGTTTATAATAAAAAGGAAAGAGGATCCCATTGTAGTATTCTCTAAAGGGATATACATGTTATTTTATGTAAAGGACCAGTGACATACAGGTGTGGCCATGGCTTCTTTGGTAGCTCAGCTGGTAAAGAATCCTTCTGCAATGCAGAAGACCCTGGTTTGATTCCTGGGTCAGGAAGACCCCCTGGAGAATGAAATGGCTACCCACTCCAGTATTCTGGTCTGGAGAATTCCATGGACTGTTATAGTCCATGGGGTCACAAAGAGTTGGACACGACTAAGCAACTTTCACTTTCACTTTTGCTGACCGTACTGTATCAATTGCAACTACTTAATTCTGCTCTTATAGTGCATGATCACCCACAAAGGTTATTTCAACAGACAAACGGGTCTGTGTTTCAATAAAACTTTATTTACAAAACAGGAACCTGGCCAGATTTGCTCTGTGGACCATAGTTTGTTGATCACTGGTCTAAAGCAATCATTTCCCAAAGTATGATACAAGAACCCTGAACCAAACAAAATATCCTTGGAAAAAAAGATGATTCTCTAGACAAGTGAGAGGCACTTCACATCTTGACTGTCTTGGACATTTATCACGCACAGTAGCTCCTTGCATGGACAGAAAAGTCCTACCACAAAGAAACTGTAACCAGAATTGTCCCAAACTTCTCTGACCTTCCTGTGCCTACTCAAAGGACTCTTGTCTTGAAGGATGGTTCCCTGAAGCGCGTTTGTCAGCAGACAAAGGGAGAGGTTTTTGCTCACCTTCATCTGGGTGATCCATGATCTGGGTGGACAGGATTGGGATTTGAGGGGACCTAACAGACCCAACAGGCAAGGTTGGGAAATTCCAACTTATAGACTGAGGACCAGCCAAGAAGCCACCTCATGACCTCATGGAAAGATCCATCTGAGAGACCTAAGTCTTGGTCTTCAGTTTACCTTTTATTAGCTTTGTGGTTCTGGGAAGTCCCTTCACCCTTCTGAGCTACCTCAGTAAAATCCTTTTCCTCAGGTGAAAAAGGAAGACACTGGCTGAGGAAATCCCCGAGGGTTTTGTTACTCTGTTGCTTCTGTTCCAGTTGCACAATGATTTTTGTGGTCTTTTGGAAGAGCTAGAATGTGGAGGCAAATTCAGAGGGTGACTGATGACTGTATGACATACTCGAGGTCTGTTGCATCTCTGCCATGACCTAATTCTGTTCCTTTTTACGGCTGACTAATATTCCCTCGTATACATGTGCCATTTCTTCTTTGCCCACTCATCTGTTGTTGAGTGTTTAGGTTGTCTCCATGTCCTAGCTATCATAGATAGTACTGCAGTGAACATCGGGGTAAATGTGTCATTTTGAATTATAGTTTTCTCATTGGAGGAGGATATGGCAACCCACTCCAGTATTCTTGCCTGGAGAATCCCAAGAACAGAGGAGCCTAGTGGGCTGCCGTCTCTGGGGTCGCACAGAGTCAGACACGACTGAAGCAACTTAGCAGCAGCAGCAGCAGCAGGGGATCTGAAAAAACAGTACAGGTGAACCTATTTGCAGGGCAGGGATAGTGATGCTGACATAGAGAATGGACATGTGGGCACAGACAGGGAAGGCGACAGTGGGACACATCAGCAGATTGGGATCAGCATAGATACACTGCCGCATACCGTTTATAAAGCAGGCAATGATTGCAAACCTGCTATACAGCACAGGGAGCTCAGCTCAGTGGTCTGTAATGACCCAGAGGGGTGGGATGGGGATGGAGGGAGGGGGGCCTAATGAGGAGGGGATATATACGTGCACTGGAGAAGGAAATGGCATCCCACTCCTGTATTTTTGCCTGGAGAATCCCGGGGACAGAGGAGCCTGGTGTTCTGCCGTCTATGGGGTCACACAGAGTTGGACATGACTGAAGCGACTTAGCAGCAGCAGCATATGCATGCATATAGCTGACAAGCTTCATTGTACAACAGAAGCTAACATCGCATTGTAAAGTTACATTTGCAATTATATTCCAGTGAAATTATATTCCAATATAAAAATTCACAGGGTGAGGAACATGCAGACAGATGGACCAGCACTTCTTGAATTTGACTTCTTGACTTCCAATTCTGTGAAAACAAAGTTGGCTGAATTTTGTTTCTGGATTCAGAATCACAAGGATCCAGGCCCCAGGAGGAAGGCAGCACGTTCCAGTGGAGACCTCTTGATGGCCTTGCATTCAGACACAGATGTCCTGATCCGAACGCAAGTTCAGTATCTTTATTCATGGCACTCATGTTCAGTCACTCAGTCGTGTCCGACACTTTGCAACCCCGTGGACCATAGCCCGCCAGGCTCCTCTGCCCATGGGATTTTCCAGGCAAAAATACTAGAGTGGGCTGCCATTTCCTCCTGCAGGGAATGTTCCCAACCCAGGGATCAAACCCATGTTTCCAATGGCTCCTGCACTGCAAGCAGATTCTTTACCACTGAGCCACTGGGGAAGCCCTGTTATCCGTGGAACCATGCCTAATTACCCATTCTTCTCCTGGCCTCAGTTCTCCTATGTCACTGGAGATGGTGGAGCTCAAAAGAGCTTTTTAACCTGTTGGAATAAGCAGAGTGTTACGATTAATAACACCACAGTTACCATCACTGGAGTCACTCTGAACAAAACATAAAATACCAAACAAAATGACATGGTGAGTAGCAAACACTTTGTACAGCTGGCAAAACAGAAATTGTTCTGTAGCTCTGTCACAATATAGACTAGTCTTCTCTGCAAAATGGGAATCTTTTAACTCCCTTTTCATTCAGAAACGTGTTGAGAGAATGGCTTGTAACATCTCAAACACTACCAGATGCATTTGACATATTACTATACATAAAAGCAATGACAATGGTGTTATTGGGTCTTCCCTGGTGGGGCAGAGATAAAGAATCTGCCTGCCAATGCAAGAGGCACAAGAGACACGGGTTTGATCTCTGGGTCGGAAAGATCCCTTGGAGCAGGAAATGGCAACCCACTCCAGTATTCTTGCCTGGGAAATCCCATGGTCAGAGGAGCCCAGTGGGCTACAGTCCATGAGGTCACAAAGAGTCAGACACAACTGAGCATGCACACACAATGATGTTATTAATGGGACATGCCTCACGTAGGAACACGGAGACAGCCTCGATTTCAGCACGAAAAGTATGTTAGAAATAGCAGGACCGTCTATCCCACCAGGGAATATGAAGAAATTGGCCTTGAGTCCAAAAGTTAGCAAGGATTAAAAAAAAAAAAAACCAAACATGACTTTGCTTTCTTGAAAATGTATCCAATTGAATTTCCTTTCAAACGAGAACTGAATTCTTCATTGGATTCCTTCATTTCTGTTAGAGTCTGGCTTCATAAATGCCATCTCTGCACAGTATATTATGCACATCATTTATTCAGCAGATATCATAATATATTCAGGGCTGTTCTTAGGGAGAGAAATTTCAATATTAGATAAAACTAGTGAGATGGCAATGGTAACTGTGTTTGTCTGGTACACAGAGTAAATAGGATTGTTAGTGATTGCTAAAGGCTTCGAGAAAAGATAGGGAAACAAAGATAGCCCGTGCCAGACTCTGAGCCAACCCGTTGCAGAGGTTCAGGGAAGCTTGATTACCTTCTGCCACCATGTACTTCTAAGCAGGCCTGGTGATGAGTTGTTCTGTCCTTATATTTTCTCATAAGAATAGCTGAATGTTATCCTAATTAGAAATCTGCTCAGATTCTGAAACAGTCTGGTATTGCCTGCTCTTCTCATCTTTTTATCCTACCCCTCTCTCTCTCTCTCTCTTTCTCTCTCTCTCTCACATACACACACGCACGCACACACACATGCATAGTGATGTTCAATGTCACAAAGAGTCAGAGGTCTTGCCTGGGCCCCATCACAAGCTGACCACATGGATGTGACCTTGGTTGGAGCTCTCTCTGCATTCTTCAATCTGCATTGGCAGGGCCTGGACGGGAGCCTCTCCCTGGGCCTTCTAGCTCACATTACCTGTACATTTCAGAGCTGACCTACGGATGCCCAATCCTGGTCATGTGCTTTGCAGGCATTAATGCATTTAGCCCTCACAGCACCCCAGGAGAGAGCCAGTATTAACTGCTCCATGGCATGGATGAGGAAACCAAGGCATGGAGAGTTTAATGAGTTAGCCCAAGGGCACATCAAGGAATTGGCTCAGTCAGAATTACAACTTGAGCCCCGTGGTGCCAAAACTCGGAGCAGAGAGCACTGAAGGACATCTATGAGGCCCAGATCTGCAGTGAAGAATCCTCAGTTTGACCCTTCAAGTCTGTGACTCATGTATATTCACTAGCACATGCGTGAAGTCACATACACAGCACTCTCCTTGCCACCAAACAGAATGGAGAATCTCACAAGTGTCCTAAGAGGGTTGGAAAGAGTGGACTTGAGAATCTAGAAAAATGGCACTGATGAGCCAGTTTGCAGGGCAGGAACAGAGACGCAGACAGAAAGAACAGACTTGTGAACATAGCAGGAGAAAGAGAGGGTGGGAGGAACTGGCATATATACACTCCCGTGTATGTAGCTAGTGGGAAGCTGCTCTGAGCACAGAGAGTTCAGCTCAGTGATGTGTGACAACCTAGAGGGGTAGGATGGTGGGGAGGTGGGAAGGAGGCTTAGCGGGAGAGGATATATGTATACCTACCAACACAACATTAAACTAAAATTGAATTATCCTCCAATTAAATTTAAAAAAATAGAGTGGACCTGTGGAGACAGAGCTGTGATTTGGGGGAAGAAGTCAGACAAGAAAGGAGACTCTGCTGATGCCCGGGAGAGGGGCGGTGGCTGGGGCTGAAGGGGTCCTGAGGTTCCTAATGAAGGACACGTTTGGAACAGACCATGAAGGGCGGGCCAGGGTGGAACCAAGAAGAGACAGGCCAGGTGGTTGACCGGTGTGGGGAAACCACAGGGCAGGAAAGTGAGAGCCAGGGGTTCAGGCTGTGTCAGCCCTGGGGCTGAGCCCAGGGACACTTCCTGCGAGGAAAGGGAACCGAGGAGGCTGTGACAGCCGACCGGAGCTCATGTTTCTTTTTTGTTTTGTTTTGAATCGTGCTGAATGCCAGTGGCTTTGGAAGGTCTGAGTTTCTGCATGAGGATTCTCAGCCACACGGGTGATGGGCAAAGTTTCAGGAAGAACCTGTCACGATCACACAGATTGACGAAAGCCCTCTACGTGGCACACAGCCACCATCCGGGTGCTGGCGACATGGACGGTTATCTAAGAAGGTAGCAGCTAAATTATTACAATGAATTCACCTCACAGCCTCTCTTCTCGTCTTTTCTTCTGCAGCTCCCTGGAAGACGAAGAGATGGGCTGGAGAGAGCTTGCATCTCACCATGCACGGCCCCACCTACGGGCTTCCCTTTGGCTCTTCCACGTGGGGCCCAGTGGGCCGGCCACATGGGAAGAGCCGGGGATGCGTGGGGAATGTCAGCACCCCATGGGTCTAGAACTTGTTCTCCAGCCATTGTTTTTGCCTCATTAAGAGCTTCCTTTTTTTCTGCTCCCATCAGTCATCGTTTTGGGGTTGTTTTCTGAAGCATTCTGACAGTTTCAAAACCGAGAAGCATGACTCAATCCTTGTGGGGGATCTGTTGGTTTTTCCCAAATGAAAAGAATGAAATTCCATATTTGGGAAGATTCCTGAATTTTTCTTTATTTGCTCTGTTCACACACCTTCAGGGCCGAGCTCCAGCCTGAAGGGCAACAGGTGCTGTTGTGTCTTTTGCTTCGGTCTCCTAGTTGGGGGGTGGTCAGATCCTCTAGCAGGGGCTAGATGCCTTTCTATAAGAGTTCCCAATCACCCCTTATCTCTATGGACAGAAGAGAGGGCTGAATTTCACAGCTGTGACATCCTGCAAAAAGTATAGAAAGTGGCAGAATAAAGGAAAGAAAGAAAGAGAAGGGAAGGAGGAAGGGAGGAAGAAAAAAGGAGGGAAGGAAGGAGGGAAGGAAAGAAGGAAGAAAGAAAGAGATTCAGATACAAGTGGATCTGACCTGAAAGTTTTCATTTCTACTATTATACTCAGTATGATTTCCTGAATGAAGAGAGTGAAAGGAAGCTACTGGCTCGGTTTCCCATCTATAAAATGGGGCAGTAAAAGGTAACTCGCTGATTGGAAGAATCGACTCAGCCATGCCTTACGCAGTACAGGTGTCCACGTATGTCCGTGAGATTTAAATCTGGATCTTCTACCAGCAAAAGGGAGGGAAGTAATGCTGGGTTGATACAGGAAACAGAATCAAGAAGTCAAAGTCTTCTTCAAGGTCACAGGACATTTCATGAATCACGTGATTTCAAATCATGTGTGTGTGGGGGGGTGTATGTGTGTGTGTGTGTGTTGTGTGTGTGTGTGTGTGGTGTGTGTGTGTGTGGTGTGTGTGTGGTGTGTGTGTGTGTGTGTGTGACTCAGCTGTGGACAGGAGCCCAGTCCAATCCCCGCCCCAGACCCTCAGCTGTGCCCTGCTCTTCCTGGCCTCCTCTCACCATCCTCACCTTGTCCACTTTCTAGAAAACAACAGAAAAGAGTAGAGAGAAATTTGAGACTCGAGAGACATGGGTTTCTCTCCTTGTTTCCTTCTGTGTGAGTGTAGAAAGTTCTCTTGAACTCTCCGAGATTCCATTTCTTCCTCCATAAAAGAAATGGGGCTAGATTATTTTAAAAGTCTTAAATCTTAGCATCTCCGCTCTTCCCCCTCTCCTCATTCACTTCCTCCTGTTGTCATCCACCATCTAAGAACACCACAGAACTCAAGCGGAAGACACACCAGAGGGAACACCAATGCTGGGCTTCTCCCCTGGATTCTCCAGACAGATGAAGGGCCACCCCTCTCAGCAGGCGCTGAGGGATTCTGAAAGTGCCTGGATTCTGGAAAGTCCAGTTAACATCCTGCTCTGGAGAGCGTCTCCAACCCAGACTGGCCCCAGGGAAGCCCCCGCAGTGGAAGCCTCAATGCATGCTGCCCACTGCCCACCTGTGGGCGCCCTGCCTCCCGTGACCGCTTGTCAAGGCACAAACGGAGCCTGAGAGCAGGATTTGCAGTTAAAGGGAGGGGGAAAATGAGACCCAGGAAAAGTGGGAAGTGAGGAAAGAGACAAGACAAAAGCTGGAGAGTGAGCAGGGGTCAGGGAAAGAGAAGGAAGGCAGAAAGGGATGGCGGCAGGAAGGCAACAGAGAGACAAAGACAGAAAATAAGAGGAGACAGGACTTGCTAAAGATTAAAAGAACCCCTGGACTTTGCTGTTTGGATCCTCAAATCTGTAAATTCTACTAACAACAACTGGAGCTGACAAGTCACCACACCCCTGCACTTTTTCCTACTCAGTCCATGGAGTCTCCCTGTGGGTTGTTTAGTCATTAAGTCGTGTCCTATTCTCTGCGACCCCAGGACTGTAGCCCACCAGGCTCCTCTGTCCATGGGATTCTCACAGGAATACTGGAGTGGGTTGCCATTCCTTCCTCCAGGACATCTTCCCCACCCAGGGCTTGAACTCACCTCTCCTGCTTGGCAGGTGGATCCTTCACCACTGATCCACCAGGGAAGCTCGGGCAGGACTGTTACTTGTTGCCATAATCAGGAGGACACTGGGTCTTAGCTAAGATCATTTTCCTGAAGCTGCTTGACAGGTGAGCCCAGTGTCTGGCCCACCTGATCCCAGAGTCCAGGACCATCCATCAGGCTGGGCTGCCTCCAAGTTCAACCTTGTTCTCACCCAAAGAATCTCAGACACACACTGAACTCCAAAACATGGAAATCAATTAGAACAAGTCAGGGAAAACAGTTTGCAACCTGAACCACACATGCCAAATGGCCTGGGGGCCAGGCCCCAATGCTCCAGGATTTTTTTTTTTTAATAATTTCAGGCTAGAAAAGTCAACCTCTGCTGGAAAATTAGACCTAAGATGCAGATGTGACCATAACTCTCGCAATTCATGTATTTGTTGATTCCTTAATTCATTGTTCAATCACTAATTTATGACCAGCAGAAAGGTACAAACTCTGGGGAATATACCATATTAAATCAGGACAAACTCTGCCTTCCAGGAGCTTAACCATGCAATGAGAAACTTTACATATATGTTTAAACATCTCTTAAAGATGAGTTTTAAAAGGAAATTTAAAAAGGAAAAATGCCAGCAACCTTCAGGGTCTGGATAAGAGTATGTGTGTGTTAGTTGCTCAGTCATGTCTGACTCATTGCGACCCCATGGACTATAGCCCATCAAGCTCCTCTGTCCATGGGAATTTCCAGGCAAGAATATTGGAGTGGCTAGCCTTTCCCTTTGGAGAAGGCAATGGCACCCCACTCCAGTACTCTTGCCTGGAAAATCCCACGGACAGAGGAGCATGGTAGGCTGCAGTCCATAGGGTCGCTAAGAGTCAGACACGACAGAACAACTTCACTTTCACTTTCATGCATTGGAGAAGGAAATGGCAACCCACTCCAGTGTTCTTGCCTGGAGAATCCCAGGGACGGCAGAGCCTGGTGGGCTGCCGTCTATGGGGTCACACAGAGTCTGAAGCGACTTAGCAGCAGCAGCAGCAGCAGCAGTCTTTCCCTTCTCCGGGATCTTCCTGACCCAGGGATGGAACCCAGGTGTCCTGGATTGTAGGAAGATTCTTTACCATCTGAGCCACCAGGCAAACCTGGATAAGAGAATAGAAGAGTATAGATAAGCTTTATGCTAGTCTAGCCTCTTTTTACAGACCATCTTTGAGGTCAAATCGCCCTTTCAAATCAGTGTTCTCACCTATAAAATGGACCAGTAACGGTCACAGGATCAGCGACTATACAAAGTCAAGGTGATGCACCACTGCACTTGACTACTTGAGTTGATTCATCATCAGGGAACCGAAAACTATACATGTCCCAGCTACATTCCAAACAGGGAATTTTTTTTTCCAGTTCTGACTTGATGCTATTTCCTTTTCTGTATTTTTTTTTTTCTCCTTCTATTCTTAATAAGTTTAATCAAAGGGACAGTGAACTGAAAAG
Source organism: Bos indicus (assembly GCF_029378745.1). Taxonomy (NCBI): domain Eukaryota; kingdom Metazoa; phylum Chordata; class Mammalia; order Artiodactyla; family Bovidae; genus Bos; species Bos indicus. The sequence goes on along the minus strand of NC_091780.1, from coordinate 62,558,609 downwards.
GGAAAACATGTCAAAATGCCGAGAATTTTGAAAATATAACTTTCCAAATTGTGCAGCTTGGTGCTGGCAAGATGACAAGGGCCCCTACAACCCAGTGCAAACACAGAGCTGCAAAATCACGCAGCTCGCGCATGCAATATATGTATGTTAGGTGCCAAGTGCTAAGCAAGTGCTTTTAAACAAATGACAAACACGATAAGACTCTCGGAGGATAAGGCCAAGTGAGTATGAGAGTCTTCTAGATTCTGACGTGGACATGTGCTCACCTCACCCCTGTCTGGCAGCCAGTACCACGCCAGAGACCCCTCCTTAGCATCCCCTTAGCGCCCCCCACCCACTCTCTCTGCCTACCTGTGTCCAGCCGTCCTGCAGCCACAGCAGACACCATCAGGAAAACGCAACTCCATTTCAGCTGTTAAGTGTCTGGGCTGAGAGAATCTCGGACGGCACATTTTTTTCCCCAATCAACTTCACAAACTTAACTAATAATTTCATTCCCGGCATGACAAAGCCGCTAGTTCATGCCAACAGCAACTTAAATGGAACGGGTCATAAAAATTCCCTTGTCTGCCGATGCCATCGTTAAAAAAGAGAAGGGATGACAAAGTGAAAGGGAAAACGCCGTGATTCTTTTATGTGAAGATTACATTTAAAAATAACCAACTAACCGTCTGCACTTCTCCGGTGCCTGACGTCTCGAAACGCATTTAGATTGATACAGACTGAGGCTGAAGTTCTCGTGCTGAGTAAACAGTCAAGTGTTCTTAATAGGAATTGCAGTTTCTCGACATCTGTTAGGGAAAAGGGAATGGCGAAACAACAATTTAGAGTGAGATTGGTTTTGTTAAATGCATTTAAATTCCAAGATTAGTGGTGTTCTTTCTTTTTCAATTAGCATTTACTTGTAGAAAGGTTACAGCTGAAAGGACTGGGGGGGAGGTCGGGTGGGTTTTTTTCCCTCACTGAGAGGGCACTCTAAAGCATAGTAAAGCTAAAATAGGAAGAGAACAGAAGACTTAAAAGAACTCAAAACCCGTGCCAAATCGAGACAGCCGATCTTGAAGGGTTGAAAAAAATAAAATAAAAATAAAACAAAGTTGAATTGGGATTGGATTCTCCTGTCCTCTGGGTTGAGAAATCATAAATTGCTTTGAGAAAATATAGAGATGTGTATTTTCCAAGCCAGTTACTAAATGAAATTTGCATGACTTCCCAAATATATGCCGCGGTTCTGTTTGAGTGTGTAAAGAGCTGTAACTAGCTCAATTTTTTTTTTTGATAGAAACATAAACAGAGACACAAAATGTAGGGAATGTTTCACCTGTTTTACTGCCATTAAATAAACCTCATCTGCTACCAAGCTGTTTTGGGTGACATTTGTTAAATAAATACATTTTGTGGGAGACTGGAGCACTAAAGGAAAGAGACGTGTGAGCAATGTTCTCGGATAAATTCTGCTTGCTTCTCAGCACCCTTACCCCTGCCCTGGGGGAAGAACGAGGTGGTAAATTCAGATTTATGGTTTCCCATAGGTATTTTAGGTCTAAACTTAACACAGCTATAATCAAAAGCGCATGTTATTGTTAGTAAAGTTTCTTTTAACTCTCTGCCTCCTCCCCCATTTTTCTGGCTTTGTTCATTTCACCATCTCTTGTTCCCACTGCGAAACATCTTTATTTGGTTGTTGTGTTATTCTTCCTTTAGGGATAAATTTAATATTTATTTTATTCTTCTATATGCTTTGTTTTTTTAATCTATTAGTGTATACTTTGTGCACAGCTGTGGCCTTTAATATATACTTAGCTGTGATTCTTTTAAAACATGTATATTGAATATTTGTTTAATGTAAAGCCAGTCCTAGCCAGTTTAAAGTCAGACTAATTAGTTTTTATTAATTAAAACTAATAATTAGATAAGGCGGTTCTCTAGAGTATCTCTATGGATATCCTAAAAGGCACCAGGATGGATTATGATTTCTGATGATTTCTCGTATGAGGTCTCTGCAATTTTGCAGCAATTGTAATCAGAGAAAGGAATGGGTAAGACGTTCTGAATATAGAAGAGCGTTATTGCATCAGCTGGACAGTCAAGCTAAAGTCTTCATGGTCCCCAGCAAACAGTGAGCTCATGTGATGGTAACTAAAAAGTTATATGTTTCTACAACATTCTGCAAGCAGACTTTAGACGCCAGGACGCCTTTGTACGCAAGGTTCCTCTGACTTTTCAGCTGGCTTGCTCTGAGAAATTACATATGCTGATTCCTTTCAATTATCTGTCAATTTTCAACATGCAAATAGAAACATGCATGTCATCACTTTGGTACTCACCAACTGATTTCCTCCAAGCACCCAGACCATAAGTGAATGCCGTTCAATATGTTCTCTTCCCTTTTTTATAAGTGGAGTTAATATTACTGAGCAGATTTTGGTCAGCTTCCAGGAACCCAGTGTGTAGAGATGCAGAATTTTATTTTAGAAGCACAAGTTGGTTTGCAAAATGTGAACTTAGCCCAACTATTTCTTTGTTTCATCTTTCTTGCTAGACGTATTTTTTCTTAAAAAAAAAATCTTCATAGAAACACACGTACACACGCACAATTTTGGCCAAATTATGATTACTGCTTAGAATGTTTCTAATTATTTTACATGCTTATAGTACAAAAAGGATAAAGAAAGAGGGGGAAATGGCCCAAAACAATAACAAATAATACTTTGGCATGATTTATTTGCATTGTCTTCTATGCATATACTTTTAACAGATTTGAGTTCACTGCATTTTGCTCTTACTCTCATCAATAAATATCTATTTATATTGTTAAAATTTCCTCACTTACATAGCCTAATATTTATATATAATACTTTCCCCAATCATTCGGCTTTTGGGGGCATTTTGTAGTTTCCCTTTTTTTCTTCATAATTGCAGTAATGTTTAAATAAACCAATTCGTGGAAAATAGCTATCTATGTTGGATTACTTTCTTAGAATGGATTCCTGGAAATAGAATTACTAGGTCAAAGGGTACCAACATATTTAATGTTCCAGACGCATATTGGCAAATTGCCTTTCATAAAATTAGACCAATTTACCCTCCTGCGATGAGCATGAGTGTCTGTCTCACAGCATCTCCTCTGTTGCAAGATTTTTTAAGATGTCTGCAAATTAGAACGATGACAAAAAATGGTAACCTTTGCCCGAAATAATTTTTAGACATATACCGAGCAATAGATTCATTTTAAAAACATTTTAATTCATCAAGATATTTCAAAGTATACTTCCAGAATGCTTTCTAATCAATGAATGCTATAAAGCTGTAATACATTATCATACATAGTAGACTGTTTTTAGAAAACCTAATTTTTTTTCAAACTGCAGTATAGTTAATTTATTATGTTGCATTAGTTTCAGGAGTACAGTAAAGTGACTTAGTCATACAACTAGCTAGCTAGCTAGCTAGCCATATTGATGCTGAATCTGGCCTCAGTAACCCGACTCCAAATGAGCTCTGTATACAGAGTTTGCGGTGAAGTAGAAAAGAATAGCTTTATTGCTTTGTCAGGCAAAGCAGGCTATAGTGGGCCAAAGCTGTGTGTCCTACCCTAGAGGGGTTAGTGAGGAGCTGTATAGTATTAGTTAAAAGAGTGTGATCAGCTCATGGACTTTTTCCTGACTGGTTGAAGTCAAAGTGAAAATGTTAGTCATTCAGTCGTGTCAGACTCTGCAACCACATAGATGTAGCCTGCCAGGTTCTTCCATCCATGGGATTCTCCAGGCAAGAATATTAGAGTGGGTAGCCATTCCCTTCTCCAGATCTTCCTGACCCAAGGATCAAACCCCAGTCTCCTGCATTGCAGGCAGACTCTTTACCTTCTGAGTCTAATTGATGGTGAGGTAAGAGGGAGTCAGTATCGTCAACTTTCTGGTTGCAGCTAGTCTGGGGTTTCTGTGCATGTGGGCAGTATACTTACCTTCTCCCACCAGTGGGGGTTTCAGTACCTGCAAAACAGCTCCAAGATATTGTCCTGTGTGTCCCTCGAGGGGGAACCAGGACTCTGCCCCAAGGCTGCACTACTGTTTCTTGACTGCTCCTCTCTAGTCTCTGCATGCCCTTCCTTCTCTAATTAGCATCTGTTTGAACCTGTCCCTTGGAACTCAGGGAAGGTCAAGGAGGCTGAATGAAACCTATTTCCTGTAGTCAAGAAATGTGGGACACAGAAAGGCTTTTGTGCTCAGGAGCCCCACAGGGTCTTGCTTAGTATCAATATCAATATCTATTTATCTACACATACTCTTTTTTAGATTCTTCTTTTCCATGGTAGGTTAAGATACTGAAGTCTTTCAAGGGCTTCCCTGGAAGTCTTTCTAGTCCAGGGAATATTCCATAGAAACAAAGGTGATACTAGTTTTTTTTTTGCATAAAATTTAAGGCAGTTTGTGCTAAATTCTGAACGTGATTGAATTAGTGCATCTTTAAGGACCCACATTATTGGGCTTGGTACTATGCCAAAGGGAGAAGGTGGATGGTGCCCTTGGCACTTGGACAGCACTCTGAGTTCAAGAAGCAGAATGAAAGAGAGTTTTGAGAACCTGGTTTCAGTCTTTTTGAGATTTTGCCATTAAACCCATAAGAGAATATTCAACTGAACAACCTGGAGAGGCAGCGAGAAAACTGCTCTAAGGAACAAAACCAACAACACAATGAGAACACAGAGGAGAAAGCTTCTCACACGAGAGACTTGCCAAAGACCACCCAGAGATCATCGACAAAATGTATTTTTGTTCTGCTCTGTAAGGGTCAAGAAGGAAGATTTAGTGAGTACCTGCTGCTTTTGTATAAATGTGTTATTTCCCCAGGCTACTGTGTTTTCCAAGTGAATGAGGTCTATCTTATTCCTTGAAGTTTTCTGCTTCATAACTCAACTTTCTGCCTAAGAAAGAGTTGACATACCACCATCCTAAAAATCTCTGAATAGCTCTAATAACTGAAGGCGAATTTTTGTGATCAGAGAAAAGATCATCACTCTTCGAATAAATTCGACATACAAATTAGCACCCGAAGTGTCTACATGTATACAGCTCTGTTTATTTTGATTTCACCAACAATTGCAATAATGAATAGACATTCCTGACTATTTAAAACCAACTGACTATTTAAAACCAACAAAAGGCAGGGGAAATGCAAGGGGAAAAGGGAGAGAAGTCCAAGTACCACCAACTAGAAGAAGCACACCCCTCCCTCCCCAAATCCTCAATTCCCTTAACTGTCAGATTGTTAAAACTGAGCACACCTTTCTGAGAGGATGGCATTTTTCCTTATAAGAATTTTCCTTCTAGTGATCCGTCCCCGGCTTAATGAAGTGTTCCCTAAATTAAATCTACCCTTTCTGAAAGGTTACTCCCCAAACAAAATGAACAGGAAAATGCCTCTAGTCCATATAAATGTCATCTTGCCCTCCAGTAAATCTGTTTTAATCACTACTTTTAAGGAAGCAGCCCAATTGAAGAGGAGGGAAACTCAATTACTCTGTATACCAAGATGACTGTCAGAGGGGGTCACAAACAGTGTCTTTCAGGAGAACCTTCCTCTGGAGAGACGCAAGGCACACTCTGCTCTGTAAATGACTTGTCCTTTTACTTTCCCTAGTAAGAGCCCGCCTCCCACTGGCATTGAGGAGGGAGAGGAACAGTTATCAATGGAGAGATCGCTGTGCCAGTGTTCCTTCCCATGTGTTTTCTCACCAATTCTTGACAAGATTTTTGAAGAATTCTTTCCCCTTCTGTTGATAAAAATGGGGTCCCAGAGTGATGAAGTCCACCTTCAAGGACACCAGGCCAGAAAGGGAAGAGGTGAGATCTGCACCCAATTCTGTGCGATTCCAAAGGTTTTGTTCCAGCTAAGAGGTGACAATTCTGTTTTCCACTGAGCTGTACGAGACCATTTAAAAGAAACAGTCAGTGTGGGAGGACCAATCAGTCAAATAACTCTTCATTGAAGAGCTGGGCAAAATCTGATTCCCTGACACTTAGAAGCAAGTGCTTCAGCAAGATTCTTGGTGTCTGCAGAATACCAGTGAACCCATAGATCTGGAGGGTAGGCTGAGCCCAGGACCAAGGCTTGCCAACCTCAAGCCAACATTTAAAGGTCAACCCAAAAGGGCCGTAAATGACCACTCCAAAAACTTTTCATTGGGAAATGACCAACAGCAAATACCTCTTGACGCTGATTCCAAATAAGCCTGTGCCTTGGACTGAGTTTTGACAAAGGCGTTCATATGCTTTGCGAAGCTAATGTGCAGAGGCAGCCTTCAGTGCTTATGTTTTTTGGAATTAAGTTGCATGACTGTGCCTTGCTCTCTAAAATGTGTAAATGTGCAAATTATGCTACAACAGATTGCCAAAGCAAGTTGAAGAAATGAAAAATATGGTGCACTCTCACGGTAAGGGCGCAGGGGTGTGGCTTACTGCCTGATGTTAAAGGCAGGCTCCAAACTCCCCGTCCTTGGGGGTTCTGGAAAGGATTATTAGAATGGAATCGGGAAGTGAAAAGTAGCTAGATGGCTTTTTCAAGGGCCCAGTTGCCTCTGAACATGCTCTCTCTTACTGGCACAAAAGAAGTCATGTAAATTATGTGTGCTATATAAATTCCATTTCCAGGTCATATTTAATTTTCCCAGTTCACCATATCCTAATAGAAATTGTGGTCTATGCACAGGTTAGAAAAGAATTTCCAGACATGAGGCAGAATGAAAGGAGAATAAACTTTATTAGAGTTAGCAGGGGGAGGGGGGATGGTGGTGAGAGTCACTGCCAGTACCGCAGGCCAATTTCCTGACAGTCATGGGGAGCAGACCTTGAATGTGGGTCCTTGGTTTGTTTTTATTGCCAGGGGACAAGGAGTGGTGTAGGGGTCTTGCGAGTCGATTGGATAAAGTTTGTATACTGGGTGGGAGAAGAATAAGACAAATACCTTTCCCTTACATGGGGTAGGAGGGGAGACAGGCCATACTGCTTAGGAGGGCTAAAAAATTCTTCAACAGTACAACATAGGGGCAGGAAGGGGCGATAGGGGTCTGGGTTTTTTTTTTGGTTCCTTCTTTCCAAGACCCTTCTCATTCACCTTGTTCTTTGGTCCTTAGGGCACCACAGAAATACAAAGTCACAGGCCAAATCTTGATCCCTAAGATGTTCAAGGGTTAAAAAGATAGAGAAATACCCCAACCACTTCATTACCTCCAGCGGTGTGTGTGTGTGTGTGTGTGAGTGTGTTCACGTGTGTACGAGCATTCTGGTTACTCATTTTAATGTTGTCTGAGTTTATTATGATGAGGAGACTAATCTCATGTATGGAAATGCTGAGAAGCCATACAACATCTCCTTTCTTCAAGGAAATGAAAGGAAACACTCATATGCTCCAACATTTCATAGGGTGAGAAGGAAGAGTGAATGCCCATCACTTTTGCTGACCAAAACTTTCTCATGAAATGAAGAAAGTTGTAAAAAATGTGTTGGGTGAATAATAATTTTTGAATCATCAGGGCCAAAGACGTTACTGTGACTGATGAGTCATATTGCTAAATGACACCTAGAATCCAATCCTGTCCTTGGAAAGCTAAAAGTATCAGCAACTTCCCAAGATCAGACATGGGCTCTCTTAGAATACACCCTAAACTCAAATTCCTTGTCTCCTGTTCTCCTTGGTACATGTTATTACTGGAGAGTCAACAGAATCATTTGCAAATTAAGCCAGACCATATTTCTTAAACTTTCAAAAATGCTCCAAGAATTAGACACAACTCCTGTTTTCAGTGAAATGGATAATGAATATTGCAAATTTTCCTAAAGGTCATAAGTTGCACAATGAAAAGGAAGATATTTAGATCCTACATTTATAGGTAGGTCCTCACAGCTTAGTTGAGAGGTGGAAACATGTTTCTATAGAAACTCGTTGACACACGCAGCCAATTTAATTGGGAAGGAGACCTGGGATGGGGATGCTGAAAATAGTGATGTCTAATTGTGGACAAAGGATTCACGGTGTTCAGGAAGCTTCCAAATTTGTGATTTTCATTCTCTTGGTCCTGCCTCCCTTCCTGTTCTATTGTTCCCTCTCGTTTCCTTTCATCTGCCATCATGAGAAAGAGACAAGATGCTGGAGGTGACAGCTCAGAATTGGCAGTGCCCTGAAGATTTTTTTCCCCTTCTAGTCTTAATATGGAACACTGTCTGTATTACAAAGTGTAATGATGGATTCATAAAATTAACCCATGCATGTGTGCTAAGTCGCTTCAGTCATGTCCAACTCTAAGACCCTATGGACTGTATCCTGCCAGACTCCTCTATCCATGGGATTCTCCAGACAAGAATGCTGGAGTGAGTTAAAATTAACCCATACCTCTGGTTAGAGTCACACAATAGTGGGATATTACAGAGAAGAGGGACAAGCATGTTTGCATAGTCATCTCAGGACTTACATAGGATTGGAGACTTGGAACAGAATGTTCCATTAATTTCTCACATATATCAAACAGCCCTGATATCCCAGTGTTTATATCAGAAAACAATATTGCCTTGTTTACACATAAGATTCCTGGGTTTGTGCAGGAATTCTATGAGCTGAGCTAGAGATCAACCCATAAGGAAGGTCTAGGACATTTGAAGGTCTAGCGCATCTGTGGTGCTGGAGAAGAGTCTTGAGAGTTCCTTGGAAAACATGGAGAGCAAACCAGTCCATCCTAAAGGAAATCAACCCTAAATATTCACTGGAGGGACTGATGTTGAAGCTGAAGCTCCAATACTTTGGCCACCTGATTTGAAATGCTGTAAAGACCCTGGAAAAACCCTGATGCTGGAAAAGATTGATGGCAAGAGGAGAAGCGGGCAATAGAGGATGAGATGATTAGATGGCATCATCGACTCAACAGACATGAGTTTGAGCAATCTCTGGGAGATGGTGAAGGAGAAGCAAGCCTGGTGTGCTGCAGTCCATGGGATCACAAAGAGTTGGACACAACTGAGCAACTGAAAACAATGAGGACATCTGAGAATCAAAGCCTACTGCTCAGTATTACTCTTGCCCAGCTCAGCCAGCTGTTTATAACCAAGAACTAGTGATGCTTCAAGACACTAGTTAGGAAATTACCTAACATCTCCAAGAGGATTAATCTTAAGGTGCCATCACTTACTCATAAATATAATTATTATATGAAAATACATTATCCCCAAATCTGTTTAGCAGTTATTCTGTGAGCTTTTTGAGATCAAAAAGTATACTGTTTTATCTTATCTCTGCTTTAAAATGTTTATATTCTCATCACTTAACATATCATTTTCCATTTAACAGGCGTGTAACAAATAGGTAAGCACATGGATAATGCAAAAAATCAATCAACTAGAAAGAGCCTAGATTTTTTAGAACTCAGATGCTTTGGACCTCTGATTATATGATACAGTCTTCTTCTCTGTTTCTGTTTTATTTGTTAATGAATTTTTCTATCTGCAAGTCCCGAATACAGTTTGGTCCACTCTGTCTTCAGTCCGCTCTGTCTTCAGCGTAAATATCCAAATTAAATCTCAAGGGAATATCATGAAAATTAACATATGTATTGAGAAGCATGTCCTGTAAATTAGTTTTGTATTTTATTTCAATTGAAGGTAGACAACTGTAAATAGCTGTTGGAAAGGATTTTGATAAGCTCTGGGGCACATACTGTGTGGAGATGTCATTGTAGACATTTTCATATATATTATTTAATCACTTGTATCTCTGCATGTAATGTCAATTTTATTCTATCTCCTGACGTCTTACTCCAGAGTGAAGGGCCATTTCCAAGGTCATTCAGAGAACAGTGGAGCTGGAATTTGAATCCATGCATTTCATTCTTTGCAACCACATATCAATATAAAAATGAAATATTCTTTTTAAAATAACTCAAGATTCTGGAGGATCAATCACGAATGCACCATATTTACCCAGACACTCCATCAAAGAATGCCATTTATCAGGAAACTACTTCACAAGAACTTTAACAATTTAGCTTCTTGAGTGATTGATTTCAGAGTTGACTCTCATTAGATTCTTGCAGGCTATGTTTAGCAAAATGGATTATGTAATCCATTTTTTGAACTGAATTTTTATTATCAGATATATTTTCTAGTCAACTAGTCATGATTGAACTTTTTGATGGCTCCAACTTCAAAACTACATCTTACATAATTTTAAAATCTGGCACTAAAAATATGTTGAGAAACATAAATTAGCATTTCTGGGGGATGAATGATGTGTATTATTCAACTTTCTCTGGAAAAGTGGTAAAGGGTAAGGACAAATGTAGTGTAATCACTTTAACATTTAGCAATGTATGATTGTAAATGATTCATTTCTTTAAGCCTTGGTTTTCTCATCTGTAAATTGGGGATAATAAAAACATGCATCTTTTCAAAACACTTTTAAATTGCCTTGAGGGCTCAGAGGAAATGACTGTTAAAAGGATTTGTAAAACTCTTAAGTAAAGATAAACTCTAGAAAGAATTTATGATGCAAAGTAGAAGAGTCACCAGGATGTACTAAAGAATTGATACCTACCTGTCAGTCATTTTGAAAGAGTTGATCAAGTTATTAACACTGGTGGATCATTTGTTGCGAATGTATTTTCAGTCCTCATGTCCACTGGTTTGCATTCTCAACCTTGGAAAGTGAAAGAGGTTTTCTTGAAAAACATTATAGTTATTAACATCATCATAATTACCTTATAGTCATTAAGATGATCATAATTATATTTTCATTCTGTCTTCTGCTTAAAGCACAGCCTACATGGGAGAGGGTCCCATGATGCCTTCACCACAGTCAGGCATGTACCATCCTCGCCTGGCACACTTCCAGCCAGGGTAATTGCATTCTGCTCACCAAAAACTCCCTGTAGTTTTCCCCAGAGAAGGGTTCCCTCATTTCCTGCTCAAAACCAGCTGTGCTGGGGGGCTGGCAAACAGCTGTCATGTGGATACCCAGAGGTGGCTGTGTTTCAATACGGACCAGAACAAGGCTTGGATATTTCTGTGGCCAAGGCTCCAGAGAAAACCAGCAAAGTATCCAGGCATTTTCTTTTGCTATTAAAAAATGGCTTCTCAATAATACTCATCAGTAGATGTTACAATTTGGGGACGAGGAGAGTGGGAAATATGGCTTTATTTTGAAGTAAAAAAAAAAAAAGCTCATCATTCTATAAGATCGTGTACCTCCAGCTGCCACATCTCCAATCAGGGAACTAATAGTCTATTTTATTTTAATTGTTCATAGTTAAAGATGACCTCTTGTACCTCCTAATTAATTACTGAGTTTCTCATAAGATTCTCCAGTTAGAGCTAAAGTTGATAAAAAACCTGGAGTTCTTTCTGAACTGTGATCTTGCAAATGTATTTTTGAATGAGAACATGATTCTGTTTACATGATGTTTAGTGAAAGGGACCATGTAGAAGTCTGTGGCTTCATGCGGGCCTCCCATAAAACCCCATGCAGAAGATGAAACATGACACCCGCTTTGTAATCCATCCAGGACTCCTACCCCCAGTCCATACGTTTCATATGTATGTAATCAACTTTTATTGGTTCTTGAATTACATTCTGTGAGCACAGAACTCCCCCTTGCCAGTTTGAGCACAAGAACGGAGCTTGGAAGTGTCATTAATAAACGGCCGTGTGGCTTGAGCACAGCGAAATGTTTATAAAAACTCTTTCTTGTACCAATGTTTATTTTGGTGGGAATGAAGCTTTAGAAAAAATATTTCGCACATAAAAAATAGGCCGTCAGATTTGGAACCTTGATAAACTGAAGTGAGCAAACTTCCTTTCATTCATTCATTCATTCTCAGCTGAGTGCTTCCTATGAAAAAGGTTTAGCTTAAACATACATGTCCTTGATCTGGCCATAAAGAATTCACACAGAGCTGAACCAGCCCTACCAGTCAAGATTGTGGCATGCTGTCATTTGAGAGCAAAGCACATAGTTATAGAAAGACATTTCTAAAATAAGCTAATCACGGCTACATTATGGTCCAGAACCAGAAATCGCCATGCACCTTGGCACATTAAGCAACTAGATCAGGTTGGAAGAAATATTTCATGCCTGGACAATAACCCATCTCAAAAGACAGATACATTAGCTACCAAAATTGTTCATTGACTCACTTTAGATAAGAAATTGACCTGCCAGTGACAAAATGCCCAAGCTGACCAAAATATTCCCTCACTGAATGAGTTGCCATTTCCTCCTCCAGATCTTTCCAACCCAGGGATCGAATCCGGGTCTCCTGCACTGCAGGCAGATTCTTTACCATCTGCACCACCAGGGAAGCCCACCAAGAAAGTTACTGAAGCTCAAAGCTCCGTGAAAAAGAACAGCCACTGGATCCAGACAGGGTGGCTCTGACATCCAGCTGGGACAGCCTGATACCTCTTTTCTAAGAAATACCGTGGACAGAGGAGCCTGGCAGGCTACAGTCTATAGGGTCATAAAAGTGTCGGAAATGACTTAGCAACTAAACAACAACAAACATAACAAAGCCAACAGGCACCCACTTCCTAAAGGATAAGTTTATTCCAACCATGACTCCTAGATACTATTGCTGAAGCTTTGATCTGGGTTGAGCTGTATCCAAGCTCCAGTGAAAATTTATGGTTTGCTGGGGTTTGTGCCCACAGATGGTTTAACCCACCCACTGTGTTGTGGATGTGATGATTTTCATTCTTAGAGGCAAACACTGATTCTGGGGTTAGGGAGCACTTGGAATCTCCAAGAGAAACCAAATTTATGTGCAGCCCAAACCATAACTCACAAGCACACACCCTCATTTTCTTTATTATGTCCCATTGGTCTGCTTCTTCATTCTTGGTCCTGCACATGGAATTTCTTGGTTATTCACAGCTTCACAGCCTCGTGTTTGCCTTGCTCCAAATGTTTCTTGCACTGGCTCTTCTTGATGACAATGACTGCTGTAATTGTGAATAGGTCCTGGATACTTTGGGACTGATTTCACTTCATCTGTACAGCAAATTGATTCAGTTATACTTGAGCCTACTCATTCGAAAAGAACATGATGCTTTTCGAAGGAGAAGTAGGTTGTGGAAGATGAAATGGCTAGATAGCATCACTGACTCAATGGACATGAATTTGAGCAAGTTCTGGGAGATAGTGAAGGACAGGGGACCCTGGTGTGCTGCTGTCCATGGCTATAAAAAGAGTCAGAAATGACTTCGTGACTGAACAACAACATATATATGTATATGTATATATTATATATATATATATTCATATTCTTTTCCATTATGGTTTATTATAGGATATTGAATCTAATTCCCTGTGCTACATAGTAGGACCTTGTTGTTTATCTGTTTATCCATTCTCTATATAATTGTTAGCCTCTGCTAACCCCTAACTGCCATCCTTATATCTATTTCTGTTTCATAGATATGCTGATTTGTATCACATTTTGGAATTCACATGTGAATGATTTCATGTGATATTTGTCTTTCTGTCTCTAACTTACTTCGCTTTGTGTGATAATCTCTAGATCCATCCATGTTGCTGCAAATGACATCATTTCATTCTTTTTGATGGCAGAGTAATATTGCATTGTATGCTGCTGCTGCTGCTGCTAAGTCTCTTCAGTTGTGTCCGATTCTGTGCAACCCCATAGATGGCAGCCCATCAGGCTCCCCCATCCCTGAGATTCTCCAGGCAAGAACACTGGAGTGGGTTGCCATTTCCTTCTCCAATGCATGAAAGTAAAGAGTGAGAGTGAAGTCGTGTCTGACTCTTAGCGACCCCATTGACTGCAGCTTAGCAGGCTCCTCCGTCCATGGGATTTTCCAGGCAAGAGTACTGGAGTGGGGTGCCATTCCTTCTCTGATTGCATTGTATATATGCATTTAAATTGTTTCCATGTCTTGGCTATTGTAAAGAATGCTGCCCTGAACGTAGGGGTAAATGTGTCTTGTTGAATTGGAGACTTTCAATATCTCTTCTGCACTGAGGTGAGCTAGAGTGAATCCCATGTCTTTAAGAAGGATTAGAAAAAGCAAAATCTTTTTAGTCAGGGGGATTAATGACAAACCATGGAAGAAATCTGGCCATTAGTCTATAGGCAGTGGGGACTCCAAAAAACTTGAATGACGACTAATGTCAATAAAATATGCTTCCTTCTGAGGATTATTTATCCCTTAAAACTGGAGACGAAAGGGACAATAAATAGACCCAAGGGACATGAGAAACTGTGGGAATTGCATGGAACATGCTGGAGAAAGAATGCGGGTTTGGGGTCCTACCTACTGCTGCTAAAATCCTCTAAGTCTGACCGTATTCTAACTGGGATTAAAATGTGTGAAAGTAAATTCTTTCCATCAACACCCCTCCTTCCTCCTCTTCTATTTTTTTTATCCTTTTTTCCTTCCTTTTAAAATTCTTCCTCATATTTGCCAGTGTTTTGCTGTTAACAGAGCAATTTTATTTACATGTGTTTTCATTCACTTCTCACTCTATGAAGTAAACTGGACAGGTGTAATGCCCCTAATTTATACTCTGAAGTCAAAGTTTAGACTAGCCTAGTAACTTGACTAAGATCACACAGCTAGTAAACGAAGAGCTGTAGCCTGAATCTTGTCTTCTAACCCTAAGATCGATGGTCTTTCAACAGAAGCCCTTTTATTACCACAAACTCAGCTACTAACAAATGTTCCAAATTGTGAGCATTCTTGAAACTGGCAGTTTTAGGACAAATCTCCAAAACATTTTTTTAAAGTAGTATTTTTTATGTGCCTGTTGGCCATCTGTACGGGTTCTTTGGAGAAATGTTCAACATCGCTAATTGTTAGAGAAATGCAAATTACAACTATAAAGAGGTATCACCTCATATTAGTCACAATAGCCTTCATCAAAAACTCTACAAACAGTAAATTCTGGAGAGGATATGAAGAAAAGGAACCCACCTAAACGGTTGGCAGGAATGTAAACTGATGGAAAACAGCATGGAGGTTCCTTAAAGCGCTGAAAATAGAGACACCATAGGATCCAGCAATCACACTCTTGGCCATATATATGGAAAAGATGAAAACTCTTATTCAGAAAGACACCTGTACCCCTATGTTCATAGCAGCACTGTTTACAACAGCCAAGACATGGAAGCAACCTAAATGTCCATCAACAGATGAAAAGATAAAGATGTGGCATATATATTCAATGGAATAGGACTCAGCTGTAAAAAAGAATGAAATAATGCCATTTGCAGCAACATGGATAGCCCCAGAGAGTATCATACTAAGTGAAATAAGCCAGAGAGAGAAAGACAAATGTCATATGATATTTCCACTTCTATGTGGAATCTAAGAAAATAACACAAACGAACTTATATGCAAGACATAATAAGCTCACAGACATAGAATACAAATCTATGGCTATCAAGAAAGATTCCCTGGAGGAGGGCATGGCAACCCACTCCAGGATTCTTGCCTGGAGAATCCTGTGGACAGAGGAACCCGGTAGGCTACAATCCATAGGATTGCAATGAGTCGGACATGACTGAAGCAACTGAGCTCACACACAGCAAAGGGGAACAGGGGAGGGAGGTATAAATTAGAAATTTGGAGTTAACAGATACACACAACTGTATATAAAACAAATAAGGATCTGTTGTATAGCACAGGAAACTGTATTCAATATCTTATAATAATCTATAATGGGAAAAGAATCTTAAAAAGAATATATATATATATATATATATATATACACACATATATATCTGAATCACTTTCTGTATGCCTAAAACTAACACAACATTGTGAATCACCTACATTTCAACTTTTTTAAAAAGCAATATTTTATTTAATAGACTTAATAGATATAATAATGTATTACTGAATAACTCACAAATTTATCTTATTTTTCTTTTCAAAAGAAGTAGAAGCTTTTTTTTTCTGAAACAATTCTTGAATTTCTGATCTTTTATACCCATATCCTCTATATATTTATAAAACAAGAATACAGGTATTCTCTCCTAAACATTCTGGCTTGAAGAGTTAATATGAATCTTTCTTTCCAATATGGTGTCTCAATTAAGTAAGTCCCTGATGGTCTAGTAGTTAGGATTCAGAGCTGTCTCAACTGAACGTGGACAGGAAGTTGGCAGAGGAGCTTTCCCACCACATGAACTGTCTTCTTCAGAATAATCACTATCCATTTATTACATTAAGAGACTTTTTATGATGTTTCCCTGTTGTTGCATGACATTCTAGTCTTATTCTGAAGAACAATTTTCTATCTGTGTTAAGGATACTTCATCAAGCATACACAATGTGTCTCTTCATTATTTACATTTGGAATCTCTGAAAACACCATTGGAGCCCAAGATTGGAATCCAAAAGGGACTCACCATAGTTTTCTAACATGAATGGAAAATAGGGTTAGGAAAAATGAAAAAAAAAAGAAGGATTATCAAGTTGTTAGGGTCATCCTCACGTGGAATTAGAATTTTTAGTCAAAATTACCCAGACTTTTTTCAGTTCATCCGCTTATTTCCAAGACTGGGAAACAACATAAGAAGAAGCAGTTTTTCCAAATCATGAGGTTGGTCAGTGGCAGTTGAGGATGTTTTCCAGTAGTCAGGTACAGACGTGAGAGCTGGACCATAAAGAAAACCAAATACCAAAGAATTGATGCTTTTGAAATGTGGTGCTGAAGAAGACTCTTGAGAATCCCTTGGACTT
Organism: Bos indicus; assembly: GCF_029378745.1. NCBI lineage: Eukaryota > Metazoa > Chordata > Mammalia > Artiodactyla > Bovidae > Bos > Bos indicus. Next base: position 62,541,863 of record NC_091780.1, on the reverse strand, counting down.
TAAGAAGATCAAACCAGTCAATCCTAAAGGAAGTTGATCCTGAATATTCATTGGAAGTGCTGTTGATGAAGCTGAAGCTCCAATACTTTGGCCACCTGATCTGAAGAGATGACTCATTGGAAAAGACCCTGATGCTGGGAAAGTTTGAAGGCAAAAGGAGAAGGGGGGCAACAGAGGATGAGATGGTTAGATATCATTAGAGACTTGATGAACATGAATTTGAGTAAACTCTGGGAGATGGTGGAGGACAGAGGAGACTGATGTGCTGCAGTTCACAGGGTTGCAAAGAGTTGGACATGATGTAGCAACTGAACAACAGCATTCATGGATGTGTGTCCTCCCAGCTCAGAGGTCACAGAAAGCTTTCTTGTGGGTCATCTTGCTATGTTTCGTGGTCATGTACCAAGAGTCAGACACGACTGAGGGACTGAACTGGACTGAACCCTGTACCCCTAAAATTCTCTTACCTTCTCATGCCCTGCTCCTGGAATGTTCCTTCCCCAGTCCTTTACATAGTTCACTCTTTCTGATTATGTCACTGCTCAGAGGCTCCCCCTCAGAGACATCTTTGCTGATGCTCTGTTCATGTCTCTTTCCTTACCCTGCTTTACATTTCCCTATAGAAACTATCAACAGCTGAAAGGGCATTTCAAACACGTTTGCCATTTCTTATCTCCATGCATAAGGAATCTCCAAAAGTAAGCTCCAAAAATCAGTAGGCAAGATTTTTGCATAAAGTACATACTCAGTATTTGACCAACGAAGGTTGCATGGGTGGATGACTTGATAGTTGGTTTCATGTTGTGGAATTGCCAGTATTTCATGAGCTTACTTGATTCATGGAAGGCATTTAAAAATGTAAACTCTCAGTTTGACTTAGTCTGATTTCCCCACAGAACTCCTAAACAGCAGGCACTTAAAAATAATGGTCTACATCTAGGAACAATAGTTTGGGGTTTTCAGACACATGTATTATGGAGTCTGTCTGTGGTCCCTCCAGAAACTCTGCTGCCTTGCAAAAGCTGAAACATCTCAACACCTACAATTGTGACTCTCAAGATGCCGAGGTCCCTCCAAAAAGCTGTCCCCTCCATGCCTTGAGAATTCACTCTGATCCCTCTTAATAGGCAGGGCAATAGTACTGTGTTGGTAGTGAGGGCTGTTGAGTATGAAAAGGAGTCAGGCCCTGGATTAGCAGTGTAGACATAGGAACAGACATGGTGAATATCCATGGGCTTCCTTTGTGACTCAGCTGGTAAAGAATCCTCCTGCAATGCGGGAAACCTGGGTTGGGAAGATCCCTTGGAGAAAGAAATGGCTTCCCACTCCAGTATTCTGGCCTAGAGAATTCCATGGACAGTACAGTCTATGGGGTCACAAAGAGTCAGACATGACTGAACAACTTTCACTTTCAGTGGAGGGATGGCCCTCAGGAAGTCAGTGGGAAGTAATCTTGAGGAAATAAACAAAAACAAAAACACCCTTGCAGACTACTGACTATACTACAAAGCTTACAGTAATCAAAAGAGCGTGATACTGGCAAAAAAAAACAACAACACATAGATCAATGGTACAAAACGGAGAGCCCAGAAATAAGTCCACTGATTCATGGGGTCGCAAAGAGTTGGACACAACTGAGCGACTGATCTGATCTGAATCTGCAACAAAGGAGGCAAGAATATACAGTTGAGAAAAGTTTCCTCAAGAAGTGATGCTGAGAAACTGGACAACTACATGTTAAAGAATGAAATTAGGACATTTCCTCATATCATATGCAAAAATAAACTCAAAATGGATTAAAGGCCTAAGTATAAGAGCTTAAACCATTAAACTACTAGCAGAGAATATAGGCAGAAGACTCTTTAGCGTAAAACATAGCAATATTTTGAGGATCTGTCTCTGAAGGCAAAAGATATAAAAGCAAAAATAAATGAGATATAATTAAACTTAAAATATTGTGCACAGAAAAGGGAACCATAAACAAAACAAAAAGACAAACTACAGAATGGGTGAAAATATTTGCATATGATGTAACTGATAAGAGCTTAATATACAAAATATATACAACTCAATATCAGAAAATTAAACAACCTAATCAAAAAATGGGCAAGGACCTAAATAGACCTATTTCCAAAGAAGACATACAGTTGGCCAATAGATACATGAAAAGATGCTCAATATTATTAATTGTTAGAGGAATGCAAATCAAGACTACCAATCTAAATGGCCATCATCAAAAAGTCTACAAACAATAAATACTGGAAAGGGTGTGGAGAAAACTCTGCCCTGCTGGAGGAACTGTAGATGTATACTGATGCTGTGGAAAACAGCATAGAGGTTCCTCAAAAAACTGAAAATGAAACCGCCATATGATCCAGCAATTCCAAAACAAATATGGAAGAAACAAAAATTCAAGAAGATATTAGCCCCGCAAGGTTCCTAGCATCATTATTTACAATAGCCAAGATGTGGACACAGCCCAAGTATTCATCAGCAGATGAATGAGTATAGAAGCTGTGGGGTGTGTGTGTGTGTGTGTGTTTGCACGTGTGCTTGTTCTTTCCTGTTCGACTCTTTGAACCCCATGGACTGTAGGGCCTAACTCCTCTATCCATGGGATTTCCCAGGCAAAAATACTGGAGTGGGTTACCATTTCCTGCTCCAAGCCAGCGATCAAACCTATGTCTCTTGCGCCTCCTGCATTGGTAGGCAGATTCTTTACCGCTAGCACCACTTGAGCAGACCCAATATGCAATGAAGCCCAATGGAATAGTACTCAGCTCTAAAAATGAATGATAAATTGCCATTTGCAGTAACATGGATGGTCTTGGAGAATATTATGCTTAGTGTCTAAAATAAGTCAGACAGAGAAGGACAAATACTATTTGTTATCATTTACATGTAGAATCTAAAAAATAAAATGAATGAGTGTAGCAAAATAAAAACAGCAAAATAAAAACAGCAAAATAAAAAAAATAGAAAACAAACTAGTGATTACCAGTTAGGAGAGGGAAGGATGGAGGGGCAAGAAAGGGATAAGGGACTAAGAAATTCGCTGGTGGGTCAGATGGTAAAGAATCCCCCTGTAATGCTGGAGACCTGATTTGATCCCTGGGCTAGGAAGATCCCCTGGAGAAGGGAATGGCTACCCACTCCAGTATTCTGGCCTGGAGAATTCCATGTACAGAGGAGCCTGTCAGGCTATAGTTCGTGAGATGGTTGGATGGCATCACCAGCTTGATGGACATCAGTTTGAGTAAGCTCTTGGAGTTGGTGATGGACAGAGCAGCCTTGTGTGCTATAGTCCGGGGGTTGCAAAGAGTCAGACATGACTGAACAACTGAACTGAACTGATACTGTATACCTGAAACTAATATAATGCTGCAAAGCAACCACAGTTCAATAAATAAATAAGTAATCACAACCCACTCCAGTACTCTTGCCTGGAAAATCCCATGGACGGAGGAGCCTGGTAGGCTGCAGTCCATGGGGTCACTAAGAGTTGGACACTGAGCGACTTCACGTTCACTTTTCACTTTCATGCATTGGAGAAGGAAATGGCAACCCACTCCAGTGTTCTTGCCAGGAGAATCCCAGGGACGGGGGAGCCTGGTGGGCTGCCGTCTATGGGGTCGCACAGAGTCGGACACGACTGAAGCGACTTAGCAGCAGCAATGAACAAATTAAATAAAAACCAGCTAGTTCTTATTTTTATTTAACTTAAAAATTAAATTTAAAAAATCAGCCTAGTGGGCTGGCTGGTTTTTTAAAAAATGAAAGATGGAAGACACTGGGAAGGGCTCACAAACAGGATGATGCAGGCTTCATCTCTTCTCTCTTTTGTCTATTTCCTCATTTCGTCTTTTCCCTATGTCCCTAAAATGTTGGGGAGCCTGCTATTAAATGGCAACAGCTGTGAGAAGACCTATATTTTGACCCTGGGTCTGCCTTGAGAGGTCATGCCTACTTACTGAACCAATTTCCTCATCTGCAAAATGGCCTGAATTATTCTCATCCCCTCTAAATGAGAAGTCAGGGAGCTGGTAAGCTGATTTTCTGAACACTTCTTAAACCCTAAGTCCAGCACAAGTGCACAGTCTCACTTATCTATCACAAAATCTTATTAAATGGCATCTTGCTTTGTTTGGTTTAGTTGTTCAGGATGGAATGTTTATCCTGATCTTGCATTCTGAGAGCTCACAGGAATTTTAAATCTAATTTGATTTCTCTGATTCTGGCTTTCCCTTGACTTCTATTTCAAGAGTGAAACTAAAGGAGGATCTATTTCTCTTTGGTTTCAGGTTCTAACAGCAGGGCTTTTTTTGCATTCTGATTGCAAGCGCAGCCTAACAAAGCCATATTTAAACGAAGGGAAATGTCACTTACATGTTAAAAAGCTCACAGAAGCAAGTCTGTCTCTGCTGAATCTTTGAAGACGCTGCTTAATAAAAACGAGAGATCTTTCTGACGCTGTCCAACAGAACCTCCAGTAGATATGTTCTGTGCATATTTTTGACGATAGAGATAAAAAGAGGGAAAAAGGCAGAGTGCATCACAACAATCATTTTTCATTACAGTCAGATATCCTCAAGCTTTAGTGCAATGGAGTCAACCAGAAAAGATTGGGTATTAATTATGAAGGTTCACTTCAATTTATCAGCAAAGGGTATCAAACAGGCCAAACACCACAGCCTCTCATATAATTTATCTCTTCGTTGTAGGGAGGCATAGAGCAACGACTTGCAAATTGCCTCCTCTGCAAAAAGAAGGGAGAAAAACACACACACACAACACACAATTAAAAGCAGATAAGCATCAGGCAATGTGTCACATTTTCAGCAGAAAGCCAAAAGTGGAGGTCTTAATCTTCGGGGCTGGTTTGCTGAGAGTACTCACTGATTCCTCCCTTGATGTGACTACTTAACTCCTATTAAAATTAATAGGGGTCAGGCTTGATCATCAAGGGAGAAAGGGCCTCCTGGCGCGTATAGGCTTCAAGTAATAAGGATTTGGTGATTACTATATTATTTGGCCATTCATTTTCAGATTATCTTGTAAGTGTATGCTCTTTGTGATCTCGTCCAATTATAAAGAATAACATGCCGTGTAGGATCTATTTTTATTAAAGCAATCTTCTTTTCTTAAGCATATAATTTAAGGGGGCATATTGACGGGATCTTAATGCAGAGACCTTGAAACTACGCCCCCCCCCCCACATACATCAAATAAATCATGTTAGTTACCATTTCTAACCTGGGTGTACTTTTATGGGACCTCTGACCCAAAGATTTGGAGAACATCAACTCATTAAAAAAATCCAATTCAATATGTCTTAGATAATGGAAGGGGAGGGTAAATTTGCTTGAAAAAGTGGCACGAACATGTTGCTGAATGATAAATATGAAAAATCTGAGACAGCAACAGTTCCCCCCAAATGTCTGAGACACAGTTTCTGTTAAATGGGTATAATGAAATTACCAGCCTCAAGGTGATTCAAAAGAAGACCACATTTGTAAAAGTGCTTGGAACAAATTGCCATGGTATATAATACAAAAAACACCCAATGTCACAGACTCTGATCTGTGTAGCAAGCAGGATAAGTAAAAACAAGAGTCAGAATTCATCTGCAACGTTTTAAGTATACTTTTATACACTTGGAATTTCATCCATTAAGAGTCTGAAAAACAACAATAAACATAAAAACAGCAACAGCATCATTTTGTAGGAGACAGGACATTTTTAAAGGCACAGGAATGAAAAGGGCATTTCTTTGACCACCATGAAATCATACTGCATCTCGCTCTCTGATTTTTCTTGTTTGCTGCAGACTGGTGAAAATGACCTTCCAAAGTACCTCTAACCTACAGGGAAGCATTCAGGAGCCTCTGAAATGGACCATCATGGCAGCTCAGTACCATGGATAGGATCAGTAATTCACAGGGACATTAACAATTAAGCAAGTAGGTGTGGTTGAATCTTTCTCATCAAAATGTTGTGCTATGACCTAAGAATTAAAGAAAATGTTTGCAAAACATATATCTGAAAAGGGGTTAATATCCAAATATCCAAAATATAAAAATAACACATACAACTCAACAGCAGAAATCATCTTCACCATCATCATTACTTTACCAATAAAGGTCCGTCTAGTCAAAGCTGTGGTTTTTTCCCAGTAGTCAGGTATGGATGTGAGAGTTGGACCATAAAGAAGGCTGAGCACCAAAGAATTGATGCTTTTGAACTGTGGTGTTGGAGAAGACTCTTTAGAGTCTCTTGGACTACAAGGAGATCAAACCAGTCCATCCTAAAAGAGATCAGACCTGAATATTCATTGGAAGGATTGATGCTGAAGCTGAAGCTTCAACACTTTCACCACCAGATGCGAGGAACTGATTCATTAGAAAAGCCTCTGATGCTGGGAAAGATTGAAAGCAGGAGGAGAAGGGGACAACAGAAGATGAGATGGTTGGAGGGCATCACTGACTCAATGGACATGAGTTTGAGCAAGCTCTGGGAGATGGTGAAGAACAGGGAAGCCTGGTGTGCTGGAGTCCATGGAGTTGCAAAAAGTCAGACACGACTGAGTGACTGAATGACAATGATCATCATCTGATTAAAAAGTGGGCAGAGGATTTGAACAGACACTTCTCCAAAGATGACATACAAATGGCCTGCAGACGCATGAGAAGGTGTATCGCATCACCAGTTATCAAGGGAATGTGAATCAAAATCACAATGAGATACCACCTAGCACCTCTTAAGGGGACATACCTATTCCTATTGATGACTCATGCTGATACATGGCAGAAACCAACTCAATATTGTAATGCAACGATCCTCCAATTAAAAATAAATAAGTGAATAAATGTAAATGAAACTGCTGTCTCAAAAAGGTACCTGCATTTCATGTTCATTGCAGCACTATGAACAGTTGCTAAGCCATGGAGACAACTAAAATGACCACTGACTGGTGGGTAGGTAACAAAAATATAGTGTATACATTCTTCTCTATAGTTTGAAAATACATTGCTAGGTATATATCCAGGTTCAGGATTGTTATATCTTCCTAAAGACTCATTGTTATTTTAAACATTATCTGATAAAATTATTTTTCCCTAATGCTTTTTTTGCCTCAAAGTCTGTTTTGTTGGGGTTTTTTTGACACTGATATTGCTATTCCAGCTTTCCCTCGCATTGTGCTTTTTACTGATTTTTTAAAAAATCTTTTTATTCTCAATGTTTCTGTATCACTCTTTTTCTGTATGTCCCTTGTAAACAGGACATATGTGGAAGTCGTCTGCTTGTTTGTTTTATTACCTTTTCATTTGAAGATACTTGCAGGTTTACATCAGGCAGGAGTAAGAGACAATGAAGACAGAACCCAGGAAGCCTTCACCCAGTTTCAAGCAATGTTAGCATTTTGTAAAGCTATAGGCCAGTATCACAACTCAGATATTGACATGGGTTCAGTCGAGATACAGAAAATTCCTATCACCCCAAGGGTGATAAGTGGTTAATATCCAAAATATAAAAGGAACTCATTCAACTCACTCTGCATAATTCCTTAGAGATGCATCCAGGTTGCTGTATGTACCAAAAGTTAGTTCTTTTTTTTTTTCTTTCACTGAGCAGTATTACATAGACTATACATGAAGTGAAGTGAAAGTCGCTCAGTCGTGTCTGACTCTTTGACTGTATAGTTCATGGAATTCTCCAGGCAAGAATACTGGAGTGGGTAGCCTTTCCGTTCTCCAAGAGATCTTCCCAACCCAGGGATCGAACCCATGTCTCCCACATTGCAAGCTGATTCTTTACCAGCTGAGCCACAAGAGAAGCCCTAGCATATACATACTAAAGTTTAACCATTCGCTCATTGCAGGACATCTGGGTAAGTTCCAGCTTTTAGCTACTATGAATAAAACTGCTATAAACATTTGTGTACAGATTTTTATGTGAACCTAAGTCTTCTTTTCTCTGGGCTAAATTGCCCAGGCGTGTGTTTGCTGGGTCATATGGTAGTTGCGTGTTTAGTTTTTAAGAAACTGCCAAACTATTTTCCAGGGTGGCTGTACTGTTTTACATTCCCATTTAAATGGGACATTTAAGCAACATTTAAGTGATCCAGTTTCTCCACCTCCTTATCACCATTTGGTGTTGTCACTATATTTTTTTCTGTTTTATTTTATTCTATTTTTAATTTTCTATTAAAGCATGGTTGATTTACAATGTTATATTAGTCTCAGGTGTACAACAAAGTGATTCATACATATTTTTTTTCTTTTTCATTATACATTCTTTTACATTATAGATTGTTAAAATATATTGAATATAATTCCTGGTGCTATACCGTAGGACCTTATTTTTATCTATAACAGAGTGGAGGAATAAGTCAGGAGTGTGGGATTAACAGATACACACTATCTTTTACTTTAGCCACTCTGATAGGTGTGTAGTGATATTTCATTAGGTTTTTAATTTGCATTTTCCTAATGGTTAATGATTCTGACATATTTTGATGTGCTTATTTGCTATATGTGTATCTTTTTGATGAAGCGGTCTTTATGTCTTCGAAGTTGTCCAATTGGTTTGCTGTTGAATCTTAAGAGTTCTTTATACATTCCAGAAAATAGTCCTTTATCAGATATGTGATTTGCAAATATTTTCTCCCACTGTGTAGCTTGTCTTTTCATTCACTTCGCAGTGTCTTTGGCAGAAAAGTTTTCTAATTTTGATGAAGCCCTACTTATCAATTTTTTTCTTTTAGTAATTTTACAGTTGATCTTAAGTCTAAGAACTCTCTGCCTGCCCTACATCCTGCAGATTTCTTTTCTCTTTTATTTTTCTAAAGCTGTTATGATTGTACATGTAAATCCTTTAACCATGTGAATTTAATTTTTAGAAAGCTTGAAACTTAGGTCAAGGGGTTCTTTTTTTAGCTTTTGTTTTTGTCTTTGCTGTTCTCTGTCTTTGGGTGCCCAGTTGCTCCAATACCTTTTGTTTAAAAGGCTGTACTCTCATTTAACTGGCTTTATTTTTTTCTAATTTAAATTTGTTTACTTAAATTAGAGGCTAATTACTTTACAATATTGTATTAGTTTTGCCATCCATCAACATGAATCCACCACGGGTGTACACGTGTTCTCAATCCTGAACCCCCCGTTACATGTTTATCAAACATCATTGAATATATTTGTGTGGGTCAGTATCTGAATCCTCTACTCTGTTCCATTTATCTATGTGTCTATTGCTCTATTTCCATTGATCTATGTGCCAACACCACAGCATCTTTATTACTATAGCTACAGAATAAGTCCTGAAATTGGGTAGAATGATTATTCACAATTTATTACCCTTTAAAAAATTGTTTCAGTTATTCTAGTCCCTTTTCCATATACATTTCAGAATAATCTTGTCTATATCTACCCAAAAAGTCTTGCTTGGATTTTGATAAAAATTACTTTAAATGTACATATCAATATGTGGATAACTGATACCATTACTTTGTTGAATCTTCCAATCCATGAACACAGTGTGTCTCTCCATTTATTTAAACTTCCTTTGATTTATTTTTTCAGTGTTATGTAGTTTTCAGCATACAAGTCCTGTTCATGTTTTATTAGCTTCACACCTAAGCATTTCATTTTTCTGAAGGATTATAAATGGCAGTATATTTTAAATTTTATTCTCCATACATTCATGTCTAGTATATAGATATAGAATTAATTTGTCTATGTTTGTCTTATATCCTGTGAACTTGTTGAAACACTATTTCTAGAAATATTTTGTAGATCCCTTGGGATTTTCTACTTAAATTCTTTATTTGTACATCTTTCCCCCTAATTATTTTACTCTCAACAACTCCATATTATTATCTTTATGTATAACTCTGGAAGATATTATATAACTCAGAAGTATTTGTTTTTACTCCATACATATCTTTCTTATAACTAGAAAATTAAGTTCACTTATATTTATTGGGACTAATGACAAATTGAAGCTTAATTCAATAACTATTTTTTTGTAATGTAGTGCAGGTTTTTTTTTTTAATTCTTTATTTTACCTTCTAATGTATTTATTGGGTTTTCTTTATTTTTTAATTCTCCCTTCTTTGGTGGTTTATTCACATTTAAAATGCATATTTCATTTAACAAAATCTAGTCAACATGACTATTCTCCTGAATATTACAAGAACTATAGAATATCTAATTCCCTCTCCCATCTCTCATGACATTGTGGTCTAACATTTTAGTATCCTCTTATTTCTAAACCCATTCAAATACATCCTTATGATAATTATTGCTTGCTATAAATCTGTATGCAGAATAAATCTTTTTTGCCTAGTATTGTTTTTTACATTCCTATACATCTTAAATTCCAGCATCCTTCACCCATGTGTATACCCTCAGATAGCCCTTTTAGCAGGAGTCCCTAAGCGATACCTCTCACGAACATTGCTTGCCTGACCTGTCTTCACTCTTAAATCAGCATTTGGCTATGTCTAGAACTAAGTTGAGGAGAAGGCAGTGGCACCCCACTCCAGTACTCTTGCCTGGAAAATCCCATGGACAGAGGAGCCTGGTGGGCTGCAGTCCATGGAGTCGCTAAGAGTCAGACACTACTGAATGACTTCACTTTCACGTTTCACTTTCCTGCATTGGAGATGGAAATGGCAACCCACTCCAGTGTTCTTGCCTGGAGAATCCCAGCGACAGGGGAGCCTGGTGGGCTGCCGTCCATGGGGTCGCACAGAGTCAGACACGACTGAAGTGACTTAGCAGCAGCAGAACTAGGTTAAGATTTATGTTGCCTCAGTGCTTTGAGGATATTCTGTTATCTTCTGGGTGTGGGAGACAAGAAGTCTGTTGTCAACCTAACTGTTCATTCTTTCCAGGTAATTTGACTTTTCTCACTGGTTGCTTTAGAATTGTCCTTGCCCTTTCCCAGGGTCACCATATGTGCCTGGCTGTGGATTTATTTTCATTTCTACTTCCTGCTCAGACTCAGTGTGCTGTCATCCAAGAACGACAAGTGGCTGGCCACTGCAAGAACTTCATCTTCTTCTCTCAGTACCCTGAGTTTGATGCTTTAGTGAATTAACAGCATGGAGGTCCTTTCTTTGAACCTGCCTTACATAAAGCACATTTGGAACTCATGTTAAGAGCAACTGGGCACAGAAGATGAAACAAAGCCACAGAGAGGGCTTAGAAACAGAAGTCAACCTGCAGACGAGGGAGGCATTCTTTGGCAAAATGTACCCTGGTACTTTAACAGGACCCACATCATTTAGGGGGGACACACCACTAAGAGTTCTTCCTTTGATCTTGGCTTAGACCCTTTTCTGTCTGACTACATACAGAAAGAAAGGCAGACAAAATCATCTCCAAGCACCCTTGCACTGCTAACTTTCTAGGATGTATGTGGTCCCTCCCATTTCCTTCCAGGACTGAACAGCTCATTCTGTCTCTTCCCAGCTCACCTGGTGCCGAGAACATGTAAGGCAGCCACTGTGTCTGTCTTATCATCAGATGCTTGGATTCTGGCGCACCTGCTGCCTTGCCGCCTCCCCCTGACTTCCATCTAAAGTGATGCTAAGGGTCCACATCTCATTTCCTTGACAAAAATGTCAACAGCATTATCGTATGCATGTGTTGTACAGATAAGGGAAAGTCACTTTAAACAATCTGTTCCATTCACTTCGGGTTTACCAGCTTTAGTCTTTATTTTGAATTCAGCAAAGCTGTGGTCTTTGTACTGGAGATGACATAGCCAATTCCAGTCATCAGCTAGGTGAGTGAGTCACCTTCCACCATGTAAGACTTAATCATTTTCTCAAGAAATTTCACCATCAATCAGAAGAAATGAGATTCTCTAGTCTTCCAGGGAAAACACTTCTTGCATACTTTTGTATAACAATCCCTTGCAAAATAATGAATTTTCAGCACCCAGCCTGGTTGGTCATTTGTGAAATGAAAACCAGAGGTAGCTCTATGTGTGGAGTGCCTCAAGTTCTAGGGCTTCCCGGGTGGCTCAGGGAGGAATCCATCTGCCAACGCAGGAGACACAAGAGACTCAAGTTTCATCCCTGGGTCAGGAAGATCCCCTGGAGGAGGAAATGGCAACCCACTCCAGTATTCTTGCCTGAGAAATCTCATGGACGGGGGAGCCTATCAGACTACAGTCTATAGAGTCGGAAAGGGTCAGACACGACTTAGCGACTGAGCACGCACAACCCCAACTTCCATCTCCCATCCCAAGTGTGACAATAAGACTTTTTTGTCCCCATATTTTGACAACAAGAATAAGTGAAGCTAACAGTCCCTGAGTGCTCACTACCTGCCAGGCACAGAGCAATCTCTATATCACATTTTTTTTCCAGCTCTTATAAAAGCTCTGTAATATATGTACTGTTATATTTTCTATTTGTGGATTAAATATCTGAGAAGTATTAATTTACCAGATGGTGCTATTGGTAAAGAACCTGCCTGTGATTGTAGGAGACATAAGAGACTCGGGCTTGATCCCTGAGTCAGGAAGATCCCCTGGAGGAGGGCTTGGCAACCCACTCTAGTATTCTTGCCTGGAGAATCCTACAGACAGAGGAGCCTGGCAGGTCACAGGCCACAGGGTCGCAAAGAGTCAGACATGACTGAAGCAACTTAGCATGCAAAATTGTCTATATTGGAAGTGACTGAGCAGAATTTGGACACCAGTTTGCCTGAATCCAGAATCAGATTTTCAACCTCTGCGTGAAGAACCGCTGTGTTCACTGTCCTGGTGCCAATCTGATTTCTTATGAGGCAGCAATTCTAGAAGTGATAACAGAGAGACATAAAGGCTGAGTCACCTGCCCGTTTGACTCCTAAGTTTAAACTTCGACCACTGCCCCTGACAGCTTGCAGGGCCACTCTCCCTTAAGAGACGCATCAGGAAAGATCGACTTCTGTTTGCTTTTATAATTTTTTAAAAGAAGGAGAATGCCCCTAGATTAACAAAAATGGATATTTTTACCACTTTAAAGCAGAACAAGGTAAAATGGAAATTAGCCGTTTCTCCTGCTTTTGAGGTGGATGTACAACAGAGGTAACTAGAGTTCAAAAAGAAGGTTTGTTATTTTCTTAGGCACTCAGGTGAAAAGAGGTGAACTTTGCAAATACATTGTATGTCGCATAGGAGGGCTCAGAGAAGAGTTCTTCACAGCATTTCTGTGGTGTGTGCACCAACTTCAGGCCATGTGCGCCATGCACACCTACAAAGTAAAGTGAATAACTGTAACAGACAACCTACGTGTTTGTGTAGCAAAATAAATATAAATGAGATTCGGGCAGGCAGAGCAGTGTAGCTGGGAATTCCACTTGTAGGAAATTTTCCTCGGTGTTATATGACCTATGCACAAGGCTGCTTGTAGCTTGTTATGTGTCTGTGTAATAGTGAAAAATTGCTATCAAGCTAAATGAATTTCATTAAGTTAATCACAGTGTGACGTAATAAAGGGCTTCCCAGGTGGCTCAGTGGTAAAGAATCCATCTGCCTATGCAGGAGAAGTGGGTTCGTTCCCTGGGTCAGGAAGATGCCCTGAAGAAGGAAACGGCAAGCCACTCCAGTATTCTTGCCTGGGAAATCCCATGGACAGAAGAGCCTGGCAGGCTACAGTCCATGGGGGTCACAAAAGAGTCAGACATGGCTTAGCAACTAAACAACAACAGCAATAACACCTAATATGAAATACCAGGCAGCTTACAAAGATAGCTCCGACACAGGAAGGTTTCGGAAATCTATCGGTGAAAGTCAACTGTGGAACAAAATGCATAGTTGAATTCCAGTTATGTAAAAAATTAAAATAAATCAGATACGTGTATACACATATACATGTATCTGATTTGTTTTGATCTCTGGTTCAAGGGCAAACTGTGTTTCTAACACGATCTGGCCATTAGAGACAGAGACCCTTTCTTATCGTAGCAACGGTTGGAAAACTTCAGCTGAAAACTATTTTACATCTCAATTACTCATGATTAATGTAATCAGGTGGAATCAATTAATAAAGTCAAAGTACACAGAGCAGATTAAAATACCACAAACAGCACACAGAGTTACTCAGATAGAAACAGAAGGGGAAGAAGACAGTGCACACACCTAGCAATGAACACGCAAGAGTGATGTGGAAAGTAATTGCAGGTTAATGACTGGTACATTATGCAGAACACAATCATTTTGTTGGGTGTACAATATTTTACTTTAATAAGCATGTGGGACAACACGGACAAGGAGATAAGGGGAAACCACCAGAGATTTGGCAAACCCTGGTCTCAGAACCTGGCAATTAGAAAGAGAAGGAAGCAAGCATCCATCCATCAGTCCAGCAGCGGCTTCACTTCTGCAGCCTTTCAAAAAGCCAGAGGAATCTCATGCAATTGGAAATTCACCCTGCTGCATTTTGAGGGTTTTCTGTATGGTTGGCTCAGGAATATAATGGTGAGCATACGCCATAAATGGTCCCTGCTTTCATGGGTGCAAAGACTAGCGGGCTAGCGTGGCAGGGTCACATGTTAATCAAATAGGTACCAGAGTCCGCGTATAACCACAAACTGCGATGAAGAGGACAAAGAAATTTGTTTGGAATGACAGTGGTTAAAAAATAAGAGATAGCATCCTTCCAAAATCATGTTTGAACCCAGACCTAAGAATGGATAGGAAAAATGCAATTAACAACAATAAACAAAGTTGGGAAAAATAAAGTGAGAGTGGGGGAAGGGTGGAAATGTAAATGGGGGAAGAACATTCCAGGTACATAAAACGGAATGTTCAAAGGTCTATGAGACCTCTAGGCTTACCTTTATCAACTCAGGGGGTTCGTACCACTCTCTAAGATGGGTCGTTGTTGCTGTCTGGTTGCTAAGTAGTGGCCAGTGAGTAGATAACTCTTCATTTTCTCATTTTACAGATACAAAGATTGAGGCACGGAGAGATTAAGTAATTTGTCAGAGATGCACAGGGGAGATCCTGGCAGTTGCTCTGTCAGAGCTCAGCCCCACCATCTGCTGTGTGACCCTGGCAAGTCACCTGCCCTCTCTGAGCCTCACTTCTCGCCTCCATGAGAGGGAGCTGGCAGCAGAGATCACTAGTTTGCAGGAAGTCTTGCTCTTGCACTTGGAGGCTCTGGCAGGAAGGCATACCACTGTCTGGCGCTATGGTCATGGAGGAAGGTTCCGGTTATTTCATCAGGAGCCTGCACTCATAGGACCAGCGCTGGGGAGTGCAGCATGGTGTCTTATGCAGCCCTTGAGACAAGTATGTGATTTCATTCTCAGCAAGGCTGCACAGGCCCTGACACAGAGATGAGGACAGGCCACAGCTACTCCAGGGTCATGCTGCTAGTGTTCTGTGTTTGCACGCGTGTGCACAGTCGTTCAGTCACACCCGACTCCTTTTGACCCTAGGGACTGTAGCCTGCTAGGCTTCTCAGTCCATGGGATTCTCCAGGCAAAAATGCAGGAGTGGGAGGCCATGCCCTCCTCCAGGGATCTTCCCCACCCAGAGATCGAACCCATGTCTCCTGCGGACCAGGTCTGAGCAGTTCTGCAGGCCACCATGGCCACCACATCCCTTTTTGTGGTGGACATCAGTGGGGACAAGGTACTTCCTGGGACTTCGCCCAGAGCACTGCCTCCCGGGCCAAGCACCTGGGGCAGGGCTGTGTCTGCCAGAAGAAGGGGCATCTTGTCACATCCAGACAAGCTACAGTCCTGCCACATGTTCTTTTTCTCCCAGCAAAGCCACCCTGAGGGCCCACTTTGCTGGAGCAAGATAGGTATCTCCCAAGAGTCACCGTATTTGGATGAAAAGTGGAGACTGTCTTTGGTCTTCCCTCGGCCAATGTTCTTGCCAAGTACATGTGGCACAAGTCTTCCAGGAAAATGAATGACATTCCATCCCTCTCACTTTATCACCAGTGGGTGGCAAGGCCTGGGAGTTCCAAGTGGAGGAATGACCCTCCAGACACAGCGAGGAAATGGGTCCAGGAGTCTCTGAGCCATAGAGGAAGCATCCAGGTGGAAATACACATGCCCAAGGCATCTCTATCCAAGGTGCAAAAGGAAGAGGTAAATGCAATGATGCCCACTGTCAGAGAGAAAGGTACACCCATTCATCCTCTCTGGATGAGAAGATAAAGGAATGGGAATCAGAATCCCTCATGAAGGGAGGTGTGACCAATGCCATGGGTGTGTCAGCAGAGGGGACGGTGGTTAACTGTGTGGACCCTGGGCCAGACTGCAGGGTTCAGATCATCAGAGCTCCCATCTCTCTCTCACTCAGCTAGCTCTGTGACTGGTCAAGTCATCCACAACCATCAGCTTCTGTTTCCTAAACTTCAAAAGGCATTTCTAGTGACTACTTTATAGAATTGTTCTTCAGCTGCAGTGGTGGAAATCAAGCAGTCTTGGTACCCATCTAGTATGTTACCCAGCACGGTTATTACCTCTTGCCATTTGCCATGGTATATGCATGAGACAGTTCAGTTCAGTCCCTTAGTCGTGTCCAGCTCTTTGTGACCCCATGGACTACAGCATGCCAGGCTTCCCTGTCCATGGATGTGACAGTTGGACCATAAAGAAGGCTAAGCACCAAAGAATTGATGCTTTTGAACTGTGGTGCTGGAGAAGACTCTTGAGAATCCCTTGAACAGCAAGGAGATCAGACCAGTCAATCCTAGAGGAAATCAACCCTGAATTTTCATTAGAAGGTGAAGCTTCAATATTTTGGCCACCTGATACAAAGAGCTGACTCATTGGGAAAGATTCTGATGCTGGGAAAGATTGAGGGCAGGAGGAGAAGGGGGTGACAGAGAATGAGATGGTTGGATGGCATCACCAACTCAATGAACATGAGTTTGAGCAAACTCTGGGAGATAGTGAGGGACAGGGAAGCCTGGTGTGCTATAGTCCACGGGGTCACAAAGAGTCAGACACAACTGAGCAACTGAACAACAACGACCCTTTCCCCACCAAAGTAAATGACCAACTGGAACATGCTTTTATTGTTGCTCAGTCTCTCAGTCATGTCTGACTGTCTCAGACCCAAATGACCACTCACCAGAACATCCTTCTTTTTCTTTCAACTTATGAAAGCCAGATTTGTGAATCAGTGTTCATGGTGCTCTTCCAGGAAGCTTTCCTTGGATGTCCTACCCTGGTCTTAAGGACTCCTCTCTGGAATCCTCTGGAATCTCTATTGTGGCATTTATCACTGTGTATCATATCTAGCTTATGACTTACCTGCTCTTTTATAGAGAGTGAGAATTTTGCATTCAGAAATTACATTTGATTAAGTTCTGTCTCTATAGTGTTCAATACCAGGCCTGAATGCATTAGTAATGCTATAAATAGTGATTTGATGACTGTGTAATGAAGGAAATAGCCCCCGAAGATACATTATTGAGGTAGGAGGAAAACAGGCCCAACGAAAGAACTCTGAGCTCCAGCTACGCAACTGTATGAGCTCTTGAGCGAGTCATTTTAGGAAATGCAAAGTGCTAAGAAAATGGAAAGGCCACAGAACTGCCCCACCCCCAAAATGCTAATAATTCACCGTGGCAGATGTGCTTGTCATAGAGATAACCAGTATGAGTGAGGCACTGTGAGTCAGCCACATCAGACTTGGGTCCAAATCTGAAAGACCGGGCATACAGGCCCTGCCCCTTTGGCTTCACAGATGGGCAGGACCCTTGAGGGCAGCGCTGGGCCCCATGGTCGCCTCACTGGTCACAGCTTCCACAAATAACAAGCCAGCATCTGGTGCGTTTTCTTCTGTACCTTTAAGTCAACCTTGGGGGAGCCGATTGAAAAGTTGGAAGTAGGTTTCAGGGTCACTAGATATTCATGGCAATGAATTCTCATAAAACAGAAAGAAAGAAATAGTTGCAGATCCTTTTAATCTGCCTCTTGCCAGCATGGCTTCGCTGAAAAGTTCTGCAGGTAGAGGCTGGGACGCTGGAATTTAGGTCAATGACATTCATGCCGCCTCTTAGAATCTTTCTGCAGCAAGCGCATGATTTCCTGTTATGACTGTGGATCTCGCCAGCAGTGAAGTGACTGTAAAGGCTTCCATCCTGTTTGTTTATAATTCTTAACAATGGGCTTTTGGGGAAGGAGGGACCGACGTTGCAAACGCTCTGACGAGCGGCGCGGAGCAGGCGCGCGATGCCACCTGAATAATGCATGCCCACTTTGTGTGTGTACCCGCCACGGGCCTGAATGCAGGATCATGCCGCCGAAGGCTTTGAAACACCTGCTCTGAACAGCTCCGATGACAGCCAAGAGTCCAGATAAGATCTGAGCTCTGCCTCCTCCCTGCCACCAAGCTCGCTGGGCCGCCCCCATTTCCCTTTTTGCATTTAAAATAAGCTCTGAGACTAAGCCACAGAGAGATGCTGTCAAAGACGCCGCCGGCTTGCATGTGGCTCTCGGTCCTTTCTTGTGGAGCCCCACCCAGTTCTCATACCTGCGCGGTCAAGGCAAGGACAGCCTCCCGAGAGCCTGCCCCGTCCGTGTCCCCCGAGTCACCCTCCACGCAGAGGCACCTGGTAGCATCTTTCTAACAAAAAAATACCACCCGGGGCTGACGCAGCCGCAAAGGCACAGGGCTTTGATTTCAAACACATCGCACTCCCTCCAGGAGCGTGCTCCAAACCGGCGTGATACCTTTTAGCGGCTTCCCTTGACCGTTTGTCTCCATGGTGTATTCAACCTTCTTAGCTTGGCAGGAAAGACCTCTCATGACCTGTGTATCCACATCCACACACCCCCTGGTCTCACTCAGGCACTGGGCTTCAGCCACCCCGCCCTCTGAGTTTCTCTCTTGTCCTACCTGCATCCTCATACCTGCTCCTCCTGTATCTGTTCTTCTGATCCATCAACCCTGGCAGCACCACCACCACCACAATACAACAGAGGTCAATACTCACGATCGATTAGTCAATATACACGTTCCTTTACTGAGCCCTCAACACCACACTTAGAGGCATGTAGATTTCTTAACTCCATCACGAGGAAGCCCAGTAAGCCTCAGGGTGAGACATTTCTCCTCCAAGGTCACACAGCCAGACAGTCAGCAGATGCAAGGGGCAAAGCCAACTTTCGTGGCCATTTACTTGACCCTGAGCTTCATCAGATCTTGTCCAAGTTCCAGCAATTCTAAAATGCCAAATCTATGCTAGGTCCCTCCCCACTTAAAACTTTGCCTCCTTTTTGTACAAGCTGAGATGGTCTCCCTCACCATGAACCTCCCTTAAATCACCCCCTTCCAGAATCGCAAGATAGAAGTCTATTTGCCTCCCACATCTACAGTGTACTCATCAAATTTGGAGTAATTTCCATCATCATATACCCACCTTATACTACATTATGACTATATATGAATAATTGGTTCAATCCCTGGGCTGGGAAGATCCCCTGGAGGAGGAAATGGCAACCCACTCCAGTATTCTTGCCCAGAGAATCCCACGGACAGAGCAGCCTGGTGGGCTACAGTCCATAGGGTCACAAAGTCAGACACAACTGAAGCAACTGAGCAAGCACGCACACATGAATGATTATTGGATTGGCCAAAACGTTCATTCGGGTTTTTCTGTAAGATGTCAGAAAAACTAGATTGAATGTTTAGCCAACCCAATACTTTTCCCCAAAGTGTATATAAACCATAAAAAGTAAAAATATAACAGAACACCTGTACAACCCACCCAATTTAACACCTTATCCTGACACCTCCTGTCGTCAGCTGGAACAACTCATCTGTCTTTTTTATTATTATTATTTATTTTTTATTGAAGGATAATTGCTTTACAGAATTTTGCTGTTTTCTGTCAAAGCTCAACATGAATCAGCCATAGGTATACAAATATCACCTCCCTTTTGAACCTCCCTTTCATCTCCTGCCTCATTCCCCCATCAGAATGGGAGAAAATAATAGCAAATGAAACAACTGACAAAGGATTAATTTCCAAAACATGCAAGCAGCTCCTACAAGTCAATGCCAGAAAAGCAAACACCCAAATAAAAAAGGGGGAAAAAGACCTAAACAGACATTTCTCCAAAGACATACAGATGGCTAACAAACACATGAAAAGATGCTCAACATTGCTCATTATTAGAGAAATGCAAATCAAAACTACAATGAGATGTCACCTCACACCAGTCAGAATGGCCATCGTCAAAATGTCTACAAACAATAAATGCTGGAGAGGGTGTGGAGAAAAGGGAATGTTCTTACACTGTTGGTGAAAATGTAAACGGCTACAGCCACTATGGAAGAGGGTATGGAGATTCCTTAAAAACCTAGGAATAAAAGCACCATATGACCCAGCAATCCCACTTCTAGACATACACCCTGAGGAAACCAAAATTGAAAGAGACACGTGTATCCCATTGTTCATTGCAGCACTATTTACAATAGCTAGAACATGGAAGCAACCTAGATGTCCATCGACAGATGAATGGAGAAAGAAGTTGCGGTACACATACACGATGGAATATTACTCAGTCATAAAAAGAACACATTTGAATCAGTTCTGATCAGGTAGATGAACCTTGTCTGTTTTTTTATCACTTCCTTATTCCCTTTAGGGCTTTACCACTTGCCTGCAAATTAAGGTTCACTGTTACACGTTTTTGAGTTTCCTATGAGTGGAATCGTCCAGAATGGGCTCTCTGGACAATATGATGTTTGCAGTGGTTGTGACCTGTCTGTTGTGCATTTTTAGCTCCTTATTGTTTCTGAGATTCATCCTTGCTGTTATGGTTCCCTGTGCTTTGTGTTGGAGAAGGAAATGGCAACCCACTCCAGTATTCTTGCCTGGAGAATCCCAAGGACAGAGGAGTCTAGTGGGCTGCCGTCTATGGGGTCACACAGAGTCGGACATGACTGAAGCGACTTAGCAGCAGCAGCAGCAGCAGTGCTTTATGTTTTCTGTTGAACAAGCTTCTGTTGTGTGACCAGGACATGATGTCCTTATACAGTCTGCTCCAAGCGTGTATTGGGTTCTTGCCAGTGTTTTGGTAGGTCAAGCTTCTATGGACTGATTATTCCAGCTCTTCATATATAGAGAGCTCTAGGGTGTATCCCAAGAGAGGAAAAAAATGTCGGGTTTATGGTGTGTACTTTTTCTTTCTATTTATTTACTTTTTAATTTTATATTGGAGTATAGTTGATTGGGGCTTCCCTGGAAGCTCAGTCAGTAAAAAATCTGCTCGCAATGCAGGAGACCTGGGTTCGATCCCTGGGTTGGGAACATCCCTGGGAGGAGGGCATGGCAACCCACTCCACTATTCTTGCCTGGAGAATCCCATGGACAGAGGAGCCTGGTGGGCTCCAGTCCATGTGGTCTCAGAGTCAGACACGACTAAGCAACTAAGCACAGCACAGCACAACCCATAGTTGATTGACAATATTGTGTTGGTTTCAGGTGTACAGCAAAGTAATTAAATTATACATCTACAAGTATCAATTCTTTTTCAAATGCTTTTCCTGGTTAGGTTATTTCAGAATACTGAGCAGAGTTGTTAATAGATAATGGTAAATTGCTTTGCAAAGCAGTTTTACCAATTTTCACCCTCTTGAAAAATTTAAGAGTCTCCTTTGCTCCCTGTCATTTTGAAAATTTATTATTATCAATTATTTGAATTTTTGTCCTTCTGGTGGGTATGAAATAGTATCTCATTATTATTCTAATTTTTATTCCCCTGTTTACCAGTGCACATCTCCTCCTGTGTCACTGGCCATTTGAACTTCTGGTTTGGGGAAGTGTCTGTGTAAATCTTTTGACCATTTTTCTATTAGGTCACTTGTGTTTTATTTATTATACTTTTTTACAGGTTTGTGGAGTTTCTTTATCCTGTATAGTAATCATTTTCAATTATATATGTTATAAATATCTTTTCCATTTTTAAAGATTTCCCTTTATTTTTCTGTTTTCTGCAGTTATTCCTTTTCTTTCATGGATTTTGCATTTTGTGACTTATTTAAGAACACTCTTCACATGAATTCATTTAATTCATTTTCCTATGTTTTCTTTTACATTTATAATTTTGCCTTTCACATGTAAGTATTTTTTAACCTGAAGTTCACTTTTATATATTAATATATTGTGATGTAGAGTTCACAGTTTTCTTGCAGATTATAAATTTTC
This sequence comes from Bos indicus, assembly GCF_029378745.1. Classification (NCBI taxonomy): domain Eukaryota; kingdom Metazoa; phylum Chordata; class Mammalia; order Artiodactyla; family Bovidae; genus Bos; species Bos indicus. Next base: position 62,519,682 of record NC_091780.1, on the reverse strand, counting down.
CTCCATTGTGTATTTAAAATGTGTTATTTTCCACCGATCTGTTATGCTACTTCTGCACATAAAATAAACACATATACACAAGCACACACGCACATATTCCCATATTTCTGACTCTTAATCTGTTTCATTGGTTGGTTTGGATAACCGAGGAACAATATAATCCTGCCTTAATTACTATCATTAAAGTAATTACTGATATATGCAAAAACCAGCCAACCAACTTTGTTCTTCTCATTCAAGAGGATCCTCCTTTACCTGCCATTTGCAATTTCATACAGACTTTAGAATAAGCCTGTCAAATTCTATACATATATACACATATCCACAAAACCTGGTCTTCAAATTATAGTGACTTTATAGACCAATTTGGAGAAGTTATCATATGTATCACACTGAATCTTCCAATCCGTAGAAATTTCAATTTCTATAGATCTTCTCATAATTGCTTTTCTAATTTTCTTCATACAGAGTTTAAATATATTTTGCTAGATATATTCTTAAATTCCTTATATTCTTGATGTTATTAATAATAATATATCTATAAAATTACATTATCTACTTATTGTCTGTGCATAAACATGTCATTGAGTTTTGTAGATTGAATTTGGAAAATTTACTAAATTATTTTACTAATTTCATTCCTGAAAGTGATCCTACTTGGACATAATGAATGATCCTTGCTATATAAGGTGGTATTTTATTTAGGACTTTTTCACATATGTTCACATGAAAATTGGTCTATAATTTTTATTTTTATAAAATGTGGGATTTTGGTATTGAGGTTACTCTGGTTCCAAATTTGTTGAGGTGCGCTCTCCTCTACTCCCTAATCTGTAATAATTTATGTAAAATTGAGTTATTTGTTACTTGACTCTTTGGTAAAGCTTGTTGATGAAGACATCTAGGCCTGGAGTGTTTAGAGGGAAAGGGAAGATTTTTTTAATTTGAACAAATTTCCTTACTCATTATAGATCTATTCATACTTTGTTTAATTCTTTTTGAGTCAGTTTTAGTAAATCGTATTTTTCTAAGAATGTCTCCATTGTACTTGAAATTTAAAATTTATCACTGTGAAATTGTTTATAATATCTTTATTATCATTTCAATGTCTTCAGCTTAGTAGTAATATATCCTTTCTTTTTCACTCTTACTTCTCTTTACTCTCTTCTTTCTGTATCACTTTTTTCTCCTCAAATATCAGGCTTTTACTCTATCAACTCTCTCTAGCCCATCCATTTTAATTTTACTTTTTTTTACTCTTTTTTTCAAATATAATTTCCTTTTTGTAATTTCTTCTCTCTATTATGGTGTGTTTTTTAACCTCCTAAATTGGAGAATAATTTCATTAGCTTTTTAACTTTTTATCTTTTATAGAATAATATTCTATATATAAAAGGAAATATAAAATTTCCCTCTACATACTGCGGTAGTTGTATCACACATATTTTGAAAGTTTTTAAATTAATATTCAGTTCTAAATATTTCTAATTTCCGTTATAATCACTCCTTTAATGTATGATTTGTTTAAAACTGTATCTCTAAATATCCAAAGATATAGTGAATTTTTAGATGTAGTTTTGATGTTGATACTAATTTATTTACATTGGGAGCAGAGACTGTAGAGTGAATGAGATTTATTTTAGACTAGTCTATGGTCAAGTTTTGTATATGTTCTTTGTGTGTTTGATATATGTATTCTGCAACTGTTGGCTAGAGTAGCCTGTACACGCCCATTGGTTCGATTAAAAAGTAATACTATCATTCATAAGACCTATTTACAAATGCTCCCTATATATTAATATATGATTTCCACAAAATCTTATAAGTGAATATTTATCATTTTATAGATTAGAAAACTTAGGAAAACTCCCTAAGGTTCATAGCCTACGGTTCACAGCTAAATAAGTGCCTGTGTCAAGACTTGAACCCAGATTGTCTAGGCAATACTAACCATATCTATCAGTTACTAAGAGAAGCATGTTAAAATTTCCTTCCCATAATATTCAGTCTGTCAATCTCTCCTTGAAGTTGGCATTTTTGGCTTTATTTATGTTGCTGCTGCTGCTGCTGCTCCGACTCTGTGCAACCCCATAGATGGCAGCCCACCAGGCTCCGCCGTTCCTGGGATTCTCCAGGCAAGAACACTGGCGTGGGTTGCCATTTCCTTCTCCAATGCATGAATTATGTTGAGACTATCTTTATAGATCCATCAATTTAGGGAACTATTACTAGAACTTTTAGCTTTATGAGGTGACACTTCTTTTTTCTTTTGTTTTTATTAATATAGGTACTCTTGCCTTTTTTCGACTAGTAGGTACCTTCTATAGGGCTTCCTAGGTGGCACTAGAGGTGAAGACCCTGACTGCCAATGCAGGGGACATAGTGTCAACAAAAGATGCAGATACATTGTACAGTAAACTGATAGACACTTAAATCCATATCTTTTGTTTACACTGGGTTCCCATAGAGCTGGAAATAGAACTTGACACTGCCTCTCCATTTCTGTATTATTGTTCTTCATCCACCCTATCTCAGTCCTTAAAGCAGACTGCCAGGTTACTTCTGACATGCAATTCTCTATAGTACTTTTCTGGAAATAGGTTTTCTAAAACTGTAGCATCCAGAAGAGGTTTGCTACTGCTGCTAAGTCAGTTCAGTCGTGTCCGACTCTGTGCGACCCCATAGACGGCAGCCCACCAGGCTCTGCCGTCCCTGGGATTCTCCAGGCAAGAACACTGGAGTGGGTTGCCATTTCCTTCTCCAATGCATGAAAGTGAAAAGTGAAAGTGAAGTCGCTCAGTCGTGTCCGACTCTTGGAGACCCCATGGACTGCAGCCTACCAGGCTCCTCCATCCATGGGATTTTCCAGGCAAGAGTACTGGAATGGGGTTCCATTGCCTTCTCCAAGAAGAGGTTTACCGTGGGAAAAACCGGTTCCACTGAGTTTGAAAAAATTTCTGCTCCAGAATTTGTGTTCTTTACTCTCTGTTATTCTCTGTTTATTAATCCATGTGACAAAACTTTATTCATGTTTTGTTAGTTTTGCTGCCATGCTTATAATGTGAATGATTCAAATATTTAAAGAGAAAGGCATCAACATTCTCCCTTGAGCAGTAACTCTCCATTTCTTGGATTAAATCTACTAGTGATATCCCAGTGCCTTCTATGTCTTATCATTATTCTCTACAATTGCAAATATGGCCATAATTTCTGTCAGTAATGGGATTGTGCAGCTTGAGTGTCTGTGCTTAACTAGCCATCAAGAAGTCTTGATTTCACTGTGATACCAAAAAGGCCTTTGTTGAAATTCTATTAGTCAGAGTTAGCAGTAGTGATCGCTCACGTTTAGTGAGGATTCCCCAAGAGCCAGAGACTACTAAGAGGTAAGGGCGTGCTAACACATTTCATCACCGCAGCAGCCCATTGCGGTCTCCATCTTCAGATGAAGACACTGAGGCACAGAAAGGACAGTTTTCTTTTTTGACTGAAGTCATACAATCTAGTAAATGGTGATTCCAAAATTCACACCCAAGCCAACTAGCCCCCCATGCTTTGAACCACTATATAATTTTTACTGTTTTCCTGATCTGATTTCAAGAATATAGTTTTCATTTAAACGTACAGTGTTATTTAAGGTGAACATGTCTGTGATTCTAAAAATATTTTAATATAGTCAATTCTATTTGTGTTAACTATAAGGCTTGGCATATACTGGATATTTTTATTTTACATAACCTATTTGAAATCTTGCTACAGTTTTTAAGGTGGTGTAACAGCCTTGTTTACAAGGATAGAGACTGAGATTTGACAAGGTCAGGTAACTTGCCTAGGTTACAGAATGGTAATTCAGCAACAGCTCAACAAATTTCTGTTTTACACCTACGTCAGGCATACAGCAGATTTAGTCACCATGGAGATAAAAGAAAGGTCAAGGTATCGTAGAAGCACAGAGATCCACTGGCAGACGGATGAGGGACCCAAAAAGCTACTCAGGCAGTTCGCACTTGAGCTGAGTCTTGTAGAAGGAGGAGAAATTATCCAATAGAAGTTGTGGTTAGATATATGTTGGCATAAGTCAATAAGAGATGGAAAGATGTTGCCACCTAAAGGACCAGCATAAGACATAGAAACCTGAAATAGCATATTAGTCACTCAGTCATGTCTGATTCTTTGCGGCACCAGGGACGAAGCCCGGCAGGGTCCTCTGCCCATGGGATTCTCCAGGCAAGAACACTGGAGTGGGGAGCCATTCCTTTCTCCAGGGGATCTTCCCAACCCAGCATGGTATTTAGTAAAAAGTTAAATTTGTTGCACTTAAGATAAAATATGAGACAAGGACTGTCAGATAAGCTTGATGAACCAGGTCACATTACCCAGGTCATATTGAGGAGTTTAACCTTAATCACAGGGGTAATCCAGAACCAAAGAAATTTTACAAGCAGTATTTGTAGGGACTTTCTCTAAGAAAAAATATATATAATCATGAATATACAGTTGGATATAAAAATAAATATTTATTTAACATGAGAAAGAAGGGACATTGGAAGGAGCCCTGCAAGTAAGGGGCTGTGAACATCATCAGCTTCATGGTCAGTGGTTCCTGTGATAAAATATGAAAGAGGCAGAGATTTAGGTTTTGGGGTGCTCCTTGATGAATTTTTCTAGGCTTCTCTAATTTTGCTACATTATGGCAGCAATATATGGAGTGACTTAAGGAAAACCAGTTGTAAAGACCACCTAGAGAAGTTTTCCATAGTTCCTCTGAATTCCACATAAATCTGAACCAAGTCAACATGGGCTAGAATGGGAGAGGAGTCGTAGGCTGAGAATTATTTCAGAGATTAAATTAACAGGATTTAGTCAGTGGTTCTTTCAAGGAGAAGGAAAGTTAATATGATAACTATCATATTCTGGCACAAGTGGCTGAATGGATGGATAGAAAATGGTAAGTATCACTCACTGAGATAAGGAACTGGGGAGGACAGTTGAGTTTGAAGTATCTGCAGGACATCCAAACTGAGAAATCCAGGAGGTACTGGAGTCAGGAACTTAGGGGAAATCCTGGGACAAGAGGAATGGATCTGGGGCTGAACAGCATGCATTCAGCACTGAATGCCACGAGCATTTGGTATAAGAAGAGAAACAGAGCCGGCAGCAAATCTTCAGAGATGATCTATGTGTGAGAGTTGGAAAGAGAAAGCAAGTCACAAACAAAGCTGAAGAGGAATAGTTAGAGAAATTAAAGTGGTGAGGACCATCAAGGAAGAAAAATGAAGATATTTCAACAGAGAGTGATCAACCCCATCGAAGGCCCACCATCCCCCAGAGGCCACCTAAGCTGGATACTGGAATGTGTCCACTGGGCTTGTGTGAATTCAATGAGAGTCATTTCACACACGGGTCTACTGGTCTTTTCATAAGATCACCATGATTTCCAAAGAATTGTACATTTCATGGTGTGGTTTCAAAAGATGTCCTGTTAGCTATCTATGGCTACATAAAAAATTGCTACAAATTGAATTACCTAAAACAGCACACATTTATCATCTCAGTTTCAGTAAGTCAGGAGTCTAGGTCCAACTCAATTGGGGCTTCTGCTGCAAGGTCTCACAAGACCGCAGTCGAGCTGTCCCTCAGGGCTGGGGTCTCATTCATCGAAGCTCGTCTAGAGAAGGATCTGGCTGCAAGCTCCCATTGTGTGTTAGCAGCATCCAGTTTCTTACAGGTTGTCAGACTATCAGCCCTGGTTTCTTGCTGGATGTTGGCTGGAGGCTGCCCACAACCCCTTGCCCACAACCCCTAAGCAAGCTTACCATATGGCAACTTGCATCTTCAAAGCCAGCAAATGGACTGTCTCCCAGAAAGACAGACATTTCAGTCTTACAATGAAATCACAGGAGTGACGTCCCACCACCTTTGTGGTTTTCCTTTGGTTTGAAGCAAGTCATAGGTTCTGCCCACAATCAAAAATGGGAATCACTCAAGAATGTAAATGCCAAGAGATGGGACTCATGAATGTTGCCTCAGATCCTGTTTGTCACAGACATCTGCATAATATTGACCCTACCCTCTTACATAACCTCCTGTCAGCTGTCAGTCTTTAAGACCAATCATTGCCATTATTAGTTTGTACCTGGAGAATTGGGTCACTGGCCAAACTTGCCTCTAATGCAACACTCAAATTTTAACTGTATTTTTAAAAAATATTTATTTACTTATTTGGCTGTGTTGTGTCTCAGTTGTGACACAAGGGATCTTTGGTCTTCTTGCAGCATGCGGGTTCTTTAGCCGTGGCATGCAGGATATTTTCTGTGGCATTTTTAAATGGCTCCGATTCTTCACACATGGCCACTGGCAGTACACACTCCTGTTTCTTATCTGAGTTTCTCTGGACACATCTCTTCCCTCTTCTGAACTCCAGTTTCCTTCTCTTAATTAGGGAATAACAGTCCTTCATCCCCAAGATGTTGTCAGGTTCCAGAATTAATCACTGTGATTCACATAAATTGCTTAGTGCAGTGCCCGACCCACAGAACTTGGTCCTTGGTAGCCATTTCCTTCTTCTGCTAATAAAAGAACAAAAATGAATGGAAGGCAAAATGGGTGTCATGTTTATCCCTGTGAAGTACTATTTCAGGGAAGGGGAAAAGCTATGAGCATGGAAGATTAATGGTGATTACCCACTGCCATGTGACTTAGGGGGAAAAAAATGCAGTGCAATCTAAGAATTTAAATGTTAACAAATGCTGCAGGCTTAACCACAAAGTCCTTCAACTGGTTTTTCCCCTTCAACTCTGTGTATTATTAAATACTCTTTTTTAAGTTGAGTACCTCCAGGCTGACATACAAATGGAAAGTTTTGGCCATTTCTAAGTTAAACCTCTGTTTTTCATAACAAAGTTCAAGGCGGAAATGCTGAAGAAGAGAGCATCTTGGGTTGTATCCATTTCAGAAGCCCAAACCAAGCTGGCTGGGTAACAGAAACACTCATCAGCGGGGGATTATATTCACCACATACACACATCCATTACATGTTTACACACACACATTCATTGCATGTGTGTATACACACACACTTTACATGTGTACAGGTATACATTACATATGTACATACATACATTACATATGGAGAATGTATCAACCCAATTTCATTTGTATTCTTATAAGTATATAGATTCTTAAGAGTGGGCCTGGAGAATATACTTTCAGATGAGATGAAACCAGTCTTTGAATATTCATGTAATATTGACTAGATAATTGGAGACATTTTAAAATCCAAATAAAAATTGAGTTTTCCATTAGAGACAAGGTTGACCCTGGGGGTGGTTCAACAATCCAGTCTTCACATACTCATAATCTTCAGAGTGTAAGTAGAATTATCTTGATTTTTTTAATTGATGACTTATAATTAATGTTAGCAAGACACATTAAGACCTGGATTCTCAATTATAGCTGGCTGGATGCCTACAGAGGAGCGAATAAAAGAGTCTTTTTAAGGGGGTCCTCAAATCCATATGCACAAAAATCATTGTCTTTTTTGTTTTTCTTTAGTTCCAATAAAATTGTGCACAGAACATCATTTGTCACTTCTACAACTAAGTATTTATTCATCACCCGCTGTGTCTCAGTCCCAGGGGTAAGTGTTTAAATCTACTACCTTACTCAATATACACAACAACCCAGGAGGCATTGGGCCCACTAATAACAGCCCACTCTCCTTATTCCCATTTTATTGAACAGGAAACTAAAGCCCTGAGAACACAAGCAGCTGCTTTAAGGTCACCTTCCTACAAAGAGGCAGATCTAAAGCCAACTCTCCCCAATTCCAAAACACTTAGTATTTCTAGTAAATTCAGACTAGCTTCATCACATAGTTTGAGAAGTGCTTCTTAAAGGTGTAACTCACTATTACATGGGGATCCATAGACCATTTCCATACTGTGTGAGATGATTATCATCAAAATAATTAGGAACATTAGTTGAGGGCATTACTCCGCTAATTATGTACCCTAAGGTTGAAATATAGTCTGTATTTTTAACAAATGACCTTTCCAAGAGTTCTCCAATTTCAGCAATAATTCTGTATGTAGTAAGTCCCCTACATATGAACTTCCAAGCTGCAAACTTTCAAAGATGCGACTGTAAGCTTGCGTGTTCAATCGTGTAAGTTCACATGTCTGGCCTGGCATATATTGTCACGTGTGTGCACCCCCTACACGTGGTTGTGCTGTTGAGTACTTTGCTGTACAGAACTACACAGAGTGCAGAGTACGGTATCTTTATTTCAAGCCCAGGACGTCCAGAACCAAGTGTGAAAGCAGTGGTGATACGGCTGGCACTGCTCTGCTTTTCATGGTATTGTACAGGAGATTTAAAATGTTTATTTTCTGTGCTTATTTCTTGTGCATTACTTGTTCAAAAAGTATTATAAATCTATTACAGTACAGTACTATGTAGCCAATTGCACTAGCTGGATACCTAGGCTAACTTTGTTGAACTTACACACAAACTGGACTTATGACTGTGCTCTCAGAACAGAATTTGTTCGTATGTAGGAGAATTACTATACTTCCATTTTACAATCTATTTCAGATCGTCAAGAGGTTCTAGGTACATTTGAGATAGTTAAGAGATATCCAGATTAGAATACGCCTGGCCCTTCTACGAGGATTCTTAGGAAAGTACAGGCTGACTTGGGACAGTCTAGTCATGAGACACTCATGATCGGCCAGTGACATTGGGAACAGAGCTCACGTTTCATGTCTAGATTGATGTTACTCTCCTTTTTACACAGACCTGAGAAGGAAGATGAGTTAACGGCGGTGACATATCTGTTAGTTACTTCTATTCTCTTCCCCATGCTTCCCACATCCGGTAGGTCAGTAAATCTCATCAAGTCACCCACCGCCAGGTATACGCGTGTTCATCCCCCTGCAATGAATTTCACTCAGAGTCTCGTCATCACTAAGCCATGATCACCATTATATCCTTCAATGGGAGGCCCCCAGACCGCCCATTTGCTCCTACCTCCAGCCTGTTGTCAGGGTCATCCTTCCAAACCACCTGTAAAGTCAGTCTTACTTCAACTTCCCTTCACTGCAGGGAACCATTAGCAATTCCAAATAATTCAAAGTGATTTAAATTCTTACTTCAGTCTATTAAAGATATAACTACTATTATAAATTCAGTCTATTGAGAAAATGCAAAATGTAGGCAGGTTGGAATGTTCCCCTTTAAGTATATGGAAAATTCTAAATATTGATACTAAACAATTTTTCCTTTTTAGCCTTTCCCATTTTTAAAACCATGTGGTGACATCTTCTACTTGCTTAAACCACTCCAGCATCTCCCACTCTTCATGAGTCAAAACCAAAACAAGACAAGCAAGACCTCAGTTTCTTGGCACATTTGTTCATTATTTATTTACCTTTCCACTGACTCATTTCATCATTAACTGACTGTCTCACCTATGCATTCTCTGACACGTGAACTCATTCACCTATTCCTCTTTTAAACATTTCATGAGGACCTATAATATGGTAAACACGGCAGCGGGTTCTAGGTTCTCAGGGTGTCCATGAACTGGTGTAGAGTCCTCTGCTGTTTGGTGGAGTTTGACTTGGTTCCCCAACCTGCCAAGTTCCCTGGCATCCAGAATGCCATGTGGGAATAAAGTGCAAGTTGATGATTTCTTAAGTAGTTTCTGGACAATTCACTCATGTCCAGGGAGGGAACTGCTGTAATCATGTCCATCTCCTCAAGATCTCATGCCTCAAACCATCTTCTTTGTTGTTAGAATGCATGAGTTCCTCCCTCCCTCAGGTTCTGAGCTAAAGTGGATGGAATGAATGTAATTAACCTGATCTGCTTGACCAAGATGTGGTGGCTGACAAAAGCCAGTTATAAGGGGGACTTTAGAGAGGATGAATACTTTTTTAAAAATTAGCTAATTAATTAATTTGGCTGTGTTGGGGTCTTGCAGCATGAGGGATCTTCTATTTTTCTTGCAACATGAGGTATCCTTTAGTTGCAGCATGCAGGATCTTTAGCTACAACATTCGAACTCTTAGTTGTAGCCATGGGATTTATTTCCCTGACCAGGGGTTGAACCTGTGCCCCCTACATTGGAAGTGCAGAGTCTTAGCCACTGGACCACCAGGGAAATCCCAAGGATAAATACTTTAATATATCATTTCATCACTCACTCTTTCATGGACCCCCTTGACATATATCCAGCCACCCACGTCGTCACCTAACCACTTACTGTTTCATCCACTCATGTATTCACTGATGTGTCATTGATTGACTCGTTCATTCATTCTTTCATCACATTTGTTTTCATCCATCACTCACTCATTCAAACCAATATTTTTCTGAACGTCTGGCCTGGTTAAGCTATGAGGAATTTGTCTTCTAAGGACTGAGGGGACAGAGTGGCGAGAGGGCAGAAGGTGGACTCCAACACTTGAGGAAATCCCGTGAGCCAATATTTAAGGACTGTGATAAAGAGCAGTACAAAGTGCCCTGGGAACTTATCACCCTTTTCTGCATTTAATGTAGTACTTTTTCAGAGAGTTCTAAAAAATTCAATACTTATAAAGTCAAGATCCTCAGGGGAGGAAAAGATCAGAGGGGGGAAATAAATCTTAGTAAATAAAGAGATCTAGAGAAAATCTCTTCCTTCCCAGTCTGATTGAACACAGAAGGGAAAGCATTAGCAGCCAGTAGGTACTTCCCAGTTCCATCCAATAGGCCAGCCTGCTGAGCCTATGAGCAGGCAGAGCAGAGCGAAGATCTCCACCCGAAGGTGCGATCCCTAATCCTGGAGATGGTACACATAGACTTCGGTGCAAGGCGGTTGTTATTTATCTTCCTGCTCTTGTTCTCTGGTGGATCTTGGTCCTTCTAGGTTTACACTCTGAATTCTCAAGGTCTGAGATTTATTTGTCTTCCTAAATAGGGCCAACTCAGATATTTGTAACGCATGCCTTGTTTTTTCTTTTTTTTTTGGCGGGGGGGGGGGGGGGGGTGGTTCTTAAAAATCTATTCTTAGTGCCTGACAGGTCCATGTGCTTGTGGGCTCAGTTGTTCAACTCTGTCCAGCTCTGTTTGATCCCATGGACTGTAGCCCACCAGGCAACTCTGTCCATGGGATTTCCCAGGCAAGGATGCTGGAGTGGGTTGCCCTTTCCTCCTCCAGTAAGGTCCATATGTTTCCATCAAAAAGAAAGAGACTTGGAAAATCTGAGTTTGAATTACGGCACTTCACTTACCACTATGTGACCCCAGATGAGTTACCTAATCTCTCTGAGCCTCAACTGGATCATTCATAAAATAAATAAAAGAAGTATCAGTGATCAATTGTCTAGTTTCATCAATCCTTCACTGCATACTGAAGTTTGCATTGTGTTATTTAGCTTTTTGCATATAATTCTAAATTTATAGATAGCTTGGGAGATTCGATTATTGCTCAGAACTATGTGTTCCAGTGCCATGTCAAGAGACAGTGTCCACTTTTTCACTGAATGACTCTGCATGGTCATGAGGCTCGATTTGACCAAGGGATCATCAACCATTGTGAGTGATTGAAGCCGTCGAAAACACTTGTAAGACAAAGGCTGTTCTTGTATATCTCTGCCATTGCCAGAAGAACCAGCCTTAGTAAGACCATTTGCCCAAGGAAGACGAAAGACATGTGAATCAGAGCCATCCCACCTAACCATAGACCCACAATGAGAATGAGACATGGAGCTGATGCTGCAGCTGAAGTTGGGCCACTCAGTTGAGCGTAACCTCGATCAGCCAGATCTTAGCCGAACCTCAGACGCACAAGCCATAATAATCGGTTGTGATTTGAGCTACTGAGTTCGGTGGTGGATGGTTATGCAACAAAATTAATGACTACAATAGCTTTATTGCAAGCTCTAAATCATAGACAAGCACACTGGAGAACAATAAGATTAAGTAAAATGACCAAGGTAGTAAGTGGCTGAGCTGGGCTTTGATCTTTTAATCACTCTGCAATATTGTCTCTTGCTAAGCTTTACCTCCTTTATAATACAGTCTAATCTGAGGTTGTTATGAGAATAAGAAACATTAGTGCAAAACACCTTGCCCTGTGTCTATTAACTTATTGTGTGTGCTGCTACATGCCAGATCCTGCTTGAACAGCTTTGCATGAATTAGAATAATAAAAACGCCGGCCACTCTGGTTACTTCTGGAATTGCACGGCAGTTCCCTATAGATCTGCAGGGCTGTCTCCCATGGACTGTGGGGTCCTGGAGCACAAGGATCCATTGTATGCGCCTTGACATGGTCAGGGCTACAACAGTGCCAGCACAGAGCAGGTTCCAGAGATATTTGCTGGATGAATATTTTAAGAATTAACTGGAAATTTGGATGTCTCTTCACAAATAAACTTCCCTGGAGACATGTGACAACAGTAGAACTTCAACAGCTTCTTTCTAATCTGAAATTCCTGTCCCTTGTTTATTGCATTCATTTCCTTCAAAAAAAAAATATATATGTAGCTATATATTTTTTTTGCTTGTCTCTTTTATACTCGCAGACGCAACCACACATACATACTATTTTGTCAAAACAGTAGCTCAACAATAACATACTGCACCTTGGCAAACTCACATCCCTGCTAAATTTACACCAAGCAAAGTTTGTTGTTGGTTACATTAAAAAAAAAAAAAGACATAATATCCCATCTCATCGACTTCAAGTCAGAAATCACTCTGAAACTTGGGCAGCAGCATATATCCGCACCACACACACGCACAGAGCCTGTATTTTGCACCTCATGTAGTTCTGTCATATCAGTTGCCAACACAGAAGGGGCACGTGTCTGAGTTTCTTTGCTGCTCCTAATTACACAGAGATGGGAACTTCCATATCGTCTGCCCGGGAGAACTGTGCTTTCCCCCCGGGGTCCAGGGAGAGCCTTGCTGCCTTTGTCCTTTGGTTTGGCTGAACTTGGGCAGTTAGACATGTTCCTTATTTGCTTGTGATGTGCCAAACAGGCACTGGAGAAATGCACGTCCTTGGCAATGCTAGGGCTTTGTCTGTAGCACAAAGAGCAGGGGCTGAAATGCAGAGTGAAATCCTGCTGTATGGACCTACAGTAGCCCAGGGTCCCCAGAAGCCGAGGTTTCACTCCCGCTGTCCCAGGTGCTGAATTCAGCCCTTGGATGTGACTTGTTCCACCTTACTTCCCCCAACCCCTTTTGATCCGGTATTTAAAACTGGAATTGTGCATTTAGGCTTATGGCTTCCCTGGAAAACTGGGAGATACGGCAACAATGGGCCTATTTCAGCTTGTGGAAATAGTGGCTGGAGCTGTGGGAGACCGACTCTTCCACCACTCACTCTGCATACCCCAAGCACTCTGCTGTCCCCCTTGCTGGGGCTAGTATAGGGGCTTCAGGCTGCCATTGTGCTGTCCTTTATTATTTTCCCTTATTGCAGGAAAACATCTCTTACTCATGTCCCAAGCAAAGGTATTTTTTAATATCAACTAAAAAAGCTACATCTTTTGAGAACACTGGAAATGAACACATTTCAGTTTAGAAATGAAGACTTTCTCGTGCATTGAAGATGGAAAACTTCAACATGACACATATACAGACATCCCCGATGTCCTTGCTCCTCATGAAGTTTCATGGCCTCTTGTTGATGAAGACCCTTCTGGATCCCATCAGGTGGTGGGTCATGGGGTGAATAGGGCACAGACTTTGGCTTCAGGCAAACTTAGACTCCAGCCCTCTGTTTGCAATCCCACTGCTCGGAGACCTTGGAAATGTTAAAGAACTTCTGCAGGTCTCAATGATCTTATCTATGAAGCACATGTACAGAACATATTTTATGGAGTTACTGTGAGGAACATGAAATGATTGTATGTGAATTGCGGAGCAAAATTTAGCTTCACAGTAATAAGTCCTGAGCTTCCCTGGCGATACAGTGGATAAGAATCCACCTGACAATGCAGGATCCTGGAGGACTATCTATCCCTGGTCCTGGAAGACTGCACGTGCCATGGGCAACTAAAGCCCATGCACTACACATACTGAGCCCTTGTGCTGCAAATACTGAAGCCCATGTGCCTGGAGTCTCTGCTCTGCAACGAGAAAAGCCACTGCAATGAGAAGCTTGCACACGGCAACGAAGAGTAGCCCCCACTCTTTGCAACTGGAGAAGGCCTGAACAGAGTAACAAAGACCCAGCACCCAAAAATAAATACATAAGCTATAAAAATAATAAACCCTCAAAAATATTATTTCCTTCTCCTACCAGGAAGAAAACATACACATAAGGGACACCTAAACTTAAAAACAACCAGGAGATCTTGTGATACTCCAGGAAATGTAATCATTATTATTAAAATTATTTTTTAAATGCTTGTCATCTCTGAAATTTTAAACCAGTACACACCCATTGTGGAACAGAGAGACAGCTGGTCACGAAAAGTCAGCTTCATTTGCCTTCTCTGCACTTAGCTCTTCCACATCTCCTTTTCTGAGGTCTAACCATGAGGCTAGTTCTTACCAATGGAATAAACCAAAGTGGTGGGAGTCACCGCTTCCGTGGATATTTTTTTTTAAGAAACATTGGGTTGACCTCATTCTCCTGGTGCCTGGATGCAGATGACAGCAACACACTAGTAGACGGTGACACTACACCATAAATTGGACGTGGGTTCCTGAGTCACAACGTGGAGGAAAGTTAGCAGATAGCCCAAGTGAGCTGCACTGAACAGCCACAACTGGAATGCCTGTCTTCTAGCATCAAGTCCGATGTTCACTCTGGCACCTTATAGTCTTTGCTTACATATTCTTTCTTCCTAGAAGATTCTGACTCCCTTGAGGACCAAAATTAATCCCATTCATCCTTTATACCGCCACTTCTGTGGCTCAAAGGCTCAATTCCTTAGTCTTCCATCCTTCTATTCCTCACTTCATCATCTCCCTTGAATTTCTCAGGGATAACAGAGTAACTCTAGGGCTACATTTCTCTAGAAGGAAGATTCCTCTGGTCTGAACTCATATCCTCCCACATCTTCTCATCCCACTCTTTTCCACACCCACCACTCTAGTGACTAGCATGGTTTATGTGTGTGTTATAATATAAAAAACATAACTGTAAGATTTTCAACTGTTTTTCCAAAATTAATTTCTCAAATTTTAACCTCTGCTCTCTGTTGATATGACTCTTTCATCCCAAAGGTTTAGGATTCATAGTCAATGTATTTGGGATTCATAGATTGTTTATTTTCCACGGTTCTGTTCAAAAATGCCATCTCAATGTCAGACAAAGCCCTGGGTTCTGCAGAGTCTCCAATGGTCCAGTGTGAGAATCAAGGATAAAAGACACACAGATCAATAAATAACATGGCTCCATTGTGCCATGACACCTATGCTGGAGACATTCTCCTATGCTGGGAACATTAGGGAAGACATCATTGAGAAGGGGCTTTTAGCTTGTTGCTTGAAGAATGAACAAGAGATTTCTGTATGCCCCATAAGAACCATTTAATCTCTCTTACTGGGACCCTTCACACATGTGATCCTTCAGTTCTGTTTGATTCCCTTTCTCATCCAGTAGCTGCTGTGTCAACAAGGGCTGGAACGGTTTCTACCAATATGTCTGACTCACCCCCATGGCTTTGTCCCCAGTGAGCCAAGAACTGCAGTCCTTCCCCTTTAGTTACATTTGATACCTCGACGCTAGAGTAAGCACACACTACTTAGATCCTACTAACCCTGCTCAAACCATTTGGCCATAAGTTGGTCATTGCCACTGATTCTTTAACCCTTCGCTTGGGTACCTCCTTCACACAGTAGGGTAAAAGACCTTCCACAACTCTCCGATGAACACCACTATCATCTTGGCCAGTCAAAGAGTCTCTTACTGATCATGGGACCCTGGACCAGCTTACCAACCTTTCTTAAGCATCAAGGTCCTCATCTCTAAAATGAGGATGATAACGATAAGTACACCTTAAGGTTGCTGATGCATTAGATGAACTTAAGCAAGAACAGTGCCTGCCACAAATTAAGAGCTGTGTACTTGATCACCAAAGAAACAACCATCTCTGTCATCATCATCATCATTTTCATTATCACCAATAGCAGCAATAACATTTTGGCTATTGTAAACGGAGTATTTATTGTACTTTAGGGGGTATGCCAAGCAATGAAAATACTTTATTGAACACAACTCTGTCTAGTATTATCATTTCCATTCTATGCACAAGGACCCTAAAGCTAAAAGGGTCATGGTCTAAAGTAGTTAATGATACAGATAAAGCACAAGAGTCACCTCTTTCTATGGCAAAGTCTATTCCCAGATACTCAAGGCTGTTGGCTTTCCCAAGGATCCTATAGAGACCCTACAGAGATATATCACATCACTCATCTCCAGTTTAATCAAGTTTGTTTCCCCAGCCTTCACTGAAAACTGTAAAAGTTAAAACATTCCAGCAGTTCCCTGGTATTGATGAGATATTCCAGCTGAGCCTTCACAGAGCCCTCGGCCAGGCTTCTGAACGAGAGAAGAAATTCAGGGTCAGAACTCAGCTCACAAAGGGAGCTCAACTGCTCCCTCAACCAGGGGGGCGGGGGGACAGAACTTTTCTAGCATATGACTGGACAACCACACGCCCAGACTCACAGGAATCCCCAGGAGGGAACACCTGCCACAGGACCATCTTCAGCAATGGTAATCAACCCTTATACTTGGATGGCCCTCCAGCCTAAGTGAAAGTGAAAATCACTCAGTTGCGTTCGACTCTGTGTGAGCCCATGGACTATGCAGTTCATGGAATTCTGCAGGCCAGAATACTGGAGTGGGTAGTATACTGGAGTGTGGAGGAATTCCAGTATACTGGAATACTGGAGTGGAGGTCTCTGTTCCCTTCTCCAGGGGATCTTCCCAACCTAGGGATGGAACCCAGGTCTCCCGCATTGCAGGTGGATTCTTTAACAGCTGAGCCCCAAGGGAAGCCCAAGAAGACTGGAGCGGGTAGCCTATCCCTTCTCCAGGGGGGTCTTCCCTACCCAGGAATCAAACCAGGGTCTCCTGCATTGCAGGCGGATTCTTTACCAACTGAGCCACCAGGGAAGCCTAAGTGAGGGCGTCTGCATATTCTTCATCTCATTCAGACCTCATTCAGTTTGGGCAGCAGTAGAAATGCCATCATTTCTACATGAGAGGAAACAGGCACAGAGTCTTACGTCACTTGTCCTGGGGCACTCAGCTGCCCAGTTCAGGCACTGGGTACATCAGCTCCCAGAGCCCTGTGTCAGCATCTCCTCCCACCTTGGCTGCTTCATCTGGAAGGCAGTGCTTTCCTCTGGAAGTCAGAGGCCAGCTTTCTGCCTCTCGGTGCCCAGGTGCATCAGCACAGAGATCTGTTGAACCCCCCTTACCTAAAAGAAAGCATTTCCCTAATGACACTAAAGACTGTATGGGCATCATGTCCTGCACAGATTCTGCCGCCTGAATCCACCAAAGCTAAAATGGAAGCAATCGCTGTGTAGTTGTTATGGATTCAATTGTGTATTGAATATGCACAATATACTCAAATCTGTATATTGAAGTCCTGTTGTCGTTTAGTCGCTCAGTCATGTCCGATTCTTTTCAATCCCATGGATTAGAGCCCACCAGGCTCCTCTGTCCACAGGATTTTCCAGGGAAGAGTACTGGGGTGGGTTTCCACGCCCTCTTCCAGGGGATCTTCCTGACCCAGGGATCGAACCTGAGTCTCCTGCTTCTCCCGCAGTGGCAGGCAGATTCTTTATCACTGAGCCACCTGGGAAACCCCATAACTCTCACTATTTCAAAAGGTGACTAGATTTGGAGTCAGGGTCTTTAAGGAGGGGATTAAGGCTAATGAGGTCGCAAAGAGTCGACGCGACCAAGCGACTGAACTGAACTGAACTGAAGGCTAATGAGGTTGTGAGAGTGGGGCCCTATCCAATAAGATGAGGAGAAGAGACAGAGGGCGTGCACACACATGGAAAAGGCAATGTGAACACACGGAGAAGGTAACTGTCTGCGAGCCAAGGAGAGAGGCCTTCAGAGAAACCAACACTGCTGACACCCGGGTCTCAGACTTCCAGCCCCCAGAGCCATGAGACAATAAATAAAAACACACAATAAGTCTGTTTCTCAAGGCTCGCAGCCTGTGGTACTCTGTTATAGGGGCCTGAGCTGCCTCTTGTAGCTTACTTAGTTGCTCAGTCATGTATGACCGTTTGTGATACTGGACTGTAGCCCACCAGGCTCCTCTGGCCATGGGATTTCCAGGCAAGAATACTGGAGTGGGTTGCCATACCCTCCGCCAGGGGATTTTCCCCATCCTGACACCAAACCTGCATCTCCTGTGTCTCCCGCATTGTGTCTCCTGAGCCATCGGGGGAGACTCTTCATACAGTAGTTAATAGCCATGTAACTGGGAGAGGAGCTACACAGATGAGTACCAGTGTGTATTTTTAGGAAGAGAATCCACACACAGACCCTCCATGCCAAAGTCCTGTATTTACAAGGCAGAGAGAGCCCCCTTCCAGACTGAAAGTGCCTTGAGTTTAGCCTTTCTTTCCCTTCCCTATCCATCCTAGACTCATCCAACACACCCAACCAGACTCAGGGCCTTGAGCTTGTCCAGCCCGGGCCCCCCGGCCTGGCTGGTGTGTCTGTCAAACCAGCCTCCTTTCCTGAAAAGGACAAGTCGGAGCCATCTTTCAGGAGTTTTCTTCCCCTGACAGAAATCAGCAGGGTTAGAATAAACTGCATAAGTTATCAGCTCCTCAGGAAAGAACATGAAAAAGGCCCTTCTATCACTTAATGAAAAATAGCTTCTTTTTTGGACAGAACTTCATAGGCCTGCAATCAAGCCATGGCTCCCCTCTCCCTTCCCTGACGTGCCATGCAGGCAAAGCAAGTCGGCATCTATTAATAATATTTTCTCCTGCTCCTTTCATTTTTCTGCATGTCCCACCACTGTCAGGCCCCGTGATGGAGCGCAGCCTTTATCTCGTCCGAGTCTGGCCTGTCAGGGTGATAAACAATTCTAACAAGAATCAGAATAAAGATCTTCCCAGTAGACTCTGCAGAGAGATAGAGGCTTTTCTCATTTTCTCGACGGAAAAAAAAAAAAAATTTAATCTAGCGGCTCCGGCTTTTTTCAAGCGTCACATTCAAAGAGATGCAAATTTGTCAGAGCCGAGACCCCAGCTGACTCTGAGCACTGCATGAATGTCAAAGGGGGGATGCAGCGTCTTTGACATGGCTCCCTTTTTTGGGGGGTGGTGGGGAGAAGCTCTCCGCCAAATGTTAAAAAAAAAAAAATAAGGTTTCGCTTTGTAGTGCATGTTTCAACAATTTTCATAAGTTTTCTTCTGAAATAAAAAACTGCCGTTGGGAAGGAAAAGAGAGGAGGAAAGGGACAGATGGAGATTTAGGGGTGAAGGAGGAAAGAGCCCCAGAGAAACAGCTCCATTGAGATGTCAGGTCTGACTGAAATGCACGGGCTCTGAGTCGGTTTGCAGAGGGGAGGGGTGAGGCCCGAAGGAGTGAAGGAGTTATGATGAATGAATGAATGCATGTCTCAGAGGGTGTGGCGCTCAGCCTTTTGTTAGGTGTGTGAGTGTGCTTAGTCACTCAGTCATGTCCAACTCTGCAACCCCATGGACTGTAGCCTGCCAGGCTCGTTGGTCCATGGGATTCTCCAGGCAAGAACACTGGAGTGGGTTGCCATTCCCTCTTCCCTAAATTTGTGGACACCATGTACGCCTTTTTCTGGATATTTCTTCTCCCAATTTACCACCAGCATGAAAGCTTCTGCATGTTCTTATCTTCTGCTCTGTTAGATGCCTAGATTCAGAGACCACAACAGATTCAGCTGGAAGGGTCTGGTGGGTGAGCAGAGAACCAAAGAAGAGAGGGTGGATGATCAGAGTACTGATGGACTGGGAAGAGGCTGAGATATGGCCAGCACCGGCCTCCAGGGAGCCCTGGGGCTACAGTGCAAGCAAGGGCTCGCTGGTCAGCCCCCAGTTCCTTTGCAGAATTGAAGCTCTGCTAAGCTGGTCCATGAAGAGCCCTTTAAGTTAGTTTCCTGGAGGTGGGTTGCATGGCCCTCTCAGCCCTGCTCCTTTAGGCTACATGCCATCCCTGAGCCCCCAGACTCTATGAAGCCGTCCCATCTCCTCCTTCTTTCTGTGTCTTTCTGTCAAGAGCACTGGGTGCCTACATTCCTCTGATCTCTTTTTCCCCCTTGTTGTTTCCCCATCATTCCACTGACCTCTATCTCCAACCACATCCCTTTGGTCCCTCGCTCTGCAGCGCTGCACGGCTCTCGTTCCCAAGAGAACAACTAGCAAAGAGCTACTGTGTGTTGCAGTCTAGATGTCAAGATTAACACAGGGTTAGCAAAAATGTAAGGAGGAGACAGTCACACTAACAGAGGAGACAAAGTCCAATCTTAGCCATCAAATAGTCACATGGTCTGCCCTTCTTAAGACTCTTCCTGATGATACCTCTATCTCCGGGCACGTTTTCTGAGAACCTGGGACCCCAACACTCAGGATCCTTCACTAGACAGAGAGCCTTTCAAAGAGCCTGACCTTTTCTTATGCTGAGAAATATAATTTTTCTTCTTAGCCTCTCAAGCTCTCCTATCTCACTTGTACTTATTGGTCTTTCTGAAACTGATCTATTGGGTTATAAGTTAGTTAGAGGTTATAGGTTTGCATCAGTAGGACCTGCACGGCCTTGACGTCTCATATTTCCCTGCATCAGAAGTTCAGTGGGAAGTAGGCATGTGAGGTGGCTGGTTGGTTAGAGTAAGGATTAGGGTAACACATGGGATGGAGCGTATATATACTGTGGGGAGAAGGTCTCAGAGGCCCTACTGATAGTAGAATGTGCGTGAAACAGGGGTCCCTCTCATCTTTCCGTGGAGAAGGCAATGACACCCCACTCCAGTACTCTTGCCTGGAAAATCCCATGGATGGAGGAGCCTCGTGGGCTTCAGTCCATGGGGTTGCTAAGAATCGGACACGACTGAGCGACATCACTTTCACTTTTCACTTTCATGCATTGGAGAAGGAAATGGCAACCCGCTCCAGTGTTCTTGCCTGGAGAATCCCAGGGACGGTGGAGCCTGGTGGGCTGCCATCTATGGGGTCGCACAGAATTGGACACGACTGAAGCAACTTAGCAGCAGCAGCAGCTCATCCTTCCATTGGCGCTGCCCTTTTGGTCATGTTGTTTTCAATATGGTCAACCATCTCCTAGAGCCAGCTTGTGGCCAGAAACACTAGTCCCAGGTCCAAGCAATGGCCGCTCTCGATCCTGAGTGCCTACAGCAGTGAGCAGCCGTCAACGTCACCCTTTGCCCACACTTCCTGTCTGGGAGCCCGGGCGTTGTTTAGATGGTACTGTTGTCTTGCTAACACTTGCTCACCAACAAATCAAGAGACAAAAACCTTGTCCCCCTGAAAAGGTTCCATTCCAGAGGAAGGGTTGCCCAGCATACAGAGCTCTGGAAGGGAAGGTGAGCATTTTTATAAACAGCCAGTTGTCCCAGAAGGTCCACACTCCACTCCACAGCCCCAGTGAGCCCAGGAGGCAAAAAAATTCTGAACATTTTTCCTGCTCTTAAGAATGTTTGAGAAGTTAAAACTTTTCCCCCTTAGGGTTTAGGGCACTCCTTGACAGGTGACAGCTTTGGCTAGTCAGGACTAGCAGTCTTTCAGGAAATAAATCATCACAGAGTGTTTCTCCACTTGGGATGAGTAGAAGAATAAAGAGGTATCTGTGACCCTACATTTAGCTCAAAATACATGTGACAGCCTTGTGTAATTAGTCAGTCATGTCTGATTCTTTGCGACCCCATGGACTGTAGCCCGCCAGGCTCCTCTGTCCACAGGGATTCTCCAGTCAAGAATACTAGAGTAGGTTGCCATGCCCTTCTGTATGGGATCTTCCCAACCCAGTTCTCCCACGTTGCAGGTGGATTCTTTATCATCTGAGCTACCAGGGAAGCCCATGTGACAGCCTAGCATGGAGTTGAGCTCTAAATCCTGAATTCACAGGCCGTGGTGCAAGACTGCTCACTGCTATTAACCAAGTGTCCTTGGGAAAAACATGCCTAATATCTGATGCTTCATTCCTTTGTTAAAAACAGGCAAACAGACAACAACAATGATAACAAAATTGTCTATAATCCTTGCCCCATTGGCTCCCAGAATTATTAAGTCAAACAAGATATGAAATGTGCTTTTCGATCTGTAAAGCAGATGCCAGTGAAGTCTGCTTCTTGTTATTGCCTTTTCTTCCCTTGTCTCATTCTGCTACTATTTTCACTCTGGGAGGCCAACAAAATCCTGCCACCACCATGAAGTGGCACCATGAAGTCTTTTCTCATCTTGCTTCCTAGGTGGCAGAGTGGTAAAGAATCTGCCTGCCAATGCAAGAGATGCAAGAGACTTGGGTTTGATCCCTGGGGCAGGAAGATCCCCTGCAAAAGGAAATGGCAACCCACTCCAGTATTCTTGCCTAGGAAATCTCATGGACAGAGGATCAATAGGCTACAGTCCACAGGGTTGCAAAAGAGTCGGACATGACTAGAACATACACACACACTGCCTTTTCTCCCTTTTTCTCATTCTACCACCATTTTTACCCATTTTTATCTCATCCCAGCAAGATACCACCACCATGAAGTCTCTTCTCATCCTAAGCAGGAAATTCACCCTTTCTTCTGCATAGTCAAAAAATATACATTTTTCTTTATCTTTACTAAATGCTACCACATCCTTATTGTCTTCTTGAGTTGAGCCTGGAATTGTCTATCTTTGCAGATGGATGCTCCTCCAAGACCTACATGTCTCCCTTTTCCCATGGAGTCTGGCCAGAGGAAGGGTTCAGAAAGAATCAGTGGCTAAGATTAACTCAAGTTTGCATAAGCAAGGATAAATGTCATCAAGTATAAACACAGAAACCATATAAACTGCTGCTACTGCTAAGTCGCTTCAGTCGTGTCCGACTCTGTGTGACCCCGTAGACGGCAGCCCACCAGGCTCCCCCGTCCCTGGGATTCTCCAGGCAAGAACACTGGAGTGGGTTGCCATTTCCTTCTCTAAAGCATGAAAGTGAAAAGTGAAAGGGAAGTCGCTCAGTCGTGTCCAACTCTTTGCGACCCCATGGACTGCAGCCTACCAGGCTCATCCATCCATGGGATTTTCCAGGCAAGAGTACTGGAGTGGGGTGCCATCACCTTCTCCGAAACCATATAAAACATCTCCCTAAACATCTCTTCATGCAACCCTGTGGTCTAGAAGTAGAACAGCATTAATATTTTATTGTCTGGATACTTAGATGAAATCTATTCTATATTTCACTTGAATTATTTCATTAGCATTAACAGTGACACTAAGTTATCATCCATGTTTTTATTTGGAGAAAAATAACATGCTTGGATACATTCGATTCAATTTGAGCAAAAGTCTCTTTTGCCTGTCTTCAGATGGCAAAATAATCATTCATTCAATCAACAAATATTTACTGTGGGCCTGCTGTATTCCAGGCATTGGATTAACCACTAAAGACAAGGCTGTTGAATAAGATCAGATGGTGTCTACCTTATATATATATATATATAAGGTATATATATATGTGTATATATATATATATATATGTAGGAAAGGAGTGAAGAAAATTCGCAAAAAAAGTCAATACAATTATAATAGATTGTGAAAAGTTCTACAAAGAATGTCATACTCTGGCAGGCGGTAAAAAGTATAATCGAAGTTCTCTCTGAGGAGATAAAAAGTTCAGCTTGCAAATTTTAGAGGTAGCCAGGCAATAAATAGAAGAAGGAAGAACATTCTAGGAAGAGGACATGGTGTATGAGAAGCCTGCAAGGTGTGAGCTTTCGTATATTCAAGGGCCAGCACATGGATTAATGCAGTTGCAGATGAAAAAGGAATGACATGAAGCAAGTTTGAAGAAAAGTCTAGGGATCACATTACATAGAAGACTCCACGTAAAAACATTGAATCATTTTATTCCAAGGGCAACAGAAAGCCACCAATGGCTATCATCAGAGAGTGACATGGTCTGATGGTATTTCAAGGTCACACTTGCTATGCTGTGGAGAATTGACCAAAGAGTCTAAGAGAGGAAGCTGGGAGTCTACTGTGGTCCTCTGGCCAAGAGCTGATGGTGATCTTCCTGGACTAGTTACGGTTATGAGAGACATGGAGAGAAGTACATGAAACTGGCAGAAGTTTGGGAAGTAGGATTGACAGAATTTGTGGGTGAACTGGATTTGAGAAGTGAGAGAAATGAAGGAATCATGACAAGTCCTTGGTCTTTAGCCAGGATAATTGGATGGTTGGTGGTTCATTTATTAGGACAAACTGGAGAAAAGTTTTCATAGATGAAGATTCAAGTTCCACCTTGATAAGTCATGGATGGATATGTTACGTAAATCCTTTATTTGTTATCTTCTCAATGTCTAAAAGAACATAATGAGTAAATAAATAAGCCTTTGTTGAATCAGAAAGGAAGTTCTATGATATACTAAATAGACACTTGAGTAAGTGAGTCTAAAGTTCAGATTAGAGATAAGGGTCAGAGATAGAAATTGGGAATTCATGAGCATTTAGATATTAACAGGCCATGATCAGTAGAATAAATCAAATGGAAAAAGGGTGTAGAAGTAGAAGCACTTCCCTGGTGACTCAGTGATAAAGAAACTTCCTGCCAATGATGGAGATACAGGTTCGATCTCTGGGCTGGGAAAATCCCCTGGAGAAGGAAATGGCAACCCACCCTGGTATTCTGGCCTGGGAAATCCCATGGACAGAGGAGCCTAATGGCCTACAGTCCATGGGGTCACAAAACAGTTGGACAGAACTTAGGGACTAAACAACAACAATAGAAGCAGAAAGAGCTGAGGACGGAGACCTGAGCAACATCACCTTTTAAACAGCAAGTAAAAGAGAATGACTCAGAGAAGAAGGTGGCAGGCAGAAGCCAGGATGATAGAGGGATGGAAACAGAAGCACATGATAATCATGAAAGGTAGTCAAGAGAAGAGTCTTACATGATCAACCATGTTTACTGGCTCTGAAAGCTTCAGTAAAATGAAGACAGAGAATCTTCCACCAAATATCGTTCCTTTAATCAAACATTACACTCAAGTGAACTCATTTTAACTCAACATTCTTGTGGTTTTACCATTTGCTGATTATCACAAATGATTTTAAAAAAAGACTAATAATTCATGAATTGCAACTTGGGGAAAGATAACCAATCCCCAAAAAAATATCTCAGTTATATAGTAATCTCTAATATCTTCGGACATTACAGGGCGATCTGTGTGAGATGAAAACACAGGCAGATCAAGAACCAAGTTGCAACCTCTCCACTTTCAGGTGTGTGTTCTTGGACTAGTTAAAGCCTTAGTAAATACTAAACTCCTGATCCTTCCAGTTTGAGTGATATAAATAATAGTCGGGCATGACTGAGCAACCAACACGTCCGCACACTTTCACACAATCATAGCTGATTCACTTTGCTGTACAGTAGAAACAAACACGATGTTGTGAAGCAACTATAGCCCCAAAACATTATAAACAATAAAATTAAAAGGTAACGTGAGGGAGGGTGTAGCCTGGTGAGTGCAAACTATTTAAAGGACCCACATGTGTGGTGGGTTCAAGATGGCAGGCTAAACTGGTCACTGCTCTCAGTTCAGTTCAGTCACTCAGTTGTGTCCGACTCTTTGAGACCCCATGGACTGCAACACGCCAGGCATCCCTGCCCGTCACCGACTCCTGGACCCTACTCAAACTCATGTCCATTGAGTAGGTGATGCCATCCAACCATCTCGTCCTCTGTCATTCCCTTCTCCTTCTGTCTTCAATCCCTCCCAGCATCAGGGTCTTTTCCAATGAATCAGTTCTTCCCATCAGGTGGCCAAAGTATTAGAGCTTCAGCTCCAGCATCAGTCCTTCCAATAAACATTCAGGACTGATTTCCTTTAGGATGGACTGGTTGGATCTCCTTGCAGTCCAAGGGACTCTCAAGAGTCTTCTCCAACACCACAGCTCAAAAGTATCAATTCTTTGGCACTCAGCTTTCTTTATGGTTCTACTGTTCATGAAAAATCTCACAAGAGGCCAGAAAACATATTTCAAACAAGAAACCAGAACAAAGCCATAAGAATGAGCCAGAGGGCCATTAGCAGACTAGAAATGTTGAAGAATCTCAAAGACTGAAGGCAGATACAGGAAGTAAAAGGCGGAACACGTACACAGGTACATACACTCACGTGCATGCACGCAGAAGCACTTCAGGGCAGCTCTCATGTGGAGTCAGGAGACATAGGAATGTGGGAAATTCATCCGCAGAAATGCAAAAATGTGCTTCCGTCAAAGGAAAGCATGACTGAATCCCTGGCATAGGCAAGGACAGGCAGGTTTGAAAAATAGCAAGGTGTCTAAATGGGTCGGTGTGTAAGACATCTGAAATTAAGTACAGTCGCCCCTCTGTATCAATGAAACCATATTCTGGTTCCCTATTTGGCATTTACAGCCACCCACACTCTGTCCCCAGGATTTCCTTCATATCTGATTTGTCAGTGTATCTCCTCAACTACCTTTGATGTCCCATGTAGACTAGCCCATTGGTTACTATTTTTAAAAATCCATACCCTCTAGATTTATACAATACCCTCTTTGGGATGACACTCCTCATACCTGTCTTTGAAAGGCTAGCTCTTCAAGTCCATCCATATGTTACCCCTTCAGGAAGTCAGCTTCAAAGGACCCACTTTGTGAAGGAATCATTTCTTTCCTATACCAACCTGGCACTTTGGATCCTAACTCAAAAAGATTCACGTACCTGAAGGTTCATTGCAGCAATAGTTACAATAGCCAAGGCATGGAAGCAACCTAAATGTCCATCAACAGATGAATGGATAAAGATTTCCTACATATATACAATGGAATATTATTCAGCCATAAAAAGAATTAAATAATGCCATTTTCAGCAACATGGATGGACCCAGAGATTATAATACTAAGTGAAGTGAGTCAGATAAAAAGACAAGGATCACATGATAATCACTTATACAATGAATCTGAAAAATAATACCAATAAATCTATATAAAAATAGAAACCAACTTACAGACATAGAAAGCAAATTTATGGTTGCCAAAAGGGAAAATGAGGCTGGGAGGGATAAATTACAAGTATGGGATTAACAGATACAAACTATTATAACATAAAATAGACAAGCAACAAGGATTTACTGTATAACACAGGGAACTATAATCGATATCTTGTAATAATCTATAATGGAATACAATCTGAAATACACACATGTACACGTGTGTACACACACACACACACACACATATGTATTTGTTGCTCAGTTGCTAAGTCGTGGCCGACTCTTTGTGATCCCATGGACTGCAACACACAAGGCCTCCCTGACCTTCACTGTCTCCCAGAGTTTGC
Source organism: Bos indicus (assembly GCF_029378745.1). Classification (NCBI taxonomy): domain Eukaryota; kingdom Metazoa; phylum Chordata; class Mammalia; order Artiodactyla; family Bovidae; genus Bos; species Bos indicus. The sequence continues at coordinate 62,492,141 of NC_091780.1, read as the reverse complement.
TCAGACTCATCTCCACTGAGTCAGTGATGTCATACAACCATTTCATCCTCTGTCACCCACTTCTCTTCCTGCCCTCAATCTTTCCCAGCATCAAGGTCTTTTCCAATAAGTCGGCTCTTTGCATCAGGTGGCCAAAGTGTTGGAGCTTCAGCTTCAGCACCAATCTTTCCAATGAATATAAATAAATCACTTTGCTATACATCTGAAACTAACACAGCATTGTAAATCAACTACACTTCAATTAAAACAAAATAAAGTTGAAAAAAGGACTGTCTCTCAGCGTTTTGCACATAGTAGGAGCATATAAAACAGTATCTAGACTGTAGTAGCTACTTGGTAGTTACTTATGAAGCAGATGAATCAGCTTTAGTAGGCTGTGTGTGACATGTTTCTTGGAACGCAAAGGCTGGAGTCTCGTGGAGAAGGCCTTGAAAGCACGTGGAGAAGTGTTGGATGAATTCAACAGGCCAGGGGGAACCATAGCAATTCTGGCTAACATTCGGAAAATCTAAGAGCAGTCAGGGCAGAAACGGTAGAGCAAGTGGACTAAGTGCCATGCAAAAGTCTACCCACGTGGTGAATTTATGATGAGACCACTGTCTTAAAAAGTGGGCCAGAATTAAGTATTTGGTCCCAAATATAACTTAAAGAAACCCCCCCCAAAAAAACCTGCAAATAGGAATACAAAATATAGCCAAGCTGCCAAGGAAGACAACTTGAAACACAGATGTTTTGATGGCTGCATGCAATGCTCACCTCGGGAACAAATTCTTTTTGCAATACGGCCCTTGGTAGATACATGATTTTAATTAAGCAGGGAGACAAAGTACAACCCCAACACGTGAGAGGTAGGCACACCATGCCAGAGCCATCTGATCCAGAGCTGGGCTTGTTTCCGGTATTCTTGTCAATACCACTGTCATCTCAGCGCTCTGTTTATTTTTCAACCCAGGCTTTGTTGTGCATTATCGGCAAGGAAAGTCTTCATTTCCAGCCAGGTTTTGATGTGAGATGTTTATTCAAAACTCGAAATATATGAAGCAAATTGCATTTTTCCTGAGAATTTGCACAACTTGAGACTTGGAAGGATAGTTTACAAGAAACCGTAAAATAAAAAAGAGAGAGAGATGCTAAAATGGCCCATTTATTAATACATTTGGGTGTCCCCTAAGATAAAACCCTGGGGTTAACGAGAAGTGGGGATTGCTTTCCTGGGAGTGACTTTTGAAGAAGCAACATCATACAAAGAAAGTGGAAGATGTGAGTATATGAATCCCAGCCCTGGCCCTGGTCTCTTGAGTGGGATATTGAGAAAGTCACTTCACACTTTGAGCCTCAGTGACACCATAGTGATCCCATCTCCACGTGGATATAATACTCCCTCTCTAACCAAAGCCCAGCACTGTTGCAATGAGGGGTGTAGAAATGTGTGTAGGAAAGCCCTGAGAACTCTGGAGAGAAGCTACACCTGGCCCCTGGGTCTCTAGGGGCCATCTGACCTGGGTGCCTGGCCTCAGCCTCAGAGCACTGCTGCCCATCCTCCACGGATGATGTGAGGTCCCTGGCTCGGGTCTTGCTCACGGATGCATAGAAAAGAGAGGTCAGCTTAGCAAGGAGGTCCCTAACTCCTTTCTCTGGGTGTGCATTCTAGTATGCGGTCCCTAAGTCCATCTTCTCCTCCCCACCTTGGACAGAGGGGTGGAGGGCAAGGACTAGGACAGCTAGCAATGAGAAGAAGTCATTCTGAGGACCGCTGGCATGTGCTACCCCTTCGGTGGCAGGATTTTGTGTCTTTTGCCTCAAAACCCCCCAAATCTTTGTAGATTTTCTGGAAAATCAGATTTATAGATTCATTGGAAAAGACCCTGAGGATGGGTAAGATTGAGGGTAGGAGGATAAGGGGGCCGATGAGGATGAGATGGGTGGATGGCGTTATTGACTCAATGGACACGAGTTTGAGCAAACCCTGGGAGACACTGAAGGACAGGGAAGCCTGGCATGCTGCGGTTTGTGATATCGCGGAGTTGGACACAGCAAAGCAACTGAACACCAACAAAGCTTCATGTTTCTGAAAACAGCCACTCTTATGTGGGCATGAGAGTGCTCGGTCGCTTCAGTTGTGTCCAGTTCTTTGTGACCCCATGGACTGTAGCCCACCAAGCTCCTCTGTCCATGGGACTCTCCAGGCAAGAAAACTGGAGTGGGCTGCCATTTCTTCTCCAGGGGATCTTCCCGACTCAGGAATCGAACCTGAGTCTCCTGTATTGCAGGCGGGCTCTACCAACTGAGCTACAAGGGAAGCCCCCATGACCATCAGAGTCCCTAGCAAAAAGAAGCAAAGAGCAAGTCATAGCAATAAGAGGAGTAGCAGGAAGAAGGGGAAGTAGGGGAATTAGGAGTTCAATGGCAGCATCAGCAAAAGCAGGAGCAGAGGAAGCAGCGCCAGAGGCGTGGAGAGAGGAGGTGACCGTGAAGACACCAGGGCAGTGGGGCACAGGCTGTGGGGTGACCAGGAGCCTGATGCTTCCTCACCCCAGTCCTGTTTCAGGAGCCTGAATTCCTGGCTCAGACCTTCTGTGCATTAAACACGTGGTCCACAGCAAATCACATCACTTTTACGTGCCTCGGATCCTCCTTCCTCATCCCAGTCCTGTTGGCCCCATCAGGTGGGTGTGATGCTGGCCGGAAATGGTGGGAAGAAGTGCATTGTGAGCTGTGCATCCACCCCACCACTTCCTGAGGTAATGGGTGCCTTTGCTTCCTTCCACTCTTGTCTCTCTCATCCAAGAACTTTCCTTTTACCTCTTTCAGGGCAAGCTTCCGCTGGAAACTGCCTCCCGTTCAGCTTCTTCCAAGAGAGTTTGTGGACACATGACTGGCTAACCCAAAATACAAGAGGTACAGAGCACGCAGTGTCTTCTTGAAAGTGAGACTGGCCTGGGATTGGGTAAGCAGAATCGATGGGGAAGAGAATTCTGGATGTGAGTCATTATAAATTATGCTCTTCATACAATCCTCTTTAGAGGGGCAAAGTGAAGGCTCCTGACACCTAAGATCCGCCTTCCTTACCCTAACCCTGGGGACAAACTCTGCCATATTCCCTTTTCCTAATGTGGGCAAGACACAGAGCCTGCTAAGCCCAGATGAGGTGCTCCTCCCATGGACAAGGAGGAAAGCTTACCTCTGAATGCTTCAAGCAATTGAGTTTTCCTACTATCATCAGCGTGGTTATGAGCAGTGTTATGTTTTATTTTCAAGCTCGGCGTGCGTTCGAGAATTGCTCTTACTTGATAACAGCTCTGCCTCTCTGGGGAAGTGCATTGCAATTAAACTTCATGAGAAGTTTTATGTGGTTTTGATATGGCATCCCCCTTCTGAATGTCCCTCTAAATGAATTTCTAAACCTGCAGTCAGTGCCCATTAACTCAGAGTGTGGGGAAGAGCTGCCCATGATTAATAAAAATAACAGCTTGCAGAGCAGCAGTGTTAATGTGTGCTGTGTTTTACAATATCTCAATTAATTACAGGTTAGTAGTTTTAGAAAGGGACGGAGCCTTAGGGATGGATCATCCATGTCACTGCTCCCTCCCCACTCAGGGATAAGGAAACCAACACCCAGAGAGGGTGAGGAATAAATGGCTGGTCCTTGATGACGTAGGTCATTGGGAACAGAGACCCTACAGAAAATGAAAGAAAGTGAAGGCGTTAGTTATGCAGTCATGACCAACTCTTTGTGACCTCATGGACTGTGGCTCACCAGTCTCCTCTGTCCATGGAATTCTCCAGGCAAGAATAGTGGAGTGGGTTGCCATGCCCTTCTACAGGGGATTTTCCTGACCCAGAGATTCCATCTGGGTCTTCCACATTACAGGCAGATTCTTTACCATCTGAGTCACCATGACCTACATGCCAGACCCATCATTTACTTGGATGATGAGACTAGAAACCGTTCCCAGGACACTTCAGCTGGATTCTGTCCTTTACTCCTGGGGACTCTGCTCTGCTCAGAACCTGACCCAGTCCTAGAGGAAGCAGGACCAATATCACCCCATGGTCCACCTGTGGGTGATGTCCAGAACTGGTTTTTCAGCACAAGACTCCATATCTGACACTGTGGGCATTATCCACAGGCAGTCTTTGCAGTGAATTTCTTCCCCTAGGACAAATGGGCTTCTGCTTTGTCTCTGTGCCCAGCTCTCTGACTCCACAGAGACCCACCCCACAACACACACCCCTCCCCAAGAAGCTTAGAGTCCTACTGTGATGGATTGATAGAGGGATGCTGTTTCCCTGAGTCACTAGATAGAGGGAGCCCCTGCCAACTCTCCTGACATTTTTCACAAGGAAAGAATATGCTTCTTTTTGCTAAGCCACTCAGGCAGCAGGCCTTATTTGTTACTGAAGCAGAGCTTAGCCCATCCTAATACACAGTGCAGCTTCTGCCCATCCCCTAAATGATGTGTCCCTTGGGTCCCACGCTGTCTCCTTATCTTCACACTCTTCCTGGATACTCTCATGTATCCCCACATCCTCAGTCCACCCATGTGCTGAGAGCACCCACACAAAATGTGTGTTTCTGCTTTTGAGATTCAGACATCTACAGCCAACAGCTTGGTCAGTTCCATTTGGGTATCGATTAGGAAATTACTGCCAATGCATGCAAAAGCATACAAGTTCTCCTCTCTGGACCATTCCTCTGTTCTTTCTTGGTATATTAAGCTGTTGGCTTTACTGTGTCTAGGAATGCATATATCAATCTGGACATGTCATTCTTCTTCCCTTCCTGTCTCTCACAGCACACCTATCCTGCAATACCTCGGACATAGCTCTCGACACCCTCCATTTCTTCCCAGTCCTGAGTCAGTCTCTCATTTGTTTCATCATCTCTTGCCTCTCTTGCAATAACACTCTAATCTGGTTTTCCTTGCCCCACTCTTGTTCTTTTCCATAAGCTCTCCACTTGCTTAAAAAAAAAAGTCTTATCCATCTCTAACTTAAAGTCCTTCAGGTCTCCCCTTTACCGTTAAACTCTTTGGCAGCATTTTTTTTTCAAGGTAAAATACCATATTTATTGGGCTTCCCTGGTGGCTAGGAGGCAAAGAATTCACCTGCAATGCAGGAGATGTAGGCTTGATCCCTGGGTTAGGAAGATGCGCTGGAGAAGGGAATGGCAGAATTTTCAAGGCACTTTTGATAAGGTCCCGGTGAAGCGAGGAGTGTCAGAAACCAAACCCTCAGGGGACAACTCAGGCTTCACCAGGGAAAGTCAATTAACTTCTCTAAGTATCATTGTTCTCATCCATCACAATGGATAAATAAGGCCTCTTTTACTGGACTGAATCTGATTATTCATAGTCACATAATTATCATTCAAAATCATTAATGTAAATTATTCTTAGTATTACTAAGAATTACTATATACTGTCCACTTTCAATGGATCAGCAACTATGCTAAACCATTTACATCCCTGGTACCTTGTTTAATTTTTCTGACACATCTACTTGGCCTTGGATGTAGAGGGGATAAGCGACTTGTCCAAGAAAACACTGGGAGTAGGATGCAGAGATGAGAATCAAGCACAGGTCTGTCTGACTAGATATTTGGTGCTTTTTCCATGAAGTGTGGATCTGGGAGCAACATAATGGTACCACTTAATATCCAGAAATGGAGAAAAGGCTGTAAAGATAATAGATCATGTATACAATGTTATAGCATAGAATTGCCACCAAGAGGGCATATCTATATAGAATGAAATATAAATATATGGCAAATAATATTTCCTGGTACATTATACCACCACTAAAAATTATATATGTGATTATTTTATGATAACATTGCAAAAACTTCTCTCCCAGCATAGTGATTAAGAGCATAGGGTTCAGGAATCAGATTGCTTTGGTTTGAGTTACAGCTTTAGAACTTCCTGGTTGTGTGGTCTTAGGCTAATTCCTTAAAATCTATAAATAGGAAAAATAACAGAAATTATGTGATAGGGTTGTTTTAAGGTCCCAGTAGGGCAATATATTCATAGTGCTTGGAAAATTCCTGATGAATTCTGTTCAAACATCACCATCGTCATCATAATCATTGGTATTATTGCAAATGATAAAAATCAGGACACAGATTTGTACTTATTTTTATGTTAACCTATAGAAAACAACACAGAGACACAGATAAGACTGGAAAAAATCCGACTACATGCTAGCAATGGATCTCTCCAACCTATTTAATTGCAAGTGACTTTTCTCTCCTCTTTGTCTTTCAAATTTTTGAGGACGAATATGTGTCGTTTTATAAGAAAAGAATAGCCCTCCACTCTGGCTTTGGACAAGGAGTTCTATTTTCTGATCTCACTGATTTTTTTTTTCCCCCTACAGGACCATCTTTGGTCATTAAATTCATTTAAAAGCTCTGATCCATTTTTGATCATCTGAAATATAGTGACAGGCACCAAAATCAATCCTGCATTCGAGGTTTGCAAGGAGCATAAATTATTTGAGAAGTCGTGTCAGGTAGAGTTTATTCCAAGGTTTGCTTGCACATTTTAATCAGAAAACACAGAAGGTATATGCAGCTCGGATTGAAATAGCCCTTCACCTTGCTCCAGAGCCAGGCTGACTTACTGTTTGCTGGTTGATAGGACTGGCAGAAGTTACAGCTTGTGTGATAGACGCAGCCTGGGCAGGAACTGAGGGAAACACATAAAGAAACATTTATTTAAAAAAAGTAAATCAACCATAAAGATCCTCCCAGCAGACCTAGGAGATGGAAGCCTCTCTCTCATTTTCTCCTTGGCAAAATTTAATCTATCGCTGGGGTTTTTCAAGCGTCATATTCAAAGAGATGCAAATTCGTCAAAGCTGAGACCCCAGCTGACTTTTAGCACCTTGTGAATGTCAAAGGGGTTTAGAGGTTGAAGTGACTTACCTCCTTCCATCCTAATTCAAATACATATGTGTGTGGGGGTGTGCAGGTCCATGTGTGTGTGTGTGTATATTATACATATATATATATATTTTTAAGAAGACTAAAAGAGAGCACAAATCTACCTATGTGTTCAGTGCCCTCCTTGTGTGCATCTATCTGCAGCAAAACTGAAATTCAAACGAAAAATACCATACTGAGAAACAAAAGTGCACTTGAGAATATCCACAGTCTATCACTAAACCATAGGACTAGCAAGAGAGGTTTTCTTGTTTTGTTATAATTCCTTTAAAACAAAATCATTTTATCCATGGGCTGCTTCACAATCCACTCCAATTAACTGGTTTAGGGATAACGATTAACTCATGAGTGATCTCTGTCCTCCACACGGTTCACTGCCCACAATTCCCTTAAGTAATATAAGTCATGTATTTACAATAAAAATAAGAGGTGTTAATTAACATCTCCTACACAGTTCTGGTGATGAGAGAGCCATGTGCTGTGTGGGGAGCAGCAAGACTGTCCTAGAGCCAGCTTCCCTTCCGTCTTTACACAAATGAAGGATCAATCTACCGATGGAAATTCTGCAACTTGGAGTCATAAGAGAAAAATGATGCTAGCTTTCCCTTTGCATAATAAAAGCTCCAGCTTAAGTGTTAGCAATTTTGAGGTCCTCTTATATACATGAGAATTTTAAAACTGTTTTACTTTCAATTCAACAATTATTGATTGAGTTTCTAATGAGTGTCGGGCCCTGAGGATGTAAATAGGACTTAGACACACGTCTGCCCTTAGGGAGAGTGTAGATTTACAAGGGAGTGGAAGGTAAGCTGTGACAAACCTAGACAGCATATTAAAAAGCAGAGACATCTCTTTGCAGACAAAGGTCCATCTAGTCAAAGCTGTGGTTTTTCCAGTAGTGGTGTACGGATGTGAGAGTGGGAACATACGGAAGGTGGAGTGATGAAGAACTGATGCCTTTGAATCCTTGAACTGTGGTCCTGGAGAAGACTCTTGACAATCTCATGGATGGCAAGAAGATCAAATCAGTCAATCCTAAAGGAAATCGGCCCTGAATATTCATTGGAAGGACTGATGCCGAAGCTGAAACTCCAATACTATGGCCACCTGACTCGAAGGGCTGACTCGTTGAAGAAGACCCTGATGCTGGGAAAGATCGAGGGCAGGAGGAGAAGGGGACAACAGAGGATGAGATGGTTGGATGGCATCACCGACTCGATGAACATGAGTCTAAGCAAACTGGGAGATAGAGGGACAGGGAAGCCAGGCGAGCTGCAGTCCACAGGGTCACAGAGAGTCAAACAAGACTTAGCAACTGAACAACAAGAGGGAATGTATCAGTCACCCACAGCCACAATGTGCTGCTGAACAAACAAAATCTCAGTAGTATACAACAGGAAACATTTGTTGCTCATGTGTTGGGAGCTCTGCTGATCTCATTTGGCCCTGCTCACATGTCCAAAGTTTGGCTGGTTGTTGGCCAGGCAACTGGGATGTCAGGGCTCTGTTCTGTCTCCCATCCCCCAGTGGGCTACCTCAAGCAAGCTCTCATAGCAGTGTCAGAGATGCAGGGGCAGGCAGGTCCAACCGCACCAGTACTTTGACAGACTCTGCTTACATCATGTTTGCTAACATCTCATTGGCCAAAGATTATATGACTGAGTCTAAATTAGAGAGGAAGAACCAAGCAAAGTTAAACCACAAGGGTGTGCGTACCAGCAGTGATGAAGAACAAGGCTGCTTTTGCATTCTGCTTCCCAGAAATAGATAAGACATATACCACTGTTTTATAAATATGTACCATAGAGGAGCAGGCAAGGACCCCCGGGCTATCAAGGACAGAGAAATGCGCTCTGGTAGATGAAGGAAGGGCTTTCTATGAAGGATGATGTCTAAACTGAGTTTGAAGGATAATTAGAAGCTCATCCAGCAGATCAGGGAGACAGGTCTGATAAGCCATGATAAGACCACAGATCAAGACATGGAGGCAGAAAATAATGCTGACCAGCCTTTCAGGAGTGTGCGGAGTGAGGCGATACAGGAGGTGAAAGGTACTAGAGGAGGCAGAGAGTTACCTCAACTCTGATTCTGGAGATGGAAGATATTACATGCTTATTTGCAGAACTTGGACTTCATGTTTAAAAAAGAAAACAGACTAGCCCACCAGGTTCCTCTGTGCATGGAATTCTCTAGGCAAGAATACTGGAGGGGGTTACCATTTCCTTCTCCAGGGGATCTTCCCAACCAAGGCATTGAACCCATGTCTTCTGCATTGGCAAGTGGATTCTTTACCACTGGGCCACTAGGAAAGCCCTAAGGAAAGAGAATCTATGAGAGTAAAGGGAAGAAGCCTGCTTCATCAACACGTACGTAGGTTAGGGGAAGGGAAAGGACACCCAACACATGTTATCTTCCTGTTGTCATCAGGAGGTCCTGTATGGAACTGGAAGACATACAGGCAAATGGAAAATCTCCGCTGGCATCACTCAGAAAACACCCTCTAATGAGAAGCCATTCTTTGCGTGCGCTGGAAAGAGATGACTGTCTCTTTAAGAAAGTGGTCGGGGCAGTGCTTGGGGGTTTGAAAGTCTGGAAACAGCGGCATTAGATTGATTAGGTGTGTACACGTTGGCTGAGAAAGCTGTAGAAAGGCGAAGGGAAGTGTTTGACAAGATGAAAGACTATTCAACATGTTGGACAGCTGCTTGAGTGAAGAGATGTATAACAGCACAGTGAAATACACTCACCCACACACGATACCTTCACAGCAAAATCCACTACAAGCTAGGTCACAGGATTTCTGTCTGGCATGACAGGCTCCGCCAAGCAAAGTTAGAAAGCAGAGTTAAGCACGTGACTCACAACAGATGGGCTGTGGCCTAAGAGTTTTGAGGGGCTGCTTTGCCTCCCCCACGTTTGGTGGTCAGGGGCGTTAAGGATCTGTCTGTGGATCTCTGCAGAAAAAGGGTTATCCATCAAAGCGGCATGGTGGGCTAAAAGAGGACCGACTTTGGAGTCAGGCAGCCACAGGTAGGAGCGCAGGCCCCAGGTTCTCTCTCGCGAGCCTTGGACAAAGTGCGTATGCTTCTTGACTCCCTGTGTTTGGTCATCTGTAGAATGGGATCACAGCAGCTCCTTGCAAAGGGAAGCATGGCAGACATCACCACTGGCACACGGGGTGTATGAGCTTTCTGTGGCTGCTGGCAGTCCCCAACACGGGGTCACTGGGCGAAAGTCAAGGTGCCAGCAGGGCACATTTCCAGAGGCTCTAGGGGAGAGTCCATCTCCTTGCCTTTTCCAGCTTCTGGAGAATGTCTGCATTCCTTGGGTCATGGACCCTTTCCTCCATCTTCAAATCCAGAACCTTATTTCTCTGACTCTTCTGTAGTCACATCTCTCTCTATTGTCATCATACTTCAGCTTCTCAGCCATGTCCAGCTCTTTGTGACCCCATGGACTGCAGCACGCCTGGCTTCCCTGTCCATCACCAACTCCTGGAGTTTGCTCCAGCTCATGTCCATTGAGTCGGTGGTGACATCCAACCATCTCATCCTCTGTCATCCCCTTCTCCTCCTGCCTTCAATCTTTCCCAGCATCAGGGTCTTTTCCAATGAGTCAGCTCTTCACATCAGGTGGCCAAAGTATTAGAGCTTCAGCTTTAGCATCAGCCTTTCCAAAGAATATTCAGGGCTGATTTCCTTTAGGATTGACTAATTTGGTCTCCTCATGGTCCATGGGACTCTCAAGTCTTCTCCAGCACCATAGTTCGAAAGTATCAGTTCTTCACCACTCACCTTCTTCAGCTCAAAAGAGTTCTCCAATTTTCAGGATTCATGTGACTAGGTTGGATTCACCCAGATAACCTAGGGTAATCCCCATCTCAAAAACCTTAACCACATCTGCAAAGTCCTTTCACCATGTAAGCTACCATGTTCATAGATTCTGGAGATTAAGACAGGCATTTCGGGGGCAGGGTTATTAGGCCTGCCACAATGGGGAGGGCAGCACTCTCTGACAACACTGCAGATAAGAGCATTATGTAATTAGTCTATGATATCTGTCAACATTGAACTGACGATAAAATATAGCTAGATACAAGATGCCTTGGGGTAAAGTAAGGGGTATTTCCACAAGTCAGAATCCAAATGCTGACCATAATGTAAATGTCATTTCCTTAAAGGATTCTTCTCTGGTTGAGTAAGTTAGCATCACTGCGGTAGGTGCCCTGCATGATCCCCTGTGCTTCCCTTCTCAAAAAAGTAGGGTCATCATTGCTTTGCGCATATTACTTTCCTGACACCTAGTTCAGTGTCTGGCCCAGAAGGCCATGGACAAATATTTGTTGGATACGTGAATATGCCACTGATAAAAGATCCACCTTATTCTAGGTACTGTGCTGGTCACTTAGCAGACAGCATGTCTAATTTTCACTTTGAGCTTTAAGATCAATATAATCATTCCCAATTTACAGAGGGGGAAACTGAAGCTCAACTCAGAAAAGCTCAAGCCGCTTTCCCAAATCCCAGAGCTAGTGAGTGGTGAAGGTGAAGATTAACATAGACCTGTGTGGCCCCAAAACCCATGTTCTTCCTCCACGGAGCTTCCCCAAGTGGACTGGAGGCCGTAAATTCACCCAGTTCAGATAAAAAGGAATTTCCCATGATCCAGTAAAATTGCCACGGCCCAACTACCCAGGTCATAGTCATAACAACAAAGCAGCAATAGTCATAGGTAATAATGGCTGAACACATACAGTTGAGTCAGACACTGTGAGTTCACGTCGAACCCGTACTAACAAACTCAGTCCTAGTAACAACACTGTGCCATTGTCACAGAGGAGAAAACAGGGAGGTCAAGTAACTTGCCCAAGGCCACACAGCTAATGGGATGCTTCCCCATGTCGTTCCCCTGATTCTTAAATCAGCACAGAGCTGATCCCAGTGGGATGATTTCTCTAGTCTCAAGGCACAGTGCTCAGATGAATCCATCACATGATGTGGCCCCAACACTCACTAAACACTGGAGAAACAAAGAGACAAAAACAAAGGAAGAAATGTTGCCAACGTAGGCCACTCGATCTGAATGGGACCTAAGCCGCCCTTTAGTTCATCCCTCTAGTTTGCAGACGTGGACCCTGAGACTTGCTCAGAGAAGGGATTCAGTGGCTAAAGTGAGCTTGGAGAGCTGGTCCTGCCCCTCTTTCGCCCTGCGGAGTACTTTCCTCGGAAGTAACTGGCCCCTGCGTTACGGCTGCCGGTCACTCCCCGTCCCCTTCCCAGGTGCAGACGGTCTTCCTAGGTCCAGGTTGACTTTAGCAACCAGCACGTGGAGCAAGGGTAACGGAGGAGCTCTCAAGTCAGTCGTTCTCAAAATAACGAAGAGCCTGGACGTCCTTTCTCCAGAATACATCCCTCATCCACCTTCTCCCCCAGCTGTGTCCAAACCATCGTCACCTCTCCTGGACACAGACGCCAGCTTCCCATGTTACCTCTGTAGACCCCACCTCCACACAGTAGCTGAAGAGCTCCTTGAAAAAGTCACTCCAGGCACACCACTGCCCCACTTACCCTGTCCCACGGTTCTCCATGAAAGGTGGGCTGAAAGCCAAACTCCCTCCTGTGGCCTCCAGGGCCTGACCCACCCCAGTGCTCATGTAGAGTCTCTGATCTCATTTCACACTGTTATCTTCCTCGCTTAACTCTGTCCACCCTGGACTTCTTTTCTTAAACACAACTCGCATGTCTCTACCTCAGGGACTTTGCACGTGCCGTTCCCTCGGTCTGGAAAGCTCTTCTCCCCAGTTTCCCCATTTCACATCCTTCTCAGTGCAAATGTCATCTCATCAGGAAGAGGGACATCCCATGGACATCCCATGAACATCCCATGTTGCCAGCCCCTCCGTGTCCAGGTTCTATTTCTCGTAGCATGGGCCGCACTATGAAAGGATCTCATTCAGCCCGTTTGCTTGTTTATTCTGTCTCCTAAACCAGAATGCTGAGTCCACGAGAGCAGAAACCATATCTGCCCCCATTCCCCATCATTTCCTCCAGTACTGCATGACTATCATCCACTGATTGGTGGTATTGGCTTCACCTCGGAGCTTGTTAGGAATGTAAAGGACCTTAATCCCTACTTTATAAAATCTGCCTTTTCATATTATCTATCCCTGGACGCTCTTAGGCGCTTTATAGTTTGCAAAGCAGTATTCTTTAAAAACAGAGGTACCTTGAAAACAGAGATGTTTAACACACATAAAAAAAAAAAAAAAATGAATGAATGAACGATGCTCTGTTATCTCCAAAATGGAAGCACTGGGTGTTTCATGTCTCTAAACTTTAGGACAGGTCTTCTGGGAGTGCAGAAACTCCATTCATTTAACGAATAAAAGGGATTTTACAAATAATACAAAGGCATTTGTGGTTAATCATTAAGTATGCTGAGAAACCAAACCATAGCCCCTCTGATGTGCCCGGAAGTCTGTGGTTTCAGAACAGACGTGCTCAATGTCCTATTTTAGTGAACAGACTTATCATTGCTTCAGGAAGGCATTCATTCCGATACAATTTTTGAAATGAGGTCCACTGATCTCATTGGTAATTATCCGATGATAGTTAGAGCCATAAAGTAGTATAACTTTTTTTTTTAACAAATATATCAGAACAGAGTTCAAAATCAGCCAAGTCCTTCAAGTCACCCACCTGGGATTCATATTAAAGAGCTAAATTAAACCTGGACCTTCGCTGTGATGATGCCTGCACATCCAAGGGGGAAGCAGAAAGGAACGTAAAGAGAAGAAGGCAATTCGTTTTCTAGAAGGAACTGTGGCTCAGGCTTTCAGTCTTCATTGCACACTTCCCACTCTTATTATGAATACGCCCCATCAATAAATATAGGAAGTTTATTACAGAAACTATAGATATGATACAACTGATGCATTAAACAGTTATACAATTCCTGCCTCCTGGTGTGAGAAAAATCAAACCTAGTAGGGTTACCTGACTGGGTTCAAATCCCAGGCTGCCTTTCAGCTAGGTGACTTGAACCCTCCAAGACCTTGAAGCCTTAGAGAATACGGATGGAAAAAAATCTCACTTGCAACGTTATTTTACTTCAAGTTCCAGGATGTATTTGGGATCCCAAAGTTCAGGGTTCTTTTCTACCTTTTTTTATCTTTTGCATACAAAAAACTCATAAGGCTGCTACAAAACATCTAAAAGACGAACAATAAATAAGACTGAATTTGCTGGCATGTTGCATATGCAGCAGTTGAGTGTAGCAAGTAAGCAATACCAATAAAATTGCTAAAAATGCTGAAATATGTTTCAAAATTACATTAAAGACCAAAAATTACCCCCAAAGGAGTTTATATATTCATACGCATTACAGTGGTTGGAAGAATATATGCTACTTACCATAGTTTCCCAGCCTTATTAATCTATTTTACCATATTGCTTTCTTTTATTTGCCTTTATATTATTTGATTTGACTTGATTGTATTTGGCTCCATTTACTTGGTTTGACTTTATTTTCTTTTACAAACACATACGTGTTGCCTATGCTGCCTTGGACACTGTTCTCAGTGTTTTATAAATACCAACCCATCCATCCTCCCAACAGTCCCATGTGTTGGTGCGATCATCAGCCCCATTTTACAGATGAAGAAACTGAGGTACAGAGAAGTAAAATCTTCGACAAAGTCCCTCTGGTGACTGGCTCAAGATGGTTTTAGTCACTATAACCACGCAGCTGTGGCCATCTTTAAAAGTTCCATCCATTGAGTAAGAAAATGATGCCTGCTACAGAGTTACAGTGTTTCTGCAGAAAGCACCAGGCATCGCATCAGTGTTACTGTGAAACTGAGTTTCTTTTCCAACTCATAAGAATGAGTGGGGGAAATCTCTGAAGAAGGTGAGTAGCTGAAGGCGTGTAAACACAGGAAGAGCTACAAGTTTCAGTATACTGCTTAAGTAAAGTGAAGTACAGTGAAAGTCACTCAGTCATGTCCAACTCTTTGCAAGCCACGGACTATACAGTCCATGGACTTCTCCAGGCCAGAATACTGGAGTGGGTAGCGTTTCCCTTCTCCAGGGGATCTTCCCAACTCAGGGATCAAACTCAGGTCTCCTGCATCGCAGGCGGATTCCTTACCCACTGAGCCACAAGGGAAGTAAGTCACACTCAAAGGCAGGCATCTGAGATACATGAAAAAGGCACTGAGCTTAGATACTGAAGAAACCAGCTGTGGGTTCTAGCTAATCTGCTGTCCATCTGGGTGACTGTGCCCAAGTCACTTACACGCTCTGACCTTCAATTTCTTCATCATGAAACTCAAGCGTGTTACCTTTCTTGCCTCAGGCTCATAACAGCTTCTGACACACCGTAGGTATATGCCAAAGACCTGGTTGAGCTCAAATTGAACGTTGAGATGGTCAACACATACGCCATGAGTTTCTGAAAAGATGTTACCTTTGCAATTACACACTGCTTCCAAATCAGAAAACACACCACCCATCTGAGACATTCATGATATTCATGCTCTCGTGCTGTTTGGTCTTGAATTTTTTATCTCCCAAGAATAATGACCTCAGCCCTGGGCATTTCCAGGGGATTAATGACCAGCAGAATTTAATGACCCTGGCTCCAGCCTAGAGCCATCCCCCATTCCCTGGGTACTCATTAATCCCAGGTAGACCAGCAGCCTTTCTTCTCGCTGCAACAGTCAGGCTCCGGTTGAGCCCTGATCCAAGTGGAGGGGCCAGAGGGACCCCATGCCTCTACTTCAGTCCCCAGTCAGATCCCAGCTCCAGCCACTGGCTCATTTATTTACAGGGGCAGCCAGACAGTAATTAAAATATGCTAAGGAATTCCCCCCCTCCTTCCTATGGCAGTTCAAGTACACGCCTCCCACTCCAAGCCCTCCCTCAACTCCCCTTCAATACACACGTATTAACTTGTAGGGAGGCAGCCCAGTATCACTTCACATCTTATGTAGAAGGATTTCATGAGATTTTAATGAGTTTCTACCACCAGAAAAGAAAGCTCACAAAGGATCCATGCAAATTGCTTTGTCTCGTGCAGCAACCCTAGAATGATGACATGCTTCAATATTTGGTTTCTGTAAGGATATAGGGATATGCTGATGTATGCACACCAGCCCTTAAGCATTTCTGCTTGCAAAAGTGCAAGGTGAAACTGCTGCCAATGAGTGGAGCAGTCCACGGGATAAAAATCTCAGGCTGAATTTCCTCAGTGGGCATCGGCTGGCTGGACCACAAGCTGGACTGTGTCCCCAGTTCCAGGCGCCTCCATTTGGATACACAGTTTTTTTTTTTTTTTCATTTGTCCAATGGGCAAACTGTAAGTGTCCAAACCATCCCATGAGGAAAAAAAAATTTAATTCCCATTAACGAGCAGACAGGTGGCTCAGATGTCACCATCTTTCTTCCCAGGGATCAAATGAGAGGAAAAGGAAGTAATGCTTATGAAATGCCTGGCATATGTCAGGTGCTTAAACAGCCTCTGAGTTGGTCCTTATTCTCCTTATTCCTCTGATGAGGGGACTACAGTTCAAAAAGAATAAGCAAATGGCCTAAAAAACAAGTGCTCATGTAGGGAGAGGATCCTCAGGGACTCTACTTCCTTTTCCTGCATATTGTCTGGAAGGACAAACCATGGATGGACTTCTGGGCTAGAGTCACAAGTCACGTGGGCCCAGGGGCAGCCGGGGCTACGGGCCAGAGCTGCAGGTCCTCCTGCACTAGGGGGTGTCATGGGCAGCTAGATGAAGGACCAGTGAGAGTGCCATGACCTCAGGGCAGGTGTGAGGCCAGGAAAGATGAATTAGAGCACGGAAATCCCATTGAATAGCCAGAGATAAAGATGGGCTCTTTAAAGGAATCCTCTGTGTTGATGTGTGTGTTAATACATAGCTTATGCACATACACATATACATGTATCCGTGTACTAATAATGACACACACATGCTTATTATTTAAAACCTCTCTAATTCAAAAGCTGTGGACCAAGAATAGCCAACTCCCCCTTTAGAACTATTTTCACTCTACTTTTTCATTTCATAAGGAGATTAGCTTTTTTATTTTTTCTTTTTTTTTCCAGTTTTATTGAGATATAGTTGACACACAGCAATGTGTGTGTTTAAGGTGTTTGACATAACGATTTGACGTATATACATCACAAAATGATGAGCACAAGATTACTAAACATCCATCATCTCCTCTAGACATGAAATTAAATAAAGAGAAAAAATTTTTTCCTGTGATGAGAACTCTTAGGATTTACTCCATCAACCACTTTCATATGTAACATACAGCAATATTAATCCTATTTATCATCTTTTATGTTTGATTTTATAAATAATAGCTCAGTTGGTAAAGAATCTGCCTGCAATGCAGGAGACCCTAGTTTGATTCCTGGGTGGGGAAGTTCTACTGGAGAAGGAATAGGCTACCCACTCCAGTGTTCTTGTGCTTCCCTTGTGGCTCAGCTGGTAAAGAATCCTCCTGCAATGCAGGAGACCTGGGTTCTACTCCTGGTTTGGGAAGATTCCCTGGAGAAAGGAAAGGCTACCCACTACAATATTGTGGCCTGGAGAATTCCATGGACTATATAGTCCATGGGGTTGCAAAGAATTAGACACTACTGAGTGACTTTCACTTTATAAACAATATATGGAGAAAGAAATGGCAACCCACTTCCATGTTCTTGCCTGGGAAATCCCATGGACAGAGGAGCCTGGCCAGCTACAGTCCACGGGGTCTCAAAGAGTCAGACACAATTTAGCGACTAAACAAACAAAAAAAACAAAAATATTCTTCATAAAGATTATGCTCACATATTTCACAAACAGTTAAGGAAGAAAGTGGAAATTCTGCAGTATTCTACCAGCAAGCTCTCTGGACATGATTTGTAAAAGAGAGAGGAAAGAAATGCAGCCTCTGGGAATATCCTTCCCTTCCAATCAAATTCCTGTGCTTCCTTATTAAAGCCTGAGCTCGCTGGAAGCAGGGACTGTGTCTTGCCCATCTCTGTACCCTCAGGACCTGCCCAGGACCAAGCATGGCTGAGTTCCACAAGTGTTACTGGCTGAACACAAGACTGTGTGGCCCCAGGAAAGAAGTCATGAAACATCAATGACCCATCAGAGGTGGGGGTTTTTTCAAGCCAGAAATTATAAACCTTTGGGTGGATGGTTTTAACATTACAGCAGGCAGCCTTGGAGTGACCTTATAATCTCAGTTCAGTGGTGCCAAGTAGCCTTAATTGTATCAATAATAAGCTAAACATGGACTTGCAAAGTGTTGGGTGCCCATCACCTCACTGGTCTTCATGAGAACCCCATGAGACAGCTGCTAACTGGCTCCCATTGTTCAAATGAGTCAATGAAAGTTTAGAAAGGGCAACTTATTTTCTGAAGGTCAAATACCTAGAAAGTTCTAAAGTTTGTGTTCAAGGACTAAATGCAGTACGATTCTAGACCCTTCCCAAGGCGGTACATATCAAGCTGTCTCCACCTTTATCCTCTTTTCTCACTCTCCAAATTCCAAAAGAGCTAACTCTACACCAAGTTTCTTTGAACATAATAAAGCAGTCCCTCTGACAGTTGACTAGAACAAGGAGAAAAAAAAAGGTCATGAAAGAACATTTTTTTACCACTGAGGAGTCAGAAACACAGAGAGAGAGGGTGACCCCCCAGCAACACTCAGGGCCCAGGGCTTTGTCCTGTACACCTCTCTGCGTCCTCTCTTCCCACCACTTGCTATGACCTTCTTGCTTTGCCCACCCCAAAGGCTTCCACTGCCACAAATTATATATATTGTTGAGCTGAATCCTTGGATAAATTTAAGTCATTGTTTGAAACGCACGCCTTCTTCTGTTGTCTCTGCAAAAATTTTCGGTCGATTAAGCAACAATAACGTGGATTCTTCTACGAGTATCTCGGGATGCTCGTCTAGAATACTGTCTATAAATTCCATTGTACGATAGTCAATTAAACCCCATTGTCTATAAAAGTCACCTGTCTGACTTGGGGAAAAGCGGGTATGAATGCAAAAGACCCAACAACGTGTTGAAACTGAAATCTAACCAAGTAATTTATGCCACTCAGCTTGAAAGGAGAGCGCGCGAGCAGTATTTCTGGTGACTGGGAGCTGGGTGTTGATTTTATGAGCCCGTTCTGATTGCTCAGGGTGGCTGATGGGGGAAGGAGGCACCTGAAGTTTAACCGCCTCTGAAAACTAAGACAAGGAAGACAAAGAAGACTTTTATTTTTGTCATTCTTGGCGCAAATGAAAGAACCTTGTCATTCCAACTTCACAAGACGGTGCTCAGAAATGAAATGTTCAACTCCACTGGGACAGCCATTTTTTTTTTTTTTTTGCTGTTATTACAGAAGAAAATTATAACCATAAAAATGTCCAATTTAGAAAAAAAGGTGCCACTTTAGTGTCATTTGCATAAAAGCTGTTATACACAAATTGTTATAAAGACAAATGTGTAGTACTCTTGTTGAAAATTGCTTATACCTCTGGTGCTTTGCCTCCAACGACATAAAGCCCTCTTCAAACTGAAATTCATTCTCAGGTAAATAAAGCTGAAAGCGAAATTTCACCTATTTGAAAGGACGTGAGTGGCTTTTCCTGCAGTCTTAAACAGGTGCTGAGAGGCTGGGCCCTCTGCTTCCATTCCGGCTGGGTGCCATCCTCCCCTTGATGGGTGGCCTTCCTGTGAAGGCCGGTCCTGAAGCCGGTGATGAGCCAGGTCCATGGATGCCCAAGACATCCTGCAGGTGCAGGTGGGAAGGATGCTTGCAGAGAAGGAGACCCGAGTTGGGAATCGGATGATGACTCTTCTCTGAAAATGAGCACTTGCAGGGTGGACTGCAGACCTGTCACAGCCTACCTGAGACCCAGAGCTTCCCCCTGGAGTAATCTCTTTCAATCGCTATCTCACACAGTAAGCCTCACCAAAGGAAAGGTGACGATTCCGCCAGCATAGGTCTCTTTCATTCTTCCCATGCTGCCCTTTTGCCTGGAATGATCTTCTGATCAATTCTGAAGAATTTCAACTTATTCCTCAAGAGTCATCTTGAGTGACTGACCTTTTCCCCCTTACTGCCCATGGTCAGTTGCTCACTCCCCCTGCTAGCCCTCCTTACAGAAGTATTAATATGTCTTCATTAATATTAAGTGGTTCATTGATTAATAACTTACCACAACCCACGGTGACTCTCTTTCCTGCCATCTCTCCCACCTGAAGGCAGGACCCATGTCTAGTGCATTTATACACTTCACTTCCAGAGTCATGCCTGTCCTAGAAGAGTGACTGTTCAATAAGTCTGAATCAGTGAATGCATGATGGTTGTTTATTCATATGATGGGTTGCAATTTTAGTGAAGTTTCACTTTGGAAGCACTGCCACTAAAATACCCCCTCTGACTTATTTTAATCAAGCGTTATAGAACATTGCAAAAATAGTTGTATGCTGTAGTTTTCCTTGTTGTAGAACACTTTGAGGTATAATTGATACAGAAAATTCACACATTTAATGTATACATCTTGATGAGTTTGGATATATATATATATATATCTCCACGGTACCATCACCACTATCAAGGAACTAAACATATCTGTCACCTCCAAACATTTCCTTTTTTCTTTATGTTTCTCTGTGTGTGTGTGATAAGAACACTTAACATGAGATCTAACCTCTTAATGTACTTTGAAGTACATACAACTGTATTATTATCTATAGGCTCTTGGTTGTACAGCTGATTGTTAGAACTCATTCTTCTTGCATAATTAAAACTGTATCCATTGATCAGTAACTCTCCAAGTGCCCATCCCCTAGTCCCTAGAAACCACCATTCTGTCTTCTGGTTGTGTGAGTGTGACTGCTATGGAGTCACGGAGCTTCCATCTTTCACTGTCTGGCTTGTTTCATGTAGCATCATGCCTTCTGGATTTATCTACATTGTTGCAAATTGTCAGATTTATTTTTTTTTTCAGGTTGACTACTATTCCATTGTATGTATATTCCAGATTTTTTCCCACTTTTATTGAGGCATAACTAGTGTACAAAAACTGCACAAAATTTATGTATATAATTTTATGGGTGTCGATATGTGTGCACTAGCGTTACCATCACCATAGTCAAGGTGATAAACAGATCCATCACCTCCAAGTGCGTTCTTGCTGTCCCTTTTTGTGTGTGTGAGCTAAAAACATCTGAAAGCATAGCTAGCTTCTTAACATACTTTATTATTTTTCTAGCTTTGAGCATTTGATAGCCATTCAGTCGTGTCTGACTCTTTGTGACCCATGGACCACAGCCTGCCAGGCTCCTCTGTCCATGGAATTCTCCAGGCAAGAATACTGGAGTGGATTCCATTTCCTTTTCCAGCTTTCAGTTCAGCTTGATTGAAGTAGAATTGACAAAATTGTAATATATTTAAGGTGTACAAAGGAATGATTTCAATTTATATGTATATACATTGTGAAATGATTCTTAATGCATCCATTACTTCTTTTGGTAAGGAGGCTTAAGATCTACTTTATCAGCAAATTTCAAGTATTTAATGTAGTATTATTAACTATAGTCATTAGGCTATACATTAGGTCCTCAGAACTTATTCATCTTATAAATGAAAGTATGTATCTTTTTAGCTGCCTCTGCCCAGTTTCCCCAATCTCCAGCCCCTGGCAGCTAACATTCTACTCTCTATTTCTATGAGATTATTGAAAGTGAAAGTGAAGTCGCTCAGTTGTGTCTGACTCTTTGCGACCCCATAGACTGTAGGCTACCAGGCTCCTCTGCCCATGGGATTTTCCAGGCAATAGTACTGGAGTGGATTGCCATTTCCTTCTCCAGGGGATATTCCCAACCCAGGGCTCGAACCCTGGTCTCCTGCATGGTATACAGACACTGTACTGTCTGAGCCACCAAGGAAGTCTATTTTTCTTTTTTTAAAGATTTCACATATACATTGTTGTTTAGTCACTAAGTTGTGCCTGGCTCTTTGCAACCCCATGGGCTGAAGCACGTCAGGTTTCCCTGTCCTTCACTGTCTCCTGGAGCTTGCTCAAACTCATGTCCATTGAGTCGGTGATATCGTCCAACCATCTCTTCCTCTGTCGTCCCCTTCTCCCCTTGCCCACAATCTTTCCCAGCATCAGGGTATTTTCCAATGAGTTGGTTCTTTGGCCAAAGTATTGGAGCTTCAGCTTTAGCATCAGTTTTTCCAATGAATATTCAGGGTTAGTTTCCTTTAGGAGTGACTGGTTTGATCTCCATGCTGTCCAAGGGACTCTCAAGAGTCTTCTCCAGCACCGCAAGTTCAAAAGCATCAATTCTTTGACATTTAGCCTTCTTTATGGTCAAACTCTCACATCGATACATGACTACTGGAATCTATAACCTATAACATATAGTATTTATCTCTCTCTGTCTGGCTTATTTTACTTAGTGTAATGACCTCATGTAAAATAATGAAATTAGATCCCAGGCTTAAATCAAGCACAAAGTCAACTCAAAATGAACTAAAGACTTAAATGCAAGACCTTGAACAATAAAACCCCTAGAAGAAAATGCTGAGGAAAATCTCTTTGACATTATCTTGGCAAAGATATTTGGATTTGACACCAAAAGCAACAAAAAGAAAAAAATAAACAAGTAGAACTACATTAACCTTAAAAGTTTCTGTGCAGCAAAGGAACAATCAACAAAATGAAAAGGCATCCTGTGGCACAGGAGAAAATCTTTATAAGCCATATATCGGATAGCGAGTCAATATCCAAAATACATAACTACTACATATCAATATTGAAAATAGATAACCCAATTAAAAAATGAGCAAAGGACTTGCATAGACATTTTTCCAAAGAAGACATACAAACAGCCAATAGGTGTATGAAAAAGTTTTCAATACTAATCATAGGGAAAAGGCAAATCAAAACCACTGGAAATGTCACCTCACGCCTATTAGAACGGCTGTCATCAAAAAGACAAGAAATAACAAAGACTGGTGACCATGTGGAGAAAGGGGAACTTTACACTATTGGTAGGAGCTTAACTTGGTACAGCCACTTTGGAAAACAGTATGGAGGTTCCTCAGAAAATTAAAAATAGAACTGCCCTATGACCCAGCAATTCCACTTCTGAGCATTTATCTAAAGAAAATGAAATCACAGTCTTGGGGAGGTGCCTGTATTCTGATGTTCACTGGAGCACTATTCATAATAACGAAGGTATAAAACAACCCAAGTGTCCACTGATGAGCAATGGCAAACAAAGGGCATACACACACGTGCATGCTAAGTCGCTTCAGTTGTGTCCAGCTCTTTGTTATCCCATGGACTGTAGCCCACCAGGCTCCTCTGTCCACGGGACTCTTCAGGCAGGAATACTGGAGTGGGTTGCCATTTCCTTTTCCAGGGGATCTTCCCACTCCAGGGATCAAACCCTCATCTCTTGTATCTCCTGCATTGACAGGCTAATTCTTTACCATTAGTGCCACCTAGGAAGCACTCCCTTCTCCACACACATACACACACATACACACACACAAAAGTCATTCAGTGATAAAAAAAAAAAAAAAAGGAAATCCTGCCGTTTGCAATAATGTGGATAAAACTTAAGGGCATTAAGTGAAACAAGTCAGACAGGGAAAGACAAGCAACATATGATCTCTTTTACATCTGGAATCCAAATAAATAAATAAATGAACAAAAAACATTTTTAAAAAATCAAGCGCATAGATAGAACAGATTGATGATTGTCAGAAGTAGGTGGTAGGGGTGGGCAGAAAAATGGGTGAAGAGGGTCAAAAGAGTTTCAAATTTTTAAAAATAATTTTAAAAAAGGAATTGTTTGCAGTCTATCAGTTTATTATACTTGCTACATAGGCTGCTGAAATTTGCTTACTGTGCTGTGCCATGTCACTTCCGTCGTGTCCGACTTTTTGCGACCCCATGGACTGTAGCCTGCCAGGCTCCTCTATCCATGGGATTCTCCAGGCAGGAATACTGGAGTGGGTTGCCATGCTTTCCTCCAGGGGATCTTCCATATCCAGGCATTGAACCTGAGTCTCTTATGTCTCCTGAATTCGCAGGTGGGTTCTTTACCACTAGCGTGCCAGCTGGAAAGTTGCTTCAGGGAAATTGAAATTTCCAGTTCAAAATCTTCCCATCACAAATTTACGTTCTCTAACGTAAGGAGAGTAAACTATTCCCAGAACAAGATGAGCTATTTCATTTTGAAATTTTAAAACACTAGTGCTTCAATAGAAAACAAACCCAAAATACATAATTCCACATAATACCAGGGTTATTTTGTTTTGTTTTTTTAGGTTCTAACTGTAAAGATGATTCTGTATAATTTCCTGGAAAATGCTGGTTAAGAGAAAATTCTCTCCACCTTTAAAATTTTTGAAGGAGAAATAAGGGCAGAGAAAAGAGGTCATTAGTTTTGCCACATTTGAATCAGCAATGATTGGTGTCTCTTGATGTACAATATGAAAATCAATAGGAATTTATTTGAGTTTGGATCACAGGTAATAATAATATGTAATAATATTCTCAAGGAAACAGAGATTAAGGAATTCATCTTTTTAGCTGGAAAAAAACTCAGTCTTGGTCTTGTCTTAAAATTTTAAAGGTATTTGATGGAAAATCAGAAAGCAAATGTGAGGATACTTTGGTTTATCTATAAGTGTGGTTTGCTCATATGCTCAGTCATTTCTGACTCTTTGTGACCTCTGTCAAGAATACTGGAATAGGATGCTATTTCCTCCTCCAAGGGATCTTCCCTACCCAGGGATTTGAACCTGTTTCTCTTACATCTCCTACACTGGCAGGTGGATTCTTTACCATTAGCATTACCTGGGAAGCCCATAAATATGATTTAAGAGAACAAAAAGGAAATTGAGTTTTTCATGAACATTAACAATATGCCAGGAACTCTGATATGTGTTTAATAAAAATATATAGGTGCATATTAATTCTAATTATAGATACATTTAGATTGCTGTATACACACTGCTGCTGCTGCTGCTGCTGCTAAGTCGCTTCAGTCGTGTCCGACTCTGTGCGACCCCATAGACAGCAGCCCACCAGGCTCCTCTGTCCCTGGGATTCTCCAGGCAAGAACACTGGAGTGGGTTGCCATTTCCTTCTCCAATGTACGAATGTGAAAAGTGAAAGTGAAGTCACTCAGTCGTGCCTGACTCTTAGCGACCCCATGGACCGCAGCCTACCAGGCTCCTCTGTCCATGGGATTTTCCAGGCAAGAGTTGCCTTCTCCGGTATACACACTACTATATATGAAATAAAGGGACTTCCCTGGGGATCCAGTGGCTAATACTCTGCACTCCCAAGGCAGGGGCCCAGGTTTGATCTCTGGTCAGGGAACTAGATCCCACATGCCACAAAGAAGATCGAACACCCCATGTGCCACGACTAAGACCCAGTACAGCCAAATAAATAAACAAATACATTTTAAAAAGAGCCATCTGATAAGGACCCACTGCATAGCCCAGGGAACTCTACTCAACTCAAAACGACCTATTTGTTGTTTAGTTGCTAAGTCATGCCGGACTCTGTGACCCCATGGACTGCAGCGCACCAAGCTTCCCTGTCCATCACCATCCCAGAGTTTGCTCACACTCTTGTGCATTGAGTCAGTGATGCCATCCAACCATCTCATCCTCTGTCTTCCCTTCTCCTCCTGCCTTCAATCTTTCCCAGCATCAGGGTCTTTTCTAATGAGTCAGCTCTTTGCATCAGGTGGCCAAAGTATCGGAGCTTCAGCTTCACATCAGTCCTTCCAAAGAATGAGAGGGTGGGAAGATTTGGGAGAATGGCATTGAAGCATGTATAATATCATGTATGAAACGAGTCACCAGTCCAGGTTCGATGCACGATACTGGATGCTCGGGGCTGGTGCACTGGGATGACCCAGAGGGATGGTATGGGGAGGGGGGAGGGAGGAGGGTTCAGGATGCGGAACACATGTATACCTGTGGCGGATTCATTTCGATATTTGGCAAAACTAACACAATATTGTAAAGCTTAAAAATAAAATTAAATTTAAAAAAAAAGAATATTAAGGACTGATTTCCTTTAGGATTGACTGGTTTGATCTCCTTTCGAGTCCAAGGGACTCTCAAGAGTCTTCTCCAGCACCACAGTTGGGAAACATCAATCCTTTGGCGTTCAGCCTTCTTAATGGTCCAACTCTCACATCCATCCATGACTACTGGAAAAACCACAAGTTTTGACTATACAGACCTTTGTCACCAAAGTAACGTCTCTGCTTTGTAATATGCTGTGTAGGCTTATCATAGCTTTCCTTCCAAGGAGCAAGCATTTTTTAAATTTGTGGCTGCAGTAATGACCTAAATGGGGAAAGAATGTGGATATATGTATATGTATAACTGATTCACTTTGCTTCACAGCAAAAAGTACCACAATATTGTAAGTGAATCATATGCCAATAAAAATTAATTTTGAAATGAAAAAATATATAGATAAGTTAATTGCAACTCAGAAGGGGCATTAGCTCTGTGACACAGAGCCCAGAAGAGAGAAATCTAGGCTTCCAGCCTCTTACCCATTGATGATAACATACCTCATATTTATAACAATTGACCACTGGTAAACTGGGCTTTCTGTATCCCTCATTTTAAAATATTTACTCTTTACTCCTACCTTGCGTGATAGGTCTAATTATTCCCATTTTTAAGATGGTGTGGAGAGTATCGCATAAAAGAAGCTATACCGGACTTACTGAAAAATCTCATTTTTAATCTCAAATGCGACATTTCCCAGCTTCTGGTATGTCACTTTCTTCTCACTCTGAATCAACATCCTCTTCTTTGAAATACCAACTGGGAAGCCACATTCATTGTGTGGCAGAGAAGAAAAGCCTCTGGTACATTCCACGGAAGTTAGAAAAGGATTTGCAGTCAAGGCAGTAGCTTTGATGAGTTTCAAAAAATAAGAAAGAATTAAATGAGTGAACAGATAGGACACTCGAATAGGGTGGTTGAGAGGAGCTGGAACTTTTGATGCATGTCTCTGGGAGCTGACAGATGTGGACAAGGTGGACGGAGCCAGGTCACAAAAAAGGCTGAAAGTTTTCCTCAAACTCCTGTTGGTGGAGAATTTAATGTTGCCTGTAACGGATCAACTGAAACAGTGGTTTCACGCTCCCTTGTTTCCCAAGGGATTCACTCCTGTTTTAGCTGGGAGAGGTAATATAAAGGCAAAACTGGGAATTTAAGGGTCCTGGGAGGTTGCTGAGTTTCCAGTAGGAATGGGAGGTGCTTCTGCATTGGCAAGAACTTTCCAGAAGCAGTGGCCAGGTCTCTGCACAGATGGTGGAGGCAGATGAGTCAGAGGAAAAAACCTTTTGGATATCCAAACAGAAGAAGCCACACAAATGGACACTCTGGTCCTCTGAACCACACACAGCAAGTAATTTCCTGAGTCAAAGGCTTGTTTTCACGTGTACGTCATTTAGATAGGCTCACATCATCCTTCCCCCTCTACTAGAAGAATAATTCTTTAATACATATTTTCCCAACTGGTGCATGGTGTGCTCAGCCGCTAAGTTGTGTCCGACCCTTTGCAGCCCCATGGACTACAACCCACCAGGCTTCTCTGTCCATGGGATTTTCCAGGTAAGAATACTGGACTGGATTGCCAGTTTTTCCTCCAGCAGATCTTCCAGAATCAGGGATCCAGCCTGCATCTTCTGCATTGCAAGTGGATTCTTTACCACTGAGCCACCTGGGAAGCCATTCTCAACTGAGACTATTATGTACGTGCTAAGTTGCTTTAGTCGTGTCCGACCCTCGCAATCCCAGGGACTGTAGCCTGCCAAGCTACAGTCCTCTAACCATGGGATTTCGCAGGCAAGAATACCGGAGTGGGTTACCATTTCCTCCTCTCTCCAGGGGATCTTCCAGAACCAGGGATAGAACCTACTTCTCTTACTTCTCCTGCATGTTCTTTACCACCAGAGACACCTGGGAACTAGTAACAGATGGGAAAATATTTTATTAAATAACTGTTAAGGGGACAGACACGTATTTTCCACCCTGGAAGTTAAAAGGAAAAAAAATAAATTTAGGTCATGAAAATATTCCATATCTACATATTTTCAAAATGGATATTGAAAAAGAACTAAAATAATAAATCTGGGCCTTTTTAGGATATGTGCACTTTTATAATTTCAAAATGAGAACTAAAGGATTTTTCAGTTCCTATAGTAAAAATAAGTACAGCTCAGACTTTATATTTTCAAAAGAAAAATAAAAGGGAGAATATTCAGCTTGGGTATGCATAAACATTTTCTGCCCAGTTTTTCAACATTTGCTTTTTCTGACAAAGTATTGCTTGGGAAAGCATTGCTCCGGCCCTGTGGATGATTGAGACTATAAGGGACATTGGATCTCTTGAAGGAAGAAGCACCAGAGTGTTGGGATGGGATGTCCCCTTCTATTAGTGAAGAACTTAAAGATGCATGGAGAGGAAAATGTGATTATTTTAAAGGTCACAGGTCCCAATGAGATAAGGCTAAAGAGGTGGCGATCTCACTGAGGCCGAATTGGATTATGAGACGATTTTGCTCAGGCCAATTCATCAAAGCTTGTCTAGATTAGACATTCATGAATCCGCTGCTGGTAAGCTTGAAAAGGAAACTGTGAAAACCAAGACATTTACGTAGCTCTTTCAGAACGTGTCATGCAGTCCAAAAACATTCAATATCCATTAAGATTTGATTATCCATCATTCTATGTAGTCTGAGAACATATGTATAGCAATAAGTATAGAATGGCAGAAATATCAAAACAATCACATACAGGTTTGGGGGATATAAGAGAGATATGCTAAAGGACATCCCTTCTTCCATACGATTTTTCAAAAATTTTTATTGAAATACAGTTGCTTAACAATGTTGCATTAGTTCCATGCGTACAGCAAAGTGACTCAGCTATACATACATATATATATATATATATATATAAACATATTCTTTTTTTACATCCCCTTCCCTTATAAGTTATTACAAAATACTGGGTATAGTTTCCTGTGCTATACAGTAGATCCTGGTTGCTTATCTATTGTATAGGTAGTGGTATATATCTGTTAACCCCAAACTCCTAATTTATCCCTCCCCCCTTTCCCCTTTGGTAAGCATAAATTTGTATTCTATATCTGTGAGTTTATTTATGTCTTGTAAACAAGTTCATTTGTGTTATTTTTTTAGATTCCACACATAAGTGATATCATATGAAATTTGTCTTTCTCTCTCTGACTGATTTCACTTAGTATGACAATCTCTAGGTCCGTTGAAGGAGATGCAAATGACTTTATTTCATTCATTTTTATGACTGAGTAGCATTCCATTGTGTATATGTACCACATCTTTAACCATTCATCTGTGAATGAACACTTAGGTTGCTCTCATGTCTTGACTATGGTCAACAATGCTGGTATGAACATTGAGGTGTATGGATCTTTCCTAATCTAATAGTTCTCTCCGAATATGTTTAGTTCAGTTCAATCACTCAGTCGTCTTCTACTCTTTGCGACCCCAGGGACTGCAGCCCGCCAGGCCTCCCTGTCCATCACCACCTCCCGAAGCTTGCTCAAACTCATGTCCATCGAGTGATGCCATACAACCATCTCTTCCTTTGTCACCCCCTTCTCCTGCCTTCGATCTTTTCCAGCATCAGGGTCTTTTCCAAAGAGTCAGTTCTTCACATCAAGTGGCCAAATTATTGGAGTTTCAGCTTTAGCATCAGTCCTTCCAATGAATATTCAGGACTGATTTCCTTTATGATTAACTGGTTGGATCTCCTTGCTGTCCAAGGGATTCTCAAGAGTCTTCTCCAACACCACAGTTCAAAAGCAGCAATTCTTTGGCACTCAGCTTTCTTTAAAGTCCAACTCACATCCATACATGATTACTGGAAAAACCATAACTTTGACTAGGTGGACCTTTGTCAGCAAAGTTACGTCTCTGCTTTCTAATATGCTGTCTAGGTTGGTCATAGCTTTTCTTCCAAGGAGCAAACATCTTTTAATTTCATGACTGCAGTCACCATCTGCAGTGATTTTCAAGTAACATCTGAATATGTTATTTGAAACCTATTGAAACGCCAACAAGAGTCAGCAGATTGAAGCCATGGAATGCCCTGATTACTGATCGAGCAGCTCATGGAGATGGAGGCTTCTGTCTGCAAATGAACAGATTTCCTAGCACTTAAGTCCCACAGTAAGCTTATCATGAGCATCTTTGCTTGGGGAACCTGGCTCTACAAAACTGACAGCATTGAGAAAGCAGTTGAAGCCACATCCTCTGGGTGAATGACTCCCAGTGGAAAAAGAGATCTGAACTGAGCATCCCAGAGCACCCCTTCTAAATTTCCCCTCAGAGAGTTCCCCCCACCTTCCCTGGGGAAGAGCAAGTGAAGAGACAGAGATTGGCCAGTAGCAGGAATTATAGCAGAATCTCCTCCCCACAACTTGGGAGGAAATCCCAGGATGGGAAAGAAGTACCCCTCTCCCTTCAATGGCAGGTTAAAATTGGGCTGCTAGCTTCCTCCAGAACACAGGGGTAAGACACACAGGTTCTGAAGAGGCAGGCGACCAAGAAGACATGTGGCTTGGAGGTCAGGTTCCTGGAAAGCTGCAAGAAAAACTGAAAACAGTTATCTTGGATAAAAAGATCCTAAAGCAGCCAAAATGTTTCAATCTTTTTTTTTTTTTTTTGCAGGAGCTAAGGAGCTGACTTCCAATTTGCTTTGATTCATGGACCTGACATTCAGGTTCCTATATAATATTGCTCTTTACAGCATCGGACCTTGCTTCTATCACCAGTCACATCCACAACTGGGTATTGTTTTTGCTTTGGCTCCATCCCTTCATTCTTTCTGGAGTTATTTCTCCACTGATCTCCAGTAGCATATTGGGTACCTAATGACCTGGGGAGTTCCTCTTTCAGTATCCTATCATTATGCCTTTTCATACTGTTCATGGGGTTCTCAAGGCAAGAATCCTGAAGTGGTTTGCCATTCCCTTCTCCAGTGGACCACATTCTGTCAGACCTCTCCACCATGACCCGCCCATCTTGGGTGGCCCCACAGGCATGGCTTAGTTTCATTGAGTTAGACAAGGCTGTGGTCCTAGTGTGATTAGATTGACTAGTTTTATGTGATTATGGTTTCAGTGTGTCTTCCCTCTGATGCCCTCTTGCAACACCTACTGTCTTACTTGGGTTTCTCTTACCTTGGACGTGGGGTATCTCTTCCCCCTTAGAAGAAATGGAGTAGCCATCATGGTCAACAAGAATCTGAAATGCAGTACTTGGATGCAATCTCAAAAATGACAGAATGATCTCTGTTTGTTTCCAAGGCAAACCATTCAATATCACAGTAATCCAAGTCTATGCCCCAACCACTAATGCTGAAGAAGCTGAACAGTTCTATGAAGACCTACAAGACCTTTTAAAACTAACACCCAAAAAAGATGTCCTTTTCATTATAGGGGACTGGAATGCAAAAGTAGGAAGTCAAGAAACACCTGGAGTTACAGGCAAATTTGGCCTTGGAATATGGAATGAAGCAAGGCAAAGACTAATAGAGTTTTGCCAAGAGAACGCACTGGTCATAGCAATACCCTCTTCCAACAACACAAGAGAAGACTCTACACATGGACATCACCAGATGGTCAACACCGAAATCAGACTGATTATATTCTTTGTGGCCAAAGATGGAGAAGCTCTATACAGTCAACAAAAATAAGACCAGGAGCTGACTGTGGCTCAGATCATGAACTCCTTATTGCCAAATTCGGACTTAAATTGAAGAAAGTAGGGAAAACCACTAGACCATTCAGGTATGACCTAAATCAAATCCCTTATGATTATACAGTGGAAGTGAGAAATAGATTTAAGGGCCTAGATCTGATAGATAGAGTGCCTGATGAGCTATGGAATGAGGTTCGTGACATTGTACAGGAGACAGGGATCAAGACCATCCCCATGGAAAAGAAATGCAAAAAAGCAAAATGGCTGTCTGAGGAGGCCTTACAAATAGCTGTGAAAAGAAGAGAAGTGAAAAGCAAAGGAGCAAAGGAAAGATATAAGCATCTGAATGCAGAGTTCCAAAGAATAGCAAGAAGAGATAAGAAAGCCTTCCTCAGCAATCAATGCAAAGAAATAGAGGAAAACAACAGAATGGGAAAGACTAGAGATCTCTTCAAGAAAATTAGAGATACCAAGGGAACATTTCATGCAAAGATGGGCTCGATAAAGGACAGAAATTGTATGGACTTAACAGAAGCAAAAGATATTAAGAGGTGGCAAGAATACACAGAAGAACTGTACCAAAAAGATCTTCATGACCAAGATAGTCACCATGGTGTGATCACTCACCTAGAGCCAGACATCCTGGAATGTGAAGTCAAGTGGGCCTTAGAAAGCATCCCTACAAACAAAGCTAGTGGAGGTGATGGAATTCCAGTTGAGCTATTTCAAATCCTGAAAGATGATGCTCTGAAAGTGCTGCACTCAATATGCCAGCAAATTTGGAAAACTCAGCAGTGGCCACAGGACTGGAAAAGGTCAGTTTTCATTCCAATCCCAAAGAAAGGCAATGCCAAAGAATGCTAAACTACCGCACAATTGCACTCATCTCACACGCTAGTAAAGTAATGCTCAAAATTCTCCAAGCCAGGCTTCAGCAATACGTGAACCATGAACTTCCAGATGTTTAAGCTGGTTTTAGAAAAGGCAGAGGAACCAGAGATCAAATTGCCAGCATTGTCTGGATCATTGAAAAAGCAAGAGAGTTCCAGAAAAACATCTATTTCTGCTTTATTGACTATGCCAAAGCCTTTGACTGTGTGGATCACAATAAACTGTGGAAAATTCTGAAAGAGATGGGATGCTCCTTTACCAGAGCACCTGACCTGCCTCTTGAGAAACATATATGCAGGTCAGGAAGCAACAGTTAGAACTGGACATGGAACAACGAATTGGTTCCAAATAGGAAAAGGAGTTCGTCAAGGCTGTATATTGTCACCCTGCTTATTTAACTTGTATGCAGAGTACATCATGAGAACTACTGGGCTGGAAGAAGCATAAGCTGGAATCAAGATTGTCAGGAGAAATATCAATAACCTCAGATATGCAGATGATACCACCCTTATGGCAGAAAGTGAAGAGGAACTCAAAAGCCTCTTGATGAAAGTGAAAGAGAAGAGTGAAAAAGTTGGCTTAAAGCTCAACATTCAGAAAACAAAGATCATGGCATCTGGTCCCATCACTTCATTGGAAATAGATGGGGAAACAGTGGAAACAGTGTCAGACTTTACTTTTTTGGGCTCCAAAATCACTGCAGATGGTGAATGCAGCCATGAAATTAAAAGACACTTACCCCTTGGAAGAAAATTTATGACCAACCTAGATAGCATATTGAAAAGCAGAGAACATATCTTTGCCAACAAAGGTCCATCTAGTCAAGGCTATGGTTTTTCCTGTGGTCATGTATGGATGTGAGAGTTGGACTGTGAAGAAGCCTGAGCGCTGAAGAATTGATGCTTTTGAACCGTGGTGTTGGAGAAGACTCTTGAGAGTTCCTTGGACTGCAAGGAGATCCAACCAGTCCATTCTGAAGGAGATCAGCCCTGGGATTTCTTTGGAAGGAATGATGCTAAAGCTGAAACTCCAGTACTTTATCCACCTCACGCGAAGAGTTGACTCATTGGAAAAGACTCTGACGCTGGGAGGGATTGAGGTCAGGAGGAGAAGGGGACGACAGAGGATGAGATGGCTGGATGGCATCACTGACTCAATGGACGTGAGTCTGGGTGAACTCCGGGAGTTGGTGATGGACAGGGAGGCCTGGCGTGCTGCGATTCATGGAGTTGCAAAGAGTCGGACATGACTGAGCGACTGAACTGAACTGAAGGAGCTGATTTGTCTCTGGAATTGCAAACGGGAAACTAGGAACAGTAGTAGGAGTTACAGGGCACAGACTGCAGCTCAATGTGAGGACGAACTTTCTGCCCATTGGGGCGCACCAGTATCAGCCACCTTGTGCAAGATTGAGGTCCTCGTCTCTGAGACTATGTAGTTAGGAGCTGGAGGACCTTCTTTCTGGGATATGTGAAGGGGGTTTCCTGCATTGGGGAGGGGAGGGAGGAACAGATGGTTTGAGACTTCTCTTGAAGGCTGCATTTTTATATTTCTTTCCTTTCGTAAGACAGACTTACAGTATTTTGGTGCCTGCAGTGCTCTGAGTCTAAAATTCAGAGATGGTGCACCCCTAGCTTTTAGTGAATGTGGAAGTTCAGATCAAAGCAGCCAATCTTACAGGAAATCAACCCTGAATATATATTGGAAGGCCTGATGCTGAAGCTGAAGCTCCTATACTTTGGCCACCTGATGTGAAGAACTGACTCATTGGAAAAGCCCCTGATGCTGGGAAAGATTGAGGGCAGGAGAAGGAGGCGACAGTGGCGTCATGAATCAATGAACATGAGTGGGAGGAAGCATCGGAAGATAGTGAAGGACAGGGAAGCCTGGCGTGCTACCATCCGGGGTCGCAAAGAGTCAGACATGACTGAGCAACTGAACAACGACAAAGTTCAGAGACTCCAGTCGCAGTCTACAGAGAAAACATCCACAAATCTTGGTGCAATCCAATGGCCGTTGAAACCTCCTTGCCTGACTCATTTTACACCCTGTTCAAAGTGATGGACAAAGGTTAAGAGTGTGTACCAATGACTATTCTGAGTAGCTTTGTAAACTTATAAACTTTCTCAAACAGCCCAGTAGCTGTATGAGGCAGTACTATCCTCATTGGGCCAGGCAATGTTTTGGCAATGTTTATACAGCTTGTAAGTAGTGGAAACAGGATTCAGAACCCAGACAGCCCTGGCTCGGCAGCCTGCATGCTTAGCTGCTGGGCTGAGCTATATCAGCCTTTCAAGCCATACTCATTTATAGACCTGAGCTCAAAATGTGCTATTCCCCATCCAAAGAGAGAGTCTTCTATTCATCTGAGCAAAGCAGAAGCAACCTATGCAGACCAGAGGGGATGACAGCTGACCAGAGGCAGAAAATTCAATGAAAAAGGGCCTCTTTTTCATTCAAAGTTCTTTTTTAGAGAACTTTTTTGCCTATGACCCATCTATGAATGGGCTTCCCTGGTGACTCAGATGGTAAAGAATCTTCCTACAATGGAGGAAACCTGGGTTCGATCCCCGAATTGGGAAGATTCCCTGGAGAAGGGAGTGGCAACCCACTCCAGTATTTTTGCCTGAAGAATACCATGGACCAGAGGAGCCTGGGAGGCTATAGTCCATGGGATCTCAAAGAGTCGGACACGACTGAGCAACTAACACTTTTCTCACTTTCATCAATGAATAACTGCACTTGTAAATAGGTGCTACATTTTTTAATTA
This sequence comes from Bos indicus, assembly GCF_029378745.1. Taxonomy (NCBI): domain Eukaryota; kingdom Metazoa; phylum Chordata; class Mammalia; order Artiodactyla; family Bovidae; genus Bos; species Bos indicus. The sequence continues at coordinate 62,456,702 of NC_091780.1, read as the reverse complement.
ATCTATTTACTTTAATTGGAGGCTAATCACTTTACAATATTATAGTGATTTTTGCCACACATTCACATGAATCAGCCATGGGTGTACATGTGTCCCCCATCCTGAAATCCCCTCCCACCTCCCCCTCCCCCATCCCATCCCTCAGGGTCATCCCAGTGCACCCGCCCTGAGCGCCCTGTCTCATGCATCGAACCTGGAAATGTGCTTATAAACCCCCACCCTGGTGATCTTTGGGATGGTTTCCAGTTCTATGATCAGAAGGCTTGGTTCAAACAACAAGCAGGAGGTTCAAAAAAGACCCCTTTCCTTTCCACATTCAAGAATACGATTTCATACAGTACCTAAACCTAACAATTTAGCGGGATTTTCCTTTGTAGTAATTACGCAATGATCAGTGTCTCTGTCTCTCCTAGGGGGAAAACCTACTAAATATATGTTCTATCTAAAATTGTTGTTTTTATTGTTATAAACCAGGACAAGTGAGGTGCTGTTTCATATTTAGCAACATGTAATTTACCTCTTATACATCTTCTTTTAAACTTGTGGTTACCTTGTCTCAAGGTAAAGAGCAGCAAACAATAAATTATTGTCATTATCTTATAATCAAACACGGGGCTGCCAACAATAGATGTCATTATGTCCTAATGGGGAAATAACCAGCTAATTCTACAATGGTCATTATGGCGGCAAAATTTAATAATGCTCTGATTTCCCCACCCCCAACACACACATGCTTCTTATTTTCAACACCAATTAAAACTGTTTTCAAGTGTTTCTTCCTATATTGTCTGAATCCCAGTCAGCAAAATGATTGTTTAGCAAATGAGATCTGGCAGCAGGCACTGAGGAATTCTGCTCCTTTAAATTGGGAGCCTATTTAAGGAGTCTCCGTGTTCTGGGAGAAGGCAAGCTACCTGGAGAAGAGTAGAGGAGGGGAGGGGAGTCCGGGAGGGTCTCCATGGTAAAGTGAGAAATGAGTGACGACCGTATAAGTCATGCAGACCCATCAACCCCCACACAGCCTAATGAAATAATACTTCTAGCTTCAATTTGCAAATGAGCAATGTGAGGCTTAAAAGTGTTACGTTGTTCAGTTGTGTCCAACTCTTTGTGACCCCATGGACTGTATAGCCCTCCAGGCTCCTCTGTCTATGGGATTCTCCAGGCAACAATATTGGAGTGGGGTTGCCATTCCCTCCTCCAGGGAATCTTCCCAACCCAGGGATCGAACCCAGTTCTCCTGCATTGCAGGCAGATTCTTTACCATCTGAGCCACCAAGTAATCCCATCCAAGACTTAGAGAGATTAAATATATTCTCAAGGAAGCATGACCAGCGGGTGCTGGGGTCCAGACTGAAGTTCTGACCTTGGGGCATCTGAGCTTGTGGCTCATCTAGCAATTTACACCTGCTTGTCCCTGCAGTGTAAAGACATTCGTGCCATTTTTTCATGTGTTGTAAGTGTAAGCCTTTTCAGCACATTCATACGGAACCTGGACTCCTGGGAGCCTACAGTAGGCTAGGAGCCATTCTAGCCAGCAGGGAACCCAGCGCTGCTTGACTGTGAATACCTGGCTTTGTTTTAACCACTTGGCTTCCCCTGTGCTATACTGTGCTTAGCTGCTCAGTCGTATCTGATTCTTTGTGACTCACTGGCATGTAGCCCACCAGGCTCCTCTGTCCATGGGGTTTCCCAGACAAGAATACTGGAGTGGGTTGCCATATCCTTCTCCAGGGAATCTTCCCAACCCAGGGATCAGCCCTGCACTTCCTGGGTCTCCTGTGTTGGAGCCAGATTCTTTACCTACTGAGCTATCAGCTTCTTTTGTCAAGGTCAGCAGACTGGTTTTTATAAATAAAGTTCTATGCAAACATAGCCATGCTTCCTCATTTAATGCTTTTTTTTAATTTATCTATTTTTAATTGAGGGATAATTGCTTTACAATACTGTGCTGGTTTCTGCCATACATCAACATGAATCAGCCATAGGTATACATATTCATTTAAAGTTATAACAGGAGATGTGAGGAGCCTGACAGACTCCTGACAGGCTTGCAATCTGGCCTGGTGCAGAAATGTCTGCTGACCTCTGCCTGAGATGATTTAAGAAGAGATAGTCACTCAGACCCGGAGAAGGCAATGGCACCCCACTCCAGTACTCTTGCCTGGAAAATCCCATGGATGGAAGAGCCTGGCGGGCTGCAGTCCATGGGGTTGCTAAGAGTTGGACACGACTGAGCGACTTCACTTTCACTTTTCACTTTCATGCACTGGAGAAGGAAATGGCAACTCACTCCAGTGTTCTTGCCTGGAGAATCCCAGGGACGGGGGAGCCTGCTGGGCTGCCATCTATGGGGTCGCACAGAGTAGGACACGACTGAAGTGACTTAGCAGCAGCAGCAGCAGCAGCAGTCACTCAGACCAGGCTTCCCAGGTGGCTCAGTAGGCAAAAAAAATCTGCCTGCAATGCAGGAGTCGCAGGGTATGAGGGTTCAATCTCTGGGTCAGGAAGATCCCCTGGAAAAGGAAATAGCAACCCACTCAAGTATTCTTGCCTGGAGAATTCCATGGACAGAGGAGCCTGTTGGGCTACAGTCCATGGGGTCACAAAGAGTCAGACACAACTTCAGTGACTGAGCATACATGCACGCAGTCACTTGGAGTCTCAGACTGTCCCAGGATATGAACCAGGACCAGTTCTCAAGGGAGAGCACTGGTGACAGGGAGGCAGTCAGAGGGGGTGACAGACAGCTTTGCACCTTGACACCCTGTCAGGGGGCGGGTTCCTGCACTCCCTGGAGGCCTCTGTTCCTTCATCTGTGAGACAGTCCAACAGGTCCCCCTCTTGGAGGATCCTGGGAATTAAATGAGTCAGTAGGTGCCTGACACGTAGGAGCAACCTGCCATAGACAGCTCAAAAATATTACCTATTACTATGTCATTTCTTTTTAATTTTATTATTTTGGTGTTAATAGAAAAAAAAATGCACCACCTAAAATTTGAGGATTAGCTTTTATTTGGTGGTCTTTCTGGGCTCTTTAACCCTGGGAGGCAGTCTCTCCATGTGTCTGAGGGACTGCTCCAAAGAGGTAAGGGAGGAGTCAGATATACAGGAGTTTGGGCCACAAAATCCAGGCAGTCAGAACTTCAAAAGATTATTGTTAATTAAAGAAAACACCGAGGACCCCCTGGGCCCCTGGGTCCGTCGTGCCCAAGGCCCTGAGACCCGGCGCCTCATCTGTTACCTCCTCTCTCCTTCCCACACGGACGGCCTTTCCCACAGGCTCTTCGGTGTCTCCACCCGGGCCATGGAAGCCCAGCTCGACCTGGGTTCTGCTCACCTGATCAAAAGCACAAAGCTGAGAGGTGCTGTTTACCTTCCAAGGTCACAGCAGGAAGGACTCAAGAAAGCACTCTCACCTGCATACGTTAAGAGTTCCAGTCTGACCGGAAGGAGTTTGAGAGTGGAAAGATTTCCCTATTCACTTCTGCTCCCCAGAGCCTCCAGAATGCCCACTGAGTGCTCATAAATATTTGTTACTTGAATGAATGACTGCCTGTATAAATGTAGCTTAGAAATCACCTGGTTTAGGGGTTACTAAATGTCTTTAAGTCACAGATCTCTGAAAACCTGATGAAAGCTGTCCGTATTCTATGGAGAAGCACACATATCCAGGACACTCCGGCACATTACTTCAGGATTTCAGGCTTCCCTGGTGGCTCAGACAGTAAAGAATTGGCCTGCAATGCAGGAGACCAGGGTTCAATCCCTGGGTGGGAAAGATACCCTGGAGAGGGGAATGGAACCCACTCCATTATTCTTGACTGCAAAATTCCATGGACAGAGGAGCCTGGTGGGCTATGGTCCATGCGGTGGCCAAAGGTCAGACACCATGGAGCAATTAAAACTTTCACAGCTCCCTCTGAAGGGCTAGAAAGCTTGTGGGTTCAGGTTAAGAACCGCTACCTCATTCATCCCCCTTTAACATCTAGACGAAGAGACTCAGAGAGGTCAGCAGATTGGCCCAAGGTCACAGAGCATCTTAGTTTTGAGGCGTTTCCCGCTTTCCATCTCACTTCCTGCCTATTGCTCACCTCCCCTGGCCTCTCAACCACTCACCCCCTCCTGTGCGCTCAGAACGAATACTCAGCCGTTCAATTTGGCTGGGTGGTTGAGCATTTCGTTCAATTTACATTAGAAGTTCTGATTTTAATTTTTCTAATATTCCCATTATTAATGTCGGTTTCAGTCATCAGCTGGTTGCCCAATGTTAAAACGTCTTTGAAACAGAAAATGAATGCAAATAATTAAAAGGAAAAAAAAAATCTGGGGAAAGCTATCCATTTGTCAGGTTTGGCATAAAAAAATGTCTTGGAATGCAAGGTTTGGGATAATAAAATATATGAAGTTTTTTTTTTTTAATAAATGAAATCCAATAATAATCCTGTCAGTTTTTTCAAGTCCCATCATTCTTTCTGGAGGCACCGTGATAAATCTTTCTTGGGGACAAAAAGCTTTATGGAGTGTCTACTCCGGGTCAAAGCCTCATCTAAGCAGGCCCTGAGAAATCAGAGGAGGCTGAGAGCAGGGTCTCAGTTTAGTGGAGAAAAAGGAGAAGCAGGAGCCCTGGTCAGTGCTGGGTTGAAGAGACCTGGGGGATGCGTGTGTAGCAGGGGTGGGCTGAGAGGCAGGCTTGGGCGGCGGCACTGATAGAGCTGAAGCTCCAGGCAGGCAGAGTACTTCCAGGTGCCGTGAGTTGACACCATCACAGGAGCTGTTGTGTGAGATGAGGCTGGGCCAGTGGAAGGAGGCTCATAGGAGCCTCCTTGAACATTTTTCTATGAGCTAGTGTGATGTTGTGTGTGCTGGATGTGGGTCAGACATGTACTGAGGGGAGGAGCTGATGGGAGGAGGGAGATGGGAAGAAGTGAGCATGGTCTGTGAGACAGAAGGGAGGAGGCAGGTGCTATGAGGATCCAGCCCCAGCAGGCCACTGTGACTCAGTCTCCCTTTGAGTTGGTGGATCTAGGGTTGGCAGATGCCATCTGTCTTCTCTACCCTCCTCTCCCCTTTGCCCAACAAAGGACAGAAGTGGTCACAAACAAAAGCCACTTTGTACATCAGTGGGCAAGGAGATCAAACCAGTCAACCCTAAAGGAAATCAACCCCTAATATTCATTGGAAGGACTGATGCTGAAGATGAAGCTTCAATCCTTTGGCACCTGATGCGAACAGCTAACTTATTTGAAAAGACCCTGATGGTGAGAAAGATTGAAGGTGGAAGGAGAAGGGGACGACAGAGGAGGAGATTGTTGAATAGCATCACTGACTCAATGGACACGAGTTTGAGCAAGCTTCAGGAGTTGGTGATGGACAGGGAAGCCTGGCGTGCTGCAGTCCATGGGGTCACAAGGAGTTGGACACGACTTGACAACTGAACCACAAGAACAGCAGTGGACAAGCGGGTGGAGCTCAGCTTCGCACCTTCCTCTTGGCAAAGCCCCTGAGTGAAGAACGTTGGTCCAACTCCCAGGAACATGAGACTTGCCGGGGAGGAAGGAGGACCTGCGAGACAAAGAGAGGCAACTGAGGTCTTCTGCGGTCCTGCTGGGGGCCCTTGGAGGGAGACAGGAAGGGGGAGCCCGTGTGTGACTAACACATCCCCAGGAAAGTCAGACCCTCCTGCATTCCAACCTAGAAGTAGGGAGGCAGTGAGGCCACCAGTAAGATCCAAGACCAGTGACTAGGAACATGAGTGGACAGTGGTTAAAGGCATCCTCCTCCTCTCTGTAGCTTCTGACAAACAGTTGAGGGTTTTGGTTTTTGAGCTAATAACTTTCTAATGATTCAAAGAAAGTCACAATATCCAAACTGACCCAAGTGTTCCCTCCGTGGAATACCTAGAGCGGTCCTGAGACACCCCCAGCAGCAGGGACAGTGGCCACGGCACCAGCCAGGAAAGACGTGCCTCGTTTTTGTCTCCACTGGGAACCAGGGCTCTGAGGGTCCAGGAGTTTGGGGAGGAAACCAGGAGAGACTGGACATGCCAAAAGGGGGCATGGGTGAGGGACGGAATGGGGCATGGGGTCACTTCCCCGGGAGAGTTGCTTTGAACACTCGCTCTGGCTTCTGTTTCACCTCTTTGATCTTCTTATTTCTCCCGTGAAACAAGGATGATGATGATAAGAAGGAAAAAAAAAAAGGAAGATACTTACTTTATGGAATTTCAGTGATGATGAAATAAGAAAATGCCCATACCATGCCTGGGACCAAGTGCCACATAAATGGAAGTGACTGTTAAGTAATCTAGTGAGGATGCTCTGAAATAACATCTCTTAAAGTTATCAGACCTTGCAGCGTGGCGGCGGGACCACAGGTGTGGCTCAGACACATGGACATTGCTGCAAGGAACTTGCAGTTGAACAGGAGAGAGAACAGTGAGCAGATAAGAGGTTGACCCAAGACAAGGTGCAAACGTGCTTTAAGAAAGGAACGGATAAGGTGCTACAGAAATGGATTTCCAGGGCAGCTGTCCCTGGCAGGGGCTGCATCGTGTCCCATGGACCTGGAGGTGTAGCTAAAGCCAGACCATCTGGTTGGGAATTTCTGCTCCTCCTCTTGGGACCATCTTGGCAATGCTCTGAACTCCGTTCACTCATCCATCCATTGAATTGGTCACAGTATTTATTGCATGCCTGCTACGGAGTGGGTGCTGATTTAGGGGCAAAGATAAGGCAGAGAACAAGATAAAGCCTTTGCCTCCTTACAGCTTCTTCCCATGATTTCCTCATCTATAAAATGGCACTAATACAATTACAATCCCATAAGGTGCATTTGATCTCATGAGGATCAAACAAGAGGTTCCATTACAGGTGATTTGCCAAGGGCAACCTGGCCCATGCTTGGTGATCTTATAACAGCATCTTTCAAATGGGTTGCCCAGAAGACACACTGTTGCAATTGTGCAAATAAAATAAGATAGCGTTTCTGTATCACTCCCCTTCCATGCTTAAATACCAAAAGACAGCTTTTGGTTAAAAACCCAGCCATATCTCTCTTTAAAATATGAATTAGGGCTAAATGTGTTTGAAAAATTAACAAGAGTGATGAAATAATAGCCATGCTGATAATAATAATAATAGAGTTACTCTTTCTTGAGTCTGTACTCTGTGTCACACTGTGCTTAGCATTTTGTGCACTTTTTTGTCTGTAATCTTCAAACCCCCACGCTGTGAATTCTACTGTTGAGTTTTACAGATGAAGAGACAGAATTTTTGAGACCCTAAGTGATAGACCTGAGCTGAAACCATCAGTAAGTGGCACATCTAAGGTTCATATTCCCTGATACCTGGTTTATTTCATTTTCTCTTTCAAAAGAATGGTAATAATTACAATTATAATAATCCTTTATATTTATATAGTGTTTTTTCCGTTTTCAAAGGTTCATGAAGCCTTGATTTCATGTGGATTCTCCAACAGTCCAAGAGAGCAGATCAAATTCCCACTATACAGAAAAGGAAATTGAGGATCACAGACTTGCCTGAGGTCTTATAGCTCAAGCTTTGAGGATCTGGGGTCTGAATTCGAACTGATGTCACTCAGCTCCGTGTGTCCCCATAATTCCTGCCCCTTAATGCCAGAAATAATAAACTATGAAAGAAATGGATTAAAAAAAAAAAAAGAAGTAGATTGTTTGTATTAAAGTTAGTGTTATTCTTATCATGGTTTATTTTAAAATGAGATCAAAGAAATTAAAATTTGTAAATGAACTCACCTCAACTGAGAAAATAATATAATAAGATAGATGGTCCCTTTTTAATGAAAATCTTTCATGGACTTGTATCACCAGCAAGTACTGATAGGGTGAATCAAATTATATTGTTAAAAAGAGCACAATATATTTGAATATTCCATTCCAGATTTGCAGATAAAACATATGCAAATCCAAAACTGAAATGAGATGATGCCAAAATGAAATGATGTCAAAAGACAATCAGAGAAGTGAGCCGCCGAAATTAGTTGCAACTTTTAGGATCCCAAGGTCAGTGCAAGTCAACAGATGTGGTCCGTTTGATTTGATGAAATCATCAGTATGGCTTTCTCATGTCTCCAGTGGCTCTCATCCCCACTTTCAGGGCACATTTGACAAGGTCTGACGATAGGTTTGTTCATCACAACCAGCTTCTGGTGGGTCAAGGCCCAGAATGCTGCTGACAGCCTGGGATGTGCGGGACCGTCTTCCAGCAACAAAGACCTGTCTGGCCCTGAGCACCGGCAGTGTTCACACTGAGAAGCCCAGTCTCAATCTTAGGAAAGAGAACACTGGGGTAAACATCTTCAGAAAAGGGGATTTGAGTAAATCCATTGGGAGCTTTACAATCTTTACCAGTATAGGTATTTCCTCTTGATTTTATAGATGACTCTTGGCGATCTTGCCAAACAATACAATATCTCCTCAACTAGGCCGGCACATTGCCAAGGTAGTAACTCACCCTTCCTTCTTCCTGTATAATATGTGGCTTCCATCCATCTCCTCTGAGTGGTACTGCCAATTTCCCATGCCACTTATTCATGCCTGCCTCTGCCCAGGTTCCCCAGCATCACTCACACTCACACACACACACACACACACCCTGGCTGCATTCCCCACCCTTCATTCAGTTGACCCCTCCTCCACAAAGCCCCTCAACCCCCACCTCTTGCGAGATTCAGCTTCCCTCCACTGGGCTCCACCTTGGGTGTAGCTTTATGACACTGTCACACTGTTCTTCCCTGTCTGTGTGTCTGTCCCCCACATCAAACTCCAAGCTCTGTGGGAACACCATCACTCAGCAGCTAAGTGAGTAGGAACTAATCAGATAATGCATACGTAGATCAATAACTGAGCAATAAGACGAGAGTAAGGACCATCAGGACTTTTATTCTGGGAGTATCCAAACCTCCTTAACCCTTTGGCATGGTGGCTATGGGAGGTAGGGCAAAATCCATGAGGCTCATTATATAGGCACATGGTTTGTTACTGAGGGACAGGATGCTGCAAAACCCCTTCTATTTGGAAACCGCTGAAATGGACCATTTTGTTGAATGGACGGAAGCCTTCATGCTGCCTCGAGCTCTCTCCCTCGCACCATCACAGAGCCAGGGCACCCAGGGGATCCTCAGCTAGCTGATCCATTCTCTCTCCTTTCGTCTCCTTGGTTTCCTCTTTGGCAGTCAAGGGCGTAAATTGCAGAGATGACCATTCCCCGTTTCCAGGCCACCCACTCCATCTCAGGGGCTAAAGAGCTGGCTCACCAGGTTCTCAAAGGCCGCTCGGATTACCTAGAAAGACAACATTACCAAGATCCAAGATTGAAATAGCTCAAACCGGCTCCCTCCTTCCTTCTTCCCCCTCTCCCTCTCTCCTTCTTACCCTCTCTCCTTCTTCCTTCCCTCCTTCCTTCTTCCCTCTCTCCCTCCTTCCTTCTTCCCTCTCTCCCTCTCTCCTTCTTACCCTCTCTCCTTCTTCCTCCCCTCCTTCCTTCTTCCCTCTCTCCCTCTCTCCTTCTTACCCTCTCTCCTTCTTCCTCCCCTCCTTCCTTCTCGCCTTTCTTTTCCTCTTCATTCCTTACCTTCACATTTGCATGGAACGAGCAAAGCTTTTAATCCCAGTGGTTCAGGCAAATGCATTAAAAAGATGAACATTTTAGTTAATGTTCTAAGAAGATTCAAAAGGCAGTTTTGATTGTGTACTATTAGCATTAATTAATTTCCAGGCTGGGACCAGCCGCTCTATTAGAGGAATGCATATTTTAATCAATTTCTCTGCTGCTCTGTGTTGCTTAAAGGTAGTTTCGTGGGCTTCATCTGTGCCATCCCTTTCATTTAATTCAATGCACCATAGTAAATCTCATGGCCTGAGAGTGCAAGAGCAGAAACCAAGCTGACAAGGAATCACCTAGAAAAACGTCCAGAGCCAAACAACGCTCCTTCAGAGATCTAAGTACCTGCTTGTTCACAGAGGCCTGGATGAGTGTCACAGGCATGGTCAGTGCTTCTGTGCCCGCCACCCAGAGGGCTTCCTGGCACAACTCAGAAAACACCTTCTCTTCTTGAAGCATCCTTCAGTCTCGGGGAAAGCGAATGGCTCAAAGATCAGCGAACAGGCTTGATGTCGGTCGGTGTCCCTTGCACAGTGACCATCCTGCATGGTTGGATGTAGGATGTACATGGCAGCCTCAGTCAGCGAACACAGTTTTCATCCCTGACCTCTGAAAGGATGCTGGCCCAGGAAACCCCAGCCTACCTTTGCCAGTGTGGGGAATATTATTGAAGGGACATTCTTCCGGTTGGCTTTAGTGCTTTCCATGTGACCACACTGGCATCTATTTTTTCCCTCCCCATGAAAACTGTAAATTCCTTGGAAACCAAATCCTGGTTAAACATCACTCAGCACACCGCAGTTTTATACTGTAGTTGGTGAACTATAATTCCCCAAGGATGAAGCCCCTCATCATTCTTCACGTACAACTTTATGTTCCCAGAGTCCTCAGCCATTTCTTCTTTCATCCATCCTGTGTGTGTGCAAAGACGGTGTAAGTGTGTGTCTGTCTCTGTGTGTAAATGTTCAGACATGAAGGGATATGCATTTGAGTATGGCGGATAAAGAGGAAGGTCACTACAGACATTTGTATTAAGGCAAGCATGTGTGTTTAACAGGCATATAGTGCGTGTGTTGGTAGCTCTGGAATGTCTGTGTGGGTGTGCACACGTGTGTAGGCTTCTGTGTGCATGCATGTTCACACACGTGAATGAGGACATGATGTGATGTGTGGATACATGTTCATACATATAAATGTGTGCAAGTTATAAATGTGCGTATGTGTGAATCCATGAGACAGCTTACTGTTTGAGGGCAACATGTCACAGTTCCCGTGAGAAAACTGAGGAAATACAAGGACAACCCGGGGGCATGCCAGTTGAGCCAACGCACATCAAGAAATTCACAAAAGCCCCACGCAGTAACATCTACTTGTGACCCACTGGTCAGAACTGGGTAACACAATCTCTCTACACCAAAACCGAAACCAGGAAAGGCAGGGTTGGCTGCTCTTTATCTGTTAGTGTGTTCATCTGGGCCTGTTGTTATCCCACATGAAACCAGGGTTTTATCACTAAGGAGAAAGGTGAGAAGGGATTTTGATCGAGAGTGATGGGCAGTTCTGCAACACCTACTGGCTCTCCCCTATAGCATCTAAAAACTTAAGATGCAAGAAATAAATGAACCCAAGTTCCTTCTGGGCTCTTCCCATTATTATTTCTCACATGGAGATTTGGATAAGGATTGGGAAGGCAAGAACATGAGGTTACACCTTCTGACAAGGACTTGGGGTACCCTGCAGTGGTGCACGGGTGTCTTTTTGTAGATGGTGTTTAATCAATTTGTGTGCTTGTATTTTCTCTCTCCTGCTTCCCAAGAAAAGGCATTTTGTTTCCAAGACCACATGCAACATTCCCTTCTCTGCATTGTCTATGGTCATGGGCACTGGGAAGGGGGGACCACTCAAGTGGGTTTTCTGGGGTCTTCCATCCAATTCCAATCAACCTCAAAGTCAGGGGACGTAGTGAGGGGAAGAGGAGGCAGAGGAGGGAGGAGAAACAACCCAAACAAACCAGCCCAAATCAGGCGCAGGTCTGTCTGATGCTTCGTCTCACCCTCCCAGCTGCCCACACACATTTCCCGACCAGCTTCTACTATCAGAGCCTCATACTCACTTGACAAATCCATTATTTAACAGTGCACTTAGGCTAGAGGGAGCGGGAGACAGGGAAAGTGAAGCCAAAATGTCTCACAGGTTTTATTTGAAAGTGCAAGCAAATTTAGTTCTTGGAAAGGTTGCCAGATGGGTACCCAGAGACTAAACCCTTCAGCTTATCCACAAAAAAGGAAACAGCAGGCAAAGCTATTTACAAGTGGCATCTCCCACAACCACCAGTGGGGATGCCTCGTGGTTTGGGTGAAACTAGTTGATTCCAGGCAGCTTCCTAGAGGTGTACCTTAGCTCACACCAGTAACACAGTTGTCCACAGCAGGTGGTTATTTCCAAAGATGAGGCAAAGAAAGTGTCTTTCCTAGTGTGATGGTTGAATCTGTGTCTCAACTTGACTAGACCGGTATCCAGATAATTGGTCAAACATTATTTTGGATGTTTCTGTGAAAGTATTTTGGGGATGTGTTTAACATTTAAATTGCTGGCTTTTGAATGAAGCAGATTGCCCTTGGTAATGTGGGTGATATTATATACTTGTTCAGGTTCTAAGTCATATCCGACTCTTTTGCAACCCATGGACTGCAGCATGCCAGGCTTCCCTTTCCTTCACTATCTTCTGAAGTTTGTTCAAATGCATGTCCATTGAATTGGTGATGCTATCTAGCCTTCTCATCCTCTGTTGCCCTCTTCTCCTGCTCTCAGTCTTTCCTAGCATCAGAGTCTTTTCCAATGAGTTTGCCTTCACATCAGGTGGCCAAAGTATTGGAGCTTCAGCTTCAGCCTCAGCCATTCCAATGAATATTTGAAGTTGATTTCCTTTAGGACTAACTGGTTTGATCTCCTTACAATCCAAGGGACTCTCAAGAGTCTTCTCCAGCACCACAGTTTGAAAGTATATGTGTGTGTGTGTGTGTGTGTGTGTGTGTGTTTCTGGTGGTATTGTTTCTCTGCAGAATTCTAAGACAGCTGAAGACCAAAGTCAGGTTTAAAAGTAACTTCCATCATCCATAGAGTGGACTCACTGAATGAATGCCTTCCAAATAAGTCAAGGAAATGCAGTCTGTAGGAAAATAAGATCAGAAAACCCTGCTCACATTGCATTGTGGCGCAGACCAACAAGGAGGCCAACAAAGCATTCATAAGTGCAGAAGGATGACCCAAAACCTAGCCCTGGATCAACAACTCAGCTGAATCTAAGAAAGTAAGGAGAAGGTATGCAGATGGAGACATGGTTGGAGGTGAAAGGAGCAGTGTGAGTTGAGTGTTGAGATGTGTCATGTTTTTCATGATGCAGAGAGATGAGACAGAGTAGAAGAATGACCTTGAAGGAATTCAGCCAGAGTGGCTGGGTCTTCAGGGCATATGGCTCAGGGAAAGTCTGGGGCTGTCCGTCATCCCTTATACGTAGCATCCAAAATCTAAAGCAAACAAATGTAACAAAAGAAACAGTCTGCCAATGTTCTAACAGGAGAAAGAGACAAGGGGAAAATTGAATGAACACAGTGATTTCGGGTGGTTGTAGAGGCTGGGAAGGAAAGGAGGGTGGCGTGAGACAGCAGGGTGCCAGGAAGGGGCTGATTTAATGGGATCATCAGGGAAGGCCTCCACCAGCAGCAGACTTCTACCTGACACCTGCAAGGCAAGAGAGGCCAGCTAAGTGCAGCCCCAGGTGCAGAGAGTTCCCAGGAGACAAGAGGGGATTTAAGGCAAGAGTGTCTTCCCATCTGAAGTCCAGGCTGTAAGAGCATAGTGAGCTGAGAGGCATCACTACAGACCACAGTCTCTTCCAGATAAAAAACAGGGGTCCATTCATCTTCGGGTCTCTGCTCCTTGGCTAAGTGGAGCAGAAAAGGAAACAGGGAAGAAAAGAAGAAAGCTAAGGAGAATGAGAGAGAGAAAGGGAAGACTAGAAGGAGGAAGGGAGGGAATGAAGTAAGGAGAGTGGAAATGCATTTAAAGAGTAAAGTCTTCTTCACGTGCCTGTTGGCCACATATATGTCTTCTTTGGAGAAATGTCTATTTAGGTCTTCTGCCCATTTTTCAATTGGGATGTTTATTTTTTGTTGTTGAATTGTCTGAGCAATTTGTATATTTTGGAAATTAGGCTCTTGTCAGTTGCATCTTTTGCAAATATTTTCTCCCAGTCTATAGATTGTCTTTTCATTTGGTTTACGGTTTCCTTGCCATGCAAAAGCTTGTAAATTTGATTACATCCAGTTTGTTTATTTTTGTTTTTATTTGCATTAGCTTTGGATGGAAAAGAAGATGAAAAAGAATATATATACACACACATATATATAAAACTAGGTCACTTTGTTGTACAGAAGAAATTAATACACTGTAAATTGAACTATATTTCAATAAAATCTTAAAAAATAAAATACATAAAAGTCTAGGATCAAGAAAAAAGAATAAAGTGCTTTCAATGGTTTCAGATTAGGGAATATCAAAATCTCAGGATACACTGGTTTTTCTGAGTTGCAAAAAAGCAGGAAAAACACAGAAAGAAAAGAACAATGAGATTTTACAATAGAAATATACAAGCATGTCCCCTTGCTACAGTCCAACCACCTAATGAAGGCCCAGCCAATACAATTTCATGTACCAACCTGATATTTATTAATGAATCAAGTCATGATTTCTAACTGATTATCATGCACAGAGTACTCCCTTCATTAGTGTAAATGAAATTGGCGGAATGGTGCCAAATGTTTCAAATGGAAACTGCCATGAGACCACAAGGTGCAATTAGCTGAAAACACTGAGTATATCAAAGAATCGGTCTGTGAGTAGAATAATTCAGTCAATCAAGTTGGGAGAGACATGTATACACATTAAAAAAAAATCCTATGGAAGAAAGCCCTTTCAAGGTGCTAATAATATGAGCTTTACATGTTTAGCTCAGAGTAGATAACTGTATCACTATTAATTAGGGTTCTGGAGACACTTCAGGTTAGGTCTATGTCCCTAAACTGGGATGTCCATGGACATAGTTTAACTAGCTTTCAAAGGAGGGAACCTTCATTGTTGAATGTCTGGCAATTACTTTGGAAGATGGAGGGGAATACTTTTAACATTATTCAGCAAGTACTACATGCCAGGCTTCCCTGGTAGACCAGGCAGTAAAAAATCTGCCTGCAATGCAGGAAACCTGAGTTTGATCCCCTGGAGAAGGGAATGGCAACCCACTCCAGTATTAGTGCCTGGATAAGAATTCCTGCATGGAATTGGACAGAATTCCATGGACAGAGGTGCCTGGCAGGCTACAGTCCATGGGGGTCTCAAAGAGTAGGACATGACGAAGCGACTGGCACACATGAGCTTGTACAATGTGCCAGGTGCTCTCTGTACATTACTTGTTCATTTCTCCTCAATTTTTACCCAAACCCATTTTATAGACAGGAAAATCAAGGCTCAGTGAGCTAAAGGAAATTGCTCAAGATAGGTTTTCAAATTGAAAGCCTGTTTGTCTTTCCTCCATGCCATACTGCTTCTGCAAAGACTCCACACAAGAGGCTTCAGGAGCCCCCAGAAATGCTGCCAGGGAAAGAGCCCCGACCTCAGATCAAGAAACCAAAGTGCAATGCTGGTGGTGTGGCTACCGGGAGCTGCGTGATTGCATCTGAAAAGGAAGATAGTGGCCACAGCTGCTGTGATTTACTGAGCACATTTTAAGACCCAGCTCCCTTCCAAAGTTCCATGTGCCTTGTCTCATCACCCACTCACTCACTCCACGTGGCAGTCACCAAAACGACCCTCACTTCACAGACTGAATTCACTGTGACCCAATTCACACTGGCTCATGAGCCAGAGATGAAATTCTCAGAAAGTGCATAATCAAGTTGTTAAACACAGATATTATCAAAAATTAAACAACATAAATTTACATTTAAATACATGATATTAAAGACAAAGGTAATATATACTCCGGACTTCGTACTTTCTAAAAACTCTACTGTATTTTACTATTATCTCTGCCTTTGGGTCCAGAAGACCCCCTGGAGAAGGAAATGGCAACCCACTCCAGAATTCTTGCCTGGGAAATCCCATGGACTGAGGAGCCTGGTGGGCTACAGTTCATGGGGTCACAGAGTAGGACATGACTGAGCGACTAACACACATGTTTACTGTATCTAAGGCTGTGTCACTGCCCATCTCTTCCCAACTCCCAGCTCAGTGACATCACATGGGCGGCTTACAATTGGCTAAGATGGCAGTATTTACACCAGGGAAATCGGCCAACACTGCAGATTAAAGGATTTTTTTTTTTAAGCCAGTTGTTAAACATAATCAGCACATTAATGAGACAGAGTGACCATTCCAAGTCAGGTTCCTGGAAGAAAATGTGTTCTTTTGACTACTTAAAGGTTTGACCTGAGACACCCTCAGGTCACCTTAGCAGAAGGACATTTTATTATGAAGATGTACAGGAAAGCAATAATAAAATAAGTGTTACAGATTCAATAAGAAAAGAATCATCATTATTCTCAAAAAAGGAGAAGCATTATTTATAACCACATGTTTCAGATTTAGCACAAACATAGCCAAGACATACTATCTGAACTTTTCTTTATATTCAAACCAATTATACTTCTCATCCTAGGCATTTAATCTATTTTTTCCAAGAAAAAGACAGCAGTGTCCTTTTTTGTTTCTACACTGATTCTGGGGCAGACAGTTGCTTCTACCACAGATGACTCTGAAGGAAGCAAGATTATTGACCACTCCCACCATGTTCTTTGAGCACCAAAGACACCACTGAAATAGCATCATTCCACAACACTTAGTCAGGAAACACCCAGGCAGGGTTAGATAGATACTCCTCTTTGCTCATAACGATCTTTCCCCCCATTTTGTCGGTGCAGTTGTAGTCACTGTTGCTGCAGTTGCTGTTGGGGTGCTTGTGGTCACAGCGGTGGCGATGGTATGCTAAGGACAGGCTCTACAGGGCAAGACAGGGTAGACTGAAGCGCCCTTTGATGACTGCCCCTCCACAGGTGTTCATGTGGGGTTCCCACTTGTGGTCAAACCTCTATCCCAGGCAGGTTAACCTGCAGGAATTCACATCCTAACCACTCTCCTTAGGAAAGGGTTCTTTTAATGGTTTTTATAAAAGCATTTTGGCAGGTACACAAGGGATGACATGGCGCCAGTGCATCAGAGTGGGCAGAGTCTGCAAAGAAAACATCTGGGAACCAGGCTCTGGACGATGGAGCACCAGCCAATAAGCCAAGTCCAGGAAGAGCACATTATCATTCAATCGAGTCCAGCAGAGCTGCCTCCCTCGATAATGGATTGAAGGCAGAGGCACTCTCCTTATGTTTCAAGTTAATGCTCCCTCCTTTGCCTCCATTTTAGGAAACCACAAAATTAAGGGAGACAGAGGAAGCCTGGGGATAAAGGAAGGAGCCCTGGCTGGAGTCAGGAGACCTGCTTCCCAGTACCACGTTGCTATTAACTCACCACCAGGCATCACACAGGTCCCTTCTTTGCTCTAGGTCTTCCTTTTCTCATTTGCTAAATTAGGGGATTGGGGACAGTTTCTTTGAAACTGTCAAATTTAGACAGAATTGAAAGACTTTTTCAATTCTAACAACCTGGCATAAAGATTCAAGACCATGCAGAACGGACCTCATCAATGCAATTTTAAGGGAGCTTAAAGCTGAGCTCAGCTCAGTTCAGAACAAACTGCCTTCCATTCCCAGCATCCATAGGAAAGAGCGCGCTGGCATCCCTGTGCTTATCAAGCAAACAGAACTTCCTGATCGCAGTTGACTGGCCCAGAGGTGAACACCTGAGTTGAAATGTGCCAATCAGATTATCTTTTCCCGGAGTGGTAGTTGGATCATGTGCCCATCTCTAGCCAATCAGGTAAATGGAGAGAGACGCAGTACTCTGACTGGCTAATACTCGTCCAGCCCACCTTCCGAGTCATAGTGATGGAAAAGCCAAGCTAAGAATTTGGACTTTATACAGTATGCAGTTGGCATAGAACTACCTAGGAACTTTGCTAAAAATGCTGTCTTCACAGGGTTAGAAACAAGCCAAAGACCAACAAAAGGCTATTGTTCAAATGTTTTTATAGCCATACAATGAAATACATTACAGCTGTCAAAACGGGACAAATTTTATACACTGATGAAAATAGTCTCAAAGATGGATGACTAGGTACCAAAGGCAAGATGAGGAACAGAGTACAGAGTATTCTGTGCTGCTAGTATGTTAAAAAAAAAAAATGCTCATAACTGTATGGTTGTATATATAATATGATAAACACAGCATTTCTTGGAGTGAAAAAAAAAAAGAATCAATTATTCAGCTCAATCAGTGTGTTTGTGTGTGTGTGCCTTTGATGCATACACAAAGCCTCATCTCCACGTTCTGGGTCTGTAGGTCCACAGTTAGGGTAAAGAAAATGCTTATTATTATTACTATTATCATTACATTGGCTGTGCTGTGTGGCATGTGGGATTTCAGTTCCCTGACCAGGGATTGAACCCATGGCCCCTGCATTGGGATCACAGAGTCCTAACCACTGGACCACCAGAGAAGTCCCAAGATAACACTTTTTACTAAAGAATCCCTCACCCCTTGTGATTCTGACACAAAAGCATGCTTTTGGATACATTGCTGTTGGCATTTAGGATCCACTGAAGGTCCTGTTTTAGAGAATTCACTGCGATTGGGAAAACAGAGTAAGAAACTACAGACAAATAAAACAAAGCGGAGTCTGCCTTTTCCTAAAGTGAGCATGGAGGGACTAGCCAAGAACCAGACCAATAAAGTACAGTTAAAGGAGATGGACCTACAGTCCTCAGAGGTCTCACGCAGATGTGAGAAGCCAGCGATGGTCCTGACCTGGTCAGCTGGGTGGTGATGTGCCTTCATAATCTTCCATTGAGGAGGGACCAGTTGATAAAAGAGGAGCTACCACCTCCACCATCACCCTCGATAGCATCCTATGGTCCAGAGATCCTGAACTTGTTTTCACTAAACCCACCTCTCTATGCCTTAGAACACACTGTTTCTTTAATCTTTCCTTTCTTGTCTGTCTAGGCAACTCTGACTTCATCACACTACGGTCTTATCACCAGACTCCTAGGAAGTTTTCTTCTCTCAGTCATTTTAACTTTTCCCCCATAAGACAGTCCTTTATTTGCTCAGTCTGTGTCCCTGCCTGTCTCCCCCACATGCCTGCGAGCTCCTGGGTGGGGTCTGGGTCCTACTCATCTTTGTGTCTCCATCACCCAGCATAGAGGCTGGCCACCCTGATGTGGAATAACACTGGTTACTGTTGGCTTGCTTAGCTGAGTGCTCCCACCCCACTGGGTCGGGGAGAGAGAGTGAAACTTGGAAACAGAAGGAGAATCTTCTCTCTTCCCTGTGAGCTGACTGACAGCCTGAATCTCCCCAGAAAGGAGACAGTCTCAAGGCAATAAACCCTCTCCCTAGAACTAGGGTTTGGAGGGAGGCTACAGGATTCACGCTTATCTGATGAAAGCAAAGCAAAGTTTGCCATGGGATTCCGTTCTGTGTTTTGAGATAGCAGCCTTTGATACAAATAAAAGTTACATCAAATGGTATTTTATAGCATCTGGGTACCTGGGCTTAGTGTTTATATCTTACAGAATGTAGAATGGTCAAAGAATCACCATGTGTTTTAGGAGAGTCTTCATTTTAATATAAAATGTGTAATATCTGATTTCCTGGAGAAAATGTATATATGGAATACACACATTGGTAAGAAAGTGATGGGAAACACACACCTCCAGTGTTTCAGAAATTGTAACAGACAGCTTCTTTCCTAATTTGTAAAGACAGTTGAGGAGCAGGGTGCATCAGGAAGCGAGGGAAGGTCCTAATGAAATTCTGAGCTGTTTTAGGCTCAGAGGTAAGTGTGGTTGCATCATGGCCAACATGATATAAAACATTTAATATCATCTCTGAGCACATCGCAAAAGCTCTGAATAGGATCCCAGAATTTCACAGCTCCCTCTCCGGAAACTCAGGAGTCTGAGACTCAGGAAAGTCTACGTACTCCAGGGTTGGCAATCCCGAGGTCCCTTCCCTTAGGGAAGAAGGAAGCTGTGGCTTCCGTCATCTGGCTATGAAGGGAGGAAACTGCAGTGACAGCCTTGCTTCCTGAATTTCATCCCTTCTGAATCATGGAGGAGTCATTTCAATAGTTGTGTTGATACAGAAACCCTGCTTCCAAGTCTTGAGGTTCCCACCCACAAATGGCAAAAAAATTGTTGTTCAGTCGCTCAGTTCTGTCCAACTCTTTGCAACCTTGTGGACCGCAGCACACCAGGCCTCCCTGTCCTTCACCATCTCCTGGAATTTGCTCCAACTCATGTCCATTGAGTTGATGATGCCATCCAACAATCTCATCCTCTGAGTAGGAGAGATCAGTTCACCCACCTCCTCTCCAGTTCATTCAGGTCAACTTATTATTTCCCAAGAGAAGCACAGTTATCTCAGTACCTCCAGGGGGTGAAGAGTAATGGTGTCCAGCCCTCCCGCATTCTAGACATGGGGCATTTCCTGAATACAAACGGCAATGGGGAAATGGTTAGCGCCTATCCAGTTCTTACTGCCGGAAGGACCTGTCCTAGGATTTCTGCTGACATGCACCCAGTTAGTCCTCCCAGCCACCACCAACAGTGGGAACTACACTGCCCCTATTGTAAAGATGAGAAAAGTGAGGTCTTAGAGGTAACATCTGTGGTGAGGCTTGAGGACTGTAGGAGTCAGCCATTGAAGGGGAGATGATGGAGGTGAAGGGATTATGGGAAACTCACAAAGAGAAGTGAAGATATTAGCATTACACAGTGTGCAAGAGGTTCTTAAATCTGAGTGAGCAACAGGATTAACTAAAGAGTTAGTATCATCAGCGTCTCCTGAGATTGGAAATAAACTAATATCCAACAAGAGGACTCCAGTTAAATAAGCCTTAGTGTAGCCATCCAATAGGACTTCCCTGGTGGCTCAGTGGTAAAGAATCTGCCTGTAATGCGGGATACTTGCAGGAGATGCATGTTCAATCCCTGGGTTGGGAAGATCCCCTGGAGAAGGAAATAGCATCCCACTCCAGTGTTCTTGCCTGGAAATCCCCAGGGACAAAGGAGCCTGGCAGGCTATAGCCCATGGGGTGGCAAAGAGTTGGACATGACTGAGTGACTAAACAACAAGCCATCCAATCATTTCATAGCTGTTAAAATGAGGCACCTCTATTTTTACAGTGGGAATGCTCTCCAAGATGGATAGCTCAGTAACAAAAGCAGGATGGAGAACAATGCACCCTATGCTAGCCCTGGGCTAAAAAATCCACCTGCCTGCAGGGCTATATAGGGGTGTGTATATGTGTGTGTTCACATATACATATGCCCATATATTTATATACACATGAGTGTGTAGGTATATGCACAGATGGATATGTGTGTGCGTGTATGTGTATGTATACACATGTATATGTGCATTCATGTACATATAGGTGTATATAAATAAATATCATATATATATATATATATATATACACACACAGAGATATATATATATATATATATATATATATATACACACAGAGATATATATATATAGTCCTACCTACATGGCTATATAGGTATATGTGTTTCTGGAAGGATGCTCAAGAAATTGGCAGTTTCCCTGTAAAAAGGAAACAAATGACTGGGAGATAAGGGTGGAAAACAAGTCCATTTTATTGTGCATCTTATTTTTATGCATTTTGAATTCTATACTAATTCCATTTGGTGCCTTATCAATCATCCTCTTAAGCAATCACCTGTGTGTGAGAGAGAGAGAAAGAGAGAGAGAGATGAGAGATGCTGGCACTAGACCCCACCCACAGACTCCGACTCTTGGCTGGGGGATGGAGGGAGCTTGGACAGGAGGGAGGAAAGGGATGGGGAGAGTGTTCTGGGAGGAGGCGGCTGGGGAAGGAGCTGGGCTCCATCCTGGAAGGTGTAGCCAGCTTAAGACATACAGGTCATGCATGAAAGGCCTGAGGGATGGCGTGGGGGAGACAGAGGAGCAGCAAGGGGTGGCCTGCTCACTGGCAGAGGTATGGTGCCCACCAAACAGCTTCAGTGTCCACCAGATTTGGGAGGATGGGTCTCTTCTGAGCATCTCAGCAGCTGGTCAAGGCTTGAGAGGCCATTGGAAGGAAGAGAGGAGGAAGAGAGGGAAGGAGGAGTACACCAGGCTATTGACCCTTTAACATGGTCTCAGAAAACTTAAAGAAGGGAAAGTTCAAATTAAAATAGCTCCCAGGGTATCAAGTCATAATATTAAATCACAAGACTCCTGTTTCCTTTTGTCAATATGCATTTTTATGGTTTAAAGCATTGAAAGGGCTTACTTTAAAAATACTTATCACTATATCCACTCCAGTTCACCTACTGGCATTTATTTTTTTTTAATTTTTTATTTTATATTGGAGTAGTTCAGCTCATGAATAATCCACCTGCAATGCAGGAGACCCCAGTTCAATTCCTGGGTTGGGAAGAGCCCCCGGAGAAGGGATAGGATACCCACTACAGTATTCTTGGGCTTCTGTGGTGGCTCAGATGGAAAGAATCCGCCTGCAATATGGGAGACCTGGTTTCGATCTCTGGGTTGGGAAGATCCACTGGAGGAAGGTGTGGCAACCCACTCCAATATTCTTGCTTGGAGAATCCCCATGAACAGAGGAGCCTGGCGGGCTACATTCCATAGGGTCACAAAGAGTTGGACACGACTGAGTGATTAAGGACACATAGTTGATTAACAATATTGTGTTAGTTTCAGGTGTACAGCAAAGCGATTCATGTACACGATTATACATGAACATGTATCTGTTCTTTTTCAAATTCTTTCCTGATTTAGGTTGTTATGTAATATTGAGCAGAGGTCCCTGGGCTATACAGTAGATCCTTGCTGGTTATCCACTTTAATTATAGCAGAATTTAAAATGTCAAACAGAAAGGTAAGATGGTTAAAAGTGACCTAAGAAGAGGCCAAATGTGGAAATGTCGATTCCACATGGCTAGGTGACCTTGAACTTACTGCTTGGCCTTTCTGAGATGAGTTTCCCATCTGTAGAATGGGAAGAACAGCTCTTTCCATCTTCACAGGCTTATTTGACATCAAAGTGTCTGGCAAATGCCAATGGGCTCTCCAAATATGACAGTATTTTCACTCAACTATTCAGCATTAAAGGTGTTGTCAACACACAAAGGGAGGAAGCAAGGCATCTTTCTCAGGGAAGCACAAGAGTCTGGCATGAAGTTCTGCATCAGTGAGTGCCTACTGAACCAGGCTGGGGCTTTGTGTGTGTCTGGGTGTAGAGACGCCATCAGATGCCATAAAGGAGGATAGAGAGAAAGGCAAACGCAGACACAGGATTCAGTCACAGGATTGTCCCTGCTCTTCCACACTTCACTTTGCTCTTCCGCAGTTCCTGGCAAGGTAAACAGGCTCACCAGATTCCAGGCACCATGACATTGTGATGTGGGCCAGGAAACAAGTTGGTCTACATGTTGCCCCAAGCAACGATCCATAGACTTAGATATTGCCAAAATTGTCCCTACCAGTCACTGCAGTGCTCTGATCTTATGCGCACTGGTGTATGACTCACAGGGCCTCGGTCAAGCTTATCTCCAGTTCTAAGTTGGGAGAAGGAAGGTTTGTCAGAAAATCCTGTGTCTTTCAAAGCCTCATGTAGCCTTCCACCTGACTGCCTTCCCAAGCTGGAGCCTGCATATGAACAAAATTGAATTCTGCCCATTAATTCGAAGTCGTTCTGTACTGATATAACATTTTGACTCTGCCAAAACAGTTTCTATTTCTGAGTAATTCTTTATTCCAAATTCTTCAAATTGGCTTCTTCTCCCAGTCCTGGGCTCCAGTCTCTGTGGAGTACTGCAGACTGCATATGTCCCCGAAGCATCTTTGCTGTCTTCAGAACTTTGCAAAGAACTCTTCAGGCGCCATCCGTGTTCCATGATGCTCAGGAGGTAACATCTTTTGGATCCTTTAACTTCCAATTTGACTCTGGTATTTATCATCCTTGTTCAAAGTTTGTTTCACCACTGGGAGGAATAAAAATGTCACCTTGACCCAGGCCAAGAGGGAGAGCGGAAGAATTGGAAGATGCTGAGCAAAACCCACAATGAAAACAGTGTTCTTGCAAATGATCCACTCAAGTCTTTTCCTGTAAAATAGGTAATGAATAGAAAATGCCTTGAAAGAGGAGGGTCTTCACAGATGTCCTTTGCTGTACTTCCTTAGAAACTCAGCCCCCACTGGCCATCTCATACTAGAAGGTAAACGCTGGGTATGGTGAGCACCCTGGTTATTCCTAAAGGGTAGTATTTTGAGGTTCTCCTGGACTTAGAAATCCCAGGCAGGTATGGAACATAGAACCAACATCAGGGAGATGACAGAGGGGAGAGCCTTCCATTCCAGGAATCCCTTAAGGCCAAGGAGTCAATAGGAGTACTGTGGATCAATCATTGTTGGAATCATTCCACAGCCAGGATTTCCCTACCTGCTACCCTCCCCCCAACCCACCTTCCCACCCTCTGCTCCCTTCCAAGTGTGAGGGAAACAGCTACTCACCTCTGTACAATAAGTCCTTTGGTTCCTCTGATTTTCTTTAACGTTCATTTTTCTCAGAATCTCTGGTTCTATTTCCCCTTTGTTGTTGTTCAGTCACTAAGTCATGTCTGACTCTTCGACCCCATGGACTGCGGCTCACCAGACTCCTCTGTCCTCCATGATCTCCCGGAGTTTGCTCAAATTCCTGTCCACTGAGTTGATGATGCTGTCTAATCATCTCATCCTCTGCCATTCCCTTTTCCTTTGGCCTTCAATCTTTCCCAGCATCAAGGTCTTTTCCAATGAGTCCAAAGGTTGGACTCAACCTTCTGCCAAAGGTTGGAGAAGTTACAGCTTTTCCTCTCTTGGCCTCCTGACCTCAGCCTAGAAGAGACGGAAAATGCAAAAGGGAAGATGACAGTTTGGACACTGGTGAATCCAAATGAGTCGGCTCTTTGTATCAGGTGGCCAAAGTGTTAGAGTTTCAGCATCAGTGCTTCCAATGAATACTCAGGGATCATTTCCTTTAGGACTGACTGGTTTGATTTCCTTGTTGTCCAAGGGACTCTCAAGAGTCTTCTCCAGCACTGCAGTTTGAAAACATCAATTCTTTGGCGTTCAGCCTTCTTTATGGTCCAACTCTCACATCCATACATAACTATTGGAAAAACCATAGCTTTGACTAGACAGACCTTTTTTGGCAATATCCACATGAAATCAATCTGATGGACAAAGATGTGAGGCTCTAGGATTTGTCCAACTTCCATCACTGGAGAAGATGAATGCTCTATAAGATCAGTCAATAAAGAAAATGAAGCTGAAGAGTCAATAAAGAAAATGGAGGCATCAGCTCCAGTCTTCAGTTTTGCTGTGAGTCTTAAATTTTGCTAGCGATCCAGGCCTTTTACATTGAGTAACACATCTAGCATTCTAAGGAACTCCCTTGAAGACAATGGGACAAATATTTGAAATGTCAACTGTGGTGGAAACACTGGTCTGAGCTCTAAGTAATACATAGTAGGAAACATTTCTTAAATGTGAACTAAAATTTTCTTTATTTTTTTCCCCTTGGAAATTCTAACCCCTCCCCTTCTACATCCTTTGAAGAGCCAGACTTTTCTTATCTTCATTGCTTCAGAGTAGACAGCATGAAGGCAGAAATAAAATATGCTGTTTGTGTCTCCCTGGCGTTTGTCTTACAAAAGCCCTGAGCCTTAGGGAGATAATCAGATATAAAAAATGGGAAAGGTTGGAGAAGTTACAGCTTTTCCTCTCTTGGCCTCCTGACTCCAGCCTAGAAGAGATGGAAAATGCAAAAGAGGAGATGACGGTTTGGACACTGGTGAATCCAAAGAGAGGGGACCCACCCACACATTGCTTTGTGAAGCTGAGAACAGAGACAGCTCGGTCACTCTTCCTGTGTGGAGCCCCAAGGAAATGCCAGGACTCCAGAAAATAAACGGCTTCGTGGAATGCCCGTGACTTCACTAGAGGTCCTGGTTAGTCTCAAGACTCCCTGCACCCAGCCTGACCATAGAAGGACCCCATGAAACTGGGAACCTGACATGGAACCTGTGGAACCAAGTAAGACCTGAGGAGCTTCTCTAAGACCTAAGAGTGGGAAAAAAGACCAACAGAGAGAAGGACTGTCTGCCCAACTGAGATTGTGTTAGATTACTAAGTCAGATCTGAATCTTTGTGACCCCATGGACTGTAGCCCACCAGGCTCCTCTGTCCATGGGATTTCTCAGGCAAGAATGCTGGAGTGGGTTGTTGTTTCCTATTCCAAGGGATCTTCCCAACCCGGGTATCGAACCCATGTCTCTTGCATTGGCAGGTGGATGCTTTACCAGTGACCCATCTGGGACTGAGCTTCAGTTCTGTTCAGTCACTCAGTCACATCCAACTCTTTGCGACTCCATGGACGGACTGCAATACGCCAGGCTTCTCTGTCCATCAACTCCCAGAGCTTGCTCAAACCAATGTCCATCAAGTTGGTGATGCCATCCAGCCATCTCTTCTTCTGTCATCCCCTTCTCCTCCTGCCTTCAATTTTTCCCAGAATCAGGGTCTTTTCCAATGAGTCAGTTCTTCACATCAGGTGGCCAAAGTATTGCAGCTTCAACTTCAGCATCAGTCCTTCCAATGAAATATTCAGTTCTGATTTCCTTTAGGATGGACTGGTTGGATCTCCTTGCAGTCCAAGGGACTCTCAAGAGTCTTCTCCAGCAGCACAGTTCAAAAGCATCAATTCTTCGGCTGCCTAAAATTAAAAAAGCATCTCTCGCCTCTGGAGGTGTTATGGACTGTGTCCCATCAAGTTTCATTTGTTGGAGTCCTAAGCCTCCGCACTTCAGATGGGGTCTTTGCAGACATAACTGAGGTTATATGAGGTCATGTGGATGGACCCTAACTCAATATGAATGATGCCCTTGTAAGAAGGGCACAGACAGGCACAGAGGGAAGCTATGGGAGGACAGAGAGTGAAGACAGCACCATCTACCAGGCAAGGCGAGAGGCCTCAGAGGACACTGACTCTTGGAACCTTGCTGTGGCGGCCCTAGCAGGCTAATGCAGGAGGGAGAAATAACAGCTGTATTTTATGCCCTTCTGGGTTCAAGGATGAAGTTTTGTACTTTCTACAAACATAAGCAGGAGGAGGAAGAAGAGGAGGGCAATGAGAGCAATTACATTCACTGAGCTCTTGGTCTGTCCCAGAACACGGCCCATGTATAAGCCCTTGCTATGAATGTGTATTGCTTTTCTATTGCTGCCTCCTGGATTATCACAAACATAGTGATTTCCAACTTCCATTCATGATCTCACAGTCTCTGTAGACCAGGAATCGGGGCACAATGGGACTAAATTCCCCATTCAGGGTCTCACAGGCTGAAATCACATTTCAGTGGGCTGAGGTCTCATCTGAGGCTTGTGATTCTCTTCCAGTTCATGCAATTGTTGGAAAAACTTAGTTCCTTGCATCTGTATCACTAAGGTCCTTGCTCTCTTGCTTGTTGTCAGCCAAGGGGCCATGCTTAGCTCAAAGAGCCCCACTCCCAGATCCTTGCCCAGGGCCCCTCCATAGATGGTCTGTAATGAACTGTTCGCTTTCTTTAAAGACTACACTAGAGTTTCTGTCTGCTGGTTCTTTTCTCTTAAGGCTTCACCTGATCAGGTCAGACTCACTTAACATAGACAGCTGTCTTTTGATTAACTCTAAGAAAAGGGGTGAGAGATCTCAGTGACATCTGCAAGATCCCTTGTGCCATAGAAAGTGATCTAATCAAAAGAGCAACATCCCTTTCGATTCACCAGAGTTGTCCTCTCAATGAAAGAAGCTACACAGGAAGAGTCCAGCAAGAAGTGGGAATCATGAGGCCACCTTAGATTTCCACCTACCACAATATCCCTTGTTTCACCAATTCTTCATCATTCTTTGACGTGGATCTTTTTATCCCAGTTTATAGGAAACTTGTGGAAATAGAAGCATATGTTTAAGCCTCAGAAAGATTCACAGTTAAGTTTGATTTTATATATATTATTGGACATCTATTATGTGTGTGTGGGCTTCCCTGGTGGCTTAAATGGTAAAGAATCTGCCTGCAATGCAGGAGACCTGGGTTCAATCCCTGGGTTGGGAAGATCCCTTGGAGGAGGGCATGGCAACCCACTCCAGTATTCTTATCTGGAGAATCCCCCTGGACAGAGGAGCCTAATGGGCTACAGTCCATGGGGTCTCAAAGGGTCAGAAACAACTGAGTGACTAATACTGGAGTGGGCTGCCATTTCCTTCTCCAAGGGATCTTCCCAACCAGGTATCAAACCTGAGTCTCTTGTATCTCCTGCACTGCAGGCAGATTCTTTACCCACTGAGCCATTGAGGAAGCCCCATTTACTATGGGTCCATCTCCATACTAGATCAAGACAGAGTTTTTGACCCCCAAGCACTGCAGATAGCTGTAAAGTAATGACAGTTCGTATCAATGAAACAATCCCTTCATGTCATCTCTTTGATGGACAAAACATATGGAGTTGATAGTCACTCTTGTTAGCTTCCATTTTTCTTATGAGTAAATGGAGGCTTAGAGGGTCTTAACAAGATTCTCAGGGTCAGTTCAGTTCAGTCACTCAGTTGTGTCTGACTCTTTGTGACCCCATGGATTGCAGTATGCCAGACTTCCCTGTCCATCACCAACTCCCAGAGCCTGCTCAAACTCATGTCCATCGAACTGGTGATGCCATCCAACCATCTCATCCTCTGTCATCCCCTTCTCTTCCTGCCTTCGATCTTTCCCAGCATCCGGGTCTTTTCCACTGAGTCAGTTCTTCACATCATGTGGCCAAAGTATTGGAGTTTCACCTTAAGCATCAGTCCTTCCAATGAATATCCAGGACTGATTTCCTTCAGGATTGACTGGCTTGATCTCCTTGCAGTCCAAGGGACTCTCAAGAGTCTTCTCCAACACCACAGTTCAAAAGCATCAGTTCTTTGGCACGCAGATTAATTTATGGTTCAACTCTCACATCCATACACAACACTGGAAAAACCATAGCTTTGACTAAATGGACCTTTGTTGGCAAAGTAATGTCTCTGCTTTTTAATATGCCGTCTAGGTTGGTCATAGCTTTTCTTCCAAGAAGCAGACGTCTGTTATTTTCATGGCTGCAGTCACCATCTGCAGTGATTTTGCAGCCCAAGAAGACAAAATTTGTCACTGTTTCCAGAGCATAAATAGGAGGTTTACACACAAAGCAGCTCCCTTCAACAGCCCATAACCCCTACGAACACCCCCCTGAACCTCAACTCAAAAATTCCTGTCCCACTTTTGATAAAAACTGATATCAGAAAGACTGCAATCAATGCTAAAATGGAGTTTTAAGGACACGTCAAGAATAGGGAAGAGGTGGCATTCTACCAGGAATGGGGACTGTCCAAGTGTAAGAGGTAGACTTGGAGCTAGACCTTAATGAACAGTAGGACTTCAACAGGTAAGGCTGAGAGAGGGCAGTGAGGAGAGAAACAGCAGAGAACATGCAGAAACTGTAGCTGGAGGGGTGGGTACTCCAGGGGAGTGTATCCTATCTCATAAATGTCTCTCTTTAGAGAGACCTCTTGATTCCACTGGGTGTCCCACCCAATCCTAAAAGCCAGGTTGAGACCTGGTAAGGCATGCAAAGAAATACAGGCTGAAGAACAACAGATGAATGGATAAAGAAGATGTGGTGCATATATACAATGGAATACGACTCAGTCATGAAAAAGAATGAAATTATGTCATTTGCAGCAACACGGATGGATCTGGAGATTATCATACTAAGTGAAATACGTCAAAAAGAGAAAGACAAATACCATATGATATCCCTTATATGTAGAATCTATAATATGATACAAATGAACTTATTTACCAAACAGAGACAGACTCAGAGACATAGAGGACAGACTTGTGCTTGTTGGGGGAGGGATTGGGAATTTGAGATTAACAGATGCAAACTATTATATAAAGAATGGATAACCACAGGTCCTACTATAGCACAGGAAACTATATTCAATATGCTGTAATAAGTCACAGTGGAAAAAATATGAAAAAATATATATGCAAAGACAACACTTTGCTAACAAGGATCCATATAGTCAAAGCTATGTGTTTTTCCAGTTGTCACATACAGACGTGAGAGTTGGACCATAAGGAAGGCTGAGCACCAAAGAACTGATGCTTCTGAACTGTGATGCTGGAGAAGACTCTTGAGAGTCCCTTGGACCATAAGGAGATCAAATCAGTTAATCTTAAAGGAAATCAATCTTGAGTATTCAATGGAAGGACTGATGCTGAAGATGAAATTCCAATACTTTGGCCACCTGATGCAAAGATC
This sequence comes from Bos indicus, assembly GCF_029378745.1. Classification (NCBI taxonomy): domain Eukaryota; kingdom Metazoa; phylum Chordata; class Mammalia; order Artiodactyla; family Bovidae; genus Bos; species Bos indicus. The sequence goes on along the minus strand of NC_091780.1, from coordinate 62,426,484 downwards.
CAACTCATTAGAAAAGACTCTGATGATGGGAAAGATTGAGGGTGGGAGAAGGGGGAGACAGAGAATGAGATGGTTCAATGGCATCACTGACTCAATGGACGTGAATTTGAGCAAACTCCAGGAAAGAGTGAAGGACAGGGAAGTCTGGTGTGTTGCAGTCCATGGGGTGGCAAAGAGTCAGACCCAACTTAGCGACTGAAAAACAACAACTAGTAACTGAATCGTGTCACTGTACAGCAGAAATTAACACAACATGGTCAGTCAACAATACTTAAAATAAATCTGGGGGGGAAAGACATATAGGATAAAGGGTGAGTGCATCCTTTCTGAGGAGTTTGGGAAATTCCTCCAGAGCAGTGCTGCTCACCGTTTTGCCCCTCGGGGTACATACGTTAGTGCCTGGGGATGTTTTTCGGTTGTCACAGCTGGGGAGATGATGCTCCTGGCATCTAGTGGGAAGAGACCAGGAATGCTGCTACATATTACAATACAGTGTAGGAACCCCCGCTCTCTGCCAAGAAAAAAAGGAATGACTGAGCTGCAAATGTCAGTGGAGCCAAGGTCGAGGAACCCTGCTCTAGTGAACCTATGGAGATGCTTCTCAACTGGTTCTTTAAAACTTCAAGTCATATTTGAAAATGATGCCATTAGATTCAATCCCTGGTCTGCTGGAGACAGGTCTACAGGTGTGTATGATCTTAAAAAAAAAAAAAAAATCAAACCCCAAATACAGCTGCAGAATCATTGAGCAAATATTTGCTGAGTGCCTGGTGCATGCCCAGTGCTGTCCCAGCCTGAAAGGTGATCAACAGATTGCAAGACCAATGTGCAGCTGTACCTCAGTGTGAGAAGACAGAGACCCGGTGCTGTGGGGACAAACCGCCGCCAACTCGCCATCGGCAATAGGGTTTGCTCAGCCTGAGTCACGCTGCCCTTGCTGGGGTGATGGTTGGGATGATTAATCCACCTTCTTGGGGCCTAATCTCCATGGGCTCAGCTCCCATCTGGGCTCCACCCCACTCCCATCCGGGGGAGGCCAGTATCAGCCCCGCCCCGGCATGCACATGGGGGAGCAGGGATTCAGGAAAGATGCGGAAGAGGCACATGGCATGGTCCCTTTGGAAGTATGAGGCCCCCGGAAAGAAGACGCAGACGTGGTGGGCAGTGGGAGGCCCCGGGCGCAGGGGTCCAGCGGAGGCTCTGGACGGGGCCAGCCTGTGCGGGCAAGTCCGACTGGGGACTTGGCAGAGTTCTTGCCCTAGGGGAGCCAGCCTGAGACAGAGATCTGGCCACCTCCTGCCAGGCCCTCAGCCGTGTTCCCACAGTCTGGGGAGGCCCCAGGCGGGAGGTAAGAGTTGCTCGGGCCGGCCCACCCTTCTCCCAGGGCAGCCACTGGGACTCTGGACCTCATCAGGCCACACAGCCTCCCTGGGACAGTGGGAGGAATTCACCACAACCAAGCCTCACCGGGCCTGGGAGCGATTTCAGGATGTACAAACAAGCAGTTCATTAATTCCCTAATTCAGAACAAGTACTGATTGAGCCTGATTTTATGTTGGGACTCTGCTTAGTTCGGGAATATGAGAGTGAACAAAACAGACCCACTTCCTGCTCTCAGTGAGCTTACAGTCTGAGGTCCATGAGACACCGAGACCAAACCATTCTAACCATGAACTATCAAAATTGGCCAGGTCTCCACTTTCTTTCCGGAGAAGGCAATGGCACCCCACTCCAGTACTCTTGCCTGGAAAATCCCATGGGCGGAGGAGCCTGGTGGGCTGCAGTCCATGGGGTCGCTAAGAGTCGGACACGACTGAGCGACTTCACTTTCACTTTCCACTTTCATGCCTTGGAGAAGGAAATGGCAACCCACTCCAGTGTTCTTGCCTGGAGAATCCCAAGGTCAGGGGAGCCCGGTGGGCTGCCATCTATGGGGTCACACAGAGTCAGACACGACTGAATCAACTTAGCAGGAGCAGCAGCAGCCACTTTCTTTCAGGGTTTCCCTGGTGACTCAACGGTAAAGAATCCACCTGCAATGTGGGAGACCTGGGGTTCGATCCCTGGGTTGGGAAGATCCCCTGGAGAAGGGAAAGGCTAACCACTCCAGTATTCTGGCCTCGAGAATTCCATGGACTGTATAGTCCATGAGGGTCACAAAGAGTCAGACAAAACTGAGCGACTTTCACTTTCACTTTCCACTTTCTTTCAGGGTTTCCCTGGGAGCTCAGCGGGGTTCAATCCCTGGGTCGAGAGGATCCCCTGTAGAAGGGCATGGCAACCCACCTTAGTATTCTTGCTTGGAGAATCCCATGGACAGAGGAGCCTGGCGGGCTGCAGTCCACGGGGGTTTGCAAAGAGTTGCAATTCAGCAGCAGCAGCTGTCCCTTTCTCTCATCGTTTCACTGGATAGTCCAAAATGAGCACGATCCCGCAGGACAAAGCGGGAACGAGGATTCGGGGAGGTTGAGGCATGAGTCATGAGCACACATGCACAGCAGGTAACTGCAAATCCTGGATTGGAACCCAGGTTTGTCCTTCCTTCCTTCCAGCCCCACTTCCGTTCTGAGAGCTGCTCTGAGCATCTTTCTTTTTTTCTTCCAAGTGGCAGGAGTTCTTTGGGGGTGAGGGGACTAAGAGATCATTATCTACCTGGTCTTTATATTTAAACCGTCCCTTCTTTCATTCTCTTATTCTCCACACGTGCACTGCACACCCATTGCATGTTGATAGCTGTGCTGGGGTAGGGGTTGAAATGGACCAAGCGGAAGGACTTTGCTCTGCGATGCTCACACACTTGTGCACAAGTCCAAGGTGCACAGGACGGATGGTGACAATTGCCCCTGGCAGGTGTAGATCAAGTCCTTTGGACACTCAGTTGAGAAGAGGTCTGTGCTCAGAGGGGGCAATCAGGGAGGGCTTCATGAAGGATGTGGCCTGTGAGCAAAGTGTTGAAGAGTGGTTAAGCCATTCATAGCTGGAAGGGACAGAAATGGACCCTAGATCTGAGCGTGCATTAGCTTTGTAGTCATAAGACTGGGATGACAGGGCATTCTGTGCACTATCTCACCTTTCTGACCCTCATTAGCCTCACCTATGAAATGGAAGGTAAAGTCCCTACAACTACCAGGGTGGTCTAGACACCTTTCTCTGTCTCTGGAACACATGTGTCACCCTATCCTACTCTCACCCAAGTCCCACATTGCAGAAAGAATGTCCCTTTCCCAACCCCCAAAGTCCTAGAAGTGAGACCATGTATGTGGGGACCATGAACAACTGGGAGGAGGAAAGCGAGAGTCAGAGAGGCAAGCTGGGGCCCTTTCACCCAGAGCGCTGACCACATAGTCACATCACAATGGAGCTAACTCCAACTCGATTCCAGGAAACTGGATCTTCCTTCGGCAGCATGCCAGTGAAAGGAAGGACGCGTTCTGGGCAGACCAGAGCCGAATGCTGCCTCAGGTTTGTCTTGCAGCTGAATGAGACGCAATCGCTGATGGATATGCAGGATCCAGGCTTGCTGGCTGGTCTGGCTCAGCCCACACCTGCCTCGCCCTCCAGCCTTGCCAAGTGGACCAGCCTTCTTGCAAGTTTTCTCAGGACTGTGTGAGCCCAGGGCAGAACAAAGAACGGAGACCTATGACCACATGAAACTCCTCTGGCTCAATCCACACCATCATTTTCTTTCCAAATACCACCTACCCTTCGTCCTAGGGCAATTGTAAGGAATCCCACCCCAGCCCACCCACTCTGAACCTTTAAGCAGCTCCCACACACAGACTCAGAAATAATACTTATCTCACTATATTTTGTCTTTAGAGTCTATGAAGCCTAGGACCTGGGCAGGGGTCAGCAAACTGTGATCTGTGGGCCCCCAGCCCACGACTTGTTTCCACAAATAATGTTTTATTGAAACATGTGTTGTGTTGTGCTAAGTTGTTTCCGCCGTGTCTTTTTGTGACTATAGCCCGCCAGGTCCCTCTGTCCATGGGATTCTCCAGACTGTTTTGAGTTACAAAACAATCCGACAAAATATAAGCCAATGACAGTGACTGTTTTCCCAGGTGAAAAAAAGTGGTAAAGAACCCGCCTGCCGAAGAGATGAGGGTTCGATCCCTGGATTAGGAAGAACCCTTGGAAGAGGTATGGCAACCCACTCCAGTATTCTTGCCTGGAGAATTCTATGGACAGAGGAGCCTGGCGGGCTATAGTCCATGGGGTTGCCAAGAGTCAGACACAACTGAGCGACTAACACATCACTGATTTACACTGGTGTGTTCCTTTCGGGTGTGCAGCATACTCTGCCATACATATACATATACCACCTCCTTTTTAGATTCTTTTCGCATGTAGCTCACTGCAGAGTACTGAGTAGAGTTCCCTGTGCTATATGGTAGGTCCCTATTAGTTACCTATTATATATAGACAACCCACTCCAGTGTTCTTGCCTGGAGAACCCCAGGAATGGAGGAGCCTGGTGGGCTGTCGTCTATGGGGTCGCACAGAGTCGGACACGACTGAAGCGACACAGCAGCAGCAGCAGTGTACATACATCAGTCCCAAACTCCCAATTTACCCCTTCCTTCTCCTTTCCCCATTGGTAACCATAAGTTTTTTTTAATACATCTGTGCAGGAAAAACACCTATTTCTGTTTTATGAATACGTTTGTACCATTTTTTTTAGATTCCACATATAAGTGATATCATGTGATATTTGTCTCTGTCTGATTTCACTCGGTATGACCATCTCTCCAAATGGCAGTATTTTGTTTTTATGGCTGAGCCAGGGATTTCACAGGGGACATACCACACCAGATCAAACCTGATCTTGAACCTCAGATCCTGAGATGACCCTTTGGCAGCTGGGCAAGCTGAGCAGAGATGAGCCCTGTCATCTCGTGGGGTGTCTCCCCTCTGCTCTCTACAGGAGCTGCACTGCCATGGAAGGAACATGAGGGACCCCCAATCCCATCCCCACCTTGCAAAGAGAGCTGGGAGCAGTGAGCTGTGGTGAGCAGGGGTGGGATGCAGGCGTAGCTTCCACGGGACCATGTCTGCCTCCCAGCTCTGCCCCTTGAGAAGCCACGCAGCTGCAGGCAGTTTGCTGACATCTCCAAGCCTCTTTCTTCATGTGCGGAAGGATAGGATGGTCCCCACCCCCTGGGTTATCTGTGAGGATTCAACTGGCTAATGCCCGCCATGCCCTTGGCACGGGAAAGCACTCAGGAACCAACTCCACGTCAGATCTAGATCTGTAAAGTTCAAGGCGGCAAAATGGCAGCCTGGTTTCTTTGCCAGCCCCACTTCCAGTGTCCCGTACGGGCAACCCTTTCTACTCCCGAGCCTCCTCCTGGGCCAGCGAGGTGTGAACAGGGTCACCCGAGTCACCGTGATTGACAAGCCTTCAGATGTGTCGGCGGGTTAACCTCCACCTGCGGCCACGAGGGAACTCATCCCAGGTTGAAGCAAGAGATGATTTCTGATCTCCATGTTGCAAACTGACCTGATGCCACCTCCGTGCTGCAAACTGCACAGCCAAGCGGCTCACACCTCCACCAAAAATAAACTGGCTTTTCCGCTGGCAAAAGGATCTCTCGTTTTAAACGTTTCTCCGTCTTTCTTTTCCTAAGGGGCGCGTATATGAGTGACAGTTGTATTCGGGTGGGATAAAACTGCACCCGCAGCAGAAGCTGAGGCTGTAGCTCCGACTTTAATGAACAGACGCCCAGGGTAGCACACTGTGAAGCGCTCATGTCGTCTTTCACCTCCCATTCCTCCCTTCCCTTCTGCCCTTCCCTTTTCCTTACTCAGTCCTTTTTCTCCCCTGTCTTCCTCCCCCCACCCCAGCCACTTCTCTGCACAAAAGTTGAGGGGGGGGAATTACGAACTGGCAGCTATAGCAATTGCCATGAAAATCTAGTGCTATATATCTTGTCAAAAAATCAGCATGCACGTTAAAAAGAAGAAAGCCAAACTCAAGACTCAGAAGAACATGAAGTCTTTCCAGATTCTCATTCACTTTTTTTTTTCCTATTTAAATTTCACTACATTTCTTTTTTTTAACCTCTCCCGCAGGTCTTTATAATATATAGGACAAAAACACACACATACACATACACACATACACACACACACACACCCTCCTCACTTCCTCACTCTGTCATTTAAAGTACGAAGAAAGTAGCAAAGAAAAATCTATTTTCAGCTCTTTTGCAATAGAACACTTTTCGCCACGGTGATGAAAAAAAGTGGATTTCGAAGAAAGTCAAGTCACTGATAGAGAAAAAGAAACATTTATGACCAGCCATCTGTTCTAGCAATGGAACCCTGCCCTTATCAAGTTATTTGTCCTCACATAACTAATATGTAAGAACTAAAGAGATGTGTGTACACAGCACCTACACTTCTATACATCTGAAAAATAAAAATGACAGGGAACTATATTCGGTATCCTATGATCAACCATAATGGGAAAGAACATGAAAAAAAAAGAATATGTGTATAACTGAGTCACTTAGCTGTACAGCAGAAATTAGTACAACATTGTAAATCAACTATACTTCAATAAAATTTTTAAAATAATGAATAAATAAAAATAAAGACCCACTGCTGCCCTGGTCCACAGTCTAGAGATAATTAAACTAGTAAGGGTGGGGGTAATTCAAAGATAAAACAGGATTTGGGCCTCAAAGAACAAAGATTCTTATCAGATGCCTTTTTTCTAATGGCCCTTGTGCAGTAAAAATAAAGTCCAAACACTATAATTTCACTCAGAGAAAAGTTACAAATACTGTAGGTATCTTTAGAAACAGCTGCAAAAGTGGTTTCACTTCTGACAAGATTGGTGTTAATTACCGGCAAGGACTTCAGTATAATACTATTTAAATCATTTTAAATTATCCCTCTCAAAAATTAATTTTTCATCAAAGATTACACACACACAAAAAATCATGATATCATCTCTGCAGCTGCGATTTAGTAATAATTTCATCTATTATTACCAATGTCAGTTGGATAAAAGAAAAAATGGCACCCCACCGTGCCGATCCCAGCACAGGCCATATATAGAAATTTTTAACTATCACTTATAATCGCTTTGATGAGCTTAAACCTCCTCTCAATTAACACCCTAAATGACACTGAGACGTCTTAATGGGGGATGTAAGTAAGAGAAAAGACTTTAATCAAAGAATAAAGAAAAAGTGCCAAGAAAAAAAAGGAAGACTCGCCACACACCTCTTCATGTCCAATCCAACCACAGTCCCTTATTGTCTTTTAAACCTTTTGTTGTCCCGGGATCCAGAGCAGCACTACCAGGCAGCAATAGAAAGAACCGTGGACAAGGCGGGATGCGATATCCTCTCCGTAGAAATAATGACTCTCTCTAGGGCTCCCTAAGTCTAACAGCTAGACTAGGGGATGGGGACTTTGGAATCCCATCACTTGAATGAGTGCAGTAAAGGAGAGAAGCAAAAAGAAAGACATTGTTCCCAGAAGACCATCTTTTGGGGCATCCCAGGGTAGCTGTTTGGGGGACCCAAGTCACCCATGTGCGGGGACCCCAACTCACTCTCAGCAGGGCCAGAGAATGAAATGGGTCCCACCAGACACATTTGAGTTATGCAAACTCACACAGCCACAGGGATGGTACAGAAGGACGTTTCTCAGGCCATTATTTTTTATCGTGAAGCTGCTGTGCCTGGCCTTTGGGAGAGTTGAAAATAAAATGAAATAAAACAAAATCCAAATGAAAACTGACCAGCATGCTTTACTCTTTTGAAACCATGTTTGTGGTCTCCATGGTGATTTTTGTTTCCAATTAAGTTTTCCTAATGAACATGTGTTAGTGCTCATGCTTTACTCCCAGGGAACAAACTGGGTAATTAATGGCCCTGCAGGAACCCTGATCTCTTGAGCCATCAATGCATATTGGGTCAAAAAAGCAACAGTTTGCAAAGTCTGGAAGATTACATTTACAGGTTAGGTGGAAGAAACTTGATTTTCAGAACTGACTGACTTCTTTCCACCCTTGAGCCACTTTAGTTACTGTTGCCTGCTTTGTGCCAAGGTCTGGGAGGAAAAAGTGGATAAAACGTATTCACCAACTGAAATGATGGTTTCCTACCTGTGAGCACATCTGTGCTTACAGATCTGTGCAGCGTCCACAAGCCACAGTGTCATGGAGGCCACACTACATCAAAAACCTTTACAAATAACCTTTCATGGTGGACTTTATCATCCAGGGTTTGGAGATAAGAAGGTAAGGATCAGAGAGCCCGAGAAATTTCCCAAATTTTACACAGGATTTAAGTAGAGAAGCATGATTAGAAACTAGACTTCAGCATGGTAGGGAAATTAGAGACAACTAATTTCAGTGTCTTTCCTCAGAATAAAGACTGGTTAACCAGACGATTTTTCCTAACCCCATTCTCTCCCCACACCAGAAAATCGATTGGTATTAGGCTATTAGGTAGAATTATAACTGTTTAATATGTGGTAGAGCATTTTTTCTATCTGATTCCTTTTGAACACTGCTTTAAATACACACACACAAAGGATAATCCATACAACTCACCCTTAGTATCTATTTTTCTCAAAGTATTCTCTTACTTGTGTCTTCTTCCAAAAACATTTTCAAAGACGGTTCATGCGTGATCAGTCATGCCCAACTCTTTGCAGACACATTGACTACAGCCCACCAGGCTCCTCTGGCCATGGATGTCCCAGGTAAGACTACTGGAGTGAGTTGCCATTTCCTCCTTCTCGATACAATGCTGCTATTGAAAAATGAGATTTTAATTTGAATGTTATTTCTATATTTGTGATCTCTACTTTCTGTCTTCAGTTTTGTTGTCTTTTATTAATCTTTTCTTTGGTTTTCTTTAATGTCATCATGTTGTTTAAGAATGATTTTTCTCTTTTATATTTTGTTTGACATCCCATAATAAATTATAACCTGAATCTTCTTCCTTTTATTCTGTCATCATTTCACAAATACTTTCTCTCTTCTTTTTAATCTCTCCTTCTATGGTTGCCTATTACATTTATATCAACATGCACGCTCCTGGCCTCTATTTATTTTAACTTTTCCTTTATATATTTTAACACCTCACACCTCATTGCTTCTTTCTTGGTGAATTCTTCAATCTGATCTAGCTCACTCATTTATTCTTAAACTACACTCACTGAGCTCTTTACTCCACCTCCTAAGTTCCTCCTGTCCAGTTATTATATATTTTATCTTTAGTGTTTCTATGTGATTCTGCTTTGCAACTGCTTGTTTCTGCTTCTCAGTCCTAATATCCTTGCATATTAAGGTTAGAGTCTCTTCTATTGTGGTTGAGCATCCCATACCCTTTCATTCTCCCTCCTCTAGAAGTTAAGGGGCGATCACATGTCCCTGGATCAAGAACTCCAACATCAAAGTCTGGGCATGGCCACTCCATTTGCATGGTAATATCAAAGTCCTACAGTAGCTTTCTGTCTGTGTCTCCAGGTCTGGCTCCTCCAAACGAAGCTTTTACCCTCTCTCAATCCACTGACAATAGGGAAGGAAGCGAGATGGAAACACTCAGCCGCCAAGCTCTTGACCTTCTCTGCTAATACTTGCATCCCAAACTTGCCCTCAGAGATAATATTTCCTTACTGACTCCCGACACCATTGGGTTGAATTTGTTACCTTTTACTTCCTCAGAGATGTCATAAAGTTAACAGAGATATGCCAAGGGCAATGTGGACAAAAGAATAGGTAACCTCGTCAAACTTTCCTTTGTATGTCTATCCTGTTAAAAATGACAAGGAGGCATCCTCTGGTCATCATAACTGTCTTTAGTCTGTCCAGAGACTTCTTGTAATATTTTATATTACTTGTCTAGGTCCATTCATTTCTTCCTTAATTACACGGCATCTCGGATATAGAGTTCATGGAAGGGGGCCAGCATTCCATGCTAACCATGTTACTAAACTAGCAGGAACAAGACAAAAGCATAGGATACCCAGAGGTAGCGTGTGCAGAGAAAAACAAGCCATAAGAAGGGAAGGACATGAACAAAACCACGGAGCACAAGCCACGGGAGGAGTGGAATGCAAGAAAGGAAGTTTCTTAGTTTCACTGAATGAATGAATCTGGGCAACAGTAAGACCCACCAGCAAATTGAGGACAAAGAAAATATGGCAGAACACGTGTCCTGGAAATAAAAAAATGAGGTGAAGGAGTACATTTTAAAAGTGGAGTCAGTTTTTGGCAAGCAATTGCTTGGGCTCATGTCACACAATGATAACTACTTCCACATAACTTCACCCATGGAGCTGTTACACTGGAAAGTTTGAACTGCCATATCCAGCACTCAGGTAGATGAGATTAATGCTGACTTAGGCTTTTTTATTATTATTATTATTTTTTTTTTTTTTTGCTACTTTTATTTCATCTTTGAGTCTCCTACAGTGAAGTCAGGTCTTCACCCATGTCCACAGGTGGCTGGTCTGTGAGTGGCTGTCACCCCAAGGGAGAGAGGGTTGATTTGGTTGGGGCATCAGCTAAGTGAGTGATGCCCCTGTGTTCATTTCGCCAAAGTCCTGATGTAGCCAATGCTTCATCACCACTCACCTGAAGAATCCTTGTCTTTGTCTTAACTCCTTTCTTCCCAAAGGCTGAGACTCCAGGAAACACTGAGACCTGGAGGAGAGAGCCCTTGACAGAGTCACCGAACCTACCAACTAGTTGCTGTGTACCAGGTTCTGTGTGGGACATTCTTCAGAGAGTGCCATTTCATTTCACAGCACTTTGGGAGAGGGGGTTATTATCCACCTTCTACGTAAGAGAGAATCAAGGCCCCCAAATCAAAAGACTGGTCCAAGTTACCCAGAAAATAAGGGCCAAAATGTAAAACTAATCCAAGTCTTAGATCTATTGGTCTAGGAGCAGGTTCCCCTCTGCCACAGCTGAGAAGTGGAAGAAAGAGACTAGTTCCCATTCATTCCTTCAAACCACATTTGTTGAGTTTCCACCAAAGTCCAGGCTCTTTACTATGTTCTGGGTTTATCCTCAGACCAAACTGATACAGATCCTTCCCTGTAGGGAACAGCCTTCCCTCTATGGAAGAGCAAGTAGGGGTTATAGATATGAAACAGAGTCCTTGAAATGAACATATACTTTCACAACATGATATGTGGAACTCAGAAAGAGGATGAGAAAAAGAAAAATAGGGCATGTTGAGAGAGAAAGCCAAGGATCTAATATTATATTCTTATGGGGCCAGGGAAACTAAGACCAGGTCAGTTGTAATGAGGTAGGCAGCTCCCTAGTCTCACCACTTTGGACAGCCAGGGGTACCCCAAAACCTCCATCCTGATATCTCCACCTGTGGCTCTGCCTATTGGCAGAAATTGCTTCAATAACATTTGTCTATATTTATAAGCTGTTTGTTCTTTGTCAACAAGGGTCCATCTAGCCAAAGCTATGGTTTTTCCAGTGGTCATGTATGGATGTGAGAGTTGGACTATAAATAAAGCTGAGTGCTGAAGAATTGATGCTTTTGAACTGTGGTGTTGGAGAAGACTCTTGAGAGTCCCTTGGACTGCAAGGAGATCCAACCAGTCCAAATCAGTCCTGGGTGTTCATGGGAAGGACTGATGCTGAAGCTGAAACTCCAATGCTTTGGCCACCTGATGCGAAGAGCTGACTCATTTGAAAAGACCCTGATGCTGGGAAAGATTGAGGGCAGGAGGAGAAGGGGACAACAGAGGATGAGATGGTTGGATGGCATCACCGACTCAGTGAACATGGCTTTGGGTGGACTCCGGGAGTTGGTGATGGACAGGGAGGCCTGGCGTGCTGTGGTTCATGGGGTCACAAAGAGTCAGACACGACTGAGCAACTGAACTGAACGGACTGTTCTTTGTAAATAAAAATGACATTGAGGACTCACCTGCTAGAGCAGTGGATAGGAGTCGGCCTGCCAACGCAGGGGACACGGGTTCAGCCCCTGGTTGGGGAAGATTCCACATGCCACTGAGCAACCAACCGGCACACCACAACTACTCTGAGCTCTAGAGCCTGCGAGCTGCAGATACTGAAGTCCGTGCGCCTGGAGCCTGTGCTCCGCGGTAAGAAGCCGGCACAGTGAGACACCTGCACATCACAGTGAAGATGTGCACTTCTTAACTATGTAACCCCTGCTGGCCACAGCTAGAGAAAGCCCTCACAAAGCAAAGACGATCCAGTGCAGCCAAAAAAAATAATTTTTTCAAAAATGGCATTGAAGCAATGATATTGGAATAATCCAAGGAATTTATTTTTCAGCAAACTTTGCACAGATCTCCTGTGCCTATAAGGAACTCTGGACTGAGAGTCAGAAGACGTGGTTCAAAGTGTGGCCCCATGACTGATTCCCAAGACCACGTTTTCCACACATCACCTGCCAGCTGTGACACGGGCGTGGACACTGGAGTAAGGCAGACTGGGTTTCTGGGCCCCATGCTGATGCCTACTCTCTGTGTGGACATGTCTTAATCTCTCTGAGCACGACTATTGCACTACATCATTGTGTGTAAATGGTCCACACACATCTACCTACTTGACTTGCAGTGACTCCAGGAAGGACTGCACTGACTATTAGCCTCTGTCCTTCCAACAAGGGAAAAATCCACTCCACAGGCAAGCAATCACGGTGGGTCTAGTCGAAGCAAAGCCTGGACTCCCTTACCCAGCCACACCACCATCCCCAAGACTCAACCTCTGTTCGAAACCAGAAGAAGGCCGGGCAGAGCAAGCCTCAGTGCCTGAGGCAGGTCCATCCCAGAGTTCCCCACGTGGACACAGGCATTCCAGGGGCCAGTCTGACTCCAGCGCCGAGGGGGCTCTGAGAGCAGGCAGAGACGTGTGCCAGGGCTGTGCTCCACATAACTCAAGCTCTCTTCACATCATCAGGGCAATCGAGGGAGTCTAAATTGGCCCACAGTACACATGCCCAGAACACCCCATTCAATTCTGAAATGAAGGGCTCTTAAACCCGTGAAGTACTGAATTTGGAAAGGATCGAGGGTTTGGGCATGCACAGTGCAGAACAATCTAATATTATGGGAGCTCTTCAACTACTTTTTCTATATAAGCACTCCATTTTGGAAGTAACTCAAATAATGCTCTACCACTTTCATCAAACTCATGACTGACTCGAAAATGCAATCATCCAGTACCAAACACTTTCCCCCTCAAAGTCCCCAAACTGAGGGGAAACGAACAGGAAAGGCAGTACTCAATTCTTCAGTACACCTGGAATATCTTCACTTTTCCCCTCCATCTCTTCAAGCATCGTGCATTTTTAACCCCAAGTCTAAATTCTGCCTTTCCGCTGCCATTTGATTCAGACTTGCTGACATGCACTGAACGCCTACTGTCAGCCAGCCAATTTTTCATCTGCAAGGCCATTTAATCCTCATAACGACTCTGTAATGGAAGTGGTCTTTATCCCCACTTGACCCCAGAGGAAGCAGGAACTCAGAGAAGCAAAACTGGCTGCAGAATTTCTGAGAAGCTCGGAGAACACAGGAGCTGCTTTCATACTCCTTCAAGTGAGGGAGCGCGGGTCGGCCTTGGAGGAACCAAAGAAGAACGGACTTTGCCCAAACGTGGAAGACTTTTATCCAACCATGAATGTGACCGTATTTGGAGATATTGCCATGAAAGAGGAGACGGTGTTAACCTGGGGCCTTTCAGGTGGGCCCTCATTCAATATGATTGGTGTTCTTAGAAGAAGGGCAGCTTGGACACATGAACAGATACCAGAGGAGAACGTGCGCAGAGCAAAGACCATGGGGGGACACAGCTAGAAGGCGACCATCTGCAAGCCAAGGAGACCGGATCTGCCAACACCTGTATCTTGCCATTCCAGCCTCCAGAACTGCAGGAAAACAAAGCTTTGTTGTCTAAGCGCTCCCAGACTCTGCTATTTCTTATGACCCAATGCCCCTTCTTTCCTTACAGAGACACTTGACTTATGGATGCCTGGCTCCCCCTGAAATATGACAGTGCATTTCATTGGCTTTGCCTGGCGAGGTGGCATCGTGGAGGAAGGCTCGTCTCTGACCTTCTCTGGGTCGGTTCCCTGTTTCAGAAGGTTTTATTGCAATTTCCTCAGCATGGACTTAATTGTTTATTGGCATCGCAGCACGGGATGTCAGAATCAGCTAGATAATGCTCATTTTGGGAAACCAATCTGGCCTGATCTACAGAGATGGCCAGGGGAGGAGCTGGTTTTCTCTGCAAGAATATTCTTAGCCTCAGCATCCCAGGTTCACACGGGGCATCTTCAGGAATATAAAAAATAGATCAAGAGATTTATTATTTGGGAGCAGGGGGAAAAGAGAAGACTTGCCAAACGCTGAAGATTTCGTTTATACATAGTTTAAAATGTTTGTAAATATTTAACAGAAACGTCGAGCAATAAACTCAAATTATTGCGGAGGGCGAGAAAGAACCAGAGAGTAATTTATCAACGAAGAGGAAGGAGTGGATACTGTATTTTACTGGGGCGCACATATCCTGACATACTAATGGGGATTGTGTCAGTTAAGTGTTGACATGCACCGAATCACGGCCCAGTCTAAATGCCTTAGTCATAGCAGGGAGTTAGAAAAGAGAATATTTGAGAATAATGTGAATTAAAAAGGCAAGTTAGTTTAAATTTCTGTTTGGTAGGCCCCCAGGCCTACAAGTCCAGTGGGAATAGACTCTAGCTACAGGCTTGATGAATGGCCTTAATGAAGTTGGACAACCCAGAATACATGCATAAAATGATTTTAAATATTGATACGGTGTCATTGTGTGTCTGAAGATATTGAAATGTTCATTCTCCAAGCAAGACAGGTTCCATCTAATTTATTAAAGGTGGAAATGATTATTTACATTGGAAAATGAAATGCATTCCCAGATAGAAGCCAGGGCAATAAAATAATTATTGCATTCAGGGAAACGGAGCCCGTTCATCTGCTGGAGGGAAGAAAATCAAAAAATATGTCCTCATCCCAATATCTTGGAGATTTGGGGCAGCTGTGAAGAAAACAATGGTCATTTCCTTTGGGTTATCATTTTTAGGTTCTTGTGATCTGGGATGCAAATAGATCTTTCTACGAATAGTGAGTGTGGTTTAACGGGTTTCTCTGGAGGAGAAGGCCTGACGGGGAGGCATCTGGTGTATAGTGGGGGCCTCTCCATTCTTTCCAGATGTGTCTATTAGGACATTTCTATGACACTAGCTGGCATCTGCAACCTGCTACGTTGCTTGCTGATGGAAGGAAGAGGCATGGCGTGATCGTGAAAAGCTGAGTTCTGTTGTGATATGAGAGTTTCTGCGGAGAATGCCTCCGGGCAGCTGTCTGCCTCGTGTGTTCGACATTAGGGCTGTGTAGCAAGCCAGGGTAGAAGTGTATTAAAGCTAGCAGGCAGTGCAGAGTCAGCTGGAGGTTCCAAAGTGCTAACTAGGCCGATGAACCCAGGGGCGGACCCAGGTATAAAAATAAAACCACCGCAAGCTAATTTCATTTCCTGCCTATGCATCTTGGCTTGGAACGCTAATTGCCCCTCACTAGATGTGAGGCTCTCACGGGTGGAAAGCCGCACGAGTGCTCTACTCAGGGTCCCATTATTTCCTATTAATCTCCCATCAGTTTCACTGGGGCTGCACTTGTGTGACAGGCAGGCCACCCTGTAGCATCCGCAACCCTTTTTGTCACCATCCCATCGCAAAGACCAGATCTGGGCAGCCCAACTACAAAGCATTTGAAAACAATGACAGCAACTTGCAGAGGGCCATGGTCAGGATCCAAGGAGTAAGTCAGAATTAGCTACTCATTCATTCATTCATTCAATTCTTAGTGAGCATTTGCTCTTATCTCAGCTTTCCTGTGTGACGTTGGACAAGTTACTCAACTTCTCTGGGCCCCAGTTTCCTCATCTATAACATGGGTGCATGTCAGCAGTTGCATCATAAGGGTGATGTGAGGATCTAAGAAGTTAATGTATCAATCTTCCCAACCCAGGAATCAAACCAATGTCTCCCACATTGCAGGCGGATTCTTTACCAGCTGAGCCACAAGGGAAGCCCAAGAACACTGGAATGGGTAGCCTATCCTTTCTCCAGTGGATCTTCCCGACCCAGGAATCGAACCAGGGTCTCCTGCATTGCAGGCAGATTCTTTACCAACTGAGCTACCAGGGAAGCCCTAATGTATTGAAGGCTCTTTGAACAAGAGTCTAGCAGAGCATCAATGCTCAATAAGGCCAATGTTACTGTTATTCCTGGTCATCTTTATTAGACACTGTCCTGGGCACTGAAGTGGATAGATGATGAAAACAGACCTATCCTCAATGAGCTCACAGTTGCGGAAAGAAAATAAAATATACATCAGCCCGGTGATCACATTTCCATGACTTGAGCCGCAATCACCAGGCTTTGTTCCAGAGGTCCACATGTGCTATGGCCCTTGACCTTGTCAAGATCTTCCTCTGGGCAAAGAATAATGATCTCCTAGCTGAGGAGGTTCTGCCTCAAGGAAGTCAAGTGATGAAGGCACCGCACACGGCAGAAGCAGGAACCCAGACTCTCCCTCTCTGTGCCACATTGAGTTCAGGAGCCAGGAGAGGGGTGTGAGCATCTCGGGGCCCCTGCACATGGTAAGAGCGGGCTAGACTCAGCCCTGGAGGCACGCCCTTGCTTCCCTACTCAGCACTGTCTTCTGTGGGGCCTGGCACTGGGGGTCATTTGTCAGCATCTTCAAGGACCAGGGAAAGGGACAGTCAAGGAGGCATTTTCTCCTTGACTAGAGCTTTGGGCAGAGGTCTGTATAGTCAAAGCTATGGGGTTCCCAGTAGTCATACACAGATATGAGAGTTGGGCCAAAAAGAAGGCTGAGCACCAAAGAACTGATGCTTTCAAACCATGGTGCTGGAGAAGACTCTTGACAGTCCCTTGAACTGCAAGGAAATCAAACCAGTCCATCCTAAAGGAAATCAACCCCAAATACTCACTGGAAGGACTGATGCTGAAGCTGAAGCTCCAATACTTTGGCCACCTGATGTGAAGAGCCAATTCATTGGAAAAGACCCAGATGCTGGGAAGGATTGAAGGCAAAAGAAGGGGGCAACAGAGGATGTGATGGTTGGATACTATCACTGACCCAATGGACATAAATTTGAGCAAACTCCAGGAGATAGTGAAGGACAGGGGAGCCTCGCGTGCTGCAGTTCATGGGGTTGCAAAGAGTCAGACACGAATTAGCGACTGAGCAACAATGAGAGCTTTGGAGGCTAAACTTCCCCAGTGTGCTTAGGGCAGATACTTTGATAGAATAACTTTGAAACAGCTTTGCAAGGCCAATTGCACAAGGCTTTCTACTCATGGTCTTCCTTGCTAATGACAAACGCACTTTCACTAAATGCATGGTGGTCCAAGGGCAATGTCCCCCTCTGATTCTGAGTTCTCTGCTTTTAGACATAGAGACCCCAGGGTGCACACTGCATCAGCTTCAGTCACATCTCCTTTCCACATTGGCCATGGCCGACTTCTCTCTTCTCAATTCTAAGCAGCTTTACACAAAAATCTCTACCACCGCATTAAAAAAAAAAAATCATGACGGTGGAGAGTATGGTGGCTTCATAATAAAAATAATTACAAAATTAATGATGAAACATCTCTGATGAGGTGAGTTTTCTGGGTGTGTGTGTGTGTGTGTGTGTGTGTGTGTGTGTACTCAGTCATGTCCTACTCTTTGGGACCCCTGGACTGTAGCCTGCCGGACTCCCCTGTCCATAGAATTTTCCAGGTAAAAATACTAGAGTGGGTTGCCATTTCCTTCTCCAGGGGATCTTTCTGACCCAGGGATCAAACCCAAGTCTCTAGCACCTCCTGCATTGACAGGCAGATTCTTTACCACTGAGTCCCTTGGGAAGCCCTGGGTTTTGTCTACATTAACTCATTTAACCCTCAGGAAGATGTGAAGTGCATACACGCACATATGATATAGAATTGCCCCCACTCTGTAGATGAGGGACATGTCT
This sequence comes from Bos indicus, assembly GCF_029378745.1. NCBI lineage: Eukaryota > Metazoa > Chordata > Mammalia > Artiodactyla > Bovidae > Bos > Bos indicus. Next base: position 62,408,432 of record NC_091780.1, on the reverse strand, counting down.
AAGATCACTCAACTCTGCTGTGGCAGAGATGAATTCTGATTAAGTCTGTCTGAATCCAGAGAGAGCCCAGGGACATTCACTCTCTGAGATCTACGGACTTTGAGATGTAAGCCTCAACTGTGCCTTCAAGTGAAAGGATAACTAGGGTGTCCCTCCCTCTCTGGGGGCTTCCCAGGTGGTACTAGTGGTAAAGAACCCACCTGCCAGTGCAGGAGTCGTAAGAGACTCGGGTTCACTCCCTGGGTCAGGTAGATCCCCTGGAGGAGGGCATGGCAACCCACTCCAGTATTCTTGCCTGGAGAATCCCATGGACAGAAGAGCAAGGCGGGCTGCAGTCCATGGAGTCACAAAGAGTTGGACTCGACTGAAGCAACTTGGCACACAGCACAGCACCCCGTCTCTGGACCTCAGCTCCCGCTGATACACAATTCGGGAGTAGGTCTAACTGTTCTCTCCTAGCCTTCCCAAACCGCAAAGTGCACGGTTGTGTGACTATGTATCTGACATGCACTAAGAATGGTTCGCACAGGGATGAAATGGTTCTGAGGCTGACCTTGAAATCCAGACAGAACTGAGTTACCAGACACATGACTGAATAAGCGATTCGTCACCTCAGAGCCTAGTTACCTCCTCTGGACAATGGCGGTAGCAAGCTTGCCTGTTTCAGCCAGTATCATAGAGCGGCACGAAGATTAAATGAGATACTATTTAATGCTTTACAGCAATGCTGAGGGCAACGATCTACACCGAAGAGATGCTGTTTAGTTTTTATGACCAGAAGCTCAAAAAAAAAAAATCTGAAACAATCATTGAATACAGACAGAGCCTCCATTTCAAGCTACTGCTTCCTCGAGTAATTAAGTCCTCTTGAAAGAGAGTTGTCCTGCTAATAGATTAAGTGTACTTTCTACTTGCTTTTATTATGTCTACAATAATTATCTCAAACGTTCATGAGGAATTCACAGTGTTGTGCTACTTAGTACCGTGTAAAAATACTTCTATTCAAAAAGTGAAAATAACTCAGCATCTCAGACTTACAACAGAAAATCCTTTTCTGGCAACTTTTTGGGTTTTCATCTCAGATCGACATACAAACAAGCTACATAGTCCCTCTTAAAAAATTTCAAGGAACGGAAAGAATAGAAAATAAATATTAGAAAGAATAGGAAAATGAAGAAAAGACAAGTTTTCTTAAAAAAGGGAGTTTGGATGGTTTTGTGTGGGGTTGTTTGAGGAGTGCAAAAAAGGTAACCCTTCCCCTCAAGCTGTGTGAGAGGGCTTTTCCTTGAGCAAGAAAGAAAGAACACCATTCTGGGGGCTTTGATAGGACTCTCGTTCACCTGTTACCACTTACTGGCCAAACGTACATGCATATGGTGCATCCAACCTGGTTCCCAAATCAGGAAGCAATTCTTCAAATGGCTCCTTCCTTCAATCATCATTATTCAGAATCTGTTTCATACCACATATGCTGCGTGGGCTCCCTGGGATAAGATCAAGACTGGTTGCTCACATCAGAAAGAAATAAGGTACTGATGGGAGGAAAGGGAGGGTGGGATGAACTGAGAGATTGAGATGGACATATATACACTATAATGAATAAAATGGATAACTAATAAGGACCTACTCTGCAGCACAGGGAACTCTACCCAGTGCTCTGTGGTGACCTAAATGGAAAGGAAATCCAAAAGGAGGGGATGGATGTATACACATACAGCTAATTCACTTTGCTGTGCAGCAGAAACAGACACAACACTGCAAAGCAACTGTGCTTCAATAAAAATTCATTTACAAAAATAAATAGGGGAAAGAGTAACTTTGCCTCAATTGGCCTTACAGAAATCCCAAGTTCTCCGTTTCCTACCATGTGAAAAGTGGAGTTAATGACATCTCATAAGTCTCATAAGACTGTTGAGAGGTCAATAGGAAGCCACATGCAAAAATCTTTGAACCAAACACATGTGCAAAAAGGTTAATTCCCCTTTTCCCATTCTCCTTGCATCGTTTCTGACGTTTAAAGCACTCATCACTTTTTCTCTTATAGCCTCATTTAATGGATTCCTTTCTTATCATTTAGACTAGATTGACTTCTCGAAGTTCATGTGGTAGTCATTAGAGCTGGCGTGCCAGATATTTCCAGCTGTCTGCTTTCCAAGCACAATGCAGGACTGCATTTCCTATGCTTCTCGATGTTGAGTGGGGCTGAGTGACTAATTTTGGCCCATAAAGGGAGCGGAAGTTACGCGCACCTCTTTCTACTTCGGGTGCCAGATCCTTTAGAGCTCTCTCACAAAATTTGAGGAAGCACTTACTCTCAACCCAGATTCCACGATAAGAAGCTATGGAGTCAGCCCACACAATGACATGAAGATGAAACTTTGCTTTCATAACGTGAAGTCACTCTGACTTCATGTCCAACTCTTTGGGATCCCATGGGCTGGAGACTGCCAGGCTCCTCCATCCATGGGATTTTCCAGGCAAGAATACTGGAATGGGTCGCCATTTCCTTCTCCAGGGGATCTTCCTGACCCAGGAATCGAACCTGGCTCTCCCACACTGCAGGCAGACTCTTTATCATCTAAGCCACCAGGGAAGCTAAGTCATTTCATAAGTCAGTCACATTTAGAGGATGTTTGTTACAGCAAGATAACCTTGTCCATCCTGACTAACAACTTATCAGTCATCATCTGGAATCCGACTCAGGTCACGTGCAGGACTGCAATAAACAGTACCTAATGGGCAGAGGGGAAAGCAAGAAGATGAATCTGAATTTCAGAATTTAGAACACGTTTCTAATAAACTGCCAGATGCCAGAGGGATAGGGAAGCCTGGCATGTGGCAGCCCACAGGGTCACAAAGAGTCAGGCATGACTTGGCAACTGAACAAGGATAACAACATAAGAAAAATCCAAACCCTACAGAAAGTTGACCCTACTGGATTCTAGCACTGGGGACACAGCGAAGAAATATACATGATCCTTTAGGGAGAAAAATCAAATTGCAAAGAAGGCAGACTGGCAAAATAATCAGTGGAAACATGCAAGGCAATAGAGAAAAAATATATCCAGGGGTTAAGAAGACAGAATTCACTTCCATGCAGTACTGGATCCATTCGCAACAGACTGGCTGTCACTGCCACATGTAACAGCTCTGAGCAAGCAGATAATCATCTCAGCCACGGGGCAGTTCCCTGAAAGGTTATGATGACAAGATTCTTCTTAATGCATCAGAATGACACCCTGGCCCACCCATCAGAAGGGCAGGCTTTCAAATTATGTTTCCAGTATTAGGACAGGAGTTGGGGTAGGGGTCGTCTGCTTCCAGTCTGACAACGCTGGCTACCAAAGGCATGACCATAGTCATTTCAATTGGTATCATTTATAGAGAAAGGACTCGCATCTGTGTTCACCTGGATCTCCTAGCTACAGCTCTGAAGAAGTGAAGACATGGCTTCCGGGGGGATTGGAGGAGGATTGGCTTGCTGGTAACCTGCTGGGGGCTCTTGAGCCAGGACCTCTGGTTCAGATCTTGGTGTCATCTCTGAATGGCTGTGTGAAGTTCGTCTGGTTAAATTATATTTACCTGCTGTGGTTTGCTCATGCAAAAGATGGAGATTCTAACTAACTCATGGAGAGGGGTGCTATGAGGATTTAATAAGTAAATGCATGGAAGACAGGCAATTTACACAATAATATATGTAGGAAGTGCTTAATATATGTTAGCTGCTAATGTTGTTATTATTATATTTATCATCATCACCATTTCCAAAAATCATTCAGCTGGTAAATAGCAGAGATAGGGTTTAGACCACCCTGTCTCCTGGCAGACTTTGGGAGATCAGGGAAGAAGCGTAGGTTGTAACCTACGTTTGGTTGGCTGCTAAGCAACTGAGTGTGCCTGCCTGCTGCATGCCTACTAAGTCACTTTGTCATACCCAACTCTTTGCAAATCCATGGACCATAGCCCACCAGACTCCTCTGTCCATGGGATTCTCCAGGCAAGAATACTGGAATGGGTTATCATGCCCTTCTCCAGGGGATCTTTCCCAACTCAGGAATTGAACACAAATAAAACCTACATGCTCTGGCCTCTTGACCACCAGGTGGAACCAACTGAGCCAATTGCCTATGGGTTACTGACTTTTCCCCACTCCAGGGCATCATCATAATCTTCATATCTATGGCTGCTCAGGAGCGAGGCTTCCATCATATCCTGACCAGCCTCTTCATTTCCCCAAACTCACCAGCCCTAATTAGCTCAAGGAGAGTCATCTGGGTTAGTTGAATATCAAGCTCATCAAGACACACTCTCTCACTCTGATTGTAGGCTCTACAAGGCAGTCATAATGGTTCAATTTCCCTTCAAGAACTTCATTGATTATAGGAGGTAACTGACAAAATAACAGGGAAAGAAGGTTGTTTGGGGTGTTCTTTTCTTTTTCTCTCTCTCTCTTTAAGTGATTGCAAGGAAATGAAAGGAAAACTACCTGTAGTTTGTCATACATACCATCACCTTCCTTCCATACTATCTGTTCCAAGTTAATATACTGCCACTGGAAGCTCAGAAGCCCCACAGATTGGTGAGAGATCAGTGAGAGTTTCTGAAGAGCAAGCTGTAAATGTCGGAAAATCTGTGCATATCATTCCAATTTGTAATTTGCTGAAGAATCAAAAGTTTACTGAGAAAAGTTGGAAACTTTCCCCATTAACTTACCTGACACCATTTTCCTATTGACGTCAAAAAAACAGCTCCATTGATCAGTTCCTAGTGATTGGACTTGGGGATTTGTACTCAGTGTGAATCATTGATTGGAATGGCAATTTATATTGACTTAAAAAGGCTTTGGGCCCTGATTGGGAGCCCACCAAATGAGAAAGTACCCACTTTCATTCATCTAAAAATCAATGCTCAGTCACCATTCTCCAAAAAGTCCCACCTAATCACTTGATGAAAAGTTCCAAACTTTCCAAGAAGCTTTTCAACACCACGGCAAGAATAATACGAGGCAAAGTTGGTGTTTCCTACTATTACCGTAACTCCTTGGCCTGGGATGTTCTTTTACGGTGTCCCCTGAAAAACTCCTCTCTTTCATAGCCCAGTTTTCAGCATTGATGATGAAACTTAATCTTTCTGAAAATAGAAGCTAGAGCAACCTGGTGTTTCTAGTCATGCCAAATTATGGGCTCCACTGAATGGCTTTCATTCCATTCATTTATTCAATAATTCTTTCTTTTCTTATCTACTATATGCCAAGCAGTGTTCTAGGAATTGGAGCTACATTGGTGAACACAACAGCTAAGAAGTAAGAGTTTACGTACATACAGCCTAGAAGGGGAGACAGACAATGAAGAAGTAATCAAACAAATTATGCTGCTGCTGCCACTAAGTCGCTTTAGTCGTGTCCGACTCTGTGTGACCCCGTAGATGGCAGCCCACCAGGCTCCCCCATCCCTGGGATTCTCCAGGCAAGAACACTGGAGTGGGTTGCCATTTCCTTCTCCAATGCATGAAAGTGAAAAGAGAAAGTGAAGTCACTCAGTCGTGTCCAACTCTTAGCGACCCCATGGACTGCAGGCTACCAGGCTCCTCCGTCCATGGGATTTTCCAGGCAAGAGTACTGGAGTGGGGTGCCAGTGCCTTCTCCAAAACAAATTATGAAGATTATTCAAATGGTAATAATGCAATAAAATAATAAAAGAGCACAATGGGACAGAGATGTGCACAGCATTATCTTAGGCTGGGTCATAGGGAAGCGGAAATTCTACTGACCTCAGCAATCCCACATTTACCCAATCCTCCTTTTACCACTGCTCCCTCTTTATTATCCCATAGCTTGGTTTTGAGATCAATAAAGACATCTGTGCATCCATTTTTTGAAAAAGAAATTGTATCTGAGGCAAGCAGATCAGGCCACAAAGAAAGGAATTATAAGCTACTCTTGGCTTGAGATTCCATCAAGCCATCTTAAGCTATCTTCCTTTTCTGCATGAACACATTTGAATCAACTGTGTGTATGTACAGAAATTTCAGAAAAATATCAATCTCTGTTTCATCGACTACACTAAAGCCTTTGACTGTGTAGATCATAACAAACTGTGAGAAGCTCTTAGAGAGTCGGGAATACCCGACCATCTTACCTGTCTCCCGAGAAACCTGTATCCGGGTCAAGAAGCAACAGTTAGAATCCTGTATGGAACAATTTATTGGTTCAAGATCAAGAAAAGAGAATGACAGGGCTGTCTGCTGTCACCCTGTTTGTTTAACTGATATGCCGAGCACATCATGAGAAATGCCAGGCTGGATGAGTTATAAGCCAGAATCAAGATAGGCGGGAGAAACATCAACAACCTCAGATATGTGGATGATATCACTCTAATGGCAGAAAGCAAAGAGGAACTAAAGAGCTTCTTGATGAGGGTGAAGGAGAGTAAAAGAGTTGGCTTAAGACTAAAATTTTAAAAAAACTAAGATCATGGCATAAAGTCCCTTTACTGCATGGCAAATAGAAGGGGAAAGGAGAAGTGGTGACAGATTTCCTCTTCTTGGGCTCCAAAATCACTGTGGACGGTGACTGCAGCCATGAAATTGAAGATGATTGCTTCTTGGTAGGAAAGCTATGACAAACCTAGACAGTGTGTTTCAAAGCCAATACATTATTCTGATGACAAAAGTCCATATACACAAGGCTATGGTCTTTCCAGTAGTCATGTACCTATGTGAGAGTTGGACCACAAAGAAGGCGGAACACCAAAGAATTGATGCCTTCGAACTGTGGTGCTGGAAAAGACTCTTGAAAGCCCCTTGGAGAGCAAGGAGATTAAACCAGATCTCAAGGGAGATCAACCCTGAATATTCACTGGAAGGACTGATGTTGAAGCTGAAGCTCCAGTATTTTGGTCATTTGATGTGAACAGAGGATTCATTGGAAAAGTCCCTGATGTTGGGAAAGATTGAGAGCAGAAGAGGGTGTCAGAGGATGAGATGGTTGGACCGCATCACAAATGCAATGAAGGTGAACTTGGGCAAACTCCAGGAAATGGAGAGGGACAGGGAGGCCTGGCGTGCTGCAGTCCATGGGGCCGCAAAGAGTCGGACATTACTGGACAACTGAACAGCATCAACAACACGTACAGGCTCAGTCATATCCAACCCTGTGACCACCTGAGCTGTAGCCCACCAGGCTCCTTTGTCCATGGGATTTCCCAGACAAGAATACTGGAGTGGGTTGCCATTTCCTTCCCCACGGGATCTTCCCGACCCAGGGACTGAACTCGCAACTCTTATGTCTCCTGCATTGGCAAGTGGGTTCTTTGTGACTAGTGCCACCTGGGAAGCCAAGGATGACAGCTTGATAATGATGAGTAATTATTTCAGGAGGAAGTTGCAACAGTCATGAGAGGAAGGTGATAAAACCCAGGGGGAAGACTAGCAATGATCCATCTACACTATGGTATTATGGAAGCTTTGAGGCCTTGGACCTGGTTCTCAACGATGGATTTGAAGATTTGGTGAGGAGAGAAAAGGCATTCTGGGGACAGGGACAGCTCATGCAGATACTGAGAGCTAGGAAAGCGTGAAACTGGAGAGACGTCTAGTGAAGCAGGAAGGAAGAGGGGAACATCAAGCTGTAAAGAACCACTGAGGTCACATTGTAGAGGGCCCCCAAGGCCAGGTAAAGAGCTCACGCTGCCCTGACAAAGAGAGCTGGCTCCAAGCAAGTAAGAGAAATTCAGGGTCAACTTTGTGCAAATTTTCCACAAGCCTCAGTGTCTTTGCTTCTAAACAGGGAGTAAGTCCAGATCTTCTCTCATAGGCTGGAGTAGAGGATTTAGTGAAATGATGCAAGTAAAGACCTAACACAGTGCGTGGCATCCCCCAAGCACCCATTCCTGAGACATGTGCTGGGACCCGGATGAAGCTGACCTGGGAGGATATGAGTCTGGAGCCGCTGGGTAACATCTCTCCCACACAAGCCTGGCAGAGGACAATGGTGACACATGGCAGCCCAGTGCTTGGGGGAGGAAAGACATTCCAGCTGCCATCACTTGAGTACCTGGTTCCACTGTACCTGAAGCTGTAGAATGAGAGTCTTCAGTTTTAAGAGACATTGTGTTGTGCTCATTTGCCCAGCTGTGTCTGACTCTTTGTGACCCCATGGACTGTAGCCTGCCAGGCACCTCTGTCCACGGGATTCTCCAGGCAAGAATACTGGAGTGAATTGCCATCCCTTCCTCCTGGGGATCTTCCTAATCCGGGGATTGAACCCAGGTCTTCCGCATTGCAGGCACATTCTTTACCATCTGAGCCACCAGGGAAGCCCAAGAATACTGGAGTGGGTAGCCATTCCCTTCTCCAGGGGATCTTCCCAACCCAGGAATCGAACTGGGGTTTCCTGTATTGCAGGCAGTTTCTTTACCAACTGAGCTACCAGGGAAGCCCGTAAGAGCCACTAACCTCCATCTTTTGCATACACCAATATAAAATGATTTTCAGCTGCTTGTTACTGAAGATCTTAAATAACAGAAATGTAGTCACTTTTCTCATGTGGGATCTTGAGGTCAGCTTCCTCACAAATGCAACTATCCTCATGAACTGATGTGAAAGTGATCAAAGAGAAACTGAACTCTGGGTAGAAGCTTTGGAGGCAGGGCTGCAGCATGACTTTCGTGGTCCTTGTGGTACTTATGGATTTGTGTGCTTCTTCTTCTATAAAATTGTTAAAAAGTATATTTTGTATAATTTTGGCATAAATTTATATTTTGCATTTTTAAAATAATTTTATACTTTATAGCCAGTATAAGATTCCTATAATACAAAATGAATTATTACATTTGTTTTTAATATGTTTACATTTTCCTTCTGATTATCCAGGAAATGAAAATTAAAATATTCTTGTGGGCCCCTAAACACATTGTGGGCTCCCCTGGTGGCTCAAATGGTAAAGAATCTGCCTGCAATGCAGGAGACCCAGGTTTAATCCTTAGGTTGGGAAGATCCCCTGGAGAAGGGAATGGCAACCCACTCCAGTATTCTTGCCTGGAGAATCTCCATGGAGAAAGAAGCCTGAAGGGCTTCTAGGGTGGCAAAGAGTCAGACATGACCAAGCAACTAACACTTTCAAACATACTGTGGACCCCAGGCATGTACTCAGGCACTGTGCCCAAGGTGTTTCACAGGGATGTCAGCCCTGTTAGAAGCTTCCACTTGGCTCATCTTGAAGACTGAATTAGTGGAAGACAGCAATTTTCATCATCTTTCACTGCTATAGCCCACTTGTATGATCAGGTCTCACTCCTGAGTACATGGATCTTAGTTTTTATACCCAAGATCACCTTTCAACATTGATTCTACAACCCACTGAAGGCCTGGGGTTCATATCCAATTCTGCTGCTACCAAGCAATATAATCCTTGGCCCTGCCAAGAACCCCACCCTTTCAGAACCTCATCATTTATAAAAATGAAGGGATCTCCAACATCTCTTCCCAGAAGCCATCAATATCATCACTGTTTCTCATTTCCACTTTCATCTCCTACAATTCCCTCAGGCCAGTGTGTATTCAGCCCCTTGCACACCCACACTCAATGAATACATTTGTCTATTCCCTTCTTAAAAATGTACAAATGATTGGAGAATGCATGAAAAAACAAGAAAAGAAGAAAAATGTCTGTGACTTGAGCAAGAAAGAGTTCCATGAATCCTTGGAACCTTCTAATAACAGAAAGGTTGTGTAAGCAAGGTTAGACAAAAAATATGTCTAACCTTCCTTACACAGCTTCCACCTTGCTTATCATATGTGGATTGTAATTCCCCTGGGCAAGCAAGCGATCTGCAATTTCTAAAGTGCCTTCTAAATTATCAGTAATCAAGAAATGCCAAGTAATCATGATCTTCCCGTGCTTATTGAGGGTCATTCTGAAGTTGGGCGTCAGAGCCTCCTGTCTTAAAGAGCCACAACTCCTTGGTTAAATGCTTAAATTGATGTGTGAGGTTACCACGGATGCCCGCCCCCTGTACATTACCATTATTATTATTTTGTGTTTCCCTAATACTTTCATTGAAAGATAATCATGTTATGAATATTAACTTTTATAGGCTGCATTTGTAACTGCTTATGTGTAAAGAAGCAGCACTTTCTGAAATCAAAATGACACTAATAATTTAGTCAATTTACTTTTTTCCATCTCCGTGTTTACAGTCATGTTATTTGGTTACTGCACGCTCTGAATTTTGATATAGTCATCCTGGTAATAAACCGGGTTTTGTTCTTTGTATCTAAAGACATATTTTTCTCATAGAACAGGGTTGTTTTAAATTCATTCATTCAATAATTATTTTTGAGTGCCTACTAGGTGCCCAATTCTGTTTGGTACATGGGACAGACTCTGTTTTAACAGAAAAAGAGGAGGGAAATAAGCTTAGATACCACCCCTTAGAGATGAGGCACCATCTCTATAGGGATCAACGCAGGGCATTCTCAGTGCTCCACGTGGGAACACCTGATCAATTCTGGAGCTCAGGGAGTATTTTCTAAATTTGAAAGCTTGAGAAAAGTGGAACTAGAGAAATAGTATTTTATCAAGACATTTTTTTGAGATACACAGAACATTCACACCCAGGAGGGTAGCCATTATCATTGAAAAAAAAAAATAACAGAAAATAACAAATGTTGGCAAGGATGTAAAGAAATTTGAACTCTCTTACTTCTGGTGGGAATGCAAAATGGCATATCCTTAAAAAAAATTAAATATAGAATTAGCATACGATCCAGCAATTCTACTCCTTGGTAGTACCAAAAAGCAGAGATTCAAACAGATTATTTGTACTTCTGTGTCCATAACAAGCATGATCACAACAGTCAAAAGAGGGAAGCAGCCCACGTGGCCACTAACAGATGAGTCAACTGTAGAGCATACATACAATGAAATAGTTCAGTTCAGTTCAGTTCAGTCGCTCAGGTCCGACTCTTTGCGACCCCATGAACGGCAGCACGCCAGGCCTCCCTGTCCATCACCAACTCCCGAAGTCCACCCAAACCCATGTACGTCGAGTCGGTGATGCCATCCAGCCATCTCATCCTCTGTCATCCCCTTCTCCTCCTGCCCTCAATCTTTCCCAGCATCAGAGTCTTTTCAAATGAGTCAGCTCTTCGCATCAGGTGGCCAAAGTATTGGAGTTTCAGCTTCAGCACCAGTCCTTCCAATGAATACCCAGGACTAGTACTCAGCTTTAAAAAGGAAGGAGATTATGACACATGCTACCATGTGGATGAACCCTAAAGACATTATATAAAGTGCAATAACCCAGCCACAAAAAGGACCTTCATTTTTTTAAATTAATTTATTTATTTTAATTGGAGGCTAATTACTTTACAATATTGTAGTGGTTTTTGCCATACATTGACATGAATCAGCCACAGGTATACACATGTACCCCATCCTGAACACCCCTCCCACTTCCTTCCCAATCCCACCCCTCAGGGTCATCCCAGTGCACTGGCCCTGAGCACCCTGTCTCATGCACTGAACTTGGACTGGCGATCTATCTCACATATGGCAATATACATGTTTCAATGCTATTCTCTCAAATCATCCCACTCTCGCCTTCTCCCACAGAGTCCAAAAGTCTGTTCTTTACATTGGTGTCTCTTTTACTGAAAAAGGACCCTCATTTTATGATGCTAATTTTATAGTGCACTTAGCTACAGTAGTCAAATTCATAAAAAATAAAAAGTAGAATGGTTGCCAGGGGCCAGGAGAGGGATTTGACATTTCCACTTTGGGAAGATGAAAAAGTTTGAGATGGGTGATGCTGGTGGTTGCACAATAGTGTGAATGTACTTAATGCCACTGAACTGTACACTTGAAAGAGTAAATTTACCTTATATGCATATTGTCATAATTTTTAAAAATAGATGGAGAGAGCCCCACCACCCTGTCTCTATTTCTGCATGACATTAGGCTAGGAATCCAAGGGAAGTCCAACTTCTGCCCAATTTCTAAAATTTCATCTTCCCAGGAGTTGCCACTATTTGTATGTCGGCTTTATTTGTAAATACAATTAAAAAAAACAACCACAAAACACCATCATCCAAGGAGTAAATGTTCCCGGGCTCCAAAACAGAGTGCTGTCATTCCCATTAGCAGTAATGAGAGTCCCATGGCTAAACCTCCGTGCATCATGCCCAAAATTTACCCCCTAGAGTTTTCAGATGGAAAAAAAAAAGATTATCTTATGTACTAACAGAAAATAGAAAATAAAGCCAGAAATGGGATTCTGACCACAGAGACGTCATGGGGCAATTAGCAGGCAATCTGGTGAGGACTGCTTCAGAAAGAATCTGAAAGAGGGCATTTGGCAGAAAGACTATGCCCAGTCCTGGTCTCCAGAGCTCTTAAATGTTTCAGAACAGTCAAGGTGGCTTGTGGCCGAAGGTCAGGAGTCTAAGTTGTGACTCTGACATTAAAATGTATTTTTTTAACATAAATACCCCCTTGTGATGCAGAGAGACATACTTCCTGTGCTATACAAAAGTTCCAAAATTTTTGTTTCAAGTGATTTCAATTGAGGTTTTTAAGAGTCCTAGTGCATTTTTATAATTAAAAGACTTCCAAGTTTTAATTCTCTCTTCACTTTGCATCTCCCCTAGAGTCTTTGTCATGTTCTAAGTTGTTAGGAAATATAGTCAAATTAGCACAAGTAAAAAGGGTTTTCTTGAAAGACACTCTGTGTGTGTGTGCATGTGTGTACGTATTATGTCTATTTCTCTCTCTTCTCCACAATTCTTCCTGGGCTCCCATTCCTACTCTTCTCAACAGCAGTTCACAAAAAGCAGTCTATGGTCACTATGCTGTCTAAGTGTTTATGTGGTCAAAAAGTCCCCCCATGGTAATTCTAAGACATCATTCACCTCTTTACACTCTGTTGGCATGCTGTACTGATGGTGCATAAGCTATGCAGGATAAAGTTACGGATGCCTGGCACAAATCAAGGCAGTGGCACCAAATTCTTTTAGCAGGCAATGCATTCTTCACGACTACACACTGGAAGTTAAGGAAAAAATGTCAGTTTCCCTTAAGAATATCTTTAATGAAATGGTAAAATGATTTTATAGTAAAAATGACTCATTTTATTGTCTTGAATATTATGAAACTTCTTTTTATATTCTTTGTAAAATACAGGCAGTACACACAGGTCACTTCTGTTGCAGCCCAAAGTATGGTGTTTGTCCTAAGGAAAACATTTGTGTGATTGCTTGAGTCGCCAGCTAAACTAGCTATTTTTTCATGCAACACTTTTACTTAGGAGAACAGGAAAATTGGGGTTATTAAGATTTGAGTATTTAGCAAACATTTTTTTCTCAAAAATGATTAAAAAGAGCCTGTCATTTCAAAGAAAATATGAGCATTCAAACCAAAATATTTGAACTTTAGAAAATTTCTATCTGCCACCATGAGCTTGACATCTCCTCCATACTTATAAAGTTTTCTGATGAGATCACTGGTAATATTATTTAGTGTGATTTTTAAAGCATTTTGTTACTAACGTGTCAACATTTAGAAGATAATACAGTGAACCAATATTTTCCAAAAAATCAACATATAATATTACAAAATCACACATAGGTCTACCAGCAATTCCATTTCAAGGCTCAAGAAATACAGTTTTAATGTATGATTTAATGTATGATTTTAATGTAATAAAATACAAAAAGCTCATTGATACGGTTTCAGATTTTATATTGTAACTAACCTTTAAGAAGCTACTTCTTGCTGAAGTTTTTTGTGGTATCAAAAAAGAATACCCCACATTATTTGAAAAAACGATTATATTACTTCATTTTCTAACACATATATGTGAGACACTAGAGTTTTTCCATATACTTCAAACAAACCAACATATTTCAGTGGGCTTCCCTGGTGGCTCAGAGGGTAAAGCGCCTGCCTGCAATGCGGGAGACCTGCAATGTTTGATCCCTAGGTCGGGAAGTTCCCCTGGAGAAGGAAATGGCAACCCACTCCAGTATTCTTGCCTGGAGAATCCCATGGATGGAAGAGCCTGGTGGGCTACAGTCCATGGGGTCGCACAGAGTCGGACAGGACTGAGCAACCTCACATCACTTCACTTCAATGAAGAATGCACATATTCTGAAATTTACTCATTTGGCTCAATATTCATTCTGAAATCTATTCATTTTAGAGCATATAACTAGCTAGCCTACTTTCACTGCACCATAATATTCCATTGTAATAAACCTCAATATGAAATTGAGTATTTAGGTTGTTTCTGATTTTTTTTTTACTATACAAAATGCTTCTGTGAACATTCGCTGTATCTGTCTTGGTAGGCATATTTTCCTCTGATTTTCTTTCTAGAACTAGATTTGCTCATTTCTAGTAGTAAGAGACCCTTTACCTCTACTAATACTGCTAAGTCGCTTCAGTCGAGTCCGACTCTGCAACCCCATAGATGGCAGCCCACCAGGCTCCTGTCCCTGGGATTCTCCAGGCAAGAACACTGGAGTGGGTTGCCATTTCCTTCTCCAATGTATGAAAGTGAAAAGTGAAAGTGAAGGCACTCAGTCGTGTCCAACTCTGTGCGACCCCACAGACGGCAGCCCACCAGGCTCCCCCATCCACAGGGGGATTTTCCCCCTGTCCATCACAGGATTTTCCAGGCAAGAGTACTGGAGTGGGGTGCCATTGCCTTCTCCATCTACTAATACTAGTAAGAGCTAATTCTTATTGAACACTTAATTGTCAAGTCCTTTTCTAACAGCATTACATATATTAATTCATGTAATTATTCAAAGACATTAGTTTCATTTCACACAGGAGAAGAGTGAGACAGAGAGATTCAATAGCTTATTCAAGTTCATTCAGTTAAAAGGAGGTAGAACCAAGAGTGAGTTCTCTCAGCTAGGCTCTGGAACCCATTTCTAACCACACTCCTCAAAAGCTGGCAGTGAAGAGATGAAGGAACTAAACATTACCACTAGAACACAATACTAATAAATGCTGCAGGCCAGACCTACAGATAAAAGCCAAAGTGAACGGGCAAAGCTTTGAGGAAAAACAGATTATTTTCATAGTCTCCAAGTATCTCCCTCATAAATTTCCTAATCACTGTGGTGGTGTTAACAAATAACTACAAATCTTTCATATCCCTCCCTCTAAGAGGCAGAGCTTAATATACCTCTCCTGAAGGTGGACTAGGCTTGGTGAATTGATTGCAATGAACAGAGCATGGAAAAATGAAAAGAGTAACTCTGTAGCAGAGAAACCTGGAAAACACCACATTTGTGGAGGGATCAAGGTTAACATCCCCAGTAATAAGTCCTGTGGCCCCATCACGATGAAACAAGGACACATCACCCCTGTGGTGCCTTCTCCAGCGTCCAAACCAATGAGGACCTACTGTTTAGCACAGGGACCTCTGCTCCATATCCTGCAATAACCTGAATGGGGAAAGGATTCAAAAAGGATATATATTTAACTGAATCATTTTGCTCAACACCTGACACTATGCAACATTGGAAATCACCTATACTATAACATCAGATCAGATCAGTCACTCAGTCGTGTCCCGACTCTTTGCAACCCCATGAATCTCAGCACGCCAGGCCTCCCTGTCCATCACCAACTCCCAGAGTTCACTCAGACTCACGTCCATCGAGTCAGTGATGCCATCCAGCCATCTCATCCTCTGTCGTCCCCTTCTCCTCTTGCCCCCAATCCCTCCCAGCATCAGAGTCTTTTCCAATGAGTCAACTCTTCTCATGAGGTGGCCAAAGTACTGGAGTTTCAGCTTTAGCATCATTCCTTCCAAAGAAATCCCAGGGCCGATCTCCTTCAGAATGGACTGGTTGGATCTCCTTGCAGTCCAAGGGACTCTCAAGAGTCTTCTCCAACACCACAGTTCAAAAGCATCAATTCTTCAGCGCTCAGCCTTCTTCACAGTCCAACTCTCACATCCATACATGATCACAGGAAAAACCAGAGCCTTGACTAGACGAACCTTTGTTGGCAAAGTAATGTCTCTGCTTTTCAATATACTATCTAGGTTGGTCATAACTTTCCTTCCTAGGAGTAGCGTCCTTTAATTTCATGGCAGCAGTCACCATCTGCAGTGATTTTGGAGCCCAGAAAAATAAAGTCTGACACTGTTTCCACTGTTTCCCCATCTATTTCCCATGAAGTGATGGGACCGGATGCCATGATCTTCGTTTTCTGAATGTTGAGCTTTAAGCCAACTTTTTCACTCTCCACTTTCACTTTCATCAAGAGGCTTTTTAGTTCCTCTTCACTTTCTGCCATAAGGGTGGTGTCATCTGCATATCTGAGGTGATTGATATTTCTCCCAGCAATCTTGATTCCAGTTTGTGTTTCTTCCAGTCCAGCGTTTCTCATGATGTACTCTGCATCTAAGTTAAATAAGCAGGGTGACAATATACAGCCTTGACGAACTCCTTTTCCTATTTGGAACCAGTCTGTTGTTCCATGTCCAGTTCTTTTTTTTTTTTTTTTTTTTTTTTAATTTTATTTTATTTTTAAACTTTACATAATTGTATTAGTTTTGCCAAATATCAAAATGAATCCGCCACAGGCATACATGTGTTCCCCATCCTGAACCCTCCTCCCTCCTCCCTCCCCACACCATCCCTCTGTGTCGTCCCAGTGCACCAGCCCCAAGCATCCAGTATCGCGCATCGAACCTGGACTGGCAACTCGTTTCTTACATGATATTCTACATGTTTCAACGTCACTCTCCCAAATCTTCCCACCCTCTCCCTCTCCCACAGAGTCCATAAGACTGTTCTATACATCAGTGTCTCTTTTGCTGTCTCGTACACCAGGTTATTGTTACCATCTTTCTAAATTCCATATATATGCGTTAGTATACTGTATTTATGTTTTTCCTCCTGGCTTACTTCACTCTGTATAATAGGCTCCAGTTTCATCCACCTCATTAGAACTGATTCAAATGTATTCTTTTTAATGGCTGAGTAATACTCCATTGTGTATATGTACCACAGCTTTCTTATCCATTCATCTGCTGATGGACATCTAGGTTGCTTTCATGTCCTGGCTATTATAAACACCATGTCCAGTTCTAACTGTTGCTTCCTGACCTGCATACATATTTCTCAAGAGGCAGATCAGGAGGTCTGGTATTCCCATCTCTTTCAGAATTTTCCACAGTTTATTGTGATCCACACAGTCAAAGGCTTTGGCATAGTCAATAAAGCAGAAATAGATGTTTTTCTGGAATTCTCTTGCTTTTTCTATGATCCAGCGGATGTTGGCAATTTGACCTCTGGTTCCTCTGCCTTTTCTAAAACCAGCTTGAACATCAGGAAGTTCACGGTTCACGTATTGCTAAAGCCTGGCTTGGAGAATTTTGAGCATTACTTTACTAGCGTGTGAGATGAGTGCACTTGTACTATAACATAAAATAACATAAAAATCAAAACATTTTGAAAACAAGGGCATATCACCTCTGTGGTGTCCCTCCCCAACATCCACACCTTCAGGTGACCTGTGAGAAAACACGGGACAAACTTAAATTGAGGCTTATTTTACAGAACACTTGACAACTCTGCAAAAGCTTCAAGGTCAAGAAAAGATCTTTAAAAAAAAAAGTCACTGATTAGAGGAAGCCAAGGAGACCCCGTACAGACTAATCTGAATCCTGAAACAGAAAAGGAGCAGAAAAACTGGGGAAATCCAAATCAAGTCTACAATTTCAGTTAATAGTATTGCAAGGAATGATGCTGAAGCTGAAACTCCAGTACTTTGGACACCTCGTGCGAAGAGTTGACTCATTTGAAAAGACTCTGATGCTGGGAGGGATTGGGGGCAGGAGAAGGGGACGACAGAGGATGAGATGGCTGGATGGCATTACCAACTCGATGGACATGAGTCTGAGTGAACTCCGGGAGTTGGTGATGGACAGGGAGGCCTGGCGTGCTGCGATTCATGGGGTCACAAAGAGTCAGACACGACTGAGCGACTGAACTGAACTGAACTGACTGCACCCAAGTTGGTTTCCTAGTTTTGACCAGTGTTCCGTGGTTACGTAAGCTGTGAGCATCAGAGGAAACTGGTTGAACGGTATAAGGGACACACGTATTCCCTTTACAAATTCTCTGTGAATCTGAAATTATTACCAGAGGCGAGGGTGGAGGGAGGAGGGACTGGAGGAAGGCGGTCAAAAAGGTACCGATTTCCAGCTGTAAGGTAAATACGTCCTAAGAATGTAATGTACCACATGAGAAATGTAACTAACCCTGCTCTGTGTTATGCACTAAAGTTGTTAAGAGAGTAAATCCCAAGTTTTCATCGCAAGGAAAATAATTTTGTCTATGTCTTTAACTTTGTGTCTATAGGCGATGATGGATATTCACTAAACTTACTGAGATAATCATTTCCTGATGTATGGAAGTCAAATCACTATAATGTACACCTCTAAACTTATACAGTGATGTATGTCAATTACATCTCAATAAAAACGGAAGGAAAACAAACAAAAAAGAGAAAGCTAAGGGGAAAAAAAATGGTAACACCCAGCAATGCGTTCCTTTTTCATTCAGAGGATGAATGAAACCACTCCCGGTGGTTTTACACCAGAGCTCCTCCAGAAGGGTCCCGCGTGATCTGCCCTGACCTGCCTCCCTCCACAGCCCAGGGGGCTTCCCAGGTGAGACAGTGGTGAAGAATCCTCCTGCCAATGCAGGAGACGGAAGAGATGCAGGTTCAATCCCTGGGCTGGGAGGATCTCCTGTAGAAGGCAATGGCAACCTGCTCCAGTATTCTTGCCTGAAAAAGAAATCCCATGGACAGAGGAGCCTTGCAGGCTACAGTCCATGGGGTCGCAAACAGTCAGACCCGACTGAGCAAGTGTGAGGATCCACAGCACAGCTCCCTCGGATGCCCTCCGCCCACCTCACTGTTCTGGAACCTGCTTCTGTCTTAGGTTCTTTGCACCTGAAGTTGGCTCCGCCCAGGATGCTCCTCCACAAGGTATCACCATGGCCACAAATTTCAGTTTTTCCGAGTCTTTGCTCAAAGGCAACTTCCTCAGTGTGGCCCCACCGACCATTTGGATTGCAGCTGATTCCTCCTCCAGCCAGTCCAGTGTTCCCTCGTTCTGCTAGCTTTCCCTGTCAGGCATCAGCTCCCCTCTCCCTGTGTCATCTCCTTAATGAGTGCGGCTACTGTCAATTGTCTGCGTCCGCACCAGAATGTCAGTCCCATGAGGGCTGCGATTTCAGTTTTCTCCACTCTTGCATCCACTGTGCCAGGAACATGGGACAGCTAACTTTGTTAATAAGCTTACCTATATCATTCCTAGGCTTCCCAGGCAGCACAGTGGCAAAGAATCTGCCTGCCAATGCAGGATACACAAGAGACTCAGGTTTGATCCCTGGGTCAGGAAGATCCCCTGGAGTAGGAAATGGTAACTCCAGTATTCTTGCCAGGAAAATTCCTTGAACAGAGGAGACTGGTTGGCTACTGTTCATGGGGTCGCAAAGAGTGGGACATGACTGAGTGACTATCCAGATATCATTCCCAGTATGTAACTTATTTACTGTCAGCATGCCTGTGCCTAGGAGTTCACCAAGTGATAGAGAGGGCAAAGACCTTTCCTGCAGAGAGAACATGAGCAAAGGGTCCTGAAGAGTTCCCCAGGGCTGGAGGGAAGAGATGGGCAGGAGCCCCAACACATCAGCACAGGGATGGCAATGAATACCAGGGTGTCATGTGCCTAGAAAGGCAGAAATGGAAAAGGAAACTTGCTTCGAAGGCAATGTGTAAGCCAAGCTGAAAGTTAGAAAAGATTTAGGGAAGCTCCTTGCTAAGCACCTTCAAAATTCCCAGAGGGTTTTTCTTATGTGGTAGGTATTACAATGAAAAAAGACCCAGACATGACAAGAGACACATGGGTAAAGACAGCTATTAAAGCAAGAATGATTGATTTCATAACATTCCAAGGTAGCACTCTTTAACTCCAGATACAGCCACCTCTCAATGGCGGCCTCCCTCATTTGCATATGTAATTGACAGCTTGTTAACAGCTCATTAAGATCACTGAAAACCATGTGACAACTACAAACGGGTGTGCTTAAATGGGGACAGAATCTGTGAATTGCAAGATGCTGAGAACTCAATCAGATCCCAGATTACAGGTCAGAAAACAAGTTGATCCACTCTGACTATGAAAAAATAGGAACATCCACCAACTTTCTTTTTTTAGAACTTTATTCAACAGCCCTGTTGTCCACAGGGTAATAAAGAAAAGCCCCAGTCGTGGTGATTTTCAGGGCTCAGCTGTACCAGATGCAATGATGTGAGTACCAGTTTAATATAAACACCTAACAGCAGATCATTTCCGTTTCTAAAAACACCCGTTAAACTGCTTATGCAGTTTTAAAATTTGTTCTTAAAATTCACCTTTTTCATAAACACAAGTCATTTAGACACTGCAATCTAATATTCTGCAAGTGAGAAAAATGTAAAGTGTAATTTGATTTTAGCCTATAAAAAGGAGATAAGTTTCCTGATTTGCACACAGTTGCCATCGGTAAATTTGGAAGCTGTATTTTTTTTTTTAAGAACATTTGAATATAAATAGTGCAAATAATTGTTACATCAGCAAATCTCTTCTGAGCTTCAGACCCTGTACAAAAACCTTTTGCAAACTGTTTCCCTGGATGGAACAAGTTTAAAGGCCAGCTGTGTACAAGTTCATTTGGTACCTGTAAGCCCAGCTCATCTATGTAAGTAAGCTATAGTATGTAAGCTAAGCTCATCTATGACCAAGGGTATACCTTCCACAACCGTAAAGCCTCCTTTTCTTCTTTCTCAGTTCCGTTCAGTTCAGTCGCTCAGTCGTGTCCGACTCTTTGCGACCCCATGAATCGCAGCACGCCAGGCCTCCCTGTCCATCACCAACTCCCGGAGTTCACTCAGACTCACGTCCATCGAGTCAGTGATGCCATCCAGCCATCTCATCCTCTGTTGTCCCCTTCTCCTCCTGCCCCCAATCCCTCCCAGCATCAGAGTGTTTTCCAATGAGTCAACTCTTCGCATGAGGTGGCCAAAGTACTGGAGTTTCTTCTTTCTACCTCCATCTAAAAGTTGCAAATGGATGGTGACTATGGACTGAGGGTTCCAGCAAATACTGTCCCATGCTCAGCCTTGGGATTCTGAAACCATCCACAGGGTTGCAGGTCAACCTGGTCCACCATGCTTCCCAGTTCTCACCAATTTGACCAAACCCACTCTACACCAGCTCTTGCCAACCCACCCCGGTGCCTTTAGGTCAAGTGGACTTCCTTACCTGGTCTGCTCCCCTACGCTCTGTCCTTGTGGGGTGGCCAGTTCCTCCTCATCTGATCAGGTTCAGTCCCAGGGGCTCTGTTAAGTCAATGGGGACAAGTAGAAAAAGCACAGAAGCAGTATTTAAGGAGACTCAAGGTCAGCCACCCAGGGACTGGGCTTCACTGCTTACCAGCAAAGTGTTCCACCCTGCGGTAGATATTTAACCTCAGATGATCTCAGTTTCTTCCCCTATACAATAGGAATGATGCTTAGAAATCTTGGCCATGTCAGTTAATGGAGCTAAAGCCACGGTACAGGATAATATTTTGACAAGAACAAAAATTGATGCTGATCACTGATGTTGGCATTAAGTCCATGCTAGACCTATCAATCTGTTAGACTGACCACTTGACCTAAGAAATCCAGAGGCTGAACAAAGACATCTGTCGTGACCTAACAAGAAGAGATGAACTCTGCTCATCCCCAAAGTCTGAAAGGAGGATGAAAGAGATTATGGTGGTGGTAGAGGCTGAAACCAGAAGTCCATGATATGGGGTGGGCTTGAAGAGACGATTCATTGAGACTTTCTGCATCACAGATTTCAGGGAAGCAGAAACCATGACTAAGCAGAGGCCATGAGTTGGAAAGAAGCCACAACGGGGAGGGAACAGAGGTTGGTGGGCATAGCAGGAAGTGGATAAACAGGTTGCCAGCAGCAGAGACCTCTCTTTCCCCACGGGGGCCTGCTGTCTGTCTGGTCTAGTCAGGGTTTGGCAAAACTTCTAAAAAGATCCAGAGAGTAAACACCTGGGGCGCTGCAGCCCACATAATCTCTGTTGCAACTCTTCAGCTCCGTCACTGTAGACAGTACAGCCATTCTTAAAAGCATGGCTGTCTTCCAGCACACCTATTTACAAAACCAGGTGAGGGGGCATAGTTTGCTGACCCCTGCTTTAATCTACTCCATGGCACAATGATTCGGTCCTTCTGTGCTCTCTCCAGGCCACCACAGGACATCTATTGATTGGTTCATGATCACCTAAAGGCCTAGTTCCAGCACTTTCTTTACCCTCCACCAGGAAAAATTCTATAGATCTTCAGGAGGTAAGTGCTTAATACAGAAATTGACAGTAAATTTTTGTTTGGAGATTATTAAGAACATCTAAATTTGCATGCACACCACTCACACAAAAACACGCACATACCCTAAAATATCTTTGGACATCACTCTGTCAGTGTTCAACATTTTTTTCCCCCGTATTTCTCAACTAGCCCAGTTATAAGCAATATCTGAAGGCAGTAGCACAATTTGCAAAGTAATAAGAGCAAGGACAAAAAGCAAAATATATTTTTTTATTACCAGCCTAGGTAGCCAAGGAATTGCTATTTTAATAATATTTAATGATCTTTCCAGGTAATTCTTAAATATATGAAAGCTTGCGAATCACTTGGCTGCACACTGATAACCCTGGGGAATTTTCAAAAAGCACTAATGACCCTGATGCTGGGAAAGACTGAAGGCAGGAGAAGAAGGGACAACAGAGGATGAGATGGTTGGATGGCACCCCTGACTCAATGGACATGAGTTTGAGCAAGCTCCAGGAGATGGCGAAGGACAGGGAAGCCTGGCATGCTGCAGTCCATGGAGTCAAAGAGAGTCAGACACGGTTGAGCAACTGAACAATAACAATGTCTGGGTTAGGGTTACCAGGGTTAGCGAGAAAAACAGGATGCCTGGTTACATTTGATTTACAGATAAGCAGCATATAATTTTTTCATAAGCAAAATTTTAGTAAGTGTGAGCAAGCATTGTATTCTCTCTGGCACCCTTAATCTGAGTCTGCCCTCAAGGATTGGAGAAGGAAATGGCAACCCACTCCAGTACTCTTGCCTGGAGAATCCCATGGACAGAGTAACCTGGCAGGCTACAGCCTGTGGGGTCACCAGAGTCAGACATGATTTAGCGACTAAACTGCTACTGCTAAAATTCGCATTGGAGAAGAAAATGGCAACCCTCTCCAGTATTCTTGCCTGGAGAATTTCATGGACAGAGGAGCCTGGCAGGCTGCAGTCCATGAGGTCACAGAGAGTCGGACATGACTGACTGACTAACACCCACACACACACACACCCTCAAGGATTTCCATTTCTTTGGTCTGAATGCAGCCTAGTTTAAAGCTGATGTGTAGCCGAAGCTGAGAAGTGGTGGCCTGAGAAGCAGGCCTCTTTCCTTCTCCAAGTCTTTCATTGGTAACTGTTTCACCTGGATTCTCGCTCTGAGATTACTGAAGAAGCAAGCAGTGGAGAAGGTCAATCTTTGCTCAACCCTGGAGCAAAGACTGTAGCTACTGAAAATGGGATTGTACCACCCAATACAAAATCCACTGTGAAGCTATGTCCCGACTTCATTTATCCCTCAGGTCTGTTCACGTTGCCACCATTTTCTTCAGGATGGAAAGGCGAACCCTTGCTCCCACAATATCTAAGAAATCAAAGGTGGTCAAATACAAGTCCCATGACTCCCAAGGTGGGAAATGGAGTGTTTTGGGAGGAAGGGTGTGGACAAATATGAATGGGGTGCTGTGACTTGAAATCTTTTGGTTTGTTTGCCTGTTTTTTAAGAGTTACATGGACACCTGGACTCATAAGTCAAATCAGAGATCAGCAGTGAACAAAAAGTCTAAAACAGAGCTACCCCCAACGGCAGAACTGGCTGTTTCGCATGAGGTCTCTGCCTTAAGGATTCTCCAGTGGCCAGTACTGAGTCCAAGTTGAAGGTTCCCCTTCTTAGAGTCATGAGCTTGGACAAACTTGTGACTCTGTTGAAAAACACTAAGAGGTGTTCACTCTTGACAATGGAGAATTCTCTCCCTTTGTCCAGAAGTCTGTGCTTCACAAGGATACAGAATAAAATTCTAGTTTGTAACTATCAGAAGAGGGTTTTAATAAATTCTGAAAAACTAATAGTACCCATGGACCTTTCTATACAGGGATCAATTTTAGCTTGGATCAATCTTAAAGTTAATATCTTTTCTTCTGTGTTTTAATTCTTTGTGTCCCATTCTTTATCCCCTCCCCTTATTTAAATTCCTTTAAAAATCAATATACTAATTTTATTGTCCTTTTCAGAATGTGCTAGGATTCCTACTTCTTGAGGTGCTCATCCTCCAGGCTGATGTATCTGCTTACTTTCTTTTCCAGTGTCTTCTTTCCTGATGGAATTTTGTCATTGTTTGTTTATTGAGCTTATCTTCAGCCTAGATTTGGTTTGGTTTTGCTGTCTTTTTAAATCTATGGGAATTCCATGAGCCCAAGTTTCAGAGTGTGTTCCTAGAGAACTGTTTACCTTTGCTTTCATTGGGACCCCAGACTCATACCTAGGTTTCTGGACACAGGATTCCTACATCAGCAGGATGTAGATGTTCACTTGGACCCTACTCCCATGCTGCATACAGGTTGCAGCTTCAATTTCTCATAAAAACCTATTTAATTTTATTTATTTTTTGCTACCCAGAGGCCCAAGTAGAAGGCATGTTTTCTTGCTGCTTCTCTTGGTCTATCAGATCTCTTGAATGTGTATGTTTTATAGTGGAAGTCAACTGATCTCCCACCACATATAGACTCAGAGCTACATCTGCTGTCCAAGTGCAGGCCAGAAAATCACTAGACCCAAAGACCTGTGATAAATACTCCTGAGGACACTATAGGATCATTATCATTAAACCGAACTCTCATTTCAAATAATAGGTATTCCTTTCCTTTGGAATTCA
This sequence comes from Bos indicus, assembly GCF_029378745.1. NCBI lineage: Eukaryota > Metazoa > Chordata > Mammalia > Artiodactyla > Bovidae > Bos > Bos indicus. The sequence continues at coordinate 62,383,340 of NC_091780.1, read as the reverse complement.
TGTATATATTTTAAAATATTACTACATTTTCCCCAAGATTTCTATGTGTTTGACCAGGGAGGCAATGTGCTTTGTTTCAGTCTGCCACGTTGTTAAAATCGGACATCTGAATGCTACTCTTGCAACCAAAGAGCCAGACACTGAGTTCTTTCCAGAAGCAGTTGGCAGCAAAACAAAGGTTATGAATGAGGAGTCTAGGTTTAGATCAATAAAATGTAAAGAGCAGTAGCCATCTTTTGCAGAGATATTCAAAAGCAACTCAGACAAATTGAAGCATGGAGAAGACAACCCTAAAAAGCTCCTGGCATTTTGTAGTTATAAGAAATTATTCATGACAATTGATCAATGTCTATGTCTGCTTAACAAACTATCTCCAAATTCCATGGGTTAAAACACCAATCATACCTGATGTTGTTGTGGTCAGGAAGTTGGATAGGGCTCAGCTGGGTGATTTTTCTGCTCCAGTGGTGTTGACAGAGATTGCCTAACAGTACTGAGCTGGTGGAGAGGACCTGTCCAGAGTACCTAAGGTGATTTCATTCACACATCTTACTCACTACCTGGGTGGAGTAGTGGGACTGTTGACTGGAATGTTCACTTGTGGCCTCACCCACAGAGTGATCACAGAAAAGTCAGATTTCTTACATGGCTCAGACTTTTAAGAGGCAGGAAGTGGCTACTGCCAGACGTGAAGTCCTGAGCATCACTTTGCCAAATACTTGTCATCAAAGTAGTCCCAGAACCCAATCAGGGTTCAAGGAAAGGGGGCTCTTGATAGGAGGAATGTCGGGGAGTGGTGCCCATCCTTTGTCTGCCACAGGGAAGCCAAGTCCATCAGCCCCATAGCCAGGCAGAAACACAGGGAAACTGACACTTAACTAAGCTCCTTGGTGCTGATTCAAAGCTTTGGTTTACTCTCTAAGCTTTGCTTTTCCTCACCTTGAAAATCTTAACATGAAATCATATTGGCATATTTTTAGCTGCAATTAGTGGAAAAGCTAACTTAAACTTAAGCAAAGAGGGTTTTATTTTTCTCATATAAAAGGACTTGAAGCAGGAAGCCCCAGGCTGAAGCAGCAGCTGAACCACACCACACAAAGCCAGAGGCTTTCTCTATTTCCACCTGGCCACCCTTGATCTACTGATTCATCATTTAATGGCTGTGAGATAGGTATGGATCTTCCAGCATTATGACCATGTTCAAAGCAGAAAGAAGGGACAGGGCTGCCCTGTCCAGGTCAATCCTCTCTTACCAAGAAAGCAAAAATTTATCAGAAACTCCTGGTAGACTTCTTGCATCTCCTTGAGTAGAACCTTGTTACAAGGCCACTCCAGCAGCAAGGTAGTCTGGAAAAATGAGTCTTAAGCTGCATAATTTGATGCCTTTGCAAAATAGGCTTTTTGGGGGCAAGAAGAAAGAAGAGGCAGGATGATGAGAAAATGGCATCTGCCTCAAAGACACGTCACGAAGCAAACTTACATGTAAAGCCCGATCCGATGCTTGGCCTGTGGCATCAACTCAGGTGTTGGATTTATTACTATCATTCTGGACCTCACCCCAAGCACATGCAGTAGCTGACTCTAGGAATGCATTAAAATAATGGCAACTTAGAAATGAGGTTCATGCATCAAGACAGAGGGAAGTGGAAGAAAACAATCTTCTTTATAGATATTTGAGGAGCAAAGGATTTAAACTCTGAATTGAATAATTGCATCAATAGATTGAAGACATTCTGCTCTTGGTAATAAGGAACTTATGCAAGAAAAAATAGCTGTAGAAGTACAGACTGATGTACAGTCTATAAAAAGTAAAACAAAAAGGTGCAACAGTGAAGAGGATCAGCTGCTCGTGGATGAAAAAGGGGAAAACGTTTGGATGAGACCAAAAACAAAGATAACTCCCTTAGATAGCAACTGTCAGTGAGATGATATCAGAAGTGAACGTCAGAGTCCCACTGTATATAATCTAGGATTTGAGGTATAGAATTACACTTAAATTAAGTGTACAATAAATTCTAAATAGAACCCATACTGTGGGTTCGATTGCTAGCACCTAATTGTTTTGTGACATTCAATCCAAGTATTTATGAAGCACTTACCACCAAGCCTACTGCAGTGTGAGCTTGCCCTGTTTTTTTAATCCTGGCAAAACTGCTGTGGAGAGGGTGAACATCACATTTTATAGATAGTAAAATTAAGCCTTGGAGATGCTAAGGGTCCCACACCCATGGATGAAGGCCTTACTTGGACTCAGCCAGATGCTCCCCCAAGGGCATCCTACCCACGCCTACCAGGTTGGGCCACACTCCATTTTTCTCTGCCCAGAAGGACTCATGACAGAGTTACAACTATGGGCGGTTTCAACAAATCCAGAATGGAGAGACAATTCCTCTGGAAGTACATGCAGAAATAAGATAAGAGTGGAGCCACCAGAACTGTCCTCAGGCTACAAAACCAGCAGACGCTCTGCCTACAAATGGAGTTCACGGTAGAGATGGAGGAAAAACAGATCAAGTGCAAAGTTCTCTCACCTCCAACCCATATATTCTTGCTGTGGGTTTGTTTTTTTTTTTTAGCCAATTGCATACATTTATGGCCAAAAGTCTATGTGTAATCACTTCCTGTGTGCATGCCTGCTGAGTTGTGTCTGACTCTTTGTGACCCCGTGGACTGTAGCCCTCCAGGGTCTTCTGTCCATGGAATTTTTCAGGCAAGAATATTGCAGTGGGTTACCATATCCTACTCCTTGGAATCTTCCCGACCCAGGGATCAAACCCACGTCTGCTGTGTCTCCTTCACTGACAGGCAGATTCTTTAACCACTGTACCACATGCGAAGTGCAGTCACTTCCCAGGCAAAAGCTGATCATCTCAGGCCTTGAAAAACAAAGTTTCTCTTTAACACACGTTTTGGAATGGGAGTTCTAACGGGTAGAGCAAACATTGGCTTAGAACACAAGGGCAAACAAGAGGTGCCTTTTTTCAAAGTCAGAAGCAGTTTTTGGAAGAATTTGATATTTAAAGAAACACATCGGGCTGCTCGAGTCACATGACTGACCGAGCGGTACCCAAGAGCAGAATCAAAGAAGGAGGCGACGCACAGCAGGAGGTAGGCTGTGAACGTAGAACAGCACTTGGAGGACACAGAGAATCCATCCATGGCTGGAGTCCTGCACACAGATTCACAGGGACTCGAGCTGGGCCGTTGAGGAAGCCTGTCAGACGGTGGTGTCTGTTCTAGCCCAGCAAGCATCTAAACCAACCTCCGACCCCACTGATATTCCTGTGGTATGCCTAGAATCAGATAATGGAAACATTATGATCCAGAAGTATGATGACATCACGGTGGCAGGGCACAAAATGACCTCTGGACGTCTCGTGTCAGCTCTCCAGCAGCCTGTCACAGGGACTCACCCGCGACTTGTGTTAATCATCTTATACAACTGTTAGAGCTCCGGTAATTAGACCATTCATTCTCATATGCATTGGGCACTTTTCTATTAATTTTAGAGTAAGCTGCTTGTTCTATGGATTGACTTATCAAAATACTAGTTAAGGAAAACACCATGCTTGGAAGCAGCAGATTTATGTCGCCTTGTACATAGAACTTTGTTATGTTTAATAAACCCGGTGGGAGGGAAAAAACACATCGGAGTGACTCAGTTGGACATTCTTGTGGTCCCAGTTGAATACAAGTTTTAGTTTAAAGCTACCCATGAAAAGGTCCCCAGATTATTTTTGGTGCTTGGGATCTGAATGTTTAAGAGAATCCTGGGCCTTATACGGACGTTCCTCACCTCTCCACATATGTCACAGGGGCAGATACAGCAAAGGAAATAAACGTGAGATTCTCCTGACCCTGCGTCCACCTGCCTCCACCTCCTCCATCTCTCCTGAGCTGCCTTCCCTTAGGGGGTCCAGTGGGTGTCTTGAGTAACCCGATCTTGGCCACAAACCAAAAGCCAGTTCCCAGGAAAGGCAGAAAGGAGGCCTCAATTCCAAGACTCGTGACCACTGCTGCCTGGCAGCCCCTCCTCCTCTCCTGGAAAGGCAGAACCAACAACCCTGGGTCTCCTCCTCCAGGAAGTTCCCCGGGATGTCCTAAGCCCCTTAACGAGAGCTGAACCCTCACCGTAAGGATGCCCGTTGTCTTCCCACGCTCGCACACACACACACTCATTTCAGGATACCCCATTCATTTCATTCTCCTTCTACCAAATATTGTGAAAGACATTCTTCTTTCTCTCTCTTGCCGCCTCTCTCCCCGCCTCTCCCCCTGAACAACACCCTACTTTACTGGAATTATTACTCTCTTAAGTGGCACGTGTAGTACCACTTCCTGCTCCATCAGGCCCCGCCGCAAGCGACGGAAGCAGGCTCTCCTCGCCGTGACATCTGTCTCGGTGGCAGCCTCCTCAGGCGGTTTTCCTGGCAGCCTCCTCGCTGCCACCAGGCCTGTCGGGTGGCGCGGCGGCTGACGGGCTGTCACCACCACCTCATCTTGCAGGCTGCCATTTTCTTTTGATTTACCTTTTGATTCAGGAGCATTTGCATGCTTTCATCACCTGCTGGACAAAGTCCTCCTCGGCAAGTCCCCCCATGGCTGCCTTCCGTGTAGGCAGTTTGTAAAAGCGAGAGATCCCTGGGTGACTGCTTTGAGGTGTAAATGGGGGGAGCCTGGCTGGTCTGTGCCAGGCAGAGCCCAGAAGGAAGCGGGTGGGGACTGTCACTTCCCTTCTCCCCAAGAAATGACGCTTTCTTGGGCCTTCGTCCACTCCGAAGCTGCTTTGTCAATTGCGAGGGTCCCTCTGTGTCAATGACCTTCTTAATCACCCAGCTAGAAAACTTGGTAATTTGGGGGGTTAGAATGCACCCGGGTTCTTCCCTCCCTGACTGGGCACAGAGCTCATTAAAGTGCCTCCCCTCCTTTCCGGAAAATTCTGTCTTACCTTTGTGCGCATCCCAATGAACCAATTTGAAACTGCAACTCCTGTCTCCCCCCCGGGGCGGGCGGACAGAAGCGACGACAGGGTTAAATTGCTAATCGAGGTTTCGTGAGGTCTGCCCGCGCCGAGTCTCCAACACTTACATCTGTTCAACAATTATTACAGCATTTTTGTCATAAAAAATTCAACACCCTGAGTGTCGTGCTAGCAAAACCTGAAAATTTATGCAGTGAATAGAATAGCTAATTTCTCTGAGGAAATGCAGGGGGAAAATTACAGATTTTACTTAAATTCCAAACACCAGAGCACACACATCTGACGCCCTCCTCAGGGTCTTGTCACCACGCTGGACTGGAGGAGGATTTTCGAGCCACCGAGAGATGGAGACGGCTCTCGAGGTGCGTTCCCACCTTCAAAGCGACCACAATGTGAAGAGTCCACCCTGGTCCATGTACCCGCCCCTGGGTGTCTTTAAGAGACCTCTCCCCCAATTAAATCCATGTGTGATAAGGAATCAGACTTCAGTAGTTCTGGAGCAAGGCTGGCATGATTGGTGTGCGTGTTTTCCACTCTCTCTTTTTTTTTTTCCAATTTGCCCCACGCCTTTAAAACAACTCCTTGGAGGAAACAGAGGGATGGAGAAGGACTCTAACAGCTCTGAGAGTCTTTAATCTCCTTAATTCATTCTAATGCTGTCTGATGCTTGCCACGGCAGCACTGGAGTTGCCTCTCTGCTCCATAATGGTCTGGAATATGGATTTTATGCTAAAACTAAAGCTGCCTGGTTAGGATGCCAGTGTAGTGGAACAAGATGCTACAGGCAATCACCAACTATTCTCCAGGGCCAGAGTCTGACTTCCCCAACTGGGTGTTTGCTACCGCAACAATCGTTGCATCTGAGAGGAACAGGGATGTCTTGCAGTGGCACCATGGTGGCACCCATCAACATTCCCTAGATTTTAAGAAATTCACCTGCAGAGAGGGGAGACATGCGACTCTCCTTTAAAGACAGTTTCAGGATCTCTGATTTATTTCCTCTAGAATATGATAGTTGAGGGACCACCTGCCCTTCACCCAAGCACTGTGTCTTATAAACCCTTCAGGTCAGGTGTAAATATTCTTGCTGCCTATCTCTTCTTTACCAAACACCAGGTTGGGGAGTGCAGACCCCTGGGTCAGTGGTTGGAGGAACGGGGTGGACACATAGCTTCCTGGAGAAGCCAAGAGAATTCACCCCTGGCATTTATCTCTTAACAAAAAGCATGTGCAGTTCTCAAATACGCAAACACCATGCTTTTCTCTTTTCGCTGTCTTTCCGCCTTCTTCTGCGTCACACCCTTCTTGAAAGTGAAACTTGCCTTCTGAAGAGTCTGAGGAGGAAGCACCCCACTTATTTCTCCGGTGGGTATACAGTGACAATGACAGCAGGCAGCGCCCCCTCCTCTGCAGCCGGGCTAAGCCTCAGGCACTGACCGCCCACTGGGAGGAGGGCAACCCCACCTGGCTCCCAGCCAGAACCGTCCCCAGGCACTGGCATCAGCCCGGGCACTGCCTCTGGCTCTGTCACACAGCGAGGCCTCCCAGTGGGTCCTCCTGTCTAACGGCCCCCCGAGTCTGTTCCCAGATTGGAAAGCTCCAAGCTGGGGGCCTCCGAGTGCAGTTTATCAGTAAGAGGAGATGGAATGGAGTGACCTTGCATGTACCTGGCCCAGACGCTACATGGAGACCAGCCATAAAAATAACAGGATCCTTGCAACAGCTACCTTGCTGCTGATACTACACCATGGCCACATCCCCGGCTCTGGTGATAGAAGCCCTTTGTCTGGTTTACTTTCAAAATCACCCTAGGAAATATGTGCTGTCATTCCCCCCTTTTCCAGCTAAGGACTCTGGGATTTACATGATAAAGCTGATTCTCTAAGACGGCTCTGCATGTAAGTACCAGGGCTGGTGTCAGACACCAGGTCACACCCAAACCCCTCTCTCCCACTGTGCCCCTGAGGCCACTTTCCAGTTGAGAAACAAGTTTGGCGTGGGATGGCCAACAGAAATGGTAAAAAGCAGATCTGTGGAATCAGGTGTGTCTCCAGATGGGCTTCCCTGGTGGCTCAGCTGGTAAAGAATCTGCCCGCAATGCAGGAGACCACGGTTCGATCCCTGGGTTGAGAAGATCCCCTGGAGAAGGGAACGGCTACCCACTCCAGTATGCTGGCCTGGAGAATTCCAGGGACTGTATAGTCCATGGGGTCGCAAAGAGTCAGACATGACTGAGCAACTTTTACTTTCATAGCCAAGTGAGGCAGACAACTCAGGGGACACAGAACAAACCAGGAAAGTTAGCAAGAAGTCAGGGAATTAGCCTGACTTGAGACAAGTATTAGAGAAGGCAATGGCACCCCACTCCAGTACTCTTGCCTGGAAAATCCCATGGACAGAGAAGCCTGGTAGGCTGCAGTCCATGGGGTTGCTAAGAGTCAGACACGACTGAGCGACTTCACTTTCACTTTTCACTTTCATGCACTGGAGAAGGAAATGGCAACCCACTCCAGTGTTCTTGCCTGGAGAATCCCAGGGACGGGGGAGCCTGGTGGGCTGCCCTCTATGGGGTCGCACACAGTCGGACACGATTGAAGCGACTTAGCAGCAGCGGCAGCAGAGATAAGTATGCTCTCAGAGGCATAATCTCCACCAGGAGATTCTAAGATCTTCTGCTCTCCTCCGGAGCTGTGTGTCCCAGAGGGGAGAAGTTGCAGGGTCCATCATGGTGGACATGGAGGACCCCGTGTAGGTCAGCATTGATCAGCACTTGTTTACTTTAGATGTCAGATCTTGAAATCCAGGCCCTGGAAATATCTCCTCAGTGAGATCCCCACTTTTCAGCCACCAGCAGTCTCTGCCAACAGGAAAGTCTCAAAGCCATGCCATATCCTGGCTGCCTCCCTACAAGGCTCTCCAAACCTCAACATCAGTACACAGGGGTCTTTTTTGTTTCCCTAGATACTTTGTATCAGTTGTCTGTAGCTGTGTAACAAATAAACACTTTTCTCAACTCCAAAAGCAAATTTTTATCCTATACTTATATATAGGATAATCTAAGTCTAGCATAACCCTGAATTCTGGATTTAAGTGAAGCATGTCACTTAATAAAGCAATTTATATAAACAAATAAATATGATTTCCTGCTGTTAGAGTTGTTTCACATAGTCATTGTTAGTGATCCAAATATCAAATATCAGTAACTTTATGTCGTTTAATCTAACACAGATTTGTGACTATTTTCATCTAAACAAATGATCCCAACAAATGAACAAATGGTGCTTCATGTCATAAGCGATCCTTATATATACCACAACTTCTATAGATTTAAAAGAGAGAAAGAGAAATGAACAAAATATCCCTTTTCTGTAGATACTAGCATATGACAACAGACGTGGCAATACTGAATATTTAATGAGCATCTGAGTCCTTACACACATAATATTTTATTAAATCTTCACAGTATTTCCAGTGTAGATAATGTTACCCCAACTTTTATATTTGAGAAGACTGGATCTCTGAGAGGTGAAATGACTTATTCTAACCTAGATCTACCTGTAGTTAGAATAACACCTGTTGCTTCTTTTGGTAAATAAAGTTTTATTGAAACACACCTATTTTCCCTCATTTATGCATTTTCTATGATGGATTTTAGTACTTGAAAGTAAGGCCTGAGTAGTTGCTCCAGAGTGTACAGCCCACAAAACTAAAAATACTCAGCCCTTTAGCCTGAGTTAGTCTTTTACATAAAAATTTGCTGATCCTTGATTTAGAGAAAGATGACAAAGAAATATAAATTATGTAAGGGAAGATGAAGTGGTGGAAGATATAGAACAAAGACCCACTTTGCTAAAATCTGGCATTTCAGAGAACATATTCAGGGTCAACAGAACTCTAAGACTAACCAAATATACACAGAAAATTTCAAAGCTAGAAATACCTTTGTTCCCCACCCCACCGTCAAAAGGGCTCACATTATTCCAAATAACCATTCTCTAAAGAAACTCCATCTTAGAGGATTTTTAAACTCCAGCAAATTTTTTCCTACAAATCTGAGGTGTTGATGGTAGGGTTACCTGCAAAAAAAAATTAAAATGCCACCAATCTCTCCAAATCGTTCCTGTTAAGAGGTAAGTGAAATGGAGTCTAATGAACTTTGAGGAGAAAATGAAATAAGTCAAGAATTTTTATATTCAGCCAAGGGATCATGCATGAAGCAAAGACACTCAGCTACACAAGAAGGCATAGCACCTTCTACGTCATCCTGGAAATTACGATCTGAAGGTACACTGGAAGTGACATCAGAGTAAGGAATTACTTACTGATAGATGAGACTATGATAGAGAAACTATGGTTCAGGAAAAAGAGTGCCTTGAGTGTAGATCACTGTTTTAAACACTAAACACTGAGTTAATTTCAAATCATTTCAGTAAGAAAAATTGAAAATTCAAAAATTAAAATGTCATACCAAATGACGTATGTAATTTAAAAATAATAAGCCACCTCAAGAAAAGCAAAACAAATCTGAGGACAAAAGAAACTAAGGAATAAATGCAATAATATCAGATATCAATTAATTATATAATAGCACTAACTAAAATCATAAGAGCTTATATTTAGGAAGAAAATAAAATAGGCCACTACCAAATGCAGACTAAGAAACAAAAAAATAAGCAAAATTGGACATGCAAAATCAGATACAGTCTCAGATGAGAATTTAAAATTATGAAAACATAGACTGTGTATCTTTCTATGTGTAACTTTACAAAGATAGTTGAAAATATAATGAGATAAATGACTTCCTGGAAAACTGAAAATAACAAAAACTAACCCAGGAAGAATTAGAAAACTTCAGAAAACCTACAGCTACTGGGAAAACATAAGAAAAGAATTTTCAACAAAATTATCTCCCCAAAACACCCATAAGGCAAGCAATTTTGCTAGCTTTTTGCAACTTTAAGAAACAGATAATTATTATTATATATAATTTGATCCAACACATACATAATAATGAAAAAATCTTCCATTCATACAATAGAGATACTTCACATCCAGATCGAAAGCTGAAAATGAATGCCACAAAAAAAAAAAAAACTGGATATCTGAAATCATTCATAAGATTATAGGCAGTATTCTGTATCAAATACTAGCTGAAATGTTTCAAAAACACAGTAAAAGAATCCTAGAGCTTTTATTAGGGATATAAGGAAGACAATATTAATAATCTATTAATTCAATTTATCATATCACATTAAGATCCCAAAGTTGGAAGATATCATATGCATAAAATGATCTTTACAGAAACCAAAAAATTTTCATAAATTCAGTACCCATTTCCTTAAAAAAATACTTTAAGCACTCAAAGTCTAGAAGAATATCTCCTGAATCCTCTAAAGACTATGTTTTCTAAACAACAGTCAGTATAATATGTAATCCCAGTGTCCCAGGTAGAATCACATTCAAGTTAAGATTAGTGCAGGGACACTCCATCCAACCATTCAGACTTGGCATTGTCCTGTATATTCTAGGCAATGTTATGAAATGGGGAAAATGAACACAAGTTATACAAATCAGAAAGAAGAAACATGGTCATTAATCATTGATAATCATCAATTTCATAAATCATTAGCTAAAATATCTGGAATATCTTACATAATTAACTGAAAGAAAATACTCATAGCTGTAACCCAGTTCAGTTAACCAAATACAAGATCAGCCACCTACACAAAGCTGGGCAACGGAATGAGCCAGCTCAGCACAAGCCACAGTCAGAGGAAACACAAAAGCAACATCCAAAAAGAACTAGGAAAAAATATATATCTAGTAAACGGCGCCTTTGAAAACGTCAAAACAGCTTAACGTTATGTTCCACGAAGAAAAACTTTTAAATGTTCCTTAGGCATCTCTGGCCCAAATTTTCCATTTATTTGCCTCACATATCTGCTGTCTCCAAGCTCTTGATGAAATTCCTCTATGTTACCACAAAGTTCACTCAAAATTTCCTAACCTCCACTGTTTTCAGATAGAAAAGATAAATCAATCCTTTTTTTCCAAATTAATATCTATACTAAACACAATTCAAATCAAAATCTCCATTATTATTATTTTCCTAATTATCTCCATTATTATTATTATTTCATTCGGAAGATTTAAGTAAAAATTCCTGAGAAAATTTTGAAAAAGTAATATAAAATTCATTCTATTAAAAAAACCATAGTGATAAAAATTGAGAAAACCCACTGCCAGCATCCCGCCTGTGGTAGGTTTGAATAGCTAATTCTGAAGCAGACCTGTGTGTGAGTGTGTGTGTACAACCTTAATATACAGGAAAGAGTAATCAAAATCCAACTGTAAAGAGAATGATGAGCCAACAGATGAAGTGAGAAAAGTGACAGAATTTAAAAAGAGAAGCTCAACATCAACTCATCTCGAGCAGATTCTGTTTCAATTAAAGTTAAAAGCTAAATAAATAAAAAGGATTTCTGGAAAACAGAGACCTATTCTGAAATTCTGAATGCATTAAAAGATTCCCTAAACATAAAAGTCAAAGTAAAATTTGTAATAAAAATTCTCAGTGCAATTTACGGTAACAAACTTTAAAACTTTACAAAAAAAAAAAAAAACTTTACCAAATATCATCAAACACAAAATGAAAACGAATGCAAGAGAAAGGGTATTTGCTATAAACATATCATAAACAATATTAATTGTTATCAGGGACAATATTAAATATTGGATATTAATATCAGAAGCAATATTAAATATTAATTGCCATGTTGTGCTTAGTCATTCAGTCATGTCTGACTCTTTGCGACCCCATGGACTACGGCCTGCCAGCCTCTTCTGTCCATGGGGAGTCCCCAGGCAAGAATACCAGAGTGGGTTACCATGCCCTCCTCCAGGGGATCTTCCCAATCAAAGAACCGAGGTCTCCCTCATTGCAGATGATTATTTAGCATCTGAGTCAATATTAATTAAATACACACAAACATCTCAAAAGAAAAAATGGATGGAGTACAGAAGCAACTTAAAGTGTATATAAGTGGCCAAATAAATAAAAGCCATCACTGGTTACTAGCAATTTAAAACAAAATGCTAAAGCAACAAGGAGCTGGCATTTGTCCTTGATTACCTTGGAGAAGTGTGACAGGCAGGCACCTCCCTTAATGGCTACTGGGAGACTCTCAGAGGGAAAGGCCACCATCAGCCCACGGTCCCAGCAGGTTGTATCATCAACAGCAATATCTGCAGAATGAAAGAAGAATAATTAAACTTCCAGAGATAACATGTTCAAGAAGCTGAAAATATTTACTCATTTTTTTCTCAGTAATCTCAATCCTACAAAAGTACCTCCAGGAATGATCATATATTCAGATAAAGATATATATACAGGAATGTTTTTTGCAGCATTAGCTGTAATTTAAGCAGAGATAATGAAAATATCTAATAGAATAAGCTGACATTTATATGACAATCCTTTAAAAATTATATTGCCTCTAAGTATTTAATGGTATAAGAAAATTATTAATGTGCTATTACTGAAAAAAAAAGAACAAGATGTATTTATATGTACATGTCTATACAGACACACAGTATTATATATATTTTGAATATACAATGTGAATATATTCAATATATGTGAAATTTAACTATGTGTATACACACACACATATATATATATGAAAAAAAAATCTTTTAAAAATTATATTGCCTCTAAGTATTTAATGGTATAAGAAAATTATTGTGCTATTACTGACAAAAAAAGAACAAGATATATTTATATGTACATGTCTATATAGACACACAGTATTATATATATTTTGAATATACAATGCGAATATATTCAATATATGTGAAATTTAACTATGTGTATACACACACACACACATATACATGAAAAAAAAATATTAGTTTGCTCAGTCCAGCCAAGCCCTCCAAGGGGCACTCTGATTTTCATAGCTCAATTTCTTTATTCCTCAACCTCACTGTAGAAAGATGAGCTAAAAGAAGTCAAGATCAGCTTATTTGATTTACATGTAGGGTAGCTAGATTTAGCAAATAAAAATACAGGCTGCCCAGTTAAATTTGCATTTCAGACACACAATGGGTAAGTTGTCAGAGAGGCATACTTCTGCTAAAAAAATTTATTCATTGTGTACCCGAGATTCAAATGTAACTGAGCATTCTGTACTTTATCTGGTAGCCCTAACAGAAAATGACTGTTTAAAGAGTTGGGGGGTGGGGAGCTTCAAGACAGAGCAGAATGGGATGAAAATGAGGAGAATCCAAGGGACCAAGGTTTCCAGTCCTGTCTACAGAGGTGGAAGGACAGAGGGCAGGGGCAGTCGAGAAGGAGCACAGACTGGGGTAGAGGACAGAGTGTGTGGCCTTACAGAGACAGAGACCAAGCGCCTAGCGATGAAAGTCTTGACCATTCATTTTTGGATATCAAACCAGTGTCTTTTCTGAAATAGACATCATACCAAACCAGGCCGCAAAATGGCCCAGCTAAGCACAAATGGCCTAGAAATGCAAAGTGAAAAGATCAACAGGATTAATACAAGCATGCTCAGGAGATGCAGAGAGAGGACGTCTGTGGGTTTTGTTGGTTGTTGGGTGTTTTTTGTTTTTTTTTTTCCTGCATTTGTCCAAAGTTTCTGAAATAAATATGATCAATTTTGCAAATAGGACAAACAAACAACACTTGACCTCAACGTGCAAATGTTTGTCGGCTTTGCAGGGTGGATCCCACCAGAGAGAGAGGGCCGCCCTGGGCATTCTGGGTCATGATGCCAACTGCCAAACTGTCCCTGCTGGCCTACAGGTGCTCCTAAGAGAACTGCCTTTCTGTCCATCAGAGTCTGAAACCAGAGTCTGAGGCTTATGGGTGTGAAGAAATGAGACCCCTGGAATGGTCACTGCATATCATATCACTCACTCCCACCCCCACCAAGCCCCTGAAACTGTCCTTTGCAGAGTGGCCACACCACATTTCTGACCTTTGCTGAGGAAGAGCCCCCAAGATCAGACCCAGGGTAACTCCATCTATATGTGTTCCCTTGTCCAGCCTGCTGCTGACTTTCACATACCTGGCCACATCTCAGCTCCATCTCTCTTCTACCCTTTTCAGTGAAGGAAAGGCTTTGTGAGGCATGCTCCATGCACCAGACCTGGTACCAGAGCTTCACCTGTATCACCTCATTGAATCTTTAAACATGTAAAGCTGTTGGCACTGAGACTCGGTAACTGACCAGCTCATTACGTTCTGGAGCTGGGCTTCAAATCCTACCTTGATTAGCACTAACCACAGTACTGTCTACTGAGTTGACTGCTATAAAACATCTCTGGCAACTAGTTTTTGAACAAAAGAATGAAATCAATGAGAAGCAAGTGACAGAGGATGAGATGGTTGGATGGCATCACCGACTCAACGGACATGAGTTTGAGCAAACTCCTGGAGATAGCGAAGGACAGGGAAGCTTGGTGTGTTGCAGTCCATGGGGTCACAGAGTTGGACACAGTGGAGCAACTGATCCTTTTCACTCCAGTACTCCATCCTATATATGTACCACATCCTCTTTATTCATCTGCTGATGGACACTTAGGTAGCTTCTATTCTTGGAAATCATAAATAATGCTTCTAGGACCATTAGGGTGCATGTATCTTTTTTTTTTCTTTACTTTTTAAATTTTTTATTGGAGTTTAGTTGCTTTACAATGGTGTGTTAGTTTCTGCTGTAGATAAAGTGAATCAATTATATGTATACATTATATTCCCTTCCCATTTAGGTCACCACAGAGCACTGAGTTCCCTGTGCTACACAGTAGGTTCTCATTAGTTATGCATGTATCATTTTGTGTTTGTTTGTTTGCATGTGACTTTTCGAATCAGGTCTGGCAACAATGGAAAAGAACCCTTTAGCCCTTGAAATCTCACTCCTCCCCCTAGTGGCCGGTCTGTGATCTACATGGGCAGTAACTACCAGGACACCCCTGGGTCATTGTGACAACTTTCTCATGCCTACTCAAAATGGCTTTGTTTTTATTTTCATCTCATTTCATTTTCTTCTCTTGAAATACACCCTACCTTGGATAGCCCAATTGTCTTCTGTACCTGGTCAACCTTCTCCTGCTTCTGTAAAGCTGTCCCTGGCTCCCTGTGTAAGGGCATCACGCTTTCCTATATCCCTCGGCCCCTGGTATGTGCTTCTGGGAGCCTCTCATAATACCGGTGTTCAATTATTAAGGGTCTACTACGTGACAATCAGTTATTTGCCACTGAACCCTCATGAGGCTCCAGGTCAAGGGTAAAGGACAGGAGTCCTAACCAGTCTGGCCTCATGCCTGGCCCTGGCCATTTCCTCCAGGTACACTGGTCACCAGCCACATGGTTACACCCTGCAGTTGTCTCAGTATAAGCTGGTCTGGGCCCCCAAAGGTCCATCTAGTCAAGGCTATGGTTTTTCCAGCAGTCATGTATGGATGTGAGAGTTGGACTATAAAGAAAGCTGAGCTCCGAAGAATTGATGCTTTTGAACTGTGGTGTTGGAGAAGACTCTTGAGAGTCCCTTGGACTGCAAGGAGATCCAACTAGTCCATTCTAAAGGAGATCAGTCCTGGGTGTTCATTGGAGGGACTGATGTTGAAGCTGAAACTCCAATACTTTGGCCACCTGATGAGAAGAGCTGACTCATTTGAAAAGACTCTGATGCTGGGAAAGATTGAGGGCAGGAGAAGGGGACGGCAGAGGATGAGATGGTTGGATGGCATCACCAACTCAAGGGACATGAGTTTGGGTAGACTCCGGGGGTTGGTGATGGACAGGGAGGCCTGGCGTGCTGCGGTCCATGGGGTCACAAAGAATCGGATACGACTGAGCGACTGAACTGAGCTGAACTGGGCCTCCAGGAGGAAGTGCGACACAAGTCTCAGTACATAAGCTGGTGCCCCACTTTGGCACCATGAACCCGGTCCATACCAGGTGTCCCAGCACCTGGCACTAAGTTTGGAGCATAGTAGCTACTCCCTAGGAGAAGGCAATGGCACCCCACTCCAGTACTCTTGCCTGGAAAATCCCATGCACGGAGGAGCTTGGTAGGCTGCAGTCCATGGGGTCGCTACGAGTCAGACACGACTGAGCGACTTCACTTTCACTTTTCACTTTCATGCATTGGAGAAGGAAATGGCAATCCACTCCAGTGTTCTTGCCTTGAGAATCCCAGGGACGGGGGAGCCTGTTGGGCTGCCATCTATGGGGTCGCACAGAGTCGGACACAACTGAAGGCGACTTAGCAGCAGCAGCTACTCCCTAAATGCTGAAGAATTAAAGAGCGAAAAGTGGAAGGAAGGAAGGGATGGAGGAGGAGCCAGAGACTGAGTGTTTGGAACGTTTTTAGTAACCCCCCTCCCCTGCCCACCTCCACTCCACCCTGGGGTGTTGGAAGCAAGCCCCCTGGGCATCTAGCCTTGGCCCTGCAGTCTCCCAAGTGTGGAAAGCAGCACCTTGGAAGCGGAGGGGGCTCTGAGTCCAGTCTCCTCCCGCACCGGGGTCGCCACACTGCATGGAGGTGCCAACACGGTCATTAAGTCTCTTTGGACCTGCCTGTGCCCGAGCCAAATTCTCTGACAAAGAGATGAAATAAATCATCTTGGCAGAGAAGCTTTCCCATAAGCGATAGGATGCTGGAGACTTGGAAAGTCACTCAAGGAAAATCTACCACTTTCCTTTCTTCTAAAAACATCATTAGCCTTCATTTAAGTCAAGGAGGGAGCAGAAGGGGCAGTCATTTCAGGAAATCTGAGTGACGATTGTCTAATCCCATTTAGGGACACACTGAGCAATGACTTATAGATCATGAGAGATTTAAAATTCTTTGGTCAGTCTGGAGCTAAAGGCTTTTTATGGGGGAAAGAATGAGCAATTCAGTGTGGACCATCTAGCTTTTCATAAGCTTTTATTCATGATTTGTTGGACTCAGATAACATAAATTTTGCGACCAATCTATTAACAACTTAAATTGGAACCTGGTTTCCCTGCTCTGCACGTAGCATTCAGGAACAAGTGTAAAAACCAAAGGATCAATAATTCCTATTTGGTATAGTATCTGAGGTAAGCAAACACAACTGCGATATTTCTATTTATTGAATATCATGTCAACAAATTGCCATTTCAAGGATAATAAAAACAAGTTACATTCAACGTCAAGGTTGTTTATCTGTACGAAGGGTGCACAGTATATTTCACTTTTAAAAAACTGCAGTCAGGTTCTTTATTTAAAATAATCCATGTTTTGATCCACTCTGCCAAGTAAAAATAATTTTCCATTGAATCTGTCAGCTGTCGAATTACATTACATTCTATAAAATGGACAGCAGCTTCAGAAAGCAAAGCACGGTGTTTGTTTTGTTTAGTTTCCCCCCCTGTTTATTGAGTGAAGCATGAGGTTAGTTTATACAAGGTATTAATGTAAACATGGACATTAAAAAAATATATAGCAAGAAAAGCAATGGCTAAATTTACCAGATGAGGAAGAAACATAGCTGCAGAATTATTTCCAACCTATAGTTCTCAAACACAGCGTGAAAAGCCTGAAAAAAATGAAATTTTAGTCATTAGAACCTGACAGCTTCCAGTCATAATATGCTGACATATACAACCGGAATTAAGAGGTTCTACTGGTGGAATGAACGTTATTATTTTTTTTTTTAAGGCAAATCATTTATTTCAGCTGTGTGAATCACAGCATGTCTGCAGATCACTGGACTCTTATAAATGTCATCATACAACTTTCTGAGGCTTTGTGTTTCTCCTTAAGTAGATTCCACTTACAGACACTAATTACCGGCTGGATTGGAAGCACTTTCTGGGAGACAAAACAAGGCAGGTCTGTCCACAATGCAAAGAGGTGTCCGGGATCTTCACAGAAGCACCGAGACCACTGGGACCGTCGTTTGTGGCATGGCTAAAGCGATTTTGAGTTTTCATTGATTCCACTTTTCCAGGAGGGATCACAGCCTCCTCCCATTCACTCACCATTGACAAGTACTTGCTGGGTGCACCACACACCAGACACCATCCCTACGGCAACGCAGAGAAGACCGATTTCTCTCTCGTTCCAAAGGTGGGGGATTAAACACCCTGCAGACAAACTCTTGGCACTGAAGATGGTCAGAGTTGATGAGCAGAAGCCTCCCCTGGCATGAGCAAAAACAGTGGGGTCAGGGCACCTGGATTCAAATCCCAGAAACTTCAGAGAAAAGCTGTGTGGCCCCAGCCAAGGAATGTAACCTTGCTGTGTCTCTCTTTCTCTGTCAAATTGTTACTGAAATCAAGCCTCAGCATGAAGCCAAGCCAGCCTTGATCTTGGACTTCTAGCCTCCAGAACTTGGAGGAAATAAATATCTGTCACTTAAGACCACCCCCCATTCCCAGCCCTACCAGTTTATGGTACTTAGTTACAGCAGCCTTAGCAAGCTAATACAGATTTTTAAAAGATTCTGTAGATACTTCTGCAGGGCCCCACAGGGAGAAAATCTCTGTTTCACTTGAAAAGGAAGGTGTTGGATGAAATCTTCCCAGGGTAACTTTCAAATGACAGAAAGTCAAGTGACAGATCAAATGATGTCCTGCAACTTGCCCTTCCCCCAGCAATGGGATTTCACAAGAAACAAGACAACAGATTAGTGAGAAAAGTGTGGTTTCTGTAGGTCAAGGATTCTAGGGGGGGGGAAAGGGGGAAGCTAAAGATTAAACCAGCCATCACAAACTAGCATCCCAACGTTGTCATGGGGATGGCCAAGAGGCTATTTCACAAACTGGAAATTTGCATAAACCTACCCGAGTCTAACTTAAAAAATAAGTCAACGACTCAGCCATATGGACTCCCATTCTATAGGGCACCATTCTGAAGCTTTGTATAGTGGGGAGAACGCCTTCCTACACCCCCTGCCCCTGAGCCTGTTACCGATCAGGTTCCTGACCTTGGAATAGCAACTGATCAGAGACCAGACAAGAAATTCAGGCAAGGCTTCACTGAGGCCCTTGCTACAGCAGAAGTTGGGGGGGGTGGGGGGGCAGAAACTAGTAACACGTTCCCTAGCTTTGCTCTCTGAGAGGGACTAGCAGGGACCTTACATGAGGTGAGGGTAGGGGCTGAGTCCAAGAATCAGGCTGGAGAGGTGGCTTAACTGGTTTGCCCATCCCTTTGGTGGTGGTGTGTGCAGGGGACAATCGTGGTACCCTGCTTTTGCTCCCGGCTCTTCAAAAGTGGTAGTTTGGCAGTGGCAGAGGGCGAGGGGTGGGGGTTGGTCTTTTGTATATTATTGTCCATAATTTGCCCCAACTGCACACGTGCACAGTTATTTTTAGTCCCTTGTAGTTTCTTTTTATTTTTTGGCTCAGGAGGAGAGGTGTGTCCAGGCGCAAGCACTGCAGCAAAGGGTCCCAGGTCCCAGCTTGTCTCATGCCCACTTAAACAGAAGTGGAAACAGAATCAGGGTCACTCTACCCCCTGCATGTGCAGTGAATGAAAACTTGGGGGATCCCGGAAGAGGTTTTTGACAAAAAGCCTTGGAGAGAGTTTGGAGACCCACAGCATGGAGCAGGAAGGGAGAATCAGGGGATGAGGAAACCAGTTTAGGAGAAGGCTAGGAACAGGACAGGAGGGCAGGGGATGGGGTCAGGTGTCCGGAATGAGGCCGCCGTTTGGAGTCCCTTAATTTGCATTCTTTCTAACAGTCTCCACCACAGAGCCCTGAGAGGCGGGTTAAGTCATTTATAGGGTGATTAATTTTCTTGCAAGGGATGTAGGCCTATTCCCGAAGGCCTCACATAATTCAAAACTAGCACAATTCAAGATTAATTCTCTGGAGGAGGAAATGTAAAGCAGGGTTCGCATTCTTTCGAAATCTGTGCATAAGCTAAGACTATTAACACATGATATATCACGATTTCAGATTTGCCTGATTCAGATTCGCAGACACCACTACCAAAATACCCTGTCCATATTCTGGAGCCAGGAGAGTTGATTAGCAAGGGCAAAGAGAAACTGCATGCTTAAATGGACCAGAACCAATACACTCAAAAGCCAGACCACCTCTATGGGGAGCTTCCCATGGCCCAGACCCTGGCTAGGTCTTTCCCAAGGTAATTGAGAAATGCTCAGCTCCCCTCAGACAAGTCGGGGTTTTCTGAAGACCTGTGATGAGACGGCACAACGTAATGGCCACAATCTCATCGTGGACTTGAGACAGACATGGGTTCAATTTCCGGTTCAACTGCAGAGTCTTGGGCATATAAAAAATAACTCTTATGCCTCTTAGTCTCCCTGATTGTAAAATAGAAAAAATAATAGTCATAGTCATAACGTCTGATTCAGAGGGGTACCTCAGGGCTCAACAAGGTAATGCACATCAAACACACCCTTTTGTGCCTGGTACATGTACGCGCTCAGTAAATATGAGCTGTACCATTATTCCTTTGGACCTCTACGACCTCTTACCATTCCTGTCTGTTGACCGTGTTTACCATGCCCACTTCATGACCAAAGAGCTGGGATGTCAGAGAGATAGAAGGTTAGGTCGGTTTTTATAACTAGTAAGAGGACAGGAAGGAGAGAGGAACCAAAGTCTTTCTGGCTTCAGTGACTTCACTCACTTTCCTGACCAAAAACATCAGGAGTAGACAGACCATCCCAATGGTTCGAAACCATGGGGAGGATTGGGCCCCTGCAGCCACCATGAAAGTGAAAGTGAAAGGCCCTCAGTCGTGTCCGACTCTTTGCGACCCCATGGACTATAGAGTCCAAGGAATTCTCCAGGCCAGAATACTGGAGTGGGTGGCCTTTCCCTCCTCCAGGGGATATTCCCAACCCAGGGATCGAACCCAGGTTTCTTGCATTGCAGGTGGATTCTTTACCAGCTAAGCCACCAGGGAAGCCCATGCTGCTGCTGCTGCTAAGTCGCTTTAGTTGTGTCTGACTCTGTGCGACCCCATGGACGGCAGCCCACCAGGCTCCCCCGTCCCTGGGATTCTCAAGGCGAGATCAGTGGAGTGGGTTGTCATTTCCTTCTCCAATGCATGAAAGTGAAAAGTGAAAGTGAAGTCGCTCAGTCGTGTCCGACTCTTAGCGACCCCATGGACTGCAGCCTACCAAGCTCCTCCGTCCATGGGATTTTCCAAGCAAGAGTACTGGAGTGGGGTGCCATTGCCTTCTCCGAGGGAAGCCCATACTTTCTCCCAAAGTTGGTACCAGCAGGACTGCTTAACACAGCTGTGTTTCCTGGATGCTGCTGGCACTCTGATAACGCTGGGACATTATGTGCTGTAAAAACAGAACATCATTGCTTACCAGGGGCTTATAAAAATAATTGAGATCCAGCCTGGCCTCTGCCACCAGTAATTTATCGCATCGCTCCTCTTTTTGTTAATGCGGTTTACGTGAGTCAAACGCACTCTATGTAAATTAGGAAGCATGTTAGGCTTCAAGTTGAGAAGTGACAGGCCTAGGTGTGAATAAGATATTTTCAAATTTTTCAAATCCCAAATGGAGGCGGGTGATATATTTGTGATGGGAGCAGAGAGTGCTCGGAATGAGAAGGCGGGAGACCCTCCAGTGGGTGAAACCAAGGGGTAGGGTCTCAGCGGTCCCTGCTGCCTGCCCGTGTAGCCTCAGCTGGCTTCTGAGTCCATCACCACGCCCTTCAAGGTGCATCTTCTGCCCTCACTGCCACTCGACTCACGTCAAAGGCATTTTATCATAACGATTTTTAATCTCTTGGACAATATTAGAAATTTCTTTAGGTTGGGGACTGCCATGAAATCGTAATCATTTGTTCATTCAGATATTCAACAAACATGTTATATGCCTAATCAATATATATATTAACCATATATATATCTCTAATATCCTGGGCTCCGAATATATATCTTGGGCCCCAAAATTACTGCAGAGGGTGACTGCAGCCATGAAATTTAAAAGTCACTTGTTCCTTGGAAGAAAAGCTATGACAAGCCTAGACTGTGTATTAAAAAGAAGAGATATCCCTTTGCCAACAGAAGTCTATATAGTCAAAGCTATGGTTTTTCCAGCAGTCATGTATGGATGTGAGAGTTGGACCATAAAGAAGGCTGAATGCCAAAAAACTGATGCTTTTGAACTGTGGTGCTGGAGAAGACTTGAGAGTCTCATGGACAGCAAGGAAGTCAAACCAGTCAATTCTAAAGGAAATCAACCGTGAATATTCATTGGAAGGACTGATGCTGAAGCTCCAATACTTTGGCCACTTGATTCGAAGAGCCAACTCATTGGCAAAGACCCTGATGCTGAGAAAGACTGAGGGCAGGAGAAGAATGGGGCGACAGAGGATGAGATGGTCAGATAGGATCACCAACTCAGTGGATATGAATTTGAGCAAACTCCAGGAGACAGTAAAGGACAGAGGAGCCTGGTGCGCTGCAGTCCAGGGGTCACAGAGTCAGACATGACTTAGCAACTGAACAACAGCAACAATATGGATGTTTTGAGGGCTACAGTGGCAACAGATGGAGTGTATTTTGCCCTCTAGGAGTTGGAAAATGAGCATTTGGATCTAGGGAAGTGTCACCTTCCACCAGAGATAGCTTTTTGGCAAACCTAAAGTATGACTCCAACATTTTGCTGCACTTGCATTCTGACTGTGTTCTGGGGCTCCCTGGAACTTCTGGAGCTGTCAGAGTCAGATGTGACACCTTTTGGTTTCAGACTCACTGAACTGACCCACAGTCTGGGGGCCTTCAGTTAAATGTGCCAGATCTTAATGAGATCTGTTGTCCAGCCTACAGGTCACCTAGGAGCTGTTCACCTCACACTTCTGTACACTGTCCATCCCTCCCGCCTCCTGTGTGGATAGTCAGGTGGCCCTTCATGAAGGCCTCAGGGGGTGTATGCACGCCTGCTATTTATTCATTCCTCATTTACTGCAAACCTTTCCAGGACCTTCATTAGCTAACATTTTGGAATGGCTTTGAATTGCCAGACACTGTTCCATCCAGACTAACCTGCTTAATCCTTATAAAAACCCAAGGAGAACACCATGGTTCTTCCCATGGTGCAGATGGGGAAGCCAAAGATAGATGGATTTTCACCTGCTACATAATAATTGACCACAAAGGGCAGCAAGATTGTCCATTCCTTCTTTAAGGAAATATTTAGCGAGAGTCTGCTGTTTCCTGGGTAGATCTTGTCCACAGAAATTCAGAGGACCACAGACACAGGGGCACAGAGATGACTAAGTCATGGGCCCCACCTTCTCACCCTTACCTGCAAAGGCCAGCATGATCTGATGCCTGCTCCACTCCAGCTGAGTCTTGCACCACTTGCCTCAGTCTCGAAGTTCTTGGAGGTGTCCAGCTTATTAGAAAAACCATCATGCTTCAAGAGGACATTCTCCATTTATTTTGAGCAATTTTATGTGCCAGGCAGGGCTTTCAAGGTGGCGCTAGTGGTAAAGAATCAGCCTCCTAATGCAGGAGACACAAGAGGCATGGGTCTTGATCCTTGGGTCAGGAAGATCCCCTAGAGGACGAAATGGCAACCCACTCCAGTATTCTTTCCTGGAGAACCCCATGGACAGAGGAGCCTGGTAGGCAAGAGTCCATGGGGGTCACAAAGAGTGGGACACGAGTGAGCATGAACACACACACTCATGTGCCAGGTGCTGAGAGAGACCACTAGCGAGTTTTTCAAAAAGCACCCATATAGATAAAGACAGAGTCGAATTGAATGATTCAGGGAATGTACAAGACGTCTCCTGTGGAAACGGTCTTGGGGCTGGTCCTCCTGGAGGAGAAGCCTTAGAACTGGTCATGGAGGAGAGAAGGAGAGGTTTGGTTTTTTGTTTGTTTTTTTTTTCCCCATTAATTCGCTTGCCCATTAATTCAGCATGTATCTATTCAGCATCTTCCATCCTTATCACAGAAGTCATAAAGGACACAGAACAAAAGGCACTGTCTCATCAAGAAATACAAGTACGTAATAATCTAAGTGGGAAAAGAATTCAGAAAAGACTAGATATATGTATGTGCATAACTGAATCACTTTGATGAACACTTGAAACTAATACAATATTGTAAATCAATTCCAATCCAAAGGAAAATTTAAAAAAAATTAAAAGATACAGGTGCAAAATTCAGAGACTACTTAATTGACCAATTGGAAGGAACTGATCAAAAAAATAACAAGAGATTTGAGGAATCTCTCCTCATATTATGGGGTGGATTCTTGGGGAAAGTTCTGCTGAGGAATCAAGGCTAGATTTGACACTTGCAGGAGGTAACCATATCTGTTACCACCCAAACTAGGATGCTTTTAAGAACAAAAGATGGAGCCGTTGATAATTAATCCTGGCCAACAGCATGAGCTGTATAGACTGTTCCAGACAAACCAGGGCAGGTTTTAGATTTAAAGAACTGACAAAGGTCAGATGGGGGCCTCATGAGAAGAGAGAGTAACCTGTGCGACAGCTTTGCAGCAGAAACAATTAATTGGAAATTATTGCAGAAATGAATACAGTTATTTAAGTGTGATGACTATAGGGCTTAATGAGTATTTGTCGAAGGAAGAAAAAAGACGGAGGTTGGTTTGCTATATGATTGACCTTTGAAAACGAATTCCACCAAAACCACTGGAGTTACTGAAGTCTCTTAAAATGTTTGACCTTGATTTTAGATCTTGGTTGCTCTTTGGCATAAGCACAAATATCACAAAGATTTTTGAGGATGGATTATGGTAGAGTGCAAAGGTCATGGGCTTAGATGATGGTTTTCAACCACAGTCTCACCGTTTGGGTTCAAAACGTCTGTTTCCTCGATTACAAAAAAAAAAAAAAAAGAGAGAGATAAGAATCCTTACCTCAAAATATTATCGTGCAATTTAAATGAGATAATATTTTGATACATGCACATTCCTGGCACATAACTTCTATTAACACAATCTCACTCTTCTCTCTTTACAAAAATGTAAGAGGCCCGAGTATGCTGAAAATGATGTACAACTTTAATTTCTACCTAAATTAACAACAGCCTCCAGATAAACATGAGGGAGTTTTCAAAGGAAACTCAAAACGACCAAAGGCACTCCAGCCAGGAGGGGGAAAGTGTCAGTTTATTAGTCGTGGAAACACAGCAAGCCTTCTAAAAGCAAGAATGTGCATATTTTCACCAATAACTAAAGAGCCAAATAGATTTTTTTCAAGAAACTTGGGTAATTTGACCATTTAAAGAACCAAGTCAAACAGATTTTAATGGCATTTTAAGCCTCAGAAAATAAGGCTCCTTAATGTAGATGCTGACAGACCCTTAACTATAGCGAGATATCCAACGTCACAGTAATAGCTTTAAAAGGAAGAGTCAGACACCTATTTACATTTTGAGTACAAGTCTATTCCCTAAACACATGCACATTTGAATCAGATAAAAGACCAAGAGGCAGGCCAGGCCTGACTGACAGGTGTTCAGAGTGACAGAGGCATGAACTGGGATCAGTCTCTAAACCCACTATTAGTGACTGCTCCACATTTGAAAAGCAAATACTGTTACGACTGAATTCTACATCCCAACTAGTGAGACCATTTTCTACTTTATACTTGCAGATGCTGTGCTGGAATGAAGATGCTAAATATCAGCCCGGGGTTCCCAACCAGGAATCCGCAAGATAAACCCATGTCCATGTCTGCACAGAGTCTGGTCTAACACAAAGGAGATGTGACTACCTATTGCTTGGAAGACAAAATGGAAAGACGGCAGGAAGACACAGAGATAGAGACGAAAGGAGGAAGGGAGGAGGGAAGAGGCAGATCAGAACCAAGTTCAAGATTTCAAAGACAACCCCAAAGATGGCCTAGCTTACCAGTTAATGCCCTGGGCCACTCACCAGTTATAGAGAGACCTGTCCCCACAGCCAAGATGATGCACCCCAATCTTATCAAATAGCTAGGTTCAGATAGCACTTGACTGCTTCTTTTTTATTCAGCTTTGCTGATTCTCCAAGTCTGAACGTGATTCAGGATGTCACTGGTGGGGAAGGGCCCTCCTCTTTTCGGTGAAGGTCATGGCTATCTCCCCCCACCCCCACCCTGCCTCCCTGTCCCTGCTTTAGCCACTCCCATCCCCTCCCACCAGGCTTATGGCAAAGGTTCCATACTGGTCTCTAGTCTTTCTCTCGGATTCAGGCACCAGGGCTCCAGGCTCCCATCCCAGGCTGGGGCTCTTCCATCCAGACCGCACTCTCCCAGGCACCCAGCCCTTCCCAGATCCCGAGCCACATCCTGGCATCCCTGTGCCAAGCCCAAGCTCTGCCTCTGTCTTGAGAAGTGTCGATCTGAATCCCAAATGTGCCAGCCTTATTACCATCATCAACAGACTTCTTAATGAAGCTGCCAATACTGTCAATGGCATCCTTTTAATGACACTTCATAAAGAAAACGGATTCTACAAACGCTCTCTGACATTGCCATTTGGTTCCTTTGCTTTATGGCAGACTCAAAATGTTCTCTGAATAAAGATCACGATGACAACAATGACAACAATAACAATAACAGCAGCAGCGGATATTTACCGAATTCTAGTCCTGGGTCAGGTAGTGTTCTAAACACTTTATTTTTTACTTTTTGTTTATTTACATCTCTGCTGAGTCTTTGTTGCTGCACTCAGGCCTCTCTCTAGTTGAGGGGTGTGGGCTCCTCATTGTGGTGGCTTCTCCCGCGGTAGAACACAAGCTTTAGCCTGTAGGCCCAGTAGTCACAGCACCTGGGCTTAGTCGCTCCACGGCATGTGGGATGTTCCAGAATCAGATTGAACCCATGCCTCCTGCATTGGCAGGCAGATTCTTTACCACTGAGCCACCAGGGAAGCCCCTCCAAGTACTTTCAACGTGAGGTGGAATAACTGGTCAACATATATATGGATGCAACGAATTCCCAGCCAGGCACACTTAAGAGTCAAGCCTTCCTTCACTGGATGTTATGAATTTGATTGGACTTTCACTTTTCACTTTTACGCATTGGAGAAGGAAGTTGCGACGCACTCCAGTGTTCTTGCCTGGAGAGTCCCAGGGACGGGGGAGCCTGGTGGGCTGCCGTCTATGGGGTCGCAAGGAGTCGGACATGACTAAGCGACTTCACTTTCATTTTTCACTTTTATGCATTGGAAAAGGAAATGGCAACCCACTCCAGTGTTCTTGCCTGGAGAATCCCAGGGACGGAGCAGCCTGGCAGGCTGCCGTCTATGGGGTCGCACGGAGTCAGACACGACTGGAGCGACTTAGCAGCACTCTATCTGTTTGTATCCAAGGCAAACCATTCAATATCACAGTAATCCAAGTCTATGCCCCAACCAGTAATGCTGAAGAAGCTGAAGTTGAACGTTCTATGAAGACCTACAAGACCTTTTAGAACTAACACCCAAAAAAGATGTCCTTTTCATTATAGGGGACTGGAATGCAAAAGTAGGAAGTCAAAAAACACCTGGAGTAAATTTGGCCTTGGAATACGGAATGAAGCAGGGCAAAGACTAATAGAGTTTTGCCAAGAAAATGCCCTGGTCATAACAAACACCCTCTTCCAACAACACAAGAGAAGACTCTCCACATGGACATCACCAGATGGTCAACACCAAAATCAGATTGATTATAGTCTTTGCAGCCAAAGATGGAGAAGCTCTATACAGTCAGCAAAAACAAGACCAGGAGCTGACTGTTGCTCAGACCATGAACTTCTTATTGCCAAATTCAGACTTAAATTTAAGAAAGTAGGGAAAACCACTAGACCATTCAGGTATGACTTAAATCAAATCCCTTATCATTATACAGTGGAAGTGAGAAATAGATTTAAGGGCCTAGATCTGATAGATAGAGTGCCTGATGAACTATGGAATGAGGTTCGTGACATTGTACAGGAGACAGGGATCAAGACCATCCCCATGGAAAAGAAATGCAAAAAAGCAAAATGGCTGTCTGGGGAGGCCTTACAAATAGCTGTGAAAAGAAGAGAAGCGAAAAGCAAAGGAGAAAAGGAAAGATATAAACATTGAATGCAGAGTTCCAAAGAATAGCAAGAAGAGATAAGAAAGCCTTCCTGAGCGATCAATGCAAAGAAATAGAGGAAAACAACAGAATGGGAAAGACTAGGGATCTCTTCAGGAAAATCAGAGATACCAAGGGAACATTTCATGCAAAGATGAGCTCGATAAAGGACAGAAATGGTATGGACCTAACAGAAGCAGAAGATATTAAGAAGAGATGGGAAGAATACACAGAAGAACTGTACAAAAAAGATCTTCACGACCCAGATAATCATGATGGTGTGATCACTGACCTAGAGCCAGACATCCTGGAATGTGAAGTCAAGTGGGCCTTAGAAAGCATCACTACGAACAAAGCTAGTGGAGGTGATGGAATTCCAGTTGAGCTACTCCAAATCCTGAAAGATGATGCCGTGAAAGTGCTGCACTCAATATGCCAGCAAATTTGGAAAACTCAGCAGTGGCCACAGGACTGGAAAAGGTCAGTTTTCATTCCAATCCCAAAGAAAGGCAATGCTAAAGAATGCTCAAACTACCACACAATTGCACTCATCTCACAGGCTAGTAAAGTAATGCTCAAAATTCTCCAAGCCAGGCTTCAGCAATATGTGAACCGTGAACTTCCAGATGTTCAAGCTGGTTTTAGAAAAGACAGAGATCAAATTGCCAACATCCACTGGATCATAGAAAAAGCAAGAGAGTTTCTGCTTTATTGACTATGCCAAAGCCTTTGACTGTGTGGATCACAATAAACTGTGGAAAATTCTGAAAGAGATGGGAATACCAGATCACCTGACCTGCCTTTTGAGAAATTTGTATGCAGGTCAGGAAGCAACAGTTAGAACTGGACATGGAACAACAGACTGGTTTCAAATAGGAAAAGGAGTTCGTCAAGGCTGTATATTGTCACCCTGTTTATTTAACTTATATGCAGAGTACATCATGAGAAACACTAACACAAACTGGAATCAAGATTGCTGGGAGAAATATCAACAACCTCAGATATGCAGATGACACCACCCTTATGGCAGAAAGTGAAGAGGAACTGAAAAGCCTCTTGATGAAAGTGAAAGTGGAGAGTGAAAAAGTTGGCTTAAAGCTCAACATTCAGAAAACGAAGATCATGGCATCCAGTCCCACCACTTCATGGGAAATAGATGGGAAAACAGTGGAAACAGTGTCAGACTTTATTTTTTTGAGGGTCCAAAATCACTACAGATAGTGACTGCAGCCATGAAATTAAAAGACGCTTACTCCTTGGAAGGAAAGTTATGACCAACCTAGATAGCATATTCAAAAGCAGAGACATTACTTTGCCAACAAATGTTTGTCTAGTCAAGGCTATGGTTTTTCCTGTGGTCATGTATGGATGTGAGAGTTGGACTGTGAAGAAGGCTGACTGCCGAAGAATTGATGCTTTTGCACTGCGGTGTTGGAGAAGACTCTTGAGAGTCCCTTGGACTGCAAGGAGATCCAACCAGTCCATTCTGAAGGAGATCAGCCCTGGGATTTCTTTGGAAGGAGTGATGCTAAAGCTGAAACTCCAGTATTTTGGCCACTTCATGCGAAGAGTTGACTCATTGGAAAAGACTCTGATGCTGGGAGGGATTGGGGGCAAGAGGAGAAGGGGACGACAGAGGATGAGATGGCTGGATGGCATCACTGACTCGATGGACATGAGTCTGGGTGAATTCCGGGAGTTGGTGATGGACAGGGAGGCCTGGCATGCTGCGATTCATGGGGTCGCAAAGAGTCGGACACGACTGAGCGACTGATCTGATCTGGTGCCTGGCAGTGTATACATAATTTCTCTAATCTCTGCTACAAGCCTGCAAGGGCTTGGGCACTATTATCACTAGTCCCAGAGGAAGATATAATAATAATAAGGCCCAGGAAGACCAAGGGACTTGGCCAAGGTCAGCCAGCTAGTGAGTGAATGGCAGAGTCAGAGTCAGAACACATGTCCTTGGATAGTCACAGCTTTACTGGCTCCACTGGCTGCTCATCCAACAGAAATTTCTAGCGTGAGATGGATGGGCCAGGGGTGTCTCGGGGATGAGATGGCCAGAGAAGCAGGGGAAACAACTGACTCCTAAAACAAGCCACACCCCAGCCACATTTGGGATTTGATGTGTATTTCATGGAGAAGCCATGTCACAAGGGGCCTTTTCTCTCTGCTGCTTCTCTTTGTTAGAACCTTAAGTCTGAGCAGACTCTTCTGAACTAACCATCTTTATACAATTTGCTCTTCTGAGAAGAAAAGATACTTCAAAGTGTAAATAGGAACATGACTAATTCCTAAATGGAGGACTGCTTGATCATCATAACATCGCAGAATTAGACAACTACCATCATCATCAGGAATTTCCCTGAAGGATGAAGGTTTTCAGCAGGTCGTTACACTGGCAACGTCTTGCACAGGCTTTAAAGACCAGCCGGTGCCAGTTGGGGGTCTTCCTATTGTCCACCAAACATGTTATCTGAGGTCTACCCAAGCTCCGTGAACAAAGCCCTGTCTTCTCCTATGGAAAATAGGAGAATTGCACTTATTAGGAAGCTAAAATGAGATGTAGGTGTCAGTCATTCTGGACTCCAGGGCTGTGGCTAGTCACTGGGTTATTGGGGTGAGCTCTGAGGTAGACAGCCTGGGTCCACTCTCCATTGACAGGGCACTTGGAAAGCTACTTAATCATCTTTGGTTTCCTTATCTACACAGTAAAGGAAAGAATAGGTAACCTTGGGCCTGCTGTGAAAATGGAATGAAGGAGCATACTTAAGGAACTTCAGAGTCGTAAGCTGATTGATTCCAGGATCTTCTGGGCTTCCTACTGTGGGCCTAGCACTGGATCATACACGTGGTTCAGACTGTACCTCTCCCATCCGATTTTAATGAAAAGAATTCTGTTTGCAAAATCCTATGTGTGTGTGCTGCTCAGTTGTGTCTGACTCTATGCAACCCCATGGACTGTAGTCCATCAGACTCCTCTGTTTGTGGGATTTTTCAGGCAAGAATACCAAATGGGCTGCTTGGAAGGACTGATGCTAAAGCTGAAACTCCAATACTTTGGCCACCTCATGCGAAGAGTTGACTCATTGGAAAAGACTCTGATGCTGGGAGGGATTGGGGGCAGGAGGAGAAGGGGACGACAGAGGATGAGATGGCTGGATGGCATCACTGACTCGATGGACATGAGTCTGAGTGAACTCCGGGAGTTGGTGATGGACAGGGAGGCCTGGCGTGCTGTGATTCATGGGGTCGCAAAGAGTCGGACACAACTGAGCGACTGAACTGAACTGATAGTAGATATATAGAGAGTAGAGAAGATTCTTTAAATTGGATTTCAAATGCAAATGCAGTGGCCATGTCTGACTCTTCCTATTTTCCTTATTAATATATATTATATATTATTGGGATTTGATTATATTTGTATTAAATATAATATAATATATATATAATTTAGTGTATATATGAATAACATATATAGTGATTTGTATGCTATATATACTTTTTCAGATTCTTTTCCGTTATCAATATAAGATACTAAATATAGTTCCTGTGCCATACAATCAGTCCTTGTTTATCTATTTTATAATGTAAATAGTAGTGAGTATCTGTTAATCTGAAACTCCTAATTTATCCTCCCCAGAAGTTTCCTTTAGAATCAACTAAGAAGTTAAAGAGGCACTTCCCAGGTAGCACTCATGGGAAGAACCTGCCTGCCAACGCAGGAGACTTAAGAGATTCAGGTGTGATCCCTGGGTAAGGAAGATTCCCCTGGAGGAGGGCATGGCAACCCACTCCAGTATTCTTGCCTGGAGTATCCCATGGACAGAGGAGCCTGGCGGGCTACAGTCCATAGGATCGTACAGAGTTCAACATGACTGAAGCGACTTAGCACGGCATGGCAGGAAGTTAAAGAAAGCTAAACAAAGCCCTCCAGTTTTCCAAATTAATTCATGCAGTACTTTTTAGGCATCTACTGTGTTCCTGAACCAAGGCCAGTCAGTGTGAGGGGCTGTGGAAGTGGGACAGACCTGTCCCCTTATAATAGAGCTGAGAGACGACAGTCGTGCCAAGCAATCAATCAGAGAGGGCTCCAAGATAAGACATAATCGAATGTTCTAGTAAACCTCGGGAGTGCCAAACTGTATGTATGGTTCAGGCAACACAGGGCAGCATTTCTCACCAGCAACCTGCAATTCTTCAGCATATAGGCCAGGCCAAGAGGTTTGAGTGGTTTATGAAGAATTCCCCAGTTACCATATGCACTTCCTCAGAGTGCTACTTCTTAATGCAGTGTTTTTCTTCCAACACCACTTCCAAGCTCTCCGAGTTGTATTGTACTAATAAGCAGTGATTTTGGAGTCTCTAAATGTTAGACTGTATAATGAAAAAGGGCAGGGAAGTGTTTTTAAATACCAATGAATTCCAGCATCTTGGGCTGCCAGAAGTCTGGTCTCAACCTCCGGTTTCCAGCCCAAGTGTTTGGGATTTGCACATGTCGGAGGCTGATGAATGGAGGTTGGGCCCTCCTACTTTTCTCTTAGGGTCCCGAGGAGTCTGGGCTGTCGGGAAGGCTGCCCACCTCGGAGACAGGCCCCCTGGCTGAGTCCCTGGGCCTCGACTCTACTAGAGGCTGCCTGGAATTCCCACAAGCAGCCCCACCCTTCTCTCACTAAGGCTCAATTCTAGGGAAAGGAGTGGTCCCCGGGTGCATTCCAAAAGGATAGTCCCTTGCAGGACATTTGGGAACATTTACGGAAGGAAATTTCAGATGAGAAACGGTGTGAGATGCTAGCGGTGGTGGTTGAGTCACTATGTCACATCCGACTCTGCGACCCCCTGGTGCCTAGTCCACCAGGCTCCTCCGTCCATGGGATTTCCCAGGTAGAAATACTGGAGTGGGTTGCCATTTCCTCCTCCAGGGGATCTTCCCCACCCAGGGATCTAACCCGCATCTCCTGCATTGCAGGCAGCTTCTTTACCGACTGAGCCACCAGGAAAGCCTGTGAGACACTAAGAATTTTCACTCTAGGAACAACCTATTGCCCTTGACTTCACAGCCCTGATGTATCACCATGGACAATATTGCTACCACCAGCTGAATGGCGCTCTTTGTCCAGGCACTGCATGGTTAGTAATAAGCCTCATAGCATCCTTAGGGAAACATAATTACTAAACCCTTTCACTTGTGAGAAACTGAGGCCTTGAAAGCATGACTCACTTGCCCAAAAAGTCACTCATCTCTTAAGTAACGAACTAGCCTATGACCCAGTTTGTCTGGTTCCCTGGCTCACCAGGCTGTCCTGCCACTCAGGCAAATAACACACAGCTAAGCCACCCTGTGCACTACCTGCAAAAACTGCCTTGCAATCGGATCAGTGCCCAGCAATAGGATGCGTCCTGATGAAAGCCGACAGGAGTCAGATGATGCTGACCCAAGACACCTCTGCCTGGGGATAGTGCAGGGAACTGGAGATGAGGCCATTGGGTTGGTAGACATAATCACATGGAGGAACTGATATTTCTGGAAAGCCACGTGAAAGGGCAAGCGTCCTCCTGGTAGATAGGGAGGAATAGGAATTCAGGCAGAGGAAATAGATGAAGCTGAGATGGTGTGGGAGGTAGAAGAATGACCCAAACACATCCATGCTCTAAGCCTGAAACCTATGAGCATGCTACAGAACTTCGCAAAAGGAACTTTACAGATGAGATTAAGGATACAGACCTTAAAAGACAGAGATTACTCTAGGTTATTCAAGTGAGCTCAGTGTAACCTCATGAATCCTTAAAAAGGGGAAGAGGGGAACAAAAGGGTTGACCAAAGACACGTGATGATGAAAGAAGAGACAGGAGAGATTCAAAGGAATGAAAGAATCATTAGCACAAATGGAAAATGAAGCACAGGAACGCATGACATCACACAGGGAGAGCGGGGTGGTGAAAGAGCCAGAGGAGCTCTGTTGAGGCCCTGAAGAACACAACACTTGAGGGGAAGCAGGGGAAAATGGACTGGTAAAGGCGGATCAGCTGGGGGGCTTATCAACCAAGGCAAGAGCCACATTTAAGATGTGGTTATCTGTAATCAAGGACACCCTGTGTGATCAAGACTGATGTCTTCTCTTAATGCTGTCAGGATGAGAGAAGCGAGAGACGATGCATGTGAGCAGTTAACTCTGACAGACACATCTACATTTAGATGGAATAGATAAGACCTCCCTGGTGGGTCAGCTGGTAAAGAACCTGCCTGCCAATGCAGGAGACAAGAGATGTGGGTTTGATCCCTGGGTTGGGAGGATCCCTTGGAGAAGGTAATGGCAACCCACTCCAGAGTTCTTGCCTGGAAAATTCCGTGGACAGAAGAGCCTGACGGGCTACAGTTCACGGGGTCACAAAGAATCAGGCACAACTGAACGTGCACACACGCACACACACACACACACAGATGAGAGCTGGGGAGAATTTTGAAAACAAAAACATTAATCAAGATTTTAAATAAACAGCATATTCCTGGACAAGAAAGTTAAATTACTAAATTTCAATGTCAAGTGACCAATGAGTAAAAATAAAGAGACAGAGATAGAAACAGAGAAAGTGTAGGCTAGAGCAATGGAAATATCCAAGAACAGCAAGAACAGTGTGGTTTCAGGTACACTGAATCTAGGAGCTCAATAAAATGACCTCGGTTCTCAGCCGTGCTGACTTTGAGTTTGTCTACTCACATTTTGAGTTTCCCATCAGGCAGGCCCATTTCTTGTAGTAACCCCTGGAAGCTTCAGAATTTCATTTGTCCAATTCAGACAAAAGTCCCCAAATTGAGCCCCACTGGCTTGATTTGTGGCATGACTCCCTGAATGAATGACAGTGTCCAGAGGGATTGCAACTTCAGAGTTCAGGCAGCTGGCCAGGCCTGAGGCATGTGACTCCTCATGAAAACCAGGAGTTACTTCTAACCCACTGCAGATGGAGAGTCGGGGAGAAAGGCATGAGTCCCTGATTTGGTCATCACTTGCTCCGTGAGACACACCCAAACTTTGCAACTTATAAACATGAGCCCTCATTCATTCTGCTCCCAAACCTAAAAGCTGGGCTGCGTGGGGACCATCTGCCTCTTCTTGATAGTGCTTCATCTGGGGTGGCTCAACAGGGACTGGAAGACCCATCAACGTGATCAGTAAGTAGGTAGCTGAGCTGGGACTCTCGGCCAGGGCCCTGTGCTTCCCTACATAAGCCTTTTGTGGATTATCTTGGGCTTGATGGCATGGGGCCTGGGAGCCAAGGGCAAGGAGTCAAGAATCCAGGGCAGAAGCAGTTTCTCACACAGATTCAAAAGGCCCAAAGCATCACTTCCACTGGACTCGAATGTAGAGGAAGCCGCTAAGGGCAGCAGCATCCATCTTCAATGTGTGAAACAGCCAGGCTTTTAGAGCCGATTTTATTTTATCAGGAACCCCAAAGTTATACTGGGGGAAAGTTGTCAGAAGAAGGAATGGATACTGGACAGGAAAAAAACAATAGACTTTTCACGAAGCTACATCCCCCGTGCCATTCTATCTCGTTACTGAGCCTCTCTGAAACTTGCCACCCACCCCTAACAGCACAGAGAGGGGTCAACACGATCATACACAGCTAGCCCCACTCAGTAGCTAAGGTTCCCTCGCTGTCCCCAGAGCTGATCGGAACACACCAAAAACAAGATGACTTGTCCCGACCACACTGCGGTCCAGGCAGAGCCAACACGGGCTGGAAGAGTGCTCGGGACGCTGAGCCTGTGGTATGCTCCACAGTGTGGCAGGACATGAATTAGCTGTTTTATGAGAAACTCAATTTCCTTATTACAGGGCAAACAGCCACTGTTCTATTCTAACTAACTAGACTGATTCAATTAACGGTGCTAAATACAGTTCCTACTTGAAAATAACTTCAGTTTACTGCTTCACAAACCTCATTACATTTGATTAAACAAAATACATAGTAATAGACAAAACATGTTGCAAACTTCTGGCCATGGCCCATTGACTAGGAGGCCTGTAGCTCTCAGCAGGGAGGAGGGATTACGGTGGTGGGCCTTGGAGTCAGATGAAGGAGGTCGGAGCTCAGCTCTGCACCCCCAACAGCTCTGGAACTCTGGGCCTGTGCTCCTGGATCTCAGATAGTAGAAGCATCATTGTTGTTTAGTCACTAAGTCATGTCTGATTCTTTGTGACCCCATGAACTATAGCCTGACAGGCTCCTCTGTCCATGGGATTTCCCAGGCAAGAACGCTGGAGTAGTTGCCATTTCCTCCTCCAGGGGATCTTCCCAACCCAGAGCCCAGAGATCAAGCCCACATCTTCTGTGTTGGCATGCAGATTCTTTACCACTGAGCCACCTGGGAAGCCCTAGGAAAAGCATAAGAGGACCTATTTCTAGAGCCATCATGAAGAAGAAACAAGACAAACACTTTGTTTTGAGTTGAATTGTACCCCCCCCCCACCCCAGTGCTTGTGTTGAATCTCTAACCCCCATCAGGACCGTATTTTGATTTGGAGGAGAGGTTAATAAAGGAGGTGGTAAGGGCTAAATTGAGGTCATAAGGGTGGGGCTCGAATCCGATAGCGCTGGTATCCTTGCAAAAAGAGGAAGAGACACCAGATACCTCTCTCTCTCACTCTTCTCTCTGTACTAGAAGAGTATACTTTTTTTTATCTCCCCCTCTCTCTCCACAAGCACACGAAAGAAATGCTACATAAAGGTGCATTTGCAGAGAGAAGGCTCCATCTACAAGCTGGGAATTTACCTGAACCCTGAGCATGGACTTCTCATCTCCAGGACTGTGAAAAAATAAACGCCGAGTGTTTTTGCGTCCCAGTCTGTAGTGTTTGGTGAGGCAGCCTGAGTGGACTAAGACACACAGCGAGTGCTCGAAACAGCCCAGGACACAGATCAAGCATCGCATCAACTCTCTGGCAGGCGCTCTTCTCTAAGGGCACCATTTACTTCTAGAAAAACTTCTCCATAAGATATGCATATTAAAGAAGAGAGAAAGAACTCCACCACCACTGCCAACAAAATAAAAGAAAAAAAGCAACATGAGCATTTTCACTGGCTTCTAGATTAGGAACCAGTTGAAGCCAGGGGTTGCTACATTCAGTTGTGTTTCCTTTAGCCAGCACGGGACTCAGCTCACGCTTAGTCCATGAATGACTAACAACTGAAGCAAGGAATTCTACTAGGCAAGCAAAAAAAAAAAATTCTCTTCGGTTGGATTCAATTCTATTCCATTAAACAAATACTTTTCAAAGATTTCTTGCTCTACCTAGAGCTCAGGATAAATAACATCCCTCTCCTCAAGCAGAGAAAGGTGAAATACAACCAATTTCGCAGAAAACAAGGCAAAGGATGCTACAGAGGGTTTTCCAAGGGCTCCAGGAACCCAGAGGAGGAAACCATCAAGTTCTCCCTTAAAAGAACAGAAAAACCAAGTTTAAGGGCATTCTGAGTTATACCTTAAAAACATAGGTCAATAAAGTCAACCAGCCTTTCTGAAAATGCCCAGTAAAGGCTGGCAATCAACTCAGTTCTGCAATTAGTTAACGAGAAAATTAAGAAAAAAATGAATAAATATCCATAGATCTTGCCAATTTTGTCTTTATTGTGGAAGCAAGAAATAATTGCAGAGAAAACAATTCTCAAGGGAAAACATATGAGGTAGGTTTCCACCGCCAACCCAGGTCATCAAGGCAGAGACTCATGGGGCAGAGAGCAGACTCTGCCGGGCTCTGGGGAAGGGGCCCTGGACTGGTTCACATGGATGTAAAGATCCAAGTGCTACCGCATGGATCAGTCAGGAAGACGGGGCAGAGGCAGAAGGTCTCTGCAGAGGCAGAAGGTGGACAGTGGGACATTTCCTCACTTCAATACATGGATGCATACCATGAGCCTGGATCTGGGGGTTAATGAATAGGATTGAGTCAACCATCAGAAAGAATCAGGGTCTTAATCTCCCCCTCCTCTGATAGGACTTCGTTCTCTTGCCTCTTGTTTTCTACTGGTCATCCATCACTCTTCTCATCGCCCAATCACCCTTTTCCCCACATGGATCATCACCTGCCTCCCTCCTTACCCTCCACTCACCTGCTACATTCTGTTCTATCCATCCTGTGACATAAACCTCTCCTTTCTGTGTACTTTCTGGGACACACTCTGGGCCACCGTCACCTCTCACCTGGGCCACAGCAGCAGATGCCTCCCTGGTCTCCAAGGTAACCTGAGTTGATGTCTGTGGTAGTTTTCTAGGGTTGCCATCACAAAAGACCACACACCCCAGGGCTTAAACATCACAAGTTCATCCTCCCAGTTCTAGAG
Source organism: Bos indicus (assembly GCF_029378745.1). NCBI lineage: Eukaryota > Metazoa > Chordata > Mammalia > Artiodactyla > Bovidae > Bos > Bos indicus. The sequence goes on along the minus strand of NC_091780.1, from coordinate 62,344,955 downwards.
GCTACAAGTCTGAGAGCCAGGTGTCAGCAGGACTGGTTTCCTCTGAGGCCTCTCTCCTGGGCTTATAGATGGCCACCTTCTCCCTGCATCCTGTGTCTTTCCCCTCTGCCAGTCTGGGTCCTAACCTCCTCTTCTCATAAAGACACCAGTCATATTGGATTAGGACAAACGTCTATTACCTCTTTTTAACTTGTTTACCTCTTTAAAAATTCTGCCCCCAAATACAGTTGTATCCTGGGATACTGAGGATTAGAACTGTAACATATGAATTTGGAGGGGCAGCATAATTCAGCTACGACAACCTGCCTCTAATTCGTTCCACTCCAGTCCTCTATGGAAGGTTACATCTAACATGCCCTACTGACCATGACTCTCCCAGATCAGTAGCTTTCCTGGAGCCCCAGAGACACAAGACAAGGTAGAAATGTCCCTGCAGGGCAGAGGGTGGAGGGCTCCGCCTCCTCCCACCTTCACCTCCAGACACTACGCTCAGCCTTCCCAAACCACACCAAGCCATCTCTTGTCTACATGCCACCGCAGTTCTCCAGATCTTTGCATCTCTTCTCCAATCCCTAACACTGCTTCCAGGAAGTCCCCCTTGTCCCACTCCATCTTCCCAAGTCCATTAGATTATCCCCTTCTTCAGTTCAGTTCAGTTCAGTTCGGTCGCTCAGCCGTGTCTGACTGTTAGCTGTTTGCGACCCCATGAACCACAGCATGCCAGACCTCCCTGTCCATTACCAACTCCCAGAGTTTACCCAAACTCGTGTCTATTGAGTCAGTGATGCCATCCAATCATCCCATCCTCTGTCGTCCCCTTCTCCTCTTGCCCTCAATCTTCCCAGCATCAGGGTCTTTTCTAATGAGTCAGCTCTTTACATCAGGTAGCCAAAGTGTTGGGGTTTCAGCTTCAACATCAGTCCTTCCAATGAACACCCAGGACTGATCTCCTTTAGGATGGACTGGTTGGATTTCCTTGCAGTCCAAGGGTCTCTCAAGAGTCTTCTCCAACACCACAGTTCAAAAGCACCAATTCTTCAGCGGCTCCTACACCGTGCAACATCCCCTTCTTAGACTCCCAGAAAGAATCTGCCTGCAACGCAGGAGACCCAATTTCAATCCCTGGGTCAGGAAGATCCTCTGGAGAAGAGAATGGCCAGACACTCCAGTATTCTTGCCTGGAGAATCCCATGGACAGAGGAGCCTGGTGGGCTTACAGTCCATGGGTAGCAAAGAGTCAGTCACGAGCGAGTTTCTAACACTTCACTTTCTGTATTCCCAGAGTGCTCATTCCTTTCCCTTGTCAAGGCCCAGGTTACACCTGTGAGTTACCGGTCAGCACTGTGTTCTCACTGTGGAGCCACAGCATTGGGTGTTCAGGAAACGCTTCTTGACTCAATAACTGAACGAATGTGCTGCCTCCTCTCCCGGGATATTCCTTCCCTTGTTCCTCTCTATTCTCTGGCCCTTTTGTAGAACCTATTGGAGGGTTTGCCATGAGCTCTGGGGATTCAGTAGACCCTGGTGGGATGGAGTTAGGTTCAAAGGAGGCCAGAACTCCGGCAAGCGACAATACCCTCACGATGCAGCTTATTTTTTTTTTATGTCAATAGGTTTCTACTGTTCAGTTTTCAATGGCTTTTCATCACCTCTGTCAACTACAAATTGGCACTTGCCAAGGGCATTTGCCAGTGACTGAGCAATAATGCCAAGGGTATTTCTATCTGACTCTGCGGAGACTGAACCCTCTGTTGCTGCAGCTTCTGACCTTCAACACCCACCGGGGGGAATTCAGGGAGGAGAGTGAGGCACTCTGTGCTCCAGGGAAACTAGTGGAACAGGTCCTTCGACAGCTAGATATTTTCAGGAACTGATTTCATGATCCCAATCCTTGCATCTCCTCATATCTAGAAAAGAACTAAGCCCCTTCACGGTGACATCAGAGCCTTGTGACTTGCGAAAACCCTTTGTAAAACAAGCACTTGACTGCACGGAACTCCCCTTCACCGAAATCTTGCATGCTGACCTTCCTCCACTGCTGCTCTGGAGCAGTCTCTCGGAGCTGAGAGGTGCTGTCTCCTGGCTGCAATCCTTATTTTGCCCCAAAGAAAACTTAACTCACAACCCGCATGTTGTGACTGTTTTTAGTCCATTATCTCCTTCACTTAGCTAAATACTGAATTTGCCAACATTGCTTTAAAAATGAACCTTCATTATGAAAGAAGAGTCTTCAATATTCTGTAATAACCAGTATGGGAAAAGAATCTGAAAAAGAACAGATGTATGTATATGTATAAATGATACACTTGCTGTACACCTGAAACTAACACAATATTGTAAATCAACCATACGCCAAAATAAAATAAAAAATAAATTAGAAAAGAAGGAGGTAGGAAGAGCAGAAGGGCGAGAGGGAGAAACAAAGGAAGAAAGGAAGGAAGGAAGGACAGTCTTTAAGAGAAAGAGCGCTGGTTTGGAACCGAGACACTCTGGGTTCCGCTCTAGGAAACCTGTCACCTTGACTCTGTCCCTTCACCCTTCTATCTTCTATTCACGATCTGGAAAGCAAAACGCATGCAAATGACTTTCCATTTTGCTGTGAGTATCAGAGGGGAGTGTGCAAAGGAAGCGCCTGGCACACAGTAGGGGTTTTAAAAATGCTAATTCCCTTTTTCCCCACTGCACACATCACACTTCACCTCACTTCAATTATCAGCCCATTTTCAGGGATTTTCAGCACAGAATGTTTATCAGAAAACATCCTTGGGTGGGAGGGAAGCAGCAAAACCAGCAGCTTGATAAAGGAGACCGTGATACGGCCGTCCCTGGGAAAACCTGAATGCGTCTAGAATTGATTGCCATTTTCCACTAAAAATTACTTGGGAAGTTCAAGTGGTAGGAGTTCCCGAAAAAGATTCTGACTGTCAGTGACAACTGACAGCATGTTTGTGCCTCTTTCATATTCTGATGAAATTTTCAGAATCTCATTGCCTTGGAATAAAAATACCAGCACCTGTACGTGTGGAAGTGTGGACTGAGACAGAACTCCCTCCATCTCTGACGGCAGTGCTTGTGTATAGAGATTATTTCTGTTTCCCCAAATATTTATCACGACACTGTACACAATACAAATGGCCTGATTCTCATTCTGAATCAAAGCAGAAGGCGCCCTCTTTCTCAGATCCTGGACAGAGAAGCACGAGGGCTCCTCCATGAGTATCGCAGCAACAAACAGGGCTTCTGCTAAAATTCATACATAATCAAAACAAATTGAATATCCACCCTGATTTCCAGAGGGAGCAGCGCTCTAATGATTAATGCTTGACGATGATATTTAATTAAATCTTATTTACTTTATAAATACTTTCCGAGTCTTTTTTTCTGTGATATACCAAGTATTAACATTCGGAGATAATTTAACACATCATAGATGAAGACCGGGGTTGTAATAACAAGAAGGAACTTACAACAACATCAGGCAAAGCCTGGAAACATTTTTTACAATAGAGAATATTTGCAGGGCACAAATTTGAACAATTTGATTCTCAAGGTCTGGAGTGTTTCCTCTCTTTCTCTCTCTCAAAACATACATCACATATACATAAAAAATATGTATACAAAATATACCCCTCAAATGTGTGTTTACAATTTTGTTTCACCTATTCTTGTAAAAACCCTCACCCCCTCCAACCCAACCTCAGGCTTCTGACTTCATTAACCCTGAAATTTTCAGCTTCTGTATGTTTCTGCCTGGAAAACTAGATAGAATCAGCACATGGAGATCCATCCTGAATTTCAGACCAGAAATCTCGTTTTCATGTATCTGGGTATAGGAGGATGAAGATCAAGTTATGAAATTTGATTCTGGAAATAAATCTTAGATATTTCATATTTCCCCCCAAATTCCAACCAATTAGATTTCTTCTTAGAATGTTCATTAATTATCTTTAACTGAAATTATGATTCTTTTCAACCCGAAGAAACTTGATTTTATTTGTGCAATTTCTGTGAAAGACATTATGAACCATTTATTAATTTTTTAAGAAAACAGAAGCTAGACTTTGGGAAACATTCATGTTTTAATTTTTAAGTTTTTTAAATTATTCACTGGGCTTCCCAGGTGGCACAGCAGTAAAGAATCCACATAACAATGCAAGAGACACAGGAGACCCCTGTTCCATCCCTGGGTCAGGAAGATCCCCTGGAGCAGGAAATGGCAACCCACTCCAGTATTCTCACCTGGAGAACCCCATGGGCAGAGGAGCCTGGAGGGCTACAGTCCATGGGGTCAGAGTCAGACATGACTGAGCAATCGAGCATGCACAATTATCACTAAGATCAGGTAACTGTAGAAATAAGGTGAATAAAAATGGAGGAGAATCATTCATTCATTTGATCTGGTTCGCTGCTGAGATCAGAATGTTCTTTGCACTTTGCTCCTAGACCCATAGCCTAAGTCGACAGCAGGATTCTTGACCTTTGAAATGAAATAGACTCTATGTGACTGTCGGATGAGAAGAGAAACCCCATGTCCTCCACAGGGAAACCAAGGCACTGGTTCCTAAGGTTACCACTGTTCGGTGTCCCTGGAAAATACTGACCTGTGGGCTGCTGGGGTGGTCCTGTGGGGTGCTGGGCACGCGTGAACCGTTTCACAACCATTCTTGCCAACATGGGGCTTTTTCACGTTCCCCAAGGGATATCTGAAGGTCCTCATTCCTAACGAATTCACCTAATTCAAAACTCACACCCAGTGGGCAATCCTGACAAAGGAGAGCAAACAGATCACTTTTGCACGTTAAGAAGTGAGTGTGATGTCGCTACCGCACCCTGCAGTGCACAATTCTCCTGCAACAAATTCAAAATCCCTTACTTTTCATTTCAAATTTTTTCTGATTCCCAAGATCTCAAATTGAGATATAGTGAACCTTAATCACACTTCCTATGAAACTATCTAAATCTGCATAATTCATACTGGCATACCTGTCTCAGACCCACTGCATTATCAACCCCATCTTACCGACGAAGTCAAACTTCATGAGTTGAGTCTTCTGCAGAGAAAATTAAAGATATAGCTGAGTATACGAACCCAAGGCCAGGCCTAGGGTACTGCTCCATGCCAGGGAAGTAAAATCAGACAGACGTCAGGCTTGTCGATACATGGGGTCAAAGACATCACAGGATACCATCACGCAGCCCCACCATGAGGGTTTTTGCTATAGCTATCATTGACATTGAGCTTTCAAATCTAGACAGTAGCTGGAAATACATTCAATTTACTTGATTCAGCTTTTAATTCATGAAAAATATATCACTCTCTGTTCCACATCAGTTAATATTCCAAATACGGTGCCTTGCTTTTCTTTCTAATCATAATGACATAAGTGTATTTTATAACAAGGTGTTCTATTGCTGTCTAACTATTCATCCTCCAATGTACATAAATGTTAAATGAGTTGGAGAGGCATTATAGCCAATTTTAATGCTTTTAAAACCAAAGGTGACATCCATTTAGGCTGGCTTTCTAATAAATTCTGACTCTTTTTTCATTTGAGGAAAAATATATAATGCTAAGTTTATGTGATTTAACAAGGTATTTTTAGCCTCGGAATAATAAATCCCTTCTAAATCAATGGTCTTTGTACTGTTACAAAGAGTTAATAATATAAGGCAAGTGAAAATAAGTGCAGTTATTAAATACTTTATTGCTAAGTTGAGACCAAGAGTTATACCAACAGAGAAACCAGGAAGGGGGAGAACAGTGATGAAGTTAAAATATAAACAAATATATAATGCCACTTTGCAGGATTAAGTGCACTGTCTACAAGAAAAATTTAAGGAAATAATTTAAATAAATGGTATAATAAGATCCTTTTAAGAGACAGCTGTTAAGATCCATATTTAGATTCATGTTCTTTTATCCATTCTATGAATAACAACCAGCTTTTGTTATTTCCTTACACAAAACCATTTTTAAAATAAATTTCAAGTGTTATAAATCACTCAGAATGTACGTACCCCTAATTCATGCAGTTTTATTGCCACTAAGGAAATCATCATTCTTTACACTTTGAATCTCTCTTTTTCTCCCAGTGCCCTTCTTTATTGCAGGAGCCTGAATGGTTTGGGGGTTTTTTTGTTTTTGTTATTTTGTTTTCAATGCTATGATTGCAAATCCACTTTTTCAAATCAAAATGTTTTCAGTTATAAAGAAGGAGAAATTGAACACCCTTGGTAAATATTCTTTACAAAGCCTGTAACAAGCAGGTCAATAGACATGTAAATATCAATGTATTTTGAATGCCCATTCTTATGAATTTATGAAGTCTTAAGGGCCTTCATTTTGCCAAAAGCAATTTTGCAGGCTGTTAGTCCAGGCTCCTCTATTCATGGAATTCTCCAGGCCAGAATACTGGCGTGGGTAGCCTTTCCCTTCTCCAGGGGATTCTTCCCAACTCAGGGATCGAACCCAGGTCTCCCACATTGCAGGCGGATTCTTTAACATCTGAGCCACCAGGAAAGCCCAAGAATACTGGAGTGGGTAGCCTACCCAATCTCCAGGGGATCTTCCTGAGCCAGGAATCAAACTGGGGTCTCCTGAATTGCAGGCAGATTCTTTATTATCTGACTAGCCTCTTGGCATATTTGAAAAAAAAAAAAAAGAAAAACGGTTAAACAGTCCAGGTACTGTGACTTACAGAGTTGGATCAACAACTGTACAGGGTTCATTCCCAGGCTGTGTCTGTGTTGCTATAATGCAGGCACCCCATCACACACTAACATACTTTATTGTACAAGCACATGACCACATTAGGATCTATGATGCTCATGGCGAATATATCCAGAGAATAAGGCACAGACACAGGTAAGCACATGCCTTCAGGCAGATCAGTAACAGGAAGCCCACACTATTATTAATATATCAGAACCAAACTGGCATGGGCTGTGACCATATGCTGGACATGGAGAATGAGTGAAAGTTATTCAGTCGTGTCTGACTCTTTGTGACCCCATGGACTGTAGCCTGCCAGGCTCCTCTATTCATGGAATTCTCCAGGCCAGAATACTGGAGTGGGTAGTTGCTCCTTTCTCCAGGGGATTCTTCCCAACCCAGGGATCAAACCCAGGTCTTCCATGCTATAGGCAGATTCTTTAACATCTGAGCCACCAGGGAAGTCCAAGAATACTGGAGTGGGTAGCCTATCTAATCTCCAGGGGATCTTCCTGACCCAAGAATCGAACTGGGGTCTCCTGCATCTCAAACAGATTCTTTACTATCTGAGCTACCAGGGAAGCCCGGATATGGAGACTGGCAATCTGCACCAGTATTTCTGCCTGGGAAATGCCATGGACAGAGAAGCCTGGTGGGCTACAGTCCCTTTAGACTGAGTGCCAGAGCACACACATGCTGGAAATAATGTCTTGTCCTCATATATAACATTTAACCAATCCACTGACATATTAGTCAAACCTGCCTCCTAATCAATCTGGGAGTAATAATTCAAGTATTTAAATGTGGGGAAGAGGGATGAAGAGGTGGAAAGACCAACCATTCCAGTTTGCTTGGGAACTAAGTCATGAGACTTCCAGTACCAAAACTGGGAAATTCCCAGGCCAACAGGAGCAGGTTGGTAACCCTAGAAGGAAGGAAATTAGGAATTCATTTTTGGTTGGGGCAAAGGCCACAGAGGAAGTGGACTGGAAGAAAAAATAACCCGCCCCCCCAAAAAAGTGATTTGAATTTCATATAATAAAGAGGGTTACCCCAGTTGAAAGAAAGGTACCTTTAACAGAGGTTTTTAACTCTCAGAAAAAAAGTGTGTGGTGGGGGGAGGGGGTGTGGAGGAGTCCTCAGCATTCAAATGCAATGGCCCCTAGGGATTCACAATGTTTAATATCACCTCATGTAAAACTGGGGCTTCCCAGGTGACGCTACTGGTAAAGAACTCACCTGCCAATGCAGGAGAAGTAAGAGACTCAGGTTCCATCCTTGGGTCAGAAAGATCCCCTGGAGGAGGGCATGGCAGCCCACTCCAGTATTCTTGCCTGGAGAATCCCATGGACAGAGGAGTCTGGCGGGCTGCAGTCCACGGGGTCTCAAAGAATCAAACAGGATTGAGAGACTAAGCGCACACACCCATATAAAAATGAGCTGTGTTTTTAATTTTACTTCCTGAAAAGGATGGATTTGGTTGGGCCAATCTATTTTAATAGCAATTCTGAGAGTTCTGGGTGAGGAGTCAAAAAAATTTTTGCCTTGGCTAATATGGACCTTGAAAAGGCTAAAAATAGTGACTGTATAAAATTCTGAACTGAAAAAACAAAAAGTCAGACCAATTTCACAAGCGATTATAGTAAAATTTTAAAAAATCAGACCAAATTTCTGCCTTAAACCAGTGAATGATGAAGACAAAGTTGCCCGTGAAATCGGATGAAACCGATCCAGAAGCAGGCTTTTGAAATGTTACCCCCATAAAAAGAGCCCATAAAATTAATCTACCTGGACCCTTTCCATGTTAAATCAGCAAAGAAATAACTTTTAAGCACTTAGGACATTGGTTATAAAATGCATGGTCTCTAGTTGTCCATATACACAGATCCAAAATGCTGTGTTCTTGGATCACTCCAGCTCAACACACAGAAAGAAAACACGGACAAGAACAGAATGATGGATGCTCTGCAGTAACGACTGGGATTTGTGCTCAAGAGAAAGAAGAGTAACACCAGGGACTCAGGAAAAGAGGAAAAAAATGTTGGAAACCCCCAAATCATTTTAATTCTCCGGTATTCCTAAGTCCCCTTGCACTCCCCCTACCAAAATTAAATGGTATCAGTGTGGTCTTTCTGGACCAGTTACTTAAAGCTTGGCATATGCTGTGTATAATAATGCCACCAATAAAGAGCATCCATATCTCCTTGAATAAAGGCTCACGCTGTTCAGATGACTTACCTGAATGGGTCTAGAAATGCCTGGGGGACCGGGATTCTCAGTCCAACGATCTACCTGTTGCAGGACAGCTGCCTTCCAGGTGAACATCCCATCTTGCAATTGATGGGAGTCTTCTTGAGGGCCAAAACTGAACACTGACCTTTGAGGAAGAATTTTGACAGAGAGAATCTGAGCTTTCACACCAGCAAATCTCAGCTCTGTAACTGGCCACTGACATGTAACAGACCAGTCACGTAGCCTAAGTCCCAATTTCCTCTCTTATAAAAGAGGACTGCAAGTTTCTTCACAAAGTTAAACCAAGAATTGTCATGTAACCCAGCAAATTCCACTCCTAGATACAGACACCAGAGAATTAAAAACTGGGACTCACACAGATGTACACACATGTTCACGGCCGCACTACTCACAACAGCCAAAAGGTGGAAGCCAAGCAAGTGTCCATCAACTAAAAGATAAACTAAATGTAATCTCTCCACACAATGGAAAACTACTCTGCTGTGAAAACGAATGAAATTCTGATACAGGTAACAACAAGGATGAACCTTAAAAATATTTTTGTTTTTGTTGTTTAGTCGCTAAACTGTTTCCAACTCTTTGAGGTCCCATGGACTGTAGCTCACCAGACTTCTCTGTTCACGGGATTTCCAGGCAAGAATACTGGAGTGGGTTGCCGTTTCCTTCTCCAGGGGACCTTCTCGACCCAGGGATAGAACCCACATCTCCTGCATTGTAGACAGATTCTTTACCACTGAACCACCAGGGAAGTCCTTGAGAACATTAGGTTAAGTGAAAAAAGCCAGACACAAAAGGACAAACTGGCTGTGATTCCACTTACTTGAAATATCTGGAAAAGGCAAATTCATAGACAAAGTAGACTGGGGGTTACCAGAGGCAGAGGGGAATGGGAAGCTACTGCTCAACAGGGAACAGAATTTCGGTTTGGTATAAAAAAAAAATTTTGGAAGCAGATAATGATGGTTGCCCAAGATGGCATTCATGACATCATTCATGACACTGAATTGCACATTTAAAACTACTTAAGACGGAAAATTGTATGTTATACATATATTGCAATTTTAAAAATTAGAAACAACAGAAGCTTTAAATGATAGCTAACACACTGAGAGGATTAACAACAGAGTTCATGTCAAAGAGAGTGACAAAGAGGTGCCGCTCAACTCAGTCTGAATGTTCTTCCCTTTTACATCCACTCCACTCGGCACATGCTCAGGGCTGCGCTGTGATGCTGGCCACTTAGCTGTCCTCACCATCACGGGTAGTGCTCAGAGCGCTGGTCCTGAGGCTCCCAGCAGCTCCTAGTCTCCAGGGCCTGTGTTCCTACCAACTCAGGAAGTTTGATTTCTTCAAGGAGAGAGGAAGTGGATGTAAGTTTCTGACAAAGGCAATTAACAAGTTGCATGCACAGGAACCTACTTTTTTTTCCCCTAATCACAAGCTTTACAATTTACTGCATCTAGAAAGAAACTGAATTTAAAATGCAATTATTGTGCAGTAATTAACTTTGTCCAAATGAGGTCCTTTCAGAACTCAGTTTCTTTAGATACATTACTCAGCCCAGTGTCTTTTTTTTTTTAATGCTTTTCAATAAAGTTTTTTTATGATCACATTGGTGGATTAAAAAAAAAAAGTCTGATTTGATATATCTGGGCTCTTTCCAAGAACTCTGTCATAATTTTCTGAGTTTAAGCTTTCCACTTGGGGTGGGGGAGGAGGAGAGAAGAGTCTCATTTCTGGAAATCAACTGTTTGTTGCCACGTGAAACAGCCTCTGTCTGCCTCTCTCTCTCTCTGAAATCTGCCTCCAGCCAGCCAGCCAGTTGGAGTTAATGGCAGTAACAATAGTAACAATTTGATGTCATCCTGCCCTCACTCCAGAATCAACACAGTCTTGCCTTAAAATTGCTAGGGCAGCCCACATCAAGATGGAGTGTGAAGAAAAGCCCCCTACCCCCGGGGTTGAGATGGACGGAGGCATCTGATAACAGGAAAGGCTGGTGACTTTCTCTCCCCTCCAGCACACCAGTGGAGGTTCTTACGTTTCTTTCTTCCTTCTTTCCCCACCTACAGGCGCCAGGGAGGCACCCGTCCCACGAGCACACGTTCATTGACCCAAACATGTGAAACATAACTATAGCAGACTCCTCCCCTTTTCTCAAATTTCTCTCCTGGCAAACATTTGAAACAAGGTTTATTTTAGAAAGCCCTCTCCAGTAGTTCTCAGATCTGAAAAACCTCCACGCAGCTCTAAATAAATAATGTGAGATTTCCAACCTCCTGGGCCCCTGTCGTGGAAGAACCACCTAGAGGGCAGATTCTGAATGTGCCGAAAGCTCGGAATCCAGGACCCGGGATGTGATCAACCCCTTTCCGAACACAGCGGAACACACGAGTCCAGAGGGAGAGACTGACCCTTTCTCCTCATCCCACGAAAACCCCAGCTGGGCAAAGCCAGGGCATTACTGGACTCTGCAGAAATTACCAGCCAGTCCCTTCATTTTGCCAAGGGGGAGAAAGAGAAAGAAAGAAGAGAAAGAAAGAGGAGTGAGAACCCCAGCAGATACACGTTGGCCCTGCCAATGACTCTCTGTTTAACTTGTAATCAAAACAACTCAAACCCAGTTACTGTTTGCGGATCTGCCAAGTTTCTCAATTTCAGTCGTCGGCAGCAGGCCCTCGGTATGACAGGCTGTCTTTCAGATTCCAGCAGAATCTGCCAAAGCCCCAGCTCAGAGGCAACTGGTAAATTAAATGCCAGCGAGCAAGGACACTCCTACACCTTTCCTCGGTGTGCACAAAGCAGCTTTGGGGCCCGCGTCCTGGCAGAGGGGACAAGGACCCGGGGTGCTTGGGGAGGACCCCAGGCTGCTGTCCACGCCCCCACATCTGGGTCATCACACCCCAGTGCCTGCTGGGCAGCAGTCATTGCACGGATGGAAATCAACAACCAAGTTTTCCTATTAAAAATGGGCTGGGGTGGGGGCTGGGGAGAACCACTCTGCCAATAGATGAAAAGAAGACTCTCAAATCAAATAGACACAGAAAAATTCGCTTTCAAGTGCCCTGCGATATCACGCAATCTATAGATAACGTGAGGTATTCAGATCCGCTGCAGAGTGTAATTGAAAATAAAATAGACATTAAATGCATACAGGCACATCTTTAAATCTTGCATCCTAAAAGCTTCTTGTGAAACGAAAGATAAGGCTTCTCTTTTCCTAGGAAAGTGTAAGCTTTTAAAATCCAGTTGATCCTCTGGGGGCAGGGGTTACACACTGCAGGTTCAGCCACCTCCCCGATTATCAGATGCTGATTTGCATAGCAGATATTAATGAATAAGCATTGTTTTGACTGCAACTTTGACTATAACCTGCTGATTTAATGACTCACAGTAAGTTTAGGGAGTGTAGGCTGCAGTCTTAATTACGCAAACGTGCCCGTGCTCCTGATATTAATAACAGCTAGCATAAATATCAGGACTTGACAGAACTATGGAATTAAAGCAGGAAAGGCAGTCAAGTCAGTGGGCCCAACGGACCCTCTAAATGGGAAAATGATTCCTGATTTCACCACTTTACCAAAATCTGTTTCTATAGTAAACAATACTGCTGTTTGCTTTTTTTTTTATGTTCAAGGTGGAGTGAAGGTGCTGGTACTCACAACGAGGCTTAGTGTTTGCAGGTGATGGGAAGAAACGTGCTGGCAGGAAAGAGGCCTTGTGCAGGGGCACTGTGAGAGTGGTTTAATTTGTCTTCCTTCCTAGACTGACTCACAGGCGAGGGCTGCCAGAGAGAGGGACCAGGGCCCTTGAGAGCCTGCCAGGGCCGTGTGTGTTGTGGGTCCGTGCGTGGATGTGTGGCTCCGGGGGATGCCCTTGGGGTCCTGTCTGCACCTTTGCAAGAGCATCCTCATGTCTGCACCTGGAGGTACAGCGGGGGCTCGCGCTGCAAACCTCCCTCCTGTTCTGCATCCCCTCCTTAGTTCAGGAAGAAGAAGGGCCTGTCGTGCCGGGCATCCCTTTTATTTGCCATAATGTGGCAGGTTGCTCTCTGTGAGGCTGCAGAACTGAAAAGATGCATCACTTTGATGAAGCCTCTGATGGGCGTTGGGTGCAGGGCACCATCCAGGTAATTCTAGCCTCTAAGCCCCAAGTTGCTTTCTCTTCCAACCTCAGGGGTTTCGTTTGAGAGAGGGAAAAAAATGTTTTTTAAGTGTAACTCACCGATCTGCAGGTTTTCTTTCCCTAAACTAACAACATTTGCAAAAGAGAACAGAATTCTAAATGAGGTTTACCATCCAGGCCCATGACCCGGGGGACATTTCTGGGGACACAGCCACCAAGGGAAAGCTGCTGAAAAATCCTAGTGGCCAAATTTTAATTAGCTGACAGACGAATTCCTGTTCAGTTTTGAGTTTTCAATCAGGGAAGCTATGATCACTTACCAGAGAAACCGTAACCGTGTGTGTGTGTGTGTGTGTGTGTACAGGAGGCCTTCGAGGAGTCTGGTTTCTGGTCTTGGTGCGGGGAGGGCTCAGCCTAGGATTTGAGCAGAAATGTCCCATTGCTGCATTTTGGCATCCATGTCTGCCCTGACCCTCAGCTCACAGTTCACAAGGCCTCCTCACAAACTCAGGATGCTCCCAGCACCTTATTGCTATGCTAATGCCCAGGGCTGCCTCAATTTGCAATTCCTCCCTGGAAATGGTATTCAGATTTCCGAGTTCCTTGAAGGGATGAGGGTGCCAGGAGACAGTTTTTTGTTTTGTTTTTGTTTTTTTTTCCTGCGTCTGGTCAGACAGGTAAAATAAACTCAGCCCAGGGACCAAAGATCCCCTCTCTAAAGTCTTCTTTGGTCTGAACAGAAAAGCCGGAGCGTGGGCAAGTTAAAATACTGATCAGATTGTTTGCAGAAGATCAGGAGTGAGGGGGGAAAGGCCAGATTCCTTTTACAAACTTGTTCTCAATTGTTAATTTCCCATTCTTTGTCCACAATCTAGGAGACAGGGCCTCAACATCTTTACTAGCGTGGGGGAGACACCCCCTTTGCTTAATATAACCCCCTCTCTTTGCATTTGAAAATAAATGTAAAGTTTACCTTGGGAACAAATGATTAATGAAGTGTTTTCAACGCATCCCAGCTGTTCACCATAATAGAAGAATAATTTGATGTTTGGGGTCCTTAAGCCATTTGATGGCAATTGATTTTTTTTTTTTTGGAGGGGCTATGGGGGTAGAGTGATTAAAGGGTTAATATTCAAATCAGAAATTTGCAAGGCCTGCATAATGGGAGCGCCACCCTCATAACAATAGGAATTTTTAACAATATCCAGCCTTGTTAGCAAGAGAGTTACATGCATTGAGGGCAATCAGTGTGTCTTGTCAGTTTCTTTTTATCTACCATCTCCAACCGCCGAGGAGCCGAAATGAAGCACTTTGGAATTATCAATTTCAGCCACATTTGCATAACAAAGCCCCCGAGGAAGAGGCATGATAAATGTGAAGGACCCCTCTTGGAAAAGGAACTGTCAACCGCGCCCCGAAAGATTCTCCGACCAAGCGCATTCTCCGGGACTGCAGTCAGCGAAAATAAAATGAAAGCATTAAAGAAAGTCATTCTCTCAGAGAGAAAAATCTCCCCCTCTGCACAGAGAGAACTGGATGAAATGACATTATGCATATGAAAATGTCCAGAAAGATGCTTGATTTATGTATGCATTAGATGCAAATTCCATTACGGTGCGCGCGCTGTTGTGTGATTTGGCGCTGAACACATCAGCGCCCTGATCAGATCTGATCTCATTAATTCCGACAAGGAGAGAGAGAGGGAATTGAGAAGAATTTATGGCCTGGACACTTGAAAGAAGTAAATTGTAATTCTGTTTAAAGCTGTAGCGAACCTTTTAAACACCTTTTATTATAGGAAAGAAGCACTCACTTTTATAAGACTGTAAGGACTTACTTAATCCTGTACGGGGGGCTTCTGGTTCTCATTTAGGGGGGAAAAAATCTGTGACCTTGTTTAGAGGAAAGGAAAAAAAAAAAAGGAAAATGCCTATCTTAGACCAAAATTCAAGGAGAACGTCACAATAGTAGGATCAAAGGAGAAACGGTGCCTCAGTGAAGAATGGTGTAAACGCTGGACTTCTTAAGAATCGTGTTTTAGTTTTGTTTTTTTGGTATTTTTCAGTGGCTTAATATTTTTCAAAGAAAATACCAAACAGTGAATGGATATATTTTTTTTAATGCGATTGGGCGGCAGATTTACCTTTTAAAATGTCTTTAATTGCATCGCAGATAAAAGTATTACTAAAAATACATGGGGTGAGATAACATGGGGAGAGCATCCTTTGAAAGCTCCACTTGCACTGCTTTGGAAACACAGTACATTTCAGACCAAAATTAATAATAGTAATAATAATAATAATAATCCAACTGCCAAAACAGTTTTAAGAGGAAATAATATTTCCATGGGGAAAATCCCAGATCGTTTGTTACTAGCAAAAAATGATTCTTATCTTTCTTTTTCTCCCCGAACAAGATTTTAATAAATCGTTTCCTCCTTTCAGGAGCGATAATCACCCTTCACGGGTGAGGTGTCCTGTATTTACTTGATAGCGAGTGTAAAACCAAAAGTGTCTCAATATGTTATTGCAGGAAGGAATCATGTCCCTCCCCAGTATTCATGACCCCCTGGGGTGCAGCTTTGCCTGCAAGAGTTGCGTTTCCCCGCGCATCTTTCATCTTCCTGAGCTATGATTAACTGTCTTCCCAGGGCCGGAGGTGGGGGCAGAGCCTGGATTCGGAAAACCTTAGTTACCGATCATGTTTGATTTGAGATGGAAATGAAGATATGGAGGCTGCACCCTCCCCCACTGCAGCCTCCAGCTTCCACGGGGGCAATCCTCTCCCACCGAAGTCATGCTCCGAGTTTAGCAAATGTTTATCCAAATGGATGCGGCAAACTTACATGGAAACGCAGATAAACAGCAACTTGGAGGGCAGTGTTTCAGAACCAGGTGAACCTGTTTAAACATCACATTTTGTCAGAGGCTAATCCCCAGGTCGGTCTTCCTTTCCACCCAGACCATAAACGTATCTCGCGTGTGCCATAGGTATCGTTATAGATGGGACGCTCACCTTCCTTACATTATGCGTCTGCGTTCCTGTCCACCGTGCTGTATGTTTTTAAGGACACGGGGAACGCGTGGTGCCTATTGGCTTGCCCACATCCCAACGTGGAACACCGGCAAATCAGGAAAATAATTGGGTTTTCCTTTGAGAAGAGAGAGAGGGGCGAAAAAATTCTTCTTCCTGTGATGTTTTAAAAATTCAGAATTTCCTCATTTATCTCCATGATAGCTCTAACCACACAGTTGAAAGGTATATTTAGGCTGCAGAGATTGTATTTGAGAATGTGGAATTTCAAGTCCTCTCACTTGCGGGACTTGAAAGAATTGTGCACATTTTGAATAGGATTGTCTGCAAGTAAAGGGAAAAAAAACTTACCTTGGCGTTATGTGAGTGAGAGTTTGTTTTTTTTTTTTTTTTTCCCAAGGCGTTTTAATGTGTCTGGGTATGTGTGAAGGCATGCATTGAAAACGGATCCAGTTTGTTCGCCTTCAATTAAATCATCTTTGAAATATACACAGAAGGAAATGTACATATTATATTTCACAAATAATAAGGGGTGGGGTTTTGTCGTATTTTCACACAGTCAGCCAGACCTTACACATCTCTCTCTCTCTCTCTCTCTCTCTCTCTCTCTCACACACACACACACACACACACACACACACACACACGCAGGATGAATGGGTAAGGCTTGGTGATTAAGGTCAAGCTGTTTGTTCATTTCTGCCCTGGCTAATGGGATTGAATTGGAACAATACCTTTGAACTCTCTGGCTCTGATCTGCATACTAATTGAACTCACGTCCTTGACAATGACCTTTGCTAACCATCCACCCATTCCAGGCCCTGCTCAAAAGTTGCTATCAAAATTCAACCACAACAACAAAAAGTCCCTTTATAAAGAGCTCCTTTCACAGTGTGCTACTCCCTAGCTCCCCCTGCGAGATTCTTTAAGAAATAAAAAGTATTTGTCCAGGACTGGAAAACAGATTCAGGGAGGAAGGCTCAAGCTTCTGATCCAGTAACCTCAAGAGCAAGGAGGAAGGAATTCAGTTTCCAGAACTCACTCCTGGGCTTGTCACCTTTGATCCTAAAACAAAAACCTGTGATAATAGTTTCCCTGCAAGGTGTTTTCCCAACTCATCCACGAGTTTTTGGAAATCTGCACATAGACCAGGTGCTTTATTTTAAATTCAGGGATTTTTCTTCATCCAGGATTTGTGTGCATTCATTTTGATTTTTTAAAACGTTACATGCTTACTTCTGTTAACCACTGAATTTGGGACACTCCTTTAAATTTCCACCCAAAGTGCTTGCCTCCCTTGTCTTCATTCTAACCCAGCCCTGCCAGGTGGTTTTACAGGATCTCTGCCATATTCCTAAAGATAGTCTGGGGGACAGAAATTAGAAAACTAGAAAGAGTATAATTATCCCCCAATGTATACATATTTATTTACAGATTTAAATGGGCATGAGAAGAAAGTTAAAGTCTCATATTCTACAAAAGCTGTCCTGTGTCTCAGTGAGATGGAGAAATGCTTTCACATAGACACAAACAGACATGCAAAGATATCAATGCCCAAATCACGCTTTTAAAACTCTGCGTTGCAGTAATGAGTTAACCAGGAGCCAGAAGACACCAGGTTTCCATTAATAAGCCAAAGTTACATTCTTGGCGTGGCCTTGAAAAGAAAAAGGCATCTCTTTCGAGGAGAAAATGCTATCAAAGGAATTTATTAAAAGCAATGATCATATCAGTCCAAAAGCAACTATTCGAGCAAAATAAAAACATAAGACATTTTCTCCCATCTTAACTCACCGATTATTTTGTAACTGCAGAATTTCCTTGAAATTTGCCTGATGGGTATATTGGCAGAGCGACCACACACTGGGCCAAGAACAGGACACATCTCTTTGCTGGAATAAGTAATCAACTAAAGCCCCTGGACCAGGCTCATATAGACGGCTTTACCTCGACCCACCTTGCTGACAGCAAAGGAAAGGAGGTGCACGACCAAAGGGCCACCTGCTTCTGTTATCACCACGTCTGTCATCTAACATCCTGCCTTCATCTTCCCAGAGCACAGAGGCCAGATCCAGGTCCTTTGCAGCCCGCAGCAGCCACAAGTCATGACACTGTGGTACCGAGGACCACGGATACTCTTAGCTCTCACACTTCTCCATTTCACTTTTCTAGGAACACGTGATTCTAAAAAAGACAAGAGGAAGAAGCAGACTGTCTGTACTTTGTCATGAATTTCAATGACCGAAAAACTTTTGCATATTTTCCCCTTTTTCCAGAGTAAAAATTGGCATTCCTCCAGGACTTAAGAATGTGGGTAACGCAGAGAATGACAGAAAGATAGAGATGTGTGTGTGTGTGTGTGTATGTGTGTGTGTGTTTGTGTGTGTAAAAACCGCTCAGAACAACCAGCTTCAGATAGGCCTGGCTGGGCTTTAAACCTCATAGCAAAGCTCCTGGTGACACGGATAAGAAAGAGCATTTTGTCTTAATGTGGAGCAAATGTTCCGACAGGTTTCACGGTGTATCTGGGAGCTGACATGTCACAAAAGTGACTCTCGGCATCCCAGAGTTGTGAGCACATACTGGGAAGCCAGTTGACACTCCCAAACTTGCTGCACACACAAAAAAAGGGGGCCTTGGAGAGGATATCAAGAATCAGTTTGCAATTGGAAACTACAAGAGAATTTTTTTTCCTCCTTTCAGATACACAGAATACTTCCCAAACGGGAGCAGAACTTTTTTTTTTTTTTTTTTGAAATGTGCAACTGTGTGAAACTTCTCTGGTTTCAGATTTACACAGAAATTTGGAACCATCTTGTTTTTATCCAAACAAATTTAAACTGAAGAACCTCTTCTCTAAGCTGGGAGCATATTTGCACCAAGAAACCGACGTTTCCTAATTCATTAACCTACAAGCGTTTGGGACCCGTTGAGCTTACTAACTGTGCAGAAGCCAGCGACATGCTGTCTCATTTATTCCACTTTATCCAGGGCTGACTCTTAGCCTTCACTGACCTGGGAACAAGGTGAGAGATTTAAAAAAACAAAAAAAACCTGGCATGATATCTATTCTGTGCTCTTAAAGAGCTATTTTGGATTTTTGAGGAGCCTGGTACCTAATTGGGGCTGGATGAATGCTTAGCCAATAAGTAAGTAAATCAAACTAGAACACTGTAAGTTGTAACACAAGACCATTTGCATTCTGGGATGATGAAAAGTAGCCCTCCTAAGCACAGCAACAGGCAATTTAAAAGGGGGTTTGCATCCAGCCCTCTGCACAGTCTTGCATGTTGGCAGGAAACACAAAAGATGAAGTCCCTGTCCTGGTGGGCTTCTGTTCTGGTGTGTGTTGGGGGGTAGCTTAGGTCCACCACACCCCATGATGATACATGCATGCCATGGAGTAAAGTGACTCACGAAAGAGACGTGAACTCCCACAGAATTCGAGTGCGCTGTGTTAGTGTTCCGTGTACGGTGGCTAAGAAAGCTCTCATCTGATTGATGACGTTTCAGTAAGGACACAAAGAAACAAGAGGAGAAGCCACATGTCCCTCTGGGGGAAAAGAAGTTCAAGTAGAGGAAAGAGCAGGTTCAAAACTCCGGGGGACAGAGCCCTCCTGGCACATTCAGGAAGAGGAGGGGAGGTGTTGGGAGCAGAATGATCAAATATGGGAGCAGCGGCCAGGGGGATCACGCAGAACCTCAAAGATGCAAAGTCAGCAGAGGGCTTTTGAGCACAGGAATCTCATGCTCAGAGGGTAATGACGCAGCCCCTTTCTCAAAGCGCTGGGGAAGGTTAAACATCAAAATGCAGGCACGCGTCAGCTCACCAGGGCCCAGGCACAAGCCCCAGTTTAAACTCACACGTGAATGTAACCAGCACAGGTCGAATGGAGAGCTCTAGTTTCAGAAATCCAAGTTTGTTCACCTTACAAAAAGGCACCTAAATGCAGCAAGGCGGACGGACCTAGAGGTGATCACACTAGGTCAGACGAAGACAAACGTCCTGTGACTTATTCACAAAGCAGAAACAGACTCACAGGCATAGAAAACAGACTGATGGCTACCAGAGCGGAAAGGGAAAGGGGAGGGGTAAATTAGGAGTCTGGGATTAAAACATATATACTACTACATAGAAAATAGATAACTGATAAGGACCTACTGTATAGCACAGGGAACTCTGCTCGATATCCTGTAACAACCTGTAAGGGAAGAAAACACACACAAGAATGCAGAATGACTTTGCTGTACACCCGAAACTAACCCAACACTGTAAATCAGCTCTACTTCAATAGAAAATTTTAAAAGCTCGTGCCACAATGGGAGGGCAAAATAAACAGGTGTCTCTTCTGGGTTTTCTTTTTTTTCTTTTTTGACTCTCCTGTGTTATGTATCCATGCATTTTCTGATCTATGATCGTGGTTTTTAAAAATCCATTAGTGAAGCGGAGAAAGGAGAAGAAAAAGCTGCAGGGATTCTCCTTTGTCCTGTGTGAGCGTCACTCTAAAGACCTCCTCCCTGTTCTCCCCTAAACAGTGGGACCCCTCCTAGGAATTCTGGCTCCTGGATCAGGGTATCCCTGCTCCTTCTTGAAACGCTGCCCAAAGAGATAGATCCAAAGTTCTGCCTCTCACACTCTCCTTGAACTAAATTGGCCCTCAGTTTTCTTATCTGTGAAATAGGAGCTTTAATATAGATTCTGGCTACCTCCAGGCTGGCAGGAGCATGCAGTGGAAATCATGAATGTGAAAATGCTTTGTCAGCTATAACTGCAATTATAGTTACAAAATTAGATATAATTTTTATTTTTTCTAAAAAACAGGCAAAAATAATGAAGGAAACTAAACAACAAGAAAACTAAACAGACTAGACTTTCTACCCTGATAAATATATAAAGAAACACATAAAAATAGGTATATTTCATAATGTAAAATTTAAATATACACACGCACAAAAACAATAATCATTATGGATCATTTTACTACTCAGAGAAAAGCAAAAGTAACATTTCATTGTATTTCCTTCCAGTTTTTAATCTATGTTTAGAACAGAAGTATAAATATTTAAATTAATATTTATGTGTATTTATATCATTATTAATGTACATATGTATTAATATGACATAGCAGTGGCTATGTTATGAAACTTTAGCCATAGTTGTAAGTTGTATCATAGTCATAATTTATAACTTTACATAGCCATGGTTCTGTTACAATATATAATATAATTACAAATTATTTTATATGGTCATATAAATATGCTTACATGTATACTTATAAATCCAATGCAGGTCTACGTCACTAACTATATTACTATAAAAATTAGTACCAATTTTAATTTTTTAAATGTTAATCACATATATTGTTTAAAAATCAGCAGTACCAAAACAAAATCTTCCCTGTTCTCTACAATTTTTCCTCCAAAAGGAAATAGTTCTTCTCATTCATCAGTGGCACGTACTGTGCATTCCATATCAATAGATATACAGAGTTGCTTCTTTATTTTTATTGGTTGTATGGTATTGCATTGTAAAGATATTTTATATTTCATTTAATCTACAAATCTAATCAATCACTACTCCAAACAAAGCCACGAAAAGTGTATTTTTGTGAATATTTGTCAATGCACCTAAAAGATAAGTGGCCAAAGTGAAACTTCCAACTCAAAAAGTATGAATCATGTTAAGTTCAATACATACAGCCCATTTGTCCCTCAGAGAGGATGCCCCAATTTAGCACTCACAAGGATCATGCACGCACAGTTCTTTTCTTCATTCTGATTTGAATTTTGCCTTTTGTTTATTATGAACAAATTGAGAAACTATATTTAACAGTCCCATGCGTTTCCTTTTCTTAAGAACTGTCTACTAACCTTCTTTCTCCACTTTTTTCATTGAATGATTCTTTTATATTAAAGATTTGCTGGAGCTCTTTATATATTAATGAAATTAGTCTAAGATATATCAAAGGTGATTAAAACTGGAGTTTCAAATTTACAAAAAGTACAATGTATCCATTTTTACCTTTATGGCTTCTGGATTTTGTGTCTTTCCTAATTCTGGAATTACTGATGGAGGGGAAAGACAAAAAAAAAAGAGTGAAGGCTAGCGTCAGGTAGCAGGACAGCTCAGGAAGACCCGAGGCAGGGAAAGGAGAGAGGCTGGGGCAACTGGCAGGTAAAGAGTGATGCTGGACTGGCTGGGTGGGAGAAGATCAGGAAGAATGACCTGTAGGAAGAATGGTTTTGCTTGATCAAGGAACTGAAAACATCACGGCAGTATGACTGAGGGATGGGCGGGTGGCCAGGATACCTGTGCCCAGGTAAGTGGTCCTGGTGGTCTGGACAAGGGTGATGCAGTTCAGGTGGAGAAGAGCGGGTAGACTTGGGGCCCCTGTACTGGGGACCAAAGGTGAGGAATCGGCCACAAAACGATGCCAGGTGAGTGGGGGTCACGTGTTAAGCTAGCAGGAGAAGCTGGAGGCGAAGCTTCTAGTGAACTGTTAGGACATGTTCACTTTTGGACATGATCGTCTGTGAGTTCCCTTGAGAAATCCACGGGAATTCATATCAAGAAGCAGTTGTCCAGAGGAGGGTGGTGTTTGGAAGACAGCTAGGCAGGTACTCATAGGTACCTGGAGAAATTCCTCCATCTTTCCCACTCACAGTTTTCTCCTTGAGAGAGTCAATTCCTAGGCAGGTTGATAAGAAGTCCGGGGTCCCGGAGGAGGAGAAAGGGGTCTGGGGCTCTCAAGGAGGAGATAGGGGTCTGGAATTCTCAAGGAGGAGGAAAGAACAAATGTTTTTGGTTTTTTTTTTTTTTTTTCCCTCTACATTCCTTAGTCTTAGTCACATAGAAAGTTTTTTTCTTTAAGCCTGGAACTGATGATTGTACAACAAACAACTCAGTTTAAACTCTGTACTAAGGATTATATAACAGCAATGTATCCTGCTTGAGGACAGTTTCTCCTTCCTGAAAACCGTCTGGCTAATCCTGTTATCTTAAAATGTAAATTATGGGAGGAGTGGGTCTAGTAAGATCTTTACAACCTTGAGACATTCTTTTGATTTATTGTAATAACTAATTAAAGTATATAACTCCCTTGCTGACACTGGTAAGGAGGGCACTCTCCGTCCCCCTTCTGAGGTCTATGTCAGAAGCGTTCTCTGTCTCTTTTCATACTTTCATAAAACTCTGCTACACAAAAGCTCTTGAGTGATCAAGCCTGGTCCCTGGTCCGGAAGCTAAATCTTCGTCTTCGGAGATCAAGAAACTGACACCATTCACCGTAAGCTATCATCTTCTGTGAAATGAAACAATAACTCCAAAGGAGATGATGTAAAACCTGTAGCATAGGGCTCAGGGGTACACGGTGCATGTGTGCGTGCTAAGTTGACTCAGTCGTGTCTGGTATTCTTTGCAACCCCATGGACTGCAGCCCGCCAGGCCCCTCTGTCCATGGGATTCTCCAGGCAAGAATACTGGAGTGAGTTGCCATGCATGCCTCCGGGGGATCTTCCAGACCCAGGGATCAAACCCAGGGCTCCTGCATTGCAGGCAGATTCCTTACCACTGAGCCACCAGGGAAGCCCAGTGGCACATATTTTGTGCTTGAAACAAGACCCTATCTCTTCCCCTTCCTCCTCCCAGAATTAAATACACCATTCATGATGTGGATGGGGTTTTTTGTTTCTTTCTTTCTTTCTTTCTTTCTTTCTTTTTTGACCATTATCAGTATCTTAGTTCTCTGACCAGGGATTGAAACTCTGCCCCTGCAGTGGAAGCATGGAGTTCTAACCACTGGACAACCACGGAATTTTTTTTCTTTTCAGGTGGCTCTTTTTTTTTTTTTAATTGAAGGATAATTGCTTTATAGAATTTTGTTGTTTTCTGTCAAACTTCAACGTGAATCAGCCATAGGTGGTTCTTTTATATCAAAAAATGTTCATGTATGAGTCTATGAGGCCTGCCATAAAGTACTGCAGACTGGGTAGCTTAAACAGCAAGTTTACTTTCTCAAAATTCTGGAAGCCAGAATGCAAGATGAAGGTGCTGGGTCAGGGAGGGTGGGCGGGGGAGGTTCCCTCTTTCCTGCTGAGATCTCTCTCCTTGGCTTGTGGATGGCCATCTTCTCCCTGCGTCTTTACATCACCCTCCTTCTGCACTGGTCTGTGCCCAGAGTTCCCCTTCGTATCAGGACACCAGTCCTATGGGATTAGTGCTCACCCTAATGACCTCACACTACCTTTATGACCTCTGTCAAGACCCCATGTCCCAGTGCAGTCACAGTCTGAAAACTCGGACATCAACGTGCAAAGGTGCACATTGCAAAGGTGCAAAAGTACACAGTTCCACAACGTGTACTTGGCAAGTTTCAGGCTCTCTGCGGGGCCCTGAGAATACGGGGGTGAGTGGGACTGCGTCCTTGCCCTCGGGAGCACAGGGACCAGTGGGGAAGGAGTGGCCAAGCTCGGGATCAAGCGGTCATTCAAGTGTCGTCAGTCAAGAGAGAGCTGGGCATGCAGGCAGTGCAAGTCTGCGTGTGAAAGGCCTGGGAAAGTAGCAAAGCACGAGTGTTTGCACTCTCCTGGGGAGATAGCACACTGACTGCAAGGAGTGTATATTGCAGGAGTGATATATTGACTGCATATTGACTGCAAGGAGTGAATGCTATTTTTTTTCACTCCCATCAAAACATAACCCCCAAAGCATTTTCACACCAACAATAGCATTCAGCCATCTGAAGGGCCCAGGAGGAAGGCAAGGTGGGATTCACTTTCCTGCTTTCATTTCTAAGGAAACTGAGCCACGGACAGGTGTTGTGATACGGGGAATAGGAGGTGAAAATCCCACAAAGGGACGCTAAGAAAAGCCGTTCAGAAAACAACCAGACCCACACAGATTTCTGTGTGTTTCTGTCAAACTGTGAAAGAGGTTAAAGCCCGCTGGCTCTTCGCGGTTGCCCCCGCCCACCATCCCTGGCCCCTGCCCGCTGCTGCCACCGTCAGGGCAGGAGCAATGCCAGCCGGTCACAGAGGCAGGACCCTCTATCACTGACTATTTCCTTAAGGCCCCTCTTACGGCCTCATAAAGTCACTGGAAGACAAAGAAGCTGCAATTAACCAGTAATGACCAGGACACATAATGGGATGTTACAGGCTCAGGCTTTGACCCTCTAGTTGCCTATTAGGAGACTGCTAAAGACAGATAAACAGATCGTTATGGCTCCTGTAAACCTCAGAAGTTAATTCGAAACATTCTTGTTCATCATGCTTCTGTCCTGCCTCTCCCATTCATAAAACGGGATGAAGTGTGGCACACGACCCGGGTCTTATTTCGACCATCATTTCCGGGCAAAAATACTGAGGTCTTAGGTTATCAGTATCGGCAGGGAAACTCAAGAAGGTGACCTGGATTTTGTCCCTGACTTGTTAGCTCTGCAAGAAAGACAGCTTCTCCACCCATCCCATCCACTTCTCCAACTCAGGTCCTAGTAGGCAGGGGCCCCCAGATGTAATTCCTGATTGGATAATGGTGAAGGTGTCTTCCTCTGGATGAGCAAGTGAGTGTGTTTATGTGTGCCCGTCTATGTGGATACACACACAAGTATATTTGTTTATGTGTGGAGGGTGTGTAACAGAGAGAGGTCCAGTTAAACAAGTAGAGAGGTAAATACTGAGAAATGAGAAAATCCCAAGACTGTTCTGGGGCCTCTGAGACCCAGGGAGCAAACGAGAACATCCACTATGTTTTCCCCAGTAAATAATTCTTGCTTGTCTTCTCTAAGCATGGATGCTACAGAGTTACATTCTATTTGGAAGAAGAAAAGAAAGTAAAGATGCAAACAAATAAAAGAACCAGAACATTTTTGTTGGCAGGAAGGGCTAGGACGGAAGTGATGCAGGGTGGTTTACTAGAGTGTGTTGTTGAGCAGTTGGGATGAATTTAGGGACTGGGGAGCAGTGGCTTTGGGAGGTGGGGAGACCCCAGCACCAAGGAGGATCTTGGCAAGTGGAGATCAGGAGTCAGCGCTCTGGGCTGGGGTCACAAGTGCATAGGCCTTAAGGCAAGAACAAGCTGGGAATGTCAAGCCTTCGAATTATTTTTCTTTTTTCGCCTTCCCCAGCTTTTATCAATTTTTTGCTGTTGTTGTTCCTGTTGGTGATTAGCCTGATCTATTCTGTGCCGCATACAATAAAAAAGTCCCGTGGCCAAACTGGGGCCATTGGATGGAAGGGAGCCAAGGACAACTCTGGAGCAGACTTAGGTTAGTGTCAGAACCCAGGACCCCGCTATCATACCTTTGACAGAGCCTCAAAGTGCCGGACTTCCTGTCAAGATTCTTCTGAGACCTGTTAAATGAAGCTCCTGCTTTCCTTAGCTAAAGTTCTGGGTTCATTCCGGGCTCTTCTCTCCTGCTTGGCAGAAACTGAGCAATCAGCCGTCAGACAGGGAGAGAGAGAGACTCAGACAAATTAAGAGAAAAGTAATCTCAGGATATATACGAGGCGCCCGTGACTGACAGGAGGGTATCCGCCCCTGAGCTGGTGCTTGGGGAGTCAACCTCATGTCCCTCAGGAGGTGACAGAGTCTGCCTCCCACGCATCTCACCAGCTGACATGCCTGGGCTGAGACACTTTGGAGGGAACCCTGCCTCACCCTCAAGGCTGCTGGGAATATCTCGCACTTGAGCCAGCATCCCAGCAGGTGTAGGCAATGCCCAGCCAATCAGAAGACGGCAGGATGCAGCCTCCTCTAGGTGCTGGGGTCTGCCCAGGCTCTGCCCAGGGCTCCAAGAGCAGACAAGGCTCTCCTGACAAGGATCCAGAATGAATGGAAACTCTAAGAGTACCTCCAAAGAGAACACCCTGGCTGACAGTTTGCAGCATGTTCTGAAATTGCAGACAAACCTTTGGGTTTGGGGGCTAAGAAGCATCCCGGGACCCCAGAGAGAAGGTCTGGAGGTCTGGTTTTCAACAGATGACCCGAGGCCTATGATCTCCAAAACATTAAGAGCATCTATAGACACTGCTTCCTTTGCTGGTCAAAACAGTCCCATCCCCTCCCCTAGAGATGCTCCTTATGGCCCAAGACCAATTCTGCCCATGAAACTCTTCCTGACAACTCCACTCTTTCTTCTCCGCATGGTCCCTGGACCTGGCACATAGCCCGCTAGTCCAGAGAGCGATCCCTCAGTGACCCCAGTGATGTCTTGATTGCATCTCCATCCCCAGGGCCAGTTCACTCCTTGACACATGCTATGAGCTCAGTAAACATATTCAAGACTGAATGAATGCAATGGTGTTTCCACAGAGACACCACTTGGGTGAGCCACCCTGAACCTGCCTGTCGTCATCATGAGACATCAGAATAGAGACTGAGATGTAGCCGATCTGCAGCTCTTCCTGGAATTTGGAGAGCAGCCAAAGCCCTGTCCCCGGGTGAGCCATCCTCCCTAGATCGCCAGTGCGATGAGCACTCTATGCAAATCAATGAAATGGCATGACAGTCGTGCTCCTTAAAAGTCAAACTCCCACATTCGATTATAAATTAGCATTAGATTGTCGGGGAGGTGGTGGGAAGTGTCATCTGGGTGAATTGCACTGGCATTAACTGAATCCTATCCTAGCAAAATGTAGTTCCCCGTCATCTTTAATGTTTGGGTGGACAAGTCCAGGGGCCATTGGCCTTGGTTTTCATCACCAATAAATACGTACGTCACCACCTGCTTTTCTTTGCACTGTTGGCTGTGGTTCTTTGCCCTTCCTCCTTCTATGGCTTCATCAAGGGTAGGATGGATCTCTCTGCCTTTGACCTTGGTCTTGGCCATCAGACTTGTTTTGGCCAACATTCTAGGAGCAGAAGTGACATTGTGTCCGTGCCGAGTCTGGGCCCCAGGGACCTTGTGTGTTTGCACCTGTCCTTTTACTCTTCTGCCACTACCAAGAGCGAACCGTATGTATCCTGGAGGAAAGAAGCAGAGCTGTCCCAGTCAACAGATGCATGAGCAATAAATACTTGTAAAGTTTTTGTGGTTGCTGGTTGCTTAGCTGCAACAACTAATTGATACATCCCTGAATTACTTTTTGGCGGGCATGCTAAGTTGCTTCAGTCATGTCCAATTCTTTGCGACCCTATGGACTGTAGCCCACCAGACTCCTCTGTCCATGGGATTCTCTAGGCAAGAATACTGGAGAGGGTTGCCATGCCCTCCTCCAGGGGATCTTCCCAACCCAGGGATCGAACCTGTGTCTCATGTCTCCTGTATTGGCAAGCGTGTTCTATACCACTAATACCATCTGGAAAGCCCAACTTTTTTTTTTTACTGATGTATAACAAATTATCATAAACTTAGAGGCTTAAAATCCTATAGATTAATTCCTCACAGTTTCCCTGGGTCAGGAACCGAGGCTCCTTTTCCACAGTCTCACCAAGCTGATATCAAGGTGTTGGCTGGATTAAGAATCTCATCTCAGGCTTGATGTTCTTTTCCAGGCCCACTGGTGGGTGGGAGAACTGGGTTCCTTCTGTTTGGGGAACTTCCATCAGAGTTTTGCCACATTCCCTCATCCATATTTTCCAACACTATATGCAAACATATCAACAGGAGAATCTCTCTGCTTTTAAAAGTTCACCTGGCCAGGTCAGACCCATACAGGATCATCTCCCTCCAGACTAACTCATAGCCAACTTATTGGGAATCTTAACTACACCTGCAAAATCTCTTCACCTTCCACGTGACCTGTCCTTGGGAGTGGCCTCCACCATATTCAAAAGGATGGATTATGCATACACCAGGGGCAGGAATTTGGGAAAGAGGCAGTTTAGAACACTGCCCACCACTGTCCTCACTATGTAGAGTGATGTAGAACCCCGTTTCATTAACCAAGACTTTGCGAAAGTTTTATGTTTGAGGTCAAAGGGTGTTTGAATCTCCAAATGTAATTCATCTTCTCCTTACATTTTTAAAAGATTTTCCCCCCTTTATC
The DNA here is from genome assembly GCF_029378745.1 of Bos indicus. NCBI lineage: Eukaryota > Metazoa > Chordata > Mammalia > Artiodactyla > Bovidae > Bos > Bos indicus. The sequence goes on along the minus strand of NC_091780.1, from coordinate 62,315,845 downwards.
TTGTTCCATCAGAGTTTGACAGAAATTGAACATCGAGCATTTGTAGGCTGAAGGAAAGCTCAGTCTGCTCTCCCAGCACCAAACCCCAGACGATGCTAGATCTTAGCAGGAGTTTAAGGAAAAGGTCAACATGGAGAGATAACATGCCACACCCAAAAAGCAGGTCTCAGTAAATGTGGTTCCTGAAGCAGTGGGTCAAATCACACACAGTTCCGGTGCTACAGTGCCCCAGACCCAGCCAATACCAGCCCCGATGATTGTTGTTCAGTCAGTCGTGTCCAACTCTTTGCAACCCCATGGACTGCAGCATGCCAGGCTTCCCTATCCTTCACTATCTCTTGGAGTTTGCTCAAACTCATGTCCTTTGAGTTGGTAATCCCATCCAACCATCTTGTCCTCTGTCACCTCCTTCTTCTTCTGCCCACAATCTTTCCCAGCATCAGAGTCTTTTCCAATGAACTGGTTCTTCGCATCAGGTGGCCAAAGGATTGGAGCTTCAACTTCAGCATCAGTCCTTCCAATGAATGCTGCTGCTAAGTCGCTTCAGTTGTGTCCGACTCTGTGCGACCCCAGAGACGGCAGCCCACCAGGCTCCCCTGTCCCTGGGATTCTCCAGGCAAGAACACTGGAGTGGCTTCCCATTTCCTTCTCCAATGTACGAAAGTGAAAAGTGAAAGTGAAGTCGCTCAGGTTGTCTACTTGAAAGTTACACAGTCATGTCCGACTCCTAGCGACCCCATGGACTGCAGCCTACCAGGCTCCTCCGCCCATGGGACTTTCCAGCCAAGAGTACTGGAGTGGGCTGCCATTGCCTTCTCCTTCCAATGAATAGTCAGGGTCAATTTCCTTAAGGATTGACTGGTTTGATCTCCTTGCGGTCCAAAGGACTCTCCAGAGTCTTCTCCAGCACCACGGTTTCAAAGCGTCAGTTCTTCGGCACTCAGCTTTCTTTATGGTCCAACTCACATCGTACATGACTACTAGAAACACCATAGCTTTGACGAGATGGACCTGTTTCGGCAAAGTGATGTCTCTCATCCACTCTAATGGCCACATAGAAAGTGAGCGATTCCTGATACCATGATATAACTGGCTTCAGAGTCAGAGAACTCCTGGTTCTATAACATTCATGACCAGTTGCCCTAGACACACATATAATACAAACACACACACACACATGTGATGAAGTTCTAACATTGCTCTTATGAGCGTTGATGACTTTTCCTGGGTTTGAATGTTGACTACCTCTTACTGACTTTGGGAAATGCATTTAACCTCTCTGCCTTTCAGTTTTCCTATTTATAAAATAACAACAGTAACGATAACAAGAACAAGAAGAAGATTGGCTACATAGTGTTCTGAGGATGAAAAGAAATCATAGATTCGGGAAGACTAGCAGGATCCTTGGCTCAGACAGACACTTATCAATGGCCAAGTTCAGATTTCCATCGTTCCTTCCCTCATTCTTTCTTGATCACATTGTCACACTCTGCTAGACACACAGGGAAAATGAAAGTGAAACAGGCACAGCCCCTACCTTCAGAGAGATGAAGTCCAGTGGAGGAGACAGAACCAAAAGACTACTTCGACGCAGCACTTGAAAGTTTATCTGCCCCCAAAATGAAGAGGAAAAGAACTCAGAAGCTTAGAAAGACACAAGGAAGGTCAAGGAATAAGGATGAAGACTGGGGAGAGAAATGAGCTGAGAGGAGCTCTGTAATTCTGCCTCTGCATCTCGGCAAGTGCTGGTCCTGCCCTTCTCAGGGAAGGTGCCCTTGAGGTAAGGGCACGAGAGGTAAGCGACCATGGACCTGTGAGGTCATCCAGAAAGTGGGGAAGGGGGAGAGCAGCTTTTCCAGCCCAGCCTCCGTTCCTGGAACCTCTTTGTTTATCACTGGCAGTACATAAACTGCAAATTTTAATGCAGGTTCAATTCAGATGCAAATGGCTCTGTCCAAGTGGTAAATGCAAGAGAAAGACCAGGGTGACAGCGGGCACATTATTTCTTCCCGCCCCATTTCAGTGTTCTCTGAATCACAGCGATAGAAGTTTGGGGAGTGAGCTATCACCCTCTCGTGTGAGTAATGGGAGACCATCCTCCATACGTTTTCCCTGTGAGCTCGATGGCAAATCCAATTAGTTATCTCTGAGGACAACCTGTAAATATTATCAGGACGTAAAATATTGTGGGCATTTGGAAAGAAAATACAGTCATCTAAATATTGATGTTTTTCAACTGAGACTTGGAATTTTCCAGCAGGAAGCAGCTTAAGACGTAACTTGCTCAGCCTTCTCGGTTCAAAGATGAGATGTAGCGGGTCTAGGAGGTTCAGTTTTTGGTTTTGTTTATTTGTTCATCTATCTATGAATGAAATTAACAAGTCCAGAGACCCACCTCTCCACCAGGCCCCGTGGAAGGGCTGGTAAATTAAAGACAAATAAGACATAGAGCCTGTGATTGAGGACTGCACGTCTGCTGTGAAAAATAGAGGAACTGACTATTTGCACTTATAGAGATGACTATAAAGACAGGTAAACCCAGGGCTCCAGGATGAACCGGCCTGGGCCTCCAATACCAGTCAGGTGTATCAAGGAAGGTTTCCTGGAAGAGGTCACAGCAGAAAGGAGTCCTGAAGACTGAACTCATCTGCTTCCATATGCCTGGCATCTACACACGCCTGGCACCAGACGGCTGTGCTCAACATATAGAAAGTATGAAGAAATGATCACTTAGGGGATTTAAGTAACTGGTTGCAAGGGCTGTAACTCAAATGCCTCCAGGGGCTAAACCAGTATCTTTAATGAGTAGAGATCAGAGGTCAGGTGCCACGGAGGGGCAGGCACTGTGGCAGCCTGTGGAATGCACAGCCCCTATGAACAGGGTCAGTGGTTTCCGGACATGTATATGGGCTTGAGGAGGCCAAAGCTCTCAGTTTATTCAACAGAAATTAAAAATCCACATTTGTCTTATGATATCTCCTAGTTCGTATGTGTCAGCAACTGATTCCATTTTTTAACACCCTGTGAGGGCTCAGCAACACAGATCTGTGGTCTATTTCTGGCTCAGGCAGGGGCTGCTTACTTGTGACTTCTAATTTATTAAGTCCTAGGAAACTTAACACAAGATTTGTCAGTATTTTTGACTTTGATCTTCAACAAAAGTTAATCGTAGAGATGGGGATTTTAAGGGGCCCAGAGGTTAATAAACATGTCCCTGTGTTTCAACATCCTTCTCAAGGAAAGAAATGAATGAACAAGTCAAACAGCAGAGCCGAGGAAGGGATTCCAAGCAGAAGAAACTTCACCCGTGAAAGCCAGTCAGATGTGAGCCTGGCAATACGGAAAAGACTGAGGACAAGAGAAGGGGGTGACAGAGGACGAGATGGTTGGATGGCATCATTGACTCCATGGACATAAGTTTGAGCAAACTCTGGGAGATAGTGAAGGACAGGGAAGCCTGGCATGCTGCCGTCCATGGGCTGGCAAAGAGCCGGACACGACTGAACCACTGAGCAACAACAACTCAGATTACAGGTGCAAATGGATTACAGATTACAGATACAATCTGAGATCAGAAGGAGAGAGGGATCAGGCCATGAGTCTGGACACCAGACCAGGGAGAGTAAACTTTACCCTAAAGTTGATGCAGAGTAATTTCAGCCAGTTTCCCAACTGTTCCATGATTTTGTTTCCCCAGCTGTGGAATGGGGACAACTGGGGTACCTACATCACAGGCCTGTTCTGAGCGCCCCAGGGCCTGAGACGTGTCGAGCGCTTAGTCCTGCATGGCCACCTACCTTTGCCCTGGCACAGGCCCGGGCCATACCAGCCTGCCCCTGGACACAGAAGATAGCCAGGCAAGGGATAGCACTCCAGTTCCCAAGAATGTCACTTTCTCAGGGGCACTGGGGCCTCTGCCAGGTTTTCCTTCACCCTGAGTTCCCAGTGAACAGCTGATGGAAAATGAGGTTGCTTTGCCTTCGATGGGCTTCTCGCTGGGATGATGAGCTGGAGGCCTGCAGAGAGAGGAGACGCAATCCCCTTCCTGCTCCAGTCACACTGGGATGTTTTGATACGTTATTTGGGGATTCGGATTTATGACTCAGATATCTGGGGCCCCCAGTGTCTTGGACTTGAAAGAAATCAACACCTACAGAGTTTTAACAGTGCCGAGTAGTCATGATAGGACCAGGGACCACTTACCTGCCAGCCCCTGTATCCAGGACCCTGACACACTCCAGCGTCTTCAGGTCAACCCCGAATAGCAGCTTGAGGATCTCCATTGCCCCGAGGAAGACACTGAGGGTCCTGAAGTTCAGTGAGTTGCCGACAACACACAGCTTACTGCTGCCAACGCAGGCTGCTCTGCACTGCTCTCTCAGGATGCCAGGGTCCTGGCACCCTTAGCTAGCCTGTCCTGCAAAAGCTTGGGTGCAGAAGGTCTCCGATATACAGTAGGAGGTGGGTGGAGACACACTCCCCCAGAGGAAACATCAGAGAAGTGCCACCTCGCAGTGAAACCCACCCTCACCCCCACGTAACAACATCTTTCACCCCTCCCCCCTAAATAAATAAATAAACCCAGAAGAAGAAAAAGAAAAAAAAAGTTTCTGACTTTCTGTAACCTTTTCTTAGAGTTCAGGTTATTTCTTTAATGCATTTGTCTGCTTTAAAATTGTCTCCTTAGCCTCTCAAGGGAAACCAATATAATACACCATCACATTTCTCACCGGAGAAAAAAGAACACTTACTCTTAATAGGTGGCAATTTTGCCAGATGTTATTGACATAGTAAGTGCGAAATTTCCGTGATACTCAATGCGGAGTGCAGCAGATTAGAGAACAATGAAGCACAGTGCAAAATGAAGTTTCAAAAGCCGCAGTGTCAAAGTCAGGGAAGGTGTGAAAAAATTACATCTTCGAAACACTATTAAGAGCAAGTTTACTAATTACTCTATCCGGCACAAATTTCAAAGTAAATTCCCCAAGACTAGGGAAAGTTTTGCAAGTGTTATTTTTTTTTTTCCCCTCCCCACTTGTCAGCATATCTTTCTTGGTGGCAGAGAGAGAAGAGAGAGAGATGGGGAGGAGAGGAGGAAGGGAGGGGCAGGGCAGAGAGGAGCTGGGCTGGGTGGTGGGTTGTTTTTCTTCAGGGGCAGATAAAAGGCAGCTTGTGGCCTGGCTCTGCGGTGCCCACTGACCCGTCTCCTGGACACCCTCTGGCACACAGCAAAACCCTGTCCAGCACCAGACAATGAGTAGGTCAGACCCAGGGAGATGGGTACCAAATCCACCAAATCCATGGTGCCCGAGTAAGGTACCCCCAAACCCAAACCCCAAACCGATCTGGAGAGGAGGAAACCAAAGCACAGCGATGACAGTTACGCAGACCTGGGTCTCAGCAGCAGCTCCTCTGCAGCTCATCCTTGGCTCTTCCTCCCCAGGATGTCAGTCGATGCCACATGTTTCCAAATGAAATCATAAACAAATATCCAAAATGTGAACCATAACAAACAGCAGAGCCATTCTGCTTGGAAGTGAAGCTGGGCAGATTGTTCAGGGCTCCAAAGTATCCCTTGCTCTCTGTTGCCCTGGTCTGTGGGGTCCTTGAGTGACCTCCACCAATAACCCACGTGTGAGCGTGTGAACACACATGCATGTGCCCACGTGTGCACACAGCCGCAGGCACACTGTCACACGTATGTAAGTGAGACGAAAGGGGCTCATGGAATTTAATGGGTCCTCCAAGAGATTTATGATTCTCCCCAAATGAACAAACATCAAACCTTCAATAAAAATGTAATGTTGATCCTGCTGTAGACGTCCTAGTCACTCCTCTGACAAATGGACTTATCCACTGATATCCGGACTTAATAAAAACCACAGCTCCTGGGAATATACAGTCAGTACCAATTTATTTTTTTAATTAAACTTTTTTATTTAGAGATCATTGTACATTCACACGCAGCGGTAAGAAGTAACTCAGAGAAATCCAGTGTACCCTCTACATGGCTTTGCCCCCAGGGACTGTGTTTTATGTCACTAGAAGATGGGCCAAACCATAATCAGGAAATTGATACAATCTATCCATCACATCCTTGTTTCTCCAGTTTTTCTCATTTGTATGTGTATGTACATGTGTGTGTGTCCAACAGTTTTTTTTTTTTTTTTAAATGAAATGTTCCTCAAAGGAGCAAAAGCCAAGTAGAAAACTTCTACCTCTGAGGGAGAGAAGAGATAAAAGGTGGAAGGGCTGACCTGTGTTGTTCTGAACACGTTGGATCTAAAGCCAGCCTTGACCCCGACTGCAGCGGGGACCGAGCTGTGAGCGCATCTGTAGGGACAGCTTCAAGGCTCTGCCCGGGGGTGCGAGCTGCTCGGTGGGCAAGCGGGTGCCTTGCTCACCGAGAACTCAGATCCTGCCACCCCGTTTTATAGATGAGAACTATCGCCCTGGGTGTTGCTGGGAGGCAAATGGCGAGAAAGTGCCGGGAGAGAGTGGCCTTCATCTCCCCAACCCATGGTCGTATAAATGGTGGTTGTTGTGATTCCAGAGACTTCCCTCCATCAGACAGCAAGAACAGACATGCAAATGATACTGGGCAGTGCTGCCTTTGGGGGAAATTCTTCACTCGGCATTTTGGGCTTAAATCCCAACAACCTACAGGGTCTTCTTATTCCCCTAAACTATTCCCAGCCCTTCAGACGCACAGACCCAGGGACCTTCATCACAGAATCTACTCTTCTGCTCCCTGGGTCACTAGATCAAGCCCCACCACTTCATCTCCTGGCTGGGACACTGAAGCCTCAAGAACAGATGGGGAACCCTGCAGCCACCCCCAAAATTGAAGCCAAATGTATCTATGACATCCAGGATACAGCGCCACGGCCTCCAGCCATGCACGTGGTCAGAGGATGGTTTGTACAAGAAATAACCTCCCTGAGCCCAGCTTTGCCATCTACATCAGAGGTTAGCAAACCACATAATTAAAAAGACAGAGAGTAATATTTTAGCCTCTGTGGGTCATATGGTCTCTGTCCCAGCTACTCCACTCTGTGTTGTACTTTGAAATCAGCCATAAATAATACGTCAAAACTGGGAGTGGCCTGTGCTTCAGTTCAGTTCAGTTCAGTCGCTCAGTTGTGTCCAACTGTTTGTGACCCCATGGACTGCAGCACGCCAGGCCTCCCTGTCCATCACCAACTCCTAGAGCTTACTCAAACTCATGTCCATTGAGTCGGTGATGCCATCCAACCATCTCATCCTCTGTCATCCCCTTCTCCTCCCACCTTCAATCTTTCCCAGCATCCGGGTCTTTTCAAATGAGTCAGCTCTTTGCATCAGATGGCCAAAGTATTGGAGTTTCAGCTTCAACATCCGTCCTTCCAATGAATATTCAGGGCTGATTTCCTTTAGGATGGACTGGTTGGATCTCCTTGCAGACCAAGGGACTCTCAAGAGTCTTCTCCAGCACCACAGTTCAAAAGCATCAATTCTTCGGTGCTCAGCTTTCTTCACAGTCCAACTCTCACATCCATACATGACTACTGGAAAAACCATAGCCTTGACTAGACGGACCTTTGTTGACAAAGTAATGTCTCTGCTTTTGAATATGCTGTCTGGGTTGGTCATAACTTTTTTTCCAAGGAATAAGCTTATTTTTATTTCATGGCTGCAGTCACCATCTACAAGTAAACTTTAATTTACAAAAGCAGGTAGGAGGCAAGATTCCTCTGAGGACCTGTCATTTGGCCATTGTTGATCAGTGGCCAAATTGACCAGTAAATTCATAGTTCCCTCCCAGGGCTGTGATGATGCAAACAGAGATGTTGAACTTGGAATTCTCTAGAAGAACAATGAACTCATAACTGGTGCTCAAGACACACTGGGTATTATGCTTTTTTACATGGTGGTTCAGATGGTAAAGAATCTACTTGCAATGAGGAGACCCCGGTTCAGTCTCTGAGTCAGGAAAGATCCCCTGGAGAAGGGAATGGCTACCCAATACAGTATTCTTGTCTGGAGAATCCCATGGACAGAGGAGCCTGGCAGGCTACAGTCCACAGGGTCACAAAGAGTTAGACATGGCAGAGTGATGGACACGGCAGAGTGATGGACACACACACATTCACATACACACTTCGTATTCAGACACATATAAGATGGTTCAATCCTAGCCTGAGGCAGTACTTGAACGATGCTCAGAGAAGGCTAAAGTATCCATCTTGATGCCGTCAGCAGAGACTTATGCTTTGGAAACAGGAATTCAGATCTTTTGGTAGATCTTGTGTTTAGGTTTCAAAGGGGCTCTTGACTCAGCAAAGGTAAAAACACATTTAGTTCTTGCCTGTTACTTAGCAATATTGTATCTGGAGGCCTAAAGACAGCTCCAGCTTACCAGAAGCAAGCTCAACCCCGTCTGACCCTGCAAATCCAGACTCAGGCAGCAGCCAGAACAGGCCAGGCCTCAGAGGGCTACAGGGAGACCCCCACTTAGAGATGTGACCACTTAGCTGAGACATCAACAGAGATCAGAAGGATTCAGACATGGCACATGGCCAAGAGCAGAGGTAATGGCAGGTGCAAAGGGCCCAGGGCATGATACCAGCACATCTGAGACAAGGAGAAAAAGCCCAGCCATGATACACTGTGAGCACTCCTCGCTCCAGCTGGGTCCCAGACCAAGGCAAGGCAGAGAAGGCTTCACGGAGCAGGTGACTTGAGTGTTGAAAGATGCATAGTAATTTTTCAGAAGGAAAAGCATTTCAAGAGAGGAGCAGAGAATTAAAAAATACAGACACCCAGGAGAGGGTGGGTGTCATATAGAATTTCAATTACAGGAGAAATTTTAAGTGGGTGAATAAAATATGGCTTGAGAGCTCACAGAAGGGATTGTACCTCATCTTCCTTTATGGAATTCAAGAGTCCGTCATGCAGGGGACCTGCAGGTGCCAGGAAGAAAAGCACCCTTCTGTGGCAGTCGTTCTGCTGTGATTATTCACAGGCCCTTGGTTTCTTCACCGCAAAGACCAATGTTTTGGAGAAAGATGTCTCTGAGATCATGTCTGGTCACAGCTTCGTGGAGGTACCAGAACTGTTTGCTGAGTGAGCCAATAAACATATGAACAAGGATAAAAAGGCTGTACCTGGAAATCTCATTTTCTGTCACTAGATGTCAAAGCAAAACAAAACCACAAAAAATCCCCAAACCCCAAGATAGCAACTTTGGTTTAGCAATAAAACATGAGTTGTCCGGCCTTCCTTGGACAACTCCAAGGAAGGAGTTGAAGAAGAAAGAAGAAAATCTTTTGCACTCTCCCGTCTGTATTTGCATCAAGGTGTCCAGAGGGCTTGGCACTCTCTACCCTGATTGGGGTCTCATTCCCAAGAAATCTTCCAACTCTGAACACACCAGCAGGTTCTTTCCTTAAGAGAATGTGGTATCCAGCTGAAGAGATCGCCTCAGCTTTCTCCTTTAAGATACATTGATCCTGTTCACTTCCTTCTGTATCTCTTGTCATAAACTGGGCTCACCTCTCTCTCAACTCATTTCTGAGCCAGAAGTCCCCTTAGTTCAAGTTCACAACTCTGCTGAAACATGTGGGTCTCGGCCGCTACCTCAGAGATACTGTGTTAGCTGCTCAGTCATGTCCGACTCTTTGAAACCCCACAGACTGCGTAGCCTGCCAGGCTCCTCTGTCCATTGAGTTCTCCAGGCAAGAATACTGAAGTGGGTTGCCATTTCCTTCCCCAGGGGATCCAGCCGACCCAGGGGTTGAACCCAGGTCTCCTGTGTAGAGGTGATGGTGTGGCTCCAGCACCACTCCTTAAGGATGAACAGGCTAGATTTGTATGGAAAACTTTGGGGACCATCAGATGTGGGCATTTCGCTTCCATGTGAAACCAGATTCTTCCTTGGGCACTTCCAACAAGCTGTCTACTGCCATGAGCACCCAAGAGTCGATGTCCCAGCTGTGCCCAGGAGATGAACAAACAATTGTCAGTTGAAGGGGGTGATCATGCCTTTTCCTCTTAGGAATCTCTGCATGTTCTCCTTCAGAGCTACCCAGTACTGGACATGAAAAGCTAGTCTGGGAATAAGGCTTTCTTCATGGGTTCCAAACAATTCCCATCAGGGCAAACTACTCTAAGGCCAGAGCAATCCAGCAATCTCACTCCTGGGCATATATCTGGAGAAAACCATAATCCAGAAAGATACATGTACTCCAGTATTCACTGCAGCATTATTTACAATAGCCAAGACACATAAATGTTCATCGACAGAGGAATAGATATAGAAGATGTGGTACATATGGATACAATGGAATATTATTCAGCTATTTTAAAAGAATAATGCCATTTTCAGCCACATGGGTGGACCTAGAGACTATCATACTAAGTGAGAGAGAGAAAGACAAATATATGGCATCACTTATATATGGAATCTAATAAAAATGCTATAAATGAACTTATTTACAAAACAGAAATCAACTCACAGATCTTGAAACCAAACTTATGGTTATTAAAGGGGAAATGTGGCATGGGGAATGATAAATTAAGAAATTGGTATTCACACACACACTTCTTGTTGTTCAATCGCCCAGCTGTGTCTGACTCTTTGCGACCCCACGGACTGCAGCACACCAGGCCTCCATGTCCCTCACCATCTTCCAGAGTTTGCCCAAGTTCACGTTCATTGCATCAGTGATGCCATCCATCCATCTCATCCTCTGACACCCTCTTCTCCTTCTGCCCTTGATCTTTCCCAGCATCAGAGACTTTTCTAATAAGTTGACTGTTCACATCATATGACCAAAATACTGGAGCTTCAGCTTTAGCATCAGTCCTTCCAGTAAGCATTCAGGGTTGATCTCCCTTAAGGTTGATTGGTTTGATCTCCTTGCTGTCCAAGGGACACCGTGCAAGGGGTCTTCTCCAGCACCACAGTTCAAAGACATCAATTCTTTGGCTTTCTGCCTTCTTTACGGACATACACCCTACTATATGCAAAATAGATAAACTAATAAAGACCTACTTTAGAGTACAGAGCTCTCTACTCAATATTCTGTCATAACCTATATGGGAAAAGAATCTGAAGATTATATATATATGTAAAACTGATTCACGATGTTGTACACCTAAGACTAATACAACATTGTAAATCAACTTTATGCCAATAAAAATTTTTTAAAAAATAATAATGTCACAGTCATCAGGATACTTTCTATGCATCTGGAGTGGCCAAAAATCATCTCTTTCACCCTCATGTCCAGAGCTTGCCCTCAAGTCAGCAAATTCAGCAAATCTCTGTCAAGTGACCACTCTGACTCCAGCATTCTTATAGAGACAGGACAGGCATCGTGGCAGACAGACGGGCATGACCCCACCTTCACGGAGAGACAGAGAGAAAAAAATAACTACCCTTGTGCGTATTCCACGAGGCTCCATTGAGTTGCTCCTCCCTTTGTTGAGCCAACAGTTACTCATTGAGCACCTCCTATATTAAGGGAGTCTGCACAGTCTGGTGTGTGTGTCAAAAGAGAACCCCTTCTTGGTACAGGTGACCTTGGTCAATAGGACACCATCTCATGGGAACTGACCAGTGTGGGGTCAGGAAGGAATTCACTAGTGAGTATTAGCCCTGTTTTCAAGTCGGTCCCTACATCTGCTGACGTGTCAGTTTCTCAACTGGAAACTGCAGGGCGGGCCACTCAAGCCCTTGGGCTCTTGTGAAGGTCACAGGAGATAAGACCCAGTATGATTCCATGTGCCCTAAAGGGAGGACAGTTTGACCTGATGGCCCAGTGGCTTGGTCACTTTGAGCAGACCTGTGGTCAGGGTACCAGTCAAGATGCTTTGCCTGGAAATTCCTGCTTTTAGGATTGAAAGTGCTGAATCTTAGGACTCTGTCCTGCATAAGCCAGGACTGTTGATCCCTAGCTATCGTCATCTGGGGTCACTGGACGGACCTTAGAGGATCTCTCTCTCCTTCCTTTGGGCTTCTATCTCACTGACTTCAGACCAGCTGTGCTGGACTAGCGTGAGAAACAGGAGCACTCCATCAAATGCTGATTCTGGCGTAGAACTCCACAGATGGGGTGGGTGGTCCTGGGTTGCATGTTGAGAATTGCTGTTCCTGCTTCACCTTTTCATTCAGAATTTATCCTTTAAGAAACGCCAGGTTGCCTTCTCGGAGAACCTCGTCAGCAGCAGCTATTTTCACAGTTAGTCTTTACTCCAACAACCCCATTTCTTGCCTGGTCACATAGAGGAGAAGGGTAGAGAGGGGTCAGTGTTAGTCTTAGTGTTAGCTGCTCAGTCATGTCCGACTCTTGGCAACCCCAGAGACTGCAGACCGCAAGGCTCCTCTGTCCACGGGACTTTCCAGGCAAGAATATTGGACTGAGTGGCCTTTTCCTCCTTCAGGGGATCATCCTGACCCAGGAGTCCAACCATGTCTCTTGCATCTCCTGCTTGGCAGGCAGATTCTTTACCACGGTGTCACCTGGGAAGCCCTTTGAAGAGGTCATCAACCCTGGAGCTGGATTTGAACCACAGTGGAGAGAAGTAGCAGGACCAGAGCCTTAGGAGTTATCTTCACTGGAGACTCATGAACACCCTGCAGCTTTGGGGCTCCCTCCAGCCAGGGATGCCCTCTCCTCTCCAGTAGCTTCAGCCTCCTCTGCCCCTTTGGAGCTGTCAGGATGTCAGCTCCCCACAGTTACTGGTGCCTGTCTCATGTTAATCTCTGAACTCTACCCACATTAGATAAACAGTCCCTTCACTGACCTCTCCCAGGTGCCCCCCAGACCTGCCATTGTTTCCAGGAGGTCCCTCATGATCCCGGTGAAGGAAGCTGTGCAGAAGCAGTGAGAAAGGTAAATGTCGGGGCAAGAAGGGCTTCCCTGGCAGTTCAATGGTTAAGGCTCTGAGTTTCCAAAGCAGGGGACATGAGTTCAATCCCTGGTCTGGGAACTAAGATCCCGCATGCCATGTATCACCACCAAAAAAATCAAATCATCTTTTAAAAAAAGTAAAGACAAGAGGGTTAGAAAAGAAATAACATAAAATGTTCATCTTTGTAGGAATGCACTGGTGGTTGTCACACCTTCTCGATAACTTGCTCTGCAATCTTTGTGTGCAAGAGGAGTCCCAATAACTTGACCTTTATGCACATGACATAATGTTAATATGCTGAATGCACAATGCACACCCATGGTGTTCTGTGCATGAAGCTGCTTACCAAACAACAGCTCATCACATATAAAAAACTGAAATAAAATATACCAGCATACGGTGGGTCTTTGCAGAGAGCCTTTTCCCCTTCTTTCCATTTTCCAATGTATTTTAAACCTCCAAACCTGATTATCTGTGAATTTTAGAAACAAAAAGTGTTAGTCACTCTGTTGCACCTAACTCTGCTACCCCATGGACTGTAGCTCCTCTGTCCATGGGATTTCCCAGGCAGGAATACTGGAGTGGGTAGCCATTCCCTTCTCCAGGGGGTCTTCAGGCCCAGAGACTAAACCTGGATCTCTTGCATTGCAGGCAAATTCTTTATCATCTGAGCCTCAAGGGAATCCATAGAAATACAAATGAAAAGCAAATTAAATATTTGCAAGAAAAGATTCTCATAGGGAGGGCTTTTTTAATGTCACTGAAACTAAATATAATAGCATTTAGTAATATCTGCAAAGATGATCTGACCTAATTCAATAATTTTGCAAATAAGAAAAGAGAGGCTCATAGAAAGGGAGAGATGAGATTGGCGTCATCCACGTGGCCACCACATGAAATAGATAAAGGTGGAATTGCCTTAGAGGCAAGGCCTCTAGACTCCTTGAGACTTGTTCAACCCAAGCATGGCAAGCTTGTTAATATTCTCATAATTCTTGCTTTTTCACCCCGTATCCCCTGGTTTTCACTCTCTTTCCTAGAACCTTATTAAACAGCTCCCCTTTGTTGGGGGTACTTAGAAGCAGTGATTGCCCATTTTCTACCTCCTTGCCACTTCTCATTCTCCACCTCCTTGCCACTTCTCATTCTCCCAGCATTTTCACATTCAACTTACTTAAAGAGCTCTTCTCCTCTCACTGAATAGCTGCCATGTGCTGTCATACCAGACTCTGCATCCTCAGGCTGGCATGGCTCAGAGTTGGACAGCTCGGGGTGGGACTGTGCAGCTTCTGCTGCCACAGGAGGGCATGTGGCTTTCAGAAGCAAAGATGAACAGAAGTTAATCCAGGGGTAACGTCCCAAGGTCAAAGGGACATTGTGAAACGAAAAGAAGTTTGAGTCTGCCAGCTGACATGTCACCAGTCATGTGGTTGAGAGGGACTGGGGAGGGGTAAAGAGGCTGGGAATAGAAAGAGTGACATTGATGAGTCAGATCCTGGGAGGGGAGGGCAGAGGGCAGATGACGCCCACACGGTGACAAATCCTGACTTTTCAGGTGGAAAATGTCAGCCGCATTTGGGAGCTCACCTCCCCACATAAAAGTTGCCCAGAGAATTTGCAGTATTAACGTGGATGTGATAATGTGCTGTTGGCATGGCAAGGATCTTGCAATTGGGAAAGAGAATCATTCTGGCTCCACCTGGAGTCACATGTTGCCTCCAAATGCACAAAGTTTATTGGCTAAAGTTGCTGAGCTTAGTTACTTCATCAGTAAAGTGGAGATGAGCTGCAAAATCAGAGCATTTCTCCGCCGGGGCACACAGGGAATAGGAGCTTTGTTCCCGGACTCAGAAGCCTGGGTTCAAATCTCGATTCCTCACTTACCATGTGAACTTGAGCAGGTGATCTTGCTTCTTCTACCTCGGTTTTCTCATCTGTAAAATGGCAACAACAATGGTACCAATCTGCTAGAGCTGGAGAGAATACTGAGTAATAAAAGCCCTGGAGTGATGCCTATTAAGTGGTAAAAACTACATCAGTGTTTCCTGTCATCATTATTCTCAGTACTTATACTTATCATGGTAAAAAAAAAAATGTAATGGACACCTTTATATTTGACAGGCAGGAAGCAAAAATCGAGGGAATTAACCTCTGTATTAGCATGTGATTTATATTTGGATTTAATAATTTTCTTTGAAACAAAAACATGTTTTGAGAGTTGCATGATCAAAGCAGGAGGGAATGAACCAGCTCATCTGTGAACATAAACCATTGACTTTTGCCATCCCCCATCCAGGCCCCAATCTACTCATAGACATTAAGCTCATCACCAGAAATAAACTTGTTATGCATCCAGAATAGCCATTTGGGGGCTTCTTAAAAAAAAAAAAAGTGAGCTTCTCTCATTGGACACATGCTAATGATAAGGACGATGAGGAGGAGGAGGGCAGGATACTGATAATAAAAAAGACATCTTGCTAAGTATTTGGAGATCTGAGTGCATAAATCCTATTTGTTTTCCTGAAACTTTTTCTAAAGTGAACTGCTCAGAATCCCTAGCCTTTCTCTTGTCTTCTGCAGAAGCCCCCTTGTTCCCTAGCTGACTTGTACTAGCCTTTCTTTGCTTCCCTTGACCAACCTGACTCCATCATATTGGAGTCCACCTCTCTCCTTGTCTGTATCTTTCACTAAACTTTGAGCTCTTCCAAGGGGAAGAATTGCACCTTATGCATCTCTCTGCCCCCTACGTGGCACAGTACATATAAGACAGATGGGTAGACAATAGTCAGATGGATAATTGAGGGAAAAAATTGATTGTCAGGAATCCATGGAACTCCTGAGCCAGAATAAGGTGCATTAAGCTACCAGTGGGTTTAAGCAGACATGCAGAGACTGAGACAAGAGGTCAACAGCCAAAGAGGTTAAAAAAATGGAGTCAAGTAGCTGAAGACAGGTAGTTTCAGTCAGGTTGCACTAGTGGTAAAGAACCCCACCTGCCAATGCAGGAGACGTAAGAGATGTGGGTTCAGTCCCCGGGTAGGGAAGATCCCCTGGAGGAGGGCATGGCAACCCCCTCCAGTATCCTTGCTTGGAGAATCCCATGGACTGAGGAGCCTGGTGGGCTACAGTCCATGGGGTCCCAGAGAGTTGGACATGACTCAGCCCAGCACACACAGTCTCAGCTTTGGTTTACTGCTCTGGGAACATAGTGGTGCTTTCCTCTCTGTGGGTACAGTGTGATTGGCTGAAGTTCAGATCCTTAATGGAGCCAAACATGAGTCACACATAAAAATAAATGATAACAAAGGTTAAAAAAATACTTTTATAAGTATTCTCTGCTGGAATTTGTTGAGACTTGCTTTCTAGCACCTAATATTTGATCAGTCCTAGGAGATATTTTGTGTGCACTTGAGAAGAATGTGTGTGCTGTTGTTGGATGGACGGTTTTGTATATGCTTATTAAATCCATTTGCTCTGTTCTTCAGTCCTGAATATTCATTGGAAGGACTGATGCTGAAGCTGAAGCTCTAATACTTTGGCCACCTGATGGAAAGAACTGACTCATTGGAAAAGACCCTGATGCTGGGAAAGATTGAAGGCAGGAGGAAAAGGGGATGACAGAGGATGAGATGGTTGGATGGCATCACTGACTCAATGGACATGAGTTTGAGCAAGATCTGGGAGTTGGTGATGAATAGGGAAGCCTGGGATGCTGCAGTTCATGAAGTTGCAAAGAGTCAGACATGACTGAGTGACTGAACTGAACTGAAATTTTTAGGAAAAGGTATTAGGAAACTCAAGTCAGAAGGAAAAATAAACAAAACAAAAACTGCCTAAAATTCACTCAGTATCCAAGATTCCACAACATGTCCAGATGGATAGTGACCTCACCTAGAGCCTTGGACATGTGAACTATGCCACATACACACTTTCTGCAACATAAAATATGTCCACAGTGGATGTACAAAAATGCATATGTCATGGAGTCAAACCCCACTGCTATGTTCATTATCTGTATAAATTCCCATGTATAGCATCATGCTTCGCAAATTGCCCATTCTCAGCCCTTAATGCAAATGTCATTTTTTAAATCAATTCTTTTCTCTGTTAATTTAAAGACTCCAACATATGCCCAGACAACATAGCAATTTCAACCAAACAGCGGTCGGCAAGAGCCAAGATTTATGCACTGTTTATATCACATTGAGATACAATACCAGAAAGGGAAAAAAGAGACAAATCCATGAAATTTTAAGAGATCATTTTGTCATCAGATAATACGTGATAATGTAAAGTCAGGCCAGTATTGCAGCTTTAGGCTTGTACTTCTCCACTGAGTACAGCCTGGCACACGGTGGCAGTGGTACCCATCCCCACCAGCTTCTCCTGTTCTTCTCTCCATGGTGTCGTTTGCCCACTGATTGCTTATCAAACTTTATGGAGCACCCCCTGAGGGGGTCAGGTTCTGTGCTGGGTGCTTGAGATTTCTAAGTGAATGACAGTCATCCATCACAGAGTGCAGAGTCTAACATGGCATTCAAGACAAGCAGATTCTAGCTGTGATGCCATCATACTTAGAATGGGATGGGCTATTAATAATGGCCTAAATAACCCACTTGGCATACACTTCTTGGAGTCTCATGAGCATTTGTTGCATTAACTCTATTCGTCTAAGACTGAAAATGAATGCAAGTGGTAAGACCCCAAATTACAATTGCCTAAACAGGTATAGGGAGAAGGCAATGGCACCCTACCAGTACTCTTGCCTGGAAAATCTCATGGACGGAGGAGCCTGGAAGGCTGCAGTCCATGAAGTCGTGAAGAGTCGGACACGACTGAGTGACTTCACTTTCACTTTTCACTTTCCTGCACTGGAGAAAGAAATGGCAACCCACTCCAGTGTTCTTGCCTGGAGAATCCCAGGGACGGGGAAGCCTGGTGGGCTGCTGTCTAAGGGGTTGCACAGAGTAGGACACGACTGAAGCGACTTAGCAGCAGCAGCAGCAAACAGATATAGAGCAGTGTTATGGAGTCCAAGACCAGTATGGTACTCCATGGAGTCGGGAGCCTTATGATAAGGGTACCCAAGGCTGCATGAGATGATGGGAAGCGTGGTCTTAATTTAAGGTGTCCTTGTGCCTGCTAGAATTCTACAAATATGCAAGATACAGTTCTCTCCCCCTCTTCATCATGGAATAGTTGGACAGAGTTTACCCCGCTTTGAAACTTCCTTTGCTCATCTATAAAATAACAGGTCAAACTATGGTTTCAAGGGACCCTCCCAGCTCCCAATAAATACAAAGTGAAAGACTATATGAAACAAAAATAAATGAATATGGAGATCAGCTCGGTGCTCCGTGGTGATCTTGAGGAGTGGGACGGGGCATTGAGTGAGAGGGAGGCTTAAGAGAGAGGGGATACATGTATACACATAGCTGATTCACTTTGTTGTGTTAAACTAACCCAGCAAAAACTAACCCAGCATTGGAAAGCAATTATACTCCAATTAAAAAAAGAAAAGGAATATTGTCTTTTGACTTTAGGAAGTTTACGAAATGAGCACCACATTACAGCTTGTTAAAGTCACAGAACGCCCATCCACACCTGTGCATATTGCTTCTTGTACGTTTGAATAAAAACTCCCCTGACCCAACCATCTTTGCAGCATTTTGACTGAAAGTTACCTGGCTCCTTCATTTTCCCTACCGACTTATTATCCAATGTGACAGAAGCATTTTTGTGCCTCTCTGTGTCTTTCTTGAATTTTAAAACTATTCCCATGAAAAGTTGGTGTTGCCTTTCTTCAGTGACGCCCAGCCAAACCAGAGAATAACGTAATCAGCAGGTTTCAGAGGAAATTAAAGTCGGATCACAGCCTCCTGCACCCCCATCCAGATGCAATGAGATCTGCTTTATCAATGCTTCTGTGTTTAATGTACAGACTTGTTACATTAAGCCAGCTTGGGCAAGGGAAGGATTTACTGATGACTTCCTGGTTGGGTCTGTAATTGGCAATGGCAATGACTTCTGCAATGTTAGCTAAATTAAAAAAAAAAAAAAACCTTACAGGTAATTCGTTGCAAGCTTGACAAAGATATGGGTCCTATCACATAAGAATCATAGTTTAACTTAATCAGCGATGACTTCATCTAGAGTTTTTATTTATAGCTAATGCAAACGTTAAAAAAAAAAAAAGTACAGCCATTAATTATTAGTAGATTTTTTTAAGCCGAAAGTACGAGTTGGATAAACGTACTTTAAGACACTTAAAGCTGAGGCATTCTTTATAAAATGACTAGCTAAAGAGTCCCTTGGGCTGCCTTTTAACTGCTTTCAAAGCTCTAATAGCACTTTTTCCACCAAAGACACACCCCTTGAATCCTCCGAGAGATACAATAGCATAATTGTTCTTTTAGGTTTCAAGGCCCTGACATATCTGTCACAGAAAGAATAGTGAATAATAATACCAGAACTATTTTATGCAAATTCCACTTAGAGGTTTCACGATTTCCCTGAGACGGATCTTGCCCCCTTGTTGACTCTAGCGTTGTCACATTAGCTTTACAGAAGAGAGTGGTGAGAGCTTTCCTTTTGTTCAATAATTCTCATTTTTAAAAAAATCTTTAGATAAAGTTAAAAAACAAATATAAAAACAATGAGATGGAAACATCAATTTGGAGATGTATCAAATGGGAAAAACAGTATTCTCGGTAAGAATTTCTGCCCCCTGGAGCTAATCACTTGGCCGATGGAATCTTCCTCTAACTTACACCATGATGGCATCAAATGGATGTTGATGAAGATGCAATATTTACAATGCACATGTGACACCTCCCAGCCCAGAGGCCACAAGAATGCATTTTCTGAAGACCCCTGGTTCTGAATTCACAGCTCCTCCAGATGGAAGAAGCTTACAAATGTCCCTGTCTTTAGAGTAAATGGTTAAATATGGTTAAGCCAAAAAGCAAAGCGTTAATCTCAGGAGGAGTCAATACAATTAAACATTTTTAAAAACAGTGTTAGTGCTAAAAGGCACCTGAAGTTCATCTGGTCCTCCAGCAATTCAGACAATCTCTATTAGAATATCAAAAAATACATCACAAATTAGGTTCTTTTCCTCTGGAAAGAAAGGACAAAAATGAAATAAAAACAGCCATTTGTGTAGAAAAAAAGTCCAAATTATTAGCAACATTGCTGCCCTTGAAGAGAGAAACCATCCTGACCTATCCATCTATTCATCTCTTTGCTGACTTAAAAAAAAAATGCACAACATGAAAATCGCAAGTTAAGTTTTATTGGGGGCTAAATGAGGACTATAGCCTGGGAGTTAGCATTTCAGATAGCTCTGAAAACCACTCAGAGAGGCAGAGGGGAAGGTCAGTGTATATGTGCTTTTGTTAAAGGGGGAATAAATGCGGTCAAGCGTATTTTTTGTAGATTTCTTTTTTGTTTTTTAAATTATGAAAATATGATAACACATTTACAGGAGACTTGGAAAATACAGAGCAAAGTTACATATAGTTCCACTATTACAATTATTTTTTAAGTAGATAAATTAAGATTTTTAGTTGGAGTTTCAGTATCAATCTCTCAAAAATTAGTAGAATGAATACACAGAAAAGTAGAAGGATATACTAGACCTGAAAAGTACCATGAACCAATTCAGCATTATTAAGATTTACACAATTTTCAACAGTAAGATGCAAATTCTGTTCAAGTTCCCATTGACTGTAAACCAGGAGGCACTGGAAATATCCAGGGACATAAAACAAGGTGCAAAATTTCATGATCTAAAGGTATTGAAATCAGACAGAGTCTGTTCTCTCATCACTGTGGGATTATGTTAGAAATCAGTATCAAAAGATATTTGAAAGTAACCCACATATTTTCAAGTGCAATGTGACATTTTTTGCAGAAGGTTTCTGCTAGTCATGAGGAGCAGTCATCACCATAAAGGATTTTAGCACTTTTCTAGATATGAGGAGATACAAGAATTGGGCTCATAAAATCAGCTCCTGAAAATATCTAACTATCTGAAGACCTGTCCTGCCAGTTTTTCCCAGAGCACAGAGCACCTCATTTCTGCTCTTCACCCTGAACTCCTTTCAGGGGGTGTTGAAGGTCAGCAGCTGCAGCAACACCTGACTTCATCCTTGCAGAGGCAGATGGCAAGGGCCAATGGCAGGTCCCAACTTGTAGTCGACATCTTCATGAATTCATTCATTCATTGATTCCTTCATTCACTACATCTTTACTGGCCATCCTTTATGTTCTAGATCCAGAATTGGGTTCTGCAAATTCAGACATACATTGGACATATCTCCTGCCCTCTAGGACTCATAATCTCAGCCTCAGATTTTTTCATCTGTAAAACGGGAAAAAACCTTATGGGTCTTTTGGGAAGATTAGGAGGAGCAGAGAGAGATGGATGAATGACAGAGAGATGGATAAATGAATAGAGGAAAAATAATGGAAGACATTAAATACCTAGAACATCATTGCATAGAAGAGGCTCGTAATTTCCTTTAAGTAAATGGATGCCAGCCTTCTGTACTGACCTGTGAGTCATGCTGCTGCCTATTATTATTTAACAAACGAAAAAACTGAGGCTCACAGAGCATGATTGAATTATGCAAAGACTCCACCCCTCACCCCAGGTTTCAGGGCAGTGATAATTTAGTGGGGACCTCTGTCCTGATGAGCTGCCCTTTCTGGATGACCAAGGGCGCCTTCTAATCTTCCCAAAAGACCCATAAGGTTTTGCCCATTTTGCAGATGAAAAAAGTTGAGGCTCAGAAAGGTGACCTACTGGAGTCACACAGCTAGGAAGCCCTGGGCTGGACTCGAAGGTAGGCTGGACACCTACAGAAACAGGGGTCCCAAGCCCTCAACTCTGGCCCATTCTCTCTATAAAGAAAAATGGTGAGCAGGGCATTGGCTTCTTGAAAACATGTCCTGGGTTCAATCCCTGGGTCAGGAAGATCCCCTGGAGAAGGGAATGGTTTCTTACTCCAGTATTCTTGCCTAGAAAATTCGGTGGACAGAGGAGCCTGGCGGGCTACAGTCCATGGGGTTGCAAAGAGCCAGGCATGACTGAGTGGCCAACACTTTCACTTTCCACACGTTCACCCGGAACTTCACAGTGTTGGGATGAGTGTGCTTGCAGATGTAATTAAGGTAAAGAGTTTGAGATGGGAACGTCCCATTACAGTGAACCCTAATTCCAAACATGGATATCCTCATAAAAGATAGAAAAGGAGACATACAGTTACCCAGGGAGGCCACGTGACGGCAGAGGCAAAGACTGGAGCCATACAGTCTTGAGCCAAGGAATGTCTTGAGCCTTCAAAACCTGCAAGAAACTGGGAAAGGATTCTTCACTGGGAGCTTGGCCCTTTGACACCCAGATATTCTAAATCAAACTGGCCTTCGTGACTCTCCTGTGGTCAGTGGCAGGAGTCACATGTGATCATGTGTGTCTTTCAGCACTCAATCAAAAAAGAAATAGCTTTCTCTTTGCTTTCTTGGACATTCAGGTCTGGAGTCCAGAGCAACCATGTAAGCAGTCTACTGTCCTAGTCAGTCGTACCGCGAGGAAGCCCAGGTCACATGAAGAGGCTGTGAGTACATACTCACACCGACAGCCAGGCACTGAGAGTGAAGATGCTCCCAGGTCATTCCAGCCCCCAGCTTTTGAGTCATAGCTGACATTCACATCTCCCTTTCTGAAGTCCCAGAGATTGTGAGTCAGGGTGAAATTGCCCTGCTGTAATTTTACCAAATTCCTATGGTAAAGAATTTGTGAGAGGCCTTCCCAGGTGGTCTAGTTATTAAGACTCTACCTGCTGATGCAGGAGACACAGATGGGATCCTTGGTCTGGGAAGATCCCACATTCTGCAGATCAATGAAGCCTACGCACAACAGCTACTGGAGCCTGGGCACCCTAGAGCCTGTGCTCCACAGCAAGAGAAGCCACCAAATTAGAAGTCTGAACACTGCAACTGGAGACAGCCCCTGCTCGCTGCAGCTAGAGAAAGCCCAGGCAACAGCAAAAGACCCAGGGCAGTCAAAAATAATGATAAAGAATGCTTGGAACATAAAAAAATTAAATGGCTGTACCAATGCTGCTGCTGCTGCTAAGTCGCTTCAGTCGTGTCCGACTCTGTGCGACCCCCTAGACGGCAGCCCACCAGGCTCCCCCGTCCCTGGGATTCTCCAGGCAAGAACACTGGAGTGGGTTGCCATTTCCTTCTCCAATGCAGGAAAGTGAAAAGTGAAAGTGAAGTCGTTCAGTCATGTCCGACTCTTTGCAACCCCATGGACTGCAGCCCACCAGGCTCCTCCGTCCATGGGGTTTTCCAGGCAAGAGTGCTGGAGTGGGGTGCCATCGCCTTTTAAGGTATACCAATAGTATACCTTAAAAAAGAAAGAATTTGTGAGTATAATAAAAATGGCTCTTGAGAACTGCTAGGTTTAGGGTAGTGACTTCTTTGCAGCAGCAGTCACTGGAACAGTGGCAGCAGTGGCCGAGCTGAGGTGTAGGTCTGTCTAGGACTGAGGGGGCAGAGGGTCGACCCCTCCCTGACTCCTCTTGGAAAGTTCACTGCTCACCCTCACCCTGCACTGTGCTAAACTAAATCTCAAGGCCAAGGCGGTAGTGTTAGGTAGTTAGAATAGGAAAAAGGAGTCTAGAAGGGCAGTGGCTAAAAGACAAAGAAGGGAAACGCCAGCAAAAATAGAACAAAGGAAGGTCTGAGGACCAGAGTGAGAGCCTTAGGTAAAACAAACAGCCCTCCTGGCTAGCCCAGTTTCCATAGAGCAGTCTCAGGGGGAGAAGAAAAAACATAAAAGGAGGAGCCAAAATTGGGCCAGGGGCTTCTCTACTCTTCGCATCTTTTGCGTCAGCCTGCCTTCACGTCTCGAGGATGCATTTTTCCTTTGCTTTCTAAATAAAACTGAGCTGTAACACGGAGCTGTAACACTGGTCCGTCCGTCGTTTCAAATTTTTGTTGTGATGAGACAGAACCGAGGAAATTACAAACTCCCCCTACTGTAGGAATTTGGCTTGACCCCACAAAAGCAAAGAAAAGGACAAGGACCTGAAACACACAATGCCCTGGAGGGGGCATGGGGTTTTCCTAACCCAGGGATGAGAGCCTTTGCAGGCAGACTCTTCACCATCTGAGCCACCTGGGAAGCCTGAATTTAGTGCAAAGAATGGCGATTTTGGTCCTAAGAGACCTACAGACCTGCGTCTCACCCATGTGTGTCTACCTCTCATGGATGGTGTGACTTTGGGTGCGCATCTCAACCTCTCTGAGCTCAGGTTTCCACCAGGGCAGTAGGCCGGAGAAGGCAATGGCACCCCACTCCAGTACTCTTGCCTGGAAAATCCCCTGGATGGAGGAGCCTGGTAGGCTGCAGTCCATGGGGTCGCTAAGAGTCGGACACGACTGAGCAACTTCGCTTTCACTTTTCACTTTATGCATTGGAGGAGGAAATGGCAACCCACTCCAGTGTTCTTGCCTGGAGAATCCCAGGGACGGGGGAGCCTGGTGGGCTGCCGTCTATGGGGTTGCACAGAGTTGGACATGACTGAAGCGACTCAGCAGCAGGAGCAGCAGCAGGGCAGAAGGCAGGTGGGGGGTGGATTACTTAAAGTTGCGACAGGATTTACTTTCAGGTCCAGGGCCTGGCTGGCTCTCTACTCCTGGTTATTTCCAGTCTCTATCTTTTGACCTTGGCTCATAACCTGCAAAAAACCTAAACCTCTGGTGTCAAAGGTACACAACAACAGAGGAGAAGATGCCCTCTCCTTCTCACCTGCGTGAGAGGAAACCGCTTCGGAGCCAGGAAGAGGCAAGACCTGCAAACTGCGTCAATTTAGTGTCTCCCCTGGGGGACCAGGAGGCTTAACGTTTATAAAGTACTTTGAGATCCTGAAAGCAAAGACTTTTATACCAACGGAAGATAATCATAATAATTAAACCACTGTTGTTGAATATAGCCAGGCCTTATTGTTCCCCGATCCTGCGGTGAGCAAACTCCTGGTGGACTCTTTAGCACACTGAGGAGATAATTTGCTAAATCATATACCGCTGCCCTGAACGTCTCGCACACCTACAGCCGGGGGCCAGTTCATCCTCTACCACAGTGCTCACAGCAGGCCACTGGCAGAAACGCACACCATGGTTTGGTTGCTCTGATCTGTGTAGTAGGGCCAGAAGAGACAGAAGTGAGGGGAGGTTGACCCCTGGGAAACTTGAGTCACGGATTAGGCTCCAATCCCACAGAGAGTAACTCTACCCTCACAGATTCTCAAATCTGGAAAACTCAGCCGGCATTTGGCCCAATACCCAGATTTTATAAGTGAGAACGCTGAGGTTCAAAGAGCTGAAATGGCTCGATACAAGGTTTCTGCTGGCCCATGGGGGCCTCTGTGGAAATCAGAGACACGCACCCCCTCTTCTATGGGGGCCTGGTTTGGCCAAGAGCCCAGCTTATCTTCAGCAGTCAAGAATCCTGCTGCCTCTCATTTAGGAAAATTCATGAAAGTAAGTACTTAGCAATGTTTATTATTATTAGTTCATGAATTATTAGGGGAAAAACTGGTGTCTAACTCCCGCCTCGTGCTCACTCAGTCTTGTCTGACTCTTTTGTGACCCTATGGACTATAGCCAGCCAGGCTCCTCTGTCCGTGGGACTCTCTAGGCAAGAATACTGGAGCTGGTTGCCATGCCCTCCCCAAGTGATCTTCCTGACCCAGGGATCAGACCTGGGTCTTCTGCATCTCCTGCATTAGCAGCAGATTCTTTTACCTGCTGAGCCATCGGGGAAGCCCCAACTCCTCTCTAGATTGTTTATTATCTGTCTTTTTTGTTGGTGGTGGTGTGGTTTTTGCTGTTTGGTTGTTAGTCAGCTTTTGTTGAATAAATGAATGAGTTAAAAAAAAAATCCTGCTGTTTTTAAAGTCTAGGTTTTATTATTTTTGTTATTTATTTTATTATTATTTTACAATCCATTTTATTTAATTATGATTTATTGGTTTAAAATCTAGGTTTTATTAATTTTTTATTATTTTAAAATCCAGGTTTTATTGTTATTTATTTATCTATTAAGGCTTCCTTGATGGCTCAGATGGTAAAGAATTCATCTACAATACAGAAGATCTAGGTTCAAATCCTAGGTTATGAAGATCCCTTGGAGAAGGGAATGGCTACTTGCTCCAGTATTCTTACCTGGAGAATTCCATGGACAGAGGAGCCTGAGAAGCTATAGTCCTGGGTTTGCAATGCGTCAGACACAACTTAGCGATTGAGCATGCACATTTATTTGTTATTTATTATAGGCCAACAGATTAGGAAACAATTATCATTGAAAGACAGCTTGCTATATTCACAGATCCCCAAAGGAGGGTCGCCTCACTTCTTGGTGGATGGTACCTCCCCACCCCCACCTCCCACCCCTGCTGCTGCTACTGCTAAGTCGCTTCAGTCGTGTCCGACTCTGTGCGACCCCATAGATGGCAGCCCACCAGGCTCCCCCGTCCCTGGGATTCTCCGGGCAAGAATACTGGAGTGGGTTGCCATTTCCTTCTCCAATGCATAAAGTGAAAAGTCAAAGTGAAGTCGTTCAGTCGTGTCCAACTCTTAGCGACCTCATGGACTGCAGCCTACCAGGCTCCTTTGTCTATGGGATTTTCCAAGCAAGAGTACTGGAGTGGGGTGCCATTGGAAAGTACCAAAGTCAAGAGGCTGGGGGTGGGGTGGAAACAGTGACCTTCTATCGTGGTTTCACGGAAGGAAAGGGAGGCAGGGTGAGCAGGTTTAGCATGGGCTATTTGAATAACTTCAACTCTGGGGCCTGGGAGCTGCCCCTAGTTGGCTGGCCCCTGGACCTGGGGGGATTTGGGCAGGAAGAGTAGCCTGTAAGGTTAGAACCACTAAAGAAGGTGCTTGGAGGTGGGGGCTCTGGATTGGTTGTTGGCACATGACAGCCCATCTCTAGAAATTAGCCAGCCCGTGGAAGGGCAGTTCCTGCAGGGTCTGCAGGGCCCCAAGATATCAGAGAATCAGAAATAAAGAAGAAAAAGACATGGTTAATACATGTTTGTAAGGACCTCGGAAAACATAGTGTCAAACACCCATTTCACAGATGAGAAATCTGGCGTCAGGAAAGAGAAATAACTTGACTAGGTCTTCCCTACCAATGGGTGGTAACCAAGGTGACCTTCCAGAGATAGAGCAGACTGGGTCTTCTGCTAAATCCCCTCTCTTCACATTGTTTAGAAATAGCCTCCGAGCACCTGAGCTTCTCACCACCATTACCTCGTCTATCGCGAATCTCACACTTTGTGCTCCAGGACTTCAAAGCGGTAGCAAACGCCTTTTTTGCTGTTTCAGCCATTTGCTTCCACTGTTCTCTCTACCTGCCTGGAATCTTCCAACACTTTCCTGCCAGGATCTTCTCTGTATCTTTGAAGATTCAACCCAGCGCTTACTTGTTCTAAGAAGCTCTGGCGGAAGAACCCTGGCGGACTTGGTTTCCTGACCTTGGGCACCTAGGCATCTCATGCTTACAACTCCACAGCCTTGCTGTTGGTATTTTTGCTTGTGGGTCTCTGCCTGGCACTGTACGCACGCACCAGGCTTCATTCCATCAGTCCTCAGCGTTTAGCAAGACATGTAGTAGGGAGCAGCTCTCAAAGATTAAACCCCAAACCTAGCACCATGCATGGGGCTCTGACTCCAGTGCTCCTTACTACACACTCACTCACACACACACATACACACACACACCCCCGAGTAAAATCTTCCTGCCATTCCCTTGAGAGCAGAAAGGATTATATACCGAGCAACGCTTCTTACATGCTGTATAGTTGAGACTCCTATGACAGCTGCGATTACTTTTGCCCGATTTTATATTTTGCTCCTTTGTCAGAGTCAGCTGGATTTTCCAAGGGAAAGAGGATCTGCATTTCCAAGTCATCGGCTCTAAATCGGGCTCCCGTCACCTCCTTTTTACCTGCCTGTGTACAACCAGGAATGGCTTGCCTGCGTGTGATTCTTTTCCTGCTGGTTTAGAATCTGCAAATAGATATCTTCTTCCAAAACATACCTCTCCACAAAGCCAACCCACTGAATCAAGCTCATTATCTTAAGACACCTCTATGGCCAAAGGTTATGCTTTTCAGAGCTATATTAATCTCTTTGTCTAAACAGCATAGGCTTAATTGGTTTAGATCAGAGTTGTACTGTTTTGAGTAAAAGGGTGTGATTAATGTGAGCTAAAGATGGTTGGACGGGTGCAGACTAATTCACTAGCATACACAAACCTATTATCATCAGAACCGTGAGAGCTTGGGGAAACCTGCCCCAGTGAGCAAGGGTTTTTTTTTTTCCCCCTCAAGAAAAACAGAGAGAGCTGAGAAGGCAGTGTAGACCCCCAGAGCAAGCAGGGTGGCACAGCCCTCTTCCCCAATCTCTATGGATGATGAAACAGCTGCCACATGCACAAGAGTGTAAAGTGTATCAGATTCAGCAAGAAGTTGGGTTCATTCAGTGCCCCCACGCAGGAGAGGGAGTTGTTGTTCAGTCACCCAGTCATGTCTGGCTCTTTGCGACCCATGGACTGTAGCCTACCAGGCCTCCCTGTCTCTTATCCTCTCCCAGAGTTTACCCAAGCTCATGTCCATTGAGTTGCAGAGAAAGATGTCACTCTGAGTGAAATATTGCCCCCGAGTCTGCTAGCCAGCCCTCTTTTCTCTGCACTGAGCCCCACAGGCTGACGTCCCTGGGTTGCCTCAGTGGGCCCCCTGGATTTATCCCCCAGGATGCCACAGTTTGTCTCTGAAGCGAGTCCTAACCTTATAGGCACTCTGCCTCGGTCCAGGTATCAACGCATTATCTTTCTTGGTCCCAGACAAGGGAACAGCCACTATTTCTTGACCCCAGCTGCTGCACTATACCTGGTTTATTACGAGCGGCTTGGTTCTAAATGTCATTAACTTATTGAACTTTTAAAAACCTTATCCGGTAGGTACTATGCTTATCTCATTTTACAGAAAGAGGATACTGAGGAGCAGAGAGCCTGGACAACTTGCCCGGGCCAAACACCTGCTAGGAAGTAAGAATCCAGATGCAAACCCAAGCTATGGGTGACCAGTGCATAGCCTCATCCTGGCACCATGACAAGGGAGAAAAGGGAGGGGATGCCAGGGTCAGAAAACAGCATCCGCAAAGGTCTTGAACTTCAGGGTGACATCAAGAAACCTGAGCAGGGCTTCCCTGGTGGCTCAGTGGTAAAAATATCTGCCTGCCAGTGCAGGAGACAGAAGTTCGATCCCTGGCCCAGGGAGATCCCACATGCTGTAGAGCTACTAAGCCCATGAGCCACAGCTACCGAGCCTGTGGTACAGAGCCCGTGAGCCACAGCTACTGCAGCACATGTGCCCTGGACTCCACAACAGTGAGAAGCCTGTGCACCACAGCTAGAGAGTAGCCCCTGTTCGCGGCAACTAGGGAAAAAACCCGAGCAGCAATGAAGAACCAGTACAGCAAAAAATAAACAAATTAATTAAAAAAAAGAAACGCTGAGCAGACTAGTGCTTGGAGCAGAAGGGGAAGGTGGGGGGAGAAGGCAGAGCTTTAAGGCTACGTGACAGGAAGGGACAGCATGGAAGTCTTCAAATGCCGCCCTCTGCAGCCTGCATCTTCATTTTAAAAAGTTTTTATTGGAGTATAGTTGCTTTACAATATTGTGTTAGTTTTTTACTGTACAGCAAACTGAGTGTGTGTGTGTGTATGTGTGTGTGTATACACGTGCATGCTAAGTTGCTTCAGTTGTGTCCAACTCTTTGTGACTCTATGGATTGTGGCCCTCCAGGCTCCTCTATTCACAGGATTCCCCAGGCAAGAATACTGGAGTGGGTTGCCATGCCCTCCTCCAGGGGGTCTTCTCAACCCAGGGATCCAATGTGCATCTCCAGCAACTCTTGCACTGCAGGCAGATTCTTTACTGTTGAGCCACCAGGGAAGTCAAGGTATACAACTATCCCCTCTCTTTTGGACTTCCACCCCATTTAGGTCACCGCAGAGCATTGGGTAGAGTTCTCTGGGTTACACAGTAGGTCCTCACTAGTTACAGTCCCAATCTCTCAGCTCATCCCGGTCCCTTTTCGCCCTTGGTGTCCATATGTTTGTTCTCTACATCTGTATCTCTATTTCTGCTCTGCACATAGGTTGATCTGTACCATTTTTCTAGATTCCACATATATGCTTTAATATACAATATTTGCTTTTTCTCTTTATGACTTACTTCACTCTATATGACAGCCTCTGGGTCTACCCACATCTTTGCAAATGGCAAAGTTCTCATCCTTTTAATGGCTGAGTAATATTCCATTGTGCATGTATATCACATCTTCTTTATCCAGTCCTCTGTTGATAGATATTTGGGTTGTCTCACGTCCTGGCTATTGTAAATAGTGTTGCAATAGATATTGGGGGTGCATTTGTCTTTTGGAATTATGGTTTTAGTTCAATATCTGGGCGCCTGGAGCACTGGGAGGGCTGGGAGATGCAGACACAAATTTAAATCCTAGCTCCATCTGCCCAGAGTAAGGGAGGAGACACACACCACAATCCATCTCAATAGTGTCAGGGCAAAATGAACAAAGGAGATGGGCTGCAGAGACAAAAGGGTCTAATTCTGGGCAGGGCGGAGGCTTGGGGGGAGTGAGTCAGACACCCATCTTGGCTTCAGAATGGTTAAAGGGGCCTTGACTTCTCTGTTCTTAAGATGAATAATATTTTAATGCAAAATTTTCTAAAAATTCTAAATTAATGCAAACAAAGTCCATAATAAACAAGAGATCAAAAGCTTACGTGATCTTATGTACAGGATCAGTCCTGCTTGTTTTTCAGTTTGGCCTCAGGTTTCAATATTGCTCAGCATGTTTGATCGTTTTTTTGTTTAAAATTTTGATCCTTTTGCTCTTCATGGATTTTTTTTTTGCATTAATTGTAACTTAAAACATAGTGAATTTAATGTTGCTTATTTTTATTCATTTTAAACAGAGGGTTTTCTGCACTCCCTTATATTTTGCACATGGGGAGAATAGCTCCCTTGCCTCATCTTATTCCCGGTCCTGCTCTCTGGGGCCTTGGACTTGAACTTTCTTCTGTGGGTTTTCAGCAGTCCTGGTGAAACCAAGCAGGACCCCGTGGCATACCTGGGCATTGAAACCTTTCTGTCCCCTGTTTCTTGTTTGTAGGGAACAAACTCCAGCCTCTATGACCTTCCCTGGCTTCTAAAGGGCAGATTCAAACAGTTGCTAGTCGGGGAGGGGAGGGGATGCAGAGACAAGGGAGGAGCAGTCAAGAAACCACTTTAGGCCAGAGTAAGGGAACCAGGGGAATTTATCAGATTACCTGAGGAGTTCAAGCTCTTCACACTCAGCTCAGTCGTGTCCAACTCTTTACGACCCCATGGACTGCAGCACGCCAGGCCTCCTGTCCATTACCAACTCCCGGAGTTTACCCAAACTCATGTCCATTGAATCGGTGATGCCATCCAACCATCTCATCCTCTGTCGTCCCCTTCTCCTCCTGCCTTCAATCTTTCCCAGCATCAGGGTCTTTTCTGATGAGTCAGTTCTTCCCATCAGGTGGCCAAAGGATTGGAGTTTCAGCTAAATCCCACCCTTAAACCCTCGAACTGTTGCTGTAAAACTCACCAAATCCTCCCAGATGGAGACACCGAGTTTTGGGGGGCAGGGACGCACTGTGTCTCCCCTTTGGCCTGGCAAAGCACTAAAGTTATTCTTTTCTACTTCACCCAAAACTGTCTCCAAGATTCAGTTCAGCACCAGTGCACAGAAACTGAGTTTTCAGCCTCACTGGGGGGGACATAGACAGGATTCTCACTGTAGAATGATCATGTCGGGGAAGGAAGAAACTTTCCTCCATCCTTCTGTGTTCTTCTGGTCGATCTAAAAATTAAATTGACATGACACAGGTTAATAAGAGAAAAAAAAATCAAGTTTAATTTTGTCTATACAGAAACCCCACATACACGTAAGAGTCAGAGAGCCCATATACAGGAGAGAGGCGGAGACCGAAAGGCAAAATGAGGTTTGTATGCCCTCCCAAGCGAAGCAGTGGGATGGATCCTCCGTCTTCCAAGGATAAGAGGGTCATCCACAGGACAATAAGAGGAAGAACAGATATTTGGTAATTAGATGTTTGCCCTGCTGCGGAGAGGGGGCCACTCAGATAAAATGTAACTCTTGCCATAAATCTTTGCTGGAAAAAATGTCCAATTTAAATTTTTTCGAGGTAGTTATGGGAGGGGCAGTAGGGTCTTTTAAATCTGCAGTCTCCATGGCCTTTAGCGTCTAATAATCCTTATGAAAAAGTGGCACATTTGAGGGGCTCGTTCTAAACCCACACAATCACTTTCTCACTAGGGTGGAGAATAGGTCTGACTGGTCAGTAGACAGGAGACAAAATACAGGTGGGTAAAAGCGTGCAGTGGTTCCTGGGATAATCCTGTGGGCTCCAAGAGGATGGAGGAGCCATGAAGGTCCTTGACGGGGAGGCAGAGCCTTTTCTTCTTTTCTTTTTTTTTTTTTTTCATGCATGAACACAGGCTGTTTCTTCAGTTCTTGGCCTATTTCCTCTTCCAAATTGTGACCAGATGCACATTAAATTAGGATTAATGGGGCTCCTTTGTGGAGCCTCGCATTTGAGCTGTGCACAGTAATAGTTTCATAACACACCATGCAACCTTTCTCAGAGGTTAAAAATTATACATTTACAGCTTGAGCGTATTTGTCTACAGTCTGAAGGATTCCAAATGGGACTGATCAGTCCACTTCGTTAATGGGAAGACTGGTTTCAAAAGTCGGCAGTGAGCTGCTCCCACCGGTTTAGAAGCCAGTGGCGTTTGCAATATAAACATCCCATTCTTGATAGAATTTGCCGGGCTGCCCACACTCACGGCAGCCACAGTTTCTGTACCATCTATTTGGGCTGGATTCTTTGCACATGACTTATTTCCTGGAAAATCTTTAGAGAGGTCTGGACTGCACAGTTATAAAAATTATTGTAATGTATTTTCCCGTGCATATTAAATTAGTTCCCCAGACTGATAAAAGGTTGAAAAGCTATTATTCTTTATTCTTCAGTTTACTACAGTCCTAAAGTAATAGCCTTCTATTAAAGTTTATTGATTGCTCCCACTGTTAACTAGCAAGTTGGTATGTAAAAATAAAACAGAAATCTGCCATTTCTTCCTTGTGTCTTCCCACAGCACGTGTCTCCTGAGGAAGAATTCAAAGGACTGGTGTCGGCCGTATTGTGAGGAATCCTCGGGGGTTTAGGGGAGGTTTGGGGTCAACAGTCTATTTGTTGTTGTTGCTTGTTTGTGTATTTCCCAGGCATTAAAGTTTTGGGTAAGATTCAGTGTAACAAGTTTTTTAATTTTTTTTTTTCCTCTCTCTCTCTTTTCTTTTTTTTAAAGAAAAAAACAAGAGGTCTGATCTGGAAGGCCGCTCTAGATTAGTAGACTAGTTAGTTACACGGTTCATCTATTCACTTCACAGATAATTTTTGACCCCCTACAGTGTGCCAGGCCTGGTTCTAGTCACCAGAGATTGAATAGTGAGCATAACAGACTGGGGGTCTGTTCTCAGGATGCTTACAGTCCAGGACTGGAGAGACAGATGGGTAAAGAAATCCAGGGACGTCCCTGGCAGTCCAGTGGTTAAGACTTCACCTTCCAATGCAGGAGGTGTGGGTTCCATCCCTGGTTGGGGAGCTAAGATCTCACATGCTTTACAGCCAAGAAACCAAAATATAGTAACAATGTTGTCACAAATTCAATAAAGAGTTTAAAAATGGTCCACATAAAAAAGTCTTAGAAACAAAATTTTAAAAATCCAGAATTACTCTATCAGATGGCAATGAATGTTACAAAGAAAACAAAGCTGGTTAAAGAGACAGAGAATGTGAGGGTTAATTTTAAGTGTCAACTTCAGGGAGGGTCACGGGGAGCCTAATACTTAGTTAGACATTATGTCAGGGTGTGTCTGTGAGGGGGTTTCTGAGATTAGCATTTGAATCAGTAGGCTGATTCACAGGCCCTCCTCAGTGTGGGTGGCCCCCATCAAATCCATTGAGGCTTTGAAAAGAACTCGAAGCTGGAAGAAGAGAGAATTTGTTCCCTCTGCCTGTTTTCAAGCTGGGCTGTTGGTTTTCTCCTGCACTCAGCCTGTGTGTGTGTTCAGTTGCTCAATCATGTCCGACTCTTGTGACCCCCATGGCTGACTCTTGCAGCCCGCCAGGCTCTTCAAAATCCCAGTACCTGGGATTTTCCAGGTAAGAATACTGGAGTGGGTTGCTCTTTCCTTCTCCAGGACATCCTCCTGAGCCAGGGATTGGACCTGCGTCTCTTTTGTCTCCTGCACTGGCAATCAGATTCTTTGCTATCAGCACGACCTGGGAAGCCCAGACTCAGCCCTGGAACTTAGACTATTACCAGCTTTCCTGGCTTCGGGCCTTGGGCTCAGACCAAACCTGTACCACTGGCTTTCCTTAGGCTTCAGCTTACAGATCCCAGGCTGTAGCATTTCTCAGTCTCCATAATCCCATGAGCTAATTCCTTATTTCATATTTTCCTATTGGTTCTGTTTCTCTGGAGAACCCTGTCTGATACAGAGACTGATGGGCACTTTTTTAGATCAGGATCTCAAGAAAGCCATTCTGATGGCTTTTTCAAACCCCAGGTGATGAGGAAGCCCAACCATGCAGAATTCAAGCAAAGAGAGCTCTTCAGGGACTCGAGTTAGCCCATGGGACACCTTAACCCAAGCATAGGCAAGAGTCACACAAGAATTGTTGGAACATCTATGTCAGAACATGGTATTACACCAGATCCTGGGAGGAGAATAATTAGTAAAAATAAATAAATAAAATACAGCTTCTGATTCTTCCAGGAGCCCACAGTTTAGTGAGGGGATTCTCATGTAAACAGAGCATCTGGCAACCTTAAAGACTGAGAAAGATGAGTAGAAAAAGCATCACATATACTAAGAGCTACTTTTGGGTACCATGCTGTAATTGTTGGGCTAAGGCTGGTCAAGAAGCATTGCAGGAATCTAGGAAGGGGAATTTCCTCTGCTCTCTGGAGTTGACTTCTGAACTGAATATTAAAGGAGGTGTTAAAATGATGCACATGCCAAGCAATGGGACCTTCCCCTCCACCTGTATGGCACGACGGAGGAGTTCAGCCACACAAGAGCCCAGTAAGTGGGACGCTGGGAAGTAGCATGAGAAGAAGCCAGAGGGACATGGTTGGGTTGATGGAGCACATCAGCTGTCATCTGATGGGTGATGGCCATTTGAAAGATTTCAAGCAATGATGCAATTTGTTGGCTGTTTACTTTAGAAAGGCAGATCTGGCAACCACCTAGAACACAGCTGGAGGAAAGCATTTTAGAAACAATTCTGACAGGACTTTGACTCCGTCTCCTCATCTGTAAAACGAGAAGGACGGTTCAGATGATTCTGAAATTTGTAACTGGCTCTAAAATTTGAAAACACATAAGTAACTCCTTGGACTGCAAGGTGATCCAACCAGTCCATTCTAAAGGAGATCAGTCCTG
Organism: Bos indicus; assembly: GCF_029378745.1. NCBI lineage: Eukaryota > Metazoa > Chordata > Mammalia > Artiodactyla > Bovidae > Bos > Bos indicus. The sequence continues at coordinate 62,280,281 of NC_091780.1, read as the reverse complement.
GGTGTTCATTGGAAGGACTGATGTTGAAGCTGAAACTCCAATACTTTGGCTATCTGATGGGAAGAGCTGACTCATTGGAAAAGACCCTGATGCTGGGAGGGATTGGGGGCAGGAGGAGAGCGGGATGACAGAGGATGAGAGGGCTGGATGGCATCACAGACTTGATGGACGTGAGTTTGGGTGGACTCCGGAAGTTGGTGATGGACAGGGAGGCCTGGCATGCTGTGGTTCATGGGGTCGCAAAGAGTTGGACACGACTGGGCGACTGAACTGAACTGACTGAAGTAACTTAAGGATACTCTTTCTCTCTGACAGAGTTCAGATTTTTTGGAACTAGTTTACACTTTTATTCAATGAGTAGCTACAAGCCCTACATATTGACTGTGGGGGGAAAAATCCCTATTTAAAAAAAATGATGCTTTCACTTCAGCTTATTACAGTAGGATGTGTATATGTGTATCTTGCTTCTAAGACTGATATATCTCTCTTCTCCCCTTTCCCTCACTTTGCAAATAAAAATGAGTTCTGTATTTGTCATGTTCATCCCAAGTTACAGCTCTGCTATCAAAAACAATGATCCCGCCAAGAAATATTTGGGTCCAAGCAATGCAGAGGTGGAGCAGATGTGAGAAGGACGCACAGATTTCACTTTTATCCTTGTGTGAAATTCTAAAAAGGAAAATTGACTTACTTAAAATAAGACACAGAAGAGGGACACAAGGCAGAGCTTTCAGGACACAGACAAGATCATTTGTTGGGGAGGAGCTCAGCTTTCTTCAAAGGGAATGTTCTGGGGTCTTTCATGATACCTGCAGTAAAGTCCACATGGGGCTGGCTCCTAGTCTCAGGATAACTTGATGTGCAACCAGCAGTGTTTTAACATCAGCAAGAAGTCCGGATGATGACTCTCTGCTTCACGTGTTTGCAATACAGGAGGATGAAACTGGGTGAAGCTTTGTGATGGAGATAATAAGCTACCAACTTACTTCCAGAATTAAGAATTGTCACTGGCTGTCTCAGGACTATGTTTCCCAGGCTACTTTGCATTTAGGTGAGTCCACGTAATGAGTTTCAACCAATGAAATGTTACTGGCGGTTAGGAATTCAGTGCATTTCTCCTTTACTCTTCCGATCCACCTGCTGGACTGAGGAAAGTAAAGTCATCAGGTGGAGGGACCCTGGGTCTCTGAACCACCAAGAGGAAGAGGGACATCACCAAACACAAACACCCACACCACTCTGTTATGTGAGTGCTAAAAATGGTGGGGTTTCTTTATTTGCTTGTTTTTGTTTTTTTTTTTTTTTGAGTCCTCTTATAACTATTAGATATAAACTTGTGTTGTTGTAGGGCTTTCCAAGTGGTGCTAGTGGTAAAGAATCTGCTGCTAATGCAGGAGAAGCAAGAGATGTGGGTTTGATCCCCGGGTCAGGAAGATCCCCTAGAGAAAGAAATGGCAACCCACTTCAGTATTCTTGCCTAGAAAATTCCATAGACAGAGGAGCTTGGCAGGCTATAGTCCATGGGGTCCCAAAGAGTTGGACATGACTGAGCATGCACACACGTAAGTAATAGATATAAACTTGTATTGTCCTGGTCGTTGAATGTTGCGGTCTATTAGGGCAGTTAGCAATGCCCTTGGATGCCGATGCTGGTCTTTGAGGCATTATTTTTTTGTTTGCTGGTTCTTGTTTTGCGTTTGTTTGTCATATGAGGCTATTCTTGATGGGTGATGGTGAAGTCTCCACACTAGTAGCTCTGTGACCTACAAGGTGTCGCTTAGATCTTGTAGAAAGAGCCAAGTTGAGTGACTCACCATTTAATTTGTAAACTGGGGACAGTCATAATACTTCTTCCCAGGTTATAGTGGGGGTTGCATGAGCTACTTCCCAGGTTATAGTGGGGGTTGCATGAGCTACTATGCGTAGATCACTTTTAGCGCAGTGCCTCCCACGTAAAAATTGATAACTGTGATTATCGTCATTGTCACTGTCGTTATTATTACTACTGTGATATAATTCTGCTGAACTCGCAATCCTGAGATACGGTGTTATGACTGCTGTTGCTCTCCATTTATCAGAGGAGAATGTTGAGGAAGGCAACTGAACTAAGATTGCAGAGTCAAAAAGAGATGGAGTGGGGTCTCCAGGTCTTCTGCCTCCAAGCTTGTCTCTCCCCATGCTGACCTGCTGGGCTCTGCCCTGGACCCTAATCAGATCAGTAGTTTCATTGCTGAGTATGCTTTGGGGGCAAGTAAAACTTTCCCAAGTGAAGGGCGTTTGAGCTACTGGCTTCTCCGAGACAGATTTCTTTTTGACAGGCAGCAGGACATGAGGCAGGAACGCTTTGTTTTGCGTCCTGTTGTATAAATAGGGATGGGACAAATGGCTTGGCTAAAATAAGCACAGGCCTGAAACTAACTGAAACTGGAACCAAATCCAGACGGACTTTGTTTTTTCATTTCTCTCTCCCTCAATCATTATTTTTTGAAGACTTGAATAAAAAGGTCCATTTCCATTTTGTTCTCTGTAGTTCCTTTTTTTGTGCAAAAGCAAAGACAAAACAACTTATAGAAAACGTAAATTGGGAATGGAAATACAAACACCCACTGGGATTTTAAAAAAAAAGATAGAAAAATCAAGAAAAAAGATGCATTCTGGTTTGTAGGAATTTCCTTAGAATGGCGATTCTCAGCTCCCTTGTACAGAGGTTACAGCTCAGGGCCAAGTTCAGCAAGACCAGTTAAAAAGATTGAGGTTCAAGCATTGCTAATACATGTTACTCCTTGGCTGTTAAAAGATGGCTCTGCTTTTCTTAGGGCAGAAAGGAGTCATTAGTGACTTGAATGGACATCTCTATTTGCTATTTGCTTGAGGACAGTGACTGCAGCCATGACATTAAAAGATGCTTGCTCGTTGGAAGAAAAGTTATGACCAACCTAGACAGTATATTAAAAAGCAGACTCATCACTTCGCTGACAAAGGTTCAGACAGCCAAAACTATGGTTTTTCCAGTAGTCATGTATGGATGTGAGAGTTGGACCATAAAGAGGACTGAGCACCGAAGAATTGATGCTTTTGAATTGTGGTGCTGGAGAAGACTTTTGAAAGTCCCTTGGACAGCAAGAAGATCAAACTAGTCAATCCTACAGGAAATCAACCCTAAATATTCACTGGGAGGACTGATGCTGAAGCTCCAATATTTTGGCTACCTGATGCTAAGAGCTGACTCATTAGAAAAGAACCTGATGCTGGGAAAGATGAGGGCAGTAGGAAATGGGGGTGGCAAAAGGTGAGATGGTTGGATGGCATCACTGACTCAATGGACATGAGTCTGGAAAAACTGCAGGAGATAGTGAAGAACAGGGAAGCCTGGTGTGCTGCAGTCCATGGGGCTGAAAAGAGACATGATTTAGCTACTGAACAACAACAATTTTCTTGAGAGCTCTCAGATGCCCTGTCTGAGGAACACGGAGCTCAAAACCAACCAGCCAAGTGTACCCTCCCCCTCCATTATCTTTCAGATCCAAATCAAGATTTTCATTTTCTTGGAGATTTAACACGACAAGCAACATAATCAAGAAGTGAGTTCCTCATCATTAAGAGTATTCAAGCACCCAATGGGCAACTGCCTGACAGGGTCATTGGAAAGATGATCCAAAATCAGTTGAAAAGTGGTTTGGACATCATTGGCTCTGGCCAGAGTGGTACTGGGCCAGGTGTGGTAGGGACCCACGTGGGGGTGACCATATGCCTCTCAGCTTCTATTTTCTGAACCTCTCTCCCATTTCTACATGAATTGTCTCCACTGTTTGCATTTTGACAAAACATTAAGCCATTGCCATGGCAGTAAGAGTGTCCTATGAGTCCAAGGCTTCCCTTGTGGTTCAGATAGTAAAGAATCCGCCTGCAATGCTGAAGACCTGAATTTGATCCCTGGAGAAGGGAATGGCTATCCACTCCAGTATTCTTGCCTGGAGAATTCCATGAACAGAAGAGCGTGGTGGGTTACAGTCCATGGGGTCACAAAGAATCGGACATAACTGAGCCACTGACACTTAGCTAAAGTCTATAACTTACTTTAGGTGGGCCTTACTTTACTTTATTACTTACTTTACTTTACTATACCCTATTATTTACTTTAGGTGGGCCTTCCCGTACTAACCCACCAATTCACAGAGTAACTGGGAGCGAAACGTGGGCAGAGCCAATGCTGCCCATTTGACAGATGAGAAAGCTGAGAGCCACCCCCAGGATCACCAGCCAGTGAGTCACAGCCCCAGGCCTGGAATAAGCATGCTCTGACTCCACACCTGGGACTCCCCACCACATACTGACCTTCAAGTGCAGTACCAACCAGAGGTGGCCTTAGTGGACAGATGAAGTATAGTAAGTCCCCTGAAACTCCAATACTTTGGCCACCTGATGGGAAGAACTGACTCATTGGAAAAGACCCTGATGCTGGGAAAGATTGAGGGCATGAGGAGAAGGGGATGACAGAGGATGAGATGGCTGGATGGCATCACTTACTCGATGGACATGAGTTTGGGTAAACTCTGGGAGTTGGTAATGGACAGGGAGGCCTGATGTGCTGTGGTCCATGGGGTCACAAAGAGTGGGACATGACTGAGCAACTGAACTGAACTGAACTGAAGTCCCCTACATGAAAACCTTCGAGTTGCAAACTTTCAGAGATGTGGCCATAAGTTTGCATGTCCAGTCATGTAAGTTAGCTCATGTGTCTGGTGCACATTGTCATGTGTGTGCATGCTCTACAAATGTTGTGCTTGCATGTACTTTGTAGCACTGTATAGACTACAGAAGTACAGAATCTTTATTTCAAGCCCAGGATGTCCAGAAGCAAGCTTAAAAGCAGCAGTATGTAGGTAATTGTGCTCATTGGGTACCTAACCTAACCTTGTTGGACTTATAAACAGATCAGACTCACGAACTTGCTCTCGGAATAGGACTTGTTCGTATGTAGAGAACTAACTGGATTGGAACAGGTGACTCTTGAGAGGTCCAAAGACATGAAGCGGGCTTCATCTGCTCAGTCGACCCCTCTAGGTGGGGTCAGTGTACAGAAAGCTTCTGAGGCCTGGACAGAGGGCCCTGCCTGGTAGCCAAGCCTGCTCTAGAAGCTGACTCTAGGAGGGGAGGACATGCAGCCAGGCCACAGGACCACTGAGCCCCGGGGCCGCATCCAACGTTCACAGGCCATGGCATCTCGGCCTCTGAGGGCACTTTCCTCCATAAAAATACATTTTAAGAAACATTTTGTCCATATTGGTATTATGTTATTAACTGTATTGTCATTAGTCTTTGTTTTCATTTTAAAATAAATGAATATTAAAATATTTCTGTGGGGCCCTAAAACTGCTCAGGGTAATGCAACCATTGTATCCAACTGAAGTCAGTTTGCTGAGCCCTAGCGGTGTGCCAACGACATGGGGCCTCCAAAATAAGCAAGTCACAGACTTGTCCCCTAAAGCTCCTGAAGTCCCAAAGTTCTTAGACAAGAGCAGAGGGAAGACATGCTCTGAAGTAGCTGCAACAGCTAATAACCCTGATGCTGGGAAAGATGGAAGGCAGGAGGAGAAGTGGGCGGCAGAGGATGAGATGGTTAGAGAGCATCACCAACTCAATGGATATGAATCTGAGCAAACTCTGGGAGATAGTGATGAATAGGGGAGCCTGGCATGCTGCAGTCCAGGGAGTCACAAAGATTCAGCTACAAATGAGCGACTGAACAATAACAACTACCTCGCCATCCCCCAAGGACAGGAAAGTTCAGATGACTTCCTGGGAGTCGGCGAGGGGCACCTAGGAAGGCTTCCTGGAGGAGGTGGACACTGTAGCCTGAGGTTGGGAGAGGCTGCCCAGTCACCCCACGTCAGGTAGCAGCCCCAGATGGAGAGGAGGGCTCCTGGGATACAGGTAGCATCCCCGCGCCTGCAGAGATAGATGCTCGTCACATGCAGACAGAGGATGCTGGGGCTTTTCGTCCTCCTCCCCTCTCCTTTGGGAAGACTTTTAAAAAAACTAACAAAAAAAAAAGAAAATTGTTTTCAAAAAGGAGGGATGGGAGGAGAGGGAGGGAAGGAAGAAAAGAGAGAGAGGGGGGGGAAGAAAGAGCGCGGCCCCCTCCGCACTGGCACGGTTATCGTTCATGTTGATGTCAACATCTCCACAAAGACAGGTAGTGGGGAAATACTGCAGCAGCCTTTGAGGGCGCGCAGCGGGGCCCTGGGTAATTACCGTGGCCTACTTATTTCTCCGGGAAGGGAAAAAAAAAGTCCAGCACCCAATCTGCTTTTTTTTTTTTTTTCTTAATAGGTGAAGTTGAACCTAAAGCACTGTAATTTTAATCAAATCTTTCCCATCTGCGTGTAGTGTCTCTGAGAAGTTGAAGATTTAAGTGTATGTTGTAGGGTTTGTGGAATTGTCCCAGCGGGGGAGGGAAAAGGGGCAGAGCGGTGGTAATTACGCTACACTTAAAGGTATTTTGGTTGCCAGGGAGGCTGGTTTTTTTTTTTAATCTCCTCCTTCCCTCATTGAGGGGTTGGATGATGTCATGGGCAGGAAAGGAGGGGGAGAATGCAGCTGCTCCAAGGGCGGGCAGAAGGAAGGAGATGAAGTTGCAGTGTTTGGTTTGGGTGAAAGTTGGAACAATCTGGAAAGAGCAAGGCTCCAAAGGCAATAATCTAAGGTGAAGATGGATTAACACCTTCTAATGTGATCACACACGCACAGACATGCACACACACATACAGCCGTGCACACACGCATGCATACACACATTGTTGCTGTTCGGTCGCTCAGTCGTGCCTGACTCTTTGCAACCCCATGGAGTGCAGCATGCCAGGCTTCCTTGTCCATCACCATCTCCCGGAGTTTGCTCAAACTCGTGTCCATCCAGTCAGTGATGCCATCCAACCCTCTTATCCTCTGTTGTGCCCTTCTCCTGCTTTCAATCTTTCCCCAAATCAGGGTCTTTTCCTATGAGTCGGCATACACACATACACACAGATACATGCATATACACATTCACACACACATGCATGCCCCCCACACAACACACACATGTGTGCGTGCGCACACACACATTAATGCACACACATGTACACATACACACATGTGCACATCTATACACATGTACATTCATGTGCACACACATATACACACATATTCGTGCACATACATACATGCACACACATACATATACATGAATCCCTGACACCCCACAGACATATCCAAACACATATACAGGACCTGTTATGAACACACACACACACACACGCACACACACCCCTGCATAAAGACATAAGGAACATACACATCTCAAGTACCAACACACAACTCCACCCCAGCATACAGCAGGGGTACAAGCCCAAGCGCGCCCCTCACCCTGCGGACACTTCATGCAGGAACACCCATCTGCACACCTGTAACCACACGGGCCCAGCACATACACAGCTGCAGACAAATGTGCACAGTTACACATCAGTTTAACTTACAGACACGCCAACACATGCACACAGCTGGTACCAGCGGGCCGTGGGGAATTCATACCTACAGAGCTTTTGGGGACACATGCAATTTCCAGGACCCATCAGAAATCACCAGACCCATGGCCGAGGGAGCAGAGCTGGGGAAAACTGGCTACATCAGGGAGGGGCAGGCAGTCTGGGTGCCCCTTGTTTTTTTTTTTTTTTGATGAGCTTTAGATCTCAGAACCGATTCATTTACTTTTTTAACATATATGCACGTGTAATATAGTTTATTTTCTTTACTGTCTGAGCCACCAGGGAAGCCCATATTTTATTTTACTTTTATTTATTTTTGGCTACACTGCATGGCATGTGGGACCTGCGTCCCCTTCAGTTCAGTTCAGTCACTCAGTCGTATCCAAATGTGACCCCATGGACTGCAGCATGCCAGGCTTCCCTGTCCTTCACCAACTCCCAGAGTTGGTTCCCCTACCAGGGAACCAAGTCAAAGTGCCCCAGGAGAAGACTGAGTTAGCTTTATCAAGGAATTGTATCAAGTTTCTTTTTGGATGTTACACTGTCACCTAATTCAACAAGTAACTTCAGAAAAAGGGAATTCCATCAGATAAACCAGGCTTTTGAAAACGCCTGTCACCCACATCCTTAGCCCTCACATTTCCCGCTGCACTCCACATTTCCCACTCTTTTCTACAGATCTCAGTCAGACTCATCTTCTGAAGGCCAGCACAGTGCCGCCTCCTCCAGGAAGCCTTCCTAGGTTCCTTCGTCCTCCTGCCTGCTCTTGGAACACTCAACCCCACATGGTATTTAACACCTGCCACCTTACATCAGGGTTTTCTGGGCCTGTGTGAGGTCTTATGTATTATTTCTTAGTTGCCATTAGCAAGTAGTGCAAACTGAGTGGTTCAGACAACAGAAATTTGCCCCAGTTGTGGAGTCAGAAAGTCTGAGATCCAGGGTCAACAAGGCTGGGTCCTTCCACGGGCTGTGAGGTCTCTTCTTTGGTTTCCGTGGTTGCTGGCAGTCATCGCTGTTCCTTGTCTTGTTGATTCATCACCTAGTCTCTGCCTTCTTCGTGTGGCACTGTCTCCATGTGTGTGTCTATCCCTGTGTTCAGACTTCTGTAACAACAGACTCACATTGGAGTAGGATCTCATTATAACTTGATCATCAGCAAAGACCTCATTTCCAAATAAGATCACGTTTTCAGGTATGAGGAATCAAGACATTGACATCTTTGAGGTGGACAGAATTTGACCCCTAACATCTTTCCTGCTGGACTCAAGCAGGAAAGGTACCCAAGATACCTAGCTTCCATTTTTAAATCCATCGTGTAGCTTGTAGGATCTACATGTGTGCTGGACATGTCACAGGACCTGAGCAAAGGGTTACTTCATTAGCTAATCATTCAGGTAGCCAAGACTGAACCATTTCAGTGGTTGAGTGAAAGGATTCCAGATCATTTCGAAAAACAAATGATCACATCCAGCCAGATGGGCTTCCCTGGTGGCTCAGACGGTTAAGAATCCATCTGTAATTCAGGAAATGCATGTTCAATCCCTGGGTCAGGAAAATCCCTAGAGAAGGAAATGGCAACCCAATCCAGTATTCTTGCCTGGGAAATCCCACGGACAGAGGAGCCTGGTGGGTTACAGTCCGTGCGGTTGCAAAGAGTCAGACACGACCAACTAAACAGCAATATCCAGCCAAACAGACCAGGGGACTCTGAAGTCAGAGGTATTAACGAAGAGCAAAACCCTCTTTAGAAGAGAGAAAAACCTTTCAGATGCAGCCTCATTAAATGTCAACATTGGGACAAATAATACCTTCCTGCATAGAATGCCAGCTGATCCTCTGACCTAGTCTCTGTTCCCTAGCTACTAAAACTCTGAGCCCATGATACATGGTAGTAACAAACCGTGGCAGTGCCAAAAAGGTATAGTGAATTCAAGAGAGCCTGCTGGCCCAGACAGTAAAGAGAGGAGACAGCCACCTTCCCTTCCCCTACAGGGACTCAGAGCATGCGTGCACAGAGGAGTCATCAGTGCACACAAGTCACTCAGCAGGCATGTGGCAGTACAAGTGTTCGGTCTCCAGGGTCTATACGCTTGACCATTATGCCAGTCTGCAAAAAAATAATTAAAAACTAAATCTGAAAACAATAGGCTAGGTGGCAAGGAGGAGAAAGGGTATTCCTGGAGAAGGGAAGATCATATGCCAGTGGGCACTGACAAGGACACTCAGCATCTAGGCTAGAGCAAAGCCCCCGAAACACAATGATGGCTGTGTCCCTGTGTCTGCAGACACAAAGTAAAAGTTCAAGTTCTGGGGCAATGGTCTTGCTCTGTCCAGAGCTGAGCTGGCTGGGAGCACTCAAGGTGAGTCTGCCCTTGTTTGTAATCTGCAGGACCCAGATAAGACCCTGGACCTGGCATGGCAGGGTGAGTCCATCAGGGAGGGCTGAAGGGCGTGGTCCCTCAACCCACCTGAGACGTTGGGTCAAAGCCCAAAAAACAAATTCCAACAGGAAGGAAGGGAGGCAAGGAGGAAAGAAGGGAAAAAGGAGAAAGAGAGGGAGAAAACACCCCAGAAAAAAAGAAATGAAGAAAGACAGAGGCCTCCCATAGCGCAGCCAATCCGGAAAAAGGGGGCCATCATGACTCCTCCAGCAAATTGGTATGAACTTTCTCGCCATCAACAGTGCAGGCAGCTGGCCCCATTGTCTGTCTCTTTATAAAATCCAATATTTCCCCTTCTGTTATTCTTGGCACAGTGACAAGAAAGGAAGAAATAAAAGTTCCCCCTTTCTAATGAAGCTGTTGGGGATCCTTTTTTTATCGGAATTGACATGACCGTTACCATTTTGATTCTGGGGCTGACACGAGTCACATGGCAACATGAACCTCTCCATGGCAACCTCCCCCACGCGTCACACAAAGACAATCTTGACAGTTTAACATTCAATAAAAAGTACTTTTAATTAAAAGATGACTAAGAACTGGCAGCACAAAAAAATATATTGAACACATATTTTCAACTGTTGTTAACATTCGTTTATAAAGGAACAAACCAACCTAAGCTTGCCATTTGAAAAGGATGGTCATCTGCCTTGAATGAGGCATAGAAAGATATGTTGAGTTCACCCAAAGATATTCCATCCAACAAACTTTTAATTAACTGCTTGCAAGAGGCTAGGTTCTATCCTAGGTCCGAGGGCAGAGACGACAGTGAACTGAGTGAAAACTGCAACAACAATAATACATCATAATGACTACTATCTTCTACAGAGAGTTGACTGTGGGCCAGGCACCTTGCTACATGCAGTGCCCACGTTTAATCTTATACATCCTCACAGCAACATTATTATCCTTATTCTACACATGGGAAAACTAAGACTCAGAGGTGATAGATAACTCACTCAAGGTCACACGCATGAGCTGTGACTGAGTCAAGAAGGAAACCCAGAGTGCCACCATCCTGCCTTTCTGCCCGTGCTGCAGAAGGAGCCAAATGCAACCAGGAAGCTTCCAGAGCTTAGAAGAGGATCAGTCAGTCAGTTCAGTCACTCAGTCGTGTCCGACTCTGCGACCCCATGAATGGCAGCACGCCAGGCCTCCCTGTCCATCACCAACTCCCGGAGTTCACCCAGACTCACATCCATCAAGGAGGTGACGCCATCCAGCCATCTCATCCTCTGTCGTCCCCTTTTCCCCCTGCCCCCAATCCCTCCCAGCATCAGTCTTTTCCAATGAGTCAACTCTTCACATGAGGTGGCCAAAATACTGGAGTTTCAGCTTTAGCATCATTCCTTCCAAAGAAATCCCAGGGCTGATCTCCTTCAGAATGGACTGGTTGGATCTCCTTGCAGTCCAAGGGACTCTCAAGAGTCTTCTCCAACAGCACAGTTCAAAAGCATCAATTCTTTGGCGCTCAGCCTTCTTCACAGTCCAACTGCCACATCCATACATGACCACAGGGAAAACCATAGCCTTGACTAGACAGACCTTTCTTGGCAAATTAATGTCTCTGCTTTTCAATATGCTATCTAGGTTGGTCATAACTTTCCTTCCAAAGAGTAAGCATCTTTTAATTTCATGGCTGTAATCACCATCTGCAGTCATTTTGGAGCCCCCCAAAATAAAGTCTGACACTGTTTCCACTGTTTCCCCAATCTATTTCCCATGAAGTGATGGAACCAGATGCCATGATCTTCATTTTCTGAATGTTGAGCTTTAAGCCAACTTTTTCACTGTCCTCTTGCACTTTCATCAAGAGGCTTTTAAGTTCCTCTTCACTTTCTGCCATAAGGGTGGTGTCATCTGCATATCTGAGGTGATTGATATTTCTCCCAGCAATCTGGATTCCAGCTTGTGCTTCTTCCAGCCCAGCGTTTCTCATGATGTACTCTGCATAGAAGTTAAATAAGCAGGGTGACAATATACAGCCTTGACGTACTCCTTTTCCTATTTGGAACCAATCTGTTGTTCCATGTCCAGTTCTAACTCTTGCTTCCTGACCTGCATATAGGTGTCTAAAGAGGCAGGTCAGGTGGTCTGGTATTCCCATCTCTTTCAGAATTTTCCACAGTTTATTGTGATCCACACAGTCAAAGGCTTTGGCATAGTCAATAAAGCAGAAATAGATGTTTTTCTGGAACTCTCTTGCTTTTTCCATGATCCAGTGGATGTTGGCAATGTGATCTCTGGTTCCTCTGCCTTTTCTAAAACCAGCTTGAACATCTGGAAGTTCATGGTTCACGTATTGTTGAAGCCTGGCTTGGAGAATTTTGAGCATTACTTTACTAGCGTGTGAGATGAGTGCAATTGTGTGGTAGTTTGAACATTTTTTGGCATTGCCTTTCTTTGGGATTGGAATGAAAACTGACCTTTTCCAGTCCTGTGGCCACTGCTGAGTTTTCCAAATTTGCTGGCAGATTGAGTGCAGCACTTTCACGGCATCATCTTTCAGGATTTGAAATAGCTCAACTGGAATTCCATCACCTCCACTAGCTTTGTTCATAGTGATGCTTTCTAAGGCCCACTTGACTTCACATTCCAGGATGTCTGGCTCTAGGTGAGTGATCACACCATGGTGATTATCTTGGTCGTGAAGATCTTTTTTAACAGTTCTTCTGTGTATTCTTGCCACCTCTTCTTAATATCTTCTGTTTCTGTTAGGTCCATACTGTTTCTGTCCTTTATCGAGCCCATCTTTGCATGAAATGTTCCCTTGGTATCTCGAATTTTCTTGAAGAGATCTCTAGATCTTCCCATTCTGTTGTTTTCCTCTATTTCTTTGCATTGATCGCTGAGGAAGGCTTTCTTATCTCTCCTTGCTATTCTTTGGAACTCTGCTTTCAGATGCTTATATCTTTCCTTTTCTCCTTTGCTTTTCGCTTCTCTTCTTTATACAGCTATTTGTAAGGCCTCCCCAGACAGCCATTTTGCTTTTTTGCATTTCTTTTCCGTGGGAATGGTCTTGATCCCTGTCTCCTGTACAATGTTACGAACCTCCATCCATAGTTCACCAGGCACTCTATCAGATCTAGTCCCTTAAATCTATTTCTAACTTCCACTGTGTAATGATAAGGGATTTGATTTAGGTCATACCTGAATGGTCTAGTGGTTTTCCCTACTTTTTTCAATTTAATTCTGAATTTGGCAATAAGGAGTTCCTGGTCTTGTTTTTGCTGACTGTATAGAGCTTCTCCATCTTTGGCTGCAAAGAATATAATCAGTCTAATTTCAGTGTTGACCATCTGGTGATGTCCATGTGTAGAGTCTTCTCTTGTGTTGTTGGAAGAGGGTGTTTGCTATGACCAGTGCGTTCTCTTGGCAAAACTCTGTTAGCCTTGGCCCTGCTTCATTCCGTATTCCAAGGCCAAATTTGCCTGTTACCCCAGGTGTTTCTTGACTTCCTACTTTTGCATTCCAGTCCCCTATAATGAAAAGGTCATCTTTTTGGGGTGTAGTTCTAAAAGGTCTTGGAGGTCTTCGTAGAACCATTCAACTTCAGCTTCTTCAGCATTACCATTTAGGGCATAGACTTGGATTACTGTGATATTGAATGGTTTGCCTTGGAAACGAACAGAGATCATTCTGTCATTTTTGAGATTGCATCCAAGTACTGCATTTTGGACTCTTTTGTTGACCATGATGGCTACTCCATTTCTTCTAAGGGATTCCTGCCCACAATAGTAGATATAAGGGTCATCTGAGTCAAGTTCACCTATTCCAGTCCATTTCAGTTAGCTGATTCCTAGAATGTCGACATTCACTCTTGCCATCTCCTGTTTGACCACTTCCAATTTGCCTTGATTCATGGACCTGACATTCCAGGTTCCTATGCAATATTGCTCTTTACAGCATTGGACCTTGCTTCTATCACCAGTCACATCCACAACTGGGTATTGCTTTTGCTTTGGCTCCATCTCTTCATTCTTTCTGGGTTCTCAAGGCAAGAATACTGAGGTGGTTTCCCATTCCCTTCTCCAGTGGACCACATTCTGTCAGACCTCTCCACCATGACCCGCCCATCTTGGGTGGCCCACAGGCATAGCTTAGTTTCATTGAGTTAGACAAGGCTGTGGTCCTAGTGTGATTAGATTGACTAGTTTTCTGTGAGTATGGTTTCAGTGTGTCTGCCCTCTGATGCCCTCTTGCAACACCTAACGTCTTACTTGTGTTTCTCTTACCTTGGACAAGGCGCATCTCCTCACTGCTGCCCCTCCTGACCTTGAACGTGGAGTAGCTCCTCTCAGCCCTCCTGCGCCCACACAGCCACCACTCCTTGGACATGGGGTTGCTCCTCTTGACCGCCACCCCTGACCTCGGGCTAGAAGAGGATACCATGAGTCAAGTATATAGCATGTGTATGTGTATGTGTGTGTATGTGCGTGTGAGTGTGTGAGATAAGATCTTCAATGAAGCAGTAAAGCATGGTGATTCAGAATATACACTCCACCTGGTTTAGAGACTAGCTTTCTCACCTATCACTTGTGTGATTTTAGGCAAGTTCCCTGTCCTGTAAAGTGCCCGTAATAATAGATATCACTCTGTGACAAGAATCAAATAAGTTTATATATATAAAGAACTTAGAATAACCCCTGACCCCCAGTAATCATTATTAATGATAATATTACTAGTATTATTATCATCTAAGCTATTACCTCCAAGTGGTGGAAATGAAGCAATGCTAATTTTCTGCCCAAATTAGGATATGAATTCAATCAACCAGTTAAACTTTCCTCCTACTAATAATTCTACTTTTTTTGTAAATACCATGGTCACATTCAGCTTAAGGGTGAGGCCAGATCACTTTGAAATGATTTTTTTTTTCTACTTTGGACAGAATAAATTATTTCAGGTGATGAAAGCTGGGAATATATATATTTTTCAGCATGGTTGGCCACTGGAATATAAAAGTTTGAAGGACCATACAAAGTAGCCACAAGACAGATCACCGTGAGGGCACGTCATTCCTTAAGTGTTTATTGTAAACCTGTTACTGTTGTAACTAAGCAGGAAGTTACCTAGCATTTTCAGGGCACATCCAGAGCACATTCTGTTTCACTGACGATGCTAAAGTCTTTGCCTGTGTGGATCAAAGACAAACTGTGGAAAATTCTGAAAGAGATGGGAATACCAGACCACCTTACCTGCTTCCTGAGAAACCTGTATGCAGGTCAAGAAGCAACAGATAGAACCAGACATGAAACAGTGAACTGGTTCAAAATTGGAAAAGGAGTATATGTATTGTCACCCTGCTTATTTAACTTATATGCAGAGTACATCATGAGAAACGCTGGGCTGGAAGAAGCACAAGCTGAAATCAAGATTGCCGGGAGAAATATCAATAACCTCAGATATGTAGATGACATCACGGTAGAAAGTGAAGAGGAACTGAAGAGCCTCTTGATGAAGGTGAAAGAGGAGACTTAAAGCTGGCTTAAAACTCAACATTCAAAAAACTAAAATCATGGCATCCAGTCTCATCACTTCATAGCAAATAGATGAGGAAAAAATGCAAATAGTGATAGACTTTATTTTCTTGGGCTCCAAAATCACTGTGGACAGTGACTGCAGCCATGAGATTAAAGGACGCTTGCTCCTTGGAAGAAGAGCTATGAAAAACCTAGAGAGCATATTAAAAAGCAAAGACATCACTTTGCCAACAAGGGTCTGTCTAGTAAAAGCTATGGTTTTTCCAGTATTCGTTTACGGATGCTAGATTTGGACCATAAAAAAAGCGGAGCACTGAAGAACTGATGCTTTCAGACTGTGGTGTTGGAGAAGATGCCCGAGAGTCCCTTGGACTGTAAGGGACCATACACCTGAGACTAACAAAATATTTAAATCAGTTATCCTTCAATAAGAAAGATTATAATTTATTGTTATGTAAACTATAGAGACTATTACATATGTATATTAAATGTTTCCACATCTATCTACTTTAAGAAATTGGCTCATGCAGTTATGGGTGCTTAGATGTCCAAACTCTGCCATTGGCTGTCTTCACAGGTGAAATATGGAAACATTTAATATACATATATAATAGTTTAAATAATAATATAATAAATTATAATACTTCTTATTGAAGGATTATTGATTTAAGTATTTTGTTAGTTTCCGGTTTACAGCAAAATGATTCAGTATACATGTGTATGTATAGTTTGTTTTAAATTCTTTTCCATTACAGATATTACAAGATATTCAATATAGTTCGCTGTGATATACAGTGAATCCTTATCATTTACCTATTTTATGTACAGTAGCATGTATCTTTGGGGGCTTTCCTGGTGGCTCAGATGGTAAAGAATCTGCCTGCAATGTGGGAGACTTGGTTTGATCCCTGGGTTAGGAAGATCCCCTGGAGGAGGGCATGGCAACCCCACTTCAGTATTCTTGCTTGGAGAATCCCCATGGACAGAGGAGCCTGGCAGGCTACAGTCTATGAACTCTCAAAGAGTTGGACATGACTCAGCTACTAAGCACAGCACAGCATGTATCCGTTAATAACATAGTCCTAATTTATCCCTCCCGCAACCCCAACTTTCCCCGTTGGCAAACACAAGTTTGTTTTCTATGTCTATGAGTATGTTTCGTAAATAGACTCATCTGTATTATTTGTCAGATCCCACATATAAGTGACAGCATAGAATATTTCTTTTTCTGTCTGACCTACTTCACTCATTACGATCCTCTTTAGATCCATACATGTTGCTGCAAATGGAAATATTTCATTCCTTGTTTTTGGCTGAGTAACATTCCATTGTATATAATCTTTATTCATTGTATTTACTGTATCAGTAGAACCTACCTGTATTTAATATTTCTATATCTATTTCTGTCTCTTCTTGATTCTGTTACTCTTGAAAATGCAGACTAATAGACCAATACAGTGTCACCAAATATGAAAGTCTTACGTAGAGTAAGTTCTGCTACAAAGCCATCTACTTTGAAAAATGACGCAATAAAAACTACAGAACTTGTGAAGAAAACAAGGTTAAGGCTGCATATCCCCAAATGTTGTCAATAACACATAAGAAGAAGATAAGATGATGATGTTTGAGGCGGGTGATTAAAATGTTTTGGAACTTAATATAGGTAACGGTTGCAACAACATCGTGAATGTACTAAATGCCACAGAATTTTACATTTAAAAGTGGTTCAGTTTACATTGGGCTTCCTTGGTGGTTCAGACAGTAAAGAATCTGCCAGCAATGCAGGAGACCTAGGTTTGATTCCTGGGTTGGGAAGATTCCCTGAAGAAGGGAATGGCAACCCACTCCAGTATTCTTGTCTGGATAACTCCATGGACAGAGGAATCTGGGGGCTACAGTTCATGGGGTCACAAAGAGTCACACACTTGTATCTGTGTATTATGTGAATCTTACCTTTATTTTATTTTAGTTTTTATTGAAGTACAGTTGATTTACAATGCTTTGTGAGTTTCAGGGGTATAGCAGTGATTCAGTTACATATATGCTTATGTTCTTCTTCAGATTCTTTCCCTTATAGGTCATCACAAGATATTGAACATAGTTCCCTGTGCAATGTAGCAGGTCTTTTTGGTTATCTGTGTTATGTACAGCAGTGTTTATGTTAACCCCAAACTCCTAATTTATCCCTCCCCAACTTTCCCCTCGGAGAAGGCAATGGCACCTATTCCAGTACTCTTGCCTGGAAAAGCCCATGGACGGAGGAGCCTGGTGGGCTGCAGTCCATGGGGTCGCTAAGAGTCGGACACGACTGAGCGACTTCACTTTCACTTTTTACTTTCACTTTTCACTTTCACTTTTCACTTGCATGCATTAGAGAAGGAAACGGCAACCCACTCCAGTATTCTTTCCTGGAGAATCCCAGGGGCGGGGTGGGGGGGGGGGGGGCAGTGCCTGGTGGACTGCTGTCTATGGGGTCGCACAGAGTCAGACACAACTGAAGCGACTTAGCAGCAGCAGCAGCAAACCCTTTGGTTTGCTTTCTATGTCTGGAGGTCTATTTCTGTTTTGTATGCAAGTTCATTTGTATCTTTTAGTTTTAAGATTCTACATAGAGTTCAGTTCAGTCACTCAGTCCTGTCCAACTCTTTGCGACCTTGTCTCACCTTTATTTTTTAATAGATAAGAATTTTTAAAAATTATAGCAAAGCTTTATACACAGCTTTAAGAAATGCATGAATACTACAATAAAATGTGGTGTTTTTTTTTTTTCTGAAAGAAATGACCTTGAAGTTTACCTGTGCATGTGGGCATTGGAAGGAAATTGGTTTCTGAGTTACTGGGAGCAGTGGGGGTGCTGGTTATTTGGAGTTGGTGGGAAGGCTGGCTATGGATGGACGTGACTCTATGCACACTGGGAGCTGAGGGAGCTAAAGGATGCTAGAGGGGCAAGCATGTGGTGTGTGTTCCTATGTGGCTCCACCCATCCTGGTCCTGAATCTTTTCTGTTTCCCCTAGTGCTCAAGGCTGAAATCATGTGTATACAAACAAGAAATCCAAGCTGGGCTCCATTGTTGGGCACAACTAGCTCGATTGTATTGGAGCAAATTGGTGTTTTCACAACAGGCTTTAAAGCAGGACTGAATATATGGGTTTTATTTAATTCTCACTGCAAGCCCTTTCATAGAAGAGGAGACAGAAGGTCAGAGAAGTCCTCTTGCTCATCCAACCACACACACATGAACAGACTCAAGAAACAGACCTAAGCCTTCCAGCTCTCCAGCTGTTGCTTTTTCCCTTCCGCCTGCTGCTTCCCTTGACATACAGAATAGGTGGATGATTCCCTAGAACTGTGGCAGAGGGGGGTCCAGGCCCCTGCTCTAGAACCAGTGCAAGAGGATAGAGGCAAAGTCACTGTCAGAGTCCGGCTCTGCCCCTCATCATGGGAAGGAAAAGAACACATCTTGAACCTCCACTCAGCTAGTGCTGAGCATTTGCTGCTGTTTAGTTGCTGAATGGTGTGTGACTCTGTGACCCCATGGACTGTAGCCCACCAGAATCCTCAGTCCTTGGGATTTCCTAGACAGCAATACTAGAGTGGGGTGCCATTTCCTTCTCCAAGGGATCTTCCTGACCCAGGGATCGAAACCAGGTCTTCTGCAACTTCTGCTTTGGCAGACTGATTCTTTATTGCTGAGCCAACAGGGAAGCCCCCACGTGCCCAGCATAAATCATCTCAAAATGATCAAAGGGTTCTAGGGGCCCAGTTTCCAGCATGTTTACTGGGGGGATGAGGAGTCTGAGGTCAGAGTGTGACCGCCCTTGCCCTGAGTTTCACAGTAAGCCAGGAGCCGAGTAGAAGTTTCCATTCCCATAGATTTCCCTGTTAGGAGGGACCAGCGATTCTCTCTGGCCCCCAACACTGCCTGGGAGCCCTGATTCTACCCCAGTACCCCCAAAGTTGCTAAGCCTTCAGCATCCCTCCCCAGATCGGTGTCCACAGGGGCACGTCACCCCCCAGTATCTGTCCCAACTAGAAAGGACAGTTTGAACCTGTGCCTTGGGAGCAGGAGATGAGGTTTGAACCTGTGCCTTGGGAACAGGCCTCCACACAGCCTTTCCAAGCAGGAGCCACTGTCCCCTCCCCTCGCTTTGTCGGGCATAATTGACTGGGGTTCAGGAGCATTGCCTTTTATTACCTCTAACAGCCCCATAGCCACTGATTGCCCGCACTGATGGCTAATTTAATTTCTGTCAGTACAGCACTGAGTGGCTTTAAAAGAACCATTATCCACAAGGGCCATGCTTGAGGGGGATGTTAGTGGGTTTGCCATACAGAGAACTGGTTTTCACACTGAGGTCCCAGCAGGTTTGAAGCGGCTGGGACCTCAGAGGGGTCTAGGCAGACTCTGAACTCACAGCTGGGACAGCAGAGGGGCCCAGGTTTATTTAGACTTTGCTCAAGAATCTCACAGCAAGGACCACCCCTTCTGCTCCGATGGAGAATCTGTTTCTCTGTGATAACCCAGGAGGACCTGGCCCATCTCTCTTCCACTTGGTACCCAGGAGGACCCCTGGAAAGGGACAAACACAGGCTGTCACTCCCCTTTTGGAAAGGCTGCTCTTGCACCATGCTCCCAGTCCAGCCTCCAGAGGCCCACCCTGTTCCCCCCATCATCGCCCCCGTCTCCCTCTGTGCCCCGACTGGCCAAATGGCCTGCACTGTCCCCCTGAACCTTTTAAATTAGTTAATTAATTTTAAGTGGAGGATAGTTACAATATTCTGATGGTTTTTACCATACATCCATGTGAATGGAGCCACAGGTCTACACGTGTCCCCTCCATCCTGAACCCCTGAACTTTTGCATCTGCTTTTGCCAGGACATCCTTTCTGACTTTTCCAAGCCACACAACTTCCCTCGTCTGCCAGAACACAGTTCATCTCTGGGAAGCTTCTGTGGGTCTTATTTGTTCAACCAATCTTGGTGTATTTGCTGAAAACCTAAGCCCTGTCAGACACTGCAATTGGTACTGGGGAATAAAAATGCTGAGCAAAGTCAGACATGGTGCTTGCCCTCGTGGAGCTTAACCTCCATAGCGGGAAACAGATGCTCAACTAAACAGCACCATGATGAGCCCTGAAAGAGGAGAAACTGTGCCAAGCCACTCTGGATCGGAGAGTAGGTCTCACTGCAGGAGTCAGAGGCCCTGTTTCTCTCCTTCCCTGAGTCCTTGTACCCACAGTGTCTGTGATTCTGTGCTGTTATCATACTGCTCAGAGATGAGCTCCCTGGGGATCTTAGCAACCAGCCCAGGACTCAGGGCTCAAAATATGCTGATGGGGTAAGTGGAACTTTTCTTTCTTTATTAAAACATCATCCAAATTTATATGGAGAATATTTAATATGTAAAGTTTGGGGGATTTGTATAATATATCAGCTGGAAAATATTTTCCAAATGGGAATCTCCTCCAGTGGAAATATTGTCAAGTCTAGACATCTATCTATCTACCCATCCATCCATCCACCCATTCACCTATGAACCCACCCATCTACCCAACCACCCATCCATCTATCCATCCACCCACCCATTCATCTATCCACCTATCCATCTATCCTTCCATTTACCCAGTGATTGAACAACCATCAGCTCATCCATCCACACATTTATATATGTAATAACCATTTAGTGTCTATCAAATGGGACTTCCCAGGTATCTCAGTGGTAACGAATTCACCTCCCAATGCAGGAGAAGCAAGAGACGTGGGTTCAAGCCTTATGTAGGGAAGATCCTCTGGAGAGGGAAGTGGCAACCCACTCCAGTATTCTTGCCTGGGAAATTCCATGGACAGAGGAGCCTAGCAGCTACAGTCCATGGGGTCGCAAGGAGTCAGACATGATTTAGCAGCTAAACAGCAACAACAACCTATCAGACACATGATGGATGCTAGGGCACATAGAGAGGAATCATATACGGCTTTTTACCGGCCTTCACACCTCCTTTAGATCACTCCTTCTGGGACCCCTCTCTCACTCCCAAGTCCATGTCAGGCCCTCTGGTGCCTCCTCACTCCTTCTCTCCTTACCATGACCCCAAAGGGCTCCATTTCTCAAACTCTGTTAACATAACAATACAATATCACATTTGCTTAAATATGTTTGTATCTCCCACAAACTGTAAGTTCCTGCATTTTATTATTATTGTTTTGTTATTTACATTTGTAAATAATGAATGGGTAAATAAATGATAATTGTGAATAAATTAACATGGCTTTTATCTTATGGGAGTGAGCTTAACAAGTAGAAGCAACTATGCAAGTAATAGCAAAGTGATAAAACTACATTGACTTATTATTCTCTTGTGGGGGTCACTTCTCCTTTCCCCTGGGTCCTGGTGCACACAAGGTTTTGTTTGAATCCTCAAAGAGCCTCTGTTTCCCCCAGTCCTGTGAAAGTTCTGTAATCAAATCCTGCTGACCTTCAAAGTCAAGTTCCCTGGGGATTCCCAGTCCCTTTGCCGGATCGCCATGTTTGATGGAGAAGACTCTTGAGAGTCCCTTGAAAAGCAAGGCGATCAAACCAGTAGATCCTAAAGGAAATCAATCCTGAATATTCATTAGAAGGACTGATGCTGAAACTGAAGCTCCAATACTTTGGCCACCTGATGAGAAGAGCCAGCACATTAGAAAAGACCCTGATGCTGGGAAACATTGAGGGCAGGAGGAGAAGGGAATGACAGAGGATGAGATGGTTGGATGGCATCACCGACGTGATGGACATGAATTTGAGCAAGCTCCAGGAGATGGTGAAGGACAGGGAAGCCTGGTGTGCTGCAGTCCATGGGGTCGCAAAGAGTCGGACATGACTGAGCGACTCAACAACAGCAACACATTGGCAAGTCTGGTGTGGGGCCTGGAAGCATCACAACAGTGTGAAGACTTCTTTGGTATGATTGTCCTCCAGTTTGTGGGTCACCCACCCGGCAGCTCTGTGGTACAGCTAACGGTAGAGCTGTGGTAGAGCTAACATCTTCCAAGAGGACTTACGCCAACACGCCACACTTCTGAGGACTGCTGCTGCCTGTGCTGCTGTCCCCAGAGCAGGTCACAGCGGACCAGGGATAAACACCGACGTTGGGCCCCGAGCTTTAAGGAGGGCTGGAGGGTTGGGTGTTCCAAGCCCATGCAACGGCCAGGGCACAGGCATGGAAAACACAGATTTGAAGGGAAAATGCAATACTATCCACAAAAGCCCAGTTCTGGGTATATGAGAAATTACCGGGAAATGAGGTTTCAAAAGTTTAAAGGACTTCTCTCACAAGGCAATGATATTATCCTTTCTAAGCAGCCAACTGATATTCTTCACATAAAAACTTAGACCTGACCCCAATTATGCAACTGATGACATGGGATTGTTACAAGTTAGTATTTATGGTATAGGTCCTATAACAGGAGGCCAGCCAATGTTAACAATGAGGTTATTTTGAAAGACCAAAAATGTGAAAGTAGGGATTATGAATCAATCATCCTACCTCCATCCTGACCCCGCATAGTAGAGAAAAATCCCTGTTCACACTAAGCAGTTGTAAATTGTAACAGACTGTTAGATGTTTTAGCAACATGCTTTGTACACTTAGGAGTCTTTGTAACTAAATGGACTCTGAAGCTTGAAAGAAGAAAAGTGAGAAATCTTTGCTTCAAATTGGAATAACTAACGGAGAAGGCAATGGCATCCCACTCTAGTACTGTTGCCTGGAAAATCCCATGGACGGAGGAGCCCGGTAGGCTGCAGTCCATGGGGTTGCTAAGAGTCGGACACGACTGAGCGACTTCACTTTCACTTTTCACTTTCATGCATTGGAGAAGGAAATGGCAACCCACTCCAATGTTCTTGCCTGGAGAATCCCAGGGACGGCGGAGTCTGGTGGGCTGCCGTCTACGGAGTCACACAGAGCTGGACACGACTGAAGCGACTTAGCAGCAGCAGCAGCAGCAGCAACAGTGTTAAACATGTAAAGATTTAATAGTTGCTAAAATACTGCCTATGAGCTGTTGTCCTGATGACATCTTGGTGCCCTGTGACTGACACTAAATAAGGCAGGCACTGAACACACAGGCTTAAACTACACCTTAGAGGGAGCAGATATGGAAGAAGAAGAAATCCACAAAATATTCAGAAAGTAGAACTGGGAAGGATCATGCAGTTTTAAGACAAGAATCCAAGAGCAACCCACTTAGATGGTCTTAGTGCTTCCACCAGGTAAGAGGAGGCTGAAACACTAGTATGTGCTCAGGAAATGGGGTCAATGAGACAGAAATAGAACTGGTTTCAGGAAGAAAAAGAATTTGGTTCAAGACATGTGGAGTCTGCGAGATGTTTATGTGGAGTCAATCATATATAAGGACTGATGCTGAAGCTGAAGTTCCAATACTTTGGCCACCTAATGCAAAGAGCCAGCTCATTGGAAAAGACCCTGATGATGGATAAAATTCAAGGCAAAAAGAGAAGAGGGCAGTATGAGATGTTTAGATAGCATCACCGACTCAGTGGATATGAATCTCAGCAAACTCTGGGAGATAGTGAAAGACAGGGAAGCCTGGGGTGCCACAGTCCATGAGGTCACAAAGAGTCAGACATGACTTAGCAACTGAACAACAACAGTCATATATAAAGTGGAACTGGAGCTCAGGTGAGTAGTGGATGGTCTGGAGAGAGACCATCTGGAGGGTCTCTGGCTCAAAGCTGAGAGCTGAGGTCATAGGAGTGGATGAAATCTATCTGGAGAAGTATATGAAACAGAACAGCCAGAGACAGAATAGATTTCTATTTCTCGTCCACCCTCCAGCCACTGCTCATCTATTTTGTCTTCTTTGCTCACAGAGCTTCAATTTGAGGTTCAGTTACTAGAATGTCATGTTAGTTTCCTAGTTTCCTACAAACTGTCATTTGTAATGACAATTACAAATTGTCACAAACTATGTGGCTTAAAACAATGGGAATTTATTCTCTCTGTGCTAGAGCCCAGAAATCCAAAATCAAAGTGTTGGCAAGTTTGCCTTCCCTCCAAAGGCTTAAGGGGAGGTTCCTCTCTCACCTCCTCCAGCTTCTGGCAGCTCTGGCTAACCCTTGGCTTAGCTGTGTCACTCTAAGGACACCGGTCATTCACTTCAGGGTCCCCTCAAAATCCAGGGTGGTTTTGTCTTGAATGGTTAGTTTAGCTATAGCTGCAAAGACACCTTGTCTAAATAAGTTCCAGTTCATAGGCATGGGAGGTTAGGACTTGGACAGATATTTCTGAGGGACACAATTTAACCCACTACAAATGGTGACTTGGTGATCTCTGAAATGACTCATTCTTTTCCCAGCCCCAGTCAGCACTGGTATACAAAAATAAGTTTAGAAAACTCCAGTGGAGGAATCTTGTTCAGTTCACCATGACATTGATGACAATCCCTTTACCATTTGCTGTACATCCTGTTTCCAGCTTCTCTTACATCTGAAGGTGAGCAGATTAGTCCAGAATACAGTCTGTCCAGTGAGACACAGGGAAGTTCTGCTGGGGCTGCTTAGAAAGATTAAAAAACAACTGGTTTTTGCACTTGTCCATCTTCCCTGCTTTGAATGCTGGTGTGAAGACATGAGCACTCCCCAGGTGATGCTAGTGATAAAGAACCCACCTGACAATGCAGATGTGGGGTGGATCCCTGGGTCAGGAAGATCCCCTGGAGGAGGGCACGGCAACCCACTCCAGTAATTTTCCCTGGAGAATCCTGTGGACAGAGGAGCTTGGCAGGCCAAGGTCCATAGGGTTGCAAAGAGTCAGACACGACTGAAGCGACTTAGTAAGCACACACATGAGGACATGAAGCCTTCGATGGCAGTGGTCTTTCAAGAACGAGGTGATAAGTATGTGAATGAAAGCCAGCCCACTCAGGGTCTAACATGGCATCACTGATGAGCAAACAATGCTAGTCTCTACTCACCTTCAGATGTCTCTTACTCCTCCTTGTTGAAGTCACTGTTCAATGGTTATTATGTTACTTGCAGGTGGATTTAACCTCAGCTGGCACAAAACCTAAACTTCAGTCAGTTCAGTTCAGTCGCTCAGTCATGTCCAACTCTTTGCGACCCCATGAATCGCAGCACGCCAGGCCTCCCTGTCCATCACCAACTCCCGGAGTTCACTCAGACTCACGTCCATCAAGTCAGTGATGCCATCCAGCCATCTCATCCTCTGTCGTCCCCTTCTCCTCCTGCCCCCAATCCCTCCCAGCATCAGAGTCTTTTCCAATGAGTCAACTCTTCACATGAGGTGGCCAAAGTATTGGAGTTTCAGCTTCAGCATCATTCCCTCCAAAGAAATCCCAGGGCTGATCTCCTTCAGAATGGACTGGTTGGATCTCCTTGCAGTCCAAGGGACTCTCAAGAGTCTTCTCCAACACCACAGTTCAAAAGCATCAATTCTTCGGCGTTCAGCTTTCTTCACAGTCCAACTCTCACATCCGTACATGACCACTTAAGGGGCAGAAAGAGAAAGAGTAGTGAGTGAAATAAGCAAAGAACAGGAGAAGGTAATATCTTCGAAGTGAAGGAGAGAACTTGAAGAAAAGGACATCAATTGCATATGAACTGGGAGGTGAAGTAAGATAATGAGTAAAAGAGATAAGTGATTATTGAGAAAGGAGGAGGGGTTATGCCTTAATTGGACATGGTCCATTGGAATGGCCAGTAAGAACAATGGATGACCAATTGGGAGAGGTTATATAAGCTGGAAAGAATGGGTTTAGCAGAATGAAATAAGGTACTAAAATGAATAAAGAGACTAGATCAAGAACCCAAGGGTAAATATGATCCAGCAATCCCACTCCTGGACATATACCCAGACAAAACTATAATTTGAAAAGAACATGTATCTTTATGAGTAGCACTATTCACAAGAGACAAGGCATGGAAACAACCTGATGTCCATTGACAGATGAATGGATAGAGAAGATGTGGTGCATATATACAATGAAATATTTGTTGTTGTTATTCAATTGCTAAGTCATGTCTGACTCTTTGCGGCCCCATGTACTATAGTCCACCAGTCTTCTCTGTGCATGGGATTTCTCAGGCGGGAATACTGGAGTAGGTTGTCATTTCCTTCTCCAGGGGATCTTTCCAGATCAAGTATCAAATTCACGTCTCCTGCCTTGGTAGGCAGATTCTTTACCACTGAGCCACCAGGGAAGTCCACAATGGAATATTATTCAGTCATCGAAAAGAATGAAATAGGGCCATTTGCAGCCACAAAAGTGGACCTGGAGATTATCATACTAAGTGAAGCAAGTCAGAAGGAGAAAGACGAATATCATATGATGTCCCTTATGTGTGAAATCTAACATACAACACGTATGAACATATCTACAAATCAGAAACGGACTCACAGACATAGAGAACAAACTTGTGGTTGCCAAGAGGGAGAGGGGTGGGATGGGAGGAAAGGCTGGGACCTCGGAATTAGCAGATGAAAACTATTATATATAAGATAGAAAAACAACAAGGCCCTACTGTATAGCACAGGAAACTATATTCAATACCTTGTGATAAATTATAATAGAAAAGAAGATGAAAAAGAATATATGTGTATATAACTAAATCAATCTGATATACAGCAGAAATTAACACAACATTATAAATTAAATACATTTCAATGATATTCTTTTTTAAAATATGGGGAAAAAAGGACATAAGAGCAAGGCTTGGCATGAAAAAGAGGAAAGAGACCCTTTTGTCAGAGACAAGGGGGTAAAGATGGGGAGAGGTGCAGAAGGAAGGCACAGATAATCAGCAAGAAGTCGGATGGATGAGGTGATAGATCAGAGGCAAGAGCTCTGTTAGAGGAAATGAGTCTGAGAGGAATTGAGCGGTCAGTACAGCAGCCTGGGGACAGCTGCCACCCACAGGAATGAGGGAGGTACTCCAGGGAACCAAGACTGCTTGAGTGGACTGGGCGCTTCTCCAAGCTCTCCATTTTCCAAATGGCAGGTGGCAAGTAGAATCTTCTGCCCTCTCTGTACCAGCCTCTTGTCAGCAATTGGCAATGTTTATATCTTCTGCACAGAGAAAGAGAAATTACCTGGCTGCTGATCTCTGTTATGACATATATCTTCATGGAGGAAGAGGGAGGAAAACTCACCAGTGACAGAGAAACCAGAGAAATATCCTGTCTTTCCTCATCAGGGAAGAAAGATGTCATAACAGAGAATCAGCCATGGCCTTACGTCTGCGCATGCAAAGCCGCCACTCAGCAAGGCAGGAAACTTCTTTGGGTAACTGTTACAGAAAATAAAAGGGCTTGTAATATGAATTCTGCTGTCATTGAAGTAATATATGGGTAGATGTTTGTAAGGAAGGAAATATCACCCAGAAAAAAAAATCTCCTGGCTGATTATATATTGGCAATGTCTCTGGCCTAGATGAGCAATGGATGCTTTTTATTTATGTCTGCGTACATGTGAGCATATATGTTTAATATTTTAGAGCCTGGAGAAGGGGGGTGGGGCATGCCATTGCTAGATAACAATCATGTTTTTCATTGCCAGGCAAGGTAACCAGAGAAACCATAGTGACCTGCAGTTTGATGACAACACTTTCTACCTATTCCCCTTCACCCAGAAAAGAACCCGCATCTAACAAATCACCTTGATGGTAGGAGGTGGGCACCAATGTGACGGGAAGGAAATCTATAGCCCATCCAGTTACCAGATATGTAACTTTCCATGCCATACATCAACACTTTTTCATCCTTCATTGGTAAATACCTTGCAAAAGAAAGATGAGGCAGTGACCTTGAAGGAGGAAGCATTAAAATGTGGCTGAGAGGGAAGGAAGGTGGAAAATGATGGTTCAAATAGTCCCATGTCTCAGTTTCCAATGACTTCTTCTTTAGGTCCCTAAGAAGATATCCAAATGACCAGAGCATCTTCTATTGCCTTCTGTGAAATTTCATGACTTTGGACTGACATTTATACAGGGAGATAACTTCCTCACTGACCCTGAAGATGGGACTGATGCTAGGTGTTCTCTGTTTCAAGTCTCATCTCTCAAATGTGAATTCCCTCATCAGAGTATTTCTTAAATTCTTCAGAACATTTCTTGGGATATTCCTGCCTGAACCTTGTTGGGAAAACAGACAGGACGCAGTGCCAGCCCACTTGTTCTGTGTGAGGTCTGGGTGGGAAGCAGTAGTATCACTACAGGAATGGGGTGGGGAATGCCCGTGCAGTGTCCTGGAGAGATCCCTGAGAGTCAGAACCCCATGTTCACCATAGAGGAGGCAAGTAGAGTCTGGAGTATCAGGTGCTGAGGTTTATATTCCAAAGGGACTCAGATGGGAGGAGGGAGTTGGGAGCAGTGATCAAAGCAAGCAAATTGGAGAATTGCTGGATTAACCACAGAGGTGGGGGAAAGGGCAGCAATGATTTTGGCAAAAGTGTTACTGGGTCCAAGCTTGCCCTACTGGCCACATGACAGGCCAATAAATCGGAAGTGAGATGTTGAGGTAAGGAATAACAGCTTTCTTCAGAAAGCTGGCTGATCAAGAAGATGGCAGACTAATGTCTCAAAATAACCATCTTATCTGGGTCTGGATGCCAGGTTCTTTTATAGAACAGAGAGGAAGGGAAGAGGTGAGAAAGTAAAGTAAAAGGTCACAAGTTTTGCAAATATCTCCTGGAATGGACAGCCTCGAGGGGTATGTGTTAATTTCTTCCTTCTTGTAGCCACCCAGAGATGGACAGGGTCCTGAACAAAGGTACTTTGATTTTTACATTCAGGCAAAGGGGTAAGTTTCCTAGAGACAGACCATTATGTATGTACAGTATTCTTTTAGTATTCTTTGAACAAAAGCAATGAGAAGCAAAGGTTAAAGTAAAAGAAAAGATCTAACATGGAGTCAAATTTTGTTCTTCCTTGTAACATAAGCACTTGTATGCTTGTATAGTTCCATCATGTAATTTACAAGTTGTCCATTTAAAACTGTTTACCAGTGAAGAAAATTCAGCTCTAGAAATCTTATCAGACCCAGAATCTGCACTCATAAAACGATGCCAGGATAACTAAAATTTCAACTTCATTCCTGTACTTATTATATATAGTTTACATACACAAAGAATTTCAACCCATCTTCTTTAAAAGACACAGATAGAAGAGAACCAGAAATTAATCTAGTTATAGTAGATAGAGAATTGCATTAAAAATCTAGGACAAAGAAACAAAACAAAACAAAAATCTAGGACAGGTATGGTGACGGTTGCTGCTGCTGCTAAGTCGCTTCAGTCGTGTCCAACTCTGTGCGACCCCATAGAGGGCAGCCCACCAGGCTCCACTGTCCCTGGGATTCTCCAGGCAAGAACATTGGAGTGGGTTGCCATTTCCTTCTCCAATGCATGAAAGTGAAGAGTGAAAGTGAAGTCGCTCAGTCATATCTGACTCTTAGCGACCCCATGGACTGCAGCCTACCAGGCTCCTCTGTCCATGAGATTTTCCAGGCAAGAGTACTGGAGTGGGGTGCCAGTGCCTTCTCCAGTGGTGACAGTAGTGATGTGCTAAAGTTAATCAAGTGGGAGTTTCCTAGCAGGCAAGACAAAAAGGGAAACAGAAGAAGTCCCTAATACCTCGTGGTCTGACAAAAGTTGTAGCACAGCATTTAATAATAGAGCATCCACTCCAGTGTTCTTGCCTGGAGAATGCCATGGATAGAGGAGCCTGCTGGGCTGCAGCCCATGGGGTTGTAAAGAGACAGGCATGACTGAACGACTGACATGCAAAGTTTTAGGGGAATTGATTATGGGAGTTTCTATGCAGCAGGCCAGTCAATGAGCAGTTTCTTCCACAAAAGATGCAGAAATAAAATTTTAATCCATGTTTTATGTGATCCTTTATTAGAAGCTTCAGTGGAAATGTAGCTTT
This sequence comes from Bos indicus, assembly GCF_029378745.1. Lineage (NCBI taxonomy): Eukaryota > Metazoa > Chordata > Mammalia > Artiodactyla > Bovidae > Bos > Bos indicus. Next base: position 62,249,882 of record NC_091780.1, on the reverse strand, counting down.
CAGAAGGCACATATGGGAGAAGAGCAGGTCCCAGGACACTGGGCTCTGAGCTGGCAGGATCACACAGCATACAGCCCTATCTACCACCACACTGAATTATAGTTGCCTGTATATTTGCTCCTCTTCTTCCTTAATTTTCAATGACTTGAGGGTGACATATTTTTTTAAACTTATATTTGTATCCCAGCACTCAGCATGCAGTAGGCATTCCTATAAGAAATGTTGGATACCGGATTTAACTTAATCCATTTGTAGCACTCAGGTTGGCATGTCAGTTAAACCAAATGCAGCCCAGCACAAAGGTTCTTACCTGCCAACTGCCGTCAGCATCATCTGGTGACCCTTCCTACAAAGAGACCATCTGACCTAGGGATAATCACACTGAACAAAGTAAGTCAGACAGAGAAAAACAAATATCATGTGACATCATTTATTGGTGGCATCTAATTTTTTAAAAATGATATGGGTTAACTTATTTACAGAAGAGAAACAGACTTACAGATACCAGAAATAAACGTATGGTTACCAAAGAGGAAACATGGTGGGGAGAAATAATTCCAGAGTTCGGATTAGCATACACTCACAACTATATATAGGCTTCCCCAGTTGGATCAGCCGTAAAGAATGTGCCTACAATGCAGGAGACAAAGGAGATGCATTCAGTCCCTGGGTTGGGAAGATCCCCTGGAGGAGGAAATGGCAACCCACTCCAGTATTTTTGCCTGGAAAATCTTATGGACAGAGGAGCCTGGCGGGCTACAGTCAGTCCGTAGGGTCTCAAAGAGTCAGAAGCAACTGAGCAATTGAACACATACACACACACTACTATATATAAAATAGATAATTAACAAGGACCTACTGTAGAGCATAGGGAGCCTTACTCAATACTCTGTGATAACCTATATGAAAAAACAATCTGAAAAAGAGTGGATATATATATATGTACATGCATTTACATATATATAACTAACTCTGTTGTACACCTGAAACCAACACAACGTTAGAAATCAACTATGCTCTAATAAAATTAAAACAAAGTGAAGAAACCACTGTTGGGTCCCAGTGTGATCCCATTTCTAATCTTCGGAGAAAATCAGCCATTTGTCTTTTCCTTCCTCTCTGCGGACGCTTCCGTATGCTTCCAACAGGTTTTTCTTCTGCTACGTTAGTCAGCATCAGTGTCTGTTCCTGGCAACAGGCTCTCTGAGCAGAAAAGTTCTAGTTCTTGTAGCAGGGACACTGAAGAAGTGAGAGCTTTCTGTTACTTGTCTCTCTGAGGGCTTCCAGGCTTGCTGGCTGAATTACTGGGCCTGTGTACAGTGGGTGCCAGGCTGACTGTACACGTCTCATCCAGATGTGCATTCAGTGACCTCATTCCAGTAGTTTAAAATCAGCTCTGGTGGGAGTATTTATACCATAGAAATCAGCAAACTCTATAAATCAGATGTGGGTTCCCCCCACCACAAAAAGCAGACTGTTAAACATTTAACAGCATACCACTGATGCCAGATAGAAGAAAGAGGAAAAGAGTCACAGGAAAACCATTCTCTGATCCTTCCCATCCAGTGTACGCTTTAAATACCCCCAGATTCTTCTTTCCTTTTGAAATTCCACCTGGATCTGCTTGGTGGATACAAAGGAGACAGATAATTCTTTCTTAAAAGGCCAGAGAGCAAATATTTCAGGCTTGGCTGGCTACGAGGTCTCCATCATGGCTATTTAACTCTGCCACTGTATTTGTGAACACAGCCAGGGCGATATCAAAATTAACAGGAGGGTCTGTGTTCCAATAAAACTTTATTGATAAAAGCAAGTGGTGGGCCAGGTTTGGGCCACAAGCCATAGTCTGCCAACCTTGACCTAATACATGAATCCAAGCTCTTTATCATGACAATCGCCCAGCTGCTTCTGCTTCTCCTCCACTTGCTGGAACAGCACAATGTGTTCATGCTAAACTCACATCTCTAATCTGAAAACTCTGTGCTTTCATCCCCTTGATCCTTCACAAGGAACATCAGCCCCTGTGTCTTCCTCCCGGCCTTCAGACCCATGTCAAAACCAGATTATATGCACTGAATTTGTATTTACCTGAACCTGCTCTCTCCAAATATATGGACTCTCTCTCATCCATCAAACTGCACTTCCCAACTAGCCTGACACAATGATTTTTTTTCTGTTAAGTTATAGTTGGGACATAAGTAAACCAGATTGCAGCCTTCCTGACATCAGGTGTTGCCGTATTAATCTGTCTCTATATCCTCTGAGCCTGGCACATTTAGGCACATGGTGGGTGCTGGGTATTGGCTGGAAAAATAAATTGAGATAATCGCATTATGGTCTGAAAGATCTACCTAAATGGGATACCATAACGAGCTGTCTGACAAATCTGCTTGACATCATTTTCCGGAATCATCTGTGCAGTTCCAGACATGCCATCTAACCATTTTGAGTTTCATTTGCTTTATCTGCTGAAAGAAAGAGTTATGCTCCTTGATCCTGAAGGTCTCCATAATCTAGAAAACATCTTCCTGGATCAGTTCATGGCATTACCTCGATACATTGACCCCTTATCAGTGTAAGCCAAGGAACCACATAAAAATCCCACCCCCATGCCAGCCTCTCACATTATGCCCTCTTGATACTCTTAAGGGTCCAATATATTGCCTTAAAATGCATTTTATTACTGACAAATACTTTCATTATTGTCATGTTTCTATAATATATGAATCCAAGGAATTAAAGATCAAACTGAGTTTGACCAATAATTATATAAATGTCACAAACGTTTTTATTTTCTTTAAGGTTTAAGTTGATTGTTCTTTCATAAATCATAAGAAGCTGAAATGATTTAATGTCGAGTCCCCATGGCTTGCAAAAGGAAGATAGAAGATTATATTCTTGACTCAGAACTCCAAGCTGATTCACAAGTTAAATTTCAAGTCCAATACCAGCTCAAAGCTGTCTAGCTTCTGTTGGGTGTGTCTTTTTTAAAGCTCATAAATCCAGAGGTCATAAATCACTTGAATTTCCTTTTATAAACAAAATTTCCATGTTAAGGTCATTTTTCAAAAAGGACCTTAACCTCTGTGGATGAGCAATGCTTAGAATTGAAATCATAGTCATTTTTTAAAGTCAAGAACTCTGAAGAAACTCAGACCAAATCATACTGTGTAGTCAATATCTATAGTCACATAAATGTACAAAATAAACAAAATATATCCAAGTGGGATTAGTTTCTAGAGATTGAGCAAGGGGCTTGTTTTGATACATTCCTGTAGCAAAATCCAGACAGGGTCAGAGATGCATCCTCTGCTGCTGAAAGGACCCGCCAAGTAATCTTGATTGGGCAGGAAATATGGGCAAGCCCCCAGACCAGCTTGATGACCCTCCCCTGGACTCTGAAACCACCTTCTGGCTCTGCGTCTAGAATGGACCATCCTGTTATCCGGGTTTGTTTACCACCAATGCCTCTTTCAGATTAAAACTGCCTGGAGGCAGGGACCACACCTCCCACCACTGTATCTTCAATGCATTGCAAGGTGCACTTTTGAAAAACATTGAAATGAAATATTCCCAAAGGACACTTCCTTTTCCCCTTTTCTGCTTGTCCCAGCTTCCAAGACCTTAACTGGTGGCAAAGGCAAGAGAAAAATCGATTGAATATGCCCCAAAACACCACTCATTTCACAGTGGGGTTTCTAAGTGGTATTACCTGGAAGGAAAGAATCTTGAGTTTTCCTTACCTGATGAACAATTGACTAATGGTTTTGCAAATGTCACAAACCATTCCTCATCCTGCAGGCTCTGGGGCCAGCGCCTGCGTCCTTGTTTTCTGTGAGGTTTTGGAGGACTGTGAGAACTGAACTTCTTGCTGAAGAGACAGAGGACTTGAGCAGGCCCACTGAGGAGCTGAGCTCATGTGGATGAGTACACGAACTGTGAAACGAGCACAGAAGTGGAGTTGGGACACTGGGCTCCAGTCCTGACTCTTCCCCAGTCCCTGTTCCTCTGTAAGACCTGTGTCCCTGCGTGTATAATGGGGCCACATTGTATCAGTGTGCTTCAGACTTCTTTTTGCCTTTGTTCATGGCCAAAAAATGCAACCCAGTATAGCAGGTGGTCCTACTGAAAGCAGGAGTAAGAAGCCTGAAGCTGTGGGCGCCCCCTGCCCCTAATCCTTCCTGAAGACTCTGGGAAGGGGTCAGTGAGCTTTCTAAGGCAGGCACAATAAGATGAGGTATGCTTGTATTTTATAAGTAATAGATATTTTAAAAGATGAGTTGTATTTTCAATATCCTGTGATAAACCATAATGAAAAAGAAAATAATATGTATAATTGAGCCATTTTTTTGTACAGCAGTAAATAACACAACATGTAGTTCAACTATTGTTGCTTCTCAGTGAGTAAGTTGTATCCGACTATTTGTGACCCCATGGACTGCAGCACGCCAAGGCTTCCCTGTCCTTCACTATCTCCCAGAGTTTGCTCAAACTCATGTCCACTGAGTGGGTGATGCCATTCAACCATCTCATCCTCTGTCACTCCCTTCTCCTCCTGCCTTCAATCTTTCCCAGCATCAGGGCCTTTTCCAATGAGATAGCTTTGTACATCATGAGAAATGCTGGGCTGGAAGAAGCACAAGCTGGAATCAAGATTGCTGGGAGAAATATCAATAACCTCAGATATGCAGATGACACCACCCTTATGGCAGAAAGTGAAGAGGAACTGAAAAGCCTCTTGATGAAAGTGAAAGAGGAGAGTGAAAAAGTTGGCTTAAAGCTCAACATTCAGAAAACGAAGATCATGGCATCTGGTCCCATACTTCATGGCAAATAGATGGGAAAACAGTAGAAACAGTGTCAGACTTTATTTTTGGGGGCTCCAAAATCACTGCAGATGGTGACTGAAGCCATGAAATTAAAAGATGCTTACTCCTTGGAAGGAAAGTTATGACCAACCTAGATAACATATTAAAAAGCAGAGACATTACTTTGCCAACAAAGGTCCGTCTAGTCAAGGCTGTGGTTTTTCCAGTGGCCATGTATGGATGTGAGAGTTGGACTGTGAAGAAAGCTGAGCACCGAAGAATTGATGCTTTTGAACTGTGCTGTTGGAGAAGACTCTTGAGAGTCCCTTGGGCTGCAAGGAGACCAGTCCATCCTAAAGGAGATCAGTTCTGGGTGTTCATTGGAAGGACTAATGTTGAAGCTGAAACTGCAATACTTTGGCCACCTCATGTGAAGAGTTGACTCATTGGAAAAGACTCTGATGCTGGGAGGGATTGGGGGCAGGAGGAGAAGGGGACAACAGAGGATGAGATGGCTGTATGGCATCACCGACTCGATGGACACGAGTTTGAATGAGCTCCAGGAGTTGGTGATGGACAGGGAGGCCTGGTGTGCTGTGATTCATGGGGTTGCAAAGAGTCTGACATGACTGAGCAACTGAACTGAACTGAACTGATCCAAAATATTGGAGCTTCAGCTTCAGCATCAGTCCTTCCAATGAATATTCAGGGTTGATTTTCTTTAGGATTGACTGGTTTGATCTCCTTGCTGTCCAAGTGACTCTCAAGAGGCTTCTCCAGCACCACACTTCAAAGGCATCAATTCTTTGTCATTAAGTCTTCTTTATGGTCCAACTCTCACATCCATACAAGGACTTCCTTGCTGGCTCCACAATAAAGAATCTGCCTGCCATGCAGGAGCCACAGGAGACTTGTGTTCAATCACTGGGTCAGGAAGATCCCCTGGAGAAGGGCATGGCAGCCCACTCCAGTATTCTTGCCTGAAGAATTACATGGACAGGGGAGCCTGGGAGGCTACGGTCCATGGGATTGCAAAGAGTCAAACATGACTGAAGAAACTTAGCATGCACACATGCACTCACATCCGTACATGACTACTGGAAAAATAGTAGCTTTGACTAGATGGACCTTTGTCAGCAAAGTGATGTCTCTGCTTTTTAATATGCTGTCTAGCTTTGTCATAGCTTTCCTTCCAAAAAGTCGCATTTTTAAAATTACATGGTTGCATTCAGCTATACTTCAGTAAAAAATCAATTTAAAAAAAGATGAGCTGTATTTGTTTCCTATAGCTCCCAAAACAAATTATCACAGATTTAATGATGAAAAGGGCTTCCCTTGTGGCTCAGCTGGTAAAGAATCTACCTGCAATGGAAGAGACCTGGGTTTGATCCCTGGGTTGGGAAGATCCCCTGGAGAAGGGAAAGGCTACCCACTCCAGTATTCTGGCCTGGAGAATTCCATGGACTGTATAGTCCATGGGGTTGCAAAGAGTCAGACATGACTGAGCAACTTTCTCCAGTGATGAAAAGAACACATATTTATTATCTCACAATTTAGAGGTCAGAAGTCTGACATGAGTTGCACTGGGCTTAAATCAAGGATTCAGTAAAATCTTGTTCCCTCTGAGGGTTTTGGAAGGGCTCCATTTCCTTGCCTTTTTTCAGCCTGTAGAGTTTCCACCTGCATTCCTTGGCTCATAGTCCCTTCCTCCATCAAGGGAGCATCTTCAAATTTCTCTCTGACTCATCATCATCACATCTCCTCCTCTCCCTCTGCTTCCAACATCACATCTCCTTCTTCTCTCTGAACCACCTCGCTCCCTCTTATAAAGACCTTTGTAATGACCTTGGATCCACTTAGATAATCCATCTCAAGATCCTTAATCACACCCGCAGTCCTTTTTGTTGCTGTTGTTTAGTCACTAAGTTGCGTCCAACTCTTTTGTGACTTTGTGGACTGTAGCCCACCAGGCTCCTCTGTCCATGGGATTTCCCATGCAAGAATACTGGATTGGGTTGTCATTTCTTTCTCCAGAGAATCTTCCCAACCCAGGGATCAAACCCATGTCTCCTGCATTGGCAAGCATATTCTTTACCACTGAGCCACCAGGGAAGCCCAAAGTCCTTTTTGACCATGTAAGATATCATATCCACAGGTTCTGACTATAAAGATGTGGACATTTTGGAGAAGAGGGGTATCAATATTTTGTCTGCCACAAGAGTCAAGCAAATTTGCCATTCTCAAACTTCCAGCCTGTAGGAAGGAGACAGGCATCAGATCACAAGGGAAAGAGAGGTCCAGGGATCTCGGAAACAGAATAGACAGATCAAATTAGCCTCCAGACTGCACCCAAACTCAACCTGAGATCTCATCTGTTCTCAGCACCACAGAGCTTCATAAGAGCCGCATCCAGGTCCACAGATGGTCCCCAGCTGAGAGTACTTTCCCAATGTCAGTGACCAGCAGACGTGCCACCAATGTCCAGCAAGAACTCCTGCTCATCAACCACAGCCAATATGGTGCCCATTGATGCTTCAGTGGGATAAACCCATCTGGAGTCCATGGTTCAGCCAGGCCCACTGTACAATCAACCTGTTATGGACAACTGTTCACCTCAAAGGCTAGCAATGATCGAGTCTCCCCCAGTAATGACGGTGGCATGCCAGACAAGTATAGAAAGAAGGAAGGGAAAAGGGGGGAACTAAAGAAAGAAGGAAAGAACTCCACCTCAGTGCTGGTATTTGGTTCAGCACTAAATTAAACCAGCTCAGAATCTCCCCCAGAAAACCGTGAAACACTGTCTCGATACAGCATCATTGTGCTTATGAAATAAGAATCAGCATAAGCACTCACGTACTCCATTTCTTTCACTTTCCTTTCTCCCCTGCACACCCCACCTCCTTAAAATTGAGTCCTGATCATGTGCCTGTGTCCAAAGTCACAGAATTAGGACAGAAAACCAGGAAACGGTGGTAGGAGCACGAAAACACAAGCTGGATTAGAGAGAGGTCTTAAAATTGAAAAAACTGTGAATACTGACCACTCAATTTCATCTTTTAACCAAAAGAAAACAAATGGTAGGGTCCACACGTCACAATACCTCCCCCTCGGAGAAGAGGCCCTTTATCGAGGGTTAGTCCAAGGTTCTACTCTCCTGTCCTATTTTCACTGAAATAGAAATCTCACATCAACGCCTCTGTCCTTTCCCTTGTATATGTCAAAATGTAATTGGCAACGGTTGGGGTTTGTTGCCTTTATTGCTTTTAATAGCTGTATAGCCACTGATTGCCCAAGCTGATGGTTAATTTAATTTCTGTCAATACAATATTGGGGCTGTCTGCATATTCAGACTATGATTAACTGCTGCGGAGTCCATAACACTGGTGTTATTATTACTGCATTTAACTACCTCTCGGGAGAAGACAAATTAAATTATGTTGAAAATGCTGTTGATTATCATTACGAACTTATTTGTAGAGCACAATTACTGATCTGTTGTAAAATAAATCACATTTTTTATCATCGTGGTATAAATTAACTTTATTGTGGAAGAATGGAGTGTGGCGTCTGAAAGAGTTGGGGCCTCCTTGTGTAAGTCAACGGAGCCCTGAATTAAAATCATCATCACCCATAAATGTAATATTATATTTTAATAACGAGCTACTTCTGATCAGGAGTGCCTTGGAGATTATGGAATTTCAACAATAAAGGCGCACACTCCACATGTGTCCTGCTTTGTGGACTCAGACACAGGTAGAGATGTGGGGATGAATTATTTGGGGCTGTGACTCAAATTCAATTGAAATTCACTGCTGTGCTCATTAAAGAAAGGTGGCTTTAAGAAGACAAATTACATGAATAGCATATATATGATCATTATTTAGGGCTTCTCTGGTGGCTCAGTGGTAAAGAACCTACCTGCCTAATGCAGGAGATGCAGGTTTGATTCCTGGGAAGATCCCCTTGAGAAGGAAATGGCAACCTATTTAAATATTTTTGCCTGGGAAATCCCATGGACAGAGGAGCCTAGTGGGCTATAATCCATCGGGTCACAATAGAGTTGGACACAACTTGATAAGTCAACAATAACAAGATCATCATTTAGCTTTTGCCATTTCCTTCCAATTTACTAGAAATTATTGTAATCATGCGAAATCAAGTGGGCTTTAGGAAGCATCACTATGAACAAAGCTAGTGGAGGTGATAGAATTCCAGCTGAGCTGTTTCAAATCCTAAAAAATGATGCTGTTAAAGTGCTGCACTCAATATACCAGAAAATCTGGAAAATTCAGCAATGGCCACAGGACTGGAAAAGGTCAGTTTTCATTTCAGTCCCAAAGACGGGCAATGCCAAAGAATGTTCATACTACCACATGATTGCACTTATCTCACACACTAGCAAAGTAATGCTCAAAATTCTCCAAGGCAGGCTTCAATAGTACATGAACCATGAACTTCCAGATGTTCAAGTTGGATCTAGAAAAGGCAGAGGAACCAGAGATCAAATTGCCAACATCCATTGGATCATAGAAAAAGCAAGAGAGTTCCAGAAAAACAACTACTTCTGCTTTATTGACTATACCAAAACCTTTGAGTGTGTTGATCACAACAGACTGTGGAAAATTCTTCAAGAGATGGAAATAACAGACCACTTGACCTGCCTCTTGAGAAATCTGCATGCAGGTCAAGAAGCAACAGCTAGAACTGGACATGAAACAACAGACTGGTTCCAAATAGTGAAAAGAGTATGTCAAGGCTGTGTATTGTCACCCTGCTTATTTAACTTCTATGCAGAGTATAACATGTGAAATGCTGGGCTGGATGAAGCACAAGCTGGAATCAAGATTGCTGGGAGAAATATTAATAACCTTAGATATGTAGATGACACCACCTTATGGCAGAAAGCAAAGAGGAACTTAATAGCCTCTTGATGAAAGTGAAAGAGGAGAGTGAAAAAGTTGGCTTAAAAATCGACATTCAAAAAACTAAGATCATGGCATCCAGTCCCATCACTCCATGACAAATAGATTGGGGAAATAGTGGAAACAGTGACAGACTTTATTTTGAGGGGGCTCCAAAATCACTGCAGATGGTGACTGCAGCCATGAAATTAAAAGATGTTTGCTCCTTGGAAGAAAAGTTATGACCAACCTAGACAGCATAGTAAAAAGTAGAGACATTACTTTGTCAACAAAGGTCCGTCTAGTCAAAGCTCTGGTTTTTCTAGTAGTCATGTATGGATGTGAGACTTGGACCATGAAGAAAGCTGAGCACCAAAGAATTATGCTTTTGAACTATGGCGTTGGAGAAGATTCTTGAGAGTCTCTTGGACTGCAAGGAGATCCAACCAGTCAATCCTAAAGGAAATCAGTCCTGAATATTCATTGGAAGGACTGATGTTGAAGTTAAAGCTCCAATACTCTTGGCCACCTGATACAAAGAACTGACTCATTGGGAAAGACCCTGATGCTGGGAAAGATTGAAGGTGGGAGGAGAAGGGGACAACAGAGGATGAGATGTTTGGATGGCATCACTGACTTGATGGACATGAGTTTGAGCAAGCTCTGGGATTTGGTGCAGGGAAGCCTGGCGTGCTGCAGTCCATGGGATCACAAAGAGTCAGATATGATTGAGCAACTGAACTGAACTGTTACCATAATGCCAGTTAGACCAAACTCATTACATGATATCAATAAACCATAAGACCTGTCACCTTTGTAGCTGTAAGAAGAACCAAAGACACAGGACTTCTCAGACTGGCCATCAAGTAAGTAACACACTGGCTTTATCTCAACTTGTCTATTAAAGGCCAGTGAAGGCCATAACAGTGCATACTCCTTTTGCCATTATTTTGAGCAATTTCTGCACCTTCAAATAACTAAATTGATCAAATTGGTTGAGTAATTTAAATAAGACATATGTACCCAGGACTCTTCGATGTAAATACACGTGACTGCATGGCAGGCAACAGACCAGGAGCTTAGAAGAATTCAGTTCAAGTCCCTTCCCTGCCACCAAAAGGCTGATGTTGGGCAAGATAGCCAACTATGCTGGGCCTTGGTTTTCTCAGCTGTAAAATAGCCGCACTTGAGTGTTATGGTTCATCTGAGAGTGTTAGTTTTTCTAGGCTGTGTAAGAAATCACCACAAATGTAGGAGCTTAAAACAACACTCCAGTATCAGCTCACAGCTCTGGGGGCCACATATCCAGGAAAGCAACCAAAATAACCAGTGTTCTCAATAGTGACCCAAAATACAAAGCTGCTGCTGCTCCTGGGAGCAAACTTCTCCTGGAGAGGGCTCATGGGGCAGGGACTCCAGGACATCCTACAGCAAAGTATCCTTGGTATCTGTTAGGTCACTGTGGGGAGAATTTCTCAATGGCAGATCCAACTCCCTCAGCTATTCGCGTCCTATCCTGTTTCCAGGTCAAGCTTCATCTTCCCTTATCTGCATTGTCATCTCCACTTACACGTGACCTCCTTGGAGAAGCCACCACCACCTCCACCCCTAGCTACTGGAACCCACCCTTTTCCAGCTCAGTCCTCCATTTGTTCCCTTTGGGATTCAAAATTAATCAACTTCTCTTTTACATGTTTGGGGTCTGTATCCTCCCAAAAAAACATAGTGCTCTAGCCTGGAATAAAATCTGACCCTCATCAGTTCAGTCACTCAGTCGTGTCCAACACTTTGCAACCCAATGAACCGTAGCACACCAGGCCTCCCTGTCCATTACCAACTCCCAGAGTCTACCCAAACTCACGTCCATCAAGTCGGTGATGCCATCCAATCATCTCATCCTCTGTCATCCCCTTCTCCTCCTGCCCTCAATCTTTCCCAGCATCAGGTGGCCAAAGGATTGGAGTTTCAGCTTCAGCATCAGTCCTTCCAATGAACACCCAGGACTGATCTCCTCTACGATGGACTGGTTGGATCTCCTTGAAGTCCAAGAGACTCTCAAGAGTCTTTTCCAACACCACAGTTCAAAAGCATAATTCTTCAGCACTCAGCTTTCTTTATAGTCCAACTCTCACATCCATATATGACCACTGGAAAAACAATAGCCTTGACTAGACGGACCTTTGTCGGCAAAGTAATGTCTCTGCTTTTTAATATGCTATCTAGGTTGGTCATAACTTTCCTTCCAAGGAAAAAGCATCTTTTAATTTCATGCTGCAGTCACCATCTGCAGTGATTTTGGAGCCCAAAAAAAATAAAGTCAGCCACTGTTTCCTCATATATTTGCCATGAAGTAATGGGACCAGATGCCATGATCTTCATTTTCTGAATGTTGAGCTTTAAGCAAACTTTTTCACTCTCCTCTTTCACTTTCATCAAGAGGCTCTTTAGTTCTTCTTCACTTTCTGCCATAAGTGTGGTGTCATCTGCATATCTGAGGTTATTGATATTTCTCCCGGCAATCTTGATTCCAGCTTGTGCTTCCTCCAGCCCAGTGTTTCTCATGATGTACTCTGTATATAAGTTAAATAAGCAGGGTGACAATATACAGCCTTGATGTACTCCTTTTCCTATTTGGAACCAGTCTGTTGTTCCATGTCCAGTTCTAACTCTTGCTTCCTGACCTGCATATAGGTGTCTAAAGAGGCAGGTCAGGTGGTCTGGTATTCCCATCTCTTTCAGAATTTTCCACAGTTTATTGTGATCCACACAGTCAAAGGCTTTGGCATAGTCAATAAAGCAGAAATAGATGTTTTTCTGGAACTCTCTTGCTTTTTCCATGATCCAGTGGATGTTGGCAATGTGATCTCTGGTCCTCTCCCTTTTTTAAAACCAGCTTGAACATCTGGAAGTTCATGGTTCACGTATTGTTGAAGCCTGGCTTGGAGAATTTTAAGCATTACTTTACTAGCATGTGAGATAAGTACAACTGTGCAGTAGTTTGAGTATTCTTTGGCATTGCCTTTCTTTGGGATTGGAATGAAAACTGACCTTTTCCAGTCCTGCGGCCACTGCTGAGTTTTCCAAATTTGCTGGCATATTGAGTGCAGCACTTTCAGAGCATCGTCTTTCAGGATTTGAAATAGCTTAACCGGAATTCCATCACCTCCACTAGCTTTGTTCGTAGTGATGCTTCCTAAGGCCCACTTGACTTCACATTCCAGGACGCCTGGCTCCAGGTGCGTGATCACACCATCGTGATTATCTGGGTCGTAAAGATCTTTTTTGTACAGTTCTTCTGTGTATTCTTGCCACCTCTTTATCATTTAGAAATAGTTCCTGTGCACCTAGTCGGAGTGAGAGTTGAGACAGAAGGCTTGTTAGGAGGCTCTGGAAGTAGGTCAGGTGGTAGAGGATGGTGGCTTCAGCCCAGGCAGTGTGATGTAGGAGATAGAAAGGGGGGAGGTGCCATTTGGAATAAATGTAGTGTAGAGACTGAGGGGTCAAGAGGAGCCTAATTCACTCAGAGTAGGAGCAGGTAAGCACTGCTGGCCTGGAGGAATGAGGGAGAAAATGGTAGGCCAGCCCAGAGGACTGAGGGACCATGAGAGACAGTCTCAGGAGGAGTCAGAAGCCCCAGGGAAGGACCATGAGCATTTCCAACTTGTTCACACGCCAGAACTTTTATTTCTTCCTTTGGTTTTGAAGCTCTTCTACTCCTCAATCATCATAAAAGCTTACAATTTCTTCTTCACACAACTGGGAACCAGTAAACAGGAAGTTGTGGGAAGCCTGTCTCAAGAAGAAAAGCAAAGGTAGCTGATAGATGGAAGAAGAGTTAGGCCACCTCAAACCCGAAGTGATGCCTTGGGACTTGAAGAGGTGCTGCGTGATTGCCCAAAATGTACCTCATAAACTCAGCATGCATATTTGAATTGGCTTTTCTAGGTTATTTTGCAGTGAACATACCACAAAAGGAGATTTCTCCTGTTATTTATTAGGTCCGTTGCTTAGCTCCATATGTGTGTCTTTTTCACTCTAGACCAATAAAAATGTTCCCTTCGGAATACACTGTTCTCCTGAGGATAGAACGAGAGCATGGCAGAATCATGCAATGGTGCTTAAAGCTTCTGCTCAGAAGAAATATCCATCCTTCTTGCTCAGTGTTACATTGACCAAAGCAAGTCAGATAGCCAACCACACCTGAGGACATTGGAGGCTGAGGTGGGATGGAAGGTTACCCAAGATATGTCCTCCTGCGACCAATGAATGTGACCTTCTTTGGTCTTTGCAGATGTAATTAAGGATCTTGAGATGGGGTCATTCTGGATCAGGGTAAGCCCTAAATTCAGGGACAAGGGTTGTTATAAAAGAAGAGAAGATAAGAAATGCAGAAGGAAGGAAAGCCATATGAAGATAGAAACAGAAATTGGAACAATGAAGGTAGCCTAAGGAATTTTAAGGATTTCAATAAACTACTGGAAACTAGGGGAGAGACATGGGATAGATGCTCCTTCATATCTTATTACAGAATTCCCTGTGGCACAGTGGTATAGAATCTGCCTGCCAATGCAGGCGATGCAGGTTCAATCCCTGAGCTGGGAAGACTCCTGAAGAAGGAAGTGGCAACCTGCTCCAATAGTCTTGCCCGAGAAATCCCATGGACAGAGGAGCCTGGTGGGATATAGTCCATGGGGTCGACAAAGAGTCAGACAAGACTTAGCGACTAAACAACAGCAACAGAGCCTTTAGGAGGAACCTGCTGATGCCCTGATTTCAGACTTTTGGCTTCCAGAACTGTCAAATAATAATTTTCTGTTGTTGTAAGCTTCCAAGTAAACCCCAAGAAACAAATCCAGAGTATAATCCTCTTGGGGTTGGAATTAAATTGTCTACCCAAAGCCCCTCCTCTGCGGTAGCCCTGCAGATTCTTGTGAAAAGAAGCAGCTTGTCCTGGGAGTAACTACTCCATCCACGCATTTAAATATTGACCCTCACATGGTCCCACTGCTCCTCACTCGAGCCACCATCCTGGGTGTTTTCACTGAGTACTGAGTAGGTCATAAGCTCCACTGTTGCCCTCAACTAGCTGACCTTGGCTCAGGGGAGAAACAGCCTGAGACCATGACCTTGGCTTGACCACTGAAGAAGAGCCTGGGGTCATGGAAGTGAAGGTACGCAGCCCAAATGTTTCTCGAAGGACATGTCTCCCTCCTCAGTTCAGTTCAGTTTAGTTGCTTAGTTGTGTCCAACTCTTTGTGACTCCATGGACTGCAGCATGCCAGGCCTCCCTGTCCATCACCAAATTCCAGAGCTTGCTCAAATTCATGTCCTTCAAGTTAGTGTTGCCATCCAATCATCTCATCCTCTGTTGGCCCCTCCTCCTCCCGCCTTCAATCTTTCCAGCATCAGGGTCTTTTCCAATGAGTCAGCTCTTGGCATCAGGTGGCCAAAGTATTGGAGCTTCAGCTTCAGCATCAGTCCTTTCAATGAATCATCAGGACCGATTTCCTTTAGGATTGAATGGTTGGATCTCCTTGCAGTCCAAGGGACTCTCAAGAGTCTTTTCAAACTGTAGAGTTCAAAAGCATCAATTCTTCGGTGCTCAGTTTTCTTTATGGTCCAAATCTCACATCCATAAATGACCACTAGAAGAACCATAGATTTGACTAGATGGACATTTGTAAGCAAAATAATGTCTCTGCTTTTTGATGTGCTGTCTAGGTTGGTCATAGCTTTTCTTCCAAGGAAAAAGCATCTTTTACCTTCATGGCTGCAGTTACCATCTGCAGTGATTTTGGAGACCCCCAAAAAGAAAAGTCTGTCACTGGTTCCCATCATTTGCCCATCTATTTGCCATGGAGTGATGGGACTAGATGCCATGATCTTAGTTTTTTGAATGTTGATTTTTAAGCCAGGTTTTTCGTTCTCTTCTTTCACTTTCATCAAGATGCTCTTTGGTTCCTCTTTGCTTTCTGTCATAAGGGTGGTGTCATCTGCATATCTAAGGTTATTAATATTTCTCCCAGCAATCTTGATTCTAGCTTGTGCTTCATCCAGCCCAGCATTTCTCATGATGTACTCTGCATATAAGTTACATAAGCAGGGTGACAATATACAGCCTTTACTCACTCCTTTCCCGATTGGAACCAGTCTCTTGTTCCATGTCCAGTTCTCACTGTGGCTTCTTGACCTGCATACAGATTTCTCAGGAGGCAGGTCACATGTTCTAGTATTTCCATCTCTTGAAGAATTTTCCACAGTTTGTTGTGATCCACACAAAGGTTTGGGGGTAATCAATGAAACAGAAGTAGATGTTTTTCTGGAACTCTCTTGCTTTTTCTATGATCCAACTGATATTGGCAACTTGATCTCTGGTTCCTCTCCCTTTTCTAAATTCATCTTGAACATCTGGAAGTTCTCAGTTCACATACTGTTGAAGCCTAGCTTGGAGAATTTTGAGCATTACTTTGCTAGTGTGTGAGATGAGTGCAATTGTGCGGTAGCTTGAGCATTCTTTGGCATTGCCCATCTTTGGGATTGGAATGAAAACTGACCCTTTCCAGTCCTGTGGCCACTGCTGAATTTTCCAGATTTTCTGGCATATTGAGTGCAGCACTTTCACAGCATCATCATTTAGGATTTGAAATAGCTCAGCTGGAATTCCATCACCTCCACTAGCTTTGTTTGTAGTGATGCTTCCTAAGGCCCACTTGACTTCGCATTCCAGGATGTCTGGCTCTAGGTGAGTGATCATGCTATCGTCGCTATCTGGGTCATGAAGATCTTTTTTGTATAGTGCTTCTGTGTATTCTTGCCACCTCCTCTTAATATCTTCTGGTTCTGTTAGGTCCATATCATTTCTGTCCTTTATTTTTTTGAAGAGATCTCTAGTTTTTCCCATTCTATTGAGTTGTAGTCACCACTAAGAACTGCCCCACTGCCCAGCAGTTTGTACAACACAGACATCCTTGTTACATGGGGGCACAGAGCCACAGACAGCCCAGCTCTCAGCTCCACCGCACTGACACCTGAACAATTGCACTATTATTCTCTGGGACGTGCTGTGCGTGGCCTTGTGAGGGCTGGAGCCAGATTAACTTAGCTCCCTGTCACAAATTAGAACTGACATGTCATTCATGTGAGAGCCGTACGTGGTAAAGCAATGTTTCACTTGGTGTAGAACAAGTGTGATCTACAATATTGTGCTTTCTTCATAGGCGCCTCCTCAGTCTTCACTGTGGCTCTAAAGGGTGTTGCTGGGTTCTAGAGGGGAGGGCCAGGAGAAGCCCCAAATGACATCACCTAACATTTGCTTTTAAAACACAAAGTACTTGATTCCCAAAATTGTGGAAAGGAGCCAGAGAAATCAGGTCCAACCTAGTTTCCAGTTTTTCCTTGGGAGACTGGAGTTGTCAGTCAGCTTCCTGGGGCCAAGGAGCAGCCGAGGTCTGCATCTCAGCCTGTAGTGTGGCCACACCCCCAGCCTTCCTCCCCACTTCCAGTAAAATCTCGCAGGTGCCCTCTCCTCTTGGTCCACTTCAGGGCACCTTCAGGTCTCAGCAGAACTTTTTCTGCAGCATCCTCCCCAACACAAACACACTACCATCTCTACACACGCCCTACATGGCCCAGCATCCCTTCCCCACAGCACTCCTGATGCCACTGAAATGGCCAGCTCATCTGCCTGTCACCCCACCTCCACTGGGATGTCCACCTCACTGTCTCCTTAGCCGATGGACACACCTTTCCCCCGAGACAGTGAATGAATGAATCTGTGGAGGACACCCTCCCTGGGTTTTAGGGATCTTCTTCCAGATGACTCTGAGCCTCTGAAAAGTGCTCCATGAGAAGATGGGGAGGAGATCGGTCCAGAAGACTTCTCTCTTCCACAGCATCTTCCTGACCAACAGCACAGACACCGGACAAGTTCAAAACTCCACATGGTGCTAAACCGTCAGGGGTCGATGGCTGACCACTTCAAGAGTGTCCTCTGCAGTTCAAGGAGGATGCCCTTCCATCCTGGGTCTGGATTTGAGTCAACCTCTGAGAAGGGGAGGCCGTGGCCTCCAGGGACAGTGACAGGTAAAAACTGAAGCACCCTGGAGGTCAAGGCTACTCCAGGTTGACTTAGAGTACCTTATAATATTTTGGTGCAGCAAATGGAGGAAGTTGGTAAGAGCCTTCCTGAGATTCTTGAGATTTATAAGGACCCCTGGGTGGGCCTTCCCAAGTTCCTGCTTTAACACTACTGCTGAGATACTCAGAGGACCATCCTGCTACCTTCATGACTCCAAATGGCTATATAAGCTTCTAGTTCCCTACATTAAAACACCTAATACAGCTTTTTTTTTTTTAAAGACATAAGCAAGCTAATTCTAAATTTATATACAAAGGCAAAGGTCCTAGACTAGCTATCATATCTTGAAAAAGGTTAAAGCAGGAGGAATCATTCTACTCAACATTAAACCTTACTAGATACCTAGAATAATCAGGACAGTGTGGTATTGTCTGAGGGATAGACACAAAAATCAATGAAACAGAATCGAGGTACGGAAACAGAGGGACACAAAATATCCAAATGATCTTTGACAAAAGTGTAAAACAATTCAAAGGTGGAAGGATACAGCCTTTCAGCAGATGGTGCTGAGTGGCCATCCATAGTAAAGAAATAAACCTAAATCTAAACCTCACCAAAGGTAACTCAGAGTGGATCATGGACTTAATTGTAAAATGTGAAACTATGATACATTTAGATGGAAACAGAGAAAATCTTCAGGACCTGGGGTTAAGCAAAGAGGTCTTAGATTCGACACCTAAAAATGTGATCCATAAAAAGAAAAATTGGTAAAGTATACCTCATCCAAATTACAAGCTTTCATTCTGTGGATGAAATGACAAGCTGTAGATGGCAGAAAATATTTGCAAGTCTCATATGCCACAAAGAACTCAAAATATCTAGGATATATAAAGAACTCTCAAAATTTAACAGTGAAAAAACAAAACAAAACAAAAAGAATCCAGTTAGAAAATGGGCAAAAAAACATGAACAGACATTTCACCAAAAAAGATAGCCAGATGGCAACTAAGCACGTGAAAAGATGCTCAATGTCGTTAGCCATTACGGAAATCAAATTAAAACCACAATGAGATATTACTGCACATCCATTAGAACAGAAGAATGAAAATTTATGACGACCCCAAAGGCTGGAGAATATTAGGAGAAACCGGTTTCCTCATACACTGTGGTGGGAGTGTAAAGCAGTACACAACCCTAGAAAACAGCTTGGCAGATTCTTTTAAAACGAAACTTGTAATTACCATGTGACCCAGAAATTATACTTTGGGGTATTTACATTACAGAAATGAAAACTTGTGTTTGTGCAAAAACCTGTATGTACATGCTTAAGAAAGCTTTATTCCTAATAGTCCAGAACAACTCAGATGTCCCTCGATGGATGAATAGCTGAATAAACTATGATGCATCATCCATACCATGGAACATAATTAGAAATAAAACGAAACAAACTCTTCATACCTGCATTGGTTTGTATGAATCTTTAGGGAATGATGCTGAGTGGGAAAAAAAAAAAGCGCACTGTAAGAGGTTTCCAAACTGCATCATTCCATGTATGTAACATTCCTGAAACAAAAGAATTATAGAAATGGAAGACAGATGAGTAAATCCAGGTGTTAGGGAGGGTGGGGTGGGGAGGGGCAGGAGGGGAGTGGGTGTGGCAAAAAAAAGCCACACAGGGGTCCTTGCAAACTCCTCTGTATCTTGTCTGTGGTGATGGACACACACATGTTATAAAGTTGCACAGAACTACATACATACACATTATTGTTGTTTAGTCGCTAAGACACGTCTGACTCTGCAACCCTATGGACTGTAGCCCACCAAGCTCCTCTGTCCATGGAATTTCCTAAGCAAGAATACTGGAGTGGGTTGCCATTTCCTCCTCCAGGGGATCTTCCCGACCCAGTGATTGAATCCATATCTCCTGCAATAGCAAGTGGATTCTTTACCACGGAGCCACTTGGAAACCCAAAATACACACACACACTGACACACAAATGAGCACAAATGAAACCGGAAATCTAAGATGTGTTGCATGCATCCAGATAGTACACTATAGTTTTGCAGGATGTTATCATCACAAGAAACTGGGTGACATGTACGGGGTATAGCTCTGTATTGTGTCTCTTACATATGAATCTGCAATTATGACAAAGTGAAAAGTGTAGGTATTGAAAAAATCTTCCTGCCAGGAATTTATGAATGACTGTCATTTTTAGGGACTACCCAGGTGGCTCAGCAGCAAAGAATCCTCCTGCCAATGCTGGAGACACAGGAGACTCATGTTAGAACCTTGGGTCAGGAAAATCCCCTAAAATAGGAAATGGCAACCCATTCCAGTATTCTTGACCTGAAAATTCCATGGACAGAGGGGCCTGTGGTGAGCTACAGTCCATGGGGGTCACAGAGTCGGACACGACCGAGTCTGCATGCACACGCAAGTCATTTTTCTGACCAAATTCTAACTGCTTCAAAGAGTTCCCCATACTAACTCCCGAAAGGGAGCCTTTAAGAGAGAAATTTAGGTTCATCTCTGGCAATTCTTTGGCCACCTCATGCAAAGAGTTGACTCATTGGAAAAGACTCTGATGCTGGGAGGGATTGGGGGCAAGAGGAGAAGGGGACGACAGAGGATGAGATGGCTGGATGGCATCACTGACTCGATGGACGTGAGTCTCAGTGAACTCTGGGAGTTGGTGATGGACAGGGAGGCCTGGTGTGCTGCAATTCATGGGGTCGCAAAGAGTCGGACACGACTGAGCGACTGATCTGATCTGATCTGATCTGGCAATTCAGTGGTTAAGACTTCTCCTTCCAACGCAAGGGTGCAGGTTTGATCCCTAATCAAGGAACTAAGATTTCACATGCTTCTTGGCCAAAAAACAAAACATAAAATAGAAGGAATGTTATAACAAATTCAATAAAGGCCTTTAACAAAAAGTTTTAAAATTTTATTTTTTAAAAAAGAGACAAAGTTGAAACATATGGGTGGCTCTTCACTTAAATGAAACACAGGCCATTAGGGAGGCACTGAATTCTTTGTTCATCCTTTGGAGTCCTCTGCATCCATCCCATTAGTGGAAATGAATTAAAGATGGCAATTGGTTTCTCCTCTTGGGCTGATGCGTTGTTTATTGCTTCTGGATATTAAACACACACACAGACACACACACGGAAAGGGGAGAATGAAAGACTAAAAGAAATCTGTCTCTATGGAAAGCAGCAAAGAGTATTAGTTAATATCTACTTGATGCAAAACTCCAACATTTGTTGCTCATTCCTCTGCAAAACCTACTATGATGTACAATAGATGTGAGCAAAGGACAGATGAAAAAAGGACTTTGAACTGTGTGCAGAAACTTAAATTGGATTTCTTTATGATTTCAGATGTGTCAGGTCGTTCATAATTCATCAGCTAATGGGGGAGCACAGTGGCATGAACATTTTCTCCACCAGGCAAGAAAGGCAAGTTTCAGGTCTGCTGAGTGAAGATGGAGCAGTGCAGAGAGGAAGGGGTATGTGTGGGTGCGGGGGCACAAGTGTATTTACACACTCAAGCGTGTGAGGACCGACCTGGCAAATCAACACACACCTCTGAGCCCCACGCCTTCTCCAAGCCAGCATGGACCAAAATAAATCATATCTGGTGAGAGTGTGTCCTCCATACTCATCTTAGTAAAAATCCAAGCCAAAATCACGAATCTTGTCTTTCCTGGCGCAGTCGTCTATTGTCCTGGGGGCTTCATGGCTCTGAGCTGGGAATTGAGAAGGCTCAGTCGGCAGGTGGGACAGCTGAGCAGAGACAGAGGGAACTGGCTTTACCTGGACAATTGGGAAGACTTGTCAGTGGTGAGCCCTCAGACGGCTTTCAAAACACCCTGTCCTCATTTCCAACACACCACCCAGTGATCTGCATTTGCTTTTCTTCTAGCTATATGAAGGTATAACTGACAAAACTGCAATATGTTCAAGTGTACACCACGACGATTTGCTAAACGGATACACCGTGAAAGGATTTCCACTCCCCGCCCCCCTTCCGGGTAATCAACACATCCCTTCCCTCACATTGTTACCTTTTTAAAACCTCTTTGGTTAGAACATGTAAGTTCCACTCTCAGCCAAGTTTAGTTATACAAATATAGTCACCGTGTTTTATATCTGATCCTCAGACTTTATTCATCTGATAATGGATAGTTTATGTCATTTTACCAACATTTCCCTGTATTTCCTCCAACTCCCTGCCCTGGAAACCACCATTCTACTCTGTTTCTATGAATTGTGCTTTTTTTCTCTCTCTCGCTCTTTAAAAACATTCCAGATCTAAGTGGCACTCAGCAGTATTTGTCCTTCTTTGTCTTGCTTATTTCACTTTAGCATAATTCCATCCATATTGCTGCAAATGAAGGATTTCCTTCTTTTTTGAGGCTGAATCATATTCCATTATATCGCCCTGTGTTTTGATTGTTGGTTAGGTGTCTCTCTCCCCCACGGAGCCCATAACTCCTCAAAAGCACAACTAGTGTCTGGTAAATCACTCCTAGAGCTGAGGCCAAGGCTGGTTCAGAGTCAATGCCAAGTGAAGGCGTGTAGACTGATGCTTCTATATTGCTAGTCTGCTAAGCTGTATTTTTATGTAAATAACACCTTATTATTTGGTTGCAAAAATAAGGCTGGCCGTACCTCCAGAAACGTTCTTTTTTTCCTATTATATCTGTGCCCAAGGTTGCTGCCCGTGGTGATTGTGTTGCCTACGCTCCCGTGACCCCTGGATTCTGATTGGGTGCACCGTCAGAAAATCAGATCAGTGGAAGGAAAAAGAAGCATGGTTATTCCCTTCCTCCCTGCCAGCCTTGATTTCATTTTCAAAGTACAGACCAAAGGCTGCTACCAGCTCTGCTATATCTTATTGGTTCCTTGGTAGTTATTAGGGCTGTTTGCCAAACACTGGAGTTCTTTCTATTGGTATGAATCAGGACTGTGCTTTCTGGCTTCCTCATCGATCAGGCTATGTGACTTTTCCTGACATGTGGATGAACAGTGAAGAATCAGCAGAGCTTTCTTTCTTTTGTCCCAGTGACTGACAGCATTTCACAGAGACAGTTCCTCCAGACCCCAGAGGGAAGGCAAAGGAACACAGGCCAGAGCCCAGGAAACTTTCTAGACATGCAGCATGAGGGAGAGATAAGCTGGGATTTCTGGGGTTGTTTGCTACTGCAGGGTCACCTCACTTCTCAGGACAGCGACCTTAACTCTGAACCTCTGCAAACAGCATTCTTTGTTGAATGCTCTGCACTTCTCTCGGATCTTGACATCTATTTCCTGCAGAGACTCTAAATGTTAACGGCCCATTTTGCAAATTTTGAAAAGCACAGAAAAGTATACATAAGCAAATGAAATAGTCAAAATCCACACTACTCAGAGATAATCACTGTAAATGTTTTGGCATGTTTCCTTCCAGTCTTTTTTTTTTTTTTCTTTGTGTATTGGGGTAGGGGAGATGTGTGTATAATTCTATAGGTATTTGTTTCTATGTTTTTGTACCTAACTGAAATCAAACGACAATGAATTCCCTTCCTGTTACTGTGTAACTTCTTTCAATAAGGTGAAATTTTAGAAAAAATAGTGATAATACATTTAGCCAACGCAGCTTTGACCTTGTTTAATTGAATTGACTGGTGCCCCAGAGACAAATAGCCAAGCAGGGCCAAACCACACAGTGATCTGATGGCCATTTCACCGGAGCCTGTTTTTTTGCCAAGCTCTTACAGTGGGGAAAAGAATGGAGGATGCTTTGCCAAAGGAAAATAAAACATCCGACCCCAGGGGAGCCAGGCACAATGGCTGCATGGGTAGAAAACAAGCCACAGGATGTCAACAAACAGAAAATGAATGGGGCTTGTCATGAAGCTGGAATTTGGGAAAGGTCTGGTTTCCAGGCATTTTATGGTACTAGCAAAGAAGCAAGGATAATTCATGTGCATTGTCAGATGAGCTTCTCTCTACCCAGCCAGTTTAAAGTGGCAAATGGGAGTGTGTAGTGCAGGCCAGTGTCTGCATGAAGCCTAGTGTGGCAGGCCTAGCTGGCCCAGAGCAGGAAATGGACTGGAGTGAACCAGACTCTGAACCTGAGTCCTTCACAGCCTCTCCCTGGGTGGAATTTATTAAAGGTTCAAAGAGTTAAAGAGCTTCCCTGGTGACTCAGTAGTAAAGAATCCAAATCTGCCTGCTAATCCAGGAGACACGGGTTCCATCTCTGAGTTGAGACGATCCCCTGGAGAAGGAAATAGCAACCCACTCCAGTATTCTTGCCTGGGAAATCCCGTGGACAGGGGAGCCTGGAGGGCTACAGTCCATGGGGTCACAAAAGAGTTGGACACGACTTAGCGCCTAAGCAACAAAAAAAGAGTTAACCAGGTTGCAAAATCGTTAGGGAGGGTGGATGAAATTCAAACTCCATTCTCTCTAATCCCAAAGCCCTCAATGTATTCACTGTAGCACTTCAGGGGCCAAAGGGAGATGTAGAGAGAAAAAAAGATTCTGCCTCTAAGAGCTAAAACTGTAGTTTGTATGGCAGAGCCTGGCTATTGCTCACCGAGCCTTTGTCCTCTTAGGGCAACAAAACTACATTTTCCAGTTTCCCTTGCAGTTGCACTGTGGTCACATGAGTAGTTTTGGTTAATGAATGTGGACTAAAGAGATGTATGCATCTTTACAACTAGGCTGTAGAATCCCCCTCCAGAGCCGTAAGTTACTCTCTCTCCCTTCTATACGGTAGAACCATGTGATGGAGAGCATTCAGATCCCTGAGAAAGGACAGTCCAGGATAGTCCTTATCTACATAAGACTATAAAATGAATGGGATATTAACATGTGTGTGTGTGTGTTAAGTATTTTCATTTTGTTAAGTCACAATTTGGGGCTTGCTTGTTATAGCATCTAGCAGGTATTACCCTGACTAATACAATGCCATTCTCAGACATACACAGAAAAAGTATCATTGACTGTGACAACATATATTAAAGTGGCTGAGAGGCAGGAGAAGAAAACATTAGAAACTGTGTCATAATGAAAAATAGAATCTCTGATTAAGAGAAAGCCATTCTGGGCAAGGCATGAAAGGCAAATCAGAATTCAGAAGATATTGCAAACACATAACCAAAAAAAGGATTAGTATACAGATGCCAAAAACAAACCAACACAAAGCTATAAATTAATATGCAAAACAGAATGCACCAATTTTTTAAAAATGTGCCACTGTCATGAAGAGGCAGGCAATTCACAAAAGGGTACCTATGAATGCTGTGTGCAAAAGTTGCTCAGTCATGTCTGACTCTTTGCCACTCCATGGACTGTAGTACATGGAATTCTCCAGGCCAGAATACTGGAGTGGGTAGCCTTTCCCTTCTTTAAGGGATCTTCCCAACCTGGGGATTGAACCCAGGTCTCCTGCATTGCAGTCAGATTCTTTACCATCTGAGCCACAAGGGAAGCCCTACGAATGTTGAGGGGTGTCCAAATTCTCAACTACTTTAGTAATCAGGGATCTTAAGTTGACTTTTCTGTAAGAGATCATTTTGTACCCACCAGACAGCAAAATTTAAAATTATGATGAAGTCAATCTGTGACCAAGAGCTGTTCACCAAAACTCATTTTGTCTCCTTCTTGGGAATGGAGTATGACATCTGTCAGTGACTGGTTTAGGAAAGGTGGCCACTTGCCTGATTCCAACCAGGAACGTATGAGTGCAGCCGTGGGGCCATCTGCAACCTAATCCTCTCCATGCAGAGCAGGAAGGCAACTCTAGGGTGACTCTAAAAGGCAGGTATTAAACATGGCAGAGCTGCCAATCAACCTAAGTCCCTGAATGACAAGGGGAGCCAAGCTACCCCCTCCCGGGGACACCTTCCTTGGATTGCTATTGAAAGGCTACAGAAACAGAACAGCTGGGTGTGAATCATTACCCAATCAGGGTCTATGCATCACCACAGCTTAACCTACTCTCATGAATACAAAAACGGGAGTGACGATTTGGAGAACTAGGACTCTCATACAGTAAACTTTAAGATGTGATACAATTTGCATATCAGAGATGTCAAAGAATCTTTAAGCAGCACTATTTTGTAAAAGCAAAGGCTGAAAACCTTCATCAACAAAGAAAATGGACAAATATATTGTGATAAAATCACATTATACACACATATATACACATATACACACATGTATATATATGTGTGTATGTGTACATACACACAGATACATACATATCTTCTGCTTATATAGTGCATGTATTCTTCTGGAAGTCACCTTGTTCTGAATGTTGTATTTGGAGAGTCATCCGTGTGAGAAGGGTAGCTTCGCTGTCATTCATTTT
Source organism: Bos indicus (assembly GCF_029378745.1). Lineage (NCBI taxonomy): Eukaryota > Metazoa > Chordata > Mammalia > Artiodactyla > Bovidae > Bos > Bos indicus. The sequence continues at coordinate 62,223,725 of NC_091780.1, read as the reverse complement.
TATTGCTGTGTAGTATTTATCCTAAAGGAGATCAGTCCTGAGTGTTCATTGGAAGGACTGATGTTGAAGCTGAAACTCCAATCCTTTGGCCACCTGATGGGCAGAACTGACTCATTTGAAAAGACCCTGATGCTGGGAAAGATTGAAGACAGGAGGAGAAGGGGACGACAGAGAATGAGATAGTTGGATGGCATCAACGACTCGATGGACATGAGTTTGAGTGAACTCCGGGAGCTGGTGATGGACAGGGAGGCCTGGTGTGCTGCAGTCCATGGGGTTGCAAAGAGTCGGACATGACTGAGCGACTGATCTAATCTGAATATTCCTTTCTCTGTGTGTGTGTGTGTGTGTGCATGTGCGTGTGTGTGTAGACATTATCTACGAGGGTAAAAGGCATAACTACACAACTTTTGGAAGGATATATGCACTGTAATTATCCAATGTGAGCTACATATGGCTCCAGGGACACTCGCTGTGAGGACAAACAAGGGTTGATAAACAGATTCAGCAAAAATTGTTACCACTAGGAAAGAGAGGTTGAGATCAGGGAGGGGCAACTGAACCTGGGTCTCCTGCATTGCAAGCAGATGTTTTACCGTCTGAGCCTCTGGACTGATTGGCAGCTCTGCCATTTTTAATACCTGCCTTTCAAGGTCACCCTGGGAGTAGCCATCGTGACCCACATGGAGAAGATGAGTCTGAGAAGTGCTGGGGGAGTATGACATGGAGAGTGGACTCATGGCGGGACAGCTGGACTTACATGAGCCGGGAAGACACTCTGGTGCAGTCATGGCAGTCCCTGTTCACCTGGTCTCGAGTGTCTAAGAAGTTTCAGGGTCTGTATTTCATAAGATAGAGTTTGCTAGGAGGTTGGCAAACGTGCCGAATGCAGGCAATTCCCAAGGTTGCAAACTCTTCACAGAAAGGGCTTGGGAATAAAAGAAGGACAAAAGTGATACAGACAATGCCCTCTTATGAAACAGGAGGACACAGTCTCTTACAAAATATCAGCTTATTAACTGATCTCCATCTTCCCATTTTACAACAGAGGAGACTGAACCTTGGGGCATTTAGGAGGCTTGTCCAAGGCCACCCAACCAGAAGACAGCAAAAATAGACAGCCGTCCGCCTGGTTCTTCTGCCACTCCAGCCGCAGAGAAACTTTCTAAATAACAGAATACTTTGGCTGAGCAAATCAGGCCAGCGCGACTGCCTGTACACTCCGGGAACACGCAGGAGGCATCTGGAATTCTATTTTGGAGCGCCATCCTAGAATGCCCTTCTGTCATCCATCGCCACCTTCACCACGCTGGAGATGCTGACATTTATATTTTTAAACCCTTTTTTGTCAAAATTAATGCTAGCGTTCCCAGGTGCAGGAGCCTACCCCGTGAAGCACCTGCAGAAACTGGAATAAATTGTAAACAAAAATTCCCTAGGATTACATAAGACATTAAAATGGGAACAAAAACTTGAATTTCAACCAGTTCAATTTTGTCTCGAATAGCAAATGCTGAACAATGGAGAAACCCTTTCTCTATTCAACATCTTCCAAGAACAAAGGAAATTGTCCCCAAATAAAGCAATAACCTAATACCATATTAATAATAACCTTGCATTTGTATCGCCAGCTTCACTTCACAAAGCATTTTTACATCTGCCATCTTGTGGGGAGGTGCATGCAGGCACAATTGTAGTTATTAAACAAAACCAAGGGTTTATTATAAGGTTATATTTGAACAACCACCAATCTACCTTCCACATTAAAGCCAGAGTCAAACTTTCTCAAACACAGTTCTATTAAGATCACTTCTGGGTTATAAAACACCAGAATCCTCCTCACTGGCCCCAAGAATACGGTTCAAGAATCCTAATGTCCCTGGAAACACTCAGAAATCTGTCCTCTGATACCTTCTCAGCCTCATTTACTGAATGGAAATGTTGTCAAGGGTTAGAAACCCTGATACAGCCTGAGAACGGAGCCAAGTTCTAATTTTGCCACCGTAGCTATGTGGTTCCACATTCATGAGCAAATCACATAACTGTCTATAGTGAAGTGGGCTTTCCTGGTAGCTCAGCTGGTAAAGAATCCGCCTGCAGTGCGGGAGACCTGGGTTCGATCCCTGGCTTGGGAAGATCCCGTGGAGAAGGGAATGGCTACCCACTCCAGTATTCTGGCCTGGAGAATTCCAGGGACTGTACTACAGTCCATGGGGTGGCAAAGAGTTGGACATGACTGAGCAACTTTGGACTTCTCTGGTGGCTCAGACGGTTAAGTGTCTGTTTATAATGCAGGAGACCCCGGTTTGACCCCCGGGTTGGGAAGATCCCCTGGAGAGGGAAATGGCAACCCACTCCAGTACTCTTGCCTGGAAAATCCTATGGACAGAGGAGCCTGGTAGGCTACATACAGCCCATGGGGTTGCAAAGGTTCCACGTTCATGAACAAATCACATAACCATCTATGCCTAGCTGAAATTAGCAGTAGCTAATCCCAAAATTCCATGGGCAGAGGAGCCTGGTGGGCTACAGTCTGTGGGGCCACAGAGTCAGACATGACAGAGTATACACTCCATAAGACTGTTTGGGGTTTAAATGAGGTCGGTCCATAAAGCAGCACATCATTAGGAATATTTGCCCCTGACTCTCCTCTGGCTGGTGTTGCCCACTCAGTCTGAAATGCTCATACTCTCATCACTTCCTTATTTAGCAAATTCTGTTTTGTTGAAGTACACACTCAAATGTTTCCAGGAAAAATCAGGCTTCCCTTCTCCTGGGCCCCTATGGGGCTGTGTCAGAGCACGACCACCTTGAGGTTCTAAAAACGTGCTCATCCCTCTTCTCACTAGAGGGTGACCTCCTGGAGCGTGGTTTCACGTGTGATTCATTCCCTAGGTACAAAAATGTGAGGTTTGATTCCAATCCCGTGGAAGTCAATGGTGAAGAATGGAGCTGGTCTTTCCAACGACTGCCTGGAGCCATCCTCAGATACATCCTGTGAAGATCGGCCCCGCCTTCTCCTACACATTCACCCAGAAGTGGGTCTAATGAAAGGCCACATCTGAAGGAGATAGTTCAGCTTTTCATTGGTCAGGAAGGCCAGGAGAAAATCAGGGAACCAACTGAGGGAACCAACTCTTATCAACCCTTCATAGTGCTGGGCCGGCCTCTCCACCATAAAGCATCTCTTGAGATCAGCCTGACTGTCCCACCAGTCTGATGGAAGAGAAAACTGAGGTTAAGAAAGAAGTGGTGGGCTCAAGGTCACAGAGCTAGGAAGTGGCAGGGCTATAACACACCTGAACCCATTCTCTCCAGAATTACCATGCTGCTACTCAAATGCCTTGGCAAGGAGCCATTTATTTTTTCCTTTCTTTCTTTTTTCTTTTTGGATACACCAAGTGGCTTATAGGATCTCCACTCCCCGAACAGGGATTGAACCCAGGCCATGCCAGGGAACACTCCAAGTCCTAACCACTAGACTGCCAGGGAATTCTGAGGGGCCATTTCTTACAAAGCCTGTATGCGTGCACACACACACGTGTGTATGTGTGCATACACATAGGTGTACCACCCCTACCTACACACAGCAAGCCTCTGGGGTAGAATTTGACCCAGTGATGCTGAGAGACCACAGACACATGTGAACCTATTTACAGGGACTTGGAGTTCCTTAGGTGTGGATCACAGAACTAAACTGGGAGGAATCCCTTTTTGAGGGCAACGGAAGTCTGAATTCGCAGGAGAAGCTGGCACATTCTGAGGTGTCTTCACAGACAAGGGATCTGCAGGTCAGCGGGAAGGCTCCTCCTGACCCCAGCAGCTTCCTCCAAGAGGATGCACTGTTCCCGGGGGCATTTCTTTCAGAAAGCACCATCCTTTCCAGGAGTTCTCTGAGGAAAAGGATCCCGATGACAAGTTTGCAAAGGGAGGAGAGAGACAGGTTGATTGACATGCCAGGAAAGGGAGGTTGGTGAAAGTGTGGCTCCCTAAGGTCACTTAGCATGACTGTCAGACCCAAATGCCCGTTCCAACTTCAGGGCTTCTTCCATTAGAAAAGGTGTCCCCCACGGGCCTCCAAGAGAGGAAGTGACAAGGGCATCATGAGAAGTTGGCTATTAAGGATGGCTGGGAAGGGAGTGGGAGGGTAAGGTCAAGGAGCCTGCTGTCTCATGGAAAGGGGGTATAGCCACTTCTTTCTCAGAGCCTTGGACCCTCCTCCACAAACGGGAAAGCATCAGCCACACAGAGAGTCTAGAAGGTTCTCCTCAGATTCTAACGTGGTCCCACAGGAAGAGGGTTCAGCACAGTATCAGACATAAGACAGGAGCTCAGTGGACATCAGATGCGTTCCCCTCATGCCTTCTGGGCCTTCAGACTCTCTATTAAAGGGTTGGCAAGCTCCCTAGGGGCAACCATCATGCCAAGTAACCTTGCAGAACCCCACAGGGTCTTAGCATCAAAGTACTATCACAGCATCATCTATGGTGTCAGCAATCCCTTAACGCTTGTGGCTTGTGGCTCCAAATTGCCAAAGTGCTTTCACCAGCTCTGGAGTGGTATGAAGCTCTCCATAGTCTACTGATGGGAGAAGGATGTGATGGGATAAGAAGAAATTTGCTTAGCATGCCATTGTTCAGTTGCTTAGTCATGTCTGACTCTTTGTAACCCCATGGGCACCAGGCTTCCCTTGTCCTTCACCATCTCCTGGAGTTTGCTCAAATTCACGTCCATTGAGTTGATGAGGAATTTCCTACAAAATACCTGTCCAGTACTCTCAAAACTAAATTATGAGAAAATATTAATAAGAAGAGACAGAAACTGTCACAGACCGGAGGGGACAAAGCAGGCATGAGGACCAAGTACAGTGTGGTTTGTACCTGAATAGGATCAGTGTCAGACACAAGAGCACCCTGTGATCACAGCCCTGCACTCCAGCACCAAGAAGACTAGCCAGCTCTGGCCAACAGCTCTGTCCATCGTTCTTCAATGATGTTCTATATCTATGCAGCCTAATATGGCACCATTAGTCACACGTGGCTATCAAGCACTTATAGTGTGGCTAGGGAAACGGAGAAGGAAATGGCAATTCCTCCGTCCATCTCATCCTCTGTTGCCCCTTCTCCTGCCTTCAAACTTCCCCACCACCAGTGTCTTTTCCAGGGTTCCACTAGTGTAACTGATAGAGTCTGCAATGAAAACCTAAGTCTTTAATCTTAAATCAACTATTATTTTGGAATAATTTAAGCTATATAAAAAAATTTTGCAAAGGTAGTACAGAGAACTCTCTTACCCAATTTCCCTTCTCTTAACTTACATGATGTGGTACATCCGTCAAAACTTCAAAAGCACTATTGCCACACTTCTGTTAACTAAATTTAATACTTTTCCCCCCCAGATTTTGCCTGTTTCTTCACTAATATCCCTTTTCGGCTCCATGATCCTATTCAGGTATTTTGTAGGATATTCCTCAACTTAGAAAAGCCAGACCTTTAGACTATTAGGCTGGTTCTCATTTCACTAACTCACAGCTGCTCTATTTAATGGAAAATTCCATGAAGCAAAAAAACTCTACCAAAAAATAATTCTGGTATCCCTCATCAACTCCTAGCCATTAGGGGAACACAAGAGCACCCTGTGATCACAGCCCTGCACTCCAGCACCAAGAGGACTAGCCAGCTCTGGCCAACAGCTCTGTCCATCGTTCTTCAATGATGTTCTATATCTATGCAGCCCAATATGGCACCATTAGCCACACGTGGTTATCAAGCTGTGGCTAGGGTAACTGAGAAGGAAATTGGAACCCACTCCAGTATTCCTGCCTGGAAAATCTTATGAATGGAGGAGCCTGATAGGCTACAGTCCACGGGGTTGCAGAGTTGGACATAACTGAGTGACTTCACTTTCACTTTCAGGGTAACTGAGGAACAGAATTTCTAATTGCATTTGATGTTAATTAATTTACATTTAAACAGTACCTGGGGTCTAGTGGCCATTCTCGTGGCTACAATGCAGAGCTAGACAAACCCAAAGCTAAGTTAGACCTTGAAAATAAAGAGGTCTTAAAAAAAATAGAGTGTAATTGCTTTACATTGTGTTAGTTTCTGCGGTACAGTGAAGTGAATCAGCTGTATGCACGCATATGCCCCTCCCTCTGGGGCCTGCCCCCCACCCCCCACCCCCATCCGGTTCCTCTAGGTCACCACAGAGCACTGAGCTGACCTCCTGGTGCCATATAGCAAGTTCCCACTAGCAATCTTGATTACACACAGCAGCATTGATATGTCAATGCTCATCTCCCAGTTCTTCCCACCCTCCCCTGTCCCTCCTGTATCCACATGCCGATCCTTTTATGTCTGAGTCTCTATTCCTGCCCTGCAGATAGGTTCAACCTGGATGTGGTACCTCATGCAGACTGCTATTACAAAGGAGAACCCACGATTGGGGAACACGCCACAAAGAATCATAAATCATAGAGTTGCTGGGCAAAGGGGAAATTTTAGAGTCCAGTGTTTTCCAAACTGGGTTCCTTGAAGACCCCGAGGTTCTACAGGGAAGCATCAGAGAACAGGTAGTGGAGAGCACTGTGGGTAAGAAGAGAAATGTTTGTGGTGATATATACCCATACTCGGAGAAGGCAATGGCACTCCAGTACTCTTGCCTGGAAAATCCCATGGACGAAGGAGCCTGGTGGGCTGCAGTCCATGGGGTCACTAAGAGTCTGACACGACTGAGCGACTTCACTTTCACTTTTCACTTTCATGCATTGGAGAAGGAAATGGCAACCCACTCCAGTGTTCTTGCCTGGAGAATCCCAGGGACGGGGGAGCCTGGAGGGCTGCCATCTATGAGGTTGCACAGAGTTGGACACGACTGAAGCAACTTAGCAGCAGGAGCAGCAGCAGCATACCCATACTTCCTACCCTTGGGCCCACTCTTTCCAGCCCATTTCACTTACCACAGCTCTGCTTATATCTATGAAATAGGATGAGTTACTAGGGAAACAAGCAAATAGGGAACACTAGCTGATGTGTTCATTTTTTTAACACATTTATTTAGCCTATTGTGGACTTGACAGGCAAGACTAAAAGGCATCCTCTTTCTTCCACCCACCCTACCCCAGGAATGAAAGGTCAGAATTGGCTGTGGACTCCTCAAAGCTCATCTCAGAGGAGTGTAAAATACCTTTTGTATTCTAGGTCACTGAGACCAGTTAAGCAGTCATTTAGAAAAATAATTCAACATGACATTTTTGAACCCTCATACTATAATCACATTTTTATCCTTTGGCAGACATACTTTGTAGACTACCCAACATTCATCTCTCTATTTCTTCCTTTCAAGCAGAACCCCATTTTTACTTGGGGATGGCAATGTTTTTTTTTTGCCATCCAATAATGTTTCTTTATTCGTTACCAACCTCAGGTAAAGAATAAAGATTGGTCTAAGGCAGCCGGAAAGACACACTCCTCCCCACAAGATACTCACTTTCCCAGACTCCCTTGCAGCAAGACATGGTCATATGACATAGTTTTGGCCAATGAAATTCAAGGAGAAACCTATTGGGCAGAGGACTCTGAGAAAGCTGATTTACTTTTCATTCACAGAAATAGATGCAAGTCCCATTTATCACTTTCCCTACCCTAAATATGGACTTGATTCTCAGAGTTTCTATGGCTGTTTTGCAACTGTAAGAGAAAATACATGAAGACAGGAAGGAAAGGACTGCAGAGTGGATAGAAAGAAGGAGTCTGGGCACCAGTCATTGCATCACTAAGATGCTGAATAATCTTTGAAATTGCCTATGTCTAGTTTTCTTATCACATGATATATATTTACAATTTATTTAGTCTTTAAATTAATTTTTATTGCAGTATAGTTGTTTTGGGCTTCCCTGGTAGCTCAGCTGATAAAGAATCTGCCTGCAATGCAAGAGACCTCGGTTCAATTCCTGGGTCAGGAAGATCCTCTGGAGAAGGGATAAGCTACCCACTCCAGTATCCTTGAGCTTCCCTGGTGGCTCAGACAGTAAAGAATCCTCCTGCAATGCAGGGTACCTGGGTTTGATCCCTGGGTTGGGAAGATCCCCCCGAGGACGGCATGGCAACCCACTCCAATATTCTTGCCTGGAGAATCCACACGGACAGAGGGGCCTGGTGGGCTATAATCCATGGAGTCTCAGAGAATTGGACATGACTGAGCAACTAAGCACAGCACAGCACAGCATAGTGGCTTTACAATGTTGTGTTGATTTCTGCTAAGCTGCTAAGTCACTTCAGTCGTGTCTGACTCCATGCGACACCATAGACAGTAGCCCGCCAGGCTCCCCTGTCCCTGGGATTCTCCAGGCAAGAACACTGGAGTGGGTTGCCATTTCCTTCTCCAATGCATGAAAGTGAAAAGTGAAAGTGAAGTTGCAAAGTCGTGTCTGACTCTTAGTGACCCCATGGACTGCCTACCAGGCTCCTCTGTCCATGGGATTTTCAGGGCAAGAGTACTGGAGTGGGGTGCCATTGCCTTCTCCAGTGTTGATTTCTACTGTACAGCAAAATGAATCAGCTAACTTCTACATGTAACCTCTCTTTTTGGAATTTCCTTCCCATTTAGGTCACCACAGAGCACTGAGCTATACAGAGTTCCCTGAGCTGTACAGTAGGTTCTCATTAGTTATGTATTTTATTCACAGTATCAATGGTGTATATATATCAATCACAATCTCCCAATTTGTCCCACTCCTTCTTTCCCTCCTTGGTGTCCATACGTTTGTTCTTTACATCTCTGTCTCTAATTTTGTTTTGCAAATAAGATCATCTGTACCGTTTTTCTAGATTCCACGTAAATGCACTAATATACCATATATATTTTCCTCTTTCTGATTTATTTCACTCTCTATGATCTCTAGGTCAACCCACATCTAAATATATATTTTAAAACCTCATTAGGGAGGTTTGTTTTACTAACAGTAAAGCATGTATATTCTGTTTTCAGCTTACAAGGGGAATGCTTTTGGAAGACAGTGTTCTGATGCTGAGAACCAGTTTGCATGCAACCCACTGACTCCAGTCAATCCCCTCTCTTTTTGAATGAGAACGGTGATACCGAAAGAAGTGACTCTCAAAGTCACTGATAAGTTAACAGAAGCAGGACACAAACACCCATCGCTTGATGCTCGATCCAGTGAGCTCAATCAGTTCAATCAATATTATACCAAACAGCCTCTACCTTGGTTGGTACCTTACCTCCCAACCTCTAAATTGATTTCAGCCAAACAAAGAAGTAGAAATACAGGACCTCCAGTTCCATAAGGTCCACCATACAAAGTGTACATTGACCAGAAGGCAAAGAGATTGAATATACACATTTTTACTCCTTCAAAAGAAGATGAACCTGCGACTTTTCCTCTTTTCTCTGCCCTAACAGAAAAAATAGAGTCACTGTCATTAAATGCACAGGAGATCATTTGCAAAATGATGGAGACAGATTTTAGAGTCCTTCAGAATATCTCTTCCTGTAGAAAATTAATTTGGCCTACTTTGTTGGCAAGAGATATTTGGAAGGGTGCCAAGAGACATATGGCAATCAATCAATGGGAAATAAAATAAACACAAATTACAGATTCTTGTCAGAAAGTGAATGTCCTGATGTCTTGCTTTTAAAAGACAAACTTGCTTCCTTAGCCAGTTGGGCAATTCTAGCTTCTGTAGGGCAATTTTGCCAACGTAAGACATAGCAAGGGGCATATCCCAGAGCCAACTGGTCAACCAGAAGAAAGGGCAGAAGAGCATGAGAATCCTGAATGCCAAAGTGCAAACTCTTCTCTGGATGCTCAACTGTCATGTTGAATGGCCTTGAGAATTCGAAGACCTTGTCCATTCTTGAGGCAGCTCCAGACTCCCCTAGCTCCCCCGACCTAAGTCCCTGAAGCCCGTTGTCCACTGTGGACATTCAGCCCTTGCCCAGCCCTGAACTCATCCTCACAGTAAACATAAAAAGAGGCAAATCTAACCAGATGTCCAGCCTTTAACATGATATAGTGGCCTTAGACCCTGAGGGACCTGGGGTCCGATCATGGCTCTTGCCACTCATATGTGAACTGGGTAACCCTGGGCAGATCCCTTACAGTACTGATCCTCAATGTCCTTATTTACTAAATAAGACAATAACCATGCTTCCTACATAGGTTTGTGATGAAGATAATCGGAAGTCGGAAGAATTTGGAAAATAACTATGATTCAGTAACTGAAATCTATTTCTATTCATTGTTTTCTGGTTTCCCTTCAGCTTTTGCCTGCCCTTTTTCTCTGAAAGCCTGATTCTTGGTCTTTATCTTACAGCCTTGCAGTAAAGATGAATAGACCCAGCTGGCCACGAGCACTCCCACGTGCCCAAGAATTCCATCTGGTTCCTTGATGCCTGACTGAGCCAAATCCAGGTCCCCTCTCTGGATCCCCAGACACTACAGCAAGGCAGATTTTGCAGCCTCTGTGGTCTAGAAATTTCTCCCATCTCTCTCTTCCTCAGCCAATTTTTGTTCCAGACCTGAAGTAAGAGACCCAGGGGCAATGCTCCAGCTGTGTAGTCTAATACAATCACCACTGGGCATGGATATTATTGAGCACTTGAAACGTGGCTATTCTGTATGCATATGTGCTAGAAGCATATAATTCAGCAAATTTTGAAGAGTTCAGTTCAGTTGTTCAGTCGTGTCCTACTCTTTGCAACCCCATGAATCGCAGCATGCCAGGCCTTCCTGTCTATCACCAACTCCTGGAGTTCACTCAGACTCACATCCAAAATAGGTAAAATATCTCATTAAGGATTTCTTTTTTTGATGAAATGTTGATATATATATATATTCAGATACAGTGGGTTAATCAAAATATACAATTAAAATTAAATTCACCTCTCTTTTCACTCTTTCCAAGATGAATACTAGGAAATTTTAAATTATATATCTCACATTATATTTTTTTACTGAGCAGTGTAGTGCTGGAGGAAGCCACAGTGACCTCAAAATGTCTTTTTCTAAGGTTTGGTAGAAATTAATTTTCTGTAACAAATTAGCACTTACTTGGTATCTGAATATATATATATTCTTTCACAACTCTGGAGACTAGAAGTCAAAAATTCAGCAGAGCTATGCTCCCTGTGGGGGATTTTAGGGACAACTGGTTCCTGTTTCTCCCCATTTCTGGTGTCTGCCAGCAGTCCTGGGCTTGTGGAGGCTGCATCACCCCAATCTCTGCTTCATCTTCACAACACCTTCTCTTCTGCCATCCGCGTTCTCCTCTGTGTGTCTAAGGGCATTTGCTATTGGATTAGGGCTCAATCAATAATCTAGCCTGACCTCCTCATCTTTAAATCCCTAACTTAATTAATTACATCTACAGAGAATATTTTTTCCAAATGAGGTCACACTCACATTAGAACATGAACAACTGTTTTGAGACATCACTCTTCAATCCTGCAGCCCTCTCCTCAGTGTTTGTGATAAACCTGAATTCTAATGGGCTGAGCCAGGTGACCTAAAGGGCTGGTACCCACCCTCTCCTGACTGTGCCACTGATGCAGATAAATGGAGATCTCCACTGATGGATCACCAACCAAATGCTCAGGGTCAGGAGAACCAAGCTGGACCCTTGGCCTAAATTTTGGGGATACAGTCACACAACAATCATTTTCTATTTTCAACTACAGGTCAGGTGCTGGGCTACCGGGTGAATCTAGCATCGTTTCCAATGTGGCCTATAGATTCTGACCTTTGGCATCAGGCTTGATGATTTATGGTTTACATTTCTGGTTCTTCATTCACGACTTTAAAAATAAACAAGGTCAACACATCTAGGGAAACAGAAGGGAATACAAGACACTTTGCTTCAAGTAAGTGTCAAAGCAAAACCAGACATGATATAATTACACACGTGTGTCCCTGTTGTGTATGAGAGTGATAACAGAGGTGCTTACTGGCCCTTTGCTGAGTACCGAAGGTGAAAGTGTTAGTTGCTCAGTCGTGACCGACTTTTTGCCACCCCATGGACTGTAGCTTCCCAGGCTCCTCTGTCCATGGGATTCTCCAGGCAAAAATACTGGAGTGGGTTGCCAAGCTCTCCTCCAGGGTATCTTACCAACCCAGGGATTGAACTTGAGTCTCCCACATTGCAGGCAGATTCTTTGCTGTCTGAACCACCAGGGAAGCAGAACCCACAAACGTCAGTCTCTTTAATCGAAAGTCTCTTTCTCTTCTCATCAACTGCCTCTTATTGCCTCAGCCTGAACTTCTGCTCCTCAAGGAGACCTTTCTGACCACTCCGTATAAAGCAACTGGTCCGCCAACACACACCTGGGCACACATTCAGGATCAACCTTCACCCCCCTGCACTGATCAGTCCATAATGATTTTACATGCTTGTGTACTTATTTTTGTCTGCTCTGTCCCACTGGCACAGAAGCCAGGCTCTATTTTTGTAGTCTTACTGCCTTACACACCACCTGGCCCTGAGAATGTGGCTAATGGATAGGTGGATGGATGGATGGATGGTTGGATGAATGGATGGATGGATGAGGGGATGGACAGGTAGACAGATGGTTGGATGGATGGGTGGATGAACCACGGATAGGTGGGTGGATGAACAGATGGATGGATGAGGGGATGGACAGGTAGATGGATGGATGAATGGATGGGTGGATGGATGGTTGGATGACTGGATGAATAACACGTGAAAAGACAGATCATGTCTATTTGATGGGTACATTATTTAACAAGATAGGAAGCCTGATGCTACCAGCAGGTCCAGATGAAACTCACACTACCAAATCAAATCCACCGCTATACCAACACCTTTAGATGCTAGTGAATGGACCTCATAGAGGGCAGGATGGAATCTCTAATTTAACAGGCCCAGAAATGCAAACTACTACAAGCAGGGAGAATACAGCTGAAGCCTGCCAAACTGCCAAATTGGAAAGAGACCCCACAGAAAAGCTATACTAGGAGGAGGGGAAAAGGAACTTGATTCACTCTATTCTCACCAACCTTGAAGTTGGCCTGATTGCTCCGTCTGTGTGGTTAGAAAAAATTATTTAGTTGTGTGCATTATACTCGGAGTAGGCCGAGTGCACACAATTTATGAGGGGAGCACTTTAATGCATATTTAATAAAGCTGCAGACATTTATACACCAAATCAACAGTGTCAACCGTGTTTGCTTTAGGAGACTGGAAATGTCCCTGTGGCAATGCGGACGCTTCTAGGCAAGAAGTTTACATTAGGAAACTCCTCAGCAGAGGGAAAAGGACTCATATTTTCTTAGACTATAGTTACTGCAAAGGGTTTGACAGAGCTGGAGAGATCTGGAGAGACTGGAAAAGTCGAGAAACCAAAGAGGCACAAGACAAAAGAACCAAACAAAGTGGGAGCGAATGGGATGAGAAGATAGGAGGCAGCGTGGAGGAAAAATTGTCATCATTATGATAATGATGTTAATTATAAATATTTGTGCAGTTGCCAAGCCTTGCTCTGAATGTTTTGCATGCCTTCTTCTTGTAATCCTTACAGCAGCGCTATGGAGTGCCTATTTTTATCATTCTCATGTTTTACCAAAGAGGAAGCCAAGCCTTTGAAGGGTCAAGCAGCTTTCTCCCAAGGTCAAAAATCAGTAAAACATTACAACCAAGATCAAAATCCAGGTTGGCTGAGTAACAGAGCCCAGACCCTTGCCCACCCTCTATACTATGGTTCCAGAAAGAGCGTAGCTGAGCCCGAGTTTGATTTCCATTCCACACTCTGTGCAGTGACCATGGCAGGGGCAGCCAGAGATGGCTACTCTCCTGCCTTCCTGCAGAGACAGCACTGAGGGGCTGTTTCCTAGCCTGTCCGGTCCTTTTTCAGGAAGGGCGCTGTGACTGGCTCATGCCCATAAAGCAAGACTGATGGGTGGCATGTCCAAGGCAAGTTGGCTGAGAAGCAGGTGTGCCTTTTCCATGCTGTCTCTCCTCTTCTTTGCCCACCTTGAAAGCCCTATATGGAAAACGTGGAGCTAACCCCAGGCATTCACACTCAACTATTATATGAACAACAATAAACTTGTGTGTGTGTGTGTGTGTGTGTGTGTGTAGCCACTGGTGTGCTGAAGTTTATTTCTTTATAGCATCATTACTTGACTAATACTAAGGCACTTATCTTCTTACTTACACTGAGTCCTGTTTTCTTTCTCTGCATACTGGAATGCAGACTATGTATGTCCACAAGGTTGCTTCAGATTGGAATATGTGTCCCACAGCATCACAGTTAGAGGATGCCCTGTGTCCCATTGGGTCATGGTCACGTTAGAAGACTTAATACACATGGAGCTCCTGGATCCTTCAAGCTTGGCAGCCGCTATTACATTTACTTTTTTGGTACCAAGTGCAGCCAACTTGGTTTCAGTTCACTTTGGGTTTGAAGCAACCTATCCAAGTCAGCTTTATTTATCTAATGAAACATATGAACACAGTTTTTATTACATTCAGGGTCTGCTATATCCAAAACAATGGCTGGGTTGGTTTTCTGTTCCCATTCTGTACCAAGATCCAATGAATTAGCAGATGGCACTCCACTCTCTTCTGGCCCTACACTTAAAATCGGGGGAAGGGGATGATTTTTTTTAAGCCTAGGAGGAGGCTTCTAAGACACCCATCATAGCTGTAGTCTGGAATCAACATGGGCAAGTTGTCTGTTCTCAAAGGTGTGGCCGTCAGCATTGACAAACATATGTCCATGATCCTCCCACACAAAGAGATCCGAAAGCTAATGATGAGAGAAAGTCCTATAAACGATGCATACAGCATAACAGAGCTTATTGATGATGAAGTAGGAATACAGAGAGGGCATCCATTTGCCCCTCCATCTATTGATTAAGCACTTGAGTAGCCACTATTTCATTCCTTTCAGGTAAGCTTGATAACTCTTTTTTTTTTTAACTTTTATTTTGAAATAAGTATACCCTGGTGGCTCAGAGGGTAAAGAATCTGCCTGTAATGCAGGAGACCTGGGTTCAGTCCCTGGGTTGGGAAGATCCCCTGAAGGAGGGCATGGCAATCCACTCCAGTATTCCTGCCTGGAGAATCCCATGGACAGAGGAGCCTGGCTGCCTACAGTCCATGGGGTAGTAGAAAGTTGGACAGGACTGAATGACTAAGCACATACATTGACAGGAAATAGCACAAAGGGTAAGTGGAGTCCTGTGTGCTTGTTCTCTTGCTCCCACCAAGGGTAAACTCTCACATAATTATCAGACATATCAAACCCAGTGGATTGATGTTGGTACAATCTGCACATCTGATTCAGGTCTTATGTCACCAGTTTTTAATATATTTCATTTGTGTGTGTGTGCACGCACCTTTGTGTTTCTGTGTGATATCATCACACATATAGATTTGCATAGCCATCAGAGGAGTGCTTTTGGTTCTTATTGCATTATAAAATCTACGCATGCTCATCAGGGAAAATGTTTAAAAAAAGAAAAAAAGGTAGAAGTAAAGACAGCAGCAACAATTATTCAAGGGACTTCCCTGGCTGTGCAGTGATTGGGACTCAGCCTTCCAATGCAGGGGAAGGCTTACCTCCCAGGTCAGGGAGGTAGGATCGCACGTGCCTCATGGCCAAAGAACCGAAACATACAAAAGAAGCAATACTCACCAAATCCAATAAAGACTTTTAAAATGGTCCACAATAAAAAACAAAAAACAAACAAAAAAACTTAAAAAAAACAATGACTCTTGTTCACGTCCAAGTGAAAATCCACTTTTGTCCCGAGTCCATTTCTTTCCATAGCTCTTAGTTTGCACATTTTTGGGTTTTGCTTTTAGTTTTCAGCAAACTTTAGAGAACCTACTATGTGACAGTTTATTGTGCTTATAATATAAAATCATTTATTATAATATAACGTTATAATATAAAATCATGTACTGTGTTTCTATTTCACTTAAATCTCTGAACAGATTTGTGAGTCAGAAGCAAAAGATATTCCTATTTTATACAAGAAAACATGGAAGCTCGTTAAGAACAAATGCTCTGCCCACACCACCTAGTCACCAGTGAAGACCAGTGGTTTGATTTTGTAACCCAAGTAGCCTTCCTCCAAAGCTGGTCTTCTTTCCCCTAGGCAACCAGTTTCCACAAACAATCTTTAGCTGAAGAAAAAGCTGCCCACACATTATTCCACCAGATCTTCCCCTTAAAGTACTGTGGGCTTCCAAGGCCGCTCAGTGGTAAAGAAGGGAATCCCAGGGACGGGGGGAGCCTGGTGGGCTGCCGTCTATGGGGTCGCACAGAGTCGGACATGACGGAAGTGACTTAGCAGCAGCAGCAGCAGCCAGGGCAGGAGACATAGGATACAGGGGTTCCATTGTTCCAGGAAGATTCCCCTGGAGGAGGAAACAGCAACCCACTCCAGTCTTCTTACCTGGGAAATCCCATGGACAGAGGAGCCTGGTGGCTACAGTCCATGGGGGTCACAGAGTCGGACACAGCTTAGCAACTGAGCACTCACACAAAGTCCTGAAGTGTCAGCAAGGCAAGCATGAGCATATACTTGTTTCAGAGAGAAAGAAACAGGTTCTGCAAGCTTCTTGGATAATACTACATACCTTATAAGAAGGAGAAATGAAATTGACCCAGATCCCCAGCCTCTTCAAATTGTGGTATTGGAGAAGATGCTTGAGAGCACCTTGGACAGCAAGGAGATCAACCAGTCCATCCTAGAGGAAATCAACCCTGAACATTCATTGGAAGAACTGATGGTGAAGCTGAAGCTCCAATACTTTAGCCACCTGATGCAAAGAGCTGACTCATTGGAAAAGACCCTGATGCTGGGAAAGATTGAGGGCAGGAGAAGAAGGGGACGACAGAGGATGAGATGGTTAGATAGCACCACCAAGTCAATGGACATGAGTTTGAGCAAACTCCCGGAGATAGTGAAGGACAGGGGAGCCTGACGTGTTGCAGTTGTGGGGTCACAAACAGTCAGACATGACCGAGTGACTGAACAACAACAATCCAGGCTTCTCAGTCAAATGTTGAGTGCAGTACCAGGGAGAGTAGAGAGAGGGCAGTCATAAGCCAACATTCCCCAATTTCCACACCTGTGTCCTGGCAAGTTGGTCCGAGCAGTTGTTCTCGCCAGTCCTGGGTATGGCTCAGGATACTTCTTAACCCAAAGCACCAGACAAATATTCTCGGTCCACCAGTTTGGTATTCAAGCTGAAATCTACCCTGCACAGCACCACTATGACACTGTACACACTGTGATCTAGACACAGCCATGGCACTTGGTCTGGGTTCCACTTACATCTGCCTTTGTACTTCCCCATGTGAAAGGGAAATAGGTATTATTTGTGGGGCTTCCCAGGTGACGCTAGTTGTAAAGAACCCGTCTGCTAATCCTGGAGAGACACAGAGATGCGGGTTGGGTCCCTGGGTTGGGAAGATCCCCTGGAGGAGGAAATGGCAACCCACTCCAGTATTCTTGCTTGGAGAATTTCACAGTCAGGGAAGGCTACAGTCCATAGGGTCGCAAAGAGTCGGACACAACTGAAGCGACTTGTTAATCATTCATCCATTATTTGTATGATTGAAAAAACCTATAAAGGCACATATAACATCCGTGCGGATTCTTAATCAAAGAGCAGAATTTCAGTGAGTGTCGCATTAAATCTGAGCTGGCAAGAGCTTATAATAAAAGTACAGTAATGAACAAGCTTTATGATAAAATTAATGTAATTAATTAGTGTTTGTAAAGGACTTCAAGATCACAGGGTGAAAGGTGCCAGCTAGAGGAAAAGTCATCTTAGAAATTACCACTATTATCATCTTAAGACACGCATATATTATGCACTATATGAGCATTTCCAAGCATATATTCATGTCCCAGCTATAACTACATTAATTTATAGTAATTTGCAAATCAGGTCTCTGATCAGCCCTGGGAACCCTTTCTGGATCTCTAAGTAGATGAGGTTATGACTCAAGTGGTATTTTAAACTCTATCCTGTGATAACCTATTAGAGAGAGCAGCCCCCGACCCCCATGTGTGCTCGAGTTAGAGATTCAAATTATAGCTGACATGCGTGAGCCCTAAGGTGCATTCTGGCACTCTATGGCGTGTCTTTGGGGGTTTGGTTGGGTTTTATTAAAAGTAGGTCTAAGAACATCTCTTTAGTTCTTAATTTTTCAGCTTTCCAGGATTCATACATTACTGCCTCTCTCTGATCCGATTCTACTCCCCAAGGTCAGTGCCACCTCTTTGCTGTCACTGTGTCCCCCAGAATGCACGGAACTAAGTCTGACACGCTGTAGATCTCAGGGAATTTTGGCTGATGGGGAACGTGCTGCTCAAAGTTTGCATGTCCAAAACAGGCTTTTAGTTTCTACCCATGCCAATGACTAGTTCATTTGAAAACAGAATATTATATTTATTAATAGACCACACAATTTCTAGTGGGCTTTGGGGGACATTAAATTTTTTAAGCTAATTGTTTGATAATAAAAGACCTACCAGTAGGGAATTTGGAAAATCAAGAGAAAAGCAGAATAAAAAATCCCTTGGAGCATTTCCAGTTGTTGCTTTCCCCAGGCGTTTTTACGCTATCGGCCACCACAGCTGTCATCATCTGAATTACGGACGTTTTTGATCAAAGGTCCTGGCAAGGGCATGTTTCATCAGGTCCATCATTGTGGGGAGGAGATAATGAGCGGAATCAGTTGTTTCTTACACACAGATGAGCAGAGACCAGTTCAGGAGGGTACCACAGACAGAGCTGCTTCTTCCGTCATATAATGGGCAAGGTGATGCGTTTGATGAGCATTTGACCAAACAACAGACATTGAGAGTTTGAGACAGTCACTTAGCACCAGTGTGGTCCTGGGCTAGTCATTTTCTCCTCCCATCAGGGTGCTTCCCTGGTGGCTCAGGGGTAAAGAATCTGCCTGCCAATGCAGGAGGCGTGAGTTTGATTCCTCATCCCAGAAGGTCCCACATGCCATGGAATAGCTAAGCCCATGTGCCATAACTGTTGAGTCTGTGCTCTAGAGCCTGGAAGCCACAGCTACTGAGCCCAGGTCCTGCACCTCCTGAAGCCCGCACACCCCAGAGCCCGTGCTCTACAACAAGAGAAGCTGCCACAATGAGATGCCCGAGCACGGCAACTGCAGAGTAGCCCCCACTCAATGGCAACCAGAGAAAAGCCCTCACAGCAAGGAAGATCCAGCCCAGCCAAAAATAAATTTTAAAAAAAATATATATTTTTTAAAAAGTGTTTCCCTACTTGTCCAAAGGAAGGTGAGGGAGTGAGTAGAGATTGTACCACACTGATGTGCACGTGCACACGTGCACACGCACACGTGTACACTCACTGATGCACCCCTCCAGGATGTACCGACCCATCACAGAGCCCTTTCTCACTGAGCCCAAACATAGCCTCAGAACCCCCGGCACAGCCTTCGGGTTGTCTCCTAACCCGATTTGCCAGTCGAGAAGAAACCTAAGTTCCCTTCAGCTCCAAAGATGTAAATTGCACTATAATTTTGCAAAATACGATTTCCAACAGCCTTGCAAGAAAGCATCAGCGTCTCCGTAAAAGCATTTTGTTTTTCAGTGAAAGCTTTTCTGGCTGCCACGTTTTATGAAACTTTATAGAAATTATAATAACCTTTAAAAACCAAGCAAAGTAAAAACATCATTATTAGAATGTTCAATTAGAAACGCAAACACACTCTGATCAACAGTCTGCAAATGTAATTGTTTAATAACAACACATAAATTAAACAGGAAAGTAGACAACAGAATGCCCAGGGAACAAATTGTGCTCTTTAGCTGACGGTAAGGTGAGCATGCGCTCACGTGGTGTACTTGCTATACTGCGTCTTTCTCACACGTGGGTGGACCAGGCTCGCACTGAACAAAACTGACTGTTTCCTCAGCTGTCGATGGTGCCACATTATTTCGGAAAGCCACAGGAGATCTCAAAAAGGTAGCTCTAGTACATACACTAATTTGCTTTACAAAACCTCTCATTTCCATAGTGTCTCAGTGTTTTGTAAAGAATGCAAACACCATCTCTTACAATTTTTTTCTGTAGTATAGTTGATTTACAATGTTGTATTAGTCTCAGGTGTGGAGCAAATAGGTTCAGTTACACATGCTATCCATGCTGTCTTTTTAGTCGTGTCTGATTCTTTGTGACCCCATGGACTGTAGCCCACGGGCTCCTCTCTCCCAGGGATTATCCAGGCAAGAATACTGGAGTGGGTTGCCATGCTCTTCTCCAGGGCATCTTCCCAACCCAGGGATTGAACACAGGGATTAAACCCACGTCTCTTATGTCTCCTGCATTGGCAAACAGTTTCTTTACCACTAGCACCATCTGGGAAGCCCAGCTATACATATATATATATATATATATATATATATATATATATATATACACATAGGATATTGAATATAGTTCCCTCTTTTCTACAGCAAGTCTTTGTTGCTATTTATTTTATGTAAAGTAGTACGTTCTGTTAATTCCAAACTCTAGTTTATCCA
Source organism: Bos indicus (assembly GCF_029378745.1). Lineage (NCBI taxonomy): Eukaryota > Metazoa > Chordata > Mammalia > Artiodactyla > Bovidae > Bos > Bos indicus. Next base: position 62,203,159 of record NC_091780.1, on the reverse strand, counting down.
TCTCCCAAACACCATCTCGTTTTATCTTTGCCAAAATCTCACGAGCCCGTGTATTTATTATCCCCATTTACAGATGGGGAGACTGAGTCTGGGGGAAGTTAAGTCCCTGGCTCCAGACACAACGGTGTGTGTAGATCTAGGAAGGAGTTCAGAGCTCTTTGACTCCCTGAATTCCTAAAAGAGAGATGCATAGGACCACGAATTTCTCTGAGTCATCCTGAAGTTTTCCTTCAACCTCCTTGACTTACACAGGAGTAAACAGAAGCCTGGCAAGTACAGAAACTCACCCAAAGGCATAAGAGACAAGGCCAGATTTAAAACATGGGTCATTAGCGTTTCCATCACCAAGAAGAGATTGCCATGACTACCCGGAAAAAAGCGGGGGATGGGGAGAGGGGTGCTGATGCAGTGAATGGAGGGGTGGCAGGTAGGGGAGCGGGACTGGGGGGGAGGTGCCTGAGAAGTGTGCATAAAAGCAGTTTATTGGAACGTAGCCACGCTCTTTCATTTGCACGTTCTCTGTGGCTGTTTTCATGCTACAGCCGCAGAGCTAAGTAATTGCAACCGAGACTGCGAGACCCTCGAGGGCTAAAATATTTACTACCTGGCTCTCCACTAAAAGAGCTTGCTGACCCCTGTGTGGTGGTGAGGCTGCAGGCCGGGCTCCTGGCCTGCCTCAGCTTCAGATCATGAGTGTGACCTTAGGCGAGGCTCCTCCGTGTCCCACACCTCTGTCTCTCCACCTGCAACATGTCTAGCTTGGGAGGCACATTCGCCAAGGCTCCCTTGAAATCTAACCCCCTGTGTTCACTCACTCTCCCCTACCGTCCTCTCATGTGTATTATGTTTTCTGTCTGATTTAAAGTTCATGTTATTAATAGACAACCCCCATCAATAATGAGCTTTCCAAGGTTTGGCACTAGTGGTAAAGAACCCACCTGCCAATGCAGGAGATGCAAGAGACGGGTTCAATCCCTGGGTCAGGAAGAGCCCTTGGAGGAGGTCATGGCAACCCACTCCAGTGTTCTTGCCTGGAGCATCCCACGGACAGAGGAGCCTGGCGGGATACAGTCCATAGTGTTGCAGAGAGTTGAACACAACTGAGGTGACTTAGCACGCACACCCATCAGTAATTCCACTGGTGACTAGACTGGGGGACTGGGAGTGGGAGGGACAAAAATAAAGCTTAATTTAGGCAATTTTCATAATTTTAGGTATTCTCGGGTGAAAATATTGGCAAGATTAAGGTTTCTGGGAAACTTGGATTTCTCTCACCTCTTGAAGGGAAAGTAGCTTTATAAAATGCTTCCGTTATCTCCGTTGGTCTGTATAGTCTTTTGATACATTTATAAATAAGAAAACTGTATCAGAGAAGAGACCAAACCAAAATATCGAGGGTCATCTAGAATTTCAGCCCACAGAGACCTTGTGTTCTCACCCAGAGACCTGTCTGCCTGTCGCACACCATCTCCATGCTTCTCAGACATCTGGCGCCGTCTAAAACATCCATAAACATCTTTGGTCCATGCCAAATGGTTTTGGACGGGATCAAATATCAAGCACCTTTTGGCATGGACTAAATGTCTTCTAGACATTTTGGACAGGACCAAATGTCCTGCGAGGCTTTGCACTATTTGATGGTCAAAGCAATTAGCTTTTGGATTGAATTCTGCTGTTATCAATCATGTCTTTTTGTTATCATTACTGTAAAATGCCAGATTTGTTCTCTAAGAAAGTGGTCAACCTGAGACCTGCAATGAAAGCTTTTAAAAGGTGCTATTCTGCTCAGCCATGCCTTTTAAATTGTAGGCAGACCTGAAATGCAAGAGAATAGAAACATTCCCCAAATGCCCATTGCTCATTCCTGCATCCCACCAACAAGGAAGCGAGCACCTACTAAGCACCTTGCTTAATATTAGCTTTGGCTGGTGGAGGGGGGCGGTACTCAGGCAAAGACACAGCTGCCCTCCAGGGGATTCTCTGTCTAATGGAGGAGGCAGGAAACCCAACAATGACTGTGGCATATGGAAGACTACAGGGTGAAGGCTGGCAAGTAACACCGGGCTTCTCCTAGCTTGGAAGCAAGACCTACGTTTAGGACCACAGAGTTCTTGCCCGGGAAGAGTAATACTTTTTCTCTGGCCCCATATTGAGCCATAATCAAGACTGAATGATGTCACCATCTCCAACTTCAATGGTTAAAAAGCAAACTGAAGCTGCATTTGGTATAGATGCTGTACATATTCATTGTGGGGGCTACTTGGTGTTAGAAGATACCATTAACTAGTAGTATCAGTATCAGCAGCAGCATCCTAATGGCTTCCCTGGTGGCACTAGTGGTAAAGAACCCACTTGCCAATGCAGGAGACACAAGAGATGCAGGTTCAATCCCTGGGTCGGGAAGATCCCCTAGAGGAGGGCATGGCAACCCACTCCAGTATCTTGCCTGGAGAATCCCATGGACAGAGGAGCCTGGCGGGCTACAGTCCATAGGTTTGCAAAGAGTCGGACACGATTGAAGTGGCTTAGCATACAGCACATCATCTCAATCACTCATTATCATAGTAATTTACAAGGACGTGGGAGACACAGTAATAATTCTAGTTATCTACGGCGGCACAACAAAACTTCGCACTTTATAGCAACCATTTTATTATATCTCACTCTTGAGAAGGGTCAGGAGTTCAGGGCATGGCTGACGATTCTTTTGTTTCAGAGAATGTTGACTTGGGTCACTTGGTAGTGTTCAGCTAGAGACTGTTCTGGTCTGAGGGGTTCAATGTAGTTGAACTCACAGGCTTGCCACATTGATGGAGAACCACTGGACCCCTGGGCTTGGAAGATCCCTCTTCTTCTCCACATGGTCTTAGAACCTCCCCATTTGGTTTCTCCAGTTTGGAGCTCCAAGAATTCCAGTCCTATCAAGGGATAGGTCTAGAACAGGCAGAGCATCACACATAATAGTCAAAGCACTCACAGTCCATCTCAGATTCAAGGGGAGATAAAATAGATCCCTCCTCCCCATGGAGAATTTTAAGCATTTTAATAAATCCACCTTTAATCTCTCCTGATCTGACACCTGTTCACAAAGTATTTATATCCCTCACACAAGAGAAGTATATGCTCCTTCCCCAAGACCCCTGTACTGTCATCCCAACTGGGCATTGCCTTGAAGTCCGATATTCCAGTATCTAAATCAAACTCAGGTACAGATGAGGTTCCTTGGATGCAGTTCCTCAAATCTGGTTCTTTCTGTTATGACGATCTGTGAACTAAAGTGAAAAGTTATCCACTCTCCTCCACACACCCAATTTACTGTGATAAGAGTAATTGCAAGAGGCATGCCTGCTCCAAAAAGGGGAAAAACTGGAGTGCCTGGCAGCTCCTGGTTTATAGTAATTCCAAAATCCAGCCTGGTGCACATGGCCAGTTCCTCAAGTAGAATCCAAAAAAGCTCCCTGGAAATGATCCTCCGAGGTTCATGGTTCTCCCTGTGGGACCATTCCCCATTTTCCACAGGAAATGGCTCATATTTGCAGCCAAGCAGCCTCCTCAGTAAGTTTCTGCCCGTAGTAGGTGGGTAGGATACAGGCTGTCCCCAGACTTGTTTTCATTTTATAGTGTCTCTGTCCTGGTTTGTCCAAGTGGGCAGTGCTTCCAGCAACAGAGTTCTCTCCCAAACATGGTGGGTTTTCTATTCATCTTACTGTGGCCTGCATCACTAGACTAAAACCATACTCACATTTCTTGCCTCAAGACGTCACCTTGGGCTGAGAGTCAGAGTATTCTGAGAAAATGCCCCTCAGTTTCCTAGAAGCCTTTGGTCTAGTTGAAAAGTTCTGTAAGGCATATCCTTAGAAGTTTTACCAGGTACACTTTTAAATGATACTTCTCAAAAAGTGGATATGGGGAGGTCCTTAAAGCTACACCCTTAAGATCTCTACTCTGAGATGAGGCTTCATTGGGAGAGCCCTGGATTTGTTCTTTGCCCTTAAACCATTTCTTACTTTGAGAATTTCTTACTTTTTTGCTGAATAAAAACACTGTCCTGTTTCTTTTAAATTTTGCTCAAAAACTGCACGGTTTGTCTTTAGTTCATCTCTCTCTTTTTGTACTTTAGTAAAGCCCATTAGAATGTGGGTGGTGCTTTCAGCATTCTGCCTGGAGAATCTTTAGTCAGATGCGCAGAATTTGAGGCGTCTTTTCTGTTTTCCATGTTTGTGCAAACATTATTTTCACTCACCTGTCTACCAACATCTAACTTGGGTACCTTTTCCTTCAGCCTCCAGCAACAGTCTCCTCACCATCAAGCAAAGCCTCATCATCCATCTGCTCAAGGTCCTTCCAGCCCCTGCTGGAGGAGCAGAATTAGACCCAACCTCTTACATGAACAAATGCCGAAAAAGTTGTGTCTATCTGTAACACATCACAAGGGTTAGGAGCACAGATTCTGGAGCCTGACTGTCAGGGTTGAAGTCCCAATTCCTCTACTTGTTAGCTGATCTAATCTTCAACTTATGTGTTCCTCAATTTATCCTTCTGCAAAATGGGCATAATAATAGTTCCTACTTCATAGGACTGAGTGAGAGGACTGAATGAATAATTTCACACTTGAACCTTCAATTTAACTCAGCAAATGCTCTTGGAGCACCCATGTATGATGTGTACTAACAAATGGCTCTTCTTCAAGATGCTCTTGTTCTAATGAAGAGATAGATGATGAGAATGTAACTATTATTTGTTTGGTTATTTGATTTTATAGCAGCTGAAGCTGAGTCTCAGGGAATTTAAGTAAATTTCTTGAAATTTCAGTTTATGCACCACTGGGGTCAATGACAGTGCCAGGATTAAGCCCGAATCACCGCCCCAGCTTCATACTGCCTTTCCATCTTTGAGGTCCCAGGTCTCATCATTTCATCCTCAGCTGAGTCACTGATGTCTGTATCTGAAAATATTGCAAGGTGAAATTAAACATATTTTTAAAATGTTCATATATTTTATTCATGTGTTGTGTGCATGCCAAGTCTCTTCAGTCATGTCTAGCTTTTTGAAATCCTGTGAACTGTAGCCCACCAGGCTCCTCTGTCCATGGGATTCTCCAGGCAAGAATACTGAAGTAGGTTGCCATGACCTCCTTCAAGGGATCTTCCCGACCCAGAAACTGAACCCATATCTTCTGCGGCTCCTGCATTTCAGGCAAATCTTTACTGCTGAGCCACCTGGGAAGTCCATATTTTATTCACATTATATACATATTATAATTGATCCACACATATACACTGAGGAGTCATAATTATTTAAATCATGTCTTGAGATGACCATTTATTGCATGTAAAAATGTTGCAGGTTACCCAAAATAGATGTCACTTTAACACAAACTTCCTGACTTTCTAAATCTTGCTTCCATAATGCTCGAGGCGAAAAATTTCATCTAAATATTATTGAATTCCAGCACGACATTAGCATGCAGAGATATTTACAATAACAGAGCCATTACAACTCAATCAAAAGCTGATTTCAGCCAGAATTATGCAGAATTAAATCTTGCAGGATTCAAATTATTAAAAATCAGAGACTCAATAAAGTGTGGTCTGGAAGTCCCATTTATCAAGGGAGTCGAAGTGCCTCAACAGTTATAGTGACTTCTTCATATATATTCTGCAAAAATTTGCATGCATTTTAAAAGATCAGAGTTTAATTCCTATGGAATTCAAGTAACTATGCTATATTTATAAGGCAATGGAAGCCAGCTCCGAAACTGTTCTCTCTATTTCCTTTCCACATCTCACATTTTAAATGCATTGGTTTTTTATTTCTGGTTCCCACTGGATAGAAAAATCTGCAGTGAGACCACAAGCATAGAGAGAATAGTTTACTCCAATAAAGGCCAAATCAGGGTGGCAATAGAGGTAGTTAGAAGAAACCCAAAACCGTTTATAAAGCTTGTTTTATAACTAATGTGCTAGAAATGCCCCTCACTTGCTGCGCTTGATCATATATATAAACATGATCAAGCTTGTGTGTGTGTGTGTGTGTGTGTGTGTATGGCTCTGTACCAGGATCCATTCCAGAACATTTCATATAAATTAAAAAGGAGTTCATTCCTAAGAAGAGAAAGAGGTAGAGAGACACAAGAGAGAGAAGAAAACAAAAGAGATAGGAAAAGGGAAAGAAAAAAGAGAAAAGAAACCACCAGGTGGAAACACAGGACTCTTACATCTGTGTGGACCTTGATATCCAAGAATTCAATTCTCCTGACAAACAGCATTTAGTCAACATCCATTCTGTGCCAAAGACAGAGATGAATGAGGCATAGATCCTTCACTCCAATACCTAGCTGGGGTCACTGAGATATGAATAGATATTGACAACTGAGGATTAACAGTGACCATAAAAGATATGGACAAATATTCATATCCATCAGGAATACAATCAGTTGCAATTTATAAAAACATGAACACAGTCTGTCCATAAACCATTCAGGACTAAGATAGTGACTCTGTACGGCCATGAAGAATCTAGCTGTCTCCCTTCCATCTACCAGGCCATTCTTAATGTGTGGATTTCAATTCTCCTGCATACTGTCTCTTGGTAGGAAGGAGGCTGCCTGACCTCCAAATACTCCATCTGCGTTCCAGACAGGAAAAAAAAAAGAATGGTGAAGGTCAAAAGATGGACACTCTGCCAGGGACTCTGACTGCACTGGCAAGAGCTATATCACATGGTCACTGTTAGCTTCAAGAGGGTCTGGTGAAGTCAGTTTTTAATAAACAGGCACCAAAAATGGGTTTGGGGTCCCCACGTGAAGGAGACAGAGTTTGCGTGTGGCATTAGCGTGTCTTTCAAGTGCTCTGACACCTGTCCTCCTGTGTACCCTAACTTTCCCGTCTAGAATGACTCAGCTGAGGAAAAAAGTAAACTTTCATCTCTCCTAGGAAGAAGAAAGGAAGTTCTCCATACAGGCATGGAAGAGTCTCAGCAACTGACAATTAAGAAACACTGGAACCTCCTTCATGTGACAAAATAAAAGTCAATACTGAGCTCTGGCTGACTTCTCTAAACTTCAGAGAACAAACCATGGTTATATTTCAAAACAATTTCAAGCTATTTTGTATGAACGGATGACTCATCTGACACCAGAGGGAAAAAGAAGGCCAAGTTTATTTCGCAAAATAAAGCATGCAATCCACATTAAGAGTGGGGATCTTATGGTTGTTTCAAAGACAGGGTGATTAAATATTACTTACCACTTCTTAATGTTACCTAACACATGTAAACCCGCACCGTGGCTCTTTCAAACCCTGGGCTTCTGGGCTGCCCACATTACACACATTGTGATCTGAACTCTCTGAGATGCAGACTAGGTGCTCAGAAGGAACATACTGAACAAAGGAAAGAAAAAAAAAAAGGTGATTGACAGTTCAGGAATCATCCAATGGGAAGACAGCATATCAGGTATCTTTGCAACGGAAGGATTGGGACCAGCAACCCAAGATGTGTTTGTCAGAATCCTTGCTCTGCAAGGTAATAAAACAAGCTCCTTAAGAGACACGATTGGGGGAAGCTAAATGCTGCAGGACTTCCACTGCTGTCATTAGACTAACACGCACTGTGCTGTGCTAAACTGCTTCAGTAGTGACCAATTTTTTGCAACCCTATGGACTGTAGCCCGCCCAACTCTTCTGTCCATGGGATTCTCCAGGCAAGAATAACTGGACGGGGTTGCCATTTCCTCCTCCAGGGGCTCTTCCCAGCCCAGGGATCCAACCCACATCTCCTGTGTCTTCTCATTGGCAGGCGGGGGTTCTTTACCACTAGCTCCACCTGGGATGTGCTAGACCCCCACCCACCCCGCCAAAGAGGGATTCTGTGGGGAATTTTCTAATCTCACCAAACCTGGAAGCTTGTTGCTTGAGAAGCAGATCACAGCACCAGAGCCCAAGAGCTCTTGACTTAAGAGCATCCGCATCAACCAGTGCCCATCTCAGACCTCTCAGCACTGCCAGAGGGTTTCCTCTCTTGAAGGCTTAGAATTGCAGCATCCAGAACCCCATTAACCAGCATTTCAATAAAGTTCAACTGCAATTTCTGTAAAAGCTACCCAGAAAAAGTCATTTCCAAAGGCCACTTGGCATCAGCCTGACAGACTTTTTTCTCTCTTTTTTTTATTTTTAAAACAAAGGAAGTCTTCTGGTTTGTAAGAGGAGCACCAATGAGCTCCTCTGTAAGACGTGAGACCCCATAGACAGCAGCCCACCAGGCTCCCCCGTCCCTGGGATTCTCCAGGCAAGAACACTGGAGTGGGTTGCCATTTCCTTCTCCAATGCATGAAAGTGAAAAGTGAAAGTGAAGTTGCTCAGTCGTGTCTGACTCTTCACAACCCCATGGACTGTAGCCTACCAGGCTCCTCCATCCATGGATTTTCCAGGCAAGAGTACTGGAGTGGGGTGCCATTGCCTTCTCCAAAGATGTGAGAGGAACCTCTGAAAGAATCCTCTAAACCAGCCCCTAAACACACACATAAAGGCTTTAGTTATTTGAAAATGCATTAAGATCTTGAGCATAGGTGTGCTTGCATTTCTGAGGTACGATTTTTACCTCTACGTAGCAAATTTGGTTAAGGTATAGCTATTTTTGGTTTTTTTTTTTAGAAGGTTTGCATTTTCTGTTTTCAAAAACAGCAGCTCAGTGAGAGCCAAGAGCTGTTAATTTTGCAGTGACTTGCCTTCTGCAGGTGTGACATTCCAAAGTTGATGGCTCTTAAATACAGCCCTTCAGGTGACTTCTGTCACATCTAAGGCAGATTAAATTATGAGCTGCATAGTTCCAGTATATTTTGTTGTATTATAATTCCTTGAAAACTGGTAATTCATGCATGGCATATATGAGAACTCTCTATTAACCAGAGTATTTGATTAATGAGCCCGGCTTGTGCTTCCATCATGCTGAGTAAACGCCTTTACTCCACGTGGATGGATGCAATACCCCAAATCATTCGGTTTTCTATTTTAAAGGATTGTAACAGCATCATACCAGAAAAACTAGTCAAGGAGCAGGAGTCAGAAAACACGGGTGTGAGCCCCATGTGTCTGCATTTCTATTCAGTCGGGTCTGACTCTTTGCAACCCCATGGTCTGTAGCCTGCCTGGCTCCTCTGTCTATGGAATTCTCCAGGCAAGAATACTGGGAGTAGGGTGGGTAGCCATTCCCTTCCCCAGGGGATCTTCCCAACCCAAGGATCAAACCTGGGTCTCCTTCATTACAGGCAGATTCTTTACCATCCGAGTCACCAGTGAACTTAGTGTATTTCTATGATAATGCCTAGTGTTTAGTAGGTGTTCCATAAATTATTATTGGATCAATGAGTGGACAGATTGATAAATAAATGAGTGAAAAATGAAAGAAGGCTTCCTGACTCCCCCTCCGTCTGGGTTGCATGCCTCTTTTCTCTGCTTCCTTAGCATCGTATGTAGACCTGTGATACAGCTTGTGACATCTTATGGTAAATATCTTTACTTGCGTCTTCTACATTCACTGGAGCTCCTTGAGGGCAGAAGTTCTGTCTTATTTCTCTTTCTAGCTCCAGGATTCAGGAGTCCCTGGCACTTCAGTAAGAACCCAGCAAACAGTATTCTATCATCACATGAACATGCATTGCTTTGCTTAATACAGAAAGGAAACAAATTAAGGTGTATGTAACTGTAACAAGAAAGAAGCCCCTATGTTGGGGGCCTGGAGTGGAGGGAATGGGCAGGGGCAGGTATCAGAGCCACGGCTCCAGGAAAGGACAGGCAAGTCCAAGTGGAGGAAAGAAGGGGCAGAGAAAACCAAGAGAAAAGGAAGAACATACTTCAGAGGTCTTCTCAGAGAAGAACCGGACACATGAGAGTTTGGAGGTGGGGATGGGAAGTGCTCTTCCATTTTCCTGGCTCATGGATATTAATTGAAAATGTTTGATTACCCCAGAAAATGGGGCTTCCCATGTGGCAGTAGTGGTAAAGAACCTGCCTGCCAACGCAGAAGACATAAGAAACGCAGGTTCAGTTGCTGGGTTGGGTAGATCCCCTGGATCTACTACTGGCGACCCACTCGGTAGTCTTGCCTGGAGAATCTCAAGGACAGAGGAGCCTGGCGGGTTACAGTGCATAGGATAGCAAAAATTCCGACATGACTGAAGCAATTTAACATGCACGCGCGCGCACACACACACACACACACAATCTCCAGAGAATAACTCCTTCACCCTGTGAATGAAAAGCATTGCCTGCCGTATCAGCAAGCAAAGGACGTTGCAGCCATCAAATCATTGCATTAAGGCCACCCCAACAGTGAGCCCTGAGGAAACTCAGGCTGGAAACTGGATGCCCACCAGCAGCAGTCAGTCGCTGCATCCATCCCCCTGTGAATACACCCTGAAGAAGCTCAGGATGAGAAAGTACAAGACACTGGCTCTAGATAGCTGAGGTGCAGGTCCGAGGAATAACACCAGTCAGCCCGGACTCTTGAAACTTCCTATGCTTAGAAAAGCACTAAATTCCCTAACTTGAGATGTCTGGTTTTCTTTAATTACCAGCAAACTTATCAGGTCCCAACTACCTGGTCTTTGCTGCACAAACACCCGTATGTCCTGGCTCCAGCCTGCTTCTTCAGAGGAGTCCCTCAGAGCTACTTGAGAGGCTGTGTCCTGGGCTGAAGTCCTCAGTTTTGTCAGCAAAATAAAACGTAACTCTCAACTTTTAGGTGGTGTATTTTTTTTTTCAGTCAACATGCCCAGTCAAGAAAAGAAGGAAGGGAAGGAAGAGGATCCAGTGATGCCGAGATTCTATGAAGAAGTCACAGCCTTTGGACCAAGGACCAGAGGGCACGTCTGTAAAACGTGAGCAAAGTTAGACTCAGCGGAAATCACTGGACCCCTACCCCCCCAACAGATACACTGCCAGGTTGTTGCCATGGTGACAACCAGGGCAGGGCAAGGGGGAACAGCCTCGATGACTCCTTTTGACATATTGACACGTTAGCTCTCCTGTCTGCTGGTGGAAGGGGCAGAAGAGTGGAATTCAGTGTGCATCTGTGCCTAGAACAACAACAGGAACACGGGAAGAGCATGTGTGTTTCATGGAAGAAAGTCTGGTCCTTCCACGCAAAGAGACAGAGGGCACATAGTGGGATCATGTGATATTGGAGCAAAAGACGTGGCTGGAAAGATCAAACAGAAAACAAAGCACCTGTGTGCTACAGACTTCATGTGTGACCTTGGGCAAGTCACTCTGAGCCTCAGTTTCAACACCTGTTAAAAGGGCAGGTGAGACCTGGAAGACTTTTTTTTTTTTTTTAAAGATATAAGTTTCTAACATTCTATGATTCAGTATATTTCAGCTTTAGTGTATTGGAAAAAAATATGCATGCTACTTGATTCATAATTCTATTCCTTGGAATCTTTCCCAACAAAATAATCCATCATAGAGACAATGATACATATATACAAAGGTGGTCTTCCCAGCATTGTTAATAATAGTGACAAGATGGAAATAACCCAGATGGCCAACAATAAGGAATGGCTGGGAAATTACAACACATACTTATGATAGAGTACTAGGCTGACCTTAAGATTTATGTTTTAAAGAAGAAGTATAACGTGCAGCACCGGGTATTAATATAGTCTGATACCGGGGGTACGGATTTTGTAGTCAGGTGCTTGCATTTGAGTCCTGACTCTGTCCTTTATTCCCTGCTGTGAACTCGAGCAAACGACTTACCCTCTCTGTGCCTCAATGTCCTCATCAAAAAACGGGGGCAATAATAGAATTCACCTCATAGAATTCTTGTGAGAATTATGTGAAATAATTTTCATAAAGCACACAGAATTGGGTCTGTCAGAGAGTAAATTATGGATGCTGGCTACTATTATCTATAATATGATTGAAACAACAACTACTTTCGAAGGAATATCTCCTACGTGATCCATGCTACATATACTGAAAGAGAAAAAGTAACATGTTAACAATGATGAACTTTAGATGGTGGGATATTACAATTTTATTCAGTTTCTTGGTATCATGTATTTTTCAAAAATTTCTGCAATAAGCCTTTAACAATTATATATATTTTTTGAAAGTTGCTCGGTCGTGTCTGACTCTTTGCAACCCCATGGACTATACAGTTCATGGAATTCTCCAGTCCAGAATACTGGAGTGAGTAGCCTTTCCCTTCTCCAGGGGATCTTCCCAACCCAGGGATCGAACCCAGGTCTCCCACATTGCAGGTGGATTCTTTACCAGCTGAGCCACAAGGGAAGCCAACAATTATAATCAGGAAACAAACAACAAACAAATCAGGATGAGGTTTTTTTTTTAGTAATTCTGTGCATAATCATTCACTGCATAAGGATCTGAGAGACTATATGCTTGGACTTAAACAAGCCTGGAAAAGGATGCTACTGTGCCAATTATGACATGTCTGATCTTTGATCAAATCATATGCTTCTCTAAGCCTAGATATCAGGGCAAGAGGCTGGGAACTGCATGGAATATACATGGGCATATAACAGGTGCTCAGTAAAAGTTCTTTCACCAAAGAGAAATTACTTGGTTCTCAACATTCCTAGGTGCCGTGCATGATAAAATTAATTTTAAGAGAGAGTTTATGTCCTTGAAGATCTTAAAGTTCCATTGAGGGCCCAAGAATAAGAAACAAGCTGTGAGAAAAAGGGAAAAGTGATAGACTATATTCTGGAATATTCTGGAACAGTGAGAACTCACTGATGGAGGATACAGTGGGGTCTGGAGTCACCTGGGAAGAAAAAAGAGCTTTGAAGAATCTATAGAAAATACATATGTAGTAAATACAGATCAGAATCATAGTCGGCTACTAAAAGCATGCTAATAGTATATTCTTTCATGCAAGATAAGTCCAGCTGTAGGCAAACCACTGAATTATCAGGGATGCAAGCTTCTGTGTTTCTTTACTACCATCATCAACATAATGTTACCTCATGGCCCACAATAGCTGCTGGAGCTCCAGCCACCACAGCAGAGTTGCAGGGCAGTCAAGAAGAAAAGCTCATCCCCTCGAAGTTGAGTCAGCATGCTCTAAATACTTTTTCTTTGAGTCTCCTTATATGTGGCTGGTATGTTGTAAGAAAGGTAAGAAAATGTTGCTTTGTACTCTGGGAGTGCCTAGCTAAAATCTGAGCTTTCATTGTTCAGAAAGGAGAGGGGATGAGTGGCCTCCTGGTAAAATGCCAGTTTGGAGCCCAAGGTGGACAAAAGGCTGATGCAGAAAAGAGCAAACATGTATGTATGGTGTCATGTATGTATCCTTAAGCATGTGGAAGAAATTACAGGGGATACTATGGGCTTCCCTGGTGGCTCAGTGGTTAAGAATCCAATGTAAGAGATACAGGTTTGATCCCTGGGTCGGTAAGATCTCCTGGAGAAGGAAATAGCGACCTACTCCAGTATTCTTGCCTTGGAAATCCCATAGACAGAGGAGGCTGGCAGGTTATAATTCATGGGGTCACAAAGAGTCAGAAGTGATGATACTTTCGCTTTTTCTTCTGTATACAGTAGGCTTTCTACATATTTTCTCAAACTCCACACAGTCTTTCCAGGGAGGGTTACCTCTCCAATTTTGAAGATGAGAAAGGAAAACTGAGGTGCTGGCAAGGTCAACTGTAACACTGAGTCTGCTGGCTACTGTCTGCCGGCCTCATGTGCTAAGAGGACTTGTCCCCAAGGGCTTCTCCCCCTGCCTCCCTGCTCCAAAGTTAGGGCTGTGTCTACATTAGGCTACGATCCTCCTCCTTCTCTGCTGATGGTCTATTCATTTCTGGCAATCTTGTCACACAGCTAACAGGCTCAAACATGGCTGATTGGATGACAGCTTTGTAAAGAGAGGGAAATAATAATATTCTGGATTTGTATGTGAGGAAGACCTATTTAACAGAGGGTCACAGGTATTAGTCATACATTCCAATTCAGACACCCTCATTCAGCTTTTCCTATTGGGAACATTTGCAAGGTCCTAACTATACCAGCAGACACTTGAGATTACTTAAACAGACATAACATTGAAAGAGGCAAAAAAAAAAAAAAAAATGAATTGAGGCCAGGAGTCTCACAGGCATCCTCGGTCTTTCGTGGAGGCAAATGGACTTATGATTGAGTTATCACAGCAAACACAAGCCACCTCGCTGGTACTTCCTAACGCTGGAAGTTTCCATTGCACTTTCCCAAGGATGAAATTGTTCATTTCCCTCCACACGGCATGTGTGTTTTTAAGGAAACAAGCACTTGGAAGATAATTTTGTGGAAAAAAATATAAAATAGATATAATACCCAGTTACCTTTTCTTAAAGAAAGATGAACGATCCAAGGGAGGGAGAAACGGCACTTGCTGTGAAAATTTGAATTTCAAGAAGTATATTACATTCTCCAGAGTTCTCAATGAAAAGAAAATTATTTCTTTCTTGGGGAACACACTCTTATGGCATTTTAACTTTTATGACATTTCTGATTTGGGATGATGAGCCTTCTCTACAGAAATGATTCAAACTTCCATTTTTGTGGTGTGTGTATCCTTATAAATTACTCTGCCAGCTAAGGAGGAGGAAAATGCTCCCTAAAGTGGAGATGGGTTTTTTTTTCTGCCGAGAAAAGTTTCTTTCCCCATCTGTGGATGGTAGTTGCTGATAGAGACATATATCAGGGAAATAAATTGCACTTAATCACTAATCACCTGAATATAAGCTAAAAGTGGTATCAATCTTTTCTACGGATGAAAATAATTTCCCTTCATAAATAATGAACAAAGACACATTTTTACCAGGTGCAATTAAATATAATTGTAAGGATATATTGAGATATGATTCAGATCTCGCCCTGTCGTGACAAGCCCCAAGACACCCGAATGCCCAAATATATCTTTTAAACATGGGGAGGCAATTCTGAGCCATTGTCTTTCTTGAGCGTGAAACAATGCTATCCAAGGGAAACTTGAAGCAATGATGTTTACTTAGAATTAGAATCGATTTTCATTTTACATAACACCTTTCATTTTCCAGGCTCCCGAAGCACTTTGCAAAGCAATAAGCTAGACAGTAATATTGCCATAGACAAGTGTAACCGTCATTATGCCTTCTGTAATAGCTCGCAGGCTTGGAAATTAGAAATCAAGGGAGAGAGATGGAGAGACGGATAAAGAGGGAGTGAAGGAGGAGAGCGGAGCTGTGGGGAGAAGGCAAGGGACTGAGCTGGGAGGGCTGGAGGAACCAGCGGAGGCAGAGAATGACAGAGGGCAAGTTTCTGGCTGGTGCTTTGTCATTTGGAAACGTTCCCAAGGATGCTTTATTTCCACTTCTGAGGGACAGGCAGTGACATCCTCAGCCTCACACCTCTAAGGACAGAGGAGGTTTTGCATCAGACAGCCTAAGATTCACGCCCCAAGTCCTCTGATGGGCTGCGTGGCCCTGAGAGACTCACTGAACCTCTCTGAGCCTCGTCTTTCTCATCTGTAAAATGGGTCCATGAAACTTACATCACAGAGCAGGAGAAACAAGACAATATTCATAAAGGGCTAAAGGCAAAGAGGCACTCCAAGTTGGCTACGTGTTCCCTCCTCCTAGTTCTCCTCCAAATTATGAATACAAGGTAAGCAGACCCTACTGTATTTCCAGGAGGCAGAGGAATTTAATAATCCTTGCATAATGTTTCACGGCCTGCAAAGCCCATGATCTCATCTAGTGAAATGAAGCCAACCTAGCTTTAACAGCAATCATATAACAAAGCACTCCTGACCTCCTTCCCTTGAGCATTTAGTGTTGTTATCCCCATTTCACAGAAAAAGAGACTGAGGGTCAGAGAAGTTGAGGTCCCCTAGGAGCAGTAGAGCCAGGAAACATCTCAGGGCTTTCTGCCCAGCTTTCTCTCCACCCAGCCAGGTGCCTTCTCCTGGAGGATTCACCCCTTCTTTGTGATTCCCCTCCCCAAAATGGATAAACATTGCAGATATCAAACAATCCCTTAGAAAACTGATTTTTCTCATTCTTTAACTGCCACCAAAACATACATCATAGAGGCAAAACAACAACAAAAAAATTGTTTTGATTTTGCAATTCAGTTTCAGAGTAAAGGGGTACAAACTCTTCTTTATCGTGGGTACCCGGCAAGAAAGGGAGTGTGTAATAAAGGCTGATGATGAATTCTGCATTGATTCTGCCAGGTACTCACACAAACACATTTACTGAGGGCAGACAAAGTGTCTGGCCCTGTGATGGCCCTTCCTCTGCCTGAGGAAGCAGAGAATGAAATTGAGGCAGATGCTGACAATTATTAAGTCAGTGGTCTGATGGGGTAGAAGGAAGATAGGGTTCTGCAGCTGTCTGGAGAATGGGTTCCAACCATCTTGGAAATGATGGGAATTAGAAAAGGTTCCCCAGACCAGACCAAGAAAACCAGGAGGAGGCCATTGGAGCATTTCAGAACAAATACATCAAGGACATACCAAGGGACGTAGCAGAAAAGGAAGAACGAAAGAGATGTTTAGGAGAGAAAAGAGACAACCTGATGGACTGCATGCGTGTGGGACTACAGGGGAGAAAGAAAAGAGTCTGTCTGTTCTGTTCAAAGGGCCTGGCTCTCAGAATCAATCAAAAAAAAAATCAAAAAAAAAAAAAAATTAAATAAGGGTGTTGAGTCAAATCCCGGTTTCAGCACAAGGTTCCATTTTCATCACCCAGTTGACCTCTGGCTTGCTTCAGCTAAGGCACTCTTCCTGGCTGGGATGGAGAAGAAATTGCATTGAAGGCTATGTTCCTTATTTTCATCAAATACCATTTTTTATTTTTTTTTCCTAATTGTCACCGCGCCGGCAGCCTCACAGGGGCTGGTCTGACTTGTGTAGACCCGTGACAGAGGAAGCAGTCCCAGCAGCTGCTTTGTGCCAGCCGCCTGTGTACGGTACCTCTCACGCCTTGTCATTCACATCTTCCCTAATTACAGAACATCTGCTGGCTGTGGCCATTAACACTCCAACACCAGCTTGTCTAGTTTAATACCAATGACTCCTGACCTCCCCCAAGGAAGGCGCTTTCTGTCAAAATGTTCCCCCAAAGAAGCCAATTCTCCACGCAAAATTTGCACTTTTTTTTTTTTTTTAATGCTACCTTCCTAAAGACTTCTGTAAAGAAAATGGGCTTGATTAGAAGCCATTTGGAGAAGGCGGGGTGCGGGTGTGGGGTGAGGGAAGAGATGTAGCCGGGAGAAAAAAAAGAAAAAACTTTTCCCTGCATTATTCTGTTTTGTTTTGAGTCTTTAAAAATGAAACACGAAAGTCATTTTCGGGGCCAGGGATGTCAGTGTGAGTGTCCCTGGCCCTGTCCCCCTCGCCCCTTCCCGCGGTCCTGCAGCTAGGGGGCAGTGTTGCCACCCACTCCAGCTCCCTTTTCCATAAGCATATCTGCCTCCTTAAATAGAGACCCTCGTGGAAGATTCCAACTGCCTTTATTATTATTTTAATTATAGGTTCCCGTGGTGGTGCTCGGTTCCCTGGCACACCGAGCAACCTAAAAGTCAGGACGAGAGGGTCCTCTTCCTCCAGGGCTGACCTGGAAGCCGTATAGTTCTGGGTGAACTGCAGACGGTATTTAAAATATTTCACAGCTTCCCTCGCTTTCCCAGTGACAACAGGCTCAAAAAGTAGAACAGAAATGCGGGGAGAAAAGAGAGAAACAATATTTCGTTCAAAGCATAATGGATCATGCGGCAAACAGTTCCCAGCCGAGGACTGACTCTCAGCAGATCGCGTTGCGTGACTTTTTTCTGATGTTAAGACTCCCATCAGAGGGCATGCAATGGGCCAACGTGGTAACGGGAACTATATCGAAGGGAAAGAGATACAGAATTATCCTAATAAAAACAGGGAACAGGGAAGGAGTTAATTTTAAAATCATCCCCAACGTGGCTTGTGAATCAAGGTATTTTTTAAATTGTTTTGCAGAGTAGATTCTTCATTCTGCTTCCTGTTTTGAAGTGTGGAGAATCCTTTCTTCCAGGAAAGAAAGAGTCTGGGGTGGCTTCTACACATGCCCTGCTTGGAAGAGGGGTCAGTGGGCTCCAGGTATTCTACAATGCACTTGAACTTGGCATCCAAAATGGGAAAACATTTGCTTAGGCAAAGCTCCTCTGCAGAGGCAGGCAGTTTAAAAAGGATGCAAGCTGGACCGGTCCACGGAAGCTGGACCCGTCCACGGGTGATGCAGGGCAGCTAAGAGCCGATCTGAATTTTATTTTTCTCTAAAAGAGTCAAAAGTGATCACTGACCCAAGCACAAATAAATCGCAACGAGAGCAACGTAATTAGGAGCAAAGAATCCAGAGGGTTGCTGTTTTGGCCCCTCGACATCTAAACGCATTCACGATAGTTTGCTGCAAGGAATTCGCTCTGGCACCGCCCTGGTGCCGATGAATGCTTCTGGCTTCTCTGGGAGCTGAAACGGCCTAGGAGGAATAAAAGAAGGAGAAAGGTGAAAGGATAAATGGGCTAAAAAATACTGCTGAAAAGTACCTGTAAATACATTTCTAAAATGTGCATTTCCAGTGTACAACATCATCTTAATTGTCGACCTCTCCGCAGCACCTATCTGAGAAAACATTTTAACAAGGGGGGGAGAAATGATCTTGTAATCTCAACAATAAAAGCATTTCCATCCTTTGTAGATGCTGACTTACAAAAAAAGTGCTTTCCAACAACAAAAGATGGAGCAGTAATTACATAAATCTCTTCATTCTTGATGAAGACACAGCAGAGTAGAAGCGAATCAATAGTGTGGCGGCGGTAATTCTTGTTTTTATTATGAGCCGAACGCAAACTTGTTAAAATTGAATTCTGCTCCTCGTGTATAAAAAAATTAGGATTTGCACAAATCCGAGGGAAAAGAACACATGTTCTGTAAATGTTTAATTTTTTTTTTCCGTGCCACTTAGGAGATTTATGATGGAATCGAATCAGATTCAGAAATGAATGTGACACCAATAACATCACATCGTCTCTGCCTGTATCCCAAAAAATGAGACCTGCCACCTTTCTACATCTCATTTTAGCTGCTCACTGCTGATGTTCAGAATGCCCAGAAATTACCTCCTCAATTTTTAATCCCACTATTAAATAAACTAAATGTACCCTGAAGTCAAATATCTCCAATTTATTGCCAATAAATTGGCCGTAATGATTTTCCCCCACAACCTACATTTTTAATATTTCCCATTCAAGAATAAGTAATATGGCTGATTTTCCAAAGAAAAGGTGAAAATTATTGCACTTAAAAATAATTAATAGATGGGCCTGCATACCTTTGAATTAAATTAAAGGAAAAATATTTCTTTTTTGTAGAGATGATTGCATTCATATCCTGTTTGGTGTGAAAAGTAGATTCCAAAAAGCTTTTAACTAATTTGTTCAATTTGTTTCAAAGCCAACATGAATAGGCTTGGTGCAAATTCAGATTCATTAAAACTTAATTAATATGCATCATTATGCAAATGAGGTTGCAGTTAATGAGTTCTTAAAAGAAGCTTTCTTTAATTAGTTCAGTTTTAATGGCATCATCATTTATCTGACTTGTTTTTAAAGCCACATGACATGCAAAAAGTGACCATCCTCTACAATGTGCTGCCTAATTGCATTTCATCCTAATTGTTTAATGTTTAAAACTTTAAAAAGTTAAAATGTTTTGATATTCAGTTCTATTAAATGGCTTTCACAAACTTTTCCATTCTAGTGACAGAGACGTTCTTCCATTCCTCAGCTTTTTTTTGCCACGGCTGCTTTTAATTGTGAATGTTTTTTGTGACTTAGCCATTTTGATTACTTGTTTTGATCTGACGAATATTATGTCCACCCATATATCTATTATCCACTGACAAACCTGTCCCCACTGGTACACACGTGAATATGATCGCTCGACAAGCACATTTTATTGTTATGTGCATACATCAGTGTGGATTATTATACTTACCTACTTGAAAAATTAAAACAAGCCTTTCTGGAAGCCATCTGCTAACTTCAGGAAGCTTGCTAACATGTTTTAACACAAGATTTTAAAATATAGTAATTCACAAGAATTACAGCCAGGGCTATCACCAGCTTCTACATCAGCGATGCCTGCCTGGGAGATAAGAATGCTTAATAATTATTGGGGAATATGGAAATCAGAAAGGGAAAAAAAGGCA
Organism: Bos indicus; assembly: GCF_029378745.1. Classification (NCBI taxonomy): domain Eukaryota; kingdom Metazoa; phylum Chordata; class Mammalia; order Artiodactyla; family Bovidae; genus Bos; species Bos indicus. The sequence continues at coordinate 62,182,935 of NC_091780.1, read as the reverse complement.
GGCGTAGTGCAGGGGAAAAAAAAAATGCTAACCCAGGAAATGACTTTGGAAGCTTCAAAAATACAATGGGTTTTTAAAACATTTTCAGATTTATGAAATATTGTGCTACACAATTACAATTGTGTTTTGACACGTGGTGCCGAATGTAATTCTTTTGGGGGAGGAAAAAAAGAAGCTCGTTTTTCCACAGGGTCCTAGAGAAGGATGCAGTTTGCCTGTTACACATTTTTACACCACTGGCAGGAGTTTCGTAACTGAGACCAGCTACTTGCCTTTGGGGCTCGAAAACAAATATATGTGTTTTGCCTTGGTTTAAGCGAGTTTTATGTTTGGTTTCAGCAGGGATTGATCTGTGCATGCTCCACCCTAATTAACAACAACGACAAAATGCCGTGTAAGCTTTGCATTTGTCAAGACAGGGGGCCAACACCGCATACGTTGCGTATTTCACATAGGAAAAAGGAAACTAAATATCCCAGCCTTTTTTTGACACGTGGTCTTTTGAGTATCACTGAAAATATCCTGATTAAATAATTGGGAAAAATAAATCTCACGGAGAAGGGAGCTGAAAAACCGTTATTTGGGAACTCTTTACAACAAGGATGCCATCCTCGGTTGGGAAGATGGTCTCCTTTCTCCTAAGTCAGCCGGTTGCAACAATGTAATTGGTATCACACTGCCATATGGTGATTGAGATCATATTAATAGAATTACATGAATAACCACTGGGGGAGGTTCTGTCCGTAAATACAACATCACGTAAAAGTGTGGAGCGAAGCTATGTCGTAACGGGATGTTTCTGAACAAGAGAGGACGGACAGACTCTGTTATTCACAGACAAGGTAAGGAAGTAGCTGAGGTGGTCACCTTACTCGGAAAAAAAAACAAAACCAGAAAACAGGGCAATCGAATGTGTGAAACCTGGAACCCATCAAAAGATGTTTTTAAAAAAATTTTTTTTTAATATTTTCAAATGTAACTGTAAATCCTTAAGGGTGGAGGAACCTGCCTTATTTATATGTGTCCCAACAGCATTGAGGATGGTGTCTTGAGTATATAGGCGCTCTGCAAGTGTTTACTGAATATGTGAATGGATTCATTAAATCAGGTCAGAATTTGCTAATCAATCCTTTTCTAATGTGTTCCAACAAAAATGTGCATTTATAAAAATAATCATATGGAAAAGGTGTAAATATATTTATGGCCCCTAATCTCACATCCACAGTAATAAAGTAAAATATTTCTGTCTCTATATGAATAAAAACAAGCTTCTGTTGGCACAGTGCTTTAGAGTTTATAATTTCCTGTACTTAGCTCTTTGTAATTTTCATAACATCCCTTTGAAATTAGCAATAATATCTTTCCTTTTTTAAGAAAATGAGGATAAATATCCCATCTCAGAGAGAGAGGCTCAAGATCTCAGGAACAGAAAGGGGCAGAGAGAAGAGGTCAGTATAGGATTTAAGAACCCAACTCCAGCACCCTTTCCCCTGATTCTGAAAAAGATTTTCAGCAGACTGATTCATAGCCGGTAGGAAGGTTCAGACAACACTCCCAGCCCCCGACCAAAGAGGCCATCCCACTGCCCCCAGCCAGAAGTTTTAATAGAGAGGATAAATGATCTGAATCTTCAGTGCCAAGAAGCATTTAAGTTTAGGGCTTTCTGAGACAATATGCAAAATGATCATTCGAGTGGCCATCAATCATAATTATTTTAAAATTCAATAAACATTTAGTGAGTACTTTCTTTGTGTCAGGGCATTGTGCCAGGGGCTGAAAAAGCCTTACTTTATTTAATCCTCTCAATGCAGCTATTTAAAAGAGGCACACGTGTTCACATTTTGAGGTCACCGGTGTTTTGATGCTGCCTCGTGTCCAAGAATGAGGGTAAAAGCCAGAGTCCCACACAGGGATGCCAAGGGCATTAATTAAAAATTAATTAAGAGAGGATGGCATATCCAAACAGTGGCATTTATTAGAGCAGTATCAGTTCATCATGAAGAGAGGTATATGAATTAGCATGTTCAGAGAAGTCTTTGTAGATGAAAGGAAAAATCTGTTAGGCTGAGAATAATGATAATGCTTATGACAATAAACACAGCAAGAGCTAGCATTTGTTGAGTGCTTGCTCCATGCAGGCATAGTTTTTTGAGTCTTTTATAGGTGCTGACTCACGTAATCGTCACAACCATTAGAACGTAAAGGCACTGCTGCTGTCCCATTCTATAGGTCACAAAACTGAGTCCCAGAATGGCTGAGCCATGAAGAACAGCGGTGATGGCTTTCCTCTTGGAGGATGACTTGATCTTTTATCTTCAAAGATGAAGCATCTTTGGACTTCCCTGGTGGCCCAGTGGTTAAGAATCCACCCGCCCACGCGGGGAACACGGGTAAGATACCAGGTCTGGGAGGACTCCACACGCTATGGAGCAACTAAGCCCATGCTCCACAATTACTGAGCCCACGCTCTAGAGCCTGAGAGCTGCAGCTGTTGCAGCCGGCGTGCCCTAGAGCCCATGTTCCACAACGAGAGAAGCCACTGCAATGAGAAGCCGTGAACCTCAACTAGAGAGCAGCCCTCCACACACCGCAACTAGGGAAAGCTCGTGGGCAGCAGTGAAGACTCAGTGCAGTCAACAATAGACAAATACACACTTTAAAAAAAAGATGAAAAAAAAATTTTCACTATTTATATAATTAGGTGAAATTTGCTTTCTTGTTTGCAAAAACATTCATCTGAAAAGTGGTGTTTTTTTTTTTTTTTTCTCTTTTCCAAACACAGAAGGCCCAGATCCTGACAACATGAACCACACCTTCAGATGGACGATAAGATGGCCATCGTTGTCTGCTCCAAGGCTGGGTATAATACTGAATTGCTCACATCCACAGGGGGTTCGTCACCAATTTCAAGACTTAATACCAATGGAGAACTTCTCAGAGAATCCAAAGGGGGGCATCCAGAGAAAACCAAACTGGAACTTTGGAATTGATGGAGTCAAAACATGCTTGATCTCAGTGATCACAGGGAAGGGGAGTAAAATCCAAAGAGGCAAAAAGATTCCATCAAGTCAGTGCTTATTACTCTCCGTTTTGGGGCTTCTCTGTCTGCCCCCCATCCCACCCTGCATCATCTCGAGCCCCTGAAACAGAGGCATCCTAGCCTCTGTTCTCTTAATTCTCTGACCTTAACTAGCTCTGGTGGTCAGGGCCTGCAGATTCCAAATCCTCAGCACCACTTTCAGCTTGCAGACCCCTCTACTATCCTTGCTCCAATTTGAAGGTATTCTCAAGGATGTCATCAGAGAACTTTTAACTCTGAGTCTGTCACTACCTCTCCCCCAAATATTCAACGGCTCCTCAATGCTTTTCCAGTAAAAAATTATCTTCTTTGCCTGACATCATAAAAATATTATACTGTGGTTCACAACGGACAATTTACAAAATATAGAAGAAAAAGAAAAAAAAATCCACAGTCTGAACATCCAGCTAGAATCCTTCAAATATAATAGGCTGGTTTATATATCTGTATGTATGTGCATGCTAAGTCACTTCAATCATGTCCAACTTTTCGTGACCCTGTGGACTGCAGACTAGCCAGGCTCCTCTGTCCATGGGATTCTCCAGGCAAGAACACTGGAGTGGGTTGCCATACCCTCCTCCAGGGGATCTTCCCGAGCAGGGATCAAACCCGAGTCTCATGTTCCTCTTGAATTGGCAGGTGGATTCTTCACCACTAGCGCCACCTGGAAAGCCTGTATGTGTACATAACATATAAATATCAACATATACAACAAATGAGATCACTGTGTAAAGGCAATTCTGTATTCTAGTTTTTTCCATCTAGCAACATTGTATGAGCATTTTGTCATATTCTTAAATATTCTTAACAACCCTTTTCAAGGATTTTGAAGGATTTTTTATTGAAGAAGCTATTTTAGAGCAGTATCTGGGATTTAGCAGGAGGTACATGATAAATGTTAGAATGTCAGCTCTCATCATTAATACTAGCTAGTATTCTCTGAAAATGGGATGTTTAATAATTGTATAACATTTGATTATATAGATACTCAGCAATTAATTTGAAATCTTTTGTTAAACAGCTTGTTCCTAACTTGATGTTAACATGAACAGTCTTGCAATGCATCTCCACATGTCTGTGTGCATGCGCATATGCACGTCTGTATTATGTGTGGGTGTGTATGCTTCCATGGGCATGTATGTATGCGTGTAGGTATGCATGTCCTGTGTTGCGCTTAGTCACTCAGTCATGTCCGACTCCTTGCAACCCCATGGACTGTAGCCCACCAAGCTCCTCTGTCCTTATTATCCTTATTGTCCTTATTATCATCCTCCTTTTTCTTGATTTTTCCAAGCTCTTCATATAGCAAGCATATTGATATTTTGCCACAATCCTCGAAAAAGTCATGTTTTCCATGATTGAGTGATTTACAAGAATGGAATGTGTCACAAAGAGGCATCTCATCCTTGCATGTGGTGGGGGCAGGGGTGGGGCGGTAGGCACCCAATTCCTACATTGCTCCAATCCTAGTAGAAAAGCCAAGGTTGGCACCCTGTCTCACCTTCCTAGTAACCAGACTTTTGATCACGCTGTTTTCTCTCTCTGTCCTCAGCCCCCGTCTCCTCCCAATTCATCTGTGTGATCTCACCATCCTTCACGATCTGACTCTGACATCACATTGCCCAGGATGCACCTCCTACACTTTGACTCTGAAAGTCATTCTCACCTCAATCCTAGAGACTTTCCTGAATTCCTCTCCTAAGAAACCACCTGCTTCAATGATCCTCAGCAAGGCCAGTGGTTCTGCTTCCTCACAGAGTGAGTCCTTTCAGGTCAAGGACCCTGGTTTGTTCATTGTTAATCTCATATGTCTTGCTACTATTTTATTTTAATATTAGTAATTAGCATTGACTGAGCACCGAGGATGAGCCAGGTACTCTTCAAAACCTTCATCTGCATGATAACTGGCTATTTCTGAATGCTTCTAGGATGGCAGACAAACCTGACTGCTAATCAAAGTTAGGGCCTTATTCTGTTCTGACTTGCAATGGTGTTAGGTCTCATCTAAGCCCGTTCTTGGGTGAGTCCCAAAGGGCTCCATGATTGTCAGGTATTATCATCATCACCAGCATCAACATCATCATTTACTGGGCACTCAGCACAAGGCAGGCAAGCCCTGACTCATTCAATCCTGGAACCAAATATAGAAAGCGGAGAGTGTTGTTAACCCCGTAGCACAGATGAGAAATGGGGCATTAGAGTTCTAATAATGCTGAGTCAGGAAGTGGTGACACTAGGATGCAGACCCAGGCCTTCTGCTTCCAGGGTCCTCGCCTGTGCCATCATGGCAACTCTTCTCATCTTGAGCAGGAAGGGAAGCTGCCAACTGCTCAGAGTAAAGGTAGCAGCGATGAGACAGGAGGGAGGGGGCAGAGCACAACCATTCAAAGAATGACACAGCCATGGAAGACACAACAAAAACTGGTTAGAACCAACTAGACTCAAGGTGGCAGAAGATTTGACTTCCAGTAGACCTTGAGCCATGGAGAAGGCAATGGCACCCCACTCCAGTACTCTTGCCTGGAAAATCCCATGGATGGAGGAGCCTGGTAGGCTACAGTCCATGGGGTCGCTGAATCAGACACGACTGAATGACTTCACTTTCACTTTTCACTTTCATGCATTGGAGAAGGAAATGGCAACCCACTCCAGTGTTCTTGCCTGGAGAATCCCAGTGACAGAGGAGCCTGGTGGGCTGCCGTCTATGGGGTAGCACAGAGTTGGACACGACTGAAGTGACTTAGCAGCAGCAGCCGCAGACCTTGAGCCAATTATACACTCATTGTATTGATAATACATTAGCTAAACGACACACCCACAGGTGCCATGACAGTTCCAAAACTGAGCATAAAAAGTCAAAAAAGGTCAAAAGGTCATAAGAGGTCGAAAGGTCAAAAAGTGAGCAATAGCCCAGTTCCTGGAAATCCTCCCTCCCTCTCCAAAATAGCTGGAATAATTCTCCTATTCACTAGCCTACGAAATTACCCAGCCCAGGAAAACTAACTACAGCAGATTTCAGGCCCACTCTTGCCTTTTAAGACAAACTTCATTCTACCTATGGAATGTGCATCTCTCTTAATACTTTACTGTGGCTCACTTTTGAATTCTTCCCTGCATGAAGCCAGGAAGCCACATTTGGCGGCACGTCCCAGGAACACACCCAAGACCTGGGACGTGACCATTCTCACATGCCCCACTTTTCTGCAACATCAGTACAGTAAATCATAGTTCCTCTTGTCTGTTTCTCTGCCGTGGCCTCACCTAGACCCTAATGTGGTCATGCTGAGAGTCCTCCGAGGAGGAACCTCTATGCAGAGGTCCGTGGAAGAGATCACAAAGTTGCTTCTCAAAAGGCAGAGCTTAGGACTTCCCTGGTGGTAGAGGGGATAGGAGTCCACCTGCCAGTGCAGGGGACACAGATTTGATCCCTGGTCCAGGCGGATCCCACATGCCATGGACCAGCTCAGCTCCTGCACTGCAACTGCTGAGCCCCGGAGCCACAGCTATTGGAGCCCGGGCACCTACAGCCTGTGCTCCACGACAGGAGAAGCCGCTGCAGTGAGAAGCGTGGGCATCACAGCAAGGTTCACCGCAACTAGAGAGCCCTCAGGCAGCAGCCAGGACTCAGTGCAATCAAAAATAAATACTAAGTAAGTACGTTGTTAAAAAATAAAAACACACACTTCAGATAAGACTTCAGGGACGTGTGTTCCCAGAGCACAGTCCATTGCGCTAAGAACACATGGTCTTCATTTAAACAATTAGCTAATAGGGCTGAAGCTGAAGCTCCAATACTTGGGCCACCTGATGTGAAGAGCCAACTCATTGGAAAAGATCCTGATGCTGGGAAAGATTGAGGGGAGGAGGAGAAGGGGAAGACCGAGGACAAGATGGTTGGATGGCATCACCGACTCAATGGACATGACTTTGAGCAAGCTCTGGGAGATAGCGACAGACAGGAAAGCTTGGCATGTTGCAGTTCGTAGGGGTGCTAAGCAGACATGACTTAGCGACTGAACAGCAACAACAATAGTTATTGAGCTTCCTGGATCCTAGACACAAAGCATTTTGAATAGATGAGGCTCTCGGGGATCAGAGAAATCAAGAGACTCACCCAGAGTTAGAAAGCCAAAGCTCGGACTGGGACCCTCAACTAGCTGACTCCAGTTGAGGCTTTTCAGGGACCATTTCTTGGGCAAAACAATAGCATCCCAGACTCTGGACAAGGCAATGGGAGGACCCTGCTCTTCAAGGACTCAGAGCTTGAAGGAGGAAAATGTATCATCAAGGGACAATTATAATTCACCCAGACAGAAGCAATGGCAGAGTCCAGCAGGCCTTTATGTAGCTACTGAAACACAGAGCCTGGGTCCTAAGGAGTAGACTGGGTGAGTGGATCAGGAGAATCAACCGAGGACATGCTTCTTTCTACAGACCACTGTCATGATCCACTAAGTCACTTCAGTCGTGTCCGACTCTGTGCGACCCCATAGACAGCAGCCCACCAGGCTCCCCGGTCCCTGGGATTCTCCGGGCAAGAACACTGGAGAGGGTTGCCATTTCCTTCTCCAATGCATGAAAGTGAAAAGTGAAAGTGAAGTCACTCAGTTGTGTCTTAGCGACCTCATGGACTGCAGCCTACCAGGCTCCTCCGTCCATGGGATTTTCCAGGCAATAGTACTGGAGTGGGGTGCCATTGCCTTCTACTACTGTCATGATCAAACTCAGACATTTGTGAATTCAGTAACTGCTTAAGCTAGAGAAGCCACCCCACAAAATTATTCATTCTATCCTGGGACCTAAGAGTTTCACCTTTCATGTACTGCTGAACCATTAATTCACCCACCTGTTAATCAATCAACCACATACTCATTTACCTACCCATCCATCAATCCATCCATCCATCCATTTTTTTTCACTTATTCATTTTCTTCCTCATTCATTCCTTCATTGATTTGTTAAAACATATTATTAGGTTCCCACTGTTGCAGAAATGGATTCAGACAACCAGGAAAATGTGTAACTAAAATTAACATTTCAACAAAACAAATTCCAGAAATAAAAAGTTCCTGCCTGTTCCTGATATGTTACCACTGCTCAATCCAGCAAATTAAGAATAATGTGATTTTTAGACATGGTAGCTAAATCAAGTTGAGCACATGTTCATCCAGAAAGTACTTTGATGAAATGATCTCTAAAATGTTTTGTATTTTCAAGCCCCAAGCACTCTCTCTAATCCACATGGCATCTTCTAGTTACCTATTGTAAAAGCTTACAAAGTCCTTCATATAATGACCAACATACAGTGTCCTTTTTTCTTTTTTTTAAACAAATTACTGTTATTCAAAAACAAAATGAAAGACCCTTCAAGCTATGAATCTTTAACTTGAGGTACTGTGATGTTATTGATAATAAGTCATAAAATAAATAAAGGTAATTTAAACATTGTCTCTCCTGTTCTTATATTCATTTTGACATACACCAGTATTAAACTGGTTTTCTGTAATTTAATAAGGAAAAGGTTCAAACATCTCTGATACACCCTCTCAACATAAAATGAGGGAGAAAAAAAAAGAGCAAAACGTCGTATCAACCTCTTTTTAATTGGTATCTCATCTTTTGCTTAAATTACATGTCAGTACAAACTGTCTATTTTAAGGAGAATATTGATATTTTATCCCTATCACTTTTTTTTTTCCTGTGGAAGGAATAAAACATTAAAACAGTGATTATATATGAATCACATCTTATACATCAGAGGTATAATTAGAAAAATAATTTTTACCACTTGTAACACAGTTTTACAAGACAGAGCCACCCTTCCATCAGAAGCTGTGTTTAACTCAAAAAATTAAACTGGATGATTTGTTGAAGAGATGCTGAAAGACATGACTTCCACTAACTCCTGCCTTGTGCTACCTGCGTGGTGAGAAGTTATCTTTAACGACATCCCTATATCAGTCAATCTGGAGGATAGGAAATGGATGCTGTTTTCTCCGAAGTTTGAATTGGATTCCCTGCAGCCACTGAAACCCAGGGCAGGGCTAAGAATGAATGGAGAAAAGAGAGCTGAAGCTTCCTTGGGAAGTCAGGTTGGGAACTGATGCCCCATTTCTGTAGATGAAAGAGAGAACTCTGGGAAAGAGAAACCATTCTGAGCCCTCTCCTTCAGGGTGACGTGACTTTCCTCCCACTCACCAACCCATTCATTCATTCACACAGGCAACTTGGAATAGGATTCTATTTCTTTTCTGATTTTCCATATTGTTTACATTTTTTCCAATGCATATTATCATTTCTACAGAGATAATGAAGCTATTTTTGTCCTTTAATGAGATTAGGAAGATAGTACAAATCAGAGGAAACAGGAGGAAAAAGGACACGTTTTTCTCAGGTGAAAAGGGGGTGAGAATCTAGAGGCAGAGACGACATTGACGAGGGGGTGGGGATGCGAGGTGTCGTTATCTCTGTACCGGAAGCACAGGGGATCTGGACTGCGCATGCCCCATCGCGTGCGCACAGCTCCATCACTTACTACCCAAACGCCCAAACCAGATGTTGACTTAAGAAGCTTTTCCCAGATGTGATCCCAGGATACCTAGGGTTTTGCATGTATGATAGTCTAACTTGTATCATGATTAGTTATGAAAGCGCGACTCCATCCTTCAGCTCACACTTATTCCACAGCAAATTTCCTGAGTGTGATGGAGTACCGGGAAGATTTTAACGTCCAAACAACGCACACTTGGCCCTTGAGCTTCTTTCTCTTCCTTATGTTAATATAAGGGGCCTCGCAGTTACACCCATCCTACCTCCAAGGGTTGTTTCGAGAATCACATGAGAGCTAACACAAGCAAAACTGTCAGTACTGGCAACTGGCATGTCGTAGTTTGTTTATTGTATGTTTATTTTTACTTCTCATTTCTGAGTCTCCACTACCCGACACAATGCCTTGCATAATGAAGGTAAGCAACAAATGTTTGTTGAATTTGGTTGACTAGAGATTGGATCCAATTGCAGAACTCAAAAAAAAAAAAAAGGTGGGTTGGGGGGGTGGGAATCCATACTTTTAAAATTCAGCGTTTAAACCTCCTGGCAAAAAAAAAAAGCAGGCTTATTATGTTGACTCAAAATAAATAAATAAATAAATAAAACTGCTTATTAAGATCCTACTATGTGTCCCACAAAGTACTGGGGACACAGAGACACCAGGGTTATCAGTCTGTCTCCCCAGAGGTCACAGTCTGATAGGCAAGGCAGACGTCAAATAAATAAATGGGCTCAGGCATTGGAAGGGCCAAGGATGTTAGAATAGGGCAAGCTGGGCATAAAGAGGGCAGAGTCAAGGCCCCCTTAAAAACTAAAGTCCTCCTCATGGCCCACAAGTACACCCACTCCCAGTGCACCGAGGCATCCTTTCCCACCATCCTGCCTTTGAGCACGAGTCTCCCTCGGCTGTCCTCCTTCCTGGTTCTCAAGGGCCCACCCCAGGGCCTTTGCATCTGCTGCTCTCGAGGCCTGCAGTGCTCTTTCCCTCACCCCTGCATGCCTCAATCCCCACAGTGGCTGGTCTCCTGTGTCAAGTGAACTGGGCCACGTGGTGCCACAACATTCGATCAAACATTATTCTGAATGCACCTGTGAGTGTATTTCTAGATATGATTAATGTTTGAATCAATAAGTTGAGAATAGCCAATTGCCTTCCCCAACGTGGGTGAGCCTCATCCAATTAGTTGAAAGTCTGCTGCTGCTGCTAAGTCGCTTCAGTCGTGTCCGACTCCGTGCGACCCCATAGACGGCAGCCCACCAGCCTCCGCCGTCCCTGGGATTTTCCAGGCAAGAACACTGGAGTGGGTTGCCATTTCCTTCTCCAGTTGAAAGTCTGGACAGAACCAAAGACTAGGGAAGAGGAAACTCCTCCTGGCTGACTCATTGAGCTGGGACATTAGCTTTTTTATATAGTGTCTTCAAACCTAAACTGAAACATCAGCTCTTACTGGGTTTTGAACCTACCAGCTTTTGGATGGAACTTACACTGAGACCTCAGGCCTTCAGACTCCCATAAGGACTCTACCACCAGCTTTCCTGGGTCTCCAGCTTGATAACTGCACAGCTTGGAATTTGTTAGCCTCCATCATAATGAAACCAATTCTTTATAATAAATCGTATATATATTATGTGTATTGGAGTAGGAAATGGCAACCCACTCCAGTGTTCTTGCCTGGAGAATCCCATGGACAGAGGAACCTGGCGGGCTACCATCCATGAAGTGCAAGAATTGGACACGACTTAGTGACAAAACCATTTTATGTATATATACACACATGTACAAGCACATCATACTGCTCACACTCAAGTGCACACACATCCTATTGCTTCTGTTTCTCCAGAGAACGCTGACTGACACATCCCTTTACTTTTTTCAGGACTCTGTATGATCCTCCCTGCCAAGCATCTAAAATAGCAGTTCTTCCTACCCTCCACCACTTCCCTGCTCTTTCCCTTTATACATGACACAACCCAACACCCCATAACACATTGTCTGGTGCCCCTCGTGGAATATCAGTGAGATATTCCATGAGTGAAAGGACTTTTGTCTGTTTGGGTCACTAAAACATACCAAGTGCCTGTGATTATGCCAGGCACACTGCAGGCACTCATGAATGTTTGATGAATGAATGACTGAATGAAAGTTGCCGTGGAAGCTGGGATCTAAAACTTCTGCCATCATTGTAATTCAGAACAAGTTTGGTCCAGAGATGCACCGCAGTGTTCACAGCAGCACTGTTCACAATAGCCAAGATTTGGAAGCAATCTGTGTCCATTGATAGGTGAATATATAAAGTAGATGTGGGGTGTGTGTGTGTGTGTGTGTGTGTGTGTGTATAAATTATAGAATACTACTCAGCCATAAAAAATAATGAAATATTGCCATCTGCAGCAACAGGGATGAACTTGGAGGGCATTATGATAAGTGAAATAAGTCAGAGAAAGACAAGTAGTATATATCACTTATATGTGAAATCTAAAAAAATACAACAAACTAGTGAATGTAACGAAAAAGAAGCAGACTCACAGATACAGAGAAAAGACTAGTAGTTATCCCTGGGTGGGAGGAGCAATAGAGAGGTGGGGGAGTGGAAGGTATAAACTATTGGATATAAGATGCAATCAAGGGTATATTGTACAACTCAAGGAATACAGTCAATGTTTTATAGTAATTGTAAATGGAAAGTAATCTTTAAAATAGTATAAAAATTTAAAAAATAAGGGTCCAGAGAGAAAGAGATGCTGTTACTTTCTTCCTGGTTCCACATTTCAGGAAGGAAGTAAAGTCTGCCATACAAAACAGATTCCTCAACGATGAAATGGATTGTGGAGTTGGGGCTATTTCTTTTTTCTTTCTTCAGGAAGCTGTAAGGAGAACTCTGTTTACCTTGTTCCCAAGCACTGTCAGGGGTAGGCTGTAAATAGGAAAGAAGACATAAAGCTGATGAGTACTAACTTTCTCTTCCCCACTGAGGCTTCTGCTTGGGCCTGCTTAGCATTTCAATCTATATAAACTCAATGGGCCATACAACCCTCTTTTATATGCACTCACCAATTAACATTATTCTTTAATAGGAAGAAGTTTAGGAGATTTTTTTTTTTAAGTCGAATTCAAAGTAACATGCTTAATCACGAATACCTGATGGATGCTAATGAATGCAGTGGTATGGAAGGCAGTATGGGAAGTTATACTCAGCATTTTTATGTTTTTTTTTTTCAGCAATTTTACAGATGCCTATAAAAGAGCCTCCTTGGATGGCTTTTAAGACCTTCCATGATCTGACCCTCAACTATCTCTGCCACATTCCCCTTACTCCATCTCTCTGGGTTTTCTAAACTATTGTCACAAAGAAATTTACTGATTCTTTGGCACACTATTCAACAACATGCTTCATGATTTTTCTGATACCATCCCTTGGATCCTTTCTCCCTTTCTCAGGCCACCAACATTATTTTTAATCCTTAAGTGTTCGTACTCCACACAGGCGACAAATGCCACAGTCAGTCCTCCTGTCTCCCCCAGCTTGACTCTTATGCCCATATCATACCTTTCCTTCTGTTTTTCACAACAACTGTTTATTTCCAGGTCTGCCTCACTGTAGGTAGTGGATATATATCATTGGCCTTCCCAGCAGAACCCTCCTTTACCCCACAAAAGCCCCAGCTTCCATCTGCGCATCCCTAGCCTCCACACCTTCAGTTCAAGTGTTCTAGGTGGGACTGCCCAAGGCCTAAACCAGTCAGCTCTCAGTGACCTGGTCTCTGCTGATTGGCTTGAAGATGGACATGTGAACTAGGTTGGTCCTATCGAAGAGTAGTCTTAGGACGGATGTCAAAGCTTGTGCTCAGTTGCTTAGCTGTGTCTGACTCTTTTGCGACCCCATGGACTGTAGCCTGCCAAGCTCCTCTCCCCATGGGATGTCCCAGGCAAGAATACTGGAGTGGGTTGCCATTTCCTTATCTAATTGCCAAAGCTGTCAAAGGAGAAATTGAAAGGAGTGGGATGAGATCTGGAGGAGCCCTTTTGCCATCACTTGGGCAGAATAAGAACAAACAGAAGAGGCACGGAGCCTAAGCAAAGAACAGACCCTGCCAACAGCATTTAGTGCCCGTCCAGCCATGACCAGATCTACCCTTGAACTTTGCAATTAAGTAAGCTGAGAAAGTAATGTCATTTGCAGTAGAAGCTGTCCAACTGAGATGCCCACCACTGACCATGAGGTTAGAAGCTTCTAGAAGACAGGCTGTGTATCCAGTTGACCATAGCATATTCCTACCCACTTAGTATAATGCCTTCCATATAGCAAGTGCTCACTTAATGCTCGTTGAATATAGTCAACGCACTTGTAAAAATTGCTTTTTAATAACTTGGCTGTGCTCGCCAGGTGAAATTGCCCAAGTTTTCATTTGATATAATTATGAAATAACACCTTCAACCAATGTAGTGTATAAAAAGTGCTGGTAAGGACATTCTTCTTCATCTAAGTGTTTCTTAAATATTATTTGTCCTGCTTGTGGGAGAAAAAAAAATATTCAACTGCATTAATTTTTTTGTGTGTTGAATATGAGATGAAGCTCCTAAAGACTAATTTTCCAGATTACTTATTTTATATTTAGTGCCATTAATTCCACATGTGTGAAAAACATATAATTAGGCCCACACTATTAGTACTGAATAAAATTCTGTATTATTCAAGTGTAGTAATAGATAAATTGGCACTAGACTCGTGTACACAAACGAGGCTTTTGAACTTTAGTGTGATTTCAATTATCTCACTTTAGCATCAAAAGTGCTCAGCAAAATGCCTAGATTCTGCATCTGCTAAATGTTTCTCCACCTCTACCCTTATTCCAGTAAAACACCCCGCAGGATAAACTGCTATGGACACAGGATGTTTTGCAGTCTGTGAAAGGTGTGCGTTCTTTCACAAGGGATGGCAACAGGAGAGTGGTTCTCAAATTCTGTTCCAGGGAACACTAGTGCTTTGAGATGTTCCTGGAATAAAGAACTTCCCTGTGGTCCAGTGATTAAGAATTCCCCTGTTAATGCAGGGAACATGGGTTCCATCCCTGGTCCGGGAAGATTCCTACCATCTAGGGCTGGTACCCTGCAACAAGAGATGCCACCACAATGAGACCAAGAGTAGCCCATGCTCGCCGCCACTAGAGAAAGCCCACCCACAGCAATGAAGACTCAGCACAATCAAAAACAGAAATGAAAAAAAAAGAACTGCACAGTCAAATGGGTTGGTGCTACATAGAACCCCCCTTTTAAACTGTGATGGGGCACAGTAGGATGTTAAACGCTCTGAGAAGTCCTGCATCGAGAAACCCACTGATGTTGTTCCAGCCGGTGTTCTTCATGCTTTGCTGACCACAAGGACCTTTTTTGGCTCAGTGCTTCTTAACATTTATCAACAGTCTGGAAGATGGTGCCCTCCCAACTGAATATTAGCTGGACATTTGTCTTCCCTGCCTATTTGTAGCTCCAGGGAGCTGGGCCACCCTCATCTCTTCTGGGCTGATTCCTCAAGATGAACAAGAGTGTGAAAAAATAAATTGGGGGGGGGGGGATAATTATTTAAGGAGCAAATGAGGAATCTGTTCAGCCTGCTCCACAGAATAGAGTTCTCCATTTGTCTCCTCTCCATGCCAATAGAGAAGGAATGCTTTCTTGAGTGCTGTCGATGCTCTGGTGAGGATGCCAAGCCACGCTCCAGCTGGGCCATCTCAGCCCCTCCTGGGTTTAGTTAACCTGTTCAAGCCGCCAGCCTCTGACCGCTGCATATCCCAGGCAGACCCTCCCCAACCACATACTCCTGTTCACAGGCACTGTCTCTCTTTCACCCCAACATAGAACTCAGCCATTTTACTGCTTTTCAGGGGAAAAAAAAAATGATCCACTGCAGGACGGTGACATGGCTATAGGTGTGGATGTGTCGTAGGAACATGTGCTGAAGGTCAGTCCTGCCTAAGTTTGAACTTTTACTACAGCTCCCCAAGGAAGATGACCACAGGAAGGTTTCCAGGGGTGCACAGGTTTGTGTGAGTCCAGGGAGGGCAGCCCACTCTTACTCACTGGCCGCTGGAGGGGCTTTCCACAGAGCATGGCCTTCATTCAACCTCAGTGGAAGTGTAGGATTTAGTTATTCCCTTAGGAGTTTGACCCTTCCCTGGTGGCTCAAACAGTGAAGAATCTGCCTGCAATGCAGAAGACCTGGGTTTGATCCCTGGGTCGGGAAGATCCTCTGGAGAGGAGAATGGCGACCCACTCTAATACTCTTGCCTGGAGAATTCCAAGGACAGAGGAGCCTGCCAGGCTATAGTCCATGGGGTGCCAAGGGTCAGACACAACTCAGCAACTGACACTTTCACTTAGGAAAAGGTCTGAGGAAGAACATCCCAGATGAAAGAAAAGGCCCAGGCCTACTGGCGAATGGCTAACCTCATTGTGTTGTAGCTCCTTGATGACAATCATAAGGTTAGAGGGAGAATTAGATGAGCTAATACATGGAAAAGGCTTAACAGCACGTTTAGCCCAAGATAAGCCTTTTCCAATACTCTGGCCACCTGATGCGAAGAGCTGACTCATTTGAAAAGACGCTGATGCTGGGAAAGATTGAGGGCAGGAGGAGAAAGGGACAACAGAGGATGAGATGGTTGGATGGCCATCTCAATGGACATGAGTTTGGGTAAACTCCAGGAGTTGGTGATGGATAGGGAGGCCTGGTGTGCTGCGATTCATGGGATCACAAAGAGTCAGACACGACTGAGCGACTGAACTGAACTGAACTGAAAGCTTCAGTAAACCTAACTTCTGTCAAGGACATCATCACCCTTATTCTTGATGTTGGTGATGGCTGATTTGGCTAGAATGTTGAATTCCTGAAAAAGGAGGGTAAGGAATAAGTTGGGAAAAAATAAGTATGGGGTGGGATTGGAGGGTGAGAGGGATGTTCAGTATGTTCAGGAGGAAGGGGATATATATATATTAGTTATGGCTGATTCACATTGTTGCACAGCAGAAACCACAACATTGTAAAACGATTGTCTTCCAATTTAAAAAAGTATAACTTCCAGTATAACTAAGAGAAGGATACCATGGTGAACACCATGGCATTGTCCTGTGATGCAAATGAGATGTTTGTCTTCCATTCCCAGGAGACCCTCAATATCACTGGAATGAATGGGTGACTGTCCATTGACTCTTAAGCACACTCTTTTGAATTAAGAAGCTGTCAACACATCAGGGCACAGAAGTTTGAATTAGATGCGACTTACGGAGAAGTGCGGAAGACTGGGGAAGGGAGGTGATAACTAAACATCAGGTCAATGTTCCTTGCCTGACAGAGGAGACTGTTTCTTGGAAAATTTCAACTTCTGATATGTATCAGCGAGGCTAAGGGAGAGTCCCCCACTGAGACTGAACACTGAGCCCTCAAAGGCTTTGTGTTCCTCCAGGGAGAAGTCCCCCAGATGTGACTTCTGTGACTCAGCACTGGGGACATCTTTTCCAGCAGAGGCCCTGATGACTCCCCTTTGGCTTGCTGACCGGCCCTTTCTCCCACCCTTCCCCCATCACGTCCACCTGCAGGCACCACCTCTCGCTCAGCAGTTTTGCTCCTGGAGGACGTTCCCCAGAGCACTTTAGATGGAGCCTGTAAGACAAGCAACAAAATCAACTTCCCATTTCATCCCCCCACCCTGCTCTGGCTTCGAGTGAAAGAGCAATTTAATGGTGATCTGGGATACAAAGGGAAAAAATAAAATTAAAAGAAGACAAAACTAATCTCAAACCAAGAATATGAAAGTAAGGCCACCAGAGGTCAAAGCATGGCATTCAAATTCTAAAATTTGCATGGAAGGAGAACCTACTGTCTAGCACAGGGAGCTCTACTCAGTGCTCTGTGGTGATCTGAATGGGATGGAAATCCAAAAAAGAGGGGATAGATGTATTTGTATAGCTGATTCACATTGCTGTACAGCAGAAACTAACATACATTGTAAAGCAACCATACTCCAATAAAAATTCAAAATAAAATAAAATTTGCATGGACCTAGTAAGAACTCTGCACAATAAAACTGGACCATTCAGGATATCATCCATGGTCAGTTGAGTCTATATCATAATGAGGTAGGGGTGACTTACTCTGAACAATGATGGAAAATCAAATACACCAGTGTTCCTTCACCTCCCATTTACCGATAAATTTAGACACATAAAAACTCAACCGAGATATAAAAGTTTATGAAAATCATTTAAGAGCTTTTCATGCATTCACTTACTCATGAAATATTTATGCCATGCCAAATATTTGTTCCAAGCACCATAACTCCCTGTCATGTCCTTATTCAATTTTGTGTCTCTCTGGCTTTGGGCAGGGAACCACAGGAGAAGGTAGTTCACACAGCAATCATTCACGATGATTCTGAAAGTCAAATGTTACTTCCACTCTATGCTTTTCTCTCAAAAATAATACTATGAGAAAATGATACATTGCTCGTCATTAACTCAGATTTCAAAATCTAGGATGATGGTGGTCAGTCAAGAGGCCCCAGATATCCTATCTGAGTATCCTTTTGTCCTTTAGTGGACCTGCAATGTGGGAGACCTGGGTTTGATCCCTGAGTTGGGAAGACCCCCTGGAGAAGAGAAAGGCTACCCACTCCAGTGTTCTGGCCTGGAGAATTCCATGGACTGTAGTCCACAGGGTCACAAAGAGTCGGATGCGACTGAGTGACTTTCACTTTAATTCATCATTACAATTGCAATGGCCCCTGAGCACACGTCTGCTCTGCAGCACTTTAGACAAAACATGAATACAAAGCTTCTGGAAGGTTCTATTAAAACTGAACTTTTCTATATAGTGTGTAGGAAAATAAATACAGATACTACAAGGAACATCAAATCAGCCCAGCAGGTAGGGTCCGGCCTCTGAACCCATGACCCTCCATCTTCCATACCCTGTCCATTTCTCAGTCAGAGGAGGACCATGTTCTAGGATCAGATCACAGTTACTCTGCCTGGTTCCTTGCTTCCCGGCTCTGTGCCCAATGTCATTGCTGTGGGGGCCGCATTTTAAGAAATCTGCCCCCAGGAGCTGCTCCCTGATTTCTCTCCATGCATGAATGGGTTTCCTGTGCCTATTGTAATAAATTACCACCAACTTAGTGACTCTGCTGTCGTTGTTCAGTCCCTCAGTCATGTCCGACTCTTTGCGACCCCACGGACTACAGCACGCCTGGCTTTTCTGTCCTTCCCTATCTCCCAGAGTTGGTGATACCATCCAATCATCTCATCCTCTGTTGCCCCCTTCTCCTGCCCTCAGTCTTTCCCAGCATCAGGGCCTTTTCCAATGAGTCAGCTCTTCGCATCAGGTGGCCAAAGTTTTGGAGCTTCAGCTTCAGCATCAGTCCTTCCAATGAATATTCAGGGTTGATTTCCTTTAGGATTGACTCATTTGCTCTCCTTGCAGTCCAAGGGACTATAAACAGCGTAAATCTATTCTCTCTTAAAGTTCTGGAGGTCAGAAGTTCACGGAGAGTCTTATAAGACTTAAGTCAAGGTGTTGGCAGAGCTGCATCCCTTCTAGGGGCTGTATGCAAAGATCTGGTCCTTGCCTTTTCCAGCTTCCTGAGGTGGCCTGCATCAGTCTCTCTTTCCATGATCACACACTTTCTGATTCTAATCCTCCTGCTTCCCTCTTCTAAGGACCTTTGTGATGACATTGGGTCTTCTGGGATGGTCCACCATCAGCTCCCATTTCAAAAGCCTTAGCTTCATCACACCTGCAAATTCCCTTTTGTCAAGCAAGGTAACATAGTCACAGGTATTAGGAGTTAGGATGGAGAGATCTTTGGGGAGGGGGGCATTTTTCTGCTGACGTCAATGGACAGGGTCAAAGAGAGAATTTGAACTGAATGTTTGAAAGTGAAAGTCGCTCAGTCGTGTCTGACTCTCTGCGACCCCAAGGACTGTATAGTCCATGGACGTCTCCAGGCCAGAATACTGGAGTGGGTAGCCTTTCCCTTCTCCAGGGGATCTTCCCAACCCAGGGATCGAACCCAGGTCTCCCACATTGCAGGCAGATTCTTTACCAGCTGAGCCACAAGAGAAGCCCAAGAATACTGGAGTGGGTAGCCTATCCCTTCTCCAGGGGATCTTCTCCACCCAGAAATTGAACTGGGGTCTCCTGCATTGCAGGTGGATTCTTTACCAATTGAGCTATGAGGAAAGTCCCTCTGAATGTTTGAGTCTCCCCCAAATTCACATGTTGAAACCCTATCCTGCCCCTGCCATTGTGATGATATTAAGAGGTGGGGTATTTCGGAGGTGATTAGGGTTTGGTGAGGTCATGAGCACCGAAGAATTGATGCTTTTGAACTGTGGTGTTGGAGAAGACTCTTGAGAGTCCCTTAAACTGCAAGGAGATCCAACTAGTCCATTCTGAAGGAGATCAGCCCTGGAATTTCTTTGGAAGGACTGATGCTGAAGCTGAAACTCCAGTACTTTGGCCACCTCATGAGAAGAGTTGACTCATTGCAAAGGACTCTGATGCTGGGAGGGATTGAGGGCAGAAGGAGAAGGGGATGACAGAGGATGAGATGTCTGGATGGCATCATTGACTTGATGGACGTGAGTCTGAGTGAACTCCGGGAGATGGTGATGGACAGGGAGGCCTGGCATGCTGCGATTCATGGGTTGCAAAGAGTTGGACATGACTGAACGACTGAACTGAACTGAACTGAACTGAGGTCATGAGGGTGGGGCCTGCAGGATGAGACTAGTGCCCTTCTAAGAGTCATTAGAGAGTTTGCTTCTCCTCTCTGCCCTGTGTGGACACAAAGTTGGCAATTTGGAAACTGGAAGAAGGTCGTCACCAGAACCCAGCCACACTGGCACTCTGATCTTGGATTTCCAGCCTGCAGAACTGTGAGAAATAAATTTCTGCTGTTTTTATGCCCCCCAGTCTCTGGTGTTTGGTTAGAGCAGCCTTAATGGACTGAGGCACCATCTATGCTACCAGAGGGCCCTCCCCTTCCTTCCTGCTAGGCTGACCTTCCAGGCTGACCCTGTGTCACTGTGATTTCACTTCTATTTTCCAGCACACCACAGGGCTGTACTTCCTGGACTCCTTGTTCCTGGGCAAACTCACATGACCAGTTCTGGCCAATGAGTTACAAGCAAGACAATATGCTTTCTCTTCTGGCTGGAGCATTGAGTTACCAATGTGAGATCTTTTGGAACTCTCTTCTTATCTGGTACCCAGGTGAGCAGAAGCCCCAGCAGACCACAGTGGATATACAGTGGGAGTCGGCCTGCTCAGAAAGATACAGGATGTCCGGTTAAATTTGAATTTCACATAAACATGCCGTTTACAATATTTTGTTGTTCAGTTGCTCAGTCTCATCCGACTCTTCGCAACCCCATGGACTACAGCACACCAGGCTTCCCTGTCCTTCACTGTCTCCTAGAGTTTGCTTAAACTCATGTCCGTTGAGTCAGTGATGCCATCCAACCATATCATCCTCTGTCACCCACTTCTCCTCCTGCCCTCAATCTTAGGGCATATTTGGCATATTTATACTAAAAAATGTGCTTGTTATTTTTCTGAAATTCAAATTTAATTGGGCATCCTGTGTTTTTATTGGCTAAGTCTAGCAACCCTAAGTGCTGGTGAGGAATGAACCTTTGTCAGGGCACTGAGATTTGGGGGTTATTTGTCACTGCAGTATAGTCTAAGCATTCTGACTGTCACAGGCCACTTGCTGAAGTGACAGACAAGTTACATCACTCTTCTGAGAGCAAGGAGTGTCCTCAGCAGCCTACAGGACCAAAAGCACATCTCAATCCCCAGCATCTACAGCAGCACAGTACCGTGTCTGGCCCATACCGAGGGCATGGCAACCCACTCCAGTATTCTTGTCTGGAGAATCCCAAGGACAGAGGAGGTTGGCGGGCTGCAGTTCGTAGGATCTCAAAGAGTTGGACACGACTGAAGCGACTGAACACACACTCATGCACACACAGTGTCTGGATGCCTACGAAGCACCACCTGCATCTGTGCCCACCCACGAAGGTCAAGTGATGATGCTCTTCTCCTATTTTGCAGAGAAAAAAAAGAAAGGATGGGAGTGCATTCTCATCATTCAAAATTGTCCCATAAATGTCAATCTTTCCCCATGATTTTTACTTAAACCTCCTGTGTCCACTTCCACTAGGATCACTTAGCAGTTGAAATGCAATTTAGCACAACTTGATATATTTTGTCAGTTTCAGTTTAATATATCAGTATCTCACAATGCAGGCCGAGAAACCCTGGTAGAGTGTTTTAAATAAGAAAGCACTTTCATATCCCCGGTGTGATGAGCCCTCTACTTGACGCTGATGATGGCCACACTTGTTGTAAAATGCTTTTTAAAGCCACCCAAAGTGCATCTGACAGTCAACCGATTTAAGTGGGCTTGCAGCTACTGTGGCAAAAACAAAAGACGCCCGAGGCACAGATTTTTAACTGAACCTTAAACACAAGTGACCATGGCTGGCTTGTCTGGATGCTCGTTTCCCTGGAACCTGGATAGATAGACCGGAAAACCTTTGAGTGAGGACCGTGTTCTTAAGGGCACAACGAAGCCTCTGGCGGCCGTCCGCTTTAAAGATATGTTTTCAAGCCACATGTGGCAATTTTCGTTCCTGATAGAAGTGTCCGTTACTAAAGTGTGAGAACATCTGATGTGACGTGTGGTAGAAATTGTTCCAGACATGACGCCCAGACAGCAGGCGCAGAGCAACACACGTCACCTTACAGGGTGTGGCGGCGATGCATGGTGTTGCCAGCTGTGTTTTGTTTTGTGCTGTGTCTTGAAGCTGTAAATATGAAAATCTGAATTGTGGAGGCTCCTGCAGCTCCCCCAACCCTCCCACCCCGACTCTGTGGGGAACAGACAGCATCAGGCTAAAACACCATGGTTCAGCTGATTGTCTTAGGGGATCTTGAAACACAGAGATGTTTTTAAAATAATCTGATCCAGGATCTGTTAACAACATGTAACGGGAGCTTCGTGGTTGTCAATTTCCTCTATCCTTTTAGGAAAATGTTCATCATCTGCTGGTATAAAGACTTTGTGTTGAAACGTGGACCTTTAAAAATCATCCAAAAGTTTTAAATCCCCTGAAACAGAAATCCATCCACAGAACTTGAGAGCCGTGATCGCCTGGGTCATTTGCCCAAAAGATGCTGATGAGTCGTTCAAGAAGATGCAACAAACACCCAAGAAATGATGGCAGAACCATACCTTCTGAAGAACATAACTGAGTAGTAAGTGGGTTGTTGTGACAAGGATTTGTTGTTTTTCAGTGGCTAAGTCATGTCTGACTCTTTGTGACCCCATGAACTGCAGCACACCAGGCTTCTCTGTTCTTCACCATCTCTTAAAGCTTGCTCAAACTCATGTCCATCGAGTCAGTGATGCCATCCAACCATCTCATCCTCTGTCACCCTCTTCTCCTCCTGCCCTCAATCTTTTACAGCATCAGGGTCTTTTCCAAGTAGTTGACTGTTCCCATCAGGTGGCCAAAGTATTGGAGCTTCAACTTCAGCATCAGTCCATCCAATGAATGTTCAGGGTTGATTTCCTTTAGGATCGACTGGCTTGATCTCCTTGCAGTCCAGGGATTCTTAAGACTCTTCTCCAACACCACAGCTCAAAAGCATCAATTCTTCAGTGCTCAGCTTTCTTTATGATTCAGCTCTCACATCCATACATGACTACTGGAAAGGATAAACTCTTTCAAATTTAGTGACTGGAGAAATGAACTAGGCTGCTTCAGGCAAAGGCTGAATGGCTGTATTCAGCCCTTGGATGAAGCCAGTGATTGGGAGAGGCAGAGAGAAGAACAAAGGGTGACAGGGTGGAATCAGCAAAGATTCAGCAAAGGATCAGCAGCAGTACTGTGTCCAGCGTCTGAAAAGCCAAGGATTACAGGGCAATTGGAGTTGGAAGGAATCGTGCCAATCAGGTTTATCTGAGCTGTGCTGTGTTTAGTAGCTCAGTCGTGTCCAATTCTTTGTGACTCCGTGGACTGTAGCCCTCCAGGCTCCTCTGTCCATGGGGATTCTCCAAGCAAGAATACTGGAGTGGGTTACCTTGCCCTCCTCCAGGGCATCTTCCCAGCCCTGGATTTGAATCCAGGTCTCCCGCATTGCAGGCAGATTCTTTACTGTCTGAACCATCAGGGAAGCCCAAGAATATTGGAGTGGGTAGCCTATCCCTCCTCCGGGGGACCTTCCCGACCCAGTAATCAAACTGAGGTCTCCTGCATTGCAGCCAGATTCTTACCAGCTAAGCTACCATGTTTATCTAACTTACTTACAAAAGCAACCTCAACTGTGATATGGGGAGAGCCTACACGTGTCAGGAACCCTGCTGAGTGCCTTGCAAACAGTTTCTCACCTAATTCTTTGCAGCAGTTCTACATAATAGGTCTTGCTCTTCTCCCTGCGTCATTCCCCTCCATGGGGTGCTGCACCCTGCTCATCCCCTTCCAAGAGCAGGGCTCTCCTTACACATGCAGCAGCCGGTTCTTCCATGGAAGGCCTGCTTTGTCCAGTTCAGTCAAAGTTCTGACCTCAGCTGGCCATGGGGCAGACTGGGAAGGCAAGTAGAGCCTGGATCAGACACGTCTGAGTTTCTTTTTAATTCACTTATTTATTTTATTTTGGCTGTGCTGGGCCTTTGATTCTGTGCTTGGGCTTTCTCTAGTTGCGGCGAGGGGGTATACTTTCTAGCTGCAGTGCACAGGTTCTCACTGTGGGGGCCTCTCTTTCTGCAGATCACGGGCTCCAGGGCGCATGAGCTTCAGTAGCTGTGACACACGGGCTTAGTTGTCCCCTGGCAGGTGGAGTCTTCTGGAACCAGGGAATCGAACCCATGTTCCCTGCATTAGCAGGTAGATTCCTAACCACTGGACCACTAGGCAAGACCCCGACCTGAGTCTGAATTCCAGCCCTCTCACCTATGCAACTCAGATAAAGTGTCTGTATTTATGTCTCTCTAAGCCTCAGTTTCCCCGTTCTTGAAATTGACCCCTTGCTCCCTAAGAGATGGGTGCTCTGACAATTTACTGAGATGATGCCGGCAAGCAGGCAAGTTCAAGCCAATCATTCACATTTGATGCTTGTGTCACACTTTGCAGAAAACCACGATAAACGTAGTCCTTCTTGTGATATTTCTTTAAGGTAGATAAAAGGACAGTAGGCTTCCAATGGCCTCCCTGTCCGAGGAAAGCCCATAACTCCTGATTAATGAAAACCCTGAACTGAGTCTTGGCGACCACCTCTTCCCTTCCCATGTGTCACCAACCATCTGTTAAATAATGCCTTCCTGATTTTGCCAGACACTTGTCTGACCTGTTCTTTGTGCAAAATCAGAATGTGTGCCCACCTCCTGTCTCTTATGGTATTTTCTGCATGGTGTTTCCAATGTTGACAATGTCAGCCTCAGCTATAATTTCCATTAGTCAGTTCCTAAGATGTGTTTAAAAAATCGAGACCAGAGAATGTTAATCAAGTTTAAGTCAGGGCTGGGTTTCACAGAAAACCCCACATGCAGGTCCATATGGCTGTGATAAGAGCCTTGCTATCCAAAACAGTGGTCCAGAATCCAACTGCCTTAGCATCCTGGGACCTTATTAGAAATGCAAGGTTGTCCTGGCCCTCTGTCTCCTTTCCTCTTCCTGCCCCTTCCCCATCCCAGACCTACTGATTCAGAATCTATATTTTAAACAGACCCCAGGGTGAGCCATGCACACACACGACAGGCTGAGAAGCGCTGAGCTAAGAGGCAGTAGTTCTTAGACTTGATCACACTTTAGAATTAACAGAAATTTTCAAAAACGTTCTCAGTTCAGTTCCTTATTCCTAGAGAAGCTCTTCTAACTTGTCTGGAGCAGTGCTCAAGAGCAGATCCTTTTTAAAAGAATAGGCAGTGATTCTAACGTGTAGCCAGGATGCAAACACCGCCCCACCCCTTGGATCAGAACACTTCCATTAGGATGGGCATGACCTTGTATACCAGGACCACACCAGGCGGGCAGCTGGAGGTCACAGGGCTGCCAGTTGTGGAGAGAGAAGTGCCCCAGAAACTGGGGACCTAGAATGGCTTGACGAATATATCCTCATAAACACGCGTACATTTATGCAGTCTCATTAAAGTATAGTCACATGCTGTGTTTATAACGACAGAGTTGCCAAAAAATGGGCGTCAGTAAAACAAATCGTATTGTCACAATGGTTATTATTATTGTAACAAAACTTTAACATTTCTTAGCCCTCTGCCAATGCAATCACAATGCATAATGCATTTGAGATTACTTCCAGCTGTCTCCTACTCCATGAATGGGGACATTTCTTTGCACACAGCATTCAGACGCCGTGTACATTTGCATGATAAGCAGCCATCTTCCCATTCATGAGTAGAGGCTCAGAACCGGAGATGGCCCTTCAGCGGCCACCCCATTGGCCTCAAACTTGCAAGGAGGCCCTCTACCTGAGCCTGATGGGCCAGTACTGTTGGGAGGTAAGTAAGGCATGAGCTAAAGCAGAAAAATCCCAAACCAGAAAATCACATTTCAAGTTCTTGTTATGCCTCCTATAGCCCTCGTTAGTGTGATGAATTGTGCCCTGATCTGTAATTGAGGTGAATATACCTGTCCTGGGGCTTTCCTGGTGACTTACATGGTAAAGAATCTGCCTGTAATGCAGGAGATGTGGGTTCAATCCCTGAGTTGGGAAGATCCCCTTGAGAAGGGAATGGTGACCCACTCCAGTGTTCTTGCCTGGAAATTTCGATGGACAGAGGAGCCTGGAAGGCTACAGTCCATGGAATCACAAAGAGTCAGACACGGCTGAGCGAGTAACATAAACACACACACACATACACACACACACACACACACCTGTACTGACTACCTGAAGTGACTACTGTGAGGCTCAAATAAAACAGTACAAAAAATGAGTTCTATAGAAGCAGAAGACTCTAATGCCACAAGGAGTAGGTACTAAATGTTGTATTAGTAGCAATAGTAGTGACAAGAGCTGTGTTACTACCACAAAGGGAGGGAGAAGAATATATCTTCAAAATCCTTATAGTTTTCTGTCTGGGGTTTTGTAAAGAGAGAATAGATAGCTAGATGAAAGGATGGAAGAATGGATGGCTGAATGGATGAAGAGGTAGATGGATGGATGGAAGAGCAGGTGGAGGGATAAATAGATAAAAGGAAAGAAAGAAGGAAGGAATTAATGAATGGATGATGGGTGCACACATGGAAAAATGGATGGCTGGATGGATGGATGGATGGGTGGGTAGATGGGTGAGTGGGTGGAAAGAAGGAAGGAAGGAACAAAGCAAGGAAAAGCAGGTAGGTGGGTGGTGGAGGGATGGGCTGGTAGAGAGTTAGATGGATGATAGGCAAACAGAGGGTGGATAATTGAATTTATAAATGAATGAATGTATGCAGATGAATGGAGAGAGGGATGGATGGATGGAGGGATGATGGGTAGATGGATGGGTGGAAGCATGGATGGATGAATGGATAGATGGAGGCATGGATGGATGGATGGATGATGAATAGATGGAGGAATGGATGGATGGATGGATGGGTGAGGCATGGATGGATAGATGGATGGGTGGAAGAATGGATGGATGGATGGATAGATGGAGGCATGGATGGATAGATGGATGGGTGGAGGGATGATGGGTAGATGGATGGGTGGAGTCATGGATGGATAGATGGATGGGTGGAGGAAT
Source organism: Bos indicus (assembly GCF_029378745.1). NCBI lineage: Eukaryota > Metazoa > Chordata > Mammalia > Artiodactyla > Bovidae > Bos > Bos indicus. The sequence continues at coordinate 62,155,499 of NC_091780.1, read as the reverse complement.
GGATGGATGGATGGATAGATGGAGGCATGGATGGATAGATGGATGGGTGGAGGGATGATGGGTAGATGGATGGGTGGATGCATGGATGGATAGATGGATGGGTGGAGGGATGATGGGTAGATGGATGAGTGGAGGAATGGATGGATAGATGGATGGGTGGAGGGATGATGGATAGATGGATGGGTGGAGGCATGGATGGATAGATGGATGGGTCAATGGATGGATGGATAGATGCAGGCATGGATGGATGGGTGGATGGATAGATGGATGGATGAGTGGATGGATGGATGGATGGGTGGAGGTATGGATGGATAGATGGATGGGTGGACGCATGGATGGGTAGATGGAGGCATGGATGGATAGATGGATGGGTGGAGGAATGGATGGATAGATGGGTGGGTAGAAGAATGGACGAGTAGTTGATGGGTGGAGGAATGAATAAATGCAGTGCTGCTTCACATGCAGCCCACCTCCTAGTCTTTCTACTTGGCCTCTCACAGCTTTAAATGACTCATCTGAATGCCTTTGGGGTCAAGTAAAACCATTTTAGTACAGCCTGCAAGCCCTTTGTTATCTGTCCAAAGCCATCCTCTCCACCCTCACTTGGTTCTGTTCCCCATGCTTTCCCACCACCCTACAGCCTGTGCTTTCCCGTCTCCGTTTCTTGGCTGTTACTGCTCTTGACTCTGCAAGCCAAACTAGGTGCCAAGCCCAGCTTCTACTTGGAAGCCTTCCCTGCTTCAGTCAGTCCAAAGGAATCCCTCCCTCCTCTCTCAACATGGTGCCTTACTTGTTTCTATCCCACAGACTGTCTACCTTTCTGTATAACGTGAATTACCTCCTTCACTGAAAGGAGAGGGAAGGAGCTAGCATGTAGTGAGCATCTACCTGGGCACCCTCATGCAATCCTAGTACAAACCCTGCAAGGGATGTACAGGTTTTGTTTTTCCCAAGCAGTGACGTGGGCTCTCAGAGGCTGACTGATTTGTCTGAGGCATATCAGTGGTGGAACTGGGATTTGAACCCAGGTCTTCTGACTCCATTTGTCTACCTTTCCCTCCACTATAGTCTAAACCCCTAGACTATCTGGATGATAGGTAGAGGGTGGAGGAAGGAATGTATAAATGAATGGATGGATGCAGTTGGATGGATGGAGGAAAGGATGGGTAGATGGATGCGTGGAGGGATAAATGGATACTTACATCATTGGTGATTCACCTGCAAAATGGAGGTAATTATAGCAATAAGGCTACACAGCCTAGGAAGAGTACCTGGTCATGTGCTGTGCTGTGCTTAGTTGCTAAGTTGTGTCCTACTCTTTGCAGCCCCAGGGACTGTAGCCCACCATACACCTCTGTCCATGGCATTTTCCAGGCAAGAATACTGGAGTGGGTTGCCATTTTATACTCAGGGATCTAACTTAGATCTAACTCAGGGATCTTCCAGACCCAGGGATCTAACCCATGTCTCTTGTGTCTCCTGCACTGGCAGGCAGATTCTTTACCACTGTACCAGTTGGGGAAACCAAGCACTGGTCACAGACTTCTTTAATTCCTCCAGCAAACTGCCTGTGCTGAAAGTGGAGGTGGGGATGAGAAGAGCCCAGCTTGGCAGCCAGCTTGGCCTGGATCTGGGTCTCTTGTTGTTGTTCAGTTGCTCAGTCATGTCCGACTCTTTGCAACCCCATGGACCACAGCATGTCAGGCTTCTCTATCCTCTATTATCTTTTGGACTTTGCTCAAACTCACATTCACTGAGTTGGTCATGCCATCCAACCATCTCATCCTCTGTTGCCCTCTTCTTTTGCCCTCAATCTTTCCCAGCATCAGGGTCTTTTTCAATGGGTCAGCTCTTTGCATTTGTATGGGAGCTTCAGCTTCAGCATCAGTCCTTCCAATGAATATTCAGGGTTGATTTCCTTTAGAATTGACTGGTTTGATATCTCTACTTCACCTCTCATTTGCTGTGTGACCTTGAGCAAGCCACCTTTCCTCTTAGTGAAAATGGTGATGCCACCGATCTTGCCAAACTTTTGCTGGGAACGGAGACTGAACAGAGAAGGTGCTGAGCACATCATAGACACTCCCCTAACAGGAGCTGATGCTACAGTTTTAATCTTTGGGATTTCTGATACCTCAACTCTCATTAAGTGGGTGCAGAGAGCATCCTTAGCTCTCGCCCTCCCCTGCATGAAGAATTCTCTGAGTACCCTTTACAAAATTAGCATTTATAAACCGTTCAGAGCCTCGAAAACCTGAGACCACTTACCCTGTTTGCACTTGCAGATTGTTTTCCTTAGAATCTGAAAAAAAAAAGTGTACACGTGCAAGTATACTATTAGGATCTGCTACAATATACAAATGGAAGGTCAGGCTGCACCCTCCCTGGTTTCAGGCAACACTCCTATTTTAATTGCAAATCCATAAGCCTCTTCTGTGAATTGCATTTGGTTTTTAAAGAAAAGGGGTGCATATGTCACAGGATCATTTGCGGAAGCCACATCACAGAGGCATTTTCTAATGCACATAACCGGATAATATGGTAATCAAACTAAATCGGTGGCAAAATGCTTTGAAACCTTAAATAAGATCTAAATCGCAATTGTTCTAACATTTATAGTTGATAGAATTTTTTAGCCTAAGTCACATTGAAATGTACTCTCTTTGTTTTTCATTTTGGCAGAAGCAGGAACTGACTCTCGAGTTAATCTTTTAGAAGATGTTTGACTGTAACAAGCTGCAGTAAAATATGCATAATATGAACTTAATAAAAAGTAACACCTCTGCTATAAATTGCTTCATTGAGATATAGAAACATATTATAACCCATAAAATGCATACAAGAAATGGAATGAAACCGAAGTTACCTTTATTGTCAGTTTTTATTTCTGGAATAGTCTAAAATTGAAGATAATGATTACTCATGAAAAAAAAAAAAAACTTTATCAAATGCAACATCAACATTGTTGGTGGCATTTTCTGACTCATGGGTGGATTTGTGGTCCTGGAGAGGTGCCTAGACATTGTAATTCACAAGAATTATAATTAACAAGGAAAAATTACTCATTTATTTACATTCCCATTTGAACACTAGATAAATTATTTGCTAAAAGCCCCTTAATGATCCCAAAGTACGTAATTATCTAGTACATTGGTCCCAATTTCAGAGGATAAAAACTATAGCGAAATGACTTTTTTCCCCTTAAAAACTGTTCCCTCACAACTCCTGCTAGACATTTCTTTTATGGTTTTTTAAAAGTTATATTGGTTTTTTTAAATATCAAAATATTTTATGCAAAATATTTCATTTTTAAAAAATTCACTCTCGCTCTCGGGAGAGTGTATGTGCAATTGTTAAAGATGTAGTGCAGATTGCAATAAATTCTGAAATTAACACTGAATATATTTTCATATTATGTTTACATATGGGTAGGGTTTTTTTTAGCCTCCCTATCTTTTTTAGATTTATGAGATTCTCTACAATAAGATTTTGTGTGAGTATATTTAAATTTCATATGTGTATATATTTATACACACACAGAGCAAGATTACATACTTGCTTTAATTTCTCCCAATCTTAAAAACTCATAAAATATTTAAGCTGTTTCAGGACCAGAATAGTAATGCTTCAAACTGTTGTTTAAAATTACATCCAACCCTCACCTACCCGTGCTAATGAATGGGGCGGTGCAGCCGTGAGGAATATCCATCAAAAGTAACCAATGCAGCACAGGCTCAGTGGTCAGCCTTGTGTTCTGCCCACTCCCCCCTCCCTCCCCATCCTGCTCGACCTTAACTACAGCCACTCCGCAAATGACTCATCGGTCCCCTTCCTCATTTCCAACCATCCGACTGATGAAACTTCAAGTTGGGAATAAGATGATCAAAGGGTGAGCAGAAGGGATCATCTGTAAATGGTGGCAAACAGGGAAGGATCCATTGATTTATAGGTTTCCATGGTTTTTTTCATTCATTCAACAAATACTTATTGAGCACTTAGTATGTGTGATGCATTGGTGAGCGATTAGGTTCACCAGTGGCTTCCAACAATGAACGTGTTGAATGCTTCCCCTGCTTTTATGGTGTCGAGGTATAGGAGAGGAGAAAGGCTCCCAACACACAACTGTAGAATGAATAACAACCTTGAAAAGAAGAATAAGGAAAGACACAGCACGTGTATATACAGTAAAGTAAGTGTATATCTGGGGGTCTGACCTAGTCTGCATGAGAGGGGTGAGATGGTCAAGAGATATTATTTCCCAGGAATTTCCTCGTGCTAATAGGGCAGGTTAGATGGTAGGAGTGGAGGGGTCCAGGCAAGAGATGCAGCCCGCATAAAAGCTCTGAACAAAATGAAACTGTTTAACTAATTCTTTAGCTAATCATATTGGGATTGACCCACAGTCTTTTAACTGAGATCATCTCCTGTTTCAAAACCACCAGAGAGTTTGGGGTTTTTGAGCACGAGCCACCAATTCTCCGTAAGCTTGGCCCTGCAATAAATCTTCCTCTGCTCCAAATGCCAGTGGTTTGGTTTGTTTGGCCTCACTGTACATTGGTTTGCTTAGATTCATGCCCATTAAGTTGGTGATGCTACCTAATCATCTCATCCTTTGCCACTCCCTTCTCATTTTGACTTCAGTCTTTCCCAGATTCAGGGTCTTTTCCAATGAGTCAGCTCTTTGCATCAGGTGGCCAAAGTATTGGAGGTTCAGTAGCAGTGCTTCTAATGAACATTCAGGGATGATTTCCTTTAGGATTGACTGGCTTGTTCTCTTTGCAGTCCAAGGGGCTCTTGAGAGTCTTCTCCATAGGGTCCTGCTTGGTTTCAGTACCTCAGAATGTAATTGTATTTGGACCTAAGCTTTACAAAGAGATAATTAAGTTGCAATGAGGCCATTAGAGTCTGTCCTAGTTCAATCTGATAGGTATCTTTACAAGAACAGGACATTAGGGTGCAGAGAGACACCAGGGATTCAAGCACAGGTGAAAAGGCAGCAAGAGGTGACATCTGCAAACTAAGAGGAGGCCTTGGGAGAAACCAGGCCTGCTAACACCTTGATCTTGGACCTCCATGCCTTCAGAACCATGAGAAAATACTTCTCTGTTGTTTAAGCTCCTCAATCTATACTGCTTCGTGATGACAACCCAAGGCAACTAATAGAACATTCATACAGAACCCATTAGTGAGAGATTTAGAGGATAAGGTAAATCGCAGCGATGAACACTTTTCCGCTGTAGCTCACATATGGATTAATGAAACACATGCTCTTTGTGGCTGTGACCTTCCAAGGATAAGCAGCTGGGATTTCCTTAGTGGCCAGTGAGAAGGGTAAAAACGAGGAAGAATCAGAAAACCTTAGAAAACCTTCCAGTTGGGAAGTATGATGGACACTGGGCTAAGGAAACAGGCTGGCAGCATCTACCAGAAGTCTCTGTGGTGGGCTTGATACAGAAATAAACTGATATGAAAATCTGCATCAGGAAAAAGAAAAAAGTCTGTGTGTGTTATTACACATCTATCCATTTATCCACCCATTTACCCATCCATTTGTCCATTTTCTTGTTGCTGCTGCATTTCAAAATAAATTGCAGACATCAGAACACTTTACCCATAAACACTGCATCATGCCTATCCTTAACTCAAGATCAACCTTTGCTTTTGCTTTTTTTTATAAGTGAAATTTACATAAAGTGAAATGAGCAAACTGTTAAAAAAGCTTACACAGTGTTATTGGAGCTTAATTGACATGCAATAAACAACATATTTAAAAGATATTTTGATACATTTTTATATATACACACACTCCTGAGACTATTTTCCATAATCAAGGTAATGAACATATCCATCACCCTAAGACTCTTGTGCCCCTTGGTAAGCTCTTCCTCACTGCCTACCCAAGGCAAGAACAGACACGACTTATGCCACTATAGAGTAGTTTTTATTTTCTAAAATTTTATATAAGTAGAATCATATATAAAATCTTGTTTTGCTTGGCTTACCTTCCCCCCAACACACACATTTTTTAATTTTATATGGCTACAGAAGACTTTTGAGAGTCCCTTGGACTACAAAATCAAACCAGTCAATCCAAAAGGAAGTCAACCCTGAGTATTCATTGGAAGGGATGATGCTGAACCTCAAGCTCCAACACTTTGGCCACCTGATGCAAAGACCTGACTCATTGGAAAAGACCCTGATGCTGGAAAAGATTGAAGGCCAAAGGAGAAGAGGGTGGCAGAGGATGAGATGGTTAGACAGCATCACCAACTCAATGGATATGACCTTGAGCAAACTCCAGGAGACAGTGGAGGGCAGGAAAGTCTGGTGTGCTGAAGTCCATGTGGTCACAAAGAGTCGGACATGACTTAGTGACGGAACAACAACAACAGGGAGAAGAGCCTATTAATAATGCTGTAGTAGTGGACAGCAAAGGGACTAGCTCTTTTTTAAATTCAACATAGTCATTTCAAAACATCTAAATAGCTTATCAATAGTTTATTCTTTTTATTGCTGGGATTCAAGTACAGATAGGGGCTTCCCAGGTGGCTCAGCGGGTAAAGAGTTCGCCTGTGATGCAGGAGACGCAGAAGACACTGGGTCGAGCAGGCTCTCTGGAGGAAGGCGTGGCAACGCACTCCAGTAGTCTTGCCTGGAGAATCCCACGGGCAGGGGAGTCTGGCAGGCTACAATCCACAGGGTCGCAAAGAGTCAGACACAGCTGAAGCAACTGAGCGCATACACACACAAGTCCACAGTGAGCATTCATGTCCGTCTGTTTATTTGGTCATGTGCTTTCCTTTCTCTTGGGCAAATACCCAGAAGTGGAATGGCTGGATCATAAAGTGGGTGAATGATGAGATTTTTAAGAAACTGGTAAAGTGTTTTTCAAAGTCATTGTACCGACTTGAAGTGTATGAGAATTCTGATTGCTCCACATCCTCGATAACATATTCTTATTATGAATCCTTTAAATTTCAGCTGTGCAAATAGGTGTATTTTGGTATCTTACTGTGGTTTTAACTTGTATCTCCTTAATGATGAATGATATCTAGCATATATTCACATCCGTTTTTCAGGTATGTCTTCTTCAGTGAAGGGTCTATTGAAATCTGTTGTTTATTTTTTATTGAGTTTGTGTGTTCTTAGCATTGAGTTTTGAGAGTTCTTTACTACATTCTGAGTACAAACCCTTTATCAGATGACTTGACAATAGTTTCTCCTAGACTGTGGCTTAACTTTCCATTGTCTTAACAGCATTTTTCCAAGAAGCAGACGATACAGATTTGAAATATTTGGCAATCTGTTCTTTTATGAATCATGTTTTTGTATCTAAGAAATCTTTGCCTAATCCAAGGTCACAACTGTTTTTACTTCTAAAAGTTTTATAAACTTTTAGGTTTTAAAATATAATATTTGTCATATGGCCCAACATTAGTTAATTTTTGTTATAATGCAAGGCATAAATTGAAGTCTCTTTTTTTTTTTTTGCACGTGGATAAACTAAGCTTCCTAAACTCTGTATTCTATTCCATTGATCCATTTGTCTCTCTTCATGGCTGCAGTTTTATAAGAAGGCTTGAAATCAGGTTATGTTAGCCAACCAATATTGTTCCTCTTTTTGAAAGCTGTTTGGGCTATTCTAGATTATTTCCATTTCCATATGAATTTCACGATCAGCTCATCCATTTCTCTGTCTGTTGTGATTTAGATTTTGTTAAATCTATAGGTCAATTTTGGGAATACATATTCTTTAATAATAATAAACAGTCTTCCAAAGAGGAGTTTAGACCATTTACATTTAGTGTAGTTTCTAGTATGGTTGAGTTTCAATCTATAATACTGACACTGATTTTGCATCTACCTTTCCTTGTGTCCCTTTATCTCTTTCTATTTTGAATTCATTGAATTGATTTAATAATTTAATTTATTCTCCTTGTTGGCCTATTAGCTGTAACTCTTTGATTTTTTTTTTAAACCATTATTGTTATTTTTTAATTTACAATATTGTATTGGTTTTGCCATACATCAACATGAATCCGCCACGGGTGTACATGTGTTCCCCATCCTGAAGCCCCCTCCCACCACCCTCCCTGTACCATCCCTCTGGGTCATCCCAGTGCACCAGCCCCAAGCATCCTGTATCCTGCATTAAACCATTATTTTAATGGTTGCTTTACTGTTTACAATGTACATCTTTAATTCAGCACTGTCTGCCTTTATGCGATATCATGCCATGGAGCATAAAAACCTTACAACCTCCATTCCTCTCTTCCTGACATTTGTGTATGGTCATGCATTTTACTCTTGTATGTGTTATAGGTACCACACTACATTGGTACTGTGTTTTTTTAAGCACTTATCTTTTTAAAGAGGTTTAAGTACTAAAGGGGTTTCCCTGATAGATCAGTTGGTTAAGAATCCGCCTGCAATACAGGAGACTCCGGTTTGATTCCTGGGTCAGGAAGATCTGCTGGAGAGGGACTAGGCTACCCATTCCAGTGTTCTTGGGCTTCTCTTGTGGCTCTACATCCACCTATAGCATTCAAGCACCCACAATGTCCAATGCCTTTCATTCCTCTACTTTAATCCAATACTTCCTCTACTGGATTAGATGATATCTAGACACATGAATGGAATTTTGCTCAAGAAATTGCCTGTGAATCCACCTAGATGGAGCAAGAAACAAGTTCTATCTAATGACGTTGCTTATCACTCTGCAGATGGTCATAAAATATATTTTTTAGATGCTTTTTCTGGCAATTTTCAAACTTACATGAAAGTAGAAAGTACAGTTTCATATTTTTATCTGGAATCATTTTCTTCTAACTCAAGGATTTTATTTAACCTTTTTATTTAGTATAGGTCTGTTGTTGTTGAGTCACTAAGTCACGTCCAATTCTTTGTGACCCCATGGACTAGTGTAGGTCTGTGCTTAGTCACTCAGTTGTATCTGACTCTTTGTGACCCCATGGACTATAACCTGCCAGGCTCCTCTGTCCTTGGGGATTCTTCAGGCAAGAATACTGGAATGGGTTGTCATGCCCTCCTCCAGGGGATCTCTGCAACCCAGGGATTGAATCCAGGTCTCCCACATTGCATTCTTTACTGACTGATCCACCTGGGAAGAGTAGGTCTACTTATGATAATTTCCATGTCCAAAATATAAAAGTTATAGTTGTTCCTCATCCTTGATTAAACTTGATAGTTTTTCATTTTTTCACTTTAAGTTTCTAATCATTGTATAGAGGTTTCTGTCTCATTGTTTAATCACATTTCCCAAATAACTAATGATGTTGAGAATATTTTCCTGGGCTCTTCTGTCATTCACAGTGATTCCTTTATGAAGTATCTGTTTAACTGTCACCCGTATTGTGGTTACTTTTAATTTTCAAAGTTCCCTGAAAATACTGAGATGATACATAATCTGCTGGATTAAATGATATCTAGACACATGAATGGAATTTTGCTCAAGAAATTGTCTGTGAATCCACCTAGATGGAGCAAGAAACAAGTTCTATCTAATGACATTGCTTATCACTCTGCAGATGGTCATAAAATATATTTTTTAGATGCTTTTTCTGGCAATTTTAAAACTTACATGAAAGTAGAAAGAAAAGTGAAAGGAATTCCTATGTACTCATCATCCAGCTTTAACAAGTACCAATATTTTGCTGAACTTGTTCATTTCTAACCTCTTTTTTGTTTTTGCTGGTCTATTTTATAACAAACTCCAGATGTCATATAATTCCATCCATCAATGGCACACAATTTTGACAGCTAGAACTCAAGCTAGTCATTTAGAATTCTCATTTGATTATAAGTATAGGACCAGGAGATCTTAATGGAAAGAGGTCCAGGTTCAAAATTCTTCCCTTATTAGAGAATGGAACCATATGACTTGAAACAAACTTTGACACTTGACTGAGCCACAAAGCCCATGTCATAATAATACTATCCCATAATACCATCTGTTGTCCTTGGTCTCTTCAAAAGGGAAAGAAGGTAAGATACACATTGTTTTTTTAATTTTATTAAAAATTCGGTCAAGGGACTTGTCTGGTGGTCCAGTGGCTTAGACTCTGAGCTCCCACGGAGGGGACCCAGGTTTGATCCTTGGTCAGAGAGTTAGATCCCATGTGCCGCGGCTAAAAGTTCACGTGCTGCAACTAAAGATCCTGTGCGCCACAAGGAAGATGCAAGATCCTGCGTGTGCAACTAAGACCCAGTGCAGCCAAACAAATAAATAATTTTTAAAATTCAACTGAAAGTTAAGCTTCATTAATAACCTATAATGGAATATAATCTGCAAAAAAAAAAAAATTCACCATGCTGTACACCTGAAATGAACACATTACCATAAATCAACTATATCCTGATTTAAAAAAAAGAAAATTAAGGCTCACTTACTTCAAGAATGAAAGTGTATGTTGTCCCTTATACCCCATGCATGATTAACAGTTATTTTTTAATTCTGTGGTTTCACATCTCAAGAGGGAAAGCAAGCATTCAATGTTCTCTGAGTATTTTGGAAAACCTCCACCTCTTAAGATACCCAAAAGCAGAAAACATGATATGCCTCCGTTCTTTCTTCTACAGCAGAGTTCTCGACCTCAACACTATAGACATTTCGTTCCGATCATTTTAGTTTGCAGGGGGCTGTGTTGAGCTCTGTAGGATGTATGGCAGCAAAGCTGGCTTCTACCTATTATTTGCCAGGAGCAGTTTCCTGGTGGTGACAAACGAATGTCTCCAGATATTTCCAAACATCATCCCTAGGGGTGGGCAGCAAATCACCCCTGGTTGAGAACCCCAGTTCTATAGATATGATCTTTTGTGCAGATGCAGTTCCCTCAGATGAGTGTCAGTGTCTCATAGCCTCAGTTTCTTTACCTGTGAAATAGGAATGATTTTGATTTTGTTAAATCTAGAGATATATTATGGAATCAATATACTTTAATATTAACGACTCTTCCCATGAAGGTGCTTAGACCATTTACATTTAGACCATCAGTATAATTACTGATATGGTTGAATTTCAGTCTACAAAATTGCTACTTTTTTTTTTGTCCTTTATTCTCATTTTCTTATTTTTTCTGCTTTTTTTTTTTTAGTTCATTGAATTTATTTAATAATTTCATTGTTCTCCAGAGGAGGGTCAGCTACTTGTGAACACATGATATAAAAGCCATAAAAAGGTTAACTGGTAACTAATCGTGAAATGCTTAGGGTGGAGGTCTGCTCTGCCTCAGGCACAGAGAGGGAAACAGATCTGTAAGAAAGTGGTGAGCAGCCCTGCACGCTCCAAATGCTTTCGGTGAAAAGAAGAAATAGCTGGGCTGAGTCTGTACCAGACCCTCAGCACTGGGCCAGGAACTAACTGCAGGGACTCATGCACAAGATGGGGTCCGCGCTTTCCAGGGATCATACAAGATGGCTCATGACCCGGTCTATGAAGGCACCTCACCCAGCCGGGCACACATAAGTCTTCACCACGTGGGATGATGAGAATGAAGATGAATCAGAGCTAAGGGACATGGCAGAGACGGTGCGTGCCCTTCAAAAGGACGACAAGCTGGTGTCACCTGGCACACTGCCAGGAGGTGGGACAGTCTAACGGCAGCATGGATGTCAAAGTCCAATAAGGTTTGCAGTTAAAGCCCACATCCGCCACTTATTACTGCCTGTGCAGTTTGGGGCAAGTTACTAATCCTCTCTGTGACCATTCTCTATCAAACACATCATTATTCCTACTTACAGATGTATTGTGTCTTAAGTGTCCAGCTTAGCGCTTAGAACATAGATGGCACAAAATGTTTTCTGTTGTTGCTTGGTTGTTAAGTCCTGTCCTACTCTTTGCGACCTCATGGACTGTTGCCTGCCAGGCTCCTCTGTCCAAGGGATTTCCCAGGGAAGAATACTGGAGTGGGTTGCCATTTCCTTCTCCAAGGATTCTTCTCAACCCAGGGGTCGAACCCACATCACCTGCCTTAGCAGGTGGACTCTTTACTGCTGAGCCACCAGGGAAGCCCTGTTTTCTATTAGTATTTACTAATAAAATTGTTATTTCAAACAGTTGGTTTGAAATGTAGCAGTAGTTACATAAGTGTTGGAATGACATATATTCAGTGAGTCACAGTGATTTAGAACTGGTTAATGTTAACAGTAAAATTTAATGGAGATTTGAAGAGAGATAAAGAGAGAGAGCAAGGAGAGACAGGCCAGCTATTTCAGCCGTCCTGAAGGAGAGATGAAATCTCCCAGAAACGTGGGAATAGTTGGAAGTGGGCAATAGTTCAACACAGGACAGCAGGATCTGGGTGGACCAGAAATCAGGGGCTGCTTTTCAGACCCTGTAGAGACATTCGGAGCTTTTCAACAGCAGGAGTTCAGAATGGTCAATACCAAACTTAACCATAGTGCTGATTTTAAACCCCAGGTTTGTGGAAAACTCAGAATGCAAAGGAATCAAGTGAAACACACCCTCTCCCCGGGCTTCTCGTGTCTCTCTCCTGTGGTCTGTCTGTTCCCTTCAGTGACTTTATGGGGTCCCCTGCAAGCCTAGCTTTGAATTTTCCTGCATTAGTCTCAGTTTAGCCTCTCAGAACCTGTGGTTATCAGTATATTACCAAGGAAACTCCTCGTTTGAAGTGGGAACCACCTCTATAGGCTATAAATACAAAGCAATTAGCCTCTCAAGTGCCTTATTATAAAACATATCAAGGACACCTACATGGCCTCCCAGATTAGAGGATAGAATTTCTGTCTAGAGAAGGCCCATTTTTAAAGGCTGACTTTTAATAGAATGCAGGGGGTAAAAAAGAACAAACCCATAGATAATAAAAAAAAAAAACATCTCAACCAGCAAATTTGGGCATGGCTTTTATTATTCTTCACTCTCCAAATCCTTGATTCATTGAATAGCCATTTCTAGGGCCAAGTCTAGTCGTAGTTATCCAAATAAAAGCACGGAGGTCTTTTGGTGCTGAGTAAGTAGTGGAAATAAGTTGCTAAAGGGAGATAGATAATACAACCTTTGGGAAAAGTAATCTGCTGATGTTTCTTAATTTAAAAATATTTCTTAATTGACAAATTGAAAATACACATACTCTTTGACCCAGAAATTCCACCTTTGGAAATGCATTCTATAGCAATGAGAGTGAACCTACAGGGATATATGTGCATAAACACGTGGTTACTGCTGAATTATTTGTTGTAGCAAAAACCCAAACGCTGTAAACCACCGACTGACCGTGAACAGTGAAATGAACAGATGTGCTCGGCACGTCCATCATGTAGAATACCATGCAGCTATGTTTTAATGTAGGGGAGAGCGCAAATGCAGTCCCCAGTCACCGCAAATTATGCAGTCGAGATTCCCATGTTTGGGGAAATTGCAAGGGTTGAACACAATGGATAGTCCTCCCCTGGGAAAACTACCTTTGAGTTTGTGGTGACTCCCCTGCTGGGTGATGAAAGTGAAAGAGGAGAGCGGAAAAAGTTGGCTTAAAACTCAACATTCAGAAAACTAAGATCATGGAATCCGGTCCCATCACTTCATGGCAAATAGATGGGGAAACAGTGGAAATAGTGACAGACTTTATTTTGGGGGGCTCCAAAATCACTGCAGATGGTGACTGTAGCCATGAAATTAAAAGACACTTGCTCCTTGGAAGAAAAGCTATGATGAACCTAAACAGCATATTAAAAAGCAGAGTCATTACTTTGCCAACAAAGGTCAGTCTAGTCAAAGCTATGGTTTTTCCAGTAGTCATATATGGATATGAGAGTTGGACCATAAAGAAGGCTGGGCACCAAAGAATTGATGCTTTTGAACTGTGGTGTTAGAGAAGATTCTTGAGAGTCCCTTGAACTGCAAGGAGATCCAACCCGTCAGTCCTAAAGGAAATCAGTCCTGAATATTCATTGGAAGGACGGATACTGAAGCTAAAACTCCAGTACTCTGGCCACCTGATACGAAGAATTGACTCATTTGAAAAGACCCTGATGCTGAGAAAGACTGAAGGTGGGAGGAGAAGGGGAAGACAGAGAATGAGATGGTTGGATGGCATCACTGACTCAATGGACATGAGTTTGAGCAAGTTCCAGGAGTTGTTGATGGACAGGGAAGCCTGCTGTGCTGCAGTCCATGGGGTGGCAAAGAGCTGGACATGACTGAGCGACTGAACTGAACATTTATCATAGGACATTGAATACCGTTTCCTGTGCTGTATAGTTTTGGGCCTTGTTGTTTATCCATTCCACATAGAATAGCTTGTATCTGCTATTCCCAAACTCCCAATCCATCCCTCCTCCACCCTTTCCCCCTCGGCAACTGCCGTCTGTTCTCTTTGTCCATGAGTCTGTTTCTGTTTCATAGATAAGTTAATCTGCGTCATATTTTAGATTTTACATATAAGTGATACTTTAATATTTGTCTGTCTCTAACTTACTTCACTTAATATGATAATCCCTAAGCCCATCCTTGTTGCTACAAATGGTATTATTTCGTTCTTTTTAATGGCTGAGAATATATATGCACCACATCTTCTTTATCCATTCCTTTGTCAATGGACATTTAAGTTGCTTCCATCTCTTGGCTATTGTATATAGTGCCACACAGCTTTATTTCTGTGTGTATGTATTTGGGTTGCACTGACTCTCCCTTGCTGAGCGCGGGCTTTCTCTCATTGCAGCAAGCAGGGGCTTCTCTTGTGTGGAAGCCCAGGCTCTAGGTGTGATGGCCTCAGTAGTTGCGACTCATGGGCTTAGTTGCCCCGTCGCGTGCGGAGTCTTTCCAGACCAGGGATGGAGCCCACGTCCCCTGCATTGGCAGGTGGATTCCTATCCACTGTATCACCAGGAAGTCGGCTTACGGTAATTTTTAAACGAATTAGAATGGCATGAATTAGACTCATGTGAACTTACTGTGAAAACAGCAAGATTTGGAGGATCTCTCATATGATCGTCTTTATAAAAGAGAAAACAAAAATGAAAAGAAAGAGAGGGAAGGAGAGAAGAGAGAGGGAGGAAAACGACTGTTCTTACCCAAATCCTCAGCCTCACCCCTGCTCATCCTTGCCAACAGAGCCCCAGTGCCATTTGTAGATTGATGTGTGCACGATGGGGTCCACTCAGGGAAGCAGAGAGCAAGCTGGATACTCCAAGCAGAGGGGTTGCATTACAGTGAGCTGGTGTTACAGATGAGAGAAGAAGCCGAGGAACTAAACAGAGGAAGCAAGGTAGCCAGACGTCAGCAGATGCCCTCTACTCCCAGGACTACAGGGACACAGGGAGGTGGCGGGGGGCAGGGGGCCGGAATCAGGGCCACCTGATGGGGGGATGATGGCCCCACTGGAAGCAAGGACCACAGAGGAAGAAAGGAGACAAGATGTATTTCTTGGGATTACTGTGTACCAGGGCATTGATAACAACTGTGGTTATTGATATTGATAACAATAATGATGATATTAATAATACTTTTAAACTGAGTCCTATTTATTTTCAAATGGGTATTTCTAATTTTGTTATTCACAGTTCCCATTTACTGGGCACCTATTCAGTGCCAAACACTTAGTTTTTTACGAGTCTTAATCATTGTGACAAGGTTAGAACGGTTGTTTCTCCATTTTAAAAATAAGACTCAGAGAGGTAGATAAGTTTGTCTGATATTAAATCCTTAATAAGAAAAGCTTTGAGAACTTGAAATCAACTCTACCACTCAATCCTAAAGGAGATCAATCTTGAATGTTCATTGGAAGGACTGATGCTGAGGCTGAAGCTTCAATACTTTGGCCACCTGATGCAAGCAGCCTACTCACTGGAAAGGACCCTGCTGCTGGGAAAGACTATAAGAGGAAGAGATGGTTAGATAGCTTCACTGACTCAATGGACATGAATTTGGGCAAACTCCAGGAAACACTGGAGGACAAAGGCTCCTGGCACATTGCAGTCCACAGGGTCACAAACAGTGGGACAGGACTTAGCAACAGAACAACAACATATGTATATATAGCTATATATTTTTATTCTATTCCATTACAGGTTATTACGACATATTAAATATAGCTCCCTGTACTATAGAGTAAATCCTTGTTGTTCACCTATGTTATATATGGTAAAGTGCATCTGTTAATCTTCTACTCCCATTTATCCCTCTCCCACTTCCCCTTTGGTAACCATAAGTTTTCTGTGTCTGTGAGTCTGTTTCGGTTCTGTTTATTGGTACTATTTTTCAGATTCCACATACAAGGGATATCACATGATATTTGTCTTTCTCAAACGTAAGGTTTTCTTGAAGGCATTGCTGGAGAGGAATTATTTGTATCGTGACTCATAACATTTTAAAAGCAGATAGAACTGGAAAGGAGCCATGGACCCTTTGGGGGCTCAGCCGATGGTGAGATGAGAATGTCCTTTGGAAACTCATTTCTACCATCTGATCTGAATTCCTGAGTCGAGGTGAGTGCCTGAACAGAATGCCTGTACAGAGCACCGGGGATGCTGTGTTTCCTGGCCAAGTGTATCCCCAGTTGTAGACAGTAATTTGGTGTCTGGCGAAGAGAGGACACCTTGCACAGCAAATGCACAAATAAATTTTACTGGATAATTAGAATCATAACTGGAAGTGAATAAGCTGGCATCCGGCTTTCAAGCCCAAGCTCGGTGTGGTGGACTGGCATAGGTCAGCCTGGCAGGGCCTCATAGACCCACCTGGTTCCATGAACAGAAGAGAAAAAAGCCAGAACAAGCCCTGTGACGGCCTCTGCAAACCAGCTGCTTAGTGACAACTGCTCTTTTACTCTGCTTCATTTGCAGATAAAGAGAGTTAAACACTTAGTGAGGTTCAACCTGAAAGCCTGGCCTTATGATGATGTCTAATAAAGGAGGTGTTCTTTATCCCCTTTTAAGGAAAACTGAGGCCCAGAGCAGACCCGCTTAAGCCCATTTTCCAGGAAGCAGAAAGGCCAACCTTGCGCCCACCTCTCTCTGCAGTCTCTTCACCTGGGCATGGCCCCTATGCTTTCTTCTCTCTAGAAGGCTGGTCTGTGCCCTCCCACTGCACGGACTGGATGAGCCAAGGATGGTAACAAGCATCATCCCTGTACTACTCTGATTACTTGCTGGAGGCCATCTCAAAACGGATTCCAGGGGCTTCCCTGGTGGTCCAGTGGTTAAGAATCCACCTTGCAATGCAGGGGACAGGGGCTCGATCTCTGGTCTGGGAAGATCCCACATGCCGTGGGGCGACTATGCCCGTGTGCCATAGTTACTGAGCCTGAGCACTTAGAACTAGGGCTTCAAACAACAGAGAAGCCACCGCAGTGAAAAGCCCACGCCCTGCAATGAAGAGCAGCCCCCGCTGGCCTCAACCAGAGGAAGCGTGCGTGCAGCAACAAAGACCTGCCACAGCCAAAAAATAAAATCCATCTTATAAAAGGGGGGGTTCCAAAGGGGAATCTGTCATGGACTAACAAAGGCTGTCACCGGTGCTATCTGGGGGCTGGGGATAAAACTGCCACTTAGTTGGTCCCCTCCTCTAAATTTCTCATTCCAGACATGACCGCTAGAAAGCGATGACTTGAAAGAAAGAAGACCAGAGGAAGCCAGATGGCAATAGAGTCAATGGAAAAATACAGTGCTGACAGCGCTTTCTAGAGCTTTGGCCATAAAAATGAAGATAAAAGTAAGGCTGCAGCTGAAGGGGACCTGGAGTCGAGAGAGGGGTTTGGGGTTACTTTCCAGGTAGGAGAGACTGGGAATCTTGAAGGGCAGGAAACACCAACTCTTAAGCATGCTGGTGCAGCTCGGTGATTAATTCCAAACCACAGGGCATCCTTTAAGATAGGGTCATTTTCATGAGACAGAAGCGTGTTCACAGCAAACCTGGGGTTAAACGCAGTGCCTGTGCTTCAGGATTCCCTGGGCGTTTGGAGCCATTGGAATTCTTACGTTAAACATATCTAAGTTGAGAGGTTTAGGAAAGTGTTGGGTCTGGTCAGCTTTAATGTGTAAATGACTTCCTTTTATTTCTTTAGAAAGCGGTTCTTGGTAACATGTTACGTATCAGTGTAAGTTTCCCAAAAACAACAATAAAAAAGTGTCTTTAGATAGATCTATTTAGGTTAAAATGGAAAAAGCAAATGGAAAGCTCACTGTCATCGTACACAGACAATTCTTTCTTTATTTTATTCAAGGCACTCAGTCGTGTCTGACTCTTTGAGACCCCATGGACTATAGCCCACCAGGCTCCTCTGTCCATGGAATTCTCCATGCAAGAATACTGGAGTGGTTAGCCATTCCCTTCTCCAGGGGATCTTCCTGATTCAGGGGTCGAACCCAGGTCTCCCACATTGCAGGCCGATTCTTTACCATCTGAGCCACCAGGGAAGATCTGGTGAAGCTCAAATGGGAGAAAGATTTCAGAGCAGTCAGCCTGGTGCCAGGGCCACAGTGAGCACAAAATCAGTTATGACCTTGACTCTGGCTCACTCTGGCCCAACCCCTCCCCTGCCCCAGGCACAAGGAAGAGAGCAGGGACCTGGTGTGGCTGTCGCAGTGGCAGGAACAGACTCAGAGAAGACAGGAACAGTGTAGTCTGAGGACCCTACAGCAGGAACTACATGACCTTGTTGTTATTTGGAGGAAGCCACTCCATCCACTTCTGCCCCCATCCTGGCTCACTGAGACCCAAACTCAAAGTTGAGGGAGGGAGACAAAGAGAGAGTAAATATCTGATTGGCTCACCTTGGTTCACAAATTCATACATGGAAGGAGGGGCACGAGACAGTCCAACAAGACCTCCGACTGTGGGCGGGGGCAATTCTCCAAAAGCATATAGTTGTGCTATTTCCAAGAGGAAAATGCAGCCAGCTGTCCCTACACTGACTACAAAATGCCTTAAGAGCTCAGGTCCCAAGGGTGGTTTTTGAGTCCATGTCTCAAAAAGGTTGTCAGTTTCCATGAAATTACATTACAGCTGAGAAAAAGTTCAAGGAGGTGACTTCATGAGGCAATAAAGAATGATATTCATTAATCCTTCTACAAATGTCATAAGGAGCTGACTCCAATCCCAGCACAAAAACCCAAGTTCAGAGAAGGTACCAGAAAACGGCTCCCCAAAGACTCTAGGCTGAAGTAATGAAAATCAGAAAGCCCCCAGGATAAGAAATGAGGGACAAGAAAACCTTTTCTGAGACTCTTCAGGTGGAGAGGGAGAAAGCTACCACTTCAGGGGGCCACACTCCCCAAAACATAGTTGTCAAAGTTATCCGGGGGGCACTTCTTACCTAAGAGTAAGGAATTCAACCCCGATCTCATCTCTCACTGACTCTGTGCATCTCTACCTTAATACTGCAAAAATCTATATTTGGATTAAAAAAAAAAAACTAGGTTGGATGGGGAAAATAGGCAAGATATAAAATAGTTACTAATTTTAACACATTTTTTATAATGAAGGCGCTGCTTTGAAAATCTTCTGTTTCCACATATGTGGCTGATTTAAGTTGACTTATTAACTTCAGTAGAACTGAAAGATGTTTTTACTTCTGACAACTCCTAGGTTCTGAACGTCACACAGCTCGGCTCACAGCTGTCACTGCGTGACCCCAGAAGGAGCCACCTTGCATGGATTTATTTAGAAAATCCTGAAAGGTGTGCAAAGGGGCTTTGCAGACACCAACATCGCTTCCCAGAACTTTTCATCGGGGCAGGGTCGCTGGTCGATCTCGCAGCAGCCGAATACCATTCTTAAACAGACAGCCTCTGACACTGGAATGTGAAAAGAAACAGACCCTGGCAGCTCTGATTTTCATGTGAAAATTTCTGGAAGAAAAAAAAAAAATTCTGGAAGTATCGATAGCACACTCTGAATCCTTACCGGTCTAGCATCGCCTAAGGGGCTGCAACCAGATGACGCCGGTGCTCCTTTGGCAAGAGTTGGAGAGAAAAAAGAATTAATTCCTGAAAATGAACTTTTCACCATCATTTGAATTTCTGTTCCTGCAAACTCCCCGGCAAGGACGATCAAAGACAATCATGCCGTTTCACGTCTCATCACTCGTCCAGCAAAACCACCCCGAGCACTTTTCTGACTAGAAGTGTTGATAATCGAATCAAGAATGACACGCACTGGATGGATACTCGTTCCCTCTGCAGCCAAACCCTGAGCTCCTGGGATCAGCTGCTGGAACCTGCGAGTTCTGTCGGAATCCCTGACCCCGAGGAAACCTCAAGTCAAGGGGTGCCCTTGAAGCCTGCCTGCTGCCACCCCCATTCCACATCCAGCCAGGAGTCCTGGATCAGCACAAGAACACCTTGGAACTGCTTCTCCTGGCAATGAGGGGAACTAGCCTGACTTTGGAGTGACCACAGTGGGGTCCTCTTCAGCAGGCTTCCTCTCAATTTAGAGATATGAGACAGCCTGGCAGTGAGCCCCTAATGGTCCTCTGTCTTGAAGCGCAGGTGATATCTCTCCCTGAAACAACACCAAACGGCTAACTTTGGCAGAACTCAAAAAAGCTTGCCCAATTGCACAAACTATCTCCTTATAGTTAATGTTTTTGTTATCCCAACCTCCTCAAGATGCTTCTCTATAAAATCCATGAAAAGGAAAAATGTCTATGGTTGGTTGCCAGTGTAGCAGGGAAGAAAGAGCAGGTGATGAGAAGATGGGGAAGTTTACACCAGGAAAGACAAGAGATGGGGCATATAACAGCTTTCTTTCAAGGATCGAAGACCTAAAAAAGAGTGTGGATTACGGGTCTCAAATTCAAGGGCCTGCCAGGGCCAGGTGGGTAAGCTTCTGAGTATAACAAAAACTCACACTGGAGGAGGCATGCTCATCCCAGCAGGACTACTGCTACCTGGCCTTGTGGCCTTTGCAGTTGCCAGAGATTCAACCGATGCTGTGAAATCTAGTCCTAAAAAATATCAGCATACACACTGCTATATATAGAACAGATAATCAACAAGGACCTACTGTATAGCACAGGAAACTCTACTCAATATTCCGTAATAACCCATATGGAAAGGGAATCTGAAATAGAATAGATATATGTATGTGTTATAACTGAATCACTTTACTGTACCTGAAACTAGCACAATATCGTCAATCAACTATCAGTTCAGTTCAGCTCAGGCGCTCAGTCGTGTCTGACTCTTTGCGATCCCATGAATCACAGCACGCCAGGCCTCCCTGTCCATCACCAACTCCCGGAGTTCACTCAGACTCACATCCATCGATTCAGTGATGCCATCCAGCCATCTCACCCTCTGTCGTCCCCTTCTCCTCCTGACCCCAATTCCTCCCAGCATCAGAGTCTTTTCCAATGAGTCAACTCTTCACATGAGGTAGCCAAAGTACTGGAGTTTCAACTTTAGCATCAGTCCTTCCAAAGAAATCTCAGGGCTGATCTCCTTCAGAATGGACTGGTTGGATCTCCTTGCAGTCCAAGGGACTCTCAAAGTCTTCTCCAACACCACAGACCCCAATAGAAAATAAAAAATTTAAATGAAAATATCAACAAATTCACCTTTTAAAAATCTGATTGACTGGTTCCAAATCAGGAAGCCAAGCTGGTGGTTCCAAACTGAAACTCAGCTCTGACACCTTTAGAAGAGACTAATGATGTATATGGGCTTCCCAGATGGCACTAGGGATAAAGAACCTGCCTGCCAGTGCAGGAGACATAAGAAATATGGGTTCGATCCCTGGGTTGGGAAGATCCCCTGGAGGAGGGCATGTCAACCCACTCCAGTATTCTTGCCTGAAGCATCCCATGGACAAAGGAGCCTGGTGGGCTGTGGTCCACAGGGTCACACGACTGAAGTGACTGAGCACACACGCACGCATGCGATAATGTATATAATACCAGAGATCCGACTGGGAGCAAGGGATGCAGCCTCCCAAGTGGTCCATTTGGCATCAACATCAGAAGGCCCTTTCTCCCCGCGGAATTCTCTGTCTCAGAAGGAAAGGAGTCCACTTTGAAAACAGACAGCAAACGGAGAAATGGCAGGCAGGCTCATAGCTGAACCATAAAATCTCTTCTAATAAAGGCTAAAATTTTTATTAAGTTCTTATTATGTGCCAGACACTGCTGGAGAGCATATATCTATGTAACATTTTAGTTCTATAATTAACCCTGGTGAACTTGACCATCATTTCGCAAGAAAACGACTCCTTCGCTCTACACAGAGCAAAGGCTAAGACTTAGCAGCACGTTCAGACAATTGAAGGAAGGTTGCATCCCCCGACCCGCAAATGGATGGCAGGGCTGGAGGGCTGCAGCCACAGGACCACGCTGGCCCTGAGGGTTTGGGAACAACTCCAAAGTGTTGTGAGAAGTCAGGGGTTAAAGGACAGGAGGGCTTAGCTCAGATTTGCATTTGTAAAGATTTTCTTGATTTGACTATGAATGTGGTCAGGAACCTGGAGGACTGATAGGGTTGGGTCTTTACATTCTCATTTTTTCCCACTCTTAGGCTCTGCCTGGAGCCTTGCCCATTCAGAATAAGCAGAATGAAACGTTGTATATACAGTAAAACAGGGGCTTCCCTCCTGGCTCAGTCAGTAAAGAATCTGCCTGCAATGCAGGAGATCTGTGTTCCATCCCTGGGTCGGGAAAATCCCTTGGACAAGGAAATGGATACCCACTCCAGTATTCTCGCCTGGAGAATCCCACGCACAGAGGAGCCTGGCAGGGTACAGTCCATGGGGTCGCAAGGAGTCGGACATGACTGGCAACTGAGCATACATGTACTCACGTTCATGTTATCCCCTACGTTTCCGTCTTGTGCTTTTTATCTTTTCCCTTCTGTTTTGTATCTTGTTTAAGAAAACGTCCCCAAAGGTCATGAAGATATTCTCCCACGAGTTTTCTTTCTGCCACTTACGTCCTAAATCCTCTTGGAACTGAATTTTTGTGTGTGGTATGAAACAGAGAAGTAAAAGTAGTATTTTTCCATATATATATAGATAGATAGATAGATATACGCCAGTTGTCCCAAACTACCAAATTCAATCATTTCCACAGTGTTTCTCAGCACCTGCTTTATCGTAAGCCAAGTTCCCACATACGTGTGAGTTAATGTCCAGGCTCTCTATTCTGTTCCACTGGTCTGTTTTTCTACTTCTGCACCAATAACTGGTTGGGTCTTTGATAACTTAAAGTAAGCTTTTCTACTTTTAAGAAAAGTAGAAAGATCAAGCTTTCTACTTCAAGCTTTAAGATCAAGCTTCCCCATTTAATTTTCTTCTTCCAAAGTGGGTTGACTCTTCTTGACTCTTTCATATATCTTTTAGAATCAGTGTGCTGTCTTTAAAAAGAAATCCCCTTGGCACTTAGGTTGGAAATTCATCAAATCTATACATCAACTTGGAGAACAGTATTGAGTCTTTCTCTTTATGTCTTTAATTGGGTAACTTCACTTTCTTTCAGTAAAATTTTATAATTTCCTCAATACAGGGCTTATTCATGTGTTATCAAACTGATTTTTTGGAAATTTTATAAACTATTCGCTATAGATTTTACCTACATTTCCTAAGACCTTTTGTTGATTTAAGGAAATGCAATGGACTCTCACATTGTGAATTGGAAGTCTATCAATCTCACTTTCTAATTAATTCTCATGATTTATTTGTGGATTTCAGGGTTTTTTTTTTTAAATATAGACTATTATGCCACCTTTAAGTAATGAGAATTTTATTTCTTTATTTTCAATCTTTATACTTGATTTCTTTTCCTTCTTATTGGCAACACTTTCAACACAAAGCTGCCTGCTTTGATGACTGTATCCTCCTTGCTGTCTTGTTCCCAACTTACATACTGCTTTCAGTATTTAGCCATTAAATATGATATTTTCTGTGGGAGTTTTCAGATGTCCTGTGTCATATAAAGAAAGTTCTCTTCGATTCCAATTTAATTAGACTATTTTTTATTTCTTACAAAGAGGTGTGGATTTTTATTCATGATATTACCTGCCTGTATTGTGATTATCATACAGGTTTTCTCTTTTATTTGATTAACATGGTGAATTCCATGGACTAATTTTTTTTTCCACTGAAGGATCAATCTTGCATTCCTAGAATACACCCAACTTCTTCACAATGTGTTACATGTTTGATATGTTCCTGGGTTTGTTGTGCCAATACATTTTGTTAAGTGTTTTTGCATCTATGTTCATGAGTGAGGCTGAGTTGTAATTTTTTTTTTTTAACTTTTTTGTTGTTCCTGATCTGGTTTTGCCATCAAAATGAGGACAGTTTCACAAAATGAGTTGAGGATTTTTCCCTCCTTTACATTTTCTATTAAGAGTTTATATAAACTGAAATCATTGGTTCCTTAAATATTTGATAGAACTTCCCTTTCAAATCATCTGGTTCTATTGCTTTCCTTATGAAAAGACTTTTAACCACTGATTCAATTTCCTTAATGGTTAATAGAACTGCTTCCTCTTGAATCAGTTATGGTAAGTTATATTTTTTCCTGGTATTTTATTCATTTAATCGAGGACTTCAAATTTATTGGCATCCATGTTTTATTCATAATATCATCAATTTAATCTCTGTATCATCTTTTTATTTCTAAAATCGTTTGTTTGTGTCTTCCTTCTCTATTTTTCTTAATTAACTTTGTAAGAGTTTTGTCAATTTTATTAATCTTCTCAGACAATCAACTCTTGGCTTTGTGTGTCCTCTCTAATTGTATGCTTATTTTCTATTCTATTGACTTCTGAAACTCTCACTTTGTCTGCTAGTTTCCTGGGATTTAATCTGCTATTCTTTATCTCTGTTCTTAAATTTAATTTCTCATTAATTTTGTCTCTTACTTTTCTAATCTAAGTAGATTTCTCTCTTTTTTACTGCTGGAGCTTCATTCCACACACCATGATTTACAGACATTTGTCATCAAACAGCTCTAGACAGTTAATCATTTTCTTTTTATTTACTTTTTGTCCCATATATTGTGCAGACATGTAATTTTAAAATGTCAAATGTATGGCTTTTTCCAGTTATATTTTTCACTGATTTTGATTTCTCAGTTAATTGCAATCTGGTCAGAGATGGTGGCCTATCTAATTCAGTGCTTCGAAATCAGTGGGGCTACTTTAAGCTAGAGCAGTGGTTCACACGGAGAAGGCAATGGCACCCCACTCCAGTACTCTTGCTTGGAAAATCCCATGGGCGGAGGAGCCTGGTGGGTTGCAGTCCAAGGGGTCGCTGAGGGTCAGACACGACTGAGCAACTTCCCTTTCACTTTTCACTTTCATGCACTGGAGAAGGACATGGCAACCCACTCCAGTGTTCTTGCCTGGAGAATCCCAGGGATGAGAGCCTGGAGGGCTGCCGTCTATGGGGTCGCACAGAGGCGGACACAACTGAAGAGACTCAGCAGCAGCAGCAGTGGTTCACAACCTGGACTGAATATTAGAACCACCTTGGTAGATTTTAGTCCTGGTTCCCAGGACATACGCCATTCCAACTACATCACAATGCCAGGTGTTATTTGCTTTTACAATGAAACACCCCAGTGATTCCAACATGAAGCCACATTTGAGAATCGGTGGCTCGCATGTGACCAGTTTCAAACCTGTTCCATGTATGCTCCAAAACAACGTGCATTCTCCACCTTGGGTACACAGTGGCGCCATGGTGGTGCCATATTGGTGCCAGCTTGGGTGCACAGTGGCGCCATACTCTACATACAGCCCTTGGGTCTCACTTGTCAGTTGTTCACATCATCTGCTTTCCCGCTTAATCAATAACTCAAGCCTGAGTATTTGGGGGGATGTCTGTGGATTTGTCGATTTCTTCTTATAGTGTTCAAAGAAATTGTCTTTTAAGTTCTACATACATATTAGATTTTATATTTAGAACTGTTAAACCTAAAATTATTATATCATTCTTGAGACTTGTTTTATTCATAGGAAATGACCATCTTTTAACTCCAGTGAGTCTATTTTGTCTGATAGGAACATTGCATATCTGCTCATTTTCAGGGGTTGGGGTTAGGACTTAATATGCTTCTTCTGTACCCTTATGTCTATTTTAAACATATCACTATCTACTAATGCTGTGCTGGAAGAAGCACAAGCTGGAATCAAGATTGCCAGGAGAAATATCAATAACCTTAGATATGCAGATGACACCACCCTTATGGCAGAAAGGGAAGAAGAACTAAAGAGCCTCTTGATGAAAGTGAAAGAGGAGAGTGAAAAAGTTGGCTTAAAGCTCAACATTCAGAAAACGAAGATCATGGCATCTGGTCCCATCACTTCATGGGAAATACATGGAGAAACAATGGAAACAGTGTCAGACTTTATTTTTGGGGTTCCAAAATTACTGCAGATGGTGACTGCAGCCATGAAATTAAAAGACGCTTACTCCTTGGAAGGAAAGTTATGACCAACCTAGATAGTATATTCAAAAGCAGAGATATTACTTTGCCAACAAAGGTTCATCTAGTCAAGGCTATGGTTTTTCCTGTGGTCATGTATGGATATGAGAGTTGGACTGTGAAGAAAGCTGAGCACAGAAGAATTGATGCTTTTGAACTGTGGTGTTGGAGAAGACTCTTGAGAGTCCCTTGGACTGCAAGGATATCCAACCAGTACATTCTAGAGGAGATCAGCCTGGGTGTTCTTTGGAAGGACTGATGCTAAAGCTGAAACTTCAGTACTTTGGCCACCTCATGCGAAGAGTTGACTCATTGGAAAAGACCCTGATGCTGGGAGGGATTGGGGACGGGAGGAGAAGGGGACGACACAGGATGAGTTGGCTGGATGGCATCACTGACTCGATGGACATGAGTTTGAGTGAACTCCGGGAGTTGGTGATGGACAGGGAGGCCTGGCATGCTGTGATTCATGGGTCGCAAAGAGTCAGACATGACTGAGCAACTGAACTGAACTGAACTGAACTATATAGTAATAATTGTTATCAAACCTATACTAAGCCTGAATGTCAGTTTAGTATCCTTTTCTAACTGTGCACTGAAATAAAACTAATCTGCCTTTTAAAAAACATTTCAGCAGGTATTCCCTGGCTGGTCCAGTGGTTAGGACTCCCACTCTCACTGCTGAGGGCCTGGGTTAGATTTTGGTCTGGGGACTAAGATTCCACAAGCCACATGACATGGCCAAAAAATAAATAAATACAATTAAAAAGCATTTCAGAAGTCATACTCTTCCCCAATTATTCCAAATAGTCAAAATTATGATATAAGATTTCCAAAACACACGCTCTCATTAACCAGGCTTCCCCACTCGGAGGACCTGGAGATCATTATTACTTAACAAAATACAAGAAGTCTGATTCTCCCTCTCACGTTTGTAAAATCATTTAGGTCCTCATCAACTGCAAAGGCACAACACCTTTCAAAACAGCCACGTTTTATTTTAGTAAGCATTAAAAATTTAACATAAATGCAATCCTCAGTGATTGAAGGAGCAAAGCAGAACTCTGACCCCGGGGCAGCCTCTCTTGTCTCAGGGGAGCAACCTTCCAGGGGTCCGGATCCTCATTTGTCCACCTCCTAAGCCGGCGGGAGGCTCTACTGGTTGTGCGTGAGCTTTCAATCAGCCGGTGGGATGCTCTTCAAGGGTACAATTAGCATGCCAACAGCCAAGACTGTATTTAAGAAGTCAGAGTTCAGACAATTCCAAACTTGAAAATGCTTTTACATGCCGTCATTCAAATACTTACATTTTTTTTTTTTTTACAATTAATAAATTGTTTTCAAGGCACCTGTTGCCAATACCTAATTTTCATTGAGCGGTTTTCGAGAGAATGTGGCCAAGTGTCAGTGTGTAGTTCCTGCTTGGTGCTGCGTATAATTTTTCGGATATTCTGAATGGCATGTGCTAATTATTTAGTACAATAGCTAATTTTATGGCGCTGAAAGACTGGAACAGAAGGGCTGTAATTACTTATAATAGGAATGTCTCGTTTTTTGTTAAAACCAAAGTGTGGGAGGCAGAGGAGAAAATAAAGGATAATTTTACACTCTCCTCGGAAGAATGAAATAGTTAATATTTTCAAGACTTTGTTACTAGTAACACTGGAAGACTAACCATATGTCCCCAACTTCTAAGGAAAACATTGTAGCTTCGCGAAATTTACAAGTTTCTGAAAAACGTGTTTCGATTTTATGCCCCAAAGCAAATGAAAACTCTTTTTAAGTGGCGTCTTATGCCACCAGTTTCCCGAATAGAATAGACTTTCTTGAGAAAAATGGGGAGAAAAGTTTTCCAGATTTTCATTAGCAAGAGGGCCTTTTCCGAGGTGCATGGAAACGATGCAAGTAGGCAGTGTTGCTTTAGAAGCTGTCTAAGGTAGGTTGTGTCCACACCGCAGAACTCACAGGTTCCTCCCCACATCAGCCTTGTCAGAAGGGCAGAGGGGGAAACCAATGCCTAAAACCCTCTGAAAATGGCACTGAGAGATTTAAACTATTCATACCTCTCAAGGCAGGCATTCCATTTCTAGGGATCGACACCAAAAAACAATCATCCACGTGGCATATGATTCATATATCAAATAAGACGTTTCCCTCAGTGTGTTTCTAATCATGAAAAATGGGAAGCCATTTAAATATCTGGAAAGGTTATTAAATTATGACACACCCAACCAGGGATCTCAAGCTGTCGTTAAAATTATATTTTAGTGAATAGGGCCCAGGAAGGGGAAAGGCTCGTGATTTAATACAAAATTCAAGACCAGGACACAAAGCCAAAGAAAAATCTGTAAATAGAGTATTATATATGGACAGAGTATGATGTGTGAACATAGTGAAAGAAACTAGTTAGAAGGGACTTATCTGAATGATCCTGGGTGCTGAGGGTACAGATAGTGTTTTTTTCCTACAGTAAATTTTTAATAGATATTATTTAAAAATACAAGCTTTAAAGAGGCATCTTGCAGTCAAAGGCAGAGAGCTGAGCCTGACTCCTGAAACCTTCCCAGGATCCATTTTTTTTTTCAGAATCACAAGCATCTGTGGACTCTTCCCACTTGAGCACATCCTATGGCAGCATCCTTTTCTGTCTCTTGCTATTTTCTTTCTCCTAACACCTTCCTCACTTCCCAGCACCGTTTCCCCCAGTTTTAGCCCTTTTTCCCCTCTAACAGTCCCTCCATTCCTTGCTCCTTCTCTTTTCTCTGCTCAGGAACTGTCCAGTGGCCCGTTCCCACCCTGCTGGGGAATCCAGAGCCCAGGGGTCTGCACAGCTGTCCAGGAGAGGCGGGGGGCATGGGGAAAGGAACGCCTTCACTGCACATGGAGGAGTCTCTCCACTCTTCCCTCCATAAGTCCTTAATGACTCAAACATATTCACCTGCAGCACCAAGACCCACATTACTAGGCTGGACCACAGGGTCACTTCTAACTGTGAAGACCAAGGACTAAAAGTGAATTCACTGGCCACAGAACTTCCTACTGATCCATATCAAGTACTGATATATATATATATACATATATATATAGTGCTATATACACACATATATATATGTAGATAGATAGCTAGATGGTGGGTTTCCGGTATGTGTATATATATATGTATGTGTGTATACGGTGGGTTTGCTGATATATATGTGTGTGTGTGTGTATATATATGCATATGTATGTATATAGTGCTATATATATGTAGGTAGATAGCTAGATGGTGGGTTTCCTAGGTAGCGCTAGTGGTAAAGAACCTGCCTGCCAATGCAGGAGATGGGTCAGGAAGATCCCCTGGAGGAGAGCATGGCAACCCGCTCCAGTACTCTTGCCGGAGAATCCCCATGGATAGAGGAGCCTGGCGGGCTATGGTCCATGGGGTCACAAAGAGTAGAACACACAGAAGTGACTTAGCACACACACAAATGGCAGCCACAGAGGGCACAGCGAGGCTTGGGTGTCTGAGCTGATGGGCACAAAGCAAGTGCTCCCAGTACCAGGAAACCAGAGTGAGAGGGAGGAGGCTGGGGTCCAGGACCGGGCCGAGCTCCGTCACCTCTTCCCCAGGGTGCCCTAAGCCATGTGACATCGGAACAGTATCTTCTCCATCTGCCCCCATGGGGATGTCACATTTATTGAGCACCTGCTGTGTAGAGGGTGAAGGGCATACAGCAGTGGACAGACGAGGTCTCTGCCCTCATGGATCTGACACACCAGCAGCCCCAGAAACACATCTCTGTAGGCTACAGTGCCAGGTGGGGATAGATGCTCTGAAGAAAAGCCAAACCAAGGAGAGATGGAGAGAAACCTCAGAGTGGGTGGGTGCCCTCTTGGGGCATAAGGAGGGACTTTCTGCAAAGGCAAGGCTGACAAGGACCTCAATTAGGTGGGAAGTGCAAATGCTTGGGAGGCAGAACATTTTCTACCTGTTTCTATTTTGAAGGTAGGACAGAAAAGATTTTCTTGATGAGCAGAATCAGGCACATAAGAGAAAGAGGAAGCAAGATTTCTGGGATAGACACAATGATTCCATGAATGAGAAAGCAATTTCCAGACTGTGAAGTACTAAACAGTGGTTCAGTGCCAGTGAATATATATGCCAGATAGTGAATATCTGGCAAAGTTTCAAGGAATGGCATAGTTCCTGTCCCGCAAAGCCCCCAGGGGTCTGACTTGCTGGGCTCAGTCCCTGTGGTGATGACCATGATGATGGTAATATTCCTGGGCCCACATCTGTGCATCCATCTACAGTTTTCCAAACACCTCCACTTTCCCATTTCATTTTCACAACTACCTTACGGGCGGGCACCCCTTCAGAATGCATCACATGAGGTTTCCTGCAAGGCAGGGATCCAACTGGTCGGCCTCTCAACTTAGAGCACAATTTAATTCAAAAATCTTTCACTCTCCTGTATTCCTCTACTGTTCAACATGGATGGACCTAGAGATGATTATACTAAGTGAATTCAGACAAAGACAAATATCATGTTATTGCATATATGCAGAATCTTAAAAAAAACGATACAAAGGAACTTATTCACAAAATAGGAATAGACTCATAGACATAGAAAACACCTTTTTGGTTACCAAAGGGGAAAGAGGCTGGAGAGGAATAAATTAGAAATTAGGGATGAACAGGCACAATTACTGCATATAAAATAGATCGACAACAAGGACCTATGGTACAGCACAGGGAACTATATTCAATATCTGGTAATAACCTATAATGCAAAAGAATTTGAAAAAGAAAAGATGTGTATATATACATAACCGTATCACTTTGCTATATATCTAAAACACTGTAAATCAACTCTAATTTCAAAAGGTCCTTGTAATGCTCATTCTTCTCATTTGATTTGACTTGTTGAGTGAGCCCATAGACTTGTAGTCAGTTTATTGGAGGGATAATGAAGAAATATATGAAATGATGATACTGAATTTTAGACCTACAAAAGCTGCTCACTTTTGATAGAAAAGAGATGGAGGTCTAGAAGTTGAAGACCCACCTGAGTAGCAAAGCCAGAATTTGATCTTCTTCTTCAAAATACAGGGCACAGGACTCTGATCATCCACAAGGTATGGCCCAAAGAAGGGTTGATAACGTGGTCAATTTAAGGAAAAACGGTACAATGGAAAAGGGCAGTTCCTTCAACATTAAAAACCACATTTCTAAGGGAACTTTTTTATTCCTTTCTCTTCTTATTTACTACACAAACATAGCACAGAAGCCGCATAAAAATCCTTGTCTGTAACCACCAGCATCTAGATTTCATTTTCCATATCTTTCCCACAAATCACAATCCATTTGCTTGCACAAATTACACCGAAAACTTCAATTTTCTCCCTTGTTTATTCCTCCCCATCTTCTAAAGTTGCATTACTTGTCGTTAATAACAATGGTTAAACCATTCAGTTGACTGTTTTATTATCAATTGCTATTTCTTGCAAATAAGCCTTCGGTTATTGTGTTATTTAAAAAGCATTTGGTAATGTGCTTCTGAAAAAACAACTCTACAAAATAGTTTATTAGTGTATTAATTATATGACTCTTGAACCCCCCAAACAAATGTAATGATCATATGAAACATGCCAGCTAAACGCAGTGTGTGTGTGTGATGTTTCCTCATTCTGTGTGCCAATAATATAAATAAGTTTGTTTTGGTAGGCAGGCATCTAAACTAGCAGATTCACTTCCAAATGGCCTTAATATTTATTATAATGCCAAAGTAATGTCAACATTATTTACAGATTATGAAAAATAATTTAAGGCTTGAGCAAACTTGCTGTTGGACTATAACAAGTTTCTTAATCACAGAAATATTTATTGTGATGCCGTCGGCACACACACTACTGTTTCCAATAATGAGCAAAGACGATTACGTTTTAACTGTTTTAAGCCTTGTCAAAATATTTTTCGAGAAGACTGGAAGCTTCTGAGGTACCGAGTCACACTACTGATTATATTGTGGAGTTGGGAGAACCTCACCTTTTGTATCCAAAATTTTACGGTAAATTGTTAGCTTTTCGGAAGAGCAAATAAATCATTATACTAAATATAGGCTGTCAGGTTAGCTCAGTACTTAGCACAACCTTAAAAATTAGGCGTCTTATCTGTGCTTTTTGTAGAACTGCTACTTTATTTAGCGACACGTTAAAATAAAGACTTTTTGATTGGCTCAGGAGGAAACAAAGGAAGGAAAGCCAAGAGATAAGAGGCATTAAAACATTAAAAAAAAAAAAATCACACAATGCTGTATGTTAAAAATGAGCTCTGCTGGAATATTTGGGTCTCTGGGGTCTTTTATGTCTTGGAGCAAGTATAGTCGAAGTGTTCCCTGAAAAGCACCTAGAATGGCCTGTAAAAGAAAATAGCTTATCTCCAAGGTGGTTCGAACGACACGTCTACCCAACAACCAACCTGCCAATGTCAGTGACATGTTAGACATTTTGATTCCAGGTGGCAGCTCTGACTCCATCAGGTCCACAGAGCAGCTTCACTCCTTCTTTCCTTTGACTTGATGATAATTATTTGCATGTGTGTTTGTTTCTGCTTTTTCAACCCTCCGGAGTCACATTCCTTCGCATATAGTTTTCATTTGGTTCTATTCTTCTTTAAAACAGTCCAACCTGTTCAATTTTAAAGATGTCTTAATTAGTCTAATCCTTATTGGGCTCTTTCCAAAGCTCCTGTTGGCAGACTCAGATTTCAATTAACATTCCACTTCCATACTGCAAATGCCCTTGCTTAGAATTTTTTTTTTAACGTGCTATTTTTTGGATGTCACCTCTCTTCAGCTTTATCCTATCCTGCCTCAGAAATCACACAGCTCCTAAAATGTTTCAAGGCACCAGGCACAGGGAAAAGTTCTGGCAATGACTTTTCACATTTTCAAGAAACAGTTGTGTTGACCAGCATGTTGTTACCGCAACTGGAAGCTTCAGGTGATGAGGGATGCATGTTCTTCTGGTCCTTCCAAACCAAGCATCAGATCTTTTCTTTTGTGGATGGCAGAGAGTTTTAACCAAGGACATGGTCATGCAATTCTGGCTTAATTTATTAAGCAGCTAGTGAACAGGTAGGAAATGCTTTAAAATATATTAGTACCTTCAGGCTTTATGTTTGTCCTGTGAGGTAAACATTATCTGTGCCCATGTTATGGATGAAAATGCCTAGAATTCAGAATGCTTAACTGACTCTCGCAAGTCAACAGAGCTAAGCCGATCAGGAGCATTTGAGATGAGATGGCCTTCCATTTGGCCATGCAGATGTGACTAACTGAACGAGCCTAATTTTGAAAAATTCAGAAGAAGAAGAGAAGTGCAGTGGTGCCGTGTTTATTCAGCAACTGAAAGATGAGATATTGAACTTAAGCAGATGTTTTGGATAACTCTGCCTATTCAAGGTAATGCCAAGCTTACTTCCATGAAGTAAGCTTCATGGAAGTAAGTAAGTAAGTAAGCTTCATGGAAGTAAGTAAGTAAGTAAGTAAGTAAGTAAGTAAGCTTCATGGAAGTAAGTAAGTAACACTCTCTCTATTATTGACTCAGATGGCCTGAGTTTGAACCTCCATGACCTTGGACAAGTGCACCTAACTTCTCTAGACCTCAGTTAATTCATCGGTAATATGGGGATTGTAATAAAGCTTCTTTCACAGGGTTGCTCTGAAGATTCCATGAGATGATCCTAGCAGAGCTCTGCACACATGCCTGATGCCCAGGGAATACCACGGACCTTTGAACAAATGTTGGTTGTAGACAACTGTTTCTCCTGCTCAGAACTAGAGACAATCTGGGCTGAATAATTCTTTCCCTGAAGGGCTTTCCTATACATTGGAGGATGTTTCGCCACATCCCTGGTCTGTACCCACTAGATGCCAGAAGCACTTCCTCCAGTCATGACAACAAGAAGGTCTCCAGGTGTTACCAGATGTCCCCCAGAAGACACGTGAACACTGCCGTGGTGTGATGCCTCAGAGCTGCCCTGTCCAGTATGGCAGCCACGGGCTACCTATGGTGATGGAGCCCCTGAAATGTGGCTAATGTTCATGCTTTGACATACTGGGTTCAATAAAATGTATTATTAAAATGGGCTTCTCTGGTGGCTCAGTGGTAAAGAATCTGCCTGCCAATGCAGGAAACATGGGTTCAATTCCCAGTCTCGGAAGATCCCCTAGAGAAGCAAATGGCAACCCACTCCAATATTCTTCCCCGGAAATCCCCATGGACAGAGGAGTCTGGCATACTACAGTCCATGGGGTCACAAAGAGTCAGGCTTAGCAACTGAACAACATTATTAAAATAATTTCACCTTTTTTTAACATTGTTTTTTACTGCAGCCACTAGAAACCTAAAAAATACACATGTGGTTTCCATCAGACTTCTGTTGGACAGCAGCAGGCTAAAGGATTTTGTCTCACTTCTAGGAAGATCACTCCAGACAGTTATTTCAAGTCTGGATCCTTATACTTGGCCATCAGCCAGCTCCAGTTGTCTGTGAAGCTGTGAAGCTCAGTTGTGTGCAACTCTCTGCAAACCCATGGTCTGTAGCCCACCAGGCTCCTATGTCCATGGAATTCTCCAGGCAAGTGGAGTGGGTAGCCATTCCCTTCTCCAGGGGATCTTCCCAACCCAGGGATCAAACCCAGGTCTCCTGCATTGCAGGCAGACTCTTTACCTTCTGAGCCACCGGGGAAGACTCTCCAGTTGTCTAGCAGCTCACAAAACCCTTCATCTTTTCTCCATCCCACGTCAGTCAGTGGAGCCACCATTCTCTTCCCCATTGACTAAAGCTCATTCACCTAATGTCATTCTTAACCCCTCCCTTCTACCCATCCCCTTATCTCTGATCAAATCCCAGTATACCATTTCCCAGTCTGTTTCAGTGTTCTATATGTGAAAAAGAAGCCAGCAAAGCACTGTTTACAGAGAAAACTGGAGACAACCTAAAAGCCAATAGTGGGAACCAGTGAGTAAATTGTAGTCCATCTCCACGTTGCAACACCATGCAGCTATTAGAATCACAAGCAATAATATTTAATACAGTTATAGGACAGAATATTTCACAGGAAATATATTTATGTTTCACACAGAGAAGGAGATAGATTAGGACAAAAAGCATGGTCTTATTTTTGCCACAGAAGTATACCTATTGATATTCTCATGGAGGTATGCATGAAAAAGATTATATTAATCGCAGTTTGTTGATGGCGGGTGAGAACACAGATGAATCGTAGTTCAGTCTTATAGTTTTGTTTTGTTCACAAGTTTTCTAAGATGAACACATATTACTTCTGTAAGAAAAGAGATCTATAAGAAGAAAAGAAGAGGTAGACAGCAACAATAAAGTTGCTGTCTTTGTTACAAAGCATAATCCTATCTGACTAACTGTAGCAAAAGCACCGTAGTTGTGAAATGTCTTTGTAAATACAGGGGCTGATCACTGTCACCCAGATGTTGGCATCAGACAGTCTACAACAATGCCGTCGCCCAGGGGGCATCTGGGAACGCCTGGAGGCATTTTGATCATCACAACTGGAGAAGACGCTACCAGCATCTAGCAAGTCAAACCCAGGGACGTGGCA
This sequence comes from Bos indicus, assembly GCF_029378745.1. Lineage (NCBI taxonomy): Eukaryota > Metazoa > Chordata > Mammalia > Artiodactyla > Bovidae > Bos > Bos indicus. Next base: position 62,119,477 of record NC_091780.1, on the reverse strand, counting down.
AAACATCCTGCCATTCACAGGACAGCCCAGCGAGCAAAGAACAATCTAACCTCAAAGGTCAATAATGGAGCTCAGTTTGATCAATATCACTGTCAAGAGACAGGGTCTACAGCTAACATTTATTCAAGGGGCCATGTTTATGTGACCAGAGAAGTAGTTACCCATGAGTTACAAGTCCAGATCAAACCCTCTAACTGTCCCTGGCTGCATCAGCCTGACACCAAACATTCCAATTAGAACAGAAATTTAATTAGTTATCCAATTACTAAGACACACAAGGTTAAGACGATTTGCTGGAAGTAGCCTGGTCACCCACCGGCGCGACAGTGAAAGGAAAATAAACAGAAATTCCCTTCTCACGCTATGAGGCAACGCCTGGGCCTGCTGCGAGGCTGGGAGGGCAGAGCCATCTGCTGAGACCGGTCCTGCTGGACCTGTTTTGTCGACAGTCTACAGTTTTGAACACGGTTTGTCTGGCGCCCTTCACAAGCACTACATTAACTTGAGTTCATTTGAAATTCATCATTTCCAAAGAGATACAAGACACTGGAGGTTTCGTTTCCAGGATTTTAAATGTCAGGCATCCAAAATGTGCTGTGGAGACACAGCATCTGGAAGACGCTGTTTTTGAAATTTATCTACAAACAGGAGCAGCTCCCCAGGCTAGGCTTTTTCAGGAAAACAAAAAACAAGCAACCCTCGGAACACACACGGCCAGAACCTTGATGGGCCTCCCTCTGCGAAAAACAAAAGAGCTCAAGTTTAAAAGGAAGCCTCATGCTTCTGTGGTGGCTCAGGTGGTAAAGAATCCACCTGCAGTGCAGGAGACACGGGTTCGATCCCTGGGTTGGGAAGATCCCCTGGAGAAGGGCATGGCTACCCACTCCAGTATTCTTGCCTGGAGAATTCGATGGACAGAGGAGCCCTGGAAGGCTACAGTCCATAGGGGTTGCAAAGAGTCAGACGCAACTGGGAGACTCACACACACACACTGCTTGAGGACTGACCTCTCGAAACCGCAAGAGCAACCAGCACGCAGCAGAAGTCCTCACCAAAAGATGACTTTTCCTTCCACGCTCAAGAAGAAATTACATGAGTCTTCAGCCACACTGGCCTCCGTGCTATTCCTCCACTGCACCATACACTCCTAACTCAGAGCCTATTCACTGGCTTTTCCTTCTAGAATGTTCCTCCCCTGGATAACCACTTGGCTCCCTTCCACGGTCCTTTATACCCTTGCTCCCTTTTCAATAAGACCTGCCCTGACCGCACTCTTTAATATCACATTCTGTCCCTCCCAGACTCCTCCTTACCCTGCTCTGATGTTTTGTAGCATATACTTAACTCCATATTGATTATGTTTGCCTTTTATTCTTTTCCTCCTTGATGAAGGTAAGTTCTAGGAAGGCAGGGCTTCTTGTATTTACTGGCATCCCAAATGCCTTCAGTGGTGCCAATGAATTTATTGGTCATCTCTGTGCTCAGGGTGAAACAGCACAGCTGAAACTGATTTTGCTTCCTTAAAACGGCATTATTGATTAATTAAACCAGAGACAGTACTGCGCATGTGTAAATTGGGAATCCAGGTCTCCAGGATGACCTCAGAACCAAGAATCTTCAGTCTAAGGAGCTCAAAGAATAGAAGTGTTGTCACAGAAGCTCTCCAGAAAGTGAGGAGTACTTCAGTAAGGAAAATCTGGCTTCCAGCAGCTGATTATCATTTACAGACTGATTCTGAGATGAGCCAATCAGCTTATTCTCCTAACCACTTAAATTTGGCTTAGATTCCAGGATCAAAGAGACAGATTTGAGCTCTGCCTACTGTCGCTTTGCCAGTTGACCTCACAATAAAGCTCTTTTTTTTTTCTCTCTGAGGCTAGTGCCATCGTATTGGCTTCTGTGGGCATCAAGCAGTGAGTCCTTGCTGGGTAATGGATGAGAAGCTCAAAGCTGGAGGAAGAAGACAACATTAGCTCCTGCTGTCATGTTCAAGAAAACTGCAAGCCAAATGAAAAGAGGAAAGTGTCCTGTGTAGTTATATCGGCTCAGGATGGTTTCTGTTGCTTGCAACCAAAAGGCGTCTAACTGATAAGAGCCACCTGTCTGTGCTGCTTCTCATGGAATGCTGTGGAAATGAGAATTTGGGGAGGTGGGAACATAAACGCAGAGCTTCCCCAACGGTTTAGTGGTAAAGAATATGCCTGCCCGTGCAGGAGCTGCAGGAGACCCAGGTTCGATGCCTGGGTCGGAAATATCTCCTGGAGGAGGGCATGGCAACCCACTCCAGTAATCTTACCTGGAGAATCCCATGGACAGAGGAGCCTGGTGGGCTACAGTCCATAGGGTCACAAAGAGTCAGACATGACTGAAGCGACTGAGCATTCATGCATGAACATAAACACAAGCCAAGTCTTCGTGTCTGAGCTGTGGATTCTCAAGCCCCAAAGCAGCCTGGGGAAGCACACGTCTCTTGTTGAACACTTGAAACTTCTTCTCCACTTCATCAGCGAATATTGTTTGCCTCATGATCTACTCCTCTGAACCTACTCCAGGACACCCCTGCAGAAATCTAGAACCCAGAATGGAAATGCAGAATTCCAGGTGAAGATGGGTCATCAGTAACCTGGGGCTCCCAGTAATGCTACCATGTTGGCAGCCTCAGTCATGGCTCGGTCTACCAGCCCCAAGAAGATCTGCCTGGGGCCACTGGAAGGATTCCTTAAAAAGAGAAGACAGGTGAGACCATTTTCTTTGAGGAAAATAGCAAAGTACAGGAATGAGCTCAGAGTCAGGGTTGATATTAAGCATCAGAGTTCTACCTTCAAGGCTGGGACAGCAGCAGCAAGAGAACAAGTATCAGGAGAATTCAGACCACAGGCTCGAAGCTGGAGCTGCCCCAGAGCATCTGTGAGGTCTTAGGCAAGTGGTTTCAGCTTTCTGAGCCCCAATCTCCTCCCTCGTGACATGGGACTAATAACCCCCATGACCTCATAGATTGTGTAGGGTTTAAATAAGATAATACACGCAGAGCTAGGAGCTCAGAGTAAGCACTGCCTCTGATCAACTGCTACTATTATTACCACAGCAGGAGGTCCACAGGAGGAAGCCTCAGAGATAAAAATGCAGTTTTAGAAAAAACTCATCAGACAAGTACAAAAGAAGAATGGAGGAAGAGATGTCACATGAGAAGCTTCTGGAGCAATTAAGGTGCAACTTAATGAGGATGGCCATGGATGGGAAAAGGGGGGCCAAAACGACAGGAATGGGTGACGGTTTAGGTGCTGAAGATGAGGGAAAGGGCAGAAGTTAAGAAACGGCAAATCCCAGAGTCCTTCCCTCTGTCCTGTTCCAAAAGCATATTAGCCTATTATGTCATCATCACTATAGTCCAGCCCCTTTAAAAGGTGAGCTGGGTGAAAGAAGGAAGCTATCTTGTCATGGTCAGATCCGTCAATGCACCAAATAGTACCTGGCAACTAGCAGATGCTCAATAAATGTTGTTGAGTAGATTTATGAATGATCTGTGTGTGTTCGTGGATATAGATATAAATATAGATTATATATTTATATATATACATGTATGTATGTGTATGTAATAGCTGTATAAATATGCATGTACCCATATATTATATATAGTTAACATTTACTTCTAAATATAAAAATATATATATTTAACTTTCAAAAGGATTTGAAGCTGTTTGTAAGAAAAGTAAACACATGAACTAGGACAAAAGTTAAGAGACGATAAAGATTCTGCCTTTAAGAAAAACTACTATGCCAGGAAGCTCCTTTCATAAATGACAACATGTAACTGTGAGCTCCCTACCGGCCAAGGTGATAAAGGAAAGCCACCATACTACTTATGCCCATGGACTCACCAATAAGCCTACAAGTTAACTGGAAGAACAGACATGACCTTGAAAATATCTCAGGATGCATTTAACTCAACTCTTCACAACAGTAAGCAAAGTCATCCACAACTGTTTCCAAAAAATATAAAAATGTTCTGTAGCTGGATTTTTTTAATATCAAAATCATTTTTAAAACTCGAGGGTATAACATGAAATGAAAGCTCAGCATAGGCAGTCTTCCCCCCCAATCACGCTATTTTGAAATATCATGAAGTGGATGCATTTCTTTTTCCTGCCACTGACTGTGACCTGGAGCTTCTGGGTCATAGGTCATGATCCCCCCAATGAGGGCCAGCTGATAACATGCTGTAGGAAAATGCTTCTGAAGAACATCTCCCACCCTCCGTCTTCCATTTGCCTAGAGTCAATTTTTAATTCCTAGAGCTTGTAGCACATCCTATTGGACAGGCAACTGAGCAGATACCACTGTGCCCATGTGTGCAGGTTATGTCAGGAGTTGAGGGAAGCAGTGGATAAGATGTGCCACTGACCTTCCATCACTCTGTGGGTTCTTCTGTTGCCTCAGTCAGTCAGTCAATAAACCTCTAATCTCTGGGGAGATGGAACTGCCGACTGGGTGCTGAGCACTCTGGGGGACCTTTGTGCCTCAGCTTGCTGACAGTCAGACCAGGACAGACAGAAGCTCTGGGAAGAGGGGTTACCACAGATGCTATGAATGCACATCAGGTTGGTTCCCACCTTCAAGCTCACCCACCAACAGAGGCAACATCTCCTTGGAGGGTGGAACACCACAGTGCATGGCGTAATTAAAAGAAACAACAAAATAAGACTCGCCCCCCACGCTTGAAAATCAGAAACTCAGACAGCGTAAATAATGATAAGGAGTGTCTTTCAGGCACCAATGACAAGTGGGGATGTTATGCTCCTGACAAGGGAGACACACAATGGCAAGCTCTTGGATGAATAGGGACCATGTCTGTCTCACTTGCGTGGCACACCACAGGCTGCCAAGTACCTGTGGGTGCTTAATAAATGCCTTTGACGGATGATGAATGCCGTCATTATTACATCTGCCATTATATTTTTAGTGAATGAACCTTCCTTATCAATCTTTATAACCACGATCTCCACGGTATTAATTCAGCCGTCTCCCATACCAAGTGCTTTTCTAAATTCCAGTCCTCAAACCTTGTCAAAAAACAATGCGTTTGATTTTTGCCATGTCGCATGCCAGTCTAAAAGAAAATTTAACTTATAGGCTATCTTCTCAAATAGTTCCAGCATAATGTGACTCAGAAAGAATAGAAAAGACTTCTTTTCCAGTTTCTGATCTATAGTAATACTTGAATTTTTCACACGACATTGAAGACTCCTTTCAAAATGCTCTTTGAGATTAGCAATATGTGATTTTTGAAAACAAAAAGCCATTGTTTCTTGAAGTACTTCCTTCAAAAGTAAATACTTGGGAAATTGCTTGTGAACGACAATCATTTCCAATCTATTATTTTTTTAATGTTCACGACTTAAATCAGGGTGGGTACAAAATTGAAAAACACACAGATGTCTTTTTGTAAACCCCAAAAAGTGACCCCTCCTGTTCCACTGGTCATTTTGAACTGGAGTTACCTCCTTAGGCTTCAGACTCAAGCTGAGGACCATTCACTGCTCCAATAATCTCTTCCTCTTCTGAAACTATAAAGTCTATCATTTCTAACACTTGTTTGACAAAATGCACGAAAACGTGTCACTCCCTGTGTGTGTTCCTCCCTCTTCGCTGCCTCTTCCTCGCTTCCTCCCTTCTTTCTTTCCCCAGAGAGGCTACAGAGTGTGTAAGCAGACCTCAGGCTCAAAGTCCAGCGATGTGGATGGGACTCTGACAGTCCTGATGGCAGAGCACAGGGTCACAGAGGGAAACAGACCATCAGCGACAAAGTAGCATGCCACACGGGGAGGGCCATGGAAGCAGGCTGAGCAGAGTGCCGGGGAACTCAGAGTCGGGAGTCAGGAGTTGGTGGGGGAACTTGGGGATGAGAGGCATGGAAGACAGCGGGAGGATACTATGACTGTTTCACAGGCGGAGGTGCGGGGGGAAGGGGTGGACATCCTAGGCAGAGGGGAGAGCCTGGTTAGAGGTGTGGAGACAAACCAGTACACTTGGGAAGAGCAAGCAGCCCAGCTGACTCCAGTGAGCTGGGCCAATGTGGGGTTCAGTCAGATGACGAAGTGATAATATCCCAGGCTAAGTGTCTGGACGTTGTGTGTATATGTTCGTGCTCAGTCACTCAGTCATGTCAGACTCTTTGAGACCCTGTGGACTACAGCCATCCAGGCTCCTAGGTCCATGGGATTTTCCAGGAGACAATATTGAAGTGGGTTGCCATGTCCTCCTCCAGGTCATCTTCCGGACCCAGGGATGGAAGCCGCATCTCCTGCATCTTCTGCGTTGGCAGGTGCGTTCTTTACCGCTGTGGTCTGGATGTTACTTGCTCCAAACTCATGCACTGCGTGGCTCATAGCAGGTGGTCACTGTTCAAGACACTGGATAGCCATCAAATTATTTAAACCACACCATGGCACAACTGGGGCAGATTCAAGCCTTATGGGGCCTGAAGTTTAAACAGTTTGGGTGAGGGGTGCTTTAAGAAAATTAAACTAAAACCATGCCACCCTGGAAACACGTGAGAGGGGTCAAGGCAGGTGCGTGGCTCTGTCTTAAATTTCTTCAGCTTCCTCAGCTTCTGGGTGTATGATTAATTCTGCCTGGTAAGAAGAAAATCCAGGCAAGAATGAGGAGGATGAATTAGAAAGGCAACCAGATCGCTGCCTCGCAGCATATAGTTATTTCTCTCCTGTGCCATCCTGTGGGCATTGAGCTTGTTTATCACCCCAAGTCGATGGTAAATTATATAGAAGCGTTGATGCCTCATTTTCATCCACTGCAGAATTGAGCACAATGTCTCATGCAGAGTATGTGCTACAATAAGGCTGAGTAATTGATGAAGCATGATAAGTGGAAGTTTGGTATTAATATCTTCATCAACAAACTCTGCCTCTCTCGTTTTTTTTTTTTTTTTTTTTCTGTAAGAGTAACTGAGCACATATTATGAACCAAGTATTGGGAATACAGCGTCCACTATGTATCAAAGAAATGAGAATAAATATTGCTATGAATACAAAGGCATCTCTCACAGCCCCCGAGAAGCTCACAGCCTATAAGAAGACAATGCCTTAATGATACTGAATATTTACTGAGTGCCTGCTACAAGGTAATGTGGTTTGAATAACATATCTCATTTAATCCTATCAATCCAAGAGTCGAGCAACAGTATTACTCTCATAATACACATGAGGTCACACGGTAAGGGACTGTGCAGAATGTCAAAATGTGAACCCAGGAAATTTGCTTTCATGGTCCCCATTTATAACCATACAGCACAAGACAATTAGAATTGAACAGAAACGTAAAAATAAGGTAGCCACAGAGGGCGATACATGCTCTGACATAGAGAGGGACACGGGGTGCACAGCAAGACATGGCCAACTCATGGAGGTCAGGAAAGGATGCAAAGAGGAAGGCTTGAGTCACGTCTTAAAGAATCACCAGTACATATAAAACAGATAAGCAGTAAGAACCTGCTACATAGCACAGGGAACTACATTCAGTATTCTGTAATAACCTACAAGGGGAAAGAATCTGAAAAAGAATATTTAGGGATTTCCCTGGGAGTCCCATGGATAAGACTGCCTTCCAATGCAGGGGGTGCAGTTTCGATCCCTGGTCAGGAAGCTAAGAACCCACTGCCTTGTGGCCAAAAAAAAAAAGAAAAAAAAAAACAGAACAGAAAACAGAAGCAATTTCAACAAAGACTTTAAAAATAATCCACATCAAAAAAAATGTAATAATATATATATAACCAAATTCCTTTGCTATATACCTGAAATTAACATAACATGGTAAATCAACTATACTTCAATTTAAAAAATTATATATGTGCAATCAGAGGGAGTTCACCAAGCAGATGAAGAGAAGGCAAAAGCATTGTAGACAGAGGGAACAGCAGGTGCAAAAGCTCTAAACACCATGACCTGTAGTTTCAAGCTATGACCAAGCCATCTAGATAGGCCCTTACGTGTACCTGTGACGGAGAATAGGCACAGGACCTATTCATAGCGAATCCTCAAGGCTGTGATTCACAGCTCCAACAGGTAACCGTGGCAATGAGAAAGTGAACAGGGTAAATGATTCCTTTGAGTGTAATTCTTTAGCAGCCCAAATGAGGCTAACAAAAGAGAAATTAAACACAATGCTGGGTCAAGGCACTTTGACCCATGTGTCAATTTAGAATTTCAAATAAAATTAGAAGATCCTCTAATAATTATATAGGATGGCAAATAAGGTCTGGGGCAAGCACATGTGGCCAAAAGTGACTAATCGTGTTTTGCTAAAAAGCATTTAGGGCTGACCCTTCTCAGGATAATATTGCAGGGGAAGTCAGACAGGAGGAAAGGTTACCAGTGGTTAATGTGAAAGAGTAATCCATCCGCCACATGCCCCCACCCACTCCTCCATATTCATAGGAAACTTCCGGCCATCCATATTCATTACCGTCCGCAGAGTCTTAAAGTAGTCAATGCAAGCTTGGAAGATTTCAGTTCTAATAAAAGTGCTTCCAGGGACGAATGTTGTTGGCGTCAGCCAGCAACTTCAAAATTAAACTCATAAAGGGAAATAGCAAGTGGGTGGGACTGGGACATGCTGGGACAAGTCCGATTTTCCTTAAAACTTCAAGATGTGCCTCCCTGGATTGGGTGCTGTCTGGGTGCCAATTACTGTCCCCCAGGAGGTTCCAAGCGGGGTTCTGGGCTCCAATGGCCTGGGTGGAAACACAGCTCTACTGATTCCCTGGGGTGGGAGGAGGGGCAGACAAACTACACCCCAGTTCTCTGCCTCATCACTGTTCTGTAATAGGGAAGAACAAATCTGACTCCATAGTAGATCTGTTTCTTTTACACAGTAGATCTGCTTCTTTTACTCAGACTTCCTTCAAAGGAGATTCTGCAAAGAACAGAACCGTTAAACTCTTGCAAGAACAGTTATTGTGTTGTGTTAGTTGCTCAATCAGTCCGATTCTTTGCAATCCCACGGACAGTAGCCCACCAGGCTCCTCTATCCATGGAATTCTCCAGGCAAGAATGCTGGAGTGGGTTGTCATTCCCTTCTCCAGGGTGTATTCCCAATCCAGGAATCAAACCTGGGTCTCCCGAATTGCAGGCAGATTCTTTACCATCTGAGCCACCATGCAAGCAAGAACAGTTGTTCAGTTGCTCAGTTGTGTCTGACTCTTTGCAACCCCATGGACTGTAACACACGAGGCCTCCTTGTCCTTCACCATCTCCAGAGCTTGCTCAAACTCATGTCCATTGAGTCAGTGATGCATCCAACAATTACATCCTCTGTCATCCCCTTCTCCTCCTGCCTTCAGTCTTTCTCAGCATCTGGATCTTTTCTAATGAGTCAGCTCTTCACATCAGGCGGCCAAAGTATTTGAGCTTCAGCTTCAGCTTCAGCATCAGTCCTTCCAGTGAATATTCAGGACTGATTTCCTTTAGGATGGACTGGTTGGATCTCCTTGCAGCCCAAGGGACTCTCAAGAGTCTTCTCCAGCACCACAGTTCAAAAGCACCAATTCTTCAGCACTCAGCCTTCTTTATGGTCCAACTCTCACAACCATACATGACTACTGGAAAAACCATAACTTGGACAATACCAACCTTTGTCAGCAAAGTACTATCTCTGCTTTTTACTATGCTGTCTAGGCTTGTCATAGGTTTCCTTCCAAGGAACAAGTGTCTTTTGATTTCATGGCTGCAGTCACAGTTAACTGCAAATATCCCCTCTGCCAGGCACCAGTGGGTTTCAGCTTTTCCTTTTTCACGGACTTAGGCTGATCAGTGAGACCCCTTCAGTTTCCCATATCTACTGTGCGCCGACGAGCCTAATTGGGTGGCTCAACAGTAAAGAATCTGCCTGCAATGCAAAAGACCCAGGTTCGACCCCTGGGTCAGGAAGATCCCCAAGAGGAAATGGTAACCCACTTCAATATTCTTGTCTGGAAAATTTCACGGACAGAGGTGCCTGGCAGGCTACAGTCCATGGGTTCATAGAGTCATACAGGACTGAGTGACTAAACACCACCAACACCACCTTCCTAAAAGTATCCTTATCCCTATCACCTAAAATCAGGTGATTTAAAATAAGTGCTTACAAATTTTCAAAATGCTTACAAATACATAACCATCTCCCATCCTCACAAAGACCCCCCTCTTAGCCAAGGCAAGTACATATTATTATTTATCAATTTCATAGAAAAAGAAATAGACAAAAAAAAGTAAGGACTTGGCCTAAAAAGTCACACTGTAGTAGAAGAATATCAACTCAGGATTTTTGACTAGGGAGAAGGTGAGTTTCTACCTACCACATATCTCTCCCCACTTCCCCTTCCCCCTCTCCCTCCTCCCCTCTCCCCCTCTCCCCTCCTCACCCACCCCTGCAGGAAGTTGGGGAGGTTCTTTGGAGCCACTAGTGGGGCACTAGTCCAGGTTGAATCAGGGTAGGAACTTTAAAGCTCTTCCCCCCTGTATTACGTAAGGATCTCAAGGGCCCACTGTCTGCTCGGCTATGATGCCTGGTCTTATGGACAAGTAGGAGGTACTGCCCACAAGCGGGAAGTGCTCATTTCTGAATCAGAGGAAACCACCAGGGGCTGTATATTACCACCCTGCTTATTTAACTTCTATGCAGAGTACATCATGAGAAACGCTGGGCTGGAAGATGCACAAGCTGGAATCAAGATTGCTGGGAGAAATATCAATAACCTCAGATATGCAGATGACACCACCCTTATGGCAGAAAGTGAAGAGGAACTAAAAAGCCTCTTGATGAAAGTGAAAGAGGAGAGTGAAAAAGTTGGCTTGAAGCTCAACATTCAGAAAACTAAGATCATGGCATCTGGTCCCATCACTTCATGGGAAATAGATGGGGAAACAGTGCAAACAGTGTCAGACTTTATTTTTGGGGGCTCCAAAATGACTGCAGATGGTGATTACAGCCATGAAATTAAAAGACGCTTGCCCCTTGGAAGAAAAGTTATGACCAACCTAGATAGCATATTCAAAAGCAGAGACATTACTTGGCCAACAAAGGTCCGTGTAGTCAAGGCTATGGTTTTTCCTGTGATCATGTATGGATGCAAGAGTTGGACTGTGAAGAAGGCTGAGTGCCAAAGAATTAATGCTTTTGAACTATGGTGTTGGAGAAGACTCTTGAGAGTCCCTGGGACTGCAAGGAGATCCAACCAGTCCATTCTAAAGGAGATAAGCCGTGGGTGTTCTTTGGAAGGAATGATGCTAAAGCTGAAACTCCAGTACTTTGGCCATCTCATGCGAAGAGTTGACTCATTGGAAAAGACCCTGATGCTGGGAGGGATAGGGGGCGGGAGGAAAAGGGGACGAGGAAGGATAAGATGGCTGGATGGCAACACCGACTTGATGGACATGAGTTTGAGTGAACTCTGGGAGATGGTGGTGGACAGGGAGGCCTGGCATGCTGCAATTCATGGGGTCGCAAAGAGTCGGATATGACTGAGCAACTGAACTGAACTGAACTGAACTGAACCAGGGACTCTAGGACTCAATACAAGGAGGGGGACTCTGTGGTCAAGCAGGGTTGAGGGGCTAGAAATACATGTACCTTAAAGAGAAGGCAAACAAAGACATAGCTAAGCACGGTGGAGGAATGTGCTAGATGCCCCAGACTTCTTTCAAACTGCTGTTGAACAAGGCGAGGTAGGTCCCGAACAAAAACTGGCTCCATCTCACCCAAACTCCCCAGATTTAGACTGACAAGAAATCTGAGTTCACTTGACCCTAAAATGAAACCCACCCCGGAGCAGTGGGCGGGAAGGTAGGCAGCTGAGACACCAGTTGCCCGGAGATCCGCAGAGGCATTGGCTGTGGCAGGTACTGAGTTGGAGACCCGGCTCGCTGCCTGTCTCCCCGCGGCCGCTCGCTTCCCCGGGACGCTTCAGCCGCGTCCCCAACGTGTCCTCAACCGCAATCGCTCGCTGCGCCCCGCCTGAGATTCGCGGGAGATTAGAGGCGCTCCAGGCGGAAGGGTAGATTCGGAGAAGAAACGTGAGAAGAGTGAAAATATGTATCAAATCCAGTTAAACACACGAGAGACTGAAAACACCGTGCCCAGAAGCCAAACATCGAACTCCCATTTAGACCCCGCTGCACCCCCACCAGGCACGCGGGCCTGAGGTTCTGGGAAGCACCTTGGGGCCTCAGGTGGCAAGGACCCCAAGGGATATCTGCGCCCACCCCCGGCAATTCCGCAGCTGGAGACAAGAATTGTCAAGGCGCGGAGAACCGATCTTGTCAAATTAGCCCGCACTTTAGAAAGAGAAAAAGAAAAAAGTCACAGTCGACAAGTTATACAGGCTGGGTGGATTTCGGAACTTGGGCCCGCGCGGCTCCCTACCCCCACCGCGCCCCACCTCCGCCCCGGGCAAACTGCCCGAGGGCATCGCGAGGGGAGCGGACTCTCGCGCTGGTCCCACGCTGCCCCTCGCTGTCACCCAACGCAGGGCGCCCTGGCACACGTTCGAGTTTGCAAACCGGCTCGGGGTGAGAGGACTTCTCTGGGCGGGGGGGGTCTCTGCTCCCGCTGCCTCCCAGGCAGACATTCATCAAGGAACCCCGAAACCTGGAGAGCCTGGGCGGATGCCATTACGCTAGGGGAGGGCGCACCACCCCTGCGCGGGCCAGGCGATCCCGACACCGCAGGACTAATCTTGACGGCCTGGCCTCACTTAGTCTTTTTTTTTTTTTTTTTTTTAAATGATTGTTGTTCAGTTCTTCACCGGCCGCCACGAAGTGAAAATTCGGAGCCGAACTGGGCTCTGGTCGCCGCATGAGCCTTTCCGCCTCCTTCCCAGGAGACCAGGAAACTCTTTCCTCCTCCAGACCCTTCAGCTTTCGCCGGGTCTTCCTTTCCCCTCTTGACTTCAGGATTGCAAAGGCAGAGGCTTTCCTCAGGGTGAACCACAGGTGGCTGGGGGCACTGGCTTCTACAGCAGATTGCCACCATCCCCTTCCGGAGTCCCTACCTTCCCTCCAGCGCGGGGCGGTAGCCTGTCCTTTCTTGACGAGAGTGCCCCACTGCCGGGTGCTTCCTGCTGGTTTTGGCCTTGCTGACCTGGCAGCGGCTTCCAACTGTCCCTGAGCACTTTGTCTAGAAGGGATGCAAGACGAATTACTGAAGTGACATAAAAATTCCGCTTTGATGTACAAATAGATTCATTAAACTGTAAGAGCTTGATTTTTTTTCCCCCTCCAGGGGCTTGGGTTATTTTTTGTTTTGTTTTGTTTTTTAATGAGAGAATGCCAAACAGCTCAAATAATAAAGTAACCTTCTAACACAAATACAATGGAATAAAAGTGTACAGTGACAAAGTAATTGAAAGAGTTATAATAAGCAAATAGTTGTGTATTTCAGGCAGGTGACTGCAGATTGAGACACAATGTACCATGTGGTGAACAGTGCCTTTTCATCTGGACGCTGACCCTATGTCCCCATTTGCTGAGGCAATCAAAAGTCTAGACTGAGATCTTCGGTGAATAGGAGGTCTGGAAAAACCGGTCCCCTTCACCCACCCTGGAGAAAAGATGAGGTCAAAATGCAACACCTTTATTTACAAAATGGGTAAACTGAGGTCCAGAGAGGTCTTGCCCAAGGCTGGTGAAGGAGTGACTCAATCAGACTTGACCTAGTTCTCCATGATAATGGGCACAGCACTTGAAGCTTCCCTGACCATCTAGTGGTTAAGACATTGCCTTCCAAGGCTGGAGGTGCCGATTCAGTCCCTGGTTGGGGACCTAAAATCCCACATGCCTTGTGACCAGGGGCAACAACAACAAAAATCTAAACCATAAAACAGAAGCAATATTGTAACAAATTCAATAAACACTTTAAAAATAGTCCACATCAGAAAAATAAAAAACCCACAATGCCCAACTTGTAAGATTCTCGGCCCCATGCTACAGATGGGAAAACTGAGGCTGGGAGCAACTAAGTGACCACATCAAGCGCTCCTGCTAGGAGTGGCAGAACTGCAACACCGCAGGCAATGCTGCCTCTTCTGCTCCTGCCACAGGACTGAGGACCACTCCCAGTTGTTCCCATCTTCAGACTTGGGGTGCTGTTCCACTTTGCCGTGACTCTGTTCAGATCAGTGACCCCCCCTCTTCCATCGCTGTGGAATTTAAAAGTGGATTGTTCTGAACCTTTGATGAAATGCTGTGGAATTTTGTCTTATTCCTGCCTCATCTCTGTAAATGAAAACCAGCTCCAGAGCAGGGCTCCTGCAAGAAGAATCTTGGTCCTATGGGGTTAAGCAGGTGTGCCGGTCCTGGCATCAAAAGCAAAGTTAGGATTCTGAATCCTCAGTTATATTGTTTAAGAGGTTCAAGTTCACAGCTTCCTGCATGGAAGCCTCTTCATTTTTTTGGAGCCAAGCTTAAATACATGCCTCTAAAAACTTGGCCTGCCATTATCCTTAGCTGTTAATGAAGCTTCGAAAACTTTACATTATGTTTACTGTGCACTGTGTGAATTGCAAAATAAATTAGAACCTGCTGCAAAGAAATTGAAGTTTTTCAATAAATGCAACAAAAACCAGGAGACAGCCTCTTCTTCTTAGATAATATAGCTGCTCTGATAGTTCTTTCTAAGGGGGGAAAAGGACTTTTGAAAAAGTAAACCTTTACCTCTAAAAGCTAAAACACAACACCTAAGGGTTCATGATTTCCCCCTTGCACGGCAGTCTGAGTTGAATAATTCTGCAAAGACAAGGTAGTGAAGAACAAGGAGAGAGTAAGTAAAATGTGTGAGTGAGAAAGGCATTCCTCTGCCATACAGGAACCCAAAAACACAGGCGGCATGAACCATTCATACAGTTAAAAGCAACAACAGAAAACAAAATTATACTATGGCTTAAACTCAAGTTCTAAGGCAGATTCCAGGTAAATTTTATAATTGTTTTTGATTTTTAAAGCAACCTGTGCTAAATTCGGGAGACCAAAAATAGATTTAAGAGAAGCGCATAAACAAAACCTTGCACAAGGAGAAACAGCTGATGTTTTGCAAACCTCTAGCCTAGAAGGTACTCTTAAAATATATTCTTTAGAACATTACTACTCAATTTCAAAAATGAAATATCTATGCTTTCTTCCTTCTCTAAATTTCAAAGCTGGGGAAAAAAGGGTTTAGAAGGATTGGAAATTTGACCCTAAAAATTATTATTGTAAAATGGAGCAGGTATGTAAGCTTTTCTGAACAGAAGGAAAGCTGGGGTTTCAATCAGGTAAATACAAAAAAATAACCCTCCAATTATTCACAACAATTCAATTCTTGAAATTTTGAGAGAATAAAGAGTAATCTTCAATCCAACTTCCTGAAATATTTAATTTGTTTTTAAATTAGCATTATACCTCTCAAAACAGATGCAAAAATGATACAAATTTTAATCATCCTGGCAGTCCAATTAGACTGTTTCACCATGTCCTATTATCAAAGCTGTGAGTGCAGAAAAATAGAGAAAAGAAAGAAGAAAGAAATAAAAAAGAGTGTTTTCTAAAATCCCAGCTTAGATTTGCATTAATACAGTACATTTCCAGAATATCTTCATATACATGGCTATTAACAATATAAATTACCTAATTTCCCACTGCAAAAAAAAAAAAAAAAATCCTATTGCATTATCTAATCTTAAAAAATCTGGCATTCTGAAACTTTTCCTAAGAATTTAAAGCAAGAAGGTGTCCGTGGTGAAGAGTCTCAGGAAACGACACGCGGCTGCGCAGTGACCGGCCATTTTGAAGCCCATTTCGCTGACTGTGCGTGCTGTGCGTGCGAAGTCACGACACAGTTGTGTCTGACTCCGTGCGACCCCGGGGACTGTAGGCTGCCAGGCTCCTCCGTCTATGTCTACCCCGCACCAAAAACTTCAAGTTCATGGGATTGGAGGCAGCAGAGGCCTTAAACTGGGCTTTGTGAACAGAATATAAAGCAATTACAATGTTGGCTTTCTCTCTTCCTTCTCGCCTTCCTCTCTTTTTTCCTTTGTCTTTCCTTTTTTTTTCTTTTTTAAATCCCATTTATTTTTTTTTTAAATCCCATTTATTTGCGAGGTGACATGGGAGAAGTCGAAAAGAACAGGATGTAAAGCCAAAAGCCTTGAAGTCTTTCATGAGCTCTCAGTTCCCAGCTGAGTGGCCTCTGTCTCATTACTGAGCTTCACTGAAGACTCGGTTTCCCATACAGATGCGGACGTGGATTTGAAAAGAATACAGACAGAGGTATACAGATATAAGTATAGGCTGAGGTATAGATATGGCTCTGAGTATAGATATTGGGAAAAGACAGAGACATGGAAATATGCACGTGGAGATAGAAGACAGAAATACAGATATGAAAGGACGTTTATGTGGAAATAGATACAGATTTATTAGAGATAATATGCTGTTGATAATAATGAGAATGATCTCTCCTACCTCACAGGCTTAATGGCGGACAGAGGAAAGAATGGATGCTATTGTTTTTTGTAAATTGAAAGTGTGAGAAATATTAATATAACGTTACCCCACTTGACCGGTGCCTGGTGCTTTTTCAATGAATGTAGCAGTTCGAATACCAAGTGAGGAAGAGGATTTGAGTGGTGAGCATCATAACTGGGGTTTGCCTCGACGTTTATTTTTCTGTATTTGTTCACATCACATCCACTTCTCTGAGTGCTTTGCAGGTGGAGAAGAGACTTTGCCTTACTTGACTTACTTTTTTAAAATAATAATTGGCATTATTTTTTATTGTGGACACAAATTTCTTTTTTCCTTACTAAAATGGTATTGGAAGCATTAATATGATTGAACGTGGACTATTGGTTTCATAAATCCCAATCACATTTTCGGAAGCAGTGATTCAAGCTTCTAAGTCTGGGGCATTTGGGGATCTGGTTCTACAGACCCTGATCTGGCTGGAGACACAAGCACCTGATTCTGTTTCAAGTTTCCTCAGTGTACAGCTATCTTGACCCGCTTTTAAGCATAATTTCTAATGATCAGATCAGTCGCCAGCATCCATTAAGTACCTTTCCTGAGCCAAACATACAGACCACATGTGGCCTCATGCCCATTAACTGCTCACCGTCTCTCTCAATGCTGGAATACTAGATCGTCTTTGATCTGTTTGAGTGATGAGGAAACTGAGGCACGGAGAGCAGGCAGGAAATCCTGTAGCTGGTCAGGGGACTCTGGACACAAGCTCAGTCCTCAGCAGCCTGTGATCTCCGTGACTTTTAAGGAAATAAATACAAAGCACAAATATTGAGTGCCTTGATTTGCCTGTAGTCAGGCATAGGGAAGCCTGGCGTGCTGTAGTCCATGGGGTCTCAAAGAGTTGGACACGGCTGAGCGACTGAACAATAACAAATGAAGGCATTTCTCCAGACACGGTTAAAGACCCAGTCAGCAATCCCAAGACTTGGATATTTCACTGGCAGAGGTAACTAGGGAGGGCCTTCAGGTCAGGGTTGTTCCAGCAGCTGCATTATTCCAAGTACAAACACCCATGAGCACAGTCAAGGGGGAAACAGCTAGAGGTACCCAACTCGCCTTGAAGCATCTGTGTGCAGCAGACTCATGGTGCCTGGCAGGGTGGCTACGTTACCTGCCCTGCTTTTTCTCTAACACAGGAAGAAATTGAGACCCAGAGACACTGAGTTGTCAGGGACATGCAGCAGGCAAGTGTAGAAGCCAGAATGTGGATCGTGAATTCTGACCTCAGGGCTGAGGTCAATGCTGGCACATTTTTCCAGCACAGGTGGAAGTTGGAAGGGTGGAGTAAAGTTCAGTTTTGCTTGGATTAGAGTCATGAGTAGCCTAGCAGGGAGAAATCCTGCCCTCCCCCCAAGCTTCTTGGTCCCTGACTTCACAGGCGCCCTCACTGGGGAACAGAAATATGAATGTGCTGGCTTCCTTCCTAGTGAGTTGAAGGATGCACAGGTCTCTGTCCTGGGACATCCAGAAGCACCCACTTAAATCTACTTGATCTGCTAACGGGACAGTCCCACAGGGTCTGTCATCTGGACTTTGCGGCTCCCAGTTCTTTCTGTCCCATGGGAGCTGTATATTTTCTGAAGTCCTATGTTGGCAGTGCCTTCCTGCAGCACAAATTATTATGGACCAACTCCAAGTAGTGGTTCTCTGTCCAGCTTTTGCCTCTCTCACTGGTTACAGAAACATGCGTGACCCTGTGACTTAGCTCTTTGGCCTTTGACACGGGCACAGCTTTGAATTCTCAAAGAGTAAGAAATACTGCTAATTCTCCACTAGCAGAAAGAGGCTGAGTGAAAATAAGACACCTGACGCTTTTATATTATCATTATTGGTATGCCATGACTTTCTTTCCACCTCCAAGACCATTAGGACTCACCCAACAACACTTTGAATGTCAGCACTTGTTCCAATAAAACAAGTAAAATAAGCTTTGGGCTAAAAGCTAAGGGACATAGGTCAGGCTCAACCTCTGAGTCACTTGAGTAAGACACTTACCTTCACTTCCTTCATCTATGAAGTGGGATTGAAAAATTTGTCCTGCCTCGATTCACAGGAGTAGGCATGTTGGTGAAGATGGAGCTGGTGGTGAAGATGGAGCTGGTGGTGAAGATGGGGTGATGTCTAGCCTCTATTGGGTACTTATTTTGTGCTAACTAAGTCATTGAACATTTATACTTAATTCCCACCATTACCTTATGAGGTAGGACTTTCATGATCCCCCAGATTCCAGAAGATGAGGCAGAGGTCAAGAGAGGTTCCTTACCCAAGTCACAGATCTGCCAAAACCTTGATTCTTTGCGGGCTGGATTTGAAAGTGTATGCAAAAATGCTTTGAAAAGCCTGGAGAAAATGCATCTAAGTGTCAGAGTTAGGAAGCATGTTAAGCATTTTTGTTGCTGTATTCATTTAGGGCACTTTAGTGGGGTCTGGAGAGTTAATCCTAGATTTGTCTCGATTTACTATCCCAGGCCTTGTGAAATAGAAATCTTCATGATCCCTGCTACTTCTGAAATTCTAAGCTCTTTATGTAACAAAAGGCTGCTATTGGGTCCACCCTTAGGGAGTAGAACAGGATAAAGATTTGAAGGAAGAAATTCTCCAGACCCGAAGTGAACCAGTTAGGGATTTGATGCTCCTAATCCAGCTTCCAAAAATGCTTTCCATACTCCACTCTCAGGTCTTGAAGCAGCACAGATCCTTAGGCTTTGACCTCGGACTGTGAGGGGTCACCTCTCTCCCCTTTGCCCCAGGGCCCGCATTTCTATTAAGAATCTAAACTAGCTCATTGTGTTCACCTCTCTGGACTGGATGAAGGACCGAGTGAGATAGCGGATAGGAGAGGACTCAACCTAAAGAGCATAGGAGGATCTGTTTCTTCTTAAGCTCTCCTTGGGCTTTCTTCCCATTTCCACGGTCTTTTCTTTAGTTCTCTAGTTCTTTCTTTTGGAGTGTGTGTGTGTGCTCTTGTCCGACTCTTTGCGACCCCATGGACTGTAACCTGTCAGGCTCCTCTGTCCATGGAATTTTCCAGGCACGAATACTGGAGTTGGTTACCATGTCCTCCTCCAGGGGATATTTCTGACCCAGGGACTGAACCCATATCTCCTACAGCTCCTGCATTGCAGGTGGATTCTTTACCCGTTGAGCCATTGAGCATACTCACTAAAAAAGCAGGGTGTGCATTTACACTTTGGATTCTTTTTTTTTTTTTTGGCCCCTTCATCCTCTCTCTGTTAGTGAGTGGAAATGAAAGTGTCTGTCACTCAGTCATGTCCAACTCTTAGTAACCCCACGAGACTATAGTCCACCAAGCTCCTCTGTCCATGGGATTCTGTTAATGAGGCTTGTTCTTAAAACTGAGTTCCATCCCTAGGTTTCTGCACTCATCATCCCCAAACCCCGGTACCTCCAGGTCCCAGCACCTTTCAGAAAAGACCTAGAATCAGACAAGCTCCAAAAAAGGAAAACACAAGCCACAAGCTTTCTTTCAGTGGCTAGTTTTATATTCCTGATTATATTCCTACTGTGTTTCTGCAAGAAAAGAAAAAAGCATTATCAGCCATCTGCACAGGGAAGGGAAAAAAATAAAACAAAACAGCGACCCAAATAGTCTATCACTTTTAGGTTTTAGGGTAATAGTGGGTTTTACCTTCTTACTTTGATTCATTACCTTTGCAAAAGCATAAATCTGTCATTTTGGCACTAACTTCTATCATAGGCATGTTAATAAGAATAATAATCACAACCTCAGTGATGTGGATTTTATAACTGAGTTATTTTCCTTAAGTGCCTGGGCAGAGCTGGCTAGAAAGGAGCACAGGTATTGCAAAAAACGTTTCTTTGGAGACGCATTTTGGAACTTTATATTGTTTTTAGGTAGAAAGGGAGTTTGCTTCATGGAACTTTTCTTTTCTAAACTCAAAATCGTCCCTGCTAATAAAATGGTCCTATATCCCCCGTTCCCCGGTAGCCTTTATGAATCCCTAAATGGGCTGCTTGGATTAGAAAGAATCCTTCTCTGAAAGGAATTATGCCTGTTTGTTTGAATTTAAAATATATCTAAGGAGCCTATGATGTGCCCAGCACCAGGCTAAGATTTAGGGATGTGGAGTGACTGCATCTGATGTATTATGGCCTGAAATCACCTCCTTAATATTTCTCTATTTAAATTTGTTTTATAATATGTGCAAGAGTCTTTTTTCTTGGGACAATAAAACAATGTTTCATTAATGGTAGAGACAAATTAATGTGTGTGATCCCAGTAATTTTCACTTTAAACATTAGGTCTTCTCTTGCCGAACATTTTCACAGCAAGTTGATCACAATTTGACATGCATACAATTTAGGGAGATTGATTCATTATACAATTGAAAAAAATTCTTGAATTGCGATTGTCAAATAACGATTGTTCAGCTAAGGAGTTTTGATGTTCTGAAAGTAGCCTTATAAATCTACCCCACTGAATCAACTTGCAAAAATTTCAAAGCAAAATAAAAGACTTGGCCCTGAAAAGTGATGCTTATGATGGAGAGTTAAGACACACTTAGCATGAAAAGGTGACCTCAAGTGCTGATACTCCTAAAAATATCAAATAAAATTCATTGATTGGTCTTTTTTTGGTCTTTTTTTTTTTTTGTATGAAAGGATTGTGAAGAGATAGTGTCAGGATCAAAAAATCAATATTTGTTGAATGTCTGCTAAGACACTTTCACACTCAGCCACATTGATAGCAGATACTCACATCACCATATAGGAACACAGAGGAAGGCACCTGTCAGAGATGCTAAATAACTTATCTGAAGTCACACAGCATAAAACGGCCGAATTATTCAGCATGGCCCCACAGCCCATGTTTATCCTCCCCCTCCACCCTATGCTTCTATAAAAATACCCCCAAATCAACTTTATTTTATTGTGTTCTGGTTACAGAAATAAATGCAGAAGCATCAGAAAAAAATTGGAAAAAAAATTACAGTCAAAAGACAAAAGTTCATGCATTCATCTCAACACCCATAAAGAGTCATTTCTCTTCCCACTCTTCCTTCTGTGTTTTATCATCGTGATCACACTGTATCGGAGGATGAGAAGTGAACCCATTCATGACGCCTCAGGACAACTAGAATTGTGCATTGTCTATGAGTTTTAAGTGAAGAATCCCAGCATGTCGATTTTTCAATCTCCCCACTAAACTCGGCAGCAGTCTAGAGCCCATGTGAAGTCCTAAACCAAGTTCAGTCCAAAAGGAAGAGAAGTGGATCCATCTTTGCGCCCTGGGCCGTGTGGTCTGGGTCTCTCCCCTGTTCATGCTATTCTTTTTTTCACTGAGCACCACCTACACCCCTCATACTTCCTTGACAATCCTCTGCCTTTTCTCCCCCAAACACAATGGAAAGTTAATTGAATGTTTTAGACCTTGGCAATATCAAAGAAATGAAAAGAACGTAGGTTTCAACCATATTTCAATAATAAGTGCATTAATTTTTACCTTTTAACTGACACTTGTACTAATTTCCTTAAATGCTCTCTCTGGTTCTTTTTTGATCTGTCTGGCTTTGTTGGGCTGCAGATGAAGGCTTACTTCAAATGCAAAAAGATTAGCTCTCTTTTCCTTAATAGCACAATTACAGATTGTGTGATGTCTCCATCATGAAAGCGAGCGGGGACAGACTTTTAAAGTCACACGAGTTTATTACAAAAGTGGTGGTAATAATTTTAATTACTTTACTCTACAAAAGATAGCAAAATTGCTCTAATTGTCTAGTGGCATTTAGGAATTGTTGTGGGGAAAATGGAAGAAGAGCATTTAGTAGGTTTTGTCCCCTCTTTTTATTTGACTTGGGTCATTGTTTTAATAATGCAATAGATTTTTAACCTGTAGCCCAAATTCCAGCGACACCAGGTACTTGAGAGTCTAGGAGAATGCAGAATAAGTTTCTCTATGTAATATTCAAAATGAACTAGAAATGATAGCTCTAAGTACTATTTGTGGGTTGCTATTTAAAGCCTAGGAAAAACAAAGAATAAACTCCTTTAATTTTGTCAAACGCGTACAATGTTTAAATTCAGCAGTGACTACAGTTCAAAAGACCAGATGTTCTTGTGTATTTATATAATTATTTTGCACAATAGTTTACCACTGGCAAAAAAAAAAAAATTATTCCAAGCATATTGTTGTATTTGGCATTTCTGCGCTTGACAAAAAAGCTAGAGATTGCATTCTATTGAATTAATTCTAATTTTATTAAAGCCAAAAAGAGAGAAGTAGAGAGACCATCATATTAGTCTTATACTAAATTAAGTCCGAGAATAAGAAGCAACATTGATCTGAGAATAAAAAGCCTCAAGTCTAATGCATTCAGGTTCACGAGGGAGAAACTGAAGCCGTTTGACCCTTTGTCAGTCTATTTTAAGATGAACATTTGTTAAATTCTAATGAAAAATGTTGCACTTAAACTCTGGCAAAGAGACAATTAGTACTTTCCCCAATCCTGCCAAGACTTAAAAAAAAAAAATATCATACTTTAAAAAAGTAAAAGAAAAAACCGTGAAGAATAAGCACTTTTAAAATAGTCTTCTGGAGGATGTTATATTGTGATAAAATTAGATGCTTGCAACCAAATTACCTAAAACTAGGGAGCATCTGATTTATATTGTATATGAGTACTCGGGTAGGAAGTTACACAGGTTCCCGTAATGAAGGATTTTCCTGACAGTAAATTTATTAATTAGAAAAGAAAAATAGGCCTTCTCCATGGAAGTTACTCACATAAAAGGAACGACTCTGGAATATAATCATAGCGTGAGTGTTTTATGATATAATGCAGTTAAAATAGATTTAGATTTTTACATTTCTAGATTTCTGACTCTTTGTTCACATGGATGATGAGTGTGAAAATGTTACTGGGAGGTGGAGATGATTGAATATCACATCGTGGAAGGAGAGTGAACCCTTTTCTCATTTCATGTTATGCAAATTTAGTGACTGGATTTTTTCCTTTTCCTAATAAAGAAAAGAAAGAAGTAAAGAAAGAGAGAAAAAAAGAAAGAAAGGAGAAAGCAAAGGGAAGGAAGGAAGGGAATTAAATAAAGAGAGAGATGAAACACGAAAGAGAAGAGAGAGGGGGAGAAAAAGAAGGAAGGAATGAAAAAGAGAGGGAAGGAGGGAGGAAGGAAATGAAAGAAAGAGAGAAAAAGAGGGAAGGGAGAAAAGGACAGGGGAGAGAAAGAGAAAGAAAGAAGGAGGGAGGAAGGAAAGAAGGAAGAAAGAGAAAGAGAAAAAAGCTGACTTTAGAACTAGAACTAGAGGCGCAGAGAAGCTGCTTGGTTGAGAGCAAAAAGGGAGACTGTACTGCCCTGTAGCTCAGATGCTGTTGTTCCATCCGGAGGAGTGAATGGTGGGGAAGCTAGTTTGGATGCTGGAGAGAGATTTCTTTGGAGGAAGTTAGCATTTCAGCCCTCAGACTGGCAAATTGGACTAAACCACACTTTGTCAGCCACACTGAAGGATGCTCAGAGCAGGCTCGTTTTCTTTGCCCGTTTACACGGAGACTGTTGACGTCATAACGCTCGGCAGACGGTGGTGAACTGTAGGACTGTCCCCCCAGGAAGACTCACATGTTGTCATCCTTTCACAAGACTGTTTCCTAGATATTAGCCACAGAGGAGGATCAGTGAATAATTAGCGATGCAATAGGTACATACACTGCAGGGAAGGAGATGGCCTGGACATCATCCTCTCCAGAAAATTCACCCTCTGAAAATGCTGTGCCTGTAACGAAAGGCAACCTCCTCCCTGGGATACGTGAAAGTTCGCTTAGAAAGCTTTCCAGCCTTTCATTCCAGAGGAGAATGGCTGGCCTTCCCTCCCATCGCACCCCCTGTTCCGGCTTCAAAAAGTCTCCCACAGATGCCCCAGAGACAAGGTAACCCTGAAAGCTTCTTGCTGAACCTGGATCCTCCCTGGCCCTCCCTCTCCTGGATTAATAACCACTCCCGGGATGCGCCTGTTCGCACGCCCTCACTGTTCGGTTAGCAGTTTGTGCTCGGTGGGGAGAGATGGGAAGGCAAGGCAACTTGGTCCTTGCCAAAATCCTGAATGTGTGACACCGCAAGAAAGACACCGTCAGGAGCAGTTGCTAATTTATTTTAAGTGCCCCCTGAGTTTTTAATTTATCAAGAAAAAAAAAAAAGATAAATCCAAGGTGCTCCCTGCCAAGCCAGCCCAGCGCTGGGTCTGCCAGTGGCGGTGGGGAAGGTTTTCGGGTGACTAACGGCTGCCGCCAGCGAGAGGTGTCAAAATGTTCAGCCAACAGAGCTGACTATTCCTGGTTGCATTAGAATAGGATCTCTCACATTTGTGCGGGACTGACCTTTCCTTTTCCGAAATTGGCTACTGACACACATGCTAAAAAAATTTTTTTTTTCCTTTCCTCTTCCGATCGTCTGCAATTCCAAACAGTACTGCAGGCTCCTCCAAGCCTGCCTTCGGCGGTGAGTTTGGAATGCAATCCGTCTAGTTTAGAAATTCATTATCCAAAGTGAGGAGCCCGGCGAATATTATAGTTTCATAAATATGCAGATTTTGTTTACTTAAACATTTTTTTATTACACTTTGTGTTTTCCTAAATTGGGTCATCATTTTAATATAATTGGAATCTGATGTGTGTCCTGTTTTCCTTAAAAGCCATCTGGTTCATTTTCGACTTTCAGAAACCAAATTATTTGTGGTAATATCAGGCCTCGCTCACTACTTCTTCTGAACCAACTTACAGTTTCAGGGTGTCAGACTAAGGAAGTCCAAGGCCATGTCGGGAGGGCTTCCTGTGTCCTGCTCTTATAAAAGGGTTTCCAAGCTGGACAGCCAAGGGGGACCCATGCTGTGACAATCTATAAAAAAAAAAAAAAAACAAGAAAGCAGCATTCAACTGAAGAGAATAAGCAAAGTCCATTGGGCACCTTCTTAGATGGAAGGAGAAAGGCAATGGATTAACAGTCACCAGTATGGCTAAGAAAATGAGACCTAGCTCCAATATTTTCGTCTCTCACCAGACCGTGAGGTCCTAAGGGTAGGAATCTTAGGCTGTGAGCAGGTCGTCTGCTCTGTCTTCTTAGGTCTGAGCACCTAATAAGTGCTGAAGATATATTTTTTTGATTGATGAAGACCCCAGAAACCCAAATTTGAATAAAGAGAAGTGGGATGTATTAGTCACCTATTACTGCTGAACAAATTACTCCAAAACTTAGTGACTGAGATGAACACACATTTATTTATCCCATAATTGCTACAGGGCCTGGAATCCAGACATGACTTAGCTGGATCCCCCAGCCTAGGTTTTCTACAGAGGCGTCAAGAAGTTTGCCAAGACTGCAATCATCTTCAAGCTCAACTGGGGCAGAATCTGCCTGCAAGCTCTCAGTTCCTTGCAGGCTGTTGAACTGGGTGTCTCCCTCAGTTCCTGGCCAGGTGGGCACCTCCATGGGGCAGCCCCCAATATGATGACAGACTTCATCTGAGCCAGCCAGTGGAGGCCAAGAGACATGCCAGCAAGATGGAAGTCTCGGTCCTCTCCAACCTGGCCTCAGACATGATGTCCCATCCCTTTGCTTCCTCCACTGGTAAGGAGGATATCAGGAGGTCTACCCCACACTGGAGGTATTGTAGCCACGCGTTTCGGGAAACAAACTCATTCAGAAGGACGATGCAGATAGTGGAGTGCAGTTTATTACACCAGCGGGCCCAAGACAGAGTCTCCTCTTAGCCAAGGACCCCGACCAGCATTTGTGAAAATCTTTTATACCCCATGTGTACGTGTCTGAACCCACCACTCCAAATTCCTTGAGACTTACATAAACCGAGGAAAATACAGTCCCAATAACCCCATCATTCACGTGCTATGTTCTCATGTGCTCAAACAGTCAAACAATTAGCCAATAATCAATAAGTCTGAGGTTACACTCCGATAGATACAGAAAAATTTATGGCCTGTCTGGAGGAAGGGGTGATTAGTGTATGTTTTCTCTTAGGCAATGAGTAACCTAGATATGATCTTCAAGGTTCCCCGGTCAGGAGGGGGTCTTATCCTTCTGTTGTTGTTTTCCTAGACACTCAACACAGAGTTCAGAGTCCATTGGAAAGGTGGCCGAGCATGATCAGCATGAACAGGCCTAAGATGGAGTCCAGGCCCTATGAATTCCTTCTTCAGAGGGAAGGGGATTACACAAGGGCATGAGTCACTGGGAGCCCTGCCACGCTGCCAGTCCGCCATATGTGTGTATGTATCAGTGCTACAGGTCAGGTTTAAATAACAAATCCAACAAGGCAGCCAAGCCTATATTTGAAATAAGAAATTAAAATGCAATGACTTAATTTTAAAAGGTTGTACTGCCTACTAGACACTCCTTGGTATCGTTTCCTTACTTGTTTAGCCAAGAAATATGATGGAGAAATAGACAAACATTTCTTCCAAAGTTTACCTGTGAGATATTTTTTTAAAGTTACAAATGCAATCTGTAGATTGTTCCTTTGACCAACAAACATACATTCAAGTCATCCTAAAGCAGAGAAGAATTCCACATTAGTTAACTTGCCACGGGCTCCATTTCGGGGTGACTTAAGTCAGACCATAGCTCTGCAGGCTGACGCCCATCTGGGAGCAAGTGTCATACTCTCCTTCTCAGGGTACTCACTTGGAACTGAGGATTACTTGCACCACCCTTAAAGGGCAGTTGTCAAAATCGTATGAGCCAAAAACCTGTAGCTCGCAACTCCTATGTGAATCTGAAATCAAGTTTTTAGTGTGTCAGCAAACTCTTTCTTAAACAGCTGCTGCTGCTGCTGCTGCTAAGTCGCTTCAGCCGTGTCCGACTCTGTGCGACCCCATGGACGGCAGCCCACCAGGCTCCCCCGTCCCTGGGATTCTCCAGGCAAGAACACTGGAGTGGGTTGCCATTTCCTTCTCCATCTTAAAGAGCTAGATAGTATCTACTCAGGCTTTGCAGGTATAATAGTCTCTGTTGCAGCTCTGCTTGCGTTATGCAAAGATTCTCCAGTCATGGAGAATGCATAAATAAATAGGCGTGGTTGTGTCCCAATAAAACTTTATTAACAAAAACAGGTGGCAAGCTGGATTGGCCCCAGAGCCTCAAGTTGCCTGCCAATCCCTTGTTCCGTGGATTATAACTAGCATTAAAATAAAAAAGTATGTTAAGCAGAATGAACTATCAACGTGCATTTCATATAGGACAGATGAGTACTGTTTTTAAAGTCTCGGTTTCAGCAGTAGCAGAGATACAGATACGGCTACAGCTACGCACACACGCATATCACTTCCTGAGTTGAAATGTAAAATATATATTTTTTCTGTCATGTGATTTTAAAAAAAGAACAAGAAAGTTACTAAGTGAATACATGTGACATACTTGTTATGGCATCTGGCCCATCGCACACCCTGAATAAATGTGAGTCACGATTCAAACTCTATGCTGTGTATCTGGAAAAGATGAAAACTACTTTGAAAAGATGTATGAACCCCAGTGTTCATCGTGGCACTATTTACAATAGCCAGGACATGGAAGCTACCTAAGTGTCCGTCAACAGATGAATGGATAAAGAAGAGATGGTACACATATACAACAGAATACTACTCAGCCATAAAAAAGAATGATAAACTGCCATTTGCAGCAACATGGATGCGCCTAGAGATTATCCTATTAAGTGAAGTAAGTCAGACTGAGAAAGACAAATGCCATATGAAGTCACTTACATATGGAATCTAAAATGTGATGCAAACGAGATTATTTACAAAACAGAAATAGACTCACAGACAGAGAAAACCAACTGACGGTTACTGAAGGGGAGTGGGCAGGGGAGGAATACATTAAGAGCTTGGAATTAACAGAGCTACTCTATCATATATAAAATAAACAACAAGGTCTTACTGCATAGCCCAGGGAACTATATTCAATATCTTATGGTCACATATAATGGAAAAGAATCTGAAAAAATAGACATATTTACCCATATCCGTATATATAACTGAATCACTTTGCCGTACACCAAAAACTAATACAAAATTGTAAATCAGTTATACTTCAATTCTTAAAAAAATTTAATAAATAAATAAATAGTTTAAATGCTATGCTATTTGCAACTGGGGTCATATAGAAATGAGCTGCAGTCACATCTTGGAGAAGAGCATAATCTGAGAGAAATCACTAGCTGTGAGAAGACCAGCCCTCCAGGAAGGTAATTTCAAGGCTGTGCAACGGAAAAGGCGAGACACATACATTTGTAACATGGGCTTCCCAGGTGGCTCTAGTGATAAAGAATCTGCCTGCTAATCCAGGAGACATGAGAGACATGGGTTTGATCCCTGGGTTGGGAAGAGTCCCCCGGAGAAGGGAATGGCAAGCCACTCCAGTATTCTTGCCTGGAGAATTCCATGGACAGAGGAGCCTGGTAGGCTATACCCCAGTGGGTCTTAAAGAGTAGGACACTACTGAGTGGCTAACACTTTCACTTTCCCAGCTAGTAAGGCGGCTGGTGAGAATGTATTCTCAGGTCTCCTAACTCACTGCTTGGCCTGGCCAGTAGAGCTGGCTTGAGAAAATACTAACACTAAATAAGGAGACACCAGCCAGTGATGCCACCTCTGGTAAGTGGATGTGGGGCAGAATGACATGGAGGTGGGAGGTCATATTAGGGGGAGGAAATGGAGATGGGGCAAGGTTTGGGGGTAGGGAGTTGTTGACTTTTTGTTTGGAATATAATGTCCTGTAGGTGACTGTAAGAAAATGGAAGAGTAATTGAAGTGTTTCTACACAGGCGTTAAACCTCTGGAGATAAGATTTAATAAGACCTTCTCTCCTCTGCCCAGCCAGAATTGGCCCACCATTATGGCACAACTCAGCACCCCTCACCCACCCAGCACTTGCCTACTTATACCCAGCACACAAGACCCCTGTTCCCTGAAGAGTGACTGCTCAACAATACACATAGTATCTCTTAATGATGGTCTGTCTCCTGTTTTGCAAATTAATATTGGGTCTATGGCCATTCCATAAGGAAAGGCATAAATCTGAGTCCACAACGTGGGAATTCCAATTTCATGATCAGAAACTTTTGCAGTCTGAAAAAATGGAGCATTTAAAGCCTATTCTATAAAATTGCTGTGATCACTGAATTAGAAAATAAAAAGTTTCTAACACAGCACCGAACATGGAGCCAGCATGTGAAATTTCCATCCTTTGGACCTTTCTTACTAGATGCTTGTGAGGATAAGATAAAATATCGATTTCAACTAAAGGGATGTATTATTGAAAGAGATCCTGGGAGGCATTTGTTGTCAGTTCTTGGGATCTGACAAGTCGTTTGTAATTTAATCCATTCATTTATTCATTCTTCAAAACAAACATGTTTTCCTTTAGAGATGTTATTCTTAAAATGTCTTAAAATGTTTATTACATTTGCTTTGGTAATATCACTCCTTGGACTTTAGCCCACTGAAAACTTCTAAGTACAAAAATACTTTCAATAAAGTCCACTGAAGGATTATTTATGGTGGTTGAAAATTGTAAAGAATTAAAAACGGCAAAAGAAGTTAAGTATACTATGGTAAATTTGCACAATGAAATGCTAGATTATCCATTAGAAACTTCATAGAGAGAGAATTATAATGATACAGACAAATAGAGGCAATCATATGTAGAAAAAAAGCAAACGGTGTTTATAATGCCTCTATATAACTCCTGTGTTTTAAGAATAAATTAATAAATTTATAAATTTATAAAATCTTAGTTGTTCTTCTAAGTACGAAACTGTACTTAATAAAACTTTTTTTGTAAAAATTTGT
The DNA here is from genome assembly GCF_029378745.1 of Bos indicus. Taxonomy (NCBI): domain Eukaryota; kingdom Metazoa; phylum Chordata; class Mammalia; order Artiodactyla; family Bovidae; genus Bos; species Bos indicus. The sequence continues at coordinate 62,089,080 of NC_091780.1, read as the reverse complement.
GTGTACAGAAGGCAGAGGGCCAAAGAATTGATGCTTTTGAACTGTGGTGCTGGAAAAGACTCTTGATAGTACCTTGGACAGTAAGATCAACCAGTCAATCCTAAAGAAAGTCCACCCTGAATATTCATTGGAAGGACTGATGTTGAAGCTAAAGCTCCAATACTTTGGCCACCTGATGTGAAGAGCCAACTCATTGGAAAAGACCCTGATGCTGGGAAAGACTGAAGGAGAGGGCAACAAAGGATGAGATGTTTGGACGGCATCAGGGATTCATTGGACATGAACTTGGGCAAACCCCGAGAAATGATGAGGGACAGGGAGGCCTGGCATGTTGCAGTCCATGGGGTCACAAAGAGTTGGACATGACTGGTAACTAAACAACATATAATCAAAATGTAAACATAGTAAGCAATTAAATTCTTAAAATATAAAATAATTAAGAAATTGGTTAAAATAATTATGGTACAGATAAAATATTATACATGGTGTAGAATCTCTCAAACTCCAAAATATTTTATACAGTTAACTCAGTAGAAACAGTGGGTTACAAAGCAGGGCATACAATTTTGTCTATATATTTTGAAAATAACCTTATTTTTGGATAAACACAAAAAAATTGATATAGCCCTGAATAGCTGAAGGAGTGATAAATGAATGGTGTGATTATAAGTGATTTTATTTCCTTCAGGCTTTTTTTAGTTCACCAATTTTTTCCAGTAGTCATGTATGGATGTAAGAGTTGGACTGTGAAGAAAGCTGAGCACCGAAGAATTGATGCTTTTGAACTGTGGTGTTGGAGAAGACTCTTGAGAGTCCCTTGGACTGCAAGGAGATCCAACCAGTCCATTCTAAAGGAGATCAGCCCTGGGATTTCTTTGGAAGGAATGATGCTGAAGCTGAAACTCCAGTATTTTGGCCACCTGATGCGAAGAGTTGACTCATTGGAAAAGACTCTGATGCTGAGAGGGATTGGGGGCAGGAGGAGAAGGGGACGACAGAGGATGAGATGGCTGGATGGCATCACCGACTCGATGGACGTGAGTCTGAGTGAACTCCGAGAGATGGTGATGGACAGGGAGGCCTAGCGTGCTGCGATTCATGGGGTCTCAAAGAGTCAGACACGACTGAGCAACTGAACTGAACTGAGGCTCTGTCAATAGATGTTTCTTTGCAATCAGGAATGAAAAACCAAACTCTAACTAATACCATATAATTGTTAATGCTGTTCATCAGGAATCCATCAGTGCTCCAAATTCCATCCCCATGGCAGCCAGCACTCCTTGGCCCCTCTGGATTGAGAAGAACATATGACTATTTCTGGCCAATGAACTACACGTGGAAGTGAAACAGGGCACCGAATCACGAGTCAATCAAGACTCACTGAATCATGAGTCTTAGACCCTCTAGAACTCTTTTCCCCTTTGGCATAAAAATCAAGGTGTCTACTGAAGTTGATTTGCTCCATCAACTTGCCCCACTGTCAGTGGTTGCCAGGGACAGAGCAGAAAACAAGCAAGTGAGAAGTAAACTTAGGTTGAGTTCAACCACTAATATGTGGGGATTTGCTTGTTTGTTATCCGTTCTATCCTGATTGGTACAAATATAGGTGAGAAAATGGCTGGAAGCAACGTTCATTGTCTTCATGTAGTAAGATCTGTAGATCTTTCTCTATGTTCCCCAATGATCTATGACATCTTTTTCACTGGAAAACAATCCAATCAACTCTGCAAATAAAACAAGACATCAGTGCAAGACAGTATTACCAGTTTGTCCTTTTCTTAGAAGATTTGGTGGATTTTCATTGATTCCATCCTATTCTTTCATTTCTTCCCCTGGAGTAGGTGGACTGGCTGAGGTGGGCCTGGAAGACTTACAGGACCTGGTTCTGCCCATTCACCATGGCAGGAGGAAGTGAGCTGTAGCCTATGAGTGGGGTTTGAAGAAACCTGAAGAGAGCAGGTAGGGATGGTGGGTCTTGGTCCATGCTCAGAGCCAAGAAATTTAGGTCTTTGCCTTCTCTGAATTTATTTTAATAAAATTTTTCAGAATGAGTTTGAACACAATCATACTTAGGAGCAAAGAGTAGGGAGAACAAAGAAGGCATTTTTCACTCCTTTATTTTAATCTCATATTCTATAAGCACACTGGAGCTCTAGCCTGTGACACAGGAGTTTATGTTGCCATTCTGGATAATGTTTGGGATCAGCCTCCTGTCACTTCCTTTCCACTTGAAAGTGAAAGTGAAAGTTGTTCAGTTCAATTCAGTTCTCTTTGCGACCCCATGGACTGCAGTACACCAGGCATCCCTGTCCATCACCAACTCTCAGAGCTTGCTCAAATTCATGTCCATCGAGTTGGTAATGCCATCCAACCATCTCATCCTCTGCCGTCCCCTTCTCCTGCCTTCAATCTTTCCCAGCATCACGGTCTTTTCCAATGACTCAGTTCTTCGCATCAGGTGGCCAAAGTCAATAGTTTCAGCTTTAGCATCAGTCCTTCCAAAGAACACTCAGGACTGATTTCCTTTAGGATGGACTGGTTGGATCTTCTTTCAATCCAAGGGACTCTCAAGAGTCTTCTCCAACACCACAGTTCAAAAGCATCAATTCTTTGGAGCTCAGCTTTCTTTATAGTCCAACTCTCACATCCATACATAACCACTGAAAAAACCATAGCTTTGACTAGACAGACCTTTGTTGGCAAAGTAATGTCTCTGCTTTTTTAGTATGCTGTCTAGGTTGGTCATAGTTTTTCTTCCAAGGAGCAAGCGTCTTTTAATTTCATGGCTGCAATCATCATCTGCAGTAATTTTGGAGTCCTCCAGAATAAAATTTGTCACTGTTTCCACTGTTTCCCCATCTATTTGCCATGAAATGATGGGACCAGATGCCATGATCTTAATTTTCTGAATGTTGAGTTTTAAGACAGCTTTTTCACTCTTCTCTTTCACTTTCATCAAGAGGCTCTTTAGTTCTTCTTCACTTTCTGCCATAAGGGTGGTGTCATCTGCGTATCTGAAATTATTGATATTTTATTCAGTTGTGTCCAACTATTTGAAAGTTGTTCAGTTGTGTCCAACTCTTTTCGACCCTGTGGACTGTAGCCTGCCAGGCTTTCTGTCCATGGAACTGTCCAGGCCAGAATACTAGAGTGGGTAGCCTTTCCCTTACCTTCTCCAGGGGATCTTCCCAACCCAGGGATCAAACCCAGGTCTCCCACATTGTAGGCAGATTCTTTACCATCTGAACCACCAGGGAAGCCCTCCTGTCCACTTAGTCATACCCTTCAGCATCTTTGACTCTACCATGAGCCCTTCCTGAGATGTTCCTGGGGTGCCAGTGTTAGAACATAAAGGCAGTTATCTGTATGGAATTCCCGAGATGTAATAGAAAGTACAGAGGGTGAAATCAGATGGGCCTGGTTCAGGTCTCAGCTCAGCCTGTTACTCTTTGGAGACCAGGAGCTCAAGGTAACTCCTCCCCACGTGGAGTTAATTCATTCTGTTAGTCTAAGACTCTGTCTCTTGTGAGCGTGGCCTACACGCTGGGATTCCAGATGCAAACAGCTAGAAGTGGCTGGAATTTGAAGGCATTTTGCTTGTTCATTTTAATATTTATTTATTTCTTTGGCTGCATTGAGTCTTAGTTGTGGCACACAGGATCTTTGTTGCCTATTGAAGGATCTTTCATTGAGGTGCATGGGCTCAGTAATCATGGCCCACACAGGCTGAGTCTCCCTCGGCATGAGAGCTTAGTTCCCAGACCAGGGATCAAATCCGCGTGCCCTGTATTGAGAGGGGGACTCTTAACCACCGGACCACCAGGGAAGTCCTGAAGGCAGGACACTTTAGAGAGAAGCCAGTAAAGGCATTCTTGGTGGGGGAGAAAGCATGAACAAGGCTTTAAGTGCTTCAAGAAACATAAGGCAGAAAGGACTACTGGGACAAATGTCAGCGGAAAGGCAGAATCTAATCTTGATCAAAATGGTTTATTCAGTCTTTTGAATGATCTATATCAATACCTGGGATATTTGCTGTAACGCATACTATTAATTATTTTTTTATCCAACAAATATTTCTTCAGTACCTCCTCTGTGCCAGGCATCCATGAATTCTCCCCTCCTCCCTTTCTTCTTTTGTATGAAATAAATGTATTTCACACACACACACAAAAAATTGTATCACCACCATAGAGCAAAAGCTGTATCTTTGTCATTCATCAGAGACTATCAGAAAAACAAATACAATTAAAAAGACAAAAGCCTCATATTCCCATGAGATACCATTGCCTGAAGCAGGTTCTGAGCCCAAGATCTCATGACCTTTGTTTAAAAATGAAGTTTAGCAAGTGCCAGAGAAATTTTGAAGATCAACTGGCAACATACAAGTCTTTTCTCTTTAATAAAATCAAAAAGATGGGGAAAGAGTTGATGAAGAAAAGCACATCCCTCTTGTGGTAAACAGTGTTTATATTCTGAAATGCTCTGGGACAAATATGTAACACACTTCAGGGAAAACCAAAACAGGAAATCATGGTCCTTGCTAGTGTTTCAGATAATACCCATTTCCTGCACTAATTCTAGAGCCTTTATACCCCCATTGCCTGATTAGACCGTGAGATCTTAAAATGTAGTCATATGATTTGTGTTCATTCGATAGGTGACTCTTAAGGCTGCCTGATGGCACAAAACTGGCAAGCGTTGGGGTCAGGATTTGAATTCAGATCCATCCACTGACCCATGGCATCTTCTCTTTGTCACCCTGACTTTTTATTGGGTCATGATGTAATGGCCAGCTGATAAGCAATTTCGTATTTTCAGCAAATAAAATCGATTTGCCACACAGTAGATAGCATTACACTCCAGAAACAGAGAACCTGCCTTTCCTGAGATGTGAAAAGCAAACGATTTCATCATCACCTCCATTCCTTCCCCAAACACCCAGTGTTGCGATATTTCTTGCATCCCCTCAGGCGCCCAGGTTTTCCAGTTTGGTATTAAAGAAAGAGATGGACAGGAGGAGGCATTGAGAAGGAAAGGGTTAAACATTTTATTATTCTTGTTGCATGTGTAGTAAATTGTGTAATAGTTTTCATGTCTTAATTACTTAAATTTTATATTGAGCTATAGTGATATTATCTCTTTTTGTCTCTCCACAATTGTATTTTATAATAGCTTTTATTAGAACCTACATGAATGGAATTTAAAATGAACACATCATTGCTGTTCGTCGTGCAGTATAGAAAAGAGAGCACTTCTCTGATATTTGGCATGAAAAGTACTTTCCTTTGTATTTTATGACACATAGCAAGTTATATTAGGTGGGGACATATTTTGAACAGAATGGTAACTAAGGGAGACCACCGAACTTCTTTTTTCTGCCTTTAGAAGCTTCCTCACTGAAGATGGGTAGAGGGATTCAGCGTATCACGAAAAACTCCCCCACAAAAACATCACCTAATTATAGTAAAATGCGAACGATATATATATTTTTTAAACTGAGATTCTCTTTTAGAATAAATTGGATGTGGTCTACGTATTAGAGAATTGTTGGAAAATTGGGTGTTAAATTACAATATAGGATTTCATCTGTTAATGCAGTAGTTACATTTATTTTTTTTTAATCCAATAGTTAATATTATGTGTAGCAAATTGCCCAAATTGTGTCCTACTCTGGCTCCTTTTAAAAGGCTGTGATCTCCACAACATGGAATTTTCAAAATAAACCAGTAACTTGCATTCTAAGAAATGTAGCATGGGCTTCAGTACAGAGCTGAAAAGGGGTTTTGTTTGGTTTTTCTTTTCCCGTTTCCCCCAGGTTTTTTTTTTTTTTTTAACCAAGTGTAGAGGAATCCGTAAATCAAAAAGTCTCTTGCATATAGAAGCTCAAATACAAAAGGGAAAAATTTCAACAAAGGATGCAGCGGGTACTTGAGAGTGACGGCTATAGAAATAAATGTGAAGAAATATTATAGATGCATATTTAATATTGTTGTGTTTATTGCTTCATTTATAAAAGTCAACCAGCTAGAAACTGTGAATGAATAAACTCCTCGCAGGATATAAGTTAGATACAGTGTAAAGTGTACCTTAACTCTTACGATTCCCCAGGCAATTAATTTAGAAAATCAGTGCTTCATTCTAATGAATGAGGTTCTTCTGGTTGGAAGGAAAAAATGCAAAAGCAGTAGGTATTTACTCTTGACCACCATTCTTCCCTGACTTTTCAGTTACTGCCCTCCCCAAAGTAAATGTTCTTCCACATTCAGCTCCTCGTACCTCCTCTGGGAAGCCCCTCGGGCTTTCTTGGAAACAATAGTTCTCCCTCTGTCTTGGCTCCCACTGGTGCTTTGAGTCTCAGAACAGTCTAGCTCCAGACCCATGATTGGCAGCCCCGCTTCTCCACTAAGTGGGGAGTCCTTTGCGGGGAGGGACCTTGTCTGATCATGTTTGTATTCACAACACCTAGTCCATCTCTTCTCTCATGCTGAATGTTTCAAAAACGCTGCTGGTAGCTGCAGTTGAATGATTGCCGTGCCATGCCCCCTGCTCGGTCCAGGGTTAGGTTTGCAACCCCATCCCAAAACGACTAATAAACTGCTTCTGTCCTCAAGAAAGTTCAAAGTCTCTCAATTAAATGTTACAAAGACAGTTAGAGAGGTGTAAGACAAAATACACCTCTCTAACTGTCTAACTGGAGAAGGAAATGGCAACCCACTCCAGTGTTCTTGCCTGGAGAATCCCAGGGATGGGGGAGCCTGGTGGGCTGCCGTCTATGGGGTCGCACAGAGTCGGACGTGACTGAAGTGACTTAGCAGCAGCAGCCACAAGACAAAACACAAATTTGGAGTGACATGCTAGATTTTTAAAATCATCAGAGAAGTTCAAGGGATTGAACTTGGTGGGGGTGGTGTTCCAAAATGAGAATAATAATCCCGTATATAAAGTACTCCATACGGCTTGGTCCTGTGCATATTTCTGGGAAAGTTGTGTTCTCTAATACAACAGTCAGATGGTCACCATGTTTCACTTAAGTTTGTGTTTTACATGGAAGACAGGGAAGGAGGAAGGGAGGAAGAAGGGAGAGAAGGAAGGAGGGAGGGAGAGAGGGATGAGGGAATGAAGGAAGGGAAGGGGAAAAATACAAAGTCATCAGACTCCTGTCTTCTTTACAAGTATCTTTCTATGGTTTTCCAATTACCAACTCAAGTTCATTCCCAGATGTGGATTCTTTTTCAATCTGCAACACAACATCCCACCCTTTACTGAGAGGAGCCCTCTTTCCCAATCCTGGCAACCCCGGGCTGGCCAGGGCGAGTCTTCCTTCGTGTCTCCTGTCCAGCCCCACACGTCCCTCCCTGCTCTCCATAAATCCCCAACGACTGACTGTCAAAGAGCCTTTCAACCCTGAGGTCTGGTATTTTCACACCCACTCCCCACTCCTCGTCTGCCCTCCCCCTCTCCCCTTCAGTCCGCTTTCATTTCCCTCCACTGTTTATTAACATGTCCACACTGTTACTCAACATAAAGGGTTTCTTGAGGAACTCATCTCCCTACATTTGTTTGGGTGTTATATGGATGTTCAGAATGGAGATCCAGAGGCACAAAAATAGATTTTGTTGATTTATGAGACCTCGCTGTTTTCAATTCCCCATCAGTATGGGCAGGCACGGTGCCTTCAAGAGATGAAGCATCTGCTTCCCCCACGTTTCATTTGTGAACTTTAGCACCAGATGTAAATCATTCATAAAATCCCAAAGTGTTGGAAGGTACTCATGCCTCGTTTTCACAAACATATACTCCACATACTGTACACCATGCTTTTCTCTCATTTGTTACAAATGGTAGGAGCAGAATTTTAATGACGACCGGAAATAAATTTTCTGCAGCAGGGGACGAAAAAAAACAAAAAAGCAGGTAGTTCTGGAAACCCTAGCAGGCACTCCTTGCTCATCAGACTTCTTCTGGAAACAAAGAGGTGTCCCATTAGGTTATCACCACCCAACATCACCAGCTACGAAGGATCTTAAGGGAGATAAGATATATTGCCTTGTTGCTACTCTTTGCAAATCTTTGGAGGGGGGGCATCAAATCTGTGTTAATAAAGAATCTCTCAAAGGTGACTGGAAAGGGCAAATGCTTCTGGTTGAACAATGACCTCATCTTCTTCTTGGCCATACCCTTCACATCGCCATGACAGTCCCAACATTGAATTATACTTGCAGAGCATCTGAGTAAGGCCCAGTTCCTCCTGCCAAGCTGCTCACAGTCTTGCTGGAGGGATGGGAGGTGGGGAAGGAGACCAACCCACTCTGAAGTGATGCAGTGGACTTCTCTCAGCCTGCCTCTTCCATCTTCTAGTGGAGGGTGGATTTAGAAGGGGAGGTCCGTTGAGGAGATCTGCCATTTTCTGGCCAAGTAAAAGGCAACTGCCCTCAGCAAATTTAGATAACCCGTTCAGTAGAGTGACATAAGAGAGAACATGGTCAAAACCAGTGCATCCCAACAGTAACAGCTCCTGCTGCAGAGACCCCGGGAGCGGCCCACATTCAAGCCTTTCCAATCAGCTCTCTTCTGTGAAAGTCGTCTGGAATCAGAATCCATCATTTGCCGCTAAGATACCTTTATGGATACATCTGAAAAATGCTGGAACTATTAGGAAAGGCACAGGGTTCAAGGAGAACAAATATGGAGTGATCAGTCTAGACAAGGAGGGAGGAAGCTATCAGAGAATGCTTCATGGAGGAGGTGATGTTCAAAAGATCATGAAAGACAGGAGCACCAATGATTTACTTTAAACTTCTTCACCAAATACAGACCAAAGTTGTGAGACCAAGGGCTCTGGCTTTTATTATTAGAAGGACATAAATCTGTCAGTCTGTGTCTCTGGAACACATTCTTAGTGTAAAGTATCATGCAAAATCCATATTGTTTTCTTAAATTTTCTCAACTCTGCCTAGAATCACACAACTAGAGGCTCCAAGTTCTAGCCCTTTGGACTATACCAACTGTCTGTCTTTTTTGATTATTTTTATTTAGTTAGTCAGTTATTTTTGGCTTGCTGCTCTTGGGCTTTCTCTAGTTGCGGTGAAAAGGGGCTACTCTTTGCTGAAGTCTGTGGGCTTCTCATTGTGGTGGTTTCTCCTGTTGCAGAGCCCAGTCTCTAGGAGTTCAGAGGGTTCACTAGCTGTGGCGCACAGGTTTCGTTGCTTTGCAGTGTGTGGAATCTTCCAGGACCAGGGATTAAACCCGGTGTCCTCTGTATTGGCAGGCAGATTCTTAACCACCGGACCTCCAGGCAAGTCCCCAGCCACCTGTCTTCAGAAGGAACACTCCTTTCAATTCCTTCCAAAAAGAAATTCTCCAATTCCAGGATTTTCTCCTATAATAATTGTGGGGGTTGTGGGGAGAGACCCCTGTGAAGGTCATCCTTGACAATCTCTCTCTTACAGAGATTAGGATAAATGGCAGGCATATGTGAAGATGGGGGTACCATTTGGAATTTCCACAGTAACATTTTCTTGTTGCTTTTAGGTCATTGGGGAAGAGAGGACCCCAGGGATCCTGCTTTTAATAGCTGGATTGAAATTTTAATGAGAAGATGTCTTTTATCTCTCCAAGAATTCATCTATTCACTCCTTTACACATCCATTTGCTCCTTTATCAAACAACGCATTCATTCTTGGTGGTACTATTTAAAGATTCATTAACTTACAGGTGAGTGCGTGCTAAGTCGCTTCAGTCGTGTCTGACCCTTTGCAACCCTATGAACCATAGCCTGCGAGGCTCCTCTGTCCTTGGAATTCTTAAGGCAAGAATATTGCAGTGGGTTGCCATGCCCTCCTCCAGGGATCTTCCCAGTCCAGGATAGAATCCATGTCTCTTACATCTCCTGCTTTGGCAGGCCGGTTCTTTACCACCTGGGAAGCCCATATAGGTGAGTAATATTGTAGAAACATAATGAAAAACAGATAGACTTATCTCTCAGAAATTTCAAAGAGGCAAGATTCTAAGTAGGAAATATATTTGAGGGTCCTTAACTTCAACTTAACTAGCTGTAATAACTAGTCCCTCCACCTTGGGTTCCTTTCCTCCAGACAGGAATGATCATCTCCTCTCTACCTGCCCCAGAAGGTTGTCAGAAGGACTAGATGAATTCAGGGAGCCCACCAGTCATTTGCTTGGTAACCCAAACCCATGGTCAGTCACATGATGCTATAGCTTTTGCCCAGGTTCTGGCCTCCTGACTTTGGGAAGATATATGGCTTATAAAAGTTGTTTCCACTCTCTGCACCCCCTTTGCTCTTCTGGGATATGCAAGGGGCAGAGGGGTAGAATACCCAAATACAAATATTCTTTCCCACTCAAAACATTTGGGATTCTTTACAGTAGCTGGCCACCCACTCCAGTAGAATATTGGCAAGCTGATGGGCTACAGTCCATGGGGTCACAAAGAGTCGGACACAACTGAGTGACGATCACTCACTCACAGTAATTTTCACCGTACATTTCAAGAGCTGTGATCCAAGACCTTGGGTCACTTGACTAGTTTATTGAAGAGTTGTTGTAGCAGTGTTCCCCGTGCCCCCTGCACCTCTGCAGCACCTGCACCTTCTGATGGGACATGTAGGGCAAGCGACACACCCTGCACATGTTGTAATGACTTCTTGTCTTGCTGATCCCTGTGTTCGGCTAAAGAAATGATGTCCCCTGACCGAGAGCCCATTATGCTCAGATAGTGAATTAACACCCAACCGTCAAAAGACACTTGCTCCTTGGAAGAAAAGCTATGACAAACCTAGACAGCATACTAAGAAGCAGAGATATCATTTTGCCGACAAAAGTTCGTAGAGTCGAAGCTATGGTTTTTCCAGTAGTCGTGTATGGATGTGAGAGTTAGTCCATAAAGAAGGCTGAGCCCCAGAGAATTCATGCCTTTGAATTGTGGTGCTGGAGAAGACTCTTGAGAGTCCCTTGGATTGCAAGATCAAACCAGTCACTCCCAAAGGAAATCAACCCTGAATATTCATTGGAAGGACTGATGCTGAAGCTGAAGCTCTAATACTTTGGCCATTTGATGTGACGAGCCGACTCATTGGAAAAGACCCTGGTGCTGGGAAAGACTGAAGGCAGGAGGAGAAGGGGATGACAGAGGATGAGGTGGTTGGATGGCATCACTAACTGAATGGATATGAATTTGAGCAAGCTCCAGGAAATACTGAAGGACAGGGCACCCTGGTGTGCTGTAGTCCACGGGGTTGAAAAGAGTCACATATGACTTAGTGACTCAGCAATGACAACTAGAAGTGCTTAGTCAGTGCCCTTGTCCCATGAATTTCTCATCCCTGTGAAACAGAACCCTGTGTCTGACTTTCCTCCAGCTCTGATGTCTTGCTTCCTTGTGACTTCTTCCCTAAGACAACCAGCACCACTCACATCCAGCCCCTGCAGCTCTCTCTCTTACTTTTTAAATATTAGTAAGAGCAGTTTACCGCTTTGGAGTGCTCATTCCCTGTCTGCTGCTCCTTTGGGAGATCTCCCCACCTCATCTCATTGAATTTTTACAAGAACATTATATTGAAGGTCCTATTACTTCTCATAGTGGAGCCTAGTGGAATCAAACCAAGCCTAGAGTAATTTTTAACTATGGGGCCCTCTTTGCCGTCCTTGGCGATCCTTTTTTCCCTCTATTTATTTGCCCTCTATTTCCATCCTCTCATTTACACACCCCCATGCACATGTGCACACATACATAGATGTGTGTTCACAAGCATGTGGGCAGATAAGAAAGTGGAAGAGGATGCCACCCAATCTTGCAATTTTGAGCAAGTCTCGTGCCTTCTCTCAACCTTAATTTCCACTGTATCTTCTTTATACCTGAACACTTAGCTCCTTCTTCTGTTTAAGAAAAGTTCCTCCTAACATGTTCATTATAACTTCTATTTCTACTGTTCTGTTTTTTTCCCTAAAATGTGTGATAAGTGATCTTTTCCTCTGTTACTCACACTGATCAGGCGCTCTCTCATCATTCTTAGCTTCTTTCTTTGCTTCTTCGTCCTAGGAAGGTTCTCGGGTTTGTTGTCTGTGTCTCTGGTCCTAATTCTTTCATGTCCGTTTCCTGTTTCCTACACTAAAATCGAGATAGGTTTTCTTCTCCTACTCCATTTGCATTTCCTTACTTTCTTTGCTTATTTCACCTGTAGATTTGTGCCCCTTTGCCATCATGTCAGGCTGCTTTGTTTTTTTTATTGAGGCTTTTGCCCTTTCTCTAGAGGTCTTTTCTTTGGCTTATTAAGGATTTTAAATAATTTTTTAAATTGGCAAACACGGGCTTCCCTGGTGGCTCAGTGGTAAAGAATCCACCTGTGAATGCAGGGGATACCAGTTCGATCCTTGGTTGGGGAAGAGTCCACATGCCAAGGGGCAACTAATCCCATGTGCCACGGCTACTGAGCCTGCGCCCTAGAGCAGTCCAGGGCGTGCAGACTTCCGTAGTTGTCGCTCCTGGGCTCTAGAGCACAGATCAGTAGTTGTGGCACCTGGGCTTAGCTTTCCCTTGGCATGAGGAATTTTATCCAACCAGGGATTGAACTGGTGTCCCCTGCATTCTCCATAACAAGAGAAGCCACTGCACTGAAAAGCCCGCACACCACAACTAGAGAGCATCCCTCACTCGCTGCAACTAAGAAAATCTAGAGCAGCAACGAAAACCCAGCACAGACAAAAATAAATAAATAAATAAAAAATTTTTTAAACTGGCAAACAAGAACGAAAATTCTCCTGGGTAACTTAAAGCGACCAGAGATGAGTATCTATTTTGTCCTTTGCACAGACACAGGAGCTTTGGTAAAGCTGTGTGTATTGAAAAAAAAAAAATGGGGAAAGAGGAGAAGCTGTTAGCATGACTTTCCAAGAGACGGGACTCATCGACTTCCGGGTCCGGTCTGGTTGACTCAGGTTCCTAGGTGGCTGCTGTCACCCCTTCACCGCCCACTCCTCTCGGGGCCAGTGTTTTCTCTCTTCCTCAGAGAGGATCCCACCCTGGATGACTTGTTCTCTGAGAGGAAGAGTGAGGATGCTCAGCAGCGGGCAACTTGGCAGGAAGCTTGGCAGCCTGCCACCCGAGCCACTGTGCAGGCAGTGTAGATGTCAGGGTTTGGGAACGAAAAATTCATGGTGAATATGCAATGGGCAGACGCATGGGGCAGGGGTGCTGCTCCATAGATTTCATCCTGGAGCCACCAGAACCTGCTAGAGGAGACAAATATCCCCAGGGTCCCGCCCATAAGACCCAGAGGTGTATAGATCATGCCTTTTCACGTTTGCATATTCCTGGTGCTTCCTTTTGGAAGACTGGAGGGGGAAAAAAAAAAGGCAAATTCCCTTTTGGAGGCTCCAGTCCACTCCAGGAAGGAGCCCAAGGGCCTCCTCCCTCTGGATCTGCACACGGCTCAGAACAAGGGCCTCCGCCAGTCTCAGGGATGACTCAGGGCACATCTCTCCTGTTTTAGCTGATGCCATGTGTAATCCAATGTGACTAATGTTTCTCCTGGCGATGAATCATGCAGCCGAGCACAGGAAGCCGGGCCTTCGGAAAGGCAGGGCTTAAAAGGAGGTAGTCTGGAGGCCGCAGGGGCGGGTGGGGGTGAGGAGCATTACTCTGCAGCGTCATTTGCCCTCTTCCTTTCTCAAGGCCCCTCAGCCCGTGTCCAATTCCCCCTGAGTTATTAGAGGCACTGCGCTCGGTTCCCATGGCTCCGTCTCCCAGTGGCGGGGCGCTTCCGAGCCAGCAGGAAGGAAACAGGAAGGGTATTCACAGAGGGAGTCTGTCTGCTTACATGCACCTTTGTTCCTGACGTTTAGGATTTCAGGTGTGGGCCTTACGAGTAGAACCCAGCCACAGGACACCCAAAACACCAGAGTGGGAAATGCGTTTGCTGTGGCATATCTCAGAATGCTCAAAGTGGGGTCTTTGCGGATGGGCTCACTCAAACTCTGGCTTTTAGAGGACGAAACCCTGGTTCTCAAACAGGTGAGGTGTCCCACACGGGGCCCCATTGAAGTGCTTATGAGTGCACCACTCCTGGTGCCACAGCAGTCAGCAGAATAATGCCCCCAGAGATGCCTTCCCAAGTGGGCTTCCCAGGTGGTGCCAGTGGTAAAGAACTCACCGACCAATGCAGGAGGTGGAGATGCGGGCTGGATCCCTGGATCAGGAATCCAACAGATAAGGGCATGGCAGCCCACTCCAGTATTCTTGCCTGGAGAATCCCATGGACAGAGGAGCCTGGCGGGTTACAGTCCATGGGGTCACAAAGAGTCGGACATGACTGAGCTACTAACACTTTCACTTTCAAAGAGGTCTCTGTCCAATCCCCCAAACCTGTGAGTATGTCATTTTACATATCACTTTGTAGAAGTGATTTAGTTACGATCTGTAGATGGGGAGATATCCAGGATTGTCTTGTGAACCTGATGGAGCTGCGGTTGTCTTAGAAATGGGAGGAGCCGTGACATTGGAGGCGAGGTTGGGGTGATGACGGGCACAGCTGAGGGAGGTGGGCCGCCTCCAGAAGCAAGGAAATGCAGGAAACATTCTCCCCTAGAGTCTCCAGGGCAGAACAGAGCCCTGCTAATGCATTTTAGACTCCTGACCAGGGTTCAGTGAGATAAATCTGTTTTATTTTAAGCCCCCAGAGTTGTAATTTGTCACAGCAGCAACAGGAAGCAGTACTGCCTATGTAAATAGCCATTATGGAAAACAGTCTGGAAGTTGCTCAAAAAACTAAAAACAGAGTTATCATATGATCCAGCCATCCCACTCCTGAGCCTATATCCGGACAAAACTATAATCTGAAAAGATGCAAGCACTCCTATGTTCATAACAGTATTCACATAGCTGTTCACAATGGGCAAGGCATGGAAATAACCTAAGTGTCTATTGACAGATGAACGGATAAAGAAGATATGGTTAATACACACAGTGGAATATTACTCAGACATAAAAAAGAAGGAAATGATGCCATTTGCAGCAATACGAATGGATCTAGAGATAATCGTACTAAGCAGTCAGAAAGAGAAAGACAAATACCATATGACATCACTTATACGCAGAATCTAAAATACGACACAAATGAACAGAGCTTCAAAAGAGAAACGGGCTCACAGACATAGAGAACAGACTTCCGGCTGCCAATGGAGAGGGCGCAGGGGAGGGAAGGATGCAGAATGGATAAAAACAAGGTTTTACTATATAGCACAAAGAACACATTCAATATCCTGGGATAAACCATAATGGAATACGAAAAAGAATATATATATATATATATATATAACTGAGTCACTCTGAGTCACTTTGTTGTACAGGAGAAATTAACCCAAGATTGTAAATCAATTATACTTCAACACAATTTTTAAAAATAAGGGAAGAAACAAATACAGTCCATTTCACTTTCCCCCATGAGGCAGAGAGCATAACAGAGAGCAGGGTCTGCGTCTTATGCATCTCTGTGACCCCAGGACTAGCACAGAGCTCGGCTCATGGTAGACATTCAGTTAACACATCTGTGACCACACACAGAGCCCTCAGAGGGGAGATGACGAGCCCAAAGTTCACAAGGAGTGGAGGCAAAACTGAGCCCAGCACCCTGCCTTCTCCTGGACCACACCCCAGCCTCTGCAGCACCCCAGGCCACCTCTTCATCAAGCAGGTAAAGAAAAGGGGTCAGAGAACAAAGATTCCACGTATCCCGGTTCTACCTTTTGGTTGTGATTTTGGCTGCAATTCCCTGAATGCTCTCTGCACATCAGGTACTGAGCTAAACTCTTTATCTGGTTTAATTCAGTGCTTACAATCACCAGGTGCAGCAAGTCTATTATGATCCCTGTTTTTCCCTACGGGAACCAAGAGAGAGTAAATAAAAGAAAATAAGACATCGGTTCTGTCTGACTCTAGTTCTGTTCTGTGCCCAGCCTCTTAGAAACTCTCTTCCTTGCCTGGTAATACAAAGACTAATGCCCACGTCAAAGAATGTGGAGCATACACTCTTTCACTCATTCATTTATTCAGGAAATTTTATTGGGTACCAGCTTGGTTCCAAATATACTTCTGGACATCACAGAATACAGGGATGAACAAAGTGAGTTCCTACTCCCAGAAACTGGAGGAGAGACAACCTATATAAACAGACAAATGTATAATATGAAACAATATCAGATAAAGGCCATGAAGGATGCATTTAATTAAATAAAATAGCATTAGAGAAATTTGCATGGTATGTAGCACATGGGTTTCCCAGGTGGCACAGTGGCAAAGATTCTGCCTGCCAATGCAGGAGATACAAGAGACTCAGGCTCGATCCCTGGGTCAGGAAGATCCCCTGGAGTAGGAAATGGCAACCTGCTCCAGTATTCTTGCCTGGAAAATTCTTTGGACAGAGGAGCCTGTCTGGCTACAGTTCATGGGATCACAGAGTCAGACACGACTGAGTGACTGAACACACACACGTAGCACATAAGAAAAGCTTTAAAATGTTTGCCGAATATCTGAATGGACACAAGGGCACAAAATCAGTTTCCTCACTCTAAAACATCCACAGCTTCTGAATGCCAGGTCAGATGGGCTGGGGATGGGAGTAGGGAGCACTCAATGGGACCCTTGTCCTGAGAAGTAGCCAGTTGAGGCAGCATCCTTGGTCTCGTGGAACTCCTGCCCTGATAGCAATGAACTTGTGGCCAACATTGCCAGTAATAACAATGCCCTGCCCCTAGATGACAGCCTCCAGGTGCTTCTCTCCGTCTCCACCTCTTATCCTCCAGTCTGACCCAGAAGAATCCTTGACCCCAGCCAGCCAAAGTCCATCCTTCATGGCCTGAGGGGGAACACAAACAGGTGCAGTAAAGCAGGGCAGGTGTAGAGGGCATTAGAGAAGTGAGAACAGTGGAAAACGGTTTTGTTTTGTTTTGTTTTCCCTCAAGAAAAGAGGCTTTATGCTTTGAGTTCCCAGATTTTCTATACATTGATCATTTATCTATTTCATTTTATTTTTTTGCTATGCCTCAAGGTGTGCAGAATCCTAGTTCCCCGACCAGGGGTTGAACCTGTGTTCCTTTCAGGAAGCACAGAGTTGCAACCACTGGACCACTAGGGAAGTCCCAGTATTGGTCAGTTAAAACATCATGAGCCATTTGCATCTTGCAGGGTGATGCCTACGGAGGCCAAACTACCCCAGAGCTTGCCAGCAGGGTACCCAACATGCGGTAGATCATAGTGGCCATGATGATGGTGATGATGGTGGTGACAATGATGATGACACAGAGCGTGGGACTCCTGCCTGCAACGTGCTAATACTTTACAAGTGGTTAGATGGATACTCCTCTAACACGTATAATGATCCCTGTTTCCAAGAGGAGGAGACAGGGGCGCAGAGGAGTGAGATAGCTTTCTCAAGTCCTGACACCCATTGGACGGCGTAGCTGGTCCTCATCCTGAGTTTGGTTCCTCTCCTGAGTGTCTGACCTGGGCACCTTCCTACCTCTGGGATAGAGGCTGAGTACAGGTGTGCTGATGCTATACCAGGCAATGCTGAGAGATACAGCTACGCCTGATGGGGCTGATTCAGCCAGCCCTGGAGGCTGGGACCAAGGTCAAGGATGCTGAGACTTCTTTAAGGACTGCTGGTCCCTGGGTGGGGTCTATGCAACCCCCGTTCTCTCTCCAAGGCAACTGAGGACTGCTCAAGCCCCCATCGACTTTGCTAAATGCCTCACCCATTAGTTTTATTCAGAGCCCTGTATGTGTTTGAAAATATTCCTCTTCATTATTCATATTGTGCCACAAGAATGATATATTTGAAGAAATCATCATGAATAAAGTGGCCAATTTAACAGGGAGATTTACTAGGAAAATACTCAGTAAAAAATAGTCAGCCACCACATTTTCTGGGAGAGGGGGAAAAAAAATGTTATTTGGGCCTTCAGAGCAATAGAACAATGCTCTGAGCTGCGGGATCCTGTTCAATAATGTTTCCTATAACAATTCAAGGACAGAGAAAGAAAATTTTATTTTTAATAATGATAAAAGAGGAAATAAAGTGGCTTTGGTTATAATTAAATCCACTTGGAGAGAAAGAAATCTTCCTCTCTTCCCCGATCGTTCTAAAATAGTTTTGGGGAGGGTAAACACGTGGATACATTAAAAATAGAATTGCTAATAATCTTGCAAGTGAATGTTCTGGGTTTGGGAGGCCAGATGGCAGGGCGGTAAAAGCTGAAGTTAGAAGCCCTTCTTTAACTTGATTCTCACTAGCTCTGAAGTCCAGGGCAAAGTACGTAAGTATGCCTAAACCTTTTTTTTTTCTTTTTTTTTTTTTAAAGGGGGGGTGATTATTATTATACCTAGCAGAGATGACCATTTGCCTTTCAAAGTTCATATTCTCCCTTCCAACAAAGACCATTGTCTCTGGGAAGAGGCCAGTACACTGCTGATCAACTAGCACCAAAACAAACCGAAGCATTTGCCAACTGATGTTGGAGTAAAAACTCCCACTTCAGAGAGTTCAAGTTCCCCACGTGACATTGCTCATCGAACGTGGACTTGGGAAGAGACACACAGAATCAGTTCTTTTCCTATTTATTTGTTGACTTGGCTGTGTTGGGTCTTAGTTGGAGCACACGGGATCTTGTGGCATGCGGAACCTTTCGATGAGGCTCGCAGACTCTTAGTTGCTGCATGTGGGATCTAGCTCCCCATCCAGGGGTCAAATGCCCTGCGTTGGCAGCAAGGCATCCCAGCCCTTGGACCACCAGTGGAGTCCCCGGAGTCAGCTCCTGATGGCACAACAGGGGTCCCCAGGCCACACTTCCCAGCCAGCCTCCCTCCCTGCATCCGAGTGTGGCCGCTAGTCTGTGTCACTTCAAGGGCAAGTTCCTAAGAAGTAGGGCCACCTCCTCCAGGTCCCCCTTTGGCTTTCCTCCCCCTGCAGGAGGACCACAAAGCGATGGTGGGGACGCAGGATGGGAGACGCCTGAGGTCCTGAATCACAGTGTGAAGGGAGCTGTCCTGCATGGAAACATGCACCTTGAACTGTTACTTAATCTGGAAATACCCTTCTGGGATTTTTTTTGTTGTTGTTCAGCAGCTAGTGTACTCTAACTAATGAAAAGGCTTTTGAGGATGATAATGAGTGTTGACCTCGTGGAATTCTGTGTAAATCACTTTAGCCCAAATCCAGGCACATGGGGACATTAAAAGGTCTCCCCATTATAGAGACAGACTCCTTACTTTTCATTCTTTTTTCATTACTCTGTTCCATGGCAGTGATTTCCACCACTCTTGCCTTCCAGCTCACTGACTGGTTCTTTTGCCTCATTTAATCTGCTATGGATTCCTTCTAGTGTATTTTTCATTTCAGTTATTGTATTGTTCATCTCTGTTCTTTGAATCTTCTAGCTCTTTGTTAAACATTGCTT
Source organism: Bos indicus (assembly GCF_029378745.1). Classification (NCBI taxonomy): domain Eukaryota; kingdom Metazoa; phylum Chordata; class Mammalia; order Artiodactyla; family Bovidae; genus Bos; species Bos indicus. The sequence goes on along the minus strand of NC_091780.1, from coordinate 62,069,613 downwards.
GCATCTTCTTGGTCTGTGCCTCCGTTCTTTTCCAAGATCTTGGATCATCTTTACTATCATTACTCCGAATTCTTTTTTCAGTTGGATTGCCTAGCTCCGCTTCACTTAGTTGTTCTTCTGGGTTTTTATCTTGTTCTAAGAGATAGAATAATTAGAGTCATACATTATTATTTAGAAAGAAACTACCTACTTTTCCTGGATATAAATATGCTGCTATTGGCAGATATCTGTTTATTAAACACCTTCATTGACCATTCTACTAAACGCAAACATGTATAAGTCATCTTTTCCTTCTACAAGGTCCCTAAACTGCAATAAAGAAAGAGCCCCTGTGTGTCCATCACAGAGTGAGAGAGAAGGCACAAGAGCTCCAGGGACATTCTAAGGGCAGGTTTTACTACTGAATTCACTTTACAGAGAAAGAAAACAGAATCTCAGTAAATGTCAGAACCGGAATTTGAACCCACGAAGTCTGAGTCCAGAGCCCACACTTGGAGGCACCACATGGTCCATGAGACAAGGGTTCCGGGAAAGCACTGGGGTTTTACCAAGAGATGGGGTACCTTTGAAATGGTCCCTGAAGGAGAGGGGGGCCCTTGTGGACCTGAGGGACAGATTAGGCCATGGGAATTTGGGAGAGAAGTGGGTTCAGAACGCTAAGGGCCTCACATGCCTGGTTAGAGAGTTTGGACTTGACTCCAAAACTCCAAGAACTTGAAAATAAATTCTAAAAAAACAGATAGAGTTTGGATGATTCGGCTTCTTCCCTGCGAACGACTACCCGGGTTTAACTCCAAGACAGAGCTTTTTCTCTGATTAGCTCGGATTCCATACACTTAGCAGTTTCTCTCCAGGACTCAGATTTATTTAAGTTCACCATTAAAATGCAAGCTGGAATCTGCTCGAACATCTCCATAGCAATGAATGTCCTCAAAACCAGCGCCAATTTTAATGATTAAATTATCCTTATTTTATTTTCGGTTCTTATATCTCGACGTTTCCCCACAACTTTATTACACTTTGACTAATTTAATTGTACTTTGCCAACACCAGTGAGGTGTGACCCTCCCCAAAGAGACCTATTCCAGCTGTGAAATAGACACAGTTAGGAGATCTCGAAACACCGTAATTGTAGCGTTATGGGGCTTCTTATCACAACAGTTTTAAATCACAAAGTATAATCTGAATTCTGCAGAAGAAACTCTTCAGCCCAAGGAAGTTCTATACTGATGGTGTGATTGCATGAGTGCTAGAAAATGCCGCTTCAAAGAAATGGGCTTTTTTCAATATTTTGTGAAATATTTAAGGAAAATTATTGCTGCTTTCACTGTGGCTGTGCATAGGGCCAGCTTAGGGTCCAGAAATCATTACGTGAACCTCATGTTATAACTAACATAATATAGATCTTAAAATAACAGCCACAGAGTCAGTTCTAGTGAAAGGGATGGACCTAGAGCCTGTTTTACAAAGTGAAGTAACTCAGAAAGAGAAAAACAAATATCACATATTAACACACATATGTGGAATCTAGAAAAATGGGACTGATGAACATATTTGCAGGGAAGGAATGGAGATGCAGACATAGAGAACGGACTTTTGGACCCGGGGGGGAAGAAAAGAGTGGGACGAACAGAGAAAGTAGCATAGACAGATATATGCTACTACATGCAAAACAGATAGCTGGTGAGAAGTTGCTGTATAACACAAGGAACCCACCCAGCACACTATGACGACCTAGAGGGCTGAAATAGGGGAGCGGGGAGGCTCAAAAGGGAGGTGATATGTGCATAAGTATGGCTGGTTTGCATTGTACAGCAGAAACCACCACAACATTATAAAGCAATTTTCCTCCAATTAAAAAATAAATTTTAAAAAATAAAATAAAACAACAGCCCCAGATGGCCTGTGTCATCAATGGGCAACAGCTTTCCCAATACTCAGAGAGTTTTGACCCACTCCCAAGCTAGGCAAGGTCAGGAGCCTGCCTCAGTGGAGGCTCAGAAACTCTTAGAAAGAGATTTTTAAACTTACTTTATTCACCTGTTCAAAACTTTGTGACCTGACCAAGCTATCTCTCATTCACTCCTTTGGGTAGTGGTGTAGACATCACCTCCTCCAGGAAGCCTTCCATGCATTCTACCCGTGAATCTCAAGCTCTGGGTTCCCACATACTTTCAGATCTTAGTGTTCTCACCGGGAATATCCTAGAGTGCCTATTTTCTTTCCCTCTCACCTCGGGACCAGGGACTCTGTGCGGGGGCGGGGGGGAGGGGGGCGCGGGGAGCCTGAAGCTCGGGTCAATAAGTGTTGGGCAGATGCAACTCCTCCTCAGGCCCTGGTTCCTGAGAGTCTCAGGTCCAGAGGAACTCCTGCCAAAATCCCGGATAAGGGGATGGTATTGGAAGCCCGCTAATCTCTCTTGCTGCTAACCCCCTAAGACTGGTTCCACATCTCCTTTGTTCTCTCTACAGGTTGTAGAGAAATCAGCCGCATTTCCCTTTGGGGGGTGGGAGTGGGGAGGGCAAGTCCACTGGAGGTTTCTACTTTCGCTCAGTTGAGAGTTTCCTCGTAACCAGTTCATCCACTATATCTAGGTGGGTGTCACCACCTTCTCCCAACAAAGGGAGGAAAAACACAGAAGGAAGATGATATCTGCCTAAAGAATCTGTGGCTCCTTCCACCCCAAGAAGGTCTCTCCTCCTGGGGCTGTTTTGCTGCTGGAAGGAGAGAATGAAGACCTTTCCCCAAAATAAATAAATTCTCTTGAAAAAGGACTGCTGCTGCTAAGTCGTTTCAGTCGTGTCCGACTCTGTGTGACCCCATGGACGGCAGCCCACCAGACTCCCCCATCCCTGGGATTCTCTAGGCAAGAACACTGGAGTGTGTTGCCATTTCCTTCTCCAATGCATGAAAGCGAAAAGTGAAAGTGAAGTCGCTCAGTAGTGTCCGACTCTTAGCGACCCCATGGACTGCAGCCCACCAGGCTCCTCCACCCATGGGATTTGCCAGGCAAGAGTACTGGAGTGGGGTGCCATTGCCTCCTCCTGAAAAAGGACTAGCACTTCCCATAATCCGGCCTTCTCATTCAATTACTCACTCCATAGTCATTTGCTCTGGAAAAATATTCCCTTACCTTTTAATACATCACAGATATTGTATCCTGAAGAGCTGAGGGGAAAATAAGAGATTAAAGACAGGACTAATCTTGACCCACAGCCAGGTCCTGTCCTGGTATCTGACTTTATTTACCTTGCCATCTTCCTAAAGTGGACACTTTTGTTTCTCCATTTTCCGGATGAGGAAACTAAAGCAGAAAGTCATTAGGTTCCTTGTCCAAAGTCTCATCATGACTGCTAGGTGGCAGCTCTAGGATTCAAGTCCAGGAAGCCTAGGTTCTTAGCCACTCCTTTGAGTAAAAACCACCATCCGTCATAATACAGTGGGCTAATTGCTTCAGTGACATATACATAAACATTAATTCTACAGACAAGTCACTTTACTGAGGTGTTGAAGGATGAATAGGAGTTGGTCTGGGCAAGAAGTGGAGGAAAGGGCATTCTATGCTTGAAGACCAGAGTAATATGTTATATGGCTGATGTGTGGGGGATGGGAGGAGCAAGGGAATGTGCAAAAAGAAGTTAAAGAGGTAATTTGTGGTTAGACTCAGAAGAACCTTGCATAAAATAAGATACAAATACTTCTACTAAACTTAATAAGAAATGATAACATCTGTTATTTGGGTTTTTACCTTCAGTTCAGTTCAGTCGCTCAGTCGTGTCCAACTCTTTGCGACCCCATGAATCGCAGCACGCCAGGCCTCCCTGTCCATCACCAACTCCTGGAGTTCACCCAAACTAATGTCCATAGAGTCGGTGATGCCATCCAGCCATCTCATCCTCTGTTGTCCCCTTCTCCTCCTGCCCCAATCCCTCCCAGCATCAGAGTCTTTTCCAATGAGTCAACTCTTCGCATCAGGTGGCCAAAGTACTGGAGTTTCAGCTTCAGCATCATTCCTTCCAAAGAAATCCCAGGGCTGATCTCCTTCAGAATGGACTGGTTGGATCTCCTTGCAGTCCAAGGGACTCTCAAGAGTCTTCTCCAACACCACAGTTGAAAAGCATCAATTCTTCAGTGCTCAGCTTTCTTCACAGTCCAACTGTCACATGACCACTGGAAAAACCATAGCCTTGACTAGATGGACCTTTGTTGGCAAAGTAATGTCTCTGCTTTTGAATATGCTGTCTACATTGGTCATAACTTTTCTTCCAAGGAGTAAGCGTCTTTTAATTTCATGGAAGCAATCACCATCTGCAGTGATTTTGAAGCCCCAAAAAATAAAGTCTGACACTGTTTCCACTGTTTCCCACCTATTTCCCATGAAGTGATGGGACCAGATGCCATGATTTTAGTTTTTACCTTATTTCCTTTCCTTTCCTACCCGCTTCTTGTAAGCATTAAAGAACTCTGGAGAGCTGCGGGGTTTCGGCAGGTCCATTCAGATAACCTTCACTGTGGACCTATAACAGATGAGGAACCAGCAGGTGTGACTCTGCTTCCAGGAGCCCACAGACTAGACAGGGAGGTCTACAAGGCCATGAGCCCCCACTGCACAGTGGGGACAGATACGGGGGGGGATATGGCTTCATACAAGGACCCAGTCTCCCCATTGTTTATAATTAGAGAATCCCAGAAGTTCACATAATCTGTAACCTAAAAGATGAATCTTGACATAGCAGAGCGTTATTCTTACACAAGATTATTTTTAAAATGTACTCATCAGATGTATTTATACCCTGCATCCTTCAATTAAAAAAAAAAAAAAAAGATTTGAGGACAGCCAACATGAAACAAGACGAGTATAATAGGAAGAGAAATAAGAAAAAGTGATGTTAACAAACAAGGATTGGCACAATGGCCATGACTGAGTTTAGATCCTGGCTCTGAGTTTCTTAGTGGCTAAAGGAAGGAAGGAAACTCCGTGTCAAATAATACAGATTGTCCAGAAGCACTGAATAATGCCAGCACCCCAGTGGAGACAGAGTTAACTTTGAATGAAATATCTTGAGCTAGATGTTCATAGGAAATGCAGAAATAGCATCATATGGTTTATAGGAGCCATAGGTGAAAGTTAGAGACGGACAATTAAAGCAATGCGCATCAGAAAGGGGGTGTGGTCCACTTATGGATACGTCCTGGGATGCCTGCATTTGTGCACCCCTCCACCCCGCCCCAGGTGAGTCAGTGGTAAGGAATCCGCCTGTCACTGCAGGAGATGCAGGAGATCATCTTCTTCATCTTCTTCCCTGGGTCAGGAAGATCCCCTGGAGGAGGAAAATGGCAATTCACTCCAGTATTCCTTTCTGGAAAATCCCACGGACAGAGGAGTCTGGCGGGCTATATAGTCCATGGGATCGCAAAGAGTGGGACATGACCACTCACACAAAGCCACTAACTTTTCTGTTCAATGCCCTATTGTCTTCTCAGCTCTGGAAAGGTGGGGGAACTGGCCACAGTAGGAAAAAGATTCTTCAGAGAAGTATCAGGTGAGCTGATGCTTAAGAAAGAGGCAGAATGGAGCACAAAGGCACCAAAGACTGTGAGGACTTCACAGGCCCAGGGGGTGGGGTTGGGAGAAGGCAGGGTGATTCCAGGGTCCAACTATGAATGTGGGCAGCACCTGAGTCTCTTATGTGAAAACCCTGCAGGACAGATCCAGAAGGTTGACCCCAGTCCCGGCTCTGATCCCAGCTCATAGTGTGACATCAACCTCTCTTGCTAACTCCTTCACCTGCAAGAAGGCAAGGTTTGACCCTAGAAGATCTGTGTCTCTCTCTTCCAGCAAGAAAATGGTAATTCCACATGTGTACACTCAAGCCAAAGGCCAGGATCTTTTGTGCCAGAGATTAATAAATGTTTCTGGTGTTTAACAGGATCAAAGGGGTTGAGTTTGGAAGCCTGGGGTTGACTCCATCCAGCCTTCCTTTTCAAAGCCCGGAACATCTTCAGTGAGGTTTTATTTCCTGTGTTGGACTTTGTGCATGGATGTGCTCAGTCGTATCTGACTCTTTGCAACCCTGGACTGTAGCCCGCCACTAGGCTCCTCTATCCGTGGAATTTTCCAGGCAAGAATACTGAAGTGGGTTGCCATATCTGCCTCCAGGGGATCTTCCTGACCCAGGGATCAAACCCACATCTCCTACTTTGGCAGGTGGATTCTTCATCACTGAGCCACTTGGGAAACTCATTAGATGTTAATAGCCAACAACCAAATCCTTAGAGATAAACAGTCCAGGAACCAAAATATAAGTTTTACATGCTCATGGGGTGACTAAATATTGAATCAAACCCACATGCAATTACATTGTTCTCTGCTCTCATAGCCATCTATCTTCCTAACAAGATAATTTGATCGGTTACCAATTAGGAGTTTTCCAGCTGTCCATTTAGGGACTCAGTGACCGGAAGTGCAGTCAGACGAACACAGCCAGCTCGCCTTGCTCCTGATTCAATAAAAACTCTAACGGCCATTGGAATTTCACTTTGGTTGCATAGAGTTGTGGAGGCATCGGTGCATTTTCTGCACAGAGAATTTTTGGCAAAAGCGAGATAAAGATTCTCATAGCATCGTTGGTCGAGCTTTCCTGGTAGCTCAGCTGGTAAGAAGTCGCCTGCAAAGCAGGAGACCCTGGTTCAATTCCTGGGTCGGGAAGACCCCTTGGAGAAGGGATAGGCTACCCACTCCAGTATTCATGGGCTTCCCTGGTGGCTCAGATGGTAAAGAGTTGGCCCACAACATGGGAGACCTGGGTTTGATTCCTGGGTTGGGAAGACCCCCTGGAGGAGGGCATGGCAACCCACTCCAGTATTCTTGCCTGGAGAATCCTCATGCACAGAGGAGCCTGGGGGGCTACAGCCCACTGGTCACAAAGAGTCAGTCACGACTGAGCGACTAAGCACAGCACAGCATCATTGGTCATGCGATAAATGCTGAGATGGGATTAAATGAAGGAATGTATACAAAGTTCCTGACACATACAGTAAGCATTCAATGAATAATGCCTTCCTCATACCATGGTCATTATGATTCAGTATCTCAGGTGTAGCCCCTGGTCTAACAACCTTGTATTTTAATTAATAACTTTTTTATAAAAGAAGGTGAGAGAATTTCAGAATCAATAGCCTCTGCATTGGAGAAGGAAATGGCAACCCACTCCAGTGTTCTGGCCTGGAGAATCCCAGGGATGGGGGAGCCTGGTGGGCTGCCGTCTATGGGGTCGCACAGAGTCGGACACGACTGAAGCGACTTAGCAGCAGCAGCAGCAGCCTCTGAAAATAAATGCCTCTTGTGCCATGACCCAGGGTCTCCAGTCTACCCTGGAGCTCCCGCTGGGGACACAGCCTCATCTTTGCAGTCCAACCCCAGGGGTGCTGACCTACTGTGCATCCTCGGCCCCTGCTGTCAGTGATGGGCTCTGAGTGGCATCCAGACCATAGTCCTGAGGCCCCCATGCTTTTGACACTTGGAAGAGATAACAAAAGGAAAACTATGACCCTGGGGATTAAAGTCGTTCTTAAAGCCTTCTCCAGACCCTCCCCCTGCCTTGCAGCCTCCACCCACGTTTTGCACATGATTGTTCTTGGAGTGTCCTGTGTGTTCATTGGGCTTCCCAGTTGGCCCTAGTGGTAAAGAATCCACCTGCTGTCTATCAGTGGGCAAACCCATCCTGAACACCTGCGCTGGGTCAGCCTCTGCCAGGCTCCAAGACACAGCAATGGATGAAGTGGGTCTCTGGCCCTCAAGATGCTGAAAGTCTAGTGAGAGATGCAAACACACCAGCTATGGGATCACACGATGGTAACAGCTCTGACGGGAAGCGTCAGAGGAGCCCTGAAAGCATGCAGAGGCCAGCCAACCCCTGGGCTGGCTAGAGAGAGCTGGAATGGGGTGGACCGGGTGAGAAAGCCTTGTTAGAAGGAAGGACATCTCAGCGGAGGCTTTGAAGGATGAGTAAGAGCTCACTGGGTGAGGCATTCCTAACGACTGTGACAGCACCTTCTGGCACAGGTGTGTGAGCCCCAGGTGACAAGATCCACGTGGCCTTTCCCAGAGATGGTTCCACCTGCTCCAGGTGGGAGTCGGTGCTGTGGCCTGACCAGTCGCTATAACCAAACAGGGATGAACTGATCCAAGTGAGACTTGCTGAAAGCATATTTGATTAAAGCCAAAGAGGCTCCGAATTGCCTCCATGGGAGGGACTTTGGGTGACCATCTGCTGGGAAGAAGGGCAAGGGATTTGTTTTAAAGCTGAAGCACCATTGTAAGCTTACATTACCAAGCCCACTGCGTGCTCTGACACGTTTATCTGGGGGTGGCTTGGGGATGCTGTGTTGAGAGAGATTTTGGAGGAAGTCCTCTAAGTCCTGTCTTCCTGTTGAAATCAATTCTACCATCACCACCAAAAACATAACCCAGGTCCTTTGCACCTTAGGAGTTAACCTGTTATGACAAAAACCCCTGAAACAGAGCATATCCTTCTGATGGGCTTATCAGAAAAAATACAAGAGGCCCTTTCAATTTAAATTCCAAATTTAGTGACACAACATTAAAAATTATGTTTAGGGTGCGTCCCCAATATTGCATTATTCGTTGTATATCTGAAACTCAAATTTAACTGGGGTCCAGTGTTTTGTTTGGAGAAGGCAATGGGAACCCACTCCAGTACTCTTGCCTGGAAAATCCCATGGACGGAGGAACCTGGTAGGCTGCAATCCATGGGGTTGCTGGGAGTCGGACATGACTGAGCAACTTCACTTTTACTTTTCACTTTCATGCATTGGAGAAGGAAATGGCAACCCACTCCAGTGTTCTTGCCTGGAGAATCCCAGGGATGGGGGAGCCTCGTGGGCTGCCATCTATGGGGTCACACAGAGTCGGACATGACTGAAGCGACTTAGCAGCAGCAGCAGTGTTTTGTTTATTTGCTAAGTCTGGCCACCTGACCATGGAATCATTTTTTCCCAGTCTGCCACCCTTTCCCCCACTAGAAGGCATGGTTTTCTGTCCAGGGGGCGTGTCTCCACCTCCAACTCAACCATAATCAACTTGAGATGTTTTCTGGCTGAAGTGCACTGGGAAGTCACTCAGGTGGCACTTCCACGGAGCATGCGTCCTTCTGGGGGCTTTCATGCCCCCAGATAGCACTGGAGAGCTGGTTAGGGGCCTCCTCACTTTGGGGATTGTTTCATCAATGATACCTAGACAAAAAAGTGGGGGCTGGTGGGGGAAGAATTTGCAAAAGGAATGTGGGAAGAGATAAAATATCAGTAGAAGTTTTTCTACCGCAATCCACAGTGACCCAGAAGCTGAGGCAGCATGCTCAGCAATCCTGCCCCACCACTGACCCGCAGATGAGCCCAAGAAGAAAGCGAAGCACAGGAAATATTTGCCCACCTCCCTTCTTCCCAAGATTCCAGTCCCCGACCCATCACTGCTATATGACTGCCCTCCCCCGTCCACTCACTGCCGGGGACCAGGTCCTCCACCAGAGAAACTGAATTCAGACAACACCGAGCCGCCCCCACTCCCTCCCTGAGGGCAGGCGCAAGTTAATTTCCTTTCCCGGTGCAGCAGCTAATAGGGTTAAAGTGCTCACACAGGCCAGTGGCTTCCTTTCTCTCCCGGCAGGGCCATGCCTCAGAGGAGGCCTGGCTCATAGTACATGCTCAATAAATCTTCCCTCCATCCGAACCTGAAAGGAAGTGCCGGGCTCTGTTGTCTGCACTGCTCTGATTATAGGGATAAATAAATGGGCTTTTCTGCAACAGCAGACACCATTCACTGCTAAATTCACTTTGATGCACAAGGAAAATAAAGACCCTCTGCATCCCCTATCGCCACTGAGGAAAGAGATAAGGCTTATACTTAGAATGAATTCCGGCTTATATTTATGTAGAGAAGTAATCAGACCATCAAAGCAGAACAAGAAAGTGAAAGGGTGTTAAGACAAATGAATTTAAAAGCACACAATATCCTGTCCCTGATTTGCTTTCCCAGGCAATGAAATATTTCAGAAGATTAAAAATGGTTATGTAACACCCAGAATCCACATTGTCAAAAAGATTTGTAACTCAATGTTTTCCTACCCAGGTACCAAATGAAAGAGTTTCATCTAGGTTTTGATCATGGCAATTTTTTTTCAAGATATAAAATATATTGAAATATTTAAATTGCTTGTCAAATGTAAACTCGCCCGTGTCCTGACACTTTTAAAATATAACGTGGCTTCAGACATCACTTCTCCTGATAGGATTTTTTAAGTTGTTTTATAATGCATTAACAGCGAAGCTCAGACTCCAAAAGACTACTGTATTTGTAATATTCACGTTTTTTTTTCCTCATACCCTATAATTTCCAGAATGTAATTCTGCCCCCAGCTGGTTAAAACATCTCTGACATCAGAGAGAAATGGGGAACTCTTCAGCATCTCTGCTCATCAGAACAGACATCAGGGGAGGGTGAGGGTGTTTGGCTGGCAAAACTAACAGGTGCCTTGGGGAGTGAGCGTCCCCAGCACGGGAGGGTTTTGTTTGTTGGTTCGAGGTGGATCCACGGTGTTTCTCTTTGCACAAGCAAGAGAACTTGGAAAAAAAAAAAAAGGAGTGTGCATTTCAGAAAAACCCAGTTTGCGATTTCTGCTCAAGAGCTTACCATTAATGGGGTATTGATCGCCTGGCTATGATAATTGTCACTCGACATCAAGCAGGACGGAAAGTTAATAAAGATGACGAACACTGTGGCTGGCATCCAAAGGCACGCCAAGGAACTCGGATTTGTTTTCTTAATGTGCGTGTTTTTATCTTTTCCATTAAGTTTTCTACAATTTATTCTGGCTTGATCGTGTTGCTGGGCAAGCACACGACCGGCATTCCCAGTGTGGTACCGAGGTGCCCACACGCCTGGAGGGGTCACCTGCCATCCCAGGCCCAGAGAGCAGCCAGGATGGGGCCAGAGACCCGGTGATGGCTGAGACCACCCGCGGTCTTGATGGCTGGTCCTGGCGTTTATAAGGGCTGCACTTTTGACCCTCCAGGACCCTCAGCCACATTCCCAGTGGAGGCAGGGACAAGAAAAGGATGTTCGGATGCTTGTCTGACAAGGGTCTAGGAAGGAACTCAGGAAATGACCTGGAGTCTAAGTTGGTGATACCCGGGCTCCCAGTGAGAAACTATAGACCTAAGAAATGCCAGAGGGTTTTAGGCAGAATGACTCTTTTAAATTTAAATAGCAGAATCCAGGCATTCCAGACCTGTGTGTCACCTGGCTGCAGCTGACCTGGCTGCACGGTGACCTGGCTGAGTGCAAAGGACCAAGGCTGGGCTCTGGGGCCCCTTTGGGGGCCATTGGACTTCTCAGCACCTCCTTTTACCGTTTGTGAAATTTGCACACATCATGGTCAAGATTCAAAAGATAGTACATCTGAAAGTATTGGCACACTTCTTAGATCGGTGAATTTGAATGTCCTGTCTTTTCCTGGGATTTAAGACCAGGATTGGCAAACATTTTCTGTAAAAAGCCATATATTAAATATGTTAGGTTTTGCAGGCCAAGAGGCAGAATCTAAGATATCACATAGGTACTTATATAACAAGAGAAGAAAAACTTTTTCCTCAAATTTTTGTTGATGAAATTAAAGTATAATAGTTGAGTATAAATTTTGGTAACCCAGGTCTACATATGAGCAGAATGGACTTCTCTCTGTTTTTGAGATAACATTTGATTTGCGTGTGTGCTATTGCTTCAGTAGTGTCCAATTCTTTGTGACGCTATGGACTATAGGCTGCCAGTCTCCTCTGTCTATAGCATTATCCAGGTAAGAATACTGGAGTAGGTTGTCATTTCCTACTCCAGGGGATCTTCCTGACCCAGGGATCGAACTCATGTCTGCCTCTTGCATTGGCAGGTGGGTTCTTTACCATTAGCTCCTGGAATGCCCAACATTAGATTTAACTGATGGTAAAATTAGTGTTTCCTATCCCCCACATCAATTGCAAATGTTCACTGTGAAAACCACTCTTAGCTTGCGGGCTGCAGGCTGGCTTTGACCACAGGCGGTGGTTTGCCCACCCCAGGTTAAAGATAGCAGGCAAGCTCACACAGCCAGCCTCTCTTGCTCATCTCTGCCCACGTTCTCTGATGCCTCAGGCTCCAGAACCAAACAGTTTGCCTTCCCTTCTTTTATAAAACCTTGTTCCTATGTCATGTCCTCTGGGAAGCCTTCCTTGATCACACCTTGCCCATGGTAGGTGGTAGAATGAATGTCTCCCCTGCTCACAACACAGCCTCCCCTGGTGGACCTGTGGAGAGACAGGGAGCCCCTTGAACATAAGCCTGAATTTCTTAGGTTATTCAGTACGTGAATCCCTAGCTTCTATGGAGTTAAAGGACTGTCCTTGGGGAGGAAGGGAGGAACTAAGTCTGGATCAGGCAAGAACCCTGCCTCCTCCCAGCTCTGTTTATCAGTGGCGATAATAACTAGCATGGCCCTGTGTTCATAGTGAAGTAGGCACTTTATTGTATTACTTCATTTAATCCTCACACAAAACACGAGGTAGACCCTGTCATCTTTCCATTTTATAGGTGAGGAAAACTGAGGTCAAATTGTGCACGTTCCCATGGTTAGTGTATAAAGGAGCTGGGATCCAGACCTCGGGGCTCCTCGCTCTCCAGCTCACCATTCAGTGGTCACGGCCACACCTGGTTCAAGGGCAGCTCCTCGCCCAATACCCTGTCCCATCTCTGCTGTTCAGGTTCCCAGAAATTACCATCTCTCCACCACTTTATCTGCAATTCTCCAAAGTTAAGAGCTTGAAGGAATCTCAGGTCAAGTACAGAACACTGTCTTGACACTGGGTGCCCCTCGCCTGGGTCACAGGAGGTAAAAGCCAGGTGTAGGAAGCACTGGATATCACCGCTGGAGGTGGGGAACCAGAGGCCCAGACCTGCCCAGGGTGAGCAGCGCTGACCAGTAGAAGCAGGCCTGGAAGGTAGCAGTAGTTACAGACACCATGACCACTAACCTTGACACGCCAGGCATTGGGCAGAAGAGTTGACCTGGGTTGGCTATGCCTCAGGAGACAAAGCGTTGGTTACTATCAGAACGTCCTCTAAAATGAAGCTCACTAACCAGCTGTAAGTGCACATGCAGTCAACTGGCCCCCAGGCCGGCTCCAGCCTCGGGCTCCCCGGGGAAGGTGGGTGTCATGCACAGGGCCACCTTGGCTGCAGGTTCAGGGGCATCAGGGGTGATTCCCACCAAGCAGAACCAGCAGCATCAGGAGACAGAACTCCCATCCTGGCTGTGCCCCTTCGGGCCCCTGTGACTTGGGGTGGCTGCTTCGTCTCTTGAAGACTCGGTTTCATCCTCTTGAAAAGAGAGCCAATGGTGTGCGCTGCGCTGGCTCCTAAGTTCACGTTCAGACCTGGAGCTGCCTCGATTGTCTCCCTTCACCACCCATAATCTGCTTCCCACCCCCTGCTCCCAGGTCAGCCTCCTGCTGGGCACGATTCTGGGCTGACCTGCGCCTCTGCGGTCCCCTCCTGGGGTCACTCACTCACGACCTCACAGCACTCCCCCAGGCCTGACAGGGGTGCAGGGATGGACCAGCAGAACCTCTGCCCTCAGGGGGACGGACGCCATGCATTCTCATAGGTCTAAGTTGGGGAGAGAGTAGCCAGGAACACAGAGGAGGCACCAACTGCCATGGAGGTCACAGTGAGGTCTCTTTAAAGTGGAGGAGGGTAGGAGGACACGAAGGCAGGCTTCCTGGAGGTGGTGGTGGTGGTGGTTTTAGTCGCTAAGTCGTGTCTGACTCTTGCGACCCCATGGACTGTAGCCTGCCAGGCTCCTCTGTCTGTGGGATTCTCCAGGCAGGAATACTGGAGTGGGTTGCCATTTCCTTCTCGTAAACTAGGCCTTGAAGGATAATTAGAGCTGACTTCGAGATTTGGGTGATGGCAGGGAGGGCACTGCAGACCTAGCAAATAACCGTAAGCAAGGTAGGCTGCAAAGAACCCATTTTACAGATCTACAAACTGAAGCTCTCCATCAGCCTCCCCCTGCCAACCTCTCCCAGAGGGGCTTCAGCATGTGAGGCAGTGATGCTTCACAACTGGGTCCCCAGAGCTCAGCCTGGGCCTTTTACTTTGCCCTCCTGAATCTTTATACTTTATTTAAGAGCCATTTCATGGGGTCAGGGCACTTAAAGAATGGGTGAGTGTAAAAACTGTGAATCAGGAGAGTTCTTGATACTCCTCTCTTTACCTACCAGCTATGGGGTTTTGACCACCCCATCCAGCCTTTAGCCCATCAGAAATTCAGTAACTACTACCTGTCCAAGTGATCCCTGAGTCATCAGGGACAAGAGAGAAAACATATGCCAAAGAGATTTTGAGAATCTAAATTATCAGATAAAACTTGAGACCCTGTTACTCTTCATGCAAAATTAATTCTTATTAACTGGCTGATCACTCTGGGCCCAACCTCATCTGACCCTAGAGAGCAGGGGCAGGTGGCAGAAGAAAGAAAAAAAAAAGACACGGGAAGCCCTACTGTGTGTTCAGCACAGTGACCCCCTGCCTCTCTTGATCCTTCACAGTAGTCCTCCTTGTGTAAACAAGGAAGTCTAAGCTCAGAGAGGTACATGTCCTGCCTCAGGTAACACAGCCCACAAGGAGCAGAGATGGGGTTTGATGCCAGATCTATCTTCTCACTATATCTTCTCATCATATAGTGTACTTCTGGGAGTACAAGAAGCTAGAATATGACTTTTCCATTGCCCTTCAGCTGTTTACAATGACACTGGAAAGTCACGTCATTCATTCACTCAATTATTGGTTGATTCATTCATTGATTGATTTACTCAATAACCGAGCATCTCCTCCGTTCAGTGCTCTGAGCCAGGTACTGGGTGTGCAAGACGATACCGGGAAATAGATACCACATGATGCAGGTTTTAATAAGGGCCACAGTGGATGGTACAAATCATCAGAAATATCCGAGTCCAGAGGACAGAAAAATCCCTGTGGGCTGTCCCCAGCCAGACTGCACTGAAGCTAATCTGAAAGGTCTTAGGACCTGCTCCCTCCTTGTTGTTGACAGGGACTCCCTCCAGTCTTGGACATTAGGTACCAGCTCTGTAGGGACGACTCCTGAATTCATGTCTCCCAGGACCTCAGAGCCTTTGATCCTGCTGCCCCATCAATACCACCACGTGGATCCTTAGGAGGAAGCTCAAATCCGAAGTAAGTAGAACAGAACCCTGATATCCAAACAAAAGGCGCATATAAGATAAAACTGAGACTCGTTCAGTCCTTCCATCCCAGCGAATGGCAGCTACAGACAGAAGAAACCTTGGTGTCATCTTTCACTCCTCTCATCGCCCCCCATGCTCCTGGTCCAACTGCCCAGAGAAGCCTTGGCTCTAACTACCAACACGAATCCAAAATCTGACGTCTTCTCGCCATTTCCTCTGCTGTCACCTTGCTTGTGGCTGCCTGGACCACTGCAGCCACGCCCTGCCTCATCGCCCCCTCCACCCTCGCCCGACAGACTAATTTCATTCAGCAACCAGGTGACGTCATTCCTCTCCTGCCAAGAGAAACCGTCAAATCCTTAGAGCAGCCTCTAAGACAAGACTGCTCTGGTCCCTCAACCTCACCGACATCATCCTTCTCTGCTCCGCCCTTTATCCTGCCTGTTCCAGCCACTCTGGCTTCTTTGCTGACCTTGAACACACCACGCGAGCATCTGCCCCAGGTCCCCGCACCTGGTGTACTCTCTGCCCGGAACACCCATCTCTCACACGGCTGCATACGTGTTGCCTCATTTCCTTCTGAGCTCCACCCAAATGCCACCTTTCCAGAGAAGCCCCTAATAAAATGTCATCTTCAAAACCACACTCCAGGGACTTCCCTGGTTATCTAGAAGCTAAGACTCCATGCTCCCAATGCAGGAGGCCCGAGTTCAATCCCTAGTCGAGGAACTAGATCTCACACGCTGCAACTAAGAATTTGCATGTTGCAATTAAAGATCCCACATGCCACAACTAAGACCTGGTAAATTGAAAGAAAGTGAAGTCGCTCAATCGTGTCCTACTCTTTTCGATCCCGTGGACTGTAGCCCACCAGGCTCCTTCATCTATGGAATTTTCCAGGCAAGAGTACTGGAGTAAGCTGCCATTTCCTCCTCTAGGGGATCTTCCTGACCCAGGGATCAAACCCAGGTCTCCCTCATTGAGACAGACACTTTACTGTCTAAGCCATCAGGGAAGCCCTGGTAAGGGTTCTCTTTACCTGGTTTTGTTTTTCTCCATGATTTCATGATCACTTGCCATACTATACATATGTCCAGTTGTCAGTTTCCGATCTTCTCCCACTGGAGAGGGCAGGGAATTTCTCTGGCATTGATGTCATGATTAGAACAGTGCCTGGCACAGAGTGGGAGCTCTAGAAATGTTTGTTGAAGGAAGGAAAAGAAAGGGAAAGAAAAAGAAAGAAACTGGACTGCTCACCAGCCTACAAGTAGACCCTCCTCCTTTCTTCCATGCACCATGTGTGTGCTAAGTCATGTCTGATTCTTTGCGGCCCCAAGAACTGTAACCCACCAGGCTCCTCTGTGCAAGGGATTTTCCAGGCAAGAATACTGGAGTGAGTTGCCATTTCCTTCTCCAGGGGTTCTTCCCGACCCTGAGTCTCCTGCACTAGCGGGCGAGTTCTTTATCACTATGGCCACCTGGGAAGCCCATTGCACTTCCATGCATTGGTAAATGCCAAATGCCAACTACTCTGCCCAAAAGCCCCCTCTCAAGATATTCTCTGCCTGCTGACATCTGTCTTCAGAGGCAACATCAGCTCCTCTGCAAGCAACAGCTCTCGGTGCACCCCAGCGGGGGGCCAGGGGGCGGAGGTAGGGGGCAGGGGTGGAATCTGCTCCAGTCTATTTTCTGCTGGGTCACTGTAGCAGCCAAGGTCCTGGCAGGAAAAAGAACTCACCACTGAAGATGAGCCTTTAGTGGAGACTCCTCACAGAAGTGAGGGTGTAAAGAGAGCAAGCAAGAGATGGTGCTGAACTGTCTGCCTTCCTGGACTGAAGGGACAAGGCAGAAAAATCAAGGCAATGATGTGAGTGGAGGTGCTGGGTGGGAGCCAAGTTGTGGAGGATGCAGCTGTCTCCAGAGATGCAGAGATGGAAGGAGGTGAGAGAAATATCTAACCTCCCCTCCTGCCCATCCATCTTCTCCCAGTACCTTCCACTGACTCACTCCACTGGAACCAGCTGACAAGAGAGCCTGTGTGGGAATGAAAGACAATGAGGTCAAGGTTCCAACCGTGTGAACAGCATGTGCAAAGGCCCTGTGGTTGGAGGAGCAAGGGGAACTTAAAAAAAAGCCAGTGGAGCTGGCCCAGTGACACTGTGAGAGGACGCCAGGCCACATGGGCCTTACAGGCGCCTGGCCCACCTCCTGGGTGCCTGGAGAAGTCCTCAATGACACCGCCATCCCAGAGTGGAGTTAGTGACAAACCACACCTCGACCTGCTTCAGCCTCCCAAAGGGCCCTGGTTTGGGCAATAACTGGTCTGGTCTGCCTTCTGGAGGAAGGCCCGAGAGTCCTGCCCTCACCCCAGGTGCAGTGGAGACCCTAAAGGGCTGACGGGCTGTGAGCCCTGCTCTCACTCTGGCCCAGACTTCCATTCATCAAGAGCAGTCAGATTGAAGTGAAGCAAATGAGTTTTAGGAGCTATGGGATCAGGACTGAAAAAGTTGCTACTGAGAGACTTCCCCTGTGGTCCAGTGGCTGAGACTCCAGGCTCCCAATGAAGGGTGCCTGGGTTTGATCCCTGGTTAGAGAAAATCTATGACAAACCTAGACAGCATACTAAAAAGCAGAGACATCGCTTTACCAACAAAGGTCTATATAGTCAAGTGTTAGTTGCGCAATCGTGTCAACTCTTTGCAACCGCATGGACTGTAGCCTGTCGGGCTCCTCTGTCCATGGAATTCTCCAGGCAAAAATACTGGAGTGGGTTGCCATTTCCTTCTCCAGGGGATCTTCCCCACCTAGGGATTGAACCTGGGTCTCCTGCATTGCAGGCAGATTCTTTACCATCTGAGATAGCTGGGAAGCCCCCCATACACTCAAAGCTATGGTTTTTCCGGTAGTCATGTACAGATGTGAGAGTTGGCTCATAAAGAAGGCTGAGTGCTGAAGAATTGATGCTTTAAAATTGTGGTGCTGGAGAAGACTTTTGCAAGTCCCTTGGACAGCAAGAAAAGCAAACGAGTCAATCCTAAAAGAAATCAGTCCTGAAGATTCATTGGAAGGACTGATGAAGCTGAAATTCCAGACTTCGGCCACCTGATACAAAGAAGCAACTCATTGGAAAAGACTGATGCTGGGAAAGATTGAGGATGTGCGAAGAGGGCGACAGAGGATGAGATGGTTGGATGGCATCACCAACTCAATGGATGTGGGTTTGAACAAACTCAGGGAGATAGTGAAGGACAGGGAAGCCTGGCATGCTGCAGTCCATGGGGTCACAAAGAGTCAGACACGACTTAGTGACTGAACAATAGGGAATGAGATCCCACATTCCACAGCTAAGACCTGGCACAGCCAAATAAATATATACATAAATGAAGAAATATTTAAGATGTTATTGAAGTCATCCACACAACCCTCCAAAATCACTGTACCCACCTTTAGCACTCATGGGCTCCAGGACAAAATCCAGACGCCCCTCTCCTGTCACCTGGCATGCCCCCTTTCAGCTTTGGCTTCTGCCAGCCCTACCCAGACAGGCACCACAGGCGCCCTCCAGGCTGAAACTCTCTGATGTGGTCAAATTCTGTGATGCACGCAAGTGTCTGTGTGTGCTGTTCCCACCAGCTGGACCGCCCTCCTTCTGCAGCAAAGTCCCAGCCTTCCAGTAAGGCCCAGAATCTTCGGATGCATCCAGGTGTTCTCCGTAAGGACCTGCTGTCTTCATCTGTCTCTGTTTTCCCACTATAACATCGTGAACTGCATGAGCACAGAAGGCCTGTCTTTTGTATGACGACATTCAGTGTTTTCTAGGTCTCCCTGGTGGCTCAGTGGTCCAGAATCTGCCTGCCATGCAGGAGACGCGAGCTTCAATCCCTGGGTAGGGAAGATCCCCTGGAGAAGGAAATGGCAACCTGTTTCAGTATTCTTGCCTGGGAAATCCCTTAGACAGAGGAGCCTGGCGGGCTACAGTCCATGGGGTTGCAAAGAGTCGGAGACAACTGAGCGGTCTAAGAATACAGTGTTTTCAGCCCACTGCCTGGAGGAAAGATTTTCAAGATGAGGGAAAGGGAAAAAAGGGAGAGGGAGGAAAAAGAAATGGAAGGGAGGCAGGAAGGGAGAGGGAGGAGGTTCTAAATGCTTCGAGCTTCTTCCTTCTTTGCAGCCTACCAGGCTCTCAGTTAGGCTATCCACGCTAACTTCTGAGACCTGTAACTTTTCTTTACTCAGTGTTTTCTGCGTATTTCCCCTTTGTTCTGATTTTTCTACATAACACAAACTTTCAACGTCCCACTTGGAGTTAGGTGGAAGCACACTTCACTGCAGAAACTTTGACTTACCATCTTGTTGTCTCAAACATCCCGAGGTTGTATAATAACCCAAATGTCTTTGTTCTCATGGCAGGAGTATGTATCAAGAATCAAAGAAGCAGGAGGAAAAGGAACGTTCCAGGCTATTACTATAACAATCCAATTACAATGCCTATCAAACTTAACTTCACAGGTTAGAGCTCCTAATTGCCTGACAAAAATTGACACTTCAGTCGCAACAGCCTAATATAATCAGAGGCCAAATTAAATTTGATCGTGGGCAGAAAACGATGCTATCATTCGAAGGCATGGAAACAGGAGATCAACTAGCATGATACCAGGGATCAGAAATGAAAATGATTCATTAATGGCAATGCGTTTCTGATAATGGAAATGACACAGTTCAGACGGCTTCGTAAAAACACTATTAATTAAAAAGATGATAGACCTAACAAGCCGTAGAAAGCAGAGGACTTTTTTGGGGTGTGCTTGTTAAGGTGAAGGATGACAGCGGATAAGAACAGAGAGTTGATGTACTTTTGTGAGAAGTATTTCACTGAAGCATGAGCCCAGTTTACTGGCCGTTGTTCTGTGAATCGACTTTCTCCTGGGGCCCATGTTCCAGGATCATAAAAAAAAGAATCCGTGGCCATAATACAGCTTTGCAGTGAGTGCAAATAGCACTGGCTATAAAACAGAAGGGCCCGATTCATAAAAGAAATTCGCTAGGGAATTTTGCATACAGTAAAAGAGGAAAAAAAAAAAAGAAACCTAGAGGAACTTTGCACTGTGCATGTGCGCATTTGTGCCCACACACATGTGATGGGATTTTCATCCTACAAGGTCTGCATGATTTCCAGTTTACGGGACTGAAATGCACAGAAAATAAGCCAAATCTCAGAGGATATCAGGGTTTGGGGACAGAAATGTGAAGTACCTTTTTGGGGGGCTAAAAAAAGAAACTCATAGGAAAATTAGACTCTGAAAGGGTTGTGTTTTTGCCGTTCGATCTTTGACCAAAGTGTACTGAGTGCCTTTAGTGTGTTAGGTCTCCAACTAGGATCCAGGGTTTAGGACTGAACAGGGTGGAGGTTGTGCCCGTTCTTGGGGAATGTTCAGTCTGGCCAAAATGATGGGCTTGGTGGAGTTAGAGGTGTGATGAATGCAGGAAGGAATCACAGGGAGTGACGCCACCAAGTGATAGAAGGGAGCAACTTCATGGAAAGCCAGGAGGACTTCTTGGAGGAAGCCACATTTCCGATGAGGCCTGAAGAAGTGGAAGACTGGTGAATGATAAGGGGTGGGAATGAGGGAAGAATTCCAGCATTGGAACCTTCAGCTGCATCTATGGATACAACAGAGAGATGCTACTGCTGCTGTTAAGTCGCTTCAGTCGTGTCCGACTCTGTGCGACCCCAGAGACGGCAGCCCACCAGGCTCCCCCGTCCTTGGGATTCTCCAGGCAAGAACACTGGAGTGGGTTGCCATTTCCTTTTGAAAGTGAAAAGTGAAAGTGAAAGTGAAGTCGCTCAGTTGTGTCTGACTCTTAGCGACCCCGTGGACTACAGCCCCCTAGGCTCTTCCTTCCATGGGATTTTCCAGGCAAGAGTGCTGGGGTGGGGTGCCATTGCCTTCTCCAACAGAGAGATGAGATTTCCCCAAAACATAAATGGACCACTTGAAGGCATTCATGGGTTACCAGAGCTGGAAGAGGGAAGAAAGGGTTTGACCCGACTTGTTGCTGTAAGAATAGGAATGGGGCGGGGGACAGGGGGGCGGTCCTTGGCTCTGGGTCTCTTCCTATTAAAGGAACAGAGATCTGGCAGACGAGAGAGGACCATCCATCCTTCACCCAGCTGATTTCAGGCATAGCCGTGTGACTTGCTTTGATCAAGGAAGTGTGAGCAGAACTGGGGTTGTCTGATTCTGAACAGAATCTCCAAGACCATCGCACAGTTCACCATGTCCTCTTTTCCCTCTTGTCGGAAGGACTGGCAAATCCCAGGTCCAGGGCCTCCCTTAGCCTGAATCCTGGAGACAAAGTCACACGGGAAAGAGCTGCTCCCCTCCCCCACACTCCCAGATGTGCAGCCCGAGCTGAAATCAGTCTTTGTTTCTGCAGCACATGGAGGCTTTGGGGTCAGCTGTTCACGCAGCAGGGCCTAGTCCATCCTGACTGAGACAGCAGTCAGCCAACCAGGCCATGCTGAAGGGGCCAGTGGTGGGGGTTTCCTGGGCTCCGTCCAGGAGGGTCTGGAGGGGCAAGGATCCAAGTCATCGATGTGTGGAGGTGAGAGATTCTGTTTCCATATATAGAAGAACCTCCCAAGTAGATTGCCAAGTAATCTTTGTCAAATGAGCTGCCTTAAGGGGTAGTGAGCTCCCTGCCCCTAGAGGAGATCAAAAGCAGGTTGGGTCCTGATTGTGACTCAGCCCTCAGTACTGGGAAGAGTCTGCATTCAGTGACTTAAGAGTCATCTAGCCTGAGATTCAGTAATTGTTTGAGTTTGGGTAGGAAGCAAGTGTCACCTGCTCTGGGGGACCTCCATTGAACAAAGAGTGGGGCCCTGGAGACCACACCGTTCAATCCAATTAGATCAGGTGTGGCCAACATGATCCAGTGACCACTGTCAGTTCAGTTCAGTTCAGTTCAGTCGCTCAGTCGTGTCTGACTCTTTGCAACCCCATGGACTGCAGCATGCCAGGCTTCCCTGTCCATCATCAACTCCAAGAATTTACTCAAACTCACGTCCATGGAGTCGGTAATGCCATCCAACCGTCTCATCCTCTGTCGTCCCCTTCTCTTCCTGCCTTCAGCCTTTCCCAGCATCAGGATCTTTTCTAATGAGTCAGTTCTTCACATCAGATGGCCAAAGTATGGAGTTTCAGCTTCAACATCAGTCCTCCCTGTGTGGAGCCAGGAAAAAAAAAATCTAACATACCTTCAAAGATGCAATATGCTCACTCTCTCTCTCTGTCCATTTCTCAAAGGGCAAGTTTTCCACCAGGAGGAAGCTGTTGAGGCTGTAATCCTCACTGGACAGCACAGGGGCCCGAGAGACCGGCCCGGGGCAGCCCTGCAGCTGATGGCAGCCTGGCCCCGCCCAGCCCCACACAGCAGACTTCTGCATCACTGGACACTGTGTGGCTTCCTGGTGAGCGGCTTGGAGGCTAGGATCCAGGGATCCGCCCCTGAGTGGGCTTGGCAAAGCTCCTGATGGAGGATCTTGTGGCTTTGCAGGCGGGTCTGATGTGGTCCATGGGGCTGGCAGAAGGAAGTGGATCCCAGGCGGCCCCCACCTCATAGCTGTGTGCAAACGCCCTCGGGTAGGGTCCCAGACTCTCCCAAGATTGGTACCTTGGGTCCTGGGAACAACCGCTGCACTCAGGGACCCCCTGGGCCCACATTCCATCCCCTCACCACATCCTCCCAAAGCAGAGGCAGGGACAGAGTGTGAGAGTTCATCAAACTGTGAGGTCTAACCCTCCCGGAGGCCCTGTATCCATTTCACAGATGAGGAATCTGACGCTCAGAGAGGTTGAGGAATTTTCCCTAAGTCCTGCAGCGGAAGGGGTGGAGCCAGAATTCAGAACCAGCAGTGGCTTCAGAGCTGTGCTGACCCCTGGGTGAGAGCGAGGCCAGGTAGTCCGGCCTCTCACCTCCCTGTCTGCCACCATCTCTCATTCAGATTTATGTTCCCCCCTCTGCACACCCTCCCCACCACTCCAGCCCTGCACATCCACCCTGCTTCCTCTCCTGGCCTCTTGGTTCTGCTCCCCTGTAATGTCAGCAAATCTGGTTCTAGCCTGTTAGAGGACCTAACCCCACCCAGTCCACCCACAGCCTCTTAATAGGGTCCCCAACAGCTAACGGAGCCAGCATTTACATGTCTTCTTCCCAGACACACAGCTGATGGGACTCGTTGGTCCAAGGGAAGAAGCTCACCTGATAAAAAGAAGGCTTCCTGGACCCTTTCCTGCCTCAGCCTCTGGGAGGGCATGGATTGTCTTAGAGAAAGGTGAGGATGGGAGGCAATGACCCCCAGTCCCCAGACACACCCCTATCTAGGTTTGATGGATCTGATCCTCTAGGCTCCTCATGACTCATTTTATTCCTCCCATGGACCCTTTGTCCTTCCAGCCACGAAACCAATAATTACTAAGCATCTTCTATGACCAGGCTTTAAGCTATTGGACAAGTCATGGTGGTAAATCACACAGGCATAGCCTTGCTCACATGGAGCTTCAGATCCTAGTGGGTAGACCGACTATAACCTCATAATAAGTTATTGTTGGAGACACTTCAGGGTGATGAGCTCTCCAAATAAAATCGACCAATGATGCTCCTTGGAAGAAAAGTTATGACCAACCTAGACAACATGTTAAAAAGCAGAGACATTACTTTGCCAACAAAGGTCCGTCTAGTCAAAGCTATGGTTTTTCCAGTAGTCACGTGTAGATGTGAGAGTTGGACTATAAAGAAAGCTGAGCTCCAAAGAATTGATGCTTTTGAACTGTGGTGTTGGAGAAGACTCTTGAGAGTCCCTTGGATTGCAAGAAGATCCAACCAGTCCATCCTAAAGGAAATCAGTCCTGAGTGTTCATTGGAAGGACTGATGCTGAAGCTAAAACTCCAATACTTTGGCTACCTGATGCAAAGAACTGACTCATTGGAAAAGACCCTGATGTCGGGAAAGATTGAAGGCAGGAGGAGAAGGGGCCGACAGAGGATGAGATGGTTGGATGGTATCACCGACTGGATGGACATGAGTTTGAACAAGCTCCAGGAGTTGGTGATGGACAGGGAAGCCTGGCGTGCTGCAGTCCATAGGGTCGCAAAGAGCTGGACATGGCTGAGCGACTGAACTGAACTGAACAATGCCCTGGAGAGGAATTCTCTCTGTCAGTAGACAGTGGAGCAGCTTCCTGCGGGGGACGCTGTCACAGAGGTGTCCTGCTCCATTAACATTTGAACTGAGGCCTCCGAGGTGCCTCAGTGGTAAATAAAGAATCCACCTACCAATGCAGGAGACACAGGAGACTGGGGTTCAATACCTGCATTGGGAAGATTTCCCTGGAGGAGGAAATGACAATCCACTCCAGTATTGTTGCCTGGATAATTCCACAGACAGAGAAGCCTGATGAGCTGTAGTGTATGGGGTTGCAAAGAGTCAGAGACACTGAGCACGCATGCACAGACAGACAGACTGAGCTGCAATCTGGAAGCAGCCAGGTCTAGACCCTGGGAGAAACAGTCCAGGCAGAGGCCAGAAAGGAGAGGCCTGGCTGTGTCGGAGGATCTCAGAGGTTGCCATCGTTCTTGGGTACCAGCTGGGCGGGAACAGATAATGAAGGATAAAGGCTTTCCCGCAGCTGCCACCCAAAGAAGGTTCTCTCCAGCCCCGGCCTCTCCATCCAAACCCCGTGCTTGACTTCTCCAACACATTCATCACAATATGCCACTGTTCTCTGGCTTATTTCTTTAAAAGAATAAATTTATTTCTTCTATTGGCTGTGCTGGGTCTTTGCTGTGTGGGCTCCTCCCTAGTTGCAGTGCCCACCCAGGCTTCTCGTTGCCGTGGTTTCTCTTGTTGCAGAGCATGGGTTCTAGGGCTCTCGGGCTCAGTAGTTGTGGCTCACAGGCTTCGTTGCTCCATGGCTGCTGGCATCTTCCTGGATCGGGGATTGAACCTGTGTCCTCTGCATTGGCAGGCAGATTCTTTAGCCCCTGGACCACCAGGGAAGTCCCCAACTTATTTCTATTTTGGGTCTCTATTTTCTCCTCTCAATTTCCTAAGGTACCTGTAGCCACGAGTCTTCCCCATCTTATTCTCCATGATTCCTCTGCCTATGAAAATTCACAGAATGGATATATGAACAAAGGAGGAGCCCCAGCCTTCATGAAAGCATCTTGTCTGGGCACAGGGTCACAGCACCAGGCACGGTAGCCGGGGCTAGGGAGGGAGAGCTGGGTGCAGCATCCGGCCCGCCAGGCAGCAGTTGAGCAAACCAAGGGCCTCTCTTTCTGTCTTTGGCTCTGCCACACTCCAAACAAAAGCAGTGTGGACGCGGTGGGTACCAAAGGCAGGGATAGTGGGAAACAGCATCTCGCCCTGTGCCTGCATTGCGTGTTCCATGTAGAGGGGCTCCTCCAGGATCACACACTGCACAGGTTCACAAACACAAGGCTGGCTCTGCCAGCTGTTCCCCACAAGGCTAGAACTTGGAAACAAATGACTGGCAGCTTCCAGAAAGAGCTTAATCGTCCCACAGCCTCCAGTGGCCTCACAAGGCTGGCACCGGAGCCAAGGTTCTCCTCTCACTCGCGGTGTATCTGCATGGCTCTGCTCAATTTCTACCATGTGGATTACATTTCTTGGCCCCGGAAACCTGGAGGATATCAACACCTGTGTTAAAATAGCAACAATCTTGGCAGCAGACACTTCACCTTTGTGATTAAAAAAAAAAAAATTGCAACACTGTATACCCAAATCAGGTGCTACAGAGGATTGAACATCAAGAGTCTCAATGCACACAATCGAGTAATTGGAAAAAGGACAAGTGGGAAGATAGTTCACTTCCTGCTACAACTGAAATAAATTCTAAAAGGTATAAATAGCTGCAAAACCATTGGTAAATATTTATGTAATCAGAGGCAAGGAAAACCTTAGCAACCATTATTATTATTATTATTTTACTATCCATAAAACCAGGGAAGAAACCGTAAGAGAAAATACTAATATAATCTACAGGGAAATTTTTTTAAGATTCTGGGTATCAAATACAAGAATAAGATTAAAGAGTAATGTCGAACCAGGACAAAATGTACTTGACAAAGATATAAAACAAAGAGTTAAGGGCTTTAATGGAAAAAGAGCTTTTATAAAAGATGATGACCGACTCTCCACACACATGAAAAATGAGGCAATGACATGAACAGGCAGTTTGCAAAAGGAGAAATCTAAAGACTGATAATCTTTTGGGCAAAAACTATACATCATGTAATCAAAAACATAAGAGTTAACAAAGCAATGAGATACGATGTTTCAGCTGTTCCAACTGGCAATGATTTTTTATAACAACAGTCAATATTGGTATATACTGGGGAACATAAACAATTATACTCTATACTAGGGAGATTGTAAATACTCACATGAATCTTGAAGGCCAGTTTTTACTAAAACCTTCATTTTTACGTTCATGCCTGTGATAAACAGAATAATAGCCATCCAAAGATGCCTACATTCTAATCACCAGAACCGTAAATATGTTATATTATTCAAAAAGAGGAATTAAGGTTGCTAAATAGCTGACTTTAATATAAGGAGCCATTCTGGGTGAGACCAATGTAATCACTAAAGGAAATCAACCCTGAATATTCAT
This sequence comes from Bos indicus, assembly GCF_029378745.1. Classification (NCBI taxonomy): domain Eukaryota; kingdom Metazoa; phylum Chordata; class Mammalia; order Artiodactyla; family Bovidae; genus Bos; species Bos indicus. Next base: position 62,042,602 of record NC_091780.1, on the reverse strand, counting down.
TGGAAGGAGTGATGCTGAAGCTGAAGCTCCAATGGTTGGGCCACCTGATGTAAAGAATGAACTCTTTGAAAAAGACTCTGATGCTGGGAAAGATTGAAGGCAAAAGGAGAAGAGGACAACAGAAGATGAAATGCATGGATGGCATCACTGATTCGATGGACATGAGTCCGAGCAAACTCCGGTAGTGAAGGCCAGGGAAGCCTGGTGCGCTGCAGTCCATGGGGTCACAAAGAGTTGGACGCGACTTAGCGACTGAACGACAACAATGAATGTAATCACAAGGTCTTTAGATGTGGAAGCAGGTGGCTAAGGATCAGTGTCTGAGGACAGGTCACTGAGGACAGTCAGTGAAGAAGCTAAAAAGGCAGGAAAGTGAATTACCCCCTAGAACCTCCAGCAGGGACAATAGCCCTCCACACCCTGGTTTCAGCCCAATACAATCTATTTTAAACCTCTGATCTTCCTAACTATAAGTTTATGTTCTTTTCATGAATTAAAATTATGGTAATTCATTACAGCAGCTGTAAAAATTAAAACAAGAATATCCTTCCCACCAGAAAAATTTCCTCTCTAGTAATTTATCCTACTATTAGAAATTTATGGAAACCTAAGATATATATTTAGAAACATAATATATATATATGTTTGATGATGTCTATAAGGGCATAATTTATAATAGTGAATTTTTTTTTGCCTGTGTACCATAACACTTGGGATCTTAGTTCCCCAACCAGGGATCAAACTGGTACCCCCAGCAGCCGATCATGGAGTCGTAACCACAGGACGACCAGGGAGGTCCCAATTATAGTGATATTTTGGAATCTGTTTCATTGCAGGATGTGCAGTGGCTGATAAATTAGGTACAGCTGTAATGTGCAATACTATGCAACCATTAAAATCACTTTATGAAAGAGCTTATTTTACGGAAAAATGTCTAGGATATATTAGTTTAAAAGCTACTGTTGTTCTTGTTCAATTGCTCAATCCTGTCCAACTCTTTACAACCCCATGGACTGCAGCACACCAGGCTTCCCTGTTCTTTACCATCTCCTGGAGCTCGCTCAAACTCATGTCCACTGAGTCAGTGATACCATCCAACCATCTCGTCCTCTGTCATCCCCTTCTCTTCCTGCCTTCAATCTTTCCCAGGATCAGGGTCTTTTCTAATGAGCTGGCTCTTCACATCAGGTGGCCAAAGTATCGGCGTTTCAGCTTCAACATCAGTCCTTCCAATGAATATTCAGGGCTGATCTCCTTCAGAATGGACTGGTTTGGTCTCCATGCAGTCCAAGGGACTCTCAAGAGTCTTCTCCAACACCACAGTTCTAAAGCCTCAATTTTTCAGCATTCAGCCTTCTTTATGGTCCAACTCTCACATCCATACATAACCGTATATACAATAGCATATAAGCTCTGAAAAGCTACATGTTTTTCAACATACCAAAATATTAGCCAAGGTCACTGGATAGTAAGCCTAGAAATTACTTTTCTTTTTGTGATTGTGTATGTTTTCCAGGGGCTTCCCTAGTGGCTCAGTGGTAAAAAATCTGCCTGCCAATGTAGGGCATGCAGGTTCGATCCCTGGTCCTAGAAGATCCCCTGGAGAAGGAAATAGCAACCCACTCCAGTATTCCTGCCAGGTCAACCCCATGGAAAGAGGAGCCTGGCAGGCCACAATCCATGGGATTGCACAGAGTCAGACATGACTTAGCGATTGAACAACAAATATTTTCCAAATCTGTAGCATTAAGCCTATATTTATTTGTGCCATTTGAGAAACTACTATACAATTGCATCAGAGCTCACTCATGTAATAAAGTAACATATTGCCATTAAAAAAAAAAAAGCCAAATTGTAGAAGAATAGCTAATAGCTCTAGAAAGAATTAATGATCTATTACTAATCAAGAGCATTTCTATGATGGCAAATAAATTATGATCCATATTTGGGTTAAGAAAAATAGACTTGACAGAAAATGGATTGACAAGTAACCCACTAAAATGTCAACACTGGTGGCTTTGGAGAGATGTTCACTGTCTGTGTACGCTTTCTGTAATCAGAAGCAAACACAACTTTTGTAGCAGTCGATGTTTGGAAAAGCACCCATCACTGGCCTTCTGAGTGAGGCTGCTTGTCATGGCTGCCAGCTGGGTGGGGGCCTCCTTGCATCCCTGGGGGAACATCGCCCTTGGGATGCAGGTGCAGTAGCTCCACCAGGTCCACAGAGTCAGAGGCACGAGTTCTGACGTCGACAGCATCTGCCTTTCACGGCAGGCCCTTCCTCAGCCAGCCGTTTTTCACATCCCATTCCTTCCTCAAAGGCCTGCTGGGCACTCACTCTGAAAGGCTGTGCCCCAGATTCTGCTGAAAGCTCTGCTTCTGCGTGCCTGGCTGGAAAATTCCCTCAGGAAATGCCCGACATCAGTACCTTCAGGTGTCTTGGGGGCGGGTCAGGTTTCCCAGAAAAGGGTCCTCCAAACTCCCACCCGGAGGGCAGGCAGAGTCCGGGGTCCTGCTGCACGGAAGACTGGGCTCTCGTCCTTCATATGCAAAGTCTCACTTACTTATCCTTTTATTCACAGTGTCTTCTTGGTCCTCTGACCTATGGATGCTCTGCTCATGTTTCTCAAAGACCACAGAGGGACTTCCCTGTGGGCGCTGTGGATAAGAATCCACCTGCCAGTGCAGGGGACATGGGTTTGATCCCTGGTCTGGGAAGACTTCATGTGCTGCGGAGCACCTAAGCCCATAGGCTAGAACCACTGAGTCTGTATTCTAGGGTCTGCGTGCTACAACTACTGAAGCCCTGGAGCCTAGAGTCCACGCTCTGCAACAAGAGACGCCACCGCATCAAGAAGCCCGAGAACTGCAACCAGAGTAGTCCACGCTCATGGCAACTAGAGAAAGCCAGAGGATAGCCATGAAGTCTCAACACAGCCAAAAGAATTAAAAAAAAAAAAGACGGAAAGTGCCTCTGCCCACCTCTGAAGTCCTTCCTGCATCCTCCACCAGACTCTGTTTTCAGTTTCTGGTCACCCTTCCCTTTCAGAGGTGGTGCCCCTAAGCCCCGAGGTTTCCAAGGAACCCACCGTCTACACAGTCTGCTCTTGGCTTTTCCCACCAACCACTAGCAGATTTGCAGCAAATGTCACCACGCGCCTACCTGCTTTCCTGATCCCACACGTGGCACTGTTCTCCATCCCTCCATCTCCCGGACCCTCATGGGTCTATGTCTGTTCAGACGATCACTTGTTGATTTTTGTGTAGATCTAAGGTGGGAAAGAAGCCTAGTATGTGGACAAAAGAATTCTGGAATTTGCTGACCTTTTCAGGGAGAGGAGCTTTGCCTTAAGTCACACAGGGTTCTACGAGGAAGGGCCATGCGGCTATCAGAAGGGTCCAGGGTGGAGAACAAGGTGAAGAAAGGATTCCAGACCAGGGACCAGCCCACGTGAGGGTGGTGAGCAGCCCAGCTGTGCTAGGAAATTACAGTGAGATCGCAGAGAGCGATTCCCCAGAGACACCAGCCGGACCTGTTTTCATACAGCAGACACATTGGATGTTTTCAACATCCACTTTCTTTCTGTACCAATGCCACCCTCCTTGTCCCTGCTGGTATCAGGGGTCTGAGCTTGGGGGGGCTATTTTCCGTAAATAGGCTATGACTCCCCCAGGCTCAGCCCCAGGGCAGCCAGGGTTCTAGGGGACCAAAGTGGGCGGAGCAGACAAATGGAGACCAATCCGAGGTTGAGCTGATACAAGCTCACCCGTGAGGAACGCGGGAGCCGCGATGAGATTTCGGCAGCCACATCTCTTGGATGTGGAGAAACCCCAAGTCACAGAGAAACCCCAAGTCAGCCTGGACCCGCTTTAGGGAGGTCAGATAAAGGGCCCCTCCATAAGCCCCCAAGGATTCAGCGAGCGTGAGTCCCCTGAGCCTGGGCATGCTGAGATGGGGTCCCTGTGTTGATGCTCCACCCCCTGGAGACACGGAGGCCACTGATGCCCAGCAGCTGACCAAGCACCGGTGGGACTTGGCAGTCCTAGTGCAAACGCTGAGTGCTGCCACAATCATTTGGCGTGAACACCTTTCAGGCCGGCCTAGAGATGCCAGGTAACCAGGGGCAACCAGAGCCTCACCCTCAGGTCTTGAACATCCCCAGAAGGTGCAGATTTTCAGTTGAAAGTGAAAATACACATGGATCCTCCCTTCCATCCACGTCCCCCTCCCCTGATCACCTGGACAAGTGTTGATAAACCTCTTAACACAGGTCTTCTAGTGCCTCCCACTCAGCGCTAGGAAGAAAACGCTAGACACAAAGGTGATCCAGGGCAGGCCCGGGTCTGCTGATAGGACGGAGCCCAGCAGCTAGGTTCAGAATGTCCCTTGTGCTAAGCTGTAGTCGCCGGAAATGCCACTCACAGACACCCACAGCAAAAACAGGGCTTCTTCTCATTTGGACCTAAAGAATGTTCTGGAAAATTCTGTGGGCAAGTCTGAAAGTGAGCATCTTCTCCAGTGTTACTGAGCATGGAGGCCATTTTTTTTCTCAAGGCACTCTTCCCAGCACATCCGGGGCCTGCGATTAGCAGGATGGAGGGTCTAAAGCCTCAGAAACTCTCGCTAAAGCTAGTGTTTCAAGCCAGCCCACACTCCCAGCAGCCTACACAGCTGCCTTTGCATAGCTAAATATGGAGCCTCGGATGTTCACACATGATGTGGCCTCAGTTCTGGAAAATAAACCCTCACATGCCAGACCTTTGGGAAAATGCAGTGCTAACGATGCCTAATTTCTTCAAATTTTGTCTTCCACTTTTTAATCTTCATTCCCCATCTGCAGTTGGGAAATTCTAGATCGATTAGAATTGGCTTCTTCATATTGCTAAAAAGAGATTGTGTTTCAAGGACCAAACAGGGAACTCAAGGAGAGAAATATTTCAGATTTTCAGAGCACTCACTTTAACTTCCACAGGCTGTTTCATAAGGTACGTGCGTGCTAAGTTGCTTCAGTCATTTATGACTCTTTGGGACCCTATGGACTGTAGCCCACCAGGCTCCTCTGTCCACAATATTCTCCAGACAAGAATACTGGAGTGGGTTGCCATGCCCTGTTCCAAGGGATCTTTCTGACCCAGGGATCGAACCCTGCATCTCTTATGTCTCCTGCATTGGCATGTGGGTTCTTTACCACAAGCACCACCTGGGAAGCCTGTTATGAAAGTACATCATTAAAAAAATTAAACAATGTAGTATCCTGGTGCCTTAGAGAACACACTGCAGCATCAGCTTAGGACGTTCTGCCAGCATGGAGGATGTTCCTCCTGCCACAGTCTCTGCTTGGCAAACTTCTATTCATCCCTCTAAACCCTAACTCAAATGCCCTGCCACCTGTGGAATATTTCCTGATCACACTGTCCCTCTTTATCTCCGGAAACAAGTGCTTTTTATCTGATGCAAACCGCATCTCTTAGTCTACAAATCTATGTTTATCATTTTAGTCTGTATTTTTATCTGTTGGGCATAAAAATTCATATCTATACGTGTCTGTCAGTTCACTGTGGTTGTGAAAAATTGTTAGTTCAAATGCTGCCCCTGAGAATACTTCCAGACTCCCCGAGCAGCAGGAAAATTTCCAGAGATTTAGACTCTCTCCCTCACTCTGGCTTTCTCCCACTCTGTAGACCTTAGCATATGACCAAACACCAAAAGGCAATGAAAGAAAAAGTCTGTGTAAAGCTGTCCTAAGAGGAAATGAAGAACACACTTGTGTTCTTCCCACTTAGCAAATGAGCTTTAAGAACTCTTACATATCTTAGAGGTTCTTAAAGCTGTATCTTACACAGACTATTCTGTGGTGTACACCCCAACTGTGGCTTGGTCCATTGGGCTCTGACCCCAGCCAGGGAAACCCCCAACATCCAGAGTCTGGGGAGAGGAGAGGACTGCAGATTCTTCAGCCAGAATTCTGAGGTTCAAATCCTGGCTCTATCACTTCCAAGCTTAACTCAGCCTCACAAAGAATCAATTTCTTCATCTGTGAAATGGGCACAGTAACAGTACAGAATTTATAAGATTTGAGAGACAACTGAGATAAAGTGTAAAGAGTTGAGAACACAGGGTCTCATAGTGGGAGCTTGATAATGCTCATTACTTTGACTTTTATTGTATATATTATGGGAAGCGCCACTGTTGAGGGTATCTCCTCTCTTCCTCCAGCTCTTAGAGCAAAGTGCGGTTTTGCAGGCTCCCACGAAGGCCAGCTTTCCTGTATGTCCTTTAAGGCCCTCTGCTGTTTCTCTCCTGTCATGAGGTCCCATGAGATGAAACTGTCAGCCAGTCATCCTGCTTGGAGAAGGAGAATAAGAACCTTCACCTATACCTCATCCTCTGCTACTCACGTCTCTTCACTCTCTCCCTTCTCTCTGGGGTCTTCAGTGTAGAAACAGTGGAGATAAGAGAGAAAGTAATTTGGAATGGGCAAGTCCAGTGTTTTCAAAAACACCAGGCCTCAGGCTAATAAAAAAGAACTTTGAGAAAGTAGAGCCCCATGTGGGAGGGCTAAGTTGATGCTCCCCTTCCCTGCCATCCCAGGCACGCTTGAACTTCGCTGGTCCAGCCGTCAGCTCACTCCTTCATCTCTGAGAGCTAGGTCTAACTTCTGTACCTGGCACAGCATGGACGTTAGATATTGATTCATGGAAAGTAAATGAAGAGTGGACTTGAATAAGTTCATTTGGGATATGATTATCCTAAAGGTTAGACTATAATAGGTTGATAATAGATCTTTGATAATTGACTGCATCCAAATTTAAAACTTAGATCAAGGAATACAGACTTTGATTCACTTTTAAATAGTAGAGAGCAGATAAAAGAGAATAAAATTTTCAGGCCTTTTCCATTTCAAAATGGGAGGCCATAACATTAATAACACTAGAAACTATAGTAGGAGCTAACTTTTCTTGAATGCTGATTACATGACAATGTATCGGGGACTCCCTTAAATCCCTACAAATGAGATACTATCTGTCCCATTTTAGAGGTGATCAAGTGGAGGCTTAGAGAGGCTGAGTGATTTGTTTATAGGACCCATGAGTGATGAAATCAGAATCTGAGCCCAGACAGTCTGATTCTAGACCTGAAAAGAGATCATTCTTCAGACATGCATGGAGTTCCTACCGTGTTTTCAAACTCATCCTGCAGGCACACACCAGTGAGTCATGGTTCTGCCTCCTTAGCATCTATAACCTAGTTCTGCCGAATTAGAGTTCAGTTTGAAATGCAAAACAGAAATGAAAAGAGGGAGGTGTGGCTTCTTTATCGCCACAGACACAGCACTGTCTTGACCCATTCTGGGTGGGCATGGAGCAGTCCAATAACAGTCTGCAATGATATGCAGTGTGGCCTCGCTCAAGACCCATCCCCTCTCTGAGCCTCAGCTTTCTCAGCTGGAATTCCATCTACAAATTCTCCTCCAGGGAACGCAATTTGCAAGGCTCCTCCTTAGGACACAATAAGTGGGACCAGGTCAGACGGTTTCCTGCCCTCAAGATGTCCTCAGTCTGTAAATCAAGAGGGTTAAACTGGCACAGGGCACAGCATATAAAAGGTGTTTAACAGAAAACAAACTTATGCTTAAGAAAGGGGAAAGATGCGGGGGAGAGGGATAAATTAGGAATTCGAGATTAACAGAAAACACACTGCTATATAATGAAACAGATAAACAATAAGGACCTATAACAGCACAGGGTATTATGTTCAATATCTTATAATAACCTATCATGGAAAAAGAATCTGAAAAGAATAGATATATACACACTGCATAACTGAATCACTTTTCTGTACCCTGAAACTAACACAACATTGTAAGTCGACTGCACTTCACTTTTAAAAAGGCAGCGTTGCACTGTTGCTGGGCTTGCTGATTTTCGTGAATAAGGCTTAAGAGTCTCAGAGTTCCAATGGAGAGGTGACGGTGGTGCTGGTGGTCATGAGTATAATTTGTCGGTGCTTAGCAGGGACAGCTTTGTTACAAAGATTTCACAGTGCTAAGGAAGTTAATCTGCAAATTAAAATCAAGTATCTTCAGAGAGCCGGGCTCTGACTCCATCTCTCGCTCCTCTTCCTACAGGCTCGAAGCCTACAGCTAGACAGAGCAGAGCATCAGGCTGGAAAGAAAGCAATAGACAAGCTAGCTCACCATGGAAGAGCCTCAGTGATGTGTCCTGATGAGCCAAGCCAAGGGACGCTTGAGTCCTTACTCCCTGATTCTAATGACTCATGCACCCTTTCTCAACCATGTTCTTTTCAGTTCTAAGTGCCAATAGACCCTCAATTAAGTCCTTTTATGATGGGGACAATGATGATGACGGTAATGGTGGCGATGGTGATGGTGGTGATGGTGATATTGGTGATGTTAGCAACGACGATGGTGTTGATGATAATGGTGACACAGAATGTGCAACAATGGATGAACCAGATTGCAAAGAATTCTGTAACATAAAGTTGGTGCTAAAATGTGAGCAAAGATAAAATGTCTAGACACAGGCTCATAGACTAGGCTTGCTGTTAACACAAACCTCTGGCCACGAACGCTGGGGGTGGAGCTGCACATGTGTGTATCTGGGCTGTACTGGACACGATGAGATCTGATTCCCAACACACCATGAGCAAATCCCTTCTTTTCTTGGGGGATTTCATCTGCCCTGTCTCAGAAATACAAAGTCTGCCCTGAGGAATATGTAAGCGACCTTTCAGTTCTAACAGACAGTTTCCAAATGGATGGAGTTTATAAGCCCCTTAGAAATTATGAAAAAGGATAGAAATAATCCAACGTGGAATGTCTAACAGGGCCTCCTGTTGCAAAAGAATTTCCATGAATGTTATTTTTAAATTAATCAGATGCATATTGCAGGGCTCACAATAAATATATGAATACAAACAGGAAAAATGCATGTAAATATATAATTATATTATGCACATTATATAAATGTCATATAAACTCTGAGAGGGTAGAAACAAACCATGACTACAGATAATCATGAATAAATAACTTGTTATGCTTAGCTGTTTCTCGAAGTACAAGGTTTGCATTCTGGAAAATTATTTCTATCTCACACCCCCCTCTTCTTTGTTGATTTTTGCATAGGTCTTATCCACTGCAGGGGCAAAGCAGCAGGTACTGCAAGGGAAGATTTCAGAAGAGGCCAAAGTGCCAAGTCTTTTGAATTCACATGAATGTGTCTGAGAAGCATGCTACGGTGACATGACCGTACAGAGGGGTGCGTGGGGAGGGCGGGGGACTAGAGGGCACGTGGAGAGGCTGGAAAGAGAAACAAGAGGGTGACCATTCGCAAGATATATCCAGGGGCGACTTCTTCTGATACTCTTAGAGAGGTCCTGGTAAACCTGTATGCCTCCCAGACAGCCTTGAACTTGGTGAGATTCCCTGATATTCAGAAAGCTGGTGCGATTAGAGGCTGTGAGGATGCAGGAGCCTGTGCTGACTGAGAAATATCAAAGAGAATTCTCTCACCCTTGTAAGACTCAGTGGATGCCAAGAAAACTTGGAGAGCTGGGGAAGCTGAACCAGGCAGGTACGTCTCTAGATCTTACAAGACTCTCTGAGGAAAGAAGTGGGATGCCAGCGGGGTCAGGGAAATGACTTTGCAAGCTGAGGTCACCCAGCAGTTCTCAGTCTGCACATTGACCTTGGCTCTGTGAGTGTCCTAGAGCATTTACTGTTTATTTAGCGTGGAATATGACGACATCTTTCGAGATTTCCCTCAGGAGTTGAGAAAGGTCAGATGCTAACCAAAGAGGGGCAGTCTCTGACTGTGACTACATGTCAGATTTATTCGTTGAGAAGTGATCAACCAAGGTGAATAGGTACCTGGTTTTCGGGACACTCTCAGAAACCCTCAGCCAAATAACTGATCTAATTACACAGTTATAACTGGTTCTCTAGGAAGGTAAAGGAATTTTTGCGTCCCACTGATGTGACATTTACATCTAGTGCTTTGATTTAGATGAGGCTCTGAGGATGCAGGGCTTTCCAGGTGGCTCAGTGGTAAAGAACCCACCTGCCAAAGCAGGAGATGCAAGAGACCTGGGTTCGATCTCTGGGTTGGGAAGATCCCTAGAGAGGGGAATGGCAACCCACTCCAGTATTCTTGCATACAGAATTCCATGGACAGAGGAGCCTGGTGGGCTACAGTCCATGGAATCGCAGAGTCGGACACTACTGAGCGACTGAACAGTGACAACACCGTGAGGATGAGGCCCCATGATGGGATTAGCATCCTCATAAGAAAAGGAAGAGTATGCCACCAAGTAAGGATAAAGGGAGAATGCAGACATATGTGTCTAGGAAGAGGGCCCCCATCATGGACAGAATCTGCTGGCACCTTGATCTTGGGCTTTCCAGACACCAAAAAGAACTCTGAGAAATAAACGTCTGTTGTTTAAACCACCCAGGCTATGGTATTGTTACAGCAACCCAAGCAGACAAAGACAGGTGCAATGACTTACCAGATTCACTTCTTATCAACCAGTGATGATTGTTATGGGTTGAATTGCCCCCTTTCCCTGCCCTGAAAAAAAAACCCATCAGAGTCCTAATCCTGAGTATCTTGGGTTTTTTTTTTTTTTTTTTTAACTTTTTGGCCCTGCCAAATGGCATGTGGCCTTCAGCATGTAGGCTTTTAGTTTCCCAACCAGGGATCAAACCCACATCCCCTGCACTGGAAGCACAGAGTCTTAACCACTGGACTACCAGAGAAGTCGTGGACTTTCTGTATATTATTAAATTGAGATCATTAGGGTGAGCCCTAATCTGATATGACGATGTCCTTTATAAAAAAGGGGAAATTTGGACACAGACACACAGGAGAAGATTGTGTGGAGGTAAAAGCAAAAATCAGGATGATGAATCTACCAACTAAGGAACACCAACAATTGTCAGCAAACCACCAGAAGCTTGGGGAGAGGCCTGGAAAAGACTTCACAACTCACAGCACTCAGAAGCCCCCAGCTGCTGACACATTGATCTCTGACTTCTAGTCCCCAGAATTTTGAGACAATAAGCTTCTGTCGTTGATGTTGTTCAGTGTGGTACTTCATTAGGGTAGCCCTGGAAACTGGTGTGAGGAGGAAGAGGATGGTTACAGCAATACCATACCAACGGGGACCATGGTGGTTACACCTTTAGAACATCGACTAGATGGGGACAAGACCCAGGGCTTCAGGGAGAGACCCTCACTGTGCTACTCTGAGCAAGTGACTTCACCTCTCTGGCCTTCAATTTCCCCATCTCTAGAACAGGGGTAATGTAAGAGCTCAGAGGTTGCTACTTGCCCCCACCATTAGGTGAGATATTGTCCATCAGGTCTCGGGCCAGGGTCTGGTCCCTAGAAAATACTCCACAGTCAGTGGCTGTTATGTCTTTATTCTTTAGTTCCCTTTGCAGCCACTGTCGAGTCTTCCCCAACATCTTGTCCCCAGCTCACTTCTTATTATCCTCCCTGCAAAAACATGGAAACAGCAGCTTCCGAGAGGCCTGGGCCAATGCCCCACAAATCGTTGCACCCCCAAAACAACTCAGAGATCCCCATTTTTTTCTCCAGTCACTTGAGGCTTGTGTAGCCTCGAGAAAATGTGTGTCCCACTGAAGCTGTTTAATGCGTAGATTTCATACCCTAAACAAAGATAACACTAATGAATTCACCGTCAACCTTTTCAGCCCTGTGATAGCAAAAGATTTTCAGTCACTTTAGCCCAAGCTACATTTGCACCCAGGGTCACCCCAAGAAAAGGACAACACATTAATCTTTGTCCTTCTGGTGTTGAGCGAACTCTCAAATAATCCATCGCATGGCATGAAACGAAACTCAAAACCTTAAAACGCCATCTATCTGGCTCCCAATTAAAACATAATCTTTTTAAGCTGCCAATACCTACCGGCCAGGATCAATAGAGGGGACGATTATGAATGGCGTTTCCTAGTGATCTGGTCGGACAGGGAATGGATTACTGCTGTCATATTCAGAGCGGGGAAAGGTGGACCCCCTGGGTAACTGCCGGGCTGCAGATAACCTGGCTTTCTCCTCTGGCTTAACTGATGTGGAAATCACGTGCTACAATCACAGCCATGGAGGTGGTGTTTTTAAAAGTCCTGCTAAGCCACAGGCTATTTTTCAGGAAATGAGTTAAGCATCCATCCAGGCATTCAAGGGAGATACTCCAGTGCATCCTTGGAGCCAGATACTGGGCTGAGCATGAACAACTGTGAGATCTTTGCCCAGATGGGTGACATTCCAGAAACCGGTGGCCTTTCTCCCTTGGACTGTAAACACATGAGAAACATCAGATGTGTATATGACATGGAATTTCACACAGGTGAGAGGAATCTACATTTGGATTCTGGGCTCCTGCCACTAAGGCTCTGGTCTTCTCTATCTCACCTTACTTCAGGTATGGAGACCAGTTCAGCCTGCTCTGAACTTCACACCTGTTAGAGCTTTTTCACAGTCTGGACAAGAACAGTCCCTGAATCTAGCAACACCTGAACTCCACGATGGCTCGGGTCTTTTTTCTTGGAATGCTTGCCATGAATGAGGATGAGACTCATGGCTGAAGTGTAATTTATAAGAGCCAGTGGAAAGGAGATGAGCATGCTTGAAATGAGTGGAAAAGCTCAAACAGAATCTCACATGCTCTTTCTAGACTGGCGTGATGGACTGTCAGCTGCCCTGAGTTCTCAGTCTAAAGAAGTCAGCATCCCTTTTAAATAGGCTCCATCCCTTTCAGACCTCTTCTCTTCCCATTTGGGACATTATCCAGTTTTAGGAGGGATTGTGGAGGAGACAGGGGCTTCCCAGGTGTTAAAGAATATGCCTGTCAATGCAGGAGCCACAAGAGACATGGGTTCAATCCCTGGGTTGGGAAGATCCCCTGGAGGAGAAAATGGCAACCTACTCCAGTATTCTTGCCTGGGAAAACCGCATGGACAGAGGAGCCTGGTGGACTACAGTCCATGGGGTTGCAAAAGAGTTGGACACGATTGAGCATTCACATGCTTGCATGTGGAGGAGATGCTAACAGTTAGCAGTCTATAGCTGACTCCACGAGACTGTGCAGAAGGGACATGGCCGGTGGGGGAAGGCTCCCACACTCCCCCACTCCCCAGAGAGGCGGGGGTTGCTCTTCCCAGTTAATAGATCCTCCCTTCCACTCTCTGCTGCCACTAAGTCACTTCAGTCATGTCCAACTCTATGTGACCCCATAGATGGCAGCCCACCAGGCTCCCCTGTCCCTGGGATTCTCCATGCAAGAACACTGGAGTGGGTTGCCATTTCCTTCTCCAATGCATGAAAGTGAAAAGTGAAAGTGAAGTCGCTCAGTCGTGTCCGACTCTTAGCAACCCCTGGGACTGCAGCCCACCAGGCTCCTCCGCCCATAGGATTTTTCAGGCAAGAGTACTGGAGTGGGGTGCCATTACTCTCTAGCACACCTGTTTCTAAAAGGTGGATTCTGGACTCATGATATAGACTCAGGAAGTAGACTGAGGAAGTCCCAGAGATGCTGAGGATGGAGGAGATGACCCACAGGAAAGGACTTTCTGGTGGGTTGAAGGGGGAGAGGTATGGGGGGGGAGGCAGAAGCCAGCCTTGGTGGGCTGGGGTAGAGAGGATGGTTGGGCTCTTTTGCAGCAGTGGTCTAGAAAAACGCAGGCTCTGCAGAGGTGTGGGGGACAATGGAGTTAGGGAAGGGAGGGAAAGGAACCTCGGAGCCACGGGGAAGGTGGGGGGACATGAGCTGGATCATTTTCAACATTTTGCAAGAGATACAAGTTTAAGAATGAGAGTCACTTTTCTTACTTGAGCTGTTGAGATTGTTGACATATTTGATTGTGATTCTTTCCATGCGGATTCAGAAGTCAAACAGGGTCTGTCTTGGGGGAGCTTCTTGGTAGGACTCTGGACCTACAGGCAGCCCTCAGGACAGGGACGGGCAGCTTCATGGTCAGGGCAGGGACCATGGCTTGGGCAGGAGGAGCAGACATTTCCCCAAAGGAGGTATCCAGAGAGTGGATATGACAGTGACTCCCCAGGGCCACCCAGCCAGACATGGCCAGGCTAGACTCCAACCCGGAGTTTCAATCCCTCTGAGATCTTGACTGTTGGCCTTGGACGGCTCCACCCTGTCTGACCACCCCTCCATGTCCCGACACCAAAAGGAGTCAAAGGACAGCATCCCAGTTGACTGAAGACAGATCCACAAGAGACACTTGAAAGGAGAAGGTTGTAGTGCTCCAAAAGCCTCTTCAGTTGGGTGAGCACCTGTCCAACAGGTGAAGTCCGGGCCTGGGCTGGACGGACACTGGGATGGGGTGAGGTCACCTGATGGAGGGGCAGGGTGTATGGAGAGAGGAGGGGAGAAAAGCAGAGGTGAGGGATGAAGTGGGAAAGACAGGTCCGGTTCAGATGGGTAGGGCCCCGAGGCTGAGATCAGGGTCTTTGGTTGAGAAGGCCGATTTCCAAGAGGCCTCCACCTAGGAGGGGAAGGCCTAGCTCCTCGTGCTTAAGAACCCAAGGGAGAATGTCAGGCACGCCACATTCAGCTGTAATTCTGTGTCCTGCGACTCCCTGGGAGCAGAAGTCATCAGATAAAGGTCTGCTTCTGACCTCTGTAACATCAGAAATCTTTAAAAGCCAGACTTGAGGGCTTAATATAACAGTGACCTTCTGATGCTTTCAGAAAGGGTGCCTCTCTATAAAGAGCTTCCTAATTCATTAAGTGGGACAGTCATTGAGATGTTCAAGTAAGTCTGAACTTGAGATGCTTACGGCTGGAGGTTGAAGGGAGACTTGCTTTTCCTTGGATGCCCTTGGGTATTGGTCCTCTCCCTCCTCCCCCTTCCTCCTCCTTCTCCTCGCTTCCCTTTCTTTTTGCTTTTCTCCTTTTTCTCCTTCTTCCTTTCCTCTTCTTCCTCCCCCTCCTCTCAATCTCTCTCCCCTCCCACCTCGCTCTCTCTCCCCTCCCCCACACACAAAAATTAGTTTTCATATATACACACATTCCGAACCAAGGTCACCAAATACCACTGACATTTTAACATCATATTTTCAAACAACTCAATCAGATTTGAATATCTGCATGTGGTCTTATTGTTTCCCTCGGATTTCAGTTTAGTTCAATGGCCATCAGAGGACTCAGGATAAAACTCTCATGGCACAAGACAGATAATCATGTTTAATCTTCATGAAAAAGATAGAAACAGGTTACTCAGGACAAGGAAAATATTTACAGTTCAATATGACAAGGAGCCCAAACATCCTTGGGCAGACTGTTTTCTGGGGGATCACTCCATCCATTGTTCCCTCAGGGAATGCCAGGTGGGAGGAGCCGTCCCGGCTCTCGGGTCCACCCTGGGCCTTGCCCTGCGCCAGCAGTTAGTACTGATGCTCACCCGTGATATAGGTACAGTGAGCCCTTTGCCCAGCGTGATTAGCCAAAGCCAAGTGAATCAGGGAAGGTGCTCTGGGCTGCAAGGAACAGAAATAAGGCTGTACCTGGCTTGACCAGTGAGTGTTCTCAGCCCCTGGGTCCAGCCCTTTTCCTGCTACGTTTCATTGACTCTGGCTTCCCGTTTCAATATCCATCAAGGCAGGATAGCTGTCAACAGCCGCAGAGCTTTCTCATTCACATTTACAGGAACTAAAGGAAGGAACTAGCCAAGAGGAACTAGCTCTCCACTGTTATTGTTGCTCAGTATCTCAGTCGTGTCCAGCTCTTTGTGACCCCATGGACTGCAGCACACCAGGCTTCCCTGTCCTTCACTGTCTCCTGGAGTTTGCTCAAACTCATGTCCATTGAGTCGGTGATGCCATCCAACCATCTCATCCTCTGTCGTCCCCTTCTCCTCCTGCCTTCAATCTTTCCCAGCATCAGGGTCTTTTCCAATGAGTCAGCTCTTCGCATCTGGTGGCCAAAGTATTGCAGCTTCAGCATCATCTCCCTATGGGTTTCTCCAAAGAATAAGGACGTTTATCTCCACAAAGATCTAGGTGTGTCCCTCTGGTTGTATTGGACGGGAACCATTGGTTTGCTTTATCCTAAGCCCACCCATGACTGGACCATTCCCAGGGTCCTGAGATTTCCATGATGGGCTGGGAGCAGTCAGCTGGGAAGGTCAGGATCTGGTGGCATCAACACAGCAAGCACGTCTCGCACTCAGCTGGAAGGTGTCTGAGAGCCCTCGGTGTTGATGAGTCACTAGAAATTAATGATAAAATATGTAATGTATGCAGCAAGAGCCCTGTGTGCTGCAGAAATATCTGAAAGCATCCAACTATTTCATTAATAGGATTTTAAATACAGTTTTCCTGCCTTACAAACTGACCCAGGTTAGACATAAAAGAAATTATTGGGCCTTCAGGGAAACACATCACTCACACACACGTGCACGTATACACACACACACACACACATTATTGAAAGCTCAGAAATAGACCAAATGAAAACCAGTGTGTATATCACGGAATTTTTTAATGTTAGCAGAAAGCATGGAGGCATTATTAATTTTAAAAAATCACAATTTATTGAGAAGAATGTAGAACAGTGCCTCAAAAGAAATTGTAAATATTGAAGTGTGAGATATAAACCATTAAACAAGATGACCATGAAGAAATTATTTTGCTCAGTTAAATATTTGAACTTATTTTTAAGTGGGCCAGCGTCTTTCACAGGGTTCCCTGGTGGCTCAGATGTTAAAGAATCTGCCTGCAAAGCAGGAGACCTAAGTTCAGTCCCTGGATCAAGAAGATATTACTGACTTTAGAACTCCATGTGCAGAGGAGCCTGGTGGGCTACAGTCCATGTGGTCCCAAAGAATCGGACATGACTGAGTGACTAATACTTTCAGTGTCTTTCACAATAGCATATGAACTAAAGCTGACCTTTATTGCTGCTGCTGCCAAGTCACTTCAGTCTCAGTCGTGTCCGACTCTGTGCGACCCCATAGACGGCAGCCCACCAGGTTCCCCCATCCCTGGGATTCTCCAGGCAAGAACACTGGAGTGGGTTGCCTTTTCCTTCTCCAATGCATGAAAGTGAAAAGTGAAAGTGAAGTCGCTCAGTTGTATCCGACTCTTAGCGACCCCATGGACTACAGCCTACCAGGCTCCTCCATCCATGGGATTTTCCAGGCAAGAGTACTGGAGTGGGGTGCCATTGCCTTCTCTGACCTTTATTGGGAACCCTAGTCAAGTACATCACCAGCATCAATCATCTCCTTTAATCTTCACATCACCTGAGAAGGAGGTGCTGTCCCCCATTTATGAATGTGGTTAAAGACTGAATCTCCAGTATTCTTGCCTGGATAATCCCATGGACAGACGGGGTTGGCAGTCTATAGTCCATGGGGTAGCAAACAGTCAGGCATAACTGACCACACACACACACACACACACACACACACACAAAGACCTAACATCAGGGGAGTTCTGTAAGTTTCCTAAGACACCCAGGTAATGAGATCTCAACTTCAGGACTTGACCATCTAACTGTCATGCTACCATGATGGAATTCTCCTCAGCCCATTAAACTAGATTTCGTTTATGGATTTATTAATCTAAGCAAGTGCCTTTTGTGTTCCAGGCAAGCACCGCCTTGGCTTCAGCGGGAACCACTTCATTAGAGGAAAGCACAGACACAGAAGAAGGTTCCCTACTGCTGCTGCTGCTGCTAATTCGCTTCAGTCGTGTCCGACTCTGTGCGACCCCATAGACGGCAGCCCACCAGGCTCCCCTGTCCCTGGGATTCTCCAGGCAAGAATACTGGAGTGGGTTGCCATTTCCTCCTCCAATGCATGAAAGTGAAAAGTGAAAGTGAAGTCGCTCAGTTGTGCCCAACTTGTAGCTACCCCATGGACTGCAGCCCACCAGGCTCCTCTGTCCATGGGATTTTCCAGGCAAGAGTACTGGAGTGGGGTGCCATTGCCTTCTCCAGAAGGTTCCCTGGGACATTTCATTTTTCCCAAGGGCCATAACTCAATACACAGCCTGTGAGCTCACTTATCAGAAAGGCACTGCCAATGTTGTCCCAGATTTCCCACTTTTATGCCTCTAGGGTTGGAACAATTCAACAGGGTTGTCTGTCTGGAGTCTTGACTTTATCAATAAATATTTTTTAAATCTTCCTCTTAGAAAAAAAATGTTAGCAGACATTAAAATATGGGTAAATATATGATGATTTTTCACATTTGGCTATTATTAGAAATGAATATGACTTTCACCAATTTCATATTACAAATACTATTGCATTAACCATATTTATATATAACTTCCTTAGGTAGGAAAGTTATCTAGAAATTTAATTACAGTCAAGAGATAGAAATATCTCAAGGGGTCTTAAAGTTTTGTGTGCTGAGTTGTTGTTCTAAAGTCACAGATGAGCATCCCCAGTCAGCCCAAATAGGTCCACGTGGAGTGTTAGGATGATTTATTAATAAATCTTTAAGGTTGGATGTAATAGGACCTGAGAAGGCAATGGCACCCCACTCCAGCACTCTTGCCTGGAAAATCCCATGGATGGAGGAGCCTGGTGGGCTGCAGTCCACGCGTTGCTAAGGGTTGAACACAACTGAGCATCTTCACTTTCGCTTTTCACTTTCATGCATTGGAGAAGGAAATGGCAGCCCACTCAAGTGTTCTTGCCTGCAGAATCCCAGGGACGGGGGAGCCTCATAAGCTGCCATCTATGGGGTCGCAGAGAGCCAGACACGACTGAAGTGACTTAGCAGCAGCAGCAGCAGTAATAAGACTTTCTTGGTTTCATTTATTCTAGGCTGAGATGTACGCATAGCCTCATTTGAGTGACAGTAATTACTGGTATAATGACTAGAACTTTCTTTTTAGAGGGCCACTGATACTTGTCCACCTAGAAGGATTTACACAGCCAGGTCAGCCAAGTGACTTGTCAGGGATGAGTTCAACAGCCCTACAGGTGACCTTTGACCAGAGGTGAATTAGGAACAGCTGAGCCCATACCCAGGTCCAAGATGTACAGAGGTTTAAACTTCTCACAAGGAATTTCTCCTTTCTTTTCTAGAGACTGGAAATGGAAAGTGACCAGGGATTAAGAAAAAATAGACACTCTTACATCACTTTAACATCATTTCCAAAATATCCTCAGAATGACAAAAATTATTCTTCAAGCCCCTCCCTACTTTGACAGTAATTACAACCCCAGGTCATTTTGTGGCACCATGTTCCTGCCCAAGTAGAGCACCAGACGCAGAGCAGGCGGTCAGTAAATAGGTGACGGATTAATCAATTCATACCAGAGTCCAAATATTAATAGCATCTTAATGGCCAGTCTTCACTTGCAAAACTCCTTCTATATTTTTATTTTGAAACAAAATTCCTTGAGCACTTCCTATCAACCTTTAATTTTTAAGGAAAGGCAATTATCTTCAGCTACTATATAGAACAGAATCAGCAAGCTATGGGCCAGGGCTTAAGTCCAGCCCACCCACAGCCTCTTTAAGTGGTTGAAAAAAATTGAAACAATAATAATATTGGGGGAAACCTGAAAATTACATGAAATTCACATTTCACATTTCATTTCAGTGTCCATAAAGTTTGACGGGATAAACCTATTCATCGACATTTTGTCTACAGCTGCATCCACGCCTAGAAGGCAGAGTTGAGTGGCTTTGACAGAGAACAAACAGCCCCATAAAACCTAAAATATTTACTTTTTGGCCTTTTACACAGAGTTTGCTGACTTCTAATATAGAAAAGTCAACTTATTTAACTTATCTAATAGCTGAATGCATGTGTGCACGCTCAGTCACACAGTCGTCTCCGACTCTTTGTGACCCCATGGACTGTAGCCTGCCAGGCTCCTCTGTCCATGGAATTTTTGAGGCAAGAATACTGAAGGGGGTTGCCATTTCCTTCTCCAGGGGATCAGGGATGGAACCTGAATCTCTTGCGTCTCCTGCATTGGCAGGCAGGTTCTTTACCCCGTGCCACCTGGAAAGCCCAATAATTGAATAACACAAAGTAAATTGTGAACAGAAAGAATTTGTGCACTGCCCCCTAACAAAAAGGGAGCGAGAAAGCCTTGTATCATTAAGAAGCTATCAGACATTCTTTTATTATTTTTAAAATTATTATTTATTTAAAATATCAATTTGTTTAAATAATATTATATCTATCATTATTTTTTACTCTACATTTTTTTAAAAAACGTACTTCTGCCAGAGAATATAAAACTGGTTCAGAAAGAGGAAGTGGTTTTAAAAAAAAAAGTCAAATGCAAGAAATTTCAACTTTTTAGAATAAGTTAAAATGGAACAAAAACATAATAAAACAAATATTCTAAAAATGATCTCAGAAAGTCATCAAGCTGAAGTCAGTTTTGACACAGGCTTGCTTTGCTTGACTGGTACTAATTCCCTAATGAAAAAGATGGAATTGACCTTCAGAAGAGATTTAAAGGGCCTTAAAAAACCATCCAGGGGGCCAGCCAGCCTCTAAATACAAATGTGGCCCCTCCTGCCCCCCTCCTGCACTAAAGATTGCCCCTCAAAGTCAGCAAGGAACTTACAGTAATGGATTTCAAAGTCAAGACTCTAATGCAAATCTAAGCATTTGCTTATACACTCTCCCAAGTCTCAACAGATTAAGTTTGGGAGTATTTTCATAGATCATATCTACATAATCTAATAGAGGTGATTTCAGGAATACAGAAGATGTTTCCTGCTACGCATCTGCCAAAGTGCTGTTCCTCACCAATATTGTCAATAAGGCATGCGTTCTTCTTCAGATTTTTAAAAGATTCCCTCCAACTTATAGAACCATATTGAAGGATTTTAAATAATATCCTGTTTCTGGAGAGAGGTCTTTGGCTTGGCAAAAGTACCAGGGAGAAATGGGAGAGTGTGAGGATAAGGGACCCTCATCTCTAATAAGCTCAGGTAACATAATTGACTTTGTTAAAGGGTGCTTACAAATCGTGCGATCTACATCTCAGGAGAATTTCATACATTACCCGCATGAGGTTCCGCTTGTTTAAATATTTCATCTTAAAAGCTGCAGCAGGCCCATCACTTCATCTGCACCCACTGTTCTCCGGCTGAAATGGATTCTCTAGTCCAATCATTCCACCCGTGACTCCAAGCAAAGGACGTCACTTCTTTCAACAAGGGAACCGGTGCTGTCACATTACCTATTTCCATCAAGTTACATGAGGCCTGGGTGAGATTTTTCCCAGGCTGATGTCTTGTGGGGGGTGGGATAAGATTAGACTCTTGATGCTCTAATTTTCCTAATGTAAGTCAGTTTTTCAGATGTGAAGCATGTCAATGCATGCAGGTCAGTGGGGAGGGCATAGAGAGGGTGGTTTCGCCCATGCTCAAGTGCAAGCTGTGAATGCGTACAGGCTCACTCCCAGTCCCCTGGCTTATCCACTGTCTGGTCTTGGAAATGTCCCTTGACCACTCTGAGCTCCATTCCCTCTGATGTGATCTCAGGCCACGGTGACTCCGTACACCCAGCGGTGAGCCCCAGGCTCTGCTGGAGCTGGTGTCACAAAGCCGGCCAACTCTGGCCATCCAAAAGCTCCAGGTGTGGGGGGGTGGGGGGGGGCTCTTCCTCCCTCTGAGTTCTTGCCCTCAACCCCCAGAGAGGATGCCAAGGGGAGGAGCCAGACCACAGGCGAGCAAGCAGAGCCGAGCCAGATCTGCAAGACCACGTCCCAAGAGTGATGGCAATGGGGAGCTTCTGTAGGAAAGAGGACAATCAGCCTTGCTGAACACAGACCTCACTGAACACAGACCTGGAGGAAGAGAGGGGGACTCTACAGGCACAGAAGTGAGAGACCAGCATGCCTGGCAGAGAGACAGCAGGTGATGGGGCCCCAGCAGGCAGGGTGGGCTGAGGACCAGCGCAGGGGGGACCCCTGGGGACAGAGTGAGGAGGGAGAGGAGGAGTCCAGGCAGGCTTCAGGGAATGCTGAGATCCTCAGGCCTGGGAGATAAGCTTGGCTTTTATCCTAAGGGCAGTGGGAATCCACTCAAGGGTTGCAGGATGGAGACAATGTGAATGAGTCAATGAATGAATATGAATGAATGAATGAAGCCCATGAAAGAACTTTCTATAAGCACTATACAAATATAAACACACACACAGAGGAGTGTGTGTTCACTCCCTTGCTTCCTTTGCAAGCCCGAACACAAGGTAAGGTTATGTCTGAAGCAGAGGCAGAGACTGAAATGACCTCGATCAAGGCTAGCTGGGGATGTTGAGAGAGGCCGCCTATGAAGGAGACAAAGAAATGCCCAGGGAGTTAGTCATCCTTGTATGGGTCAGAGGTGCTCACAGCCCTGAGTGCTGCATGTCATTCTAAAGAAGCCCGTTTAAGACCACATCAAGAGCCACCCAGATGACAGATGTATACTTCCAGGATCCTTTGTGTAAACTGTCATAATGTTACATGAATGAACCCTGTGGCTTGGAATACAACTTTCAGAGAAACACGGGTCTCAAGGGTGCTGTGTCTCAAACAACTGAGATGATCATGCCTGCTGATGTCAATGGAACATATGTAACAAGCAATTATCACATGCCAATAGTACACAAACTTCCATGAAATGCAAAACAGCAAAAGGACATTCTTTAAAATCGTCATTTTATACTGTGTGTGATCTTAAGCATAGGTTTGTTTTTGTTTAGATGCTAAGTCGTATTTTACTTTTTTGCGACCCCATGGACTGTAGCCCGCTAGGCTCCTCTGTCCATAGGATTCTCCAGGCAAGAGTACTGGAGTGGGTTGCCATTTCCTTCTCCAGGGGATCTTCCCAACCCAAGAATCTAACCTGCGTCTACGGCATTGGAAGGCAGATTCCTTACCACTGAGTCGCCAGGGAAGCCCCAAAAGGCTAGTAGATGAATAAATTGCTTATCCCAAGTTGATTTTCCAAGAAGTCCAAACACTTCGGGGGGAATCTTTCCATGGAGAAAATAAGGAATGACCCTATACTGGGGTCATCTCCTCTTTAGCTTGTGCAGCTTCCAAAAAGCTCATCCATGGGGTCGTTTCTAAGCCAGCATGTGCTTGGTCGACTACTCTTCACATGAAAATGCTAGGAAAGATGGGCAGGTGTCTGAACCAGACCACATGTGCTGGACAGTCTCTTGATGTCCCTTCCTCTCACCCAGCCCACTCCTCTGCCCTGCCCCCTTCTCTGCCCCTTCCCCCAAGACAGGGGCTAGAAGCCCAGAAACTGCCTTTCTCAGCCACAGGATGCCTGGTGGTTTCCTGAGATGAGAGGCACTTGGGGGTGGAGACCTGGAAAGTGGGAGATCAGCAGGCATCTCCACTGCCCCTGCAGGAACATCAGGCGCCCCAGCTTCTGTAGGCAGTTGGCACGAGGTCTCACCACTGCCCAGCCTTTGGGCAGCCCCTAATTTCAGCTCAGCCTCCAGTCAGCCATGTCTGTCCTCTTTGCGGCTCTGAGCTCTTAAGCTCCAGCAGCAGCTTCCCTGATCTTTGCAAGGCCAGCTCTTGCAAACATCCCAAAACTTCTAATGCCTTGTGGTACCCAGACATTAGAATACCCAGGGTATTCTATATCTCCCTGAGATACCCAGGGTCACTTGGGTCTGTCTGATCCCAGGCTCACTGATCCAAGATACTGTCTCTTATCCTGCCCTGAGCTCATCTTGATCTTGGTTCTTAGCCTCTGAGGTCTCCCAGCACCGACTTGCTCCCCTTTGTTGAAACCTTAGAGATGGCAGAAACAGATCTGGGAGTGGAAATCGAGTTCCCTGCCACTGGTGGTGTGCAAGCCAATGCCAGATCATCAGTCACCAGGTATGTCATATAAGGGACCCCCAGGAAGGGGGCCCTGCAGATCCATGAGTTAGAGAGTTTAGCCCACGCTGGAGCCAGAAGCTGGGCCCCGACTTTGGACCCCTTCCAACTCTATCCCCTGGATGTACAGTGTACTCTAGTCCTGGAAATTAACCTGTGCCTGCCAGCCCGAGGCAAGTCCAATTTCAGTGCCAAGTCACTCCTGTCTGTAGGCCTAAGGAAAACGGGCCTGAAGACAAAGCAAAAGGTACAAGAAAGAGAGAGCAACTTCCCAGGCAGAACAGCTTAGTGGAGAGTCAGCACCCCTGCCCCTTCCATCCCTGTCTGGCTGGCTAATGCTTTGATGAAATATCCACCCCTGGGAAGCACTTCTCCAAGTCCCAGGCAAGCCAGGCTGGCTCTCTGTAACTCAGCTGCATCTCTAATATAAACATCTCTCTGGGGCTTCTTTGGTGGCTCAGTGGTTAAAAAAAAAAAAAAAAAAAATCCACCCACCAATGCACGAGACATGGGTTTGATCCCTTGTCCAGGAAGATTCCCTATGTTGTGGAGCAACTAAGCTCCTGTGCCATAGCTCCTGAGCCCACGTGCTGGAACTGCTGAACCCCACCTGCCCAGAGCCCATGCTCTGCAACAAGAGAAGCCACTGCATTGAGAAACCCAAGTACCTCAACTAGAGAGTAGCCCCTGCTCACTGCCACTAGAGAAAAAGTCCTCGGAGCAATGAAGACCCAGCACAGTCAAAAATAAGTAATTTTTTAAAAAGAATACATTCTCATAAAATAAATTAATCATCTCTCTGTGTTAGTAAAAGTAAGTGGAAGATCAGTACCAGGACATACAGTCCCCCAGGTATTACTTTGAATAAGGGAGAAATTTCCATCTAACTCACACGCCCATCCAGAGCAGTGAAAGGTTGCTCTGGATCTTCCCACAGGGAGCCAGAGCACATAGGTGTCTCCACCACCCTCAACATGCAGCTTCCATCTCTGGGTCTGGGTTGGGTGCCCCAAATGCCTTCAGTCTTGGATCTTGGAGGGTGGGTGAAAGATGAAAAGCATGCAGCTTCTTCTTAAGTTCAAGAAACAGAAGTTGCCCATGCTTATCCTTACAGCCAGTTATCCACAGGCAAAGGGCAGCATAATGGCCCCCATCAATGTCCATGTCTTCATCTCTGAAATCTGTGAACATGCTGCCTTCTATGGCAAGAAGAATGTTAGGATGTGATTCAGGTTAAGCAATATCCTGGATTATCCAGGATGGCTGGAAGTAACTGTGTGAACTCTTAAGAGCAGAGGAGCCTTCTTGTCTTTAGCCACTCAGAAAACTCTCACAACAGAGAAAGGGTGAGAAAGATGATGGCTTTGAAGATGGAAGAGGGAAGCCATGAGCCCGGGAATGCAAGCCCCCTCTGGATACTGCAAGGGATGAGAAAATGGATTGTCCCCTGAAGCCTCCACAAGGAACATAACCCTGCTGACACCTTGAAGTTAACCCAGTGAAATCCATGTCACACTTCTGACCTCCAGAACTGTAAGAGAATACCGTAATTGCTTTAAGCCACGAAGTCTGGAGTAGTTTGTTTAGCAGCAGTAGAAAGCTGAGTCATGTGACCTGACCTAGCTGCAAGGGAAGCTGGGAAATGTAGTCTCTGGCATCTAGGTGTCCTTCTCCCTCCCTTGAGTAAGAGAGTCTCCCCCTTGCACCTGTCTGGGTCCCCAAGAACCCAGAGCATGGGCTCTCTGTAGGCACCTGGCCCAAAAAGGCAAACACAACACTATCCAGAAAAGAAGTCTGCAGAGCTGAAGAGGCACAGGATCAAACTCCACCATGGGGCTGTGAGCAGAAAGCTGGGCAGGGGCCACCTCCCAGGATGCCCGCTGGACATCAGGCATCAGAATCCTCTCTCCTCAGTTCTTCAGGTTAGTCAAGGCTCCACCAGTCCCCACCCACCCCAGCTGTGGCCCGAGGGAAAGAGCTGGTGTGGATTCCTTCTCCAACATGCATTCAACCGCCCGCTTAGCGCATCTTCATCTGGTCTGTGACTGCATCTTCTCCCGGGTCTCCTGCAGGACAGACATGGTGCTGCCTCACTGCTTCTGTCTGACCCTCCATGGCTGCCACAAGCACCCACTGCAAAGACAAGGATGCCAGCCCATTTGCAAGGAGAGGAAACAGGTTTGGCAGGTCATATGACTGGCAGATGTAATCGGTCAGTGGCTGCATACCCCTTGGCCCTTGTAGTTCAGGATGAGACTCCGGGCAGACTTACAACAGCCAGGGTCCTGGCTCTCAGCTGACGGTGCTGCCACCACAGCCCAGATAGCTGAGCATCAAGAACTACTGGCTGGAGTTAGCGCTCTCTCCCACCCCACTAGGCTTCCCAGGTGGCGCTAGTGGTAGAGAACCCGCCTGCCAATGCAGGAGATATAAGAGGCTCGGGTTTGACCCCTGGGGTGGCACTATCTCCTGGAAAAGGAAATGGCAACCATTCCAGTATTCTTGCCTGAGAAATCCCATGGACAGAGAAGCCTGGCGGGCTATAGTCCATGGGGTTGCAAAAGAGTTGGACACGACTGAAGCGACTTACATGCATGAACCTCCCCACTGACTCCCTCTCCCACAGGGGATCCATCAATGCATGTGAGTATCTCATACTCCTGACCCATGGGATAACTGTGATGCCTTACATCTCCCCTTTCCTGTGTCCCCTCTTCACCACTCTGCATGTGTTCCTGGACTTCCCAGGGTTCTATCTCTAGGGAAACCCAAGCCCAGATGCATGACTTGACAAAAAGAAGGGGCTAGTAAGTGGCATGGTCAGAACTCAGCATGGGGAGTGGTCTATGGGAATACACCCAATCGCCCTGACAAACCAGCATTGCCCAACGAGGGAGACTCCAGGGTCTGTGCCTTCCAGTGACTTCTCCTCTACTGTGGGAAGACCACATGTCTCTGCTCCCCTTGGCCAAGCAGATTATCCTCTCAGGTTCTCCCCTGAGAACCAGCGCCCACATTCAGCATCTAATTCAGCCAGGGGCCATCCCCGCAGAGCACTGGCCATGGATCAGCCCCAAAGGCTACCAATGAGGAGAAGAGTTGACCCTGGAGCTGTTCCCACCTGGGCAGGAGCAGCAGACAAGGAAACAGGGAAAATAATAACCACAACCATCTTTCCTGGTGCCTGGTAGCAACAGAGCAAAGGGAGCAATAGCCCAAGCCTCTGAGGGAGGTTTTGAGAGTTAAGTGATAAAAATGGGAATTTTCACAGTTCCTGGCTTAGTGTAAACAGCCAATCAGCTTCAGCTTTCACCATTATTGTTTACATGCTCATTCACCCACATGCAACAATAATAGATCACAGCAAACCTACAAATCTGTTATATTGTTCCCATTTTACAGGTGAGAAAACTGAGGCCCAGATAATTCAAGAATGTGCCTGAGGTCAGATAGTACTGCCCTATTGGGCTTTGAAGCCAAGTCCTGGGCTGACATTTACTCATTAGTCACTCCTAACATCACTAAAGTACTCCCTGAACATTACCTGGGATAATGTTCATAGTGCAGCCTCTGTTTTTACACTTCTGTAAATTTTTTGCAATTCATGGGGTCGCAAAGAGTCAGACACGATTGAGCGACTGAACTGAACTGAACTGAACTGGAATTTTTCCCACAGCAGGCTCCTAGCTGAGCTCATGAGAGTGAACTTCTTAGGAAGGCAGGAGAGAGAAATGAGGTCCAGGTCACCACCTGTCTTAGCTCTGGATGCACAGCCATTTGTTTCCAGGCTTGGGTGTTTCCCTGACTCCATGTAATTGTTTCATGGGCAAAGCCTTCATATAGCTCCAACTAGCTCAGTGTCTCCCTCTCCTGGGAAGTCCTGGAGTTTTAGAGTCAAATTCCCTGGTGACTCAAATGGTAAAGAAGATGCCTGCAAAGCAGGAGACCTGGGTTCAATCCCTGGGTTGGGAAGATTTCCCTGGAGAAGGGAATGGCTACCCACTCCAGTATTCTTGTCTGGAGAATTCCATGGACAGAGGAGCCTGGTCGGCTACAGTCCGTGAGGTTGCAAAGAGGTCAGACACAACTGAGCAACTAACACTTTCACCTCTACCTGGGCATATTCATCAAAGGTGAGAGGTTAATGGGGATGCCCACCAAGCCACAAGGAAATGAGACACCTCCCAAGTGGAGAGGGTGCAAGACTTTGCCATCACCCTCTGCATCCACTGAGATGAGAAAAATCAAGGACATATGGATGCTAAATGCTCCTGATCCCCTGAGGTGACATCACCCAAGCTACCAGACAACATTCCTGCTTGAGGCCCTTTGCTTCTCCCCATATATCACCTCCTCTGGGAAGCCCTCCTTGTCCCTTCCAGCCCAGCACAGTTCTCTTTCAGCCCAGGCTGTTTCTCAGTGCCTCTTGGTGACATCATCTGGTGCAAGCACTTCTTTATCCAGTGGCTTATGTCTTCCCTTAGAAAGGTCCCTGAGGACAGCAAATAGCAGGAATACCTGAAATTACTTGTTGATTGAGTGGAGAACTCCTATGCATCCTTCAACACTTAGAAGTCCTGTACTTTAGGAAGACTTGAAAGGAAGGACAAGGACGGACTAATTTCTGGCTCCCAGCTTCCAACATGGAGTAGATTATGGTGTCAAATGTGCATGGGTTTTACTCTCAAGCCTTTGGCTTACCCCTTCCTCTGAGGTATGGGGTGGACACAGGGTAGTAAGTCCTCTGCAGCAAGGGACTGTGTGTCTCTCCCTGCATCTCTGTTCCCTAGCACATAACAGGGGCTCAGTAAACCTCCCCTTATAAAATGACTCAATGAAAGCATGAGTCCCCTCTTTCTCCTTCTCAGCCCCTGTTTACTTATTCAAACAAATCCCAGGGGTTCCTGACACGTCCCAGTACTGTACTGGCTGCAGGGACAGAGGAAGTTACACGAACAGTCTCTGCCCTCAAGGAGGGAGAAGGAAAAAAACTAATGGATGGCGAGCCTGGATTTTTTCTTTTGATCCACACAAGTAAGTGTTTCATATGTTGGATAATCTCATTCCATTTTGCCATTGAGAAAAAAGGATTAGCCCAGCACAGTCAGTTGTCCAAGGTCACAGACTAATAAGTGATGGGGGCTCTGTTTGATCAAGGACCATCTGACTCCAAAACCCATTTCACTGGGCATTCTGACTAGAGGAAGAGTTAAAGCGATTTTTAAAAGAAAGCAAATAATAGTAAGTAGATGAGTGCGAAGGCATGAGACAAAAACAAATTGTCACAATTAATCAGGAAGAGGATAGGTTACCACTGGCAGGGCCAGGGAATAGATGACCAAGGCGGGAAGAGACACAGAGATGGGGAGGGCAGAAGCAGACCGGTCTTGGAGGGTAGGGACCAGCCCTCCCGGGTCATCACTAAGAATTGTTCAAGGGTGTGCACAGCACAAGGGAGCCACGGCTGAGCGGGCACTGTTCTCACTCCAGATAATGACAATACCCTCTACAAAAATCTTCTGAAAAATGAAAGTCAAGGGCTTTGGGGGAAGAGGCATCTCACCTTTTCCTAATTCACACAATGGGGCTGACTGGGCTAGAGGCAGCCCTGGTCCCAACTCAGATTTCAGTTCCAACGTGATGATGGATCGGAGAAAAGTTCTGCCAAAGGAGCCAAGAGGGAAGCTCAGTTCTAGGATTAAACACAGATGGGGCTGGGATGTGGCAGGAACAGGGCACCTTTGTTTACCGTTATCCACATCGGTGATCCCAGATAACCACCTAAATGTCCAAATACGAGGGAAATGGAGTTCAACGAACCACCTACCCCGACCATCACCAACACCTCTACTGCCATTTAAAAGAAATCACTCTCAAAGACATCTTAAGAGCTTCAGAAAAGAGCTTTATGTTCATGCCATAAAACTGAAAAAATCAAGATGAAAACCCTTTATACAAACCTTCTTATGTGTGTGTGCATTACAGATATACACATAAGAAAATAAATCATCTCAAAGTTTTCTCTAATGAACATGTATGAATGGTATAATTAAAAATTTTTAAAAAATAAATGTATTGGTTTCAAAGGACCTAGAACTCTTTGTTTCTGACTTGCCCTTTGGGTCTGGCAGTTCCGTTCTGGACCAAGGCCAGGACTCAGGTCCCTTGAAAGCATCTTGTGTCCTGGCTAAAGGCTCATGGCACACACTCTGAGGTGACAGTGTAAGTTTTATGAGTCCATAGTGCCCTGAATGTCCCTTACTCTGGCGTGACATCTATTATCAGCTTTGAGAAAAAGGCACCCAGTCACCACACACCAAAAATCCCCACTATATGGCCAATGCGCACTTCCCCTCCTAACAACACAACTGGAATCCAGGCACTGTGATATCAGAAAGCAATGATGGCGTGGGGGGAGGGGTGATTAATTAGAATGGACTGTAAAGTCACCAAAGACAGCAAGGAGAAAAAAAGTCTCTCTTACGTGCCTTTCTGGGGCTGAGCTACAGATGCTGGGGGCATCCTGAAGGGTGGCTAGCTGGCAGAAAAAAGGAGGAAAACCCAGCAGAAAGAGATGCAGGAATCTCAGAGCTGGAAGGGGCAAGAGATGGACAGGCAGGCAACTTCAGCCTGGCACAAAGCAGAGTCACCCTGGGAAGGAGATGAGGAAAACGCCCAGGATCTTCAGGTCCCCATCAAACCTGACTGTCAAGACAGGACTTTCTGGATTCTCTCTAGCCCACGACTTTTTCTTGGGAAACATCATTTTTTCCTATTGACATTTCTAGTGGTAATCTTTTTCTGTTAAAAATTCTTCTTCAAAACAATATTAAAAAATTAGAAATTCAGTTTCACCACTCATCACAAGAGCCATCTTCATGCTCTCCTGTTCCCTTTTAGCTTTTCCACATTCCAGTCCCTTCACCTGGGCATTGCCGTTTCTTCCCTTTCACTTGATGAAAGCCTGCTCTGTCTTCAGCCTGCCCTTTGGGCGTCTCCCCAGCCCTCCCCGCCCATTCCGGGACTCCGCGGTTCCCAGCACACAGCGCTGCTATACCTGCCCTCTTTCCGTGAGCTGCTATGCATTCACACTGCAGCCCCTCCGCTAAGCCCAGGTGCAAGCACACTCTGTTGCTGAAAAAGAGAAGCATTTAAACTCCCTTGAATCATGCACAAAACATATTTAGGGGGTCAACTTTCCCTCAATATTCCATCCATCAGTGTCCATTTTTCAACAAAGCAAATCCTATTTAACATTTTTTAAAATTTTTATCGGATTATAGTTGATTGACAATGTTGTGTTAGTTTCACATATACAGCAAAGTGATTCAATTTTATATATTTATATACTAATCCTACTTAACATTTTCAATGATTGTACTCACCAGAATGACTCATGCTAAAGCTGAAGCTCCAATACTTTGGCCACCTGATGGGAAGAGCTGACTCATTGGAAAAGATCCTGATGCTGGGAAAGATTGAAGGCAAAAGGAGAAGGGGGCAGCAGAGGATGAGATGGTTAGATAGCATCACTGACTCAATGGACATGAATTTGAGCAAACTCCTGAAGACAGTGGAGGACAGAGGAGCCTGGCACGCTGCAGTCCATGGGACTGCAGAGTCGCACATGACTCAGTAACTGAATAACAACCATAACACTCAGTCCAGTCCCCACTCCACACACATTTATGAAGTGTCTGCTGTATGCAAGCACCGTGCAAATCAGGAGCAATCCAGAGGAGTGCTGTTTGCACTCTGCACTCTGGCAATGAGAGCCACATACCAGCATTAACCATTTCAGAGGATGGAGAAGTATAAGTGGACACATACACTAACCCACCCTCTTGACAGGTGGGAAAACAGAGGCACGGAGTCAAATCACCACCAGAACCCTGCCCAGTACCTGGAATTCAGACC
Source organism: Bos indicus (assembly GCF_029378745.1). Classification (NCBI taxonomy): domain Eukaryota; kingdom Metazoa; phylum Chordata; class Mammalia; order Artiodactyla; family Bovidae; genus Bos; species Bos indicus. The sequence continues at coordinate 62,010,804 of NC_091780.1, read as the reverse complement.
CACAGCCCAGGCCTCTCCCGAGCACACTCCTCAATCTACACGACAACAAAGGAATGTACTTCTTTATTAGTTAAAGTTCTGCAGAGTTGTAAATCAAACCAAAGCATTCAAAATTTTAAAGTTTGATCAGCTGAGAAATAAGGATATTAAAAATGATTAAATATGATTGCATTTGAGGGTACAGACTGTTCTTCCATTACCTGCTTTGATTAAAAAAAGCTATCTGGGCTGTGAGGTAGAAAAGTTAAATGCGACAAGACAAAAAAAAGCCTCAGAGTTTGCCATCGTTCCCACTTTCTGTAAGAAAATAGCATTGTTTAAGATGTGATCGAGAACACATGAGTTAGCATCCGCAGTTAGTATTCTTCCCATCCTCCTTAATTGCGAAAAATAAGAGCGATTAGGAAGAATAAAAAGTTAGTCGTATGATTCTTCAGGGAACAGAAACAGGCTACATTTTTTAATGGAATGCAGACCAGAAGCTCGGATTCCTAAGCTGAAATTTAATTGGTGCAATATTGAAGTTTAAAGAGTCATAAAGTTTTTGGTCTTTAGGTTATGAAGGGAAAATTACCCACAGCATTGTTTGGATTATAATGTTTTAGCTGCTACCTCTATTTCTTTTTCCTGAGATGATGATGATGCTTACTGTTCTGCTTGTTTATGACATTCAGTCCTTCCCCTCTGAGTTTTGCGAATGGTAGTGAACTTAGGGGAACTTTTCGGAATGGCTTAGACATCATGCCGATTGAAATGGATGTAGAGAAAGGAACACCGTGGCGAAACACAAGGAGGAGGTTTGCAGCAATGCCTAGTGGCATATTCTTGAGAGATGAGATAAATGACCGAAAGAGAGAGAGAGCATAAGAGAGAGCACGCCTGGGTAACAGCTCACTTACCTCCACCTTCTAATTGAAGAGTTGGCTGGGACTCAAAACGTGGTACTGACCCACTTCAGCCCTCTAGCTGCTATGTCACCTCCAGAGGGGGAAATGATCAATCACGAATTAGCCTTCCATGAGTGAAGCTTGAAACTGTCATGAAAGGATCGGGGTGGGGGGTGGGAGTAGAAGCTATAAAAATTGTTTCTGTCCAAATCACTCAAAGACCTACAGATAGGATTTCCCTGGCGGTGCAGTGGTTAAGACGCCACACTTCCACTGCAGGGGGTGCAGGTTCGATCCCTGGTTCTGGAAGATCCTGTATGTCTCTCAGCATGGCCAAAAATAAAACGCTTAAGGCATCTTTTGGGAAATAAAGGTAGAGATATTTAGAACAAACACAAAGACCTTCAGATCACAGAAATCTAGTGGCAACTATCAACTTGTACATTATTTCAGTTCAGTTTAGTCACGTCACTCAGTCATGTCCGACTCTTTGCGACTCCATGAACCACAGCACACCAGGCCTCCCTGTCCATCACCAACTCCCAGAGTCTACCCAAACTCATGTCCATTGAGCCGGTGATGCCATCCAACCATCTCATTCGCTGTCACTCCCTTCTCCTGCCTTCAGTCCTTCCCAGCATCAGGGTTTTTTTAAATGAGTCAGCTCTTTGCATCAGGTGGCCAAAGCATTAGAGTTTCAGCTTCAACATCAGTCCTTCCAATGAACACTCAGGACTGATCTTTAGGATGGACTGGTTGGATCTCCTTGCAGTCCAAGGGACTTTCAAGAGTCTTCTCCAACACCACAGTTTAAAAGCATCAGTTCTTCAGCACTCAGCTTTCTTCACAGTCCAACTCTCAAATCCATACATGACTACTGGAAAAACCATAGCCTTGACTAGACAGACCTTTGTTGACAAAGTAATGTCTCTGCTTTTTAATATGCTGCCCAGGTTGGTCATAACTTTCCTTCCAAGGAGTAAGCGTCTTTTAATTTCATGGCTTCAATCACCATCCACAGTGATTTTGGAGCCATTACTACCACTGTTTGAAACCAGATATTTTAAAAACATGAAAACTGTTCTCAGCCCCCAAGTGAACCTGGCCTTGGCTAATTCTTTTGCAGCAAAAGTCTGGCATGACTTTGTCTCTCCAGGGCTGTGACTGTATGGACTTAAATCTGGAGGGCTCACTTCACCCAGAGAATGGTCAGGATATAGGGCTGCCAGATTCAGCGAGTAAAAAATACAAGATGCCTGGTGAAGTTGGAATTTCTTTTCAGCTGAGTATGTCCCCTGCAATATTTGGGACATGGTTATACTGAAATATTATGTACTGTTTATCTAAAAGGCAAATTTTACTAGGTGTCCTGTATTTTACTTGGCTGCCTTAGGCAGGAGGCAAGCTGCATGCCAGCCCTTACCTTGCCTTCCCTGCATTTGTTCCTAAGGTCTCCATAGCTGGACCCCAGAAAATTCACTGAAGACTTAGGGTGACCGGGCTCTCACAGAGGAGGGGGTATTAATATGAGCAGAGGAGACGGGGACAGGACCTATTTTCGAGAGCACAGTCTGCAGTCCGAAAACAAGCCCTCCGGGAAGCCTCCCAATGTACTGATGCAGAAGAGGAGCAGAGGGTCCTTGGGGTGCCCTGTTTGGAATCACAAGATGGGTGCTGTGAGCTAGGTCCAGGGTTTTGAGGCTGAGCCTCTATATTCCTCCTTCATTTAGGTATCAGTCATCAGGTGACTAACAATACTGGCAAACGGTCCAGGTAAGAGATCGTCAAACTTATATGTGTATAAACATCTCCAGGGAGACAGGTTAACAATCCAGAGACCTGGACCCCATCCCTCAGATCCTCTGATTCCAGTAGTCTCCAGTGAACCTATAGTCCGTATTTTAAAAAAGTGTCCCCCCAACATACACACACACACACACACACACACACACACACAGACCAAGGAATCCAGATATAGGTAGATTCTCTGAAAAACACTGACCTAGGTTTTCAGTTCAGTTCAGTTCAGTCACTCAGTTGTGTCCGACTCTTTGTGACCCCATGAATCGCAGCACACCAGGCCTCCCTGTCCATCACCAACTCCCAGAGTTCACTCAGACTCATGTCCATCGAGTCAGTGATGCCATCCAGCTATCTCATCCTCTGTCGTCCCCTTCTCCTCCTGCTCCCAATCCCTCCCAGCATCAGAGTCTTTTCCAGTGAGTCAACTCTTCGCATGAGGTGGCCAAAGTACTGGAGTTTCAGCTTTAGCATCATTCCTTCCAAAGAAATCCCAGGGCTGATCTCCTTCAGAATGGACTGGTTGGATCTCCTTGCAGTCCAAGGGACTCTCAAGAGTCTTCTCCAACACCACAGTTCAAAAGCATCAATTCTTCGGCTCTCAGCTTTCTTCACAGTCCAACTCTCACATCCATACATGACCACAGGAAAAACCATAGCCTTGACTAGACGGACCTTTGTTGGCAAAGTAATGTCTCTGCTTTTGAATATGCTATCTAGGTTGGTCATAACTTTCCTTCCAAGGAGTAAGCATCTTTTAATTTCATGGCTGCAATCACCATCTGCAGTGATTTTGGACCTAGGTTTTAGGCTCTCCCTAAACATAGACCGAAAAAGACGTTTTTAAAAAAAAAAAAAAAAAAATTGTATTAAAAGCATTTTCTCCAAAGATCATGTCACTCATTCATTTGGCATTTCACAATATGATTACAGCTAGTTTCTCTTTTAACAACATGATGCAAAAATCAGAGTGAAATGTAATATTTCTACAAATGACTCCTTCTTCAAGAAATCTCTGTCTGTATTTTTGTTTCTTAAACCTAATATAATTGTCCCCATGATGAGGACCAAGTAGAACTGTTTATACTATTTATATTAGCTTAATTATAGGAGTATACATTACTTCTGTGCTTGGAAGATGAATATAATTATAGAATTTTAGGATTATAATGGGAAATTGTAAGATAAAAATAACTGCAGAATTTTAGAATGGAAAAAGAAACTAGTGACTTACAAAAATGTAAGTTTCACTTGAAAGGGCAATTTCCTATATTTTCTATGTATAGTATCTTATACATAATAATATATGTTCAATATTCTTAGACATACTACTATTGATTGCTGAAAAAAACAAGATATTCTCATCAATGAATCTATGTCAAAATACAAGAAGGATTTTTGCCTTTACTATTTGGAGAGTTTCATATGACCTATGCTGTGGTGTCAAAAAAAAAAAAAACCCTGCAATATTTTCCCACAAAATTTTTAAATAGCATACCTAGGAAAATATTCTTGTTTTAAAGGTATATAAAAATAATTTAAAGGTATGCATGAAGTTCTTTGACTATTTTAAATATGGCACATAGATATTATAAAACTTCTTCTAAAGAAAATAAATAGAAAATTGTAACGGGTGATGATATGGGTCAAATTATGTCCTCCAAAAATGTGTATTGAAGTCTTTACCCCTCGTACTTGTGAATATGGCCTTATTGGAAATAGTGTTTTCAGGTGGAATCAAGACGGGGTGAGGTCATTAGTGTGGACGCCACTCCAATGGGACTGGTGTTTTTCTAAACAGGATAATTTGGACACAGACACTCACGGAGAGGAGAAGGTCATGTGACGACACAGTGGGAAGATGGCCGTTGAAGATGGAGGCAGAGATTTGAGGGAGGCTGTCTGGAGCATCAGGAAGCCGGAAGAGGCCAGGGAGGACTCTCTCCTAGAACCTTTAGAGGGAGCTCGGCCCCGCTGACAACTTGATTTCGGACTTTAAGCTTCCGGAGCTTCAGAAGAATAATTTCCGTTTTTCTCCGCCATGCCAGTTTGTGGTACGCTGTTAGGACAGCCACAGGAAACTAATACGTGTGGATTTTGCTCCAAATACGCCAAAAAGAAGTTTCGTTTTCTTTGTGCAGTGTTAAAATGTTAAATAGAGTGAAGACTCCTTGTAAAACTGTTGGTGTCACGGGGTCAAGTAGGCTCGGTAAATAATAGCTGAGTGACCGGCTGACCGATCAAGCCCAGCTTCAGGCTCTACCGTTACGCTCTTTCCGCCTCACCAGAGGGCATCTCATGCAGCTCAATAGCAGAATAACAAACAACCCAATCAAAAAATGGGCGGAAGGGCTAAAGAGACATTTCTCTGCAGAAGACATACAGATGGCCAACAAACATATGAAAGCATGCTCAAGTAGAGGAGAAGCCAAAGGCTCACCAGCCAACACTCAGACTGTGTAGGGATGCTCCATGGAGGTGTTTGGGTTCATTTGAAAGCAGACTTTCCAGGAGCGAGAGCTTGCATTTCTTGGTGTTGAGTTGGGTATGGAAAAATTAAATTAAAAAAAAAAGAAATAGTACTCCCCATTGGGTAAAACAGCTACATGGGAAGAAGCTGTGAAAGTCCACTGTAAGGAATCTTCTGGGACTCCAAGACCTTGGGAGATGTGGGAAGCCAGAGATCTGAAAGGAAACTTCAAAGCTCACTCTGCTTCCCAGCCTGGTGCTGTCACCCATCACGGGAGCTGCTCAGACAGCTGCAGCGGAAGGACCAGGTGGGGCTCCAGTATTAGCCAAGATCCAGCAAGCCCACCTCGGAGGACCTGTCCAACTCAGGCTTGTGATCTAGACCATGCTGCATGCTGAGTCGCTTCAGTCGTGTCCGACTGTGTTGCCCCATGGCCGGTAGCCCGCCAGGCTCCTCTGTCCATGGGATTCTCCAGGCAAGAATACCGAGTGGGTTGTCACACCCTCCTCCAGGAGATCTTCCCGACCCAGAGACTGAACCCCCGTCCCCTGTGGCTCCTGCATTGGCAGGTGGGTTCTTTACCACCAGCACTACCTGGGGATCCACAGACTTTCTCTGTACTGGGCCAAGGAGTAAATGGCTTGTGCTTTCAGGGTCCACCACCATTGTGGTACCTCCTCAGCGCTGCCGTTGTGCTGTGAGAGCCGCGTGACCAGATGTAAGCCCAGGGGCACAGTTGCATTCCAGTGGAAAATCAATTGCGAAAGAAGATGGACAGCCCACAGGCCCTAGTTTGAGGACCCCTGACCTAAAGTGAAACTGGCAGAAAACTAAAGAATAGACTGTCCACTTTGGGTCCTAAATGGCCCAGGACAGACATGGGGGTTCCCTTTCCACGGAAATTTGCCTCATCTCCGGCAAATCTTCATCTGGGCTCCCATTCAGCCTCCTGGGAACTTTTCCAGGAAATAGAACTAGCTGATGAGAAAGGAAGTATTTGAACCAAAAAGGACAACCTGAATACGCCCCCTTCTCTTAGTTCAGGATGATGAGAGGTCTGTGTCATGAATACGCCGCCTTCTCTTAGTTCAGGATGATGAGAGGTCTGTGTCCTGAATACGCCCCCTTCTCTTAGTTCAGGATGATGAGAGGTCTGTGTCATGAATACACCCCCTTCTCTTAGTTCAGGATGATGAGAGGTCTGTGTCACCAGTTCCCTCCAGCGCAGTCCATTGCTGCCATTGGTTGGGGATCATGCACCCCCAGACACAAGTCACACAGTTACACACATTACAGATCCACACATCACACCCAAACACACTCAAATGAAAGAGAAAAAGAGAAAGAGAGAACTGGACTTGGTGCCTGGCTAGTCCATATTTTTAAATGTTACAATTAGTATTTCCCTCCCGTTAAAGAAGCTCCTCCATAAATGTACAAATGGCATTTGGACAATAAAACTGATGGGATTATAGAGTTAAGTCATCACCCTGTCCAGGCTCCCATTAAGAAGCTCTATTACTTTGATGCAGAGCGATGGCCTCCTGTCTCTATTATATTACCCTCCCTCTTGCCCATATCCATAATCATGCTTTGTATCCACATTATAACACTGAAAAGGCTTGGCTCATCGGCATCCTGGATGATGAGAACATTCATTTTATTTATTTAAAGCAAGGCTTGCCTGGATGGTCTCCAGAGATAAAGCATCTTATATTCATGGGGGTCCAAATACCATTGGAAGTGCATTCATTCCAATATCACTGCCATTGAGTCAAAGCTAAAAGCACTTTCTCAGACATAAGAAATCAGAAGGACTACAACGGGAGCATAATGTTAATATCTCTGTTAAAATAATATCCAATGGCTCTTTCAAACGAGTGTATCAAATTGATGCTTCTCAAGCCATGAATCAACTCGCCTCATTCGTCAGTGGTGGAGCAGAGGTGCGCAGCAAGGGAGGGCTGAGTTTTCTATCTTTCTTTGAAGCACTTTTTGTGGTGATGAGGCTGGACCAAACCAGGCATCCCTCTCTTCTCTAAGGTTCTGTTGCTTAAATAATTCATATGGTCATGCAAAAAAACCTCAAAATGTAAAAAGAAGACTAATGTACTTTGGGTAATTTGGTCTCTAAGTCCCTTCAGCAAATAACTACTCATTGCATGTGAATTAAGTGCCAGGAAATGTCTAGGCTGCAGAGGTAGAGAAAGACCCAAGATAAAGCTTCTGTCCACCACTCTTTCTGGTGAAACAGGGAAATAAAAAAGTAACTCTCATATGTGTGTGCCCATTCAGTCATCTCCGACTTTTTACACCGACCTCATGGACTGTAGCCCTCCAGGCTCCTCTGTCCATGGAATTCTTCATGCAAGAATACTGAAGCAGGTTGCAATTTCTTTCTCCAGGGGGTCTTCCTGATCCAGAGATGGAACCCACGTCTCCTGCGTCTCCTTTACTGGCAGGTGAATTTTTTATCATTGAGCCACCTGGGGAGCCCAAGTCTCATGTAGAAAGAGCTAAAAGAAAAATAGCAGAGGTGCATAAAAATGCTAACATGATGAAGAAGTTAAGGGAGTATAGAACTGATGGTTCGGTGTAAGCAATGCTTGAGTTGGTTTTTAAAGCTTAAATAAGAGTTTGCAAGACAAGGAAGGAGGAGAAGTAAGGACGAATTTCCATGGAAAGAAAAGAGTTGATCATGTACATTCTGAGCACGAATAATGGCCTGTAATGGGGAGGGATGAGCCAGAGAGGAATTTGGAAAGGTAGCCTGGAGGTGAGTTGTAAAGAGCTTCATTGGCTGGGGGGCTACGTGATTGTGACTTTCTCTTGTGAGCCAGGATTTATCAAGGTATGCTCCATGAAACAAGAGTTCCATAAGATGGTAATCAGTTCAGTTCAGTCACTCAGTCGTGTCCAACTCTTTGTGACCCCATGAATCGCAGCACGCCAGGCCTCCCTGTCCATCACCAACTCACGGAGTTCACTCAGACTCATGTCCATTGAGTCAGTGATGCCATCCAGCCATCTCATCCTCTGTCGTCCCCTTCTCCTCCTGCCCCCCAATCCCTCCCAGCATCAGAGTCTTTTCCATTGAGTCAACTCTTCACATGAGGTGGCCTAAGTACCAGAGTTTCAGCTTTAGCATCATTCCTTCCAAAGAAATCCCAGGGCTGATCTCCTTTAAAATGGACTGGTTGGATCTCCTTGCAGTCCAAGGGACTCTCAAGAGTCTTCTCCAACACCACAGTTCAAAAACATCAATTCTTTGGCGCTCAGCCTTCACAGTCCAACTCTCACATCCATACAGGACCACAGGAAAAACCATAGCCTTGACTAGACAGACCTTTGTTGGCAAAGTAATGTCTCTGCTTTTGAATATGCTGTCTAGGTTGGTCATAACTTTCTTTCCAAGGAGTAAGCGTCTTTCAATTTCATGGCTGCAGTCACCATCTGCAGTGATTTTGGAGCCCCCCAAAATAAAGTCTGACACTGTTTGCACTGTTTCTCCATCTATTTCCCATGAATTGATGGGACCGGATGCCATGATCTTTGTTTTCTGAATGTTGAGCTTTAAGCCAACTTTTTCACTGTCCACTTTCACTTTCATCAAGAGGCTTTTTAGTTCCTCTTCACTTTCTGCCATAAGCGTGGTGTCATCTGCATATCTGAGGTTATTGATAAGACAGTAATAGATATTACAAAAATAAGCTTGGAAAACACCATGGTAAATGCTGCTGGACTTCTCAGAGCCTTCAATACTTTCATACACCTTGGAACTTCCAAGAAATAGAAACTACGGACAGACCATTTACAAGTACTGAAATTGAATCCATGCTTAAAAAACTCCCAACAGACAGAAGTCCAGGACCAGAAGGCTTCACAAGGGAGATCTACCAAACATTTAGAGAACAAATAACACCTATCCTTCTGAAACAATTCTTAAAAATTGCAGAGGAAATAACACTTCCGAACTCATCCTGTAAGGCCACCATTACCCTAATACTACCCAAACCAGGCAAAGATAACACACACACACACACACAAATTTACACACACGTTGGAACTTCCAAGAGGGATGATGAAAGATACAATGTTTCTCAAATGTTTTCATTATAACATCATCTACTGTGATTCATGGGGTCGCAAAGAGTCGGACACGACTGAGCAACTGATCTGATTTGAAAAAAAATTTAGAGTATTATCTCATAGACTTGGTATTCCAAAGCACGTACACCGGGGAAATGCTGCTGAAACAGCACAGAGCTGTGGCGTGTTCATGTTTGTTTGTTTTTGTTTTTTATTGACGTATAATTGACATGTAACATTATATTAGTTTCAAGTATACAGCATAATGATTCCTGTGGAGGGTTTTTGACAAGAGCAATAACGTACGTAGATTTTTATCACAGAAGCCTAAGGCCGGCAGCAGGAAAATATTGAAAGCAGGGAGTGGGGACTGGATAGGACTTTGTGATCAATTTCAGGTAAGGAGTGAGGATCCAATGAGGGTGTGAAGTTCCAACTTTGTCACTAAGATGCTGCAGTAACCTGTGATAAGACGGGACCCAGGAGGAGGTACAGGTGAGACAGAACAGTTTTGGATGAGTTGATGTAACAGTGGCACATTCCAGAGTTACTCAGAAGACCAGCTACTGACTTCCTGCAGCATTATCTTAACCTCATTTTCTTTGGGAAAATCGAGAGGAGGGCTCAGTTTTTCATGGAATGCTATGAAATGCATATTAATTATTGCCAGGACTTGAGTCTTTTGGTGAAATACATATTTATAAACTTTTGAAGAGAATAGATCATTTACCTAATAGAGCAAGACTGCTCTAAAGCCTCCATCCTAATCTATCAGGTAAATATCCATTTATAATTGGTTATTTAATCCTTGCTCTTTCCCCAGTAGGTCGGACTGGCCCTGTAAAGCCGCTTCATTCCTCAGCGGGAGTCTGTTATCATCCATCATAATGTCAATAGAGATATATACATTAACGAAATTATGAGAGTCCTTGCCCAGGACTAGAGCTAACACTGCGATGGAGAGAAATCCAAAACATAATGAAACAGCTGCTGTGAGAAGAGAGAATTTTTCATTTTAATAATCAGTCATACTCCAATGAAGAAGGGCAAAATAGAAGGATGGCAGGGGTGAGCTGGGCTGTGTGTCTGACAGTTTCTGATCCTCCTGAAAGCTGGATAGAATTCCCTCCCCTAAAGAAGAAGAAGAAGGAAAAAAAAAAAGGATGATGCTTCCCAGGCAGCCCAGTGGTAAAGAATCCGCTTGCCAAGCAGGAGAAGTGGGTTCGATCCCTGGATCAGGAAGACACCCTGGAGTAGGAATTGGCAACCCACTTCAGTATTCCAGCCTAGGAAATCCTATGGACAGAGGAGCCTGGTGGGCTACAGTCCACAGGGTCGCAAAGAGTGGGCACGACTGAGGGACTGAGCTTGCAAGCAAGCAAAAAAAGAAAAAGAAAAAGGTAGATATTCTGCACACCTAGATCCTTCACTTGGTACCATCCCAACATACACACACACACACACACACATACACACACTTCACTTCATGCTATTCCATCTATCTTAGAAATCTCCGAAGTATTCACCTGGCTTTTATTGTGTGTGTGTGCATGCTCTTTGTGACTCCATGGACTACATGTAGCCCATGAAGCTTCTTTGTCTGTGGAATTTTCCAGGCAAGAGTACTGGAATGGGTTGCATTTCCTTCCCCAGGAGATCTTCCTGACACAGGGATTGAACCCTTGTCTCTTGCATCTCCTGCATTGGCAGGTGGGTTCCTTAGCATCTGAGCCACCAGGGAAGTTGACCTTCACTGAGCATCTACTATATCCTGGATGCTTCTGCTTCCCAAGTCTCATTTACAATCCCAACAATCTCAACTAACAATCTTAGTTCTACAGGAGCCTGGAGAACTGAGAGGTCTGTGTTAAATCTCATACCCAATAGTTGCAGATTAGAGCCCGGGTCCCACTCTTTGCCCTGCACTTGCTTCTCCCACTAAGACTGGGGTTGGGCTAGGACACACTCCATGTGCGCTGGAGTATGTCCTGGAGCCAGGAGCGGTTCCCAGATCAAAGGAGATCTGGGAGCAGAAGTCTGGACAAAGGGGGGTCCAGAGGACTTTCAAGCCGGAGACATGAAACTACTCCACCCTTCTCGTAGCAGGTGGCCTAGAGAGAAACTCTAGGGGGACTCACCAGTTTCCTCATGCTAACCTAATTGGTCCTGAAATTTAGCTTTGCAAACCTGTGTGTGTACATGTGTGTGTGCTTTGTAGGTCCCACCTTGTCAATCAAACTCCTGTGGAATCCCCACAGAGGAGAACATCAGACACATTGCAATGGCTGAAGTGGGGTGGGGGGTCTGGGACTCTGGAGCTCTGCCCCCTCCAGCCTTCCCTGAGCACCCCCACCCACCCTCCTCCAAGCCTCCAGTGGCCCATGCTGGCTCTCCACTTTGTCCTTGGGCATAAAATTCATCTGGGGGAACCGCAAGGGATGGAGGAGAGAGGGGAGTTCCCAAATCCATCTAAACTCTGTTGATGTTCATTGCGTTTTTGTACATGTGTTTTCAAAACGCAAAATCCCCAGTTCTATGCCATGTGAGATTTATAGGCAATCATAGAAAAGGATGTTTTGAAGAAAAACACCAGTTATATAGAGCAAGAGCTTTTGCAGCTGGGTTGGGAACTTGGCTTTAAACGCTGTCAATCAGACCCTTGACAGAACAAACACTTTCCAGGGTGCTGTCTGGGAAACTGACACGGGCAACCATAAGGACAGGAAATGATGCTGACCAAAGCTCAATAGATCAGGATCTCATTTCATCTCTGCAGTAGGAATCGCTGTCACTTTCTTATAGATGGAGAAAATGTAGGCACGGAGAGCCTGATTCCTGCACCGAGGGTCACAGAGTTACTGAGTGGGGGCGACTCTGGAGAGTCAGGACCCCCCGTCTGCCTTACACAGTCCTTTTCCCCCACCAGTCCCACTGTGTAGGAGAAATACGGTAGTGTCTTCTTTCTCTGGGATGCTGAGAAAATGAAGTCGATTTTCCAGGTAACTGAAATGTATACCTTTGAGCCCCCAAACGTTTTAAGATTTTAATTATTTTAATGGGAACATTTCCCCTGTTCTTAAAACAGCCTATTCAGTGTGATTAACCTTGTCTCGTTGGCTCGGGGCCATCAGTGTGAGCTGCAGCTCTGTACTGTGATGTAACCCAGTGATAACGTCTCCCAGGATCTTCCAGAGGCTGGCCATCCATTGGCTGGACCACTGCATCAGCTTTCAGGCTTGCCCTTTCTGGCCCCTCCTGCCCACAAACCCTTCCCGCCTGAGCAGCTGGAGTTCTCTTTCCCAAGGCCAGTAGCTTGGGGCCTCTCCTTAGCTAAAACCCCACATGGACAGCCTTCCATCACTGCCAGCTGAAGCGTGGACCACCACACATCCGCACGCTCCCCCACCCACCACTTTAAGGACCGTTCTTGCCTTTTGGGGTCTTTCCCAGGATGTTGTCTGGTTATGCAGAGCTGTGTATAACTCATTCACCAAACACGCCGTGCTGTGGTCTGCCTCCTGGCCTCGGGTCAGGCTGTTCCCTCTGTTCCTGACCTGAGGCCAGAAGGCAGACCACAGCATGGCGGGTTTGGCGAATGAGTTTTACCTGGGAGGGGAACTGGATTTGAATGAGGATCCACCAGAGCCTCCCAGAGGGTCCCCGAGGTCTTTCCTTGTCCCACTTACTGTGTGTGTGAGGTCAAATGTCTTCTCCATAGATGTAAGTCAAAGCAACATATCACAACGGATTGACTGTAGAGCCTGATCGGAAGATCCAGCTGGTGACCCAGATGTGTGTGTGTGCTCAGTCCCTCAGTAATGCCCACTCTTTGTGGCCCCATGGACTGTAGCCCGCCAGGCTCCTCTGTCCATAGGATTCTCTAGGCAAGAATACTGGAGTGGGTTGCCATGCCTCCTGCAGAGGAACTTCCCGACCCAGGGATCGAAGCCACGTCTCCTGTGCCTCTTTCATTGGCAGGTGGATTCTTTACCACTGAGCCACCTGATAAGCCAGATAGCTGGACACTAAGGAGATTCACAAAAATGTCAAACAAGGCCACTTTTCTATAGCCTACAATTTTGTTTTGAAATAACTTGTTTTTCGCTAAAAATAGGTGTTCTTTATGTTCATGCTTAATGGGCTTATTAGTTTTCCTTTCAATAAATTGGTAAATATGTTTACAATTTCTCAGTTTTAATTTCTAGTATACTGTAATTTACATGACAAAAGCTCTTTGGGGTCCACAGTAATTTGTAAGTGTGTAAAGGGGTCTTAGCCCCAAACAGTTTGAGAACTGCTGGCCAGGACCACTCATGCCTCCATCTCTACCTGCCTAACTTTTTTTTGGCTGCACTGGGTTCTTCTTTGGCGCAAGTAGGCTCCCTCTAGTTGGAGCACACTGGCTTAGTTATCCTGCGGAATACAGGATCTTAGTTGCCTGACCAGGGATCAAATCTGTATCCTCTGCATTGGAAGGCAAATTCTTAATCACTGGACCACCAGGGAAGATTCTCCACCCGCCTAACTCTTAATCCTCTTCCTAAGCCAGGATGGGGAGTTGCCCCCTCCCGGCTGAAACCCCAAGGCTGGAGCAGGCATCCACACCTCTCCTCCACTTCAAATTTTTCCCCCGCATGGAGCTTGTCTGCTTTCATATCTGTCTATACCACTAAACTGCCATCTCCGGAAGGAAAGGGCCTGGCTCACTCTTTCTTGTCTTTGTACCCAGTATGTAGGCGACTCTTAATCAGTGCATGTTGGACTTACCTGAACTGTGCTTCCTGCGGCATTGCCATTCTGGGTTTATAGCCTCACTCGTCTGATTTACCTGCCTTGGGTAAACCTCTTAAGCTTTTTAATCCTCAGTTTCTTGGGGAATAAAAATAATACTAATATCCAGGGGATTAGAGAAGACTTGCGATCAGAAACGCTGCATTGAAGGCACACTACAGTGAGTTACTGGAGTTATCCTGCAGCTTGAGTCCTTCAGGAAGCCTCCAGTTTGCAGGCTGCCTCTGGGCAGCTCTGCTTCTGGTTCCCAGGCCTGTGTTTTATGGGGCAGTCTTGAACCAGCCACAAACTTGGTGGCTTCAAACAATAGAGACATAGCCAGCAGTCTGTCCTACATATAAAAAGCATGTAGCTGTGCTATAGAAGAAAACAAGGGAAATCTGGGTGTAGATGGAGTTCCATCACCTACGAATGATTAGAGGCAAGTTGAGTCCATTTCCTTATGTAAAATGAGGACGATCGTACTTTCCTGTCTGCATTTTCTAATGATTAAATAAATCCTATGAAGCATTTGTATCACCCCTGGGTTGTTTTTGGTCGCTAAGTCATGTCTGACTCTTTGCGACCCCATGGACTGCAGCATGCCAGGCTTCCCTGTGCTTTACTAGCTCATGGATTTTGCTCACCTCCTGTCCACTGAGTTGGTGATGCCATCCAATCATCTCATCCTCTGTTGTCCGCTTCTCTTCCTGCCTTCAATCTTTCCCAGAATCAAGCTCTATTCCAATGAGTCAGCTCTTCACGTCAGGTGGCCAAAGTATGGTTGATTCTTTAGAATTGACTGGTTTGATCTCCTTGCAGTCCAAGGGACTCTCAAAAGTCTTCTCAACACCAAATTTTGAAAGCATCAGTTCTTCAGGGCTCAGCCTTCTTTATTGTCCAGCTTTCACATCCTTACATGACTACTGGAGAAACCATAGCTTTGACTAAACGGACCTTTGTCGGCAAGGTGATATCTCAGCTTTTCAATATTCTGTCTAGGTTGGTCATAGCTTTTCTTCCAAGGAGCAAGCATCTTTTAATTTCATGGCTGCAGTTACCATCTACAGTGATTTTGGAGCCCAAGAAAATAAAGTCAGTCACTATTTTCATTTTTACCCCATCTATTTGCCATAAAGTGATGGGACTGGATGCTATGATCTTAGTTTTTTGAATGTTTATTTTTAAGCCAGCTTTTTTACTCTCCTCTTTCACCTTTATCAAGAAGCTCTTTAGTTCCCCATCACTTTCTGCCATTATGGTGGTATTATCTGCATATCTGAGGTTGTTGATATTTCTCCCGGCAATCTTGATTCCAGCTTGTGCTTCATCCAGCCTGGCATTTCACATGATGTACTCTACACATAAGTTAAATAGACAGGGTGACAATATTCAGCCTTGATGTACTCCTTCCCAATTTGGAACTAATCCATTGTTCCATGTCCAGTTCAAACTCTTGTTTCTTGACCTCTCTGAAGGCAGGTAAGGTGGTCTTGTATTCCCATCTCTTTAAGAATTTTCCACAGTTTGCTGTGATCCAGATAGTCAAAGGCTTTAGTATAGTCAATGAAGCAGAAGTAGATGTTTTTCTGGAATTCTCTTGCCTTTTAATTTTTCGATGATCCAACAGATGTTGGGAATTTGATCTCTGGTTCCTCTGCCTTTTCTAAATCCAGCTTATAAATCTGGAAGTTCTTGGTTCATGTACTGTTGAAGCCTAGCTTGGACGATTTTGAGCTTACTTTGCTAGCATGTGAAATGAGTGCAACTGTGCAGTAGTTTGAATATTTTTTGACATTGCTCTTCTTTGGGATTGGAATAAAAACTGACATTTTCCAGTCCTGTGGCCACTGCTGAGTTTTCCAAATTTGCTGGCATATTGAGTGGAGCACTTTCACAGTATCATCTTTCAGGATTTGAAATAGCTCAGCTAGAATTCCATCACTTCCCCTAGCTTTATTCATAGTCATCCTTCCTAAGGTTCACTTGACTTCACACTCTAGGATGTCTGGCTCTAGGTGAGTGACCACACCATCGTGGTTATCTGGGTCATAAGGACTTTTTTGTAGATTATTACAAGATATTGGATATAGTCTCATGCTCTACAGTAGGTCCTTGTTGTTTATCAATTTTACATATAGTAGTGTGTATTTGTTAATTCCAAACTCGTAATTAATCCCTCCTCCCACTTCCCTCTTTGGTAACCATAAGTGTGTTTTCTCCATCTGTGAGTCTCTTCCTATTTTGTAAATAAGTTCATTTCTATCGTTGTTTGGACTCCACATATAAGCAGTATCCTCTGGCATTTGTCTTCTTCTGACTTCACTTAGTATCATCATCTTTAGGCCATCCATGTTGCTGCAAATGGCACTCTTTCATTCTTTCTCACAGCTGCATCGTATTCCATTGTATATGCACACCATATCTTCTGTATCCATTCATCTGTAGATAAAACATCTCCTATCATTGGACAGTTTTGGGGGTGGTGATTTTTGCTGTTTTCATATTACAACTTTGCAATAAAATCTGATAGATAAAACCACACATATAATTGGGAGTTTCCATAACATTCATTTCTAGAAACAATGGACTGGGGAAAGCATAGGAACATTTTTAAGGTCCTTGATATGTACTAGCAGAACAGAAAGAATATACTAGCACTCCCATGGGCTGTGTGTGGAACTGTTCTTCCCCCGATATCCATAGCAATATGGAATTTCATCTCTTTTTTTCCCTTATTTCTTTGGACTTACTGATTTTAAGGAGGTTGTATTTTACATGGCTTCAGTTAAAAAGAAGCTTCTTTTCAATGGCTCTTTTCTCCTATGATTTAATTCAAAGGTCAGCAGTTTATTTATTTTTTCTCTGTAAGGGCCAGATGGTAAATATTTTAGATTTTGCAGTGCATATGATCCCTGCTGCAAATAAACTCAACTCAGACATCCTGGTACAAAAGCAGCCCATTGACAACGTGTAGACAAATGAGCAGGGCCCATGAAACTTTACTTACGGACACTGAAACTTGAATTTCATAGAACTTTCCCATATCAAGAAATATATTCATCTTTGAATTTCTTTCCATCCATTTAAAAATGTACAAACTAGGGTTTCCCTGGTGGCTCAGTGGTAAAGAATTCACCTGCCAGTGCAGGAGTCCAGTTCAGTTTAGTCGCTCAGTCACATCTGACTCTTTGCGACCCCATGAACCACAGCACGCCAGGCCTCCCTGTCCATCACCAACTCCCAGAGTCCACCCAAACCCATGTCCATCAAGTCGGTGATGCCATCCAGCCATCTCATCCTTGGTCGTCCCCTTCTCCTCCTGCCCTCAATCTTTCTCAGCATCAGGGTCTCTTCAAATGAGTCAGCTCTTCTCATCAGGTGGCCAAAGTATTGGAGTTTCAGCTTCAACATCAGTCCTTCGAATGAACACCCAGGACTGACACTGGTTTAATCCCTGATCCGGGAAGACCCCACATGCTGCAGAGCAACTAAGCCCACGCACCCCCACTATTGAGCCTGTGCTCTGGAGTCTGGGAGCCACAACTACTGAACCCACACGCCTCTACTGAAGCTCGTATGCCCAGAGCCCATGCTCTGCAACAAGAGAAGCCACTGAAACAAGAAGGCACCACGCTGCAACTAGAGAGTGGCTCTGCTCACGACGAAACACCTCTGCAGCACTGAAGACCCAGCACAGCCAAACATAAATAAATAAAAACTGTTTTTAAAAATTAATAAAATGAATAAATAAAAATGCACAAACTATTCTTAGCTCTGCTGCTGCTATTTAGTCACTAAGTCATGTCTGACTCTGCCACCCCACAGAATCCACGTCTCCTGCTTGACAGGCAGATTCTGTACCACTGAGCCACCTGGGAAACCCTGGTTTGTACATTTTTAAATGGATGGGAAGAAATTCAGAAGGTGAATGTCTTTCTTGATATGGGAAAGTTCTACTCTTTACCACTGAGCCACCAGAGTCATACAGAACTGGTGACCAGCACAGGGTACACTTGGCCAGGGGCATTAGGTCACCAACCCTCTGGTTTAACTGAAACTCCCATCCATACAGGACCCTGATCTGTCTAGAGTTCTGTGTGAGAATTTCCTTTTTTCGAAATTGAATAGTTTTCAACCTTGGATGCACATTATAATTATCTGGAAAGTTTTTTTAAAAAAAGCAAAAGCAGCTCTGGGTGCCCCCACACCCAGGTGAATTCAGACTCTTGGAGGTGGGCTCACAAGCAAGGTTCATGAAAGTCTCCCTCAGTGACCCCTAAATCCCATCTCAGAGTCTACTTGAATTAGCCACAGGTAAACCCAGTGTGATGCTCTTGGGGCCCCGGTCCTGGGTCACATTAACCTGGGATCCAGGCGCTGCCAGGAAGCCAAGAGCCCCGGAAAGAGGAAGTGAAACACGTGGATGAGAGTCACAGTGCCCTGAGTATCTTACAGATGTGATGACAAAGCGCTCCTGCTTCTGCATTCTTCGGGACTCTGTGTCAACCTCCCTGGAAAGACAGACAGTGACTGGGTTTTTAAAAAGTCTCCTGGCCACAGGCATCAGCCCAGGTTCTGTGGTTGGAAGGTCTGACCATGAGTGGCTGAAGCCTGCAGGAGTCAGGGCACGCCCTGAGTACCTGCTCTTCTCAGTGGATTCAGGCTTCAGTCTCTCTCAAGATCAGGTGTAAAGAGATGGCTAGTAGCATCGTCTCATGCTTGCTCCTGCCTCATTCTGCAACTGACCTACCCTAGGTACCAGCAAGCAGATGTTCAGTCCCCACCCTGCCTGTCTCCTCGGGTCCTTCCCACTCTTTGCTTTTCTTTATAGATTTCAAGGTGATGATAAAAGAGAGAACAGTCTTAGCATTTGTTAATACCCACTTGACCCACAAAAGAAAATTCACCAGCATTCCGCAGCTTCTAATTTAAAAACCATTAGACCGTTCCGCTTGGCAGACCAGATCTAAATATTCTTAAAGGGGTGGTTTAATTTAATGATTACCTTAACAAGCCCCCTTTTAAAATGATGATCCGCCAAATTCGGGGGATTTGTTTTGGAATCTGATCCAATAAGTGGCTTTGTACAAAAAGGAGCAGAACGGAATCTGATTTGGTTCAGAACACGGTGAAAATCATGGAAATTACTTTGCATATTTAATCAGTGTGGAAACATGAGTACAAACTACTTTCTAGAGATTACCTTAGGAAAAAAAAAGCTGCAGGCTTTGCAGCCAGCATGCCAAGTACTTTGATTTACAGGGAATTATTTGGATCTTACAGAACACTCAGGGTTTCAAAGATTTCAACCTACTCAGCCACTGGCAGAAAGACATATTTTAAATAGTGGGCTTTGGGGACAAAAGGGAGAATGGTGGGACCCGTTCATTCCTGTTCAGACCTGTTGTTGTTATTTGGTAGCTAAGTCATGTCTGACTCTCTTGCGACCTCATAGACTATAGCCTGTCAAGCTCCTCTGTCCGTGGCAATTCCCAGGCAAGAATACTGGAATGGGTTGCCATTTCTTTCTCCAGGAGATCTTCCTGACCATAGATCAAACATGCATCTCCTGCATTAGCAGGCAGATTGTTTACCACTGAGCCACCAGGGAAGCCAGTAGGGTGGCCTAAACTCTGCTATCTATTGCAACCAAAGGTTGAGGGGGAGATGACCAAGATCAGATGGAAAGAAAAGATGAGAATGTGTCACCCCAAGAAAAACTCTCTGAGCCTGTCACTGGGACCTAAGGATGCATGGCCCATCTCAGGAAAACAGCTGTCCTTCTATCTGTCCCAGCAGCACAGAGCAAGCAGAGAATTCTATCAGCTCTGTGTACCAGTGCTTGAAAGAGGCAGCTGTGCTGGTGAGAGTTAAGACTTTGTTCTGAGACCAACCCCAGTGCTAAGGGGCCGTGTGATCACGGTTGGGTCAGTTCTCTCCAAACGTTCTTTTCCTCATTTGCAATTCTCTTCCTTCCTCTAAATTTTCAACTTAACTATCACTTCGTCAGGAGCTTCCCACATAGCTCAGCAGTAAAGAAACTGTGGGTCAATATAAGAGATGCAAGTTCGATCCCTGGGTGGGCAAGATCCCCTGGAGAAGGAAATGGCAACCCACTCCAGTATTTTTGCCTGGAAAATCCTGTGGACAGAGGAGCCTGGCAGGCTACCGTCCATAGGGTTACAAAGAGTCAGACACAACTAATCGACTAAACAACAACAAAATCATCTCATCAGCAAGGTTTTTTTCTGACTACCCACCCCCACCATCTAAAAGAAATCCCAGGACACATTCTTCCCTCTAGTTGTTCTTTCTTCTTCTCCATCCCATATATTATTACCTGCAGGACTTCCTGAATTGCTCATGCTCTGCCATCTCCTATCAGATTGAGTCTGGGGTTCAGTCTCCTCTGCTCATCGGCTGATTCCCCAAACCAACACAGTGCCTGGTTCAGTAAATATTTGAATAAAAGACAGCAAGAAGATCCAACCAATCCATCCTAAAGGAAATCAGTCCTGAATATTCTTTGGAAGGACTGATGTTGAAGCTGAAACTCCAATACTCTGGCCACCTGATGAGAAGAGCTGACTCATTTGAAAAGACCCTGATGCTGGGAAAGATTGAAGGCAGGAGGAGAAGGGGATGACAGAGGATGAGATGGTTGGATGGCATCACCGACTCAATGGACATGATTTTGAGCAAGCTCCAAGAGTTGGTGATGGACGAGGAGGCCTGTCATGCTGCAGTCCACGGGGTCTCAAAGGACACGATTGTGCAACTGAACTGAACTGAATGACTAAGGCCTACCTCCCATTACTCGTATGAGGGTGAAATGTGCTAATAGAAGTTTCAGTTCAGTTCAGTTCAGTCCCTCAGTCGTGTCCAACTCTTTGCGACCCCATGAATTGCAGCACGCCAGGCCTCCCTGTCCATCACCATCTCCCAGAGTTCACTCAGACTCACATCCATCAAGTCGGTGATGCCATCCAGCCATCTCATCCTCTGTTGTCCCCTTTTCCTCCTGCCCCCAATCCCTCCCAGCATCAGAGTCTTTCCCAATGAGTCAACTCTTCGCATCAGGTGGCCAAAGTATTGGAGTCTCAGCTTTAGCATCATTCCTTCCAAAGAACACCCAGGACTGATCTACTTTAGAATGGACTGGTTGGATCTCCTTGCAGTCCAAGGGACTCTCAAGAGTCTTCTCCAACACCACACTTCAAAAGCATCAATTTTTTGGCGCTCAGCCTTCTTCACAGTCCAACTCTCACATCCATACATGACCACAGGAAAAACCATAGCCTTGACTAGACGGACCTTTGTTGGCAAAGTAATGTCTCTGCTTTTGAATATGCTATCTAGGTTGGTCATAACTTTCCTTCCAAGGAGTAAGCGTCTTTTAATTTCATGGCTGCAATCACCATCTGCAGTGATTTTGGAGCCCAAAAAAATAAAGTCTGACACTGTTTGCACTGTTTCCCCATCTATTTCCCCTGAAGTGATGGGACCAGATGCCATGATCTTTGTTTTCTGAATGTTGAGCTTTAAGCCAACTTTTTCTCTCTCCTCTTTCACTTTCATCAAGAGGCTTTTTAGTTCCTCTTCACTTTCTACCATAAGGGTGGTATCATCTGCATATCTGAGGTTATTGATATTTCTCCCAGCAATCTTGATTCCAGCTTGTGCTTCTTCCAGAAGTTTAAGTACTTAACAATAAAAAACAGAGAGCAAAAGGGCACTGTAGATAGATTTTTATGGTGGAAGAAGCCTATGGATCCCAGCTACTTTCTCCCTCTGTGACCTCGGCCAAGTCACAGGGCTGTCCTTCCAAGCCTCAGTCTCTAACCTATAAAATGAGACAATATGTTATTTCATGAAGTTTATCATTGGGGTTCTGGAGGATGCATATAAAGGGCCCAACCCATGTCAGCACAGGGCATGTGGTCAAGAAGAAGGAGCAGGTATTGTGATTTTGTGAGTGTGATGGTTCATGTGTCAGCTTGACTGGGCCACAGGACACCCAGAACGCAGATGTATTTGTGAGGGTATTTCTAAAAGAGATGAGAATTGAATGAGTAGTCAGGTAAAGCAGAGGACCCTCTGCCAATGTGAGTGGGCCTCGTCCAACCCGCTGGGGGCCTGAGCAGAACAAAAAGGAGGTGAAGATAGGCTTTGCTCTCAGACCCGCCCTGGAGTCTCCAGCGTAGACCTTCCAGCCCTCAGGCCTTAAAACTTGACCACCAGCTTTCCTGAGTCCCCAGCTCTCAGGTGGCAGGTGGTGGGACTTTTCAGTTACCTAATCACCTTAGGCAAAACTTCATAATAGATCTCTTTCAAGGGAGATGCACTCTAATGGCAGAAGAAGTGAAGAAGAACTTCTTGATGAAGATGAAAGAAGAGAGTGAAGAAACTGGCTTAAAACTTAATATTCAAAAAACTAAGATCATGGCATCCAGTCCCATCACTTCATGGCAAGTAGATGGGGAAAAATGGAAGCAGTGACAGAGTTTCTTGGGCTCCAAAATCACTACAGACAGTGATTGCAGCCATGAAAGTGAAAGACTCTTGTTCCTTGGAAGGAAAGCCATGACAAACCTAGACAGCTTATTAAAAAACAGAGACAACACTTTGCTTACAAAGGTCTGTATAGTCAAAGCTATGGTTTTTCCAGTAGTCACATATGGATGTGAGAGTTGGACCATAAAGCAGTCTGAGCACTGAAGAAATGACACTGTTGAGTTGTGGTTTTGGAGAAGACTCTTGAGAGTCTCGTGGACAGCAAGATCAAACCAGTCAATCCTAAAGGAAATGAGTCCTGAATATTCATTGAAAGGACTGATGCTGAAGCTGAAGCTCCAAAACTTTGGTCACATGATGAGAAGAGCTGACTCACTGGAAAAGACCCTGATGCTGGGAAAGATTGATGGCAAAAGGAGAAGAGGGCAGCAGCAGATGAGATAGTTCGACAGCATCACTGACTCAACACACATGAATTTGCGCAAACTCCACAAGATGATGAAGGACAGAGGAGTCTGGTGTGCTGCAGTCCACGGAGTTGCAAAGAGTCAGATGCAACTTAGCGACTGAAGACAGACATACATTGCTATAGAGAGATATACACATGTTCTACTGGTTCTGTTTCTCTGGAGAACCCCAACTAAGCATACTATGATGGCATCTGTCTATCTGTCACTGGGGGCTTCTGCCATCTGAAGTTTCCCTCCTGACCAACGCTTCTACTTAGAAAAATCTGAGCTGTATTCAAGAGGAATCCAAAAATAGATGGATTCTTTACAAAGCTCTCCAAAAAGTGCAATGTTTTCAGATGGGTCCCGAGTTCCAACAGCTGGCAGCCAGCTCCCATTGTAAAACACTGGTACGCAAGCATCTGTCTTTATGTGTACACACTCTTTGGAGGCGAAAACTTATGCAGTAGCTACACCCTTTGCAAGATATATGCATGCTGGTGAGTGTGGGGGTGTGGGAGGGTGTGTTTAAGTTTGTGTGTTTCTGCAGTGGATCGTGGAGACCAGATGTGTGGACCACATGTGTGTATAAATAGACAGAGTAATGTGTACACACAAGCACGCACATACCTGCTCCCTGGCTTCCTCCTCGTGTCTTCCTTGAAGCATCTCTATTCCTTGAAGCCACACATGTTTCCAATCTCAGCATCCAGAGGTTAATGAACGCGCTTTCTTTCCCATATGCACTGAACAGATAATTTTCTTTCCCTCTTTATGATAAGTGAAAGAAGTGTTTGAGGGACAGGGCAATTTGTCAATCAATTGCCGAGTAGTAGGGGAATCTTCTCTGCATAATTTTATTCCCAGCATCAAAACTGACCTCTGACTGGGTGCCAAGCCAGGACAGGGAAAGGATGACTCCAATGGCACCTGTCAAGTCCTTGCCTATTTCCAGCCTCTGAGCCCTCCTCCTGCCAGTTTACTGAAGAGGATTCGCCCAAAGGCAGGAGAGTTCATGCACGTAGCTCTGCTCCGTCACGCCCTTCAGTGCCTCCTCCCTGCTCTCAGCCAGACAGCAAAGGCTCTTTCTCACCTGGACCTGGCCCATCTCCATCGCTCCTGCTCTTACGCCCCTCTCCACCTGACCCGGCTAATGACCATCCCCGGACACACCAGCTGCCCCACCAGTCCTTCTGTCTCCAAGTCCTGGCTTCCTCTGCACTGGTGCCTGGAACTCACTGATCCCCTCAACAAAACACACATGAAAAGCCTGCTCTGAATCAGCTATGTGACAAGGACAGGGATGCGGGATAATCAGACGGACATAGTCCCTGACCTCAGAGAACATCCATCCTACGGGATGGTGGCCGCCTTGCCCCACCTTCTTCTCATCTGGAAAACCCTCACCACTAGCTCTGGGACCTACCCTCCACCTGTGAAACCATCCCTGATCTGCACCCCCCACCCCACCGTTTCCAGGTGGAATGGCCTCTGTTTCTCCTGCACCGTCACTGTGTCCAGGACATAACTGTCACTGGCTCACCCTTGTCACTGTCTTGCGCAGCTTCACCTTTTCCTCCTTAGACTAAATTCCTGCCCCATAATCTAATTCACTTTCAGACCCCCCTGTCCCTTGTACAGAGCACATGGCATAAGATCATACGCTGACAATATTTGCAGAGCAAGTTAACCAGTCAACCAATGGATGAGAGAGTGGACAGAGAGAAGGCTGAAGGCGTGAGGGCATTCAGACGACCAGCAAGGCAGAGAGGAGGCAAGGCCCCGAGACGGCCCTTCAGCACGTGTGTTCAAGGCCCACTCGACGGACAAGCAGTGGTGTCCTTGTTATTAACTAATTACAGTTGCCGCTTTCTTCTTCTATTTTTTTCTGGGCATTCATAAATTTTGCTTCAAATTTCAAACAACTCCACAGAATAAGAATTATTATTATCTTAATAATAGATAGGTTAAACAACTCCCCCAAGGTCACACAGCCTGTAAGAGACAGAGCTGGGCTTAGAACACTGGAGCTTTGAAATCTGAAGGTGTTGCTCTTTCCCTACCCACAAGAGACAGTGTCTGCAACTGGACTTGAGTTTTGACAGCTGTTTTAGGTCTCCCCGCAAGGACCCTGGGCTGGCTTCCCTCTTGGCCAGTGCGAGACGTCTCTCTCTTGGAAACCCCCATTTCTCTGAGACTAGCCGTTTCAGGGGATGGCTGGGCTAAAACCTGAATTATGGAAATGGCTTGTCAATTACCCCGGATGGCTGTGTAAAAGAATTACTGCAACAGTCACAGTGAAAAGAAAACTTTATTTTCACCATTTTCCAGTAAAAGCTAATTCAGAATAACTCCATTTAACAGTTATTTTATGCTGAAATACTGAATACCTTGGGGAGTCTTTTAGGGATTTTAAAGTCTCTTTATTTATAAATGATTCATGCTGCATTTTCAGAAAAACCTACAATTAGTGTGGGTAGCACACAAGCTCCTTAGGGAAAGGTAAAAAAAAAAAAAGAAAAGAAAATATACATGCATTCTCTGCACCCTTTTATCCATTGTTGTTTTGCAGTGGACTATAAAAAGAGAACTGAAGAAAAAGGCAAGGAGATATTTTGTCTAACCTTTTAAATACATGCCCCATTTGACAGTATTTGTACAGTAGTTTTTTCCGTGATTGGCTCAACCCACAAAATTCTTTTAATGTGTGTTTCAATTTGGTACATGGTCTCCACGCCCACAGAACCTTAAAGGAATCGGAGATTCTTTGAGTGGATCCCATCGCGGCAACTCAAATGAGCCTCTGAGAGATAGCTGTGGCCTGAAAGGGTCAGCCCAGCTGCCCAAACAGATAGCAAAGAAAAAAAAATCCTGATTCTTGAGCTAAAGCCATCCTGGAGAGAATCTGCAAAGCTCCCAATGTCCTGGCCTTTCTGAGCCTTCCTTTCTTCACCGTCCAAAGAGATGTGTCAGAGTCATGCTGTGTGATTCCTGCATCCGGTCACTCACTAAATGCCCTTTTACTGGACGTCTATTCTGTTCTATAGTCCATATAGTCAAAGGTCTGGTTTTTCCAGTAGTCATGTACAGATGTGAGAGTTGGCCCGTAAAGAAGGTTGGGCGCTAAAGAATTGATGCTTTCAAACTATGGTGCTGGAGAAAGCTCTTGAAGGTCCCTTGGACTGCAAGGAGATCAAACCAGTCAATCCTAAAGGAAATCAACCCTGAATATTCATTGGAAGGACTGATGCTGAAGCTCCAGTTCTTTGGCCACCTGATCCGACGAGCCAACTCATTGGAAAAGAGTCTGATTCTGGGAAAGATTGAGGGCTGGAGTAGAAGGGAGTGACATAGGATGAGATGGTTGGATGGCATTATCGACTCAGTGGACGTGAGTTTGAGCAAACTCTGGGAGATACTGAAGGACAGGGAACCCTGGCATGCAGCATTCCATGGGGGTGCCAAGAGTCAGACACGACTGAGTGACTGAACGACAATTCTGTTTCATGTGCAAACGGTCTCTGTATTCAGAAGTACACAGTCTGGTGGTGAAAATGGTCATAGAACAGTGTTGATGGTGGACAGAGGCTACAAGGAGCTTGGTGAGCACAGAGGGACACGAACCCCTATGGAGGAGTCAAGGAAGGCTTCCCGGAGGAAGGGTTGACTAAGCTAAAATGGAGGACTGATAGGCACAAAGGGGAATGAGCCTGTAAGGCCAGCGTCCCAGCAGGCACAGCAATCTAGGGACCAGAGAGAATGAAACTTGCACAGGATCCTGTGAGCAGTTCAGCCCTGCTAGAGGAATTCAGCCTCAGAAATGGGAAGGTGATAAAGATGAGCTTTAGAGGATCTGGGAGATGATTATTTCAATAAGAGGATTTTGTAAACTCTGGGGCTACAGGGCTCTGCACAATGTCAGTTATTATCCAACATTATTACCATTCTGGACATACAGGGGGCAGGGATTGAACCTGGAGATGGAGTTAGAATTTGCCGATGTCACTGACAGAGGATCTTAATATTTTTTTTTCCAAGTGTTCTTTCCCTAATTCATTTTTTTTACCATGTGTAAGACTGGTGAGGGTAACCTCATTGATTTGGGCATTTGTATGTGAAATCAGATGTTTTATTTTTGTGTGTGACTCGTATTGGGGGTTTACGGGAAATAACTATAGCAGAATTCAGAGTTATTGAAAACCATAAAAAAGGAGGGGAGAAAAGGGGAAACAATTTCCATCCTCAGTTAGCCCTAGAATCCATGGCCAGGACCCCTCCCCCTCCAATCTGGAAAGATCTCTTCCCTGTCGTTTGTACCTGTCTCTCCTGAGCCAGCAAATATTAATACATGGCTTACGCTGAGGAATGTTTTATGCATTTAATTGAATTATTTTCAATTAAATGATTATTTTTCAAATCTCTACTTATGTGCCAGGCAGTGTGAAAAATGTACAGGAACACAGACATGAAAGAGACCCAGTTCCTGCTCTCAAGAGCTCACTTTCAGAGCAAGGAGATGTCATATCAGGCTGGGGCAGGGTGCATGGAGAGCCGTCCACAGGGGCGGGTGCAGAAGAGGTCAAGGTTCCCAGGGCCAGGTCAAACAAGGGGCATCACCTCCGAGGGCGGTGGATTCAACCAGAGTCTGACACATCCTAGCACTGTGACCCTGGGCTGATGGCTTAGCAACTTTGGGCCTCAGTTTTGTTATCTGGGAAATGGGAATAGCAACCCAACTATAAGCACTAACCTGAAACGAGCCAACTTCAGGAGATAATGTAGGACTGGGTAGCCTGGCGTGCTGCAGTCCGTGGGGTTGCAAAGACACGACTTAGCGAATGAACAGGAACAATGAGCACTGAGTTGTTCTGATGAACCAATGAATACATGTAAGCTGCTTTAAAGTGTGTCTGGCACATAGAAAATGCTCAGAAAGAGTTGATGACTCTTATCATCATCATCATCATCATTGTCATCGCTATTGGCAGCATCATTGTTATGGAGTCATGAGTAAATGCTAGCAGAAGAGGCGAAGGCAAAAGGCAGGATAAAGTGCAGAGCTAGAGACCTGGCTCTACACCCAAGAAATGAAGACTTTCCACCACAAAAAGTACCTCAAACAGGCTCTCTCGCTGTAGCCAAAAAGTGGAAACAGCCCAAATGGCTATCGAGTGGTGACTGGATAAACAAAACGTGATCTATCCTTGCAAAGGAACATTCTATCCAGCACTAAGACAGAATGAAGCCCCGACTCAAGCTACGGTGAGGATGAGCCTTGCAAACCTGAGGCTTAGTAAAAGAAGCCCGTCACAAAACCATATGCTGTATGATTCCTCTCATAGGGAATGCCCAGACTAGGCCTATCTATATAGAAACAGAAAGTAGACTGGTGGTTGCCTAAGGTTAAGAGTATGTGATTGCTCATGGGAGAAGGGGGGAGTTATTTTTGGTGATGAAATGTTGTTAACTTTGTGGTGATGGTCAGACAACTCTATAAATTTACTATGACCATTGAATGGTATGCTTTCAATGGATGAATTTTTGAGAAGTGAATTATCTCTCAATTATAAGGGGGAGAAGGAAGAGAGGGTGAAGATGGGAGAAACTAAATGTTCCATGCCAGGAGGAGGCCGGGAAGCAGCGTGATGGGAGGACAGACACAGAGATCAGTGGTCAAGCCCTAAGTGTGTAACAGCATGAGTCTGGTCCTTTTTTATTTGAAGACATAATCAGTCCTTTAGAGAAAGGAAGCTGCCAGGCAGCATATAAGCATGAAAGCTTTGGTCATCACTCATTCATTCAGTAAAGTGGCCCTGCTAAGGTACCCCTTTGCTCTAAGTGCTGGGGATACAGTGGGAACCACCTCAGCGGAGTCCAGGCCACCCGGGAGTTCACAACCAGCACATTTAACAAGCACATCCATGGGAAAATGCAGATGATTCCAGACAGTGATGGGTGTCTTAAGAAAAGAGATACAGTAGAGAGCGAGTGGAGGGGCTGCCTTAGATTGGGGGGTGGCATGGTGGTCAGAAAAGGTCTCTCTGAGGAGGTGACACCTAAACCGACTTGACAGTAATGAGCCCATCATGCCAAGATCCAGGATAAGAGGAACAGAAGTGCAAAGGTCCTTCACAAGCTCATAAACAGAGCCCAGATAAATTCCTGGTTGAAAGTACAAAGAGCTATGGAGATGAGAGGAAGGAGGAATCCATCAGAACCAGACTAATCAGGGAAGGCTTTAGGGAACAGGCAGAACTCTGAGCTGAGCCTTCAAGAAGAAGTGAAATGGCTCCGGGGTGCCTTTGGCCATGTGAGAAGCAGCAGTTTCTTTCTTCCCAAGCAGGTCTCTGTGATGCAAAGGCAGTGGGTGCATCAGTCAACCACAGCAGTGTAACAGACCACACTTGCTGAGTGTTGCTCACACAGCTGCAGGTGGCTCCTCGTGCTTGGCCCTGAGAGGCAGTGCTGCTCCCTGCGTCTCTCTTCCTCTGTCTGAGACCAGAGGGCGGCTTGGGCAGGTACCTCCCACGAGGATGGCAGAACCACAGAAGCAAGTGAAACCTCAAGACCTTTAAAAGCTCAGGCTCAGAAGTGGGACTTGGCCGCATCCACCTCATTCTCTTAGACAAAGAAAATCACCTGAGGTAAAAGTAAAGAGGGGAACATGTTCTCTGCTTTCATTGGGGGCACCTCAAAGGATATACCAAAGAGCATGGATACAGAAAGGTGGGGAAAACTGAGCAAATAATGTCTTCCTTAAAATAACGAGGTCTGGTGGGTCCTTGGTCAGGGTTTGAGAGTGGGTTGAAGACAGAGAGAGCTGGATACAGGTTAGACATCTCACCAAGACTCCAAGGAGAACATGGCACTTGAAAAAGTATTAATCAGTGAAAGAGGAACAAAACAGCCCTTGTACATACAGCGGCATAGGTGAATCTCCAAAGCATTATGCCAAGTGAAGTAAGTCAGATTCAAAAGGCGATATTCTTTAGGATTCCATTTATACAGCATCCTTTCACAGACAAAAACTACAGGGGCAGAAACAGATCTGAGATTACTAGGGGCTGGGGAGGGAGATGAGGGTTCACAGCAAAGGGACATGAAAATTTTTGTGTGCTAGAAATTGACCTCCATATCTTTGTGGTGGTGAAACACGACTGCCTACACGTGTCAAAACTCCCAGTACTCTACACCAAAATGAAGGAATTCTACTTTTTTCTATGTGTGTAATTATGCTAGAGTGTTAAAAAGGGGATAATGAAGTCATCATTAATTTTTTTTAAGTCCACAGGAATGTAAAATCATCTCTTCAGTGAAAGAGCCCTTACCCCTTTATAAAAGAGAATTGGGCAGTTCTTTGACTATTATGGCCTTTCGTATTTAAAATTAGAATTACTGTTGTAGAAAAACAATAATTTGTATTGAGGTAGGCGGCACTAGTGGTAAAGAACCCACCTGCCAATGCAGGAGATGTAAGAGATGCAAGTTTGATCCCTGGATCGGGAAGATCTCCTGGAGGAGGGCATGGCAACCCACTCCAGTATTCTTGCCTGGAGAATCCAATGGACAGAGGACCCTGGCAGGCTACAGTCCATAGGGTCACAAAGAGTTGGACATGACTGGAGTGACTTTAGTGCAGCATGGCAAGAAATACATATATGATGCTGAATTTTAATTTTTTAGAAGGAAAAAAAGAGGTGGAAATACTGTATTGGCACCCATTCTGTGCCCACAGGACTTCATCCCTGTGCCTTTGTTAATTGCAGAAGGGGAAATGAGGCATTCACTTGGACTAACTTTCTCCTCCTTGTTTTTTTCTAAGTTTTGTTCTCCAACTTCCTTGTCAGAGAGTAGCACAACGTCAGTACTCATGCCCCTTTCCCCTCCCCCAAAACGTTCATAATTCAGTCAATCCAGGGTATACATGACAGCAAACTCTGGCTTGACTGATTTTTTCCCTCCCAAATTGACAGAATCACATGGTTACTTATTTATTTACTTATTAATGATTTATATCCTGTCTTCTTCCGAAAAGGATCTGAGTGCCTCGCTGGATGCCTTGGCATTAGCTCCAAAAAGTGTAAGCATCTCAAGGAAGAAAATGACTGCTGGAGAAGTGGTGTTTGGTTTCACTCCAGAATCCATGGAGTTGCCTGAAAAGGCATATAATGAGCCCATTACCGCAGAAAATGAATAATGGAGGGTCAGACCCTGCTGCCGTGTTAAAGTAGGATCTTAGACCAGAACCCCCTCCCCTAGGCTGTCTGTACAGAGGAGGCCAAAAACTTTACACAGTGAAAAAACAGGTACTGTCTTCCCTGAGCAAGTCAGTCCAAGTGAAAAAGTAGTTATCAGCCATTAAATGTCCTCTGTGAGCCAGCTACTTGGCAGGGAAAGCACTGGGACTCTAAGGGGGAAGAAAAGGCTCAGAGAAGGTAGGTAACTGGCCCAGGGTTGCAGAGCAGCTCAAGCAGTCAAGTGAGAATCTTGAATCCAGGTCTTTCTGACTCTGGAGCCCTGGTTATTCCCTTTCCCGAGTTGCCTCTGGGCTTTTGAGTCCAACCTGAGTGTTTGGCACTGGCTGCCTGTAACGATCCGGTTTATTAAATAATGTTGACATCTTTTGCTCACTGTTGGACACTGCATCAAAGAATTTTCACCATAGCTGCTATCCGTTAGATGATCTCAGTCACAAGTAACAGCATGACCAGATTCAAACCGGCTTCAACAATGAAATGATGGATTATGCCCCAGAAGCAGAGGTCTAGCAACAGGTCAAGTTCCAGTCACTGTATGTTAGAGGATTGTTTCTGCTCCAAGATTCCCTCTATTTGGCCCTTTTCCATGAGAGTGCATCTTCCTTAGGCAGGTAGGAACCAGGATGCAGCAGATCTAGGGATTTCTCCAAAGAAAGAAATGGGCTCATCTCCTTAGGTGTGAAAGAACCTTTCCTAAAACACCCAGCTTTCACCAGTCCATACATACACTCTGGGTTTCATACTCATTCTTAAACCACCCGCTGGCAAGGGGGCAGGGATGACCTTGGATGCTGTAGGAGAACGCTGGTTGATATTTTCTAATCTCATTCACCCTCCTGGATATCCATGAAGATCACCATTTCCCAGTCTTTCTTACAGTTCAGACTGGACCATTTGCCTGGCTCACATACCAATAAAACATGAGAAAAATGATGCCACTTCCAGGCCTGTCCTGAAAATGTCCTATGTGGTCCTCATGCTTTTTCTCACCAGCAGCTCAGGCCCTATAAGACGTCAAACACCCTAGGATGTGGAGGTCCAGATTCCTGAACCATTTGGTGAAAGGGCACCCACTGCTAGACATCGTTGACGTTGTATTGTATCAAACCACTGAGCACTGGGGTTTATCTGCTACTGCAGCTAGCACTGACTACCCTGACTAACCCAGGTGGCTCCCACTACCCATTTGGGGTGGAATAGATGTTGGGAGTCAACCATAATAACTGATACATGGCTCAAGTTGTGTGTTTTCCACATGGTAGAGAGGTGATGACCAAGGTTTCCCATGGTCAGGGAGACAGAGAAAAGATATTAGCAATTTCTTTTGAAAGTCAAAGTTTAATGCTTATAGAACCGCTTCAGAGATTCACATTAGCCTCAGTGTGACCTTGGGCAAGTCACTGCCCAGTTCTCCGGGGGAAGGTAATGCCAAAGTCTCCCCAAGCTCCCAGTGTTTCCAGACCACTTTGCACCTTTCTTGAGTCAGAGCTGATGAGACCACACATACAAGTGACTTAGGAAAAGGGGTGTTTTCAGACCCAATAGCACCCACTTCTGAAAAGCTACACCAAGAAACCCCAGGCCACCCAGACACCTGTGCAACAGTTAACACCTCTAAGTAGCAATCTGCAAGGCGGGATCATCCCCTATTGAAGCGTTCTTCTAGTGTACTTTGTATAGTTCCCATAGCTCTGATGAGGGAGCCGGTTAATACAAGGATTATCTATTGTGACTGCCTAGCATAAAACCCCACAAATCAAATAGATTCCCCAAACCCACTTGGAAACCTGTGTGGCTAAGTCGCATCCATTACCCTGCTTTATAGTCACATTTGCACTTTTTATTATTAATGCTATCAATACAATATTTATCTGCCATGACATAACCTTCTACTTCAGAGGGAAATGTCTCTATTTGTAAGTGCTCTTAATGATCCAAAGCTGCTGGCTGGTGTATTTACAACTGGGACACAGACTATTTGAATAAAAATAATGACTGTGAGTTATTGAAGACCGACTGAGTGCCCGGCTATGCCTCCCATCCAGAATCTAATCTTCCCAAGAGTCCTGTCCGTTTCAACCCCATCTAACAGGCTGAGGCTCAGGAAGGAGAAGTAACTTGTCAAATATCCCATAAGCAGCTCATGAGGAACTAGGTCTTCCTCCCAAGGACTCTTGACTTTGACACAAGTGCCAAGTACTCCCAAGTATTGAGAAAGGGACTATGATGAAGCCCTCAAGACTGGTACAGAAGCATCTCACTGGCCCTAATTGTGTTTTTTCTTTTAATAGTTATTTGACTGTATCAGGTCTAGACCCTGATGCTGGGAAAGATTGAAGGCAGGAAAAGGGGACAACAGAGGATGAGATGGTTGGATGGCATCACCTACTTGATGGACATGAGTTTGAGCAAGTTCCAGGAGTTGGTGATGGATAGGGAAGCCTAGCGTGCTGCAGTCCGTGGGGTCGCATAGAGTCGGACACGACTGAGTGACTGAACTGAGCAGATCATGTCTTACTTGCAGCGTGCATAATCTTTTGTTATAGCGCACAGACTCTCAAGTTACAGCACACAGGCTTAGTTGCTCTGCCACATGTGGGATCTTCATTCCCTGAAAAGGGGATCAAAGCTACAACCCCTGCATTGCAAGGTGGATTCTTAACCACTGGTGAAAGTGTTAGCTTCTCAGTTGTGTCCGATTCTTTGCGACCCCATGGAAAACCCACCAGTCTCCCCTGCCCATGGAATTCTCCAGGCAAGAATACTGGTGTGAGTTGCCATCCCCTAGACCACCACAGAATTCCTATGACTGCTCTTTGAGTTCCCTTTATTTACTCTTCACCCAGAAATTGCCAATATAGCTACTTCATTCTCATGCAAACAGATGTGGACATTTGGATCATAAGGGAAATAGTGGGTAGACTCATACACATATTTTAGAAAACTTCCCATCCATGACCGCCAGGCCATCTTGGACGACAGCAGTTTGCTGCTATGCTAAGTTGCTTCAGTCATATCTGATTCTGTGTGACCCCGTAGACAGCAGCCCACCAGGCTTCCCTGTCCCTGGGATTCTCCAGGCAAGAACAATGGAGTGGTTTGCCAGTTCCTTCTCCAATGCATGAAAGTGAAAAGTGAAAGTGAAGTCGCTCAGTCGTGTCCGACTCTTAGCAACCCCATAGACTGCAGCCCAACAGGCTCCTCTGTCCATGGGATTTTCCAGGCAAGAGTACTGGAGTGGGGTGCCATTGCCTTCTCCGACAGCAGTTTAGGTCACTGAAAAGGCATTTTTCCCCCTCTCAGCTAGGAAGCAACAAAAGCAGCCTGTGCCTTGTTTTTCTGCAATTTCCCAAGAATTAGTAACACTTGGGCAGGAAATGTCTTGTTATCTTTCCATTTCTCTCTTACCTTAGCCAACTTTCCCAGCCAAAATCACCTTTGGGCAGCCAAAGTAGTGTTGGAAATGCTAAGTATAACCAAAAAAGAATAAACCAACAGTTAGGGTTTCCATACAAAATATAGGATGCCCAGTATCTCAGTCAACTTGGATGGCCATAACCAAATACCATAGACTGGGGGTTTAAACAACACTTATTTTCTCCTTGTTCTAAAGGCTAGAAGTCCGAGATCAAGATACCAGTGTGGTCAGTTTCCAGTGAGGGCTCTCTTTTCAACTCAGAGATTGTCATCTTCTTGCCACGTCCTCAGATAGTGGGGAGAGAGAGCAAGACAGCAAGTGCCCTGCCGCCTCTTCTTGTTCAGTTACTAAGTCATGCTCAACTCTTTGCGACTCTGACCACAGCATGCCAGGCTCCTCTGTCCGTCACCATCTCCCAGAGCTTGTTTAAATCCATGTCCATTGAGTCAGTGATGCTATCTAGCCATTTCATCCTCTGCCAACCCCTTATCCTACTGTATTCAATCTTTCCCAGCATCAGCATCTTTTCCAAGAGTCAGTTCTTCACATCAGGTGGCCAAAGTTGGAGCTTCAGTTTCAGCATCAGTCCTTCTAATCCTGATTTCCTTAAGGATTGACTGGTCTGATCTCCTTGCAGTCCAACTGTCTCTTCCTGTAAGGGCACTAAATCCATCATGAGGGCCCCACCCTCAAGACCTCACCTAAACCTGATCACTTTCTAAAGGCTCCACCTCCAATCAATGATACTATTCCACTCGGGTTTTGGCTTCAGCGGGTGAATCTGCAGGGGTGGGGCACACTTCAGTCCATAGCACCCAATTAGACATGAATTTCAGATAAGCAATAAATAATTATTTTAGTATAAATAGACCCTCAACAAACATGCTTGAAATTCAAATGTAACCATGCATCCTGTATTTCTATTTGCTAAATCTGGCAACCACACCCACAATATTAGAGAGAAAACTTCTACTATCTTAATGGTCTTCCCTTCTTTTGTCTTCTCCCTGGAGCACCTCTAGGCCTCTAAGGAAGAGGAGTCACTTATTTGATGAGTCAGGCTCTAGGACACTCCCAGTCCAAATCTTACCCACAGGAGGAGTTCCTCTGTCACAATGGTCAGCATACAGACACGGGTTTCCCTCTGTGCCACTAGTCCCTAAGCAGAGAGTAGACCAAAGTTGAGTCTGCCTTTTTTATTTTTATTATTATTCTGTTCCAATCCTCCTTGCCTGCACCTGGGTGGGTGAGCTAGGCAGGCCCTCCTCTGTGGGTGTAGCCATCTAAGACTCAGGAAGGAAAGTGGGGAGCGGAGGCTGTGTACCTCACCAGAAAAGTCTAACTGCTTTATCAAACAGCCCATACCGAGGTGTAGCAGTGCCTGCCATCTTGGTTATGGCTCTTGCGTTCCTCGCTTCCTCCACCAACATCCCCTCTTAGGGGAGGGATGAGGAATGAAGCAGAGATCACTGCTGAGTCCTGGCTCTTCAGCACCACATAGAGGGACGGCATTCTACTCAGAAACCTCAGCGTGCAGATCCAGGTGTCTCGGCTGCACAAACTCAAACAGCCTGACATGGAGCAGCATTCACAGCTCTCTGATTTCCTCTGGGGAGCTGGACATGGTTAATAATGAGGGCTTATGGCAGGGAGGGGAGGGTAAAAGTTATAGGAGGGCTGGTGCTGGTGATGGAACAAACAGAGAGATAGCTCTACTCCATTCTCTACCCTGAAACCCATCCAGACCAGCACAGTCACCCCTTTTACATTACTCCTAAAAATGAGCCCATAAAAATCGGACCATTTCTTTACTTAAAGAGCACATGTCCTTGTCATTATTTTCAGTGAGGGACTGATGAACAGGGCTACTTGGACTCTGGTCCAAACCTCAGATGACCTCTGGGATTGCTCATCTGCATCCCACTGTATGCGCTACGTGCTCAGTAGTGTCCGACTCTGTGCAACCCCATGGACTGTAGCCCACCAGGTTC
This sequence comes from Bos indicus, assembly GCF_029378745.1. Classification (NCBI taxonomy): domain Eukaryota; kingdom Metazoa; phylum Chordata; class Mammalia; order Artiodactyla; family Bovidae; genus Bos; species Bos indicus. The sequence continues at coordinate 61,974,155 of NC_091780.1, read as the reverse complement.
CCCTGTCCATGGGCTTCTCCAGGCAAGAATACTGGACTGGGTTGGCTTACCTTTCTCCAGGGTATTTTCCCGACTCAGGGATCGAACCTGCATCTCTTACGTCTCCTGCGTTAGCAGGCGTGTTCTTTACCGCAATTGCCCCTGGGAAGCCCTCTGTTTGTTGCTTAGTAGTTCCCACCCCTGCTGAGCACTGCAGAGACAAAGACCTCTGTCCTGGTATGTTTCCCTCTAGAAAAAAAATGATGCAGTCCGTATGGGAAAACTATGGAAATTTATTCTTTAAAAAAAAAATGTAATTACTATATCATTCAGCCATCTCATCTATGGGTATTTAACCCAAAGAATTGAAACTGGGACTTCTAAAAGATACTCACACTCCCATATTCACTGCAGAACTCTTCATAATGGCCAAGAGGTGTAAACCACCTAAGCCGTCCTCTGGCAGATGAATGGATAAGGACAACGTGGTACTGTTGTGGCCTATGCATGGGTTGGGAAAGAATTTCCAGACACGGAATATTTCAGAAAGGAATTAATTTACTAAGAATAGAGAGCAGAGATAATGAGGACACTGCCAGCACAGAGGCCAATCTCCCAACAGACCAGGGAGAGACTAGTAGCCAATTTTTATGGCTACTCAATTGGCTACTCAGGCTAGTAGCCAATTTTTATAGCCTCAAGACAAAGGAAATTCCTACTGGAAGGGTGGCATTAGGTGATTGATTATGTTGGGTATTTTTATCTAATTTGGGGTCAGGGGGCTGTCCATTTTTAAATAAGGAGGGCTCATGGCAACGGTTGCTATGGGGCTCAGTCAGTTCCAGGGATGACCTTGGTGTGGGGCTGTGCCTTTGGGGCCATGGTACAAGGCCTCACACCTGTGACCCTGGTATAGAGCTGTGCAGGTATTAACACATATATACAGTGGAATACTACTCATCCTTAAAAAAGGGCAATGTTGCCATATGTAAAAACATTAATGCACCTGGACGACGCTACACTAAGTGAAATAAGCTAGAGACTGAAGGATAAATACTGCAAGATTATACTTACATGCAGTTCAAAGCAGTCAAACTCATAAAAGCAAAGAATAGGACAGTGAGTGCCAGGGACCGGGGAGAGGGAAGCGGACGGGCAGCAGGCGTGGTTACACACGGCGGATAAATTCTGGAGACCTACCATATAGCGCTGTGCCGGTAAATCACAATACTGCATTGTGCACCCGAAAAGGTAAGATGGTAGACTTCACGTCAAGTGTTTCTGCCACAATCACATTAAATTTAAAGACGAATCAGCAGCCCAGGCAGAAAAGAAGAAAGCTGAAATCATGTGCATGTCTAGAGGATCCCCAAACGTTGAAAAGCCAAAGTTGAAGTAGATAACCACCCTATAGGATGAGAGAGGAAAAATCAGACTCGTGGGTTATTTTTAGATGCGTTTGTCTTCACCACATAATGGAACTTTCAAGTACGGTTCTATTTCCTCAAGTAGAGTGAGTCCCCAGATACCCTCATTCACATACTGTGTGACTGTATCTTAGAAATATCTGCTTCTCACAGATAACCAACCATCCTAATTAATAACACAGAGTCACAGGGGGAGCTTTTTAACTGAAACCACAACGGGGAACAGATAAGAAAAATATACTGTAGGTGTGGGGGTGTGGGTTCATTTTCTTCCCCTAATTCCCAAATCCCTGCCACTATGCTACTATGTCTTATGAATTCTGTAATAATGAAACATGACATGATATAACCCAATATGAGGCGTCAACATGACATAAGCAAATGCAGAAGGCTTCATTACCACCAAGCATGTCAGAATTGTTCTTCCTCCTGCCTGTACCCTGGGCTACAGCGTTTGGAGATTTGGATCCAATAATAATACCAGCTGTAAATGAGAAGAACTACCCCCTCTTTCCCAGGCACCTCCCTTTTCAAGTGATCCTTGGGATGGTTTATAAAGTTAAGAACCAGAACATCACGCCCGGAATGCAAGGGTCAGTCTACCGGCCAGGGACCGCAGGCAGATGCAGTGCAGTCTGGGTTTGCCAGCTGTCACCACCCAAGCCCCATAATCAGGTTTGCCTTTTGAGTGAAAAATGACAACACATGGAATTTTTCCAAGAAAGTTATTTATTTAAGTTTGCAGGGGCTTCCCTGAAAGCACCACCACTTTTTAATTGACGTATACTTGATTTAAAATATTGTATAAGTTTCTGGTGTACAGCAAAGCGATTCAGTATTTTTGCAGCTTCCCTGGTAGCTCAGGTGGCAAAGAATCTACCTGCAAAGCAAGAGCTGCTGCTGCTGCTAAGTCGCTTCAGTCATTTCCAACTCTGTGCGACCCCATAGACAGCAGCCCACCAGGCTCCTCTGTCTCTGGGATTCTCCAGGCAAGAATACTGGAGTGGGTTGCCATTTCCTTCTCCAGCAAAGCAGGAGACCTGAGTTCAATCCTTGGATTGGGAAGATCCCCTGGAGTAGGAAATGGCAACCCACTCCAGGATCCTTGCCTGGAAAACTCCATGAACAGAGAAACCTGGTGGGCTACAGTCCATACGGCCACAGAGTCGGACATGACTGAGCACAGAGAGTATGTGCATGTGTGTGGGTCAGTCTGTCTGACTCTTTGTGACCCCATGAACTATAGCCTGCCAGGATCTGTCCATGAGATTCTCCAGGCAAGGATACTGGAGTGGGTTGCCATTTCCTACTCCAGGGGATCTTCCTGACCCAGGGATTGAACCAGCAACTCTTACATCTCCTGTGTTGGCAGGCAGGCTCTCTATCATCAGCACCAGCTGGGAAGGCTACAGAGAGTACAGTGCCAGCCCTTGGCCACCAGTGCCACAGGGAGGCCAAGGAACACCCAGCCTTCTGGAAGGTCAGGCACCAGCCCATTTCTATGCAAAAGCCTTCTGGAGCCATTCAACCCCTGATTCCTTCAGATGAATCTGTGCTTGCCAAACACCACCCAGAATTTTTTCCCTGGATGGGACTCTGCAAGATACCAAGCAAGGTCTGACTGTACATTCATCTTTCGTCTGTGTCGTGCACTTTTATCTGGAAAGTTGTGTACTTTGCTTGGCATGATATTATTTCTGATAGAGTCTCAAATTTTGCAGCCTCCATCTACATGGAGGAAAAAACACAGCAGGCAGAGAAGAGAGCTGGGAGCTGACAGTGGCCCATTAGCTGGAGTCCGAGGACATCAAAGCAGACAGAAATGTGCCCCAATGTCGCTCCTCCTGAAGGGCTCCCCAGGCATTTCACTGGGGTCTCTGGCTGTTTCTAAAGGTATGTGATGCAGACGAAACATGAACTCACTCGCTATACCTCACTCGTTAATGCCTTGAAATAGAAACAAACCTCAGAATCGCCTGCCTGTGCCCTCTCTCTTGAATAAGCATTTTATATGGAAAGATGTAACCCTTGCTGAAAACTGGATTGATGCTCATAGGTAGAGCTTAGATAAAATTCTTTCCTAGTGTTACTTTTAGTTTCTTTTAAGGATGATAAGTTATATAAATTCAATATTCAGCTCCCAAATGAGCTTTGGGAACGGAAAAATCATCTTGGGACATGAAGGTGCAATTGACAAAAACTTTGCAGAAATGCACACGTGTGAGCGCTCGCGCGTGCGTGCATGCGTGTGTGTGTACGGATATATACATACATCTTGGGGCGGGGGAGGGAATTCTAAATCCTCCACCCCATACACCAATGTCACATTTTAATGTAATATCATGCCCAATGCATATTCATGAAACAGAATCTTGGCAGTGGCACAAGAAAAGTGGGATGAAGTGTGTTTGGCGGAGTGCGTCACGTTTCCAGGCCAGCGGATTTTTTGATTAAAGTCCCTTATCCGTTTTATCATGCATATCCACTCTCTGATTAAAGTGATCTGGGGCTGACACTCACAATGTCAGTATGCACTGAGACCCTTCACACAAAACATGGTTGGAATTTATATCCTTAAAAACACACACACCCTGTACACCAACAATAAAGCTAATGCCAGGCAACATTCATGGAAATAGAAGTCCACACACAGGAGGGCTATGAGGGTCATCTGTTCCCCGGCTCAGAAAGATTTAACCCGGAATATTAATCAGTGTTCAACTTCCAACCCTAAATTTCTTTTTTTTTTTTAAGTTAAGTTGCTTCTTTCTGATTTGTCAGGCTTTTTAGCAAATGTTTTCACTTGAGAAAAACATAACCAGAGACTCCCCCTGCAGAATATAAATAATAAGTTTCCCCCAGATGCCAGCCTTTCGAACACTGAGAGTCAACATGTCCCATTCTTCCTGAGGTCCCTTCAAAAATCACTTCTCAGGGTGTGGCCCCCAGCATAATGGGGAGGGAGAAAGGTCACCAAGACCACCACCCAGCTCTGTGTCCCTGTCACAGTTACTGGATGCTGAGGTCACTGGCCGAAGGAGTCGACTGACCTTTCTAAAGCCAGTTGATGTAATGAAACAGCTTTGCCGTGCGCAGGGCAAACATCATGTTCAGGGTTTGCAAGGAAAGGGCTGCTTCGGGGTGCAGTGGCCCTGAAGCTTTAAGTCAAGTGACAAGCCAGGCGGCCTTAAGCAAGTCATCTCGTCTGTCTGAGGCTCTGTGTCCTCTTACATAATGGAGATAATAACACTCACCTCGCCGGGCCCGTTGTGTGAACCAGATGACATCAAGTCTGAGAAAAACCTCCATAAAGAGGCAGACCTTGTGAAATGCAGGGCCCAGTCGCTATGACCCTCAGAGAAGGCGTGAGGTCCAAATCGGTAGCAAGGCTGCACTCTAAAAAAGACCACAGTCCATCTGCTGTTCCAAGAAATTACCTATTTCCATTTTCTCTGGTGTTTAAATGCCCGAGCTCCCTGGGAATCTGGTCCCCAGGTCCTCTGAGCCTCTGCCATTGAGATTCAGAAGCTCTTCCCTGTCAACCACCCCCCTAAGCCAGTACCCCTACCCCAAGCCCAGCGAGGTGCTTCTCTCCCAGCTCCAGCCCCAGGTGTTCCCAGGAACCCCTGCACACACACCCCCTCCTCAGAAGTCCTCACCCCACAGAGCGAGCAGATCTGTCGTGTGTTTACTGGGGCCCCTGCTACCCTGAAAAGCTGAAGGCTGTTACTGCTCCTGTCTGTCCTTCCCCTAGCACACCGGGCAGGAGCTGGTCCAGAGTAAGAAGTCCGTGTGGTCTGTAAAGTGAGTGAGTGAATGAATGAATTGTGCCAGGCCCTGTGAGAACCTGGTCTGCTCTCTAGAGCTCCTGGGCTCTGGGATGGCTGAGATGCAGCTGATCAGTGGCCTCAGCAGGGCACTGGGACCTCCTAATCCATAGAACTTCCTTGAGATACATAGAGTTGCTGCTGCTGCTGCTGCTAAGTCACTTCAGTCATGTCCTATTCTGTGCGACCCCATAGACGGCAGCCCACCAGGCCCCGCCGTCCCTGGGATTCTCCAGGCAAGAGTACTGGAGTGGATTGCCATTTCCTTCTCCAATGCATGAAAGTGAAAAGTGAAAGTGAAGTCACTCAGTCACGTACGACCCTCAGCGACCCTATGGACCGCAGCCCACCAGGCTCCCCCATCCACGAAACCCTCCAGGCAAGAATACTGGAGTGGGGTGCCATTGCCCTCTCCAGATACATAGAGCAGGGATGCCCAAATCTGCCGATGTCACAGAGCAGTACATTTTACAGTTAAAGACAGGCAAGTAGATAGATGATGGGCAGAGAGGAGGATAGACTGATAATAGATATGATAGATAAATAATAGAAAACAGAAAGACAATAGATGGATAGATAGATAATAGATAGATATGATAGAGCTGATAGGTACAAAGACAGATGATAGATAGATATGATAGGTAAATGGCAGATAACAGAACAGATGGATATATAGATAATAAGCAGAGATGACAGATACAAAGAGAGATGATAGATATGATAGATCAATGACAGATAGAAACCAGAATAGGTGGAAATATAGATAATAAGTAGACAGATATGATCGAGAGAGATGATAGATACAAAGATGGATAAATAGATAGATAAAGGGAATCAATCTAGAGTTCCCAGTTTTTATTTGGCCAAGGACTTCCCTCATGGCTCTGATGGTAAAGAATCTGCCTGCAATGCAGGGGACCCTAATTCGATCCTTGGGTTGGGAAGATCCCCTGGAAAAGGGAATGGCAACCCACTCCAGTATTCTTCCCTGAAGAATTCCATGGACAGAGGAGCCTGGTGGGCTAGAGTCCATGGGGGGCTAGAATCCACGGGGTCACAAACAGTCCCACATGACTGAGCAACTAACACTTTCACTTTTTAAACAACAAAACCCAAGAGCTGTTTTTTGGTGTTTTTTTTTTGTTTTTTTTTTTTTTTATCATTCTCATTTCCTACAAGAAAACACTTTGCACATTGAAATTCTAGGACAGGCATAAAGATGTCTCAGAATAAAGGATGGCTTTTTAAGATGAAGACATCCAGCCTCTTAAAAACTCACTTCAACCTCCTTATTGTTCATCCTATTGTGCCGCCCTGGTCCTAGGACTGTAGCCAGGGAGACACACCCTGGCCACCTGTTTTCTTGCTCCGACTGCACACACTTCACAGGTCTGAGATGAAGGTAGAGCTCATCCCTCTGAAATCAAAATGGAAGCAGGGTGGGGCAGCTGGCTGCCGTCCCAGTTCTAAAGCTCCCGCCATTCTGCATGTCCACTCATGGGCATGTGACCTTGGGCACATTATTTACCCTTCCCAGCCCCTTGAAGCTTCCTTATCTGGAAAAACAGTGCCCAAGATGCCCCACCCATCTGGGGGGAGGCAATATGCAGGGCTGGGGGACCCTGGCTCTGAGCGCCCATCCTGGTAGAGAATAACCCATGGGAACCCTCCCCATGAGGCTCCCTCCCTGCCTGGTTGACTGGTGTGCATGCCCCCTGGCAGGTAACCACCACACACAGAGCCCCAAAGCCTCTGGTGGAATTAGACCCCCCCACAAGGCAGGGGGTGCTTCGGGAAGAACAAGAACTTCTCCACAATGGGCGGGGGCCAGGGCAGACCTGCCAGGTTCTCCTTCTGGAAAAATCTGCAAATAACCCCTTAGTCATGCAGTCGTGCCTGGCATAGGTTAGAAGACATTCCCCTCCACACCCCCAAGGGAAGCTCTGGGGGGAGGTTACATTCACAGGGCTGGTGTGGATGACATCATTTCCTTGTGAGGCAGGGGCCATTAGCCCCCATTTACATATGACATAACTGGGTCTCTGGATGATGCGGTGATTGGCTAGGAGAACCACAGCTAGTGGGCAGTGTTCATCTCCCCACATCTACATGACCCCAGTAAGTCTACATCAGTAAATAACTGTTACTTCCTCCCTTGCTTGTCCCTAATCTACTACTCTTCTTGGGTAGTAGTGGATGGGTGGGTGAATGAAAGGATGGAAGGAAGGAAGATGCATAGATGGATGGATGGATAGAAGGATGGATGGATAGATGGGGGGAAGGAAGATAGATGGGTGGATGGATGAATGGATAGATAGAAGGATAGATGGAAGGAAGGCAGGAATATGGATAGATGGATTGATGGTTGGAAGGAAGATGGATGGATGGATAGGAGGGTGGACGGATGGATGGATGGATGGATGGATAGATAGACGGATGGATGGATGGAAGGAAGGAATATGGATAGATGGATGGATGGATGGTTGGAAGGAAAAAAGATGGAAGAAAGAAGAAAGATGAATGGATAGATGGGAGGGTGAATGAAAGGAAAAAAGAGATAAAGAAAGTAAGGACAGAAGATGGTTGGATGGATGGATGGACAAATGGACAGACAGAGACAGACAGACAGTATTCTTGTTCTCTTTAATGTAAACCTGGGAGAAATCAAATTCTTGCGAACTTAGAGCTCTGATCACAGAGTAGGTCAGGAAGATGTCCCTGGGGGCCCTGAACTTAAGTATGTAGATCATAAGTCATCCAAAGGCAGGGACAGAAACAAAGCAAGAGACGGGTGATGCTGAAGAGGATACAGTACTCTGTTTTGTCCTTTGCAGACTTGAACTTAGTTTCAGGATTCGGAAGCTGTACTGGTAATTTAATCCTCTGCTAATCTGATCTCTTTCGCACACCCACTTAGAACCCCACTGAGATCTGTCTTCTCTGTCCCCCAACTTTAACCTTGCTTTAAACTCCATCCTTCTGAAATCAGCAGGGGGAGAGAAGAGAAAGGAAGGACCACAAGGAAGAAGGAAGGAATAAAGTCCCTTCAGGAGCCAAGGACTGCTAATCAAGAAGCCCCTTGCCCATCTAAGTCCTCCTCCTCTTCTCACGCTCTGCCCCCCAACTCAAAAGCACTACCTGCTGATTGACTCCTACACACACCTCGAATTTCTCCTCCTCTGGACCCTCACAAATGCCATCTGTTCCCCCATCCCCGTCACTTCCCACCGAAGTCCCACCCTCCACAGTCAAGTCGAGCCTGCAGTTGGAAAGGATGGCACCATCCAGCGACCTCTAAGAGTCTCGGTCTTTTCTTCCAATCCTCTCACATTGGCCAGGAGCTGTCTGGTGCACCAGGCCTGGCCAGTGCCACACGGGATGCTGCCCAGGTGGAGACAGAGAGCCAAGATTTTAGGTTGAAAGACAAACAACTGTCAAAGTGAAGAACCTGAACTCTGTCTTGTAAATCACGGAGAGAGGAAGCGAAACTGACTCACCTTGGGTGCTCCCTGCAGCAGCTGTGCTTCCCCACAAAGCCCCATTTCACATTGCCCCCATTTCACAGATGAAGAAACTGAAGCCCAGTGACTCGACGAAGGTGAGGGAACCAGCAAGCAGCTGAGCAGGACCATGCCCACCTCTGCTCAGCCCTCATACCCTTCCTGTTCCCACATCCGTCCCAGTTCAAGATGCTGCTCAAGCTGGGTCTGCACTGAGATCCTCCCACAATTCTCTGGATACACAGATTTGACCACCCATGTGCCTCTTTAAGTTCCTGTTTCAATAAGAAGCTACAGAAATTGCAAATTATATTAAAAAACCATGCAATACTACTTGCTACTGTATTTTCCTAATACGATTTTGACAGGAAGACATTTCCATGAATTATCTGACTTAGCCTTTTGAGAGCTGTGGCAAGTTTAGTGATCCCTTTAAATCTGACTCCTTTATTACATGCATGTGGAATTTATTCTTCCCTTCATTCAGTCACTCAGTATTTATCAAACATCTGCGTGTATCAGGTGTACTGCTAGAGGTTAGGGATACAGAGATGAATAGACTTACACCTACCATCAAATTAAGCACATTGTGACTGGGTCAGAGGCCACAAGAAATGTGAAAACAATATGTGGAAAGACAGACAGAGGTAAATCAGGATGGCTTGGGGACCACAGAGCTCTTGATTTGAAACCTTGTGACCTTGAAGCCTTATGACCTTGGACAAATCAATCTCCATGAGCCTGTTTCCCCATGAGTAAAATGAAGGAAAGAGAACTCGCTTTGTAAGATTTTAGGAGCACCCTGGTAATATTCAGCAGCTTCAAAGAGGAGGTAACAGTGGCTGGACCTTGGAGAATGACACTAACTGGTCTCTCGGGCAGAGCTGAGAACAATGTGTTGCATGAAAAGCAGTGGTAGCTCAAGGGTGGAGCATTAGAGGCACGTGTGGACTGAGCAGTCAGTGCACTGTAAGGGTCCAAGATCCGTGGGCCAGGGGGGAGGAGGGACTTCAGAGAATGAGGATAAGCCCGAGACCTCAGACCCCAGCTACCATTTCTTGAGCCGCTCCTGCTGCTAAGTCACTTCAGTCATGTCCAGCTCTTTGTGACCCCATGGACTGTAGCCCACCAGGCCCCTCTCCCCAGGACTCTACAGGCAAGGATACTGGAGTGGGTTGCCATGCCCTCCTCCAGGGGATCTTCCTGACTCAGGGATCGAACCCGCATCTCATGAATCTCCTGCATTGGCAGGTGGGTTCTTTCCCCCTAGCACCACCTAGGAAGCCCAGAGCAGACACTTTGCTAAACGCTTTCTGTGTATTATCTCTTGATCTCTCCAGCTACCTACACAATAGGTATTATGATGAATCCCACCATGCAGATGTGGAAACCAAGGCACAGAGAGGTTAAAGAAGTTCCTCTAAAGCCGCACAGCCAAGGAGCAGCACAGGCCAGGACCAGGGAAGGACTCAACTCAGAAGCCCTTCGTGGACCATCCTGTCTTTTACAAATGTGGTCAGGAACCATCATGAACTGCTGCTTTGATTTGTCCTCAATCTTTGCTTTTGGACTTTCATTTAAAAGATTTTTTTACCGTGGACCATTTTTAAAGTCTTTATTGAATGTGTTATAGTACTGCTTCTGTTTTACGTTTGGGTTTTTTGGCCATGAGGCATGTGGGCTCTTAGTTCCCTAACCGGGGATTGAACCCATAGCCCCTGCTTTGGAAGCAGAAGTCTTAGCCACTGCACCAGCAGGGAAGTCCCTCCACAATGGGTCTTACTTTCACCTTTTTTGACATTTGAACTGCCCGATTTCAGAGGCAACTGATGTCCACAGTAGACTTCTTGTTTGAGCTACAGCAGCAGGAGATACAGGAGAAGGTCCTTAAAAAGCCCAGATGGTGGTCACAGGGGCTCAGAGAGAGGGGTTCAAATGGATAGATGTGCTGCAGGGGGCCAGCTCCCCTTCAGGGGGCTGTGTGTCAGGCAGCAGAGCCCGTGGTTCATTCCTGCCCAGAACCTTCATCACCCGGGGCCAGGGGCAGCTGGGGAAGGGCGGGTTCTCAAGTCTGGTCAACCTGCTATGAACTATGGTCCGTGCCCAGGAACTTGAGAGCTGTGCTGCTCACAGTGTGCTGAGAAAGACTCTAAGGAGTGATCTCACTGATGCCCCTGCACAGCTCCAAGAGTTGGGTACCACTCTTATCAGCTCCATTAAATGATGGGGAACTGAAACTGCCGTAATTTGCTAAGATCTCAGGGCTGGGAAATGACCAAGCTAAGATTCAAACCTGAGGTTTTTCTTAGAGCCCCTAGGTTTAACCACCTCACTGTTCTAGCCTTGCCTCATCCTGGCTGTGGGCCCAGGACAGGCCAGTTTCCTCATCTTACAGCTGGGGGTGCTGAGGACCACTTTGCTGGGAGATGCCATGAGATCTCTTCTATAATGCACTTCTCCTGGGGCCTTGAACAAGGTCATTTTCCAAAATGAGGAGTTGTGTTTACCACAATAAATGGGCCGTCTGGGTACATTCATCAGTCAGGGCTCACAGGGTATCACAGACAGGGTAGCATGCACAACAGAAATTGATTCTCACCGTTCTAGAGGCTGGAAGTCCAAAACGAAGGTGTCGGCAGGATTGGTTCCTTCCGAGGTCTCTTTCCTTGCCTCCTCCCTGTATCTTCATATAGTCTTCCCTCTGTGCCTGTGTCCTAATCCCCTCTTCTGTAAGGACACCAATCAGACTGGACCCGGGTCCACCTATGATGTCACTTAACCTTCATCACCCCTTTAAAGACGGCATCTCTGAACATACTCACATTCTAAGATGCTAGGGGTTAGGACTCCAGTGTATGAATTTTATGGAAACAATCCAGCCCATACCACGGGGAAAGTCAATCTCTATTTCAGGACACGATTTCTTTATTCTCAATTCCTTAGTGTTGGCTGAGGCCAGCCCACACCATCCTTTCACTCAACAACCGCTATGAAAAGTGAACCAAGTTGCCGCCAGGTGGTCCGGTGACAAAGCTGAGCCCCTGTCTGTCCCTGCCCTCCGGAACTGGCAGGGTCCCAGGTGACTAAGACATGCGGCGAGATTTACAGTCCACGAGTCTCTTTGCACAACCACCACAGCATTTAATTTTCCCAGAGCTCCTGAGGGGAGGGTTCAAGCGTTGTCGGTATCCTTCAGCTGCAGAAACTGACGCTCAAGGACTGAGTGGTTGGCCCCAGACCAGAGCAGCCGCATGCGGAGGCTGAGTCTTGAGTCTCGGAGCCCCGATCCCTACTCCGGAGCAGTCCTCCGCCTGGGAGGCTCTTTTGTTAGCCTCACTTTGCCGTCCTCCCATCAACAAGGATGTACTGAGCTCCTACTTTGTGCCAAGCTTCTATGGAGCTGCTTGCTAGCAGAGGATGAGATGCAGGATGCAGAGGAGAGAACAAACCAAAGAACCACAAAGTGGGGGAACAGACAGGATGATGTGATAATGTGATGGGAGAGTGACTTTAGATAATACGACCTGAGGAGCTGACATTTAAGTGAAGACTGAAGGAGGCAAATGAGACAGTGCAAAGGCCCTGAGGTGTTCTGGCAAGAGCTGATGTTGGAGGGGTAGGTGGGGGCCAACCCACACATGACCTTAGAAAGTATGTTTCTAAGTATTGTGGAAAAAACATTTAACCTGGACCTGAGCTGAGAATGAGAACCAGTTACTTAATGGTGTTCAATATTCTCTCTGATGTTCCCTTCAATTGTTGTAGGAATTAGGAGTGGATTAAATACCTCTTTGGGATCTAAACGATAGTCACAAGAAGCTCCCTGAATTTGCCACAGCCAACTTCCCCTTTGCAGGGAGCCCCATTGGATGCCTCATTCAGGTCAATCCCGAGGACACTATACTGCTTGGACAGCATCTGCGAAGACCCATGGAGACCTAGGTCTCCTACCACCCTCTCGGGTGTGGATCAGTTTTCGGACCAACAGGGGCTGCGGGTGCCCTCTAGCTCTTATCAGGGCTGGATGCAGCGGGCCTGAGGGCGCCAGAGATGCAGGAACGTGGGGACCTGGGCCCCCTCTAGACCAGCGTCTGGGGGAAACAGATGAAGGGAAATGGGTGCCCGTCCGGTCTCACGGTGCTCACTCAGACAGTGCGAGGAGCATCATGCCATTCTAAAACAGCAGGACCATTTTCTCTGTCCTAATTGATGAACAGCTGTGCTTTAATAGACTATACCACTGAGCTTCCCTGATCTCTCCTTAGGCCATCCCCCAGCCCCAAACGAAGGCTCCCTGGGGATCCAGGAAAAACAAAGTTTTTCCTTTGTGTGTGAGCACAGAGGATGGGGGAGGGGTGAAATTGGTTTTGCTGGATTAATAAACGGATAGATGAATAACTCCGCCAAATAGATTTTAGATCCTTGCTTCCATCCCTTTTCATTGGCCATTTCCTGATAGTCACTGATATGAACTTTAAAGCTTCCCCTTCAAGGACCAAATGGTAAATAAAGCTCGGAAAAGGTGCAGGCTTTCATGATGTCAACCCTGGTTGACAAATATTTCTTCACTTAGCCGTCCCCCGAACCCTAGGATGTAGACACGTGCAGGATTCTAATCCGTCACACTGCCTTTTGTTGATTCCTGCATGGGAAACTTGCTGGGGACTCTGGACAGAAAAAAAAAAACATCTTCACTTCCTGCCTTCAGGGGCTTAGGCTCTACTGCCTGCCTTTGCAGACCACAGCCCGGGGAGGGGCCACATCCAGCCTGCCACCTGCTTTTGTAGGGCCCACGACCCGAGAATGGTTTTACATGTCTAAATGGTTGAAAAAAATCAAAAGACTCTGTGACTCATGAAAATTATCAGCGGTTTATATTTCAGCGATGACAATATAGTTTTATTAGCGAACAGCCACACTCGTTTGTTTAGGTATCATCTACAGGTTGGAGAAGACTCTTGAGAGTCCCTTGGACTGCAAGAAGATCCAACCAGTCCATTCTGAAGATCAGCCCTGGGATTTCTTTGGAAGGAATGATGCTAAGGCTGAAACTCCAGTACTTTGGCCACCTCATGCGAAGAGTTGACTTATTGGAAAAGACTCTGATGCTGGGAGGGATTGGGGGCAGGAGGAGAAGGGGAAAACAGAGGATGAGATGGCTGGATGGCATCACTGACTCGATGGATGTGAGTCTGAGTGAACTCCGGGAGTTGGTGATGGACAGGGAGGCCTGGCGTGCTGCGATTCATGGGGTTGCAAAGAGCTGGACACGACTGAGTGATTGAACTGAACTGAACTGAACAGGGACTTTCAGGCTTCCCTAGTGGCTTAATGGTTAAGAATCCACCAGCAAATGCAGGAGACATGGGTTCGATCCCTGGGTCAGGGAGATCCCCTGGAGATGGAAATGGCAACCCACTCCAGTATTCTTGACTGGAGAATCCCATGGACAGGGGAGCCTGGAGGGCTACAGTCCATGGGGTCACAAAGAGCTGGACACAACTTAGTGACTAAACAACAACAGGGACTTTGACACCACAAAGACAAGGCTGAACAGTGGGGACAAAGGCCGTAATGGCTCCCAAAGCCTAAAGCATTTACTCCCCAGCCCTTTACAGAAAAGACCCTTGCCAACACCTGGTCTGTGATTGAGAAAGGGAAGTAGAAGGTGACCTGAGTTTCCTGAGCATGGGCCATCTTATAGGCATCAAGTCCTTTAATCATCATCAGTTGGCTGTGAGTCTGGGGTAACTTTCCCCACTTTATGAAGGAGGGGACCAAAACACAAAAAAATCAGTAACTTGCCCAAAATTCTAAGAGTGTATTGTTGACAAGGAGAGGTCTTAACCGTGTAAGAAGTCACAGAAGCCCCATCAAAACTGAATTCAGCTGTCTCCACTTTCTAGAAGCTGTTGCTTTTTTTTTTAACTTTTTAAATGTTTCTTAAATATTTTGTTTACTGTTTCGAATATAGCTTTTTAAGTTGCTGTGAACATTTTTATAGCATTCAATTTTTTTTTTTTAATGGAGCTTCCTTGCTGGCTCAGTGGTAAAGAACCCGCCTGCCAATGCAAGAGATGTAGGTTCAATCTCTGGGCCGGGAAGATCCCCTGGAAAAGGGAATGGCAACCCACTCCAGTATTCTTGCCTGGAAAATTCCATGGACAGGGGAGCCTAGAGGGCTGCAGTCCATGGAGTCACAAAGAGTCAGACACAACTAAGTGTCTAAACAACAAAACAGCTGTTAACATCACAGCACAGAGTTTAAGTTGGAGCGTATCAAGGTGAGGGGTGGACATCACCTAAGGACTCCATTCTCTTCTGGGGAAGATGTTGGCGTGTCTCCAGTTGTACACAGGATGGTGTATCGAGTCAAATGTAAGTATGACCTTGTGATTGTCTTTATTTAGAGATTATCTGTAGCTTAAGGAGATGCAAATGGGAGCCGTATTGATGAGGGGTGGACTTGTGATGACTAATTTTATGTGTCAATTTGGCTGGGTAACAGTACCCAGAGATGTGGTCAAGTGCTAGTCTAGATGTTGCTGTGAAGATGCTCTTCAGAAGAGAGTCATATCTAAATCAGGAACCATTGAGTGAAGCAGATTACCCTCCATAATGGGAGTGGGCCTCATTCAATCAACCGAAGGACTTAGGAGAAAAAGATTGACCTTCCCCCAAGCAAGAAGGAATTCTGCCAGCAGATGGCCTTCAGACTTGAGCTTCAACCTCAAGATCCAACCTCAAGTGGGTTCAATCCTTGAGTTAGGAAGATCCGCTAGAGGAGGTCATGGTGACCCATTCCAGTATTCTTGCATGGAGAATTCCTTGCACAGAGGAGCCTGATGGGCTACAGTCCATAGGGTCGCAAAGAGTCAGACACGATGAAGTGACTTAGCACACATGCACGCACCTATATATATTGGTTCTGTTTGGAGGCAAGTCTACCAGTAGAATCACAGCCCAAATAGGAGTTTCCTGCTTCCTGGTCCAGTGCAATTCTGACCCAAGACTGGTTCTTCACCAGGTCTGGCAACTCTGAGTTCTACCCTGGGTAAAAATCAGAGTGACATCGTAAGGATTTAATGAGATGATGCACCCACAGCACTTAGAGCAGAGCCTGGTCCCCAGAGAACCTTCAATATATGTCCGCTCCCACAGCATCATCAGCTCCGGGTCCCCGTCTCTCCCAAGGTCCGGCCCCGGGCAAGGGCCAGGTCTCTGCATCTCCAGCAGTGGCTGGGGGCTCTCCCAGGGGGCATCTCACTTCCTCAAGTCCCAGATGCAAGGTGGCCATCCCCCGTCTGTGTGTGTCTGAGCCTTGAACACGCACACCCTACCAACTGCCTGAAAGCCCGCTTTCTATGTGGAAAAGTGTAAGAAATAGTTAAATGTTTCCTATTGTTGTATTAGTGAACCAGTTCAGAGATTGCCGACTCAATTCAATCAAAATTAGTGACAAGAGAGCAATTTTCCCGTTCCGTTCAGCGTGGAGAGCTTTTTGTTTTGCTTTGTTTTTATTGGAGGTGATTCACCGCATCTTTCCTCGAGGTAAGCTGAGTAGCTCTGCCAGTGCCGTGTCTCCTTTTGTCTAGATAAGTGTTATCCAGTAAAATGAACACAATAAGACTATGTTTACCTTAATGCTGTTTAAAAATCACATCGCAATAAGAGATCAATAGCTCTCTACAACAATTTACCAAAGACCCGGCTGGGGAAGAGAAATTCAAATTGCATTGATTTTCTTTTTTTTTTCCATGAGCATGTGTGTGCGTGTGTGTGTGACAATAATAGCCCATGAGCCGGAGCATTGACAATATGGCACATGAGCACTGAATGTAAAGCACAAGTTAGAAGGAGCCAAGAGGAGGATCGCTGAACTGTTGTGGCTGCTACCCGTGGCCCTGGGACTTGGGAGAAATTCAATAAAGACAGGAGAGCGCGGTGGGTTTTTTCACTCGCGTCCCATTTCTCCACAGGCCATGGTCTTGGAGAATGTGGGTCTGGAAAGGACTTTGGAGGTGACCCTGGGCTGACGTCCACGTGGGTTCAGGTAGGGGAGCGGGGACCGCAGTCAGCCACGGGGCTCCTGGGTCCTGTGCGTGGGAAGAAGTGCGTCTGTAGAAGTATGTCTGTGAAGGCAGAGCCTGCGTCTCTTATCTTGGACCCTAGTACACAATAGGATCTCAGCCGACGTCTGTTGAATAACTAGATGGAGCCAAACAGGAGGGAAGGGAGGGAGGGGTGAAGAGAGGGAGGGAAGGAGGAAAGGAGGGGGAGAAAGAAAAGAACGGGAAGAGAAAAGCAAGGAAGAAAAACAACCGAAACATCAGAGAGACCTGAGTTGGACTCGGATCTATATTTGCACTTAACCTTGGTCACGCCTGACCTCGCACATGAGTGCGAGAGTCATGAGAAATCAACAGAATCATCACATGTCCACTTTCTGGTCTGCACTAGGTGCCCAAGAAATGACAAAACAGAGCTGGGACGAGATCATGCTTTTCTGCCACAAATATCGGAGTCTAAATTTCTCCGAAGGAAAGGTTTCCTGAGCCTAGGCCTGTGAACAGGGCCCCCAAGTTGCTTCTGAACCGCCCCACACTGTGGCCGCCTCGGGCAGAGACAGAGGCCAGGTTGGGGGTGTGCCTTTCTGATAACCCCGCATTCCCGCTCCGACCACTCTGAAATATGCCTTGGAAAAGAAGTAAGGTTGTTTTGTTTTTAAAGGGGGGAGGAAAGAAATGTAAGTGGAGAAATTATTGGAACTGGAGAGGGGTTTTAATGGCAACGTTGGCATCCTGCAATTTCACACATTAAAACATATTTTTAAAGAAACAACTACAGTGCTGATTGTATAAGGGCGAAGCTTTCCACTCTTCAGACTATTAATAAGGGCTTCCCATAGAGAAGACAAATACATGCTTGATGCATTTTTAATCCTTTGCCAATACATTTGACTAAAGCTGTTTGCTGTTTCAATGACAGGATTTAACTTGCCCTTCTGTATCCAACGTTCCTGATTATTAATGACATTTAGGAAACACAAGCTTTAAAGTTACATTCTGGTTGAATGGCAGCCTCTGCTCCGTGCCCTGCGGAAGGGAACTCACACTTCTGAATGGGGGGGATGTCTTCTCAGTCTAGGGCAAAGGGGTCTGCCCCACCCTGGGCTGCCCCCTCTCCCATCCCCTCAGCCAGGAGCCAGTTCAAAGTCAGCTCTGAGCAGCGGGCATCAGCCTTTCCAGCTCCCTTCCTTGCCTTTCCACACCTGGTAACCTTGGCGTCATTGCCATGAGAACTGCTCAGTGCTGTCTGGAGACAGGATCTGGGAAACATGAAACCAAATTCACGGATGGTATTTGGACTTCTCAGGACCCCCCTCCCATTCAAATGCCAAGAATACAATCTTCCAGGAAAAAGAGGTGGCCAGGAACATAAATAACTTTGAAACAAGGGATCGAGAGAAAGCCCTTGGATCTTAACAGAACAGAAGCAGAGGGAAGAACCCGTTACTCGGACACAGCTGATTATTTTATGCTTTTAAAAAAATTATTTTAAGAGAAATTAACGCTCAGGCTGAAATGAAATTGCATGTGCTGATACCCTCCAAGCCACCTCCTTTATTCAGCTGGGTGATGGGATGTCAATAAGAGGGTACCCCAAGTGAACACACCAGAATAAGGTCAGAAATGGGTGCAGCTGAGAATTCTTGGAGGGCAGGGAGCATTTTGCTTTGGTTTTGAACTATTCCCATTGGGGGGAATTGAGAGGACGGGGGCGGGCGAGGGGTTAGGGAGGAAGCAGACAGACACGCAGGTGACGACCCAGGAGGAAAGAAGAGCGTGAAGCGGGTTCACACACAGCATCTGAAAAGGACCCCCCTCTTCCATCCGGGAAAAGTCATCTGCACAAAAGCCTTTCAGCCTCCCCGTATTATATGCTCAGCTCTGACCCCCTATTGTAATGAAAAGCAGATCCCCCTATGAATCACAGAAAATCAATACTGCGTTTTACTAAGTTTGCGTTAATTTTACACCTTTCAGCCTCCGGAGGGGAATTATTGCCTGCAAAGATGAGAAAGCCTCTTCTCCCCCAATTCTGCCGTTGTCTGGGTTTCAGACAACTAGGTTGGAAAAACCCTATCACTATTTAAAAAGGGGAAAAAAAAACCACGACGATGAAGAAGAAGGAGAAAAGGGGGGTGGAGGGGGGTTGCGGTTTGAGAGATTTTAATAGCTAATAATAGGAGAGAGCATAAAAGCGCAGATCCAATTTAAGCGAAAGAGTTCCTATGTAAGCATTGCTTGTCAGTCTCGGGGTGTACTGTATAGGGGCCAGCTCCTGAGCATGGCAGCCCAGATATATAAAGTCCAGATTTAATTCCGATACAGAGAAATACAATTTCAAAACCGGACGTCTTATCATCAGCGTGTCCCACTGGAGAACTCATTTCCCTATAGCAAAAGGCTGTCAATGCCATTATGCTGTACAAGGAAGCAATTTACCACTACAGCTAAACAGGGCTACCAGGACTGTGGGAACTTGAGCATTTGAAGTTATCGCTCAGAAAAAAAAAAAAAAATAGCATTTCAAATGTCAGTGAAATGGGAAGGAATAATTGAAAAGTATCAATCAGAGAAGCAGAAGGGTTTAGAAGGCTGAGACCACAGCCTGACTTACTGGGCTTTGCTCTTTTTGCTTTTGTTCCTGTCACTTCCCCTTTCTGCTGGCCTTACAGACCACCCCCTCCCTGTTCTCTTCACCTCTAAGCCTGCATGCTCCCTCTGCAAGTTCAAATTCAACTCCGGAAAAGTAGGGCTCGCTGCTTCATCCTTCTTCTGCGTCAGACGCGAAGAGCAACCTGAGACTCCAGGGGCTGAGATTTCATGGTGCAAATATGCTCCTCCACCCAGGTCCTGAGTCACCCTAGTGCTCAAGATCGATGAAAGGCATGACCTTCCAGGTCCTGCAAAATCACACATGTTCACAAAGCCCCACAATGGTAGCCTGTGTCCAGCTGCTCCTTAAGGTGACTGAGAACATCTCAATATAACTTGGAGTATAAAGACCACAGAATTGCATTTCTACCTTGGACCCATCGCTGATTAGTTCTGATTCACCCTGACAAGGTAATTCGCCTCTCTAGTCCTCAATATCCTTGTCAATAAAATGAGGATAATGACATCCTCATTAACGTAAGGGATAAGACAGAGCATGTAGGGTATTCTGCCTGGCATGGAGGTAGCTAACACTGTTGGCATCATGATTCCACTGCATGGTGAGGGCATTCAGATTTCTTAGCACCTATGGTCGGCTCACCTCTGGGAGCCCACTGTTACCACTGCCTCCTGCTTCCCTTCTGTTCTTCCAACACTCTTAGCCTGTTTCTGAAGCTGAGCAGGACCCTGTGGAGCCTTCCCAGGACAGACTTCCCCCCACCCCCCACCACTGCCACCATACTCTCCACCTGCCTCTTGTCTAGAAAAATGTAGTCAAAGACTAATTTTAATTAGAGAAATGAAACAATGCAAAAACAAAGAAAAACAGTCAAATAACACAAAATAATCATGGTTTAGCCAATAAACAAAGTCAAGGACTCTAAGTTTTTCCTCGAAGGCTACAGATAATATTCTGAACCATATCCTTTGAGCTGTTCTGTAGAGACTATAACTCCCCTCAGGTGAAAGAAGTTAACTACATGATGACCAGGATGTAGCCACAACATAAGCTGCCACAATTTTGAGAACTAGCCTCAAGGAAATGGGAACAAACTGACCCTGGAACTGAAAACTACTGCTGCTGCTGCTGCTGCTGCTAACTGTACTTAAAACAATCAAGATGATCCGATCAGACTATCACACGACAAAGTTCAAGATCACTGTCAGAGCTGACTGTGCTGTTCTACACGTAGCCTCCGCCCAGCATCTATGCATCCCTGAAACTGCCCTCTGGGAGCTCCTGCCCACTGATTGGCAATGGGGAGTTGGTTCTTTGGGACATGAGTCCTTCTTGTCCCCAGGATAGCTGGCTTCCTCAATAAAGCAGCTTTCCTTCTACCCAACATATGTCTCTCAGTATAAACTTCTTGAGCCACAAGCAGCCAAACCTGAGTTCAGTAACATTCCCACCAAGGACCTTTGCACGTGCTGTTCCTCTTGCGGAACACTCATTCCATTAGTCTTCACATAGCTGGCTCCTCATTTAGTTCACAACTCCCATGTACCTCACAAAAGATCTTCCCTGTCCAACCTCCTGGAGATTGCACAGCAGATTGTTTTTGAGTCACTGGTCTTTACTTTCTTGAGAACACTTATCTTTGAAATTACTGTCCGTCTCTCCCACTAGAATACAAAGCCGTTGAGAACAAGGCTCTTGTCCATCTCATCCTCTACAGAATATCTGTCTCTGGGACTGAGTACCTGGTACAAAGCAGGTATCGTGTAAATACCCTCATGTATTGAATGAATAAACAAGTGAATGGAAGATCATCCCGTTTGAATGAAATGTGAGCCTGCCCGACCCAGAGCCTAGGAAACAGTAGGCACTCAGGAAATGTTAGCTGGGCCTTC
Organism: Bos indicus; assembly: GCF_029378745.1. NCBI lineage: Eukaryota > Metazoa > Chordata > Mammalia > Artiodactyla > Bovidae > Bos > Bos indicus. The sequence goes on along the minus strand of NC_091780.1, from coordinate 61,952,850 downwards.
CTCACTGAGTAACTGGTCCTGGACAAGCACCTCCCTGTAGATGGAGCAGCCAAGATGGGCAGCAGCAAGACTGGCCTGTTCCTGTAGCCCTTGGGTGCCTAGTTATCAAAACTCCAATTTGGCCAGGGGCTCCCTTGATATACCCTTTTCTCAGTTATTTACAACCTGGTATAATGAATGCAGTTACCTGGGAATTTCCCCAGTGGCCTATGAACTTCAGCTTAGGGACTGAACTTTGCCTTTCATTTACAGATCCACCCATCCACCATCCATCCATCTACCAGGTGTGGTGGCCCACACATGCTAAGAATCCTAACAAGGGAAGACAGCCTGAGCAATTCCTACAGCCAGGCCCTGTGCTAAGCACTCTGAGCATCATCTCATTGAAACCTCTTGACCCAACATGGGGTCCTTGCTGTCGTGTCCCCATTTCACAGGCAAGGAGGCTAACATGTAGAGCAATTATGCTTAGCACTGATCCCATATGTTGCTTGACATTTGGTAAAGTAAAATAAAAGTTAACTATTGCTAACTACTGTCTTTCTAAAGTTCAGAAATACACACGGCTTCACATTTTAAGGTTTTTGAAATTCAGATGCAGCTTTTCATCAATGTGAATATTTAACATCAGAGTGTTCACTATTCTGGAAAAGCTGTTCTTGTGTCTGATGGTGGCTGACACTTTAGAAATGAGAGAACATGGTGCCTTTAGACAGAGGGACCTGTGAATCCACTGACCCTAACCTCTGCTCCCAGTCCTGAGATGGTCTTGCTGTGGGCGTTCTCTCCAGCAAAAGGATTCTGGCAGGATGGCAATTTTCCTCTCTTTCCCAACGTATGTGTGTGAATGTGTGTGTATAAACACACGTGTGTGTGTGTGTGTGTGTGTGTATAAGAGAGGTAGAGGTACGTATATACAAGAGATAGAGATTTACTTTAAGGATCTCACTCAAGTGACTGTGGGAACCTAGTAAGAACCTACAGGTTGGAAACCCAGGGAAGAGTTGCCGTTACAGGGTTGAGTCTGAAATATACAGGCAGACCAGTGGGTGAGAAACTCAAGCAGATTTTCAATGTTGCACTCTTCAGGAAGAATTGCTTCTTTTCCAAGGGGAAAAAAAAAAAAGCTTTTTTTTTTTCTTTACCAAGCAAGACTCTTTCATTTTAATTAATTTTTACTCTTCTGATTATGCAACTTTCTTTAATATTTTCATTGACTTCTAAGGCACTTTTTACCGAAGGATAAGGTGTAATCATTTTTATTTATTAAGGTAAAATTTACATTTAGTAAAATGCACAGGATTTAAGTATGGGATTGAGAAGTTTTGATAAATATACACATCCATGTGAATATCACCCTAATAAAGATATAGGATGTTTCTATTAAGACGACCATGCAATATTTCTAGGAGAGCTTTTCCACTCTGAAGGTCTTCAAATGACTGGGTAAGGCCCACCCAAATTATGGATAGTAAGTAATCTGTTTTACTTAAAGTCTGCAGATATAAGTGTTCATCTCATCAAAGAAAATACTTTCAGAGCAACATCTGTTCTGGTATCTGACCAAACAATTAGGTCCCATGGCCCAGCCAAATTGATGTAGGAAATGAACCATCACACAGAGTTAGGTTAAAGGGCTCAACAGAAAGTACTCTAGAGATCGCCACCAGATATTAAGCTCTGGACATTCTAGGCATGAAAAGCCCACCATCCTTGTAGCATCCCTTGATGCTATATGAGGTACGGAGGCATCTGATTTGCGTTCTGCCCCTCTCTGCTGCAATTTTCCAAAACCTCGTAAGATACATGGAGTCTTAGAAGTCACTGCCTCTCAGCGCTGGGTGATCCAGCTGGTCACTGACTACCTCCCCACCAGTGAGTTCTGTCCTCCAGTTACATCCAGCTCTGGGCACGTCCCTCCTGTACCCAGAGACCCCCGTCAGCTTCAGTTGCTCCCATCTGGCCCACTCCCCACTCACAGCCCCCATCCCCCAGGAGGAAGAGAGCAGCAGGAACCCTCTCCCAGCCCTGAGAGTTAAGGTGCCATCTTATTTCCAGATCCCCTCTCTCACTTTTCTTTGTCTAGAAGCTCCTTAGCTGTTCTCATGACTGCTCAGTAGGTCCCTAGAATCTTCTAATGTCCCAGCAGCAGAGCCTTGGGTCATCACCTGGTTACACTTAAAGTAATTCTCACGGAGAAAATGTTGTCCAATGGTCCATGCAGAGGTCCAAAGCAGTAAATGTGGTGACATCCAACCTGCTCAGTATCTGTCCCTGCTTCTACTGGTTTCTCCTCCTTTGCTCAGAGGTCCCCAGATCAGCAGAAGAACTGTTTTAAGAAACAGACCTTCCAAGCAGACTCCCAGCTCCCAGTCTCTGGACCCAACAAAATCAGGCGTCTTTCCCCTATCCTTCAGGGCATACTGCTTCTTAAAGCTGAGAGGAGCACAAGGCTTCCTAACTCTGTGGTCAAACAGAGAGGTGCTGGATCCAGTTCCCTTGGTTCATAGTCAATACTTGTCCAGCCTGAACTGTTGCATCACTGGCCACTATTGTCAAATCTGCAGCCCAGTGGGAAGGGAATGGTCCTTAGGGTCAAGGTCTTGGGTTCTGGGTGGCCTCAGACATACCACTGACCCATCTGCCTCTCCTTTCCTCAGTGATAAAGTGAGGACAGTAGACTTACCGTCTTGCTACAAATCATACAGTTGTTGTGGGGATCAGAAGGATGCTGGTAAAGGTAAGGAATACAGTGCCTTGCAAATGAAAACTAAAAAGACAGCACAGTGTCTTCACAGATTCAGCACAATAACAATGCATGCTGAGATGCTTCAGTCATATCCGACTCTCTGTGACCCTATGCACTGTACCCTGCCAGGCTCCTCTGTCCATGGGATTCTCCAGGCAAGAATACTGGAGTGGGTTGCCTTTCCCTCCTCCAGGGGATCTTCCCAACCCAGGGATCGAACCCACATCTTTCACATCCACCTGCATTGGCAAGCAGGTTCTTTACCACTAGCGCTACCTGCAAAGCCCACAACAATAGTAGCAGCCACTTAAACTGCGCGAGGATGTCCAGTCCCTGATCTAAGAACTCCACACACACTGACACACTTAATTCTCACAAGTCTTCTTCTGGGGTAGCATTATCCCCATTGTAGAGGTAAAAAGACTGAGGCCCCAGATGTTCTAGAGCATTCCCAAGGAACACAGTGAAAGTGAAGGTGAGACCAACACCCAGGCGGCCTCTCTCCAGGGTCTGTATCCTCAGTCGCCCCCTTAGCCTGCATCCCCCACTAGATTCCATCTTGCCTAGCATCTTACACAGACTTGATACCTCCAAATGTTTGTCAATGAAAGAAATGCTCAACATAAAAAAAATCCCAAGTTCTGAAAAGATATAAAGAATTGTACCTTCTGCCAGTGCCTTGCTCATAACAGGCTCTTGGTAAATATTTGTTGTGCGAATGAGTGAGTTACTCAGAGAGCAGCATTCCTCCATTTCTTTATTAGTGAAAACTGTGACATCTGAAATGTATCGCCATTGGAGTGTTTTTTATGAAGAATTTTAGCAAGCCAGAGTCTTCATGATAACATGCGAATCACAGAGAGTCAGCCTGCCCGGCCAGCTGCTAGCTCTTTCTGATTCTGCAGCAAGACCACAGAGTCTCTGTTATTTTTCGTTACATGATCCTATGTAAGACAACAGAGTGTTAAAAACCCTCCACTCTGGAGAACAAGGAGCCGGGCTTGTGTTTGGAAAATTGTTCTTGGACAGCGCTTTAAATATTCTACATCTCAATGTATGTTAATGGTGTGTCTTGTGAAGTCTTCCTAAATGCCTCTATGCTAAATTAATAAATTGATTTAACTTCATTTTTGAAAAGAAAAGCTTAATAATCTACTTTCTCCCAATAGACATTCTGAACTCAGAATTCCGGTCCCATCACTTCATGGCAAAGAGATGGGGAAACAATGGAAACTGTGAGAGACTTTATTTTGGGGGCTACAAAATCACTGCAGATGGTGACTGTAGCCATGAAATTAAAAGACGCTCGCTCCTTGGAAGAAAAGCTCTGACCAACCTAGACAGCATATTGAAAAGCAAAGACATTACTTTACCAACAAAGATCTGTCTAGTCAAAGCTATGGTTTTTCCAGTAGTCGTGTGTGGATGTGAGAGTTGGACTATAAAGAAAGCTAAGTGCCCAAGAATTGATGCTTTTGAACTTTGGTGTTGGAGAAGACTCTTGAGAGTCCCTTGGACTGCAAGGAGATCCAACCAGTCAATCCTAAAGGAACTCAGTCCTAAATATTCATTGGAAGAACTGATGTTGAAGCTGAAACTCCAATACTTTGGCCCCCTGATGCAAAGAACCAACTCATTGGAAAAGATCCTAATTCTGAGAAAGGTTGAAGGCAGGAGGAGAAGGGGATGGCAGAAGATGAGATGGTCGGATGGCATCACTGATGAGATGGACATGAGTTTGAGTAGGCTCTGGGAGTTGGTGATGGACAGGGAAGCCTGGCGTGCTGCAGTCCATGGAGTCACAAAGAGGCGGACATGACTGAGCAACTGAGCTAAACTGAAGCAGAAGCCAGAGGGGTGACTCAGCTTGAATGGTAGGGAAAGGAACTCAAATCAACTCAACTTTGAGTGAGATGCGCTAGTCACTTTTGGATCCAGCAAGGAATGTTTGAACATCTTTAAGAAAAGCTTATGTTGAAGGCTGTCAGGTGTCTCCCGGGAAGGGCACTTCTAGGCCTTGATGCCCATTCCGTGGTTGACTACCTTCAACTGATAAAACCTTGGTCCAAGTGAACCAAGACACACCTGTTTACAGAGTCCATCTTTGGCCCCTCTCGCTTAAAATGCAAGCTCCGTCATCATTTAGCTCCTCAGGGTTTCAGGTCTCTAAAGCTAACCTTCATGCCCCTTCCATCCTACTTCCTCCAAGAGATTTCACATTCTTTTCCCTTAGTTGCTTCTCCTAGGAAAGAATTTAGAGTTTTCTTTATCTCCTGCTCACACCAGCCTAAATATACTTTGTCATTATCCCTTGTAAGAAGTGTAGTGACCTCCAGGAGTCTCACTGTGGGTCAACCCACAGAGTGGAGAACGAAACACCCCCCTCCTTTTATTCTGGCTAATATACAATCACTAATGCCATTTTAGACACCACTAGTCAAACCAGAAGTGGGGACCCCAAGGGTCAATTCAAAGATCTCCTTCCTATGCATTAATTGGTACCTGAGATGCCCAATAAAACATTTTACCTGAATTTGACTAAGAAGATATTGATCTTTAACATAAATGGAGAAAACCAAACTTAGCAATGAATGGATTGATTTGACTGAATTAGAAGAAAATGCTAATGTATCAGTCTGTCCGAAGAATGGAGACACTGGCACAAGGTTGAGCAGGGGGTCAGCCCTCTTTTTCCAGAAAGTGGGTGTTTCAGGTTTATTAGGCTGTAGAGTCTCCATCGTGACCATGCTGCTTCACTGCTATAGCATAAAGTCGGCTCTAGATTTGAGGCAAACAAATAGGCATGGCTGTGTACCAATGCAGGTACACAGGTACACAAATTTCAAATTTCACAGGTACAAAAATTTGAATTCCATATAGTTTTCATGGGTCTTTCTGATTTCTTTTACCATTTAAGAATGCAACAAATAAAATTGTGGGCCATGTAAAATAGGCAGCAGGTCAGATTTACACCACAGGCTATAATTGACAGATCCCCTTGGAATCTTCTTTGAATCGGCAAAGCCAGTCTCAGAGACGAGTGACCTGAGCTGAGTTCTAGCCCCAGTTCAGCCTCTAACTCTCTAAAGCCCTCGAGCAAACCACTTCCTCCCAGGACCTTGCTTCCTCTATCAGAGAGTGAAGAGCCGGAACACCTTGGGCTCACATCACCTTCTCCCCTCATCCAAAGGCTCTCAGATCTAAGAAGGGAGAGATTATTGGTAACAGAACGTTATCAGGAAAAACACTGACCTAGAACTTCACTGCCTATTCCAAGGAAGGTCATGGCGGTAGGGGAAGGGCAATCACCCTGGAAACATTCAGACAGAACGAAAGAAGGGACATATTCCTACGGTTCACCAAAAAATAAAAGTAAAGGCTATCGAAAGCGCCGGAAGAAAACAGTGTCCCACTTGCCATTTCAAATAAAGAAAAAGAAAACCCATGCTTTTTCCTCAAAGCGAACTAAAAACAGCAGGATTAATATTGATGCAGCGATGAGAAAAAGCAAACAGACAGGCAGGGACAAGACTGCATCCAGCCTCCAAAACACATGTAAAGTTAGAGCTAAAATGTCATCTGCATATGTAATTTATATGCAAAACTCTCCTCTAACAGGGCCGCTGACTGCCAAGTCTCCTTTTGCTACTTCCTCAATCCCCGCTGAAACGCTCTAATTTCATATGATCAGTCACCTACCAAGGGCAAGTCTGTCTCAGGAGCAGACTGAAACTTTCTTAAGGCCAGGGTATTAAATTCCTCTCGCACATCGCCCGCCCTCCCGGTATCTCAGCAGGTTTCAGCAGGAAGACCTATTTTTGCTCCTGTGCGGGCTCTGTCCCTGGCAGTGAATGACTGGAGCAGACTGCAGGCAGCTCTGCCAAGAATCTGAGGCTCTGTTGATGTGAGCCAACCTCAGACTAATAATTTTATATCTCAATATAAGCAAAAGAGTTCCATAAAAATAGACCGTTTTTAACAGGATGATATTCTGTGCTGAGTGAGGGCTGAAGGGAGCGGGTGCCATGTGAATATTCCTCCTATCTGTGGTACCTAACTTTAGCATCATCCATATGTCTATTTGTCTGATCGCTGAACTTGGGGGAAGAATGTTGAATGAGATGTGACTCTTTAGACTCCACGCCCGGGATCCTTCAGAGGTGAAATACCTATCAGTGTGCGGATAACACTTCCTTCTTTGGAGTTCCCAGGAAACGGAAAACAAACAAACGCAAGGCTCAGACTACTATTCTTCAGTAACCGCAGACGCACAGGAGACCACGTGCTTGCTCTTCTGTTTGTAAATTAACAAGAGAAACAGGAGTGCCATGGAGGGTGAGGGTGGGAATGGCCTGTGAACTTTAAAGTTATCTCTCAGCCATTAAAAAGAATACATTTGAATCAGTTCTAATGAGATGGATGAAACTGGAACCTATTATACAGAGTGAAGTAAGCCAGAAAGAAAAACACCAATACAGTATACTAACGCATATATATGGAATTTAGAAAGATGGTAACAACAACCCTGTGTACGAGACTGCAAAAGAGACACCGATGTATAGATCAGTCTTATGGACTCTGTGGGAGAGGGAGAGGGTGGGGAGATTTGGGAGAATAGCATTGAAACATGTATAATATCATGTATGAAACGAGTCGCCAGTCCAGGTTCGATGCACGGTACTGGATGCTTGGGGCTGGTGCACTGGGACAACCCAGAGGGAGGGTAGGGGAGGGAGGAGGGAGGAGGGTTCAGGATGGGGAACGCGAGTATACCTGTGGCGGATTCATTTCGATATTTGGCAAAACTAATACAATATTGTAAAGTTTAAAAATAAAATAAAATTAAAAAAAAATAAAATAAAGTTATCTCTTTCAGTGCTCAAAGTGGTGATAAAATTCACCAGGATCTCTCCGATGGCCGAATCCCACTGCACACAAGACGACTCACGTGGTTTCTCTCTCGTAAGTTTCCCCAGGGGAAGGTGGGAGAGGTCCATCCCCAGGTGGAGCTCCAAGTCTGGGTGCTACAGAGGAAGAAGCAGAAACCAAAGAATGGTCAGTCTTTTCTCTTGGTTGGAAGAGGAAGCCCAAGAATCAGCCTCTGTAACCATCAAGGACCTACTATAAATAGCACAGGGAACTCCAATCAATATTCTTTGCTGTTTTTTAGTTGCTAGGTCATGTCTGAATCTTTGCAACCCCATGGACTGCAGCATGTCAGGCTTCCCCGTGCTCCACTGTCTCCAAGAGTTTGCTCAAGTTCATGTCTACTCAGTCAGTGATGCTATCTAACCATCTCATCTTCTGCCACCCTCTTCTCCTTTGGTCTTCAACCTTTCCCAGCATCAAGGTCTTTTCCAATGAGTCAGCCCTTCTCATCAGGTGGCCAGAGTATTGGAGCTTCAGCTTCAATCAATATTCTATGATAACTTATATGGATAAAGAATCTATAAAAGAATGAATATATATGTATGTACAAGTGAGTCACTTTGCTGTACACCTGTAACTAACTCAACATTGTAAATCAAATATAATCCAATAAAACTAAAAAAAAAAAAAAAGAGAGAGAGAATCAGTCTCTGGAGAGCAAACCAGCTGCCCTGAATAGGTAGGTGAACTAAAGGGAGGGGTACCATCTTTCCAGGCCTTGTGTATCAGTCAGAGGTCTCCAGAGAAGCTGAATCTTTACATATAAAGTTATACAAAGAGATTTATTTTAAGGAACTGAGTCATGGAACTGTGGGCACTGGCAAGTCCAAAATCCACCAGGCAGCTGGAAACGTATCAGAAGCTGACCTTGAGAGACTAAGTTTGAAATCTATAGGGCAGGCCGGCAGGCTGATGCCAGTTAAGGCTGCAATCTTGAAGCAGAATTTCTTCTTCTTCTGGAAGCCTCAGTTTGGGCTCTTAAGGCTTTCCCACAGCTTGAATGAGGCCCACCCACATGGTGGAGGGCAATCTCCTTACGTCCACTGATTACAGATGTCAAGTATATCTACAAAATATCTTCACAGCAGCAGCTCCATTTATGTTTGATTAAATAACTGGCCGAGCCAAGTTGACACATAAAATTCCCCAGCACACCTTGTTTGAGGAAATGAAATTAGGCAAGGCTCGGGGAGAGGGTCTGTTCAGCCGGAAGGAAATGGGAGGTGGACCTGGATGCACATCTGAGACACGGGAGAGCACCTGTTCTGAGGCTCGATCAGGCAGAGGCAGCTGAGATCTCCCTGTGTTCCAAGCACTGTGCTTGACTTGGGCTGTTGGAGGTGGAGCCCTGAGTGCCGGCAGAAGACAGACCAGGAGACAGCCGCTGACGAGCACTGGATAAGATGACGATAATGTTATCAGTCATTGTGTGTCCTGATAACAAATCATACCACTAGAAATGACCTCTCACATCTGCATAATACTGTTTCAATTTTAAAGTCGTTTTACAGCCACAATCTCTCTGAAACCTCACATCCCTGTCACACTGCACTAGGGTCTTATAATAATGTTTTGACAAACTTATGGTTACCAAAGGGGAAAGGGAGGGGTGATAAATTGGGAGTCTGAGATTAACAGATACACACTGTATATAAAATATATATATATATATATATATATATATATATATGCAAAATAGACAACCAGTAAAGAACACCACAGGGAACTCTATTCAACATTCTGTAATAACCTGAATGGGAAAAGAATCTGAGAAAGAACAGATATCCAGGCTTCCCCGGTGGCTCAGAAGGTGAAGAATCTGCCTGCCATGCAGGAGACCTGGGTTCGATCCCTGGGTCAGGAAGATCCCCTGGAGAAGGGAATGGCAACCCATTCTAGTATTCTCGCCTGGAGAATCCCATGAACAGAAGAGCCTGGCAGGCTATAGTCCACGGGGTCACAAAGAGTCAGACACGACTGAACGACCAAGCACAAACAGCACATATGTATAACTGAACCGGTTTGCTATATACCTGAAACTAACACAATATTGCAAATTAATTCTATTCCAATATAAAATAAATAATTTTTTCTAAAATAGTGCTTTGAAGTTGAAAAGCATCTCATTGGACCTAGTGAAGAACCTGAGGTTCTCTCACCTTGCATCTGGCATGGCCAGTGAGTAACAAGGACTGAATACAAGCATGTGTGTGAGCGTGCTCAGTCATGTCTGACTCTTTGGGACCCCCTGGACTGTAGCCCACCAGGCTCCTCTGTCCATGGGGTTCTCCAGACAAGAATGCTGGAGTGGGTTGCCATTTCCTTCTCCAGCAGATCTTCCTGACCCAGGGATCAAACCCATCTTTCCTGCATCTCCTGCACTATAGGCAGTTTCTTTATCACTGGGCCACCTGGGAAGCCCAAGGCTGAATACAAGAAACTCGGGCAGATTGATGCAGGGCCCTCAGCCTCACCTGAACATCTTCCGCTGTTTTTTATATACATGCGTTCTTTGGATTTAGGTGAGGAATGAGAAGGAAAGAGCTGACATATTGGAGGTAGGGAGCAATAGTCACTTTGGGATTCTGGAAAGATCCTGGGAATCCAAATCTTTCTGGGAACACAAGTCCATGTGTCCAGGGCACCTCCTGAATAGAAGCTAGACGGGGTTCCACAAGCATTTGCATAAAGCACAAATGCATTGTGGGATAAATTTGCATGAGAAGTTAAATGTGATGATTGAAACACCTCATACTCATCTAGGAAACCTATGGAAAGAAATAAATAGAAAAGAAGTAAAAAGCCAAACAGTACTGACGCTCATTTTTTATTTTTTTCTTCCTGGGCTAAAGGATGTGATCCTGCCTCTTATTTCATTGCGTTCTCTGAACTTGGTGATTGGACATTATGTGAAATGTGACCTTGGCATTTTTCCTGAGATTTCCTCAAGTTAGGACCTGTCTCTCCCAAAAATGCATTAAATGACATAGCCAAGAGCGGCCATTCCAACTTGACTGGGGAAAGGCCAGAGTAGGGAGAGGAAAATAGGATGCAGACGCCGGAGATCTGAATCAGAGCGCCATCCCGGCCAGTGAGGGGCCGTGCCCCCAGGGCGAGGCACACAGCCCAGAAAGCAGCGGGCACTGGCATTGTTCACACCTGAAGTTCTGGAACAAACCTGCCTGGGCTCCAAGGCCCATCCTAGCACTTGCCAGCTGTGCGATCTCAGGCAAATTTCTCCAGCTCTCCGACCCTCGATTTCTTATCTGTTAAGTGGGAAAAAAGCTGGTGCCTCTGCCTGGCATCATAGTGACAGTGAGATCGTCCCAAGGCAAAGCTTGACACAGAAGGTGACCTGGAGTGAGTGGCTCTTTAAGTGGAAACAGTTCCAATAACACCTACTATACCTGTTTCCCAAATGGAGAATCAAAATCACATGATGTAATGCTATGACGTGGCTGAACCTTGAAGACAGAATAACTCAGTGAACGCAACCAGCCAGAAAAGACCGCCTGGTATGGGATTCCATTTACATGAAAGGTCCAGAACAGGCAACTCTTCAGAGATGGGGAGAAGACTAAAGTAGATTTGTGTGTATACGTTAATCCCAATCTCCCAATTTATCACCTACTATATGTAAAATTGAGCTTCCCTGGTGGCTCAGATGGTAAAGCATCTGCCTGCAATGCACGAGACCCGGGTTCAATCCCTGAGTTGGGAAGATCTCCTGGAGAAGGAAATGGCAACCCACTCCAGTATTCTTACCTAGAGAATCCCACAGACGGAGGAGCCTGGTGGGCTGCAGTCCATGGGGTTGCAAAGAGTCGGGTCGGGCATGACTGAGCAACTAACACTTACTTATATATAAAATAGATAACTAATAAGGACTTACCCTGTCCCTGTAGCACAGGGAAATCTACTCAATATTCTGTGGTGACCTATGTGGAAAAAGAAGCTGAAAAAAAATGCATATATATATAACTATATATAGTTATAATGCATATATAGATAAATATAGCATATATATAATAGTTATAATGCATATATATATATATATATAACTAATTCACTTTGCTAACACAACATTGTAAATCAAGTATAAGTGAAGTCACTCAGTCGTGTCCGACTCTTTGCGACCTCATGGACTGTAGCCTACCATGCTCCTCTGTCCGTGGGATTCTCCAGGCAAGAATACTGGAGTGGGTTGCCATTTCCTTCTCCAGGAGATCTTCCCAACCCAGGGATGGAACCCGGGTCTCCTGCATTGCAGGCAGACGCTTTACCATCTGAGCCACCAGGGAAGCTCAATAAAAAAGCTCTTTCAAGTAGCTTAGTGACTGCCTAGAGCTGGAAGGTTGAGAAGGGATGCTGAGGAGGTGACTGCTGAAGGGTTTGGGGGTTTTGTAGGGTGATGAAAATATTTCAAAATTGATAGTGATGATGGTTGCATTTCTGTGACTAATTAGTGACTCTGTGAATATACTAATAACCATTGAATTGTGCTTCCCAGGAGGCTCAAGTAGTGAAGAATCTGTCTGCCACTGCAGGAGACTTAAGAGATGTGGGTTGGATCCCTGGGTTGGGAAGATCCCCTGGAGGAGGAAATGGCAACCCACTCCAGTGTTCTTACCTGGAGAATCCCCTGGACAGAGGAACCTGGGGAGGGGGGTACGGGGAGGCTGTGGTCCATGGGGTCGCAGAGTCAGACTGAGCACTAAGCACAAGCACTGCACATTGGGAATAAATGGCCACTGGGAATGTGAATTGCCTTTCAAATTTAAAAAAAACAGAAAAGGAAAAAGAATCGGTGATGTGAGTGAGGGCTAAGCAAATGAAAGCTAGGCTCTATGCAACCAAGGGTCAGTTCTGATTCTATGGACAGCTTGTAATTGGACTGAGTCTCAGACCAGTGCAGACCAATTTCATCCTGGGTAATGGTGGCTGTGCTGGCTCTCAGCAGCATCCCCCCACCCGGCCCCAACACACCCTCTTCTCCCTTTTCCTGCTCTTTCTTCCCAGCTGTTGCCAGTGACCTATGCAGCTGTCTTGTTACCTCTAGCAACTGAGACAGGTTGACCTCAGCGACATCAGCCTGGCTCCGCCTCCCCCAGCCTTCTGCCTGCCTGAAAGCTGCCAGGAAACATTCTCTCCCAGCATCATGAAGCATGAGGAGGGTCCTGAGAGGTCATGGGATAGGAGGCTGGAAACCTGGCCCCAGCACTGTTTCTAACACCAATGAGACCGTGGTCTTGAAGCCACATGTTGTGTGGCTATTGGTTGATCAGTTGACTGATTGATTTTTTGTATGTAATAATGTTTGCACAGCTTAAGAAAACTTTCTGGGGAGAGCCTGCCCCTTGCTGGGCTAGCCAGTTCTTAAGGGTAGCAAAGAAGGTAGCCTAGAAGATGCCTTTTGTGTGTAAACTAACCTGTCCAGGGCCTGCCTTCTCTGTTTGGTCTACACAGCCCAGGAGACAATAGTCTTCTGTCTAATTTTCCCAGAGCCTGGTCCCAAGGAAAGAGCTTCTCTCTGGCTGAGCCCACTGAAATGACTCACATTCAGTTCAGTTCAGTTCAGTCACTCAGTCATGTCCGACTCTTTGCGACCCCATGAATCGCAGCACACCAGGCCTCCCTGTCCAACACCAACTCCCAGAGTTCACTCAGACTCATGTCCATCAAGTCAGTGATGCCATCCAGCCATCTCATCCTCTGTCATCCCCTTATCCTCCTGCCCCCAATCCCTCCCAGCATCAGGGTTTTTTCCAGTGAGTCAACTCTTCGCACGAGGTGGCCAAAGTATTGGACTCACATCACCCAGTCCTAACCTGGTCACCCTGCCCCGTCCCCACCTTTCTGGAGCAAATCCCAATAAAGGCCTCATCCTCAGTGCACACTTTCCTCCCATCTTCAGTTTCCTGGCATCCCTGGCATTTTTCACTGCGGCCCCATGTGCCTTCCCTCCAGGATCTATGAGTATAATAAACTAAACTTCAGGTTTTTTTCCTGATCCTCTCTTGTGTGTGTGTGCTCAGTCACTCAGTCGTGTCTGACTCTTTGTGACCCTATGGATCATAGTCCGCTAGGCTCCTCTGTCCATGGAATTTTCCAGGCAAGAACACTGGAGTGTGTTGCCATTCCCTCCTTCAGCGGTGCTTCCTGACCTAAGGATCAAACCCACGTCTTGTGTCTCCTGCATAGGCAGGCAGATTTTTTTATCGCTGCACCGGAGCCTCTCTTGATGATCTCTGACTATCACTTAAAAGAATACAAAACAAAGCCATCCCCCACACCCGGATCTCTGGTTTTTCCTTCCTGCTGAATAAAGTTTATCCTAGATAGTGGGATAGTGGTTCTCAACCTTTTATCCGACAAGATGCTTGGTGGGTCTAGGAGACCGTCCAGCAAAAAAGGTTTTCAGCAGACAGACGTGGAGTCCCAGCTTCAGGATAACTAGGAAACTATTTCCTCATCTGTAAGATGGAGATAATACCGAACTATCTCATTGGATTCTATGTGCTAAGGTTAACAACTTATTCTGTGCTGAGTTCTGAAAATAAATTCTGGCACATAAGGAACACTTATTAAATGTTAGCTAGCATAACAACTAAATATTTAAATGATTACATATTATCTCATTTTGTCTCACATCCTAGAACTCATTTAATATCCTTAAGAACTTACGAGTAGATTACTATTATTTTACATATTTTAAAACTGAGACACAGAGAGGTTGAAAGGTTTTTCCAAGGCCAGATAGTAAGTAATTAAAGCAGGAACCAAACCAGGTAATCTGGCTCCAGAGTCCATGCTCTGAAGCTCACACTACGTGCCTTTTGGTTCTTTGTCATACCTATGAACAGGTATTCAACTGATGCTTTTGAACTATAGTGCTGGAAAAGACTCTGGACAGTCCCTTGAATAGCAAGGAGATCCAACCAGTCAATTCTAAAGGAAATCAATCCTGAATATTCATTGGAAGGACTGATGCTGAAGCTGAAGCTCCAATACTTTGACCACCTGATCCGAAGAGATCATTCATTAGAAAAGACCCTGATGCTGGGAAAGATTGAGGGCAGGAGGGAAAGGGGGTGGGTGACAGAGGATGAGATGGTTGGATGGCATCACTGACTCAATGAACATGAGTTTGAACAAACTCTGGAAGACGGTGAAGGACAGGGAAGCCCAGTGGGCTGTAGTCCCTATGGTCGCAAGGAGTTGGACATGACTTAGAGACTGAACAACAGCAATGAATACAAACAAAGGGTAACTATTACCCATGTTGGGTTGGGTTCCGAGATCATTCCAGTCCTAGGCATTAGTTGTTGATCTACAGAGCACGGAGTTTTTTAGGCTGTTTTTGCCACCTTAGCCTGGCTCCCCTCACTCCCTAGCATACTTCAAACACTCTTTCCTTCCTCAATTACTCCATAAGCATCCATGCCATCAATTGGCAGCTGTGGTGATATTGGCCATTTTAGTTACTATGTGAATGGACAATCCCAATGACTCTGAGTGTCTCCAGACAGAGGCCACATAAAACTGCAGCAGATCTAACCCCAGGGATTTCTGGGTGAGCCAAGGAATTCCATCAGTGTCATCCTTTTCCCATTTCAGTTCCCTTACGTGGGAGACTGCCACACCTTATTATATACACGCAAGGAAAGACAGCCCTAAGGTGGTTGCTCAAGTTCTGTTTTCTAGAGGGCCCTTGGAATGGAAAAAGAAAATGGAAGTGGAAATAAAACAAAATGAAAAGTAATAGCAATAGTAATAACTTCTATCTCTAACACTGATTGAGCACCTATTCTCTTCTGGAATGTTACTTTATAAATTAAGCCACAGAGGAGTAAACCAGATCAAGACACCCAGGAGAACCAGATCAAGCTGAACTTCCCCAATTTCTATTCCCAAATTCACCAAGCAGGCACACATTCTACCCACTTAAGAAGAGCTGGGATAAGACAAGAGACCGAGAGTATTATTCTAGTAGGCGTCTCTTCACTGCGAAGGAAACATCAAGAGTAGGGAATGAGTGCTAGCACTTATGACCCATACAACACTTGATAACCTATTCCTGCTAATAACCCCTACCGTGAAATCTTTCATAGTATGTATGATGGACCTTTGGAGGGACTCCTCTTGCCTCATCCCATCCCTCCATTCTCTATGTAAGCAAGAGCAGGAAAAAGATATTGGCCAACTTACTTATTACCTGCAAATAATCACTACTTAATTATGAAAAAAGAAAACTGGGTTTTAAGGTGGTTTACAACATTTGAGCACAGCTAACTGATGATATGACAAAACTTCCACCTGTGGCTATGATGGAATTACTGGTACTAGGCAATCTATCTTATTGGAAACACCAATAAAACTGGGTAAGGTGTATGAGACAACTGTCTTCAGATATTGCATAAGAGTCACCAGAGGACCACGACTCCTGAGAGAAGGGAAACACTTGCAATAAATGCCACAATCCCTTTGGCTTTCTGCCTGAAGGCATTTTATGGTCTATACAGAGCATGAGAAAGTACAGCCCAAACAGACATAATAATGTTGCTGAATAGAGGAGGCAGAGATCAGAGTTTGAGGCTTTTGTGGGCACTGGAATTTGGGGGACAGCATACCAAAGAGGAGGGAGTATCACAGAAAAGGAAATTGAGGAGTTTGTATAGAGGTCCTTGTAAGTCTTTGGCCAGATACTAAGCTGTGCATATGGAAGGAAAAACTCCACTGCATGTGCTCAGTCGCTCAGTCATGTCCAACTCTTTTGTGACCTCACAGACTGTGACCTGTCCTCTGTCCATGGGATTTTTCAGGCAAGAATACTGGAGTGGATTGCTATTTCCTATTCCAGGTAACAACTACTAGGAAACTGTAAGGTGAGTAGAGATTTTGAAGACTGCACAGTGCTAGCAGATACCAACACTCTGAAAGCCAAGGTAGAAAGACCTCAGTAAACCCTTCAGACATTTAGCTGAAGCTCCAGAAAGATAGCACACCACACCTTGGACACTGGGCTACACTAACCCTTAAGTAAAGTCTACATAAAACCCACAATAGCAAAGTTTAAAAACAAGCCTCAAAAGGATCAAGCTAATCCATCAGTAAATTCACTGATAGCCAAAACAAAACCCAGCAGTCTTTCAAGGAATACAATAAAATCCAGATGTTCATCACTATAAAGGTGCAATATCCAGCATGAAATCAAACTTACTAGACATAAGAAGAAGCAGAAAAATATAACCAATAACCAACAGAAAAAAAGTCAGTTGACACAGACCCAAATATGATAAAGATCTTGGAAGTAGCAGAAAATGAGAAACACCCATGTATTTAAGCATTTAGTTGAAAAAATAGAAACAATGAAGAAACAGATGGGAAATGTAAGTAGAAAAACAAACTATTTTTAAAAGAAGCAAATGGAAATTCTTGAACTGATATACAGAATATCCAAATTGAAAACTTTGCTGGATGGTTTTATAGCAGCCTGGACAATACAATAAAAAAAAATAGTGGAAGTGAAGAAATGGCAATAGAAACTATTCAAGGTGAGACTCAGAGAAAACTGTGGTGGGGGAAAATTGAAAAAAGCCTAAGTGACCTATGAGCAGTATAAACTAATCTAATATCAGTATGGCTAGAATTCCCTGAAGAGAAGAGAGATTGCAGTAGAAAAAATATTTGAAGATATAATGGCCCAAATTGTCCAAATTTGATTAAAAAACATATATATCAACCCATACTTCAAGAAGTTCAGCAAATTGCAATCAGACTAAACCAGACCAACAAAAATAATCATACTTCCAGGCACATCATAGTCAAACTGTTGAAAATAAAAGATAAAGAGAAAAATCCTAAAAGCAGCCAAAGGGAAAACTCATTACGTAGAGAGGAACGATGGTAAGAGTGACTACTGTCCTGATCTAAAATGATGCAAACCAAAATAAAGTTGAACATCTTTACAATTCTAGGGGAGAGGATAGACTTGATCTGTTTGGAATTCTGTGTCTACAAAAATATTCTTCAAAATGAAGGCAAAATAAAAACATATTCAGATAAAATCTGAGAGCATGCATCACTAACAGACCTGAGGCTCTAAGAATTGTTAACAAGACTTGTTTACGTTAAACAAAAATTATACCAGATGGAAGCCTGAATCTATCCAAAGGATAGCGAACCCAAGAAATGGTAAATATAAGAATAATTTTTTAAGTTTTCTTGCTTCTTAATTTCTTTAAAAGATAATTATATAAAGCAAAATTAATAACACTGTTATTAATTTGTAATTTGTAACATATGAGGAAGTACAATGTATGACAACAATAACACAAATTATGAAAAGGGAAAGGGAAAGTTTATTGTTACAAGGTTCTAACGTTATATTTAAAGTGCTATACTATTAATTTGTGACATATTGTGGTAAATTAAAGACACATATTATAGTTCCTAGAGCAACAATTTTTTGAAATAACACAGAGAGGTATAGATTGAGTCAAAATAAGAGAGAAAATGAAATACTAAAAAAATACTCAAACAAAAAGGAAAAAGGAACAGAAAATGGATGGAACCATGGGAAAATGAACAGCAAGATGGCAGAGTTAAACCCAACCACACAAAAATTACATTAAATATAAAGTGACTAGGTATTTCAATTATTGATAAAAGGCAGACGTTTTTCAGACTGGACTAAGAAACATTTAGACCCATTTGTATGCTTTTCACAAGAGATGCACTTTAAATAGAAAAGAAGAACATGCCCTTAGCATGGAGTTTCTGGGGGCCTCAGAAAATACAGAAAGTGAAAGTCGTTCAGTCGTGTCTGATTCTTTGCGACCCTGTGGACTTATACAGTCCATGGGATTCTCCAGGCCAGAACACTGGAGTGAGTAGCCTTTCCCTTCTCCAGGGGATCTTCCCAACCCAGGGATCGAACCCAGGTATCCTGCACTGCAGGCGGATTCTTTACCAGCTGAGCCACCAGGGAAGCCAATCAGAGAACCGCCTAAACACAGCTGGTATAGACGGTCAGAAAGACAAGGTGCGGTAGCTGGGCAGACAGCAGAGTAGGAATCTGAAGAGGGTCTTCAGGTGAGTATCATGAGCCATGCTGGTGAGCTGGGATGGGACTAAGGTCCTTTCTGGAACCCAGCATGTACACCTACTCTGATTCTTAGCATGGCTATAAACTCAAGTTTTTACTTGTTCACTTACTTTACTATGTCACAGAGAATTTGGGGCAACTTATAAAAACGTGTTGTTTTTGTTTAGTCTCTCAGTCATGTCTGACTCTTTTGTGACCCCATGGACTCTAGCCCACCAGGCTCCTCTGTCTGTGGGATTCTCCAGGCCAGAACACTGGAGTGGGTTGCCATGCCCTCCTCCAGGGGATCTTCCTGACCCAGGGATCAAACCTGCATCTCTTACGTCTCCTGTACTGGCAGGCATGTTCTTTGCCACCAGCACCTCTTGGGAACCCCACTAACTTGTGTACCTTCCACCAAAATAAGAGCTCCATGAAAGCAGGCATGTGTCCCTGCTCTGTCGGCCGTGTCCACAACAGACAGTGCGCAGTAGGCATTCAAAACATAGTTCTTGAATGAATAAATTGTGTTCAAAAATCATGTCACCCACACTCACTGCTCAAGAAATAAAAGCTGTGAGTCTTTTGACAACATCAATAACAGTAACTTTAAAATGTGTGCTACACGTCCCTCCATCATTCCAGGTTTCCGTTTGGAATGATTTCTTTCATCATAACAACTCTTTCTTGGTGGCCTATGCTTGTTAATTAAATTCATGAATGACCTAACTTTTCCAGTTACAAAAGCAGAGCCCCACAGCATTCTAGGCTTACAGAAGGGCCACAGGCCAAGGCTTTGACTTCCTTTGTTTGCCTCTCTTAGGGTAGCAAGCTCGCAGAGGTCCCCACTTTCTATTAAACAGCCCCAAGGCCCACTGTAGAGTCATGGGGTTTACCTGAGGCTAGAGGCTGCACTCAGCTGTTAAGCGATGCGTTATCTGTTTATATATGTTGCCATTAAGTGGAAGGAGCTGGAATTAGAAAGAAGGTAAATAGGACATCTTGACTCTGAGTTACGTTTTCCTTAGCGCAATAGAAACACCATTCATTCTATTCTTACTGCATTGATCGGTGATTTTCATTTTCTAATTTCAAATAAAACCTTTCGCAGCAGTCAAAGCGAGACGCTCCTGCATGTAACTTCACAGTTCATTTTAGCCGCATAGCTTAAAGACGTTCTGTTACCATAAGTCTTAAGTGGTAATTCCACTTTTCCAATTAGGTTGTGGGAATGCACCAGATAAATGGCCTCTTATCCCCCAAGCCATAATCTCAGCCTAACCATCAAGGCTGGAACAATGAACCACCCAAACGCTTTTCCCCATCGTTCTGCTCCAGAGCCATAACCTCCTCTCTTTAGTCCCTTCCAAATGAGCTATGCTTTGAGACACAGCAGCATTTTGGAAAGTTGACCCAAGTGACTGGAAGAGTTTCATACCCACTATGATAAAGGCCTGGGCCAAGCATATCTGGGCTTGTTGTCCGCATTGTCTAAAAGTTCATCTTCTCTAACCTTCTTCCTCATCCCCTCAGCAACACACACGCACCTCATCAACACCAGTACAAGTAGGGCATCAATGATGTAGTAGTAGAAAAAGCAATAGGCTGCATGTCAGTAGACATGAATTTGGCATGATGCTTTCGAATTGTGGTGCTGGAGAAGACTCTTGATGGTCCCGTGGACTGCAAGGAGAACAAACCAGTCAATCCTAAGGGAAATAAACCTTGAATACTCATTGGAAAGACTGATGCTGAAGGTCCAATACTCTGGCCACCTGATGCAAAGAGCCGACTCACTGGAAAAGACCCTGATGCTGGGAAAGATTGAAGGCAAAGGGGGAAGAGGGTGGCAGAGGATGAGATGGTTGGATGGCATCACTGTTTCAATGGCCATGAACTTGGGCAAACTCCAGCAGATGGTGAGGGACGGGGAGGCTTGGTGTGCTGCAGTCCATGGGGTTGCAAAGAGTTGGACACGCCTTAGCAACTAAACAAAAACAGACATGAATTCAGGCTCTGGTTCCACCACGGAACTTCCAGTCACCTCCTCCTTGATGTACTGGTTTTCTGTGTTCCTCAAATGGACAGACATAAAACATATCTGCCACACAGGGCTATGGGGATGGTGAAGGAGAAGGACATGTGTGAAAGCATCTTGAAAACACGAGGTGAGAAGGCAGCCTGGCGAGTGGCAAAAGCTTGGCCTTGAGAACTCGGTGGACCTGTGAATGCCATTTCGTCCCATTCATTTCCCCAGCGCCACTGAGACTTCGGTTCTGCAAGGGCAAGCTGGAGATAGTCATCTTGCCCTCAGTTTCTCCACTGTCTGCTGCCCAGACTAAGTGACATTTATATGTGAAAGAACATTAAAAACAAACGGCATGTGAATACATTACAGTTGTGTCAATCTTGGCTTCCCTGGAGGCTCAGCAGGCAGAGAATCCATCTGCAATACAGGAGCCACAAGAGACACGGGTTCAGTCCCTGGGTGGGAAAGATCCCCTAGAGGAGGGTGTGGCAACCCACTCCAGTATCCTCACCTGGAGAATTCCAAGGACAGAGGATCCTGGCGGGTTACAGTCCATGGGGTCGCAAAGAGTCAGACACGACTGAGCGACTGAACTGAAGGGAAGAGGCCAAGGCTGAAGCCCCCACCCCTGCCCCAAGGCCATGGTCCCCTCTCTGGACCCCTCTGCCTTAGGCACATGTTTGATGGCACTGCTCAGAGTCTCAATTCTGACTACACTCTGGGATACAAAGGAACTTTCTGGAAAGAGAACTCTTTAAAGGGTGAGGGTCTCCTGGCTGCTTGGAGGACAAAAGGGAGGGGGCTGGGTGGAGAGGGGAGCCCAGGAACAAGAGGCAGGCATCCTGCAGGCCGGAACTGCTTCTGTCTCCGTTTGATTCAGGGGGCAGCCCATCGAGGGCTGGGCCCAGGGACACACCATGGCAGTCATCGTGCATTGCGGCATTAACACTAATCATTATGCAAATCAGCATCGGGGGTGGACCATCCTCCGTTAGCCCGGGTCAGTGGTCCCCCGTGGAGATGATAACGGGATGCTCTGCTCAGGCAGAGGGGATCTGTGCTGAGGAGGTGATACAGAGGCGGCCGGAGTCCTCCCCTTCTCTCCGCCCAGGGTGAGCCCAGTGGCCAGGTCGGGGGTGCAGCAAGGAGCATTTAGGGCTCTGTGTTGTCTGGAAGGCAGGGGCCAGGAAGAACTCAGCATGACTCTCAGCCTCTCAAATTTAGCAAGAGCCACACATACAGAGAGGGCCTCTCAGGTGGCACTAGGGGTAAAGAACCCACTTGCTGATGCAGGAGACATAAGAAATGTTGGTTCCATCCCTGGGTCGGGAAGATCCCCTGGAGGAGGGCATGGCAACCCACCCCCGTATTCTTGCCTAGAGAATCCCATGGACAGAGCCCAGCAGGCTACAGTCCACGGGGTCACAGAGTCAGATACGACTGAATTGACTTAACACACATGCACAGATACAGAGCAGACCCAGGGCAGAGCTGGTGAGCACACGGGTGCCTGGAGAAGGGCAGACAGCTCTTTCTGCTCCACCCTCACGACTTGATGGTATGATTCCAAAGCAAGAGAGGTTGGACCACACCTTGGGGACTGAGGAGGCCAAGTAGAGGCCCACCGGCAGGCAGCCTGCCTCACCAGCTACTGTGCCAAGCCACAGCGAGATGGGCAACCTGGACGAAGAGGGGAGGGGATGCCCAGGGTCTGCTGAGAGCTGGCGACTTTGGTGGGGTGAGAGTCTGCACCCAATGGGTGCCAGTGTGAGGTGGCGCCACACCTCCTCACTCTTCATCTGAAAGGGAGAGGGTGCTGCCCATGGAGAGAGGAGGGGAGGGCGGGCAGCAGCACCTGGACACGCAGCACCTGGGGCTCCGGGCTCCGGAGGTTGTCAGGGGCCTTGCTGTACTCAGCACACAAGGAGAAAAGGCCTGCATGCAGAACTTTGGGGCTGCATCTGAAAACCCCCAAAGTCACAGTGACCTGAGAGTCAGGGAGACATTCAGGTGGCTGTACATAGCCCCTAAGACAAAAGGGATTGACCAGTTCTCAGTTTTCTGACAATCATGAACTGGCATTGGCTGGGGCTGGTCTTCCAGCTGGGTACCCAGGAGGACAGTGGTCCCCGAAGCCTCATCTTCCAGGGGCCACAGCATCTCAACCCCAACATCACATTCTTGGGGAGCCTCCTGACATTCCAGCCAGATCAGCTCGCCAGCTCCAAGCTCCCCAGCTCATTGAAATTACAGAGGCATGAGATAAAATTCACATACCATAAAATCCACCATTTTAACCATCTCACAGTGTACAAGCCAGTGGCTATTAGTACATTCACATGGTCATTCAACCATTCCCACCATCCAGTTCCAGAACATTCATCTCCCCAAAGAGAAACCCGTGAGCAGTCTCTCCCTTTCCCCACCCTCCCCAGCCCCTGTAACCAGGAATCTGCTTTCTGTCTCAGGGATTCAACACCTCTGGACATTTCGTTTCTACTGAATCACACACTGCGTGGTTCCTGCTTCTCTCCCTCGGCACAGGGCTGTCAGGGCTCATCCATGCTGGAGCCTGGATCTGTGTTCATTCCCTTGTTTTGGCTGAACAGCATCCCGTTGTGTGGATATATGCTTCTTTGTTTACCTATTGATCAGGGCTGGACATCTGGGTTGTTTCCATCTTTTGGCTCCTGTGACTCCAGCTGTAAAGAATACCTGTGGGCAAGTGTTGGTCTGAGCACCAGTCCTCAATATTTGGGCTGGATCTTCCTTGAAGAAGAATCCCTGGTCATGCAGAAACTCTGTGTTTAACTTATGAAAGAACTACCAAGCTGTTCCACGGTGGCGGAGAACTTATTTTTTAAATAGCACTTGCCGTCATGTGTAACACACATTTAAGTGTGATCAATATCCGTCTCGCTTCAGGAGAATTCAAGCTCCATGGGGTAGGGACCGTCTAAATCTGTTTGATTTCTGCCTCTCTGGCATCTAACACAGTGCGCCCAGGATGGGTGCCAATCAAAACTCATGGAGATGGGGGAGGAAGGGGAAGGGAAGGGGGAGGGTGGGGAGGAAGAATAAGGTAAAGAGGGAGGGGGAGAGGGAAGGGGGAGGGAAGAAGGGAAGGACAGACAATTATTTGCAAAAATAGGCACAGTCATTCCGTTTCCTCCATCCACTCCATCTTGCATCTTCCCACCAAGAGGTGGAATCTCTCAGGGTCATGATCACTTGAATCAGGTTGGCCTTGTGACTCGATCTGACCACTAGAATGAGCTGGGGGTGCGCCCATTCTAAGCTTTCGCTTCAAGAGGCTGGGGTGCTTGCTCCCCCTACCCAACTGCATCATGGACAGGCCAGAGCCAGCCAAATGGGTGGAAACCTGTGGCTCATCCACCTCCATCACTCCAGTCCATAGCCAAACACGAGAGAGCCATCCTAGACAACCCACCAGCCTCCCCAGCCCCACCGCTGATAGACCAGCTGACCACAAAGGATCCCAGCACATAAGGTCAGCAGAGACTGAGCCAAGCCAGCAGAACAACTCAGATGACCCATGAACTTCTGAGCCCTAATAAATGCATACTATTTTGAGCTAGACTCATAGGAAAAGACCCTGATGCTAGGAAAGATTGAGGGCAGGAGGAGAAGGGGACAACAGAGGGTGAGATGGTTGGATGGCATCAGTGACTCCATACACATGAGTTTGAGCAGACTCAGGGAGATAATGAAGGACAGGGAAGCCTGGCATGCTGCAGTAATCTATGGGGTCACAAAGAGTCAGACACAACTGAGCGACTGAACAACAAGGTTTAGAGCTGGTATGTTACACAATAGATAATAGACACAGAAATTTTTCTTGAAAATGTACCAGTGTTCATACATTCCCCTCACTTTTAAGGCCTCCTCCCAATCTTCAGTCTCCTCTGAGTCCTATCTATTGTTCATTGTTCCATTTAGTCCCCCTCCTCCCGGCAGCCTTCCCCGACTTCCCCAGCTCACACTGCACTTTTCTAAACTCCTACAGTACCCAGTAACTCACTCCCAAACTGTCTTGGTTTGTGCTTTAAGGTGATGGATGAGCAACTTGTTTTAAACTCTGAGAGAGCCAGGAACTGACTCCTCTCTCATTTAAACATGACCTGGAGTCCTAAAGATTGAGTTTGAATTTGGCCTCCTTCCCCCTCGCCTTAAGGAGGTTGTACATCTGTATTTGGGTACAAAGAACTCTGGGAAGCAGAAGCTCTAGGTTTGAATCTTGGTTCTGCCTCTTCCTACCTGGTGACATCGGCGCACTCACATGATGACTTGGATTCTCTGTCTGCTGTGTATGTCTGTGCTCAGTCACCCCATCATGTCTGACTCTCTGCGACCCCATGGACTGTAGCCTTCCAGGCTCCACTGTCCAGGGAATTTTCCAAGCAAGAACACTGAAGATGGTTGCCATTTCCTCCTCCAGGGATCTTCCCGACCCAGAGATGGAACCCATGGCTCTTGCACCTCCTGCATTGGCAGGCAGATTCTTTATCACTGTGCCACCTGGGAGGCCCGCTCCCGGAGTGCCCTGCCGTCTAGATGGGTTTGCATACTAATATACAGCAAGAGCGAGGCTCTGAACAGATGGAAGTCTTTGTTCTCAGCCTCCCATCACTTCCTCTGCCACTTTGGCCTGACTTCTTGGTAAAATTGTCTTGCAGGAGCCACAATACCTGGCCCCCACACACCAGTTATCCTGGGCACCAAGATACAGGGGAGGAAAAAGGGTACCCAGAACTTCAAGGGCTGCAGACACCCAGGCCTCTGCCCTGTAAGATGGCCAACCTTCCAATGGGCACTTTGCCATCTGCTGCTTCCATTCGAACAGTGGCTCTCAGCCTCTCACCCGGGGAGGCCAGTTCACTTAGTCTGCATGGGCCCCAGGCACACATATTGTGAAAAGCACCCAGAGTTGAGAAGCACAGGTTCAGAGCAAGCATTGCTTCACCGATGCATTCCTTGTTTCATTGGTCAGATATTTACTGAGCATGTCCCATAGGTTGCCAAGTGTAGGTGCAGGAATCCCAGCCTGCAAAAAAGTGAGAAGTCTGTGATAGATGCTCAGTAAATATCCAGGGATATTTATTGAGGGAAGGGAGGGAAGGATGGAGGAAGAAAGGAAGGAAGGAAAGTGGAAAGGAAGGAAAGAGGGAAAGAAGGAAAAAATGAGGGAGAGGAGATAAGAAGGAGGGGGAGCAAGGGAGGAAGGGAGGAAGCCACTACGATCAGAGAGGTTAAGTCCCTTGCTGGTGGGGAGCAGCAACGTCAGAATCTCCTGGTGCCAAGTCAATGTTGTTTCTGGGGTACCTACCGCAAGAAGTGCCCCACCTCTTCTGTTAGGACGACAGCTACTACCATTTTCTTCTTTCCAAGCATCGTGCTCATAAAAGCGTTCCATGCACAATCCCATTTAATCCTCCCTGCTGTGGACAGAATGTTTGTGTCCCTCTCAAAGTCATATGTCAACATCCTAACCCACCACGTGTTGGTATTAGGAAGTGGGGCCTTTGGCCCCATGATGGGGGGCAGCGGTCCTCATGAATGGAATTAGCACCCTTATCCAAGAGACCCTGGAGAGCTCCATGGCCCCCTTGCATGTGAGGACACAGCAAGAAGATAGCCACCTGTGACCAAGGAAATGGACACCGAATCTGCTGGTGCCTTCATCTCGGACTCCAGCCTCCAGAAACGTGAGAAGTAAACGTCTGTTGTTTCCAAGTCCCCCAGTCTGTGCTGCTCTTTTATAGCCACTGGAGTTGGCTAAGACATTCATCCAGAAAGTGAAAGTGTTAATGGCTCAGTCGTGTCCAACTCTTTGCGACCTCATGGTCTGTAGCCCACCAGGCTCCTCTGTCCATAGGACTCTCCAGACAAGAATATTGGAGTGGGTTGCCACTCCCTTCCCTTGGGGATCTTCCCACCCAGGGATCAAACTCGGGTCTTCAGCTTTGCAGGCAGATTCTTTTACATCTGAGCCACTGGGGAAGCCCAAAATAGAAAGGTGGCTTCAAGAATACTGGAGTGGATTGTCATTCCCTTTTCCAGGGGGATCTTCCTGACCCAAAGATCAAAACTGGGTGTCCTGCATTGCAGGTGGATTCTTTACCATCTGAGCCATGAGGCAAGAGCTCTTACATCTAGAGGTGGGTGTTATTATCCCCTTGTAGGACTCAGGAAATGAGGCTCCCAGAAAACAGTCTACCTGGACCACCCTGAGAAGCAGGGCCTCCTGGAGGAAGGGTGAGCGTGTCTCCCTGTACCCCAAGGCCACACAGTTTCCAGCGCACAGACACCTCCTTTGCTGTGGCTTGCTGCCTTATTATCTTAGAGATCCCAGCAACTTGCACCCTGTCTGCCACAGACGTGTACTCACTAAGTCTTGGCTGAACTTGACTAGCACTTCCCACTATTGATCATTATATACCATTAGGTGTTTGTTTCACACTGATCTCTGTCACCAGCCTTTAAATCCCACATGGACAAGGAGCAGCTCTGTTTTCTATACCTGGCGCATCCAGCATCTGCCCACCAGGCCCCCACCAAACTGTTGTTGAATGGATGGACTCGTGGTTCCATGGAGACTGGGATGTAAAGGCTGAACACAGGCCATACCTGCTATTAGGCTCAATAGTTGCTTTCAGCCAACATAGAAATCTAGGCCCCCCAAGTAAAGGAATAAGCAGAGACCCCTGAGGGCAGGGACCTCCTGCCACAGCCAGATAGGAATCAGGGCTGGAAGCAGAAATGGCTTTCCTGGTTCCAGGTGTCACTCTGGACACCCAGGATATTGGCAACAAGGCTGTTCACTCCTACCTCGAGAGCAAGCACTCCCTGGCTCCAGGATGTGGCCCACACTGTTTGTGTTAAATGTTCTTTGTCCTTTATTCACCAGGTTTCAAGGTTAAACTTAAATCCATGGAGAGACAAACGCACTGACCAATGGACACCCTCTCCTTGTCCTTTTCATGGAGATTATAGGTACATGACCCTCCCTGGCACAAAAAGCTGTTGCCATGGGAACCACATCCAATGCCAACTTGACAACAAGTGACATTCAAACCAAGAGGGACATTGACCTCACCCCATTACACACACACACACACACACACACACACTTAATTGCCAGGGGAAAAGGTACAAAACCGTGTCCTTTCCGTTACCTAAAGCACTGGTCTATTCATATTCATTAAACGAGAGTGACAAAGACACAACTTTCATTACAGTTTTCTACCAGAGTTGGGGGGCAGGATCAGAGGTGCGGTGGGGAGTGTCCTTGTTCTAAGCCTCCTTCTTGGACCCTGGCAGGCGAGAGCAGGCAGTTCTCCTCGTCATTATCCTTGGGTGTGTAAAGGAACAGCTCCCTCAAAATCAGACCATCCCTAATCAACACAGGAGCACCCACCTACTTATTTCACTCCTGTTATCCCATCCAACCTCCCAGGGCTTTTGCCCAGGAATCCTATGTGGCCTGGACAGGGGGCTGTACTGTTTCCTAGGGCCCTTGAGCAAGCCTGGTTTTTACAAAAGTAAAAAAGAAACCAAAAGAAGATTCTGTGACACCTGAGATTAAGAGGAACTGCCCATTTCCGTGTCCATCAATAAGGTTTCGCTGGACACAGCAGGCCCATTCATCTCTGCATGGCCCATGACACTTCTGCCCTGTGGCCGAGCAGGGAGACCCCTCTACAAAGCACAGCAGTGCCCAGGACCCACATGACTTTCAGAGGCCCAAGGAAACAGTTCAATCTTAAAATCAGAAGAAAAGTGTAAATATAAAAATAATGAATCCAGCCTGGGCTATATTCATCTTGATATCCACGCAGTTGTAAAATATAAGTTTTAACATTTCCTTATGGAGGAGAAGACCCAGGAGGCCAGAGTGCCCAGGGCTCATGGAGGTCTTAATGAGACCCTAGTGCCAAGCTTCTTGTTTCTGCTTTCTGGATCTTTACAAAAAAAAGTCTTCAGGCCCCCCGACCCAGTAAATCAATCCTCATTTGATACTCCAGAAACCAAGGTGCTGGCCCATCTCTGACACGCTGGGTGACTTGGAGCAACTGGCTTGCCCTCTCTGGCCATCTGAGAATGGATCCCTACTCCAGCAGTGCCCTGGTGAACTTTGACACGTGACTGGATCTGGGCAAATGTGGGTGATGACCGTCCCACCTTACTGGGCTGGGATGAGGCTGGGTCAGGATGACCTGCCAGGACTCAGTGGGGACCTGGCACATAGAGCAGTTAACTCGTGGAACCCAAGAAGCGTGACAAGCCCCTGCTCTGGGCAGGACCCAGAGATAGACCCTCTTATCCATTTGGAAAGCCTGTCTCCTAAAGGGATGGGGATTGGGAAGTCCTTCCACGTAGGGAAAGACCCCAGAAGATCCCCAGTAGTTCCACAGGTTCAAGGGGACACCCTTGGGTGATGGGAACCCCATGTCATCACCCCCCACCATCGCCCAGCCCTGCGGTGCCACCCCCTGGACTATGCAAGGCCTTCCTGCGTCTGGAAGGCTTGCCTTGTAATCTCTACATAACCTTTGCAAGGAGCCTGCATATTTCACCCTTCCCAGAGAGCACTCACATTTTTTTTTGTCATTCCAATTTCATTTCCTGGGCTGTGTGGACTGCGGGCTCAGCAGTCGCTCGGTCTGAAGTGACTCCTGGGACCTCCTCACTGTTCTATATGCAAATGGCCTCGCACCTGGGCAGCGGAGCGGGCGCGCAGACAGTTTAGTTATGCAAATCTGATTGATCGAGAGCGTATTGCTGGAGCGCGCAGGCCTGGGACACTGGCAGCTATATTTCACTGGCTAAATTCCCGAAGAAGGGGGGAAAAAATTAAATGCCAGGCATTTTGATGCATATTCCCTCTCAACCCCTGTAGTGCAATAGTGTTTATTTCCGAGTGTGTTGAACACTCGGGTTACACGTTGCTAATGCAATTTTTGCGTGTGGGGTGCATTAGTGCTGGATTAACAGAAGGCTTGTTTTCGGTGTAAAAAAAGGCCCATCGCTGTGATGTCACAGGCACAATAGGTCTGTCAGTTTATTTGAAATAATTCCCCAGGCAAATACAGTAAAAGGCGGTGTTAAAAATAATTAGGTCCTTCGGCCCCTGAAAACTCGCCCCAGTGGAGGGAGTAGTGTGTAAGTTACGTAAGTTATGCAGACTTGAATCTCTTCTGCAACAAAGGGTGAAATAAACCACTGGGACGCTGATTACGCATGGCCATCCTGGGTCAAAGGCAGTTGTCTATTTCCCAAACCCAGGGTTTGAAGACAGATTGAGCAGCAGCGGCGACCTTGGAGGAAATCTTTTTACAAAATTTTTTTAACTCAAATCTACCTGAATCTGCTTCAAATAATAAATTCTGCCTGACACATTGCACTCATACATGTTGACATCTGTAACTCTCCAGGCTTGGGAAGCCTGACTGGCTGGTTTTTCAGCTTCTCCTTATTGATTTATAATCACTGATAAATAAGCTACACCTACCTGGCAGACTGTTGTTGCCAAAGGAAAAAGAAAGATATTTTTGCCAGAGCCTTTCTCCACCACCCTACTGCCACCCACGAATCAAAATTAAAAATAAATCAGTGTTGTGAGGGGGAGGGGGAGGTGATGGGAGGGAAGCAGAAAGAGAAGAAGAGGAAATTTCTCCCTGTTTCTCTGGCATTATTCGTGGGGCTCCACAAAGCAGGTCTTGAACAGCAAACCTCTGAGAGAAGAGAAGGTGGAGAGTGCAACTTGACTCAGGAGTTAAACTCACTGTGCAGAACGGC
This sequence comes from Bos indicus, assembly GCF_029378745.1. Lineage (NCBI taxonomy): Eukaryota > Metazoa > Chordata > Mammalia > Artiodactyla > Bovidae > Bos > Bos indicus. The sequence goes on along the minus strand of NC_091780.1, from coordinate 61,922,238 downwards.
ATTAAAGGCAAAGACAGCAACGTAAGCCGTCCTTCACTCACTCACTCACGTCCATCACATTATCCTTCGCAGGCGCTCTCGGACCATGTAATTATGTGTGTGTACATGGGCATTGAGCAGTTCCCAGGTACCCATGTGGACACACCCTGCACTCACGGATATTCACTTGCAAGACGCATGTCATTGTTTAGTCCCTAAGTTGTGTCTGACTCTGCGACCCCATGGACAGTAGCCCATCAGGTCCCTCTGCCCATGGAATTTCTCAGGCAAGAACACTGCAGAGGGTTGTCATTCCCTTCTCCAGGGGATCTTCCCCACCCGGGGATGGAACCCACGTGTCCTCCTTGTCAGGAGGAGTGGCTCAGTTCTTTATCACTAAACCACTTTGTAGTGGCTGCAAAAAAAAGGGGGGCAGAGGAAAAAGATTGAAAGGCTTACTTATAGGTGTATCACACGTTTGTGTGCACCCGTGCACACCCCACCTATACACACCCACACCCCCTCATGCTCACATACAGATGTGCACACATTTGCACACACAAGTACAAAGGCACGCGCACACACACACGGGCACCTGTGTACCCAGATGTACACACATACCTTTTTTTAAAAAACCAGCCGTCTATCTGACAGGCAAAGCCCATTCAGAGGGTCAGAAGTGAAGAGCCTGGGAAAGGTCAGGTTTAATCTCTCCCCACATTGGCCCTGCCAGCCCCTCCCACCGCCGACTAACAAAAGGGCCTCGGCACTGTGACTGACAGAATTCTTAATTGTATCCACTCACTCATGACAATTTGATTAAAATATTACGCCAAAGTCTCACCCCCTGTTTGCTTCGATCCTCCAAATCTAATTTTGAATTTTCAGAAAGGAGATTACCTCCACAAGCATGACTGGGATGCTATTAACTTCTACTTAATCTTTATTACTGATGTGAATTTAACATATGTACGGCTTCGCTCTGCTCCCGTTGTTTGCCTCTCGAAAGTAACGTCTAGGAGATATACCAGGGACAGGCGTTCCTTTTCACTCTGCTATTCAGTCCGGGGCCAGCTGCCTCCCATGTCCACGGCAGGACCGGATCAGGCCTTCCACTCCCTCCCAAAGACCATCTCTGGGCAGCCGAACCCAGGGCCGGCCATACTGCAGAGCTCAAGGTTTTGTAAAATAGGAGACATGAGGCTGGCAGGCCTCCCTTTTCTGCATGGATGAAAATTAGCAGATTTTAATGAGCATCAGTGTGGAAAGAGCCAGTGAGTCTTGAACTCTCCGAAGAGTAGGTCTCACAGTCCAGACACTTGTTTCTGAATCTCTCCCGTGCAGAGCTCACCCTTGTCTCCCTGGCCACGAAAGAAAAGCAAATCAACAAAGAAACAAAATAAAAATTAAAACATGGACAAGGAGGCTTTAATTTTTAAAGGGTTTCTCTTTTTTTTTTTCCTCCCACTTTAAATTTGTTTTTGAAAATTTTCAATGTGGACCATTTTTGAGGTCTTTATTGAATTTGTTACCACCTTGCTTCTGTTCTATGTTTTGGCTTTTTGGTCGAAGAAGTATGTGGAATCTTAGCTCCGCAACCAGGGATCAAACCCACATCCCCCTATATCAGAAGGCAGGGAAGTCCGTCTTCCTCTTTTTCAGATGTGTCTTTTTTCTTAATTTTTTTTCTCATAATATATGAGTATGTGTGGGCTATCATCAAGGTTTGGAGAACCACAGAAAAATCTGGCATTCCTAGCAACTGTTTCCTAGAGGGGTTGGCTGGAAGGGGACAAAGGTCATGAGGGGGCAAAGGAAGCTTCTTCTACTCTGCTTCTTACTCAACGTTATGAGTAAAATTGTGCCCCCCATAAATTCATGTGTTGAAGTCCTAGCCCCACCGGACTCCCGAAGTGGCATTTGGAAATAGGCTGGTTGTAGGTGTAATTAGTTAGATTTGGATGAGCCAACCCGGAGTAGGGTGGACCCTCATCCGATGTGGCCGGTTTCCCTATAAAAGGGAGAAATGTGGATACAGACAGGGGCCACAAGGAGAACTCTGCGTGAAGATCCGAGGAAAACTGACACAAGCTACAAACTACCAGAAATTTGAAGCGAGAGGAGGCGGGGGGAACACATGCTCCCCGAGAGCCTGCAGAGGGGCTTGCTCTCAGACCTGTGAGACAGTGTACGTTCTGTGGTCTGAGCCACTGAGTTTATAGCGCTTTGTGACAGCAGCCCTCGGAAGCTAATGCCCCATCCACTCCTATACGCTTAAGTCAGATTTCTCAGTATTGCTCTTGGGATCATAAAAAAAAAAATACATTTATTTCGACTCCTGTAAGAATGGATGCTTTTGAACTGTGGTGCTGGAGAAGACTCTTGAGAGTCCCTTGGACTGCAAGGAGATCACACCAGTCAATCCTAAAGGAAATCAACCCTGAATATTCATTGGAAGGATTGATGCTAAAGCTGAAGCTCCAATCCTTTGGCCACCTGATGCCAAGAGCTGACTCATTAGAAAAGATCCTGATGCTGGGAAAGACTGAAGGCAGGAGGAGAAGGGGATGACTGAGAATGAGATCGTTAGAGAGCCTCACCAACTCAACGGATATGAGTTTGAGCAAGCTCCGGGAGATACTGAAGGACAGGGGAGACTGGCGTGCTGCAGTCCATGGGGGTCACAAAGACTCGGACATGACTTAACGACTGAACAACAACAATTACAAGCCTGTCTCAGTGTGTATATTGCCTCCAAGAAGGGAGACGCTGCCAGGAAGGATGGAGACAGGCGCTCAGCCTTTGTTCTCAGGTGCCTGAATCTGTGCCTCTGATCTGCCTCTTTCCAAGCAGACGAACCAGGAGAGTCATTCCCCGGCCCTTGCCTGCTGTGTTCCCCGCTGAAAACGAGGATGGAAGCCTTGCCCTGCCCTTGTCAGGCTGCCACAGTGAAGGTGAGCAGACACCCCCGATCCATTCTGAGTATTAACATTTTGTCCACTGAGTCCATGCATCTCCACAAAGTATTTGCTAGATGCTGGGCCCTGTAGGCACAGGGTCTCAGAGAAGCCCCAGATGTGCTCTTGTCCATCAGGAGGTCATAATTTGGGATTAAAGAGACCCGTAAGCCAATAAGCACTCAAGAGAGAGCAAGGGACCTAAAGACTCAGCACAGGGCTCGTGGGGCTCCAGGGAGACAAAAGGATCCTTCCTCTGGAGAGCTGAGTGGCTTCAGGAAGAAGGAGAGCACACCAGGAGGAAGATGGTCGTCAGTGGACAGGACGAGTGCTTCCAGCCAAAGGTGGGACGGCAGAGCAGGGAGGGGAGGCCAGACAGTGAGGCACCTGGAAACAGATGTGAGTCATCAGGGGTGGGGACTTGGGGCCCCAGGATGCAGAGACGGTGCCTGGCTCCATCGCTGTCAGATCCTCGACCCTAGAACAGCGCCAGGCACACAGTTGGGGTTCATGAAACGTTTGCAGAGTGTATGAATGAATACAGTGATGGGGGCAGGATGACCAGGAATGAAGCTAGAGGAACAGGCAGGGGTTAAACCTCCACGACCTTTGGGGGCTCTGGAAAGGAGCTAACACTGAGCCACTGGCAGGGCTTGGTATCATCCTGATCATGGCAGGAAGCAGGTGGACCCTTAAGTGATTAATTTGTAAAGCATTTGATTAAGAGACGCCTTAGAAAAGTGCAGGCAGAAAGACCAAGCAGTACATGGCAGGACTCGGGCTCAGAATGGAGCCAACTCCTGAAGGCCAGTGGAGGGTGCGGTTCTCAAACTCGATGCCGGGAGGACGTGAGTGAGGCCACCTGTAAGCTGTGACCTTCGGAGGGCAGGGCACGCCGGCCACACACAGGAGGGAGACAGAGAAACGGTGCCCTCACCCCTATTGTGTCCTCCAGAGCTCCCACTGGCCAGACCCAACCAAGACCAGAAGGAAGGGAAAGTGAAGTCGCTCAGTCGTGTCCGACTCTGCGACCCCATGGACTGTAGCCCACCAGGCTCCTCGGTCCATGAGATTTTCCAGGCATGAATACTGGAGTGGGTTGCCATTTTCTTCTCCAGGAGATCTTCCCAACCCAGGGATCAAACCCCGGTCTCCTGCATTGTAGGCAGACACTTTACCATCTGAGCTACCAGGGAAGCCCAGAGGGAAGGGAAACCCTTGATAAAATTCACAGCACAGGTCACTCAGGTTGGCTCCCGGAGCTCTGAGCAGCAGAGAAGAGGCAAAAGCAGGGCGGAGAATTTAAACTCGGGGGTCATTTTCCATTAGAAAAATCACTTTGACACTGAAGTGAACGGCAGTCTGTTACAGGACGGTGACTTGAAAATTGAGGAGACGGCCTGTAGACATAGATGTTTATGTGCCAATCGGAAAGAAAAAAAAAGTATAACCTCTTAAAACTGTGAATCACTATATTGTACACCTGCAGTTTATATATTATACATCAAATATACTTCAATTTGAAAAATCTCACTCTTGGACTTCCCTGCTGGTCCAGTCATTACGAATCTGCCTGCCGATGCAGAGGACATGGGTTCAATCCCTGGTCTGGGAAGAGGCCACATGCCAAGGGGCAGCAAAGCTCATGGGCCATGGCTACCCAGTCCCTCGCACCTAGAGACCATGCTCCACAACCAGGGAAGCCCCTCAATGAGAAGCCCACACACAGCAACCAGAGAGCTGCCCCTGCTCACTGTAGCTAGAGAAAGCCTGTGTGCAGCAACAAAGACCCAGGGCGGCCAACAACTAATTAATTAAAAAGTCTCACTCTGTCTTATGATTCCATGTAGGGCCCAAGTGAGAAGCTGAGGTCATCTCCCCATATCTAGAGAGCCTTAACTTAATCACATCTTTTATGCCCCTTTTACCGTATTAAGTGACAAAAATCTCCAAGTCCCAGAGCTCAGGCTGTGACATCTTTGGGGTCATTATTCAGTCTTCCAAGGCAAGTGACTTCTCGTGTCTGATTTTTCAGCATGCTCCTGCCTCAGGGCCTTTGCACAGCCCCTTTGTCAATTAAGTGTTTTCTCCAGCTACTAGCCCTCCCAGGGGCTGGACCGCCCCCAGAGAGGCCTTCCCTGAGCATCTCTTCCCCAGTGCTGAACAAAACAAATAGCTGTGGCTGGTGTTTCTGAGTCATGTATGCCTCATAGTGTTAACTGTGTGAAGAACTTAGGGTAGAGCCTGCCTTCTAGTAAGTGGACTCAGCATGTGTTCGCTTATTTATAAAAAGGGATCTTGGACTCAATTCCAGTGTGTGTGGGTGTGGGTGTGGGTGTGTGTGTGTGTGTGTGTAGTCTTTCCCACACCAGCAAGCAATTCTTGGACCCCAGCAGGGTGTGTAAGAATTCAACTCAATTCTGACACTATGTACCCAGAGATGGAATCAGAGTACTCAGTCCCACAAGCCTGAACTTCTCTTCAGATACCAGTCAAAAACCCAGATTTTACCTGTACTTCTGATCAACTGGCTGTAAGTCAGAAGTTCCACAATTTCCTCTCCTTGAGTTCAGTTGACTCCCTGGAAAGGTTTGCAGAACTCAGGAAAACCCATTTACTCACTAGGTTATGGATTTATTACAAAGGATGTTAAAAAGATTCAAATCCACAACCATATGCAGAGATGCATGGGGTTGGGGGTGTATGGGGAAAGTACGTGAGCTTCCATGCTCTCTCCCAGACCCCTGCCCACTCCCTGTCCTCACATGCAAGCACTCTGAACCCATTCTTTTGGGGTTTTATGGAGTTTTCAGTGTTCTTGCCTGGAGAATCCCAGGGACAGGGGAGCCTGGTGGGCTGCCATCTATGGGGTCGCACAGAGTCAGGCATGACTGAAGCGACTTAGCAGCAGCAGCAGCATGGAGTTTTCTCCACATAGTCATGATTGATTAAATCACTGGCCCTTAGTGATTGATTCTCAGAGAAGGCAGTGGCACCCCACTCCAGTACTCTTACCTGGAGAATCCCATGAACAGAGGAGCCTGGTAGGCTACAGTCCATGGGGTCACTAAGAGTTGGACACGACTGAGCAACTTCACTTTCACTTTTCACTTTCATGCATTGGAGAAGGAAATGGCAACCCACTCCAGTGTTCTTGCCTGGAGAATCCCAGGGACGAGGGAGCTTGGTGGGCTGCCATCTATGGGGTCACACAGAGTCAGCCACGACTGAAGCAACTTAGCAGCAGCAGCAGTGATTGATTCCACCTCCAGCCCCTTTCCTGGAGGGGGGCTGAAATTCCATCCTTCTAATCATCTCGTTGGTTCTCTTGGAAACCAGTGCCCACGCCACAGTGGGATCCAAAAGCCACCTTCCCCAAAGAGTTCAGTAACAGAACAAAAGACAAAATATCCCACCACTAAGGAAATTCCAAGGTTTTTAGAAGCTGTGAGTCAGAAACTGTGGACAAAGATCGAATATGTATTTCTACTATATATTTGCATATCTGAATGGCCAAATACGCGTTTTTCCTGTAAATCATGATATTGCACTGCTGTTATTGTTACATGGAGGTTTTTAAGATTCCCTCTGCTACTGCTGTCTGCAGGAAAAGGATTAAAAGAGAGTTCTAGTCTGGCAAGTGTTCCCAGGTGGCACTAGCAGAAAAGAACCTGCCTGCCAATGTAGGAGACATAAGAGGCACAGGTTCGGGGCGGGGGAGGGGGGGGGCAGGAGCTAGGCTGGCAGAGGAGTAGGACGGGGAGAACACTTTCTCCCCCACAAATTCATCAAAAGAACATTTAAACACCGAGTAAATTCCACAAAACAACTTCTGAATGCTGGCAGAGGACATCAGGCACCCAGAAAAGCAACCCAAGTCTTCGAAAGGAGGTAGGAAAAAATATAAAAGACAAAAAAAGAGACAAAAGAGGGAGGGACAGAGTTCCGTCCCGGGAAGGGAGTCTTAAAAAGAGAGAAGTTTCAAACACCAGGAAACCTTCTCACTGCCGAACCTGTGCCGAGCCTTGGAAGCACAGAGGGCAACATAACAGGGATGAAAAATAAATAAACAATTAAAACCCACAGATTGTGAGCCCTACGGTAACTTCCCCAGTGGAGAAGTAGCGCAGACACCTGCACACGCCACTAGCAAGTGGGGGCTGGGCAAGGAGGCGCGGCGCGGGCTGCATCGCATAGAGTAAGAATCTGGCCTGAATACCCTGAGCACTATCTGAGCGAAATAATTTGGGCTAGCAAACCAGACTGTGGGATATCTACCACGTGAAAAGCCAGCCCTAACCTAAGACACCGCCAGGCCTGCGCACGGAACAAAGGACTGAACAGAGATAGCCAGCTGCAGACCATCCCCCTCCGGTGACAGGCAGCCAGAGCCGGAAGGGGGCAATCGCAGCCCCAGAGAGACATTATCTATAAAACTGTAAGCAGGCTCCTTTGCTAACTAAAACTTCTTGGGGGTCTGGACGGTCAACATCTGCCTGAGAAGGTGCACCAGTTGTACACCTAGATAACGGAGTGGCGGGGAGGCGATAAGTCGCAGCAATTGCGCTTGCCAAACACCTCATCACCTGAGCTGCGTGGACCTGGGAAGGGCACAAAACGCAGGCCCAACTGAGTCTGCGCCTCTGAGGACTACCTGAGTGCCAGAACCTGAGCGGCTTAGACCCGGGAGGTGCAGGCAGCCCAGGGCCGGCCACGGATGGTTCCCCGTGGAGCAACCTAGAGCCTGAGCAGTGTGGCAGGGAGGCTACACGCACCGTGAGCAGGGGCAGACCCAGTGTGGCTGAGGCACTGCGAGCACACGCCAGTGTTACTTGTTTGCAGCATCCCTCCCTCCCCACAGCGCGACTGAACAAGTGAGCCTAAAAAGAAAAAAAAAAAAGTGTCCTCCACCGTCCCCTTTGTGTCAGGGCAGAAACCAGACACTGAAGAGACCAGCAAACAGAAGAAGCTATAACAGAGGGAACCGCCTTGGAAGCTACAGGCAATAGATTAAAACCCTGTGGTTAGTACCAACTACATAGGAAGAGGCCTACAGATCTTGAGAAATATAAGTCAGACCAAGGAACTAGCCAAAAATGGACTGAACCCACAATACTCACAACAAAACCAGAGAAAGTCCTAGATATATTTTTACTATTTTTACGATCATTTTTTCTTTCTTTTTTTTTTTATTAAAAAAAAAAAATTTACGTCCTCTATTATTCCTTTAATTTTCACTTTTATAACCTATTACTTTGCAAAAAAAAGAGACCCTATTTTTTTAACGCAAACTTCATATATACATTTTTTATAATTTTTTTGACCTTGTTTTTTTTTTTTCTTCTTCTTTTCTTTAACATCGTATTTTTGAAATTCCAAACTCTACTCTAGATTTTTAATATTAGCTTTTTGGTATTTGTTATCAATTGTGTACCTATAGTTTTTTTAAATAATTTCTGTGACTTTTTTTTCCCTCTGTTTCTTTCTCTTCTTCTTTTATATAACATTGTATATCTGAAATTCCAAACTCTACCCTAGATTTTTAATTTATGCTCTTTGGTATTTGTTATCAATTTTGTAACTATTTTCTTTATAATTTTTGTGACTTTGTTTTTGTTTGTTTATTTTCTCTCTTTCTTTTTCTTCTTCTTTTTTTTAACATTGTATTTTTGAAATTCCAAACTCTACTCTAGATTTTTAACTTTTGCTTTTTGGTATTAGTTATCAATTTTGTACCTATATTTTCTTTATAATTTTCGTGACCTTGTTTGTTTTTGTTTGTTCGTTTTTTCTCTCTTTCTTTCCTTTCTTCTTTTCTTTAACATCATATTTTTGAAATTCCAAACTCTACTCTAGATTTTTGATTTTTGCTTTTATATATCTGTTACCAATTCTGTACCTTTAAGAACCCAATCTTCAGTACCCATTTTTCACTAGGGAGCGAGATTACTGGCTTAACTGCTCTCTCTCCCTTTGGACTCTCCTTTTTCGCCACCGGGTCGCCTGTGTCTCCTCCCTAACCCCTCTCTACTCTACCCAACTCTGTGAATTTCTGTGTGTTCCAGACGGTGAACACTTAGGGAACTGATTACTGGCTGGATCTGTCTCCCTCCTTTTCATTCCCCCCTTTTATCCTCCTGGCCACCTCTGTCTCCTTCCTCCTTCTTCTCTTCTCTGTATAACTCTATGAACATCTCTGAGCGGTCCAGTTGTGGAGTGCACATAAGGAAGTGATCACTGGCTAGCCCACTCTCTCCTCTATTGATTCCACCTGATCTCATTTGGGTCACTTCTAACTCCCTCCTCCCTCTTCTCCATGTAATACTGTGAACCTCTCTGGGTGACCCTCACGGTAGAGAAACTTTTCATCTTTAATGTAGATGTTTTATCAATGGTGCTGTATAGAAGGAGAAGTTTTGAAACTACTGTAAAAACAAGACCGATAACTGGAAGCAGGAGGCTTAAGTCCAAACCCTGACTCCAGGGAACTCCTGACTCCAAGGAACATTAATTGACAGGAGCCCATCAAACACCTCCATAACTACACTGAAACCAAGCACCACACAAGGGCAAACAAGTTCCAGGGCAAGACATACTAAGCAAATTCTCCAGCAACAAAGGAACACAGCCCTGAGCTCCAAGATACAGGCTGCCGAAAGTCACCCCAAAACCATAGACATCTCATAACTCATTACTGGACACTTCATTGCACTCCAGAGAGAAGAAATACAGCTCCACCCACCAGAACACTGACACAAGCTTCCCTAACCAGGAAACCTTGACAAGCCACCTGTACAAACCCACACACAGCAAGGAAATGCCACAATAAAGAGAACTCCACAAACTGCCAGAATACAGAAAGGACACCCCAAACTCAGCAATTTAAACAAGATGAAGAGACAGAGGAATACCCAGCAGATAAAGGAACAGGATAAATGCCCACCAAACCAAACAAAAGAGGAAGAGATAGGGAGTCTACCTGATAAAGAATTCCGAATAATGATAGTGAAATTGATCCAAAATCTTGAAATCAAATGGAATCACAGATAAATAGCCTGGAGACAAGGATTGAGAAGATGCAAGAAAGGTTTAACAAGGACCTAGAAGAAATAAAAAAGAGTCAATATATAATGAATAATGCAATAAACGAAATTAAAAACACTCTGGAGGCAACAAATAGTAGAATAACAGAGGCAGAAGATAGGATTAGTGAATTAGAAGATAGAATGGTAGAAATAAATGAATCAGAGAGGAAAAAAGAAAAACAAATTAAAAGAAATGAGGACAATCTCAGAGACCTCCAGGACAATATTAAACACTACAACATTAGAATCATAGGGGTCCCAGAAGAAGAAGACAAAAAGAAAGACCATGAGAAAATACTTGAGGAGATAATAGTTGAAAACTTCCCTAAAATGGGGAAGGAAATAATCACTTAAGTCCAAAAAACCCAGAGAGTCCCAAACAGGATAAACCCAAGGTGAAACACCCCAAGACACATAGTAATCAAATTAACAAAGATCAAACACAAAGAACAAATATTAAAAGCAGCAAGGGAAAAAAACAAATAACACACAAGGGAATTCCCATAAGGATAACAGCTGATCTTTCAATAGAAACTCTTCAAGCCAGGAGGGAATGGCAAGACATACTTAAAGTGATGAAAGAAAATAACCTACAGCCCAGATTATTGTACCCAGCAAGGATCTCATTCAAATATGAAGGAGAAATCAAAAGCTTCTCAGACAAGCAAAAGCTGAGAGAATTCTGCACCACCAAACCAGCTCTCCAACAAATACTAAAGGATATTCTCTAGACAGGAAACACAAAAACGGTGTATAAATTCGAACCCAAAACAATAAAGGAAATGGCAACGGGATCATACTTATCGATAATTACCTTAAACGTAAATGGGTTGAATTCCCCAACCAAAAGACAAAGACTGGCTGAATGGATACAAAAACAAGACCCCTACATATGCTGTCTACAAGAGACCCACCTCAAAACAGGGGACACATACAGACTGAAAGTGAAGGGCTGGAAAAAGATTTTCCATGCAAATAGGGACCAAAAAAAAGCAGGAGTAGCAATACTCATATCAGATAAAATAGACTTTAAAACAAAGGCTGTGAAAAGAGACAAAGACGGTCACTACATAATGATCAAATGATCAATCCAAGAAGAAGATATAACAATTATAAATATATATGCACCCAACACAGGAGCACCGCAATATGTAAGACAAATGCTGACAAGTATGAAAGGAGAAATTAACAATAACACAATAATAGTGGGAGACTTTAATACCCCACTCACAGCTATGGATAGATCAACTAAACAGAAAATTAACAAGGAAACACAAACGTTAAATGATACAATAGACCAGTTACATCTAGTTGATATCTATAGGACATCTCATCCCAAAACAATGAATTTCACCTTTTTCTCAAGCGTACATGGAACCTTCTCCAGGATAGATCACATCCTGGGCCATAAAGCTAGCCTTGGTAAATTCAAAATAATGGAAATCATTCCAAGCATCTTTTCTGACCACAATGCAGTAAGATTAGATCTCAATTACAGGAGAAAAACTATTAAAAATTCCAACATATGGAAGTTGAACAACACGCTGCTGAATAACCAACAAATCACAGATGAAATCAAAAAAGAAATCAAAATTTGCATAGAAACTAATGAAAATGAAAACACAACAACCCAAAACCTGTGGGACACTGTAAAAGCAGTCCTAAAGGGAAAGTTCATAGCAATACAGGCATACCTCAAGAAACAAGAAAAAAGTCAAATAAATAACCTAACTCTATACCTAAAGCAACTAGAAAAGGAAGAAATGAAGAACCCCAGGGTTAGTAGAAGGAAAGAAATCTTAAAAATTAGGGCAGAAATAAATGCAAAAGAAACAAAAGAGACCATAGCAAAAATCAACAAAGCCAAAAGCTGGTTCTTTGAAAGGATAAATAAAATTGACAAACCATTAGCCAGACTCATCAAGAAACAAAGGGAGAAAAATCAAATCAATAAAATTAGAAATGAAAATGGAGAGATCACAACAGACAACACAGAAATACAAAGGATCATAAGAGACTACTATCAGCAATTATATGCCAATAAAATGGACAACGTGGAAGAAATGGACAAATTCTTAGAAAAGTACAACTTTCCAAAACTGGACCAGGAAGAAATAGAAAATCTTAACAGACCCATCACAAGCACGGAAATTGAAACTGTAAGCAAAAATCTTCCAGCAAACAAAAGCCCAGGTCCAGATGGCTTCACAGCTGAATTCTACCAAAAATTTAGAGAAGGGCTAACACCTATCCTGCTCAAACTCTTCCAGAAAATTGCAGAGGAAAGTAAACTTCCAAACTCATTATATGAGGCCACCATCACCCTAGTACCAAAACCTGACAAGGATCCCACAAAAAAAGAAAACTACAGGCCAATATCACTGATGAACATAGATGCAAAAATCCTTAACAAAATTCTAGCAATCAGAATCCAACAACACATTAAAAAGATCATACACCATGACCAAGTGGGCTTTATCCCAGGGATGCAAGGATTCTTCAATATCCGCAAATTAATCAATGTAATACACCACATTAACAAATTGAAAAATAAAAACCATATGATTATCTCAATAGATGCAGAGAAAGCCTTTGACAAAATTCAACATCCATTTATGATAAAAAAAAAAACCCTCCAGAAAGCAGGAATAGAAGGAACATACCTCAACATAATAAAAGCTATATATGACAAACCCACAGCAAACATTATCCTCAATGGTGAAAAATTGAAAGCATTTCCTCTAAAGTCAGGAACAAGACAAGGATGCCCACTTTCACCATTACTATTCAACATAGTTTTGGAAGTTTTGGCCACAGCAATCAGAGCAGAAAAAGAAATAAAAGGAATCCAAATTGGAAAAGAAGAAGTAAAACTCTCACTGTTTGCAGATGACATGATCCTCTACATAGAAAACCCTAAAGACTCCACCAGAAAATTACTAGAACTAATCAATGATTATAGTAAAGTTGCAGGATATAAAATCAACACACGGAAATCTCTTGCATTCCTATACACTAATAATGAGAAAACAGAAAGAGAAATTAAGGAAACAATTCCATTCACCATTGCAACGGAAAGAATAAAATACTTAGGAATATATCTACCTAAAGAAACTAAAGACCTATATATAGAAAACTATAAAACACTGGTGAAAGAAATCAAAGAGGACACTAATAGATGGAGGAGTATACCATGTTCATGGATTGGAAGAATCAATATAGTGAAAATGAGTATATTACCCAAAGCAATTTATAGATTCAATGCAATCCCTATCAAGCTACCAACAGTATTCTTCACAGAGCTAGAACAAATAATTTCACAATTTGTATGGAAATACAAAAAACCTCGAATAGCCAAAGCGATCTTGAGAAAGAAGAATGGAACTGGAGGAATCAACCTACCCGACTTCAGGCTCTACTACAAAGCCACAGTTATCAAGACAGTATGGTACTGGCACAAAGAAATATAGATCAGTGGAACAAAATAGAAAGCCCAGAGATAAATCCACGCACATATGGACACCTTATCTTTGACAAAGGAAGCAAGAATATACAATGGATTAAAGACAATCTCTTTAACAAGTGGTGCTGGGAAAACTGTAAAACCACTTGTAAAAGAATGAAACTAGAACACTTTCTAACACCATACACAAAAATAAACTCAAAATGGATTAAAGATCTAAACATAAGACCAGAAACTGTAAAACTCCTAGAGGAGAACATAGGCAAAACACTCTCCGACATACATCACAGCAGGATCCTCTATGACCCACCTCCCAGAATATTGGAAATAAAAGCAAAAATAAACAAATGGGACCTAATTAAACTTAAAAGCTTCTGCACAACAAAGGAAACTATTAGCAAGGTGAAAAGGCAGCCTTCAGAATGGGAGAAAATAATAGCAAATGAAGCAACTGACAAACAACTAATCTCAAAAATATACAAGCAACTTCTACAGCTCAACTCCAGAAAAATAAATGACCCAATCAAAAAATGGGCCAAAGAACTAAATAGACATTTCTCCAAAGAAGACATACAGATGGCTAACAAACACATGAAAAGATGCTCAACATCACTCATTATCAGAGAAATGCAAATCAAAACCACAATGAGGTACCATTTCACTCCAGTCAGAAGGGCTCCGATCCAAAAGTCTACAAGCAATAAATGCTGGAGAGGGTGTGGAGAAAAGGGAACCCTCTTACACTGCTGGTGGGAATGCAAACTAGTACAGCCACTATGGAGAACAGTGTGGAGATTCCTTAAAAAACTGGAAATAAAACTACCTTATGATCCAGCAATCCCACTGATGGGCATACACACTGAGGAAACCAGAAGGGAAAGAGACACGTGTACCCCAATGTTCATTGCAGCACTGTTTATAATAGCCAGGACATGGAAGCAACCTAGATGTCCATCAGCAGATGAATGGATAAGAAAGCGGTGGTACACATACACAATGGAGTATTACTCAGCCATTAAAAAGAATACATTTGAATCAGTTCTAATGAGGTAGATGAAACTGGAGCCTATTATACAGAGTGAAGTAAGCCAGAAAGAAAAACACCAATACAGTATACTAACGCATATATATGGAATTTAGAAAGATGGTAACAATAACCCTGTGTACGAGACAGCAAAAGAGACACTGATGTATAGAACAGTCTTATGGACTCTGTGGGAGAGGGAGAGGGTGGGAAGATTTGGGAGAATGGCATTGAAGCATGTATAATATCATGTATGAAACGAGTCACCAGTCCAGGTTCAATGCACGATACTGGATGCTTGGGGCTGGTACACTGGGATGACCCAGAGGGATGGTATGGGGAGGGAGGAGGGAGGAGGGTTCAGGATGGGGAACACATGTATACCTGTGGCGGATTCATTTCAGTATTTGGCAAAACTAACACAATATTGTAAAGTTTAAAAATAAAATTTTTTAAAAAATGTAAAAAAAAAAAACAAAACAAAGCCAAACAAGCAGTCAAAGAACTTATTGCCAATGACAAAAAAAAAGAGGCACAGGTTCGATCCCTGGGTCAGGAGTATCCCCTGGAGGAGGGCATGACAACCCACTCCAGTACTGCCTGCAGAATCCCATGGACAGAGGAGCCTGGACGGCTACAGTCCTTGGTATCACAAAGAATTGGACCTGACTGAGCAACTGTGCATGCTGTAGGCATCTACAACAATGGGTAGCATTTCATGTGTTTTTCTTTTGTCTCATGTGTTTTGTGTCTTTGGACACACACATCTTCATGACTTTTTCCTTGTTTCATTTGCTCTGACCTGTTTGCATCAGAAGGACCTTTTGCACATCCTTTCTAGACGCCCTGTCATCTGCCATCAGCTCACAGGGTGCTTTGGGCAATAGAGACCCAAAACACACTAACCCAGCAATTACAATGCATAGACTTGACTCCACCTGCATTTGTCTTTTGTTATATTATTGGTCACTCCATGAGGCTTGCTGCTGCTGCTGCTTAATCACTTCAGTCGTGTCTGTCTGACTCTTCGTAACCTTGTGGACTATAGCCCACCAGGCTCCTCTGTCCATGGGATTCTGTAAGCTTATGGGATCTTAATTCCCCCATCAGGGAATTAACCCAGGCCTATGGCAGTGAAAGGGTGCAATTCTAACCACTGAACTGCCAGGGAATTCCCTGCATTTGTCTTTTTTGATTCTCCCTCAAATCCCTCAGAGGCGGGCAGAAGAAGGACTCTCAGCCTCATTTTGCCGATGGAAAAACCTGAGAAGCAAGGAGAGAGAAGTAAACGTGACCAAGGACACACAGCTAGTAAATGGCCAGGATGTGAACATGGATTTTATGATTCCAGTTGACCTAATGGTTGAGTTTGCATGCGCAGTCAAGAATTTCACAAGGAATGAAGAGCACGCATCTTGAGTTGAGTCATTAGGAGATTCAGCGAGACTCGGGGGCTCTGTGGCTAGGCTGCTTGGAAAGTCTCACCAGTCCAGATGTGCGGACCATCCACACCAATCCGACCCTGCTCTGCAAGTACCCCGATAGTGGGGTGAATCCAGGTGCTGTGTTCATTTCATAAGTCTTCTCAAATAATACTTTTTTTTTAAAGTTCATTTTAGACCTTGATGCATTATTAAGTGGAAAAATGCAAGTTACAGAACAGTATGCATAGCATCATGATATCTGTTTTAAAGTGTAGTGATATATAGTCCTTTGTGAACACTGTGTGAACGCTGAGCCATTGGAAGAATATGTGTGGTTCTCAGTGATTCATGGTGGGAAAAGCTCAGAAAGGTACACAGAAAGGGTCCAAGGAAGATGTTTAATTTTTACCTTATAGACTGTATTTACTTATATACTTATACTACTTACTTATAAACATATATAATTTTTACCTTATATACTATATATATATAAGTATATATACTTACATACTCAGCCTAAGCTGAGACAGGGAGGGTCTTCACAGAGATGAGGAGTTCCCAGATTGAATTCCAGATCATCATTCCTGATATTGAAGAAGAGCCAAGAAAATTAAAGATGGGTTGAAGATGGCACCAATTTCTCGGTCCTTTCTGCTGTGGACAGGTGTGTTCTACATCCACTCCCCTTGAATCAGAGCAGCCCCTCTGATGACTTGGACCAGTAAAATATGGGAGAAGTGATGCTCAGCTGGTGTCCAAGCTCAGGCCTTCCCCGACCAGCAGCTTCTGAACTTTCCCTCCAGCACCCGGAGCTACCACATGACAAATAAAGACTCCATGGAGAGACCAGGGTCTAGCTGAGCTCAGGCTTCCCGTTGAGGTAGCAGATACCATAGACCCTCCAAAGCAGCTTGGCCACCAGCTGAGTACCACCAGGGGACCTCCCACCCAACACTTCATGGAGCAATTGCCCTGTGGTCAGCTGAGCCCTGACTACATTCCTGACCCACAGAAGCATAGATTAAAAAAAACCAAACAGTTGCTAAGTTGTTTTTTTTTTTAATTGAAGTATAGTTGATTAACAATGTTACAATAATTTATGCTGTGCAGCAAAGTGACAAAGTTAAATATTCTTTTCTAAATATCCTTTTCTGTTATGGTTATGGGGTATTTTTCAAGGCAGGCATAGATACATGGAAAGCAGAGCCTTCTATTTGAATCCATGGAGGGCAGAAGGAGAGACTTGAATCTCTACTCCTACTTTGGGGAGTGGCGGGGCTTACGCATCTGGTTGGGAAGAATGGACATTGTTGAGGACACTGAATGTTTGTTCACTGGATGATAAGCACCTCAAGGGCAGAGCTCATGGTCTGTTTCATTCATTTATGCATCTCAAGTGCCTAGAACTCTACCTGCGACATAGTAAAGGCCCAGTGTTCACCAGTGGAACCATGCATGAAGGCCCAGCTCTCCTGGCTCTGTTGCCCTGGGGCCTGGCTGCTCTCCTGTACCCCCCTCTGCAGGGACATCCCAACTAAATCAAGTTGGATGGTGGACACAAGCTACGCTAAAGTATTTCCACAGGTGTAGGCACTTAAGAAAGATTCTTTTTTTTCTATATATATTTTTTTATCCATAGCTTGATTGAGGTACAGTTTACATACCCTAAAATTCACTTGTTATAACTCTACAGTTGCATAGATTTTAATTTATTTACAGAACTGTGCCAGCCCCCTCACACTCCAGTGGCTGAACTTAATGAGACTCTATCTGGGTAAGACATAGAGAAGGTGACTGGGGTCAAGGTTGGTTGGAAATGCTCTTAGGAAAAGGAGTTCGGCAAAATGGAGCAAAGCTTAATTCCACCCCTGAGAAAATGAAAACCTTTCAAAATGATAAATTCTACTGAAAAAAAAGCTATAGGCACTAGGTTGTTCATTTTAGAATTGACTATCACTGAGACTTGAAAAGATTCTAAATCCTGCCAAATCCAGAAATCCTTGCCTAAATATGTCACTTCCCCATCACAGAATATTATACTTTCACCAAAGATAATAGTTATCACGTTACCAAGGCCTACATAAAGCCTTCTAGAATGGAAAGCTGGAAAGAAGTTTTATGATATAGTATTAGAAGGAAAGCAGAATGCAAAATTCAACACAACAGATGAGAAGACTCCATTCCAAGCTGCAAATAGTCAGTAGAGACCATAGAATTATGAGCATGTATCTTGTCCTCAATTGTTATTCATTCATTCATTCACTCAGCAGGCTGTTACTCAAAGCTTACCACATGCTACACACACAGACAACTGGTCACCCAGGGAGTGCCTGCCCCCACCATAACCTAAACTCACACCTTACTTTCTTGGGTAATTTAGGGTTTCAGGGAATACATCCATATTTTGCAGAGAGAGCTATGAACACTAACTGGCCAGAAAATTAAAGGAAAAATAAACATAAAAAGGCATCTGATTGGGTCCAACTGTACACAAAGATTGGGAGTCAGATGTATGCTCACATGTTCACCATCACCACCACCACCACCACACACACACACACACACACACACCCCTAGTACCCACTAAGAATGCTGTTAGTGTGTAAGCAACAAGGCTTTCAACTCAAGGTACGTCAAATGGTTTCTGGTTATTTTAAGCAGTGGGAAGGGCCAGTTCATAAATTCCTTCTATTGTCAATTGAAAGATGAGCCCATGTAGATTTCAAGTCACTGGGGTTCACCTGCATTGTCTCAGGTCTGGGCACAGCGAGTGGAGGTGTGGCCACGTTCTGTGTACAGAGCACAGCTTACCACCTCAACATCCATCCGCTCTCTGTCACACCTGGTCCCAAGATGGGCCTGCCTGGGAGACAGCCACGGTGAACTCAGCCAAAAAACAAGCTCAACTGTCAGATGCCACAGCAGACACAAAAGGCTGGGGAAGCCCCAGCCACATTCCATGAGCAGGCAGCTGAGAAAAGGATAGTTTCCAACCTGCCCGATGAGATTCTCAGCAACACACAGCCTCCTCCAACACAATCCCCAAGGAGCTGCTTCCCACCCAGGCTTGGAGAAGGAAGATGACAACTTGGAATTGAAATCCCCTGTGTTTTAGAGGCAGGAACATGCCGTGATGTAAATGAGATGTTGGCTGTGCTGGAGTTTCCCATGATTCCTGTGATTTTCCAGAAAGTATACATTGAAACCTAAGTATCCTCAAGCTTCCTGCAAAGTTTAAAGACATGAAGACAGTGCCCCTGCCTCTTCTTCTCGGTGGGCCCCCAGCCCTGGCTCTCTCTTCCTGGTTCTGGTTCCTTCCACAAACACTTCTTGAGCACTTGGTAGGACATGAGAAGATTGCAGAGGAGATGGATGAAGACAAGACAGTAAAACAGTCAGGAGCCGGTTCTGGGATCACACGGATCCTCCCACAGTATTTTAGTTAAAGTCGTTCACTATTTAGACTCACACCAAGCAGATTTGTAGATTTCCTGGGGATAGGAACCATGATGGCTCGCCCATGCCTGTTAACCTGAACCACTTGCTGGGCAGAAAGTGAGGGCTCAATAAAAACTGCAGGGGTCCACTGAGCAGTGGAGTTGATGCTGGCATTCTTCAGACTTGTCAGGATCCCATCCTTGCTTTTGGAAAGGAGTGAGTGAGTGCAAGTTTTGCTTTGTGGCCAGCCCAGTTCCTTCAAAAACAAATCTTCTTCATTAGGAGATGGCAGTTCTTCCACTGGAGAATCATTCCGTTCCGTGCCCTCAGCCTGGTTAACCTCCAAACCCGTGGCTCACTCCTCACATTGCTTTACATGGAGCGTGTAAGCCTCATGATTTCCCACCCCACCCCCCAAGGTCAGCCTTTGGGAGACGCAGGGCTGGATGAGCCCAGAATGGAAGATAACCACTCCTTTCAGAACCACATCTGGGAATTTCCCCTTTGGTAACTTTCTCCTGACTCTGATGAGTAAGTCACACTGAGAAAAGATCTGAGAGGAATCTGAGAGCTGGAGAGACCCCAGAAGGAAGCCTAGAATTTTCCGACTGTGGTGGGTGGTCTTGATAAAGCAGCAGATGAGATCCCCATTTCAGAATGGTTTATGTGCCGATGGGCGAGGCAGCCCACCTGGCAATAAACGGACAAGCGCTGCCAAAGGGCTCAGAGTCAGGTGTGCAGACAGCATTTGTTCATTTGTTCATTTAATTCTGAGCCGCCCTGTCCAGAAGGACAAGGCGAGCACTGCACAACTGTGCATCAGTTCGTAGAGTCCTCACTTGGCCTCCCTTCCTGTTCCTGGCCTCTTCTCCTCCCTCCTGTCCTCCAAATCACCTCTGGGGACATGAAGAGGGGCTCAGGCTGGTCCTTGGCAGGTGCATGCCCTGAGGACATTCTGTCTGGCTCCATCCCTGGGCATTTGTACTGGCTGTCACTGCTCACAACCCAGGCCAAGGGATCGTGGTCTTTCCTGGCTAGGCCAGAACTGGTGTCGTCACTGTGCTCCTTCAGCCCAACTTCACCCTTTCCCAGGTCCTTCTGGAACTATTGGAACCTCCCACATGACTCCCCACGCCATCACTTCATCTCTGCCACTGCAGACCGCAAGGCACACCCACTTATCCCCATCATAATCCAGCCCCACCCACTCGGCTCTTGTTCTACTCAACACACACTTCCTGGGGGGCCTACCTGTTTCCCCTGGCCACTTGTCCCATAACGTCTTCCAAACTGGAACCTGAATAAAGACCCTGAACTGGCATCAAACACAGGTGCTGAACACCTCTGGTACCCACAGCCCTAAGAGGCAGCAGAAGTGTGTCTCTTCATCAAGCCTGCTCCCTGCCACCTGAACTTGTGAATGGTGCCACCCACCTAGCTGTCTAAGGGCTCAATTTAGGGGGATGTTCCCCCACGTCCCACACATCCCAACAGTCACAGAGCCCTGCAAGTCCTGCCTCTGATATTCCTCTTGAATCTCTGTCATCTTAGATACTGCCTTCTCCACCAAGTGTCTCTCCCTGCTCCTACGTGGGTATACCCTTGACTCACCTGGGAGCTGGGTGAGGGCAGGGATGGGTCTTGTTCGAGGTTCACCCCCAGCACCCAGCATCCACACCTGGGTGGAGATGGAACTCAAATGAACACACGCTTCTCCAGTGCAGGAGGAAATGCCTGGGTGATTCTACACAGAGCACTCTCTGGCTGAAAGCTTATCTACTCCATCTGGGTGAAGAGCCTGAAATCCTGGGTGCTGGTCATGGTCTATTTGCATTAAAAATCCTACAAGAGCAGTTGGCTTTGTTTCCATCTTTCATAGCGGGAAACGCGGGTGGGGGCAGAGGGCGGCTGTGGGAACTTCATACTTCTTGCTCAGTTTGTAAACCTACCCCTGCTCCACCAATAAGATTCATTCATTTTTGCAAGTGTTACTTTGAGAACAAGAACAATGAAGTAGACACCTCAACCAAACTTCCCCTCCCAAGCACATACCCCTCCTCCACACACACACACAAACACAGGCGCATGTGGGCACAAGGAAATGCCTTTTTCTTAAATCGTTTCACTAATGAAGGAAAATCAGCCTCAAAGACTGAAATTTGTTTTCTCACGGCTTCAGTTCTTCACGTCATAACCAAATCGGGGCAAATTTAAGTCTCTCCATCTTAAATTCTCCAAATGCATGGGCAGTGCTTCAGGAAAGAGCAGAAGTGTTTCCACCAAAAATTCTTTCAGTTCACGATGGTCTCTCCTCCCAGGAAGCCGCAGAGGACTTAGGACTCAGCAGCTGGACAGGGATATTCTTAGACGTGAAAGCTGTTAAGTCTTGGGTCCAGGCTCAAAGCATCCTCTATCCTGTAATTCCTTAAGAGCTCTCCCGAGTGCCTCCTGCCAGACCATCGTGGGGAGAGACGCTGGGGTAGGAGTGGGTCACGCTTCATCCTTGCTCTCACCTGAGTCCGACTAATAATCACTTCACTCTGGGCACCAAATGGCCAAACCCTGCAGGGAGAGGGACTTAGTTCTGCCCAGGAGAAGACGGAGGCACAACGGAGGCCCCTAAATCCCAGGGCGCAGTAGATTTGCAAAGTACCTGGTTGCCTTGCAAGCACCTCTCAGCCTGACAACAAGGAAGCGTCCTCATTTTCCATGCAAATCCCTTGGTGCCCCAGACAGCCTGTCTGTAAGACCTAGGACAGTTCTGTCCATCCTTGCTCCTTTCCCAGATGGGTGGGTCTGGAGAAGGACCCTGGTCATTGTTCACCATCTGCAAGATGAGATGATGGGCCAGGAGGGAGCAGAAACGTTCACACCTCCTTTTCACAACTTCACTCCTGGGCATCCCCCATCTGATGACTTCAAACCCTTCATAACTCCTGGGTAAATGAAACAGAATGCCAGACATCTTATATGGGTCCCAAAAGTTTTCTAGAAGTTCTGAGTACAGAAAAACCCCTTTCTTCCATTTCAGGGTATTTGCCCGCAAATTTCTGACCCACTGGGCATTGACCTGTATAGGGAGCTCTCTCCCTCAGCTGGAAGCTCTTCACCACAGAAACGGGAGTATTTCCCATGACTGCACCATTCTGTGATTTCTCAGGGGGAAAATATAAGCTCCCTTTTTCTCAAACCGGATTCCCCCACAGGCAGACTAATGCAGGCACTAGGAAGTCAAGCAAACAGGACCACCCCCAAAGTGAGCAAAAACTTTAAGAACTTCATCTTTTGCTATTTCTTTTTAATACATATTTGTTTATTTATTTGGCTGTGTTGGATCTTAGTTGCAGCGTGCAGGGTCTTTCTTTGCAGTGAGTCGACTGTGGTACGTGAGCTCCAGAACACACAGGCTTCAGTAATTGTGGAACGCGGGGACTCAGTTGCTCTAAGGCATATGGAATCTTAGCTCCCTGGCCAGGAATCAAACCCATGTCCCCTGCATTGCAAGGTGGATTCTTAACCACTGAGTCACTCGGGAAGTCCCTAAGAAGAACTTTATATTTGATATTAGTCTGCAAAACCATCAAAGTAAACCTCTGAGGAGAAACCAGAACTTTCTGACATGACTTACCCTTCTTTTATGTATTTATCTTTTTGTTTTTTTTAATGACATCTTGGAGTATAGGGAAGAGCCATCATAGTCTTTTTGACGCTTAAGGCCTCCAAAGTTTTTCTCTAATCCTCCACCTATCATGTCTCAAGGAGGAGGCAAAGAATCCTCTGAAAGATTCAGGGCATCCAGGGTGGGGCAGGTGCTGTAAATGAGTACAGAGAAGAGAAGGGGCACCTGGAGGGGGTGCTGGTGGAACAACAGACCTGGGCGAGGTTCCACAGTCAGACTGGGAGGCAGTATAGCCCAGCGGTCAAGCATGTGGACCCTGGGGGTCAAACCCCAGCTCCATCACTGGCTAGATGGGTGACGATCAGCAAGTCACACCTTCCTCTGCGCAACTCATAAAGTCTTCAGGCTGAGTATGTCTTCAGGTAGAATGACAAGAATGGTGCCTGGCACATAGGCAGGCTGTTTGGATGTGGGGAAGGTGGGGAGGGGGTCACCAACAAGTCTATTTCCTGCCTTCAGTGTCCAAGCAGACGCTGGAGCCACCCCACACCTGGCCATGATCTCGCTGGAGGGATGTGCTCTTGCCCTCAGTGGGCTGTTCAATGTCCACCATGGCCTTGGGTAGGGGGGGATCCCAGACTCTTGCCTCGACCCTATGCTGGCTGTTCTTCCTTTGCTGCCCAACATCCAACCCTTTCCCCTGATCTGTGTCTTAGAGCCTCACCCGTATGACCTCCCCTTGCCCAATGGCTTCAGGTGGAGCCTGGCCAATGGGAGGGACCAGCTGGCTGTGGTCGCAGAGATTCTATCTTCCACCAGTGGCCTGGAGGAGCAGCCATCACCCCAGTTCTGGGCATCACCCCTCTTTGCCCCTTCAGCCTTGTGAAGGGTAAAGCCTCCTAGCTGCTCCTGGCCCAAGTGTGCATTCCCATCCCACGCCAGTTTCCTTCGCCTCGGTAAACAGTCCTTTTATCAAACTCCCCTGATGACCCCTACCCACCCCCAACACAGCTCCCTGTCACTCCTTGAGCTCCATGCTATTCAACAGGAAGATAGGACCCCGCCAAGGGGTTCTATAACCAAAGAGAAAGCTCACAGCTTACAGCATGGTAAAGGCTCAGGAGAAGGAAGAGGTGGCCGTGCCCCAGAGCCCAGGGACCCCAGCCACAGCTCAGTGGGAGTGAGGACCCATGTAACTGATGAGAGGAGAGGAGACAGCTTCTCCTGGGGCTGCTCTGGGTCCTGGAGCTGCCATGGCAATAGCCATAAGAGGGCCACCAAGGAGCTGGCTTGGGAGAGCATCCCCAAGGCTCGCAGAGAATTTGATGGAGAAGGGCCCTGCTAGGGGTGGGGGGAGGATGAAATGGAAGATCTGGGGGAAACGTGACCCTTCGCTTAGAATGAGAAGTGTAAGGTGATCTATGAAGTCCAGGCTTGGGATGGCAGCCCCCGCGTGATGGGAACTCTCCCTTGGAAGGGCACGATTGTCCTCCTTGCAGCATGATACCTCTGGATAAGTGCTGAGTAGGGTTTCTAAGGCCTAAGGGAGGTATTTTAGGGCTTCCCTGGAGACTCATTGGTGAAGAATCCACCTGCCAATGCAGGAGATATGTGTTAGATCCCTGAGTCAGGAAGATCCCCTGGAAAAGGAAATGGCAACCCACTCCAATATTCTTGCCTGGAGAATCCCCATGGACCCATGAGTCTGGCGGGCTACAGTCCATGAGGTCGCAAAGAGTCAGACATGACTTAGCAACTAAACAGCAACAACCACACATCCTTGGGAAGGATGTCCCAGAGTAAGGAAGGGCGACAGGACCCGAAGTGGAGCCACTGCTCCCGGCTAAGCTCCAGTCCTGGGCTGTTCCCCAGGTCCCTCCACGCTTCCCCAGCACAGCTTGGAGCAGAGTTGTCCTGCTCTTGGCACTCACCTCCCCATGTTCACTCCCTACCACCCTCTCCTCTGCCGGGGCTTCCAATAGCCCATCAAGCAGCTGTTTCTCCCATTTCCAATCTTGCCTCCTCCCTTGCCATGAGAACTGCATTCCCAGCCATGACCTTGACCTCTCTCCTGGGCAAATCTCACCCCCGACTCCAACCCATCCAGTCTGACCCAGGAGCCTCCTCCCACCAAGCTGACCCCAAGCCCCTGAACGAAAAGCCAGACAAACCAGCTCCATCCCGTGTGTCAACTTCACTCGCTGAAAGCACAAGTGATGAGTTAAAAGCCCAAGCGCGCTCAGCTACCCTCCAAAGAATGGCTCCCTTTCTTCCCTGTCCCTGGAAGGATCAGCCCATTATATTTAATGGAGGTTGATACTTCTTACTGTAGCACATAAAAGCTATTATTAAAATGAAACATTGTTACAGTTAAGTATCCCATCCTTGGTACTTGTCTTTTTTTAAGCTCTCTGAAGCAATTGGTATCAGGGCTCCTTGTAAGTTTCCCTGATTATACATTGACATGGGTCTCCTAAGGAGTTGTTTTAAAGGTTTTATTGACCTCATTTGTTCCCTGGGCTGGGAAAGTGCAGGAGGCCACAGGCCGCAGGCAGGGGAGAGGATGGTGGGCCCATCCCCCTGCCGAGTGACTAGGCAGCATCCTTATAAGCATATTTATGAAATAAGGCTGGTGACTCGAGCTTGGCAGCTTGGAATCTAACACCGTGCTGTATCTACCTTATTTGCAGGATTAGCAGCCATTAATTTCCCAGAATTGTTCTCTGGAGCATAAGTGACAACAGCTGGAACTATCTGCTCGCTGTCTTTCCACATGGGCTGCCCTGTTCAAGGGATGCACGAACACACGCAGCAAATGGGGTGCGGCCGCGGAGCTCCTGTGGCTGGAGCCGAGACGGAGCCTGCCGCCAACAGACAGACTGTCCCCGGAGCCGTCACCTGGCTGCTCAAGAAGAGGGGCTCAAATCTGCTCCCCATCCTGCCAGCCCATCTCCCAGATAGGCGCAGGCTAGGAGGGCACCTTCCCAAGTGTCCTCAACACGCCGAGGTGCTCTCCTCCCATCCCTCTGCCCTCCTCAAGGCCAAGCATCCCAGTCTCCATCTCCTCACCTAAAATGAGGGGCTGCATCGACCATCCCGAAGGTGACTTTTGGGCCCTTAAAGCAAAAAGCAAACTCACAAACAAGATCTCCTCTATCACCAGGACTAAGTTTTGCCAAAAATCAGAGTGCCAGTTTGTCAGGAAAGAATTCTAAATTTCTATTAAAATAGCAGTGCTAAATAACTATTGTGTTTAAATAACATTGACGAGCCTTCCCTGGTAGCTCAGCTGGTAAAGAATCCACCTGCAATGCAGGAGACCCTGGTTCGATCCCTGGGTTGGGAAGATCCCCTGGAGAAGGGAATGGCGACCCATTCCAGTATTCTTGCCTGGAGAATCCCATGAACAGAGGAGTCTGGCAGGTCACAAAGAGTCGGGCACAACTGAGCACCTAACACTTTCACTTTCAGGCTTCTAATCAGAGAAATTTAAAGGAGAGAACAAAACTTTTTTATAATCCCAACATCCTGATAACTCCTATTAGGTGCAGACATGGCAACGGATGCATGGATAGTAGGCTGGACAGGAAGTAAGGTACACACATCTTTAAATTGTCAAATAGGGACTTCCCTGGCCATCCAGTGGTTGGAACTTTGTGCTCCTAATGCAGAGGGTGCTGGTTCAATCCCTGGCTGGGAAACTAAGATCCCACATGCCATATGGTGTGACCCCCCTTTTCAGTTGTCAAATGGTACAGAAAGAAATTAAATGAATGCAAACCTCTCTCTCTATCCCTCCCCTTAAAGTTACATTTTGCTAACAGTTCCATGTGTATCTCACCAGGAAAACAAAAATTTTAACACTGATACCAGCATCTATACTAACATATGCTTACTCAAGAGGGAGATATATCTGGCTTTCAGCAAAGTTTTTCAAACATACAGAAAATAATATAACAGATATCCATGTATGTACCATCCAGATTTAAGCAATATTCGCCTTATTTTAGGGCTTCCCTCCTGGCTCAGATGGGTTCGATCCCTGGGTCAGGAAGATCCCCTGGAGGAGGGCATGGCAACTCACTCCAGTATTCTTGCCTGGAGAATCCCAAGGACTGGTGGGCTACCGTCCGTACGTTCACAGAGTCAGACGCAACTAAGCATGCACGTGCCTTATTTTATTTGATTCAGATGAAAGAAAAGAAAGAAAGAAGGAAAGAAAGGGAGACGGAAAGAAGGGTTACAAGTAAAAGAGTTACAAGTAAAAGGAAAAGAGTTACAAGTAAAAGCCGTAAGTCCCATCTGGACCTCCTCTGCAGGAGCAGCCGCTATCCTGATGTCTGGTGTGTATGATTTTCATACACACTTTTGTAATTTTACTACATGGTTTAATATCGATAAAATTATATTGTAGTGTTATGTATATGTACTTGCTATTGCACAAATAGAGTTATACTGAATGTACCTTCCCAGAATTTGCTTTTCTCAATCAACATGTTCGTAATCACCAATGCTGATGCAGAGAGAGGGAAGATAATCATTTCAATTGCTTCAGTGTTCCAGCCTGTGACTAAACTGTGGTCCTCAGTTCATCCATTCCTCTACTGGTCCTGATAGGCAATTAGGGTGTTTCCCATTTTGCTGAAGTTTGGGGTGTTTTGAAATCACAAACCACATAATAATTGTTAGAACTTTTTTCATTCTATTCTCTGCATCTTTTTTGATTATCTGGAGAAATTGTATTGAGAGGATATACCATAATTTATCTAACCAGCCCCCTACTGGTGGTCACTGAGGTTGTTTTAAGGATTTTATTCTATAGACAATGCCCCCAGGAAGCACTTTGTATCCATTTCTTGCATACTTCTGAAATTACATCTTTAGGGGAATTTTCTAAGTATAGAGGTTCTTCCCTTGTGGCTCAGCTGGTAAAGAATCTGCCTGCAATGCGGGAGACCTGGGTTCGACACCTGGGTTGGGAAGATCCCCTGGAGAAGGGAAAGGCTACCCACTCCGGTATTCTGGCCTGGAGAATTCCATGGACTGTATAGTCAATAGGGCTGCAAAGAATCAGACACAACTGAGTGACTTTCACTCTAAGCATAGAACTGGGTCAAGGAACATGTACATTCAAATTTTTCATAGAGTTAACAAAACACCTTCTGAAAATGATATCTCTACCACCAATGTAAGCAAGAGACTGCTAACCTACAACCTTACCAGCACTAGGTAATTTTGTCCACCTGAAAGGTGAAAATGGCATGCCAAATATTTCCAAATCTCATCTTATTTCTTACTTTCATCCCTCTTTCATCAGCCAGAGATGAGTTATGATAGAATGTTGTTACTTCGGACATTTTAGGCTTCAAACCAAGAAGAGTTTAGACTGAGAGTGGGATGTTTTCAGTCCATACATCTTTCAGAAAGCTGGGCCCCTGAAGTGGTTGACTCCAGTTGTCACCATGGCCCCTAGGATACGGATGCATGAAAGATAGGTGAATGATAAATGATAAGTAAATGAATGAGAAAATATAGCTTCTTGACAAAGCCAGCACTGCAGCCTTGAAAGACCGTTCCCTTAAATCATGTCCAGACCTTTCCAAGGGAGGCTCTAAGACTCCACTGAGTCAGCCCTCCACCGTCTTGCCCCATGAAATCTGAAATAGGTTTGATGTGGGTGATCTCTAAGGTACCTCCAGTCTCCAAAGGCTTCAAGCAGCCAAAGGCCAGCGAGCTGTCTCCAGATTCGTCATGGTCTGGGAAGGTGAGTCCCAACCGTGTTCTTCCAGGGGAGGCAGTGGCTGAAAGTCAGATCATTAGGATGCAGCCAGGAAGGAATACCAACCTGGCTGGGGTGGAAAAGAGAAGTTGCCAACCGTATCTTCCAACTCTGAACTGATGGTGTAAAACATTATTTTGTCAACTAAATGTATCTCTAGAGAAAGGTTCCATTTCCCTATTGGTTCTGTTTTTCCAAAGAGACCTCTTCCTCCTGGCTCCTCCGCAGCCGGGCTCCTCCTCCGGGCTGGTGGTGTCACTTCTCCAGGGCGGGGAACACACCTCAGCAGCATCAAACCAGTGGAACCTCGCCATGCGGGCGTCAGAGTTGCGCCACTGCCGTTTCCTTGAGAGATTTGGCCTGTTTTACACATCTAGGTGATAAATCATTGCGAGAGCTTTAAAACGTCAAAACATCTCTTCCTCCTGTGTTATTCAGATCTGTTTCACTTGCAAGTGACAAACAGAACCTCAACTCAAATTAGCTTAAGGAAAAAGGAGTCGGTTGATTCACATGATGTGAGTTTCCAGGCCTGATTGGATCCAAAGCCTTGAAAAATGTCCCGGCTCTTTCTTCCTGTTCCGGATCTCCCCTCTACTCCCTTCAGGCCAGTCTTGCTCATTCTTTCTGAAAACACAGCCTCTGGCAGTCCCAACAGCACCAAAAACTATGTTCCATGGGAAGAAGGAGGTTGTCCCATTCGATTCAGCAGAAAAGGCCTGAGAAGGGCTCTAGCTTTCCAGGAAGATCCCTTTAAAGCTGTCACTGTGTCTATGCGGATGAGACCCCTCCATTAGTCCTACAGAGATTTGGTTCCATATTCTTAGAGACAGAAAGGTCAGAGCTGGGATTGTCAGGCCCACAAAGTCCATGCAGTGTTAGGATTGTTGTTGCTTAGTCACTAAGTCATATCCGACTCTTTGCCACCCCATGAACTGCAGCACACCAGGCTTCACTGTCCTTCACTATCTCCCAGAGTTTGCTCATACTCATGTTCATCAAGTCGGTGATGCCATCCAACCATCTCATCTTCTGTCACCACCTTCTCCTCCTGCCCTCAATCTTTCCCAGCAGCAGGGTCTTTTCCAATGAGTAGCTCTTGGCATCAGGTGGCCAAAGTACTGGAGCTTCAGCTTCAGCGTCAGTCCTTCCAATGAAGATTCAGGGTTGATTTCCTTTAGGATGGACTGGTCAGATCTCCTTGCTGCCCAAGGGACTCTCGACAGTCTTCTCCAGCACTACAGTTTGAAAGTATCAGTCCTTCGGTGCTCAGTCTTCTTTATGGTCCAACTCTCACATCTGTACATGACTACCAGAAAAACCATAGCTTTGACTAGATGCACCTTTGTCAGTAAAGTGATGCCTCTGCTTTTGAATATGCTAAGTTTGTCATAGCTTTCCTTCCAAGGAGCCAGCATCTTTTAACTTTATGGCTGCAGTCACCATCGGTAGTGATTTTGGACCCAAGAAAATAAAATGTGTCACCATTTCCACTTTTTCCCCTTCTATTTGCCATGAAGTGATGGGACTGGATGCTGCGATCTTTGTTTTTTGAATGTTGAGTTTTAAGCCAGCTTTTTCACTCTCCTATTTCACCTTCATCAGGAGAAAAGAGTTAGAATGTAATTCTCCAAAAAGGAAGAAGCAGGATGAGAAAATACACTGGGCTGACCAAAAATGCAAAAACAAATCAAAAAACGAAGCTGCCAGTGATGACCAGTTGGAATTGGGGAAATAAGAAGCCCGTCTCGGAGGGAAGAAGTATTTTGTCAACCACAGTGTTCAGAAATGCAAGGGCACAGGAATGGCTTTGGCTTGGCTTTTCTGGACTGTTCTCCAGTTCTCTACAGAGACTGCATCCCTTGTTGCCTGCACCGGGTGGACTTCCCCACTCCAGCCCATGATGGGCCACGGCACTCCATCCAGTGCTGTGTAATGGTGCATCTATCCAGTCATGAGTCATCTTCTGCATGTTGACTCTGTGATGGGCCCTGAAGATGTGGCTCCTGACCTCAGGGAGCTCATGCTTCTTGGAAGGGAGACAGTGGTAGCAGTGCTATGATTGAGGACAGAGGGCTTGGTTTGGCTTGGGAGGAAGCGTCACAGTCCATTCAAAGACTTCACGGAAAAGAGGGCGTTTGAGCTGAACCTACTGTTTAAGTAGACGTTTTCCAGGAAGAAAAGAGGGAAGTTTCAGACAGAAAGAAGACCTGGAGCAAATATTCAGACTAGAGGGTATAGCTGTTGATCATGGTTGAGGAAGGAGTTAGTTGTTTCTCTTACTATCAAGTGTGGGGTGAATACCAGGGGAGGCTCAGAGATGCTGGGAATAGTGAACATTCACAAGTATCTTTCCAAGAAAAGGCCATCATGACCCCACAAGGACGACCAGGAGAATTACTGGCCAAGGGTCCCAGAGGCATTGGAGAAGTCAAGTTTTGATGGCTAGACAAATGCCCAGGGCTGGGAGAAGGCAAGCTGGATGCTGAGCACCCCAGAGCTCCCTCTGCTGGTGGAGCTCAGTCCAGACCCTCCAGCCCATCTAGGAGGGAGCTGCCCAGGGCCTTGGTAGGGATATTGCACAATTTGGAGGGATGAAGCCCTACAAGGCCCATGACCTGGCTTGCTGGCTCCAGGTGCGTGAGTCTGCTTTCTGTTCCTTGAAACGCCACACCAGTACCTGCCTCAAGGCCTCTGCATTTGAGGTTCCCACGCCCCTAACATTCCCTCCCCTGATCTTTGCTTGGCTGGCTCTCTCCCATCGTTTAGATCTTGGCCCAACTGCCATCTTCGAAAGAGGTTTTCCTCAACAACCCTACATAAAGGGTTCCCTCTCACCCACAGTCACTTTCACAGGGTCCTGATTTATCCCATTGCCTGAAATGATCTTATTGGTTCATGCCATCGAGTCACTTGACAAGGCTAAGTGCACACTTACAGAGTGCCAGGTGCTAGTCTGGTGCTGTGCGTATGACCTCAGCCTGACAAATCCCTGCCCTCGGAGAGCTTCCATTCCACTGGTGCACACAGATAAAGACAAATAATATAACATCCAGTGGTGCTGAGCTATGAAGAAATCATTCCAGGTGGGGAAGTGAGGGCTGATTGGAAGCTGCTCTTGTATTTAGATCAATCAGAGAAACTGTCTTTATGGCAGAGATGTGGATGAGTGAGGAGGCAAGCCAGGCAAGTACCTGGGGAGAGCATTCCTGGTAGAAGGCATAGCTAGGGCAAAGCCCCTGGGGCAGACAAGGCCAGAGAACAGGAAGTGTCAGGAGGGTTTGACTGGGGTGAGGGCGAATGGAAGGAGCTGGGCTGGGGGCCTTGAAGCCCATGGTGAGGATCTTGGCTTGAATTTCAGGTATGATGGGAAGCTGACGAGGGTTCCATCAGGGACTCCTCTCCACTGGAATGCGTGTTCCATGAGATACAGGGTCACCACTCAGCTGCCCCACATCCCTGATCCAACAAGTGTCTGACCAGTCATAAATGTCCCACAAATCTCTATGGAAGGAATCAGTTCATTAAAACAGCATTCCTTCCATTCCCTGCAGACCCATACTAGTTGAACGTTGACATCACAGTTTGAACATTCAAATTACCTTTTGATCTGTCAGATCAAATCCATCTTTTCTTGGGGCGAAGTCTGACATCTAAATAAACCAGTTTCTTCCTGGGTCTAGAGCAGCGTAGAGAGAGACTCTTGTTTATTTTTACCAGATCGGATATTTTTCTGTCAGAAGGTTGGGAAAGAGAGTGTATACACAGGAGATAAATGCAAAGTTAAGTTTTAAAATGCAGCTCCAGCACCCTCAGCCTGTCTGGTCATCCTTGAACACTCACTTCCATTCGTTTAGCACAGAAAAGTATCGGGACTGTTTATGCTGTGTGGACCCCTTAAAGATGACCATCCCTGCCAGAAGGCCTCCCACCAGGAGTGGGAAGGAGGATTATCTGGAGGTTTCTGACTATTAGATTCCATAAATGTCATCCGCACTGTTGCCACCTAAAGGCCATTGAGTTCTCAGTAAACATGAGAGGCGACGGCCTTTGCTAAATA
The DNA here is from genome assembly GCF_029378745.1 of Bos indicus. Lineage (NCBI taxonomy): Eukaryota > Metazoa > Chordata > Mammalia > Artiodactyla > Bovidae > Bos > Bos indicus. The sequence continues at coordinate 61,889,410 of NC_091780.1, read as the reverse complement.
AACCTTGCATCACCACCAGCATTGTAAATGCAGCACTTAACTGGATATTTTAAAGGGGGGACTAGGCAAAAAAAAAGACAACACAACAGCATTTTTCCACCCAATCAAAATCAAATTATACCTGAGCAACATAATTGGAGTTTAATGAGTAGTTTTATGTTTTGCTAATCAAATCACCATATTGATGGGGTTTATCAGCAGAAATACAATGTTAATTACTAAGGAATGATAAAAAATTAATGCAACTCTAAATGCAGCATCCCACATTACACACGGAAAGGCCCGTGTGGACAGTTGGAAGGCTGGTCATTTTTCCTTTTAATGAGTCCTATAACTGCCGGGCATGGGACCTCTGGCTGGGCAATGTTTATTTGCCATCTTCAATTAAGCATGGTTCAAGGGCTGGAGGTCATCTGGGGATGCTAACGGGAAGTGTTCGGAAGTGAACATGCTCCATCCCTAGGCATTCGTGCTGGGGAATAAAGCCATAGGTTTTAAAACATCACCAAATCCCTTCTCCTAGAGATTCAGAGTGTTAGGGCATCTGTCTGTCAAAAGCAAGAACAAGCCAAAATCAAAAAAATAAACAAACACAGGTTGAAAAGTCAACTATATTCATAGTCTCCATGCAGAGGAGATCTAAGAGTTCTCTTACGCCAAAGACTCAGTCAATCAGGAATGATTAAATTGGCAGTATAGCATTGCTCAGAGATTCTTTTTTAAGAAATGTGTACAAGGTTTTACAGGGCAAACTAAGAAAGTAATCAGGCACTCCGATCACCCTGCTTCTTCTGGGGCAGCCCAAAGCACTCCATGATGCAGAGGTGATGGAATTCCAGTTGAGCTACTTCAAATCCTAAAGATGATGCTGTGAAAGTGCCGCACTCAATGTGCCAGCAAATCTGGAAAACTCAGTAGTGGCCACAGGACTGGAAAAGGTCAGTTTTCATTCCAATCCCAAAGAAAGGCAATGCCAAAGAATGCTCAAACTACCGCACAATTGCACATATCTCACACGCTAACAAAGTAATGCTCAAAGTTTTCCAAGCCAGGCTTCAACAGTACGTGAACCATGAACTTCCAGATGTTCAAGCTGGATTTAGAAAAGGCAGAGGACCCAGAGATCAAATTGCCAATATCCGTTGGATCACAGAAAAAGCAAGAGAGTTCCAGAAAAACATCTACTTCTGCTTTATTGACTACTATTAAGTCTTTGTGTGGAGAAGGCGATGGCACCCACTCCAGTCCTCCTGCCTGGAGAATCCCATGGACAGAGGAGCCTGGTAGGCTGCAGTTCATGGGGTATGAAGAGTCAGACAGGACTGAGCAACTTCACTTTCACTTTTCACTTCATGCATTGGAGAAGGAAATGGCAACCCACTCCAGTGTTCTTGCCTGGAGAATCCCAGGGACGGGAGAGCCTGGTGGGCTGCCGTCTATGGGGTTGCACAGAGTCGGACACAACTGAAGCGACTTAGCAGCAGCAGCAGCAGCAAGTCTTTTTGCAGATCGCAACAAACTGTGGGAAATTCTTAAAGAGATGGGAATACCAGACCATCTTACCTGCCTCCTGAGAAAGCTGTATGAAGGTCAAGAAGCAACAGTTAGAACTGCACATGGAAAAACAGGCTGGTTCCAAACTGGGAAAGGAGCACATCAAGGCTGCATATTGTCACTCTGCTTACTTAACTTATATGCAGAGTACATCACGCGAAATGCTGGCCTGGATGAAGCACAAGCTGGAATCAAGATTGCCAGGAGAAATATCAATCAGTAACCTCAGATATGTAGATAATGCCTCCCTTATGGCAGAAAGTGAAGAGGAACTAAAGAGCCTCTTGATGAAAGTGAAAGAGGAGAGTGAAAAAGTTGGCTTAAAACTCAACATTCAAAAAACTAAGATCATGGCATCTAGTCCCATCACTTCATGGCAAAGAGATAGGGAAATAATGGAAACAGAGACAGACTTTATTTTCTTGGGCTCCAGAATGACTGCAAATGGTGACTGCAGCCATGAAATTAAAATACACTTGCTCCTTGGAGGAAAAGCTGTGACCAACCTAGACAGCATATTAAAAAGCAGAGACATTACTTCACCAACAAAGGTCTGTCTAGTCAAAGCTATGGTTTTTCCAGTAGACATGTATGGATATGAGAGTCGGACCATAAAGAAAGCTGAGCACTAAAGAACTGATGCTTTTGAATTGTGGTGTTGGAGAAGACTCTTGAGAGTCCCTTGGACTGCAAGGAGATCCAACCAGTCCATCCTAAAGAAAATCAGTCCTAAATGTTCATTGGAAGGACTGATGCTGAAGCTGAAACTCCAATACTTTGGCCACCTGATGTGAAGAACTGACTCATTTGAAAAGACCCTGATGCTGGGAAAGATTGAAGGCAGGAGGAGAAGGGGACAACAGAGGATGAGATGATTGGATGGGATCACCAACTCAATGGACTCAATGGAAATGAGTTTGAGCAAGCTCCAGGAGTTGGTGATGGACAGGGAAGCCTGGAGTGCTGCAGTCCAAGGTGGTCACACAGTCAGACACTCTCCTCTTTCACTTTCATCAAGAGGCTCTTTAGTTCCTCTTCACTTTCTGCCATAAGGGAGGCATTATCTACATATCTGAGGTTACTGATTGATATTTCTCCCAGCAATCTTGATTCCAGCTTGTGCTTCATCCAGGCCAGCATTTCGCATGATGTACTCTGCATATAAGTTAAGTAAGCAGAGTGACAATATACAGCCTTGATGTCCTCCTTTCCCAGTTTGGAACCAGCCTGTTGTTCCAGTCTGACTAAGGTACTGAACTGAACTGATGATGCAGAAACATTTTACAGGAAATGAGGCCCAAGGAACTCACAGTTGGGTTTTCCTCTTCCCTGCCAAGCCCTCGAGGTCTGGGTTTCTTTTCCCAGGTTTGACAGAGGGAACGGCATTGTCAAAGATGAGAAGAGGGAATTCCCTGGTGGTCCATTGGTTAGGACTCTGCACTTCCACTGCAGATGACACAAGTTACACCCCTAGATGGGGAACTGAAATCCTATAAGCAGTATGGCTAAAAGAGAGAGAGAGAAGAATAGTTAAATAAAACAAAATTAAGTTACTTGAAACCCTGCTCAGCCTTTTTTTTTTTTTTCCCCTTAAACACTGAGGCATTATCCTTGAATTTTCTGCAAATACCTTATGATGTCAAAAATAATGTATGACCCCAATGTCCAGAACTGCTCATGGAGTCAAGCTGTCTGTATCATACTGAGCTGGGTACACCTTGCCCTCTCCTTCTGAACATGAGATTTCAGGGTCAGAAGGAACCTCAGGGGTCGCCTGCTTCATCCTTTCTTCCCAGGGATAAGGAATTGTCCTTGTAAGCAACTGCACACTTATGCATTCATTTAAATCTTACAGTAACCCCGTGAGTTGCGTGTCTCATCCCCATTTTAGTGTTGAGAAAACTGAGGCTCACAAAGTGAGGTGACCCACCTGAGTTTACACAGCTAGTGAGTGACAGAGTCAGAATTTCAACCACAGTTGCCAGCTCCCATGGAGAGAAAATGTTCCATCTGGTGCTGTCCCAGGATTTGGGGCGGGATCCATTAGCTTACAAAATAAAGCCCACACTTGGCCCCACGTGTGAGACCCACCACCACCTTTCCAGCCTTCATCCCTCTGCCTCTACCCCCGACATATCCCCCGCTCCCATCCACAAGTTTCCTTGACAGATATCAGAGTCACAGTGGGTGCGGAATCACACAGTCACGGTGGCTCCGAAGCACAAGAACACGCCGCCCCCCACCAGCTTTAGACCAAATGCTCAGTGAGTCATGTTTATGTCAGTGCCCTGGGGTGGAATAAGGCCACCTACAGGGAGAGTCTGGGGCACAGGTGGCTTCTGTAACCACAGTGCTTTGCCCCTTGACCTCACCCACTTGCCCTCATCCAGCTGAGCTCACAGGTGCCCATCATTCCTGTGGACCTTGATCCAGATGATGTCTGCCTTTGAGGACGATGACGTCAGAGGATGAAAGAACCAGAAGAGAAGGCTGGACTCAGCGTCTTTAGGATTTTGCACGTGGGGAAATTGAGAACCAAAGACAGATAGACAATGAGTCAGGGCACCAGACCAGACCTTAGTCCTCTGCCTTCTATTTCAGTGCATTCCCTACTGCCCACAAAAAAAAAATGTCCTCCAAATGCATGGCTCCTTACTTATCGCTACTGAAAAATAAGATCCTTGGAGGCAGGGACAAGAATATCGCTGTTATTGTTCAGTCACTCATTCTGACTCTTTGCAACTCCATGGACTGCAGCATGCCAGACTTCACTGTCCTTCACCAACTCCTGGAGCTTGCTCAAACTCATATCCATTGAGTTGGTGAGGCCATCCAAACCATCTCATCCTCTGTCATCCCTTTCTCCTTCTGCCTTCAATCTTTCTCAGCGTCAGGGTCTTTTCTAACGAGCTGGCTCTTAGCCTCAGGTGGCCAAAGTATTGGAGCTTCAGCTTCAGCATCAGTCCTTCCAATGAATATTCAGGACTGATTTCCTTTAGGATTGACTGGTTTGATCTCCTTGCTGTCCAAGGGACTCTCAAGAGTCTTCTCCAACACCACAGTTCAAAAGCATCATTCTTTGGTGCTCAAAGAGAGCCTTTTTTATGGACCAGCTCTCACATCTATACATGACTACTGGAAAAACCATAGTTTTGACTAGACGGACTTTTGTCTGCAAAGTAATGTCTCTACTTTTTAATATGTTGTTTAGGTCGGTCATAGCTCTTCTTCCAGGAAGCAAGTGTCTTTTAATTTCATGGCTGTAGTTATCATCTGCAATGATTTTGGAGCCCAAGAAAATAAGAATGGAACACTTTTTCCATTGTTTCCCCATTATTTACCATGAAGTGATAGGACTGGATGCCATGATCTTCATTTCTGAATGTTGAGTTTTAAGCCAGCTTTTTCACTCTCCTCTTCCATCTGCATCAAGAGGGTTTTTAGTTCCTCTTTGCTTTCTGCCATAAAGGTGGTGCTATTTGTATATCTGAGGTTATTGATATTCCTCCCAGCAGTCTTGATTCCAGCTTGTGCTTCATCTAGCCCAGCATTTCTCATGATGTACTCTGAATGTAAGTTAAATAAGCAGGGTGACAATATACAGCCTTGACATACTCCTTTCCCAATTTTTAACCAGTCCATTGGTCCATGTCCAGTTCTAACTGTTGCTTCTTGACCAGCATACAGATTTCTCAGGATGCAGGTAAGGTGGTCTGATACTCCATCTCTTGAATTCTCCACAGTTTGTTGTAATACACACAATCAAAGGCTTCAGCATAGTCAATGAAGCAGAAGTAGGTGTTTTTCTGGAATTCTCTTGCTTTTTCTATGGTCCAACAGATGTTGGCAATTTGATCTCTGGTTCCTCTGCCTTTTCTAAATCCAGCTTGAACATCTCAAAGATTCTCAATTCACATAGTGTTAGCCTAGCTTGGAGGATTTTCAGCATTACTTTGCTAGCATGTGAAATGAGTGCAATTGTGCAGTAGTTTGAACATTGTTTGGCATTGTCTTTCTTTGGGATTGGAATGAAAACTGATCTTTTCCAGTCCTGTGGCCACTGCTGAGTTTTCCAAATTTGCTGGCATGTTGAGTGCAGCACTCTCACAGCATCATCTTTTAGGATTTGAAAGAGCGCAGCTGGAATTCCATCACCTCCACTAGCTTTGTTCATAGTGATGCTTCCTATGGCACACTTGACTTCGCTCTCCACAGTGTTTGGCTTTAGGTGAGTGATCACACCATTGTGATTATCTGGGTCATTAAAAATCTTTTTTTTTATAGTTCTTCTGTGTGTTCTTTCCACCTCCTCTTAATATCTTCTACTTCTGTGAAGTCCATACCAAAGTCAACATTTTCTCACCATCTGTCCTTCTAGACTCCATCCAGTGGAGCCCATCCAAACACATGAGGTCATCTGACATGGCAGAGGAAGCCCAGCAGAAATGAAGCTACAGCCCAGATCTCAGTATCATTCAGTCACTGAGAGTCTTCGCCCCATGAGGGGGAGGATTTGAAGGTATTTTGTGAGTTGAAAGTATGCCAGGAGCCCAGGACAGTGCCTGGAACAAAAGAAGCGCCAGGAAGTATTTGATGAGTGAATGGCTCTCTCACCCAATCAGGCAACCAGTTCACTCAGGGTGGCTCTTAATTATAGTCACAGTCATTCATCAGTCTCTGTAGCCCTCTTAGGCATCCACCCAGTGAGTGTTCCTCTTCTCTTCCCAGATGCCAGATAGAAGAAGGTGTGAGTTCCAAGAAAACTCCTTTTCCATGAGGAATCTGCTAAAAATGACCCTGCGTTGGTCATTCATTGGCCAGTCACACCTCTACAGAGTGTTTGGAAGTGCTTTGGAATCACAGCCCACAGCATGAGAGTGCTCAGCAGAAAAGCCACCAAAATTAGCAAGAGAGATATAAAAGTCCTCTGAATTCTACCTTCTTCTCCTCTTCCATCTTAAACCAAGACCTGCAGTTCCAAGTCATTTTGCCACCCTTGGCTGAATAAAGAGGATGCTGAGCCCCAAGAGGAAGCGAGCTGAGATGGAAAAAGGCCAAATCTCTGACTCGCTACATGAGAGGCTGCCTGGCACACACACCATAGGACTTTCCTTTAGTCAGAAATAGACTTCTAAAGTGTTGAGCCACCAAGACTTTGGAGTTTATTTACCGCAGTTGCTATTGTGCCCTTAAAAAAATACAATAGGAAGATAAATAATCTATACTGCCCACTCGGCAATTCACTGGACAGTTCATGTATATTATCTCATGCAGTTATCTGGTCAACCTTGTAAAGTCGGTTTCATTCTTTCATCTTATAGTTTAGAAAGCTGGGGCTCTGGGAGGTTAAATAACCTGCCCTTCTATGACTAATAAGAAATAGAGGCAGGATTAGAGGCAGGACTCTGACTCCAAAAACGATGGGATCTCTAAAAAGTACATGATGTGTGCCAAGTAGGAGACAAAGAAAAGGTGCTTTGGGACATCAAAGTGAAAACAACTCCATTTGATCAGGAAGATCAGTAAATGCTCTGGGAGCAGGGAGCTTTTGAGAGGGTCTTTGAAGGATAGACAGAATTGAAGCCAATTAAAGCGAGAGATGCATCTCTAGCAGAGGAAGCAGCCTGGGCACATGGGTGGAATTTGAAAAGCACGGGTCTCACATAGAGGAGAGAGATGGAACCCAATTTCTCCAGTGTGCGGGGTGCAGTAGGAGACAAAGAGGGGCAAGGCTAGTGGGTTTAAATCACAGCAGATCTTAGACGTCAAAAATATTGGCACGTGAGGGAATTTGTACTTTCGACAGGAAAGGTCTTTGAGTAGAGTTCTATAATCATAGCTATACATCCAAAGCCTAATTTAGCATAATCTTATGTAAACACCAATACTCTCTTTTAATGTTTATGTTGGTGAAAATAATAACACATAGTCTTCTTCCTTAGACATGGAGAGGATTACCAGCAGTGATTTCAATAACAACTAAAGCACACGGAATGGGACTTCCCTGGTGATTCACTGGTTAAGATTTCACCTTCCAATGCAGGGATGTGGGTTCAATCCCTGGTCAGGGAGCTAAGCTCCCACATGCCTCACAGCCAAAAGAAAACAAACAAACAAACAAAAAAAAAAAACATAAAATAGAGCAATATTATAACAAATTCAGTAAAGATTTTAAAATGGTCCACATCATTTTAAAAAATAAAGCACACTAAGTCAATAAAGACTTTAAACGTGGCTCATGTTATTTTTAAATAAATAAAGCACGTTGCAGAATTTTGTTTTGTTCATTGATGGCCCCATGATTTGTTGCTAGCAGAGCCACACGTGTGCCATGCATGTGTGCCCATGAGTCCAAGTGCGTCACTTGGACAGAAACACTGGTACAACCTGCAGAGGAAGGATGCTTCATCCCCAGCCAGCAACATCTCCATCGACACAGGATGGATGGTGGCAGCAAGACCTCTGGAAATGCTGGGGAAGCTCTTTTCCACATCACATGACCAGCAATCATCTCCTTTGCATTTCAGTCCCTGTCATCTCTCCAGATACCGGGAAGATTTCCTTTTCATAAACAGGAGCCCTGTGAGCCCACCCATGACCACAACAGTATCCCTCAATTTCAAGGCCGGAGAAGCAGCGAGGCCAGGAATCTAGGAGAATTCTGAAAGGGAGTGTCAAATGCTGCTGCTGGGAGAGTTCTGTCCGGTTCCTCGGACACATGGCAGCCCTAAAGGGGCTCTCGGGGGATACAGAGATGACTACCCACTGTCTCCCACCTAAGTGGGTCAGGAGGAGGAGCTCATCAAACCTGCGGATGATTATAATAAGGAGTGACCACAGCTGCTGTAGCAGACCCCACTTTGAGTCCTGCAGAGGCAATACAGAAGTTTATTAGCCCAGCATCTTCAAGATAGTTACAATTTCCTGTGATCCAGTCTCTCCACCCTCCCTCCCCACCCCTGCCAGTTCCTATTTTCAAGTCCAGCCTCCTAGCAAGGAGAAGGGGTTGGAGTTGGGCTCATGACCCAGCAAAAGGAAGACACGCTTTGGACCCAGATGCCTGTGTTTCAATCCTGGTTTGTCTTCCCCAAAGCTCCCTAGACTTTAAATAGGTGACTCGCTTTCTTCAAACACTAGAAAATATTGGGAGAAGTCAACGTGAGGGGTCATTTATTAAGTACCCAGCACATAAAAGGGACTCAGTAAATAATGGCTATTATCAGTCACGGTTCCTTTCCTTAGTGAAAATGGTGTGTTTTCATGGTGTTGCTGAGATGTATGGGACTTTGCGGGCAGGTGTTTCAGAAAGCTAGGAGCTTCTGGGCAGTGCGTGATCCGTCTTGAGAATGGACCCAAGACTAAGCAGCAGGGTCGTTTCAAGTTCAGAACTGGCAACAAACACATTAGCAGCTCCTCCTCACTCTGTACCAGCTGCAAATCTGATAAGAAACTCAATGTCCTCATCTGAGTTGTCAAGAAAATGATCCAGACTTCCCAGTGGCTAAGACTCTGTACTCCCAGTGAAGGGGGCTCAGGCTCAATCTCTGGTCAGAGAGCTAGAACCCACATGTTGCAACTTAAAAAAAAGAAGATCCTGAAAGCCATAATGAAGACGGAATATCCCACGTGATGCAACTAAGACCCAGTGCAGCCAAAATAAATTAATTACAAAATAAAATGATCAGCAGGACAGAAGTTGAGACAGAGCCCATAGCACAATACAGAAAAACCCCAAGGAGTTAACATCAGGCCTATCAATCACTGATCCCTTCCGGGTACAATTGTCAACAACAACCCCTAACGACTGTGGAATTTTGCCCCCATATCCTCAACTTGTCTGCCAGGACATCCTGAGAGATTTGGTTTCATTCCTGGAGGACTGTGTTCATTCCAGACATGACTGTGACATCCCCTGATGAACCAGGCCATGGGGCCCAAGGATAGAAGATGGGTTTTTGCTGACCGGAGAAGGCAATGGCACCCCACTCCAGTACTCTTGCTTGGAAAATCCCATGGACGGAGGAGCCTGTTAGGCTGCAGTCCATGGGGTCGCAAAGAGTCGGACACGACTGAGTGACTTCACTTTCACTTTTCACTTTCATGTGTTGGAGAAGGAAATGGCACCTACTCCAGTGTTCTTGCCTGGAGAATCCCAGGGACGGGGGAGCCTGGTGGGCTGCCGTCTACGGGGTCGCACAGAGTCGGACACGACTAAAGCGACTTAGCGTAGCATAGCATTTTGCTGACCAGGAGCCCTAAGTGTTATAATTACAGACCACACTTGGAACCAGCTTGATGGTGATTTGAATCCTGAATCCACCATTTAGCACGTGGTATAATCTTGGGAACACTCCGGAAGTTTTCTGAGCCTCCAGTTTCCTTTTAAAAAAATAAAATAGGAACAAACTCAACTCATGGGTTTTCAGAGGCAGTTAAAGCGCAACATGACTCGCAGGGAGCCCCAGGCCTGGCTCTGGTCAAACAGGAGCCTCTTTGTTCCACACCGGAGAGTTTCTGGCCAAGAACTTGAATGGGGGGTAGTGCCTTCACCCTTCCAAGCCAGTTATACTGGCTTGTCTGCTGCAACGCATCGCATCTCGGAAAGCGAGGACAATGGCACTCAGGCTAGAGATTTCTCAGCCCAGTGCTCAGTAAATCGCCTCCACTTTTTGGCAAGACATTCCTGCTTCTTGGCTACTCCCTTTAGGATGACATTTGCCAAAGGACATGAGGATATTACTCATTAGTATATCTGAGACCCAAGACAATTCTGGCCAAGGCCAGAGTCCCCACTTTCTCTCTAGAGATTCCTTTCTGAATGAACAAAAGGGTGTCAGGGCTTCATTTGAATATTCCAACCATTAATCCTGGGCTCTAGCTGCAGGGCTGTTCCAGCCCTTTGGGGGTTTTGAATACATTTTAAGGATCATTGCAAATTTGATTGCCATCAATAAAATTGCAAACAATATAATTATATTTGTTTACTTATGTCTAAATAGATGCACACGTGTGAAATGTGAGGATGTTAATATAAGCAAACACACCATCATATACGTATTTGTGCTTTGGGATGTATAGTGATTCCTACCTACACAGCACACAAATGCACTTATATAACTTGCAGAAATAAGCTACTTTTTCTTCTATGCTAGACCGAAAAAAAAAAAAAAATCAAATCTAAGCACGGAGGAACTGAAAAAACTACATGTATCATTCACCTGATTTCAATTGTGCCTCCCTTTGAACCTCAGCCAAATCATTTTGTACATTAAAAATTGGTCAGGGATGATAAGATTCCATTTTCATGGTTGGTAATGCAGAACCAGGGAAAGAATACAATTACAGACCCCTGAGTAAACTCTGCGAATGTCAACTTGATGTAAATGATCAAGTGTCGACAAAGGGGCTGGGGGAGGGGGGGCTAGGAGAGGAGAGGAGAGCTGAACTCCTACAGAGAGCAAGAGACAGACAGACAGAACGAGCCAGAGATAAGGCTAGCGTCATTGTCAGACCTTCACCGAACTGGAACACAGAGCTCCTGGGGCCAGGCACTGTCTCCTCCTTGCTCTTGGGCCAGTCTTGAGCATGCCAAGGTTTATCAGCTAAATGCACTTATTCATTCCCCAAAGCTGTACTTAAGCACCCACTTGGGTTCTTGGGTTAGTAAATGGAAAGACTTTCCTGGTGGCTCAGACGGTAGAGTCTGCCTGCAATGCAAGAGACCCAGGTTCGATCCCTGGGTTGGGAAGATCCCCTGGAGAAGGAAATGGCAGCCCATCCCAGTATTCTTGCTTGGAAAATCTCATGGACGGAGGAGCCTGGCAGGCTACAGTCCATGGGGTCACAAAGAGTCAGACACAACTGAGCAACTTCACTTTCTTTTTTTTTCTGTCTTGGGCTGGTAAATGCCACATAATGGAAGTAAATCCTGAGGAAGTAAATCCTGGGGTCAATAGGATTGACCTCAGGCAGTTCAGATCAGTCCTGCGGGATGTCCTTACCCAGATGGGAACAGGAGAAGTCCATACAGAGACATTTCACTGGTACCTGAGGCTTCCCTGCAGGGGGACACACAGAGGTCCTTCTGAGAAAGAGAAAGTAAAATCAGCTCATCAACCCTTCCCATGGTCATGTGAGTTAAGGGAAAGATACATGGGAAGGAACAAGGGAACTGCAACCTGCTGTGAAGTTGTCCCTAGTGGGACATCATGGCAAATAAGGGGTGAAGGGTCTCCAGGCCACATCATCACCCAAGAAAGTCTGGAAAGGACAGTGACGCTTTGTCTTGACAAGTGAAGTCTGGGGCATGATGTCTATTATCAAAAGCTTGAAGTACTACTGAGTTGCGACTGGGTAAATTAAGCTCCTGGAGGGTTTTGAACCTCAGACTCAGGACCAGTAGATAGAAATGGCCAGAAAGGATATCTGTGCATTTTAGCAGAGGGGCATCCAACATGAAACTAAGCTGCTTTGTTAGGTAGTGAGCTCCCTGTCACTCTGGGTATGACAGAAGGTCAGACAAACCCTTGTTCAGAACATTGTAGAGAGCATTTTTGCATTGGAGGAGAGGGGACATTGACAGGATGATATGGACAGAGGCTAACTAGACTACTAGTTAGATAGCATTCTGGTAGTTGAGATGGTAAAGAATCTGCCTGCAATATAGGACCTGGGTTCAATCCCTGGGTTGGGAAGACCCCCCCTGGAGAAGGAAATGGCAATCTCTTCCAGTAGTCTTGCCTGGAGAATCCCACAGACAGAGGAACCTGGCAGGCTACAGTCCATGGGGTCGAAAAGAGTTGGACAGAACTGAGTGACTAAGCACTCAATGCACATGAGTTTGAGCAAACTCCAGGAAAGAGTGAAGGACAGGGAAGCCTGGTGCGCATGCTGCGGTCCACAGGGTCACAAAGAGTAAAGAGTTGGGCATGACTTAGTGACTGAATAGCAACAACTAGTCAGAACCTGGGTCAGTATTAGGTTTGGAGAAGGAGAAGAGGGAGAGAGTCTGAAGTCACAACCTGCCTCCCAGGCCTCTTAAATTTTTTCTCCAGGCTGTGATCTCTCCCACCAGATACATCTGTTGAACAGGGCCACACAACAGATTGTCTATGTCCTCTAGTCTTAGACTGCTTCTCCATCACTTTCCCCTAGTTGGCTGGTGCATTCACTCTCTGGTTCAACAGAACTGGGTCCCTAAATGGCAAGTACTTCCTCTAGGCTCTGAAGATACAAAGGTGCATAAAACACTGGCAGTCTCAGCTGTGTGCCTGATCTATGATGCTGGACATGGGGGTGGTCATGCATGAACCCAAGGGTTAGTGATGAGGTCAGGATGGCAGGCATACTCCCCTCCATCTTGAAATTCATTAGCACTCTTGAGGGATATTATATAGCACACGATATCTGTAGTACAGCCAAAGAAAAGCGTCACTAAACTGAAAGCAAAGGTCATGCCTTCTGGCTTCCTGGCACCTCTCTTGTTATGGGATGCTGGTTGATACAGTGAAGGGAGGAAGGGTGGTAGCGTGAAATAGGTAGCAACTGAGATGCAAGAAGCAATGAGGGCTAACCCCGGGAGAGACATCGCGCACACGTGTGCTTTGAGCCGGGCTTGGGAAGTCACACGGCTACTCCTTGATGCTAGACCATTGATTCGAAGTTCTGAGCTTCCAGACGCCATGTTGGTTTCCGTCTTCTCTCCATCACCCAGGGAAGTCCGGGAATTGGAGGTGGTTTTCCACTTTAGATTCTATGCTTCTGGCTGTGCCTTGGATTTCCTCCCTTTTCCTGATTTGGGCTTCTTCAGCTATTTCTCCTTTGACCCCAGAAATACAACAAGTACTCAACAGGCTACTTCCCAGTTGCGTCTCTGAGGATAGCTTATCAAGACCAATTGAATTACCTTGTGGTTACATCTAGGGACACCCAGGCCATCTCCCAACAACGGTAGATTCAGAAGAGTGTTCTCGTGCTCCTACCTTTCCATGGACTCTCTAGCTTGACTGGAATGAATGTTTGCTTACCCAATATAAGAAGAGTTGGGAGGTGAGCGGGAAGATAGAAAAGAGCAACCCCAGACTAAGGCATCAGAGGAACATCAAGGTTGGGCTTGGAGAATAAGTGTGGTGAACAAAGTCATTTCTGAGATCCTCCATGTTACTAAAGGGACCTCAAATCACATCCACCACCTCATTATTTTTCTATCTCCCTGAAGTCTTCTCTAACCTTTGGGCAGTTGACTTGCCAAATAAATGTTTACCCGAACAGAACTGAAATATGATTCTAGGGACTTCTCCAGTGCTCCAGCGGTGAAGAGTCCACCTTGCAATGCAGGGGTGGTGCGCTCGATTCCTGGGCGGGGATCTAAGACCCCACATGCTGCAAAGCGACTTAGCCCATGTGCTACAACTACTGAACCCCCATGCTGGAGTTTGTGTGTCCCAGCTAGAGAGTCCGTGCACCACCACAAAAGATCCTACATGACGCAATGAGGATGCCCTGTGCTGTAACTAAGATCTGACACAGCCAAATAAATAAATATTTTTTAAGAAAGAAAGAAATATGACTCTATATCTTTCCCAGGGTTGCTTCAAGACCATCTCAGTGCTGCCTTGGAAGTGGGGGCAATCTGAAAAATGGAGATTTACAAATCCATTCTCCCCATGGCCAGTTGACCTCATGCACAGAGGAGTCCTGAGTAGTTCTATGAAATTCAAGCTCAGCGAGGCAGGGCTTGGAGGTTAACATGCAAACATTGCACAGAGCAGTGAAGATAGGAGAAAAGCTGGCCAGGGATGGGACCCATGGTCAAGGGCTGAGAAGGGTGTCCTTGAAGGGACACAAAAAAACAAGCACTTTCCAGGAGAAAGAACGCACATCTTCCTACCGTCCTATCATCATTCAAACTCTGAGAGCAAGACTGATTTTTCCAATTTATTTTAGAATTATCAACCGAACTGATTAAAGCAGCCATCAACTTCGGTTGTTCTTTATGTGTCGTCCTCATTTCACATTTCCAATGTTTTCTCGCATGCAGGCTGCATAAATTATTGAAACATTATTTTATTTATCCATCCCCCTGTGACAGAAATAGGTTTTTCTGAAAGCAGATCTTTCCCTAATCAGTTTTGTTTTTCTTGGTTTTGCTTCCAAATAGCTCCATGAATTTTAGGCTGACAGATGTGTAGCACTGGTTTGCATCTTTAGGCTGAACCAAACCATGGTGGGAAGAGAAAGAAAGTGGCTCTGGATTCTAGAGTCCTTGGAAATATATTGGTGCCTGGAAAGCGAGGCTTTCAAAATTTGGCCACAGAGCCTGCAAAAAGGGGATGGTTCCGTGAAGTGCTATTCTGTGAAAGGTGGCCTGGACTGCATCGGGTTTAACCCCTGGATTAAGGACCTCCACTTCCAGATGGGGGGTCTCAGCCAATGGGAGGCCAGGAAGTACCAGGTCCCAAAGTGACCATAGATGGCTATGGGTTTGTATCTTGCATTCACCTCCACCCACATCACAACTACTTCTGGAGAATCAACTGAGAAGGGCCGCCATGACAGCAAGGCATATTGAAAGTGTGGGGTCTGTCGTGTCTCAGTTCAGTTCAGTTCAGTCGCTCAATTGTGTCAAAAGACTCTTTTTGACCCCATGGACTGCAGCACACCAGGCTTCCCTGGCCATCACCAAGTCCCGGAGTTTACCCAAACTCATGTCCGTTGAGTCAGTGATACCATCTAGCCATCTCATCCTCTGTCGTCCCTTTCTCCTCCTGCCTTCAATCTTTCCCAGCATCAGGGTCTTTTCCAATGAGTCAGATCTTCGCATGAGCTGGCCAAAGTATTGGAGTTTCAGCATCAACATCAGTCCTTCCAATGAACACTCAGGGCTGATGTCCTTTAGGATGGACTGGTTGGATCTCCGTGTCTACTTAAGAACATGATTTGGATTTGAAGTGTTCAGGAGATGAGAAGCTATGTGCTTTGCCAAGAGAGGAAATGTGCTGATGCAAAACCCAGATGTGCCAAAGAACAGCTGGTCATGTTCTCTGTGGTTTGCAAGACAAAAGACCAGCTCTGTGGGCAGGCGCTCAGGGTCCTTCATGGTCTGGGTCCTGGGGATGCCTCCAGCCCTACTTTCCCCATCTTCCACCAAAAGAAACCACATGTTCCTTCTCTGAAAGAATCCTGGGTTCTCAGCACCATGAACAACAGTTCTTTTCTGATCTTGCCCCTTTGCATGACCTCACCCAGCCCCATTCTCTGCCTGGAACGATCTTTGGATGCTCATTCTTTTTTTCTTTTTTAATTTCATTTTTGGCTGCAGTGGGTCTTCATTGCTGTGCATGGGCTTTCTCTAGTTGTGAAAGGGGGCTATTCTTCTTTATCGTGTGCAGGCTTCTCATCATAATGCCTTCTCTTGTTGCAGAGCACAGGCTCTAGGCACATAGGCTTCAGTAGTTGTGGCTTGGGTTCAGCAGTTTTGGGGTACAGGCTTAGTTGCTCTGTGGCATGTGAGATCTTCCTGGATCAGGGATCAAACCAGTGTCCCCTGTATGGGCAGGCAGATTCTTAACCACTGGACCCACCAGGGAAGTCCTGTGATGCCTATTCTTGATGACAAGCTGTTTTCCTCTCTCAAATTCCCAACTGAGACCTGAGATGACAATGATGATGATGACTAATCGTGACTGAGCAAGTGCTAGGTGACAGACAGCATTCTAAGGACTTGTCTTATTTAATCTTCATGACAACTTTAATATGGGAGTGATACTAAGAATACATTTTTATTATATTATCCCCATTTTTTTTCGGTGACCGGAGCCACAAAAAAAGAAGACTTGCTCCTTGGAAGAAAAGATATGACAAACCTAGACAGCGTATTTAAAAGCAGTGACATCACTTTGTCTACGAAGGTCTGTATATTCAAAGCTATGGTTTTTCCAGTAGTCATGTATGGGTGTGAGAGGTGGTCCATAAAGAAGGCTGGGTGTCAAAGAATTGATGCTTTCAAACTGTGGTGCTAGAGAAGACTCTTGAGAATCCCTTGGACAGCAAGGAGATCAAACCAATCAATCCTAAAGGAAATCAACCCTGAATATTTATTGGAAGGACTGATGCTGGAGCTGAAGCTCCAATACTTTGTCCACCTGATGCGAAGAGCTGACTCATTGGAAAAGACCCTGAGCTGGGAAAGATTGAGGGCAGGAGGAGAAGGGGGCGACAGAGGATGAGATGCTTGGATGGCATCACCGACTTGATGGGCATGAGTTTGAGCAAACTCCAGGAGATAGTGAAACAGAGGGAAGCCTGAGGTGCTTTAGTCCATGGGGTGCAAAGAGTTGGACATGATTTAACAACCCAACAACAACAAAAACATCCCCATTTTAAGAAGTGAGGCTAGAAAGATTATAAAACTTACTCAACGTCCTCAAAACTCTTTAATAATAATAACAACCAGTAACAAAAGAATAATCATTTACTAAGCTCAGAATGTCCCAGAATGTACATCTGCTCATTAAACTTTCAAATCAAATGCTATCATTGCCCCACTATTACATGCATTCAAACAGGGAAGAAATGAAAGTTGCTCAGTTGTGTCCGACTCTTTGCAACCCCATGGACTGTACATTTCATGGAATTCTCCAGGCCAGAGTACTGGAATGGGTAGCCTTTCCCTTCTCCAGGGGATCTTCCCAATCCAGGATCAAACCCAGATCTCCCATATTGCAGGCAGATTCTTTACCAGCTGAGCCAGAAGGGAAGCCCTCAAACAGGGAAAGCTATCAGGGTTAAAAAAAAAAATGTATGTCTACAAAAGGCACAGCAAATTAACTATAATTACTAGCCTTTTGCAGCAAGGAAGCTGAGACTTAAGTGAAGTCACTCGCTCAAGGTCCCATCCCTACCGGGTGTTTGTAGAGAAGGAATCTCCACTCAGGCACCCAGCTCTGGAGTCCTCCAGGTCACACCTTGGGTCACCCTCTCCTGGAAGGTGTAGCCACGAGGCAGCCACAGCACTGGCCTGCAAACAACTGCGTGATGAGCACGTGAACACACGACTCAGGAAGTTCCCGTGAGGCAAAGAGTACCCGGTGAGGATGCCTTGGTAGAGGCTTCATTCTTCTGAACTTTGAAATTAGTATTTCCCCTCGTAATAAGAAAACCCAGGGGTGTTTGGAATGTGGCTGAATCTTTGTTCTCCTTTCAAAGCAACAGCTAGAAATAAATGACTTGCCAGTCGACAGCTCCGGCTTCTCACCTGCACATGTGGCCCCTGGTACCCCAGCATTTGTGCTGTTCCCGCTCTGAACTGCAGCTCCCAGGAAAGGGCGGGAACTAAAGGGAAAGGTGAGCAAGTCAATCCAGGGGTTTCCTGCAACTTTTCTCCTCCCAGACCCGACTTCCTCTTGCCCACAGGTTTGCTTCCTGGAGCACCCCTCATGACTGGGGCTTGGGTCCTACCTAAGCCAAGGTCAAACACAGGCGTGGCGTTTCTGTGGGACTGGCAGAGAGACGCAGCTGGGACCAGGGGGCAGCCACAGAACTTTGTCCACATGGACTGAAGAGTTTGGGTTTGTGGGCTTAGCTCTGTGAGAATCACACGGGATTATGCAGGAAGGAGTCAGGAATTCAATTCAGTTCCTCAGTGCGCCGCCTCGGAAGTCTTCCCACATCCTGCCATTCCTGACGTTTCCTCCAGCGTGGCGTGGCATGCATGCTCAGTCATTTCCTGCTCTGCGACCCTATGGACTGTAGCCACCAGGCTCCTCTGTCCATGGGATTCTCCAGGCAAGAACACTGGAGAGGGTTGCCATTGCCTACTCCAGGGGATCTTTCTGACCCAGGGATCTAACCTGCATTTCCCGTGTCTTCTGCATTGGCAGGCAGATTCTTTACCTGTGAGCCACCTGGGGAAGCCCCAGTGGTCAACTATTGTCCACAGTAACAGTTTATCCACCATAAGGCGCATTCTGATTCCAGGAGTCATAAAGAAGAGGGAAAGCTTTCATTTTATAATCAAAGAGCTGGGGTATCTTTGCATATGCTGTTACCTCTCCTTAGAATGCTTTTCCTTGTCTGGACCGTCCCCTGCCCAACTCCTACTCATTGTGAAAGTCTTGAGTGGATGAATAGCTTCTCAAAAAAACTTTCAGACCTTGCTCAGACAGCCTTTTTGTTGTTGCTGTTAGTGGCTAAGTTGTGTCCAACTCTTTGAGATCCCAAGGACTGCAGTGCCCCAGACTCCTCAGTGCTAAACTGTCTCGCAGAGTTTGCTCAAAATCATGTCCACTGAGTTGGTATCACCATCCAACCATCTTATCCTCTGTCATCCCTTCTCCTCCCATTTTTCTGAAACTGACCTTATCTGAGGTCAGGCGTCCTTTAAAGCAGAGCCTGTGACAAGGATCCTGAGCCAGGTCACATGACCCGCTGGGACAGAGTTCTTCAGGAAGGATTCAGAAGGGAGGGAGGGCTGTTTGCAGGACACGGAAGGGAAAGAGCTAACAGATGCTGCCTCAGGTCATGTCTGGTCCTGACTTACCCCATGGGTGGAGCAGGGGCTCTGAAAGATAAACACACTCAGAGTTGGTCCCACTGGAAGCAGTGGAGCTGCCTTTATTACCATGAATCAGTCGTTTGTGAGCTGTCTAATGCCCCAGGCCAAATGGGCATCCATTGGCCAAGGGCAGTTCTCTGGAGAAGGCAGCCAACATTCAGAGCAGCTAGGGGACAGGGATAAAGGCCCTCTGGGCTGGGTACCAACAGCCTCCTCTACAGACCCTCCCCCCAGGCACTTATATGTAGTCGCTGGGGGCAGGTTACCATTGTGATGGTAACCATCCCTTACTGGGCTCCTACAGAAGTGATATTCTATTTGCTATTCCAGGCTTCCTTCATAGCTCAGAGACCCCGGTTTGATTCCTGGGTCGGGAAGACCCACTGGAAAAGGGATAGGCTACCCACTCTAGTATTCTTGGGCTTCCCTGGTGGCTCAGCTGGCAAAGAATCCGCCTGCAATGCAAGAGACCTGGGTTCAATCCCTGGGTTGGGAAGATCCTCTGGAAAAAGGAAAGGCTACTCACTCCAGTATTCTGGTCTGGAGAATTCCATGGACTGTATAGTCCATAGGGTCACAAAGAGTCGGACACGACGGATCAACTTTCACTTTCACTTTAATCCTCAGCAACCTAAACAGAAAGCAAAATCGGAGGCTCAGAGAGATCATAAGACTTGTTCACAGGTACACAGCTGGTACACAGCTGGTCAGCAATGGACCAAGTCAGTAGCAGGTATGTGTTTGGATCTGGTTTATCAGACATCTGGTTCTATGAACTGTATTCTTGACCTCATTCCATTAGGACAATTCCCACATCACAGTATGTTTGTTTGCACATCCCTCCTCCACTGAACTATGACCCTGTTAGGAATGAAGCTTATCTTCCTCCTCTTCCCCATTCCACGTTCTTTTACATTTATTCTCATTGCTGCCGTTTACTGAGTGCATATTGAGCCTGGCCCTTACTGGGCCCTGGGGGTAAACTATGTTATTTTACCCACCTTCCCTTGAGGATGATTTACAGGCTTTCATTGCCAGTAGCCTTCCCACTCCCAGTGGCATCAGGCTTGGCCATATGAGCTGCTTTGGCCAATGGAATACAAACAAAGAAAGATACACAGTACCTACCACTTAGGAGTAAAACAGGAAGACCTGACCTGGGACAGGTGTTGAAGGCACCACTGGGGCCAAGACCTGCAGGCACCAGAGTCTAACAAAGTGTAAAAGAAAAAGGAAAGGATACCACTGCCTGTGCAAAGGTCCTGTGGTAGGAGGGAGCGTGGTGTTGCCAAACATTTAAAACAGGACCAATGGCTCAAGGGCAGACAACAGGCAAAGAGTAGTGTAAGTGGAGATGGAACACTTAAACTGAGGCCAAAACTGCAAAACCCTGAAGGCCAGCTTAAGGAGTTAGGGTTTGCTTTTAGAACCATAGGGACACAAGGACGTATTTGCTTCTAGGCTCTTTTTTAACTGTTGGGTGACAGAGGCAGGACATATGACTTCTCCAAGCTTCTCTCCTTATTTGTAAACTAAGAGTGCAGGGCAAAGCGACTTCTCCCGTTTTCAAGGGTGCCCTTTATCTGGCCCTCTTTCGTGACTCTAGCCCTGGGCAGAGATCACTTCTGCAGTGAGACACCCACTGCAGACTCACAGATTCTTGTCTTGGATAGGATTTGCCTGAAATGTGAGTGATATTCACACCCCCGACTCCAAGCTGTATTTTCAACCTCAGTCGATAACAAAATATAAAGCAATTTGGTTAATCTTCTTCAAACAAAAGGAGAATACAGAAATCTCTTAGTAAGAAGAAAATAGGCCTGTTTGTAATCAGAGAAAACCACACCCATTATGTGCTTTGAGCCTCAAAACTAATTTCTTGAAAATTTTTAATTTGAGGCACACGAAATAACAATTTTTTTAAAATATGCAATTGCACGACTAATTCCATATTAATGAAACACAACATCTGTGGCTTTTCACATCTGATAGAGTTAAAATATTACCAAATTAAAGCAAGGGATTAATTTGTTTTGACTTATTAATATTGGTTAGCCATTAAAGTTTATTTTTTCCCCATTTTATGATTTTCTTGTGGTCATTAAATAGCTATGTACTGGCCTTCAATGATTTTAGAATTACAGTAATCACCTTAAGCATCTTGTCATTCATGCAAGGTATCATTATTCATAAATACGCACTCTGCTCCTTTTTAGCTGAACAAAGTCAATAGTCGTAAAACATCATCATCATTTTTTCATTCAACTCAGTTCCCAGCAACTTCATCTCTGAATTTTCCTTTACTTAGAATATCTGATGTCAAATGAAATTGGAGCAATTGCCAACACAAACATACATCCCTCTCCATTATACGTGTGGCTTTTCTTCTCTGAATTTGCTGCACAACATTTGAGACATTTTCTAAATCTTCCTCCCCAGTCGTTCATGCATTTCATCACCTCCTCCACAACTGATTGATGCCCAGAGACACCCATTGGTTCCACCATCAACTAAACCAAAGTGCAATTCAGTTCAGTTCAGTTCAGTCGCTCAGTCATGTCCGACTCTTTGCAACCCCATGAATTGCAGCACGCCAGGCCTCCCTGTCCATCACCAACTCCCGGAGTTCACTCAGACTCATGTCCATCAAGTCGGTGATGCCATCCAGCCATCTCATCCTCTGTCGTCCCCTTCTCCTCCTGCCCCCAATCCCCCCCAGCATTAGAGTCTTTTCCAATGAGTCAATGTGTAAAGCTCAGGGCTTAGCTCTATTTGGGGCACATAAGAAAACACACCTCATTGTGTCCTGCTGGGGTTCACAGTTCAGGATACAACATGATCACAACACACGTGGACAGCATATTTAAAAACAGAGACATTACTTTGCCAACAAAGTTCTATACAGTCAAAGCTATGATTTTTCCAGTAGTCAGGTACGGATGTGAGAGTTGGACTACAAAGAAAGCTGAGCACTGAAGAATTGATGCTTTCCACCTGTAGCGCTGAAGACTCTTGAGAGTCCCTTGGACAGCTAGGAGATCAAACCAGTCAATCCTAAAGAAAATCAGTCCTGAATATTCATTGGAAGGGCTGATGCTGAAGCTGAAGCTCCAATTCTTTGGCCACCTGATGAAAAACATTAGAAAAGACCCTGACGCTGGGGAAAGATTGAAGGCAGGAGGAGAAGTAGGCAACAGAGGATGAGATGGTTGGATGGCATCACTTACTCGATGGACATGAGTTTGAGCAAGCTCCAGGAGTTGGTGATGGACAGGGAGGCCTGGTGTGCTGCAGTCCATGGAGTCAAAAATAGTTGAACACGACTGAGTGACCTAACTGAACAGTATGGCCAAATATCAAGGACTCTGGGGCATGCACAGAATGTCTTATGGACACTTTGGACAGGACCAGTGGCCCTGCAAATATCAAGAACTTTTTGGCATGCACCAAATGTTTTATGGACCATGTGTCTTATGGACCAGAAAGTCTTAGGGATTTTTTACAGGACCAAATGTCTGTTAACCATAAAGGCTCCCTTATCAGGAAAGCTCACACTCTAGATGATGCTGTGGTGATCAGTAATTTTATCAAACTGTTAACAGGGGCAATGGAAGAGTCATGAGGAAGAACAGAAGTAAGTCTCCAGCACATTGCTATGTGGCTAAAACAGTGTGCATATTAACCCTCTCTCTAATGATATCTGTAATGATGCTAAAACATGAGATAATTCATACGAATGCTCTTTGCACACTATAAAGTGCTTTCTAAGGCTTAGTTGTGAGACTGGTAATATCATCTAAACAGATAGATAAAAGTTCTATTGCTTCTTGTATCTTGTAACTTTAACCTTTGATTTAAAAAATATATATTTCTATGGACACAAAAATTCCCTTCTGATTGCCACAACATATCATGGCAAAGGACAGCACTGAGTTCTTCATCTAAAGTTTGCTGAAAATTTAGTTAGCTTGCCTTACTTAAAAAAAAAAAATCAAACCAGCTTTGTAGAGAATTCAGTACTCAGATCTGTAGGGAATTCATAATTGGCATTTCTATAACCCAGCTGTCTGGCTGTTGAATGGAACCCTAGAATAAATAAATAAACTAACAAATGAAAAAGCAAACACTCGAGTTCTATGGTATTTACAAAAAGGAAAGACAATACAGAATAGAAATAAACTCTCTCGTGAATGAGTTTACTTAAGATGGCTTGATTGAAAGCCTTCTAGTATTTTAAGGATTAAAAATGACTTTTACCAACTCAAAACTGAAGCAAATCGGGAAAGACACAGGATGTTCCCAATACCATTCTTTTTTAAAGTCCTTTTTTTTTCTGCTGTGACTTAGAAAGTATTCTATGACTCAGAATTTTCCAGGTTTCCTTTTTTTAAATTCTGTCTGGACATTCTAAAGTGGGCTGCCTTGGGTGTAGAGTGAAAAGGCCATTTAATAAGAACAATTATCAAGAAACAAAAATGGGTTTCAATTTGCCATTTTATTCTGCATCACTGGAAAAGAAGAGAAAAGAAGGGTTGTGGAGGTTTGTGGCAGAGAGTGCTAATAAATATTCAAAATCTATTTTTCCTTTCCTCCTCACTAACAAAACCACCATATTTTGGCAGGTAGGCAATTTGCCAACTTGAAAAAAAAAAAGAAAAGCACACTTCCAATTTTCCTTTGCAATAATGTTGCCCAAGACATGTAGGTAAAAAATGTTGAGTGAAGTTTTCTGGAAACTTCCTTAAAGGGAGCTGACTCAGCCAGGAGGAATATCCTTTAAACCTTGCCCCAGGTGACATGGACCTCATAGCTGGAGACGCAGCAGCCATTTTGACACCATGAGGAAAATACCAAAACAATTGCAAACATCACGATCCTGACTTCCTTTAAGGTGCTGATCCCATGCTAGCAGCCTCCTCCTTCCATAATTTCTTCTCAGATGAAACAATAAAATCTTAACTGTTTAAACATGGTCTGTCCTCTGTGATTTGGAGTTCCTAATTGACACAGGTTATTAGCTTGCCTTTTCAATGGGAGACCATGGATTTCCAAATAAGATTACTCAAGAAAATCACAAAGCAAAAATCAATAAGTATTTAACAATGGATTTTTAACTTATGCTTCTTCTAAGCCTAAGATTCACTTAATTTCAACCAAACACTCTAAAAATGGATTTAGGGTGTATAAAAGTTTTGCATGAAACATGCATGTTGGCTCTGAAATATTTAACATATATGCAAAGTAAGAGGTAATAAAACCATCATCTATGTGCCCACCAAACAGTTTAAGAAACAAAATGTTAACAATACAGCTGAAGTCCCCTGTGTACACAACCTCATCAAATTCTCTTTTCCACTCACTCTAAAGTAACCACTTTTCTACACTGAGTGTTCATCATTCCTTTATGGGCTTCACAGGTGGCGCTGATGGTAAAGAACCCACCTGCCAACTCAGGAAACATCAGAGACTCAGTTCGATCCCTGGATGGAGAAGATCCCCTGGAGAAGGGCATGGCAGCCCTCCCCAGTATTCTTGGCTGGAGAATCATGGACAAAGAGCCATGGGACTGGCGGGCTGCAGTCCATGGGGTCACAAAGAGCTGGACACGATTGTAGTGACCTAGCATGCATGCATTACTTTACACTTTATACTCTCCAAGCAACATATAATATCTCCACATGTGTCTGACTCATTGTGACCCCATGGACTGTAGCCCACCGGGCTCCTCTGTGTATGGGATTTTCCAGGCAAGAATATTGGAGTGGGTTGCCATTTCCTCCTCCAGGGGAATCTTCCCAACCCAGGGATCAAACCAGGTTCTCTTGGGTCTCCTGAACTGGCAGGAGGGTTCAGGTGAGTTTAAAAAAAATAACTTCTTGGGTTCAAATCCCATCTCTGACATTTACCAGCTAGGTGAACTTGAACAAGTTAATTAACCTTCTGTGCCTCTGTTTTCTCACTGGAAAATGGAGATATAATATGGCACTTACCTCATAGGCATATGATGAGAATTAAATGATCTAATAAATGTAAAATCTGCTATCTATAAGAGATATATAAGTATTATTATTTTCATCTGCTATCTATAAGAGATATATAAGTATTAATTATTATTTTCATGGGAACACATATAGTTTTCTATGATTTTTACACATATTTTATTTAGATCCCCACAGGATTTTTAATTATAAACCATAATCTAATATAAGCATTATTGCATTTATAATAGACTATACCCAGGTGGGGGCTTCCCTGGTGGCTCAGAAGGTAAAGAATCTGCCCTCAGTTTGGGAGATCTGAGTTTGACCCCTGGGTTGGGAAGATCCCCTGGAGGAGGGCATGGCAATCCACTCCAGTATTCTTACCTGGAGAATTCCCATGGACAGAGGAGCCCGGCGGGCTGTAGTTCATAGGATTGCAAGGAATCGGACACTACTGAAGTGATTTAGCATGCCTATGCAATCTATAATTGTAATATTTGACATCATATATGATTAAAAATAGTTTTCTCACAAGTATTTAGATTTTGCTCACCTCCTGTTCCGGTGCTGTCTCTTTAAATAGCACCAGCATTCATCAGGTGCTCAAGCCAGAAATCCAGGTGCCACCCATGTTCACCGGATTTTCCCTCTGAAAGCTCTCCCTCCTGCTCTCGGTCACCACTGCTCCCTGCTCTCAGCCACTTGTCATCTCTTGCCTTGTTTCCAAATGGCCTCTCCCCTGCATGGAGGAAAAACTAACTGATTAGATTATGCTACTGGTCGCAGACCTCCAGTGGTTCCACACTGTCCGACCGGGCTTTTGCAATTCCATTCCTGTTCAACCTCATTTCCTATCACCCTACCCCTCCGTTACACTTCAGTCACAACAAACCCTATGGCAGTTCATCCAAGATGCCCCCTCCCCCACCCTGGGCCACTTCTCCTTCCCTCCCTACCCCCTGAACACTTTCCTACCTTGAAGGGATGAGATTCCTCCTCCAAAACTTCTCCCCACTTGCTCCCAGGCCCATGAAGTGCCATGCTATGAGTACCCACAGAGCCTCTGTATGTGACAGTCTCTCAGTCGTGTCTGACTCTTTGCAACCCCATGGACTGTAGCCCCCCAGGCTCCTCTCTCCATGGAATTCTCCAGGCCAGAATACTGGAGTGGGTAGCCTTTCCCTTCTCCAGGGGACCTTCCCAACCCAGGGATCAAACCCAGGTCTCCCGCATTGCAAGCGGATTCTTTACTGTCTGAGCCACCAGGGATGCCCAAGAATACTGGAGTGGGTAGACTGTCCCTTCTCCAGTGGATCTTCCCGACCCAGGAATCGAACTGGAGTCTCCTGCATTGCGGGGGGATTCTTTACCAGCTGAGCCACCAGGGACGCCCCACAGCACCTGGCACGTCCCCTTTCTAGCCACATGAGTGATCTCCCCATCTCTGAGGGCAGGATGGAGCTTGTGCTGTTCCCACTGCGTGTCCTGCACCATGATTTCTCCAATGGAGTGGGGTCCCTGAGGCCCTGCTGTGACCCCCTCAGACCCTGGGCTCTCAGCTCAGGACTGGGAGTTGGGGCTGTGTGCCCCCCACCACACAGAGGCTTCCTGAGGCTAAGGGCCATATCTGACCCTCAGACTGGAAACTCCTTGAGGCACGCCTTTCTCTAACACTCAGCGTGGCTCCGTCCACAGGGGTTCTTGGTCCAGAAGGGACAGGGCGCAGCCAGCACCGCATCCTTCCCAGCCTCTCCCTTCTCCACTCGCTGTGGGTCATTTGAACCCTCAACAGCCTCGCTTATGTTCCTTCCTCATCTACTCTGATTTTTCCCTTTTATCATTGGCCCTCAGTGTCCATCTTTCTTCTGCTCCCTTAATCTAATATAGTCACTCTCCCAGAGAGTGACGAGAACAAACATTTCAAAGGTAAATGAACTCCATTATTGATGAGGGGAGGGGAATTAGAACTCTGATAGACTGTTAATGCAACTCTAAGGGAAATAGATGGGGAAACAGTGGAAACAGTGTCAGACTTTATTTTGGGGGGCTCCAAAATCACTGCAGATGGTGACTGCAGCCATGAAATTAAAAGACGCTTACTTCTTGGAAGAAAAGTAATGACCAACCTAGATAGCATATTCAAAAGCAGAGAACATTACTTTGCCAACAAAGGTCCTTCTAGTCAAGGCAATGGTTTTTGCAGTGGTCATATATGGATGTAAGAGTTGGACTGTGAAGAAAGCTGAGCACAGAAGAATTGATGCTTTTGAACTGTGGTGTTGGAGAAGACTCTTGAGAGTCCCTTGGACTGCAAGGAGATCCAACCAGTCCATTCTGAAGGAGATCAGCCCTGGGATTTCTTTGGAAGGAATGATGCTAAAACTGAAACTCCAGTACTTTGGCCACCTCATGTGAAGAGTTGACTCATTGGAAAAGATTCTGATGCTGGGAGGGACTGGGGGCAGGAGGAGAAGGGGACAACAGAGGATGAGATGGCTGGATGGCATCACTGACTCAATGGACGTGAGTCTGAGTGAACTCTGGGAGTTGGTGATGGACAGGGAGGCCTGGTGTGCTGCGATTCATGGGGTCGCAAAGAGTTGGACATGACTGAGCAACTGAACTGAACTGAAGTGTAGCTTCTGAGCGAAAGGAAATTCAGTCATATTCAAGAGCTACTTTGACCTCAAAATTCCCCATCTTAAATGATATCTTACAAAAATATTAGAATATACATTCTGAGGAACATTTATAAGATTTTACATGTTAGCATTATCTATAATAGGGAATCTGAGACATACCTAAATATCTTTTAATGTAGAAATAATTAAATGAACTGAGTCCTATCTGTGCTCTGAAGTATTATGCAGTAGTTATAAGGAAAGAGACAGACATATGTGTCCTGTTTGTGTGTATGTGTCTTATTATAGAAAGACTCACTGCATATACTATAAACAGAACATTTGGAATGTATTATTACAATTTAAATTATTACAATTTTTCAGTCGCTGAGTCATGTCTGGCTCTGCAACCTCATGGACTGCAGCATGCCAGACTTCCCTGTTCTTCACTATCTCCCAGTTTGCTCAAACTCATATCCATTGAGTCAGTGATGCTATCTAACCATCTCATCCTCTGTCACCTCCTTCTCCTTTTGCCTTCCACCTTTCCCAGCATCAGGATCTTTTCCAGTGAGTTGGCTCTTCACATGAGGTGGCCAAAGTATTGGAACTTGTTACAATTTATGTAAATAAAAATGTAAATATCAGTCTGTAAATGAACACAGACAGATCTTAAAGAGACATCATTGTCAGTGATTGCCACTGAGCCAGTGTGAGCTTGCAGGAGAATTGCAAGGACTAAACAAAGATTTTATTTATAAAATATATGTTTGTATTGTTTAAATCTTGCATTGGCATATATGTGTTTTATTATCTGCTATTTTCTCAAATGTGATAAATCTTAATTTTAAAAGACAATAAAACATGTAGAAGTTATGGAATTCTAAAGCTAAAGAATGAAAAGGGGTCAAAGTGACCAAGATACTTTCTTTTTCATTTTCCTTCTTACTTCCAAAGACACCAATACAAATAATCCCATAATGTAAGTAGGATGATTTTTTATCATGCTCATTTAAAACCCGAGGGAAAATATAAAACAAGCTCAAAGAAGAAAAATGACCACACATGAGCCCTTAACTGGCTCAGTTTTCCCATCTTTAAGATGGAAAAGCTATGTTCTATGTATTGATTTCAGGGGTGAGACAGAATGCTTCCCACTTGAAGCTTCCAACTTACTAATTCTCTCTCCAGCTGTCTCTAATCTCTTCTCCATTCAATTTTTTTTAATAACTATCTTTTATTTCCACTATCTTCTATAGGTTATACCTTGTATTTAATAGCCTTTTCTTCACTTTAAGGATGATACTATAACATCAACCTAGTTGAAAGTGTTTAAATCCTTTCAGATTTATCTACAGCGGTATAGGTAACATAGCATAGCGCTGAGCACAAGGGGTTGAAGGCCAGATTGTTTATGTCAGTTCCAGCTTTGCCACTTACAGTTATGCAATCTTGTGTTAACTTGACTGTACCTCTGTTTAATCTTGATGATGATTATAATGCAAACTGCATAGATTTTTAAGGAGATTAAATGGGTTGATACATGCAACTCATTTGGAGCAGTTCCTAGCACATGCTCAGCCTTTAATATGATAGCTTTATCATTATTTCTATTTTCTCAGTTTAAATTATCACACATGAGGGGTATATTGACTGTCTTCTGTTGAACTGAATTTTTTCATGGGCTTTTAAATTTTTGTTTAAGCACTCAAATTGCATGGAATTTTTTCCATGAGGCTCTCTCTCTGTCAATTGGTTTCATTGGATGTGTTTCAGCCCAGACCTCCAGTTGCGCAACCTTAAAACAAGCCTCATATTAGGGGATCTGTGCTAAGTTGCTTCAGTCGTGTCTGACTCTTTGTGACCTTATGGACCGTACCTCGCCAGGCTCCTCTGTCCATGGGATTCTCCAGGCAAGAATACTGGAGTATGTTGCCATGCCCTCCTCCAGGGGATCTTGCTGACCCAGGGATTGTACCCGCATCTCTTACATCTCCTGCATTAGCAGGTGGGTTCTTTACCACTAGCGCCACCTGGGAAGTCCATCAGGGGTCTAGGGTTTTTCAAATTCTAGATGCCATTGCTATCCTTCAGCAATATGCAGCCCTGTGGAAATGAATTTCAGACTCAATGCTTCTTATTCCACATCCTAAGGTCCTGTCACTCATCAGCATGGCCTCCCTCACAAGTATCTCAAGGATGCAAACCAGCATCAGCCTGCAGGAGACTGAGGAAGGTAATGAATAGAAAGTAACAAGTAAAATGGTCACCAGTTCAGTAAACAGAGCCACAGAAAATAAAAGTGATAT
This sequence comes from Bos indicus, assembly GCF_029378745.1. NCBI lineage: Eukaryota > Metazoa > Chordata > Mammalia > Artiodactyla > Bovidae > Bos > Bos indicus. The sequence continues at coordinate 61,859,391 of NC_091780.1, read as the reverse complement.
GGGCCCAAAACAAAACTGGAAAATGAGGTCGGCAGAAAGTATTTCCAAGACTAGGGAGATCTGCACATGATTAAAGATTAAACAATAGAAAATAGAGTGGTCTACAAGGGCGTGATTTTTGTCTTAATCATTTCTATATTTCCAGCATCCAACACAATGGACCCAATAAGTGATTGCTGAATAATCACTAAATAAAGATATAGAAAGAAGGAAGGAAAGAAAAGAAGAAAGAAAAAAGAAGGGGAGAGAGGGAGGAAGAGAGAGGAAAGGAAAAGAAAAAAGGGAAAAGGAAAGAAGAAAGAAAGAAGATGGCAAAAAGAACATGAATGGCTTTCTTAAGAGTCAATTAAAATCATGGCTAAGATACGGAGCTTTGGTGACACAGTCCTGGCTCTACTACTTACCAGCTTATGGGCTCAGAGAAGTTTCTTACACGTTTGAGTCTCAGTTTCCTCATTGGAAAGAAACTGAGATTGCAGAGAGGGTAAATTGGACAGTGTCAATCCCTTCCTTCATTCAGTAACAGTTTGTTGGCTGTATAGATGGCTACACCATGAGTAAGAGACAAAGCGTGTGTTCTTCTCCTTTAGAATATATTTTCCTTAATGCAGAACTTGACACAATCGCAATACATGGAACACGGAATAATTACATGGGCCCATCCATATCGGGATATTAATAAAACATAAAATCTGGGCAACTGTAGGCAAAACTGCACTCTTCTGAGGTCGCTGTCATCATTATTGCTCTTTTAAATTCCATGCTTTGTTGGTATATTTAAGGTCAAATTAGATCTTTATGCAAACACCAAGCTTCCTGCAAGGATTACAATCGAAAGGAATAAAGTGAAAGTGAGACATTGTCTTCTCCTCTAAAAAGGGGAGGATTTAAAGTCTGTTTAGAGGACAACATACATTGTAGCCAATGCTGATTATCCCCTAACATTATCTGGTGGACACCTTCCAGAATGAAGCTGAAACTACGCTTATTTGGAGCCAAGAAACAGGAACTCTGGCTCCATGATCTGATTTTGTACTGATAGAATGATAAGGATGAGCTGGGTTTATCATGATCACAGAGTCATTCACCTATGGTGTTGACAATGGTGTTGAGGCTGAGGACCTGGTCATGTGGCTTTAGTCCAACTAATGATACAAGGGAGGTCAATGTACCCAAAGAACAGCTCATTTGAAGCCAAAAGGCCTAGGGTGAAGGTGAACTCTGCTGTTAATTTGCCATGTTGGCTCGGGAAACCACTTAATTTTTCTACTCCTTAGTTTCCTTATTTGAAATAAATATGCAGTGATCCCTGCCATGACTTACTCATAAGAATTAAACAAACTAACAACAAGAATATCACCATGTGAGGTTTTCAGCAACCCAGCCAGGCAAAAGTCTAACTCTTGTCAAGGCTAAAATCATCCTTAGTGTTTTGTGAGAAAATCTCATTTTTGTGTCCCTAGACTCTTGGAAGCTGGGGCAGGGGGCGGGAGGAGGGGCTCGATGTTAACTCAGGTGTCCCCAAGCAGAATGTGGTAAGGAAAGGCCCGCTGGAAATCCTTACAAGTCATAGAGGGGTGCAGGTCGGGAGAAGAAAAGTTAAGGCCTTGGAGATGGACTAGGGGAGACTTTGAGGGCGCCTGGTGACTCATGACCTACTGTTGGATCCAGGGACTTGGACCAAGAGATGGAGCTAAAGTGAAATTGCCTTTCTTAGCCTTATAACTATAAGTGTCATTTGAGCACAGCTCTAGGCCTGCCAGTCAAGCTGGCTGTGTGGATGAGAACATCACCTGGTCGTAGAAAGTCAGACTTGGAAGGAACCACACTGGCTAAGAGGTGAGGCCCGGTCACTCACTGGATGCCATCACTCCTCCAGGTCCTGGTGGGGTTATCAGATGTGGAAGGTAATGGCCACCTTCAGAGTGCAATGACCCTATCTGTTGGGTCACCAGACTTCTGAACAAGAAAGTGGCCCCAAACACACTGTTTTTGTGATTGCTTATCAAAGAATCATAGTCCTGGTCATTAATTCAGTATTTCATCAAAAGTGGGGGACATATCTTTCTAGGGATAGAACATGAGATGGTTGAGGTGGTTATAGATACAGCATAAAAACATTAGTTCACTTGCTAATTATCTTCTACCCTTTCTAATAGATCTAGCAGAAAGACTCTGGTAAGTAGTATGACTTTAACACCATTGTGGTGTTTGTAAATCTCCCTATTTAACAAAGAGACTAACTCCTACAGTAGGTAAAAACACATAATCTTGTATTTTCATTGTACATTTTACAGTTACCTTTAATTTATGGCACAGAATCATCCTGATTTTTCCATTTAGGATAGTATAATAAAAATCCCTTTTTAAGTAAATATATTTAAGTGTAAAATTAGAGAGAAAAAATTCACTATTAAAATAAATACTTAAATAAATAAAAGAACAGATAACACCTCACTATGGCAAAGAATAGTGATGAAAGTGAAAGTCGACTCTTTGCAACCCCATGAACTATATAGTCCATGGAATTCTCTAGGCCAGAACACTGGAATGGGTAGCCATTCCTTCCTTCAGGGGACCTTCCCAACCCAGGGATCGAACCCAGGTCTCCTGCATTGCAGGTGGATTCTTTACCAGCTGAGCCACCAGGGAAGCCCAAGAATACTAGAGTGGGTAGCCTATCCCTTCTCCAGCGGATCTTCCCAACCCAGGAATTGAACCAGGGTCTCCTGCATTGCAGGCAGATTCTTTACCAACTGAGTTATGAAGGAAGCCCAAAGAATAGTGATAACTTTGGTATAAGGATAATGACAGTCTGGAGAGTGAGTTAATCAAGCAGAGCCCCATGAGGGTCAGACAGATAGGGAAGAAGGAAGGGAAATAGCATTTATGGGAAGCCTACTATGCGCCTCGACATTGAGTAAGGCTTTTTTTTTTTTAATACCTTATTTGTTCAACTGATATACCTAGTGAATTTACAGAAGCGCCAGAGCAGAGAGAATTAAAAATACAGATTCCAAAGCCACTCGCTAGCTATGGGACTTTGGGTAAGTGACCAACACTCTCTGGACCTTAATTTAGAGATGCCAGATTTAGCAAATAACAATACAGGATGCTAAGTTCTGTTTAAACTTCAGGTAAGCAATGGCAAAAAGTTTTTAGTCCTGGTATGTCCCACTCGATACTTAGGTCACACTTAGACTTAAAAGCAACAGTTAGAACTGAACATGGACCAACAGACTGGTTCCAAAAAGGAAAAGGAGTACGTCAAGGCTGTATATTGTCACCCTGCTTGTTTAACTTATATGCAGAGTACATCATGAGAAACGCTGGACTGGAAGAAACACAAGCTGGAATCAAGATTGCCGGGAGAAATATCAATAACCTCAGATATGCAGATGACACCACCCTTATGGCAGAAAGTGAAGAGGAACTCAAAAGCCTCTTGATGAAGGTGAAAGAGGAGAGTGAAAAAGTTGGCTTAAAGCTCAACATTCAGAAGACTAAGATCATGGCATCCGGTCCCATCACTTCAGGGGAAATAGATGGGGAAACAGTGGAAATAGTGTCAGACTTTATTTGGGGGGGCTTCAAAATCACTGCAGATGGTGACTGCAGCCATGAAATTAAAAGACACTTACTCTTTGGAAGGAAAGTTATGACCAACCTAGATAGCATATTCAAAAGCAGAGACATTACTTTGCCAACAAAGGTCCGTCTAGTCAAGGCTATGATTTTTCCAGTGGTCATGTATGGATGTGAGAGTTGGACTGTGAAGAAGGCTGAGCGCCGAAGAATTGATGCTTTTGAACTGTGGTGTTGGAGAATACTCTTGAGAGTCCCTTGGACTGCAAGGAGATCCAACCAGTCCAACACCCAGGACTGAGTGTTCATTGAAAGGACTGATGCTGAAGCTGAAACTCCAGTACTTTGGCCACCTCATGTGAAGAGTTGACTCATTGGAAAAGACTCTGATGCTGGGAGGGATTGGGGGCAGGAGGAGAAGGGGACGACAGAGGATGAGATGGCTGGATGGCATCACCGACTCGATGCACATGAGTTTTGGTGAATTCCAGGAGTTGGTGATGGACAGGGAGGCCTGGTGTGCTATGATTCATGGGGTCGCAAAGAGTCGGACACGAGTGAGTGACTGAACTGAACTGAACCATCTTATAGGTAAGAAAAAAAAAAAAAGACCAAAATAGATGAAAACTGTGTAGCTTGTAGCTGGCTTGATGTTTGAATTTGCTAATAACCATGCAAGAATTCCCAGGCAAGAATACTGGAGTGGGTTGCCATTTCCTTCTCCAGGACATCTTCCCAACCCAGGGATCGAACCCACGTCTCTTTCATTGCAGGAAGATTATTTTAATGCTGAGCCACCAGGGAAGTCCCATGAATTCATAGTCTGGCTAAAAAGATAAACACTGCAAACATCCAGAGAACAAGAGAGGACAGCATAAAAGGTCTCCATTCACATTGTCCTTCTGGAACCTTTAAGAACGGGGCAGCTCTGTTCATGGCTAACCCTGGGTCCATTCTGTGAGGCTGGTCCTAACACTACCTGTTCCCACTGTCCTATTGAATTTTCTGGATTCACTTTCACAATTAATGTATGTAAGTGCTTAAATAATAACCAGGCAATTTTAGCCCCTACTGTGACATCAGCCCTCCACACAGCATGAGGTCATTTAGAAGTGTAAGCCAGTGTGTGCCCTCAAAGACAGCACGGTCTGGCTAAAAAGAAAAGCATATAAACCTCCGAAAAGCAAGAGATGGAGCGTAACATCAGATGAGAAGGGAAAAGTCGGTGTGCGCTATGTGGCCGCTTGGGAAGAAAACAGAGCCAGTGGGGAGAAGTTAAAGGAGGCATATTTGAAAGTGATTTCTAGCAAACAGAATTGTCTCAAGACAGACAGGATCACACAGGACAGCAGTAAGTCCCCCATCACTGGAGGTATGCAAAAGAAGTCTGGACATTTCTCCATGGGGATATAGTACAAAGGGGCCCAAGAGAAGCCGTACAAGCTGGTCTTGGTGTTTCCTGCTACTCCAAAAGCTCCAAGCGTCTGTACCTGGTATGGGACTTACTGAATTTGCATCTTCCATTTTGGGGTGGTTCACTTCCCCAAAATCAGACCTGCGTCTGATAACGTGCTTGATGGTGAGTCCTGGGCCTGAACTCACAGGAGCAGCTCCGCCTGCATCTGCTCTGTGAGGAGGATGTTCCTGCCGGCCGGAAGGCTGCACACAGGTCACCCCTGCCCCTGTTCCAGCTACACAGCCCCACACTAAGGTGTGCTCCCCGCAAAGCTAAGCTGGGCAAAAATCTGGCCACTTGCAGGACTGGTTTTGCCTGAAAATTGCAACAAGATTGTACAAAGAAAAAAAATTTTTTTTACATCATTAGAAGATATTATCTGAGTTACACCAGACCATCTGGAAAGGCAGGAAGTCATTTGCCTGCAGCCTGACCCTCTGCTCAGCTCAGCAGGCCTGGTGTGGACAATGCAACACAGCCACGGCTGTCCATCCTCGGAACCTGTGCTTCTCTCTAACTTGACCGTGGACGCCAGCCCACCACATTTCAGCATGCATGGTGCACATAACTGCCACCCAAATGCAACAGAAACTCATCCATCAGACTAGACGCCTGTGCTTGGCCAGGCAGGCTGAGGAGTGGCCCAACCACAGGACTGAATGCCCTTTGGAGAAGCCCTGCTCTGTGTCACCTCTGATGCACAGAAAGTCACCAGCATCCAGAAAGGCTGCAAATGCAATCATTGATGGGTTTTTTTTTCTTTCAAAGGGAAGAAAAAATACATATACCTTGTTTGTAAACAGCTGGAAAAAAGGAGACAAAATACCTGGAAAATATATACTTATCAAAAAAAAAAAGTATGGATCCTGGTGATTCTTTTTAATTGGGTTGGAAGGGGTTACTTCATTATGCAGCAAATTAGAAAATTCATAATTTATCATTGCACCCAGTCGAAATGCCACCCAACTGAGTCGCACCCCTGTGAAAACCATCACATAGTAGCAAACTGTCAAGCCTGCTGCAGCCGGCGGGCAAAATTAATATGCAAATATATGCAAGAAATTAAAAAGCAGAATTACCCAGGCAAATGAGGTAGCTATACTTGAATTGTTAGAATTATGAATAATTACTGCGAATTTTCTGCTCCTAATATAACTTGTTTTTTGATAAACAAAGACTTAATTATCGAGATGCGCTGGAGAATTTCCGTGGCGCTCATTAATCTTGCAAAAAAAACAAGTCCCTGGTGCCCAAGCCGTAATGAAGAGCGCGTGCCCTGAATCTTCAGAAAGATCACAGGCACCAGGGTGCCAGGGCTGGAGAAAAAAAATGTCAGTGCCAATGTCCCCTCCTGTACCCTGGAGTGTCATAACGTCTTCCACTAACTATCAAAGGGACTTATTTATGCCAGCAGCTGAGCTATAAGTCCAATTTACGACGCCTTGAGCAGTGGTGAAATGATCTGTTGATGTGCGGTGGAAATGCCATCTTGCACGGGTCTCGATGATGCCTGCGTGATGAGGGCCCCGCGCGCGGGGCGCTAATGGATGACGCGCGGCAGACCGGAATCCACTAGAGGGCCCATCTTTTAGGACTGGTCTCGGCGGTTCTCCATTAATCTTGGTTGTGCCGTTCGCGGGTGTCCATGGGAACAAGGGCATGATCATAAACACGGGTTGTAAATTTTCCCGTGAAGGGTGGCAGCTCCCGGGGACGAGAGTGGGCAGCGGCCCGAGGCTGGGTGGACCCGGAGAGGCGGTCCTATCTGTGGGTTGGGGACCAGGAGGCAGAGGCGGCGGGGAGGGGTCCGTGGGGGGCTGTCTGCAGCCCCGAAGGGCTGCGGGACCCCGGCAGGAGCCCAGCTCATTTACCAGAAGCTCACAGAGGGCCCATCGCCCCCGGGTCCTCCCAGCGCACCGCCGAGGGGCCTGCTGAGCGCCTATTATTACTTAAAACCTGGCATCTAAGTGGGAATGACTGAGTTCCCGTCATCATTAGGCCGATTAGCGCCATGATAAACCCTCACAGATCATAAGGCAAAATTACAAAACATCACTTCTGGAGCTCGGAGGCCACCGAGGGGCTCCGGCTGCCTGCAATTTCTAATACCTCCTCTCTGAATTCAAACCCCCAAGTACCCTGATGTCTCGACAGGACCATTTCAGTGGGCAGGCAAATTGTCACCCTTTACACTAGGGCATCTGTCGTATTTATGTTCAACGGCGCTCGCCTTTCTCTCTTCCTTTCTACCTCTCTCTCTCCTGTCTCTCTCACACACTCACTGCCTCTCTCTACTTCCCTCCAGTTTCCATGCAAACCCCTTGGGAGTCCAGCACCCTCTGCAGGACAGGCTTGTGTATCTCCTGCCTTAGACTTCACACAAAAAGGAAAAACCTTTGCAACTCAGAAACTGTGCCTCTGACATCAGTATTTTGATGCAGAACTCAGAGCAGCTTCTCTCACGGTCTCTCCCCTTCCCTGAGATGAATTCTCACTGGGGGGCTTATAAGCAGATCGTAGGGGAAAGAAGACAGGGAATCTCGGCCTTCACCACTCAGACCCACCTGTGAGGAAGTGGAAGACAGACAGGCGACCTACATCATCTCCACCTTCGTCCATCCTCTGTCTGATGTATAACCAACAGGCGAGTTGGACCTGAGCTCTGGTGGGACACGGCGGGAGATACAAGGCTCCAGAGAGACAAACCCGCGATTCCTTCCAAACTTTTCCAAAGCTGTGTGACCTGGAGCAGATCACTTATGGTCTCTGAGCACTCTATCCTCAACTGCACAATGGGGCAAAAGTTGAAAACCCTCATCTCGGGACAAGCATGTGATAGATAATTTGTATTTTTGTTGCTGAGCCCAAAAGTTAGGCCCAGTCCCAGCTTATCCCCTGGAGAAGGGCAGAGCAACTCACTCCAGTATTCTTGCCTGGAAAACCCCACGGCCAGAGGAGCCTCAGGGGGCTACAGTTCATGGGGTCTGCAAAGAGTTGGACACGACTTAGTGACTGAACAACAACAATGTCTTCAAGGTTCGTCTATGTTGGAGTACGTATCAGAACCTCCTTCCTTTTTAAAGCCAACTAATATTCCATTGCATGTACAGGTCATTATTTTGTTTATCCTTTAACCCATTGATGGACACAAGTTGCTTCCACCTTTTGGCTATTTTAAATAATGCTGCTATGAGTAGGACATGACTGAGCGAGTAAGCATGCAGGCACGAATATAGGGGAACAAATATTTGTTCAAGTCTCTGCTTTCTTTGGAGTATATACCTCCAAGTGGAACTGCTTGATCATGTGATAATTCTGTGTTTAATTGTTTGAGGAAACACAACATTTTCTGTATAGACTGTACCAATTACATCCCCACCAGCAATGCACACGGTTCCAATTCCCCTACATCTTTGCAAACACTTGCTCTCTGTTTTTCTGATCATAGCCATGCTAATAGGTGTGGAGTAGAACACGTCTTTAAATTTGCTCTCTCAGAACAACTTATGTGGTTGCATCTCCTGGTTGGACCCTGGCTCACACAAGCTTCCTGCGGGAGGTGCAGTCTGACCAAGGCATTGGAGGCTGAGGTCCATGGAGGGATGCTGAGATGCAGATGGCTGGATAGAAGCCATGAGGCAAGACAGAGCATGCAGAGAGGACAGGCCAGGAGAGGTGGCAGGAGCCTGGTGGTCTGGATTCTGTCCTTTCAGCAACCTGTCCCCATCTCTGGGGCAAGTGTGCCCCGACCCCAAGCCCAGCGTGTGCTCTCACACCAACAACTCCCTAGGCATCCAAGGAGTCGACAATAGGAAATCTTCCAGCAAAGCAAGCTGCTCACTGAGCTGATAAGCAAACTGAGGGCAGTGGCTCAGCAAAACCCACCGAGAGCTCAGCCTCCTGGAACCTGGCCCCAGCCCCACTCCTGTACATCGCCCTCAATGCAGAGGGAATAATCACCCTGTCCTTCCCAGACCCAATCACAGAATAACACTGATCACCAGCTTTGCTTGATGATCACACGGACGGAGCATTTTACAGGCATCAGGCATTGAATTTCCTCAACACTGCCCAGTGTCAGCTCCATCACCCTTCCCACTGTGCAGAGGAGGAAACCGAGGCTTAGCGAGCTTGAAGGGCTTGCTGAGCTAACAGAGGAAGCAGGGTAAGCATTTGAACCTGGAGGGCTGGTACCAAAGCCCCATTCCACCCCTCCCCCTGGCCCTGTGATCAGGGTGGGTGTGTGTGTGTGTATGTGTTAGTTGCTCAGTCGGGTCCAACTCTTTGAGACCCCATGGACTATAGCCCGCCAGGCTCCTCTGTCCATGGAATTCTCTAGGCAAGAATACTGGCGTGGGTTGCCATTTCCTTCTCCAAGGGGTCTTCCCAACCGAGGGATCGAACCTGGGTCTCCTGCATTGCAGTCAGAGTCTTTACCATCTGAGCCACCAGGGAAGTCCATTGCACGCATGTGGGATCTTAGTTTCCTGACCAGGGATCGAACCCACACCCCTTGCATTGGATGTGTGACGTCTTAACAACTGGACCACGAGGAAAGTCCCGTGACCAGGGTGGGGAAGGCTGGGGTTGGAGGTCTCTAGGAAGGACCGTCCCCACAGCTGCTTGTCCAGGGGCAGCTGCAAGGAGCCGAGAGATGGATGCTGAGAACTCACGGGCAACAGTTGCAGCCGCTGAGTTGACTTAGTGCTTCTATGGCAACACGTGGAGGCAGAGGCAGTAATTGGGAGAGACAGAGCGCGCCCAGAGCTGGCAGAGCAGGCCTGTCAAAAGTCCTGGACCAGGCAAGCGCTTTCTCTATTATTTTTCCTGCCTGTATTTATTATTTATTTGGGAATGTGTTTTCCCCCAAGCTCTTTCTGTGGGCAGACAGCGTGGGGTGTTATCTGGGGCAACCTGCTCTCAGCCTGCACAAGTCCCCACGCCAGCCTCCCCGTATTCGGGCCCGGGGTCACAGGCCCCGAGGATGGACCACTGCACGTGTTGGGCCATGACCCCTGCTCTGTGTCCAAGCAAGGGACAGTGATAAGAGGCTGGCTGGCCCACAAGGTCAGGCTCGCCCAAAGCACAGGGCTCACTGTGACTCGTCCAGTTCCCCTCTTCACCTCAGGCCTCCCTGGGTTTCTAGATGAGGGTCTGCCTGAAAATTCAATGAAAGTCCCAGACCCTCTGCTCAGGAAAAGGGACTGACTTAAAGGTCTCCGTGATTTATAACCCCGCTAAAGCCATCGGGGCAGCATCTGGGTGCACAGGTCACAGGGGTTGATGCCAAGCCTCCAAGGGGTAGGCAGGCCCTAGTTCAAAGACAAATCCCCAACACCCAGCACAGGGCTGTTTCATTGCTGGAATTCCACCTGTCTGTGGAATGATGCATGCTCCAGTCACTTCTGTCGTGTCCGACTCTGTGAGCCCCCATGGACTGCAGCCCACCAGGCTCTTCTGTCCATGGGATTCTCCAGGCAAGAATACTAGAGTGAATTTCCATGTCTTTCTCCAGAGGATCTTCCCGACCCAGCGACTGAACTCATGCCTCTCCTGTTTCCTGCATTGGCAGGCAGGTTCTTTACCACTAGCACCACCTGGGAAGCCCTCTGGAACAACGTCAGGAGCAAATTCAGGTATTGTCTGATGCCCATTTTGCAGATGGGAAAACTGAGGCTCAGAGAGGGTAAGTGATTTCTGCAACAGCAGGGGTGTTGCAAAAGCCCAGCCCCATCCTCTCGGCCTGAGACACATCCTGGGCACCCACACGCTTGTTCATTCAGTCCCCGTGAAGACCATGGTATAGGCTGCAGCACAGTGCCCAGTTTACCACTGAGAAGACTGAAGCACAGAGGTCAAGCAACTCACCTAAGACTTTCAGCAGGTGAGCGGCAGAACCGGGATTCCACACAGACTGGCTGCCTCCAGGGGCTATAGCACCTTCCCCAGGGGTTTGGCTTTGGGTATTTGAAGGTGAAAAACATTCCATACCTACTGCCCAATGAGAGGGGCCTTGAAAGGCAGCAGGTCTTGGAGGCAGAGGGCAGGCACTGAAGCCAGACCTCCCGGGTGGCACCTGGCTCTAGAGCTGGCCGGCCGTGAGAGCCTTGGACCTTCGCTTACCAAGGTGGGAGGGCAGGAGGTCAGTATGAGAACACCTACTTGGAGATGTCCAAGAGCATCTGATACAGAGCTGCACGCACAACCCAGGTGGTCTCAGAAAGTGTTTAGACAGTGCCTGGTGGAAGGGAGTGGTCCTCAGTGCTCCCTGCTACTGCCTTGTCAATATCATGTCGATGACTCTAGCCCATCCCTCCCTACCCAGCCAGGATGAGGGAAAAACTGAAACATTCATTCATGTGCTGGGAGGTGGGTGGGCTGGCAGAGAAGGTGGTGAGCAGGAGTCTGGGGTGGACAGCCCGTCTTCCCAGCCAGCCTCACCATCAGAACGGGCTCTCAGCCTCTCTGTGGGTTGTACCCTCCCGCAGCCCCACCCACGAACCAGAGTGGCAATGACAGCTCCCAGTATTGCTAGCAGCAACCCCCCTGGTAGACTTATCAGCTGCTGGGGCCCGTTCTGTCTCACAACTTCAGGAGATGACTTGTCGGGTCCAGTCGGTGTACTTTTGCCAGGCCCCAGGCTGGGCACCGGCGAAGCGGGTGGTGTGAGACCCAGCTTTCAGGTTCAAGTTCACCATTCCACATGGACAGCAACTGCCCTTCAGTTCAGTTCAGTTCAGTCGCTCAGTCGTGTCCGACTCTTTGCGACCCCATGAATCGCAGCACACCATGCCTCCATGTCCATCACCAACTCCCGGAGTTCACCCAGACTCACGTCCATCGAGTCAGTGATGCCATCCAGCCATCTCATCCTCTGTCGTCCCCTTCTCCTCCTGCCCCCAATCCCTCCCAGCATCAGAGTCTTTTCCAATGAGTCAACTCTTCGCATGAGGTGGCCAAAGTACTGGAGTTTCAGCTTTAGCATCATTCCTTCCAAAGAAATCCCAGGGCTGATCTCCTTCAGAATGGACTGGTTGGATCTCCTTACAGTCAAGAATGACTGAGCTGAGCCCCACAAAGTTAGAGTCGGTACCAGAAAACTTGGATGAGTTTAAGGAATTAGAGCAGGACTTCAAAGGGGACACAATGACAGGGAAAGGGCAACCCAGGCAGAATGAACTGCACGTGTAAATGCCCAGAAACTGGATGTTTGCCACAATGAACACAGAATGCCTTTGTGCAAACCAGACAAAGGCACCCTTAACCCATGTGCATGCCTCCTCAGTCTAAGGGGTACAGCTTGGCGAGTGGGCACTGGGCTGGTTACCCACTGCTCTACTTGCCCCTTGGCTGGGAGCCCTTATGCAGTGAGCAGCCTGCTTAACTGTATATGGCGCCCCTGGGTGTTCAAGGGAGCGAAGAATCATTTGAAATCGCTGGAATGTGAAGCCCATGGGGAGAAGGGAACAATAATGGGTGACATTGGGAAGATCAGCTGAGCCATCTCTTAGAGCAGGGAGAGCAAACTGGATTAGGTTGGAGGCTGCCTCCAGCTCACTGGGATCGTCTGCCTAGAGCAGGATGTGGAACACGGAGAAAAACTCAGTGAGAAGGTATATCTGAAAGACAGTGGAAATCGATTACTGATGCCTGACGGGGCCCTGGAAGGGAGAGAGAGCCGCCAAGACACTAGGTAGTACAGGCTCTCCTTCTCTTAGAAGCGGCCACAAGCTGAGGGGTTCCATTTCATTCTGGAGGGGACCGCTGGGAGAATTTTCCTCCCACAAGGCTTGTGTTAGGCAGAGATGGGCCAGAACTGTATGCACCCCCAGTCTCCCTTGCATTTAATTACCTCCCAGATAAGAAAAGGAAGATGGGGGAAGGAGAAAAACTCCCCCAACTTGGGCAGAATGAAGCTGCAGCAGTTTTGCAGACAGAGCCTTGGGCACAGACACTTGCCCCTGAGGAGTTTGTGAGATGGGAGCAACTCTCAAAATTAATTTTTAATTGGCATACCCTCACCATGGGAAGGAACAAAGAAGGGAAAGACCTGGTGGAGAGAAGTCTCTCTTTGTGCCCAGAACCCACCCTGGGTTCTGTTCTGGGACCCTCTGAGCTGTGCTGTGCCCTACAGTAGCCCACAGGCTCCAAGAGGCTTGACCACTTGAAATACAGCCAATTTAAACCAAGACATGAGTGTTAAATACTCATCAGATTTCAAAGACAAAGACTTAATACAAAAAAAGATAAAACATCTCATTAATAATTTTTATATCAATTCCATATATTGAAATGATAATATTTTGGATAATTGGATTAAATAAAAATATTGCTGATTTATTCCTCTTTTTTTTATGTGGCTAGTACAGATGGCTACAAGGTGGCACTACTGGTAAAGAACACGCCTGCCAATGCAGGAGACACGAGACACAGGTTTGATCCCTGGGTCAGGAAGATCCCCTGGAGGAGGGCACAGCAACCCACTCCAGGATTCTTGCCTGGAGAATCCGATGGACAGAGGAGCCTGGCTACAGTCCATGGGGTTGCAAAGAGTCAGACAGAACTGAAGGTACTTAGCATGCATGCATGCACAGGGATTTACAGTTCCACTTGTGGCTCAATCCGTGTCTCCCCTGACCACACTGCTCTAAACTCTGCAGAGGGCTCTGTCCAGGGCTGGGACCGGCCGCAGAGTTTGGGGCTCTGGCCACAAATGTATTAAGAATGTGGTCCCATCTTCCACTGAATCCCTTCCTTCAGCTCAAGAATTCCAACCCAGAATCCCAAAAGAGGGCCCTCTGTGTCTCATTTCATGAGATTTGTGTTCTTCCAAGGGAATCTCTGTTTTTCTTTTAAACATTGAATTATTAGATCTTATTTTCTAGAGTAAAAATTGAGTGTAAAGTACAGAGGGTTCCCATAAATCCCACTTAGATTCCCCTTTAATTAGCATTTTGCTTCAGTGTTACAATTGTACTTGTTACCATTGTTGAACCAGTATTGATACATCATTTTTGGGGGGTTTATTTTGTTTTTAATTTTATTTTATTTTTAAACTTTACAATATTGTATTGGTTTTGCAAAATATCGAAATGAATCCACCACAGGTATACATGTGTTCCCCATCCTGAACCCTCCTCCCTCCTCCCTCCCTGATATATCGTTTTAACTAAAATTCATAGTTTATATTCGGCTTCATACTTGATGTGCCTTCCATGGGTTCAGTACAAATATGTAACAGTGTGTATCCACCAATATAACATCCTACAGAATAGGTTTGTGTGTTGTGTCCAGCTCTTTGCAACTCCATGGACTATAGCCCACCAGGTTCCTCCACCCATGGGATTCTCCAGGCAAGGATAGTGGAGTGGATTGCCATTTGCTTCTCCAGGGCATCATCTCAACCCAGGGATCGAACCTGGGTCTCCTGCATTGCAGGCAGATTCTCTATGGTCTGAACCACCACAAAATAGATTTGCTGTCCTGAAAATCTCCTCTGCTCCATCGACTCATACCACCCTTCCCTCAACTCTGGCGACCACTGATCTTTTTACTGTCTCCATGATTTTGCCTTTTCCCGAATGTCATACAGTCGGAATCCTACAGTATATAGCCTTTTTCAGACTAGCTTCTTTCATTTAGCAATATGCATTTAAAGTTTCGCTGTGTCTTTGTGGCCCAATAGGTATTTTCTTTTTATCACTCTGTAGTGTCCCGTGGACGGAGGAGCCTGGTGGGCTGCAGTCCACGGGGTCGCTAAGAGTCGGACACAACTGAGCGACTTCACTTTCACTTTTCACTTTCATGCATTGGAGAAGGAAATGGCAACCCACTCCAATGTTCTTGCCTGGAGAATCCCAGGGATGGGGGAGCCTGGTGGGCTGCCGTCTATGGGGTCGCACAGAGTCGGACACGACTGAAGCGACTTAGCAGCAGCAGCAGCAGTGTTCCATTGTACACTGAATCAGTTTGTTTAGCCATTCACCTACTAAAAAAGTACCCTGGAGGCTTCTAGTTTGCAGTGTTTTTCTAAATTCAAGTATAGTGGATTTACAGTGTTGTGTTAATTTCTTCTGTACAGCAAAGTGATTTGTATATTTTTATATATATATTCTTTTCCATTATGGTCTATCTCAGAATAATGAATATATTTCCCTGTGCTATACAAGAGATCCTTGTTGTTTATCTGTTCTTTTTGTAATAGTTTGCATCTACTAATCCCAAATTCCAAAAAAAAAAAAAAAAGTGGACTTTTTTTTAATGAATTTCAAAAAATTAAATTCTTCTGTTCTCACCCTATTATTAGTTTGGCAGAATAAAAGCACAGTTGGGGACACAGTGCAGGAACCAGGAGGAACCAGGCAGCCTAGTACATGGATGGCAGGTTTGCAAATTGCTGCACCATCCCCAAGGGTGTGACGCAGATCCTCCCACGGCGGGGAGAGGTGCAGATGCAGGCCCAGGCAAGTGGGGCCCAGGCAGGTGGGGCTCAGGAATGCCAGGTGAGTACCTGCTGCCCTCAAACCAAACTGCAGACACAAGACTTGATGGAAACTGAGCTCAGAAGCAGGGAGGGGAGGCAGTGAAGGGTCTCCCATGAGCTGAACACAAGCCAGTGCCATGTGACCACTGACCCTTTCATCCCCCTGCAACCCTGTGGAATCCAATCACTGACCTTGTTTTACAGCTCAGAGAAGCTAGGTTACCTGCCCAAGGGCGCACAGCAAGTTAAGCATCAGGGCTAATTTTGGAAGCCAGGCCACCTGACCGCAAGGCCTTGCCTGTCCATTCCAAAGTGACGCATGCTCCTGCCCTGGGAGCCTCCTTCAGATGGAGTATCTATTTCATCCTGGAACCCTTGCCCCAAATTTCCATTTCAACATCTAGTTCCAAACGTAATTTCCACGAGGGCATGGTTTTGTCTGTCCTTGTCGCTACTGATTCTGCAGTGCCCAGCACAGTGCCCATCACACAGAAGGCGCTCAATAAATATCTGTTAAATGAATCAGTGGAACCTGATCTACTTCCTCTGAGGAATCACAGTATAGAGGAGGAAAAAGACGAGGAACATGGCTGGTTGGAGAGCGCCCTGAGAGCAACTGGGGCCCCTGATCCAACCTGGAGTGTGAGGCCGGAGGGCTTCCTGGAAGAGGTGCTGCTTACCCTGAGTCTCTAGAAAGAGCAGGAATCAGAAGAAGTGAGGGAAGGAAACCCAGAGCAGAAAGGTAGGGAACAGGAGCAGTAGACTGGGTGGACAGAGGTGAAAGCCTGGGCAGGCCATCAGTGGCCTTGTGAGCCACAGGAAGGATGTTGGAGGCGATCCCACAGACCAGGGCAGAGATCCTACCGAAGGAATGCAATCTATGTGCAGGCAGGGGGGCAGGGGCCCCACGTGGAGGGAGACCCCATGTCCTGGAGAGGATTCAGGGCGAGCAAGAGCACTAGAGAAGCTGAAGAGCCCCAATCATGCTTAGTTCTGAGGCCAGCTGTGGGACATCACCTCCGGCAAGACACGTCCTCCCCTGTGATGTGGGAGGCATGTGAGGGTTAAGTGCATGACGTAGGCACAGGGTCTGGCACACCGGAAGTGCTTGATAAATAGGAATCATCGCTATTGATAAATAGTAGATACTATCGTTATTTATCAAACCAGACATGGGGGATTTGTTTTAAAGGTTGAGAAACAGCACCCTAGGGAGCCATCAAAAGAATTTTAAGAAGGACACTGATGGTTTCTGATTTGCAATTTAGAAAGATCACTCGGATGGCCTCTCGGAAGATGGATGAGAGGAGGGAAATCAGACAGGCCAGGAGGAGGTCTCAGTCCAGCAGGTGAGAGATAATGGAGTCAGGTGTATGGAAGCTGGGGAAGAGGCGCCCAGATGGAGGCAGCTCAGGCAGGGGACTCAGCGGCGCTGATGACTGATGGGTCTCCAGGAAGGATGGAGGTGAGCACTAGATGGATTCATCTGGAGTGTCAGTGGAGAAAGTCAGACCAGCGTCCTTTTTTCTTTTTTTAATATTTTCATTTTATTGGCGTACTGCTGATTTACAGAGTTGTGTTAGTTTCAGGTGTACAGCAAAGTGACTCAGCGATACACACCCACAGTCCATTTTCAAGTGAACAGTGAAGCAAGAGGAAGGGCTGCTGCCCTTGAGGAGGGTCTGGTGGGGAAGCATGACCTCTGAGAAGGCTGTGACCATCCAGGAAGCAGAACGACCATGGTTGCATCCCTTAAGCACTCTCTTTGGAGGTGGGGTGGATGCCTCTCACCATGGTGGCTGTAGGGTTAGCATCACTGACCGACTCAATGGACCTGAGTCTGAGCAAACTCCAGCAGATAGTGAAGGATGAGGGAGCCTGGCGTGCTGCCATCCACGGGGTCGCAAAGAGTCGGATATGAGCCACAGAACAACAGTAGCCGATTTACAATGTTGTGTTAGTTTCTAGTACACAGCAAAGTGTGTATACATACTTTTTCAGGCTCTTTTCCACTATAAGTTATTACAAGATATAGAATATAGCTCAATAACGCCATTTGCCGCTACATAGATGAACCTCAAGATTATCGCTCTAAGTAAAAGTCAGACAAAGACAGATATCATATGACAGCACTTAGAAGTGGAATCTAAAAAAGATGATGCAAATGAACTTGTTCACAAAACAGAAAAACTCACAGACATGAAAAACAAACATGGTTACCAAAGGGGAAAGGAGGGGGCATAAATTAGGCGTTTGGGATTAAGAGTGCTATATATAAAACAGATAAACAACAAGATCCACCATGATTCTTAATTAATCCTTGACCTATTGACTCTGCAAAGTCAGTCATAATGTCTCTCAGGGTTGGCAACACCAAATGCGTATTTTGGGTTTACGCAAAGCATTTGGCTTCCTTCTAGCTTGGGGTTGAGGGAAGTTCATTCCACGGCACTCTTTGGAACAATCATGTCCCAGCATTATTTACAGAACACCATTGTTCCATGCATAGAAATAAAACGCAATCCATTCTTAGGAAAACCCTCGTGCTCGTTTTTGCTTCTTTTGTAAAGTCGTGATCAGCCTCACTTGTCAGGTGGACACGTTGATCCAGACTGATAGCCCCTCCCCGCCACTGACATTTTTTGGGGTTGTGTTTTCATTCAGGTAATTACCCTCTCCTTTTGCCTTGCCTGTTCTCTCTTCGACTTTCTGCATTTAGCCATTCTTCTTCACATCTCCCATAATCATACTTAATACTTTGCAAATTAATAGCTGTTCTTTCACAGTCCGTCTCTCTCTTTGGGCACCTCTCCTTGCTCCTCTCGATTTTGTGCCTGCGACGTACAAGGTACACTCCCTGAATTGAAGATCCAAGTTCACACAGCTACAAAGCTTGAGAGAAACCACTGGTGACGGTAAAACAAGGTCCCTCAAGCCCCATTGCTCGAGGCTCAGTAACAGATGAGAGCACAGAATATCTTTGGGGTAGAGTATTTACAAAGCTACTTTAAAGGAACTGCGTGTCATTAATCACAAGTTCTTAAAAATCAGTCTTCTCTTATTTGTTCTAATCTAGCTAAATGGCCCTGGAAATACAGTCGGCGGTTGGCTCGATAAATGCAAGTTGAAAATCATAATGTCCTCATCTAATTTCCAACTCATACATCGTGGTATGGATTTTTTTTTCCACTCGCATTCTCCAGTCCACTAAATATTCTAGACATATGAGAGTCTTCATTTGATTCATTCTAATAACTTTTTTCATCAATATGACTTTTGAGGATGCTTGGGGATAGCAAATTAAATATTATTTATGACTTTAATTTGTGTCCTATTTGGATTTTACATTCACAGGGCCAACTTGGCTATCATCATTATCATATTGTTTTAGACTACTCTGAAAATTAAAATCCACTCTCGTCCTTAAATGTTTTATTGTGCTTGTCGTTCTTGTTTTGTGCTGTACCGAACATGATTAATTCTGTTAGCCAAGTGCATATGGTCTGCCTGGCCATCATCCATTATCTTCCTTGCGTCTGCCTGCGAATGAGCACTTTATTATTACTTTTTTCATCTTTTCAATTACCAGATGTGCCTCCCTATTCTGGGGATTTATGCACTGTCCAAATCCAAGCCACAGAAGTGACCACCTGTGGGATCTGTCCTCCCCCTGTGCCGCCCGCCCCCTCACTCACCATGCCAGCCTCCCCAGCTCCTGTCAGCTGCTGGGATCCTTGCAGCTTGCCCCTGCCTCTGGGCATCCTCACATGCCCTTCCCCCTGCCTGCAGTTCTCCTCTTCCCTCACTTTCCCTGTGGGTCCCTCTCATCCTCCAGGTCTCTGCCTCAGAGAGGTCTTCTTAGACCGTTTTCTAGTTTAAGCTGCCTCTCCACCAGCACCACCGCCTCCCACATTGTCTCTGTATCCTGGAGCCCCTCACCCTCTTCCCCTCCTAGCACGCACCTCCATTTGTAATATTTGTTTTGCAAACAATTAATTACTCTGAATAGTCTGCCCCCCAGCTGGAGTGTCGGCTACTTCAGGGTGAAAATGTTGTCTGTCTTTGTCCCAGAGACAGTCCAGAAAATTTAGGACCCACAGGAGAGAGAGGAAGGGAGTGAGGGAAGGAGCTGGTAGCAAGACATCCCAGATACAGGATGCTCTGGCTCACATCAAGTCCATTCATTCCTTAGGAATCCCTTCCTACTAACTTCTAGAATGTCCACGGTCTCACGAGCACCTCAAAGCAGAAAATGACCAGCATTTGCTCACACCCTCTGACGAGTCTTGAACACAAAGAAATAAGTATCAAAAAAATGAAGAGGGTCTTGGGATTCCATGGCTCCTTCAACAGGGTTTTTTTTTTTTTTTCTGATGGTAAAATTAAAATAACACTGCGTTGAGAGTTGTCAACCCAAGCAAGAACGGTGGTCTCTCCTTTTCCATGAAGTTTTTAGAAATGGGCTGATAGGGTCTGGAAGCAGTGTTTCTCTAAAAACATAAGCACACATATGCTCAGATCTTGGCTTCTGAATACCCTTATCTCCTGAAAGGAACCAAGGCTCCATAGAGAAATGGTGGATCCCAAGGTCTGGGCAGGAAATATATAAGATGAGCCTGGAATATTTCATTCTGCCCAAAAGTAAGAAAGTCCTCAAAGAAAGATGAAAAAATGTCAAAAGGACATAAGATTCCAATGGAAAGAGCTCCCACTGGCTAAATCTGGGATAGTTGATCAATGAAATAAACAGTGATAGTAATGGGTTCAGTTCAGTCGCTCTGTCGTGTCTGACTCTTTGCAACCCCATGAATGTCAGGCCTCCCTATCCATCACCAAGTCCCGGAGTCTACCCAAACCCGTGTCCATCAAGTCAGTGATGCCATCCAACCATCTCATCCTCTATCGTCCCCTTCTCCTCCTGCCCTCAATCTTTCCCAGCATCAGGGTCTTTTCAAATAAGTCAGCTCTTCGCATCAGGTAGCCAAAGTATTGGAGTTTCAGCTTCAACATCAGTCCTTCCAATGAACACTCAGGACTGATCTCCTTTACGATGGACTGGTTGGATCTCCTTGAAGTCCACGGGACTCTCAAGAGTCTTCTCCAACACCACAGATCAAAAGCATCAATTCTTCTGCACTCAGCTTTCTTTATAATCCAACTCTCACATCCATACATGACAACTGGAAAAACCATAGCCTTGACTAGACAGACCTTTGTTGGCAAAGTAATGTCTCTGCTTTTTAATATGCTGTCTAGGTTGGTCATAACTTTCCTTCCAAGGAGTAAGCATCTTTCATGGCTGCAGTCACCATCTGCAGTGATTTTGGAGCCCAGAAAAATAAAGTCCGCCACTGTGTCCACTTTTTCCCCATCTATTTGCCATGAAGTGATGAGACCAGATGCCACAGTCTTAGTTTTCTGAATGTTGAGCTTTAAGCCAACTTTTTCACTCTCCTCTTTCACTTTCATCAAGAGGCTCTTTAGTTCTTCTTCAATTTCTGCCAAAAGGGTGGTGTCATCTACATATCTGTAGTTATTGATATTTCTCCCAG
Organism: Bos indicus; assembly: GCF_029378745.1. Classification (NCBI taxonomy): domain Eukaryota; kingdom Metazoa; phylum Chordata; class Mammalia; order Artiodactyla; family Bovidae; genus Bos; species Bos indicus. The sequence goes on along the minus strand of NC_091780.1, from coordinate 61,838,315 downwards.
CAATCTTGATTCCACCTTGTGCCTCCTCCAGCCCAGCGTTTCTCATGATGTACTCTGCATATAAGTTAAATAAGCAGGGTGACAATATATCGCCTTGACGTACTCCTTTTCCTATTTGGAACCAGTCCATTGTTCCATGTCCAGTTCTAACTGTTGCTTCCTAACAGAAGCAGAAGATATTAAGAAGAGGTGGCAAGAATACACAGAAGAATTGTACAAAAAAGATCTTCATGACCCAGATAATCATGATGGTGTGATCAGTCACCTAGAGCCAGACATCCTGGAGTGTGAAGTCAAATGGGCCTTAGGAAGCATCACTACAAACAAAGCTAGTGGAGGTGATGGAATTCCAGTTGAGCTATTTCAAATCCTGAAAGATGATGCTGTGAAAGTGCTGCACTCAATATGCCAGCAAATTTGGAATACTCAGCAGTGGCCACAGGACTAGAAAAGGTCAGTTTTCATTCCAATCCCAAAGAAAGGCAATGCCAAAGAATGCTCAAACTACTGCACAATTGCACTCATAGCACACGCTAGTAAAGTAATGCTTAAAACACTCCAAGCCAGACTTCAGCAATATGTGAACCGTGAACTTCCAGATGTTCAAGTTGGTTTTAGAAAAGGCAGAGGAACCAGAGATAAAATTGCCAACATCTGCTGGATCATCAAAAAAGCAAGAGTAGTGGGTTCAGTTCAGTTCAGTTCAGTCGCTCAGTCGTGTCCGACTCTTTGCGATCCCATGAATCGCAGCACGCCAGGCCTCCCTGTCCATCACCAACTCCCGGAGTTCACTCAGACTCACATCCATCGAGTCAGTGATGCCATCCAGTCATCTCATCCTCTGTCATCCCCTTCTCCTCCTTCCCCCAATCGCTCCCAGCATCAGAGTCTTTTCCAGTGGGTCAACTCTTCGCATGAGGTGGCCAAAGTACTGGAGTTTCAGCTTTAGCATCATTCCTTCCAAAGAAATCCCAGGGCTGATCTCCTTCAGAATGGACTGGCTGGATCTCCTTGCAGTCCAAAGGACTCTCAAGAGTCTTCTCCAACACCACAGTTCAAAAGCATCAATTCTTGGGCACTGAGCTTTCTTCACAGTCCAACTCTCATATCCATATGTGACCGCTGGAAAGACCATAGCCTTGACTAGACGGACCTTTGTTGGCAAAGTAATATCTCTGCTTTTCAATATGCTATCTAAGTTGGTCATAACTTTTCTTCCAAGGAGCAAGCATCTTTTAATTTCATGGCTGCAGTCACCATCTGCTGTGATTTTGGAGCCCAAAAAAATAAAGTCTGACACTGTTTCCACTGTTTCCCCATCTATTTCCCATGAAGTGATGGGACGGGATGCCATGATCTTCGTTTTCTGAATGTTGAGCTTTAAGCCAACTTTTTCACTCTCCACTTTCACTTTCATCAAGAGGCTTTTGAGTTCCTCTTCACTTTCTGCCATAAGGGTGGTGTCATCTGGATATCTGAGGTTATTGATATTTCTCCCGGCAATCTTGATTCCAGCTTGTGCTTCTTCCAGCCCAGCATTAATGGATTATAAACCATCAAATAAAATAGTTAGGATGAATGGTCCATTATGAAATTTAAAAATGAGTGAATTTTAAAAATAGACTAATGGTCAAAAAAGAAGAAAAAACAGAAGTTGTCTTGTGGTCAGAAACCTAGGCACAACTGTATTTAAATGCCAGTACTCCCAAGGAGTCACTGAACAGCTTTGAAGAGTTACCTTCCTCACAGCGTCTAACTTTGCTCACCTGTAAAGTTGGAGCAGATCTTCCCTGCTGATCCAGTGGTTAAAATTTCATGCTTCTATAGCCAGGGATGTGGGTTTGATCCCTGGTCAGGGAACTAAGATCCCACATGCCACTCAGCATAGCCAAAAAATTTAAAAACTAAAACTAAAAATAATAATAATTATTTTAATTTTAAAAAGTGGGAGCAATGTGAGAACCTGTCTCACAGGGCTTGAGTGGGAAGAAAATGTTCAGGTCATTGTGTTTCCAGCACTAAGCAGAGTACATCAGTCAGTGCAGTTGCTTAGCCGTGCCTGACTCTTTGTGACCCCGTGGACTGCAGCATGCCAGGCTTCCCTGTCCATCACCAACTCCCAGAGCGTGCTCAAACTTATGTCCATTGAGTCAGTGATGCCATCCAACCATCTCATCCTCTGTCGTCCCCTTCTCCTCCTGCCTTCAATCTTGCCCAGCATCAGGGTCTTTTCCAGTGAGTCAGTTCTTTGCATCAGTGGCCAAAGTATTGGAATTTCAGCTTCAGCATCAGTCCTTCCAATGAATATTCAGGACTGATTTCCTTTAGGATTGACTGGTTTGATCTCCTTGCAGTCCAAGGGACTCTCAAGAGTCTTCTCCAACACCACAGTTCAAAAGCATCAATTCTTGGGTGCTCAGCTTTCTTTATAGTCCAACTCTCACATCCATACATGACCACTGGAAAAACCATAGCTTTGACTAGACAGACCTTTGTTGGCAAAGTAATGTCTCTGCTTTTTAATATTCTGTCTAGGTTTGTCATAGCTTTTCTTCCAAGGGGCAGGCATCTTTTAATTTCATGGCTGCTGTCACCATCTGCAGTGATTTTTGGAGCCCAAGAAAATAAAGTCTTTCACTGTTTCCATTGTTTCCCCATCTATTTGCCATAAAGTGATGGGATCAGATGCCATGATCTTGGTTTTCTGAATGTTGAGTTTTAAGCCAACTTTTTCATTCTCCTCTTTCACTTTCAACAAGAGGCTCTTTAGTTCTTTGCTTTCTGCCAAAAGGGTGGTGTCATCTGCATATCTGAGGTTATTGATATTTCTCCTGGCAATCTTGATTCCAGCTTGTGCTTCCTCCAGCCCAGCGTTTCTCATGATGTACTCTCCATATAAGTTAAATAAGCAGGGTGACAATAAACAGCCTTGATGTGCTCCTTTCCCAATTTGGAACCAGTCTGTTGTTCCATGTCCAGTTCTAACTGTTGCTTCATGACTATCATTATTATGGCTATGATTGTGATCATCTTTATGAGTGACCTAGGCACTGGCCACAGATGGACATTGACCAAAAGGCTTTAAGGAGGTTGAAGGAGGCTGTGTTCTACATTCTAGGAGAATCTCTCTGCTCAGGCAAAAGGAGCACCAGGAGGACAGGTTCACTGTTCACATAAGTTCTTTCTTTCCAAACACTGCAGTAAAGGGGCTCATAATTGATTAAATGATCCAGAGGCACTGTCAACACTGAGATCCCCAGAGTCCCTGAGCTAGCAGTGGCTCCTGGTAGCTGCATGGCACCTTAACCTGCCTGAGAACCAACTCCTCCACTGGAAAGTCTGCCAGGAACCACGAAGGAGGATGGTACAGCTTCTATGAGTCTGTGACTTACCCAAAATCTCACAGCACACCTAGTTCCTCTTTGTTATGATTAAATCCTTACAGAGATCTAAAATGCCAAGGACCATGGCCAGGTCCATTGAATGGAGGACCAGGGCTTGCCTGGGATCATGCAGAGCCTAAGTGGCAGAAACAACTGTGCTGAGACTGGGGTCTTCCAACATGGGGACGAGACCAAAGGGGACTTGGCAGAGGAGCAGTCTGGGGGATGAGAAGGGAAAGCTCAGAAGACTGGTTTATAGACACACATCTTGGGCAGGACAAGGAGGTAAAGTCACCAAGTCAACTGCTTAAAGACTGATTTGAACTGATGGGTTTAGGGTCAAATAACACCTCAACATTTAGGAATATATGATCTGGAGCAAGTTACTTAATCTCTGTGAGCCTCTTTTCCCTATCTGTGATGTGGGATTATATCAGTCCCACCAAGAAGGCCTTGGAGAGTGTTGATCCTGTTCCCTCTCAACCTTTGTATGAAGGACTCTGGTTATAGACAGAGTGATAACTAAGGAATAATATCTACAAACCATCCTCATGAACTCTCTCACTCCACTCCAACCAAACTTGCACTAATATGATTTTACAGATGATTCAGTGGAGGGCAGAGAGGTTGTGCATGTGGTCAGTAAGAATATTAATGAGGTACATTGTGTTTTGAATTGCTAGTTTATTTTAGCATCTTTGGAAATCAGAATGCCTCTTAGAGTCGATGTGTTTTTGCAATTAAGGAGCAGCATTTTTTTCTGACTCAGTGATTCATAAAATAAACAGTGCACCCAATGCAGGAGTGATACCTTAGAGATAACCAAATGTGGTAACTTTTCAAACTGTTTTATTTAGTAGTTATTTTTAATGCCAATTATCATAGTAGGTTTATTCCTAATTGCTCAAACTGCTTTTATGTGCCAAGCACTGTGCTGAGTATTTAATGGGCATGGTCTAATTTCATTCTTAAATCAACTATATGAGATAAATTCTACTAAAAGCCACTTGACCAACAAAGAAACTAAAGCCCAAAATGATTAAGTAGTGCACATGAAGTCACATACCTAGTATACCTGTCAGGATTCCCCAGAGGAACCAAGCCAGTAAGGCGATTGGTAGGTAGGTAGGTAGATAGACAGATAGACGGGTAAATAGATAGATACACAGGTAGACAGACAGATGGACAGATGGATAGATATAGTCATGAACTCAGCTTTGTGTCCTCCCCTCCAATTCCTACGTTGAGCCCTAACCCCCAGTGTGGTGATATTAGGAAGAGGGCCTTTGGGGTGATTAGGTCACGAGGCTGGCACCTTGTAGGTGGGATTAGTGTCCTTATAAGAAATCAATGAGCTCGCTGCTCTCTCTCCACATGGGGATACAAGTTGGCAGTCTGCAGCCCAGAAGATGGCCCCCACCAGAACCCAGCCATGTTGGCACCGTGACCTTGGACTTTCAGCCTCCTGAACCATGAGAGATAAATGTTCGTTGTTTATACGTCACCCAGGTTATGGTGTTCTGTCTACAGTAGCTCAGACTAAGACAGGTGGTTTCTGTCGTTGTTCAGTCCCTAAGTTGTGTCCGACTCTTTGCAACCCCAAGGACTGCAGCACGCCAGGCTCCCCTGTCCTTCACTGTCTCCTAGAGTTTGCTCACATTTACATCCATTGGGTTGGTGATGCTATCTAACCATCTCATTCTCTGCCATCCCCTTCTCCTTTTGCCTTCAATCTTTCCCAGCATCAGGGTCTTTTCCAATGAGTCAGCTCTTTGCATCAGGTGGCCCAAGTATTGGAGCGTCAGCTTCAGTGTCAGTCCTCTGTTCAGGGTTGATTTGGATACATTGTAACTATGTGGCCTGGTCCCAGAAAAAGAGAGAGATTTATTACACATTAAGATGTATGTGTATACACACACACACACACGTACAGTTGACCCTTGAACAATGTGGGAGTCAGGGCCACCAGCTAGCAGCACAAATATTGATGGATGACTTTGCACCGGCCCTTCATCTGCACAGTTCCACACCCACATCAGCCAACTACAGAGCCTGCAGTATTTACTATTTGTTTAAAAATCCACATATAAGTGGACCCATGCGGTTCAAACCCATGTTGTTCAAGGGTCAACTGTATATACACACACACATACACACACACACACATATATGACATGTTTTTAGAACTAGACAAATACCAGAAGAAATTGTTGAAACAGTTGAAAGTGGTTTCCTCTGGGAGGAGGGATCAGGCGAGGGACAGGGGCCATTGTTTCTCCCTACGAACTGTGTAGAATGATTTGGTTCTAAAATTCACACATGTATCACGAGAATAAAAATTATAGTCGAAACAAGAAAGTTCCAGCAAGGTAAAGTCTCATTGATTTCCCTTCCGTACACCTCCCTTCAGATTCTCTCTGTTCTACGTCACCAAGCTTCTTCAAGCCTGGGGTCTACACTTTCTCATGGGGAGAAGGGTGGCCAAACTGCCTGAAATTCAGAACACTGACCTGGATGGTCAAGATGTTGCTGTCTTTCTCACTCCTTAAATATCCTCTGAGAAAGAAGATTCATGGCATCCTAACCAGAGACAGATGATAAACCAGTCCAGGAGGGAAGCAGTCCTCGCCCTCCACAGCTGCACTCCAGCCAGCAGCCCCCAGATCCGGGCCTGCCAGGCCCCCTCACGTCTCGGGGGGCTTTGCCTGGCTCGCCCTTCTGCTCTGGTCACCTCCCCATCCTCCCCGCCAGCTGTCTCTGCCTCCTCCGAGCTGTAATTTCCAGGTAAGTCTGACCATCCCTGACAATGCCATTTAACGAGGCCCATTGATAGAAACATAACAGTTGTCAACATTTAAAAATCATGTGTTATTTCATGGTTTGCTTGTGTATTGCCGTTATTACTCAATAGCCTGGAAGCTCCATGAGGGAAAGAACCACATTCCTTTCACTCAGAGCCTGGCAAAGAGCAGGCCCTCAACTGGGTAAGTGAAGAGGGTTTGGTCAGATAAATGTCACAGAGCAGCCCCCATACCCTCCCTGCTAGTTTTGACCAGATCTCTACTTGATCACGTCCCCAGACATGAAAGTCTCTAAATCAGGAATTAAAAAGGAGCCATGGCATCGATTCCTCTTCAGAGTTCATGGGCCTTCCCAGGTGGCACTAGAGGTAAAGAACCCGCCTGCCAGTGCAGGAGACATTAGAGATGTGGGTTGGACCCCTGGGTCAGGAAGATCCCCTGGAGGAGGAAATGGCAATTCACTCCAGTGTTCTTGCCTAAAGAATCCCATGGACAGAGGAGCCTGGCAGGCTACAGTCCATAGGGTCGCAAAGAGTTGAACACAACTGAGCGACTTCGCACACATGCACGTATATAGAATTCAGAGCAGTAACACTTACATCCAGCACTCACTCTGGGCCAGACCCTATTCTGAGCAACTAAACACATTTCATCCTCATCACGACTCTACAAAGTGGAAAAGTGCTTCATTCCCATTTTACAGATGCAGAAACTGAGACAGAGAGCCCAAGGGTCAGGACTTGGGGTGGGGACAGTGGCCCAGAACATTCATCTGAACTCTCTTTTCATTTATTCCATTGAGAGCCTACTGTGTGCCAGATTCTCAGTGAAAGGAACACACAGTCCTTTTCCTCATGGAGCTTCTAGGCAATTGAGGAATAACAGGGAATAAACAAGCAAGCCAATAAATAACACATACTTTTCAAATGTTGATAATCATTAGGTTTTGATAAGGGATCGGAGAAAATGGGATGAGCCTCATTGAACAGGATGGTCAGGGGGAAAGCAGGAGCCCAGGGATGAGCTGCACCCACTCCCAGGCACTCTTCACACTGTTCTTCCTCCTCGTCCACGGTCATGTCACACTGTCCCCGCCCCGCCCCCTGCTCACACACTTGTCAAAGGTCCCATGGCTGGTGAGCTGAGAACAGCCATTTGAACCCAGAGCTCAGGGCCTCAAAAGCCCACATTCTCTGCTGCGTCTTGTGCTTTTGTCCTGGAAAAACAGGAGGAGCCGGGACAGGAGGAGAGGAAAAGAAAAAGAAAAGGCAGCCAGCATCTCCTCTAAACACTCCTAGAGGCGAGCAGTTCAGGGCTGAAATGCATCGCCTGCAAGGGACAGCCATTTCTGCTGAGAAGGGAAATGCCCTCTGCCCCTTTGAAGACCAGCCATCATCATAATTGAAATGACAATGCCTATAATCTTTGGGCAGTGAAGGTTATTTTGAAACAAAAACTTTTTTTCTCTTTTCTTATTCTTTTCACTTACAAACTTGCCAGGAGGTTTTTCTTTTCAGAGGGAGATGGTTGAAGCTCTGAGCTGGTAAATCGGCCTCGATCCTTTATGCTCTGACTCTGAGTTTTGACAACAGATTCCAGGAGCGTGATGTGAGGGGCAGACAGAGGACTCTGAGATGTGCTGGATGTAGCACGTTGCCCGGAGATGAGGTGACCCATCAGCGGGTAACTCTCCATCTCCATCACGAGGCTGGACAATGGCGGGCAAGGCAGTGAGAAAGAAACCATCTCTGGAAACTGCCCCTTCTGGAGCCCCACCTAAAATCAAAATAAGAACAAGATGTAGAATTGACTCCAGCATCATTCTGTATTCTGATCTCCAGGGAACATGGGCAGCCTGGTGGGTGGACCTTGCAAATCAATTCTATCTTCTATCAATTGGACAGCCTATGTTTACCTTTTTGAGCTTTCTTTCCACTCTTCCCATGAGAATTTTATTCTTCCAGTAATAGCTGAGAACTCCTTTAGGACAGGGGTCATATCTTTTTACTTTCTATTACAGGTTGACATTGCTTTGCCTACAAAGGCTCATATAGTCAAAGCTATGGTTTTTCCAGTAGTGCCATACGGATGTCAGAGCTGGGCCATAAAGAAGGCTGAGCATCAAAGAACTGATGTCCTTGAACTGTGGAGCTAGAGAGCACTCTTGAGAGTCCCTTGGACAGCAAGGCTATCAAACCAGTCCATTCGAAAGGAATTAACTCTGAATATTAATTGGAAGGACTGATGCTGAAGCTGAAGCTCCAATATTTTGGCCACCTGATGTGAAAAGTCTACTCATTATAAAAGACCCTGATGCTGGGAAAGATTGAAGGCAGGAGGAGAAGGGGACAACAGAGGGTGAGATGGTTGGATGGCATCATTGACTCAATGGACATGAGTTTAAGCAAACTCCAGGAGATGGTGAAGGACAGGGAAGCCTGGAGTGCTGCAATCCATGGAGTCGCAGAGTCAGACACAACTGAGCGACTGAACAACAACACCCCAAAAAAAGAAGCTGAAGTCCTAACCCTTAGTACCTGTAGCTGTAGCTGTGACCTTATTTGGAGACAGGATCTCTGCAAATGATCAGGTTAAGATGAGGTCGTGAGCATGGGCCCTACTCCAATTGGACAGCATCCTTATCAAAGAGAAAATATGTTCTCAGAGAAGCATTTGGAGAAAATGCCATGTGAAATGAAGGCAGAGATCAAGGTGATGCTTCCTCAAATCAAGGGACCAAGGAACATCAATGATCACCAGCAACACCAATAGCCCGGTGAGGGGGCTCTAACAGATCACCCCTCTGTGCCATCAGAAGGAATCCACCCTTCTGATGGATGAAATCAAGTGACACCTTGAACACTACTTCCAGGCTCCTGTACTGTGAGACAATAACTTTCTATCCCTTCAACCACCCAATTTAAAGTACTTTATTCCTGCAGCCCAGGGAACAAACACAATTCCCTATTCAGCCCAGTGTATCCAGCCCAGTGCTCGGTATATAGGAATCACCCAATAAATGCTGGTGATGGAAATGAATGTACATGTGGTTGAAGTGTCCATGTCCAATTCCCTTGCCAGGGTCCTGGCTCCCTTATCTCCACTCACTTGGGTTATCCTTCAAGGCCAAGGTGAGCTGAGCCTGCTCTGGTCATGTGACAACCAAATGACTCCTCCATCCTCAAGTGGTGGGTTATGGTGTAGGAGGCTTGTCCTTCGACATCTCCTTTGCTCATGGGGTCCATGGGTCACACCCTTCCTTTGATGGCCAGCTCTGCCACCTTACAGCTCCCTGTCCACTCCCCCCTCCACTCTGGAGCTTCCCAGGGGTCTGAGTCCACCCTGGCATTACTCTTTGGCCCATCTCATTTCTTAGTTTTCTAGAAACCAGGGAATACAGGCCCTACCCAGCCCCCATCACATCTATCACTTCCGCAGAATATCATCCTTAAGATGCGTTTGCCAAGTTTTGAAGAAGATGAGTTGCCAATTCTCAAAGCTTTTATTTGAGAAGGAAACTCAAGTCATAAGTCACATTTTTTAAAAAGTTTTTAATTGGAGTATAGTTGCTTTAGGATGTTGTGTTATTTTCTGCTATACAGCAAAGTGAATCCACCATATGTATACATATACGAGATCCAACCAGTCCATCCTAAAGGAAATCAGTCCTGAATATTCATTGGAAGGACTGATGGTGAAGCTGAAACTCCAATACTTAGGCCACCTGATGCAAAGAACCGACTCAATGGAAAAGACCCTGATGCTGGGAAAGATTGAAGACAGGAGGAAAGGGGGATGACAGAGGATGAGATGGTTGGATGGCATCCCCTACATGATGGACATGAGTTTGAGTAGGCTCCGGGAGTTGGTGATGGACAGGGAAGGCTGGTGTGCTGCCGTCTATGGGGTCACAAAAAGTCAGACATGACTGAGCAACTGAACTGAACTGAACTGATCCCCTCTTTTTTTATTTCCTTCCCATTTAGATCACCACAGAGCATTGAGCAGAGTTCCCTGTGCTTGCTATACAGTAGGTTCTCACTAGTTTCCAATTTTTCACATGGAGTCAGTAGCATATACGTGTCAATCCCAATCTCCCAGTTCATCTCACCTTTCCTTTCATTGCTTGGTGTACATAAATTTGTTCTCTTCATCTGTGTCTCTATTTCTGCTTTGCAAATATGTTTCTCTGTATCATTTTTCTAGACTCCATATATATGCATTAATATTCAATACTTTTTTCTCTTTCTGACCTACTTCATTTTGTATGACAGTCATGAGGTCCACCCACAATTCTACAAATGACACAATTTCATTCCTTCTTATGGCTGAGTAACATTCCACTGTATATATGGAATCTTCTTTATCCATTCCTCTATTGATGGATGTTTATCTTGCCTCCATATCCTGGCTATTGTAAATAGTGCTGCAATAAACATTGTATCTTTTGGGATTCAGCATGTATCTTTTGGAATTTTGCATGCATCTTTTGGAACATTGGATGTATCTTTTGAACTTATGGTTTTCTCTGTGTATATGCCCAGGAATTAGACTGCTGGGTCATGTGCTAGCATAAGTCAAGTTCAAATTTAAAGAACTGATTTCAATTCCAATACCTGGAAAGCAGATGTTATGGGTTGAATCATGTCCCTCTCCCCAACCAAATTCATGTGTTGATGTCCTAACTCCTAGAACCTCAGAACACGACCTTATTTGGAGACAGAGTCATTGCAAATGTTATTAGTCAAGTTAGGATGAAGTCACACTGGAGCAGGGTGAGCCGCTGGTCCAATGTGATTAGTGTCCTTATGCAAAGGAAAACTTTTAATCAGAGACAGACAGGCATACAGGAAGGGAGGCTTGGAGCATCCTTCCCCGGTGTCTTCAGAGTGAACTGGTCAACACCTTGACTGCAGGCTCCCAGCCTATGGAAATGTCAGTCAAGAAATCTCTGCTGTCTTCAGCCACCCAGCGTGTGGCCCCTGGAAATTCATGCAGCAGATAATGCAGCTGTCTCAGTTTTATAGATAAGAAATAGAGGCTCAAGTCAAGAACGTTTTCCCAGGGCTCTGGGCTGGTCAGAGGCAGAGGAGGACGTGAACCTGCTCAGGCAGACCCCAGGTCCCCAGCAACCTGAGCTGGTGGGAAACTGGCATCTGTGGTTTTGTGGTTTCCTGAGTGAGGACTGAACCAAGGGTCTTGGAGACACAGCTTAGAGACTCCCTCCAGCAGACATCCCTTGGAGAGCTGGGCCAGGAAGCCTCTGGCCTGTGTAATGAACTGGTAACTAGCCTCCGAGAGAGCCCACATCTTTGTCAGTGGGCTTTACTGCCCCCTGAGGAAAGTCAAGTCCCTTTCTTGTGATCCCTCCTCTCCTTGGATCTGCTCCTAACAGGTTCGCAAGGAAAACATGAACCCAAATGTGGGAGGTTCAGGTCGTTGTGGGAGATTCCTCACATCCTCTAAGAACCAGCTCCCAAAGGGCCCCTCTGCACTCATACAGGAAGGAGCGAGGTTAGCAGGGCCCGGGGTTGGGGGAGGTTCTCGCACATGGTTGTACAGCCCTGGGTGAGGCTGACTTGGCAGCCCTCCTCCAAGAAACAAGGAAGGATGGGGGACCGGCTTCAAGGAGCACGATGTTGTCTTTGGGGTCCGGTGCCTGGCCGCATCTGAATCGTGCACCAGCATCCCTGGCTTGACAGTACTCCATCCCCCCAACACACACCAGCTCCTCACTCTGGCCCCCACCCCACACTTTTCTGAGTCATCCTGGTGAGACTGCATCCCAGCCTGTCCTGGTTCCCAGCTGGACCAAGTCACAAGTGCATTAGGAAGAGAGTCAGGACCTTGTGAGATGGAAGGAGACCCTGGCGGGGAGGAAAAAAGCACAGCCCAGGTGGAGAGAGCCGCGTTCCCACCGCTGCAGACCACTCACTCATGAGCTACATGCCTGGCCCTGGATCAGCAACAGATCTCCTTCAAATTTAGCTCAGACAACACAGCCACCCTTCCCAGACCTCCAGGCTGCCAGCCATGGGCATAGCCATGCTAAGTGCCCACAGGCCCTGCATCCCCTGACATCTACCCTTCTGGGTCATAAACGTCTAGGCACTGTTCTCCCAGCAGAATGAAAGCTCCTGGGGGAGAGCACAGCAAGCTGTCTCTTTCTGCAGGTGTGTTGGAAGTGACCCTAGGAACAGTCTTGGGGGACAACTTTGCCTGCTTGGGAGCCTGAACCCATCACTAGTCACTTGGAGCTTGGGTAGCAATGGCAAGTACGTGGGGAGGTTATAACTGTAATAACCGGAGCTGTTGGCCATGGAGCCAGGCTGTTTGGGTTCAGACCTCGACTCTGCTACTTAATAGGGTTCAAAACTTGGGTATGTTGCTTAAACTCTGTTTCCTCATCCATAAAATGGAGAGAATAAGAGTAAGTGACTCATACACTGCAATTGAAAATAGGTGGATTTTTTTTTAATATCTTGTGATATGGATCTCTGACATCATTCCACGGTGACAAGAGAACAGACTGCATGATTTCCGTACCTTTAGACCACGAAATTTTTGCACCTTGTTTTATGTCCCTGGGTATGTTCCAGTGTCTCCTGGTTTATAGTCTATGGGAACTTGAACAGAATCTGTACCCTGCTGTTGTGTGAAAATTGTGTAAAAACTTAATTATGTTGAATTAGTTCGTGGTGCTTTTCAGGTCTACTATATCCTTCTACTTCTCTGTATATTCTTTCTATTAATTTTTGAGAGTTTGATATTGAAACTCCAGCTAAAAATCTAAATTTATCTACCTTAAAAATAATTGTAATATGTAGTGGAACTATATGTCACCTTGTTCTGTATTTTCCATGTCTCCTGTAAATGTGTTATCATACTTTCATAATTTAAAAAAGAAAAAAAAAAGAACAAGTGACTCCCAGGAGCATCATGTGGCTGAAACCCACATAAATGGCTTGGAAGAAGGGCAGAGGCATGGTGACTGCTCAGGAAACGGCACTAACCCCGTCATCATTGGTCCATCCTCTTCCCGACTCCCCAGTTCCGAAGGCCTGGTGGACGACTCTCAGGCAAAGGATCTTACCCCTGTGGGCGATCCCACTTGTCAATAAAAGAAGGGGATTAGATGAGCTGTCCCCCAAACCCCCTTCCACTCAGTTTTAGCCCTGTGGTGCCTTCAGGCTACTATGTGGACGAAGTCCTCCCCCACCCAGGGGACTGTCCCCTCAGTCACTCCCAGCCTTGGAAACGGAACCCATCACGTGGAGAGGCAAGGAGGCCACAGGGAGGAAAAGTTTGTACTCAGATTTAAAACCCTTCTTAGAAAACCTTCCAGCCGGGTCTGTTTACCACACCCAGCTAAGCACTTGATTTATGCCCAGAAAGCTGAGTGCTGACAATTAGGATCCAGCTCTGTAACGATGTCCCCTCCGACCGGTCGAGTCCCATCCTCCCTGCTCATTAAGGTGAATCTCTCGTTAGTGGCTTTGCAAGTTGGGGACAGAAAATAATCAGAAGCAGGTGGGTGGGTGCCTGCTCGCTCCCTTGTCTCAGACCTGCGGGTGTAGACTGTTCCCTTTCTCCCAAAGCAGCCCCTCAGCCCCTCCTCACCACCCCTCTCCTGCCTGCTTTACCTCCCATCCCTGGGCAGGTGGGGCGAGGGCTTGTCATTCGCCTAATTGTTCAACAGGATAATATGCTGGATTTCAAAATAATTAGGCTGATGGTAATGAGGGTTTGATGGTTTCTGTGCAATTAGATGGATGGACACAAACACTTTGTTTTTAACCTGTGCTGAGGCTAATGACCTCAGGGGGGAATACGGCAGCACTGCATTTTGAAAGGAGAGGGGGAAAAAAATATCCTGGGAACCTCAGAGAAAAATAAATCACAGGGTGGGCTCCTTCTCGCAGATTTGTTGCTCTGGATACCCGACCAGATGTTCCCCTGACATCGGTAATGAGGGATTTCAGACCAAAGGGAACACAGCTTCACAAGAGGCAGCCTGCTCCGGGCTTCAGTCCATCCCACAGCTTTTACTGGCTCCAATCAGGAGCAGGCCACTCACCTAGCTGCACTCAGATCACCATCTGTAAAATGGGGACAGTCAGGCCAACCCTGGTGGCTCAGACGGTAAAGCGTCTGCCTACAATGCAGGAGACCCAGGTTCGACCCCTGGGTCAGGAAGATCCCATGGAGAAGGCAATGGCAACCCACTCCAGTACTCTTGCCTGGAAATTCCATGGATGGAGGAGCCTGGTAGGCTACAGTCCCTGGGGTCACAAAGAGTTGGACACAACTGAGCGACTTCACTTTCATGCCAACCCCACAGGCCTGTGAGTCCCTGGCACACAGTAAATGCACAAGAAAGATTTTGGGGGGAGCCTTGAGAGAGGGCAAGTTAGGTATGGAAATATCCAGAAGCTAGAACACAACAGAGACCAGACATGGTCAGCGAGATCTTTCCAACCAGCAAAGTAGAGTAGGCATCTTCAAAGGTCCAGACAGGGACTTCCCTGGTGGTCCAGCGGTTAAGAATTCACCTTGCAGTGCAGGGGACAAGGGTTCAATCCCTGGCCGGGGAACTAAGATCCCACATGCCACAGAGCCACTCAGCCCACACGCTGCAGCTAAGAAGTCTGTGCGCCACAACAAAAGATCCCGCCTGATGCAATGAAGATCCTGCATACCGCAACTAAGACCCGACACGGCCAAATAATTAAATAAGCTTTTTTGAAAAAGGGTCCAGACAACAGTGACTATTTAGAACGTCTCACCAAAAGAAAAGAAAAAAAAAAAAAAAAAAACAGCAGTTTAACTGCAACTCGTATGATTTGAGTCACACTTCCACCACAGTGAAGCCACGGGGCCTTGGGAAAACTCCCAGCCCTTCCATGAGGCCCCTGTGTGGCTTCCTGTGTGGGCAGGCAAAGAGTAGCTTCACCTCACCCAAAGGTTCATGGGAAATAAGGTCTGCAAGGTCAGACTAGGCACAGGGACCCAGAAACAAGAAGGATGGAGCAGGATGGTCAGACGATGTGGTGGTTGCCAGTGGGCCCCATGGGCTGCTATCTTCAAGGTGGGTGTCAGGGGAGATGGAGAGAAAATGACCCCAGGCTCTGGGCATGTGGACAGTACTGGGGAGAGGTTTACCCACCCAGCACACGTCTTCTGAGCCTTTGGTCTCTTCAGGGCCCAGTGCTCATGTTTGGGGCACAATGATAAATAACATTGAGCCCCTGCCAGGTGCATTGTCATAATATAAAGCAATAGACAATTTAAGCGAAACTTGCAAGGAGCTTAGGACAGAATGATCAGCTCTTCCTGGACGCAGGGAGAGCTTCCTGGGGAGATTCAGCCAGCCTTGAAGGAGGAATTAGCGTGGCTGGAGCACAAGAGAACCATTTCAGCTGGGAGTCAAGATAAGGACTCCAATCCACTCTGTATATGTGAGTGACCCCATAAAACATTTCCCCTTAATTCCTGGAGAGTAAGAAGAAAACAAAAACTGGCTTGGCAACTGCAGTTTTCTCTGCCTCACAATTCTTTATGGCTGGGCCACTCCCACAGCCTCTGTCTGTCTGT
The DNA here is from genome assembly GCF_029378745.1 of Bos indicus. Taxonomy (NCBI): domain Eukaryota; kingdom Metazoa; phylum Chordata; class Mammalia; order Artiodactyla; family Bovidae; genus Bos; species Bos indicus. Next base: position 61,822,537 of record NC_091780.1, on the reverse strand, counting down.
CTCCCTGTCCTAACATTCTCACTCACCACTTCCCCACCAGGCCAGAAATCCCTGGGGAAGTGAGGTCAAGAGTCATCAACACCAAAGCTTCCATAGTGGCTCGGAGGTAAAGAATCCACCTGACAAGGCAGGAAAAATGAGTTCAATCCCTGGTCCTAGAAGATCCCACATGCCACAGAGCAACTGAGCCCATTCACACCACAACTAGAGAAAAGCCCAAGCAGCAATGAAGACCCAGCATAACCAAAAAAAAAAAATTATTTTATAAAGAAGAGTCATCAGCACTAAGAGAGAAGTAATGGCCAGTGATTGTCAGGACCATGGACAGAGACATGGCTTCCGTCCTGGGCCCCGGGAGGTCATCCTTGATGCCCACTTGGGCTTCTGTAAGCTGTCTTCCTTATTCACAGATAGAGGGTGTTCAGCATCACTCTCTCCTCTTACGACATTTTGCAACACTATTAGCAAATGAAAGTCAAAGTTGCTCAGTCATGTGTGACTCTTTGTGACCCCATGGACTATAGTCCATGCAATTCTCCAGGCCAGAATACTGGCGTGGGTAGCCTTTCCCTTCTCCAGGGGATCTTCCTAACCCAGGGATCGAACCCAGGTTTCCCGCATTGCAGAGGTTTCTTCACCAGCTGAGCTATCAGGGAAGCCCCAGGTGCCAAGTTTTGCTGGAATCCATTCAGATTTACAAGACTACACTTGGAGACTTTTTCCAGGTGCCACTTTGATCCAAGTTGGCAGAAGCACTGCAGATTAAAGGGTATTGTGACATGCTCTGCGAGTGTGGGAGTAGGTGAAACCCACAAGATTCTGATCCTGGGATCGAGGGAAGAAGAGGGCAGATGTTTAATTGAAGGCAAGGATCTCGGGGCTCCCCTGGGCCTTGAGTCTTAGGGTGACACTATGCATAATCCCCCCATTATGGGACAGAAGCCCAAGGGGCTTTCCTCAGGGGGCTCTGCCCCTTCTTTGCCCCTGGAGAGTCACCTCTCCCACAGGAAGGTAGAAGGGGCTGCAAAGAAAGTCTTGAGCAAGGGCCATGCTTAAGGTTAATTCCCTGGGAGAGTTCGATTTCACTGCTGAAAACTCAGGGTCAGTCTGAGGAAGTGAAGGCATGAGGTGACACCCTGACACACCAAATCCACCGTGCCTGGGTCACAGGGAGGGCCAAGGGAACAGATGAGGACTGAGGGCTGGTTGGGTCTGAGCAGGTCAGCAGGACGGCGGCTCTACCACATCAGATCCCACTTACTGTGCAGTTTCCTGGAATCTACAGGGAATGAGCTTGGGAATCTCTGACCAGATCATAACACACGATTTGGATGCAGAATTAGATCTCTGGAGAGACTTGCAAGTTCGGGAAGAGACAGGAAGGGGGTGAGAGGCTAAAGACGGATCACCGTTATCCTTGTTCACTGGACAGTATCCGAAGGCATGGGCTCTGCGGGGAGGGACAGTACCATCAGTGCCATGAATGGAGAGGAAAGATGGACTTGGGAGGGAGAAACTGGAGGCCTAAGTCTTCCTGGGGTGCTGCTGCACTGCAGGCATAAAGAAATGACAGCTTAAATCAGGACAAAGGCAGCGATGATGGAGAGAGAGGAATGGAATTAAGAAATATGGAGTGAAATTGACAGGACTTGACAACTGATTGCATGGGGGGGGAAGGGGGGTAAAGATGACTTATTCAAGTCATGGTGTTGATGACTTTGGTGTTTTTAATATAAAATAAAGATAAAACATGCACAATCTTATATTCTTGAATACTTATCTGATTTGAAGAAATGGCCCCCTATCTCTCAGCTCCCAAAGACTTACAATGGCTCGAGACAATATTAATAATGATGTATTTCATAGTATATGAACTTTGCCATCTGCGGTGCAGGCATCAAAAAGTCAATATGAGTAAATTGACAAGCTTGTCAATGAATGAAATTAATTTTCTTTTTCTGCTGCATCACTAAACATAATTTCATGTCATGGTAATATTCAGTGTCCATTATCATGGCCATGCGACGGAAAGACGGCAGAGTTAAAATACGGAAAGGAATGGCTCTATGGTAGCATCTGATGCGCTGGGGCACATGAGCTGGCTTAACCAGGCATTTGTTCTGGTGGACACACAGCCCCGAGGATCTTCTCTCAGAATCTGTCACGTTTGCAGCTGAGAGACCTCTACCCCCCAAGCGTGAGAAGATGGATTTTAACACATTGCCCAGTTTTAACCTAAACCCAAGTGTTCTCCAACAGAACAGATGGTCAGGCCTCAGAGGAGACCATAGAGATCACAAAGTCCAGCCTTTTTATTCAAAAAACAGGAGAAAGAGGCTTGCTAAAGATGCCACCCAACCAAGCCAAAACTGGAACCCAGAGCCTCCGGCTCTGGAATGAGCCATAGACAGGGGGCCCTGCTGGGGGTGGGGGGTGGTGATGGGAGGGGGTCCTTAGAGCAGCAGCAGACACAGGTCTTGAGACACAGGCCACTGTTCTCTGGAGAGGCAGGGTCGGTCAAGAATGTGCAGAAAGGTCAGCAGCCCATTCGCTCATGCAGCTGGTGGACAAGCCACCACTGAGCAGTGGCTGTGGGCAAACTCCATTGTCTGCCCAGGGACCCAGCAGAGCATGGCTCCACAGCCCAGGAGGAAGATGCCAAATGGAAAACAGGGTGAGCAGGGCGAGCAGGGCGAAGGCAGCGGGGGAACCTCCCTAAAGGTGCTTCTCCCAGCGTCCAGTCCATTGAGCCATTCTCTCCAAATCAATGAAGAGAAAACAGCCACTGTTTCCTGCTTCTGAGTTCCTGTTACTAAACAGGAGCTTGTTTAGAGCTTACCCAACCTAAAGGGGTGGGTCCCGCTGTCCCCAGTGGGCTCACAGAGGAGCTGAGACTGTCCACGTGGGTCCAGGGTCCACCCCCTGTCTGCTTGAACTTCCGTCTTCAGCCCTGCCTCGCTTAGCCAGTTTTGTTGAGTTCACATCTCTCGGGGCTATGCTCTCCTCCCAACCCTCGACTTCCCAGAATACGAGCTTGCTACAATGCCACGTGTCAGGGTTATCTCCCGAGGTTTTAGGACTCATCAGAATCAACATGAGCTTCAGGACTTGGCAAAAGCCAGCATCATGGCCTCATGATGGGAGGGTCCAGGCTTCACTTAACCAGTGCCCCTGACTGGACCTCACTTCCTTCACCTTTAAAATGGTGAGAATAATTCACACTGCCCACAGCATGGGCTCTTGGGACAAATGAATGGGTGAAAAAGTATAGTAAAAGTGTCAGCGTACCCATTGCCTTGACCATGGCTGGCTCCCATGTGTGTGCGTGTTAAGTGTCTTCAAGGGCACTCTGTGGGCGTGCTTAGTTGCTCAATCATGTCTGACTCTTTGCAACACCATGGACTATAGCCCACCAGGCTCCTCTGTCCTTGGAGTTTCTTCCAGCAAGATTACCGGAGTGGTTTGCCATGCTCTCCTCCAGGAGCTCTTCCCCGACCCAGGAATCAAAGCTGCGTCTCCTGCATCTCCTGCATTGGCAGGTGGGTTCTTTACCACTGAACCACTTGGGGAGCCCACCAGGCACCATAAGAATCCCCATTCTGAAGAGGGGCACCTGGAGGCTCAGAATGCTTCACTAACTTGTCTGCACTACAGAGAAAAGATAAAATCAGGTCTTGGCAAAGTCAAGACTCAGGTCCAACTTCCCTAGGGAAAAATATCACCTTCCTTGGCTGGGCAAGCATCCTGCATGCCATCCCTGCCGGGGCTGGTGGGAAGAGTCACAGGCCTGCCCCAGGTGCCAGCGGGGGGCTCCCCGGGGGTGTTCAGACAGAACCAAGAGCAGGAGCTGCTGACGAGTAGATGACGTGCCTCATTCCAAACCTGGGATTCTTCTAGCTTCCCACGCCAGACAAAAAGACGCCCTGTGCCGAGCCCCGCCCATGGGCTTTCTCTTCCCTTGTTGAGAGAAGAAATGGCCCCGTGAAAGCAAATAGGCCTTTCTCATTTTCTCCAAATGGTTGGAAGGGTTTTGCTTTTTTGTTTTGCCTTCCGGTTGATGATGCAGATGACAAAGGTGGATTTTCGGAGCAAGTATTTGCGTTGTTTGTGACCACGTCGGCCCAGCGGGAGGCGGGCAGCTGGACAATGGTGCCCCTTCGGGAGAGGGGCTGAGGGCCGTGTTTTCTGCACCACGGTCCTCTTGGGCCGAGCCACTAATTGGAACTTACTGTCCCATTAATGAGTTCTCTCTCCAGAGATTCATATGACCATTTCAACTCTAAAGGCCCTGCCTAATGGACTATTGAACGACAGAGAACCCGCACAGCTTTGTCTCAGAGGCTCCTTATTAAATATACAGCAGTCCCCAATTAACCCCAGGCTTAAAAAAACAGAGTGGCAAAGCGACTCTCAGGACAGCTCTTGGAAGGAGAGCTAAACTGGTATGAGGTAATTGCTCTGTCTCCCTGGAAAAGGCCAGCATGGCCACCATCTGAGCAGTGGACACCTGGCCCCTCTGTGGCCAGAAATCAATTTTTGTCCTCAAGATCCCGCCTGTCCATTCCGATCATGCGGGCCCTGACTGTGACCCTGGAGGGCCAGGCTCACAGAACCAGAGTCTTCACACAGGTCCCTGGCAACCTGGAGGATGGATCCAGGACAAACATGGAGCCACACAGGAAAGGTCAGCCCTGAGGGATGGCCAAGGAGGAGGCAAATGAATGAGCTCCTCCCAGCTGGGTGGGGATAAGGATTTCTTCTCCAGAGCCTCCTGTCTGACTCTGAGTACAGGCATGGGACTTCCCTGGTGGTCCAGTGATTAAGAATCCATCCTCCAAGGCAGGGGACGCATGTTCGATCCTTGGTCAGGGAACTAGGATCCCACATGTGTGTGCACGGGTGCCTAGTCGTGTCTGACTCTGTGCGACCCTTTGGATGGTAGCCCACCAGGCTCCTCTGCCCATGGGATTCTCCAGGCAAGAACACTGGAGTGGGTTTCCTCCTCCAGGGAATCTTCCCGACCCGGGAATCACACAAGCATCTCCTGCACTGGCAGGCGGATTCCTTACTGCTGAGCCATCGGAGGAGCTAAAATCCCACATGCTATGGTGCAACTAAGCCCATGCTCCACAACTGGGGAGAAGCCCACACACCGCAATAAAGAGCCCACACACCGTGACAAAGACCCTGGGTGCCACAGCTAAGACCCGATGAAGCCAAAAATAAACAAATATTTTCTTTTAAAAATTCACAAAACCTTGCAGTCTAAAGAAAACGTGTATCTGGTCACAGTCCTTCCCTGCTCATGATCCTTCGACGGCTCCCTATGGCCCTCCACCTAGAAGACAAGCTCCACTGGATGTAACACAAGGCCTCAGTCTGCACCTCCAGGCTCACCTCCCACCACAGACCTCCTCAAACTCTATCTCGGGAAATACAAGTCACTGTGGTCCTCTTACGCCCTGGCCCGGGTATGCCTCCATGCCTTGCTAGAGACCTCCCAAGGGCAGAATGGCTCGTATCTGCGCACCAATGAGCAGAAATAGACATGCCTGGGTAAGACCCTGGCCACCCTCCTCCCCAACTCAGTGTGTCCCCAAGCTAGCTGCTTCCTGTCCCGGGCCTCAGTTTCCCCATCTGTGAAATGGGATGATGGTTTACAGGTTTCATGCACAGCTCCTGAGATTTACTGCAATGGCTGATGCTGGTCATCAGTACTTATTGCTCTGTCACCTGACTTTCTTCCATCCTTTAAATACATAGAAAATTTCGTGTTGGATTCAGAGTCCAACCTAACCCTCACTGAGCCCTGTCAGGTACCACTTAGCTCTCATCACTGTCATCACCGTTCTACAGATAAGGAAACAGAGGCCCCAGCATCAGCTGACTCAGCCAGGATCTGTGAACTTACCTGTTGGAACTGGGGTTGGAACCCCATGTGTTGGCTCCAAGGTTGTTAGTACCTCTTTCATCCCCATAACTTGGCAAATCCTCCCCAACTCCCATCCCACCACTTCAAGTGACCCCTGTCCACCCCCAGGGCTTAGTTTCATGTCCGTTCCTCCAGGACTTTGGGCCCACAGCACCTGTTTCTCATTAAGGCATCACCGCTCATCCCCACCAAGCTGTAGATCCAGGTGAGTTAGTGACTGCATGTCCACCACTTTGTCAAGTCCCTGGCACAGCGATGGCATTGGCTCTATGTTGAATAAGTGAATGAATAACAAAGAATGGGTCAGAAAGTGAGCTTATAGCAGTGAACTCCAACCAGGAGCATGGTGGCCAGCCGGCCAGGGAGAGGCTCCTCAGCTCCTGAATGGTCTTTCTGTGCAGGTGTCTGCAACTTCTAAAGACACGATCTCTTTATAACAAATTCAATGCCCCATGTACAGTGGAGACGGTCATAGATAGGTGATCGCAGAGCCTGCAGTATTTAGAAGCAAGGCTCAAGTCCCTTGATATCCAGTCCAGCAGAGGCCGAGGCAGCCAGAGGCCTGACAGTGGTCAGCTCCATGGGCAAGGTCATCCTAGAGCCCATCAGGTCAGTGGATGTGGAGCAGCAACACCCCAATGGCTGGTCCCTCTGATTCCTCCAGCTCCTCCACTACCTCGTGGACTCTGAGCACCAATCCTGGCCTCCTACTGTTCCAGCTTCCTCCTACACGGCCGGGATTCTTAAACACCTGTGTGCTCCTCCCCAGGCCTTCCACCTCTGCCTCAAGGCCACCTCCCAGAAAGGCCAACCTTCCTCTCTGCTGTGACCAGGCTCCCATTCTGTCTTTGCATTTTCCTGGCATCAGTCACCCACATCTGCACCACTTATCATGACCGTCAGCTCCTCACAGTCCTCAGTCCCTTCACTGCAGAATCCCCGCACAGCACAGGCCCTCAGTAAAGACACAGCTATGATGATTGAATGAGTGCATTTTGCACAGGAGCACACGTTGAGCTGGCATGGCCTGATGCCACTGGACGTTGAATTTCTGTAAATCTCTCGTTTGGTTCCCCGAGCACCAAGCAACCCTCCAGTAATGACCCCACATCTCTGCCCAGGAAGCAAGAACATCTTGGTCATCATCCAAGAATTCCAACCCACTCATTTCTCATCCTCACTGTAAACTAGCACATTGGATTCTGGCTTCCTAAAAACAGAACCAAGTACCGAGTGACTGCCGTGCAGGGAATCTCCATGTTTGTCTGCTACCATCCTGTCTCCCAGGACCAGTACTGAAATGGTTCTCCCTTTGTCTCCTCCCATCCCCTAGGAAGGCAGGCAAGGTGGGAAGAGGAGGAAATTTACACTAACCTCCCATCTCATTCTCATCTCTTAGCGAAAGGAAAGCTGTGTTTACTGGAAAATACTATACAAAAGAAACTCTTCCCACAGGAAAAAAAAAATGTAATCATCTCTTCAGGGGAAAAAAAATAAATACAGGTCCTTAAAAACCCCAGTCATACTCCACATATGGTCTGTTTAAATGCATTTTATTAAGATTGATAGCATTTAATGATGGCTTAAAGAACTGCTACATAAACAATACTATTTTAGTGTAAGAGGGATGGAATATTTCTAATTCAAGCCAGTGAAAACTCACTCCTCAGTGATTTAGGGAACTTGAGTACATTGACGCGGCAGCATTCAATTAATGTCAGGCCGTATGGATTTCAATCTGGCTTGAAATATATTTAAACAAATGAAGTAGATACAAATGTTAGCTCTTTGGCCAGCCAGAGCTGAAAAAATCCATTTTCTATCCCATTTATAATAAGAACTAATTTGAATGTCATTTATCTAAAGCACAATGTTTCCTAATTTTTACATGCAACCATTACTTATAGTTTAAGTAATAGTTATATCCGTGGATCTTAGTGCACTTAATTGAAAATGCATGTTATTAAAACGCAAGACTTAATCCTTCAAAAATAAAAGCATGATCCTAAAGAATAATTGAATACTCAGACACAGAGCAAGAGAGAGGGCGGTGGGGGGAGCTTTAGGAAAAAAAAAAAAAACCTTTAAATACAGCACTTCTCTCTTTTTACGTGGTATTAGAATTATGTCAGAGTGAAATTAGCCACCCTCGACCCGTTATTTCAATTCAGATTACGACTGCCTCTCATCCGGGTGTCAGACTTGGCATCGGAGTCAAATCCGTCTGCCGAGGAGTGACATGTCAAGGGTGACAATGACAAATTGTCACTAAGTGAGGAATAACACGTGACAGGGCATGTGTCCGTAATGAGGCATGTGCGTGCCAGGACGCCTCGGGACGCGCGGGGCTGCGGGCAGAACGCTGGGAGCGCTCCCGGTACTGCGTTCTCATTAGGGCTCCGCGCCTCCTCGGATGGGGGCTTCCATCATTACAATAAATAAATAATAAATAAGCTCCTAAATGAACAACGCATGGACAAAGCTCTTTCTGTTTTTTTTTTTTTTTTAAAGGAAATCCAAATGTTTGTGATTTTTTTTTTTTTGAGGGCTTAAAATAAAAAGACCTTTCTTTGTGACCTTTTCTTCCACATTCATGATTGGTTTCTTTGTTTCTTCCTTTAACTCCACCAAGATCAAGGAAATCCACACTCCAGAATGAAATGATTCTACCTCTGTGTGTCGGTGCAAATGTTTCTGTGAGCACGTTGAGAGTCCATTTTCCCAAGCAGAGGCCAACACACAGACGTTTCACAGAAGCACCAAAACAGCAGATCTCCTCTTGGTCTCCAGTGCAAATGACTGTCTTTTGACCCCAAGCAAAATGCAAACTGTGAGAGGGAGAGAGGGAGAGAGCAAGCAAGCAGGTAAGAGGTATCATTATGAAAATTAGATCAAGAGGCCACAAAAATAGGAAGCAGTAAGAAAGGGAGATAGAGTCCCCTATTGTTTCGTTTCTTTTTGTTGTCTCTAATTTCCCATACGATATCTCTGGAACTGTTTGTCCTAATGCACAATGATGTTTTTATACCAAGTCACAGGGATACATAAAGAGGTACTCTTGGGTTTTATTGGGTGATAGATAGAGGAATGAATGGATGGATGGATGGGTAGATTGGAAAATGGGTGAATAGATGGACAGTGAATGGATGGTTAGGTGGATGGACAGATGGGTGGGCACAGAGGTAAGATAGGAAGTGATGAATTCACAGGTATGACTGGGACAGCTCCTTGAGGGAGTCAGATGTCATGTAACAGCATGGCTGTCCAAGGCTGTGAATAACTAGTGAAGGCTCTCAAGTTGGGAGTGACACGGCCAGATCTACGTGGTGGAAAGATCACACTGGCTTCAGTGTATGTAATCAGTGTGGGTGGATGAGAGTGGAGACAGGGTGACCGGGGAGGAGGCTGCAGAAATCTTCCAGGTATGAGATAGTAAACCCTGAGATAAAGTGCTGGAAGAGATCAGAAGTGGACAGATATATGGGGCATTAGAGAGAAATAATCAGCAGAAGCTGGTTAACTGGTTGAATTTACAAAATGGAGATAGAAATTTTAGACTTCTCCAAGGTTTCTGGTAGCACGGTGGAGCCAGTTGCCAACAGCAGCACAGAGAAAGAGCAAGTTGTAGCAACATTTTATAAATGTTGAAATCTCAGCAAAAAACAACCAAAAAAGTGGATTTGGGAGCCTTCAACACATTAGTGGGAATTGAAGTTGCAAGAGTGGAAGAGATTCCTGTAATCAAAGACTATATTTCTGCAAATTGGAAAGGACCCAAGGGGAGTGACACGTGTACATTTCTGTAGTACACTTTCTCTACATACAGATCTCCATTTTTTTCAGTGGGATCATATTCTGTAATCTGCTTTATCTTTCTCAGCAAAAATATCATAAACATTTTCCTTTATCCTTTTTCTTTAATCCCATTGGCAATGGCTGTTTCAATTCATGTCATGAATAACTGAATATATCCCCTTGTGTTGGGCATTTAGGTTATTTCTCGGTTTTCAAGATTATAAACAGCCTCCTGTAAATTTTGACTCTAATGTATTGATCTTCTTAGCAAAGTTTCCTCAGAGCTCCAGTGTGATTAAAAAAAAAAAGAGGGGTGGGAGAGGAGAGGCATGGAGAGCTGCAGAAAGCCCAGATGCTCTTTATGAGAGTCTAGTGGTGGGAGGTGATTTGGGGATCATACACCATCTGGGTTGCGGGGAAAGATGCAGATCCCTCAGGGGTTCTCCGAACAATTTCTGTCTGCATCTATAGCTCCACCAGTTTCAGGGAGCCTCTCCAGGAAACTTCTTGGTCAACCATTCATTTAGAAGTCCCTTACAATAATTCAAAAAGACACAGGCACCCCAGTGTTTATTGCAGCACTCTCTACAATAGCCAAGACATGGAAGCACCCTAAATGTCCACCGACAGAGGAATGGATAAAGAAGATGTGGTGCATACACACAACGGAGTATTACTCAGCCACAGAAAGGGATGAAATTGGGTTATTTGGAGAGACATGAATGGACCTAGAGTCTGTCATACAGAGTGAAGTAAGAAAGAGAAAAACAAATGTTGCATGTTACACTTGATCTTAGCCAAAAGGCCGAGAAGCAATCAAATATTGTATATTAACACATATATGTGGAACCTAGAAAAACAGTACAGATTAATCTATTTGTAGGGCAGGAACAGAGACACAGACGTAGAGAACAAACGTGTGGACACAGGGTAGAGAAAAGGAGAGTGGGATGAGTTGAGAGAGTAGGATTTACATATATACACTTACACGTGTAAAACAGACAGCTAGTGGAAATCTGCTGTATGACCCACGGAGCTCAGCTCAGTGCTCCGTGATGACCTAAAGGGGTAGGATGGGGGGAGGGGGAGGGAGGTGACATGTGTATACTCATAGCCGATTCATTTCATTGTACAGCAGGAGAGAACACAATACTGTAAATCAACTATGCTGTTGTTCAGTCGCTCAGTCGTATCTGACTCTTTGTGACCCCATGGGCTGCAGCACACCAGGCTTCCGTGTCCTTCACTATCTCCCAGAGCTTGCTCATGCCCATGGAGTCGATGACGCCATCCAACCATCGCATCCTCTGTCACCCGTTTCTCCTCCTACCTTCAATCCTTCCCAGCATCAGAATCTTCTCCAATGAGTTGGTTCTTCACATTAGGTGGGAAAAGTATTGGAATTTCAGCTTCAGCATCAGTCCTTCCAACGAATATTTAGGATTGATTTCCTTTAGGATTGACCGGTTGGATCTCCTTGTGGTCCAAGGGAGTCTCAGGAGTCTTCTCCAGCACCACAATCTGAAGGCACCAATTCTTCAATGCTCAGCCTTCTTTATGAAGGCTCAGTCCACTTCAATTGTACTTCAATTTAAAAAGTCACCTATGAAATTCAATACCCAAATATTGGTGCATTGATTCTCACTGTGACTCACGGAAGTCAGCCAAAGTAAACAACCTAACTGCCTCGTGACTGAATGCAACCACGTTTCCTTTTTGATCATGCAAAATACCTCATGTCCATCGTGGGTCTGTAGGGGACTCTGCTCCATACAGTGCCTCAGGGACCTAGGCTGACAAAGGCGCTACCATCCTGGAGCTTCAGTATTTGGAACATCCTGCCTCGTCAGTCACTACAGTGAAGAGAGAGAGATTAGAGGATCCCGCGTGGGCTTTCCCCAGTGGGAAGATGCACATACTGTGGCTGTTCTCAGTCCCTGGGATAGAAAACTCAGGTGACTATGCCTAACTGCAAGGGGGTTGGGACATGTGGAAAGAGAACTGGACTATCAGAGGCTTTACCACCTCTGCCGCAGCCTACCCTGCTACAACAGACTATGTCACTGTTCCGTGAAATGCCCACTGTATCACAGCAAAAAGGATTTGAGACAGCCTCAGTGTCCTTTACTAGGAAACTGGTCAAATGAATCTTACAATCATCCAGGTTGTCACAGAGCACCAGCTTTGGGTTCCCTGCATCACACATCACACTCCCACTGGCTATCTATTTTACATATGGTAATGTATATGCTTCAATCCTATTCTCTCAAATCATCCCATCTACAAAAAGAATATATATATATTTTAAAAAAATTTTTTTTTTTTATTAAGCTGTGCCAGGTCTTGGGTGCAGCGCTCGGGATCTTCAATCTTTGTTGCCGCATGTGCGATCTAGTTCTTTGACCAGGGATTGAACCCTGGGCTCCCTGCATTGGGAGCAGAGTCTTAGGCACTGGACCAGCAGGGAAGTCCCCAGAGAATATATTTTAATCAGAAAAAAAAGAAAAGAAAACACGCTTGCATCAGTAGGAAATAACCTCAAAATATATTATGAAGTAAAGAAATGAAAATGAAGAATGGAAGGTATGGAGCCATGCCATTTGGTAGAAGGGGGATATACATACAGCTAACTATAGATGGATAAAGAGTCTGACAAAAAAAAAGCTGGTAACATTGGCTGTCCTTAGGAAGAGGGTGAATGGCTGAGAAACTGGCAGGTTGGACCATGTTCCCGGCTTCCCTTTCCCACCTTTGGAGCATTGAGCCATGTGAATGCATGACCTATTAGCAAGATTTCTAAATCATTTTGTAAAAACCTTTACTGAAATTTGACTTCCAGCCTCCCCTACCCCTGCAAGAACTTGGACACACACACACCCGTGAGCCCAGCCGGCGCTATGAGAAGGTCCAGGCTGCTCTCTCACATCTCTACGGATCTCCTGTGCAGCCACCAGGTCTCAGCTGTGGCCGCCCACAGCGCTAAGCAGGCCGCTTTCCTCTGAGCCGACTCCTTCCCATGGTCATCGCTCACCCATCCTGCCCTCTGGCCTCAGAGGCAGGCTGCTGCCTTTTCCATCTGACATCCCTGATTCAAGGCTTTCGGCTGTTTCAAGGCATCAAGGAAGCCTGGGGCGAAACAGAGAGAATAGAGCATCTGCTTCTGGACACGCAGGTCCCTGGGGACCACAGACCCTGCCGGACGCTGCTCCCACCTCCACGCCAGGGGCGCTCAGCCCACACCACGGGAGCACGCCCTGCGCCGCTGCACTTCCAAGCCCAGGAAGCCCAGAGTCGACGCTCCTCCGTGGAACGCCCACCTGTCCAGCCCTCATTTAGTTCCCAAGGTGGGCCTCTCTGCAGGATGACTGACAGCGGAGTCAGCCACTCCCACCGGGGGCGTGGCCTCGCCCTCTGGTCCCAGCAGGTCAAGAGCCCGGGAACCATCCCACAGCTGTGTCTGGCAGGTGTGCAAACGCAGAAAGACTCACCTAGGAGGTTCTCCCCGACGTGGCAAAAGTGTGGCAAGCAGCGTGGGCAGATGCATGACAGACCAGGGCGGCGGGAGAAAGCCTGGGACTCTTGCAGTAGGCTTGCCAAACCCAGCCCTGGCAGGGGTGAGTTTCCCAACGAGAGAGAGGCTCTCGAAGGCTTTGGTCCACCTAATTAATTTCAAGTGTTTGGGGAAATCAGAGGAAATATGCTGAAGACGAATCCCAGAGCTCCCATTGGGCAACTGCTCTCCCTCCTCATTTCCCCCTTAAGTCTAGTTCTGATGCAAATGCATTCCCTGCCAGCCCCTCTCCTCCTCTCAGGGGCCCCCCTTCAGCTCCCCCCACCCACCCTGAGCTCAGTCTCCCTTCCCTGCCAGGAGCATCCCCTGGGGGAGGTCTCCCCTGCCAGACCTCAGACCACAAAAACCGTGGCGGCCCCAGGCTGCCACCCTCCTGCGGGCAACAAGTTAGTCCCTGTGTTTCAGCGGCGTAACCCAGTGGGGAGGAGGGTCTACCTGCCCTGCGTGACTGCGAGGGTCCCAGCTCTGGGGGAGGCAAATCCTGACCACGTGCTGGGCGCCATTCTGGGCACTGGGGAAGGGGCAGTGAATAGGACAAAAGACTCCCTTGTCATGGGGCTGGCAGAGGAGACGCACCACAGTAAACAAGCAAACATGAAGACTGATGAACGTCGAGAACTGTAACAGACTGTGACACGCTGAATCTGGAGTCCCTGGGATGGGGGTGAGGGGTCAGCAATGGAGGTGATGAGCCGGTTAGGGCAGTGTGAGCGCAGGCATGTTCCCAGGAGGAGATGACCCGAGGGCAGAGAGAGGGGAGCATGTACATAGACCAAACATGAATGTAAGCTGGAACATTCCAGAAACTGGGGGAAAAACAAAACAAAACACAATGCCTGGGGCAGCGTGAGCCAGGAGACAGGAGCCCAAGAGGCAGAGAGGTGGGGGTGGGGAGGGGGGCTGTGCGGGGATTTTAGCCCAAGGACAGCTGGGTCATGGGAACATGTGTGAGACGCAAGAGCTCAAACTGCACTCGAATTTAAATTTTTCGGTCATCAAAGAGCAGAAAGACAAACCACGGATACCCGCCGTTCACATAAGCAGCCAAGTCAACAAATCAGAACGTATATGAAGAAGGTCTACAAATCAGTAAAAACAAACAAAAAGGGAGGCACCGGGCAGGGACAAGTGAAAGGAAAGACTCTGAACAGAGTTTTCACAGACGGAGAAACACCAAGAGACCACAGGCGGGCACTGAGATGGTCTGCCTGGCAAACAGCTGGGAGGTGCCAACTCGCTGCCCGTGGGTTTCAGTTGTGCAGGGCCCATAGCGAGCACACACTCCATCAGGAATCGACTGGGCCTCCTGGTGGCTCAGCGGTAGAGAATCTGCCTGCAACGCGGGAGACCCAGTTTTGATCCCTGGGTCGGGAAGAGCCCCTGGAGAAGGGAATGGCAACCCACTGCAGTATTTTTGCCTGGGAAATCCCATGGACAGAGGAGCTAGTGGGCTACAGTCCATGGGGTTCCAAAGAGTTGGACATGACCAAGCAACTAACTTGACTTTGACTTTGTGTGGTTGTTTAAGAATAAAATCAGAACATACTTTTTCAATTTGTATTTATTATTTCCTTCAGATGGCTACTGAGACGTTGTTGTTTAGTCACTAATTTGTGTTCTTTCGCAATACCCCCAAAAACATATGTCCAAGTGCTAACTTCCAGAACTTGTGAATGGGCACCTACTTAGAATTAGGAGTCTTCATGGGACTTCCCTGGTGCTCCAGTGATTAAGACATCGCCTTCCAGGGCAGCGGATGTGGGTTCAATGCCTGGTTGGGGAGTGAAGATCCCACATGCCTCATAGCCAAAAAACCAAAACATAAAGCAGAAGCAATTTTATAGCAAATTCAATAAAGACTTTTTTAAAAAAATGGTTCACATAATACTTTTTAAACATTACTAAAAATGAGTTAGGAGCTTTCACAGATGGAATTATGTTGAGAATCTCCATACAAGAGCATCCTGGGGTTAGGGTGGGCACTACTTCCATGACTGGTGTCCTTATAACAGGAAATCATAAGGAGACTGAAGGCCCAGAGAGGCCTGGGGAAGATGGGTGATGTGCAGACAGAGACTGGAGAGGCGCTGCCACAGGCCGAGGATCCCCAGGAGCCCCATTCACTGGAAGAGACGAGGAAGATGATCCCCGATGACACATTCATTTAGGACTTCTGGCCCCCAGACCCGGTAGGAAACAAAGTCCCATTGTTTTAACCCACCTAGCTGGTAGCCCCAGGAAATGAGGTTCAGTTGACATGGGATCTACCACCAGCCAACAGTGGGGATTGGGCTTTATTCAGAATTCAGGATGGGGCTGGCACATTGTAACTCCCAGCAAACCCACCACCTAGGTCCAGACGTGTTTCGTGTAGCATTAGCAACTCTGGCCTTGGCATGGTGGCCTCCCCATGTGGGCTCACTTTTCCTTCTGCTTCTTCTGCACAGCATTCCTAGGCAGAAGGAGACAAATAGCTGCAGGTGGGGAGCCCTTTGCTGGTTCTCATCCCACATCCACCATTCAGTACTGTGCGGTCATGGATCTGCCGTGTCCCTCCCTGGGCACCTGTTGGCCCATCTGCAGATGGCCTTGCAGAGAAATGAGTCAGCAATTAGACCTTTAAAATCCACCTGCAAAGGACTCTATCACGGGTCTGTTAGCCACAGACCACCCTGAGTTGTCATGTCACCATGGTAATAGCATCTAATCCCTGGGGGGAGGTGAGGTGGTTTCTGCATGTATCCGTCATCTAACGCTGCCATAACAAAGTACCACTCTGGAGCTACTAGCTGGGTGGGTTAAGTGAACTGAGATGCATTGTCTCCCAGCTCTGAAGGCTGGAATTCTGAGATCAAAGTGTCAGCAGTGTTCGTTCCTGCTGAGGAAAAGTGAAAATGAAAGTCGCTCAGTTGTGTCTGGCTCTTTGAGAGCCCGTGGACTATACAGTCCATGGAATTCTCCAGGACAGAAAACTGCAGTGGGTAGCCTTTCCCTTCTCCAGAGGATCTTCCCAACCCAGGGACTGAACCCAGGTCTCCCATATTACAGGCAGATTCTTTACCAGCTGAGCCACCAGGGAAGCCTTATGAGGAAGTGAGAGGAAATCTGTTCCTGTGTCTCTCCCAGCTTGGAATCCCCAAGCGTTCTTTGGCTCGTAGACGGTTTTCTCCTGGGTCTTCCCACTGGTCTTCTTCTGTGGGTATCTCCGTGTCCAGATTTCCCCTTTATGTCAGGATGTGAGGACTTCATTTTAACTCAACTGCCTCTATAAATGACTGATTCCAATGAAGGTCACAGTCTGGGATACTGGAGGTTAGGACTTCAACATGTCTTATGAGAGGGACACAATTCAATCTGTAACCTTGGAACAGCAGCAATAACAACAACAAAATGGGTTGATTTAGCTCCTCTTCACATCTAGCCAGCTAGAGGGTGCAGATCCTTCCAGAAGTCAGTCCACCGCTTGTCACAGGGGAGGTGGGAAGGGAGAAAAGAGCAATCAAAGGTGGTATTTGTCAGTCATGTGCCTGGCCATGCTCTGGGCTTGAATCCCCAGCTTCATCTTTCATTAACTTGGTGAACACAGGCAGTTTTCCTAAACCTTATAAGCCTCAGTTCCTTCTGCTACATGAGAACCAAAGTCAGGGTCCCCATCCTGCTGGGTGACTCTGAGAGTCTGCAAGATGTTCTAAGCACCTAGAGCAGGACAGGCACATGGGGTGCCCCAGATGAACCATAACTGTTACTGTTGCTTGTGTCCCCAGTTTCTTGCATCTTGTGGGGGTTCCCTTCGTGCGTGGGGAGTCCGTGTAAGAATTCAGAGAATATATAAATGTAAACCAATACCCTGGCATAATTTTTACAGGCGTAGAAATGACCACTCACCTTCCTCGCTGATGCAAATGACACATGTGCCTGTGGGCTGGAAAGATTGCCAGTTGCCGGCGCGTGTTTCCACCAGGGGTGACTTCCATGGGAGATGGCAGCCCCACGGCTTCTCCCACTGTAGAGACTGGTAAATGTTTTATACTTATTTACAAGGCAGAGCAATTATGTGTAATTATTCCATAATGCAAACACATTATGAATACTTACAGCACCGCTTTCCCCTCCTCCTCCTGAGGAATCTGGCTGAACCGTGCGTGAAAGATATTTTGTGTAATTGAAATTTGGAACAGGTGTAAGAAGGGAAAAAGGAGCCTTCTTGATGGAGGTGAAGAGAACTGCAATCAGGTCTCCTGTTAAAAATCAGAAACGAGGGACTTCCCCGGCCGTTCAGTGGCTATGACTCTGTGAACCCAATGCAGGGGGCCGGGATTCGATCCCTGGTCAGGGAACTAGATCCCACATGCCACAACGAAGATCTGGTGTCCCACAACTGAGACCCGGTGCAGCCAAATAAATATCTTTTTAAAAAATTGGAAAGCTAGCCTAGGAAGGACTGGGGAGGGGCTCTGTTATGGAGGAATCCTGCATATGAGAGAGCATCAGACTCAATAGGCAGGGAAATCGAGACCTCAGAGGAAGAGGTCCCAGACACAGCGAGGCCACCCCTGAAAGAATCTTCATTTGATCCCTTGCCCGCCTCCCGCATGGGGGGTCTTGTTCACTGGTGTGTCCTTGTAGCCACAGCACCCCAGAAAGGTCTGGGCACATAGTAGGCACTCAATAAATGCCTGTTAAATAAGCAAGCAAAGCAATGAACACTCTCTGGAGGGAAGCCGAAGGGAGGAGGAATTAGTATTAAATGAGCGCTTACTATGCAGGACAGTCACGTGCTTACGTTCACTCTCACAAACACTCTTGGATCTGGGGTTTGACCCCAGTGTACAGGGGAGAAGCCTGGGATTCAGAAACACTAAGATCACAGAGGTACCGAGCTACAGAGATCAGAGTCTCGCTCAGGACTGGGCTCTGTCCGCCGCACCACTGACCTGTCTCCCACATCTAATATCAGCACCCTGATAAAAGAGGCATGCTGTCTGGGTGCCCAGAACATCTTAAGTCCCGCAACTGAACAGCACTTCCAAGATCAAAAGAGCCGTCAGACACAAACGCTGTTTTCAGAAAAGAAAAGGGAATCTGAGTAGCTGGGGGAGGCCATTCATCAGGGGAGCTCATTTTCCCGACAGCTGCATGGAAACTTGAACTACAGCCTCTCAACCTGAACTTCGACTTGGCCTCATTCTATATCGAGTGGCGACAGTTTGCCATCTGTCCTGGGTCTGGCCTGAAGAGGACCTCAAAGGGCAGATCTCATCTCTTCTTGCTTGGCCTTGACATTCCAATCCGTCTGTTCTTACTTAGGAAACAATACTGGCATTTATGCCCTGACCCCTCACAGATGGCCGGTCAGCCGCCTGCTCCCTCTGTCCCTCCATTTGAGAGAGCTGGGAAGGGACAGTCACTTTCAATCTCGGGTGGAGCCGATAAAAGCCCTCATAGCTGGAATTAGACGGGACATGACAGACGACTCCCATGCACCTTTGCCCTAAGTGTCAGCTGGAGACGCCCCATGGAGACAACGTGGACTTGGGAATCAGACTGTCATCAGACCCTGGCTTCCTCCATGCTAACTGTGTGAACTTGGACAAGATCATTTAGTTCTCTGTTCAGCTGTCTTTAGCTTCAAAGATCGCCCCTTCCCCACTGGATTACTGAAGATTTAATTTAATGGGATAATGTCTGTAAATCACCCTGGCTCTGACACGGAAGGAGCTTCTTAAATAGTAGGTATTACTGTTAATAATACCTAGCGAGACAGCGAGTGCATCTTAAGCTAGAGAAGTCTCCAGGAACACAGCTGCAAATCTTTTCCTTTGTCGCACTAAGCTCTTCCCAGGACTCATCCAGAAAGTCAGTTCATCATAGAGCCATGAGAGATCTTAGAAGCAATTTGATCAGCCCACTTTACAGATGAGGACACCAAAGACCAGAGGAAAAGGATGCCAGAGCCACCCAGTGAGACAGTGGCAGAGCCAGGAGTGGAACCCCAGGTCCCCGAGTTCCCCGTCTTCACTTCCCCAAGCTCTGTATGCTCTGTATCAGTTACTCTTGCTGCATAAAAAATATCTCCCAAATTTAGTGACTTTAAACAACAACCACCTATTCTTATCTGTATTCATTTGCTGGGCTGCCAGAGTCAAATAATACAGACTGAGTGGCTCAAACAACACATCTTTTTTTTCTTCTTCTCATAGTTCAAGTCCAAGATCAAAGTGTCAGCAAGTTTGGTTTCTCCTGAGGCCTCTCTCCTTGGCTTGCAAATGGCCACCTTCTCGCTGGGACCCCTCTTGGCCTTTTCTCTGTGCACCCACATCCCTGGTGTCTCTTCCTCTTCTTAAAGGAGACCAGTCATATTGGAATTAGAGCCTCACCCTTATGAACTCAGTGAACCTTAATTGCCTCTTTAAAGACCTGATCCCCAAACATAGTCACATTCTTAGGTACAGGTTAGGACTACAGCATGTAAATTTGGAGGAGAGAGACATGATTCAGCTCATGGCAACATCTCTCACTGTTTCTGCAGGTTAGGGGG
Source organism: Bos indicus (assembly GCF_029378745.1). NCBI lineage: Eukaryota > Metazoa > Chordata > Mammalia > Artiodactyla > Bovidae > Bos > Bos indicus. The sequence continues at coordinate 61,802,701 of NC_091780.1, read as the reverse complement.
TTCGGAGGCAGTTCTGCTCCCAGTGGGCAGTTCTGCTAATGGTTTCTCTGGCTGTAGCAGTCAGATGGTGACTGAAATGGAACCATGGGGGCCGGGGCACATGAGGACTCTCCACACAGTCTCAGGGCTCCACCAGGGGTCTCTCCACGAGGACTAGCTTGGGTTTCCCCTGGAGGTGGGATGGCTTACCTGGCAGCACAGGCTCTGACCCAGGTGATCAGCCAATGAGCTGTCAGGCAGGGCATCACTTTCGCCCCTTCTGTGGGTCACACGTTACGCGCTGTACCGGGTAGGAGACTGCACACCCAGAATCCATGTACACCCAGAGCCTCGACATGTCACTTTATTCGGACATAGGGTCTTTGCGGATGTGATTAGTTAAAATGAGGTCCTAGACTTCCCTGTTGGTCCAGTGGTTAAGAACCTGCCTGCCAATGCAGGGACACTGGTTTGATCCCTGGTCTGAGAAGATCCCAAATGCCATGGAGCAACTAAGTCCACACGCCACACCTACTGAAGCCCATGCACCTAGAGCCCGTGCTCTGCAACAAGAGCGGCCACTGCAGTGAGAAGCCTGTGCACTTCAACCCCACTCGCGGCAACTAGAGAAAGCCTGTGCACTGTGATGAAGACCCAGCACAGCCAAAAATAAATAAATTAAAATTTATTTTAAAACATGAGATCCTACTGGAATAGAGTGGGCCCTCAGTCCAATATGACAGGGTGTCCTAATAAGGAGAGGGGGATTCACATCCAGAGACATGGAGGAGACACAGAGGGGAGCGGGGTGAAGACAGAGGCAGAGACTGGAGGGCTGCAGCCCCGAGAATCACCAAGGATGGCCGGCTGCCACCAGAAACCAGGAAGAGGCAAACAAAGAGTCTCACCTAGAGCCTTCGGAGGGAGCGTGGCCCAGCCAACACCAAGAGCCCTTGATGCTCCTGAATAAACATCAAGAGAGTAAATTCCTGTTGCTTTATCCAGTTTCGACAATTTGTTACCCAGCCTCAGTGAACCAAGACACAAGCCCACCCAGATTCAAGGGGAAGGGAATTAGACTCCAGCTCTGGAGGGAAGAGGTGAGGGTCTTGAAGAGCACAGATCTTCTTGCAGGGGCCACCTGTCACCAGTGCCATCTGCCCCAGACTCTGAGTCAATTAGACAACTGTGACTTAAGTCACAGGCCTCCAGACCCTCCCGAGCCAATCCTAGCTCTCAAGGGTGGACCACCCCCAGCCTGGGGAGCTCTGGAACCATTAAGATAGTGGTTGGACCTGGGGCCAGAATGAAGGCTGGCTCAGGTGGGCAGAGAAGCTGGGGAGGAATGGCCTCTGGACTAGCATGAAGCAAGTCCCCTTGAAGCCTGAATAGGGATGTTGACCAGGCAATGCCAAGAGTCTGTCTGAGCTTAAGGGAGATCTCATCTTTCCAGGGCCAGCTGGGGCTAAAGCGGAGGACCCTTCTGATTCTGGAGATGCTCTGCTGCTGCTCCTGGCTGCTCTCCTGCTCTCTTACCACCTCACCCTCCACTGGGGCCAGAAGGAACTGCATCGCAGGTTTTTGCATCACAAGTGCCAACCTTGATTCAGAGTGTTAGGGGTCAGGGCTGGGGGCCAGGGAGACCTACATGCTAAGACCAGTGCCCAGAGGTCTCAGCAGGAGATCCTAATCATTCCATCAATCGGGATGCTGTGTGTGTGTGTGTGTGTGTGTGTGTGTGTGTGTGTGTGTGTTAGTCACTTAGTCATGTCCAATTCTTTGCAACCCCATGGACTGTAGCCTGCCAGGCTCTTTTGTCCATGGGATTCTCCAGGCAAGAACACTGGAGTGGATTGTCATTTCCTTCTCCAATCGGGATGCTAAGAGCTGCCATAAATCAAAGCTCTACCTCGATCTCAAAGGAAATGTTTTACTGCCTAAAAGTGTCAGACCAGGGGTGGGGCAAACTCCAGGCACACCGTATTCATGAAGGAAACCCTAGTGCACGCAAAAGCAAAGTCACAAGTGATTAATGCCACCAAGTACAATAGAGGTTTATTTCTCTTTATTCTCTTTATTTCTCTTTATTCATGTAAAGCCCAAAGCAGGGTTCTGACCAGCAGGTGCCTCTTCTCCTAGGTGTGATTCAGGGACCCAGGCTCCTTCCATTCTGTGGCTGCTGTATCGCCACATTCAACTGCATCACTTACAGAAATGATAAGCTCAGGGTAGAGGGTTGCTTACTTCCTGTCTCCCCGACAAGAATGCAGGGGCCGTGCGGGCAGAACATTGAGTCTGTTTTATGCTCTAACGTATCACCAAATGCCAAGCAGTGCTTGGAACACTGCAGACCCTCAATAAGTCTGTGTTGGATGAATGAATAAAAGGGTTGCTAGGGCAATCAGGGCTGTGTGCCTCCTGATTCACACCAAGCAGGGCAAGGACAGGGGGTTTAAAAACTAATATTCCTCCAGCTATGAAATGCAGACTCCCTTTCCTAGCTTTTGAATCTGACCAGGCCAGTTTAGGAGGCATGCTACCCCAAGACTAGGATCCGCCACCCTCACTGACTTGGCTCTTTTTATCAAGCTTCCCCCTCGTGGTTGCAAGATAGCTGCTATAGCCCCAAGCATTACATCTTCACACTGTAGTATCCAAAGAAAAAAAGGGAACTCCAGCAAAAAGGAGATCCCCGTAGACACCGCTCTTGTCGGAAAGGAAACTTTTTCTCAGAAGCCTTCCTGAGCAACTCATACTCCAAAATAGGAAGACAAGACTTGCCCTAGCTGTAAGAGAGCTGAGCGAAGGAACTACCAGGATTTTTGAGCCTCCAGCATGGAATGTGAACAAGGGTGAGGGGTAGGCAGCCAGTAATGTTTAGCACACAGCCTCATTCATGACCAGCTCAAGGTGGAGCACTGTAGAGGCTGCAGGGAGGAAGAATCCGAGGAATCCAGGCCACCCTGAGAGAGAGCCAGGATGAGCCACACACAGCTCCTAGTCAACTAACCGGAGCAGAGATGGGTTTCAAGCCCGACTCTCCACAGCCCAGCCAGCATCGTCCCCCAAGCTCCAGAAAACCCCACTCCATGGGGCATGAGCAAGAAGATCCTGGGAACCACCCATGAGCCACCTGGGCGGCTTCCCAGGTGGCTCAGCAGTAAAGAATCTGCCTGCCAATGCTGGAGACCCAGGTTAATCCTTGGGTTGGGAAGATCCCTGGAGGAGGAAATGGCAACCCACTCCAGTATTCTTGCCTGGGAAATCCCAGGACAGAGGAGCCTGGCGGGCTACACAGTCCATGGGGTCGCAAAGAGTCAGACACGACTGAAGCAACTGAGCATGCGTGCACGCAGCTTCAGAGGCGCCCACCTCCCGCAAGAAGGAGCAGCTTCAGAGGTGCCCACCTCCCGTAAGAAGGAGCACAGGATGGAGACAAAGCACTGCACTGCTTTCGATCAATCCCTGCATTTCTGTCATGGCTCCCCTCACACTGACCAAGGAAGAAACGGGCACAACACTGTTCACCCACCTCACGATACCCGTGCATCCTCCTGAAGCGTTTTCCTCCTATTTAATTTCCTCCTCTTTGAGCCACTGTAATATACAGTACAATATATATTTTTCCCGGAAAGAACAGCTATTTTATCAGCATTACCAAACACCTTCAATTTGAACTCAACTTGTAACCACAGCTGAGGACTACTTCACGTTTAGTCACCATTATGTTGGAATGTTATTCATTACTTTTTCCTATTTTCAGCAATATGTTTTCCATCAATGTGTATCTTTTGTGACTTTTTTCTTTTAACACTATTGAATTCTTCTCTACCACACTATTACTTGAGGAGAACACGTGTGCTAAACTCCAGCATGTCTTTGACTTCTTGGAAAGGAAAAGCAAGGTGGAACTGAATTGAGGCTCTTTTCCCTGAGCCTATCCTCAGGACCTGCAGTGACCCCACTTCCTCCACCCTCCACCTGCCAAATGAGAACCGGGCTCCGTGGGGACACGGCAGGGTTGGTCTTCCTGGTTGTCCCAAACTTTGGGGCTCGGTGGGTCATGCAAGCCCACAAGTCTAAGTTGGAAAGGAGGTGGGTGGCCCTGGAGACACCCCCAACAGAGGGGATAGCCCACTCTGGCCAAGGGAGCAGTTACAAGTGATGACAAGGGGAAGCAGCCTCGGCACATAGGAGATTCAGGCTGGGAGCAGAGCCTCAGAGCCGGTCTCCACAAAGTGGGCTCATCCCCTTGGGCAGGGGGAGGGTCACAGTCTCTCCCGGTCACCGTGTGTGGCCATCTCTAAAAGTCAGGGCTCTCTACCTGGGAGTCTTGGCTGGTCTTCAGAAAAAGCAGAACCCAGCAACAGGGGTTGGGGACCTGACAGTTTGGGAAGGAAGAAAAGCAGGAAATGCCTCCTAACTTCAAGGTCTGTCCAATGCCACCTCTGCCAGGAAGCCTTCCTGATTCCTCCACCTTCATCCCTGTTGCTCCTCGCACAATATTCACTTGGGTTCTGCGTGTTTCTGCCACACCCGAACTTCTCTCACTCATCAGTGGAAGCCCAGAGCCTACTTTCTTCTTTTTTTTTAAGATTTTTTTGATGTCGGCCATTTTTAAAGTCTTTATTGAACTTGATGCAATATGGCTTCTGTTTTATGCTTTGGGTTTGGGGACCCCGAGGCATGTGGGATCTCAGCTCCCTGACTAAGGATTGAATCTGCATCCCCTGCATTAGAAAGCAAAGTCTTAACCACTGAACCACCAGGGAAGTCCTGCAGAGCCTAATTTCTACTCAACACTCAGAAAATACTTGCTAACTTGCTTGATGAGCTCAGGCATGTTCAGGGTGGTATGGCGCAGACAAAGCTGACTTGACTGAGACAGTCAGGGGTGCTGCTGCTGGGTGCAGACACAGGTAAAGCTGAATAGCGCCAGCCTCTGCAGCGAGTCCTCTGAGCTCAGGGTGAGGGCGCTCTCGAAACACAGCTCCTTGAAGAACTGACTTAGAGAAAGGCAAGGCGCATCCAAGGGCCAGGTCGTGGCCAAGTGGTCCTTTGGAAAGGTGAATCCCATCATTTCCGCATCACCTGGAGAGCCTGTAATTAACCAGCTCCTGGCAGGTGTGTTGCCATTTACAAAGAGCTCTGGAGGACGGGAAGAAAAAAAAATTTGAAATGCCTAGGCTAGTGTTGGGTTAGTTAGTATCTAGAATGGGCATGCTGCTGCTGCTGCTAAGTCGTTTCAGTTGCGTCCGACTCTTTGTGACCTCATGGACTGCACAGTCCATGGAATTCTCCAGGCTGGAATACTGGAGGGGGTAGCTTTCCCCTTCTCCGGGGGATCTTCCCAACCCAGGGATCGGATCTAGGTTTCCAGCGTTGCAGGCGGATTCTTTACCAACGGAGCTATCAGGGAAGCCCATGAGCTTAAGAGACCACTGATTTCAGAGAGGTTAAAATAATTAAAAACATGCATATAAGAATCCCTGAAACTTGGTAATTTGCGGACTTGGAGGTCATCTGGGACTGATGGAGGAGAGGAGATTGAGATTAGGCACTGGCTAGAAGCACTGGTCAGGAAACACACCCACGACTGGGTAAATCAAAACAATAACTCTTACTAAACTTATTACGGTGGGTGTCTACGTGGAGGGAAAGATAAAGAGGGGCATGGGGAGAAAGTGGAAGAACTAACTAAGTAATGAGCAATAAAAATGGTGACAAAAGCGAGAAAGGGATCTTGAAAATATTAAAGGTCACCCATTCAGCTCATTTAATCCTCACAACTCTGACAACCTCCAGCTGGTAAAACTGAAGCTCTGCAAGAGTGGGATGGAGACCCAGGTCCAGGAAGGGGAAAACTCTTTATTTATTGAGCACCTATTGTATGCCAGGTGCTTGTTTAGCCTCCTAACAATCTGCTCAGGCAGGCACGATTGTCCACATTCTATAGATGCAGAAACTGAGGCTCAGAGAGAGAAGCTTTCTTGCCTGAGGACACACAGCTCAAAAGGACCAGGCTGAGATTTGAGCGTGGGGATGAGGCTCCACAATTTGCCTGTTTCGCTGGGTGCCCTTTAAAGGCTCAGGCCAGGAGAGAGAGGGAGAAGAAAGTCTGAGGAACTGGAGCCTAAGGCCATGTCTGCAGGAAGTTAAAGGGCTGTGAACCCTGGAAGACAGTGGGAATGGGGAGCTCCAGCCAGTGGAGGAGCCAATCCCCTCTCACACTACGAAACTATAAGCTCAGACGACTTCACCCACAGGGCTCAACATGCGGGAGGAGACGTGTGGCCCAGGATGGCTACAACCACAGGGCAGGCTTGGTAGACAAACCCCTGTGGGTGTCTTTGCTGCATCCACACTCTGCCCAGACCTCCAGGCAAGTTTCAGAGCATCTGAGTCCTGTGCATCCTTCCTTCCAGCTGCCTACAAACACTTCTGTGCCCAGCTTTGGAGGCCGGGCAGGAGGCTGATACCCAAGGGACAGTTCGGAAACAATGGGGTTAGTAGTAAATTATGGGCCAGTTGAAACTCAGGAGGGCTTCTTGGAAGAAGTGATCTTTTGAGCTGGCGCGAAGGAAGGATGACAGCAGCTCGCCAAGAGGTGCGGATAGAGAGTGAACACCAAACCCCCGGGGCTGTGACAACGCTGTCCTTGCAGGGCCACCCTGTGCACGGAAAAGGTATGGCCTGTGTTGCCCTGATGAGAGATCTGAGTCCCAGAGACACATGAGGGCTCACTTGGGTCTGTCTACCTCCAAACCCTGCACCCTTCTTGCAGTATCCCAAAGCCCAGCAGATGTTCAAAGTAACAAAACCACTGGGACACAGGCACCCTTCAAAAGGGAAGCAAGCTGGGGTTGGGGGAGACCTGGAACAGCCCCCTGTAATCGGAACTATAGTCAGCGGGCAGAGAGTAGTCATGAGACAGGAGGGAGGGGGAGGCTTTGTTCAGAATTCTGACAAGTCTACCCTGACACCCCCTACCCCACACGTAACATGCAGCCCCCAACCCCATCCCAGCGTCCTTATCCCAATTCCAGCGGTTGCTGTTCTGTCACTCAGTCGTGTCTGTCTCTTTGTGACCCCATGGACTGCAGCACACCAGGGTTCCCTGTCCTTCACTATCTCCCAGAGCTTGCTCAAACTCACATCCATTGAGTCGGTGATGCCATTGAACCATCTCATCCTCTGCCGTCCCCTTCTCCACCTGCCTTCAATCCTTGCCAGCATCAGGGTCTTTGCCAGTGAGTTGGCTCTTTGCATCAAAGGGCCAAAGTATTGGAGCTTCAGCTTCCCAGCGGGGAGCGGGGGTAAATCCCAGCTCACACCGTCAAATCACAAGCCAACCAAGCAGCTTCACTGGCCCTTGGCCTTTGTGTCCTTCCCACGTATTAGTTACTTTATGTATTTAGCTGTTCTGTTTCCCTCCCAGGAGACTGCAGCCCGCATGAGGGCAGGATCTGCTTTCTTCTCTGCTGCATCCTCTGATCTAGAACAATGTCTGCAAACAGGCAACCTCAAAGCTTTGTTGAATGGATGAACTCATGTCCGTATTCCACACTGTAGCAGCACTACGGCACCACGGTCCTGAGGTACTGGAGCGGCCACTATCTAGTCTGAGCCAAGTTGGGACATGCTCAGATGTGCAGGAGTGGATAATGGTTAGGAGCCAGGTTGCCAGCGTGTGATTCCTGATCCTACCTCAGGCCAGGTAGTTTTTTTGTAGTTTTGTGGTTTTGTGCAGGTCACTGAATCATACCTCATGTGCAAAGCAGGAATGAAAATAGTACGTCCTTCATGGTGTTTTGTGAGCAGGAAATGAGTTAACACACATCGTGTTCAGAACGGCGCCTGGCACTTATGAAAGGCCCAAGAATTGATGCTTTCAAACTGTGGTGCTGGAGAAGAGCCTTGAGAGTCCCTTGGACTGCAAGATCAAACCAGTCAATCCTAAAGGAAATCGGTCCTGAATATTCTTTGGAAGTACTGATGCTGAAGCTCCAATACTTTGGCCACCTGATGAGAAGAGCCAACTCATTGGAAAAGCCCCTGATGCTGGGAGATTGAGGGCAGGTGGAGAAGCAGATGACAGAGGATGAGGTGGTTGGATGGCATCATCGACTCAATGGACGGAGCAAACCTCGGGAGACAGTGAAGTGCAGGGAAGCCGCGTGTGCTGCAGGCCATGGCATGAGACGTGACGTAGCGACTGAAGAACAGTGGGAGTGTCAGTCGTGTATCTGTTAGTGTTTACTGTGTAATAAGCTACCAAAAGTAGCGACTTAAAATGGCAATCCTTTACTTAAGGCATGATTCTGCCCTTTGGCAATTTCGATGGACGTCGACTATGAGGTTCTTCTGCTCGGCCGGGCTGGACTCGTTGGTGCGTGTGCTGGCAATCAGAGATCACGCTCACATGTTTACAGGGAGACCTGGGTGTGTGTCTCTCTCATCTTCCAGCAGGCCCTCTCAGGCTTTGCTATGTGGAGGCAGGCGTAGTTCCCGAGAGCAGAAAGAGAAAGCAAGCCCCCACGTGGAGGCACTTCCCAAGCCCTGGTTGCCTCATTTTGCTAATATCCTACTCACTAAAATAGAGCCACCCCAGCTTCAAGGAACAGAGAGAGACAGACCATACTTCTTGATGGGAGGGGAAGAATTTGTGGCTGTTTTGCAACTTACTGCTGCTTTTACTTTTTCAGGAAGGCCAGAAGCAGCTAAAGGGAACTCAGAAAGCCTTTGCCGATAGCCAGATTGGCTAGAAGACTGGGAGCCCTCTGGGGTGTGAGGAATGGGAAAATCCACCCATCTCCCCCCGCCCCCTCGTTAACATTACTTCCCAGTCCTTTGACATAAAAACCAGTTATTTTGCGAGGTTGATTTCTGCTTTGTCTCAAATGGTCCTTAAACTTCAGGGGTTGGGTGCTGGCTCAGAGCAGACCCTCCTTCAGGGGGTGGTCCCCCTCTGCCTGAAGCATCCTTCTGGGGTGGGGGGTGGTGTTCTCATCCTCAGTCCACACCATCCAGGCTGTAAAAGCCGTCTCACTCAACGCCTGCTCAAACAATAATTTGAAATCAACGAATCCTGCTCTAACATCCTCCGCCCCCATGATTACTGAGCCCTAGACACAGGGAAACAGACATTCTCCACTGAGCCCTCGATCCGTGATTACCGTTATTGCATAATTGAGGACATCAGGAGCAACCGAGGGCCTCGAGCTGCCAGGCCCCAGCTCCCGCTCAAATGGCACCCTGAGTTCAGCTGCTGGGAGACGGGAAAATGTTGGGTAATTGAGACTAAAGACTGTTCTGTGCAGCTTTCTAATTTTCTACAGTTAGTTCCTTTTCATTCTGCAGTGGGGTCCTTTTGGTAATTGACTTTCAAAAACTACTTGTTACATATCGCACTTAAGCGGGAGTGTTCATGGCAGGGCTGAGCTACACAACGGGTCTAGAAGTGGATGTCATTAGGGGAGCCAGCTCTGCAGATCTGGGCTACCCCCAACCGTGCCTGCCACATGCAAGTGCTCAAGAAACATGAGCCAAGAGGCACACTCGCACAGTTATCAGTGGACAGAAATCATGGCACGATCCACGTGGCAACCACAGACAGGATCCCCACATCCTTCCTCTCACATCACAGCATCTGGTAAAAAGCTCAGAAGGACCAGTGATAAATAAGGAAACTGAGATATAAATTTGGATCAGTCCTTCCCCCATGTAGTTTATCACCTACTCTAAGCCAAGCTGGAAATACTGACACGACTAAGGTACGATGTTCACAACCCTGATGGGGACACGGGTCAGGAGAGAGAACAAGAAAACAAATCATAGTAAAGCAGCAGGAACGTCTACACAATAAGGACTGAATCAAATGCAAGATGGAGCCGAAAGGAGAGGAACTCCCTGTGGGCACTAAGGAGGTGAAAATCCAGTGGGGTCTTAAAAGGTGAGCAGGAATCAACCTGGTGGAGAGAGGGGTAAGGCACCCCAGTTAAGGCAGCAAAAAAATGTGCTGTCTATTGTAGGGAAAGGAAGAAATTCCCCAGGACCCATGTGCCAAGGGCATGCAGAATGGCCTGACCTCAAGCCCCTGGCCTGGGCAGCACCCACAGTTTTGTGGGTACATGCCATCAGACTGTTTTGCAGATAAGTTGTCCGTTTCTGCTAGCGTGGGCCCTCACGCAAGGCTCCCATGACATCCTCTGGGGAAGCCACATGCACTCCAATCTTGTTTGGAGTCTTGTTTTCAAATTGCCACTGGAGTCCATTTGTAAGCCATATAACAGTTTTGTTTTTATAGCAATATAATGTTTTTGATCCCAAGAGCTATATTCCTCAGCATAACTATCCATTTTGTTGCTAGATTTGGATAACTCCAAAGAATTTGGGATTCTCTCCAAACATTAAATCTAGCCTCAGAGATTGATGATGATCTCTGCACTGTACATTTTCAAAGAAATGGGCAGGGGACCTGGTGCCCAAACGCTGATGACCCTGAGTATCCATCAGTGGCTCTTGTCTTTCATTCAGTGGGATTATTAAGCTGGTCCTGTCCTCATCCCCACCATGGGAGTTAGCCAATTTATTCAGTCTGGCCTAAACAGGTCACTTTCATTTGCAATTCTTGTGACTCAAGGTCAGTCAGAGGAGCTTAGGACCCCAAGATTTGGATTGGGGTTCAGAAAGCTCTAAGAGGTTCTGCTTACTTTGACAGACAACATACTTACTGAGATACAGACAACACAGGATGTTTGTTATCAAAAGTCTGATGAGTGTTTAAAAGCCACAGTTTGTATGCAGACAATGATGGGAAGAGTAGCAAAGCATTTTCCATTAAAAAAATGTTGACAAAATCTTTTTCGAAGGAACTCGAACCCAGATAGATAGATAGATGAACCCAGAGCCCACTTGTAGGCCACTGAGTGAGTCACAAGATTCCCCTCCTGTTGTAAAGCATGGGGGTGCCCCCTGCACCAGGCTGATGTGTGAGCCGCTAGCCTGGAACCCCACCACCACCACCCGGAGGATACTGCTGTTCTAGGATGCCAGCTCTGGCTCTCGGAATTACAGGCTGTGAACTACTGAAACTAAAACCCCAGGACCACAGAGGGTAGCAGACAGGACTGGCATTTCCAGCCTGGGAATTCCAGATTGAGGTCCCTGGGTGGGGGCTATGGTCCCTCCTTGCTCCCGAGGGCAACCGAGTGGGTGGCTGCCCCGCTTTCCCCTGGCGCCGATGAGCAGGGTGACACCGTCATTCACCAGGAAAAGTTCACTTCCCAAAATACCACACGCTGCAGGTAAACGGAAGAAAGGTCAGAATGATGTAGGCGTGCATGTTATAAACCATCTCGTACATAAAAATTGCCTAATTACTGGGAAGATGTGGAAGAGCACATATTACTCTGAGCAGCAGACCCTCAGGGCTGTGCAGGAGTGAGGGGGCGCATCTCGGGATGCTGAGAACTTCATGCTTCCTCTAGCTGCAGAAAATGCCAAAATTCTTCATACCCCCATCCCCACCACATTATTATATATAAAGCAACCTCTGTACCAACAGAAGGGAACATCACGCCTATGCAAATCTTCTGTCTTCATTTCACACTTAAGTGATGTGACCGATCATTGTTTTTGACTCTTTGCTCTTGGGTTTTCATTATGAAGATTCAAAAGGTGTAAATTTCACCCATTAGGTTTGGGAGCACACATCGCATGTTATTTGAATGAATTACATTTTGTTGACTTGTGTCTATTTCAGTCAGATTTCGAAATAAGATGGGTATACATCAGATCAGATCAGTCACTCAGTCGTGTCCGACTCTTTGCGACCCCATGAATCGCACCACGCCAGGCCTCCCTGTCCATCACCAACTCCCAGAGTTCACTCAGACTCACGTCCATCGAGTCAGTGATGCCATCCAGCCGTCTCATCCTCTGTCGTCCCCTTCTCCTCCTGCCCCCAATCCCTCCCAGCATCAGAGTCTTTTCCAATGAGTCAACTCTTTGCATGAGGTGGCCAAAGTACTGGAGTTTCAGCTTTAGCATCATTCCTTCCAAAGAAATCCCAGGGCTGATCTCCTTCAGAATGGACTGGTTGGATCTCCTTGCAGTCCAAGGGACTCTCAAGAGTCTTCTCCAACACCACACTTCAAAAGCATCAATTGTTCGACGCTCAGCCTTCTTCACAGTCCAACTCTCACATCCATACATGACAACTGGAAAAACCATAGCCTTGACTAGACGGACCTTTGTTGGCAAAGTAATGTCTCTGCTTTTGAATATGCTATCTAGGTTGGTCATAACTTTCTTTCCAAGGAGTAAGCGTCTTTTAATTTCATGGCTGCAGTCACCATCTGTAATGATTTTGGAGCCCAGAAAAATAAAGTCTGACACTATTTCCACTGTTTCCCCATCTATTTCCCATGAAGTGGTGGGACCGGATGCCATGATCTTCGTATACATGGTATGCCCCAATCTCCTTTTATTTTGCTGGGTACCCAGTCTCTCTGTGGCCCAATTCAGCAAATAGAGGCTCTTTACCATTCAAACACAGTCTCTTCTGCAGCAATACCATTCTGTTTTTTTTTTTAAAAAAACTTCCTAATTCAATTACCCCACCCCAAATCATTTATTAAATGTCTCTTATGTTGTAGACCTTGGGCATTGCTCCCGTATTTCTGTGAACTTTTTGGGAAAAAACCACATAGCACATATGTAATTATAAAACTAGCTGTTCATAAATGTAAAACAGGGAGCAAATAGGAGATTGATGGGATCTAAGCCAGGATGATGGGATCAGGGAGGGTTTCCTGGAGGAAGTGAAGCCAGACCTTTAAAGAATTAGTAAGAATTAGTTCATTGCAAAAGAGAAGAAAGGGCTTTGGGGGCAGCGAGAGTGTCCTGAGCAAAGACACGGAGGCTGACGGAGCAGCTCATTTGAATAACTGCCAGCCATTTAAGATGCATGACACTGTCAAGAATTGTGAGTGGCAAACCCTTTATTTCCAATTAGTTTTTCTGTGCAGTAAATAAAGCTCCTTCTTGAGTCTTCCTTCTTCTTCCCTTCAGGGTATGATGGTGACATCAGTGTTAAAGTCGATACCATTTTTTCTAGGAAACAGCCACTATTAGAATACAGAAGCCAGGATAACAGAGATTTCTAGCGAGATGGACAGGAGTTGGAAGAAAGAGCAAACAGCGAAGCTTTTGGAAGAACCAGTGAGGGGCTTCTCTGGTGGTCCAATGGTTAGGAGTCTGTCTTCCAATGTGAGGGACACAGGTTCGATCCCTGGTCAGGGAACTGGGATCCCATATGCTCTGGGCAGCTAAGCCTGCATGCTGCAACTAAGACCCTCAGATCAGATCAGATCAGATCAGTTGCTCAGTCGTGTCCGACTCTTTGCGACCCCATGAATCGCACCACGCCAGGCCTCCCTGTCCATCACCAACTCCCAGAGTTCACTCAGACTCACATCCATCGAGTCAGTGATGCCATCCAGACATCTCATCCTCTGTCGTCCCCTTCTCCCCTTGCCCCCAATCCCTCCCAGCATCAGAGTCTTTTCCAATGAGTCAACTCTTCGCATGAGGAGGCCAAAGTACTAGAGTTTCAGCTTTAGCATCATTCCTTCCAAAGAAATCCCAGGGCTGATCTCCTTCAGAATGGACTGGTTGGATCTCCTTGCAGTCCAAGGGACTCTCAAGAGTCTTCTCCAACACCACACTTCAAAAGCATCAATTCTTTGGCGCTCAGCCTTCTTCACAGTCCAACTCTCACATCCATACATGACAACTGGAAAAACCATAGCCTTGACTAGACGAACCTTTGTTGGCAAATGTCTCTGCTTTTGAATATGCTATCTAGGTTGGTCATAACTTTCCTTCCAAGGAGTAAGCATCTTTTAATTTCATGGCTGCAATCACCATCTGCAGTGACTTTGGAGCCCCCCAAAATAAAGTCTGACACTGTTTCCCCATCTATTTCCCATGAAGTGATGGGACCAGATGCCATGATCTTCGTTTTCTGAGTGTTGAGCTTGAAGCCAACTTTTTCACTCTCCTCTTTCACTTTCATCAAGAGGCTTTTGAGTTCCTCTTCACTTTCTGCCATAAGGGTGGTGTCATCTGCATATCTGAGGTTATTGATATTTCTCCCTGCAATCTTGATTCCAGCTTGTGCTTCTTCCAGTCTAGCATTTCTCATGATGTACTCTGCATACAAGTCAAATAAACAGGGTGACAATATACAGCCTTGACGTACTCCTTTTCCTATTTGGAACCAGTCTGTTGTTCCATGTCCAGTTCTAACTGTTGCTTCCTGACCTGCATACAAATTTCTCAAGAGGCAGATCAGGTGTTCTGGTATTCCCATCTCTTTCAGAATTTTCTACAGTTTATTGTGATCCACATAGTCAAAGGTTTTGGCATAGTCAATAAAGCAGAAATAGATGTTTTTCTGGAACTCTCTTGCTTTTCCCATGATCCAGCGGATGTTGGCAATTTGATCTCTGGTTCCTCTGCCTTTTCTAAAACCAGCTTGCACATCAGGAAGTTCACGGTTCACATATTGCTGAAGCCTGGCTTGGAGAATTTTGAGCATTACTTTACTAGCATGTGAGATGAGTGCAATTGTGCGGTAGTTTGAGCATTCTTTGGCATTGCCTTTCTTTGGGATTGGAATGAAAACTGACATTTTCCAGTCCTGTGGCCACTGCTGAGTTTTCCAAATTTGCTGGCATATTGAGTGCAGCACTTTCACAGCATCATCTTTCAGGATCTGGAATAGCTCAACTGGAATTCTATCACCTCCACCAGCTTTGTTCGTAGTGATGCTTTCAGTGGCCGACTTGACTTCACATTCTAGGATGTCTGGCTCTAGGTCAGTGGTCACACCATCGTGATTATCTGGGTCGTGAAGCTCTTTTTTGTACAGTTCTTCTGTGTATTCTTGCCATCTCTTCTTAATATCTTCTGCTTCTGTTAGGTCCATACCATTTCTGTCCTTTATCGAGCCCATCTTTGCAAAAAATGTTCCTTTGGTATCTCTGATTTTCTTGAAGAGATCTCTAGTCTTTCCCATTCTGTTGTTTTCCTCTATTTCTTTGTATTGATCGCTGAAGAAGGCTTTCTTATCTCCTTCTTGCTGTTCTTTGGAACTCTGCATTCAGATGTTTATATCTTTCCTTTTCTCCTTTGCTTTTCACTTCTCTTCTTTTCACAGCTATTTGTAAGGCCTCCCCAGACAGCCATTTTGCTTTTTTGCATTTCTTTTCCATGGGGATTGTCTTGATCCCTATCTCCTGTACAATGTCACGAACCTCATTCCATAGTTCATCAGGCACTCTATCTATCCTAGATGGCCAAATAATTTTTTTTTTTAAAAGAAGGGCTGATGAAACAATCCAAGGGCCATGGGAAGCAACTCTCTGACCATCACAGGAGAAATGGCAGGTGCTAGTTTCTGCAATTCCATTCCCATTTCCGCATGTGTGAACACACACACCTAAGGGTCATCTGGGGTGACTCTTGGGTCATTTAGGTGAAGGGTTGAATAGATTCATACAATAGATGAAGAGAAGGTCCCTCATGTCAGACAAGGAACAAGACATGGGTCAAAGCTCCTTCCTCTGTAGTTAGCAGGACACACAGTCAGAGTAGATTCTTCTTGGGGAGTCCTGCCCTGGACCAGCTGTCCTCTGTGGACGGGGCACATAGGAGCAGGATAAAATATCTGAGGAAGGAGTTCATGATCTTGATATTTCTAAGACTCTTCAGATAGCTACTTTCCATTAGTGATGTAGCATGGTGTAGTGGTAAAGAATCCACCTGCTGGTGCAGGGGACACAAGAGATGTGGGTTTGATCCCTGAGTCAGGGAGATCCCTTGGAGGAAGAAATGGCAACCCACTCCAGTATTCTTGCCTGGAGAATCCCATGGACAGAGGAGCCTGGCGGCCTGCAGTCCGTGGGGTTGCAAAGAGTTGGACACAACTGAGCGTACACACATATTAATGATGCGCATTGGGCAGCTGATACTTCCTGTCTTTCTAAAGTGGATCTTTCTAAAGGACTAAATTAATTTAAAAACTGAAAGAAAAAAAATGCAGCCAAGAGCCTGAAATGTGAGCTGGACTGGGGCTGTGGTCCCCAGACCTTTACTGAACACGCATTCCATTACTGGTTCATCCACCGCTTCATGGTCTGATGTTTGTCAAGCACCTTCTAGATGCCAAGAGTCATGGGAGACGCAAGGGCGAACCAAGAAGTGCTTCCTGCCGGTGAGGAGCAGACAGTGAGAAGACATGACCACGCTGTAGGAAGGGGGCTTGGGAGGGCCACACCCCCACGCTGTGGAAGCAGAGGAAAGGCAGCCCCCGTCCAAAGACAGGGTGATCCAGGGAAGGGCACACAGGGGAGCACAAAGGTTTGGGCCCCCTCCTCCTGGGGGAGGAGCCGGGGCCTGCCTGTGACCACAGCGTGGTCTAACCTCGCCCTCTGTCTTGCCTGGCTTTTCCTTCACTCCCCATGGGTGCTGACATACGACCCTGGGCACCTCTTCCCAAGTCTGCCTCCTGTCACATCAGCAGCTAGAAATCAGCCATGGGGGGACTTTTACCCCAGGGAAACTGTCAAACTATAGATCAAGACTCCTCCCCGCCAGGAAGTGGTTGTTAAAGCAATACCTACATGCGTGCCCCACTGTCAGTCTCGACACTCAGCGAGCTTCCTGCCTCAAGACCCTGTCCCTGCTCAGGGTCCCTTTCCTGGAGATCCGGTTAAAGACACCAGGTGACTCAGGTAGGTACACACTAGCCCCACCTTGACACGGGGACTTCGGCCACTTCACCAGATCACAGTGAGCCTTCTGTTTCTCAAATGCTTTCTGGGTTGTGTTACATGGAATGTGGGATGCCCAGGGCATCTGCAAGGTGGTGGAGAGGACACCTCATCCATGCGCAGCCTGGGACCTAAGCCCCAGGGTCCCCATCTAGTAAATGGGGATGTGTCCCTCAGGTTCTTATAAGGAATGGAGACCAGTCCCAGCCCAGTGCATCTCTCTGTATGAGTGAAAGGCTTTCAGACGGTGGTCCCTGAGAACGGGATTCTTTACTCCCCCAGAACCCAGTGGCTCAAAAACATGCCAAGTGATTAGACAGAGTAGACCACAGCAAAGAAAGAAACAGGTAACCAGCCAATCCAAACACAAGACTTTCACTCCCATTTTTTTGTTGCCACCGTAAAAAGAAGACAGAGAATTCTAGGAGAAGTATTCAATGGCCACAGAGTTCAAATCAACGAACCACCTCTTTAGGACTGCTCCGCTTTGCTTCCACTGTCAGACTACCGGCTGGTAGGTGGAAAGGTCTGCCTTGGCTTTCGGCATCACGCTCTTGTCGCAGAGAGCGGATTAGATTTACCCTCGCCTATCTGCATCCAGCTACAGTTGAGGGTTAACTGTTACCCCGGAGTGGGCACGCAGCTGTAGGTCTCTCCTCGTGGAGCCTAATCAAGAGGATTCCTAGTAACCCAAGATCGGTATCAGGCCTTTCTTGGAAGCAGATGAAAACCATTTGTCTTTAACATTCCATCATGCACCTCACTGATCCCCAAATGATGTGTTCGGGAAGACAGTCTGAGACACTGCTTCCGCATGGCTGTTTGGCAGGGTGCTTTCCCAAGCTCTGTCTCACATCATTTGAAAATTAGCAGCAGGTGCAGTTCAGGTGGGGGTTAGCAAGTAGAAACACAGGACACCCAGTTACATGGCTGTAACTTCAAATAAATAATGAATCGTTGTTTTTAGAAAAAGTATGTCCCAGGCAATACTGGGGAGATGTTTATATGAAAAAGTTACATGTTCATCTGAAATTCAAAAATAACTAGGTATCCTATATTTGGGGGCTTCCCTGGTAGCTCAGCTGGTAAAGAATCCAACTGCAACGCAGGAGACCTGGGTTCGATCCCTGGGTTAGGAAGATCCCCTGGAGGAGGGCATGGCAACCCACTCCAGTATTCTTGTCTGAAGAATCCCCATGGACAGAGAAGCCTGGCCGGCTGCAGTCCACGGGGGTCACAGAGTCGGACTCAACTCAGTGACAAACACTTTCTTAGCCACCTGGAACGTCTTCTAAGTGATCCCAGCTACTGCCCCGTGACAAGTCCTGCCGCTTTGTCCATCATGTCCATGTTCTTCTGGAAACAGAGGGGAGCTTTGAGTTAAGAACCTCTGCCTTTTCTAAGTTGGTTTATTTCTGGTTTGGTGCTTGATTTCCAAACAGGGGAGAGTACCACATTCTATCTGAAAAGTTGGTGGAGGGTGGGGAGAGGAGAGAGTAGAGGGTAGAGGAGACTGAGAGCCAGAGCTAGAAAGACAGAGAGACAGGGAGAGATATCTGAAACTGTGTGTAGCACAGGGCTTGCCCTCAGCCAGAGAAAATGCTTGGATTCTCACCTGCATTCCTGGACCAAATAAAATAAAGAGGTGGGGTGGGGGCGGGGGCAGGAGTCTAAAAGCTTCTGCACTTCCATTGACTACATGATCAGTGCTATCATGGCTCACCTTTGGCCTCCAAGACTAGCACTCAAGGGAGTTAACGACTGAGGCTGTCCTCGAAGTCTATTGGTAATTATAAAACAAGATTGTCTTCCATAAGCTACAAGGAAACTCAGCTCTCATTACTTAATATTGCTACATCATGATCTGATTCAAGTAACTTGTTATTTCAACCCCTTCCTGCTTAGGAATGAACTCCACTCAAGTTGCTGGCCAAGTATTCCCAGTTCTTCTTCCCCGGGCAGGCTGGGTTGTGGGGTCTCCAAGGACTCATATTGTTCGTTCACAAGACAGATTTTCAGCTCTTTGCCGACACTGACTTTCTCCACCACACTCCCTGAGACCACTTCTGTCCTCTTCTCCAAACGAAATTATCCATTTTTTCCACTGTTTCCTGGCGTAGCATGGTTTCTTAACCATCCTCTATCCTTCCCACCCTCTTTGGAAGCACGTCCCTTCGTCTGGGTCCATGCAAATGGGGCACCAAGATGTGGTCTGTTGGCTGCAGAGCGTATCAGTCAAGCAGCCTCTGGCTGGTCACCACCCTTCCACTGACCTGGCCCAGGGGACGGTCAGCAGCTTACGTCTCCTTCCCTTTCCTATGATTTGCTGCTGGGCCATGCCTTCTTCATCCCGCTCTTGGTAAGTAAATGTTAGTCACTCAGTCGTGTCCAACTCTTTGTGACTCCAGAGGTAGCCCGCCAGGCTCCTCTGTCCATGGGATTCTCCAGGCAAGAATACTGGAGTGGGTTGCCATTTCCTTCTCCAGGGGATCTTCCCAACCCAGGGACTGAACTGAGGTCTCCTGCATCACAGGCAGATTCTTTTCCACTAGCGCCACCCGGGAGGCTGATGCTCTTGGGTAACCAAAACTTTTTCCCTGAACATTAATGCTTGGCAGATTAATTTCATTTCCCAGTTTTCCTCAACTTCCAGCCAGTCATTGATTCATTCAGCAAATAGTTATCCCCCGTCAATGATGTGCCAGATGCTGTGCTGAGAACCGAGGCTACAAAGACCAAGAGGCTCAAGGACTGCTGAGGGAGAAGGACTGATAATCAGAAAGACTGTCCAGACTCTTCTGACTCCTGATATCATCCAAAGTATAAGCTGCTGTTGCTAGTAACTTTTTTCATCTGTGGACATGACGTTTTTGGGGCTCCAAAAAAAAAAGTGTCATGTCTACAGAAAAATGACAGCAAGGAGATCAAACCAATCCATCCTAAAGGAAATCAACCCTGAATTTTCATTAGAAGGACTGATACTGAAGGTGAAGCTCTAGTACTTTGACCACCTGATGCAACGCGCCAACTCACTGGATAAGACTCTGATGCTGGGAAAGACTTAGGGCAAAATGAGAAGGGGGTGGCAGAGAATGAGATGCTTGGATGGCATGACCAACTCAATTGGTATGAGTTTGCACAAACTCTGGGAGATAGTGAAGGACAGGGAAGCCTGGTGTGCTGCAGTTCATGGGGTCACAAAGTCTGACACGACTGAGCTACTCAACACCAGCATGACACGCAGGTTCTTATGTCTTTACGTAAAACACAAAGGAAGTGTGGGGAGGACTGAGCGACAGCAGGACAGTGAGGCCTTGTCTGGGGGAGCTCTGCCCTCCAGCTACGACTCCACCTGACGATACAATGCCCATATTTCTGCACTGTTCCCAGGACCCTTTGTTTTGCTGAAATAAAGTTTCACTCTTTTTATTCCTCATAACTAGTGGCAAAGGAAATACACAAGACAGGAAGGAGGAAGGGGGAAGGAAGGAAAAAGGGAAGGGAGAGAGGGAGGGCGGGAGGAAAGAGGAAGGCTTAAAATGAAAAAGATTTACATCAGCATCATGTTTAAATAAATCCAGAATATGATGTGATGATGACATTTGAAGATTTTCCCAGTCTGTTATTTTTTCACTTTTTTCAGGGTTACTCAAAAATCACCAACCGTGTTTCAATCATCACATACCAGCATGTCCTGGCTGTCCCCTAGGGTGCAGGAGGTCAGTGCTTGGACAGCTTGGTTCACACGACGTGTAGTCCTGACTCCACTTCTCTTGAGCTTTGAGCATCCCTTAGAGAAATATTTTCCTTTGACATATCAGCATATCACTGCTCGCCCTTTCATCTGCCAACATTTACACAGCACCTGGCAGACAATGGGCACCCTCTGATGTAGCAGCACAGAAGCAGCCCCTGGAGGGCTCCCCTGGGCAGCACAGGACCCCAGGTTTCCCAGGGAGCTGGGGAGAGATGCAGGGCTGGAAAGGAGGCAGCTCACTCGGACCCTAGTCTTCCTTCCCCACTCATTGTGGCCTTAAACATTTAACATTGTCTCTAAAAATGTTTAAGGATAAACTGAAGGAAACCTCCCCAAAACTGGGATGAAAAAAATTAGAGAAAAAACAAGAAAGAGGTCCAAAAAGTAACTGCTAAGACATAAAACAGAGAAATTGGAAAGAAGGACATAAAGACTAGAATAACACTTCTCAGAACTGAGAAACAAAGTCTCTTCTGGTCAGAAAGGCCGTGGATTCCAAGCCACATCATGTAAGTCTGAGACGGCCTCCGCAGGGGTCACTGCCAGCGTCTACTCCGGGTCCTCTGCGTCCTGTTCTCCCAGAGTGCCTCAGGTGGTCTTTTAAAGGGGTAAGCAGCGCCTACCACTCCTCTCATGTCTGTGTGTAATGTTCCAAGGACTTTCCATTTCAAGGAGACTAAAACCCAGACTCACTCCTACAGCCCTGCGTGGTGTGGCATCGGCTGAGCTGCCCAACCTCATTTCTGCCAGTCTTTCGTCCACCCCTCCCCCCACTCTATTCCCTGCCCATCAAAAATGCTCGGCTCAGGACCTTCACTCTTCCTTTTGCCTCCAATAGAGAACCCTCCTCTCCAGATTGCTTCCTCCTCCTCCTCACTCCCCAGGTCTCCGCTCTGACATCATCTCATCAAAGGGAGAGGGGTCTTCGCTGACGCTGTCCCACAGACGTCCTCCAAATCCATTTTTCTATGTTCTTCACTGTCCTGTCACTATGTGAAATTATTATAGCTATCTGTGTATTTCTTAGTTTCCCCTACCCGATTATAAGCTCTATTGAGAGTGAAAACCTCATCTGTTTTATTCACACATCACCTCCAGTGTTCTGAACAGTGCCTGGGACAAAGTAAATTCTCAGTAACTGACAAATAATTGATTTCCTAATACAGCAAATGACAAGATGCCTCGCTGAGTCGTGAACTATTATAACAGCAAAGTTAAAGAGAAGATCCTAAGCGTTTCAGAGAGAAAAGGTAACCAATGCATTGGACGTCCCTTTGGCAACATTAAATGCCAGAAGGCAGTGGTGTAAAATTCTACAAAATCTGAACGAAAAGACTTTTCAACCTAGGCTTCTATACCTAGCTAAATATCTACTACATATAAAGACAGATTAAAGATATAGTTTTTCAGACATGAAAAGATTTTTAAAAAATTAATAACAACCTCCCACACATTTTTAAAGCAGCTTCAGGAGGATTACTAGTGCAAAGTGAGAGTAAGGATCAGAGAGGAACTGTAGAAACCAGAACAGGAGATACACTACAGCGAGTGACATGGAGTTCAGTATTACAACCAGGAGATGCCCTGGGTGCAGAGCTCTGTGGGAACCCAGGGACTAACTGGCATTCAACAGAGCAAGAAGGCAGGCTCCAGCTAATTTTTAGCATATACATGTAATATACTATAGGTTCCCAAATGTTATATGGTATGCTATTTTAAAATTTCTGCCAATCACTTTTTTCCATCATCCTCTCTATACAGTTTTTTTAAAGTATAGTAGACATACAATATTAGTTGTTACAGAAGTGCTATATAATTACTACTTTTATTCCTACTGATTTTAGTATCATGTACCATTACATGTACTACCTATTCAAAATGAGTATTTCCTAAAGCTTAGTTCAAAATGATGTATGGGTTAAGGTAAGTCTAACATATATTGCAGACATCCACTTAAAGCCCACAAAGGCCATCCATCAACAGCTAGAGGGTCCCCTGAAAAACCACAGGAGGGCTGTTTCTGCCTTCAGTTGCCACAGGAGAAACCATCAAGCCCTGACCTCTAAAGAGTTTGACCTGATTTTCAAAGCCAGTTCTATTTTTATCAAAGGCCAATTAGTTACATACACATTTTTAATAGTATATTAATTAGACAGACTTAAGAGCTGAACCATAAAGGACGCTGAGTGCTGAAGAATGGATGCTTTTGAATTGTGGCACTGGAGAAGACTCTTGAGAATCCCTTGGACAGCAACAAGATCAAACCAGTCAATCCTAAAGGAAATCAACCCTATTTTGGACGGACTGATGTTGACGCTGAAGCTCCAGTTCTTTGGCTACCTAATGTGAAGAGCTGACTCATTAGAAAAGACCCTGATGCTGGGAAAGATTGAGGGCAAAAGGAGAAGGGGGCAACAGAGGCTGAAATGGTTGGATGGCATCACCGACTCAACAGACATCAGTTTGCACAAACCCTGGGAGACAGTGAAGGACAGGGGAGCCTGGTGTGCTGCAGTCCATGGGTTGAAGTTGTACATGACTGAGTGACTCAACAATACAATTTGCACATAATCTAACACGGGATAAAATGACCTTGCCCTCTTCTGTCAGCTTCTAGCAGAGGACAGAAACCACCAGAGAGGCCCTCCAGCATTTCTGGTCCTCTGCTAAGACAGGTGAAGCTCTTCACCCTTGTCAAAGAGGACTTCTCTCTCACTGATGGCAACCCAGTCATCTAGCCAAAGGCTACAGCAGCAAATCCCGATGAAAGATCGTGTGTGAATGTGGACTACTGAACACACGTACAGTTGAAATGTAACTATAATGAAAGCTTGGGTTTCACTAGAATTTGTCTGCCAGGTGGCCTGCGGTAGGGAGGATAGCACCAGCAAAGCTACAGCTTCACAGTTCTGAGACTGAACGCTAACCCAAGGAACAGCCAGACACTGGGGAGTGGAAAATATTCAAACATGCTTACTGCTTTAAAAATTAAGATTAAACTACAATTCCTAATATCTTCTGAATGGGGAAATTAAAAAAGCCACCATTTGGAGTAAAAAAAAAACACAAATAAACCTGTACGTTTTTGATGGGGATCAACTATTCATTTCAAAACAGGGCATGGGCAAGAGGGGCAGCCAGAGGTGGGGATGAGCTTCGGACACACTCGTCTGAGTCAGGGCGACAGGACCTATTTGCCGGCTAGTTTCTCCCCACATCTTCATTCCCAGGGTCCTGACAACTCAGAGAGGAAATGTCAACTGAACGTGCCCGTGCTAGTCTAATTTCTTTTGACAGCCTGTTTCACAAATTTAAAAAAAATTCTGAAATTAAGGATCTTTGAAAATGGAAAACAGACGAACTGTCCCAGGATGGAGGGAGGGGGCACGCCATGGATAAAGAAAAACTGCGGCAAACCAATTCGCAAAGGGTTGGGGGTGTCAGTGTTAGAAATGGTCTGAATTAAAAAACACGAACAATAGAGACTATCAATTAAGCATGAGGGCTCTGAGCCTATGTGCTGGCTCGTCTACAATTTTTTTTTTTTTAATGTCTGGCAGAATGTTTTACAAACTAAAACCCAGCAAGACTACAATTCTACCAGAAGGTGCCTCAGATGGTTTTGCTAATAATTTTGATCAGCTGAAATGGAGAAAAGCATCATTTCAATTATTCACTTTTCAAAACCTGTCAATTTTAAGTTGGAATATTAAATGCCCCTTTTCTTTCTCCACCACCAACCAAATAAAACCAAATGCCAAAAGAACACTCACAGAAAGGAAAAGGGGGTCGACAGTGACATTTTCTAGTATGTTAACATACTAAAAATCTGGATGTTGATTTCTTGCCACTCAGAAGGAAGTGGGAGTCCAGCTTACGTGTAACTTTGAGGGACACAAAGTTCCTTGAGAGCGAGCGAGCTAGGGAGGAGGCTGGCATTGCTCCTGACGCAGAGATACAAGTGCGAACCACCGTATATTGGCTTTTGTTTTAATAGCCTTTTAACCAACTTTGTTAATGGACTGAATGCAATTTAGATATGGAACTTGGCTAAAACGTAGCTTCAATTGGCTATTAAAATTTAAGAGCCAACTAAGATAGCTAATTACAAAAAAAAAAAAAAAAAAAGCTCCAGTGATAATGCTAAGCAGAATTAGTAATAGCAAATGACAGTCTGTCTGGTCTTATTCCCATAGGGAAAGAAACTCTTAACTGAAGTCAACCAGAGACTGTGCAGCCAACCTAATTGCATTACTGGTATTATGGCACACAAACCTGGCAGCTTGCTGGGACACAACAGAAAAGGCAGTCTATCCAACCCGAGGCAGAAAGTAACTGACCCTCTTCTCCATACCAGTTACAACAGGTTCCGGGAAATTTTATTTTTATTCGGTTGATGGGGAGGTGGTCTTTCCTGAGGAATCTCCCGGTAAAACCCTGTGAGGAGTGAGAACGAAAGCAGAGAAGACTCCAGAAAGCAGTTCAAAAGGAAAAGAGCCTTCATGACACGGAATGAGATTCTCCCGTTAGATATTTAGGTCTGAAAGAGACAACAATAAATATCTGACTGCTAAAAGTTGAGCTTGGGGCTTGAGGGGTGAGGGGCGCGTAGGGCTGGGGCGGGGGCGGGGACAGTGGTGGTGGTGGTGAACGTTCCACTTCTTTGCTTCATTACAGAACCCTCATTATGGCATCGGGGAAGTGCAGACTAGCTCTCCTGTGAAGATTTATCGTGTGTGGTGGCCACTTTGAATCGGAGGTGCCGGAGTCTTTAACATTCCCTAGTCAAGTGTCTCCCTGCTGCGTCTGTAAATGTCAGTCCAGTCTTTTCACGGCTGTGCGCACAGATTAGAAACAGCAGGAGAGCCGGGGAGTATGACTACAATGCCAGTCAGGACACTTGTCTTCGTGGCACTGCTCAAGTGATTCTTGGAATGCAGGACCCCGCTGTTTTCTAATATTTACACACAACTGGAGTCATCAAGAGCAGTAAATGCAGTCTAAAGGCAGTCTGCTTCTTTTGTTAGGGACTTTACATTCAAATAGGGACATCAACAATAACACCAGGAAAAAAAAAAAAACCAAACACCACAACCGCCATTTTAAAAAGTTTCATATTCCACTCCACCTCCAACTCCCCCCCACCCCCGATTTTGCTGCTAAAAGACCAACCAGGTATTATCGGGACTGTTCCCTTAGCGCAACCCTCTCTTCCGAACATCTTCTGTGAGCATCACACAGTTCACTGGGAACAGCAGGGGTTCTGGATTCTTGACCCCGAATTGTGATTCTGCAGGCTGCGGTTCCTCTGACCTCCACACGAATAGACGGGGCCTTGGAAACCATTTTGATGTAATTTCAGCCACCTTTGCTTGCTGAACACTTTGCATGACATATCAAAGACTTATTTGGGGCCTTGTAGCACCTGGAATAGACTTCTTTTTCAAAAGCATGGTTAGGAGCTTTAAGAAAGGGCGGTGTGTGTGTGTGTGCGTGTGTGTGGGGAGCCCACTGTAACTGTGTGTGTATCTTAAGAAATGTCTAAACGATCCTATTTTAAATGATAAATTATAGGGTAAGTTATGTATTTGATCTTAAGTTTTTAAACATCTGCCAAGAATTTCTGGAAGAGAAACCTGAGAGGTGCTTTTCACCTTATGAAACCTACACAGTGTTTGTCAATTATTTCTCAGTGAAACTGGGACAAAAAACAAAACAACTTCCGTGGCTGGTAGAAGGTGATGGAGTGCTTACATATGGACCACACATCACACACTTGGCAACAAGTGCTAAACAGGTAAGGACGTGCATAGCACCCCTCCAGGTAGCCTGACTCATGGGTCAGCACCAAAATATTCTACAAGAGGTAAAAAAACATGAAGATTAAAAAAAAAAAAAGCTCTTTTTTTTTTTCCCAAGGGCAGTGCGGTGCGGAATCTAAAGTGCCTAGAACATGAATGTCTTCTTAAGGATCTTAAAGGCACAGGTCTCTCCCTTGAAAAGTTCAGGAAATAAACCACTTCTCTCTCGGCCAGGCAATCCAACAGAACAATATGTACTTCCAGTTGTAATCTTCCAAGATATACAGCCCTAGAACGTCACAGTGTTCAGGGTTAGCAGACCCTTCAGTTGCTTCACTATGAATTTTAAGTACATATCCAACCCGTATGAGGAAAGCTTGAGACATCTCTCACATCTGAGAATACCGAGAAGGTGCGCCATGAACTTCTGTATTATGATTTTTGTGTTAAGGTTAGAAAAAATGTAAAATGCAGCAACTTTTTAGTTATTAAACAAACTGAGGCCCAAGTGTTATAACGTGCTCATTTACATAACTGCAATCACATCTCTAAATCGTGACCACTTGCTTCTAAGACACCAGAAGCAGAAAAACCTACAGAAACATGGAAAGATTTCAGACTACTGTCCCACCTCCTCCCCGCCCCCACCCAAGGCTGGATTCAAGCCTTTAAAATTCCTTCCTGCCTCTGTACTCCAACCACAAAGATTATCTTATTTCCACTGATAACTCAGACCCCTGACAAATGGTGGACCTAACCAAGACAACAAGAGGGTTTTTCTAAAGAGGCTTTTGCAATTCACAAATAAATCTGTACTTTGCTCAATGGAGAAATTTTACAGGTAATTTCATGACAAGTCAAGACTACAGAAATTCAGGACTACTACTCATCAGCTGCAAAATGCTACTGCTATAATAAGAAAAAGCTCACCAATATATGAATAACACAGCCTTAGTACAGTGGAAACAATATTTTATTTGTAAAATAACAACCAAGTGGTATGAGTTGCCTAAACCATCTGGGCAACAATATATTACACAGAATCGCTAATACAGTGAGTGTGGCTGTATTTACCTAAAGAACCCCTTTCTAATGTTAATTCTTCAGTGTGTCTTGCATTTTTTATATCTGTAGAGCTTAATGAGTGATGGGTATATAGAATAAACTGTGGAACTTCAGAAGACACATATGCAAAACTTTAACAGTGCAACTAGTACAACTGGAAAAATTACATGAAACAGAAAAATAATACAACCAAAGGATAAGAGTTTGATTGTTGTGGCAGTGGTGAGATCATAAATGAATTTTTTTCTCATTTTGATTTCTGTTAATGTGGTTTGGGCAGTAAATAAGAATTAATAAGTAAAACGGCACTAATTAAATCAGTGTGGTGCTGGCATAAGAACAGACAAGACAGATCAATGAAATTGAACTGACAGTCAGATCCTGGTATAAGAACTTAACATGTAATAAAACAGGCAAAACAGACCAGAGTGGGAAGCGGGTGGGGAAGAGAATTTAACAAATGGTAGTGAAACTACTGGTTAGCTATTTGGAAAAAAATCCATTGTGATCCTTATCTCACGGTATACATAGCAAAATGAAAGTGAAGTCGCTCAGTCGTGTCCGACTCTGCGACCCCATGGACTGTAGCCTACCAGGCTCCTCCATCCATGGGATTTTCCAGGCAAGAATACTGGAGTGGACTGCCATTTCCTTCTCCCAGGGTATACATATACCACACTGAATTTCATATGGATTAAAAATTCTGAAGCATTAAAAAAAAAAAAAGCCCTGGTAAACATTTGATATCAGGATGTGAAATATTTTAAAACAGTGGCAGAAATTATGATGAAAAAGATCAATAGATGAAAGCCACAAAAATTAAGTCTTCAAAAAAAAAAAGGGAAGAGTCAGCAACAAACACGACAAAAGATCATTACTATATAAACAGTGCAAACACACACATTCAAAAAGTAAATAGAATGATTAGTTTACAAATAAAAAATTGCTCAGGTTCACTAGCAATTAAAAAAAATTACCTTAAAGTGTAAAAATTAGTAGTAAAGTATAAAAAATTAGTATTAGGATGACAAAAATGTTAAGCTGAGCACTGATTTATTGGGTACAGTGTTAACTGGTGTCCTTTTGCAAAGCAAGTTGATAACATGCACCAATAACCTTCCATTTTCATAGTCTTTCACCCAAAAGTTCCCTTTTGAAAATCTAAGGAAATACTTGCAAACCAGCCAGACTCTGAAATGTGTGTTAGTACTTCAGGGCTTCCCTGGTGGCTCAACTGGGAAACAATCTGCCTGCAGTGCAGGAGACCCAACTTCAGTTCCTGGGTGGGGAAGATCCCCTGGAGAAGGTAATGGCAACCCACTCCAGTATTCTTGCCAGGAGAATCCCCTGGATAGAGAAGCCTGGTGGGCTACAGTCCCTGGGGTCACAAGAGTCAGACACGACTTAGCAACTAAACCACCACCACCACCACAGAAACACTTGTACATGTGGACAAAGACTTCTGCCCAATTTTATCCAAGAATATTGTTTATAATATCCTAATATTGAAAACAACGTCCAATATGAGGGAAATGGTTATAACAAATTCATAAGAAAAAAGTATTATTGAAGCACAAAAACTATATTTACAAAGTATCTGTAATAACATTAAGTATTTAATGTTCACTTTACAAAGCAGAATATAAAGACATGTGAAGTATGATGTTTAAAGATAAAAATGCATAGAAAACATGTGTCAAAATATTAACAGCGGGTTGCCTGTGTGTGGTAGTAATATGGCTAGACAGTTTTCTGTATATTCTACATTTTCTACAGTGATCATGTATTACTAACGCACTATGATGATGAGAAGAAAATAGAGCACTAAAAATAGAATTTTAAAGGATAAATAAGCATACCACACACAAATACAATGAGGTGTTTATATTTCCACCAATTATTTACTGCTATGCAACTTAAGCTCTTGATATGCACATTTAAGTTAGAAATTAAAGAAGTAACTGGGGCGGGGGAGGGGGTGGGGCGGGGCTGGGGGGGAGTTGCTGCCCTGGCCTATTAGCGTTTGATTTGTCTTAAAGATCATTATTGAAGAACACCTAGGAGCTACTTTACACCAGGGCTTCGATGGTTATCTAAGATTTATCAGTTGTTTTCTAGAAAATACAGAGCACCTGTAGCTCCTATTGTCTGAAGGCAAGTGCCTGGCACAGGTGTGGGTCCTCAACAGAGCTGCAACCCTTGCTCATCACTAAGGACCGAAGAACACAGAGCGGAAGGCAGGTCACGTGGACAGGAACGTCCCACGTGGACGCTGCATGGTAAAGGGAGAAGGAAGAAAGGCAAACCCACTGGATGCAGGGACTGGAAAGCAACACAAGACTGAAAACAACAAGTATGGAATTGAAAAAGTCAAGGATCAAAAGCCTAACTCCGAATGACAAGGAGGTTATTTGACCACTTTTTAGA
Source organism: Bos indicus (assembly GCF_029378745.1). NCBI lineage: Eukaryota > Metazoa > Chordata > Mammalia > Artiodactyla > Bovidae > Bos > Bos indicus. The sequence goes on along the minus strand of NC_091780.1, from coordinate 61,772,831 downwards.
AAAATATATGGGGTAAGAAAATTCAGAGAGAGGTAGGGAACAGAAGAACAGCAGAACGAGGGGATGCAGCTGAGGAATCAAACTGGCTACTGCGGCTACTGGGTTTTCATTTCTGCAGCCCTGCCAATAGAGTAACATTCGAGAAAATGCCAGCACTTGTTAAAAACAATATGTGAGGAAATATTTGTTTTCTTAATATTTAACCAACAGGTTTTTGCTATGTTTTTGTGTTTTGAAAAATAAAAAGGCTAAGGCATATACACAAAAACACGCCACACACATTTTATCCTATTTTAAGCGTCAATGTGTTTGAAACAGAACTCGAGAGTCGATTTTAGGTGTTACAAATAAACTTGAGTCCATAGCACTGATGAGTACTAAAATCCAGCAATCTACAGAAAACTGGAGGAGGTTCTGCCCCAAATCTAGTTCTCTATTCTGTAAAGACACAGAGCCCAAGAACTTCAGGAGGCGTTTAAAAGATTAACCTTTAAAAGAAAGTTGCAGATCTGCTTTGCATATTTCAATATCCAACCACCACAGTGATAAACGCTTTGTGTGACAACTAAATACCCACACTGGAGAGCAAAGGGTAAAGTCTGTGTGTTGGTTCGGAGTGGCTCAAACCTGGCACAACCCTGACAATTTCCGGTATGTCTACATCCACCTGTACTATTATTTAGTGAATATTTTCTTCAAATCAACTTGCTTTTTGAAAAAACTCTAATACCTACTTTAGCCTTGTCCTAAGCAAGAGAAATTGCCAGTTTAATGCTATTTATATTCTGAATACATATTAAATAAATGCTTAAATATTTAAATAAAAGACCATCTAAAAACACTGTATAGGTTACAAGTTGTGAGGCATACCACCCTTAGAAAATCCAATCCGATTCCAATTTCTCTAATGAAGCAAATCTTGAAATTGTTTAAATTCCAAGCTTTATTCCTAATGCAACTACAGAAAGTCCTCATTTTAAAATTTCTAATCACTTACACTCTGAAGTGTTTGGTTTTCTGTACAAGTATATGCTATAAAAAATAAAAAACTTGTAAGAAAAATAATCTCCTGTAAATGAACAATAAGTCACATGTATATATTTGACAGTATTTCCTTAAAGGAAGCCAGTCTATAAAATCTTTGATCATGCCACCTTGTGATAACTGTTTTCTTATCATACAGCTTGCACACTTAACTAATTCTCATGTAATCTTTCAAATACATATTTCATTTCTCACGGATATACTTACTATTCTATGTTTTCTTCCATAATCCTTTCCCTTCTTTTTGTACCTCTCATTTCATACAGCAGGTGATTAATAAATGCTTGTGAAACTGAACAAAATCAATACAAACTAAAATCTTATGGTTACAACAAATTGTGTAATTGTATCACGCAAAAAAGGACCTTTATTTTAAGTTGTGTACTTCCTTAAAAGTAAGGCTTTTGTCAGACATTTATACTCTGGAAAACATACAACAATTAAAAAGTGCAAACACACTGTGTGGGACAGCTTAAAGGGTATATAACCTTAAAGTTGGTACATTTTATAAATTAGGCTTTGATAAATTGTATAAAGTATTTATTTAATTTAAAAAAGTCTGCTTTTCAAACACATAGGTACTTCATTGTTACCCCCACTTCCACAAGACTCACATGAAAATAAAACACTTAATACAGAAAAGGAGGAAAAGGTCAACTGGAAAGGAGGAAAGCCAAATGAAAGGAAGAAAAGAAAACCAGTTCACAATATTTACTTCTGCACTCTCTTTCTGGTTTTTGAACCTTGAAGAGAAAACAAAGAGATTTAAATCATTAATCATTACTTTACAAAAGCAAAATAACAGATACATAAGCATTTCCATATACAGTTACTAATATTCAAAATCTAACTGCGATTTTGTGGAGTAGTCAGTGGAGATGAAATTCAGACACCAATTTATAACTGTTAATACCCTGAAAATCTTAGGAAATTGTGTCATTTTTTTTAGTGTGTCAAAAGACATGCTAACAAAGTCTACCTTCTACTTGGAGGTTATATGAGAATGCATCCACTGGTAAAATATACCCCATTTACACTGGTCATGAACTATTTCTCCCCTAAATTTTTACTGTGCAATTTAAAACATTAACTTCTAATATAAATCATAGCCAACGAGGTAGGTGTTCCTTGGGGGAAAGCACTGAGTTACGCTATTATGAAAAGCCAGGAATTGTGCCTAGAAGCGTTGCTTTTTAAAGCCTGCTCCCTCTACTCTTCAGGCAGGAGAGCAGTGGGCTATTCCGAAATGCTAAGTCTTGTCCACTAGGAATTAAGTAGATCCCAACCAAGTCGCCTTCTAGAAAAGCGTCACATCTGACATTGGCCTACGTGCCTTCGGACAGCTCCTGGGCTGGGAGAAACCAGCGCTTCTTTATCTGGGGCACGCGGATCCGCCTCCCCAAGGAGACTCTGTCCCCCCACACCCCAGGCCACCTCCACCTCGAGCATAGCAGAGGCAGAAGGACGAGCCCGGCCCAATCACAGCCGCCTGTGCTGGCAAGTGGAGTGTGCCTTCCAGGCCTCGGGCTTCCTTCCGCCAGGAGAGAGCAGCGGAACCAGGGTGAGGGCAGCGAGGAGCCCGCAAGTGATCAATGAGCGCACTGAACAACAAAGAGATCAATACTTCTTTTCTGAAGTGAACAAAACATCCTTTGAATCTAGGACAAAATATCTACCACACATGTCTAATCACACACAGTTTCTAAAGGCTTTCTGATTATAGGTTTATTTAGGTACTTAATCGGAAGATCAGTGTTTTGTTTTTTTTATTTCTCCAGGTTCTAGTTTCTATTCAGGTGCCATACATTTCAATTCATGCAAACTTTAATCTTATATAAATGCCTTTTTTTCACCACCACTCATAGTGCTCAGCCTAATACTATGGTGGGCTTAAGAGTTTTTCTTCAATTTTTGTGATATGGCCTTCTTTTAAAAATACCCCATGGCAGACTTTTAGGTTTTTACTATAATAACTTTGAAATTAATTTTGCATAGAAAACTGAGACCGCTGTGATTGTCTGAAACTGGCATAACAGAATAACACAAAATCAAGGTCAAAGGGAATACATCTCCCTTTCAATAAAATCTGAATCTACTGCCACGTTACAAAGGACACTAAAGTTAACAGTTATAACTACTTTCTCATTAATGTCCTAATTTGACATTCTACTCTTAGATTAAATACCACACTGCTACTTATCCCCATTCAATCTAGATTTAAAGTTTTCCACTGCAACTAAAAATGCCATCACCACCTAGAATTTATTATATTCTAAGTATTATGCAACGTAGACACCTTGTTAGAGGTATCAATTCAAAATGGCTTCTAATAATCAATTCTGACTGTTTCAAGAAAAAACCTATTTCTCCTCCAATCCCTTTAAAATATATACTCATTTTCTTAATATTTTACTATGGGTAAAAGGCCCAATCATAAGACTAATGTGTAAAATTTAATATTTGAAAACTAAAATATACAAGATTGGGATATTCTTCTATGATGCAGAAGGGAAAAAAAAAAGTGGGAAATTTCTTTGCAGGGTGCCTTAGAAATCTCTCTTCCTTTACTAGACCATAGCTCTTCAAGGGGTAAACATGTCATGCTTTCCTCAAAGAACCCTCAGGAATAGTCCAAAATCCAAGGTACTTCAAAAATACCATCACCAAGAGTAGGCTGTTGAGTACTGTCTATTGTATGAACAGCAGGGACAAAGTACACTAGCCATAAATATCATGGCTATATTAACTAATTTTTAGTGCAATTCTGAAATATTGGCATGGTTTTGAAATGCCAGAATACATGTGGTTTTTTTTTAAAGGTTTATCATTTTGTGGGGGGAAAAATTACTTGCAGCAAATTACCAAATTTCCTCAATTGGTAAAAATTATGCCTTGCATAAAAATAAAAGGATTAGAGGCCTCTCTTCTTCCTGAAAACCACCCTGTCACCCCCTCTCTTTCTTCAAGAAAACCTACACAATACACATTTTGAAAGCTTTCAGAAAGTGTTCTTACACAATAGACCCCCAGCTAGTCAAAATGAGTTTAGGTGTATCAAGAAAATTATACACATTTTTAAAATGGTCTAAATAGATATTAAAGGGAAGTTGCTCCCATTTTGCTAGGCACAGCATTCTGAAAGATCACACAGTGAGAAAAATCTCTTACCATATTGTAAACCATAAATTGTGTTTGAAAATAAAATTGTTAATGAAGAAACTGACATTTCTAAAGCAGCTGTTAGAGGTAACCATTCTTGAAACATGTTTCTGACACAAAATCTTAAAGCTCTAGAAACACAGAATTCACTGAATCGTATTATGCATTTCTTTAAAAAATTCAAATGTAATAATGTGCCTTCTCCTTCAAGTTACTTTAAATTGATGAATACAAATACATACATTTTCATGAACCCCTGGATGTTTTTTTTCTTTGCAAGAAGCAATAACATTTTACTATCTCAGGTAAAATTTCTGTCATTTATGAATATTTAGATAGCAAAATACCTTAACCAGCCTTATATTTTAATGGAGAAAAAGAATTACAATGGGAAAATAACAGCATTTAATTAAAGCAATTCAGAGTTTATATGAATAAAAGAGAATCTATTATCTTCATTTTTTAACATCAAAAAAATCTGGATTGTTAAATTAGTGATGGAGTCTATTCTCTTCTTTTGTCATTAATAAATAAAACAAAGGTACTAATATATTTTCTTACAGTAAAAAACCATCAGTATAAGGATCTTAAATTAAAATTTTAGGCATAAAAAACACTTTTCATAATTATAGTCAAACTGAAAATCAGCACCAAAACAAATATCTCAGATGCTCATTAAGCAAAGTTCAGGGAACAAACGACCCTCAGGCATGAAGGGAGGCAGGAGGCTTCCCCAGGCACAGCTGGGAACTGGCTTCGGTCTACATGGGTATCAACCTTACTATAACAACGTAGGCCCTCTCCTAAACTAAAATTGCATGTTTTAAATGTAAGGGGTTTCTTTAGGTAAAAATACTGTTCGATCATTATAAATACTCCTTAATTTGGCTCCCAGTCACCATCATAGCTGTTGCCACTAGCCTCTGGCTGAGACATACTTCCATGTATTGCTCCCCGGGACTCCTCACTTTCTAATAACAAAATGAACAAGACAGGGGAGGAGATGCAGGGGAAACAAAAACAGGAGGGAACGGAAGATGGCAGCAGAAAAGTGAGAGGCACTGTTTCAAAGCCTTTAGCTTCCAGAGTGATGTTATACACTCCCTCTTCAGATGTCCCAAGGATTCTCTTGGGTAAATTCAGATAAACCTAAGGACGAACTATCCATAATATACAATGAAGAAAATGATCGTAAAATCAGGATGAAGGTGATTCTCTCTCAAAAGTCAATTTTTGCTTTCCACAAACATGCACCAGTGCTGCTTGTCAAAGGGAAGGAAAAATACAGCACGGGCCTGGTCTACAGGGCACTGACAGTCTGATGAAATTTTTTCCCAAAATTAGCCTTTTCTTTCAGAAATCAGAAACATTTCAGGGCCAACAAACTAATAAATAAAAGGCAGACAGAGAGGAGAGAGATTTGGGTGGGGGGTGGGGGGGGGGGGGGGGGGTTGGGGGGTGAATAATGGTACTGTAGCCAGCTCTGAATCTCTCCTCACCGAGGCAAGTAAGCCATCTCTCATGAACCCTGGAACACTCCGCCCGTTTTCTAAGCCCCACAGGTGTGCCTACACACCACAGGCTGGCCATTCACTAACCAGACCAAAGTCCAACCTCGTCTTGCCCTTTGCAGGTGCTGCCTTGCTAAGGTCACTTCTGGAAGCCACGCTTGAAGTGTTCTCAGAACCAGTGTAGGAGTCACTGAAGAAATGACTTTATACTTTGCTTCCTGTTTCAAGAGCTTGGAAAAGTGATGATTTGAGGCTTTAATTCCTTGCAGCCCAACTTGGTGACAGAAGAGTTGGCAGACCCTGTGGGAGGCCATGTACTAACCACCTGACCTGACGTGCTCCTTCAAGCCCAGAGTTCTGTAGCTAAGTGTGGGAAGCTGGCCAGAGAGCAGCCAGAGAAGTGTGTTCTGGTGTGCACGTCTAACCCTTTCACAACATTCTGTCATGTAAATGCTCTGTGTCTTGGGCTCCATATCTGCAAAAAGAGACCAACTCCTAGTCCCAACTTCAGATTCCTGGAAACATGTTGAGAGTATGTAACACAATGCGTGAACAAGAAAAACGTGATGGATGGTGTCTAAGACATTCTCTTACTTTTTTAATTACACAATGAGCATGTTACGACCCAAACAGTTAACCCTTAATTCACTGGGAAGAAATGAAATTTGCGTTTATTATATAAGAACCAATAGACCATTCAACTTACGGGTTTGTGTGGCCTCTTCTGTCTGTTTATCCGAGCATTCCATGTCTTCAACACTAGATTCTACGCTTTGCTCAGCTTCTTTCTTTCTCTTCTTACATATAAAAATTAAAAGAAAGAAAAAGAAATGTGGCATGATGGTTGAGTAAATATACAAGCTTACCAGATATTAGCACGAATCTATCTATACAGGATTGAGTGTGCCAAAACATACAGAATACACACAGCTTCAAGGTTGGGAGTCACCTAAGGAAGGGGTCAGGGATGAGAGAAAATCCGGTTAAGAGAAACTTTATCTATATAGTTAGCCTAGCAGTGGGTACATTTGCTATATCCACCTTTTTATGCTTCATATAATTTATCATTGAAAGTCATGTTTTAGCACCCAGACTGACTATACAGAAACCCTTTTTGGAAGCAAAGTGTTTTACAAATTTAACACCACGGCTTGCTCAAGCCAGTGGTACTTACTTTTGCCATTTACACAACGTGGGAGGGGTGGTGGTAAATCCATTTAATAGGAAAATATATACCTGGCCCATGCATTGAGTCAATGGTTATACCCTAAGTTGGTTGGAAAATTGCATTCATTAATCAACAATGGCAAACTTCCAATAAATGGGTTTGTTTGTTTTTTTTTTTAAGTTTAAGAAGGCCATAAACCTTACTGTAAAGGAAGAGTCTTAAAAGTATACAGTGCTCCTAAAATCTCAGAAACAGAATGGATTTTCTAATACTCTCTCAGGCCTTTCCTGTTTTCTATGTACTTTTCTAGTCAAGTGTTATTAATACTTAGGAGCTAATGCCTACATTCTATCACAACCAATTCTTTCCAAATGTTCATATAACTTATTTTTCTTACTTTCTATCACAACTATAGTTTCTAACTAGTTCAATACTGTGTAAAACATTTTAAAATTCTTTTTTTCTTGTTACTTTCTTAATTTTATTTTTTATTGAAATACAGTTAAGTTACAATATTGTGTTAGTTTCAAGTATACAGAAAGTGATTCGGTTATTTTTTTTTAATGGAGGAAAATTACAATGTTGTGGTGGTCTCTGTTGTACATCAACACGAATCAGTCATAATTATATACATTTGTTATTATTTAGTCGCTAAGTTGTGTCTGACTCTTTTGTGACTTCAGGAACTGTAGCCCACAGGCTCCTCTGCCCATGGGATTTTCCAGGCAAGAATACTGGGGTGGGTTGCCATTTCCTTCTCCAATCTCCTTCTACATATATATGTGTGTGTTTATATATATATATATATATATCTCCTCCCTAAAATTCGTAACATCTCTCTATGTGGGTATACCTATAGAAGGACATTAGTAATGAACCGAAAACTTTGTATTTTCCATACAGCTTTATCCCATGTAGTCTCAAATTTAAATGCGTTGAAATCCACATCAGAACTCAGAGCTTCTCTCGGCTTCCTAAAGTAAGTTTGTAGCATTTAGGAAATCATCTGATACCTCCCAAATCTCAGAGATTACAGTACATCAGAAGGTCCTTGTTTATATTTTCCTAACAATTAGTTTTAAGTTAAACTTTGTTGAAAAAATAATTTTCCCAGCTTCAGGCCATACTGTGTACAGCTATGAAAGAGTATAAGAATGCCTGCTGACAGGACACGGTTCTTTTTCCTAATGGCAAGCATGGGTTCTGTTCCACAGACAACTACAGGGAAAGCACAACTCTATTCAAATGACATCATCTTAAAACCACCAAATGGTCAGAACTGTTGTTATCTATATACCACAATTAATCCCACTGTTCCAAAACACGCTGAGGGTGGCTATGGAAAGATGAGAACGCAGACATACACACCATGGTCCTGAAGAAAATGCACTGCAAATATAAAAATAATATCCTGACTAAACCTTAGGAAACTTTCAAAGGCATTCATTTAGCAGATTTGTATATGGAGGTATTGCTTCTCAAAAATAGCTGGAAGAGTGGCTGTAACTTCATGTAAGTGATGAGAGAAGGGGATAGTGCCTCACATCTTTCTTTTCCAAAGTGTTGCTTCATGATTACCATCTAAACCCTGCTGGGCTGAACAGATTGGTTCGATAATTACATACAATAACTGCAGTGGGCAGGTAACCCTCAGCTGGCACAGGGCAGCTCCCCTGTGAGAACTTCCATATGCAAACTGCACTGATGGAGCACATTAGGTGCCTCTCTCCTGCCGGTGCACAGGCCTGATTAACGCCAGCCAAGACTCCAAGGTTAGCATGTCAGCAGATTTGTGATGCATTAGGCAGGAATAAACACAGACACTTTTGTTCGTTCGGACCAAAATTAAGGAGGAATACTTCAGTACTACGTTGCTTTCCATACGGGAGAGAATGCATTTTCCAGTTTTAGGAGAGCAGATTTTTAAATGCTCATTATAAAGGGAGCTATCCAATACGTTCTACCCAAGAACCCAATGCATTCATCTTGTTTTCAGGCTTATTTAATAAGTAGGAGCTTTCTTTATCCCCATGCAGGTAAATTACAGAGGAATGAAAATCAGACAGTATTCAACCAACAAAAGAAGCACCTGTGTTTGAGCAGGCCGCACTGGGGAAAGCACTGAATCTCCGGAGCCTACGCTCCAGGCAGGCGTCTCTCGCCCGACTCTTCTGACAATGCCTACAGTAAGGATGCAAAGGACCAAAGGTCTACAGACTAAGACCAACGAACAACAACAACCACCTTCCTGTTAAAGAATATCATTTTACAAGGCAATGAGTAAACTTCCTAACCACGTGCTGCCAGCTTCTTTCTCCTGGTACCACCAAATGCTTCACTTTGTTACCTGACAGCATCCTGGGCTTCAGACAGTGCATTATTTTGGTTATCTGTGAACAGAAAACAACTTCACAAAGTGTGCTGAGCTCTGACTTTGACATATTCCATATCAGGTCTCACAAGTCTCTTTCTTTACATTTATAAACAACACCAAAATATTACAGGACATACAAGAGTAATTCATAAGCTTAGGATAAGGCTTTCTTTTAATTCAGCATGGCTAAAATATCTTTTAAAAATTAGGTTTACTTCAAAGGGCATGAGTGCATACATTACACATTATATTTCTGAAGTGCCTAGATATGCTAGGCTACAACTTCTCACCTCTAATTTAAAAACAGGAAGACAAATCAGCTAGATGCATTGAACTGATAACTTACTAACAGTCTAACTGAATGGAGGCCAGTTATAGACTTAAAGCTGTTTTAAGGGAAAAGAGAAGAAAAGTCTTCAGAGACAAAAACCAAGGACCAATTCTTTGCACCCCAACTCAAACATCCAAAGATAACCTCTAAATGCTTTCAGCAGCATCTAAGAGAAGCCAATTAAATTCATGGTTACAGCAAAGGAGACGCGTGCTCAAGGACTGCTGTTGGGTTTTCCCCCCTTATTACAAAAGTCATAAATGTTTATTATATGGGACTTCCCTGGTGGTACAGTGGCTAAGAATCCACCTGCCAATGCAGGGGACACAGGTTCGATCCCTGGTTGGGGAAGATCCCACATGCTGCAGAGCAACTAAGCCCCTGTGCCACAACTGCTGAGTCCGTGCTCTAGGGCCCACAGGCCACAACTGCTGAGTCCGTGCTCTAGGGCCCACAGGCCACAACTGCTGAGTCCGTCTGCTGCAACCACTAAAGCCCGCGTGCCTACAGCCTGTGCTCTGCAACGAGCAGCCATGACCATGAGAAGCCAGTGCATGACAACTACAGATAGCCCTGCTCGCTGCAACTGGAAAAGGTCCATGCACCGCAATGAAGGCACAGTGCAATCAAATATAAACAATTTTTTAAAAATTACTGTTCCCTCTCTTCTGTTCCCTCCCTTCCTCATAGGAAACCATATTTCAAAAAAGTATTTATTATAGAAAGTTAGAATGCACAGCTTAAAAAGTTTAAATGTTTGGTACTGCACATGCGTCAAACAAAGAACTGTACACACAAACATGACACTGCAACACACGGTTAATCTTACTGAACTTCTTTGATTAAGGCCACTGAAATCATCAGGCAAATGTCGACACTTACAAATTACTATTATATTCCTTAGTAGTAGCCAGAAATAGAGTATTTATTACTAGTGGTAACTAAAAGGAAAAAGACAGAATGTATCTTCTATGACCCTAAAGAAACCTATGTGCTACACCACAATATTTATAAAACCAGAGGATCTTAGTTAAATTTCACTATCTAGGCAGAAAAAACTGAGGCTGGGACAGAAGAAAAGCTGGGAGAACCCGTTCAGTATTTCAATCTGGTGGGGGTGAGGCCAAGAGGACTCAGAGCTCGTGGTTCTTCTCAGAACTTCCTTCCACAGGACCATACTTCCTCCCACAAGACTTTTCAGAGTGACATGGTGGTTACCAATAGCGGTGCTTTCACTGTAACAGACCCCTTCCTGGAGAGCCAGTGAGCACTTACATTCATGTGTTCCTGGCCAGCCACTGCCCACGCCCTCGTTACCTGCCCTCCCACCCTGGACCCTCCTGGGGGCAAGGGCACCTGCCACTATGCATGTTACACACGCACACGTATCTGGGGTCTGCACCTGTTGAGCAAGGAGTCCACTACTACAGTAAAAACAGAGAGCTACGAGGCAAGCCCCTCAAAAACCATGTAAATGGACGAGTGATTATAGACATGTTTTGAGAAAAAGTAGGAAAAGATCAGACATAACGGAAAAGAGAAGAGATGAAAAGATGGGAGGTGGGTTAGGAAATGAGTCAGTGACCTAAGTGAAGGGCAGATGAATTTAAAGAATGGTCTAAATGTTACCATACATCAAAGTGATTTATTATTTTAAATGAGTTTGTGTGATAAAGGTTGTGATAAGAGTAACACATGCTGTAATTTCCTACCACAGTAACCTTGATTCTACTGGAAAAGAGGCAGGAATCCCATCGTGTATTTTCTAAGCACCTACTGCTTCCCTGGTAGCTGACCTGCTAAGAATCCGCCTACAATGCAAGAGATCCCGGTCTGATTCCTGGGTTGGGAAGACCCCCTGGAGAAGGGACAGGTTACCCATTCCAGTACTCTTGGGCTTCCCTGGTGGCTCAGATGGTAAAGAATCTGCCTGCAATGTGAGAGACCTGGGTTTGATCTCTGGGTTGGGAAGATCCCCGGGAGGAGGGCATGGCAACCCATTCCAGTATTCTTGCCTAGAGAATCCCCAGACAGAGGAGCCTGCGGGCTGCAGTTCATAGGGTCACAAAGAGTCGGACACAACTAAGCGACTAACACTATCACTGATAAGAAGTCATTCAGAGTTCCATAAATGAGTCCAATGTAATCCCACATATATAGAATTTCACTCTGTGAAGTATTAATTCATTTGTAAAGTGACACAGGCAACACGACATGGTCAAACCCTGATTTTCCTTACATGGCTGACAAAATGTGGAATATCTACGTCCTTCACCAGTTCAAGCTACCACACTCTTATGCCATGAAGAATGAAGCACTGCCTGTAATTAGATGAAAATGGTGCAGCAAAGATCATTGCTAACTCATGAGTGAGCAAATAAAACCAATGCATCTGTAAACTGTCAGAATAAACAAACAAGTGGAAACATTGCAACTAGGTGGCAAGCACACATGATTGCCTGCTCTATGGGCAACACATTTTTTAGCAAAAATTGCTTTCACAAAGTAGGCATAAACGTCCACTTGCTTATCTGGAGTAAACGTGTGTTACTTCTGAGGACCTAGAAACGAGCTGCTTTAGGCACCTACTGTCACCCACACTCCTAGAAAAATACAGCCACTGAGCAGATAAGGAGCTGAAAAACAAGCTGGATCTGGGCACGTGACCTTCAGGAATACTACATGACTGAGAACTTATTCTCATCAAGTAATAAGGGCAATCAAAGCCTGGCAAGATCTCCCAATATAAGCACTTCGGGAAACAGTAAATCCATCTTCCACAGTGTTGGCAACAATGGCTTTTTGAGACTATCATCACTCACATCACAAGCACCACAAATATGATCAAACTCATGATCACTGAACAACTGAGAGCTGTATCCAGACATTCACATTCAACAAGCAAATGTCTAAAGACGCACACATGACAGTACTCTCTTCTGTGCTGGAATTAATATGACCTGAGGCTTCCATCACCTGTACCATTAATGTCAAAACTCCAGCAAAGTCACAGTGCTTCAAGGGCAACTTACAGGGAGAGGCAAATGCATAGCTAGTGATGCTTTAATTGTCTTTAATATTTTATATCTAAAACCACTAGGAGATTTTCAAGTGCCTTGAGTTCCTATGAAGGAAAAAACTATATAAATGCATAATAATAATTATTAATGGTTGTATGGCCCTGAACAATTCATCTAACTTCTGATTTTCACTTTCATCATTTGTAAGCAGATATATCTCATATTAGTGCTGTAAAGTATATGCAAAATAATGTAAAAGTACTGACAGACCGCAGAGTACTACATACATGCTCAAAGGAGACCGAAGGCTGATATAACCAGCGCTGAGCACTATCAAGTCCCCTGGGTAAACTTCAAACTAAGAATTAAAAGCACAAGACTCTGAAGCTGTAATGCTGCAAACTAAAGAGGCCAGTATTTATAAAAATACATATTTCAATGAAAACCAAACCCTCTGTATGTACTGGTGGGGAATTAAACGCTCTACAGGCATTCATGAACAAGTTTCTTAAAACTAAACCAGGCTGCATTAGCGTTCCTATTAAAAACAGACTGTCTGACCTCCCCCCACAATGTATCTATGCCACAACATTTCTAATCCTTAAACAACATGGGTGAATGGTGAACGCAGAATCCTCTGGCATCAGAAGTCCTCTGCTTTACATCAACTGCCTAGGTCCCTTAGTATCAATCAACAGCTTGAGGGAAGAAAGTTAACTTCAAACTCATTAATTTAACCATTTTTAATATGAGTGAGTTATGGAGCTCTATTTTGTAACCTTTATTTCACAGCAATTATCATCTTGTTTTTGTTGCAAAATCAACTTTTACCCATTCCCCATCATTTACTCTTCCAAACCATCAACTTGAACACACACACTCACCAAGTCAATGTAAGCAAGTCTTCATTCACATCCGCCCGATATACTTCATCGCATAAACTGAACTTTAATAATATATGATCTTAGTTGAAGGTGTTGAAAGATTCAAATAAAAATTATTTCATTTGAATCTTTATTTTCCTGACATCAAGACACCAGAAAGACTTGAGAAAATGTGCTCAGTGAAACAACAGCATTAATGTTGCAGTTAACATTTACTGATTAATTTATCATGTGTTCAGCACTGGTCTAAGTACTTTCTAAATCTCATTTAATCCACACAACAATCTTACGAGCAAGATAGGCAATATTATTATTTCCACGGAAAGATAACTTTTAAAAAACTCATTATTAAAAATAAATTCACACAAATGTTTAATATAATTCCTAAAAACTAGTCATGATATCACAGAAAAATGGAATCTTGGTCTAATACTGTCTTTTGAGATCCAAGTTTTGAACATATCTTATAAGCATATCTGTTTATTATGTCCAAAAATAAATCTCCCTACATACCGTTCAAAGCACTTATATGATGCCAAATTTCCTTTTCTATCTCTTCCAATAAAAATTAAAACACGGCATGTATGAATAACTGTCTATGAATACAAACTGGTCATGAGGCTGATAAGTGCTATTATTTAAAGTCTTTTAGACTTAAATGCCCAATATCTGCTTTGTCTATTTGCAAAAGGAATGCTTTCCACATGGAAGCTAGAATTCTAAGATACTCAAATTTTGGTTGGCAGTGGTTCTCAGCTATGCCTGCACAACATAATCACCTAAAAATCCTGAGGCCTAGGTCTACTCCCATAGCTTTTGGTTTAATTGGTCTAGGGTGTAAGCCAGGCAATGGAATTTTTAAAAAGCTCCCACGTGATTTTAATATGCAGTCAAAGAGGCCACCCCCTGCCTTTCATTTGCACCAGAATCATCTGAGGCACCTGTGGTATGGTGCCCTCCCAGATGATAGCATGCAATACACAGCTGGAGACCCCACTGTGAAAGAAAACGCAGTCCTCCCCTCAAAAAGAAAACTTATAAAGTAAACTTGAGGCTTAAAAAAAGTTTTTAACAATTAAAGAAATGAGAATTTTTAAAAAAGAAATAACAAGGCAACCAGATAGCTAATAAGCAGAAAAATAATCATTATAGAATTTGTAACTATACTAGAAATTTCAAAAACCACAGACAGAGCTGACAACTAAATGACATGAAGGAAAGGTCTGGGATGATTACAGATGAGGCAAAAGAAACAGACCAAGAATTAAGTAAGCAGTTAGACATGGAAGATGTGTATATTCTCTACATAGTCAGATGCAACCACAAACATCACTGAGGTAAGTGGAAGAATACCTAAATAAATAAAGAGGTATACCATATTCATGGAACAGAAAAGAATATTGTGAAAATATCAGTTTCCCAATAGTCAATGCAATCAAAATCCCAGAAGTATTTTTGTGGAAATTAGTAAAATTTATAGGTACAAAGGGCCAAAAACAGAAAGAATCTCATAGAAGAACAAAGCTGGAGAACTCAACTATCAAATATTACCACAAAGAAGTAGTTCAAGCAGTGTGGCACTGATACAAACACAGAAGAGCAGGCCGACGGCAGAGAACAGGGCATCTGGAAACACATTCAAGCACGGGTGGCCACCTGAAAACCAGCTTCCTGCTCTAGGGACACCATGATCTTTTCAGTAAATGGTTCAGATCAGCTAGATAACCAGAGGGTAAACAAACACCAATTCACACCATTCACAAAATCAAATTATGTTAAATTACAGACCTAACTGAAAAAGACAAAATAAAATTTCTTGACACAAGAATGATTGTGAACAAAATCTTTCTAGACTAGAATACACAAAGCACTAGCCCTTAACAAACACACACACACCAAAAACCCCTGATTAATTAGGCTTCATTAAAGTTAAGAACTTCTCTTCATCAAAGATGTCATATTAAGAGTGAAAAGAAAAACCAGACTGTATATAAAAAATGTGCAACACATATATTGTGTATATACAAAGTACTTAACTCAGCCAATCAAAGAAAAGCAGACAACTCAGACATATTTTAATGAACCTGAAATGCACTTCACAAAAAAAAGGTTATCAAGACTGATGTGCACATGAAAAGGTGTTCAAAATCAATATTCCCAGGGTATGAAACTAAAACCATCCAGAAATACTAGTGAGCACCTACCGAAGCAGGTAGAATTAACATAATGCAATAAGTAGTGTCAAGAGCAACTGAGACTCTCCTAAGCTGCTGGTGAGAGAGCAGAGCGGACAGAGCCTTGGCAGGATCTGCTGAAGCTATTAAGCATACACAGACCCTACGCCCTGCTAACTCTACTATATACACACCCAACTTGAATTAATTATATGTGTTTCCTAAAAGAATTTATAAGCGTGTTTTTAACAGTGTAATTGCAATCACCGAAAACTGGAAACAGTGCATATATCCATGAACAGCAGAAGAAACAAACGAATCATGATACAGTCATACAGCAGAGTACTGCATGCATGCTCAGTCACTTCAGTCGTGTCCGACTCTGCAACCCCATCGACCGTGGTCTGCCAGGCGCCTCTGTCCATGGGATTCTCCAGGCAAGAGTTCTGGAGTGGCTTGCCACTGCCTTCTCCATAACAGAGTACTATACAGGAACAAAAACCAAAAAGACTTCTGCTACTTGCAACAGCACAGAAATTCGAAATACAAATGAATCAAAGACTCAAAAGTATACAAAACACACGGTGGTACTGCTAAGTTTTTTAAAACAGCAAAATGAACTCACGATGTTAGAAGTCATACTGTTGGTTATTCTTAATGAAGGGTAATGGCCGAGAGAGGTTTCAATGAATGATCCACATCTTGATTTAGGAGACATTTAAATGCATGTGTTCACTTCTGTGAAGTTCAAATTTCTCACTTATTTGTGCACTGTGCTGCACAGGTAGAGCTTCCCTTGTGGCTCAGCTATAAAAGAATCCACCCGCAATGCGGGAGACAGACCTGGGTTCGATCCCTGAGTTGCAAAGCTCCCCTGAAGAAGGGAAAGGCTACCCACTCCGGTATTCTGGCCTGGAGAATTCCATGGACTGTATAGTCCATGAGGTCACAAAGAGTCAGATACAACTAACTGACTTTCACTGCACAGATATCATAATTTCACTTATTTTAATGGACTTTAAAAAATTAGGGGCAAAAGATACTTGACAAAATCCAAATAAGACAATATTCAAAGTAAAGAAATCAATAATGGGATTTATTGATATAATGGGATTTATTGATTTATTAAGGACAGAAATGGTATGGATCTAAGAGAAGCAAAAGATATTAAGAAGAGGTGGCAAGAATACACAGAAGAACTATACAAAAAAGATCTTAATGACCCAGATAACCATGACAGTGTGATCACTCACCTAGAGCCAGAGAGACATCTTGGAGTGCAGAGTCAAGTGGGCCTTAGGAAACATCACTATGAACAAAGCTAGGGGAGGTGATAGAATTCCAGCTGAGCTATTTCAAATTCTAAACGATGATGCTGTGAAAGTGCTGCACACAAAATCCCAGCAAATTTGGACAACTCAGCAGGGGCCACAGGACTGGAAAAGGTCAGTTTTCATTTCAATCCCAAAGAAGGGCAATACCAATAAATGTTCAAACTACTGCACAAATGCACTCATTTCACATGCCAGCAAAGTAATGCTCAAAATTCTCCAAGCTAGGCTTCAACAGTACATGAACTGAGAACTTTCAGATGTGAAAGCTAGATTTAGAAAAGGCAGAGGAAACAGAGATCAAACTGCCAACATCCGTTGGATCATCGAAAAAGCAAGAGAATTCCAGCAGAATATCTACTTCTGCTTCACTGACTATGCTAAAGCCTTTGACTGTGTGGATCACAAGAAACTATGGAAAATTCTTAAAGAGATGGGAATACCAGACTACCTGACCTGCCTCCTGAGAAATCTGTATGCAGGTCAAGAAACAACAGTTAGAACTGGACATGGAACAACAGACTGGTTCCAAATCAGGAAAGGAGTACGTCAAGGCTGTATACTGTCACCCTGTTTATTTAACTTATATGCAGAGCACATCATGAGAAATGCTGGACTGGATGAAGCACAAGCTGGAATCAAGACTGCCAGAAGAAATATCAATAACCACAGATACGCAGATGATACCACTCTTATGGCAGAAAGTGAAGAAGAACTAAGGAGCCTCCTGATGAAAATGAAAGAGAAGAGTGAAAAAGTTGGCTTAAAACCCAACATTTAGAAAACTAAGATCATGGCATCCAGTCCCACCACTTCATGGCAAATAGATGGGGAAACAATGCAAACAGTGAAAGACTTTATTTTCTTGGGCTCCCAAATCACGGCAGATGGTGACTGCAGCCATGAAAAGAAAAGCAGCCATGAAAAGAAAAGACACTTGCTCCTTGGAAGAAAAGCTATCAGAACAAACCTAGACAGCATATTAAAAAGCAGAGACATTACTTTGCTGACAAAGGTCCATCTAGTCAAGGCTATGGTTTTTCCAGTAGTCATGTATGGATGTGAGAGTTGGACTATAAAGAAAGCTAAGCGTGCAAGAATTGATGCTTTTGAACTGTGGTGTTGGAGATGAAATCAGTCAATCCTAAAGGAATCAGTCCTGAATATTCATTGGAAGGACTGATGCTAAAGGTGAAGCTCCAATATTTTGGCCACCTGATGTGAAGAACTGACTCCTTAGAAAAGACTCTGATGCTGGAAAAGACTGAAGACATGAGGAGAAGGGGACAACAGAGGATGAGATGGTTGGATGGCATCACTTAATGGACTTGAGTTTGAGCAAGCTCCGGGAGTTGGTGATGGACAGGGAAGTCTGGCGTGCTGCCATCCATGGGGGTGCAAACAGTTGGACATGACTGAGTGACTGAACTGAACTGAATGGGATTTATAGGGAAAGAAATTCTTAGTAAACACCAAATCCACTTAGATATAGATTTAAAAGCAAACTACCATTAAAAAACAAAGAAATGTATCAACTGCAACAATCTAAACTTATATAATTAAAATACAGTTTCTGCTATTCTATCATACAAAAACAGCCAGACAGACCTTCACCAAATTTAGATGGTATATTGGAGCAATCTGACTTCAATTATAGGCTACATGGTATAAATTTAATGATGCTGAGGTGTGATCACATCAAAGAGACAGAAGTTGTCCACCAGAGCAGCTGCAGGCCACTGATGGGAGCTGGAAGACCTTTCTTTGCTCTTGTTCAGTCCTCTGTACCATGTTCCAGGCTGAGCGCCAGCAGGAATTTATTTATTATTTATTTAACAATGGTTAATGATTTTTCAGAGGAACTATGGAAAGGTCGACTAGCATCACATAACTTAGAAAAACAAAAAATTGGAAATAGAAAAAAAGGGTACTTGGACATCACTTATAGGGAGCAACAATATATACTGCTTGAAAATAAAAAACTGCAGGCCCATGCTCTAGACCTAGTCAGCAGATCTCCAGGGATGAGACCCAAGAGATTCTAATGAACAGCTCTTTTTGTTGGCTTGGGCAAGCAACTTAATCAAAACCTTATAAAAAAATAGTTAATGGAGGTATTAATGTCTTTTAACTTGCTGAGTTCTTTCCAGTAAATTAAGCTGTTCTTAACCCAGATGGGACAGGGAGAAATTCTTTAAGGACAGAACTACATGTTATTGATCCCTGTAGCCCCGGGGACCTAGCCTAGATCAGGTACATAAATTAGACCCCACACATAATTGCTGAAAGGTGAGTTAAGAGTACACAGTGAATCCAGTAACTGTTGCAACTATACCGACAGATTCTAAGTGCCAGTTCTAATCAACAGTTGAAATTTTTGGCTGCAGTATTTTTTAAGGAGAAACTAATACTTAGTATCTTTCTACTTCAGCTTTATGTCAAACCAAAATTCTGTGCTTTAAATAATACCCTTAGGTTACCGAGACCAAAAACAGTTACAAGTGGATACATTCATATTTCACTACACTTTCCAAATTTACTGTACCACAATCAAGCATGGCTGTAAAATACTAGATAGAAGCCTTGCTTCATTTTACTGCTGACCAATTCTTATAGGTTTAAAAAAACAAACAAACAACTCTTATCTCTTAGGAATATAAAGAGAAATATACATTGAATTGATTAAACTCATCTCTTTCAGAGATTTGCTGCTGCTGCTGCTAAGTCGCTTCAGTCACGTCCAACTCTGTGCAACCCCATAGATGGCAGCCCACCAGGCTCCTCTGTCCCTGGGATTCTCCAGGCAAGAACACTGGAGTGGGCTGCCACTGCCTTCTCTGTCAGAGATTTGAGTGTCGTAAATACAAAGAATGTACACTTTAAGTTTTTTAAAAAATTATGACAAAGGAAAAGAATAAAGAATAAATATGCAATTATAAGGATTAATACAGCTTCTATGACGAAGCATTATACTCAGCTCTGAAATTCTGAAAACCAGAGCAAAAAAAAAAGAGGAATTTCAACACATGTTCCTAAAAAAGAGATGGAATATACTAATTTCTCAGCAAAGAAAGCTTTCTCTTGTTGGAAGTCCTCAGACTCAAAAGTTGGATGAAGCTCTGCTTTTATCTGTTTTAGATGTGGTATATTTACAATTTATTTGAAGAAAGTGTTCTGATGCTTAAAAACAAAAACTAACTCTTTCACTTTACAAATAAAAAACAAAAGGCTAACAAAATCAACAATTAATCTACAGTTAAATGCCGAACAAGCAGCTTCAGGATCTTACCTAATCTTAACTTTGATTAATTTCTTTTCAATACAAAAACAGTCTTGTGCCAGTTTTGAGATGGGGAAAAAAAGGGCAGCAAACCAATGAAGGAAACCTAACAGTTCAGCTTTTTATTCATGTTCTTCCCCTAAATGAAGCTTTATACATGTAGGGGATGATCTAACAAGAAATTTCCAGCTTTCTGAACTATCCAAGGACACAAGAGAATTATAAGGTCACAGATGTTAGCTCTGCAGCAGACTGACCTATTCAGCTGTGAAGTCAGCCAACCCGGGGAAACAAAATTTTCTCTAGCATGTAGTTACAAACAACAGTGATTTGCACAGGGAAGGGAGATGGCACTGGACAAGTTCTCAGGACTACAGAGATCTTTATTTTTCAATCAGCAAAATTTTAGAGCAAAACACTACAGAAGCCAGCTATAAATATTAATGCACAAAAATCTGTCCTGAGCAGGATGTGAGCTATATGTTTATACATATATGCAAATTCTAAGTTTACCACCTTCCTGAAGAATTCTACTCAGCCTTCAATTTATCCTCTTCACATAAAACTGGATATGTTTTTCCTCATGGTTGTTGACCACAAAAATGGAATAAGGTACAATTAAGACAAAACTTATGAAAGCAAGAAGATGTATATATAGATGCATATGTATAATTCCAAATTCTGTGATGAAATTATAAAGAAATCTATTAGCCAAAAAAGTCAAATTAATGATCCAATTTCAAAATTCCTATCTCCTCTGAAATTAAAAAAATTATGAAAAACTTTTAATATGCTGTTTATTCTAAAGGGAGAAAATCTGTTTTTAACTCTTTATCTCATAGTTTGGAATATGAGACTTTCAAAAAGTCTACTGGAATTTTACAGAGTTAATGACAAATAAAAGTCAATAATGTAAAAACATATTTTTCTTCTAAAAGTAGTCTTCCTTTTTCATATAAAAGCAACACAATTTCAGATTAAAAAAGGAAAAAGTTAACCAATAATTATTAAAAATAACCAGTAAGATAATGTATACCTTAAAATCTGAATTTTAAAGTGATACCAGGGGTTATGTACAAGTCTGTACAATACTTCTACCATAGGTTTATTATTTAACATTTCTTTCCAAAAAATTAATCTTCTTATATACAGATATACAACTTTATGAAGTGACATTTCTGTAAAG
This sequence comes from Bos indicus, assembly GCF_029378745.1. NCBI lineage: Eukaryota > Metazoa > Chordata > Mammalia > Artiodactyla > Bovidae > Bos > Bos indicus. The sequence goes on along the minus strand of NC_091780.1, from coordinate 61,751,369 downwards.
AGCAAAATAATGTTTAAATGGGAAATATACCACACCAACAAATAAGGAAACTTTCAAATGCAATTTTCAAATGATAATTTTTCAAAACCAATTTTCAAATGGCAAATACGTGGGACCACACCAATGAACAAGGAAAAAGTGAAACACAGGATCAACCGAAAGGGGTGACATGGGAGAAAAGGACACACAGAATGTGGACACACAGAATGTGGACACACAGAATGTGAACTGAGCGCCCCACCCAAATTGCTCTGCCAGATACTAGTATCCCAAGTTAGACTTGTTCAGGGAATTTCTTAACTTGCTACCGGACATAAGAAACACATACTCATTTTTCTAAAACCCTCTATGTATTTTTCCATATCACAAAAGTTTGCTTTTACGTAATGATGATAAATATTTGACTGCAGAGCAATCTGCTATTTTCTTTACTGAGCTACTGATTTACTTGCCTATATTTGCTGCAAACAGTCACAGGAAACCCAAAGGAAAACTCAATAACAAAACTCACTTTTGCCACTGGTTTTGCTTTCAAACTTCCATTCTCCACAACAGTGAGGTCCAGCTTGCCATCATCCTTACTTCCTATAGCTTTCAGTCCTTGCAAAAGAATATCTCGTAACTTTTGATAAAGAGGTTTTTCGACATAATCCAGTAATTTCACTGTTTCCATGTACTTAGCAATTTCATCTAAAAGAATAACACAATTATTTTGTAGTTTTTATAATAAATACAACATATTTACCTCTTCTAAGAAAATGATCCACAATTATAGTAACATTAGAATGCAAATATATAGCTTGTTAAATATGTCTTTCTATCACGTCTTCATTGGAAGTATGCTTCTGAATTCAGGAATTGTCAGATAAGTCAAATAAAAAAATGTATTTTTAGATACAATGCAAAAAACGTCTTTTAATTCTGACAATAAGAAAGAAGACAAGCTTAACATTTAAATATATATAAAAACAATTACTAATATAATTTTAAAGCTACTTTTTAAAAGGACCTAAAATAAATGTTATGAAGTAAAATGTGCTTAAGTACAATAAATATCATAGCCAGAATTTTTTTTTTGCCACAGAAGCCATTAGTTCTAGAGAAGACAGCTGCATTTTTTGGGTAAATGAAAAATAAAACATGAAAATCAGGTTGAAAAAAGAAACACAAGGAAGCCCTGATTGTCCCATAAAAGAGAAAAACCAACTTGTGAATGATAAAAGGTCTACTGGACACTGAGGCAGAACCAAACCCATAAAAAGAAATCTTACTAGTCAAGATCAGCACCTCTCAACACCCATCTAAAAATCCATCTTGGGGTTAATGACTCATACATATATATGCCCAGTTCAGCCTTTCCACTGACCTCCAGACTTGTATACCCACTGACTTCCACTGACTCATATACTGGCTGTGTAACTGGCATCTCACATGCCAACCAAATCCAAAATCCTGACCAACCCCTAAAACCTGCTCACCCTGCGTTTTTTCTGTCTGAATTATAGAAAATCCCATTCTCCCAGTTCTTCAAATCCTCCTCCCACATTCAATAAATCAAGACATTATGTCAGTGCTACACACACATTCATTCATTCATTCATTCAGACATTTTAAGTACCTACCACATGTCAAGCATGATTCTAAATACTTAGGTACGTGAGAAAAAAGAAACAAAAATCCTTCCTTTCAACTTTCTTAATCTGATAAAGGGGATCTACAGAAAACCAAAAGCAAACGTCACCAAGTGTGATAAAACACTGGACTTCCCTTCTGAGAGAAGAAAACAGCAAGGAAGCCCATCTGTACCGTTTCCATGCTGCCTGAAAGTCCTGCAGTTTTTAGCCAGTGCAGTAAGGCAAGAAAAGAAACAGACAGCACTGAGTGGAATGGAAGATGCAAAACGGTTTATTCACAACATGAGTGCACGTAGAAAAGCCTAAGAAATCTATTAAAAAACTTCTAACCAATATGTAAAGTTAACAAGATCATAGGATATAAAGTATTTAAAAATCTTTCTATACACTAGCAACAAGCATTTAGAAAAGTAATAAAAACATACCATATACAATAGTATCAAAAAGCATCAAATACCTACAAACAAATATAATGAAAAGATGGGCAAGATTTTTTCCAAATGGAAACTATAAAACACAGGTCAGAGAAACTGACACCAAATTAAATGAAAGCCATAAAGTATCAATTATATAAAGATGCCAATGCTCCCCAATTAGTCCACAGAGTCCCTGCGATTCCACTCAAAATTTCAGCATGTTACAGAGGGAGAGGACATGTGTGGAACTGACAAGGTGATTCTAAAATGTACAAATACACAAAGGATCATGCAAAACAGCAAAGTCAAGTTTAAAGAAGAAAAAGTGCCAGAGGACTTAAACTATCAGAGAAAGCTATAGTAATTAAGACAGTGTGCCCCAAGAACAGAAAAAAAAAACCAACTACTATGAAAGAGCCCAGAAACAGACTCACAGATTCGCACATGATTGAACACAAAGGTGCCATCACAGAGCAAGGCTGGTCTTTTCAAGAAAGGCCGCTGTTAACAGTGTGAACTATGCGAGGTGATAGCGGTGCTAAATCATGCTCATCGTTCTCCAGTCTACATGTACCGGCAGATCTCAGACGACACCGCGGGTTAGCTCCAGACCGCCACAATAAAGCAAGTATCACAATAAAGCAAGTCACCTGTTCTGGTTTCCCGGTGCATTGAAAAGTGATGTCTAATACTGTAGTCTATTATGTGTGAAATAACACAATGTCTAAAAAAACGTGCATACCTTAACTAAAAAAACACTTTATTGCTAAAAAGTGCCCACCATTATCTGAGCTTTCAGTGAGTCATAATTGTTTGCAATAATAATATCATTGATCACAAATCACCATAAGAAGTATAATAATAATGAAAAAGCTTAAAATATTGTGGGAGTTACCACAATGTTTGACACAGACAGGAAGTGAGCAAATGCTGTTGGAAAAATCAGCACCAACAGATTTACTCGACATAGGCTGCCACAAACCTTCAATTAGTAGGAAAAGCAACACATCTGCAAAGTGCGATGAAGTGAATCGCTATAAAATGAGGTATGCCTACATAGCAAATCATCACATTATAGAATTATATTTGTCAATTATTCCTCAATAAAGTTAAAAAATAAATAAAAACATTTTAAAAATGTTAACAATGGGAATGAATTTCACAAATGCAGTATTGAATGAAAGAAAAAGAACGGCACCAGAAACTAGAACGTTAAAAATCCCTGCCCTCGTGAAATTATCTGTTTAGTTCACTCTATGATTCCATTTCCATATAGTTCAAAGAGAAATCCTTGATGTTGGAAGTTGTGCTAGTGATTCATTAGGCCAGAGGGAAAGGCTGGTGACTGGGAGAAGGCAACAGGGAGCAAATCTGAAAAAGCAGTAACACTCCATTTCCAGATGTGGTTGACAGACTGCAAATTTAAAGAGCTTAAGCTCACACAGTAGACCTCCCTGGAGACAACTGAGCAAAGGCTTGAAAAGATCTAAATATATCCAGACTGACCACTGCTCACACCTGCACTGCTACTTCCCTTGCTCGGATTATGGCAGGAGGCTTCTAACTAGCTCCTGTTTGTACCTGGCCTTGCCTCCTTAGCAGTCGATCTTCAAGACAGGAGCTGGAGAGACTTCCCTTAAAGACAGACAGTTCACATCCCTCCTTTCCTCCACACTTCATGCACTCTTGCTCAAAGTAAAAGCCAAAGCCCATGATGGCCTAGATGCAGGCATCAGCAGGCACTCAGGTCCTTCCGCATGGACACGTTCCTCCCCAGAGCTCACTCCATCTCCTTCCCACAGCTGCTCAAATGGCACCTCCACAGGAGGACCGTCCCAGGCCACCCTAGTTACAGTAACAACCCACCCATCTCTTCAATTCCATTTCCTGTGTTTGTTGTTTTTGCCACAGTACTAACCATGCAATAAACTGTGCAATTTACTCCTTTACTGTCTACCTTTCCCAACTAGAGCTTCACAAGGACAGGAGTTTTTATTTATTTTGATCCCTAGTGCCTAGGAGAGTCTGAGGCACAAAATAGAACCTCAACTAAGAAAACAGCTGCATTACTGAATGAAATTTGGTTCCTTGACTGAAAGCGCTGAATAACAAGTGAGTAAGGCCCACCTGTGGAAAGACCAACGTGAGCAGGCCCCAGTGAGACGCTTACACTTAACAATACCGAAGCTCTTACATTAAGCGTTGTTAGTCTATGGACCTCAGGAGCTTTCTCCTCTCAGAAAATAAAATCCTTATGAACACTGAAGAAGTCTTTTCTTACCCGGCTTGTTTTTCTCAGGAAAACACTTGTCCATCAAACTCGCAATATTTTCTCTGTATCTGTTAAAAATTAAAAGAATGAGTCATTGTTTGATGCTTGATGCCATGGAAAGTTATTAATACTTAGTAACAGTAAATAGCACATTAAGCAGCACTGTGCTACATCCTAAATACACTTACGAACATTCTTCTCAAATAAATTCAACAAAAAGAAACCCAAGGAATCTTACTGTTAAACAAGCCCTTTCTTATTTCTACATTAGTGTCCGTTAAAGCAACAGTCCTCGTAAAGAAGTTCTGACCGAACATCTGCCTCATCATTTTGCCCGAAATAATTTACTGTAAGTTTTCCTTTACCTAATTTTGGAATCTCTAACGTAGTTAGGATCTTTCAAATTATCTTCCCACGGCAGATGGCCACTAAGCCACTGGATCATGCAATAACCAAGGATTTCCAAGTCACCGCGTCTTGATGGTGCTGTGAAACAAAAGAAGCAGATTCAGCACAGTGAAATGATGTTTAAGGCAGAATTTCAGGTATATCTAAAGCAATAAGGTAAAAAGAGTCAACCCTATGGTCTTCTTTTTCATCATACAATCTTGACTCCATTTTGAAAAAAAAACACCGAATACTGGGCAGTATCAAAGAACTCATTTACCTCCAACTAATAATTTACTTTATAACCCAAACTGGCAAAACTCTACAGTTTCAAACTGAGACTACTAGTCTACGAAATAAATTATAAAGCAATGACACATTTAACAGTGCCCTTGGAAAATGTGAAGATATTAAAAATGCTGCAAGGTATTAAGAGGCCCAGAGAACAGGGGGTTTTAGCTCCTCCACAGTGTTGGACACAGAAAAAAAAGAAACGATGGCTGAGGAAACAGGCCAGCTGAATGGGTGACAAAGTAAGTCTACTGGTTACAAAGTTGTAGCTGCATAAGAAAACACAAACCTTTATGGAGGAAAGCCCCCAGCATTCCAATTAAGCTAAAGAAAAGCAAAAGAGGCCTCATTGCAGCTGACTGCACTACTTCGCCACCGACCCGTCACGACCTCGGAAGGGTGAGAGGAAGATGGAGAGAACAGAGGTGCCCTGTCCCTCAAATGCAGGAGCTTAAGCTCTCTCTCCTTCCCCCGCCCTATCCTGCCTCTTCAGTTCTGATCCGTCTGCTTATCTACTGGTGCAGGATGAAGAGCCGCGCAGGGGTTCAACGGAAAGCACTGGTGCTGCAGCTCTAGTTCAGGTGCCTCAGACGTACCCACGCCATTGTGCGCGTCGATGCTGGTGAATTCAACTGTGCCATCATGACATCTTTTGGGGTCTTCTTTGTATTCCTTATGAGTCCCTTCTGGGCAGTATCGATAAGCAAGGCCATAGTCTACCAAGTACACCTATAAATGTCCAAGCACCAAGATAAATTAAAGCCTGTAAAGCTCAGAAACAGAATGCTGTCACTGGAGGGCAGATTCACCCACAAAGCCACACTATGACACCCCACGTTTGATCCAACACGCGAACAACATCAAGTACTTAATTGTGAAATACCTTTTATTTAAAGAAAAACATTAAATGACCTACGTAGCTACAGTGCAGGTAATACCACCTGACTTCCTTACGCAAGTATGTGCTTTACTTGTAATAATCTTGTCTCCTCAATTTGAGCAAGGATCATAAATCATACACTTTTTCTTATGGCATCGAAAACAAAACTGAGCAGAGTAAACCATCAATACTTGTTGCGATACAACTGCCACACGCTGAGTGCAAGTGCTAACTCAGCTGGCACATGGCGTGTTAGCTTTTCCTCTCTTTACTTATAGAATAACCAAGTATCGATTCACTTCATAAAAATATTTTCAAGATTATAATGATGACCTGAAGATCTTTTAGATGAGGCTCTTGGGTACATTTAAATAGTATATGTTAAAGTCAAGTCTTCATAATTAAAACTAAATTTTAATATAATGTATACACATATCTATGGGAATATACATGTACATCTGATTAGCATACAAAGCTAATAAATTTGGCTTTCCTCTGTCCCAGAGCCACATATTACATCTCCAACTCCAGGTAACTGTCTTGCAGATGTATGCATCTGGTCACAGGAGGGAAGTGAAGTAAAAATATGGGTCTGGATTGAGCACATACATCTAATACTAAAAAAATTATCCCATCCAAAGCATATGCCCAAAGGATAGCCAAGCTGCAAAAATATTTCCACCTGAACAAAAGGCAGCATGTTTTAGTCAACTGTAAAAAGAAATTATATTTGTATTTATTAACATAAGTCTGGTCTACTTCAATTAACGGAATCCTTACCATTCAGGTTCTTAGCTGTGTATTGTTTGCTTGCTTATTTTTAACCTAAATGCAAATAAAGTAAGCTGCCTGGAAATTCTGTGGCTGCCTTTAGGACTTCTCCATTAGCCTGCTCTAACCAGCAACTTCCTTCTGTGGTACCTACATAGCTCCTTACAGCCACCATAACAGAGAGAGGGAAGGGGAGGACAGGAAAAGAAAGGGGAGCCAAAGGAGAAAGGGAAAGCTAAGCAAGAGGAAGTCAAAGTCAGGCCTAAGACAAAGAAGAAAAAAGTACAGTATACTGACTCAACACACCTAAAGTGCCCAAGTGTCCCTTTCTTATACAAGCTCAAGTTAAGAAGTGAGAATACACATAAAACGGATTAAACACAGAGGCCCAACTATGTGCTGGAGAAGACTTCAACTTCAACTTCAACTAAACCTGTGCTGGAGAAGACTCTTGAGAGTCCCTTGCAGTGCAAGGAGACCCAACCAGTCCATCCTAAAGGACATCAGTCCTGGGTGTTCATTGGAAGGACTGATGTTGAAGCTGAAACTCCAATACTTTGACCACCTCATGTGAAGAGCTGACTCACTAGAAAAGACCCTGATGCTGGGAGTGATTGGGGGCAGGAGGAGAAGGGGACGACAGAGGATGAGATGGTTGGATGGCATCACCAACTCTATGGACGTGGGTTTGGGTGGACTCCAGGAGCTGGTGATGGACAGGGAGGCCTGGTGTGCTGCGGGTTATGGGGTCGCAAAGAGTCGGACACGACTGAGCGACTGAACTGAACTGAAACCTGACTTTTACCAAAATCATGGAGTCAGCTTCAGGAAAATTATAAACCCCTCTAACTCCAACTAAATTGACCCAAATAAAGGTATAATAACATCAGCCTTTCTATTTTCCTTAAAAAGTAAAAATTATAAAGTGAATGTAATAAGCTTAAAAAAATGCATATTTCAATTCCAAACCCTATACAAATTTAGACAGCTAAGATATTTCTGTAAACCAATTGATTTCAATAATCAACATGTTAAAGACCAAATTTTCCAAGTAACAGAACACTTACATTTGATGGATTTCTTGAACAAAGGAAATAAAAAAAACGACAAAGCAGACAGGCAAACATAATTCATTGGTGCACTATGTAATTTTAAGCTTCCACCCCCAAATAGCTATTTGAAATTCATTTTGTATCACAAGTACTTCTTCTGAATATTATTTAGGGCAAAATAGCCAACTTGATAAAGTGCCAACAAATCGCATCAAAAATGTAGAATGTTAACTAGATAAAAGTGTCAAGAAGAAATATTATTATTACCATATCTACTTCAAAAAGTAAAACTTCTGCATGGGTTCAAAAGTTCATAGCAACTGTATTTGTTTTCAAACAACAGGTTAAACAGTAGAAATTAAAGTTATAAAACTACCTGGTCAGGATTCTTGTAGCTGAGAAGAAGATTTGAGGCCTTGATATCTCCGTGTACATACTCATGCTCATGAATATATTCCAGAATATCCAGCTATGAAAGCATCATATACAATAAATTAATGCAGTACCTGACACCAACCAGCAGAGGACCAAGCGTCAACACAACTAGCCTTTACTGGATTAAAAACGAGAAGAATGTAGCTCACATACAATTCTTAAGCTTAGCTGCAAGACAGTTTTCCGAGAAAATCTTTTGGCATTTGCTTCATATATTTTCTGAAGGTCACTCCCAAAGCGATCTATTATCATAAATCTGTAACTAAAGACAAACAAGAAAAGTCAATGAACAGAATGTAACTCAGGAAAACCTACTTTGCCATGACTACTCTCCTTTCAAAGTAATTTTTTTCAAGGCAATGTTTAGTAAGAAAGTAAAAAGTGAAAGGAAAGAAAGACATCTGAAATTAGTTCTTCCAATGAAAAATCTCAAGAGCTGCAAGGGCTGTACTGGTTTTGCCTTTTATCTTAGGGGCCTCCTGGTCTCAACAAGTTACGTGAGACAGCATTCATTGCAAGGAAAAAACACCCACAGAAAGAAGACAACAGACACTTTACAGTAAAGATAATAAAATAATCTGAGTAAGGCTGATATCACTGATTTTTGTCATAGTTAAAGTTAATTTATACTTCTGGATATCAGCTTCCTGTCTGTGACTGTTCTCTATTTTTAAGGGACATTTTAGCAGTATTAACATTCTGTTAAAATCAAGACTGTCAAGAGATGCTGTAACAAAAGCTAAATGCAATAAAACTGCTTAAATGGTATAAAAGAATTGTATACTAAGTACTCGACAGACAAGATTTGGGGAATAGTAAATGTACCAGAAAAACATAGAGATTTTCAGTTTTGCCACAAAACCAACTGTCACCTTGGCCAAATCACATTTCTTGGTTGGGCCCCAATCTGCATAGGTGTCGAACAAGCCAGTAGGGCCTCGCGCTTTCTAAGGTCTTTTCCAGCACCCAAACTCCACGACTCAATAACCATACATATGTTTCTGTACGCTGTGCATACAGCGTACTTCAGGGCACTGAAAAGCATCACCTAGTCGCAGTGACATGGTTCATCTTTTGCTCTGTGAACCACTTTTATCTTTATAGTTTTCCAAATTCTGAGCTGTCTAGTTAAACCACTCGATAAATCAATAAAAAACCAAGATGTATCAAACACTCAAAATGAAGCTATTTTCTAATGGGAAAAAGATTAATAATCACTGTAACAACAACAGCTGGCATTTACTGAAATAGGAGAATGGCCCTATTCTAAGCACTTTAGATGTATTAATGTCAGTGCATTTAAACCTCCCATCACCCTGATGAGGTAGGCACCCCCAGGAGCCCCATTTTACAGCAGAAGAAAACTAATCATTGGTCATTTGTCCTCTAGGAAGTGGTGAATTCACATTTTTGACCATCACACTAAATATATCAAAATAAATAAACATAAGTAGGACACAAAAATCTTACATATTTTAGGTTTCTAAGATAAAAATACAGTATGACAATTCTATAGGAAAAAGGAAGAGCTAACAGTTAAAAGGCAATATGCCAAATAAAAAATCCAAGATTCTACCTATTCTTGAACTGGAAAAGAATTAGAGATCCTTCTAAACATCTTTTAATAAAAGAATTAACATTTATAGAGGCAAAGTTATTTGTCCAAAGTCATGTAATTAGTCAGTGGCAAAATGTCTTAATTTTTCTAAGACCTTCAGTACACCGACCTCAAACATAATAAAGAGGGAACACTGATGCTGACTTCCTGATTTCCTCTGTACAATAGGTTTTGAGAGGTTGAGGGAGGAAACCAAGGACTCACGGATGTGTTTGTTTTTACAAATGAGTGATATGATTGTGTAATTATTATAAAATAACGTGTAGGTAATGAAAAAATACAGCCTCTGCTGACACTCTGAAAGGGAGCTGAAGCACACGGAGTTTAATTCTACTGGAGATCTATTAACACATCACAGGACGTGGAGCTCTGTTTTTATTCACAGATCACCCCACCACTACTCTCAACAATTCCTCCCTCTTCTCACCATGTCTGAACTACCCACATCAAATGAAGCAAGATTCTGTCTACTGCACAGAAATCTACCACGTTCTTCCACAAAATTATTTCTACCAGAGCACTAAAAGAAAAGCTACTTCCAAGTAACTTCTCTAAAGTAAAACCACTGGTGTATACTTTCCTAGGGACTTGAATACAACAATGCAAATAATGGGAATCTATAAATCAGCATAAATGATTTAATAATGAAGGCAGCCAACATTTTTACGAGCCTAACACTGTGCTAAGCACTATATTCACATCACTTCAGATGAGTTACAGGAGGAAGTAAGGATTTCTGGCAGGGGAGGAGGGCGGGAAGGAGTCTTACTTTTTTTTTTTACTTTTGTAAGAACTAAAATGATTATTTCTTAAGAGCTTCAACCTAAAAAGTAAATCATTACCTTACGGGTGATGTACCTTCCCATTCAGAAGATATCTGCAGCCAACTCTACGTCACAAAAGACACGGGCTCAGTGGTAAGGTCACCAGGAGTCAATGGGGGGTCAGCTGTACGTCAAACGTGTCTGTTCCTTGCGTAAGCACCTGCAGTAGCTTCCAGCCACCTATCGCACACAGGCTCCAAACAGCCCTTTCTCCCGTGTCTTCATTACCTGCCTCAGCCTCTTTCTCCAAGTCATTTCCTTCTCTTTCTCATGTGTGTGCAATCACCCTTTCTTTGTTAAAGACAGATGGCCACGAGGCCACCCCGAAGGCCAGAAGCCTACTCTGCCCGTGTTCAGGTCATTCCCCGCTTGAGATGCTACTCCTTGTCTGCAGTGCTTTTCTAAACCAGCAGTTCTTAATATTTAAGGGATTAAAGACCCCCTTGAGAGTAAAGCTAACACGTACACATTTTAACAGCTTTACATTTAATACTCTTTATTATGTGGGTAGGTGTTACTCTGCTTCACAGATGTGGTAACGGAGACAAGGAGTAACGTACCCAGTCACACACATTTTAAGGGGCAAAGCACAGATTTGAAACCAAGTGTCTGTGTCTAGTCTGCTCTATACTATTTCTCTAAAAAATTTCATGAAAACTACAGAAACTTGTCCCAAAAAAACTATAACAAAATACTATCTGGCCATTCCCCGGAGTTGCTGGGCTCCCTGGGTTCCAGGATCAGAACTTCCCAGTGCAGAGCGCTGGCCGCCCACCAGCAGCTCCTCTAATCTCCATCTTGTCCGGCGGAGCCCCGCTCGGGTTCAGGCTCTCTGTCCTCTCCCCTGTCTCATCGCTGTGACCACTCTGCGCTTGCCAGTGGCTGGTTTAAGAATGAGCACTGATAAAACTCCAACAAAGAAAACATGGAGGAATGCCGGGCACAAGACCCCTGGGAATGGTTTCCCTGCCAGGAAACTGAAACTCATGCGAAGCAACCCTATTTTCTGCTGTGGGGGACTGTCTGCATGGGAAGTCTAGAAATGGGCAGTCACCGTGAGACTGCACAATGGAGAATTAACAGAGAACAAAGCCAAGATAAAGGAACCGGGGCACCTGATGGTGACTTAAAGAGAGCTGAGTCAGTTTTATCTTTACCTGCAGCTGAGAGCATCCTAACCAGTACATCCCAGTTCCAACCAAAACGACTCTCCGAATCTCAGCTACCAGCACTGCTGAATGACACTCTATTCATTCAATCAAATATTTTTTAAAGTGTCAATTATGCATCAAAAGCATTGGAGGTTTCCTCCAACTCAACTCTGCCAACAATGTCCTCTCCTCTCTGAATTCCTAAGACACACACGAGGCAGAATCCCACAATTTGGCACTTAAACTGGTCTCTGGTTGTTTCAAACAACTTTGCTTTTCTCATCAGCTAGACTGAAACCTCATCAAGGCGGGCAGATTATGCTGATGTCTCTAACAGGAAATGCCATGTTGAAGCCCGAGGGCTCCCTTTGACATAAGCAACATGAGGTTTTCTCTTTGCTTATTCATTATTAAGGGGAAAAAACAAAAAACAAAAACACAGGCACTTTTGGCTTTGTGTTCCTACTCGTCAGCTGGGTTCCAGGCAGCTGCTACCACTTGGGACAAGCCCCCCAGACGAGAGAGAACACTGTGTTCATCTCGGCAGGAGACACTCCACACAACCCAGGTGAAGGCTGAGCAGTACTGCAGGTAGGTGCTCAGTACATAACTCTTGACTAATCAAACTGAACAATAAATGCTCAAAATGGGAGGAGAAAAACAAAACACACATGTTTTTACCTTTTTCCATTTTTGTCATGTAGACCAGACCCCCAATACTTAGGGACACCCAGGTACTTCAGTTTATGGGTACGGATCCATTTTTGAACTACAAGTTAAAACACATGCTTGTGATTTCAGTTTTGTTATACATAAGCAGGTTTTTATATCTTCAAGAACAGAATGCGTAAGATTCCACCTTAATTCACAAAAAATAAGTGAACAGTACATAATAACCAATAAATGAAAAGTACTTTACAACTGAAACATTTTTATCAACCTACAAAATTGTGCTATCCTGCCCTAAATGTTGTCTTAAAATGAAAAATCTGCAAAAGACATTTTTTTTTAAAGTCAAACCACAGTACTGCCATTAAGATTAATATCTCCAATTACCTAAGTGTTTACTTGTTTCCACAGAGTCTTACTTTTTGCCTCATTCTAAAGGTCCTCAGCCAGGAAATCAAGCTCGAGGAGAGACAGAGCCTCTAGAAAGATTCCCAAACCCAATACCAGCCTACCAGGAGACTCCCTGGATCTGAGAGGGTATGGGACAGGGGAAGGGGACAGGAGGACAGGCAGGATCGGGCAGTGGGAAGAGACCTTGCCCTCTCCCTTGGCGGTCTGTTCTAGTTCCTCGTGACGGCAACCCTGCAAGTCATGGTCTCCAGAACTTAGGAAAACACTCAAAAGAAGGTTTGGAGATCCCTGAGCCATTCTCATGGGTTAGGGCTAACTCTCAGTTTTTAACACTATGTCCTAAATCATATATTATTTATTAACTCTGTATTATCAACATAAGTGAAATCTTATCATAGCAAATCCATTAAGAGATCAAAATTCTTTCACACAAATCTCAATAAATACAATCTGTAAAGTAAAAAATAACAAAACCATACTGCTCTCATCTTGGCTTAAAACAAAAAACAAAGCCAGCGGTCACTTTAAAAGCGCACACACACGTGTACTGTATTGGGTACTGTGTTTCTTACTTTGTTCTGGTTTGGCAGCTCGCTGGTAGAACTTTAATTCAGTAAAAAGAGGTCCATTATCACTGGGTTCCTTAAAATAAAAGAGTTCGTTAGTACACACAGTAGTTAAAATTACTGAGTAATTTTCAATGAACCTTCAAAAAACACTAATACATCAATTTTTCTTTTCAAACTCTTTGTGACTCCATGGACTGTTCCCCCAACAGGCTCCTTTGTCCATGGAATTATCCAGACAAGAATACTAGAGTGAGCAGCCATTCCCTTCTTCAGGGGATCTTCCCAACCCAGGAACCGAACCTGGGTTTCCTGCATTGTAGGCGGATTCTTTACCATCTGAGCCACCTAGGAAGCCCTCTTCCAACAGTATGATTTTGATATTTCAGTTTATAAACTATGTTTGAGATTAAGTAAAACGCTTGAATATGTTTCAGATAGTCTCAGAAGAGTCCATAAGTCTTGTATTTCTCAGGGTTCATTTCTACATGTGGTAAACGATACAAAATCAGATATACAGCCTAATCTTTGCAGAAATTTAAGAAAACTTTTTAACCTTATTTTCACCATTATTAAACTGTCTCTTAAGCAAAGATCAGCAACCATGTTAACTGTTTCACCAAGGGGCTACAAGATTATTTCTGAGATTTAACAAAAATTTCAACACCTGATTTAACCCATTAGTGGCAAAATCCCATTCCTTTCCAATTTCTCATCACAGTTATATCCAACACCAAAACTGGCAGGAAACCAATCTTATCACAAAGACAAGTGTTCTGGAACCCCAGAGCAAGCAAGCATGTCCAGGTGACTAGATCCTTTGTCTTCATTCCTATGATTTTGAAGGAGGGAAGCCTACAATTTATTCCCCGCATGATAATTTAAAGTTCAGAAGGAAATGAGGCTCAACAAACACTGTTTTCCACCAATGTTAGTGTACTATAATACTCATTTCTTATTTTAAGGGATATGAACAGTTAAAATTATTTGTAAAGAGGCTTATATTCATAAAAAAGTACTTGAAAAATAAGAAACATCAGCCTGTTGGGAGTTTTGCCTAGCTAAATAAATCTGGGATGGTGGGAAACATAATTTTGTGAACTTTCTAAATAGTAAATTTTGTCTAATAAAACTGATCAGTATTTAATGTTTGATAGTTTATGTTGATATTATCTTAATTATTAACAGTCTAAAAAATTTTGAAAAGTATCAAATTTTCAAATAAGGAGGCTAATATTTCTAAACTAATTTTAGGGCTGTTTTCTTTTGGAGAAGTTCAGGAAGAAAGTTATTTCAGTCAGAATGTCTGTGTAACTGGAGTTTCAGGGTCAGTGGAGCATTAGAAGAAGCGGTAAGAGAAGTCTACTACCTTATCAGAGAGAGAATTTGAAGAAATATGTAGATTTCCACAAATATGCAAATACTTAATATATGTTCACGTTTTCTTTATTCAAGATACTCTCACTGTCAGAGAAGTTAATTTTGCTCCTTAAAGTTTAAACAAAACTAGTCTAAATACACAGTTTATTATCTCAGATTTCCTGTTATTCAGAAGAATAGAAATCCCTAGTTAAAGTACTTACAGGAAGATTGATTAGACAATATGCAGAGTCAGGCAGTAGCCACTAAGAGTAAGTATTCCACAGCAAAAGAGCAACATACATAACACTGGGATCAGAACTGGAAAATAAGCTAGCCTTATTTGTTACAGGCAAGCTTTGGAAGAGACTGGTACACACGGGCTGTACACCATGTATTAAGAAGTAGAAACTGACCAGTATACTAAGGTGTGCCAAATCACTACCTTGTGGACTCACAACCGCAAGTTTTGCCATAACCTGTAGTTCTTTTCCTTGCAGCAATGGGAGCTAGACAGACACTTGTGAATGCTTAGAGCCCATGGCTGAGAACAGGCCTGCAGGAGGAGTAACAGATTCAGTGTAAGAAATGGAAATTCAGGAGAGGAATTTTGGGAAGCATCTCCCCAAAGGCTAACTTTTAGAGTAGCTCATAACTCAGGTTTGAAAGGAGTTTCCTAAGACACATTCCTGGCTTATTACCATCTGTATAAAATTCTGATTTATTCAGTTTCAACCTATGTCATATCAACTTTAATTTTCAAGCTTTCCTTCAGGCAATAATTTATTAAACTTATAATAATAAGAATCAACCTATATAAATCAAGCTATTATATTGAAAGTCCCATTACAATAAAGACTCTTTGATCTCATTTCATCCTTTTTTCTAATTCAATAAAATTCCATTATAACAAAATAAAGGACCTACTTCCTTGGCACTGCACTCCAGCCAAAGCTAGCTATTTCTGTTGAAGAAAATACCTTAACTCATAACTAAAAATTTTATTAACATACTTCAAATCTAAAATACTTTGCCAACTCTATAATAGCCAAGATTTAGAAAAGAAATTGGGACTGACATTTTAACTAGAATATCACTAAACGTTTCTTTAAGACTTCTAAGTGTCAAAATGAAGATGACAACAGAAAAAAAATTAAAATGTGATATATTTCAACGGCACCATCTAAAAGCAACTGGCTGCCATTTAAAAATGAAGCTGTATAAAGTTTCTCCTTCCTACCAAAAAATTATGATATATGAATTGAAAATTCAGGTCACTTCTCATAACATCAGTGTAGGAAATTAAACATCAGTCTTCACCTTCTTTCCAGAGAACTTCAGACTACAGATATCTATTAGTACATGCTGGCAACAGACTATAACATAAAGAACTGTTAGAATATAAGATCCCAAAGCCTGACCTCTACCCCAGTTCTGCTACTAGCTCACTGACATGACCACAAAGGGGGACTGAATGAAGTAATCCATTATACAATCTGTTAACAAGGAAACACAAAAGGAGGGACTTCCCTGGTGGTTCAGTGGTTAAGAATCCACCTTGCAGTGCAGGGGACATGGGTTCAATCCCTGGTCAGGGAACTAAGATCCCACATGCTGACAGGCAACTAAGCCCAGGCACCATGACTAGAGAGAAACTTGCCTGCCACACCAAAAGAGCGAGAGTGCCACAACTAAGACCCCATACAAATAAATAAGTATTTTTTTTTTTAAATACACAAAAAGACGTTTTTCTCCTTGCATTATCCAATTTACCATTTCTCTCTACACGTTTACTTTCCTGAAATAAAATACAGAGAGTGCCTCTCAGGTCTCCATCACCAGTGCCCTAGCACCATGAGTCCAGGACCACTCCCGTAAGTCAGTAAGGGCGAACCAGACCCGGTCACTGAGGAGGACAGAGACTATACCTGCTGCTGCTGCTGCTGCTGAGTCACTTCAGTCGTGTCCGACTCTGTGCGACCCCACAGACGGCAGCCCACCAGGCTCCCCCATCCCTGGGATTCTCCAGGCAAGAACACTGGAGTGGGTTGCCATTGCCTTCTCCAATGCATGAAAGTGAAAAGTGAAAGTGAAGTCGCTCAGTCGTGTCCGACTCTTAGCGACCCCATGGACTGTAGCCCACCAGGCTCCTCCGTCCATGAGATTTGCCAGGCAAGAGTACTGGAGTGGGGTGCCATCGCCTTCTCTGGAGACTATACCTAGCATATACCTAAACATCTGTCTTAAATGTGTTAGTCGTTACTTCACTTCAAGACCAAATGTAAGAAATGCATGGATTAGTATTTGGAGCTCTTGTGCACACCCGTTAACACTGCGAGTGCAGTAATCAAATGTTCCAACCAGGCTTCCACACGGAGACGGAAACCCTACCAGAAGCACAGGGTACCTGGTGCCCCCAGGGAATAAAAGGATACCAGGCAAAGATAAGCACGGGCATGAGCACAGGATCCCACTGAAGACTTCAGAACTACGGTGCTCTAGGCGCCAGACCCCACCAGTGGCTCTCAACCTTGATGTATAACAGAATTTCTTGAGGAGACTTTACTAAAAATACCGATAACCCAGCCCTGCACTTGGAGATTGTAATTATCCTGTGTAACCAGAGCTGAAACCACTGTTTGATTTGATATGCTATTAAATTATTAAGTCTAATTTCACATTAAAAATCAATTTGCCTTTATTTCTTAAATAATTTTTTTCTTTCTCTAAAGATAAAATACCAATTCACTTTAGAAAATCTGGAAATACTATATTTTCTTTCTATATATAGCTATTTTATACAATTACCTGTGTATTATAGTTTTATATCTTGCTTTTTTGGGTAATTAATTACGAAGTTTCCCCCAAAGAATAGGACTTGTTCTTTGAAAAAAATGGTATTTAATAGCTCCTGATGTTTAACAAGCAAATGTTCATAAACAGTTCTGATCTTAATACTGGAAAGAGGTGATAGTCATTTCACATGTTTGTATTTGATGAATCATTCTGACTTCTACAAAGCTCTATGAGAATAAAAGAACTGTAGATAAGTAATGAACAGAGCTATGGCGCTGCCTATCACAAGACAAATCACAGACAGGCCTACGCTAGAAGGCACAGACAAGAAACAGAAATAGGTGCATCAGGAAGTTACAAGGTGGTAAGCAATTATGGCCAAAAAGTTTTGAAAAGAATAAAACAGGCATTTAAGGGCGGCATAAAGAAAACAAATTTTAAAACAAGGTCCTTAAAATCTAGTTGGGGAGATAAAATTAACACCTAAAAACTAAAACAAGTAGTGCCATGAGAAGGATATCACCAAGTGAAATTGTAAAACAGATGGAAATATACAGAACGGGCCTCCCGCGGTTTAACGGAGTTCAGGAAAGACAGGTATGAGGGAAGACGACCAACAGCAATCACTAAACCAGCTCTTAGAGAGGGAAAAAAAGTCAACATTATTTTGCTTATGGCATTCTTCCAGGATCACAGACAAACCAGGACATTGAAAATGTTACTGAAATATTAAATGCAAGAGAGAAATCAGCTGAATATTGATCATCGCCCTAATTATAAAGGGAAGACGTAATATGGGCGAATGGGAGTGGAACCAAATTAGGAGACAGGAGACAGAGGCCTGAACCAGGGGTGATGACAAATGGCTTTTAACTTAGAAATGTAATTTGCTACCTTAAGCAGTGAGGATATACTTGTTTCTGCCCATTTTCTTTCATAATTCTGTAAGCAAAAAAGACACTGACTAACAAATAAAATTCTTAGAACTACTCACAGTGAAGAATATTGTAAGCCTAAAATAAAACATACTTTAAAGAAGCTAAGGTTACACAGAAGAAAAAGAGACATGGTTACACAGCAGCCCCACCTACAAGCCGTGGCTCAGGCACTTTCCTCTGAGACCTGGAGATAACCGTGCAGGTAAAGCAGCCGCCTGGTGGTCAGAGGCAACCGTATTTTCTGAACCCCACTATTATGACAAGTTCATAAGGGGACTTGTTTTTTTCCCACAGTGGAAACTATTTAAAGATCCTAAGAAGAAACTCATCTTACCCATAGATTTTAATATTTTAATTTGTCGTATCAAAGACAAATGCAGATAATATTCCATGCAAATTCAATGCAAATGACCCAATTTAATAGTACAAACTTTTGTTCCTCTGACATAGCAGCAAACTAAGTATTTCAAAGGAATTTAATACATGAGAAGGAAGAAAAATCCAAAACGAAAAGGCATAAAGAAAAGTGAAATGGCAGGGGAAACAAACCAACCACACTCACTTTAAGGTTACCCACGTTGCTTCCACCCACGGGCATGACGGAATAGCTGGGATCCAATTAGCCCTCTCACAGTAAACAAATATGAACACTGGACAAAATACAGGAAAATGACTATCCTCAGACATCTGACAAAATAGGCAGTACAGGACTGTGACTTCTAAAGGACCGGAGACAAGCAAATGAGCCCCAAGACAGGACACTTGAGATGCTGTGGGGCCAGAAGGGGAGACCAAGCTCAGTACGCCAAGAAGCCTGACACCGACACCACACAAGGAGATGAGAGATGCTTTCATTGCAGGAATATTAGGAAAAATTAACAACCAATATCCCTCATGAACAAAGATGCAAAAATCCTTAATGAAATATTAGCACATCAATTCCAGCATTATGCAAAAAGCATAATACACCGTAACTAACTGGAGTGTCTGATAAGAATACAAAGTCAGTTTACCATCCAAATATCAATCAATATAAATGCCACATTAACAAAATAAAAGAAGAAAATCCTACGATTCATCTCAAAAGATGCAGAAAAAGTATTCAGAAAATAAACAGGCAAACCGCAAACTATGAGAAAAGATTTACAACACATGTATTTAAGAAAGGACTTGTATGCAGAATAACTCTTACACTGAATTATAAAAAGCAAAACTAGTTATTAACAAAAAGAGGGGGAAGGGCGGTACCAGAAGACCACAGAAGACTGAAGAGGCTCCACAAAGGAAAATACATAAATTGTCAATAATCATAATGCACAAGTGCTCACAACCAGTCAGCAAGTAAATATAAGCTAAAACTATGAAGACACTACTACATTTCTGATATCACAGTCCCAACAAACCAACAACATACCTGACAATTCCAAGTGTTAAAGGGGACACAGAGCAGCTGGAATTCTCACATGTTACTGGTGGCTGTGTAAAATAGTAACAACCACTTTCGAAATCTGGCTAGTACTTTCTTATAAATTTAAATATGCACCTTCCCTATAAACCAGTAATTCTAGGTACTGATCCAAGAAAAACAGTGACCAGAGTATTTACAGAAGGTCTACTTATAAGAGCCCAAAACTGGAAACAATCCAAACGTCTATCAACAGGAAATAGAAAACTAAGTCTAATATAGCTACCGTATAATACTACGACATAAAGACTGACCAAGCAACTGAGATGCCAACAAGATACCCGAGCCTTTAAAACACTATGCTGAGCATAAGTAGTAAGAGGCAAAACAGAATGTACTGCATAAATACCATTTATAGGACATTCTAGAAACAATCCACAGGGAGGAAGGAAACTCAGACAAGTGGTTTCCTCCACGGTGATCAGAAAATGACACCAGAATCTTTTGGGAACGATAGAAATGCTCTGTATTTTAACAGAGGTAGGATTATACAGGCATATGCACTTGTCAAAAAGGATTCAAATTGTTTATTTCATATCTATTTCCTTATAAAAACTATACGTGAATAAAAACTTGGTGAACACAATCAAAAAACAACTCAGATCCAAGAGTTATTAACTCAAACGAGATCAAATATATTCTTTTTTTAAAAAAAAGACAGTAAAATAAATCAATCAAAAAACCTTGAGGTAATTCTAATTCCAGAAATCTGTAGCCTTTAGGGAAAAAAGCAGCGCTGGGGGGACTTTGTGGTAATCTGCCCAAATAAGAGACCCTGTTACTTCTTCTATTTAACAAAAACGTGTTCTTTACACACAATGAAGAATTTTGAGAGGGGAGTTACAAATGCTGGTAAGCAAAAAGATGCATACGCATACACCTTCACTTACTAACAAATAGTAGTTAAAATGCTTGTTAGTGCCAATATATAAATTGACCTGGCTATTCAGAGTATGTCTATGTTAGACAAGATATTGTCTGCCTTTACCCATTACAAACTAATTTCAACATCAGGGTAGCAAAAAGAAGTTTCAAAGTGACCACAAATAAATAACTATTTCCTAAAATGAAAGGGGAAGGAAAGATAACGGGAAATAAAAAGAAAAACTGACCAAGTGTAAGTTCAGAAGCAAATGCATGACAAAATACAATAAAGCTCATTAAAGTAGTATCATCTTGTAGGATATAAAGAAGCATCTCATCTACTATGAATATAGCTGAAATAAAATGAAGGAGCTGAGTGTCCCTACCCCACACCCACAAGCCTCCAGCCTTCACTCCTTTCCCACAAATACTAGTGCCACTAAATGCAAGAGAGGGGAGAGAGCTTCTGAATTCAAATTATTTAGAACTATAAAGCTATGTTTGGTCTCACTTAATAATTATGAATCATTATTAAAAATGCAGTACCTTATGGTTTAATTAATTCTAGTTATTAAAAAGAATGTTTTACAAAATAAATACAACTAAATCAACAGAAAAGAAAAAAATCAGCTAGAAACATTTCCTTACCACTTTTACAACACAGGGTGCATCGTTGCCCACGGATTTTGAAGAATTCATATCAGCTGTTTGAAAAAGTGACATATATGATATCAGAACAAGAAGTAGCACTATTATAGCCTTTTACTAACCCTTTATTAATATTTAGATCTGTATATCTATAACCTTTTGGTAGAATAAATTTCAGTTCCCAAATATGTGTCTCAGGATATCATTACTGCCTATTTCCATCAATTTTAAGACTTTTTTCCCACAATTTAACATGTCTGAAATTGGAAGTCATCTTACAATTGCTGCTATTTTCAATGTGATCATCAATTAAGTATGGAAAACTGAGTTAAAGATTTCTTTAATTCAAAAGTACTCCTGGTCTTTGATATGCTAATATATGCTCTGAATTCCCAAGAGGATGATAACTAATACAATTTCTTAAATTTAACAAACTAGGGAATCCTTTTAAGAAGTAGCATTAGGAAGGTAAGAAGAGAGGGAGCTAAAGTTCTAAAAAGCACTCGTTTGGGGTAAAGGTAACTTCTCTAGAACAGTGGCTCAGGATATTGGCACTAGACCTTTGAAATGCCATCCAGAGTAATTTTAATGTGGCTGTCGTATTATTTTGTGCAAATAAGAAGCATAGTTGCCCTAAAATGCTGAATTAGGAAAATAAGGTTTGCCATGCTCATTAAACACATATTTTTTTACCAGATAGCTATTACATGCCAGTTTCTATGAAACTGATTTAGCAATGAACAGGAGCAAACAATCTCTACTTTTATGATGCTAACATTTCAGTAGTTGGACACAGACAACGATTAAAATATAAAGTATATTTGATGGCAGTAAGTGCAAGAGAAAGAAAAATTAAGCAGGAAAGGAAGGTAGAGAGTTGCAAGTTAGTAAAAGGAAACTCAGTGACAGGGTGTCACTAGAGCAATGGTCTGGAGACAGTGAGGGACGGAGCCATGGAAATAATCTGGGAGAACATTCCAGGCAGTCCAGTGCAAAGGCCTACATGTGCCCGGAGAAGAACAAGTGAGGTGCAAAGTAACAGAGCACAGATCAGAAAAGCAGCAGAGAACAAATACAAAGACAGGCGACCTAAAGCTGTGGCTATGAATGCAACGGCGAGCCACTGGAAGCTGGAGAAGAGAAATGGTAAGCTCAGACTGATTTTCTAAAGAATTCTGCGAGTGGCTTTGTGGAGAACGGAGGGTGGACAGTAAGAGCAGAGCAGAGAGTTAGTTAGGCTATCAGAATACGCTGGGTGAGGAATGGTAGCAGCGTGAACCAGAGCAGCAGCACACAAGGCGGTGGTAAGTGGTCGGATTGTGGACATATTTTCAAAGAAGAGCCAACAAGATTTGCTGATGAATTAGATGCAGAGGGTAAGGCGGGGTGGAGGGGAGAGGCCAGGATGACTCCAGGTTTTTGGCCTGAGCAACCAGAAAGAGGAAGTTGCTACTTGCTATGACAGAAAACTGCAGGAGGAGCTGGTGTTTTGGGGTCTCTTAAGTTTGAGATGCTTATTAAACATCCAAGTTCAGGTGTTAAACAGGCAGCTGACGTACAAGTCCTGAGTTCAGAAGAGTGGTCCAAGTTGGATAAAGAAATTTGAGAGTCAACACAGAAATGCTATTCATTCAAAGTCATGAAACTGGAAGGGCCCCTAGGGAATGAGTATAGACAGAGGAAAGAAGAAGTCCTAGGACTGGGCCCTAAGGCATTCTCACATAAGAAGCTGAAGAGATGCGGAGGGACAGGCAAAGGAAACGGAGAAGACACCAATCAGCTGGAAAGCAGCAGTACTGTGAAAAGGCTGTAGCTAAAATACTTCAGACAACAGAAGGAACACCAAGCCATACAAATGGCTAAATGGGCAAAAGAGGTCTGGGCTCCTTAAGGAACACTCCTGCTGGGTGACTACATCACCCAGACGCTGAATTAATAACAGAGCAAAGTTAAATTTTTTAAAATAAGGATTTAATGCACAAAGTGTTAAAATGAGGATAGTATCCCAAAAATACTGCACAATTCAAAGGGGGAAAGGGAAGTTCAATAATTCATTCAAACATATACTGAAAAATATGCCAGATACCAGGAAACAATAAGAAGAGTTGTTTCACTGCCAAGGAGGACATATTTATTTTGAGAAAAACAAAATTTCAGTGCAGTGTGAAACACACTATGAAAGGGTTAACAGAGGAGCATTGTAATCAGATACCACCTGCCCTAAGGTCAGCTTTGGAAAAATAAAGCAAAAGAAACATCACCTACAA
Source organism: Bos indicus (assembly GCF_029378745.1). Lineage (NCBI taxonomy): Eukaryota > Metazoa > Chordata > Mammalia > Artiodactyla > Bovidae > Bos > Bos indicus. The sequence goes on along the minus strand of NC_091780.1, from coordinate 61,727,655 downwards.
AGATCAAGAGGCAAAGGGCAGCATGCTAGTCAAAGATAGATTCTGAGGAAATAAAAGGGATGAAGAAAAAAGTTACATAGGGACCAGACTGCGTGGAAGGCCTGGGATGCCATTCTCAAAGTCTGGCACTTCATCCTAAGGTCCCTGGGGGAGCCATCGGAGAAGCATCAAATAAACAGAGTAGATCACTCAAGCTACAATGTGAATAACAGGATGCAAGAGGGCAGGGCTGAGCAGAGAAAATTCACTGCTATAGTGAGAATCCAGACAAGACGTGAAAATGACCTGAACCCAGGCAGAACCAGCAAAAGAGAGGGAGAAATGAATGTATCTGAGAAGTCTCATAGCTGAAGCAACAGCACCAGCTGAAATACCAGGAAGATTAGAGTAATAACACTTGAGAATGCTTTCCAGTATCTTGCTTGAGGGGTGTCATTCAATCAGATCATCCTCTCTTGATCCTGACAGAATCACAAGATGGAAGAGGATGATATACATTTTAGACATGCCTGTGGGTCATCCAGAGATCCCTTGTAGGCTACTGACTATGGGCTTGGACTCAAGGGACCAAGTAAGTCCTTGGCTACTAATAAAAGATATGGAAATCAACAAAAAGAGACAACAGAAGCCAAGAGACTCGATGAGATCACTCAAAGAGACTACACAGAAGGCAAAGTGAGCTGAGAGCACCGAGGTAGCTACAAAGACGACTGAGCACGTCAAGAGGTAGGAGGAAGACCACAGGTGAAGGTGTGTATTATGAAAGACAACGGGAGCCGTGTTTATGAGGAGAAGGTGAACCGTATCAAACGCTGCAGGAAGCATCTAAACAAAAAAGCAGTCTTTTAGCAGAAACTGCTGGTGATGTTGAAAATGGCTGTTTTGGGGTCAGTGGGCAGAGAGAGATAAAGTGGAGGCTGCAATACTGAAGCAAACTCCTTTTCCAGATCAATCTAGTTTTTAAACAGTGAAAGCTTTATTACAGAAATCTGTCAAACCATTGATTATTAAAAATACTATTAGATGGCACTTTCTGATGAGAAATACCAATACAGATAAAACAGGTGGCACACATGCAAAGCAAGTTGCAAATTTGCCAAAAGCAACTTAACTAACACAAAGTGAAGAATTTACTTGCTTTAAGATAAGTTCCCATTCCTAACATAGGAAGTCTTCAGTATACACATTCTGCAGTAGAGCGAGCTTACAGAATTGTCAAAAATACAGACCTGGCTAGCTACAGCTACTAACCTTTCATGACTTAGGAAGGCTTTCAGTTTAAGTCAGATAGTCTAGGTCCCTGGGATGGGTTTGGTTCTGAATAAAACTAAAGGAACAATTTATTTCCCCTAAGACAGGTGCCACTGATCTAGAGACACAGTATTTATAAAATACAGTAAAGTGCTGGTTTTCAAACTATGTTTCATGAACATACCTCTAGAGACTGCAGCTAACCAACTACAACTCATTGGTCCTGGCTGAGTTAGACCCCTCTTGACTAAGAGCAGCTGCTCTTTCATCTATGTCAGCGGTTCTCAAACTTTCCCAGGCATCTACCTGCACCACCTGCAGGGCTTTTTCAGTCACAGGGATATACCTTCTCCCTGTAGCTGCTGATTCGTGGGTCTGGGGTGGGACTCGAGTGTGCACTTCTAACAAGTTTTCACACGATGCTAATCTAGTATTAATAGTAGTATTGTCAGGAAGATGTTGCTTGAAAGAAAAAGAAAGTTTTTAAAAACAAGATTTTATAAACCTCATACAGAAATTTAATAAATAAAGTTTAGAGGAGTAAGAATATATAATAGAAAAGTCAGAGAGAAATATCAAAAGCAATCATTAAATGCACTGTATCAATACTAATATTCTAAGAGAAACAGCTTTAGAAGCAATCAGGTAAAATGTTTTTCAAATGAACAAATTAGCTAACTTATAGTATCTCAGGGTTCCACAATGGGTCCCCTAAAATTTAAATAATGTGCTAATTAAATAGCACATTTCAGACTTAATATGCAATTTTTAGGTCATTCTCTTAAATTCCACCATGATGACTATTAAGGCTGCAGAGAAAGAAAAAATATCCATACCTATTAAAGATATGAAAAAATCTCCAAATTACACTAAACAAACGGAATGTATCCTAATTGGGTGGAGGTGGGGAAAGAAAGATATGGCTTTTTTGGGGTCTCAAAGGAGATTAACATCATATAGAATATCTATGAAATATAAAGCCTATGCTCACTACGGGCAACACTAGAGATGTCTTATCCTCTATTTCTACTGTGATTAAATCAACCGTCTTCTCCACTCCCACGTCAGAGAGGTACTTTTGCCTAATAATATTATGTTGACGTAGACTATTAGGAGCATCCTGTAAAACCTGCAATTAAGGAAATATTTTGATAACAAACTTGTAAATCTTTGGACTGACAATCAGAAGTAGTAGAATACTTACCAAGATATATACAACCAAAGCCACCTTGGCCAATGGGAGACCCCAGTTTCCATTCCTTTTTGTTCATATCAGTGATTATCTCTCCGGCTGCAAAATGTTCTGCAAGACGTCTCTTTGCAGGGCCCTGTCTTCCAGCCTGAGCTGCTTTTACACGAGGCATTTTCACTATAAAACAAAGCAACACTCAAAATTATAATCCTGGAAAAGTTGACAATGTTTTCACTGAGGAAAGCTTTCTATGCAAAGATGCTATTCAAATTCCTACTTACTCCAAACTTTAAATAAAGGACTCATAAGTGCTCAATTCTATTTATCTCTTAACTTGGAAGAGGAAGCAATAAGCAACATGATCCATGCAATTACTTGCTAGAAAATATTTAAAGTTCCAGTGGTATAAATCATCAATGACTAAAAATGCTATTTAATGCTAACAGTGTATGGAGGTGGTATGTAATTTCAAACTCTTAAGAATAACCTATTTTAATCTATTAATTGAAAAATATTTAAAACAAACAGTTTTCAGGATTCTATAGTTCCTTAAAACTATATTATAGATATAGTAAAGAAAGAGATTGATAAAAGCTGTAAGGTAGTCTGCAACATCTGAAATGGCTATTCAGATAAACGATGTCTGTTAAAATTTGACAATTTACGTAAGTAGTTTTGTTTTGAGCCTGGATATTCTAAACACATACACACCACATTAGACTGGAAAATTTAAGCAAGTATCTACCCACTATCATTCTACATACACAAACTCCATTTATGCAAATGCTCTTTATTAATTTATTGGGAAATTTTTAAATTTAACTTTTCCTGACAGAGTACTGATATATATCTTCATTGTCTATATCCTAAGTTAACAAAAAAACTTCAAAATAAATGAATGTGCTTGTTATTTCTTCGTACCAATCAATTCTCTTAATGTGTTTGTAATCATTAAAAAGAGTTTCCTGAATGGAATTTCAGTGCAACCATAATAGCCCATATTCGAAACACCAAAAAAAGGTGATTTTGACAACTACAGTTAAACAGATTGAGTATAATAACTAAAACACACAGTATTATCAAATACTAAAAGGAATGCCTTCTAAATTTTATCAACTTTATCAAACCACCAGAGTAATCTCCTATTAATTTCCTTACAGCATTCAAGACAGTCTAAATGATTTAATTAGAGAAGATTCCTGAACTTTAAAAAAAAAAATGTGAAACTACAAAATGAAAGATCACACCCACATACTAATCAACCCAGGATGATCAGCTCTAAGATACAACCTAGTCTGGTAAAATTACTGAAATTAACAATAAAAGAAAATATTCTTTGTGCTTCCAGGCCAAAAAGAAGATATTCTGCAAGGAAAGTAAAATCACATTGTCATCACATTGACAGCAACACTTTATGCCAGGAAAAAAGGGAAGTAACATATTTAAGACTCAAGGAATGAAAATACGAACCAAAGACTCTATACTCAATTAAATTTCAAGTCTAAAGACTTCAAAGTGTTATCAACATAGAAATGAGGGAAAGGAGTAAGAATCTACTAGAAAGCAAGTCTCAGATACACCAAATGACTAAAGAAACATCACTGTAAGAACTAACAGTGAGCAGTAAATAGATAATTATTTGCAGAACTGAGTCTCAACAAGGGTTATAAAGGAGATGATAGAGTATATAATAGGTATATGTTCTGACAATGCAGACATAGTACAACTGCAAAAAACAGGAAAACAAGCTGAAAAAAATCAACTTTCGCTCATATTGTGATGATCCTTGGTTTTGTTAACTAGGGATATTATAGGCAGACATGGAATAATGCAAATGAATAATTATGTGATGTTTTAATTCTACCATTGCTGTGTCCTTAAAAAACAGGATTCAAATATGGAAGGGGATGCAGATGAAAGAAGAGGCAGGATTGTATTTGGAAGTATCGTTTTTAATTCAAAAGGTAATTTTCTCTTTTACAGAAAGAATATATATATATATAAACACACACAGATATATACCTCTGTATTCCCAAGCCCTATTCACAAAAAGAAAAGCTGAGAAAAAGAAACAACACAGTAGCAAACAAAGAGCATTCCTAGTACACAAACTGTATTCTTGAAATACTATTTCCTGTTAAAACGGCGCCTTGAACAAATTACTGATTTCAGGTCTGGAGCTAGAAATATACAAGATAATCTTGGAAGATCTCGTCATTTCTAGATGTCAAGAACGCTATCAAAAACTACTAGAGTTATGTCAGATATGTCTAGGGAGTCAACCTGGAAGATGCTACCACTAACCAAAGATGATCCAATTTGAGTCAATAAAGATAATAACCATAATGGATTAAAACACACAAAATGGGTAAATCGAAGAGTTTATAACAGTAAGAAAACTTAAGTGGTCACCTCCAGAGGATAGCAAGAAACCACTCAATTTTGAAAACCAGTGAATAAAGGGAAACAATCAAGCATCCATCCTTCCTTTCCTATATGAATTGTACCACTAGGTAACCAAATAGAAGATGAAGAGAAATTTCTATTTACACAGAAAAATTTCAGCTAGTAAATGAGTAAGAATGGTTTTAGCTTAATCCCACTTCCACCTCCTAATGAATTAACGGATCCAGACATTGAGCACTGATAGACACTAACATCAAAAGGAGAGAACTATTCAGACAGTATATGCTTCCTGATAAAAGAAGACGCCACTAGCCATGAAGAAATCCTGCCAAAAAAGAAATAATAAACAAACAGAGCCTGAATCTGATTCAGCCTATCAATTCACAGGATATGAAGGGACCAGAAGAATACGATAAACTATGACACGGGAATGCAATCAGCAGAATTCTAACTGCGGGAAGGAAACCCTTATGGTGCATATGACCTCACTTCTTCAACAGATAAAGGAGGAAAAAAAAGATGGGGGAGAAGAAAACTACATTTTAAAAGACTTCAAAGCATATCTAACAAAATCTGGCAAATCTAAACCACAGTGTTGAGGGATACACATTTGAATGATAAAACTATAAAGAAAAGAAAGCCATTACCAAAAAAGCTGGAGTTGACTTTGGGGAAGCATAAGAAAGTTGGGATTTGGATGGCGTCCATGGTGGGCACATTTTTCTTGACGTAAGTGGTGGTTATGATAAAATTCCCTCGGATTCATTATGTCTGTATGTGCATAATAAGGTTTTCTGAATTGTGACATATTTTATGGTTTTAAACTTTATTTTACTTTTTTTTTAGGATACCTTTTTATTATTTATTATTTTTTTTTTTTTACAATATTGTATTGGTTTTGCCATACAAATGACTGTTCCTATAATTAACAATCACCAAGAGATCAAAATTGGAAATCCTTTCATACTCTATGAGCTTGGTCCAATCACACATACACACACAAAAAGATTCCAAAGTAAAACCTGTACTTCATTTCCTGTGAACTATTGGTGGCCTTTTGCTTTTTTATTCATGGGCACTCCTTATATATTTTATATGTATTAAAGAAATTAGTTCTTGGCGTTACAACTAATCTTCCCAATTTATTTGTCTTTTGACATTGTTTATTTTCAGTTTTGGAGTTTTATGTCATCCTTAGAAAGACCTCTCCCAGTAAAATTATTTGTTTTTTTTTTTTTTTTCAAACATCTCCTATGTTTTCCTTTAGTTATCTTATGGTTTCATAAAATTCTTTGCTAATTTTTTTGTCTGTCTACACTTATACTGGTATAAAATATGAGGTGGGAATCCAGCTTTTTTTCCCTTTTAGTCAGTCATCCATACACATTAGGGAGATGCACAAGTATTGGAGAAACCCACTCCAGTGTTCTCGCCTGGAGAATCCCATGGACAGAGGAGCCTGGTGAGCTACAGTCCATGGGGTCTCAAGAGTTAGACACGACCTAGCGACTAAACCACCACCATATATATCAAACCAACCCAAGTAAACTAACTATAGAAAACAGTTCATATAACTTGTATAATGTAGGTCCTTTGTATCACCAGTTTCTTTGGAATGGAATGGAATGGAAAGTTGGTTTCTAGTTAGTATTTGAAACTAACCTCATCCTTGGGTTAAAACTTCCCTCATACCTCCAGACTACTCCACATGAATGTGAAGAAATCACTGACATATACTCTGCTGCTCTTACAAAAAGGGGCCACTACAACACAGAATTTTCTTTAGAATAATCCTAACTTAAACTCCTTTCCTCCGGTGGCTTTTTGTGGAAAAAGATACAGCGGTCCCCATCCAGGCAGTCCTACAATCTTAGATGGGCCACAGACAACCAACAGCCATGTCAGTGCTCAGAGCTGGCTTCTGCTGGGTGTGAGAGGGTGACAATGACGGTAGATTAATAAATAAGCATCTGGTCAGTAACCTCTTAAAACATTTACTTTTAATTGAAGCCTAATTGCTCTACAATGTTGTGTAGGTCTCTGCCATACATCAGCACGAGTCTGCCACAGATGTGTTCCCTCCTTCTTGAACCTCCCTCCCATCCCACCCCTCTAGGTTGTCACAGAGCCCCAGTTTGAGTTCCCTAAGTCATAGAGCAAATTTCCCCTGGCTATCTATTTTACATATGGAATAACCTATCTTTTAAAATGTGAGGACAAACAAAAGACTTAAACAAATGCAGCTGGTTACGCTCACTTCATAAAAAGACTTTAGAAGTTTGTCTTCTCTTACCACAATATAAAGAGTTTAAACAGCATTTAAATTATCTATTCCTAAAAAGTTTGAAGATCTGCACTGTGAAAGCCTGACAATACCAAGTGCTGGTAAGGATGCGGAGCAAACAGAGTTCTCACGCACGAGCCAATGTTTCAACCACACTGAAGATCTGCTGTGCAGCAGCTGCGACCCGACCCAACAGTTTCTCTCCTGTGCACATGCCCAACAGAGACGGAAACACATCCACCAAACACACGTGAGAGGGCGACAGCAGCTTTACTCAGAGTGGCCCGACACTGGAAACCCACGTGTCTGTCAACAGGAAAACAGATACAATAAAATACATGAACCTCCAGAAACATCACTTTGCCAACAAAAGTCAGTATAGTCAAAACTTTGGTCTTCTCAGTGAGAACTGGATGTGAGAGATGGACCATAAAGAAGGCTGAGTGCTGAAGAATCGATGCTTTCGAACTGTGGTGCTGGAGAAGACTCGAGAGTCCCTTGAACTGCAAGGAAATCAAACCAGTCAATCCCAAAGGAAAGTGAAAGTCGTTCAGTCGTGTCCAACCTTTGGAGACCCCATAGACTGTAGCCTGCTAGGCTCCTCTGTTCATGGAATTCTCCAGATCAGAATACTGGAGTGGGTAGCCATTTCCTTCTCCAGGGGATCTTCCCAACCCAGGGATCGAACCCAGGTCTCCTGCACTGCAGAAGGATTCTTTACCATCTGAACCACCAGGGAAGCCCAAGAACACTGGAATGGACAGCCTACTGCTTCTCCAAGGGATCTTCCCAACCCAGAAATGAACTGGGGTGTTCTGAATTGCAGGTGGATTCTCTACCAGCTGAGCTACAGGAAAGCCCATATCCTAAAGGAAGTCAACCCTAAATATTCATTGGAAGGACTGATACTGAAGCTAAAGCTTCCAACACTTTAGCCATCTGATGCAGAGAGCCAACTCACTGGAAAAGACTCTAATCCTGGGAAATTTTGATGGTAAAAAGAGAAGCAGGCAGCAGAGGATGAGGTGGTTAGATAGCATCAAACTCAATGGAGCTTGATGGAGCAAACTCCGGGAGATAGTGGAAGACAAAGGAGACTGGGGTGCCCATGGGGTCGCAGAGTCGGACATGACTTAGCGACTGAAGACCACCCACCCAAATGGTATGTTGATAGAAGAACCCTGACACAAGACGACACACTCTGTGATTCATCTCATTAATCCGTGATGTGCTAAGTCACTTCAGTCGTGTCCTACTCTTTCGACTCCATGGACTACTGGAACCCAGCAGGTTTCTCTGTCCATGGAACTCTCCAGGCAAGAATACTGGAGTGGGTTGCCATTTCCTTCTCTAGGGGATCTTCCCGATCCAGGGATCGAACCGGCATCTCTTGAGTCTCCTGCACTGGTCAGCAGGTTCTTTATCACTAGCGCCACCTGCGAAGCCCACTCCATAATAACAGAAGTCAAACAGCAGGACCACGGAGTCAGGTTTCTGGGGCTCTGGTCATGTCGCATACCCCAGTCTGGGTAATATCTACATTGTATGCTCATATCATTAAAATTAATCAAGTTATACATATGACTTATTTCATCCTATTTTCAAATTTATGTAAAATTAACAGCTGATTACACAAACCTTAAGTGTTATTAACAGTCAGGATCCAATCAGGAGTTAAAATGCATAAGTAACTTAAAAAACTTATAATAAAAAATTATTAATTTGTAAAAGGTACTATTGACGATTAAAAAGGGTAAGAGAACTCTAAGGAAGAGCAAAGGCAGGGAGCAGGTACAATCTACAAGATCAAAGGAGAGAAGACAGAAAGGAATTCCTCACTGGATGGGCTGTGGCCACAGCCCACTGGGCGGCAGAGCCCTCGAGGGCGCCTGCTGTACACAGGACTCCACCTGCTGGGGTCCTGGTGGAAACAAGATAACTGCTACTGGGATGCGAAACAAAGCCATGGAGGATAAGCATGCTTTGCTCATCCACTCTTTAGAAGGGTGGCAGGGGCGGGGGGCGATGGGGGTGGGGGTGTTGGGGAGACCAAGCACACTGCAACAGCAAGAGAAGCCCCTTCCCCACTCTGCCTAGCAATGTCCCTCCCTCACCCTCTACTGACTAACCTAACGTTGTGCTGGAGAGGAAAAATGCTTACAGGGTCTAGTTCAAGCATCATCAACAGAGCAAAGAAAGATGTTTATGGAATTGAGAGGCAATAAATTGATAACCTGCATAAGTTCCACAAAGGCTGACAAATCTCTGTACACGCACACACACTTGGGTACCAACCACATCGGAACATTTTCACCCAGCAAGTGTCCCTGGGCCCTCTTCTGCTGCCACCCACTCCTGTTCTTCCAGCAAAGGCTACTGGCGGTGCCCTCGGGGTGGGCCACTTCCTTTGGAGAACCTACTCTGCCAGCTCTGCCTGAGACCTCATCAGGCCTCAGACCTGAGGGAGCCCCCTCCTGGCACCACCTGCACCCTGTCTGACCTTTGCTCCGCTTGGTCACTCCTCTTATTCTCTGGTTCAGAGTAAAAGATGTCTCCGAGCTTCAGAGAATATGAAGTCTCAATCTCCTTGTCCTTTTAAGAGGATTTCTGAAAAGAAGAAAGGAGAAGTACTTAAAATCAGAAGTCTCTGGTCAAAAACTAATAAATAACATGACCATAAGCATTTGCCTCAGTAAAGAACTTAAAATATTCACTGGAATTAAACAACTGCTTTAGTATATTATAGGTTTCTCTTAACAATGAAATCAATACCTACATTAAGGTTTCTATTAAAAGAATAAACCAGAGGGAACAAACATCCACCAAATTAAATCTTTCTGCATAATTTCTGCCCAGCTGGAGCAAAGCAAATCCAAGTTATGATGCCCAATCCAAGAGAGAGATTTCAAAGAAAAGAAAGTTCACTGTCACTAACCATTACATAATCTGACCACTTCTTCTCCCACTGACATTAAATGAAATTCAGATTCAAGTAAAAAGCACATGAAAATGTAAATCAACACCACACTTTACTGAAATCATTCACTGGTATATTCCATATTAGCATATTCACCAAAACTTAATTGTAAACAGAGTAATTATGGTACTAAAGTTATTAAATACACAAAGCAAGCTTGGGACTATACATATTCAAATAGAATTTCAGTGGCAGATCAACTTTTATATCCGAAACAATACCCTAATTAATAGTCAGCTCTGATAATAAAATGGTCCTCTGTTTTTCAGATAACATTCCAAAAAAAGTTCTGCTATGAATATTAAAAGAAAGTTTTGTGAAAAGATTCTTAAAATTTCAATAGCTATATTTATCACAATATGGTACTGTATTTAGACAACCGGCATTTTCCAAGTCCTGGATTCAAATCTGGAATTTTTTTTTAATCCTCTGTTGAAGAGAGAAAAAAAAAGCTTGAATGAATCCAACAATGCCGCTTACACTCAATGAGCTCTGAATTCATCATATCCAAACTGGGAAATTACAATGCTGTATAAAGCTTGTCACATATTGGATGACTAGCCATACATTTTCCCTAAAATAGGTGTGTACTTGAGTTTCTCTGAGGGGATCATATATTTTTATGAAATTTTGTTTCAAGTCGTAAGTTCTCTGACGCTTTTAAACTGCACAGAGACACGCTGATTCAAGGATAATTTTGAACAACCTGGACTATCCACCAGGCCATTAACACGGTACCAACATAGTGCTACCTCTGCTCTCTGCAGCAGAGAGCACTTTCTCGCCCCCACTCCCCATATACACTTGCTGAAGATATTTTCCATGCACAAAGATCTAGCTCTTCTGCAGACACAACCTCTCAAGTTTCAGTCCTGTTCTTACTGCTTATTGCACTTGATAAATGTTCCCTATAAGTTTATGAGCTCCCTAACTATGAGACCTGTCTTACAATATACTGCACTTGGTAAGAATTCAATATATGTGTCAAGTTATACAGCAAAAAGGTTAATACGTTATCTTTTCTCAAGTACCTGACATCTAACTTTATGCTTAATATACATCCAAATGGAGCGGACAGTGCCACTCCTTTGAAAAGCCCAGCAATCGAAATCCACATCAAACCCTATTTAGTCTCCTCAAAACTGTAATTCTCCTTCCTAACTCATAATTCTCAACAGATGACCTCATCTCCTAGCTCAGAGAAAAAAGCCAGAAACTTCAATGGGAGTTCCTCTATCTTTCCAAGACTCAAACCCACAAACCACCTGCATCCACTTCAAGTCCAACTTTCCGTCCATCCTGTCCTCCTCCTCCATCAACACCACCAGCTCCTTCTTCAGCTGCATCCCACCCCCTCCTACGTCCTGACCAAAACTATTAACCCCTTCTCTCAAATATTCAACATCTCCTTCAACTAGAGCCTTCCCATCAGCTTTTAAATATGCTCATGGCATGCCTAGTTAAAAAAAAGAACTTTTTAATTCCCCTCTGCTATCATCAGTACCAACCATCTTAAACTTACCTGTACTTACTAATGTACCCTTTCGCTTCATGTCACCACAACTCACTCCACCTGGACCATGAGTCCAGTCCGACCACTCTCACTCTGGGCACTAAACCCAAGTACCCTTCGAATCACCTCACTCACCCTGCTCATTCCCCAGCAGCACTCAACACTGCTGTTCACCCTTTCTTTTGCTTTCTCTTGCTTTTCTTGCATTTTGCTTTCATTCTCTTGCTTTTGCTTTCTCAACACAACACTTCCCTGGTTCTCACTCTACTGCTTCCAGCCCTCACAGCCTAGATAATTTGGGAGACACAGCAATGAGTAACAGCTCATTCTTTCAAGGAATTTGTTCCACTTTTTGAGTGTATTTTTCCAGGATTGCACCACTCTAAAAAAGCAGACCATCTATATTTCCACAGTTTACATCACAATACAAATTTTATAAGAATAGATTACATAAAAGAAAAACATGCTGTTAAGTAAAATTAAGGCCTCTGGAAATAAAGTTAAGAGCTTTAAAAGTAAGATGGAGGCATATACAAAAAATATAACTGATTGATGTGACTTCCTTAAGCTAACAGATCTTAAGAGTTCATAGCCTTCAAGCAGTATGTGCAAACCCACGCCCCAAGCAGCACTACTCATAACCACGCAAATGTGGAAGCCACCGAGGTGCCTGTCCATGGGTGGGTGGATACACAAAATGCGGTATAAACATGATGCAGTATCTGCAGCCTCATAAGGAAGGAAATTCTAACCCAGGTTACGATAAGGAGGCACAGAGACCAGTGGTATTATTTCAAACGTTGCTCCTGTAGATGTTAATTACACAAATCTAGCCATTATCACAGCAGTAAATAAAGGTCAACTGTGAATGACGTGAACTCAGGAAGGAGAGGAATGGTTTGTTCATTCACTCATTCATTCATGCACTCAGCAAGCACTCACTGATAACCTGCCACATGCCAAGCACTGCTCTAGTTCTCCTCTAGCTCTTCACTGCTCTCCAAGGAACCAGACAAAGGTCCTACCTTTGACACTTACATTCTAGAATAAAGAGAATAAAACCTACCAGAATGGGAAAACTATCTAATATTTTAGAGGATGTACAGGGTGTGTTTGAAGAGAAGAAGAGCATGGTGGCTGGGGGCGGCATGCAGTGCCAACAGAGAGGTCACTGGCAGCCCCCCTGAGAAGGGGAGACCCGAGCAAGGGCAGGAGGGACGTGGGAAAGCTGGCCATGAGCATCTGGGCAGAGGGCTGAGCAGTGCAAAGCCCCAGAGTAAGGAGTGTGCCATGCAAGCAGAGACAGCAAGGGTGCCAGGTGGCTGGTGTGGAGTGGGCAAGGGGAAAGGAGAAGTCGGAGAAGGAACACAGGAGCAACAGATCAAGGGGAGCCCCAGGGGCCACTGCAAAGGCTCTTCTGACTTCAGCAAAAGGGTAAACATGGTACTAGGAACAGGTATTATTGCATCTTGATTCACAATCTTTCAAATCAGTCAGGATGAAAATCATACTCTGATTACTCAAGTCAAGAATTCTCCCACTGACCAATTTCTCACCAAAATTTTTACATTTTTTAAATATTTCTGGCTAATGTGAATTAGTTCATCCTCAAAATTTATTCCGTCTATAAGCTGAACTTGATATAAATCTAAAACCTTAAGTGCTTTAGTCATTAAAGTCACCTCAAGGTAGGATTGGTTTTATAAAGGACTGAAATTCATTTCCCGACAGCACAGACTAGGACCAGACCTTACCCTCCCTTTAACACACACATAGGTCACGTGGTAGCACTATTACACTCAGTGGCTGCAACTCTGGGACAGGAAATACAAAACTTTACTATGCTATGCCTCCTTAAAAATTTAAAATAAAAATAATACTGAATCCTACAGAATTCTGTACTACAATATACAGTGTCTGCTTCATTAATTCATTTGCTCAACAAATATTTACCTTTGTGCCAGGAACTGCTCTAACAGATGGAAATAAAGCAGTAAACAAATCAGACAAAAATCTTGCCCTCACTGAGCTTATATATTATGTGAGGAGAGAGACAATTTTTTTAAAATTTGAAACATGTGCTATGTCCACTGGTGACAAGTACTGATGGAAATAATAATAAAGGAGGAATAAGGGGTGGGGTGGGGGAGCTGGGGCTGAAACTGAAATGTAATCTGGTAAAGCCGCACAAGAAAGTGACATTCAAGTAAAGACTGGTGCTTCCCAGGTGTCTTGGTGGTAAAGAATCTGCCTGCAATGCGGGAAACGTGGGTTCAATCCCTGGGTCAGAAAGATCTCCTGGAGAAGGAAATGGCAACCCATTCTGGTATTCTTGCCTGGGAAATCCCACGGACGGAGGAGGCCAGCGGGCTATGGTGCATGGCATCCAAGAGTCAGAGACGACTTAGCAACTACACAACAAGAAAGCAAGGGAAGCCGGCCAGGCGGTGATGAAGACGAAAAGCATCTCACACTGAGGGAGCCACAAGCACAAAGGCCGAGGGCCAGCGCCTACCCAGCACAGCAAGGAGGCTGGCGCAGCTGGCAGAGCGCGTACTGGCTGACGCCAGACGCCTAAGAGGGCCAGGTGCGGCCATCACGTCCAGGACACAGGCCACTGTGAGAACTGACTCTGAATCTCAGTGAGGTGGGAAATCATGGCAATGTTTGGAGCAGAGGAGTGGTATGCTCTGATTGAGGTTTTCAAAGGACCACTCTGGTAGACGCGTCAAACAGACTTCGGGGGCAAGGCAGAAACCGCTACCAGGAGAGCGTGGCTACTGGAATAACCAACGCCTGCCTTCATGCTACTGACCAGTGAGAATGGCAAGCTTTTAAAAACTGATTTTAAGCCACCCAAGAGAGGGATACAGAATAACAGGAGGTTTTTCCAACCTTTTTTTTTTTTAACTTTATACAAGCTATCCACTCCCAAAAAAACAAGTCTCCAGTGCCAAGTCGAAACAATCAATATTAGTGACAGATGGTCTAGGAAACATGCTAATCATCTCTTACTCGAGATTTTCTAAGCTCTATCTCACGGGAAGTTAATTCACCAGGAAATGAAACATTTGAACTCATTTATTCCAAAGGCCTTTATAAAACACCTCCAGTATATGTGCTGGGCAATGTGCTGGGGCTACAAATATAAACACAAATAAAATGCAACCTTTGGCTTCAAGAAGCTGCACTTAGCTTCATGCAGAAACACCATCACACAGTTAGGATTTAATATTAGACCATCAGCTTCAAACAAGGATCAATAAAAAGCTCGCCAGGTAAAAAATGTTTCTGAATTCTTCTTAATAAATAAAAACTATTTATTAAAGAAAGTGAGCAGTTGCAGACATCTACAAGATCAAACTTTATTAGTTTCATGGTGGGGAAAAAAGTGCCTCTTCCAGTGATGGAAGTTTTTAGGCCATTAAGAGCTATGAAACTCCTGTGTCCCCTTTTTCACTGAGTGGCAGGAAGTTCAAAAGAAAAGTATAAACTCGATTACGTAACTACCTATTGTGGGAGGCAGTAATTCTCAAATCCTGGCTACACATCATGATTACCAGTAGAACTGTAAAACACTAACGGCCCTATTTCACAAGAGCCCCAGTGCCTTATGTTTTAATCCTGCACAGGCAGCTGTGAAGTGCAATCTGGACCACTGGTCTACATACATCATCCCTCCATATCGTCAGGGGATTGGTTCCTCCACCCTCTTAGAAAGCAAAACCCACTCAAGTCCCTTACATAGAATGGCACAGTATTTGCATATAGTCTATGTACATCCTCCCATATACTTTAAATCATATCTAGATTATCTATAATAATACAATGCAAATGCTATGTAAACAGCTGTTCACATGGCAAATATAAGTTTCACCTTTCGGAATTTTCTGGAAACTTTTTCCGAGTATCTTTGATCCACAGTTAGTTGAATTCACAGTTGACTGAACCTGTGGATGCAGAACTAATGGATATAGAGGTCAACTGTGTTCTGGCGCATCTTCCTTTCCTCATTAAGTCAATCATTTTCAATTAAGGGCTCTATTACATACAACTCTGTTGCATCAGAAAATTTTAATAAAAGCCTCCTTCATTTTAGAAGTTGGGTAAAAAATATAAAGTAGTGAATGAATGCTTCAGAAGGACTCCCCCGGCCCCACCCTACCCAAATCACCTTTTTCCCATCCCACCCCAGGCCAAAAACCTTCATTCATATTTCAAACTTATTTGAAATTAAGAAATAATTACATATTTGGTATAAATAGCTTCCTGCCTGTCTACAATAAGTCAAAGAATAAAATCAACTAGAAGATAATCAGTCAGTAAGAACTTCATCACCTCTTTTGCTAAATTGTATCAATAATTTGAAAGCAATACATCTACAGACAATTCTCTTACAAATGAGCCAGCTAATCAGAAGCTGATTAATGCATCTGATGAGTATGAAGAAATCATAGGAAAAATAAAATATAGAATCTTGAGTTTATATACGCTTCCCAACAATATACAGGGTCTCTTTCATATATTTACTTCATTTTATCCCCACAAATCCTACAGTTGAGACAGAACTGTGAGGATGACCACAGGAATGAATGCAGAGTTACTACCAATACCATTTACCATAAACTAGTGAGAAGCAGGAAGGTTTCCTCTGACTTCCTGTTAGGGACACCCAATCAATCTCCTGGGAAAAGGCAATGGCACCCCACTCTAGTACTCTTGCCTGGAAGGCTGCAGTCCATGGGGTCGCTGAGGGTCGGACACAACTGAGCGACTTCACTTTTCATTTTCATGCATTGGAGAAGGAAATGGCACCCCACTCCAGTGTTATTGCCTGGAGAATCCCAGGGACGGGGAAGCCTGGTGGGCTGCCGTCTATGGGGTCGCACAGAGTCGGACACGACTGAAGTGACTTAGCAGCAGCACCAGTGAGAAGCAGGAAGGTTTCCTCTGACTTCCTGTTAGGGACACCTAATCAATCTCCTGGGCTTCCCTTGTGGCTCAGCTGGTAAAGAATCCATTTGCAAGGCGTGAGACCTGGGTTCGATCCCTGGGTTGGGAAGATCCCCTGGAGAATAGAAAAGCTACCCACTCCAGTATTGTGGCCTGGAAAATTTCATGGACATTATAGTCACGGGGTTGCCAAGAGTTGGACACGACTGAGCGACTTTCACTTTCACGTTTCAATCAATCTTCCTAGTTTCACTTAAAGAAATGACACCATGCGTGTCAATACAAGTATGAAAACTAATCATGGCTGTTATGAATACCCTCAGCAACACTAACAAGTTAGTTAGTGTTAGTCACTCAGTCATGTCCAGCTCTTTGTGACCCCATGGACTGCAGCCCGCCAGGCTCCTCTGTCCACAGAATTCTCCAGGCAAGAATACTGGAGTGGGTTGCCATGCCCTCTTCCAGGGGATCTTCCCGACTCAGGGACTGAACAAAGGTTTCCAGCATTGCAGGCAGATTCTTCACTATCTGAGTCAAACATAACACAACAAATCATGCAAATTTAGAAGTGAACTCCCATAGATAATGATCCTATCAATTCATAGGTTTATGCCTGAAAAACATTAAGCTAAACTCAAAGAAACATTAAACTAAACTTAGGACTGTGACACAATCTTTAGAAGCAATTGTCATACTAGTCATGTTTTCACACCTAAGCTGCGAAGAACTAGGTGAAGACTCAAACTTCTAACTTGGAAAAATAAAGTAGGTTATCTTCATAGGAGAAAAATTTCCTCCTACTCAGATTTTTTAAACTTGTATTAAAAGTGATTAACATTAGATTTTTGTAAAAAGTTTTAGTACAGTGAATAAAATGTTTAAAATACAGTATCAGATGTATTTCAACTTTTATTTCCTTTAAATGACATCCAAAAGTTCTAAAAGAGGAACACTAACGGCAGAACTAAATTTAACCGAGAATATGCAGTGTGGTGCAGTCTAAAACATAAGCCCCAGACACCTCACGGCCACCACTTCCCCCCAGAAGGAACAATTTCATGTGGTTTCTGCTGTGCACTTCTCCTTCCAACTTCTGATGTAGTGGTTAAAAGATCCAAATAGTTCTCCATGAATCAACTGTGAAGAAGACCCTACAGTAATACCTGGAAAACTCCTTGCTTTGCCCAGACGAAGGCATCAACTCAAAGAAAGGGGCAAGCTTGAAGATGCGGAATTCAAAGGGAGGTAGCACCTAGCTCCTTGATCCATAAGCTCTACAAAAAAGAGCTAAAAGGAATGCTTCTTTATGTAAAGAAAACACTAAAAATTTTCTAAAATTAGAAATTTTGAACTACATTGCTAATTTTTAAAATAACGTTTAGCACACTTTGACAGTCTTGTTAAATGACAGATCTCCCATCAGTTCTGCGATTGGGCGGGGGGCGGGGTGGCGTGGCGGCAAAATTAACTACCAAACTTTGGGCATGGTAATTCTCCAGGTGTTCACTATTAAATCTCTACAGGATAGCGACTGAACAACATCCTTCCTTGTATATTCTTGCAGCAGGGCTCCAAGGAAGACTATTTCTAAAAGCTCTAAAGGAAATTAAGATGACCAAACAGTCACAGTAAATCAGAATAGGGCTACAGTCATTAAAAAATTCTGCATAAAAACACAATAAACTTTTCAGAATCCCAGAGAAGGGTTTTTCTATGCAACACACAAAATAAAACACACAGGCCTAAAGAAAATTGATAAATTTGACAAAATAAAAACTCTCCACAGATTAAAAACACCATAAACAAATTCAAAAGACAAATGAAAAATATCTACAGAATATGTGACAAAAGACTAATTTTCTCAGCACATATTAAGAATACTATAGATTATAAGAAAGACAAAAACCCAACAGAAAAATGGCAAAGTGACAGAGAGAGGCAAATTCATAGAAAAGGAAATACAAATAACCTTAAGAAAAAAATTAGAGGAATTAGCAAATGCATACAAAGTAAAAAAGTGATCTAATGAACTCCTATGTACACATCACCCAGTTTCAACAATTATTCACATATCACCAGCTGGTGTACCAATTCATAGCCCCTCCCAAGAGTATTTCAAAGTACACCTCAAATATAATACTTCATATGTAAGAAGTATTTACTTCTAACAGGGACCTTCTAAAAATACAGCCACATTAACATTGTCACACCTAACAAAACAACAATTCCTTAATATCACTTAATAAATAAATGTTCAAATATCCCCAAATGTCTCCAAAAAAAAGTCTTCCTATAGTTGATTTTCTAGTCACTATAACTGGCTGATATGTCTCTGAATCTCTTAAGCAGACAAGTACCACCTCCCTTTTTTTTTCTTTCCCTTGTTGGTGCTCCACACTTTGGATTTTGCTGATTATCTTTTAATTGTCAAACTTTACCCCTGTAAATTTTGTTACTGTGATTGCTAAAACTGCTCTATCTCTGGTGTCTGCCTTTCAGCAAGAGACCACCAGAACACACCTAGTCCTGTGAGTTGGAACACACACCCACGGAACAGTGGGGCATCTCAGTAAGAGAACGTTGTAAAGAACTCCCTGGGGGTACAGTGGATAGGAATCAGCCTGCCAATGCAGGAGACATGGGATCGATCCCTGGTCCAGGAAGATGCCACATGCTGAGGGCAACTAAAGCCTGCACGCTGCAATTACTGGAGTGCTCCGCAATGAAGGGCAGCCTCTGCCCACCACTAGAGGAAAGCCTGTCCGCAGCAACAAAGACCCAGTGCAACCAAAAGTAAACTAATTAATCTAAAAAAAAAAAAAAAGAATCTGTGACAGGATTTGGGTTTTATTTGGGTAAGCCGGGGGAGGGTCTAGGAGGGAAGCTTCCCTGATAGCTCAGTTGGTAAAGAATCCACTGACAGTGGAGGAGACCCCGGTTTGATTCCTGGGTCGAGAAGGTCCCCTGGAGAAGGGAAAGGCTACCCACACCGGTATTCTGGCTTGGGAGAATTCCAGACTGTACAGTCCATGGGGTCACAGAGTCAACACAACTGAGTGACTTTCACTTTTCAGGGAAGAAATGGCACCCCACTCCAGTACTCTTGCCTGGAAAATCCCATGGACGGAGGAGCCTGATAGGCTGCAGTCCATGGGGTCGCTAAGAGTTGGACACAACTGAGCGACTTCACTTTCACTTTTCACTTTCATGCATTGGAGAAGGACATGGCAGCCCACTCCAGCGTTCTTGCCTGGAGAATCCCGGGGACAGGGAAGCCTGGTGGGCTGCCGTCTCTGGGGTCGCGAAGAGTTGGACACGACTGAAGTGACTAAGCAGCAGAGTTTCTCTAAACTGGATGCAGTTAGAAAGCAGGGGGGTTCTATGTTGGGTATCTCAATAAATCTTATTTGGGAGGAGACAAGAACAAAGTGATAATTGGTAAAGAAGCTGTGGTCACTCATTCTAGCCAAATATTCTGTGGATGGCAGCAACTCCGGCTTTGTTTGTGCTTTGTCTCGTTTTTTGTGCTCTCAGAGAAACCTGGTTTGAGGCGTTCCGTGAGGCTGGCTGCTGAGCTGGAGGACACAGGGCCACCTGTGCCCCAGGCCAGCTCCTGACGCCGGGCCAGTCCTCTCGCTTTTCTTTTGCCCTCGACAATGAAGCCCTTCCAGCTGGCCACCCTGTCCCTCTGACTGGACCCCAAGAGCGCTGGATATTTTTCTGGTCTCACAACCTGGGACAGTACGTCAACAGGGCCAAGAATAAAAAAATATGGATTTCAAGTATAGTTTTTTGTAAAAAAAAAAAAAGCCTCTTTTGCTAACTAACAGAAGCAGTGAGAGAGTAGAGTGCATACTGCAGAGTCATTTGCAAAATGAAAAGTTTTTAGGTGGTAAAATATTTGCTTTAATGACTAAGAATATAAACGTCATAAAAATAGTATAAAACACAAAACAGAAACGTATCCATGTTACTACAAATACACAGCCTACTGTTAAAAGAAGGATGACTTCCAAAGATCAAGAGGACAAAAGTAACAAAATGTAGAACTCGCCAGAAAAAAGCTTTTAGTTGCGGTTGACTAATACAAAACATGACAAAAATTCAGCTGGAAAAACTTGATGTGATAAACTACTGCAGAATATATGATAAAACAGTTAAGAAAATACTGTATAAAAATAGCACGAAGAGACTATCTTCTAGATTCCACTGAAAAACGCTGAAGATTCTAAAGTCAGTTTCTTCTGCAACCTCAGCATCTGGATGATGGCATTTTTGTTACCATTCCTTACTGAGTGGTCCAGATAAACTCAAGTACTCAAAAATCTACATGCAAAAGAAAAGTGAAAGTCTCAGCACTGAGTGGAGTTAAGAGCACCAGACCATACCTCCTTGCACACCTCTCACAATGCCTGTGACACTATCACCGTGAGTTGCATATGTGCTGTGCTTGTTTGATGTATTTTATGAGGATATGAAGTCAGGGAGTCTATCCTACCCCAGTATCCCTTGAGTCTAACGTATCACTTGGTGAGAAACCAAGAGCTATTTCCTAAAACTAGGCTGAATGAAGTCATGGTCCAGGGCCACCTGCTATGAACTGAGACAAGGCCCAACTTCTCCAGGTCCTTTTCCTTAACTAAAATGGCCTGAGTTAAAGTTTAACCCCGTGCTTTACCTACTGGCTTCTAAGGGAAGAAGCATGGTTCATTTTAGAAGTAGGATGAACTACAAAAGGATCTATTCCAATAACCAGGAGATGTATATTTTCCATTCTAAGGTATTTCACAGTTACATATTTTGCCAATGGAATCTGTTGCCAAGAGAATGCAAAAGGGCTAGAGAACCTTCTTGACCTGCCTGCTCACTTCAGGAAAAATAAATGGTCCCTGAACAAAAGGAAAGAAATATAAAGGAAGAAAAATCGAGGGAAAAATGTTTCTAGTTGCAAATACATCAAGGTGATTCAAGGTGAACATTAGAAGGTTAATGAACTCAATAAGAAAAAGGCAACCAATTTAAAAACACACAAAGGATTTAAATAGACATTTCTCCAAAACAGATAAACAACTGGCCAAGAAGCACACAAAAAGATACTTGACCTCATTAGTCATTAAGAGAAATAAAAATCAAAACTGCAATGAGATACTACTTCCCACATAAAAAACCACCAGAACTGGTGAAGATTTGGAGAGACCCGAACCCTCAAACAACTGCTAGTAAAAATGTAAAAAGATGCAGTCAGTTTGGAAAACAGTTTGGCAATTCCTAAAAAGAAGTTAAACAGAGTTTCCACGTCACCCAGCAGTTCCAAGGGTAGTATATACTCAGGAAAAATGAAAACGCGTACACATAAAAAACCTGTGCATAACTGTTCACAGCAGCATTACTCATAATAGCCCACGAGTAGAAACAACTCAAGTGTTCTTCGACGGATGAATGGGTAAACGTGACATACCCATACACTGGGATCTTACTGAGCAATAAAAAGAAACAGAGCAGGTTCTGCTACAACACAGATGAACTTTAAAAACACGCTAGGCCAAAGAAGATGCTCACAAAACACCACATATTGTATGACTTCAATCATGTAAAATTTCAAAACCAGGTAAATTTGTAGAGACAAAAGCAGATTAGTAGTTTCTTAGAGCTCTAGGGGGTGCTTCCCAGGTGGTTCAGTGGTAAAGAATCTGCTTGCCAATGTAGGAGATGCAGGAGACACAGGTTTCACCCCTGGGTCGGGAAGATTCCCTGGAGGAGGAAATGGCAACCCACTCCAGTGCCTAGAAAATCCCATGGACAGAGGAACCTGGTGGGTTACAATCAATGAGATCACAAAGAGTCGGACAGGACTCAGCAACCCTGAGCATGCACACAGGATTCTGGGGAGCATGGGAGACAATGAAGACTGACTGCTAGTTAGTTGGTGGGGGAGTTCTCTTAGGGTTGATGAAAATATTCTAAAATTAGATTATGGTGATGGTTACATCCTGTGGCTATACTAACACTGAACAATACCCTTTGAGTGAGCTATATGATAATTGAACTGTATCTCAATAATGCCTTTTTTTTTTTTCTATCACAGGTGGCATTGGGGATCTTAGTTCCCCGACCAGGGATTGAACCCGTACCCCTGCACTGGGAGCGCAGAGTCTTAACCACTGGATTGTGAGGGAAGTCCCAATAAAATTTTTTAAAAAAAAGTTAATGACAGGGAAAATGTGATATCAAGAATGACAAAGGAAGAGGAGTTATGACATTCTGCATAAAGAAACTATACTTTCTGAATGAAGGACAGAAATCACCCCAACACAGGCTACCAAGAACACTGAGGAACCAGCTAAAGGCAGATTTTGCTATGTCACCAGCGTGGTTCCTGACCGCTTCACTGAAGGGCACCAGTACAGTACACAGCTATTTGCAGGAACTGCCACATGGGAGAGAGAATCCACTGAGACCATAACTCATTTGATCACGAATGACTTCTGCTGATCCCTGAAACTCTACATTGTTATCTGTGGTTCTTAGGAGTTCAAGTAGGAAACCGAAGGAAAGGTCAAAGGAAATGAAAAGCTATGTCTATGTGAAGGACGTTCACCTGAAACTGGTGTTCACCTGAAACTGGTGTCCTGAACCACAGCTTACCAACACAGGGCGGCGAGCTCCTGGCAAGGGACAGACTACAGCAAGATCAAGAGAACACATGCGGGGCGAGGACCTGACACCGTGATAAAGAAAGTTGTCTTTCACCAGTAGCTTAGATGAAAAACTAGATGGCAGGCTCACCACAGCTGGCGATCACATTAAGCTGGGGGAGATCAGGGACACATTAGGTCCCGGAAACCAGATTCATGCAGATTCTTACAAGCCTAAATAAAACTGCACACTGGGCAGAATGATTCAACAAACCAGAGCCAGAAGGAAGACCAGAAACATTTCATTTTGGCCCTTCATACTGCAGCTGAAGCTGAGGCCAGACAGTTTTAATAACGTGCCCAAGTTCAGAAGGTGCGTTAAAGGTAGATGAAGGCTGAGAATCCAAGAATGCTAACTCTCAGGCTGGGGCTCACCTGACCCAGGGCTACCTGCTACCAGCTGTGGAGATAAGCAAACGGGGAGAAAAGGAAACTTGGCCCTCACCTCACCACACACCAAAAAATCAGTTCCTGGAGACTGAGACCTAAATGTGAAAGGTCAAAGGATAAAACTGCTTGAAGATAACACAAGAAAACATCTTCAAAACCACAGAGTAGCAAAACTTTGTGAACAAGACACAGAAAACACTAGTCAAAAAGGAAAAGACCTGTAAACGGAAACTGATTAAAATTTAGAATTTCAGTTCATCTAAAGACACAAGAGTGAAATGGCAAGCCACAGGATGGAAAGAGATTTTTACAATTCATATTTTCAACAAAGACTTCATATCCAGAATACATAAAAACCCCAACATTTCAATAAGGAAAAAAAAAAAGACAAGACTATTTGTTTAAAATGGGCAAATGACACTTGAATTGGAGAAGGCAATGGCAACCCACTCCAGTCTTCTCGCCTGGAGAATCCCAGGGACGGGGGAGCCTGGTGGGCTGCCATCGATGGGGTCGCACAGAGTGGGACACGACTGACGTGACTTAGCAGCAGCAGACACTTGAATAGGCACTTTATAAAACAAGATATTTAAAAGCCTAATAGCAAATGAAAAGGTGCTCAAGTCACCAGTTAACAAAAAAATGTCAATTAAACCACACTGAGATCTTCAACACAACCACAGAATTGTTTAAAAAAAAGAAAAATGTAATGTTTAACCGATAGTACCAAGCGCAGGTGAAGCTGAAGAGCAATGGGAACTGTGTTTTCTGGTAGAGGCATGAACTGGTACACACTGTGGAAAACCGGCAGTACCTATCAAAGCTAAAGATACACACACACCGGGACTAGCAATTCTCCTCTTAGTATACGCAACTAAAATGAATACAAACGTGAACCAGAGATAGAACAAGAATGACTTCAGCAGCATTATTCAAAACTTCTCCAAAGTAGAAACTATTCCAATATCCATCTACAATTACAACAGAATGGATAAATTAGTCTACAATTTATGGTGCTTTTTAAAAATTGTCACAGAACTTTTGACACACCTTTCTTAAGATGTGAGGTCTAAGTTCCTTCCCCTTGAATCCAGGCAGACCTGTGTCCATTTCAACCAGTAGAGTACAGTGGAAGTGACGCTGTGTGACCTCAGGATGAGTCACTCTCAGCAAGCTTCCAGTGGGACCCAGTCCAGATGCTTGAAGAGCCAAAGGCCCCGTGGAGGACCTGGAGCCAGGGCACAGCCACCTTCAGAGCAACCACTATACCAGTGACCACCTCTCCGTCTCAAAGGAAATCTCTGCTTCTGGATACAGACGATGACTTTCCTCTGGTTAAAGACCATCATCGGCCCCGTTACACCCTTTCCAGCAGCAATACCTGAACACTATCCAAACGATCTACTCAAAAGTTGCAAAGAAGCAAAGCAAGTTTCAAATAGAAGTCTTTGCCTCCGTTCTAACTGTTTTAGATATACCACTGGAAAAACAAATAGCCTTTCAAAAAAAAAACAAAATGTAAGTGCTCCAGTCAACAATCCCAGATGGTCCTGGTCTTCATGACATCCCAGCCAAAGCACCATACATGTGAGTAAGGGAACCCTGAAACAACAGGGCAAGCTGTCCTAACCAAATTCCAAATCCATGAGCATAGTAATATGGTTGTTGTTTAACTCCCACTAAGTTTGGTGTTAGGTAGTAGTCAATAACCAAAAAACTCATGTATTACACAGTAACAGTTAACCAGAATTAGAGAGTACTACCAACACACACAACATACTATATGCAGCATGAATGAATCTCAGATGTGCGTGTGCTCACTCAGTCACGTCCAACTCTGTGACTATAGCCCACCAGGCTCCTCTGTCCATGGGATTTTTCATGCTAGAATACTGGAGTGGGTTGCCATGCCCTCCTCCAAGGGATCCCAACCCAGGGATCGAACCCAGGTCTCCCACACTGAAGGCAGATTCTTTACCGTCTAAGCCACCAGGGAGTGTATGAAGGTAAAATAAAGAGTAACTCTAGGTGTTCAGGCATAACTGACTAGGTAATACCATTAACTGAACAGTTAAACCATGGGGCAAATAAAGACAGGAGCAGAAAGCAGGGACGATGTCCTGTTCATTTGGTATTCAAGGATCTACCCCAGTATTTAACACACAGTCTCTCCAGCTTCCAAGATAAACTCATTTTCACCCTACTTTTTTTGGCCCACCCCTTCCTGGTCTGTCGCCTCCTTTGTGTCCAGCTGCCTCTTAACATCAGGATTCCCAGGTTTCCACCTCCAGTTCCCCTTTCAGACACATGCACATGGACACACGCACGCACACAAACACACACCTCTCCCCCATATTTTCACTCTCAGCTGACAGCGTCATTAGCACCTACTTGCTCTTTTACGCTAAAACTTCAGAGTTGACCAAGAATTTGGATTGCAGTTAGCTAAATTAAAAAAACAAAAAATTAACAGGATAAGCAGAAGTTATCATGCTTAAACACCAAAACTAATGCATAAAAACAGGCTAAAGAAGACATGGCTTAAATACATCTAAGGGTTTTACTCAACTCTAGGTTCAACATATCATGTGGTCATTAAGAGGATACAGCTGATAATAAAGGATACAGCTGAAAGCATGTAGATGATGAAAGGTAATCTTTCCTATCCTAATACAAAAGTGTTGTATCTAAAGTAAGGGATGCAACTCAATTTTTTTTTTTAATTTATCAAGCCCTGCATGGAGTACTGCATTCAATTTTAAGCACTACCATTTAAAAAAATAAAAATAAATTAAATCAAAGGAAAGTCACTAATGTGGTGAAATGACATGAAATCAAGACTTGTAAGAAACAGTTAATGAACTAGATGATGTTTCAACTCAAAAAGACTGAGAAGACTTGATGACCATTTTCAAGTATTTGAAAGACCATAATACGAAACAGGAATTGAGCTTGTCCTACATGTCTCCAAAAGACAGAACTGAGTAGGAAAAACAAAGACTTCCACTCAACCTAAGAAAGTACCTACTAACAGTCAATACTTCATTAAGAACAGCAGAGAGCAGTGGTTCTCAATACTTCATTAAGAACAGCAGAGAGCAGTGGTTCTCAAACAGGGACAATTCTGTGCCCCCTGGCCGGGGATGATGAACACCCAACAATTCAGAGAACCCCCCAACACAGCAAAGGACAACTCATCTAAAATGTCACCAGTTCCATGACTGAATAACCCTTTTCTAAAGGTAGTGAGCTCCCTGTTGTTGGAGGCATTCCATTATAGACTAAACAATGTGATGATATCCAATACATGACTTTCAAGAATGGTATTAATAGGAAATGAGTGGAAAAAAGATTTCCCTGTTTCAGTAACTCTCCAGAGAAAAATGCCCTCAGGTATATTACAGCAATGATGATGATGATACACGCTTATTGAACACATACAGGGGACCAGTCATTACACCAAGCAATTCACTGTACATGTTTCACAGGCCATTCTCATAACCACCCTATGTAACAGCTATTATTTCATCTTGATGTGATGGTAGAATTAGCTTACCCTGATGTCACACAGCCATCAGTCTGTGAACTCCGGTCTACCTGACTCCAATCAATTATGTACATCACTGTCCAAACCATAAATACCTATGGCTTCAGAGCTTCTTTACACGAGAAAAAAAATGCAACAGTATATATTCTAGAAGTATTGGGACCATGTCTGAACAGTTTTGTACTCACTGCAAACCAAGTTGGCTAGGAAAAAAAGAAAAGGATTATTTGAAGTAGTCCTGGGATGAAGGAGAGGACAATTATCCTGATTGTCCCCAATTGCCTACTTCTGTAAGTGCCAAGAAGCTCTTACATACCCATGGAATCTCAGTCAGAGGCTGAGATTAATGATGACATCCCTTTATCCATAGGCGTGAACGCTCAGGATGGACAGACGTTTGAACATCCCCGACTGGGAATCCTGCCCTTAACAAATACACTAGATGCAGATACATGGTTTCTTGGCTGCCTCTACCCACGCCCATCTGTCAGGATGGCAGTGTGCCTGCTCACATGTTGGTCAAACTGTCACTAGGGCATAGGTGCCAAGCAATGATAGTTTTAAATGGGCAGCTTGCATAGCACTGTAAGAGCTTGCTCTTCCGCAGAAAAAAAAAAATTCCGTTTTAATACTGAAGGGTTGCGATCATGAGTGAAAGTCTTGGTCAATCTAAACATTTCAGTGGGAAAAAGATCTAGACTTGTAGAAAAGAATCAGACCAAGAAAATTAAATCAAAGAGAAAAACTGCTCTGAAGGCAAATAAGTGATCGCAGGAAAGCTTCTCACACTGCCAATCTTTCATTAATACATGTCACGGTAATCTCTTATGCAGTAAAATCCTTTGCTCAACAAGTCATCACTGATGTTTTATAAAAATGGGATGATACGCTTTTCCATGTTCTAAATTAAAAAGTAGAAATGCATGGATATTTAGCAGTTTGATGTTACAAAAGTTCTATTTGTTGAGAAGCTATTTTTTTTAAATGACAGAAGTCTAATCTACATCTAAGATAATCTTTTAAAACGCACAAGAGAAGGCAGAAACCAAACGAGATTCCCAAAGGTGAACAGAAAAAGAAATATAATTTGTTCAGGGAAAGAAATCAAGAACAGGAAGTGGTTGTTAAGAAAACAGAAACAGTATTTCTGGTCACAAATTAATAAATTAGGACTCGGGGGCTGTCACCCGTCACATCCCCAACTATAAGAAAAATGTTCCTAGACTACATCTAGGCTTCCTATTCCCTCTCTAAAGACCCTTCCATTACTGGCAGGAAGCATCTAATGTTCTCACTGCCTGGAAAGTCCTTCCTCAGACTAAAACCCTAATCTTGCCATCTGAGCTGTCTGTCCTTGCTCAGTCCTCGGTGACTCTGAAGAACAGCTGGTCATCACCACTCTCGGTGTAGTTCTTCAAATACAAGTATCAGGACGTTCTGATTAAATAACCCCTGAGTCTGCTCTTAGCCGTGATAAATAAAAGAGATTCCATTAACTTTTTCTCATTGGACCAATTCATCAACTCTTTTATGTTTTCATCATTTCAGTTGCTCATCTCTTGGACTCCTTTTAGGCCTGATAAGAACTGTCACCAAAGTCAACAATGAGCCAACACACACAACTTACTAAAGGAAGCGTTGATGTGAAGGAGTTAGAAGGCCCAGCAGAGTTCTCAGGAGCCATCACTAGGGAGAAAAGTCTGAAAAAGTGGCCAAAGTCTAAAATCTACCAAAACCCTTCAGAGAAATACAAAGGACTTAGTTATAAAGTAACAACACTGTCAGGGTCATGGCTGTATCCTCTTCTTCCTACTAACCTAGCACTGCCATCTGAGTGCTTGCTTAGTAACTCAGTCATGTCCAACTCTTTGTGACACCATGGACTGTAGCCCGCCAGGCTCCTCTGTCCATGGGATTCTGCAGGCAAGAATACTGAAGTGGGTTGCCATGCCCTCCTCCAGGGGATCTTCCCAACCCAGGAATTGAACCCGCGTCTCTTATGTCTCCTGCACTGGCAGGCAGGTTCTTTACCACTAGCACCACCTGGGAAGCCCCATCACTGCCATACATACCCCTAAAAAAAGTCTCTCGAAGACTATTTCTACCATATCCTTCTTCCTGCTCCAGAACCTACAGTACCTTCTAGCAGTCAATAAACTGATTAAAAACTGGCCAGCAGTTTCCTAGACACATGAATGAATTATCCTCCCCCAATGTCCCTCCCTCTCCTTCACTTCCATGACACCCCAAAACAGCCAGTTCTTATTTTCTCTAGGACCTAAATTTGCTCATGCTATTCTCTAAAATGTTTTCCCACTTCCTCTCAAATCTATACATATTTTTTTCAAGACTCAAGCCATGAGCCTTTATACCTTCAGACATCTGTATTAATTTCCATACTTAATTGCTTATTCATTTTGTTTGCAGTTTACAGCCAACTGATTTTTGATAAAGATTTAAAAAAAAAAAAAGACTCAATGGAGAAAGCATAGTCTTCTCAATAAATGGTTCTGGAACAAGCAGACACCCATACACAAAAGGAAAAGAAAAGAAAAAGACCTAAAAGTCATACTCCGTGCACAAATTAACCCGAAATGGATTCATTGATCTAAACGTAAGACATAAAATTGTTAAGCACTTCGAAGAAAACTTGGAACATCTACCTGACCTATGGTTCGGTAGAGTTCTGAGACATGCATGACACCAAAAACGATCCATACGTTGGTAAGTTGGACTTCATGAAAATTAAAACCTTCTGTGCTGCAGAAGACACTGTAAGAGAATGAAAAGACAAGCCACAGACTGAGAGAATACATTTACAAATCACGTATCTGGCAAAGGACTTGTATTCAGAATATATAAAGAATGCTCTAAATTCAACAGTAAGAAAGCAAATTAGAAAACAGGAAAATGATTTGAACAAAGTAAGATATGACTATGTGGGAAAGAAAAAATATTTCCTCTACCATTCTAGGTTCTTTTGCTACTGCATCAATTAAACTGGCCTAAGACAAATTAACAGGAGAAAAACAAATTTAATTGTACCTCCACAAAAATATGGGCCCCAAGGGCAGGGCAGGCCGTGGAGGCTTATTTGCCATCCTGAGCAGAGGAAGGGGACAGGGGGCGGGGACTTCAAAGAGGAGGAAGGTAATTCAGACATGTGATCAGATGTTTGTTATTAGATGCCACACAGTTAAGCCTTTCAGTTAAAAGTTATCTCTGGTAACAGCTCTCTCTGAACCAGGCTCCTTATCTAAACTAACTTGTCAGTTGAAGTGAAGTGAAGTCGCTCAGTCGTGCCCGACTCTTTGTGACTCCATGGACTGTAGCCTACAGGCTCCTCCGTCCATGGGATTTTCTAGGCATGAATACTGGAGTGGGGTGCCATTTCCTTCTCCAAATCTGTCAGTTGAGGGGGCAGTAAAAAGCTCCGGAATCTTATGGGTCTTCACTCTCTTTGGCTTAAAGTAATCCACTTGCCATAATGATACATTTTGTGGAGGCTTGTTCTGTCTGAACCACTTCAAAGGACAAGCATATGGAAAGATGTTGAACATCATTAGCCATTAGGAAAATGCAAATTAAAGCCATTCTGAAGTACCAATACACACCTATTAAAATGGCTAACATAAAAAATACTGCTAACACCAAATGCTGGTAAAAATGTGGAGAAATTGATCACTCATATAGTGATGACAGGACTGTAAGATGGTACAGCTCTGGGAAAGCTTGCAGTTTCTTAGTGAATAAAGTCTATACTTACTCCTACAACCCAACATCATGGAGCATAATAGTGATCAAAATTAGGAAACTCACTGATACAGTGTTAGTAACAAAAGTACTTATTCAAACTTCAGTTTTTACCGTGTGTGTGTGTGTGTGTGTGTGTGTGTGTGTGTGTGTGTATACACCTTGTGACATTTCATCGTATGTAAAGATAATTAAAACCATCACAATAACCAAGCCACAGAACTGTTCAATCACCCCCAAAGAAACTCCCTCAGGCTACCCCGCTATAGTAACATCATACTCCCAACCCTCACTGTGGCAAAACTGAGCTCTTCTCCACTACTGTAACTATATGGTTTCGGGAACGTTATACAAAGGAATGTTAATCACACAACCTTTTCACTCAGTACTGTGCCCTTAAACTCCATCCAAACTGTTGCTCGTGTCAGTAGTTTGCTCCTTTTTGTTATGATTTTGTTTCGTTTGCTCCTTTTCGTGTTCCATTATATGGCTAAACCTCATTTTATTTGACCATTTACCCACTGAAGGATGCATCGGCTGTCTCTGAGTTTTGGCTTTTATAAACGAAGCCACTAGAACATTCACATACAGATCTTCATGTGAACATAAGCTTTTATTTTCTGAGGATAAATGCCCAGGGGTGTAACTGCTGGATCATGTGCGTGGTGTATGTTCAACTTTTTAAGAAACTGTCAAACTAAATCCCAGAGTGGCTGCACCATTTCACATGGGCTGCAACATGTGAAGTAATGCATTTGAAAGTCACAATTTCTACAATATTTTCTATGCTATGCTAAGTCACTTCAGTCATGTCCGACTCTGTGGGACCCCAAAGACGGCAGCCCACCAGGCTCCCCCGTCCCTGGGATTCTCCAGGCAAGACCACTGGAGTGGGCTGCCATTTCCTTCTCCAATGCATGAAAGTGAAAAGTGAAAGTGAAGTTGCTCAGTCCTGTCCGACTCTTAGCAACCCCATGGACTGCAGCCCACCAGGCTCCTCCATCCATGGGATTTTCCAAGCAAGAGTACTGGAGTGGGGTGCCATATAAAACCAGTAAGCAAGCCTCTTAAATGTTATAACCTGGCCTTGGGTTTTTTTTAATGCATTTCTAGAACTTTTTCCCTGATTCCCAAAAAAGACTTTTTTCCTTACTACCTCTAAAAAAGAATGCATAATTAGATATAATCTGTATGGTGATAGCTCTGCTACCATGTTAAATAGTAAATTTCAATAACAAGTGGAACAAAAGCAACAATTCCAGCAGAAACAGCAAAAGTTTGTTCCTGACAGTCTATGAAGACTGAAGGCTTAATGGCACTTTCTAACACGCCATGTGATCACAATGCATTTATACACAGCATTATCACACAATGGCATTTGTTCGGCTGTTATTAATACTTCGTAAGACAATTTGAGGAAAGCAATTAATCTGAAATAAAGCTGTAGTTATCTTAGCTCTAGGATTTCTAACTTCATGACTTTTTTAAAAATTTTGGATCTAACTGACAGAGATAATGGAGCCTCTCTAGGATTCCTGAAACAAGGAGCTAGCACTAAGACTATCTGCCCCAAACGTGAACAGCAGCAAGACCGGCAGTGTGCAAAGAGAAATAAATGCACAGAAGGAAACTATAAAGCCATGAAAAGTAAAAGATGGTGCTGTCCCCTTTGCCCACTGGCTTTCCAGTTCTCATTCAGACTGGGTACTAAGCTCTGTTAAGACAACTGTGTCCAGAACATTCCCAAATCTCAAATTAACAACCCTGCAACTTAATTACATGACTTCCATCTAGTGTCTCTTCCCATTTAATACATACAGCTTCCTGATCAACACTTCAGTCTATGTGTAGGTTTAATATTCACCCTAAACATTGGCAGTGCGGACAGCATCTCATTTTCAAATCGGAGATGGTTCCTTTCTCTTGGGTCAAAGACCCATGGAGAGACAGGACTAACTGCAAAGAATCATAGAAATCCATGTACCTCCATGAAGACTAAACAAACAATATAATTCAAACCAAGCTGACAAAGACACTGTGGCTAATAAAATTCTTGATAAATTTACCAATGAATGTTACTAGAAGTAGTTTCCTGTCATTAGTATTTATCAGTGAATATTAAAAATCAAACTCCAATTACAGGGGAAGGGCAGATTTCATACCTATCCACACTCTAGAGAGCTTTTCTTTCTTCAAGTGTTGTCCACATGTCATCCAGAAAAGAAGAGTAGAATGTGCTTGAGTTTGAGTTCAAAGATTTAAGATGACATTGGGAGAGATGGAGCACTGCAAGAAATTAGTTCAAAACAACAACCGTGGAATGTTAGGTACTTAAATATCACTCAGAAGCTAAGGGGGCAAGATATTAAAGGGCATGCCCTTCTTTACATCTTTTTTTTTTAATTAATTTATTTTCATTGGAGGCTAATTACAATACTGTGGTGGTTTTCGCCATGCATCAACATGAATCTTCACATCTTTGTAAAGGCAAGTAAGAACATGTTCACAGGAATCTGGGTCAAAAGGGCCAAATGTATCACAGAGTGTGAGCACATCTAGGTCACACCACCCAGCTAACGCTGTAGCAGACTCCATCACTTTTCCGTATCATCCTTACACCTTGATTAAAAATTTCCTGTTTTCTACATTTTACCACGAACACTATAGTTTTTCGAATGTGCCATACACACTTGACTTCTCGTGTGCTGGGTGCTAGATAACCAAAGTTCAAAACAATGACCTCTATTAGCTTAAAAGAAAAGTTGCTTCGACAAGACCCTCCAATCGCAAGAACAGATTCTGCCCCCGGCACAGCTCCTGACATACAGCAGGCACAGGACGTCTGGTGAATAAACAAGTCCATCTCTGCTCACTCTGAAAAATAAACTCGGCAAACGTGCAAAATGTATTACCAGTCTGAAAAATATTCTCCAGGCCTATTCGGTAACCCATCCATTACGAAGAACAATTTCCATGAGAGCCTCAGTCACACACACAGAGGCAGCACTTAATTTCCATTAGGTTCAATGCCTGATCTATGAAGACACTAACATTTGCATAAATTCAGGAATCATCCTTCATTTTGATATAAGGTAAATTTTCAAGCTTTGCCTCATTTCCAGTAAGTTTTATTTACCAAATAAAAATACTTTCAAAGTTTTATTTTTTAAACCAAAATTCTATTCATAGCACATCATATCTTATTAGGGATGGCTTTAAGGAAAAATATGTATATAGTTGTCAAAATAAAAATCGTATTTTTCTTCCCAAGACATCTGGGACCCTCACTTACATTATTTATTATTATTTCACATTAGTTCTCAAAAAAAAAAAGAAAAAGAAAAAGCCTGGCCTAATTAAGAAATTTAATTTTAGGGTCTGTCAACATTTTCAATGCACTACTATTAATTTTAAAATATACAACTTGCACCCTGGAATAAAACTTAACATAAGCTTTCCACATAACCATCTCCTGGGCACTTACTAACTTATTATATGCCAGGTTCTACAAATGTTACATTCCTTCATTTTCTCATTTAACAAATATCCTCCCACAATTCTTGCTGTGCTTAACGTAAGCCATTACACTCTAAATCTGGTATTTGCACTAGACTGTTGTTGCTGTTTAGTCGCTAAGTCGCGTCTGACTCTGTGACCCCGTGGACTGTAGCCCACCAGGCTCCTCTGTCTACGGGATTTCCCAGGCAAGCACACTGGAGTGGGTTGTCATTTCCTTCTTCAGGGGATGTTCCCGACCCTGGGATCAAATCTGTGCCTACTTGGCAGGAGGATTCTCTACCCACCTGGAAGCCCTTTTGCATTAGATACTAGTATAATAAATGGACAGTAATGCTTAACACAACCAGTCCATTCTCAAGGAGATCAGCCCTGGGATTTCTGTGGAAGGAATGATGCTAAAGCTGAAACTCCAGTACTTTGGCCACCTCATGCGAAGAGCTGACTCACTGGAAAAGACTCTGATGCTGGGAGGGATTGGGGGCAGGAGGAGAAGGGGATGACAGAGGATGAGATGGCTGGATGGCATCACTGACTCGATGGACAGGAGTGTGAGTGAACTCCGGGAGTTGGTGATGGACAGGGAGGCCTGGCGTGCTTCGATTCATGGGGTCACAAAGAGTCGGACACAACTGAGCGACTGAACTGAACTCTTAACACAAGTTTACCGTCACTAGATTCAAGCTGGGTTACTATTATCCCAGAATCTGATGAACAATGTTGACATGACACAGCACCTGTAGCAGCTTCAGCAGAGAAGTTTGTGTTAAGTGACTACTGAATTCCCTTCTACAGACAGCTGATGAACATCATCTTATCTTGGAGGAGAAAATGGCAACCCAACCCACTCCAGTATTCTCCCTGGGAAATCCCACGGACAGAAGGGCCTGGGGAGCTACAGGCTGTGGGGGTCACAAAGAGTCGGACACAACTGAGGGACTAAACAACAACATAAAGAACCCCTGCTGCCCTCTGAGACTTCTTTAAAACTGGAGATTAAATTCTTCCCCAAAAGTATCACACTCCACATGTCAAGAAAAGTAAGGTGCCTTTATTCTGAACTCTTCAAAATAAATGCTGCCCTATTTATTTTTAACTCTTGCAAAGTTCAGACTCCACAGATGGGTAACTGCAGTTAAAATAGAAAGAAATGAAAAAACAGTAATTAATGAGGCTCTTCAACAGTTCCTTAAACGCACCTTCCTCCCAACAGCAAAACTGGTTATTTCCAGGTTGTTTCAAGAAAAGGAGATTGCGAAGGGAGAGGAAGAGTCAACAACAAGCAAAAAAACAAAAACAAAAAAGGCGGGGGTGGGGGGGAGTGAAAAATGGGTGGCCTCAACAGGAACGTCGTGTCTGCGTCCCCTTCCTCCCTCTCTCTCTCAACCCAGAGACTCTGATGCTTTTTGTCTAATTTAAATAAATGACCTATGAGTTTTGACACCGGAGCCAAAAATTATTCGAAAAAGGAAAAACTACTTGCTGTCCTTGAACATGGCTACATCAGCAAAGGGGTGCCAACCCGTAGCTACGGAGGGGCAACAAAAACCGTCAGAAGGATGCTAAAATCCCTTGTAAAAACTCTCCTACAGAGCTTCACAGCCTTGAACCTTGCGGTCAAGTGCAAGCAAGCTCTTACCCGGCCTCAGCCCGACACCGACTGGTTAGAAACGCCTGGAAACGCTACCCTCTGGGGAGAAGGCTCCTTCGCCCATCTCAGGTCTCAGGACCAACGTCACCTCCTGAGATGCTCTCCGTCACCCCTACCACTCCGGCCCACCGTCGCCTATCCTATTACTAGGGAGCTTTTCGGCATCTGCAAATGGTACTATTTGCTTCTACTCCGATTCCCCTGCAGAGTATGAGCTCCGAGAGGGAGGAAAGACCCCGGCGGTCCAGGCTGGCCTTACAAGGGCCATCTCCCAGACACGGCGCGAGTCTGACCGGCCTACGTGCCGTCCAGAACGGATAGCTGAGCCTCGGGCACCCCCCCCGCCGGTGCAGGAAAACCCAGGGCCGCAGCGGGACCTGAGGGAGCCCCGGCGGGAGAGAGGACGCCGCGCCGCCGCCGACCGCCGCCCTCGACACCGCCCCGAGGGCACGGCCGCCCGGCCGCCCCACGCTAGCCCAGCTCCCCGGCCGCCCCCTCCACAGTCCCCGTTCGGCGCCGGCGCCCTCGGACCGCTTAGCGCGCGGCCGCCCTACCCCAAGCCGCAGACCGTCGCCTTCTGCCCAGTACGAACTTCCCGCCGCTTTCGCCGACTCGCAACTCCGCGGCGGCGCCAGCCCCGTCACACCCTGCAGTATGGGGCATTCCCATTGGCTCAGGCGAGAGGGAGAGGCGGAGCGAGCGGGAACGCGCGGGATGGGCGGAGCCCGCGCTGGCTCCCGCCGGCCCCCGAGGAATGACGGGAGCCGCGGGCCGGCCCTCGCACTGCGTGCTGGGAAATGGAGTCTTTCACTGGCAAAGCGAGCTCGTGTTGGCTCGGCCCCAGTGGGCCTCTGGGAAACGCGGTCTACAGTCTCTTGAATCCGTTCTTGTGGTCAGATGCTGTATTCGTCAAAGCCCTAGGAACCGAAATAAATATCGCCCGTGTTCGCAGTAGCTTGATTTACTAAATAATGTGTTGAAAAGAGTTGGATGTAAAATATTCCCGTTTGGCCAAGTGGTGCTTCCATTTTCGCACCTTCTCGTCCACAACTGCATGCTTGTCACACAGCCGCTTGGTTCAGTATATTAGGGCCTGGCTCTGGAAGCAAACAGCTCGCGATCAAATCCCGGCTCCTCCACTCTCTAACTTTGTGAACTAAATGACTTAACCCCTATGAGTCTCAATATCTTGTTTTTGTCAGGATTAAATGAGATATCCTAGAGACAGTGCTTTGTCTGTAGTAGATGCTCAATAAAGAGCAGAGAGTATTATTCTCGCCACTCATAGCCACGCGTCTAAATCCTGTCTGTCAAAGCCTATATCCATGCCTACCTAATCTGTGTATTCCATCCGTAATTATCTTACGCCATAGTTTGCTTTGTAATTCTAATCAGTTGTCTAAGCCTTCGGTAATCCATATCCATGAGACAGTAACCTTATTTAGGGCAGCGGTGCTGTTCTAGGTCAATGTCCCCAAAGTCATAGGCGGAGGGAGATTTACAGTGAAACTAATGAGGCTTAAGCACATGTCTCATCCAAAGCCTTCTGTTAACCATTTTAGTGGGTTTTTGTTTTTTGGGTTTTTTTTGTTTTTGGTTTTGGTTTTTTTTGCCAAGGTAAGATATTTTTGTATGATTTTCTTTAAGCAGACCCCCAAAATTGTGTGAACTTCGGACCTCACAGAACCTGGAATCCCTATCCACTGGACAGTGCAGTATTTTGCCTGTTGAGGTGCATTTGCCCCTCCAGATACCCTCCAATGCTCCAGATGCTCCTCCAGCCTGCCCTCTGCCCCCTGAGCTGTCCAAGCCCCTACCAGGTTCCTGGGCTCCAGGCTCCTGGAGGATTTGGCTGGTACGGAACCCCACAGAGGAGTGGAAGGAAAGAGAGCTGTTGCTGAAAGTAAGTATTCCCCTCAATCCTGGTTGGCAAGGTCCCCTGCAGTCGGCTGGGCCCTCAGCTGAAGGCCACTGCTGCCTGGCCCTCCTCTCCAGCTTGCAATGACAGCCCCCTCCCTCTGTGCCTCAGACCTGCAGCTGATAACCCCAGGACCACTGCTGCGCCAAGGTTACTGCTCCATCCCTATGGTTCCCACCCTCACACTTTTGCCAGTAGTCTCATTGCAAATAAACCCTCTGCAGATAAACTCTGTTTTAAATGTGTCGTCTGCTTCTTGTGGAGACTCTGATGGAAACACATGCACAAGGCGAGCACTCAGTGAATACTTGTCAGCGAAGAGGTCTCAAGATTCACACATCTCACGGGTGTGGAATAACCCAGCAAGAATCTGTGGCCAAAATCCACTGAGAGAAAGATAGTCTACATATGGACACACACATATGCACACACACACGTACACATGCGCAGACACACATATACACATATATACACATATGTGCGCACACACATAGACACATATATACATACACATGTATACACACATACACATATTCACACACATATACACACACACATACACACTAAGGAGTCTTGGAACAGGATTTATATGTCACACCATCACCATGTTCCCCTAACCTCACCATACATGTGCAAAGGGTCCCTCCTTTCACACCGGGTTGAAAACTGGCTGGCCTTGAAACACACTTAAATCAACAGGGCCTGGAATATTCCAAGGTGATAATGGAAGGTATTTATTCTGCAGCTCATGACTCCTTCACCCTCACTCAGATGACTTGCTGTTAAACAAAGCTTAGATCCAACCGCGCACCAAGGCAACTGACAACATCTTTGACACCACCCACAGGTGCTGAGATGTCCTACCGGTGCATGGCAGGACATCAGTCCACACTGCTATCACAGAGACTGTGTGTCTGACTGTGTGTCTACTGTAGGTACAGTTACAGCCCTGGGACACAGGGGCCCTCAAAGGATGTTTATGCATTGATACCTTGGTATCAAGATCAGGGTTCTGCAGAAGATGACCCATGAGGACTTGATGGATCTGGGCTTTAGGATTTAAGAATTGAACTTGAGAGGAAAAGTTCATGAGTATAGTCCTGCCATATATTCAAAAATATGTATATCATCCAAACAAATGTTTGTTGTTGTTCAGTCACTAAGTCGTATCTGACTCTTTGCAACTCCATGGACTGCT
This sequence comes from Bos indicus, assembly GCF_029378745.1. Classification (NCBI taxonomy): domain Eukaryota; kingdom Metazoa; phylum Chordata; class Mammalia; order Artiodactyla; family Bovidae; genus Bos; species Bos indicus. Next base: position 61,688,411 of record NC_091780.1, on the reverse strand, counting down.
CACGTCGGTGATGCCATCCAACCATGTTATCCTCTGTCATGCTAAAATCATCCCCTTCTCCTCCTGCCCTCAATCTTTCCCAGCATCAGAATTTTTTCCAGTGAGTCAGCTCTTCACACCAGGTGTGACCAGGAGTTAGACAAACCTCTGGGAACTCTGGGGTTTCCAATTTAATGATTGTTTACTGAGGTCTTACTATGTATTAGGCACTGCGCTTTTTCACATGCACTATCTCCGTTCTTAAAGAGGAAAAAAAAAAAAAAAAAAGCTTTACGTGATTCCAGGCCGCCTGAATCTACTTCCAGCTTCCAAAAATTTTTTTTTTCCTTTTACTGCCCCTTTATGCATAGCCTCAGTACATGAGGATACTTTCTAGAAGGAAATAATTTCAATGCTGTGATAGAGATTTATGGAAGATGCTGGCTTTTAGTTGGGTAAAGAGATTCTTGGACAATGGATCATGGTAGATAAAGCAAGGTGAGTCATGAGCGGGTTCGGCCTGATGAATATATTTTTTCCTCCTGCCTGGCAAGAGCAGACCAGCTGAAAATCTATGCATGGAATCTGTGTTGATTTGCCACATAGTCAGGCTCTGGAGTGCCCTCCTTTATTTCCAGGCACTCTCCAACCCTGGTGACATGAGTATAAAGACACAGACGGGAACAGTAACACAGGGAACTTCGGGAAAGGGAGAGAAGATTGGTAGTAGCTAGATCATAACAGAAGCTCAGTCTGTGAAGTTCAAACAAGCATGACTGTCATTAGCAAGCAACACTGCCCTGGCAGGCTTCAGCAGATACTGGACCTAACAATGAGTCAGTTTATGAGTCCTTGCCCTTGTTGTTTCCATCTATAGAATGGGCACAAGCATCCTGGACCAACCAGTTCTGCACCTCCCAAGGCCAATAAGAGGTAGACGAGGTTGTGTCTGAGAAGGGCTTTGATCTTCATGAAACAAAGCTGCTAGGGTGTCCTTGCTCAGTGTAGGCATCCTAACAACAACCCAAGAGATTATTACCTCCTGGGGTGAGGGGAAAGAGAGAGGAATGAGGAACAGAATATGTTCAGAAGTCTTCGGAGTGCCCCGGCCAGGTTCCTACTCCTCCATCCCCTTCTGATCTCATCCCGGGGGTCCAGAGCCCCTATTTCCATTTTAGCAAGGACTTTTGAGGATAAAGTTAGCACTTTTACCATGTGCCAACCACTTGATACAGTGGTTGATACAATCTACAGTATCCTTACAGATTTATAATCCAGACATATATAGACATGATTACAAATTCTAGTAACAATGATTTTTATGAGTATTTATTATATGCTGGGAAAACTATCTCATGTAACTCTGAGAGGTAAGTAATATAATCCCCAGTGTCCAGATGAGGATACAAAATCCCAGAGAAATGAAATGATTTGCTCAAGGTTGCACTGCTAGTGGCGGCCAGTAGGGCTGGCTGACTCTAAATCCATCTTGGTATCAGTCATACCTGCTGACTCTTAGAAAATGTAATGAGATAATACGGTGACTCTTAGACTCCGTGCACTGAGAATGCAGGAAGAACGCACTATTCTGCCAGACCTCATAGTCAAGGTAACACTGACCTAGTTACTCAGCTGAACTAATCTAGCAACTCTCACAATAGAAGAGATAGGTTCTTTCAGATTTAATGATACAATAATCAATGATTACAGGCTTCCTTAGTGGCTCAGTGGGAAAGAACCTGTCTGCCAATGCAGGAGCCACGGTTCAATCCCTGAGTCAGGAAGATCCCCTGGAGAAGGAAATGGCAACCCACTCCAGTATTCTTGCCTGGAGAATCCCATGGACAGAGGAGCCTGGCAGGCTACAGTCCATGGAGTTGCAAAGAGTCAGACATGACTGAGCGACTAACACACTGAGGTCAGAAGTGGATGAAAGAGGCTTTAAAGTCCTAGGAAACTGTTTCCTTCACCTTTCCTTCATCCTGATAATGATGACATTGATGATGATAATGATAATGATGATGGCTGCACCCATTTACTAAATTTTAAGCACTTTGCAGGAATTGTGTAATAATCTACAAACATTTCAAAAAATCTTCACAATAACCCCTGAAGTTTGATATTATCCCTCCCCCGACTACAGAGATAAAGAAATTAAAGCTCAGAGAAGGTAACTGACTCAAGGTCACACAGCTAGTGAGTGATCATTTGGACTTTAAGCCAAGGTTTAGACTGATCCAGAAGACCAAACATTTAATTGCTCTCCATGCAGTGCACAGACCATTCATCATTTCGTGTGTTTGTATCTCCTGAGCAGGTTTTAAAGGTGCCATAGTTATTTGTCTTCCCCAAGATTTGAGAAATTAATGGTACAGAAAAATTTAATGTGTGAGCCTCTGAGAATGACTGAAATGTTTCACACTCTGCTGGTGAAACTCCCTGAGCTGGGGGTGATGTGAATGGTCAGCGGATGGGTTGCTTTCTGTCCACTTGTTGGGAGGAGTGGCAGATATGGTACTGACACTCACACACATTTCTACTGCCTTCTACTGTCATTTCCTGCTGCAGAGGCTGCAAATCTAAAAGCTGTGTTTCCCAGGCATCCTAGTGCTTAGGATTCTGGATGTAAATTAGGTTCCTCCCATGAGATTCCTCAAGGAAGATTTGGAGGCAAAGTGAAGTGTCAGTACAGTCATGGAGTCTTGGGATTTTTCTGCAGCGATGTTCCAGTGCCCTGTGTATAATGCTATGTGTGTCAGAAGGCAGCTGTGCTGGTGGAAGTAGGAGCTTCCTGGTTGATGGGTGGTGGGTACAATTGTGAGTGCATCCTATAGAATTTAACCTTGCCTAAAGACAGCTCTGGCCTTTGTCCTCAGCAAGGTGATCTCCAAGACCTTGGAATGTCAGTTAGGAGTCTCTATGTTTGCTTGGGAGCCTCAGGTCACCAGATTGTCCCACAATATGACTTGGTGTGGTGGCTGGCCATGCTAGAAGGATCAATAATGCAATCTACATGGATTCTTTGGGTCATATGGTATCAGTCAACCTCTGGAGGGACTGGAGACTGAGCTCAGCACATGGACAATGAATCACACATTTGTGATGGAGCCCTGGTAAAAGCCCTGGACACCGAGACTTAGGTGACTTGTTGGTAACACTCCATGTGCATGGTCACACGTTGATGCTGAGAAGGTAGAACTGTCCTAACTCCATAGGGAGAGGAGCTCCACATTGAAAAATCTCTTGGGCTCTGCTTTTGCCCTTACAATTTTAATCTGCATCCTTGGCCCACAATAAAATGTATCCATGAGTACAGCAGCTTCTGGTGAGTTCCATGAGTTCTTCTAGAAAATTATCAAAACTAAGGGTGGTTTGGACTATAGGACGTTTCACCCCAAAAGAATGAATTTCACCTTTTTCTCAAGTGCACACAGATCATTCTCCAGGATAGATCACATCCTGGGTCATAAATCTAGCCTTGGTAAATTTAAAAAAATTGAAATCATTTCAAGCATCTTTTCTGATCACAATGCAGTGAGATTAGGTGTCAACTACAAGCAAAAACTTCTAAAAATACAAACATATGGAGGCTAAACAACATGCTTCTGAATAACCAACAAATCACAGAATAAATAAAAAAGGAAATCAAAATATGCATAGGAACAAATGAAAATGAAAACACAACAACCCAAAACCTATGGGATTCAGTAAAAGCAGTGCTAAGGGGAAGGTTCATAGCAATGCAAGCTTACCTCAAGAGAAAAATCAAATAAATAACCTAACTTTACATCTAAAGCAACTAGAAAAAGAAGAAATGAAGACTCCCAGGGCTAGTAGAAGGAAACAAATCATAAAAATAAAGCAGAAATATATGAAAAAGAAATAAAGGAGACTACAGCAAAAATCAACAAAACTAAAAGCTGATTCTTTGAGAAGGTAAATAAAATAGACAAATCATTAGCCAGACTCATCAAGAAAAAAAAGGGAGAAGATTCAAATCAATAAAATTAGAAATGAAAATGGAGAAATCACAACAGACAACACAGAAATACAAAGGATAATAAAGACTACTATCAGCAACTATATGCCAATAAAATGGACAACTTGGAAGAAATGGACAAATTCTTAGAAAAGTATAACCTTCCAAAACTGAACCAGGAAGAAATAGAAAATCTTAACAGACCCATCACAAGTACAGAAATCAAAACTGTAATCAAAAATCTTCCAACAAACAAATGCCCAGGACCAGTTGGCTTCACAGGTGAATTCTACCAAAAATTTAGAGAAGAGCTAATACCCATCCTACTCAAATTCTTCCAGAAAATTGCAGAGGAAGGTAAACTCTCAAACTCATTCTATGAGGCCACCATCACCCTAATACAAAACCAGAAAAATATGCCACAAAACAAGAAAACTACAGGCCAATATCACTGATGAACATAGATGCAAATATCCTCAACAAAATTCTAGCAAACAGAATGCAACAACATATTGAAAAGATCATACATCATGACCAAGTGAGCTTTATCCCAGGGATGCAAGGATTCCTAAATATTGACAAATCAATCAATGCAATACAACCACATTAACAAATTGAAAGATAAAAACCATATGATTATATCAACAGATGCAGAGAAAGCCTTTGACAAAATTCAACATCCATTTATCATAAAAACTCTCCAGAAAGCAGGCATAGAAGGAACATACCTCAACATAATAAAAGCCATATATGATAAACCCACAGCAAACATTATCCTCAATGGTGAAAAATTGAAAGCATTTCCCCTAAAGTCAGGAACAAGACAAGGGTGCCCACTCTCACCACTACTATTCAACATAGTTTTTAAATTTTTAGCCATAGCAATCATAGAAGAAAAAGAAATAAAAGGAATCTAGATTGGAAAAGAAGTGAAACTCTCACTCTTTGCAGATGACATGATCTTCTACATAGAAAACCCTAAAGACACCACCAGAAAATTACTAGAGCTAATCAAGGAATATAGTAAAGTTGCAGCATATAAAATTAATACACATAAATCCCTTGCATTTCTATACACTAACAATGAGAAGACAGAAAGAGAAATTAAGGAAACAATCACATTCATCATTGACTTTCTTCATCTACCTAAAGAAACAAAAGACCTATATATAGAAAACTATAAAATACTGATGAAAGAAATCAAGATGACAGAAATAGATGGAGAAATATACCATGTTCATGGATTGGAAGAATCAATATAGTGAAAATGACTATACTACCCAAAGCACTCTACAGAGTCAATGTAATCCATATCAAGCTACCAACAGTATTTTTCACAGAACTAGAATGAATAACTTCACAATTTGTATGGAAATACAAAAAACTTTGAATAGCAAAAGTAATCTTGAGAAAGAAGAGTGGAACTGGAGGAATCAACCTGCCTGACTTCAGGCAGGTTGATTCCTCCAGTTCCAGTCATCAAGACAGTATGGTACTGACACAAAGACAGAAGTGTAGATCAATGGAACAAATAGAAAACCCAGAGATAAATCCATGCACCTATGGACATGTTATCTCTGAGAAAGGAAGCAAAAATACACAATGAAGAAAAGAACAATCTATTTAACCAGTGGTGCTGGGAAAACTGGTCAACCACTTGTAAAAGTATGAAACTAGAACACTTTCTAACACTATACACAAAAATAAACTCAAAATGGCTTAAAGATCTGAATGTAAGACCAGAAACTATAAAACTCCTAGAGGAAAACATAGGCAAAACGCTCTCTGACATAAATCACAGCAAGATCCTCCATGACCCACCTCCCAGAGTAACGGAAATAAAAGCAAAAATTAAAAAATGGGACCTAAGTAAACTTAAAAGCTTTTACACAACAAAGAAAACTATAAGTAAGATGAAAAGCCTTCAGAATGGGAGAAAATAATAGTAAATGAAACAACTGACAAATAATTAATCTGAAAAATATACAAGCAGCTTATGCAGCTCAATATCAGAAAAATAAATGACCCAATCAAAAAATGGGCCAAAGAACTAAATAGACATTTCTCCAAAGAAGGCAAACAGATGGCTAACAAACACATGAAAAGATGCTCAACATCACTCATTATCAGAGAAATGCAAATCAAAACCACAATGAGGTACCATCTCACGAAAGTCAGAATGGCTGCTATCCAAAAGTCTACAAACAATAGTGTGGAACCCTCCACACTGTTGGTGGGAATGCAAACTAGTACAGCCACTATGGAGAACAGTGTGGAGAATCCTTAAAAAACTGGAAAGAGAACTGCCATACGACCCAGCAATCCCATTTCTGGGCATACACACCAAGGAAACCAGAATTGAAAGAAACACATGTACCCCAATGTTCATCTCAACACTGTTTATAATAGCCAGGACATGGAAGCAACCTAGATGCCCATCAGCAGATGAATAGATAAGAAAGCTGTGGTACCTATACACAATGGAATATTACTCAGTTATTAAAAAAAAAACACATTTGAAACAGTCCTAATGAGGTGGATGAAACTGGAGCCTTTTATACAGAGTGAAGTCAAAAAGAAAAACACCAATACAGTATATTAATGCATATATATGGAATTTAGAAAGATGGTAATGATGACCCTGTTCACGAGGCAGCAAAAGAGACACAGATATAAAGAACAGACTTTTGGACTCTGTGGAAGAAGGCGAGGGTGGGATAATTAGAGAGAATAGCATTGAAACATGTATATTACCACATGTGAAATAGATGACCAGTCCAAGTTCAATGCATGAAACAGGGGACTCAAAGCCGGTGCACTGGGACAACCCAGAGGGAGGGGATGGGGAGGAAGGAGGGAGGGGGTTCAGGATGGGGGACACATGTACACCCATGGCTGATTCATGTCAATGCATGGCAAAACCCACCACAATATTGTAAAGTAATTACCCTCCAATTAAAATTAATTAATTAATTTAAAGAAAAACTCTCCCCAAACTTGCAATTGCTGTTGGAATTGAGAGTGGTGGGCTGTGTTCTGTGCAAGTGACTAGAACTCCGGCAGAGTTCCTGAACTCTCTAGTTCCCATGGCCGCCTCCTCATTCTTCCTCTTTTTGATTGTAGCAGAGCTAGTGGCTTCCCAGGTAAAGCAGTTCTGTCGTGCTTTCACTAGCGTCCGCTAGTCTAGCCCTTCAGCAATTTTATGAGTACCTAACTCCCTATATTAAATCCCTCTGTGTTTAAAATACCTGGAATGGTCATTGCACCCTGCATTAAACTTCAGCTATTGTGGGAGAGCAACAGTTAGAACTGGACATGGAACAACAGACTGGTTCCAAATAGGAAAAGGAGTATGTCAAGACTGTATATTGTCACCCTGCTTATTTAACTTCTATGCAGAGTACATCATGAGAAATACTGGGCTAGAAGAAACACAAGCTGGAATCAAGATTGCAGGGAGAAATATCAATAACCTCAGATATGCAGGTGATACCACCCTTATGGCAGAAAGTGAAGAGGAACTCAAAAGCCTCTTGATAAAAGTGAAAGTGGAGAGTGAAAAAGTTGGCTTAAAGCTCAACATTCAGAAAACTAAGATCATGGCATCCGGTCCCATCACTTCATGGGGACTAGATGGGGAAACAGTGGAAACAGTCTCAGACTTTATTTTTCTGGGCTCCAAAATCACTGCAGATGGTGACTGCAGCCATGAAATTAAAAGACGCTTACTCCTTGGAAGGAAAATTATGACCAACCTAGATAGCATATTGAAAAGCAGAGACATTACTTTGCCAACAAAGGTTCGTCTAGTCAAGGCTATGGTTTTTCCTATGGTCATGTATGCATGTGAGAGTTGGACTGTGAAGAAAGCTGAGTGCCAAAGAATTGATGCTTTTGAATTGTGGTGTTGGAGAAGACTCTTGAGAGTCCCTTGGACTGCAAGGAGATCCAACCAGTCCATTCTGAAGGAGGTCAGCCCTGGGATTTCTTTGGAAGGAATGATGCTAAAGCTGAAACTCTAGTACTTTGGCCATGTCATGTGAAGAGTTGATTCATTGGAAAAGACTCTGATGCTGGGAGAGATTGGGGGCAGGAGGAGAAGGGGATGACAGAGGATGAGATGGCTGGATGGCATCACTGACTCGATAGATGTGAGTCTGAGTGAACTCCAGGAGTTGGTGATGGACAGGGAGGCCTGGCGTGCTGCGATTCATGGGGTCGCAAAGAGTCGGACACGAGTGAGCAACTGAACTGAACTGAACTGAATGTGGGAGAGGAACTGACCCTCATAAATGACATCTTGTATCAATTCTAACAAGAAAGCTTTTCACATTTTAAAATGTGAAAAGTCTTTAAAATCAGAGTATGTCCTATAACTGATCGATGCCATTGTAACTGGTGTTGGTTTTATTTTTTCCTTATTAGTAGCACATGAAATAATGGGTTATTTTACAACTGATGGAGCCTTGTGTGTGTTAGTCACTTGGTCGCATCTGACTCTTTGCAACCCTGTGGACCGCAGTTTGCAAGGCTCCTCTGTCCATGGAATTCTCCAGGCAAAGATACTCGAGTGGGTTGCCATTCTCTTCTCCAGAGGATCTTCCCAACCCTCGGACTGAACCTTGGTCTTCTGCATTGTGGGAAGATTCTTTACCATCTGAGCCACCAGGGAACCTTAGAATTTATTAAATTCTAGGGTACTTGGTGTCTGCTTCCTCAGAACTTCGCTGCAGATCATCTCTCCTCTTTGTTCCACTCCCCACGTTGCACATTGGATCTGACACTCCCGAACTCTCTCAGTGATGTGGCGCTTTCCTCCTTTCTCCCACCCCATGCTTTTTGAAAGTGAAGGCAAACATCCTTAAAGAAAGGAGGAAGCAGTGTGGTAATGTGATAGGAGTGTAGGTTTTATGAAGGAAACAGATTCGGGGACATCTTTCTACATTTAATTGCTGCATGACCTTGGATAAATTATTGACCTCACTGAGCCTCCTCCCTTATCTGTAAATGCTAGCAGTTGTTGGGATTCAATGAAATAGCATGTGTAACATTCCTCGCTCCTGGTATGCACTCAGTAAAGTTTTTGCCTCCTCCTTCTGCTCATCCCTCTCTTATTTTCTTCCTTCAAAACATCAGGAGGTGCACTTCACTCCATCTCCAAGAGCCAAGCTACAAGCAGCTGCCATTGTGGATTGTCAGGGGTTTGCCATGGACCCAGGTCACATATACATACATGTTCACGTCCAGCTGCCAAGTTGCAAACAAGGAAAGTTAGAAGAGCTTTTTCAAAAACCAAAGCAAATTGTTGCTTTTATCTTTGCAACCATCCAATTCTTGTTATGTTTTGATTTCAAGACTGCTCCAAGATTCTGAGACAAAAGGCACTATATATAAGTATTATTATGAGACTCAAAGGGTCTCTGAGCAAAACAAAATCCTTTCATGACAAAAGAATTAGAGAGATTTGATGCTAAATATAGTCACTGTGTGGAAAGTGTTTTTCCCTTTTTCCACATATCATCACCATCACCACCTCCTGGCTTTAACTAAACCCACAGCCTATCAATTAGTCTACAGGCAAATATTTCTAAATAATAGCAACCAACATATCTCAGCATCGGACCTTCTATCACCACTGGTGATAGAAGCAAGGTCTGATGCTGTAAAGAGCAATATTGCATAGGAACCTGGAATGTTAGGTCCATGAATCAAGGCAAATTGGAAGTGGTCAAACAGGAGATGGCAAGAGTGAATGTTGACATTCTAAGAATCAGTGAACTAAAATGGACTGGAACAGGTGAATTTAACTCAGATGACCATTATACCTACTACTGCGGGCAGGAATCCCTCAGAAGAAATGGAGTGGCCATCATGGTCAACAAAAGAGTCCGACATGCACTACTTGGATGCAATCTCAAAAACGACAGAATGATCTCTGTTCGCTTGAAAGGCAAACCATTCAATATCACAGTAATCCAAGCCTATGCTCCAACCAGTAACTCTGAAGAAGCTGAAGTTGAACAGTTCTATGAAGACCTACAAGATCTTTTAGAACTAACACCCAAAGAAGGTGTCCTTTTCATTATAGGAGACTGGAATGCAAAAGTAGGAAGTCAAGAAACGCCTGGGGTAACAAGCAAATTTGGCATTGGAATACAGAATGAAGCAGGGCAAAGGCTAATAGAGTTTTGGCAAGAGAACGCACTGGTCATAGCAAACACCCTCTTCCAACAACACAAGAGAAGACTCTACACATGGACATCACCAGATGGTCAACACTGAAATCAGATTGACTATATTCTTTGCAGCCAAAGATAGAGAAGCTCTATACAGTCAGCAAAAACAAGACCAGGAGCTGACTGTGGCTCAGATCATGAACTCCTTATTGCCAAATTCGGACTTAAATTGAAGAAAGTAGGGAAAACCACTAGACCATTCAGGTATGACCTAAATCAAATCCCTTATGATTATACAGTAGAAGTGAGAAATAGATTTAAGGGACTATATCTGATAGATAGAGTGCCTGATGAACTACGGAATGAGGTTTGTGACATTGTACAGGAGACAGGGATCAAGACCATCCCCATGGAAAAGAAATGCAAAAAAACAAAATGGCTGTCTGGGGAGGCCTTACAAATAGCTGTGAAAAGAAGAGAAGCGAAAAGCAAAGGAGCAAAGGAAAGATACAAGCATCTGAATGCAGAGTTCCAAAGAATAGCAAGGAGAGATAAGAAAGCCTTCCTCAGCGATCAGTGCAAAGAAATAGAGGAAAACAACAGAATGTGAAAGACTAGAGATCTCTTCAAGAAAATTAGAGATTCCAAGGGAACACTTCATGCAAAAATGGGCATGATAAAGGACAGAAATGGTAAGGACTTAACAGAAGCAGAAGATATTAAGAAGAGGTGGCAAGAATACACAGAAGAACTGTACAAAAAAGATCTTCATGACCCAGATAATCACAATGGTGTAATCACTCACCTAGAGCCAGATATTCTGGAATGTGAAGTCAAGTAGGCCTTAGAAAGCATCATTACGAACAAAGCTAGTGAAGGTGACGGAATTCCATTTCAAATCCTGAAAGATGATGCTGTGAAAGTGCTGCACTCAATATGCCAGCAAATTTGGAAAACTCAGCAGTGGCCACAGGACTGGAAAAGGTCAGTTTTCATTCCAATCCCAAAGAAAGGTAATGCCAAAGAATGCTCAAACTACCACATGATTGCACTCATCTCACACACTAGTAAAGTAACGCTCAAAATTCTCCAAGCCAGGCTTCAGCAATATGTGAACCGTGAAATTCCAGATGTTGAAGCTGGTTTTAGAAAAGGCAGAGGAACCAGAGATCAAATTGCCAACATCCGCTGGATCATCAAAAAAGCAAGAGAGTTCCAGAAAAACATCTATTTCTGCTTTGACTATGCCAAAGCCTTTGACTGTGTGGATCACAATAAACTGTGGAAAATTCTGAAAGAGATGGGAATCCCAGACCACCTGACCTGCCTCTTGAGAAACCTATATGCAGGTCAGGAAGCAACAGTTAGAACTGGACATGGAACAACACACTGGTTCCAAATAGGAAAAGGAGTACGTCAAGGCTGTATATTGTCACCCTGCTTATTTAACTTCTATGCAGAGTACATCATGAGAAATGCTGGGCTGGAAGAAGCACAAGCTGGAATCAAGATTGCAGGGAGAAATATCAATAACCTCAGATATGCAGATGACACCACCCTTATGACAGAAAGTGAAGAGGAACTAAAAGGCCTCTTGATGAAAGTGAAAATGGAGAGTGAAAAAGTTGGCTTAAAGCTCAACGTTCAGAAAACTAAGATCATGGCATCTGGTCCCATCACTTCATGGGAACTAGATGGGGAAACAGTGGAAACAGTCTCAGACTTTATTTTGGGGGGCTCCAAAATCACTGCAGATGGTGACTGCAGCCATGAAATTAAAAGACACTTCTTGGAAGGAAAGTTATGACCAACCTAGATAGCATATTGAAAAGCAGAGACATTACTTTGCCAACAAAGGTCCGTCTAGTCAAGGCTATGGTTTTTCCAGTGGTCACGTATGGATGTGAGAGTTGGACTGTGAAGAAAGCTGAGCGCCAAAGAATTGATGCTTTTGAACTGTGGTGTTGGAGAAGACTCTTGAGAGTCCCTTGGACTGCAAAGAGATCCAACCAGTCCATCCTAAAGGAGATCAGTCCTGGGTGTTCATTGAAAGGACTGATGCTAAAGCTGAAACTCCAATGCTTTGGCCACGTCATGTGAAGAGTTGACTCATTGGAAAAGACTCTGATGCTGGGAGGGATTGGGGGCAGGAGGAGAAGGGGACGACAGAGGATGAGATGGCTGGATGGCATCACAGACTCGATGGACATGAGTTTGAGTAAACTCCAGGAGTTGCTGATGGACAGGGAGGCCGGGTGTGCTGCAATTCATGGGGTCACACAGAGTCAGGCATGACTGAGCAACTGAACTGAACTGAACTGAACATATCTCAGCAGTTATCATGCACCAGACATGGTCCCAAATACTTCACATCTAGTGTCTCCTTTGGTTTTCCCAGTAGCTCTGTGAGGTAGGAACCATAATTAGCCAATTTTACAGATGTGGAAATTAAGTCTTGGAGAACTTAGGCAGGCAATTTGCCCAAAGTCACACAACCAATAAGTGGTTGAGGCAGGATTTGAACTCAACTCTGAGATGTCAATGATTATGCTCTTCCTACCTGGGCTATAGAATGTGTTCAATAAACCTTTGTTAAACAATCAATGAATAAACTTCGATTTACACGAGCAGATTCCTTGAAGGGCTCTGCACTGTGTCCTGAATCCTCTTAAAGTTGCTTCACAGATTTTTAAACCCCCTGAGGTTTTTGTCTCTGTGCTGTAAGACCAATGATGTCAAAAGGAATGTAGAACACATGTGATCCCAGATCTTCAGAAATCTGATCACTGACATAAGTGTCAAGATCAGGTGGAGATTAACAGAATTCCTAGAAAATAGCAAAATGGGGCTGAAATGAAAAGGCATTGCACATCTGTTATGGGAAGCATTGAGAAGTGGCTGACTTATGTAATCCTTACTATCAGTCCTGAAAGGCAAGCGTGATTATAATTTCCTGTTATGTGAGAATAGGATCTTTAACCATGACTGTGTCTCATTGGTGACAGTGGGCTTTTATACTTGGGATTCTTTGACTCCAAAGCCATGATAAGTCCACACTCCCTACTGAAATTAGGTCAGCGGACTTTTCCCCACTCTTTTTCTGCATCTATTTCTCTGGATAATACCTTGAGAGAGAGTGAATAATCAGGCTGTTGATAAATTATATGCACGTCAAGCAAACAAGTCAATTGTTGTTTTGCCTCTAACAGGTGTGCCTTGATTGCAGACCATTAGTGACCATTATAAAAGAAACCCAGGTTGCAATTTCCCAGGATTTGTATTTCTCACCAGGGAGCTGAGCTCAGACAATATTTTCAGAAGCGAACACCTGCAGCAGAGGCAGAACTCATGACCTAACAGAGGTAACATTTATCTTTGGAAATTAGAACTAATCCACAGGATAATCTGTGAACTAGATCATTGTTTCCTCTGCCGGGCATTGGTCTTACAGCACAGAGATAAAGCCTCGGGTGTTTTAAAAATCTGTGACGCAATTTTAAGAGGATTCAGGACACAGTGCAGAGCCCTTCAAGGAATCTGCTTGTGTAAATCGAAGTTTATTCATTTATTGTTTAACAAAGGTTTATTGAACACCTACTACAGCCGGGGTGCTGTGCTAGGTTCTCAGGATAGGAGAACAAGACAAGACCACTGGCCCATGGTTGGCCCATTATCTCTCCTTAAAGCATGTTCTCCTCCTGAACATGCTCCTCCTCCTTATTATAAAGCAACAAAAAATTAATTTTAAAGAAAAGAAATGATAATGGGTCTCTATAACACTAGAGTCTGCCTTGGTTCCACTTTCCTTTTCTGAAAACTTTGCAATGCTGCCTGCTAGCACTTCTTCTTCAGCCTCAACTTCTACATCTTAAAGGCCCGCTGCTCTATCTTTATGTTCTTATCTATGCAGATTTCAGAGGGTAAAAAGAAAACCTTGGGAATCATCATCACATAGTCAGCTTGTTAGAAATGGAAGTGGACAATAGAATATTACACAGCCATAAAAAAGGAACGAAATTGGGTCGTCTGTAGAGACTTGGATGACCTAGAGTCTGTCATGCAGACTCTAAGTCAGAAAGAGAAAAATAAACATTGTATATTAATGCATATATGTGGAATCTATAAAAATTATATAGATGATCTCATTTGCAAAACAGAGACACAAACATAGAGAACAGTATGAACACCAAGCGGGTAAAGAAGGGAGAGCGGAGTGAACTAGGAGACTTGGATTGACATATATACACTATTTATAATTTGTGTAAAATAGAGAACAAATGAAGACCTCCTGCACAGCTAAGAGAACCCCACTCAGTGCTCTCTGAATGGGAAGGAAATCCAAAAAAGAGGGGATATGTGTACACACATGGCTGATTTACTTTACTGTACAGTAGAAACTAACACACGGAGAAGGCAACGGCACCCCACTCCAGTACTCTTGCCTGGAAAATCCCACAGACAGAGGAGCCTGGTGGGCTGCAGTCCATGGGGTCGCACAGAGTCGGACACGACTGAGGGACGTCACTTTCACTTTTCACTTTCATGCATTGGAGAAGGAAATGGCAACCTACTCCAGTGTTCTTGCCTGGAGAATCCCGGGGACGGGGGAGCCTGGTGGGCTGCCGTCTCTGGGGTCACACAGAGTCGGACACGACTGAGGCAACTTAGCAGCAGCAGCAGAAACTAACACAGCATTATAAAGCAATAAAAATTAATTTAAAAGAAAAGACATGAAAATGGCTTATCCGTGAGGATGAACTAACCCAAAGAGGGAATGTAGATCAAAAAAAAAAAAAGTCAAAGGACTTCCCTGGTGGTGCAGTGGATAAGAATCCTCCTTCCAATGCAGGTGACATGGGTTCGACCCCTTGCCCAGGAAGATTCCACATGCCACAACCACTGAGCCAGTGCACCTGAAGCTCGTGCTCTGCAACAAGAAAAGCCACTGCCATGAGGAGCACACGTGCCTCAGTGGAGTGGCCCCCCATCCCTGCAGCTAGAGAAAGCCCACATGCAGCGACACAGACCTAGCATAACCAAAAACGAAAACAGAGAGTTCCAGGGGCCATGGTGGACTCACTTACGTCATGCTCATCTCCCACGGGACAGTAGCCAACAGCAGGCAGACTGAAGGGGATTTGACCCTTGAAACAAGGGAGCCAGTGTGTGGGAGACCCATGTTTATCAGACCTTTCCATTGAGAACACTCCACAGTCTATAGGCCACAAGGTGGCTAGAACTCAAGAAGAAAACCACAATCCTCTGAGACTGAAGAGTCAGCTGCATGAGAAAACCTCCAAGGCTGCACAAAAGGGAAGCAACAGTTGGAAGGTTGAAAGAGCAGGCAGAGCCAGCTGCTGCCCCTTGCAAAGGAGACCTAGTCCTACCCAAGTCAGAGGAGCTTGGTTATTTCAAGTTAATTTCTGGTTCATTACAGGCTACCCATTGAAAAGCAAAAAGTACCAGGCCTGAAGGGCTTCCTAGGTGGTGCTGGTGGTAAAGAATCCGCCTGCCAATGCAGGAGATGCAAGAGACTTGGGTTTGATTCCTGAGTCAGGAAGATCCCCTGCAGGAGGGCATGGCAATCCACTCCAGTATTCTTGCCTGGAGAATCCCCTTGGATGGAGGAGCCTGGAGGGCTACAGTTCATGGGGTCTCAAAGAGTCAGACATGACTGAGTGACTGAAGTGAACTGAAGGATTATAGAACTGAGAAAGGGAGCCCAACAATGTCAGTAGTTTATTTTAGGTACACAGCTAACGTGTGAAAGGGCTGGGACTCAAATCCAAGGATTCTGCCTCCAGAGCCCACGCCCTCAACCACTGCATTCAACTTTACTCTCTCAGCACCCTGTATTCTTCCTTTAAAGCTCTCACCTTCAAAGTCAACATCCAGTGTCTTCGCACAGTCAGTTGCTTGTCTCCTGCATGAGAAGAAAGATTCCCTAAGAGCAGAGGGCTTGCACAGTGCCTGGTACCCAGGCCCATAAAAATCTGTTGAATGAACAAGTGAATAGTTTGAGGTGGCTGACTCACCAAAGCCTATACATGTATAATGTATTGATATGTTTCCTATTAGTAAACACATATCATTAAAAATGCAGTCCCGCCATATAATTTCACTCCCTCTTATGATCCTGGAGGGAATTAAATCACCAATAATCACTCTGGTTGTAGCTGGGTTTATTTGCACGTATCTGTTACTATGTTTAAGCACCATCAGGAATTTATAAGCGTAATATGAATGACTCAGTATTTTGATTAATCAGCTCAGTAGGGGAAATTTCCATGGGTAATCAGACTGAACATAAAGATAGGGCACATGCTGAGAATGAATCGAGGGGAGGGGCGAGAGAGAGAGACAGAGATGAAATTACCTTGTAGTCAGAAAGGCAGTTTGAGTCAAGGCCACAGAACCTGCAAAGTTTCTGTTTTTATCGTTTATCTGTTTGGCTGTACTGGGTCTTAGTTGCAACATGTGAACTCTTTGTTGTGGCATGTGGGATCTAGTTCCCTGATCAGGGATCAAACCCGGGGCCCTTGCTTTGGGAGCTAGGAGTCTTAGCCACTGGACCACCAGGGGAGTCCCACAAAGGGCAGAGCTTATGAAAGCGAGCAGAACAGACAGTAGCTGGAAGGTTTTTGTTGTTGTTTTGTTGCTAAGTTGTGTCTGACTCTGTGACCCCGTGGACTGTAGCCCGCCAGGCTCCTCTGTCCATGGGATTTCCCAGGCAAGAATACTGCAGTGGGCTACCAGGCTCCTCTGTCCATGGGATTTCCCAGGCAAGAATACTGCAGTGGGCTGCCATTTTCTTCTCCAGGGAATCTTCCCAACCCAGAGATCAAACCTCCATCTCCTGCTTGGCAGGTGGATTCTTTACCACTGAGCCGCCTGGGAAGTCCCGAAGTTTCCGTTTTATCATAAACTTAGGTTGGTAGCTCTATTCGTTTCCTGTGGCTGCCATGACAAATTGCCACAAACAGGTGGCTTAAAAGAGTAGAAATGTATCTCTCATAGTTCTGAAGACCAGAAGTCCAAAATCAAAGTGTCAGCAGGGGGATTTCCCAGGTGGTCCAGTGGCTAAGAATCCAAACTCCCAATGCAGGGGACCTAAGTTCAATCCGTGGTCAGGGAACTAGATCCCACATGCCATAACTAAGACCTGGTGCAGCCAAATAAATAAATAAAATAAATATTAAAAGAACAAATGAAAAAAACAATCCCCCCAAAGTGTCATCAGGATCAAAAACTAGGGGAGAACCTTCCCTTGACTCTTCCAGCTTCTCGTGGCTCTGGGCATGTCTCAGCACTCCTTGGCTTGTGGCAGCATCACTTCAATCTCTGCCTCTGTCTTCTCATGGCCTTCTCCTCTGTGTCCATCAAATCTCCCTCTTCTTTCTCTTTTAAGGACACCAGTCCCTGGATTTAGGACCCACCCTAAACCCAGGACGATCTCATCTCAAAATCTTTAACTTGGTTACAACTGCAATGACTATTTCCAAATATTTGCAGGTACAGGGGTTAGGACTTGAACTTGTTGGGGACCTGATTCAACCCATAACACCAGAGAGGCAATGTCACTGCCATTATTCCCTTGAATGGGATACAGAGAGGGGGCTGTGCTGACAATTTCCTTCTGACTTCAGATACTGCTGGGCATGGCCCCTGCTGCCACGTGTTCTCCCCAGATTGGATCCTGCTCTGGCACAAGCACAACCACTCTGAAGGATCCCCACTCTCCAGAGATGGAAACAGAGGCCATCTCTGGTTTTACCAGAAGTTTAAGGTTAAACCAGCCGGAGGAGTCAAAGTTTGAACCCAGGTGTGGTCTTCTCCAGAGCTGGGTATATGTCCATCCCACACAACCTGGAACACTCTCATTATAAGAAAGCCCCTGTACCCTTTAAATCCTTTGTTAAAATACAAATTCTTCCTTAGAGAAGTTAGTCAGGCCTTCGTGGAAACCTCGATTGTGAACTTCTAGAATACAACACCATTTAATACATTCCTGAGATGTATTCTAATACACTCAAGAGATCCCCCTGGGAGGTCTTCTAGAACACAAGAGATCCCGGGGCTACCTGTGGGGAGAGAGCAATAAGGAGGCACTCTGATATAAGGGTAAATTTACAAATTGAGAAACTGCTGCCCAGAGAGGTTAAGTGACCTGACCAAGAGCACACACAAATCAGTAGCATAATCAGAAATCACATCTGAGGGTCCTAACTGTGTAAGGAAACTCAGAAGGCATCAGCCAACCTGAAATATTCAGATTTGCTGCGCCGGAGGGTTGCTGTCAGCGGAAGCTAGTATAAACAGCAAAGCCCGATCCGGACCGAGGAGAGGCTCCCCTGGGTCACCCCTTTCCAGGAGGCCTCTCTTGCTGCAGAGGTCAAAGAGGAGAGTCCAAGAGCATGAAGCTGAGGGTAAAAGACTTGAATGCTTGTGGTAGGCCTGCTACTGAAGACTCAAATGACCTTGAGTCAGTCACTTCTCCCCTCTGAGCCTCAGTCTCTTTAACTTGAAGCAAAAACATGGGATTTAATCATCTCAAAAGTGCCTCTGGCACCGGGCATTTCTTATTCACAAGCATCTACAGCTTGAGCAAGCCTCCGGGCCAGCTAGAGCGAGTTCAACCCCAAACTCATATCTGCTGTTTCCTCTGCCCACATCCTCTCCTCTTTCCTCTATGAGCAGCTTCCTAGGAGTCCAAAGGGAACCATCCTCTATAACTTTTACTTCACAGCTGAAAGGTGCAGACCCCACTTCCTGCTTCCACGCTGGGTGGTCACGTGACCCAGGTCTGGCCCACTAGTGTAATTGTACCCAAAAATGCTGATTGGCCCAAGGAGGGACACATGATCCAATCTGAGCAGATGAGGTTAGACTCAGGGGCTTTGGTGGGAAATACTGAGAAAAAGTTCTCTTTCTGCTCTCCTGGCCGAGAATGTGAACTTGGGGCAAAGGGAAGGAGCTTGACTGACCACGATATCAAGAGACAGAGGGGCACCAAGTCCTTGTAACATTGCTGGATACACCGTTCCCTGAACCAAAACACTCCGAGGTTTGTAGAGACATGAGCCATGATGGTCACTTTTTTTTGTTTTGTTTTGTTTTGCTGAAGACAGTTTGAGCTATCACTTGCAACTAAAAGTTTCCTGATTGATTCGAAAGCCCTCATTTTAAGAATGAGAAAATGGAAACCAAGAGTAGGAAAATGACTTTTCCATATAATCTGACAACAGGAAGCACCTCAGTGCCCATCAACCCCAATTCTTACTACTCACAGATAAAGAAACTGGTGTCCAAAATGAGATGAAACTTCTTATGCGTACACAACATACTCACACACACACAGAGTGGCGTGAATCTTCTTATTACAATGCTGAGAAACTGTTTATCATCAAACATTTCATATATCCTATTACACATGAGAGTATTATCTAGCCTGGTGCCGTGAAATGCTTTTTCCCATAATGGAATTTTACTCTGGAAGTGTATTTTGGTATTAAAAGGTTCCACTTTATAATGTCGATGGTTCAATCTGTGATCTAAAAGGCACTTAAACGCTTTGAACAAGAGGCATAAAAAGCTTTTATTGCAAAAGCCTTTCTGGATCTACCAATTTTGCCATTGATCCTTTTCCCCAGAAGGCTTCTCTGGAAGCAGCCCAGGCAAAAGCGAACCCCATGGTGGGGCTGGACCTCCAGTGAATGAGTAAGACACATTTCAGAGGACTGCATTTTCCATACACCCATTTGCAGATATTGAAACTATTCTGGTTGGACTGCAGCAAGCTTCTTCAGGCACGTGCCTTGAGCAAAGACATCCAAGCCATCCAGAATTCAGAATCAAGCCCAAGAAGCTTGATTCTAACTCCCCTTCTTACTCCCAGTGTGTGTTTTTGGTTGGGTCACATCGTCTGTAACATTGTTGTATAGTTGCTAAGTTGTGTCTGACACTTTCCCACCCCATGAACTGCAGCATGTCAGGATTCCCTGTCCTTCACTATCTCCCAGAGTTGCTCAAACTCATGTTCATTGAATCAGTGACACCATCCAACCATCTCATCCCATCCTTTGCTGCCCTCTTCTCCTCTTGCCCTCAGTCTTTCCCAGCATCAGGATCTTTTCCAATGAGTTGGCTCTTCGCATCAGGTGGACAAAATATGCATGCTGCTTCTGTGTCCTCTCTCAGGCAAAGACAACACCCTCAGAAATATGGCTCCTGGGACTTCCCTGTTGGTCCAGTGGTTAAGACTTCACCTTCCAGTGCCAGGGGTGTGGGTTCAACTCCTGCTTGGAGAGCGAAGATCCCACCTGCCTTATGACCAAAACGTGAAACAGCAGCAGTGTTGTAGCAAATTCAGTAAAGACTTAAAAAACATAAAAAGAAAGCAATATGGCTCCTGGCTGCAAGGAGCTCGTTGTCTAAAAGGGAGGAAGGATGCATGAACAGATATGACAAAGTGCATGAGATAAAGGCACACCCTGAAGGGTGGGCTGGGGTGGGGCAGATGTCAGAGATGCTTTGTCTGAAAGATGAGCTGCCGCTGGAGGAAATAGTCAGAGGAGGCAGGACTGCTATGGAGGCAGCACGTGTAAAGCCCCCAGATAAAAACAGGGGGATTTCTGGAATGACAAGTGCAGTGGCCTTTGTATCTGCAGGTTCCAAGATGAATGAATTGGTGTATCTAAAACTGTGGATACAGAGGCCCATTATATAAAAGGGGCTTGAGCCCTTTTGAATTCTCACATGGGGCAAATACCATGTGAGAATTTGGTATCCACAGTGGCAGCGGGGGCTGGAACCAATTCTCCAGTGGATATGGAGGGAGTAGTGTGACTAAATTAGGATGGAGAACAGGAGATGAGGGAGAGGAGTAGAGAAGTGTGTAGAGGCTGGGCCCTGAAGAACTTCCTGAGCTGTGAACACCAAGGAACTCAGGGAGCCTTCAGGGGAGGTGATGACAAAGGTTGGGACCTGGAATCCTTTGTTTGCACCTGGACACACCTGCCATCAAGCAACAAGACACAAAGAAACTGTATGGGACTGAACATAACTGCAAGCCTGCGCATTTGGCACCACTGACTCAATGGACATGAGTTTGAGCAAGCTCCAGGAGATGGTGAAGGACAGAGACACCCGGCACGCTGCAGTCCAAGGAATCGCAGAGTCAGACACGACTTAGTGACGGAATAACAGTGCACATTTGGGGCAAATGCTGGACAAAAGATACAAAGACACCAAAAAAATGTAACTGCCACTTTTGAACAGCCTAGAGCAAAGCCAGGGGGTTGGGAGCAAAAACAGGGTACCGCACACGCCCCTTGTACACAGTACCGTCTGGTGGGGAGGGCAGACCCCCTAAGCCACCCCTCTGGCCTGATCCCTGGACACACCCTGCTCTCATCCCGTAGAAGGAAGAAACTTGCCTCCCCCCTCAAGAAGCAAGCAAGCAGGGGCCCCAATAAAGCCTTGCCTGAATTTCTCCTCTGGTCTCTAGTCAATTTCTACTGATTGGGGGAAGGCCAAGAACCCTGGTTGGTAACAACTGAAGAACTCTATGTTTGTGAGTGTGTGTGTGCGTGCACGCGAGTGGGTGTGTGCAGGGGGCGGGAAGATGACATGGTTTGATCTGTGGTTAAGAAGGATGGTTCTGGAACCCCGTGGAGAAGGGCATGGAGAGAGCACCAGCTGGAACACTGGGTCACGGCAGATAGGCAGGATGGGCTTTAAAGCATAAAGATGGCTGCTGATTCTGGCACTCTGCTGATGGAGAGGTGGAGTTTGTTTCCCTTCCTCTGGAACCGGGACTGGCCTTAGTGACTTGCTTGGTCAGCAGAATGTGGGAGGAGGAACACTGAATTCTAAGTCTAGGTGATAAGAGCCCTTGGAGTTTTGGTTTGGCCTTGGATTACTCACTCTGGAAAGGGGCCAGCGGTCCAGTTCACCTAAGATCTCCGTGTTGGAAGGATGCCCGAGCTAGCCACTCAGAGGCGTGTACTGGGAGCAAGATGCCAAGCTGGGCCCGGCTGTTCTAGTGATCCCAGCCCAGTCATCAGACATATGAGCACAAATTCGTCTTGGATAATCCAGTCCTAGCAAACACGGGGTGGAGAAGAGGCAAGGAACACAGCCTGCAGCTTTGGTGGGCTGATTGGCCGTCTCTGATTCTATAAGACGTCCGAGCTGAGGCCAGCCTCTTGTGGAGCACAGATGTCTCCATTCCTAACCCACAGAATTGTGCCTATAATGGAAGGGCTGTTGTCTTATGCCACTAAATTTTGGGGTGGTTTAGTGCCCAGTAAGAGATTCACAGAACACCAGACAAGCTCAGAGCATCAAATAGAGTAAAAAATCACCTGTGTGTGCGTGCACACACACACACACACACACTCTTAGGCTCGTTTCCTAGTTCCTAGTTCCCTCCCACCCTGCCTCCTGCCCCAGCGATGTCACTGCATTTAGCCACAGTTCTGAAGTCACAGGGACAGTGGCCCGCTTGAGAAAGTACACGGCATACATCTGAACAGCATCGTCAGCGGGTGGATTTCACAATTCAATGAGAATTTGATGCAGTTCCAGGAGCAAGCAGTAAACACCATGTCAGCTGGTATTTCATTCCCATGGCAAGGTCATCTTTGCAGCAAGTTCTTATGTTCCTGAGTCAAATCCAAGACCTTGCGTCAAAGCCAGTGAAAACCTCCCTTTGGGGAAGGCATTTGCGGGGGATTTCAAGCCATTTATCTCCTCCCAAGGCTCAGAGTCTACCTGGAAGAGCTAAGGGAGAAACTCGGCCTCGCCTTTGTCTTCAGACTAGAAATGCCGGGGCTGAGAGTCCTCGGGGAGGGGAGGCCATTCCTCAGAGGGAGAAACAGAGTCCTGGGGGCCTAGCATGAGCATCCTCGCCAGGCCACTCCTGGAGAGGCTCGGGCCCTGCTCCGGGAGGAGAGAGTGGCACACAGATCCTGGCTCTGAACCTAAGAGCCTCTGCAACGTGAGAGCTGGTTATCTGTGGCTCTCAGTCTCAGGCGGGGTGTGGGCCTCAGTGACCTTACAGATTGTCTCTTAGGTCTGAGAGAACGAGCCTTGAGACCAGCTTTCTAAGCAGTTGCTGTGAGTTGAATTATTGGGTCTCCCCAAATTTCATGTTTAAGTCCTGACTCTCAGTACCCAGAAAGATGGCCTTATTTACACACGGACTCATTGGAGATGGAATTTAAATTCAGATGAGGTCTTCTTGGAGTAAGGAGGGCCCCTGCTCCAGAGTGACTGATGTCCTTATAAAAAGGGGAAATTTGGACACAGACATACCCACGGGGAGACCATCACGTGAAGAGTGGAATTCTGTGAGCACAAGCCAAGGAGACACCAGCAGCGGGAGATAGGGCTGGAACCCATCCTCCCCAGAGCCTCAGAGAGCACATGGACCTCTGACACCTTGACTTCAGCCCTCTGGCCTCCAGAGCCATGACACAGAGCTTTCTCTTGACATTTACCACCCAATTTGTGGTCCTCTGTTACAACAGCCATAGGAAGGTAACACAAGAGGTTGTTTGTTTAACAAAGATGCATCCGTCAAGCTCATTCTATGTCCTGAGCCTCATGCACGGAGGTGGGTAAGACATATCTTTCCTTGCACTCACGAGTCCTCTTGAGAGAGACACTCACTACACAAGTTCAAAACAATGGCGGCGCCGCGGTGCAGAGAAGAGGCACCCACCCCCGTCTAGGGACTCAGGGAAGGCTCCTGAGAGGAAGTGACCTCTAAGACTTGCGTGACCCCCACCTGATGCAAAGAGCTGACTCATTGGAAAAGGCTCTGAGGCCGGGAAAGATTGAAGGCAAAAGGAGAAGGGAGCTGCAGAGGATGTGATGGTTAGAGAGCGTCACTGACTCGATGGACATGAATTTAAGCAAAATCCAGGAGATAGTGGAGGACGGAGGAGCCTGGCATGCTGCAGTCCATGGGGTCACAAAGAGTCAGGTGAGACTGAGCAACGGAACAACAGCAGCAACGGTAGGGGTGTGAGGGGCCAGTTGCCCATTGGATAAGTGCGGCTGTGTCTCACCTGAAGGGTTCTGGCACTTGACTCCTGCTCTCCTTTCTAAAAACAGAACCCAAAATGGCTGGATATGTCCAAGATATGAATCCTTTTTCCACATAAGGGTTCTCATTAGCATAAGAACAGCTAAAAGTATTGGAGAAGGTCAGTGAGGCCTTCTTGTGGCTCCACAATTCCACATGAATTTGTGGGGGCAGGGAAGGGTTGGAATTTCAGAGACTCCAAACCCGGCAGGGCCCAGATCAGAGCCTGGCACCTGGTAGGTTTCCTGAAACAGTTCACTGAACAGAAAGAAGAGAGTGCTAAACCCCAGCCCAGGCCATTCCTGGGGTCACCTAGGCAGCTGTGACCGCCTGCTCCTGCACATCTGGCAGGGACCTGCTCACCAAGCCCACCCATCTGCGGCCAAGGCCACGGGTAGAGGTGAGAGGGAGGGAGTTGCAGCATACATAAGGGCAGCCAGTTGGGCGTCTGATTGGACATCTGACCCAAGGTGAGCTAGTAAATCCTTTCCTCCAAGGTTTTTTTTTTTTTTTAATTAATTAATTAATTTTAATTGGAGGCTAATTACTTTACAATATTGTGGTGGTTTTTGCCATACATCGACATGGATTCTTAATCACTGGACATGACATGACATACATCAACATGAATCAGTCATGGGTGTACATGTGTCCCACCATCCTGAAACCCCTTCAACCGCCCTCCCTACCCATCCCTCTGGGTTGTCCCAGAACACCAGTT
Organism: Bos indicus; assembly: GCF_029378745.1. Taxonomy (NCBI): domain Eukaryota; kingdom Metazoa; phylum Chordata; class Mammalia; order Artiodactyla; family Bovidae; genus Bos; species Bos indicus. The sequence continues at coordinate 61,663,464 of NC_091780.1, read as the reverse complement.
TTGGGTGCCCTGCTCCATGCATCGAATTTGCACTGGTCTTCTATTTTGCATATGGTAATACACACGTTTCAATGCTCATACTGTCCCACTCTTGCCTTCTCCCACATAGTCAAAAGTCTGTTCTTTACATCTGTGTCTCTTTTGCTGTCTTGCATAGCGGGTTGTTACTGTTTTGCTAAATTCCATATATAAGCGTTAATATACTGTATTGGTGTTTCTCTTTCTGGCTTCCCCCAAGGGTTTTGAATTGAAAGGTGGGGGAAAGAGATGATGAGAGAGACAGGTGGACACCAAGAGAGCCCAAGACAGAGAGTGAGAGAGGGTCTTCCCTGGTGGTCCAGGGATTAAGAATCCACCTGCCAATTCAGGGGGCATAGGTTTGATCCCTGGTCTGGGAAGATCGCACATGCCACGGGGCAGCTAAGCCTGTGGACCACAATCACCGAAGCCCGGGAACTCTAGAGCCCGTGCTCAGCAACAAGAGAAGCCACAGCAATAAGGACCCTGCACAACGCAGCTAGAGAGTAGCCCCGGCTTGCCGAAACTAGAAATAGCCTGGGCATAGCAAGAAGCATTGCAGCCAAAAGTAAAAAATAAATAAAATTGTTTCAAAAAGAAAGAGAGGGAGATGGAGAGAGAATTTGAGTGGCCCCTGTCCTTGGTACTAGCCGCTGAGGCTGGCAAAGTTCACCTGTAAGGGGCAGGCTTTCTTTTTTCCTTCCCTCCAATCCCATTGGCCCTTGTAAGGAAGACTACCTACCACCAGGTGCCTTGGTGGGTTCTTTCACAACAACACAATGAAAACCGAGAGAAATCTTGGCAAACTTTAAAGAAAATACAGTTAATTGCCGCTGACAGTCTCCCTTTAGTTGCACAAGCAGGCCCTGTGTTTAATCACATGCATTACTGTAATCAGCCTGCCAATCACATTTTGAAATCTTTCATTTTTGACATAATTACAGTAGAATACCCACAACCCATCAATAATATGGATAAGGCAAGACTGATATTGTGTTTCCAAATGGGACCTGACAAAGCCGTCACTGCTTTGTTCAGAGGAAGAAAGGTGGGCCGGCTAGCATCTCCCTCTCACGTCGGGCCTGGGCTGAGCGGGCCTGTCTGGCTCGTCACTCACAAGAGCCTGGAAAATCCCACTCGTCAGAACCGTGACTGGGAATTTTCCGTTATTCAAGCCTCAATGAGTGTGATCCTCATTGAGCAACAAATTCCAAATGAATGCTCCAACCAGGGGCTTTTGTGCATAGACGGTATTGTGAAATGAAAGTCTATCGTGGATCTCTGTTTTTTGTTAATTTGCCTCGTTTTACTTGTTAGCTCCTTGCTGTAGATCAGTTTATCCTCATCTACTACTCTTAAAAAATAAAAAGTGTGAGGGACTTCCCTGGTGGTCCAGTGGCTAAGACTCTGCATTCCCAACCGAGGGGGCCTGTGTTCCATCCCTGATCAGGGAACTAGATCCCACATGCTGGAATTAAGATCTCACGTGCTGCAATTAATAGATCTCGCCTGGAGCCACTGAGATCTGGCACAGTCAAATAAATAAATAAATATAAAAAAAAACATACGTATGAGAAACTGTAAACTTTGAACTTACGAGTTTTCCCAATAATTCAGCCAAGACGGGTAGTACCTCCGTCTCCTCCCCTTTGAATCTCGTCTTTTCAAGCTAGAGCTTTGTTTTTATTCTCAACAGTGAGTTTTAGAAGCTCTGGAAGCATGGGCTTCTAGAAAAAAAAAAAAAAATTTTTTTTTTTTGCATACAGAATTCTGTTCCTTCAGGAGAAGGAACATGATCCATGTGGCCAAAGTACTTAGGTTGGGAGAAAAGGAGGTGGCTCAGGAGAAAGGTCTGGCTGGCTAGAGTCCACAGGATGGCAAAGAGTCAGACATGACTGAAGTGACTTAGCACGTACTCACGCAGGTCTTAGGAGAGTGTTCTCACTCAGACCTTTTTTCTAGAAGCATCCCAGGTGGCTCAGATGATAAAGAATCCGTCTGTAATGCCGGAGACCTGGGTTTGATCCCTGGGTCGGGAAGATCCTCTAGAGGAGGAAACGGCAACCCACTGTAGTATTCTTGCCTGGAAAATTCCATGGAGAGAGGAGCCTGGCAGGCTACAGTCCGTGGGGTCGCAAAGATTTGGACACGATTGAGCGACTAACACACACACACACATCCCTCATTAAAGACATATGGTGGGTGCGTTTGAGCAACTGAAGGCGGCATGAAATAGCTTAAAAGCAGGTCCTGGGGAGCTAGGACAGAGGCCCAAGGGGTCAGCAGTGTGGCTCTGAAGCCACCAGACCTCAAATATCTTCGCTGACTGCCCACCCTGAAACTCAAACCCTTCTCAGTAGGCCAGGGCCCCTGCAAACCTCCCCCGGGGCTCATACCGTGCCTTCAGGCTTCGGACCTCCACAACTGGCAGGGAAAATGCATTTCTGTTGTTTAAGCCACCCAGAATGTGCTGTTTTGTCACGGTGGCCCCAGTAGCTCCCGTACACCCAGGAACGGAGGTGCCCAAACTAAGCAGCATTTTCCGCTGTCCCTCCATTCCTGGTTAGTCAAGGCTGACCTGCTCTGGGGCTGGAGGAGGCTGTCTCCTGTTACTGAATGCAACTCCTGAGTGTGCCTCCTGGGGCCTCCCTTCCTCAGCTGTGACTATTTTAATAGCAACCTGGTGTCATATTACATGGTGTCAGGTATAGAAGGACCCAGAGAAAAGAAAAAAGAAAGGAACGGAGGGAGGGAAAAGAGTTTTTCAGGCAGATATCTGGAAAAGAGCAATCCAGGCAGAGAGAACAGCAGGTGCAAATACCCTGCCTGAAGACCATGCCTGGTGTGTTTACAGAAGAGGCCAGAACGACACTGACAAGAGACAAAGAGAAAACAAATATATACAATGAAAACGAGAAAGCAGTACAATAGGGAAAGAAGACTTTTAAAAAATAGAAGACATTGAAAAGGTGGTTTTTACTAATTAGATGACTTCCCTGGTGCCTGGAGCCTCAGATGGTAAAGAATCCACCTGCAATGCAGGAGACTTGGGTTCAAGTCCTGGATCAGGAAGATCCCCTGGAGAAGGGCATGGCTACCCACTCCAGTATTATTGCCTGGAGAATTCCATGGACAGAGGGGCCTGGCGGGTTACAGTCCATGGGGTTGGGAAGAGTCAGACACGACTAAGTGACTCACGCTAATTAGATGTGGGGTGAGTGGTTATAGCAAGAAGCCAAAATAAGTGGCTTAAAAGAAAATCAACTTTCCACCAACTGTCCAGAGCTGGCGTGGCATTAAGAACTCAGGTTTCCTCTGCTTTATTGATCTCCATCCCAGCTCATTGCCAGCTGCCTCCTCCTTGGGTTCACTTTATAGGCAGCACGTTGAGGGAAAGAAAGGGAATACTCTCACCTTTAAAGGCATGTGCCAGAAGTTGTACACAAGTGTGTTTATAACCTGAATTCTGAAATCTTTCATCACCTGAACTTTGAAACTTGGTCACATCCAGCCACAAGGGAATCAAGGGAAAGTTGTCTCATTCCAGGCACTTATACCTAGCTACAAATCAAGTATTTTTTAAGTTTAGCTTTAAAAAAGGAAAGAATAGATATTGTGGACAATTAGCAGTCTCTGCCACCCTGGCTGAAGGTGGCAGAGACTTTTTTATTTCTAAAAAATCACCATGCCAAAGGGTTTGAAGAACAAATTCTTCTAAATCACCAAAAAAAGAGTTTCACAGATATATTAACTATAATAGAGCATGGAAAAGGACAGAAAATTTCCTAGTTTATCCTTTCAGGTTGGCATGGCCCTGATACTAAAAGCAAGAATAGTGCACACATTAAAAAAAAAAAACCCTATAGGCCAACATTGTTCATAAATACAGAAGCGAATCCTAAAGAAAACATTATCTAAAAACGGTACAAATGAACGTTTTCAAAACAGAGATGAAGTCATAGATGTAGAAGACAAATTTATGGTTACCAAGGGGGGAAAGGGGAGGGGAAGGATAAATTGGGAGACTGGGATGGACATATACACAGTACTACATATAAAATAGATAGCTAATAAGGACTATATGAAACAGACAGCACAGGGAACTCTAGTCAATACTCTGTAATGGCCTCTGAGGGGAAAGAATCCAAAAAGGATTGGATATTCTGTACGGCAGAAACTAACAATGTAAATCAACTATACTCCAATAAAAGTTATTTTAAAAAACTATCACTGGTTGATTAAGGAAAAAAATGAAACTTGATCCAGTAGAGTGGAATCCCAGATATGTACTAATTAGTTCATAGGCTAAATGGTAAAACAAAAAGACTCCAAAATACTGCAGCTTAAGTAAGACAATGCTAATTCCTCTCTTACGGGGAGTTCACAGTGATAGTCCGTGCCCTGGCTAATATATTCATGCGGTAGTTACCAGAAATCACCACAAATATAATTTCCAGTGATGAATCAGAGAAGCATTCTCATTAAAATCAGGAACAAGAAAAGGATAGCTGTTCTTTATTATTCAACACTTTCCTGGATGTCCCAGCCAAAGCAATTAGGTGAGAGTAAAATAATAATATTAGAAAGGAAGATTAAAATTTCCATTATGTGCAGGCATTAATATCTGCTAAAAGGACTAGAAATGATAAGAGGTTTTAAAAAGGGCTAGAAGATAGATAGATATAAAAAGAATAGGTTTTCTCTACATAAGATTGACCAATTTAAAAATACATAGGAAAATTTTTATTCGTCAAAAGCCAAATATTGACAAACAAACCAACAGATATGTAGAAATAAACTTTACAAGCAATCTGCATATCCTCTTTGGAAAAAAAAAAACCCTAAGAAATCAATAGCATACTGTTTTAGATGGTGAACTCTGCTATAAAGATGTTAATACTCCCTAAGTTAACCTTTAAATGTTATGTATTTCAATAAAAATTTTATAGAACTTAGTAAGCTGATTTCAAATGCATTTGTAAAAGAAAATACAAAAGAGAGTCTAAGAAAACAAAAATATCAAACATCCTAAACATGTATGTTTAGTATCAAACATACTAAAATATTATAGTAGCTGAAGTAATATAGTATCAACACAGAAATAGATAAATGTATTAATGAAATAAGATACATGGTGCAAAAAAAAAGAACCGTTGTATAAATGACAATTTGGCTTGTAGTAAAGATGGCATTTTAAATCAATGGAAATCATGGAACATTCAGTAAATGACTTTGGAATAACTGAGTCTCCATTTAGAAATAATTTTAGTACCCAATATCAAACCATATGCAATAATCAATTTAAGATAAGTAAAAAAACTGAGTGAAATTCTAAACTGTAACAACATAGGAGTAAAACATCAGAGAACATGTTTTAGAGTGCTGAATGGGCCAAACCTCTCCAAGCAAGGTACAAAACCTAGGAGCCATCAAGAGCAGATCTCAGATCTTCAGGTATCTGGCAGCTTAAATTGTTGTGAATCCACTGGGGGTGAGGTTGATGTGGGATGATGGCTATTTAGTCGCTGGTTACATTTGACTCTTCGTGACTGCATGGACTGGAGCCCACTAGGCTCCCCTGTCCATGGGACTCTCCAGGCAAGAATACTTGAGTGGGCTGCCATGCCCTCCTCCAGGGGATCTTCCTGATGCAGGGATCAAACCCCCATCTCCTGCATTGGCAGGCGGATTCGTGACCACTGAGCAACCTGGGGACGGTAGAAACCAGGGAAATAAAAGGCGTGCATGACCACCTGAAGAGTGAAAGTGAAGTCGCTCAGTCGTGTCCAACTCTTTGTGACCCCGTGGACTGTAGCCCACCAGGCTCCTCCATCCATGAGATTTTCCAGGCAAAAAAACTGGAGTCGGTTGCCATTTTCTTCTCCAGGGGATCTTCCTGACCCAGGAATCGAACCTGGATCTCCCACATTGCAGGCAGACTCTACTGTCTGAGCCACAGGGAAGTTGCATGACCCACCTAAAGGCATCCGAAAATTAAATGTTAAAGCTTTGTTCAGGCTAATAAAAAATATTCTTGGGACCCAGATACAATCCACTGGTTGTCAGTTTGTAATCCCTGTATTATCGCATAAAAGATGAACAAATTTGATACCCTCCAAAAAAATATTAAAATTCTAAAAGATAAAAAAACCATTGTAATTAATTAAGAATGCAAATAACATACTAAAGAAAAGATTTACAAGATTATAATAGACCATGAATTTATGGCTGACCTACAGTGCCTATTATGGGTGGAATTGTGTCCCTTAAAAGATAGGTTGAATCCTAACTCCCAGTATCTCAAAATGTAACCTTAAGATGAGGTCATCAGGGTGGGCTCTAATCCCACATTGTCTTCCCTGGTGGCACAGACATTAAAGAATCTGCCTGCAATGCAGGAGACCCAGATTCCATCCCTGGGTCAGGAAGATGCCCTGGAGGAGGCAATAGCAACCCACTCCAATATTCTTGCCTGGAGAATCTCTTGGACAGAGAAGCCTGGCAGGCTATGGTCCACAGGGTCTCAAAGAGTCAGACATGACTGAAGTGACTTAGCACAATAATCTAACAAGACTGGTTACCTTACTGCTGCTGCTGCTAAGTCACTTCAGTCGTGTCTGACTCTGTGCGACCCCATAGACGGAAGCCCACCAGGCTCCCCCATCCCTGGGATTCTCCAGGCAAGAATACTGGAGTGGGTTGCCATTTCCTTCTCCAATGCATGAAAGTGAAAGTGAAAGGGAAGTCGCTCTGACTCTTATCGACCCCATGGACTGCAGCCTACCAGGCTCCTCCATCCATGGGATTTTCCAGGCAAGAGTATTGGAGTGGGGTGCCATCACCTTCTCTGGGTTACCTTACTAGACAAGGGGAAAAGGCACAGAGATCCAGAGACACATGGAAGGAAGATGGTGTTCACAGAGACACACAGGGAGAAGGGCGTGAGATGATGGAAGCAGAGACTGGAGTGATGTATCTGCATGCCAAGTAATGCCCAGGACCACGGCCCCGCCAGAGTGAACAGAAAAGCTTGGAACAGAGTCTTCTCTAGAGTTGTGGGAGTGGGCAGAACCCTGATGACACCTGGATCTCAGACTTCCAGCCTGAACTGTGGAGGAATCCATCTCTGTCATTTCAAGTCTCCCGATTCGTGATGCAGTGTTACCACAGCAGTCCTAGGGAACTGGTACAATCCTTATGTACTGGGACCCCTCCCTTTCCTCCCTGGCTCCAGCCCCAAGGGTCTACCAGCTATTCTTGAATATTCCTAGGTGTTCACCTCAGGGACTTAGCACTTCCCCAGGTTTCGGTTTGAATGTTATCTTTATTGATAAGGGTTATCCCTGGTGGCTCAGTGGTAAAGAGTCCATCCACCTGCCAATGCAGGAGACATGAGACATGGGTTCAGTCCCTGGATCAGGAAGATCCCCTGGAGGAGGAAATGGCACTCCAGTATTCTTGCCTGGAAAATCCCTTGGATAGTGGAGCCTGGCAGGCTACAGTCCATGGGGTCACACAGAGGCAGACAGAGCTGAGCACGCACACCTGCATGCATTCCCGACTACTTTTTAAAAAATAGCAACCCCATCCCCACCCCACAGTTCAGTTCCAGTTTAGTCGCTCAGTCTCATCCAACTCTTTGCAACCCCATGAACTGCAGCACGCCAGGCCTCCCTGTCCATCACCAACTCCCAGAGTCTACCCAAGCCCATGTCCATTGAGTCGGTGATGCCATCCAACCATCTCATCCTCTGTCGTCCCCTTCTCCTCCCGCCCTCAATCTTTCCCAGCATTAGGGTCTTTCAAATGAGTCAGCTCTTCTCATGAGGTGGCTAAAGTATTGGAGTTTCAGCTTCAACGTCAGTCCTCCCAATGAACACCCAGGACTGATTTCTTTTAAGATGAACTGGCTGGATCTCCTTGCAGTCCAAGGGACTCAAGAGTCTTCTCCAACACCACAGTTCAAAAGCACCAATTCTTCAGCTCTCAGCTTTCTTTATAGTCCAACTTTCACATCCATATATGACTACTGGAAAAACCATAGCCTTGACTAGATGGACCTTTATTGACAAAGTAATGTATCTGCTTTTTAATATGCTGTCTAGGTTGGTCATAACTTTCCTTCCAAGGAGTAAGCGTCTTTTAATTTCATGGCTGCAATCACCACAATTTTCTCTTCCTTCCCTTTTCTCTTCCTTCCCTGATTTATTTCTCTCCTAGATATTAATAACTCTAACACACTGTATCATTTGCTTATTTATCTGTACTTTGTCTGTCTCACTCCTCCTCCCATAAAATGTAATCTCCTTGAGGGCAAGTACTTTGTATATTTACAGCTCTAACAGCCATTGACCTGTAGTAGCTACTTAAGTAATATTTGTCAAATAAATGAATACACAAAATGCTTCAGTTCAGTTCAGTCGTTCAGTCGTGTCCGACTCTGCAACCCCATGAATCGCAGCACGCCAGGCCTCCCTGTCCAACACCAATTCCCAGAGTTCACTCAAACTCACGTCCATCAAGTCAGTGATGCCATCCAGCCATCTCATCCTCTGTCGTCCCCTTCTCCTCCTGCCCCCAATCCCTCCCAGCATCAGAGTCTTTTCCAATGAGTCAACTCTTCGCATGAGGTGGCCAAAGTACTGGAGTTTCAGCTTTAGCATCATTCCTTCCAAAGAAATCCCAGGGCTGATCTCCTTCAGAATGGACTGGTTGGATCTCCTGCAGTCCAAGGGACTCTCAAGAGTCTTCTCCAACACACAAAATGCTCACCACAAAATAAAGAAGAAAACCTGACAGAAAGCAGAAAACGGGTGTGTATGGACATTTCATCAAAGAAATAGAAATGGTCGATAGCTATATGAAAGGTGCACATTACTATTATATACTTAATAGAAGTTAAAACAACAATGAAACATCACTTTTCATCTAAAATGTGTTGTTTTTTTTTTTTAATTTGGACATCTGAGCCAGAAAGACATCAGTTTAAGTCCGTGTTCCATCACTTATTAAGGCTTTCTGAGTCTCAAGTCTTTGTTTACAAAATGGGGAACATTTTTAAGATTAATTTTTGTGTGCCTTTTGTGTCGTCTCCTGTTGGCTGGAGCATCAGTGGCAAGGCTGATTGTGGACCCTGTGGACGAATCTCCCCAAAACCCTTATGAACGCAGCCTTTAAGCAGTTCCACTTCTAGGACTCCGTTCTAGAGAAATGTACACATGTGTACACAGAAACATACAGCATAAGCATGTCCACAATAGCACTAAAAACAGCCCGCTTGCTCATCTACATGGAAGGGTAAATAAATAATCATAGCTCTGTACTATTTGAAAAGTATGTACGAAGTTGAAAAGATTTGCTCCCAGAGCAGATTTTCAAGAAAGATGCAAAAATGGGAACACAGAATCATACACAAATATATTTATGTTTTTAGAAACTTTAAATATTTCCATGTATATTGTATATGTTTATAAATAGTTATAAAAAGGACCAGAGAGATACATGGGGAATTGACCAGAAGGTTATCTGGAAGGGCAGTGGTATTGGGAAGGCATGGGTGGAAGTTTGGAAATTGTACTTACTGTTTAGTTCAGTGGCCCCAGGCAAATACTGTGCTTGGGTGTGATAACACAGCTAAACCACGTGGAACACGAGACAAAAATTTGGGCCCCTCGGTTCTTAGTCCAGGGAGTTTTCCCTGTTCCACAATGCCTCCCCAGAATAGCACTGTGAACAACAGTGTTAATGAAAAGCCTAGGTGAGACATCATACCTCTCCCCACAAACCTAAAATAGGGTAGGTCAGAAGCATCCAATAACAAACATAACCAGTGTTATATTTTTTTGTACACCAAATGAATCCCCTGAAATAACTTTTGGGTGTCTTCAAGGCAGTCCTTGCAACATTCCTGAAGCTGACATTCTAAACATGCAGCTTCATCTGCAGCTGTTTATTTCACTGGAGGCCATGTTTCAGTGGACAGGATTTGGACATCTGAGCCAGAGAGACAGCAGTTTAAGTCTCTGTTCTACTACTTATTAAGCCTTTTTGAGCCCCAGTTCCTTGTTTACAAAAGGAGGATAATAGTTCCTCATGGGATTGTCATGAAGATGAAACGAGAAAATGATTGGAGAATGCCTAGCAGGACGCCTGGAGTAGAGTTGGTGCTGTCGCTCCAGTCGTGCCCACCTCTTTGCAACCCTACGGACTGTCGCCTGCCAGGCTCTTTTGTCCACAGGGTTCTCCAGGCAGGAACACTAGAGTGGGTTGCCATTCTCTTCTCCAGGGGATCTTCCTGACCTAAGGCTCAAACCTACGTCTCTTACATCTCCTTCATTGGCAGGTGGGTTCTTTACCACTAGCATAGTTCATTCAGTAAATACATTCCTTCCTTTCTGTCTCATTCAGATATAATTGGGAGCCTCGCACATCTATCTACTACAAAAGAAAGAACGATTTCTTTCCCAGAGTACTGAAAGTAAAATAAGTCTCCATTGCTTTTCTGTGCTGATGCATTATATTCTGTACAAGAATATATGAAGTAAGGGGCTCTCTGCTTGGAAGAAATCTAATAGATGCATTTGTCCAACAACCTATCTATATCCTGAAGCCTCTCTACAACCTGTGCTTGAAGGCTGCAAATGCCAAATAAAGCATTATCTTCTAGGAGGATATGCCCCTTCAATCCATCCATCCCCTACCCAACTTATCCATCCATCCATTCACCCATCCATTCATCCATCCACCCATCTACACTCCCCACCCAGCCATCCATCCACCCACCTCATCCATCTATCCATCCATCCATATATCTATCTACCCATCATCCACCTCATCCATCCATCCATCCATATACCTATCCATCCATCCATTCATCTACCCACCTCATCCATCCACCCACTTCATCCATCCATCCATACATACATCTATCCATGCATCCACCCACCCACCCACCTCATCCATGCACCCATCCATCCATTCATACACCCTTCAACCTCATCCATCCATACATACATACATACAAACATACATGTACCCACCTCATCCATCTATCCATCCATCCACCCACAGCCATATTCCACACCTACTGAGCGTGTATCATGGGTGAGGCATGGTGGTCGGCACTGGACCTTCTATATTGAACATGTCACAGTTGCACCGTAGTGTGTGTAAACAAATAACAATAATACACTGTGACAAGTGCTATCATAGACGCCTCCTTAAATTACTGTGGGAGGATGGAAATAATAACTTCTGGGGGTGTCAGAGAAAGTTCCCAGCAGGGATGGTATTTTAGCCAGAATGTCTAAGAGATATTCCCTAGGCAAAGAAGAGAGGAAGCACATTACAGGCAGAGGGAACAGAAGGCTGATTACAGAAAGGTACGCACACAATACACTCAGAAAAATGCACATAGTAGGGCGGGGTGAGGGTGCACAGGAGGGAAAAGAGTGGGGCAGGAGGGGGAGAGCCAGTGGGCTGAGAAAGGTGATGGGAGGTGACACTCTGAAAACCTTTGCAATCCCCACTGAAGTTAAAGTTCGGGTGAGTAGAATAGTTATTCTCTAGAAATCTCCTTAAGAAAATATGCAAAGAATCCCCATGATGTTCTTACATTAATCTGTGCTGCCAGCTTGGCTTTAGATGCAGCTCCGCAGAAGATATTTTTTAAAGTTTCATTATGCCACTGTACATCAAAATAGGCCAATATAAATTATAATACGGTCATGCCAATAGGACTTGCAAACACAATATTTTAAGTTTATATTGCATTCCAAGACCCATAAAAATTATTCCGAATGGCTGTTTGCTTTTTGAAGCCAAATGAAAAGGTATTTGCAATTTGATTATTAACAAATCAAATCACTGATATGATATTGGATTCGGTACATCTCAAACTGACTGAGAGCGAAAAAATCCTCAGTGGTCAATTACGTAGCATGGCTGGTTTATAGTTTCCTGTGTGTCATCAAGAATAAGCACCAGAGCCAGCTCCGACTTTATTTTGATTTATTTTAACCGTTTCCCTGCTCTGAGAATTTCTCTCTAGGCTTCAACTGTGCACTGGAGGTTTTCTCTGACTGAGGCTGGTGTGGGTATGACCAGATGGATGGCTGACCGACTAAATACAACAATGGGTGGATAAGCAGGTGAATGAATGAACGAATGAATGAATGCACCACCATGTGGCTTAATGCATGTGTACCACTTTAATCCACACCAGGCTTTTAAAAGTATTATATATTTATATGTCTTTATTGAAGTATAGTTGATTTACAGTGTTGTGCTATTCCACTGTACACCAAGGTGATTCAGTTATATGTATATATATATATATATATATATCAGTTCAGTTCAGTCACTCAGTCGTGTCCAACTCTTCTCGACCCCATGAATCGCAGCACACCAGGCCTCCCTGTCCATCACCAACTCCCAGAGTTCACTCAGACTCACGTCCATCGAGTCAGTGATGCCATCCAGCCATCTCATCCTCTGTCGTCCCCTTCTCCTCCTGCCCCCAATCCCTCCCAGCATCAGAGTCTTTTCCAATGAATCAACTCTTCCCATGAGGTGGCCAAAGTACTGGAGTTTCAGCTTTAGCATCATTCCTTCCAAAGAAATCCCAGGGCTAATCTTCTTCAGAATGGACTGGTTGGATCTCCTTGCAGTCCAAGGGACTCTCAAGAGTCTTCTCCAACACCACACTTCAAAAGCATCAATTCTTTGGCGCTCAGCTTTCTTCACAGTCCAACTCTCACACGCATCCATGACCACTGGAAAAACCATAGCCTTGACTAGACGAACCTTTGTTGGCAAAGTAATGTCTTTGCTTTTCAATATGCTATCTAGGTTGGTCATGACTTTTCTTCCAAGGAGTAAGTATCTTTATATGTACATATACATATACACACATATAATATATATTATTATATGTATATAATTGTATTATGTATATATGCATACAATATATATGATGATACAGATATGTGTGTGTGTGTATATATATGTATATATATACACACATTCTTTTTTACATTCTTTTCCACTATGGCTTATCATCAGATATTGAATCTAGCTTCCTGTGCCATACAGCAGGAACTGTTGTTTATCCATTCTATATATAAAGCAGTTTGCATCCGCTAACCCCACACTCCCACGCCAGCCCTCCCCCGCCCTCCCTTCCCCCTGGCAGCCGCAAGCTCGTGCTCTGTGTCTGTGAGTCTGCTTCTGTTTTGTAGATAAGTTCACTCGTGTCGTATTTTAGACTCCACGTGTAAGCGATACCCTATGGCGTTTGTCTGTCCGACTTGCTTCACTTAGTGTGATCACCTCTAGGTCCACCCACGTCGCTGCGGGCAGCACTGTTTCATTGCTTTTACAGCTGAGTAACACTCCGTTGAGTACAGGCACCACACCCTCTGTATCTCTTCCTCTTGTTGATGGACATTTAGGTTGTTCCCATGTCTTGACTATCGTGAACAGTGCGGCCATGAAACCTGGAGTGCATGTCTCTTTTTGAATCGTGCTTTTGTCCAGATCCATGCCCAGGGATGGGGTCGCTGACATATGGCAACTCTATTTTTAGTGTTTTGAGGAACCTCCGTACTGTTTTCCATCGTGGCTGCACCAGCTTACGTTCCCACCACCAGTGTGGGAGGGTTCCCTTTTCTATGCACACCCTCTCCAGCATTTGTTGTTTGTAGACTTTTTAACCATGGCCATTCTGACTGCACACCAGACTTCTAAGAGTTAGAAGCTCAAGACCTGAGTTGCTTTTGTTGTGGAAAGAGCACTGATATTCTCACTTCCATGGTTTCATCTTTTTAAAAAAATATTGTAAAATATAATTAAAATATAAAAGTACCCTTTCTTTATGTATGTTGATGCTTTCAAACTGCAGTGCTGGAGGAGACTCTTGAGAGTCCTGAGGACAGCAAGGAGATTCAACCAGTCAATCCTAAAGGAAATCAACTCTGAATATTCATTGGAAGGGCTGATGCCGAAGTTGAAGCTACAATACTTGTTTTGGCCACCTGATGCGAAGAGCTGACTCATTGGAAGAGACCCTGATACTGGGATTGAGGGAAGGAGAAGAAGGGAGTGGCAGAGGATAAGATGGTTGGATGGCATCACTGACTCAATGCACACGAATTTGGGCAAACTCTGGGAGATAATGAAGGACAGGAAAGCCTGATGTGCTGCAGTTCATGGGGTCCCAAAGAGCTGGACATGAACAACAACAAAAGGGTGGGATTCATCTGAAGGCATCTTAGAGACCAGCTACCAGGAAAGGTTAGAGTGATGCACACTGAGATGACGAGCCCCACACCCGCAATCCCCAAAGCGGGTTTAAGCAGAACCTGGATTAGGATGCAGGCCTACTCCTGCCAAATCAAACATGCTTCTGGCTGTGCCCCTCCTCCAGCTCCTACCCCTCTCCAGTTCCTCCTCCCCAGTCAGAAGTAATCACCTCCTCTGGGTGGGTTAAACCTCACTGTTGGAAATCAGCAGGAGAAACCAGACGCAGCCTGAGACACCACTGAGGCTCAGTCCCCTGCTTAAGCAGCTCTGGAAATTGAGGCCCAGAGAGGTCATGCTGCTGCTGCTAAGTCACTTCAGTCATGGCCAACTCTGTGCGACCCCAGAGACAGCAGCCCACCAGGCTCCTCCGTCCATGGGATTTTCCAGGCAAGAGTACTGGAGTGGGGTGCCATTGCCTCATGAGAAGCTACTGAAGTTGCCCCGCAAGTTAGGGGACTGATTAGGGAAGTGTTTGGAGCCCAGGCTGGTAGAATGGATGCCGTGTAGGCATCTTGCTCTCTCTACTGGATGGCAGACGCCTTATAAGCAGAGACCACCTCTTCTGTTTCCATCTCCTCATGGTTCGTTGAACAGGTCTTGAACAGGGAGGACTTTCAATGTTTAAACAAGTGTTGTTTAAAATGTACTGAGGCGGGACTTTCCTGGTGGTCCAGTGGTTAAGGATCTGCCTGCCAGTGCAGGGGACATGGGTTCGATTCCTGGTCCTGGAACTCAGATCCCACGTGCCGCAGGGCAACTATGTCCATAAGCCTCAACTATTGGAGCCTGAGAAATCTAAAGCCCTTGCTCTGCAAGAAGAGAAGTCACCACAATGAGAAACCCACTCACTGCAACTAGGGAGGAGCCCCCACTTGCCACAGTTAGAGACAAGCTATGAAGACCCAGCGCAGCCAAAAATAAAATAATATTGAATTTACTGAGGCAACTTTCACACTGAGAATGTCTCTGCCCTACTCTGCTTTATGCTGCTGACTGGTGCCTGGGGAGTCACCCCTCTGCTCCCCGTACCCTTCCCTAGGAAAGGAAGACAAGGAGGGACAGAAGACAGCTTGGGAAAGTAAAAGGCAACCCTTGGGCTTGGCATCCCAGGACTGGGTTCTAACAGAGGCTCTGCCAACCGTCTGGCGAACCTCCATTTTCTTATCTGTAAAATGGGCTGTAATGACCACATACCCCCAGTCTCATGGCTGCTGGATGCAATACCATGTACAAAGGGTTTTTGAAAACTCTAACAAGCTACACAAAAGCAAGGGATTGAAGGCACCATTAATAGATTGGATCACACGGACTCTGTTGTGCCGGCGGATCAGGGCAGGGGGTGAGGACCCAAGGGGGCCCCTGATCCTCCCAAGAGCTGGAAGCCTCCCCCTCATCTGCCCCGCAGCCCTCCCCAGGCCCAAAGGATGAACACTGCCCCCAAAGCTGTTGTTCACAGCCCAGGCTGAAAGGAGAGACTGAGTCCATCCGGCTTCCTCCCCTCCCTTGGGGCTTCCTCCCCTCCCCTCACCCATTATTAGCCCCAAGTGGGGACAGAGACATGAGTGATTGTGCCCACAGTTGCCTCCTGGCATGGACAATTAGCCACCTGCATCTAATTCTGAGGGACCCAGAGGCTAATCGCATCTGCCAGACTCCACGGGCTGTGTGTGTGTGCATGTGTGTGTGCATGCACGCGCGCTCAGATGTGTGTCTCCTTGAGTTGTCAGTGGGCACCGGAGCAGGGGCTGCCAAAGTAAGTGGGTATCATTGCATTTGACATCTGCTGAGAGCCTGCTGGCCCCTGAGCACAGCACCAAGGCCCAGATCAGGACATGGTCCTTCCCCAAACAGGGGGGACAAAGGAGACTTTCCCTGGAAAATGAGAAAAGCAGAGTCCTGGGGCTGGGGGCACCCTGGGGTCATCCTGGGGCAGTGGGAGGGGTCCCTTCAGAGCTTCCCTGGATCAGAATCCCCTGCCTCAGGGTTCTGGCGAGATACCCTCTGGACCCTCTGTTACACCATCTCCTCCCCGTCAGAGCAGCAGGCACACTCTGCTTTGACACAGAGCCTCCGGGCTGGGATGGAAGCATCTCCAAGGCCTCTAGAGCCCATGTGTGTCTCAGGCTCTCCCCGGGGTCAGGGCCAGGCAGGGGTATTGAGGAAAGGCGTGCAGAATGAATAAATGAGTGAGCAAGTGAACGAATGACACCCACTGCCCCGGAAATGCTTCTCAGGCTTCAATCCCATGCTGTTAGGACACCTCACACCCTCTCGCCTCACCCGCCCTCAGGGGCAGCGAGCAGAGACCACCCGTGGCCCTGGTTTCCATACTCAGCCCCAGGGTCTCACGACCCCCTCCCACCCGGATCCAGACCGAGCCCCTAACCTCTGCTCTCAGTCCTACAGCAACAGCTCTGCCCTCCCTTCTGAGGACGCCGGACCCCATCAAAGGGCTTCGGGCTGGGACTCCCATCCTTCTCTGTCGACTTAACACCTGCTTAGGAAGGGTGCCTGCCCTGGTGGGTCCCTAGGGACTCAGCATTACTGGGCCAGCTTACCTGACTGATCCCAGAGAAGCAGGAATAGGGGTGCGGAAGATTACCTCCTCTGGGCCATGTGAGCCCCTCCCTGGCCAGACCGCCACCTGCTGCCCTGCCTTCTCCCCCCATCCCAACTCTGTTTAGCCTCGAGAGCCAACCCGAAGCCTTCTCCCCTGCAGAGCGCTCCCCCAGTCCCCACTCCTGGGAGAGACAGGCAGCTCTGCTACAGATGCCATCACATACCTTGCACCCACCCACACTCACTCTACTCTCCACTGCCCACCTGGAAACCCACCTGCCCTCGGTTGAAATGTGTTGTCCAGAAAACATATGCCAGAGTCCCATCCCCTAGGTGCTTCTGTATTTGGAAATAAGGTCTTTGCAGAGGTCATTAAGTCAATCTCAAGATGAGATCATCCTGGATTTAGGACTGGTGTCCTTAAAAGAGAAAGGAGAGGGGGGATTTGACATACAGACACAGGGAGACTTGGGGAGAAAGCCACAGGAAGATGGAGGCAGAGACAGCAATGACACAACCCCACGCCAACGGACACCAAGGACGGGGCAGCCACCAGTCGCCAGGAGAGAAGCCTGGATCAGATTCTCACGCACAGCTTCCGAAAAGAACCAAACGTGCTGGCACCTTGATTTCAAACTTCTGGCCTCCAGAACTGGGAGAGAATACATTTGTGTTCTGTTAAGCCACCAAATGGGCTGTTACTGGAACAGCAGCCCTGGAAATCTAACACATCATCCATGCAGGATCTGACCACTGTAAGCAAGCTCCATTTCCAGGAGCCACATCTCCGATGCCTGAGAGGTGATCTGATTACATGTGAGATCAAAGAGAGTGCCAGGGCTTGCGTTGAGCATGAGAACATTTGCCTCTTTGAAGAACACTCAAGCCAATTTTAAAAAGAAAAGAAAGCTTAAGTGAAATGCCATAACAGTGAAACAAAAC
Source organism: Bos indicus (assembly GCF_029378745.1). Taxonomy (NCBI): domain Eukaryota; kingdom Metazoa; phylum Chordata; class Mammalia; order Artiodactyla; family Bovidae; genus Bos; species Bos indicus. Next base: position 61,645,644 of record NC_091780.1, on the reverse strand, counting down.
ACATCAGTGGTGGAAATTTGGTTTGTGGCTAGGGTGACCACATGTCCTGGTTTTCCGAGTCAGTCGAGGTTTAGCCTGTTGCTCCAGTGTAATTGTGCGTGTGTCCCTTTCACTCTCAGAAGTATTCAGTGTGGGTGGCAACTCTGTGGTCACGATACCCATGGACCGTGAGTCCTCTGCTTCCTCCATAATAGGCATTCATAACCTTGCCCTGTTTCTAATCATGCCCCCCACCCCATTAATAGATCAGAGGATTGTTCAACAAAATCCATTCCTTCCTCCTCCCCACCTCCATGGGAAGAGTTTTCTCTGTCCAGTAGATGTAGGGTTTGGCCAATGGGACTCTGCTTGGCCTCCTGGTATATACACGGGCAGGGTGTCTTCCCTGCTGCTGGATTCTGGTTCCAACCACGTGACTTGCTTTGGCCAAGGGGATGTTCCAAGCCAGGCTTCAGCAATATGTGAACCGTGAACTTCCAGATGTTCAAGCTGGTTTTAGAAAAGGCAGAGGAACCAGAGATCAAATGGCCAACATCCGCTGGATCATCAAAAAAGCAAGAGAGTTCCAGAAAAACATCTATTTCTGCTTTATTGACTATGCCAAAGCCTTTGACTGTGTGGATCACAATAAACTGTGGGAAATTCTGAAAGACATGGGAATACCAGACCATCTGACCTGCCTCTTGAGAAATCTGTATACAGGTCAGGAAGCAATAGTTAGAACTGGACATGGAACAACACACTGGTTCCAAATTGGAAAAGGAGTACGTCAAGGCTGTATATTGTCACCCTGCTTATTTAACTTATATGCAGAGTACATCATGAGAAATGCTGGACTGGAAGAAACACAAGCTGGAATCAAGATTGCTGGGAGAAATATCAATAACCTCAGATATGCAGATGACACCACCCTTATGGCAGAAAGTGAAGAGGAACTCAAAAGCCTCTTCATGAAAGTGAAAGTGGAGAGTGAAAAAGTTGGCTTAAAGCTCAACATTCAGAAAACTAAGATCGTGGCATCCGGTCCCATCACTTCATGGGAAATATATGGGGAAACAGTGAAAACAGTGTCAGACTTTATTTTTCTGGGCTCCAAAATCACTGCAGATGGTGACTGCAGCCATGAAATTGAAAGACGCTTACTCCTTGGAACAAAAGTTATGTCCAACCTAGATAGCATATTGAAAAGCAGAGACATTACTTTGCCAACAAAGGTCCGTCTAGTCAAGGCTATGGTTTTTCTGTGGTCATGTATGGATGTGAGAGTTGGACTGTGAAGAAGGCTGAGCACCAAAGAATTGATGCTTTTGAACTGTGGTGTTGGAGAAGACTCTTGAGAGTCCCTTGGACTGCAAGGAGATCCAACCAGTCCATTCTGAAGGAGATCAGCCCTGGGATTTCTTTGGAAGGAATGATGCTAAAGCTGAAACTCTAGTACTTTGGCCACCTCATGCGAAGAGTTGACTCATTGGAAAAGACTCTGATGCTGGGAGGGATTGGGGGCAAGAGGAGAAGGGGATGACAGAGGATGAGATGGCTGGATGGCATCACTGACTTGATGGACGTGAGTCTGAGTGAACTCCAGGAATTGGTGATGGACAGGGAGGCCGGGCGTGCTGCGATTCATGGGGTCGCAAAGAGTCAGACATGACTGAGAGACTGAACTGAACTGAACTGAACTGAAGGGGATGTTATTAGATGTGACTGAGCTAAGGGTTACAAATTATTTGTACAAGTGGGATTTGCCTCTTGCACTATATCATCAAGTGAGAACTTTTCCCGGATCTTAGTTCCTGGACCAGGGACAGAACCTGCATCCTTAGCAGTGAAAGCATGGAGTTCTAATCACTGGACCACCAGGGAAGTTCTTTGGTTTCCCTTTCATATCATCTTTAAAGTTCAGTGTGAATTTAACTTGTATTGCCATCTCACCTCGGACTAGCCACATTTCAAGTGCTCAGTAGCTACATGAGCTGCTGCTGCTTTGTCCTGGGTCCTGGCATAATGCCCTTGGAACAGACCTAAGCACTATCCTCAGGGAGAAGCCAAGTCCAAGTTAGATCAGCCACACCAGCCAATCTGCAGAGATATGAGTGAGATACAAATGTATACTTTGCACACTGTTGTATGTCTCTGTGGTTTTGTGATTGTTTGTTACACAGCAAAAGCTGACGGATACACCCTCAAACCAGCATTTGACCCCAATATATTTGTGTTCTCTCTCAGTTCCCTGGATCCCAACTCCAGACTCACGACACCAACTTCAGAGCCTTTGCTGACCCCTACATCCTGCATCTGAGGTCTATTCTCCAAGTCAGGCTCCAGTGACAGGGGGATCTAGAAAATTATAGGACTCCATTTGTTGTGTCATAATTAACCAATTGTATGTCTGCGAACATCTAGACCCCTGCTGTCCAACAAAAATAGAATACGAGCTTTATATGGAATCTAAAAGTTTCCAGTGGCTGCACAGAAACAAAAGTGGGGAAAAGCAGAAGGTGAAATTCACTCTAGTAATAAGTTTTATTTTACCCAACATATCCAAAACACAATTATTTCAATATGCAACTGACATTAATTTTAACTCTTTATTCTTTATTTCTAATGCATTTTATACACATATATAATTATATATAATGCATTATATAATATATGCAATATATAATTATATATAATGCATTATATAGGGCTTCCCTGGTGGCTCAGACGGTAAAGCATCTGCCTACAATGCATTAGAAATAAAGAATAAAGAGTTTGCTTCCCTTTCCATTTGTTTGTTTTTTGGCCAAGTGGCCTGCAGGATCTTAGTTCCTGGACCAGGGATTGAACCTGCATCCTTAGCAGTGAAAGCATGGAGTCCCAATCACTGGACCTCCAGGGAAGTTCTTTGCTTTCCTTTTCATACTGTCTTTAAAGTTTGGTATGAATTTAACTTGTACCCTATCTCACCTCAGACCAGCCACCTTTCAAGTGCTCAGTAGCCACATGTGGCTTGTGGCTACCATATTGAATAACACAGATCAAGAATATGGAAGCTAGAACTCATTGTTGCCAAAGTTTAGCATGGTACCTGGACCATAGGAAAGACTCAGTACATTATTATTGAACGAATGAACTAATGATAAACACACAGAAACTGGTTCAAGCTGGTGCTGATGAGTAGAACTATTACCCAAGTTAAAAACACTCACGGCTTAAATAAATCAAATTTTCATTCTAAAGAGTGGTGATGTTTTGAAGGAGCAAGTTGGCTGGTGCTTCATCTGCATTGCCACATAATAATCTTGCCCAAAGGGGGCATACTCAACTAAGATATAACCTCAGGCAGTATTCCCCAACTTGTTTGACCATGGAATATTGTTTAAATTGCACTGTTTTGTCAGGATGCCCATAGGAGGCTCACGAGATACCATTTAAATGAAAGTCGACAGCAAAAAAATGGTCTCACAGTTGAATTAATTGTGAAAAGAAATGATCAAAATTTGATCCATATGCTTAATATAAAGTAAACATTGAATAATTGCACCAATAAATGTTAAAATTATGAGATAAAATGCATAACAAAGACCGGCAATTTTTAAATAGAAAACACACAGCTTGGCAGCGGGAAGGAACATGTACAACCCGCTGCTAAACATCGCTTCCTGCATCCGGCGATCTGTCACGTGGTTTCCTTCTGCTGTCAGGGGCAGGAGAGCTTTTCCCAGACGGGGACGATCACTCAGAACAAAAACTGCCACTAGTCAAAGGCTCCCTGGGTGCCAGGCACTGTCCTGAGCCTCTGAGGCAGATGCTACAATTAATGCCATTTTACAGATGAAGAAATTGAGTTGCAAAGACATGGAGTCATGTCCCAGGTCACGTTATGCCCAGGGACTCAACACCACCATGCAGCCACTCTTGTTTGAATGTTAGAACAGTGTTGCCAAAACTCTTAAGCAGATATTTTTCTAATGTCTACTTTAAAATGCACCAAAGATGAAAAGATGCCCCTAGCTGGGACTGTTCCCCTGCTCTGGAACAGCTCATGGAACCTCTGTGCACCAGGGAACAGAGTTTGGGAAATGATGTTCAGGAGCCATATGCAGACTCAATGCTGCCAGAGGCTATTGTAAGCCCTTCATGGACTGACAATCACTGGGCTTTCGCTCTACTCCATATCTAAAGAGGTAGCTTCCCATAAAACTAGAATACAATCAGAGCAAGCAGGAGGATATAATTGTTCAGATAATGCTACAAAAGGTCTCCCCAGATGGTGCAGTAATAAAGAATCCACCTGCAATGCAGGAGACATGGGTTCAAGCCCTGGGTCAGGAAGATCCCCTGGAGATGGAAATGGCAACCCGCTCTAGTATTCTTGCCTGGGAAATCTCTTTGACAGAGGAGCCTGGTGGGCTACAGTCCACAGAGTCACAAAGAGTCAGACACAACTTAGCAACTTAACAACAGCAACAATGCTACAAAAACGAAGCCTAAACTTAGCTTTGGGTTTCCCGATACCTGGATACTGGAGGGAAGGATGGCAGGCCATGGGGTTCCTATTGTCTAGAGGTATGATCCAGCCTGCATGTCAGGAGAACCGATTTTTCTTGGCCCAGCGCCCTAGAATGCATTTGTCATAGGGATATTTGCATAAGTGGCATTGAGCAGCGTAATGAATTATGTCCCCAATAGTCATTTTACAAAAAAATAAAATGCAGAGAAGTTCCTTGGGTGACTCTCCTGATATCATTGGGTAACCTTTGCTGAGGGCAAAATATTGAAGTGTTGTTTAGCAAAGGCAGTTCTAAAGAGGAATTTAAGTGACTGCAATGCCTTAATTCAAAGGCACACACAGAAATCATTCTGGAATTTCAGGTTAAGCTGCTTTCAAGTCTGTCCACTCTTCCTGATCCCTACTGCCCAGGCCCCAAGCCAGCCCCTCCTTATCACTTTCTAGCCTTTCACCGGAGTCTCCTCAAGGACCTTCTAACCCTGTCCCCTTCTCTGAACTGTCACCACAAGGACCGTCCTAAAACTCAGATCTGAGCATGGCCCATCTTCTTCAAAACCCTGCCACGATTCCACTAGAACTTAAGAACGACCACCTCATCCTCTTGGTTCATCCCTAACACCCCAGGGTCTGGCACATGACAGGGGCTCCAAAATGGTTACCACCACATAAAGGCATCGTTCAAAAATAAAAACATGAAACCAAAGTACAAGGCTCCAGGTCACTTCTGCCAGCGTTCTGGTCCCCAGACTCTGCGCCCACTTGCCTTTCTCTGTGTCTTTTCTCTTACTGGAGCTCCATCAGTGAACGTCAAAGCCAAACGCCATCTCTGCTGTGACATTTTCCTTCTTATCCCCAGAGGGCAGGAATCTTTGCTCGTCAAGATCTCCATGGCATCCAGCCCAGCAGGTAAAAAGACACGAGTTCCTTACCAACAACACAGAAACAGACTGACAGACATAAAGGACAGACTTGTGATTGTCGGGGTTGGGGGGGAGAGGAGGGATAGCGCGGGAGTTTGGGATTAGTGGCTGCAAACTATTATATATAAAAGGGATAAGCATGGTAATGTATATAATTCAAGGCTACTCTCTTAATTTGCCCAACCTTTCCTTCCCCTGCTGTGTCTACAAGTTCCTTCTCTACATCTGTGTCTCTGTTCCTGCCCTGCAAATAGGTTCATCCGTACCATTTCCCTAGATTCAATATATATACAGAAACCAACATAACACTCTAAAGCAATTATCCTCCGATTAAAAATAAAAATGAAAGAAAATGGATGAACAACAAGGTCCTCCTGTATCACACAGGGAACTAGACCCAATATCATATGCTAAGCCATGATAGAAAAGAATATGAAAAGCTGTATATGTCCATGTAACTGAATCTCTTTGCTGGACAGCAGAAACTAACACAATGCTGTAAATTAACTACACATTAATAATATAATTTAAAAAAAAGACATGAGTTTCGAGGTTAGGAAGCTCAGTGTTGAAGGACTCAAGGAGGTTGTTTAAGGGGTCTGAGCCTCATTTTCTACATCTAGAAAGTGGCAGTGATGTAGGGAACCACATCACCAGGCACGAATGCAGAACAAACGAGATTGCTTGTCAAGTGACAAAGAACGATCTTTCACGTCGGCTCCTCCAGCTTGTTCCCCTCTCGCCCACAGGCTGCTCCGGAGCACGTGGTCCAGACTCACTCTGCATCCACCAGGGTACCTGGCAGGGGCCCTGGCCCAGAGAATCTAGGTGCCAGCAGATTTCAATGAGGGGGATACGACACGTGCACAGAATTTATGGCAGGCGTCCTGGGTCTCGAGCCCCAATTCTCTGGGCAACAGTCATAAATATCCAGCATAACTCCCAACCCTTCAAATCTCTTTGGTTCTACGGTTCTAAGTATAGACATAGTCTTCTGATTTTAAATAGGAATTAGGGGGAGCTGAAGACCAGGGATGATAGCCTTTCAAGATAGCCAGGCACAACTGCAGAGTTTAGGCAGGGCACGCAACACGGAGGGAGGAATCTGCCTGAGAAATCTCTGAGTGACTCCCGAGCTGGGGAGAGCGCGGTCTGAGCATGTGCTCTGCTGGAAACTGGCTCCGCCTGGGCAAGAAAGATGATTAGCAATAAATGGAGAGCACCTCAGGGGACCCTCCCACAGACAGTCTGTCACCCAGCGTTTTTACCATTCCATTTCAAAGTTTAATTAGATAATCACTTTCCAATGCTTAGATGCAATTAACCCCTTTGGAGCAGCCCTGGGATGCAGTCAACTTTCACAGGCCACAGAAGCTGAAATGCCCACGACGGTCTTTAGCATCACAGATTTGAGAAAAACATTTCTCCAAGAGAAAAATAACTGACAAATATTTGTGGGCTCTCAGAAGAGAGTCTCTTTCCTACATGTCAGAAGAGAACAATTTCACATCCAAGAGTTCAGCCTTCCCCACCACCACGCGACTCCGTAAACAGAAAGAAGACTCCTTGGCTGGAGCCGTCTCCACTTGCCTGATGAGAGAAAGAAAAGGACTTGCAACCTCCCCTTCAACGTGGGTATCTGGTGAGCTGCAAAGTCTCACGCCCTCTCCCGCACTCTCGCTGGCTGCTGTACTGGTCCCATTTCAGTTAAATCCGTAGGAGATGATAGACCCCCTCTGGTCCTCTCTGACGCTCCAACCTAAGATGACAAAGAACCAAAGAAAATTCAAAATGTCGCTGGACTTCTGGAAGCAATTTGTTTAAGTGCATGACTTTTCAAAGCATTCTGATATCTTACTTGACCCTTACAAGATGTCCAGGAAATGGACAGGAAAGAGACTATTATGTACATGTAACATGGGTGGGGGAAGAGCATGCTTAGTGTCACATGACTGAGGAAAAAACCAGGGCAGAACTTGGACCCAGGGCTGCCCCAGATATGGGCTCTCAGCTCCAGGTTCTTTCCACTAAGCCTTTAAAAAGCTTTATCCAACAAGTACTTATCAAGCACCTACTATGTGCTAGGCCCTGGAGATTCCGCACCAAACCAAACAAGAACTACCTTCACTCAAGGAACCTGAAATCTAACAGAGGAGGCAAACACACACAAGCAGCATGAGAACCCGCTGAGAGATGTAAGCCCTGGAATCCACTGGATCCCAGACGACGGGCCGAATCTGACCCCTGGGAGCCGGTGGGAAATTAGCTCAGTGGAGCCATGATGAGGGCAAGACAAGGGAGGTGTCCAGAGAGCAAAAGGAGACACGGGCTTCCCTGGTGGTCCAGTGGTTAAGAATCCATCTGCCAATGCAAGGGACACAGGTTTGATCCCTGGTCCAGGAAGGTTCCACATGCCACAGGCCAACAAGCCTGTGCGCCACAGAGACTGTAGCCTACGTGGCCTAGAGCCAGTGTTCCACAAAAGAAGCCACCACACTGAGAAGCTCTTGCACCATGCCAGGAGAGTAGCCCCTGCTTGCCACAACTAGAGAAGAAAGCCCACACAGCAACAAAGACCCAGCACAGCTGAAAATAAATAAACAAATAATAGTTTAAAAAGGAGATACCTGCTCTCAGGGGTGTGCAAGTCATGGCTGTTACACAAAGGTGTGATGGTAAATATTTAACAACCAATTCCGTGGAGAAAAGGGACTTGATCTGCCTATTTCCATGGGGTAGAGACTCTCATGACAACCGAGTCAAGATCCTAGTGGGAAGTCGCTGCAGAGTTATGAAGAGAGGTACACGTGTGCTCTTGGGAGCTGGTGCGGGCTGGTCCAAGCTGGCTCCGACACACCCCTGAGGTGGCATCTAGACCGAGGCCTGAAAAGCTGATGATGTTTGGACATAAAGGATGGATCTGAGTTTGGGGGAGGCCAGAGGCAGAACTGAGGACAGGTTTTTATAGGGCTGCGCCATCCGATACTGCAGTCATCCGCCATATGTGGCTATCTGATTTAAATTTAAATTAATTAAAATGAAATGAAATGAAAAATTCAGTTGCTCAGGGGCACTAGACACGTTTTAAGTGCTCAGTAGTCACAGGTGGCCAGTGGCTACCATATCAGACAGCACTGATTATACACCGTTTCCAGCATCGTAGAATGTTCTACTGGGCAGAGCTGTCGGGTAGGAGGAGAGAGATCATGAATTTCTGGCAAGAGAGGAAAAATTCTGAAATGGGAAGTGAAAGGTCATCTAAAATAAACTTTCTCAGCCTCCCAGTTTTATCCAGGGTCAGCCTTGAATGAAGGATGGAAAGAAAGATGAGAAAGAAAGAAAGAAAAGAAAGAAAGAGAGAAAAGAGGAGGGAGAAAGAAGGAAAGGAAAGAGAAAGAGAGAAAAGGAGAGAAAGAAAGATAAACAGGTGTCAAGTGTCCTGTCTGTGATGAGACTCCTGGCTAAGTTTTCCTGACTAAATGTCACGAAATTTACAGCCCTGGGTTACAAAGCAGAGGCTGCGCTTGTACAGCAGTTTGGACCATTTCCAGGACAGCATACCACTCAGCACGCTTTAGGAATCAGCTACATTGCTGTCTGTGGTACATGGAGCCCAGAGCTAGTGCTACAGCTGAGGGAATGCCCACGTGCAGATCTCAAAGAGAGTTTTGAATTAAAACGGCAACCAGAAGTAGCTTTCTCTCCAAAGCCAGTGTTCTCTGCATCTTCCTCACTGAGGCATCAGCATACAGGAAGCTGGTGAGGGCCACAAAAGATGTAAGCTGCGGACCCAGAGGTCGGGTCAGGGTGAAGGAACCAGCCTACATTTAATGGCAAAGGTGGCAGGAAACTTTAGGAGTAGCCCCGCACTGCCCAGGTCAGGGACTGGATGCAGGATTCCAACCCAAGTCCATTCTCCTCCAGAAGCCAGGCATTGTCTCTTATGCCCACATCATCTTAGGATCTGAGCACTCCATCACTTCTGTTCACAGCCCCAGTTCATCCTGGGACCTGGTTTCCTTCTGTTTATCCACAGTAACCTTTCTTCTCCAAGCCCTTGTCACTTTCACAACCACTTTTAAAAAGGAAAAAGAAAAGCAACTGTTTTATTCTACTCTAAAGGAAAATTCATGCTCCTTCCAAAAAATAAGAAGTCAAAAGAGGGCTAGAAGAATAAGGGGGGAAAAACCACCCCTAGTTCCCCCGTGCAGAAATACACACTGTGATGGTGTTTTCTGTGTGTGACTTTCATTTTGTTGAGTGTCACTGTGATCACACCATGGGCTCAGCTTTGAATCCTGATTTTGTCTCGTCTTTGTGCGCTTACAAACATGATTCTCCATGCCAGCGTCAATTTAAGGCGGTGGGTAGACCAGAGTTTACTTAAACAGTCCACTTCTACTGGACATTTCAGCTATTTCCAATTTTTGTTTCTTAAATGGCAGCTTGATTTCCATCTCTGGGCATTAAGCTCTTTCCTCATTTCAGATTACTTCTCTGGGCTTGATTCCCAGAAGTGGAATTACGGGGTCAAAAGGTATGAGCATTTCAAAGGTTCTTGATACGGATTGCCAAATTTCTTTCCAAAAGGGTTGTATCCGTTTATACTCCCCAAAGGTCTGCATGCATTCCACCTTCTCTCCTGTCTCACCAGCCTGGAGTTTGGTTGTACTAATCTTTGCTCACTTTATAGGCTAATGTACTAATCCATTGTTTTGATCTGAATTCCTTTTATTATTTGGGTGCTTGATCCTTTTCTCAAATCCCAACAGCCTTTGAAAAGTTTCATGGCAAATGAAACTGGACTCATCTTTAAAAGTGGTGTGCCTGGATCAGAGGCTGTCAAATCTCCAGGCAGGAGCCCTCCTATTTCCAAGAAGCTGAGAGTCTGCAGAGGGTCATCTCCCTGCCCTCCCTCCCGCCCCGACTACCTTCCAACCACATTTCCATCCTCACTAAATACCACTCCTCAGATGCAAATAGTGGATTCTAAAGAATTCCTACACACTGTGCTTTTATAGCAAAAAAAAACAAAACACACAAAAACAAACCACAAACAGCCAGGCCAGGCTGGGCTGCAGGAGGTGCGTGCCTGTGACCCCAGAAGACCAGCGGCTCATCTTCCAAGGTCCGGAACGCAACTGATTGGAATGCAGGGGGTGAGGAGGAAGTCGGCTTGCATTAGAGATGATTAAACTAGAGGCCGGTGATTTAATCTGTGAAATTCCCGGGGGAGCAGGAGATACACGGGATGGGGGGCAGAGGGGGAGGTGGGCAGAAAGAGGGAAAGGGTCAGAAATATAAAGTTGGATGACTGATAACAGAGAGAGAAGAAACAGCAGAAATGGAGGGAAAGGACGCAAGGAAAGAAACTGAGAAAACTGTAGGGGGAAAAGAGGCAGACGGGAGAGATGGCAAGACAGAAACTGGGACAACGTGGATGAGGATGTGCTGCTCTCAAATAAATGAACAGGGAGAAAAAAAGAGAATCAGGGGCGCGCAGAGACTGAAGAGCCCCGAGAGATGGACATGGGGAGGGCAGACACCGAGAAGCGGGTCGCGCTGAGCCTGCCGCGCTCGCTGGAGGAAATCTGGCCCCACGCGCACTGAGATCGCCGCGGGGTCCAGACGAACGCAGGTGGCGGCATTAAACCAAAGTGGGCGGCCGGCCGGGCCTGGGGCCTACTAGCCCAGGACCCAGGGAATATCTAATGTGGGGCAACACGAGCGAGAGGCCCCAGACAGGGAAGGGGCTCCCCAGAGTTTGCGGCAGAATCGCGCATCCCCAGCGCCCGGCTCGTAGGGGACTCCCGCAAACGCGTGCGCCTGGGCACCCCTGGAACCCCCAGCATCCTCCCGGGTGCCTGATGCTGCCCGCGGCTCCCACCGGGCCAGCCCGTGGCGATCCCGGATATCGACGCTAGAGGGCGCGCAAGGGTCGCTACGCCGCGCCGGCAAAGCGAGGAGCGGCCCCCGGACGCGCACAGCAAGGGGGCCTGCAAGGTGCGGGGTGCCCGCCGGTAGTGGGGTGCGTGCAGGACGCCAGGGGCGCTGGCCCGCCTGTGGCCGGGCGGAGGGATGTTGCGCGCTTCGATGGATTGAGGGAGAGGGTACACCTGAATTGACTCTCTGCAGGGCGGAGACAAGCCCGTGTGAAATTAACTGACAAGCAGGAAAAAGGACAGAGCGTGAGATGCCGCTTTACCCAGAGGCCCCTCCAACTCTGGGTTCCTCGCTGAATCCCCAAAACTGCTTAGGAGAAGTAGTCTGATCCCACGAGCACGCACCAACTCCACATAAGACACACAAACACACACACACACACACACACACACACACACACACACCACACACACACACACACATCCTTCAGAATGGGGGGGAAACGGGTTGGTGGGAGAATGAACTTTAAAAGGCTTTTAAAGCAAAAAAGAAAACGAGGGTTGCACGAGGCTGAGGTACTTGAAATGATTTTTGTGTTGCAAATTGCTATGCTTTTACTGAGGCGCTCATGAAAATAAATGAAGCTCCTCTCTCTCTCCTTTTTGCTAATAAATGAAATGAAAAAAGCACCATTATTATGCCACCTGCTTCTAATTCCTAATTGTGGTAACTTAATTCTCAGATTGTTGTTAGCTGCTTAATATCGCGGGCGCAGAAGCACACACACACATTAAAAAAAAAAAAAAAAAAGTACGGAGGGCCGTGTGGGTCTATTTTGGCTGGTGCGGTGTAAGGTGTACGGACTTCTGTTTTCATTTGGTTTGGTGGCTGTTCCTATCAAGTCCTGTGCCGGTTGGAGGGGAGAAGTCTTTATTCTCTTTCAGCGTCCATCTGAGACTTCAGAGGGAATAAAAGGGCTTCTAAGATGCTCTAAACCTAAAAAGTTCATGATAAGTGACTGCTGATGAGACCCACATTTTTTCCCCACTGAAATAGAATGGTGCTTATTTCCTATAAAAGACAAAGCATTAGTGTTTGTAAGCTGGTTTCAAAGTGCCTTCTGTGAACCTCCAAACCTCTCAGTCCCCAGCCTGGGGTTTGTAGCTGCTTCACGGGATTGAAATCCTTTCTATCCTTAGAGTGAAGGTGGGGGCCTGATTTAAAATTTCTTCCTTGAAAACAGAAATTACCAGATCCAAATTACAATTTTGCCAAAGTCAGGAGCTGTATTTAGCGTATTATCTAATTTTCCATTAAGACTAAGTCTTTTTGTTTGTTTCTAAATGGCTGCTCTTATCGTTGGAAAGTTGTGGAGCATAGGATATATTGGGAAGGCGTTAAGAGGGCCCCAAAGAAGTACAAATTTGGGAGAAAAACCAATGTATTCCTTTGGTACAATTATGAAGAGAGAAGATTTCCTTGTACATACATATATCTCCTCTAGCTTTATGCAAACACCCAGCTAAATGCATAAGAATAATAACAATTTAATCAAGAACAATTTGTCACTGTTGATACATCCGTCAGGAAGGCAGAATTGCTATTTGTGGAACCAAATGAAATTGACTTGATGCTTATTGCCACGGCCTCGTGGTCTTTGATATTTTCACCTTAGCTGCCCTTTGTCTCTCATGACTGGGAATAGAGAATAAGGTGGAAAATGTGAGCTCAACTGCACCCCGGCCCGTTTGGGGCCTGGTGAGGAAAGCAGTCAGACCCCTGATCCCGGTTCAAACTACCCTCAAAGTGCTGCAGCGGCACACGGCAATGTCCCTGTTGATGGTGAAATCCCGAGCCAGCAGGTGAGAACGAGGTCCAGCTCTCACCAGAAGGGCGCCCGGCACAAAGAGACAGCAAGATGCCACCTCGTCCGGAACAGGAACCAAGTTCACGAAGGAGAGAATGCAGAATGGCGAAGCGAAATCACAAGAAAACACTTGTGAATGAAATAGCAAGCTCTCAATGGAACCGGAGCAGCAGGTGCTGTTTAAATAACCAAAATAAGGTTGCCAGCAACAGATCCGACGTTTGCTGGGTTCTCTCCTATGCCGCGTGGCATTAGAAAGTGAGTATGTAAAAATATAAGCCCACATCTGCAGGCAGAGAGCTAGGCTGATGCAGAAGGGATGTCGCGAATGAACCCCCAGTTCAGGAAAACATGCAGAAGGTTTGCTCTTTAAATCCTCCATAAGAGAAAGTGGAAAATGTGAGAGTCTGGGTTGTAGTGAGAAGCAGAGATGAAACACTGAATGTTAATGTATATCATGATCAACCTACAGCGTCTTATTTACATCTTGAGCTATTTGTTGCTGATTCTCCATGCAACTGTTTTGTACTGGAATTCTCAAAGCTGAACCAGAAGCATTTAAATGACCCTGCATGTTTGTTATGCGTCTTCTAGAAGGTGCGGGCACACACACACACGCACACACATACAGCCAGTCCCATGTCTATGCACACAGGCAGAATGCACACCCCACTCCACTTATCTGTACAAATCTCTGTCATCCATATTCCCAAACACAGGAGAATCTATGTATTTATTTCTCTCTTGAAGTCGACTATGAAACACAAGTCAACACTCTTAAATGTCATCTTTTAATACCTCATATAAAAGGCAAACTTTTCCTAACATGCTTTCCTCCGATCCTATTTAATGAACTCCCCCGAATCCTGCCTGTGCCCAGTTTCATCTGTTAGAGCTCGGGCACAATATTTTAAAAAAAATTTTTTTTCTGGTATTAAAAAATGGAAAGAAAAAAGCAGGGGAAATATTTTGAAAGTCAATTAAAATTTTGTGTACGTTTTCATTTTTTAATGATAAATTAAGTTACTAATTTTGTCCGTGCTCTTTGTAGACACTGCAGGTTTAATTGCTAATTGTTAACTGCGAATGAATACATTTGCATATTAATTAGCTCCCAATTTACATTTTTAATTTGCTTCCTTCAAAAGGTGCAAGATAAAAGGTCGTGTTATTTTAAATAATTTATGCTTTATTGCATGAAATACGCTAATATGAAATGTGCCTACTAATTTTAACCCCTTTTCTAAGAAGGAAAATGAGTGCTATGAAAAGGAAGAAGGCAAGGCTGGTGGTGTTTTGAAAAACAACATTATGCCTTGTTGTTTCTCAGCGGCTGAGCCTCCTTTCTCCTGCAGCCTTGTTGGGCAGAAAAATGAATGTATTCTTTCCTTTACCATCAGTTTAAAAAGTGATAATGTATTTGAAGAACAAAACAGCTGCAGTGGAGGGTGTGTGTGCTGGGGGGAGGCGGTGATCTGTGCTTTATCCAGGAAGGACTCACAAAATGGGTTTTGTTTTCTAGTAAACATTGCCAGCGATCGGAAGCTCCGAACAGCGGAGAAGCACTAAACACAAGCCACTTCTTCCCCCACCCCCCCGAAAGTCTCGCTGACACTCACTTCTGCCTCGGTTTCGGAATCCAAGTTGCTCATGCTGGCTTCTTGAAAAACCTTGAGCTCGTTTCAACAGGAGAGAGTTCGTTCTTTTCCAAGAGCTGACCAAAGAGGTTCTCAAATTGCAGCGTTCACTCCTCACCTCTTTCTTGTCAGTCAGCTGCACTGTAAGAAAATCAAACCCAGTTGTTAAAGGCAGTGATACTAATATGTCGAGGCTGAGACCAGGAAAATAATGCTCCATTTAGAAAGGGGTGGTGGTAGTGGTGTATGGATTGGTATATTTTGACCAGGTTTGATCGAAATACCTCCTTTTATTTTATTTCTCTTTTCTTTTGTGGGATGTCGTTTGGAGCCATACCCATTAAAACGGGGCTCCTAGTTCATAGAGTTTCGGTCATCATCTTTCTGGACAAGCAGTCATTTGAAAAATTTGAAAACAGGATTTGGGAGGCAGAAAATCAGATTTTAGAGAAGATAGCAATGATCTGGAGGAAACGGAAACCTGTCAGTTCGCTCCCTGAGTTGCTGCTGCATCTCAGCCCTCTCTGTTAGGTTTGATTTTCGCAGATGGAGCCCAAGCCACAGGCTGGTGGTGAGAACCACCTGGGTGAGGACCCCCAAGCTTGCACTCACCAGGGTTAACGTATGGAGCTGCACAGGCACCAAGAAAGGAGGAAGGAGGGAGGCGTGTGCAGAGAGCTCAGCTCTGCAGGACTCTGCGGGACCAAGGGCAGAAGTAACAGAGCAGCTTTTCTGCTCGGCTCCAGAGCTCTGACCCAAAGCCTTCCCCATTCCCAACGTCAAAACACACCCTCCTGGACCATGTGGAACAGCCTGGGTGGGAATTCAGTGTCAACCTGACTCGGTCCAAATGTTAAGCCACAAAACGGAGCTGGATATCCACCAGAGGGTCGGTCTCGTCAGGCAGTTACATTGCTGCATTGACAGGAACGCCCCTGGGTTCTTTCAGGAAGACACCCTGGCAGTTACGTATAGCCCCTGCCGAGGAGCCAGATATGTGGGCTCATCCCCCAAATTATTAGGATTTTCAGGCAGGAAGATTTCCTTCTGCTCGCATCAACATCAGCAGAGGGAAAGCTCACCACGCAACCTTGACTGTTCGCCCATCTGAGGGTGGATGGCTACAAGGAAAGGAGGCCCAGTTTAATTGTGTGTGATTACCACCTCGCCCAGACACAGAAAAGGTAGGAAGAGCAGCAGAAGTCACCGTGAAGTTGTTAGCTTACGGCCATCTCTGCCCAGTAGTGGAAGGGGGAACACAAGAGATGTGTGGGCCAGTCGTTTTTGTACAACCCCGGGGGGTAGGGGGGTGAGAACACTCTGAGGAATGCAGGTTTCACCTGCGTCGAGTGGTTGGGTGTTTTATTCAGCTGCGCACGGACGCTGTTGTAAATCCACACGCACAGACACGGTGATTGAAGACCAGCTTCCCGCAACAGCCTGCATAGAAGACTCACCGTGTTGCTATCTCCCTCGTGGAGGTTTCCCATATTTCAGATGCTTCAGCCCTCCCGTAAATCAGGGATTAATTGTGATTTCTTTCAGACCAGTGGAAATAGGAAGCTGAGACTTCTGAAGAATCACTTGCAAGCGCAGTGGAACACAGAGGGAGGGGCAAACTTCATGAAATCCAACTTCCCTGTTTTTCCTGAGCCGTGTGTGGTGCGTGTGTGTGTGTGTGTGTGTGTGCACGCGCGTGCACTCCTGCTTGTTTTTTTAAAAAATGCATCAGGTACAAATGTTGGAAAGTCCTGGCACACATTAATTAATAAAGCCACTTAGGACAAGTGAAACTCATGCACTCGGAAATTTGCACAGCCCGTGTCTCCCTGACATCCAGCCCGGTTTGTTTAGTGTAATAGTCAAAACATTTTTTTCTTCTCTCGGGTCCTGTTGATCCGTAGTATAATTTGAATTCTCAAGCTGTTATCCATACATCATTTCCAATAGCAATCCAAATGAAAGGAAACAATTTCATATTCTATAATTAAGCAACTCTGAACATGCAACAGGCAGGAGGCATTATGGGGAGGGTTAGGGGAGGGTGAGCAGTTGGTAGAGGACAGAGGTCTGACGAAGCTGACCGACTGAGCGGGAGCAGGCAACTCTGGAGCTTCACCTAAAAGACTCTCTTTTTACTGGCTTCCCTGGTGACTCAGATGGTAAAGAATCTGCCTGCAGTGCAGGAGATCCAGGTTCGGTCCCTGGGACGGGAAGATCCCCTGGAGAAGGGAATGGCAACCCACTGCAGTATTCTTGCCTGGAGAATTCCATGGCAGAGGAGCCTGATGGGCTACAGTCCATGGGGGTCACAAAGAGTTGGACATGCCTGATCGACTAACACTTTCACTTTCGAGTCTTTTAGGTGAATTCTCTGTATTCAGATACATAGTTTTCCTTCCCACTGCTTCCCCTTTTTGAAAAATGGAATTTTTCTTTCTGGAAAATTCCAGCATGTTTGACAGGTTTATTCCAATGGGACTCCTTTGCTCCCCGTTTGAAAAGAAACCACTTCTGGGGTACACAGAACAGTCCTATATTCTATAGTAGACAAGGCTAGGCTGATTCCTTTCTTTTAATTTTTTTCCCCCCCTAACAGGAGAGGGTTTGAAGAATCGCTTCTACCATGGATACCAGAGAAGGGAATTTTAAGTAGGCAGAATGCAATCACCCAAATTGGAATTCAGCCAGGACACTGCCAGGGCAATTACTCCTCCTCTCGTGCTAAATACCAGGGGAGCGTAAATGACCCAAGTGGCACAGACCCGCGATTCTGCACCCCCATCCGAGCGAGTCGCAGGGCTCCCAGGGTAGCGAGCCCCACGGCTCACCGAGGACAGACAACGCCCGCACCACCCTCCCGCCCCATCATCCCCGGCTCATCTCCATCCCTGACAGGTCCTGCACCAGATTTCTGTAAAATTCACTGGGTTTAAAGCTGAGACCAGAAATTAATTTTTAAAATAACAGTTTCCCCTGACACCTCCTCAGAGGGTTGTCCCTCTCCCGGGCCTCCACCCCATTGCTAGCTGAGGTTTGAGTACCATCCTGCCTCTCACAGCCCTCTGAGTAAGCCTGGGGAGGCAGCTTCTTGTATCTCCACCTTCTTAGCCCCAAACTGAGCACCGAAGAGGTGGTGACCTGCTTCGGGTCACACACTTCAGTCTCCAGCATTGTCGGACCCCAGACCCCACACACCTCTTTTTCGAGGAAACCCCTGAACTAGAATCCGGGCGAGGCTTGACTCTGCTTTTGCTTCCTTGCGGAGCAGATTTCTCTTTCAAGACAAGCATTTATTTTTTAAATAGGTTTTTAGTATTACACACAGGACTGTAATGAACATCCTTGGTATGTTTGCCGGTGCACACGTCCCTGATCGTAATCAGAGAATTTATTTAGGAGTTGAAATAATTTCCTAGCAGTGGCATTGTTGGTGCAAAGGGAATGCACATGTTTTAAAACGGTGTAGATTATCAAATCGCCCCCGGGAAAGATTCACAGGCTCGCCAGCGCCAGGAGCCTGCTCCTGACGGGTTGGTTATTGGAAACCTTTTTGTCTCCTCATTCATGTAGATTTCGTGTTGATATAGACACGATACTGTGTATATCTTCCGCTGCCACCTTCCCTAAGGACCCTGGCCCCTGGAAACTCTCACAGTGACCGGGGCGCATGCTCAGCCCCCTGACATTCACGGCTGTGTATCATTTGGGTTTTTCTGTGAATCTGTTGTTTGCTTGGATTGGAAAGTGAGCTCGTTGGGTCAGGAACTAAGTTTTATTCATCTCTGTGTCCCCAATGCCTAGCACAGGGCCTCACATGAAGAAATAACCCTGTGAGTACTTGGGCTGGTAAGTCTGTAAAGCCTACAATCCCTTGGATGGAAGATGACATGGAGGGCGGGAAAATCACAGGGTTCGGAGTCAAGCCCGTGAGGTTCCAATCCTGACCCCACTTAAAGATGCACGTGTGGATCTGAGCAAAATCACTTAGACTCACACGTAAAATGGAGCCACAGTATCCACCCTATGGAGTGGCTGTCAGCCTTTAAGAAAACAATGGCCAACACCTAAGTCTGTGATTTTTAGTTTTCCAGCTCCTGTTCATGGGAGGCCAGTGGCTTCAGTGGACCCTTGGGTTCTTAGCAAAGTTCTCATTAAGCAGCAGCCTCTTAAGAAAAGTGAGACAAATATTGCAAATTTTTCTCAAAGCAAAATCCGTTTAATTTGCAGGACAGTCCTTTACTTGGAAACAATGTTATTTTTTTTTCCTTTTTTTTTTTTTGCTGCTAGAATCCTTTTGTTTATAACATGATGGTGACAGTACCCAGGAAAGTGTTTTATTCTTTCTATACTTTTGAGTTAAAAAAATTCAAAAGTTAGTGACTCTCTGTGAGTCCCCTGGACCTCAACTCTTTCATATTTTTCTGGTTCATAAATGTATTAAGGCCCGAGAACAAGGGTGATTGGGAGCTCTGTTCAAATCTCTCATCAAATATGACAGTTCTCTACCTGGATGGAGGGTGAGAGAACAAAGAACCAGGAAGCAAAAATGCAAATGTCCTCCCATCAAACTGCTCACCCTTATTATTATCATCACTACTTTTTTGGCTGTCCTTTGTGGCTTGTGGGATCTTAGTTCTCCAACCAGGGATCGAACCTGGGTCCCCTGCAGTGGAAATCTGGAGCCCTAATCACTGGACTGCCAGAGAATTCCCTGCTCACCCTTACTTCTGAGTAATAGAGAGAAGAAAATGAGAAAGACATTCTCAAAAAATAATTGTTTTGAGACCTAAAATACGAGAATTTCTGAGTCTCCATGCTGGTCCCTTTGAAGCGGTGATGGGGGTGGGGTGGCGGGGCTCAGCTCCCCCAGACACCACATTCAGAAGTGCCTTCCGTTTTGCACACGCTCTCAACTTCGTCAACCCTCAACCTCTTCGTTCCAGATGGCTTCTTCAGCTTTTCATCATCTGCCTTACGAGCCGTTCCAGTCCTGACCGTTTCTAAACATCAAATCAACCCATAAAGAAAGGAGATTCGCCAAGGTCCAGGAGCTTCAAAGTAGGAACTTGAGCCTCTGAAATGCCGACCCGGCTCCATTATGTTTCTATGACCTGATGGACCCGTGCCTTTTAAAGCACAGTCTTCATTCCTTGGTTGGTGCTGTGGCTGCTTGTCTAAGGGATTCCAGACCCCAGCCTGACCTGGCCTCCTGCCTCCGGCCACGATGCACGAGATGAAGGCTGGAGGAGGAGTAAGAGGAGAAGCGGCCCTTGAAGGAGGTGAGTTACTAAGACCTCTTCAGAGGGGCTTCTGGGAGATCATACTGACCACCCCTCCAAACGGGGTCTCTTTCTGCGATCAGGGTTTGAGAAACCACCCCAAAGGCCGTGTCTTCAAAGGCTTTCAGAACCAAAAGGTTGCAGAGCACTCCAGATGTGAGAAGGTGTTTCGTCTGCTCAGAGGGCCCAGACCCCATGGGGAAATCAGGGGAGGGGCGCCCTAGTATGGAAGGCAACCACATGAGGGGTTTGTTGAGGACTGAACGGCAGCTCCCTCAAAGCTATGTTTACTTCTTAACCCTTGATGCCTGGGAACGTGACCTTATTTGGAAAAAGCCTCTTTGAAGACATAATTAAACCAACATCTCTAGATGAGACCATTCTAGACTATCCAGTGGACCCTAAATCCCATGACAAGTCCTTAGAAAAGATGCTCAGAGGAGAGATGCAGAGGAGAAGGCCATGTGAAGACAGAGAGAGAGACTGAAGTGATGCTGCCACAAGCCAAGCAGTGCCAGGAGCCTGCAGAAGTTGGAAGAGACCAGGAAGGATTCTTTCTTAGAGCCTTCGGTGGGAACATGGCTCAGCGGACACCTTGCTGTTAGGCTTCTGCCTCTAGAACTGGTAGAGAATACAATTCTGTTTCCCCACCAGCCCCTGGAAACTATACGAGTCTCTCTGGGCAGAAAAGGGATTTTGCCATTTTAGGAGCTCAGGGCTGTCCCTGGTGGTGCCTGGGAGGGTCTTCGACGGGCGCAGAGAGACAGGGAAGTGGTGACCAGCAGACCCACGACACCGGGGCGATGCCCCCACGTCTGAGTAGCTGCAGCATGTTTCAGGAACCTCAAAGGGGCTCTGAAAGAAGAACAGGGAAGCAAGAAAGAGAGATGAAATCTGTGCACCCAGATGTGTGAGCAGAAATCCTTGCAGCTTTGCGTATAGTGGTGAAAAACTGGGAACATGCTAAATGTCCAGTTCTGGGGGCCTGGTAAAAAAAGCCTTGTACAACCACTTAAATGATTGTGAGGATTCATGGTAGTTGCTATGGACAAGATTCCACAACATACATTGGAATGAAAAAAGTCAGTTACAAACAGTAACAGCAGGTACAGTGTGATCCCATGCCTGGCTTATCTAAGTGTACATTCTACTTCAAGACAGAAAAGCTGCTAGTGAGATTACCAGAAGATGGGGGGACAATGGGCAATCTTTGCTTTTATTGTATTTTTCTCTTTTCCCACCATTCCTGATTTTTTTTTCTACAGTGGAATTTATGACTGCATGATATTTTAAGGCTTGGTTTTTTATAAGATTCCGTGGTGGAATTGAATATAATCTTCTAAAGTGAAGTCCTTAATACAAAATCATCAGTAAAGTTATCTTCCTGCCTTAAAAAAAGCCTTCAATACCCCTGGAGGGGATGTGAATTAGTTCAGTCCTTTCAGAGAACAATCAGGCAGAATCTATTAAAACCAAAACCACACGTACCCTCGGATCCAGCAATTTCCCTCCCAGGCATCTATCTTAGAGAAGTTCTCAAACACCCACACAGGTACCTTGCAGAGTACATCCATTGAAACGTTGCTTACAAGAGCAAAAATGTGGAAGTGAGCTAAATACTTATCACAGAAGGAGAGTTCAAAAAAGGATGTGCGTTGCTCTTGTGGAACACTCCCTAACCATCAGAAGGAATGAGACAGATTCCTCTATAGCGACCTAGGAGGATTTCTAAGATGTAGTTAAGGGAGAAGAAAAAGCAGATTGCAGATAAATAGGTAAAGAAGAGGTGGCATATATACACCATGGAATACAATTAAGCCACAAAAAAGAATGAAATAGTGTCACTTGCAACAACATGGATGGACTTAAAGAAGATCATATGCAGTGAAGTCAATCAGAAAGAGAAAGACATGTCGTGTGATGTCACTTATATGTGGAGTCTCATGCGACACTGATGAACTTGTCTACAAAACAGAAGCAGAGCCACAGACACAGAGAGCAGAGCTGTGGCTGCCGGGGGAGGAGGGGGGAGGGACGGGGTGGAGTCTGGGGTTAGCAGATGTAAATGTTATATGAATAGAATGGATGAGCAAAAGGAACTACTGCATTCCACAGGGAGCTAGATTCATGTGACAAACCATGGAAAACAATATAAAAAAGAATGTGCGTGTGTATATATATATGTACATACATGCTGAGCACTGAAGAATTGATAGTTTCAAATTGTGGTGCTGGAGAAGACTCTTGAGGATCACTGGGACTATAAGCAGATCCAACCAGTCAATCCTAAAGGAAATCAATCCTGAATATTCACTGGAAGGACTGAGGCTGAAGCTGAAGCTCCGATACTTCGGCCACCGGATGGAAAGAGCTGACTCATTGGAAAAGACCCTGATGCTGGGAAAGACTGAAGGCGGGAGGAGAAGGGGATGACAGAGGACAAGATGGTTGGATGGCATCACTGACTCAATGGACATGAATTTGAACAAACTTCAGGAGAGAGTGGAGGATGGAGAAGCCTGCAGTCCATGGCTTCACACAGAGTTGAACATGACTTAGCAACTAAACAACAAGACTTAGCAACTTACCAACAAGTGGTAATAGGTTCTTTACCACTTGAGCCACTGGGGAGTGAGCAGTGGTAAAGAATTCGCCTGCCAGTGCAGGAGACGCAGGAGATGGAGGTTCAGTCCCTAGATGGAGAAGATTCCCTGGAAGAGGAAATGGCAACCCACTCCAGTATTCTTGCCTGGGAAATCCCATGGACAGAGGAGCCTGGAGGGCTATACTCCATTGGATCACAAAGAGTCAGGCAAGACTTGGTGACTGAGTGCAGATCTTTCAGGATGATTCCCATCACAGGGTCCTTAATCACATGCACATCGTGCTTCAGATGTTGTCACACTGTGTGTAGATGGGGAGAGGGAGGTGAGTGACTGTGACAAGGAGCCTTTTGCTATCTCTAGGTATATAGAGTTTGAATAATATACATTAAGAATGCAGCCATGTTTTGTTTATTAAAATAAATAGGCTGAATGAATAAAGAAATTGGAAAGCTTTCATGCACTGAAGTTGAAGGCTGCGGGCAGGTGCCCTGCCTGTCAATCCCCTGTGGTGAAGTGTGCCCACCTCACCTCCTCTCCCTGCTTCTTTCTCTTTCCCAACTGTCCTGCCAGGGTGTTTGGATACAACATTGTCTCGAAGTCCTTTTAGCCTCCTGGTGGCTCAGATGGTAAAGAATCTTCCTGCAATGCAGGAGACCTGGGTTTGATCCCTGGGTTGGGAAGATCCCTTGGAGAAGTGAATGACAACCCACTCCAGTATTCTTGCCTGGAGAATCCCATGGACAGAGAAGCCTGGTGGGCTACAGTCCATGGGGGTCACAAAGAGTCGGACATGACTGAGTGACTAACACTTTCACTTTCAGCTCCAAGAGCCCCCAGTTCTCTGTTTGCAGCCACAGAAGAGATTATTTTCCCTTCCAATGGATGGAACTTGAAGGTCATTGCATTGGGACCCAACATGTTACTCTGTTTGCGAAGTGAGAAGAAAAAAAAAAATCAACCCCCTTCCCCCATGGGACTTCTAGAGCCCACCCAAGCCCTAAGCCCCTCAACTGTCTCTTCGGCAGAAAGAATACTGCTGACCCCCAGCAGACTTTAAAAATAGAGGATATGCAAAGAGATTTTCTGAGACTTTGGGAGGGATTTTTTTAGTACCCTGCTCTGTAATAGCCAGAAGGTGTTTAATAAACATGATATGCAGCAGTTGCTAAGAGAATCTGATTTATGTACCGAGGCGATGCCGAGCAACTGCACATCGGGGTTGTGCCCTTTTCTTTGACTGTGAATCCTGATATTCTGATGGAAGCAATTGGGCTGAACTTTATTTATAATCAGCTTACAGCATGGATAGCTGTATTGTAAGTGCTTCTCAAATTACATAGCAAATCTTGTTGTCTCCTTAGGCAAATAAGAAGCCCACATCATAAGCTTTAATTGTAATACAGGTCACTGTCAAGGGTAAAATATTTTCCAAACCCTTCTGATGAGTGGAAGCGTCTATGACAGAAGCAGGGGCTGGGGCCACAGTCCCAGCTCCTGAGGACAGCTCAGAAGGCATCCAATAAATAAATTGACATTAGGGAAAATCTCATTATGGAAAAAAAATTTAATTTTTCTACATTTGTGTTGAAGAGATCACCAAGAAGCACAGATCCCTGGGTCTAAGAAGCTTCTCTCCAAAATGAGTTAGAGCTAAACTCCAGAAAATGCGAGACAGAGAAGACGCCTTGCTTCATTGGCTCAGAGGGAAATCAGAGCAGATGGGAAGGACCAGTTTCCCAGATATACACACAGGACACAGGACGAGGCTTTGAGAGCTTCTCCCTTTGCTAAGGCTGCCCATCAGACCACAATTACCATGGTGTGATTCCTGAACTGTATGTCTGAAATTCCTCTCCAAAGGAGGAGCCACAGAAAGGATCCCAGAGGAAACAAAATTCCCTTTCTGAAACATTCTCATCATTCATAATTAAAACGCGATGGATCCAAATCAAAAGAGCTAGTATTTTTTGGTCCCCTTTTTTAAAATCTCTCTGTCACTTGGGCTTTTCCCTGTGCAGAAAAATCAGCCGTAAGTGACTTCAGATCAACCATTCTTAACTGAGGTTTGTGTTAGGATGAGGGACAAGTGGATCATTCCAGATGTCATGTACATCCTGGGAAATTCCTAATATGGTCAACAACAGCAAAGTAGGTAGATGACAGATAGATGGTAAATGATAGATAGACAAATAAACATCATAGATAGATGAGAGATACATGGATAAAGAATCTGTCTGCAAAGAAGTAGATTTGGCTTCGATCCCAAAGATCAGGAAGATCCTCTGGAGAAGGGAATGGCTACCCACTCCAGTATGCTTGCCTGGAGAACTCCACGGACAGAGGAGCCTGGCAGGCTACAGTCCATAGGGTCACAAAGAGTCGGACATGACTGAGTGACTAACTACTACATAGATAGACAAATAGACATGATGGTAGATGATGGATACATAGATAATAGGTATGATGGACAGATGATAGGTAGATAGATAAATAGGATAGATGAATAGACGGTAGGGACATGGGTATGATAGACAGATGATAAATAGAGACAGAGATAAATAGAATCTCCTCTCTCTGTGCCCTTTTCTCCACCTCCAAGTGTCCATTTCTCTCTTTTTTTAACCTCAAAAGTTCAGGCACCTTTCCCCCCACCAGTCCCAGCTGGCCCCAGTGCTGCTGCCATGTCTATGCGCCCCTGGTTGGTATTTGTGAATAAATTTATATGAGAGAAAGAGAGATATTCCCCACTCATTTGCAGTGCTCTCCAGCAGCACAGAATCCATTCATTCTTTTGGTTCATTCTGCAGATCTTTATTGAGCGTCTCATATATTATGCACTGGCTTCCCTGGTGGCTCAGACGGTAAAGAATCTGCCTGCAATGCGAGAGATCCGGGTTCGATCCCTGGGTCCGGAATATCCCCTGGAGAAGGAAATGGCAACCCACTCCAGTATTCTTGCCTGGAGAATCCCATGGACGGAGGATTCCGGGGGGCTACAATCCATTGAGTCGCAAAGAGTGGGACACAACTGAACAACCAACATTTTCACTTTAATATATGCCAGGCGTACCTACCAGGTGCTGGAAATACAAAAGTGACTGAGACAGAGAGGATCTAATTGACAGTTTCACGAAGAGAGATAAAAGCGAAAGAAGAATCTAAGTATGAACTGGAATGATTGCCGGGCAGTAAGCGTTGTTAAGAGAAACAACAGTGTTAAGAGGACCAGCTGTGATCCGGGAAAGTCTCCTGCTGACCTGGCAGTCGAGGACCTTGTCCAGCACACACAGGGTGAGAGCTCTCAGGAGGGATGGAAAGGCGGTAACATGCAGACAGACGGCTCATGCTGCCTTGGGCTTCGCAGTTTACAGAAAGAAGAGATGTGCACACTCTCCTTTCATCCTTTCTAAACCCTGGGGCTCAGGGGAGCGACACAGACGAGAGGATTGTGCCCCTTTTACAGATGACGAAAAGGAAGCCCAGAGGGTTACAGACCTGTTGGAGATCACTAGAGAGTGAGCAGTGGCTCTGCCCCAAGTCTTCTATCTTATTCTTGAAGTCAACACAACCAGGATTAGCCCATGGCAAGGTCACTCTCAGAACTAGGGAAGTAGAAAAAGGTGACCCTTTCTCTGGGCAGATCCAGCCCAACTTCACCAGCTGAACATGGCTGGTTGTCAGCACCTCTCACCATCCCCACCCTATGCCCCCCACCTGCTGGGTACCCTTGTGCAGTGACCAGCCTGCACCACTGCACAGGGCAGTCCTGGACATGAGGGCCCTTTCTGATATCTATTCCTTTCCACACAAGATGTCATTTGCCTTTCCCACCCGCTTCCCACCCCATCTTCCACTCTGCTCCACACTCATTAGGCTCCTCCATGCCATTGGACCTATGAAAACTTGTTTCTCTTGCTTCTTCTGACTTTTGATTTCTTCTCAGGCTCTTAATGTTCTTGATTCAGATCTGAGACACCTGTCTCTTCCTCTGTGATGCCTCCCCGACTTCCCCCCTCCAAAAGCCCTTTCTCAGATCCCCCTACAGCCTCTCTGACTTCCCTTTCTTCCAATGTCCACTCAGACATCAGAGTCATCTTTAAAAGATGCAAGTCACATTATAGCACTCTCTTGCCTAAAAACCACTCCAAAGCTTCCCCTGGTTCTTAAGACACAGAAAATCCTCACGTGGCCTCCAAGAACATGCTTCAGGTGGCCTTCACTTCCCCCACATCCTCACCTGACGCCACTCTTTCCCTCTTCTGAACTTTGTCTTGTTTCTTGAATTCACAGCTTCCTCCTGCCCCCAAGACCTTTGCACTTGCTGTTCCCTTTAAAATGTGGTGGGTAGTCTCTCATAGTAATAGCTGACACTTAATAAATAACGTATGTTCCCGACTTCAATCTACAATCTTTTCATGTATTTACTCATTTAATCCCCACAGCGACCCCATGAGAGAAATACCATTAGGATTCCCACCTTAAAGACCCAGACTGGGAGGCCCCAAGATTCTAAACGCTTTGCTTGGAGACTCACAGCTAATTAGAGCAAGGATGGTGGTCCAGGTCAGTGTGACTTCGGAGTCCACAGACAGTCAACATACTGGTGCTGTGTCAAGCTTTCTCGTTACAACAGAGCGTGCACAGTCTCGCCTTATTTGGTAGGTCTGACACTGAGGAAGAGTACCCGAAACATACTCAGTATGTTCAGTCAATGTTGAAAGTGCAAATCCAAGAGCCAGAGTCACTAGGGGACCACCTAGAACCCCTCTAGGCCGTTCTAGAATCCTCTTCTGCTCGCAGGGACTGGGATGTGAATGATCATGGCGCTGGTTTCCTATGCTGCTGTAACAAATTACCACTATCTCAGTGGTTTAAAACAACATGCTAGGGACTTCCCTGGTGGCCCAGTGGTTAAGAATCCTCCTCTTAATGCAGGGGACTCAGAGTCAATCCTCGGTTGGGGAACTAAGATCCCACATGCTGGGGGGCATCTGTGTCCTTGAATCACAACAAGAGAGAAGCCCACAACTAATCATAACTAAGACTTGATACAGCCAAAAATAAATAATTTTTAAAAATAATAAGGTAGGCCAGAAACTTAAAAAAAAGAAACAACATATTAGTCACTTACTGTTCTGGAGGTCAGAAGCCCAGGGTCAGCGTCCATTGTCCGCAGGACCGAGCGCCCTCTGGAGGCTCTGGAGGGACATCTACAGCCTGGTCTTTTCCAGTTTCTAGAGCAGCCTGGTTTACATTCCTTGGCTCCTGGCTCCCTTCCTCCACCTTCAAAGCCAAGTATGTAGCATCTTGCTTTAGTCATCACGCTGCCCTCTTCAGCGTCAAATCCACTCCTGCCTCCCTCTGTAAGGACCCTCCTGATTACAGGGAGGATCACCCGGATAGTCCAGAAGCCTCTCCCCATTTCAGGATTCTGAAGTTGATCACCTCTACAACACACCCTTTGCCATTTGAGCTGACACGGTCACAGACTCCAGGAATTCAGTCCTGGATATTTTTGTGGCTGTTATTCAGCCAATTGCCATCATGAGAGCTGAAAACAAAGAGCTAATAATCATCATCTCCTGAGCCTGACACGTGGAGCCTTGCACACCTGCTCCCATCTGATCTTTTTGTTCAGTTGTTCAGTTCTGTCGAACTCTCTGAGATTGCATGGACTGCAGCACATCAGGCTTCCCTGTCCTTCACCATCTCCTGGAGCTTGCTCAAACTCATGTCCATTGAGTCAGTGATGCCATCCAACCATCTTATCCTCTGTCATCCCCTTCTCTTCCTGCTTCAGTCTTTCCCAGCATCAGGGTCTTTTCCAACAAGTTGACTCTTCACATCAGGCGGCCAAAGTTTTGGAGCTTCAGCTTCAGCATGAGTCCTTCCAGTGAATATTCAGGGTTGATTTCCTTTAGGATTGACTGGTTTGATCTCCTTGCAGCCCAAGGGACTCCCAAGACCTTGGAACAGTGCTATGAGACAGATGCTGAGATGGACACTCTTACTAGTAAGTGTCAGAAGCAGGCTTCAAATCCAGGTCTTTAGGACTCAGAGCCACCTATACAACAAATCACAGGGTGCCTCCAAGGTCCACAGTCACCCCACTAGAAGAGGCAGCAGAGCAAGCAGCTTTGAAGTGAGTGTGGCCAGGCAGCTTCACGGAAAATCTCATAAAGGGCTCCAGAAAGATGCTCCCTGGCCATCTCAGAATTGGTGGTGACCCCTCACTGCTGGACACGGCACCAACCTGGCCCCGCCCCACATCCCCTTCATGCGGTGCCCACAGCTTTATGACCTCACGCCCCATAGGCCTCTGTTACCATGGGCTGCTCCAACCCTCGAGAGCTGCAGCTAGATAATGTATTATTTACTTTGTTGCCTTATTGTGGAAGTTGGCGGTTATTATTTGCTACTTTGTATAATGGCCTTCTAATGCACACATGGCTAAATGAGGTAATGATATATCGCCACCACCGGTCAGGAGCCCAGTTCCTTCATCCTGCTAAGTAGGCCAGCGGTTTAAGTCCAGGACCCGTGAGTTCCTTTTCCGTGGAGCAACTGGGGGAGTGGGTGTCACTGACAGCAGGCTGGGGTGAGCAGGGCCTTCAGGATCTGAAACATGGGGATGCTACCCCTTCGCTCCACCTGGAGGGTAGAGAACACGTGGCGAGGGGCTGAACAACAGCCCTGAAGACATTCGCATCCTGACCCCCCAGAACCTGCGGCTCTATCACCTTACACAGCAGAAGGGACTCTGCAGGTGGTGACTGAGTTAAGAATCTTGAGATGGAGAGATGATCCCGGGTTATTCAGGTGGGTCCTAGTGAGATCACAAACGTCCTTATAGAGGGAGGCAGGAGGGTTAGAGGAGAGAGAGGGAAAAGGTGATGTGAGGACAGAGCAGAGAGATCTGATAATGTTACATGTCTGGCTTTAAAGACTAAAGAAGGGGCCGCAAGCCAAGGGATCCAGGTGGTCTCTAGAAGGTGGAAAAGGCAAGACCCGAGTCTCCCTAGAGCCTCCACGAGGAGCTCGCCCTGCTGACTTTCACCTTGTGCCCAGCTGCTGACTTAGAGAACCGTTAAGGGGGTCAATGTGTGTTGTTCAAAGTCAGTGCAGATTGTGCTAGCAACCTGGGCAACTCATGCATCGTACATACACGGGCTTCTGGCTAACAGCGTGTGGCACATGGCAGCAAAGGCTGCCGCAGCAGTGAGATACACTCAGGCACAGGTGACACGGGGGCAGGATCAATGGGAAGCCTACATGGTGACCTTCGAATGTGGACACAGTATCCACTCTCATGGAGACCATACTGGCAGAACCCAGGCTGGATTCCTAAGCCGTGGCCAAATGGGATTGGCAGGCAAACAAAACCCACTGAAAACACAGATCTCCATTATGACTCTCCTGCCAAGCTTTTTAAAAAAATGTATTTGTTATTTATTTTGGCTGTGCTAGATCTTCATTGCAGTGTGTGGGCTTCTCTAGCCGTGGCTTGCCAGCTTAGTTGTGGTATGTGGGATCTTAATTCCCTGACCAGGGATTGAACCCATGCTCCCTGCATTGGGAGCACAGAGTCAGCCGCTGGACCACCAGGGAAGTCTCCTACAAGGCTTCTCGCTAGGGAGATGGATAACCACTTGCTCATAGACTCACATGCTTTGCAGACATCAAAGTTCCCATGCCAGCCAGACTCCGCATTAGGCAAAGAAGGTTTTATAACCCCCTTAACAGATAAGGAAAGCGAGGCTGGGGAAGGTGAGGATACTGGGGGAGCTGGGACTCCTCGGCTCCCTCAACCCTTTGCAACACAGAGCTGGGATGTGCTGGGCATGTTTCTCTTCTCTCACAGGGATTCTACTCCACCCTGTCAGGCAGCAGGAAAAAAAGGAGTCAAGAGTTCAAACCATTCTCCAATTTGATAATCAGCTCCTACATAATCAATTTCTCTTCCGTATGAGCTAGAGGTTGGGCGTGCGTGTGTGCCAAGTCACTTCAGTTGTGTCCGACTCTTTGCAACCCTGTGGGCTGTAGCCTGCCAGGCTCCTCTGTCCTGGGGATTCTCCAGGCAAGAATACTGGAGTGGGTTGCCATGCCCTCCTCCAGGAGATCTTCCCAACCCAGGGATCGAACCCATGCCTCCTGTGGCTCCTGCAATTGCAAGCAGATTCTTTACCGCCAAGCCACCAGGGAAGCCCTAGAGGTTGGGAGGCAAGTGCTTTTTCCTTTCCCAACTAGTATCTGGTCTCTGGTCAGCCAGTCAGTCTCCAGACATAACTGAACACCTCCCCCAAACATGCACGTGCTCTAATTGGGAGTCAGGGTCAAGTTCCCGGCCCTGAGGACTTTTAGCATCTGCAATCTGAGCTGACCAAAGGCCAGGAGAGCCAGAATCCAGGAACTTGGGGTCACTCTCTTATCACTCCTTCTTTCATGGGTTCTTTGGGGGTACAAACAGAAGAAAAAGCTTAAAGCAGACGTGACCCATAAAGAAATGAGCCAGGGCTCACCATGGTAACACAGTATGTCAGGGAAGAGCCTCCCCTTTACTGGTGGGATTGTCCTGTGAAAGTCATGCTCCTAAATGCATCTCTGATAGCCCCGTAACAAGCCTGTGTTCCAGCCACAGGGCCCATCCTCCCCTGGAGGTTGCTGGTGTGGCATGTGGTCGTTGAGTTGTTAAGGTTAAACTGTGGGTTGACATCCAACCCCATGTTTCATCACACATATATGCCTTGAGAATGTAGTCACTTTCTTGTGTGTGAGAACCAAGCATGACTGAGACACATATCCCCAGTAGTCCAGGAGCTCAGACCCTTTTGGGGGAAATTGACAGCAACAGAAGCGCAGGATGCAAGTTCAATGCCAGGGAGGGCTCAAAGGGCAGAACGTGGAAGCAGACCCACCCTGCTGGAGAGGCTTCCTAGGAAATGAGACCCCTGGGCCCAGTCCTCAAAGACAAGTAGGGGCTCATCAGACCAAGAGGTTGGAGAGGTTGCTTCCATTCATGAGAAGTAAGAGAGGAACTATGTAGCACAAGGAACTCTGCTCAATGTTAAGTGGCAGCCTGGATGGGAAGGGGGTATGGGGGAGAATGGATACATGTAAATGTATGGCTGAGTCCCTTCTCTGTTCACCTGAAACCATCACAGCATTGTTAATTGGCTATACTCCAATATAAAATAAAAAGCTAAAAAAAAATAAAAGAAGAAGAGAGAGAGGAAATAAAGCATACTCAGTTACCTGGAAAGAACATTTCCTAGCTGAATAAATGGACAACTTGCAACTTCAGACACAGGGGAGGCCTCTTAAAGATGCCTTGTGGTTTGGACAAGACCTGGCTCTTTGCGAAAGAGCTGGTGTTAATTGAGTCCACTATGGTGACAAGCCTTGACTGGACTTTGGGACCATGGCGATGGCCCAGGCACCGTCAACCCCAATAAGAGTGTGATGTGGTGGGAGGGCAGACCGGCAGGAGGACAGGCACCTCATTATTCTGGGTGCTTGCAGGGGGCACATGCTGTTCACCTGCCCAAGTCCCTTCTCCGGGAGGCCATCCGTGCCCAAGGCTGGGTCAGATTTTCCAAGAGGAAGAGCTCCCAGGTGACCACCATGGTCATGGCGGCCAGAACTGGCCTCACAGATGGTGACTCTCAATATCCAAATGGTGTGTTGATTCCCCCACCATGCCTACACCCCATTCAAGCCTCACAGATTTCTCTTTTCAATATCAAAACAATAATAATTACTACCACCCCTGTCATTGAAACTAGTAATCCTTACTAAATGCTCACTCTGTGGCAGGCACTCTGCTGAGGACTTTATCTCACTGAATTTTCACACAGCACTTGGGAGACAAGTAGCATTATGTCCATTTTGTAGAAGAAGCGACTGAGTTTCAGTGAATTTACCATCTGACTCAAAATCGACAGCCAGTGTCTGAATCGGGACTCAAAGCCAAACCTGCCAGGAGCATTGCGTGAGGGTCAGTGAAGTCACAGCCCAAAGAACTCAAGCAGCAAAATCACCTGGACTTCCTGTTTAAAACCCAGAATCCCGGACCAGTCTCAGACCTAAAGAATCAGAAAGTGGAGTTTCAGACGTGAGAAGCATCCGTATCTGTGGGGAACAGCCCACACCCTCCCACCGTGTCATCCTGAGGCAGACTGAAGTCTGAGGACCACTTTGCTTCTGTCTATAACAAGTAAGTCACCTTCTCCACTATGAATTCACGTCACCCCTCACACAGGAGGACACTGCCCTCCTCTCATTCCCACCCTGAATCATCAGGCCATGCTGGGTGGTTCTTTTTCCAGAAGATGGACCAGGTTTTGCACTAAGCAGTCCACATGTGTGATCACCAGGATGGTCTAGGTTCTACTGCTGTAATAAGCAACCTCAAAATCTCAGCTGACCAATGGGATACATTTAATGGAAAATGCTAGAGGATCTCTCCTGCTGCTGCTGCTAAGTCGCTTCAGTCGTGTCCGACTCTGTGCGACCCCATAGACGGCAGCCCACCAGGCTCCCCCGTCCCTGGGATTCTCTGGGCAAGAACACTGGAGTGGGTTGCCATTTCCTTCTCCAATGCATGAAAGTGAAAAGTGAAAGTGAAGTTGCTCAGACCTGTCCGACTCTTAGCGACCCCATGGACTGCAGCCTACCAGGCTCCTCCATCCATGGGATTTTCCAGGCAAGAGTACTGGAGTGGGTTGCCATTGCCTTCTCCGAGAGGATCTCTCCACGAGCCATTAAATGCTTCAGATAGGAAGTGATGCCTGTCACTTCCTCTTGCAGCCTATTGGTCAGGACAGGTCATGTGGCCTCTCCAGCCACAGGAAGAAGGAAGTGGGGCCCTTCCATGTGCCAGAGAGGGAAGAGAGCTGGAGGAGGGCATGTCCAGTTAAGTCATTGCTCTCATGAATAGCTGTGAGTTCACAGATTTGTGATTTGGGGCAACCTTTGTCCTCAGAAAGGGGAGTCTCAGGAGAAGCATGGGAAGGAGCCTCATTTTGTTCCTTTTGGGCCAGAAAGAGTGGATTTCAAGGGCAGGGGAAACCAAATAAGAGGCAGACTGGTGCCTGGGAAGCAGGGCTGAGCCTGGGCAAGTTTATCTTGCTCTGTTGCTCACTCTGGACCTCGAGTGAGTCACCTTAGCTCCTGAGCCCCCTCTCCTCACCTCCGGGGAGGGGGCAGGTTGCAGGGGAAGGAGGCCTGGCAGCTCTGATGCCCCACGATTCTAGAACAGACTGTGCCCTCTGACCTCAGGCCCACCTCCCAATCCCTGGATGTGGAGGAGGTTTTCCACCCCAGGGACCCCGATAGGAGAAGCAGCTCGAGAAGGTTGCAGGGTGGGAGATGGCTATCGACCCACGCACAGGCCGGCTCAGCCCGCGCTGATGGAGGTGATAGGGGACCTCTCCACACCTGGCTCTGAGCATCCAGACAGGAGTGGCCCGAGCGACAGGGAAGCCACTTCTCTCGCAGGTCCATGTCCTGGGGTGCCATGGCAACTTTTTGGGGGGGCCTTCAGAAATACCTACAGAAAGGTCAAGGTGGGGACCCCCAAAACTTTATTTATCTATTTATTTTTGGCTGTGCTGGGTCTTCATTGCTGCGCAGACTTCATCTAGTCATGGTGAGCAGGGGCTACTCTCTGGTGGCCGTGCTTGGGCTTCTCACTGCGGTGGCTTCTTTTGTTGCTGAGCCCAGGCTCTAGGGCAGGTGGGCTTCAGTAGTCGTGGCTCCTGGGCTCTGAAGCACAGGCTCAATAGTTGTGGTGCATGGGCTTAGTTGCTCCACGGCGTGTGGGACCTCCCTGGATCAGGGATTGAACCCATGTGTCCAGCATCAGCAGGTGGCTTCTTTAACACTGAGCCACCAGGGAAGCCCAGAACTTTAACTCTTAAAAGAAAAAAAAAATGTCCAACAGACTGTATCCAGGTGAGTCCCACATGCCTCAGGGACCTGACAGGTCTGGAAGTTGGAGACAGACTCCTCCCTGGCTCCTTCAGGAGCCTCAGCCCCTCCCCAGGGCAAAGTCCCCCACCCACTTGCATCTGCATCCTTGTTCCCTTTGCAGGACTCAGCTACAAGCCACCAAGAAAGTTCCAGAAGGCCAGGAAGACAAGTTCATGTGGCAAGTTTCATCCCCCACATTCCATCTTCGCTTCAGTCCTAGACTGGGAGAATGCAGATGTGCAGGAAAATGTAACTTACTCTGTTGTCTATAACTGCTTTCATCTCGCCTTCCAGCCTCTAGTCCTGTGATGGCAGAAACGCTGATTTTTCCAATGGAGTTGCTCTGTGGCAGGCAGGTGAGAGCTGAGCCTCTTTCAGGGCTTCTTGATTTGCAGGGATCCTTTCTTCTTCCTTCCCCAGATGGAGTCTGCGGCCAAGGGGTCCAGCTGGCACTGCCGGAGGCTCCAGCTGACCTCCAGTTCGGGCGTTACTCACCCCGTGGACCACAGGTCGCAGCCCTGGTCCCGTCAGCGTCCCCACGGATAGCGTGGCTGTCGGGCCTCTGGGCCTCCCACTTTGGCAGTGTGTTCTGGTCCCAAGGTCCCATGTGGTCTCCTCCTCCAGACCCAGGTCACCTCTGGTGACCTTCTGGGCCTCCCAGGGCCTGCTGACTCTCAGTTGCTTTCTCTGCATCTTGCCAGAGGGGGCAGGTCAGAGAACGTGCCTTGGGCCCGCCATACTGGAATTCCTCTCTCATCCATCTCCACTTCCCACTTCTGTATCTGCCTGGTGTTTCAGTGGGAGCCTCCACGCTGAGCCTGGAGAAGCATTGAATGAGGATCCAGTCCAGAGACTTGACCCTGGGATTCTGAGGGACCCTTCCCTTCCTCTCGGCCAGGACTCGGGTCCCCAGCCTGAATGTCCTCCCTTCCTCTGCGGCGGGCACCGCCCTCCTTCCTACCTTATCATCGACTCGACAATCAGTCCTCCACACTTTGGTTCTCGAGATGCAAAAACCCAGCTCTGAAGGTGTTCTGAGGAAATGGCTTTTCTCTGTGGAAAGCCTGGCTTTCGAGAACATTGCCTCACAACGGGTTTTTATTTTTAAAAGCCAGTTGAAGCACAAAGTAAAGCAAATCTTTGTTCTAGTCAGTATCGGCCCTCCCTTCCCTTGAGTGAAAGTCTCATGGCCTCGTCTGAAAGTACAAGGGTCCCGGGAGGTGGGAGGAGAGTCTGAATCTCTGAGAAAAGACAAGTGACGCGTCAAAGTACTACTATCCCACTTTCTGTTCTTTCCTCCCTCTCTCCCCTTCTCGCTCCATCTTTCCTTTCTTCCATCCTTAACTGGACTTTGGTTTATTTCCAACTATATCCCAGCCTCAGTCATGCTGCATTTTGGGGATGTGGTGCTGAGTAAAACCAGTTCTTGCCTTTGAGAGCTAGTAGTCTATAACAGAGAGAATAAGCTGGTGCTTATCAGTGGGGAGAGAGAGGGGGAAGATGCAATGAAAAGGGGGGTTATTATGGGATTATATGAAATCATGTATGTGAATTTTTGAAAACTGTAAAGCACTGTAAAATTCAAATAATCTTCTATAGAATGAGTGAGTAATAGTTGCTCAGTCATGCCTGACTCTTTGCAACCCCATGGACTGTAGCCTGGACTCCTCTGTCCATGGAATTCTCCAGGCAAGAGTATTGGAGTGGGTTGCCATTTCCTTCTCCAGAAGATCTTCCTGACCCAGGGATCCTGAATTGCAGGAGGGTCTTTACTATCTGAGCCACCAGGGAAGCCTACTATTAAGAGACATTTCTAAGTATAAAAACAGGTCAACTTAAGA
Organism: Bos indicus; assembly: GCF_029378745.1. Classification (NCBI taxonomy): domain Eukaryota; kingdom Metazoa; phylum Chordata; class Mammalia; order Artiodactyla; family Bovidae; genus Bos; species Bos indicus. The sequence goes on along the minus strand of NC_091780.1, from coordinate 61,609,143 downwards.
GGTATCAGCAGGACTTTATCTTATAATCTATAGACAATACATTAGAATATGTAATGAATCCATATACCCAAGACAGAAGTAGCAATAAAGTTATAAATGACAGTCATCAATCAGATGAAATAATTTAGATGAAGCTTTTCTCTCTTGAAGAAATGGGGACTGGGCAAGTGGTCAGGAAGGAAATACAATGTGTTTTTAACTTTGTATGAAAAATAATGTTCAGTTCCACGTTGCTGAACATAGTTCTGTTTTTGCCAATAAATCCTCTACTTCAATTACTGTCCAAATGCTTTATTGAAACTCCGCTTCTGGCCTTTGTTTTGGAATCTGTTGCTTTTGTTGCCCCATCCTGATCGCTGTCCTCTGAAGCTCCTAATTCTTTCCCACTGTCCCCTGACCCCTCGGTTGCCCTTGTGCTGTCCCCTGAAGCCTTGATTGCCTTCCCGCTGTCCTCTGAAGTTGCCATATCCTTCCCGTGGACCTTCCAGCTCTGGTTGCTCCGTGACCACAGAAAGCAGCCCGCACCGTGCATCATGCCACTTTTCCTGTACTTCTGTTCCTGTTGCAGTAGGGATATCAAAGCAAACACCCTGCTTTCCTTTGACAAAGACCATTCCCTTCACTTTGGAATCAATATCCTCCCCCAGCTGCTCTTTAAGTCCTTTCCAAGCATAACTAATGTTTGGCGTTCCAATTGAGTACCACAAGATCATGGTCACAAAGTCCGCTTTGGAGCTGATCAACAAGCTCTGGTCTACCGATGTGGCACCAAAAATGTGGGCCAGGGTTTCCACATCTCCCTTCTCCTCAATCAGCATATATATTGGCATATATGCTCAATCAGCATATATCCATTGCTATTGGACAGAAGAGAGCGAGCTAGTAGTCTAGAGGGAGTAGGGTGGTCAGCTATCCTGGTTGTCTGGAGTAATAGTTGCTCAGTCGTGCCTGACTCTTTGCAACCCCATGGACTGTAGCCTGCCAGACTCCTCTGTCCGTGGAATTCTCCAGGCAAGAATACTAGCCTTTGAGGCAAATATTTTACTGTTACTGTTTTACAGGTGAGGAAATTAAATCTTAGAGGAATGAAGGGACCAGACAAACTGCACCAAGGCGGGGGATGCTGGCAGGCTGGGCCCAGGATGTCAGCCTCTTTGGTCTGAGTGGAAAGAGCTCTGAGTGCCATGCTAGGGAGTTTGGACTTGAAAGAGTGTTAACAAATGCTTCTGAGCAAGGTCAGGGTGGTAACATGATCAGCTGAAAAGCAAAAAAGACTGTTCAATTGGAGGGAAGGGGACACTGAGGAAGGAGGAGGTCGCAGGTCTCTGCATCAGAGCTCATGGGCTGGGGGAGGAATCAGAGCACCCAGTCCACTATTGAGTCCAGAAGCCCTGGAACTCACATCTGCAGAGGCTTTTTGCTGGTCTCCCCCATATGTACTGAGCTCAGAGCATCTTTCCACTAGAGCAGGTTTAAGCCTAGATCCATCTGGCAACTTGAACTCAATACCCACGTTCAGTCATGCAAACAGCCCTTGGGACAAAGAGATGTGTATTTGCTTCCTGTTGCTGCTGTAACAAACTATCACAAGCTGAGTGGCTTAAAACAACACGAGTGTATTCTCTTACTGTTCTAGAGGTGAGCAGTCTAAAGTGGATTGGCACAGCTGGTTCCTTTCAGAGGCTCCAGGGAAGAATTCACTTCTAGTGCCTTGCCAGTCGAATGTCATTACCAACTCAATGGACCTGAATTTGAGCAAAGTCTGGGAGACAGTGAAGGACAGGGAAGCCTGGTATGCTGCAGTCCATGGGGGTCACAGAGAGTTGCACACGACTGAGTGACCGAACAATAGAGGTTGCCCTGGCTCACAGCCCCTTCTTCATGTCACTCTGACCTCTGCCTCCATTGTCAAGTCTCCTTTATCCCAAGGACCCCCGTGATTACATTGGGCCCATCCAGATAATCCAGGACAATCTTCCCACCTCAGGATCCTTAACTTAGTAGCATCTGCAAAGTTCCTTTGACCGTGGAAGGGAACATATTCATGGGTTTGGAAGATTAAGACATGGACATCATTGGTGGGGATGGGAGAGGGGATTATTCTGCTTCTGGTGAGGAGACAAAGACAAAACCTGGCTAAGGGTTTCTGGGAAGGCTCCGAGCCTGTTATCTATCGGTGTGCAAACATTCTGAGTGTTGTATGAATACTTAATTGGGCTACTATAATGGAGACCCAGGCCCTTATCAAGCAAAGAAGTTCTGTTCTAGGTAAACAGTTGGGGCATAAACAGTACAGGGCTGGATGGCAGCCTCACAGTGTCATGGGCAAGGCCTGCTCAAGCTTGTTGCTGTGCCCTCTTAGTGTGTTGCCTTGACTGCATGGCCCAGGTGGTTTTCCATCACACCCAAATGCCAGCCAGCCAGAGAAGCAAAGGAAGAGGGGAGGGTCTGGCTTGCTCTTCAAAGGCCTGATATGGAAGTTAAACCCTCAATTTCTTCACATTCTCATGTGAACAGAGTCACGTGGCCACACCTAACTGCAAAGAAGGCCAAGAAATGCAGTTTTCATTCTCGGTGGCCAGGTGTACAGCAAAAATCCCATGACGGTGGACCACGGGGTCCATAGACATTGGGATGCAACAGTCAGTGTCTGCCACAGCACCTACCTACTAAGTATATGGAATATGGCTGGGGTCCTAAGGACAGAGCAGTAAGAAAGCCCTCAATCTTGAGCAGCCCTCAGACTTTCAGGGGAGACAAACATATAAACCAATAATTAGAGTTTGTTCTAATTGATGCTTTCAAATTGTGGTGCTGGAGAAGACTTTTGAGAGTCCCTTGGACTGCAAGGAGATCAAACCAGTTAGTCTTAAAGGAAATCAACCCTGAATATTTGTTGAGAAGACTGAAGCTGAAGCTGAAGCTCCAGTATTTTGGGTATCTGATGTGAAGAGCTGATCATTGGAAAAGACCCTGATGCTGGGAAAGATTGAAAGCAAAAGGAGAAGAAGGTGGCAGAGGATGAGATGGTTAGATTAGCATCACCAACTCAATGGGCAAGGGTTTAAGCAAACCCCAGGAGATAGTGAAGGACAGGGAAGCCTGGCATGCTGCAGTCCGTGGGGTCACAAAGAGCTAGACGTGACTTAGCGACTGAACAACAACACCTGGTGGATTCCTGGGCTGTGCACCATGAAAACCCCAAGGCAGGGTGTCTCGGGTCTGCTCAGGCTACCACAACAAAACACCATAGAGGGGCCTGAAGTGTAGAAGTTTATTTCGCAAAATTCTTGAGGCTAGAAGCCCACGATCAGAGTGCCAGCATGGTCAGTTTCCAGTGAGGTCTCTCCTCAACGTAGAGAGGGCCACCTTCTTGCAATGTCCTCACATGGTGGGGAGGGAGAGGGAGACAGCAAGCTATCTGCAGGCTCTTCTAATTAGGGCACTAATTCCATCATGAGGACCCCACCCTCACAGCCTAATTATCTCCCAAAGGCCCTACTTCCAAACACCACCACATTGGGCTCCAACATCCTAATTTGGGGGAGACACAGTTCAGTCCATAGCCCTGGGCAACTGGTAAAACCCGGCGGAGGACAAGAAAAGGGGTCAGAATATGTGTCCTAGGGCAGATGGCATCTTAGCAGAGCCTCCAGTAACCATTGTCCTCCTCTGTCCTCGCTGCGTCGCCTGGATCTGTAACATACATCCTCACAGCCTCCCTGGCTCACTCCTTTCTTCTCTACCCCGAAGCACTCTGGCCCTTGAAAGTGTCAGTCACTCAATCGTGTGCCACTCTTTGTGACCCCCGGGACTGCAGCTTACCAGGTTCCTCTGTCCATTGGATTTCTCAGTCAAGAACACTGATGTGGGTTGCCATTTCCTCCTCCAGGGGATCTTCCCACCCCAGGGACTGAATCCAGATTTTTTGCATTGCAGGCAGATTCTTTACCAGCTGAGCCACCAGGGAAGCCCACCTTGGCCCATGGCCATGCTCAAAAACTTGGTTCTGAACCCAAAGAAGCTCTTCTCTGTTAGTGTGTAAGCGTGTGTGTGCACACATCCTGTGTGGCTTTTTGTCTCGCTCCTCCTTGGAACCCACCCTACCTCTGAACAAGCCAACCATAGCTCCCTAATAGGTCCAGAGACACTGGTTTTAAAGCAAGACAAAGTCATTCAGTGAGCAAAACTCTTCTTGTCTGATCACCATCACACTGGGGAGACACATCTTTGCTAGTCTGAAAATGGAATGCCTCCGCTTAAATTAACCAAGTACACAGCGCCCACACTCATATGCACGCACACACACACACTCATGCCCAAATAGACAGTCTTTCAGAAATGAAGATGCAGATGAGAGACTCAAGGACAGGCCTTACTTGCCCTCTGTCAGTTTACAAGAGAATTTATTCCACATATTCATCCATGAATATTTAGCAAGGCAACAATAACATCCAATGACACCCATGAGATACACAACTCGGAGAGGCCTCTCCCAGGAACACGCACAATGCTTGATGTCAACGTTTTAACTGGACTGAATGTTTGAAATGCAAGCCTTAGCTTACAATCATTCTCCCCTCTCTCCCTCTCACTTTCTCTCTCTTTTTATTTGTGTACTCAGCCATTCCCCCATTTTTGATGCAAGCCATCAAGTAAATCCTGTACAATAAACAGCAGATCTGGTGGGGTATGAGGACAGCTCCCGAGGATTTGAGAAGTGCTCCTGAAACAAACAAATCTTCAGACGCTGCATTCTTTGTTTGTTTGTTTCAAGAAAACACACCCACATGCATTTGACAAAGGCGCTTCTAAGACTGGCTAACAAGATTTAACATTCGATAAAACAGCAAATTTTTTATAAGCCACTGTGGCCATCTGAATAGAGGCCCCCAAAGAGATCAGGTCCTAATTCCTGGGACCTGTGAATGGTGCCTTACAGGACAAAAGGAAGTGTTATGAAGTTAGAGATCATGCTTTAGGAAGATGATCCTGGCTTATTCATATGGGCCCTAAATGTAATCACTGAAGTCCTTATGGGATAGAAGCCGAAGAATACCTGTCTATAGGAAAAAGAGAAGGTCATGTGACGTTGGAAGCAAGGAGGAAAGGGTTGTGAGCCAAGAATTGCAGGCGGCTACCAGAAATTGCCAAAGGCAAAGAAACGTTCTCTCCTAGAACCGAGAAGGAATGAGCCCTGTCCATGCTATGACTTTTTACCCAGTGAAACTCACTGCAGACTTGTGGCTTCCAGAACTGTAAGAGAATACATGTGGGTTGTTTCAGTCTCTGTCTGTGGTCATTTGTTTCAGCAGCAATAGGAACCTTATACAGTCCCAAAAGCTGCAAAGGCTGTCCCAGCCACGGGTGTCCCCAGCATCTCCTAAGGGGCTAACCCACAGTTCTGTCCACGAGGCTCCTTTGTCAACATGAGGGCACAAGAACCTGTGCGTGTCCCAAGGGTCTGGTACTTGTGTGTGTTTTTAGGTCCTCTGTTTTCCTAATAATAAAGTCATTACAGGCCCATGGTAGAAAATTTAAGAGCTAAAGAAAAGTCAGAAGAACATAAAACAAAAAGAAAAATCAAAATTAACATAATAATCACCCATAACCCCTCTCTTCAGAAATGGTCTTCTTAATGGCAATGATCACAATTTCTAAGTTTATTTTCATGATTCTTTTCTTCACGTCGCCTCTTCTTTCACCCCTGCCCCAGGCAGTAAGGTCCATGAAGGCAGAAACCCGTCCTAATTTGTGTGCCGTATCTCTGGTGAAATGCGCAGTGCCTGATATACAGTAGGTGATCAATAAATGCAGTGCATGCTACTGTATATAAAACAGAAAAACAAGGGCCTTCTGCAGAGCACAAAGAACTATATCAGTATCTTGTAATAGCCTATCATGGAAAACAATCTAAAAAATATGTATTTATATATATATGTATAACTAATCACTTTGCTGTACACCTGCAACTTTGTAAATCAACTACACATCAATTAGAATAGATAAAAAAATAAATGTGATGCACAATCACCGAGTGAATAAGCCCTACTCACATTTTGGCACATTTCTTCCCAGTCTTCTCTGTGTGTGTGTATTGTCTGTTTTCACATGTTTGAGATTGTTCTGTGTCCACACGTTTTGGGCCTCCCTTCCTCACTTAATATTTTGTCCTGAACAGGTTCCAAAGTCATTCTAGCCTTCAAAACTTTATTCGCAGCCTAATAGCCCATCATGTGATGTTCTTTTGTGAGCTTGCTTTCTTCTTTCTGTTATAAGTAATGAAGTCATGAACATCTTGGTGCAAACATCTTTATCTAATTTCTGATTACTTTCTTGAGATGAATTTCTAGGAGGGGGCATTACAGAACAGGGTGTATTATCACTGTTATAACTCACTATAGCTATCTGCCAATACCTTTAAATACTTTAAAAATTAAGTTAACTTTAAAAATGCATTCCAGTATACACTGCTGCTGCTGCTGCTGCTGCTAAGTCGCTTCAGCCGTGTCCGACTCTGTGCGACCCCATAGACGGCAGCCCACCAGGCTCCCCCGTCCCTGGGATTCTCCAGGCAAGAACACTGGAGTGGGTTGCCATTTCCTTCTCAAATAATGCATGAAAGTGAAAAGTGAAAGTGAAGTTGCTCAGTCGTGTCCGACTCTTAACGACTCTTAACGACCCCGTGGACTATAGCCTGCCAGGCTCCTCCGTCCATGGCACCCCACTCTGTCCAGGCAAGAGTACTGGAGTGAGGTGCCATTGCCTCTCCGTCAGTATACAGCAGGTACAAATACTGCTTGACTCCACTTGCACGAGGTACCTAGAATGACGAGTGAGTGAAAGTCGTTCAGTCACATCCGACTCTTTGTGACCCCATGGACTACCCCTAGAATAGTCAAATTCAAAGAGAGGCACAAAGTACATTGATGGATACCACAGGCCAGGAGTGGGCAGTGGGGAGGAGGAATGAGGATTTAGTGTTTCATGGGGACAGTTTCAGTTTAGGAAAGTGAAAATTTGGGGAGATGGATGATGGTGAAGCTTGCACAACAATAAGAATGTACTTAGTGCCACTGAGCTGACAGTTAAATATGGTTAAAATAGTATGTTTGGTTTTAAGTAACTTTTACCATAATAAAAAAAAATACTAAAAAAAAAACAACCCACCTCTTATCAAGAGGGGCGCTCAAGGCCTCAGAACAGCAGGGCACACAGCCTTGTGGTGACGCTGGCCTGCTTAGTGTTTGTTAAGCGGAGGACTCTGGCTGCAGTGGCGGAGACCCCAGCTCTAGAGCGAGACCGGCCACTTTCTAACCATGCTGCTTTTCCCTGGGAACCTGGGTGTCTTACTGTCTAGAACGGAGAGGGTGGGTGACAGCTCTAAGCTCTCTTCTACCAAGAAACTTCTAGCAACTCCTCTTGGGGACCATTGAAAAAGAGGCAAAGCCAATGAAAATTAGGGGTCATTCATCCCAGACAATTGAATAATGATTCAAAAAGTCGGACTTACCTGGTTCGTAAATTAAACCCTGGTAAGGAGCACTGTGCCACCCTCCCGTCTGGATGGATGTGGCATTTGTATCTCCTCATATTTGTTGAAAAAATGATTCCAGTCATTCAAAGGCCATGAAAAACTGTCCCCTCCATGAACAGACTAAAAGAACTAATTGGCCTCAATTACCAGATGCAACAAATTCCATTTCTGCGGAGTCACTAAGAAACAAAAGGTGATTTGCGGGAAATGCCTTTGGCAGGATTTTCAGCTCTATCATTGACAAGACTGTCCTCTGGTGCTCTGAAAACATAATCCATGTCTGACGTAGGGAACAAGGCCATCAGCCAGTGCTCTGCGAATCTAGGTCTTTCTTCTAAGCAGGACACCTGAATCATTCCAAACGGTTCCTCCTCCGCAGTTCTCTTGGAAATTTGACAACTGCTCATTCATTCATTCTCTTCTTCAATCAGTCAACAAACATTTGCTGGGAACCTAGGCCAGGCCCTTTGCGGAATCATTTGAGATTGAATAAGGGCATGATCCCCTGGGGCATAATAAGAAGACAGAAACCCCAGTTCTGCCTCCACATGCCATGTGATGGAGAAGGAAATGGCAACCCACTCCAGTATTTTTGCCTGGAAAATCCCATAGACAGAGTAGCCTGGCAGGCTACAGTCCATGGGGTCATGAGAGTCGGACATGACTTAGTGACTAAACCACCACCACCATGCCATGTGACTTGAGAACACACACTTCTCCTTTTAGCCTGGCCTAGAAACACTCACAGCTTGATGAGCAAGACAGAAACCTAGGTTATTTCAGTCCAACAGAGATTTTTACAGAGCTGTGTGTGAGCGCAGAGAGAAACCACCCGCTCTGAGTTTTGAGATGCGTAAAGGGGGGTGCTCAGAGTGTTCGGGGGCAAGGTGAAGGGTTTGCAAGCCACCTTTCGGAGCCAAATGTTTCTGTCTGCAAGGATCCAGGCTGATTGGTGGTTATTTAGACACACATGCCAACAGCCTGTAATACGCACACAGAGGAGGGAAAGGGGCCAGGAGCATTGATGGATTTTATGTGCAGGAAAGAATTGCGGCTGTGAAATGTGAAGATGCTTCCTTTCCGGATTAGGCTACGGTAAGAGAGGAAATGTCTTTCTCCCCAGAGATAGAGAACTGGGCCAAGTTTGGCTGCAGGAGACTTTCTGCATTTGAGAGACTCATCTGGTGGGCTTGGGCTTTGGGGCATACAGCCTGGGTTTGGGTCTTAACTCTGCCACTTAGCACGTGAGACCAGGCAAGCCCTGTTTTCTAGAAAGTTCCATCCTATGACTGATGGGGATGAATGTGGTACATCCTTCCAAGGGTTGGTGTAAGCATTGAAAAGGGTGAGGCTGGGGGAACCCTTCACACAGGGCCCGGCCCCCTGCAAATGCTTCATAAACACGAGCTATTATTACTAGTTGTGAGGAGGCTGGTTGATGGGTTTCTAATTAAATGTTCCTTTGAATCCAAAGAGCCTTCCTCTTTGACTACTTGCATTTATGAAGAGTTCAGGAAAAACTTTTACAAGTTGGAGAGAAGGGCCAGGTATACACTTCCACGCTGGTATGGAAAGCTGGTGTTACAGCGGCTACTTCTGAGTGGACGATAATCCACTATTCCATTGTGACCTGCATCCTCACCTCCAGGGGAGAGAGGTCTTAGGACTCAGATCCAACCAAGATTTTCTGAGTACTTTCTATGTTCACGGCACTCTGGACTTCACCACCCTCCCCTCATTTAATCTCAGTTCACCCACCGCTTGGCAGCAGCACCAGTGTCTCAGGAGGCACAGACAGGCCAGGTGAGTTGCCCAAAGACACACAGCTTGGAGGTGGCAGAGCAGCGATCTGAACCTGGATCTGAATGACCAGTGACCTTTCCTAACTTTGCTGCTGGACAGATGTGTGTCCCCTCAGAGGCGGGGTGCCCTGGGAGACCCGTGTGGGGACCATAAGCTCCCTCCTTGCTCAGACCTGTGGGCCACAAGCAGAAAGACCTCTGTCCCAAGGCCGGGGACCAATCGTGTCCCAGACCTGAGTTCCTGGGCCTGACGTCCAGGAGGGGTGCCCTTCTGATTCTTTCAGTCACATCAGTAGGTACACGAGCTATCGTTTCGACATCACCATGAACCTGCAGTTCCTGAGGCTGTAGGATAAGGAGAGCTCATTCAGAGGCCAGACACGGTGTGCTGGGCAGGGACCTGGAGCATCAGGGGACAAGACTAAGCCACCGGGCCTCTCCCTGTGTCTCCCTGTGCTCCTGGCAGGGGATAACGCAGGCCCTGCACACACCCCCTTCAGGGAGCCAGGAGTCACTCAAGAGGGGAATTGGTCTCTGTCCTTGTCAACTCAAGAGGAGAGGACCCGCTATCTCAGAGCCACCTCTGGGCCTCGAGTCTGACATCGGGGTGAAGCTCAGTCCCCAGGCCAGGGGAAGGATGTGCAAAGACCCAAGCATGTCGTGCAAGTACAGTTCAACCATCTGACATGCCCAGAATGCAGCCAGATGGCTACGAGATCTTTGTGTGTTTGGAAGTGACTTTGAAGTCCCTGATCGGCCTCCTTCCCAGCCTCCAGGCCTCCCTCGAGTCCCTGTCACGTGGATGGCTCAGGGACCATTTCCCCACAGGCCCCGCCCACTTGGGCTGTGGCTTGGTCCTGCTGTGCCTTGCGCCTGGATGCCTTCCCCCCGCGTGGGCCTTCCTTCGTCCCCCGCACCCGTGGACTCTTCCCCTCTCCTCCTCCAGCAGCCCCATCATCTCTCCCCTGCGAACTGAGGAACCAGTGTCAAAACTCCTGGGAGGTGCTCATCGTTGCCGCCCCAGTTCTTGGGTCAGCTCATACCCAGAAGAGGGGAATAGAGGCTCCTGTATATATTCCATGAAAGTGAAAGTCACTCAGTCGTGTCCAACTCTTTGAGACCCCATGGACTATGCAGTCCATGGAATTCTCTAGGCCACAATACTGGAGTGGGTAGCCTTTCACTTCTCCAGAAGATCTTCCCAACCTAGGGATTGAACCCAGCTCTCCCGCATTGCAGGCGGACTGTTTACCAGCTGAGCCACATAATTAGTTATAAATTCCTCCTGGACCCCCTGTGCCCTTGCTCTCCTATGTCATCTCATTTTAGGGGGTTATTTAGCTAGACATTTGGGGCTGCCTTGGTGGCTCAGATGGTGAAGAATCCACCTGTAATGCTGAGCCTGAGTTCTGGGCCTTGCTTGCATCAGGAGTTGGCAAGTCCCTCAGTCCCACAGGGAGGCCGGGCGAGGACCCGACGGCCCCTCACCTGGGCCAGGTGAGGCGTGGCCCAGGCCTCGAGGCCCTCCTGCCGGGGGTGGCCTCCACCAGCTGCCCTCCACCGTCTGCCGATTCCAAGCTTTTCGGCAAACTGGCACCTAATCCCCCACCATCTGTGAGCAGAGCGCGTCTTGGCTACCTCTTGGTGCTTCTTCAAATCAACTTGCAAGTTTTCAAAGTGACGCGAGTTCTTGGTGCTTGCAAAATGTCAGCTTCCGTCACATCTTATTAAAACTGAAAATATGAAAAGGTTTCAGATAAACTGAGACGAGGCCAGTTTTCCTCTTTTCTTAAGTGAAATTGCTTTCTTTCTTTTTTTTTTTTTTTCAAAAAATGAAAAGAGCTTGGTTGTGTCTCTCTAAGCCTCAGAGGGATGATCATAGCATTTGCATCTGTTGTCAACTGTGGCGGCCACCATTAGTCCAGACTACAAGGGCTCTTCCCAGAGCATGTGAGGGAGGGGTGTTTCAGGTCACTTTCTAACTAGGACTTATTCATTTGGGGCCCCTCGATGAATCAACAATTGTGGAGAAAATACTCATAGCAGGTAACACCCCTGTGCCAGGAACGATGTCTGAGATGCATCATCTTATTTAATCTTAGGAAGTAGATTCTCCCTCCATTTGTGCTGAGATGAGTGAATGGGGTCCAGTGCTTGGCCAGTAAGTGGCAGAGTGGGGATTTCAACCCAGGCAGCTGGTTCCAGGGCCTGCTCACCTCTTCAAGACTTGGGCCCCAAACTCCCAGCCAACTCCTCTTCCAATGACGTGGGAGCCAGGGGCACCTTGTGGGACCTGCAGGCTGGACCCCAGCCTAAGTGCAGTGGGAAGCCGAGGGAGGAACCTGAGCTGGGGCTCACAGGCCAGATTATTGTGGCTACGCTGTTCATTGACTCCTCCACGTGCTAAGTGGCTGCATAGGCCAAAGCTGGGTTCTAGGGAGAATACAAGATGGATAAAATCCAAACCCAGGGGAAAAAGCCTTTGCTTATTGGTAGAAGCCCCAGAATGAAGCAGGGTGGCCTCCTGCTACGCCAGGATCAGCCCCTACTTTCTGAACCAGTGCCCACTGTCACTCCCCACTGAGGGTCAGGCCACCTGGTCACCCAAGCCTACGCGGAATCTTACCACTCAGCTTCCATGGCATCAGGACCCCCACTCCTCCTCTCAGCTCAGTTCTCTTGGGACATCTCCTCCTGCTGCCTGCCCCTCCACGAACGGTGGCCCTTCTGGGGCTTGAACCCTCCTGCCCGCTTCTCTGCAGGTGGATCAGTCCCCCCCCATCGGAGGGAAGGGCTGGTTTCTGGAGGGCAGGGTCCCCTGCTCACTCATCCCTGGGTCCCCACAGCCTGGCACATGGCAGGCGCTCAGGAGATGATTGTAAGCGGGTTCTCGTGGGGTTAAGGGAACATGAGGGCTCCCCAGGAAGACGGCGTGAGGGCACAGTTATACTCTGCAGGCCACATGGCCAAGCATTTGCCTCTCTGTTACCTGGTCCATAAAAGGGGTCGTGGGAAGCCTCACAGAGTTGTTGGGGGGGTCTGAATACTGGGTAACTAACATTCAGTGCTCAGGGCTGTTACCACAGCAGCCACCAAACCCATCAGTGCCGTTGCTGCTGGTATGACCTCTCCCATCAGCACCACTGTTACTGTGGGTACTGTTACTACGGGGCCGCCCTGGAGCCTCAAGAATCCTCCTGCCAATGCAGGAGATGTGGGTTTGATCCCTGGACCGGGAAGATCCCCTGGAGAAGGAAACCCACTCCAGTAGTCTTGCCTGGGAAATCCCATGGACAGAGGAGCCTGGCGGGCTACAGCCCATAGAGTCGGACATGACTGAGCAACTAAACAACACCTGCTGTTACTGCTGCTGCTGCTGAGTACTGTTACCACTGCTGCTGAGTACTCTTGCTACCGCTGCTGCTGTCACTGTCGCTGCTCGCATCAGTGGCCCCGTCACAGTACCACGAGCAGGACCCTCCTACCACTGCTGCCCCCGTTACTGTCACTACTACTGCTGTTGTTACCAACCAGCACCCTTGACTCCTTCATCAATAGGAAGTGATGAGAAGCCAGATGAGAAATTCAGCCAAGGCTTCACTGGGGATTGAGCTGCAACCGGTGGGAGGGAAAACAAGTCACAGGCACCCTTTCTTGTTCCCTGAGGGGGGGACCAGCTGGTTCCTTCAATGGGTTGAAGGGAGGGGTGGGTCTGGGGGCAGCTGGAGGGTGGTCTGCCCACCACTTTGGTGATGCTGGGCACACGGATCACGAGCAGGACCCAGGTTTTGCTCCTGACACCTCAGAAGCAGTCTTTGGGTGTTTGGTCTTTTTTGGTATCTTGTTGTCCATAATTTGCCCCAACTGCGCATGCCTGCGGTTATTTTTAGTTCTTTATCATTTCCTTGCATTCTGTTCCTCAAGGAGATGTTTGCTCAAGTGCAGGCACTGCAACAAAGGGTCCCAAGTCTGGCCGATCTCACCACCAGCCCCCGCACCCCCGCAGCTACGATCATAAATGCTCCCAGGGCTGCTGCTCCTGATGCTACAATGCATCACAAACAGCAACACCACCGAGGCTGCCTCTGCTGCTGCTACAACCATCACTGCTCCTCCACGACCACCATGAAGCCCCTACTGTTACTGTGGCTACCACTGCGGCCGTGCCAGTCACTCTCCTGCGCCCCTCCTGCGGGGGCCACTGCTACAACTGCTGGAGGAAGAACAAAGGATACGCACAGGGACTTCCCTGGCAGTCCAGTGGCTACGAAGCCTCTTCCCAAAGCAGGGGATTCAGGTCTGATCCCTGGTCAGGGAATTAAGATCCCACATGCCATGGGGCAACTGAGCCCATAAGCCATAATGATGACCCAGTGCAGACAAAAAAAAAAAAAAAAAAAAAAACACACACAGATGAAATAAAGAGTATGTACAAAATCACCGAAGAAGGTGCACAAATGGTAAACCCAAGGAAAAACAGTCATTCTAGCTAATGATCAGATCATTTTAAAACACCCTGGAGATATATGTTATGGCAATTAATTAGGGGAAAAATATGTTAAACGGTCCTATGCAAGGCAAGTGAGACTGAGCTGAAGTAGTACAGGGAGAGATTGAGCCTGTAGTACAGGTTTATAATGGACTACTTTAGAATGGCAAATGGCGATAGCAATCAAAAGCCTTAAATGTGCTTTTGCATCTAATCTCCCTTCCTGGGACTAATTCAAGAGATGGGGGATGGGGAATTTATTACCTGAAACTTGGTCAGCATCAATGAAAATGGAGGGGAGAAAATCCAAGAATATTACTCTCGGGGAATGATGACCTCAAATTGGTAGAATTCCATAGGCAGGAATATTACGCAGCTTTGAAACATTACGGTAATAAACGGATTGTACCCCTGGTAGCTCAGACAGTGAAGAATCTGCCTCCAGTGAAGGAGATGTGGTTTCGATCCCTGGGTCAGGAAGATCCTCTGGAGAAGGAAATGGCAACCCACTCCAGTATTCTTGCCTGGAGAATTCCATGGACATATCACGGAGTCACAAAGAGTGAGATGCGGCTGAGCAGCTAACGCTTTTTCACCACCAGGACAGATGTTCATGATGTGTTGTTAAAAGGAAAAGATTAACACATAAAATGTTATGTTCACTGTGTTTGCCATGCGTGCATGCTCAGTCTTTGCGACCCCATGGACTGTAGCCCGCCAGGCTCCTCTGTCCACGGGATTTCCCAGGCAAGAATCCTGGAATGGGTTGCCCTCTTCTGCTCCAGGGGATCTTCCTGATGCAGGGATCGAACCCACGTCTCTTGCGCCTCCTGTATCGGCAGGCAGTTTCTTTACCACTGCGCCGCCTGGGAAGCCCATACTGTGTTTAGACTGCTGTAAAGCTATGCATGCTCACAGACACTTGTTACAATAAAACATAGAGAAACAAAAGGAATTATTGGAAGATTTGGATATTCAGACTTAAGGGGTTTTTCACAGTTTTCTTTAATATGGCTGTCATATTGCTTTTTCAATACAAATGAAAAGAAAAAGAAATGTCCCAACAATCTACTGATAGGTTTTTTTCCTCCCTTCAAATATAACATAGATGTGTCTACTTCAAAGATTCTTCTTTTCAAACCTCATTTAGCACCACAACAAAGAGTGCCCAACTTTTAGTTCATTTCAAATCAGTTTCTATTAATAAATTTACTCCCATTCACCACGCATATAATTTGTACACTTTAGGAGATTTGGTGATTATACAGGAATTCAGAATTTTTAATAATTTCCTGACGGGTTTTTGAAGCAGACAACGGGCTCTCCCTATTTCCTAGACAATCTGAATGATGGAAAATATCCAGAATAGCTATGCCCGAGTCTTTCTGTCTTCTCTGTAATTTCACGTATGTTTTTGTTGTTGCTGCTGTCCCCGAGCTTCTGCAAGTAGGAATTCTCCTTTTGAAGCCGAGTCCTTGCAGACAAGAAATTACAGTCTTATCCCTAGTGCACTGCCAGATAAGAAAAGAACTTATTATCCTTTAAGAATCTGCGTACAAAGACTTCATCCCAGCAGGCAGACTCAATCTCGGTGGGGCAGGTAAGCATGAAATCTGACCCGGAGATTTCAGAGCTATGGGAAATGGGTATTTATGTCAGCACTCACACTAACAGCTGTTTTGATTCATTCAATAGAGACCTGGGGGGAAAAAATGGGGCTAAAAAGAGCCTTTCAGATCACCTCTTTCAGCCACGTCATTTCACAGACGAGGAAGCTGAGGTCTCCCAGGATGCTGCGACTTGCCCAAGTCCTGGTGGCCACTTGGTGGCCGAACAGGGATCCCAGCTGGCCCTAAACCTCTCTTGAGCCCTTTGAAGGTGATCACATTTTCCTACTCAAAAAACAGGACAAGTCTTTGCACAAAGGGTCCTCCCTAGTTTAGGAGTTTATTTATAAAATAGAGACCTGACCACAGAACCATTCTGTGTGAAAAACTTTGGGAAGCAAGAGACAGTAGAGCCGTCTAATTGTGCCAGATTGCTTTTAGAGAAAAAAAAAAATCTCATTTAGTTATACATTTAGCCATGATGATTAAACAGAATGACATGAAACAAAAACAAAATTCATCCTTCTCTCTCTATCCCAAAAAAGAATCTCTTATGTTTGTTTATATCCTGCACTGTTGAAAGTGGATTTAAAACAGTTCACCATGAAAGGCTCAGCCACCATGTCGGAGGGTAGAAATTTGTAATTTAAAATCAGTCCAAGGTTTATTATAGGCCTAGAGTTTGGGAACAGGCTCCCAGGCTACAAACACTCGGACGGAAGCTTTGTGAATGGCCACGAGTGGGGACCATGCTGGACCCGTGTCCTGATTTTGCTCCACGGTGACCTGGTGAACAGTGCCACCCGGAGACGTTCTGCGGCTTGTGAGCCACTGCTGGACATAGGAGCAGCAATCACGTCCTGTTAAAGCTGCCCAAGTGAGACCCAGTCCTGGACCGCTCAGCTCTGCTTCTCCCTGGAAAAGGGAGAAGGTTTCAAAGAAGGGGTGCTCCTACCTCAACCCCCACCAAAGGGCTGAGGTGTGGGACAGGGCTCCCTAGCTTTTCCCTAGCAAGGTGGAAGGATGGCGCCACTTCCAGTTTCATGGACCAGATTGGGAATTTGGGAGCCCGCATGCAAGAGAGCTTCCCTGGTGGCTCAGACAGTAAAGCAGCTGCCTGCTACGGGGGAGACCTGGGTTTGATCCCCGGGTCAGAAAGATCCTCTGGAGAAGGAAATGGCGACCCACTCCAGTACTCTTGCTTGGAAAATTCCATGGATGGAAGAGCCTGGTAGGATGGTACAGTTCACGGGGATGCAAAGAGTCGGACACGACTGAGTGACTTCACTTTCTTTCTTTTCTTTCATGCAAGAGAGAAGAAAAAGCATTGAATGAGTGAATCCATGGCGTAACTATTTGAGATGCTGGAAATCTGGGGTGTGGAAGCCCCAGTTCTAGCTCACCCCCATGACCTCACACTCTGGACCTTGGGTTCTCACCGAGGATGACCATCGCCACAGACCATGCACTGCCCATCAGTGGGATTTGCTGATTGCAGATTGCTGCAATGAGACAACAGCAAGCTGTGATGGGAAGGGTCACGCCCACTTCACGGAAGAAGGGAGCACAGCTCAGAGAGGCCTTGGAGCCCTGCCCATGTCTCACAGCTGGATGCTTGCAAAGGTGGTGTTTCTTGAAAGGCTGAAAGTGAGATTTGAATGTCACTTTCTAATGCTTGTGATCTTTTCTGACCCTGTTTCTTTATGAACTTTGAGCTCTTGACCAGAACTTGGACAAGAACTCAGACCATCCAGAGACTGAGCAGGGCTGACAGCCCTGGCATACAGGGCAAGTGGGAGGAAAAAGCACTCAGAGACTATCTGTACCAGGTCTCCCACGAAGCTCAGAGTGGGGCGAGTCACCTAACATCACTTTCCACACCCCCCGCAACCGGCAGCATTTGTAAACTGGTGGAAGCCTGTGGGTTGAACGCATGACGTGGATCGACTGCTTCTCTTTAGGTGCAAGTAGTTTATTTGGGAGATGATCCCAGGAAGAACACATGGGTTATGAGGAAGGGACCGACACCGGACGGGAGGAGAACCTACAAAGCGTGGCTCGGGGTCCCTGGGAGAGCCTTTGTAGATCACGCCCCAAAACCTCTCCCCCAGAACCAAACGAGCCGGGGCACTTATCCATCGACTGCCCTTCCTCGTTGGCTAAGAATTAAAATCAGGCCACTACACCCTGGTGGTTCCACTGCCCTGGGGGCCAGAGAATGGCCTCGGGAGGAGGGAGACACAGCGAGCCTTCAGCCAGGCAATGGACATGGGTCTTCTCTACCTCCCCACACCATCGCAAACCCCAACCAAGCCTAGCAGCTCTGTCGACTCTGACGAAGCCTTCCTGCCTTGGGCTTCCCAGGGCACCATTAGCAGGGGTGAAGAGAGAGCCCCAGGGAACCAGGCAACCCCTGGCAGACCCCCAGTCCCCTAAACCACAACCTCCACCATGCAATGCCTCACTACCACCAAGAGCCTGGAGGTCTTGGGGACAAATGATACAGTGCCTCTCCTTTGGGTCACATCAGGCCACCCCACGGCATCTGAGTCCCCATGGCACTTCTCATCCCCACGGGGTCCAGGGCAGGAACCCCCAAGCCCTAATTCCCTCCACCACGCTCCCCATTTCCCTTCCCAGGCACTGTCTTACTCCTCAACTCTCTGTCCCCCATCTTCGCTTTGTCTTCACAGCACATACTCCCATCTGACCTACAACGTATTTTCCTTGTCTGTCTCTACCCATCATGACCACAAGTTCCAGGAGAGCATATCTTCTTGTCTGCTTGCTCACCACCCTACCTCTGGCACCTGGGGTAATGCTGGGCGTGAAGTCAGCAATCATGAAGTGTTTAAGTGACTTCCCCGGCAGTCCACTGGCTAAAATCCCACACTGCCAATACAGGGGGCGTGGGTTCAAATATTCCCTGTGCTGTTCATTATAATACTATTACTGCTGTTACTTACAGGAAATTAAGATCCCACATGCTGCAAGACCTGGCCAAAATGTTAGGGGGAAAAAGATACCTAATTTAAAAAAAAAGAAAAGTGAAGTGAAAGTCGCTCAGTCGTGTTCAACTCTGCGACCCCATGAACTATAAGTCCATGGAATTCTCCAAGCCAGAATACTGGAATGGGTAGTCTTTCCTTTCTCCAAGGGATCTTCCCAACCCAGGGATCAAACTCAGGTCTCACGCATTGCAGGCAGATTCTTTACCAGCTGAGCCACAAAGGAAGCCCAAGATTACTGGAGAAAAGAAAGAAGTGTTTAATCCAGAGAGTGACCGCTAATGAGCACAGGATTTCTTCTGGGATGATGAAAATGTTGAAAAATTGTAATGGTTGCATACCTCTGTGAATATAATAAGAGCTATAGAATTTATAATTTTAATGGGTGAATTGTATGGTATGTGGATTCTACTCAACAAAGCTGATATTAAAAAAGGAAAAAGACAATTAGAGACCCAGAAAAAGAAGTGTTTAATCCATATTGAATGGCCAGCTCAGGGATCAGAGTTACTTTTTCAGAAGTCAAGAGAGGGCCAGAAATGTAGAAATGCTACAATGGCCACAAAATGTGTGATACACAGCAAATGGGCATGTTTACCAAATGAATGCTTTTAACAGCCCAAAATGCAGCACAGTTCACATTGCTTATCACAAGATAAAAACCACATTCATTTTAATGAATTCTTACTGCCCGGCCTGCGCCCTGGAACGGAGCCTCCGTGGGACATGCAGGTTGATGTTGCACAAACGGAGTCTTGTTTCTGCCCTTCAGTGCATCCGTGCAGTGGAGTCGGAAACTTCATCGGAGGAGCCATCCAACGTCCAGATTCAAGGCCTGTTGTTAATACAAGCACTCACGTCCTCCCTCCAGAGGCTCTGCTTTCCACCGAGGTTTCACCAAGCCACCACCCCACAGCCTGTCCACTGGCACCTGTGCCCATTGCCCCCTTGGCCGCCCATTCCTCGTGGACCGGAAGCCATGGTCCTCCCCACCCCCTCCCTGCAGCACTACCCCCGCCACCCACGCCTGGTCCTGCTTGATTTTCCCCAGCAGCACGTGTGACCCTCCATCACCCTCTAAGATTGGTTTTCTTAGTGGCTTATTCTGCAGCAAACTGCAGGCTAAACAAGGGCAGGGATTTCTGCCCACTTTCCCCCCTGCTGGTTCTCCAGCATGTAGCCCTGTGCCAGGCAAATAGTAAGCCCTCAATAAATTCCTCTCTCCTAATGGCACCAGAAAGCCTACTTGGCAACAGGGGCTGTCAGTCGGACACAGGCCACTCCTCGACTGGCTCCAGGGACTGGCCCCCAGGCCCCTGCCCTCTGCTGGGCCAGCAGCCCAGGGCTCATCCTCCCAGAGTTCATTCTCCCATCGTCTCCGCCTAGTCTGACAGAAGCAGCCAGCATCTCCACAGACTCACACCGCCCTCAAACCAGCCCCGACAGGCAGATCCCGTTAATTAGGGCACCCCAGCCAATGACCTATGGCATGAATATATTAGGCAAATGTCTGGGGGGCGATGTTTTCTGGCTTTTAAACAGGCCCCTCATTAACGCCCTGCCAGGTCTCCCGCTGAAGCAGTGCCAGGCTCACCTCGGGGGAATTCAGGGGCTCACCAGGGAAAGAGACGAGACTCTGAGCCATCTGGGCTGAAAACTATCCTCGGAGGGGACCTTGACCCCAGCCGAGTCATCAGGACACACCGGTTTCCTGCAGAAAACATGGGGGAATGCCATTTCCCAATTCCAGGAAGCTACGAGAAGGATATAGCACATGACACCGTGCAGATGGCTCTGTCTGCCTGAGTGACCTGGAAAGGGCTGATCGCCCCTTCGTGGATGATGATGATGAAAAGTTTTAATGAGCATCTATTTATTTACTCTGGGCTACTCTGCCCGGTGTTCTCACAAAACACATCTTGCTTAAACAACTCTGTCAATCAGGAAATAGGCAGTATGAATCCATTTCATAAGAAGAAGCATGTCTTCAGAAAGGTCAAGTGAGTGGTCCTGAAGAGGTTGAGCAGGGGACCTGGAGGGGAGCCACTGGAGGGCACCCCATGTCAGAGACCAGCACCCTCCGCTGTCTGAGGCTGGCTCGGGCTTCAACAGCGTGAAGTCTCTCTCTCGGGAATGGTCAGGGCTTGGTCCTTCCATGGCACAGCAAGACCCCCAGGCCACACAGTCGCACCGGCCTGCTCCACGACACAGAAGAGGCCTTCCCAGCTGTGCCCAGCCCCTTGGTGACCGTGCCCACGTAGCCTTGGAGTACTGTGTAAGAGACGCTGGCTGAAAGGCAGGCTGGAAGGGGCCAGGTCAGCACAATGAGGACTTCAGATGGAATCAACAGGAGCATCTCAGGTGTGACTGTTGCTGCTGCTGTTGTTCAGGTGCTCAGTCGTGTCTGACTCTCTGCGACCCCATGAACTGCAGCGCACCAGGCTTCCCTGTCCTTCACTATCTGAATCAAGTTCTGGGGCCTCAGAGGATAACAGGCTCAAATATTTCCCAAACGGGTTCCTTATAAAACTGACTACACCAGGCACTCACTGGTGAGTGGGGAGGAGTGTCTCAGCCAGGCTCACAGCATACACGCAAGAGGTGGGAGAGATCTCCTACAGGACCCCAGCATCCCTCCAAGTTGTTGACCATGGGACACATCTCACCTGCTTTCTGCCTCCCACAAATGCTGGCCTACATCAGTTTCCGACTTCAAAGCAGGAAGGAGGACTTCCCTGGGGATCCAGTGGTAAAGAATTTGCCTGCCAATGCAGGGGACATGGGTTCGATCCCTGATCTGGGAAGATCCCACATGCTGCAGGGCAACAAGGCCTGTGCACAACTGCAGAGCATGTGCTCTAGAGCCTGGGAGCCGCAGCTACTGAGCCCTTGTGCCCTGGAGCCCATGCTGTGCAGCAAGAGAAGCCATCACAAAGAGAAGCCTGAGCACCGCAACCAGATAAACACTGCATGCAGCATAGAAGACCCCGGACGGCCAAAAACAAATAAAAATGAGAGGCTCCTTTGCTTGTGTTATCCTTTAATCCTTATACATGATTAAGTGAAGTGAGTGAAAGTCGCTCAGTAGTGTCTGACTCTTTGCAACCCCATGGACTATACAGTCCATGGAATTCTCCAGGCCAGAATATTGGAATGGGTAGCCTTTCCCTTCTCCAGGGGATCTTCCCAACCCAGGGATTGAACCCAGGTCTCCCACACTGCAGGCCAATTCTTTACCAGCTGAGCTACCAGGGAAGCCCAAGAATACTGGAGTGGGTGGCCCATCCCATCGCCAGTGGATCTTCCTGACCCAGGGATTGAACCGGGGTCTCCTGCATTGCAGGCGGATTCTTTATCAACTGAGCTATGAGGGAAGCCCATACATGATTAAAAAGCCGAGCAAAAGTGGACATTGGAAACGGCACCCCAATTTTCTTTTTTAGGCACCCACCATCTCCAACTCTGTTTATAACAGTTTTGTTGAAACAGGATCACACACTGTACAACTGACCCATTTAAACTGTACAAGTCCACAATTTTTAGTATATTCTCAGATGTGTGCAGTTATCATCACAGTCAATTTTGAACATTTTCATCACCTCAAAAAATAAACTCTGTACCCTTTAGGGCTACCCTCTTTCCCCTCTTCCCCTAAATCCAAGCAGACTCTAATCTTTTTCTATCTCTATACTCCTATCTGTATTTGTCTAGTGTGCTCATTTTATATAAAAGGAGTCATTCAATATCCTGTCTTATGTGATTCGCTTCTGTCATCTAACCTAAGGAGTTTTCAAGACTCCTCCACCATGTAGCATATCAATGCTTTATTCCTTTTTATGGATGAGTCCTATTCCTTCACAATGCAAACCCTGGTGGATCAGCTGGTAAGGAATCCACGTACAATGCAGGAAACCTGGGTTCAATCCCTGGGTCAGGAATATCCTCTGAAGAAGGGAGTGGCTACCCACTCCAGTAGAACTGGAGAACCCACACAGGCATGCCACATTTTAGTTTATCCATTCACCTATTGATAAACATTTGGGTTGTCTCCCCCTTTGGGGTATTATGAGCAATGCTGAGGTGAACACTTGTATACAAGTTTTTACATGGGCACATTTTCATTACACTTGGGTGTCTATACCTAGGAGTGGAATTGTTGGATCATGTTGTTGTCATTCAGTCGCTCAGTTGTGTCCAACTGTTTGCGACCCCATGGACTGCAGCACACTGGGCTTCCCTGTCCTTCACTATCTCCCGGAGCTTGTTCAAACTCATGTCCATTGAGTTGATGATGCCACCCAACCATCTCAATCTCTGTCACCCCTTTCTCTTTTTGCTTTCAATCTTTCCTAGCATCAGGGTCTTTTCCAATGAGTCGGCTCTTCGCATCGGGTGGCCAAAGTATTGGAGCTTCGGCATTAGTCCTTCTAATGACTATTCAGGCTTAAGTTCCTTTAGGGTTGACTGGTTTGATCTCCTTGCCATCCAGGGGACTACAGGGATCATATCATAACTCTATGTTTAAGCATTTGAGAAACTGCCAGCCTGTTTTCCAAAGTGGCTGCAATATCTAGGTATGAAACTCTTGGTCTTTCCTGCCATCACCAACACTTGTCCTTGCCTGGCCCTCTAACTGGTCATCCACATGGAGCTTCACAACCGAGCAGAGACCTCAGCATGGCTACCTCCCCCCACCTGACCCTTGTATCACTTAGGCATTTTGTGCCATGCAAACTGGTGGCATTTATGCTGATGAGCAGTCCAATGGAACAGGCTACTGGTTATTCTTTTCAGGTTGTGTGTTACAGGGGAGAAATTCTGAGTCAGTGGACTCTAAGGGACTCGTATTAAACTCCTCTTACCCTACAGCCTGGGTTACATAATCCCAGTTCAGAGCCACAGCTTCTTTATCTCAGAAACCAGGTCACATTCTCACCAGGCTGTAGTGGGCAGAACCTGAGAAACAACACTTGTAACATTAATTGTTTAAACTGACTTCAACTAATCCCACTGAATGTTTGGGGCTTTCCAACCAGGCTCTGATGCTGAGGCTGAAGCCCCAGTATTTTGGCCACCTGATGCAAAGAGCTGGCACAATGGAAAAGACCCTCATGCTGGGAAAGATTGAAGGCCAAAAGAGAAAGAGGGTAACAGAGGATGAGATTTTTAGATAGCATCACTGATTCAATGGACATGGATTTGAGCAAACTCCAGGAGACAGTGAAGGACAGGGAAGCCTGGCATGTGAAAGTTGGTGGGGTTGCAAAGAGTAGGACATGACTTAGTGACTGAACAACAACAAGAACAAACCAAGCTCTTGGGTGCTTCCCAGTTCTGCCTCCTGGGACCCAACACATGGCATTTCATCTTTTCAATCGGTATTAATAACATGGCTTTCCCGGTAGCTCAGCTGGTAAAAGAATCTGCCTGCAACGCAGAAGACCCCAGTTCAATTCCTGAGTCAGGAAGATCCCCTGAAGAAGGGACAGGCTACCCACTCCAGTATTCTTGGGCTTCCCTTGTGGCTCAGCTAGTAAGGAATCTGCCTGCAATGCAGGAGACTTGGGTTCGATCCCTGGGTTGGGAAGATCCCCTGGAAAAGGGAACGGCTACCCACTCCAGTATTCTTGCCTGGCGAATTCCATGGACCGGGGAGCCTGGCAGGCCCCAGACCTTGGGGTCACAAAGAGTTGGATGTGACTGAAAGACTTCACTCTGCCTGTTGGCTCAGATGAGTGGGCTCCGGTATACCAACCACTGTGTTACTGAATGCTCCTTACCTGCCAGGCTGTGCTCTAGAGTTTTGTATATACCACCCCTAATCCTTCCAGCAACCCTGAGACTGTGGGTTTAGTATCTTCAGGTTACAGATGCAGACATGAAGCCCAGAAAGATGAGGGTTGGCACAGGGCTCACAGCCAGGAAGGGGCATGGAAACCAGGTCTGGCTGCACTGCACAGCTGTCCTCTTGAGCACACCCACCCTGCCTCCTCTCTGCCCCTTTCCTCACTCCCTCTCCACCCTTCCCTCTTCATGGCTGGGCCAAGGAAGGCCCAACGACTAAAGAGGCTGTCCCAGGCACCCCACACAGAGGAGGAGATGGCTTTACCGAGCAGATTCTCCCCAAGAATTCAGGCAAGGGGGCTCCTTTTCTTTCCCGGCTCCTGGCGAGCTGCCATCACCACCACCCTTCGGAGTCCATCTGGCCCAGCTGTTAACAACATCCCTGGTATCATGACAACGAGAGGATGTCAGTTTTCAGCTGCAATGGACTCCTTTTCGGCTCTGCAATGAGAGTCCATTAAGGATGCCCTCGCCTCTAAAGTGTGACGTCCCAGGTTAAATTCTTTGTAAGCAGATGTTTATTTTTAGAGAGCCACTGTATGGGCTATTATTGAATGCTTAAGCAGTTCCTTAAGACGAGGGTCACCAAAGGCTTCTGCTGTAGAAAAACCTCCGCATAATACCGCCTGCTGAATAACACTGCTGAGGGAGAAAGAGGGGGAGAAAAGGGAGTCTTTTATTTAAAGAAGGAGGAATTTGATGAGGGGGGGCGGGGAACCTCTGAAAGCTTTTCTGTTGAAAGAGGCAGACTTGTGTGTTTCCATTCGGGGTGGAAATGGATTCAATAAAGTTTATTTTTCAGGGTATTTTGAATGACAATGACAACACTCGCCAGGGCACAGAGGACAGGCTGTGACTAGGAGACACCTGCAGGCCAAGAACACACAGCCTGGTCCAAGGCCAGAGGTTAAAGCAAGCTCTCAGAGCCCCTTGCTCTATGCTGTTTCTACGTCTAGTCTAGGGAAGATGAAAGACCTTGGTCTCAGACAGTCTGTGGGAAGGGGGTCTGTGGGGTTTCTTCCTGGTCTAGAGAGGGGAGATTCTCTGAGATGCTGCTGAAGGCAATGATGCTTTCGGTTCCCATATGATGGTGTTGAGCCCAGGCTTGATAACAGCAGTCTAAGAAGGATGGTGAGGGCTTCCTTGGTAGCTCAGTGGTTAAAAAAAAAAAATTCTGCCTGCCAGTGCAGGAGACACAGGTTCAATCCCTGATCCAGGAAGATCCCACATGCCCCAGAGCAATTAAGCCCATGAGCCACAACTACTTTTTTTTTTTTTTTTTCTAATGAGCCACAACTACTGATCCTGTGCTCTAGCGCCCTGGAGCCGCGATTACTGAAGCCCGTGTGCCCTGGAGTCCATGCTCTACAAAAAGAGAAGCCACAGCACGAGAAGCCCGTGCACTGCAACCAGAGAAAAGCCCTTGCAGCAACAAAGTACCAGCACAGCCAAAAATAATTTTAAAAACAAAATTATTTTTAAAAAAGAAAAATGGAGATCAAGCTAACATTTCCCAAGCTACCAGTTCCTGTGGAAAGCATGTTCCATGTCTTAGCACAATGAACCCTCACAATGACAGAGGACATGAATATGATTACTCCCCACTTACAACAGAAACTAACTCAGAGAGGTTAAGTTACTTGCCTGTTGTACGCGCTGCTGTGCGTTCATCAAAACTCCTTTCTTTTTCTTCAGGGCCAGGCAGGTAGACCAGATGTTCCTGCTTCCCAGTTCTGAGTGGCTGGGTAACTGAGTTCTGATCAAAGGATTATAAGCAAAACAGAGAGCTGCATTTCTGAGCCCAACCTGTGTTCCCCTCCCGTGAGCTCCAGCAAGCTTTTTCACTATCCATTTGCTGAACCGAGAGAGCACTCTGAGGATGAAGAAACACGAAGGAAGGGCCCCAGTGGCCAGAGGACAGGATGCCTGGTCAGGAACACCTGCCTTAGACTGTGGTGTAAGGAACACCTGCCTTAGACTGTGGTGTAAGGAACACCTGCCTTAGACTGTGGTGTAGGGAACACCTGCCTTAGACTGTGGTGTAGGGAACACCTGCCTTAGACTGTGGTGTAGGGAACACCTGCCTTAGACTGTGGTGTAGGGAACACCTGCCTTAGACTGTGGTGTAGGGAACACCTGCCTTAGACTGTGGTGTAGGGAACACCTGCCTTAGACTGTGGTGTAGGGAACACCTGCCTTAGACTGTGGTGTAGGGAACACCTGCCTTAGACTGTGGTGTAGGGAACACCTGCCTTAGACTGTGGTGTAAGCGATGAATATGCTGGTGTTGGACCCCTGATGAGTCTGAGCTCATCTACACTAGAAGCTATATTGGTAGAGGCATCATGCAATTTCACTAAGAAAACCTGAGACCATGCTTCTTTAATCAGCCCACACTGTGATGGGCAATCAATCCCTGTTTCATCATTCCCTACTCCGTACCAGGCTCTGCCAGCCACCAGGGTCACAGACAAGTGGTAGGGTCCCTGTCTCCAAGTCAGCCCTTAACAAGAAGTCATTTTCATCTCTTCTTTACCCAGTGTTTTGGATCACATCTGTGGGCCAAGAAATGTGCTGGGCACAGAGGACAGGAAATGGAACTATTGCCCCAACTCTCAAGGGGCTCTTGGACCAGTGGGAGCATTCCAGGGAGTGTCCCTGGGACACTGAGGATGATGTCATTACTCATCTGATTGTTGGAAGTTAGAAAAAGCCTATCAAAGGAGGTGGAGCTTGAGCTGGGGTTTGAAGGGCGAGTGAAGCAGAACCGAGTGGTCAAGCAGGGTGAGGGAGTTTAGGAAGAGGAGCCAGAAGGACCAAAGACACAGCATCATGAGAAAGGAAGGCAGGATGGAGGGGATCTGAGGTCTTTGATGGGACTGGAGCCTGAAGTACAAGACAGGCACCGCCTCCATCCCAGCATCTCCTTGTTTCAGGTTCTCATCACCATGGCAATGGCCTCCGGCTGCCATCCTGCCTGAACTCCACATGGGCTCCCCAGGGCAACGGCTGAACTTCCAGTGGCCTACAAGGAAGCTCTGATGCTGCCCCTGCTGACTCCTCCAGTCATACCTCCCGCCCCTCCCTGTCCTGAACTTGCCATTTCAGCAGCTCTGAGCCACTCTGTGCTGCTTGATGCTTCCATGCCTTTGTTCACACTGTTCCCTCTGCCTGGGAAGGCCTCCCTGACCCAGACTCATCCACCTCCCCAGTCGTACTCACCTCCTACAGGAATGTCCTTACCTGCCCATCCCACGCCCACAGCAGGTCCAGTGTCCCTCTGGGTCCTCTGCACACACCCTCTACCATCACCCTTGACTACATGAAATGGGTTTATTTGTTCACTAGCCATGTTCTGCTCTCTGCCCCCGAATCGTGGTGTGCCTGGCACACGGCTGATGCTCCGTATGTTTGCTGAGCTGATCAGACTGACGACCTGGTCCATCTGATTAAAGCCCAATCACACCAATAGCTTTGGGTCATCTGGACTCAGAGATGGTCAACCCAGCTGTAAATAAAACTGAATTGACTCTACTTGGTGCAAGATTGGTAGTTTTTTTTTTCTCCTTAGACCATTTCACCTCTGTGACTTGGAAGAGGCTCCTCAGAAGCAGCCCCTGCAATGTGGATGCCTGTGAAACCATCCATTAGGAGGTGTTCCCAGTAGAAATGTGTAAAGGACCAAGGAAGTAGGGCCGGTCAGAAAGAGAGCAATCAAGGGAGTGGTACCCAGCAAAGTCTCCCGGATGGCAACTTTGGGGCAACCCCTAATCAGGGGACACGTCTCAGAGTTATCCAATCAGGGGTCAAGTGTGGCAGTACTCTTAACCTCAATTCCTGGTACCTCCAGCCCTTCGTGTACATGAGCTAAGTGATCTTTGGGTGCCTGATGGCAGTCCTCCAGCCAAAGGCCCATAGCAGGCTCTTGGGAGTAGAAGCAGTGGGTGTGAGATGGTCAAGTGATCCCAGAGGGTCCAGGTGGTCCAGGGGGAGCCCTAGAAGCTCCTGCTACACTCTCCTGGCTCAGTCTCCCCATTAGGACAAGATAATCCCCTCAACTGCTTTCTAACTCTAACTTCTTCTGGCTCCGTGACCTCAGTCCCCAGCAGGCTGTCGTCAGAGGCTCAGAAAGACCCTGCAGCCAGCCAGAAGCAATGATGAGCCTCTCATCAGCGTTCAGGAGTCTGAGGAGGGCGTGCAGAGCACAGGTGACGCTCTCACAGGATTCCTCCCAACAGAGCTTCATCCACATGGCACCACGAGAAGCCATCTGTTCTGGCTCTCCTGGCATGGTCTCTCCATCTTTAGCCATCATAGATCTGTGCCACGGAGCAAATTCCAGCTTTGTAGCCATCAGTTTAGGCTTTCTTGGGCAAGGGTCATGGATGGAGGAGACATCATGTAAGTTTCATACATGAAATGCTAAAGAATGATAGCTTTATGTGCTCTTCTGCTGCAACGAGCCTAAGGAGGGCAGGTGGCATGGTACTTGGGAACAAGAGGGCTTTGAGTTTCAGAAGGACTGGATTTGTATTCTGGCTTTGGTTTCCCTGGTAGCTCAGATGGTAAAGAATCTGCCCGAGGTGTGGGAGACCCATGTTTGATCCCTAGGTCAGGAAGATCCCCTGGAGAAAGGCATGGCCACCCACTCCAATATTCTTGCCTGGAGAATCCCATGGACAGAGAAGCCTGGCAGACTTCAGTCCATGGGATCACAGAGCTGGACACTACTGAGTGACTAACACTTTCTGCTTTCACTTTTTGCCTTTACCAGCTGAATGACCTTGAGCAAAGGACAAACCTTTCTGAGCCTTGTTTTCCCCATTGCCAAGCCACACATAATCTTCAGGCTGTTGTGAGAATTAAGCTAAATATCATATCTAAAGAGCTCTGCACATAGTAGGTGCTTTTAAAGCCTGTCTTTTCACTCTTTCACTTTATCCACTTACCCTCATGCTCATCATCTTTCTTATGACCAGTGCTCAAGAAATACTGATTGAAAGAATGTCTATGTGAATGGAATTTTGAAAGAATGGATGATGGATAGATGCTTTGTTGGATGAATGATGGATGTCTGGGTGGATGAATGGTTGGATGTTTCATCGACTGATGGATGAATGGATGAACTGGGGGGTGGAAAAGACTGCTTTTTGAAGTTGGGAAGACCTAGCTAGCTTTTCGGAGAAGGCAATGGCACCCTACTCCAGTACTCTTGCCTGAAAAATCCCATGGACGGAGGAGCCTGGAAGGCTGCAGTCCATGGGGTCGCTGAGGGTCGGACATGACTGAGCGACTTCACTTCCACTTTTCACTTTTCTGCACTGGAGAAGGAAATGGCAACCCACTCCAGTGTTCTTGCCTGGAGAATCCCAGGGATGGGGGAGCCCGGTGGGCTGCCGTCTATGGGGTCACACAGAGTTGGACACGACTGAAGCGACTTAGCAGTAGCAGCAGCTAGCTTTTCATCTCATTCTGCTGTGTAAGAGTCTTCAGGTTACTTTACCTTGTCAAACCTCATCTTTAAAGTAGGGGTCATCATTCCTGTTTTCCAGAATATCTGGGAAGAAACATGGGAAAATGCGTACAGTACACAAGCCTGAGTAAATGGCACGTGGGAGATGCTCAGCAGAAGCTATTTCACGTGGGAAGCAAATGACTGGCCCCAGCTCTCCATTCCTCCCTATTCACACCCCTGCCGTGATCTCATCACAAACAGAATGCTCCCTCCACCCGCTGACTCTGAGGTTGACCATGTAAGTTTCTCTGGCCAGTGGCATGTGCGGGAGTGAGTTGGCCACTTTCAAACGTGTGCCTTAGGAGACCATACTGTCCTGTGGTTCTGCCATTGCCACAAGAATCCCTCCCCCGGGGTAGCAGCTGCCTTTTCTGTCAAAGTCCTAGAGTTAACACATACAGGCAGAGCACCCTGCTGAGCAAGACCAGACCCACAGTGAAGCACAGCTGCCCAGCTGAGCCTTATTTGTAAGAATAAGTGATGTTTAAAACCACTGAGTTTGGGGGTGGTTTGTTACACAGCACCTTCTAGCAACAGCTAACCAATACATGTCCCATCCCGTGGGTCTCCTTAGGGCCCCATCTGATAACTTACACCCAGAACTAGACTCCTTCTCTCCTGAAAAGAATCCAGTATGCTTCCCTCATCCCACCACCAACTGTACCTCACCCCCTCCATCGACAAGTTTTGCTCCAAACGTCCATATCCTGCAGACACCTGCGGAGTCCCCCTCTCCTGAAGCCGCACATTAACAGAAATGCTTTCACAAGCAAGAGAAGGCAATAGAGGCCAAGGTCTGCTTCCCGCCCTCTGAAAAGAATCTTTTGTTGGTGATAATGCCTTCAGCGAGGGTGCTCACGTTCCTCGATCAACCACTCAGCATAAGTTAGGGAAAGAGGTGTATGTTTCACTGAAGCTGCCCACTTCAGTTTCCTCTTTGTCAAAAAAAAAAAAAATTAAAAGCACTTCACATGTCCATTTAAGTACATCATTACTTTCTGAGTGCTTTATCATCATTACCGAGTGTACCCACACAATCACAGGGGGACCTTGACTCCCAGTGAATCACCCTGCCTTCTGTTTTGGGGCTACTCTGCCCGGCGCATCTCAGGCTTTGTTCCGTCCATGCTATTGATGCCTCCTGTAAAGGAGTAGAAGAGGAAGCTCTCCAAGTAAATAGATACTCTTTCTGTTTCCATTCAAGGCTTTGAGCCATTCTTTAACCTCCAATGATGCCGGATAAATCATCTCTGCTTAGGAGGTCTGCCGAGGCTCAAAGGAAAGACTTTTCCTTGGGGACCTCCATTTATCTCAGTAGATAGTGGGGAGAGTACAAAGAGAAGGGAGCCGGAGCTGGGCAGACTTGAGACAGTTCAGGGGTATTGGGTTGGGTGTGTGGAGTCTGGATGGTAAGTGTGGAGCGTATCAGGATTTAATTGAATTCTCCAATCCCTAAGGCACTCATGCTCACAAAGTTACCTGGTCCCTCCTGGGTGAGCCTAAGTGGAAAGTGCCTAAGAACCCTGCTCTTGCTGTGGAATGTGGCCTCTCTTGGCACTCCCATAGATTCTGTCTTGTCTTCCCATCACCCCAGCCTCTCCCTGATGAGTGAGCCACAGGTCCTTCACGCTTTATCACCCTCAAAGCCACCTCCCATCCCATCCTCACTTAACCTTGGTGGGGGTTGGGGGGGAAGGTGGCAGAGCATGGAAGGAACCTGAGGCCTGAAAGCTTCATCCTCTAAGGGCGCACAGAACTGGTATCTGCAGAGCGAGGCTGGGGTCCTAACCCGGGACACTTCCCGCTACAAGCAGTCAGGAATGCCCACAATGGACTTACCAGCTCCCGGAACAAAATGGAGAAGGCACCCAGGAGTCATTCACTTGTTCATTCCCCACGTATTTATAGAGTGCCCACTAGGTGTCAAGAACTACTGACTCTGGGTGCTGAGCGACAGCTTTCCAAGGCTGACAAATTATAGGTCTGGAAATCAGAAAGCAAATTGTCCACTTGGCCGCATGATCTTGTCTCAAATCCCAGTGATGTGAGAAGCATTCTAGAACCTCCCAAATGCCTGGAGTGGGGAGCAGAGGTGGGTTGCACACCCTGTGAGCCACTGCAGGGCAGAGACAAGGCTTGTTTGTGTCCCAGTGTTCAGCGCCCAGCACATGCCTGCATACAGGGGCCTCAGAAGGTGTTAGGAATGATCCAGACGCCTCCGCTGTCTCCACCGTTGGCCTCTGGCCTTCCTCCACCCACTGGACCTCCCAGTTTGTTCCTGACAGTCCTTTCCCCTCCAGTGTCTCCCCCAGCCTCCTGCCTGCCTGAGGGGCTGACCACACATCACGTCCCCCCATCAACCTGCCCACGGCTCCTAGGGCCCCTCAGGACAAAGTCAAAACCACTTAACAAGACCGGTGTGGCCATCCTCAGTGACACAACCCTCATCAGCTTCTCCAGCCTCCTCTCTCACCAACATGTACCTGTGACGACATCACACACGCACACACATCCAGAGAGGTACACGCCACACACATGCACACAGACACAAACCACACACACAGATAGAAACACAGAGATACACACACCACACACACAAACACACACATCCTATAACATACACACATACGTACCTGAGACAATACACACACACAATACCATCACACACACACACAGATGGAAACAGAGATACATACACCACACCCATAGACACACACACCTGTCACACATACACACACCCCATCACATACACACACACACCACAGAGGCAATACACACATACACATCCATCACATACCCACATATCACAGACACACACAAACATACCCAGACACACAAACACATCACAGTAACAGCATGCACACCACACACACACACACACACACACACACACTCCTGCTATTTCTCACCCCCACCCTGTCACTCACCCCTCCCCTAGGACACCTCTCCTGACCAGCTCCCCACTCCCCAGGGCTCCCAGAGCCTCGTGTTCCTGCCTGAGCATCCTCCTCTCCTCGTCTCCTCGGACTTCCTCTCTGGTTTGGGAGGAAGGGGTCCTGACTCTTCCCACTTTGCAGACAGGGAAGCTGAGACTCTGTGCAGTTGTGCAGTCTGACCAAGCCCACAGTGATTGGGTGGGGTGCCAGGAAGCCCTCAGGCCTGGGGAGCTCCCAGCTCAGCCACGGAGGGTGCAATCCACCCCATTTCAGACGCCAGACCAGTGGCTACAGAGGTTGCGGTCCTTGCCTGATCCTGAGGTCCTTTGCGGTCCTCCCTGTGGCTCCCAGGGAGCTATGGGGCCCCGCCTGGCTCCCCGGCTCTCCCGGGTCTCCAGGGCTCCCTTCCAGAGCCAGCTCCTCCCCTAGGCTGGGAGTCAGGAATGGAACCTTACTTGCTTCTTCATCCCGGGACCCGGCACAGGGCCAGCTGAGAGCAGGTGCACCAACAAATGGGAATTGGACAACGACCCATGCCACTCCAATATCAAGAGACAGGCATGGTGTCGTGGCGTGTGGGCTGCATCCTATTGGTCTGAAGGACAGAGATTGGGGTCCCCTGCTCTTGGAACCAGTCCTCTCCCTCCAGAAAATGCGTGGGACTTAAGAGGCTCCAGCTCCCATCCTGCCTCTGTCCTGATGAGACAGGCGATGCTGCAGAGAAAGCCACCCGGCTTCCCCTCCCCCAGGACCCCAACCCTTCCTGCCCTCGGCCTAGAGCCTCCTCCAGTCATGTCGTCACCTCCAAAGGCTCCCCCAGCCCGAAGGACAACACCACAGACAGGGACTTGCGCTCCCAGGGCAAGGGCAGTGTGTAGGGCAGGCGCCTGTCTCACTGAGTTTGTATCAGCAAGCGTGCTTTGTGGCCCGGAGGAGCGGGGTTGGTAGGCAGGCTGCTGCAGGGTTCAGTGGAACCCTGGTGGGCGTGGCCGGAAGCCCTCCGGATGGAGACGTGAGAGCCTGTTAACCTGAGGACCACGGAGCTGCAGGGAGAAGATTCAGAGCTGCGTCCCTGGTCTCTGCCCCAAGGAGACGGCAACAGCTCAGCATGTTCCTGGGACCTGAGAAGAATGTGAGAATAAAGTGATGAGTTCTGTCTGGGACCGACGTCTTATGTCCCTGCACAGGGCTTATTTAGGGAGCAGCCTAAACTGAGGCAGGAAAGTAGACCAGTTGCGTTTGATCAAGGTGGTGAGGGAACAGAAGCAGAGATTCAGCCCGTGCTGTGCGTGCCTGTGAGCCTGCTAAGTCGCTTCAGCCGTATCTGACTCTTTGCAATCACCCCATGCTGGGCAACAGCCAAGGCACACACTCCTAGGAGGGACAGCTTCCGCAGAGTCACACGGGGTGACACCAACACAGAGCTTCAGGCTTCTTTGTGCTCTGACATGCCATTGACAAAGCTGTCCTCAAGATTCAAAGAGATGACAGATGAATGGATAAAGAAGAGATGGTACGTGTATACAATGGAATACTACCCAGGCACCAAAAAGACTGAAATGATGCCATTTGCCACAACACAGATGGACCAAGAGACTACCAGACACAGTGAATCAAGTCAGATACAGAGAAAGACAAATATATGATACTGCTTATAAGTGAAATCTAAAAGAATAAATGGTACAAATGAACTCATTTATAAAGCAGACCCAGACTCACACACGTAGTAAACAAACTTATGGGGTTTCCCAGCGGCTAAGACTCTGGGCTCCTAATTCAAGGGGCCTGGGTTCAATCCCTAGTCAGGGAGCTAGATCCCACAGGCCACAACTAAGAGTTCACACGCTTCAACTAAAGATCTCATATGTCACAATGAATATTGAAGGTCTCACATGCCACCACTGAGACTTGGTGCAGCCAAATAAATAAATATTTAAATATTGTCTCTAAAAAGGAAAACAAATTTATAGTTAGCAAAGGGGAAAGAAAGGAGGGAGAAGGATACATTAGGAATTTGGGACTAATGTACACACTACTCGGAGAAGACAATGGCACCCCACTCCAGTACTCTTGCCTGGAAAATCCCATGGATGGAGGAGCCTGGAGGGCTGCAGTCCATGGGGTCACTGAGGGTCAGACACGACTGAGCGACTTCACTTTCACTTTTCACTTTCATGCATTGGGGAAGGAAATGGCAACCCACTCCAGTGTTCTTGCCTGGAGAATCCCAGGGACAGGGGAGCCTGGTGGGCTGCCGTCTATGGGGTCGCACAGAGTCGGACACGACTGAAGTGACTTAGCATAGCATAACATAGTACACACTACTATACATAAAATAAACAAGGACTTACTGTGTAGCATAAGGAACTATATTCAATATCTGATTTTAAAAAACCTATAATGGAAAATAATCTGAAAAAGAACAAATATACATATATATACACATACATATATCTGCATATATATTTATATATAACTGAAACACTTTGTTACACACCTGAAACTAACAAAGCATCACACAGCTATACTTCAATTCAATAAATAAACAAGATTCACAGAGAAAGAAACTTGGTTGTTTTTAAGGATGGGAAACCAAAGGCGATTTGAAAAGAGAAGGAGGAGAAACCCATCCAATGTCACTGGACTTCCTCAGAAGCGTTTCTCACACTGACAAAAGAGGAAGAGCAAGCTCTCGCTATTTTCCAGAGGGACCCTCTGTGTAGCCGTGAAGAGGGAAGTCATAAAAGAGACCAGGGCGATGCAATAACTGAATATTTCACTGCATTGGAGACTTGCTCTTTAGGGGCAGGGAAAACCACAGTGAAACACTTTAGACAGCCTCCTTAATTTTAAAAGAAAAGGAAAATTATTTTGCGATTTCAATGGCAGCCCATTCACAGGCCTCTCTACCACCTCCTCCGAGAGGAAATCGGTTGCCATGGCAACTTCAGGTTGCATCATTAAGGATTTTTTAAATGTTGAGAGTTGGGAGGCAGGGCTTTAAACCTTGGAGGAAGAGGAGGAGACGGAGAGAGAGAGGAAAGCGAGGCTTGAGAAGTGAGAAGTGAAAGCAGTAACGCAGGGGTGAGCAGAAGTCTTGGCAAAGGAAGAAAAATGCAGGAGCTCCCTTCTCTTTAAGAGGAGGTTTTTATCATCTCTCCCAGAAGAGTGAAAGGAAGCAGCATCTTGGCCCCACTTGGGTCTTCTTTATTCTGTTTCTTAATCTGATCATTTTTCCTCTTGTCCATTAAAAGGAAAAAATACAGAAAAATGAAGAAGATTTCAAGAAGCAGCCTTCATTTGTTGTATACAGTTTTGTCTAAGGACTGAATGGATCGTTCTCTTTCAAGTTCTTTTCCCACTGTTCTTAAGTGGTTTGGTCCTGAACTTGCCCATTTGACAAAAGACAAAAATACAAGTTTGTATTCTGTGTTCAACTTCTTAAAGTTAATCTCCAGCTTTTCACTTGTACGGAAGGCAATAATGGAGTGTTATTAGATAGAAATGTGAAAAAGTGACAGTGTTAGTTGCTCGATCATGTCCAACTCTGTGCGACCCCATGGACTGTAGTCCACCAGGCTCCTCTGTCCATGCGATTCTCCAAGCAAGAATACTAGAGTGGGTTGCCATTTCCTCCTCCAAGAGATCTTCATGACCCCACGATCGAACTCAAGTCTCCTGCACTGCAGGCAGATTCTTTACCATCTGAGTCCCTTATCCTTGAGCTCTTTACTTGTATGGAAAGCCATGATGGGATGTTATTAGAAGTGTATTTATGTCCAAAGGAGCATTTTTATTCAAAAGAAACATGGATGAGAGATCGTGTCTTTGCTCTGTCCCTGTAATTCGATTTCTTCTTCAGAAGCATCATTTTGTTTCCTTTTTACCTGTGTTTTCATCTGAAATGAGGAGAGGGACATTCAGGTAATCATTCACATCCTCGGTTATCTGGGAAAGATGTGAAAATTGTCCACTTTCAGCTGTGAAACATGTTCATGGCTACACGGATCACCAGTTCCGTTCTGCGCCCCTCCTCAGATCGGTCGCCAGCAGTTCATTTTTCTTTGTGAGGTGGGGCTCTGTTTATACCTTCACCTACACCTGTGGCAGAGTTTCCCTTTTGAAAGACAGCTCACTCCACACAGTGAGATTCTAAAGGGGGGTGGTTTCTGCTCACCCTGTGGAAAGGCGAGTGTACTGATGAACGCGGCTGTGCGTTGTGATGGCCAAGGGACTTGCGGGTGGAGCTTTTGCAAGGGAGTTGGCCCACCTTGAGACAGCAATTCTCAACTCCGAGGAGCACCAGGTTGGAGGGGGCTGCCTGGGTCCTGGCTTCAGGTCTGCTTCCACTGGAGAAGAGAACACAGCGCCGCCTTTTGTGGCCTTGAGCAAATCCTCCTACCGTTCTCCAAGTCTTCTTCGCGTGGAAACTGGAAACAGTAATACTAGCCGCTGCTCACCTTGAACAGCTGCGGGGAGCATCACGTGAGATGAGATGTAGGGAAACCCTGCGTGGACCAAAGGGGTTACATGGGCATCAGGCACCATCCTAAGGGAGACTGGCTCCAGGCTCCTTTCTTGCACAAGATTCTGCTGGGCACTCTCAAGACCCACCTCCTGCCTGGCTGTCTCTCGGGATCTTTGAGACCACTCTCTTGATGACGGGTTGACTAAGACAAGAAGCAAACAGCCTGATAATATGGCATCCACGCTGTCCAAAGCAGGATGTACTCTATAGACTCGAAAACCCCAGGATGCCAGCTTCCTTACTCAGAGGGGCGACAGAAGACCTGGAGCAAACCTCCCAACACGCCTGTCACTGGCCCACAAGGCTGGCTCTAGCTCTGCTTCCAACTCTCTTCTGCTGCGACCAAGCCCAGGGGACACCCAGCTCCTCTCAGGGACCCCTTCAAGTATGAGAACATCCTGGGGCCCAGGCAACAATTTTTTCCCTCTTGTGCAAATGGACATGTGCTAACAGGGCTCTTGTCCTGACCCTGTGTGCTTGCTGCTGCTGCTACTAAGTTGATTCAGTCGTGTCCGACTCTGTGCGACCCCATAGATGGCAGCCCACCAGGCTCCCCCATCCCTGGGATTCTCCAGGCAAGAACACTGGAGTGGGTTGCCATTTCCTTCTCCAATGCATGAAAGTGAAAAGTGAAAGTGAAGTCACTCAGTCGTGTCCGACTCCTAGCAACCCCATGGACTGAAGCCCACCAGGCCCCTCCATCCATGGGATTTTCCAAGCAAGAGTACTGGAGTGGGGTGCCATTGCCTTCTCCGGCTGTGTGCTTGGGTAGACCCAATTCTCAAACACTCATATCTTTTACTTTCTTTCATGTACCCACCCATTCATCAACAATCATTTCTGTATCATCTTCGCTAGTCATTTGGCTGAGCCAGGGCATCAGCACATCATAGCCATAGGCCAGCTTGAGGCTTGTTTTTGTAAATAAAATGTTAGTAAAACACCCATGCCCATTTGTTGACATGTTGGCCATGGCAGCTCTCACAACACAAAAGGAAACTTGATCATTGCAACAGAGATCATACCATCTATAAAGCCTCAAATATTGATAATTTGGCCCTTTACAGAAAAGGTTTGGCTGATCTTGGGCTAGATGCTTGGTCAGATGCATAGCAGAAGCAGGAGGGTGCAGTTGACGTCCTGCCCACCCAAGTTGCTTACAGCTCAGTGGTGGAAATAAGTTGTGTGTGCTGTTATCCTATTACAGGGCAGGTTGGGCTTCCCTGGTGCCTTAGATGGTAAAGAATCTGTCTGCAATGCAGGAGACTTGGGTTCGATCCCTGAGTCGTGAAGATCTCCTGGAGAAGGGAAAGGCTACCCACTCCAGAGGAGCCTTGTGGGCTACAGCCCACAGGGTCACGAAGAGTCAGACACGACTGAGCGACTTTCACTTCACCGTGCTGAGAGAGGGTCAGAGGAAGTGCTCAGGGCACATGAAGAAAAGGGAGCTCTGTCTGCAAGAGAACTCAGGAAGGTGTCTGTGGCTGGGCCCTGCAGTTGTGAGTTGGGGCTTGGCCATGTGCATATGAGGAGATACAGGAAGAGCATCCACAGGATGGAGGGTACCAAGGGTAGAGGACCTGTGTGGTGCACTCTGGAAGCAGGAAGTGCTGAGGTCAAGTATGAAGGCTAGATGTGGGATTGAAGAGCATCAAGAGACAAGCTGAAAAGAGAGGTTTTGGCAGGATCCTGGAGGATCTGAAATATCAGGATAAGGAGTTTCTTCTCTAGATGTAGAAAAGTTTTTGAGCTGGGGAACGAACAGGGAAGCTATGCTTTGGGACCATTAAAAAGGCAGCCAGGTGTAGTATAGGCTAGAGATTGATATTTCCAAGAGAAATTAAGCCTGCAGATTTATTCCCCCTAGCCTAGTCAAATGAAGTAATGTATAAGAAGGATTTTGTAAGCTATAAAATGTATGGGATTATTATGATTATTTATTATAACAATAATGCTAACCCAGGTAAGATTTAGACCTTTCCGCTCAGATTCATTTCCATGTTTCAATCACTTTAACAATTCCCCATCCTGGGTTGTATTTTGACTTCCCCAGACTATAATCGTAGGCCACATAATATTGGGTGTGATATGATTAAGCAGTAATGGCTGAGCGTTCTTATCCGGAGGAGTTATTTCCGGTGTGACATAGAACTCGGCATGGCATTGGAGTTCCCCCCAGGACGGAACACTTCACACCAGTGGGGCCTGGACACACCCTTCCCACGGCCTCGGCCCAGACCAGTGCAGGCTCTGCTATAATAAGATCATCTCCAAAGCGCCAAGTCAGAGGAATAAAGAGCCCCAGGATCACACAGCTCCAGAGACATGAGGAGGAAAGGAACTTATGAAGGCTGGGAGAGGGAGGTCTCATCACCTGGAAATCTGGTATCTCCTCACCGGAGGGGGGACAAGGGGCCAAGAGGAATGAACTTACAGAAACTGAGAACCAGCATTTCATGTCACTGCTAAAAGTTGTGCCTGGCATTTGTCTTTAAAAACGAAACTAAAAATCATAAAGTCAAATTTATTTTCCTTATAGTTTTCCCAGTGCTGCTGCTGCTGCTAAGTCGCTTCAGTCGTGTCCGACTCTGTGCGACCCCATAGACGGCAGCCCACCAGGCTCCACCGTCCCTGGGATTCTCCAGGCAAGAACACTGGAGTGGGTTGCCATTTCCTTCTCCAATGCATGAAAGTGAAAAGTGAAAGTGAAGTCCCTCAGTCGTGTCTTAGCGACCCCATGGAGCCTACCAGGCTCCTTTGTCCATGGGATTTTCCAGGCAAGAGTACTGGAGTGGGGTGCCATTGCCTTCTCTGAGTTTTCCCAGTAGTCATGTACAAATGTAAGAGTTGGACCATAAAGAAAGTTGAACACTGAAGAATTGATGTCTCTGAACTGTGGTGTTGGAGAAGACTCTCCTTGGACTGCAAGGAGATCAAACCAGTCCATCCTACAGGAAATCAGTCCTGAATATTCATTGGAAGGACTGATGCTGAAACTGAAGCTCCAATACTTCAGCCACCTGATGCAAAGAGCCAACTCATTGGAAAAGACCCTGATGCTGGGAAGGATTGAAGACAAAAGTAGAAGGGGACAGCAGAGGATGAGACGGTTGGAGGGCATCATTGACTCAATGGACACGAATCTGAGCAAACTCCAGAAGATAGTGAAGGACAGAGGAGCCTGGTGTGCTGCAGTCCAGGCTCTCAAAGAGTCAGACACCGCTTAGCGACTAAATAACAACATCTGGCTATTTCTGCCTTGGCCGAGTTACGAGAAATGAGAGGGGCATTTCTCATACCCCTGAACTAATGGCCTGAGCTTCACACCAGTTACACAATCATTACAAATGTATTTCCCTGACCACACCCTCCTGGGCTGCCTGGAGACCCTAAGCTGAAGCCCATTCATGCTCTGCTTGTGGCTGAAGGTAGGTTTCCATCCCTATCTGAGCACTGCCCCCTCTGCTCGGAGGTGTATCTCACCTCTCCGTATTTCCAGCTCAGGACCCCACTTTTCAGGTCCCTGTGTGTTTACCCCAGCCACATCAAAGTCATCCAGGAGCATCGTATCATGTTGGCCGCCCAGAGACTCCACAGGCCCTGGGGTGGCCTGGAGAGTCTGCCCTTACGGCAGAACGGTCTTCCTCACCTGCCACACACCTGGACCATTTTCACGGCAGCAGGTGTTCACTCTGGGGCCCAGGTCATTCCCTCTGGACCTCTTCTCCCAGCTGGAGTCCAGGCCAGGTCTGAGGCTCTCCTCCCTGGAGTTTGCCCAGCGACTGGGAGCCTGTATCCGACACAGGGTGGGCCCCTCGTTAATCCCCTCCTCCATTCAGGACCTCCCAAATCCAACAGCACTCCATCCTCTCCTAGAAGCTCTTTGTCTCCTTGTGGGAAGAGGGACTTTGCTACCTGGAAAAGGCCATCAAAGGGGATATGGCACAGATATTGCACAGTTTCAAAAAACGTCAGCTGTGCAGCAGGAATATGTGGCAATTGCGGGCAGTTGTGGGAATGGGGCTTTCCCAGTGGCTCAGCGGTAAAGCATCCGCCTGCAATGCAAGAGACGCTGGTTCGATCCCTGGGTGGGGAAGATCCCCTAGAGGAGGGTGTGGCAACCCACTCTAGTAGTCTTGCCTGGAGGATCCCATGAACAGAGAAGCCTGGCGGGCAACAGTCCATGGGGTTGCAAAGAATTGGACACGACTGAAGGGACTGAGCTGAAACTCCAGTACTTTGGCCACCTCTTGCAAAGAGTTGACTCATTGGAAAAGACTGTGATGCTGGGAGGGATTGGGGGCAGGAGGAGAAGGGGACGACAGAGGATGAGACGGCTGGATGGCATCACCGACTCGATGGACATGAGTCTCAGTGAACTCCGGGAGTTGGTGATGGACAGGGAGGCCTGGCGTGCTGAGATTCATGGGGTCGCAAAGAGTCGGACACGACTGAGCGAATGAACTGAACTGAACTGAAATGAAGCGACTGAGCACGTGTGCATGTGGGTTTTTAATTTCATCCGGAGTAAAGATCAGGAAGAAGGGTGTCCTGAGCGAAACAGAGGAAGAAATGACTAAAATTGCCACATTCGTGGTACTGCTCCTCTTTTAGAGCATGAGTGGCATCCTTGGGGGACCCCAGGAGGAAAACGAAATATACAGGATATGACTCTAAACCAGGGTTTCTTGACCTCAGCGTTACTAACGTTCTGGGCTGGATTTGTGGCGGGGGCCGTCCTGTGCCTGTAGGGTTCTGAGCAGCTTTCCTGGCCTCCACTCACTAGAAGCCCTCTCCGCCCCCCAGCAAGTCCTGACACTCAGAATGGAGGAAATATACAAACTCACAACTCTGGGCAGAGCCGCCCAATCAAAACATAATGTGAGCCACAAGTACAAGCCACAGAGGTGAATTTAGACAGGGACATTTTACTTTTTTATGATTTTATGTGCTTTCGTTTACGTCTGGTGCACTGGGTCTTCACCGCTGCGCAGGCTTTGCTCTAGCTGCAGTGAGTGGGGGTCACTGCCGAGTTGTGGTGTGTGGGCTTCTCGTTGTGGCGGCTTCTCTCGGGAAGCACAGGCTCTAGGAGGCATGGGCTCAGGAGCTGTGGGTCCCAGGCTCTAGAGCACAGGTTCAATAGCTGTGACGCACAGGCTAGTTGCTCCAAGGCATGTGGGATCTTCCCGAATCAGGGACCGAACCTGTATATCCTGCATTGGCAGGCGGATTCTTTACCACTGAACCACCAGGGAAGACATTTTAAAAAGGGGGGGGGGGGAAGTGAAATTAGTTTCAATCATCTATTTTATTAAACCTATTATATCCAAAAGATTATCATCTCTACTTGAAATCAATATTAAAAAATACTAATGTGATCATTCACATTCTTTTTTTTTAAATACTGTGTCTCAGATGCCACGTGCATTTTACATTTCACAGAGCATCTCAGATTGGACTAGCCACATTTCAAGTGCTCTGTAGCCACACAAGGCTGGTGGCCAGTGTTTGGCCAGTGCTGGTTGGTGGGGGGCCATGCATGGCTTTATGATGGAAACACAGACAGCAGAATCAAGCAAGCAGTCAGCCTCACCTTCCAGCCCGCTGCCTAGGTGACTGAGCAAGTGATTCTCTCTGAGCCTCGACTTGCCTAGCTATAAAATGGGACAGTGATGCCTCTTTGAGTGTTAGTCCCCTTCATCTGAGGGGCGGTTCCCTCCAGAGCAGTGGGCGGGCACACCCCCACGTGGCCGACACAGGACATGCGCAGTGGTCCCATGGACCTGCTTTCCGCCCCCATCCCTGGAAGCAGCACATCCCTAAAGGTCTCAGCCCCAACTCTCCTCTGCCAGGCAGCACGGTTCATCGATGCCATGTCTTTCCCCCCTTTTATTTGTTAATAAAAGTGCTTTTCCTAGAATGCGACCCAAAGAGGGGAGCAGGGAGGAATAACATGTGCTTGGCGTCTCCGATATTAATAGCACCGAGTGCCACATGCTATGACAGTGATGAAAGTGGGTATGGACGCGGGGCCCCCTCTCTTCTGGGAGGCAGTGCTCCCCCTCGCAAACAGAAAATAAACACAGCCCTGGTGGAGCACAAATGCCAGTAACTGTGAAATTTTGATTAAATAATAGATATGTGTTCAGAAGCACTCCTCTATAGTATGTGATTAAGAAAGATAACCAGACATTCTTACAGCCCTAATGATAATAATTACCACAACACATAAAGTGCAGAATATGACACCAGAAAGGCCATTATTAACCTTTCCCAGGGTTATTTTTTGGGGTGTATTTTTGACACCGTGGACACCGGCATTCAGAAAGGAAATAAAACTAGAGCTGAGGCAATTACCCTCAGCTACTGCCCTGATCTACCGAGGGATCAAGGGGGTGCGGGTGAGAAGGCGAGAGAGAGAAAGACACAGTGTGTGAGGGCATAAAAAGTCTTTTATACAAAACAGATGCTTGTTTAATATCGAACATCTGGCCAGTCTTATAAAGATTTGTATTAACATTTCTGCAACTGTCAGTAATTCAGAAAACTGACAGAGCTTCCCTGTTTAATTTTTTTGCTATAAATAATCTTAGACCCAGGCTTTTTTTTTTTTTTTTTTTTCTGCTTGCATGCAATTTTTGGTCCCTGACATATGATACCCAACTGCTCAGCACTCCTTGTCCTGCCCTGAGGAGGCAGAGGAATCTGCTCTGGAATCTGATTTCTCTGTGCTTCCTCAAGCACTGCCCTGAAGCTGCCCACTCCAGGGATGACTGGCCTCAAAGCCACCCACCTTCCTTCTCCTGTATCCAAAGTGCATCTGTTAGAATCTGCTGCATAACAAACATCCCCAAATGGAGTGGAATCAAATAGTGACCGTTTCTTTCACTTGGGATTTCGTGGGTGGGCAGCTTTGACTGGTGGGCCTTCTGCTCTCAGTTGGACTCACTTGTACATCTGTAGTGTTGACTAAAAAAAAAACTCACAACCTAAAAGTAGAGAATTAGGCTTTATCCTGTGGACTTTCTAAGCATTTAAGCCTAGAACACAACTTCTCAAAAAGCTCTGAGGGACTTCTCCAAAGAGGTGCAGGAGGAGCCAAGATATATAGGAGCTTTTGCAACAAAAACCAGGTAGTCAGGACATCAAAATGCTAGGGAACCATTGACCAAAACCGCCCACCTTGGCCAGGCACCATAATAACTGCTTGTCAG
Source organism: Bos indicus (assembly GCF_029378745.1). Taxonomy (NCBI): domain Eukaryota; kingdom Metazoa; phylum Chordata; class Mammalia; order Artiodactyla; family Bovidae; genus Bos; species Bos indicus. The sequence continues at coordinate 61,564,663 of NC_091780.1, read as the reverse complement.
AGTTGTCTCACAACAGAAGGTCCCAACAAGAAATGTGTGCACCACTGAAAGCCAACTGGGAGAATTTAGGAGGGGCCAAAAGGCAGGAGGAGACTCCAACCTATAATATGTCCTGTCAACCTCCCAGAAACCCTCACGCTGGAACCCATCTTGGCCAAGAGTGCACATACCACTGGGAAGGACCCTGAGTCAAAGCAAATATGGGCACGAGCAGGATGACTGGCCAGAGAGGACCTGGAAAGCTAACCTCGTCACCATAAAACGGGAGACTGCGAGCCACGTGGCAGAACAGTTCTCCTGGGTTCCTTACTCTGGTGCTCTCCACCCGGGTGCCCCTTCCCAATAAAGTCTCTTACTTTGTCTGCACGTGTATCTCCTGGGACAGTCCATTTCCAAGCGTTAGACAGGAGCTCACTCTCGGGCCCTGGAAGGGTTCTTCCTTCCAGTAACAAAAAGATTATGTTAATTAAAGAAAATAGCACCTCTCTATGTATGTGTCTGTGTGTTAGTCGCTCAGGCAAGAATACTGAAGTGTGTAGCCATTCCCTTCCCTAGGGGATATTCCTGACCCAGGAATCCAACCCAGGTCTCCTACATTACAGGCAGATTCTTTACCAACTGAGCCACCAGGGAAGCCCCTTATATGTTTAGCAAGATGCAATAGTCCGGACTCATTGTAATCATTCATTTGATATGCACCTTAGCTATCTAGAGCCAGTATCCTGTCTTTTTTTTTTTCATCCTGAATCCCTCAAGGTGCACCGTCAGGGCGGCTTCAGTGGCTGAGAGCTGGATTCCAGCAGAACTTTTTGTTCACTGATGTGGTGGGCGACATTGTTGGTCTGCAGAAGTCAGCATCCAGCTAGGCTCGGGGCTGGCGGGTCTGAGCTGGTCTCCGCTGGGAGAGCTAGTCTCTGCTCCCTGTGCTCTCTTGTCCTCAGGCAGGCCGGCCTGGGAGCACCCACCCTGCACAGGCAGGAATCCAACAGAGCACGTGGCAATGTGCAAGGTCGCTTGAGACCAAGGCTCAGAAACGGTTTCATTATTTCTGCTTAATTTTTTTGATCAAGGCCAGTCATTAAGACCACATACATGGGGTCAAGAAATGGGCTCCACTCAGTAAGTGTGAAAGTCTCAGTCGTTCAGTGGTGCCCAACTCTTTATGACACCACAGACTCTAGCCTGCCAGGCTCCTCTGTCCATGGAATTCTCCAGGTAGAAATACTGGAATGGGTAGCCAGTCCCTTTTCCAAGAGATCGTCCCAACCCAGGGATTGAAGGAATGAAAAGTCAGAGAACAAGAATGAGGGCTGGGGAATATGGTGGCCCTTTCTGCAAATAAGATTCCACCTTAGGCACAGCTTCTCAGCTATTATCCTAAGATAACAGCCCAAGATGGAGGGTGTTATCCTCTTTTTAAGGTTTTTACTTTATCGTTAAGGGACTGAAGGAGGCTGTGATTTGCCCCTGGCTACATAGCTACTAAGAGATGCCACGGATCAAAAGCAAAGGATAAGATGCTGGAGAAGGTGGGCTTCCCTGCTGGTCTAGTGGCTAAGACTCTACGCTCCCAATGCAGGGGCCCCAGTTTCCATCCCCGGTCAGGAAATGAGATCCCACATGCTACAACCAAAAGTCCACACAAATAAATAAATAAATACTTAATAAAAAGAGAGAGAGATGCCAGAGTAAAAAAAAAACTCTGGACAATGAACCTCATTACCAGCCGTAGCTGCTGCCGGTGGCTGGGGCAGGAATTCTGGCTGAGGAAGAAGGCAACTTCATATGGGGGCAACTTGAACATCAGAACAGCATCAGAAGATGGATTTGCTATTTCACTAATTTTCTTCTTTTGCTATGTCATTCAGTACAGGAGTCAGGCAGCCTACAAAACTGTATGTAGATGTTACAGGACAAAAAATGAGAGACTTCAGGCACTCATCCTTAAAGGACTAAGGTGAAGTGTAAATGCTCTGGCATCTGACATCTCAGCTGGACTCAGTTTGGTACAGTGGTTCTCACCCAAGGACCACGTGGTCCCCACAGCAGGCATGTGGAAATGATACAAGGTCACTGTTGGTGGTCGCAGTCATGGAGGCGGGAGGAAACTTCTGGCACTTCGAAGATGGACTTTGTTCGTAGATAGGATGCGAACCCACCTGACAAAGAATAGTTCCAATTGAGACATCAACAGCAACCTTTTTGCCTGGGCCTGACCTGCAAGCGACTCTAAGGAAATGAGACGTAAGACCAGCAAGTTTTGATGGAACAATGGGGGCGTTACATTTGTACCAGGACTTCCCAGGTGGCACTCCACCTGCAATGCAGGAGACACAAGAGATGTGGGTTCGATCCCTGGGTTGGGAAGATCCCCTGGAGGAAGAAATGGCAACCCACTCCAGTATTCTTGCCTGGAAATTCCCATGGACGGAGGAGCCTGGTGGGCTACAATCCATGGGGTCACAAAGAGTGAGACACAACTTAGCAAGTGAGCACATATTTGCACCAACCCAGTATTTGCACCACTACATGGTGTACAAAGTTATACGTGTTTTTTGTCATTTATTCCTTACAGTAACCTTGTGACTTACTGCAGATCTGATAACATCTCTCTGTTTTACTGGCAAGGAAACTGAGACTCAGGCATGTTCACTGACTTGCTCAGATCTGCCAGTTCAGGTCCTTCAAGAAGCAGATGTGGGGGACCTCCCTGGCCATCCAGTGGTTAAGAATCTGCCTCATGATGCATGGGATGCAGGTTCGATCCCTGGTTAGGGAACTAAGATCCCATATGCTTTGGGGTAAATCAGTTCATATGCCACAACTACTGAGTCTGTGCTCTGGAGCCTGAGAGCCACAGCCAGAGTTCACGTGCAGAACAAAGATCCGGCGCAGCCAAATAAATACAGAATTTTGAAAAAGAAGAAGAAGGAGGAGGGAAGGATGAAGGGGACGGGGAGCAGGAGTGGGCGGAGACAGCCTTCAGACTGAGATGCAGGTCCTCTAGGAAGGGTGGGGGAAGATGAGAGAAGGAGCCGGGACAGCAGGGAGACCCTGAGAAGCCTCAACCAGGCTGGTGGGACCTCAGAGCAAAGACTGATTGTAAGAGGCGTGCTGGTCACTTGGGCAGTGGTGATCCAGCTCCACCACCCCACTGAACTCAGACACTGGCTGGGAACAGTCAGGGCAGGACATGCCTGCAGGCGCAGCCACCAAAGACTGTCTGCCTACTGCCCTGCCCACTGCAGGTTTTCTGGAAAGGAGCCCAGGGAAGGCATCTCCATGGCCACCACATCACAAGTAAGAAATGGTGGAGTCAGGACACAAGTCCCACCAGGCATCTGACTCAAATGCAGGTAAGGAAGAACAAAGAAGAAGATGAGGGACAGAGCGGGGTGGGGGTCAGCCCAGGTGGGGGTCTGATGAAACCCTTTGGTGGACAAAATGAGAAGTCAGAGGGGACAGAGACTCTGAAATCAAATACCAACTGCTAGGATCTCTTCGTTGGCTCAGACTCATCTTAAGAAACCAAACGAAGCTGGAACACTCTGGAGAGTTTGGGCAAGTTGCTGGACTCAGTGTCCAAGTGATAGCCTGCTGAGAAGATCCAATGAGCCATGGTGCCCTATTTAAGGAGGAGATGAGCAAACAAACAAACAAAAGAAGAGTTTGGGGGGCTGAGGGTGTCTGTCTGCCTGCCCGGGTGGCATTTCCTGGTGACTGTCACCACAAAGAGCCTCCTGCTGCTGTCCCCCAGCTGAAGGTTGCATCACGTGGGCGCCCCAGCGTCAGAGATGCTATAATGGGGTGCTGATGTCACAGGGGCAGGAAGTCAGTGATGCAGAACCTTCTGAGCCACCCCCAGCCCGGAGACACAATTAAATCCGAAGCTTGGGGGGACCTTGGGTGTCACCAGTGTAGCTTCTCCCCCTCCAAGTTCACAGGAGAAACTCTGGGCCAGAAAGCAGGAGGGCTTCCTCTAGGGACTTTCTCAACCTGGGCATTGCTGATATTTGGATCCAGATAAGCCTTTGGCAAGACAGGACAGGGGAGGGTCTGTGCGTTGTAGGAGGTTTAGTGGCACCCCTGGCCTCCACCTACCAGATTGGGGAAGAACATCATGCCAGGAACATCGTGCCAGTCATGACAACCAGAAGTATCTCCAGACATTGCCATTGTTCCCTGAGGGCAAAATTGCCCCTCGTCTAAGTCAAACACCCAGTTAGTGACAGAGCAGGACCAGGTCTCTGGCCTCACAAGCCACAGTCCCTGATCTCCTGCATCACAGCAGTCCTGGATGGATCAGGGCAGCATCTGCCCTTGATGTCAGGAGGTTGAGAAGGAAAATAGGAATGATTTTGAATTCCACTGAAACGTCCTGGCCACAGCAGAGAAGCAGGTGGAAACCTAATGCATGCCCAGTGTACAGTCGGAAAGAACAGCCCTTTTTCTTTTTTGAGTAGATTGATTCCTTTCACTGTGAATCATTGCCAGAGCACAAAAGAAATTGGAAATAGAGAAAATGAATCTGAAGACAGGACTCCACTGTCTGCATTTCTGGACTGCTTTGAGAGCTACTGGGGATGCCTCCCGGTCATGGGGTATAAGGAAGCGAGTTGGAAAAATAGCCCTGCGGAAACGGGTTTCCTCATGCCAGGTTCACTGGGCCTTTGGAAGGCGCTCTCTGGCCTCCAAGCATATAGATAGATTTTAGGGGGTAGGGTATTGCAGGACTTGACTCCTCTGGCCTGCTGGGACTCCCGAGTGCTGCCATCAATTGGCTATGCCTCCTATTTGCATATCACTGATGCCCTTTCAAAGCATATTCTCTACTACTTTCCTTTTTGCTATCCCAAAGACTTGTAAAGTTGCCTTGAGGGGTGTTATCTCCCCCATTCTTTAGCTGCAGAAATGGAGGATCAAATAGGATGAGCCCTCAGGACGTCTGGCTGCTGAGAAGTGAGCCCGGGCCAATTACCCTTTCAGAATGTCAGTTTACCTGTCAATGAAGTGGAGAGGATGATGGCGCACCACTGCTTCATGGAGTTGTCGGATCACTTGATAAGAGAACATGCATGCAGTATCCTGTGCAAAGAAGACCCTCAGAGGTTGTCTGATCCAGTCATTTATTCAGTTCCAGAAGAGTGAGGTGGATTAAGGAGGTAGGCTTCAGAGCCAGCGAGGTTCAGACCAGCTCAGGAAACTTGAGGGACACTTGTTGTTCTCTGCTTGACAAAACCAGCCCTTCTAGTGCTTTTTAAATATCCGTTGATTGTTGTGGTTGTTCAGTCACTGAGTCATGTCTGACTCTTTGTGACCCCATGAACTGCAGCACGCCAGGCTTCCCTGTCCTTCACTGTCTCCTGGAGTTTGCTCAAATTCATGTTCATCAAGTCGGTGATGCTATCTAACCATCTCATCCTCTATCTCAATCTCTTGATTATACAGACAGATAGAATATATAGATAAATTGATTTAAATTTCCCTTGATTTGGTAGTATTCACTAGGCACACAGCTTACCTTCTCTCGCACAAAATAAGGTTGAAATGGAACTCCCTTGTCAAAGACAGACCCAGGGTCCTATGCTCTCAGAAAGCCCTGTTAGATCACTTAGACACCAAGTCCCCTGTGTGTGTATGGGAAGGCTCCATCACATCCCAAGTGTTGTCAGTGTCAATCACACACACACATACACACTGTCCCTGCACTCCATAGCCTCCATGGGTGATGGGTGGGAGAACCATTCTGGGGGCTAGAAGAGATGCCTCTTGTCCAAGGGCACCTTACTGCTACTCAACCACTACTGCACTAAACTAACACAATTCTGTGCTGAGAAACTTTCTGCTCTTAATCACGACAGTCCTGGTCCACTCTGTGAGGACCTAAGACCTAGGACAGGGTACTGGCAGGAGCTGTTTTGTTACCTGCTGTTGAAATGCTGCTGCAGCTTATGAGAGAAGAATGGGCCCCACCAACCCCAGGAGTATACCGGAAAGAGCTCAGAACCTTACTAAAGTCCTCAGTTCCCATCTCAGCATCCTGGTTGTGGGATTTCAGGCAATTCATTTGCAAGTCTGCCCTGTAAGGTTGTGTAGGTAGCTTACTGCACAAGGCAGCCATCAGAGGGTGAAATCTGGTCAGCACTCTGCTTGCCAAGCTGTGCACTCTGGGGCAAAGCTGTGTCTGCCCAGAGAAAGGGGTGAGTTTTCCTAATTTTCACAAAGACATGAGATGGACCCGCAGCAGCCTTGGTCCACTGTCTGTCAGAACACCTGTTTCTCTCTTTATGAATTAGGAGAAGATTTAGGGGTCTGTCCAGAATTATAGAACCCTTCACCTTCCCATTTGCTATTCTTGCTTTTCCCTTCCACCTTCTTCAAAAAAGGAAAGAAGGAAAGAAAGAAGGAAGGAAGGAAGGCAGGATGGAAGGGAGATGGGGAGAGGGAGGAAGGGGAGAGAAAGAAAGAAGGAAAGAAAAAGAAAGCAAGCAAGAAAGCTTCCGGTTTATCACTCTGAGTTTCCGGAGGGAAGACAAGAGTGTGGGCACAGCCTGGAGATATTTAGAGGATGAACGTCTGCAGAACTCGCTGGAGGGCTGGAGTGAGGGTAGCGGGTAAGAGCGGTGGCTCAGGAAGTCAGTGGGACTCCGAGTGGATGAGGAGGTGGGGAAGGGGGTGCAGAGTAGGGGAGTGGGCGTGGAGCAGAACATGTTCGTCATGGACCGGTGGGGTTATGGACCTTTCCGCAGAAATGTGCATCAGGTCACTGCCTGCACAGCTAGAAGCTCAGGTGAGGAGCCTGAAGGAGAGGCAAGAACCGAAGAATCTTGGGGCGCATCACAGGTGCACCCCTCAGATCCACGCTCAGGGCTGCAACCACAGTCAAAAAAGGAAGTCATGTGAGAGCAGGCTGGACAGGACCAGGCAGCCACTCGGCCTCCAGCGGCTTAGAAGATGTGGTTCCGGGTGGGACTTCCTGCCCCAAACGTGCAGATAAAGGGTTCCCAGGCCTCACGGGAGACAGACAATGATCACTGAGGCCCACTGGGCCAGGCCTGTCTCCCAGGCAGCCCAGCTGCTGCTGGGGAATGAGATCACAGGGATTTGGGTCACGCTCTGAAAAATGCTTCTGTCTGGGACACCTTCTCTGACCTGGACCTATTTTTAGAAATTCTTTCTAATGAACAGCATGCAAAACTATGGATTCAGCAGAGTCTGTTCCCCCGGGGGCTTCCTCTGCAGCAGATTTTAAATGGACTCGCTGGTAGAAAGTGCCTTAATACTCTCACTCGGGCCATCTGAAACACGCCTGTGCTTTGCTTTCAGTGACCACTAGCTGTTCCTGAGTCATAGTCATGATACTAATGCCCCCTTGAACTTCGAGGGCACTTCACAGTGTGCAGAATGCATTGGCGCCACTGGCTTATCACAACAGCACAGCAAGGTGGGATTATTATCCCATTATACAGAGGAGGAAATGGACGCTAAGCCAGACAGAATGGCGCACTCAAGACCATACATTCACAAAAGTGAAGGGAAAGCTGGACTAAACCCACAGAGACAGAACCATGGTGGCTCCAGGAAGGTAGGTAGTGAGGACCGCCCAGCATCCTACAAAAGGTCATTTCTGGGATGAACCAGCACCAGCTTTTCTTTTTTTTTTTTTAGAACTGACTCCTTTGAAAAGACCCTGATGCTGGGAAAGATTGAAGGTGGGAGGAGAAGGGGACAGCAGAGGATGAGATGGTCGGATGGCATCACCGACTCAATGGACATGAAGTTGAGTAAACTCCGGGAGTTGGTGTTGGATAGGGAGGCCTGGTGTGCTGCAGTCCATGGGGTCGCAAAGAGTCGGACACAACTGAGTGACTGAACTGAACAGAACTTGCATGAGAATTTCAGGAGAGAATCTGATGGGTTGAGCCTGGGTCACGTGCTCATTGGCCCTTTGATTGACAGGTCCTCCCAGAATACACACAAAGGAGGAGAGGCGGGCCGCCAGGAGGCAGCAGGGCATATTAGTAGAAGAGGGAGGAGCAGCCCCAGGAAGCAGAAGCATCCAATACTCACTTCATTCTTTAAGCGTCACGTGTGAGTCAGATTTCTAATAAATGGAACCCCACGTCTTCTTCCCTCTGATTTCCATTCTCCTTCCAGCACTATTTTCTCTTCATCTCTAAATGCTTCTGTAAGGATTGCGAACTAACATTCTGGCTGCGCATGGCTGTATGTGACTTTTGACCCCTGTCCTGCTCTCCTCTGGGACCCAATTTCCTCAGCTCTCCCACGAGGACAGTCCCTGTGTCTGCAGATGGTAGGAGCCAGGAGTTCTGAGACCCAAGTCAGGGACCCAAGTTCAGGAGGATAGTAACAAATAGATTGCAGAATTCTTGGCAATGCTCCTCACCCCAAAATGACGACAAGCTCAGCAGCTGATTCCCCAGTATCATCATGGCAACTGGCCGGTTGGGCTAAAGAATATGCTGCCCCCCTCTCCAGCTTTTCTGTTGTAGGTAGGAATTTGCAAAGGCTCCCCATTCTTCAGGCCCTTCTGCAGTCCCATTACCTCTGGTTTCCTCCTGCAGGGCATAAGCTCTCTGTTCTTCCTCTCTTTTCACCTGATACATTCCCATCCATCCTTCCAGATCCAGCTCCAGGGCCACTCTCTTTCCTGAACACTTGGCGCAGCTGGAATGAAACCTCCTTCCACTGGGCTCCCTTCGACTTGGTGCCTCATACAACAGTCTTCTTCCTGTTGTATTTACGCTTTTATCAGGCTGTGAGCATCACACAGGCAGGGCATGCATCTTAACTGTGTCTGTATTCTCAGCATCTGGCATCTCACCCAACTCGAGGCAGGTGATGCGTGATTGTTGCTGTTCAGTCGCTCGGTCATGTTTGATTCTTTGAGACCCCATGGACTGCAGCAAGCCAGGCTTCCCTGTCCTTCTCCATCTCCCAGAACTTGCTCAAACTCTTGTCCATTGTGTTGGTGATGCCGTCCAACCATCTCATCCTCTGTCGTCCCCTTCTCCTCCTGCCTTCAATCTTTCCCTGCGTCAAGGTCTTTTCCAATGAGTCGGCTCTTCCCATCAGGTGTCTTCAGCATCAGTCCTTCCAATGAATATTCAGGATTGATTTCCTCTAGGATGGACTGGTTTGATCTCTTTGCAGTCCAAGGGACTCTCAAGAGCCTTCTCCAACACCACAGTTCAAAAGCATCAATTCTTTCACGCTCAGCCTTCTTGATGGTCCAACTTTCACATCCATACATGACTACTGGAAAACATAACTACATAGCTTTGACTAGATGGACCTTTGTTGGCAAAGTAATGTCTCAGTTTTTTAATACCCTGTCTAGGTTTGTCATAGCTTTTCTTCCAAGGAGCAAACAACTTTTAATTTCATGGTTACAGTGAATCATCTGCAGTGATTTTGGAGCCCAAGATAATAAAGTCTCTCACTTTTTCCATTGTTTCCCCATCTATTTGCCATGAAGTGATGGGACTGGATGCCATGATCTTCATTTTTTGAATACTGAGTTTTAAGCCAGCTCTTTCACCCTCCTCTTTCACTTTCATCAAGAGGCTCTTTAGTTCCTCTTTGCTTTCTACCATACAGGTGGTATCATCTGCTTATCTGAGATTATTGATATTTCTCCTGGAAATCTTGATTCCAGCTTGTGCTTCATCCAGTCTGGCATTTCACATGACATCCTCTGCATATAAGTTAAATAAGCAGGGTGACAGTATACAGCCTTGACATACTCCTTTCCCAGTTTGGGACCAGTCCATTGTTCCATGTCTACTTCGAACTGTTGTTTCTTGATGCGCATACAGATTTCTCAGGAGGCAGGTAAGGTGGGTCTGGTATTCCCGTCTCTTGAAGAATTTTCCACAGTTTGTTGTGATCCACACAGTCAAAGGCTTTGGCATAATCAATAAAGCAGAAGTAGATGTCTTTCTGTAACTCTCTTGCTTTTTCGATGATCCAGCAGATGTTGGCAATTTGAGTTCTGGTTCCTCTGCCTTTTCTAAATCCAGCTTTTACATCTGGAAGTTCACGATTCATGTACTGTTGAAGCCTAGCTGAGAGCTTTTTGAACACTACTTTACTAGCATGTGAGATGAGTGCAATTGAGTGGTAGTTTGAACATTCTTTGGCATTGCCTTTCTTTGGGATTGGAATGAAAACTGACCTTTTCTGGTCCTGTGGACCTGAAACACTGCTGAGTGAAACCAAAACACTGCTGAGTTTTCCAAATTTGCTGGCATATTGGGTGCAGCACTTTCACAGCATCACCTTTTAGGATTTGAAACAGCTCAGCTGGAATTCCATTACCTCCACTCGCTTTGCCCGTAGTGATGCTTCCTAAGGCCCACTTGACTTCACACCCCAAGATGTCTGGTCTGGCTTTAGGTGAGTGATCACACCATCATGATTTTCTAGCTCATGAGAATCTTCTTTGTATAGTTCTTCTGTGTATTCTTGTCACCTCTTCTTAATATCTTCTGCTTCTGTTAGGTCCATACCATTTCTGCCCTTAATTGTGCTCATCTTTGCATGAAATGTTCCCTTGGTATCTCTAATTTTCTTGAAGAGATCTCTCGTCTTTCCCATTCTATTGTTTTCCTCTATTTCTTTGCATTGTTCACTTAGGAAGACTTTCTTATCTCTCCTTGCTGTTCTTTGGAACTCTGCATTCAAATTAGTATATCTTTCTTTTTCTCCTTTGCCTTTCGCTTCTCTTCTTTTCTTAGCTATGTGTAAGGCCTCCTCAGACAGCCATTTTGCCTTTTTGCATTTCTTTTTCTTGAGGATGGTTTTGATCACTGCCTCCTATACAATATTATGAATCTCTGTCCATAGTTCTCTGTCCACTGTTCTGATAGACAGTGATAGGCACTGTCTATCAGATCTAATCCCTTGAATCTATTTGTCACTTCCACTAATTATACTTGAATGGCTTAGTGGTTTTCCTACTTTCTTCAATTTAAGTCTGAATTTGGCAATAAGGAGTTCACGATCTGAGCCACAGTCAGCCCCTGGTCTTGTTTTTGCTGACTATATAGAGCTTCTCCATCTTCAGCTGCAAAGAATATAATCAGTCTGATTTTGGTATTGGCCATCTGGTGATGTCTGCATGTAGAGTCAGCTTTTGTGAAAATAAGTGAATGATTGGATGGATGGAGGGATGAAGTGGATGGAATATTTTCCAAAAATCATGTGGATAGTTGACAAGGGAACTGGCTTTAAATCTGTCTTCCCATGGTGGCTCAGAGAGTGAAGAATCTGCCTGCAATGCAGGAGACCCATGTTTGATCCCTGGGTCAGGAAGATCCCCTGGAGGAGGAAATGGCAACCCACTTCAGTATTTTTGCCGAGGAAATCCCATGGACAGAGGAGCCTGGAGGGCTACAGTCCATAGAGTCCCAAAGAGTAGGACACGACTGAAGTAACTAAGACTCCCCCTTCTGAAACAAGGCATTCCCAAGTGAATGACTTCATTTCCCCCAGTCCATAGATATGGCAACACTACCTTTGCTCATTTTGACTGAGCTCCTCTTCCCCTGGGCCCGCCCCTCCTAGAGCTGGTGCCTATCAGTTCAGCCACAAGGCAACCAAGCTCTGTGCCGGGCACTGTGCTGAGAGCGGGTGGTCCGTAGCCATGCTCTGCACACGCACCCTGACAGCTTCTGCTCACCCCGCCAGCGGGAGGCACAGCCAAACTTGGAGCGAAGAAGCAGGTGAGACAGTGCAGGGAGCTTGGAAGAAGCTCCGTGGGAACAGGAGAGGGTTCTGGCCAGCAACCTTGGGGGGCTCCTGACCATCATGGGGGACCCATGGGTCTGCAAAGGCAGCAGCTGAAAGGGAGAACTCAATTCCTGGGAAGATCGGCCCAGAGTGGAAGCCACCAAACAGAACCATGGGCTTCTGGATGTCATGAACTGCAGACAGACCCGACAGGAAGAGGCTCTCACCACAGACTGAAGTGAGTAGCCACCTCAAGCTTCAGGTATCATCAGACAGCAGTAGGATATTAGTTTTAAAGCATCATTCCTATAGCAAAGAGGGTCTGAATTAGGGAGGAAATATCCCACAAATGCCCCATTTCACTGAAGAAATAGGTCTGCTGTAACTCGCTTTCCAGGTGGTGCTAGTGGTAAAGAATCTACCTGCAACGCAGGAGAAGTTAAGAGACTCGAGTTCGCTCCCAGGGTTGGGAAAATCCCCTGGAGGAGGGCATGGCAACCTACTCCAGCATTCTTGCCTGGAGAATCCCAAGGACAGAGGAACCTGGTGGGCTATAGTCCATAGGGTCGCAAAGAGTCAGACACAGCTGGAGCAACTTAGCATGCACGCATGTTCGTAGTGCAGAGATGATGGGTGTATATACAATGAAATTTCTTCTCTCTTGTCTCTCTCAAATAGATGTCAAACATATTTAGATATTCACTTATCTTTATGTGTGCTTTTATAAAGAGTTGTCTTCCTAACTTTGAGTGAAGATGTGAAAGAATGTGGAGATACACACTCATATGACTTATAGTTTTAACCCGTTCCTTATGTCTGTAGGACAATGGAATTTCTTCCAGAAGAACTGTGGCTCTACCACCAACCCATATAATAACTCCAGTTTCCATTTCTGTAAAACTAGAGAGTTAGAGTATTTAAGTACCTGAGAACCTAACACACCACAGATGTTGACACCAATGGGAAAGATAAGTCCTCCCAGGGGTATAGTGCTCCCAAACCAAATCAAAATAGAAATCATCCACCCTGTTATGGGTCTTGTACACAGTTTCCTTTAATAAAATATGCAAATATTTTGCTGTAAATTGATTTCCCAGTTTCATTCTCTTATCTCCATATTTATTATTCATGACTCTTCCACTCCTTACTTGAAACATAAGGGGGGAATAAGTCTGGAATGTAGCAGTGACTGCTTTCTTCCAGTTATTATCAAGCCAATGTTATACTCCCAGGAATCCAAGGTACCCATGTCAATATTACTTCCGGTCTCAACCAAAGCTACGGAAAAAAATGGAAGTAGGTCTTTCTTGTTCTAAATCCATGCACCTGAAATTCCTGGCCAATTTTAGTAAAAGTATGACTTTGGTGAGAAAAAAAATCACGTCAGCCATGACTGTATGGATGTGGTTGTCTCACCTGTTCAAAGTGAAAACATTGTATCTCAGTCAGGAATTTGGTGAAAGGGAAACATCTAGAAAGTTTTATTTCTTGATTAGAGAGGTTTTTTTTTTTTTTTTTTTTTTAAAAAAGAGTATTTGAAGGATATTCATTGTGTGTCAGACACAAAGCCTAAAGGGTCCAGTTGCAGAACAATATCCCATTGAGAACAGTGAAGTCCAAGCAAGAACACAATCCCTAGAAACTCTTGAGAAAACCAATTACCCTTCCTCTCCTTTCCTCTGTGATTCCAGGAGCTTCCCCCTCCCCCACCCCAGCCAGCATCCATCTCAGCCACCTTGCTGCGGGCCACTCCCCCACCCTGGTGCCCTGCCTCACCGGCTCTCAGCCCCCACGACTCCCAGGGGTGGGCACTGCCCACCAACCACGATCTGTGGGCTTCAGCCCTGGTGAGGTCATTCTGGTCCTAGGCCCCCCTGCAGTGAGTTCCAGGGACTCCAGGGGTGATGGGGGAAATGGCCACGAGGTGGAAGTAGCATGCAGACTGCTTTATTTGGGTGTAGCTTTGACAGGTTGACAGGTGAGAAGTCCCCTATAGCGTGACCCTGTCCAGAGGCCATGGAGGAAGGGGAGGAATGCAAAGGAAGTCCTGGGAACAGCAGGACTGGAGAGGGCACTTATGTGCATCATTGTCTTGGGAGTTCAAGGGCAGCATGGGCTTGAGGTCTTTATAGCCATTAGTTTTTGTTTAGTTGCTAAGCTTTTCATGTCCAACTCTTTTGCAACTCTGTGGACAACAGAAATATTCCAGAAGGGCAGCCTCAATTGCGCAAGGCTATCTTGTCTCTACTTGCATCATGTTCGTTGATGTTTTACCGATGACAGCAAGACCTACGGCCCAGACTGGAGTCCGTTGGGGAGGAGACCACACAAAGGCCTGGAACTCTGGGGGTGCAACTCATTTGGAGTCCAGTCTCCAATCAGGAAGTTGCTCTTTCTGATACACAGAGTTTCTCCCTAAGCAAGCCCGATAAGAAGAACTTTGGTGCAGATAGTTTAGTACTTGGGAAGTGATCTGAGATGCCCAAGAAGGGAGTAGGGAAGGAGGAAGCCCAGGGCTAGGGGTGGCTGGTAGAGGCTGAATCCCCCAGCTCCATGCTTTCTCCTGAACAGGGTGGAGAGGGCGGACCTCCTCCAGAACTACCAGTAAGAGAGAATTAGCACTGAGACGAAACTTTGAAGATCCCCATGTATGGATACACAGATATGTTTTACAAATAAAAATAAGGGTCTAACTCCAAAAAATGGCTCTCCTTCCTGATATTTTCATTGTGGAACGAAAACTGCTTGGGATCCAGAAAGGACTCACCTACTTCTTGGCAAGAATGGAAGTTATTATCAGAATTCCATGGAGTAGCTGTTGTGGGTAATTATGCTTAAGTTAGCTGTGTAGTTAATGATATGTATCCTACTGCATTGATTCTGAAAGCACATTTTTCACATCTCACATTTCTGAAATCGGGGCATATTAATATCTTACAATTATAAATGGTAGAATTTTTTTTCTTCCATGTTAGTCTCTCAGTCATTTCCAACTCTTTGGTACACCATGGAACCTGCCAGGTTCCTGTCTGTCCCTGGAATTCTCCAGGCAATAGTACTGGAGAGGGTTGCCATTCTCTTCTCCAGGGCATCTTTCTGACCCAGGGATCAAACTCTGGTCTCCCAGATTGCACACAGATTCTTTGCCATCTGAGCCACCAAGGAAGCCCTGCCTTTGTCTCCCATGGTGGTACATAAAATAATAGTGTACCTTATATTTAATAACGTCTTGGATGTGGTGAACTGTGGAAGTTCTCATTTCAGAGCATGGGTTCGACCAAGTTGGAATAGTCCTTCCACTGAGTGAAGCTCCAAATGAAAGAACTTTGCTGAATCACAGTTACAGAGAGATGGCTAGACCCCCTACCTTTTCCAGTCAAGAGTCTGAGGCTCCAAGAAGAAAACAGAGTGGGTCTGTAGCCCTCCTGACAAAAACACTGCTTACAAACACCTATTTCTGCTTGGGTTATATGGGCTACATCGTATCATTCATGACTGAAGCGACTTCGCAGCAGCAGCAGCAAGAGTTTTAACTTTTGAAAGAACTTTCACAGCTGTCAGAAAGAGCTGCTGCTACTGCTGCGAAGTCGCTTCAGTTGTGTCCGACTCTGTGCGACCCCATAGACAGCCCTCCAGGCTCTGCCGTCCCTGGGATTCTCCAGGCAAGAACACTGGAGTGGGTTTCCATTTCCTTCTCCAATGCATGAAAGTGAAAAGTGAAAGTGAAGTCGCTCAGTTGTGTCCGACTCTTAGCGATCCCATGGACTGCAGCCCACCAGGCTCCTCCATCCATGGGATTTACCAGGCAAGAGTACTGGAGTGGGGTGCCATTGCCTTGCTAAGAAATCTACAAAGAATGCAGGAACTGTGACAGGACTCTGAACAGGGGAACCAGATAAAGATTTGGTTGAGCAGCACGCAACAGGAGGCCCAAAACAATTCAGATTAAACAAGTCAGAGATTCATTTCTCTCCTGTGACAGAAGACAGGAAGGAGGCAACTCGACTGGTACGGCAGTGCCATGGTTATCAGGGACCCAGGCTCCTTCCAGTTTTCCTACTTTACCTCCAAGCACACTATGTCCATCCTCAGGGTTACCTCAAAGCCCAGGATGGCTGCTGGCACTTCAACCATCTCATCTACAATGCAGCCTGGAGGAGAGAAGCAAGGCAGAAGGGCAAACAGAACTCTCTTGCCACTTCCTTTTAAGAATGCTCCCAGAAGCTCTGCCTAGCAACTTCTGCAAGTATCGTATCATTGGCTGGAACCTAGTCACATGACCACCTCTAGCTGCAAGGGAGGCAGAGAGGTATCACTTTCAGGATGCAGGGGTCACATTTGTAAGGAAGAAGCAGGGATCCAGGTGCAGGAGAGGCAGCCAGTAATCGCAGCTGGAAGAAGACTCCAAAGGCTACATGAAGAACTGGGATCAGGAGTTATATCCTCATGGAAGATGCCAGAAAGCTGCAGAAGGAAACAGTGTAGGATCCCTCGACGTGACACCCATCGAGAGCTGTGTTTAGGAGAACTGGGAGAGGAGGCCTGGAGGGCAGGATTCCAGCCCTGACTGTGACACAGACTCACCCTTGGGAGCCACACAAGCTGCCCAGCACCTGCCCAGGACCCAGCAGTCCTTCCACGCCTGTGGAGGGAGAGACCATCATCTTCGTGGAAAGTGCAAGGCTGTCGGAACAGCCTCTCTGCTTCATCCTCATCGGACACCAGGCGCATTGCCCCCATAAGCACATTCTGGACTACCCGGGACCAGCAGGCCTGGTTATTAATGAACTTTCCCGGCAGGCGGTCCAGAGTGGGCCTTTGTCATGGTCACTAGTGGTTTCTGTATCCCCCACAGCCTCTGCAGGAATCCAGGCCAGAGCGAAACATTCTTAAAAGAGGAAAATTACCCAGAAAGCGTCTCCCAAAGAAAACCCAGCTCTGAAAAAGTTTGTCCATTCTGCAAAGCATTATCTTTAAGTCCTCCAGCTAAGCTAAAAGCCTATCCCATCCCTCCCTGGGATTTCTAGTGAATTAATAATGCCACTGATGAATATTCAAAAGTAGGCAGCTATTGTGCCTCCAAGCACATAATTAATTATTCATTACACATTTTTATTCACTGAATTAAAAAACACAGGGTGCTCTGGGAAATGAAGTGTACTTCACTGCAGGGGCATGAAATTCCACACTGCCCCTTTAAGGACTATTATTCTCTATTTGTGGTTACCAAGCAACATAAATGCTGGGCAATTAGATCATGGGTTGTCCCTGAAGACTGATGGGATAATAAGCAGTAGTTAAGTATTAAGTTGACCCAGTGAAGGTCCCATATGAATAAACCTGGGTAGCACCACAGCTGGTGTCTTTTAAATGAAACTTTTACATTAATACCATACAAAAGGTGATTCTGTTCCAGGAACAGGCATCGGGCAGAACTCCCTCGTCTGCAAACCCGCACAGGTTCTATATGTCATGCCTCTGACATCACTGCATTTGCCAAGTTGTACAGTGAGTGTGGTGTCCGCTTCCAAGCTGCAACGGCTCACCTCCAGAGGGCAGCTGGGCTGAGCCATCAGGATTCAGCCCCGGCCTCCCAAAGAAAGAAAATGAAACAGCTAGGGGACTTCCAAGCAGGAAAGCTGAGTTTCTCTACTAGACTGAACTTGGAGCAAAGGCCGCCTGGCAGGAAGGCCCAGTGAAGGAGTGAGAGAGCTGCTCCCTTGCTCAGAGCCGCTCACTCCTTCCTGGATTCCAGCCCCGGGTGGACCTCCCTGCCCTTGACTCCAGGGTCAAGTCCTAACTGGTCCAGGACTGAGACTCTGCATCTACGCACTGTCTGTCTCCTAGATACCATGTCCCCTAGGGATCAAATTCAGGTCCGGGTGTGCCTGTTGCTTCAAAGGCTCTCAACAAATGATTATTAAATAAGTATTAAGGACTTGGGAACACCTTCTTTATTGAAAGTGAAGTCACTCAGTCGTGTCCAACTCTCTGTGACCCCATGGACTGTAGCCTACCTCCTTGGTCCATGGGATTTTCCAGGCATGAATACTGGAGTGGGTTGCCATTTCCTTCTCCAGGGGATCTTCCCGACCCAGGAATTGAACCCGGGTCTCCCGCATTGCAGGCAGACACTTTACCATCTGAGCCACCAGGGAACGTTTGGTTTTAAACTTGGACTAATGATCACAGTTAGTTGTTAGTGTATAAGTCTATTGACACTCTCCTTAGATGTTCCTGAATGCTGCCAGCAGGGGCGCCACATACAGTTGCACAGGATGTGCACTGCACAAAGGGCACGTGGCCAGCGCGGTGATGGAGGCTGAAATCTGACCTGTGGCCCAGTTGCCAGAACATACTCTTTTTCAGAGAAACTCCTTTTTCTAATTCTCACAAAGGCATTGAATGGGCTTACAGCAGCCCTGGCTGTAGGCAGAATGTGGGTAGCAGGAGGGGAGATCTGGCTCTGAGGAAGTAGAGCCTGTGGTCCTTCGAAGGAAGATGCAACAACCTATCTGGGCAGGCAGAGGCCAGAGCCCTGAAGGTGACAGGTATCACCAGCGAGGTACCATCAGTCAGAGCTTACTTTCTGTCCTTGCTCTCAAGTATAGACAACTTGAGGATAAGACAGAGGCCCACAGGGCATCCTCGCTACTGACTCAGGGACAGAGAGGAAGCAAGGGGTGTGAGCACTGAGAACTAGCAAGACAGAAACCCAGACATTTTTATTCATGTGCATCTCAAAATAACTTTATGGGGTGTGTATTTATCCCAGTTTGCAGATGGGAAGACTGGGGCTTTAAGAATTTTTTTTTAAGACTTATTTATTGATTTATTTTTGACTGCATTGGGCCTCTGTTGCTTCGCTCCGGCTATCTCCAGTGGTAGAGGGGGGGGCTACTCTTCACTGCAGATCACAGACTCTAGGCATGTGCAAGGGCTCA
Organism: Bos indicus; assembly: GCF_029378745.1. NCBI lineage: Eukaryota > Metazoa > Chordata > Mammalia > Artiodactyla > Bovidae > Bos > Bos indicus. The sequence continues at coordinate 61,545,965 of NC_091780.1, read as the reverse complement.
GGAGTTGTGGCACACGGGCTTGGCTGCCCCACGGCAAACGGGATCCTCCCCGATCAAGGATCAGACTCAAGTCCCCTGCGTTGGCAGGCAGATTCTTAACCACTAGACCACCAGGGAAGGCCCGAAGCTTAAAGAATTTTGTGCCGTTGTCACAGAACCATAGAGAAAACAGGGCCTCACCTCAAACAGACTCTAATAGACTCCAATAGACTCACCACACATAAACTCCAGAGCCCAACTCTTAACCAGGGCTGATAGGCAAACTAGCTAACAAGCAGTAGGATATCAGAGTAGATACCAGCCTTAGGGTTAGAGCTGGGTCCTGGGGGGCCCCTGCCGGCCACAATTAACCCCTTTGCTGCTGGATTACCAGGTGCTCTGGGCTATGGAGCCAGGAGGAGGAGGGAGAGAAGGGTGTCTGCAGAGATCAGGCAGCAGCTGTTTACCACTGGAATGCAAACATTTCAGTGTTCTAACAACTTGTGCAACCACACAGGTGCCTACCTGCCAAGGGTCAGCCTGCTCTGAACCATTGCATCTTACCACCTCAAAGCTTCCCGAGTCTGAAAAGAGACATAAGGGCTTAGCCTGAAGCTGAGTTCTGAGCCAGGGTTAGAATCTGTGCTCAGCAAGTGAAGACGAGGTACCAGGAGACCCAAGGCTGGAGCAGTTTCCAGGAGCCAGATTTTCAAGCCGGGATGCAGCCTTCCTGGTCAAGCAGAGAACTGAGACTCACTGTTGAAGAACAGAAAGCAAGGTGACAGGGGAGAGTCTAAATATTGCCTCGACAGAGCCACTGATCAAACACCCATGAACACATGGCCCATCTCCCCGCCGGTAAAACAAAGGCTTCAGGCTAGAGTACCTTTTTTTAGGAGTGTTCCAACAATAGCGTTTTCTGATTCCGTGTTTCTAACAAACACACACGCTGCAGAAGGAAAAATAAAAACATCTGCACTTTTTGCCACTGAGGGTTTGTGTTGTTATTTTTCAAGCTCAGAATGCCCTATGATCCCCATGGTGACAGGAGATGATGGTTTTATTGTAGTTGTAGATCATTAATTTTGTAGACAAAAATGTGAAAACACAGCTTATCTCTGTCTGCAGACACTTCGCTATGCCAGAGCATGAAACAGTTCTCAGTGGAAGATAAAGAACTGCTGTCTAGAGTTTGGTGATACGAAGCAGGGAAGACAGTTCCCCTCAAAGCTAAGCGGGCTCCGCCTTGCATGAGAGAGAGGCTGCTTGTGGTCTCGGGGTATGGCCTGAAGTTTTTGGGGAGAGGAGCAGAGGGCGAGGGCTGGAAAAGCTGGGAAGAGCCAGAGGACAACCCACAGAGCTGTGCTTCACTCCTACCCGCCCCTCCCGCCCTGCCTCTGTGCAGACTCTCAGGGCGCCTGCTGGCACACGGGTCATCACCAACGCTTTCTTCTATGATATGCTTTACTTGAGAGCAAGAACCTTATCTTAGCTGTTTTTGTTCTCTGAGCAATTAGCACAGTGCCTGAGACAGAATGAAGACCTAATGAATGTTTCATAAATAAAAGAATGACTGAATGGATGGACTGACGGATGGATGGATGGATGGGGATTCTCATTCATTCATCCATTCTCAGGGTCCTCTCTCTCCATTGTCAAAGGGGCAGAATTTGCAAATTTAGGAGCTCACTAGGTCTGTTCTTACAAATGTCCTCCAGCTGGTCCCATGACTGCATCTCTAACTCTGAGCCCTTAAAAGTCAATGGTGGCAGGACATTCTGCTATAGCAGAGCAAGGAGCAATGATAAAACTGGACAAAACTGCCCCCAAAACCCATTTCAGAGATACAGAAATCAACCAAAGCAACATACCAAAGTGAGAAGCAGCTGTACATGAAAAACTCCTGCCCTTCAGATAAGAACAATGCAAGTTACTGAACAACAACCAAACAGCCATAACAACCGCCCTTGGAGGAAAAGAGATCAGAATCCAGGGTTGCTACACTATATAATCTTAAATTATTCGGTTTTCAAAAGAAGTTATAAACTCTGCAAAGAAACAGGAAAGTGTGAGTGAGACATGTTAAATAAGAAAAGAAGGGGGAAAAGCAGTCAGTGGAAATTTTGCCTACGAGAGCCCCAGTGTTGGAATTAGCAGGCAAAAAAACATCAGAGCAGCTATGACAAACATGTTCAAAAAACAAAAGGAAGCCATCTTTCAAAAATTAAAAGAAAATACAAGGAACTTCTCTAGTGGCCCAGTGGCTAAAACTTCACACTTCCATTGCAGGGGGGCTGGGTTCAATCCTTGATCAGGGAACTAGATCCTACACACAGCTAAGAGTTTGAGTGATGCAGCTGAGACCTGGCACAGCCAAATAAATAAATAATAAATGTGACAAAAGAAAGTACAAAAAGTTAAAAGAAAATGCAACAATGACTCAACAGATAGAGAATATCAGCAAAGATAGAAATTATTTTTAAAAGAAACAAATGAAAACTTTGGACTTAAAAGGTACAACTTATGAAGAAAGATTCATAAGAGGGACTGAATACCAGATGTAACATGGGGATAAGAAAGGATCAACAAATTTGAAGACAAATCAATAGAATTTTTTAATCTGGAAAAAAAGGGAAGGGAAAGAATGAATAATAATGACAGCACCTTGAGACATGTTCAGTTCAGTCGCTCATTCATGTCCAACTATTTGCAACCCAAAGGACCGCAGCATTCCAGGCTTCCCTGTCCATCACCAAGTCCCGGAGTTTGCTCAAACTCATGTTCATTGAGTCGGTGATGCCATCCAACAATTTCATGTTTTGTTGCCCCCTTCTCCTCCTGCCTTCAATCTTTTCCAGCATCAGGGTCTTTTCTAATCAGTCAGTTCTTCCATCAGGTGGCCAAAGTATTGGAGTTTCAGCTTTAGCATCAGTCCTTCCAATGAATATTCAGGACTGATCTCCTTTAGGATGGACTGGGTTGACCTCCTTGCAGTCCAAAGGACTCTCAAGAGCCTTCTCCAACACCATAGTTCAAAAACATCAATTCTTTAGCGCTCAGCTTTCTTTTATGGTCCAACTCTCATATCCATACAGGACTACTAGAAAAACCATAACTTTGACTAGATGGACTTTTGTTGTCAAAGTAATGTCTCAGCTTTTTAACATGCTATCTGGGTTCGTCATGGCTTCCTTGGTGGCTCAGAGGGTAAAGAATCTTCCTGCAGTGCAGGAAACCTAGTTTCGATCCCTGGGTTGGAAGGATCCCCGGAGAAGGAAATGGCAACCCACTCCAGTGTTCTTGCTTGGAAAATCCCATGGATGGAGAAGCCTGGCGGGCTACAGTCCATGAGGTGGCAAAGAGTTGAACACGACTGAGCAACTTCACTAGGTTTGTCACAGCTTTTCTTCCAAAGAGCAAGTGTCTTTTAATTTCATGCTGCAATCACCATCTGCAGTGATTTTGGAGCCCAAGAAAATAAAGTCTCTCACTGTTTCCACTGTTTGCCCATCTATTTGCCATGAAGTCATGGAACTGGAGGCCATGATCTTCATTTTTTGAATGTTGAGTTTTAAGTCAGTTTTTTCACTTTCCTCTTTCACTTTCATCAAGAGGCTCTTTAGTTCCTCTTCACTGTCTGCCATAAGGGTGGTATCATCTGCATATCTGAGGTTATTGATGTTTCTCTCTGCAATCTTGATTCCAACTGTGCTTCATCCAGTCCGGCATTTTGCATGGTGTACTCTGCATATAAGTTAAATAAGCAATGTGACAATATACAGCCTTGACCTACTCCTTTCCCAACTTGGAACCAGTCCATTGTTCCATGTCCAGTTCTACCTGTTGCTTCTTGACCTGCATATAGATTTTTCAGGAGGCAGGTAAGGTGGCCTGGTATTCCCATCTCTTGAAGAATTATCCACAGTTTGTTGTGATCCACAAAGTCAAAGGCTTTGGCATAGTCAATAAAGCAAAAGTAGATGTCTTTCTGGAACTCTCTTGCTTTTTCTATGATCCAATGGATGTTGGCAATTTGATCTTTGGTTCCTCTCCCTTTTCTAAATCCAGCTTGAAGATTTGGAAGTTCTCAGTTCACATACTGTTGAAGCCTCACTTGGAGAATTTTGAGCATTACTTTGCTAGCATGTAAGATGAGTGCAATTGAGTGGTAGCTGAACGTTCTTTGACATTGCCCTTCTTTGGAAATGGAATGAAGAATGACCTTTTCCAATCCTGTGACTCCTGCTGAGTTTTCCAAATTTGCTAGCATATTGAGTGCAACACTTTTACAGGATCATCTTTTAGGATTTGAAATAGGTCAGCTGGAATTCCATCACCTTCACTAGCTTTGTTTGTAGTGATGCTTCCTAAGGCCCACTTGACTTCACACTCCAGAATATCTGGCTCTAGGTGAGTGATCACACCATCATGGTTATCTGGCTCATGAAGATCTTTTTTGTATAGTTCTTCTGTGTATTCTCGCCACCTCTTCTTAATATCTTCTGCTTCTGCTTCTGGAGACATGTGAGACAACATAAAAAATTTTTAATATATGTATAATGAGAACCTCAGGAAGATAAGAAAGAGAGATGGGGGCTGAGGATGATAATAAAGAAATAAGGACCAAAATGTTTCAAATTTGATGAAAAATGCTATATTCTAGAAGCTCTGCTGCTGCTGCTGCTGCTGCTACGTTGCTTCAGTCGTGTCTGACTCTGTGCGACCCCATAGACAGAGCCCATTAGGCTCCTCTGTCCCTGGGATCCTCCAGGCAAGAATACTGGAGTGGGTTGCCATTTCCTTCTCCAATGCGTGAAAGTGAAGTCACTCAGCAATGTCCAACTCTTAGCGATCCCATGGACTGCAGCCTACCAGGCTCCTCCATCCATGGATTTTCCAGGCAAGAGTACTGGAGTGGGGTGCCTTTGCCTTCTCCATCTAGAAGCTCAATGAACCATAAGTAGAATAAACACAGAGATTCACCCTAAACACATCACAGTAAAACTAATGAATAAAAAGAGAAAATCTTGAAATAGCAAGAGAAAACCAACTCATTACCTATAGAAAAACATCAATATAGTTAATGACAGGCTTTTCAACAGAAACCAGAAGTCAGTGGAGTCACATACTCAAAATCCTGAAGGAAAAAAATGTCAACTAAGAATTTTGTATCCACTAAAACTATTCTTCAAACCTGAAAAGTAACATGGAGACATTCTCAAACAAACAATGACTGAGATAATTTATGCTAGCAGACCTTCTTTTAAAAAAAAGCACAAAAAGAAATAATTTACACTGAAAGGAAATAACATCAGACAGTTACTTCAATCAAAGAAATGAAAAACACCAGAAAAGGTAACTATGTGGATAATATAAATAACTGTATTTCTCTAAAATATTTCCCTAGTTTTAAAAGACATAAGATTGCAGAAAACAGTAGTTATGACACTGTTGGATGGATTTATGGATGTTGGGCTTGTAACAAGCACACACACATATAAAAGTTCTAGGCATCTGTTGCACAAATTGTGAATCTATTTTTAAGATGGTAAATTTTATTTTTGACCACAATTAAATATTTTAAAATTTTAATTGAAAGGATAGACAATTCAATAATAGATGTAGACTTCAGTACCCCACCATCAACAGCATAATTAGGCAAATGACCAAGAACACAAAAAAGAACACTGTCAACCAACATGACCTAACCAGTAGCCATAGAATACTCGCCAATGACAGCAGAAGGCACATTCTCCTCAAGAACACGTGTAACATTCTCAAGAACAGATCATGTTCTGGGTCATAAAGCAAGTCTCAGTAAACTTGAAAGAACAGAAATCATACAAAGTATGCTATCCAGTCACAAAAGAATTAAATTAAAATCAAAAGCAGAAAGAAATTTGGGAAATCTCCAAATATTTGGAAATTAAGCAACACACTTCAAATTAATGCATAGGTCAAAGAATAAACCACAAGAGAAATTAGGAAATACTTTAACCAGAGGAAAACAAGACATTAAAATTTATAGGAGGCAATCAAATCAGTGGTTAGAGGGAAAGATGTAGCCTTAAACATTAATTTTAAAAAAGAAAAAAATCTCAGATTAATACCTTAAGCTTCCACCTTAAGAAAGTAAAAAAAAAGAGAGAGAGAGAAAACCAAATCCAAGCAAACAAAAGGAAGTAAATAATAAAGATGTAACGGAATCCAGTGAAAAATAAAACATAAAAGCAATAGAAAAAAATCAATGAAAGCAAAAGTTCATTTTTTCAGAAGTTCAAGAAAGTTGACAAATCTAGGCTCATCAAAAAGAAAAAAGACACAAATTTTCAAGATCAAGAATAAAAAAGGGAACATCATTATGAACTGGAAGTTATCAAGGGACACTATGAACAATTTTATGACAATAAATCAGACAAATAAGCTGAACAAATTCCTAGAGAGACACAAATTACCTACATTGTTTTGAGAAGATGGAAAATTTTAATAAATCTATCATTTGTTTTAACTTTTAAAATTAATAATAAAAAAATCTTCCCACAAAGAAAAATCCAGTCTTCAGCAATGAATTATATCAAATGTTTAAAGAAGAAATGGTACCAACCCTTTACAAAGTTCCAGAAAACTCATTTGATTGTCAAGGTCCACTGTGATACCAAAGTCAGACAAGACGTCACAAGAAAAGAAAACTAGATCAACATACTTCACGAACATAGATGTTAATATTTTAACAAAGCATTATCAAACCAAATCCAGCAATATATAGAAAGGATTATTCACCATAACCAAGTAGGATTTGTCCCAGAAATGCAAGGTTGGTTTAATATCTGAAAATCCATCAATTTAATACACTATATTAACAGAACAGAGGACAAAAATCATCTGAAGATACAGAAAAACTGTATTTGACAAAAATATAACATGCATGATAAAAACTCTCTGAACAGTAGGAATGGAAGAGAAATTCCTCAACCTGACAAAGAGCATCTATAGAAAACCTATTGCTAATAGCCAACATGATGGTAAATGAATGTACATTTTCCCCCTAAAATTAGGAACAAGGCAGGATATCCAGTCTCACCTCTTTTTTTCAATATTTTACTGGCAGTTCCAGCCAGTACAGTAAGGCAAGGAAAATAAACAAAAGGTATCCAGATTGGAAGAGAATTAGAACTGTTTTTATTCATTAATAACAATTCTATGTAGAAAAGCCTAAGGAACACACACAGCTGCTAGAACCAATAAGAGGATTCAGCAGGGTCACAAGATGTAAGATAAATATAAAAAACAAATTGCACTTCCATATTGTGTACATACAATCAGAAAATGAAACTAAGGGGAAAAATCTCATTCATAATAATATCTGAAAGAATCAAATATTTAGGACTGAATTTAATGAAGAAATGCAAAGTTTGACATTGAAATTATAAAATACTGGTGAGATAATTTGAAGAAAATTTAAATCAGTGGAGAGACATTTGGGTTGTTGATCCATGCCCACGGATTGGAGACTCAATATTGTTAGGATAACAAGTCTTCCCAAATTGATCTAAACATTTAACATAATCCTTATTAAAAACACAGTAAAGCTTTCTTGAGAAACCTATATGCAGGTCAAGAAGCAACAGTTAGAACTGGACATGGAACAACAGACTGGTTCCAAATAGGAAAAGGAGTATGTCAAGGCTGTATATTGTCACCCTGCTTATTTAACTTATATGCAGAGTACATCATGAGAAACGCTGGGCTAGAAGAAGCACAAGCTGGAATCAAGATTGCTGGGAGAAATATCAATAACCTCAGATATGCAGATGACACCACCCTTATGGCAGAAAGTGAAGAGGAACTAAAAAGCCTCTTGATGAAAGTGAAAGAGGAGAGTGAAAAAGTTGGCTTAAAGCTCAACATTCAGAAAATGAAGATCACAGCTTCTGGTCCCATCACTTCATGGGAAATAGATGGGAAAATAGTGGAAACAGTGTCAGACTTTATTTTTTTGGGCTCCAAAATCACTGCAGATGGTGACTGCAGCCATGAAATTAAAAGACGCTTATTCCTTGGAAGAAAAGTTATGACCAACCTAGATAGCATATTAAGAAGCAGTGATATTACTTTGCCAACAAAGGTCCGTCTAGTCAAGGCTATGGTTTTTCCAGTGGTCATGTATGGATGTGAGAGTTGGACTGTGAAGAAGGCTGAGCGCCGAAGAATTGATGCTTTTGAAGTGTGGTGTTGGAGAAGACTCTTGAGAGTCCCTTGGACTGCAAGGAGATCCAACCAGTCCATTCTGAAGGAGATCAGCCCTGGGATTTCTTTTGAGGGAATGATGCTGAAGCTGAAACTCCAGTACTTTGGCCACCTCATGCGAAACGTTGACTCATTGGAAAAGATTCTGATGCTGGGAGGGATTGGGAGCAGGAGGAGAAGGGGACGACAGAGGATGAGATGGCTGGATGGCATCACTGACTCAATGGACGTGAGTCTGAGTGGACTCCGGGAGTTGGTGATGGACAGGGAGGCCTGGCGTGGTGCAATTCATGGAGTCGCAAAGAGTCGGACACAACTGAGCAACTGAACTGAACTGAAGGCTTTTTTTTTTTTTTTGGTCATAATTGTTTGGCTGATCCTAAAATTCACATAGAAATGCAAATGACCAAGAATAACCAAGGCAAGTTTTAAAAAGAACAAAGTGGAAGAAGTTATCCTACCTAACTTTAAAACTTACAACAAAAAAGAAAAAAGAACACACTACAAAGCTACTCTAATGAAGATAATGTGGTCCTGGCATCAGGACAGGATCAATAGAACAGAATTGAGAGTCCACATTATACCAGTATTACACTTATGATCAATTGATTTTCAGCCAAGGTGCCAAAGTGATTTAATGGGGAAAGAATCGTGTTTTCAACAAGTGGTACTCTGACCATCGAATACTCATATTCAAAAGGCTGAGTTTAGAACCTTTTCTCACATCAGACACAAACATTAATTCAAAATTAACTAAACTAAAAAATGTTTACAGGAAAACTTAGAAAAACACTTTGAATCTTGCCTTAGGCAAAGAGTTCTTAGGAATGACACCAAAAGCGCAGTCCATACAAGGAAAAAATGATAAATTGAGCTGTGACACATTTAAAAGCTTTTGTCTGTGCGTTTTAGTGCCCGTGCTCTGCAGCAAGAGAAACCACCGCAGTGAGAAGCCTGTGCACCACGAGAGGAAGGCCATGCACAGCAGCACAGACCCAGCACAGCCAAAAATAAATAAATTGAAAAAAAATTTTTTTTAATTAAAAGCTTTTGTGCTTCGAAGACACCCTGAAGAAAATGAAAAGAGAAGACACATACCAGAAGAAAATATTTACCAATCATATATTTGACAAAAGATTTGTATCCAGAGTACATAAAGAACTCTTACAACTTGATAATTAGAAGACAAAAACCCCAATTTAAAAATAGACAAAATTGAAGAGACATCACCAAAGAAAATATACAAATGGCTAATAAGCACAGGAAAAATGTCAACATCATTAGTCATTAAGGCACATGCAAATCGAAACCACAATGAGATACCATTATACACCCACTAAAATGGCTATAATCAAAAAGACAATAACAAGTTTGGCAAGGATGTGAACCTTCATATATTGCTGGTGGGCATGTAAAACAGAGCAGCTCTTGAAAACCAGTGCGGCAGTTTCTTCAAAAGCTAAACATAAACTTACCATGCAGCCCAGCAATCCCCTTCTCAGGTATCTATTCAAGAGAAACAACAACATTTGTCCACACCAAGCTCTGTACGTGAATGCTCGTAGCAACATCCTTCAGAACAGCCCCAAAGCTCTAAACAATCCAAATGTCCGCCAACTGGTGAATGGATGAACCAACTGTGTATCCTTTTGATGGAAGTGCACTCAGCAATGGAAAGGCAGGAACGTCTCAAAAACCTTGGATGAACCTCAAAAGACCACACGAAGTGCTAGAAGTCAGAAGCAAAAGACTACATGTTGTATGGTCTCATTTGCATGAAATGTCCTGAAAAGGCACATTGATAGAAACAGAATCCAGATCAGTGGTTATCCTGGGCTGGGGGTGGGAGCAGGGACTGGCTAAAAATGGTGGCATCACCAGGATGGTGGGGCTCCCTGGTAGCTCAGTTGGTCAAGAATCTGCCTGCAGTGCAGGAGACCTGGGTTCGATCCCTGGGTGGGGAAGATCCCCTGAAGAAGGAAATGGCAGCCCACCCAGTATTCTTGCCTGGAGAATCCCATGGACAGAAGAGCCTGGAGGGCTACGGTCCACAGGGTCACAAAGAGTCGGACATGACTTAGTGACTAAACCACCACCACCAGGATGATGAAAAGCTTCTAAAACTGGCTTAAGGCAGTGATTATATTTATAATGCATGCATGCTAAGTCACTTCAGTCATGTCCGACTCTGCAATCCCATGGACAGTAGCCCACCAGGCTCCTCTGTCCATGGGGTTCTCAAGTCAAGAATACTGGAGTGGGTGGCCATGCCCTCCTCCAGGGGATCCTCCCAACCTAGTAAGCATCATTGAATTGTTGACCTAAATAAGTAAATTTTATGGTATTTAAACCTGTAAGTCTATAAAAAAGCAAACAAAACCAGAAATGTCAATGTCCTTGCAGAGGGTTGGATTAAATAGGTCTCACCTCTACCCCAACCCTTCACCAACTTGATCCCTCAGATTCCACAAGACCAGACTGTGCAGCAAATGCCTAGTTTCTTTACTGAAAGGTTAGGGTCAGGGCAGTTTCTGAAGGGGAATTATAAGGTTGAAGGAGAAAAGGTTAAGGTTTAAAGATTTGGGAACGTGCTTCAATCTCACAGGGCTTCCCTGGTGGCTCAGCTGGTAAATAATCCACCTGCAGTGCAGGAGACCTGGGTTCGATCCCTGGGTTGGGAAGATCCCCTGGAGAAGGGAGGGGCTACCCACTCCAGTATCCTGGCCCAAAGAATTCACCTGGGTTTGATCCCTAGGTTGGGATGATCCCCTGGAGAAGGGAAAGGCTACCCACTCTATTTTTCTGACCTGGAGAATTCCATCAACCACACAGTCCTTGGGGTAGCAAAGAGTTGGACATGACTGAGCTACTTTCATTTTCAATCTCACAACAGATCATGCCCATGTCCTCTGAACACACTCTGCTCCCAGCTCTGTTCCACCCTGATCTCTCCCTGTATCCTTGAGAACTGCCAGTCCTCATCCCAAGAGGCTTAATCCAGCTCTGGGTGGGACCAGGGCTCTGGACCTGTAAATGAGGCTCATGCACCTTCCAGCCCTGGTACCACTGATCCCTCCTGAGAGCTGGGGCTCGTGATTTCCTTTACCAGTTGATCATTTCAGGAACCCTAATTCCAGAGGGGGATTTTCTAGGAGGCAGGCAGAAACACCACAGTAAGAAATCCTTTTCCTTCTGTTTGAAGCACCAGCTGGCACCCAGAGCTTTTGGACAGCCACCCACCATTAGCCACCCACCATTCTCCACCCACCTCTCACACACACACCAAACACTCTAGAACTGAGAGGATTTTTCTTTCTTTCCCACTCCTCCAAGGGTGCTTGCCCCAGGAGACCAGAGAATAAGGCTGGAAAGTGGAGATTGTCATTTTGGGTGAGCTTTCCCAGAGTATAGGATTTAACCTCCTGACCAGGACACCAGATAATGGTGCAAACTTGTTACTTCAGATGGATCCAGAAAGGTGGAGAAAAAACCAGTGCTCCCACTGAGGTTGAAACTCCAGGACTGGCACGGTAGGCAGTACAAGAAGGCGCTGAAAGGCTCAGAGATTGAAAGGCTGTTGGATTGGATGTGCTAGGAAAGGTCAGAAGACACACAGGTTATGTAGAAAGCCCTAGAAGAGAAGTAATTTATCAGGTCCTGGGCTAGTAGGAGGAGCATCAGCATCATTACAAAGTTCGATGGGCAGCCCCCTCTGTAGGGCTGGTGCTAAGATGCATGCACAGCACTGCTGCTGCTAAGTCACGTCAGTTGTGTCTGACTCTGTGCAATCCCACAGACGGGCGCTCACCAGGCTCCCCCATCCCTGGGATTCTCCAGGCAAGAACACTGGAGTGGGTTGCCATTTCCTTCTCCAATGCATGAAAGTGAAAAGTGAAAGTGAAGTCGCTCAGTCGTGTCCGACTCTTTAGCAACCACATGGACTAGAGCCCACCAGGCTCCTCCATCCATGGGAGTTTCCAGGCAGGAGTACTGGAGTGGGGTGCCATTGCCTTCTCTGATGCACAGCACTAGCTTCCCTGATAGCAATAGCAATGCCAGCCATCAGAAGCCAGGGGATATGGTTGTGGGAAACAACAGGCTGGGAGTGGCAGCCAAGGGGCTCAGAAGGAGTAGGGGGTGCAATTCGAAATGGGTGCATTTTCATTTCAGCCCCACTCAGGGGTGGCCCCAGACATCAATGGTGAGGGGAAATCTTCCCAGTGGGCAGGGCTCAAGCGGTAACCCTGATCATTCACTTTTGAGACCTAAAGTTAGAATGAAAGGTGTGAAATTGAAAGTGTTAGTCACTCAGTCATGTCCGACTCCGCGACCCCATGGACTATAGCCCACCAGGCTCCTCTGTCCATGGAATTCTCCAGGCAAGAATACTGCAGTGGGTTGCCATTTCCTTCTCCAGGGGATTTTCTCCACCCAGGGACCAAATCCAGTTCTCCTGCATTGTTAGGCAAATTCTTTACCATCTGTGCCCCCAGTTAGAATATATAGTCTCGAATACCTTAGGAAGGCTTCCCTGGTGGCTTAGATGGTAAAGCATCTGCTTGCAATGCGGGAGACCTGAGTTTGATCCCTGGGTCGGGAAGATCCCCTGGAGAAGGAAATGGCAACCCACTCCAGTACTCTTGCCTGGAGAATTCCATGGATGGAGTAGCCTGGTAGGCTGCAGTCCATGGGGTCACAAAGAGTCGGACACGACTGAGAGACTTCACTTTCTTTTCCTTTCTATACCTTAGCAGGCTGGTAAGGGGCTTGAAGAGAGGAAGACTGGAAGATCTGGGACAAGGAAGTCTGGGAAAGAGACACATAGATGGACAGATGGGAATGGGCACAAGAGATGAAGGTCTTTTTATCACATGACCCACCACTGAAGAAGCATTAAACAACTGAGTGGCTTGGCCAGCCGACATCAGCAAGACTCCTCATCAGCTACCCCAGGGTAGGTTCGAGGGACACATGAGCCGAGTGGCTGTGGGGGCCGTGCCTGGTCCCAACAGCCAACACGGTTCCCACTCAGCAAGGCTGATCTAGCTGCTGCCACCACTCCCAGGCCTGGGAGGGGCAGAGTGACTGGGAGTCTGATCAGATGAGGGTGCAGGCCCTACGGCCAGACAAGGTCCTATGACCACTAAAGAGGCTGGCTGGAGGGGATCTAAAGCGGGGAGTGGAGGAAAGAAATGCAACTCTGCCTATAAGCTAGTGGCCCTGGGGCTAGCTGCAGCATCGGGAGCAGTAGCCCCATCCACCTTTCTCGTCCGAGTTTCCTGCAGGAAAAAAGGTGCCCCTGCGTCCCAGAGGAGCAGCTCCCAGAACATCCATGAAGACGTGGACACAGAGTTGCCAGAGGTGGACAGAAGTGGACACTGTGAAGATGCCACACGTCTTCCCCAACGAGGGGGCTTTTGTTCCAACTGCTGGGAGTGCTGTTGGCAGTCAGCCTGCTCTCTGCAGAGAGTCCCCTAAGCCAAGGTCACGTGCCTCCCAGGCGGCCTGCACCCTGTGACTGCTGCTGTAGAAGTCCAGCTCAGGGCAACGACAAGGGCCTCTCTGCTTTCAAAGCTCACCATGGGGTCCACCCAGTCATCCTCACACCCACACAACAGCTTTGTCCCTCCCTCTGCCCAATCCTGCTGGCATCCCCTTCCTTCCATAGTTTTCCATTCCTATATCTGTAAAAGTATTTAAAGATTCAGTTTGGTTCAGTTGCTCAGTCATGTCTGACTCTTTGCAACCCCATGAACCACAGCACACCAGGCCTCCCTGTCCATCACCAACTCCCGGAGTTCATTCAAACTCATGTCCATTGAGTTGGTGATGCCATCAAACCATCTCATCCTCTGTCGTCCCCTTCTCCTCCTGCCCCCAATCCCTCCCAGCATCAGGGTCTTTTCAAATGAGTCAACTCTTCTCATGAGGTGGCCAAAGTATTGGAGTTTCAGCTTCAGCATCAGTCCTTCCAATGAACACCCAGAACTGATCTTTAGAATGGACTGGTTGGATCTCCTTGCAGTCCAAAGGACTCTCAAGAGTCTTCTCCAACACCACACTTCAAAAGCATCAATTCTTTGGCGCTCAGCTTTCTTCACAGTCCAACTCTCACATCCATACACGACCACTGGAAAAACCATAGCCTTGACTAGACGGACCTTTGTTGGCAAAGTAATATCTCTGCTTTTCAATATGCTATCTAGGTTGGTCATAATTTTCCTTCCAAGTTAATTTCATGGCTGTAATCACCATCTGCAGTGATTTTGGACCCCCTCCCCCAAAATAAAGTCTGACACTGTTTCCACTGTTTCCCCATCTATTTCCCATGAAGTGATGGGACCAGATGCCATGATCTTCGTTTTCTGAATGTTGAGCTTTAAGCCAACTTTTTCACTCTCCTCTTTCACTTTTATCAAGAGGCTCTTTAGTTCTTCTTCCCTTTCTGCCATAAGGGAGGTTCTTCTTCCCTTTCACACCATAAGGGTGGTGTCATCTGCATATCTGAGGTTATTGATATTTCTCTCGGCAATCTTGATTCCAGCTTGTGTTTCTTCCAGTCCAGCGTTTCTCATGATGTACTCTGCATAGAAGTTAAATAAGCAGGGTGACAATATACAGCCTTGACGTACTCCTTTTCCTATTTGGAACCAGTCTGTTGTTCCATGTCTAGTTCTAACTGTCGCTTCCTGACCTACATATAGGTTTCTCAAGAGGCAGATCAGGTGGTCTGGTATTCCCATCTCTTTCAGAATTTTCCACAGTTTATTGTGATCCACACAAAGGCTTTGGCATAGTCAATAAAGCAGAAATAGATGTTTTTCTGGAACTCTCTTGCTTTTTTGATGATCCAGCGGATGCTGGCAATTTGATCTCTGGTTCCTCTGCCTTCTCTAAAACCAGCTTGAACATCTGGAAGTTCATGGTTCATGTATTGCTGAAGCCTGGCTTGGAGAATTTTGACCATTACTTTACTAGCATGTGAGATGAGTGCAATTGTGCGGTAGTTTGAGCATTCTTTGGCATTGCCTTTCTTTGGGATTGGAATGAAAACTGACCTTTTCCAGTCCTGTGGCTACTGCTGAGTTTTCCAAATTTGCTGGCATATTGAGTGCAGCACTTTCATAGCATCATCTTTCAGGATTTGAAATAGCTCAACTGGAATTCCATCACCTCCACTAGCTTTGTTTATAGTGATGTTTCTAAGGCCCATTTGACTTCACATTCCAGGATGTCTGGCTCTAGATGAGTGATCACACCATCGTGATTATCTGGGTCATGAAGATCTTTTTTGTACAGTTCTTCTGTGTATTCTTGCCACCTCTTCTTAATATCTTCTGCTTCTGTTAGGTCCATACCATTTCACGTCATTAATCACATGTCCAAACATTGCTTTATTATTACATATAATAAAATAATCCTCCTTCCTCTTCA
This sequence comes from Bos indicus, assembly GCF_029378745.1. NCBI lineage: Eukaryota > Metazoa > Chordata > Mammalia > Artiodactyla > Bovidae > Bos > Bos indicus. Next base: position 61,530,305 of record NC_091780.1, on the reverse strand, counting down.
GAACCCAGCTTTCATTGGAAGGTCACAGCTTTGCCCATCTCCACACCCACACTCACCAATTCCCCTGCAGAACTTTCTGGATCTTGGCAATTACAAGACGGCTGCCATTTTTGTGAGCAATGCTTTGTACCGGGTGCTTCTCACTCATGCTCTCATTTGCTCCTTAGAACAGCTATGAGGTCATTCCTGCATCTCTTTCATTTCTGATGAGGGAACCGGAGCTCAGGAGATTCAATTGCTCACTCGAGGTCACATCTCTAGTGAGCAGGGGACCAGTCTGATTCCCAAGGCACTGCACACCCACACCAGTTTTCCAGTTAACAAGCAAAAGGAGAAGGGCTGCTCATCGCTCTTAGCTGACAGGTTGAGGACCAATGGGTGGACATTTCGCAGGAAGGTACATCTCAGGTAAACAAAAGAGGGACTCTAGCAAGGGAGTACTCAAAAGAAGGATGGGCATTTTTGAGAGGGGCGGGGTGAAGCCTTATCCCTGGGGATATCCAAGCTTCCACCAGGACTAAGAGAAATGTTAATCTTGGCAATCAGAAAGCTCCCCACCAACTCTTAGAAGAAAGTATTCTCAGATTCCATAAATGACACAAAACTCCCAGGACTGAGCTGACTCGAAATTTCCAGCTGGTTTGAGGATCAGCAGAGTCCTGACCAGAAGTCCTTCAACTGGAGAGAGGCCTGACCTGGCTTCTGGAACACTGCCAGCCGCTGGGGGTGACTCTCCCTGCCCTGAAAGCAGGACACTCAACCGAGCGACCGCCGGAGGTCCCTCCAGATCCCAGTGCCCTTGACTGCTCCCACCAGGTGTTCAGTGGATGCCCTAGATGTGCGTGGTGATGAATGCCAATCAGCCTTGGAGGGCAAATGCCCTGGAGATGCAGCTGAAGACACAGCAACTGCAGCTCCTCCTGTCTCCTGCTTTCTTCCCGTTCCTAAAATGTGTGCCTTGAAGCCTCGTGTGTGTGTTACCTACACGTGCATCAGCCTCAGTTCTGAGCATGACTCCTTTCTCCAAATTCCTCTGTGGCTCACCCCTTGGCTTTGCGATTCCCAGGTGGGAGGATACCATTCTTTCTCTGATGCAATGACCTCTCCATCACTCACTCCAGCCAGCAAGCTGGACTTCAGAGGAATTCAGAGAAGTTCCTCAATGAGAAAAGCACAACCCTCGACTCAATTCACCTCTTCTTCAGTCACCCCTTAAAGTCAAAGTGAAGGGAAAGAAGATCAGCTATCCAACCACAAGAGGGATTTTTGGGGGGTTAATGTTCTTACCTGGGACTCATTCATTCATTTCAGTTCAGTTCAGTCGCTCAGTCATGTCTGACTCTTTGTGACCCCATGGACTGCAGCATGCCAAGCCTCCCTGTCCATCACCAACTCCCAGAGTTTACTCAGACTCATATCCATTGAGTCAGTGATGCCATCCAACCAATTCATCCTCTGTCATCCCCTTATCCTCCTGCCTTCAATCTTTCCCAGCATCGGGGTCTTTTCAAATGAGTCAGTTCTTCGCATCAGGTGGCCAAAGTATTGGAGTTTTAGCTTCAACATCAGTTCTTCCATTTAACAGATATGTATTGAGCCAGGGCCTAAAATAGCCTATTATAGGTGTTAGTCCATTCAGGCTGCTATAACAAAATACCACACCCTGGGCGACTTAGAAACAACAAACATTTATTTCTCCCAGTTCCCTGCATGCAGGAGGTTTAAGATCATAGCACCAGCATGGTCAGGCTTTGCTGAAGAGACCCTCTTCCTGGTTCATAGCCAATGCCTTCTCCCTGTATTCTCATGTGGGGGAGGAGATTAGTGATTCCAGTGGGGCTTCTTGTACATGGGCACTAATCCCATCAAAGGGCCCCACCCTCCTGACCTGAGCACCTCCCTGAAGCCCCACCTCCTAACACCATACCATCCAGAGTCAGGATATCAACATGTGAATTTAGAGGGGACACAAACATTCAGACCATACCAGGGCTCTACAACAGGCAAGTGTTTTCTATTAAAGTCCAGACAGTAAATATTTTAGGCTCTGCAGGCCAGCCAGCCTCTGTCACAACCACTCGACTCCAGTGGTGTACTGCAGAAAGTGCCACAGTGTGTCAACAGATGGGCGTGGCTACATTCCAATAAAACTTTATTTACAAAAACACTCAGCAAGCCAGATTGGCCCACAGGCCTTAGTGTGGCAACCCCTGCTCTAAGAATACAAAGAATATTTGTTTCTCCATGTGTAACGGGGGAGGTGGAATTTCTTCCTATCTTCTAAAATGTTGGAGAACTAGAAAAGCAAGCCTTGGTCAAAACTCACTTTGACACACCACAGCAAAACCAAGGCAAGCAGGGAAGGACTCCTGACCTCCAGCTCCTGACAGCACAGAACAGGCCTGGGGCAGGAGAGCCGGGTCTGTGTCTTACTGGTACACATGCCACTTCCAGCATCCTTGGCTTCCTCTGCTGTAAACTGAGAATATTGATGCTTATATGAATCATGGGATTATGATGAAATTCTAATGAGATAATAAATGGAAAGTGAAAGACGCTCAGTCGTGTCCAACTCTTTACGACCCCATGGACTATACAGTCCATGGAGTTCTCCAGGCCAGAACATTGGATTGGGTAGCTTTTCCCTCCTCCAGCCATTCTTCCCTATCCAGGAATCGAACTGGGGTCTTCTGCACTGCAGGTGGATTCTTTACCAACTGAGCTATCAGGGAAGCCAATAAATGGGAAATTACTCCAAAAATTATAAGAGCTATGGAGGACTTCCTGGGTGGTCCAGTGGTTAAGAATCCACCTGCCAATGTAGGCAACATGGGTTCGATCCTTGGTCCAGAAAGAATCTGGATGGCGTGGAGCAACTAAACCCATGCAGCACAGCTACTGAGCCCATACTCCTAGAGCCCATGCCCTGCAACAAGAAACGCCACCGCAATGAGAAGCCCTCGCGCCACAACCAAAGAAAGAGTATGCCCACTCACCACAGCTGGAGAAAGCCTGTGTGCAGCAATTAAAACCCAGCACAGCCAAAAGTAAAATAATAAAGAAATAGGTAATTTTTAAAAATTATACAAAGCTATGGAAATAGGGAAACCTGTATGCAGGTCAAGAAGCAACAGTTAGAACTGGACATGGAACAACAGACTGGTTCCAAACAGGAAAAGGAGTATGTCAAAGCTGTATATTGTCACCCTGTTTATTTAACTTATATGCAGAGTACATCATGAGAAATGCTGGGCTGGAAGAAGCACAAGCTGGAATCAAGATTGCCGGGAGAAATATCAATAACTTCAGATATGCAGATGACACCACCCTTGTGGCAGAAAGTGAAGAGGAACTAAAGAGCCTCTTGATGAAAGTAAAAGAGAAGAGTGAAAAAGTTGGCCTAAAGCTCAACATTCAGAAAACTAATATCATAGCATCCAGTCCCATCACTTCATGGCAAATAAATGGGGAAACAGTGGAAACAGTGGCTAACTTTATTTTTCTGGGCTCCAAAATCACTGCAGATGGTGATTGCAGCCATGAAATTAAAAGACGCTTACTCCTTGGAAGGAAAGTTATGACCAACCTAGACAGTATATTAAAAAGCAGAGACATTACTTTGCTAACAAAGGTCTGTCTGGTCAAGGCTATGGTTTTTCCAGTGGTAATGTATGGATGTGAGAGTTGGACTATAAAGAAAGCTGAGCGCTGAAGAATTGATGCTTTTGAACTGTGGTGTTGGAGAAGACTCTTGAGAGTCCCTTGGACTGCAAGGAGATCCAACCAGTCCATTCTAAAGGAGATCAGTCCTGGGTGTTCATTGGAAGGACTGATGCTGAAGCTGAAACTCCAATACTTTGGCCACCTTATGTGAAGAGTTGACTCATTTGAAAAGACTCTGATGCTGGGAAAGATTGAGGGCAGGAGAAAGGGGTGACAGAGGATGAGATGGTTGGATGACATCACTGACTCAATGGACATAGGTTTGGGGGGATTCCGGGAGTTGGTGATGGACAGGGAGGCCTGATGTGCTGCAGTTCATGGGGTCACAAAGTTGGACACGACTGAGCAACTGAACTGAACTGATGGAAATAGAGGAGGTCACTGTTATCTCCCAACCTGATGCAAAGGATGACATTTGGTCCCAATCTTGCCACTGATCAACTGTGTCTCTCTGGGCAGATCACCTCTCGTCTCTCCACCTTGGTTTCCTCAACACTGAGATGCTGAAAGGGGATGACGGAAATGCTGTGTTGAAAATGTGAATTTTTATCTTGCTGTCATAATGTTATTATTAGATAATAATTATGTTAATCATCATTTTATACTGTTGTCATCATCTTTGTTTTTATCTGGGAGCTCACTAGATATTTTTAGGGCCATAATGTATACTTGCCTGCCAAAGACACTTTCCCACTTTCACTTTAAAATCTTATTGTTGTTTAGTCTCTAAGTTGTGTCCAACTCTTTTGTGACCCCATGGACTATAGCCCATCAGTCTCCTCTGTCCATGGGACGTCCCAGGCAAGAATACTGGAGTGAGTTGCCATTTCCTTCTTCAGGGGATCTTACCGACCCAGGGATCAATACTGCGTCTCTTGCATTGGCAAGTCGAGTTCTTTACCACTGAGCTGCCAGGGAAGCCTCACTTTAAAATAGGCCCTCATTATTGCTCCAGCCCAGGACAGGGAACCTCCCCTGGGCTCCCAGCAGGTCATTTGCTCACCTTTAGCACAGCACTCAAAACTGTGTTTGGTAATTGCCAGTCTGCCAGTCTGTGTGTCTTCCTCTGAACTGTGAGCAACTAGCTGAGAAGCAGGCATGCTATAGTCCATGGGGTCACAAAGAGCTGGGCACCACTCAGCGACTAGCGACAACGACTTGCCAGTTTCAGGGCAGGATCATGTTGCCACACGTGTCTCCTGCTTGCCTCGCTGGTCCCTCTGTGGCCGAACCCAGCTCTCCAGATCACTCCTGCAACATCCCCTCACCTCGGGCTCCGGGGATTCTCTGCTCCTGCTGATGTATCTGGAGGCACCCTCACACCTGCAGGGACTTGCCCGCTCTGGGCCCATGAGTCTGCAGGCTTTAGGCTTGTGCTGCAATGGCCCCTGCCACCCTCAGGACACGGAGCTGCCCTGGCAGCTTCTGGAGGAGCCAGGCAGCGTTCCCTGTAAGAGCAAAAGGTGGACGGCCCAGGAGGCGAATTATCACTGTTGGGAAAGCAGAGTCAGCAATCAGGTCTTTTCCTTCCCCAGGACAAATGTTCAAGTTTGCGGTAGTTCACGGACCTCAAAAAGACATCCTGCCAGGACAAGCCGTCAGCTGTACGTGATTGAAGCTCAGTGCCTTTGTCCATTGGGGCAGCTCTAACAGAAGGCGGCAGCCTGGGTGGCTTATTTTTTTTTAATTAATTATTTTTTAGTATAATTGCTTTACAATGATTTATTAGTTTCTGCTGTGCAGCAAATTGAATCAGCTATATGTATACATGTGTCTCCTTTTTGGATTTCCTCCCCACGTAGGTCACCACAGAGCACTGAGTAGAGTTCCCTGTGCTGTATATAGTAAGTTCTGGTTAGTTTTCTATCTTATACACAGCAGCAGTAGTGCATGTATGTCCACCCCCCCATCTCCCAATTTCAATTATAAACAACAAAAATTTCTCACAGTCCTGGAGCCTGGAAGTCTGAGATCAGGTTTCCAGTGTGGTCAGGTTCTGCCCTTTTCCGGGCAGTGTTTTCTCCTCATAGTCTCATATGGTAGAGAGGGTGAGGAAACTCTTTTATAAAGGCACTAATCCCATTCACGTGGGCTCCACCCTCATGTCCTGATCACCTCCCAAATGCTCCATCTCCTGAATCCATCGCACTGGGGGCAAGGGTTTGAACAGAATCTTGGAGAAACAGGTTCTGACCACTGTAGTGGGAATACCCTCGCATATTTTCTCTTCTCCATCCTTCCCTCTTGCTCCCCTGGGTTTTCCAGGCCCCAGTAAAGTGTGAGCACCCAAGCTTTTGCCTCCATTTGGTTTTCTAGGCAACCTGGGCTGAGACATGAGCTCCCAGGAAATGCCCACTTTGGTCACCCCCATCTCCTTTCCTGATCCTCGCCTCTCTTATCCTTCCCTAGTCAGCCTTGAGTGTGGGCTAGACCTAGTAATCTGCCTTAATAAATAAATCTGATAGAAGTAGTATGTTGATGTTGACTTCCAGAACTAGATCTTCAAAGGCAAGACAGCTTTCTCCTCTCTGTCTGACCCACTCTTGGAGAAGCCAGCTGCCACGTCATGAGGATGCTCAAGCAGTCCTATGGAGAGGCCCACACAGCACAGAACTGAGCCTCTAGCTGAGAGTCCTGTGAATGAGCTTTCTCAGAAGCAGATTCTGCAGCTTCAGTCAAGCCTTCAGATGAATGCAGCCCCCGGCCCAACATCTTGACTGCCATATTATGAGATGCCCTGAGCCAGAACTTCCGTGCTAAGTCACCTATGGATTCTTGACCCTCAGAAACCATGCAAGATAATTTTGTTGTTCAGTCACTAAGTCATGGCTGATTCTTTGCAACCTTATGAACTGCAGAATGCCAGGTTTCTCTGTCCTTCACTATCTCCCAGAGTTTGCTCAAATTCATGTCCATTGTGTTGGTGATGCCATCCAACTATCTCATCCTCTGATGTCCCCTTCTCCTCCTGCCCTCAATCTTTCCCAGCATCAGGGTCCAATGAGTCAGCTCTTCACATCAGGTGGATGCAAGATAATAAACAATTGTTATTTTAAGTCTCTAAGTTTCAGGGTAATTTGTTACACCGAAATGGATAATGAATATGACTTGTAACACCACCCTATGGGCATATGCACCGTGCTCCCATCCATTCCTCAACCACAGGGGGTGATTCTGCATTCTGGCTTCTCCCAAGCTCCTCTTGCCTGGGTTACCAGTTATCTCCCAGCTGATAAACCCAGGGATGTCTCCCAATCCTTCTCTTGGGGGCTGCTCTGGAGCACTTGACTCTTTAGACCCCTCCTTGCCTTCAGGACGTGCTCCCCACAATCCCCCTGACCAGCCCTCCTCTACCTCTTCTCTCAATCCGCCTCCTCTGCCCCAGAACAAAACAGGAGTTCTCTAGAGCCGCGCCTTCAGCCCGCGCCCTTACTCTTCCCAGCTGCCCGAAGAGGTGTCCTGTCTCGTTTCCACCGTGACAATCCCCAGTCCTTGACTGATGACTGTCAGAGCTACACCTCATCCAGACCTATATCCAGCTGCCTGGAGAGCATCCCCAAAGTCCCTCGGTGTCACCGCACCCAGAAAACCTGATGCCACATGTTGCCTGTCCTTTCTCTATCCCAGTTGGTAGCACCTTCTTTTGTCTTTAAAACGGGGATGATAAATAACAGTCTCCACTGTGCCCAGCGGGGCACCATGGCCCAGGGTCAGTCAGCACAAACCTGGTCAGGTTGGCCAAGGATCGCCCCGGGTGGGCCCTCGCTCTACTTCCTCCCGATTCTATAGGAGCCCTCAGGCCCACATATGTGCTGCACACTCGTTTCTTTAGAAACAAGCCTCATTTTATCCTTGCTGTTGATAGAGGGCGCTTGGGGACAGCCTGCTGCACCAAGGGAGGCATGCTGGAGGGAGCTGGTGCAAGGTGCTCGCCACCCACCTGCACTTGGGGTGTCTTGCCTGAATCCACCCAGCTTCCTCCTCCCTTCCCTCCCTTCCTTTATCCCTCTCTTCCCGCCTCTCCTCTCTCCTCTTTCATCTCCTGCCTCCTCTCCCTCCTCTGTTCCTCACCTCCTGCCCCCACCCTGCCACTTCCTCATCTTTGTCTCGTCTCTATCTTGTTTCCGTTTTTCTTCTTTCTCTCTCATCTCTTTTCTCTTCTTTCTCTGTCCTCTGTGTCTGTCTGCCTCACGTTCATCATACACCCTGACTTCTTGACTCTCTGTCCTGTGCAAAGAATTTTTTCTCCTGCTGCCTCCAGGCAAAGTTGGTCGAGAAGAATGAATTTTTCATCCATTTCCCCATTATTCTGCTCCTGGACCTAAGAAAGCGGAACTCAGGTGCCTCTGTTTGTGACTAGAGATATGACATACCTTGATCTCTGAGTTTTGTTTTGTCATTTCCCATAAAAGTAAACCCCACTCAGAAAGTCAGGCGCCAAGCCCGAGGCATCTGAGTGGCGAGCCTGCAGGCACATCAGGTGGACTCTGCCCTGATGGCGGTCAGGGGAGATTTGGGGGCCCCCTTTGGCTTCAATCTCTAACAGTAGGGTAGGAACCTGTTAGAAAGTTTTCTCCAAGTTTCCAAGGATGCAGGAATTGGAAGTTATGTTTCTAGCCGAGGTCACCAGCACACACACAGAGAAGGGAGACCTGTGCAGGTGTCACCTGCCCTGACAAGTGTATTTACTGCATCAGAGTCTTGAGTCATTGGCGCCAATGTGATGAGAAGGACCAGGGAAATACAGACTTCTCCCAATTAGTTTTTCTTCCTCGCCTCCGTTTCAAAGGAGACACTGAGTCAGGATCACCTCCCTTGGATATGTTTTCTGTTTACCGTGAGGATGTCACATTCGTCATGCTCCTCCACCTCCTGTAATGAGACCACTTCCTTGAATCTGGGTCAACCGTCCCAGGGTCAGATGGGCCCACTGTGGGGACGCTCAATGATGCCAAAAAAAACAAGGACTGTCCGTAACACACCTCGGCTCCATTCCATCCTCCAGATCCCAGCTACAATGGCGTCTCCAGTAAGTTGTCTTTGCCATCCTAACCAAACAATACAGTTTTCTGTATTAGTCTCTAGCCCAGCCTCTGGTTTGTTTCTCTCTTATACCTCCATCAACCAAACTTGTTTTGCTTATATATTGCTTGTGGATTGCCAGCCTCCCCACTACAATGCAAGCCCATTAAGACAAAGACCTTATTGCTGGCTCAGCTCCTGGCACATGGTAGGTAACTGGTTAGTGTCTGTTAAATGAATGAATGGATGGATGGGTGGTTGGATGGATGGATAGATGGATGGGACCACCTTATCCACAGTCCTAACGTCATCAAGGATGAAACTGAGGTCCCAAGACTGCAGAGCCAGTGGGGCTCCATGCCCTCCAGCACCCTCCCCCACCCCAGATCTCCCTTTCTAGGCTGCTGCTGCTAAGTCGACCTCCCCTTAACCAAGGGTCCTTCCACAGGAACTTGATACCCACCCACCTGCCATCCTCTTAAGCCAGGCCCATATTTCCTTTGGAGTAATAATTAAAATAACATATTCACCAGCTGTTTTTTTCCCCTAGATTTAATCTGCCCAGGCTCTGATTTGCATATTAAAAGCACTAATTAGCCCCTCCGAGTGCTTGAGCACGGAGAGAGCGGGAACTGGTCACGTCCTCCCCAAGGACCCATCCCCAGTGCTCTGGGCTGGAATTCGGATGCTGGCCGAGCCCTGGGCAGGGAGGAGCCTCTGTGTCCCCCGCGTGTGGGGACTGGAGTCCGCCCGGCTTCATCCTGTGGCTCTTCTTCCCTTTGAAGTGTCGTGTTTGATCTGTTAGCCTGTCTGTCAGTTGCTGCTGGAGCATCTTTGGAGTGTGCATTTGAGCCCCTCCCAGCCACACTGGGTGGAGCTCGGGGCTCCCGGAAGGTGGGGTGGCCTTGGAGCAGTGGTCCCCCAAGGTGAGCCCCAAGTCCATCATGGCAGGCTGTCCTTGCAAACTCTCTGCCACCGCCTCCCCGCGAGGATGAGAAGGGGCAATTCCAGCACGCCGGGCCCTTTAAATTATCCTTTATTGGAACCATACAAAGGAAGCGCTAATTGCTGTTGTTATTATTTCCTTAAAAATCAAACCAGGGAGGGGGGATATGTGTGAGGGGATGATGAGGGGGACTGTCTATAAAAGCTGTCAGCCCGTGAAGTGGGATTCTGAGGGTGGGGTGCCTCCAGGAGACTGCAGCCCCAGAGGTAGCATTCAACTGTCCCCAGTATGTCTCTGAGTACCCCCCAACCCCTCCCCTGATCCCCCTGGGCTGAGCTGTCAGATGGGGACCTGCCTGATCCTTGCATGGCTCCATTCAGAAGGAAACTGAGTCTTCCTCCTTGCAGGAGTCGGCAGAGGCTGGCCAGGGACCAGGCTGGGAAGTCAGTCCCTGACTTTCAGAAATTCCAGCCTGGCACGCCACATGCTGCACCCCGGACCCTGGGTTTTCACAGCGAACAGCCCCTCCCAGGAAGGCCTGGGAGCCTGCGGGGGCTGGGCTGCAGCAGAGAGAGCCAGATGGCGGCTGTGTGAGCACCAGGGGGCAGGCCAAAAACCATAAAAGGGAAGAACGCGCTGGCAAGAGAGTTTCTTTCTTTCCCTCCCTACTGGCTCAGCTCGGGGTGGGCTCCAGCTCCGATGGCTTCAGAGGAGAGCGGGTGGCCAGGCCCAGCCCTGATCAGAGCTCACGGTTTGCAGGCAGGAGGCAGGACCAGAATCAAGTCCACCTCCCTGGCTGCCCCAAGACCACTGGTCCTCCCTGCTGGTCCTCCGTCTCCCCAGCCTCTGCCTCCTGCACCCGGAGCAAACACCTGCACCTCCTCCAGCATCTTGAGACACAACCCTCCCTGGTCCATTCCTGCACTTGCTCCAGACTTGCTCACTGAGCATCTCACCTGCACCAGCCAGCGGGGTAGATGGGAGAGTGGGAAGGAGTCTGGGAGGGTGAGATGGATGGCCTTGACTCTCTGCAGCCAGATCAGTTGCCTAGGGGAGGCATTCCAACTAAAGACACTGGCTTGGCTCAGAAAGGTAAGTGTCAGAAACACAGGGAGGAAGGTTCAAAGTCAAGTGCATATCTTACAGTGGGCACAAAGACCCTGGGGAAGGGGAAGGGAGACGGAGGAGCCAGCATTCACGATGTTCTGTGAACAAAGGACTATCCCTTAAGACTCTCTCTTCACTTTGGTGGGAGGAATCACCAGAAACTCAAGGAAACAAGGAGTCAACTGAAAAGTTTTGTATCCAGACAGGAGCTATGGGGACAAGAGAGGGTCAGCCAACAGTGACAGCATGGGACTTAGGGGCAGAAAACTGGAGGAGCTGCAGTCTTCCAAGTGAGCCAGGCCAGCATGGAAGCCCTGGATGTCTGACCTCTGGGGAGATGGGGGCCAAGGCTGGATAGCCGGAAAGGAAGGTGACCATGCTTTGCCACGGGAGGAGAAGTTCCCCCAGGTCACAGGATGGAAGGCTGCAGGGAGGAAGATGAGGTGTAAAGGGAAAGGGAAAAGACACCGGCCGGTGGATGAATTTTGGGTTCTCTCCCGGCCTTGGAGAGCATGGGCTTGGCTCCGGAAAGTTGTCAGGTCTTTCCAGTCTTCTATAAGGAGGTACCTGGGGCAGTGGGAGGAACAGTCACCCCTTCAAGCAAGAGCAGAAGTCCATCTAAAATGCCAAGTAGAAGAGAGAATAGAGGAGGGGCTTCACAAGACCCCCCCACAGGGGCTGGAGAGCTGGCTCTAGAGCCTGCCCACCACACCCGGACAGCAGGCTGGGGGAGGTGGTGGACGGGCTGAAGGCTTGATTTAGCTCTGCCAAGTGGCCTGTGAGCATCCTCTTCCCAAGGAGAAATGGACACCCTCCCTCCATCCGGGATCTGGGTGTCAGGAAAACAGAAGGCACAGGAGAAAGTGCCCTGATGGAAAAGGTGACCCAGTGAGTGAAGACGGCCAGTGATTGAAGAGGATGTTGGTTCAAGTCTGAAAACTCGAGGACCACCGCTGAAGAAGTCCTGCATTGCAGGCAGATTCTTGCAACTGAGCTATCAGGGAATCTAAAAAGTCATAAATTCTACCAAGTGTTCTGGAGGATATTTTCCAGGAAGGGGGAATGGAGAAGGTTTCCCTCAGGGAATAGAATCTTTCCAGTTGGGGAGCAAGGAACCCAAGTCAACTGGTTGCTGAGAAATACCGCCACACACCAGCGGTTCCAGGGATGGTCTGACTCAGAGTTTAAGTGCATCTGTGTTCTGTGGACATGCTCATCTACCCCCAGACACAATGGCTGGAAAAAGTCACTCTGATCAGTGATCTAGACTGCCTCACAGAAGTGGGTCGCTCTGAGTCTCTGAGGATAGTGCTTTGACTTGAGGAACACAGTCTCCAGGGCCATCAGAGGTGATCAGCTGCTGCTGTCGTGGGCTCCCCTAGGCCCTCGGATCTGGTTATTATCAGTGCACAGCTGGGGAGGTGTCCCAAAGAGGCCCAAAGGCCCGGGAGCTGTGTGCAGTGGAGTGTTGAGTATTGCCTTCTTGGGCATGCAATTGGAAAAAGCTGAGAGGAGGAAGCAGATTCACCCCACATTTGACCCTGGGGAGCGGACAGGGTTGGGGAGGGCTTCATCAGTTGGGATAGAAACCCAAGCTCAGACAGAGGCCCAGTCAATCACATTTTAGCAAGAACTGGGTAAAACGTGAAGGCAGCATAGACAGGAAAGAGATGATGTACGTGCATCATGGTTTTAATTTCTCCAAAACAGTCTTGAAAAACAAGAAACTGATAACCTTGTCTAACTTTTAAACCAAAGAGGGTTTTAAATACACACTACTAGGTATAAAATAGATAACCAACAAGGACATACTGTATAGCATGGGGGATTATTCTCAATATTATGTAATAACCTCTAAGGGAAAAGAATCTGAAAAAGAATATATGTATATATGGGTGTCTATGGTTCAATGGACCAGCATTCATCCATTGACTCATATATATATATATATATAATTAATTTAGTTTGCAGTACACTTGAAACTAACACAACATTGTAAATCAACTGTACTTCAATAGAAAATTAAAAAGTAAACTGAGACTTCTCTAACGGCCCAGTGGTTGAGACTCTGCTTGCAATTCAAGGGGCCCAAATCTGATCCCTGGTCTGGGAACTAAGATCCCATATGCCACAACTAAGACCCAGCACAGCTAAATAGATAAATAAATTGAACTGTAATTTAAAAAAAAAAAAGGGAATTAAAACATTTAAAACAATATTTCAAGAAAAATTGCTCTGCCTCGTTCATCCTCTTACCACCTTTTCCCTGTTGGATGGCTGGTCCATGGAGAGGCTATCCTGCCGACAGCACTTCTCATTAACAAGCGACCTTGGCCCTAAGGAGAAGCAGGGGCAGTAAAGAGCAAAGAGTGGGCCAAGCAGGAGGCTTGCTTAAGGCCACACGAGTAGATGCAGCTCCTTCCATCAGCAGGTAGAGTCTGTCGGGCAAAGCAAGTCACAAGGCCAGCCAAGATACGAAAGGTGGGAAAGACTGTGAACTGGTGTGGCTGTGTCTTTCCCCCTATCACACACACTCTCCATAACTCTGCGATTCCATTTCTCAAGGGATACCCTCACAAGACTCTTATGTAAACTGACAGCTACAAGAATGTTCATTATAACATCATTTATTATGGCAAAATCGAAAATAAAAATGCTCACCGTTGGGAGAATATATAGATGAAAAGTGGCATGTACACACATCGGAAAACTATGCAACAATTTATCAGATGAACTAGCTCTCCATTTACAACCTGGATGAATCAGAGAGTATGTTGACTGAGGGGGAAAAACTTGTATTGTTTGAATGTGTTTTTTGTTATTTAGTCACTAATTCATATCTGATTCTTTTGTGATCCCATGGACTGTAGCTCGCCAGACTCCTCTATCCATGGGGTTTCCCAGGCAAGGATACTGGAGTGGGTTGCCATTTTCTCCTCCAGGGGATCTTTCTGACCCAGGAATCGAACCCTTGTCCCCTGTATTGGTCAGTTCAGTCAGTTCAGTCGCAGTCGTGTCTGATTCTTTGAAACCTCCATAGACTGCAGCACACCAGTTCCCTGTCCATCACCAACTCCTGGAGCCCACTCAAACTCATGTCCATCACGTTGGTGATGCCATCCACCCATCTCATCCTCTATCATCCCCTTCTCCTCCTCCCTCAATCTTTCCCAGCATCAGGGTCTTTTCCAATTAGTCAGCTCTTTGCATCAGGTGGCCAAATTATTGGAGTTTCAGCTTCAGCATCAGTCCTTCCAATGAACATTCAGGACTGATTTCCTTTAGGATTGACTAGTTGGATCTCCTTGCAGTCCAAGGGACTCTCAAGAGTCTTCTCCAACACCATAGTTCAAAAGCATCAATTCTTTGGTGCTCAGCTTTCTTTATAGTCTAACTCTCACATCCATACATGACCACTGGAGGCAGATTCTTTACCACTGAACCACCAGGGAAACCCATTGAATGAATAGTATAATACAATTTTAAGGGACTATTTTAAATACAGAAATAATGCCACATAATATTTATATATCTATATTGCAGATGTGTGTGTAGATATAGCATGAAATTGAAGGGATGTGCGTTAATTAGACGAGATTTGGTGGCCATGGGGAATAGAATGGGTGCGGAGATAAGGCTTGAGCCAGAGGCCGATGACACTGCATCTCTGACTGAGAAGAATGAGTGAGTTTATAGGTCCAATTTATATACTCGACATCCAGCACTGAACCATTTCAGACTGAAAATATACACTTGACAAGAGGGAACCATGAAGGATGAAGATAAAGGGGGAACTGGTTGAGGGAGGGGATGTTGTAGAAAGCTGAAGGAAGGTTAGCATCATGCATTGAGGTAGGACCCACCTTCCCATGGGAACATCCCTACACAAAGAGGGTGAACACAGTGCTTTGCTTTATGTTTTGATTGTTACCCATTTGTGTTCATTCTTGCAATGTACACTATTCATCAGAAAGGCCACAGGCTGTTGCTACAATCTGGATGAAGTTGATATTGGTCACCCTTTAGACTTTATGGGCAAAGCAAATAGTATTATTATCCAGACCAGGTGTCTATGGTTCAATGGATCAACATTCATTCATTGACTCCTCCAGTGAATACTTACTGAGTACCTTTCATGTGTCTGGGGCTACACAAGGCATTGGGGACATACCAGTAACTCAACAACCATGCCTCCTGTCATCATGGAGCTTATAATGGGCCAGTCACGCCCAATAAGAAATTGCTCCTCCTCTGAATTATCCACACTGCTGTGGTCACATGGCTTGTCCATCTTCCCCTCCTGAACAGAGTTAATGTCCCCTGGCCCTGGGGGTATTTTAACAGCAAGTTGAAAGAAATGTGGAGAAGGAAACGCTCCCTGCCCCTGTCAGAACCCCTTTGAGGTCTCCTGCCGGCTTCCCTGGTGGCTCAGACTGTAAAGAATCTGCCTGCAATGTAGGAGACCTGGGTTTGACCCCTGGGTTGGGAAGACACCCTAGAGAAGGGCATGCAAACCCACTCCAGCATTCTGGCCTGGAGAATCCCCATGGACAGAAGAGCCTGATGCGCTATAGTCCCTGGGGTCGCAAAGAGTCGGACACGACTCAGTGACACAGCACGGTACAGTCAGCTCTCTCTGACCTCTTGGACTCCAGGGCATTCTTGTCCAGACCCACCATATTGATCGGGCTCTGCCTCCTAAATCGGAACCCAGGGCTCTTGGGTCCCCTTCCCCCTCACCTTTCTACATCTTCATTAGACTCAGTGAGGAAAGATTGGGAAAGTGTTGTTGGGATTCTGTGAATCGACAACAATTCTATGGAATTCTTTCCAACAAAGACATTAATGTGACCCTTGTTTTGGGCTAAAAGGGGTGGGAGGCCTTGACTGGCTAAGCAAGATGAAAGGATGGAGCCATCCTGTCCTAAGAGCTCTCTGCTCCCCAGACACAGACCATGTAGTTGCCCCTCCACACTCCCACTCAGGGTGCGTTTGCTGCCTGCACTGTGCCCCCACCTTGGGACTATAAGGCCGAGTCCATGAACCCTCCTCTTCCTCCATGCTCGCCAGCATGTTGCACACATGTCCACCTTCCAAGGCTCTGAGTATGCATCTGGTGACGGGGGCTTTTGGCCTCTTCCACTGTAGCAGGTGACCCACCTAGGGCTCCTCCCCTGTCCCACCACACAGAAGCAAAGAACAAGGGAGGGCAGTAATTAAGTGTTGGTTCCTGAAGGGCTTCCCCCAGTGGCTCAGTGGTAAAGAATCCGCCTGCAATGCAGGAGACGCAGGTTCAATCTCTGGGTCAGGAAGATCCCCTAGAGAAGGACATGGCAACCCACTCCAGTATTCTTGCCTGGAGAATACCATGGACAGAGGAGTTGGGCAGGCTACAGTCCACAGGGTCCCAAAGAGTCAGACATGAGTGAAGTGACTGAGCATGCACGCATCATGAAGGAAGAGGGGAAGGGAACTGTAGGAGAATGGAAAGATGAGGTGACATCAGTTCAGTTCAGTCGCTCAGGCGTGTTCAGTTCTTTGTGACTGCATGGATTGCAGCACGCCAGGCTTTCCTGTCCATCACCAACTCCCAGAGCTTACTCAAACTCATGTCCATGGAGTCGGTGATGCCATCTAACCATCTCATCCTCTGTTGTCCCCTTCTCCTCCTGCCTTCAGTCTTTCCCAGCATCAGGGTCTTTTCCAATGAGTCAGTTCTTCACATCAGGTGGCCAAAGTATCGGAGTTTCATTGGCCACTTGAAACAAACCTCCAGAGGAAGAAATGGCTTTGGCGGGGCCTTCTTAAGTCTTCAGAAGCAGGTGGGATCCCTGAGGCTATGGTCACACCAAGAAGGCCCCCTCAGGCAGAGCAGACTGTGAGATTCTATCTGCAATACCCAAAGGCATCCAGAGCCCATGGAGAGAAGGATTTCTGTCTGACCCTGTGCAACACCCCAGCACTCCCTGGAATGATATTAACTGTGTTCCCTCTCACACCCTCCCTGATTCCATATTCAGCTGTGAGCAGCAGCAGGGCCAAGACCCCTGAAGCGCTTCTTCACGTGGTTCAGTGCTGGGCTCCTGAGTCGGGCCGCCCCTTCCTGAGTGTGTCTGTCGACCCAGTACTTAACCTCTCGGAGCCTTAATTTCTCATTTTAAAAGTTGGAGGGACAAGGGCCTCCGCTGTTCTGAGGAGCGATAAGAGGCCACATCAGCGGCACTGTGCCTCTGGGCGTCATCTCACTTAGTCCACACTGAACTCCCACCTGAAGGGAAATTGACACTCAGAGAGATTACGAGGCACCTCCAGGGCTCCGGCCAGCAGGTGGAAGAGCCAGGATGTGGACCCAGCTCTTCCATCCAGCCCTGGGGACAGGAAGGGTCCCAGGAAGAGCCACTGCCAGCCCTCTTCTCTTCCCCCCTAGTGGGCTCTGGAGCACTCCCTGCTGTAGCCCTGGCTCCCAATCGGTGGTCTTAAGTGGCTGCACATTGGGACTCAAGATGTGCCCTGTGCACCCCACCCCGACCCCCACCCACAGGGATCCCAGCCAGGTCTCCAGGGAGTGCTGGCACAAAAAAGCCTCTCTGTTCAGTCAGTCCCAAAGGAAATCAACCCTGAATATTCATTGGAAGGACTGATGCTGAAGCTGAAGCTCTAATATTTTGGCCACCTGATGTGAAGAGCTGACTCATTGGAAAAGACCCTGATGCTGGGAAAGACTGAGGGTGAGAGGAGAAGGGAGCAACAGAGGATGAGATGGTTGGATGGCATCACTGACTCGATGGACATGAGTTTGAGCAAGGTCCGGGCGTTGCTGATGGACAGGGAGGCCTGGTGTGCTGTTGTCCATAAGGTTGCAAAGAGCTGGGCATGATTCAGGGACTGAACAACAGCACCAGCATCCCCTCCCCCAACCTGAACCCTCTGCTTATTGGTCCTGCGTCACCATCACTCACTCCTGCGCTTCCCGCAGCTTTCCAGCTCCCCTTCCTCAGATCCCACGCGGGCTCCTCTTCCCAGCTCTCAACTGCTTCCCTCCCCATCACTCTCTTGCCATCTCAACTCTCAGACACTCCCTGGGTGTTCTTGGCCATGCACCTCCACAGCCACGGCTGATGACCCATACAACTTCAACCTAGGTACCCACCCCCCCACAGAGGTCCAGACCTGCGGAGCCAATGGGAATGTTCCACCTGGGTGTGCCTCAGGCACCCCTGCAGCCTCCATTCACCCATAGCTGAACTGTCCTCACTCCCAAATGCCGGCTCCTCCCTTTTGTGCCTGCACCCCCCCACCCCAAACGAAGAAGCAGAGTCATCTGGACTCCTTCTTTCTGGTGCCTCATGTGGAAAGAGTAACCAGATCTCCCTCTTTCAGCTTCCTCAGCATCTTTCTCTTACATCACCGCCTCTCCTTCTCAAGCTCAAGCCTCCTCACCTCTCACCTGGACCATTGAAGCTTTTTCTTTGTGGTTTCCTAGATCCAGGTCCCATCTTGTGGCTGCCAACCTGGCTGCACTTCCCCCATCGAGGGTGGACCATTCCACCAAGGTTGACTTGGGGTCTAATGCACCTGCCCTGGGCTGGGTGCTAGGGAATTGATATGAACAAACATTGCTCTTCTTTCAAGAAGCTCAAAGCCTCATGGCAACAGCAAGGAAAGAATGGACCGCCATACAAATTATAAACTACAGCAGACATAGCAAATGGCACAAGTGGGAGCACCCGGGGTGCTTTGACAGGGTCTCTGGGGCCTGGGAAGGCTTTTTGGAGGGACTGTGGACTGAGACGAGTGATGGCCTTTTCAAGGGCACAGGCTGACATCCAAACTCTCCAGTTGGCCTCTAAGACCCTTTGTGAGCTTGCCCCTGGCTCCCCCAGGCTCATACTCACCCCCATCTCACACACACACACACACACACACATGCCCCAGACATGCTCAGCTACCACACGGCAGTGGGCGGGGCTGCGTCTCTCTGCCATTCGGCCCCGGCACAACATCTTGCATCAAGGATCGTGTCAATTTGTGAGCTTGCAAATCGGCACTTAGCTCTCATGCCAAAGTCCACAGTCCTAAGTTTTGGTGGCAGAAAGACATTGCTGAAAATAATTGTGCCTGGCAGCACTGGGCCGATTCCAAAAGCCGTCCGGTGCTCCAGCACACGCGGAGGCCTGGGTCGCTCTACACTGCAGCCAGATGCCTCTATATCCTGCCCAATTAATCCGGAATGAGCTGGACTGTGATCATGTACATTCACAACAACCTGCTCCTGAAAGAAGGACCCCGAAGCCGCGTCCCGGCCCCTGCCCCCCGCTTCCCCGCCTCTCCCCCTTACATCACTCGCCTGAGGGCCCTGACGCTGCCAGCCCCCCGCAAGTAGATGGGCCCAGGTTACGGCGAGAAGCGCCAGCCCCACACCAGCAAACTGGCAGCAGAGACCCCCGCGCTGCCAGCCATTAGTCACTGACTCCATTCCTGCTGGCTCCAGCAGGCGACGATTGCAGATTCCTGCTTGCTGCCTCTCCCGGGAAGGGGTCCACGCTCCAAGCCCTTTCCTGGAAGTGGCTCTGGCCCATTTCATGTGGTTGAAACTCCGAAGGCATTCCCGAGGCCTGGCTTCTGCAGTCAGGGACCTGTTTCTCCATCTTGGCAATCCTCAAAGAACCAGGAAGATGAGGCCAAAGTGGTGAAGAAAGAAAAAGAAAACCACCCCTGAGTACCCGTCTGGTGCTCCTCACTATGGTTCCCTCCCGGAAGGACGCTGCCCTTCTTCACTCTTATTAACATGCAAACCAGAAGCACAGAGAGGGTGGGACAGTGTGTAAGGTAGCCCAGCTTGTGGGCAAGCTCAAGCGAGGGTTCTGACTCCATCATCCCTCCTGCTTCCCATCACTCAAGCCTCTTTTACCATGGGTTGGGGGAGGCATGCAGACCAGACATCTTTGTCCATCTAGTCTCATCGACAGCCATGTTCAGGGGCCTTCTACCTCCCTCCTTTCCTTTCCCCTTTTCTTGGTTCCATTCCTCCCAAGATCTCAAGGGTCCCCTTCCATACCCTCCCAGTCCCCACCACCCTCCATTTCTGGCTATTCTTGGAGCTCAGAGGACTCCTGACTCCAGAAAGTGCATCCGGGCCTGGCGGATGGCTGGAAGCATCCCAGAGCTTGCAGGGGAGTCATCATTAAGAAATAAATGACCCGAGACACCGTTCACGTTGCGTTCCTCCCAGGAACTCAGAAACTTTCGTGAACTCTCAGCCTGGCGAGCTGCCTCAAGTTGGGCTTTTGAGGGAGGTTGTTCTTTTTCTTCTTCCTTTTTCTTTTCCCTCCACGCTCTCCACACTGAACAAGCCGCCAAGGGTCTGTGTCCGGCATCACCTCCTCCATGCCCACTGGATGCTGGAAGGTGTGACCTCGTCCCCACCTGCTTCCTTCTAGCACCTTCTGCCTGTGCTCTGTCACGCTACCCCGCACCCTCATCAGGCACCCACCTCCACCTCCATCACTTCAGAGAGACCAAACCTGTCTTCTGGGCCCCACCTCGACCAAGAGTGGTACCCCACGTTCCCCTCCCACCAGCACCAGAAGTCCTGTTATTTTCTGGACAGTGCGTGGAGCAGGCAGAAGAGAGAGGCAGGGAGGAGGCAGAGGAGGAAGGGGATGGGAGGCTGACTCGTCCCCCAAGACAGCCAGCATCCAAGTCGAGCGCGCTTTCAAAGTGGGGGGTTGACTCCAATCCGCTGGGCTTCTGGCGGCCTCGTCAGCCATCCAAGACCCGGAGGGGCTGGCCCGTTTCAGGCCGCTCTGGCACGAGGTCTCTCCACTCACGCAGAAAGTCACTCCAACAATTAAGCTCGGTCCCTTTGTTCCCTCCCCTTCCTCTCCCGCTGCCGACCCCTCCCTCTCGTTCCCTGCGAACGCCACGTCCCACTGTGCCGGTACCGCTGCCGCCCTCCCCGTCAGGCCGTTTCGCGGTGGTGCTGCGGAGCCGTGGAGAGGAGCTAATTGGATTTGTTGTCACCTCCCGAAGCTGCCAGGAGCTCACGTCTGCTCTGGTTACAGATGAAGACATCACGGTGACAGGCTCAGAGACAGCTCAGCTGGCATCCCAGGCCACTAATAGAGCCATGTTGATTTAATGTCCGAGTGGAGAGGTGCAGACAAGCTGTTCAAGTTTTCCCTTCCAAACAAAGCAGGGATACACCATCCGTCATCTGTGGATCAGTAAATAAGCATCCGCGGGCCTCCAGGAGCTCTTAACCACCGCCACAAAAGGATGACAAACTCTTTTAAACGGGGAGACGGGACTTTGAAACCAAGCATCTCTCTGGTTTATGACGCTGCCCTCGGGGAGCCCGGCTAATTCCACCAAACGTAAATTTTACTTAACGATGTGATTATGAATGAATCCTATTAGCCTTAACATCGCCCGCTCCTTCAAGGTGTGCCCTGATGGGCTCCGCGGTATGGTGGGGGGGCGGGGCGGGGCAGGCGGAGAAGCACCAGTGAAGATGAAAAGACCTGTTTATTTTCAAGGAGTCATCCATCCGGTCCGTAGGCATTTAGTGAGCACCTACTCTGTGCTGGGCACTGGGGGGACAGGATGCAGGGCCTGCATGAGGAGGGGTGAGTGGACACAGGAACAGGAGCTCAGAGCCAGACCTCTCGGTGTGTGGAGACAAAAGCAGGGGAGCAAGGAGAGGAGCTGAGGGGAAACGCCATCCCCTATGAGCATCTGGAATCAGCTCCCAGGAGAAGAGGCATCAACTCCAGTGTCCCCTTCCAGAGGAGCAGGGGGAGGGGGAATTTGCCACATCTGACTCTTTTCCGGGCGGCTGGAGTCTGTGATGGTGGGGATACCTAAGGAGACCACTCCCCTCTATCATCAGGCCGGCCCAGTGGGTCAGGGATGCACGCTCATTTCTTTCCAGCCCCCTTGTGACCCATGCATGGTCCTCATGGGCCTGTGGGTTTCAGAGCAGTGTATGAGTCCCACAGGGTAAGGAGAGAGGGCTGCTGTGGCCCCTCAGGTCAGAGTGGTGGGAGTGGGGGCCCGTGAGGGATCTGGTCTTGGAGCTCAGACTGTCTACCAGCACACCAGCCCCCTCTGTGGGCTGGGGTCAGTCCCCTGCCTCCCCATCACACCTAAGCATGCATGTGCTGCTTCTCAAGGGAGTTCTCCCAGACCAGACACATGCCAGGCTACTAACCCTCTGTGGATGATTCTCAGTGATGGAGCCCAAGCAGGAAGGTCTTGCTAAGCCCTCATGGACCATTCTCAGTGATGGAGCCCAAGCAGGAAGATCTTGCTAACCCTCCGTGGACCATTCTCAGTGATGGAGCCCAAGCAGGAAGGCCTTGCTAACCCCCCATGGACCATTGATGGAGCCCA
Source organism: Bos indicus (assembly GCF_029378745.1). NCBI lineage: Eukaryota > Metazoa > Chordata > Mammalia > Artiodactyla > Bovidae > Bos > Bos indicus. Next base: position 61,508,113 of record NC_091780.1, on the reverse strand, counting down.
AGCAGGAAGGCCTTGCTAACCCCCCATGGACCATTCTCAGTGATGGAGCCCAAGCAGGAAGGTTTAAGTCAGAGTGGACACTAGCAAGTTAGACATCCCCCTCAGGCTCAGGCATTCAAATGCCCAGCCCAGAGCCCCTCTCTCTGTCCCTGCTCCAGGCTCTCTCTAGGCCCTCACTCCAAGAGCCCACCTGCCCCTCCCTTCTTCAGCCCTGACCTCTAATGGCCCAATGGGAACAGGGTTAGAAGGGGCCCCACAACTCAACTGAAGGGAGTCCTCAGGGCCCGTCCAAACTGGAGGACCAGCAGACACCCATCCTGGGAAGGGATCTACCCCACAACCAAGGAAGCAAACCCTGGCAGAGGATCTTGACATGAGCACAGACCATGGAGCGGAGCCCCCATGTCTTGAGAAAGACCTTCCGCTCCCTCACCTGAGATGTCCCCCACTCCCAACCACCCCACAGTTATAGAAAAGTGGACAAACTCCACACACCGTCAGACTGCAGCTTGAAAAATAAACTGATCTCAAACACACTGGGAAAGGAGCCAGGGGGTCACCCACACACCCACAGGTGTTTCCTGACTGCATCCCAACATAGCACACGACATCTGGGCAGAGCTTCCTCGAAGGAGGAAACCCGACAATATTAACATTGCACCCATGCGGCAGGCCTCAGGGGAAAGGGGACAGGAAAGGAGAGAAGGACCGAAAAACCAAGATCCTGGCCTGCAGGGAAGCGTAACCTCTCTGGAAAGAAAAGGAAATTCCTCATCATTGAACATGAGCATGGCAACTCAATAAAACAAAAGCAGAAAGACAAGATAATAATGCAATGGGAAGAGATGAAGAGGGAGATTGCTGAGACCTAAGGGAAAAGATTGAAGCAAAAACACCTCTACAAGAGTCCAAACTTTTTAAACAATGAGGAACAGAAGACACACTCAAAACCAAAACTGTTGGTGTAATGGAAAAGCTTGAGAAAATCAGTGAATGCCGATGAAAGAGATCAAAGTAATTAAAGATGTTAGTAGAGAAAACAGATAAAAATAGTACAACATAATAAATGTGTGTCCCAGAGCAAACAACCCAAGAGTAGAGCAGAAGATGCATTTAAAGAAATAATACAAGAAAGTTTCTCTTAAATGGATATGTTTATCAATGTATCAAAGAATATATATATATATATATATATATATATATATATATATATATATATATATATTGATCCCCTGGTGGCTCAGACAGCAAAGAATCTGCCTGCAATGCAGGAGACCTGAGTTCAATCCCCAGATTGGGAAGGTCCTCTGGAGAAGGGAATAGCTACTCACTGCAGTATTCTTGCCTGGAGAATTCCATGGACAGAGGAGCCTAGTGGGCTATAGTCCATGGGCCCACAAAGAGCTGGACACAATTAACACTTCCACTTTATACACACACACACACACACACACACACACACACACACACACACACACTCAGAGTTCCAGAAAAACTTAACTCAGAGCCATCAACAAAGAAACACTGCCTGTTTACCCTCTAGAACATCAAGAATAAAAATGAGCTATTTGAAGGTCAAGATAGAAAAAGCAAACCACCCGCAGAGAGAAAAAATATCTAGCTGACCAAAGACTTGTCTGCAGCCACATTCAATGCCAGAAAGTATCAGAGAAACAGCTCCAGGGCTCTAGAGTAGCCAGGAGAATTATAATCTGAAAAGATGCTGTGAATACGTGAACATCACTATAACATGAGATAGTCTCAAACATGATGAAACTCCATGACTAGAGCAACCTGAACCCTTGAAAAACTGACTTTTCCTTGTAATCAGTCAGTTCAAATAAGAAACCACAAGAGAAAGAATTATGGTGGAAGCATCAGTGGCAGAAATGGGAATCATTTAGATCAGATCAGATCAGTCACTCAGTCGTGTCTGACTCTTTGCGACCCCATGAATCGCACCACGCCAGGCCACCCTGTCCATCACCAACTCCTGGAATTCACTGAGACTCACGTCCATCGAGTCAGTGATGCCATCCAGCCATCTCATCCTCTGTCGGGGTCCCCTTCTCCTCCTGCCCCCAATCCCTCCCAGCATCAGAGTCTTTTCCAATGAGTCAACGTTTCGCATGAGGTGGCCAAAGTACTGGATTTTCAGCTTCAGCATCATTCCTTCCAAAGAAATCCCAGGGCTGATCTCCTTCAGAATGGACTGGTTGGATCTCCTTGCAGTCCAAGGGACTCTCAAGAGTCTTCTCCAACACCACAGTTCAAAAGCATCAATTCTTCAGCGCTCAGCCTTCTTCACAGTCCAACTCTCACATCCATACATGACCACAGGAAAAACCATAGCCTTGACTAGATGAACCTTTGTTGGCAAAGTAATGTCTCTGCTTTTGAATATGCTATCTAGGTTGGTCATAACTTTCCTTCCAAGGAGTAAGCGTCTTTTAATTTCATGGCTGCAGTCACCATCTGCAGTGATTTTGGAGCCCAAAAAAATAAAGTCTGACACCATTTCTACTGTTTCCCCATCTATTTCCCATGAAGTGATGGGACCGGATGCCATGATCTTCGTTTTCTGAATGTTGAGCTTTAAGCCAACTTTTTCACTCTCCACTTTCACCTTCATCAAGAGACTTTTTAGTTCCTCTTCACTTTCTGCCATAAGGGTGGTGTCATCTGCATATCTGAGGTTATTGATATTTCTCCTGGCAATCTTGATTCCAGCTTGTGTTTCTTCCAGCCCAGCATTTCTCATGATGTACTCTGCATATAAGTTAAATAAACAGGGTGACAATATGCAGCCTTGACGTACTCCTTTTCCTATTTGGAACCAGTCTGTTGTTCCATGTCCAGTTCTAACTGTTGCTTCCTGACCTGCATACAAATTTCTCAAGAGGCAGATCAGGTGGTCTGGTATTCCCATCTCTTTCAGAATTTTCCACAATTTATTGTGATCTACACAGTCAAAGGCTTTGGCATAGTCAATAAAGCACAAATAGATGTTTTTCTGGAACTCTCTTGCTTTTTCCATGATCCAGCGGATGTTGGCAATTTGATCTCTGGTTCCTCTGCCTTTTCTAAAACCAGCTTGAACATCAGGAAGTTCATGGTTCACATATTGCTGAAGCCTGGCTTGGAGAGTTTTAAGCATTACTTTACTAGCGTGTGAGATGAGTGCAATTGTGCAGTAGTTTAAGCATTCTTTGGCATTGCCTTTCTTTTAAATACAGAACTAAAATTCAACAACTTTCGTTCTTAGAAGAAACTTAGCTTTAGAAGAGACTTAGTACCATGAAATATTGGAAATGGAGGATGGGAATGGAGAAGGGAGGCTGGTCACCCTTCAGGCTGGGAGGCCAGGGGGTGGTAGCTTAAGTGGGTGTGTGGAGGGTCTTGCCATTGGAAAGGAGAAGGGAAACCAGTGTCAGGAACTGGACCTAAATGACGGTAAGAGAAGAAAACAGTTTAAAACTCATGAGAACAAAGAAAGCAGGATGACTACCCAGTCAGTGAGAGCTGTCAGCAAAATGTTGGAAGATGGGAAGTTGCTGTATCGGTGGTAACTGATGTAGCACACCAGAGAGCTAAAATTCCATTGATTTCAAGGGGTGGAGAGGAGGATCCGCAACAAGAAGCAAGTCAGGTCCCCCTACAGAAGCCTAGTCAGAACCCGGATTCAGAAGGACCAAGGATGACTGAAGACTGGAGGCTCAGATGGGGCTGAAGACAGAGGACAGGTTGAAAAGTCAGAAAAAGGACAGCAAGCCCACCGGCTGTCCCGGTCACCTGGGCCTGAGGGGTTTCCTGAGATGTAGGACTTTTGATGCTAAAACCAAGATGGCCCTAGGCAAACCAGATATCCTTCCCTACTCCTGTCTTGTGTGCCTAGGAAACTGACCCAAGAGAAGACTGGAATCAAGCTCACTTGTGATAAAAATGAACCAGGTTGTGGTTCAACACCCCCAGGCACAGCAAAGACCCTACTGAAAACAGGGGCTGAAGAGAAGGTTTGATAAGACACTTAGTCCCCTGTCCTCACTTGGTTCAGACTCTTGGCAGCTGGACTTATGCTCCAGCCTGTCCTCTGCACATGGTCCTGCCCCCAGTAGGAGATTTGAAGATTCCCCCTTGAGGACTGTGTCCAAGAGGAAAGATCTACAGATACTGACAACTGGAAACTCCCAAGAGAAGGACCAGATCGCCACCCAGTTATCATCTATGAGAAATGCCAGCTCTGCACCCAGAGCTTCCACTCAGCATTTTAGTGCCTCACTCTTAACTATGGACGGACAGGCAAGGATCACCATGCGCAATCATCAGAACAGGAGAAAAGCCTTTAAGAGAGAGGTAGAAAAGAAAGGACTTCCCTGGTAGCTCAGAGGAATGCAGGAGACTGGGTTTGATCCCTGGGTCAGGAAGATTCCCTGGAGAAGAGAATGGTTACCCTCTCCAATACGCTTGCCTGGAGAATTTCATGGACAGAGGAAAAAAATTATAAGGAAACAGCAAAAGAAATCATAGAAAAATAGAAAAATACCACATCTGATAAATTAAGACTGGATGCTAACAAAATAACAACAATAAAAGGAACAAGCAGAGGGCAAAAGTTAAAGGGGGCTTCCCTGGTGGCTCAGCTGGTAAAGAATCCGCCTGCAATGTGGGAGACCTGAGGTCAGTCCCTGGGTTGGGAAGATCCCCTGCAGAAGGGAAAGGCAATCGACTCCAGTTTTCTGGCCTGGAGAATTCCATGGACTAAGTAGTCCATGGGGTTGCAAAGAGTTGGACACGACTGAGCGACTTTCACTTTCTAAGAAGTTAAAAGCACGACTGAAGAAATTTAAACTTCAATAGACAGCTCAGAAGGCAAAGTTGAGAAAACTTCATCAAAAAGAGAAGCAAGACTGGGACCTATAGTCAATTTTCTGTGATAAATCATAATGGAAAAGAATATGAAAAAGAACATATATGTGTAACTGAACCACTTTACTGTACAGCAGAAATTAAGCACAACATTGTAAATCAACTATACTTCAATAAAAATTTTTAAAAAACAAGCAAGAAAATCAGAAATGCAGTCACGGCACAAATTTAACATGCCAAAATGGTTAACACTAGCTGTATGTTACTCTCTTCTTTGTCATTTTGTGTATTTTCCAAATTTCCCATGATAGACACATATCAGTTTTACAGTCAGAAGAAAGAATATATAGAGATGCGTAGCCAAAAGCCTGCAATCATACAATAGGCAGCATGCTGAGGACTCTAGGTGGGGGTGCTGGATGGGCTGGGGAGGGGGGCTGCCAAAGGCCCCTCCCTCACCATGGGCACCTACATCCCTGGACAGCAGGGAAGGGGGTTCCAGGATCTTCCTGGCTGGGCATGGGCCTGGCAGAACTGGGCCTGCGGGGGGCTGGGGAGGGGGCAGCCAGTTGGACAGGCACAGAAGGGGAGGAAGAGCTTGGGTTTATATGAGATGGGTCACTGTGCTCCGCATCCATGAAAATCCAAACAGGAGGGATGCCAAAGAAATGTCTGGGAGCTGCCAAGGTGGGAAAAACCAGGTGGCAGTCCCTTTGTGTACGCGTCTCTCCTCTCTCACCAAGACTTCGGTCTGTGCTTTCACTCAGCAAAGCTAGAGCAAACATCTTCTCTGCACCAGGCCCTTGCTCACATCAGACACAGTCGTGGGCAAGGCCCGGGCCTCAAAGCAGACACATGAGCCAGAACTCCATCTAAGGCCCCTGGTGCTCTGACTCCACAGGGGCATTGGCAGTGTGGGGGTCCACAATGAGAGAGGAGGGGGCTCCAGCTCCTCTAATAATTCCTTTAGGCAAGAAAATATTTGGGGAAAGACTACAAAGGTAGAGGACAACAATGATCATGGTCACTGTGAACCTCGGTATGCATGAGAAAGACCATGGCAATGACCTCCCAGTCATACATCTCACCTCCATGTTCCCCAGGAGGAAACTGAGGCTCAGAGGGTCAAACAAGTGACCTGGGCTGCCCAGCTGTATAGTGCAGACTCCCCCCTACCCGGGCAGCCTCAGTCTTCTTGCCAGGCTCCACGCCTCCCCCTACGCTGCCTAGAGGACCTTGCAAGTCACCCACAAAGGCGATACAGCAGGGACAGCAGAGGTCAGTCTAGAGACCCATGCCTACCTCAGGCTCGCCTCTTCACATCCCCTTCCCCAGGCTGTGGACACCATCTTTCAGGCTGGCCCTGGAATGGCAGGAGGCAGTTGGGTCATTGCACCCAATGCAGCTTCTGAAGAATGACTGAGCCTGGTGCGGGGAGGGGCAGAGAAAGGAGGATATTTATTCATTTATTTGGCTGCCTTGGGTCTCAGTCGTGGCCTCAGGCTCAGTAGTTCCAGCACATGACCTTGCATGTGGAATCTTAGCTCCCCAACCAGTGATCCAACCCATGTTCCCCTCATTGGAAGGTGGATGCTTAACCACCAGACCAGCAAGGAAGTCCCAGGAATGGACCTTGTCCATTGCAGGTACAGGTATGTGGGCCACCTCCCAGGGGGTCCTCCTGGGATCCACTGGGGACATATGGGGCTACTGACCCCACTATTGCTGGTTTCAAGGCCCCATTAAAGGAGTGGAAACATCCAGCCATCCATCCTGCCGACCACCTCTCAAAGTCACCTGCACCAGGAGTGAGGATAGCGGTGGACAGCATGGTGCTGACCCCTGCCCCACGGAGATGACCCGGGATGGAGCCAGAGCCTGAAGTGAATCGTATGATAAGGGCCTTAAAGGACAAACACACAAAAAGATGCTGGTCTGGGAGTGTCAGGGAAGGATGCGCAGAGCAAGTGATGATGATAGTGAACCGCACAGAATGGGAGGAACAGCTGGGAGGGGTGACGCGAAAAGGAGAGACTGTTCCAGGCAGAGGGAAGGGGACGAGCTTAGGTCCAGAGGTGGAGAGGGGAGTTGGGGAGGAAAGAAAGGAGCTGAGCAGGCGTGTGGGTGCGGCCAAGGGGGCAGGAGACCATCCTCGTCCTGCATCCTGCGCACCAGCCCTGGCAGTTCTGCCCAGGATTGGGGCTTTTACTAGACCGGAGTTTGGAGTCAGGAGCTGGGTCCACCAAGTGACACTGGTAAGCGCTTTTGCATCTCTCTGGGCCTTGATGTCCTTGTGTGTTGAAAGGATAAGAGTACAACAGCTCTTTGTACCCTGCAGATGAGGCTCCAAACCCAGGAGATGAGCTTTCACGCCTGGGAGAGGAAGCCCAGCACACCCATCGCAGGGAAGAGAGGGACCTGCCTTCAGGGAGCAAACGCCCTAAGGCGCCGGGGCCAAGGAGTGGCCCGGGCACGGCTTGGAGCCTGGCTCTGCCTCTACTGGTTCATTTCCCTCCGCCTTGGGCTTCTCATCTGGAAAATGGGGACAAGGATACCTATCAGCAGGATGTCAATAAGACCGGTCCAGAAGGAGGACAAGCACAGCCACAGTGTCTACCGAGGCTGCCACCAGGCCTGCCACGTGGGGAAGGTGCAGGGAGCACTAGGGAAGAACTCGCTTTAGATGGCAGGAGAAGGAGGGGCCGTGGATGCGAGGTCCAGCCAGCGCCTCTCCCCAGCCGCCCACAGGCCCCCGGCCGCTGGAGGACCACCGCTCCTCGTCTTTTCACCAGGAAAATGGCTGCAACCACAGAACATCCCAGATCCACCTCCTAGTCTTTCCCTGCAAAGATCACCTGAGTGAGAAAGTCTGAGGGACCGAGTGACCTGGCTCTGACCCTGAGTCTCAGCCCTCGCCCCTGGGGGTCTCTGGGGCTGTCTCCCGCTGCCCACCGCCGGGGACAAAGGGAGACCTGGCTCCTTCCTGTACCTCCCTGAAAACATCCGAATCTGGCTGTAACTTTCTCCAAAGCTTAACTAACCACTAAGGCAGGACAGTAGACAGCAAGCACAGAAGCCAAGAGGCAGGAATTAGGTCCGCCTGACCCAATGACAAAAGCAGTGATTTGACAGTGGATGTGGGCGTCATCAAGAGGGAGGAGTTTCTTTCACTGGGTGGTCAGGGAGCTCTCTGAAATGACATTTAAGACCTCTCACACATGAGACACAGCCCTCAGGTGGAATGAGGGAAGAAGGCACCCAGCAGAGAAAATAGCTTAGGCAAAGGTCCTGAGGCAGGACTGGGCTTGGCTCATCTAAGAAACAGAAAATTCAAAAGCAGGGTGCACAGAATGCGTGAGAAAGAATGGAAGGGGTTGGAGCTAGGAGGAGCCAGATCTCTCAAGGTTTGCAAGCCTTGTGCAACAGTCCCCTGCTGCTGCGTAACAAAACGCCCCAAAACTTGGTGCCTTAAAACAGCCATGGTCATTTCTTTTTGTCATGGATATGCAGTTTGGACAGAGCTTGGCAGGGAAGGCTTGTCCCTACCCCACGTGGTGTCACTGGGGCAGACGGATGGGGTGGTGAAGAGTTCCTTTCCAGAGTGGTCACTCACGTGCAGGCTCCAGTTCTGGGCTACAGGCCTGCATCCCATTCCACACGGGCCTTTCCAGGAGCTGCTCAGGTTCACTCCGAGGGTGGTGGCTGGGCTCCAAGAGTGAGTGTCCCAGGAGAACCAGCTGGACCCCGCTGTGATACGATCTACCCTCAGAAGGCGCATCCTTTCCACCATAGGCCAATGTTCACCCAGATTCAAAAGGAAGAAACAAAGACCCCACCTTTCAATGAGACAAGTGTCAGGGCTCCATGGTAAGAAGAGCATGCGGGATGGGATTCCGGGTCGTGGTCAGTTTGGGAAAAGCCCAGCTTCTTCACTGTGGCAAGGACTGTGGGCTTCACTGAACATGTGACAGTTCAGTGTGGCTGGCAGACATGAGATCACCTCCAGAGAAGATCGTGTGAATGCCGGCGTGGAGAGTGGACTGGAGGGGCTGAGCAGAAGCAATTTGGGGGTTACAGCCATCATCCAGGTGGAGTCTCGATGGCAGATTTGTCCCCCTGCAAGCAAGGGCTTCTCTTGTGGCTGTTCATTGATTGATTTCATCACCAGGCTTTCTCTCCATTCCATTTCTAAAAAGGCAGTTTTCAATAAAACTAGAATACAATCAGATCAAGCAGGAGGCCATAATTGTCCAGCTGATGCTACGAAAGTGCTTCCCAGGCAGTGCAGTGCTTAAGAACCCACTTGACAATGCAGGAGACATGGGTTTGATCCCTGGGTTGGGAAGATACCCTGGGGAAGGAAATGGCAACCCACCCCAGTATTCTTGCCTGGAGAATCCCACGGACACAGGAGCCTGGTGGGATATAGCCCATGGGGTCACAAAGAGTTGGACACGGCTGACAACAAAATAGCAACAAAGCGGGGTGGTGGTGGGGGAGGGGCTTTGGTTTACAGGCACGTGGTGACTGGGCTCTGTGGCAGGTCATGGTGGGCATTCATGCATGGGCTGCTTGGAGGTCTAGACTGGGGAGGTGGGGACCTGCTGAGGGATTTTAAGCAAGGAAGTAATATGGCAAGGATTGTGTTTTAAAGGGAGCGCTTGGAGAATACTGGATCTGGGACAAGACTCAATCTGGCCTGTGTAGAAATGGCCTTGGGCAGTGGCCCCCGACTTTTTTGGCATCAGGGACTGGTTTCATAGAAGACATTTTTTCCGTGGACCAATGCATAGCAGGGGGGAGTGTTGAGGAGATGGTTTCAGGATGATTCACGGGCATTCCATTTATTGTGCACGTTATTTCTATTATTACCACATGACTGCATGGTGCTGCAGTAACAAATGATCCCCAGATCTCAGGGCCTTGCAGCGGCAAACGTTTATTTCTCGCCTGCATTTCACATAGACTCCAGGTTGGCTGTGGCTCTATGCTGGCATCTCCTTTACTTTTGGATCTAGCCTCTACGTGTGACAGTGCTTCTTCGAGGCAGAGGGAGAAGATGAAGGGAAACCTGTAATGTTAAATATATCAGCTCTGCTGGCAGGCTGTTGACCAGAGCAAATCCCTCACCAAGCTCAAGGTCAGTGGAGAGGGGAGGTACATTGTAAGCCAGGTGGCAAGGGAGCCAGGGGATGTATAATCCTCTGGAAGGAAAGGAGAATGAAGACCGTCTACCAGTCACCCCATCTGGTAACCCCTATGAAGCACAAGCTGGAATCAAGATTGCCGGGAGAAATATCAATAACCTCAGGTATGCAGACAACACCACCTGTGGCAAAAGTGAAGAACTAAAGAGCCTCTTGATGAAAGTGAAAGGGGAGAGTGAAAAAGTGGGCTTAAAGCTCAACATTCAGAAAACGGAGATCATGGCATCCAGTCCCATCACTTCATGGCAAATAGATGGAAAAACAGTGGAAACAGTGACAGACTTTATTTTATGGGGCTCCAAAATCACTGCAGATGGTGACTGCAGCCATGAAATTAAAAGACACTTGCTCCTTGGAAGGAAAGTTATGACCAACCTAGATAGCACATTAAAAAGCAGAGACATTACTTTGCCAACAAAGGTCCGTCTAGCCAAGGCTATGGTTTTTCCAGTGGTCATGTATGGATGTGAGAGTTGGACTATAAAGAAAACTGAGCACCAAAGAATTGATGCTTTTGAACTATGGTGTTGGAGAAGACTCTTGAGAGTCCCTTGGACTGCAAGGAGATCCAACCAGTCCATCCTAGAGGAAATCAGTCCTGAATATTCATTGGAAGGACTGATTCTGAAGCTGAAACTCCAATACTTTGGCCACCTGATGCTGGGAAAGATTGAAGGCAGGAGGAGAAGGGGACAGCAGAGGATGAGATGGTTGGATGGCATCACCGACTCAATGGACGTGAGTTTGAGTAAACTCCGGGAGTTGATGATGGACAGGGAGGTCTGGCGTGCTGTAGTCTATGGGGTCGCAAAGAGTCAGACACAACTGAGTGACTGAATTGAACAGAACTGATGCCACAGATGTTTGCTCAAAGATGGGCACACGGCCTGAATCAGGCCAACCAAGTCAAAGAAATTCATTACTCAGCCTTTTAAAAAATAATTTTATTTATTTATTTATTAGGGCTTTCCAGGTGACGGGAAACAATCCCTGGGTTGGGAAGATCCCCTGGAGGAAGGCACAGCAACCCACTTTAGTATTCTTGCCTGGAGAATCCCACGGGCAGAGGAGCCTGGTGGGCTTACAGTCCATTGGCTTGCAGAGTCAGACACGACTGTGCTGGGTCTTGGTTGCTGCAAGGGTTTTTCTGTAGTTGCAGCGAGGAGGGGCTATCTCTAGTCATGGTGCTCAGGCTTCTCACCGTGGTGGCCTGTCCCGCTGTGGAGCATGGCTTCTAGGGCAGGCGGGCTTCAGGTGGGCAGTGTGTGGCTCTGGGGCTCTAGAGCACGGGCTCAATAGCTGTGGCACACTGGCTTAGTTGCTCTGTGGCATGTGGGGTTTTCCCACCTCGGGGGTTGAAGCCAGGTCTCTTGCATTAGCAGGCAGATTCTTTTACCACTGAGCCACCAGAGAAGCGCCCATTTCTAAACCTCTCAGTGGGGCTGAGGGAAAGGGAAGCATTTATTCCCATTGGCACTTCTGAGAAAGTGGACGTGACCCCGGAGCTTCCAGCAGTCGGCCTGGTGCCCCGTGAGGACAGCCTGTCGAGGACTGAGCCTCCCTGGAGACAGGGAGCAAGGCCAGGTCCCAGCATCATCGCTCGGGTCCCTGCAGCCAACTGTGGAGGGAGCCACCCTTGATCTTTCTGGTTTTGAGAATCTGCTCAAGCTATTTGAGCCGAGTTTCTGTCTCTTGCCACCATGGTTCCTAACAAATACGACAACCGGATCACAGCCTCTTTGACATTCACAGCTAAACTTCCCTAGACTGTGCTTTGCTTCTTTGATTAGACATGACACCCTTAAGGAGAGAAATCCCTAGCACATATTTCCAGTCTCCCCGAACACCTAATACACCTCTAAATACACATTTGGAGAATTTATTGAGCATTTACTCTGTGCAGGCATCGTTCTAAGTGCTTTTACGTATCATGTCATCCCAACTCTCGAGGAACCCCACTGGGTAAATAGGATGGCCAAGATTCAAAATGATCAAACTCTCCGTCCCAGCTGCACCCAAGTCAGTAACAGAGACAGAGCTGGAGCCCACACCTGCCCCTGCTGTTGACACCATCATCTTCTTGAGCCTCTGCCTCCTCCCAGGGCTCCAACTCAGGGCTCTGACTGTCATTAAAGGGGACCTGTCCCTCCTTTCAAGTCGACCAGTTTGTGACCAGATGCAGTGATGTCTCACTGGCCAGCCAGGGCCAGGTCTGGACTCTGTGGGCAGCTGGGGGGGGTGCTCTTTGCCTTGGCTCAAAACCCCAGGGCTCCCACACTGATGCCCAGCCCCACCTTACCTCTGACCAAAGCCCAGTGGACCTGAAAACAGACACCGAAGGCCATATTGACTCAGTTGGTTGTCATTGTTGTTTAGTCGCTAAGTCGTGCCCGACTCTTTTGCGACTCCATGGACTGTAGTCTGCCAGGCTTCTCCGTCCATGGGATGTCCCAGGTAAGGATACTGGAGCGGGTTACCATTTTTTTCTCCAGAGAATCTTCCCAACCCAGAGACTGAACTCGCACCTCTTACGTCTCTTGTATTGGAAAGCAGATTCTTTACCACTGAGCCACCAGGAAAGCCCCATCAACTCAATTCAATCACCTCCAAAACCAGCCCATCTTTGGACCATAGGCCCCTTCCCAGAGCCCTTCCCAGACAAACACCTCCTGCCAAACGTCCAAGCGTGTGCCACGACCCCAGCTGAGCTGAAGCTGCTCCGAGCTCTCTGCCTTCCTCGAATTCCCTGTCCCCAGCACCCAGCCCTCCTACCCTAAGATTATTAAATATAACCCCCATTTGCAGGAAATATGCAAAAACTGTTTATCTTTGGAAACTAAAATATATGCAACTGAGTCATCAGGCAAATTATATGCATCAGTAAGTGATAAATGTTCAGGGCCAGCAATCCTGAAATAGCACATGAAAGCCTTTTTGCTACTCCTCTTTCTGCCTACAGAGCACTTTTGAGCAAAGTTCATGCCTGGCAGTACAAAGTCAAGCCCCACGGAGCCTCTCCCATCGGTCCTGCCAGCTCAGAGGGTGCTGAGGAAACACCACGGGCCACGGGCCACGGTCACAGCCCTGCTCTCCGCTCCAGGGCAAGACCGTGGTGACAGCTCTTTGTTCCAGATACTCCAAACCCAAGATCCCCCCAGTTCGGCAGCTTGGGACTGGAAGGAAGTGCAGTAAATGCTTCTTTCCTGAACATTCTCAGCCCTAGGGGCTGGTCATCAAAGCCACTCCTCATCCCGAGAAGGCTCCAGGCAAAGCATGGCAGCTCAGAGACCCGTCCCCCAGGCTCCTCTTCACGATGCCCTCAGCGGGACCACAGCTCCTGGCAGCTCCCTGCTGGTATCAGGTCCCCACCCTTTCTCATCCCTGCCCCCACTATACGTACACCCACCACCTTCTCCCCATCCCCACCCCTCCTGCCCACACTGGGTCCCTGCAGATAAAGCATGAAGCCCTGGGCCACGCTGGACAGGACACCAGGAGACCCAAATTCCAGTCCTGCTCTTCCCAGTCCACCACGTGAGCTTAAACCTTCTTTGGCCTGTTTTTACCTATGTAATCTGAGAAGCTCTAGTCCAAAAGCCCTTTTCAGGGACCTCCCTGGCAGTCCAGTGGTTAAGACCCTGTGTTTCCACTGCCGGGGGCACAGGTTCCATTCCTGGTCAGGGAACTAAGGTCAGACATGCCTCGAGGTGTGACCAATGAATAAATAAAGGCCCGTTAGCTCTTGATTGATTTCCTCATTCTAAGCAACTGCTTGGGACAATCCAGCCACTTAATGCAGACACTCGTGCATTCATTCAACAAATACCTGGGGCACCTCTTATGTGCCAGGCACTGTGCTAGGCCTCAGGGCAGTGGAGTGATGGACGTGAGTCTGAGTGAACTCCAGGAGTTGGTGATGGACAGGGAGGCCTGGCGTGCTGCAATTCATGGGGTCGCAAAGAGTCGGGCACAACTGAGTGACTGAACTGAACCGAAATGAAGCAGTTAGTAAACGCCTCATGTGTCGCCATTACTAAAGGGCGTACCCACCCCCCTACCCCCACCAGTGCCAGCCATACTGAACTCCCCGGGTGGCACAGACACCTGGCTACCTGCCACTCAGGCGTGGCTTCAATTTGACCCTCCACTGTCAGCGCCCCGGGCAGCCTCTGTAGTCCTCCCCACTCCCTCCTGGTTCTGGCTTCGTCACCAGGGAGTGGTCCGTCCTTGGCTCGTTGTCCTCATCAGAAACGTGGAGCTGATGCCACATCCCCCAACTCAGGGTACCTGTAGAGACCTGCGACGGCGTCTACAGGACCTGCCGCCCCTGTGAAGGCTTCATGCCTCACAGTCAGTCTCCCATAGCAAAGTCACTCTTCCTGTACAAGAGCCACTGCGAGACTTTGGGCTGCAAGTAACGGAAATACAGTTGCAAAGAGGCTTAAACGAAAGAGGGATTTGTTGCCTCACATACAAATGACCCTGAGGTAACCCCAACTTCAGATGTGGAAATTCAGCTGCCCAGCTTCACTGCCAAGGGGAGTAGGAACCTCAGCCCCGTCACAGGTCTCAAAGCCAAGGCCAGGTGGAGGAAGAAGAAGCCTGAACAGGTCAGACTCCACCCAGAGGGAAGGAGGAAAAAGATTAAGAGCAAGTACAAGAGTTCAGCCACGCCTGCTCACACAAAGCTTTGAGAGTGAACACTTCCATCTACAGGCAAACCGTTCTTTGCATTTCCTAATGAAATAGAGAAAGTGAGTAACAAGAATCGGTAAAGCCTTGATCGGAAATGATGTACAGGCCTGTCTTTGGCGCTTTCCTCCTGAAAGCCACAGGCTCACCCCAACTCAGAACCAGCAGCCTTGGGTGAGTTTACTGCCCAGAGCTCTGCATCTACAGTGGAATGCTTGGTCTGGGCAGTTGCTGATCTGGAAAATGCCTAAGACAGTCTGCATGAACCTCCCTCCTTTAGCCCAGGGATTTCAACTCCCTGAGAAGGGGTGGGGCGCCAAGGAAGGAGGCCACCACCCCCCGGAGGGCAAGTCCTGGCCCAGCTGGGCCATTTGGGACCCTCCCCACCCTCCTCCTTCCTGCTGGGGTTCTGCTCTGATCCATCCCCAGTGATACACCCTGGGCCTCACACCCTGACTGTGGTCCACTCTCTGACCCCTCTAAGAACAGCATTGCTCAGACCTCACTGGAATGACAGCTTCAGCTAGAGGCACTGGTTCGCTATGACTGGGATCCCAGGCCGGCACTGCCTGGCCAGGTAGAGGCCCTGCCTTAGCCTCAGGAAACCCAACCCAGCCCCCACCCCCGCCTCCACTCCACTAACCAGGGCAGTCCTGGTGCCACTGCCATGGGCCCCTCCCCAGGTGCCAGTGAAAGTCGCTCAGTCGTGTCCGACTCTTTGCAACCCCATGGACTATACAGTCCATGGAATTCTCCAGGCCAGAATACTGGAGTGGGTAGCCATTCCCTTCTCCAGGGGAGCATCCCAACCCAGGGATCAATCCAGGGTCTCCTGCATTGCAGGTGGATTCTTCACCAGCTGAGCCATCAGGGAAGCCTGCTGCCAGCAAAGACCCCAATTCTGCAACCAGCACCCAGCAAACAATCTGGGAGGCTCTAGGGCTGGCACCCTAGAGCAAGGGCCTGGGGCTTGTTGGTTGTCATGGCGACGGAAGCAGTCACATCCCTGAGGGTAGATGTGGACTGCAGTAGAGGTATGCTCCTGAAAGGACTAGCCCAGGCATCAGCCCCGGAGACTAACGAGAGGCTGCAAGCGGGGCTGAGTCAGGAGCGAGGAACTAGATGGGAGCAGGGAGGTCCCCGGGCGGTCCTGGCTTCAGGCCGTCAGATGACAGACGCACCCCACTCGGGACTGTCCGTCACAGCACCTCAGTAGCCCCGTCACGGCTGGCTGGCACCCTGCAGTCCCCTCTCCTCCAGAAGCAGCCCCCAGAAGCAGGGGCTGATCCTGAGCAACCACATCTCTAGAGCCTACCTCACTCCCAAGCGGCTAGGCCCGAGTCTGCCCCTAGCATTTGAAAAGAGCCAAGACCGTGCCAAGACATGGGGCGGGGGCGCTGGAGTGAGTCACAGGTCATGGCCACCACCTCTGGCTGCCCAGGGGCCTGGGCCACACCCTGGTTCCGGTCCCTCCTGGGCCAGCACCTCCTCCAGCTCCACAGAGTTGCCCTGCCCTAAGCAGGTTCTCTTGTGTGGGGCAGGACAGTCAGAGCACGGGTCTCTGAACAGATACATGGGCCCTCAGCCATCCCTCTCCTCCACGGGCCTGGGAACTGCGGCCCCAGGGGGCACGTGACTTGCCGAGATGACCCCGGGAGAGAACGGCAGGTCTGGGCGAAGCCAGCCTGCTTGGCATCACCTCCCACCCCCGAACGTTTCATCAGTACGTGGCACTCAGCACCTTCCAGTGGTCCTCCTTGGCCCGGACTTCAGACGGGCCCGCGCTCCACTGCCGAAGGCAGGGAGTCTCAGAACCAAGCCACCAGAAGAGATGGAGAAAGAAACTCCGCCTCGCCCCCTCACCCCCTCCTCACAAGCCTGCCCAAGACCCCCTAGTGCAGGGGCTTCCAGAGCTACATCGAGAAGAGCACTCCCCTGCCCACACACCTCCAGACCTGACGACCTGCGGAGGATGGAGCATGAGAGAAGTTGCAACACCCCCCAGATAAAGGATGTGGAGGAGCAAAGCGGGGGGACGGGGGAAATGGTTGTGGAGTGTTCACTGCTCCCTTAGCTGGAAGGACTGCGTCTGCCTCGGTAGTACATAAACTCTTGGCAAAGTTGGGTTTTCCATGGTTTGCTGAACTCCTGAACACAGATGTCCCATTTGTGTTTCATTAGTACACCCGCCGCTCTGCGGCTTTCGACCTCTGCACCAGGCAATAATTACCTGGCTCGGGCCCATCCCCTCACCAGCTGGCTGGGGACTCGCTCTGCCCGACCAGGGCTGTGTCTGCTGTCAGCCCCTTCCAGGCAATGGACAGCTCTGCCGTCGTCCCTGGGATGTCTCAGTGGGGCCCGCGTTAGCACGGTGAGAGGGTGGGGGTCCTCGAGACTTCTGCAGAGAACTCCGAAGGGAAGACCACCTTCCAGAGCCCACCATCCTTGGGGAGGCTGGAGGAGGAACCAGGGGAGGGGGAGGGGAAGAAGACCACTTGATGGGGAGGAGAAAGGACAGGACAGCATCGGTGGGGGAGGAGAGGAGAAGGAGAGGGAGAGGAAGGCAGGTGGGGGACGCCCAGGCCCCCCGTGTAGCAAGCCTCAGTGAGCTGGTCACGCTCAAGCAGGTCTGCTGGACCCAGCCTGGATCCCGGAGGCTTCACATCGTTGGGCTCCAGCCAATGAGCCCAGGGGTGGGCGGCCATCTGAGTCCCCAGGCAGAGGACCTGCAGGGGCGCTCCGGGAGGGGTGGCAGCCAGATTTCAAGAACAGCCCTAGCAAAATGCTGGGCTTTCACCCAGAGCTGGCAAACCGGAGCCTGGGTAAAGGCGATCAGGGTACCCTCCCCTCCCTACACGCCTCCCTGCCCAGGGTGCACTCTTGGGGCTTACAGCCAGCCCCAGGGAGGGCTCCCAGGAGGAAGGAGTCGGGTCTGGACTCTGAGGCACAAGCTCGCGGTGGTCCCCAGGCCCCAGCTTGCTGCCTGTGAAGTGCCGAAACTCAGGTCCCCTCCCTTGCTGAGACCCCTTCCATGACCCTGAGCCCAAACTGGAGTGCCCCATTTTATGAGAGGGCTCCCCAAAACTTCAATCTGCCTGCCCCTGGTATAAGTGTTCAACTTTACCTTCTCATCTACATCGAGGTTTGGAAACTGAACATTCAAATCAAGAGTATAACATAGAAAACAGACTCGTGGTGGCCAAGGCGGAGGGGGAGTTTGTGATTAGCAGATGCAAACTATCACACAGAGAACGGAAAAACGACGAGGTCCTACTGTGCAGCACAGAGAACTGTACTCAAGACCCTGTGGTAAGCCATGATGGAAAATAAAGTGAAAAAGAATGTATGGATGTGGACAACTGAGTCGCTGTGCTGTCTAGTAGAAATCAACACAACATGGTAAATCAACTCTACTTCAGTAACAGTAAATAAGTAAGTAAGTCTGAGATGTGACTGGGAGGGACTCGAGCAGAAAGGCATCGCCTTCTGGATGAAGGACCCCACAGGGAAGAGTGGGAAGGGGAACAGAAAGAGAAGGTCGGCATTCATGAAGTGCCTACGGCGTGCATGGTGCCAAGCGCTCTGAATCCTGAAACTTCGTGGACCTTCCCAACAGCCTGAGAGAAAGCCATTCTCCAATCCGGCAGACGAGAGGACCAGACCTCAAGAAGTAAGTGGTCCCTGCAGTGGAGCCAGGATTCAAACTCAGTTTCTGGGCAGCCTGGGCTCAAAGGCGCACAGGAGCTGAGGGCAGGCAGAGTGAACATTTACGATTTTGTGAACCTGCTGACGTCAGTACTCCTGGAACATTTCTCAGGCGACCAGCACTTGCAGAAATCAACTGTACACTACCCTCCATTAGAAGCACGCGTGTGTGTCAGTCGCTTGGTCGTGTCTGACTCTCTGTGACCCCATGGACTGTAACCCACCAGGCTCCTCTGTCCATGGAATTCTCCAGGCAAGAACTCTGGAGTGGGTTGTCATTTTCTCCTCCAGGGGATCTTCTCAACCCAGGGATCAAACCTGGGTCTCCTGCATTCCAGGTGGATTCTTTACCATCTGAGCCACTTACAACCTGTAAAATGTGTTTAGGAATCTCCTTAGTAAGACTACTGGGTGGTTTTGTTGGGTTTTTTTTTTTTTGGTTGTTTTTGAAACAAACTGTGAAACCACAAATTCATAGTTTCATCTTCTTAGCCTTAATACCAATTTCTCCATAGGTTATTCATCCACAAATTTTCCCTCCAGGACTTTTAAGCACAAAAGAATCACCATCAAGCGGAAGAGAGAAAGGCATGGACACAGCTAAAGATGACAAGGTTCATCTTTTTGCGCCAATTCCTGTCAGTTAACCTGGACATCCTGAGTCCTGGGTTGGGGTGGGCAGGCCTCTGGGCTTGGCAGCTGGAGTTTATCAGCGATGCCTGCCCAGGACATGGGAAGAGAGAGAGGCAGTTTTCCTGGCAGGCAATTATCCCTGGAAATGCAGAGATGAACCACAGGATGGCCCTCCAGCTGTGAAAGTGAGCACTAGTTTGGGGCTATGATGGACTCCCAACGCCCTCAGCTGTAAAGAAGCTGGGCTCCTCCCATCCCAAAGAGCTCCTGGGATGGGAGCTGCCCTGTTCGCTGGGGTGGCCCCCACCACGGACAAGCAATGCCCACGGAGGGTGAAGACAAAGAGGTCAGCCTTGGACAGCCGGGGAGCTGGCATCATCTCTCTGACCTGAGGTCAGCTGGCCCACCTGCCCCAGGAGAGTGAGCTCAGCCGCAAGCCCTGGCCGGGGAAGAGCCACGTCCACCTGTCTCCACCTGCCGGGCCCAAGGGTCATCTCACGCAGGCCGCCTTTGCTCCTCTGGTGTCCATCTAGATGCTCTAAGTGGAGCTTCCCCTGAAATTTCCACAAGATATCACTCACAGGAGGTCTCTGTGTACACGGAGGACTCAACTGGAGTCAGGGGGCTGCAGGGGGCCCCATCACAGCAATGAGACAGCCAGAGACCTCAGGGTGGCCTTGCCATGTGCTCTCAGCCTCGTCTTCGTCCCAGGGCCGGGATCAGGCAGTCACCTTGGGCACAGGATTTAAGAGGGTGACAAAAATCAAGGTAAATAATAACTAAATGCAAAAAGTCATGGGAAAAAGTCCACGATGAACAAAACGTCAACACTTTAAACAGAAACAGGATCATTCTTATTGGTTTGTCCTCTTGCCTCAGGTTCCAATATGGCACAGTTGAAAAAGTGAAAGTGTTAGTCACTCAATCTCTTTTCAAGCCCATGGATTGTAACCCGCCAGGCTCCTCTGTCCATGGGATTCTCCAGGCAAGAATACTGGTACTGTGAGTTTAGTGGCTCAGTCATGTCCAACTCTTTACGACCCCATGGATTGTAGCCCACCAGGCTCCTCTGTCCATGGGGATTCTCCAGGCAAGAATTCTGGAGCAGGTTGCCACACCTTCCTCCAGGAGATCTTCCCAACCCAGGGACTGAACCCACCCAGGTCTCCTACACTGTAGGCAGATTCTTTACCAGCTGAGCCACCAGGGAAGCCCATGGATACTGGAGTGGGTAGCCTATCCCTTCTCCAGGGGATCTTCCCGACCCAGGAATCAAACTGGGGTCTCCTGCATTGCAGGCAGATTCTTTGCCATCTGAGCTACCAGGGAAGTCCCCTGCACAGTTGAATCTGTATAAAATTTTGTTCATCATGCGGTTTTTTTTTTTTTCAGTAATTTTGAGTTTTTTAATATGGCATTAAAATATTATTTTTCTCAATTACTGGGATTTTGGGTACCCCCAAAATCCACACCAGGTTCTGGGGCCTCTCCCATCCTAGTCCCCTGGCTGTCTGCAAGTTTTTGCCTCCTGGCTTGCTCTCCCCTTTGCCTCTGTTCCCTGACTCACAGGAACACTGACAATTTCTTTCTTTTATCTTATAGGGCCATTCAGCTCTTTCCATCTCTACCCCCAAAGTCAACCCCTCATCTCCCAAAACTTGAAACTTTGAAATTACTCTTAGCAAAAGACTGGCCGATTCAGACAGAGGGGCAGAGAGCCATATGCAAAGATGGGAATAAATATGAGACAGGATTTTTTAATATATTTGTTTATCTGTTTGACTGTGCGGGGTCTTAGGTCTTAGCTGTGGCATGTAGGATCTAGCACCCTGAGCAGGGATTGAACCCAGGCCCCCTGAATTGGCTACGTGGAATCTTAGCCACTGGACCACCTGGGAAGTCCCCAAAGAGGGAATTTTCTATAAACATGAGGCCCCTCACTCACACAGAGGACTGTTCCCCCCAGTTATTCTAATGTCAGGAGACCCACCACCACCACCCCAACCCCCCGCCCCCACAAAGCCAGGAGAAGGCTGCAAATGCAGGTGATTTGGGTAAGCTGTCCTAATAATTGTGAGGCTTCCTGGTGGCTCATATGGTAAAGAATCTGCCTGACATGTAGGTGACCTGGGTTCGATCCCTGGGTTCGATTCCTGGGTTGGGAAGATCCCCTGGAAATTACTGTGAGAATAAAAATCAGTGGCCAG
The DNA here is from genome assembly GCF_029378745.1 of Bos indicus. Lineage (NCBI taxonomy): Eukaryota > Metazoa > Chordata > Mammalia > Artiodactyla > Bovidae > Bos > Bos indicus. Next base: position 61,486,803 of record NC_091780.1, on the reverse strand, counting down.
GACAGCAGACAAGAATGTGGAGTCCAGTTTGCATGGCTATTGTGTGCCCTGGGAAGGGGAGATCTCTCCTACCTTGGCCATACTTTCTCAGGGACCCCACACTTGGCAGCTGTCCTTGGAATCTGAGGAGATGCACGTACCCTCTGGGCAGGACACTGCAGGGTCCAAGGCTGGAGGAAGAAAGGGGATGAGTAATTCATTCTTGCCCCTCCCTCTGGAGCTAGGAGAGTCTCCCATGGCCCCCACAGGCCCTCCGTTCTCACTGCTCCATCCTCTGTGTCTACGCCTGAGCGCACCAAGGAAGAGTCGCCTGTCCACACTTCTGCGACTTGGCTCGCAGAGACCAAGAGAAACCAGGAGGCCCCATCTGGAAGGAGGAGGAGGCAGGCTGGACCAGGAATGGTAGGGAGGCCTGCCTGGGCCTGAAGCAGAATCGCTGGGATCAAAGCCTCAACAGAGCCAGCCCAGATGTCCAGGCCAGTGCACATGGCGAGCAAAAGTAGAGACGGTGAACACACTGCGTGTACCAGGCACACATCTGCCTCGGCGTGGGGCGTCACCGGTCCTAATTCACAGCGGAGGAAGTTGAATGCTACATGGCCCGAGGGGGTCCAGATTCAGAAACACCTAGGCTACAGAGCTGGCGGAGGAGCGGGGCGCGGCCAAATGTGCCGCGCATGTGCAGACCAGACCGTCCTCCCGCGGTGTGGGCTAGCAGGAGGTGAAGAGAGGTCCGAGGAGGGAGGTTGTGCCCTGAGCGGCCTGGGAGAGGGAAGCTTTTGCAGAGCTTTGGGGAGGACTTTACAGACCACAGGGCTAGCTGCTGCTGCTTCTAAGTCACTTCAGTCGTGTCAACTCTGTGCGACCCCATAGACGAAAGGCAGCCCACCAGCTCCCCCGTCCCTGGCTAGGAAGAGTCTTATCCCTGCTACCTACTGCCTCTGTGACCTTGGACAAGTCACTTTACCTGCTCACTCCTGTTTCTTCACCTGTAAAATGAAGACTGTGGTGGAGCCCCCTTCACAGGCTGTGGTGACCATTCATGGCTCAAACTGTAAAATGCCTAGGACAGTGGAGGACTCTATGTGCTGACAGTATTTAGTAATAGTGTGGACAGGCTCTTTTTATTATATTTAATTTCTATTATGCATTGCTGTTGAGAGTCCCTTGGACAGCTAGGAAATCAAACCAGTCCATCCGAAAGGAAATCAACCCTGAATATTTATTGGAAGGACTGATGCTGAAGCTGAAGCTCAAATACTTTGGCCACGTTATGGGAAGAGCCAACTCATTGGAAAGGACCCTGATGCTGGGAAAGATTGAGAGCAGGAGGAGAAGAGGGCTACAGAGAATGAGATGGTTGGGTGGCATCATCAACTCAATGGATGTGAATTTGAGCAAACTCCGGGAGACAGTGAAGGACAGAGAAGCCTGGCCTGCTGCAGTGTATGGGGGGTTGCAACAAGTCAGACACAACTGAGCGACTGAACAACAACACTGTTGTTTAAGGCACCCAGTCTGTAGCACTTTGTTATCACAGCCTGAGCTAAAATACATGTCTTCCTAGTCCATGACTGATTTTTATATTCCAGTAGTCTTCCCTGGTGACTCAGTGGTAAAGAATCTGCCTGTAAGGCAGGAGACATGGGTTTGATCCCTGGGTCTGGAAGATCCCCTGGAGAAGAAAATGCAACCCTCTCCAGTATTCTTGCGGGGGAGATGCCATGGATAGAGGAGCCTGGCGGACTACAATCCGTGGGGTCACAGAGTTGGACACACTTTAGCAGCTAACCCACAAGTCAAAGAACCAGTCCCAAAGAAAAGCTAATGGAGAAACAGAAGAAGAGCAAGTGCCAGGTAACATTTTCTAGGAACATGTAAGTTCTGCTTCTGAATCCAAATGAGTCAATATGCCCCAATGAAGACAAGCAGGGGCAGGGTTGAGTGGGCAGGAGGACATCACACAGACCATAAGGTGGAAGATGTAGGCCAAGTGAGTTTTATCTATTGCTTTCCTGTGTGGGTTTTCCGAGCCACCTGTTTTTAAGCAGGCTTGGCCTCTGTTTTCGCATCTGTAAATTAGGATAATACAAATAGCTTGCCTTTGTCTGTTTTATAAGAACAATATGAAAGCACAAAGCTTCTTCAAATTGTGGTGATGTCCCCACAGTGTGTGGCAAGGGGACACTCCAGTGAGTCACTTTATCGCTGCTAAGCATCATTGATGAAACAAGAAGCCAGCTGAGAGCTCACAGGCCTAAATGCCTGAGCTTTTGAATCTCCCTCTTTTCAGAAACCATTCATTATCTTGCGCAAAGGAAAAGAGTATTGAAGATTGGAAAGCAAGCAAGGTCAGGCCCCCTTAGTGCTAGGGGCAGAGACCCCAGCTCGTGGGGGGATGTGCTCTGCACAGTATTCCTGTGGAAGATGTTCTGATTTAGAGAATGATGTCACTCACCCAGGGCCAAGAGTCTTGGAACTATCATCCAGAAACAGGAACATGGCAAGCAAAGGGGGCTACAGAAGTAAAAGATGCTGAACACAGAGAGGGGTATGTAGACTGGAGGGGAGGGAGAGGAAACTCATCTCTAGTCCAGAGGAAGACATGCTGGCTGTGACCTTGGGGGGTCGTGGACTCTGCAACCAGCCTGAGTCACCGTCTTGACCACACAGGAGCCTGAGCCGGCTGGTGGCCCAGACAGCCCAGGGCTGAGGACAGAGGCTCTGCCCCTTCCCAGCTGGGCCCTTTGACCCTTTGACCACCTCTCTCCTTGAGCTGCATCTTCTCCTCATTATTCTCAATGGGATTAATACAGCCCATCCCTTGGCAGGGTTAAGACAATGTCCATGAACTGCTAGGGATTTTCAGAAACCAAATGATGTGCCCCAGGTTGCACAGTGCATGGGGTAGGACCAGAATCCAGGCTTCCCTGGTCCCAGCCCTGTGTCTGTTCACTGGACCACCCTGCTCTTTATGGTCTGACACCTTGTCACTTCTTTAATCCACGTGGACAAAAGTCACAAACTGATCGTCCAAGGGATAGTTCATCTTAAGAGCATTAAAAGTTTTTTTTAAATGTTGCCAGTGGTTTTTTTAAAAAAATAGGAAATTTTACATAAAAACATAGATTTCCACTTTCCCTTGAGAAATCATAAGCTATACAAATGCTGGGCCTGATTCCTGCATGGCGACGTGGGCCAGCCCTGAGAGGTAGCTGCATCCCGGGGGGAAGGTCCTGGGCCTTGTTCTGCGCCCTCCCCCCACCAACTTATGCCAGGCCTGCTTCTCCCACTTCCGTTCCCTTCTGGTCCCCTGAGCATCTGGGCAGAGGGACATGCAACCTTTCGGAAGGAAAGCTTCTTGCTGCCTGACGGAAGACCTTGCAACACCAGAGCTGATGAAAATTGCAAAGCATCCTTTAGACACATCTGCAGTAACTAACAGGCTGGAGACGTGATTTATGAAGAAGGATGAACACAGAAAATATGCCGAGCTTGGCTAAACCATGACGTGGGCAGAGATGGGCCGACCACGGGCCTCAAGAAGGAGCTGAGTCATTAGAAGAGCCCGAGGGTCAACTCAGGGAAGCAGAAACTGAGCCATGGAAATTTTCAGCTGAATTATCAGGAAATGCCTCCTAGAGTTGTGAAAGCCTGGGCAGACGGAGGAGTCGATGTGGAGAGGGAGGGGAAATGCCTTTCCTATTTCTGCCTGACTTCCTCTCAAAGAAAGATACCAGATCACTCAATGGGCACAGAAGCAGTTCTGCTGAGAAGCTCTGTGGACTGGAGGAAGCAGCCCCAGGAAGGGTCACCAGCCTTCAGTCTCCAGAACCAAAGAAAGTGGCTCTGGGCCTGACCTGCCTCAGCTTTGGAGATGGTCATTGAAATCTGGCTATGAGATCTTGGTTTTGGAAGACAGTCTGTTGGGTAGGCGCTTTAGTCAAGACTCTTCAAATGAAATAAAAACCCAACCCAAACTGGTTTATGTGAAAAGGAAAATTGTCGCCTTCCATAAATGATAGTTTCAGAGGTAGTTCTGCTTCAGGAATGGCTGGATCCAGGGCGTCAATGGATATTATGGATATTATCAGGACCTGGGCTCTCCGTGTTCTAACTCTGCTTTCTTCTATGTTGGCTTCAATGTTGGCTTCATTCTCGGGCGGATTCTCCTCCGTGGTGGTGAGATGGGACCACCAGCTCCAGACTCACATCCTGGAGACCTCAGAAAGCATGCCTCTTTCCAATGAATTCCAGCAGACATCCCCAGATCAACTCTTATCAAACCACTTCTGGATCACATGCGCATCCCCATTATAACCAACCAGATTGATCTGGGGGTGTGGGGCAGTGACTGGCCATCCAGCACTCTGGGTACACCCACAGCACTGGGGTTGGAGTGGGCTCAGCCCCCTCCATCTAAACAAGGAGGAGGGAGTGTCCATAGCAACTGTAATATTCTGTTTCCAGAAGTGGGAGGGACAGCACCGAGAGGGCAAAACCTCACCCAGGAAGTGATCAACAGCGAGGGGGCAGCCTCTCGGGACCCCTCAAACAGAGCTATCGCTGAGGCTCCCAGGCACTCCAGGATCCGGGGAGACCTGCATTCAGCTGGCCCAGATCTCACGGTGGACCCCAGGTACCTCCCCAGCCAACGAGGTTGCGGCAGTCAACATCCTGGTCACCTGGTGAGGGCTGCCTTAGTGTCTGGGTGAACCTGCAGGTTGAAAAAATCAGTGCCCACAGCCTCCAGGGGTCTGGAGAAGGTGGGGCATAGGGGCCCCTGGTGGCTCAGCTGGTAAAGAATCTGCCTGCAATGCTGGAGACCCCAATTCTATTCCTGGGGTGGAAAAATCCCCTGGAGAAGGGATAGGCTACCCACTCCAGTGTTCCTGGGCTTCCCTGGTGGTTCAGCTGGTAAAGAATCCGCATGCAATGCAGGAGGCCTGGGTTTGATACCCTGGGTTGGGAAGATCCCCTGGAGAAGGAAAAGGCTACCCACTCCAAGGAAAAGGCTACCCACTCCAGTATTCTGGCCTGGAGAAAACCATGGACTGTATGGGGTCGCAAAGAGTTGGACACGACTGAGCAACTTTCACTTCACTTCAGGGGCCCCCAGGGGTCTAAGATCTGAAGGATGGGCGGGCGCTTCCAGGCACCCAGAGTGCCCCCGGTCCTGCCCCAGGGAGCTCTCAGTCTCAGCCTCAGGAAGGATGAGCCCCCTTCTCCTGCCCAAGACAGGCCTGATGGCGGGCATGTGGTTTTAACCAGTGAAGTGAGGGCAGCTGAATGGGGAAACTGGCCTGGGCTTCTCGAAGAGGTTGTCCTTGATGATAATAAATTAATTAATAAATTCATAAAAGCATTTGATGCAATGTGCAATGGTCCCTTTTCCACTGGACTTCATCACTCTCCATCACGTCTGGACAGCAAGGCTGGCCCCGGGCAGCCAGTGTGCCCTATAAGGGGAGGTGGCACCTGAGCTGGGGTGCTGAGGGTGCCCCCGGGGGAGGGAAGTCACCGAATTAGCCAGCCTGGAGCTGTCACCTCCGGAAAGCCCATCAGGTGACAGAGACAGTGTCCTCGCTTTTGAAACTCCTTGGGCTGGTGGTTTCTGATACCTGCAGCTGAAAGCAGCCCAGCTATACAAGGATGACCGGAGGGCAGCTCTACTCAGAGTAGGAAGGGACGCAGCAGACTGAGAGCCCGGGGCCTGGCAGCGGGTGGGGGCCCAGGCCTGGCCTTGCACCCACTGGTTTCTGTGGCCACAAATGGCTTTTTCCATTACTTCTAGGCCCCAAAGGGAAATTTTTTTCCCCCTAAGTAATGTTCTTACTCTAGTTTAAATAAGCCTCCCTTGAAAAGGGAACCCTCCTACACTCTTGGTGGGAATGTAAATTGGTGCAGCCACTATGGAGAACAGGATGGAGGGTCCTTAAAAGCAGGGACTTCCCTGGCTGTCCAGTGGTTAGGACTCTGAGCGTCCACTGAAGGTGGTGCAGGTTTGAACCTTGCATGGGGAACTAAGATCCTGCATTCTGTAAGGCTCAGCCTTAAAAAAAAAAAGCAACTAAAAAACCTACCGTATGATTCAACAATCCCACTCCTGGGCATATATTCAGAGAAAACCATGGTTCAAAATGACAGCACTCCAGTGTTCACAGCAGCACTGTTTACAATAGCCAAGACATGGAAGCAACCTAAATGCCCGTCAACAGAGGAATGGATAAAGAAGATGTGGGAGACATATAATGGAATATTACTCAGTCATTAAAAAGAGAGAAATAATGCCATTAACGGCGACATGGATAGACCTAGAGATTATCATACTAAGTGAAGTGAGTCAGAGAAAAACAAATAACATACAGTATCACTTATAAGTGAAGTCTTTTTTAAAAAATGGTACAAATGAACTTATTTACAAAACAGAAACAGACACAGTTTTTGAAAACAAACTATGGTTACTAAAGGGAAAGGTGGTGATGGGAGGATACGTTGGGAGTTTGGGCCTGATATACACACACTGGGCTTCCCTGGTGGCTCAGCTGGTAGAGAATCTGGCTGCACTGCAGGAGATCCGGGTGGGATCCCTTGGTCGGGAAGATATCCTGGAGAAGGTAATGGCAACCCACTCCAGTATTCTTGTCTGGAGGATTCCACGGACAGAGGAGCCTGATGGGCTAATATCCATGGCGTCACAAAGAGTCGGACATGACTGAGCAACTAACACTACACACACTACTAAATATAAAATAGATAACCACCAAGGACCTACTGTACAGCACAAGGAACTCTACTCAATATTCTGGCATAACCTAAATGGGAAAAGGATTTGAAAAACAATCGATATATGTATATGTATTACTGAATCACGTTGCTGTACACCTAAAACTCCTCCTTTTATTATATTAATAGGTGTTTTATTTTGAACAACAACAACAATAATATATCTTATTGAAGTATAGTTGACTTACAATGTTTCAGGTGCCCAACAAGGAGATTCGGTTTTACAAATACACGTACCTTCTTTTTGAAATTATTTTCCATCATAGGTTATTACAAGAGATGGACTACAGTCCTCTACGCTATACAGTAGATCTTTGTTGCTTGTTGCACATCTATTTTTTAATTAGAATAAAAATTTTAAAAACTAAGCCTCCCTCAAAAAAGCCAAGGATATTTCCTTTGTGCACAGTCAGAAAAGAGAAACTCCCCACCTCACTGTCCATCAATAGGGGGTAATTAAATTCATTCAGCTACAGCTGTTTGATGGTTGTGTGTGTAGCCAATAGACTGATGCTGACAGATGATGCTTAAAGACACAAGAGAAGCTTTGTATATACTATTAAAGGGGGGGGGGAATAAAACCATAGGTACAGTGTGATTCCAATTTCATATGTATATACATAGTTCTTTAATATATACACACAGAGGGAAAAAAGACTGGAAGATAATACAGTGATGTTTAGCCCTGGGTGGTACAATTTGGGGTAGTGTTTACTTTCAACTTTATATTTCTACATAGCTTTCAAATTTTCTGCAATGAACCTATATCAAGATGATAACCTGAAAAGTGAATATTAAAATAAAGCACTTGAGAAACCACTGAAAATTCGAGAGACAAGAAGTCTTTTCGTGTTTTCTGCAAGGCCGAGGGCTCTATGCATGCACAGAGGATACATCAGGCCAGATCTGACTGTTCATACATCCTCATGATGGGGTAGGGTCAGGGTTAGCACAAGGCTTGCACTGTTGATTATACAGAAAGGAAAAAATCACAAGCTGAGATTTCTGGGCCCAGGGACCCCCAAGAGTGAGCAGAAGCTGCCTTCCCTCCCTCTGCCTTTCACTGCTTCCATCAAATCCACCTCCCACCAGGTCTTGGGAGGTTTGTCCCCAAGACCAAGAGGTGGCAAAGCCCCCGAAGTGAGCTGGTATCAAAAGCAAACCCTACACAGGCCGACTCCCTGAAAGCCCCTCAGACTCAGGGAGTTTGGCACATGGGAGGTTAATTCTCTTATCAAAACTGTACAAAATCCTAATTTTGCAGAGTGGCAATTTGGGGGGAAAAAAAAAAAAACCAGCAATGGGAAAATGTTGGTTATGCAGCACTAGACATTCAGTTCTCAGGGGATCAATTATAAAAACACTCATTCAGCTATTTCTATTCAAATGAACACCTGAAGAGGAGGCCTCAATGGTTTTAAAAGTGTGTGGATATTACTGGATAAATGTTAGTCCAATAAAAGAGATCATCATCCACTATTTGTGTACATTTAAGTTGACACCAAAAAGATCTTTGTGGAGGATCGCTGCGGCTGCTTCTTTTTCTGCGTGCATCTTTTTATCTCCTATTCCCTTAACGCTTTAGGAACGGAAGAAAACAGACCAAATGTGGCTTGGTCACGGGCTTGGGGCTTTTTTCTTTTTCTTTTTCCTCCTTCTTCCCCCCCAGGATTAAAAGGACCAGGGTGCTGGGAAGGCCACACCTGAAGTGGAGAAACGAGGTCCATCACATGATGAATATGTAATGTCCTGCTTGGAGGCGCAGTCACGATCTCTAATAAGAATTCACGAGTCTGTGTTTGAAAACAGACATTTGCATTTGCCCTGCGGTCACAGTACACGGACCATTCTTATTCAAAAATTTATTTTTCTTCTTCTTTTTTTTTAAGGCCTGGAAATATTCTGTGCCCTCACTCCCTACCAATACACGTCCTTCTTTCTGTGTTCCCTTTAAACAGAAATTAAGAGAAGGGAGCACAGAGTTCCCCCTCCTGGCAGCCTTAGCTGCTAGACCTGGGGGAGGACCCCAGCTCCCGGAGAGAGACCCCCAAAGCCTGGTCCAAATATATATACAGTGTTTTTCATGTCCAGTAATTTTCTCAGGCTGAAATGAAATGTAGAATTAAAAACGAGGCGAGCAAAACAAATGGGGAATTTGGAGGTTCAATAGTCCCCCCAAAGAGAAGCCAGGCAGGTATTCTCTGGTACCTGACCGCGTCCGGTGGCGACTGGCATTTCTCAGCCAGTGCAGACTGATGACCAGGGCGATGGGATTTCTGGGTTAAAAATTTTGGAAGAAAACCAGCACCCAGCGGGTGTGTTAAAAAAAAAAAAAAAATAACCCAGACTTCTAAAAGGGGGTCTTTTCCACCCTGATCCATTAAATTGTTGGCAGTCTGACAGGGGGCGCGTTCTGCCATTTGGGGACAAGGAAGCGAGCGCGAACACCCGGTCGCTATCCGGGGGGTCTCTCCTCTCTCGAGGTGAAGCCGAGCAGAGGGAAACGCGCTGGGCGTGCGAGGCGATCCCGGCCCGTCCGTGCTGGTCGCGGGGATGGGACCCCCGAGGCGCCCCCGGCCATCCGCGCTGAGCGCAGGCACGAGCCGAGCCTGCGGGCCGAGCGCTGGCCCCGCGCGGAACCCGCCTCGCAGCCGCGTCCCGGCGGGTCCTCAGCGGAGCCCGGCCCTTCGCGCCCCCTCCTTCCTGGAGGTCGGCGGAGGTCAAAGGCCGAGCCCCCGGAACACCGAGGTTGGCGCGGTCCTCCGGATGCAGGCGCTCGGAGCCGCAGGCTCGCCCTGTGAGCGCCGCGCTTCGGCCGGGACAGGGCCGGGCAGGATCCGCCCGGTCTCCGCTCTTCCCGGGGGTTGGGGTCGGGGGGCCGGGGCCGGGGCGGCGGGAGGAAGAGGGGCTCCGCGCGCCTCTAGGCCGAGCCCACCGGCCCGGGCCGGCAGGTTCCTTTGTGGGCCGCCCCGGGGCCCCGAGCCGAGCCCCCATTTCCGGGCTAACAGTGACACCTGCAGTTTAACCCGCCACATGTCACGCTGGGGGAGGCCGCCCAGGAGGGGCTGAGCCTCCGGCCACCACCACCCCACCCTCACCTGAGGCCAAACGGGCCAGGAAGGTCTTTGGTTCCCAGGCAGGGGGCCCGGCGACTCAGCCCTCTGGGCCTGATGAAGGATCCAGAGCATCTGGCGACCCACCTGCTACCCCCGGTTTGCAGCGCGGAGCCTCCAGAACCAAGGGCCAGGGCTCCACTGAGCAGCCCTCTGCCCCCAGCCTGGGCCAGCAGAGCCCAAGGGTCCTTGCTGGGGGGAGAGGGGGCAAGGAGGTGAAGGAGGTCCTCTGACCGCTTAGGCAGCACGGGAGACCACCAAGTCCAAAGCCCGCATTGTACCGGACCACAGAACAGGAATCGGTTTGGTCAAGGTCACCCAGGACTGCCATCGGCTCCTTCCCAGCCATCACAGGAAAAGACAACAGAACTTTTCCACAGATCATTCCCTCTCCACCACGGTGTACCCTCCATGCTCACACATGCCCACACACATGTGAGCGTACACTCACACACACACATGGCATGAAGGCGACGGGTCAAAGTTGAGTTGCTTCTCTAAAAATCCAGTGCTGGGTCCTGAGGCTGGTTTCAACAGCCCCCGCCCGGCTCCCTCGCATTCGCTACTTCAAAGAATCTGAGAGCCAGGACGCAGGGAAGGGAGGTGGGAATGAAAATGAACCGCCGAGATTTCTTTATAACTTTTCTCAATATTCTGCTGATTGCTAGCTCAGTAGCAGATGTGGTATGCCTAATGATGCATAGACAAGCAGCAGCCCCTAATCCCTAAATGAACTTCTTATCTCTAAATATATACAGGAGAAGCTATATAAACTCCATTGATCCCCTTTGCTGTCCCTTGCAGCCATCCCAATCGAGAGGATGGGTGCCTAGGAGGCCTGGCAGAGGCATACGGAGGGCAGGGAGGAGAGGGCGGACCCCCACCCCATCGACTGTGACTCAGGCAGACAGGCAGCCCGACTTCCTCTCCATTCCCGCAGCGGGATCTGAGGGGCTTCATCTCCAGGAGCCTACAAGGCAAGACCTGCACCAACCGGCACTCTGGCTGTGTAGTTCCTTCTCATTAAAGGTACAGAAATGATCCTCTCAGACGGGCTTTTCTTCCTAACCTTGGTCCTCTGCAAAACACATTTATGGCAAGAAACAGCAAAGTTTTCAAGCTCAACTTTTTATTAAGGAGATTAAAAAGGGCATCAGTCCTGGGACTTCCCTAGTGGTCCAGTGGTTAAGAATTGGTGACGAGAGTTCGATCCCTGGTCTGGGAACTAAGATCCCACGTGTTACGGGGCAACTAGGCTCGCGTTCCACAATCGCTGAGCCTGAGTGCCTCAACTAGAGAGGAGCTAGTGTGTTGCAATGAAAGATTCCACAGCCAAAAGGTAAAATAAATAATTTTTTTTAAGGCATTGACCCTGGGCCTTCTGTACTGTGTCCAGACACTGGGAGGAGCCGGGAGGGCCTAGGGGCCAGTGGGGACAGATGTGAGTCCCAAGCACAGGTGTGTGCCAGAGCCTAGACCACCGCCCAGGAACACAGTCCGCGGGGTCTGCATCCTCCTCCCTGCCCCGGGCCCTGCAGGAGTGCCTGGGAGAGGGCGAAGAAACAGCGGGTGCGAAGGCCCTGAGGTAAGAGAAGGCCTGGCCTGGTTAGAGCTGGCCGCAAGTCTGGAGGCTGGAGGGCGGGGGTGACAGGTGGCCTGGGAACAGCCAGGGTCGGGACTCTAATGCCAGCAAAGAAGCTTGATCTTTATCCTGCAGGAGATGAGGGAGACCCTTGGTTCCCCCGGGTTGCTGCTGACAAATAAAGGCTCTGGCTGCCACGCTGAGTGGGTGGGCAGGAGGGTGGGCTCTGGTTCAAGACTCAAGCCCCAGAGACCCCAAGAGCCCAGCCAAGCCACTTCAAATAACTGTTCAGCCCAGATGGCCTGCTGATCTTGAAGGAAACCCAAAGAAGCACAAAGACACACAGTGGAACAGAGAGCAAACTCACCCTCCGCCCACCCTGTCGCCAAAGGAGAGCTTATGCATATGCAATGTGGGCCCACTCGGAAAGCTTTCCATTAGCCGCGTGGAGAAGCCGAGGCTGGGCTGCGGAATCTATATTTCACCTTACGTTGCACACAGCTGGGTTCAGACTGGCACCGGTGCTAATATGCAAAGAAGGCAGTATCTGCATTCATCAGAACTCTGCCTGGGAAGCCAGGAGGGGCTGGGCTTGTTTCAGAGCCAGCAAACAAAGAGAGGTGGGGGGGGGCATGCCAGGGGGTGTCAGGCTGGCAGGCAAAAGCCAGGCAGGACAGAGGCCATTGGAATGGCAGGAGAGACGCAGTCTTCATCAAACCATAGATTGCAGGGGTGGGGGGAACATTCTCCACCAAACAGGAAACTTGGAACCCAAGGGAGCTTGGAGCAAGAAATACCTCCAAGAGCCCCTTTCAACTGGCCTCATTTTATTGATGGAAAAACTGAGGCCCAGAGAGAAGAGAGAATTTTCTGAAAGACACATAGTCAGTTGTGGGTTTTGTTTGGGTTTTGTGTTTGTTTGGCTTTTTTGCTTTTATATGCAATTACGTGTGTGTGAGTGCATGCTCGGTCACTCAGTTGTGTTTGACTCTTTGTGGATCCCATGGACTGTAGCCGGCCAGGCTCCTCTGTCCATAGGATTCTCCAGGCAAGAGTACTGGCGTGGGTTGCCTATTCTTTCTCTAGGGGATCTTCCTGACCCTGGAATTGAACCTGGGTCTCCTGGGTTTCCTGCTTTGGCAGGTGTATTCTTTACTTCTGCGCCACTACAGTGGTGTTTAATTTTTGTTCATATAAGTAAAGAAAGATCCAGGAGACCCTTCGAAGGTCAGTCTTGTCCAGGCCAATATTCTGCTAAGCACTGCGTTGAGGGGGGAAAAAAATAAAAGCTGAAGGTGTGATCCTTGTCTTAAACATGCCTACATACTGCTGGGAATAAAAAGACTAGCTCCTGTGCAGAACACTTAGTGGACTTCTAAGCAAAAGCAAACTGTAATGAGAACTTAAAGTATAGGGTGGTCTGCAGCCTCAGAGAAAGCCATGTGAGGTGTACAAGGACAATGAATGGACCATCAGCCTATTTCACAGGAATCCCCACAATCAGCATCACATCAGGGTGGGGACTGAGTGTATCCTCTGACTTGTACCTTTCTTTCACTTCACTCTGAGTCTATTCCTGTTGTGTTTTTTTTTTTTTTTTTTTTTTGCAGCATATGAGATCTGTTCTCTGAGCAGGGATTGAACCCATGTCCCCTGCTGTGGAAGCTCAGAGTCACAACCACTGGACTGCCACAGAAGTCCCTGAGCCCACACTTGACTGCCCTGCCCAAACTGTGAGAAATATAAAAACCTCACCAGTCTGTATAGGAAGGCAGAGAAAAGATGCAGCCTAAGGGTTCAAAGTGTGCATCTCTTAAAAAGTCAACTGAGGCCAAACATTTTCCAGGAGTCATGTACAGATGTGAGAGTTGGACCATAAAGAAGCCCGAGCACCAAAGAATTGATGCTTTTGAACTGTGATGCTAGAGAAGACTCTTGAGAGTCCCTTGGACTGCAAAGAGATCAAACCAGTCAATCCTAAAGGAAATCAACCCTGAATATTCATTGGAAGGACTCACGCTAAAGCTTCAACACTTTGGCTACCTGATGAAAAGAGTTAACTCACTGAAAATGACCCTGATGCTGGGAAAGACAGAGGGCAGGAGAAGGGAGTGACAGAGGATGAGATGGTTGGACGACTTCATTGACTCAATGGACATAAGTTTGAGCAAACTCCAGGAGATGGTGAAAGACAGAGAAGCCTGGCGTGCGCAGTCCACGGGACTGCAAAGAGCTCGACACAACTGAGCGACTCAACAACAGCAAAGGCTAAAAAGCAGCTGTCCTTCCCTCCCCCGGCACAGTTAGCAAATCGATTAGCAAAGCAGCTGTCTATGTTAGACTTGCTCATCTTACAAGTTGGACACCTCTTATCTGAACTAGTTTCCTAATCCGTAAAAAAGAAGTTATAATAACAGACCCTACTTCACAAGCTCTTGGTGAGGAGCACAGGGGATCACGCGTGTGACAACATTTAACTGGGGACACATGAAGCCTGAGGAAGCCAGAGGCATCTAGGATGATCTGGTTCACGCTTTGAAACCAGATACACAAGCATGGCCATGAACTAGCACCCAGGAATGATCCGTGAGATTGCCACGCAGAGCCATGCTATGCACCTGAAGAGGCGGGGCCCAGCCTCAGCCATGGGTGGTGTGACCTTCTTTCCAGAGCTTTGAAGCCTTGGTTCGTGAGATTCGGGGCTGAGTTGCCGAGAAACAAGTTGCAAGCCAGATGGTCAGATAAAGAGACTCTCAGTTGTAGCCTTGATAGTCTGCCCTCCTTCCCGAGTCTTCCTCTCACCTTTTACACCAACTCCCTTTGTAACGATCGCAGGAAATACTTTCAAATCAGCCCATGCTCCTTGGGAGGACAGTTAAGGCTCACAGTGAATCTGGCCTTGCTCTCTCTTGAATGCTCTTAGCCTCCTCCTAAAGACATGAGAGGGACTTCCAGTGGCTAAGACTCTGCACTCCCAATGCAGGGTGTCTGGGTTCAATCCCTAGATCCTGCGTGCCACAACTAAGACCTGGCATAACCAAATAATAAAATAAATAAGTATTTTTTTAACAAAATAAAGAAATGAGAATTAGGGCAATGATTCCATGTCATTTGTTTATGAAAAGGACTCAGAGGCCAAGATTGGGCTTTTGGGAAATCATATAAGTTAGCTTCCTTTCCCAGCTCTGGTCCAGAGCTGGCTAGCCTAGCTCTGGCCATCCTCAGGAATTTGTTTAGCCCCCTGGCATCTTATTCTAAAAAACCTGCCATAGCCAGGGAGGTCATGACCTGGAAGACTTTGGGTAACCAGCAATTAGTCCTAATCCAAAGAAGTTTGGATATTGACCCCTGAGATCTACAAGAACCTTCCAGTCCCACCCATGTCGCCGTGAGCTGGGCTCCCTGTCATGGTTTATTCAGTAAACGACAACGGTTGTCACTTCAGAGTCTCCTCTCAATAAGGGGGAGAGACAACAGGCAGAAATACCTTCTGTCTTGAGGAACCCCTTGGCTGTCAGGTTCCTCTCTTCACTGTCTGCCTGCTCAGGGCTCGTCAGAGGGTTTGCATTTCTACGTGGCCGCTTTCTGGCAGGGACCCTTGAATAAGTCACTGAATTTCTCTGAATTCTTAGGCTTCAGGCAGCAACGCTAGTCCCACAGGGCTACTTGGATTACTGAGTGAGAGGTGCAGAGAGTGCCAAGCGGGACTTGGTACACAGTCAGGGACCCCTGTGTTCAGTCCCTCACCCTGAACATTCCTGTCATAGCAACCCGCTCCTTCCGCTGGAAGGTGTAGGACCTTGGACAAGTATATAATGGCTCTGGGCCTCAGTTTCATCATCTATAAAATGGGAACCATAATATTATCTGCTTAAAGGATTGCCAATGCAAGGAGATAACCTATGTAGGACATTTAGCGTAGTATCCCGATAGCTCAGCTGGTAAAGAATCTGCCCGCAATGCCGGAGACCCCGGTCCAATTCCTGGGTCAGGAAGATCCCCTGGAGAAGGGATAGGCTACCCACTCCAGTATTCTTGGGCTTCCCTTGTAGCTCAGCTGGTAAAGAATCTGCCTGAAATGTGGGAAACCTGGGTTCGATGCCTGGTTTGGGAAGATCCCCTGGAAAAGGGAAAGGCTACCCACTCCAGTATTCTGGCCTGGAGAACTCCACGGACAGTCCACGGGGTCACAAAGAGGCCCACATGACTGAGCGACTTTCACTTTCACTAGTCCACCAAGTCTTAGTAAACGTTAGCCGGGATCCACCTTGGTACACGTGGAGCTCTTCAGGGCGCAATTTCTTTATTCCCTGAACTCACACTGACAAGCATTATCCCACATCGTGGACTGTGGCTCTAGGCAGGTATCAAGACATGGCCCCAGCTTTCAGAGAGCTCGGTTCCCAGGTAGGGTGACATGGCAACAGGGCAAGTGCTAAGAGATACAGCCGGAGTGCTGCAGGAGTGCAGGGGTCGGACCCAGTCTCAGGGGTCAAAATGACTTTCCCAGAGGATGATGCCTAAGCCACAGCCTACAGGAGTGAAAGCTGGCCCAGCCCAAGGGGGATAGACGGAGAATGGCCAAAGGGAGGGCGAGCCCTGCTCCACCACCCTCATCTGAACCCTCCCACCAGAGCCTGTGGTGATGGAGAAGATTCTGAGAATCCCTTGGACAGCAAGGAGATCCAACCAGTCCATCCTAAAGGAAAATCAGTCCTGAATATTCACTGGAAGGACTGATGCTGAAGCTGAAGCTCCAATACTTTGGCCACCTGATATGAAGAGCTGACTCATTTGAAAAGACCCTGATGCTGGAAAAGATTGAAGGTGGGAGGAGAAGGGGACGACAGAGGATGAGATGGTTGGATGGCATCACTGACTCGGTGGACATGCGTTTGAGCAAGTTCCGGGAGTTGGTGATGGACAGGGAGGCCTGGCGTGCTGCAGTCCATGGGGTCGCAAAGAGTCGGACAGGACTGAGCCACTGAACTGAACTGAACCAGAGCCTCTGGCCTGGAAAGTGCGGACGGGGTCATGCCCCTCCTAACGCACAGCCACGCCCGCCTCACCTGGCCTCTCTGCCCAGGAGGTGCCGCCCCAGGTCTCCCGGGGAAGGGGGACCGTTCTCTCCCAGGCAGAGGCCAGCAGTGGATCATCACCAGCGTGGGGAGCTGGCCCGGCAGCAGGCGGGGAGCGGTATCCCTGCATCAGGGACGCGCAAGGCCAGCTGCTCTGGACAAGCTGCACCACCCCCCCACCCCCAACCCCCACCCTGGGGGAGCTGCGCACACACCCAGGTCCCCACCCCTCACTCGGAGGCTGCGCTGCGGAGTGGCTTGCGTTCTGGAGCCGAGGTTCCGGGTAAGGTTGTCCAGGGGCCAGGGAGCAGGGGCCCTGAGCTGTGTGCATCTTGCCCTCTCGGGCCACAAGCCCCTGGGCTCTTTCTAGCCATGGTTCCCAAAGATTTGTCATTTCTCCTCCCCCCGCCTCCCCCCTAGACCTCCCCTCCCCGCTGAGAGATGTTTATTGTTGGCGGGTACCCTCCCCTCCAGCCTTCCGTGGAGGCTGTCGTTAATAACAGCAGACGGGGCGCTGCCCCACACCCCGTGGGGCTGTCATCTCCGGGGTCTCTTGCTCGGGTCACAAGGTGCCTTTGGTTAAACGGTAGCCTCTCCCACCAATGATGACAGCGGACACCTCCCACTTTTCCTCCACGACTTGGGGACACTGAGACCGATCCAGTCGCCGGATGGATGGGTGCAGGAAGCACAGGACAGGAAGAGGGAGGGAGCAGTGAGTCCAGGCACAGGCTGGCTGTGGGTCGTGGCTGGGAGGTGGCAATGAGGGCAAGGTGGGGGTGGCCGTGTCTATCAGTGAATAGGCAGAGCTGCTTCTAGCCTTAATAAAGACTTGTAAACATTCCGCTTAGCAAAGCTGAGCTCCCACAGTGAAGGATGTCAAGGACTGAAAGGCTTTCTGGGGGAGGACCCAGCAGAGACGTGGGCCCCTGTCTTCCTAGGTGATGTCACGGCCCCCACACAAGTGTTGGAAGGGAAAGGGCACATGGCTCACAGCCTCCGCTGGCCTCGGTGACAGATCACAAGCCTGGTGAACTTGTTTCAGGGACCTGGGACCCAGAGCAGCCACGAGAGAAGCGCTACCAACTAGTGCAGACCTGGGGGGTCGTGGGCAAGTGGAGGTGGCCGGGCTGGGAACAGTGACAGTCTGACTGCAGGGGTAGTGGCTCTGACTCCGTGCTGAGCCCCAGCGCAAGGAACAAACAGGTTCAGTCAAGACCACGGGATTTGGAAGATAATCCTTCATGGGGCTGAAAGGGCCGTATGAGGTGGGGGTCCATAGAGCCCATCTTACAGGGCAGGGTGGTCTGCCCCCACCCACAACAGGCAGGAGGAGAGTGTCCTGAGCTGTAGCCAGAGTAGGGGTGAGCAAAATGGAAGGCTGGACCCTGGATCTGGAATGAAACGTGAAGCCAGGGCCAGGGGATGGCAGTGGGAGGGCCCGAGGTGCCCCAGAGTAGGCTGGTCACTGGCAAAGGGCTGTTCCTCCTGGCCGCCCACAGACGGTGAGGTCTGCAAGCAGAGGCAGTGGTCTGGAGGCAGGGTCATGGACAAGGCCAAGGGGGACTGGACGCGGCTGTGTTCTTTCGGTTTGTGCCCCAACCGCCACGTAGGGTATAACCCCCTCAGAGCTTGGACCGGGTTGTGGTCATGCTGAAATGTTCATGTCCCTGAGGTCCCTTCACGGCAGAGCTTCGATGTCCCCTTCTGGTTCCCGACTGACCAGCCCTGGCTCCACCTGCAACACCAACTCCCCTGCTGTTTCACCATCACGCCAAGACGCTTCTCTCAACCCCAGCTCCTGCTCACCCGGCGTGAGGAACTCTGGGACCGTCCTCACTCTGCTGCTTCAGAAAACTGTTGTCCCCTCTTGCTCTGCACCTCTCAACTGCCGCTGCCTCACTGGAAACCTGTCCACTATGAGAAAGGGCTCCTGCTATTTTGGAAGCACTGGGTTGTCTCCCTTCAGGGCCTTCTAGTGTGACCTGTGACCCGTTTGTTTTGCTGGCCATCCTTATTCCCTGTGAACGACAAGCTTGCCTAACCACAGGGGCTGTTATAATGCCATTTTTGTTGACCACAGATACCCAGGGCCTCTACACAGCTGTTGAATGAATGAGTCAGTGTCTCAAAGCAGAAAGAGCCTGGGCTTTGGAACCAGACAGGTTGCACCCATACTGGCTCCACTGCTGCTTAACTGTGACAGAGTTGTCACTGTGGCTAAGGGTGACACCCAGGAGGGCCCCAGAGCGCCCAGCACAATACAGACACTCAGTGAGTCTCAGCTACTGCAGACTCTAGGTACTCTGCTGTCTTAGCTTTAAAAAAAAAAAAAGGCAAGAAATCACCTTCATATGGAAAATTAACATTTCTTAAAAAAAATCCTAAATTTAGACAAGCTAATTGTCAAGCGGTGTGAATGAACTAGCCACAGCCTGAACCTCCCCAGCACTAATAAATACCCCTTCACTTCCTCTAGACTCTTCCAAGTTCATCTCCCGCTGCAGACTGTCTTTGCAGATTTCCATCCCTCTCACTTCCAGGAGGCCAGCTGTAAGGACATCCAGATAGCAGAAAATGCATTTGAGCTGTTCTGAAATGAGAAGCCTAGGCAAAAAAAAAAAAAAAAGAGGTAATAACCCTGCTTTCCAATAGCCAAAGAAACATACTAAAAAGCAAGTGTCAAGTGGGAAAACACAAGGGCCTATTTCAGGATTAAGTCCTTAGAATAAAGCAAGTTTGCAAGGCGTTTCTCAAACTAAGCCTGGCCTCATCTGTAAATGGCGGCGCCATCTGCCATGTCGGGACCGACCTCATAGGGTGTTCTTACGACGACACCTACTGCTTGACACCAGACACTGTCCCAAAGATTGCCCAGGTCCGCTGTTTGAACCCTCCGGCAGGACCACCAGCATGCTGTGTCCCTCTGAAGCTGTGCTCTGCACTTCTCTTGGCACTCAGGCAGAGAACATTTTCTGATGAAGAGACCAGTCTGCCCCCCTTCCCACATTAATTAGAAGAAAGGAAGACAAGAAAGAGGGCTTTGCCTGACTCCAGACTTTCTCCTTTCTCTGGTCCTGCCCATTTCCTATCAGGAAGACAGCTTTGGGAATTAGGAGGGGTGGGGTCTGTCAGATATTCCTGTGCTGTCTGCAGTTGGCCTCTGTGCCCGCCTTCTACCAAATTCAAATTAGGTTTAACAAATCCTTAAAAACCTGTTTCTCTAGACATGTTATTTACTTGTTAATCCATGTTAAATTCCAAAAACAAATAAAAGAAAGAATTATGTTTTACTTGGAAGCTGAAAAGAAAGCTTTAAACAACTTGCCCAGGGTCACCAAGCTCTGGTGGACAGGACAGGATTAGTACTTCCTGAGGACCTGGGCTTTTCGTTTTCACCACAAGACCTGGGGCTTTTTCTTTTGTTTCACCTTCAGCACCAAATATTCACCACAGGCAATGGCTTCAGAAGCATCAAGGCTCAAGATCTGATGTTGCCTTGAGTACAATTCAATTGCAAGGCCATGTTCTGGCAATATTCAACTTATAAATCAGAGGGAAACTACTTAGGACCATCCTTTCCTTCCCCTCCCATTATTATAGGAAGCTTCGGTGAGGAACGTTCAGGCTGCTCACAGCTAAACAGATACAAAATTTCAAGAAACTAACTGGTGACAGTATTTGGCTCAAGTTAACCATTTACAAACAAAATCCAGATGATTTTGATCTCCAAACAAAAATCAGATTGACCTGACACAAAGTTTAACAGACTCTCGCATTTAACCCTTTCTGACGTGGATTTCCTAAACCCTACCTTGGACCAAAGCTCAAACTGCCCTAAGCCATTTGGCTAAGAACTAAAATTGTCAAAACTTTAAGGCCAATTGAGTGTTGCTGAGTAAATGTTGAAGTGCAGCAATCTGACTGCACCTCTCCCAAACAGGCATTCTTTATGCTACCAGCACAGAAAAGCTGTTAGTTAAATGTTTCAATTCAGCTACATGATCAAACGGCAGTCAATTCGGATGTCTTAACGAATAGCTTTGCTGAAGACTGTTCCCTAGCATGTCACAAGCCTGTCACAGATGATCCAGTATCTTATGAGATTCAATTCCTAAACCAGGGACTAGGCACCTCTACCACAATGCCACTTTCACAAACGGCAGCTCAAGTCTTCTACTGAACCAGAAGCCTACATCTCATGTCTTACTCTCCATGAGGCTCCGCCTTCCAGTTGGCTCTGGTGTCTGGTCATGTCTCAAACACCAGGTGGGATTCTCCCTACCCTGTCTTCTCTTCATGAAAACCAGTATGAAAGGTTTCAAATAAAATACCACTCAAGTCAGAGCCCCTGACATGCTTTAACTTCTAATCCTTTACTCATGGAAGCTCCACTGACGTCAACAAACCAAAAATCACAAGAACTTAAAATAATTCTGAATGACATTTTCCTACCAGCCATTACTAATAAAAAATTAACTCACTAGGATACAAATCCCATGAAGCCAGCAAGTTAAAAGTCTGACCTAGAGTTCCCTGGTAGCTCAGCTGGTAAAGAATCTGCCTAGAATGCAGGAGACCCTGGTTCGATTCCTGGGTCGGTAAGATCCCCTGGAGAAGGGAAGAGCTACCCACTCCAGTATTCTGACCTGGAGAATCCCTTAGCAGAGGAGCCTGGCAGGCCATATTCCATGAGGCCTTGCAAAGAGTTGGGTCAGAGAGAATTTGAAAACATTACTGAATAGACAAGAGGAAAGGGGACATTATTTTAAGTTTCTGACCTCACCTTATTATAGATTTACTTCCCCTTTATCTCAACTGCATTATCCTTTTTAAAAACTACACTGTTAGCCATTTCAAAGGTCTAAGCTATTTCAAACTCTTCTGGAAATACAGTAAAATTTTCAACCTCTCCCACAGCCTGTTTGCTTAACAACAATCAAATCCAAAACTCTTCATAAAAGTACTACAAGGCTGGGACTTCCCTGGTGGTCCAGCGTTTAAGCATCCACCCTCCACCGTGGCAGACGTAAGTTCAATTCCTGGTCGGGAAACTGAGATCCCGCATGCCACAGAGCGACTAAGCCCGCGGGACTCCAACTAGAGAGCCTGTGTGTTTCAACTACTGAGCTGGCGCACTCCAGAGCCCGTGCTGTGACAAAAGACCCCAAGTAACAAAATGACGGGACAAAGACCCAGTGCAGCCAAACCAGTGAAAATGAAAAACAAGAGCTCTGAATTTAAAATTTTTTTAAAGTCTTGGCCAGACTACAAGGCCAAGAAGCTGATGATGGCAAACACTAGGATTCCCCATAGCTCGCCTTTCTTCTAGCCACCATAGCGTCTATTTTACAGATTTCAGTTTACAGGGCTGTGATCAGAACCAACCCTGGAAGTCTGGCCAATGAACCTTCTTGGGAGATCCAGGGGACACCAAGAACAAACCTGGCGATGAGAGAACAGGCTCTCAGACACCCTGTGGTTCAAGGAAGGCTCGCTGTATCAAGGGCCCTGCAAACACCCATCGTATTTCCTCCCAAATCAAGTCCAACAGAACAAACATGCAGGAATCCATTTTGAAGGAAGTACAGATCGGTCAGAACCTGCTTCTAAAGATAACAGTAAGATTACTGAAGATCACTTAGAGGGGTGGGGTGGGAGGTGGGAGGGAGGGGACATATGTATATTTATGGCTGATCCATGATGATGTATGGCAGAAATCAACACAATAATTGTAATTATCTAATTAAAAATAAATTTAAAAAAAAAGAAAAAGATGGCTGCAGATTAAGGGAATCACTGTGAGCCCAATCTAAAATTTTAACTACTGCCTTGCAAAGGCAAGGATGAAAGAGGGACTCTTCCCTCCGTGGAAGTGGATGAGCCTGTCATGAGTACAATGAACTAGATGCCCCGTTAGGTTCCTTCTCTGAGATCTTATCAACACATTGAAAAAAAAAATGAAAGCCTTGTGACAGATACACATACTTCGAATTCAACCGTTGACTGGCACAGGCAAAAACCATACTTGCAAAATTAACTTTTTCAAAAATTTTCATTGTCAAGAAACTAAACTATCCACATTTTGGGTCATTTATTTAACAAGACAAAGGCCACAACAATACAAAAGAGAAGTCTGTCCAAAACAGTCACATATTCAGGAAAACTAAAACAGAAGACATGTAACCTAGGATGATTTCAAAAATCATCAGCAGAATCTCTATCTTTAAAGGAGTGTTATAGAGTAACAAAAATTCTCATGGACTCTCAAGGAGACCACACAAAACAGAAAACAGCATAACCAAATACCACTCACTCAAACTTATTAGAAGTGATAGATGAAAGATATATACAATTATAATCACTATGACCAAGATACTTAACATCCCATAACCAATACTTAATGCAGCCAGTGCTTATTCTCAAGACCGTCAGAGACTTGACTCCCTTAAGACTTCAAGGACTTAGGCTTTCTGTAAGAACCTTAACATTTTCTAAATAAAACCTAATTTTACCAAATCAGATTAGAATGAATTATGAGTGCTTTTAAGAGTTTGCAAAGATAATTATTTTATAGTTGGGAAGTGTGTAACATTCACCAATATATTTGTCCTGAACATGCCACAAACATAGATTAAAAATGGAAATGTGAAACCAAGGCTAAATTAAAGAGCTGCAGTAACCTAGGAGTACACTAACGCTCCTTCTAATAGTCTTGGCATAGGGTCCAGGCACGGTCGGCTCGCCGCTGGGGGCGGCTTTCTTGGCTGTGAAGGCAGATCATGCCCTCTGTCACTCATGGGGAGTAGTTCTGCCCAACTGTCTCTTCTCGACAACTTTATCATCAATCTCTTTATTAACAGCTCCACTGCAGTCAGAAAACGCAAACAAGGACCAGTCTTCATGCCAGATTTCTGGAAATCACATAGCACCAGGCAGCACACAGTGTGAAAGTTTGTAAGGAGGGTGTTGTGCCAAGAGAAAGACAGCATCCATGAGGAATAAGCACAAAGCTGGGACATTTTACATTATTATATTAAAATACACTACCCACTTTCTTATGCCTAAAATCCTGAAAAGAACCTACTCAATATCCACGTTTGTGTACAGGGACTGGAAAGGGGCACAGTAGTGATGTAAGATCACTTTACTTCCCAGAGATAACTTTGCTATTCTGCCTTTCCATAAAATTGATAACCCCTTATATATCATGATTAGAAAACATACAGGGCTGAGACAAATGTCTGCAATGACCTGAATGAAACTCATAAAACTGACATTTTTGAACTTAAAACACGTATTTGGGGACGGAAATCTGCTGAATCAAAAAATAGCACTAATTAACGGAAGTGTTGCTAAACAGCTTATTTGTAAGAGACTTTATATATACTTTTTTTTTAACTGGGTCATAATCACATGATTAATATGAAATTTAACACACCCAAGTTAAGTAAAAACTGAGTATAATGCTGGTAGTTCTAAATATTGAGATGCATGGTACTTAGACTAAGTGATACTTCATCACTGCAAGTATTAATTACATGACACTCAGCCCACGACATAAACCCACCAAAGATCAGGATTTACCTTTAATGATTTTCCCTTTTAATCTGTTTTACATTTCAATCTATTGACAAAATTGTTTGAAAAATATTCTAGATCTATAAGTAAAACAAATTTTTATGTTTTTAAGATTCTGATACTACAACTGAATTTACACTGTTCTAAATAATGCATTTTGCTATAGTGTGTCTTAGGTAAATTGTCTTAGGGCTGTGATGTTTGTGCTCAGGTAGAAAAGGACCTGAGTGTTAAGTTCAAGGCAGGGTCAATCAGCTCTGGGGCTTCTAGAACTGTTTATTCTGTAAAGTTGAAACAAAACCAACAAACTCTTTCCCTGGTCAATTCTGGGACCCATTAAGAAAGACTGTGAAAGACTTAACATAAATCCATTCTTCCCACTAAAAAATAAAAATAACACGTGTAAACAAAAACTCTAAGCTGGGTGGCAAGGAGGAAACTATTTTTGATAAGGCATTATCTTGTACCTTGGGAATATCATAGTAAAAAATATAAAGCTTTGATTGGAGCACACACACCGACTGTTCTGTTCTTCATTTCACCTATTAGTGAAATTTGAAGAGATCCAAAACAGGAAAAAAGTGACTACATAGCCTTATTTAGATTCTTGTAAAGTATGATTATTTTCAACATCAACATTTTAAGTATTAGGTGGCTAAACTCGATGAACTCTAAACAAAACTGTGCCCACTGTAGATGTGGTCTGCAGCTATCTGAAAACATGAAGCATTTAAAAAGATGACCAAAGTGCAATTACAGTCACAAGCTTTCACACAAATGTGAGCTTTCTGAAACAGGAACTTGTGCACAACCGCAACTCTACCCGTTCAAGCAATGTCCTACGAACTGAGACGGGACTAGGAAAGGAACAATGTACTTAAAATTCCATCCCTTTCAGCAAATGTGTATGGTCTGATCAGCTGTAATGAATTTCCCAGAACATTAAGACAAAAGCATGTCTCTAAGGAAGAAAAGCTGAAGTTGAAATGACTTTCTAAGTATTTGAAATCATTTCTAGAATTAAGTACATAAAATCACTTCTGCAATACATGGCTCAGAACTACTGATGCCATCGTTCTTGGTGCCAGAAGCTACATAAAATGTCACAAGAATTTTTAAACTGACAAGTATGGAGAAAGGATGAATAAATCGATTTTACAAATGAGAAACATATTACACATAATTAAACAGACCACTTGTCTCCGTATGACTGAAGGTCATGTTTATTACAGAACACACAATTCCCCCCCCCCCCCCAAGTTCAGGTCTGCAATTGAGACAGCATCCATTTGTGATTTTGGTTTGAAGAAAAGCTAATAGAAAAGAAATAAAGTGGAGAAGTTTTTTAAAAAAGCAAAACATACAATTCAGGGTAAAAGGCAATTAATTTTCCTTGTACTATTCTTTTATTTTAAAATAGGCCAAAGTATATCCAAAGGACTGTTCAATGCCTTTAGGTAAACAGTTTATCTTTTTGCTTAAGTGCACTGAAGTGCACTAACAGTTAATATTTCCAGGGCTTGGTCTAAAGTTTGTATATATTAATGATTTATCCTTTCATATATCAATTACTACTTGGAGCTGCTGATCATTTATTGCCACCTTGAGTGCAGCCAGAATTAATACTATGCAGAGCTCTAAAACATTTTTCTGTGTGGAGAAAAAAAACAGAGGTATTAATTAGAAAAATACAAACTTTATTCCAGAATATACTCAGAACCACAAAACACATTTTCAATGATCATTTTACTAATTCAGCAAGATGCATGAAATGTCAAAAGGCTATGTGGGTGATAAAACTCACAAAGTTGCGATATCCACTTCCATGTTAGGTGTCTTATCAAAGTAGGTATGGTAAGCTCTATTCTGTAGGTGTTAACAATGGAGTCAAGGGTAATTTTTAACAAGTTTCTCTTTAACTGAATAGACCCAAAAGTTAAATGTTCCTTAATAAAAGGTTATTCCACACTGCATGTATTATTTTTACATATAGTAAAGGTATTAGAATCTGGAGTTTCAGGGATGAAAATATGCACAACTGCACATCCTTGAAATAATTTAACATAAGGATGTCAATCCCTCCACTCAAAGCATCTAAGATAACCATACCCAAAAGCTGACCATCACATGCACACAGAATTCATTCCTAATCCATAAATTATGTATGCCTTGTTGACCATTTAAAGATTTACGAAAAGTAGAATCTGATCTGCGTTTAATAAAATGAGAAACGCAGGCTCCTCAATTCACTGAATAACAACAGTGCCACCTGCTGACATTGGAGATAAAGCAGCAGCTGCTCCGAAAACCACCAGCTTTGAAAGGAAGCACAGCAGCGGCACGTACACTGCTGACTACATGGAATAAATACAAAGAAAAGAGATGGTGTCTGTACAAACGGAGACAGTATTTTGGAGGATGGGTCAGCTGAAAATTAATTATCAAGTACTATATTCATGTTTTCCTCCCTAATGATCAATTATATGAAAAACAAATACCTGATGTGAGATGTCAATTATTAGGCTGCTACTAATGGCAAAAATTAATCAGATATAGAGCTTTCTAAAAGTAACCAAAATTAAATTCTTCAGCAAATCTTCATTTAGAGCTATACTCTAACTTACAAGTAGCAATAATGGTATCACTGAAAAAACAAAAAAATAGTCAGTCAAAAGAAACCAGCCAACTGTGGGATTGTGCTGTTTTTTTTTTTTTTTATTGTGTTTTCAATGGAGAAATACATCATCTGTTTACAAAATAGCTCTTGAAAAATACAAGGAGTACAGATACTATAAAACAAAGCAAACTCCAGTCATGAGACACTACGTACATCATGCGAAAGCAACAGTCTGATCTCCAGGTTATGAAAACTAGAATTAAAAAGTCACTACACAGAAAAGGTCCAAGTTCCCAGCTTGGCAAAACTTGGGTGCAGTTACATGAAACGTTTAATAAACTGAATTCTTTTTCCCCAATGTGTAAACAAAATGACAAGACTAAATCTGTGCCTGGCAATTTCGATCTAACTCTGAAGCTACACAAAACACACAGACACCTTGTAGACTTCACCTGTTAGTCTGACCATCTTATCTTCTTAGGCGGTGGGAGGAAGGGCAAGCTGACTGTGCAGAGCAAAGATGCGGGAAGTAGGAATACTGTATACTAGACATTACAAAGTATGGTGAAAAGAAAGCCTCAATTAATGCATAGCCTAAGGGGGAAAAGACTACACTCCAACTTTGGAAAATTAATTTAGAGGGAACAGGGAAGAGTTTAAGTAATTGCAGTTTAACATGAAAAATGCACATGTGATAGAATGGAGCACAATGGAGGATCATAAAACATGCTCACCAGAAAAATGTTAGGTTTGTTTTGTCCAGATTCAGAAAGAATAAGTTTATCAACATCTGGCTTCCCTCGTATATTTGTGAAGATGAATGCTCTGCGGCGTAATTATGAGGAATTATTTACTGATAGGATAAAACAAAATGGAAAAAGGAGTAGAGAGCTGACTAGACGTCAAGTGCTTGCTAGAAATGATTTTTAAATATTTCTGCATGTAAAATTTACTGACAAGTTTTGGTCAACCATTTAAAAATAAAAATTAGTTTAAAATTCTTGGAGAAAATGCGTTTTTGCCCACGTTTAATATTGAAGATCAACTCTACTATAGACAGGAGTTCTGTGGAGTGTACAAAATTCCTCATATTTAGAGATCAAACGGCCATCCAAGATAGATACCATGTTTCACAGGCATTATTTGTAGTCACCCTAAAGTTTCAGCCATGGGACAAAAATTTAGTGTTCTGTGCCATACAGCCACAGAGTCACTGGTTTCACATCATGGCTTAAGAAAATACTGGCATTTTGTTTTTTTTTATGAAAGAAGTCCTACCTTACACATACAAGCAAAAGGGGTGGGGGAGGGAAGAAGAGGGAGGGAGCAAAAAGCTTGGTTTCAAAGACAACAGATTGAAGGCAGAAGAATATGGAGCTTTAAAAAGCTCAAAGAAAAATATTCGCTGGCTGATCGCTGATTTGTATGCACTCTAAACAATTCTATAAATAAAACCCAATATCATCTCTTAATCATGACCCCATCAAAACGAAGTATTTCCTAATTATTCTTTCAATGTCAAATATATACCCTAGTGTTGACATTTCATTTTTAAAGGTTACAGCTACCTCAGAGGGACTGACCTAGATGTACTCTTATCCTTTCTCTGAAGCATAACAGTACATCACTGCGCAACGGCATCCGATTTAAAGACTAATGGTAAAGGAAATGCTTCAGGAAAAAATGAAAATCCATCAAGCTGAAAATCTAAAATTATTTCTACTTTCTAATAATAATAATAAAAAATACATAAAAGTGCATCATCAGAATAAAGAATTCTTATGCCAGTTTGTATTGCAAATTTTCCAAACAATGCAGCAAACATAAACCCAGTTCAGATGTCAATTATGAATACAAATATAGCTTGAGGTTGTTTTTTTTTTTTTAAAGGCAGTAATTTTTTGAAATAGTTAATGCAACTGTTGCTAACACAATAATAATAGTACTCCTGGCTTCACATACTAACCTGGACTTCCGATCAAGTGCTGATTAGCCCAGTAAGGGAGGTCACAAAAAAACCCTCAATCCACTTTCAGTCACGTCTAGTCTTGCACCCTCCGTTCTCCTTTTTTAGCATTTGAAGACAACAGGTTGAGTTGGCAGACACTGTTTCTGGACCCCTGAGGTTGTTTTTACCGATTCAATCTCAGTTTTATTGAATTCTTGATAACAGGAATAGGGTTTGCAGGGAGAGCAGGGATATCAGAAAGGTCTGTACTGGATGTTTTCTGAGAATAAAAGCAAAGAACACAACACTGTTCAAAGTACTGTAACTTATCAATGAGATTGATTTTTCACTGCTCTACTTCCTAAGAAATGGAGAGGACCTTCTCAAAAGAATTAAAATCTTAAAAACACTCTAAAATGTTGTTAAAATGGAGCACAAAAAAACATGACTATTACTACAAAATTGTTTTAACACTTGTAGAAATGTTCAAATAAGGAACAATATTTTGCTAACATTTTAAGCAATATACAAAAACTAAGTAAGTTCAAAAACAGCTTTAATAAACACAGTCCTCCAAACAATAACCTATCATACACTTATTAAGTTCATGTTAAGTTAGAGCACTAACAGTCATATATTAACTGGCACTGGAGCACCACCATGTGGAAGAATACTTAAAGTTCACTTTACACACAGGAGCAGCAGTAGCAGTTAACAGTGAATGTATTATTTTCTGACTCTGTCAATTAAAATTTAAATCTACTGAGCAACAATTTGATTTATTCAAAATTTAGGGTGGCTTTATTATGTTAAAAACAATTACTCACAAAGCCTTTTTGAACAACAACAACAAAAAAAGATGGCATTTTTAATTGTTTTATTATGGAAAATTCCAAACATACACAGAAGTAGAGCCTTATATAATGAATGCTCGTGTATTCATTACCGACTTCATCAAAGCCAATCCACTGTTCTCCCACCTTTACTCCCAGATTATTCTGAAGCAAATCCCAGAGAGCCTATCATTTCTTCTGTAAATATTTCAAGTTTATCTCAAAGATTCATTGTTAGACACAGTCACAACATTAATACCTCCCTTCTATCACCAAATAAAGAGATTAAAAAAAATTTTTTTAATCGACATAACTTTTTATATTATATATATAACCTGGTGATTTTTCTCTCAACGGTTCTAGGGATCTTTTCATTACAAAGAAAATTCTAATTCCTTATAAAAATATCTAAAAGGCAAACACCCAAGGGTATGAATCACTAGAGGAATGAAGTCAACAAAACAAACTATGAAAACAGTTCCCTAGAGATTAATGTGGCTAACCTAAATGCATGCAGTCACAATCACAGAACTGAATTTTGATAAATAAGTTTGTCTGTGTATCAGTATCAAGTACAACACTTCCTAATGTTGTTGGAATTACTCCACGCCACCCCACAAAATTTTTATTAGCTAAAGGCTATGAAAATAAAACATTTCAGAAAGTAATCATAGCATTTATATATCAAGAGGAACTATGAAGGTTAACAGCCAGCAAAAACTCATCTTAAAATTATCACATTAAAATAACTCTGAGCCACAAAGCAGCGTAGTTCCACTGTCTCGTCAGTCCCGCAGCGTCACTGGCAGTAGCTTTGTGGAAGTTAACCAGTTTAATGTCTACTTAAAGGAAGTATTTACTTTATGTCAGAGCCTGACTTAGACTTTGGAGTATATTCAGTTTAAAAGGATTCGAGAAGAAAACAATTATTTCACAAACAAAATGAAGGTTCACAAATTAATGAAAAGAGCCCAAGTGTCTACTGTACACAAGGTACTGTCACAGCAGAATTTCTAGGACAAATGAAAAAATAGCTTTAAAGAACTATGCATTACACTAAATAAATAACTGAAAAGCAGAGGTGAAAAGTGAAGCAGAAACACATTTTGAAAATAAAACATTTGAAAAGCAATCCATGAAGAAGGATTTTAAGTTCTAATTTAAAGTTCACTCTCTGACTTATAACAAAACCTCCAGGTGAAGACGGCATATTGTGCAGTGAGGATTTAAATGATCTGCAATGTCAAATAATATAAAAAGGGGATGAGTTAGCATCCTGACTGTGCAAAAGAATGGTTTCATCACAACCAGTGCTCCACCTCTGAATACTATAAATATATTTGTAGGTGAGCACTTACTTTCAGAAAGATAATTTCAATAAACTTCTGATGTGGTCACTTTAATTCATTATACGACACTAATCTTAACAACATTTATAAAGTTCCCCTTGCTTTTTGCACTTAGTACCTGAGAGGCCAACAGAGAAGTCGCTGTCTGAATGGTTTCTGATTGAGTTGTACTTGTCTCTGTATCAAGTTGTTCCTGTGAGACAAAGAGGACGGGGGAGGAAAGAGACTTAAAAAAATGATAAAAGAACATAACTGGGTTTGGTGGTTAATAAAAAAGACAAATTGGAAGACAGGAGGGATCAAGAGAAAGATGTGACTACATTACAAAACCATCTATCACATCAAATGGTTAATCATCAAAAGAAAAAAACAAACCTCATAGGTTATTTATTTAACCATTTCAGATACACATGAATTTCTATTTGCCTACGTAAACTTTATAAGGCATGGTCAAAATATCTCATGACTTTCCAACCAACTTCAACCTGGACATTTTAAACAAGCACTCATTAAAGACACATATATGCATATTATGAAATGTTGCCTGGACAATAATTAACAGAGTATAAACCCAAGCTCAGCTTAAGCTATGTGAATAAAATAAAACCAATTCAGTATTATTAAATTAAATTACCCAGAAGCACAAAACTGTTCTAAGGCCTTTAATTAAAAGAAGAAAATGTCTCTAAAACAGTCCTCCTTCCTTTTGGTTTCTATTCCCCTTCTCAATAACCAATGCACTGATTCTATTTGAAAATCATCAGAAAATACAGGGTGAACTGTGTCATTCCACTGCCCTAGCCTTTTTCAAAGCAGTGCACAAAAAATAACAGAGATATGCACATGTAAGTGAAAATAAACATACAAAAATGTGAATTTCTGTAAAATATATACAATAATAAAACTACAAAACACCAAATTTCTCCTGTGACACTGAAAACGTTAACACCGGAGTAGAAATGGGAGAGCGCAGTCTCTCTGCAGCATAACCTCAGCAACACATACTGACTTTAAAACATCTGTTTCTCCCAGGAATTCCTTTCATTAATTTATCCTAATAAAATGAACAGAAATGGATGGCAGGTATTTAGCTACAGTCAACACTGTAGAAAAGGGCCAAGTTCCCTTTTTTAACAGAAACAATTGCTAACAATAGGCAACTAGTTGAATAAAATAAGGTTTAAAGCCTTAAAATAGCATTCAATGCAGCTATAAGTAGTATCTGCAGATGACGCAATGGCATAACTATTTTTCTGCTTTACAGAGTGAGTAAAGATTTGAAAGCAGAAGGCACTGGTATATGTAGGCACAAACAAAACCTATAGACACCAAAATAATATTTGCTAACATATCGATCTGGATAATATGCGGGTAAGGAGGAAGATGTGCAGTTTTTCTACAACTAGGAGAAAAAAGTTAAAAGCCTCCAGTACACTTCAATTTCTGAAAAAAATTATATTCAAAATCTAATACTTGGCTACACCAGTCTTTCCCATCCCATCTACCTTGATTCAAGCCCCCTGCATCCCAGGTTCTAGCCAGAGCTGTGTGCCAAAAACTGGCTCTGTAAATATACCACACTCTCACCTCAAGAGTGAGATGCCCTTCTCATCTTGTACTACCCTAAACCCTATGAATCCTTCAAGGATCACTCCAAATACTGTGTTCTCCCTTCTGTGATGTCTTTATTATTTCTGCAGTCTTGCCTCTCATCACCATCAACTGCTTTCATTTTAATGTAATCAACCACATCTACCTCTTACCTTCTCTACTTAAATACAAGTTCCAATACAGGCAGGAACATCTCACTATTCTATTCCATTTAGTGCCCACCAGATACCCCCACATCTAGGAGGACTTCATACACTTGAGGGATTCAATTTCGATGCCATAAATGAGTATTAAAAAGGAACAAACACATCTCTAAACACAATACTGAAAACAACCTAAAGCCTATAGAACAAAATACAGTGCAGTACTCTGAAGACATTTCTATCGCATCTTCTGTACTCTTAACTGTTTATGAATTCTGAGGCTAAATTAGTATACCTTTGTTTCTGTTTTATCATGTCCACTCAAAGCAAGACAGTTAGCATCTTCACTTGTTTCATCCTGTTTTTAAAAAAAAAAAGCTTTATTCTCTAAAACGAAAATTTAGATTGTTCTTTGCCAATGACTTATAAAAATTTTTAAAGTATAAAATAATTAACCTGTAAGATCAAGTTTGTCCTTAAAATAGATTACTGGTTTGCTTAAATTTTTTTTTCATGTTAACAAATTAGGCTTTAAAAAGAACATGAGGAACACTGTCATTGTTAATCAGTCATCGACAGAAGTATATTCCCCAAACTATGGAATTCATAAAACACTTTACTTGTAAGGAAGAGAAAAAAGAGCTCACTGATCAAACATAGGAACTTGGAATACTATCACCTCCTTTTTGGGAGATTCATATATATTAGTACATAAAAGGTTCTGAGAAGCTCTAGAAAGACTATCTCTTTTTAACTTTCCCAAACTTAATTTAACCACAGAATCCCCTTGGCTTAGTGTTTAACATATTGGAGGAGGCCTGAAAAATATTCTCTTCAGGTCTTTTTTTCCTCCCTAATTTACTGTAATTCTATTTAAAACAATTTATTTTTGGTAAAGAGGAGAAATGAGAAACCAAAAATGGCTGTACTTTCTCACTCCTGTAGTGAGTGACTTGGAATAAACATCACTTTCCTAAGAAAAACAATTTTGACCCTAACTTCTCTGCTCTCCTTAGTAGGCAGAAATAAAATTTATTTGTAAATGTGGCTTTAAAACAAGACATAAGAAACACAGCTAACTTACAAAGTAGAAAGGATTTAACACCAGTATCAACCCATTCCCTTGAGGACTTGATTTGTATCCTGCAAACATACAAACTTAAAAAATAGTAACTTAAGTCACAACTGAGAAAATTTCAATACCTGACTGGCTATGTGACACTATAGAATTATTATTACTTTCAGTAAATATAAGATAGGTGTATACATATATATGTATACATACATATACACACACGTTATCAGTATATTTACCAATATAAAATCACACACAAATATTTACGATTGAAATGACATGCTTGGGATTTGCTTCATAACAATGGGAAAAAGAGTAGATTTGTAGATGAAACAAGACTGGCCCTGAGTTGTTGACTGTTAAAAGCTTAAGTAACGCAAACATAGCTTGTTCATTACAATTTCGTATATGTTTGAAATTTTCCATAACTTAAAAAAATTATATATATACATATATACACACATATATACACACAAAGCATTTAGCCATAGAATTCAGGTGATAAGGCAAACTTTTTCTATATTTATTTTACATTTCTACCAAAAAGATTTAGCATATGATAAAAATTAAGCAAAAAGCAAAACTAAATTACCTGACGATACCTAAAATATCTGTACACGTGTTAGTATATTATTGAGTAGGCCAGTGTTTGATTCCGGTTTACTCAAACCTCTAATACTAAGGACTCATTAACAAATAATGAAACACCTAGTAGGAGACCTTCAAAAATCAAAGCATTTGTAACAGACTTTTTCACCTTTAGCACCATGACATTTAGGCCTGAGTTCTAATCCTTACTCTGACTTTCATTAGTTTTATAAATGGGAAAGTTATTGAACCTCAAGCTCCTCTTCTGGGAAAGGAGATGATCTATGAGAAAACCTAAAATTCTAAGATCCATTCATTATCTTAAAATTCTACTTCTGTTAGTCAACTCCAAGAAGTTGTCCTAAGTAAGATGCAAACTGTGAGAAAATACATAGAACAAAAAATTATAAGGGGGAGAGGGCAGCGATGAATCTGTATTTCTAAAGATACTTAAAAAAAATCAATCAAGGATCTTACTTACAGAGTTGAATAAACAAAAACTACTAAAAAAAATCAATGACACAATCACAGGCATTTGAGTGCTCACTAGATATCTGACTGCTCATCTTTTTCTAGGTAGACTTTTTTTCCTTATACTTTCTTTCCTGTAATTATTACCTTTTAGATACATGATTTTAAAAATACTAATGAAATAATATGACTGAAGTCTGAGTTTTGCATCTAAATAATCCAAGTACAGGCGAAATGGAAAGCGAAAAGAATTAAGGGTACAGGGACTGTCTGAATTCACTACACCTGAAATTGCATGATGGGTACTCTTGTATATATTTGAAGTCTTATTTAAAAATTAAATGATCTCTTGTGTGTATTTATATTTTTCTATATGAAGTTAAAAAATTCTATATTCCTATTGCCTCTCTAAACTAGACGTGAAACAAGAGTATTTCCTACCAAGGTAAGCACAAATGGAATTTTAAGTATTGTGCTGATACATATTTTGGAACTCTTACAGGGAAAGGAATTAGGCCATTAACATGAAGCAACAGAATGATAGGTATCTAGAGTTATGCTTACACATACCTTACAGGCACAAAGAAACATGAATTGTGAAATGCTTTGACAACTCCAAACAAGCACCACTAGACAGAAAGTGGTATTACGTCAAAACTACATTCTTAGGTTGCTGCACAACAGTATCAGGTAGAACCGGGGTCTTTAATAAAAACATTAGTAGGTCTAATTCTTGGAGAGTCTAATTCAGTATATTTGGAGGAAGCCCTAAAATCTGTATTTTAAAAAGCAAAATCAAAACAACAAAATCTGAAAAACTGAGGCTGAAAATCAACTTGCCTTGAGATAATTACAGAGACAGATGTGTTTCAGAATACATGGTACCAAACATGATATACTATACCCATTTTTCATTCTCATTTAGCATTGTCAGAGTGACAAAATTCATTAAATTATTCATATTTAGTTAACAGTGACTGTTTCCAAAAAATCTAAACCAAAAGGATTCAGATTAAGCTTGGAATAACACTTTTAGAGACAATAATCTTTCACCATTAAAAATCAAATCACTATATAAGAGCCCTCCTTTCTTGCCACCGTTCTAAAGAAACTTTCATGTAACGAGGAGGTTCCTAAATAACAAGTTATCAGCCAAAAATCTTAACAAAATTGTTGTCTTGGGCTGTCATCTCTGGGACAATGGTGAATGCCTCATTAACAGGAAAACACAGTAATAGTGATTCCAGGAAACAATGAAAGTATGTTACAAGGCTACTTCTATTTTAAGATAAACACCAAAATCAATGTACACTTTTAGCAGTTTTCCTAAAACTATCTGAGACTTTGACGAGGTAAACTAACCACTATGAAAAGTGGAAGTACTATTAGAAAATTTCCTAAAGGGCTGGAGGATATAATCACAATCATTCAAGGTACCAAAACTAATCTAATATGGCAACTTATGGCCAGGCATTCAGTAAGAATTCCCTGAGAACCTCTCAGTGACCCTTTGATACCAAGTACAGTGCAGAAGCTCCAAAACTCCACCTGGAATACAGAATACAGAAGCAGAAAATTGTCTGCAAAGGGGCTGCTGAAGAACTGGTACATGTGAAAGACACAGTCATCAGAGAGCAATATGTGAAGATGACATGCAAACCCAGGCTCAGGTGCGTCATAGCCTAGGCATGCCGCAGAAGTTTAAACAGGAAACACAGCTTTATGCAAGAGTTAGTTACTGAAAAGAGTGGGAAAGCGTAAAAGAGCAAACTACAGCACTGAAGCACCATCTAAAATGACCGAAAAGCTTTCCTCCTCGCTGCTTCTAAATCTGGGCTCACAAGGTTTTCTCCCACTGGATATTAAAACAGGCAAGGTAGTTATTCTCAAGACTGACTAAATATAGATACCTCTTCTGTTTTGGTTTTCTTGGGGCTCTCTTCTTTATGAGGTGAGGATGTCCTCTTGACTCCTACTATAGGATTAGGTATCTTTGCTGCTGCATTTCCTGAAGGTCTTGGTGGTGGGTTTACCAAACGTGTTGAGGAAACAACTCTGGAGACCGTAGGCTTTGGTGGTGATGAAATGGCTGGTTGTGTGGCAGTTTGAGGAATGCTTTCACTCGATGTACCTAAGTAGTAAGTATATAAATACACAAGCGCTAAATTACAGAACACCAAGTTACAAGTTTTTTATTTTAAGTCTACAAGGGAAAAAAAAAAATGGTATTAAAAAACTAAATTCAAACTACTTAACAAAGCCATTTTTCAAAATGAAGGCCAAAACCAAATATAATGTAAGTATTTCCTTATCTGGCATCTCCTTACCCCCTGAGCTTTCACTGGAATTTATTTGTGGCAGAGAAACTTCAGTAGCCTGTATGTTGGTCACAGATGCTGCTGTTACAGCTGGAGCAGGACTGTTTCTGCTAAAAATGGGGAACAAAAATTAAAAAGTGAAAAAGAGCAAATAGAGATAAATAAAACTCTAACAAAATCTAATATGTGAAGTTATTTTTAAAGTAAATGATTGATTCTTTTATTTCTCATACATATGTATACATCAGTAACTAACTTTGACCAAATATAATCAACAATCAAAAGCACAGAAACATTTTAACGCAGTGCTGCTCAACAGAATTTCTGTAACTATGATCTATGTCTACCCTAACCAGTATGGTAACCACTATACACAGGCAGCTACTCTGCACTGAAATACAGCAAATGGGAAACAAAATATTTGATTTCATTTAACATTAATTAAAGTGGCACATACAGCCAATGACTACCATATTAGAAGAGCTAAAAAAAAGACCTGTTCTTGTTTGATTTAGGGTAACTGACTTAAATGATTTGGGGTATAAAAAAATGCCATCAAAAGCTGTAAAACAAGAAAATGGTCTGAGAAATAAGATTCGATGTGCAAAACCTAAGGGTTCATGAAATCCTAAAAGGCCATCCAGTGGTCCAGATAAACAACAAAAGATCCCAAAACCCAATCTCTCCTTCAGTGTTCTGGATCCCACTCACCCTTTGTCTCAGGAAACTCAAATCACCCCTCCT
The DNA here is from genome assembly GCF_029378745.1 of Bos indicus. Taxonomy (NCBI): domain Eukaryota; kingdom Metazoa; phylum Chordata; class Mammalia; order Artiodactyla; family Bovidae; genus Bos; species Bos indicus. Next base: position 61,448,966 of record NC_091780.1, on the reverse strand, counting down.
TCACTCTCCTATCTCTAACTTTTCTCTCTCAAATAAATCCTGGATCTCTTGTGGTTATTCACTCTCCTTCCACTAGAACTTACACTCTCCAACTGCTGAATGCCACGTCAAGGTGGGCAAAACTAGAGGACTTGGATTTTTGATGCTTACAAGACATGCACAAGCAGCGAGAGCAGTCAGCTTATTAAAGTTTTGAGCTCTCTGGTACATGGGAGGACATGAAGTCAAGGGAGTGGGTGATGCCACACCCTCAAAGCGAATACGGAGAAGGCACACAGGACCAAAAGAGAGCCCTGAAAAGGCACAAGCATCTAATGATTAAACAGAAAAGAAAAACAGAACCACCACAGATGCAAGAGAAAACCTGAAATAAAACAGCAAAGGACAGTACATAATAAATAGTTGAGCAAAGATCTATTTTACATACATGTGAAAAAACTCAAAGTACACAAAGGTTTTTATACAACTTCTGAAATTCTTACTAAAATTTTTGCTTCTTCACTCAAAAAACAAAACAAAAAAAAAACAGATGAAACCATTAAAAATACAAATGTGGACGTTAATGCTGTACGAATGCAGAATTGCTTTAAAACTGCAAGATTTAAGGACCAGGTTGATGCCCAAAGACTTCAGATTATGTATGACTGGCCTAAAAACACATCACACATTCAAAGCCAAAGAGAAAAAAACTAAATCCCCATCATCTATTGCACCTTGGCATTTTCTATTTCATGCTAATCCAAAAATTCACCCCAATCTGCATCTTTGCCACTGGCTATTATTTAACAATATACCTTAACAATTTAATTTTTAAAACTCCTCTTTTCAAAAAAATAATATGTAACATGCATTTAGAACAGTGTTCCTGGTTTAAGTATCAACTCACTAAACAAAGTGATCAATGTAACCACCACAATTTAAAATACCAGCAGCCCCCTCAAAATCTACAATAAACAGCTCACTTTGAAAATACAGTAGTATAGCCATTAAAAAAAAATCTGCAATGATACACTATGAAGATTCACAGAAGTTAAACATAAATATGGCTTTTTCGCTCTAATTTTTGCCACCACAGCCATGTTTTTTCTTCAAGATAAAAATGTTCAGCTGCTTTGTGAAAGATGCTCAGTCATGTCTGACCCTTTGCGACCCCATGGACTATACAGTCCATGGAATTCTCCAGGCCAGAATACTGGAGTGGGCAGCCGTTCTGTTCTCCAAGGGGATCTTCCCAACCCAGGGATCGAACCCAGGTCTCCCGAATTGCAGGCAGATTCTTTACCAGCTAAGCCAAGAGGGAAGCCCCAAAATACTGGAGTTGGCAGCCATTCCCTTCTCTAAGGGGATCTTCCCGATCCAGGAATTGAACCGGGGTCTCCTGCATTGCGGAGGATTCTTTACCAACTGAGCTATCAGGGAAGCTGCTTTACATGCTCTTAAAGAGACAATTCTTCAAAAGAAATTTCCACTAAAAAAAGCGCACACAAATCTTCTCTGGAAGATCTCCAGTATTTTCAGATATTTACTCCCTGCTACATAGGTGATAAGCATCTCCAGGACAGAAATGTGATTGCGTCCCTCTTTCTGGTTCTCCTTAGCACACCGTGTAGTTCACCACAGGCAGTAGGTATTTCAACTTAAGAAACTGGTTATTCAAACAGTCACTCCACTTCCTTTCCCTTTTTCCTTACCCCTGAGAGCTGCCAGAACTGTTCAACGGACTGGTCTTCATAGCACTAGTAGGTGAAGGCACAGACATGCTGTTGTCACTGTCCATAGACAAGTCGAGGCTGCTATCATTCAGAGGTGTCAACTTGACGCCTTCTGTTGAATGCTGCAATTAATACAGTATTTAGTCAATTATACCTTTATGTTATCCAGATCTCTGAAACAGGAACATCTTTTACTTAACAGATAAGTGACTTCTACTGAAAAGCACAAATCAATAAGGTTAGGATAACCAGAAGTGTCATGCCAAAATATAAAAGGCAGATTTGGGACACATACTTTGACTTCTTGGGGTCCTCGATTTAACTACAGTTCCTTGGGGGGTGGGGGGGAGGAGGAATGATATATATTAAACATACACACCATGTAAGACACACCTCAAATTAAAAAGGACTTTAATATGAAAATACAGGTAACTTAAGTCATAGGACTATAAACACACACACGTCAACAGTAAAAGATGATAGCAACAATGAATATCTCTGGTTAGTGGGATTAGAAGTAATTTTTTGTTTATAGAGTTCAAATTGTTCTACAACAAAGATAAAAAATGTGTTGATTCTTTAAAAAATTATCAAGTAGTACAGTTCAGTGCCTATTCCTAGTTATTTGTACAAGCCTCTCTGAAAAGCAAGAGATTGCCAAAGCTCTATCTGCAACTTAGGATTTTAACATGGTATATTTAATAGTATAAATTATCCTGTTAAAATAAAACCAAAAATAATTTCCTGAAAACTTAATGACCACATGTAAATCCAAATGTTGGTCCTGACTCTTAACAAAGTACTCAAAAACAGTTACTCATTGCAGGAAAACCAAAAGCTAAAAAGCTATAAACAGTACTAAGGGATAAAAGTTGATTTTAAATTAACTTAAAGTTTCTGTTTCTGCAATCAGCACTATCATAACATCAAATTCATTTCATTTTTTTCAGAACACTTTTAGTTTGTGTTCACTCACCTACAGAAACATTTTAATGGAAGTAATTTGCATTATTAAAAAAAACCCATACCCCATATGTATGTACGTGCCTGTGTGTGTGTCCAATGCATGTATACCACTCCAATTCCCAAATGACAAGATAACCTAGAGTGAATGCCTCAGAGATACCACTTGTGTATATTATAGATCAATAATGACCAAGTGGGGAAGATGAGATTTAACCATCATCAAAGAAATACCAACCAGACACTTAGTATTTGTAATATAATCTGGATAAATGGTCACAAAATTGAAAGCACCCCGAAAAAGCAGGTCACAAAAGAGTAGGTATCATTAAAAACCTCTTAAAAAATGCACATGATCTGTGGTTACATACATGCACTAAGAGTCTGTATAGATATACACTAAAATATTGAGACAGGTGAAATCGGCAGTGAGATTATGGTTAAACTCTATGTGATACAATTTTTGGACAAAATAAATGTCTGATCACTAATGATACATTTTATAATCTAGAAGATTTTATCTAGGTACTATCTTAAGTAATAGAATAAAAAATTAATTTACTTTAATTACAATCTAGTTGTTCCAAATATAACACTGCCATGTAAACAGGAATTCTAAAAGTCTTTAATCTGAATTAAAGGTTTTAATTCAGTTTTTAAAGGTTCAGGAAAACCTAATTACCTCCTTTATAAATATTTCTATTTCACTAAAATGGCTAAGCATGGAAGAACATAATCTAATAATGCACATTCATTTCTAAAAACACATAAAATGTTTATATATTTTCGTATGCAGTAAACACACATGCAAGTATAGTTGCTTAAACCCATCAATAATGTGACACCAAGGTACAATCAGAAGACAAACTTTTATTTTAAAAATTAAATAATTTAATGATAAATTATATGCTAACTTTATGAAAAAAATAATAAGCTCAATAATAGGAAATACATTTTGTCATGTTCTAGATTTGATAATTCATGAGAAGTAATAAATAAGTGTGTAGAAAGGCTTTAATATAATGCTATTTTAAAAAATGAAATATACTTTTATGCATTTTACACCTAAAAAAATAGTACCTCTATGTTATGAATGATGATGATGGTGGTGGTAACAGAAACAAATCTGAGGATTACTAGTTTTACAGGTTTAGGTACATTTTATCCTCACAGATTACATAATAAGGTAGGTAAAATTACCACAGTTCTAAGGCAAATCAAGAACATGATATTTATACACAACTTGCCCAAGTCTCACAGCTAGGAGGCAGTGGAACCTGAACTTGAACTGTGTGTAATTTCATTCCTTTCTTCCCAATCCCAGGCCCAGATAATAAACCACCATCCGGAACGCAACAGTCCTTATCCTCTAACACATCCTTTTATTTTGTATTGTATCTTAAAAAATATATTGCAAACCTATATATATATATATATATATATATATATATATATATATATATATATATATATATATATATGTGAATATCTGTACTTTTAACCCAACATATGTACCTCGAGCTCACGTATTTTCACTGCTGTATTTCATTTTAAAAATAAGACACTTTGGAAACCACTTAAAGTAAAAACGTTATTTCTGCACTAAAATTTTAATAACTATAATAAATCCAAATAAGAAAAACATGGCTAACAAAAGTTATCCAACAGGAAGCATCAACAACAGAAGAACATACTACAAAACATTACATCTGGTTACCACTGCCAGTCATCTTATAATAACTTCTAATTTTTAAATAATACACACGTGTAATTCTTATAAAATACAATCATTTTCATTTAAAAAGTCATATAATTTACTTGATCTACATATTATGTAATTTAACTTTCTTTACTTTTCAAAGGAAAGTACATACTAATGTGTGATGTTAAATTGATAAGAAGAAGAGATTTCTGAAGAGAACACAAATATATATATAAAATAATGCTGTGAAGTACTTCAACTAATCTGAAGTCTAAAGGAAGTTATGTGAAAGAAACTGATTAGGAGCAAAGTTTCACGTAACGTAATTTCCCCATATAAGAGATTTTCAAAATGCTGTGATCTATATTTCAAATACAACTTACTGACTGAGCCTAAATTCTGAAATACTGATAGGCTGGACACATAAAACACTGATTAGTAATGCCTTCTAAGTACTTTCTAAATTTACCTTTTTCTTTTTCTGAAGCACATGACTAGGCAGTAGTTGATGGAGTTGCTTTCTTTTTACATGCATCGCAGCAATTTTCATGTCCACCTCAAACATCTTGCTGTTTATTGCTTGCCTATAAACTATACAAATTAGGAAATTGTTACAAGCAAAAGAACATGCAATAAAGGCAGTTAAACTCATTCAGGAGAAGCTATTCTCAAGTAGGAACCCGTTCTTCGTTAATACTGCCTATCAGTAAAATTATCTGGTCAAAATGTCATCTCTGATCTGACATAATTCATTGCCTGAGCAAACTCTAATAAATGTCTTTTACCACAAGGTATACATAATGAATAAAAAGAGACTATATTAATTCTTCCAGTGTATTAACTCTTAGAGTAATAAGAGTTAACTCCTCAAGGAGTGACAATTGGGGAAAAGGGGTTTCTTAAATTCATACTTATTTATGCTGCCGCTGCTGCTGCTAAGTCGCTTAAGTCGTGTCCGACTCTGTGCAACCCCAGAGACGACAGCCCACCAGGCTCCCCCATCCCTGGGATTCTATTTATGCTAGCAATATATAAAATTCTAGACCAAGTATGTAACAACTGCAACAAAACAAAAGTCAGAAGGTACCCAAATGGAAAATATCATATGTTCTTGACATGGGGAATATAGCAGGAAATAAGAGACCAAAAAAACCTCAAACTTCATTCTAGTGGAGAATAAAATATAATGTATATTTCATATCAGATGGGTGATAAGTGCTATGGAGGAAAAAACTGAGTAGGGGAAGAAGACAGGAAGCTTAGCAGGGAAACAGATTACATGTGAGTGGAGACTCACATGAAAGTTGGTAAATAAGCTCAGAGTACTCTGTGGGATCCTTTCTAGGAAGCGCAAACACTAAGAACAAAAGGTCCTGAGCATGCTTGGGATGTTTGAGGAATGACAAAAAGGCCATGGGGAGAAGGGAAAGTAGAAGATCCATAAGCCCTTATCTGTAATCCTAAAGTCCCCAAAGACAAATTCTGATCTGAACTATTTGTACCTATACTGTATGTAAATATTATATAGAAATATTACTGTCTTTGACTATAGAATGTTGCTCCCCACTGGAAATATTACTTTATTACTTTCCTGACCTCAAGACACATGGATAAAGGATTCTGAACTTATTATAAGTTTTATATATAAAGAAATTATATATATGTGTACACAATTACAAAGAAATGAGGTCAAAGTCATAATGGGAAGACTAGGTCACATAAAGGCTTGCAAACCACAGTAAGGATATGGACTGATTCAGAGGGAGATGGGTACGCTTTTAGTAGGTGAGACATGATTTAGCTTAGTATCATCTGGATGCTGACTGAGAACAGATGAAGGGCAGAATAAGAAAATTACAACAATGGCAGTGATCCAAAAGACCAGTGATAAGAGGCTTGGGTAAAAGCAGGAGAAATAGCAAATAGTACCAAGAATCTCAATGTACTCTGAAAATAGGGACAAGATTTTTTTTTTTTTAATAGATTAATACCAAGTATGGGGAAAACAGGATTCAAAGACTGTAAGATTTCTAACTTGAGCAACTGTAAATTCACAGCTGCCAGATCTCATTTCTCACCTGAGATTAAAAAGATTTAATGCTAAAGGAGACATGGGCAAGAACTTGAGCTTTCAACATGTTACATTTGTTTTGTCAGAAAATCCCACAAAGTATTCCATTAAAATGTTTCAAGATACAGGACAACCAAATATTTCTTTCCCCAATATTTCTTTAATATGCTATAAAATCTTGATGGAGCATAAGTACAAAGTGTGATAAGCAGTTCAACAAGGTATAATGCACAAAATAAATTTTCTAGTCCAAGTATCTCTACATGATTTGTTACTTCTGTAGAGCCTTAGCTTCTGCTAACTACTTCTAGTAGTAAGGTTTTAGTTAAACCATACTACCTTGTATCTCAGGTCAATCCAAAATGTAACTCATACTGTATTCCCTAGTCATGAACTGGAGAAGGAAACGGCAACCACTCCAGTATTCTTGCCTAGAGATTCCTCATGGGCAGAGCCTAGAGGGCTATAGGCCACGGGGCCGCAGAGTCGGACACAACTGAGCGACTAAGCACATTCATGAATTAAAACTTGAGTCTATAATTCACAGGATAAATAACCTCATTTCACCAAAGTTTAGCTCCAAAATTTTCTAAGGTTCAGGACTATTAAGGCAATCAGACACAGACTCAGTCTTTTAAGAGAATCAAATACCCAGGCTATTTCTAATTTCATAAAGTAATCACACACAACTTAAAGTGGTTCAACTGTTTAATTTTAGGTATACCACAAAAGAAAAAAATTATTTAATATATTAGACATTACTGAAACTAATACCTAATCCAAAAATATTAAGGTTATTTTGATGATCACTGTAAAATATTCCCAAGTAATTACAAATTCCCAAGTTATTACAAATTCTACTATGGTATACATGAAGATGATTCAAATATGCAAGTATATGTTTTGATTATCCAAGGAGAAATATACCTGTATCTGTGAAAGACTGAATATCATAGGTGAGATCAACACTGAGATTTTCAGAGTTTTCTGTTTTTTTAAACACTAACCCAATCACCCACATCGTGCGAAATTCTTCCCTGTAAAATAAAGAGTATTATAATAATTTATAAGGATTTCATGAAAACAGTTATCAATGTGCTTCACAACCCAATGTACATGGAAAAACTCAGAATACAAATACACAAGCAAACTAAGTTATAAACCAAATTCCATCAAAACTCAAATTCCTCCTCTACATCTGCCCTCTGTATTTCTACTGTTTTATAAAAAACTGGAGTCCTACGACAAATATCCTCTTCATTATCTATGTACTAACAGCCAGTGTTTTTAATGATCAAAAGTACCAAAGGCACTTCCAAGAAAGTTACATAAATTAATGACATTTTAGAAAAATCTGAAACAAAACTAGTCTAGATATAAAAATTTAACTAGACCTTAATATATAATTCCTGAAACTTTTAAAACTCAACTGAAAAGGTAGCATGAAGTCTGACCACAGCATAACAACAAGAATAATGGGTGATTCAGCTACTTTTGAACATTTAATGATACATCTATTGAACGGATCAGTCTTTTTAATGATTAAGATTGCAGCAACAAAAAAAATGTATAAAAAACTCAAATGGCAACTCTTTTACATGAATGCAAAAGAAATTCATCTATAAAAACAGTAATAGCTATTCTATTACACCACCAACTTAAGTGATCTATTTACCAATATTTTTCAATCTTTAGTACTATATCTTGAAAAAAAAGCTATTAAAACTTCCCTCGCCCACCAAATAAAGTGGTTATAGGCAAAGCAGAATTTCATATGCTTAATAAAACTGCAACAATCAAACTGGAAATTGACCTATAAAAGATTCTTAAAATAAAGTGAGGCAGCTTTTAGTAACTTATGTTTTTAAATTCCCAGAATCCACCACAAAGCAAATTTTTGCAAGGTCAAATCAAAGCATTTTCTCTTTGTAAAAAAAATAAAAAAGCAAAGATTGATGTTTGATACAGCAGCTATTCTAAAAACCACTCTACAAAAAGGGGAGAAGGTATATTGCTAAAGTGAAGAACTGGAACTCACTGGTCTGACCCTGATGTGCTCAAAAGAATAGTGACTCGAGTTATTAAAAACTGCCTATAAAACTTCCATGAGCAAAAGCTGAAAAGATGGGGAATCCAGATTTTAAAGAATTGCTTACTTGTCGGGATTTTCTTTGGGTGCTGGAAATGACTGGGGATTCACATGAGCCAGTGTAATAAACTCATTCTTCTCCAAACTTCCAACCAGGATTCGGATTTTTGATTCCACCAAGCCCACCCTGAACAAATGTCACTCATTATTAATGGAAATTATTTTTTAATTAAAAAATAAAACAAAATGCACAAAGTCAAGTAAGTTTGTATAAAGCTATAATATGAAGATAACTTGAATACACGAGGGCAGTTCAAATGTCTCAACTCCCATAGATAAAATTAAAACCTTATGTTCTAGCTCAAAAATAATGAAGTAAAAACCGCAAGAAGCAAATCAAGTCACATTTCAAACAAGGAAGGTTACAAAAGACATCCCCAGAAATATTTACAGACAAAAATCAGTAAACTAAAAGAAAGCACTTTAAATACAGTTAAGAAATAATACATGGATCTCTATAAGAAAAAAAAAAAAAGTTGTATATGGATCTCCAAATTTCTATACTTCCATTAAAACTTCCATTTAAGTAGTAAAGCTGTATTTATGAACAAAATCAAACTTGATGTTTTAAGGACTTCCATCTCCTACTGTGTTCTGGGGCTATCTGATTCGTTCTGAAGTATTTTTTTTGTTTTGTAAAGTCTTTTACTCACCATTCTAGGCGTTGTTTTTCAGTTGGTGCACTTGCTAGAAGTACAATATAATGCCTTTGAAGATAAAGACAACATGCTATTTATTTCATTTAAGTGCTTTGTGCTGGATATTAACACCATAATGTAATAAGCTTTGTGACAGTTATAGATCAATTCAGCAAGAGAGAATTGCAATTTCAGTTTGCACATAAAATCATAAACACTAAATTCCACAAGTTTAGCAACTACTGGGCAAGTTTAATTCTTCTGTAAAAGAAAGTAATTTTACGAAAAATTACCCCCAAAACAGCTTAATTCAAAAACATTGACTAAACATCACTGATAATTTGGTTCAATGATTCTAGTGGAGTGCCTTATCTTTAAAGAGCCACCTCACTAAAATATAACCCATTAAAGCAAAATTGCTTTGATGGAAATAAAGCACCAAGGCTTTAGCCACAAAAGCAGGATCACTAAATATACACACACTACATCAATAATTTCAAAAATAGTATCCAATACATTATGCTTTTTAATTCAAATTAAAAGGTAGCAAAAAGTAAACAATACTTAAGTCATGCCTCATCATTTTTTTCAAACAACACTATGAATTTCTATAACAAAGAAGCAGACATCATTAACATGAGAGTAACAAAGTAATATGATTTCTATGTGGAATTCAATACCATTCAAATTGGAACAAAATCAAGTTTTCATTTCAGAAAACATGATCATGACCAAGTATCTATTTTCAAATGTTTTTGAAACAAACTATTTAAATCTAAAGTATAACTCAACTTCATAAGACTGAAAAAAAAGAAAATTCAATTCAATGTACTTTTCTACAAAATCCATTAAAATGGTGACAGAAGTTAAACTTCTCACCAGAAACTTTACCTCAAAAAGCAAACTGACATCATTACTGAATCCAGATACTAGTTGGAAAAGTCAAGAGTATGACCACAATTTTAAATAAACTTGATGTAGAAACTTAAGGTTAACAGAGATAATACACATAAATATGAAAACATGCAGAGAGAAAAGTAAATATGCAGTCCAACTCCAGAGACCAATACTTTCTTTCCTTCACCAGTTTAATTTGTTCAGCAATTATTTAGAGCAAACCAAACATACGAAACACACACAGATGGCCCAAATAAATAGAAGTCAAAAGTCACATAAAAGCACTAAGAGCTCATGCATTTTACGTATACAGAAAATTCTCTTAGGGCCCTACATGCTCTTGTAAGTCAAACAAAACCCTAATAAGCTCAGTAACCTGAGTTCGTTTCCTGGGAGTTTGAGAATGGACAACAAACTTTATGGAGGGGGGCGGGGGTGGCGGGGAGGCAGGGGTATGGAGAAAAATTGAAAAGTATAACAACTTGTAACAGGAGAAGACAAAGTATAAAAAGCAGGCATGCACACAAAAACTCAAGAAGACAAAGTTGTCCGGGTTCACCTATTAGGACAAAACTCAGATCTCCAAATCACTCTAGCACCACACTAGTGAAATAGACGCTCTTAATGACCATCTGAGTCTTTAACAAAAGCTTAAATGATACACAGTGTTTTCTATTTATGGCAAAATATAAAGTTCACTTGAACATAATCTTGTTGGCAATTAAAAGTTTAAAGTTCTAAAGCTTAGAGAGTTCAACTTTGGTTCTTACTGAAAGCCAATGGGCCAGGGCAGGGGAGGGGTCTACTCTGCACATGGTTTACAATAAAGGCATCTGTTTAAATATAGCTGAAAGTGTTAAACCACCAAGTATGTACGCTGAAGTTAAATGTTCTTGACTCAGCCACATTTAAGCAAATATGAAGTGGGAGATATAAAACACAGTAATAGAAATAATCTGCCATTAATAAGTTTCCTATCAGAGCACAGAGACTAAAAATAGCTCCAAACTTAGACTATATTTAATTTTGTTGCTGCTTCAAAAAATACTATCCTCTATTTCACAATGTCATGATTGTGCTTCAGGTACTAAAATGGAAAAATGCAAAAATGATTAACTTCTCCCCAGATTTAAAGATTATCAGTTTTCAATTAAAACCTAACTATAAAAACCTACCACATACTGAATTAAAACCTCTTTAAAAACACTTAATTTAGTTGTTCTTATTACCTCACAACTATTCACCCCCCCAAAAGCATTTTTTTAGGTAGGTTTCCTGGCCATTTCATCACATGAACATTTTCCCTGGGTAGGTAACAACTCCAGACATTATACCGAAAATCTAATTTCTCTCTTTAGCAAAAATCCTTGCAGTTCCATCTTCAAGTAACTCAGGTTCAAGAAATTATAGAGTTCATTGCTCTTAAAGCTTTTAACACGTTCTGAGGCTAAATTATTCTATACATACAGACTCCTTGAAATGATAAATTATTAGTCTTATTCATGAGAACATTTAGTTTTTTTCCCCTAATACCTTTCCTTCCTTGTTTCCTAAGGAAACTGAACATCTGAAGTAAGTCTTCACACTTCCTATGTCAATAGTGATTTACTTTACTGCTGGTTACTTATGTCAGCTTGAGTATCTTTAACGGTAGAACATGAAAAGTATTTTCTTAAGACTGTAAAATTCCACAAGGCAACGTTATCCCTTTTCCACAAGCTTTCTAAGACAACTGAAAATTTCCTTCCTGGTTTTCTCCCTTGCAAGAAAGGTAGGCAGGTAGACCACAGATGACTTAGAATCCTATACATAACAAACACAACACTTTCAGGATATACTTGAATAAGCTTAACCAACTTTGACAAGAAAAAACTAAGCGGTTCAATTCAGTTGAACAGCTAATCTTTGGAGTATTTCATATAATATAGTAAAAGAAAAATTCAAACCTGGGAATACTCAGTCTAATGATAACAATTACGAATTTTTTAAGAGGAAAATTTTTGAGAAAAATTAAGACATAAGTGAATTTGGTATAGGTAAAATCAGCTGCTTGTTGTCATTTTTTCAAATCTTTTTTCCCAGGACTCACAGCTGAAATTATCTGATACAATTTCCTCTATTTGTTGCTGCATCCTCATTTCTATGTTTCAAGTTGCTTTTAATAACCTAAAATAATTTGTTCCAAGAGAATTCAGTAAAGATAATCAGTCAACAGACCACACCTTACATGTACTATTTGGCACACGTTTTGAAGGATAACCTAAAAGTTTTAAAGGAAAGATTAAACAAGTGTCAAAACACACACACACACACACACACACCCCCTTCCAAGTTCTAGTAATACAAATTTAAATAGATGACAATATCAAGATTTGTTCAGCTTCAACACTAACCTTTCTTAAAGTGAAAAAAGAGAAAGAAACCACTTAAGTACGTACTTAGAAGAACTTCATTCTACCCACTTCTCATTCCTACAAGAAAATGGGACAAAAAGAAGAATCTATCTAGCTTCATCTTGGAGTTTCAGGGATTAAGAGATGCTGATACTTCTACAAGATCAGTTTCTTTATTCTCTTTACAAGTAATCATGTGCTCTCTCATGCCAGTTTTTAAAGTATCAAAATATGTTTATTAGTTTAAATGTTCAAAGGTACTTGCTCAACAGTGGTTAAAATAAAAAACGATGCAAACTTGTCCGCCAAATGGAAAAGCACAACTTATGGGGAATAGTAAACAAGAACATTCAATGTTACGCTATTTAAAATTTTTACTGACAATGCAGTGCTCCCAGAACACAACAATTAAGCTGGCTCCATTATTGCTTTTTCATGCAAAAGATACAGAAACAAAACACAGAGACATCATGAAGGTCATCATTCTTATTTTTAATCGGGGAAATAGCATAAAGCAATCTTGCTTAGGTTATTACAAAACACAATCCAACATAAGATCAAATGGTCAGGAAAGTTTCAGGCATTAAAGAAAAAAAATTTTTTTAAGTGGGACTTTGGCAAGTTTTCAGCTCAGGGCAAATAAAAGTGCAAGTCCATTTTTTTTTAAAGTCAGATTTATTATAACTTACAGTTTTCATCAAAACCAACACAATCAGGCTATTAACCTATACTGAAGTATTAAATCATTATATTAAAACCATTAGTAAAAAATATGACACCCACTGCGAGTCCATGAAAATATTTGTAGAAATACTTGAGGGGCTTTATGAACAGTAAGGGGAAATGGTAGGCCAATCATGTGCTGTAACGACTGCAAACATTTTGCTGACTACATATATTGACATATTATTAGCTCTGCCTGTGTTATAGAAAATCTTAAGAATAAGCTTCCAGAACTGGATGAAAATAATTACTTAGAAGAGAATATTAACTACAGATTTTAACAGTTCACTCCTTTGCCAAATTATACAGATTTAGAGTTTTGGTGATGACTAGCAAACCCTCAGAACTGATGTTGCTACAAATGCAGAAATTCGGTTACATCAGGCAGCAAAACTGTAGGGACTACACTGTACCTTGACAAAATAATAGTATGTTTTCTAAAACAGTATGCCCTTTGTAACAAGAAGAAAACTTGTATACATGTTTAAAGCAAAATTCAAACTACATTAGTCTAGCAAGAGATGTCACATATGCTACCATTAAAATCAATACTTAAGAGAGCAACATGTCCGACATGCCTTAAAATACATACTTGTACTTTTGAAAGAAGTTTGGAGCTTCAAAAAGTTTGGACCACTCTGCCTTACTCAGCAAAATTTCATCTGTGATAGCAAGACCTAAATTAAAAACATATTAAAATATTTGCATGCTTCAGTCTAAGAATCTAGAATTTTAAAGATCTTTTAAACATACCACATGCATTCATTATAATCCTAAAATCATAATTTTAACAGCAATTTTAGTCTACAGACTCTACAGCATAAAGATTCTTACATACGTCCACTCTTTTCAAAAACAGAAAAAGCTGGAGAACTTGAGATTCAGGTTTCTGGAAAATTGCCATTACTTTAAAATGCCATGCTCATAGAATGCCTCTCTCCTAAAACTGAAGCACTTGAGTTACCCAAGAAAAAAAAAATTTTTTTCCATAGACTTTCCTGCCCTTCTAAAAAAATTTCCTGTAAAAGGACAGTAACATCTTCCCATGAAGAGCCCCTTTAGACTACAAAAACAACTTTACAAATCTGAGTTTGAAGTTGGTAGTCATACAGCTGATTCTATTTCCTTGACTTGTGTCAAATTAAACAATCCAGTTCAAGCTACTTCCCTCAAAGATCATTTACCATAGCTACTCCTTCAAATTAGCAATACTCATAGGATTCAGAAGTTTAGAGGTTATTCTAAAACAGTGGGCAGTGTGGCCAAAATCCTACTCAAAGCTTTTTCCAAGTATACAGCCTGCTAAAAGCCTCTCATGTCAATCAATGGAGAGAAACTGATACTATTTAAAATTTCACATGGCAATAGTATGGCACTAAATCATAAAAGGCCCAGCTAAGGACACAGCTTTAAATGTTAAATCTTCCAATATATAATTAAGAATAAATTGCTTAAAAGAAATTAAACTGAGTTTTTCAAGTTAATTCTCAAATATAATCTGTACTTAATAACACCAGAATCCACTTTGGTGAATGCTTTCTTCCATTTAATTGAATCCCCGATTACTGGGTGAACAATGGTATGTAAATCCTTCCTGTATAAAGGAGAGCATAAGGATAAACACTTACCTTGTTTAAACTCCTCAACCATGACCATCCGTGTTGAAACGGACACATTGTACGTGGAGTTCTGTTGTGGGTATGCTGGTGTAATTATAGGCATAAGATGGTACCTATCACTGGGGTTTACCTACATACAACAACAGCCAATCAGTTTCTTCAAGTACATAGTCAACAGATACTTGGACTTTTTACCCCTTGTTAAACTGAACCAATGATTAAATTTTATTTCATTCATAGCTGGAGTTGAGAAAGAAAAACCATGTAAAGAGACTTTTTTTTTAAGGAATTCTTTACAGAAACTGTGACTTGGTCTTAACTAATGGGTTGTTTCAATCACTTGGGCATGACTACTCTGGTGACTGTACTAAAAACAGTGAGCCTGTTGAGCAAAATAAAGGTTCTAACTGGCACCTACTGATGTTTAGTTTTTCTTTTGTCAACAACAGAAATAGGGATGCACACACAATTACATTTTTGAGAAACGTCACATTACAGCATGTTCTGTGTAAAATGAATTTTAAACAAGCTGGAAACTTAAGTCTTTAATATACCCTTAACTTATCAGGAGTAGCTTATTAACACAGGGTACAACTACATTATCCATGTTGGTATCATTTTAAAAGATAACAAAACAATTTAATAACTATTAATCTTAATCCATATAACTAATGACGAAAGTGGCATTTTTTAACAGAAAAAATTGTAAATTCATATCCTTCCCAAATTAAATTGTCTTGAGGTTTGGAAAACCTGAAAATATACAACCTGATGTCATTAACAAGGCTTAAAACTGAAAATATTTTTGATACTATAATGAAAAAATAAACAGTGTAGATAAACAGAATTTTATAAACCTAGAAAGCCTTACAAACCTAAATTTCTTTTATCCATTAATAAAGTGCATGTTGTTAACATTTAAACTGAGTTAGCAGTGAAGGTCATAACTTCCAAAAAAGCAGAATGGAGGCTCCTCTTCAGCCCAACCATGCTTTTGTAATCTGATTTCGCCAAACCAATTTTTACAATTATATCATAGTAATTGAAGTGGTATTGCTTAGACGTTATCTGTCATGATTAAACATTAAGCAACAGTTTTCCTACAATAACCCAATTTTAACAGAATATTTAGATCGAACAAAAAAAAATACAGGGATTTTTAGTATCCTTTTATTATTATTTTTTTAAGCACAAATGCCCACACAACTTTGACTTACAAGGTAGTTCTATATATAAATTGTTAGTGACTTTGATATTATAAACTACGTACAATTAAATGTGGTTCCAGGGTACATAATTATGCTTCTCACACCAGAGGACAATTCTAGTTGAGATTAAAAAGAAAGTGTGATACGAACATGTCCACTCATACGTAACAGAATGGGAAGTCTCCCTCAGTTTATGCAGATGACTTCTACTTGTTATTGCACAGTGCGAATTTGTAGGGGAAAAAATAATACACTAACCCTTGGGTCCCATACAGGCAAATTAAGATTGCATTCTTCAGGCTGTTTCAATAGGACTGGATTTGGCCATTCCCTGTTTAAAAAGATTGTAGCACTTGATAAGACTATTGGATATTACCATCTACACGTATTTTGCTAAACATACAGCATTTGTGAATGTGATTCTTCTTCATTCATTTTGCATTCTTGGTATATATAACTTTTTACTCCTCTGTCGACGTTAAGACTACTTGGATTAATTTTTTTCTATGAAATTAACTCCAACCACCTGGTAGCTTTCTCAGACTTAAGTCAAACATCTTCTCTACCTCTCAAAGAACTGATAAAGCACTATTCAAATTAAAAAGTACCACCCCAAGACAATCTGATGTGTTCATCTCAAAGTTGAACAGGATAGAATCTCCCATGAAAAGACAAAAATCCTATCTTTATGCTAGCTCCAAAGACAACCCAGGATGAAAAGCTAATTCGTTATAGGCAAAGGAGTATGAATAATTATAATCTCTATCTCATGACTTAAAGTTTATTAACATGAATATGAGTAATGATGTGAACACACTGTTTTAAAGATGTGTCCTGTTGAGTTAGCTACTTCAGTCTTTATATAAGAGAAAACAAAAAAACTGGAAAACATTTGGCACCTTTAGTATCAAGATTGTTGTTGTTGTTCATTCACTAAGTGGTGCCTGACTCTGCAAACCCATGGACTACACCACACAGTATCAAGACTAGCTTCTTAAAAATATTATTTGCTATGTACGTGCAGCATTAAGAGAAATTCTGACATTTTTCTCACCAATTTTGGTTATATATAATTAAATGCTATCAAATCCATAAATTACAGGGTGTGTTCTGAAAAGTGTGACAAAGCTCTAATTATAAATTATCTCTGAATAATTCTAATTTTTATAAAACTTACTAAAACACCATTTTAGAGGGAGAAGGTAGAGAGGTTGACACAAATAGGGAAGACAAAGCTTTCAGATCAATTTGATTAAAAACCAAGAACTCTAACCTGTTGGGTCAAAGCAACTAATATGAAATAGCAATCTTTTATCTTACCTAAATAATGGCTGACAAATGTGACCAAGCTTAAATGAGGAAGAGCTTTAAAAAAACCTTTCCTGGGTTAATAATTTCAAAGGGATAATCAACTGCTTTTCAAGCACTTATAGTTACCCTTAAAAGCCATATAAACATTTATATCTTTAATATTCTACCAAAGATAAATGGGCAGCTAAAAGCAAAACAAACAACCATGAGAAACTAACGGTCTACAGATTTAGAAGAATTCAAAGAGTAAATGTGGAGAAGGCGATGGCACCCCACTCCAGTACTCTTGCCCGGAAAATCCCATGGGAGGAGGAGCCTGGTAGGCTGCAGTCCATGGGGTCGCGAAGAGTCGGACACGACTGAGCGACTTCACTTTCACTTTTCACTTTCATGCACTGGAGAAGGAAATGGCAACCCACTCCAGTGTTCTTGCCTGGAGAATCCCAGGGACGGGGGGAGCCTGGTGGGCTGCCGTCTATGGGGTCACACAGAGTCGGACACGACTGAAGTGACTTAACAACAAACAACAAAGAGTAAACGAGGTGGGAAGTTTTATCCAAAGTAACTAATATCCCAACCTATCAACTCACTGGATTTTAGCAAACATTACAGCTAAAATTCAGAGTTTATTTGGAGAGTAGGTTTACGCATGAAGTACAAACAGGACCTGCCTTACTACCCTGGGAAAGCTGGCAAAAGGAACAGAATTAGGCTTGTCACTTTATATGCAACACGATCTCCCCAAGGCTATCTACACTGCTACATCGTGAACTTAAATTTGAATCTGAGACCAGCTGCAGAAATGTCATAGAAATAAGACTAAACTTCAGTGTCTACAATCAATTTTATTTTAATATAATCTAAACACATACCATTTAGAAAATACCAAGAAAAATTTATGTACAAGAGTTGATGCTATTGCATTTGGATAAAGCTGGCAAGTTCTTGCTACTAGCATAGCCCAGGAAACACCACCGAGGAAACCTAATATATTGGAATAGATGTTGTGGCCTGTTGATAGGGAAAAGCAAAAAGGAAAAGTTAGTGTTGAACCAAAGCTTAAACATGTTTAATAAGCTAGCCAACAAATTCTGAACTCACGTTTGGCCCACAGTTTGATAGCTCTCAGGGTTAACCTGAAGTTGTCAATGTTTGGTACTAGATGTAAAATTTCATCGGTTACCCTGCAACCTGATTAATAGGAGTAAAAAGAAAAAAAAAAATCATATCATCAAAGGTTTAATGAGAGTATTTCTTTTAAATTTTCTGAGACTAATGTCAAATTAAATAAAAATCTGCTTCTAAAATCAGTAATGTTAATAAAGAGGCACTACAAGCACTACCCTAAACCAAAGAATCTGAACTGTACTCTGCTTCATCGCAAACTTTCAACCCAGAATTAAAATGTCTTCCAGTTCAGACACACTGAGTAGAGCATGATCCACTTAAGTTTCTCAGAACTGTTCTTTAAGAGCACTGTTAACAAGCAATGTTAAAATAAGTGTTCAAATGCAGCAATAGATGAAAATGTTATGAAGGTTATTGGGATCAAAACTTAAACAGTTACACAGTGAGACCTAAACCTCTAGCAACAGAGTACAAATGTCAGACAGTATTTAAAAGTTCCAGAGAGCAAAGAAATAATAGTGCAAGACATCGATGAGCACAACAAATTACTAGATATCTCACTGCAGTCTATTAAGTAAAAAGCTCGTTTTATATGACTCACTACAGATAATCAATAGGGCTATTAAAAGCTTCATTACAAAACCTGAGTTGAAAGCCATTTCATATTTGACCAAAACTGCTATTATGTAAAAGGAAGTAGGCTTTTACATACCGTTAAGACTTCTTATACATCTTATATCTAAATTTTTAAGCAGACTGTCATCTCTTAAGTCCAAGTCTTCTGGAATAGTCTGCAGTGCTAATCTTGCAAACAAAATATCAATCTAAAACAAAAACAAAGTTTAAGGATAAATGGAAAGAGGCAGGTAGCAGCACTCTTAGACTCTGTTAATGATGGCAAAATTGGTCAGGTTATGAGCTTTCAGAGGAATATATTGTAGATGAATCTTCTCAAAACTCAATAATCGATAAATGACCTACATATTCTTAAGGACACAAAAGAAATGTGGTATTTTCATCCAGTTAGTCATTTGACAGGAAAAATGTCACTATGCAATGTTTTGTGACAAGAACTTGGACCATCTTGTTTTGCCAAAATGATGTATGATGATACTCTTTAATATTTTTTATTGTTTGTGTGTCAATGTTTGAGTTGAGGTTTACTATGTTAAAATTCTTGTGAACACTTCAAATAAAGTTTTTTTTCTTATTAAAAAAAAAAAAATAAATAAACGACTTTCTCATGGGGGAAAAAAAAAGTTTAACATTCCATATCTGTCAAAACTGTTTTTTGAACTTTTAATTTTATACAGGAATATAGTTGATTAACAATGTTGTATTAGTTTCAGCTGTACAGCAAAGTATTCAGTTATACATATGCATGTACTACTCTTTTCCAAACCAGTTTAAAGACATTTCTTTTAAAAAGAAAACACTTAATACTCCTTAAAACCAGAATCTTTTCATCAGCTGTTAACATGATAATTCCAAAAGTTCAAACAAAATTCTTACCATAGGTATTTTAACCAGATCTTAAAACATGGTAATACTAAACTGAACTTTTATAAATAGTTCCCTGCCATTTTAATCATACTTACTAAGTTAAATTCACTATCCTTGCTAAATGCATACATACTGGATTACTTAGATAACTGGTTTAAGTTTCCATCCATTAATACATGAACTGTGTATTGATTATATGCTGAAAGGTTCCCAAATATAAGGCTAATATGATTAACTGTGGCCCAAATAAACATGTCAGGAAGCTTCTTGTATTTATGAACTTATGTATTTATAATATTAGTCTATTTCTCCAACTTAGTTTTGACTAACAGAAACAAAAACTGGCTAATTTTGAGGTCTATTCATAGAATGCTACTGACAAAATTGGTTTTTTTCTCCTTTTTTCAAGGAAAGATGGAAGCAAAAGAAAATTTGGCAAAGATTTGGTAATTATTCCTGAGGGCATGATTTCATGGTTCCAAACTCTGCTGCTAGAGAAACAAGTCTTTTTATAAGACTACTTTAAAAAGGTATACTTTAAGAGCTCACTGTGAAAAATCATTTAAACATGCACCTACCTATAAGATCAGGAAAAAAACTACACAAATCAAGTTTTTGGTATAGTCTAAATTTTCCAATGATACAGATACCAAAATACAGTATCTCCCCCAATTTAGACAGAAATAATAAAGACTACAGACTTCCCTGGTGACTCAGGCGGTAAAGTGTCTGCCTACAATGGGGGAGACCCAGATTCAATCCCTGTAAGATCCTCTGGAAAAGGAAATGGCAATCCACTTCAGTACTCTTGCTTGGAAAATCCCATGGACGGATGAGCGCGGTAGGCTACAGTCCATGGGGTCGCAAAGAGTCGGACACGACTGAGCGACTTCACTTTCACTTTCAATAAAGACTACAGGCTCAGAGGAGGGAAAAATGTAAACTCAAAAAGCAACTCACTGGTAACAAACACATGAAATATTTCAACTAACCATTTGACTTTTGTCTCCATTCTGAAAAATTTACACAATGAGGCGGGTCTCCACCAAAAAAAAAAAAAATCTTGGGAAAACAAGGAATCACCTACGTTACAGGTTGTTTTTTATATTTAATAAACTGACAGTAAGTATGGCTCAGCTGGTAAAGAATCCGCCTGCAACGCAGGAGACCTGGGTTTGACTCCTGGGTCAGGAAGATCCCCTGGAGAAGGGGAAGGCTACCCACTCCAGTATTCTGGCCTGGAGAATTCCATTGACTGTATAGTCCATTGGGTTGCAAAGAGTCGGACACGACTGAGCGACTTTCACTTGAGTAAATCAAAACTGCCTGAACTTGATAATCCTTTACCAAATTTAACATTTTATGTCAACTTATTAGTCATATATATTAGGCACCATATGCAGCAATTACAGAAACCACTTTTTCAAAAATGAAGTATTATCTTTCTAGTTTGTAAAACTTTAAAACCACAGTTACTGTCAGTGATGCTCCAGCACCATCATGTGTGCGGAAGTAACGTGACAAATACTGAAGTTGCTGCACTGTCAGCTTTGCTGCAGCTGCTGTCACAACACACGCTGAAAACAGCAAAGAAAACGGCACACCACCTCAAGAACCTAAGCTCAGGTATCCTTCTCTATCAGAAAACATTTCAGCACACATAACACCAGGTCACAATTTTCTCTCAACTTCTTACATATTTCACTTAAATGAAAGTCAAGGAAAAGTTCTATTTGCAAAAACACACTGTTATATTGCTTTCAGTTCAGTTCAGTAGCTCAGTCATGGCTCTGTGACCCATGGACTGCCTTAGTGAGATTAAAAGTACACAGAATCTGCATATGGAAAACCTATCAAGGAAACTGTTCTGCAGCAGCATTTCAAAGTCAGTACATTTTTGTCTGTATTTTAACTTCTAGTTTCACAAGTCTCTTTTTTTAAAAAAGACTAAAAAGAACAGGTTACCATTTCCATTAAAAAAATTCTTATTAATATCACACCATCTCACCAATTACAAAACTCTGAAATAAATCAAGTTTTTAACCTGTATCTATCAAAATTACAATAGTAAGAACTGTCTATTTGAACCTTACCTCTATCCCATCAAAACACAGTTTGATAACTGGTACAAATGCCTCTTCAACAGCCTGTGAGAAAATTAAGTAAGTTTAGTGTCTCTGAAACTATACATTAGAATTATACTAGTTTTAGTACACTTAAATAAATGCAATACTTAAAACTGTTTAAATATAATTTACCATAATGACTGACACAAACTAGGTTCTCAATAAATACTTTAAGACACTAGAATCCTAAATCAGACAAGCCTTGGTTCAAACCCTTGATCTCTGCTACTATGATATATGATGGTGGCCAAGTTGCTTAGCCTCATTTCCTACTCTGTACATGAGATTACAGATTTATGATTTTTAGACTGCTGTAAAGAATAAAATACAAGCATGTATTATCTTAAGCTTAAAAAGGTCTGGCAAATTACAAGAGTTCAATAAAGTTGATGGCTACACCATAAAAAACTCACACAACTGACTAAACTGACTTTTTTAACTCCTCCCCTTTCACCCAGAACATTTACGTACTCTTAAATCTTTTACTTCTTCCTGTAATTTCAACTTATCATAGAATGAGGTGAAAAAATCACTTCGATCAACATGTCTTGGTGCAACACACAATGCATCAATATCAGCACCTAGAAAAAAAATTAAGCCCCAACTACTAATTAGTATTACAAGAAAATTATTTTGCACCTTATCATGGCAGTATTTGACAGTAATGAGCCTCTAAACTGCACCCCTTTCCTTAAAAAAACAAAAAGAAAAGCTACCAGTCAGTATAATAAAAACATGACCTTAATTGATGGGATATATTTTTTCCTAAAGCAACTTCTATTTGCAGTGGCCCAGGTCAACTGGGAGTCAAAGAAACCTGACTCAGATGGGAACTTTTATGGTAAGAGAAGGAATTAGTCAAGAATACATCCAATATCTTGTTGTCACTAGTCACAGCCATGTTCATCAGGAAAACAAAAAGCATACAGTTCCTGTCTGTACATTATGACTGCTGCTTCCAGGCTCCTACCTGCACCTAAACTGGACCTATACACTGCAAGAAGCACCATCGGCAAGAATCCAAAAAGGCAGACCATGGTAAGATGGTTGCTATTAATTTAGGACTTGATAGAAGGCCAGCATTGAGTACATAAGGAAGCACAAAAAAAGATGATCAAAACCAGTAACTGGGGTCATAAACAGAGGAGATCAATATGAAATCAGGTCAACATGGTCATTTTCCTAAAAGACTCAATACCTGAGGCACTAACTCTGAAGGCAGGACATCTGGCGTATTCATGAAGGGAGAAAAGAACGTAAAATTCACAGGACACATCCAAAGCAAATGCACTGCTTCCAGCACAGAGTAGCAGGAGATGGGGAGAAGGAATAATGCCACAATACAGAGAATACTAGACTGGCAGATAACTTTTTCCAAAAGTCTTTACTGAATTTGTTACCATACTGTTTCTATTTTATGCTTTGGTCTTTTTGGCCAGGATGCAGGTGAGATCTTAGCTCCCGCATCCCCTGCACTGGAAAGCCAAGTCTTAGACACTGGACCACCAGGGACTGTCCCCTGCCAGATAGTTTTAACAGAGGGTAGTGGTTAATGGTTGAAAACTACAGCCTCAGACTGCCAGAGTTAGAATCCTAGCTCTGCCAGGAGATGGCTGGAAGCAACTGTTCAAGTTGTATTGTCTCTTTAAGTCTCAGACTCCTATCTGTTACATAAGAATATTGAAGAATAAATAAGATCATTAAGACCAAAAGCTTACTAACTACGCTCAGTTTAAAAAAAAAAAAAAAAGACCTCAATAATATTCTCCCCAACAGGGGGGAAAACCTACAAATGTGACTAAGAAAATATGATTAGTGATTGATACTGACTGAAGATAATTTTTTTGGTTTTTTCCTTAAGTATATTCCATGACTTTGTAATAAAAAGGACAAGGAAAGACACGGATTTTCCCCCCCAAACTTTAATTCATTTTTGTTCTGATTTCCAAACTGATATTCTTCAGGTACATCAAATGATATACAGAGCAGCACTGCCCCAAATCACTCCCCAGTGGCAAAACCTGTACTTTATGTGCACTTTCTAATATGATAGCCACTAACCACATGTGGTTATTCAACAATGAAAATATGGCTAATTCTACTAAGAAACAGAAATTTATTTTACTCAATACTACATTGAAGAGTACAGGTATAGAAGGCATCACTTTACATCATTCTTCTTATCAAATTTAGGCTTCCTGAAGTACTTCCATACAAACCTAAGTTGTATAATACACCATAAGTAACTGAGATGGATGTGCTGTTACAATTTTTTTTTAATTTTAAAAGTATTCTTTCTCAAGATAATTAAAACAGTATTTACCTTTTGTATGTACTCCTAATCTATAAGATCCAAATGTAAAAATTTTCCCACCAACATTTTCAATTACAGATTGTGGAAGATTCTGTTGAAGCAAACAAAAAATTAGTTATTTTGCCAGTGGAGCACAAAGGTAACTATTTCAAGTAACACTGTACATTAGACAAAAAAAAAAAAAACAAAAAACACTTTCCATGCAAATTTATACACAAGGTAAATGAACTATAAGCTCTATAAAATACCAGGCCTTCACAGATCAACCTAACTTGAAATTTAAGCAATTTTCAACTTTTAATCAGTGCTAATATTTTGCCACATTTTTGGAAACTGAATTTATAATTCAGTTATACTTATATAAGTTATACTTATATAACTTCTTTATAGAAGATGGTGGTCGAGGAGATCATGTGATTCCACAGAAACAATGTTAGAATCACATATTTTAATCATGACAAGGTGTGCATTAAATCATGAATGTGAGAATATAACAGTACATTAGACTATAAAATTTTACTGTATCAAGAGTGACTTTAAAGTCAATAATGCTACTCTTAATAGTTCAGTAGGATGATTTAATAGTTTAGTGGGATGATTCTGAGAAAAACGAAACTTACTGATTTTCATTTTCCTGACCCTGGCACTACCACACTATGGAGAATACATAACTGCCCTCGGGGATAAAGATAATGTCTCAACACACACACACACAAAATCTTCATGTGTGCTAGGTCATTGTTTCTCTTTACTTTCTAATTCCTCAGTTCAGTTCAGTCGCTCAAGTGAAGTCTTATTCAGTAGCAGAACATAAAAAAGACAACTCTTCCCCACCACCCTTTCAAAAGCAAAGTAACCAAATTGTTACTTCATACTCCAAAAATCCTAAACACAAATTGTAACAGGCTCAGGGACTCTCTGGTTTCTTAATTAATACAACATCACAGAAAAACAATTGAAAACCTTTTTTTTTAAGTGTCAGAATACAGGATGGCAAATAAATCAAACTAAGTGAAAATTCAAATTTTATATAAATTTTCCCCAAAATATTTATAAATTAATTGTAAGTAATACATTAAAAATTCTCTACTGATTTAACTGGAGATATTTTTGGTTGTCACAATTTGGGGAGACCGGACAGAAGCAGTGCATTCAGTTGGAAGAGTGCTACTTTTAACATCTTCCAGCATAATCCCCAGAAAAGAACTATATAAGGAATTCCCTGGTCATCCAGTGGTATAGACTCTGCAAGGGCACAGGTTCAATCCTGGGTTGGGAACTAAGATCCAAAGAGAGAACTATGTGGTTCAACTGTATCAACAGTGTCAATATGAAGAAATTCTGCATCAAGTCTTAAAACCAACAAAAGAAATGGCCCCTAGGAAAAGAGACATGAAAGATCAAACCTGTAAAGCCTAACCTCTCAAGTCCCATTCTCTAACCAATTTACTACTGACAGCCTACAGAGAAAAGGACACAAGTGTGACTAGGAATGAGCATTATTTCACCAAGTGAAAGTCACTCAGTCACGTCCAACTCTTTGTGACCTCACAGACTATATACAGTCCATGGAATTTTCCAGGCCAGAATACTGGAATAGGTAGTCTTTCCCTTCTCCAGAGAATCTTCTCAAGCCAGGGACTGAACCCAGGTCTCCCACATTGCAGGCGGATTCTTCACCAGCAGAGCCACCAGGCAAGCCCATGAAATTAATTTCATTAATCCAAATAATTTTTCTTACCCTCAGGAAAATGAGGAAGACGAATTATATCAAGAATTATCAGTTAATGAAACTAACAAGGTACTCAAATTACTGAAACAAAACTATCAATGAGTTGGAACTCTTGTTTCACATTAAATAAATCTTAAGTTTTGGCCTTGTCTATGGTTTTCAACTTAAAGGTCTAATAAAAACCCATTAAAGCAAAGCTGTGTTTTCTACACAATGATGAATCACAAAGTTCAATAAATGAGTAAAAATACTTAAACCTGCACATCCTTTGCTTTAGCTCAAAAGGAAGTTCTTTTCAAAATACATTTTTACCAAAACTCTATCAATGACAAATAGTACACACAGAATCCTCAATTTTGAATAATCCAGCTGCTAAAGTTTTAGTCAAGTTCTTGAAATATATATACACTGCTTTAAGAAAACAATATTGTAAATTTGACTAAAGCTAGAAGATTTTAACTTTTCTTCTACCTTGATACCTTGCCTCAGGTTTTCTTCTAGTTCTAGTTCTCTTACCATCAATTTTTCAACTGTATTATAGACTAAATATGCATTTTCAACTACCCAGGAAAAACGACCAATATTTATGGAATTTTTTTAAAATGGCTTCTACACAACTTTTTAAGAATACATTTCCTTTACCAGAAGTCTAATCATTGATTCAACAGTTGCATTATTTATTATGAAATATTAGAAACTCAAGGAATGTTATTATAAAAAACTAAATAAACTAAATATTCAGTTTGAGTTTAGTAACTGAAGGCCTAAAAATGCCTACTGTTGCAGAATTCCTTAAAAGGTAACAAGAGTCTTGAATATTTAATATACATATTTAATACATTTTTTTAAAGCACCTTTTGGGGGAAATAATATTTCTGACATGTGTAAGTAATCACAGAATTTCAGCTTTGAAGTGTTCAACCAAAATGTATTTATGAAATCACTGAATTTAATCCAGTTTTTCCTGTTTTCAAAATAGCTAGACACCAACTATAAATTCTACTGTCAACAGTCTAAAACAAAAGATTCTAAACATTCAAGACTCTAAATTCACTCAGTAAGAGTAGATAAGATAACTGCCATGTTCAGCTGATAAATTTCTTCCCATACAATTAAGTCACCTTACCTTGCTTTCACTGATTTCTCGTATCCACTCTTTTACCAGGTTATTTAATTTTCCCAAAATTAAAATCCTGTTGATAGAGGATATCAGTCAAGTATCAAGTTGTTTGTTATTCCAGATCACTTTTAATATGTGGCTTCCTAAATTTTGACCAGTTTTTAAGTTATCAGAAAGAAAGTTTACATGTAGCTACATGTAGGCACTGTTACACTGGACAAGACAATCTTTCGGCTAAGCAAGGCATTCCTCTTTCTGACAATGCTTTAGTACTATACTAACCAAAATTACTGCAAATCAAAATAAAGGAAACAGACCTTTATATAGATGGCAAGTTTTTTTGAGGTATCATTCTTGTTTGAAACAGATATATACTGGGGCGAAAAATTCTCTCAGTAAAGAATTCCTCAAATTAACCTACTATGTCAATAAAAAATTGTCCCTTAAAAGAAAACATAAACATACACACACTGACCTGCGCTGCAGTTCCTCTTCCTCTTCAAAAACCCCGAAGGGCTTCAGAGTCTCCACCAGCTTCTGTGTGAGCAGGCAGTCAGTCTCCTTGGGGGCTGCTAAGCTGATGGGAGAAGTAATGCCATAGTGCTTCTGTGGCGGCTGTGTTTGCTGTGATCCCTGTGTTGTAACTGGACTGCAAACAGAACTGGATAAAATTACTGCCAAAAAATTTCCACAATTTGAAACAAATCAGCATAACTAGAAAAAATGCATTTCTACAGAGTTGATTCACTCCAAAAACATGTTTTAAAACAAAAAGTAATGCAAAAACTAAATGACCAAGAAGAAAACTTTAGTTCTCCTCCCACTCCAAGGATTTTAACTTTGCTACTATCTAAACATCTAAATAAATTATGAATATCCGATCAAATATATTGCTAGAGAAAATGCAATCAAGGATACAGTGAACTTCTGAGAAATTTCACTTCGTGAAAAGAAGCCAAATCTGTTAAATTGTTATTTCTAAAGAGATGAGATAAATACAAAAAGTTTTACCAACACAAGAGATTCACCAAGTGGAACTTAACATCTGACTAGCAATGAATAAAACTCATAGATAATGAGGCAAATAACAGAAAAGTTACTTGGAGGGGGAGAACTATAGTCACACTAAACTAGATTTACACTTTAACAATGATTAGTCAAATGTGTTTCTGTTTTAAGAGAAATTCTAGATTTTTACAAACCAACAGGGTTTTAACATAACTAGTGAAAAGGTCCAGTATGTTCTAAATGGTTTAGGAAATTAACCTGACTCAATTTTTCTGTGTGAAAGCAATTCTTGTTTTTGTTCCCCTCCCTTTATAAGTCAATGGACAGGGATTCTAAAGTAGCACAATTATTAACTAAAAACTGCCTGGTCAAATAATGTACAAAATCAGGTAAGGAGAAAAAGCTAACATTTGAATCAGGTATTTGCCCTAAATTCTGTTAAGAAATAACTTATTTTATATACACAGACATCTCTATTTCTTTCCAAGTTCTAAATATATATATATATGTACATATATATATTTAAATTTAAGTGCAATAGCCTACTAGAGCAATAAGGTGCAGGAATCCTATGCGGCTAAGTCCCATTATGCATTTATTCACTACTGTCCTGGGTTCTGGTTTATACTAGGTGGGACCCTGTCTTATACTGTCTTCTGATATCAACATAATACCTAAGAATGCCAGGAAACCCACAGTGTTTATTAATTAGTCAATAGGCTCTACAGCATTTACAAGTTATGCATTGTCTCAATTCTAATTCAGATCTTACAGTAACATTTGCTGAATAAATATGAATCAGATTTATCTCTTATAGCAATTAATTTATGTCAGATCACTTCCTCCTAGTAACTTTAATATAAACTCCACTGCTACACAAGACTATGATGTCAATTCAGAGCTGGGGCTCCACGTGAGCACCAAGCACTGTTAAAAGACTAAATATCTCATATTATGATTAAAATATAGAAGTTAACCTAAGTGGAAATACATTTATAGTATCTTGGTTAATACATATTTTTGTCAATCAACAAATAGCTATCCTCAGGTTCCATAAAACTGACATAAAAAAGGTAGCCCTCAAAACTGCCCAACCATTTCTTCCCACCATGCTCTAATAGATTACAGATAAATTACATACTAAGTGTAAAAAAATACACTTACCACATACCTTAGCATAATTAAATTCTCGTGCATTGTTCATTGCTTCATATGAGTTTCTCCAAGTAAACTACAGCCCTTCATGACCACCCCAGGATTATAAATATTTTATAAATGATTTTAATGTAAGTAAAGCCAGAAAAGAAAACAAATATAAAGTTCATTCTAGCCAGATTTGGTTCAAGCAAGTAATGAGAGCTTTCAAGTCAAGTATAAACTGAATTCATATTTTCCTAACTTAAACCTCTACTGATTTTTTTTCTTTTTTTTTTTTTGAGCAAGTAATAGTTCATCTGCACTCTTCTCAAGGGGCTAAATTCATTACCAGTTGAGTTTGAATATCACCAAAATATGGGTGCCCATTCTCTGTGGCATTAAGCTTTCTTGGCAGACTCATTTTTTTCTTTCTCAATATTCAGGTTCTTCATGGTCACACAAAAAACAATGCTAGGAAAGTCCACTGTCTATTTCAATTATATTGCCAAAAATACTGGATATAGGCTCGGATTTTTAAATTCACACCAAGTAAGCTCAGACTTCTAAATTCACACCAAGTTTGCTTACTTTAATTGGGGGGAAAAATGTTGACGTCTACATTAGTTTCCTTATTAACATTCTGATGAGGAAACAAATCATACCCCAGCTGTAAATGTTTATTCAAAATGTAGTCACATCATAGAAGATAAACCACATTTATTTGACTCATCTAATGCAACAAAGAACATATATATCACCTATCTCTATATGTGTACATATTTAATACAAGTTATATATAGAATATGTACTAACTCAAGAACATGCATGAAAGAAATAAAAATAAATCACAACCAAATGAAAGGAAAGAAATAAATACATGTTCTGAAAGGTACAAGACACCTATGCCTCCAATAAAAATAGCTTAAGCTTAGCCTAAGTAGCTAGACTAGGAATTTTAGGATGCCAGATTCTCTGAACGTCTGAAATGTAGAAACATTAGCTATAATTGAAGAGAAGAAGTCAAATTTTTCCATTTAATTTTAACATTAGAAATTAAGGAGAGGGACAAAATTTAAGGATCTTTTTTGCTGTCTTGTTTCTAACAAAGATAATATACACATTCTAATATTGGGTAATTTGAAAAGTTATCCTTTACAGAATTTCTCCTGGAACCATACACCAGACAGCTAGCTATCAATCCCAAGAATGCAAAAGCTCTTCCTGAAATTCTTGAACACAGGAGCCACCTGTCCATGGTCCATCACTTTTTAGAGACATTTTTACCAATATGCAGTTTTCTTCCCACTTAACTATTTAAAAAAAATAACTTCTACAATTATATAAAACAATAAGGAAAAAAACTAGATACAGAGCCAGGGTATTTGTGATCCATTAAAATGTCTTTCTGGTTTTCCATTTAAATATCAAGAATCCTTGTGCTTTTCCTGAATAACTGGTTCACTTTCATCTCATGAACATATTTGTGTCTACCTTTAGGCTACTGCGGAGACGGCAATGGCACCCCACTCCAGTACTTTTGCCTGGAAAATCCCATGGATGGTGGAGCCTGGTAGGCTGCAGTCCATGGGGTCGCTAAGAGTCGGACACGACTGAGCAACTTCGCTTTCACTTTTCACTTCATGCATTGGAGAAGGAAAGGGCAACCCACTCCAGTGTTCTTGCCTGGAGAATCCCAGTGACAGGGGAGCCTGGTGGCTGCCGTCTATGGGGTCACACAGAGTCGGACATGACTGAAGCGACTTAGCATTAGGCTACTGCCTGAATTCTTACAGCAAAACTGATGGTCATCCTGCAAGTTCTCTGCAAAAATCCAAAAATCACTGTACTTCTTTAAGAACTATTTTAGTACCCTAATTTCTAGTTTTATACCTCTGCCCTGATCCATCCTCTTCATCCACCTTTAATGTAAACATCTTGCCAGCTTTCAAAATATGACTAAAGCCTTTTTAAATCTTAATCCTTTCTGGATCAGAGCAAGACAGAAATTGTGCCCTACCCTTCAAAATTACAAAGGGCTCTCCCAGTGGCTCAGTGGTAAAGAATCTGCCTGCCAATGAAGAAGATGAGAGTTTGATCCCTGGATCAGGAAGATCCCCTGGAGGAGAAAATGGCAACCCACTCCAGTATTCTTGCTTAGAAAGTCCCAAGGACAGAGGAGCCAAGGTGGGCTAGTCCACCGGGTCACAAGGAGTTGGATTGAGTGAGTGAGCTCACATGCACAAAATTACAAAGGGCAGCCCAACACTCCTTCCCCCATTCTACTGTTTTGGGGGTCAGGAGGGAGGAAGAGAGCATAATACTAAATATTTTCAGAGTTCTCTCTTATAACATACGGGCATTTTCTTTATAATATTTAAAATAATTTACATCAAGGCAAAGCTTGCAAATGACACATGCCCACCTTTATTTTTTTCTTGTTTTTAAACTTCAACAACATTTTATATAACAACTCCATTCCAATACTTGTTCTGACTCTTGGCATCTTGGTCCCACTTCTTCTATTCCCTGACTATGCCAGTCTGCCATACACACTGCCTACCAAACATTACCCTCCTAAATCAGGGCTTCCTTAAAAACCACATGACTTCTGGTGTAAAGGCATTCAAAACTGGGTCCACAAAATCTGCTCTCAACCCAAAAGCAATCTGATAAAGAGAAAGCAGGCCTGATTTCCCTTCTACTAGTTACGCTGCTCTGATTTCACCTCTGCCATTAGTTGTGTCACTTTTATTAAGTTGTACCTCTGTGGAGTCATTAAAGCTCTTCTCTGCTTTGGATGGCAAACTAAAAACTTAAATACTGTAACACATTTATGTCACAGAGGACCAGTTTCCAAACACAAAGATCCTTCCCTTCCCCATGCTAGGCTGTCTAGGATCTAAATCTAATTAGGGAACTTAGAAATGACAACATTTTTGTGAAACTGGAGTATGAATGTAGGCTGCTTGTTTTGGCTAGAAGCTTGTTTCAAAAGTTTAGGCATCCAGTTTAAACAATACTTGCACTCTGAAATATTAAGAACCACTCTTATGGCACTTATACTGCCATAACTATAAAGCTGACTCAAATGCTACAAGTTCCTATGATTTGTAAACTAGTTACGTGATTTCCCTGGTGGCTCAAACAGCCTATCATGCCAGAGACCGGGGTTCGATCCCTGGGTTTGGAAGATCCTCTGGAGAAGGAAATGGCAACCCACTCCAGTACTCTTGCCTGGAAAATCTCATGGACGGAGGAGTGTGAAGGGCTACAGTCCATGAGGCCGCAGAGAGTCAGACACAACTGAGTGACTTCACTTAAGTAGCCATACTTTCAAACAGTCAAAGTATGATCAGTCACGGATATAGTATATTGATGACCACTTCAAGTAAGTGAGGAAAGTAAGGAACACTCCAATGAAAAACTACATTAGTACTTGTTTTCACTACCTGAATGAAATCCAAGGAGGATTTTCACTTTTACAAAAAAAGGCGAAAGGCAAAAACACTGTCTGTCTGTTTTGCAAGCTGTTTCAGAGACAGCCTGCACCCTGAGTGGCAAGAGTGGCACTACTACCAACCTCCTTTCCCAGGAAATACGTATGTTCACCATCAAACTGCTCTAACTTTGAACTGTGTCTGTGAGCCGCTATGCTTTATCTCAATTTATTCTGCGCATCTGTTAGCAAGATGCACGTAAGGTAGCTGCTTCTTCATTTTATGCCATTTTGGCTTACAAAAGGTTTCATAGGACCCCTCTACTTTCGGATAGCAAGGGAAACCTGTATCCTTAATATGTTCTTATATCAACTTTTAAAAAAGTTTCATTGCAAATCAAGGAAGCACATTAAGACAATCATTTTTTTTCCCCTGTCAGATTGGAGAAAAAGAGGGCTGATGTCTATCTGGTAAAAATGAAAGACTTATAACCATCTAATTAATGTTAGCAATGGTATAAGAAAATGAGCACTCTTATCCATCACAAAGGAGGTGAACTTGGCATATAATTTTTAAAAGCAATCTGGAGTCATCAAAATTTTTTTTAAAGCTACGTCTAGCAATTTCACCTCTAACAATCTATCTTACACAAATTCACTAGGACACAAGGACTTAAACTGAAGGCCCTGAAATTGGAAGACATATGCTCTTTAACTTACAATACATTTTTAATACATAAAATGTGTACAGTAAAGCACAAATTTCTACTGCTCATGGGGTAGGAATACAATGGATTAGAGACAGGCCAAATATGGGTCCAAAATCCTGTAGAGCAACAATGATCTTGAAATGGGCAGTGCCTATTCCAGCATTATCCTTTATAAAGGGACCATGCTTGGTATTTGTAAATAAATCTCTCTCTTGACCCCACAGATTCTGGAATTTGACCTTTCTCATAGGAACAGTACAAAAGATACCCAAGGTTGTTTGCTGGAACACTGTTCACAGTGCATTACAAACTGGAAACCACCTAAATATCCATTAATATGATACAGAACTGACGAATTATGGTGCATTCTTACAACTTAAATCTACACTATATAAAAAGAATGAGGTAGTAGCATGGAAAGATGCTCACCATGTCAGGTGTTGCAGGATGTAAGTATGATAATAGTATTTATTGAAACCTCAGGATATTCCAGATAGTGTGGCAAGCACTTTACATTATTCCCAACTGTTCGAATGACTCTACTATTACCTGTCTCCATTTTACAGATGAAGAAACTCAAGACAGGAAAGTTGCTCTCTTGAGTTTCTTCATCTTGAAAGTTGAAAGTGAAGTTGCTCAGTCGTGTCTGACTCTTTGAGACCCCGTGGACTGTAGCCTACCAGGCTTCTCCGTCCATGGGATTCTCCAGGCAAGAATACTGGAGTGGTTACCATTTCCTTCTCCAGGGGATCTTCCCGACCCAGGGATCGAACCCGGGTCTCCCGCATTGGAGGCAGACGCTTTAACCTCTGAGCCACCAAGGAAGCCCAGACAGGAAAGGCTGACCTAAATTCACTGGGTCAGGATATGACCTCAGGCATCTGACTATAATAGTTAAGCCTCCAGACATCTTTCACAACATACAGTCTTGTATCTTCAAAAGTCATTTGTGTATTATTACATCCATCTTGTTGTTCAGTTGCTCAGTTGTGTCTGACTCTGCAACCCCATGGACTGTGGCCTGCTAGACAAGAATACTGGAGCGGGTTGCCATGCCCTTCTCTAGGGGATCTTCCCCACCCAGAGATCTAACCTGGGTCTCCTGCATTGCAGGCAGATCTTTACCATCTGAACCACATATGTTTATTATGTCTATATGTGCATAGAAATATAACAAGCAGAATTGACTTGTGGAATAATTTCATCTTGTAACATTTTGTTTTGATTTGTTAAAGCATTTTTTTAATTGATGAAATCATACAGAAGTTGAAAATCTGATTCTTACTATTCACCATTAAGTTTATGATGGTAAAGAGGCTAAACCCCCCTCCCCCTAAATCATTCACCAACAGCAAGAGACACCAAATAACTGCTCAATTTAAATCAATAATTAGCATTTTGATTCCTGGCTCTGTAGTTTATCCTAATCAAACAGTTATTTTAATAAAGAACTGAAATAAAAACTTTAAGATGGCCTCTTCAGTGTAATGCTCTGTGATTAGAAAATTAAATACAAATCACGATTTACAGCTTTAGAGCACTGGTAAAGCATTCAAGGTTATCTATCAAACTTCATTAATCCAATTTTCCTAAAAGCACTTTTTCCTCATTTATTTTTTCCAAAAAACTATATTACTAGGCTGAAATTTACTGAATTAGGATCCCAAATATGTATGAGAGACAATACTAAAACCAGGAATACAAAGATAGTCTCTATCCTTAGTGACAATCTCAAATTTGGTCAGGGATTCAGATCTTTAAACAACAGATGGGTGCAAAGTAAAAGCTTACAATAAATAGTACAGAAAGAATCAAGGCTATGCCAAAGGAAAAGGATAAGGAGGTGTGCACTCTCAACAACTGGAGAACTGGAAAAAAGCAGTCTCAGCAGATAACACACTAACCGAAAGGACAACAAATCACCAGGTGTTTTCGGAAATGGTTAATATTTAACGGCTTTCATCTCAATTTAAACAAAGCTCAAGCTACCGATGGATCCCTGCCTCCTCATATGGGACATTTGGAACTGGAGACCCATCATATTAACAGGGCCAATTGCCTCAAAATGTAGATACTAGTCAACAGAAAACACTCAATTCTTGTTAGTTTTAGTCAGTAAAGTTAAAACTGAAAGCTTAACTTACCTTCCTTGAAAGTAATCAGATAAATCACAATAACGTGATATATATATCTTTATATATAATCTTTAGGTGTAAATTATATAATTTGCTGTTTAAAGGCCTTAACGTAAACATAATGTGTCCACTCGAGCAGGATAAAAGGACACTGAACAAAGTAAGAATACGCGATCTCTGTAAAATATCTGAATGTGCACTAAATATTAATTCTTAGCAGAAATAATACAATCTACTCTTTCACAAGAAGTTTAAAATATATTTAAATTTTACTAGTAGCTTAACAGTCAAGCTTACAGTATTTGCTAACACATTATTCTAAATGGCTGTATCACCTTCAGCCTGTGTAAGAGGTACTAAATATAGTTAGAACCTAACTACAATCTTAAAATATATAGTCCAGGTGGCTCATCCAGGCAATATTTAGTAAGCATCAGAGCACCTACAGATGAAGCAATGGTTCACCCTCAGGGGGAACAAATTATGATGAATTCCAAGGTCAAACTTTGGAAATAAACGGTTGATTATACAGAGAAAAGCACTCATTACTGAACTGTAACAAAGGCCAGGTATTTCCCTCTCTTTCCTAAGGGCACTTCTAACTGTCCCTTTGCCGTCTAAAAGGGGCTAGAAGTAAAAACAACAAAAATGGCCAAATCACAGCATTCCTGCATCAGTATTTGTCAAGCATAATTTGAAAATGAGGGAAATGTAACTAGACAATCTAAAAAAATTTTAAAGTGTATCAGAAAAAAATATTCAACAATGTATTATATCATAGTATTACATAGTAACTCCAGGATACCCAATTTAGATGCTAATAACCAAAATGACAGGAAGACTATTCTTAAATAAAACCTTAAAAACTACAAAGACTGTAAAATACAAGAATCTGGTTTCTGAAATATAGAGGGAATAGAAATTTGAGAGACAATTCTGTAACAGAAGAGGAATAAAGATTATCTATTTTAAACTTCTACATTTTCTTCTTCCCCAAATCCTTAAGTTTTCAAATCAAAATGCTATAAAATTCTGCAGACCTGCAATCCAAAGACTGAACAAGTATTTTTCGAGAACCCGATCTTGAAACTTAAGTATACTTAAGACACATCAACAGATGCCAATTGAGTTGAGGAAACACCAAAAACGTACACAGATGCTACAGTTCTAGGATGAGGATGAAACATGGAACCCAGAGTCGAATTTGGTTCCAATCTACAACTTAGGGGGCTTCCCCTGTGGCTCAGCTGGTTAAGAATCCGCCTGCAATGCGGGAGACCTAGGTTCGATCCCTGGATTGGGAAGATCCCCTGGAGAAGGGAACAGCTACCCACTCCAATATTCTGGCCTGGAGAATTCAATGGACCATAGGGTCACAATCAGACATGACTGAGCAACTGCCACATTCATTCATTCATTCATTCAAGAACTAATATCTCCTGCAATGGGGCTGTTTCATGAGTCAGAAACTGAGACTGTACAGTCATTTAAAAGCTGAAGTATCAGGATGATAAACATACCAAATAAAAGACAAGTCTCTTCCACCAACCAAAAGTGAAAAATAGCTGGGACTCCAACTGGCCTCATTTTGCCTAAAGTTAGCTTTTATAAACTTGCCTACATGCAACTGAAGGTGAAATTTAATTGTAATGTTAACTTGAAGTAGTTCAGCTGCCAAGAAATGGAATATTCTGATAAAACATTTTAAAAGATGTTTTCAAGCTAGAAGGCTTAAGGGGTGGTGGTGGAGGGCAGTCAGAGAGTAGGAAGTGAATAGGCTTATAAATTTACCCAGATCCAATACTTTCCCTCCCAATTTCTCCATCAAAATAGCATGAATTGAAAACATGTTTACAGTAAAATACCACATGGGCTTTCCCATGGCTCAGTGGTAAAGAATCCACCTGCAATGCAGGAGACGCAAGCTTGATTCCTGGTGCGAGATCCTCTGGAGAAGGGAATGGCTACCCACTCCATTATTCTTGCCTCGGAAATCCCATGGACAGATGAGCCTGACAGGCTGCAGTCCATGGGGTCATAAAGAGTCGACACAACCGAGTGACTAAACAACAATTACATTTCAAAACCATAACCAGCATTATTAAGCAGTAACCAGCTCATTACAAAACCTCTAAATCTTAAAATCTGGTAATCAAAAACTCTCAGACGTCACCCTTCTTAAAGATTACCTAATACACTGTTTTTCATTGACAACAAAAAACGTCTCTGTATCAGGTGTGTCCATTCCTCCAGACAGTTCAAAACCCACCAGAGATGCCGCGCTGACACCACCATTGCCAACAGCAGCCTGGGACAGCTGTCAGCTGTTACTATACATCCGCAGTTCTCAAACTTTTGGGTCTTAGGACTCTCTTACAACTCATGAAGACTCAAATAAGCTCAAGTTTACGTGGATTACGTCTGTCGCTGTTTAGTGCCTTAGAAATTGCAACAGAAATTTTAAATGCCAATTCATTTAAGTGACAAGAGATCTATCATATGCCAACGTAAATGATTTTTTAAAAAATAACTGTTTCCTAAAACCAAAGATTTAGTGATTATAACACTATTCTACATTTTTGTAAATCTCTTTAATTCTGGTTTAATCAAAAACAGCTGGATTCTCATATCTGCTTCTCCATGCAATCCTTTTTGATAAATTGTTTTCGTAGATGCACAGGAAGAAAATGGATTTACACCACTGTAAGTGGAAAGAAAGAGTATTTTAAGTCTTTTCAAATAACTGTGGATATTCTTCTTTAATACTACACCAAAATGCCCCAAGTGGTAATTTCTTAAAGCCTAGTTACAATATGAAAGCAGAAACCACAGCAAAAAAACCCTTTGTATTCGAGTATTAAAATCCATTGGTCCATCCTGCACTTAAACCTGCCTTCCAAATGTTGACACATTTTAAAAACCACAGTATTTTTAAAGTGTTCATTAATATCACCATCAAATCAGAAATATTTTTAATTATTGGAGGCTGACAAGTTCACAATGGCAGAAACAAGCATTACAAAATTCTAAGTTTTGCTTGAAAGCTCAAATTTTATCACTGACTACATTGTCAGTTGTTTTCCTTAAAGACAGACTCCATTTTTCAAGCAAATGCTAAGCTGTCAAGTACGAACATTATGGTTCATCACTTGTTCTTTGAGGTATAAACAGAACTCCATACGAAAAGCACTAGCTTAGCTCACAAATCAACCAGGTGAGCTCTTCACAAAACCACCATCCTTCTTTCTAGCAGTTTAATGTGTACTTTCCATTTTATCACAACATATTTAAAAGACAAGTTCAAGGGCCAAGAGTCGTAGTAAAATTAAAATTTTTACTGCTTCATCAAGGACTTTTTTTTTTCAAACTGTGTGTCTGTGTGCATGTGTGCGGTGAAATAACATAACGACAACTAGAAGGATACGGCACCTCTGCCTCAATTCTTCCTAAAGCACAATCATCATTACAGCACCGGTGCAAATATCAACAGACTAAAAAAGACATAACACCTCAACCCTGTGAACAGTTTGGATTTTATGTACTCTCTAAGGATCAAAGACCCCCAACGTCCAGACTTCCATAGGTCACACTCTGAAAACCAGTGCTACACAATATTACTATCCACCAAATGGTCCCAGTTCTAGCTCTTATCGCTACAGGAAACTACTCCAATTCCCCTCTTTTTGGTGACAACTCCAAGTATCTGGAAGAAAAGCTATTGTCTCCCGCAAACTCTTGCTAAATATCTCTTCCAATAAAATCCTAAAAATGTGGCATGAATATTAAACCATTGATAATGTTTATTCTCCTTGAAGTCTTTTTCATTACCAGTGATAGCCAGAAGTGAGCTGAAAAATAAATAAAGATCTGACCAGCACAGAATAAGGCAGAAATTGGAATATAGTTCCCATACGGTATTATACTTTATATTAATGCAGTGGCTCTCAACAAGATTTTGGTCCCCAGGGTACACCTGGCAACATTTGGACACATTTGTGGTTGTCATTACCAGAATATGGGGAGTGGGAATCCTGAAATCTAGAGGTCAGGGATGTTGTTAGACACCCTACAATACACATGACAGAATTATCAGCCTAAAATATCAATAGTACCAAGATGAGAAATACTGTGTTAATGGATCTAAAGACTATCAAAAATCTTGGAAACTTCATCACCATGGCTCTTAAACCATGTCAGCTTTTCAAAATTATATGTGCAACTAGGTATGCTTTGGGACAATATATGGGAGACTTGTTCACAATGTTTTCTAATGATTTTCTAATGACCTAACTTCAATAATCTGTTTCGATTTTATCCATTCTGACAACTTATCTATGGTCTATACCTTAACCCCATCCCCCATACAATTTTAACAGCCATACTGAACATGTAACTGGAAGTCAAACACAATACAGTTTGAAAATCACAATTCAAAACATGAAATAAAATTAGTGACACCAAAACATGAAAAACAAAGCAAATTAATGGGGGGTAGGGAGCCTATTTAACTTGGCTGTCTTTGGCCTTTCCAGTTTATTTCAAAAGGGCTATAGTACACTTAGGGTTAAAAATAAAAGAGGGACAGCTAATTAATATCTGTCCACATTTCAAGATACACACTAGAAAGGCAATACCCATGTGTGGGAATCTGCTGCCTTCACTGTGTCTCCCATTTTAAACATTTGAACTAACTTCCCTAAAATCTGAAGCACTTAGGTCTTTAAAAGAAATGTATACTTCCCTTCCCCAATGTTGGGAAAAAGTAGGTATAAAAGAAATGTCAATTTCTAAAATAATTTCATTAAACCACTTTAAGAACACATTTCGTATTACTGATCAATGTTTAATACTGACATGATGGATTATCAGAAAGAGAAGTCCTTTTTCAAAAACAGCAGTAAAATGTGAGCTAACACAGAGTCACATGGCATTATTGCAAACATTAAGGTTGACTTTAATAGCTGAATTGAAAAATGCCACAAAAATCCTGCTAAGACTCGGTTCTCCTAGTGACCCTTTTTATCGTTCCATAAAAGGAAGAAATCAATTAACAGGGACCTTGCAGATTACAAGACTCTAGGTCTATATATTTAATTAAAACTAACAAATATTCTCATTACAGAAATAATATGCGATGGGCCTCTTAACAAAATGACTGGAATGGGTGAGAAGGAGCGTGAAATTCTTTTCTAAAATATCGTGTAAAGTACGACAGGTGTGTTTAATGCCTGTTTCAAAGTTAGAGCCTCACCTGTAAAGAGACACACACGTATACGTACATAAATAAAACTGTAAAACTATAATCACATATATTTGCAGAAAAGTTCATTTTACTAAAAACAAAACCTGAGGCGCTACAGTAGGTGTCAGAAACCCTAAAATTTCTCTTCTGCCTTGAAGCAAAATTTCAAGGGTCGATTACATGCCTGGGGGCCAGAATGAAGAGAACGCCTCAGCCCTTCGTTTCTTACCCTTGAATCTTCAAAAATGGAAGAAATGCAGTCTCACTATTTAGGCCTCTGCACTGCTGTGTATATACGCAGGGAAAAAACGCTGTAATCTATCAACAATGAGTTCTCAAATTACATCCCAGTCTTTCAAAGAGAAAAAGAAAACTTAAAAAAAAAAAAAAAAAAAACCAAAACTCTACAAGGGAAAGAAAGTAAAGGATGTAGGCCTAGTAGGATTAAAAGCCGAAGACGAACTACATAAGAAAAAGTCTACCATCAGAAAAACAAAAAGTTATATCACTGCAGATGGAGAGAAACGGAAGCAGGAAGAACTCCGGCGACCCTATCAAAACAAAACCGGGAGAGCAATACGTAACGCAACACCTTTCGATGGGGGCGCCCGGGAAAATACCCCTTTTCCGGGGACTGGAAGACTGGAGGGTATTGGGCCGGGTGGAGGGGAGAGAGGTTCCAAACAGCAGGGCTCGACGCTCAAAACTGGGTTGGTTGGTTTGTTTTTTAACTCGTGTTCATGCAAGCTGGGACGTGGAAGTGGGTTAACACTGGCGCACGACGTGGGCCAACTTGGAAACGGTGAGGAGACGTAGGCCGGGAAGAGAAGCAGCGGAATGAGCCCGCCAGGCGCCGGGGTGGGGGCGGGGGGGCCAAGCCCGAACCCCGAGTGCAGACCCCGCAAGGAGCAGGGCCTTCCGCCCGGGCCGCTGGCCACCGGGTTTTTTTTTCTTTTTTTCCCTCTCGCCTCCTTTCTATTATCGGACCAAGCGCGAGCAGTCGAGTTAAAGAGGTTCCTCCGGCCCTTTCCGGAAGGGGAAGGCCCCCGGCCCGACAGCCGCCAAAGCCAGGAAAGGAGGTGGGGGTGGGAAGCGGGAACGGAGCACAAGGGGGAAGTGAGGCGGCGGGCGGGAGAGAGGAAACAGGAAGAGCCCCAGTCCTGCCGGCCTCCCCCGCGGGGCGAGGACCCGGCTCCCGCGACCGCGACCCCTCCCCCGACGCCCCCCAAGGCCCAGTCGGCAAGCGAGAGAAAACAGAATACAAATCACTTACAACGGCATCGTCTCCTGCGCCGGCACCGCCCAGTCACTTCCCCCCCGCAACCGCCGCCACTGCCGCCCTGGGCATGATCCACTGAGGCGGGAGGGAGGGGGGCGGGGGCCTGCCTTAGCCCTGGGTCCTACCCCACTCCCGCACCCGCTCCCGCCGCTTTAAGCGCTTCTCCTCCTTCCCCTTCGTCCTAACATGGCGCCCGAGCGCTACCACAGCAACGTTCTAGAACCGGTGACGTCACCACGCACGCCGGGCGCGCGCATGCGCGCAGCAGCCGTT
Source organism: Bos indicus (assembly GCF_029378745.1). Classification (NCBI taxonomy): domain Eukaryota; kingdom Metazoa; phylum Chordata; class Mammalia; order Artiodactyla; family Bovidae; genus Bos; species Bos indicus. Next base: position 61,406,437 of record NC_091780.1, on the reverse strand, counting down.
CGACGCCGCGAAGCCTCACGGGAAGGGTAGTTTAATAGCCCGCTGGCGCCCCAGCGACTTCCGGCTGGCGCCCTAGAAATTTCCGCCCGGATCCTTTTCCGCGACTGCAGTCCGGGTGCGGGACAGGGTGAGAAAGGCGAGGGGTTTTTTCTCTGAGCGACGGAGGGGAGCGGGTGTCCCCTCTTGCCGGGCCGGTCTCGTCGCCTATGCGGCCCGGACTGCGCGCGCCAGGGCCCGGAGAGGGGCGTCGCTTCTGGTGCATTGTGAGGTCGCCCAGGTCTCGCCGCCCGAGGTCGCGCTGCTACTCGGACCGGTCGGTGGAGGCCCTTGGAGGGGCCCGAGGCGCCCGCGCGGGCCCACCACCTGCCCCGGGTGCCAGTCGAGCGCGGGGCTCCGCACGGTGTCACTGAATTGTAACAAGTCACTCAGCCTGTCCTTACTTTTCTGAAGAGTGAGTGTCTGCCTGCTTCCCAGGGGACTGGCGCCTGTTGAATGCGGTAATGGACGAGGGGTGCTTGGCATAGCCAGCAACAGAGAGGGGCGCAGGGTCACCGCTAGGACTCTCCTGCCCTGATAGACTCAGTTTAACTCTGCGTGGGGCCTTGGAGTTGTTCTGCCCACTCATGTGTACGCAGGCGCTCGAGAAATAACTGTTGAGTGAATAGAAGTTTGAAGGCTAGGACTCAGATGACCGCGGCTTCGGGAACACGAGCTCATTTTTTTTTTTTTTTTTTTTTTTGACAGCTGGGCCCTGGAACTCACTAATAAAGCTGTCACTCAGTAGAAACGTAGGTGGCCGTAATCCTTGGAATGATAGCAAAGGCCTTTTCGCCTCCAGTTTCCCCAAGGCTATGTTTTTTTCAACCCATCTGTCCCTAAGCGGTCACTACTAATCTCCAGCCAAAGTTTCAGAAAGAATGCCCCAGACTGACTGGACTCTGATTCTCCTTCCTTCGAATTTAGAACGCATTCCAGAGGGTCACACAGAGCTTAATGGAGGGCAGGGGAGCAGTCAAATAGGGGAAATTAAAGTTCTAAAGAGCAGTCAAATAGGTAAAATTAAAGTTCTGAATTCTTTAAACATGTTAATATGCCCTTGTAAATTCTCAGTAAGTCTAACCAAAGATTTCCCTTTTTTTCACCAAACGTTGAGTGGGATTGGAAAACCACAAGGGTCTAAAACCCACATTGTCCAATAGGGTAGCTGTTTGTCACAGGTGGCTTGCAAACATGTGAAATGAGGCTAGTCCGTTTAAGATATGGTGTAAGTACAAATCACATGTGATGTCAAGAGATACTAGTATGAACAGAAGAATGTGAAATACCTCACAGTTTTTTATATCTTGATTTAAATAGAATGCATTAAAAATATGAAAATTCCAACTGTTTCTTTTTCATTTTTAAAATGTGACTACTAGGAACTTTGCTGGTGGTCCAGTGGGTAAGACTTTGTTCACAGTGCAAGAGGGCCTGGATTCCATCCCTGGCCAGGGAACTAGACCCCACATGCCTCAACTAAAGAGTGCATGAAACAAGTGACAGCTAAAGATCCTGCATGTACAACTAAGCTCCAGTGCAGCCAAATAAACATCTTGTTTAAAACTGTGACTGCTACAAAAATATAAATTATATATGTGGCCCTCAATTGTACTGAATAACAGTAGCCTGGAGACAGACTTGTGTTTTATTCCCAGTTCTACTGTTAGGCCTTAGCTCTTGTGGCTTTAGTTGGGGGCCCAGTAATAGACTTGTCTTTAAATTTTTTGAAAATCTAAGCTCCAGTGAAATTAATAACATGTTTATAAGTTGCTCATAAAAATGGGCACTGATGATGGTCAAATACTGACCCACTTAACCTTACATTCTGAATGAGTGGGAGCAGATAAATACGTGAATGTATAAGGGAATTATAGAATAAGAATAAAAATAGATCAGTTCAACTTTAGATACTGTGGTCAAACAGTCTTTCAGAGGAGACAACTGTTGACTTGAAAAAGATGCACACCGTGAGAGTTAAGTTTTATTTGGGGCCAAATGAGAACTGCAGCCCAGGAGACAGCACCTCAGATAGCTTGAAGAAACTGCTCCAAAGGGGTAGTGCGGGAAGGTCAATATATGTGATTTTGGTGAAGGAGGAGTTTACACAATCAAGCACTTAATCTTACGAAAGGTTTTCTGTTAGTCAGGAGGAGCTGATGTCACCAGGAGGGGATTTAGTACTTTTCTAGATATGAGGAGATGCAAGGATTGGGATCATGAAATCAGTTCCTGAAAATAACGTTCTACAGACCTGTTCCACCAGTTTCCCTGGAGCACGAAATGCCTCATTCTCCACCCTGAACTCCCTTCAGATCCTGTTGGAGGTCAAGAGCTGCAGCAGCAAAGGGTTCAGTCCTGCAGAGGCAGCCGGCAAGTGCTTCTGGCAAGGGCCAATTTATAGTTGACATAATCTTTGACCTGAGACCTGTAGCCTTTCTGAAAGATTGGGATCTTTTTGTGAATGGGGAAGCCTTTGAAAGTTATAAAATGGGCAGGAGATCGTTGTTCAGTGGCCAAGTCATTTCCAACGCTTTGTGACCCTATGGACTGCAGCACAGCAGCCTCCCCGGGCCTTCACTGTTTCCCAGTTTGCTCAAATTCATTTCCATTAAGCGAGAGATGCTGTCTAACCGTCCCACTCTCTGCCACCTTTTGCCCCCAATCTTTCCCAGCATCCGGGCTCTTTTCCAATTAACCCAATTTGAGAGAGATTTAGGCATTGTGGTTAATCCTGGTTTAGAGGTAGCAGGGCAGGAATAAAACAAAGATGATTATGAAGGTTCTAGGAAGGGGACAGAACAAATGAAATAGGAAACAAGATGACTGAGCCAGGAAATAAGATTATGAGAACGGTTTGATACGGGTTGATTTTGATGTGCCTTTGGGACCTTCAGAAAAGTCTGAAGCTATTGAAAACACTCCAGGAATTGAGATGTAAAGGCTGGAGACAGATTATAAACTCTGAAAACAACTGATGGTGTCTTGGAATCCTATTTCAGTTCTGGAATGGCTTTGCCTCACCGGGCCACTACAATCTAATCCAGCTCATATTTCACAAGTGAGTAATGAGCTAGGTGGTCACAAATCCTCAATTAAGGATGTAGTTTGAGCCATGAAAAGTGGAGAGTGAGATAAAGCCAATTATCAGTGTTTTGGTTAAGACAATATCTGTATAGTGTTAGCCTTGCCTTGCATGTCCTTGGAGCTCCAGCCCACTACCTCCAGCTGCTGCCGAAACTGCTTTATTGTAACAGCCTGCCCCACGGCCTGCTTTCCACCAGCTGCTAAGAAGAGGGGGAGATGTTTTTCTACCTGAATCTTAAGTATCATTCAAATTGCATTTTCCACACAGTGCCCTGGTGGGAAGATTCCCAGACTGGTTCTTTTAGGTACATCGGTTCGGTTCAGTTCAGTTGCTCAGTCGTGTCCAACTCTGCGACCCCATGAATAGCAGCAGCACGCCAGGTCTCCCTGTCCATCACCAACTCCCGGAGTTCACTCAAACTCACGTCCATTGAGTCAGTGATGCCATCCAGCCATCTCATCCTGGGTTGTCCCCTTTTCCTCCTGCCACCAGCATCAGTCTTTTCCAATGAGTCAACTCTTTGCATGAGATGGCCAAAGTATTGTAGTTTCAGTTTTAGCATCATTCCTTCCAAAGAACACCCAGGACTGATCTCCTTTAGAATGGACTTGTTGGATCTCCTTGCAGTCCAAGGGACTCTCAAGAGTCTTCTCCAAAACCACACTTAAAAAGCATCGATTCTTCGGCCCTCAGCTTTCTTCACAGTCCAACTCTCACATGCATACATGACCACAGGAAAAACCATAGCCTTGACCAGACGGACCTTTGTTGCCAAAGTAATGTCTCTGCTTTTGAATATGCTATCTAGGTTGGTCATAACTTTCCTTCCAAGGAGTAAGCGTCTTTTAATTTCATAGCTGCAGTCACCATCTGCAGTGATTTTGGAGCCCCCCAAAATAAAGTCTGACTCTGTTTCCACTGTTTCCCCATCTATTTCCCATGGAGTGATGGGACCAGATACCATGATCTTCGTTTTCTGAATGTTGAGCCTTAAGCCAACTTGTTCACTCTCCACTTTCACTTTCATCAAGAGGCTTTTTAGTTCCTCTTCACTTTCTGCCATAAGGGTGGTGTCATCTGCATATCTGAGGTTATTGATATTTCTCCCGGCAATCTTGATTCCAGCTTGTGCTTCTTCCAGCCCAGCATTTCTCATAATGTACTCTGCATCTAAGTTAAATAAGCAGGGTGACAATATACAGCCTTGACATATTCCTTTTCCTATTTGGAACCAGTCTGTTGTTCCATGTCCAGTTCTAACTGTTGCTTCCTGACCTGCATATAGGTTTCTCAAGAGGCAGATCAGGTGTTCTGGTAGTCCCATCTCTTTCAGAATTTTCCACAGTTTATTGTGATCCACACAGTCAAAGGCTTTGGCATAGTCAATAAAGCAGAAATAGATGTTTTTCTGGAACTCTCTTCTTTTTTGATGATCCAGCGGATGTTGGCAATTTGATCTCTGGTTCCTCGGCCTTTTCTAAAACCAGCTTGAACATCTGGAAGTTCACGGTTCACATATTGCTGAAGCCTGGCTTGGAGAATTTTGAGCATTACTTTACTAGCGTGTGAGATGAGTGCAATTGTGCAGTAGTTTGAGCATTCTTTGGCATTGCCTTTCTTTGGGATTGGAATGAAAACTGACCTTTTCCAGTCCTGTGGCCACTGCTGAGTTTTCCAAATTTGCTGGCATATTGAGTGCAGCACTTTCACAGCATCATCTTACAGGATTTGAAATAGCTCAACTGGAATTCCATCACCTCCACTAGCTTTGTTCATAGTGATGCTTTCTAAGGCCCACCTGACTTCACATTCCAGGATGTCTGGCTCTAGGTGAGTGATCATACCATCGTGATTATCTTGGTCATGAAGATCTTTTTTGTACAGTTCTTCTATGTATTCTTGCCATCTCTTCTTAATATCTTCTGCTTCTGTTAGGTCCATACCATTTCTGTCCTTTATCGAGCCCATCTTTGCATGAAATGTTCCCTTGGTATCTCTGATTTTTTTGAAGAGATCTCTAGTTTTCCCCATTCTGTTGTTTTCCTCTATTTCTTTGCGTTGATCGCTAAGGAAGGCTTTCTTATCTCTTCTTGCTATTCTTTGGAACTCTGCATTCAGATGCTTATATCTTTCCTTTTCTCCTTTGCTTTTCACTTCTCTTCTTTTCACAGCTATTTGTAAGGCCTCCCCAGACAGCCATTTTGCTTTTTTGCATTTCTTTTCCATGGGGATGGTCTTGATCCCTGTCTCCTGTACAATGTCACGAACCTCATTCCGTAGTTCATCAGGCACTCTATCATATCTAGTCCCTTAAATCTATTTCTCACTTCCACTGTATAATCGTAAGGGATTTGATTTAGGTCTTACCTGAATGGTCTAGTGGTTTTCCCTACTTTCTTCAATTTAAGTCTGAATTTGGCAATAAGGAGCTCATATCTGAGCCACTATGTACGTATGATCTTAGGTACATAGTGCATGCAAATAAAAAAATAGAGGAAGTTTTAAAAATATTTATTTAATTGGTGGTCCTAATGGTAAAGAACTAGCCTGCCGATGCAGGAGACTTAAGAGATGTGGGTTTGATCCCTGGGTCAGGAAGGTCCCCTGGAGAAGTAAATGGCAACCCACTCCAGTATTCTTGCCCGGAGACTCCTATGGACAGTAGGGCCTTACGAGCTACAGGCGGTAGGGTTGCAAAGAGTTGGAGTCTTAGCCATTGGACCACCAGGTAAGTCCCATGCACAGAAAATATTTTTTAATTTCTTCACCTATTGAGGACTACCTGGTTTGTGTTTCTGTGTTATTTAGGAGGTGATCATTGGAGACACTGTGTGATACAGAGATTTTTAAAATCCAAATAATAAACTATAATGACTCATTTGGCTACTACTGGTGTATACTTTTTACAATTTCAATCAAAAGGCAGATTTATGAGTCACTAAAGTCAAAATAATAGCAAGCATTTCCATCTAATAGTGCTGTACTCTTGAGCTATCTTTTCATTAAATTCTCACTCCCCTTTTAGATGTTGATGTTTTGAAGAATGTGTCTTCTGTCATTTGCATAAAAGGAAGGACTTCCAGGAAAGACAGAGGATGGTCACATCACAGATCTTGTCTGAGTCCCTTGGCCACCAAGCGTGGGTTCTTGGCTTTGAGCAAGAAAGAGTTCAAGAGTAAGCCACAGTAAAGTGAAAACAGGTCTATCCAGGGAGGATAGACACTGCATAGAGTGTGGGCCCTGTCAGGAGGCAAGAGCAGCAGGGGAGTATGGGGGTTGTCAGTTTTTGTAGGGGTGGGTAACTTCATAGGCTAATGAGTAGGAGGAGTATTCCAGCTATTTGGGGGAAGAGGTGAGGATTTTCAGGAATTGGGCCACCGCCCACTTTTTGACCTTCTGTGGTCGTCCTTGGCAAGTCATGGCACCTGGGGTATGTCATTTAGCGTGCTGATGTGCTATAGTGAACATATACTGAGGTCAAACTCAGGTGGAAGTCCGCTCTTCTGCCTTCTCGGACCTGAAGTGAAGTCGCTCAGCCGTGTCCAGCTCTTTGCAACCCTGTGGACTATAGCCTCCCAAGCTCCTCTGTCCATGGATTTTCCAAGCAAGAGTACTGGAAAGGGGTGCCATCTTCTTCTCCAGGGGATCTTCCCTACCCAGGGATCAAACCCAGGTCTCCCGCATTGTAGGCAGACGCTTTAATCTGAGCCACTAGGGAAGTCTTGGACCTAGTTGATTCTAATCAGGTTATGTTGTGGGCTGTGTCATAGGTCATTCTTTTAAAAGTTTTGCCCTGCCCGCTTCCTGTCTCAGAACTGCAGTAACACTTTAATTAGAACTGGCCCAAACTTGTGCTTCCTCTAGTCTCTGCCTCTCTCTCAATAGCTCAGTCATCCTTTAGGCTCAAAACAAGTCAGTTTCCTGATTCCTTCCTTTTCCTCACTGCCCATACCCAATCCATCCTCAAGTCCTACTGGTTCCACCTCTCAAATCCACCTGACATCCAGACTCTACTCCTCTGCCATCACCCTAATCCCTGGTAGTATGCTGCTAATGCTAAGTCGCTTCAGTCGTGTCTGACTCTGTGCGACCCCATAGATGGCAGCCCAGCAGGCTCCACCATCCCTGGGATTCTCCAGGCAAGAACACTGGAGTGGGTTGCCGTTCCCTTCTCCAACGCACGAAAGTGAAAAGTAAAAGTGAAGTCACTCAGTCGTGTCCGACTCTCCGCAACCCCATGGACTGCAGCTCCCCAGGCTCCTCCGTCCATGGGATTTTCCAGGCAAGAGTACTGGAGTGGGGTGCCATTGCCTTCTCCCTGGTGGTATAGTGGATAAGAATTCGCCTGCCAGTGCAGGGGGCGTGGGTTCAATCCCTGCTTCGGGAAGACTCCCCATGTCGCAGGGCAACTAAAGCTTGTGTACCACAGCTACTGAGCCCTCATGCTGCAGCTGCTGAAATCCATGTGCCTAGAGCCTGTAGTCCACAGCAAGAGAAGCCACTGCAATAAGTAGCCCTCACTCCATAACTGGAGAGCAGCCCCTCCCCGCTGAGAGAAAAGCCCTCACAGCAACAGAGATCCAGCACGGTCAAAAAAGAAAGCAAGCAGGTGTGCTTAACCCCAAAACCAAACAGGCTTGCTTAGCAACAAGACCAGGCTGCAGATGCAGGAGACATGCCCCAGAACAATGAAACAGTGGTGGCAGGAGCCCCACGTCCTACCCACTGAGCTCAGTAAGTTAATGATCCCTAAGATACACTCCCTGCACACATGAAAAGGATATTTTGTAGACCTAGCTTTGTTGTTTGTAGGAACAACAACAAAAAAACCTCCCCTGCCCAACCTGGAGGATACGGACTAAAAAAGATGTACAACTTCAGAATTGAGAGTTAAGTTTTATTGGAGACAAAATGAGGACCGCAGCCCAGGAAGCAGCATCTCAGACAGCTCTGAGAGACTGCTCCAAAGCGGCAGCGGGGGAAGGCCAATATATAAGGATTTGGTGAAGGGGGAGTTCAGTACCATGAAGCACTCAATTTACAAAAGGTTTTTTTGTTAGTCATGAGGACCTGATGTCCCCGTGAAGGGATTTAGTGCTTCCCTAGATATGAGGGGACTGAGGATTCAGATCATAAAGTCTGTTCCTAAAAACATCCACCTATCTAAAGGCCTGTCCCACCAGAGTCCCTGGAGCACAGAGTGCCTCACTCTACCCTGAACTCCCTCAGGGGTTGTTAAGGATCAACAGCTATAGCAGCATGGGGTTTAATCTCCTTAGAGGCTGATGGGAAATGGCTTTGTTGTTCAGTCTTGACAGTGCTCTTCGTAAGTGCCAATTTGTAGCTGACAAAGAGGAACTAATGATGGAAGCATGATGTCTACTCAAGAATGATGAAAGTTCCATGATCATGTTGACAATGCTCTCTTTAATCTCTAAAGATAATTTATAACTGGTGTCTCAAAATTGCAAATCTTCAGCCTTTGTAGTTCTGATCTATAACTGGCTTTTTTTTTTTTTTGGGCCAACTGTCAAAAAAAAAAATGACAGAAAAGTTTTTCTTCCTCTTCCCACTTTTCCCTTGATTAGAAAGTGTAGCCCTGTAGCCTCACTGTAGAGATTGCTGGAGTGCAGCAGTCTCTCGCCTGCCTGCTTGTAAGCCTCAGTTCAGTTCAGTCTCTCAGTAGTGTCCAATTCTTTGCCATCCCATGAATCGCGGCACACCAGGCCTCCCTGTCCATCACCAACTCCCAGAGTTTACCCAAACTCATGTCCATCGAGTCGGTGACGCCATCCAGCCATCTCATCCTCTGTCGTCCCCTTCTCCTCCTGCCCCCAATCCCTCCCAGCATCATGGTCTTTTCCAATGAGTCAACTCTTCGAGTGAGGTGGCCAAAGTATTGAAGTTTCAGCTCCAGCACGAGTCCTGCCAATGAACATCCAGGACTGATCTCCTTTAGGATGGACTGACTGGATCTCCTTGCAGTCCAGGGGACTCTCAAGAGTCTTCTCCAACACCACAGTTCAAAAGCATCAATTCTTTGGCACTCAGCTTTCTTTATAGTCCAACTCTCATCCATACATGACTACTAGAAAAACCATAGCCTTGACTAGATGGATTTTTGTTGGCAAAGTACTGCCTCTGCTTTTTAATATGCTGTCCAGGTTGGTCATAGCTTTTCTTCCAAGGAGCAAGCATCTTAATTTCATGGCTGCAGTCACCATCTGCAGTGATTTTGGAGCCCCCAAAAAATAAAGGCTGACACTATTTCCACTGTTTCCCCATCTATTTGCCACGAAGTGATGGGACTGGATGCCATGATCCTAGTTTTCTGAATGTTGAGCTTTAAGCCAACTTTTTCACACTCCTCTCACTTTTATTAAGAGGCTCTTTAGTTCTTCTTCACTTTCTGCCATAAGAGTGGTGTCATCTGCATATCTGAGGTTATTGATATTTCTCCCAGCAATCTTGATTCCAGCTTGTGCTTCATCCAGCCCAGCATTTCTCATGATATACTCTGCATCTAAGTTAAATAGGCACAGTGACAATATACAGCCTACATACTCCTTTTCCTATTTGGAAGCAGTCTGTTGTTCCATGTCCAGTTCTAACTGTTGCTTCCTGACCTACATACAGATTTCTCAAGAGGCAGGTCAGGTTGTCTGGTACTCCCATCTCTTTCAGAATTTTCCACAGTTTGTGGTGAGTCACACAGTCAAAGGCTTTGGTGTAGTCAATAAAGCAGAAATAGAGGTTTTTCTCGAACTCTTTTGCTTTTTCGATAATCCAGCAGATATTGGCAATTTGATCTCTGGTTCCTCTGCCTTTCCAGCTTGAACATCTGGAAGTTCACAGTTTATGTATTGTTGAAGCCTGGCTTGGAGAATTTTGAGCATTACTTTATTAGCGTGTACTGCTGCTGCTGCTAAGTCACTTCAGTCGTGTCTGACTCTGTGCAACCCCATAGACAGCAGCCCACTAGGCTCATCTGTCCCTGGGATTCTCCAGGCAAGAACACTGGAGTGGGTTGCCATTTCCTTCTCCATTACTAGTGTGTGAGATGAGTGCAATTGTGCGGTAGATTGAGCATTCTTTGGCATTGCCTTTCTTAGGGACTGGAATGAAAACTGACTTTTTCCAGTCCTGTGGCCACTGCTAAGTTTTCCAAATTTGCTGGCATATTGAGTGCAGCACTTTCACAGCTTCATCTTTTAGGATTTGAAATAGCTCAACTGGAATTCCATCACCTCCACTAGCTTTGTTCATAGTGATGCTTCCTAAGGCCCACTTGACTTCACATTCCAGAATGTCTGACTCTAGATGAGTGATCACACCATCGTGATTATCTTGGTCCTGAAGATCTTTTTTGTACAGTTCTTCTGTGTATTCTTGCCACCTCTTAGTATCTTCTGCTTCTGTTAGGTCCATACCATTTTTGTCCTTTACTGAGCCCATCTTTGCATGAAATGTTCCCTTGGTAGCTCTCATTTTTTTGAAGAGATCTCTAGTCTTTCCCATTCTGTTGTTTGCCTCTATTTCTTTGCATTGATCACTGAGGAAGGCTTTCTTATCTCTCCTTGATATTCTTTGGAACTCTGCATTCAGATGGGTGTATCCTTCCTTTTCTCCTTTGCTTTTGGCTTCTTTTCACACCTATTTGTAAGGCCTCCTCAGACAGCCATTTTGCTTTTTTGCACTTCTTTTTCTTGGGGATGGTCTTGCTCCCTGTCTCCTGTACAGTATCACAGACCTCCGTCCATAGTTCATCAGGTTCTCTATCAGATCTAGTCCCTTAAATATTTCTCACTTCCACTGTATAATCATAAGGGATTTGATTTAGGTCATCCCTGAATGGTCTAGTGGTTTCCCCTACTTTCTTCAATTTAAGTCTGAATTTGGCAACAAAGAGTTCATGATCTGAGCCACAGTCAGCTCCTGGTCTTGTTTTTGCTGACTGTATAGAGCTTCTCCATCTTTGGCTGCAAAGAATATAATCAATCTGATTTCGGTGTTGACCATCTGGTGATGTCCATGTATAGAGTCTCTCTTGTGTTGTTCAAGAGAGTGTTTGCTAGGACTAGCGCGTTCTCTTGGCAGAACTCTATTAGCCTTTGCCCTGCTTCATTCTATATTCCAAGGCCAAATTTGCCTGTTACTCCAGGTATCTCTTGACTTCCTACTTTTCTTTCCAGTCCCCTATAATGAAAAGGACATCTTTTTTGGGTGTTAGTTCTAAAAGGTCTTGTAGGTCTTCATAGAACCGTTCAACTTCAGCTTCTTCAGCATTACTGGTTGGGACATAGGCTTGGATTACTGTGATATTGAATGGTTTGCCTTGGAAACGAACAGAGATCATTCTGTCGTTTTTGAGATTGCATCCAAGTACTGCATTTTGGACTCTCTTGTTGACTATGATGGCTACCCCATTTCTTTTAAGGGATTCTTGCCCACAGTAGTAGATGTAATGGTCATCTGAATTAAATTCACCCATTCCAGTCCATTTTAGTTTGGTAATTCCTAAAATGTCGACATTCATTCTTGCCATCTCCTATTTGACCACTTCCAATTTACCTTGATTCATGGACCTAACATTCCAGGTTCTCTTTAGTTACTTAGTATTTTCAATTAAAATAAGGATCAAAAATAGTGCAGTGAATTTGCAGCAACATGGTTAGACCTAGAAATTGTCATAGTGAAGTAAGTCGGACAGAGAAAGAGAAATATTGTATGACATCCCTTATACGTGGAATCTAAAAAGAAATGATACAAATGAACTTACAAAACAGAAAGAGATGCAAAGGCTTAGAAAATGAACTTATGACTGCCAGGGGGAGGGAATAGTTAGGGAGTTTGGGAAGATCATGTACAAACTGTTATATTCAGAATGAATAACCAACAAGGACCTACTGTATAGCACATGGAACTTTACTCAGTATTATGTGCCAGCTTGGATGGAAGCAGGGTTTGGGGGAGAATGGATACATGTATCTGTATGGCTAAGTCCTATCAACGTTCACCCGAAATTGCCACAAGGTTGTTAATCGGCTATAGTCCAATACAAATCAAAAAGTTTAAAAAATAAATAAAATTAAAGAGTAAGAAAAAAAGTGAAGAATAATAAAAATGGGGACAAAACAGTGCAGTGAAGTAAAAGAAAAGTTGGTAAATTGGATATCATCAAAATTAAAAGTTTTGTGCTTTAAAGGGCATTATCAAGGGAGTGAAAAGACAAGCCACAGAATGGGAAGAAATATTTGCCAATCACATAGCTGATAAGGGTGTTCTATCTAGAATACATAAAGAACTTTTAACAATTCAGTAACAAAAAGATAAACAACCCAAATAAAAAGTGAGCAAAAGGTTCAAATATAGATTTCTCCCAAGGACATACACAAATGGTCATCAAGCGCATGAAAACGTACTTAGTCACAATGTGACACTACTACCCACCCGCTAGTCTGGTAGTTCCCCCAATAAGTCAAACAGAATTACCTTATGACTGTATTTCTACAGCTAGCTTTCTACCGAAAATTGACAACAGGGGTTCAAACAGGAACTTGTGTTCAAATGTTCACAGCAGCTCTATTCACAGCAGCCAAAAGGTGGAAACAACCCAACTGTCCATCAAGGCATGAATGATTAAACAAAATACAGTCTATGCGTAGAGTATAGACACCACTATAGAAAGGAATGAAATACTGATACATACTACAACATGGATGAAGCTTGGAAACATGCTAAGTGAAAGAGGCCAGACACAAAAGGCCACACATTTCATGATTCTCCAGAGTAGACAAATCCATAGAGACAGATTCATGTTTGCTAGAAGCTTGTGGCGAGGGGATGATGCAGAGTGATGGCTGGTGCAGGGCTTCCGCTTGGGGTGATGGAAAAGCTCTCCCGCTAGATGGTGGCGATGAGTGGACAATGTCACAGATTTACGCAGTACCACTGAATTGTACACTTCAGGATGGTTGCAATGATAAATTTATGCTGTGTGTATTTTGCCTCACAAAAAACGTAGTGTAAAAAGTGTAGTGCAGTTATATTCAGATTTTATTATTTAAAGAAATGATACATGTCATTAAAATAAACGTAGGCGTGCTGCGGTCCATGGGGTCACAAAGAGTCGAACACGACTGAGCAACTGAAATGAATTGAACTGAACTGAAATCGATTTCTCATCCAGTGTAGTTATGGGAATTATAGGATTTTTAGAGCTGGCAAGGGCCACCGGGATTATTTATGCCTTCATGCAAAGATGGGCTCAATAAAGGACAGAAATGGTATGGACCTAACAGAAGCAGAAGATATTAAGAAGAGATGGCAAGAATACACAGAAGAACTGTACAAAAAAGATCTTCACAACCCAGATAATCATGATGGTGTGATCACTCACCTAGAGCCAGACATCCTGGAATGTGAAGTCAAGTGGGCTTTAGGAAGTATCACTATGAACAAAGCTAGTGGAGGTGATGGAATTCCAGTTGAGCTCTTTCAAATCCTGTAAGATGATGCTGTGAAAGTGCTGCACTCAATATGCCAGCAAATTTGGAAAACTCAGCAGTGGCCACAGGACTGGAAAAGGTCAGTTTTCTTTCCAATCCCAAAGAAAGGCAATGCCAAAGAATGCTCAAACTACTGCACAATTGCACTCATCTCACACGCTAGTAAAGTAATGCTCAAAATTCTCCAAGCCAGGCTTCAGCAATATGTGAACCGTGAACTTCCTGATGTTCAAGCTGGTTTTAGAAAAGGCCGAGGAACCAGAGATCAAATTGCCAACATCCGCTGGATCATGGAAAAAGAAGAGAGTTCCAGAAAAACATCTATTTCTGCTTTGTTGACTATGCCAAAGCCTTTGACTGTGTGGATCACAATAAACTGTGGAAAATTCTGAAAGAGATGGGAGTACCAGACAACCTGATCTGCCTCTTGAGAAATCTGTATGCAGGTCAGGAAGCAACAGTTAGAACTAGACATGGAACAACAGACTGGTTCCAAATAGGAAAAGGAGTACGTCAAGGCTGTATATTGTCACCCTGCTTATTTAACTTCTATGCAGAGTACATCATGAGAAACGCTGGGCTGGAAGAAGCACAAGCTGGAATCAAGATTGCTGGGAGAAATATCAATAACCTCAGATATGCAGATGACACCACCCTTATGGCAGAAAGTGAGGAGGAACTAAAAAGCCTCTTGATGAAAGTGAAAGTGGAGAGTGAAAAAGTTGGCTTAAAGCTCAACATTCAGAAAACGAAGATCATGGCATCTGGTCCCATCACTTCATGGCAAATAGATGGGGAAACAGTGGAAACAGAGTCAGCCTTTATTTTTTTGGGCTCCAAAATCACCGCAGACGGTGACTGCAGCCATGAAATTAAAAGACGCTTACTCCTTGGAAGGAAAGTTATGACCAACCTAGATAGCATATTCAGAAGCAGAGACATTACTTTGCCAACAAAGGTTCGTCTAGTCAAGGCTATGGTTTTTCCTGTGGTCATGTATGGATGTGAGAGTTGGACTGTGAAGAAGGCTGAGCACCGAAGAATTGATGCTTTTGAACTGTGGTGTTGGAGAAGACTCTTGAGAGTCCCTTGGACTGCAAGGAGATCCAACCAGTCCATTCTGAAGGAGATCAGCCCTGGGATTTCTTTGGAAGGAATGATGCTAAAGCTGAAACTCCAGTACTTTGGCCACCTAATGCAAAGAGTTGACTCACTGGAAAAGACTCTGATGCTGGGAAAAGACTCTGATGCTGGGAGGGATTGGGGGCAGGAGGAGAAGGGGACGACAGAGGATGAGATGGCTGGATGGCATCACTGACTCGTTGGATGTGAGTCTGGGTGAACTCCGGGAGTTGGTGATGGACAGGGAGACCTGGTGTGCTGTGATTCATGGGGTCGCAAAGAGTTGGACACAACTGAGCGACTGAACTGAACTGATATGGTAAAGTTATTTTGTTAAGAATATTCAGCTACTTTCTAATTATCACAGATGTTAAAAATTATTCATCCTGTTACATGAATTTTTATACCAAGAAGTTTATAATTGTCTCTGCCTCACAGGTTGGGTGCTGATCTTAAACTCAGAAACCACCTTGCAGAAACCAACCCTGTTTGACTTCCTGTGATTCAAAAAGCAAAAACTGTTCTGATATATTTTCATTTCTAACACCATTGGTGCAGGGGCCATAACAAGTCACATAAAATCATTAGCTCACATGTTGGAATAATATGTAGTCTGACTTTCTTCATGCTGTAAATTGAGTTACTTTGAACATTATCATGCAGAATACTCCGATGAAGAGTGAAATAGTAAATCAGCATTTATCCCATGAGCTATACACAGATACACCTTAACAATTTACCTCTCAAATGTGGTTTTAATTAGGCTTCCCAGGCGTCACTAGAGATAAAGAATCTGCGTGCCAATGAAGGAGACACAGGGGACACGGGTTTGGTCTCTGGTTTGGGAAGATCCCCTGGAAGAGGAAATGGCAACCCATTCCAGCATTCTTGCCTGGAGAATCCCATGGACAGAGGAGCCTGGTGGGTCACACAGTCGATAGGGTCACACAGACACGACAAAGCAAGTTAGCATGCAAGGTTTTAATGAAGTAGTGACTCATTACCATAGGGCTTTTTATGATTTTACTTAATAAAATATTTGATTGCAGGAAGAAAGAAAAGAATTTCCCCAAAACTAGAAAAGCATTTTTTTTTAAAGCAGTTTTTCAAATTACTATGTTAAACTCATCTTGAGCTCGGCAAAGCACATGACATGATATCTTCATAGTTTTACTACGTTTCAGGATTATTCTTGAAAAGATATTCTGCCTATAATTGAAAAAAAAAAGTGCCAGCAATTTAAAATGTATTATTTTTTAGAATTAATAGTACATTAGTTTGTACTATAAAAGTGAAAATTCATTGTACTTAAAAATGGAAGTTGAACAAGGAAATGACAACCCACTCCAGTATTTTCTGCTGGGAAATCTCATGGACAGAGGAGACTGGAGGACTGCAAGTCCATGGGGTTGCATAAGAGTTGGAAGCAACTAAATAAGAAATAGTCCTCATTATTAACATAGTTTCCATTACTTTAATTCTAGACATTTAATAATAAAACAAACCAACACTTAAAAACATAAAAATGCAAGTATATAAACTTTTTACTTTCAAATGAGTAATAAAAGTCTTATAAACTATGATGAAACTTATTATAAACTATTATAAACTATGATGAAGGTATTAAAGGCTATTTCCAAAATAACCAGATACACAATTTTTCTGTCTCAATTGGTTTTTCATTTATATTTGGGTATATTTTATTTTCAAATTGATATTTAAAAAAAAAAAAGACACTTAAATCTCTTACCAGAAAATCAACAGGATCATCAGGTCTGACCTTACAACACTCATTCAGACCCTGCATAAGTGTTGGCATAACATAGGTCATTAAATAGTTTCTCAAGGGAATAGACTGGGCCTCCAATAATTCTCTTTCTTCTCTTTTCACTTCCTCTAGTCGTTTATTCTACAAATAGAACATTGTGGGTAGGGTAAATAGACGGAAAAAGAAGAACAGTTTCATACAACTCACCCCAGAGTCCACTAGAAGTAGCAATGTTCATTACGTTATGATAAAGATGGTGTTTCCAATCGGCAGAGAAAAGATGTAAATGGTGTTTTAACAAGTGCATGGTCACTTAGAAAATAATAAACTGGATACCTATCTCACTTCTTACACTGAAATAATTTCTAGCTGCCCAGATCAAGCAAAGTGAGAGAAAGAAAAGAAGGAAGGAAGGATCATAGAATTGTAGAAGTCTAATAGAAAGTCTAGAAGGTATTGGTCTGGTGGGCTTGTGTTTATGCCTTGCTCAGCATCCGGTCCCTCTCTCTCAGGACTAATAATTCCAGATTTCCTTTGAGAAATCTCCCTTTTCAGCCTAGGGGATTGGGTGGGGCTTAAGCACATCAGTCCAGCCTACTCCTGGACATTAGTTAAACAAAAGACAGCAAAAGACATTACACAGACAAAGATATAAAATATACATTGCTTTAGGCTTCCCTGGGGGCTTAGTGGTAAAGAATCTGCCCACCAATGCAGGAGACACTGGTTTGATCCCTACTTCCAGAAGATCCTTTGGAGGAGGGCAAGGCAACCCACCCCAGTCTTCTTGCCTGGAGAATCCCATGGACAGAGGGGAAATAAGTGCAAAGAGTACAAACCATAAGTGCAAATTCATTTTTGAATGAATGTGGCCATGCTGCACAATATGCGGGATCTTAGTTCCCCCACCAGGGATTGAACCCATGCCCCCTGCAATGGACGCTGGAAGTCTCAACCTCTGGGCTGCCACGGAAGTCCCAAAGGGGGAAATTTAAATGTATAGAAAGGGATATGACACGTTATGCTGAGGGGCAGGTATTGAACTTTAAATATGGTGCCCAGGAAAGATCTTATTAGACAGACTTACTTTGACAAAGACTAAAGGCTTCATTTCGGAGAAGGCAATGGCACCCCACTCCAGTACTCCTGCTTGGAAAATCCCATGGACGGAGGAGCCTGGTGGGCTGCAGTCCATGGGGTTGGTGAGGGTTGGACAGACATGACTGAGCGACTTCCCTTTCACTTTTCACTTTCATGCATTGGAGAAGGAAATGGCAACCCACTCCAGTGTTCTTGCCTGGAGAATCCCAGGGACGGGGGAGCCTGGTGGGCTGCCGTCTATGGGATCACAGAGTTGGACACGACTGAAGTGACTTAGCAGCAGCAGCAGAAAAGGCTTCATTTAGCAAAGACTCAAAAGCAAGGAGGAAGTGAATCACACAGGTGGCAAGTTGTTTAAATGACCTTAGAAGGAGCCAGGTCACAGAGGACCCTGGGGCCCACAATAAGGAGTTTGTACTTTCATCTAATGATGATGAACAGTCTGTGAAGACTTTAAACAGAGAATGGCCGCGGTGGGTCTATATATTAGATGGACCGCCAGGCATCAGCAGGGGGGCAGACTGGAGATGGAGGGGGTGGAGCTGGGGAGACAAAAAGAAGGCACCACGTGAGTCTAGCACCCTGGTCAGCAGAAGTGGAGCCCTGTGGGTGGATCTGCGTGTGGTTTTTGGAGGCAGAATAGATAAGAAGACTCAGTGGTGAGAAGGAGGGTGAAATGAGGCTGACCACCCAAGTTAGATGGGTAAATGGAGGGAAACCAAACGAAATCCCCAGATTGACAATGCTGCCAAATGGTACACTTTTGCAGCAGTACTGTTCATACTACATCAGTGGCTCATTGGTATTTTTTTTAACTTTTTTTTTTTGGCAGTGCTGGGCCTTTGTTTCTGTGTGTGGGCTCCAGGGCCTCGGGCTCAGTGATTGTGGTGGACGGGCTGAGTTGCTCCATGGCACGTGGAATCTTCCGGGACCAGGGGTCAAACTTTGTGTCCCCTGCATTGACAGGCAGATTCTTAACCACTGGCCCACCAGGGAAGTCCTAGCTGTTTTTACTTAGCAAAAGACCAAGGGCATGTTCTTTTAAATGGTACATAGGAAATAAATTTTTAAAAAATGATATATATGAGAAAATAAACAACAACAAACAACAACAAAATTGTTTGGGTTATTTGCACGACATTGAAATAAATTTTTAAAAAATGATATATATGAGAAAATAAACAACAACAAACAACAACAAAATCGTTTGGGTTATTTGCACGACATTTCTCTATTAGGATGGGAAGCGCTACAGGCCCGGATGGCTTTGCCAGCGCCGCACCCCGCACCCCCACCCCACACACGGGCACACACTCACCCATTCCTCCCAGCGAGCGATCTTCTCAGCAGTCTCCACGGCCTCCTTGTGCTCTCTCTCTGCCTCCTCCATGGCCTCCCTGGCCAGCCGTTCCTCAGCAGCCTTCCGCTCCTCTTCCGCCTTTTCTTCATCCGTTAAGCCATAATTTCGAGGCTCCCCGACCTCCTTGATGAGCTGTTTGATGGCAAGTCTGTTCTGAGCATCTTCGAGTCTTCCTACATCTTTAATTATTAGGAGAGAGAAAGAGACCCACACAGACTTTTTCATAGTCTGGTCCCTGCTCACAATCTATCCTGAGACCAGACTTAGGAAAATTCTTCATTACTGTAATCCTGTGATGGCGAATTGTGTAAATTACTATATGGGGTTTTCCTTTTTGAGTTTACCAGCACAGTCTAGAATTTCTGGCCTGACTGGCAAATATCAAACTGGTCTCTGAGAGTTACGGGGAGCAAGCCTGGGGCTCGGGTCTCTGAGCTGTGACACCTGCCTCTGATTTGAGTGGATGGATGGGGGTGTGGACCTCCTCAAAGGAGTGAGTTCTCCACCCTGGGAGGCGTTTAAGCAAGACTAGGGCACTTCACTCAGGGGGATTTCCACAAAAGGAAGTCCTGCACCTGGATGTGGGCGGAGAGGGGGCTGAGTGACCTCCAGGTTTCTTTGGTTTTCTGTTTCTGAGAATCAGTGATTCTGGGATACATTTTCAATTCTTTTTTTTTTTAATTAACTTTTTCAGTTTGCCTGATTGAATCAGAGAAAGTCCAAACTCCAGAATATGTGACTGATGTTAACAAGAAGACCAGAAGGAGAATGAGAAAAAAGAGGAGGAGGGGGAGAAGGGGATCTGGGAGGGGAAGGGGAGAGTGGGGAAGGCTTGCTGACAACAGGAAGTTCCTCCCTGCACAATTCACTGAATAGTAAATTCTACACCAGTCTCCGGGCTTGCTTGGAAGGTCTCTGCACAGAAGGGTGAGCAGTAGGTGCATTTGAGAGCTAAGCGCCTCCAGCCCTTCCTCGGGAGTAACTGCTCACCAGCCGCCAAGCACAGCCACTGCTGCACTCCCCGCCCCCCGTGTTTGGACTATAGAACCTTGACCTAGGCTAGAAGCTCTGCCAGGTTCCAACATGGGACGAGGGGAAGAACGGAGCCAAGTACATTGGTCGGTGGGTGGAAACAAGCCCATCAAGAAGCAAGACCAAACCAAAACACACACACACACATACACAAACTCACTTCCTGGTTGCCTGAGCTCTGACATTTCAATGCATTTCTCCTTGGCTCCCCTAGTAGAGCATTACACCCCTGATGTACTTGAAAGATAGAACACTGCTGCCTCCAGGAGTACTTCTGCCCTGACCTTGGGAAGGATGAATGGAGGATTAGCTGGGGCGTGCGCACCTGACCCAACCATGACCTCCCATCTGCTCGTCTAAGTATGTACAATTAGGATGGAAAGAGACACATCTAGCTACGGGCTTGGCTCCCAGTGTTAACATGGAAACTTCAGGGCTGTGAGGCAGCCTTCATTTACCACGTGGGCCAGAGAAAGGAGAGAGACCTGGTTCAAAGAGCAAAAGAGAAAAAAGATGCAGAGCGGACATCCCTGGCAATTCAGCGGTTAAGACTCCTCACTTCCAATGCTGGGGGCTCAGGTTCAATCCCTGGTCAGGGAACTAAGATGCTGCATGGTGTGGCCAAAAAAATAAATAACTAAAGGGCAGAAAGAGATGCTGAGAGAGAAGTGGGGTACAGAGGTGCAGCGACAGGACGCAGGTGCCAGCATCCTTCCAGGGCCCCATTCAAGACCCTCCAGAGGCTGGGCGCGTTCCTGACCTTGACGCCCTCCCCTATGCCCATCGCTGGGATACATTACACCCCTTTGCTTTTCCCTTGTCTCTGGTTGTGAGTGTGAAGATGAGGCCAAAAGTGACGGGCACGGAATGAGGCAGAAGACAGTGATCACTCACTCATTCATTCCACCTCATCATTTCTGCCTTGTTTCTCCCTGGGGCTCTCCTCATCATTCCATAAATAGTTTTGGGGGGTTTTACTGAAAAAGATGACAATCACTACTTTTATGAAGTTTGCTCACCACTCCTTCCAAGTTCTCTGGGTAAATCGTGTAAACTACTTCCCGTATTAGTAGGTGTAGAATCCTTAGCTTCTACCTATAGAACTTGGTGTGCAACGTACACAGGCCTGTCCAGATGAAGACAAAATCCAATCACTTCTGAGGGTGCAAAACAGAGCAGAATTTGCAGACTGATAAATGTATTCTCATTTCATAATACACATCACTTTCTGCCTTACTGTTGTACTAATAATAAGATTAACTACCAGCTGTTGAACTTCACCAATGTGCCAGACACCTCCTATCTCTAATCCCCACCATTAGTCACAAGCCAGGGATTATTTTCCTATTTCACAGATGAGAATACTGAGGCAGAGCTAGAAACTGGAATCAGCTCTCCTGCTGACAGTTTCTGTCAGCTCTAAGCCTCCCAGTACTCCAGGACTGGGATGTGTCCCAGCTGGTTTGAGGGGATGGAGAGAGGCCTTGGGAGGCCCCAAAGGTCAACCTGGGCACTAAGCTGCCATCAGATTAGCAATTTTTTTCAGCAAACCCGGAGGAAGCAGAGGTGTCAGGATCCAGAAAACCAGAAAGGAAGTTCAGTGGTTCACTGAGCCAAGAGGAGGAGAAACCAGCCACAACAGAAAGGATCTGGAGGTAGCAACGATGAGGCTGCGGTGAGGCTGATGAGACAGCATGCTCACTGCATGCTTGCTGGGTGCTCAGCTCTGAGTTAAGTGTTTACAGGAAACAGGAGGAATGCGATGAAGAGCTATTTGATTTCTGAGTAGCTAAGAGTGAGTTAATGCCTAGACAGCATACCAAAAAGCAGAGACATTACTTTGCCAACAAAGATCTGTCTAGTCAAAGCTATGGTTTTCCCAGTAGTCATGTATGGACTAAGAGTTGGACCATAAAGAAGACTGAGAGCTGAAGAACCGATGCTTCTGAATTGTGGTGTTGGAGAAGACTCTTGAGAGTCCCTTGGATAGCAAGGAGATCAAACCACTCAATCCTGAAGGAAATCAACCCTGAATATTCATTGGAAGGACTGATGGTAAAGCTGAAGTTCCATTTCTTCGGCCACTTGAAGCAAAGAGCTGACTCATTGGAAAGACCTTGATGCTGGGAAAGATTGAAGGCAGGAGGAGAAGGGGGCAGCAGAGGATAAGATGGTTAGATAGCATCACCAACTCAATGAACATGCTGCTGCTAATACTAAGTCACTTCAGTTGTGTCCAACTCTGTGTGACCCCACAGATGGCAGCCCACCAGGCTCCCCTGTCTCTGGGATTCTCCAGGCAAGAACACTGGAGTGGGTTGCCATTTCCTACTCCAATGCATGAAAGGAAAAGTGAAAGTGAAGCTGCTTAGTCATTCCGACTCTTAGTGCTCCATGGACTGCAGCCTACCAGGCTCCTCCGTCCATGGGATTTTCCAGGCAGGAGTACCGGAGTGGGTTGCCATTGCCTTCTCCGCAATAAACATGAGTTTGAGCAAACTCCGGGAGATTGTGAAGCCTGGCGTGCTGCAGTCCATGGGGTCACAAGAGTCAGACACAACTTAGTGATGAAACAACAAACAACAGCAACCAGGGGTGAGTTGGCCAGTCTAAAGGCCAGGAGGGGCTTTGTGAAGAACACCAGTGCAATGCTATGGGAACAGAAGGCACCTCCCAAGGATGCTGGGGAAATGGTCCAATGCAGCTGGCAGCAAACCATGTAACTTTAAGTACCCTTAAAAAAATGCCAATTTGGGGACTTCCTGATTTGGCTAAGACTCCTCGCTCCCAATGTAGGGGGGCCTGGGTTTGATCCCTGGTCAGGGAGCTAGATCTCACATGCCACAACGAAGACCCAGCGTAGCCAAATGAATAAATCAAATATTTTTTAAAAATCCCCCGTTCCCCTGGCTAGCAGTGCAGAGGGCGCATCGTGCCTGGAGTTACTGTAAAAGACGTGAAGCCGCAGAAGTGCATCAGAACTCCAGCAGCCTTCCTTAGAGGTCCGGGAA
The DNA here is from genome assembly GCF_029378745.1 of Bos indicus. Taxonomy (NCBI): domain Eukaryota; kingdom Metazoa; phylum Chordata; class Mammalia; order Artiodactyla; family Bovidae; genus Bos; species Bos indicus. Next base: position 61,383,411 of record NC_091780.1, on the reverse strand, counting down.
GCTGAAAGTCCCTGAATGGGTGGACACGGTCAAGCTGGCCAAACATAAAGAGCTTGCTCCCTACAATGAGAAGTGGTTCTACATGAGCAGCTGCCACAGCCTGGCACCTGTACCTCCGGGCTGGAACCGGGGTTGGCTCTGAAACCCAGATCTGTCGGGGGTGGGGGGGGTGGGGGAGCATCAGAGAATGGTGTCATGCCCGGCTACTTCGGCAGAGGCTCCAAGAGTGTGGCCCGCCGGGTCCTCCAAGCCCTGGAGAGACTGAAATTGGTGGAACAGGACCAGGATGGGGGCCACAAACTGACCTCGTGGACATAGAGACCGGAACAGAATCACACACAGGTGGCAGCTGCCAACAAGAAGCTTTACAACAAACGATACCGGGTTAATCAATTGCCTCATTCGTTAAAATAAAAATAAAAGCCAATTTGGTAAAATAAATAATGCCATTTGGCATTCACCTTCGTAATACATCCACGTTTTCGTACAACAGTAACGCTCCCCACCCCCCACCCACTCCACTAAATCCTCAAGTAGACAACTCCCCTGTCTTTTCTTGTGACGTCCTGGGCCCTAGACACACACTTGTACTGTCCTCCGCTCCCCCAGCCCTATGACAGGCATGCCCCAGGCTGGCTGGGGGTGCAGACACTGGGCCGTGGTGCTCCACGTTCACTTTATCCTTGAGTTTATTTCGTACCTATATGGATTGGGTGGATTTCAAGTTCGTCGAAGTAGTTGAGGACAGTCTCGTCTTCGGTGTTGACGTCCCGGTAGTTGCTCAGAGCCCGGAGGAACCGGTCCTGGCTGTAGTGGGTCCCTGTCACGATGCTCTCGGGGAGATTCATCACCCGCTCCTTGAGGAACTCGTCGGACGCATCCAGTGAACACACGAACTCTGGAGAGAAGGAGCTTGTGAGTTCACACAGGGGCCCTGGAGCCGGCAAGCAGGTGCTGGCAGACCCGCCACTGCTCAACCCAGACGTCTGGTTACCAGCTGGGAAATCCTGTTGCCACAGAGGGCCTGGCCAATTGGCCTTCTTGCTGCCTCTGGTGGAGGACAGATACAAATCACCATGTTTCCAGAGACCACCCCCCCAGTGAAGCCCATGCGCACGTGCTCAGTCGCTCAGTCGTGTCCGACTCTTTGTGACCCCATGGACTGTAGCCCACGAGGCTCCTCTGTCCATGGGATTTCCTAGGCAAGAATACTGGAGTTGAAGGAGGAAACAGACAGAGCTGGACTCCATCTTAGGCCAGGCTGAGAACATTAGGCTACACGCATGGTCACCCTCCCACTGCACTCTGAACTTTGTGCCCGGTGTCTATAGAAACGGCATACCAATGGGAAACCAGACCCCCTGGATAAAAGAGCCTCAGGACTTGGACTTGGACTCTCCGTTGCCTAAAAGAATACACTAATTATCTCTGTAACAGAACAAAGTCGTAAATTCCATTATGTTTATCGGGATATGACCACAGTCCTATTGATAAATGTCTACTGTTTATCTAGTCTTGTGACACATGATGGAGAAGGCAATGGCACCCCACTCCAGTCCTCTTGCCTGGAAAATCCCTTGGACGGAGGAGCCTGGAAGGCTGCAGTCCATGGGGTCGCTAACGGTCCGGCACGACTGAGCGACTTCACTTTCACTCTTCACTTTTCATGCATTGGAGAAGGAAACGGCAACCCACTCCAGTGTTCTTGCCTGGAGAATCCCAGGGACGGGGGAGCCTGGTGGGCTGCCGTCTATGGGGTCGCACAGAGTCGGACACGACTTAAGTGACTTAGCAGCAGTAGCAGTGACACGTGAATCATTGGTTAACTTTGATCGTATCTCTTTTTTACCTTGTCCAGACTAGTTTCAAGGAATTTGGGGAGGTGGGTTTGAGCAAGTACATTTAGGGTATATAAGGTTTTCACAAAAACTGGTACGGGTCCTTGGCTAAGAGGAGACTCTGCCTTGGGCCCACTGGCGTAATAAACTGCACTCCACTATCTGCATTGTCCTTCTGAGTGAGTTTGTTTCCTGGAACTCGTGGCTACAACAGAGTGGGTTGCCATTTCCTCCTCCCGGGGATCTCTCCCACCCAGGGAGCGGCTCCCGCACTGGGCACACTCTTCACCTCTAAGTCACCTGGGAGGCCCAATTAATGGGCATCTTGTAAGATCTATTGTTTTTCTTTCCCTTCCTCCGTTTCTTCCTTTCTGCTTTCCTTCCTTCCCTCTTTTCAATAAAAACAGCAAAAATTGGGAATTCCCTTGAAGTCCAGTGGTTAGGACTCCACACTTCTCCTGCCAAGAGACAGGTTCAATCTCTGGTCAAGGAACTAAGATCCTACAAGCCATGTGGCATGGCCAAAAATTAAAAAGGAGAAATTGTCAATCCAAATCTCTAATAACCCTGTGATACATCTGTTGTCAGCTGCCCAGTCAATTGTCACCTTGACACATTTCCAGCACAATATCACCATTTCCCAAAGAGACTCACAGCTATGAGCAAAATGCTCTGATGGCCAATTTGCCAAATTAATATAAACAGGGACTTCCCTGGGACTTTAATTTTTCATAGATCAACCTATTTGCTCACTTCATGCTATGAAACATCTATGTTCAGTATAACACAGTCAGTGCTTATCGAATATTTGACACATGGATCATTATTAATGACAGTGAGCATTTCATCCACCCCTCAGTGCACACTTCACGTATGCAAGCCAACCGCCCCTTTTATGTAACTTACACACCAAGTCAGTATTTCTCCTGCCTTTACTCATCCCAGGGCCAGGGCCAGGGCCAGGACCAGGCAGCTAGAGACCAAAGCCCACTGCAACTACTCATACTAGTCAATCCCCTGCCTTTCCCACAGTAATCTCAAGAGAGGCTGAGTCCTAGACTTTCCCCTGCCTCCTGACCAACCCTGGTGCTTCTCCCAGTGGCCCTGGATGGTTCCCACACTCCCTTCTCTGGGGAAATATGAGGAATAAATTCTTCTTTCAATGGCATTAGCCTCTCATGTCTCTGTCATTTCCATTAATTAAAATCTCACAGTTCAAATGAGACAATGATCTGATTTTTTTCAGGAAGAGAGAAACTAATGACAATTTCTTTTTAAAAAGGGGGGAGGGGGGCTAATTGAAAAGAACAGACTAGACATTCCAAAGAGATTTCATCATGGACGTGTTTGGACCATACCCGGCAGAGAGCAGCCCCGTGGATCAGGACTAAGAACTGCATATCTTTTTACCTCTTGTGTTTCCATTTTCTTATCTTAGGGAGGGGTTTCATTCGCTCTGGTTTTTGGAGGCAGTGGCATGAGAAGATATGAATCTGAATTCAAGCCCTCACATTTACCAGCGAAGAGGGCTTGGATCAGTCTCTGGACTTCAGGCTCGGGATCTGGTAAACAAGGGAGTAATTCCTGCCTCCCAAGCTCATGGAGAAGCTCAATAAGCTTCCCTCGCGTGTCCTGCCTGTTACGTGGCAGATGGTGGGTTGAGCTGAATTTTATCCAGCTGCCTCAGGGAGAACAGGAGGATTTACCATGGGGTTTAGAATGAATGCCTATCGCCCAGAAGTGCTAAAGTCTCATAAACTGGACAGATGGGCTTATTTAGACCAGTCGACTTTACTTTTTAACCTTTCTGGAGGCAAGTACAGAAATTAATGGGAAACCTAAGAGAACCCATTCCTCTGGCATTTTGTGATCCTGCCTCAGGCAAACAGTATATATCCATCCTTGAGGATGACTGCTCCCTGATGTCTCTGCTTCCAGAAGCTTCATCACAAGCTGTGCCTGGGCCAGGAGGAGGAAAGGATTACAGCTGTGAATTGTCTCTCTTGGGGACTTTGACACAGTGAGCAGCCTCTTCCAAGCTACATCCCTGGGCTAAGAAAATAGCTATTCTTGTATTTATCATATGACCGGAACTTGGTTAAACCTCATGCAAACTGACTTAAAAAAAAAAAAGAAGAAGAAGAAAAAAACTTTTAAAGTTGATGGCGGAGTCACAAGAAATGCCTGCTAGGTACTCAGCAAATCCTTTTTCATGGAACACATTGTTGATACTTCTCTTTTAAGGGTATGTAGTGAGAGCTCTGGGTAAATACCTAAAAGGATAAACTTGTGGTGGTTAGGGACCCGAGCAGCTTCTTCCTGCCCAGTCTCGATTCTGGATTCTGGATGTCTTCCAGAAGAGACAATGGCATGGCCAGGACCTAAAGCAGAGCAGGAAGGAAGGGCAGTGACCCAGTCCCTGGCGGTCTCACCAACTGACAACTCTCCCCAGGACACTGTAGAGCACAGGGAATAGAGGCAATATTTTGTAATAACTACAAATGGAGCACAATTTTAAAACACTGTTAAATCAAAAAAAAAAAAAGGAAAAAATTTTTTAAAAAGTGAATCAGAACTTCCCTGATGGTCTGGTGGTTAAGACTACACCTTCCACTGCAGGGGGTGAGGGTTTGATCCCTAAGATCCCATATGCCTCATGGCTGAAAAACCAAAACGCAAAACAGAAGCAATGTTGTAACACAGTCAATAAAGACTTTTAAAAAAATTGTGAATCACTATGCTGTATTATGCTATATACCTGAAATTTATATAATGTTGTAAATCAACTATATCTCAAGTTTTAAAAAAGTACAGAAAAACAAAAAAGAAAGGAAGTCAGGGCACCAACAGATTGGCTAACTTTTCTGCTCTGTCACAGAAGGGAACAGCAGATATGAATGTTCTCATAGGGACTCTATCCATTACCCCCAGTGCATTCTTTAGGTTGGAATTTGATATTAAGGATATTGCTTTACTTTTTTCCTAATACAAACAAACCTACTTTATCAACATAAAAAATGTTGTTGTGGTACAAAAGAGATATCAAATGACGTTCCTTTAAATATGACCTTGGAGAAGTAGCTTAAACTTACCAGGTATGATTAGTTTATCATAGGGAAACATTTTGCCTCTGCCTTCTTCTTCCTCCTCCTCATCCTCTTCTAGTAAAACAAAATATACATCATTGAATTCATTACATATTATTATGAAGGACAGCTCAAAAATGTAAATGTTTTAACTGAGTCACTCATGAAAACTAGCTGTAACAAGGAAAGCTTGTATTTTAGATATAGTCCCTCTGATTTTTTTAATTGTGACCGTTATTACTCTGAACAATAAAGTTGCAACTTATCTGAATGTAAACATTCAAAACAAAAGGAACACCCACACTTACGGCTGAACAGGTCTTTGGCCTGATCATAGGTCTTTGGGAATCCATCCAAAATGTAACCTTGATTCCTGCAAGGCATGGATTTTAGCTTTTCTTTCATAAATCTAATAATATATTGATCTTCCAGGCGACCTGATAAAAAGAAAAAAAAAATTACCATGCAGTCATATTCTACATATACAGGTTACATTCTAAAGTGACCTCAAAAATTCTTGTGTCGTCAAAATTACTACGCAAAAACTCTTATCTTTGCATTACAGTGAAAAATATGTGGTTCTGTATTTCAACCATGACACATGAATTCTAACGCCCTGTAAAGTAGGAGAAACTAAGGAACTCGTCTGCAAGAAAGAGTGGAGGCAAATGCTGATGTCTGCACTTTCAGATTTGTTTTTTTAACCATGGTCACAACTTTTGGATGAAGTTGAAAGAGCAGTTAAGTGGAGAAATCCAGAGTGTTCTCCCTGACTGGCAGGGTTTACTCAATTCTATTTTGATATTATACTTCTATGCTTTGATACATAATAAAAAATGCTTCCATTGTGAGAATTCAGTGGGATGGTATTCATGCATCCTGCTGCCACATGATTTATTAATAGCACACGCCCAATAAATATTTGCTGCTTTTGAATAAAAATCAAGCTTGATCCTGACCCTTAAAGGCACCAGCCCTCTGCTCCCTGTCTCTTCCAGTCGGCATTTCAGACCTTGACCCCACTGGACAGTTTTCTCTCCAGCCTTGAATGTGGGATTCCTGCAGTTGCTTGGGGAGGCAAAGGAGGGAGGAGTTTGTCCAAAAACTGTCACAGTGTTTCCAAGACAGTATGATGTAACTTCTCTAAAATATTCATCTATCCTTCCATTGTTAACTGTTGAACAGCTATCACTTCTAAAAAACAGCCCTGCCTTTATATGGCTTAATATATACATTATGGTAATGCAAGTTTTGGAGAAGGAAATGGCAACCCACTCCAGTGTTCTTGCCTGGAGAATCCCAGGGATGGAGGAGCTTGATGCGCTAGAGCCCATGGGGTCCCAAGAGTCAGACAGGACTGAGCAACTAAACAACAATGCAAGTTTGGGGAGTTTAGAAACTGATCTCTGAAACTCTTCCTGGTGCTGCTGCTGCTAAGTCGCTTCAGTCATGTCTGACTCTGTGCGACCCCATAGATGACAGCCCACCAGGCTCCCCCATCCCTGGGATTCTCCGGGCAAGAACACTGGAGTGGGTTGCCATTTCCTTCTCCAATGCATGAAAGTGAAAAGTGAAAGGGAAGTCACTCAGTTGTGTCCAACTCTTAGCGGACCCCATGGACTGCAGCCCACCTGGCTCCTCTGTCCGTGGGAGTTTCCAGGCAAGAGTACTGGAGTGGGTTGCCATTGCCTTCTCCGGAAACTCTTCCTAGGGCAGCACTATACTTTCAGCTTATCAGTGGATGTATAATATAAAATAATTTGAAGCCTTTTTTATTATTCAACGACAACGAGATGATCTAATGAAAACAGCTCTCCTTTCTTCCACCTTTCATTGTCACACAAATCATTAGGTGGTAATTGATTCAGAAAATAATCACGTCTTTCAGAAACTTAAATATTATGGCAGAGACAAAAAGATAAAGATGTTATTTAACATAATGAAATTCCTCAAAGTGATTTGACATTCCTTTTCAGTAAGGTTCACAGTGCTGTCAAGAAATAAAGCCACATTTTAAAAATGTCAAGGATCCACTGATATCCAAAGATGAGTTTTATTTAAACAGTATTTCCAATTCTCAAAAGCTTCCCTGATAAGGAAAGGCACATACTCAGAAATCTAGCTTCAGCCTCCTCTGTGGCATCCCTTGGTTTATTTCAGGCAATGAGCTTGGCCATTTGTTCTGTTTGTTTCAGAACTAAGAGTTCAATATGCCAGAAGGGGGCTTGAGCAGCAGTTTATTTTATCTTTATTTTCTGCACTGGGTCTTCGTTGCTGCACGTGGGCTTTCTCTAGTTGCGGCGAATGGGGACTGCTCTTCGCCGTGGTGCACGGGCTTCTCACTGCGGTGGCTTTTCGTGTTGCGGAGCACGCCGTCCAGGCATGTGGGCCTCAGTAGCTGTGGCACACGGGCTCAGTAGTTGTGGTGCTCAGGCTTAGTTGCCCCAAGGCATGTGGCATTTTCCTGGACCGGGGATCGAACCTGCGCACTCTGCACTGGCAGGCGGATTCTTACCCACTGTGCCACCGAGGAAGCCCTGAGTAGCAGTTTATGATAACCATGGAATGTGAGTACACAAAGGGCCAAGTCCAGGTGCCTTTCTCTAGAGAACTGTGACCTCCTGGAGATACAGCCATGACCTTGGCTGGCCCGGGGCATTTTGGAAGGTGACAGTTACTTCTGCTTTAAAATAAATGAGCACAGCCCTGCTGGACAGGCCTTAAAACACCACACAGCTTCATTGTTTTCTTTTTTTGTTAAATTTTAAGTCTGCCTTTCAAATAACAGTAATATTTAAATGCTAATATTAACCCATAATTATAACTGCTAAAGACAGTTTAAACATAGATAGCAGGGAGACTTCCCTGGTGGTCCCGTGGTTAAGAGAGACTGCAATTCCATTGCAGGAGTCGCCAGTTAGTTCCCTAGTTGGGGAACTAAAATCCTGCATGCCAAGCAGTGCAGCCAAAATACAGGAAAAAGAAAAAAAAAGGTTCAACAAGGTCTTTAAAATAATCCATGCATAACAGGGTTCAATTCCTGGGTCGGGAAGATCCCCTGGAGGAGGGCATGGCCACCCACTAAAGTATTCTTGCCTGGAGGAAGCTATGGACAGAGGAGCCTAGTGGGTCACAAAGATTTGGACACGACTGAAGTGTCTTAGCATGCATGCACAGTAGAGACACTACAACGTTGATACATTTACATATTTTTCTCACCCTGTCCCCAACTTTTTAATTTCAAACCCACAGAAAAGTTAAAAGGCCAGTCTGCCGATCACCTGGAATCCCACCAACCAGATTCAACAAATCCACAATGCAAAAAGGATCTAGAACTAGTTAGTGAATTCTGTGGTTTAAACAAGTCCTTATTTTGGCTGCATAGTCAGGGATCAACGGGAGTGGAATCACGAATCGATAAGAATTCGGAGGTGCCTCCCTGCAGGACTGTGAGTTCTGTCTTGCTGGAGTTCTTAGACTCAAATGATGACACACTGGGTCAGGTGAGGACTTCTGCCTCTTCATGCTATGAAATTTCCAGAGGTTTGCACCATGGGTTCACAGGTCTTCTTTTGTTTAAACGTAACCTGGGTCTGTGTTCTAGTTTCAGGTAAATGTGAATAGGAAGGAGTTTTGAACAAGCTTGAAGAAAAAAGCACTTTCCTGGGGTTACGGGGGACTGACTGGACTATTGCCATCTTGTCAGAAGTGAGCGGGTGGGTGGGCTGTGACAGCGGGGAGGGTGGGCCTGTGACAGCGGGGAGGGTTGCCTCCCTCCCTGTGCATGCTAAGTCGCTTCAGTCCGACTCTTTGCAACCCTTTGCACTGGAGCCCATCAGGCTCCACTGTCCATGAGATTCTCCAGGCAAGAATACTGGAGTAGGTTGCCACTCCCTTCTCCAGGGGATCTTCCCGACCCAAGGATCGAACCCGTGTCTCTTATGTCTCTGGCACTGGCAGGCGGGTTCTTTACCACTAGCACCAACTGGAGACCCTGGCTACTAATCCAGTTGGCCTCTCCTGCATGCTGGGATAGATTGAAGGCAAAAGGAGAAGGGGGTGGCAGAGGATGAGACGGCTTGATAGCATCACTGACTCAGTGAGTGATAAATGTGAGCAAACGCTGGGAGATAGCAGAGGACAGAGGAGCCTGGTGTGCTGCAGTCCATAGGGTTGCAAAGAGTCAGACGTGACTTAGCGACTGAATGGCAACAACAGCATCAGTGGGAAGTACAGAATCTCCTGCCAAGGACAGGCCCTTCTTGAACTTTGGTGACGCAATGACTGCTCTCAACCATAATTCTTGTTCTGTGTGGTCACCCCCACCGGGACATGAAAAGAGTCCAGTCAGTACTTCATGTCACCCTGTTTACACAAAGTTATTGGATAAGACTTTCGGGTCTTTGCAAAGACCAACTATATGATTCTGTCAATAAACATTGTCCCGTGTCTGTCTGGTTCTGGCCTTAGACCCCAGGCTTACAGCGTATGTACACATGACCACGATCACCTGTGGATTCCTACAAACCCCAGGCCCCACCCTTCCAAGTGGCCTTGCCAGACTTCCTCCACAGGTGTCCTCACAATGGAATGTCTTGTTTTGCTTTCTTCCTCTCCCCTGAATGGTAAGAGCCGGGACACTGCAAGACTCTGAAACCAAGATAGGGATTCCCCACTGTCACAGGCGAGGCAAAGGTGAAAGTGAAAGTCGCTCATTTGTGTCCGACTCTTTGCGACCCCATGGACTATTCAGTCCATGGAATTCTCCAGGCCAGAATACTGGCGTGGGTGGCCATTCCCTTCTCCAGGGAATCTTCCCAACCCAGAGATCGAACCCAGGTGTCCCACTTGCAGGCGGATTCTATACCAGCTGAGCCACAAGGGAAGTCCAAGAATACTGGAGCCTATCCTTTCTTCAGGTGATCTTCCCGACCCAGGAATCGAACCAGGGTCTCGTGCATTGCAGGCGGATTCTTAACCAACTGGGCTACAAAGGAAACAGGCGAGGCAAGGGCAGTGTCATATCTTAAAGTGTTGACCTGTGTTTTCTGCCCTTCACCTCTGGGATTTTAAATTCCATTTCCTCCACACCCAGCCCAGCCAGAGCAAAAATTCAGACTCAGATAACCAGCTGGTATAAGTGAATGCTCAGTGTTGTTCAGTTGCTAAGTTGTCTCCAACTCTTTGGGACCCCGTGAACGGTGGCACACCAGTCCTTCACTGTCTCCCAGAGTTTGCTTAAACCCGTGTCCATCGAGTCGGTGATGCCATCCAACCATCTCATCCTCTGTCGTCCCCTTCTCCTCCTGCCCTGAATCTTTCCCAGCATCAGGGTCTTTTCCAAGAGGTTGGCTCTTTGCATCAGGTGGCCAAAGCGCTGGAGCTTCAGCACCAGTCTTTCCAATGAGTGTTTAGGGTTATTTCCTTTATCTCTGGGAAATCTCTCTGGGATTCTGACTTTCATTTCCTCCCCATCTGGCCTGAAAGTGAAAGTGAAGTCGCTCAGTCGTGTCCGACTCTTTGCGACCCGGTGGACTGTAGCCCACCAGGCTTCTCCGTCCATGGGATTTTCCAGGCAAGAATACTGGAGTGGGTTGCCATTTCCTTCTCCAGGGGATCTTCCCGACCCAGGGATCAAACCCAGGTCTCCCACATTGCAGGCAGACGCTTTAACCTCTGAGCCACCTAGGTGTGGCCCCACCTGGCCTACATCAAAGCAAAAACCCAGACTCAGAAAGCTAGCTGGTTTAAGTGAACCCTCAGTGTATGCAGAAAAAAGCATATTCTCCGCCCTATAGACTGGACTGGAGTGGCCTGGGGGCAGGCCAGGAGGAAGTGGAGGGTTAAAACAGAGTTGGGAGGAGGGTGAGGAGTCCCGAAGATAAATAGCTAGTAAGAAGAGCATCTGGAGGGACAGTACGGGGAGTGTCAGAAGACCAGAGACAGACGGCAGCCCAGAGCTGTGCCCCAGGGGAAGGCGGTGGGCGGTCCTCAAGGGGAGAGCCCTTTTGCACCTTTGTCCTCCTTCCTGCAACACAGGAGACGCAGGTTCGATCCCTGGGTCAGGAAGATCCCCTGGAGAAGGGAAAGGCTACCCACTCCAGTACTCTGGCCTGTAGAGTTCAGTCCATGGCGTCGCAGAGTCAGACATGACTGAGAGACTTTCACTTTCACAGCCAATGCTAGTATTACCCGTTTGATGGAGGATCTCAATTATGTAAAGATGAAATGGTTTCTATTTTTCTAACTGCTGCTGATGCTTTCCTGCCTGGGTGGCAAGCTTCCTTAAAGACATCTCATTTCAAAACCTCATTTATGATTATTTGGCTGGAATGACCTTCTTAAAGTATGAACAAACAGAGACGCCATTTACTTATTATCTAAAAGCTGCAGTGGGACCAGCCTGAAATACCATTCCAGGGCAAGGGAAGAATGAGTACAGAGTTTACGTTTAAAGGGACACTTAACTGCAATGCATGTGTTCAACAAACTGGTTAAAATTATCATGTGAGTGAGATAATTTTTCTGTTTATTTGTATTTCTTCCTGAATGAGTGAATCATTGGCCCAAGTTTTTCATCCATGTTTTCCTATTCAGGACTTAATGATTTTCTTATTATTTTATTAACTATTAACTTTTCGTCATATTTGGTGGTAAATATTTTTTCCTGATATGTCCTTTGCTGTTTAATTACAGTTTTTGATGCTTTACAAATACTTATGACTACTTTGGCCACCTCATGGGAAGAGTTGACTCATTGGAAAAGACTCTGATGCTGGGAGGGATTGGGGGCAGGAGGAGAAGGGGACGACAGAGGATGAAATGGCTGGATGGCATCACTGACTCGATGGACGTGGGTCTGGGTGAACTCTGGGAGTTGGTGATGGACAGGGAGGCCTGGCGTGCTGCGATTCATGGGGTCGCAAAGAGTCGGACATGACTGAGCGACTGAACTGAACTGAACTGACTGATGACTACACACAATTTTTTAAAACTTAGGTAGTTCTTTCCCATCAAGTTTTTTTTATCTTAAATCAACTCTGAATATTCATTGGAGGGACTGATGCTGAAGCCGAAGCTCCAATACTTTGGCCACCTGATGCAAAGAGTTGATTCACTGGAAAATCCTGATGCTGGAAAAGATTGAAGGCAGGAGAAGCGGGCAACAGAGGATGAGATGTGATAGCATCACCAACTCAATGGACATGAATGTGAAAAAACTCCAGCAGATAGTAGAGGACAGAGGAGCCAAAAGTGCTGCAGTCCACGAGGCTGAAGAGTCAGACACAACTTAGCAACTGAACAACAACACAAGGTTGTTTTTATAACAAGGGCAAAACCCAACTGTCACAAGACTATCACTGTCACAAGAATATGACTGTTACAAGAATATCACAGAATGGTTACCTGCGTTCTGGTCCATGCTTTCCTTGATGCCTTCCAAGAGCTCCTGAGCATCCTCCACATTATCCTCCTCTTCCTCCTCTTCACCTTCTTCTTCTCCTCCTTCTGTTACATCCTTAGGTGTAATGATTGCCTCCTATATATCACAAAGATATTCAAATAGCGTGATGTCCTGCATTGATTGGCTACTCTTAAACCTTGTGGCAAATGATCCTGGAAAAGGCTGGTACCCAAACAGGGGAGGTACTCAAGGACAGGCATGCAAAAGTGGTCAAGATGCTTGTATCTATGGGACAGATGAGCATCTTGTGGGTTTCTTACTCTCTTTTAGATGAGTAATCTATTTCTGTGCTAATGCCAGAACCACTTAAGAATCAACACTCTCTCTACCCACGGACACCACCTAGTAAGCATCGTTGAGTCAGACATGACTTAGTGACTAAACAAGAACATATATCCAAAAACCATAAAAACATTAATTTGAAAAGATGCATGCACCTCAATCACAGCAGCATTATTTATGATTGCCAAGATAGGGAAGCAACCTAAGGTCTATCAACAGATATGTATTTATATCACATGATGGAATACTACCCAGCCATGAAAAATAATGAAAATTTGCCTCTTGCAATAAATGGATGGACTTGGAGGGCATTATGCTAAGTGAAATAAGTCAGACAGAGAAGAACGAATACTGTATGATATCACTTATATGTGGAATCTAAAAAATACAGCAAACTAATGAATATAACAAAAAAGAAACAGACTCAGAGATACAGAGGACAAACTAGTGGTTACCAATGTGGAGAGGGAAGTGCGGAGGGGCTACGTAAGGGCAGAAAGGTAAGAGGCACAAACTATTATTTCTAAAAGAAGATACAAGGGTATACTGTACAACACTGGGAGTATAGCCAATGCTTTATAATAACTGTAAATGGAATATAATCTTTAAAAATTGTAAATCACTTTGTACATGTGTAAGTTATACAATATTATAAATCAACTATACTATACAATTTTTAAATTGTACAACTATACAGTTTTAAAAAGAATAACAAAACCGCCAGTCAACAGAGAGAATACAAGATATATTTTGAGCAACAACTAGAGACAGACAAAAGTTTAAAGTCCACCCATGAAAGATGCTTCCACCTTACGAAGGAAAACCCTTTGGGATTCTGTGTTTTCATAATAGGGGCTGACAACAAACTCCAGTTAAAATAACAAATCTCTTTGAAGGATGCCACAGAAGATCAGTGACTTCTTAATTATAAGACTAAGAAAAGGCATTTTTAAATTATTGAAATCCCCAATAAAGTTGCTAAAATTGTTACCAGTTTCGCTATGGCTTCAGAGATGACATCTTTCAATTTAATGTGGTGCAGTTTATAGTATTTGGCTAAAACTTCAGCGACGCTGGATTTTCCCACAGCAGGAGGACCGAGAATGCAAATCTTGATCGGCTAAAAGAGGAGAAAAGGGATGACACAGGGCCTCTGAATGATCTGCAGCTAAGCGAGATCTTTATTTCAAGGATCAGCCCTTTGAAGTCTCAGGATTCCGCAGGCCGGTTCACTGCTTCATCAAGAGCCCAGAGTCACTTTCTCTTGGTGTTTAATGAGCATCTACTATGTGTCCTGATCTGCGCATGGGGGACAAGACACAGCAAACTGTGCTCAGGAGCACCCTAAAAGTACTTAAAAACAAAAAAAAGCAAAGTAGTTGAGCATTACACACTACAATTTCACCTTTGCAGTGTTACCCCTGTAAAGACAGCAAAGACAGAGAAGAGTTTCTAGTCTACTCTTAGAAAGTGCTTAATTTATTGCCTCTTGAACATTGTTTCTGGATTAAACTTGGTCTTGAATTATCTTTTCCTTTTTAAACCAGTTAATTTATTCTAGTTTTTTTAAAAATACACCCATTAAAAAAAAATTTCCTCTGCTGAAAAACTTGCTTGGATGCTAAAGAAGCTCACTACATTCATAACTGGTGAGCAAATGTTTATTTCTAACAGAAATAAAAATACCGGTGACAAATAAGTCATTTCTTTTGAAATGGTTCAAATGGTTGTGAAACTGAAGCTTGGTATTTTGCAAGGCAAATTTTCAAAATTTTAAATTAAAAAAAAAATCATGCCAAAGAAAAGAAATTTCCATGGGCAGAGTGTCCATGTGCTTAAAGCTTACATAATTTCATACATGGAGTTGATTATCATGATTACTGCTATCATTATTAGTACTACTACTATTGTTATTACTATTTGTCAGGCTGTGAAGGGAGTGAGCAGAGGCCCTGCAGGGGTGCTGGGTAAGGTGTGGTGGACATGAATGATCTCGTCTGCTCAGGGGCAGGCTCTCAGGGTGATGGCGATGACCAAGGTGGTGGGCATGAGAGGGTAGGAGTCAGCAGAGCAACACTGGAACTGAGTCTTGATGCACAGAGCTGGGCTCCGAGGGGCACATGGTGCCTTCACCAAGACGTGAGGGCCGGTGGTCAACTGGGCAGGTTCACCTGCCTGTGTCACCCACACACCAAGAGTGGATCTGTCTCCTGGCGTAGGGATGCTCACCTTGTGTGCTGCGTGCTAAATTGCATCTGCCTCTTTGTGACTCTATGGACTGTAGCCTGCCAGGCTCCTCTGTCCATGGGATTTTTTAGGCAAGACTACTGGAGTGGATCACCATTTCCTCCACCAGGGGATCTTCCCAACCCAGGGATCAAACCCATGTCTCCTGCGTCTCCTGCACTGAAGGTGGATTCTTTACCCGATGAGCCATCAGAGAAGCCACCTTATCAGGGTACAAAGCAGGAGCTGGTAGTTTACTCGTTTATAATGACAAGTAGGGTTGCCACTGGGCTCAGGACACTCCAAGGGCTCGTGTTTGGTATATTACCCCTCAAGGCAGACACGTATAGAAAATAGTTTGATGAGCTTTGATCAGAGTGAGAGTTGGATGAATGGACTGTTGAGTGGCAATAGATCAAGGTGGCTGAATGCACCTGGCTCTGCACAGGGCCGGCTTTGCTTTGTTAAAGGAATGGGATTGTGGGGGCCATTGGCTCAATGCCACCGGCATGGCATTGTCTACACTGCCCTCGGTCGTGTTTGCTGTTCTATGCTGCCATGCTCACCAACGCCCCAGGGATGGACAGACTCACTTTAATCTTTAGGTATGCTTACTCCTTCTATCATATTCTGTCCAGTTTTGCTCATCAGAAACCACATGGTCTCTTTAAGGTGTCTTGTCCTACCTCCACTCTGACTTGGTGTTGTTCTAAGTTGACCCACAGATGACAACACTAGTCTAACCTCTTGAGTTGCTCTGTGCTTCAGGACAGTCTCCAAGGACAGCCATCGTGGGTGTCTCAGATGCTTAAAAGCATCATCGTTTCTCTTGCAAGTTGGTACATCTTTTACTGATTCTCAACAAGGCATCATTTTCCAGAGAGTATGATTTTTAGGCTACAAATGCAACTCTGCTGGCTTTTGTTCAGTATTTCCATGCACAATGGCAACCTGAGGGCACCTGTTCCTCGTGGACTGTAGTTTTCTAAATGCTTTCTCCTGTCATATTCACTCTCATCTTGGGAAAGCCTCCCTGTGAGAAATCCAAAGATCTGGGCAAGTGCTGCCTTTACCTGACTTCAGAGATGGAGCTGTGGAGGCTCCACAGTTCGGCCGTTCAAGCTAAGTTGGCATCTTAGCTAGTCTGAATCCCTGACTAGCTGTGTGACCTTGAAGAAATTGCTCCATCTCTCTGAGCTTTGGTTTCCTCATCTGGAATATGGAGATAAGAATATCTACGGCAAGTTGTGATTGCTAAAACGATCAGAAGGGCCTTCTCTGCTGATTCAGTGGTTAAGATTTTGCCTGCCAATGCAGGAGGCGCAGATTCGATCCTTGGCTGGGGACCTAAGTTCCCACATGCCTTGTGGCCAAAAAGCAAAACATAAAACAGAAGCAATATTGTAACAAATTCAATAAAGACTTTAAAAATGATCCACATCAACAACAAAAATCTTAAAAAAAAAAAAAATTAAAATGACCAGCAAATCCCCTGGCCAATCAGAAAAGATCAAAGTAATCATCAGCCTTCCCTACCTCCTACCTACCCAGATGGATACCCAGGTGAAACATGGACCATTGAGGGACCTGACATCTTCCCTTATAGAGACGGCTCTGTGACACTCAGTCTGGGGCTCACTATCATGTTCAGTTGGTGTCAAGCATAACGGTCATCAGTGTCAACTCAAAAATTTTTAATATTCGATTGGCAAGTTTCCAATAGAATATAGATGCGGATTGTTAGACCTGAACAACGGGTCAGACGTGATAAAGAACTTGAATTTAGAAATTCAGACATGTGAAAGAAAAGTACTTCCATTGGTGTAATTACACCAAAGCCTCATGTACTTTGCTTAAATCAGAAGCTTAAATAGGAAGTGGTTATAGTTACCAATAATCTTCTGCTTTGCTTGTACTCTTTGAGGATGCTGTTGATATTTTCCACAAATCCTGCTTGAGCGAACCATCGAAT
Source organism: Bos indicus (assembly GCF_029378745.1). Classification (NCBI taxonomy): domain Eukaryota; kingdom Metazoa; phylum Chordata; class Mammalia; order Artiodactyla; family Bovidae; genus Bos; species Bos indicus. The sequence continues at coordinate 61,366,542 of NC_091780.1, read as the reverse complement.
GTTAAAATTCTCCTTCACAAAGAGTGCTTCCATCCTCAAATTGACCAGTAAGTGGTCAATATTCTCTTGCTAAGAGAGAAAAGGACGTCAAAGACTTGTCTCCTGCCAGCCCCCTCCCCCGACAGTTATAACAAACCTAAATCACCGAAGTTATTGAAGAAAAATATGGACGCATTTGCTAAACATGAATGTCAGTGAAGACAGCTCTAAGTTTGATACTTTGGCCACCTGATGGGAAGAGCCAACTCATTGGGAAAGACCCTGATGCTGGGAAAGATTGAAGGCAGGAGAAGAAGGGGATGGCAGAGGCTGAGATGGTTAGACAGCATCACTGACTCAGTGGACATGAGTTTGAGCAAACTCTGGAAGATAGTGAAGAACAGGGAAGCCCGGCGTGCTGCAGTCCACGGGGTCGCAGAGAGTTGGACACGACTTAGCGACTGAATGACAAGTTTTGACAGAGCACCTGCTGTGAGACTCTGTGACCCCAAAGTCTCCCCACACTTGCTCTCTTGTGATGGGCGGTGTCCTGCCTTACACAGTTACACAAACAAAGAGTAGGGAGAGGGACTTCCTTGGTGGTCCAGTGGTTAAGGCTCTGTGGTTCCACTGCAGGAGGCATGGATTGGGCCATGCAGTGCGGCAAAAAAAAAAAAAAAAAAAATGGTAGAGAGATACTAGAAGTGCAAGTGGAAGATTTCTTCCTTTAAAAAAAAAAAGGTTTTTAAAAACTCTACCAGTTTTTTGAGTATTGCAATCTCATGGTTCAAAATCCAAAAGAACAAAAAGTGCAGGGCAAACATACACACTACTATATACACGTAGATAACCAACAAGGGCCTAGTGTGTCATACACAGAACTCGACTCAGTATTTTGCAATAACCTAAGGGGGAAAGACTTTGAAAAAAAATAGATATATGTACATATAACTGAATCACTTTTCTGTACACCTGAAACGAACATCACAATGGAAATTAACTATACTTCACACTTAAAAAAAAAAATAGTAGAGGGGCAAAGTGCCCTCTTTGGCCCCAGTCACCATCCACCCAGTTCTGCTTCTCAGAAGCAAGCAACGATATCAGTCCTTTCGGAATCATGCCCAGTCAACTCTTTCGCTAGAATTTATTTCTTAAGGGAAGATTATATCCTAAAACAAGCTGGAAGAATGCACTGCATGGCTAAAACTGTCCTCTTCTTGTTGCAGTGATGAGATCAGAAATTCAGCCTCCTCTTTGAATTTTAGAGAGGAGCCAAAGAGAACAGCATGTAGTGTTTGTATAGCATTTTATACATTAGACAGCTTTCAAATATATTTTTTGATCATGATCTCTGAAGGATTTTCAGAGGGAAAACAAACAAACAAAGAAAACAAAGAAAAAAAAGAAAAAAAAACAGGCTCACAGAAGAGAAGAAGTTGCTACAGGTTTGAATTTCCACTGTAAAGGAGGAGCTGAAATGAACCCGCAAGCCAGATCCTCTGACTCCAGATCTCTCAAGAAGCAATACCTTCAGGAAAAGAGTAGGAAAAACACAAAAAAATCTCTCATATACTAACTGTTAAGTCCTTGGTTAGGAAAGCATTTTCCTTGGGTACTTTCTGGATTTTCCCAGGGCCAGTACTTTTACTGATGCACTGTTAGAGAAAAACAGAAATATTATTTTGGTTGACCTGTAAGATTTTGATGTAAAATTTCTCAAATAAATGCAAACATAACTGAATACAAAAAAAATCTGCAAAGCAACAGGGGAGAGCCCTGAGGACATGAACTGGTTTATTAGTTCCACACAGAGCAAAGGATCCTCACGGCACAACAGGAACTGGACACAGAGATGAATAAAGCCCGATCCCTGCCCTCAGGGAGCTCCCAATCTGAAAAGGGAGAGACAGACGGGTACTCAGATGCTGGTGTGTAATGTCTGATGTTAGGAATATGGAAACGAGGTGCTGGGGCTGCAGGGGAGGTGGGGTGGAGGTAGCGAGGGTGCAGAGGAAGAGGTCTGAGGTGAATCTTTATTTACTTGTTTTGGCCACACCTTTCAGCAAGCGGCGGGCTTCCCAGGTGGCTCAGTGGTAAAGAATCCACCTGCCAATGCAGGTGGCACAGGAGACATGGGCTTGATTCCTGGGTCGGGAAGATCCCCTGGAGTAGGAAATAGCAACCCACTCCAGTATTCTTTCCTGGAGAACCCTGTGGACAGAGGAGCCTGGAGGGCTATAGTCCATAGTGTGGCACAGAGTTGGTCACGACTAAGCGACTGAGCACACACGCACTCGGCAGGAAGTACTTCCACCATCAGGGATCGGCCTGCACCTCCTGCAGCGCGAGCTCGAGTCCTAGCCCGTGGACCAGTGCGGAAGCCCCTGAGCTGAACCGTAGAGGTGAGTAGGGGTCAGTTCCCTGGCAGTTCAGTGGTTAGGATTCCACACTCTGACTGCAGAGGGCCCAGCTTCCGTCTCTGGTCAGGGAACTAAGATCCCACATGCTGCTCTGTGTGGGACCCTCCTCCCATAAAAGATGAGCAGGGGGTGCCCTGGGGAGGGGCAAAGGAAGGCTGCACTGGCTGAGCCAGCTGGGCCACAAGGTGACCTTTAGCCAGAGCAGCCTGGAGAGGAGAGGAGATCTTCAAAGATCAGAGCTCCTGGAAGCTGCCAGTAGGTTTGGAGAACTTGACCATTATCAGTACTCTGGGGCACAGGTCACAGATTCTAGTAGTCCGGTGTGTGATTTGTGTCTGAACCCTACAGTGGCCTTTTCTGCTCCTTTCCGTGCATATACTGGGGAGAGACTATCATGGTTGTAATTTCCCAGCATATGTATGCTGCTGCTACTGCTGCTAAGTCGCTTCAGTCGTGTCCGACTCTGCGACCCCACAGACGACAGCCCACCAGGCTCCCCTGTCCCTGGGATTCTCCAGGCAAGAATACTGGAGTGGGTTGCCATTTCCCTCCAAGCATACATATACTGCAGATGCAAATAGTAAGCTTCGGTTTTGTTGTTGTACAGACCCCGTGGACTGTAGCCTGCCAGGCTCCTTTGTCCATGGGATTTCCCAGGCAAGAACACTAGAATGGGTTGCCATTTCCTTCTCCAGGGGCTCTTACTGACGCAGGGATCGAACCCAAGTCTCCGGCATTGGCAGGTGGACTCTTTACCACTGAGCCACCAGGGAAGCCCAAGCTTGGGTTTAAGGATATTCTATTTTAGGCCCCACCCCCACCCTACACCCAATCTTGTTAGCACCTCTGATTCCACCTTGAGGGGCTGGGGTAAAATGATTTAAGAGATGCCACCCAGCCTGGGATGACACGGCTATACCTTGACAAAGTCTTCCAGGGTGTGAACTGACTCGTCCACAGCCACCAGGTAGCGGAGCTTCGGCACGTGGTCTATGATGTTCTGTATCACTCTGCAGACCCACAGGGAGCATCATCCCCAGAGGGAGCAAACACAGGAGATGTTTGTTTATGTGAATAGGATTCGCTGATTGCTACCCCCATCACTCTGCAGACCCCCAGGGAGCATCATCCCCAGAGGGAGTAAATACAGGAGATGTTTGTTTATGTGAATAGGATTCGCTGATTGCTACCCCCACGGGCCAGGGGCTTTGACGATTTAGTGGATTATCTCACTTTCATTTTCCTACAAGGTCAAGGTTGGAATGATGGTCCCCAGGCTACAGAGGAGGAGGCTGGTAAAGAGTTAAGTGACATTTCTTGGGCTGAAGAGTTACTGGGAAGGTAGAAGGGCCAGGATTGGAAACCAGATCCATCTGCTTACAAGAGTAGCTGAGCCCTGTCAGGACTTGTGTCGATGAAGTCCGTTCACCCACTACCTCAATGAAGTCTCATGACAGTGCTTTGGGGAAGGTCTTTCACAAAGTAAGACATGAATTCACAGAAGCTATGACTCCTTAAGTCACATAGCATGGAGTGGCTTAGACTTCCCACCTTGGATTAATAATGGATGACGGCCAACATTTCTGAGGGCTTAATGCCATCAACCCTGTGCTGTGGGCTACCCCAGGTTTTACCCCACTGAATTCTCACAACACTCAAGTAAGGCTATTATCATCCCCATCTCACAAATGAGAAAATCAGACCCAGAGAAGTTAAGCAACTTCCCCAAACTCACACAGCTACTGAGGCAGAGCAGGGATTTGCACACAGATGAAAAACAATTCCCAAGAAACAACAGTGAAGAGAAGATTGTCACGAGACTGTGGATTCTACCTCTATCGTGGCTCCCTTAGTCAAATGGAAATAAAACAAATGCACCTGTCTAAATCTCTATTTCATATTTGTTTTATATTAATTTCACAGAACATTGCCTCTTTTAGCTTCTTCCTTTGTTAAATATTTGACAATCTTCAAGAAATTAGCAGGGAAAAAAATTCTACCAAAAGGGCCCCTGAGTCCTTGTGTAATGGGAATAATTTAATTAATTTAATAATGTAAGATGCTTTCATATCTTTAAAACTTGATAACGTGGTAATGTAAAGTTTCTGCAGAAAAGAAGAGTCTGTCTCAGCCTCACCATGTTCAGTGTTAATGTGGCCTGGAGCAGATTGAGGTTTTGAGTGGAGTCTGAAGCTTAGGGAATCCTTCTTTGAGAATAGTAATGAAGATTAAGTTTAGGGCTGTGGAAGGGACCCATGCAGGGGAAGGGTCCTGAAGTTTAAGTCTCATTGTTTCCCAGTAAATACTGCCTGGGATTGGGACTAATTGAATAATGGAGAGAAAGAGAGGGATCTAGAAACCAGAGAGGGGGAATTCCCTAGCAGTCCAGTGGTTAGGGCTCCACACTTTCACTGCAGGGGGCATGGGTTCTATCCCTGGTCAGGGAACTAAGTTCCCACTAGCCACATGGCCAAATTTAAAAAAGAGAAGAGAGAGAGAGAAAGAAAAAGAAACCAGAAAGACTCTCAGAGAGGCACTGGTTCCTCCTGTGGGGTGAGCCAAGGGGATAACAGAATGAAGCTCTTGGAACTCGAAATGCAGGTGTGATGAATTGCAAATAAATTGAACCCATCTCTTACCTAGTGTTTAAGTCAGCATGTGCAAAGAAGGATATGGGGATCTGGGGATACTCTATGAGTCTGAAAAACACTGGAAGATGTGCAACTGTGCTCCTAGGGTGAACCTGAACTTGAACTTGCTGTCGGAAGTGGGGAACTCTTAGATAACAGACACTATTTCATCAGACACTATTTCAATAGTATTTCATCACTATTTCATCAGACAGACACTATTTCAAAGTGGAGCTGATAAAAGTACCGTTTACTTAGGGTTGCTGTGAAGAAGAAATACAATAATACGCATGAGGATCTTAGCACTTGGTAAGAAACAAATGCGTCGGTCAGTTAATTCTAGGGCAGTCACACGGCTGGGAGAACACTTACCCTGCTAGATCAAGAACGTGAATGGCTGGAATGACATTTGTACCATCTCCAAACACTGGTAATGCAGGGACTTCACCCAACCAAGCTAGCTAAAATAAAGAAAATCAAAAGCATTTTTCCCCAGTTCCTTGTGCCTGACTATTACAGCTCACAAAGACAGCCATAGTTGGAGACATTCAAAAAGATCTATCTAACTGATGAAGTAATCAGCTTAAGATGTTTTATAAATCAGTTCTGATGAGATTTAGTTAATCAAATCCTATTAAAAGAAATGAAGTGCAACCTCAGGGCTGAAATACTTTTCATTAGCTATCTTTAGTAGTCATCTGCCTGTTATCTACATAGACAGAACATACTGCAGTATGTATAATGTCTTCAATTTTTATTTTTATGAGAATTAAAATTTCAAAGTACCCCCACTGGTTGGGGGTTATTATCATCAGTTTGTAGATGAAATGCTTAGTGGATAAAGTACCTTTCAGGAATTAGACTTCTGATAAGTCCTTTACACTGAATTTGAACCATGATCTTCACAGAGTCCAAATCCTTGTCTTTTCCCTTCATTAAAGATTTCAGTAAATAGATAGTGTGGGTACTGTTTAATTATCCTGAGTGAAAGAGGTAGGGGTGGGGGCCTCAGCAGATCACTGGATATTTTGGACTTGGGGAAAACCATTTAAGGGCTTTAAGCAGGGAAGTGAAATGACTGGATTTGCTTTAGGATCCCCTGGAGAGGGAATGGCAACCCACCCCAGTATTCTTGCCTGGAGAATCCCATGGACAGAGGAACCTGGTGGGCTACATACAGTCCATGGGGTCGCAAAGAGTTGGACACGATGGAGTGACCAACACTTCCACTTTCACTTTCTTGTGAAGGGATGATAATGGGAAGTAAGAGTTTAAATGGAGAGACCTAAGCCATGTGACTGGCTGGAATGACATTTGTTTCATCTCCAAACACTGGTAATGCAGGGACTTCACCCAACCAAGCTAGCTAAAATAAAGAAAATCAAAAGCATTTTTCCCCAGTTCCATGTGCCTGACTATTACAGCTCACAAAGACAGCCATAGTTGGAGACATCCAAAAAGATCTATCTAACTGATGAAGTAATCTCGTCCAGAGAGGGTGGGTGGGGAGTTGGGAGTGCTGGGTTGAAGAAAGGGAAATTCTGGGGAGTCTGTCTCCATGGGGCTTGAGGATCTCGTGGTGGACGAGAAGGAGGGAGGAGTTGGGCTTTGGTTGGTGTAGCTGGGTGCAAGGTGGCCCACTTTTCTGATATGGGGCCCCGGGAAGAGCTGCAGATTTGGGAAGTGACCATAGATACAGTTTGGATTTGTGAAACACGCACGTTGAGGTGCTGGACCTGCAGAGGGAGAGGGAGTTCCACTGGACACTGATGTTTAAGTCAGTGGCACCAGTCATGGGATTGAATGGCCCAACCCTGGGAAAGATTTTCTTTTTAATGAAAAATAAATAAATTAGAAAAAAATAAATATTTAGAAATTTGCCATCTTAAAAAAAATCCTCATAGTTATAGAAAAGTCATACCTTAAAAAAAGCATGCAAGATGCCTCCTTCCATTCCATACTGAAGTCCAGCAGCAACTACATAAGTGGCAAATTTTCTGACCTATGAGATAAAATACAAAAGAAAAGCTAAATGTAGTATTATAAATCGCAGTGAATCAGATTATTTTAGTGATTTTTTTTTAAATGAGCAGTTTAGTAAGTCTCATCACCTCTTTCAAAAACTCCTAACATATTTTGTGTGCCTGGCCTCTTGTTAATCCTTCAGCTGATTAGAGCACGCTCATTGGTGTCTGAAGTACAATTATCAGTACAGACAACCCCCACCCTACCACCACTGAGATTCGATTTGGGGCGGCTGGATGTTGCTAAGTTGAAGAGAGAATTGTGAAATGAAGATGGAACCCAAGTGAAGATGGAACCCAAGTAGAGATGGGAACACCCCCCAACCACCACCACCAGTATGAGAGAACTGGGGTCTTTGAGTGAACTTTGTGAAAACTGAAAGTCGTTCAGTCCTGTCTGACTCTTTCCAAGTCCATGGACTATACCGTCCATGGATTTCTCCAGGCCAGAATATTGGAGTGGGTAGCCTTTCCCTTCTCCAGCGGATCTTCCCAACCCAGGGATTGAACCCAGGTCTCCTGCATTGCAGGTGGATTCTTTACCAGCTGAGCCAACAGGGAATTGTAACTGATCTATGTTCCTGTACAACTGGGCCGGGGGATAAGCAAGGCAAGGGCACGGTGACCAGGTCCCCCAGCTTTTCCTGCCTGTCCTAGAGAACGTGATAACAAAAGTCCGCAAAGGATTTAAAAAGCTTATGAACTTGCCTCAAAATGCTAAATTGGCCCACTGCTGCTGCTGGTGCTAAGTCGCTTCAGTCGTGTCCGACTCTGTGCGACCCCATAGACGGCAGCCCACCAGGCTCCCCCGTCCCTGGGATTCTCCAGGCAAGAATACTGGAGTGGGCTGCCATTTCCTTCTCCAAAATTGGTCCATAGTCTGGTGTTTATAGTATAGTTTGTAACTATGAGTGTGATGGCTGCTGATGTGGTGACAGTAGATAAATACTGGACAACCAGCCCCAGGAACACAGTGACCACGTCTGTTTTGTTCATGGCTGTGAGACCAGCTCCTACCCACAGTGCCTGGTACACAGTAGGATCTTAACGGATGTGAGTTACAAGATTCTTTCCAAGGGTCTATCTACTTGATGAAAAACACTAGGTTAAAGAAGAGTTATTAGGATGAACACGTTGGCCAGAGCAACCTTATTTCCTAATTGTTCAGAAAAGAGTGGCTAACAAAGCTTGGGATAATTAATAGAGGAATGGATAAAGATGTGGTGCATATATACCATCGAATACTACTCAGCCCTAAAAAAAAACTAAATAATGCCATTTGCAGCTAGAGATAATCATACTTGGTGAAGTAAGTCAGAAAGAGAAAGACAAATACATATGATATCACTTACACATGGAATCTAAAATATGACCCAAATGAACTTATCTATAGAACAGAAACAGGCTCACAGACATATAGAATAGACTGTGGTTGACAAGGAGAAAGGGAGAAGAAAGAGGGGTGTACTGGGAGTTTGGTGTTGGTAGATGTAAACTATTACATTTAGAATGGGTAAACAACAGATCCTACTGTATAGCACAGGGAACTCTGTTCCATATCTTGTAATAAACCATAATGGAAAAGAAAATAAAGAATGAATGCATGTGTGTGTATACCTGAGTCTCTTGGCTGTACAGCAGAGATTGGGACAACACTGTATATTACCTATATTTTAATCAAGAAAAAATTTAAAAAGAAAAATAGGGACAAAAAACCCTAAATTTTGATTGTGTCATTTAGAGCATGGGACATATGTCATGTTCTTATAATAAAAAAAGATACTAAGATGATGCTGTTTCTCCATTTTATTTATTTATGGCTACATTGCACAGGCACTCCGGATCTTAGTTCCCTGACCAGGGGTTGAGCCCATGCCCGGTGCAGTGAAAATGCAGAGTCCCAAACACTGGGCCGCCAGGGAATTCCCTTATTTCTCCATTTTAGATTGTCATTCACATTCCCTCGTAGCTCAGTCGGTAAAGAATTTGCTTGCAGTGCAGGAGACCCGGGTTCGATCTCTGGGTTGGGAAGATCCCCTGGAGAAGAAATGGCAACCCACTCCAGTATCCTTGTCTGGTAAATCCCACGGACAGAGGACCCTGGTGGGCTGCAGTCCACGGGGCCTCAAAGAGTCGGGCATGACTGAGCGACTAACACTCACTCCCATTATTTTTGCATGTGTGATCATGCCTTCTCAACCAGTGATCAAGAAATCATGGATTTTCCATTGGGACAGGTTTAATATAATACAGGATTTGGAGCTGGAAGAAATTTAGATTGTCTAGTCTAAACCCTTTTATATTGCCTGCTGCTGCTGCTGCTAAGTCGCTTCAGTTGTGTTCGACTCTGTGCGACCCCATAGACGGCACCCCACCAGGCTCCCCCGTCCCTGGGATTCTCCAGGCAAGAACACTGGAGTGGGTTGCCATTTCCTTCTCCAATGCATGAACGTGAAAAGTGAAAGTGAAGTCGCTCAGTTGTGTCCGACTCTTAGCGACCCCATGGATTGCAGCCCACCAGGCTCCTCCGTCCATGGGGATTTTCCAGGCAAGAGTGCTGGAGTGGGGTGCCGTTGCCTTCTCCATTATATTACCTACTTAACTCCAAAAGTTGAATGACTTGGCTAAGATCATAAGTTAATGGATTAGAATTCCTAATATCATATTTTTTTTCTTCAAATATTTTATATTCACAGTGTTTGTATCGCCAAAGTAAAAAAGAAAAAAATTTACTAGAAGCACAGTTTTGGGAACAGAGTTCCTTGTGTAATATTCTCTGAGACCACTAGGTGTCGTCTTAGAACTATAATTACCTACCATTACTGACGGTCTCGTGACTATGGGAAAATAGCAGTGGATGAAAACTTAGAGGTTTGGGGGTTCCATACAAATGTACGTAAGTTAAATGAGGCTAATGATAGTATCACTTAATTCACAACGTTGTGAGGATTACCTATGAGGTATATGAGGATTACATGAGGTACTGTAAGTAATACATCTGGCATAGTGCCTGGTACACGGAAAGCAAGCTTTCAATTTTTAGCTTGTTATTGTTTATTCATCACCAAGGCATCCCTGTCATATAATTTGATATAGAGAAATTAAAAAATTTTAAAATATATGGATTTCAAAATGATAAAAATTTTCTGCAAGTGAAGGCTAACAAGCTATTATCTTTGTTGAATTCTCAGCTAGAGGTATGTCAACAATCAGTGACATAGATGTGTCAAGATGAACTCTATTGAATGGTGGAGTTTTGGAGTCAGGAAAAAAATAACAAAACCCACAGGCTTTGGTGTCTGATGGATCCAGGTTTCAGTCACAGCTCCCTACCACTTGACACCTCTTTCCCACAAAGTCTGCATTTGTGAAATTAGAATAATTATGTACGTACACAGGGCTTTCCCTGTGTGGCTAAAACTCTACGCTCCTAACGCGGGGGGCGGGGGTGGGGTGGGGGGGAAGGGGCGCGGCTGGTGAACTAGACCCCACATGTTGTTGCTGTTTGTTTGCTAAGTCACGTCTGACTCTTTTGTGATCCCCACGGACTGTAGCCCATCAGGCTCCTCTGTCCATGGGATTTCCCAGGCAAGAATACTGGAGTAGGTTGCCATTTCCTTCTTCAGGGGATCTTCCCGACCCAGGGACAGAAACCACGTCCCCTGCATAGGCAGGCAGATTCTTTACCACTGAATTACCTGGGAAGCCCCAAAGTGGGAATGAGGAAGAGGAAACTGCATTTCCCCCTTTTCCCAGACTCTATCTCATTTATTTCTTACATCTACTCTGAAAAGTGCATATAAACCTCATCTTAGAGGGAATTCCCTGAAAATCCAGAGGCTAGGATTTGGTGCTTTCACTGCCAAGGGACAGGGTTCAGTCTCTGATTGGGGAACGAAGACCTTGCGCATCACACACACATTCCCACTCTTGAGTTATTTGCCTCTTCTCGACCTTTTGGATCTACACTGGGCTCTGCTGAGGACCCCACACAAGGCTTCCATCTTAGGGGGCTGGGCCAGAACTTGGGCCAGGACACGGCCTCTCTGAGGGAGCCTGAAGCTTGGAGGTCTGTGAGTGTAAGGACGTGGGACCTAAATGCAGAGAGAGGGAGCCAGCTAAGATATGTATGCAGAGCATGTGGAATGGTCCTGAGCAGGGGCATTGCAAGCGGGTCCCAAAAGAGCTTTTCCTACTCAAAAGGTTCTACTACTTGAGACTTACGTTTTTCCCAAATTTGAGAACCATTTTTTCAGCATTTATGTGGTCCAGAAAATTAGGATGTTGCTTTCTTCTTCGATAATCCTCTTCAGTAAATGGGACCTCAGAGTCATCCTATGAGAGAAAAAAGCCCAGAGTCCATGCATTAGCACGATGGGAACTTCTTTTTTTTTTTTTTAATAATTTTTCTCTGCGCGCAAGCGCGCGGCCCAGGCCCCGCCCCACTAGGCCCCGCCCCCTTCTAGCCACGATGGGAACTTCTAAGCTCCAAGATGCTAGGGAAATCTGTACCATAGATTTCAGTTTATCCCTTTGATTCTCCAGGAAGAACTGCTGAACTGTCCCTCCAAGGGACTGTATAGGAATGTGAGTTGTGGAGAGACCAAGGGATGAACAGCTTAGTAGACTGTCTGGAAATATTTTTCATTCCTGATTCTTAGGATAAATTGATATCCTATCTGATGAATCCAGTTTTTAAAGCCTAAGACAGAAACTTGTGCAGGGTATGTTATTAACATGGAATTGACTTGAGGGAAAAGCCAGTATGGAAAAGAAGAAAAAAAACTTTCCTTTAAGTTCAAAGTGTTCTAAAAATTACTGCTTATTTCTACAGTGACTTAACTTCCTTGAAAATGTTTCAGCTAGTTAAATTCTACCTTTTTTTTTTTTTGACCACACCTCGAAGCTTGAGAGATTTCAGTTCCCTGACCAGGGCTCAAACCCAGGCTCCTGGTGGTGAGAGTTCTGAGTTCAACCACTGAACCACCAGGGACTTCCCCAAATTCTATCATTTACACTTCATCTAAACAGAATTTTAAAATTTAAATGTCTTCTTTTATTCTGTAGAGACGTGATTCTATAAAGACATTAGAAAAACCTCATTTCTTAATAGTTCTTGACATGCATGTAGTTTCATTTATTCTTTTAATTTTATTTATTTTTGGCTGGGCTGGGTCTTCATTGCTTTGTGGGCTTTTCTCTAGTTGCGTCGAGTAGGGGCTATTCTCTGGCTTTGGTACTCGGGCTTCTCATTGCCACGGCTTCTCTTGTTGAGGAACACAGGCTCCAGGGCACGTGGGCTCAGCAGTTGTGGTTCATAGGCTTAGTTGCTCCTCGTCATGGGGAACCTTCCTGAATCAGGGATTGAACCCGTGTCTCCTGCATTGGCAGGCAGATTCTGACCCACTGAACCACCAGGGAAGATCCCTGCAGTTTCATTTTTAAAATCTAAATTGTGAGGCTTTTTTTTCCTTCTTCTTCTTTTCCATACTGCCTCTTTCCCTCAAGTCAATCCCATGTTAATTAGAAGATACCCTGTCCAAGTTTCTGTCTTAGGCTTTAAAAACTGGCTTCATCAGATAGGATATCAGTTTGTCCTAAGAATCAGGAATGGAAAATATTTCCCGACAGTCCACTGAGCTGTTCATCACTTGGTCTCTCCACAACTCACGCTCCTAGAGTCCCTCGGAGGGACAGTTCAACAAAAACTTCCTGTAGAATAAACGGAGAAACTGAAATCCATGGTACAGATTTCTCCCCAATCCATGCAGATTTAGAGGTCCTAATTGGAGTAGGATTTCTGATATTTTTTTTTTGACCGAGCTGCACAGCATATGGGATCTTAGTTCCCTGATCAGGGATTGAACCAGTGCCCCGTGCCATGGAAGCACACAGTCTTAACCACTGGACCTCCAGGAAAGTCCAAGGATTTCAAAAAATACAGTCTAATCAGAAGCCTTCCAATCACATCACATTGCTCTAAGATAAATAACTGGACAAAAGCATCTGAGTCCAGGGCTTATCCAAAATTAATCAGAGAGGAAGAACAAACACAAGGATGAGAACCCTGAGGCATGACAATTGTTGGCAGGTTTGGGAAATGGGAAGAAGGGCTGAAATGACTGGAGCCACGCTGGGGATTGGGAGAGGAAGAGGTAGGCAGTGCCAGGCTGCCAGGGTTTGTGGACCAGGTGAAGGAGTTTAGATTCATCCTAAAGGCATGGGAAGGCATGGAGGATTTTCAGCATTTTAAGCAGGACTATAACCTTACCGACTTAATGGACATGAACTTGAGCAAACTCCAGGAGATAATGGAGGACAGGGAAGCCTGGTATGCTGCCGTCCATGGGGTCGCAAAGACATGACTTAGCGACTGAACAACAACAACAATAGCATGATCTGAATTATATTTGAACAAGATCACTTGAGCTGTTTGTTGGAGACTGCCTTGGAAGGATGTGATGGCAGCTGCCAGTTCCGAGGCCATCCTGTAGCCCACAGATACAATGAGAACAGGATGGATTTAGGAGACATTTCGGATGAGGAATTAACAGAACTGAGTGATGAACTGACTGATGGATGGAAGGGAGAGAAGGTGAGCAGTGGACATGGTGGACACTACTGGGAGAAAGACTGAGAAAGAGTGAGTTTTGGGGAAGATCCAGTTAGTCCACCCCAATTCTGTGTCCATAGTAGATACTCAATGAACACATGTCATCTAATTAGCAGACCTCTTAAATATACCCAGGGACTCCTATGTAGGACTGCCAGATAAAATAGAGGCTGCTGCTGCTAAGTCGCTTCAGTCGTGTCCGACTCTGTGCGACCCCATAGATGGCAGCCCACCAGGCTCCCCCGTCCCTGGGATTTTCCAGGCAAGAACACTGGAGTGGGTTGCCATTGCCTGCTCCAATGCGTGAAAGTGATGTCGCTCAGTCGAGTCCAACTCCTGGCGACCCCATGGACTGCAGCCCACCAGGCTCCTCCGTCCATGGGATTCTCCAGGCAAGAGTACTGGAGTGGGGTACCATTGCCTTCTCCACCCAGCTAAATTTGAATGTCAGATAAACAAATATTTTTTCAAGTATGAGTATGTCTTAAGGCATGAGATACACTTACGTGACACATTATTTGCAGTTTATCTGAAATTTAAATTTACCTGGGTGTCCTGTATTTTAGTAGCTACATCTGGCAATCCTAGTCACAGCAGATCTATAATCAGCTTTGCTTTCAGGATGGACTGAGTGCCAGCATCTCCCTGGTCCTAGTGACAGTGACATGGTGGCCAGCCTGCCGAACTGACCTTCCTGCTCCCTGTGACTGGCTGCCCAGTGCCCTCTGGGCCTTGTAGCACCCTCAGTCCTTATGGCAGTGACAGAAACAGTTACGTTTCAGGTGACCTGGTTCTCTGGTCACAGGTCTGGACAGCCAGCCAGTGTCTCCCCTGCACTCTGAGACTAAGACTGGTCCACCCTCTCTGGCCAGCTGCACTGGGCCCGTAAGGTCTAGCCAATCCTGCGCTGCAGGCTTCGAGCTGTCATCTCCAATTCCTGGTTGGGACTGAGATCTGGTTTGTACATTTCGAAACTTCCCTACCGATTGTGGGGCTATGTTCCCTCTAGTCCTTAAATTTCCCATGTTACAAACAAATGACAAATAAAATGTCTTTTAAACTTGCATCTTTTATACAGGTTCTAGTCTCTTGCAACCATTTGTATCAGTCGCTCTTCCAGTAAGTGATGAGTCGCCGTATTGTCGGCATAAAACCAGGACTCTTCTATTGTTGTGTATTGATGTGTGTTGCCATTTCTGGAAACTGCCTGCCTTATTAACACCTCATTACAATCAACAGGCTCACTGATAGGCCTCATCTTCATAGGAAGCAGAGAACTGACTCTGTAGTCATCTCCCTTTTCTTCAAGGACTTTGGGTGAACCTGTTGTCCGCTAAGACTCTGGGGGACCCTCTTTTTAATCGGTCATTGTGTTTGACTCCCCGTGTGGATCACTTGCTGGACTCTTTCCCCCCTGATCATTATTCTCTTTCTCCCACCTGGTCCGTATGTGTGATGACAGATCCCATCTGCTCTTCTGGGCTATCTGGTTAAGCCAATGTCATCTCTGGTCCCCCCCTTCACTCAGTATAAAAAACCAAATACATAGCTATACTTTTATTACTATTTTTAAATTTTTGGTGTTACTCCATGGCATGTGGGACCTTAGTTCTGCAACCAGGGATCAAACTTGTGCCCTCTGCATTGGAAGATGGAGTCTTAACTGCTGGACCACTGAGGAAGTCCCTATACTTCTAAAACAGATACTATGGAAAAAACCTGGGTATATTAAGATTCTCCAACTTATTAAAATTGTATAATATTTACAAATGAAAATATTCTATTCTACTTACCCTTTTGTATTAAAACTATCTTAAATGCACCATAAAGAAAGCTGAGCACAGAATTGATGCTTTTGAACTGTGGTGTTGGAGAAGACTCTTGAGAGTCCCTTGGACTGCAAGGAGATCCAACCAGTCCATTCTGAAGGAGATCAGTCCTGAGTGTTCATTGGGAGGACTGATGTTGAAGCTGAAACTCCAATATTTTGACCACCTGATGCAAAGAGCTGACTCACTGGAAAAGACCCTGATGTTGGGAAAGATTGAGGCTGGAGGAGAAGGGGGCGACAGAGGATGAGATGGTTGGATGGAATCACCAACTCAGTGGACATGGGGTTAGGTGGACTCCGGGAGTTGGTGATGGACAGGGAGGCCTGGCGTGCTGCGATTCATGGGGTCACAAAGAGTCAGACACGACTGAGCAACTGAACTGAACTGAACTAAATGCAGTTTTGTATTTGTTTAGATGTTTTTGGCTACAAATAACAAAAACTGGAACTCAAAATGTCCTCAAAAGTGCGAGGAGGCATTGTTTCCCATGAGTAACATCCCCAAATGGAGCGCCTCCAGGTGTCGTGCGATGGGCGTCTTCTCTGCCCTCTGGACACCTTTTTCAGCCTGTGGCCCTCAGGGTGTGGCCTTCCTCTTCAGGCACAGAAGATGTCAGCAGCAGTTTCAGGTGTCAGAGCCAGGCACGACAGCATCCCCAGAGGGACGAAGGCTGCATCTTGCTTAAGTCTCCCTTCGTTAGGGATGAGCCCTTCCCTGAGGAGCCTGGACTCAGCTGACTTCCTGGGCTCAGAGCTAGACGGCATCTCCCAGGCTTCCTTGCAGTTGGGTGTGGCCACATGACTGGATAGAACTGGAGTTGGAACAACAGACCGGTACAAAATGAGAAAGGAGTATGTCAAGGCTGTATATATTGTCACCCTGCTTATTTACCTTATATGCAGAGCACATCATGAGAAATGCCGGGCTGGGTGAAGCTCAAGCTGTAATCAAGACTGCCGGGAGAAGTATCAACAACCTCAGATATGTAGATAATACCACTCAAATGGCAGAAAGCAAAGAGAAACTAAAGACCCTCTTGATGAAGGTGAAAGAGGAGATTGATAAAGCTGACTTAAAACTCAACATACAAAAAACTAAGATCATGGCATCTGGTCCCATCACTTCATGGCCAATAGATGGAGAAAATGAGGAAACAGCAGCAGATATTATTTTCTTGGGCTTGAAAATCACTGTGGACTGTGACTACAGCCACGAAAT
Source organism: Bos indicus (assembly GCF_029378745.1). Taxonomy (NCBI): domain Eukaryota; kingdom Metazoa; phylum Chordata; class Mammalia; order Artiodactyla; family Bovidae; genus Bos; species Bos indicus. The sequence goes on along the minus strand of NC_091780.1, from coordinate 61,349,823 downwards.
TAAAAGATGCTTACTCGGAAAAAAATCTATGACAAACCTAGACAGCATGTTGAAAAGCAGAGACAGCACTTAGCTGACAGGGGTCCATATAGTCAAAGACATGGTTTTTCCAGTAGTCATGTATGGATGTGAGAGTTGGAGCATAAAGAAGACTGAGAACTGAATGATTTATGCTTTCAAGTTGTGGTGCTAGAGAAGACTCTTGAGAGTCCCCTGGACGGCAAGGAGATCAAACAAGTCAATCCCAAAGGAAATCAGCTCTGAATAACCATTGGAAGGACTGATGCTGAAGCTCCAATACTTTGGCCACCTGATGCAAAGAGCTGACTCACTGAAAAAGACCCTGATGCTGGGGAAGACTGAGGGAAAGAAGAGAAGGGGGCAACAGAGGATGAGATGGTTGGATGGCATCATCGACTCAGAGGACATGAGTTTGAGCAAACTCTAGGAGATGGTGAAGGACAGGGAGGCCACAGTCCATGGGGTCGCAAAGAGTCGGACATGACTGAGTGACTGAACAACAACAAAAAATCGTTTAAAAAGAAAAAAAAAACCATGGTGGGAGGATGAGAACATGCCAAAGGGACACAGAAGCTAACACTGGAGCCATTTCCCCATATTTTCTTTGGAGGAACCATCTCTTCCCCACTCTTGGCCTATTTAGTTCAGGAGGCTGATCATTCCTGCCTCTAGATGTAGGTACATGATCCCAGGTCTGGTCAATCAGAGTTCTCCATTCCCCCAGTCACAGTGACTGATTGATGGTTAGGCCTGTGACGTAAGACCTGGAAGAATGGCATATTCCAGAGCTGGGAAGGGATATGGCCTAAAGGGAGAAGAGAAGTAAGCTCTAGGGATATAAGCCTGGGAGCTCCTGGGGGCCAGAAGGAGTGGAGACCTTACCTGAGAATAAGCCTAGAGGAGAAAAGAAGCAATTGAAGGGAGAGAAAGAGTAGGTTAGTTCTGAGCACTGTTTAAGCCCCTAGATACAGCTGAACCTGAAGCCCATGGTCTGACTACCCAGTTATGAGTCAATAAACCCCTCTTTTGCTTAAGTCTGTATGAGTTTGTTAATAACTGAAGGAGTGAGGACAATCAATCAAGCCAGTGAAATGATCAGCCAGTCAAGTGACCAACGACTGTTTTGTAGCAGACGCTTTACTAGATACTCTGAGGGTTGGAACTCCAACAGGAATAAAGTGACAGGCCTGCTCCTTGAGGCGATGGCAACCAAGTGGAGGAGGTGAGTGAGATTCACAAGAAACGGACAGAAACCCTCCGGTTCCTGCCCTCGAGGACCTCTGTGTCCACTAAGGGAGAGAGAATTAAACAAATAAATGACCTCTGACAAATAAATGACCTCTGACGCAAGGAGTGTGATAAATGCGTAAATACTTCCTTGTTATAAATAAAGCATTCCACTGAGTCTAACACGTGCCTTTTTCCCTCCCCATTTTAACATCTCTAAGATTGGAATGTGTCCTGTCATCACTGGCTTATCACAACATGCTCAGCCAGGAAGCATCCGCCATGCCGTCCTCGTTGGAGCCCGGGTCACCTTGGGGTCGCCTTGAGCACATATCATCTTTATACTGACTTAGGTACTACGCATGTTGGTCTAATTGCCTTTTAGGATGTCTTTTCAAAGATTATAGTGTGATTCAGTACTGGGATGAAAAGGCAGTTCACAGGCACAGAGGCATGGAGACAAAGCAGCAAAATCTGATATCAGCGGACAAGTCTGATGATATCAGCTTTATAGGAAAGTGTGTGCTCAGTCGTGTCTGAGTCTTTGCAACTCCACAGACTGTAGCCTGCCAGGCTCCTCTGTCTATGGGATTTCCCAGGCAAGAATACTGGAGCAGGTTGCCATTTCCTCCTCCAGGGGATCTTCTCTACCCAGGGATCGAATCTGTGTCACCTGGGTCTCCTGCATTGGAAGACAGATTCTTGACCACTGCACCAGCCCAAGAATCAAACCCTTGCATTGGGAGTGTGGAGTCTTGGCCACTGGACCACCAGGGAAGCCCCTGAACTCTGAGTTTGAAGAAGTTTGGGGAATACTAGAACCACTGAATTTGCTTATATTTTTGCTTATATTTTGTATTTGCTTATATTTTCCCTTTTAATGTATGCATGGGAATATACACGATAAAAATATAGGTACAGGTTAAGTCTAAAAGAGCACGCTTTTAATACATTTAAAATAAAAAGTGATAAGGTTTGTTATAGTTGGACAGGCAGCATTTTCCTCTTCTTTCTCAGGGCCTTCTAAAACAACGTGGCTCCTTGGAATGGAGTGGCTTGGAGCCCATGAACTCTCAGTTCAGTCGCTCAGTCCTGTCCGACTGTTTGCAACCCCAGGCTAACATGCAGCACACCAGGCTTCCCTGTCCATGAACGCTGCGGAGTGCTTATTAAGGGGCAGAGTTCAGGAGCGTAAGCACATTGAAAACTGTAGAAAGCTCTTTCCACGGGCGGATTACAAGGTACGGAGGCAGCAATGCTGCACAGAAGAAAAGCTAGCGCACTACACTACTTACCGGGTCCAGGGGTTTGGACCGCGCCCAGGTCATCACCGTGGAGACCAAAATAAACACCTTCCGCTTTTCGAAATGGCTGGTTTCTTCATTCAGGGCTGCGGAGCCAAAAAGCGGAGTGGTTACTTGGATCCATGCAGAACGTGTTAAAATGCTGTGCACTTTTCATTACCAGTCTGACTTGAAGTGACTTCTCTTTCAAGCAGCGACTTAACACCAGGGGGCGCCCCCTCTGACGCCTCACTGCCCCTCCTAGTCTCTGCTCCCGGCCGCCTCCCTCCAGCCATCCGACTTCCTCAGCGCCCAGCTCACAGTCCAGCCCCTTCCTATTTTCTGGCCTGCAGCGGTGTGCTTCCACCTTTAGGAGGGCCCGAGATACTAGTAATTAAAGCTGACATGGTGGTGTTTTAGTCGCTTAGTTGATGTCCTACTCTTTGCGACCCCCATGGACTGTAGCCTGCCAGGCTCCTCTGTCCATGGGATTCTCCAGGCAAGAATACTGGAGTGGGCAGCCATTTCCTCCTCCAGGGGATCGTTCTGACCCAGGGATGGAACATGCGTCTCCTGCATTGCAGGCAGATTCTTTACTGACCGAGCCACCAGGGCATGAATGGCAACAATTCATGGGCTTTAGTAAATAATTCCTGGTGTCTCAAATGGTAAGAAATCTGCCTTCAAAGCAGGCGATTGGGTTCAATCCCTGGGTTGGGAAAATCCCCTGAAGGAGGGCATGGCAACCCACTCCAGTATTCTTGCCTGGAGAATTCCATGGACAGGGGAGCCGGGCAGGCTACAGTCCATGGGGCTGCAAAGAGTCAGACATGATTGAGCAACTAACACACACATGCACTGAATTCTTACCATCAGGAGGTAGATGCTAACAGCTCTGTTTTTATAGAAAAGGGAAGGGAAGCACACTTCCCATTTGCCCAGAGTCATGGAATGAAGCCGTGGGACAGAGTCCAGTTCTAGAAGCCTGGTTGTCTGGCCTGTGGTGCCCACTATGTCTCTTCTCGGGCTTCATGGAGAGTGGAGTGGGAGGCCTGAATCAGAAGGCTAGGCCTCTCTGTTTTTTAAAAATCTTGAAAAAAAATTTAAATATAGCTAACTTTCAATGTTATGCTAGCTTCAGATGTACAGCAAAGTGATTCAGTTGTATCCATCTATACCTATACAGCTTCCCTGGTGGCAAGTGGTAAAGAATCCAACTGCCAATGCAGGAGATGCAGGTTTGATCCCCTGGTTGGGAAGATCCCTGGGGAAGGAAACGGCAACCCACTCTAGTCTTGGTTGGGAAATCCCATGGACAGAGGAGCCTGGTGGGCTATTGTCCATGGGGTTACAAAGAGTTGGATACTCTTAGCAACTAAAAATAAAACAAAATCTATATCTATAAATTTTTTTTTTTCAGAATCTTTTCCATTATAGGTTATTATAAGACCGTGACTACGGAACCCTGTGCTATACAGTAGATCCTTGTTGTTCATCTAGTTTATATATAATAGTGTGTACATGTTATCCACCCCCCACCAACCCATAACCATAAGTTTCTTTTCTGTGTCTGTGAGTCTATTTCTACTTTGTAAATAAATTCATTTACATTTTTTAGGCTTTCATGTATAAGTGATATCTTGTGATATTTGTCTTTCTCTAACTTACTTCACTTAGTATGATATTCTCTAGGTCCATCATGTTGCTATAAATAGCATTATTTCAATCTTTTTTTTTTTAATGGGACCAGGCCCTCTCATGATTTCACATAAAGCAGTGCTATTCAGCTTAAGTCCTTGTGGAAAGAAGTAATTTTTCACCCCCCGAACTGTCCCTGGCTGGGGTAGAGCAGTCCATGAGTGGTGGCTAGGGGCTGTGGGTGGAAGGTTTTGGTAACACCTCAATGCTTGATTATGAACAATATGTAGACACTGGAATTTAGAATAGTGGTGGATTGGACCCATGAGTATTTGGTATCCAAAAGGTTTGTTATTTTCCAGGAGGGCTCTCCACACATTTAAGCATTGGAGTGGAGTGGAACTCACTGTCGTGTCTGACTTTTTGCAATCCATGGACTGTAGCCCACCAGGCTTCTCTGTCCATGGGATTTTCCAAGCAAGAATACCAGAGTGGGTGGCCATTTCCTCCTCCAGTGGATCTTCCCAAACCCAGGATCAAACTCAAGTCTCTTGAGTCTCCTGAACTGGCATGCAAATTCTTTACTGCTGAGCCACTGAAGAGTCCCCCATGAAAAGAATTGTGGTATCTAAGTTTGAGAACCTGGGGCAGGCGATAGATGGGTCCCTGGGGCAAAGAGTTGGAAATTTGTTCTCTGTGATCCGATGTTGTTGTTCAGTTGCTAAGTCATGTCTACTCTTTGCTACCCCATGAACTGCAGCACGCCAGGCTTCCCTGTCCTTCACTATCTCTCTGAGTTTGCTCAAACTCATGTCCATTGAGTCGGTGATGCCATCCAACCATCTCATCCTCTGTCACCCCCTTCTCCTCCTGCCCTCAATCTTTCCCACGATCAGGGTCTTTTTCCAATGAATTGGTTCTTTGCATCAGATGGTCAAAGTATTGGAGCTTCAGCATCAGTCCTTCCAATGAATATTCAGGGTTGATTTTCCAGTAGTCATGTATGGATGTGAGAGTTGGACTATAAAGAAAGCTGAGCACTGAAGAATTGATGCTTTTGAACTGTGGTGTTGGAGAAGACTCTTCAAAGTCCCTTGGACTGCAAGGAGATCCAACCAGTCCATTCTAAAGGAAATGTCCTGAATATTCATTGGAAGGACTGATGCTGAAGCTGAAACTTCAATACTTTGGCTACCTGATGCAAAGAACTGACTAATTTGAAAAGACCCTGATGCTGGGAAAGACTGAAGGCAGGAGGAGAAGGGGATGACAGAGGATGAGATGGTTGGATGGCATCACTGACTCAATGGATATGAGTTTGAGTAAACTCTGGGAGTTGGCGATGGACAGGGAGACCTGGCGTGCTGCAGTGCATGGGGTCTCAAAGAGTCGGACATGACTGAGCAACTGAACTGAACTGAACTGATTTCCTTTAGGACTGACTTGGTTTGATCTCGTTGTCCAAGTGCCTCTAGATAAGAGACCACCTATTTTTCTCATTCTTGAAGTCAGGAGACCTCCCTTAGTATGCACAGGATGCACAGAAAGGCTCCCTGGAGGTCAGAAAGGGAGGGGGCACCACACTGCAGTAAGTGATGCTCACTACCCATGAGCCTCTTTGGTGGATTCCATCTTGGCTGAGAGATGTGCACGAACACATGGTAGGATCCTGAGATACACCAAGTATGGACTCTGAATCTGGCGAATCAAAATGATTCCACTTGTGTCTATCCACACTTACTTGTACTCTTTCCTCCTAATAAGCATTTTACTTGTTTCACTACTCTCCATCTTCATGGGAATTCATTTCTGCAAAGCCAAGGGGCCAGGGCCTTGTCACTGACCCCTGGTCTAGTGGCTAGGACTAGATGCTCTCACCGCCTCGATTGACCTCAATCTCTGGCCGGGAACTGAAACCCCACTCCAAGCCTCTGCAGGCTGAGGCCACCCTATCAAACCTACCATGTTCCCGTGATGATTAGTGAGAGGGATCCTACAAGGTGCTGAGGCTCATCTGTTATAGCAGGAAGTCAGTGGTTAATGTCTAAAATTCATAATCAAAGGACATCAGTGCAGGCATTTTTGTGTGTGTGTATTAAAAGGAACAAGTGGGTTAAATGAGGTTCCTTTGGGGGAGTAAAGATGGGATGGGAAAGAAATGCACGAAATTTTTTTTTTCTTCTAAATCCTCCTGTGCTTTTTTAAATTTTTGAAATACGTCCAGGTTTTATAGCAGAAAAGAATTAAAATTTAAAGAAAACTCTGAGTATGTATTAAACAGAAAAAATCAATTTCCAAAGACCAGCACAAAATGAGAACTCAGTAAACATTAGGTCTGATTATTATTTTAGGTGGTGCAATTATACATCATCTGTCGATATTTGCAAAGGGACAAAATGTGGGGAGTAGGCAATTATAAAGCTCTGTTCTGAAATATGACACACTGCTCATGTTTTTGATTTGTATCTGAATGAAACTTAGGCCCACAGTGATAAATGAGAAATCAAACATTCTAAGCTCCTGAGGACTTCCGCAGAACCCAGAGAGAGTACTTTCCCATCATTATTTCTCTGAATATGGTACAGATATTCCTGAAGCTTCATTCCATTTCTTTGAACATAAGCCAAAATACAGTTTTTCTCTTTTCTTATTCAGGGGTTGGCAAGGTACTGCTTGTTTTTGTAAATAAAGTTTTGTTGAATGGAGCTTCCCTAGTGGCCCAGTGGATAAGATTCCGTGCTTCCAAAGCAGGAGGCCTGGGCTTGATCTTTGAACTAGATCCCCCATGCTGCAACTAAGACCTGGAGCAGCCAAATAAATAAATAAATATATATTTTTAAGTTTTATTGGAACCCGGTTCATTCATTTACTTTTTTGTCTATAGTTGCATTTGTGCTACAATGGCAGAGAAGTTGGCTTGAAAAGCCAGGAACCTGGCCTTTTACAGAAAAAGTCTGCTGACTCCTGGACTAATCTGCCAAAAATGAAGATATTGAAGTGTAAGTGATAGTCTTTCAGCTGTGTCCAACTCTTTGTGACCCATGGACTATATAGCCTGCCAGGCTTCTCTGTCCATGGAATTCTCCAGACAAGAATACTGGAGTGGGTAGCCATTTCTTCCTCCAGGGATCTTCCCAGCCCAGGGATAGAACCTGGGTCTCCTGCATTGCAGGAAGATTCGTTACAGTCTGAGCCACCAGGGAAGCACCTAACATAGAAGTAAAAAATACTGCAAAGCAAGGTGCTTGTGTCTTTTTCGCTGTCCTCCTGGTCTAGAATGACAATTCAAATAAGCTCAGTTGCTCTGGACTTAATAAGGATATGAATTACAAAGCACAAAATTGCTAAACATCACTTTGTTCCTTAGAGTTTATTACCTTTTTCAAAACATTTAAAACATGCAAGTGTTCTCTGCAACCCCTTCCCAACCCCTGCTATCAGGGAACATCTGTTGAACTGAATCGAATCCGCAGAGTTAGAAATAATTCCTCTTCTCCTAAAGTCACATCTATCTTGTGACACCTTTTGTATCAACATGCCATTCTCTGTCCTGCACAAAAGTTTCTCCTGAGTCCCTTAGCTCTCCCATGGGCCTACAAAAGTCTTGAGGTACCCCTTTTATTTGTCTTTGTATCTTCCCAATACATTCAATCCCACCTCCTTGAGCAGTGTCTGTAGAATGAATAAAGGTTAAATTTTGAATGTTAATGTTTCATTTCTTTAAATGATTAAAAATATTCTATTCTTTGAACACACAGACCAGTGGAATAGACTAGACAGCCCAGAAATAAACCCACACACTTATGGTCAGTCTTCGACAAAGGAGGCAAGAATACCCAATGGAGAAAAAGACAGTCTCTTCCATAAATGACACTAGGAAAACTGGACAGCTACATGTAAAAGAATGAACTCAGAACACTCCCTAACATCATATGTAAAAATTAACTCAAAATGGATTAAATACCTAACTGTAATACTGGAAACCATAAAACTCCTAAAGGAAAACATAGGCAGAACACTTTTTGACATAAATTATAGCAGTATTTTTTTTTGATCTGTCTCCTAAAGCAAAGCAAATAAAAGAAAAATAAACAAATGGGACCTAATTAAAATTAAAAGCTTTTGCACAGCCACTAACAAACTGAAAAGCCAATGTACTAATGGGGAGAAACTATTTGCAAATGTAAAAGCAATAAGGGGTTAATGTCCAACATATATAAACAGCTCATTCAACTCAACATCAAAAAAACCAACAACACAATTTTTAAAATGTGCAGAAGTGGACAGATATTTTTCCAAAGAGGAAATGCAGATGACCAACAAACACATGAATAGATGCTCAGCATCGCTAATCACTAAGGAAACGCAAATCAAAACCACAGTAAGATATCACCTCACATGCGTTAGAATGGCTGTGATCCAAAAGACAGCAAGTAACAAGTTCGGGCGAGGATGTGGAGAAAAGGGAACCCTTGCCCACTATTGCCAGCAATGTGCACTGGTGCAGCTGCTGTGGAAAACAGTGTGGAAGTTTCCCAAAAAACTAAAAATAGAACTATCATATGACCCAACAGTTCCACTCTTGGGTCTATATCTGAAAAAACAAAAACACTAATTCAAAAAGATACATGTACCCCCTGTTCACAGCAGCATTATTTACAATAGCCAAGATATGGAAGCAATCTAAAGTCCTTCAACAGATGAAGGGATAAAGAAGAATTCATATAGATAGATATATATTTGTCTGTGTGTACATTGGAATACTGCTGCTGCTGCTGCTGCTAAGTCGCTTCAGTCGTGTCCGACTCTGTGTGACCCCATAGACGGCAGCCCACCAGGCTCCCCCGTCCCTGGGGTTCTCCAGGCAAGAACACTGGAGTGGGTTGCCATTTCCTTCTCCAATGCATGAAAGGGAAAAGTGAAAGTGAAGTCGCTCAGTCATGTCCGACTCCTAGCGACCCCATGGACTGCAGCCCACCAGGCTCCTCCGTCCATGGGATTCTCCAGGCAAGAGTACTGGAGTGGGGTGCCATTGCCTTCTCCGACATTGGAATACTACTCAACTATAAAAAAGAATGACATTTTGCCATTTGTAACAACATGGATAGACTTACTATGCTGAGTAAAATGAGTCAGACAGAGCAGGACAAATACTGTCTAATATCACTTATATGTGGGATCTAAAAAATACACAAACTAGTGAATATAACAAAAAGGAAGGAGACTCACAGAACTAGAGAAAAAACTAGTGGTTACCAGTGGGGAAAGGGAAGAGGGAGGGGCTAGATAAGGGTAGGGAATTAAAAGGTACAAACTATTAGGTAAAGTCAAGGCTATGGTCTTCCCAGTGGTCACGTACGGTTGTGAGAGCTGGACCATGAATAAGGTAGAGCACCAAAGCATTGACGCCTTCCAACTGTGGTGTTGGAGAAGACTCCTGAAAGTCCCTTAGTCAGCAAGGAGATCAAACCAGTCAATATTAAGGGAAGTCAATCCTGAATTCTCATTGGAAGGATTGATGCTGAACCTGAAGCTCCAGTATTTTCGTCATCTGATGTGAGCAGCTGACTCATTGGAGAAGTCCCTGATGCTGGGAAAGATTGAAGGCAGAAGGAGAAGAGGGCGTCAGAGGATGAGATGGCTGGATGGCATCATCGATGTAATGGACATGAACTTGAACAGATTTCAGGAGATGGTAAGGGACAGGGAGGCCTGGTGTGCTGCAGTCCATGGGGTCACAAAGAGTCAGACACGACTAAGCAACTAAACAATAACATTAGGTATAAAATAAGCTATAAGGATATATTGTGCAACACAGGAAACACAGCCAACATTTTATAATAATGGCAAGTAGGGTATAACCTTCAAAAATTGTGACTCATAACATTATACACTTTTATAATATTGTACATCAATTTTGGGCTTCCCTGTAGCTCACAGTAAAGAATCCTGCAGTGCAGGTAACCTGGGTTCGATCCCTGGGTTGGAAAGATCCCCTGGAGAAGGAAATGGCAACCCACTCTAATATTCTTGCCTGGAAAATCTTGTGGACAGAGGAGTTTGTCGGGCTACAGTCCATAGGGTCACTAGAGTCGGATACAACTTAGTGACTAAACCACCACATCAACTATACTTCAATTTAAAAAATTCTCTCCTTCAGGAGTACCTGTTGCTAAATTAATTTAGCAAGGAAGCCATTAGACTGAGGTGGCCCTAGCACCTTAGCAGCCTCGATGAGCAAACCCAAACCTAAAGAAACTAATCACAAATAGTCGATAGACCCTCCCAAATAAGGGAAATGCTTTCGCTGCAGCCAATCAAATAATTGCATGCTTCTGGCTTTTCTCTTCCCTGGTCACCTAGATGGTAAAGAATCTGCCTGCGATGTGGGAGACCCAAGTTCGATCCCTGGGTCAGTTAGATCCCCTGGAGAAGGGAATTTCTTCTTGCCTAGAGAATTCCACAGAGGAGTCTGGCAGGCCACAGTCCATGGGGTCACAAAGAGTTGGACATGTTGCTGCTGCTGCTGCTAAGTCACTTCAGTCGTGTCCGACTCTGTGCAACCCCATAGACAGCAGCCCACCAGGCTCCCCCGTCCCTGGGATTCTCCAGGCAAGAACACTGGAGTGGGTTGCCGTTTCCTTCTCCAATGCATGAAAATGAAAAGTGAAAGTGAAGACACTCAGTTGTGTCCAACTCTTATCGACCCCATGGACCGCAGCCTACCAGGCTCCTCCATCCATGGGATTTTCCAGGCGAGAGTATTGGAGTGGGTTGCCATTGCCTTCTCCCAGTCAGACATGACTGAGCAACTAATACTTAAGCTGTAGCCAGTCAAATAATTGCCTTGCTTCTGAGTTTTCTCAGTCTTGCCCCTAGTTTCTGTTAGTGGATCTCCTAACCACTTGGAATTTGGTGCTGCCCAACATGAATAGATTCTTTTTTTTTTTTGTCTGCCTAGCCATGGGGATCTTAGGATTTGAACCCGGGCTCTTGGCAGTGAAAGCACACAGTCCTAACCACTGGACCTCCAGGGAATTCCCAGTATGAATTGATTCTTGCTCACATAAACTCTTAAATATTTTCATATGCCTCTGGGTATGTTGTAACATTATCCATAGGTATATCCACTAGTTTGATCTCACTTCCTGTTTTAGGTAAATTTCAGATCAGTTCTCCCCTGGTTCTAATTTGCCTGGTGTTCCTGGGATGGCTCTTTGGTAAGGTATATGGCATGAAAGTCCCGCCCCTGGAGATCAAGGGTGCATCTCACTGACCAGAGACTGCCCAGATGGCTTCCTCCGCTTGCTGGGGGTTCTCAGTGATGTTATAAATGATAACATCACATTCCAGCAGGCGCAAGAGAAGGTCTTCTTGAGAGATGCCCTGAAAAAGAAAGTTGACAGTAATTTGTTGCAAGAAGCAATGTCACCTTAATATTTAGATGGGAGTGACAATTTCCAGATGAGACATGCCGCCTGGATAGTCCCCCAAGAAGAAAAAATCACAGAAGGATTTTTTTTTTTTAATTTAAAATGAAATCTTGGCTCTCTTCTGTGTGTAGTTTTCAAATAACAAAGTTTATGAAAATAGCCGGGAACAGATGAATAAGAAAATTACATAAAGATCTTAGGTACTATTTCTGCCTTCTGTTTAAACCGTGATTCAGGAGGGAAGAATTAGAACACACTAGAAGAAAATGTGTGAAGCATTTAAAACAAACTCAATCTTTGAGGAAGTTTCTTTGAGCCGTTATAGATCATGAATGACTCAGAAGTGCTGGTAAGTGATTAATGTGGATTATTTCAGAATCCTCAAGGTGGAACAAACCTGGTCTCAAAATGTAAGGTGACTTATCACAGTTGACAGCTGGGAGTATTTAAAAAATACAGAATTTAAAAAAATTTACTTATTTTTGGCTGTGCTGGGTCTTTGTTGCTCTGTGGGTTTTCCTCTAGTTTGGAGAGCAGGGGCTAATCTCTAGTGGCCATGGGCAGGCTTCTCAATGCACAGGCTCTAGGGTGTGTGGGCTTTAGTAGTTGGGCTCCATGGGCTTAGTTGCTCCGTGGCATGTGGGATCTTCCCAGATCAGGGATCAAACCCGTGTCTCCTGCATTAACAGGTGGATTCTTTAACCACTGAGCCACCCGGGAAGCCCCACAATACAGAAACTTCTAATGTTAAAAAGAAAAATTTCTTATATGATATGAAAGTAACTTCGACGATCATTGTGTTTAACTAGTTATTCCCTGCTGTGTGGTGCCAGCAGATTTTGGGAGTACTGTACTGAGGGTGGGTATCAACCATAAAAGGACCAGGATTTGCACTGGCTGCTATTCCTCCTGTCTCAGGGGTCAGATATTCCTCCATAGATCCTTGATTGGTTGCATGAGAGCAGGACACTTTAGATCAAACTTGATCTCTTTACCACAACTTCTTCTGGAGAATCACAAGAGGGGAGATGCCTTTCATCAGAGGTTGTGTGTGTGTGTGTGTTCAGTCGCTAAGTTGTGTCTGACTCTTCGATCCCATGGACTGCAGCACAGTTAGGCTTGCCCGTCCTTCACTGCCTCTGGGAGTTTGCTCAAATTCATGTCCCTTGAGTTGGTGATGCTATCTAACCGTCTCATCCTCTGCTGCACCCCCCGACCCACCCCATCTCCTTTTGTCTTCAATCTTTCCCAGCATCAGGGTCTTTTCCAATGAGTCAGCTCTTCTCATCAAAGTATGGGAGCTTCAGCTTTGGCATCAGTCCTTCTAATGAATATTCAGGGTTGATTTCCTTTAGGACTGACTGGTTTGATCTTCTTGCAGTCCAATGAACTCTCAAGAGTCTACTCCAGCGCCATAGTTGGAAAGCATTAGTTCTTTGGCGCTCAACCTTCTTTGTGGTCTAACTCTCACATCCATACATGACTACTGGAAAAACCATAGCTCTGATTAGATGGACCTTTGTTGGCAAAGTGATGTCTTGCTTTTTAATACACTGTCTAGGTTTCTCACATTCTTGTTAAATTCAACAGCAACATCCTAGCTTCTGGTGGTTCCCTGGCAATATTTGGTGTTCCCTGGCTTATAGAAACATCACCCACATCTTTACCTTCATCTTTACATGAAATTCTTCCTATACTCTGTCCAAATTTCCCCTTTTTTATAAGGACACTGAGCATACTGGATTAGAGACCCACCCAAATGACCTCCTTCTAACTCGATTTCTTCTGTAAAGACCCTATGTTCAAATAAGGTCTCCTCTGGAGGTCCTGGGGGATTAGGACTTCACATATTTTGGACAGGATTCAGCCCATAATATCATCCATTTGATTTCTTTTCTGGACTGAATGTGCAAGAGAGAAGATACTCTGAAAATCCTGATTCAAACATGGATTTTTGGAACTCCCTGGCTGGCCAGTGGTTAGCACTTTGCACTTTCAGTGCTGAGGGCCTGGGTTCAATCCCTGGTCAGGGAACTAAGATCCCACAAGATGCACATTACAGTAAAAAAAACAAAAACAAAAACTTTTCTTAAAGAAACAAAGATGGATTTTCACCTTGTCAACAGCATGACATGATACACCACGGTCCTGGTACGCCTGGGACTTACGTACAGTCAGCAAGGACATAGTGAGAAAGATTGGGGGATGGGAAGAAATTGAAGCCACGTGTTCCTGACACAGTGTGTTCTAGATCTCTTCCAAGACAAAGAAGATGAAGCATCTGTGAGTCCATGAAAGCATGTGAGATGTGTCCAGAAGAAAACATGTACACCCGGTAAGTCACAGTTGGACTGATTTAAGCTGAAACAGGCATATTTTCAAGAGAATGGTCATCCTATCAGATATGTGCATTCATTTGTTCCCCCAATAAATAATTGTGAGCACTGATTTTGACCCTAAGGAGAAAGGCAAAAAATGATGTATGACTGTTGATAATACGGAGCATTGGGTGTGCGTGTGTTGTTGGCAAAATTTTGGCAAATAAGTATGGTCTAATGTGGACAAGGATGCAACTAAGCACGTGAAGCTTTTGTACAAAGTAGAAAAAGCTAACCTGCTCTTGGACAAATGATGTGCCGCCCACTCCAGGACACACTGCAGCCAGCAGAACACGGTTCAGCCCCTACTCACGGCCACAGCTGAACATCCTTGTGCAGTGGGCAGCCTGTGCATTCTTTCAGGGCAGCCCCCAGTGTAGAAAGGGCTATCATAGAGGTACATTTGAGCTCTGATGGACCAGCGAGTATGTGATTATGACTCATAGGGACTGACATTTGAGCTGGGCTGACAGGGTGAATACAAGCTCCCTGAGCAGAGCCTAGGAAGTTCACAGACTAGCAGGCCGTTTGCTGAGCCAGGAAGAAGCTCCTTTCACAACCTGGGCCAGCCTGCTATCTTCCATTCTCCACTCTGTCTCACCTTTTATGCCATACTTGCTTCTTCCCTTGGCTCCCCTAGAATCCAAGCTCTAGCTGTACTGATGCTTTCTGTTCCAAAGCACACCATACCCTCACCTAGGTGTCCCCTTACCTGCTTGGTAAGTTCTACTCAGCCCTGCAGGCTCAGCCTCAGTCCCAGCATTTCCAGCAGTCCCCAAACTCCAAAAAGGAGGGCCAACTGTGTTGGATCTCCAGATCAGAGGAGCTGGGATGGGTCTTGATCTGCGGGATGGGGAGAAGTTTGGAGCTCACTTGTCTGGCTCTCTAGATAAGACTGAAAACTCAAACTGACCTTTGCAGAGTGCTCTGGACACGGCTGTACGCATGCCTCAGTCATCAAGTCACCGTTCTGCCTGGAGCTGCTAGTTTAGATCGAAGAGTCCCTGCTAGTCTGTGAGCCCTGCAGTCATCTTTGGGCCTTTAAAGTACTCCAGGGACATCCCTGGCAGTCTAGGAGCTAAGACGCTGTGTACCAAGGCAGGGGGTGCCGGTTGGATCCGTGGTCAGAGAACTAAGATCCCGCTTGCAGTGTAGCAAGGCCAAAGAAAGAAAGGGCTCAATACTAATTCACTGAATCAAATTCAGGTATAAATAGAGATCAGTGGTGAGGACCTGAACCAATGCAATTAGCCAGGAGAATGGAAAGGAGACATTCTTTAGAGAGCTATTCAAGAGATGGGTTGAGGCCTCCCTTCCCTCAGCTGGGTTAAGCTTCTCGGTCTTTCCGGGGAAGCTAAGACCGCGTTAGAGTGAGACCGTCATTTCACCCTGCGCTAGCACCGTGCCTGGCACCTGGGCCTAGGGCTCGCCCTCACCACGGCCTCGGTCTTGGAGCCCATCAGCGTCTACTCGGCCCTCA
This sequence comes from Bos indicus, assembly GCF_029378745.1. Lineage (NCBI taxonomy): Eukaryota > Metazoa > Chordata > Mammalia > Artiodactyla > Bovidae > Bos > Bos indicus. Next base: position 61,334,363 of record NC_091780.1, on the reverse strand, counting down.
TCCTGCATGAGGATGAGGTGATGGCTGCAGAGGATAACAATGCCCTCATTAAAGCAGTCAGTGTAAATGTTGAGCCTTCTGGCCAGGCTTGTTCACAAAGGCTTCGGCCAATGTCAGCATCGGGAGCTTCATCTGCAATGATGGGGGCGGGGAGCGGTAGGGATGGCAGGGGGCAGGGCTGGTAGACCTGCCCCAGCAGGGGGTCCTGTCCCCCCACCCCCACCACTGTTGCCCCAGCTGAGGAGCAGAAAGCAGAAGCAAAGAAGAATCTGAAGAGTCTGATGATAACATGGGCCTTGGTCTTTTTGACTAAGCCTCTTTGGTAATACGTCCAATAAAAAGCTGAGCTCTTAAAAATTAGAGAGAGCTGGGTTGAGGATCTCATGACCAAGAGGATATGAGATGCAGTGGTGCCAGCAAGGACGTCACCAGCCATCCGGCTCTACAAGGATGAGGTCATTAGCTATTGCGCTTGCTGACCTCCAACACCCCTGAACGGAAATCAGCGGGGAGGTCAGGAAGGAGGCATCTCGTGCTCAGGGAAAAACCAACAGAACAGGCCTTCAGAGAGATAAGTATTTTCAGGAGAAATTTTTATGACCCCATTATCTTGCATGTTCTAATACCTAGAAAAGCACCGAAATCAGTAATGGAGACATCTGCTCCTCCTGACTAGCAGCGACATTTTACTGAGATGTGTTAATTGCACATACTTAATTGCATGTGTTTAATTGCACTTACTCCCCCTTCACTCAAATCACATACATACTGCTTTGACTGTGTGGATCACAACAAACTGGAAAATGTTTCAAGAGATGAGAATACCAGACCACCTGACCTGCCTCCTGAGAAACGTGTGCAGGTCAAGAAGCAACAGTTGGAGCCAGACATGGAAAAACAGACTGGTTCAGAATTGGGAAAGGAGTACGTCAAGGCTGTATGTTGTCAGCCCTGCTTATTTCACTTACATGCGGAGTTAAATAAGCCACCTTAATGCCACCTACATCTTTGGAGCAGGTCCTCAGAGCTCTCTGTGTGTTTCTCAGGTTATAGTCATCAGTAAACCCCAAATAAAACTGAACTCACAGCTCTCACACTCTGAGTAGTATTTTTTTTTTCCCAGTTAATAGTAGGGAGGCAGAAGCCCATAGCAATACCAGGCTCACAGCTGTGATGGGGGCAAGTGCATGATGAATGGTATAAAGGACACTTGGTTGTCTACAAACATCCATTCCCTCTTCCTCTTTCCCAACAGATCCCGAATTTTGTTAAACTACTCCCCTTCTCAGCCTGTGGGAAATTAACTTCATCCTCTAACTTCAAGTAAGGGCCTTACTGATTCCAGATAAGAGACTGGTTCAGGAACAGGCAAGTGACTCAACTGCAGACAGTGAGTGTGGGGTACTGCTGGAAAGTTCACCCTCCTTTCTATAAGAACTTCTGAAAGTTTTCTTCATCAGGGTGTGGCTGTGTAGGTGTGCAGAACCCTGGAATGCTGCAGCCTTGCTGCCAACCTGAGGAATGAAGTCACCCTCAGAGAAAGACAGAGCCGAGGAAAGGGCTGGAAAAGGGCTACCATCCCTGGATCACACCAGGCCTGAAGCAGGTTCTTCCTTGAGACCACCAGCCACATAAGCTAATGAATGTCCTTACTGAATAAGCCAGTTTACATCACCCCTTTCCCCACTATGACTCGCAACCCCAAATAGTCCAAAGAGATACAGACAGTGAGGCCCCTAACACAAAGCAGGGCAGAGTGGTTTTGTAGAGGAGTGTGAGAGACTTCGTTTTGGATATGATGATGTAAAAGTGCTGCCGGACATCTGGGGAGAGGCTACAAAGCAGTTGGATGTGTGCTCAGTCAGCAGGGCTGGGAAAGGATCAGAAAGGCACCGTCTTGAAGCTGAAGCTACAGGACTGGATAAGAGTTAGGAAGAATGCCTGTTAGGAGAGGGGAGGGAGCTCTGGAAAAAAACATTTAAAGAGAAGGAGCGGATGCACGTGGGCAGTCAGCCAGGTGCTGCTGCAGGGAAGTGGGGAAGAGAGACCATGGCCAGGATACGTCCTGTGAAGGGGTGCGGGCTGGAGAGTGCAGGAGTGAGGCCTGTGAGGGTGCTGAGCCCTCTCCCAAGCCCAGTGGTGGCAGGGCCAGGGGCAGAGAAGAGGCAGGAGGTGTGTGTGTGTGTGTTTCCCAGTGGGAAGATGTCAGCATATGTGGAGTAGAAAGAAAGAAGTGGCAAGTGAAGACACAGAAGAGGGCTTCCCTGGTGGTCCAGGGCTTCAGACTCTGCTTTGCAATGCAAGGGACACCGGTCAGATCCCTGGGCAGGAAGAGCCCACATGCCCCGGGGCAACACAGTCTGTGCATCATGGCTACCGAGCCAGCACTCTAGAGCCCAAGAGTCGCAACTACTCAGCCTGCACACCCAGAGCCTGTGCTCTGCGACAAGAGAAGCCACTGCAAGGAGAAGCCTGAGCAACTAGAGAGTAGGCCCCCACTCGCTGCAACTAGAGAAAGCCTGTGCTCAGCAAGGAAGACTCACCACGGCCAAAAATAAAACAAATCAACCTTTAAAAAAAAGAAAGAGCCAGAGAGGGTGAAAAGGGGTTAAGTGGTGAAGTTCCCAAAGTTGGTGGGAGGGGATGCATTCATTCAGTTATGAGTACTTATTAAGGGCCAGTGCTGTCTGTCACCATTCACGGATACACATGAGAATAAACGGGGTGCTATGTCCACATTCAAGGAACAGATAGTCACAGTCAGTGTAATCAATAGACAATAGACACATAACAATAGACACATAATAACAATGGGGTGTAAAAAGTGTAAAAGGATCTAGACAGGCAAAGAGCTCAGAATCTATACTAGGAGTGGGGAATCATGAAGGGCTTCCTGGAAGAGACAACATTCTGTGTTAAAGCATGAAGGATATATAGGGAGGGAAGTGGGAAGCCTATTCCAGGGCTCAGAATGTGCAAAGCTGTCCCTTAGGATCTGGAGAATGGCAGGCAGGGTGATGGGAGAGGTTAGCCTGGGAGGGCTGCCCTCCCTGGAGGTACTTAAATGTCTCAGGATGAGGGTTGTATAGACTCTGTTTTTTAAAGGCAGCATTACTTCTCAATAAGACAGCAATGTAATGGTATGTTGCTCTCCAGTGGCTTATTACCAAAGGAGGTGTCTTTCAAAATAACACCCTTCATGGTCCAGAGTCATGTTAGGGTGAGGCAGGGCAGAATGCATTTTAAACACAGGATAGAGAATTTTATGAGTCTGAAAGTTCAAGTGAGATCCACACCTTCTAACCTTCTAAGAATATCTCATTTATATCATTTAAGATTTTTGCTGCTTTTTCTTGGAGGGGATGGGGGGAAGGGGGTGCTCCCTGCAGCTTGCCAGCCCAGGAATGGAAGCTGTGCCTCCTGCAGAGGAAGCTCAGAGCTTCCTGGACCACCAGGAAGTCCCTGTAGGCAAACCTTTGAAGTGGAGAGATGAGAGGTGTTAGCCTCCATCACAGGGAGACCTGCTCCCTCCCAGCTTTCCCACGGTCTCATTGGCAGGAGAGAGGAGGTGAGAAGCAAACACATTGGCAGGGCATTTGAGCAGAGGGTGGTGCTTTCCTTTGTCCCCTCTTAGCAGCCCCCCTGGACTTACACAGTAGGTCTCCACAGCAAACTCGGGTCGGGGGATGTCCAGCTTGGAAACTGTGCCCACGATCTGGAACGTGCCTTCCTTCAGTTTGGCCATGGAGGCTTCTGGCATCGCTGATTTATTTTCATCGTCCTCTTCCTCCTCCTCTGTAATTTCTTCAAGTGAAGCCCCGACAACACAGTTAGAAAGAAACTGCAACAAAGAGAAATTTCCTGAACACTAAGAACAGCTCAGAATGGAACCAGAATGAATGATGATTCTAAAAGCTGACCTTTATTGAAGGCTTGATAGTGGTTCCACTTGTACAAAGCCAGAGCTTTTGACACTGGTATCTCACTGAAACTGGTTTAATTCCCACAAGAATACAGTGAAACGGGTACTATATTATGAGTCCCCATTTTATAGGCAGGGAACTCAGGCTCAGAGAGCTTTAAGAGCTCATTAATGACATATTTAAAATTTTTTTAAAATTTATTTGACTGGGTTAGGATCTTCAGTTGCAGCATGCAGGATCTAGTTCCCTGACCAGGGATACACTCCAGGGAACCTGCATTGGGAGCACGGAGTCTTAACCACTGGCCCACCAGGAAAGTCCCTCATTAAGGACATTATCCTGCACTAGCAAAAGGCGGAGCTGGGCTAAATTCACCATGATGATTTTGTCTAACAGAAATGTAGACACGTGATGGGATCTGCTTAGGGAACTCAAATTTGCTAGTAGCCACATTAATAAAAATAAAAAGAAACAGGTGAATGTAGGTAATGCTTAAATTTTAAAAGAATTTAAGTATGTTTTAACTCAAGGTATCCAAGTTATTATCAGTTTAACATACCAATATAAACATTACTGAGATATTATATATTCTGTATTTCCCACAGTAAGTATTTGAGATTTGATGTGTATTTTACTCTTACAGCACAGATCCATTTAGACTAGACACGTGTAAACATCCAACAACCGCATGTGGCCAGTGGCTATGAATAATGAAAGAGAAGGAGGTTGGCAAAGTTTCTTTTCTTGTGTTTATAAAAGCTATCTTTGTGAGTGGTTTATGCAATGTTCATGAGTTTCATATATAAATAGAAGTAATTTTAATTTATAGATTAAACATATAATTCTTAGATTAAACATATGTAAATAATCATGATGATATTACTTCTTGGGAGTAAAAACATTACAAAACCAAATAAACAAAAAGTCCTTCCCCACTTATTTTGATTAAAAAAAACAAAAACAGTCCAAGTTAGTAGGCAAGATGTCAGGTTCAATCTCTTATTGGAATATATTTTCCCCAAATATGACATATATACTTTTGTTTACCTCTCAAACATGCAACTTCAATTTTATTATCCCATTTCACAGACGAGGAGACTGAGGCCCAGCAGTAAGCAATTTGCCCAAGATTGCATGGGGAAGGAGGGGGTATGCCAGATCTTCTGATACGATATTCTAAGTTGCACGGTTGCCACACGGCCCCTTTCCAGACTGGAGAAGGGGCTGGGGTGCATGGTCCAACTGAGGTCAGGAGACATGGTTTCCATGCCTTTTTTTTTTTTTTTTAATGCTTTATATTTCTACTCCCATGTTGCTTAGTGCCGACAATGCAATTACTTGTAATTTGAGAAATTCAAGTCCTGCTTTGTTTAGGAATAACCAGAAAATTCTGTTATTGATCAGCTTTTGAAAAAATCTCTACAAACTAAAAGTTTTATTATAAAAATATGCTGTTGTAAAAAATAATCAGTGATCAAAATGGGGTAAAGTAAAAGGTTAAATTCTCTTCCCTCCCTCCCTCCCTCCCTCCTAATTTCAATCATGTCACCTCTATTTTTAAGTACTCCAGTGACTATCATTGTATTTAGAACATAAACTAAATTCCTGACAAAAGCCCCACAAGTTGTCAGTCTTTATGCTTGACTTTGCTTCACTGGGGCTTCCCTGGTGGCTCAGCTGATAAAGAATCTGCCTGCAATGTGGGAGACCTGGGTTCAATCCCTGGGTTGGGAAGATCCCCTGGAGAAGGGAAAGGCTACCCACTCCAGTATTCTGGCCTGGAGAATTCCGTGGACTGTATAGTCCATGGGGTCGCAAAGAGTGGGACACGACAGTGACTTTCACTTGCTTCATTGAGCTTCCCTGAGACTCAGTGGGTAAAGGATCTGCCTGCAATGCAGGAGACACAGGAGACCCTGGTTTGATCCCTGGGATGGGAAGATCCCCTGGAGGAGGAAATGGCAACCCACTCTAGTATTCTTGCCTGAAAAATCCCAAGGACAGAGGAGCCTGACAGGTGTAGGCCAAAGGGTCACAGAAGAGTTGGACGTGACTAAGCACACACACTTTGTGAATTCACACAGCAAATACTGATGAAGTGCTGGCTTTGTGTGAAGCACTGCTTAGTTGCTGGGCAGGGCCACCTTCTGACTTTCCTCCATAAAATATATTATTAATAAAAATGAAACTTTATGACTGTATTTTTATAAAGACACACAATCTTTGTTGCTAAATTTTAAATTTGCTTCCTTCCAATTTTTTTTTTTTTTTGCTTCCTTCCAAATTTAAGAGAAATTAAAACATTTTTATGGGCCCCAAAGTCCCATGGGTCCTGGACACGGTGACTGCTGTCCCCTGGGGCCCCTGATTCACTGCACCCTCGCCACTTTGACCTCTGCAACCTTTACTGTGCCCTGTGGGAGCTAGTTCCTCGGGCTGGACCTTCATTCTGTACATGTCAGATTAAATGTCACCTCTCAAGAGTGCCCTTCATGCAACTCTATTTAAAGCAGCCACCCTCTCCTCCCCAAGTCTACAATTTCTATTCTCTTTCCTGCAGAGTACTTAGTAGGGATTGAAATATCTTGTTTATGTTAAAAATTATTTATTGTCTATTTCCTTCCAGAGAGGAAGGAGCCTCAAGGGCAAAAACTTTGTTGGGTCTTATTAACTGTGAATGCCATTTAGTAGGATGTAATGAATAAATGCAGATGACAGCACCCTTGTGGCAGAAAGTGAAGAGGAACTCAAAAGCCTCTTGATGAAAGTGAAAGTGGAGAGTGAAAAAGTTGGCTTAAAGCTCAACATTCAGAAAACGAAGATCATGGCATCCGGTCCCATCACTTCATGGGAAATAGATGGGGAAACAGTGGAAACAGTGTCAGACTTTATTTTTTTGGGCTCCAAAATCACTGCAGATGGTGACTGCAGCCATGAAATTAAAAGACACTTACTCCTTGGAAGGAAAGTTATGACCAACCTAGATAGCACATTCAAAAGCAGAGACCTTACTTTGCAAACAAAGTTCCGTCTAGTCAAGGCTATGGTTTCTCCTGTGGTCATGTATGGATGTGAGAGTTGGACTGTGAAGAAAGCTGAGCGCTGAAGAATTGATGATTTTGAATTGTGGTGTTGGAGAAGACTCTTGAGAGTCCCTTGGACTGCAAGGAGATCTAACTAGTCCATTCTGAAGGAGATCAGCCCTGGGATTTCTTTGGAAGATCAGATCAGATCAGTCGCTCAGTCGTGTCTGACTCTTTTCGACCCCATGAATCGCAGCATGCCAGGCTTCCCTGTCCATCACCAACTTCCAGAGTTCACTGAGACTCACGTCCATCGAGTCAGTGATGCCACCCAGCCATCTCATCCTCTGTCGTCCCCTTCTCCTCCTGCACCCAATCCCTCCCAGCATCAGAGTCTTTTCCAATGAGTCAACTCATCGCATGAGGTGGCCAAAGTACTGGAGTTTCAGCTTTAGCATCATTCCTTCCAAAGGAAGGGCTGATCTCCTTCAGAATGGACTGGTGTCACCGTCTGCAGTGATTTTGGAGCCCCCAAAAATAAAGTCTGACACTGTTTCCCCATCTATTTGCCATGAAGTGATGGGACCGGATGCCATGATCTTCGTTTTCTGAATGTTGAGCTTTAAGTCAACTTTTTCACTCTCCTCTTTCACTTTCATCAAGAGGCTTTTGAGTTCCTCTTCCCTTTTGCCATAACGGTGGTGTCATCTGCATATCTGAGGTTATTGATATTTCTCCCGGCAATCTTGATTCCAGCTTGTGTTTCTTCCAGTCCAGGGTTTCTCATGATGTACTCTGCATATAAGTTAAATAAACAGGGTGACAATATGCAGCCTTGACGTACTCCTTTTCCTATTTGGAACCAGTCTGTTGTTCCATGTCCAGTTCTAACTGTTGCTTCCTGATCTGTATACAGATTTCTCAAGAGGCAGATCAGGTGGTCTGGTATTCCCATCTCTTTCAGAATTTTCCACAGTTTATTGTGATCCACACAGTCAAAGGCTTTGGCATAGTCAATAAAGCAGAAATAGATGTTTTTCTGGAACTCTCTTGCTTTTTCCATGATCCAGTGGATGTTGGCAATTTGATCTCTGGTTCCTCTGCCTTTTCTAAAACCAGCTTGAACATCAGGAAGTTCACAGTTCACATATTGCTGAAGCCTGGCTTGCAGAATTTTGAGCAGTACTTTACTGGCGTGTGAGATGAGTGCAATTGTGCAGTAGTTTGAGCATTCTTTGGCATTGTGTAAAAGTGCAGCACTTTTACAGCATCATCTTTCAGGATTTGGAATAGCTCAACTGGAATTCCATCACCTCCACTAGCTTTGTTCGTAGTGATGCTTTCTAAGGCCCACTTGACGTCACATTCCAGGATATCTGCTTCTAGGTCACCATCGTGATTATCTGGGTCGTGAAGATCTTTTTTGTACAGTTCTTCTGTGTATTCTTGCCATCTCTTCTTAATATCTTCTGCTTCTGTTAGGTCCATACCATTTCTGTCCTTTATCGAGCCCATCTTTGCATGAAATGTTCCTTTGGTATCTCTGATTTTCTTGAAGAGATCCCTAGTCTTTCCCATTCTGTTGTTTGCCTCTATTTCTTTGCATTGATCGCTGAGGAAGGCTTTCTTATCTCTCCTTGCTATTCTTTGAAACTCTGCATTCAGATGTTTATATCTTTCCTTTTCTCCTTTGCTTTTCGCTTCTCTTCTTTTCACAGCTATTTGTAAGGCCTCCCTAGACAGCCATTTTGCTTTTTTGCATTTCTTTTCCATGGGGATGGTCTTGCTCCCTGTCTCCTGTACAATGTCATGAACCTCATTCCATAGCTCATCAGGCACTCTATCTATCAGATCTAGGCCCTTAAATCTATTTCTCACTTCCACTGTCTAATCATAAGGGATTTGATTTAGGTCATACCTGAACGGTCTACTGGTTTTCCCTACTTTCTTCAATTTAAGTCTGAATTTGGCAATAAGGAGTTCATGGTCTGAGCCACAGTCAGCTCCTGGTTTTGTTTTTGCTGACTGTATAGAGCTTCTCCATCTTTGGCTGCAAAGAATATAATCAATCTGATTTCGGTGTTGACCATCTGGTGATGTCCATGTATAGAGTCCTCTCCTGTGTTGTTGGAAGAGGGTGTTTGTTATGACCAGTGCTTTTTCTTGGCAAAACTCTATTAGTCTTTGCCCTGCTTCATTCCGTATTCCAAGGCCAAATTTGCCTGTTACTCCAGGTATTTCTTGACTTCCTACTTTTGCATTCCAGTCCCCTATAATGAAAAGGACATCTTTTTTGGGTGTTCTAAAAGGTCTTGTAGGTCTTCATAGAACCGTTCAACTTCAGCTTCTTCAGCATTACTGGTTGGGGCATAGACTTGGATTACTGTGATATGGAATGGTTTGCCTTGGAAACGAACAGAGATCATTCTGTCATTTTTGAGATTGCATCCAAGTACTGCATTTCGGACTCTTCTGTTGACCATGATGGCTACTCCATTTCTTCTGAGGGATTCCTGCCAGCAGTAGTAGATATAATGGTCATCTGAGTTAAATTCACCCATTCCAGTCCATTTCAGTTCGCTGATTCCTAGAATGTCAACATTCACTCTTGCCATCTCTTGTTTGACCACTTCCAATTTGCCTTGATTCATGGACCTGACATTCCAGGTTCCTGTGCAATATTGCTCTTTACAGCATCGGACCTTGCTTCTATCACCAGTCATATCCACAGCTGGGTATTGTTTTTGCTTTGTCTCCATCCCTTCATTCTTTCTGGAGTTATTTCTCCACTGATCTCCAGTAGCATATTGGGCACCTACTGACCTGGGGAGTTTCTCTTTCAGTATCCTATCATTTTGCCTTTTCATACTGTTCATGGGGTTCTCAAGGCAAGAATACCGAAGTGGTTTGCCATTCCCTTCTCCAGTGGGCCACATTCTGTCAGATCTCTCCAGCATGACCGGCCCATCTTGGGTTGCCCCACGGGCATGGGTTAGTTTCATTGAGTTAGACAAGGCTGTGGTCCTAGTGTGATTAGATTGACTAGTTTTCTGTGAGTATGGTTTCAGTGTGTTTGCCCTCTGATGCCCTCTTGCAACACCTACTGTCTTACTTGGGTTTCTCTTACCTTGGGCATGGGGTATCTCTTCACAGCTGCTCCAGCAAAGCCCAGCCATCCCACGCTGAAGGTCAGGAAGGGTGGCGGTGAGGAGATACCCCTTGTTCTTTGGAAGGAATGATGCTATAGCTGAAACTCCAGTACTTTGGCCACCTCATGCAAAGAGTTGACTCATTGGAAAAGACTCTGATGCTGGGAGGGATTGGGGGCAGGAGGAGAAGGGGACAACAGAGGATGAGATGGCTGGATGGCATCACTGACTCGATGGACGTGAGTCTCAGTGAACTCCAGGAGTTGGTGATGGACAGGGAGGCCTGGCGTGCTGCAATTCATGGGGTCGCAAAGAGTCAGACACGGCTGAGCAACTCAACTGAACTGCACTGAATGAATAAATGAATCCCATGCACCAGAGGTGATAATAGTTAAATGTCCTGTGTATCCTTTGAGACATTTTCTGTATGTAGATTATCTATCTATCTATCTATCTTCTTTGGGCTTTCTAGGTAGCACAGTGGTAAAGATTGTGCCTGCCAATTGCTGGAGACCAGGGTCTGATCCCTGAATTGGGAAGATCTGCTACAATAGGAAATGGCAACCCACACCAGTATTCTTGCCTGGGAAATTCCATGGACAAAGGAGGCTGGCGGGCCCCAGTCCATGGAGAGCTGGCCACAACTGAGCACACGCACACACACACACACACACACACACACACACACACACACACACACACACTCATATACACATCTTCTCTATATTTGTATCTTTTTGAAAGATACAAATAATTTCATACTACCGGCTTCTCTGGTGGCTCAGTGGTAAAGCATCCGCCTGCCAATGCAGGAGAGGTAGGTCCCATTCCTGGATTGGGAAGATTCCCTGTAGAAGGAAATGGCAACCCACTCCAGTATTCTTGCGAGGGAAATCCCATGGACAGAGGAGCCTGGCGGGCTATACAGTCCATGGGGTCGCAAAAAAACTGGACACGACTTATCAACTGAACAACAAACACAACCCCTATCTTTTTGACGTTTTGTTACTGCATTTGGTTTTGAACTTTATCCGTCACTTTCCTGCTTGAGACTCCTCAGCGGGAGTGGAAAGAGAACCTGGTTAGAAGCCGGAGATCTGAGCCCCCAGCTCGCTAAGTAGTCTTGGGCAAGCCCCCAATTCCTTCTGAGCTTCAGTTTCCGCCCCTAAACAAGGGAGAAACCCGGACTGGACCGGCTGTCTCCAAAACCCTGGTCTTCCAGGTCGGGCGCTGGTCTAGCCTGGAGGCGGACTGGGGAGCCGGGACACTGCCTGTGTCCCGGACGATGGAGGGTCCCTTAGGGGAGACCCTGAAAAAGTCCGCGGCTAAGGTGCAACCGGGTTTGAGGGCCTGGAGCCGGGACTGGGGGAGCTGGGGTCTGGGGTTCGGCTTTGACCCACCGCCGCTTACCTTCCCGATGTTTCTGCTGCTGTATGAGTCCACCAGGTTTATAAACACCCTCTGGATCCGGATAGCTTTCTCCGCAGGGGCAGCACTTTCCTCTTCTTCAGCCATGGTGGGAGCCGCGCTGGTTGCTAAGAAGAAAGCGTCCCTTTGGTTGCCAAGGAGGTGGGTGGGGCCGCGGCCCTAGAACCTCGGAGCCCAGGCGGCCCTTCCGGGGCGGGGCCTAGGGCGCGAGGCGGGGCCTCCGCTTTCCCGCGCCCTGAGTTTTCCCCCGCTAGGGCGCAGGGCTGGCCCGCCGTGTCCCCTCCCGAGAGCTTGCAGCTGGGGCCCCATTCTGCTCTGCTTCTTGCCGGTGCCGTCGGGCTGTGCTTGCCCTCTGTTCCCTTTCCTCTCTTTCATTCGAAAACTCCAGAAACACGTCCCAGTGACCCCCAGACTCGGAGCACTAAAGATATTGATGAATCAGAGGAGAAGGTAAAAAGTCCGTAGCCTAGGCCTTCCCCGAAATGTTGAAGTGAATTAACATGCCCTTTGTAGGATGGTCTGATCCGGAGGGTTTGACTTAATCCTCTACTGCAAAGGAGGGCTGTTGCCATGGAGTTTCAGGGTCAGGACCCAGGATCCACAGCGAGTGTGGTCCCCACTGCTCTTGCCAGTGGTGGTAGTCCACTGGGCTTTAGAGGTTCAGCAGTTCCGGGGCTGCAGTGGGGGTAGCTGGAGGCCATTTGTGCTGGGATTCACCCTCTTTCACAAAGGGATAGAATGTAGACTGCCCTTTCCAAATCAGGTTGTACATGAGGTTGCCGCCGAATTAAAAAGATGTTAACACAGAACCACAAAGGTCATGGTGGACTGAATATATAGCCTGTTATCTTAGACTGGGAGATATTTTTGTGCTTTAAATATTAACTTCTTAAATGTAAATATGTAACACATGGATTTTTTTTTTTTTTTTAATGTTTCCTTGGTGGCTCAGATGGTAAAGAATCTGCCTGCTGTGCAGGAGACACGAGTTTGATCCCTGGGTTGGGAAGATCCCCTGGAGAAGGGAATGGCTACCCAGTCTTGCCTGGAGAATTCCATGGACAGAGGAGCCCGGCACAAACAGTCGGACATGACTGAGTGGCTAACACTTTACTTTCTCTTAAAAAAAAAATACTAATTGCCTCAAAAAATGGAAATGGCCAGGGAGCTGGACAGCCTGGGGATTCTGGACACTTGGGAGACTTGGCTTCGACTTCCACGTCGGCACTTATTTGTGGGAGACTGGAGCCAAACTTTTAACCTTACATGAGCTGTTAAAGTGACTATAAAACAGGGGTGAAACCACCAACCTAACAGGGCTGTCAGGATTAAATAAGATATACGTAAGCATTTTCTGAAATGGTCTCCAAAAGTGAAATTGCTTTTTTTTCTGTGATGCTAAAGCACACTTGCACAAATGGGAGCCTTTTCATTCCTTTTTTTGTCCCCTCTCCCTTTCCTTTTTATACCTTTGTCTCATTGAAACTTATTTGTTTTGATAACACTTTGAAATTCTGGAAACAATTTGGGAACAGCTTGCTCACAGCAACATTTTTTTTTCTTTTTAATTATTAAAATGAAAGTGCTGTCAATTTAAATGTAAAAATACTCTTGCAAGACCAGTACAGAACTTGGAATAAATATTGTTCATTTTTTATAAAGGCCTGTTAGATGGAATATTCTAAAATTCACTAGATGCCTCATTTCCGGATTTTCAGTTTGTCCCAAATGAAATGCTGTTAAGCAGGTAAATACTTTTATTCAACCGGTCATGCTACTATAAAATATTACTGACTTGTTTCATTCTGTTTACATTATGGTAACAGGTAAATGAGCTAGTGCCATAGTTACAAGGGGATGCCTTCCAGAGAATTGTATAGCATATTGGTAGGTTAGGAAAGGAGATACTATTGATCAATTCTATTATGCCAGTTATCTTTTACTATTATTCCTTTTAAAAAATATATTTTTAGTTTTTAAGTATAGTTGATTTACTGTACAATCTTGTTAGTTTTAGGTGTATAGCAGTGATCCAGTTACATACATAGATTATTACAAGATACTGAGTGTAGTTCCCTGTTCCTTTCCTCTTCAAAATTAGCTTTCACACAACCACAAAGTTCCGGGGATGCTTTTATTGACATACTGTATGGGGATGATTGACGGAGTCAGAAGACCTGGGTTCTAACCTTCCTTTCCTGCTCACAGGTAGGCTGCTGAGCAAGTGCCACAATCTGTCCAAGTTTCAGTGGAACATGTCATACACAAATGAAGGGGTAGAAGGCAGAATTCTGAAGTTAAAGTGGCACATATCAGAATCTCCGTGTTTTCCTATCCTGTTCCCCTGTAACAATCGGACTGCGTATTTTGTGGTTTTTGAACACTGGGGGAGAGAACAGTGCAGCGTTGTGTCGGAAGACGCGAATGAAGGCTCAGAACTCCGGTAACTGCTGCTGAGCTGTGTGGGATGTGTAAAGATTGATTCTGGACCTGGAGGAAAGGTGGGAAGAGTTATCATGGGAAATGAGGTGTGTGCATTCTCTTCACAAACATACTGCCTCTTCAAGGATCCTGGGAGCAGGTTCAACTCAGCACAACTTGTGCTTTTGCTAGAAAGCAGAGTTCTTCAGCTGGTTTGGACACCATCGTCTGTTGCATTTCCCCTCTCTAATTAGTATACTTAAGGTAACGTAGAATATATGCAAAAGAAAGTGAAAATAACCTATCTTACCGCCTAGTGATTACTATGTTAACTGCAGAATATTTTTTATTCCATTTTTGTTACGTATACAATTATTTTCAAATATTTCTAAAAGCTTATTTTTTTCCTGTAGTATAACTTTCCCCAATTTTTAATGGCTGCATATTTTTCCATCAAGAGGATCTGATATAGCTTAACCACTTTTATAGAGACTTCTCAATTTTTCATTAGTGAAAATGACATCCTTGTTGTATATATTCTGCTGAATCATGTCCCTGTTCTAGCCTGCGAGGCTATTACCAGCATGTAATTTATAAGCTTTGTAAAGGCTCTATTACCAGTATCTTCCAGAAAGGTTTCACCAACATAGCCTCCATGAGAAGGTAACTGTGTGTCCTTCACTAAATCTTTATTGATATAATTTAAACTTGACACATTATTAAATTATTAGATAAAATGACTCAAATAGCTAAAACCTATTTTCCTTTCCTGAGTTACTGGTTTGATTGAATGTCTTTCAAGTGGCTACTGGACATTTGTATATTTTCCTGAGTTGATCATATATTATTTGCCCCTTATTCTTTCTTTTCTTTATTGATTTATAATAGTTACTTATCTGGAGGTTCTTTTTCTTTTGGAAGTGAAATTAAGGCTTAATTTATCTGGTTAAAGTCTTTAAAAAACCTAAATAAAATGAAGGATTTAATAACTAGTGGAGGTTTTAATATCTGTAGTTTTATTAATGTCTTCTCTCTCTGTTGCTCTTTCATAGTAATAATCACTTCACAATGAAATGGAACATCAAATTCAAAAATGGAAGCTCTTGGAATCAAATATTTATCACAAAATGAACACTTTCAACTTTAAACATACAATCACTTTTCTCCATACTTAACTCAAAATTAGTAAACAGAATTTTATTCAAACTGTACAAATACCCTTTACATTTAGCCTGAGATTAAGCATGAGAAAGTTCAAGCTGAAGTTAGACTTCATTACCCAAACACTTAAGCATGTGAAAATAAAGCTGAGGATGAATATTCATTTGTCAAACATAATTTAAGCATTCCAATGAACTCTGACAATGAATAATGACCCAAACCAAACTTTAAACTTGCTCTGGTCTACATGATCTTCAAGAGTCTAAAATACTATTGTTTAATAATGATTTATAAAAGTCTTCAAATGACAAATTATGAAGGTATGTCCAGATGCAGAATTTTAGTTCAACATTTGTATAGCTGCTGCTTTGACTAGTATTAAAAAAACAACTTCCCAATTCTTAATATTCAACATGTACTTGAAAAGATGTAGCAGCATGGTATAGTTTATTATAAATATTAGTACCTGTAATAAAATATAAAATACAGAGTCTCCCTTTTTCAAATAGTAAGTCTCTGAATGCTTCATTCATCCTTTGGTTTCAAACCTATACAGTGCGTTCATGTGACATTGTAGATTTTGCATCGAGACAGAACACTGTACATCTGTTGGGAAGGAGGGGTGCTGTGGGAATACCAAAGCACTACATCATAGAAAGTAAACGCTGAAGCAAAAATACTTTCTGAATATATACTGTACATCATGTAAACAAACATTCATAATAAGAATCAACACAGGCCAAAATATCATTTTCTAGGAAATCAGAATCTCCTTTCTTTTAAATCACACACGCTGAAGATGCTTTTTGTTAGGAAGAGAATGGAGCCTGTTCCTGTATTTGTTTATGTGCTTAAATATCTTGGAAACAAGTAATTGTTACATTCATTTGCTAACGGTTTGTCCTCTTCGTTGGCTGGCTGTTGCAAACAAGGAATACAGTACTATTTCAGTACTTGTTTTTCATGTAAATACTAGCTACGTAATATATAATGAACTCATTTTTATCAGTCCATATTAATAATATAAATAGATTCAATGAAGCAGTGAATTTAAAAATTTGTGCCAGGGAAACTAGTTGATAATTTGTTTCCAATAAGGCTAGTAGCAAGATAATTACTACAAAGTTAGTCTGAGCTAGTAGTAAACCCCTGATTTAGCGAGCTGAATCAAAGTCTGAAGTTAGATCACTTTATTTCCTCTATTACTGTGCAAATCTAGAATTTCCTAGGTAAGAGAGAGCGCTGGCAGCCTCAAAGTCCTGTAATAAGCTAATGAAATACTGCTTAGGTTTCTGAAATGCAGAGATACTATATGAAGAAATCTGAATGTCTTAATGATGGTGTCACAGCAGTGACCTTACGATTTCTATTTCCTAAATGAATCAGAAACTAAGAAAGACAATTCATTGATCAATCATCAATCAAAAGCCTACATGTGAAGCAAAAAAAAATAAGATACAAAATCAAAGATGCATTTTCTGCTATGACCATATGCAGCAGTTTCAAGCTGTATGTCAACCTTATGCACCAGCAGCAGCCCCCTCTAACAGGAAAAAGCTTAGTCATGACTGTCCCTCTCTTTTCAAAGCTTCCAGTCTTTGAAGAAGCGCATTTCCAAATGCTTCTCGGTACGCAGGGCTGAGTGTATCCAACAGGGAGTAGACTGTTTCGTGGTAGGGAGTCTGTAAATGATCGTCCACCTGGTCGAAAGCATACCCTACCACCTATGAGAAAAATGCAACAGTGAATTAAATAATCAGATTTCATCTTGGTACAGAAAGCAAAAAAAACACAAGTTTTTACATGAGTCGTTCTCTAATGACATTATGCATTTCTCAATCAATAGTCAGAATACACATATTTTAAATATCCATTCAACCTATAATATTTAAGCAATTTATAACATAAGGAACATCACCAGCAAAATGCTCTACCATTTTTTTCCTCAAAAATTAAAAGGTTTGATTTACCCACTCTTGATCCTGAAAATCATGAGAAACGCTGGTCTGGAAGAAGCACAAGCTGGAATCAAGATTGCCGGGAGAAATATCAATAACCTCAGATATGCAGATGACTCCACCCTTATGACTGACAAGGTCATTTATGAGAAGGCATTTATGACTAAAATGCCTCTTGATGAAGGTGAAAGAGGAGAGTGAAAAAACTGGCTTAAAGCTCAACATTCAGAAAACTAAAATCATGGCATCTGGTCCCATCACTTCATAGGAAATAGATGGGGAAACAGTGTCAGACTTCATTTTTTGGGCTCCAAAATCACTGCAGATGGTGACTGCAGCTATGAAATTAAAAGACGCTTACTCCTTGGAAGGAAAGTTATGACCAACCTGCTGCTGCTGCTGCTGCTGCTGCTGCTGCTAAGTCGCTGCAATCCTGTCCGACTCTGTGTGACCCCATAGACGGCAGCCCACCAGGCTGCCCCGTCCCTGGGATTCTCCAGGCAAGAACACTGGAGTGGCTTGCCATTTCCTTCTCTAGTGCATGAAAGTGAAAAGTGAAAGTGAAGTCGCTCAGTCATGTCTGACTCTTAGCGACCCCATGGACTACAGCCTACCAGGCTCCTCTGTTCATGGGATTTTCCAGGCAAGAGTACTGGAGTGGGGTGCCATTGCCTGCTGCCAAGTCGCTTCAGTTGTGTCCAACTCTGTGCGACCCCATGGACTGCAGCCTACCAGGCTTCTCTGTCCATGGGATTCTCCAGGCAACAGTACTGGAGTGGGGTGCCATTGCCTTCTCAGATAGCACATTAAAAAGCAGAGACATTACTTTGCCAACAAAGGTCCGTCTAGTCAAGGTTATGGTTTTTCCAGTGGTCATGTATGGATGTGAGAGTTGGACTATAAAGAAAGCTGAGCGCCAAATTGATGCTTCTGAACTGTGGTGTTGGAGAAGACTCTTGAGAGTCCCTTGGACTGCAAGGAGATACAACCAGTCCATTCTAAAGGAAATCAATCCTGGGTGTTTATTGGAAGGACTGATGCTAAAGCTGAAAATCCAATACTTTGGCCACCTCATGCGAAGAGTTGACTCATTGGAAAAGACTCTGATGCTGGGAGGGATTGGGGGCAGAGGAGAAGGGGATGACAGAGGATGAGATGGCTGGATGGCATCACCAACTCGATGGACATGAGTTTGAATGAACTCCAGGAGTTGGTAATGGACAGGGAGGCCTGGTGTGCTGCGATTCATGAGGTCACAAAGAATTGGACGCGACTGAGTGACTGAACTGAACTGAACTGATCCTGAAAATACGGAAAGAGTTGAAAAAGCTATACAAAAACAGTATTTCATTTTCATAGTCTAAAACATGTTTCTACATAATTCTACATATACTGAGGGCCTTTTATAAAAGCACTATAATAATTATATTTACTATAATTAATAATTATAATACCATGGGGCTTTTTTATTCTTATTTAAAAAAATTATTTATGTATGACTGTACTGAGTCTTCACTGCTGTAAGTGTGTTTTCTCCAGCTGCAGTCAGCAGTGGCTACTCTCCAGTTGCAGTAAGCAGGCTTCTCATTGCGGTGGCTTCTCTTGTTGCAGAGCACACGCTCTAGGGCTCCTGGGCTCCAGTAGTTGGAGCACACTGGTTCAATAGTTGTGGGACATGGGCTTAGTTGTCCCATGGCATAAGGAATCCTGTTGGATGAGGGATGGAACCTGTGTCCCCTGCATTGGCAAGTGGACTGGACCATGAGGGAAGTCCCTATTAGTTCATACTTTTATCATTATTTATGTGATTTGGGCTTTTTTTTAAAATAAAGAATTCTAAAATTTACTTACAGTTTTAATTCTGGTTTATAATTAGTTATCTGAAATGCCACTTTCATGTTACTAATACATGACTTATCTGCTCAATTCTGTGAGATAAAAGGCAATGCTATCCTGTGTGTGTGTTTTTCCTGTTTGTTTTTTCCTTTAAACACAGCTAAAGCTTTTTTTCCAACAAGATTATAAGACCTATACCCTGGTTCACCAGCACAGTGTAGGGCAAAATCAACATCGGATTTGCTGACTTCACTAAAGCCTGTGAATTCCTCATACAAACTCTAAATTTTTATGACATCTACTCAAGCCATAGGAGATGGATGTTTATGCTAGAAACAGAAGCAGTGCTGTTGTTTCTAATGAAAAGCAGAGGCAGACACCTAAGGAAGATGAACTGCACCACTGTGAACCCGTGCACACTCTGTCTCAGTCCAGTCTACAGCGTACTATGATTTTGTTTGTTCCTCTCTTATGCCTGGTATCTGTGGTCTTCCTGGGAACAGGGATCATGTCTTACTTACATGGTTTGATGTCTAATTTCCGACACAGGATAGTTACTCAATAAATGTCAACTGAATCAGACAGAAAAAAATAAATATTTGAGTACCTACATGCCAGGTTTTATAACTGACCCAGATCTTTGTGCAAACTTTATTCACATAACATCCCCCAAATCTTTTTTCAGTTTTTGTTTTAAATCTCCAAGTTACAGATAAAGAAGCAGGGACTCAGGCTGACTGACTCACCCAAGGTCACTAATTCACAAAGATTTCTAACTGTCAATAAAACCTTTCCTACCTTACCAGAATGAAACAGTGTCAGAGAAAATGAATTTACCTAGGGTTATTTATTTCTACTTTTGCTTTGCCTATTTCTATTTAAGGTCCACTTCTAAACACTGCAAGTTTGGGGTACAAATTTAGGGATTTAGGAAGGGAAGCATAAAGATTAGTTAATTCCAGGATTATTCTCAAAGCCAAGATGCAGTTGTGTGGGAAATGAGAGTAGTTACAACTCGGCTTTCAACGTAAGTGAGCCTCCACCAGGGGACACACAGAACATGTGACTCACACACATCTTAGGGAAACCGAATCCAGTGAAATAAAAGAGATGTTCACATGCTTGTTTAATGTATCACATGACATTCTTACTTGCTTAAACCATGTGCTCTACTACTTCATGATCCTGTGCAACTTTGGGAGAACTACTCTTAATGGATTTAGAAACAGAAAAGTCAGAGATTTCTGACCAAGCTCGAAGGCTATTTGTTTATTTAGGATGTGCTGTGTGACTTGCAGGATCTTAGCTCCTGACCAGAGGTTGAATTTAGCTATGAAATCACTGAGTCCTCACCACAGGACTGTGTGGGGAATTCCCAAGGTTAATTAGTAAAGTTAAATAGACATTAGTATTGGAGGAGGAAATGGCAACCCACTCCAGTGTTCTTCCCTAGAGAATCCCAGGGACGGCGGGGCCTGGTGGGCTGCCGTCTATGGGGTCGCCGAATCGGACACGACTGAAGCGACTTAGCAGCAGCAGCAGCAACATTAAACTAGACATTTCTAATGTTCATTCCTTTGTTCCACAGGTTAAAATTAAAAAAAAAATTTTAATAAAAAGTTATTCTCAGGTAGTGCTTTCTATTATTCTAAAGTCAGGATTCTGGTTTAAAGGATGCAGAGAGGTCATTCTGCCTAGAAAAGCTTACATGTAATAAATGGAAATTTATTCTTGGAAATTTGGAGGCAGAGCATTCTGCTGTGACTTAATTCTGATCTAACAGCTAGTGAATGGCGGAGTCAAGTATGATCTATCTATTTCTCTATGCATGGCTGAGCAGCTTGTGTGATCTTACTTCCCTGACCAGGGATCAAATCCGAGCCCCCAGCAGTGAAAGGATGGAGTCCTAACCACTGGACCACCAGGGAATTCCTTCTAGTATGTTGTTTTAGTAGAAGAGATATTTATAGGAGGTGGAAAAAGATTCAACACAATGACTGAAAAATTCATCCAGTGCAGAGAATGCATAATTCTGGTAGACATGCTTAGCAAGAGATAAGAAATCTGTTTATTCGGGGGAAGACAATTATAACAAAATACTCAGAATCAAATCTGTTCCCCCCTCCCCCCCCAAAAAAATCTATTCTTATGTTGACTGAAAGACTTCAGAATTAATAAAAAAATTCCTAGGGGGGGAGAAAAAAAACTCTCTTAAAAAAAAAAAAATCTTGGAAACTACTGGGTGTCAAGTTCTCACCTAAAACTCTTTCTCATTCCCTGATTCCCGAACCTTTTGGATCAAGTGGTAAAGATTTTTTTTTTCTAAAGGGAAAAGGGACTTACCCTGAGCCCTGCTTCAGTGAGCTCCAGGCAGTATCTGTTCCTTTCTCTTGTTTCCACATTGATATAGGCCACATCGTCTGCACAGCGCAGGGTTTTTGAGACAAACATGGTGTTAACAGCAAAGAGAACATCATTTACAACTGCTTCGGCTTCCAGCCTCATGTCTTTCATATCAGTTCCTTCAAAGCCATTAAGCTCAGCTTCTTCTTCAAATCCTGACACGCCGCTCAGTTCCATGGGATTACAGTCTGTTTCCATTCTGCAGAAAACGGGGTATGAAACAGGCTTATAAAAAGATATTCACACGTTAATGTTTGATTAAAAAGCAGTTGTGCCTTGCAACTGCCATTTATTAGAAAACATCATAATGAGCTAACAATTTTTAGGAAAAATATTGCCTAAAACCATTTTCAGTAGTTTTTCATAGCACAACTACAGATACTTATAGGTTAAAAAAAAAAATCTTCTCCACTTCTTCCCAAAAGGTTAACCCCATATTGGTAAGAATTCAGAATATTAATTTTTAGCTATTTCAAACAATGCCAGTGTAAAAATCTTAGTACCTATTTTTATGAATGTGAAGGATGTTTAGAACTGGACTGCTTTTAGCTATTTCAAACAATGCCAATGTAAAAATCTTAGTACCTATTTCTTTATAAATGTGAAGGATGTTTAGAACTGGATTGCTGAGTCAAAGTACATGCTCATTTTAACCTTCGATAGATACTGCTGATTCACCTTCAAAAAAGGCTGCATGATTGATACTCCACCAACAGAGTACGAGGGACTGAGTTCTTTTTCACGGCACCCTTTCTGACTCTTTTTAATATTTGCCAGTATGAGAGACAAAGAATGATGTCTCATTGTTTGAATATGCATTTCCTTGATTAAACAACTTTTGGGGTATTTATAAGATTTTATTTAAAGTTATTTTTTATGGTATATTTTTAGTTCCAAGATCATATAGCTGTGAAAAAACAAAACAAAACAGAAATGGTAATGAACTAAAGTTGCCTTAAGTCAGAGCTTAAGTCTTTACCTACTACAGGACACTCAATAGTTCCTTTTGTGACTTCTGGATTTGGGGTTTTGCCTAAGAAGCAACCTGCCCCATTCCATGATTATATTTTAAAGCCCTCTAAATCATCATCTTCTGAATTCTCATTCTCTATCTCTATAGTTAACTCTCTGATTGGTCTGGAATTTATTCTGTATAGCTTTATTTTCCAAGTGGATAGCCTACTGTCCCAACACCACTTACTGAATAACTACTTTTTTTTTTTTTTTTTTTACTGTTTGCTTGAATTGGCTCGTATATTATACTTTCAAAAATATTATTTCCTGTGTTAATT
Organism: Bos indicus; assembly: GCF_029378745.1. NCBI lineage: Eukaryota > Metazoa > Chordata > Mammalia > Artiodactyla > Bovidae > Bos > Bos indicus. The sequence continues at coordinate 61,311,769 of NC_091780.1, read as the reverse complement.
TGATCCAATATTATTGCCAGTCTGCTTCTGCCTCTCTCTTCTGTGACTAGTGGAACAGTTGAGGACTGTTAAAAATTAGAAATATATGAATAAGTGAATGTGAAACTGCTTTGGAATGTAAAAACAGCTTTTCAGAATAAGATATAATTTCTTTTTACCAGTAGACTTTATGAAAGTAAATTAAGATTTTATTTTTCTATATGGATTAAGCATCAACTGTCCTAACTGTCGGACGACTCTTCAACTTGCTATGAACATTTACTTGTACTGTTTTTCTATTACTTTACAAATTCCATCCCTTTTCCTAAAGTTACCAACTTGTGCTCTACTTGTGTAGTGTTCAAAATTAGTGGTTCTCAACTGTGGCAGAAACCCCATCTCAGAGAAAACTGAACCAAAACCTCTGGGAGATATTTCTGGGTATTTTTTCAGAGTTTCTGGGTGATTCTACTGTCAGGCCAATGCTCTGAATTATTAGCAAACCTCTTAAGGGACTAGAGTTTCTAAAACTGCAGGTTATTTGCATATTATAAAAGTCAAAACTATTTGCTAAAGACCGTTTATGATAAACTATATGAAGCTATTTCAAAAAACTACTTAGCAAATGCACAAATAATATAATCCTTCAACTCTATTTCAAGTAATGATATGTTGTAACTGGCCCTTTATCTTGTTTCCCACAACACTTGACAGAATTAGTCACTAACAATACAATTATAAACTTATCAATTATTGCTAGAGGAATTTGTCAGATAACTGAAATCTCACATTGACTTACTACATATGAAAGTGAAAATATTTGATTTTCTAAAAATCTCTCCCTTCTCTAGAAATAATCATTATATTCCTTAATATTTTACTTGGCTTTACGTATAAGAAATGAGCCCATTTTTCTTCCCCCCACAAAGTCCGGTTTGAAGATTTTGAAACATGCCTGTCTACTATAAATCTCTCAATATCCTGAATGCCAGACATCTTTATTTTGCTCAAGCAATCAAGTATCTCAATTACAGATGTCAGAAATAATAACTTACATGAAAAAGATGTTTACATGAGAAAGCTTGACAACAACCAAGCTTTTAAAGAGTCTAATTCATCGCAACTAGGACCACGAGGACACGGAAAGCTGAAGACTCCAGTACTAGAACGTAAGAAATCCTCACAGGCCAGTAAAGCAGGTCATCAAACTGTTGTGGAGTAATTAGCACCAAGGGGGCAAAAAAAGAGAAAGACACCTTTCCCAAGACTGTAACTTAGATGTTTCTCTGAAATGCTTCTGAATGATGCATAAAAGAGCAGACATATCCAGAACTTTCGATGATACATATAAATCAATAGATTTTCATACTGAAGCATTATATAAGTTAATAACATTTTAAGCTATCATTATTTTAAGGTATTATTACAATTATCTTTTGTTGGTTATGACAAGCTTTTGATTATTCATCAATATCATTTCCCCTTCCAAATAGTACCCAGATTTTCCAAGTGGAATTATAATACCTCCCCTTCTCCTACTGAGTAGAGTCACCAAGAAATTTGAGCAAGATTGACCCCAATCCCATTTGAAGACTGTCCTGAACTTAACACACAGAAATCTTCCCAGTCACTTTCATGCAGAATAGTTGGCAGCACCCGGGCCCGGCTGCTCCTGGTACGCACCCCAAGACGAGGGAAATCTGAGGATGATGCTGACAATGGGGAGAGAACAGAGGCAAGAGATGCACAGAGAAATGAAGCCAGAGCCCTGGATGCTGCCCAGTCTTCGCACTTTTCAGTTTGTGCAGCCAATAAATTCCTGTTACTTTACTGGCAACTGAAAGCACACTGAATTAGGCGCCTCCCCCAAATGAAAAGCACTCATACCCCAGCACTTCATCAGCTTTACAAAGAGGTTTAAAAAAAAAACCCCCAAAACAGCCCTGGGCTTCCCTGGTAGCTCAGTGGTAAAGCATCAGCCTGCCAATGCAAGAGACTGGGGTTTGATCCCTGATCCGGGAAGACCCCACAAGCCACGGAGCAACTATGCTCGTGTGCCACGAGTACCGAGCCTGTGCTCTAGAGCCCAGGAGCCACAGCTACTGAGTCCACGCACCTCAACTACTGAAGCCTGTGTGCATAGAGCCCGTGCTGCACAGTGAAGCCACCACAATGAGAAACCCATGCACCGCAACTAGAGAGAAGCCACTGTTGGCCACAACTAAAGAAAGCCTGCTCGGCAACGACGACCCAGCACAGCCAATAAATAACATTTTTAAAATATTTTTTAAAAAAGGAACCCTGATATTTTTGTGCCTGTTATGTAGAAAGTGCTTAGTGAAAGCTTTGTAGAATGTGAGTATCAACATGTATATTAGTTTCCTATTGCTGCTGTAACAAATTACCACAAACTTAGTGACTTAAAATACAAATTGTCCTTGGATTCTGGAAGTGTGAAATCTAAAATCAAAGTGTTAGCAGGGCTGCAGTCTTTCTGGAGCCTTCGGGGGAGAATCTGTTTCCTTGCCTTTCTAGCTTCTAGAAGCCACCTGCATTTCTTGGCTTATGGTCCCTTCCTCCACTTTCAGAGCACATCACTTCAGTCTCTGGTCCTGTGGTCATATCTCCATTTTCTCCTGTACTCCCTTTTATATTGGGCCCAGCTGAACATCCAGCATATTTCCCCAGCCGAGGCTTAGGGTTGGTGCTGCTGCTGCTGCTGCTAAGTCGCTTCAGTCCTGTCCAACTCTGTGCGACCCCATAGATGGCAGCCCACCAGGCTCTGTTCTTGGGATTCTCCAGGCAACAACACTGGAGTGGGTTGCCATTTCCTTCTCCAATGCATGAGAGTGAAAAGTGAAAGTGAAGTCGCTTAGTCCTGTCCGACTCTTAGCGACCCAAAGGACTGTAGCCTACCAGGCTCCTCTGTCCATGGGATTTCCCAGGCAAGAGTACTGGAGTGGGTTGCCATTGCCTTTTCCGAGGCTTAGGGTTAAGGAACTACAAAGTTCCTCTTGTCACAGCAAGTAATAAGTCACAGTTTCCGGGGACTAGGACGTGGACATCTTTGGGGAGGGGGGTCGTCATTAACCTGCCTATCATTGTCCATATCCTATAAGCAGGGAAAGGAGTATACAGGTAGGCAAAGAATCTTCCTTTTCTGACTTTCCTTTTTGGAACAGTCGTAAGTTACTTTCAAAAGGAGTACCTGTCCAGTCCACTGCCTTCTTTGGGAAGGTTCCTTACTCACAGGTTTCATGACCTGTATTCTGTTAACTCCAGCACCATAATCACAGAGAAACGTACTGGGGATGCCTGTTTTACTTAAGGGCAACATTTTGAGGCTTGTAAGGGGGTTATGAATTGTCCTGAATCAGGAGCTCTGTTCAATCATCTGATTTGGACGGTGACTGGCTCATCCAACCAGATCCTCTCTAGAGTGAACAGAGAGCCAAAAAGCATGAACTCAGTGTGTGATGACAGGAGCCATGGAAGCGCAGCAGGGAGCCTTATGGATGGGGCACTAGAGAAGAAGTTTCTACATTTTGATTATGCATCCCAGTAACTAAAAGTATTTTGAGCAGGTACCTCATTATATGTATTTTTATTTATATTTACTACTACAATTAGCCTATCAAAACATAGAAATATGGATTTAAAGAGAAGGTAAAAAGTTTCACATTTCATATTTACATATGAAAATTTCAAAAATTTCATATTTTTACCTTCTCTTTAAATTCATATTTCTATGTTTTGAGTTCTTTACCTGTGCTGTCCAACATAGTAGCTACCAGGCATATATGGCTTCTACTCACTTGAAGTCTTGCTAGAGTGACTGAGGAACTGAATTTCAAATTTTATTTAATTTTCATTCATTTAAATTTAAAAAGCCAGTGGCTACTATATCAGGTAGCACAGGACTAGACCTCTGTGAATACTTGTGGATAACATAATGAATTTGTTGTTGTTCAGTTGCTAAGTCCTGTCTGACTCTGTGACCCCATGGAATGCAGCATGCCAGGCTCCTCTGTCCACTATGTCCCAGAGTTTGCTCAGATTCATGTCCATTAAGTCAGTGATGCCATCCAACCATCTCATCCTCTGTCGTCCCCTTCTCCTTCTGCCTTCAGTCTTTCCCAGCACCAGGGTCTTTTCCAATGAGTCGGCTCTTCACATCAGATGGCCAAAGTATTGGAGCTTCAGCTTCAGTATCAGTCCTTCCAATGACTATTCAGGGTTGATTTCCTTTAGGATTGACATTGTTGAAAAAAATCAATAGACATAAGGTACTAAATTCAGCTTATTTTATATATGAGTAGCAAAATTCGGAAACAAGCATGTTAGAAAATCTATCTTAGCTATTCTATGGAGGGAAATTAAGCACCAGTGTTTCAAATGGTAAAAACTAATGAATTACTTCTAGTTTTTAATTCTTGTCAATTTAGACTCTATGTATCCAGCATTTTTCTAAGCCTTAGAAGATTAATTATGTTCACTGATAGTTTACAGCCTCATTTGGGATATATGACAAGCACATCAAATATGTACACAAATATTAATGCCATATACATGCAACATAATTATAACATAAGAAATGTATAATTAGAGAACACAATGACATGCCTTGGTTCTACTACAAACTTACCACTAAACATGTATAAACTTGGGCTGGCCATACAACCTCAAAGGGTTCATGGTGTTCTTGTTTATAGAACAAGGGGGAATGAACAGGAAATTCTTGACTGTTTTTGAGAGCTCTGACATTCCATGATTTACTACATAATTTTTAGTTACTATGGAGCTTGACTCATGAAAGAGGTCAGTCAAAACTGGGCTTGAATGGGCACAGATAAAGAGATATTAATAGGCAGAGAAGACTTGAGAGTTGTGAGGGATTCTTCAGAGGGAACAATGCATAAGCAAAATCCAGGGAGTGCCAGGAACTGTAAGGAGACTAACTTAGGTAGTCTACAACAAGGAAAATGCTAAGGGAATAGTAAATGTGAATGGCCCAATTTGAGAGGGAGCTAATGCCTAAAACAACAGAATTTGATTTTTATATAATTGGCTGTTTTAAGCTCTTGACAACGGGAAGAGTGGTGTCTTTAAAGTAGGTTTCCTATAAGCAACAAATAGTTTGGTCTTGCTTTTTCAAACTGATAACTCTACTTTTAATTGGACTGTTTAGACCATTTATGTTTAGTATGATTACTATGATTGATGCGGTTACTATCTCTTTTGCTGTTCTCTATCTGTCCCACCTGTACCTTATTTCCTTTTCTTATTTTTCTACTTTTGAACTGATCACTTTTTAGGATTCTATTTTAAACCTATTGATGGCTTTTAACTTTTGAATGTTTTTGGTGGTTGCTTTAGAGTTTACAGTATACATCTTTAACTTATAATATCTTCAACTGTTCTTTTATTTAGAATTAACTTCTTAGTTGCTATTTTTTTTTTTAATTTATTTTTATCTGTGCTTATTTTTTACTCTCTTTTCCTCTTTGTTTTCACTTTGAACAGTTTCTATTGCCATGTATTCACATTCTTTTCTTTTTTTTTTTTGCAGTATCTAATCTCTTCTACTTGGGTCCTTTTTAAAAAACACAATTTCCATGTCTCTTCTTAATTTGTTCAATCTTTTCTCTATTTTTTGAATATATGGAATAATTGTAATAAATGTTTTAATGTCATGGATATTTCTGGGTTAGTTTCAACTGATAGTTTTTCTAGTTGCTATGGGTTGTATACTGCTCTTTACACGCATTTTTTGACTGGATGCCAGACTTCACGGATTTTACCTTGTATTTGCTGGATATATTTTTTTATTCCTATAAATATTATTGAGCATTGCTCTGGGATGCAGTTATCTGTGAAAAGCTTGATCCTTTCAGGTTCTGCTTTTAGGCTTTTTAAAGCAGCAGCAAAACTGATTTAGTCTCTGGTTAATTTTTTCCCCACTGTGGTGGTAAAACCTTTTTGGGTACTCTACCTGATGGTCTATGAATTATGACATTTTTTTTCATTCTGGGTGAGAGGAACTGGAACTATTGCTGGTCCTGTTTGAACTGTGAAAATTCCTCTAATTCTTTTGGGTAGCTTCTTCACACCTAGTTGTTGATCAGTGTGTTTAGCTGCAGACTGGAAGGGATCCTCTGTACATATCCATGGCACTCACTAAGAAGCTCTCTACCATCTAATACTCTTTCCCAGCTGCCTGGCCTTCCTGGACTCCTAGCTTCATATCTTCAATTCAAGTAGACCCCTGGGTTCTACCTGGGCTTCTCCTCCCAAGGCCATGCTTAGACATTCTCTCCAGGCATCACTGTCCTTTGCTGCTTAACGTCCAAAATCTTAAGACCATTGTTTCACATTATTTCTGCTCACTGTTTTGATTCAGGTGGAAGCGTAAATCTGGTCCCTGTCACTTTATCTTAGCCAGATGTAGAATCCTATTACCCAGTTTTGAGCTAATTTTGCAATCTTTTTTTAAAAATTTTATTTATTTGGCTGTACTGGGTTTTAGGTATGGCATGCAAACCCTAATTGTGGCATGTGGGATCTAGTTCCCTGACCAGGGATTGAACCCAGGCCCCCTGCATCAGGAGCTCGGAATCTTAGCCACTTCCAGGGAAGCCCCTGCAGTCTTATTTCATCAGTTCTTTCATTGATTTTCATCTCTCTTATATGACTTTGAATCAACTTTACCATATTGTTTGTTGTTTCATCAATGAGTTAATTACATTTTTGACACATGCTTACTATATATTTGTATAAGACCCATACTATTTTACTTAAAAAACTGTATTTTAACACTGCTTTAAGACTTTTTAATCCTTCCAAATTCAGCTCTGACACATGTATTTTAGGATTCTCTATCTGATCTTAAGGTGGAGTTAACCACTATATCCTGCTTCCTTTCTGTACATATCATACTTCATGGCAAATGGAGGTCTGTGGTATGACTATCATGAGCACAGTGTCTGGCATAAAGCAGGTCTTCAATGAATACTTTCTGGATGAATAAACCAAAGAAAAAGTACTTTCTGCTTTTCAAGCTATAGTACTTAAGTTAGCTCCATGACACTGGGCAAAAAGCTACAGGATAAACATGGTAGACACTTCTGGAAATATGTATCACTGTTAAAGTAACAATATTATGAAGTTTGATGCAAAATTGCCTAAATTTTAAAGCAAATGGCAGTTTCAAGCCATGTCCTCTTTAGGTTGGGCTTCCCTGGTGGCTCAGGGTAATGAATTCGCCTGCCAATGCAGGAGACACGGGTCAATCCCTGGGTCAGGAAGATCCCCTGGAGAAGGTAGTGGCAACCTTCTTCAGGATTCTTGCCTGAGAAATTCCATGGATAGAGGAGCTTGGCAGGCTACAGTCCATGGGATTGCAAACAGTCAGAAAGATTTAGCAACTAAACAATAACAACAAAGCTAGTTTAACCTTTATTTTCCATAACACATAACATTTAATGTTTTCAAGAGCTCTGAGATGTTTATTTTGAAATTAAAAAATTTAAATCAGTATCACTTGCAGCATTACTAACGCACAGTACTTGTAATTTAGATAAAAACGGCTTATTTTTCCATTTATACACTCATTTATAAAATTACTCTGCACCCTACTTTCAACAAAGACGCACATACACAACCTAGTCATAATAAAAATCAAGCCGAGTGCTTCAGCTGATTAAGGAAGAAGGTGAGGGTAAAGAAATACATAGTGTTCATTTGAGAAGTTTTTTTTTCTCTCGAGATTTAATTTAATTAGGCAGCTCATGAATCAGGCAGAATTCCATCTGGCAACGAGAAGTACACTCCTGGAGAAGTTTTTTTAAACTGTAAATAAGCAACCAAACTATAACCCCATAAACAACCTTTCCTTCAAAACCAGAAACTAAATGAGATTTCTAAGAAAAGACTAAAAAATGAATGCGTAACCACCAAAACCAAGATAACACTGGGAACTAGCTTTTTGTTTTTATATAACCCTCTAGGTTATATAGAGGATTGGTACTATATTTAGTATAAGGTACATTCTAACTAAAAGAGATTTATATCTAAAGAGATAGAGAAATAGAAAACCTCTTTGTTTTCCATTTAAAATCTGGCTGTCTACCAGACTCTGGGCAATATTCTGTTGCCAGCACCTTCAAAAATTGGAATACCTTACAGGCATTTTAATCTGGTACATTGCATCACCTTGCATAAAGTTTCCAAATGATTCCTTATAACATCATACATAAATTATTTAGGAACCAGCTCTTACTTCATCCGTTGGTATAATTTGGGGGCTGTGTTAGCAGTTTGGGGAGAACTCATGAAACTAGTTATCAAGATATCTAAAACCAAGATATCAAGATCACAAAGTTCTTTATTCTCCACTTCTTAATTCAGTGGACTTTGTTTCATCTCAAATTTACAGCATCAAAGAGCCAGCAACAGACTGTAGATTTTTCCTTGATGGCAAAAGAACGGGCCTAGAAAGAGTCATACATACAGCATAATCAAAGAACAGAGCCAGAAGGATTTCAAGGCAGTGTACAGACATGAAACTTACATTTTGAAAGAAAGTTTGATTTTCCAGTTGCCATTACAACAGTCAGCTGAGGGCTAGAATGTAATATCTTAATCATGATCACAGTTGACCCTTGAACAACACAGGTTTGAATTGCACATGTCTACTTATGTGCAGATTTATTTTCAATAATAAATACCACAGTACTACATAATCTGTGCTAAGTGAACTGGTGAATGTACATTGTATATTTAGAGAACTGATTTAAGTTATGGGTGAATTTTGAATTTTGGGAGGGTTGGTGTTCCTAACCACAGTGTTGCTCAACGGTCAACTGTACTTTTATTTGTCTCACACGTCACAGTCTGGAAAAATCCTCTTGTGAACAAGAAGTGGCCACATGGTGTGATGTTTAAAGGGCTCTTCTGAACAGACTGATCAGGGCTGGAATCTCAGCCCTGTCACTTGTTCGGAGACTTGGGGAAAGATCTTAATCACTCTAGTCACACATTCCTCCTCCCTAAAATGAAGCCAAAAGGAGCAACTACCTTAAAGGGATCCTGACAGAGCTAAATAAGTGACTATGCGGAAAGCGCTTGGCATGGTACTGGGCACAGTAAGCAAGAAATATTATCTGTTAACTATTATACATTAAAAATAAAAGTACTTACATATCTTTAAAGAAGAAAGATTGACCTTTTTAAAAAAATAAAAATATTTATTTGGCTGCGCAGGTTCTAGTCGCAGCATGTGGGATCGAGTTCTCTGACCAGGACCATACCTGGGCCCTCCACACTGGGAGCTTGGAGTCTTAGCTACTGGACCACCAGTGATGTCCCAAGGCTGACCTTTGACCTAAGCTCTTTGACTCCAAGTTCAGGGCTCCTTGGGCTTCCCTGGTAGCTCATTCGGTAAAGAATCTGCCTGCATCAGTGTCTCTCTGTGGGAGAGGGAGAGGGTGGGAAGATTTGGGAGAATGACATTGAAACATGTAAAATATCATATAAGAAACGAGTTGCCAGTCCAGGTTCGATACACGATACTGGATGCTTGGGGCTAGTGCACTGGGACGACCCAGAGGGATGGTATGGGGAGGGAGGAGGGCGGAGGGTTCAGGATGGGGAACACATGTATACCTGTGGCGGATTCATTTTGATATTTGGCAAAACTAATACAATTATGTAAAGTTTAAAAATAAAAAAATTAAAAAAAAAAAAAAAGAATCTGCCTGCAGTGCAGGAGATCTGGGTTCAATCCCTAGGTTGGGAAGATCCCCTGGAGAAGGGAATGGCAACCCGCTCCAGTATTCTTGCCTGGAGAATTCTACGGAGCCTGATCACAAAAGACTCGGACACGATTGATGGACTATCATTTCCACTTTCAGGGCTCTTTATAGTATGTGAAGTGGCTATGGCTTTGGCCTCTTGTGGCTCTGAGAAGCATGTGACATAGAACACTACCATCTTACTCCTGTCACCGCAGGCGCAGGTCTTAAAAGGCCAAAATCATCTCAGCTTTTATTTTACATGTTAACATGGATTCCTTGCAAGGATGATTTTTTTGTCATAACCATTCAGCCTCTGGTATGTAGCCTCTGACCTGTCACTACAATGTTTGGTTGCTAATTACTTTCATCACCCTCACTTAATTAATGATTAACTGTTAACATTTTGTGATAGTTCTTTGTCTTTGATAAAACATAAAACGCTGTTAGGATGAGTTTGTACCCTATTTGAGCTAGAGGTAGAATTAACGACAGATCTTGAACCTTGATAATTTATGCTGAATTTCTCCTAGGAAGCATAAAACGGACCCAGCAACACACTTAACACTCTTAAGACAGTATGTTTGTTTTTACAAAATCTCCCAGTTTTTATTTTCCTTTTCTGATATTTGAAATTTCACACATTCTGTGGACAGTCTGAATGTAATTCTATATTCCAAAAAGAAATCAATTATTTAACATTTCAACTTGAAAAAGTAAACTCTGTCCATTCATCAAAAGTCTGGTTCAAACCTCCCCAAATCTTGACTCCCTGTCAGGCGGGCTCCTGCACTTTCATATTATTTTGTTTACTCTGCTTTTATGGGAAGCATTAGAATTATTCATAAGTACAGTTTTTTATCTTTCAAATATATCCAGAATCCAACTGTTTTTTTCCCATCTTCACTTCTACAGCTCTCACCCAAGCCACTGTCACTTCTGCTGGGAAGTGAAAGTCTCTCAGTCGTGTCCAACTCCTTGCGACCCCATGGACTTATACAGACCATGGAATTCTCCAGGCCAGAATACTGGAGTGGGCAGCCGTTCCCTTCTCCAGGGGATCTTCCCAACCCTGGGATAGAACCCAGGTCTCCTTCATTGCAGGCAGATTCTTTACCAGCTGAGCCACAAGGGATGCCCTCAATCATTGCAATATCTTTCAAACTGGTCTTGCTTTTTCATCTGTGGGCCTCTTACCTCCATATAAGTCTATTCTCAACACAGCAGCCAGCATGATCTGCGAAGACTTTAGCCAGGTTATGGCACTTCTTTCCTCAAATCCATTCACTGACTGAGTAAAAAGGCAAAGTCCTTATAGAGACTGCCCCCTCACCCCCAAGCCTCCAGCTTCTCTTTCCTTCACTACCTCCCGATGTTCCTTGAGCTCGCTAAGCATCTCTTGCCATAGGGCCTTGCACGCTATTCCCCCTGCCCAGAAAACTCTTGCCGGCATCACCCACCTTGCTCCCCAGCTTTCTCTAAGTCTCTGCCAAAATGTCACCTATTAAACAAGAGAGGCCTTCCCTTACTCCCTATATAAAAGTGGCAAACCTATCTCCTCTCCTTTATACTATTTTTTTCTATAGCGTTTACTACTGCATATATTTGTTGTTTGCTTCCCCCTCCTTCAATAAAATGTAAGCACTCCACGAGGGCAGGGACTTAATCTGGTCAATGCTGTACCCCCCAGCACCTAGAACAATCCCTGGCACACAGTAGGCAATCGATAAATATTTACTGAATAGAGGAATGACCCCTTCACTACAGATCATAGCTCCCTGAATTCCTCTGTACCTTTTTCACATCACCGATTGTGAAGACTTTCACTCAGTGGACCCTGAACAAACATTTAAAACTAAAGAACAAAAGAACTGAAGTTACCAAGAAAAGAATGCGTGGGACAAATCTACAGAGAATGCGGGGGACTAGAATCCCAGCACCTACACACACTGGAAAGCACAATGGTTCTCAAATGAAAAGATGGTTGTGGAAGGGGAACCAGAGCTTTCCCCACCTGCCAACATTTCTGGGCTCCATTAGTATTTCTAAGGCAATTGTGAAAGTTATCCTGTCTGCCTGCAGTGCGGGAGACCCACGTTCAATCCCTGGGTTGGGAAGATCCTCTGGAGAAGGAAATGGCAACCCAATCCAGTACTTTTGCCTGGAAAATTCCACGGACTGAGGAGCCTGGTAGGCTACAGTCCATGGGGTCGCAAAGAGTTGGACAAGACTGAGCAACTTCACTTTCACTTTCAAGGCAATTGTGAAAGTTATCCATGTGTAAATAAAATCTTAAACCAGTATTCTTAATTCACTAATCTTTTTTTTTTCCTTTCCACAGTTGGTATTTATTAATGAAACCAGGATCCTTTTAACTCAGACAGGACAAATCAACAAAGTGATGGCAAATTTACAATCATTTACTAAAGCTTACTTGAAGCAGGCCTTGAGGCAACCATCCCAGCTTTTAAGCTCTCTTCTAATGAAGTGATAGATTCTGAAATACCAAATAATTTAAGCAAAACCAGGCCTCTAAGAGAATTTATAACTTATTAAACTTTTTACACTCTGAAAACTAGAACCTCTTAGTGACAATCCCACAAGACTTTCCAGTAAGTTTATACAATTAGTTTCCTCTGACAGGTTATAAGACAAACATCCAGTTTGCTTGAGTTTTTAAGATATTTATTTATCTGGCTGCATTGGGTCTTAGTTGCCACACGTGGGACCTTAGCTTCCTGACCAGGGATTGAACCCAGGCCTCCTGCACCCGGAGCAAGGAATCTTAGTCACTGAACCACCAGGGATGCCCCCAGACTGCTTGAGTTTTAAAAGGATATTTCATTTACCCCACCTGAATAACCAATAAAGACATAACTTGGCAAAGGGAAAGAAGGGTTTAATTTACTATTCTTGATTAAACTGCATGTATCAAGCCTGGTTTCTTAATTCATACATTCATTTTTACATGCTCATCTTACTTCCTCCAGTTCTTCCTTGAGTCTGTGCTCGTGACCACACATTTTTCCTTGTTATTCCTGATTTAAATCAAAATAATGGGTATCTTCCCATTATTTTGGCTCAGTGGTCAAGAACCCACCTGCCAACGCGGGTTCGATCTCTGGGTCGGGAAGATCTGGAGGAGATGGCAACCCACTCTACTATTCTTACCTGGAGAATCCCATGGACAGGGAAGCCTGGCGTGCTGCAGTCCATGGGGCAGCAAGAGAGAGGGACGGGAGCGACTAAACAACAACAATCGGGACCCTACGGAAATCGTTTAAGCATCCTAACAATCTCTGGAGATAAGATATTACTAACACGCTTAAGAAGAGGGCGTCAGAGCATGAGAAGTGGATGGCATCACCGATGCAATGGACATGAACTTGGGCAAACTTCGGGAGATGGTGAGGGACAAGGAGGCCTGGCGTGCTGCAGTCCATGGGGTCGCAAAGAGCCGGACGCGACTGAACAACAACATGCTTAAAGGTGGCAAGGACTCAGACAGGGCGGCCGGTGGCCGGCTCAAGGAGCTTCCTGAACAAACGCCGGGCTAACAGGCGCCGGGCACAGGGTTCTAACCCGGGACACCTGGCTTTCGGGCCACCGAATACCGACCGACACACGCAGGCCTCCTCTGGGTGGACCAAGTTGGGAGCCGGCTCCGCCTTTGCAGGAGTTGCCTCCTAAAAGGCAGAAACACGATTGCGCAGACTGCCAGACCAGCACACGTACTTTTGCCCAGGTCTCCGCGGGGTCGGAAGGCTTTGGCATGGATCCGAGAAAGCGGTTCTGCCCACAAACGCCTCGGAAACTCAAGTTTTGGGGTGAGGGATGAATAAAGCGCTTTGGAAGCTGCAAGCCACCAGACAAGACGGTAGAGAACAGGAAGCTTCGGAAAACAATACCTGGACGAGGCGGGCAACGAATAACTTGCTGACAACGGACACCGGTCAATAACTGGGGGTAGGGTTGGGGGGGGGCAGGGATGCTCCCGAGAGGCTGCAGCCCTTCCCCGGGGAACCGGAGGCGCCCCGAGCGCCCGTTTCCTGCGTCCAAGTCTAAGGTGAGCGGGAACGGCCCAGGCCAGAGCCGTCCCCAGAGCCCCCTCAGCCCGGGCACAGGACCCCCTTCTGCAAGCCGTCCCCTCACGGCCTGGTCCTCCGCGCTGCGTCCCCCTCAGAAGGCCCTCGGCTCATCCCCGAAGCCCTCCCACTCGGTCGGCCGGTCGCCAGACGCCCGCCGCCGGCCCCAAGCCCGCTCACCTGCGCGCCCCAAGTCCTCCGTCTCCTCCCTCCCCCGGCGTCTGGAACCGACCCGCGGCCCCGCCCCCTGCCCTCCCAGCCCTCGCCCCGCCCCCTCGGAGCCGGAACTGCTCCCTTCCGGGCCCTTTTCCCCGCCTCCCTGGCCCCCCAGTGTGGCGTCACTTCCGCCTGTGCCCGGCGGCGCGCCGGCTGTCCGGGTCTCGCGCACGCGCCGCGCCGGGAGCGTCACAGAGCCGGGAGCGCGCGCCCCGCGGATGACAACAAATTCGTCGTGCGGGCGCTGTGGAGGTGTCCACCTCACTGTGGCCTTAGGCCCTGCCGTCTCCCCGCGTGCTCTCTTGTACCCTTCTCTACTGCCGCCAAGGACCCTCCTCGGAAAACCCCCCGGGCTTGGGGCTAACGGGGACTCCTCCGCGACTTGTCCCCCCCCAGGCCTAACGCGAGCGGCGCCGCACAGGCGATGGGGTCGCCCTGAGGGACGCTCGGAGCCGAACGGGCATGGAGGGGCCTCCCCGGGCTTAGGCTTCGCCGAGGCCTGGGCAGGCCGGCCCCGGGATCCGAGGCGCCGCCACCAACGCCGCCGCTGCCCCCGCCGCGGCCTGGAGCCGGAGCCTGGCCGGAGCCCCCAGGCCGGAGCAGCCCGCTGCCCTGCCAGCCCAGCTGCCAGCCCTCACCATGCCTTGGCCGTTTTCGGAGTCCATCAAGAAGAGGGCCTGTCGGTACCTCCTGCAGAGGTACCTGGGCCACTTCCTGCAGGAGAAGCTGAGCCTGGAGCAGCTCAGCCTGGACCTGTACCAGGGCACCGGGTCCCTCGCTCAGGTCCCCTTGGACAAATGGGTAAGAGGTGCTGGCGGCCAGCCGGGGTGGAGGGAGGGGGACACAGTCTCCTCCTCAGGGCGATCTGAACCAGTGTCATCGAGGACGTGTGACGTTCCGTCCCTCCCTGGGTGTTGTTTGGCTCCAGGTAGGGTAGGACTCCGAGAAATGTGTTAACAAGTGTCGTTCAGTCCGTTTCTAGCAAGTTTGCCCTTCCAAATCACGTGTTCCAGAAACTTAGCAGAGGTAATGGAGTCCACACTGCGGCAATCAGTGGAATCCGTGATTTGGGATGGGGGGTCTGTGAAGCTGGCTGAAAGGAGTCCGTGGAAGGAAGTGACCCGTGCTCTGCTGCCCCTTTAGGGTAGGAGGGCTCTTGGGGTTGTGTGCGGACAAGTAGTATTTCGTGGGATGACACTCCCCAGAAAGACCGAGGGTGGGGAGGACCTGTGGGGATGTCAGAATGCCTGGGGTATTCCTTTATTTATTTGGGGTTGGTCGCTTTCACCCCACGGCCTCAGTCCAGCGTCTGGCATTTAGAAGAAAGTTAGGTCTCCTTTGCCGGTTTGTTTGCTTTGGATCCTGTAAAGGCCAATCGCACGATGGTCGTGTGGCCCTAATAGGGATGCTTGGTTGTGCTTGTTTGCTTCACTGTGACAGATCGTAAAAGTGGGTGTTGCAAAAGCGCTGAAGCTGCACTCTTGTGTTCTGCTTGCCATCCAGAGGTTGTGAATTGACTCATATTAACAGGTGCTTCATGTATCGTTGTTCCTGCATCCGTGTGCTCAGCGCATAGTATTTTACTTCATGTATATTTCAGCTTTGAGTTTGGCAAGAATGAAGGGGTTCTCCCAAGTTTCCAAACTCTTTATTTGTTCCCCTAGAGTTTGCTGCTCACAGTTTGAATCGGTTTTACTGTTCTGTTACTATTCTAAAACCTTTCCAACAGGGTTTACATTAAGGAAATCATCAATATAGGTGACTTTTCTGTGGTAATTGGGCAAAAGAAAAGGAAACTTTTTTTTTCTTTCAGTGTAAGTTGTGTAAAAAGCTCAAGTGTTTTGTCTTTTCCTTTTATTTAAAAGCATTTTAACAGAGTAATGACTTTCTTAGTCATAGAAACCCAAAAAACTCACATTATGGTAACACCTTATTATGACTGTTGAATGAATTTGTACTGTTATAAATAAGCATATAATTTTATCAGCAAGTGGATGACCTCAACTAGGGAGAGGACACACAGAAGAGTGGGAAGAATCCTGGCTTGAGTAACAGAAGGACCACGTCCTCCTCCCACCCTCCCAGGCCAGCCCATGCTGCCACAGTTATCATGGTGACAGTGGGTATAGTAATTCACCTGAGTTCAGTAAATATTAATGGAGTATCCTCTCCTCGCCAGGCACTGTGTCAGGGAACTCCATTGCTGTAATTCTTACCAAAAGATAGGGATTCTGATGAATATTTTAAAATTCATTGACCTGTAAGTCTGTCCTTTTGGTACAGTTATGACTAGGCTATCTTGAAGGAGAAGGTTGGACATTTATTAACAGTCTTGTTTAGGTCAAATGACTTTAGTGCATTATTTTTTAATTTTTAGTATTCATTTATTTATTGAAGTATAGTTGACTTACAGTGCTGTATGTATGCGTTATTCTTTAATGACTTTTCATGTTAACCCTGTAAGATGGGTATTCATATTTCCATTTTACAGATGGAAGTAAATAATATGCCTGAGATTATTATATCACACATATAGCGAGGGGAATAGTGAGAACTCAAGTCTAATTCCTAAGCCTACTATTTCTTCATTAATCACATGGCTTCAAGCCAAGGAAGGAGCAGTTAATATAATTGAGCATTTGTTTATTTCAGGCACTGTCTGGGCACTCTCATTTGTGAGGTTTTATTTAATCCTCATAGGAAAATCACAAGTGGTAATATTTGAATTTTGCAATTTGACTTCAGGATCATTGGAAAAATAACTTATGGTTGGACTTAATCCGAAGGTGATGTTTTATTCTGCTTCTTGAAGGTGAAGAATATGCCCAGCCAAAATGATAATGTCGAATAAAATATCCAGTACACACTGGCTGTTGCTGATTTCTTTAATTATCATGTGCTGTGTTCATGACTAAGATAAATCCTGGTGTGACATTTAGATATACCTATTTAAACTTCTGATTCCAAATTCATTTACTTCTGACATTTGATTTTAATGACTTTCATGATTGAAAAAAAAAGATACCTCACAGAGATTCGTAGATCCAAATGGGGGAATACTGTCACTGACAACGTTCTGAGGTTTCAATTCTCAACTGTCAGTTATGCACAAGATTGTGTTGAAATCACTTTTGACATTCCCTTCTTCCTTGATCTCAATCAATTATTCTTGCTAATTAGTTGGATGATGCTACGTTTATATATGTATATATTATAAACTTTAAAACCCCATTTTAAGAGCTTTGTTCAAAATACTTTAAATTTATTGAGATAATTTTTCATGTTTTCAAACCTTTGTAACCTGTCTAGATGATGACTTAAAAAATAGGGTTTTAATAGATATTTTTTCAGCTACAAAATCATATAACAGTGGAAACATTTCCAAATGTAAGTTTTAAAAATGTTCTCCATAGTAGAAATACCCTTTCAGAAGCTACTTTTCTCACTCATTAATGAAGTGGTATCTTTACTTTTAAATGACAGATTGTGGGCTGCCAGACTCACCCTCTGCAAATGGTCCACACTCTGTCTGTGGAGTGTGTTTCTCTCTAAATTACTTTTTACCTATCAAAAAAAAAAAGTTATGTTTGGTTTTTTGGAGTATAACTGCTATTGAAGTATAATGGCATATACTACTGATAGTCAAGTGTCATCACATAAAAGGTAAGTGTATTTAAAATTCTAATCTTTGTGAAGAGGAAAATTGCTTATTATCTTTAAAGTCAACTTCTAAATGTTTGATCATAAGAAAATCAGAAACTTACTGTCATTTTCTGTCTGTCACAGAGATTCTACTGTGTGAAGGTCTGTTTTTTTATGTAGACTGTATGCTCAAGTGTCAGTGCGTTGAAATGGAACATCCAACCAAGGGTGCCGCTCTTCACCCTTCCCATTGTCTTCTCTTGGTGCCGGTCTGGTGTGAGGCCTGAGGCAGAATGCAGATTATCTATTTGTATATTAAGTATAGTACCACTTTTACATCTGCTCTAACTTTATTTGAATGGTGATGCCTGGGTTTAAACTAGTAAGGATGTATTCTTTTCCGAGTTAGTCTTATGATACGTATTAAAAAGAAGCGTACAACTTAACTGTTTGCTTTTCTTCTTCTGCCAAGCACACCTTAAATTCCTAATAGTGCTTACCATTGTGCTAGCTAGGCACTGGGGAAGACAAGAAACAATAGTTGGCATAAAGTATTGACTTCGTACCAGGAACCACGTTGGTACCTTTACGTGTTATTTCATTTACACTCACAGTAACCTTGAGAAATTGGTGTTTTCCCTGTTCTATGGATGGGGCTTCCCAGCTGGCACAGTTGGTAAAGAAGCTGCCTATCAGTACAGGAGACACAAGAGATACGGGTTCAGTCCCTGGCTTGGGAAGATCCCCTGGAGTAGGAAAGGGCAACCCACTCTACTATTCTTGCCGGAATGGTTGCAGCAAGTTGGACATGACTGAGCATGCGCTGGCGGGCGGGCTGGTTGTTTTATGGATGAGGAAATTGAGACTCATGTTAAAAACTTGTCCAGAACCACCCAGCTCATAAGTGAGCTACTGTGTTTTGTTTTCTTTTTCTTTTTTTTTTTGAGCTACTGTGTCTTAAAACTACTATATACCTTGTCCATTTTTAAATTGACTTAAAACGTTTTCATTATAAGTTTAAATGTGTGTGTGTCTGTTGTGTCCGACCCTTTGCAACCCCGTAGACCACAGCCCACCAGGCCCCTCTGTCCATGGGATTTTCCAGGCAAGAACAGTGGAGTGGGTTGCCACTTCTTCTCCAAAAGGAACTATAGAAAGAAAGAAAGTGAAGTCACTCAGTCATGTCCAACTCTTTGCGACCCCATGGACTGTAGCCTACCAGGCTCCTCCATCCATGCAATTTTCCAGGCAAGAGTACTGGAGTGGCTTGCCATTTCCTTCTCCATATAAGTTTAAATAGTTGAGGATAATTTTTGTTGTGTTGTAAATACTTATATA
The DNA here is from genome assembly GCF_029378745.1 of Bos indicus. NCBI lineage: Eukaryota > Metazoa > Chordata > Mammalia > Artiodactyla > Bovidae > Bos > Bos indicus. Next base: position 61,292,718 of record NC_091780.1, on the reverse strand, counting down.
ATAAAAATATAGTTTTTTTTAACCCAGTAAGATCTAAATTCCCACCATTATATATATAAACATATTTAAACAAGGTCATCATTAGTAGCTGGAAATTTAACAGTGTATATTTTTCTGTTGAACTCATATGTCTGTTCAACTTCTCTGCACAATTTTTTCATAATTCATGTATTTTATCCTAATTCATGTATTTTGTTCTTGTATCTTTTATTGATCATGCTGTCATTTCTCTATAATAAGACATGTAACTAAATTTAAATTATCATATTGAAAATTTTTGTCACAAGCTTTCTTTTGCATTAAGTGAATATTTTTCTAGTGTAACATTTTAATTCCCACAATGATTTCTTCACTATTTTTTCTTTTTCTTTTTTTTGAATTTTTTTGGTCATTTAATTGGTTTGCTCCAGGACTTACCATGTTGATCTTACCAGTATCTCCTTCACATATCATTAAACTTTTAAGTATTAAATTTTTCTTCTGGATTGTTTTGTTATTACAGTTATAAGTGCAGTTGATCAAAACAATATAATATATTTTACATTTGAATAACTAAACATAAGAACTTTTATTAGAAATATATTTATTGATGTTTTGGGTGTGTTTTCTCCTTTCCCCTTCTTTCTTCAGGTATCCTTGGATGAATATACTTACAACTAGAATTTGATAGGGTTCAGCATAAATTGCATTCTAAACTTTTAAGATAGTCATAAGCTTGAGAAACACTTGTCATTAATAAGTAGATGAGAATTGTAGGGATTTTGCAGTAACAGAATCACTTAGTTCTTTGATCTTTTTTATGGCAATGCCAAAAAATGTGTGTCAAATGGGAAAAGGCCAGAAGACTTAATTGGTGGTTCTGCCTGAAGATTTTTATATCCTAGACAGTGCCTAAGGGATGATTCAGGAGGGGGAAAAGATAGCGCGTTTTTTTGGCTCAGTGGGAGAGGGGGACTGTACAAGGGAATGTGGGAAAGCGGACCCAACCCCATGCCGCTTCTCAGAAGGTCCATTTTAGGAAAGAACATATTTGGAGACTGCGTGTGTGCTCTGTCTCTCAGTCATGTCCTGCTCTTTGCAACCCCACGGACTGTTGCCCTCCAGGCTCCTCTGTCTGTGGGATTTCACAGGCAAGAATACTGGAGCGCCTTGCCGTTTCCTCCTCCTGGAGATCTTCCCAACCCAGGGATGGAACCCAAGTCTCCTGCTTGGCAGGTGGATTCTTCACCCCTGAGCCACCAGGAAAGCCCATTTGGAGTTTAGGGATCTGGATACTTATACTTTAAAACCAGCCAGGCTCATGTACTCTTTAGGAAATCTGTAGGATCACACAAATACCAGTGTGAAGAAAGCCTGTTAAAGTAGTAACCTCCAGTGAAATAATGTGCGCCATTCTAAATCTCCACATTCAATGTGAGCTTTGTAGATGAAGAATTACAACACTACCCTTATGCAACATGGCATATAGGAAGCATCTTCATGTAGACTGGCATTTGATAAATATTTATTGCTTTAATGTAAAAGTATATTGTCTGTTAAAAAAAGCCCGTTTAATTATTCTTCTAACTGTGTTTATATCCATCTGTCGTCCTTCTGTTGTAGTTAACCCTTTACTGAAATTGCTCTCAGTGGGATCACCTAAACCCTGTCACTAAGTTCAGTGGACATTAAAAAGGTCTTTGACTTCTTGTAGTTTTTGTTGCACTTGATCATTCTTTATGTTATGTTTCCACAATTTTCTGGGACAAGAGTTTCTCTTGATTTTCTTTCTACTTCTCTGCTTATTATTATTTTGTTGTTGTTCACTTTGCAAGTTCCTTTTTCTTGACTTGTTTCTTAAATGTTGGTGTTTATCAGGATTCTGTCCTAGGTCTCTGGCCTTTTTACTCTATGTTAGTTGTAAAAGTCTGTCTCTCCTCACTCCTGTGGCTTCATTTACCTTCTGTGTTTATAAAGCCCCTCTGTATAACAGGCCCCCATGGCTCTCCTGAACTCTAGACCAGAGCACCCACTTGTGTCCTGGACATCTCCACCTGGGAGTCTGCTCAAATACACTCTCTGGAACTGAGCTTCTCACCTCTCCCTCCCCTAACTCAGTACATGGCATCACTGTCAAAGCCGTTGCCCAGGCCAGCAACTTGGGAATTATTTTTGATTCTTTTCTTTTCCACTCATTATGCCAGTTATTTCTACTTCTTAATATGTTATAAAAAATATCCATCCACCTCTTGCTCTTCTCATTGTCCCTATCCTTGCCAAGCCAATTTCTCTTAGTTTCTCTTATTTGTAACAGCCTTTCTGCTTGAGTTTTGCTTCCTCCTGTGAGTGGCCCATGGGATAGTTCTTTTCTCATCATGGCGCCCTTGCTTAAAACCTTTCAGTGGTTTCACATTGCCCTTGAGATAAATTTCAAACTCTTTAACATTAATTACAAGGGTTTTTGGATCCCGCTCACCCTTATCTGTGTAGCCTTATCTCTGGCTCATCAGCCTGGCATGCTACACTGAAGCCTAAAGCAGCTTTTTCCCTCTGCCCAAATACTCTTGTGTCTCAGATATATGTATTTGCACATACTGACCTCTGCTTTTCTTGAATCCTTCTACATGCTACTGTATCTGTCTGGACCATTGTGTGCAATTAACTCCTCAGCTCTTTGGTCTCAGCTTTAAATAGCACTTCCTCAGGTGGCCTGCCTTGAATCTCCAGACTAGGTTCTTTTACAAGCTAAAGTAGTACAGTGTATTTCCTCTGTCATTCAACTCATCACATATGTCTTTTGTAGTAAGCTATTTTGTCAGCTTACTGAGGACCAGGAATCATCTGTGTCTTGGTCTCTGATTTCTTTATCCTTAGTGCCTGAGACATGTATAAACGTATTTGTTGTTCAGTTGTTCAGTCACTAAGTCGTGTCCACCTCTTTGTGATCCAATGGACTGCAGTATGCCAGGTTTCCCAGCCCTTCACTGTCTCCCAGAGTTTGCTCAGACTCATGTCCATTGAATTGGTGATGCCATCCTGCCATCTCATCCTCTGTCGTCCCCTTCTCCTCCTGCCCTCAGTCTTTCCCAGCATCAGGGTCTTTTCCAGTGAGTCAGCTCTTTGCATCAGGTGGCCAAAGTACTGGAGCTTCAGCTTTAGCATCAGTCCTTGCAATGCAGATTCAGGGTTGATTTTCCTTAGGATTGACTGGTTTGACTACCTTGCTGTCCAAGGGAGTCTCAGGAGTCTTCTCCAGCACCACAACTCGAAAGCATCAGTTCTTTAGTGCTCTGCCTCTTACATCCATACATGACTATTGGAAAAACCATAGCTTTGACCATATGAACCTTTGTTGGCAAAGTGATGTCTCTGCTTTTTAATATGCTCTCTAGGTTTGTCATAGCCTTTCTTCTAAGGAGCAAGTGTCTTTTAGTTTCATGGCTGCAGTCACCATCTACAGTGATTTTGAAGCCCAAGAAAATAAAATCTGTCACTCTTTCCACTTTTTCCCCATTTATTTGCCATGAAATGATGGGTCTGGATGCTTTGATCTTAGTTTTTTGAATGTGAAGCTTTAAGCCAGCTTTTTCACTCTTCTCTTTCTTCTTTGAGTAAGTTAACAGTTTTACTTTCTTGTTCTTGTGATTTCAAAATGCACTTGTTTTTTCTCTTTAGTGTCTCAATGAGATCCTGGAGTCAGCAGATGCACCTTTAGAAGTCACAGAAGGATTCATACAGTCAATTTCTCTGTCCGTTCCATGGGGCTCCTTGTTGCAGGACAATTGTGCACTGGAAGTGAGGGGGTTAGAAATGGTCTTCCGACCTCGACCCCGCCTAGGTAGGTGTGTTAGGTATTTCTGTTTGTTTCTATTTTTACTTTTCAGAGATTGGGAAAGTAGCCTAATTGCATTAAGTTGAGTATTTAATTTAGTACCTTGCATGTATTTGTAAGATTCTCAGTAGGTAAAATTTTAGGATGTGGCCCATGTAGGGGGGTGGGTGTGATTGTATCTTCAGAGTTATTTCTCTCTCTCCTTACCCATAAGAACTTGAGTATATAGATGATTGGTTTAGTTATTGGTTACCAGTTATCTAAAGTGACATATGCTTTTTTTTTTTAAGTATAGTTGATTTACAATGTCAGGTATACAGCAAAATGATTCATTTATCTGTGTGTGTGTGTACATGTTCTTTTATATAGATCTATATATTTTTTCAGATTCTTTTCCATTGTAGGTTATTATAAGATATTGAATAAAAAGTGATTTATGTTTTCAAAATTCAAAGTATTGTGCCAGAAGCAAGGAAGTGCTCAAAGACTGATGGAGAAATGTTAAAAGGACACAGGATTGGGTTTGAAGGGGCTCCCATTGGCCAAGTCTGGAAAATTTGAGTATCAGAAAGGATAATGACAATAATGAATTATAACGCACTAAAAGAAAAACCAAAACCCAAAGTCCATGTTACTACGAATAAGTAAATAAGTACGTAAGGGGGGAAAGAAGAAGGATTGCCACTACTGATAAACATATAAAAAATAAAAGATGGAATATCACCATGTTTTCAAGCACCATAGTAGAAATTAATGCAGGTGAGGATCATCAGTTGATGCTGACACCATTCTGAAGGTTTGAGGATCTTGATATTTAGACAGTATCAGAATATCTCCTTCCATTTACGTATTATTTGCAGAGAGAAAAAGTTTCTTCTCAGTGGAGAAAATTGACAGTCACCACCATAACTGAGTGAGCAGACTTGATCTCATCATCAGTGGGTCACACTGACGGCACATGTGTTCTGAGGTGATGGACCGAGAAGGAGGGGCTCACTTATGTACTGTTCTTGCTAAAAGTGGTTAGTCTGAGTCAGACACTGAGGAAGCAGTCAGGCAAATCCAAAACGAGAGAAAGCCTGTTAACTAGCTGGTCGGTACTGTTTTTGTTTTTTTTTTTTTAAAGGTTCAGTTATGAAAGACAGTGAAGGTAGAGGAACTATTTAGATTAAAGGAGACTAAAGACTTGATAACTAATTGCAATATGTAACTTTTTTTCTTTTTTCCTGTGGAGGGTATGTTGAGGCAGGTGGGAAGATTGGGGTATTGAATGTATGGTGGTGATAGTGGTGGCTTAGTAGCTAAATCGTGTGCGACTCTTGCAACGCCCTGGACTGTAGCCCGCCAGGCTCCTCTGTCCGTGGGATTCTCCGGACAAGAATACTGGAGTGGGTTGCAGGATTCTTGCTTCCTCCAGGGGATCTTCCCGACCCAGGGATTGAACACATGTCTCCTGCATTGCAGGTAGATTTTTCACTGCTGAGCCACCTCACTGAATGTATATAATATATTGTGTTGATGTCACATCACTTGGGTGTGTTAATGGTACTGAGCTTTTGCAGGAGACTGATCTCATTCTTAGGAGTCACATACTCCAGTTGTTAGGGATGAGTGTTACAAAATCTAGTTTAGCGAAAGCTTGTGTGTGTGAGTCTATGAGTGTGTGAGTGTGTGTGCACGTATGTGTAATCTTGATGAATCTAGGTGCAGGGTATGCATTGTACATATCTTAGGACTGAACATTTTCAAAAGAAAACTTTGGGAGGGAAAGTTTTAAAGTAGTAGTAAGCCGTTGTTCACGAGTATATACACATAGTAGCTTTAATTATGCATATGATGGGTTCTGATTTATCAAACCTGGATATTGTGCTTCTTGCATGCCAGATGCTGTTCTGAGTAGTTTACAAGTAGTATCCTCACAATAACTCTTTGAAATAGATCCTTTTAATTGTATTCATTGGACTGAATAGGAAATTGATGCATAAATTGTCATTTAATAACTTGACCAAGGTCATAGCTAGTTAAGTGGAGAAGACAGGGTCTGGACCCAGGGAGTCTAGTTCTGGACCGGCTGTTCTTACCACTGTGCTGTGCTGTGTACTGGACTTACTGAAGAGTAGTTGTGTCTGGCATGTTATAAGCTCGTAAGGTTGTGATGGTGAATCATCTTAAATTATGAGCGTAAATGCTTCCAGTGACAATTGATGTTTGTAAAGATGTTATGTTTGAAGAGTTATGATCCCAAGTTTTGCCTAAAACATCTGTGCATGGAAATTATTAGTAACCTGGTATTTAATTAACAAGAATACTTTATATGTTAACCAAGCTGAGGAGACATACTAGTACATTCCTATGGAAAGTGAAATATTTTACCCTTATTTTAAAAATATTTCATTAGAAGGACTTTTAACTTTAATTTTAGAAGGCAATAATTCTAGTAATCTCTTGTCAGTTTGTTTTAGATAACATAAGGAAGTGTGATAGAGTTCTTTTATAAGGATATACCTGGAAAGGACTTTACACAGTTTGTGTGTTCCTTCTCCAAGGCTGCTCTTCTGGTTTGTCTGCATTTATACTAACCTTCTAAAGCCCACGTCGGCTGCTACCTCTACTTTCCGCTGAATTCCCTTAACTAGAAGATTTAGCCTCTTCTCTTACCTGATATGATATTTTCTGTTGACACTCTGTGGTTGTCTATTAATTCTTCTTATTTATATCTCGTTTCTTCCACTATCTTGTAGTCTCTTTGAGGGCAGATTTAATAATTATTGTATTTTTCTACCCTATAAACGGAGTCAGCCAACTATGGCCTGCAGATCAAGTCTGGTCTGTTACCTGTTTTTATAAATAAATTTTTATTGAAATATCACCTGGTGTACGTATTCTCTCATTCATTAATTCTCTCTGGCTGCTTTTGTACTAGAGTGAGAGAGCTGAGTAGTTGTGATAGAGACCATATGGCCTCAAAGCCTCAAATATTTGTTATCTGATCCTTTGCAGAAATTTTGTTGACCTCTGTTCTACAGCATTTTGAACAATACCACCCATATAAAATATCCATTAAATACTTGAGTAAATATGTGAATAAGTATTTGGCAGATATATACCATGTAATGAGAACATGTGTCTCAACTTCTTTCTGTGATTTTTTTTCCTCCCTTCTTGGATATTATAAGGTGATGTTTAAATCTCAGGAGTAAGTTCTAGAATACTGTATCCCTGGGTGATACCATGATGCTAAATATCTCTTGGGGGATTAAGAACTTATTAGTTTGAAATGTGTAGTTTTAAGGAATGGCTTAGTTGTAACCATGAGAAGTTATTGAGGATTTGTCTGTATTTTCTGCAGCATCTGCTTCTGAGCCCATGTATTGGTCAAGCTTCATGACCAGCAGTATGCAATTGGCAAAAGAATGTCTTAGCCAGAAACTAACAGATGAACAAGGAGAAGGATCTCAGCCTTTTGAAGGACTTGAAAAGTTTGCTGAAACCATCGAAACAGGTTTGGCATTATTGAGTATTTAAAAAAATTTTAGATTGTATTTAATAATTTAGTACCTTGATTTAGTATGTATTGTGTAAGAAAAACTCATTGGAGTAGTTTTTTAAAAAATTGCTATTCTTACTTCAGAACTTTAGAATTGAAGTTATTTAAAAAATTATACAGTATTTGGACTTCCCTGGTGTCACAGTGGATGGAAACCCACATGCCAATGCAGGGGACATGGGTTCAATCCCTGGTCCAGGAAGATTCCTCATGCTGCGGAGCAACTAGGCTGCTGTGCCACAGCTCCTGTGCCCGTGTGCTGCAACTGCTGGAGCCCATGCTCTGCCATGAAGAGTAGCCCCGTCACGCCCCACCTAGACAGAGTCTGAGCCCAGCACTGAAGACCCAGCACCACCAAAAGCAAACAAATAATTTAAAAAATTACACAGTATTCAGTTTAAATCATGTTGTTTTTTCACCCTAGTTTCTCCTTTATTTTATTACGCTTGCATAATGAAGGGATTAGAATTCAACAGACAGTGTTAGTCATTGCCCCAGGATAAGATGTAACACGCTGTATGTTCTCAGCCCACAAAATATTTATTACAAAACTCAAAATTTGGGGCTTTTTTTTTTAAGGTACGAAATTCAACTTTTATTTTGTAAGTTCTTATTAAACTAATTTAGTATTTATTTGGTTTATTCTAGTACTAAGAAGAGTAAAGGTCACTTTTATAGACACTGTCTTGAGAATTGAACACGTGCCAGAAAATTCCAAAACTGGAACTGCACTTGAAATTCGAATAGAAAGGTAAGACTTCTTATATCTGAAAACAAATTACCCAGTTCTTTTCTTTATAAATAATAAGATCTGACTCATCAGATTCAGGATACTTTAGGAGATTCAGTCAGTCAGTCAGTTTAGTCGCTCAGTCGTGTCTGACTCTGCGACCCCATGAACCGCAGCACGCCAGGCCTCCCTGTCTATCACCAACTCCCAAAGTCCACCCAAATCCATGTCCATCGAGTTGGTGATGCCATCCAACCATCTCATCCTCTGACGTCCCCTTCTCCTTCTGCGCTCAATCTTTCCCAGCATCAGGGTCTTTTCAAATGAGTCAGCTCTTTGCATCAGGTGGCCAAAGTATTGGAGTTTCAGCTTCAACATCAGTCCTTCCAATGAACACCCAGGACTGAGCTCCTTTAGGATGGACTGGTTGGATCTCCTTGCAGTCCAAGGGACTCTCAAGAGTCTTTTCCAACACCACAGTTCAAAAGCATCAATTCTTCTGTGCTCAGCTTTCCTTATAGTCCCAACTCTCATATCCATACATGAACCACTGGAAGAACCATCGCCTTGACTAGATGGACCTTTGTGACAAAGTAATGTTTCTGCTTTTTAATATGCTGTTAGGAGATTAGATGTGATTATATTCAGTTAATATATTACATTATTTCAGAGTAAAGTGTTGTTCTCCAAGTTGTGTTCCAATCCAGTTATTAAAAACAAAGTACCAGTTGGGGTATAACTATTTGAATATTTGAATTCACAAAGTAATTCTCATTTAGCTGATACCAAGTCAAAATAATGACTATTTGAGTGATACTAAATTTAAGGTACCCTGTTGGAGTATTTCAGGTTTTTCATATGAACAATGTACTATTTAGATGTATCTCATTACTGTGAAAGGATTTTTGCATTGCTTCCTTTTATCTATTTGCTGCTTTAGGCTAAGACTACTGTTTTCTTGGGGGATTCTGTGAGGGTATTTTAAGGTCAGTATGTACAGTAGAGATTAGTTAAAAAGATATAAATACATCACTTTTAGTTTTCACTGTATGACCACCTGGAACTCCTATAAATAGACTAAAACAGGGATTGATTTACATACACACTGCAGAGTGTTGTTTTGAGGTTATGACTCTTCACCAGTGTCTTAATGCCACATGAACTGCCAGCAGAGATGAGCAGAGTGAAGTATGTACACCGAGCACCAAAGACACTTTGTTTGTGGATATGTTGGGAACCTTTACTGAGCTTTAAACAGATATGTTCTGATTTCTGTCTTTGACAAAATATACCTATTAGTGAATCAGTTACTGTTAACAGATCTTTGAAATTAAGTTGCATTACCTTAAAATGGTGTATTTAAAAAGTATCTAAAATCTTCTGCATTTAGAACAGTATTACTTTGGAAACAGTGACAGATTTTATTTTCTTGGGCTCCAAAATCACTGTGGATGGTGACTGCAGCCTGGAAATTAAAAGACACTTGCTTCTTGGAAGAAAAGCTATGACAAACGTGCTGTTAAGTAACTTCAGTCGTGTCCGACTCTGTGCGGCCCCATAGACGGCAGCCCACCAGGCTCCCCCGTCCCTGGGACTCTCCAGGCAAGAACACTGGAGTGGGTTGCCATTTCCTTCTCCAATGCATGAAAGTGAAAAGTGAAAGTGAAGTCGCTCAGTTGTGTCTGACTCTTAGCAACCCCATGGACTGCAGCCTACCAGGCTCCTCCGTCCATGGGATTTTCCAGGCAAGAGTACTGGAGTGGGTTGACATTGCCTTCTCCAATGACAAACCTAGACAGCATATTAAAAAACAGAGACATCACTTTGCTGACAAAGGTCCGTCTAGTCAAAGCTATGGTTTTTCCAGTAGTCATGTACGTCTGTGAGAGTTGGATCATAAAGAATGCTGAGCGCTAAAGAATTTATGCTTTCAAATTGTGGTGCTGGAGAAGACTCTTGAGAGTCCCTTCGACAGCATGGAGTTCGAGCCAGTCAATCATAAAGAAAATTGGTCCTGAATGTTCTTTGGAAGGACTGATGCTGAAGCTCTAGTACTTTGGCTACCTGATGCAAAGAGCCAACTCATTTGAAAAGAAGATGGAGGGCAAGTGGAGAAGGGGATGACAGAGGATGAGGTGGTTGAACGACACCACCAACTCAATGGATATGAGTTTGAACAAACTGGGAGATGGTGAAAGACAGGGAAGCCTGGCATGCTGCAGGGCACACAGCATGTGCTGCACAAAGAATCAGGCACTACTTAGCTACTGAACAACAACAACAACAGTTTAATTTAAGCTGAAGATGAGTGGTAAGGACTCATAGAATAGTTACAGAAATTCAAGCAATGACACATCACACTCTTGTTTAGAGTCAAGTGCTGTCTCAGTGTTTCAAGAGATGTTTGTGAGAGAGCACAGGAATTATTTTCCTTGGAGCTAACTTTAGGAAGTTATTCATTTTTTCCCCAAATTTAGGAGCCTCAAAATAGTACCTTCTTGGGGTTAATTTAATGTTTCTTCATGAAAATATTTACGAGAGTAAAGCATGATAATGCTGACACATATGTGATAGGTATATTCTAAGAAGAGCTAACACTTGAAAAATTTCTTTAATTTCAGCAGCTGTGTGTATTTCTTTTTTTTAATTTTATTTTATTTTATTTTTAAACTTTACAAATTGTATTAGTTTTGCCAAATATCAAAATGAATCCGCCACAGGTATACATGTGTTCCCCATCCTGAACCCACCTCCCTCCTCCCTCCCCATACCCTCCTTCTGGGTCGTCCCAGTGCACTAGCCCCAAGCATCCAGTATCGTGTATCGAACCTGGACTGGCAACTCGTTTCATACATGATATTATACATGTTTCAATGCCATTCTCCCAAATCTTCCCACCCTCTCCCTCTCCCATAGAGTCCATAAGACTGTTCTATACATCAGTGTCTCTTTTGCTGTCTCGTACACAGGGTTATTGTTACCATCTTTCTAAATTCCATATATATGCGTTAGTACACTATATTGGTGTTTTTCTTTCTGGCTTACTTCACTCTGTATAATAGGCTCCAGTTTCATCCACCTCATTAGAACTGATTCAAATGTATTCTTTTTAATGGCTGAGTAATACTCCATTGTGTATATGTACCACAGCTTTCTTATCCATTCATCTGCTGATGGACATCTAGGTTGCTTCCGTGTCCTGGCTATTATAAACAGTGCTGCGATGAACATTGGGGTACACGTGTCTCTTTCCCTTCTGGTTTCCTCAGTGTGTATGCCCAGCAGTGGGATTGCTGGATCATAAGGCAGTTTATTTCTTATAATTGCAAATAGGTCTTCCTAAGAGTTTTATGCAAATGCTCTTTTTGTTTTTAACTTTCAGAACTATGTACTGTGATGAAACTGCTGACGAGTCCTCAGGAATTAACGTACATCAACCCACAGCTTTTGCTCACAAGTTACTTCAGCTCTCTGGAGTGTCTCTCTTCTGGGATGAGTTTTCTGCATCTGCAAAATCCTCCCCAGTGTGTTCAACTGTGCCAGTGGTAAGGAAAACAAATCAGAGAAGCCAGAAAATGAATTCACAGATTTTCAGAAGGTTTACTTGAGAACTATTAAAATTTCCTAGGATGTGTGATGTGTACTGATGGGTTTCCTTGTGATCTGAGAGTTAACACAAATATTCAGTAATGGGGACATATATTTCAGATTTAAAAATACATTTGTAAAAAAAATACATTTGTAATTAATGCCATTTCTACCAGAAATACATTTGCTGTGTATTAATTTAATAGAGAAACATTGGATTTTATGTCCTAGGGAGAAATGGCATATTAACATCTAATATCTTTTTTATAATAAAAACAGGCAACTAAGCAATATTCACATTTACCTTCCATGATGCATGTATTGTTGAAAATGTTATGTTACAAGTCATATCTTGTAAGAATTTTATAATTAAGGAAAAAGAACTGTGTTCATCCCTTCTTAGATTGGAGAGCCCTTTTATAAATCAATCACCTCATAATTTGTCTTTTACTTTATTTCACAAATCGTATTTTCTTAATTATTGGATGTATATTAAATTTTCTTATTATGTAATTTGAACAGATGCTGTGCTTTTTTTCATAAAGTACTTTTCCATAACTTGCCTTTATTAAGCTACTGTGCTATGTTTTATGCTAGTTCTGCAATACTGGTTTATCCATTGTCACAATATAGTTGTCACGTAAATACTGTATTCTTCTTAAATTAACAGTCGTGTTTTACATCTCAGTTTACTTACACTAAAGTATTGGAAGGAATTACATTTTTTCTTCTTGCGTTACTGTAGGAAACAGAGCCAAAGCTGTCACCTAGCTGGAATCCAAAAATTGTTTATGAACCTCACCCACAACTAACAAGGAACTTGCCAGAAGTAGCACCTTCTGACCCAGTGCAGATAGGAGGGCTCAATGGTAGGCTGGAGTTGAGTCTCACATTGAAACAGAATGAAGTACTTCCTGGAGCTAAGGTCAGTATTTGCTTTATTTTCTGTAGATAAAGTAAACCTGGAGGCATTCTTTATGCTGTGGCCCTCTGACTGGTTCACATAGACTGTCCTGTGACCAGGTTACCCACTGCCTTGGAGTCAGCATTTTTACCCGCAGTTGGTGCCTCTGTCTGCATATCTTGGAGTTCACCTGAGGCCCACCTTTGCCCATCTGCTGCAGCTCAGGGTTTGAAACTGTCTCCTGTGCTCAACTTTCCCCCACTTTCAAAAATGTTCATTAGTTCAGATAACTAGGAGTTTCTTAAAGAATCATTTTCATCATGAAATTAAAAAGTTAAAAGAAGGAGAAATTAAGAAAGCGTGTTAGCTGAAAGTGAAAGTTAGTTGCTCAGCCATATTCGACTGTTTGCAACCCCATGAACTATAGTTGCCAGGCTTCTCTGTCCATGGAATTCTCCAGGGAAGAGTACTGGAGTGGGTTACCATTTCCTTCACCAGGGTATCTTCCTGACCCAGGGATCAAACTTGAGTCTCCTGCATTGCAGGCAGATTCTTTACCATCTGAGCCACCGGGGAAGCCCCCGTGTTAGCTGAAGGAGATGTTTAATTATGTGTATATAAAACTATCCACCTATGTGTATTTTGAACAGAATGTCCATGTTTATAATTGTATAATATTTATGAAAAGAGATGAGTTTTTTCCATAATGTTGCATAGCTTGTAGAAGTCACTGTAAAGACAACTGTACCTCTTTCTTAGGGAGCAATACTGAACAGTCTGGAGAGTCAGGAAACTTGAATTTTTTTAGTTAGTTAATTATGTGTCTTTCAGGTTATTGTTTTCAGGTTCTTAAACCTAATTTTCCACAGTTTATTGTGATCCAAAGTCAAAGGCTTTGGCATAGTCAATAAAGCAAAAATAGATGTTTTTCTGGAACTCTCTTGCTTTTTCGATGATCCAGCGGATGTTGGCAATTTGATCTCTGGTTCCTCTGCCTTTTCTAAAACCAGCTTGAACATCTGGAAGTTCACAGTTCACGTACTGCTGAAGCCTGGCTTGGAGAATTTTGAGCATTACTTTACTAGCGTGTGAGATGAGTGCAATTGTGTGGTAGTTTGAGCATTCTTTGGCATTGCCTTTCTTTGGGATTGGAATGAAAACTGACCTTTTCCAGTCCTGTGACCACTGCTGAGTTTTCCAAATTTGCTGGCATATTGAGTGCAGCACTTTCACAGCAGCATCATTCAGGATTTGAAATAGCTCAACTGGAATTCCATCACCTCCACTAGCTTTGTTCATAGTGATGCTTTCTAAGGCCCACTTGACTTCACATTCCAGGATTTCTGGCTCTGGGTGAGTGATCACACCATCGTGATTATCTTGGTCATGAAGATCTTTTTTGTACAGTTCTTCTGTGTATTCCTGTCACCTCTTCTTAATATCTTCTGCTTCTGTTAGGTCCATACCATTTCTGTCCTTTATTGAGCCCATCTTTGCATGAAATGTTCCCTTGGTATCTCTCATTTTCTTGAAGAGATCTCTAGTCTTTCCCATTCTGTTGTTTTCCTCTATTTCTTTGCAGTGATCGCTGAGGAAGGCTTTCTTATCTCTTCTTTGGAACTCTGCATTCAGATGCTTGTATCTTTCCTTTTCTCCTTTGCTTTTTGCTTCTCTTCTTTTCACAGCTATTTGGAAGGCCTCCTCAGACAGCCATTTTGCTTTTTTGCATTTCTTTTCCATGGGGATGGTCTTGATCCCTATCTTTGGCCACCTCATGCGAAGAGTTGACTCATTGGGAAAGACTGTGATACTGGGAGGGATTGGGGGTAGGAGGAGAAGGGGACAACAGAGGATGAGATGGCTGGATGGCATCACTGACTCGATGGACGTGAGTCTCAGTGAACTCCGGGAGTTGGTGATGGACAGGGAGGCCTGGCGTGCTGCGATTCATGGGGTCGCAAAGAGTCAGACACGACTGAGCGACTGAACTGAACTGAACTGAAACCTAATTTTACCATATAATCTGTGTAAAATGCACTTTAGGAAAATATCAGGATTTATTCATTTGTATTTTCACAGATATAACTAGCTCTAGACATTTGACTGACTACTGTATGCCAGAGCCTGTGCTGGTTGTTGGGACAGACATAGAAATGAAAGGAATGCAATCTTTGTCTTAATAAAAGTATAAGAGGCATAGACATGGCTGTGGGAATGTGTAAGAGGGAACCACTCTATACATGTGAACACACATAAAAAACTTTTCAGAAGATTGAAGGATCCCTGGAACTCTTTCTCTGAAATGGAGCACCTGATTAGAGTTGGAGGGGGAGGAAGGTGCAGATTGAAATGTTGATGTTCCTATTACTATGATTGGTTTTCTTTTTTTTTTTTTGGCCACATTACGTGGCTTGTGGGATTTTAGTTCTCTGACCAAGAATTGCACCCCGGTCGACAGCAGGGATTGAGCCTGAGTCCACAGCAGTAAAAGCCCAAATCTTAACCACTGGACCACCAGGGAAATTCCCTGATGTTATTCTTACTGATTATCCCTCCTCCTCTTTGATTACTGTTCTGTTCTCCTTCAGTAGAGTTCAGTTCAGTGGCTCAGTCGTGTGCAACTCTTTGCGACCCCATAGACTGCAGCGTGCCAGGCTTCCCTGTACATCACCAACTCCCGGAGTTTACTCAAACTCATTGGTGATGCCATCCAACCGTCTCATCCTTCTGTTGTCCCCTTCTCCTCCCATCTTCAATCTTTCCCAGCATCAGGGTCTTTTCAGATGAGTCAGTTCTTTGTATCAGGTGGCCAAAGTATTAGAGTTTCAGCTTGAGCATCACTCCTTCCAAAGAATATTCAGGACTGATTTCCTTTAGGATGAACTGGCTGGATCTCCTTGCTGTCCAAGGGACTCTCAAGAGTCTTCAATACCACAGTTCAAAAACATCAATTCTTCTGCGCTCAACTTTCTTTATAGTCCAACTCTCACATCCATACGTTACTACTGGAAAAACCATAGCTTTGACTAGATGGACCTTTGTTGGGAAAATAATGTCTCTGCTTTTTAATATGCTACCTAGGTTGGTCATAACTTTTCTTCCAAGGAGCAAGTGTCTTTTAATTTCATGGCTGTTCTACCTCAGGTGGTATGAAACCCTTTCATAGGTCTTAAGCCTCTTCACAGCATAACAGGATGGAATGGTTAATGGAGCAGAGAGCCCCGGGTATGTGTAAACACTACAGGAATCCTTACTCTGTGCCAAGATCCTTGGGAAACTGAGTACATCCATGCCTCTGTAGAATGCATTTTCTAATCCTTTAAGAAGGAAGAACCATGGCGATACCTTCTTGGGTTGTTTTGGTTAATTATTGCTAGTTCTCAACATTTGTATTTTTGATTTTTGTGCATATCCAAACTTATTGCACATTATGAACTGATTTATATAAATGCCTTTTAGGTGTTACTTTTGAACATCTGTGTATTAGGTGACAGATGAACCTCTGGAACTATTAGCCAGGGTTTAATATTTGGAGATAACTCTTCTTGCCTATATGGTAATTTTTTTTGTTAGCAACTGGAATATTTGAGTACATTTTGTTCTTGATGAAAATGAGTGCTAAACAGAGAAATTAAAGTTCTGAATAGCAGCATCCAGAAACAGACCTCCTGAACTTTAGTCTCTCTCTTTGCACTTAAGTCTTTCAACTATGGGATCAAAATGTTACGAGAGATTTCATGTTACTTTTTCAGTTCTCTGAGACTATTCACCACTCAAATTGTGTGTAAGTTTGGTGTTTCACATATTTAGTTTTATCAGATGTCTTCAGAAATACATTATATATGAAAATAGGGCCCTGCCTCAATTGAATTTAGAGACATTTTGTTTTAATTGCTGTGTTACACTGAGTTTGAAATTTGAAGCCTGACATGCTTCAGTCCATTGGGTCACAAAGAGTTGGACACGACTGAGTGACTGAACAACAACAACAAATTTTAGTTGTTAAAATGTTTTATCTTTTATATTTCCAGAGGAAAGTTATATGTACTTTTTTCTTTGTATGCCAAACTCAGAATGACTAATAATGACATATTTCTATGACAATTAGAAGTGAAACTCTTAATCATGTATTCTGAAAGCATATTAGAGACTATGTTTTCAATGCTAAGAAATTAAAAATCAATTTTTAAGCTCAGCATATAATCACAAAGAGATTTCCCCACTGTCCCCAGCCATAACTCCTTGCTGATTTAAGGACTGGGAAGTCAGCAGTCAGTAAGGAGCCCCGTAAAACCAGTACTTTGTGGGTCAGCCTAGGTTAAAATCCTGGCCCTGAATCTGTTATATGGCCTTGTGTGAATCAATTAATCTTTGTGAACCTGTTTTCTCATTTGTAAAACAGGAAAACTACTAAGAATTAGAGGAAATAAAATAAAAACATCTAACACAGTGTCCCAATACTCAAAAAAAGGTGATAATAATGATTATTATTGGAGAATTTGTTGCTTTATGAGTTATACCATGGAAATTTCTCAAAGTCACTATGTAATTTATTTTATGTTCTTAGAATCAGAAATTTGTTTTTCTCCTGTAAAAGATGCCATATCCTGAATATAAGTGTTTTCTTAATTGAATTATTTTTAAATTGTAAAATGGCATAAAGATCATAGGAGTCAGTATTAACATTAGGACTAAGAAGAGACGAATGAAAAGTAAGGCAGGAATATTTAGCTTTTCAGAATGTGACTTAGGGAATAGAATGTTTGTTTTTGTCAGAGTGTATGCTACGGAAGTCAAGAGTGAGAGTGGGATTGGGCTTTTATTTTTAGAAGGAAAGACGGACAAAGAGGTGGAAAAGAGAAGGGAATTCCACATGAGCATCCTCTCTGCTGTGGCTTCATGTCAGTGGAGAGAAGGTTTCGTGGGCATTTGGAGGGGCACACTGTTGATAGAGAAGGTCCTTGCTGTTCTAGATAGGAGTGTGATTGATCCATGGGCAAACTTAGGAAGGCTACATTTATTTGTCCTTGGTTTGAATCAAGCTTTAAAGATTGTGATTTGAGTCTTTTGAAACCATAATGGGAATGAATACTAGATTGTTGCTATCTTTATTTTCTTGGAGACTATGTCTTAAGGCCTCCTCAAGCACCTTAAATACTCAGAAAACTCAGAGACACAAAGAGTGACATTGGTCTTTCTGACATGGAATTTCTCAGGAGGATTTTCCCTCTTAAAATAAAAGTTGATGACCTTATATGTCTTTTCATTTAGATTGTGTGAATTAGTAGAGAGAATCTGAGGTGAAGGAATCCAAGGCTAACTAATTAGTATTCCTCTCGGTGTTCTGAAAAATACTGGGATTTATGGTGATGAGTTTATAAAGAGTGTTCATTCTGAGTAGTTTCCTTTCTTTCTTTTTTTGAAGCTGGATATTGATGGGCAGATAGACTCTATACATCTGTTCCTGTCACCCAGGCAGGTGCACTTACTTTTGGACATGTTAGCAGCTATTGCTGGGCCAGGCAAGTATAATTGTTGTTACTTCTAGTTCTTTAAAAAAATTTAGTTAAAATATATAGCATAGAAATGGGAAATTATATTATTGTATAGGAATGTATGAACTTAAAGATGTATTGTGAATTAGAATCCTCAGTAGTTAAATTTGATTCTTTCAAATTGCATTATGATGCAACAGATTAGCATTCAGACTGACTGACTTCCTTGGTTGGAGGTAGTACTTCATACAACTGAGAAAGTATAATTGTTAAACTCAGTAAATAGCACACACTTAAAAAATTTTTAATGACATGTATATTTAATAATAGATAAGATCTTGTGATTCCTAGCTAGCTGTTTAGAGCTATTGCCTAGATCTCCGAATAACATTAAATACTGGTGGTTCTGCACTGACTGGTACTAAGTTGCCATTGGCATTGGATAAGTGGGTTGGGAGAGAATGCTTAGTTAAGTAACTCCAAATTTAATTACTCTTTTGCTTTTCTTTTGTATACACATAGAAAATTCAAGCAAAATTGGATTAGCTAATAAAGATAGAAAAAACCGACCCATGCAGCAAGAAGATGAATATCGAATTCAAATGGAATTGAACCGGTATTATTTGAGGAAAGACTCCCTCTCTGCCGGTGTGTCCTCAGAGCAAAGCTTTTATGAGACAGAAACGGCTCGTACACCTTCTAGCCGGGGTAAGCAACTCAAAAACTTGACTCTAGATTGATACATCATCATCATAGAGCAAAGTACATTTGACTTTGGCCGCCATAAAATGGAGTTGAGTAATGAAAAAACCAACGGTCTACACTTTAAGAACATTTAAATGTATAAGTTGATCGAACCACAGCTTGATAGTGGCTGGCACACAAGTGGTGCGGGATCCTTTTTTGATTGTGTAGTCTTGTTTTGTAAAACATGATTTATTCTAAGGAAAGTCAATTAAAAATGTGGGTTTATGCAAAAGATAAAATGGGAATAATTGTTCATTTTGTCAAATTATGTGCTTACGTAATGATTTACAGTAGATTCCTTTAAATAAAAACCTTTGTCCATTAATCTTTCTGTCAGTTATATGTAAATAAACAACATAATGTTTACCCAGTTTACTTTGCATTTATAGGTGTGTCTTAATGTGTAAGCACTAATACAAATCAATTTAAATAATAAGAATCAATTTCAATATGGAATGTTGACCTAAGTAAAAAATTAAAATCTATTCAAGAAATTTTGGCCATAACAAACTTCATTTGCCTGAAGGTAAAACAATTTGCAGAAAGAAGTAAAACACAAATAGAATTGTAAATAAAATTTACAACTCTTTTTTTTTTCTTTCAAGAAATAGCTGTATCCATGACACCAGAGATTACAAGATACTATCTGAAAATCATATGACACTTAATGACATCACATTATACCACGTGAAGCAGCTTATCATATATTTTTTTAAAAAGTTCACCAGTGGGCTAGCTTAACGTTTTGTTAATCTATGTTCAGCTGAGTTTTTACTATGACATTAATATCTTGAATGCAAAGAAGTGACCCCATTGGAAGTAACATAAAATTTAGAACATCACTATATCTCAGATGATCTGAGGGAACAATATACATTAATATATGTGAAGATCTTATTTAAATATGTGAATTGGTGGAATTATAATAAAACTGACAAAGTTTAATTCTCTCTAGAAGAAGAAGTCTTCTTTTCCATGGCTGATATGGACATGTCGCACAGTCTCTCTTCTCTTCCACCCCTTGGGGAACCCCCAAATATGGACCTTGAGTTATCATTAACTAGTACATATACAAACACCCCAGCAGGATCTCCATTAAGTACTACTGTGGTAAAGTATTTAATTTTTTGTTCTGTTCTTTAACAAGTTACTTCTAAAATTTTACACCTTATTCATATGCTTAAAAAAATTATACTTTAGCTTCAGCCAACATGGGGAGACTTCCTTGATCATCATAAGGAACAGCCAGTCAGAGGATCAGCGTTACCCTCCAACCTGGTTCACCCAGCATCTTTACAAAAAACTGGTATGTAAGAAAAAAGAAAAAAAGACATTTGTTGATAGTTTCCACTGGAATCTAAAAATAATTATTAAAAAAATATGCCATTCTACTGATTCTTTTCTCTTTCTTCATAAATATTTTTTTGGTGTAGACCTTTTAACAAAGTTTAGAAAGAAAATGAAGCACTGTTGAACAATTCACTATGAAATGTTTTAGAACAGTTGCCTATTTATTGTATTCGTGTATTAAATAATTTAGTAAAAAGTACACCCTAAGTTTCATATTATTATTATAATTTAGGAGTCTCAATCAACTGGTCTAATTTTTGTTTCTCTGTTTACACATCCCTTAAAAGAGAACCTCAGGTTTCCTTTTGGCAAAATTTAATTGAAATAGACACAGGATTAAAGGAAAATTTGATGAGCAGCTTCTAGTTAATCTCTGACTTATTTCCACAGTATAGTTTTATTAATTCAAAAGTTTTGTTTGTATTGTAGCAGGGTTTTTTTTGTACTTCACATATCAAGGATCTTGCATATCAAATGTAGAAAGATTACAGTTTATTATTTTCCTTTTTTAATATCACTGAAACTGTGTGTGATCATATGTTTTGAAGACTAAAATCTCAAGTTTAGTTTTAAAACTAACACATGAGTAAATGTTTTATAGCTTTGATATAATGGATTGTTTACGTATTAACTTTCTAAATATAATTTTAACACATGTATTTCAGCTCTCCCCTCTAGGTCTGTTTCAGTGGATGAATCCAGGCCTGAACTTATTTTTAGAGTAGCTGTGGGAACGTTTTCAATCTCTGTGCTTCACATTGATCCTTTATCTCCACCTGAATCATCACTGAATGTTAATCCATTGACACCAATGGCGATAGCTTTCTTTACTTGTATAGAAAAGATTGATCCAGCACAATTTTCAACAGAAGATTTTAAGTCTTTCCGAGCAGTATTTGCAGAAGCTTGCTCACATGATCACCTTAGGTAAACTCTTAAATTTGTTAATAATCCTTGAAAAAGAACCAGATGTGAATTTTACATTTATCTATCTACCTATCTCCATTTGTTTTTTTAAGTCACATTTGATTTGTAAATGAGTGGAATGAATGAGGATTTCTTGCGATACTGTAAGATGTTTACCATAGACTCTCCCATTCAGGTTATTTGGCATGTGAAATATATAGATGTAAGATCTATTTGTTTGGAGTTGTCTAAGTTATCTTTAGCTCCCTGAGGTGCTCTTCTCAGGTTTCTTTGACCACATTTTGCCATCATTCTCCACTGACACCATTATGATCATAAAAATAGTTCTTACTCTCAGTGGCGTAGCGGAGATGGCAGTGGTGGTGAGAGTAGATGGACTAGAGAAAAGGGACTCGAGAGTGATTCCTGTGCCACTAACCGTTGGGTGGGAAATGATAACTGAGGCCCATCCTGAGCGTGGATGCTACATTTTCAACTGCTGCTTAAAAAAAAAAAACTAAAGCTATTCAAATAGCTACCTGTCTTTCCATAGGTTGAGTCCTAATAGATAAGGAGATAACGAAATGTATACTATGTGTAATATTGTTAGCATGTAACTACTATTTTAACTTCAAAGTAGCCTATAAATTGTCCTGTCATATATAATGACTTAGGGACATATATTAATATTTTTAGAAAACACTTTGGGCTTTTGTTTTATCTTTAACTATTTTAAGTATTTAAATTAATAGGTTAAAACCATGATATTTATAATAAAACTGCAAAAGTGTTTTTTTTCCTTCCCATTTTGGACAGTTGCAAATATCTACCAGTAGGAAATACAATAAAAGCAACAAAAGCTAGAGGTAGGCCTTCATTTGAGTTTTACTGACTTTAAAGTTTTTAAAATACTGCATGATCCTTCTAGATATTTTTAACAAACTATATGCATATGTTTTCCAGATTTTAAAGATACTTTTCACTGCATTGTAAATTTTAAAATGTAGAAGAGGGAAGGACAATGTTGGGGGAAAAAATCCTGGATAATTTCCTATCAACGGATATGATTTTTTATCTTATATCAGGGAACAGGGAATTTAAAGTAATCTTTCTGGTTAATATCCTTAAGAATATTAGTTATTACTAACTGTTTGAACTTGGCAGCACAGGTAGGCATTAACAGCTGTACAGTATTCTTTGACACATCATTTAATCTAGAATTATACGGAAACTCTCAAATGCTGCATTTTTTATGACAGATTTATAGGCACTGGCATCAAAGTGTCCTATGAACAAAGACAAAGATCGGCGTCCCGATATTTCAGTACTGATATGTCCATTGGGCAAATGGAACTTTTGGAATGCCTGTTTCCAACTGATTCTCATTCTGTTCCTCCTCACTATACAGAGGTAAATGCTGATACTTTTCCTTTAGGGTTATTCTTTGCATCTGTCTTGCTTTTTAAGAATTGTGTGAACAGCAGTGATTTTCTTAAAAAGGCATAGGAAGTTGTATCGGCAGAAGTTTATTGTGTGTGTTTGCATTTGTGTTTTGTGGAAACAGATTTTTAAGTGTGATATTCAAGGCCACTATTGGAATGTGTTACATTTTTAGAGTTGACTTGTTCTAGAATCAGACAGGTTTATGACAGATGATTTAATTTCACTCATTTTTCAAGCATGCTTAATTTTAGAAGATTCTATTATTCAACAAATACTATTGAATGTCTACTATGTGCTAAGCACTGTGCAAGATAAGTGGAATATCTTGTGCTCATTTATTATTAATCTGATTTTTTCCCCTGTCCTTAATAGCATGTCCTAGAGAAACTTAAAAGCTATCAAAGTAACATTTTTATTGCTTTTACCTTGTTCTGGTGACTTATTTTCAATGTGTTTTATTTGAACATTTGCATACATTTTGCAAATGTGATGCTGAAGATTGCAGAAGCTCACTAGTTTGTGTAAGAGTCACATTGCTGGTAAGCGACAGAACTGAAGCTTAAACCAGCCTTTCCAACTTCAAAAAACTCTCCCCACTATTATATTATCACCTCTGTTAATTCATCTTAATATTGTACATTTAAGTTACCGTCCTCTTTGTTTTTAAGCTTTTGATGTTCCATTCCAAAGAACGAACTGATTCTCACCTCCCTGTGTGTCTTCAGCTTCATTATAAGCATTCTGAGAATAAAGGACCTCAGGTAAGAGGTCTTTTTGTGTGGTCACGACCGGTAAGTTTTCATTTGATGTCTAGTGTATCATAGTCACAAGGATTTAATTTTATAGAATTATCAGTGATCATATTAAGTCTTTCTTTTTCTTCTCTCTCTTTTTTTAAGGCTGGTCAAGCAAGACTTAGTTCCATTCCTCAGAAGGCAGAATTACAGGTTAAGTTAAATCCAGTGTTTTGTGAGCTGGATATCAGTATTGTGGACAGGTTAAATTCCTTGCTTCAACCACAGAAACTCACTACAGTGGAGATGATGGCATCGCATATGTATACTTCATATAATAAGCATATTAGTTTGGTAAGTGTTTCAAAAGTTGCAAATACTCATCATAATTATAACTAGCTAATAGACTTATTGAGACGATTTCTGAGTTAAGTAGTCTTAATAGATTAAGTAGCATTTGTTATTAAAATAGCATTATATGTAATAATGAAAAAATGGAAGCATCTTTTATGTCTAGGTAGTAGAATAGCTGAATGAGTTGTGATCGTGTACTGAATGGGATGTTATGCTGCCTCTTTAAGTGACGGTTACGAAGAGGGTATAGCAACAGGAAGACGACTCCTAAAGAAATATGAGGTGAAAAAAGTAGAGTACACATAAGCTTCTATTATAAATGTGTAAGTAAGATCGTGTAGAAAAAGACTGAATGGAAGTATATACCATTCGGTAGCATCGATTACAGTAGAGTAGTAGAATTAGATTTCCTTTTCTGTGTTTATCTGAGTTTTATAAACTGTGACTATAATATCCTCACAAAACTTCATTTGTTCACGCCTATAGTGAACCGCTTGAATCTCCTATAAAAGGAGCAACTTTTGCTGAGAGTAGGGATTAATATATGAAAGTCATAATAGGGGAGAGAAAGAATCAGATCAAGTCTTAGCATAAAAGCAGAACTTTCTAATCTAGGCTGTCAGAGACTGATCCATGAAATTGAGGAGTGTTGTCATCTACACTGTACTCTGGACTAAAGCTTTACAAGTTGTAATTCATTGCAGAGAAAAAAATATGAATAGACTTTTATCTGAAAGGCATGTACTTTGACTGTTTTGTTATAATGTGGCTTTAAGTCAATGTTGCATGCATGTTTGGGCTTCTAAGGGTCATTTGATGGGGTCACATCCTTGGGTTGGATGGGAGCTCAGAGTGAGTCATTTAGGGAATATTTATTTCAAACCTTTGATGTGCCAGGCTTGGACTTAGTTCTGGAAATATAAGGATGAATCAGGAATGGGCCTTTGCATTTGGCATAATTCACCTGATTTTACATTGGAATCTTTGAAATAGCATATTGGTGGGGAAATCCTTCAGATTGAATGCTCAGTTCTGTAGTGATTTTTAATCATACTGAGTTTTTTGATAAGCTAATTTACACGTTGCCCCTTAGTCTGTAGTAAAATATTATATACATCTAACGCACCTGCATCTTCTCCTTTGGTTCAGTTTTTATTTGAATTAATTTCTTTATATGAGGGTGTAACTTTTGCCAGTAGTTCTGACTTTTGTTGGTAGCTGTTGCATTATAAATTTCATTACACTAAAGTAATATAGTACTATTAATTGTATTTTAATGCATTAACCTAAATGAGGAAATAGTGATTATATACATCGTAATGTTAAATGCCAGTGTCATTTGTGTTTATTTGCTTAATTTAACATTTTGGCATATTTTTGATGTTTTTGTATTTCAGCACAAAGCTTTCACTGAAGTATTTCTAGATGATTCACATAATCCTGCAAACTGCCGGGTATCAGTACAAGTTGCCACGCCAGCATTAAACCTTTCTGTTCGCTTCCCAATACCTGATCTTCGATCAGATCAAGAGAGAGGACCATGGTTTAAGAAGTCACTTCAGAAGGAGATTCTTCATTTAGCATTCACAGATCTAGAGTTTAAAACTGAATTCCTAGGAGGATCAACCCCTGAACAAGTTAAATTGGAACTTACATTTAGAGAACTAGTCGGTAAGATTGACTGTGTCTTTAAAAGAGTCAGAATAGAAACAATTGCTATTGAAACTTAAAGTAAGAAGTATATGATAGTCCCCAAATATAATAAAATTAAAGGACATATGTTAGAAAACAAGAGTAATGACTGTTTTCCATTATTGTATACAAATATGATATAGGTCAGTTTTTTAAAAGAAACTACAGTGCATGAGAATTTATTCACTTTGTGAATAATAGTGCTTCAACGGCACCCCACCCAGTACTTTTGCCTAGAAAAATCCCATGGATGGAGGAACCTGGTGGGCTGCAGTCCATGGGGTCACTAAGAGTCGGACACGACTGAGCGACTTCACTTTCACTTTTCACTTTCGTGCGTTGGAGGAGGAAATGGCAACCCACTCCAGTGTTCTTGCCTGGAGAATCCCAGGGATGGGGGAGCCTGGTGGGCTGCCGTCTATGGGGTCGCACAGAGTCGGACACAACTGAAGTGACTTAGCAGCAGCAGCAGCAGCAGCAGCAGCTTACTTTTAAAAAAGATTTATTTATTTTTGGCTGTGCTGGGTCTTCATTGCTGCATGGGCTTTTCTCTGGTTGCGACGGGCAGGGGCTACTCTCCAATTGTGGTACATGGCTTCTCACTGTGATTGCTCCTCTGGTTGTGGAGCGTGGCCTCTAGGTGCGTGAGCTTCAGTAGCTGCGGCACATGGGCTCAGTAGTTATGGTGCACGGACTTAGTTGCTCCAGTAGCCTGCCTTTCAGTACCACCTACCACTTTCTTATTGTAGGGTTAATAGTAGTCAAAGTTTTTCACTGTCACTCTATTTGCTGTGTGCTGAACACTGCACACACCTGATCTTGTTTCCTTTAATCATCATAGTTACAGGAGGCTTGTTATTTCCAATTATTTTTATCATATGTGAAGAATCTGCAGATGTCTTAAGAGGTACGTCCCAAGGTCAGTGTAGTAGATGGCAGAGTCAAGATTCAAACCCAAGTCTCATTCTAGAGCTTGAACTTTGAACCATCATACTAATCTCCAGTGAGTTTTCTTTGTGCAGTGGTGATCGTAAGTGGCACTCAGTAAGTGGCAATTACTATATTTAATATGATTATGCACCTTACACCATTGGTTAACCATCAGTGCCTAAGAATTTGAGTTTGTACAGAATACAGCGTCTTTAATTTATCTGCTCATCCTGTCTCCTCATGTGTACATGTGCAGCAGAAACAAATGCTTACATGTTGTTGGACTTAATGCTGCACCATGTCCCTGATTTAGAGGATCTGTGCTCATCTAAGGAAGCAAGTATCTTTTCTCTTAATGTGGGAGAAGAAATGCATTTCCATTAATCAGTCTTGTTTTATTAGGGTCATTCCAGGAAGACAAAGGAGAACCATCTATTAAGTTTTTCCATGTGGCTAGTGGAGGAGATGGAGATACAACGTCATCAGATGACTTTGACTGGCCGCGGTGAGTAAGCCAGTGTATATGACACACGCATTTAATGAGACTTCTCTTTTAAAAATAAGTTACTGTAGCTTTTTTGACTGACATTTTGGCCATAAATTTAAGCTAAAAGTATCCAGCCTTGATGAGAGAACCCAGAGGAAAATGGAAAAATTAAAGATATGTAGTGAGTACTGCTTTATCAGAGGTGACTGTGAGATAACTGGCAGAGATGGACATACATAGTGTGTTCTCTGCCTCAGGTTACCCAGCCTAATTAGATGGACAGAAGAATCATTAACCATTCTAAAAATAGTTCATTTTTATAAAGGGCTTTAGTAGAAGAGAAATCATACAGCACTGTTTGGTTAATTGTCAGATGAATTTTGTAGTCAGCGGTTATTTCAGAAAAGTGTTTTCATATCTGGGGAGCTTTTTCAAAACAGATTCTTGGGCTCCACCTTGAGATTATGAGATAGAGCCTGTGTATCAGTATAGTTTAAAAATTATACCAGGTGATATGTTCATAGCAGTACTATTAAAAATAGCCAAGACATGGAAATAGCCTCAATGTGCATAGACAGATGAATAGATTAAAAAAGATGTTCCACCTGTATACCTTCGACTACTCAGTAAAAAAGAATGAAATGATGCCCTTTGCAGCAACATGGATGGAACTAGAGATTGAGATACTGAGGGGAAGTAAGTCAGAAAGAGAAAGACATATCATATAGTATCACTTATAAGTGGCATCTAAAATATGACACAGATGAACGTATCTAGGATACAGGGATAGACTCAGAACAGTCTTGTGGTTGTCAAGGGGGAGGGGCATACGGGAGGAATGGAGCGGGAGTTTGGGATTAGCAGATTCTATTATATACAGAATGGATAAACAAGGTCCTACTGTGTAGCACAGGGAACTGTATTCAGTATCCTATGTAAACCATCATGGAAAGAATATACAAAAAGAATGCATGTACATGTATAACTGAATCGCTTTGATGAACAGGAGAAATTAACACAACATTGTAAATCAACTACACTTCAGTGGGAAAAAAGTATACCTGGTGATTCCAGAGTGCAGTTGGATTTAGAGAACTACTGCTTCAGGGTTTCTTAGGCAGGAGAAATGATTTTTTAAAATTAAATTAGCCTGATAGTGGGCTTCCCCAGTGGTTGAGCAGTAAAGAATCCACCTGCAGAGCAGGAGCTGCTAGAGATGCAGGTTCGATCCCTGGGTCGGGAAGATACCCTGGAGAAGGACATAGCAACCCACTCCAGTATTCTTGCCTGGCGAATCCCATGGACAGAGGAGCCTGGCGGGCTACAGTCCATGGGTTTGAAGAGACTCAGACATGACTGAATTGACTTAGCAGGAATGCAGCAGCAGGAATGATCCTTTATTATACTGAAAACTTAGTATGTGAATAAAGAAAACTGAGTCTATGAGTAAAAAATTACGGTGATCGTGGGACTCACCTGGCAGTCCAGTGGTTAGGACTCTGCACTTCCACTGCAGGGGATGCAGATTCACTTCCTGGTTGGGGAACTAAAGATCCCACAAGCCACGTGGTGCAGCCAAAGACAAACAAACAAAGCAAACAATTGTGCTCGTTCCTGTGCCATTTTTCTGCCTGCCTTCTTCCACACCCCCATGCCCTGTGTATGAGACCTGTCAGACCCTAGGACAGGCACATCAGTGCATGGCTGGTAACAACCAGGGGTTTTCATCATGAATGAATCTATTTCAGTTAGGTAATTTGAAAGCACAGTTCACATTAGCATATCTATAAATTAGGAACCAGTTGTTTTAATTTATAACTAGTAGCAACTGGCACCGCCTTCTTAGGAAAAACAAGGGAACTGTTGTAGATGCAGCAGAGCTGATTTGTTTGAGAGTGCCGTGCCTCGTGGCGCAGGCCGGTGTGGTGAGAAGGAGACCACAGAGCCTGGTGCTAGTGATGTGCCGCAGTGGGTTAGGAAAGGACTGGCCTTATTCTGGACAGAAGCGCCTGTCTTCAAAAACTGTTAGCTCCTGATGTTTGGGGTTTGTAGCTGTAATAAAAACACCCCCAATTGCCGGCGTCCAGCCCCGGCTGATCCAGGGTATTCGAAGGAGAGACGGCATAGGTGACCTATTTATTTAAATATTTATCAAAGATATAAAGAGTAATAGAATGAGGATAGCTCAGTGAGGAAATTCAGTGGAGAAAAGAGGCTGAGTAGCTTGGTTTACGCGGGAGACCAATAAAACTTCAAGACAAGAAGTTTGCACCACTTACGTAGGCCGCAGGCGTCCTTCCGTTCTCCCGAAGGAGAGGAGACACTGAGGCCTCCCCGGTTGGATCTTAGAAGCCCAGGCGTAATTAGTAAGCATGGTGGGTTCCGCGTTCCAGATGGAGACTCAGCCAGAGTGAGAGAGAGAGCGACATGGGGAGACCAAGTTTCGGTGAACAAGGGCCGCACTTTATTTTCCAAAGTAGTTTTTATACCTTAAGTTATGCACAGAGGATAATGGGGGAAGGGGTAGAGTCATGCAAGGACAGCAGTTCCTGATCCTAATCGAAGCCAGACTTTCAAACTTATCATATGCAAAAGTTCAGGTGATTTACATCATCTTCTGGCCAGGAGGCCTGTTAACATTTTAAGAAACTTATTTTTCTCTAAAGGTGATTATTCCAAAGTCAGGAGCCACCCTCCAAAAGCATTAGATAAAGTTGCATTCCTATAGGGAAAACGTGTGGTGGGCTCAATCAAGAAAAGAATTAACTCAAGGGTCCAAGGTTACAAACATTAAAGCTACTACTTACACCAATTATATTAATCAATACACTGCCAGGGACACAGCAGGTAAGGGATATGGAGACTTAGCAGCAAACATTGGCCCAACAAGTGAAAAACCCTTTACCAATACAATTTCTAATCAATCTTTTAACTGCTCAAAGGACTCTGTATTTAGACAGTTTAGAACATTTCATGCCTCTCACAGTTGGGAGGCTCTGAGCGATCACATGTGGCCGGAAAAACCTATTCAGGCAGGCTAGAGGACTTCCAAAGGAGTATGTAGGTTGAAACACTATCACACCCAGGAACTTTATTAACTGAAGCTGTAAGCTAACTCTTTTTTCAGAGAGAGGTAGTGGGGGACAGCCACCCCCTCCTCCCCCCCCATAAAGTCAGAGGTGTAGGTGAGAGCACAAAGCAGAAAGTAGGCAGACTCTGGTTTTGGGGGTAGGTGCTCGAGAATTTCCAGGCGGACTCCTGAGGCTCGATCCCGCCTTTGCGTATGCCGAGCTTCCTTCCTCATGACCTTTGCCACAGGCGGAGTTCCTCACGCTGGCTCCCGGCAGTGATAGAATTCTAGTTGAGCTATTCCAGATCCTGAAAGATGATGCTGTGGAAAGTGCTGCACTAAATATGCAATATGCAATATGCACTCAATATGCAATATGCCGGCTCCTGGCACCCAATAACACTAGCCTTTTATTACTGATATTTCTAAAGGGGAAGATTACTCTTGTTATTGCAGTTCTAAAATACTCCCCTACCAATCTCTCCTTTTCCATTTGAGCAGTGTATATAAGATGAGGTTTCTTAGGTATGCGAGAGTATTCCATGATAGCCAAACAGCTGGCATGCAGGATTTGGTTTAATGATAATACATAGAATTCTAAGGTAAATGTGCTAGTTGTTAATGAAATTTAAAAATTTTTTATTGATTTATAGTTGATTTATAATATTCTGTTGATTTCTGGTGTACAGCAAAGTGATTCAGTTACACACACACACATGTTCTTTTTCATATTCTTTTCCATTACAATTTATTACATTGAATATAATTGTCCTTGCTATAAGTAGGAGCTTGATGTTATATATATTAGTGTGTATCTGCTAATCCTAAATTCTTCATTTATCTCTCCCCCACCTCCTTACCCCTTTGGTAACTGTAACTTTGTTAATGAAATTTTCAGTATCCCTTTTATTCTCAAAAGATGAGTGTTTCCGGTTATTCAAGTGTAAAATGTTAATGCCTTTCTTTTATTTGCTTATTTTATCAATTCCACTTTTAAGATTATAGGAGTGGGTTACATTCGACATAATCAAACTTTACACCTGTTGTTAATGATTTAATCAGTGGCCTTTGTGTTAGTTGTATACAAGTTAGTTTTGCAGTTTACACTTAGATCTTGCTTTTTAAAATCCTCTTTGCTGTCAGAATTGTACTAAAAGTGAACCCACCAGCCATGCATTCCATTTTGGAGAGAATAGCAGCTGAGGAGGAAGAGGAAAGTGACGGCCACTATCAGGAGGAAGAGGAGGGAGGCGCTCATTCCCTGAAGGATGTCTGTGATCTGAGAAGGCCAGCTCCGTCTCCCTTCTCTTCCCGTAGAGTAATGTTTGAAAATGAACAGGTAAAGTAAAAGTGTGAGCAAGCAACAACAGATTTGCCCCCTCTGTCAGATAGCCATGGTTTTAATGCTTTATCTTTTAAAAAATACTTTGTATACAGTTTTTGCTAGATTTTTAGCTCCAAAATTGAATAACATATGTTTTTTTCCCCCCTTGGTTAAAAGTTACATGCTTATTTATTTGCTCACATACCATGTCATATGGGTAGGATAAGCATTTATTAAGCTTACTATAAGCATACTATTACTCTTTTAAATATAAAATGGTTATTTGATGCTTTTTTTTTTTGCACTAAACTGTTATGTTCTAGATGGTGATGCCAGGAGACCCTGTAGAAATGACAGAGTTTCAGAATAAAGCAATCAGCAATTCTCACTATGTGCTGGAACTTACATTACCCAATATTCATATAACACTACCTAATAAAAGCTTTTATGAGAAGCTTTATAATAGGTGAGTTTAAACATGTTAATTTAAATCTTTGGGATTGAACTTTCCTGCCTCACTGCCTCTCTCCCACCCTACCTCGCTATTTCCCTCTTCCCTCTTTTCTTTTCCTGTTTTAATATTGTTGACTCTTTCAGTGTACTTTGTATGGTGTTGATTATAGAACCAGTACTGTTGTGGTGGGCTATTGTCACAGCAGAGTTTCCTAACCAATGCATCTGGTAACAGGGTTTCTTTGTGTGAAGTATTTATTCCCTCCACCCTAGGTCGCCTGGTTGCCCTCTGTCCCTTTACTGCAGAGTACTGAGAAAATGCCTCTGTGTACAGTGATACGACAATGCACTGAGGCCTGTACAAGTATCACTGTCATTTTATAGCTGAGGAAACGGAGCTCATGGGGACTAGGTAAACTATCCAAGTTCTTCAGGGTCTATGATCTTTCTACTCTAGAAGGCCATTTATTTCAAAATACTTGCTTGGTATATATGTTTAAGGGTATTTAAATATGGTAAATTTAAGTTTTTATACACAAGTTATAAATTAGAGCTGCTAAGTTTAACCAGTCCTTTGGATTGCAAGGAGATCCAGCCAGTCCATCCTAAAGGAAATCAGTCCTGAATGTTCATTGGAAGGACTGATGCTGAAGCTGAAACTCCAATACTTTGGCCACCTGACGCGAAGAACTGACTCACTGAAAAAGACTCTGATGCTGGGAAAGATTGAAGGCAGGAGGAGAAGGGGACGACAGAGGACGAGATGGTTGGATGGCATCACCGACTCGATGGACATGAGTTTGAGCAAGTTCCGGGAGTTGGTGATGGACTGGGAAGGCTGGGGCGCTGCAGTCCATGGGGTCGCAGAGTTGGACACGACTGAGCAACTGAACTGAACTGACAGTGATGTGAAAAGAGTTGAAAGATACTTGGATAGAGGGCCAAGAGACACTGGTGTAGAATCAGAGTCCTAGAGTCTTTGTACAAGGATTGTCCCTCCTGAGAGTTTAAAACACACACACACACACACACACATACACACACACACATCTTGTTAGAATTAGAAACTCTTAACTTACAACTTGTGTATAAAAACTTAAATTTACCATATTTAAATACCCTTAAACATATATATCAAGCAAATATGTTGAAATAAATGGCCTTCTAGAGTAGAAAGATCATAGATGAAGATCTTGGACAATGTACCTAGTCCCCAGGAGCTCCGTTTCCTCACCTATAAAATGGCAGTGAGACTTGTACAGGCCTCAGAGGCTGGTTTGGAGCATTAGATGGTATAACGTTTGGCAAGTTCTGAGAACAGCGCCTGGCAAAGAGCAAACACCCCGCAGCCCTCTAATATTGCCATTCCCATCCACTCTGGCAGAGCTGAAAGGTGGCGATGTGGGTTTCTAGAAAAAAAGATGTCCTTAATGTCTGTTATTGTAGCTTCCCACATGTAAACAAGTTTTCCAAATTTTTGTTAATCTTGAAACTGCACACTGTTGTTTCTGCTATAGATTTGCGTGTATGTGTACTCAGTCACTCAGTTGTGTTCAACTCTTTGTGACCCCCATGGACTGTAGCCCGCCAGGCTCTTCTGTCCATGGGATTTCCCAGGCAAGAATACTGGAGTGGGTTGCTGTTTCCTCCTCCAGTGAATCTTCCCAGTCCAGGGATCGAACCTTCATCTCTTGCGTCTCCTGCTTTGGCAAGTGGATTCTCTACCATTGTGCTGTCAGGGAAGCCTGCTGTAGATTTAGTGCCAAATAGGATTTGGATTTATACATGATCTAAAGTTTGGAAATCACTAATCTCTAGATCACTCTCCTTATTTTTTGGCTGAGGAATGTCTACCAAACTAACTAATGTGCAGGGCTAAGACTGAGCAAAATGAAACAGTTAGTGCAAGGTCCAGCCCAGAGGTCAGAGGCCTTCATCCGCTTCTGTCTCCTGCACTGATTGAGCAGGTTAAATTGGGACATCAAAATTGTAATACACACCTGAAACATTGCATTTACAAATATTTGTTCATTTACCACCTCTTTTTAAAATACAGGCCCAGGCCTTTTTTGATTATGAGCCACTGGTTAGAATTTTTTTTCTTGATGTATACTCAAGGCTTTGGCTACAGCTATCAGTTTCAATTTCTTTAACGTAGAGTGAAAAAATAGTTTGAAGCCAGTCTGAGTGCAGAATCCTTTCAGGTTTTTAAGATGTTTTCCCTTCATTCTATATACTTAAAAGTCATCAGTTAGCACAGTACTGAATTAAACTGCTTACAATTGCATATAGCTGGTATGAGTGGATCTGGAGCCAAATGCAATGGACAAGGAGTATACAAGGAGTATATACAAGGAGTATAGTCATTGGTGACTAGACGAAGCATACAGTACAGCTCTGGAGGCAGAAGTTCTTAGGTGGGCTGGGGATTCGTCCACCAGCAGTAGACAGGTAGCATCTAGAGGGCCGGTCAGTCTGGCAGCTGGGGTAGTAAATCGGCAAACTGGAGATCACCTGTTCATCTGGGGAGCTGGTTAGGTAGGGTTGCTTAAGAGAGCTTCTGTTCTCTCTTACTCTGCTCACTTCTCTGTCTCCGAGGCCCCTAGGGTTGTATAAATACTGCAGTGTTCCCACCCTCTGGATCATAGAAATCATGTATCTCAGTTTCTCAGTATGAATTCTTTGCCCTTCATTTGGCTTTGTATTTACATTTTTTTATTTTAAAAATTTTCAGACATTCTCAAACTTATAGGAATGTTGCAGGTACAGTATAAAGAGCTTTTTATCCCCTCAATCATTTGAGAGTAAGTTGCTGAGTTTCTGTCCCTTCAGCCTTGAGCAGTTGAATGTGTATTTCTCACAAACAGGGACATTCTTCTACCTAACCATAGTTCAGCCATCAGAATGAGAAAATTAATATTATGCATTAACATCTAACTCTCCGACCCCATTAACATTTTGCTAAATGTCTCAGTAATGCCCTTTACTATATATAAAATTTAAAAATATCTTTCTGAGCAGGAATTATAACCAACTCTGCCTTTACTGCATACATTTAAAATAATGGTTTATTCCTTTAGTCTTGGAGGAGAAAATGGCAACCCTCTCCGGTGTTCTTGCCTGGAAAATCCCATGAACAGAGGAGCCTGGTGGGCTGCAGTCCATGAGGTTGTAGAGTTGGGCATGCCTGAGTGACTGAGCATGCATTCCTTTAGTGCTCTCACTCTTCTTAGAAAGACAGTCTTAGATACAGGAAGATTTTTTTTTCTCCTATGTCAAAAGTCCTTTAGAATAGAATACAAAAAATTCTCTATCTAGTTTATTAAATCAGATATTTACCAAGCCTTCATTATGTTTCAGGCTCATAGCCACAAAACCACGGTGATATCTCTAAATATCTTAAATGTTTCCTTTCTTGATTTAAAACATCACTTAATGTATTAATGGTGTCAAGACTGTGTTTAGACCAAAATGTAAAATCATATGAAATTTAGGTTTGCAGGTCTCATACTACAAACTCCAGGTTTTATTCAAAGTAATAATTTCTCTTTAACCTATAGCTGTAGGGAATAAGGTAAAGGAAAATTTCCTGAGGAAATTCTTCATTTTATACTTTCACTGTTTCTTCATACAGGAGTTTAGACTACGACCTGGATTTAGACTCTTGTTTCTTTGTCCTGTGAGTAATGTGCCCAAGAGACGATGAGCCACATGAGTACCGAACAGGTGTGGGCATCGCTGTCTGTGTCTGAGATGACATGCTTCTGCCCTGAGTGTCTGGTGTTCTTTACCCAGTGATGCTTCCAAAAAGAGCCCTTTTGGGTTGGGATTGCAGTTTATGGAGAGTGACAGTACTCAGTCCTGGCTTGTACTTTCTAGGGCCTCAGAAGCTCAGGAGTTGGCCCAGGAAGTTCCTAGACCAGTGGCTTCTCGCAGGAAGGGGCCAGGGTTTGCGTCATCGCTTGTCACCTTGCTGGCATTCACACTAGGCTTTACGATGAGCCTGTGCTTTTGGCAGTCCTTCATGTGAGTCATCCGCTGGTCCTCCCTTCAAACCTTCAGTGCCCGCTGTGTCACGGCCACCGTGCTCGGCACATGTAAAGATGACTAAGGCACAAGTCCCTCTCTCTGAGGGGCTTCAGTCTAGGGAAGGGAAACCAGAAAATAGAGTATTCTAGGTGCAGTGACTACTGCATTATGCCTGTGAAGGATACTCAATGGGTCCAGGCCTAACAAAAATCTTTGTAAAGGGCATTGTAAAGTCTCGGTTTTCATGACAACGTGGAGGTGAGTGGTGGGGCTGGGGATATCTGAGAAATGACAAATATCTCTTTCAAAAAGTGGGATGTGATATTAGCCTGGCTGAACATGTATCACCCCAGTAGTTATCAGTATTAACTTGGCTGTTCTGTGAGTTAGAAGAGTTTCCTCTCTTTATTCCCTGTTCTATATGCTTCTTCATCTCATACAAATTTCCCAGTGAAGCTGTGCTTTCTCTTGAAGAAAGAAAAAGCAGATATCCCTAGAGACCATGAGCAATGGAAAGAACTGAGCAGGGAGCCGGACGTAATCTGGGCTCTGGTCCTGGCTCTCCCGTTAATTAGCTTTGTGACCTTGGGCAGGTCACTTAACCTTTATGAGGCAGTTCCTTCAAGTGTAAAATGAAAATAATTCTCCCTTGGCTGTCCCATAGGTTTGAGGCTGTAGTTTACAGAGTGTTTTCATATACATGAATAGTCTTCCTTTTGTTATTTATGTGTTTTTATTTTTAATAAACCTCCTTTAAATGCGTTCAGATGTATGTAATTTGATCTGTATTAACACTGGTAAAACTAGGCAGATAGCTAACTAGGTATGTAATTGTACAGCTGCCTTTCTCACTGCCCTGAAAAATATATCAGTTATTTTTCCATTGAAAGAAATTTCATTTCACCCTTTAGAAAAATTGCTATTCATGTGACTTCTTAAAGGAGTATCCTGTGGTTTGCCTTTAGTTGAAGTAGGAGTTATGTATTTATTTTTCAACTTTTGTCTTCATAGGATCTTCAATGATTTGCTGCTCTGGGAACCAACAGCTCCTTCGCCAGTAGAGACATTTGAAAATATTTCGTATGGTATTGGGCTTTCAGTAGCCAGTCAGCTGATTAATACCTTCAGCAAGGATAGTTTTAGTCCGTTTAAATCTACAGTTCACTATGGTAATATATTTTAGATTTCTTCTGAATTAGAATGCCTGGTTTACCAGTAAACAAAGTAGTAACCTTTTAAATTGATGGATTTAAAAATGTTTGTTTGGTGTTCCCCATTTATAACAATATTTTATTATATCTTTTACTGACATAGTATTTTCCCATTTCTGTTTATTAATAATGTTATTAATTAAATGTTATATTTATAGTGATAGTATATACACTGTCTGAAGTTCAGTGGTAGAGAAAAACATAGAAGGTACATTTTTATTATCATACCTGATTCTTTGTAAAAATAAACAGGTGAAATGAATATTCTTGTGATAATGTTCAAGTTTGAATGTCCTTTTATTTTAATAAGCTGTTAGAACAGCTGTAATTGTGCCATTTATTTCTCATAGATGAGGAAAGTGGATCTGAGGAGGAGACTTTGCAGTATTTTTCTACTGTTGATCCCAATTATCGTTCTCGTAGGAAAAAAAAACTAGACTCCCAGAACAAGAACTCACAGAGTTTTCTCTCAGTTCTTCTGAGTATTAATCATGGGTTAATTGCAGTGTTTACAGATGTAAAGGTAAGGATTTACAGATCTAAAGTGATTTTTCAAGTGCACCTCATTTTAAAACTACCATGATACACCCAGTCAGTCATTGAGGTAGTTTGAGGTTGTTTCAGTGAGTGATAAAAGTCAGTTTTCTGAGGTGTGCCATGATGACAGCAGCTTTGGAAATTTAGCTTTCATGGCAGATCAAAAGATAGACATTATATGAACCTTCTAAACATGGCAGTTGTACTCTTGAAGTGGTAACAGTAATTTACCTGTTGTAAAGGAGGATGCAGGACGGGATCATTTGGCTGAAGAGGCCTGACCTAGCATTTTTCATACCGCCATGTTGGATGGTTCAGGAACCAGACAGCTTTGCCGCAGTGGGGAGATCCTCCTGACCTGAATCAAGGAGCATCTTGAGGGTCCTTCTTACTTTTCTGCACTTAACTAATGACTTCTCTGTGTTTTCTGATCTTCTTATTAGCAAGATAATGGAGATCTGTTGGAAAACAAGCATGGTGAATTCTGGTTAGAGTTCAGCAGCGGCTCGTTACTTTGTGTGACGAAGTATGAAGGCTTCGACGACAAGCACTACGTGTGCCTTCACTGCGGCAGTTTCAGCCTCTACCACAAAGGTGGGGCAAGTGTGGAGAAGGTGTGCTTGTTCACTGCTGGTTAGACGCGTTTAAATCTTGCTTAATAAAATTTACTGAGAACAGAAATCGATATTAGAAATTATTTTCCATGGGGTGTCCTATTCCACTGGCAAAGTAATAATTATTGTAAATTAAAAGTTGGCTTTTATGTTCTTTTTTTGCAATGACTTTATTGAGATATAATTCACATTCCATGCAATTCACCCATTGAAAGTATACATTTCAGTGGTTGTTAGTATTTCATAGAGTTGTGTAACCATTATCATAGTCAACTTGAGAACATTTTCATCACCCCCAAAAGAAAGTCTGTAACCTTCAGTTGTAAACCCCCGAAGTCCTGCAGTCCCCTCTAGCCTTAAGAAGTGTTACTCACTCAGTCATGTCTAACGCTTTGTGACCCTGTGAACTGTAGCCCTCCAGGCTCCTCTGTCAATGGGATTCTCCAGGCAAGAAATCCCTCAGTCAATGGGATTCTCCAGCCATTCCCTTCTCCAGGGGATCTTTCCGACTCAGGGATCGAACCTGTGTTGCCTCAATTGCATGCAGATTCTTTACTATCTGAGCCACCAGGGAAGCCAGCCTTAAGAAACCACTCATTTATTCTCAGTCTGTATGGATTTGCATATTCTGGATGTTTCATGTAAATGGAATCCCACAATAGAAGATTTTTTGTGATTGGCTTCTTGGCATGATGTTTTCAAGGTTAATCCAAATGTACCAGTGTTTCATTCCTTTTTTACTGCCAAGGGATAGCCCATTTTATGGATATACCATATCTTATTATACACTGATCAGTTGATTATTTTCTCTCAAGTGGTATTTCCTTTTGGTAGTACATACAGAATATACTGGTCTTTCAGTACATTCCTTGTGTTACTTCATGAATAGAAGTGGGATACTTGGACATTCTTAATGTTTATCAGATTTCCCTATTTAAATGTAACTTCCTTGACATTTCAAATCTCAATTTTTTGTTTGTAAACTTGAAGATTCACTT
This sequence comes from Bos indicus, assembly GCF_029378745.1. Taxonomy (NCBI): domain Eukaryota; kingdom Metazoa; phylum Chordata; class Mammalia; order Artiodactyla; family Bovidae; genus Bos; species Bos indicus. The sequence goes on along the minus strand of NC_091780.1, from coordinate 61,253,764 downwards.
ATTCCAACATTAGTAGAGAAGAATGAATTATTAATGCCAAGCTAGTTCTTGGTCATTTTGCCTCCAGGGTTATGTTATGTTCAGTGGAAGAACGTGGATTTTTGTTTGGGTTACAGAAGTTCGTGAGTTAATTTCATGTAATCATTCTGTTATATTGTCCCCTCATTGTGGATATAGGCATAGTGGATGGAGCAGTTCCTTCTACAGAAACACGACTGCCTAGTTCAACCCGCCCACATTGGTTAGAACCTACTATTTATTCCTCTGAAGAAGATGGCCTCAGTCGAGCTTCTTCAGATGGTGTTGGAGGAGACACTTTGAATATGCTGTCTGTTGCAGTTAAAATAGTGTCTGATAAATCAGAGTCCAATACAAAGGTGTGTATTTTATACCATCAAATACTTGTTCTTGATTTGATTCACTTCAATTTAGTCTCTCAGTCATGTCTGACTCTTTGCAACCCCATGGACTGCAGCACACCAGGCTTCCCTGTCCATCACCAACTTCCAGAGCTTGCTCAAACTCATGTCCATTGAGTCAGTGATGCCATCCAACCATCTCATCCTCTGTCATCCCCTTCTCCTCCTGCCCTCAATCTTTCCCAGCATCAGGGTCTTTTCAAATGAGTCAGTTCTTCACATCAGGTGGTCAGAGTATTGGAGCCTCAGCTTCAGCAGCAGTCCTTCCAGTGAACATTCAGGACTGATCTTCTTTCGGAGGGACTGGTTTAATCTCCTTGCAGTCCAAGGGTCTCTCAAGAGTCTTCTCCAACACCACAGTTCAAAAGCATCAATTCTTCAGCTCTCAGCTGATTCAAGTACTAGCTAATAAAAATGATTGCATAAATATAAGATATTTGTTTTCTTAGAAAAACTTTTCAAGTTTTGAACTAGAAGGTCATGTAGGTAATAAACATACCTTTTTGTGTTGTTCTGTGTAGGAGTTTCTCATTGCTGTAGGGCTAAAAGGAGCTACTCTCCAGCATAGAATGCTTCCTTCTGGGCTTAGCTGGCATGAGCAGGTAAGACAGCTGGGACGTATGTATTGATTTATTTTTTACTCTGTTAGTATGTACTGCACTTACTGAAGAGTTCACAAATCATAAATGTTCAGTGCTCATTGAATTTTCATGAAGTAAATACTCCTATATAAACATTGCCTCTTATGTTAGAAAATAGGACATTATCACCACCCCAGAATGTAATTGATTTTTTACCTTAATGTTTGGTTCTTAAACATCTCGAAAACAGAGTTATCTTCTGTCATTAAAGGGACAGGACCAATACAGTGCCTGTCATAGAGGAAAATAAATGATGTGTTGACTTGCACTTATAACTGTATATTCTTTTTTTTCCTTTTTTAATAACCATATATTCAAGTATCATAGTTTCAGAATTATTCCCTAGGCCAACAACATACATTGAGGCATTTATAAGGATTTATGTAATAAATTTCCAATGTAATAACTGTATTTGGTTAATTATATTTTTTCAGAGGAAACTTTGGGTAAAGTTCACTCTTCTTTACCTGAGAATAAAAACTGTACTCTATGTAATTCTTGTTCATTTTTCTTAGAAAGAGAAACCTTTTCTTTGCTTTTGGAAAATAAGTTGTTTTAAACTTAAATGCTTTCAGAAACATCCTGAAACATAAAGTGTATATAGAGAGGGGATAGAGAGATGGTTAGTCTGCTGGCTGTCGGTAAGAGAGAGATTCAGCCTAACCTTTTAATTTAGATAGAAATATAGGAGGGTAAATGGTGGTGAGAGGACTGGTTTTCAGACCGACCTGGGTATAAATGAACGGGAAAGGAACTTCTCCCCACAGTGGGTTTACAAAAAACCAGAAGGAGAGTTTTAAACAGACTTTAGGAAAAAAAATTTTTTTTTATTTATTTATTTTTTTCAAAAAAAATTATTCCAAGCAAAATCATGTTGATGGTAGATTATACATACTTTTGTAGTTTCATAGGAGATGATTTTTCCAAGATCCCTGTAGCAGTGTGATTGTTAGATGAATCTCTTCATTTCAAATCCTAGTTTTGCAAATACTTTTTGAAGTAAATTCCTTCAAATGATGATTTTTTTTTCTTCTAACATTATGATTTTTCATTAAATGGTTAATTTTTTTTATAAGCGATTTTATTTCATGTTGGTATTAAGGATATCATATCAAAACTCTTTTTTTCTTCTAAAGCAGGGCATTTTATATTTTTGTGATTATAGATTTTATACTTCTTGAATATTGCTGATGAACCTGTTCTGGGATATAATCCTCCAACTTCATTTACAACCTTTCATGTTCATCTCTGGAGCTGTGCACTTGATTACAGGTGAGTTCCTAAGTGGAGCAAAATAAAGTTTTACTCTTTAAGATATGTACTGAGTTTTGAAAAAAATATTCAGTAGAGTTAAGGTTCAAAATGCTCTTTAAAGGGGTTTCTTTTGTTGTGATAGACTAATGTTCTCTTGTTTCTGTGTCATATTAGGCCTCTTTATTTGCCAATCCGATCTCTTCTTACTGTTGAAACATTCAGCGTTTCAAGTAGTGTCGCCTTGGATAAATCATCTTCTACTCTCAGGTACCATATAAACCTCACTGTCCACTGAATGCAGCTGTTCAAAACATACCTTTAATTAAAGTCTCAATTGTGTGTTAAAAGCAACATTCTTTTACTGTTAGTCATGTTCCTTTATCTAAGTTTTCCATTTTTCTTTCTCAGGTGATTCATCACATCTCTTCAGTTCATTACTGTATTTCATTTTTTAGGGTGAAAATTAACTCTTGAGATTGTTAGTTTACTTTTTAAAACATTTATGTATAAACTTCCTATAAGACTTGATGCACTTTATTTTCCTAATTTAAACTTTGTGATTTGGTCATCTATTAAAACTGCTAAAAATTTAGAATTAATTTGAGCAGATGTTTAATCTCAGTCACACCATTTAAATATTTGTTACTCATAAACAGTGAGTTTTAAAGAAAATGTTCGATGACATTTATAAGTTAGAGTCTTCATATGACTTTGATAACATTTATATGAGATAGAATGGTACAACTAAGTGATCATGCAGCGTATATTTGAGGTTAGTTTTTCAGGTCTTGATTTTATCTTTTTTTTCTCCCCAGAATAATTTTGGATGAAGCTGCTTTACACCTGTCTGACAAGTGTAATACTGTTACTATAAATTTGAATAGAGGTAAGAGTTAAAAAAAACAGTATCTAGGATAGATGAATGCAGTTTTATTTTTTGTATCTCAATATTTTTTAAATATTTTAACTCTGAAATAATGCCATGAAATTAAAAGACCCTTACTCCTTGGAAGAAAAGTTATGACCAACCTAGACAGCATATTCAAAAGCAGAGACATTACTTTGCCAACAAAGGTCCGTCTAGTCAAGGCTATGGTTTTCCCAGTAGTCATGTATGGATGTGAAAGTTGGACTATAAAGAAAGCTGAGTACCGAAGAATTGATGCTTTTGAACTGTGGTGTTGGAGAAGACTCTTGAAAATCCCTTGGACTGCAAGGAGATCCAACCAGTCCATCCTAAAGGAAATCAGTCCTAAATGTTCATTGGAAGGACTGATGCTGAAGCTGAAACTCCCAATACTTTGGCCACCCCATGTGAAGAACTGACTAAATTGAAAAGACCCTGATGCTGGGAAAGATTGAAGGCGGGAGGAGAAGGGAACGACAGAGGATGAGATGGTTGGATGGCATCACCAACTCAACGGACATGAGTTTGAGTAAACTCCAAGAGTCGGTGATGGACAGGGAGGCCTGGCGTGCTGCAGTCCATGGGGTGGCAAAGAGTTGGACACGACTGAGTGACTGAATTGAACTGAAGGGTCTTATCAGTTTGAATATTGTAATACCAGTTTGTAATATCACTAACATTGATGAAATGTATCAAATTATATATACTTAATTAATATAAGGCAAATTTTGTTTCTAACTAAAAGAGAACTGTAGGATTTTTGTAGGTTGAAGCTGTATTTCCATTATAAGTATTTGCAGTACTGCCTGCCACAAATTTTAAAGAAATGCTAGTTTTATTAGATGTCTGTTGGATAAGCATTTTTTAAAAGTTATACTCAGATATTTTATTAATTAAAATTTGTTTAGATTATGTTCGTGTGATGGATATGGGACTTTTGGAATTAACCATAACTGCAGTAAAGTCTGATTCCGATGGAGAGCAAGTAAGTTATTAAAATAAATAGATATTTTTACTTGAGTATTTTTATTTTATAGAAGAGGCTAAAAACATACTGAACTTTTTTCTACTTGCCTAAATTTGGTCAGAAATAGATAAAATATTTTAAAATTAAGATTGAGTTATTATAAATACATATTTCCTGTGGCAAAACAAATTATATTTTATTTAATGTAAACCTCTGCGAAAATGTTTCTTCTCTTGTTTTGGTAAACGTTCTTATCCTTTTTTTCCCTCTTTCCTGTCCAGACTGAACCGCACTTTGAATTGCACTGTTCGAGTGACGTCGTCCATGTTAGAACGTGCTCAGACTCTTGTGCTGCTCTAATGAATCTAATTCAATATATTGCAAGCTATGGGGACTTACATGCCACTAACAAGGCAGACGTGAAGCCAGGAGCTCCTCAAAGAAAGGTGAAGGTACAGCCACCAACCATATTCTTAAGAAATCACTAGCCCGGCCCGGTTCCATCCAGATGAGTGGCATGGGGACATTAGCGAGGTCTTCTTGGCAGTTGTAGGGTAAAAAGGAAACTGAAAAATCATCTGTCTTTTCCTTAGTTTTAAGGCAGTGGGGCCTAGAAAGGTGATTCCACAGGCCTTTTGGGAAAACAGTTCTGCTGTTTGATGCTCTTGATTTTAGAACATTCATCTTCTCAACCAGCAAACGTTTTCCCAGACTTACGTTATTTTTGTATGTCCTCAGAGAAGAAAGAAAACATTTATCATCATGCGAGAGCCTGTTATATGCAAGTTGTATGTAAAAATGCTATGAGAAAGTAGATGGCAGGAATTAGTATTATTACCAGAAGACTCATTTATGTGATATTCCCTTTCATGTTTGAAAGGATCCAATTTTGAGTATACTTTCTCAATGTGATTTCCTCTTACCCAGCACAGTCAACAGGTTAAAGGTTATTATCTCTATTTTGTAGATGAATAAGTCAAGACCCAGAGAATTTAGGGAATTTACCCTAATTAAGAGCAGATACAGCCACAATATGCCTATGTTTCAATTCCCAGTTCAGGGCTTTCCTGTGCCCCTAGCTGTCACTTCTTTGCCCTCTATGTCCAGATGGAACAGTGTCCGGTTTGTTTAGCGTTTTCTGTTTTTCAGTGTTTTCATTCTTCTTCGTGGCCTCTTCTGTGGACAGAATTCTCAGCCCCCTCAGGTCAGTAGTCTCACTAACGATCTGACAGGCCTCGTGTCACCTTTCCCTCAGGCTGATCTTACTCCTCATTTAGGTGACACTTCTGTTTTTGTTTCCTTGTTCCTGCTATTGTCTCGTTGATAATAAAGTGATTGATGACATACTCTCCCTACTGGTTCTTCTCTTTTTAAAAACAATTTCCAGTTTTTTTGTTGTTGTTTAGTTGCTCATTTATGTCCAACTCTTTGCAGCCTTATGGACTGCAGCACACCAGGCTTCCCTTCATTGTCTCCTGGAGTTTGGTCAAACTCATGTCCATTGAGTCAGTGATGCCATCCAACCATCTCGTCCTCTGTCGTTCCCTTTCTCTTCTCACCTTCGGTCTTTCCCAGCATCAGGGTCTTTCCCAATGAGTCAGTTCTTTGCTTCAGGTGGCCAGAGTATTAGAGCTTTAGCTCCAGCATCAGTCCTTCCAGTGAATATTCAGGGTTGGTCCCCTTGAGGATTGACTGGTTTGATATCTTTGCTGTCTAAGGGATTCAAGAGTTCTCCAGCCCCACAGTTCAAAAGCATCAGTTCTTTGATGCTCACCTTTCTTTATGGTTCAGCTCTCACCCCCACACATCACTACTAGAAAAACCACAGGTTTGACTCTACGGACTTTTGTTGGCAAAATTATGACTCTGCTTTTTAATGTGCTATCTACGTTTGGCATAGTTTTTCTTCCAAGGAGCAAGCATCTTTTAATTTCATGGCTGCAGTCATCATCTGCAGTGATTCTGGAACCCAAGAAAATACAGTCTGTCACTGTTTCCAGTGTTTCCCCATCTATTTGCCATGAAGTGATGGGACTGGATGCCCTGATCTTCATTTTGAATATTGAGTTTTAAGCCAGCTTTTTCACTCTTCTCTTTCACCTTCATCAAGAGGGTTTTTAGTTCCTCTTGCTTTCTGCCGTAAGGGTGGTATCATCTGCGTTACTGAGGTTTTTCATATTTCTCCTTGTAATCTTGATTCCAGCTAGTGCTTCATCCAGCCCAGCATTTTGCATGATGTACACTGCATAGAAGTTAATCTACAGTTTATTAGAAATTATTTTAAATTATCCCTTCCAAATGGAGAAGGAAATGGCAACCCACTCCAGTACTCTTGCCTGGAAAATCCCATAGACGGAGGAGCCTGGTAGGCTATAGTCCATGGGGTTGCAGAGAGTCGAACACGACTGGGCAACTTCACTTTCACTTCCAAATGAAATCTTTCCATTTTAGAGTCATGCTGACATTTTAAATGCATGATTTGGATTTAATGAATCCATAGTTCGTTAACATAAATTGTTAAGCATTGGTGCTAGAATATAACCTCATGAACCACCATTTAGTAGATCTCCCCTCTCATATATTCCCCCTACTGTCTTTAGGTATATGTTTGTTCCAAGAAATGAGACTTGGCTCTGCAGTGGCTTTGCCTCCAAGGTGAAGGTCATGGCAGCAGTCAGATTTGAGCAGATCAGACTCTGCAGAGAGATCCCTTATCCCCCAGCTTCAGTGCAGCGTTTTTCACCTTTCTTCTCTTCTAATCTGTTACCTCTTCAAAATTCAGTTAAACTGTGCTGGCATTGAAATGATAACACACTTATTTCTATTTGCCAGCAGTCATTGGTGTGAAAACAATGATACTAAAGACTTAAAAATGTAACAGCTGTTGAGTAGAATATAGAAAAATGAACACATTTCTGTTTCTGATGTTTGTATAAAATGTGGTCTATTTCCAGGACAAAATAACTTTCAAGTAGTGTGCTGTTTAGAGCATTTTCAATTGTTTCTAATTAGTGTTTTTGGCTGTAGGTAGATTCTGTTGGTCGGTCATCCTCACGCGGTCCAGTACTTCCTGAAGCAGATCAACAGATATTACGAGATTTGATGAGTGATGCTATGGAGGAGATTGACATGCAAGAAGCAGCTTCATCTGTAAAACCACAGTCTAATGGTGAGACAGACCCAGGACTTTTTCCCTGAGAGCTGCGATGTAGTTGAGGCTGACAGTGTTTGCATTCTTACAGATTGCTCAATAAGTAACTAAAAGACAAGTCTGAGTTTTGGTGGGTATTTATTAGTCAGTCAGTTTGTGTTTATTGAGTATCTAGTAAATAAATAAATAATACTGGCTAGAGGCTTCCCTTGGACAAGGAAATGGCAACGCACTCCAGTGTTCTTGCCTGGAGAATCCCAGGGACGGCGGAGCCTGGTAGGCTGCCGTCTATGGGGTCGCACAGAGTCGGACACGACTGACGTGACTTAGCAGAGGCTTCCCTGGTGGCTTAGCCGTAAGGAATCTGCCTGCCAATGCAGGAGATGTGGGTCTGCTGCCTGGGTGGGGAAGATGCCCTAGAGGAGGAAATGGCAACTCACGGCTAGTATTCTGGCCTGCGAAATCCCATGGACAGAGGAGCCTGGCGGGCTACAGTCCATGGGGTCACGAAGAGTCGGACGTGACTGAGCAACTGAACAACAACAACAACAGATTTTTATAGGAGACACAGATAAGTTGCAAGACAAAGCTTATGTTTTCTGGTAGCTTATAGTTTAGTAAAACAAACTGGCGCTAAACCAGACTGATGCTAGTATTTAGAATGATTGAGAAATGATCGAAGAAGACACTTCAAAAGGTAGTATATACTCTGTAATCAGTTTGGAAAAAATTTGGAATCCTCTCTTTAGACTCGTGAAAGCTGAGATGAGTTGGCTTTGAAAAAGTAGATAGGACTTAGGTGTGTAGAGTAAAAGAGAAGATAATTTTAGCAAGGTCATTAATGCCAAGAATCACAGATAGGCATGTGTGAGCCTTAATGATGTAGTAACTCAGGCTATTAATACTGTAGCAAAAGTTCCCTTCTTATTGAGAAGAATTAGCTAATAACATTAGATAATTGGGAGGTGCCAGACGGAGAATTCTGAAAGCCAAGTGAAGTGTCTAAATATTTTTGAAGTATTTATATAGAAAACATTTTTTTCTGTTTAGATGAGCATTCTAATTTCTACATGTTGTGAAATCTTAATTTTAAAAAATTGTTTCATAATGTGGTAAAAGTCTCACATTCAATGTTGCTTACATTCTAATTTAGAATAAATCAGAGCTAAGGAAGCAAATGGGAATTTTTAGCTCCCTATGTACTAGGCATTATTTGTAATAAATGTTTGCAACTAACCTACTTATACTGGAAAGAACATTTAATGAGTATTTATTGAGCAGCTTCATTACCCAAGATTCTGTACTGAGTGCTGGGCACTTACAAGTGTGAACGGGTTCAACATGCTGCCACAGAAGAATTTAAAGTCTAATTTGTGAGCCTTGTGAAGCTAAGATATCACCATATTCATCTTAGTGTCTTTAGTCCATATCACAGGATTTGGTTTGAATGAGTGAATGGGGAAAGAATTAATGTGTCTAATACGCGATATAAATGTGTAAAAATAAGTGTTCACATACAGATTTTTTTTTTTTAATTTTATTTTTTGGGTGCACCTCTGCAGCATGCGGGATCCTAGTTCCCCAGCCTGTGCCCCCTGCAGTAGAAGCAAGTCTTAACCACTGGACCAGCAGGAAATTTCCTACATACAGATTTTTGCACACATGCAACTTTTTGTCTTTATATTGAGATAGCTGATCTGTGTCCTGTTTGTGTATCCAGTGCCCCAAGGAGTCTTTTTATTGCTCAGAATCATTGCCTGGCTGAAGACATGCTTGGGAACTGTTCCAATCCCCCCACCCCCGGACCCCAGGTAGAGATTTCCCGCAGTTGTAGGTGAGGCACCACTGGGTGCAGCGATTTCCCTTCCCCTTGCTATATCGTCCAAGGAGAGTTTGTTCCAGAACGCCACCTACAGGACATAATTCAGTATGCAATTCTGGCCAAAGTAGAACTGCAATCAACACTCACTGCTTGCTGCCGAATTCCTGAACTTCTCTGACACTGAATAACTTTGAGGAGATGTCTGTAACTTTATGAGTTCATCGTTTGCTGTTTTCTTAGGAAACTTAAAACTTATTATTAGTCTTTTTATTAGAAGTCAGAAGATTATTGTAAGAAATAAATGAGATACTGTGGGTAAGAGCGCTAACATAATGCATAACTGACTCATGACTAAAGTGTTTAATAAATGTTGTTATTATTGATGTTCCGAAATGTGCCGAAATTGACTGTTGTAATCTTTTCCCCTAGGTGTTTCTGATGAAAAATCTCAAGTTCAGGAACCATGTTGTTCAGACCTCTTCCTGTTTCCTGATGAGAGTGGAAACGTGTCCCAGGAGCCTGGCCCCACTTACGCCTCATTCACCCACCACTTGATTAGTGATGCAGTGACAGGCGTGCCCACGGAAAATGACGACTTTTGCATTCTTTTTGCACCAAGAGCAACTGTTCAGGTAGTAAATTGATAACAAAATTAAAGTCTTGAAATAATGTTACAAATAGAAGTGACCAAAGGTCATCTGAAAAAGATTCTTTAGATTTTGTTAACTCTTCACAATTCAGAATTACTTGCTTTTGTAATTTACTGTTGATGCTTTGTAAATGTTTGTTATACTTTACCCTTTTTATGACACGTCTGTGAGGGACTCGGAAGAATGCTATTTTTAAAATCTCCTGCATGGTTTATTGAACTACAGAGGAAGTGTGTAGTTTGTACCCTAAAGTACCTCTTCAGGGTAATGAAATTAAATGGCAGAAGAGTTCTATACAGAGGTGTTAACACAAGAATTGGGAAAGATAAGATGTGGTTTGTGTGAAGGCTGATGGTTGACTAATAGATGTAATTTCCACTTTATTGTCATGCTTACATTTAAAAAGCATAGTCTGGATTTAATGAATCCACAGTTCACTAAACAAAATGGTTAAGCACTGACTCTATGCCTTTTTATTATCAAACAAGTAGTAAAAGCCAAATTGTAGACTATAAAAAATTCTTAGGAATGATTCACATAGAAGAGCAAATTCATTTTGTAGTGAAGGAAGCAAAGTGTATTATGTGACAATTATTGTCAGTATTTAGTGTCCACTTTATATAAGGAAATTATTCAAAAGAATGCAGAGTCAAGAATTTCCCTTGAGAAGGGAATGGTACTCAATGGTTTCTACTTAGATAAGAGAGTATGTATTAACTGTTCCTTTGTCTTAGGAGAAGGAAGAAGAACCAGTTGTAAAAATAATGGTTGATGATCCAATTGTGATAAAAGAGAATTATTTTAGTCTGCCTGTTAAGAAGACAGATACGAGCAAAGCCCCGTTACACTTTCCCATTCCTGTCGTTCGGTACCTGGTTAAAGAAGTCTCTCTTGTTTGGCATCTTTATGGAGGAAAAGATTTTGGAACAGCCCCTCCTACTTCTCCAGCTAAAAGTTACATGTAAGTAAATTTCTACATACGTCTATTTGGCAGGCCAATATATTCTTTTCATTAAAAATACATAGGATTTACTCTTTCAAGAATTATTAATAAGTATGACCCAGAGCCTGTCTGTGTTCAAAAGGGAGAAACAGTTACATGAGCAAATGAGGGCAGTGAAGTGAAGGGTCTGTCAGGAGTTAGGGACCTCACGTGCCCCTGGTTCTCTAGCATCCAGCACCCGGCAGGGTACCAAGCACAGAGTTGATGCCTCTGAAGTACCTATTAAAAGTGAGTGCGTTATCCTTTAGTTCTGAAAGAAAACTAGACAGAGAGACTAGGTGGAGACTGGGGGCAAGCGTTCTCTTGGGGTGGGAGGGTCAGAAAAGGCTTCATGTAGCAGGAACCTCGGACACGACATTGTGAGGACTTTTTCTATTTAAAAGTGCTTTTTAAAAAACTTGACACTTTCCTGTAATTCTTTTATGTATTAATTGGAATTTCTCAGACTTGTCTTCTGATTCTCGGGTTTCTGAAGTAGTAGGAACTTACAAGGAGGTCTCATTTCTAAGTCTGTCTGTGATACGCACACCAACATCATAGTTAGATTCTTCTGTACTTTTAAATACTTAGCAAGTAGATGATTGCTGTGATGACAGTAATAAAATGTATGCTCTCAGTGCCTCCAAGGTATAAAAGATGTACTTTAAATGTATAACAATACAGTTTTTGGCAATGTTTTGATAGGTCTGTAATCTTGTTTTCTCTTTTCATCTTGTTATTTTTCCTGATGTCATTCGTTGCCTTCCTTTGACTATTCCTTTAATAAAAGGTTTTATTTTTTCATTTATAGTAGTCCCCATAGCTCACCTTCTCACACACCTACAAGACATGGACATAATATGGTTTGTGGGGGAAAAGGAAGAAACCATGACTTTTTAATGGAAATACAGTTAAGCAAGGTAAGATGGCATTTTAAAAGGAAAAATCCACTGAAGTAAGAGCATTAGTGACGGTTCTTTGGTTCTATCCTGCCCGCTGCCCTGTGTGATCTTGGAGCCTAAGTGGAAAAGTGCAGCGGACTTGTATAAATCTTACCTCTTACTCTTTTTCAGATATTCTGAAAAGATTTAGTTTTTGTTTTTCCAGGCTACCCTCCAGAACAATGTCTCAAAGTTGAACAAGCACCAGAATCCCCCTGAGGACTTAGTAAAACACAGGTTGCTGGGTCCAGAGTTTCTAGTTCAGTAGGGCTGCAGAAGGGCCCATGAATTTGCATTTTTAATAAGTTCCCAGGTGATTCTGATACTACTTTACCCAGGACCACACTTGGGGAACCACCGCCCTGGAGTGTCTCTGGGGAGGCCTGCCATGGAATAAGCACACAGGTCAGGTCCGGTGTGAACATCTAGAGACCAGGAGGGCCAGGCTGCCAGGGACACTGATGCATTTAATTCTGTCAGCTTGTCTGGGGTTCTGATAGGTGTCATATGTTAGGGTGCTTAATATGGCAATGGTGACAGCTCCATATACTTAACTGTATCCTTGCCCCTTTTTGGAACTTGAACCTTGCCTCCAAGCAGTTTCATTTGGGGAACAAGATGATAATTTTATGAGTTAATCCTATTGAAGGTTTTGCTTGAAGAGGATGGGGATTTTACCAAGGTCAGATAGGAAATGTCAGTCAGGCTTATCCTTGTATGATCCAATACACGTGGATTAATAAGTAAATATGTGAACAAATGGAGGATTGTTACACTGTTCTCTGAAAGCGGAATCAGAAGCTGAGAATTTAACGAAAATGTGTGATATTTTACATTTTAAAGAGAAAATCTGTTTTAAATAGAGTGTCGAGGTGGTTCTGTATTCTTTCCGTCTGTGAAGGTGAAGTTTCAGCACGAGGTGTACCCGCCCTGCAAACCAGAATGCGAGTCGAGCCTTGTGGAGCACCCGGTGTCCCGGCAGGTGTTCATCGTGCAGGATCTTGAAATTCGAGATCGTCTGGCAACGTCACAAATGAATAAATTTTTGTACCTGTATTGCAGTAAAGAAATGCCTCGGAAAGCTCATTCCAACATGGTAAAATTTAAAACTTCATATATTTTGTTGCTATATTTGTTTAGGAAAAGTATTTCTATTATATCTAAAATATATATAAATTATACCTATTTTAACTGCAGAAGATTTGGGGAAAATTATGAGATTTTCGTTTTACTATTAAAATCCCTTTTAAATATGCTGCTTAAAGTTTTATTTTTAAAAAATTATTTTGTGACTTCCCTGGTGGCCCAGTGGTTAAGACTTTGCCTTCCAACACAGGGTGTGTGTGTGTGATCCCTGGTCATAGAGCCAAGATCCCACATGCCTCACAGCCAGAAGACCAAAACATGAAACAGAAACTCTGTTATAACAGATTACCTGAGGAAAACCAGAAGTCCGTTGTGATCTACACGAAACACGTGCGCAAGGACCTCCCTTGTGGTCCAATAGTTTGGACTCTGAACTTTCGTTGCCAAGGGCCCAGGTTTGATACCCTGGTTAGGGAAATAAGACCCCACAAGCCACACAGTGTGGTCAAGCGCGCGACACACACACACACACACACACACACACACACACACACACACACACACACACACACGATATTGACACAGAGGGAAATAAGACCCCACAAGCCACACAATGTGGTCAAGTGCGCAACACACACACACACACACACACACACGATATTGACACAGAGGGAAATAAGACCCCACAAGCCACACAATGTGGTCAAGCGCGCGACACACACACACACACACACACACACACACACACACACACACACACACACACACACGATATTGACACAGAGGGAAATAAGACCCCACAAGCCACACAATGTGGTCAAGTGCGCGACACACACACACACACACACACACACACGATATTGACACAGAGGGAAATAAGACCCCACAAGCCACACAGTGTGGTCAAGTGCGCGATACACACACACACACACACACGATATTGACACAGAGGGAAATAAGACCCCACAAGCCACACAGTGTGGTCAAGTGCGCGACACACACACACACACACACACACACGATATTGACACAGAGGGAAATAAGACCCCACAAGCCACACAATGTGGTCAAGTGCGCGACACACACACACACACACACACACACACACACACACACGATATTGACACAGAGGGAAATAAGACCCCACAAGCCACACAATGTGGTCAAGTGCGCGACACACACACACACACACACACACACACACACGATATTGACACAGAGGGAAATAAGACCCCACAAGCCACACAATGTGGTCAAGTGTGCGACACACACACACACACAATATTGACACAGAGGGAAATAAGACCCCACAAGCCACACAGTGTGGTCAAGTGCGCGACACACACACACACACACACACGATATTGACACAGAGGGAAATAAGACCCCACAAGCCACACAGTGTGGTCAAGTGCGCGACACACACACACACACACACACACACACGATATTGACACAGAGGGAAATAAGACCCCACAAGCCACACAATGTGGTCAAGTGCGCGACACACACACACACACACACACACAATATTGACACAGAGGGAAATAAGACCCCACAAGCCACACAGTGTGGTCAAGTGCGCGACACACACACACACACACACACACGATATTGACACAGAGGGAAATAAGACCCCACAAGCCACACAGTGTGGTCAAGTGCGCGACACACACACACACACACACACATGATATTGACACAGAGGGAAATAAGACCCCACAAGCCACACAGTGTGGTCAAGTGCGTGACACACACACACACACACACACACACAATATTGACACAGAGGGAAATAAGACCCCACAAGCCACACAGTGTGGTCAAGTGCGCCACACACACACACACACACACACACACGATATTGACACAGAGGGAAATAAGACCCCACAAGCCACACAGTGTGGTCAAGTGCGCGACACACACACACACACACACACACACACACACACACGATATTGACACAGAGGGAAATAAGACCCCACAAGCCACACAATGTGGTCAAGTGCGCGACACACACACACACACACACACACACACACACACACACGATATTGACACAGAGGGAAATAAGACCCCACAAGCCACACAATGTGGTCAAGCGCGCGACACACACACACACACACACACACACACACGATATTGACACAGAGGGAAATAAGACCCCACAAGCCACACAGTGTGGTCAAGTGCGCCACACACACACACACACGATATTGACACAGAGGGAAATAAGACCCCACAAGCCACACAATGTGGTCAAGTGCGCGACACACACACACACACACACACACATGATATTGACACAGAGGGAAATAAGACCCCACAAGCCACACAATGTGGTCAAGTGCGCCACACACACACACACACACACACACACATGATATTGACACAGAATTGTTAGCAGTGTTCCAGATTTCTAACTTTTTCAATTTTAGTAGCATAGAAATTCTCAGCTGAGGGCTTTCAGAAGAAAACATTATAGAGGTTACCTTTGGAGTATGGATCTATGGATTTAGATTCAGGGGCATAGCAGACTCCTCTGAGACTGCAAGTACAACATTATCATTTGCTTTTTTTCCCCGCTAAAGAGAATCCGTATCTTGCATCAGATTCTTAAAAGAGTATCTGACCAAAAAAAGTTAGATTCCGGATTCTAAGGAAAGAGGGTAAACCGACTTTCTGTCTAATATAGGGACTAGATATAGCATGGTTTTCTTCTCTCTTTTTTTTTTTTTTAATGAAAACAAGGTCATAATGTCATTGGAGAAAAACGTGTTTCTCTCTCTCGCCTTGCAGTTGACAATTAAAGCACTACACGTGCGTCCAGAGTCTGGCAGGTCCCCACAGGAGTGCTGCCTCAGAGTATCACTAATGCCACTTCGCCTCAATATTGACCAGGTTTGTATTGCAAGCAGAATTGCATGGAGGTATGATTAAATAGATATCCTGTGTTCAGAGTGAGAAATTTAATTTATTAGAATTATAATGTTGTTTATTATTTAAAGTTTATGGAGTTTGCATAATTAAAACAGACTTCTGCTGGTAAAGGACAGGACAGATACATTTGGTGTTTGAAATCTGAACTGTGAGTAAACATTAGATGTTATCCTTCTGTCTCCTACTTACTGTCTACGTGACAGAGCACTTAATACCTGCCTCTTACATTCTCTGATCTTTACACACATACTCCTGATGCAGATACACAGGTGTTTTCAGGAGATGGAAGGACTCCTTGATATATATTATTGAAAGGTATAGGGGGCTATAATCACAGCACCTGTAAAGGAATTCCTGGGCAAAATGACAAATTAGTAGATTGGCACTTAAACAGGTCACAAACGAAACAAATTTATGGAAATAAAGAAATTCATTTTCCTATATTCTAGCAAGCACCCCATCAAACAGTTCTGGGTTTTGCATTCACCCAGAGAGCAGTCTAAGGCATAGTTGGTGCCTCCTCTACAAGCTCTGTTCAAGGCCTCTGAAGACGGGATGCTTTGCAGTGTAGTGGTGAAAGCATGGGTTTGCGGTCAGACCTGGGCTCACATCTCAGTTCTCTTTTACTAATTGTGTGGCTTTGGGTAAGTAACTAACTCTCTAAGCCTCAGTTTCTTCGCTGATAAAATGGAAAACATAGTACATTTAGCATCATTTTTTAAAACATGAGGATCGGAGAAGGAAATGGCAACCCACTCCAGTGTTCTTGCCTGGAGAATCCTAGGGACAGGGGAGCCTGGTGGGCTACCGTCTGTGGGGTCGCACAGAGTCAGACATGACTGAAGCAACTTAGCAGCAGCAGCAGCAGCGTCTGTAAACGGAGAAGGCAATGGCACCCCACTCCAGTACTCTTGCCTGGAAAATCCTATGGACGGAGGAGCCTGGTGGGCTGCAGTCCATGGGGTCGCGAAGAGTTGGACATTGCTGAGTGACTTCACTTTCACGCATTGGAGAAGGAAATGGCAACCCACTCCAGTATTCTTGCCTGGAGGATCCCAGGGACGGCGAAGCCTGGTGGGCTGCCGTCTATGGGGTGGCACACAGTTGGACACGACTTAAGCGACTTAGCAGCAGCAGCGTCTATAAAACACTTACCTTGGTGCCTGACACACAGTGTTAAAGATCACAAGTGTTACCTGTTACCGTCATTAACTGAAGCATATAACAACTGTATAAAATAAATGGAGTTTTTATAATGATCTGCTTTTGAAATAACAAAGCCTTCCTGTTGTATCATATATATTGGTGTGAGCTCAGGTTTGGAAGCAGTGTATATGTTGGGTAATATTATTTGCTCAATAATATTGATTAATGCTGATTCACTATTTAAATAAGTAGCAGATATATCAGGAATAATCTTAAATGATGTTTATATTGTAAACAAACTATAGGCCTAGCTCAGAGAAAATGTATTGTGAAGCACAGACGTGTAGCACAACTTTACATTACTATGTGTAGCTTCTGAGCTGGGTCAGACTTGCCAGTGTGTACTTAGATTTATGTTTTCTCATTATGGTAACAATCTTTTGAAATCTGTATTTTAATTTAATTTATCCATATTGGCCTAGTAGGAATATGATGCAGTATTTATGGGAAATTTAGTCTGAAAAATCACCAGTGTGAGCAAGAATTTGAACAAGTTTTATCTTTATGGCATGACTTTACCAGACTTAGTAAGCCCAATTTTCTCTAATAAGCCTTTTCTTTAATATTGAATGTTAATTTCTTCTGTAGAACTATTAAACAGTATGATTTTAAAATGGAGAAATATTAATCTTAGAAAAAAAAAATCAGGGAAATAAATGTTACGACTAAACTGAGGAGGAATGGGAAATCATTTCCCAAGATGTGAAACCTATGGAAACAAAGCCATGCTACAAATGTATGACTTAGTGAGGAATATTACAATACAAAAGAGTCCTTTCTTCTAAGACTGACGTACTATGCCAAGCAGTCATTTGAATAGCAAGCCAAATTTGTATTTTTCTTTTAAAAACAAATCAGTTGATGATGATAATGTTTTGAGTAATATGTTTTTTACCAAGCATATCTCTGACTTTATCTTAACTGGATCAGAGCAACATGTTGTTTGCTCATGTTTTTAAAAAGCTGCATTGCTGTTGACATTTGGTGCAGTTGATTCCACAGCTCAGGGTACCTGTAGGACAGGCAGGACACTGGGGTCACTAAGATGGAGTGACTTCCACGTGGGGAGGTGAGGAGATGATGGAGGTTGTGTAAGTAGGATGCTGGAGATTCAAAATCTGAAGGGGCCAGATTTCCTGACTTTATTAGTCTGGTGATCATTTTAGTATTGAACTGCCTGTAAATCTGTGTAGGGAAGACATCAGTTCAGTTCAGTTGCTCAGTCATGTCCAACTCTTTGTGACCCCATGGACTGTAGCATGCCAGGCTTCCCTGTCCATCATCAACTCCCGGAGCTTGATCAAACTCATGTTCATTGAGTTGGTGATGCCATCCAACCATCTCATCCTCTGTCGTCCCCTTCTCCTGCCCTCAATCTTTCTGAGCATCAAGATCTTTTCCAGTGAGTCATATTAATTCCAAATCATTTGCTGAGTAACTGTCCCAGGTCTGAACTAGGATGCTGGGAATACATAGATGAAGAAACATCCCTTCCTCAGAGATCTCTATGTAATAGAGAGAGTGCCAAAAAAACAGAGGACTTTAACACCCTGTGATGAAGTAGGCATAAAGATAAGTCCCATTGAAAGAGGACTTTTAGCCTGGGCTGGGAGTTTGGAAGATAAGGGGTGATCAGGAAAGGCTTTCTGGAGGTAACACTCAAGCTGGTCCTAAGGAATGTACAACTGTGAATATTTGTAAAGGCATTGACGGCCTAATGCAGGTTATGAGATGAGACGTGAGGCCGTTGGGTAGGACAGGTGCCCAGTGGAGGTCGGAAATGGTGAGCATGTAGCAGCACCAGTTTGCATGTTTGTGACTTTTTTCAGCATCACCTGAGTATGACATTGAAAGTAATTCTTTTAAACCTTAAGTCGTATCTCACTGATAGTAGCCTTTATCATAGGACCTTAAAGCTAGAAATAACTGTTTTATAGTTCAAGTTTAGTATAAATAAACCATACTTTTTAAAATTAAAAAAAATGTACTGAGGTATAATTTATATATAATAATAGGCAGAGATTTTTAGGTATACAGTTTGAGTTTGACAGATATATACACTTGAGTAACTACCGCACCAGTTGAGATATAGAACAATTTTTTTACTCTGCAAAATTCGCTTGTGTCCCTTTGTGGTCAGTCCACCATCCCAAAGCAACCGCTGATCTCATTTCATCACTGTAGAGCAGCTTTTTTTGTTCTACAGCCTATAAATGGAATTGTATCTGGCTTCCTGTTCTCAACATTATGCCCGGGAGATTTTTCTGTGTTGTAGCATGTATCAGCAGTCCATTCATTTTTACTCCTGAGCAGTGTTTCATTGTATGGGTACAACACTTGTTTATTCATTTACTTACTAATTCACAGTGGATTGTTTCCTTGTTTTTGGCTCTTAATGGATAAAGCTGTTATGAAATTTGAAGTCTTTTAATGGCCATATTTTTCAGTTTTCTTGGGTAATGATAAACAGGATGTCTAGGTCATAGGGTGAATGTGTGTTTACGATCATAAGAAGCTGCCAAATAGTTTTCCACAGTGGTTGTACCATTGCAGGTTCTTGGCAGTAAGAGATGAGAGCAACAGCTGCTTCATGCTCTGACCAAACCTGGTGTTGTCTTTTTAATTTTGGCTCTCTTATTTGGTGTTCATTGCCATTTTAATTTGGATTTCCCCGATGACTGAAGAACTGTACAAAAAAGATCTTCATGACCCAGATAATCATGATGGTGTGATCACTGACCTAGAGCCAGACATCCTGGAATGTGAAGTCAAGTGGGCCTTAGAAAGTATCACTAGGAACAAAGCTAGTGGAGGTGGTAGAATTCCAGTTGAGCTATTCCAAATCCTGAAAGATGATGCTGTGAAAGTGCTGCACTCAATATGCCAGCAAATTTGGAAAACTCAGCAGTGGCCACAAGACTGGAAAAGGTCAGTTTTCATTCCAATCCCAAAGAAAGGCAATGCCAAAGAATGCTCAAACTACTGCACAATTGCACTCATCTCACACGCTAGTGGCAGTGGCACCCCACTCCAGTACTCGTGCCTGGAAAATCCCATGGACGGAGGAGCCTGGTAGGCTGCAGTCCATGGGGTCGCTAAGAGTCGGACACCACTGAGCGACTTCACTTTCACTTTTCACTTTCATGCATTGGAGAAGGAAATGGCAACCCACTCCAGTGTTCTTGCCTGGAGAATCCCAGGGACGGGGGAGCTTGGTGGGCTGCCATCTATGGGGTCGCTCAGAGTCAGACATGACTGAAGCGACTTAGCACTTAGCACACGCTAGTAAAGTAATGCTTAAAATTCTCCAAGCCAGGCTTCAGCAATATGTGAACCGTGAACTTCCTAATGTTCAAGCTGGTTTTAGAAAAGGCAGAGGAACCAGAGATCAAATTGCCAATATCTGCTGGATCATGGAAAAAGCAAGAGAGTTCCAGAAAAACATCTATTTCTGCTTTGTTGGCTATGCCAAAGCCTTTGACTGTGTGGATCACAATAGACTGTGGAAAATTCTTCAAGAGATGGGAATACCAGACCACCTGACCTGCCTCTTGAGAATATATGCAGGTCAGGAAGCAACAGTTAGAACTGGACATGGAACAACAGACTGGTTCCAAATAGGAAAAGGAGTATGTCAAGGCTGTATATTGTCAGCCTGCTTATTTAACTTCTATGCAGAGTACATCATGAGAAACGCTGGGCTGGAAGAAGCACAAGCTGGAA
This sequence comes from Bos indicus, assembly GCF_029378745.1. Lineage (NCBI taxonomy): Eukaryota > Metazoa > Chordata > Mammalia > Artiodactyla > Bovidae > Bos > Bos indicus. The sequence goes on along the minus strand of NC_091780.1, from coordinate 61,233,075 downwards.
TCAAGATTGCCAGGAGAAATATCAATAACTTCAGATATGCAGATGACACCACCCTTATGGCAGAAAGTGAAGAGGAACTAAAGAGCCTCTTGATGAAAGTGAAAGAGGAGAGTGAAAAAGTTGGCTTAAAGCTCAACATTCAGAAAACGAAGATCATGGCATCTGGTCCCATCACTTCATGGGAAATACATGGGGAAGCAGTGGAAACAGTGTCAGACTTTGTTTTTTGGGGCTCCAAAATCACTGCAGATGGTGACTGCAGCCATGAAATTAAAAGACACTTATTCCTTGGAAGGAAAGTTATGACCAACCTAGATAGCATATTCAAAAGCAGAGACATTACTTTGCCAACAAAGGTCGCCTAGTCAAGGCTATGGTTTTTCCTGTGGTAATGTATGGATGTGAGAGTTGGACTGTGAAGAAGGCTGAGTGCCGAAGAATTGATGCTTTTGAACTGTGGTGTTGGAGAAGACTCTTGAGAGTCCCTTGGACTGCAAGGAGATCCAACCAGTCCATTCTGAAGGAGATCAGCCCTGGGATTTCTTTGGAAGGAATGATGCCAAAGCTGAAACTCCAGTACTTTGGCCACATCATGCGAAGAGTTGACTCATTGGAAAAGACTCTGATGCTGGGAGGGATTGGGGGCAAGAGGAGAAGGGGACAACAGAGGATGAGATGGCTGGATGGCATCACTGACTCAATGGACGTGAGTCTGAGTGAACTCCGGGAGTTGGTGATGGACAGGGAGGCCTGGCGTGCTGCGATTCATGGGGTCGCAAAGAGTCGGACACGACTGAGCAACTGATCTGATCTGATCTGATCTGATGACTGATGATGCTGAGCATCATCTCATGAGCTTATTCAACACTTGTACATCTGTTTTGAAGTCTCTGTATCTTTCTAGTTTCAAAGTTAGGTTGTTTGTCTTACTGAGTTGTAGGAAAGATTGAGGGCAGGAGAAGAGGGCGACAGAGGATGAGATGGTTGGATGGCATCACTGACTCAATGGACAAGAGTTTGAGCAAGCTCCAGGAGATGGTAAAGGACAGGGAAGCTGGCGTGCCGCGTGCATTCTGTGGGGTTGCAGAGTCAGACACGACTGAGCGACTGAACAGCAAAAGAGTTCAGCATAAATACCACAATCAACCATTTGGAGAACATTTTGAAAAGCTGATGATTAATATATCTTTGTCTGTTGTTTGTAGTAAAAACGTATAAAAACCACTGCCTTGTTAGTTGTCCTTTTCTCTTTTTTTGAAGGCAGTCATAGAGGCAAAACATTTATAGTATTAAAATATTGCCATTTGGTGGCAAAGGATAACATTTTATATACTATTAACATGTAATATTTGATACATGTATATATCATATCTGGGCTTCCCAGGTGGTGCTAGTGGTAAACAACTGCCTGCCAACGCAGGAGACGTAAGAGATGCAGATTCAAACCCTGTGTTGGGAAGATCCCCTGGAGGAGGGCGTGGCAGCCCACTAGTATTCTTGCCTGGAGAATCCCATGGACAGAGGAGCCTAGAAGCCTACAGTCCATAAGATCGCAGAGTCGGACATGACTGAAGTGACTTAACATGCACATGTACCATATATATAGCAATTTCTAATAAATGTATAAAATGTAAATAACATATAAACATCTACATAAATACATATGTGTAAAGAATAATAATGTAATGAACAATTCACCAACTTACTCCTCGACTGCAGAACCAGAATATTCTAATACTATTGAAGCTGTCTGCTTGTTCTTCAGTCCAGCCCCCAGTTTCTCATATGCAACATTACCTAAAAAAATACCTTTTTAGCATCCGTCATTGACACCTCTGACAAGTGTGATCAATAGATCAGACCCTTTGGAATGCCACTCAGGCTTTCAGTGTGCTGTGGCATATTGTGACCCTGTAATTCACTTTCACGTTGTGTTTTGGTGCAGTTTTAATGTTTTATATTAATTTAAGATTGTTTTTAATGGAAAGGAAGAATAAGAAAGAACAGGCTCAGGTATTTAATTTTCATATTCTCCAAAATGGATTTGTCAGTTGCTGTGAAGCTGCTAATAATGGGCAAATATGGCTTGCATATACAACATCAAGACCAGTCCAATTTCAGAAGAGACCACACTGAGTGGGTGATTTTATTTACTTTTAGTTTTTATTTTGAATATCATGTCCAGTGAAGAAAATGTACTCAGGCAATATAACATAGTGTTAAAAGCAGAAATAAGACATTAAGAACTTTTAAGTCACATCTAAGTATTGAGTACTTGCTAGCTGCTATTATTATTGTTAGTAATACTACTGCTACCAATTCAGAGACCCAATGCCAAATAAGAAAGAGACTTCTATATTTCTATGAAAACTAAAATGTTCTTTGATTTAGAAATGGCCATTTAATTTCTAACTCATCTGTACATTAATTTCCACATCTATAAATTAATTTTCTGAGAGTTGTGAGAATTAACAAGGAAGAGTGAGAGAGAGAAAGGAATTGAGAATAGGCACAGCGCTGGCACTGGATAAATTATAGCTGTATATGAACAATGAGTGAAATGAGAGACTTCACGTTACTTCCTTTCACAGTTTTAAAAATAGCTGCACCTTTTTAAACCCTTTTAGTTATAATTACATCTCTCAATTTTAGGATGCCTTGTTCTTCTTGAAGGATTTCTTCACAAGTCTTTCTACAGAAGTAGAGCTGCTCATGACTCCAGATCCAGAAGGTATTAAATATGTAGAATCTGAAAACGTCTGTAATGTGTACTTGGATTGATTTGATTGTTACGAGACCTTTTTGAGAATGGACTTACAGATCTTTTCTCTCATTTATATAAATGTGTTCCATGATTATTTTTCTTAAGTTGTGCATATGCAGTTTATGTAAAAGTACTGTTGTTCCCCCTTATCCTCAGGAGGTACGTTCCAAGACCCCCAGTGGGTGCCTGAAACTGCAGATAGTACCAAACCCTAAATGTACTAAGTTTTTTCTTTACATACTAGCCTGTGACAAAGTTTAATTTATAAATTAGGCACAGTAAGAGACTAACAATAATAACTAATAAGAACAATTGTAACAGTATACTATAATAAAACTTAGGTGAGTATGATCTCTTTCTTTCTTTCAAAATATCTTGTACAAATTTAATGCCTTTTCCATCTTAGCTAAACACTTACCATGCACTGTGGCTATAACCTTTGTGGTTTGAGGTATGACAGCAAAATGGGCACGAATTCCTTTTTCCTTCATCACAGTTGTACAAATTTGTTCTTACTGTAGATCTTAGCAAGCTGAGCATATGGTTTTTTTTTTTCCTTATTAAGAACTTTCATCTTTTCACTTAATATATTATGGCTTTTCTTTGGTGTATTGGAATTGCCAGCATCATTGTTCTTGCACTTTGGAGTCATTATTAATAAAATAAGGGTTACTTACCATAAGCACCGACCTGATAACCGAGACGTCCACCCAGTGACTCACGGGCGGGATATGCTGGACAGAGGGCTGATTCACCTTCCGGTGGGGCAGGGAAATGGTGCAAGATTTCATCATGTTGCTCAGTGGTATGCGGTTGAAAACTTAGAAGTTGTTTATTTCTGACATTTTCCATTTCATATTTTTGGACCATAGTTGGAAAGTGAAACCAAAGATGGAGAGGGGGCTACTGTGAAAGATTTATCTGTAGCAGTAGTTATATTTATTAAACGAAATACTGTAAAACAAGTTAACTGTAGCTTGGTTTAAGTTGCTCTAAAGAAGCATGTACCTAATTTTCCAAATGTGCACATTACCTTTTCAGTTAAAAAGTCTCCAGGGGCTGATGTCACCTGCAGTTTGCCAAGGCATTTAAGCGCCTCAAAAGAGCCAAATCTAGTTCTTTCTTTCCCCGGGCCAAAGCAGCCTTCCCCAAATGGCAGTGCCAATTCAGTGCAAGCGGTTAATGGGAAAGAAGAGAAGGACTTCTCTCCTGAAGAAGCGTTGTTTAGTGATCAGCCTGTGTTTTTTAGGTAAATCATTTAATTTTGATAACAAAAGACGTTATTTTAGAGTTTGAAAGTTGTTCTTTAACGTGTTTGTGTGACATAGAAATCGTGGAATTACTTTAGCTTTTCTCTGCCCTGGCAAATAATCAGTGGGTATGAGTCAGAATGACTGAAACGACTTAGCATACAAGCATGCATACTTATTTACATGGGGCTTCCTGGGTGCTGTCAGTGGTAAAGAATCCACCTGCCAGTGTAGGAGACACAAGAGATGCGGGTTCGATCCCTGAGTCAGGAAGAGGAAATGGCAGTCCGCTCCAGTATTCTTGCCTGGAAAATTCCATGGTCAGTGGAGCCTGGTGGGTTACAGTCCATGGGACTCTAAAGAGTTGGACATGGCTGAGCCCGCACAAACACAGACACACACACACACGTTTATACGTGGGCCCCCCCCACTTGCACCTCTCATTTACACATAATAACCCTGGCTCAGGACTCAGCCTCCTGTTGAACCTGTAGCAGAAATTTTCTCTTCACTTAGTCTCTTCCTTTTTCCTCTTTCTGTCCGTCTCTTCTGATCACTCTCAGAGCCTGTTGGTGTCTCCATGACCATGATGCTGTCTTTTTCCCTTACACACCTCACCTTCAGCACCCCTCCCTTTTCCCTTATGGGGATTTTCTGTCTGATTTCTCTGCCCTTCCCTATCACTGCTGTGTCTCTTGTGACCCTCTGTCCTCTGGCTAAGTTGGCATCATAGGGAAACCCAGGTCCCTATACTGCTGCTGGCTGCTGTGACTACAGCCAGCCACTAGCTTGTTGTCCGTCATTTCCAGTTTCATTCATTCTTCCCTTCTTTCTTTCCCAGCCCTTGATGGTGGGGATGGAGCCTAGGATCTGTATCGGAAGGAAAGAGGTCAAAGATCAAAACCACCTCTGTTATGAGAGACAACTCCCTTCCCTGGTTTTCTGTACTCCTCTCCTGCTGACATCAGTGTTCCCCAAGTTCTATCTTTCTCTCTAAGGTTAGACTTTAGGTATGGCCCAAAGTGGGCAGTTGTTGTCGTTCAGTCGCTGAGTCATGTCTGACTCTTTGCAACCTGATGGACTGTAGCCCCCCAGGCTCCTCAGTCCATGGGATTTCCTGGGCAAGAATCCTGAAATGGGTTGCCATTTCCTTCTCCAGGGAATCTTGCTTACTTAGGAGTCAAATCCATGTCTCTTGCATTGGCAGGAGATTCTTACAACTGAGTCACCTGGGAAGTTCTAAGCAGTACAACTATTTTAAAGTGTTTTCATGTTTTGAATATCTTGTGTATTGATGAAAATAGTCAGAAAATATAATAGAATATGAGAATTGGAAAGATCCTGAGATAGAGGTTCTCTGGTGATTCTTAACTTTTCCATCATAAAGGAAGAGCCTCTTTTATTATTTTCCTATTTTGCTTTTTTATTAAAATTTTTTTCTACCAAAAAACTGTGTATCCTAAGAAATAATTTGAACTCTCATTTTATATTAATCACGTATAAGCTGCCGATTTTTGTTTTTTGTGAACACTGGATAACCGTTATTAAAAAAAATCAAATCGTTACAATTTTGGTCTGAGAACATGGAAACTTGGCACTTTTTAATCAGTTTGTATAGCCTCACTTGCTTAGGTAAATATGTGTTTTTTCCATTAGACTACTTAATAGCTTGTATTAAAATTTTTTTCTACCAAAAAACTGTGTATCCTAAGAAATAATTTGAACTCTCATTTTATATTAATCACGTATAAGCTGCCGATTTTTGTTTTTTGTGAACACTGGATAACCGTTATTAAAAAAAATCAAATCGTTACAATTTTGGTCTGAGAACATGGAAACTTGGCACTTTTTAATCAGTTTGTATAGCCCCACTTGCTTAGGTAAATATGTGTTTTTTCCATTAGACTACTTAATAGCTTGTAGATTTCTGTTTCTGCTCTCAAAAACTGCTGGAGTGCCTCGGACCCCAGTGTAGTCCTTAGTGACGTGGTTTAGATTACTCACTTCGCTGGTGAGGAGCTTAATGCGAGAGAGGAGAGGTGACTTGCTCAAGGCCACACAGTTGCCAAGCCGGGACTAGAATGGAGGTTTTCTTAAGCCCAAATTCAGTACATTTTCCAATTAATGACATAATAGTCTCCTCTCCTGCAAACATTTATTCACTCCACAAATATTTATTGAACACAGTATATGTATGTCAGATTTTGTTCTAGGTACAGTGAACAGAGTAGAGAAAAATCTCTCTTGAGTTGAGCTTACAGATAATTAAAATATTTGGTCTACCCTGTTACATGCCTTGGAGGAACAGAGTGAGAAAGCCCCACAGGTGTTGAGGGGCTGTTGGCGTAGAACCAGATACAGACGGCTGTTTGGAAGATGAGGGGTGACCTGGACCCCAGACTCCTGTAGTCACTGATGTAGATTTAGCACTTCCTTTTTAGAGTCAGTTAAGGACTTTTCCAGGATGACTTGGGATAACTTAGGATATAACCACTGACATTAATTCTGTAATAAAATGTGTTTCAACTTACAGTTTACAGTCCAACTTTTGGAAGCCAACTGCTTTTGTTTGATGTGTATAATTGTAATTTCATTCAGAATTCCCAAGTGTGTCAGTATCCCGTTTACAAGCATTAATTTCAAGAGTGTCAGAATTCACCAATGTAGATGGGGTTTAAAAATTAACTGATAAAGACACTTAGGCTCAGAGAGTTTAAATTACTTGCCTTGACTGTATCCCATATAACTGATAAAACTAGGGTTCATGTCTGGGTCTTCTGGAGGTTTGTTTCATCATGGAACTAAAATAAATACCTTAGCTCTTCTTTTTTACTTCTTGGTGATGATTATATTATTTGGTTTAATCTTGAAAGTTATTTTTGTTAGTTTACTCTCTGTATGAATTGAATACCTGCCAGAATAAATTTCTCTAACTTAAATTTTGTTTAGTAAACAAGGAAAGGGTTTTTAAAATAAATAAAATTTATAAGATTAACATTGTTTAGTTGGTATATTGTCTTAAGAAGGTATACGGCTGAAAGACATTCTCTTTTATTTAGATCTTAATATATCCACATTATTTATTTTGTGGTTTTTATTCTCCAGTTGAAAAGGTTAATTTACATCTAATTTCAGCTATTAGTAATTTTTAATATAAATAACTCCCCTTCTTTCTTTATCTTCAGAGAATTTAGATTCACATCAGAAGTTCCTATTCGACTTGATTATCATGGGAAACACGTATCAATGGATCAGGTCTGGAAATTTTGCACAGATATACTCTACAGAATTATCTCATTTGTTTTTCTAGTGGACTCAGTTTTTAGGAAACTTTTTCGATCATAGTTTATGTGTTTGAAATGAAGTGTAAGATTTTAAAATTTAATTCTATTTTTAAAGTAAATATAATTTTTACTTAAGGATCCAAATTTTACTTAAGTAAATTAAGTAAAATTACTTAATTTACTTAAGTAAAATTTGGATGTCAGTTGGGTCTTATAAAATACATATATTTTTTTGCTATACATATTTTAGGTGTTTTAGCTTAATTAGTGAAATTTTTTTTTATTTTAAAGGGTACATTAGCTGGGATTTTGATTGGTCTCGCCCAGTTAAACTGCTCTGAACTAAAGCTGAAGAGGCTTTTCTATCGGCATGGGTAAGTTGATTTATCATATGAGACTTTAAGATGTAGTTACTAAAGTTAGTTTACAACTAGCCAACATACATAAGTTAATTATTTTACAATGTTATTTGCAGAGAGCTCATTTTTAGAGGATTTTTACCGGCTAGGGGCTATTTTTTTTATTCTGAGAGAATAGTAGCAGTTTGAAGAGAGCATTTCCCCCAAAAGCAGCTATAGTTAGGACTTTTTTTATAATTTCGCAAAGTTATAAATTAGCCTATATGGAAGTTCACAAGGTAATGGTCCTTACTAGCTAAGAACTGTGTGACAATTAGAGACGTTGAATTAATCCTTTAGATGTTAAAGCTTTAGATGTTAAAGAAGTAAAAACAGTGGAAATGCACACTTGTATATATTACCTTAGCCTTTTATAGGAATTATTAGCATTACAATTAGGTTAAATGTATGTATATACACACATATATATAGTAAAATTCAAAATCTATAAAATTTCATCCATGTAATTTGTAGATTTTTTTGTCTTAAGTAAAAAAAAAAAAAAAATCCCCCAAACTGTGTAAACCTATAAATTTCACTCTTCTTCCCATATACTAATAGTCATTTTCTCTAGTTTGCTAGGTGTGGACAAATTATTCTCATACGCAATCACCGAGTGGCTTACTGACATTAAGAAGAACCAGCTGCCAGGAATCCTGGGAGGTGTTGGGCCTATGCATTCACTAGTACAGCTAGGTGAGTGTTCTTTTTTTAATTAGAAGATAATTTATTTTACCTGATCAGTGATTCTTTACCCTTTCGGGACTATGGATGCCTTCGAGAATCTATGTGAGGATCATCTTTCTAGAAAAACCTACCTGTTAGTGATACACAAAAAATGTTGCCTCGCATTTTAGGGGTTAAAAATCCTAGGGTTAGGATATAGCAGAGATTTGAGCTCCAGTGCTCCTGTTTTTCTTTTTACATGTGTTCTGATTGTGGTAAAAGTCACATAATATAAAACACACTGTCTAAACCGTATTTAACTACGCTTCAGTGGCGCTGAGGACGTTCACGTTGTTGTGCAGCTCTCACCATCATCTGTCTCCTGAACTTTCCACTTTCCTAAACTGAACTCTGTCCCCATTAAACACGTAAGTCCTCATTCCTCACCACCCGCCTAACCCACCTCCAACATCTGCCAGTGTATTTTCCCACTCTATGAATTGAGGAATATACATTGCCTGTTCTAGGCACCTTGTATAAATGGAAGCAAGCAGTGTTTGTCTTCACCTGCTGTACTCCAGTACTCTATTAATTTCTGCATGTTGACTGCTGTTCTAGTTCAAGGCCTCAAGGACTTGGTCTGGTTACCAATTGAGCAGTACCGAAAGGACGGCCGCATTGTCAGAGGGTTTCAGAGAGGGGCTGCCTCCTTTGGCACCTCGACAGCGATGGCTGCTCTCGAGCTCACGAACAGAATGGTTCAAACCATACAGGTAACTTTCCATAGACCAGCTTAATCTCCAGAAAGAGGGAGAGCCATTAGAAACACTTGACTTATCTTGGTTTTAAAATGGCACCATGAAAATGTATAAAATACTGAGAATATTTTATTTGTAATGACTTAGTATCATTAAAATTTTTTTTGATTAGCTGTCCATTGTTAAATAATTAGTAGAATAAAGTGGTGGACTACAGTGTCAAATTTGTTTGCCTGTTTCAGGTAAATTATAACTATTAAGTTAGCCAAAGATTTATTTCAGCACATTTATGTGGAGAGATCATAGCTGAATGTAATGAAGGCACTAGAGAGCCGATAGTAGTTGTATGCAGGTTTGCTAGTAAGTATTAAGCTCCAGTTGGCCTTACCCAGTTGTGCACAGACCATGCATTCTTGTCTAGCCTGGTAACAGAGTGTTCTCAGAGAGATGAGGAACTGAAAAAAGCTGCTCAACGCAGATACTAATGTATACGTTAACGTTCTTGTTATAAAAGGAATACGTTCTGGTTGTAAAGAATTCCGTCGCTGCAGAATTCCTCTGCAGAATTCCTCTGCCGCTCCTCACTCCCCTTAGGAAGTGTGCTGCTGGAGCGTAACTCCCCAGACTTTGTTCTGACTCACTCTTTCCTCTCTGATGAAACGATCCAGGCAGCAGCGGAGACTGCGTATGACATGGTGTCTCCAGGCACCCTTTCTATCGAGCCCAAGAAGGTCAGGAGGTTCCCCCATCACCGGTTAGCCCACCAGCCAGTGGACCTGAGGGAAGGGGTGGCCAAGGCCTACAGTGTCGTGAAGGAGGTGAGTGGCTGCCCCAGGGGATGGACCAGGAGCAGTTTGCGTCCTTCCCTGGAGTTTGTCTAAAGAGCAGCAGGGCTTGGGCTTCGTTCTGAAGGACCCTAGGGTGGCTTTGGGACTGTTTTGCCACTGATGAGTGCAGATGTGTGTGTAGGGAAGAGGGGAGGGCTACGTCCTGGCCTGCAGGCTCTCAAGAAGACTAGCAGTCTCGTGGGAAGACTGGTCTCTTTATGGACAGAAGAAAGCAAGGGGTGGTAGAAACACACCATGAACTCACCAGGGAAGTTTACCCATGTTTGTATTTTGCTGTTTTCCTCAGATTTGTTTAAAAAGCAAATTTTTTTTAGGTTAATCGCAAACCCTAATTCCGTTCCCATGCGTTCACAATCCTGAAGATGGTACATTTTTTTTCTGTGCATATTTTTATAGTTTCATATAAGTATGGCATCATAAGCAAATACTATTGTTTATATTTTAAAAGTTAGCATAAATGGTATCATATATATCTGTATATTTTGTCTTTAAAGATACATCCTTGTTGATATGTGTAGGTCTGGTTTAAACTTTTATCGTGTTTCATTGTGTGAATATAGCATAATTTATTTATCTTTGTGTTGGTGGACAGTTTCCATTTTTTCCCCTAAAATACTTCTATTGGAATGTCATTTAAATGCCCCTTTGTTCACATGTGCAAGAGGTTGTTAAAGGTAGAACTGGTGATTTCTAACCGTTTGAATCCTGAGACTTATTAAATGTTGCCCGATTTATTAAGCATTGCCAGATTGTAGTTTAGTTGCACCAGTGAATCCTGGTTCTTTATGGATGTTGACAGGAGCATTCCCTCCCTGTCTTAATCTTTTTCTTTTTTTCATTGACATATGAGGAAGTTTGAGGTCATTTTACTTATGATTTGTGTATTAGGATTTCATTAACGATATTTTCCTCTGTCATATTCCGATAGACAGAAGTGCCTTAGGACAGTCTTTTACCTGACAAAAGTGACCTCTGTGGTTCCAAATGCAGGAAGACCATTGAAGTAAGGATATGTATTAGTGGCTAAATAAAGGCAAGGCCATTGGTCACCTCTCTTAAAAAGAGATTTAGTTGTTAGAATAAAGAGAGCTGATTACCTGTCAGTTCTGTTCCTATAGATGTCAGGATTGGGCCAGTTATCAGTAGACATGTTAGAAATCAGGTTTGTAAAAACGATCCTGGGCTTTCAGGCATAGCAGGGGCAGCTGGCAGCAGGATATTATAGCACTTGGGTATGTAGCACTTTGGGCTTCCTGGGTGGTGCAGGAGTAAAGAATCTGCCTGCCGGTGTAGGAGACACAGGAGACGATGGTTTGATCCCTGGGTCAGGAAGATCCCCTGGGAGAGGGAATGGCTGCCCACTCCAGTATTCTTGCCTGGAAAATCCAATCCAATGGAGGGGCTTGGCAGGCTACAGTCCATGGGGTCACAAAGAGTCAGGCACAACTGAGCAGCTAACACTTCACTTCACAGATTGTGAAAGTGAGGACTAGATTTGGGGCCAGGACGAGGTTCCTTGATTTCCCTGAGAGTGTGAAGTTCTTCTCTCCAGGCCCTTCACTGAAACCATCACAAGAGGACACTGCTTTGTGGCCCTTAGGGGTCCTGAGTTAGACAAAAGGGAGAGGTTTGAAACCCATACGTGATGACTGACCAGTGACAACAGCGTGACGTTTTACCACCCTGGCTCGACCTACACATTTACATAGTCAGCTCTAAAGCTCAGCAGTCATGATTATTTTCATGTCACACAGTTGTAAGAAGGATGAAAAATGCTACAAAAACTTCATTTGTGGTTATTAAACATGTTCCTGCTTTGTGTTCTCAGAGTTTTCTCTATTTAATAAAGTGTTCTATTTAGTCTCTTATCTTAATTGAATGTTCCAGTTATCTTTTCTAGTGCATAGCCAGTAATTTAAAACTAATTAAATTATTTTATGGAGCTCAGTAGAATTAGGTTTTCCTGTTGCAGTTGAGTCACAGGAGCTATCGCCATGTTCATTTAGTGATTGTATTTATTCAGGAAGCTTTGTTTGCTAAATTTGATTTAACCAGAGTGATTAATTGTGCCAGAGAAGCTATTCTTGGAGTATTAACTATTTCCGTGCACATCCCTGTGTGAAGCTGTAGTCTAGCTACATTTTCTGTATATAAGTGTCATAACAAAATGCTGAATTGTAATTGTCCCTTACTTTCCCTTTGGAGAAGGAAACGGCAGCCCACTCCAGTATTCTTGGCTAGAGAATTCCATGGACAGAGGAGCCTAGTGGGCTATGGTCCATGGGGTCACAAAGAGTCGGACACAACTGAGGGACTACCACTTTCCCTTAGAATTGTCATAGAAGTAATTATCCTGGGTTACCTCAAAAGTACAGTTTCTGCTTTGATTTCCGTTTGGTTACAAACCTGCTCTTGATGAACTCTATAGTTAATGTGTTACGAGATTATTTAGAGAGTCTTCTGAGCAGTGATTTACTCCCTTCTCCCCTCTTTCCTCAGGGAATCGCAGACACGGCTCAGACCATTTACGAAACTGCTGCTCGGGAACACGAGAGCCGGGGGGTGACGGGCGCCGTGGGGGAAGTCCTGCGCCAGCTCCCCCCGGCCGTGGTGAAACCTCTGATCGTCGCCACAGAAGCGACATCGAATGTCTTGGGTGGCATGAGAAACCAGATCAGACCAGATGTTCGGCAGGACGAGTCGCAGAAGTGGCGCCATGGGGACGACTGATGTTTCAGACGAGATTCTTGATGAAGACGAGGGGGGAGATGTGGAGCAGAGGGCCCCACCGGCGACTTCAGAGGGAACTCATTTACTGTTACCGCGCTCATCTCAGGAACAAAACCATTTCTTAGTGAGATAATATAGTATCAAAGCAACATGCAACCAAAACCTTTTGACATTTTAGGGCTAGTTGGTACTTTCCAGTAGACACGTTTGGTGGCTGGTGTCAAAAGTCTGTAAAGCATTTGCTGCCAAGTTAGTGGAATGCTTGCTTTTATTAAAATGACTGTAATCTTCCTTGTTACAGACAAGCTATCATTGGAAACCTCCTTTTACAGTACAGGGTGCTCAGAAACGTTTTGAGTACTTTGAAAGCACTATATTTATGTTGCTCCAAGGAGTTGATTTTTCTCCAGGTTTAAAGAGAATCACAGCTTCGAAACTTTCATTAAAAATGAGAGACAGAAGCCACAGGGAAAATAAAGCAAATAGGATTTTCAATATAAATATCAGTGAGGAAAAAATATCCCAGTCTGTTGGAGTTAGTGTTCACGCAGTCAAGAACGTCGTTTCCATTTGCTCAGAAAATCCTTCCATGGGAGTTTGAGAACATGAATGTCGCAGACTTGTTCTGTTGTGTTGCACTTTATTATGTGTGTGTGTGTGTGTGTTTGTGTGTTTAGATTAATACAAGTCATGTGCTATATTCTACATGTAATTTACAGAGTTACACAAACTATAAAGAGGACTAAGTCTGAAGGTTTTTGGCAAAGGAAGGTAACTCAAATGCAGTAACTTTCATTTATTCTAAGTATAATGAAAATGTGCATTCTGTGATGAACTGGGGCCCATATAATTGTTTATTTGTTCAAATTTAAGCAGGTATAGTGCAAGCTTATTAGGCGTATGTGGAAAGGGAGATTGAACGTGGTTTTTACTCTTTTGAAATTAGCCAAAAATCCTCCAAATATGCCCTAGTCAGCTATTTCGAAGCACCATTTTTACTTGGTTAACAATGTACATTTTGATATTCTGTCAGGAATGAATAAAGTATTTTTATTTAAAGGTAAAGTTGTTTTATGCTTCCATGAATATTTTGCTTCTCTTAGAGCATATTCATAGATGCAATGCTAGGGTTTACTCCAAAATCCTTGGGAACACTTTCTCAAAATTGATTTTGCTTAATGTTAAGCAGATCATTACCTAGATGTGAGAAGGAAATGGTTCTCCAGAACTCTGTCTTTGACTTTAGATTAATCTAGCAGAAAGAAAACATAGGACTTTGTATTCATCCTCTATTTAAAGTGTCATGATGTGAACGCTCTCATTTCCTAGAATAGGGAGATGCATTCGAGTTGAAGTTGAATTTCAGAACTACTTTCAGTTTGGGGTTTGAAAAATGACATTGAATCAGTTTCATTCTTGAAACTTTCTACAAGAAAGCAAAAATCCGAACATTTAAAATTTGTAAAATTTTGTCAAGTAGCATGTAATTCTGTCTTGTTCTCTTTTTACTGCTGGAAAACTTGAAAGGCTAGTGCTCAGAAAACCACCTACTGAACCATCAGAGGACCATTTGTTACTGGAGCCCAGCTGGATGGAGCCCACCTAGAATGTGGTCCTGAGTACACACGAATCATGGCTGTTTACTGTATGAAGCTTCAGCCTGCTTCTGGGGCACTCTCTGGGCACCCTTGCATCAATCCCAGCATTTTCCCTTACATGGAACATGCTGGGTATGGTATCTGTGATGAGTAATCAAACTTCACCACTCAAATTTAAAAATATAAAATCTCCTTAACTTTTAAATATATTTTCCATATTGTATCTAATTGAACTTAATTAGTATAGGGAGAAATAATCATCCTCTTCTCTGAACTCTTGAGTTGCAGATGGACCGATTTTTTGACAAATTGGGTTTATAAGTCCCATTAAGCATATCTTTATTATGTAATTTCCATGGCTGTCTCTTCTGCCCTCCTGCACCTGCTTTTGATAGAATCTACCTGTGTGATCAGAAACCTTGTGTCTCAGAAAGATTTAGTGTCAAGGGTCTGTTCATTGTCACTTTAACCAAGATGCTGTTTACCTGAGGTGTTTACGTGGAAGAAGTGTGTGTGTTTGAACACTTTGCCATTGTTAAATATCCTTAATTTTTTTCTTTTTTAATAGCGTCTTTTCAAACTTTTACACCACGCCGATACAGTAAAGCGTGTTGGCAGGATGCTTGTGCGGCCAGGTCTGTGACTTACCAAGTGGTGACTTTGCCAAGGCATTCAGCTCTAAACCTCAGTGTCCCGTCTGTAAATGAAGGGGCTTCTTATGACAGCAGAGATTTTCAGATGATTGGAGCATGCACACGTGTGCGAGCAAGCATGCACGTGGGAATGACGGTGTGGGATGAAGCACTTAGTCGTGGGCCCCAGGCCTGGGACACCTTGAATAGGTGGCATTGTCTAACAAGAGCCCTGGCTGCATGGCACCCACGGAAGCCCCGGCTCCTCCAGGTCTCTCATCTCTTAGACTAATGTGTTTGTGAATGGTGCCTTCAAGGCTGACCTCTTCATGGGGCAGACTGAGCATGTCTGTGTATCACTGCATTGAGTCTGTGTGTGTATCTCCCCGAGGGTCCAGGTAAGCAAGCTTGATCAGGAAGCATCAGTGAGTTTCAGAACCTCCCAGGGTTACAGGAACACAGTAAGACCGCCTTACATTATAAAGGCAGCAGGGGCCATGGGGACGTCTTCTCTTGATTCGGGTTGATTGGGATCCCCTGGTTTCCCTTCCTGTCTGTCCACAGATGGCTATCGTTTACAAGTACAATGTCCGCTCAGCACTCGCCTTTTAGGACAGATAGGATGGCATATTTTTTGTAGATATCATAGCAAAGACTTCCATTTTAGTAAGGCTTGAGTCCAATTTGGATTCCCATTAAGCACATGTATGTAACATCAATATATTTATAATACAGAACTCGAGAAAAAAAAAAATCTTCCCAAGTAGCCATGTGCCTAAAATGGCAAAAAGACAAAACACTAGTATCTCTTGCTCCTGCTATGTGTCACTTTTAAATGCTGTTGAAATAGTTTCAGTTTTAAGGGAATAACTTTTTAACCACCTCCTTAAAAACTGTGTCGTGTAGGTTTGGTGCCTTCGTTCAGTTCTCGAACAGGCCAAACAACTACGCCCGCTACCTGGGGGCCACTCGCCACCCGCGGGCACTGTCGAGTCAGCTCGTGTGCCCCAAGCTTGCCCTCACCAGAGACGAGACAGGGCAGAGGTGGAGTTCAGCAGTTTTAAACCGGAAGTCCACACTTGCACTAAGTAGTTTTAGGATTAACAATTTATTATCTTAACATTAATTTAGATCTTATATATATATATATATATAAAAGCCACATGACCTGACTTAAGAATAATCATTTAACTCTGCTTTGCTTCAGTTTTCTCAGACCTTCGTGGGGTGTGTGTCCTCAGCTTCATGGGGACTGGCAGGGGTAGTGGTCTGTGGTGAGCAGTCTATTCCCTGCTTCCCTTCACGTCCTCTTGACATGACCTAAGACATGAGAGAAAACGTCTGTAAAGTTCTTTAAGCCTCTTGAAAGTAAAAGGCCCTATGCAAATACAAAGTGATACTTGGTATCGGCAGATGCATCAATTGGACGGACCCATTGGTACCAAATTGAATAAATCAAATACAAGTTTGTGAGTCTCAGGTTGAAAAGGAAAGTTGTTTAGATAGTGTGTAGATAGTGAAGGGGGAGAAAAAAGATTTTTTTTTCCCCCTTACCACCAAGAAATCTTGTTTCTTTTTATGGAAAATACAGTCAGTCTTTTCATTGAGAATAACTGAGTGCTTTAATGCATTTTATTTTTATCACAATAGTTTCAGGATCATGCTAGGCACTCTGCTCCCTGTAATAGACTTTATATGCACAGTTGCAAGTCAGTCAGTTTTAATCAAAAGAATTTCCTTTTCATGGTAGTGTCTACAAGTCAAAGAGAAGGCCGTCTAGTACATCACAATTAGTTTCTTTGTGGCGAGGGATAAGAAATTTATGTGAGTTTCAACAATTCATATTTTGAAATGTCAGTAGTTTTGAAAAACAGAGGTGTTACACATTTTTTTGCCTCCTGTACCCAGTGTCAGCCCCTTGGTTTCAAGCACGTAGCCTCATAGAAGACACCAGAGTGCTATCTGATGTATTATTTCAGGAGATTGT
Organism: Bos indicus; assembly: GCF_029378745.1. Taxonomy (NCBI): domain Eukaryota; kingdom Metazoa; phylum Chordata; class Mammalia; order Artiodactyla; family Bovidae; genus Bos; species Bos indicus. The sequence continues at coordinate 61,216,160 of NC_091780.1, read as the reverse complement.
AGACTTGATACTGGCTGACTCAAGGACATCTCTAGTGCTGTGTGTGTTGGGAGGGAGGGGAGGTGGGGTTGAAATGGCAGCCCCTCCTGTAAGAGTATGTTTACTTTGCTGTTTCACATGTATTTTGTGTATATGAAATGGCAGCTTCCAATTTCTAGTTGGATTTGTCTTATGTTGTTTGTATAATTTGCCATCACACAGGACTGTTTGCTTTTCCATTGTGAAATTTGGTAGGGACTCCAGTTCAGCTCTTAATGTTAATCCATCCCGATTTATTTTGGACATTGAATTGATCTCACCACAAGTAAAAAACACGTCGTGTATGTTGACTGTCGTCGTTGCTGTTTCCTCATGGAAGTAATTCTAAATGTAAATACTTTAAGAATACTGATGCTGTATGAGTATTTTTGTGGCAATGTTAACTTGTTAGTGTGACTATTTAAAGTATTATGAATTTAAGGATATTCTTGAAGAAAATTAAAATATTTACTCTTTGGAGTTTGCTTTAAACACTATGGTCTCTCTCCAAGAAATGCTCCCTGTATAAAAAACCTGTATAACATTTTTCGAAGCAGAGGGTAGGTCTGTGTCAGATCCTGTTCTTGGGAAATGGTCTTCCTCTGATCCTGGTACTTAGAGCTTACCTGCTACCAGTTTCTGAGATGTCAGTATATAGGGCATATTCTGTTAGAGTTTGCCAACCCTTCCCCCTTTTGGATATTAATTGCTGCATTAGTTGTTTTATCTCTAAAATGTAGACTTGCAGCAAACACATAGTTTTGGTCTTAGGGACCTAGATAAATACTTGAAAAAATCTGTTCTTTTTGGAGGAATCTTATTATTTAGGAATATTTTAAAGAAATATTTAAAGACAATACTTTGAAAGATGCTTTGATGACAGATCTCATTACATGACCGTTCACTTTGCACCATCAGAGAAAGGTCATGGGTCACAACACACCTCACACGACTTTTTTTTAAAACTTTTTATTTTACATTGGGGTATAGCCAATTAACAAACAATGTTGTGAGAGTTTCAGGTAGACAGCAAAGGGACTCAGCCATACATATACATGTATCCATTCTCCCCCAAACTCTTGTGAGAGAGAGGGAAGCGAAGCTTTGTGAGGTGCCTGCTGTGAGCCAGGTATTGTATTATTTGCATAACCTCGTAGCCCCTCTGAGGGGTGGTTATAATAGTTTTTGTTTTCCAGAGGAGGAGATAGGTTCAGAGAGGTCAAGGTACTTGCTCACAGTCTCATGGTTTGACTCCCAAAGCCCATGCTCATTCTAGGATTTCATTTAAGAGGTGCAGTTGTCTAAATTAGTGAAAATTCTTCGCTAATAAGGAAACCAAGAAAGAAGTTTTGCTAAAAAGTTGAGGTTAAAGGCTCTTTGAATACTTAAGTCTGACAAAGTTGCTTATCCTGCATCTTCACCCCTCTCTCCTCCCCTGGTTGGGCTCCAGTCACAGTCATAAGTCTGGGAATGGGGCTAAATTAGAGTCCTTCCAGTTAAAGAATCTTGCCCTTGGGGCTGGTTACATTCTGTGGGTCTGTCCTGCACATTGTGAAATGTTTCACAGCGTCCTTTGGGCTTACTCAGTACATGCAGGTAGTAGCTCCTCCCCAGCTGTGTGAACCAAAAGGTCTCCAGACATGGCCAAATGTCCCCTGGGTGGCAAAAAACCCCTGGTGCAAATGGCTGGGTTAAAAGCTTCCCTGGTGAAAATCACGTGCAACCTGGAGTGAGAACAGTGCCTAAGAGCTTCCCCACGTTACGTTCTAGAATATTCTGCCTGGTTCCTCTTAGCTTAAAGATTATAATTTTCAGACAGGCCCAGCCACCCTCACCTCTTTACGATAGCACACACTCCTGTCAAGACACTTTGTGGCACATCTCTCATTTTAAAGTCAATGAGTGTTAAGTATTTGCTATGTGACTACTACTTTGTTCAGCCCTCAACAACATGGCATTCACATTTGCTATCAGCTGGAGTCCTGGCAGGGAGCAGACGGCTACTGAGGTGACTGAGGGCAGTGTAAGGAAGGGACTTAGCATAGGTGAACAGGGGCACAGGAGACCCGAAGCGCCTTGAGAGCTGACTCTGGGTCTTCCCCAGGCCTCAGGTCTGTGACTCAGGTGATGGCTGACGTTTTCCTGCTCCCCTTGGCTGCAGGAATGTGAGGCTCCTTCTCTTCCTCTATTCCATCCTTCGGGATACTGAGGCTAAGCCTCCTCGCAGGCCTGAGGGACAAAGCAGTGACTCACAGAACCTGTAGCTGAAGGACAGGGCTGCCGGACAGTGGCTGTGGCCTTAGGTGGAGCCAAGGAGCCAGAGGGGTGTGACAACTATTTGACCCCCTTGGGCTCCCGCCCTCCCATCTCCTGCTGGAGCTTCTCACAGGTTGAGCCTATAGTTCAGTATCTCAAGCTTATCCTGGCAGAAAGCACAGTGGAAAACAGAGCAGAGGGGTGGAGAATGGATCTGGAGGGGGGCAGATGAAAGCTGTCCAGCATTCAGACACAATTCGCATTTATACTATTCTCTTCATTCTGCACATGACAACACAAGAGGCTTAGGATAAGTAACCTACCCAAAGCCATACAATGTGCTAGTGAACAAACAGTAGTCACTGCTAACAGTTCAGTTCAATTCAGTCACTCAGTCGTGTCCTACCCTTCACAACCCCATGAACCGCAGCATGCCAGGCCTCCCTGTCCATCACCAACTCCCGGAGTTTACCCAAATTCACGTCCATTGAGTCGGTGATGCCATCCAACCATCTTATTCTCTGTCGTCCCTTCTCCTGCCCTCAATCTTTCCCAGCATCAGAGTCTTTTCAAATGAGTCAGCTCTTCGCATCAGGTGGCCAAAGTACTGGAGTTCCAGCTTCAACATCAGTCCTTCCAATGAACACCCAGGACTGATCTCCTTTAGGATGGACTGGTTGGATCTCCTTGCAGTCCAAGGGACTCTCAAGAGTCTTCTCCAACACCACAGTTCAAAAGCATCAATTCTTCAGTGCTCAGCTTTCTTTATAGTCCAACTCTCACATCCATACATGACCACTGGAAAAACCATAGCCTTGACTAGACAGACCTTTGCTGACAAAGTAATGTCTCGGCTTTTTAATATGCTGATGACAGATAAACCCCCAAATCCTAGCAGTTTAACAAAAAAAGTTTATTTCTCATTTACATCAAGTCCAGTTAGTGTTCCTGAATATCTGGCAGCCCTCCTCTAAGTGGTGATGGAGGAGCCCTGGCTCCTTCCATCTTGTGGCTCTGCCTCACAGGAGAGAGAGGAGACTTGGGCTGGAGACTTTTGCCCACGTTCTATTGGTCAGAATCCTATCACATGATCCCATCCAGCTGCAAGGGAAGCTGGGGAATGTAGTCTTGCTGTGTGCCCAGGAAGGAAATGGGGGTTGTTGAGAAGTAGCAGGACTCCTGTCCGGAAAAAAAAAAAAAAAAAATACAACCTCAAAGTCCAGAATTACTTTTTATTTTGTAGCCTTTCTGAGCATTTCAAGCCTAGAAGACAGCCTCTCAGATAGCTCTGAGCGACTTCTCTAAAGAGGTATGGAGGGAGCCAAGGTAAATAGAAGTTTTTGCAACTACCAGGTGGTTGGACATCTAAAGATAGCTGTTAATTGAAGACAAACGTCTGAAGTTAAGGACTTTAGCAGTTTTCTGTGTGTGGGGTGGAAAGGTGTGAGAGTCTAGACTCCTTCGAGTCACTCCTTTGGTGTGCACCTCAGCTGTCTGGGGTCAGTGCCTGGTGTTTTCTCGCCCTGAGTTCCCTCGGGGTACACACGGTAGGGGCAGCCACAGTGGCTGCGGGCAAGGCAACAGACATGGCAACGGGCAACCCCTTTGTCTGCATCCTGCATTTCCTCACCGCCAGGGCAGCTGCAGCGACTAGGTGGCTGTAACACCGTTTGTTTACTGATCGGCAGGCAACATTTTCCACTCACACCCTGCTACATGCAGAGATTTTAATCAGAGAATGTCTGACTCCAGACCCGTGCTCTTAGCACATGCTCTGCTGGAATTACAATTCGTTACACTCCAAGGTAATTTGATACAACCAAAGTTGGACATTTTTTTTTTTCCCCTGCTTGTTTGTTTACCTCCTGAAAGCAGTTCCTCATGGAGCAAACAAATTAAATTCAGCAAACATGGGCTGCGGGATGAGGCAGGATAGTATAATGTAATGGTTCTCAAAACTTGCCAGTATATTGGAATCACCCGAGGAGCTTTTAAAAATTCCAAAACCCAAGACCAATTAAATCACAGTTTAATGTATTAAATGTCCTTTTTGAAGGTGTGTTTTTGAAGCTCTCCAGGTGCCTGCTGTGCAAGACACACTGGGGGCCACCGGGGTAGTGGCTAAGAATGTATATTTTTGAGTCAAACTGCCTGGATATGAAACCATGCTCCACTGCTTGTTAGCTGTGTGGCCTTGGGGAAGTTGCTGAATCTTTCTGTGCATCAGTTTCCTCCTCTATAAAATGGAGCTAATAATAGGATTTTATGAGGATTATCTGAGTTCACGTATGCTAAGTGCTTAGAATAGTGTCTGACACATAGTAAGCACCATCTAAGTGTTAGATATTATGGTTACTGTTTCCTGAATGCCAACTATGAGTAATGCCCTGGGGTAGATATGAAAGATACGTGTGTGTGTGTGCTTGTTTTGTCCGACTCCTGGTGACCCCATGGACTGTAGCCCACCAGGCTCCTCTGTCCATGGGATCCTCCAGGCAAAAATACTGGAGTGAGTTGTCATTTCCTCCTCCAGGGGAATCTTCCCGACCCAGGTATTGATTGAACCTGCATCTCTTGTGTCTTCTGCATTCGTTCTCAAGTGGATCCTTTACCAGTAGCGTCACCTGGCAAGTCCTATGAAAGATATGGTCCTCGACTTTGGGGAACTTGGAACCCCCGAGAAGATGTCAAAATCTAATATAAGACAGATTAGACATGGCTAATTATTCCAGCCTTTTGTTCCGTATAAAATCAGTTTGTCTTGCTTCTGAGAAATTGGGTGGCATTTTATGAAGCCAAGGAAAGGAGAAGTCACTCAAAATAGTCTTAGAACTGGAATTCCTGATTTTGAAGATGCCACCTGGTCCTCTCTTTCGCTGCCATCCAGACATCTGCTTTCCTGGCATTAAACACAGAGCTGGGGAAGCCTTGGGAAAGCCAGAGAAGCCAGTTCGCTTTTCAGCCTGATGTTCGGGATTGACTGGTTCCAGGGAAATTTGACTTGAAGGGTACATCTTGGGTAGCATGTGGAAATAAAAGTCAAGGAGGGTGCTGGAGGCAAAGTCTTTGCAGTTTTGGGTTTTCTGAGGAAAATGAACATTAGCACATCTTTACAGTAAGAATTTCTAAGGCTGTCAGAAGAGGGCAAAACATTCTCTTACATTTAGATTTCATTGAGGTATAAAGGAAAACATGACTGCTCACTGCCAAGTACTAACGTTGCTTCCAAAACCTAACGTGAGCCTTTGTCAGCCCAGATGTGACCTATTTATTTTTGAGCAATGAAGACCTCAAGGCTATGACTCGAAAAGCACTTAACATTTAGTAAAAGTTCTGCACAATCCCCACACCCCTCAAAAAACTATGCTATTTAAAAAGCATTATCAGTATCATCAATACTGTATGCCTACTCCAGTATTCTTGCTTGGAGAATTCCATGGACTATCTTAGTTCAGTTCAGTTCAGTTGCTCTGTCGTGTCCGACTCTTTTCGACCCCATGGACCACAGCATCCCAGGCCTCCCTGTCCATCACCAACTCCCACAGTTTACTCAAACTCATGTCCCTCAAGTCGGTGATGCCATCCAACCTTCTCATCCTCTGTCATGGACTATCTATGGGGTCGCAAAGAGGTGGACACGACTGAGTGACTTTCATTTCACTTCATTTCATCAATAGCATAGCTCAATTGTTAGAGATTCTCTTTTCATATATGTAACAGAAATGTTATAATGAACATTTCTAAGGCCAAATAAATACCTCCCTTTATTTAAGTTTAAACTGGTTTTACTTATTTCCCCCTCACCCCACCTGTTTTCTTTTAAATACTATTTTCTTCAAAACCTCCTTAATCTTTCATACCAGATTTCATTTTGAGTCATCTTTTTAGTCTTTATGTCCTGTTTGCTGAACTGGGGTTTCAGCCCACTCTCTACCCCAAAAACTGACCTTGAGCTAGTCCCCTAACTTGGCTGCACCTCAGTTTCTCAGTGGTTTTCATACTAATCGGGCTTCTCAGGTGATGCTAGCAGTAAAGAATCTGCCTGCCAATGCGGGAGATGTAAGACACACGGGTTTGATCCGTGGGTCAGGAAGATCCCCTGGAAGAGGAAATAGCAACCCACTCCAGTATTCTTGCCTGGAGAATCCCATGGACAGAGGAGCCTGGCAGGCTGCAGTCCATAGGGTCAGACAAAGTCAGACACGCCTGAAGTGACTTAGCACACACGCAAAGTTTTGCAGCACTGCAGCAAAGGGTCCAAGGTCCAAGCCTGTCTCAGTTGATCTGCACCATCTTACTTTATCTCACAGATGGATCACTAACCAGGGGAAACACCGAATCAATGATATGTGACATCCATTTAAAATTTGAATGGCTGTTGCCAATTTCCGTTTTGTAGAAGTTGTACCTACGTAAGTATCCACCAACAGGGCTCAAGAGAAATTGTTGTCTCTTCACATTTCGTGTTTTGTTACGTTTTGGAACATATCTGCTGTAACCCATTCAAGGACTTGGCTTTAAAAATTTGTGCAGAAACATTTCTGGGGAAAGAGTGCTCCTCCTTGGAGGCCAGCAGGAGGCGCCCGCTCCCCTTCTGAGTGGAGCTTTGATTTCTTGCATTTGCCCCACAAAGCCCCCGCAGCCCAGCTGAATCTGAGCAAATCCTGGCCCCACAAAGAGTGGGAAGGTTTTGGAAAAGTCCTAATTATCCCAACCCTTTCACAAGGCTAGTCTGTGGCAGCTTCCTGTTAGTCGAGGACATGACTTCAAATTGAATATAAAAATGTCACTTGATGTCACGATTAATTTCTCCCTGTAAATACCAGGTTGGGTGATAAAGTACACCCGGCCCCTCTCTCAATCCCCAGGGCTTGTGAAAGTTGCCAGTGTTCACAGAAAGTTGATAAGGGAATATTTGGGACCTGAGATAATTGAAACGTGCTTTATATTCAGATAAAGATCTTTTGTTGTGTTTTCCTTGCAAGGTGGGGGAGCGGGTACGTAAAAGTGAGTCTGAAATAGGAGCTTCTCTGCTGATTCATTCCTCTGGGAAAATGCAACCCCCGTCCCCGAATCCCACTACTCAGGGCTGGGACTAAGTTGAGGCGGCCGGGGTCCTCCCCTTGGGCACAAAGTTTAAGAAGGGGGTCGTGTTCAGGGGCACTGCAGTGACCAAGATAGTAACTGAATGCCATGTGTTTTTTTTAATCAGTTAGGCTGTGCTGGGTCTCCGTGGTTGTGTGCAGGCTTTTCTATAGTGGCAGTGAGTGGAAGACACTCTTGGCTGCCGTGCATGGGCTCCCGGGTGTGGTGACTTCTCTTCCTGCAGGGCGCAGGCTCCAGGCACACGGGCCTCGGTAGTTGTGGCATGTGGGCTCCCGAGCGCAGATTTAGTAGCCATGGTGCATGGCCCAGCTGTTTCACAGCATGTGGAATCCTCCCGAACCAGGGATCTAACCTGTGTCCCCTGCATTGGCTGGCGGATCCTTATCCACTGTACCACCAGAGAAGCCTCAGAATGCAATGTTTTTAAAAACTCAGAATGCATGCAAAACACCCATGATGAACAAAGCAGGAACATTTTAAATAAAGACAACATGGCCCCTGCACCTCCCTCCTCATCTCAGTGGCCTCCCTCTCAGCCGAGTCTGCCGGATCCTGTCTTTCCTTAAAATGTGGTATTTTGCTCATTATGACTGAATCGCATTCCTGCCTTTTCTCCCTCTTTCCCGATCTTATCCACCCCGGCACATCACAAGGCTGGCTATGGTGGGATGCAGGGAAAATGATACAGGAACAGCTACAAGGTGCGGGTGGAGGGGGGATTCATTGTTCAACCCTGGGGAGTGATGCCAGAATCAGTGATGGCTAGTTGCTATCAACTGATGTCACTGTTTGGACTGGAGGAGAGCCTCTGCTGCAGTGAGATTAGCAAACGCTGACCGTGTGTGCAATTCTGAGTGATGTGATTTAATTGTCCCAACGGTGGCATGTGTGGTACCCGTTCCCCAACCCCTTATCTCCGCTGGCCTTCCAGCCTCCCTTTGCACACGCTTTCCTAGGACCGTGGCCCCTCCCCTTCCCTTTGTTAAGTTCAGTCCTTCAGGGCTGAAGTCCTCCCCCTCCGAGAAGTCCCCCCAGTTTGCTAGCCTTTCCTTGAGGCCATTGTCGACATAACTGAGTCACATTAGCCAAAATGTGGTTCTCAGCTGGGGATGGAAGGTGATTTTGCTTCCAGAAGACATTCGGTCACATCTGGAGACTTTGAGGCTGTCATACTGGGGACGGCGGGCGCTCCTGGCATCTAGTTGTTAGAGGCCTGAGACTCTGCCAAACAGCCTACGATGCCCAAGACGGCCCTCCCAACCAAGAGCTGTCTGCTCTAAGTGTCTGGTGTCAAGAACATTCGTGCCAGCTTTGCCAAGAAGTTTTGTGGAAACTCTCAGGAATCAGATTTGCATTTCAGCATCAGTCTTCCCAGGTGGCCTAGTGGTGAAGAAAGTGGAAGTGAAGTCGCTCAGTCGTGTCCGACTCTTTGCGACCCCACGGACTGTAGCCTACCAGGCTCCTCTGTCCATGGGATTTTCCAGGCAAGAGTACTGGAGTGGATTGCCATTTCCTTCTCCACCTGCCAAAGCAGGAGAGGTAAGAGATGTGGGTTTGATCCCTGGGTCAGAAAGATCCCCTGGAGGAGGGCACGGCAACCCACTGCAGTATTCTTGCCTGGAGATCCCATGGACAGAGGAGCCTGGTGGGATACCATCCTGCTGCTAATGCTGCTGCTAGGTCGCTTCAGTCGTGTCCGACTCTGTGCGACCCCATAGACAGCAGCCCACCAGGCTCCTCTGTCCCTGGGATTCTCCAGGCAAGAACAATGGAGTGGGTTGCCATTTCCTTCTCCAGGGATACCATCCATGGGGTCGCAAACAGTCAGACAAGACAGAAGTGACATACACAGCAGGCTTTCATTTTGGGGGGATTGCACTGAGTCTTTGTTTCTTGGAGTCTGCTTTCTTTAGTTTTGGCGAGTGGGGGCTACTCTCTAGCTGAAGTGCCCAGGCTTCTCACTGCAGTGGCTTCTCTCATTGCCGAGCACGGGCTCTAGGCGCTTGGGGTTCAGTAGTTATGGCTCTCATACTCTAGAGCGTGGGCTCAGTCGTTGTGGAACACGGGCTTAGTTGCTCCACGGCATGTGGGATCTTCCCGGACCAGGGATTGAACCTGTGTCCCCTGCACTGGCAGACAGATTCTTATCCATGGTACCAGGGAAGTCTGAATTGTCCATGTTTTTATCCAAGATTTTTGGAATTTGAGTCCCTTGGAGTATGGGATGGGCAGGAAACTAGGAGCTGGGGTTTGAGGACAGTCCTGTTTTCATGTCTCAGTTCTGAACAAAAGGAGGCAACAAGAGTCAGCAGATGGGGCTGCCACGTTATCTTTGTTTCTGAGAAGACCTCGATCAGACAGTGTCACTCAGGCGTGTGGCCACAGTGGGCTTCTTAGTTCTGAATCCCAGAGTCAGGTGGACTTACCCACACAGGCCCAGGCGATGCTGAGTTTCCCCTTCTGGGGCAGAACCTCATGGCTAAGAGAAGCCCAGCGTCTGCAGACAGCACTTTCCAAAGAGTGAATATGGACGGGGGCGCTGAGCTATGCAAGTTCAATTCTTTTTTTCTTGAAACTGGTCAATAAGCTAAGTCAGTTTTCTTCCTCAGAGAGGAGTTAAGGGCTGGGCAAGAGGCCCAGAAGTTGGGAACAACCCCTCCTCATTGAAACCTGGCGAATCAGTGAGGATGGGCTGGATTCTGCTCCAGTAACAAACATCCTCCAGCTCTCTGGCTTGAAACAGCAAGCATAGATTTCTTACTCACGTTTAACACAGGGCTGTCGGTAGGTAGTCCCTCAGGGATCCGGGCTGATGGGCTCCACCTCTTAATGACACCACTGTCTGGGTTTGCTATAGCAGAGGAGAGGAGAGCTGTGCTCTGAAATGCTCTTGCCTAGAAGGGACACACAGGTTGCCTTCACACTGGGCAAAGGAGTGCGAAGACAACACTTAACTCCAACAGGGTGAGGAAGTTCAACCCTCCCACTTCCCAGAAGGATGGGAGAACTGGCACTGTTGGAGATCAGCAGTCATGTCTCTCCCAGGAGAGTGAAGAAGGACTTCCTGTCCTTCCCACCACCTCCATCAGCACTGCTGCTGCTGCTGCTGCTAAGTCGCTTCAGTCGTGTCCGACTCTGTGCGACCCCATAGACGGCAGCCCACCAGGCTCCCCTGTCCCTGGGATTCTCCAGGCAAGAACACTGGAGTGGGTTGCCATTTCCTTCTCCAATGCATGAAAATGAAAAGTGAAAGGCAAGTCGCTCAGTCATGTCCGACGCTCAGCGACCCCATGGACTGCAGCCTTCCAGGCTCCTCCATCCATGGGATTTTCCAGGCAAGAGTACTAGAGCGGGGTGCCATTGCCTTCTCTGTCCATCAGCACTGGGCAAGGGCAATTCCACTGGAAAGACAAGGAGTTCTCAGGAAGTGTTTTCCAGGGAGCCACTTGCCTGGGCTGGAGGAATAGACATGGCGGGAGAAGAGCTGACTCTGACGCCAGATGCCGTGTGGATGGCGTCACCAGGAGAAGAGCTGGCTCTGACCCCAGACGCCGCATGGATGGCGTCACCATGCGACAGGCAAAGCATTCCGGGCCTCAGTTTTTCCATCAGTACATTGAACAGGTTGCACTGGATGGTCTTTTCCACATCCTGTGAACCCTCTGAAGAGAGGAAAGCTCTTATTTACTCTGCACCCCATGCCTCACACAATTATTGTTGTTGTTGTTTAGTCGCTCAGGGGTGTCTGACCCTTTGCGACCCCGTGGACTGCAGCATGCCAGGCCTCCCTGTCCCTCACCATCTCCCGGAGTTTGCCCAGGTTCATGTCCATTGCATCGGTGATGCCATCCAGCCACCTCATCCTCTGACACCCTCTTCTCCTTCTGCCCTCAGTCTTTCCCAGCATCAGGGTCTTTTTCAGTGAGTCGTTTCTTCACATCAGGTGGCCAAAATACCGGAGCTTCAGTTTCAATATCAGTCCTTCCAGTGAGTATTCAGGGTTGATTTCCTTTAAGTGTCCATACTGGACACTAATACGTGTAGTCAAAGCACTGAATGAATTACCTGCTCTGATTCCATCTGAGTTTGGGAAGGTCAGAGTTGGGGTATTCCCCAGTCCCCCATCATTCATTACACCTAATCCATTGTGGGGTTTGACTCCATCTGAGGTCAGCTCTGTGTCTACTGCACCTCCCTGCTCAACCCCTAGAAACAGAGCTACCAGGTGACTGGCTGCTGACCGCAGGTGGGCCTGGTGAAGCTAGCCAAGACCAGCGGAAGAGCCACCCAGCTGAACCCAGCCCAAGTGGTCAGCTGCAGAACTGTGAGCCGAGGTGCTTGCTTTAAATCATTGTTTGGGCTTTTTTTTTTTTTAAATGCAGCAGCAGATGACTGATACATTCTTCTGGCCATTGTCCTACGTTCTTGTGAAATGATCTCTCTGAAATGCAGCCTGAACGTGACATCCCTGTTCAGCATCTCTGTTGACTGGCATGGCCTTCTGATATCTTCTCTGTCCCAAATCTCCTGGAAAGTAAGCCTGGCCTCCTGCCCACTGCCTTAAATACTACCCCAGATACAGGGAGCTCTGCCACCATCAAGGCAACTCAGATGGTAGGATCCCTGGTGCTCAGGCCTCTTCTCTGACCTCCCAGTCTCATGGGCATCCCTGGTCTGGACCGAGCCCTGCTTCAGGAGTCCTGTTCACTGAGTAAGTTTCCACCCATCTTGGGGCTGGGTTTCCCGATCACTGAATGAATTTCCACCCATCCTTATCTGTGAAAAGAGGTTGAGCTTGATGATATTTTCTTTTTTAAAATTTTTATTAGATTCATACATCCCTTGTACTCTTTACTCACCACCCACTATGGGTAACGCCTGAGTATGGTATGATATCACAGCCAGGAAGCTGACCATATAATTTTTCAGATTGCACCAGTTTGACATGCACTCATTTTGATGATATTTAAAGCCTCTTCTAGTTCACAGGAGGAAACTTCCCACCTGCTCCTCATGAAACCTGTGACTCATCTCCGGAGAACAAGAAAACGTCTGTGTCCATTGCAACACTTGGGAGACTCCTCAGGCTGGGATTTAGGGGGGCTTAGTGCTGCTCATTTTCCATGACAGTTGGGGTGATGGATGCCACAGGGGAGGGCAGCTGGCAGCCGTGGATTCACAGGACAGGCTCGAAGCTGGAAGTGGGCTGGAGAAGAAGCTGTACTCAGCCCTTCAGGAGAGAGAGAGAGAAAACAGGGGCGTGGAGCTGGGCGGGTGGGTCTTTTCTTAATTAATAGGTTCCATTAGCTTTTATTTACTTAATTTTTGACTGTGCTGGGTCTCTTGCTGTGCGGGCTTTTTCTCTAGTTGCAGTGAATGGGGCTCCTCTCTAGCTGCGGTGTGCGGGCTTCTCATTGCAGTGGCTTCTGTTGTCGAAGAGCATGGGTTCTGGGGCACGTGGACTCCTAGTTGCCTGATCTTCCTTGATCAGGGATCGAACCAGTGTCCCCTGCATTGACAGGTGGATTCTTTATCACTGAGCCACCAGTGATAAAGCCCATCAGATGAATGGCTGATTCATCCGGCCATGCCAGGTGTGAGCCCTACAAGGTGAGCCTGGGCCTGGACCCAGGTGTGAAATACCCCAGGTGAGCACGTCAATGAGAGCCATGGGAACTCAGAAATATTCATTTCTCCCTCAACCTTGATCCTTTTAACGCAGGTAGGAATTTTTCTACCTGCAAATGAGTAATTGACCTTCCCAGCAGAAGGACAACAGAATTCTTACAGTGGGTTGGCCTACAGCTCCCCAGCTGTAGGAGCGAGCACTGTGCTTTGGTTAATGTGACAGGCGTCCCATAAATCATCTGTGCTTATCAGAGCCCCTGTTGACTATCTGCTGTTGAACTTCAGGTCAGTGAGCAATGCTGTGACTTCTCAGGCCAGCACGCTCTTCCATAGCATGTGGGATTGTTTTTTGTGAGCCTGTCAGGATTTTTGAAGCCTCAACTTTAAATCAGGGCCCGAGAAAGAAGAGGACATGTTGGGGTCAGTGCACGAGAGACTGGGTCTTATTTTCTCTTTCCAGCTCTCCCTGCCTGCCTGGATGCTTCTGTCCATTCTGGCCACTATGCTGTTGGGGCTTTGCTCACTGGGTCCTATGCAGGGGCTCAGAAACTGCACTGCATTGGAGTCAAGCAAGCTGGCTGAGTCCAGCCTCCACCCTTGGGGAGGGAGCCTGCCTGTTGGCAGCAGCGCTGCTACCCAGCTCCAAAGAACTGACGTCCTGGGGAAGCCCCAGGAGGTCAGCCCTAAGAGGACCAGGCTTGTGCCTTGGCCTTGTCTCCTGCTTCAGATCCCGCCTTAAGCGCCTGGAAACAGCAGATGCTTAATAAACTTCAGCAAATGAACAAAGGAGTGCAGACTCTGCACTGCAAGAGCTTCCAAGTGCTCAAGCGAAGCCCGAGGGTGGGGACTTTTTATGGAATTGAAATATTTGTTAAACACCCCCTGGTCCAGAGTAGATATGTGGGGAGGCAGGATCCTGCCTGTTGACCTAAATCCAGGCCCCCTGAACCTCTCTCTCTGCTCTCTAGGAAGCCAACAGGAGCTGGGCTGCCAATCAAAGGGCTGTCCCTGATGGCATAGTGGTCTGGCGGCCCACCCCCTGCCTACCTCTCCATCACCAAGCTCCAGGAACACTGCCTCCTTGCCATTTCCTGAATGAACCTGGGTCTTCTTTGATGTCCCTTGAGGACAGGTCCTTCTCGTGAAGCAGGAGAGATCCCCTCTCCCCAACCCTTCCTTGGAGACTGTCCTTGGCACCGGGCCCACTGACCTCTCCTCCCCAGGTCCTTCTAGCACCTTGCCTGCCTGACTGCCCACCCCTCACCTCACTGGTCTTTGACTGTCTTATCTTAATGAAAGTGAAAAGTGAAAAGTGAAAATGAAGTCACTCAGTCATGTCCGACTCTTTGCGACCCCATGGACTGTAGCCTACCAGGCTCCTCCGTCCATGGGGTTCTCCAGGCGAGAATCCTGGAGTGGGTTGCCATTTCCTTCTCCAGGAGATCTTCCCGACCCAGGGATTGAACCCAGGTCTCCCACATCGTAGGCAGACGCTTTACCGTCTGAGCCGCCAGGGAAGTCTTAATTAATAGATTCCATTAAAGTTTACTTATTCATGTACTTTTTGACTGTGCTGGGCCTTTGTCGCTGTGCGGGCTTTTTCTCTAGTTGCAGCGAGTAGGGGCTCCTCTCTAGCTGTGGTGTGCAGGCTCCTTACTGCGGTGGCTTCTGTTGTCACAGAGTATGGGTTCTGGGGCACGTGGGCTCCTAGGTGTGGCTCCCCGGCTTTGTTGTCCTGTGGCAGGTGAGATCTTCCTAGACCAGGGATCGAACCAGTGTCCCCTGCATTGGGAGGTGGATTCTTTACCACTGAGCCACCAGGGGAGCCCGCATGGCCACCCTTGATCCTTGTGCTATCCTGGGGTGGTCCCCCCTGTGGAACGTTCAGTGCAAACCTTCCTACTTTGTGGCCACAACCTCCTATTTTTCCTGCCTCTATCTTGCTCTGGATGCTCCCTTTAACCCCTGTCCTTTAACCATATCAGTGTCACTCTGCTTCCCTCATCTCCTAGGTTCATTTACTTCCCTAATTTAGCCATTTTCCATAGTACCACCAAAATCCCCAACACCCTTACTCGATGGCTGCCCATCTGACAAATCCCACCCCTGGAGCAGTCCACTGTCCACCATACCTGGGCCCACTGAGCTTGGCCAGAGTGATTCATTCACATGAGAAATGCATGCGGGCTCCCTGGTGGTCCAGTGGTTAAGAATTCACCTGCCAACGCAGAGGTCACAGACTCCAACCCTGATCCGGGAAGATCCCACATGCAGAGACGTAGCTATGGCCGTGTACCACAGCTACTAGAGCCCGCTCGCTCCAGAGCCCGTGCTCTGCAGCAAGAGGAGCCACTGCCACAAGAAGCCTTACACTGCAACTAGCGAGGAGCTCCTGCTTGCCGCAACTAGAGAGAGCCCTAGAGCAGCAATGAAGACCAGCACGGCCAAAAACAAACACACAAAATGATCATCTAGAAAAAATGCACACCTCCATCCAGGCGCTCACAGCCCCTGAAACACCTCCATGCTTCCCTCCTGCCCTTGACCATTAGAGATCCTCCCAACATCTGCTTCTCCTCAAACCTCAAACCCCTCCCTCGCAGCCTCATCCTTCCTTCCTTCCACCTCCTGCTTAACCTGTGAATCCTCCTGCCTCTGGGTCTGATTTGTTTCTTTTCTCGAGAGCACTCCTTTCCCCCATTTTGCTTGTCTTTGGGGGATTTTAGGTCTCTTCCTCCAGGAAGCCCCTCTGGATGGCTCCCTCCCCGCCCCCGAGGCTGGACGCCCCTTCCGTGTGTTCTCACCTGACAACGGATGCTCCTGCTCTGTGACGCTTTCCTAACTCTCATCCCTGTTGCCTTGAGCTCCTGGAAGGCAGACCCTCTCAGGGTCACCAGTGGGACCCTCGCAGCAAGAAAGGCATGGAAGCATTCAATTCTCTTTCACCCGCAGCCCACACTTCCAACCTGTGTGTCCCAGTTCTGCCTCCCTCTCTCCGTGTACCAGGTTCCTGTTGTTGTTTAGTCAATTAGTCGTGCCCGACTCTTTTGTGACCCCACAGACTGGTAGCCCTCCAGGCTCCTCTATCCATGGAATTCCCCAGGCAGGAATACTGGAGTGGGTTGCCATTGTCTCCTCCAGGGGATCTTCCTGACGCAGGGATCAAACCTGCATCTCCTGCGTCTCCCGCATCCGCTGAGCCCCCAGGGACACCCGTATCAGATTCTACCCCTTGTCAAACTCAGCTCACGGTTACTGCCTTTGCAACCTCTATTTTGGTAACCCTGGAAGGAGCCCATCCTCTTTCCCTCTGAACGCCCCAGGCACGGGTCTGTATCACCTGCATGTGGTTTCTCATTTACTTTTTTTATACTGTAATTATTTTGATCTCTGTAAGTTCCTTGCAGATAGGATCTCTAGCTATATCATCTCTCTGTTCCTGGTAGTTAACCTAGAACATTTTGGAAGGACAGTTGGAATTGCAGTAAGAGATGCTTATTGAAAATTTGTTTCCTACCACTGTGACAAATTAATCATAAACTCGGTGACTTATTAAAAACAGCACAGATTTATTATCTTCCGGTTCTGGAGGTCAGGCCTCCAAAGCAGTGTCTCTGGGCTGCAGTCAGGAGGTCAACACAGGTGGTTCCTGCTGGAGGCTCCAGGGAGAGTCCATTTCCCTGCCATTTCATCTCTACAGGGCGCCTGCAGTCCTTGGCTTGTGGACCCTTCATTGCATCCTTCCAACCTTCTCTGACTTGGACACTTCCGCCTGCCCTTTGTAAGGACCTTTGTGATGATACTAGACTCATCCAAATAGCCCAGGGTAACCTCCTCATTTCAAGATCCTTATCTTAATCACGCCTGCAAAGTCCCCATTACCACATAAACATTCCCAGGCTCCAGGGATGAGGTCCTGGTTATGTGGGTGGGTGGGTGGGGACATCATTCAGTCTACTGTTGCTGTCCAGTCACTAAGTCGTATCTGACTCTTTGTGACAGAATGGACTGCAGCGTACCAGGCCTCCCTGTCCCTCACCAACTCCCAGAGTTTGCTCAAACTCCTGTCCATTGAATTGGTGATGTCATCTAACCATCTCACCCTCTGTTGCCCCCTTCTCCATATTTATGATGTCAGTAATAATGGATAAGGAAGCCACACTTCCTGGCTCCCCACTGTGTTAATTCCGCCAGAAAAGTTGGAGGATCTCTGTCCTATGAGACGAGGCTACTGGAGTAAGACTCCCAGGAATGCATTGTTTATAAAGTTCCCAGACTTTGGTCCTGAAAAGCTGGCCCCAAAAGACATAAATTACTGGATTCAGGCAGCTGTTGACGAAAGCAAAGAAGTTGGCACATTGCAGGCCCAGATCGATGAAATTCTCCCAGAAGCAGCCTCTGACAGCCCTCACCTGGAACAGAAATTCCAGGAAGGCAAAGAAGTGGTAGGGCGCCCAGCAGAGCAGGAAGGCGGACACGAGGGTGAGGATCAGGGCGGTGGTCCTGCCCTCCCTGGGCCCTCCACACCTCGTCCTGCTGATCTGCCGCCGCCCCCGCAGGGCTGCCAGAATGTGACAGTTGAAGAAAACGATCGCAGCCAAGGGGAGGAGAAAACTCAGCAGGGTTAACTCCACCATCCTTACAAAGGGCCAGGCGTCGTGGGGGTACCGCAGCACGCAGGCGGAGACATTCAACTCTGGCACAGCCTTGACAGAGCGCAGCAGGAATGTGGGGAGACTCAGGAGGGCCCCCACGGCCCAGATGAGCAGACAGGTGCCCTGGGCCCGCCGCCGCCGCCGCTGCCTCCGGCTGGCCATGGGGTGCACCAGCACACAGTATCGGTCCTGGCTGATGGCCACGACCAGGAAGACGCTGATGAAGAGGTTGGCCTTGATGATGCCGTTGACCAGGCGGCAGAGGAGCGCTCCGAAAGGCCAGTTGAATTCGTTCCGGATGTTCTCCGCCCAGAAGGGCAAGCCCAAGACGAACACCAGGTCAGAAGCCGCCAGGTTGGCCAGGTAGATTTCTGCCGTGTTCAGACGCCGTCGAGCCACGAGGAAGACGGACAACACAAAGAGGTTCCCCAGCAGCCCGCAGAGGCAGATGGAGAGAACGCAGGTGGGCAGCACTCTGTGCAGCAGGGCCCAGGCTTCCCAAGCTTCGTCACAGGATGTGGTGTTCGGGGGCAGGGGCTGGCTCTGGTTGAGAGTCTGGAGCTCCAGGAGGGCCCAGGACGCCATCCACGGTGACCTGCAAGGAACAGCACATGGAGCATCACGCAGGAGGCAGCCTACTCTAATCTGTGACCTATCCAGTCTGCCTCCTGTTTTGGAAAATAGTTTTATAGGCACACGGCCACACCCATTCATTTACCTTTTGTGTTACAGAGTGTTTTTTTTTTTTTGTAAATTAATTAATTTATTTTAGTTGGAGGCTAATTACTTTACAATATTGTAGTGGTTTTTGCCGTACATTGACATGAATCAGCCATGGGTGTACAGAGTTCAGTGGTTGCCACAGTGGCCATTTGGCTTGCAAATATTAATCATCCATTCCCTTAGAGCTTCGCTAGTGACTCACATGGTAAAGAATCCACCTGCAATTCAGGAGATCAGGGTTCGATCCCTGGGTCAGGAAGATCCCCTGGAGGAGGGAAGGGCTATCCACTCCAGTATTCTTACCTGGAGAATTCCATGGACAGAGGAGCCTGGTGGCTATAGCTCATGGAGTCTCAAAGAGTCGGGCAAGACTGAGCAACTAATGACTAACACTTCACTTTTCCCTTAGAGAAAAAGCTTGCCAACTCTGAGTATAAAGGAAAAGATGACCAAGGCTTTGAACCCCAAGTTCAAATCCTGACACAACCACGTGGTGTGGGCTACTTAGACCCCCTGAGTTTTATTTTCCTTTTTGAAAATTGGAGCTAATCATATCCTTCTTGTGGGATTATGTCTAGAACTGTATCTATGGAACACTTGACTTGGTTGCCTGGTTTAGAGGCAGCACTCAGTGGAAGGGAAGGATGAGTCATATTTACAACTATACTATTATGATTAGCAGTGCAACAAATATTTAATGAGCACCTACTTTGTGCCAGCACTTTGCCAGGCACTGGAGATACAGGGCCCAGCCCCCTGAAAGTGGCAGACAGGAGACAGTGGTTGATGGCTGAAGACAGAATGAAGCAAGGAAGAGACCTGGCCAGTGGAGATGTTGGTCCATTGGAACTGGGACCAGTAGGATGGAGAGGGTGGAGTCAATAGTAGAAGATGTGGAGTTTCTGGGGCTTCACACCTAAAAATCCTCCCTCCGTTTGGATGAGCTAATATTTGCACAGTGCTTCAAATGGTCTCTGGCTCTCCATAGGCACTTGCTACCTGTTAACTATTGTTATCATCTTGCTTATCCTTAGTGATGTTTGAGAGATCTTGAGCTGGGCACAACTCACAGTATCCAACATAAGATACCGTATAAGAGAGCTGATCTCCAGAGAATCTCTTTGGCTCTGCAGACTTAGGTAATCGCTTTGTGACTCTGAGCCTGACTTTCCTCATCCAACCTTCTCGCTGTGACACTGAAAACCACATGCTGCACCATTCACATCAGGTCAAAACCACGGGTCCCTCCACTCATTCATCCACTGGACAAGTATGTACTGAGCACCCACTACATGCCAGGCACAGTTCTAGGCACTGGGACAAGCAGTAACAAACAGCCAACCTACCTGCCCTCAAGGTGCTTCTAGCCTCGTGGGAGGAGACAGGAAGCTCAGTGAATAAACTCGTTAGCCCGGGACGGGCAGCCGTGGAGGCAGTGAGCTGAGGCCAGGCTTGAGAAATATTCCAAGGGTAGGACCACCATGATTTTCCAATTGTGTATGTGTCATGAGAAAGGAGGGATTGCATGATGCCTAGATTTTGGGCCTGAGAACCTGGAAATGGCAAATAGATGGGGAAACAGTGGAAACAGTGGCTGACTTTATTTTTAGGGTCTCCAAAATCACTGCAGATGGTGACTGCAGCCATGAAATTAAAAGACGCTAACCCCTTGGAAGGAAAGTTATGACCAACCTAGACAGCATATTAAAAAGCGGAGACATTACTTTGACAACAAAGGTCTATCTAGTCAAGGCTATGGTTTTTCCAGTAGTCATGTATGGATGTGAGAGTTGGACTGTGAAGAAAGCTGAGCATAGAAGAATTGATGCTTTTGAACTGTGGTGTTGGAGAAGACTCTTAAGAGTCCCTTGGACCGCAAGGAGATCCAACCAGTCCATCCTGAAGGAGATCAGTCCTGAGTGTTCATTGGAGGAAATGATGTTGAAGCTGAAACTCCAGTACTTTGGCCACCTGATGCGAAGAGCTGACTCATTTGATAAGCCCCTGATGCTGGGAAAGATTGAGGGCAGGAGAAGGGGACGACAGAGGATGAGATAGTTGGATGGCATCACTGACTCAATGGACATGGATTTGGGTAAACTCCAGGAGTTGGTGATGGACAGGGAGGCCTGGTGTGCTGCAGTCCATGGGGTCGCAAAGAGTCAGAAATGACTGAGTGACTGAACTAAACTGAACCTGGAAATATGAAATCGCCATCAACTGAGATGGCGATGATGGAGTGGAGACAGAGCAAGTTTTTGGGGGGACAGTCAGGACTTGACCTTTGGACATGTGAGGCGAGCTGTCTGTTGGACGTCAGGTGGGGATGTCAAGGTAGTAAGCTACACAAGATTGGTGTTAAGAGACCAAGTCTGAGAGAGTGATACATCCTCATCCTTGGGAGGTGGTTTTTTTGTTTTTGTTTTTGAAATTTATTACATTTATTTGGATTCACTGAGTCTTAGCTGTGGCATGAGCGATCTTCGATCTTAATTATGGCATGCAAACTCTTAACTGTGGCTTGGGAGATCTAGTTTCCTGACCAGGGATCAAGCTCAAACCCCCTCAAACTCAAATACTAGGAGCTCAGAGTCTTAGCCACTGGACCAGCAGGGAAGTCCCCATCACTGGGAGTTGTAATCACATGGATGGTATTTAAAGCCACAGGACCGGGTGAAATCACCAAGGGAGAGTGTAGGCAGAGAAGAGAACCAGCTGCTAGGCTGCCAGTTGACCTGTCAGCAGAGGACATGGGAAGTGAGGGGTTAGGAGGTGGCTTAAAGATGTCTGCGGCTTAAAGAGTTCTGACCTAGAGCATAAAGAATAATAGGAATGCTCTTATTTCATCACTGATTTCAGGGCATAAATCCACAGCGAAATATTTATTTTGTTATTTGGTGATACTTTTCAATTTAGCAATAAGCCCTTCTGGCAGCAACAAGCAAGAAAAGTTTAATGACAATTTAAGCCCTGAACTTCTGTCTCTCGGAAATTGATGATGAATGTGTAACTTGCACAAAATATTGACGCTTACATCACAAAGGGGGCCTTTAGCGATTTCTCTGACCAGAAGGAAACCCGACACAAAGCTGCTACTTCAGAAACTGTTATTTTTCAAAGATCAGCCTGAAAACATCAATTCCACTTTATCACTGCAGAAGATACTGTCATAGGTCACACTGGAAGGATGACTTTTCACTTAGAGCAGACGAGTATTCTTTACGTCAGCTCATTTTTAGCGTCATGTTATCTTGTACCCACACTACAATAGAAGTGATAGCTGGTTCATGAGAAAGCCCCGTAAGAAATTCACAGGCAGTGAAACGGAGCCAGTTTGATAACTGTCTTCAAACAGAAAAATCAGTCAATTTCAATCACGATTCAATTTTTTAATCCAGTTCATGGAATCAAAGCCAAAACTTATGAAAGTTCACCCTGGCAAAGTGAAACAATGGACATTTTTGTGAATGCTATTCTAAATTCAGTTTAAATTGTTCACATTGAAAAGAAAGTTGTGTTTTTCTGATGATCACACACATTTTGGTGGGGCCCAGTGTCCCAGAGAGAACAATACTCCTGCTAAAATAAGAGACCAGTGAAGCAGAAATGTACTTCCAACAAGCTGCAGTGCAGACCCAGTGTGTAATCGCATATAAATAATCTCATTAAGTGTGTGTGCACGCTCAGTTGCTCAGTCGTGTCAGACTTTTTGTGACCCCATGGATTATAACCTGCCAGGCTCCTCTGTCCATGGAATTTTCCAGGCGAGAATACTGGAGTAGGTTGGCATTTCCTCCTTCAGGAGGCGATCTTCCCAACCCAGAGATCGAACTCGCATCTCTCGAATCTCCTGCATTAGCAGGTGGATTCTTCTGCGCCACCTGGGGGGCCCCGAATTTCATTATAGTTGACAAGAGTTACAAAGTTTTACAGCATAAGTTTTGTGGTTCAGACTTACTGAACTACAAACTTTTGTGATGAAGTTGATGAGGAATTAAAAACAACTTTAGCATGTATTTTCTTTCTCTGCTGTCCTTCATCAATCAATTTTAGAAGACGTGGACTCTAAGTGCCCTAAAATGTTATTCAATTATTTGTTATAGCAGAGTTGAGAATTTTTGCTGAATTTGTTCTAAATCAATGAGGAACGCAGCACCAAACAACAGCTTCTAGAGCTTTAGCAGAGCGTAGTTAGTGAAAATGAAGCTTTATGCAGGAAATAATTGAAATGTATAGCCAAAGGAGGAAAGGAGAAAATGATCAAACTGAGAAGAGGTCAAATGACACGGAAAATTTAATTTTTGAGTTCTATAATGAGCTTTGGAATATCTCAATTTGTGGGAAGAATCTTTTCAATTGCAGAAGTTCATATTCTGTACAAAAATGAGATGAAATTGAGAAAGCCCATAATTTGCTGTATCTGAATTTGACAAAGCATTCAAAACTTTTAAGTAGCTACAACTTATTTGAAGATATGTGCTAAAAATATCTGTTGAAGGAGCTCAAATTAAGGCACCTGTGAAAATATCTGGGTTGAAATATTTACATAATTCCATATGCAAAGTATCAGACTTGAGAATAGCTTCTGCTTGGCAGGATTTGCTCAGAGTTTGTCAGATACCTCAACACCTGAAGAGAGACCATCTTCATTAAATGTATTCTGGTCCAAGAGAAGAGACAATTGAAGGTGCTTCATTTCAATTTATTAACCATAAAATTTGAAGAAAAAATTCAGGCAATTATATGAGACCATTCAAAATAATAAGACCATACTGAAAGAAAAATACATTCTTTTGAAAATGCCAGTGACATGTGAGAGTCAGGTACAAGCCTAAGAAACTGATTGCAGCACATAGATATGTACCCAAACTAATTATCTTGCTTAAAATATTTTGTAATGTTTAACATAAAGAAAATGTTTCATTTTGCTATTATATTTATGTATGTATTTAGATATTTTTGGGGAAAAACATTTAGTAGAACTACTTTATAACTCCATCAATATAATATTTATAACCTCAGATATGCAGATGACACCACCCTTATGGCAGAAAGTGAAGAGGAACTAAAGAGCCTCTTGATGAAAGTGAAAGAGGAGAGTGAAAAGTTGGCTTAAAACTCAACATTCAGAAAACGAAGATCATGGCATCTGGTCCCATCACTTCATGGGAAATAGATGGGGAAGCAGTGGAAACAGTGTCAGACTTTATATTTTTGGGCTCCAAAATCACTGCAGATGGTGACTGAAGCCATGAAATTAAGGGATGCTTACTCCTTGGAAGGAAAGTTATGTCCAACCTAGATAGCATATTGAAAAGCAGAGATATTCCTTTGCCAACAAAGGTCCCTCTAGTCAAGGCTATGGTTTTTCCTGTGGTCATGTATGGATGTGAGAGTTGGACTGTGAAGAAAGCTGAGCACCGAAGAATTGATGCTTTTGAACTGTGGTGTTGGAGAAGACTCTTGAGAGTCCCTTGGACTGCAAGGAGATCCAACCAGTCCATTCTGAAGGAGATCAGCCCTGGGATTTCTTTGGAGGGAATGATGCTGAAGCTGAAACTCCAGTACTTTGGCCACCTCATGTGAAGAGTTGACTCATTGGAAAAGACTCTGATGCTGGGAGGGATTGGGGGCAGGAGGAGAAGGGGTCGACAGAGGATGAGATGGCTGGATGGCATTACTGACTCAATGGACGTGAGTCTGGGTGAACTCCAGGAGTTGGTGATGGACAGGGAGGCCTGGCGTGCTGCGATTCATGGGGTCGAAAAGAGTCGGACACGACTGAGCGACTGAAGTGACTGACTGACTGACTGAAGCAATTTGTTAGTGTGTGTGTATATATGCATATACATTCATACATACATAGTTAAATACATAATTTTTTTGAAAATAGATTTTTTTTTCTTTTTAAATTTGGCAGTGCCAAGTCTCAGTTGTGGCATCTGGGATCTAGTTCCCTGGCAAGAGATTGAGCCTGGGATGCCTGCATAGAGAGCGTGAATTCTTAGCCACTGGATCACCAGGAAAGTCCCTGAAGATAGTTTTTAATTAGAACTACTTTATAACTGGCTTCCCTGGTGCCTCAGGTGGCAAAGAATCCACTTGCAATGCAGCAGGTGTGGGCTCAGTCCCGGCTCGGGAAGATCCCTGGAGGAGGGCATGGCTACCTACTCCAGTATTCTTGCCTGGAGAATCCCATGGACAGAGGAGCCTGGCGGGCTACACTCCATAGGGTCACACGGAGTCAGACATGACTGAAGCTACTGAGCACACACGCAAGCACTTTATAACTGTATTAATATAACTAATTCACTGGTGAATGTATATATACATATTCATACACGACTGAAGTGACTTAGACCGCATGCATGCACATATATATTGCATTGGCCAAAAAGTTTGAGTTTTTCTGTAACCTGAAAGAACTTTCTGACCAACCCAACCAATGTAATTTAATATGCATATTTTTTGAAAATAGCTTTTGATTGAACTGCTTTATAACTCCATCAATATAATACGATCATTGGAAGTGTTTTATAGTGATTTGCTATTGTAGCCACAGGAAAGCCACACACCCAGGAAACCTGACTTCTCAGGAACTTGGTGAGCACAGGCTCGCACCTCCAGCCCCCTTGTACCACACACACGGGTGGGAGCTGCCTCCTAAAACCTCCAGTGGGTGTCATGCCATTCCTTCCTGTGTGCTTCTCTGTTCACGCTGAGGAAGCTCTGTGTGCCACGGAAAGCCCGCATATCGCCTCACCACCATCTCCCCAGATGCTGGGGTGCAGAGTGAGGCCCTGGCACCAGACCTGACCCTTCACTGGCAGCCACATGGGTGATCTGTGGGCTGTGCTGGGCTTTAGGTAGCCCAATCCTGACAACTTGCCTGGGAGGAGGATGGCTGTCTGTGCCCATTGTACAAAATGAGCAAACAGAGCTGAAGAGAAGTGACTTGCCCAGGTTCACCCAGTGATGGGAGCCAGTCTGTTTTATGCATGGCTCTTCTTCCAGGCTCAGCTCAGAGTCCAGGCCTCTTTCATCCAGTGTGCTGTGACCATAAAGAGAACACACCTGGGGTCAGGGAGCCTGGGCTTAGGTCCTGGGGCCCCCAAACTGTGATTTGGGGCAAGCCAGGTAACTTCTCTGAGCCTCAGTTTGTTCATCTGTAGAATGGGAGTAACAACAATTATTATGAAGCATCATGGTGAGGATGGAATGAGATCCAGCCTGTAGAATCCCCTTGCAGGTTGCAAACCATCCAATATGAGGCTCGAATAGTGATAAACCGCACAACAACAATAATCACAGTGATGAGTACAGTAGCAATATTAGTACTACTAACGATGATGATAAGTATCCTGGTCCATCCAGTGTAAGCAGCCTCTCCTTCACGTGGGCTACTCTGCTCTTGGAACACTA
This sequence comes from Bos indicus, assembly GCF_029378745.1. Classification (NCBI taxonomy): domain Eukaryota; kingdom Metazoa; phylum Chordata; class Mammalia; order Artiodactyla; family Bovidae; genus Bos; species Bos indicus. Next base: position 61,190,352 of record NC_091780.1, on the reverse strand, counting down.
GGTTAGAAAGTATCAAGAGAGCCCTTTACTGCTTTTTCAGAGCTGTGGATCAGTTCAGGGGTTACCTGGCACCCCGCATACTAAGAAACTAAGCAACTAAATTCGGAAAGCTGAGCTCTGGGAGGCCTGGTTTCTTGGCAGTGGGATTCTGATTCATCTCCAGCCTCGGAGTCTTCACCCCCAAGAGGTTTAAGAAGGAGCTGGAAGGAGGGAAGGGGTTTGTTGTGGGCACCGAGAGAGTCCCCTGATCACTCTGCTTAGCTTCTCTCCCCTTCCTCCTCCAGGTCACCTTGAACATGTGAGACAGGAGGCTGAGTCCCCTCTGAAGTGTGGGACAGTGCAGGAAAGGGTGGCCTTGGGGAGCGGTGGATGGGGCCCGGCTCCTGTGTGCTCCTCAGGGACCACAGGGTAGCAAGAAGCAGGAGCTGCCCAGGCACCACCAGACCAAAGCTGGGGCCAAACCCCAGGGATGTGGGGTTGGCAGAACAACAGTCCACAAAGATGTTCACGTCCTGGTCCCTGGGACCTGCAGATATGTCCCCTTACATGGAAGAAGGGACTTTGCAGATGGGATTAAGAACCTTGAGATGGGGAGAAGATGCTGGATTACGGAGGTGGGCTTGATGTCATCACAGGTGAAAGTGGTTCCATTTATAAGTGAAACAGGGAGGTGGGGGACGGGGTCAGAGTCAGAAAGAGATTAGAAGATGCTATGAAGATGGAGAAGGGGCCATGGGCTAAGGAACACAGGCGGCCTCTAGAAGCTGGAAAAAGCCTCCAGAGGGAGCCCAGCCCTGCCAACACCTTGACTTGAGTCCATTGCAGCTGATGTTAAAGTTCTGACCTGCAGAACGGTAAGATAACTTTGTGCTGTTTCAAGCCACCGTGCGTATGTGCTCAGTTGCTTTAGTCATGTCCGACTCTTTGCGATCCCCTGGACTGTAGTCCACCAGGCTCCTCTGTCCGTAGGATTCTCCAGGCAAGAATGCCGGAGTGGGTTGCCATGCCCTTCTCCAGGGAGTCTTTGACCCAGGGATCGCAGCTGCGCCTCTTACGTCTCCTGCCATTGGCAGGCGCGTTCTTCACCACTGGCACCCCCTGGGTTTGTGCTAATTTGTTCCAACCCCAGTTGGATACTAATACAGGGGGCAAGGCTTCACCCCGCCCAGAAAACCAGGGGCTATCACCTGTACCATCTGCAGAGACCTCTTACTTCAGCCCGAATCTGACTGGCTCAGCAGACAGCCCCCTCCATCCCAGGGGACCCGGCTGTGTCTGTGGCTGCTGCAGCCACAGCGTGAGTCTGCTCAAGCCGAGCTTATTTTCAGAAGGGCTTTACCAGCTGCTGCCCATGTTTATGTAAAGTTGGCCAGAGAGCAGAAATCTTCTTTTGTTTGCTCTGAGTTTTAGCTCTGATATTTGTCTGGCACATAGTATGTGGTCAGAATCCAGCAGCTATTGATATTATTAGTCATATTTGATCCTAATTGAAAAACTCACAAGTGATACTGGGCAAATATGTTAGAGATGACTTATTCTGTAATTTCCACCTGGTATTTTCTGAGTTCCCCACACGAAAACATTGTCATGTGCTGCTTCTTCAACAAAATAGCCTCCTTCAAATTAATTCCAGTTTCAACAGTGAGGTGACGATAAAGGCATTTGAAATACAGACATAGATATTAAAGGATGTCAACCCAGTGACAACATAAGATACTGTTTTTTTATTTTGAATTTCTCTTTAATTTTCATCTATTAATTCAGCAAGAAGCAGTTCTGAAAAATAACATCATAGCATATCATTTAGCAAAACTATTCCTCAGTTTCATGCATTTTTCTCTTCCATTTCCTTTTGATTTTCTCAAACGTTTAAAGTTGAGGGAAAATGTACTAGAATCAAAACTTCAAAAAATTGTTCAATTTTTTTTACATGATGTAATCCTTATCTTTGAATATCTATATAACAATAGACTCATATTTTCAAAGGACAATTTTTGTAAAAAATAAAAGTTTAAATATTTTATGAATAGTAAACAGATATTTAATATTCATTATATTTTCCTTTTTAAATTTTTCAAGAAGGCTTCATCTAATTTAAAAAATCATAAAACCTTGATCATGTTCCACCACAAATGGCCAGATAACACAATTTCTCTTAGTAGAGAAGTAGGCTTATTTTGTCTAATATGTTGTACCATTGTAAAATCCTTATATGTTTGTTTCTGGCTATCTCCATTTTAACAAAGTAACCAACACAACATTTCTTATAAAGTTGAACCTGTGAAGTTATCTCCCTTCCCTCCCATATTTACGTGACATAAAATACCTTGTTCAATATAAGATGCTGTTTTCAATCCACAAATAACCCAACCAGCTATTAGTGTTATGAAATTTTGTAAGTGATCCTTGGAGACCAATTTGATTTTTATAAATCAGAATTCGTAGACTGTAACTGGTCAGAGTCCACATGGGGCTCTGATGGCTGTATTCAGCCTCTACATGTTTCATGTGAGTTTGCGGTAAACAGCTGCTGGAAATAATCTCTTATTTCAAATGTCCTCTCTCCTCTCTTCTGGAAAAGCAGCTAAAACCCAAAGGAGGTATGGGATACAGGTCTCTTAAATTGATTTAAAATTATGTTTAAAAAAATACATCCAAAGAATGTTGAAAACTCTGCCAATTTAATTTGTAAAAGGAAACGTTTTTCTGAGATATGGATCTTCTATTTTACTTTTGTAAGAGAGAGAAAAAAAGATGCTCATTTACTTACTCAGGCAAAATGAAAGGGATCACAACTTCAGCTGGGCTTTCTGATGGTGAGAGCCGTCTTTGGAGATGTTTTCTGTTCTGGGAAGCACCGTGGAAGTGTGGTGGCCTTAAATTACATAACCCCCGCTCTGATGATGATGTCATTGGCTGGACTGCTGAAAAAATAAGTCTTTCAGATGGAGGAAGCAAACTGGGATTTTGAAATTAAAACTGCTTTGCACTTAGGGGCTGGCAAGCGATTACTCAGCTACCATCTCCATCTCTACTTTGTCAACATCTGGAAAGACCTGCGATCCTGCCCAAAAATGGTATAACGGTCAACCAGCCCTGGAAACACATTTTGGTATCACTGAGTCCCACAAGCCTCGCCGGGCACTGTTGGACACTGAGTGATGACTTGTTCTGTCCACACGGGGGACCTGAATGCCTGGGGTTCTGCAGCAAATTTCTTGGGAGCTGACTTGAATGCCTCCTTTTGAATTTTGATCATGAAGGGTGTGTTGCCAAGAATCCATCACTGTGGACCCCATTAAGCACACAGCGAGCCACAGAAAGCTTGACTCATGTGGTATGCAGAGCTGAGTAAGATCAGATGCACTTTCCCCTAATCCTCCCGGCAGTTCTGAAGTCCGTTTTTGATGTATATTTGCAGATGCCAAGTTGAACCATTCAGGACCTCATGTTCAGACAGAAATTTCAGGCTTTCTTTCAGAGTCAAACCTCAAGAATCTTGGGCCAAATGTCAAATACTTTTTATTTTAGCTCCTAAAAATGAAAATGCTCTTAAGCTCCCTCTCTGATGGCAGGAGAATGCCTCCACACCAGGGCTTGATTCCCACTTCTGGGGAGTGACCCCCAAATCTCAGGCCCTAGTGCTCCCCAAACCCCAGTCCTGCCTTTCGGATGCTCTGCTTGTGTTTCTTGATGTGACTGTGAACCTGGAGTGTCTGGAGCAGAAAACGTCCCCTTTGTTTTCAGAATCTGGCCTTTTTGCCGCATCTCCTTTTTCTGATAATGACGTCTCAGTGGGGACAAACTGCACTTGCGAACTTGCCAGCAGTTTTCCCACATCGCCAGACATCTTAAACTTGTGGAGGCAGGTTTTGTAGTTTTTTTTTTTTTTTAAGGGACACTCCATGAAGCAGATGTGTATTTTCAGGAGGAAGCTGGAATCTATCTCTGGGGAAAGACCTTCGTGTCAGGAAAGGTTTGAGACTATAAAGTCCCGAGGATGCCTGTCATCATTTTGGGGTAGATTTTGACCAGAGGAAGTTCCCCAAATCCCAGTGCTTCCTGATTAGTAACGTAAATCGGGGTCTCACCTGCCAGCCCTCCTAGCCACAGAGGGTGGTTAGTTTTTTCTCCCTTTGCTATGTGTTTAGACAGGACTGTTTCTGAGAAGCATCTGGTCTCAGGAGATGTCCACCTGCTCCAGCACAGGGGTACCCACAAGAGATGATGACACCAGTCTTGCCCGGAGGTGGGGCTTGCAGGCCCGGATGTGGCTTCATCTCATGCCAAGGACGGACCGTGGGAAATGGCCTGTGTATGGCAGGGCCACATGGCCGGGACTCTCAGTGTGTCACAGGCATTAGAGAAGGCCGAGTAAGTGGCCCTGTGGCCCCAAGGTCTTGGGGACTCCACCCATGTGTGTGATGAAAAGTTTTCTAAAAAAAAAAAAAAGGATGCTCCCACAGTCACTCGCTTGCAATGCAAAAAGGGAAGTGGATTTCCCAGGAAGACAGGATTTCCTTCTGCCTCTAGGGCTGTGGGGTGCGGGAGCCTGAATTCTGAGTACAGGATGCAAGAACCCCACGTGTTGGAAGGGACCACGGATTGCTGGAATGTGGAGAAGATGGGAGGAGGCTGACAGTGGTGTGGCAGGGCCCTAGTGTGAGCTGCTCGGGGTGAAAGCCCCCTGGGTACTGGGACCTTGTGGGTATAGGTGTAGGTATTCATAAAAGCAACAGATAGAAATCATAAATACTAGTTTACATGGCTGACATGGAGACATCCTCACAGATATCCAAGATAAGTATAGGTAACCCATCCCTTAAAGGTCATAAAATTAATGTACATCCATGTTTACTAAAAAATAATTAGCCCCCATTTCATAAACCATAGAAATCACAATCCTCTGATCATTATATCAGAAGAATAAAGAATGCTTCAGAATTCCTGTAGTCTGTATTCTGATCAAGAATCATGCAGTGGATTGTGAAAGGCTTTGTTTAGACTGTTTGTGAACTTAATATACATTAATTAATAAAACTGACTTTTAATGTGCTCAGTCATGTCCGGCTCTGTGACCCCATAGACCGTAGCCCGCCAGGCTCCTCTGTCCGTGGGATTCTCCAGGCAAGAATGGGTTGCCATGCCATTCTCCAGGGGATCTTCCTGACCCAGGGATGGAATTCATATCTCTAGTGTCTCCTGCATTGGCAGGTGGGTCACTGATGCCACTGATGCCACCTGGGAAGCCCCTAAAATTATTTTAACAGGTTTAAAACGATTATTGTAACCAATTTAAAATGATTGATTACAATAAGGGATTTCCCTGGTGGTCCAGTGACCACCAGTGGTTAAGAATCTGCCTTCCAAGGCAGGGTACGCAGGTCTGATCCTTGGTAGGGAAACCAAGATCCTACATGCTGCAGAGCAACTAAACCCGCGTGCTGCAGCTGAGACCCGATGCAACCAATAAATAATTTTTTTTTTAAGTCATTACAACAGATACCATCTTAAGGCACAAAGAGGCGGCCGGTGGAAGACCCAGGGCTGCAGTCCACAAACAGAGGATAGCCCGGCCAGCTGGGTGGTCAGATGACCTTCCCTGGGATTGTCCTTAATGCTAACATGGAGGGACCCCAGGCAGGTACGGTGGGCTCAGAAGACATTCGAAGCAGATTCAAGGAAAGGATGAGCTGGAGTTCGAGGTTGGGGACACACAGGTCATGTTCCCACCGTGACATCAAGTGTCACTTTCCAGCTCTTCAGCAGCTAAACCTTGGAGTCACTGGTCTCTTCTCCTTTCTAGTCAAATCCAGCAGCTTCTTCAAGGTCAAAGACTGGTATATTTCACCCAGCACATCTCTACGAATGACAACTATATGCTAAGCATCTGGGGTGGGGGTCCCCATTCAGTTCTTACAACGTCCAGCATCTCTCTGACTGTCTCCACTGCAGATAAAGAAAGGAAAAGCACCACGGCGCAGCTTCCCGCCGGGATGAAAGGCAGTGCTCTCGTTTCCGTCCAGCTAGCGCGCTTCACCCCACCCGAGCATTCCTTCCCATCTGAGTTTTAAACACTCCTGCAATCAACAAGTCTGCAGCAAAGAACCCCAAACCAATCCCCTTGCTTTATGATTTTTCTCCTTTCAGTCTATTCTTGGGCGAGATGAATATTCCAGAAGCACTTAGATTTTGTCACTTCACCGGCCCAACTGTTTGGAATGCACAGGCTCCTTATTGGTCCTGCTGTATCGCCTGGAGCCAACCTTGACCTGGGTCTTGTTCCAGCTGACAGGGGTGTCCCATGGACCTAGTACATCTGGACTCGCCTACCTGTGAGCATTCGCTAGAAATCACATCCCAGTCCTCTGTCTCTGCTTCAAGTCCATCCATCACTCAAATCCCACTGTAACCTTTGCTCCTCTGTGAGCACAGGTCTGGTCGCGTTTCCTCCTGTCCTGCAAACATGTAGGGAGCAGCTCCCTGGGGCCAAGTGCAAGCTGGGAGCCAAAGGCAGAGGAGACGGCTCAGTGTCCACCCTGGGTTGTTCACGCTCACACGGATAAGGCAGGCGTGCAAGAGACACTTGCAGCCAAGTGTGGCAAGCGTCACGGTAGAAGAGAACCCAACTGTAGCACCGGGGGTGGGAGGGCAGGAGGGGTGGGGTCAGAGTAAGGGGTCATGATGTCAGGCGGATACAAATAAAATCCTCCATGTAGGTTTACCAAAGCACAAAGACCCGGAAATCTACGGGGAGACAGCTACCCACCTGTGTGTCCTGGGCATTCAGGCAGCCACAGGCGCTGCCCTGGCCTGAGTTCATGGCCATTTAGAAGCCAAAGGCTCTGGGCACCGGTCACCCTGCAGAGAAAACTCTGCCAGGACAGGGGTGCCGTGGACCAGGAATGTTTAAGAAAATCCACAGAAAACTCTCCATCCCCACGTTGGCCTTGCTCGAGGAGATCAGGTTCTCTTAGCTGGGCAGTGGGCTTACCAGACCCTCGTCTTAGGGAAGCTGGGAGGATCCCAGGAGCTAACATAGCCCAGACCTGGCATGTGCTGGCATTCAGGAAGCCTCCCAGGGCAGCACTCGGAAGGGCCTGGCCAGAGGGGGCCGGCTATGCTCCTGTGTGTTGGAAAGCTGAAGTCGGACCATGGCGTGTCCTGTCTCAGGCCCAGGAGGACACTAAGATTGGACAGAGGTCCTCAAGGCCACGGTGGCCCGCCCCCTGCTGCATTTCTGAGTGCCCCTCTCACTGTCTCTGCCTGCTCCCTGGCATCCTTGCTCTGTATTTTTTTTAAGATTTTTTTTTTTCATGTGGACCATTTCTTAAAGTCTTTATTGAATTTGATATAATATTCATTCTCTTTTGTTTTGGCTTTTTGGCCAGGAAGCATATGGGATCTTAGCTCTCCAACCAGGTATCAAATCCACAACCCCTGCATTGGAGGGCCAAGTCTTAACCACTGGCCCACCAGGGAAGTTCTTTCCTCACTGTCTTGAATAAGCCACTCGTCTCCTACCTCAGGACCTTTGCACTGGCCAGTCTCTCTGGCTGGAGTGCCCTTCTCATTGGGACCTGCATGCTCACTCCCTCAGGTCCTTGTGGTCCGCACACACCCACCCTTATCAGACAACCCCTCCCTGAAATATCCCTCCTCCACTTGCCTGGCTTCACTGTTTGTTACAGTGGCTATCATCACCTGGTTCAATTCATCTGTTTATCTTTTACTTCCTCTTTCTCTCACCAGAATGTGAGCTGCGTCCAGCAAAGGGTTTATTGCTTTTGATTAAAGTCATGTTCACAACTCCTACAACAGGGCTCACGTGCTTAATAAATTTTGCTGAATGACTTCATAAACCTATTTATTGTGTTGGCCAGAAAATTCATTTGAGTTTTCTGCAACATCTCACAGAAAAACCCAAATACACTTCTTGGATGACACAATATTTATATACAAGAATATCAACAGCTTGCCTGTATATCAACATATATGTCCCAAATTACGGTGGGTGCCAGGCCCTTTGTGGGCACTGGAGAGACCGAGATGAACAAAGCCCTCACTGGTTCCATAAACAGCTCTTGGTCTGGCTGAGGACAAAGACAGACAGACACCTGGGGACTATCCTTTGCAGAATGCAAAGTGGCAATGAAGTGCCAAAGTTCCGTGAGTGTCAAGACTGAAAGGATTTAATTCTGCTCAGGGGAGAGCTGGGAAAATTCATGGGGGAGGGATATTTGAGCTGGGTTTTGAGAGATGAATAGGAGTGTGGATGGCAGGCAAGCTGAGAAAACCACTGTAGAAGAAAGGACCCACAGGCATATCATAAATGCCCAGATACACCAGAGGTATTTGTGGAAGACTCACCTGGAACTTGGAGCCAGAAAACCCAATTCTAACCCCTACCTCTGTTCTACCCCATTTACTTATTCTTTCTGTGAGATCTCATAGGTCCTACGCTGGGGCAGGCCCTGTGCAGGTGGCCCCTAAAGGCTCTTGGTTTGAGCAGAGAAGGAAATTAAACAGTTTTAGAGGGACTTCCCTGGTAGTAGAGTAGATGGGAGTCTGCTTGCCAATGCAGGGTACACGGGTTCGATCCCTGCTCCAGGAGGATCCCACATGCCTCAGAGCAGCTGGGCCCATGCGCCACAACTACTGAGTCTGTGCTCTGGAGCCTGGGGACTGCAACCACTGAGACCATGGGCTGAGCCACTGAAGCCCGTGCACCCAGGGCCCATGCAACGGGAGAGGCCACTGCGATGAGAGGCCTGCGCACCACAGCTAGAGAGTGGTCCCTGCTCACTGCAACTAGAGAGAAGCCACACATGACCGCTACGATCCAGCAGAACCAAAACCAAATAAATAATACAAGAAAACAGTTTTGGATCTGAGAGAGTGGGTACAGAGGGGGAGGCTGTGCACTTGCCAGACTCTCCGAAGAGAACTGGGGGACCCAGACTGTCCTGGGCACGCTCTGACCCTCGGTTTCTTCATCTGAGACGGTGCCCTGACTACTTTGAGAGCTGTCTTAAAGATCACACATGTGCGTGAAAACTGTCAATATCACATTATATAGATGTTCACAGGATAAGATGAGTGCGTGTATGCTGATGTAGCGTTTCCCAGTTTTATGACTTTTCTCTGTGTAATCTTTGGGAAAGGACCAGTCAACCTAGATGCCTAACTGATCCACATGCATTGCAAAAAAATAGGGGCATGAAGTATCAGGTTGGCCAAAATTTAGGAAGGTTTTTCCATAAGAAGTTCCCTAATGAACATTTTCGCCCAACCAATACATTCCTTTTCCTTAAAAACCCTGGAGTAGAAAATGGCAACCCACTCCAGTATTCTTGCCTGGCAAATTCCATGGACAGAGTAGCCTGGTGGGCTACAGTCCTTAGGGTTGCAAAGAGTGAGACATGACTGACCACACGTTCACGTTCATTCCTTAAAAACCAGGAGTACTCATTTGATGTTTTTAATGGAGACAGAGTTGATGTTGTGAGTGTTTATCTTTAACATAGATCATGTTGGTCCCCATAACTGGGGATGCTTCTCTGTGCTGCGAAACTCTGTGTACAGGCGAACTGAATGCTAAAGAGAATTTTCACCTTTTCTGCAAGACTCAGGGTCATCCTTGACAGACCAGCAGACAGAGAAAACCACCTGTGATTTTAACTGTGATGAGTTCTAGAAAGAAACAGCTCAGGATGTAGTGTTCCACAAAACAGAGAGGGTGTGAGGGTTCATCCTGAGGGAGGTCAGGGAGGCAGGGGGAAAACTGGGAGAAAGAAGAGAAACCAATTGTAGAGTTGGAGGAGCTCAGTGTGGGCAGAGGGAATGGCATAAGCAAAGGTCCTGAGGCTGCAACAGCCTGATGTGCATGAGGAACTGAAGAAGCAAGCGTAGAAAGTTGAACCGCTGGAGAGGAGGTGAACAGTGGCAGGGCCAGCCGAGACAGAGCCTTGAGTTCAGAGTTTGACAGAGCCTTGTTGAGTTCAGAGTTTCCCAGGTCTATGGCATTGCAGGTTGCAGGGGGTCCAAGGGATCAGGACCTGCAAAAGTGAAGGGAAGGAAGAAGGATTGGACAAAGGGAGAAGTGAGCTATGGGGAGTCTTAAGAGAAGCCTCTACAGACCCACGAAAATTCCTGGATGGGATGACCCTTCAGAGCTCTCTGAGTTGGGGCAGGAGGGCTGGGCTTCCCTCCTTCTCTCAGCCATTGGATGAAGGATTCTCTGGAAGATGGCCTGATCTTGGGTGAAGAAGGGCTTTAATTGAGCAGCATCTCAGCAGCTGGAGTAGCAGCTCCTTCATTCCTTAAAGAGTGTCAGGATGGCACATCCCCCAGAAACAAGAAGCCACCAAAGGGTTTTAAACATTTGGAAAGGTCACCCTAGCTCCTGTGTGGCTAGAAGGGTTTAAGGCTGGAAGAGGAACCAGAGGTGAGGATGGATTTGCGATGTTCTTTGGAGGTAGAACCAGGAGAACCTGGCGTTGAATGAGGAAGAGGGAAGCATCAGAGATTTTTCTAGAGGTGACTGGGTGGTACCACTTATGGGGATGGGGAAGATGAAGGCAGGAATGTGGTTCTTACAAAGACAGTCAAAAGGCTGGTTTTGGACTTAAGTTGAAAGTGAAAGTGTTAGTGGCTCAGTCGTGTCTGACTCTTTGCGACCCCATGGACTGCAGCTTGCCAGGCTTCCTTGTCCTTCACTCTCTCCTTGAGTTTGCTCAAACTCATGCCATTGAGTCAGTGATGCCATCCAACCATCTGATCCTCCGTCACCCCCTTCTCCTCTTGACTTCAATCTTTCCCAGCATCAGGGTCTTTTCCAATGAGTACGTAAATAATAACATCAAAATAGCTTAAACGTTGGAAGGGGAGCCCTGCAGCTATAGGAGAAAATGGGGGTCAGTACTGAGTGGAAGAGGAAGAATTTGGGCAACTAATGGGGAGCGGGTAAGGCATCAAAGGAGAGTTTCTCTTCTTCCGTGATGGATCTGAAGGGGGAGGGCTCTGACTACCCTGAAGGCCATTCAGTAGTCAAGATGTCAGCGGTCTCATTGCTTTATCCTCCTCTAAGGGGACCAGACTTTGTGAAAGAATCTGATTCCAAAGCAAGACCCCAGTCCTTGAGGTCTGGTGGGGAAATCTGGGTGGGCACGTCTGGCCAACAAGTCACCTTGAAGGGGTTTAAATCCCAGCTCCATCCCTGGTGAACTGGGTGAACTTGGGTCATTTCCTATACCACCTCCTGGGGGCTCAGTCTCTTTATTTTTTCTGGATTTTTAAAACCATTTTTAAAAATTAAAGTATAACTAATTTACAATATTGTGTTAGTTTTAAGTGTACAGTAAAGTGATTCAGTTTTATCACACATATATATATATGATTCAGGTATATATAATTATTTTTTAGATTCTTTTCCATTATAGATTATTATAAGATATTGAATATAGTTCCCTGTGCTATACAGTAGGTCCTTGTTTATCTATTTTATATACAGTAGAGGGATGTGTAATCCAAAGCTCCTAGTTTATCTACCCCCTCACCTGCCTTGGAGCCTCAGTCTCTTAATCTGTGAAGTGGGCCTCTTCTCCAAGTTTGGGGATCACAGGAGATGATGGTGACACAGTGGCCCTTGACCAGGAGCTGCTGGGAGTGGCTCTGATTTTATCACTTGCCTGTCGCACGGGCCAGTGGTAGCTTGAGAATGGGAAGGCTTTGTAAGGTCCACCGTCTCTGCCAGGACTGGGGGAGGAACCAGCAGGGGTGCCCGGCTGCCCACTGAGCGGGCCGTGCAGTGACTCCGCGTGCAGGGAGGTGTTCAGAGGAGCCTCAGAGCTCATCTTGGGCCATCTTTCAGGCTTGTTGATAAACAACCTCCCACCAAGGTGGGCTTGCCACAGAGCTGCCGGGAAGCCGGGAGCCAGGCCCTGTGGCTACTTCTTAACCTGGGCTGAGGCTCCTGGAATCGCCTGCCTTTTGAGGAAGGAGGAGAGAAACGGGGCAGTCCCGATGGTGGGTCAGCAGAGACGGGGTGTGGAGGCCTATGGCACACTCGCTCTGGGGTCTGGGCCAGCCCCCAGCACACTACAGTACCTTGAGGGAGGCCTCAGTATCTTCCCCGTAAAGACATCTCTGAAATTCTGTAAGATGCTGCATCCCATTCGTTCTTAGGAAACTTCTATCACAAGCTAGCACCGCTGGCCCACAGGAAACCTGGAGAGTGTCCGTTTCTCGCCTCCTATTGCTGGGGAAGGGCTTTGCGTCAACGGGGACCAGCATCTCTATGGTGAGCACTCTCTCAGAGCTGTGAAAACACCTGCAACTGGTCTCCTACAGCGGCTGGAGTGAGGTACCATGTGCGGGGAGGCTTAAAGGAGCAGGAATTTGTTCTCTTGCACGGCAGGAGGCCAGAAGTCCACAGTCAAGGCATTGGCAGGCTTGGTTCCTCCTGGAGGGTTGGAGGGGGAGTCTGTCCTCTGCCTTTGCCCGGCTTCTGGTGGCAATCCTGACATTCCATCGCTCCAGTCTCTGCTTCCAACCTCTCCCATCTCTGTGTCTCTGTGGACCCTCTTCTCTCCTCATCAGGACTCTAGTCATTGGATTTAGGGCCCATCCTCATCCAGGATGAGAATGAAAGTGTAAAGTGTTAGTCGCTCAGTCGCGTCCATCTCTTTTCAACCTCATGGACTGCAGCCCGCTAGGCACCTCTGTCCATGGAATTTTCCATGCAAGAACACTGGAGTGGGTTGCCATTTCCTTCTCCAGGGGGTCTTTCTGACCCAGCGACCAAACCTGGGTCTCCCTCATTGCAGGCAGATTCTTTACCATCTGAGCCACCAGGGAAGGGTCTTCCACAAAGACCTTATCCCCCAGTAAGATAATATTCTAATGTTCCAAGTGGATGTGAATTTGGGGAAGGAAGGAGACACTAACCTTCACAACACCTAAATCCTCATTTTATAGGCAAAACCCTCCAGAAGCTCAGATAAGTTAACCGATTTTCTCCAAACCCTCACAGGCAAGAAATCACAGGGTTGGTGCATGGATAAGGGCTCTGACTCCAAGTCCAGAGCAGTCTCTGCCAAGTTGGGGCCTCCCTTTACAGTTTCCAAAGCCTCCTTTCTAGAGTCAGTAGCTCTGCATGACATAGGTATACTTATTGTACTGTCTGCCCACTTCACAGATGAGAAAACCGAGGCCAAAGGCCAGTGTGGGGGAAATGAGTTGCGTGGTTTGTCAGGATCACATGGTGAATAGGTGGCATGGCAGGGACTCGAGGCCTGGCCTGCACGATTCTTCCCCTACAATCCAACATTATATCTCCGTGTAGGCTCAGTAAAAGAAGCCAGGCACAAAAGGCACACAGTGTGTGATTCCAGCTCCATGAAATGTCCAGAACTGACAAATTTAGAGACAGAGAGAAAACCAGTGGCTTCCAGAGGTGGTAGGGAGGAAGTGACTGCTAATGGGTGTGGAGGGAGGAAGGCAATCTGGAATTAGAGGGCAGTGATGGTTACACAACGCTGTGAATTCACTAAAAGCCACTGGAATGAGCAAGGCATGGAAATCTTATCTCAGTAAATATCTCATTGTACGGTGTCAACCACCTGCCTCTGGGGAGGCGATTCTGCAGGAAGCAAGAACTCACAAGCCCCAGAAGACACAAAGTCTGTTTATTGGGGCAGAAATAGCCCAAGCTGAGGCTCGGATACCTTTCATGCATGAAGGCACCTCGGGAGCATCCTCTGTGACAAAATTTGCATCCACCTGCCAAGTCACAAACACACCAAGAGCAGGCTGGCTTCTGAGCACCTTCTTGAAGAACCACGTGGCCTGAGCAGGTTATTTCCTGTTTCCACATCCTGAACCAGCAATGGGACAGGCACCTGCCTACCTGAGTGGTCATGAAAGTCAAGTCTAAAAAGAGCTCAGCGATGGATAAACCACAAGGTCCTATTGTAGCACACAGGGAACTATATTCGATATCCTGTAGTTAACCACAGCAGCAAAGAAAAAGTAAATAAGAGCTCAGTAGAGGGTGAGATATTTGCGTGGGGCCCCTTGAACCTCAGCCAAAAACCCACAAACAAACCATTAAACTTTCAGCCATGGCTATTGCTAAACTGTGACCTGCTTGCTCAACTTGGACCCCTACATCCTCCCGGGGCTTGGCGAGAGGTCAGGGCTGTGTGAGGCTCTGCAGAAGCCTAGGGATGGAGGAACTAGGAAGTGATGGAATATGTTACTGGAGTCTACAGATGGAGTCTGCACTTCCGAATCATAAGCGGCTTCATCACTGCTGGGAGCCGGCATCGCCAGCATTAGTTTCCATCAAGGCACCTGGCAGATGACAGACAGTCTGAAACTCTGGGCACTGGGCCCTCACCCTTTCTGGCCAGGGCAGACTCAGGACCTGGATCTATTGCTTGCTTCTGAGTCCACCAGACACCCACCTGGAGTTCTCCCCAGTGTATCAGCTCTCTGGGGGCCAAGAGGGGTCAGGAGATGAGAGCCGGTCTTGCTACCTGGCTGGGAGCAGAGGGAGGTGGGAGGGCAGCTTTCTGACCTTGTTTCTACCTGCTCAGAGCCCTGCTCAGACCCCCGGATCCCAGACTTTCTTGAGTCACGCCCCATTTGTGAACAAAGTCCCTCGATGAGTGAGCGCCCTTGCACACTTGTGGGCAGCTTTCTCCAAGCTCAAGGTCCCATTGGGGTCCAGGCAGGGAGGGAAGTGTGGGCACCAGAGGGGGAATGGAATACCTGCCAGACACTTGTGTCCAACATGGATTGAGGATAGGGAATGAGCCAGGGACTGAGGAGAGGGAAAGAGGCAAGTCAGGGGCCAGCTAATGAAGGGTCTTGTGAGACTCGTTTTGGAAGTGGAACTTTATCCCAAGAGTGTTGGGACACTACCTCAACACAAATCAGCCATAGGTAGACATACGGCCCCTTCCTCGGGCACCTCCCTCCCATCTCCCTCTCCATCACACCCCTCTAGGTTGATACAGAGCCCCTGTTTGAGTTCCCTGAGACCTACAGCAAATTCCCATTGGCTGTCTATTTTACAAACGGTAAGTTTCCATGTTACTCTCTCCATACATCTCACCCTCTCCTCCCCTCTCCCCATGTCCATAAGACTGTTCACTATGTCTGTTTCTCCATTGCTGCCCTGTGAATAAATTCTTCAGTGCCATTTTTCTAGATTCCATATATATGCATTAGTATATGATATTTATCTTTCTCTTTCTGACTTACTTCACTCTGTATAATAGGCTCTAGGTTCAAGAACTGACTCAAATGTGTTCCTTTTCATGGCTGAGTAATACTCCATTGTGTATATGTACCACCACTTCTTTATCCATTCATCTGTTGATGGATGTCTAAGTCGTTTCCATGTTCTAGCTATTGTAAATAGTGCTGCAGTGAACACTGGGGTACATGTGTCTTTTTCATTTCAGGTTTCCTCAGAGTATATGCCTAGGAGTGAGATTGCTGAGTCATCTGGTGGTTTTATTCCTAGTTTTTTAAGGGATCTCTGTTCTGTCTTCCATAGTGGCTGTATCAATTTACTTTCTCGCCAACAGTGCAAGAAGGTTCCCTTTTCCCCACACTTTCTCCAGCATTTATTGTTTGTAGACTTTTTGATGATGGCCATTATGAACAGTGTGAAGTGATATCTCATCGTAGTTTTGATTTGCTTTTCTCTAATAATGAGCGATATTGAGCATCTTTTCACGTATTTGTTAGCTATCTGTATATCTTCTATGGAAAAATGTCTGTTTAGGTCTTTTTTCCACTTTTTGATTTGGTTGTTTGTTCTTTTGGTATTGAGTTATATGAGCTGCTTGTGTATTTTGAAAATTAACTATTTGCGAGTTGTTTCATTTGCTATTATTTTCTCCCATTCTGAGGGTTGTCTTTTCACCTTGCTTATAGTTTCCTTTGCTGTGCAAAAGCTTTTAAGTTTAATCAAGTCCCACCTGTTTACTTTTGTTTTTACTTCCATTACTCTAGGAGGTGGGTCATAGAGGATCTTGCTTTGATTTATGTCATCACGTTCTAAACATTCTTCTTTACGTGTATGGCCTCCCTATCATTGTCTTTGCCTTCTTAAAAGATGTCAATGGCTGAAGAGTGGAAAACAAGAATTGGGAGATGGTGGGATGGTGGTGGTTAATGTCAGATTGGGGAGACCGATAAGAGATGATGGTTAGACATAGAAAGAAACAGATAGATCCAGGAAACACTTGGGGGGAATCTAAAAAGGTACCAACTCACTAGGTGGAAGGAATAACAGAGAGGGTTGTTCTTCTTTACCATGAACCCCAGGTTTCTAGCAGAGATGGATGGATGCAGAGATGGAGCAGTGCCATTTCTGTAGACACAGAATGTAAATTTTGTTTGATGAATGACTGAATACATGAATAATGAAGGGGTCTCAAAATGGAGTGGGTGACGAGTTCCCCATCACTATGAGAATGCAAGCAGTGGTTAGACAACTGTTTGATCTAGACCTCGTCAAATGGAAATCAAATGGAAGACACCTAATAGATACATATCACACACGCAAAGGAATTGCTGTCATCCTTATGATTTGTGAGAGCCCATGGACTGTAGCCCGCCAGACTCCTCTGTCCATGGAATTCTCCAGACAAGAACACTGGAGTGGATGACCATTCCCTTCTTCAGGGGATCTTCCCGATGCAGGGATCGAACCCGTGTCTCCTGCATTGCAGGCAGATTCTTTACCATCTGAACCACCTGGGGAATTTCATGGACAGAGGACCCTGGCGGGCAACGGTCTATGAGGTTGCAAAGACTCAGACACGACTGAGCGACTAATACTTTCACTTTTTCACTTTTACTTATGATTCTAGGACCTCATGGGGCCTCAGGGGCACCTGATGGGAACTTATTGAGTCACCATTGTGGGATGGGAGAAAATATTCAAGCACTCAAAATTTCTTAAATTTCTACTTGGGTATGTTTAAGAGTGTACATTTTAATACCTGTTAATAAGTGTACATATTGGGTAAAAATCATCAAAATTTTTTTACTTATATGGATATGCAATTACAATGGTTTGGACACCACTAATTTATAGCACAGAGCCTTTAAGTAGGTTGAGTGGAAATAAATGGAACCCGTGCACCCAAGACTTCTAACTGCCTATGGCAGTGTCTGTGACAAGATTCAGAGTTTTGGGAGTTGTAACAAATGAAAGAACTACACAAAAATGCCTCATCCCTTTATTATTTTGGACAGAAAAGGCACATTTACACTATTCACCCATTTCTCCTCATTTGTGAAATAATCCCTCTTTATAATGTGATAGCCCTTTGGGTCTTTCACAGGACAGATGTTCTTTATCACAGTATCAACACAACCCACAGGGCAGCTCCCCTCCCATAGACAAATTACTCCTCTGCCCACGGGTGGACCCTAAATGGCCATTAGGAGCCCAGGACTCTGCTGGCAGGAGACCCTCAGACCATACACACCCGCTGATGAATGAGTTCCTCACACCCCAAAGCCCAGCCTAGCTTCCTTTTGTGAAACTCCACTCTCATTATTCATATGGTTTGTGAGTAAAAGTTGCTCAGTCATGACTGACTCTTTGCGACCCCATGGACTGAACAGTCCATGGAATTCTCCAGGCCAGAATACTGGAGTGGGTAGCCTTTCCCTTCTCCAGGGGATCTTCCCAACCCAGGGATTGAACCCAGGTCTCCCGTATTGTGGGCAGATGCTTTATCACCTGAGCCACAAGGGAAGCCCAAGAATACTGGAGTGGGTAGCCTATCCCTTCTCCGGGAATGGAATCGGAGTCTCCTGCATGGCAGGCAGATTCTTTACCAACATATGCCCACACATGATTTCACTTCATTCTAATATGAAATGGTTTGTATTTCTTATTTCACCTGTTTTCTTTCTCCAGCTATGAGTGCATATGTTTATTTGGGCAGAGGGGCTTGCATGGCAGAAAACAAAGTCTGGGATAGGGAGTAAATCTTTTCTTTTAAAGTCCAGAGCTGGACTGGTCAGGATTTATGGGCTCTTTGCCATCCCAATCCTGCTGGCCCTGGGGAAGATAAGAGCCCGGTAACGAATCACCCATCTACTGATCCGGTGAGTGCTTCCAGGGCGCTGCCTACATTACCAGAAGCTCCTGAGCACCCATCCCTGTCTTGACTCTCAGAGCTTGATGTCAGCATCTGTTCTCCCAGAGGGCCAGCCTCAGGAGGCAGACTATAAAACGTGTAGAAAAAGAAGAAAGGAATTCCCCCTGGAGGACCTGGGGCTTGGGGCCAGGCGCCTGTCCATTAAGGGCCAAGGATGCTGGTCCATTTTCCTCCAGCCAGACACCTGGTACCCGCCCTCCACCTCTCCCATCGCTGCCCACCACTCCCTTCGCCACGTGGTCCCGCCCGCAGGAGGCAGGGCCGCGGCCTCTGCAGTTGCTTCTTCAGGTAAATGATCCGGTGGAGGTGGTATAGGGAGGGTGTTCTCCCGCCTCCATGGAAGGGGTGACCTTTCCTGAAAATGCTTGTGCGTGTGTGTGTGTGTATGTGTGTGTGTGTGCGCGCGTGCACGCGTGCAAATTGATGGGAAGGGCAGGTGGTGGAAGGGAACTTAACATACAGAGCACTTAGTTATGTGTCAGACACTAATGCGTATTTTCCACAACCGTTAGGTTCAATACCAATTCTCTTCTACAGACCTTTTGCTGAGCTTGTCTTTCTCCTTAGAATAAATTTATTCCCGTTCTGCGGGCATAATAATGCCTCATATTTACATAGCACCTTTCATTTGTCAAAGTACTTCTGTGCCTGTTACCGGGAGGAAACCGAGGCGGGGACGCGGCCACGTGCAGCCAGTTATCCTCTGAGCTGGGGCGCCCGACTCCTCCTCCCTGCCCTGTCCACAGTGCCTAGCTTGACCGCGTTTAGAATGGCCTTGAGGTGGTTGCTGAATCATCGCAAGTCTGCAAGTTCCTTCAGGACAGATTATTTTCTTTTTTCTGTCCACACTGCGTGTACAGCAAATGCTGGGTAAGTACTTATTGGGTTCGTCTTTGGCACAGACCACTTGTCTTTCTGCAAGGGGAACGAGAGTCCTGGTCTCTGGGCTCTCACTGTGGATCGCTCAGAGTTTAACTATCATTGACCTGGGGAATCATCCTCCAAAGTCCCAGCTGAGCGGATTCAAGAAACCCAAGACTACACGTCAGCCAGTGCGTGAGGCCCTCTCAGCGGCTGCCCCAAAGCTGGGCGGCATTTCTGGAGATCTGAGCTGTCC
This sequence comes from Bos indicus, assembly GCF_029378745.1. Lineage (NCBI taxonomy): Eukaryota > Metazoa > Chordata > Mammalia > Artiodactyla > Bovidae > Bos > Bos indicus. The sequence goes on along the minus strand of NC_091780.1, from coordinate 61,171,038 downwards.
TGCTCCGGCAGAGTGACACGCCACGTGGGAGGGGAGTTCGGCCACTCCTGTCCCTGTCCCAAGGCTCCTCTGCTCCTCGGGAAGCAACAGACTGGCTCAGGGGTGGCAGCCAGTAAGAAGGATAATACTGTCGTATTTCTGGGGCCCTTGGCTGTGCACCTTCCAACCTCGCAGCCCTGTTCACCGCAGCTCGGGCAGGGCAGGAATTTACTGGAGACACCGACTCACTGCCCAAGGTCACAACTGGGATGCCTTCCTTCCTCCTGGGGGCGCGTCCCGAGAGCCGCCGTCCATCCGTCATCACACGCATCGGTAGCCCCAGGTGCCATCTGCTCGCTGGCTGCTCCCCACCCGCTACTGCAGTTTGTGAATGTTGCGCTCCACAGAGATGGAGGTCCGCAGCGTGCCCATGGAGTTCTCCGTCTGGCTGGGCTCCGCGGACCCGCAGCCCCCTGGCCGGCACAGCCGCGCGTACACCTCCTGCGACTTCTTGCGGAAGCGCTTGCCCACGATCACGTACACCAGCGGGTTGAGGCAGCTGTTGCTGTAAGCCACAAAGGACGCGATCTGTGTGAAGATGTCGATCACGTACTCGTCCCAGCAGCCCGAGAGGACGTGGAGGCGCAGCAGCGTGTCCAGGAAGGTGCTGATCTGGAAGGGCAGCCAGCAGACCACGAACAGCAGCAGGACGGCCAGGACCAGCAGCGTGGCCTTCCTCTCAGTCTGGATCTCCTTGAACTTCTGCATCTCGTTGTTACGCAGCACCTGCATGATCTGCACGGTGCAGAAGGTGATGACGCTCAGGGGCAGCAGGAAGCCCACAGAGTTCAGGAGGATGTTGGTGAAGACCTCCCAGCTGTGGGATGGGTAATTGATGACGCAGGCGGTGACGTTGTGGCCCTCGGCGTTGTACTCCTGCATGGTGCGGAAGGCCAGCATGGGCGAGCTCAGAAGCAGCGCGCAGCCCCAGATCACCAGGCTGTAGAGCTTGGCCCAGCGCACCCCACGCATCCGGCCCATGGACATGGTCTTCACCAGGGCCAGGTAGCGGTCGATGCTCACCAGCATGAGGAAGTAGATGCTGCTGTAGAGGTTCATGTAGAGTATGGTGTTCACCACGCGGCAGAGGGCTTCCCCGAAGAGCCAGTCGAAGTTGTTGGCAATGGTGATGGCCCAGAAGGGCAGCCCGCAGGCCAGGATCAGGTCTGCCACGGCCAGGTTGCCCAGGTAGATCTCCGCCACCGTGCAGCTGCTCTTGTGCAGGCAGAAGACGCTGAGGACAAAGGTGTTCTCCAGGGCGGCGAGCAGGAAGAGGATCCAGAGGAAGGGGGGCTGGATGGTGTTGAGCCAGTTCCACAAGTCGGACTGGAAGCAGCTGCTGCCCTCGGGCAGGGTCCCGTTGAGAGCAGGTTCAAGGACCTGGGAGGTGAGGTTGAACATTTCAGCGCTGCAAGAAAGTGGAAAAGAGGCAGTTACACCTCGGGGTGACGGGAGGAAGGAGTAGCAACTGCTGCAGAGGGCGAGGGGGTGCGTCCAGTCAGGGGTGGAACTCAGGCCCTTGCTGTGCCGTGTTCATAGACAGTCTGGGTGCACCTGAGTCCCCAGGGGTCTTGGAAAGCTGCCTGTGCTCCTTGCACTTAAACTGAGAGCTTGTGTTCTTGGCCTCCAGGCTCCGCTGGGAGGTTTCCTTGGCCAGCATCCGTCACCCATATGAACAATGAACAAGCGTGAGTCTTAGATGCTGGTCCTCCTGGAAGCTTCCATGGTGGGAGGACCCACAGCACATTCCTTCCTTATCACAGGGACTCCTCCTAAGGGCGCTGGTCTCTTTCAGCTTCTTGTGGCCTGGCTGTGAGTGAGCCATTAATTAGAAAAGAAAAGTGGTATCATGCCAGACAGGGGGATTCCAGCCTGGCTCCGAGACCACAGCCCATCTGCCCACGCCCTGTCTCTTCCTGGCAGAGGGTAGCTGTCGAGCTTCTCTACCTTCCATCAGCATAGCATTGATGATGAACTGAGGTTGCCTGACGGAAAGGGAGCGTGGGGGCTTTGGCGTCAGAGAGTCCTCTGGGTTCAGTCCTGACTCATTCATTAGCTGTATGACCTTGAGTAAGTTAACTAACCTCTCTGGACCATAATGGTCTACTTCGTAAACTAGGAATAACAAAATCTTCTTGGCATTGTGCATTGTGGTGAGGATCCGAGATAAAGTACAGAAAGTCCCAAGCACTGCACTCTGTTCAATAAACAAGAATAATTACCTTTGTGTGTGTGTGTGTGTGTGTGTGTGAACTTATTAAAATAAACAGTGTCAAACTCGAGTACCACTCTTGGTTCTTTGTCTTTTTTTAAGATTTTTTTTGATGTGGACCATTTTTAAAGTCTTTATTGAATTTGTTACAACATTGCTTCGGGTTTAGGTTTTGGTTTTTGGCCCCGAGGCATGTGGGATGTTAGCTCCCCAACCAGGGACTGAACCCATACCCTCTGCTTTGGGAGACAAAATCTTAACAGCTGGACCACCAGGGAAGTCTCAGTTCTTATTCTCACATTGCTGATTTTACCATTAACCCGCTGGCTTCTCTTTCATTCTGGGGTGAGACTCGGACCAGAGGGCAGTTCACTTTCTGCAAGTGTTTCTCTAAGGCTAGTTCCTTTCTGCCTTCAGCAAAGAGGCATGGGGCTTGGACAGACATGGGCTCCAATCCTAGCTGTGTGGTCTTGGGTAAATTACGTCTGAGCTTCCGCTTTGTTTTCTTTGGAGCAGAGTATTACTCTCTCGTTGATTTGCCTTGCGTGACTATTGCAAGGTTCAAATCAAAGAGTAGGTGTAAAGACATACCGAAAAGCTAAACGCATAATGCAGAGGGCAGGACTAACTGAACGTGTTCCAAGTGCTCTTTTGGGTGGATGTGGGAAAAGTGGAGGTGGAGGGACTCTTCCTGGGCAGTTTGATTGTTGGGTAGGCTTGGAGGAGAGGAGCTGAGCAATAGATTATGGAAAAGAATCTGCTGATCGCTTCTGGGATTTCCCAGGAAAAGCCCCTATACATCCTGGAGCAGCTGACTGGCTTGGAGGGGCCAGACTGGGGACCTGTGATGAACTCACTCATCGACGCAATTTATCCTTACATGTTTCTTGAGCATCTTCTCTGTGTTGAGCTCCACTTTGACTGTAGGGACCCAGAAAGGGACACCACACATCCCTGCCCTGCTGGAGCTCCTGACACCTCAGACCCAGTGTGGGAACGAGGCACATGAGGCCTCGGGGTGGCAGGAGGGTCAAGGGACCCAGGTGGGAGGAGGCAGGGGAGGTCGGAGGTGACTCTGGAGCTGGGACTCAGAGGATGAAGAGCGTGCCAACGGGGGCCGAGAGGGAGGGAGGGCAGATCAGGCAGAAGGAGTAGCCTGAGCAGAGCCCAGAGTGGGGAAGCCACTGGCAGGTTCTGGCGGGTGGACGAGATGTTGGCAAGTGGCAAGGGATGAGGCTGAAGTAGAGAAAAAAAGGACAGTCTTCACTGGCTGCTTAGAAAGTAAGGCTTTGTCCCTGAGTGCTTCAAGGAGCAAGTGATGGAACTGGAAATACTCTTCTCAATGAGGGTGGTTTTAATATGTCCACAAATTGTTTGATAAACCTCCTTGCAAAGGGTGGAGTCTAATTCCTCTTCCAGTGAATGTGGCCAGACTGAGTGACTCGTTTTCCACCCAGGGTGGCAGTGCCAGTGTGTGACTTCCAAGACTAAGGCGTGAGCGGGTTTGCAGCTTCCTTCTGGGCCTCTTGGGTTTCTTGCTCAGGAAGAGGCTGGCTGCCACGTTGTGAGGATGCTCAAGCAGCCACATGGAGAGGCTCCATGAAGAGGCCCCGACTTGCCGCCCTGGACGTGGATCCTGTGGCCCCAGTGAAGCCTCTGGCTGATTCTGGTCCCCTAGCCTGTGCATCTTCCAAGTGAGGCCCCAGACATCACGGAACAGAGACAAGCCCTAAAGTCCAGACCCGTGGACACTGGCAGTCTTCTCTGTGGAGCTTCTGAAGGTAAGACCTGCCCTGCATGCTCCCCTTGGTCCAGCCTTTGGCCCCATTTCTGCAGGAACAGAAGCCCTGTTTCCCCAGAGCCTCAGACTTGGAGTGCTGTCTCTTGTGGTCTGGCTCTCTAGAGATCAGAGTGTCCCAACTGATGTTACTTGTTAATTTTCCAGCAAGGTAGTCTTTCCCAACAGGATGGCACCTGGCTTCGAGAAGCCACAGGGTCGTTAGAAGGTGGTCTGGGGAGGGCTTCATTGGGAGTGATTGGGCCCATGTTCCATGGCCTCTACTGAGACGACCATTGGTGATCTCCATAGCAGGCCACACCTGCCATAGGACTGAGAGCTCCAGCTGGGCCCCACTGCCCACTCTCCCTGACACTGCCCCCTCAGGACTGACCCTCCCTTTCCTCTGCTTCCACTCAAGACCCATTCCCCCAACATTCTCTCCTTAGAGTGTCCAGACCTTCCTCAGATGTCGGCCATGTGTTGGAGACATCCTGTCTCCATGGAGACCTGGCTCAGCCTCTGTCTGATTTCTTGCATTGCCTTCAGAGTTTCCATCTCCTTTTTCACATCCCCCCTCAACACCATGTGGTTCACATGAGACCCCCCGTACGGTGTGTCCCTCCTCCTGCAACACCCAGCCCAAAAGCAGAACAGTCCTCTCCCTTCTGCCCCTGACAGGCCCTGGGGGATTTGAACACCAGCCCTTGAGGACTTTTGACTCAGGATTTAACGTTGCCTGTTGTTTCCAGTGGGCTTCCATTATCGTCCCAGAGAGGAGGGGCATGTTTTCCTAGGTGTTCCCCAGAGTGCCCGCACCCCTGTCCCAGAAATAGTAAATCAAGAAGCCCCTCTGACTCACCCGAAGGAGGCAGTGGTAGGCACGGTGTCCTCATGGATGGATAGGAACATTGGTCTCCTCCAGGCCGAGAACATTGGGACTCAGAGGGGGAGGTGAGTGAGGGCCTCCCTGGAGGAGAAATGATGGAGACGGTTAGATGGTGGGACTGCATTCTCCCCTAGGGAGAGAAACGGGGGCCTTCACTTAAATATTTATTAAGTACCCATCACACACCCGGTGCTGGGACACGATGTGGGGACAGGCACAGTGTCCGTCCTCCAGGGGCTCATGGTCTCACGGAGAAGCCAGACATGACCCTCAGCGCTGGAGACTTGGTGGGGCAGGGTAGAGCTGAGCTCCCTTCCCCGTGGGGTTCCCTGTCCAGGCGAGGGCCATCAGCCTGCTTGCCAAGGTCACCATTTCCATCGAGACAGTGACAGCCACCCAGGTAACCAGGGCCTCCCAGCTCTGTCACCCTGGGGGAGTGATGTCCCCCCACCCCCCCCCACATCCGCGCCCCCCCCCATGCCCTCTGGTACGGGTCTGCTTGGTTAGGCGTCCCAGATCTGGCAGAGTCAGCCCATCGGGATCCTAATTATTTGTTACTGTCTGTCAACATTGCTCCCCTGTTCAAAACAAAGTGGGGGGCTTTTCTGTCTCCCGTGTCCAGAGAACAGGCAGTTTGAGGACCAGGGGGAAGTCTGGGACAACTCTAATTTCCCTGCATCTGCTTCGGATGCGCCGTGTGTGGGAGCATCATCGTTCCTGCTTCTCCCTGGCCCTGCCCCAGGATGCGGGGACCACACCAGGAGGGGCTGCAGTCCGGCTTCTGTGGGGATTGGCCCCAGGGCAGCAGCAGGAGGCTGCGGGAGGGAGGGGAAGGAGGAGGGGATCTGGCTCCTAGCTTCCTCCCTTGAGGACCTCCAGGGACTGCCTGGGCCCAGCCCCGGTGCACAGCTCCCACTGGGGCCTTTCCAACTCCAGTGATTCTGACAACTGCCGTCTCTTCTCGTGGTTCAGGCCTCGGGTTGGGAGGAAAGGGTCGTCTGCAGAGGTTACCCCCACATGCTGTCTACACTCTGAAAGTAGACCCTCTTTAAACTCCTCTGCATATTAGGCAGCTTGATTGTTGCCTCTCAATCTCCTACTGGACCCGAACTGATACGTCTGGGGATTACAGACTCAGATGTCACGGATGCATCTGAGGGCCTGGGGGGTGGGGAGCTGGCTGTGGTGGGCACCTGGGTACACAGCGGGTGGCAATGGTCGGTGTGCGACCCTCTGGGTGCTATTTGAGGGAGTCCCTTAGCCCTCCCTGGACCTCAGTTTTCTCATTGACACAGCTGGGGGTGGGAGGGATGGACCCATGCTCCCCCCAGACTTTGATCCTCGTGTCTGCGTGGGGGTGACAGGGTGTGACTCTACAGTAGGGATTTTCCCTTGTTTTTCAAACAGATGTTTTAGAAAAAACATCCAACATCCTGATTCACTTGTTCTCTATCGCCCTCGGAATTTGATCCAAGAAGACTTAACTTTAAAAGTATTTCCTTCTGTCAAATCACATAAACACTGGCTCTTGGTGCTGCTGAGAGTCATTTCCACTTTTTTTTTGGCTGCACCACCCGCAGCCTGTGGGGTCTTAGTTCCCTGATCAGGAATTGAACCTGCAAGCCCCTGAATTGGAAGCATGGAGTCTTAACCACTGGACCACCAGAGAAATTCTTCATTTCTGTTTCAGTGCCAGAGAGAGTCTATTTTGGTTCCCCAAGAATCCACGTCCAAAGGGCTGTGAGGCTGTGGTCGCCCCAGGACACACACCATCACTTTCACCAGGGCCAGGGTTTGCCTTATGGAACCCTGACTGAGTAATCAACTGTGCCTAGTGTTTCATGGGTGTGTATTGAAGCTGGGAGATAGTTCCCAAAGTGAGGGTTGTGGATTGGATGGTAGATAACCCCCAATCATTGACCCACTCCTCTCAGTGTGGTTAGTAACCACACTGACTCCAGGTTAACCCTGGAGAAAAGTGTCAGGTTGGGGCTGTGTGTCTTCAGCATCCCTCTGGTGGTTTGTAACTCCCCTTTCAACAAAACCAGCAGGCCTGGGCTGGACACCCAAATCTAACCAGACTTTAACAGGCTTGCTTATAGTCCATTGTATGTATTTCAACAGGGCATTTTTGGTGACAAATGATACTCATTTTCCATTTAAGTTGGTGATACACAGTTAACAGTTCAGAAGTGAGTCGCTATTAAAGAAATAGTTGTGGGATTTCCCTGATGGTCGGATGGTAAAGACTCCCTGCTCCCAACGCAGGGGGCACGGGTTTGATTCCTGGTTGGGGAACTAAGATCCCACATGCTGGAGAGTGTGGCCAGAAAAGAAAAGAAAAAGTGAAATCCGAAAAAGAAAAGTAGTTGTACAGGTGATGGAGATGATGTCAGAGCTTGTGTGTAGAATGACAGAAAGAGGGAAACACAGCCCCAGGCGTCCAGCCGAAAACCCAGGTCACAAACAAGAGGCCCAGCCCGGTGGTCAGGCTCAGGCTTACCCGCTCCGGAGGCAGACCTGGAATTTGGTCCCCCTCCATCGGGTTGCTCTTTAACCTCATGGTGCCTCGCTTTTCTCAACTGTCAGATGCTGGCTGTGAGGAGCAGACAAGGCTATCCGTGTCAACCGCACAAAGCACGTGGTAAATGTGTTCAGAACGGGAACCACCCAGGGAGGCACCCGGGTGGGGGGGCCGTCTACTGCAAGAGCCCCCTCGTGGCACAGCCCCAGCGATGCTTTACAGACACAGTTCCACAGCTGCACGGAGAGATGAGCAGGTCGCTGGGACATCACCAGCCCACCTAATCCAGGGGAGCCCGTGAGACCACACAGTTCTCTCCTCTGTCCAAGGGGTGGGCTTGTCAACTTTCGCCTTTTGCATCCGGTCTCGCTGCGACAGCCTTGTGTGCGCATGCGCAACTGGCCTATGGTATTAACACCTGCCTGGCTCATCTCCCCACCCTCCGCCGCGCCTGTACCGCCGTGTTTCGCACATCTCAGTCTCTTGGAAAACCTTTGCTCCATAAATAAGTAAAATCTCTCAGACCACTCAGGTTGGAGTCGAGGCCAGAGCTAGAAAGAAGCAAGGTCTCCCAAATCCAGCTCAGAGCCCTTTCCCGGACACCTCCCTGGAATAAATGGTTTCTTCTAAAATCTGTTTCACGTAATCACTCAGGAAGGATGTTGTTTATAGACAGTTACCGAGGTGAACTGCAGACCACTGTCAGTACCGGGGCAGGGAAGGCTGTGGGGCCGCACGCACGGTAACAGCCTCGATACCAGGGAGAAGTGGCCTGAGCCCAGTTTCCAAGGGGCTTTTTCTCCTTTTCCCTGAGAAACGGCCAGAGTTGTCTGTGGGGGGATGGACGGGGTTCTGGGAATTCAACGTCTGTTCCAGGAACAACTAGAGAGCTGAATCAGATCCATTCAGTCCGACGTGCATGTGGGCCCTTCTGGCATTTGGACGCTTTATGGGCCTGGAATGTTTTGGAAACACATGTGGAGGTGGGGTGGGGTGGCGGGAAGTGGGGGAGCTGGGTGAAGCAGAGCTCCCCACCACACTGACCCTGCTTTCTGCAGCGATGACAGGGCATGCCTCCCGGACTCTTGTCTTCACATCTTCACAGAGTCTGGGGCTCCTGCTGGTCTTATCTGTTTCCACTTGCTTAGAATTAGCTTATTCTGTTTCTTTCCCAGACATTGAGCTTTGTTGTTTTAATGGATGAATGAGCAATTCTAGCTGATAGCCTAACACCAATCTTTCCCCTTAAAAAAATAAACCTCTCCCCTTTTAAAAAAAAGGTAATATGACCACAGTAGAGCATTTAAAAATGCTAAAATCTCCCAGAATTCTATACCCAAACAACTCTTTTCATACACCTTCAACCAGCCTTTCGTCTCCTGTGGTTTTACATAGACCATCAGACCAAGAAAAATTTTCCATGCTGTTCTATAGCATCATAAGGATGCCTTTAAGAGAATGCATTGTGTTGGTTTATTGTTATTTATTAAACCATTCCTCGATTTCTATCCCTTTGTATTAATGTATTTCCATGGGACTCCAGTCATGATGATCCACATCCGCTTCCCAAGGCTCTTTCTTACCTTCCCACCCCCTCTGCGTTTTCCAGGGCTGCCCCCGATGCCTGAATCCCCTTCTCCACTTTCTACCTTTTGAAGTTGAGACCTGCTCAGTTACCAACCCTTCCATGGAGCCTCCCAAAGTGCCCTGTGATGATTAGTTTTATGTGTCGACGTGTCTAGACTACAGCCCCCCCCCCCATTATTCAATCTAATATGGATCCAGATGTTGCTGTAAAGGCATTTTGAAGGTGTTATTGAAATCCCTTATCAGATGTTAAGTAAAGGAAATCATCCTGAGTATCTAGGTGGGCCTGGCTTAATCAGTTGACAGGTCCTAAGAGCAGAAGCAGGGTTTCCCAGAAGAAGTTCCACTTGTGGACAGGCCATGCCTGAGAGTTCAGGTCGCCTCTCCTGATCACCTTACTGATGGATTCTGGGCTTGCCTGGTCAGCCTTACAATCATGTAAGCCAATTCCTTGCAATAAATTTGTTAGTACCTGTCTCCCATTGCCAAGCTTCCCTGGTGGCTCAGATAAAGAATTTACCTGCTAATGTAGGAGGCCTAGGTTCAATCCCTGGGTCAGGAAGATCCCCGGGAGAAGAGAATGGCTACCCACTCCTGTATTCTTGCCTGGAGAATCCCCATAGACAGAGGAGCCTGGGGGTTAACTAGTCCATGGGGTCGCAGAGTCAGACGCGACCAAGCACATGCCTCAAGCCCTGCACTCCAGTCTCTTTTTCGCGGCTCTTTTTCTCAGTTGAACACCTTCGAGCAGCGGCGTTCTCTTCCCTCCTATCCCCCTCCTCCTTCTCCACCACGTTGTTTAGTGCAGGTCTATCAGAAATGCTTGTGTTGTGTCTTCCTTCCTCTGACTCCTACTAGGTGCTCAATAAATGACTGTTCACTGACAGATAGAAGGCAGGGTGATCCTTACTTTTCTCTTCCTCCCCAGCAGACACATCTTCAGAGTAGAGGCAAAGGGAAGTGGAAGAACTTATTGTGTGCTCTGCCTGCTACATCCTAAAGACCGCACCGTGTGGTTGATGTATATTCCCATATACCCATATACCATACATGGTATATACCATACATGGTATATGGGTATATACCCATATATGGTATATTCCCATATATGGTATGTATATGGGAATATAAATATATGGTATATTCCCATATACCAGACAGGAAGGCAGAGACTTAGCTAAGTAACCTGAGATGGTTCAGGATCACACAGCTAGCCATAGGCAGAGCCAGGATTCAAACCCAGGTCTACCTGAGTCCAAATGCCAAGGCATTTTTCTTGCCTGGGAAGGCATCATCCCCCTCCTTAAAGTTCCTGATGCAAGGCACCCCCTGTGAATAGTTGAGGGATCATATGGGCTTTCAGGCCTGGCTGCCCCTGGTCTGAAGGGGGCACTGTGACTTCATTCTTCAAGGGAAGAAGGTCTGTGCAGGTGGCTGTAGGTGGACAATTCAAACCAGGGCTCTGCTGGCCGCGTGAGCATGGCTAGGAGATCAGCACAGGCTGGAAACTGGTAGCCCATGGGCCCTGGGTCTTGGGACCTGTTGGTGATGATGCCAAGCAGGCCCCTGTGGGCCTCCCAGGCCCTGCTCAGCATCAGTGATGTGGGTTTTGGGGGGACAGGAAACCTCAATGTCTCAATCTCATCAATCACTTGTGGTTTAGACCTTGAGAGGAGCTGCAGAGGGCAAACCTCAGTGTGTGTGTGTTGGGAGGCGGGGGGCGGGAAGAGCATGGGCTGGGTGCCGGGGGATGTCCCCAGTGGGTTGGAAAGTCAGGGGCCTGGATTTTCACTACTGAGATCCAACCACCTCAGAATCCCAACTCCAACACTTACTAGCTGTGGATAACCAACCCCCTCAGGGCCTCAGCGTCTCCATCTGTCAAATGGAGAGCTAACAGCACCCACTCTGCAGGGTTGCAGTCAGGAGAGACAGGGTCATGAACATAAAGTGCTTAGGACAATGGTTAACACACTTTAAAGGAGCTGTATGTGTCAGGGTTTCCTTCCTCTCTGCTCTATGTTAGGTTTCTGCAAACAATTTTTTTGGAGAAAGGAGTTCTACTTAAAAAGAAAATGTTCAACTTACCCCCAGGTCCTCATGACACAGGGGGAAACTGAGGCTCAGAGAGCTGAGGAGATGCCGAAAGTCACACAGCAAGTAAACGCCGGTGTTCAGGCAGAGCCACGGCCCGGCCCGTCTCCTGCTGGAGTGACCTGTCAGGGGTCTGTCCAGGCCAGAGGTGACCAGGCACTGGGATGTGCTCACAGGTCTGGGGCCAGTGGGAACAGAGCCCGAGGGGCCATCTTATTGGAAAGCTGGGTTCCTGTACCCAGCATGTTCTTCCTTCTTCCCTCTGCTCCAGGATAATTCCAGAATCCTGGGTTAGCCTGACAGGATTCTGGAATACTAGGGTGGGAAGGGCTCCTGGACACTCTTTCATCAGACCCCTTCGTGTTACAGAAGTGGACACAGAGGGCGGAGACAGCTGACATTCTCCCAGGACACACAGCCACTTAGTGCCAGAGCACAACACTGAACCCCGGTCCTGGAATCATGGTACCTAAGCCCCCTGTTTGTTTTGCTTTTTCTAAGTCATCCCACAACTGCCCTTATCCTGTGCAGAAAACAGGGCTGTGTGCTAAGGCCTGACTGTGAACATGTTCAAAAACCCAAGCCTCACACTCCCAGCCCCTGCAAAGGTGTGCTGGGGACACGCACCGAAACTATAAGAGCAGCTGCCTTTGCGTGATTAGACAGATGTTCTTCTAGAAGAAGATATTTGCAAAACGATTCAACCCACAAGGGCTGAATTTCCAAAATGTACAAACAGCTCACACAACTCAACAACCAAAAAACCCCAACAACCCAATCAAAAAATGGACAGAGGACCTTAAATATACATCTCTCCAAAGAGGACATACAGATGGCCGACAAGCATGTGAAAAGATGCTCACTGTCACTAATCATTAGAGGAATACAAATCAAAGCTACATTGAGGTATCACCTCACACCCGTTGGAATGACTATTATAAAAATGTGGGCGTGGAGGAAAGAGAACCTTTCTCCACTGTTGGTGGGAATGTAAGTTGGTGTAGCCACTATGGATGACAGTATGGAGGTTCCTCAAAACATGAAGAATAGAGCTACCATATGATCCTACAACAGAGAAGGCAATGGCACCCCACTCCAGTACTCTTGCCTGGAAAATCCCATGGACGGAGGAGCCTGGTAGGCTGCAGTCCATGGGGTCGCAGAGAGTTGGACATGACTGAGTGACTTCCTTTTCACTTTTCACTTTCATGCGTTGGAGAAGGAAATGGCAACCCACTCCAGTGTTCTTGCCTGGAGAATCCCAGTGACGGGGGAGCCTCGTGGGCTGCCGTATGGGGTCGCACAGAGTCGGACACGACTGAAGTGACTTAGCAGCAGCAGCAGCAGCATGATCCTGCAAGGGCTTCCCAGGTGGTGCTAGTGATAAGGAACCCGTCTGCCAGTGCAGGAGATGTAACAGATGTGGGTTTGACCCCTGGGTCAGGAAGATTTCCTGGAGCAGGGCGTGGCAACCCATTCCAGTATTCTTGCCTGGAGAATCTCATGGACAGAGGAGCCTGGAGGGCTGCAGTTCATAGGGTCGCAAAGAGTTGGACATGACTGAAGTGACTTAGCAAGCATATATGAATATATATGTATATATGTGTGTGTATATATATGTGTGTGTGTATATATATATACACACACATACACACACACACCCCCCATATGTATCATTTTGCTATATACCAGAAACTAACACAATATTGTAAATCAACTATACTTCAATAAAAAGATTTTTTAAAAAGAAAGATGTCTGTTTTTCACTTTCCTGTATGTTCTGGGGTTTTTCATCACGAGCATGTAAATAATTTATGAAGGGAGGAAATAGAAATCTTTGCAAAAGAATAAAAGCCAAAACTATGTAAGGTCCAGAGGGAGTGTGTTTTCCAGAAAAGCCTTTGTTCAGGAACTGCTCAGACTTGGTGACCTGAAGATCCTCATTTTCCAGTAGACGCCCCAGCTCCCTGAAGGTCCTGGTGGCCCCAGGGGTGGCCCTGGCCTTGCTGGGGCAGGAGGAGGGGACAGCTGGCCTGGGGCTTCAGCCACATGCAAGTTTGTGTGTCGTGACCAGTCTTCCCATCCAGCCCGGTTTATAAAACACGTGGGAGGAAAATACTGTGGAGTCTGAGCCAACCGCAGAGAAAAAACAACCTTTCGTGGCACGAAGAGGTTTGGGTCCTGCCCAAGAATGAGTGGTGGACGCCAAACGTGAGCCAGGTGGTGTTTCACCCCTTCCTGCACAGGGTCTCCGCCAGATGCCCTTGGCTGTGAAGGGACCCACACCCATTTACCTCCTGGGAGTGGCCTTTCTGCCCATTTATTCATTCATTCAACAAACTTTTATTCCTCATGTTTGCTGCGCTCAGTGTGCAATACAGCGGGAAAGGCACAGGCTTTCTGGGCAGGCAAAAAGAATGTGGACATCAAGCCACATCCCAGTGCCCTTCTTCAAGGACCACTGAATGTCACCTCCTCTGAGAGGCCTTCCTTGACCTCTCAGCTATCAGGGCTCCCTCCCTTGTCTGAGACTCTATAGCAAAGAGGTAGAAGCGTCCAGGGCTTTGGGCATCGAGCCTGGGTTCTTGTCCTGCCTCCATCACTGGGTACCAGGGGTGACCTTGACAACTCTGGGACTTCATTTTCTCATTGGGAGAATGAGAGCTTGTACTACATGGTTCTGGAGACATCTGTAGAATCACGTCCCTAGAGGGGAAATGAGCTGCTGTGGGGGAGCAGTGAGCTCCCCGTTCTGAGAAGCATGCAAGCAGAGGCAATAGGGTCAGTGCACTGCTTTTTCAGGGTCCATCTCCTTACTCACTGGCATCCAAAAACTCTTATAGAGATGGGCAGAATGAGTCAGTCTTAGCAAGTTGCCCTTCGCTGGGCATGGTGAAGCAGAAGTATCTTCCTGCCAGGCTCCCTGAAGCCTCCAAGCTTCCCAGGTTCAGGGTACCTGCCCCACCCCATCAGGCCTGCCCAAGTCAAAGCCACAGTCAGGTCAACTACAGGGGTATTGCCTTATGCCAGTCAGAATGGCCGTCATTCATTAAGGAGTCTGCAAGTAACAAATGCTGAGGAAGGTGTGGAGAAAAGTGAACCCTCCTACACTGTTGGTGGAAATGTAAGTTGGTGTAGCCACTATGAAGAACAGTATGGAGTTTCCTCAGAAAACTAAAAATAAAATTATCATGTGATCCAGCAATCCCACTCCAGGGCACATATCTGGAAAAAACTATAATTCAAAAAATTGATGCACCCCATGTTCATGAAGTAGCATTATGCACGATAACCAAGACATGGAAGCAACCTAAATGTCCATCAACAGACGAATGGATAAAGAAGATGTGGTGCATATACACAATGGAATATTACTCAGTCATGAAAAAGAATGAAATGATGCCATTTGCAGTCCATGGATGGACCTGGAGATTATCATACTAAGTGAATGAACTAAGAAAGAGAAAGACAAAATACCAGATGATATCACTTATATGTAGAACCTGAAACATGACTCAAACGAATTTATCTTTGAAACAGACTCACAGTCATAGAATAGACTTGTGGTTGCCAAGGGGGAATGGAGCTGGGGAATGGATGGAGTGAGAGTTTGGGATTAACGGATGCAAACCGGTACATATAGAATGGATAAATAACAAGGTCCTACTGTATAGCATAGGGAACTGTATTCAAAATCCTGTGATAAAAACACAGTGGAGACAAAACAACTTCTGAATGCCGGCAGAGGACATCAGGCACCCAGAAAAACAACCCAAGTCTTCGAAAGGAGGTAGGAAAAGATATAAAAGACAAAAAAAGAGACAAAAGAGGGAGGGATGGAGTTCCGTCCCGGGAAGGGAGTCTTAAAAAGAGAGAAGTTTCCAAACACCAGGAAACCTTCTCACTGCCAAATCTGTGCCGAGCTTTGGAAGCACAGAGAGCAACATAACAGGGAGAAAAAATAAATAAACAATTAAAACCCGCAGATTGCAAGCCTCTAACCCCCACTCACGGCGCGTGTAGCCCTACGGTAACTCCCCCAGCGGAGAAGCAGCGCAGATGCCTGCACACGCCATTAGCAAGCGGGGGCTGGGCAGGGAGGCACGGCATGGGCTGCATCGCTTAGAGTAAGGACCTGGCCTGAATACCCTGAGCGCTATCTGAGTGAAATAATTTGGGCTAGCAAACCAGACTGTGGAATATCTACCACGCGAAAAGCCAGCGCTAACCTAAGACACCGCCAGGCCCGCGCACGGAACAAAAGACTGAACAGAGATAGCCGGCTGCAGACCTTCCCCCTCCGGTGACAGGCAGCCAGAGCCGGAAGGGGGCAACTGCAGCCCCAGAGAGACATTATCTATAAAACTGTAAGCAGGCTTCTTTGCTAACTAAAACTTCTTGGGGGTCTGGACGGTCAACATCTGCCTGAGAAGGTGCACCGGTTGTACACCTAGATAACGGAGCGGTGGGGAGGCAATAAGTCGCAGCAATTGCGCTCGCCAAACACCTCATCACCTGAGCTGCTGGGACCTGGGAAGGGCACAAAACGCAGGCCCAATCGAGTCTGCGCCTCTGAGGACTACCCGAGTGCCTGAACCTGAGTGGCTTGGACCTGGGAGGTGCAGGCAGCCCAGGGCCAGCCACGGATGGTTCCCGGCAGAGCAACCTAGAGCCTGAGCGGTGTGGGCAGGGAACCGCCTTGGAAGCTACAGGCAATAGATTAAAACCCTGTGGTTACTACCGACTACATAGGAAGGGGCCTATGGATCTTGAGAAATATAAGTCGGACCAAGGAACTAGCCAAAAATGAACTGAATACACAATACTCACAACAAAACCAGAGAAAGTCCTAGATATATTTTTACTATTTTTACGATCATTCTTTCTTTCTTTCTTCTTTTTTTTTAATTAAAAAAAAATTTAAGTCCTCTGTTATTCCTTTAATTTTCACTTTTATAACCTATTACTTTGCAAAAAAAAAAACAAACCCTATTTTTTTTTCTTCAGCAAACTTTGTATATATATTTTTTATAATTTTTTGACCTTTTTTTTTCCCTTCTTTTCTTTAACATTGTATTTTTGAAATTCCAAACTCTACTCTAGATTTTTAATTTTAGCTTTTTGGTATTTGTTATCAATTTTGTACCTATAGTTTTTTTTTTATAATTTCTGTGACTTTTTTTTCCTTCTCTGTTTCTTTCTCTTCTTCTTTTATATAACATTGTATATCTGAAATTCCAAACTCTACTCTAGATTTTTAATTTATGCTTTTTGGTATTTGATATCAATTTTGTACCTGTATTTTCTTTAAAATTTTTGCAACTTTGTTTTTTTTTCTCTCTTTCTTTTTCTTCTTCTTTTTTTAACATTGTATTTTTGAAATTCCAAACTCTACTCTAGATTTTTAACTTTTGCTTTTTAGTATTAGTTATCAATTTTGTACCTATATTTTCTTTATAATTTTCGTGACCTTGTTTGTTTTTGTTTGTTCATTTTTTCTCTCTTTCTTTTCCTTCTTCTTTTCTTTAACATCATATTTTTGAAATTCCAAACTCTACTCTAGATTTTTAATTTTTGCTTTTATGTATTTGTTACCAATTCTGTACCTTTAAGAACCCAATCTTCAGTACCCATTTTTCACTAGGGAGCGAGATTACTGGCTTGACTGCTCTCTCTCCCTTTGGACTCTCCTTTTTCTCCACCAGGTCGCCAGTGTCTCCTCCCTAACCCCTCTCTACTCTACCCAACTCTGTGAATTTCTGTGTGTTCCAGACGGTGGAGAACACTTAGGGAACTGATTACTGGCTGGATCTGTCTCCCTCCTTTTCATTCCCCGCTTTTATCCTTCTGGCCACCTCTGTCTCCTTCCTCCTCCTTCTCTTCTCTGTATAACTCCGTGAACATCTCTGAGCGGTCCAGTTGTGGAGTGCACATAAGGAAGTGATTACTGGCTAGCCCATTCTCTCCACTATTGATTCCACCTCATCTCATTCGGGTCACCTCTAACTCCCTCCTCCCTCTTCTCTTCTCCATGTAACACTGTGAACCTCTCTGGGTGACCCTCACGGTAGAGAAACTTTTCATCTTTAACGTAGATGTTTTATCAATGGTGCTGTATAGAAGAAGAAGTTTTGAAACTACTGTAAAAATAAGACCAATAACTGGAAGCAGGAGGCTTAAGTTCAAACCCTGACTCCAGGGAACTCCTGACTCCAAGGAACATTAATTGACAGGAGCTCATCAAACGCCTCCATACCTACACTGAAACCAAGCACCACACAAGGGCCAACAAGTTCCAGGGCAAGACATACCAAGCAAATTCTCCAGCAACAAAGGAACACAGCCCTGAGCTTCAAGATACAGGCTGCCCAAAGTCACCCCAAAACCATAGACATCTCATAACTCATTACTGGACACTTCATTGCACTCCAGAGAGAAGAAATACAGCTCCACCCACCAGAACACTGACACAAGCTTTCCTAACCAGGAAACCTTGACAAGCTACCTGTACAAACCCACACACAGCAAGGAAACGCCACAATAAAGAGAACTCCACAAACTGCCAGAATACAGAAAGGACACCCCAAAATCAGCAATTTAAACAAGATGAAGAGACAGAAGAATACCCAGCAGATAAAGGAACAGGATAAATGCCCACCAAAACAAACAAAAGAGGAAGAGATAGGGAATCTACCTGATAAAGAATTCCGAATAATGATAGTGAAATTGATCCAAAATTTTGAAATCAAAATGGAATCACAGATAAATAGCCTGGAGACAGGACTGAGAAGATGCAAGAAAGGTTTAACAAGGACCTAGAAGAAATAAAAAAGAGTCAATATATAATGAATAATGCAATAAATGAAATGAAAAACACTCTGGAGGCAACAAATAGTAGAATAACAGAGGCAGAAGATAGGATTAGTGAATTAGAAGATAGAATGGTAGAAATAAATGAATCAGAGAGGAAAAAAGAAAAATGAATTAAAAGAAATGAGGACAATCTCAGAGACCTCCAGGACAATATTAAACACTACAACATTCGAATCATAGGGGTCCCAGAAGAAGAAGACAAAAAGAAAGACCATGAGAAAATACTTGAGGAGATAATAGTTGAAAACTTCCCTAAAATGGGGAAGGAAATAATCACCCAAGTCCAAGAAACCCAGAGAGTCCCAAACAGGATAAACCCAAGGCAAAACACCCCAAGACACATATTAATCAAATTAACAAAGATCAAACACAAAGAACAAATATTAAAAGCAGCAAGGGAAAAACAACAAATAACACACAAGGGAATTCCCATAAGGATAACAGCTGATCTTTCAATAGAAACTCTTCAAGCCAGGAGGGAATGGCAAGACATACTTAAAATGAGATTATTGTACCCAGCAAGGATCTCATTCAAGTATGAAGGAGAAATCAAAAGCTTTTCAGACAAGCAAAAGCTGAGAGAATTCTGCACCACCAAACCAGCTCTCCAACAAATACTAAAGGATATTCTCTGGACAGGAAACACAAAAATGGTGTATCAATTCGAACCCAAAACAATAAAGTAAATGGCAATGGGATCATACTTATCAGTAATTACCTTAAACGTAAATGGGTTGAATACCCCAACCAAAAGACAAAGACTGGCTAAATGGATACAAAAACAAGACCCCTACATATGTTGTCTACAAGAGACCCACCTCAAAACAGGGGACACATACAGACTGAAAGTGAAGAGCTGGAAAAAGATTTTCCATGCAAATAGGGACCAAAAGAAAGCAGGAGTAGCAATACTCATATCAGACAAAATAGATTTTAAAACAAAGACTGTGAAAGGAGACAAAGAAGGTCACTACATAATGATCAAAGGATCAATCCAAGAAGAAGATATAACAATTATAAATATATATGCACCCAACACGGGAGCACCGCAGTATGTAAGACAAATGCTAACAAGTATGAAAGGAGAAATTAACAATAACACAATAATAGTGGGAGACTTTAATACCCCACTCACACCTATGGATAGATCAACTAAACAGAAAATTAACAAGGAAACACAAACTTTAAATGATACAATAGACCAGTTAGACCTAATTGATATCTATAGGACATTTCATCCCAAAACAATGAATTTCACCTTTTTCTCAAGCGTACATGGAACCTTCTCCAGGATAGATCACATCCTGGACCATAAATCTAGCCTTGGTAAATTCAAAAAAATAGAAATCATTCCAAGCATCTTTTCTGACCATAATGCAGTAAGATTAGATCTCAATTACAGGAGAAAAACTATTAAAAATTCCAACATATGGAGGGCTGAACAACACGCTGCTGAATAACCAACAAATCCCAGAAGAAATCAAAAAAGAAATCAAAATTTGCATAGAAACAAATGAAAATGAAAACACAACAACCCAAAACCTGTGGGACACTGTAAAAGCAGTCCTAAGGGGAAAGTTCATAGCAATACAGGCATACCTCAAGAAACAAGAAAAAAGTCAAATAAATAACCTAACTCTACACCTAAAGCAACTAGAAAAGGAAGAAATGAAGAACCCCAGGATTAGTAGAAGGAAAGAAATCTTAAAAATTAGAGCAGAAATAAATGCAAAAGAAACAAAAGAGACCATAACAAAAATCAACAAAGCCAAAAGCTGGTTCTTTGAAAGGATAAATAAAATTGACAAACCATTAGCCAGACTCATCAAGAAACAAAGGGAGAAAAATCAAATCAATAAAATTAGAAATGAAAATGGAGAGATCAACAGACAACACAGAAATACAAAGGATCATAAGAGACTACTATCAACAATTATATGCCAATAAAATGGACAACATGGAAGAAATGGACAAATTCTTAGAAAAGTACAACTTTCCAAAACTGGACCAGGAAGAAATAGAAAATCTTAACAGACCCATCACAAGCATGGAAATTGAAACTGTAATCAAAAATCTTCCAGCAAACAAAAGCCCAGGTCCAGACGGCTTCACAGCTGAATTCTACCAAAAATTTAGAGAAGAGCTAACACCTATTCTGCTCAAACTCTTCCAGAAAATTGCAGAGGAAGGTAAACCTCCAAACTCATTCTATGAGGCCACCATCACCCTAATACCAAAACCTGACAAAGATCCCACAAAAAAAGAAAACTACAGGCCAATATCACTGATGAACATAGATGCAAAAATCCTTAACAAAATTCTAGCAATCAGAATCCAACAACACATTAAAAAGATCATACACCATGACCAAGTGGGCTTTATCCCAGGGATGCAAGGATTCTTCAATATCCACAAATCAATCAATGTAATATACCACATTAACAAATTGAAAAATAAAAACCATATGATTATCTCAATAGATGCAGAGAAAGCCTTTGACAAAATTCAACATCCATTTATGATAAAAAACCCTCCAGAAAGCAGGAATAGAAGGAACATACCTCAACGTAATAAAAGCTATATATGACAAACCCACAGCAAACATTATCCTCAATGGTGAAAAATTGAAAGCATTTCCTCTAAAGTCAGGAACAAGACAAGGGTGCCCACTTTCACCATTACTATTCAACATAGTTTTGGAAGTTTTGGCCACAGCAATCAGAGCAGAAAAAGAAATAAAAGGAATCCAAATTGGAAAAGAAGTAAAACTCTAACTATTTGCAGATGACATGATCCTCTACATAGAAAACCCTACGGACTCCACCAGAAAATTACTAGAACTAATCAATGACTATAGTAAAGTTGCAGGATATAAAATCAACACACAGAAATCCCTTGCATTCCTGTACACTAATAATGAGAAAACAGAAAGAGAAATTAAGGAAACAATTCCATTCACCATTGCAATGGAAAGAATAAAATACTTAGGAATATATCTACCTAAAGGAACTAAAGACCTATATATAGAAAACTATAAAACACTGGTGAAAGAAATCAAAGAGGACACTAATAGATGGAGAAATATACCATGTTCATGGATCAGAAGAATCAATATAGTGAAAATGAGTATATTACCCAAAGCAATTTATAGATTCAATGCAATCCCTATCAAGCTACCAACGGTATTCTTCACAGAGCTAGAACAAATAATTTCACAATTTGTATGGAAATACAAAAAAACCTCAAATAGCCAAAGCTATCTTGAGAAAGAAGAATGGAACTGGAGGAATCAACCTACCTGACTTCAGGCTCTACTACAAAGCCACAGTTATCAAGACAGTATGGTGCTGGCACAAAGACAGAAATATAGATCAATGGAACAAAATAGAAAGCCCAGAGACAAATCCACGCACATATGGACACCTTATCTTTGACAAAGGAGGCAAGAATATACAATGGATTAAAGACAATCTCTTTAACAAGTGGTGCTGGGAAATCTGGTCAACCACTTGTAAAAGAATGAAACTAGAGCACTTTCTAACACCATACACAAAAATAAACTCAAAATGGATTAAAGATCTCAATGTAAGACCAGAAACTATAAAACTCCTAAAGGACAACATAGGCAAAACACTCTCCGACATACATCACAGCAGGATCCTCTATGACCCACCTCCCAGAATATTGGAAATAAAAGCAAAAATAAACAAATGGGGCCTAATTAAACTTAAAAGCTTCTGCACATCAAAGGAAACTATTAACAAGGTGAAAAGGAAGCCTTTAGAATGGGAGAAAATAATAGCAAATGAAGCAACTGACAAACAACTAATCTCAAAAATATACAAGCAACTCCTACAGCTCAACTCCAGAAAAATAAATGACCCAATCAAAAAATGGGCCAAAGAACTAAATAGACATTTCTCCAAAGAAGACATACAGATGGCTAACAAACACATGAAAAGATGCTCACCATCACTCATTATCAGAGAAATGCAAATCAAAACCACTATGAGGTACCATTTCACACCAGTCAGAATGGCTGCGATCCAAAAGTCTACAAGCAATAAATGCTGGAGAGGGTGTGGAGAAAAGGGAACCCTCTTACACTGTTGGTGGGAATGCAAACTAGTACAGCCACTATGGAGAACAGTGTGGAGATTCCTTAAAAAATTGGAAATAGAACTGCCTTATGATCCAGCAATCCCACTGCTGGGCATACACACTGAGGAAACCAGAAGGGAAAGAGACACATGTACCCCAGTGTTCATCGCAGCACTGTTTATAACAGCCAGGACATGGAAGTAACCTAGATGTCCATCAGCAGATGAATGGATAAGAAAGCTGTGGTACATATATACAATGGAGTATTACTCAGCCATTAAAAAGAATACATTTGAATCAGTTCTAATGAGGTGGATGAAACTGAAGCCTATTATACAGAGTGAAGTAAGCCAGAAAGAAAAACACCAATACAGTATACTAACGCATATATATGGAATTTAGAAAGATGGTAACAATAACCCTGTATACGAGACAGCAAAAGAGACACTGATGTATAGATCAGTCTTATGGACTCTGTGGGAGAGGGAGAGGGTGGGAAGATTTGGGAGAATGGCATTGAAACATGTATAATATCATGTATGAAACGAGTTGCCAGTCCAGGTTCGATGCACGATACTGGATGCTTGGGGCTGGTGCACTGGGACGACCCAGAGGGATGGTATGGGGAGGGAGGAGGGAGGAGGGTTCAGGATGGGGAACACATGTATACCTGTGGCGGATTCATTTCGATATTTGGCAAAACTAATGCAATTTTGTAAAGTTTAAAAATAAAATTAAATTAAAAAAAATAAAATTTTCCAAGATAAAAAGTAAATAAAATACACACATATGTTTGAATAATGCTTTCAAAGTGTCTTTTTTGTGAAGTCAAACTGAAATCCTACACACTCAGCAAAATAAAGTTTGGGTTTTTTTTTTTTTTCTGTATTTTAGAAATACAGAAATTCAAAATCAGAGCTATTAAGAGCAACTCTGTATCAGGTCATGCCTTCCAGAAGAGATGCCAAGATGGAATTAGACATGAAAGAGAGATAACAGGGGAAGAGGCAGGAAAAGGCAGGAGAAAAGACTTCGGATCCTGATGCTGATCTGACTCCTGTGGAAGGAGAAAGAGGATTAAGAAGGGTAGTTTTGAAAGAGCCTATTCCTGCTGCTAGGATGGTGGGGAGTCATGAGGCTAAGTCTCCTGTTGGAGGAGTTCCTGTCTCACCATAATGGGCCTGCCATAGTAAATTACCATTACCACGTTCAGTTACCATCTGAGAGCTACCTGGGAAAAGTATGGACTTGGCATGAGGATGGTGGGGAATCCACCACCATCAGTAGGTGGGACCTGCAGTCAATTGTGCTTTCCCCAGACAGAAATCTTAGCTGTGGATTTTCATGGGCACCATACATGGTTTGGGCAATAAAGCTCATAAAAACTGAAAATATTTCCTTTCTATTAGGAGATCTGTTTATTTCTAAGAAAAACTTATTAATAAATTGTATTTTTATAGCAAAAAAAAACACAATGGAAAATAATATGAAAAAGAATGTATACATATGTATAACTAAATCACTTTGCTGTACAGCAGAAAGCAGCACAACATTGTAAATCAATTATACTTCAAACAAAAAAGCCTTTCCCAGCCATGTGACTGCTACCCTCTGCCCGATTCCACAGCAGGAGGCTGATCCCCTTGGAATCCAGGGAGTCAACCTTCAGAATTCCAGAGCTCCGGGTTCTGTTCGTGTTATACCTTCTTTAGAAAAGAACGAAAGGGTGATCTGCAAAGGAATGGGCCTGGCATCCCCCAGGAATGGAGAAGCAGAGAGGACGGGAAATGTTAGGCCCCTGTCCCTTGCTTAGGTACTCACATCATGCCTGGCATGGGAGCCGGGCAGACCTGGGACGTGTCTTGGTTTTTGTCTGGCTGGATGACCTGGGGCAGGCAATATAGCCTTTTGGTAAAATGGGCCTGTCGTCGTAAACAACAATGCTCAGTCTTGTCTGATTCTTTTGCAACCCCATGGACTAGCCCACCCCCACCAGGCTCCTCTGTCCATGGGATTTCCCAGGTGAGAATACTGGAGTGGGTTTCATGGGCAGGCAGATTCTTTACCACTGACTCGTAAGGGAAGCCCCAGTAGGTATAACTTCTCCTGAAAAGGGTTTGTGAAGACTGGCCACAATGTGAAAAGTGCCTACAACCTTAATTTTGTTGGCCCACATTTTCAAGTACCTTACAGAGAAACCCCTGTACGTAGGGCCCGGGGCTGGTGATCAGGAAGTATTGTAGAAGGATGAATAATGATGATGACAATGATGTTGGCAGCAATGCATGTACCATCTGCTGTATGCCAGCTCTGTTCTGAACACTTAACAAATATCAACCAGCTCAGTCTTTGCAACAGCTCTAGACAGACATTGCTAAACTGAGCCTCAGCAGAATTCAGCCTCAGGGCCTGGCCTGAGACGCAGTGCAGAAGTGCCTCCCTCAGTCCTGTAAGGAGGGTGGGGCTCACAGCCTTGTCCTCATCTGAATAAACAATGAAACAGGCTCGGATTCCAGAGAGGGGCTTGTGTAAGTTTAGGTAAATGGCCTTGGCCAAGTTTATCAGCTAGTAAGTGGACAGGGATGGGGTAGGATTTGAACTCAGGGATTTAGATGCAAAAGTACTTTGTAAACTTCCAAGTGCCCCGGATGTGTCAGGACCATGGAATTTTCAAGCTAGAAAAATTTTGTCATTTAGAGATTTTTTTGGGGATCCAACTCTACATTAACAGTGGCTTCCCAGATGGCTCAGTGGTAAAGAATCCGCTTGCAATGCAGGAGACACAAGAGACACAGGTTCGATCCCTGGGTGGGGAAGATCCCCTGGAGAAGGAAATGGCAACCCACACCAGTATTCTGGTCTGGAGAATCCCATGGACTACACAGTCCTACACAGACTGTGTAGTCCGTGGGATCGCAAGGAGTCAGACACGACTGAGCGGCTTTCACTTCACTACGTACACACATACACACACACACACACACACACACACACTGCAATTTTCTTTCTCTTTACACATGTCTTGATTGTCACATTGTCAGTCACTCAAGCACAGAACAGAGTTTTTGCTTCTCTGAATTTGAAGTTCTACTTGCATAACTGCTTTTGAATGTTTGCTGAATTGTATTACTATTAGCAGTAGCGAGCTTCCTGTCACTGGGAGAATTCAAGTAAAGTCTGGGCAGTGTTTTTGGTGTATTTGGACCAAGCTTCCTTAAATTCTATGAATTTAGCCCTAGGGACTACATGTGGTCGTCCCACCTAACCCCATGGCTTCCCTGCCCCTCAGCCTTTCCGGTTTGAGACATATGTATTATTCTTTTTTAGCTTTTTAGTTTGTATTGGAGTATAGCTGATTAACAACATGGTGATAGTTTCAGGAAAGGAACTCAGTCCTCTACGCATGTATCCGTTCTCCCCCACACTCCCCTCCCATCCAGGCTGCCCCATGACATCCAGCAGAGTTCCATGTGCTATACGGTAGATCCTTGTTGGGTGTCCATTTTAAATACAGCAGTGTGTACAGAGACACATATCTTAAATTGTATGATATGAAGGTACTGGAATTGCCCACTGTCAGAAGATTCACAGACTTGATCTCCCTTAATTCTCCAAGAACACTATAGGAGTGTTACTCTGGGTGTGACACCATCCAACTTCAGCGTGAAAACGAACTTCAGAGAGGTCGGTGTTGCTGTTTAGTCTCTAAGTCGTGTCCGACTTTTGTGATCCAGCCAGGCTCCTCTGTGCATGGAGTTTTCTAGGCAAGAATCCTGGAGTGGGTTGCCATTTCCTTCTCCAGGAGATCTTCCCAACCCAGCAATCGAACCCGAGTTTCTTGCATTGGCAGGTGGATTCTTTCCCACTGAGCCACCTGGGCAGAGAGGTTACTAATTCCCCAAAAGCCACCCAGCTGAGAAGCAAGGTTTGGCCTTAGACCACCCAACCTCTGCACTTTCTCTACCCTCACTAGGCAGCCTTCTCCTAGCGGGGGGCAGGGGAGAAGTAGCAGGGCGCTGAGGGGACTGGTATCTCCCTTCTCTAACCCTGCAGAGGAACTGAAGTTTGCAGCTCATGGCACTAGGGGGCTGTGTCCTGGTCCAGGGCCCCGACACTCCCACAGACACTGCTTGCGGTTGCAGGCCACCAGGGCTCATCATTCCTAGTGCTAAAGCAGCTGGGAATTTCCAACTCTGAATTGGGATGGAGGAGCATTTCTGACATGCATGAGTTCACCTAGTCCCAGTGTATGTCACAGTTCGGGAAGCAGAAGGAAGAGCCTGGGAGATGCTCCGCCTGGCCCATGGGAGGCCTGGGCCAGGGGGAGGCCACGCCCAAGCTGCTCACCCTCCAGCACACTCCACTCAAAGCCTGGCCAGGAGGGAGACGCAGGACCACAGTTCCGTGCCTCTTCTCACTGCTCGGTCCCTGGACCTCTAGGACCCTTGGTTTCCTTATTGCTGACATGGGATTGATGATTCGTAGGCACTCAATTGGGCTTTCCTGGTGGCTCAGTGGTCCTGCAACGTAGGAACCCCAGGTTCGATACCAGGGTCAGGAAGAGTCCCTAGAGGAGGGCATGGCAACCCACTCCAGTATTCTTGCCTGAAGAGTCCCATGGACAGAGGAGCCTAGCAGGCTATAGCTCATGGGGTCCCAAAGAGTTGGATACAACTGAAGTGATTTGGCACCCACACGGGCACTCAATTAGGGATTACTCTTATAAAAGTGAGACACCACGCTGTCCACCGTCTCCAGCTCCTGGCTGCCTGGCCCTGATTCCTCAGGAATCCTTGGAGTTAAGACAACAATAAAACAATCTGGTTTGCAGATGTTTAGAGGGCTCGTCACACACTGAAGGAGGGAGGCCGGCAGATGAGAGCTTCTGTGTCTTCTCTAGATACAGAGGGTTGACAGGCTCTCAAACCTGCCTCTGAAAATTGGATTTGGGGATATTTCAGTGAAGCAAATCAAGAACCTAAAAAAATACCCTTTACTTTTTGCTTGTTATTTCCGAAAACAATCAAAAGGACAGGAGAAGCCTCCCACCCTTGGATGAGGGAAATAAGAAACAAGCAAAAAATTTTCAGACTAGGAGACTGATTAAACAGGTGAATAGTGATGCTCCAAAGAGTTCACTAAGAGAGAGAGAACACTGTGGAGAGAATGTCAGGTGGGGAAAAACCTGGGCACTAAATCATATGTATAACACAGCAGGAAAAAATCTGGAAGGCAGAATACCAAATTATTACTACTAATAACCGGGTCTCCCAGGTGGCTCAGTGGTAAAGAATTCGCCTGCCAATGCAGAAGCCGCATGAGACTCGGGTTTGATCCCTAAGCAGAAAGGTCCCCTGGAGGAGAAAACGACAACCCACGCCAGTATTCCTGCTGGGATAATCCCGTGGACAGAGGAGCCTGGCGGGCTACAATCGTGGGGTTGCAAAGAGTCAGACACTACAGTATGCACACATGCCCTACTAATAATTAGTCATTATTGCAAATGAGCAATGGAATCCTGGGTTTCCTTTGTATTTCCTTCATTCTTTGTAGTAGCCTTCACATTTTCTGTGAAGAATGTTGATTAATCTTGGAAGAAAACTATTTAAATAAGCCAAGTTTTCTCTTCTATTTGTTTTTTCAGAATAGAGAATGAGTAATGGGTTAGCTTGGATAAGAGATAATTAGCCAGCTCAAGTTCAAAGAAAAGATTCTGCTTACACGAAAACTGGTAAATCAATGCGCAATCAGGTTTTCATTTAGAATGAAATGGTTCGTGTATTTATGAGCTGTGTCTTCAATGATTTCCCGTCTTACCCAACCACCAGTCCTGAGCATGAGACAGCCTGGGACTCAGGACCCTTTGCTGCAGTGCTGCAATGCTTGCATCAGAACAGACTACATCTCCACTAGCTACAAAATACAAAGAAAGTAAAAGGGACTAAAAATAGTTGCGTGCATGTGCAGTTGGTGCAAATTTCAGACAAGAAGATACAAAAAGAGCAAAAAACCCAACTGCCAGTTCTGAAAAGTCCAGGACAAAAACAGGGTGTCAGGAGCAATGCCCCCCCAAAGGAATGGGCAAAACACCTAAGCCATCCCTTGTTGGGGGCCAGAGTGAGGCACTCCGCCCATGGCAAAGGTCATGAGGAAGGAGGCTCGACATACGCAAAGGCGGGATTGAGCCTCAGGAGTCCCCCTGGAAATCCTCGAGCATCTACCCCCATAACCAGAGCCTGCCTACTTTACTATTTTGTGCTCTTACCTACACCTCTGACTTTACGGGGGGCTGTCCCCCACCACCTCTTTCGGAGAAGGAGTTAACTTAGAACTCCAGTTAATAAAAACTCCTGGGCGTGACAAGAGTGTTTTAACCTACAAACTCCTCTGAAGGTTCTCTAGCCTGCCTGACAGGCTTGTCCGGCCACATGTGATTGCTCACAGCCTCCCAACTGTGAAAGGCATGAGATGCTTTAAACCTTCTAAAAACAGGTTCCTTAGAAAAGTTAGAAAACCATTAGTATAAGTATAGTGGGCTGATTAGAAATTGTATTGGTGAAGGGTTTTTCATTTGTTGAGCCAATGTTTGTTGCTAAGTCTCCACATCCCCTGCCCTTACACACATTAATGAATATATAGAAGAAATAAGTATTAACCTTTGATATAAATCACGTTAGACCTTAGGCTAAGTAAATTCTTTCCTTAACTAAAACCCACTATACCCTCACCCTATAGGAATGTAACTTTATTTGCGTGGCGTCTGTTTTGAGAATAATCACCCCTGGAGAAATAAGTGTCCTGGTTGACTGACTGCTGTCACAAGGAGAGGGTCATAAATTGTCAGCAGGCCCCTGGCCAGAAGATGATGTAACACCCCTAAGACCTCTGTATACATTTGTATGAAGCACCTGACTTTGATAAAAGTCAGGACTGCTGACCCCACGTGACTTTTGCATAACATCTCAGTGTATAAAAGTAGACCACGGAAAATAAAGAATTGGGATCAGTTCCTCAAAAGACTGGTCTCCCCATGTCTCTCTCTCTCTCAAATTCTGGCTGAGTCTCCATCTGGAGCATGGAACCCGCCATGCTTACAAATTATGCCTGGGTTTCTAAGATCCGATCGGGGAAGCCTCAGTGTCTCCTCTCCTTTGGGAGAACGGAAGGATGCCTGCGGCCTACGTAAGTGGTGCAAACTTCTTGTCTTGAAGTTTTATTGGTCTCCTGCATAAACCAAGCTACTCAGCCTCTTTTCTCCACTGAATTTTCCTACTGAGCTATCCTCATTCTATTACTCTTTATATCTCTAATTAATATCTAATTGAAGCTATTGTATCCTGATCCTCGCCAACGCCGTCCCTGCTCTGAACTCCCTGGATCAGCCGGGGCTGGACCCCGGCAATCCCTGGACACACTCCCACCCTTATCCTGTATAAGGAACCAGCTCACCCCACCTCGGGGACCAAGCAAGGGAAATGTCTCTGTTCTAGCTCTCCCCTGCTGCATTAGGGACCCCTATAAAGCCTCGCCTGAATTTCTTGTCCAGCCTCTCAGTTCAGTTCAGTTTAGTCACTCAGTTGTGTCTGACTCTTTGCGACCCCATGAATCGCAGCACGCCAGGCCTCCCTGTCCATCACCAACTCCCGGAGTTCACTCAAACTCATGTCCATTGAGTCGGTGATGCCATCCAGCCATCTCATCCTCTGTCGCCCCCTTCTCCTCCTGCCCCCAATCCCTCCCAGCATCAGAGTCTTTTCCAATGAGTCAACTCTTTGCATGAGGTGGCCAAAGTATTGGAGTTTCAGCTTTAGCATCATTCCTTCCAAAGAACACCCAGGGCTAATCTCCTTCAGAATGGACTGGTTGGATCTCCTTGCAGTCCAAGGGACTCTCAAGAGTCTTCTCCAACACCACAGTTCAAAAGCATCAATTCTTCAGTGTTCAGCTTTCTTCACAGTCCAACTCTCACATCCTGGAAAAACCATAGCCTTACTAGATGGACCTTTGTTGGCAAAGTAATATCTCTGCTTTTCAATATGCTATCTAGGCTGGTCATAGCTTTCCTTCCAAGGAGTAAGCGCCTTTTAATTTCACTGCTGCAGTCACCATCTGCAGTGATTTTGGAGCCCCAAAAAACAAAGTCTGACACTGTTTCCACTGTTTCCCCATCTATTTCCCATAAAGTGGTGGGACCAGATGCCATGATCTTAGTTTTCTGAATGTTGAGCTTTAAGCCAAATTTTTCACTCTCCTGTTTCACTTTCATCAAGGGACTCTTTAGTTCCTCTTCACTTTCTGCCACAAGGGTGGTGTCATCTGCATATCTGAGGTTATTGATATTTCTCCTGGCAATCTTGATTCCAGCTTGTGCTTCTTCCAACCCAGCGTTTCTCATGATGTACCCTGCATATAAGCTAAATAAGCAGAGTGAAAATATACAGTCTTGATGTACTCCTTTTCCTACTTGGAACCAGGTGTTGTTCTATGTCCAGTTCTAACTGTTGCTTCCTGACCTGCATATAGATTTCTCAAGAGGCAGGTCAGGTGATCTGGTATTCTCATCTCTTTCAGAATTTTCCACAGTTTATTGTGATTCACACAGGCAAAGGCTTTGGCATAATCAATAAAGCAGAAATAGATGTTTTTCTGGAACTCTTGTTTTTCCATGATCCAGCGGATGTTGGCAATTTGATCTCTGGTTCCTTTGCCTTTTCTTAAAACCAGCTTGAACCACTCACCTAGAGCCAGACATCCTGGAATGTGAAGTCAAGTGGGCCTTAGAAAGCATCACTATGAACAAAGCTAGTGGAGATGATGGAATTCCAGTTGAGCTATTTCAAATCCTGAAAGATGATGCTGTGAAAGTGCTGCACTCAATATGCCAGTAATTTTGGAAAACTCAGCAGTGGCCACAGGAATGGAAAATGTCAGTTTTCATTCCAATCCCAAATAAAGGCATTGCCAAAGAATGCTCAAACTACTGCACAATTGCACTCATCTCACATGCTAGGAAAGTAATGCTCAAAATTCCCCAAGCCAGACTTCAGCAATATGTGACTGTGTCCAGCCTCTAGTCAATTCCTATTGATTGGGGAGTGCCAGGAACCCTGGTCGGTATTAAGCAGGTAGAATCATGGGCTTCTAAGAACCCAGGAAAGAGCACCTGGATGGGGAGTGACTGAGGGAAACTCTGGGGGAGGTGAGATTTTCTTGCTCCACCAAAAGCCACTTACTGTCACAGGACTCATGCTTATTCTTTGCATTTGGGGTCCAAGGAACCAAAAACATCCTTCCCCAGCCTCTGTTCCTCCTTCTGATTCATGTCTCTGTCACCCAGGTTTCATCTTTGGGTGGCTTTCTCACGACGGCAGCAAGGATGGCATGTTCCCTGAGCCCTTTCTCATTCAGCATGGCTCTCTGCTGCCTTCCCTGGAGGAAGACCATTCACTCTCACAGCCTGTTTCTCTCCTGAGTCTGGAGATGCTCCTCTGTTGGGTTGGATGTGTTTGCTGCTGTGGGAAACCCTTCCTTTGCATGCTGCCTGCCACTTTCCCTCTCTCCCCACCTCTGGATTATCTGGTCACCCGTCCTTACCACGTGCCCCCACCCCCCCCCCAACACCCGCCCAGAGCATCCGCAGGCCAGCTCCGGCCTTCATGCAGCAAACAAAAGAGGCTGGGAGGTAGCATCCATTTGGGGGCATCCAGATCTCAGCTCTGACAATTACCAAGAAGTGTGACTGAGCCAGCAGCCCCCTCTCTGGGCCTGGGTCCCCCCATTTTTACGACTGGAGTCATTATGCCTGCAAGTGGTGGTGAGGATCCAGTGGGATCAGTCCTGGATCTCATTAACGTTCGGCTCCCTTCCCCACCTTGGAGTAACCGCTGCCCCTGAGGCCCCCCAGACCCAGGAGTGTTTCATGTGGTGACTCTCCTAGGGGCCCACGTCCACCCTCTCAGTCCCAGCCACCACAATCCACACACTCTCAAAAGAAATTCCCCAGGCCACTTGCAAGGAAAGTCCCCACAACTGTAATTTATTTTTGTGGTAAACACACATGTCCACAGCTAGGGACATGTAAGTGGTCCAATTAGGGCACTCAGCACCCAGCTGGGGTTTGGAGATGACACCCTAGAGTGGGAAGCTCCCAGGCCAGGGCCCAGGTTTCCCCCAGAGTGTCCAGCCCCTGCCCCTCTTTCCCCGTCTTCTCTCCCTGCCTCTCCCCCATCCCCAACCAGTGGCAGGGCTGGTCTCGTGGCTGGCCGGAATGCACCTCCTGATTCCCGCCCTGACATCTTGGCCCGCCCGGGGAAGCACGGTGTCCTGGAGGGGGAACCAGACCAGGCCCCGAGCACAAGGCAGGTGCACTCAGGCCAGCAAGCTCCTGAGCATCTCTGTCCCCTCAGAGAATGTTTCCTCCACTCCTGCACGGGGGCAGCTCTGTCAGGGGTATGGCGGCCATGGTGCCTGTGTTGGGGGGCGCTCCCCTGATCTAGGCTCCAGCCTCATCCAGCCCACCACCTGTCCTTCCCCATTTAGACGTGGCCTTCACTTTACAGATCCGGAGCCTCCTGGGAGAAAACTTGACCTCTGTCCACAGTGACAGTGTACAGCCTGCAGCAACTAGGAGGGCGCTTCAGGCCCCCTTGCATGCTGCAGTCTGCCGCTCTGCTAGGCTGGAGATAGACAGATGGCTGAGGCGAGGCCTTGCCTTTGAGGGGCTCATGGACTGCATGAGAGACAGACACACAGACGGCTCCAACACAGCATGACTGGTGCTGTCACTAAGGGGCCAAAGGCCATTGCTGGGGCACCGAGGAGAGACCTAGCCCTCTGGGAAGGGTGTAGAAGACTTCCTGGAAGGAAGGACCCCTTCGTCTTAAAGGCTGACTAGGAATAAGGCAGGTGAAGAAGCTCAAAGAAGATGTGGAAAAGCATTGTAGGCATGGAAACAGCATGAACGAAAGCTCAGAGGACTGGAGAGTTGATGTGCATAGGATCCTCGATAGCTCAGATTTTCTTCGGTTTCACACCAGCTTTGTCCCCTCTCGGCTGGGAAGGGTCAAGCCCTCCAATACAGTTTCAGCTCCACAGTTGGGTGTTCCTGCTTTAAGCCTGGGAAATGCCCCATCTCTAAGTCTCTTGGCAGCTTTATCACAGGCCCTTTGCGTAGCTCAACCCTTGGAGGCTGGTGTAGGGAGAGGCCTGCCTTTGCTTTCCCTTACATGGGGTTTTCTTTTCAGTGAGCCTGTGGGGAGTGGATGTGGTGGAGGGAGCACAGGCCCTCGTAAATCTGCTCTGAGAGTTCTTTCACCACATTATAAATAGCTCAGTTCTACCCTGGTGGCCTTCACTAGGCCTGTACTTCCCAAGGTGCAAAGCAGAGCCTTAAATTCAAATGCCCACCCATTAAGGTGGGGTACTGGAGATACCAGATGCTTGTGCTGGGTGAGCAGTGGGCACCTGGAGGGTCAAGGTCTTACCTAAAGAGCTGCGTGTAGCCATGTGAGAGGATCCAAGTTCAGCCTTGCCAGAGACACCTGCATTTCTAGAGAAGCTGGCAATCTAAGCTTTTTTATGTGACATATCCTAGTTTTGGACTTCCCCTGTGGCTCAGTTGGTAAAGAATTTGCCTGCAATGTAGGAGACCTGGGTTTTATCCCTGGGTTGGGAAGATCCCCTGGAGAAGGGAAAGGCTACGCATTCCAGTATTCTGGCTTGGAGAATTCCACAGACTGTAGAGTCCATGGAGTCGCAAAGAGTTGGACACAACTGAGCGAATTTCACATTCATATATCCCAATTTTAAAATATTGACCCTTTTAAAAAGGACCAGTGGCTAAATACTTAGCACATCTGTGAGGCTGTTGGTCTGTGGGATCTGATGAGACTTACACATAAAATGTTGAAGCAGGCCCTGGGCCATGGCACTGGGCAAGGCCTTTAGCTCTGCTCTCCCGCCTTCTGGGACGTGGAACACCCACCCTCCCACCCGAAACTCCCTCCCCTCCCCACCAGAGAGCAGGAGGCCAGGATGGAAAGAAAGCCCTCATGGGGCTGATAGAAACCTCTAGCCAAGCAGAACCTCCTTCCCATGGCCCGAGACGGCCAGGGTGCTGAGCCCCAGATCTGCTGCAGGCCACTCTTGACCATCAATGAAGTGACCGCTCATCACTCCCTCAACTTAGAATTCTCCACATAGCACAAATCACTTCCTGTATTTCCTTCTCCTCACTTATTTTCAAAGAGCCAGGTTTTGGTTTTCCCTTAGATGAGATACTGATATTAACGTTTTCCCCTTTCTAATTGATCATCTTGTTTTGTCATCGTTAGTTTTTCTCCTACTTCTTTTTCTTTCTTCTACTTTTTTGGGGCCTATCTAACTTCATTACTTTGCCAACAAAGGTCCGTCTAGTCAAGGCTATGGTTTTTTCAGTGGTCATGTATGGATGTGAGAGTTGGACTGTGAAGAAAGCTGAACACTGAAGAATTGATGCTTTTGAACTGTGGTGTTGGAGAAGACTCTTGAGAGTCCCTTGGACTGCAAGGAGATCCAACCAGTCCATCCTAAAGGAGATCAGTCCTGGGTGTTCATTGGAAGAAATGATGCTAAAGCTGAAACTCCAGTACTTTGGCCACCTCATGCAAAGAGTTGACTCATTGGAAAAGACTCTGATGCTGGGAGGGATTGGGGGCAGGAGGAGAAGGGGACGACAGAGGATGAGATGGCTGGATGGCATCACCAATTCAATGGACGTGAGTTTGAGTGAACTCCGGGAGTTGGTGATGGACAGGGAGGCCTGGCGTGCTGCGATTCATGGGGTCGCAAAGAGTCAGACATGACTGAGTGACTGAACTGAACTGAACTACTTGAACTGAACATTTTATTCATTGACTTGTGATCTTTTTACTGTTTATGTATAAAAATAGTATGATAATCTTTATAATAATTATTATTTTAACACGAATTTTCCTGAGTATGGCTTTGGCTGCATCCCATGAATTTGATTTGGAGAAGGCAATGGCACCCCACTCCAGTACTCTTGCCTGGAAAATCCCATGGATGGAGGAGCCTGGTAGGCTGCAGTCCACGAGGCCGCTAAAGAGTCGGACACGACTGAGCGACTTCACTTTTACTTTTCACTTTCATGCATTGGAGAAGGAAATGTCAACCCACCCCAGTATTCTTGCCTGGAGAATCCCGGGGACGGGGGAGCCTGGTAGGAGGCCGTCTATGGGGTTGCACAGAGTCGGACACGACTGCAGTGACTTAGCAGCAGCAGCAGCAGCAGCATAAACTTGGTTAACCATGTTCTTATAACTGGTGATTTCTCAAAGATCTATGACTTCACTTTTGATGCTCTCTGATAGAAGAGTTCTGAGAAAGAGTGTTTTGTAAAATTTACAGTGATTCGTTGTGCTTCATTTCTGTATTTGATATTAATTTCCACAATATTGTCAAGTAATGCAGCCTGTAAGAGAGCTATATTAAACTTTTCTTTAGGGCCTAGAACATAGTCA
The DNA here is from genome assembly GCF_029378745.1 of Bos indicus. Lineage (NCBI taxonomy): Eukaryota > Metazoa > Chordata > Mammalia > Artiodactyla > Bovidae > Bos > Bos indicus. The sequence continues at coordinate 61,135,422 of NC_091780.1, read as the reverse complement.
ATTTCTATCAATACTCCTTAGAATGTGTTAACTCTGTCAAGTACAAAGTAACATAATTATCATTAACTTATCATAATTTATAATAATATATTACAAATATAATATAAAATTATATATATATACACTCGTCAGTTCTTCTAATGATTATCTTTAAATTTTTAACAAATATATTAAATCCTGTGTTCATCTGTTAGCATTAATAGTAGAAGGGTAACTCTTCTTCCAGCTAAGATAAAATATTTAGTGTAAATCAACCACGGTGGTGGTTGTGGTTTAGCCACTCAGTTGTATCCAACTCTTTGCAACCTCATAAACTGTAGCATGTCAGGCTCCTCTGTCCATGGGATTTCCCAGGTAAGAATACTGGAGTGGGTTGCCATTTCCTTCTCCAAAATCAACAACACTTCAATTTTAAAAATCTTTAGCACACTTTTCTTTCTCCCTTCTTTTTCTTTTCCCATTTTCAGATATAGTTGAAATCATAAGAAATTTTTTGTTCCCGATTATTTCCTAATTTTTATATATATTTTAATCATGTAGCTGCCGAAACAGTTACAAAGCTTCACAATCATATTACCACCAGTTTGTTAGCCATACCTGAGAAGTGAACTCATTTAACTGATCAACTACTTTTCCCCTGTAACACATCTTTCCTTTTCTTGGATTATTTGATGGGATTAATTTCATCAAATTTGGCTGGAAGGCACTATCTCAGAAGCTCTGAAAAGACCCCAGAAAGCCTCCCTCTGCAGTCAGGGTGTCTCCCCTGCTGTGCAGGTACTCCCAGTGGGTGCCGTGCTCTGGGCCGTGTCAGGCTTTGCCCAGGAGGGGCTTCCAGCTGGGTGGGGGAGGCAGGACACAGCATGGTGTTTCCTGAGCCCCGAATCCCAGTGCAGGGGAGCTGGGCTGGGAGCTGTCTGGGGCCCCGGGTTCTCAGGGACAGTGTGTCTGTTGGTTCCTGAGATGAGATGGGAGGGACAGCGATGGAACCCCAGTTAGAGGGTTGGGGACCCCGAATCTCAGCCATGGGGATTAAGAGGACGGGTCTGGGGTTGGTGGCTTTGGGGCCTGGGGCAGGGGCAGGGACAGGGCCCAAGTTCCCCTTGAGTTTGCTTCCCCAGAAAGCCCTTTGCTAAGGCAGTGTGGTCCACAGCTGGTCTTTCCCGGTCAGGCCACACCCACCCTGGAGTGTGGTCGCCTGGGGACCCGAAGGACAGAAGAGGAGATGCGATGTTACAGGTACACATCAGCACAGCAACAGTCACTGAGGCTCCGGGGCTGCCCGATGCCCGGCACGCCACAGTTTATAACGCCCCGTGGGGTGTCCTGAGGCTCCGGGGCTGCCCGATGCCCGGCACGCCACAGTTTATAACGCCCCATGGGTGACCAGCACAGGTGCTGCTGGTCTCGTGAGGCTCAGAGAAGCAAAGTGGCCTCACTGAGGTGGCTCAGCCAGCTAGCAAGTTTGGATCAGGGTCTGGAAGCCAAATCTCTGTGACCACCCCCCTCCCACCCCGGTGTTCAATTGGCCACAGAGATCAGAGGGGGCCCAGTGGTGCTGGGGTGTGTGGAGTAGAAACCCGAATTTTAAGCTCTCAAGGGAAGACTGACAGGGATCCAGCTGTCGCCACCCACAGATGCACTGCCTAGGAATATGGAGTTTAGGTGTGCATTGCGGGGTGCCTGTTTCCTGGGAAACCTCAAGCTGCAATGACTCCACTGCAGGGCAGACAACACCCTGGTGGTCCTAAAGGCTGTCCCTCTGCTAGGTGGGCACCTGCAGTGAGCCTGTCCCCCAACCCCACTTGCACTGCATCAACACCCTCTGAGCTAACCCCCCTTGGTCTTCAGAAGCAAGAGTGACTATCCCCATTGTACAGATGAGAAAACTGAGGCTCAGAGAACTTCTCCAGCAGGAAGCAGTCAGAATTTGAACCCAGAGACCATGCTTGTTCCACCCTGCTTTGTGCAGTGATGATTTTTTTTTTTTTTTCTAGAAGGGGTTTATGTTTTTCTAGCCTCCAGAACCCTAGAGATCCCAGAGTCAAAGGAACACCTTACTCCTTGGGTTTGTTCTGAAAAGTGTGTTTTGATTAAGGAGCTGTAGATGTTTCGCTCAGGGAGGACCCATAGGATGAGACTTATACAGTCCAACTCCAAAAGATAGAAAGTGGGCCAGTGGTCAGTGGAAGAGGGATTTAGCTTCAGTCTAAGTAAGGAAGGACTTTTTAACACTGTAATCCTCCCAAGATGAAGCAGGCAGACTTAAAAAGTAGTGAGTTTCCTGTTCCCGGAAGCATGTGCACTAAGACGGTTACTCGGAGTTCAGGGGACTCCTGGGCTGGGCGGGCATCAGAAGTGATGTCCTGAGTCCTAGTATCAAGTCTTAGGAAGTTCTGTTCATCAGACTCATGGCCCGGGAAACCCTAAGTGCCTTCTGAATCTTCAAAACACTGTATGTGTTTTAAAAAATTTAAATAGACTTTATTTTTAGAGCAGTTTTAAGTTCACAGAAAAACTGAGCAGAAAGTACAGAGTTTCCAAATATTGTACCTCCCGCTCCACATGTGCACAAATCAACATCCTGCACCCGGAGTGCTGTGTCCTCACAATCCTTGAACCTACACTGATACGTGGTGTCACCCAGTCTATGGGTTACATTAGGGTTCTTTCTTGCTGTTGTACATTCTATAGATTTGGACAAATGTATCATGACATGTATCCACCATCATAGTGTGCTGTGTGGCATAGAGGGCATCAATGCCTCAGCCAGGTACGGAACCCATGCGTCCTGCAACGGAGGCGTGGAGTTTTAACCGCTGAATCGCCAGGGAAGACCCAAACCACCGTAATTTCATGCAGAGTAGTCTCGCTGCCGTAAAAATCCTCTGTGCTCTGTGTGTTCATCCCTCCCTGTCCCCAGTTCTGGCAAACACTCATCTTTTCACTGTCTTCATAGTTTTCCCTTTTCCAGGATGTTATGTAATAGGAGCTTTTTCAGATTGGCTTCTTTAACTTAGTAACATGCTGTATACTTGTAGTGCTTGCTAAGTGATCAGTATTCACTTATTCATTTATCCATCCATCCGTTCATTCATGCAGCTGCTATTTAGTCATTCAGCAAATACTGACTGGCGTCTGCTTTATGCTAGGCATGGTTTAAAAGCAGGTGAGGCGGCTGTGCATGGGACAGACACGCTCCCTGCTTTTATTTTGAAAACCAGAATTCCCTGCTGGGTCTGCAGCCCCCCTCCCGTGCCCCGGGTGCACCCTCTCTGACCCTGAAGTGGCACAGGTCAAAAGGACAGCCCTTAGTCTTACTCTTGGACGCCCTCTGAACTTTTTATCCAGGCAGAATCACTGTGTTAGCAGAGGCCACGTGGCACAGCTGTTTCCCCTGCTTGATGCCATGGGACAGCATCTCCCCATTTCTGCCTAATCCCAGGTCCTTATATCTCACCATCAGTCAATCATTGGAACCTCCTCCTTCTTATAAGTGATAGACTTGAGTCACCAAGAGGTTGAGGACTTCCCAGACCCTAAGTGAAGGACTTTGCTGGGTTACATCCTGACTCAGAGGCTCAGTTTCCTCATCTGTTCTGTGAGGATCCCAGAGCCCATGATTGCAGGGGTTTTGTGAGTTCGGGGCAGAGCAGGGATGAGACCCTGTGGTCCTGCCTCCGTGCCTCCTGCCGTGGGGCCAGCACGGAGCCTGCGTTTGCAATGTTTTCAAAACCACTTCTGGCTCCAACCCCTGTTTGGCTCCTGTTCTGAGCAGGAGAAAAACAATAAACGCGCCCTTCAAGCTTTTGGGTCTCCTGTTGTGGAATATCCCCACTACTCCCAGTACTGCCGGGGTTCAGAAGGACACAGAACACAGAAGGACTCCAGCAACCTGTGGGGTTGCTCCCTCTACCCGCAGCCAGCCAAGCCCTTCTCTTGCTGAGAGGAGGAATATGGGGCGGGGTTGGTCCCCCCAACGGCTCATACCTGGGCTGGAGCTCCCACTTCCTGAGGTTGGCAGGAGACGCAGGGAGCCTAACTCAGGAAGGCACATTCTAATCTGCCCCGGGCAGAGCAACGCCCACCTCCCACCCTGACCCAGGCTGGTAAAACTACCTGCCCTTGGCAGTTCAGATAACGGCTATGGTTTATTGAGCACCTACTGCATACGTGACACTTCACTTCATCAGCCTATTTCTCTCTTGGCCACCACCCTGCCAGGTCAGCTTTCTGGCCCAGGAAACTAGAAAAAAAAAAAGGATGCAAACATGTTACCCACGGGATGAGAGCAGAACTTGGTGCCAACTAGGTCTGGATGCAGAGCTGATGCTCTGAACCAAGGTACTGTTTTAGCCCTCCATCCTAGCCACCCAGGACCAGACAGGAGGGATGAGAAGCTTATCTGAATCATCATCACAGCCACCTCAAATGCAAATCAGCTGAAGTTTACAACCCCTTCCATCTGTGCTCTGAATAACTCCAGACACCCTGGGAAATAGGTGAGCAGGGTACGTTACAGACGAGAAACTGAGGCTCAGAGAGGTTAAGTAACTTGTCCAGGGTCACACAGGGCCAACGAGCGGCAGGGCCATGAGTGCAAAGCCAGATTCTGGGGTCTAAATGCCACACCTTTCCCACTGCACCTCGCTCGCTTCTCCCTGCTCTAGTGCCAGAATCCACCCGGAGCCTATAAAATCAGATCGCTAACTTGCTCACATGAACACACGCCTGCCTGCCTGTCTCCTCAGTTCCGAAAGAAGACACACCGAGAACAAAACGAGAAAATTTCTCTTGCTGGGAACCTTTCTTGTTACTTGTAGGGAAGGAAAGGAACTTTCCCAAGCTCCCCAGCAGCTGAACAAAATTTCTCTCCCAGCCTGGGGATCAGCCCCCGGGTGTGTCACCCATCTGCCCACCTCCCTCTGTGCTGGGTCTGCCCGTCCAGCCCCCACCCAGCACCCACCTTGTCTGGAGCATAATCGAGGGCACCTCCATGGCTCCCTGGTCCAGCGAGGCTGCCCCAGGTCCCCAGTCCTCCCAGGAGCCTCCGGAGCAGAGCTGAAGTGGCAGCGGGAACAGCTCATCTTTCAAGGGCTGGGTCGTGATGTCATCACCCTTCCAGGCACTTCCTCCCTCCACCTCCAGCCTAGCCCAGCACTCCAGCTTCTGCCCAGCGCCTTGCCTAGCCAGGCTGGCTACAGTTTCTAGAACCCAGACCTGTAGAGGCCAGGCAGGGTGGCTGCAGCTGCCCAGGGCTCCTCCTGGCTTCTGAGCCGGGGGAGCTGGGCGAGCCGCGTGGAAGACCTCCAAGTTAGTCCGCGGAGTGTTCTATTGTGTAGACAGGCTGCCCTTGAGAGGCTCCGGTTGGCAAACGTTCTGGGCTGCGAGTCAGCCCGGGGTTTTCAGCCCCACTTCCCCAGCGAAAAGCCCCGGGCAAGTGACTTAACCTCTCTGAACTCTGAAATGGAGCTGATGGTGACACCACTTAGAGGGGGTGTGGTGAGGATTAGGAACAGTCCTGACATGTATATGACTTTTACTGTGGTAGGCGCTTTGTAAAGACATAAATGCATTCACTCAGCTAATCCTCCCTGGAACCCAGGCAGTGTGGCTTCAAAGTCTGTTCTTAACCACTTTCCCATTCCTTTTCTCAATTAAATGAAACTATGGGTGTGAAAATCGGATACCTAGCAGGTGACCCCTAAAATACTAGCTTTCTTCTTTCTGATGTTGAGGTAGGTAGCTGACAGACTCCACAAGCGAACACATTTTCCTAAATAGCATGTTTATAGCAACAAATCATGATCTGTTTTCCCTAGGTGGTTGTTTTGTGTCTGAGTTTAGGTATAAACAGTGGGCATTTACACAGAAGGTAGAAGCAGAGTTTGACCAGGGAGGCAAGGGAGTTCTGATTTTTTTTTTTTTAATGCCATGTATGGAATGCAGGTGGAGAAGGCAATGGCAACCCACTCCAGTGTTCTTGCCTGGAGAATCCCAGGAATGGGGAAGCCTGGTGGGCTGCCATCTATGGGGTCGCACGGAGTCAGACATGACTGAAGCAACTTAGCAGCAGCAGCATGGAATGCAGGAGACGTTGGTTTGATCCTTGAGTCGGGAAGATCTCCTAGAGAAGGAAATGGCTACCCATCTTAGTACTCTTGCCTGGAGAATCCCATGGACAGAGGAAACTGGTGGCTACTGTCCATGGGGTCACAAAGAGTCAGATACAACTAAGCAGCTAACACACACACATACACACACACACCCCACATGCTTCCAAAGGAATGACGGCAGTAGAAACTCAGAAACATCTTCAGAGATAGAACACCTTTAGCGGTCCTGTTTCCCAGTGACACTTAAGGGTTTTTGTGCTCCTGAGACTCAGCCATTTTTGGGGGGCTGTCTGGCTATGGTGTCCTCCCACTTTAACACTGATTGACTTTCTTGGCTTCATCCTGGAGACTTACTGACAATCCACAGCACTTAACACTCCTGAAGCCTAGAAGCTGAAAAGTGCATGAGCCTTCAGATGTTTTTTGGCTTCACCCTGGAGACTTACTGACAATCCACAGCACTTAACACTCCCGAAGCTTAGAAGCTGGAAAGTACATGGGCCTTCAAATGTTTTTGAAAAAAAGTCTTAAAGGCTTTCTTTTAAAACAGAGAAGATAACACGGGCCTGGGGGGACTGGGGGATAGACGGAGGGTCAGAACTCCACTTTCTGTCTCCCCTTTGCTTGAAACTTCTGTCTACCAACTCTTTAAACCAGCAGTGGAATCCGACTTGATCATCAGATAGCCACCTGATGTGAAGAGTGGCGCATTGGGAAAGACCCTGATGCTGGGAAAGATTGAAGGCAGGAGGAGAAGGGACTGACCGAGGACGAGATGGCTGGATGGCATTACCAACTCAAGGGACATGAGGTTGAGCAAACTCCAGGAGTTGGTGAAGGACCAGGGAGCCTGGCGTGCTGCAGTCCATGGGGTCGCAAAAAGTAGGACATGACTAAGCAACTGAACAACAACAGTCATCAGAGAGATGGGGAAATGAATTTCTGGAAAGGTTTAAGGGGAGATCTGGGGTTTAGACCTAGCTTGGCTATAAACTGGTCACATAAGCTTGATTGTGGTCCCTTCCCCAACCTGGTGTCTCAGTGACTCCTCTGCATAGTGACTGGTTCTTCCCTGCTGGAACTCCTTAATCTGAGGCTTCTAACCTTCCAGGTGGGGGCAGGGCTCTGTGGACAGAGCTGCCCAGGGTCTACCCGCCCTCTAACATGGTATACGGAACAGTGCTGTGTGCTTTTTCTGGGAGAGAGGATCTATAGTTTTCATCAAATCATTGAAATGATCTTTGATGATCCAAAGCATCTTCAGACCCCTGGATGTCAGACAGAGACCTGGTGAAGTCCCTTCCAGCTCCCATATTCTAGGGTTCTACATCTACAGGATGAAAAATCCCCAAAGACCTGAATCCAGTGCCAATGCTTCTGTAAATACTGTTGACTGAGGCAGCTCCACCAGGCATCCGTCCGTCTGTAGAAATCTCCGTCCACCACAGTAACACAGTGTGTTGGTAGGGGGAAGGGGATGCTATCTTGACTCGGTTTTGGAGTCCTGGCTGGGAGCTGGGCAGTTCTTCTTGAACAGCTAGGATCACACTCCCGTCGCTTGTTTTCTCGGGCTCTCATGCTTCAGGCCACTCTGTGCCCACCCTAATCAGACTGGGGCCAAACACCTACAGACAACCCCATATCCCGGAACTTGCAAAATTATTCAGATTAGCCAATCCACAGGGAGCCTGAGAAAGCTGCCTAATGCATCCTGCTTGCCTTACGTACGCTCTCTTACAGCAGCAGCTGCTGTTTCCTCGTCCCTGGTACAACCCCTGTGCGGCCCTGCCTGGAAGCCTTCTCTCCTTTGGAGCTGTAAGTAACAAAATATGCTGCTTTTCATCTATCTGAGTGTCACTGTATGGTCTCTCCCTAGCAAAAGAATTCTTAAATCTTGTAAAATAATCACCCCTTCTTCCATTCACCCACACTTGTATCTACCCATTCACCCGTCCTCCCATCCATCCACTTGTTATCAGACCTGCCATAGGCAGAAGTGAATGAATGGATACTCCCGTGCCTGGGAGGAGCCTGAAACCGAGCAGGACCCTGTGGGGCTCTTGGGCACAAAAGCCTTTCTGTGTCCCCTTCCCTGAGTACCAAAGGGTAGGCTCAAGCATGCTAATCAGGGAATGAAGAGACCAGGGAAGAGCAGTCAAGCAACAATAGTGAGCCTTGGGGCAGGGTCCCGGTGCCCCCTCAAGGGATACACATGATGTATCTTTGAGCCTTTCCAGCAGAACAAAAATCCCCACCAAATGGAAGATGTTAACCCCTGATGAAGCCCTCTTCATTCCAGAGACGGTCACAGCTCATCCTTCATTACCAGATGGTCTCTGGATTGAAGAAATACGGACCCTGCACACACCCTCATCCTTGTCAGCAGCCCAGCCCCTTGACTATAAAACACCTCACAAGCCCCCAGGGGTTGGGGACACATGGTTTTGAAGGTATTAGCCTGCTGTGGCCCTCTTGGCCTGGCAAAGCAATAAAGCTTTTCTTTTTTTCTTTAATTCACTCAAAAGTCTGTCTCTGAGAATTAATTCAGTATTGGGGTACAGAGGTGAAAAGTGGCACCAAGCCTATCACTGAGGCCAGTCCCCTGCCCAGGGGCAGAGCTCGGGTGGGGAACCATTTGAAAATGAACTTCTCACGGACTCAGTCAGAACCCACACTCATTTATATCTGAATCAGGACTTCATTTTCGCTTTGAGAAAACTTGATGAAACCCTCCCTGTGAAATCTGGCACCCCTGACTTCTTACACGCCTGTGCACTCATCTGCTTGGCTCGGGTCACAGTGGGGTTCAGCCCTGCCTGGACTCTGGCTCCAGCCAGCAGCTGTTTTCAGGGTGAACAGAGTAGGGACCAAGTTCCTCCTGCGTGACCTGGACAAGTCTCTGCATTTAACCAGGGCCCCTCTGTGGCTTGGTAAGAACCCACCCCAGGCCTCTCCAGCTCATGTCCAAGCCTAAGCTTCAGCATCATGGAGTCACCTAAGGCTCCTGGGTGCGGCAGATGGCAGCTGAAACATACCTGCAGTGCTCTCTGTCTGGAGCGTCCTTCCTTGGGAAACGTCCACTCTTCTCTTAGGGGCTGCTTACAGGGCCTTTCCCTGATGTGCCTGGTGAGGACAGCGCCCCGCCTGCGCTCAGCAGCCTGACTGTCTTCCTTCACAGCTCTGCGGTTTTTGTCCATGGTCCCTGGACATGAACCCCATGAGGCAGGGGCTCCTGTCTTATTTATCACTATTCGTTATCTAGAGCATAGCTGGCCCACTGTGAGCTCCTGCTGATGGAAGGAAGACACAGATCAGTTCTGGGGCAAAAGCCCCCAAATCTAACCTTTTCTATGGGGTGGAGAAAAGACCCCATAGAACAGAACAGCACAAAGCAGGCTATGACATGTACACACATGTTTGTTTATATGTGTCTGCCCCTCTAACTCAGTGTTGTGGAACAGTCTCTACAAAGGTCTATGTTTGAGGCTGAGGTCCTCAGTCCCATCCCCGGTAAGGCCCTTTTCCATCTGCTTTCAGAAGTGGGCTGTGCTTTTGCCTAGAATTCTACCGTCTTGACCAGAAGCAACCTCTGTTCTCGGCAGCCACTCGGCACATCCCAGGCAGTGAATGCTTGTGCGCTAAGTCGCTTAAGTCACGTCTGACTCTTTGCGACCCATAGACTGAAGCCTGCCAGTGTCCTCTGTCCACAGGATTCTTCAGGCAAAAATACTGGAGTGGGTTGCCATGCCCTCCTCCAGTGGGTCTTCCTGACCCAAGGGTTGAACCCATGTCTCTTGCGGCTCCTGCATTGGCAGGTGTATTCTCTACCACTGAGTCACCGAGGAAGCCCCACACCCCAGGCAGACCAGTCCTGAAAAACTGGGTGAGCCCACATTCTGCTTTAGAGCAAAACATGCACAGAGCCTGTAACGTGGGCCGATGGGCACTGATGCCCATGCCTAACGGACCCTGCAGAGTGTGTCCAGGCAGTGTGTAGCCACCCCCAGCCCCACATGTCCTGCCTCTGTCCCCTGATATCCAGGAGCCTCTACAATGCTACAGGAAGCAGAGGTACAGCCAGTGGTCACTTTTCAGCTCTGAACTGCCCACCATCCAGCAATAAGTTACTAGCTGTTTATTGTCCTCCTGGATAAAGGAAAACTAAAAATTTAGTTTATTAGCATGCATTTTACCATTCACCTTTATACTGCTCAGCTTGAAGTGCAAATATCAATCCTTTTAGCTCATATGTGAAATCACCGAAACGACGCCATTTGTATTCTATAATTTATATGCACATATGTATTTTTTTTTCTTTCCAGAACAGTGGAAACACAGCAGAAAACAAACTCGTCTGTTTTTACTTAACTTTTCAATATGGGAGTTTTCCCCACAACTTTCGTCCTACTGGACTTCCCCGCACCCCTCCCCAGATTTAGGGAGTGAGTGAAATCCCTGCTATTTCTGGTGCAAAGACCTTCAGCGCTGAGAACTGGGAGGAATGTGGGGAAGGAGGTGGAGGGAGCTCGTGCACAGGGAAGCCAGTCTTTCTGTCTGTCTGTCTGTCTCCCTCCCTCCCTGCTGTCCTGGGAGGTGGACCAGGGTCTGGTCCTGCTGGGCGGGCAGGTTGTAACCCCCCGGGTTTGGTTTGGGGAGGGGGTCTTGGTTGCCAGTCAGCGTGGCAATGCTGCTTCCTAACTCTGTCCTTGGCCCTGGGGCTGACGCCGCTCTTAGGTCTAGAGGAGATTGCTCACTTCCTGCCGTTGGGGCCACTGAGTTTGGGAAAGCCTTGGGTGAGGGGTCCAGGCTGGTTCCTAGCACCCCTGGCCCCTCTGCTCCTGGGACTAAGCGCTGAGCCATGGTCCCCGGACAGCTGGCTCTGCCTGCAGGGTCCTCGTGCCTCCCAAAGAACCCGGGAGTGCGTTCCACCCCCGTCTTGGCAGCACGCTGTCTGATTAACTGGCCTAGTGCCCACCGGGCTGGCATTGTGCCCACTGGGCTGGCACTGCGCTGAGACCCCTCCTCTCCCCTTCCCACCCCGCACCCCTGATCAAGAGACTGATGCTCAGAGAGAAGATTTATTCTGGGAGCAGTGTCCTTGAATTTACCTATTATGGATATTTAATAGAAATGGAATCCTATGACTTATGGTCTTTTGGGCCTGACTTCTTACACTCTAGGCTTCCCTGGTGGCTCAGATGATAAAGAATCCACTTACAATGCGGGAGACCTGGGTTTGATTCCAGGGTCAGGAAGATCCCCTGGAGAAGGGAATGACAACCCTCTCCAGTATTCATGCCTGGAGAATTCCAGGGACAGAGGAGCCTGGCGGGCTACAGTCCATGGGGTCGCAAACAGTTGGACACGACTGAGCCACTAACACTTTCCCACGCTTTCTTACACTCTGTGTCGTGTTTTTGAGACTCACTCACCTGGCAGCACGTGTCAATCTTTCACTCTTGTTTGTGGCTCAACAATGTTTCATGGCATCTGGACCACATCCATCTGCCCCTTCTCCCCTGGGTGGACTAGGGGATTGTTTCTTCCTTTTGTCTGTTGTGAATAAGGCTGCCATGAGCATTCACATAGAGCATTCGTTTGGGTTCCTGTGTTCAATCTTTAGGGTATGTACTCAGAAGAGGAGGTGCCAGGCGCCGTGGTGACTCTGCGCTTGGCTTTTGCCGGAAGAACCGGACAGTTTCGCACCAGTTGCGTCTTGCTGGTCCTCACTCACAGGTTCACACACTTAGTCCACTGGTGCTTCTGGGGTGGGGAAGGACTGTGCCTCAGGGGGCATTCTAGAACCAAGCAGGACCCTACAGGGGCTTCCTGGGCAGATACCGCCCCTGTGTCCTTTGCTGTAGCTCCTCTTCGAAGTAGCTGGATACCAGTGCTAAGTCACTTCAGTCGTGTCTGCTCTGTGCAACCCCATAGACGGCAGCCCACCAGGCTCCCCCGTCCCTGGGATTCTCCAGGCAAGAACACTGGAGTGGGTTACCATTTCCTTCTCCAATGCATGAAAGTGAAAAGTGAAAGGGAAGTTGCTCAGTCGTGTCCGACTCTTAGCGACCCCATGGATTGCAGCCTAACAGGTTCCTCCGTCCATGGGATTTTCCAAGAAAGAGTACTGGAGTGGGGTGCTATTGCCTTTTCCAAGCTGGATACCAGTACCTGATGCATATTTCCCAAGTTTTCCAGATGCTAAAACCACCACCAAATGGAAGAAATTAACTACTGAATGACCCCAAGCTCATCGCCCCCCAGATCTACTGGCACCTAAGGACTGATCAGGTTAACCCTGTGACACTGCCCTGTCACCTCACCATCAGCCAAGCAGAGAATTGTGTGTGAGCTGATCGCAGACTCTGGGACACCCGTCCCTCACCTTGCCTTTAAAAATGCTTTGCCCTGGATAGCACAGGGAACTTGGCTCAGTATTCTGTAATAACCTAATACAGAAGATACTTTGAAAAAGAATAGCTGCATCTATATGTATAACCGAATCACTTTACTGTATACCTGAAACTAACACAACATTGTTAATCAACTAGACTCCAACATAAAATTAAAAAAAATTTTTTATAGTAGGCACAAAAAGCTGTACATTGTTGCTCTTAGAGAAACAGATTCTTTGCTGAAACTCGTCAGAGTGTATGGAGTTTGGAGGGGGCGCAGGAGTCACTTGTTCTCCTTACTCAGGCCTGCAATAAACCTTTCTCTGCTCCAGATTCTGATAGTTTGGTTTGTCTGGCCTCCCTGTGTGACAGGCACGTGAACTTGCATTCGGTAACAACTCAAGTTTCTCCCGACTCACGGGCTGACCCTTGATCAACATCGGCATCAGCATCCATTTCACTTCATCCGTTTGGTTCGAGTATTGTCAGTTCACCGAGGGGTCTTCTTGTGTGCTACTCATCGGAGGCTTGTAACGAAGCAGAGAGGTTGAGTGGCCTGCCCAAGGTCCCCCAGCGAGAGGGGGGCTGAGTTGGAGCAGAATCCAGGCTCCACTGCACCATGGCCTGCGGGTGGGAGCCTCCATCTCCCAGGGGACGGCCCCCGTGAGTCAGGCTTTCTGCTCCCCACCTGTCTCTGCTCAGGCCTTCAGATCCTGAATGTACCCCAACTCAGATGCTCTGGCCTCCCGGGGAGATAGAAACTGAAAACACAATGTTCTGGTCCACATTCCTCTGCCCGGGGGCCTCCAGCCCGGTGCCCTTCACTGTTGAGTAATTCCTGCTTGGTTCACCTTCAAGTCTGTTTTCCTAAGGCAACCCCTGGCAGCTCCCAGCCCCCACCCCTGCCCTGGCCGGAGAGCCCCAGCCGTCCTCAGGTAAAGCACAGTCAGCCAGGCTCCCAAGTACCCAGCACCTTGCTCCCGCCAGGCCCCTCCTGGCAGGTGACAGGAGATGTCTCCAACCCACGGGGTCAGCTCCGAGGTGGGAACCATTGCCCTCTGTGCCCAGTGAGGAAGCAGGCTCCCAGAGGTCAAGGCCCTGAGCCACCACCAGCCCAGACCCATCCACCCTCACCCAGACCACTGCTGCTGGCCAACCTGTTTCCCACTTCCCCTCCTGCCTCTCCCACCCTTCCCTTTGCAGTTGCCAAAAGGGATCTTTTAATTTTTAATAGAAAACTTAAAAAAAATTGCACGCAGTAAAGTTTCCTCTCTGTGGTGTCCGGTTCTGTGAGTTTTGACAAAGTCAGATTCTTGCATCCACCACCCTCGTGCCCCACAGAATGATTCAGTCACCTTGCACATCGCCTGCGGGCTCCTTTGCCATCAGCCCTCCCCTCCTCTGCTCTCTGGCAACTGCTGATTTTATTTATTTATTTTATTGGAAGGACTGATGCTGAAGCTGAAACTCTAATACTTTGGCCACCTGATGCAAAAAGCTGACTCACTTGGAAAGACCCTGATGTTGGGAAAGATTAAGGGCAGGAGGAGAAGGGGACGACAGAGGATGAGATGGTTGGATGGCATCACTGACTCGATGCACATGAGTCTGAGTGAACTCCAGGAGTTGGTGATGGACAGGGAGGCCTGGTGTGCTGCAGTCCATGGGGTCGCAAAGAGTCGGACACGACTGAGCAACTGAACTGAACTGAACTGGTTTTATTGGAGTCTAATTGCTTTACAGTGTCTTGTTGGTTTCTGCCGTACAACAGCGCGAATCCGTCATAACTGTATACACGTCCCCTCCGTCTTGAGCCTCCCTCCCACACTCCCACCCCATCCCACCCCTCTAGGTCATCACAGAACCCCGAGCTGAGCTCCCTGCGCTATCTATGTTACACATGGTAGTGTATAGGTGTCAACGTCACTCAGTTCATCTCAGCCTCCCCACATCCGCCCCTCCCCCGTGTCCATGTGCCTCTTCCCTACATTTGCAAACAGAGGGATTTTAAAGCAGGTGAAATCACTCTCTGATGGCCACTTCCATTGCATCTAGCATAAAACACAGCTCCAGACCTCTTGCTTACCAGCGCTTCCCAGCCACGGGACACCGGCCCAGCCCGCTCCTCCCCTGGGAACGTTCTTCCCTCTTCACCCAGGGCCAATTGCTCTCCTCCCCAAGCCACAGCCTCAGTGGTTCCTCCTCAGGGGGTTCTCTCTGCCCTCCTTCCTGTCTGAAACCTCGGGGCTCTTCTGCTGGACACCCACAAGGTGCAAAGGTATGTGTGTGTGTGTGGTTGCGTGTCCTCTGCCGTGAACTCACAGCTCCATGAGGGCAGGGCCGTGTCTACACTACTCTCCAGTCTGCTGGCAGGCAGGTCCTAGGTGCTCAGAAAACACTCATTGAACGGATGAAGGAGGGCTGCTGATGGCAGAGAAGCCAGTTTCTGTCTGACTCTCAATCTGTATCTTTTCCACCATGCCTTGGGGTCTCCCCAGAATTCTCGCTCATCTCTCCATCTGTCCATCCATCTGTTTGTCCCCCAAACCCTCCCTGAGGCCAGCTTTGTCCCTTGTGCCAACCCAGGGCTCCCAGAGCCAGTGAGGCTGGTCTCTGCTTTCCCGTGGTCAAGATTAACAGCCTCCTATCCCTGCCCTGCCCTTAGGGGTCTCCCACACCCGCTTCCTCCAGTGGCCTCCTCCTCACAGACCCGTGGGGGCGAGTGACACTAGAATTATCAACAGAAGGAGAAGGGACCTGTCCAAGGAGAGCAGGACCTGAAGGCATCTCAGGATATCCCAGCACCCCTGGAGCCATGCAGCGCCCTCTGAGAAAGGCAGAAGGTGGGCAGAGGATATGTCCTCAGGTGGGCAGGGTGGGCACCTGGAAGCTGGAGGGTCCGTGAGAGAACATGGGAGCTGAGGGTCCCCTTCAGCGCCCAGTGGAGAAACAGGTCCAGACAGGATGCTTTAGTCATCTGGCCCATCCTTTAGGGTCCCGTGCTTCTCGGTGGGTCAGAAAAGCAGACATTCTGGAGATATGGGGGAGGGGTGCTCTGGGCCCCTGGAGAGGGAACCCCCCACCACCCCCAACATCAGGATGACATGACCGAGTTCGCCCTGCTGTTGTGGCTCCGTGAATAGGCACGGCCTTCCCAAACGTTCCCTTCCGTGAACCCCAAGGGCATGGAGTGGAGCAGGGTCAGGGTTCCCTGAGGGCAGAAATAGGCCAGGGCCCCTCAGCAGACACGGTTGGGGCAGCGGCGGGCCACCCTTCCGGGAAACGGTCCATGTTCTCCTCCCAGACCTGAGTGATTCAGAAAGTAAGCAGGTGACCTTTTCCTTTCCTGAGGGTTACATTTTTAACTCCGGAGTTTATTTGAGGGTGGTTTTCTTTTTTTGGCAACCTAATGGAAACCAGAGTGAATCATGTCCAATTTTTGAGGCTGACACAGTGCCTGGCACAGGGAAATGGGTGATAAACAGTTGCTGGTTGAATAAGCAGATGCCTTCTCTTCCCCCCGCTGTGCACACAGAGCCTGGGAGACCAACCACAGGAGACTGATCTTGGGTGCAAGTCTGTGCGCCCAAGGCCATGAGTAGGTGGCTCAAGTCTAGAGAGGGGGTCAGGGATGGGCTTAGAGGTCCGGCCAGGGACGGTGCCACAAAGCTCCCTTGGAATGGTGCCTGTGTGGACACCTCCTTGTCCCCCCCTCCATGGGCGCATTCCACGTTGCTGCCCTCCTATCCCCCATGAGCACAGACCACACTGCTGATGCCCCAGGCCTGGCACTGGACCCTAGGGCCTCCAGGAGCTGGTGTAGCTGCAGGCCCATCCTGGGAGGGGTTCCCAGATCCTCACCAGCTTCTGATTCAAAGGCCCATTTGGGACTCATGGCCCAGTGCCCATCTGCTCTCTGTTGTAGGAGAGGCTGTGAAAGCATTTGGCATCTCCAAAACTCACTGGGTGGGGAATCCCCTAAATCTAGCAAGGGTGTTCCAAGATCGGGGGAGACCAGCAAGAATAAACATGCTCACGACCCTACCGCCTCCCGCAGACATGTCATGCATAGGCCAATCCTTGTCACAGGTTATACCCCAGGGCCTTTGCCTGTGCTGCTGTCTGCGTTCAGCCTGACATCCACTGCACATCCCCCCATCTTTGTGCTTCATACATAATTTCTCTTGCTCTGTCTCCCCCACTCCTTCCAATATGAAGATATAAAAAAGGTGCTTCCATCGACCCTCAGTTTCCATGTTCCTCTGTCTCTGATGTGGAATGTTGTTCCTGGTAGACAACGGTGGCACCTTGATTGGATTTCATTAGATTTGTCATCCTGTGGGTGCTGTAACAAATTACCCCAGCCATGGGGGCTTGCTGTTGTTCAGCAGTCAAGTCACGTCCAGTTCTTTGTGACACCATGGACCACAGAATGTCAGGCAGCCCTGTCCTTTACTGTCTCCCAGAGTTTGCTCAATTTCATATCCATTGAATCAGTGATGCTATCCAGTCATCTCATCCTCTGTTGTCCCCTTCTCCTCCTGCCTTCAGTCTTTCCCAGCATCAGGGTCTTTTCCAATGAGTCAGTTCTTCGCATCAGGTGGACAAAGTATTGGAGCTTCAGCGTCAGCATCAGTCCTTCCAATGAATACTCAGGACTGATCTCCTTTAGAATAGACTGGTTTGATCTCCTTGCAGTGCAAGGGACTCTCAAGAGTCTTCTCCAACACCACAGTTCAAAAGCATCAATTCTTCGGCGCTCAGCTTTCTTTATAGTCCAACTCTCACATCCATACATGACTATTGGGAAAACCATAGCTTTGACTAGACAGAACTTTGTTGGCAAAGTAATGTCTCTGCTTTTTAATATGCTGTTTAGGTTGGTCATAGCTTTTCTTCCAAGGAGTCTTTTAATTTCAATGATTTTGGAGCCCAAGAAAAGAAAGTCTCTCGCTGTTTCCATTGTTTCCCCATCTATTTGCCATGAAGTGTTGGGACCAGTTGCCATGATCTTGGCTTTCTGAATGTTGAGTTTTAAGCCAAGTTTTTCACTCTCTTCTTTCATTTTCATCAAGAGGCTCTTTAGTTCTTCATCACTTTTTGCCATAAGGGTAGTGTCATCCGCATATCTGAGGTTATGATATTTCCCCCAACGATCTTGATTCCAGCTTGTGCTTCATCCAGCCTGGCATTTCGCATCATGTACTTGGCATATAAGTTAAATAAACAGGCTGACAAAACGTGGTCCACCAGAGAAGGGAATGGCAAACCACTTCAGTATTCTTGCCTTGAGAACCCCATGAACAGCATGAAAAGTGCAAACATAACTTCATTTATAATTAATTTTTTTGGAGTAAAATTGATTTACAATGTTGTATTCATTTTGGCTATTCAGCAAAGTGAATCAGTTATATGTATACACACATCCACTCTTTTTTAGGTTCTTTTCCCATATAGGTCATTACAGAGAATTGAGTAGAGCTCTGTGTGCTATGCGGTAGGTCCTTGTTGATTATCTATTTTATATATAGCAGTGTGTACATGTCAATCCCAATCTCCCAATTTATCCCTCCGCTCCACTTTCCCCCTTGGAAACCATAAGTTTGTTTTATATGTCTGTGGGCCTATTTCTGTTCTGTACGTAAGCTCATTTGTACCATTTTTAAGATTCTACATAAAATCGATATTGTGTGATGTTTACCTTTCTCCGTCTGACTTACTTCACTCAGTATGACAATCTCTGGGTCCATCCATGTCATTGCAAATGGCATGATTTCATTCTTTTATATGGCCAAGAAATATTCCATTGTAAATATATATATACACACACACACACACACACCACATCTTGTTTATGAAGCATAACTTCTGCATGTGCTAGGAAGCCAAAAAATTTCATGTGACTTGCTTTAATTCGATCTTTGATTTATTGCTGTGATCTAGAATTGAGCCCCAGTATCTCAGTCTGCTTGTATTTCAAAATTCACCCATGTTCTTGTGTATTTCAGATGCTCACTACTTCTCATTCTTGTGTAACTGGATAGACCACAATTTGCTTACCCACTCATCTGCTGATGGACAAAGGTGTTTGTTTCTAGTTCTGGGCTACTACAAAAAAAGAATCAGACACGACTGAGTGAGCACAAATAAGCTGCTATGAACATGCAGGTACAAAATCTTTGTATGGACATATATTTCCTTTTCTCTTGGGTAAATATCTGGGAGCAGAATGGCTGGATCACATGGTAAGTGTATGCTTAACCTTTTGAGAAACTGCCAAGCTGTTTTCCAAACTGCCTGTATCACTTTTGATTCCTTCCAGCAATATAGGGTGGTTCTGGGTTTACCAGCACTTAGGTCAATCTTTTTAGCTCTCAGTCAGTCAGTTCAGTCAGTCAGTCGTGTCCGACTCTTTGCGACCCCATGAATCGCAGCACGCCAGGCCTCCCTGTCCATCACCAACTCCTGGAGTTCACTCAGACTCATGTCCATCGAGTCAGTGATGCCATCCAGCCATCTCATCCTCTGTCGCCCCCTTCTCCTCCTGCCCCCAATCCCTCCCAGCATCAGAGTCTTTTCCAATGAGTCAACTCTTCGCATGAGGTGGCCAAAGTACTGGAGTTTCAGCTTTAGCATCATTCCTTTCAAAGAACACCCAGGACTGATCTCCTTTAGAATGGACTGGTTGGATCTCCTTGCAGTCCAAGGGACTCTCAAGAGTCTTCTCCAACACCACAGTTCAAAAGCATCAATTCTTCGGCGCTCAGCCTTCTTCACAGTCCAACTCTCCCATACATACATGACCACAGGAAAAACCATAGCCTTGACTAGACGGACCTTTGTTGGCAAAGTAATGTCTCTGCTTTTGAATATGCTATCTAGGTTGGTCATAACTTTCCTTCCAAGGAGTAAGCGTCTTTCAAGTTCATGGCTGCAGTCACCATCTGCAGTGATTTTTTAGCTCTAGCCATTCTCTAATAGATGTGTAGTGAATCTCACTGTTGTTTTAATTTGCATTTCACTGGTAGCTAATGATGTTGGCCATCTTTCCATTTCCTTATTTGACATCTAATTTTTTTTTTTTTGGTGAAGTGTCTGTTTTGTTCACTTTTTAATTGTGTTGTTTCCTTATTGTTGGGTTTACAGAGCTCTTTGTATATTCTGGATTCAAGTCCTTTATCAGATAGATATATACTTTGCAAGATTTTTCTTCCAGTCTGTTATTATATTCTTAGTATATATATATAAGATCTCTGCTTATTCTTGTCGCTTTTATAACATGCTGTTCTTTTTAATGGATGTACTGTTTCATCCTTGTGAAGATATAAATTATCCTTAAACTTCTTTTCCTTTATCTTCTGCACTGTTTATCCTTGGCCTCTCTTCCTCTCTGCTTTTAGGTTAGTGGGGTTTCCTTAAAGGGCCAATTCCCTTAGCTGTCAGTTTACATTGAAGAGTGAGCTGGCCAAAGTTCTGCATACTGGGGCTGGCCTCGGTGTGTGCCTCGTGGAGGAACAATGGAGCAGGAAGCTAAGCATGCTGCCGGGGAACCTCCAGGTGTCGGTGCTGCAGGGCTTCCCCCGGAGCCACTCCGTCTCCCAGAGACGAACCTTTGGATCCCCTGGTTTTCTAGGGACAGGACGGGGGCAGCTCTGGGGGTGCCAGAGCTCCATGTGCTGATGGTCACAGCATCCTATGATGTTCTGCTTCATGCCTCACCTTTACAATTTTTAATTTGATTTTTGCAGAGGTTAGGCTCATGTCCTGGGGCTGCAGGTGGCATGGGACAGAAGAGTCTGATGCTGGTGTCAGCAGGGGATGAAGATGCTAGCCATTTTTCAGAGAAACCTGCATCCACTCTCCCCCTGTTTTAGTCCTAAAGGGTTTATTCCTGAATCCTTTCATGATACCTGATGCCTCAGATGTGGAGACCCCACGGGGCCTGGGGTGGAGTAGCCTGTCTTTGTGGAATCTCCCTTATGGGCTTCCCTTGAGGCTCAGTGGTGAAGAACCAGCCTGCAATGCAGGAGATGCAAGAGATGCAGGTTCGATCCCTGGGTTGGGAAGATCCCCTGGAGGATCTTTGATTTGGTTGCAATGGCAACCCAGTGTTTTTGCCTGGAGAATCCCATGGGCAGAGCCTGGCGTGCTGCAGTCCACACAGTCACAAAGGGTGGGACACACCTGAGTGACTGAACCCAGCAGCCCTCTTCATGCCCTTAAGTGGAAACCACTCCCTTCTGCCCGATCCTGCTTCTGCTTTTAGTCAGCTAACCATGTCTTGACTCTCAGTTGCTAGTGCGGTTCACCTGTGTTCATGTTCTTATGGAGAATTACCATGTGTGTGTGTGTGTGTGTGTGTGTGTGTGTTTAGCAATACCTTTATTAACATTTGAAAGGGTTTTGGGGAGAGGAAGGACTCATGGATACTGAATCTGCCCCTTTTACCCCAAATCAGCATTTTACCCTCTGACCATGACCTCCCTTCTTCCCATAGGACATAGATGACTTCGCCTTCACTAGGACATTGCCCTCTGCCCTCCCTGAACCCCTGTCCTTCTCTGCTGTCTGTCCCCTGCTCCCTGTACCAAGCTCAGTACATCCCTGAAGCCACTGACGACTCAGAATTGCCAACCAGCAGGGCCCTGAACAACTCCCAGAGCCGCATGTGGTTTCTCAGCTCCTGATCCTTCGCTTTTCCCTCAAATTCTGCACCTTCCTCTTCCTCCAAGTAAACGACACTCCTGTTCCTTCACAGAGAAAACCAAAGCTGCTGGATGAGAGGTCTGCCTATTCTCATCACCCCAGACTTGCCACCTTCCTCTCCAGCCTGGGTACTGTCTCCAGGGCCCCATCTACCCCTCCTCTACCCAGGCTCCATCCAGTAGCCCAAGGTCCCTCTGGGAACATACATCGGGGCTCTCTGAGAAAGAAGAGGAATGCTAAATCTAGGGGTCATCATTTCATGAGTAGGTAAGTCAAATTAGAGTGTAGAGTGAAGTAAGTTAGACAGAGAAAGAGAAATACTGCATGATATCACTATTTGCAGAATCTCATATGCAGAATTCAGAGAAAATTCTACAAAAAAAATGAGCTTATTTACAAAACAGAAACAGACTCACAGATTTAGAGAATGAACTTTCGGTTGCCGAGGGGAAGGATGTGGAGAAGGGGTCGGTAGGGAGTTTGGGATGGACATGTACACACTGCTCCATAGAAAATGGATAACCAGAGGACCTGCCATATGGCACATGGAACTCTTCTCAATGCCATGCAGCAGCCTGGATGGGAGGGGAGCTTGGGCAGGATGGATCCATGCGTACATATGGCTGAGTTGCTCTGCTCTGCACCTGGAACTGTCACAGCAGTGTTAACTGGCTATACTCAAATATAAAATAAAAAGTAAAAAAAAGATTCAGAAAAGTCACTATGCTATACTATGTAGTGTGGTTTGCCACTTACATCTCAGTAAAACTGGAGGTGTTAATTGCGCTTCCCTGGTGGCTCAGATGGTAAAGAATCTGCCTGCATGGCAGGAGGCTCGGGTTCGATCCCTGGATCAGGAAGATCCCCTGGAGAAGGGACAGGCAACCCACTAAACTTACACAGTGCGATTTTCCACTTACATCTCAATAAAACTGGAAGAAAAGCCACATACAGCTGAAGCCCAGCCCCAGAATTTCTAATTCAGTAAGTACAAGCTGGGGCCAGGGAAGCAGCTCTTCTAATGCCCAGTGATACTGATGCTGCTTGGCTTCCACTTGAGAATCACTGATAGAGTCAACAACTCCAAGCTAAAGATGGTAATGCTGAAGTCCCAGAAACGTGTCATGTCCAGCAAAGTTGGCTAATGTCCACGATGGACCTAAAACCAAGCTGCCACCTCCTAAGTCAATATAACCTCCACCGCAGGCTGCCTTTGGTACACCCCCAGGGAGAAGATGCCTGACCTCGCAGTGAGTCCCAGAACAACCACTGGATGGTGTATCACCTGACTCTTGTATATACTGCATTTTTAAAAAACAATTTAAAAAATTTATTTATTTACTGGCTGTGCTGGGTCTTCATTGCTGTGCAGGCTTTTCTCTAGCTACAGTGAGCAGGGGCTACTCTCTAGTCGCAGCACGTCGGCTTCTCATTGCGGTGGCCTCTCTTATTGCCGAACATCGGTTCTAGGGCACACAGGCTTTGGTAGCTGTGATGCAAGCACTTAGGAGTTTCAGTTCCCAGGCTCCAGAGCACAGGCTCAATAATTGTGGCATATGGGCTTAACTGCTCCATGGAGTGTGGGATCCTCCCAGATCAGGGATCCTACCTGTGTCTCCTGCAATGATAGGTGGATTCTTTACCACTGAGCCACCAGGGAAGCCCTATTCTGTATTTTAATGTCTGATAACAGGATCAGTCATGTTCTTGACATCTGCACCAACCTTGAACCACCAAGCATTCTATTTTGTGTGTAGATCTCATCTGTTTAGAAAAGTCACATCGGAATAACAGTATTATTTGAGAAAGGCAATTCTAGGACTCACTAATCTTCTCTTCCTGGTGATAGGAGGGTTCTCAGGATACAGATCTTATACTATAAATATGTCACTTTTCTCTGTAGCAGCTCCCTGGTAAATAACAGGTTGGGGAAGGGAAGGGAAGTCGCTCAGTCGTGTCTGACTCTTTTCGACCCCTTGGACTGTAGCCCATCAGGCTCCTCCATCCATGGGATTTTCCAGGCAAGAGTACTGGAGTGGGTTGCCATTTCCTTGGTTGGGGAACTAGCAAAAAACCTAACCGTGTTCATTGAGAGTAAGGAATTCAAATACATGCTGGGAGACAATTAAAAAAAAAAAGAAAGGAAGAAAGAAAAGAGAGGAAGCCTGGGGGCCATGACGCATTGGGCGGGTCTTTGCGTGAGGTCATCAAAAAGGATGTCGTGCTTGGAAGAAAGGCTCCATCGGGAGCACAGGGCTCCTCGGGCTCCTTTGGAAGCTTGGCCAGGAATTTTTGTTCCATGAGGCTTAGAGGACTTGGTGGCTCATTGTTGTGTTGGCCCGCTGCCTCACTCTGTCTGTACCCCTCATGTCCTTTCACCAGGGGTGACCCCAAGGTAACAGGTGGGGTTGATGGGGCAACACATGCCTGAGCTGTGCCCTGGGGAAGGTCTGCTCACATTGCCCCCTCTTTCATGGCTAGCTTTTCTGGCTCATTCAGTCTCAAATGTCACCTCTCCAAGAGGATGACCTGACCTCTCAGTCTAAAGCAGCCTCCAGGGGGAGGGGCAAGATGGTGGAGGGGATTAAAAGGTACAAACCGCTGTGTATAACACAGATAAGTGGGGAGGATATATTGTGCAGCACAGGGAGCAGAGCCAACATGTCATAATAACTCTAAGTGGAGCATAGCTTCCCAGGTGGCACAGTGGTAAAGAATCTGCCTGACAATGCAGGAGACGTGGGTTCAATCCCTGGGTCAGGAAGATCCCCTGGAAGAGGAAATGGCAACCCACTCCAGTACTCTTGCCTGGACAACTTCATGGACAGAGGAGTCTTGCAGGCTACAGTTCCTGGGGTCTCAAAAGAGTCAGACAAAACTGAGCAACTCAATGACAGCAACAAATGGAGTATAACCTTTACAAATTGTGAATACTATGTTGTAGACTTAAAACTTACATAGCACTGCAAAGCAACTATGCCTCAAGAAAGCAGTCTCCAACTCACACGTGTGTGTGCACACCCTAACCACACACATCCCAGTACACATCACACAAACATCCCATCACACACACACACACACACACAGACAAGATGGTCCATTCTCAGCTCAGAAATTAAAATCTGAAATTGCAGATGGAGGCTCCATGAGGTGAAGCAATAGACCCTCAGGTAGGCATGGATTTCTCGACTCCACCCTCAGCCACAGAGCTGCTGAGATCAGTTGTGGCTGTGGTTTGGAGCCTCAGAGGCAGGGGGCGCTCACCCCATCCCCTAGAGGCTGTGAACCCAGGGTGTGGCCCACCTGGCCCCTGGCTCTCTGCCTTGGGTCTGTCTCAGCAAAACCCTCTGAACTCAGAGTGCTGGCATCCGGTCCCCTGCCACAGTGCCAGGACTGGTCATGGACCCCGAGTGGTGGGTGTGCAGCCTGGGAGGTGGGCTGCCTGCTCCACACCCCACCTCTGCTGTGACTCTCAAGCGAGGCCCTTATCTTGCCCTGGCCAAGCTTCCTCATCCATCACATATAGACGGAAGCAGCGCTGAGCTGATGCGCTTGTGTAGGGATTTAGTGGGCCATACTTGCATGGCACCCAGCATGTTCCTTATAATTATCCTCAGTCCTGGGTCAGATGCTCCAGGACTGTGGGCAGCAGGAAGCTTTCAGAACTACCTTGCTCTGTCCATCATGGATGAGAATGCATCACACTTGCTGAGTGTGAGTGGAGGCAGCCATGTGCCCCATGCAGAGGTCAGGTCCAGCCACTGGTGGGATGTGAGCTCCCTTCTCCACCTCCCCACCCCTCACGGTCACTCTGGCCCCAGCATATTTCCTCAGTACTATTTGGGCTCATTTGGGCTTCCCTGGTAGCTCATCTAGTAAAGAATCTGCCTGCAATGTGGGAGACCTGGGTTCAGTCCATGGGTTGGGAAGATCCCCTGGAGAAAGGAACGACTATCCACTTCAGTATTCTGGAGAATTCCATGGACAGAGGAGCCTGGTGGACTATAGTCCATGGGGTCGCAAAGAGTCGGACACGACTTTCACTATTAACTATTCTCAGTTAATGACATTCTCATTTACTCACAGGGCAATGTCAGGACAGCTCAAGGCCTTTCATCCTCTGCAGTTCAAGGTCAGGGGAGTGCAGGCACAGCACTGGGACTTTAGTCATCTGCTGTGGGGGCTTCTACCCAAACCAGGGGCTCCTGAAGATGCCAAGGATGCACCCTGTGAAAACCAGCCAGCTAGTCTGGAAGGTTTTATCTTCTCACCCACCACCAATACTAATAAGTGATTATAAAATATTATTCAGCATCTCCTATTCACCAGAACTAAGCTTTCTATAATTCTTACTTTATTTAATACTTAAGGCACATTTGTTCAGTAGATATGGTTAGTCCCATTTTACACATAGGGAAACTGAGGGTCAGAGAGAGACAGTGAGTTGCTTCAGGTCACACAACTAAGAGATGGAAGTGTCAGCACTCGAAACCAGGCCTGAGATCTCGGCACCCACATCGGCTCTGGAGGCCCCTGCCCTCCTATTAGCCTGAAAGGGTCCCCTAGTGTCTATCTGCAGCTCTAAGCAGATGGTTCTGGAAGGAACCAGTTGAATGATGGGCTCCGAGGGCTCAGTGCATGTGCACAGGGGCCACGGGATGCTGGGAGGCTATCGAGAGCAGGTGGGGGCTTGTAGAAGCTAGGAGTCAGAGGCACTGTCTGGTTACCCCAAGTGCTGGGAGATCGTTGGCATCCTCGTGGAGGGAAGGGAGATAGGAGCTAAACAGCAGGGACGAGAGAGGGGCTTGGTGCCTGGGAAGCAGGAGGACATGTAGAGCCCACGTGCAGGAGCCCATCACATCCTCCAGATGGTCTCAGGCTCTTGGCTTTGAGAGACAGAAACCATGGACTAGGTTACACTAGAAAGATGGGAAGGGGGATGCTCCTGGGAGTGGGAGAACAGGTGGTCCTGAACCTCTCAGCTGCCCAGACCTCGGATTGGATGCCACCGGGGACTGTTCACCTCCTCCTTCCTCTGGGCAGTGGCTGTGGCCCTGACAAACAGTTAGTGCCCTCGGCTTCCAGGCTGCTGCTGTGAAATGCAGACACCATGCAGCTGAGATGTGGCCACCCACAGCCCCAGGACCCACGACTAGAAGGGCCTTTGCCAGAAGGGACACCATCTGGGCCACCAACACCACAGACAGCCCTAACCTGGGTTCCTTCTGAGTAGAGACTGAGATGCAGGCTGCTGGGCAGGCTGCTGTTTGGGCAGTGACCACATGGACCAGAAGGAGATGCTGGCGGGAGAGGTGTTACTAAGGAGCGGAGGTGACACAAGATGCTTTTCTGAACTGGCCACCGCTGTGCGTGCTGGGCCCCTGTCACCTCGACGACCTTCTAAGATGGGTCAGATTGTTTCTCAGAAATCTCTGCCTCAGGACAATAAAGAGGTGTTTCCCCACTTGGGGAGGGTTTCCCATGAAACTTCAGTCCCCCCACCCTCCAGGATGCTTCCAGAAATGTGGAGCAGGGTCACCCAGGCAGCATATGCTATAGATCCAAAAAGCCCCAGGTCAGGAGGAGAGGATGAGAGGCTGAAGACGGTCAGGCTGGAAGGACCAGTCAGTGGAGCCACGGCTGGAGCAGGGCCGGGGCTGTGGAGCATCCAGGAATGTGCCCTTCCTGTCACCGTGCCATCACCATGGCTCAGCCACTCTCTTCCTGAGTGGACCAGAGCCTCCTGCTCCTAGCGCCTCTGTCTCATGGCTCTTGGTGCCTCATGATGTCTGTGTCCCTTCTCTCTGTAAGTCTTTTGGCCTCTGCTCTTGCCAACAGCCAATAGCTGGCTTTTCTGAAACTCAAGTCCAAATTTGAGTCTGCATCCAAAGAGTACAAGTGGGCCCCACCCCCTCCCAGGTACCCTACAGGCCTGAGGCCAATCTGTCTATGAACCTCTGGGTCAGATACCCTCTTCAGGATCATGGGACCTATTTTACCTCCCAAAGAATCTGATGTTAGGAAGTCATCTGCTCAGTCCTCTTGCCTACCCTTTCTTGAACCTATGAGAGAGACAGACAGAAGGCCTTGGCTTATTGTCTGTTGTGGAGCTTGAGGTGTGTCAAACCTTATGGGTACACCAGCTGCTGGGTCCATCATCCCCAAAGGGTGATGTGGTAGAGAGAATAATGGCTCCCTCAGAGATGCACATGTCCTGTGTTATCTCATATGGCAAGGAGAAGATTAACTTGTAGATGGAATCAAGGTTGCCAGTCAGTTGACCTTAAAATAAAGAGATTGGCCTGGATTACCTGGCCCCAGGGTAATCCTGTGGGCCCTTAGATGTGGAAGAAGGAGGTAGAAGAGAAAAGGTCGGAGGTATGCAAAGTGAGAAGGACTCTACCGCCATCGCTGGCTTTGAGGATGGAAGGGGCTACAAGTCAAGGAATGCAGGCAGTCTCTAGAAGCTGGAAAATTCAAGGGAATTAACATGGTGATCCAGGGAACTGAAGGGTAATGGGGTACCCTTCTGTCGTCTTCTTTTACAAGGCTGAGGCGAGCCAAGCTTCTCCCCCTGGCTTGCCAAGGCTGTCTAATGGCTAGTCCCAGTCGGTCAGGTGTTGAAGTCACCAGAGCAGCCTGCCCATCTGGCCCCTCCTACCCTGCCTATGAAGCTGGCCAAACATAGACCCCTCTGCCCCAAGGCTGGCAGCAGGAAGAGGGGCTGGCTGTCAGTGATGAGGTCCAATGCCCACCATCATCTTCACAGCTGGGTGGGAGCAATGGCAAAGGTTGGGGCTGCTCTCTAGCTGGTGGCCGGGCCCTGGAGTGGGGAGCTTAGGCACATCCCATCCCTGCTCTGAGCCGTCCCCTTCTCCCCAGGCCGTACCACCGAGCTGTTAAGATTGAACACTCTGTGCTGTGGAAGCATTTAGTCGAGATTGAATGCCCCGCAGGTGGCAAGAACTCCCCACTGGAGAGAGGTCCTGCTGGACCACGGTCTCAGAGCCCAGCCTTCCCACCCGGAGAGGCCAGCCGGAGAGACGACTGAGGCTCCGCTGACGTCTCGCCTCTGACTCACGCACGAAACCCCTCACATGGCAGGACAGATGGAAAAACACTGAGTTGGAAGGTGGCGTGCAGATGGCCAGATGGTTTTCATCTGAGTGATGATAAAACTCGGGCCCAGGGTGCAGACAGAGACCGGGGGCATTAGGCGGGGAACGTGCTCCCTCCTGCCAGCCTCTCCTTGCTCATCCTCTTGGGTTCGCTCTCTTTATGTCTTTGAATCTGAGATGTCCCTTTCAAGTTGATTTCTCACTTGTTTTCTGTCTGAGCTTCTCACTCTCTCCTTCCGTATCCTTTTCTTCTGCTTCTCCTTTCCCCCTACACACTTCTTAGAAGTTACCCTCTGGTGTCCCTTGCAGCATCATCAAAGCCCATCCTTCTTTTTAAAATATTTTTATTGGGCTACGGTTGATTTACAATACTGTGTTAGTTTCAGGTGTAGAGCAAAGTGATTCATATAAAATATATATATATATATATATATATATACCTATTATTTTTTAGATTCTTTGCCATTATAGGGTATTATAAGACTGAATGTATTATAGTTCCCTGAGCTATATAGTAGGTCCTTATTGGTTATCTATTTTATACATAGAAGTGTGTCTCTGTTAATCCCAAACTCCTAATTTATCCCTCTCCCCTTTACTATATTATTGACACCAAACGGATACATTATGAACATAATTTTCTCCCCAGTCTTATTAAAAAATAATTGTCATTCATCACTGTAAAGTTTAAGGCATACAGCATGATGGCTTGATTTACATGTATTTTGAATGAATGCCATCTGTTTTATGTAGGCTATAATTCAATAATAAAAATAAGGAAGTGGTGGTGGGCTGATCTTTCCTGCTTGGAGAACTTGGAAGAGACCTCTTGCTGGTTCTTGCTTCTTTCCGTCTGACCTGGCTGCTTCGTGTCCTTTCCGAGACCTGGCTGTCCAGCTTCTGTGATTCTGGGAGAATTTTTCCAAGTTCTCTGCCTTGTCCTCATCCTCCCTGTCTCGCCACTGCATGTACCAGAACTGGTTTCTGTTGCTAATAACAGGAAACATGGTGTGAGTGTGCAGAAGTGTGTGAGCATGCATGTGTGAGAGTAAGAGTGCACGTGTAAGGGTTGTGGGGGTGAGTGTGTAAGCCCCATTGCAAAGGGCTGACTCAGCTTCTGCAATGACAGGTATTGGACAGAAGGACAATCCTTGCTTCTCTTTTTGGTTCCAATTTTACCTCCTGGCTGGCAGGGCTAGTGTGGTGCAATCTGTGGCTTAAGGGTTATTGGGGTGAGGGGCAGATTTTGCTCCCAGGCACAGGAAGTCTTGGCAATGAGAAGGGGGCAGTTGGGCCAAGATGCAGAAGAAAACCGATGACTGGGTGGCACAGAGTCAGAGCTGAGGGGCTCCAGGTCCTCTGACTCAGCTTCTCATTTTGCAGAGGAGGCACCTGGCCAGAGAGCTTCAGTCACTTGCCCCGGCTTACAAAGTGGATCTTGAATCTGAATTTTCCACTAGGCTCTCCTGCAAGAAAGGAAAGATGGAAGCTGGGATGAGACCTGAGAAAGGAATGCTCAGCTGGATGACAGGGGTGGGACGGGAAAAGCAGGGAGAGGCTGGGGCAGAGAGTCAGCCGTGTGGGCGAGAGGTATCCGGTGGGGTTGCCTCATACTTTAATTAATCAGTGTATAATGCAGGATGGGGCAATAATGGAGAAATTTTTGAGTGTGCCTCTGTCACCCAGGCAAACAATATGTGACCAGAGATGAGAAAGCAAGATTACTGTTTTTGCTTTTCGTCATTATGTCGTGTCCAACTCTTTGCGACCCCATGGGCTGTAGCCCACCGGGTCTCTCTGTCCATGGGATTTCCCAGGCAAGAATACTGGAGTGGGTTGCCATTTCATTCTCCAGCAGATCTTTCTGACCCAGGGATGAATCCACATCTCTTGCATTGGCAGGCATATTCTTTACCACTGAGCCACCAGGGAAGCCTGATCACTGCTGTAGCCAATTGGAAGTACAGTTTGGATCACCATAGACTTTCACATATTCAGCCTTTTAAATTGTGTGCTGACTTCCTATGTGACCTGTCACTGGCCTTGGGGATCCTGTGAAGACAAAGCAGGCTCTGACACTCCTTTGCTGGGGGACCTAGACTTTGGGGACCTAGATATCAAACATGCAATTTCACAAATGATAAATTAGCCACTTCAGTGCTATGTAATAGGGAACCGCTCCCATGGAAGCGACACTTAAGCTCCCGCTGGGAGAAGGAGGGTTCAGCTGGGAGGGTGGGCAAAGTCAGGGTAGGCTGGCAGCTTGGAACCAGTGTAGAGCCGTAGATTTTGGATCGCTATTGTAACTGTGTGAGCCAATTCCTTAAAATAGACCTTTCTGTGTATATTCTATTGGTCCTGCTTCTCTGGAGAACCCTGACTAGTCCAGATTTCTCCTCCTTCCCTTGGGAACCCCCTCCTTCTCTTCTAAGTCACTCATGTTGGCATGGAGACCTGTAGCTCCCAGCCCCCCACTGCACCCCTCACACCATTTCATCCCCAGGGTCCTGGGAGGCAGGCTCCAGGGACACCAGAGTCGAACTCTGAGCAGCACATTGACCAAAAGCACCGACTGCCGGGTCTGAGTCCAAGTTCCGGACCTCACGTGGGCATATTACTAAATTGCTGGTGCCTCAGTTTCCCCATCTGTAGGTAAGGGCTGATTATTTTGGTACAATATCTATCTCGTGGACAGGGTGAAGGAAGAAATGCACCTGCCCTCTATTTTCCTGATGGAAATCTGGGAATCAGACAAGTGAGGATTCTGTTGTCTCTGCACGTTAGAGGGAGAGCTGCTGCTGTGGTCTCCCTAACTCCTTAGGGTCTCGGTTTGCTCATCTGCCAGGCGGGTAGGACCAGACCAGCTTGCTGGGAGGCTCACCCTGGGCTATTTGTCTCCCCAAGTGAAGGCAGAGCCAACTGGCTGTTCCTGGAGAAAATGATGGAAGACGCTCTCCCTGGTCCTGGTAGGGTTGAGCAAGATTTGGCTGTAAATAATCTCAAAGAGTTGGACATGACTTAGCAACTGAACAACAGCAGCAACTATCTCAAGAGGCCATTCTGGACTTTTCTCTCGTGCTCTCCAACCTCCCACAAATCACTGAAGGGCAAATTACTGGCTCTTTCCATCAAGATGGAAAAATACTTCCGACTTATTACAGACCCTCGTGCCAAACTCAGCAGCCGCCAGCAGTCGTGGGTCAAAGCCAAGGGCCATAAACCTCTCTGCTCTGGGGAGGCTCCTGAGATATCTGGGCCCTTCTCTAACTGGCTAAATAGACCAAACAACCTTGAACCTTAGACCAGCCCCACCCTTTTCAATTGATGGGAAAACCCCTCTACTCTGAAACATTTGGCAACTGAACAAATCATGGGATATGACCCAATGAGTTTATCCTGGAACTCATGGGACTAATGTTTGCACATTAGATCATTCACTACTTATTCATTTACAAATATTTTTTAAACAATTAGTATATTCTAAGTGCTGGGGATATAGCAGTGAACCAAACAGGCTAATCTCTGACCACATGAAGTTTACATTCTAGAGGGAGGAGATTCAAACGAAATAAGCAAACAGATAGACAAGATAATTCTAGATAATAGGAGTACAGTGAAAAGTGAAAGCAAAGTTGCTAGTTGTGTCTGACTCTTTGTGACCCCATGGATTATATAGTCCATGGAGTTCTCCAGGCCAGAATACTGGAATGGGTAGCCTTTCCCTTCTCCAGGGGATCTTCCCAACCCAGGATTGAACCCAGGTCTCCCACATTACATGTGGATTGTTTACCAGCTGAGCCTAAGGAAAGAGAAATAAGGTGTGACTCTAGGAACTACTTTTGATCAGGAGAAGTCTCTCCAAGAAGATGACGCTGAAGCTGAGAAGGAGTAGCCATGAAGTCAGGGAGCGGAGCTTTGCAGGCAAGGGGAGGAGCAAGTGAACAGGCCCCCTTGGGGCCTGGATTATAATGAAAGTCATACAGAAGGTCAGCACAGTGAGGGTACAGCATACGAGGGTGGGTGCCAAAGGAGGTGACGCATAGCCAGCAGAATGTGCAAAAAGAGGGGTCTTGTGCTAGCCAGGGTAAATTAACACTAGCTGCAATAACAGATAACTCCCAGAGCTCGGAGGCTTGAGGAGGCAATAAAGGGCTGTTTCTGGCTCACTTCCTGGCTCTCTGTGGAAGTAAGGCAGTCTCTCACCCTGAGTCTTTGAGGAATCCAGGCTTCTGATGCTGTGTAACTCTGTCTACTCCCAGTGCCTAGTGCCTGGGAACCCTCCGTGGGATGCTTGCACCTAATTGGTACCCAAGGGAAGAGAGAGATGGTGGGGAATTGTGCAGTAGTTTTTAGGAACAGGATTGACTCCTGCTCACATTTCATTGGTAAGAACTCAGATAGCTTATCTCTGTGAGATGCAAGGAACTGGGGCTGGGAGATGTCCAGTCATCCACCAGTGGTATCTGTGAAAACCAGCTAGGTTCTTCCCTGGTACCAGAGTGGGTGGTGAGAGGGACCAGACCTTAGAGGGCCTTATAGATCACAGTGAGGAGTTGGTTTATTGCAGGTGGGCTGGGAGACTGGTGAAGGTTTATGAAGGAAAGTACACCTGGTTTATGTTTGTGCTTTGCCTCTGACTCTAAACTATCATGCCATGTGTGCAAACATGAGCCATGGAAACTTCTGGGCCTCCAGTTTCATTGTCTATAACATGGAGGAATAGCAATTCAGATTATAACTATTTATTTAATTAAATATTTTTATTTTTCTGTTTTTCAGATTTAAATATATATTTTTAAATTTTCACAATACTGTGTTGATTTCTGCCACACAACAAGGCAAACCAACCATAATTATACATACATGCCCTCTCTCCCTCCCCTCCCTCCCCTCCCCATCCCACCCCTCCAGGTCATCCCAGAGTGCCAGACTGGGCTCCCCATGATACACAGCAACTTCTCATTAGCTAGAATTCAGATTATTTTCAGTATGCTTCTCCTCCACATCTGTACCTACTCTATGGCTTTTGGGGGATTTCAGGAAATTAAGGGGTGGAGCTCCTTCCAGGACAGTGCTAGGGGTCCAGAGCAGAATGTGAAGAGGATGGAAAGGCCACAGAGATCCTTTCCAGGCCCTTGTAGCTGAGCACGGCCCAATCCCTGGTCCTTCTCACCTTCCAAGTAATTACACAGAATGGCCCTCACTCCACTTCCTGCCTACTGGGTTACTGACAAACACACGTTGAATGACTTTCTTCCCATTCCTCTCCTGGACCCCATCACACACCTCCTACCAGATTCCACGCAGCACGTCCTCCTACTGCTTCCTCCCGCCCACCATGATGTCCCGCTTCTCTGAAATCCAACAAATCTTAAGGTGTACCTGACCCAGTTTAGTCATTGGCTTGCTCATTTATTTACTATTGTTTAATTTTTAAAGGCTCAGGTCTGTGGAGTGCTTTTTAAGAGCAGTTGATTTCGATATTTTCTTCAAAGGCACAGCGTGCCTTATGAGGTAGGCAGCTGTCGGATTAGGCTAAGCTGCAGAAACAAATCAATGCCTCCGTGGCTTAAGCGTGAAGGTTTACTCTTGTTCACATGATAAGGCAATTGGGTCCTTCTCCAAGCTCTGATCTGGGGACCCAAGCCTGTTTGTCTTAGGGCTCCAGCATCTAGTTGTTTCGTCATTGCTTTGGTTCGTCTAATCAGTTTGGGGGCCTGAGACCTGGAGGGTAAGAAGAGAGAGAAAATCAACGCTCATTTGTAGGAGTCTCTATGAGACAGGAATGCAAGCGGCAAACGTCATTTCCTCCCACTTCCCATTGGCTGGAATATGGTCACGTGGTGTCATTCAACTGCAAAGGCGCCTGGGAAACAGAGTTAAACAACAGCCTGCAAAGAGGTGAAAACTGATACTGGTGAACACTTAGCAGTATGGCCCCGGTAAGATTATTTTAGACATGAGGAAGCAGGGGTTCAAGTGAGCGAACCCCTGACCATGAATCACCCACGATCACTAGGCTAGGAAGTGGGGTGGGGGAACCTTAGCTCAGATGTCAAAAGACAGCAAAGTGTTCACAGTAACATGTTAACTGAAAACGGCAGGACATAAAAAGCAGATTTGATTTGATAGACAAGTAAATTATATTACTTATTTACACACACACGCCAAGTCCACATATAGAAACCAGACTGAAAGAAATACATGAAAGTGTCATTGGGTCATATCTCGATTTTATCTGGTTGCTTGGACTATGTAAGTTTAAACTTTTTTTCACATTTTGTACAATAAGAAAATAATTGCCACTACTTTTTTAAATTAGTAGATTAATTTTTCTTAAATGATCTGTTTCCATGAAAGCATATCACAAGAACAAAAAGTTGCCCTATGGAGCACATAACAATAGCATTCTTACTGCTAACTGTAACTTCTTACATGCGTGATTCCAGCTCTTTATAAACTTCAAAGGACTCTTGCATATTGCTGTTTTATGTATTTGCTAAGTAGGACCCCATGCACTCTCCACCAGGTCCTGGTGAGGTTCTGGATGAGGGAACATAGACCCAGGAATCATTGGTTGACTTGACATCCGTGAAATTGATAAATTCAGGAATAAATCAAGAATGGATTTAGTGGTTGCCTGCCAGGCGGGAGGCTTGGACGCTGTGCCGTGGGGTTTGGCCAGTTTGCTGTTGGCCTGTGGGCCACGAACGAGAATTCTTGGGCCATCAACCTAGATTCATAACTCAGTGCTGTGAATGTTGGCTGGGGCTGGGTAAACCCAGAGCTGAAGCCCAAGGCATCTCAAAAGTCTGGGGACAAAGGTCAGATCTGAGACCAGACCCATGCCCACACCAGGGCTCTTTCTAGAACCTCATTTCTTAGTCATCAGATGGTTTGGTGGCTGAATGTTCTGCAGGGGTCTCTCCAAACAGAGGGATTCTGCCCACACAGCTGGACCTGGAGCCCTGTTGGGTCCTTACATGCGACTTTGAAGCTAGCCAGAAACTCTGCCAGCAAACACATTGCTGGGATTTATTGTTTGTGTAACTCAGAATCCAGGAAGAATAAACAAGGCCATGTCTGCCACCCACTCCTAGGAGTCATCAGGATGTCCTGTACCAGACCTGTCCACCCAGGCCTTCTGTGAGGGAGTGTGGTACGCACACACACACACCCTAAACACATGCAAACACATACACGCTTACTCACTCACTCACTTCTCCTCTGTCTAATCAGATCCCTGCCCCAAAGGCAGAGCTGCCTTTATTACCCTCTTCTCTGCATTCTTGATGTCCGGGAGACTTAACATTTTTGCTGAAACCAATGCAAGGGGAAAAAATGGCTGCATTTCCAAACTGTTTTTTTGGGGGGCGGGGGGGAGTGGTAAGGAATGGAGAATTGTTTCAAACTGAATCTTCCATGGATAAAGTTGCTCAGTTTAAAGCCAGGTGGGCGGCCCAGGCCCTGGCCACTGGGCAGCAGCCTCCTCAGCCCCTAGTGTTGTCTGAGAAATCTTGGAAAAACAGGCAAGGATGGCCAAGCGGCGACAGGGGTCAGGAGTGCCAGGCTTCCGTGCCCCCCACGGCTGCACCTGCGCCTCTTGGGGAGACCGCAGGAGGGACACTCGGGCCCTGGCGCTTGCCCTGGCAGGGACTCAGTTTCCCACCTGTAAAGACAGGATGCTCTGGTGTGTAAAGACGCCTGGGACCGAAGGATTCCTACTCCCTGCCTTCCCCGTTGTGAAGGCCACTTGGTCTCTGAGTTGATTTCGAACACCATGATTTCACAGGGGAAGGCCATTATGGCCATAATACAGAACCTGAAAAAATTAAACCATATTTGGGAAAGTTGAGGGACCTCCCAGGAGAAGTGTTGAGGCTGCTCTTACTCTTATTCCCTTCCAATCAAATTTAAACCATTATGTACTTTTTATCTTCAAAGCTATTTTGGAAACTTGGGACAGATCATGGTAAGAGGGGAATTTTGAATTTGCAGGCAATCATGTTAACTCTTTAAAGCCCATGGCTGCCATTTTCAAGGATTTGGTGGCAATACAGACCAAAAGGAGTCTTCCATTTTATAGATAGGAAAACTGAGACCCCAAAGGTAATAGGATCAGGTTAGAGGACAAGCCAGTGGAGGGAGGACCCAGTTTTTCTAACTTTGTATCACTGCAGGTAACTTAAGAGGAAGGTCTTCAAAGTTAAAAACACCTTCCATGGAATCCTAGCTCAGACAACTAAAAGTCCTACAATGGTGGGTGAGTTACTACTGAACTTTAATTTTCTCCTTTGGAAAAATGGGGTAGTTTCTGGTTCACCAGAATAATGCTGGGATTAAATCAGATGGTAATCAAGTGTTTAGCTTAGTGCTAAGCACAAGGAAAGTGCTGGAAATACATGGCTTGCATGCTAAATCTCTTCAGTCATGTCTGACTCTTTGTGACCCTATGGACTGGAGCCCGCCAGGCTCCTCTATCCATGGGATTCTCCAGGCAAGAATACTGGAGTGGGTTGCCATGCCCTCCTCCAGGGAAATCTTCCCGACTCAGGGATAGAACCTGGTGTCTCTTACGTCTCCTGCATTAGCATGTGGGTTCTTTCCCACTAGCACCACCTCGGAAGCCCCGGAAATGCATTGCTCCACTATGACTGCCCCATTGTCTGGAGAGGCAAACCGAGGCTCAGAAAGGTCCAGCCTTTGCAGCGTGTGAATCCAAGGCCTGTGTCCCTAACCACCACACCATGCCGTTTGTGTAGAGGGAGAAAAACTCTGCATCTCAAATTCCTTTCAACAAGAGCGTATTATGTCTTGAAAAGAAACTCCAGAGCTAAGCCCATGGGGACACAAGCTGAGCATCCAGGGACCTGCGTGAGGACAGAGGAAGATGCTGGTGAGTCTGATGTGTATATGTGTGGAGAAGAGGCGGGTGAGATGAAGCCAGGAGGGGAAGAGTTCAAACCTGGGCAGAGGGAGGCGAAGCCCTTGGCCACACCTGCCTTCAATTGTTAAACTCACAAAATGTGGCCCTGGAGGCACCCTTGGGCTTCTGAGTGGAACCCTGAGTTTGCATCAAGCCAGCATCCAGGATACAGAAGCACAGAGCTGGAGAGAAGAGCTCGAGGAAGCGGGTCTTGGAGAAGTCACGGAAATCACTTTGGGGGTGGCGGGTTGGGGTATGGAAGGGAAGGATGCTTTGGAGATTCAGAGGCCATAAATTAGGAGTTTGGATGAAAGGTCTCCAAATCTCCAAGGGGCAGGGAGGCCCAGATGACCCCTACGTTCAGTGTGCATAAGTCAGTTGAGTTAGTTTTCCATGAACCTGGGGAAGCCCAAGACTTTTGCTCTTTCCATCCAGATGAGTACAGCTCCCTTGGCTGTATCTGACATCCTGGGGTCTGCTGGTTTGAGCTCTGAGCTCCAGGACCAACCCTGCCAAGCTTTAAACATCCTCTCGGTCTCTGGCAGAATCAGAGCCTCCTCGGTCACCCAGAGCCCCCAGTTCCTACAGATGCTCTAAACATTCCTCATTTGACCCCATCACCCAAGCTCCTCTCCCACCCCCACCCCCCTCTTGCTGAGCCCTCGGGAACTCAGAGTCAATCCAGAGTTCTGCTAATTTCACTTCATACTAATTCAAACCCAGGCCACCTGGAACACTGCTTCCCTTGCAATCTTCTCCAGAGGCTGGTACTTTTCTGTCACACGCCACAGTCTCAGGATCTGGGAATAGCTGTCAGTGCTGCTGCGCTTCATTCCACTGCCAAGCTGCCTCCTCCCTCTTCAAAGCCTCCAGCTCCTTTGAAGTGCATTGTCCATGTTCATGACCCTTGCCGCTTCTCATGGGGGTCAATTTCCTGGCTCCCCCATCACCCCCCTTAGTCTTCAGTAATGTTAGTACTGATTTACTAACTTTCTCCATCCCCATGCCCTTCGCCATCCTTGGGATGTGCACATCTGTCTTTCCTAGAAGATGGATTCTTGTTCAAATGATTTTTTTAAAGAGTTGACCCTAGAAAAGAGGAGTGAGAATAGGGCAGGTGGAAAAGCTAAGCAATAAAGTTCTCTCTGCTGGAGACCCGCTTTTGCCTGATCCCATGGGGAGCTCTGGGGCATTCATTGTACCACAGAGCTCATTGCATCTCCAGGGAGCCACGTCTGTACCTACTGCCAGCCTGCCCTTGACTGAGGTCTGCAGAGCGCAGGGAGCTTGGCTGCCTGGAATCTGAGTGGCAGTTACGCCACCATCTAACCCCAAACAACCTCCGATTGCCTGATCTCAAAGGACAGTCAACCACCTCCTCTGCCACCCATTTCAGCCACCCACTGGCAATCTCGATTTGAAACCTCCCACTTTTCAACTACTCTCGCTTATTCTTCCAACTCATTTCCTCTCCAATCTTTTCTTTTCTAACTGTCTTCTCAATCCTCTGCCTGGACCTGTAGTCTGATTATCATCACCACAACTGTGTGCTCAGTTATGTTCAACTCTGCAATCTCGTGGGACTATAGCCCAGCAGGCTCCTCTGTCCATGGGATTTTCCCAGCAAGAATACTGGAGTAGGTTGCCATTTCCTCCTCCAGGGAATCCTCCCAATCCGGGGGTCAAACCTGTGTCTCCTCCATTGGCAGGCAGATTCTTAACCACTGCACCATCTGGGAATCCTCATAAGGAACTGCAGAAGACCCCAGGCAGATTATAGCTGGAGAAAATGATGCAATGGAGCAGTTCTTCTCATTTCAAATAAACTGTGGAAGATTCTGACAGAGATGGGAATACCAAACCACCTGACCTGCCTCTTGAAAAACCTGTATGCAGGTCAGGAAGCAACAGTTAGAACAGGACATGGAACAACAGACTGCTTCCAAATAGGAAAAGGAGCATGTCAAAGCTGTATATTGTCACCCTGCTTATTTAACTTTTATGCAGAGTACATCAAGAGAAATGCTGGGCTGGAAGAAGCACAAGCTAGAATCAAGGTTGCCAGGAGAAAATATCAATAACCTCAGATATGCAGATGACACCACCCTTATGGCAGAAAGTGAAGAGGAACTCAAAAGCATCTTGATGAAAGTGAAAGAGAAGAGTGAAAAAGTTGGCTTAAAGCTCAACATTCAGAAAACAAAGATCATGGCATCTGGTCCCATCACTTCATGGCAGATAGATGGGGAAACAGTGGAAACAGTGGCTGACTTTATTTTTCAGGGCTCCAAAATCACTGCAGATGGTGATTGCAGCCATGAAATTAAAAGACGCTTACTCTTTGGAAGGAAAGTTATGATCAACTTAGACAGCATATTGAAAAGCAGAGACATTACTTTGCCAACAAAGGTCCATCTAGTCAAAGCTATGGTTTTTCCAGTGGTCATGTATAGATGTGAGAGTTGGACTATAAAGAAAGCTGAGCGTAGAAGAATTGATGCTTTTGAACTGTGGTGTTGGAGAAGACTCTTGAGAGTCCCTTAGACTGCAAGGAGATCCAACCAGTCCATCCTAAAGGAGATCAGTCCTGGGTGTTCATTGGAAGGACTGATGTTGAAGTTGAAACTCCAATACTTTGGCCACCTGATGCGAAGAGCTGACTCATTGGAAAAGACCCTGATGCTGGGAAAGACTGAGGGCAGGAGGAGAAGGGGACAACAGAGGCTGAGATGGTTGGATGGCATCATCGACTTGATGGACATGGGTTTGGGTAGACTCCAGGAGTTGGTGATAGACAGGGAGGCCTGGTGTGCTGTAGTTCATGGGGTTGCAAAGAGTCAGACACGACTGAGCGACTGAACTGAACTGAATGAACATGTTCAGTAAATCCATCTCCACTTTCCTAGAAATTTCACCCCCATTTTCCTGGTTTACGGCTTTTTCCTTTCTCCATCTTCAACATTGCTTTCTTCCCTTCCTCTTGGCTTATGACCTGTTTCCATATTTTATAGAGACAGTCACTGTATTTAGATGGAGGCATCCCATCACCAAGTCCTAGTTTCCTGGGATTGCTCTCCACGTGCTCCACAACAGAAGACATATGTCTCTCTGCATCACTTGGCTCGGGATTTCCTTTCCCCTCACTCTCTCAAGGTCTTTGCTTCTATAATTATCCCCTCTTTTTCCCATCACCCATGATTCTTTCTGCAGGACTGCTCAAAGATGCCCAAAGGGCAGCCTGACTACACTTCCTACTCTGCCCACCACCCCACTTCCTTCCAAGCACCACAAAGAGATGTCTATTTAAAAAAATTTATTTGAATTTATATTTGAAATATAGTTGATTTACACTATGGTGTTAATTTTGCTGTACAGGAAAACCTTTCTGTTATACATATGTGCTTAGTCACTCAGTCGTGTCCAACTCTTTGTGACACTGTGGACTATAGCCAGCCAGACTCCTCTGTCTGTGGAGATTCTCCAGGCAAGAATACAGGCAATACAAGTTGCCATGCCCCACTTCAGGGGATCTTCCCAACTCAGGGATCAAACCCAGGTCTCCTGCATTGCAGGCAGGTTCTTAACCGTCTGAACCACCAGTGAAGCCCAAGAATACTGAAGTGGGTAGCCTATCCCTTCTCCAGGGGAGCTTTCCGACCCAGGAATCGAACCAGGGTCTCCTGCATTGCAGGTGGATTCTTTACCAGCTGAGCTACCTGGGAAGCCAGTTATGGATTTCTATACATTCTTTTCATATTCTTCTCCATTACAGTTTATCACAGGATATTGACTATAATCCTCTGTGCTATACAATAAGACTTTGTTGTTTATCCACTCTCTGCATAATAGTTTGTATGGTGTTTTTGACCTCTATCATTTCTTTCCTTTACTTAATAGTTAGCATCTGCTAATCCCAAAGTCCCACTTCCCCCCTTCCCTACTCCTCTCCCCCTTGGCAACCACAAGTCTGCTCTTTATTTCTGTGAGTTTGTTTCTGTTTTGTAGATAAGTGCATTTGGATCATATTTTTTTTAATCAATTTTTACTTTATGTTGGAGTGCAGGTGATTCACATCTATCATAGTTGATTTACATATATCTGTGCTTGTTCAGATTGTTTTCCCATGTAAGTTATTACAGAATATCAAGTAGAGCTCCCTGTGCTAAACAGTAGGTCCTTGTTGATTACCTATCTTATGTATAGTAGTGTGTATATGTTAATCCCAGACTCCTAATTTATCCTTCCCCCTTTGGTAACCATAAGTTTGTTTTATACGTCTAAGAGTCTGTTTCTATGTTGGAAATAAGTTCATTTGTATCATTTTTTTAAGATTCCATTTATTTGTGATATCATATGATGCTGAGCTTTCTTTGTTTGATATACCTCACTTAGTAGGATTATCTCTAGGTCCATCCACGTTGCTGTGAATGGCATTATTTCATTCTTTTTAATGGCTGAATAATATTCCATCATATATATGGAATTCCCACTTCACTCTCCCCATTGCATATATGTACCACATTTCCTTTCTCCATTCCTCTGTCTGTGGACACTTAGGTTTCTTCCACAAAGTTGCCTTGACTTCTTATCTCCACTTTCTCACCTTCTGCTCCCGCCTTCCTAAGCAGGATCTTGTCCTCACGATTCCCCACAAGATGGCCGGAGGTAGCCAGTGCATTCCATCCTGCCAAAGCTCAGTTCTCTGTCTCCTCTTCCTCGACCTCTTGCTGTCATTTGGTGTGACTAGCCACATGGTCCTTCCGGAACTCTCCCCTCCCTAAGCTTCCCACCGACAGGCTGCATCCTCCTTTTCAGCAGACCCC
Source organism: Bos indicus (assembly GCF_029378745.1). NCBI lineage: Eukaryota > Metazoa > Chordata > Mammalia > Artiodactyla > Bovidae > Bos > Bos indicus. Next base: position 61,093,338 of record NC_091780.1, on the reverse strand, counting down.
TCAAGGCCGGTGGGCCCCAGGGCCAGCCCTCAGCCTTCTCTCCCTCTCTGCCCACACTCTACAGCAGAGGGCATGCAGCCCATGGCTTCAAAGGCCATCATGTGCTGACTCCAAAGTCCCTGTCTTCATCCCACGTGTCTCTGGACTCTTCCTCTCTCCGTGCCAACCTCGCCCCTCCACCCACATGAATAACAGACCCCTCATGTGTAACGGGACAAGGCTGAGCTGCTGACCCTCACCCCCACTTCTCAGTCTGCCTCTTCTTGAATCTTCCTCAAGACCGGAAACTGCATTCCTGGCGGCTCTCTGGCTCGGTTAGAAACCCAGGGGTCGCCCCTGATCCTACTATCCCCTCAGAGCCTGATTCCAAGCTGCCTGGTAGTTATTCCTGGGAGCCCCACCCCCGCCCCAGCCCCGCAGCGCTCCAGCTGAGCCCAGGTCACTGCCAGCTCTCACTTGCTCCCCACCAGGCTCCTAACCGGCTTCCCACTTTACCCTTCCCTTGGAGCTGAGTGACCTCATGGAGACCCGAAGCTGACGTGGAGGCCTGCTGACGTCAGACCACACAGTGCCCGGCCTAACGCCCCTCAGTGGCCGCCCACCACACTTCAGATGCAAGCCAGATCTTTATGGCACCTCCTGGCCTTGCTGAGGAGAAGGCAATGGCACCCCACTCCAGTACTCTTGCCTGGAAAATCCCATGGATGGAGGAGCCTGGTGGGCTACAGTCCATGAGGTCGCTAAGAGTTGGACACGACTGAGCGACTTCACTTTCACTTTCATGCATTGGAGAAGGAAATGGCAACCCACTGCAGTGTTCTTGCCTGGAGAATCCCAGGGACGGCAGAGCCTGGTGGGCAGCTGTCTATGGGGTTGCACAGAGTCAGACACGACTAAAGTGACTTAGCAAAGGCCTTGCTGACCTCACGCCCTCCCCTGCTCCACGCCAACCCTCTAAGCTCCAGCCACACAAGCCTGATTTCTGCTCCTCCTGCCACACTCTCCTGGTCTCTCAGGGTCTTGATAGTCCTTGATCCTTCAGTTCGGATTGTTTTACCTGAGATCCTTTTTTTTTTAATTAAAAAAAATTTATACAATTTTTTAAAGTTACTTTCCATTTACAGCTATTACAAAATATTGACTGTGTTTCCCATGTTGTAGAATACATCTTTCAGCCTATCTTACACCCAATGGTTTGTAGCTCCCGCTCCCCAACTCTTAAGTGCCCCTCCCAAACTCCTAAGTGCCCCTCTCCCACTTGTATAGCGCCCCTCCCCCACTCCTATAGTGCCCCTCCCCCACTCCTAAGTGCCCCTCCCCCCTCCCCCCAGCCCCCTCCCCACTTTCACTGGTCAGCACTAGTTTGCTCTCCATATCTGTGAGCATGCTTCTTTCATGTTTTATGCACTAGTTTGTTGTATTTTTTAGATTCCACATATAAGTGACATCATATAGTATTTATCTTTCTCTGTATGACTTATTTCACTTAGTATGATCATTTCTGCAAGAAGATCAAACCAGTCCATCCTAAAAGAAATCAGCCCTGAGTATTCATTGGAAGGACTGAAGCTGAAGCTCAAGCTCAAGCTTCAATAGTTTGACCACCTTGTAGATGCGAAGAACTGACTCATTGGAAATGACCCTGATGCCGGGAAAGATTGAAGGCATGATGATAAGGGGATGACAGAGGATGAGCTGGTTGGATGGCATCACCAACTCGATGGACATGAGTTTGCACAAGTTCTGGGAATTGGTGATGAACAGAGAAGCCTGGTGTGCTGCAGTCCATGGGGTTGCAAAGAGTTGGACACGACTAAGTGACTGAACTGAACTGATGATCACCTCTAGTTGCATCCACAGATAGCTGCAAATGGCATTATTTTGCTCTTTTTCGTGGTTGAGTAATATTCTATTATGGGGCTTCCCAGGCGGCACAGTGGTAAAGAAGCCACTTGAAATGCAGGAGGCTCAACCCCTGGGTCAGAAAGATCCCCTGGAGGAGGAGATGGCACCCCACTCTAGTATTCTTGCCTGGGAAATTCCATGGATAAGGAAGCTTGGCAGGTTACAGTCCATGGGGTTGCAAAGTCAGACAGAGCTGAGCACACAGGCACACAGTATCCCATCATATATGCGTACCACATCCTCTTTACTTCCTGGTGGCTCAGATGGTAAAGAGTCTGTCTGCAATGCGGGAGATCTGGGTTCAATCCCTGGGTAGGGAAGATCCCCTGGAGAAGGAAATGGCAACCCACTCCAGTATTCTTGCCTGGAGAATCTGTGGACAGAGGTGCCTAGAGGGCTACAGCCCATGGGGTTGCAAAGAGTTGGACATGACTGAGTGACTAACACCTCGTTTTTCATTTTTCATCCTCTTTATCCACTCCTCTGCTGATGAACATTTAGGTTTCTTCTATATTCTGCCTGAGGTCTTGGTGTTGCCTTCTTATCACTCAGAACTCAAAGCCTCGGGGAGCTCCCCTGATCACCGAGGTTGCCCGGGCACCCTCTCCACCCACCTCCATCTTGTCTCCTTCATAGGCTTCCTCAGTCCCTGACATCATCTCGCTTACATGTCTGCTTTCACGTTACCACGTGGCCCCACGAGAACGTGAGCTCTTTGAGGGCCAGGTTCCACTTGAAGCTTCTATGACCTGTGGCTCCGTGTGTAGGAAGATGTTGCTCATCCTAGCTGTTCAGGAAGTGTTACTCACCCAACAGATTCAGACCTGCAGGTGCCCAGAGGTGACAGCCAGCTCCTCAAGATGAGAAGAATAAGCAAATGTTCAAAGGTTGGTGGCAGGAAGCCCCTTGCCGTGGTGGGGCTGGCTCAGGACACCAGAGGACCGGGACACAGAGGTTGGCAAAGCACCAGGAGCTGCCAGGGTCTCTAAGCTCTGCCAGGATGATTTCCTTCAGGGCCAGGGATGAGAAGGCAGCCACTTGGAGCAGGAAGAAATGCATCCGTTAAACCCAGTCTCCTGCAGCCGAAGGCAGGTAAAAACACCCTCACCTCCACACTCAGGGCTCCACCTGACAACAGTTCAGAAGAGGGTGCAACTGAGAGGCACCGTCCAGCTAGTCTGCGGCTCTCCATTAGAGGCCGTCACTGGGTTCAACAAATTAAACCCATCAGTTCAAATTCATCAATGCCTATGCTTTATCTGCAGCTCAGTGGGGAGCAAAATGGGGCTGGTTGCTTGAAGAACTAGGCAGGAACCCAGCAGACCCACGTCAAAGTCATGGCCCAACCATACCTGGGGCAGTATCTCGGGCTCCCTGGGCCAGGCTCTCTGCCCTGGACAGGGCTCTCCGAGGGGCAGAAGCAGGAGTCAGATGGGGCTGGATACTCCATCTGAGGTTGGATGGAGGAGACTGGAGGACTCCAGGGTCAGTGGACCTTAGCTGAATCACTGAGCAAGATTTTGAACTTTTTTGAGCCTCAGTTTTGTCATCTGTAGGGTGGGCTCCTTTACCCTAGGATCAGACAAAGAGCAGATGAAGCTCTGGACTTGAGGGACAGAGCTGGGGCATCCAGTCAAAATGGTTAGGTGGTTTGATATTTCAAATATTGGTGCACAGCGGTCAGCTCAGGCAGGTGGGACTTTTGGCATTCCCTGATATTTATTATAAAAGAAAAGTTAACCTGCCGGTTAAATCATCGCACTTTAGGTAACACATAACAGGTGCCCAGTAGGTGTTGTTGCTTCCTTCTGTCTTGTTTTTCAGAGGTGAAGTGGGAAGAGGCCACAGAAAGGTCTCACCAAGCTGGCCCTGTGGCCAGGGGCCTGCTGACACTTTACTGGGGACTCTTCTCTGAAAACCACATCTTCTGTGTCCTGCATCCCTGGAAGCCCCGTGCACGGTTGTGAGTGTGGAGTTCCAGCTCCCAAAAAAGCACTTGCCCTGGGATGGGGCCACCTTGTGAACTGGGTGCTGAGTCGATGAGGAGATGACTGTGCACCCTGCCAGGTGTTGGCATCCAGCGTGGCACATGTGATGGGGCGACATTTGAGGAGCGGCCCAAAGGAGGGGAGGGAATGAGCTATACAGGTCCCTGGGGGTGAAGCTTTGCAGAAAGGCAAGTGCGAGGCCTTAGCGTGTATGGGGCCTGAAATGCCCAAAGCACATGGGGAGGGTGGGAGGCGGGGGGAAGGGAGGGAAGGGGGAAGCATGGAGCGGGTCAGAGTGAGCCCAGACAGCAGAGGGTTAAGGAGAGGGAGGACCATGACCAGCCATGGAGCCAGAGAAGTGACCACATTGTCTTTTATTCTAGGTGAGATGGGAGGAGACCCCTGGAGGGTTCTGAGCCCAGGAGAGTCAGATCTAACTTAACCCCTTAACAGATGACTCTGGCTGCTGTGTGAATAGATGAGGAACTTCCAGTGCTTAAGAATTAACCTGCCAATGCAGGGGACGCTGGTTTGGTCCCTGGTCCAGGAAGATTGCACATGCTGCAGGGCAACTCAGCCTGAGAGCTGCCGCTACTGAAGCCAGGTGCCCTGGACCCCGTGCTCCGCAACGAGGGAAGCCACTGCGATGAGAAGCCCGCACACCACAGCTGGAGAGTGGACCCTGCTCGCCGCAACTAGAGAAAACCTGTGCACAGCAACAAACACACGGTCAGCCAAGAATAAAGAAACAAAATAAAAAAATTTTTTTAATAGATGAGAAGGCAACAGTGAATAGCCGAGAACAGTTATGAACGTTTTCCAACAATTCAGGGCAGAGATGGTAGTGGCTTAAGCGGGAGGTTCACCAAATGTACATGGATTGCCCTTCATAATGAAAAGCAAGGTCAGCCCATGTTCCCTGTGGACACTGTCGTGGAACTAAGACGGCAGATATCTTCTGGCACTGACATAGGGTGGGTGCTTTTCATGCTAGTTCACCCAATAAAAGGAATAACACTTATGAAATGTCTACGATGTGCCTGCCAGGCACTGCCAAGCTGAGTGGAACAAGTGTCAGAACCAGAGATGCTGGCAGGAGACTTCATTTCACACCTATTATTGAGTGTCATTTACTAAGCAGATGCCAAGGTTCAGGAAGAAGCTAAGGACACGTGTGGCTAACACAGTTCAGCAGAATGGGGGTGTCAGGAAGCAGGCGGTGACCCAAGGCTCCCAGATGAAGCAGGGGGGACCTCCCTTGTGTCCCTAGCATCTTGGTTTCTTCCCATCCCCTCCCTGTGGGGATGGAGCTCTGTGCCAGGCCAGGGGAACAAAGTGAAACATACAATAGACCTCGCCTGTCAAAGGGTTTCAGCTCAGCCAAGGAGAGATGCACAGCGCTTTCAGGGGATGAGACAGGCTAGAACCCGGGGTCTTGGGCCCTGTGCTGCAGTGCTGGCACCTGGACAGATGTGTCCTCGAGCAACAAAAGACAAAGAAACCACTGGGGACTGAAGATAATTGTGTACATGTGCGCAGTTGGGGCAAATTATAGACAAGATACAAGAAGACCAAACGAACTCCAACTGCCACTTCTGAAGAGCTGGAAGCAACAGCAGGGTGTTGGGAGCAAAAGCAGGGTAGTGTCCATGCCTCCTGCACACACCACCACCAAAGGGGTGGGCAGACCATCTAAGACACCTGTCTGGCCAGACGTCTGGATACACCCCTACCCTCACCCCCTGTAAGGAACCAGCTCATGATCACGGGGAGTGAACAAGGGAAGCTGTATGTTTTCGCTCCCTCATGCTGCAGCAGGGGCCCCAGGAAAGCCTTGCCTGAATTCCTTGTCTGGCCTCTAGTCAATTTCTATTAACTAAGGAGGCCAAGAACCATAGTCAGTAAGCAGACTCTTTCGAACATAGGTAATAGAATATCCAAGAGAAACAGATTCAAGAGAAGGAATTTCAGAGTCTAACATAGCTGGAGCCCAGGGCTATGTCTAGCTTCAGGAGAAGCTTAATCAAGGCTCGTAGGATATTGCCAGAACCCCAGTTCCCCATCAGGATGGATCCCCAAGAGGACATTACTGGAAGTAGAGAGATGGGAGCTGGGCAGCCACAAGCCATCCAAGAGACTCCACAACAGTATCTGGAGGTCAAGCCAAACTATGGAATGCTATCCCAGAGGAACATTGAGGAGGGAGAGGTTGATTCCAACTGGGGTGATCAGCAAGTGGTCACAGGGAAGATGGCATTTGAGCTGAGACTTAAGGGAGCATTTCCATAATGCCATTTGCAGCTGCACGGATGGACCCAGAGATGATCATACTAAGTGAAGTAAGTCAGACAGAGAAAGACAAATCCCATCACTAGTATGTGGGTTCTAACATATGACAAAAACGAACTTACCTACGAAACAGAACCAGACTCACAGAGAACAGAATCATGTTGCCAAGGGGGAGTGAGGTGGGTGAAAGGTGGAGGGGGGGTTTGGAAATAGCAGATGCAAAATATCATGTATAGAATGGATACACAGCAAGGTCCTACTGTGTAGTCCAGGGAACTGTTTTCAATATCCTGTGATAAATCATAATGGAAAAGGGTATGAAAAATTATGTATGTATATGGATAACTGAATCAGTTTGCTATACAGCAGAAACTAGCAGAACATTGTCAATCAGCTATACTTCAATAAAATAAATTTTAAAATAAAGGAGCATTTCCAAGAGGTAGAACATGCAGGAAGGAAGTCATCTTAGATGGGGGCATGGCAAGTGGCTCTTCAGTGTGGGGAGTGGGAGAGAGTGGCTGGACCATCAGGAGTTTAGGAGATAAGGGAAGAAGAGGGATGAGCTGGATTGTAAAGTTTCAGCTTGAGGAATCTGGCCATCCTTTTATAAGCAATGGAGAGAGAGTAGAGGTCGGAGGGCAGGGGGATCATGTATCCTGATTGCTGGGTAGCAGCGTGCAGCGGGGACAGGAGAAGAGGTGAGTCTGGCAGAGAACAGTTAGAGGAGGTAACTGTGAGCCTGAACTAGGTAGAAATCTTGGCAAGGGGAAGAAAGACAGGTTAGAGGCAAGAGAAATTAGACTATATGTGATGCAGGGGCTGGTTAAATGTGGGAGCTTTGTGGCAAGCAATTTATTGCTTATCCAATATCCATTCTCCTTCTTTCTTGCCAACAGAAAGCCAGTTTTGCTCAGGGCAGAAATGTACCTCATGGCCTTTTGCCTTCCCAGGCATCTGGCAGTGGAAGGTACAAGGCAACTAGTTAGCTGTGTATCCCAGTTGTGCCAATGCAGTATATACAGTAGACCAGGCAAAGCTATTGCTTCTCACATAAAAAGGAACAAACTCAGGTGAAGTGAGCATTTGCCCTGCATCATCTTCCCTTTGGAATGTCCTGCTTGGAAGGTAGCTGCAATGCTTGGAGATAAAGCAGCCTTTTTGTGGCCACAAGGATGCGTGCTTTGAGGTAAGGATGGAGGAGAGGAAGGCTACAAGGAAGCTGGGTTCTTGATGACTTTCTCAAGCAAGTGCACCAACCCAGACTACCTGGCTCCAGCTGTCACATTACACTACACAAGCCACTTAACCTTTTTGGTTAAGTCACTGTTGTTTGAATTATGACACATACAGTTCAAGCCAATCTTAGGAGATAGAGTGGGCATGGTGACAATGTTAGAAATGACTTTGGAAATTTGAAGGACAGGTGGCACTTGATGCCATTAGCTGAGATTGAAACAGGTTTAGAAAGATTAGCATGGCAGAAAAAAAAGGCTTGCAACCCAGAAGCAGACTGGTCTGAGGCCAAGGGAGAAATCCTTCATCCTTCTCAGCCTTGGGTTCCCAATCTGTGAAATGGGACTTTAAAGCCTAATTTATCAAGAAAACCAGAGACAGCAGATCCATGATGTAAGTCATCTGATACCTGCTTTGGGTTCCCAATAACTTGTATGAACTTGTTTCGGGAGTGTCAGGAAGGAGGAGGCCAGCCTTGCAGGGGATTTAAAGTAGAGATTGGAGAAGCTGGTACAGAAAGGGCAGTGAGAACTGTGGCCCAGGTGTCCCAGCCCGAAGGCCCCTCAGCTCCCCAAGGGGTGAGGATGCTCCTGAGCCGGTGGTGGGGCTAGCAAGGGCTCTGGAGGGGTGAGCCAGTCAGGTGCGGGGAGCTATTGCCCCCATGCCTCTTCTCATCCAGCACAAGTGCGTTGAGTGTGGGTGGCACACAGACCAGACACAGAGAAGACTAAATACGGGTGGTTCGAGGTTTGTGTGTTCGTCTTTGATACTGCATTTCGTGCAGCCACATAAACTCCAAGAAGCAAACAAACAGGGCTGACCGGCAATGTGTTTATAATGGTTATTAAGAAGGGAGGTGACTTTGATTCAGGCATTCCAATCGGTGACTCAGCTCTCCTTCCACACACAGATGGCTTGTTGGAAACGGGCAGCAAACATCTGGGAGCCAACATCTCGCTGGACCCTGATCCCAGGGAGTCAGGGATCCAAGGGCCAGAAGGGGCATTGGAAGCATCGAGGTCACTGCCCATCAGAGCTCCAGTGCCCACTGAGTTCTCTGCCCAGTTGCTCAGCTGTGTCCCTATACCTCCAGAGATGGGGACCTCACTGCCCTAGGATGACTGATTCGTTAAGACTGTGAGGACCCTTGGGGCAGGCTGCAGGTTTTATCTCACTTGCACTGGCAGAGCCCAGCCCAGGGTCAGACTCCAGAAATGTCCATCCCATTCCCTCCATCCAGCACTTTACTGAGCTTTGAGATAAATTCTGGAGGATCCAAGTAAAGTCAGTCTCTGGCCTTGAGGATTCGAGTCCAGAGGGGGAGGAAAGAAGCAAACAGGTGATGGCAACGCAGTGCTATGGGCCACAGTGGAGTTTGTAGCTGTAACCGTTGAGTGGACGCACGGAGGGGACCCTCATCAGGCACTGGTGTGTGGGTGTTTTATGTGTGTGTGGTGTGTGGTAGGGTGGGGGACAGGCACGTGGGAATGAATGGCTGAAAGACCCAAGGTCATTAGAGATTTCTCTGACTCACACCATCTACATCAGAGCCACCAGAGCCCCCCGACTTCTCACCCTGGATAAACCCAAAACTTTCCCCAATATTTCTTGGGGATTTAAGTTCCCACGGACACCTCTGGCCCCAAGCCTCTGATTCGACGGAATTCAGTTCATGGCTCATCTACCTGCTTCACATCCCAACGGGATGCCTCTTTGTTTCTGCAAGTGAAACAAATTAGAGCTAACACGAAGTGTGCACGGGGACGCATGCGCAGAAGAAGCCCCTAAGGTCTGGGCTAAGGGGCGGGGCGTGCACCGGGGACAGCCCCCCGGGCGCTCTCCCTGTGGCTTCGCCCCCATCCCCAGCCTACCCAGGGCTCCGCCCTTCCATTCCACCGCCTCACCCACTTCCCTGCTGATCCCCAAATCCCGTGTTCACACAGTCCTCATAGCAACCCAGCTCTCGACAGCCTACATTTACCTGTCTGAACCCACCCATTCTCAGCAGGACAAGAGCACCTCTCCCAGAGCAGGGCTCTTCCCCTTTAGTAGCGAGACATTTACAAATAGACCTGGCACTGGGGATTCCTGGGTTCCTGGCAAGCTCCAAGCAGTCTCCCCTCGGTCTCTGTTCTATCCTTCAGGCTGCGGAGAAGACCCGGTGTGTCCCCTCCTTTCCTGGGCAGAGGGTTGTGCCAGCATCCTGTCCTCATTCTGTGCTGACCTCGAAGGGAAGTGATGACCAGCCTCCCACTTCCCACCGTGGACCACAGGGTCACTTGTTCCAAGGTCGTGCTTCTTAATATCCCTGCCGTGTCCCCCAGCAGGCACTCCAGGGCGCACAAAGACTTACCTGTGCTGCCCCTGCGGTCAAGGGTTTTAAGCAATTCTATTGTGGCAAGTGGTCATGTATGGATGTGAGAGTTGGACTGTGAAGAAAGCTGAGCGCCGAAGAATTGATGCTTTTGAACTGTGGTGTTGGAGAAGACTCTTGAGAGTCCCTTGGACTGCAAAGAGATCCAACCAGTCCATTCTAAAGAAGATCAGCCCTGGGATTTCTTTGGAAGGAATGATGCTAAAGCTGAAACTCCAGTATTTTGGCCACCTCATGCGAAGAGTTAACTCATTGGAAGAGACTCTGATGCTGGGAGGGATTGGGGGCAGGAGGAAAGGGGGACAACAGAGGATGAGATGGCTGGATGGCATCACCGACTCCATGGACGTGAGTTTGAGTGAAGTCCGGGAGATGGTGATGGACAGGGAGGCCTGGCGTGCTTCGATTCATGAGGTCGCAAAGAGTCGGACATGACTGAGTGACTGAACTGAACTGAACTGATTGTGGCAAGAGGTGGTGTCAGAAAAACTATATGGTCAGAAGTCATTTCTTGAGAAGCCTATGGTTTGGGCTTTGGGTTTCATATCCTTCTGGCTTTCTTAGGACCGGCAATTGCTTACCACCAAGTCAGGAAAGGAGCCTGGAAACTCTCAAGACTCCTGTCACCTTGGGAGTCTGCCCTGAGATCCTCACAGGTGCGGAGAAATGAATCAGTCTGTCCCCAGCCCTTGCCACTCATGGCATGCACCCCTGCCCACCCCCCAGTGGTCCTGGCCTCTGATGTGAGGCCGGGGGCGGAGAAGAGGGGCTCCTAGAGGAGAGAGGGAAGCAGCTGGTTGGCTGGCATATCCCTCTTTGCTTCCCGCTGTCCCTCCAGGCTTGAGGATGCACTCCTCCTCCTGCTTTTCACCAAGGATGGGGTGGGGATTGGGTTTCCCTGGTGGCTTAGCAGTAAAGAATCTGCCTGCAAGGCAAGAGATGCCGGAGACGCTTGTTCGATCTCTGGATCAGGAACATCCCCTGGAGGAGGGCATGGCAACACACTCCAGTATTCTTGCCTGGAGAATCCCATGGACAGAGGAGCCTGGTGGGCTACAGTCCATGGGGTCACAGAGAGTTGGAGATGACTGAAGCAACTGAGCATGCACGCATGGGGTGGGGATTAGAAGAGCTGGAATCAGCAACTTGGCAAGTGGTCCTCATTCCTTCCTAGCTTCCGGGGGACCGAAGGGCCCACCGTTGCCGTCTGGGTGGAAGAAGGGAACTCCAGGGGTCAGGAGAGGTGGGCAGAAACCTGGCTTTGCTGCTAACTCCCCTTTCTGCTCTGAAACTGAGGGTGTTGCAACTCACACTGTACAGTGAGAGCTGTGACTGAGTTCAGCTAATTCCTTCCTTCCTAATTCCCACATCACTAGGAATTCTTCTCCACAAACCCATGGGTGCCTTGGGGCCAAAGGCTTTGCTGGGTCCCCAGCCTCCAGCCCAGGGCCAGCCAGCCCATGATGAATGCTTCAATGATGCAGCTGGGATTTATAGCCTCAGCCTGAAGTCCTGGGGCCTCTGGGCAACCCTGGCATGTTATGAACCTCTCAGAGCCTCACCTTAAAAAGGATACAAGGGCATCCACCAAGCAGAACTGGTGGGTTAAGGACTACAGATTAAACAAGGGCATCAGTTTTCTCTCATTGCATAAGCCATCACCCCAGATTTAGCAACTTAAAACCCATTTATTATCTCAGAGTTCCAAAGTCAGAAGTTCAGGCAGACCCACCAGGCTCTGGGCTTCCCTTCTCTTAAGGCCAGAATCAAAAGTGTCAGCCAGGCTGAGTTCTTACTGGGAGGCCCTGGAAAGAATATTCTTTCAACAAGCATAGTTCTTGTTGTTGGCTGAACCAAATTCCTTGCAGCTGTAGAATCACAGTCCTCATTTCCTTGCTGGCTGTGAGCTGGGACCATTCTCACTTTCTAGAGGCCACCACATTCCTTGGTACCTCCTTCATCTCCAAAGAGTGAAGGTGCATAGAATCCTTCTGGGTTTCTAGCATCTCTGACTTATTTTGCCTCCACCTTGAGAAAACTTTCTGCTTTTAAAGACTCACCTGATTGGGCCAGGCCCCTGCCAAGTTTCTTCATAGAAGTACCTAGAGCAGTATTGATTGAATAACCAGGGGATGGAATCTGGGGCCAACTCTAGAATCCTGCTGATGTCAAGTGCTTGGCAGAGTAACTGGCAGCTGGTGAGAGCTGAACCTTATCAGGGGGCTGGATGGTCCGGTGAGGGCGGCCCTGTCACCCCCTGGGCTCACGTAAATCACAGAGGTGCCCCTGGGGCATGACTCACTGAGAATACTGGTAAGTATAAAGTTCAGATCCCAAGCACTGCCTGCCTGGATGAGGTGGCCTTTTTATGACCATGTGGGAAAGACCAAGACCATCACAGAAACACAGGCCCTGGCATTACCCAGCCACTGATCCTGTACCACCACCACTGAGAATCACCAGGGGGTCGGGGGAGCGGGGTTTAAGCAGGGATGACCTGATCTAGAATGAATAGAATCTCTAATCTGCCCGCCAAGGCAGGAGACATCAGAGACCTGGGTTTGATCCCTGGGTCAGGAAGATCCCATGGAGTAGGGCATGGCAACCCACTCCAGTATTCTTTTTCTTTAAAATTTATTTATTTATTAATTGAAGGATAATTGCTTTACAGAATTTTGTTGTTTTCTGTCAAACATCAACACGACACGAGTATTCTTGCCTGGAGAATCTCAAGGTCAGAGGAGCCTGGCGGGCTACAATCCACAGGGTTGCAAAGAGTTGGACAGGACTGAAGCAATTTAGCATGCACAAAGGGATCAGTGTGGTTGCTGTGTGGAGGATGGATTTTAGAGGACACAAATGGAATCTGAGAGACAAAGAATGAAGTTTTTCTTTAGGCATGATGATGTAGACCAGGGCGAGTGGCAGGGAGGTGAGCAAACTGGTGGATTCAAGATACTTTACAGGAAGTGCAGTGGAGTTTGTTGATGGACTCAACGTGTTTATGCCGGAAAAAGAGGAACCAGAGAAACGTGGGCAACCTGTGGGAGGGTGGCTGAGGGGCCTGAGGGTAGACGGGGTCCAGCTGGAGATGCCTCCGGAGGAGACAGCAGAGGAGTCCAGCAGGCAGAGAGAAGTGCAGGCCAGGTCTAAGGAGAGGGATGAGTAATTTACTCTCCACTCAATTCCTGACACTATTGGGCTCGTCTGCTTTTAGAGTTAATTTCTGATGCATTGCTCTATTCTGTGTTCTTTGCCAGAATTATAATCATGTTATATATACAAGTGTGTGGACTCTGTTTTTCCCCACTTAACATTATATCATAAGTGTTTCTCCAAAGTTACTACTTATCAGTGTGTTTTTTAAACAGTTGCATAATCTTCCACCAAGGGAGATTTGTCATAGTTTATTTAGTTGATCCCTGTTATTAGAAACGAAGTTGTTGCCACATTTTCAGTGTCATAAATAACACTGTGATGACACAATGTCGTACACAGCAGGTGGTTTACTTGCAGATGCGGGGGCCACTCGACACAGCCTGGGATATGCCAGGATGAGACTTGGTTAGGCATAAACAGCCGCAGATATATTCTGTTTGGCCCATACAGTGTTGATCTGATTTTTTTTTTTTAAATGGAGACTTCACATACAAATTCTATTTTACAGGGTCTTTAAAATTTTTTAATTCGTATACAATACTACAGGGTAGTTTCCTTTTACAGTTATTATAAGATATTGGCTCTATTCTCCATGTTATACAGCACATCCTCAAGCCTGTCTCACACCCAGTGGTCTGTGCCTCCCCTTCCCCTACCCCTGTAGTGGCTTTCCCTCCCTTCTCCCTCCCACCGATAACTGCTAGTTTGTTCTCTGTATCTGTGAGTCTGCTTCTTTTGTGTTATATCCACTAGTTTGTTGTATATTTTTAGATTCCACATCCGAGCAACATCAGACAGTAGGTATCATTGTCTGACTTACTTCACTTAAGCATAATGCCCTCCAAGTCCATCCATCTTTTGAAGGGTCAGAAGATTAGGTGGCTGGCCCTGGAGCCACATTCCTGCCAGTCACCATCTGCTAAAGCCCTTGAGGTGGGGTAAGATGCTCTCTTTAACCCCAGTCTTCTCTACTCTCTGATCCAGTGACTAAGACTCTGAGTTCAAAATGCAGGGGGCCCGAGTTTGATTCCCTGGTCAGGGAACTATGTCCCACATGCTGCAACTGAAGATGCCGCAAGGAAGATTGAAGACCCTGAGTGCCGCAACTAAGACCCAGTGCAGCCAAATAAATTAATTTACCAAAAAAAGGAGAGTGAGATATTTCTCACCTCAATATGTACTTCTTTCAAAAGTGGGAAATACTGAGTATAGTTTCCTGTGCTATACAGCAGATGCTTGTTGGTTATCTCTTTTGTGTGTATATATATACACAGTATTGTTGTTGTTCAGTCACTCAGTCTTGTCTGACTCTGCAAACCCATGGGCTGCAGCACACCGGGCTTCCCTGTCCTTCACCATCTCCTGGAGTTTGATCAAACTCATGTCCATAGAATCCATGATGCCATCCAACTATTTTATCCTCTGCTGTCCCCTTCTCCTCCTGCCTTTAATCTTTCCCAGCATCAGGGTCTTTTCCAATGACTCAGCTCTTCGCATCAGGTGGCCAAAGTATTGAAGTCAACTATATTTCAATAAAAAAACTTCTTAAGTGGGAAATAAAGGGCAGACTGAAAGGGCCTTGGGTTTCATAAAACACAGGAGTAATCTTCTTCCTGAAGGAATGAAAGGATATTCCTAATACTTGATATGCAAATCAGATATATCTTTGTAGGAAAAAATGCCACGAAAGAAGACATGTCATGGAAATCTGAGTCTAGACTGATAGGTTCTGATGCCTGGGCTTCATTCATTACAATTCTTCCTAGGCTCCTGGCTAGTTTCTGTGGCCAGCCCCTTCTATGGGGGGCTGTCACAGTCAGGAGGCTTGGACAGCAAATAAAAGACATCTGATGCCAAAAAAGCTTAAACAATAAGGAAATGTATTTCTCACATAACTAGCAGTGCAGACAGGGCAGGCTTCAGGCCCAGTTCAATCAATGTTTGAAGCTTTCGTCAGGGACCCAGATTCTTCCCAGTCTCTCTACTCGGTCACCCTGAAGCTGGTCCAGCGCCTGATTTCCAGAAGGTGGCCAGTGACGAGTGGGGCAATGTGCTTCCTTACTCACACCCACCAGGAGAAGACAGGGAAACCTTTTAACCAAACGTCTGAATCTTTCCCTTCAGTCTGATCAGGCCAACTCGGGACACATGTCCACCCCTGGACAGATAGGAGTCGCCAGGGGAGTGCTTTGAGCCTATTTGGGGAGACGGGTGGATGCATTTAGGGAGGCAACCTCACGCCCAGGACACACTCCTCCTTGAGCCCTCCTGACTCAGCTCACTGTCATTCTTGGCCATGCTTTGTATTTGTAGGAATTCAAATTCAGCCCTTCTTGAGTCTCAGATGGTATCAAACCCCAGCATAAGCCAGTTGTGCCCCCAGACCAGGCAATTAGTGTGCCCACCTGCATCTCTCCTGCTGCAGAGTGGAGGGACTGCTCAGTTCTCAACCTCACCCTTCAATTCACTCTTCGGATTGGGACTTCAGCGATTTCACAATTCCACATTTCAAGGTCTAATTATTTTTTCCTAGCCTCCCTATGACCCCAGGAGACTGGATAGTTAGGACAGCACCTCAGGAGTTTGTGGAACAGAAATATTTCAGTGATCACGGTCTTTTCTCCATCAGACTCCTGATTTCCTCCCTGTGGCTGCTCTACATGCTGACATAAGCCATAATTACCAGTGGGGCCTCCTCTGTGAACCAGTTGTGCTGTATTGCGGGGGCGTGGCTTCCCTCATTTCCAGGTTCCGCGCCTCATGCCATTGATTTTGGGGGTTAAGGGGGCTTTCCAGTCAACGAATCTGTCACAGAGCTTTCAGCTAAGCTGACCCCGGCATCATGGACCAGGGCCAGCCACCATCCGGGAAGTCCAGGTCCCTGAAATGATTAGGTTCTGCAGCTGTGTTCCCGATGCCATGTAATTATGCCTCTGGTACCATTACCCCGGCCGGGAGATTATTCTCTGGGGAGGGGGGGTGTTTGTGGGGGGGTGGTCTCTCTAAATGCACACTGGGCCCACAGCCAAGGCTGCTCTCTCAGCTGCCTGTGGACAGCTTGCAAAAACACTCATTTACGCTTAGAGGAGGGTTTAGTCTCAGAATACAGGAAGGGACTGGGGTTTGTAACTGGGGAATCGGCAAGCTGAATCTTTGGAGAACTTGCATTAGGGTCACTCAGGGTGCTGGTCGAAAGGGCCAATTCTTGGGCGTCAATGACAGAGGATGAGATGGTTGGCTGGCATCATCAACTCAATGGACATGAGTTTGAGCAAGCCCCGGGAGTTGGTGATGGACAGGGAGGCCTGGCATACTGCAGTCCATGGGGTCACAAAGAGTCGGACACAACTGAAGGACTGAACTGAACTGAATGCCATATTCCCCCTAAAACTTAAGAGCTGGTGACCCAGAATCCCACCCCCGGTCTTCCCCAGTCACACAATCTCCCATGCACAAGGGCTCTTGCCTGCGTGTGTGCTCAGTCCCTCAGTCGTGTCTGACTCTTTGCGACCCCATGGACCATAGTCCACCAGGCTCCCCTGTCCATGGGATTTTCCAGGCAAGAATACTGGAGTGTGTTGCCATTTCCCACACCAACAAAGGCTTTTGTTTAGAAACAGTAGGGTCACAACTGGAATTTATGGTGCAGTCATAAAAGAATCCGGTCTCCACATTCACATGACTGCTCCAGCTTGGGAGCTGGGCGCTTAATATGCTAATTTTGCATGGCTGTTCTTCCACATAACAGGGCATAGCTGCTTGGTAGATACCTACAGATGGTGCCCTGCCCCAGGGGGTCTAGTCAAGGGGATTAGTGGACCTCTCTTTCTATTCCTTGAGCCGTGCCCTCTGCTATAGGCCCACTGCTGGAAGAAACTTCTTTATTATTATTTTTTAATGTTGTATCAGAGCCAAGTGTACAGGAAGTGATTCTGTTTCTATATACATATGTATTCTTTTTCAGATCTTTTTCTCTTATAGGTTATTACGAGATTCTATATATAGTTCCTTGTGTTATACAGTAGGTCCTGGCTGTTTATCTACATTGTATATAGTAGTATGTATCTGTTGATCGGAAACTTATAATTTACCCCTCCTCTTCCCCCATTAACCTCTGCTAAGCGTAAGTTTTCTATGTCTGTGAGTTTGTTTCTGTTTTGTAAGTAAGTTCATTTATATCATTTTTTTTTTAGATTCCACATATAAGTGATACAATACGATATTTATCTTTCTCTCTCTGATTTACTGCACTTAGTATGATAATCTCTAAGAACATCCATATTGTTGAAAATGGTATTTTTATTTTTTTATGACTGAGTAATATTCCATTATATATATGTGTACACACACACACACACACCATATCTTCTTTATTCACTCATCTATGGTGGACATTTAGGTTGCTTCACGTCTTGGCTGTTGCTGCTATGAATATTGGGGTGCATGAATCTTTTCAAATTAGAATTCTCATCTTTTCTGGACATATGCCCAGAAACACATGATCCAGGAATTGCTGAATCATAGGGTAACTCTATTCTTAGGTTTTTAAGAAACCTCAATACCATTCTCCCTAGTGACTACACCAATTTACACTCCCACCAACAGTGTAAGGATGCCTTTACACCATAGTCTCTCCAGAAGCTCTGTCCTGTTTATATTTCTTTCCTCCCCCTTTTTACTATTCAATTTTTATAATCTATATTCAAATTTCTTTTTCTTTTTATATTGTTTAACCATAGTATGTAGGCAAATTTAAAACTGAGAAGAAACTTACAATGAAGTGTGCAGATCTTAAATGTACAATGTGATGGATTTTAAGCAGAGTTCCAAAGAATAGCAAGGAGAGATAAGAAAGCCTTCCTCCGTGATCAATGCGAAGAAACAGAGGAAAACAATAGAATGGGAAAGTCTAGAGATCTCTTCAAGAAAATTAGAGATACCAAGGGAACATTTCATGCAAAGATGGGCTCAATAAAGGACAGAAATGGTAGGGATCTAACAGAAGCAAAAGATATTAAGAAGAGGTGGCAAGAATACACAGAAGAACTGTACAAAAAAGATCTACACGACCCAGATAATCACGATGGTGTGATCACTCACCTAGAGCCAGACATCCTGGAGTGTTCAGTCAAGTGGGCCTTAGGAAGCATCACTACAAACAAAGCTAGGGGAGGTGATGGAATTCCAGTTGAGCTATTTCAAATCCTGTAAGATGATGCTGTGAAAGTGCTGCACTCAATATGCCAGCAAATTTGGAAAAATCAGCAGTGGTCACACGACTGGAAAAGGTCAGTTTTCATTCTAATCCCAAAGAAAGGCATTGCCAAAGAATGCTCAAACTACCGCACAATTGCACTCATCTCACAGGCTAGTAAAGTAATGCTCAAAATTCTCCAAGCCAGGCTTCAGCAATACGTGAACCGTAAACTTCCAGATGTTCAAGCTGGTTTTAGAAAAGGCAGAGGAACCAGAGATCAAATTGCCAACATCTGCTGGATCATCGAAAAAGCAAGAGAGTTCCAGAAAAACATCTATCTCTGCTTTATTGACTATGCCAAAGCCTTTGACTGTGTGGATCACAATAAACTGTGGAAAATTCTGAAAGAGATGGAAATACCAGACCACCTGACCTGCCTCTTGAGAAATCCGTATGCAGGTCAGGAAGAACAGTTAGACTTGGACATGAAACGACACACTGGTTCCAAATAGGAAAAGGAGTATGTCAAGGCTATATTGTCACCCTGCTTATTTAACTTATATGCAAGTACATCATGAGAAACGCTGGCTGGAATCAAGATTGCCGGGAGAAATATCAATAACCTCAAATATGCAGATGACACCACCCTTATGGCAGAAAGTGAAGAAGAACTAAAGTGCCTCTTAATGAAAGTGAAAGAGGAGAGTGAAAAAGCTGGCTTAAAGCTCAACATTCAGAAAACGAAGATCATGGCATCCGGTCCCATCACTTCATGGCAAATAGATGAGGAAACAGTGGAAACAGTAGCTGACTTTATTTTTCTGGGCTCCAAAATCACTGCAGATGGTGATTGCAGTCATGAAATTAAAAGATGCTTACTCCTTGGAAGGAAAGTTATGACCAACCTAGACAGCATATTAAAAAGCAGAGACATTACTTTGCCAACAAAGGTCTGTCTAGTCAAAGCTTTGGTTTTTCCAGTGGTCATGTATGGATGTGAGAGTTGGACTATAAAGAAAGCTGAGCATAGAAGAATTGATGCTTTTGAACTGTGGTGTTGGAGAAGACTCTTGAGAGTCCCTTGGACTGCAAGGAGATCCAACCAGTCCATCCTAAAGGAGATTAGTCCTGGGTGTTGATTGGAAGGACTGATGTTGAAGCTGAAACTCCAATCCTTTGGCCACCTGATGCGAAGAGCTGACTCACTGGAAAAGACCCTGATGCTGGGAGGAATTAGGGGCAGGAGGAGAAGGGGATGACAGAGGATGAGATGGTTGGATGGTATCACTGACTCAATGGACATGGGTTTGGGTGGACTCTGGGAGTTGGTGATGGACAGGGAGGCCTGGTGTGCTGCGGTTCATGGGGTTGCAAAGAGTCGGACACGACTGACAGACTGAACTGAACTGAACTATGCCCATAGGACCAACTCCCAGTCAAGGGAACAAATATGTCCATTTCTACAAAGTGTTCTCTCGTGGCCCCACTACTCAGCCTCCACTTCACCAAGGCAACCACTGCTTGGATTTATATCACCATTGAACAGAATGGTTTGACCTGTTCTCAAACTTCATATAAAAAGAATCCCATATGGTCTTTTGTGTGTGGCTTCCTTTATTCAGTATAATATCAACTAGAATTACACGCATTGTTGTCTGTACTGGTGTCATTTTCTATTGCTGAGCTGTATTCTTTTGTAAGAAAATGTGGCAATCTATTTATCCACTCATCTGTTGAGAGATGTTTGAGTTGTTTCTAGTGTGGGGTATTTTAAATATACCTACTGTAAATATTCTTGTACTTGAGTTTTTGTGGGTATATTTTTTATCTGTTTGTTTTTAATTTATTTTTAATTGAAGGATAATTGCTTTATAATATTGGTTTGATTTCTGCCATACAGCAACATGAATTAATTACAGATGTACATATGTCCCGCTTCTCTTAAACCTCCCTCCCACCTCCCACCCTTTCCCACCTCTTTGGTTGCTACAGAGTTTGTGAGCATGTATTAATATATACTTTCATTCTTTTCCTTGGGTAAATATCTAGAAGCAGAATTCTAGGCCCTATGGTAAGCAGACACTGAACTTCATAAGAAAGTGTACGATTGTTTACAGTGGTCGTTTATACCATCCGAGTGTATAAAGTGTAAGTGTAAACTCTGAGAAGATGGTAGTGCCAGGTGCCCCACATGTTCACCAACATTTTGTGTTATTTGATTTTTAAACTTCCGCTCCTCAAGGAGTTTGAAGTGGTATCTCATTGCTTTAATTTGCTTTTCCCTAGTGACTAGTAAAGTGCTAGTAACACTGAAGACTTGTCATATGCTTATTGGCCATTTGTATATCTTCTTTTGTGAAATGCCTCTTCAACTTTTGTCCAGCTTTTATTCAACAGGCTCTAGAGCCTGTCCTCTGCAATAAGAGAAGCCACTGCAGTGAGAAGCCCACTCACCACAATGAAGAGTAGCCCCCAGCTCACCACAACTAGCAAAGCCTGCGTGCAGCAACAGACTCAGTGCAGCCAAAAATAAATAAATAAAAATTTTTTAAAGCATCTCCAGAAAGACCATAAGTTTGAGGACTTCTGCACACAGTGCAGGGATGGCTACAAGTCTCATCCCCTATCTCAGCGATATTACTTCCTCTTTCCCTTTGAAACTTTCATGGCCAAGAAGAATCTTGAAGTCAGTTTTCAGAGACACTGAGTCCACCTTCTCCCCAGTTTGCCAGCTTTCTGATTAAAAACAGTGTTTTCCTCTCTGCCAACACCTGCCTTTCAATTGTTGATTTTTGAAAAGCGAGCAGCCAGACCTAAGTTTGGTAACAGATTTTTTAGCCTTTTTTAGATTATAGCCCGAGTTCCCTTTAAATCATGATACCCTCCTGTTCAAAAACTGGCAAAGGGTGCTCAGAGTGTGCAGTGCTAGGCCAAGCCCCATAGCCAGCACGGCTTTCCAGGGACTCCAGGCTCCCGCCCGCCAGCTTCTCCAGCCTCACCTGTCAGCTCCCAGTGCCACCAGGGTGTCCACGAGGGGTCTCATGGAGCCAGTGAGCATGTGAGGAGCAAGGGAAGTGTCAAGAGAACAGAACGTATTTTCTCAGGCCTCCCTGGATTGTGACAAGCCACACCGCAGCTATCGCAAGGACTTCCATTGTGTTGGCCCTCTGAAAGCACCCCGATGGAACAGCAGCTTGAGGGCGTCACTTAGCAACTGGCAGTTTTCAGCAGGCAAAAAACACGCTCCCAGCATGTCAACCTTTGTTTTCTGGTTATTTGTCAAACTGAGACAGGCAGTGAGAAGGAAGCAATGTGACACCGTGATATCACAAAGAACATGGGCTGCCCTCCAGTTTCTGAAGAGGAATTTGAGATCATTTTTAGATAAGTGATATGGTTATGGAACAGGTGAGGACAGAGAGAAGCCTCTTTGAAGACCAGTAAAGTGGCCATCAACAGTTCAATAGAGTTGATTTATTCTGGCACTGCCAAACTTTCGGGTGTCTCCTGTAGGACCTCTAGACTCCAGCCCTTGCACAATCACCCTGGCAGCTCCTTGAGTGGAAGATGTCATGTCCCTTCTTCCTCACTTTTTGGAACTGAGCTCATCAAAGTCCTGCCTCAATACCACCTCCTCCATAAAGCCTTCCTTGATTTTCTTCTCAGAGTTGCTTCTCCAGCCCCATTAGAGTTTGCTCATATCCTATGTTGGTGTAAAGGAATGGAAATAAATGGAGGCTCTGGAGACACTCCGGTTTGTGTCCTGGGACTGCCACATGTTCACGTTAAGATGCTGAACCAGTTACCCAAACTTTCTAAAACTCTGTTTTCTAATCTGTAAAATGAATAATTGGAAATTCTCATAAGTTGTTCCGGTATTAAATGAGGTGATACCTGTAAAGTACCACAGCTCTAGCCTGTAATAGGCACTCAATGACACAAAGTATTTTGATGATGAAGTAACAATGATCTTGATTACTTGGTTGATTCTGTCTTGAATTACAGTGGTTCTTTTCAGTATCTCCTCTTCTGAACTGTAACCTCCTAGAAGAAACCTGTCTTGTTTTTTTGTATCTCAAACATCTATTGTATATGTAGACCCTAGTAAGCACTCAGTAAATGTCTTTTAAAATGGAAAATGAGATGAAGCAGACTCTCAAACTGAAACTCAAAGGCTGGGTTCACTCCCTGAGTTGGGAAGATCCCTTGGAGGAGGAAATGGCAACCCACTCCAGTATTCTTGCCAGGAAAATCCCATGAACAGAGGAGCCTGGCAGGCTACAGTCCATCCACAGGGCCACAAAGACTCGGACATGACCAAGCAACTGGACACACACAAACATCTTGATATTGTAAAGGGCCCATGGTTTCTGGAGTCATCCAGAAGGGTACGCGTTCTATCAGAGAAACATTTTTGAGGTTTATCAAATGTGTTTGCTTGAGCTGCGGGGCATGCCAGGGGAAATGTGAAGTCAGACCTACTCCTGACTTGTATCTTGGAGGTCTTGGAGCATCGCCCTTGTTGAGTTCCTGTGGTTGTAGCTACAGGATGCAGGATGGGGTTGCCTGGGAGTTGTTAACCCTGCTTTGGAAGCTGGCTCTGCCCCACTTATTAAACACTTCCCTCCTCTGCACACTGAGTGATGGTGTAGGGGAAGGGAACAACGGATGGTCCAGCCTCACACACCACCCGCTAATGTGCTGGTCCAGAGGGAACTGGCTGGCCTGGACTTTCCCATTCCTGGCACACAGAAGTGTTTGTTCTGCCATGTCCAGGGGAGCTGCAGGCCTCAAACAATGGTGAATGATTTATTTGGTAAAATGTATTTGAGTTCCAAAGCGTTGCTAAGCATATTAAGTAGCTGTCCTCGCTTTTCAAACCCAACCAGTGGTTTCCGCATTTATCCAGGGGGAATTTCACTTAGTTTCCATGAATTTTTCAAGGTGTTTTCTCTCTCCTTTCAATCTTCCTAAGATTCAGAAAATGATTACTGTGTCTCTCAGCCTTCTAGCCAAGTGGGATCAATGTTACAAACATTTAAAAAATTAAATTAAAAAGTTGCATATATCAAAATGTTCAAAGATTAATCACAATCTTTATCCATTCTGTATTAGAATCATAGTTCTTTATGTTCTGACCCACTGTGTGGATGTCACATCTACATGTCTAAATTGGTAAGATATCCTACCTAAATGTACTGCAGTTCAGTTCAATTCAGTTGCTCAGTCATTTCCAACTCTGTGACCCCATGGAGTGCAGCATGTCAGGCTTCCTTGTCCATCACCAACTCCTGGAGCTTGCTCAAACTCATGTCCATTGAGTCAATGATGCCATCCAACCATCTCATCCTCTGTCATCCCTTTCTCCTTCTGCCTTCAATCTTTCCCAGCATCAGGGTCTTTTCCAATAGGTCAGTTCTTTCCATTAGGTGGCCAAAGTATTGGAGTTTCAGCTTCAGCATCAGTCCTTCCAATGAATATTTGAGACTGATTTCCTTTAGGATGAACTGGTTGGATCTCCTTGCAGTCCAAGGGACTCTCAAGAGTCTTCTCCAACACTACAGTTCAAAAGCATTAGTTCTTCAGTGCTCAGTTTTCTTTATAGTCGAACTCTCACATCCATACAGGACTATCGGAAAAACCAGAGCTTTGACTCAGTTCAGTTCAGTTCAGTTCAGTCGCTCAGTCATGTCTGACTCTTCATGACCCCATGGACTGCAGCACACTAGGCCTCCCTGTACATCACCAACTCCCAGATCTTGCTCAAACTCATGTCCATTGAATCAGTGATGCCATCCAATCATCTCATCCTCTGTCGTCCCCTTCTCCTCCTGCCCCCAATTCCTCCCAGCATCAGGGTCTTTTCCAATAGGTCAGTTCTTTCCATTAGGTGGCCAAAGTATTGGAGTTTCAGCTTCAGCATCAGTCCTTCCAAAGAATATTCAGGATTGATTTCCTTTAGGATGGACTGGTTGGATCTCCTTGCAGTCCAAGGGACTCTCAAGAGTCTTCTCCAACACCACAGTTCAAAAGCATCAATCCTTCGGTGCTCAGCTTTCTTTATAGTCCAACTCCCTCATCCATACATGATTACTGGAAAAACCACAGCTTTGACTAGATGGACCTTTGTTGGCAAAGTAATGTCTATGCTTTTTAATATGCTGTCTAGGTTGGTCATAGCTTTTCTTCCAAGGAGTAAGCATCTTTTTATTTCATGACTGCAGTCACCATCTGCAGTGATTTTGGAGCTCAAAAAAATAAAGTCAGCCACTGTTTCTTCTGTTTCCCCATCCATTTGCCTTGCAGTGATGGGACCAGATGCCATGATCTTAGTTTTGTGAATGTTTAGTTTTAAGCCAACTTTTTCACCATCCTCTTTCACTTTCATCAAGAGGCTCTTTAGTTATTCTTCGCTTTCTGCCATAAGGGTGGTGTCATCTGCATATCTGAGGTTATTGATATTGATAGCCTTGACTGGAGGGAGCTTTGTAGGCAAACACACCTCCTTTCCAGCTTGCACCATGGCTTTAAAAATAACCATGGACTACACAAGTTCTTGCCTTGGAGGATGAGTCTTCAGTAGAAACCCCAGCAGATTCATGAAGCATTTGTTTCCCCAGAATGAACTGGTTGCAGGAGTTGGTTGATGCCTTGTCAAGCTATGGAATACACTTTGTATTTTTTTTTAAGTAAAATTGCTTGCAATTTATATGCTGTTTTGTAGCATTCTCCTAGAACTTCAATATATTATGAGCATTTTCTCATATCATTAGGTAGTTTCCTCCACTATCATTTTTAGTGGTTGCCCAGAGTATTGCACTGAATGATTGTCCAGTAGTTTATTTCTCTAAAATATTACTGTTGGATGTCTGAAGTAATCATGTCTTGTGTGTGCCTGCTAAGTCACTTCAGCTGTGTCTGACTTTGAGCCCCTGTGAACTGTAGCCCGCCAGGCTCCTCTGTCATGGGGCTTCTCCAGGCATGAATACTCATGTGGGTTGCCATGCACTCCTCCGAGGGATCTTTCTGACCCAGGGATCGAACCCATGTATCTTATGTCTCCTGCACTGGCAAGTGGGTTCTTTACCACTAGCACCACCCGAGAAGCTCCTTATACTATATAGAAGAGGGGAAAAGTCTTTTTTTCCCTTTCATCTTCTAGGTTCTTTGCTGGGGTGCTATAAAAAAAAAAAAGACAGATTAATGAAAGAAAAACAGATTTATTAGCATGTTTATCTCATAGTTGCATGGGAGAAACTCAGGGGTGAGTACCTCAAAGCAGTGACCAAAACTTGGGCTTCTCTAGCATCTCCAACAAAGAACAAGACGTTAGTAGAGAAATGACAGGACAAGGGAAATGGTTTTAAGGTTCTAAGGGCAGCAGACTGGGAAGATAAATACATGCTATGCTAAGTCGCTTCAGTTATGTCTGACTCTGTGCGACCCCATAGACGGCAGCCCACCAGGCTCCCCTGTCCCTGGGATTCTCCAGGCAAGAATACTGGAGTGGGTTGCCATTTCCTTCTCCAATGCATGAAAGTGAAAAGTGAAAGTGAAGTTGCTGTGTCCTGCCTGACTCTTAGTGACCCCATGGAGTGCAGCCTACCAGGTTCCTCTGTCCATGGGATTTTCCAGGCAAAAGTACTAGAGTGGGGTGTCATTGCCTTCTCCAAGATAAATACATGGGAGAAATTAAAGTTCATTTGCTGATTCCTCTTGTGCCATCTCTGAGCTGATAAGAGTCTAGAGTGGTCTCCAATAAAAGAAAATCTACACCTCACCTTTAGTAGGAGGGAGAAGAGTAGAGAGAACTTTTTCTCATGTAAAAGAAGCATAATTTGGGGTGACATATTCTGGTTTCCTTTAATACCCATTATCAAACATTTATATAAATACATACATGATTCTTGAAGTTACACGTTTGATATGGTTCTTTTTTTCTTTGAACTCATATTTCCACTCCACTTCTCTCTCTCAATCTTGTCTCAATATAAAACACACATTCTTTGCCTGCCATGAAGATATAGATGTAAATAGAAATACAGAAAACCATAATTCCCTCTGGGCATGGGCCGCAAAGAGCTGGACACAAGTAAGCAACCATACACAGCACCGCATAACACTTGGGCTCTAAGTTTTAAAAAGGGCTTCAGAATTGAGTTATCATTATGATTATCAGCAGTTCACAACTGACTCAACAACAGAACATTTTTGTAAATTACATTAATTATTAAACAAAAAAGTAAAACGTTATTGGAAATGTATCTCCACGAATAGAGATGTATAGGGTTTCTCTCTCCATTAGTTCATACTCATGAGTGTTTATTATTGAAAGAACACAGCATCAGTTCTGTTTCTATTTTCCATTTATGTAGATGTAAGTTCTGGGAAGCCTTTCTCACATAAATAAGTAGATGGGAATGGGAGGGGTTCTGTTTCAGATGCTGCCCAATTCTTTGAGTTGTTAAAGAGAGAAACCACAGGTCCCCAATAGTTCCACCAGGCTCCTCTGTCCATGGAATTCTCCAGGCAAGAATACTGGAGTGGGTTGCCATTCCCTTCTCCAAGGGGTCCTCCCGACTCAGGGATAGAACCCAGGTCTCCTGCATTACAGGCAGATTGTTTACCATCTGAGCCACCAGAAAAGCCCCTCAAAGGCATCACTTGTGCTAAAGTTCATGATACAGATGCCAGAAGTTCAGCCCCTGGGCACCAGAGCTGAATCGCATCTCAGAGACAGTTTTGGGTGAAGTAAAAAGAATGGCATTATTGCTTTGCCAACCAAAGGGAGACACAGTAGGCTTGTGTCCTTCCAAACTTTGTGTTGCAACCTGGGTGGATTTGGTGAGAAGTTTTATTTTATTTTATTTTATTTTTGGTGAGAAGTTTTATAGTGATGGCTCCAGGGTGGGGCTGCTAAGAATCAGTGTGTGTGCAGAGCCTACATCCTTTAACCTGGCCTCAGGTGGCCTCCTGATGAGCTTCTTGAGGTTATCAAACTGTGACCTTCTCTCTGATATTTCTTTTTTTCTTTTTGGCTGCACTGCAACATATGGAATCTTAGTTCCTGAACCAGGGATTGAAGCCATGCCCCCTGCAATGGAAGCACAGTCTTAACCACTGGGCCACTAGGGAAATCCCAATGTAACCTTCTCTCTGGAATGAAGAACACTCCATCAACACTATCCTCAATTGATGGGAGATTTAGTTCTGTAGAAGAGCTCAAAGATACTGTCCTGTGTATCCCTTGGGGGGGAACCAGGACCCTGCCCCAAGGCTGCACTATTGTCTCCCACTGCTCATCCTCTGTCTCCGCATCCCCTCCCTTGCATGATTAGCACTGTTTGAACTTTCCCTGTGGAACTCAGGGAAGGTCAAAAGATGGGGGGACACAGAAAGGTTTTCCTGCCCAGGAGCCCCATAGGGTTGGTTTCAATACCAAACCCAGATTAAAAATCTGCCCTAATTGCAGTTTCAACTTTGGCCTAGAATGTAGTCTTAATTGGCCAGTCTGGAATTTCCTGTCGGCTCCATTAAAGTTATCTGTCACGTGCACCCTCTTTACCTCCCAAGGAAGAAGAGGTCATTTGCATGGTAGACCATCACCCTCCCCCCAAAAGAATATGACCAGCCTGAAACCATTTCTTTTCTGTTGCTAATAACTTCCTTGCCCCACCCTCCTTCTGTGCAAATGCTTCATTTTGTTTCAAAGCTCCTGAAGCACCTTTCTGCTTGCTGGATAGGATGCTTCCTGATCTCTGAATCATTGAATAAGGCCAAAGAGAGTCAATTTACTTGGCTGAATTTTTGTTTTTTAACAGTTTGTCTTCCAAGTTCTATGCCAAAAGTCAGTTATCTCTTATAAAAATGATTTTTAATAGTCTATCAGGACAGCTGGGCTTCCTTGGTGGTTTAGATGGTAAAGAATCTGCCTGCAATGCAGGTTCAGTTCCTGGGTTGGAAAGATCCCCTGGAGAAGGGAATGGCAACCCACACCAATATTCTTGCCTGGAGAATTCCACGGACAGAGGAACCAGGCAAGCTAGAGTCCACTGAGTCACAGAGTCAGACATGACTAGGTGACTAACTCCTGCACATCAGGACAATTAGGTCCTTCAATTTAGTTGGAAGAATGGAAATCCTCTTGATCTCAGATGGCCTCAACCTGCAGTGGCTTGCAGCCAGATTTCAGTTCCCTGGCCCTCCTTAAGTCAGGCCATGGTGAAGCAGGAAACAGACAGAACAGGCTCCATCTTGAAAGCAGGACTCCATCTTGGGCCGGACTGTGGACTTTGAGCTCTATGCCCAGTATCTATGGAAACAACATACCAACTGGAAAACCAGGCCCCCCGGATGGAAGAACCCCAGGGCTCATACCTAGACTCTCCATTGCCTAAAAGAATACCCTAACAATACGTGTAACCAAATAGAATCATAAACTCTATTATGCTTATTGGGGTATGACCACAGGCCTATTGATAATTGTACCTAGGCTTAAGGCATATGAATCATGGGTTAACTTTGATTGTATCTTTCTCTTCCTTTGTTCAGACCAGTTTCAGGGAATTTGGGGAGGTGGGTTTGGGCACATACACTTAGAGTATATAAGGTTTTCACAAAAAGTGGTTGGGGTCCTTGGCTAAGAGGAGACTCTGCCTTGGGCCCTACCAGTGTGATAAACTGCACTCCACTATCTGCATTGTCCTTCTGAGTGAGTTTGTTTCCCGGAACGAGTGGTTACAACAATGGCAGTGAGAGTGATGCAGGAAGGGCCTGAAAGGAGGCACTTGCCTTGTTGCAGAAACCAGTACTCGAGAAACCAAGCCCCACACTCGGAGACTTGGAGAACTCAGGTTTGTTATGCCAGCGGGCGAGAGGAGTTAACACTCCAAGTTCTGAGCCCTGAACAAAGGGGTTACAGAGTTTTTCTACATGGACACGCATGATTAAGTGGGTTTGTGGGTTTGCAGGGGCTGGGCAATTGTAAAGAGTAGGGCAAGGGTGAGTGAGATAAGCTCCAGTTCCTAGTATTGTTGAGTCCCCGCTTTCTGAGACCTACGTGATCCAGACTTTGCAGGAAGCAAGTTGAGTTACAGAGGCACAAGGGGCAGGAGTTTATGTAAAATTTTAACTTTTCCTCTTCATTTCCCCTTTCTAGATGCTTCTATCACTCATTGTAGAAAGCATCATCTCATGTTTTGGTAGGACATTCAGAGCTCTTTGTTGCTTAGGGGGCTATATTGAGCTATTATTATTTGTAACTTTATGGATTCAATTTGAGAGGTTATGAACTGGGTAATAGCATTGAGAATACAAGGGCCAAACAAGAGCGTTGCAAAGAACACGAAGAGAGGACTGGTTAAAGGGGGAAGTCATGATGTCCAGCTCCAGATATTGTTCCAGTTACCCCAGGAATTAGCTAGTTCCTCTCTCCTCTTCCTGACTCGTTCCCTTAGCTGTTGGGCCATGTCCCTGACTACTCCTGATTGGTTTACATAAAAGCAGCATTCTTTGTTCAAGAAGAGTCAGAGTCCTCCCTTTTCAGCTGTCAGTAGGTCTAGCCCTCTCCTATTCTGTAAAACCACCTCAGGCAGGGAGTCTAGTTGGTCCTGAAATGAAGAGCACAGCAATAATACCAATTAGGGTTAGAGGCCAGGGTGGACAATGAAAATCCGTCTATATTTTGATAGCCAGATCCTCAAGCTTCCGCCGTGCGTTGACCAGCCAGCTGCTGGCGTGTGGCTGGAGTAAATCTGAAGAATCCTCAAGCTTCTGCCGTGTGTTGACTAGTCAGCTTCCAGAGTGACTAGAGCAGGGCTCAGTGTCCTTTGTTGAGGGCCGTTGTCTTTGGAACCAGACCTTGAGGAAGTTTTTGGGGTCCCAAACTGCTTTCCAGGTGTCCTCACCACAGGAAGTAGCTGCTTTCTTTACTCTGGTGTGGTGGATCCAAGGGATGACACCCATAACTTTAACAGCAGTAGGCGTTGCCAGGACAACCATATGAGGGCCTGTCCAAACTGGCTGAAATTTTTTTTTTTTTCCTAATCTTTAACCCATACCTCATTTTCTGGCTGATAGGGATGAACCCAATTGCCCAAAGGAATGGGTGTCCTTTCTAAGGTTTATCAGGTGATATGGTGGAAGACTTTTCCCAGGGCCTGGAGGTGTTGGGACAATTCCAGATCAGCTAGTTGTTGGTGGTCTCCCTTGAGCTTTTCTATCACTGAGGGTGGTCTTCCTTATGAGATCTCAGGGGGAGAATAGCCTAAGGACCTTGGGGTGCATTTATAGAGGGAGACAAGAGTCCACAGAATAAGGCAGCTTGTTCCATCACTGTGTGGGTGTTGGCCGGGGGAAATTCTTGTCGTACTACTACTTGGAGAAACAAACTTAACAAGAAAGTGAAAGACATATGGCCCAAAGATTAATGGAAGTAGGAAAGCTGTTGTGGGGCTAGCCAGGAGAACCAGGTCCAGACACTGGTTTGTGACATTAGTACTTCTCTAGGTATGAGAAGATGCAAGAATTTGGACTCATAAAAATCTTTACCTGAAAACATCTGACTATCTGAAGCCTGTTTTCCGGGTTTTTCCCAGAGCACAGAGTGCCTTATTTTTTGTCTTCATCCTGAGCTCCTTGCAAGGGGGTGTTGAAGGTCAGCATCTTGTAGTGGTCATGATTTAATCTTTGCAGAGGCAGCTGGCAAGAGCCAACTTCCAGTCAGCAGGGCCCCTTCATAGCCACATATCTGACCATGTTTTGGGGGCACTTCATGGTCACTGTGTCCCACGGTGCTGGGAAGGCTTACTCCCAGGTCTAACAAAGATTCCATTGACAGGCCGCTCCAATGTGTTGTCACTAGGCCAGGCCTTGTAAGTAGCAAAAGTCTCTAGGCCATACCTGTCTTACTAGCCTCTTGGTCCAGGAAAATATTTCCTCTTGTTGCTTCTTCCCATATCTAGAGTTACATTATTACAGTTATTGATCTCATATGGAACTGCATATCAGCATTTTATCATGGGCTCAGTCACACATTTGGTAACATAAGAAATAATCTTCTGAAGCAAGCTACATAGAAAATAATATAGCTAGCAGTTATTAGTAAGGTCACAAGCAAGAATTTAAGGCAAGAACTTTCACTGGGTATAGCACGGTATACCTCAGGCCATCTGAGTCAGTTAAATGATTATAGCCAAGTGTTAATCTCCTGGTTGTACATCACGGAGCATCTTACCTTTATCCAAAGATTGGTTACTGAGATAAGCTTTAGAAACAATCTTAGAGTGTCCTTTTTAATAACTTAATTAAACTTTTTAGCAATATAACATAACAAGGAACTATTTCAGAAGCAAGTCTTAAGCACAGACCTTAATTAACAAAACTAGAACTTAATATTCAGTGAAACATAATTTTTTCTCTTTTTGAAGAACTCATTGTGAGGGGATTAACACTGTAGACAGGGAAGGCTTTAACCCATCAAATAAAAATGAGATCTTTCAGGGAGCCAGGAAAGCCAAGCAGCTGTCTTGGATTTCCCATAGCCCTGGTTCTTTGATTTTTAGCTGTTGTTTATCCATTTTTAATTTTCTGATTTAGGAGCAGACTATTGCCATGTTTTAAGGACATCAAGATAGCAAAAGTCTAACCATGAGGGGTTATTCTTTTTGTAGAAGCAGAATGATCTTTGTCTACATGTACCATAATCTTAAATACTGTTTATTTACTTTACCAAAGTAACAAAAAGATTTTAAAAACAAATATAAATCACTTAAAGGCAAAGAAATTCATAATCTGTTATCAAAAGTTGTAATCGAAGAAAACTATATTCTCTAAATAGAGAGAAAACCAAATTCCAGTCTGGTACCAGCTTACTATTTATTAATAAAAAAATTTGTTTATCTGCTTAATCTTAGAAAGTCTTTTCCATAAATCTTGAAGGACTAGCAGTATACTAAAGGCATGAGAGTAAAACCAGAAAAGGCATGTTTAAAATCTGATTCCATTGCAGTTGACAAAGAAACCTGGTCATAACACTTTAATATGATAACTAGAATTATAATTGACCAAGGTTTATCAGGGCATATCAGATCTATATGAATTTCATATAATTTTAGGCTATCTATATTAGTAACGTCAATCATACAGTATAACCTGAAAAGAATTATCACCCCTTCAACAGTACTTCTCACGTAATTTAACATGTCCAATGAACCCAGGTACCTTAACAATTTTTTGGGATGTCTCAGGGGCCCTCTGAAGCATCCCAAAGGTAGCTAGAAGTCAAGTTATTTAGGAAGTTTTGTCGATAAATATCAAAAGGATTTATAACAGTCAAGTAGGGTCATATAAGTCACTGTGAAATAATAGTTATTTACTTAGCCAATGGTAACAAAAGATTTCAAAGGCAAGTATAGAACAGATCAATTAAGAGGTAAAGAAATTTAAATCTATTATTAAAAGCAATTTAACATCTGAAGAAAGTACGTTCTCTCAACAGAGAGAAAGGCCGAATTCAAGTTTTGCACCAGCTTACTTTAAACTCATTTAGGTGAATTTAATTAAATTTATTTTAAACTTAGTCCTAACAATGCACAACACTTTTTTTTCAGGGTCCACTTTCCACAAACTTTTTAATCACTTTCTGTAACAGGTACCTGTAAGTCAGACCTACTTTCTTTTCCCTTTATAAAATTTAATTTTATTTTTATACCTTCTTTATTAAAAACATACATCCTATTTTCCTTATTAGATTAGCAAACAAACATTAATACTAGATATTTAATATTGAATATTTCCCAGTTCACATGAATCTGAAATTTGTTTAGGTTAATTTTTCTTGTATTTAGAATTGTTTGATTTGTAAGTGCTTACTTTTCTTTAGGCCAATTAAATTAGAACTCATTTACAACTTCAACAGTATTATCAGAAAAAAAAAAAAGACATACACTGAGACATACATAAATCCAGACAGACAGACAGAGATCTCATAGTTTTCTGTTTGAGATTTAAAATATCTCTTTGACCCCCCCTTTTTCCCCCTTTGCTTGAAGTTCTAATTTGCCCAAAGCTGAGGTCTCAGGCAAAGTTGGATGTGTATTTCAAGGACATGGAAAGGGTTAACTTCAAGCTTTTTCCTAGGCAGGCCTTTTAACAAGCTAGTTGTTTTTAATTGCATATGCAAAAAGAATTGGTTTTGCAGTTTCCAAAAAGAAAAATTTCTCTCACTCTGTTCAATCAGCACTCACTCACTCAACATCATTCAGAGGCTATCACAATGCTTCCCTTCTCCTGAGTTCCCAGTTCTCCCTCTCTGATGCTGCCTTCCTGGGAGCTCCAAGGAGGTGATCAGTCTCCTTTTGTACCTGTTGGGGTAGGACCTGACTGGGGACTGGCCCTGGGGCCTTACCTGATCCTGTGGCCATTCCTGGTGAGTTGGTCCATCCCTCCAGTGAGTCCAGTCAGGGCTTGTCTGTCCCGAGAGTCAGAACACCGGTCCTAAAGAGAACCCGAATACCATCAGGTGGCGCGCCTCCTCGTCCATCTCAGGGTTCCTTTGCTCCAGCCCAGCCGACCCACCAGTCCAGCAGCTCAAGGGGCCGGTGTGGTTGGAATTTCGCTGGGGCCCCCAGAAATGTTGCAGAAATCAGTACTTGAGAAATCAAGCACCACACCTGGAGAGTTGGAGAACTCGAGTTTATTATGCCAGTGGGCCCAGAGGAGTTAACACTTCAAGCTCTGAGCCCCGAACAAAGGGTTACAAAGTTTTCATACATGGACTGGCATGATTAAGCAGTTTGTGGGTTTGAAGGGGCTGGATGATTGCAAAGAGTATGACAACGGTGAGTGAGACAAGCTCCAATTCCTAGTATTTGTGACCCCCATTTTCTGAGACCTATGTGATCCAGACTTTGCAAGGAGCAAGTTGAGTTACAGAGGCACAAGGAGCAGGAGGTTATGTAAAATTTTAACTTTTCCTCTTCAGTCTAACACTCAGAAATGAATTATCTGAGAAGACACACATGCTGACTAAGCAAGAGACTTTACTGGGAAGGGATGCCCAGGCAGAGAGCAGGAGGTTAAGAGAAACCAGAAGGACTGCTCTGCCATGTGGCTGACAGTCTCAGGTTTTATGGTGATGGGATTAGTTTCCGGGTTGTCTCTGGCCAATCATTCTGAGTTAAGGTACTTCCTGGTGGTGCATGCATTGCTTGGCCAAGATGGATTCCAGCGAGGAAGATTCTGGGAGGTGGTAGGACACGCAGCATATGCTTTTGACCTTTCCCAAATTCTTCCAATTGGTGGTGGCTTGTTACTTCCATGTTCCTTCCTAGGACCTCCTGTCATAAAATAACTCATGGAAATGGTTACTATAGTGTCTGGCCAGGGTGGGTGGTTACAGTCAGTGTATTACCCCTAACAAGAGTGCTGAACCCTAGCCACTAGCCAGTGGGCAGTGACAAGGCTCTGGTCTAGGGGCTTTGTAGAAATGAATTTCCACAAGAGACAGAAAGTAGTGAAGCAAGTAAAGTGCTTATTAGGAGGAAAAAGAGTATGTATGAGTAGACTCACATGGGCAGACTCAGAGAAAGAGTTTCCCACTTATGGTGGTTTAAGTCACTTACATGGGGCATTTCTTCCAGATTTCCTTTGGCCAGTCATCTTGCTTTGTCGGTTCTGAGGTCTGTTTGGTGTGTCTCAGGGCCCTCCCCCATATGTGTGCACATCTCTTAGCCAACATGGATTCTAGCAAAGAGGCTTATGGGTAGGTTGACATCATTTACTATGGGGTGGCGTCCCCTCCTATTTTTTAACCTTTAGGAGGTTTTCTGTGCATGTGTAGTCAGGGAGACCTCCTTGACCTTAAGAATGAGGAATATGTGGTCTCTTAGGAGGTTTTCTGTGTTTGTGTAGTCAGGGAGACCTCCTTGACCTTAAGAATGAGGAATATGTGGTCTCTTTATCTCTTTCCTGGGCAGAGCTCAGCTCCTCCTCACTCCTGTTCCCCTACCGGGGTCAAACTCCAGCTGCTCAGCACGGGGCCCATCCATCTCCTGCCTCACTCTAACAAAAAAGGCATTTAGATACGTGTATTTCTATCCATCTCTTTGGCACTCTGAGGTTTTTACAACCCAAGGGTCACCTGGAAAGAAAAGCACAATCTAAAGATTGAGCATTCTGCTTTATTTGGCAGACAAAACTGAGGATATTAGCCTAGTTTTGTTAGCCCTCAGATAGCTCTGAGGGACCATTTGGAAGAGGTAAAGGAAGAGCTGGGATACACAGGAATTCTTGCAACAAAGACCAGGTGGTTGGAATCTCAAAAGATAATTGTTAATTAAAGAAAACCGGATATCTCAAATTAAGGAGTTTAGCACATTGCAGTATGAGGGAAGATGCAAGAATCTGAGCTCATTGAAATCATTCCTTTGACTGACTATGAGATGAGGAGGCATCCTGTTTCCACCCCGAGTTTCCTCTGGGCTCACTGTGAGGGCGACCATAAAGTGACCGCTTGATGGCTGCAACATCCTTTGTTTACGATACGGCAGGCAACATTTTTCATTGACACAAGGAATTTACTGCAGAAAAAGGGCGAGAGGTCTGCCTGCCCTGTGAGGTGGGAGAAGGTGGGAGGAGAGAGGAGGACGCTGCCTGCTTCTTGGACTGCACGCTGGGTTCTGGGGCAGATGGGCTTCAGCAGAGTCAACCAGAAATGGAGGGTCTGGAGCATCATTCCCATAAATGAGACGTGTCTCAATATCCCTTGGGTGAGTTCTTCCTGTGCCCCGAGGGGCGTGCATAGCCCTATTTGAAGACCATTGTCTAGACTGTCCTGGAGAAACGAGGAGAGGCGCCCTGGAGCTCCATAACCCCACCCACAGAAGTACCCTGTGGTGTCCTGGATCCAGTCTGTCAAATTCTAGACTACCATACTTTGGGCTACATTTTTTCAGTTTCCAAAACACTGCTTCTGGGTGCCTTGGGATGCTTACTGTGTTGGTATTCACATCCCATCTCTGAGTTTTACACAAATACTCAAATAAGGAGAACAACAGCAATCCTCTCTAAGATAATAAGGTGCTTGAGTGGACTACACGATCTCGAAGGAGCAGAAAAGCTGAGGTCAGTTACAGGGGAATTTCAGGAAGCTGACTTATTCCAAGGTTCCATAGAGGTCTTCCTTACAATGGAGCTTTCAGAAACTGAGAACATCAACAGTGCAAGGTTTCCTAAATTAGAATGTCAAAGGGCTTCCATGAGGCTTTATCTTCAAGTCAATAGCTTCTGTTTCCTTTTCAGAGTTTCTCAGACAGAAATTCTTCTTGTGAAACCTAGAGGTGGGGAGAAAAGTACCAAGGGAAAAAAAACAGAAAATGGAAACCCAAGAGGCAAAATGATTCAGAGTTTTTCCTGAAGGAGAAAATCAAGCTATCTTCAAGTTGAGTTTCATGATCCCTTTACTGAATTCCAGAAGGAGACGATATTCTTGGAGCTGCCAGGAAATCAGAAAATCTGCCCACACTGTAAGCAGTAGATGATGTGCCCCAGGCTGTATCCCCACTCCTCTGAACCCTCTTCCTGAGACCTGCTGTGTGCCCAAGCTGGGACACTCAGGAATGTGACCCAAAGAAAGGTTGACATGGACTCTTCCACTTTGAATCATGCGAAGCTTGTATTTCTTTCTGATGCTTTTTCAGCATCTCTTAGAAGTTCATTTCCCTTGAACCTGGAACCAGATGGCATGGAGACTGATCAGAGATTCAAGGAGCCTGGATGCTGGGTAGGGAGCAGAGTGGGCAAAGAGAAAGAGAGATGGGTTCAGTTCTCTGGTGTCTGCAACAGGGTGACCTGGTGGCCTCATGCCCAGAGCATCATGGAGAGACTCCTGTGCATTAAGGAGCTAGAGTCAGGTGAGCTGAAGAGTGAAAGAGCTGTTCCTGACCCCTCACATTCACACCTCTGTGGATATGATGGGTTTCAAGATGGGACTCAAAGCCAAGATGAAGCCCATGGGCTCTGGACAGTCTTCTGGACTTTGCATGTGTGTGCTCTTGACTGCCCCCACACTAGAATGTTCAAAAACAAATGCCCCCCAACCACCCACAGAAGAAGTTTCGGTGCTAGGCTTCTTGGCAGAATTCCAGCTGTTCCCAGTGAGCTTGAAGAAGCTGCAGTATAAGAGGATCCAGTGGGGGGCGGGGGTGGTATAAGCTAGGACATTGGAGGTTTTATCTCAAACCTGCTTTGAGAGGGGTCAAGGAATAGTACTAGGTCTCCAAATTGCACATTCACAAGCCCTGGGCTAGAACTGCAGGAATGGATTAGACTCATGGGAAAGCAAATCCAGAGCCAGGTTGACCATAGCCTCCAAATGCCATGTGTACATCCACAGACCAGGTGGCTCACACAGGAAGACGCACAGTAGGAACAAGAAAGGCAGAAACACTTAACACATCCCAAATGGGGTTGCTCAGTTCAGTTCAGTCAGTTGCTCAGTCATGTCTGACTCTTTATGACCCCATGGACTGCAGCATGTCAGGCCTCCCTGTCCATCACCAGCTCCCAAAGCTTGCTCAAATTCATGTCCATTGAGTCGATGATGCCATCCAACCATCTCATCCTCTGTTGTCCCCTTCTCCTCCTGCCTTCAATCTTTCCCAGCTTCAGGGTATTTTCCAATGAGTCAGTTCTTCACATCAGGTGGCCAAAGTATTGGAGCTTAAGCTTCATCATCAGTTCTTCCAGTGAATATTCAGGGTTGATTTCCTTTAGGACGGACTGGTTGGATCTCCTTGCAGTCCAAGGGACTCTCAAGAGTCTTCTCCAACACCACAGTTCAAAAGCATCAATTCTTTGGCACTCAGCTTTCTTTATGGTCCAACTCTCACATCCATGCATGATTACTGGAAAAACCACAGCTTTGACTAGATGGACCTTTGTCACAAAATAATGTCTCTGCTTTTTAATATGTTGTCTAGGTTGGTCATACTTTTCTTCCAAGGGACAAGGGTCTTTTAGTTTCATGGTTGCAGTCACCATCTGCAGTGATTCTGGAGCCCAAGAAAATAAAATATTTCACTGTTTCCATTGTTTCCCCATCTACTTGCCATGAAGTGATGGGACTGGATGCCGTGATC
Organism: Bos indicus; assembly: GCF_029378745.1. Taxonomy (NCBI): domain Eukaryota; kingdom Metazoa; phylum Chordata; class Mammalia; order Artiodactyla; family Bovidae; genus Bos; species Bos indicus. The sequence goes on along the minus strand of NC_091780.1, from coordinate 61,055,052 downwards.
TTAGTTTTTTGATGGTGAGTTTTAAGTCAAATTTTCACTCCTCTTTCATCAAGAAGCTTTTTAGTTCTTCACTTTCTGCCATAAGGGTGGTGTCATCTGCATATCTGAGGTTATTGATATTTCTCCTGACGATCTTGATCCCAACTTGTGCTTCATCCAGCCTGGCATTTCTGATGATGTACTCCGCATATAAGTTAAATAAGCAGGGTGACAATATACGGCCTTGAGGTACTCCTTTCCCAATTTGGAACCAGTAGATTGATCTATGTCCGGTTCTAACTTTGCTTCTGGGCCAGCATACAGATTTCTCAGGAGGCAGGTCAAGTGGTCTGGTATTCCCATCTCTTTCAGAATTTTCCACAGTTTGTTGTGATCCACAAAGTCAAAGGCCTTGGTGTAGTCAATAAAGCAGAAGTAGATGCTTTTTTGGAACTCTCTTGCTTTTCCTGTGATCCAACGGATGTTGGCAATTTGATCTCTGGTTCCTCTGCCTTTTCTAAATCCTGCTTGAACATCTGGAAGTTCACGGTTCATGTACTGTTGAAGCCTCACTTGGAGAATTTTGGCCATTACTTTGCTAGAGTGTGAGATGAGTGTAATTGTGTGGTAGTTTGAACATTCTTTGGCATTGCCTTTGGGACTGGAATGAAAATTGACTTTTTCCAGTCCCGTTTGCAGAGTTTTCCAAATTTGCTGCCATATTGAGTGTAGCACTTTCACAGCATCATATTTTAGGATTTGAATTAGCTCAACTTGAATTCCACCACCTCCATTAGCTTTGTTCATAGTGATGCTTCCTAAGGCCCACTTGACTTCTCATTCCAGGATGTCTGGCTCTAGGTGAGTGATCACACCATTGTGGTTTTCTGGGTCATGAAGATCTTTTTCGTATAGTTCTGTGTATTCTTGCCACCTCTTCTTAATATCTTCAGCCTCTTTTAGGTCCATACCATTTCTGCCCTTAAGTGTGCCCATCTTTGCATGAAATGTTCCCTTGGTATCTCTAATTTTCTTGAAGAGATCTCTAGTCTTTCCCATTCTATTGTTTGGGGACAATTCTATGTTCTTTCTGGAAGCTTCATATACTTGGGGAGGGGAAGTAGTATGCTAGAGATGGCTTCCCCAGCTCACAACATCGGGTCTACCTCTCTTCCTAACTCTGCATTCGATGACACCAGGTGGAAAGTTTAAAAGTGGCCATGGTACGAATATTTACACCATGGCAATCAGCAATCACTACAGACAAGGACTTCTTTTTGCTCACAGAAATGGCTGGCAAGCATTTACCAGCACATCACTGGCAATGAGTAAGGGTGGTGGAAAGGCATGTAGGAAACAAGGAGATCCCTGAGCCAACTGAAAATGAATCGCAGCTCCGGCCTGAAAGAGAGATGGTTATTGTTTGAAAATGCAGCATCCAACTGTGGGAAGAGTAAGAGCATCTGAATCAGACAGGTCTGCCTGGGTTTGGACCCAAGCTTCACTACCTTCCAGCTTGTAACCTTAGGTACCTTGAGTTTCAATTTCATCTGTGTGAAGAGGAGATCCGAAAGCAGCTCTTCTGTCCCTTTCCTATTTACCACTTTCTATTCCCTCTAACCTTGAAGGAACCTAATTATAGGGAAGAGATAACTGGGCAATTTAACCTAACTCCTGACTAGTGCTCCTTTGATGCACATCATGATTTGTCTAACCTCTTAATTCTTTTCCTAAATAAAAAGAAGTAAAAAGGAAAAATTAAGCAGTTAAAAAAATGACTAGGTCTCTACCCTCAAGAGCCTCCTTAGCAATCCTGCAGGCAGATCACGCAGGCAAGATAACATCTGGAGAGTCAGCCAGTCCACACGCAATGGGGAAAGAAACAAAACCCAACCTCCCACCTTGCTGAGTCACTGAGGTTCTTCCCTCTTTCTCCCCTTCAAAAACTGTCATGGCTGGGCAGAATCTTTGGATTTAGTCTCTGGACATGAGTTCACCTTCCCCCAGATTGCCAGTTTTCTTGATTAAAGCATCTTTCCTTTCTACTGACGCTTGTCTCTTGAATTATTGGCTTTTGAGCTGTGAGCTGCCAGACTTGAGTTCATTAACACATAACGGTAAGCCAGGCAGTTTGTGTACATTCTAATTCTCACTTGCTTTTAATGAATGCAGAAAAGCATTTATGCACTTGGTAAAAATTTCTTAGGAACCTGCTAGATCCAGTGTGCTGGTAATGTGATCTCCAACAGGCCAGTAGTCCACGGGAGGTGTGGACAGTCTATCAGAGTGTGCAGGACGGAGCGTGATTTTGTTATATGACATGAGACCCATCCCTCCACATGGAGCTCAACGAGCCTCCCATCCTGGGGTTCACACCCTTGGATGGTCCTCTCCCACACTGACTCAGAGATGCCCTGTGTGACCTATAACAAGTGGTGGAAGTGATGGCAGGTCCCTTCCAAGATCAGGCTGTAGAAAGCTGTGGGCTTGGTCTGGGGCTCTCTTTCCTTTGAGTCATTCCTGCTGATGGGAGCCAGTTGCCACGCTGTGAGCAGCTCTTGGAAGGCTCACGCAGTGAAGTGCCAGGTCATTGCTCCAACAACACAGAGTGAGCCTGGAAATGGATTCTCCAGCCCAGCTGAGCCTTTCAATGACTGCAGCCCCAGCCTGATTGCTGCCACATGAGAGACTCTGAACCAGATGCCCACCCTCCTCCCCTCCCCAGCTAAGCCTTTTGCTGATTCTGACTCTCAGAAACTGTGTGAGACAATAAATATTCATTATTTCAAGCTGCTACATGTGGGGGTAATTTGTTATCCAGTAATAGATAAATAACACAAATGAGTCTAAAGATTTCTCACTAGAAATCTACTATATAATTTTATGGATGGGGAAATATAAGATGAAATAGAGATATACAGCCATAGAATGCTAGAGAGAGACGTCTAGACGTCTTAGAGATCAATGAATCAGATGGTAAAGAATCCGCCTGCAGTTCGGGAGACCCAGGTTCAAGGGGTCTTGGGAAGATCCCCTTCAGGAGGAAATAGCAACCCACTCCAGTATTCTTCCCTGGAGACTCCCATGGACAGAGGAGCCTGACCAGCTACAGTCCAGGGGGTCACAAAGAATCAGACATGACTGAGTGAATACACTTTCTTTCTTTTTCTTTATGGTGGTCCAGGTGGTTAAGAATCCACCACCCAAAGCAAGGGATGCAGGTTCTAGCCCCACCAGGGGATTGCTGCAGGGCAGCTAGACAGCCGGAGCACTGAGTCCACAGTCAACAACTAGAGAAGCTCCAGCTTCAGCATCAGTCCTGCATTTCCTTTAGGATTGAGTGGTTTGATCTCCTTGCTGTCCAAGGAACTCTCGAGAGTTTCCTTCACTAATTCTTTGGCGCTCAGCCTTCTTTATGGTCCAGCTCTCACATCCATACACGACTACTGGAAAAACCATAGCTTTGACTACACAGATCTTGTCAGCAAAGTGATATCTCTGCTTTTTAATATGCTGTCTAGGTTTGTCATACTTTTTCTTCCAAGGAGCAAGCATCTTTTAATTTCACGGCTTAGGAGAGAACTAATAAAAATTAATTTTTTTTAGCTCTTGGTATATGGAGAAAGGGTTGCAGTGCCTTAACTTTGTCCATCCTACAGTAAGACATACTTGGAGGTTCTGAGAGCGGTGTTCCCTCTGGGTATCTGACATATAATTGGCCTCCAGGAAAAACCTTGACAGCTGGTGAGGGACCAAGCCAGAGGAATAACAGCCACTATTTATTAACAACCTACTGTGTTCTAGGCATGTTACAGTCACGATTTCTTATCTCTACAACAATTCTAATAGATATTGTGTGTGTGTGTGTGTGTGTGTATGTGTGTGTACGCGCATGTCTTTGATACATATGTTTATACTCCATTTTATAGATGGAGAAAAGTAAGGCCACACAACTGGTAGGTGATCCAACCAGCAATTCAAACCCAGATCAACTGGACTCCAGTGTTTTATTTCACTTCCTTGTCTTGGGAGAAGGCAATGGCAACCCACTCCAGCACTCTTGCCTGAAAAATTCCATGGATGGAGGAGCCTGTTAGGCTATAGTCCATGGGGTCGCAAAGAGTTGGACATGACTGAGCGACTTCACTTTCTTTCTTTCTATAGTTTCTTTTGGAGAAGGAAATGGCAACCCACTCCAGTGTTCTTGCCTGGAGAATCCCATGGACAGAGGGGCCTGATGGGCTGAAGTCTATGGGGTTGCAAAGAGTCAGACACGACTAAGCAACTAACACACACACACACACAAACACACTCCTTGTCTTGAAATTAATTGCTCATTGGTGTTATATTTTATGACTACATTGACCCCAGCCCCCTCAGTTGATTCTACCTGGGAATACCCAGGTCACAAGTACGTTACCCTTCCCAAGGACCACATCAGTTTCAGCATCACGCATGGCTGCATCTACTGACCACACACACTCATCTGATCTGGGGCCTAACAATTTCTTTCCTTTTCTCTGGTTTAAGGCAAACCTCTCAATTTAAATTTGCAGGGCCTTGCTCAGGGTCACCCAGTGAGTTACCTGTGCAATTCCAGTCGGCCTCTCTCCAGATAAATTCCCAGATACCAGTTTGCTGTCCCTCCAACCTTCCCCGCCATCCAGGCTACCATTTGTATTGCAAGGCGAGGTTGAAAATAACCCCCTCTTCATGGTTCTCCAGGAAAACTGGTTGAGAATCAATTTGTGGAAGACGTCCCTCTTTTGAACACCGAGCCAGAGTATGACTAATTCCACACATTCAGGTTCATTGGGGGAGACGAAGCCAGGAACACAGACTTCTGAGCCCCTCCACAAAGCCCAGGAAACCTGGACAGGAGCCCTCTAACCTTTGAAGTGCCGTTTCCGCAAAGCTGGGACTCCCGGCCGGCGGGCCCACCTCCCTCGGCTGGAGAACCGAACGCCTCCGCGGGAGAACGTCTCCGTATATGGTGGTTGTTTTCCTAACTTCTGGGCTGGTTCCCAAAATAGGTGTTTTACTCACTGAGGGAAAGGCGGCTTCCAGAAAGGACGAGGACCTTCCAGAATAGAAGTAGGAAAAGGGAAGCAGAGGGACAATGAGGCCTTTGAGGTTGGTGATTAAGGAAGAGACTGTGGACTCGCAGCCCATTAATCAGATGTAGGGGAGGGCAGGGGAGAGCAGGGGCGGGGCCTGACCGCCATGACTAGTTCTGACAGAGTAGCTTGAAGTAGTTGCCGAGGTTTTGTTTTTTTCACGAAAAGATCCTCCAATATTCCTTCTTCTGTTTTGAAATTAAGGTGGAACTCACAGTAATATAAAATCAGCCAATTAAAAGTGTGCCATACGTGGCATTTAGTTCATTTCCCATGGTTGTTCCTACCTAGTTACAAACCATTTTCATAACCTCAAAAGAAAATCCTGTAGCCATTGAGGGGCTATTTTGCATTCCTCCCCCAGCCCCACCCCTAAACCCAGCCCCACCTTTTCTGATGCTTGCGACTTCAGTCAACTAAAGCTTGAACTCTGTTAACCACCCCAGGCTCCTTCATGAAAATGCATGTACCCCTAGCTTAAAACGTCCCTTATTTTGATGTTCAGGGGAGCAGTCCCTGGTGTTCTCTTTACTTGCCACAAGTACTAAATGCTTCCTTCTCCCGCACTTTGGCTTGGTTGTAGGTCTTGGCTCAACACCCATCAAGAGGCAAACTCAGTTTCAGGTAGCAAGTCCCGGTTCCTTGTACCCTGTTCACTCATAGCGTTCTTACACTCATGAACCGTGATGCGTGAGAGTCCAGTGAGACTCAGAGTACACGGTGAGTGTCCTATAGCTACAACTGGACAAGAGGGCACTCTGATACCCCCAAGAGCCACCCTTTCTTTTCCAATCAGAACTTGCTTCAAAAGCAGAAAGTCAGGTGATGGTGTTTCAAGAAAGAGGAACCAAGGAACCTTATCATATCCTTTCTTATTTGTTTTATTCCTCTGTGTTAGCCAATCGGTTAAGGTGAAAATGGTGACAGAGAAGAAAAGGAAAAAACAGGGCACCTCATAGCTCCTTTTCCTCTCAGTCCTTCTGATAGCTTATAGTGAAGGGTGTAAGATTCCGATCTCCCAAGAAGAAGATTTAGCTTCAGGACCAGGGACCAGGCTTGATCACTCGAGAGCTTTTGTGTAGCAGAATTTTATTAAAGTGAGAAGGGACAGAAAACGCTTCTAACACAGACATCAGAAAGGGGGTGGAGAGTGCCCCCCTTGCTAGTGTTAAGAAGAGAGTTATATACTTTTTTAATTGGTTATTACAATAAATCAAAAGAATGTCTCAAGGTTGTAAAGATCTTATTAGACCCACTCCCACGATTTATATTTTAAGATGACAGGATTAGAACTAACAATAGAAAGATCTTTCTAGACCCACTCCCATAATATACATTTTAAGATAACAGGATTATTCAGAATGTAGAGAAAAAAAGATGTTTGTCCTTTCCTCCTTCTCAAGAGCCCCAGACCTCTCTCTCCTCCTCAGGGACCCCGGGCTTCTTATCAACCTGCCTAGGAATTGACTCTCTCACTTCCTAAGCCATCAGAAAAGCCCAAAGTAAAGAGTTTAGCTAGAATGTGTGCATATGGAGAAATGAAGTGAAGGAAACCCTAATGCAAGCTATGAAGTTTAGTTCATAATAATGTATCAATACTGGCTAATCAATTCTAACAAATACGTAATAGGGGAGAACCTTTGTATTCTAAGTTAATCATTAAAGGGATGCTGCCTATAAACTTAAATTATACATAATGGCCCATCTCTGGGAACCCTGCCTCCTGGATAATAAATCTTAAGCTAAAATACTTTTGTTTAGCTCCACAGGAAACATTTTAACCATGCTCACCCTGTGAATGACTGCAGGAAGGAAGAAACTAACACATCCCTCCTGAAGACTGTCTAAAACCAGGAAATGTTTGACTTCACTTCCTCCCCTTTTAGTTTGAAAGAAGCAGAAATTCTAACTCAGGCAAGATGGTTCTTTGGGACATGAGTCCACCCTCTTTTGGTCTGCTGGCTTTCTGAATAAAGTTCCTGTTCTTTGCACCAACAAATCGTCTCTCAATTTATTGGCAAGCAGAATAAGCTTGGACTCAGTAACAAATACACTACATAATGTAAAATGTTAATAATAGAAAAAAACTAGGGAAGGCAGAGGAATTTTATGGGAACTCCCCATGTTTTGTGCTGAATATTCTGTAGACCTAAACACTGTTCTAAATAATCAGCTTATAATAATAATAAAAAGACAATGAATCATGGGGAGGAGAAGTGAAGTGAAAACAATTGAGTTAATTCTGTGCAGTGTTTCTCCTGTTCTGGTAAAGAATCAAGTACACATGTACCTCTGAGCTGTGAAATATGAATTGTGTCTTTTCAGAGATTCCACATGTGAGCTCAGTGTTCTTACATTTGCATTTAAGACTGAAAATTCACAGTGTAAACTTGAACAAAACTCACACCGATAATTTAACATTCTGATTTTTCTTTACTTAGAACAACATTAAATAGCAAGTAAAAACCATCATGACAAACTGAGATTGTGAAAGAAAGGAAACATTTTGTATTTTAGTACATTACAAAGGCATTTTTCTGCTGTGTTTTTTGTTTGGGGGGCAAAATTCCCACATTTTCATTTTGAACCAGATACTATAAATTATGAAGTCAGTCCTGAGAGCAGAACTTGACTGAAGAGGATTTCTGAATTCTCTGGGCTCCAGATGATAGAACAGGGGCCACTGAGCAGGGATAAAGGAGAGAGATTTGGTGGCGATTCTGGAAGTCCTTTGAAGAAAATAAGTGATTAACAGTGGAATGAGTATCCAGGACTTAAATAGTGGGGCCTCTGGTCCTGGAAGCTTCTAAGCAGAAATTAGAAAATCTCTATAGGGAATGTAATAGAAGAGATTCTGGACATGAATGTGAGTGACTTTAGAGACTTTTTTAAAAACAACAATTATGCAAACTTTAAGATTTTTAATTGTAGAGGGAGAGGCTCACAGTCCCTTCTCTGAAACTCCTGTGTGACAGAATAGGAAATAGACAGTTTTTGACCCTGGCTCCCGACACCGAGCTTCTAAAACCTTTGGAATTTCCTGAGTGATAGGAATGCCTATTGTTATCCATAACCTTACCAGACTTCATGCTAATGAGGTGACTCTTGGTAGACCCTTTGTGATTTCAGGATGGGGCTGGTTGCCAGAGGAACTAACTATGTGACTTAGAGGGTTGAACATTCAGCCTCACCTTTGGACCGCTTGGTAGGAGAGTGGCTGGAAATTTAATTCAGTCACCAATGGCCAATAATGCTGACAAAATGGAATCCCCACAAAACCTTTAAATGACGGACTTGGGGGAGCTTCTGAGTTGGGGAGCACATCCACATGCTAGGAAGACTGTTGCTTTTATTGTTGTTCAGTCATTAAGTCATGTTTGACTCTTTGCGACTCCGTAGTCTGCGGCACATCAGGCCTCCCTATCCCTCACCATCTCCTGGAGTTTGTCCAAGTTCATTATTCATTGAATCAGTGATGCCATCCAACCATCTCACCCTCTGCCACTTCCTTCTGCCTTCAATCTTTCACAGCATCAGGGTCTTTTACAAATAGTCAGCTCTTCGCATCAGGTGGCCAAAGTATTGGAGCTTCAACTTCAGCATCAGTCCTTCCAATCGATATTCAGGGTTGATTTCCCTTAGGATTGACTGGTTTGATCTCCTGGCAATCCAAAGGACTCTCAAGAGTCTTTTCCAACACCACAGTTCAAAAGCATCAGTTCTTCAGCATTCAGCCTTCTTTATGGTTCCAACTCACACAACCATACACGAGTACTGGAAAGACCATAGCTTTGACCTTTGTTGGCAAATCGATGTCTTTGCTTTTTAATATGCTGTCTAGGTTTTTCATTGGCTTCCTTCCAAGAAGCAAGCACCTTCTAATTTCATGGCTACGGTCACTGCCCACACTGATTTTGGAGCCCAAGAAGAGAAAATTTGTCACTGCTTGCATTTTGTCCCTTTCTATTTGTTATGAATGATAGGACCAGATTCTATGATCTTAGTTTTTTGAATGCTGAGTTCCATGCCAGCTTTTTCACTCTCCTCCTTCACCCTCATCAAGAGGCTCTTTTTAGTTCCTCTTCACTTTCTGCCATTAGAGTGGTATCATCTGCATATATGAGGTTGTGGATATTTCTCTCAGCAATCTTGATTCTAGCTCATAACTCAACTAGCCCAGCATTTTGCATGGTGTACTCTGCATGTAAATTAAATAAACAGGGTGACAATATACAACCTTGATGTACTCCTTTCCCAATTTAGAACCAGTCAGTTGTTCCATGTAAGGTTCTAATTGTTGCTTCTTGACTCTTATACAGGTTTCTCAGGAGATAGGTAAGATGGTCTGGTATTCCCATCTCTTTCAGAATTTTCCACAGTTTGTTGTGATCCATAGTCAAAGGCTTTCCTGTAGTCAATGAAATAGAAGTAGATGTTTTTCTGGAATCCCCTTGCTTTCTCTACAATCCAACGAAAGTTGGCAATTTGATCTCTGATTCCTCTGCCTTTTCCAAACTCAGATTGTACATCTGGAAGTTCTCAATTCAAGTACTGCTGAAGTCTAGCTTGAGGGATTTTGAGAATAGCCTTACTAGCATGGGAAATGAGTGTAATTGCCTGGTAGTTTGAACATTATTTAGCACTGCTCTTCTTTGGAATTGGGATGAGAACTGACCTTTTCCAGTCCTCTGGCTGCACATATTGAGTACAGCACTTTAACACTATCATCTTTTATATTTTAAATAACTCAGTTGGAGTTCCAACACTTCCACTAGCTTTATTGGTGGTAATGCTCCCAAGGCTGCCTTGACTTCACACTCCAGGATGTCTGGCTCTTATGTCCTAGAGTGACATAACCTCACACCATCGAGGTTATCTTGGTCATCAAGACCTTTTTTGTATAGTTCTTCTGTATATCCTTGGCAAATGATTCTGAAAGCTCAATTTCTCTACACCAGTGCTGAATCATATCTCAGAGACAGAGCTATGGGTCAAGTAGAGAAGTATAGTTTTATTTCTTTGTCCAGGGGGACACAGCATGTCAATGCCCTCAGAACCATCTGTCCCAATTTGAGGAAGATAGTGAGAAAGTTTTATAGTAATTGTTCAAACAGCTCATAGACACTCTTCTGATGGGTTAGTGGTGAGGTAAGTAGAAGTCAGCATCATCAACCTTCAGGTCTAACTGGTTTGGGGTCTGCATGCTTGTGGGGTTTACATGCTTAACTTCTCCCACCTGGAGGAGGTTTCAGTATCTGCAAAATATCTCAAAGATACTGTTGCATGTATCCATTGATGGGTAAGAAGGACCTTGCCCCATGGCTGCTCTGGACTGTTTGTTTCTCCTTGATCTCGCATCCCCTTCCCTCCCTAATTAACAACTGCTTGAATCTGCCCATTGACACTCAGGGAAGGTCATGGAGGCTGAATGAAGCCTGTTTCCTGTAATCAAGAAATGGGGGGCACAGGCTTTGTGCCCAGGAACCCCACCAGGCGTGCGCAGTATCCCAAACTCTACTGGAACAGAAATTCCTGTGCCCAAGATTATTTTAGATAGACCTTGTCCTGCATACATCTTCATGTGGTTTTTCATTTATATCCTTTAAGATAGACAAGTAATGGTAAGTAAGGTATTTTCTGAAGTTTTTGTGAGTCGTTTTAACAAACTATAAATCTAAAAGGGAGGGAAGTTGTGGGAAGCCTTAACTTGGTAGCCAAGATGGACAGAAGCACTGGCCAGTTGTGACTGGCAATTGAAGTGGGAGCAGTCTCGCTAGACTGAGCTCTTAAACCTGTTGGTCTGAGGCTGATTCTGAGCCATTGGTGTCAGAATGGAGCTGCATTACAGGATACCCTGTTGGTGTCTGGAAAGGTGGAGAATTGTTTGGTGTGGGGAAGAAAGCCCACATATTTTGTGTCAGAAGTTGTAGTAACTGATTGCTCCTTCCCCCTTTTCTGCCACTCCTTGTGGCTTGCAGGATCTTAGTTCCCTTACTGGGGATGAAATCAGGGCCCCCTGCAATGAAAGCATGAAGTCTTAACAACTGGAGCACCAGAGAAGTCCTCAGAGGTGTTATAAATCGATACAGCTCATCCAGGGATCAGATTATTCCAGAATTCAGGACTTTCCAGATTTTTAGAAAAGAGACACTGTGCATATGACATACATTATGTAATACCTTTAGGCAAACTTGAGAAACTCCCGAAAATGAAACACTAGAATTTCTGGAGCCAACCATATGATGATAAGAAATAAACCATGAAGAGACTCACATCAAGGTTTGTTAAGAAAGGAACTCATGCAGGTCAAATCATCCCACCAAATATGGGATGTCTTTTAGAATTCAGAGCTGTCGGACTTGGGCTTTGCAAGTGAGGGACTGTGAATATGTGTACACTCTCGGAACATTTTATTTTTATTTAAATTAAAAATTTTTTATTGGAGTATGACCAATAAACAATGTTGTGATAGGTTCAGGTGAACAGAGAAGGGACTCAGCCATACAGATCCATGTATCCTTTCTTCCCCAAGCTCCCCTTTCATCCAGACAGCCACATAACATTGAGCAGAGTACCCTGTGCTGTACAGTAGGTGCTTGTTGGTTATTCATTTTAAGTATAGTGTGCATGTCCATCCAAAACTCCCTACCTATCCCGTCCCCCTTCAGAACACTTTATTGACTTGAAAACAAAACTGCCAAACAGCATTTAATTGGAGGCATCTGAGCCATTCTTAAATTTCATGATTGGAAGAGAGAAATCAGCCCCTGTACAAAGGTTTAGACCTGAAGAAAGTACATACCAGAGGCTCTGCTGTGTGTTTGATCCTCATGACAACCTGCTGAGGGTGACCCAACATCCTCCTCCCTTAGCAGATGAGGAAACTGAGGCCAGCCTCACATAGCCAGTACATGTTGGTGCCTGCATGGGAGTCCAAATGCCAAACTCTCTCCATATTCTCAAAAAGTCCCCACTGGTGCCCTGTGAATGCAGGTCAGGCAGCAGTGCTATTCAGCCAGATGTCCCAGTACAGCTCTGATAGATGTTGGACTTCTTCCTTATATGGTGACAATTAACAAAGACTGTAAGCATCCCAAGGCCTCCTGCCTTACTCTGCTGCCCCAGCTCTTCCCCTGGGATCCTGCAGACTCCAACAGTGCAGCAACCAAAGGGCAGACATAGGCTGGAGCAGTGGTTCTCTGGCATCCTGCTCCAGTTCTAGAGGCCAGAGTCTGCCTTTGGCTAATCATATCTCTCAAAGGCATGCTAAGGTTGATTATCCAACTGCCTCAGGGGGTCAGAGGCCCCGAGCATATTGCCTTCTTCCAAGAACAATGCTCCCTTCTCCAGAAAGTTTGGGGACTCCACACAATGCACCCTTGGACTAAACCCTAGTTTAGTCCTTGGTTTCCTGAACATCAAAAACCATCTAGTTCCTCAGTCGTGGCTGACTCTGCGACCCCATGGACTGCAGCACGCCAGCTTTCCCTGTTCTTCACAATCTTCAGGAGTTTGCTCAAACTCACGACCTTTGAGTCAATGATGTCATCCAACCATCTCATCCTCTGTCATCCCCTTCTCCTCCTGCCTTCAATCTTTCCCAGCATCAGGGTCTTTTCCAAGTGGTCAGCTCTTTGCATCAGGTGGTCAAAATATTGGAGCTTCAGCTTCAGCGTCGGTCTTTCCAATGAATATTCAGGACTGATTTCCTTTAGGATTGACTGGTTTGATCTCCTTGCTGTCCAATGAACTCTCAAGCATCTTCTCCAGCACCACAGTTTGAAAGCATGTTTTTCAACACTCAGCCTTCTTTATGGTCCAACTCTCACATCCATACATGACCACTGGAAAAACCATAGCTTTGACTATACAGCCCTTTGTTGGCAAAGTGACATCTCTTGTTTTTAATATGCTGTCTAGGTTTGTCATAGCTTTTCTTCCAAGCAGCAAGCGTCTTTTAATTTCATGGCTGCAGTCACCATCTGCAGTGATTTTGGAGCCCCAGAAAATGAAGCCTCTCACCATTTCCATTTTTTTCCCATCTATTTGCCATAAAGTGATAGGTCCAAATGCCATGATCTTCATTTTTTGAATGGTGAGTTTTAAGCCAGCTTTTTCACTCTCTTCTTTCACCTTTATCAAGATGCTCTTTAGTTCCTCTTCACTTTCTGCCATTAGCTTGATGTCATCTGCATATCTGAGGTTATTGATATTTCTCCTGGGAATCTTGATTTCAGCCTGAGCTTCATCCAACCTGACATTTCGCATGATGTACTCTGCATATGAGTTAAATACTTCAGCATTCTCACCTTGAGAACCCCATGAACGGTATGAAAAGGCAAAAAGATTTGACACTGCGAAATGAACCCCCCAGGTCAGTAGGTGTCCATATGCTAGTGGAGAAGAGCAGAGAAATAGCTTCAGAAGGAATGAAGAGGCTAAGCCATATCAGAGACCATGCCCAGTTGTAGATGTGTCTGATGGTGACAGTAAAGTCCGATGCTGTAAAGAATAATATTGCATAGAAACCTGGAATGTTAGGTCCATGAATCAGGATAATTTAGACATGGTCAAACAGGACATGGCAAGAGGGAACATCCACATTTTAGAAATCAGTGAATTAAAATGGATGGGAATGAGTGAATTTAATTCAGATGACCATTATATCTACTACTGTGGGCAAGCATCCCTTAGAAGAAATGGAGTAGCCATCATAGTCAACAAAAGAGCCTGAAATGCAGTACTTGGGTGCAATCTCAAAAATGACAGAATGATCTCCGTTCGTTTCCAAGGCAAACCACCTGGAGCTCTTTGTAAATCACCAACTTCTAGGCCCACCGTGACCCGCTATAGGCAGGGACCCAGGACAATGTATCCTGCACAAACTCTTCAGCTAAGTCCCATGATTGAGAAAATTTGGGGATCACTGCACCATTCCATTGATTTTGGTAAGAAGGCCTGGCTCATTCAGATTTGAGAGTGTAACAGTTAGGTACTCTCTCTTGTTCTCACACATGAGCAAATTTATAAACAAAAATTCCCAACTCTGATGATTTCCACTTCTCTACAGCCACTTCCTCCCTTTGTCTATATATATGTGTACATTTCCAGACTTCCGGTCCTACCCCACTTCCTGCAATGGCCTCTCTGCTCAGTCTCTACTGGATGGTCGCCGAGCATTCAACGGAAATCAGTTGAGTTCAGCAATTCAGTCTCTCTTTTCTCTGCCTTTTCCTACCCCATTGTTGGGATCTTGGAAACAGCAGGCTGCCCTGCAGGCATGCAACCCCAAAAGTCTTCATTGTTGAGCTCAGTCCCAAAGTTGCTTGTTTTGGCAACGATCTGATAAAGTTTCTAAATGCAGGGAATTTTTCCTTCTGTTATCTTGCCTGGATTTTTAAAAAATATTTATTTATTTAATTTATTTTTGACTGTGCTGGGTCTTCACTGCCTTGCACTGGTTTTCTTTAGATGCGGAGAGCAGGGGCGCCGCTTTGCTGTGGTTCGCAGGCTTGTCGTAGCTGTGGCTTCTCTTGTTGTGGAGCACAAGTCCTAGGGCATGGGGGCTCCGTAGCTGCCGCTCATATGCTCTAGAGCTCAGGCTCAGTAGTTGTGGCACATGGGCTTAGTTGCCCCGCGGTGTGTGGAATCTTCCCGGACCAGGGATTGAACCCGTGTTCCCTGCACTGGCAGGTGGATTCTTAACCACTGGACCACCAGAGAATCTTGCCTGACTCTTGAGATTGCTACTCAGGGACAGGTAGCATAGTTACAGAGACAAGGCAATTTTCCCTTCCCCCCAGAGGCTGTGACTACTCACAAACATTGTAGCTGCATCCATGGACACGCACGTGCTTGTGTGTCCCAAACAGCTCTTGTAAACAAACTGCTTGGATTTTTATGTTCTTCTTTTTCTGAAGGATGAGGAAACGTGGGGCCAAATGGAATATTTGGAGGGAAAATTCTTAGTTCGGATGCTGCCAGAGGAAGTGAAACCTTCTGTTTAGGTCTCAGGAAATAATCTATCACATTTGAAATTGTTTCAGAAATATTTACTGCCCATAAACTTCCTGTTCCTTTTTCTTCCAATCGGTTGATCCTGTAACATTACAGAAAGAAGGAGAATGGTTTTGACAGCACGAAATACTGTCAGTTCAGTTCAGTCACTCAGTCGTGTCCGACTCTTTGTGACCCCATGAATCGCAGCACACCAGGCCTCCCTGTCCATCACCAACTCCTGGAGTTCACCCAGACTCACGTCCATCGAGTCAGTAATGCCATCCAGCCATCTCATCCTCTGTCGTCCCCTTCTCCTCCTGCCCCCAATCCCTCCCAGCATCAGAGTCTTTTCCAATGAGTCAACTCTTCGCATGAGGTGGCCAAAGTACTGGAGTTTCAGCTTTAGCATCATTCCTTCCAAAGAAATCCCAGGGCTGATGTCCTTCAGAATGGACTGGTTGGATCTCCTTGCAGTCCAAGGGACTCTCAAGAGTCTTCTCCAACACCACAGTTCAAAAGCATCAATTCTTCGGCGCTCAGCCTTCTTCACAGTCCAACTCTCACATCCATACATGACCACTGGAAAAACCATAGCCTTGACTAGACAGACCTTTGTTGACAAAGTAATGTCTCTGCTTTTGAATATGCTATCTAGGTTGGTCATAACTTTCCTTCCAAGGAGTAAGCGTCTTTTAATTTCATGGCTGCAGTCACCATCTGCAGTGATATTGGAGCAAAAAAAAATAAAGTCTGACACTGTTTTCACTGTTTCCCCATCTATTTCCCATGAAGTGATGGGACCAGATGCCATGATCTTCATTTTCTGAATGTTGAGTTTTAAGCCAACTTTTTCACTCTCCACTTTCACTTTCATCAAGAGGCTTTTTAGTTCCTCTTCACTTTCTGCCATAAGGGTGGTGTCATTTGCATATCTGAGGTTACTGATATTTCTCCCGGCAATCTTGATTCCAGCTTGTGCTTCTTCCAGCCCAGCATTTCTCATGATGTACTCTGCATAGAAGTTAAGTAAGCAGGGTGACAATATATAGCCTTGATGTACTCCTTTTCCTATTTGGAACCAGTCTGTTGTTCCATGTCCAGTTCTAACTGTTGCTTCCTGATCTGCATACAAATTTCTCAAGAAGCAGAAATACTGTAAGTTCCTTAAAATGACTGCCTACATTTTGTTGAGGCAAAGTTTGGAACTGGAGCCTGGCAGGTCTCTCTTTTACTGGCTGTGTGACCACAGAAGTTACTTAACTTCTCTGAAACTTGGTTTTCTTTTGCTATATAAAGGGAAGATAATGACCGTGGTAGATTAAAAAATGGTCACAGTCCTCCACCTCTCCCCAAATCTCACACTTTTCAGTGTGCTCTGTCAGTCCTCCCATCAATAAAGTATCCATTTCCTGCCCCTCTGAATCTGGTTTCACCTTTTAATTTGCTTTGGCTAAGAGAATGGTGAATGCTAGTTTCAAGGCTCAAGAAGCACTGCCCACTTCTGCTCCATCATGGAACCCTGCTCAAGTGACATGTGAGCAAATATATGATATCCTACTGGAAGATGAAAGGCACATGGGGCAGAAATGAGCTGCTTGGGTGGAGGCCATTCGAGATCAGTCAGTCTTTAGTGAGCAGAGAGGCATAAGTGAACCTGGTTTTGGTGGCAAGAGGACCTTGGTCTGTATCTTCTTTAAAGAAAGAATTCCACAAGCAGAGATTGTACCGCAGGCACAGCGTATGTTAGAAGCACAGCACATGTGCTCCTAACAATTTTCTTTAGGGCAGAAGCTGACATTACACACTTGGGGAAGAAGAGTGTGGGCATCCTTGCTAGTAAGGAGTGTATGATGAGGGCAAGCACCACTTTGAATCTTTCCTGTGAACATCTGAGCAAAACCCATGGGGGTGGGGGTGACGTGTCAAAACTTCAATGCTGCTGATATTATAAAGATATGATAATGTGGCTAAGGTTACTGGAGGGCACTTTGAGACCCCCTGAAAATATCCTTGACCACAAGAATGGGGAGGCCATGGTGGGCTGTTTTGTCTTTCATTCAATTATCAGCAATGTGTGCATTTTTTTTTTTTTTTTGCACATGTTCCATGCTTCTCAGTGTTAGTTTCCTGCTCAGGTCCTACAAGTTTCCGTTTTCAGTGCCATTCCTCCCTGTGTCATGGCCTAATTAAGTGTTGATTCACTTTGTTTTACAGCAGAAATTAATACAACATTGTAAAGCAACTATTTTCCCAATAAAAATTAATAAAAAATTTTTATAAAGGGACACAGCTAAAGATGAGATTCCCCTTGACCACCCTTACCTCTGCTTCCTCTCTTTCATTCTAGAGGTAACCATGGTTAACGGCTTGATGAGTATCCTTCTAGAGCTCTGTCTCTCCATTTACACAAACTTATATGTGCTCACGAAAATAAAATAAATACATTTCCCTGAAAACGTCTGACAACAACATACATGCAACGTTTTAAAAAGAACTCATAAAACTTAACTATCATCCTACTGCCTCTAAAATCAGATGCAGTTCAGTGTGCACACTGCTGTATTTAAAATGGATAACAAACAAGGGCCTACTGTAGAGAACACAGAATTCTGCTCAATGTTATGTGGCAGCCAAGATGGGAGTGGAGTTTGGGGGAGAATGGATACGTGTAAACGTATGGTTGAGTCGCTTTGCTGTTCATCTGAAACTATCACAGCGTTGTTTGTTAATTGGCTATACTCTAATACAAGATAAAATGTTTAACAATAATAATATTTGGAAGTTTATGCTTGAAAGAAAAGTATTTAATTTTTACAAAATTTCCACATTTTTACATTTTATTGGTACTTATTTTGCTCTCACTAACAACAACAACAAAAAATCAGATGAAGTCCAAATGCCTTAGCAGGACTTGCAGAATCTTTCAAGGTCATGAACTAGCTGCTGCCTTCCTTTCTGCCTTCCTGCTACTCCTTGTTATCTTCAGCAGGTCATAAGCAGGCGTATCTCTTTTTATTGAACTTCAGTTTATTGTACGTCACAGACACTGCATGTTTTACAAACTGAAGGTTAGTGACACCCTGTATTGAGCAAGGCTACTAGTGCCATGTTTCCAACAGCATTTGCTCACTTCATGTCTTTGTGTCATATTTCGGTAATTCTTGAAATAGTTCAAACTTTTTCATTATTTTTATATTTGCTATGGTGATCTGTGGTCAGTGGTCTTTGCTATTACTATTACCCGAAGCCTTTGACTCTCTGAAGGCTCAGATGATGGTTAGCATTTTTTAGCAGTAAACTATTTTTAAATTGGGCTTCCCAGGTGTCACGAGTGGTAAAGAACCTGCCTGCCAAGGCGGGAGACGTAAGAGATGTGGGTTAGATCTCTGGGTCAGGAAGATCTTCTGGAGGAGCACATGGCAACCAACCCCAGTATTCTTGCCTGGAGAATCCCATGGGCAGAGGAGCCTGGTGGGCCACAGTCCATGGGATCACAGAGTCAGACACGACTGAAGCAACTTAGTGCATGCATTTTTAAATTAAGGTATGTACATAGTTTTTTTTTTTTCTTTTTTAAGACAAAGCGATATTGCACACTTAATCGACTTCAGTATGGTGTAAACATAACTTTTATATGTCCTTGGAAACCAAAAATTCATGTGACTCATTTTTATTGTGATAGTCATTTTATTGCAGTGGTCTGGAGCCAAACTCCCAGTATCTCCGAGGTCTGCCTATAATTGACTCCAAGACATTCATTATGTAAAATGCCTGCTAGTTTGGCTCCTTAAGTAAACAAAAGTCTCACAATGAAATCTATTTTTAATCAACCTATCGGAGTATAATTTACATACCACAAATGTACAGTTGGAGGGATTCAACAATTGCATACACCCTACACCATGTCAGTCAAAATAAATGCATTTCCAGCTCCACATAAGTGTCCTTTGTATGTATTAAGATGATCACTTCGTTTTTCTCCCCATTCTATTGATCTGAATTATTTTGACTGATTTTTTTAAAAGTAGGTTTAAGTTACAAATAACTTTATACTTATATGGAATTCACGTCTTTCAAGTACACAACTCAATGATTTGTATTAACTTTACTGAATGGTGCGACCATCCCCACAAATTAGTTTTAGAGCATCTTTGTTCCCCTCATAAGACCCCTTCATGCCCATTTCAGTTGATCCTTGACCCCCTCTTTGTTCCTCGGAAACTACTAATCTACTTTCTCTATTCATACACTGGCCTTTTCTGGACATTTCATATATAAATGGGATTATACAGTACATGGTGTCTTGCATCTGGCTTCTTTCACTTAGCATATTGTTTTTCATTTTTACCCATAATGTAGCATGTTTCAACAGTTCGTCCCCCTTTTAACTGCTGAATAATATTCCATTGCAGGGATATAGATAGATAGATAGATACACTCATCACTGATGGGCATTTAGGTTGCTTTCAGTTTTTGGCTTTTCTGAACAATGCTGTTATGAATATTTTTGTGCAGTTGTTTGTGTAAGCATATTAATTTCCCTTGGATAGATACCCACAAGTGGAATTGCTGGACTTTATAGTAGTTCTGTGTTTAACTTTTTGAAAAATTGTCAAACTGTTTCTCCAACTGGCTACATTGATGGATTTTCTGAATTTGAAATCAAACTTGATGCCCTAGGATAAACCTCCTTTGATCATGATATAGTATACTTTTCTTTTTTACTCATATTGTTAATTTGATCTGTTAGTTTTTTGAAAGATTTTTGCATCATATTCATGAATAAAATTGATTTGTACTTTTCTGGAAATGTCTTTGCTTATTTTGGAATCAAGGTAATGCTAACCTTACAAAACAAGTGAAAAAAAGTTTCCTCTTGCTCTATTTTCTGAAAGAATTAGTGCAATACTGGTATGATTTCTTTTTGAAGCATTTAATATAATTCACCACTGAAGCAATTTGAACCTGGACTTTGTGTGTGTGTGTTTTATAACTAATTCAACTTCTTTAATAGATACGTAGGGTCGTTAGATGATCTATTTCTTCATGAATCAGTATTGGTAAACTGAGTGCTTTGAGTTATTGAATATATTGGGCCTACATTTTTCACAATGTATCTTAATTTTCTCTAAATGTTTGTGGCATCTGAGGCAATACTATGGCTCAGACTGCAACAAATCTGCCTGCAATTCTGCCTGGAGACTAGATTCCATCCCTGGGTTGGGAAGATCCCCGGAGAAGGGAAGGCAACCCACTCCAGTATTCTTGCCAGGAGAATTCCATGGACAGAGGAGCCTGGTGAGCTACAGTCTATGGGGTCACAAAAAGTCGGATATGACTGAGTGACTAACATTTTTGGCATCTGGCGGGGATGAAACTCTAAGATCGCCAAGCACCACTCACCTGGGGTATCTTAATTCTGCTCTCAACCCCACAGCAGCTACTACTTGGAAAAACTGGCTAGTCTCAGCCTGCACATATGCAGCCAGAACTCATCAGAGGACTTGTGAGTGAAACTGCACAACCCGGACTGGGACTTAAATCTATAGGCTGGGACTCAAACCCAGTCAAAACACAGATTGGGACTTGAACCAACTGTTCGTTAATTGAGATCACATACCTGGTCTCAGAAATTAATAAAGCTCAGATTCTTTGTATCTGATCACAGAAAGAATTATGTAAGATACAAAGTGATAGGTAAGAAATGGATCTATTTAAAGACAATATTTTGGCCACCTGATGTGAAGAACTGACTCATTTGAAAAAGACCCTGATGCTGGGAATGATTGAAGGCGGGAGGAGAAGGGGACGACAGAGGATGAGATGGTTGGATGGCATCACCGACTCAATGGACATGAGCTCGAGTAAGCTCCAGAAGTTGGATGGACAGGAAAGCCTGGTGTGCTGCAGTCCATGGGGTCACAAAGAGTCGGACACGACTGAGCGACTGAACTGAACTGAACTGAAACATTTCATAGGCAGAATGCAGTCTGTCTCAAAAGATGAGAACAGCCCTGGAAGAAACATACTCCACAGAGTGTGGGCCGTCTCAGAAGGTGAGAGGTCCTGAAACGTGGGGTGGCGCGTTTTATGGGTTCATTTCATAGGCTAATGAGTGGGAGGATTATTCCAACTATTTGGGGGAAGGGGCAGAAATTTCCGAAAATTAGGCCACCGCCCACTTTTTGACCTTTTATTCAGCCTTGGGACTGTCTAGGTACCTATAGGTGTATCATTTGGATGCTAATGTGCTGCAAGGATCGCATAATGTGGCTTAAGGTCCACTGGAAGTCGAATCTTGGACGTAGCTGGCTGTGACACATCTCTGTTATATCCTCAAGGGCTATGTCATTCTTCGAGAGGTTGTGCCCTGCCCCCTCCCCTCCTGTTTCACGAAGACCCCCAAAACAGGCTTAAACCCACCCCTCTGCACAGTCCTCTCCTCTGTGATGCTCTGTCCCACAGATTCCAACCACTTCAGCTTCTCTGAAGGCTGACTTCTGTTTCCTCAGATCAGAGGTCTGTTTAGTCTCCAACTTGCTGTGACCGTTGGGAAAATGTCCCCTTGGAGAAACTGTTATTATAAAAAGGCCCATCCTGGAAGTTCTCTTCTTTCAGAACCAGCATTCTCACACTGCTTGAGGACAAATGCTGACAAGCAGTTGCTTCATATCTCCTGTTCAGTCCTATGGTTGATTATGGGGTTGGCAGAGTTATTCCATTGTGGCCAGAAAGAAAAATAAGCTTTTAAATTTTAACTTTTTTTCTCATAAGTAAGTGAAAACATCTTCATGTGGTCATCATAATTGTTTAATGAATATATCTTCTTTCACTTGTTTGATGTACCATGTTTTAATGATTCATCTCATAATGCACATTGGGACTATTTTCAGGAATCAGCCTCTGGTAGACAACAAAAAATGTTTGTTCATGTAGCCTTTGGCTTTTGTTTGGTTATGTCTACGGAAAAAATTCTTCAATGTGAAATTTTTGAGTCAAAATTATAAACAGCTTCACAGCTCTTTATATATTTTTATATATTATTTTATGTATATATTTTATATATTGTCTTATATATATATTTTATGAATTGTTTTCTGGAACACTCTTAATGTCACCACTTTATTAACATTGAGTTGTTTTCATTTTTTCAAGTTTTGTCCATTTTATATTGATTTCTAGTGGAAATGAACACGTTTTTCCCCCTTTGCTATGTTGTTTGAGACTTTAAGTTTGGACGTAGCAGACACTACAATTTCATTTTTTCCTTTTCACATTATGAACTAAAATAATACCTGCAACATCAGTAAACAAAGGATGCTGCGGTTATCAAGTCTTCACATTACCGTCACCCAGACAGTGAGCCCTGAGGAAACTCAGGATGAGAAAACACAGGATACTGGCCCCAGATAGCAGAGGAGCACATCAAAGGAATGATTTCAGCGAGCCCAGACTCTTGCATCATCCCATGCAAAGAAAAAATGCTTAATTCCTTAACTGTCTGGATTTCTTTTATTAACGGTAATCTTTTGATGTTCCGACAACCTGGTCTTTTGTTGCAAAAAAAAAAAAACCCAAACAACCTATATATCTTAATTCCTCCCTTGCCTCTTTGAAATGGTCTCTCAGAATTATCTGAGATGCTGTCCGGAACTTAAGTCCTCAGTTTTGTTTACTGAATGAAACACAAGTTGCAACTTTTAGACTGGGCTTTTCTTTTTCAGTTAACAATATCCACCTTGTTTAATTTCTGCCTGCTTTTGTTATATCCTCTCTTAGAAAATACACTTTTCTTTAACTCTATGACCATTCTAAACAAATTTAGTTTATAGTCTTATCATATGTGGTGTTTCATAAAACTTTTTTCATCTAGAATGAAGAGGCTTTTGCTCAGCATATTGATTTCTTTCTTTTGTTTTTCATGTATTTCTGATATTTGGTTTACAAACTCAAAGTAAATTTGAGTGTTTTTTGGATTTGCATCTTTTATGCTTCTCACTTTCCTTATCTATGTGCTTTTTTAAAAATTATTATTCTGTTGCTTCCACCTGGTCTATGGACTGTCAGAGTAAAACCTGGACCTACATTGGGTTTTGGAGCTCTTGACTCTTATTGATACCAAGGATACCACAATCCAATTACAGAGATAGTGAGATAAAAGATGTGATAAAGCTATAGTCACAGGCAATGGGCCATTTTTTCCCCCAACTCCTTCTGAATTGAGCCCTCCAGGTCTGTTCCCTCATCGCACCACCCTCAACCCCAAGCCCTGGCTTTAGCTTGTGAGTCTAGCTCTGAGCTTCTTTTTTATTACACTGAATGGCATTCAGTGCTTTGCATGTCTTGTTCTCTTTTTAGTAAAAATGTGCTTCTCTTTCTTTTGCATCTCATTATGTCTTCTTTTGGAGAAGGAAATGGCAACCCACTCTGTACTCTTGCCTGGAGAATCCCATGGAGGGAGGAGACTGCTAGGCTACAGTCCATGGGGTCGCAGAGTCGGACATGACTGAGCGACTTCACTTCACTTATGTCTTCTTTGGGTGTCTCTTTCTTATATTTTCTTCTCTCGTTGCTACCCATCTGGGAGTGATGTTCAAGCATGAACTCCCCCATCCCCACTGAGGGCCCAATGCTTAACCTGACCCAGGTAGAACTCATTCTTCCGGAAGGTTTGCATGCCACACCCCACCCTAACTTGGTCCAAAACCCAAGCCCTTTCCCCCTGGGGTAGCTAGCACAGGAAATGGTGTTTGTTTGCACAATCTGGCAAACCCGATAATTCAAGTCTGCCCTTTTGTTTCCACATGGGATGACTTCAGTCAGTTGAAATCAAGAAATGTTTATTGTAGGCTACTATGTTTGGTTGGCAGAATTGAGGCCTAAAACACAACAAAAAGTTCTTTTAAAGCTTGTCGACAGCTCCTAATAAGGAAAGGTAACAGTTACATGATTTATCTTCCCCAAATATAAGCAGCTCTTTGCTGGAAATCGCCCTCAGCCAAAAGCCCCTTTCTTACAACTTTAGCAAAGCTATATTGTAACTAACTTTTAAACCAGACACCTTCATGCTCTATTCATCTCCTGCCCAAGCACACCTTACAAATCTTTTAATCACACAATACCTTGCCTAACTTGTCGGTTCTTTCTATAAATCAAAATAGAAATGAAGAATAAGTAATTAAGAGATGACCAGATCGCTTCCCTAGCTTCCCTTTAAGTAATCTCATGAAAAAAACGGAGTGAGCAGACTGTGTGAACGAGATGGCATCTAGAGGAAGATTGTCAACAGGCGGCCAATGAGCCTCATAGAAGCCTGCACATGGCAGGAGTGGTGATGATGATGACCCCCTATCTCAGTGATTAACTGAGATTAGTTAGTTCAGTTAGTTAGTTCAGTTAGTTAGTTCAGTTGCTCAGTCGTGTCCGACTCTTTGCAACCCCATGAATCGCAGCACACCAGGCCTCCCTGTCCATCACCAACTCCCAGAGTTCACTCAAACTCACGTCCATCGAGTCAGTGACGCCATCCAGCCATCTCATCCTCTGTTGTCCCCTTCTCCTCCTGCCCGCAATCCCTCCCAGCATCAGAGTCTTTTCCAACGAGTCAGCTCTTCACATGAGGTGGCCAAAGTACTGGAGTTTCAGCTTCAGCATCATTCCTTCCAAAGAACACCCAGGACTGATCTCCTTTAGAATGGACTCGTTGGATCTCCTTGAAGTCCAAGGGACTCTCAAGAGTCTTCTCCAACACCACAGTTCAAAAGCATCAATTCTTCAGCGTTCAGCTTTCTTCACAGTCCAACTCTCACATCCATACATGACCACAGGAAAAACCATAGCCTTGACTAGATGGACCTTTGTTGACAAAGTAATGTCTCTGCTTTTCAATATGCTATCTAGGTTGGTCATAACTTTCCTTCCAAGGAGTAAGTGTCTTTTGATTTCATGGCTGTAGTCACCATCTGCAGTGATTTTGGAGCCCCAAAATAAAGTCTGACACTGTTTCCACTGTTTCCCCATCTATTTCCCATGGAGTGATGGGACCAGATGCCATGATCGTTTTCTGAATGTTGAGCTTTAAGCCAACTTTTTCACTCTCCTCTTTCCTTTCCTTTAAAACTTTAATTGGCCAAACAGAATCTTTGGAGGCAGTTTAGGGGGGATTTGAGTCTACCATCTCCCCAGATTGACAACATTCTAATTAAAAGTACCTTTCCTTTCTATCAACATCTGTAAATATTGATTTTGTAAGCAGTGAACAGCAGGATCCAATTCATTCAGTCACTCAAATGGCACTTCATTTGAAGTCTTTGGTGGCCTCCAGAAAACCTGCTGCTCCTTGGCACTTCATAATCTAACTGCTTGTCCAGACTTCTTTCTCTTTACTCTCTAATCTAGCTACACCTATCTCCTTCTACCATAGTTAATTTCTGCCTCTGCTCCTTGGCTCCAATCTGTGAGATTTTTGCCTGTGAACTGACAAGGCAGGCTGTTGGATATTCCAGTCTGCACTTAGGGCAGTCATGTGAGCTGGGGACATGTATTTGGGATCTTCGACATAGAAATCTGTGTGGGTTTGCTAAGGCTGCTGTAATGGAATATCATAGACTGGGTGACCTAAACAGCAGAAAGCTGTTTGCTCACAGTCCTGAAGGTTGGGAGTCTGAGATCAAGGTGCCACCAGGGTTGGTTTCCTTTGAGGTCTCTCTCTTTGGCTTGCAGACCGCCACCCTCTCCCTGCTTCTTCACCTATTCTCTCTATGAACACAAACCCTTGTGAAACCAAGCAGGATCATGTGGGGCTCCTGGGCGTGGAAGCTTTTCTGTGTCCCCCATTTCTTATTTGCAGGGAATAGACTCCAGCCTCCATGACCTTCCTTGAGTTACAAAGGGTAAGTTCAAACCATTGTTGATTAGGAAAGGGAGGGGACGCAGAGACAAGGGAGGAGAGCCAAGAAACAATAGTGAAGCCTTGGGGCAGGGTCCTTGCTCTGCCTCAGGGATACACAGAACAATATCCTTGGGGTCATCTGCAGAAAGAAAACCCCCACCACGTGGAAGATGTTAACTTCTTGATGAAGCACTCTTCCTTCTAGAGAAGGTCACAGTTTGATAACCTTTACAAGCTTGTCAGGAGACCACCTGAAGCCAGAAGAAAGGATGCAGGCCCTGAGCACACCCTGATCTTTATCAGCAACCTTGACCTTGGACTATTGCTAGAAGGTGGAGTGAAGTCGCTCAGTCTTGTCAGACTCTTTGCGACCCCATGGACTGTAGCCTCCCAGGCTCCTCCATCCTTGGGATTTTCCAGGCAAGAATACTGGAGTGGGTTGATATTTCCTTCTCCAGGAGATCTTCCCAACCCAGGGATTGAACCCGGGTCTCTGGCTTTGTAGGCAGATGCTTTACTGTCTGAGCCACCAGGGACACTCAGTGTTGAGGAGCACAAGCCTGCTGTATCCCCCTTTGCCTGAAAAAACAATAAAGCTATTCTGTTTTCCTTCACCCCAAACTCTGTCTCCAAGATTCAATTTAGCACCAGTGTGCAGAGCCGAGTTTTTAGCATCATTTGGTGTCTCTCTCTGTGTCCTGATCGCCTCTCCCTATAAGGACACCAGTCATGCTGGATTAGAGCCTGCACATATGACCTCATTTTAATGTAATTGCCTCTTTAATGGCTCTATCTCCAAATACAGTCAAATTCTACACTAGGGTGGTATGGTTTCAACCTGAATTTGGGGGGAGCCCAATTCAGTCCATAACAAGGTGGTGGCTGAAGTCATGGGAATGGATGATCTTACTGAGATAAAGGTAAAGGGTAAACAGAGGTGCACACTCAATGGCCTAGAGATTAATGAACAAATCAGTACTAATAGTAACCCAATAGCATCTCAAATTATACTTTTTTAACATAGGGACATTTTAATTTGACTGCATTTTTTAAAAGTCATTTTCACAAGAAAATGTTCTCTTTGTTAGTTTTCTTGAAATCAGCTTCCCTTCTGGTATACCTTCTGGCTTACAACTTTTGATGGAGGCCTTAGAGAACAATTTCTCTATCATAAGGAAAACAACGCAGCAAGCAGATACAACTGAGGCATAATCTGAGCTTCCGGGACACAGGAGGGTGTGGCAAGGACGTGAAGAGCCAGCAGAACACATGGCATCTAAAGCGTCGGCCACTTGTCAGATCCTGTAGACTGTCACCCTGTGGAAGGCCTGACCCAGCACAATACACTCCCATTGAAATATTGGGTCAGGGCTTCCCTGGTGGCTCAGTGGTAGAAAATCTGTCTGCCAGTACAGGAGACACGGGTTCAATCCCTGATCTGGGAAGATCCCACATACTCTGGAGCAACTAAGCCTGTGCACCACGGCTATTGAGCCTGTGCTTTAGAGGCCAGAAACCATAACTAGTGAGCTCCTGCCCTGTACTACTGAAGCCCACATGCTCTAGAGCCTGTGCTCAGCAGCAAGAGAAACCATCGCAATGAGAAGCCCACATACTTAAGCTCGAGAGCAGCCCCGGCTCACCACAACTGGAAGAAAGCCTTGGCAGCAGAGAGGACCGAGCACAGCCAAATACATTATTTTTTAAAAAAATATTGGTTCAGCTGTTTAAAAAACAGCACTAATTTTAAATGCAATACATCTGCAGGCTATATTCAGAGAGTGAGACACCAATGTCTAACCTTACATATAAATGAGGCACAGAAACTCAGCTCAAGGCAATCCTGTCTTTTAAAAGTTCAGCTGGAATTTTGCAACCTCCCACGACCTAGTTAAGAGCCACCATTGGATGTCAGAAGCATCAAGGTTAATGAGGGATTTCGTATGGGGAGACATAACCCTACTCACCTTACGTGTTTCTGGTAAGTGATGCAATAGGAAATACCCAGGACCACCTGTGAACTCAGCAAAAATCATTCAACCTGAATATAATCATGTATCCAGACTAGAGGTCCAGCTCACAGGAAATCCAACGATTAGAGGAAACCATTCAAGGAGATTACAAGGAGGTGGGAAATTCTACTGGACAGATGGCTTGATTTTCCCAGAGGGGAAAGGGGAGAAAGGGATTGGTATAGATTCAAAGAAGTTTAAGAGACACATCAACCAAATGCAATGTGTCAACTGTATTTGGATCCTGATTAGAACAATAATGAGACCCTTGGAGGAATCTGGACCTTGGCTATGTATTAATGGCTATGCTTAGGAATTACTTTTAGTTTTATTACATATGACAATAATTTTTTGGTTATATATTTTTAAAAGCCTTATCAGTTGGTGATACAAAGAAGTATTTATGGATGAAACAATATGATATCTGGGATTTGCTTTAAAATACTCTGGGAAAAGAGACAAGGATGAAATTAGATGAGCTAAATGTGGATAATTATTGAAGCTGGTGATGGAGAGGTCATTATATAACTCACTCTACTTTTATGTTTATTCAAAAACTTATAAGATAAAAAGAAAACAGAAGCCCAGCATAGAGCCCAGGTAAGCAGGGAGCCCTTGTGACAGATGGCAGGAGCCCCGGGCAGCTGCCCAGCCTGTCTGCTCCCTTCTCTGGCATCTGTTCAACATCAGGCTTTGACTCTCTGCCTTGACATGCAACTGTGGGCTGCCTTATTCTATCTTTTCAGTTTTTCCTTTTGGCAAACTCATTGAGCTCTGCTATGTGGTAGGGCTGGGAAATAATTGAGTATATATATACATATTACATATAATTTTAGGATTCCAATTCCAATCTGTGACCTTTTCTCCCCACATCACCATACAAGTCTCTGACACCAGTTGGGTGTGTTGCAGTGAAAAGGACAAAAAGAGGAATGAGTTTTTTCTTTCCCTTTCCCGAGAACAAAGAAGATAAAGAGGACAGTGAGCAGGCCTGAACATTGCTAGCTTTTGTTTTTTTTAACTGCTGCCAACTCTGCATGTCTGTAACTAGGTTTGCTTTTCTGCCCCCTGACTCTGCAGGAGCTACACTTTGCACCTATTTCTCTTAGACTCTACGCTAGATACATCCCGCATCTGGTGTTTACCCTTAAACACGCTTCCCCTTGTAGTTCCATATCAGAAAGGAGGCCACGGAGCCACCCGACTGCCAGACTCAGTTACTGGGTCTGTAACTGTCTTTGAAACAATGCAAGAGAAGGAAATCAAGATCCGAACACCTTGGTTGCTCACCGCCAACTCCTGACTGCAAGCCCTCATTGCACGTAAGTCCCTAGACTCCTCGTGGAGGGGAGGCCCAGTTCCTGAGGCATGAGCTGACTCCGTGTCCCTCTCCGTCAGCTGAGAATTAAAGCCACCTTTCTATTTCCTCCAAACTCTGTCTCCGTATTTTTCATTTGACTTCAGTGGCAGAGAAAGCCAAGATTTTGGCTGGCAACAGGTGTCCTCCATTTCAACTCAGTCTTGACCTTGGAGATAGCATCAGATCCCACGTGGTAAAGGCCCCACTCTAATCCCACCACCACCACCCTCCACTGATTCATACAGCAACTGCAAGTCCAGGCTTTCTCCTGTGCTTGTGGCCAACTGGCTACAGATCAGAGGTTTTAACTGTTACTGAATCAAACTTAGGCCCACTCCCGGCCTGCTATGCAGCAAAGCTGGCGCACTGACACTGTGTGTGGGGAAGGGAAGTACCGCTTTGACTGCAGGGCCAAGCCAGGAGTATGGGCAGCTAGTGTTCCAAAGGCCTGAACTCCCCCAAGGCTTCTAAGGAAGGGCTTTTAAAGGCAACATTTGGGGGTGAGGGCTGCAGGGTGCATGACTTCCCTCTGCTTGGTGGGTGATGAGATAACAGGGTGATGTTTCAGGAATCTTGATCATCAGCCTTCTGGTTTGATGGACGTTTGGTTTCTGTGTGCCTGTATTTGGCATGCAGTTAACCATCCTCCACCTGGATTGGTGGGGGTCGGGGCTTAGTTTCTGCAGAACAACTCAAGGGTACATGTCATATTGTTAAGTATATCCCCTGAGGAGGAACTTGGAGCCTGTTTTATTGCTGAACTCTCATTTCTTGACTGCTGCTGCTATTGCTGCTGAGTCACTTCAGTCGTGTCCGACTCTGTGTGACCCCATAGATGGCAGCCCACCAGGCTTCCCCATCCCTGGGATTCTCCAGGCAAGAACACTGGAGTGGGTTGCCATTTCCTTCTCCAATGCATGAAAGTGAAAAGTGAAAGTGAAGTCGCTCAGGCGTGTCCGACTCTAGCGACCCCATGGACTGCAGCCCACCAGGCTCCTCCGTCCATGGGATTTTCCAGGCAAGAGTACTGGAGTGGGGTGCCATTGCCTTCTCCGATTTCTTGACTACTTTCCCTTTGTTCCTGCATCCTCTCACCTCCCTAATTAGCAACTGCTTCACTCCGCTCTTTGGAGCTCAGAGAAGGCCTAGGAGACTAAAGCCTTTATCTGCAAACAAGAGAAGAGATGGCACAGAGGGGCCTTTGTACCAGGGGGTCCCACGGGCTTCTGTTTGTTTTCAGTGACATTCTTTAGTTGGCACACCTTAGTAGTTTAATATGGAAGCCAAGTTGATTTGGGGCTTATTTATCCAAAAGCTGTAAAGACAAGCAAGAGATGCCCATGCAGCACAGTCTGAGTTTTGATGGGAGAGGGAGTGACTTTCTCCCCAAACTGAGGAAGAGGAGCAGAATATGCCACCCCTCAAATATGCCATTTTGCAACATTAATTATTTTGAATTGTAGGTACTTGAGAAACAGCAGTACAAAAGGATACCCTGACCTTCCTTAGTGTCCCAAAAGCAAGAGATAAATCTTCCTTGTGAAGGAACCCTTCCTATAGTAGGAGGGTTAGGGCTATGTTTATCACCAGATACAGGGAATTTAAGGCCAAGAATCCTATATAAACAAGACTTGTCATTTATTCAGCAATTTACTACTTTGAGACCAAACTCCTTTGTCTTTTCAGTTCTTCTTAAATTTATTGTTTCTTTGTCTAAAAGGTATAAAAGCTTCTTGCTTTGATGATTTCTTTGAGTCTCATGTTTTTATGGGGCTCCTATATATATACATACAAAATTAAATTTGTTTTCTCCTTTTTAATCTATCTTGTGTCAAATTAATTATTCGACCAGCCAAAGAAACCAAGAGAAAAATGGGGAAAATTTTCCATCCCTACACTGATACCCCTGACAAAGCGTGATTTCTCTAAGACGTTCTTGAATTAATAATGGCAATGGTTCTCCCAAGAGGAAGGTGGTTGTTACTAGTATTGAGTGTAAAGTGAGGCTCTGGAGAGCAGATGGTAGGAGTGAGCTTTCTGTCTTTGTTGTTTCTTGCTGTCTGCGTGTGGAACTGTGAAATCCTTCGGTGTCAGGGATGAGGAATTTCATCTTCATGTCCACTGTGTCTTGCACTTGAAAGTGTCTACGAAAAAGAAAAAAGATGCACAAGTGGGAGCTGCAAATTAAATTTTACTCGGGGCAAAATGAGGAGTGCAGTCTGGGAGACAGCACCTCAGATAGCTCTAAGAGACTCTCCAAAGAGGCAGTGGGGGAAGGTCAGTATATGTGATTTTGGTGAAGGGGAAGGTCATATAACCAAGCATTTATTTCACACAAGGTCTTCTGCTGGTCATGAGGAGCTGATGTCAGCATGAAGGGATTTAGTGCTTTTCTAGATACAAGGATGTGAAGAACTGACTCATCTGAGAAGACCCTGATGCTGGGAAAGATTGAAGGCAGGAGGAGAAGGGGATGACAGAGGATGAGATGGTTGGATGGCATCCCCGACTCAGAGGACTTGAGTTTGAGTAAACTCCGGGAGTTGGTGATGGACATGGAGGCCTGGCGTGCTGCGATTCATGGGGTCGCAAAGAGTCGGACATGACTGAGCGACTGAACTGAACTGAACTTAGAAACAAGGAGGTGCAAGGATTGGGATCATGAAATCAGTTTCTGAAAATATCTAACTATCCAAAACCTGTTCCACCAGTTTCCCTGGAGCACAAAGTGCCTCATTCTCCATCTTGAACTCCCTTTAGGCCTTGTTGATGTACAACAGCTGCAGTAACGCAGGATTCAATCAGAAAGAGATTGCAGAAAGTGAAAGTGTCAGTCCCTCAGTTGTGTCTGACTCTTTGCCACCCCATGGACTATAGCCTGCCAGGTTCCTCTGTCCAAGGGATTCTCCAGACAAGAATACTAGAATGGGTAGCCATTCCCTTCTCCAAAGGATCTTCCCAACCCAGGGATTGAACCCAGGTCCCCTGCATTGCAGGTAGATTCTTTACCATCTGAGCCACCAGGGAAGCCAGTCCCCACAGAGGCAGATGCAAATGCCCTTGGCAAGCACAGATTTGTAGTTGACAAAAGGTAGAAGAATATGCCATCCCAAAACATGACTCTCTGACATAAGGATTATTTTGAGAAATGGAAGATACAATAGAGGCTCTGAAAACAACACCCTTTTGTAAGGAACATTTACATTTAAAGGAAATCTCTACTTGTAAGCATGTCTGTCTCTTGCTCTGTGCCAGAAAGAGAATGGCTATAAATCCCTACAAACTTTTATCAGTGGAGAAAGCTTGACTTCAATCTGCATGACATACCCTTGACCTCTTTCTGATCACATTCTATGACTGTCCCCACTCACACTTTCCTTTGTCTTTTGTTGAAGATGATGGTATTCAAGCTGGTGGTTTAAGTCACCTTGAGAAATTTCTTATTTTTTCCCTATATATTTGCATGTACACATGAAGTATACATGTTAATAAACATCTGTTTATCTTTCTTTTATTGGGGGCTTCCCAGATGGTACAGTGGTAAAGAATCTGCCTGCCAATGCAAGAGACTCAAGAGACACAGGTTCGATTCCCAGGTCAGGAAGATCCTCTGGAAAAATAAAAGATTTCTTTCATTAATCAGTCTTTATTAAAAGAGGTCTCAGCCAGGAGCTCACAAGTGTAAAAGAAAAATTAATTTTTCCTCCCCTACACTCTTCACAGCACATAGTAGGCACTCAGGAAATGTCCTTTGAACAAATGAGAGAGAGAAGGTGCTCTTGCCTCTTTAGTGATTAGTATGGGGATCAGTGCACAGTAGGTGCTCAAGGAATGCTTATTCAATGGAAGGCCGAAAGAATGATTTTTCAGGAAATTGGAAATTGAGAAGCATTTGACTTGAAAAAGTACAGAAAGGGACTGATAAAGAGGCTTTCAAATACCTTCCATTAGACCCACTGCTAACAGACTTGCTTCCAAAATGTTAATTTCCCCTTTGATACAGGGCCTCTCAGAGCAGATTAAGATGTTTACCAGCAAATCCCTGGAGGAATCCTGCAGCCAGCACCCAGGTCCTTGGGAGAGAGCCCAGGAGCTCTGAAGTGTTTGGCCTGGGGCAGGTGGCGGCCCCATGACTTTGGGTCTCTTCTCCCACTGCAGCCAAGTGGGATCCTGCAGAGCACTCCTGGCTACAAAAGCCCCTCTGAGCCCCCCATTTCTTGTTTGCAGAAAAAGACTTCAGTCTCCTAGGCCTTCCTCGAGTTTCAAATAACAGACTCATCAATCCTTAGGGAAGTGAGGGGAGGCAGAAACGAAAGAAAAGCAGTCAAGAAGAAATAGCTCAGCAATAAAACGGAGTCCTAGTTCTTCCCCAAAGAATACACTCAACAATCTAATGTGTGTCTTTGAGTCCATCTGCAGAAATGAAGGCTTCTAACCACGTGGGAGACGAGGACTACAGGTTGAACACCATCATGCAGACTGATTGGAACCAGAAGGTTGATAATCCATATTCTTGAAATATCACCCTGTTACCTCACCACCCACCTATCAGAGGAGAGCCTTGCACTCTGTAGCCCTCATCCCAAATGTTGCCTTTAAACACTCTTCCCTGAAGACCATCGGGCAGTTCAGCTCTTTTGTTTTTTGTTTTTTTTTTCAATAATAGAACTATTTTATTAAACATATGAACGTACTGATTTTGTACAACACACATTTCTTTCTCTCCTCTGCCCCAGGAAGCCAGCGCTCTAGAACCCCACGTTTATAAAAACACACTTTGGCAGCTACTATGACAAGGTGAAAAAAGTGCAATTCTGAAAGTGACAACACACAACCAAAGTGGAGAACAGAAAAGGCAGAGCTGAGTGGGCCCAGGGCTGCTCATCTTCTCTCAAGAGGAAACAATTTAAGAATAGAAACTCTTGAGCATTATTTAAGCAGTACTGCCCAACTCTCTTGGTAGCATCTCTGTTTCAATTCCATTTATCTTGATGTTGTAACTAACTAATCTGTTACTTCTTTAAGAAATTCTGCCCTGGTTTATATCCTTTTCAGTGACCCATATCCCTTTGAGCTTCAAAAACACAGAAGTCGCTCAGTCGTGTCTGATTCTTTGCGACCCCATGGATGGTAGCCCACCAGGCTCCTCGGTCCATGGGATTTTCCAGGCATGAATACTGGAGTGGGTTGCCGTTTCCTTCTCCCAGTTCAGCTCTTTTGATCAGGAACCGCCCATCATCCTTGCTGGGCCCTGCAGACAACGCTGTGCTTGGCTTCACCACAATGCAGTGTGAGTACACTGGTGGGCGAGTGGGCCCCAGTTTCGTTTGGCACCACTGTCTTCTGCATCTGTCAGCAGGGAAGAACATGAAATTCTGCTGACCATTTACTTTATAAGGATTATTCCCTGAAGTATCTAATTTAATGGGCTTCCCTAGTGGCTCAATGGTAAGGAACTCACCTACCAATGCAGGAGACGTGGGTTTGATCTCTGGGTTGAGAAGATCCCTTGGAGAAAGAAATGGTATCCTACTCCAGTATTCTTGCCTGGAGA
This sequence comes from Bos indicus, assembly GCF_029378745.1. NCBI lineage: Eukaryota > Metazoa > Chordata > Mammalia > Artiodactyla > Bovidae > Bos > Bos indicus. The sequence continues at coordinate 61,020,140 of NC_091780.1, read as the reverse complement.
ATCGTATGGACAGAGGGATTCTTGTAAAGAGTCAGACACGATTTAGCAACTAAAGAACAACAACATATCTAATTTAATCCATATAAACAGGTGGAGAAATGTTTCCTTTCTCCCATCTCTGTTCTTTGGCAGCTCTAATAATTAAACTGATATAAGGCAGATTAGCAGGAGAAAAATACATGAAAGTTTAATAACAGGTATACCTCGTATACCCAGAAGATCCTTGGAAAGACTGAGTGACCCTCCCAAATGGCCCAAGCCTTCACCATAAATACCATCTTCAGCTAAAGCCAGCGGAAGCTGTTGCAGTGGAGTCAGTTACGGAAGGCGACCAGGAAAGCACAGGAACCAAGGGCATGGCTGCGATGCAGACTGAGGTCCCTTGATGAGAATTTCCAGAGATTTAGAGTCATCCAGATTTTCCTGGTACAGGAAGGGAGACACCCTTACAAATGGAGATTTCCTTTATAAACGTCAGTGTTTCTTACAAAAGTGAAACTCCTTCAGAACCTCTCTCAAGTCTGCTGCTTTTTTCCCTCTGGGTACATAATTTTATTTTAGATTAGGAGAGAAGACTTACATTTTTTTTCCTAGCAGGCTCTGAATACCAGCTTCTAATCTGGCCAACTTTTGACTTTGCTGTTGTCAATAGTTGCTAAGTCGTGTCTGACTCTTTTGTGACCCCATGGACTGTAGCCCACCAGGTTTCTCTGTCCATGGGATTTCCCAGGCAAGAATCCTGGAGCGGGTTGCCACTTCCTTCTCCAGGGATCTTCCCAACCCAGAGACTGAACCTGCGTCTCCTGCATTGGCAGGCAGGTTCTTCGCCATTGAGCCATGTGGGAAGCCCATAACTTTTGACTTACAGAGCTACGGAAAAAAAAAAAAAAAAAACAACTTTAAAATATATAGTCTGGTTAGCTTTCAGCTGGAACAAAGAGTAAATATTTCAAACAGTATTAAACAATTTCATAGACCAACAAGGCATCCTCAAAGAAGCTGTAAAAGTTATTAGCTTCCCAAGATCCAGAGTCACTCTCAAGCGGAGACAGAAGAAAGAAGCAACAGCCTGTATGTCCCAGGGAGGTGGAAAGCCAAGCCAAGCTGGACACAAAACAAGGAAAGCAAGAAGGCAGTAGCTGTCCCTGGGGGAGAAAGGATCAATGACCAATGGGTCTGGATTTGGAAAGGGAGGAACAACATGAAATTTTATTTTCCTTTCCCGACTGGGTGCTGAAGACAGAGATTTAGGGAAGCTGATTCTGGCTACAATTTTCACTCTTGGCCAGTTTCAGTCAGCTCTCCCCAGATCCCCTCTGCAGGCTCCCAGTGGGGTTTAAGGCAGAGAACACAGCTTTGATATTTACCAGAGTTTGGCAAGATTAAAAAAATTTTTTAAATTTTAGTTTTTCCCTTGGGTGTTTAAGGGAATATTGTATCCACTTACTAGAGAATTTCTGAGTCATTGACTCTGGGAGGGCCCCAGATGAGGGCCTTCCTTTGAAGCTAGACGTCGGGGTATCTGTGAGGCTCTTAGTTTGGTGGATTTTTGTTTCAGGTCTTGTAGTCTCTAAGCTTTTATTAACCTTTTGTAGCAATATTTTAAATGAAGCTATTTGGGGACTTTGAAGCCTTTTAGAAGGTTCTGCTGATAAAATAGGTATCCCGGTCTGTTTGTTTAATTGGGGAATTCTTACTTTCAAATGCACTTCTTACGACATAAATGAACTTATCTACAAAATAGAAACTGACTCACAGGCGTTACGAACAGACGTGTGGTTGCCAAGGGGACAGGGGGATGCAGAGAGATGGAGTTGGGATTAGCAGATGCAAACCATGACATACAGAACGGATAAATAGGTCCTACGGTATAGCACAGGGAGCTGTATTTAGTATCCTGTGATAAACCATCATGGAAAAGAACATGAAGAATAATGTGTGTGTGTATATATATATGTATAACTGAGTCACTTTGCTGTACAGTAGAAATTAACATTGTAAATCAACTATTTTTTTATAAAAACATATTTTTAAATGCACTTCTTATATGATTTTATCTAATTGGGACATTGCTTTTAATGGCCATTGTACCTCTAGGTTGTTTTTAGTAAGATTTGGCCATTTTTGTAGATATTTACAGCTTCTGGGATTATAGTTCTTAGATATAAAATAAGCAGGTGTGCCAGAAAGCGGTGCACTTGACTGTTTTGAATGAAATATCTCATCTCTTTTGGTTAGACTTCATCTGCACAGAACAAAACAAACACACATGTGCACCTTAAGCAGCCAGCAGTGACCAGTCACTGCAGCCTATCCAAGAAAAAGCGCGTCTGCGCACCACCCACAAGTCCCTAGATCAGGGGAACCTGGGACTGGGGAAAGGATTGAACCAGTGGACCTCAAGCGAGGCACCACAGCTGCCTGCGAGGGTGCCCAGTGTGGAATCTGGGACCAGAATGAAGGGCTGGAATTTCCAATCCAATGGGGAATGTACTCTAAACTAGCAGAAGCTCCCAATGTGGAATTAGTGATTCCAGACACACAGGGAACTGACTGGAAAGCCAATGGTATAAGGAGCTCGATGCAAAGACAGCAGAGCTCAGAACCAAGAGGAACGTACCTACAGCCCTCAGGAACAGTGAGAAAGACAGTGAATTCAAAAAAGGCTTTGTGGCTACCATGCCTGCCCTCCTCATTGTCCCTGAGCACCATCAGAAGTTTACACCAGCCACCTCTGTCAATGCCACCCATCTGTTAAAAAACAAAATTCAACTGAGTAAATTTTAAAGATCTAATTGTCTTTATTGAATGATTCATAAGTCAGGCAGCATCCCATCCAGTGAGTAGAAGGGAGCTCTCAAGGGCTACAGAAAGAGAAAGGCTTTTAAAGGCAATACAAGGACATCATAAACAAAAAGGGTTTCAGGCTTGGGTAACCTCCCCTTGGGGACCTAAGTGGCAGATGACCTCATCTTCCCTTGGGAGATGGAAAAGATGACCTCACTGGTGCTGACCAGAATATTCCACACTGACTGGTTAGGATTGCATTCCTGGGGATGGTTATAGCTGCAATAAGGTTAAGTATTAAGCCTTGGATTTAGCACAAGTGACTCCATCTTCGGGCTTCCTTGGTGGCTCAGATGGTAAAGTATCTGCCTGCAATGCAAGAGACATGGGTTCAGTCCCTGGGTGGGGAAGATGCCCTGCAGAAGGGAATGGCAACCCACTCCAGTATTCTTGCCTAGAGAATCCCATGAGAGGGGCCAGGTGGGCTACAGTCCATGGGGTTGCAAAGAGTTGGATATGACTTAGAGACTAAACAACAACAATCAACAACGTTATGAATCTTGGGGGATGGGGGGACATAGTTCAGCCCAGAGCAGAAGAGAACTAAGAATGGTGGCATTTGAGACATCTGCAGGGGAGAGTTTGCGGGTGGGGTATCAGCTTCCTGAGATCCCTGGAGAGAGTCCCTTCTCTGAGCCCTGATGCGTCTGATTCTTCATCTATAAAGTGAGATTATACACCTTCCTTGCAGGGTTGCTATAAGCAGATAAGAAAATATACCTAGAATGCTTAGTGCAGGGCCTGGCACACAGCAGCGGTTCCTATTATTAGAGAGGTGAAGTGGAGTCTATTTCCCGCCACTTGAACATGGATTGGTCAGGTCTCAGGGCTGATGGAATGTGGTGGAAGCGACACTGAATTTCAGGGCCTTGAGAGGCATGGCTGCTTCCACTGTGATTCTCTTGGACTTCAGACACCCCCACGAGAATAAGCCCGAGTTAGCCTCTTGGAGGATGAGGGCCAGGCAAAGGAGCTCAGAGTTGTCACACTCCAGACACACGAGTTCAATTATTCTGGACTATCTGGCTGCCCGCTTACCAGACTCGTGGGCAAACCCAGCAAACATGAGCCTGGCTGGCCTAGAGCAGAATCATCACTCAGCTGACCTACAGGTTTGTGAACTAAATGCAAAGATTGTGGTTTTAAGCATGACACTTTGCAGTTGTTGTTTTTTAATCCAGTAAGATAAAAAGTAAGTAGCAGTGCTAATATCTGCCCATCTGAGTGGAGCGTGGGGATATGTAGTCTCTATGTGGCAATCAGGGTGTTTGTCTCTATTGTCAAACTAGATAATGAAATGACATCTGAGCTGGTATTGAGGTGTGCAACTTGGGAATTGTTCTTTGACCTTGTGTTCCTTCCTTTCAAATGTTTAATTGACACAGATAATCCATGCAAAATTCTCTTTGTAAAAACTGGAACATTGGAGTCTGTGGGCTTTGACCACATCTTCCCTCTAGCTTTCTTTCCAGAGGTAACCGTGGTTACCACCTTTGTGCATTTGCATTTATATCAAGGGAGCCAAGAAGACTGGACTAATATTGTCATGTCACACTTGTTTTTCTACAGCTTGTTCTTTTATCCAACGCTCGCATCTTGGAGATTCTTCACTTTGGTGCAGCTAAATCCCCTTCCTTTTTAAAACTGTTCTTCTTATATCGTGGATCAATAGACAGCGGTTCCAGTTTATTGGTATTTCAAGCCATACTGTAATAAATGTTGTGTGTGAATCTGTGTGAATTCACACATGCTGTGTGAATCTTCTGTGCATACTTGGAGAGATTTCTCCAGAGTAGATACAGCTGGAGGTGGAATTTCTGGGGGACAGGGCTGTAAACACATTTAAAAGTTTCACAGCTCTTTCAAATCTGTCCTGATAGGTGACTCTAATTGTGTTCCCTTCTCCTTACCCATACCCTTCACAATGTATGATATTATCCTTAATCTTTGCGTGTGAGCTGTGTGTGCTCAGTCACTCAGTTGTGTCTGGTTCTTTGAGACCTCATGGACTGTAGCCCACCAGGCTTCTCTGTCCATGGGATTCTCCCAGCAAGAATACTGGAGTGGGTTGCCATTTCCTCCTCCAGGGGATCTTCTCCACCTGGGGATTGAACCTGAATCTCCTGTATTTCCTGCATTGGCAGGCAGATTCTTTACCACTAGCACCAACTGGGAAGCCCCAGTCTTTGATTTTTTGGCTCAAATTCCAGGCATGGGAGGAAGCTTTGCTATCTCACCGGTTCAGCCAGTGGCAAAATGGACCGGTCTTGCTTTTCTCTTCTTTGTCATATCCACAGCAAGATGAGCTTATTTCTTTCTGCCATGTCTGTCTCCCTGTCCAGGATCCAGCGCACAGCACATGCTCAGTAAGTCTCTGTGGCAGGAACTCCCACAGCATCACCATCCCTGCCTGAACCACACCTGTGCCTCCCAGGTACGCACAGTCCTGTCTCCAAGGTTAACTGCTTCCCCACCACCCAAGAGCTTCTGAGAGGAGTCCCCTATGCACGGCCCTGGCATCTCTTGGGAGAAGGAGAAGAGGGATTTTGAAGCCCGCGGTCATTGCCATGGTCACTAGGATGAATGTGCTTGCCGAGGGTGGGGGAGCAGAAGGGCAATATCAGCATTCAGGGGAGGGGAATCTGGGAAGGCAGGGAGCTCACCTTCAGAGGACCAGAGTTCTGTTCTGCCTTGTCCTGATCTGGGCTGGGGACATCTCAGGTGCTCTGGTTTAGGTCTACACGTAGGTGGTGCCCATTATAGCTTTGAGGAAAAGTTCCCTTTTCCTAAAGGAAATCAACCCTGAATATTCATTGGAAGGACTTATGCTGAAGCTGAAGCTCCAATACTCTGGCCACCTGATGCGAAGAGCTGACTCTGATGCTGGGAAAGATTGAGGGCGACAGAGGATGAGATAGTTGGATGGCATCGCCAACTCAATGGACATGAGTTTGAGCAAACTCTGGGAGATAGCAAAGGACAGGGAAGCCTGGCATGCTGCAATCCATGGGGTTGCCAAGGGTCGGAAACAACTTAGCGACTGAACAACAACAGTCGTTCTGAGGATGGGATTGTGTCTACCTGACCTGAAAGCCAGGCACCCCAGACTCCTGTGAGTACATGGCGAGTCCCACCTCTTCTACTGTGGTCGTCAGCAGTTAGACTTATGCAGCAACCTGGTCACTGCATCCACACCCGTTAGATGCCACACAGCCCATCTTCTGCCTGGACTGTGTTTCCACGAATCGGTCACCTTGAGTCTTTGAATCTGAAGGACATGAACCCCTTGGGGATTCTTCCTCCTCTCCCCTTTTCCCCTCCTTCTCTTCTTCCCTCCATTCTTCAAAACAATATTTACTGAATGCCAAGTGTATATCAGGCACTGCAATGGGTACTGAGGATTCAGATGGATAAAGCAAAGATCTACTCTGGGACACAAACATCATATGTAGTTTTGGTTTGGGTCACAGCCTGTAACACAAGAGGGAAGGGAGCAGCGACACCTACAAATCAGCCTGTACAGACGAGGTGGTCAGGACGCCTGGACAGGGCCAGCCGCGGTACCCCAGAAGGAAGAAGGTTCTAGGCAGAGGGGCTGAGGCCAAGCAGAACCCTCTGCATTCGCAAGATGGCTCCCAACCCCAAATAAAGACACCTTTCCAGAGGAGAGGCTGGACCCTATGGGAGCCACAGTGGGGTGGGCTGTCTTGGGGCTGAGGGCTGAGTCAGGTGACCAGTTGTCCTGGTCTACCCAGACTCAGGGGCTTCCCTGGACATGGGGCCTTCAGCACTAAAATCAGAAGGGTCTCCAGCTAACCGGATGAGTCAGTCACCCTGGGGGCTGGGTACCATGCAAAGCCGCTGGGGGAGGGAGAGCTGTGGCTGGTCCAGGAAGGGGGTGGGGCTGAGCCAGCAGAGGGAATGCATGCGTGGGTGACTCTGTTCCTGCATCCTGCATGGTTTGTTTTTGTAGGGACTGGCCCGGCCTGCCGGCCACCAATGACCAGTCTGAAAATAACTTTTGCTTTCCTCTGGCTTGCTGCACTTGGAACTTATTACACAGGCTGTTGCATTGGTCAACAAGGACTTTATTGCCATTCTGGCCCACCTTCCACGGTTTGGCACCTCTGGAAAGGGCTAGGGGATGTAGTTACTGTCATCTCCACCATCCGGCTGTCTGTGCCCTCCTGTCCTTCCTCACATGGGTCAGAGTTCACCCCTTATCTTCCCAGAAGCTTCCTGGGATGGCAGTCATCCCCAGGGTCAGGAGGAGCAGCAGGGAAGTGAGGGAAGGCGGAGGTGAGGAGGCCTGGTTATCACTACAGTGTCAGCAGCTCCCATTACTGAGTTCCACGGGGTATCCCCAGGTACTGTATGTTTAGGGTGCTGTCTCTTTCATCTTTAAAACCATCCCCTGAGAGAGGTGCTTGTGTGAGTCACCTCTGCTGCCTGTAAAAGATCAACATACCTTTAGCAGCTGAAAGCAACACAAATGTAAGATTTTACAGTTCTGAAACTAAAAGCCCAAAACCAGTTTCACTGGGCTAAAGTCAAGGTGTTGGCAGGGCTGCCTTTTTGTGGAGGCTCCAAGGAAGAGCCCTTTGCTTTGCCTTTTTCAGCTTCTCAAGGCATCCACATTCCTTGGCTTGTGGCCCCTTCCTTTTATCCGTCCTTCCTCCTGCTTCCCTCTTCCCATCTCTTACTACTCACTGTGATCTGCCCTCCTTGTATAAGGACCCTGAGATTATATTAGGTCCCCTGGACAATCCAGGACCATCTCCCATCTCAAGATCTTTAATCACATCTATGCAAGGGCTTCCCTCGTGGCTCAGTTGATAAAGAATCTGCTTGGAGTGCAGGAGACCCAGGTTTGATCCCTGGCTCAGGAAGATCCCCTCGAGGAGGAAGTGACAGACCACTCCAGGATTCTTTCCTGGAAAATCCCATGGACAGAGGAGCCTGGTGGGCTACAGTCCAGGGGGTCACAAAGAGGCAAGGCACGACTTAATGACTAAACCACCACCACCACCACTCAAGGTAACACAGTTGTAAGTGTGAGGGGCCAGGATGAGCACATATTTGGGGGTCTTTATTCAGCCTATCATAGTGCTGCTCCTTTTGCCATTTATAGATGGGGAACCTGAGATTTGGACAATGTGTGTTCTCTTGCTCAAGGTCAGGCCTAAGACTGCAATCACAGCCCCAGCTGCCACCGAAGCCACCACTCTGGCTCATAATAAGAATTAAAAAGTGCCCTCTTCTCTGGACAGATGTAGCCCATGCCAGGTACACGGCTTGGTGAGTGGCCCAAGCTGGATATTAACACACCAGATGCCCCCTAGGCCAAATGCCTTCATTTCATGATAACCTGTGCAGCCTTATGTGGCCACCAGGGTTGCCTCCATGGATGTCCCCTCTTAACCCAAGGACTGGTGGGCGGGTTATTTGGGGGAAAGATGGAGGAGATGATGTGGGGTCACCTTCCCTGTGCCAGTTGAGCACAGATCTCCCAGTCCCAAGGTCCCAGGAGTAGCTGCCCCCAAAGATGGCCAAGAGGAGAGGCAGGAGCTACGGCTGTGCAGGCGTTTTGTAGCTGTTATTAACGTTTGCATAGTAGATGCCAAGGAAAGCAGATTGTCCTCCATAATATGGGTGGGCCTCACCTGATCAGTTGAAGGCCCTAAGAGCAAAGACTGAGGGAATCTTTTCCCAGGAGAAGAAGAAATCCTTCAGGCTGAAGCCTAGAGACCCTGCCTGAGTTTACAGCCTGCTGAGTTGCCCGATAGATTTTAGACCTGCCACATCCCACAACAGCATGAGTCGATGCCTTGAAATAAATCTATCTATATTCCCTTGCTTCTGTTTGTCTGGAGAATCCTGACTAATAGAGTCTACGTGGCTCTGTGCTAGAACACAGTCTCCAGGGAGAGTGGGCTCTGGCCTGAGGCTTGTACCCACTTCCTACCCTCCCTCAGATCCTGCACATCTGAGTTCCAACCAATGCCCCTCTGTTCATCTCACAGGCAATTGCCCTCAGCAACTGGGTCCTGAATCCTAAGGCTGCAGACCCAACCCTAGGTCCTAAGGGTGCAAACACCTCAGAAGGCAGTTGTCAGCAACACTCACCACCCAGACCTAGCAGAGAGCACAGAGTCCTGGGGTCCCAAGCCAGGAGTGTGGTCTATGAGGGAGAGTGGGGGCTCTAAATGGACAGGTCTCTTTGGGCCCTTAATCCTACAGGGCATGCAAAGGAGAACAGGGTAGGGCTTTTTGTTTTACTTCATTTTATTTTTACCGAAGTATGGTTGGTATACAATAGTATATAAGTTACAGGAGTACAATATATTGATTCACAACTTTTAAAGTTTATACTCCATTTGTAATTATTCTAAAATATTGGCTATGATCCCTGTGTACCTTGTAGATTATTTAAAGCCTAATATTGTGTGCCTCTAACTCCCCTACCCCTATATTGGCTCCCTCCTCCCACCATCTCCCCACTGGTAACTAGCTAGTTAGTTTTCTATATCTGTGAGTCTGTTTCTTTTTTGTTATATTCATTAGTTTGTTGTATTTTTTGATTCTACTTATAAGTGATATCATATAGTATTAATATTTGTCTTTCCTCTGTCTCACCTGGGCTTCCCTGGTGGCTCAGAGGGTAAAGCGCCTGCCTGCAATGCAGGAGACCCAGGTTCTGTCCCTGGGTCAGGAAGATCCCCTGGAGAAGGAAATGGCAACTCACTCCAGTCTTCTTGCCTGAGAAATCCCATGGACAGAGGAGCTTGGTAGGCTACAGTCCACAGAGTTGCAAAGAGTCAGACACAACTGAGTGACTTCATTCACTCACTCACTCACTCTGTCTCACTTATTTCACTTAGTATGCTGCTAACTGCTACTGCTAAGTCACTTCAGTCGTGTCTGACTCTGTGCGACCCCACAGACGGCAGCCCACCAGGCTCCCCCGTCCCTGGGATTCTCCAGGCAAGAATACTGGAGTGGGTTGCCATTTCCTTCTCCAATGCATGAAAGTGAAAATTGAAAGTGAAGTTGCTCAGTCATGCCCGACTCTTAGCAACCCCATGGACTACAGCCTACCAGGCTTCTCCATCCATGGGATTTTCCAGGCAAGAGTACTGGAGTGGGGTGCCATTGCCTTCTCCGACACACACTCACTTAGTATAACACCCTCCAACTCCATCTATGTTGTGGATGTATGCCCAGGAGTCTGAATATATGCCCAGTAACTGGATTATATGGTAACTCCATTTTTGGGGTTTTGAGAAGCCTCCTTGCTGTTTTACACAGTGGCTGCAACAACTTACATTCCCATCGACAATGTATGAGGGCTCCCTGTTCACATTCTCTCCAACATTGTTATTTGTGTTCCTTTGGATGATGGCCATTCTGATATGTGTGAGTGATGTTTCATTGTGGTTTTAACTTAGGAATGGGGCCTTTAAAATGTGGGCTCAGGAACGGGTTCCCTCTTGCCTGGCCTAGCATGGGGGTACTGGCACGAACTGATATGTGCTCACCTCCTTTGAAGTCGGCAGCCAACCTCAGTTCCTCCACCTCTTTTTTTGTCAAGAAATTCAGATTTTTCTACTGCTGTTGTTGTTGGCAACTAATTACATTGAAGTTTACAGCATTGTGCAGGCTGAAGGGGTTCCTGGATGAGCTGAGACCATTTGGCTTACGGGACCTGAGTCTTTGATTTATGTGTATGACGACCTCAAAAATTCACTGAACTGTGTGCCTATGATATGTGCATTTTATATGTGTGTATCATACTCCAATATAAAACTTTGTCAAAACAGAGCCATGCCCGGGCACATCAGAAGAGGTCTGCTGGCTAAGATCATCTGAAGGTCCACCAGTTTGGACCCCGGCTTTAACGTCTGCTTGGCATTTGCAGGGCAAGGTCTGGGCACAACAAGGTTTGATCAGTTTCCTCCCTGTGGGACAATAATCTGCTGAAAGGTACCAGAGTTCCTGCTGGCACTTCCTGCAGGCATGTTTTCTCACACCGGTCTTACCCACAAAGCAACAGACAGGTACCTGGAACCCACTTGCCCAGCTGGCCAAGTCCACCTGCTCACATCCCTAGAGCTACACTGCCCCCTGCTGGTCCCAGCTCACCGCGTTTATCCATCTTTCCAGGCCCCACAAACCTTGGTGCCCTCTTGGGGCAAATTTGGAGAATGAATTCAGTTCACCGGAGTTTTCTGGGCAAGGCAAGATTTTGCATGGGTTTCCAGGGTGTGGAAAAGTAAGCATTAATACAGGTACGGACACACGTACATACTCCCCTCCCACAGGAGGGTCCCACAGGCAGGGGAAGGGAGAGGTACTTACGGCTCTTGCCAAATGCTCCTCTGAAGACAGCCAGAACTCCGCGGGATGCTCCTTGCCCCTCCAGGCCGAAGTGTGTGATTAAGAGCTCAGATGCCACCACCTCGGAGCCTAGTGGCCCTCAGGGCCCTCCATCGCTGTGCCTGATGCCCCAGTGCAATTAACAAGGGTCATCACAGGTTCATTCTGTGACCTCAGCTGAGCTAGTCACACTGCACTTTCATCCTCATACTTGACAAATAATGCCTCATCTCTCCTTTCCCTTGCCCCACTCATAATAAAACAACCCTAAGGAGGGGAAGTCTTGAGTGGACATAAGGACAACTTTGCAAGTGACTTTGTTCAGTTCAGTTCAGTTCAGTTTAGTAGCTCGGTCGTGTCCGACTCTTTGTGACCCCATGAATCGCAGCACGCCAGGCCTCCCTGTCCATCACCAACTACCGGAGTTTACTCAAACTCATGTCCTTTGACTCGGTGATGCCATCCAACCATCTCATCCTCTGTCATCCCCCTTTCTTCCTGCCTTTGATCTTTCCCAGCATCAGGGTCTTTTCAAATGAGTCAGTTCTTTGCATTAAGTGGCCAAAGTATTAGAGTTTGAGCTTCAGCATCAGTCCTTCCAATGAATATTCAGGACTGATTTCCTTTAGGATGGACTGGTTAGATTTCCTTGCAGTCCAAGGGACTCTCAAGAGTCTTCTCCAATACCATAGTTCAAAAGCATCAATTCTTCGGTGCTCAGCTTTCTTTATAGTCCAACTCTCACATCCATACATGACCACTGGAAAAACCATAGCCTTGACTAGACAGACCTTTGTTGGCAAAGTAATATCTCTGCCTTTTAAAATGCTGTCTAGGTTGGTCATAACTTTTCTCCCAAGGAAATTAAGTGACTTTGTACCCAGCATCTTTCCCCACCCCATGTGCTATGCTGTGCTTAGTTGTGTTCGACTCTCTGTGATTCCATGGACTGCAGGCCACCAGGTTCCTCTGTCCATGGGGATTCTCCAGGCAAGAACACTGGAGTGGGTTGCCATGCGCTCCTCCAGGGATCTTCCCAACCAAGGGATCAAACCCAGGTCTCTCTCATTGCAGGTGGATTCTTTACCGACTGAACCAGCAGGAAAGCCCAATGAAAGTAAGTCTTTATTAAGTAAATTTAACATTAGAAAATGCAAGCTCATTACTATGAGACTTACTAGTCTCTCTACAGCAAATATATATTATCAGTGCTTTGGCCATTTTAAGTTAAAGGCCCTTTGTCTTAAAATTGCTGTTGTTGCTTTGTCACTAAGTCGTATCTGACACTTTGTGACCCCTTGGACTCTAACCCACCAGGCTCTTCTGCCCGTGGGATGTCCAAGGCAAGAATACTGGAGTGGGTTGTCATCTCCTTCTCCAAGGGATCAAACCCACCCAGAGATCAAACCCAAGGCTCCTGCATTAGCAGGAGGGTTCTTTACTCCTGAGCCACCAGAGAAGCTTGTAAAATATATGGTTTTAAATTTTACTCCAATTTATAATCCCTTTGACTTCCCTTCCTATACACAACAAAAGAGAGTAAGAAAAGTAGCAAATTCCAAACTGTATTGATAATGTATTAATCTTGCTGCTAAGTCGCTTCAGTCGTGTCCGACTCTGTGCGACCCCAGAGATGGCAGCCCACCAGGCTCCCCCGTCCCTGGGATTCTCCAGGCAAGAACACTGGAGTGGGTTGCCATTTCCATCTCCAATGCATGAAAGTGAAAAGTGAAAGTGAAGTCGCTCAGTCGTGTCCGACTCTTTGAGACCCCATGGACTGCAGCGTACCAGACTCCTCCGCCCATGGAATTCTCCAGGCAAGAATACTGGAGTGGGTTGCCATTTCCTCCTCCAGGGAATCTTCCCAACCCAGGCATTGAACGTGGGTCTCTTGTGTCTCCTGAATTGACAGGCAGATTCTCTACCACTGCGTCAAATGGGAAGCCCATACTTGGGGCCATCAGAAGCCATAAAAAGGCCAAAGGCAGAGGCTATGATTAAAGCCAGAAAAGTCAAACCTGTGGTTAGATTCAGAGTGCAAGATGCTGGAGGCAGGGGATGCTAGAGTGGGAGCAAGAATGGACTGAGGTAGCAGCAGGGTAAAGAACACAAGATGGTTGATGATGAATAAGACAGGGCCCCTGGAGCCCCCACAGGGCCAGCTCTCATGGGAGTTAAGGTCAGCGTGCACGGAGGGAGTATCAATCAAGACTCTTTATGTTACAAGGGGAAGAAACCCAACTCAAACTGACTCGGACAAACAGAGAATGTATTAGCTCATGCAGCTGAGAATCCCAAGGGTAGGCCTTCAGGTGTGGCTTGATCCAGTCAGACCCATGAGGAGCCAATGTTTTCCTTTACATCCCTGGGCTCTGCTTCCTCTGTGGCTCCATTCTTAGACTATTCTTCCATTGCAAGATGGCAGCTCCACTGCAGGCTCACATCCCCGTGACTGCCCATCCAGCAGAAATAGCCGCCTCTCAGTGTTCTCATGCAAGTCAGGGGATCGTCCTGCCTGCACCCACTGGGTTGTGTAACCGTGCCTGGCCCAGTCACTGGTGCCAGTGGGGTGGAAAGTCATAGGTGGCCAGGCTAGGACCACGTGCCTGCCCTTCACACTGTGGCCACTGAGCCTGGGAAGGACCAAGCACATAATTGAGGGGAGTGGGTCCCCAAAAGAAGATGGGTGCTCTAGCAAAAGTGGGGACAACAGGTGCTGAGAAGTTCTAAGACCAGCACAATCTGCCTCAGCGCCCGGAAGCAAAGCCTGAATTCTAGACATGCTAGATCCCAGGGGAACACCCGCAAGAGTCATATTGGGGTGCCTTTTTCACTTAGCAGAAGGGCCAACATACCACCACCCCCGCCAGCCACTGCCATGCCCCCAGGACATCCGTTCCCTACCAGTGTTTCCCCAAATATAGACCCCTGCTGGGAAAAAATACCTTCAGAGGTTTCATCTCAGGGGACAGCTGGGTCATGTCACATGACCATCTCTGAGCAGGTCTTGAAAACTAGAGAGTAGGACTCTCAGGTCCAGGAACTGAGTCCTGCTCTTGTCTGTGCAACTCAGAGCGGTGCGTGCGTGCCAAGTCGCTTCAGTCGAAACTCAGTGAATGCTTCTGGTTGAATGAATTTCCAAAGGCAATTTTGGAACAAGACAACACTTTGTGAGAACTAGGTACAAAACTCTCCTCCCCACCCAGCTCCTCAGGGTGGCTGGGCACCTCGGATCTCCTCTTTGAACTGTCATCCTGGGCTGCACCAGCAACCCCCTCCTCCCCAACCTCCCCCGGGAGCAGAAGTCTGAGAACTACAACTCTTTCTCTCTGCACATGCCAACCCCATCCAAACCCCAACTCTCAGACACCTGACCAACACCAGCAGGCTGCCAGCTGCCTGAGGCTGTGTCCCTGGCATGACCCAGCCCCCTCCGAGTGAGTTCCTGTCCGGAAAAGCTCCCGGCTAGCAGAAGAATTTGCCATTTTTTTCTAGCTAACACCTCCTGACTTTTCTTAGATTGCTGTCTTTCAAAAGGCTTAACAATTGTGAATCCTCCGTCTGTCCCTTTGAGAGGTCTGTGGCCCTCTTACAACACAGGAGGGTCTTTCTCAAGGCACTAAAAAGTGATCTTCAGGACGGAGGGGGCTTCTGTCCCCCATTCCCTGGGTTGAGGGGAGATTGCATAGCCTCGGTGCATTTACCCTGATCCCGCCTTTGTGAATTTTCACTTCCATGAGCCGCCCCCCGCCAACACCCTGCTTGTCCCTCGCCTCTCTCCTCCCCCTCCCCCTCGCTTTAGAAGCTGTCACCTCTGGACAAGTCAGAGGGTCCCCGCGGCCCATCGTTACTAAAGAAGCTCTGTTCTCACAGCTTGAACTCCTGCCAGCTGTTTGTCTTTGCCAGTTTCCTGACAACTCTCTCTCTAGACAGCCTGCCTTTTCATCCTAGCCCATCCCTAGCTTTATTTTTTTCCTATGACACTGAGTACCATTTGATCTTTTCTTTAATGTTTATTTAAAATATATTTTATCTTTTATTGTTATTATTATTTTTGGCTGGGTAGAATGCCATGTGGGATCTTAGTCCCCTAACCACAGATCGAACCTGTGCCCCTCTGCAATGGAAGTGCAGAGTCTTAACCACTGGGCCATCAGGGAGGTCCCAGCACCATTTGACATTAAAGGGAAATTGTTCTTCCACTTAAAATACTTCTGACACCAAGTGTATGGGGCTATTTTCCCCATGCAAAATGACTCTTAGAACCTACTGGGTATCCAGTCTTATAATTTAATTCAATTCTGACACTACCTAGGTTTAGTGTCAAATCCCAGATTTAATGGCTCAGTCCCAAATACTGCCCCCACTGCAGACACCAGTCACAAGTACTGGGTCCCCAGACCCTCCATACTTCTCTCTGACTGGCTGTAAATAGGGGGTTCCCACCACCCCCTTCCTCAGGTTTGATAGTTTGCTAAACTATCAAGGTCACAGAATAACATTTACTGGTTTATCATAAAGCACACTAAACTCCCCAGGTGGTTCCGTGGTAAAGGATCTGCCTGCCAACACAGGAGAGGCAGATTCCATCCCTGGGTCGGGAAGATTCCCTGGAAGAGGAAATGGCAACCTGCTCCAGTATTCTTGCCTGGGAAATCCCATGGACAGAGGAGCCTGGTGGGCTACAGTCCATGGGGTTGCAAAGAACTGGACATGACTGAGTGGCTGAACGCACCCCCACACATAAAGAATGTTATAAAGGATCCAGATGAACAGATGGATGAACAGGAGCACAGAGCAAGGCCTAGAAGAGTCCGAGGGAGGAGCTCTGTCCCTGTGGAGTTTGGGGTGCACCCCTCCTGGGACATGGATGTGTTTATCACCCAGGAAGTTTTCCCACCCCAGTTTGGGGGTGTTTACAGAGGCTTTACCGAGTAGGCAAGATCAATGATGAACTGAGGATGGGGGTGGGTTGGAAAGCTCCAAGCTTCTGATTACGGCTTGGCTTTTCTGGTGATCAGTCCCCACCCAGAAGCCCACCTAGAAACACCCACTAGAACAAAGGGTGCTTCCGTCGCCCAGGAAGTCCCCAGGGATTTAGGGTCTCTGGGTGAGTTGTTCCATCGCCCAGGAAGTCCCCAGGGATTTAGGGTCTCTGGGTGAGTTGCTCTTATCACTCAGGATGTGACAAGGGTCTTAGGAGTTCTATGTCAGAGACCAGGGACAGAGACCAAATATATATTTTCTTTTATTAAAAAAATATCGGGTTGGCCAAAATGTTCATTCAGGTTTTTCATATGCTATTCTGGATAAATACACATCCATGAAACCATCATCGCCATCAAGGCCATAGATAAATCCACACCTCCCAATGTTTCCTTCATCCCTTTATTATTATTGTTGTTCTTCTTAGTGTTAGAACACCTAACATAAGATCTACCTTCTTAGCAAATTTTAAGTATACAATGCTGTGTTGTTACCGAAAGGGTGTTCTGTGGTCTGGCTGCAAGAGTTCAAAAGCCACACAGGCCAGGCTGGTGGAAAGGAAAGCTTGGTTTTTTGCTTTATTTCAGATGCGGCAACTGGTTGAAGGGGGTTGTCAGACATCTGTCCAGAGGCCGATTCCACCCCCACCCCTGGCTGACAAGCTGTGGTGAGAGCTTTTACAGAAAGATTGGGAAACAGCACAATCAACCCTGCTGGTCTGACCAGCATTGTCTTGGTCGTTTTAAGTCGTTTGAAGTACGGTTAATCTTCAGTTCCAGGGTTTGTTTGTTGGTTCCCATTTCTTTGAGGCCTGTTCTCGGAATCGTGGCAGCTCAGGTCATGGGTACAGTCTGGTCATCACACAGTTAACTTCTCCAGAATACTGATGTTCTAGCATCTGTAAGACAGCTCACAGGATATGGCTCAGAATATTATCTACAGCCCTTGAGAAAGAACTAAAGGTCCTTGACTATGCTTAATGACGACACTCTTATTTAGTCTCCTCTGACGGTTTTCCTTTCATTCTGTATTTTTCACTTCTGTGATTACGCTTATTCTTTGACTAAAGTTTTCCACAGACCAAAGGCAGGCCCAGGACATGGTGAGGGGGCAAGGACCACAGGTCCTGCTCCGTTTCAGTATTGTTAGCTATAGACACAGATATATTTCTTATTATGTCACAGATCCATTATTTAACTATTCCCTTATTTGTTTCTTATCTCCCATCCCCATGAGAGGGCGCTAGACAGACCTTGGTTTGGTCACTTCTGCACCCTTTCTGTCTAGAATAGAGTCTGACCCACAGTAGGTGCCAGAGAAGGAAATGGCAACCCGCTCCAGGATTCTTGCCTGGAGAATCCCAAGGACTGAGGAGCCTGGCGGGCCAGTCCACGAGGTTGCAAAGAGTCGGACACAACCGAGTGACTCGGCAACATAGTTGGTGCTCAGTCATTAATGATCGAATGAATAAGCACATGAACTTCAGGTTTCTTTTCTAAAAACTGCATCTCGGCCTCTCGTCTGGGCTGCCGGCCTGGTAAGGAGAGCCTCCTCTGGCTGCCCCTACCCCACAGGCTTCCCACAGTCCACATTTCACACTTTTGTCTTCAGCTGACCCTTTGTACCCTCCCGTCCCCCCAAGACAGAGTAGGGGCCCAGCCTCATTCCAGCCCAGACGGAGCCAGGTAGGCGTTGGTTGGGAAAGGCCCATCCAGAATCGAGGCTGGACTGGAAAGTGCTTTGTCAACCTCCAGGGCAGCACCTCTGGAGTGCTGGTTGCCATGGTAGTTAATGTTATTTGTTCAGTTTGCAGAAAAGGCCCCAGCAGGCTGGCTTGTATAAATATTAATCATGGGGATATTTCTGCTGCCCGGGTCAGGCCAGCACCCAGCTGGAACCTGGGCTAACAGGGGCCTGGCAGGGCCAAAGGAAAGATACTCGCAGAGGGTGGGCTCCTGAGCTCCGTAAACAGGCCGCGCTTCCGGAATCACTAGAGGGCCCTTCTGCTTTCCTCGCTTTCCTCCACCCTCAAGCCTCTGATAGCTCCACAGGTGATTCGGGGTGTGGCCCTCCTGCCAGGCACCCAGGTCCCACGGTGTTTTTCACCCCAGCTCTTCTGTTCATTTATTCGCCCATGTATGTGGAGGCATGGCACTGTCCCCACTGGGCCCTGTGGGAGACACAGGGGGAGCCCACAGGAGCCTTTGTCCTCCATGGAGACGGGAGCATGACAGCCCCCCTCCAAAGCGCGCGGCTCCTAGAGGAAATGGAGGAGCTGTGGTTGTTCAAAAGGTTATTTCTTTACAGGCTCAGTGTTGCATCTGGACATTCTGCCCCAGGAAACGCATTATCAGACCATTAAACTATCAAGGCTGATCGGTAGCAGGCAAATAGAATGTGAACAGATGTATTTATCAACCAAATTTGTAAAACCAGAAGTTTACTATGCATGCTGGTAGGGATGGTAGGCAGCGGGCAGTGGGGCGTTTTTTGGTAAAGGCTGGCCTGGCTGCAGGCTTCCCAGGTGGCTCAGTGGTAAAGAATCTGCCTGCCAGCACAGGAGATGCAGGAGACGTGGGTTCAATCCCTAGGGTGGGAAGATCCCTTGGAGAAGGGAATGGCTACCCACTCCAATACTCTTGCCTGGAGAATCCCATGGACAGAGGAGCCTGGCGGACTGCAGTCTATGGGGTCGCAGAGAGTCAGACACAACTGAGCAACGGACCATGCATATACGGCCTGGCTGCTGCCTTTTAAAATGGAAATATAGCAGCTTGGACTGTGGCTGCCTCCTTCACTTGAAAAATCTTGCTGTCTGCCTTCTTCCTTATTTCAAAGTGATGCTCATCCATCTTGAGAACACGGTGTGTTGGGTTGTGTGAAAACTGCTGCTGTCCTCACAGGCTGCACCGTGGGGAGGAAGGCCCCAGGCTACTGGCCCAAGCTGGGGGAGCAGGAGGTGCTGAGGAGATGGTGGGAGGTGCAAGTTTGAAAAGTCAATTCAGGAGTCACTTCCCAGCATCTTGGGAATCCCCTGGTGGCTCAGAGGTAAAGAGTCAGCCTGCACTTTGGGAGACCTGAGTTTGATCCCCGGGTCCAGAAGATCTGCTGGAGAAGGAAATGGCAACCCATTCCAGTATTCTTGCCTGGAAAACCCATGCACAGAGGAGCCTGGCGGGCTACAGTCCGTGGGGTTGCAAAGAGTCGGACACGACTGAGTGACTACACTTTCTTTCCTAGCATCCTTGTTCCCTCCTTGTTTCAGAGGCTGTGCTCTTCTCTCTGAGGACCAGACCTGCTTGGGTACAGCCGATGGCAGCCCACAGCCTACCATGACCCTCACCCTGACATTCTGGGCCCTTCAAGCTGGCTTGATGCCCATCACAGCCTTGACCTCCAGGCTCCAGCCTGAACTCTCACCCCCACCCCAGGATCCATGGACCCCTCTGCTATGGACCTGCTGCTCCAGACTTTAAGCTAGGTTGAATTTTGCCTCCTCCAGGCAGCCTTCTGTGATTTATTTGGCTTTGCCCCCTTAGAAGCCCGTGCAGACTTACATTTGGAACCCCTTCTTTCGCTTGGCTCACTCAGCTGTGGGGCAGTTGACAGGCTGTCAGCTGGGACAGAGGGGTGCCTGGGCTCTGGGCTCCCTTCCTCAGGCAGGCTAACCTCATTCTGCAGGGCTCCCAGGTCATCAGGAGAGAAAGCTGTAAACCTTCCCGAGGCCTATGCCCAGGACTGGCCCAGTGTCCATCCCATCAAACCCTCTTGGTGGACACAGGTCACAAGGCCAGTCCATAGAATCACATGTTGGGGAGACAGGGCCCCCCACCCGAATAGGGCAGCTGTGAAGTCACACTGGGAAAGGAGCTGGCATGCAGGCATGGGAATATTTCCTGGCCCTTTCTGCATCTCCCACAAGCAGTCAACATGGGTTTCCCTGAAGAGCAGCCTGGGGGAGAGGATCGCAGTGTGGTGTGAAGCGAGTTAGTCTGCCCTTTCCTCCCCTGGCTGCGGGGTTCAGAGCAGCAGTGGCCAGGCCTGCCTGGTGGGCAGGTAACCCGTGTTGCCAAGCTCAGAAGGGCCCCACACTCGGTTTTATGCCCCGCAGTCGCCATCTTGAAATTCCTCATAACTCTGAACAAGAGCTCTGCATTTTCACTCTACAATGGGTTCTTCAAATGAGGTAACTGGACCTGAGCATGGCAGGTGTTGGTTATCTGCTCAGTGCTGAATGACCCTGCTCTGGGCGGGCTCTTCTTGCTGGACAGAGACTAGAAGAGCTGGAACCAGTCCAAGGTGATGGTTGAGGGAGGGGGATACTCTGCAGCCCAAGGCTTCCCAATCAAAAGAGCCTGAAACTCGAGCCATGAAGCTTTTGACTGGTCTGCCCCCTCCTGTGACGGCCCCATGGGTAGCCCCTCCTATATTTTAGGATGTCTAGATGACCTCAACGCATGCTCAGTCACTCATGTCTGACTCTTGGCAACCCCATGGACTGTAGCTCAGCTATCCATGGAGTGGACTCTGTCCATGGAATTTTCCTGGCAAGAACGCTGGAGTGGTTTGCCATTTCCTACTCCAGGAGATCTTCCTGACCCAGGGATTGAACCCTTGGCTCTTGCATCTCCTACGCTGGCAGGCAGATTCTTTACCACTAGCACCACCTGGGAAACCAAGAAGCCACTGGAACTGCTCCCAGCTGTGCACCCGGGAGACTCGGGATGGAAAAACCAGAATACTGACCCTAGACAGCTGACGTTCACATCAGATGCATGACTCAGTGCGCCTAGACCCTGGCATCTTCCAGTCCATACAAAAGTGCTGAATGTATTAACTTGAAATGTCTGGTTTTCTTTAATCAGCGTTAATCTTTTGATGTTCGACTACCTGGTTTTCACAGCAAAAATTCCTGTTTATCCTGGCTCTCCCCTCACCTCTTCAGAGAAGTCCCTCCGGGTATCTTAGAGGCTTTCTTCCAGGCTTGAGTCCTCACTTTTGTCTGCTAAATAACACATACTTCTCAACTTTTAGGTTGTACATTTTTTCCAATCGACAAGGTGACAACAGAACCTACTTTAAACAACTGCTGTGGAGATCGGATGAGCTAATATACACGGAAAGAGCTCAGAACTGCACTGAACACCTAGTCAGGGCTGCATGTTTGCTGTTACCAGTGAACGAATGAATAAAGCTGCTACATACCTGCACACTCACTGTGCCAAGTCGTGCTGAAATTTACTGGGCTGGGCCTTCACATACCATTCATTTATTACCTGCATGTCTGTTTCGTGTTTACCATGAGCCTGGCACTGTGCTAGGTGTGGGGGATAAAAAATTGAGTAAGATAAATTTTGCTCACAGATGACTCAGAGTGGGGAAACTGATGGGTGAGTGAATGTAGCTTCTGTGATTCGCTGCAGGTGATGTGGTGAGGGGGAGGTGTGGGATAGGGGAGGAGGGATTCTGTTCTGCCTGGGAAGCGGCGGGAGGCAGAAAGGCTTCTGGGATGGGGGGCTCCGAGTAGCTCCAGTCCTTTATGTCTCATCACAGAATGAATTCAGCGAGAGGCAAAATGATACATAAGAAGTGATTCATTAGAAAAGGATGCTCGTGCTTTCCAGGTGGTGCAGTGGTTAAAGAACCTGCCTGTCGATGCAGGAGATGCGAGAGACATGGATTTGATCCCTGCGGTCAGGAAGATCCGCTGGAGAAGGAAGTGGCAATCCACTCCAGTGTTTTTGCCTGGAGAATCCCATGGACAGAGGAGCCTGGTGGGCTATAGTCCATGGGGTCACACAGAGTTGGACACGACTGAGCACGCACACCCATGAGGTTTATAAGGGGGTGGGCAAGAGAGTGGGGCCCTGAGAACTTTGTGGGCTATGGTTTTATAATCAAAGGAAAAGTGGGGAGGAGGAGAAGACCACCTCTCCCTCCTTCTTGAGCAGACGTCACCCTTCCAGAGCTCACCCTTCCTCATCAGCTCCTCCTCCCTGTCCTCCTTGTTTCTTGTCTCTACAAGGTCAAACTGAGTCTGCCATGGCACAGTTCAGTTCAGTCGCTCAGTCATGTCCGACTCTGCGACCCCATGAATCGCAGCACGCCAGGCCTCCCTGTCCATCACCAACTCCCGGAGTTCGCTCGAACTCACGTCCATCGAGTCAGTGATGCCATCCAGCCATCTCATCCTCTGTCGTCCCCTTCTCCTCCTGCCTTCAATCTTTCTCAACATGGCACAGTGGAAATGAGCAAAAAGGCAGTGGGCTGGGCCCAAATCGTGAGTCGTATGGTTTCAGTGTAATGTCACCTTTTGCTTACACTTTTGTTTTTAGTTTCTGCAGAGAAACCTGTCGCAGGAATCATTAACTTACTGGCCTCCTGGGCAGGAGGTGGGTCTCAGGCCACCATCGTTTTACTGTTCTGGGGGGCATGACTCCTGCTCCTGTTGCATAGTGTTGTGGTTAAGCAAACCTGCTTTCTTGAGTGATCATTAGTTTACGGGGGTCTCCCATACTTTTTCCTTTATCTATGATCCCTTAGTGGGGCTGACTATGTAATCACCTACCTTTTCCCTTTACTCTGTCCCTATGAGAAGGAGCACAAGAAGGGAGGCGACGCTGGTGGTGAAGCTCTCAAAGATGAGTCGACAGCATCCTTCAGACAAAGCACAGGTTGGATTCAGACACAGAGGAATTAACTGTTTTCTTTTTTTAATTATCATAATAGAAAACGACAACAACAGCAACAGTGCCAGTGGTCAAAGGGACACAATTCCACGTGGCCACATTGTTTACATCCATTAAGGTTATAGGTTTTGAGTCCAAAGAGCACATGGAAACCCTACATTAAGAAAGAGCCTTTTCACTGTAGTAAAAGTTAGTGATCCCACTGTGAAGCCCGGGGGGCTTCAGTAGCAAAGGACTAAAAGAATAGTTAAAATACCTTTTTATTAAGTAAACTACTTACATGTACAAGTTGAATATGAAAACATTAGTAAGACACAGAAATATTTCCGATTTTCTCGGCATGAAGAATTGGCATCTGGACAGTGGCTAGTTCCAAGAATAAGGTTTAAAACTTTAAATAGTAGAAACTTGAAACAGTAGAAAGAGCGTTAGTGTGGTTTCAACTGGGGGACACAGGGTGAGAAAAGATCAGAAACAAGCGAGGATGTAGATTTGTCCGAGTCTGTGAGCCAGCTCCCTCATCTCCACCCCTTCTAAGATTTTCCCCGAGAAGCATCTCTCAGATAGACTGATGAGGGGTCGGGTACCTCAGGGTCCGGAGACTCACAGTTACTGGCTAAGGGGGGGGACACGGGACAAGCTCAGCCTCACTGTCACATCCACTTTGTAGAGCGCTCCATCCAGGGTGACTCCCCATGAAAGCCCAAGACAATGGAAAGCAAGAGGACGTGGATTTTAGAACAACTTGCTAGATTCCAATTCGTTGCCTTCCAACTGGAATTTTTTTTTTTTTAACTTGAGGCAGCAACCCTGATCACTTCTGTAGCTCAGAAGACCTTTGATTTATTCAATGACTCACAGTCGGGGAAAGAGGCGCTTTGGAAGATTCCCGTAGCTGGGAACTAGAGAAGGCGTGGTCCAGTGCTGGGTTTCCCAACCTCAGCATGATCGGCACTTGGGGGGATGGACACTTCCTTGTCCCGGGGGCTGGTCAGCGGCACCCCTGGCTTCCACCCACTAGGTGCTATCAGAGCACACCCTCCCCCCACCCCCCTCCCGCCCCGCCATATCATGAAAATCAAAACTGTCTCCAGACATTGCCAAAGGTCCTTTGGGAGATGAAACTGCTCCCAGATGAGAACCACAGTCCTAGTGGTTGAGAAACTTCATAGATAGAAGCCCTGGGCGCCAGACCCCACTCTCCTGCTCACCAGGGTGGCCTGGCAATGCTCCCAAGCCTCTGGGAGACTCTGTTTCCTCGAGAAAGTGTGAAAGTTCAGAAGCTGCCTTCCTGCCAGCTTACAGAGCCTGGGTCAGAACCATCTGGATTGCTGGGACAATACTTTAAACTACACTGATGTTGTTCAGTTGCTCAGTCGTGTCTTGACTCTTGGCGACACCACCGATGGTGGCACACCAGGCTCCCCTGTCCTTCACTATCTCCCGGAGTTTACTCAAATTCCTTCCATTGAGTCAGTGATGCTATCTAACCACCCCATCCTCTGCTGCCCTTTAACCTATACACGTGGTGATTCTCTGGTTCATAATGACATTGGGGGAAAGAGAGCTGATGAAACTGACACTGAGGCCCCTGGTGGCCACTCACCACGTGGAGGGGGCTCAGTGGTGGGGAGGGCTCTGGATCCCCCCAGCAGTCACAGATTCCCTGTGGATGTGCCTCATACATCTGTCAGGACTTCTTCCCAAGGCGGCAGCGGTCTCAAACCTCCTCCTGGGAAGGCGGGAAGTCAGCTTCAAAAGGGCCCAGGAGCAGATGAAAGGCTTCACCAGACAGCTGGCTGGAGAGGTCTGGGCAGGCATGAGTGCGCACAGTGGTCAAAAAGCAGGGGCCCGCACATGCTGGGAACTGGGCAGCCTGACCAACCTCTCCAAGGGCTTTCTCTGCCTTTATTCTCTATCTTGACAAAAAATATACAACTTTTACCATGACTCAGAACAAGCCATGCGGACTTATATTCCAAAATTTACATAGTCAGTTTTAGGTACTCTTAACCATTCATTCCGGAGAAGGCAAGGGCAACCCACTCCAGTACTCTTGCCTGGAAAATCCCATGAATGGAGGAGCCTGGTAGGCTGCAGTCCATGGGGTCGCTAAGAGTCGGACACGACTGAGCAACTGACTTCACTTTCACTTTTCACTTTCATTCATTGGAGAAGGAAATGACAACCCACTCCAGTGTTCTTGCCTGGAGAATCCCAGGGATTGCGGAGCCTGGTGGGCTGCCGTCTATGGGGTCGCACAGAGTTGGACACGACTGAAGCGACTTAGCAGCAGCAGCAGCAACCATTCATTCCATTGCAGTCCCAAGAGCCGCTGTCTTCTCACTCTGGGAGGAACGTTCCTCCCTGTAGTCACTACGGTCTGCACTGTTTTGCCCCTGCCCACCTCCATCCTCCCATTCAAATAAAGGGCAAGAAAATGCTCAAGGTCTGATCTCCAGAAGCTACTTGCTGGGGATACCCAGCCACCACTGAATAACTCTGATTTCCTGGGTTTCTTGGAGGGGCTTCTTTTTCCACTTGGAGATTTTTGACTCCAGCCCCATGCACTCCCAGTGCTCCGTCCCCTGGCTCTCCTCCACCCTCTCACTGCTGACCAAGACCAGGGCCCCATGGAGCAGGCGGGGCAGGACGGGCGCACACGGGACAGCCAGGCTCCCGATGCTCCCTCGGGCCAGGGGCGCAGCTCCCAGGGCGTCTGCATCAGGACAACCCAGCACATCCGGGACTTGCTCTGTGTGTGTGTGTGTGTGTGTGTGGGGTGTGTGTGTGTGTGTGTGTGTGTGTGTGTGTGTGTGTGTTAGCTGCTGTCACGTCCGACGCTTGTCAACCCCATGGACTATGGCACACCAAGCTCCTCTGTCTATGGGATCTTCCATATTTATTTTTTGGGCAGACCCAGATACAGAATCTCCCAGTCAACGGGTATGGCTGTTTCAGAGCTTCTAGCGCTCAGGGACAGAATTCTCAGAAGGGTGATTAATTCCCCAGTCCTGCTTTACTGCCCAGGAAGATGCCACATGTCTGCACTCCAGGGATCAGAGCTTTTCCTTCCATTTGTAAAGGCTTTTGCTCCTGAGACTCGGGGAGGGGACTGGGGGGAAGTGAGGAGGTGTTAGGGTGGTGGGTTGCTCCAAGGCAGGGCTTGGCCCTGGATATGGTCCAGAAGATCGATGTCCAGGCCATCCAGACCCTTCCAGACACGTTTACAGGCTGATATGCTTTAAGTGCCAGAGTTGGTTTTGGCAGCTATTGCTATTGTTTAGACTGTAGCCCACCAGGCTCCTTTGTCCATGGGATTTCTCAGGCAAGAACACTGGAGTGGAGTGCCATTTCCTTCTCCAGGGGATCTTCCTGACCCAGGGATCAAACCCGGGTCTCCCGCATTGCAGGCAGACTCTTTACCATCTGAGCCATGATGGAAGCCCCAGAGGACAGTCAAAGGGGCAACGGGGGCCAGATAACAGCTGGCTGAGAACACGATGGACACCCATCCCGAGGCTGGGGGCAGGGAATCTGGGTTCCCCCAGTGATCCCGGGCGAATGCACGAGACCCGCAGCTTGGCATCCATCCAGGGGCCTGTCAGCTCTCCATTAACTTACAGCCTGGCCCCAGCTGACCTCCCGAAAGTCCTGATTAAACACTCTCTAAGGCCTCCAGCTGCTGCGAGATTCTGAGACTGACAAATACCTGTGCACGGCTCTCTGTCCCTTTCTAGGACTTCCATCGAAATCCATGCTCTAGGACCAGCAGAGCCCAGTCTCAGAGGCCTATGGAGGTTGCTCCATCCCAGAGGGCTCCTCACAGAGGGTGTGGATGCAGGGAGATGTGAGGTAACCAGCAAGCCTGATCACAGCTCCTCAGCCACACAGCCTGGCCTCAGCTTCCTCTACAAAAAAAAATGACAGTGATCCCCGTGCACCTCTCTGCACCCTCACCCCTGCCGAGGGATGATTGGAGAAGTAAATTAGATATGGCTCACAGCACAAGGAAGGTGTGTAGGCTGACAGCAGGAAAAATAATCACGGTTAATGGTATCACTATTAATAAGGAGAGAAGGTCAGTTTCCTGCAGGAGGAGAGGACCGTTTGTCTGGAAGGAGTCAGGCTGCAGTGCAGACAGCGGCCAAGTCTCTCCA
Organism: Bos indicus; assembly: GCF_029378745.1. Taxonomy (NCBI): domain Eukaryota; kingdom Metazoa; phylum Chordata; class Mammalia; order Artiodactyla; family Bovidae; genus Bos; species Bos indicus. The sequence continues at coordinate 60,993,082 of NC_091780.1, read as the reverse complement.
GTCTCCAAGGACAGCTTCCAAGGGATGCTAATGGGCTGGCAGGCAGCCAGGCCTTCCATTTAGAACAAGCTGGAAAGTGGCCTGTGTCTCTCGAGCCCAGCAGTACTTACTAGCCAGTTCTCCCCTTGGATCCCGGGGGACTCCCTAAAGGAGAAACGAGCTTCTTGCTCTGGGGGATAGATGGGTAGATGGGGCCAAGGGAGCCTCATTTGCCTCTTGACCTTGGACCCAGAGAAAGGGCAGTGATGACAGAGCGGGAACCTGCAGAGCGATCATCTCCCCCAGGGCCTACGAATCCCCTGGGGACACACCTGGCTCCAGTGTCCTCCGGCTTGGCTGCTCCTCAAAAGCTCTAGGGACCGCAGCTCCTGCCCTCCTAAATCAAGTGTTGCTGTGCACGGTGAGACGCAAGCACATGCAGGTGTGGGATGTGGGACGCTCACAGCTTGCCGAGGGGAAGTGGAGGGGCACGGGGAGAAGCAAGTACAGAGAACATTCCAGAAAAGGTAGGACGCCTCCTCCGAGGAGCAGCCACTGAAGAGGCAAGTCCCTCCTTCCTCACCATGGGCCTGTCAAGCCAGGGTGGGCTCAGGAGCCAGCCTCACCCGGGAGAAGCCAGAACGGGAGCCCCAGAATAGGGTCCAAGGGAGCAGCATCCGTCCCCCTTGCTCAGGAGAGTCTTGGCGCTCAGCAGAAGGCCTGAGCCCAGGGTTGGGGCCCAACCTGCAGCGCCAACCGTCCCAGGATTGTCCTTATCGACTCTGGCTGTGTGAGCCCCTCCTCGTGTGGGCCCCCCTGTGGGGCTCTGAGTCAGGGCCCTTCTGTGTGTGTCCTGAGAACGCTGGTCTCTGGGCGCTTCTCTGGCCAAGGAAAGAGACTTGAGTTCAACTTAAAGAGGCGGACAGGCAATAGGGACCCCCTTCCCAAGGAGGCTGAGCATGTCCCAGCCCAGGATGGTCAGACACTTCCACCTGCAGAGATCAGAGCGGGCCAGGCCATACCACAACGTGGGACCTCAGGAAATGGCCTCTAGAGACTCGGCCTGGTTTAAAGGTGCCTGGAGATGCCACACAGCCACTAAAGGCTGCATGGCGTTCCAGAAAGAGCCTGGCTTTGGGACCAGATAGTTCAGGTTCATCTCGATGGTCACTTTGCTGCTGTGGCCTCAGGCAAGTTATTCCACTCCTCTGAGCTTCTGGTCCCTTATCTGTATTTCGGGACAATGATGTGGAGTAATGCCTACATGCTCAGTCACTTCAGTCATGTCTGACTCTTTGCAACCCCAGGGACTGTAGCCCGCCAGGCTCCTCTGTCCATGGGATTCTCCAGGCAAGCATACTGGAGTGGGTTGCCATGCCGTCTTGCAGGGGGTCTTCCTGACCCAGGAATTGAACCCGCATCTCTTAGGTGTCCTGCATCGGCTGGTGGGTTCTTTACCACTAGTACCACCGAAGGTAATGGTGAAGATTACATCTGTGCCTGTTAACAGGGCACAAGGCTTGGACAGACTCAAGCAATACGGCCTTTACTTAACATCAAAGACAGAACCCCTTCTGTGGCCAGAGGGAGAAGACAGCGCACTCTGGCTGGAAATTAACAGGCACGTCAATCCCCAATGTTATCTGAGTAAAGTTGGAAAAAAATAAACAAAATCATAGGAGATGGAGTGGGCTGACCCTGGGTAAGACACTGCGATCCGTACGGATGTCAAGTTTGCGCGAGAAGGTCCCTGAAACTCCTGATCATCTCTGGCCCTGACATTAAGAAGAGAGAGAGACTTGAAAGTTGAATTTAACTAACATTCTCGTCAGGGGAAAGAAAACCTTCATAGGAGAGACTCCCATGCCCAGAAACACCCAGGGACCATGGGGCCCCCCAGGGCTGCCCTGGAAGGCTGGAGGCCTCCTTAGAGCTAAAGGTCAACCTTTCCACTCTTCCCCTCTCCTCCCAGTGTTACCAACATAGAACCTTCTCTCCCAGGGCCATCCCCACAGGCCCTTTGAGTACAGGGAGCCGCTACCTACCTCGGACAGGGCTGCAGGCTTCCAGGGAACGTGGGTTCAGAAGGCAAAGAATGGGGGTGTTTGGACGGGAGTGAGCCCCATGAAGACAGCTTGTCTCCCCAACCCTGGCTCTGGACTTCACTCCTTGGGTTTGCTCATGAAGACATGTGTCTATCTAATGAAGACCTTGCTCACGGGGCAGGCAGGGCCCAGGCCTTGATAGAGAGAAGGTTACTGGAGAAGCATCTGAGATGCTGTGCTCGAAACGGCCACCCCCGAGCCCTGCCTCTAAGCTGGTCCTACCTGCAGACGGCGAGGCCCGCTCTGCTCAGCGGTTCCACAAAGAGTCCAGGGAGGCGGTGCAACATCCCTTCTCCCAATCCCCAAAGGCCACGCTAATGCTCAGCGCTCATAACCGCCACTTGAGCTGCAGGTCAAGTGAAGGTCAAAGCCATCTGGAAGTCAGGCTGGTAACCCCATTAATGCAGCAGCTCGGGGCCAACCTCCCAGAGACGAGTGGCCGCCTCTGGACATTTAAGATGTCCCTTCACCTGTCATCAAGAACATTCTTTTCTCCTGACACCACAGCGACGAATTCAGCCTTCTTTTTTTTTTTTTATAATTGTCCCCAAATACACATATGGGCTTCTTTACCAGTCTTTGAAGTTTCTCAGCCTCCGAGAGGGAGTTTATGCCATCTATTTCCTTTTGTACAACTGCAGGCAGGAAGCAAAGAAAAAGCCACTCTGGGCTTGTGGGCAAGCCAGCCTGTGTCCTAGCTCCCCCTACTCTTGGGGGGACAGGGAGGGCTGTCTTGGGGAAGGGGGGTGCTTTGCCATGGACTTTCCTAAGGACGGAAGAAAAACGAGTCCTTTGCTGTGTGAATCTCCTCCAGCATATGGGTGCACTCAAAAGGCCGACAGGCCTGTGATCTTAATGAGAGGGCTCCCAGGCTAGCCAGAATTCCCCAGCCACTGATTTTTAAGCATATCAGGAACTGACTCAGGCAGATCACAAGAGTGCATGGTAGCTAGCGGAGTCTAAAGTGTGGGTGTCTTAACGCACTGCCCACCCTGCACACAGCTTCAGAACCATCTGGATAGTCTGTCCCCACCCAGGGCAGCTGAGAAGGCAGGAATGTACTCAAGAAAGGGCTGAGGTGGGGCAGAGACAGCCTTGAATCACAGTCAGGAAATGTCTCTCCTGCTCTGACCCCTGCTGTTCCATACTTTGGGACCACAGGCAAGTCACGCCCCTCTCTCTCCCACCCACCAATTCACGAGATGCACAGACCTCATCTCTAGAGTTCCGTGACTTCTGAGAGAAGAAAGAGCCTCTTGAGCGGGTAGCCAGCATCCACCTGGCAAGTCTAATTTTTAAAGGCGCCTTCTCTTCTCTTTACAAAGGTGAGAAAGTCCATCCAGCAGATAAAAATCACCATCACTACCACCCCTGAGATCCACGTCACCAGGAATTCCCCCATCCCTGGGTTTCATAAGGGGTCAGGTGACTGGCATCAAAGACGCCATTTCCAAGTCAAAGGAGGAATGTTCTATGACATTTCCAGGGACCATCACGGATATTCCGAGGGGCCGAGTGAGAAACCAGATTGGGGTGGAAACACTCGGGTGTTGAAGGCCTCCCTTGCCCCAGCACCCCACAACCCGGGTGTGATATTAATACGTTTGCGTAAAAACGAGACACGTGAGTGATGATTCAGTGCCAGCAAGGGATCATCCAATCATGTCTGTATTTTAAACCAAACTTGACTGCTCCCTCCGGTCTCATGTTCGGGGAATGCAGTTTCAAGAATTTTCCAACCTGTTCCCCGAAGGTTTTGCCTTGTCGTGCCTCCAGGGGCTGGATGCCCAGGCTTCCACATTTTCTGGATCAGCAGAACCACAGCAGGGGGTTTTTGAAATCGGGGCTGCTTGGGGTAAATTCCGATGCATGGTCGCTCCGCTTGAGAGGCTGTGCTCCCGGTCAGAACTCCTGGTTCTAGAACATGGGTGCGGTCACAGGTCAGTGGGGACTGCGCCCGCGGTGAGCCCAGCGCAGGCGAGCCGGCCCGGAGCTCCCGTGTCTCAGAAGGTGAAGGCGTACACCACCCCCACCACCACGATGTTCCCCAGTGTCGCTATGATGGCGATCCAGAGCAGCACAGCGTCGTTGGAGGACCTGGGCGGCTCCTCCGGCTGCCCTTGGCCGTTGGAGGCCGCGTGCACGTTGGTGGAGGAGTTAAAGAGGGAGTACTCGGTGCTGAAGTCCTCATTGGGCGAGTCCATGAAGGCGCCTCCCATCATGGGGAGCTGGGAAGAAGGAGAGAGAGAGAATTAACCAGGGCCTGGGGCTGGAGGGCTGCCCGCAGAGGGGAGGGTGGCTGGTCCGGCAGCCCGGCGTGAAGATACAGCCCTAAACCGGGCTTTGTGTCTGGCCCTTAAATAAACGACAGCGCGTCTTTTCAGCTAGAAAAAGGAGCGCTCACAGCAACCTTTTGAGGCAGACGTTCACGGCAACCTTGCAGGTGACAATCCCATGGCTAGTTGGCAATTCACTGGGACGTACAGACCCTCCCTCTCTAAACACCAGCCCCCAGCCCCAGGACAGCACACATCCGCACATGTCTTTATTCTTCTCCTAACTGTAAAAATAATATGGGCTCAGCACAGAACATTAAGAAAATACAAACGGAGAGGAAAAAAGAGAATCGCAATTTCACCACTTTGGGATAAACAATATTGTGAAATTTTCCTTTCCAATTTTGTGTGTGTGTGTGTGTATGAGAGAGAAAACATTTAAACATGTTGTTTTATACTCCTGTATTAAAAAGCCTATCAAAATGCGATTTTACAGTTGTATAATATTCTATCCTAAATACAAGCCATAATTTAATAATTTCCCCAGAACTGGAGATTTAGGAATTTGAATGTTTTCCTATTATAAATATGGCAAACCTAGACAGTGTGTTAAAAAGCAAAGATATCGCTTTGCCGACAAAGGTCAGGACAGTCAAGGCTATGATCTTTCCAGTAATCATGTAAGGACGTGAGAGTTGGACAATAAGGAAGGCAGAGCGCCGAAGAATTGATGCTTTTGAACTGTGGTGTTGGAGAAGACTCTTGAGTCCCTTGGATAGCAAGGAGATCTAACCAGTCAATCTTAAAGGAAATAAACCCTGAATACTCTCTGGAAGGACTGATGTTGAAGCTGAAGCTCTAATACTTTGGCCATCTGATCCAAATAGCTGGTCATTGGAAAAGACCCTGATGCTGGGAAAGACTGAAGGCAGGAGGAGACGGGGGTGACAGAGGGTGAGATGGTTGGACGGCATCACTGATTCAATGGACAGGAACTTGGGCAAACTCTGGGAAATGGTAAAGGACAGGGAGGCCTGGCGTGCTGCCGTCCATGGGGTCAGGAAGAGTTGGACACGACTTGGTGACTGAACAGCAACAACATCCTTGTTCATACACTTGGGCATCCACACAGGCTTGCATGTGCATATTTATTTTTTGGAGCAGACCCAGATACAGAATTTCCCAGTCAATGACTGTTTCAGAGCTTCTAGTACTCAGGGACAAAATTCTCAGAAGGATGACTAATTCCTCTCAGAAGAATGACTAAAGTAAAGGATGCTTTACTGCCCAGGAAGATGCCACATGTTTGCACTCTAGGGATCAGAGCTTCTCCTTCCATTTGTAAAGGCTTTTGCTCCTGAGACTTGGTGACGGGGTGGCAGGGGAGGGGGGGTGTTGTGGAGGTGGGTTGCTCAAGGGGAGGGCTTGGCCCTGGATACGCTCCAGAAGATCAATGTCCAGGCCGTCCAGACCCTTCCAGACACATTTACAGGCTAATATGCCTTAAGTCCCAGAGTTGGCTTTGGCAGCTACTGTCATTGTTTAGACTGCAGTCTACCAGACTCCTCTGTCCATAGGATTTCTCAGGCAAGAATACTGGAGTGGGATGCCATTTCCTTCTCCAGGGGATATTCCCGACCCAGGGATTGAACCTGAGTCAGCCATATTGGCAGGTGGGTTCTATATCACTGAGCCACCAGGGAAACCCCTTGGCAACTTTTAGGCCCATAATAAACTTTTTTTAATGGCACATCAATGAATGAGCACTAGACAGTTAAGCCTTCCTTGGATAACATTTACCGAGCTATTACTACTACTGCCCATACAGAGACCCAGCTATGGTCAGGGAATGTGTTGGAGATCTTAAAACACTCTCATTTAATCATTTAGTCTCCAACTGCAGGGTACCATGGTACCCCTATTTCACAGATGGGTAAGTAAGGGTCAAGACCACTGCACTCATCTGTGCTGGGGTCAAGTCGGAGACCAGTCAGACACACTGGTTGGGGGTCAGGGTGCTTCCTGTTATATCCACAGCCTTCCCCATTCCTGGATCAGACTCAGTACTGGGTCTTGGCACAGTCACTACCCCCTGGGACCATGCTCCAGCGGGGATGTGTGTACTGCCTGGGGGGATGATGGGAGCAGAGCAGGGACTGCCTCATTCAGCCATTCGTCTGACTTGTGCTGCTGCTGCTGCTGCTGCTAAGTCGCTTCAGTCGTGTCCGACTCTGTGCGACCCCATAGACGGCAGCCCACCAGGCTCCACTGTCCCTGGGATTCTCCAGGCAAGAATACTGGAGTGGGCTGCCATTTCCTAGGGACTATTAATTAGGGGCCACAGTTCTAGACTCTGCAGCAGTAAGCCAGATCAGGGAGGCCCCTGCTTCTGGGGGTCCACGTTCTGGGCTGGGGATGAGAGCAGGAAAGGGGAAGGAGCAAAAAAGAGGGGCAGGAGGGAGGGATGGAATAAAAAAGAAGGAATATCTGAGAGGAACCCGAACCATTAGCGAATTCACACTGAGAGGCTACTTGTAGGCAGTTCCGTGTGCCGCCTGCTCCGAATCTCAGTGGCCTCTTTTTAAAGGATGCCCCATGACTAGGGCAACGGGTGCTTTTGAGCATCTGCGTGGGCTGCAAAGAGCAGCCTTTGACTGGCTCACACTCAGAGGAGCTCGGCATTTCATCCACAGCACAGCTTGGTCCTTTATTTAGGTGGGGACCAGATAGGTGTCAATCTGGGAGCTGTAGTGACAAACACAGGCCACCAGGGGGCGACCAGGAGACGCCTCCTGCTGATCCTTGAAAGGGGCGGGCGGCAGGGTGGCGCTGCAGGTCACAGCGGTGAGTTCACTTTGTGAGAATTTATCTGGGGCTGCATTTATACTCGGGTCCTCCTTTCTTAGACCTTGCAGTTCTATTTCTAGAACTTTATCCTAGGGAAACAATTATACCAAAGATACACAAAGATGTTGTCTAAATATTACACAAAATGTTCAGTGGAGGGAATTAAATAAATTCTGGTGTATCTATCCAGCAGATTACACAGTCTTAATGATACAGACCTATACACAGGTCAAGTAAAATACAGATAACACAATAACATTATACATGGTATTAACAGTATGATATTTTTGTAAAAGTAGTTATACATGTATGTGTGTGTGTGTATTAGTTGCTCAGTCATGTCCGACTTTTTGCAACACCATAGACTGTAGCCCACCAGGCTCCTCTGTCCATGGGGATTCTCTAGGCAAGAATACTGGAATGGGTTGCCATTCCCTTCTCCAGGGGATGTTCCCAACCCAGGGATCAAACCCAGGTCTCCCACATTGCAGGCAGATTCTCTACCGTATGAGACACCAGGGAAGCCCTATATGTGTACATGTGCATCAGAAAAATCTGGAAAGACACTAGATGTGAACTGGTTAACTGAACAGTGGGATTAACTGACATGATCTTTTTACTTCTGTATATTTCTTTCTGGGCTTCCCTGGTAACTCAGTGGTGTAGAATCCGCCTGCCAATGCAGGAGACGTGGGTTCAATCCCTGGGTCGGGAAGATCCCCTGGAGAAGTAAACAGCAATCCACTCCAGCATTCTTGTCTGGGAAATTTCATGGACAGAGGAGCCTGGTGGGCTACAGTCCATGGGGTTGCAAAGAGCCAGACACGACATAGCGATTAAACAGTAACCTCCTTGTATGTGTCTATTATAACGGTGTATTAAATTATTAAATTAGTGTATGTTATACTTAGTATATTTTAATAGATAGGATGACAAACACAAATGAGAATAATAATTAACGTATCTTCTATTAAAAATACAATCAAAAGTTTAAATAGAAGAGCTGTGACCTGGTTTTGCCCCTCAGCTGGTGATATAGATGAGACGGGTTACAGATGAATCACGCACATCCATTCTAGGGGGTCAGCAGAGGCAGTGATCGACTGTCCTGCAGGGAAGGGCCCAGACTTTCCCATGAAACCTACTCACCCTTTGGATCTTAGCTGATGGTCCTGTCCACTATAGCCTTCCATCCTGTGTACCCCCAAGACCACAACCTCTCCTTGGGGGCTCCTGTCTCAAGATGCAGTTCTTATCTCGACCCCCCCCCACCAGAGGTCTGGAAGCTCTCAGCAAGGAGCAGACAAGTTACTTCTCATTGTGGAATTTCTAAAGCCTTGCCCAGATCATCAGCACAGTGGTGCCTGATAAATCCTGCTGATTGACAGATGACTGACGACCACCCTCAACCAGACTGACAACACTGTTGGCCGACTCAACCCCTCCAGCACCTCCCCACTGATCCCACCCCTACCTGGGGGAGTACCCTCTCCTCCAGCAGCCCTGACATGGCACCACCCTTCTCTAGGGTCTTCATCTGACCCGCCCACCCTTACATCAGGTGAAGCCGAAGACACTGTTAGCTGGTGGCCTCTTAGAAGGTGGGGCTCAGGCCAGGCCAGAAGCTGAATTTCTCCCTCCCGAGCAAGCCTGGACTTCGAGGTTGGTTTAGCCCCCTTCCCTGACACCTCTGCTGCACGCCCCTCCCCGGAATTAATCACACACTCATTGTCCTCTGCCCAGCGACCATCTCAGCCTCTCCTTCTCCCAACCCCCAGGGCCCTGGGTTCTTAGACAGACCACTCCCTGCCCCCTGACTCCACTTCTGTTGAGATCTCTGGACGTTAGCCTGATCCCCCCTCTCCTCTCTTCAGGGGATATGGAGGCACAGTGGGTATTTCCATCCAAATCGTTGGGGGAAAAGGCGGGGCACTGGCCAGAGCCTTTGGTTGGTGGGGGGAGGAGGGAGCAGCCCCCCAGGCTGACACAGCCCTGCCACCTACTTGCAAAGGGGCTGCTAACTTCTCCTCCCAGAGGCCTCACCTGTGCCCCTCCCTATCCAGTTCTGTGGGTAGTTAATGTCGTTTAAGTTTCCTATTGCCACAAACTCAGTGGCTTAAAACAACACACATTTGACTTCCCTGGTGCTCTAGTGGTTAAGACTCCATGCTCCCCCTGCAGGGGCCATGGGTTCAATCCCTGCCCTCCCTCCCCGCCCCACCCCCAGTCAGGGAAGTTCCACGGGGCACTCAGTATGGCAAAAATAAAAAATTAAAATGACACGCATTTATTATCTTACAGTTCTGGAGGTCTGAAGTCTGACTGCACTCATTATACTGGGCTCCCTCGGGCCATCTCCCATCTCAAGACCCTTAATCTTCCTCACGCCTGCAAGGTCTCTGGCCACATAAGGTACCCACCACAGGCCTGGCTGACTGGAGGTGGATCTCCCACCACACGGGGAACTCTTGAAGGCAAGGCCACGGCCCTCTCATCTCAGTCCCCCTCGTAACACAGAGAAAGTGACAAGGACGACCGTGTGGAATTACTGAACTTGAAATCAGCAGATGGCCAATTTCCTACTCCTGATCCCAGAGCTCCCGGGCGATGGGACAGCTCATTCTCCACGGTGAGCCCCTCTCTGCCCTAAACCTCAGGGTCACAGCCCGTGTCTGATTCTGCCACCTCAGGGTGTGGGGGAGGGGTGGGCTCTGGTGTCAGAAAGACTTGGGGGTGAACCCTGCTTTGTTACAGAGAGTATAGCCGAGCGAATCGTTTACCCAACTCGCCCCCATCTCCTTCCCTGTAAGTGACGGAGATAATATGGTAGAACTGCTGGATTCTCCTAAGGAGAGAATCAGGTCATCTAGGATAAATAAAACGTGGCACTGGTCACTCAGTCATTCCGAATATACTTTTCTTCTCCTGTTTGTGTAGTAATTCAAAACCGAGATTATTCTCGGTTATTCAGCTGCTTCAGCTGAAGTGAGGGAGTTGAGAACCTGGCCTTTCTGGGTGTGAGTTTTTGTGCGATCAGTTAATCAGATGCTCCTTTGTGACTGTACAGACCACCCTCCACGTCCCCACAGGTCTTGTTGAGACCACCTGCCAAGAGATGCTCTGAGTCCAGTCTGCGCTGTTGCTCAGTCCACCTCCTCGGCTTTGTTGGTTTTAACGGTTTTTTCCCTTTGTGAAACAGAGTCTACTTCAAAGTGCCAGGTAAGACATGAAAATAACTATAGACAGCAAAACCCCATGAATAGAAAACCAAAAAAGGTTGGCCTCAATTCCACCATCTGGGAGTTGGGACGATCTGACCAGAAACTGACTCCTGGTAAGAATGAGGGAATAACGGCTAAAGTCCCTTCAGAGTCAGGTGACCCCAGAAGCCTCTGGAAGGTCTTTCTGAAAGCCCCTCCAGCCAGCCAGGTCTAACTTGAAGCTGCTTCCGGAACTGACCCCTGGATGTCACAGTCTTGTGGAGATGAGTAACTGGGCCTTCTCATACCCGTGGGCAGGTGTCGTCACTGGAGCCCTGAGGAGGGGATGAGTGGCCTGGATGAGTTCACAGCTCAGATCTGGGGGTGATGATTCCTAACTTCAAACACCAGGAGGTCCCTCATGCAGAAAAGAGCATGGCTTGAGGAGAAAGAACAAGAGAAGAAGTCTTCTCTTGCTCAGTCATTTAATTGCTAAGTCATGTTCAGCCCTCTTGTGACACCATGGACTGGAGCCCGCCAAACTCCTCTGTCCATGGGATTTCCCAGGCAAGAATACTGAAGCAGCTTGCCATTTCCTTCTCCAGGGGCTCTTCCCAACCCAGGGATCGAACCTCTGTCTCCTGCTTGGCAGGTGGGTTCTTTACCACTGAGCCACCCAGGAAGCCCCTTGCTCAGTTAGATGCTAGCAATCAGAAGGACACTGCATGGGGTGAGGACGGGGCTGGGAGCAAGGAACTCATTTCCTCATCAGGGACGATCTTGTCAAGATCAGAAACAGTCTTGTTGGCTTATTGAAGCGGGGACAGCAGAAGAGAGTGTTGAAGGTCAGTGTTACCTGCACAGATTTCCTGACCATAACTGCCAGGACAGTGGGGACCTTCCCTCCTTCCCACAGCATCTTGGAGCCTAGAACAGGGCAGACACTCCAAACTATAACACTTGGTGAGTGAATGAATTCCAGGGCCATCGGCCAAGAATCCCACAAGCATGCTGAGATTTGGGCCTGGAGCCAACGTTTCCCTTTTTGTGGGCTCAAGACCCATTTCTTAATCTGAGGTTCAGATTTTTCATTTAAACTGGGGAGGGGCTTCCCTGGTGGCCGCATGGTTACAGGGAATCTGCCTACACTGCAGGGAACACGGACGGGTTCAATCCCTAGTCCGAGAAGATTCAACATGCTTCGGAGCAACTAGGCCCATGTACCCAACTACTAAGCCTGTGCTCTAGAGCCGGAGAGTCACAGCTACTGAAGCCCGTGTGCCCTGGAGCCTGTGCTCCTCAACAAGAGGAGCCACCACAATAAGAAGCCACAATTAGAGGAAGCCCGCACACAGCAACGAAGAACCGGCATGGGCAAAAAGAAATCAATTAATTAAAAAAAAATTAAAACGGGGGAAGAAAAATGCAGACAGCCTCATAGAAGAAGGGAGATGCTGGGAGGGCCTTATACTATGTGAAAAACACTTTTTGGGAGGAAAAAGCGAGTCTCGAGATAAACTTAGTTATCATCCCTGAAATTAAAAACATGCCTTAAAAATAATCCTATATATTATGCATGGATCCACATATAGGTAAATGTACAGACAAGGACGGTAAACATATCAGCCAGATTTACAACAGCAGCAGCAGCTGTAATTTATCTGAGAAAGGAGGATATGGGGGGGAAGGAGACTGATTCTGTTTGTAATATGTTATTCTAAGAAAAGAAAGATCAGGAAGCATGATTAAATATTAAAAGGGGTCTGTTCTGGTTGGTGGGCATATGGATGCCTGTCGCCTTCTGGTGTTTTGAACTTCATCACATCAGTTCAATGCTTTCAACACAGGAGAGCACCACACACGGGATGCTTAGGACCAGACCCCTCGGAAGCCAGGGTGGTACCCCTGCCTTGGGGTGCCTGTCCTTCCATGTTGGGGTCACCGTGTGGCATGTGTGGCCCATTATGGTGTGGAAGGGCTCCAGGAGGGCTGTCATGGACACTGCGGCCCCGTCCTCCAGGGTCCACGCAGTGCCCACCCCACCCCTACAGCAGTGCCGCTCCGTGGAGGCAAGGCCTCCAGGTCCCATCTGTTTCCGTCGAGGAGTCAGAAGTGACATGAATCTCCCCTAAGCTGGGCCCCTCCAGGGGAAGGAGCAGAAGATGCTTTCAAAAGAAAATCTTCAAAGAGCAGTCACCAGAGACCAGCCAGACACTTTCCTGAATAATGAGCACCTGGCAGAGGAGGGGACATTTGTTGGCGGTGGCTGTACCCCGGGCTCCACCAGACTCTGCCCCCTCGAAGGCTCTCCTCAGGGCCCTGGCACTGCAGGGTTCCAGCCCAGGCGCACGTAGATTCAACTAGACTCTGGAGGATGGGGCCCCAGTGCCCACGGCAGCCATGCCCCCCTGGAGCCAGTCCACACCACGCTTGGCCATGTGTGCCGCACGGTGACCCCAACAGTGTGGATGAAAAAGTTAAATTTGTACTAGAGTAAAAACATTCCTGGTAGCTCAGAGGGTAAAGAATCTGCCTGCAATGCAGGAGACCAGGGTTCGATCCCTGGGTCAGGAAGATCCCGTGGAGAAGGAAATGGCAACCCACTCCAGTACGCTTGCCGGGAGAATCCCATGGACAGAGGAGCCTGGTGGGCTACAGTCTATGGGGTTGCAAAGAGTCAGATATGACTGAGCAACTAAGACGCAAAAACATTCCTATTGTTCTACATCCCTTTGGGGCCGGGAGACTTGGGGTCTGGCCGCTGCAGCCCTGCCCCTCTTTCCAAGCCTCATTCACCAGGGAGGAAGCTCAGATGAGCCATCACCAAGGTTCAAGCCCAGTGCTCAGAAGCCTGCCAGACACTAAGAAGGCAAGAGTCAGTTATAAATGGCTGTAAAGTGAGACCTGAGTGGTGAGATCGTCAGATAATCACTTAGATAAAGTCCTCAGAACTAATAAGGACCTCCTGCACAGCACAGGAACTTGACAATATACTCTGTAACAGCTTACATGGGAGAAGAATCTTAAAAAAAGAGCAGATATATATATATATATAACTGATTCATTTTGCTGTCCTCCTAAAATGAACACAATATTGTAAATCAACTAGACTCCAATAAAATTTTTAAAATATTCCTCAGACAAAATACAGGGCACCCAGTTAAATGTGAATTTCAGATAAACAACAAAATAATTTTTTTGTGTGTAATAGTAGTAAAATACTCTGGGAGCTGATGATGGACAAGGAGGCCTAGCGTGCTGCAGTCCATGGGGTCGCAAAGAATCCGACACAACTAAGTGACTGAAGTGAACTGAGGAAAATAATTTTGTGTATGTGTCTCTGTGTGTGTGTGTGTGAAGTTGCTTCAGTAGAGTCTGACTCTGTGACCCTGTGGACTGTAGCCCACTAGGCTCCTCTGTCCATGGGATTCTGCAGGCAAGAACACTGGAGTGGGCTGTCATGCCCTCCTCCAGGGGATCTTCTGGACCTAGGGATCAAACCCGTATCTCTTCTGTCTCCTGCATTGGCAGGCGGATTTTTTACCATTAGCACCACCTGCTGCTGCTGCTGCTAAGTTGCTTCAGTCATGTCCGACTCTGTGCGACCCCATAGAGGGCAGCCCACCAGGCTCCGACATCCCTGGGACTCTCCAGGCAAGAACACTGGAGTGGGTTGCCATTTCCTTCTCCAATGTATGAAAGTGAAAAGTGAAAGTAAAGCCGCTCAGTCGTGTCCGACTCACAGGGACCCCAGGTACTGCAGCCTACGAGGCTCCTCTGTCCGTGGGATTTTCCAGGCAAGAGTACTGGAGTGGGGTGCCGTTGCCTTCTCCCAGAAGGCCCCTGCTGCTGCTGCTGCTGCTGCTAAGTCGAGTCAGTCATGTCCGACTCTGTGCGACCCCATAGACGGCAACCCAACAGGCTCCTCTGTCCCTGGGATTCTCCAGGCAAGAACACTGGAGTGGGTTGCCATTTCCTTCTCCAATGCATGAAAGTGAAAAGTGAAAGTGAAGTCGCTCAGTCGTGTCTGACTCTTAGCAACCCCATGGACTGCAGCCTACCAGGCTCCTCCGTCCATGGGATTCTCCAGGCAAGAGTACTGGAGTGGGTTGCCATTGCCTTCTCCGCAGAAGGCCCCTAGGAAGCCCTAAATAATTTTAGTATATCTCAAATGTCATATTAGACATATTTTGAGCAAAAAAAAATTATACGTGTAGTAAAAAATTATCTGACATTCAAATGTAACTGGGCTAACAACCACGGCTGTGTTCTGCCCACCTTCTCTACCAGCCGTGGCAACCAGCAGATGCCCCACGTGACCCCAGACACGTGCTTGCTCTGATCCAGGCAGAAACTAAGAGCTCCAAACAGACCTGCTTTGGGCTCCCTGGAAAGTGGGAAATCCTTTTCTCCTCCCCCTGAGGCTATTAGCGGGAGGGGTCTGCCTCCTTCCACAGCAGCTCAGGGTCAGGATCAGCGCCAGGGCTAGTCTGCAGTGACCGCCTCCAGCCCCAGGCTTTAGGCATCTTGTCTAAAACCACTAATGAGCATCACACACCCGGGACTGGCATCCAGGCCTCCGGAACACCAAGCCCGCTGGCTGTCTCATGAAGTCACGTGACCCCTGGCGATGCTACCCCGGCAGAGAAGTGACGTCCACACTTGGCTCTTTTGTTCAAAGAGCACAAAGCAAAAGAGCCGTCCTGCCCTTCCATCAAACTTGAGGGCGCTCAGGCAGCCACCCACCTCCCTATGTGTTTCTTCCGCGGAGGCTGAAATTAAAGGCAATATTTGACACTCCTGTTGGCTAGTGTTTACACCCTGAAGAGGTTTAATTAAAGACAAAGTGGAGGAAATAAAAACAGTAGCTACCATTTATCGAGAGCCTGCTCTATGCCAGGTATGCCCTGGGCATCTTATGGGCATGGCTGCATTTTATCATGAACAACGAACCCCCTGGGTTGGGTACCATCATCATGTATGTGAGGGGTGAAGCATCGCCCCACAGCCAACTCCACAGCCACTGTACATGGATGCTGATGCTGCGCAGGGCCAAGAGGAGAGACGCTTTATTCCCTCAAAGAGAGAGGGGAGCCATGTGGCACCCCCAAATGTGACCAGGCAGAATGCCATCCAGGCCAATGCTGAGTGCACACAGAGAACTTTTTTTAAAATGTCAGCGAGTTTTAAAGTCTTCATTGAATTTGCTACACTACTTCTTCTGCTTTATGTTTTGGCTTTTTGGTTTCGAGGCACGGGGGATCTTAGCTCCCTAACCAGGGATCGAACCTGCGCCTCCTGCACTGGACGGTGAAAACTTAACCCCTGGGCCACCAGGGAAGTTCCGACATGCTGAGAACTTTTAGAGCAACCTCTGTGTTTATTTGGTGCCCCCCTCGCAGCATGGGGCCACTGTGACATTAGTCTTGTGCAATGGTGACTCTCAAAAAGTTTCCTGACCAGGGATGGTGATGGGTCAGATCCCACCAACTGCAGGGGCCACACCGTCCTTCTTACTTACCCCTGAGCTCTATGTTCCAGGCATTTTCATGAAACTGCCTCATGGCTCAGGCTGCTCACCTGCCTACCTGTCCTCCACCTGGGCTCATGTCCTCTCCTGAGGCTCTCCTGAGCATCCAGGGGCCCAGCAGGGATGAGCAGGAAGTCCCAACGAAGAGCTATTTCACCCTCACACCAGCCCAGCAGCAGGGGGCTGGCTGGGGGCTCAGAGAGGGGCAGTCGTTTCCCTGAGCTTGCACAGCTATAAGTGATCAGAAACCAGCAACATCTGCCAACTCCTAACCCCTGTTGTCACTCCAGGCTGTGTGGCTTTCTCCACTGGGGCCCCACGCTAATTCATTCCTACAACTAATGAAATATTTATTATGTTACATTACATTTATCACACTATATTTTATTTATTGTATCATGTTGCATTACATTCTATTATAGTTAGCCATGTACTAACATTACATGAGGGCTTCCCAGGTGGCGATAGCGGTAAAGAACCTGCGGGCCAATGCAGGAGACGTAAGAGACGTGGGTTTGATCCCTGGGTCTTGAAGATCCCCTGGAGGAGGGCATGGCAATCCACTCCAGTATTCTTGCCTGGAGAATTCCCATGGACAGAAGAGCCTGGCAGGCTACAGCTCACGGGGTCAAAAGAGTTAGACACGACTGAAGCGACTTAGCGCACAAGACTTAGCACATTACATCATGTTATGTTACATTACATTACATTACATCATAGTTAGCTCTGTACTTGGGTTACATTATAGTATATAATGTCAAGTTCACTATACTATCAGTACACTGTATTAGGGCTAGCTGTGTGCTTGTATATCTTTCTTAAGGGCTGAGCTTTTTCAGGACACAAGCTGAGTTTAATTTCTCTTTGAATCCCTGGTGCCAAGCACATCAATTCACACAGAGTAGATGCTAAAACTATTTTTTTATTAAAAAATATTTTCTCAATTACTTGCTGCACCTTGCACTCTTTGATACAATAGCTACCCGGTGGGCGCGGTGGTTCTACTTGTTGTGGCTGAATATTTCTAGACCCACAGAAGGCCTAGGAAAATAAGGATATTTTTGGAAAGCCTGGGAGCATTACAGAATTAAGAGGAAAAATCAAATTCACCATCCTTGAAACCGTTGCCATAGAAACTCAGCACAACGCAGCAGGAGCAAACACTGTCTCGTCAGAACCCATCATCTTTGATTACGAGGAATAAAGAGAATGCTTGCCTTGGAGACAGAAATGCCAGACAGCAGTGTGGGGGTCCAGACTTCCAGGACCCTGTCCACAGTGAGAACGCAGAGGCCATCACTTGTTTTTAGAGGAAGCTGGCTAAGAACCTTAAGGAGAAACAGCCAAGACCAGTTCAAGTTGATGCCACCTTACTGACTATTTGCTGAGCAAACACAAAACAATGGGGAGTTTTGAAATTCTCCCTGAGGGAACAGCAGGCAAAGGTTGTCATAAATTAGTACCTATTCTGCCCCAGTGAATTCAATAGCATCTTCTGAGTAATTCCATAGCATCTCAACAATGAACTGAGCATCCCCTGTGGCAGCCCACATCCTTTCCTGAGGGGGCCTTTATTGTATCAAATTCTCTTTATCCAGTAGAATAAAATCTCAGGGCCTGAGGGTGATGGCAAGAAATTTATGCCACTGTTCATTTATTCGTTCATTGGCTAAACAAGCATCTACTATTCGCCAGGGGGCGGGGTGAAAGCCTGAGGTGCAAGAGAAAAAACATGTGAACCCAATTTTGGAGGAAGAGAGAAGGAGAAAGGGAAAGAGAGAGAAGCCGGGAGAAAGAGAGGGAGGGAGACAGGCGGGGACAGAATTAACTAATGAAATAAAATTTGAATAGAGTGCGTTCTGCATCAGTGGGTGTGTGCATACCAGAGAGAAGGGAAGATGGGGCGACAGTACACCAGCCTCTTTACCCCCCTAAGTGGGTCCTTTTGGATGATTTTTAAAACCTTCCCTCCTCTATGTGACAAAATGACAAAATCATTTTCAGAGTACTCACAACAAGAAACAAATAACAACATCCTTGGCAGGAAAGACTGGCATCTCCATGGAATGTTTTTAATGTTTTAAGACACCAGAGTCTCCTTCAACCTATAAAGGTCCTGGTGTATCGCCACACCCCTCCTCCCCAGGGACACCTGTGTGTGCAGGAAAAAGGGGCAGACACAGCACAAGACAAGGCATGACCAATGTCCTGGGAAGCTTCCAGAAGGTTTTCACAAGGAGCTGTCCCTCAATACGGATCCTGATAGATGGACAGGGAGGAGTCTGTCAGGCAGAGAGAAGGGGTTGATCTGTCCAAATTCTTCTGATACTATGAGATAGGACCTAGTTCATAGCAATCTCACCCCATCCTTCATTGGCTGTGTCGGGTACCATCTTGGAAAGAAGCCTCGATGACAGGTGTTCCTGTCTGAAGACAAAGACTCTTCTGGTCCATTGAGAAGCCATGTTGAAGCCCCCTGCCTGGGCACAGGAGAGAAGGACAGCCCAGTGTGTTGTGAAGAAAACAGGGCAGAGAAGATATAAGAAAGTGAATGTGAAGTTGCTCAGTCGTATCTGACTCTTTGCGACCCCATGGACTGTAGCCCACCAGGCTCCTCCATCCATGGAACTTTCCAGGCAAGAATACCGGAGTGGGTTGCTATTTCCTTCTCCAGGAGATATTCCCGACCCAGGGATTGAACCCGGGTCTCCCGCACTGCAGGCAGACTCTTTACCCTCTGAGCCACCTGGGAAGTCAAAGATATAAGAGGCTGAGGCCAAATGCCTAATTCCTTCCAGCAAGCACGGCCTTGCATCCAGAGATGGCCTGAACAGAGTCCCAGAGTGCCAGGAAAGCAAGTCAAGAAGACCCAGGCGTGACTTCTGTTATTCCCCCAAAGTCCCCACCGTCCTGTTTTTGGATCAAGAGGACTTTTTAAGAAGTAATTGCTCACAAGGACGCTTAATCCCTGATCAACTGGCATGGCCAAGAGGCTACTCCATCGTGATCCTCTGTCCCCGAGGGTAACATCCACCATCCGCAGGCTTGCAGGGACGAGCAGGGCTGCGACCTTGTCCACAGCTGCAAATCAACAGGTGCTTAAGAACCTCTCTGGCCTCAACTTAACAAACAAGCATCTCTCACCTCCTGACCACCGCTTCATAACTGCCCAGAGTTTTGTGTTTTTTTTCAAACAGTAGATTAAATTTTTTTTCTATGCACTAACAGTCATGGTTTTACTGTGTACTGACACCCTCTTGTTTTGAGATTCAGAAGCACTTGTGCTATCTTTGATCCTGAGTGCTTTGCACATAGTAGGCACTCAATAAATACTCACTGACTTGTTTGGGCAAAATCAAGTCTGTATTATGCGCCACAGGAAATTTCTCTGTTGGAGAGAAGTCATTTTAGAAATGAGGTTGTATTCTTCCCAAGAGTATTTAAGGATACTCCAAGGCTAACGAGGACTGGGGTGGCCCAAGAAAGCATTTCAGTCCTCCGTGGAAAAACCCTGGTTCAGTTTCAGCTGAAAAGCTTGGGAAAGGGATCTGGGCTTATTTCCTGCAGAATCTGACAAAGATGCCACTCTGAAGATTGGGGTTAAGAGAATCTGATTGTCACCAGCAGCTGGAGGCAAGGGAGGAGGGTGGGAGGAGGAATTTGTTCTAAGAAGAGGCAGAAAACGCCTCCTTTTCAATCAGAAAAGACAGCCCTCTTGTTTCAAATGAGTAAAGTACAAACACACACAGGTTCATGTGCTCAGTCATGTCCGACTCTTTATAACCCCGTAGACTGTAGCCAGGCTCCTCTGTCCGTGGGATTTTCCAAGCAAGAATACTGGAGTGCGTTGCCAGTTCCTTCTCTAGAGGATCTTCCTGACCCAGGGATCGAACCTGTGTCTCCTGCAGTCCCTGCATTGGCAGGTGGATTCTTTACCACTGAGCCACTTGAGAAACCTAAAGATACCCATTGGTGACTGTAATCTCCATGTCAGCTTTTGCAACATGCAAAAGAAAGAAGGGCAGATAAATGAAAGGGTGAGTAAGACAAAGAACCACTGGTCCTTTTGGCTTTCTGTCCTGATGAACTGGGAGCAAAGACCATGACACTCATCACATAAGTGAAGTGGGAAGAAGGGCTGGGGTTCCGGCCAGAGTGCAGATTCAGGCTCTGTCTCCCATGGAGGGTGTGGCCATAGGCAAACCACCTCACCCCAAGCCCATTTTCTTCACCTGACATGTGTGTGGGGCAACCCCTGGACTGCCAGCTCATGGGGAAGTTCAGAGGTGATGTGCACACAGCAGGCACTTAGTAAGGGAAGCGACTTGTTGGAGAGAAGGAGTAAGCAAATAAGAAAGCTGCCTGCGAGGGCTTTTGACTTCAAAAGGTGCCAGAGGTCCAAGGCAGATAGAGAGAGGATTTATCATCAGGAATTTTCCCTGATAGCTCAGTTGGTAAAAGAATTCTCCTGCAATGCAGGAGACCCTGGTTCAATTCCTGGGTCGGGAAGACCCGCTGGAGAAGGGACAGGCTGCTGCTGCTGCTGCTGCTGCTACTTAGCATGTCCGACTCTATGCAACCCCATAGACGGCAGCCCACCAGGCTTCCCCGTCCCTGGGATTCTCCAGGCAAGAACACTGGAGTGGGTTGCCATTTCCTTCTCCAATGCATGAAAGTGAAAAGTGAAAGTGAAGTCGCTCAGTTGTGTCCAACTCTCAGCAACCCCATGGACTTCAGCCCACCAGGCTCCTCCATCCATGGGATTTTTCCAGGCAAGAGTACTGCAGTGGGGTGCCATTGCTACCCACTGGAGTGGGGTGCCATTGCTACCCACTCCACTATTCTTGGGCTTCCCTTGCAGCTCAGCTGGTAAAGAATCCACCTGCAAGGTGGGAGACCTGGGTTCCATCCCTGGGTTGGGAAGATCCCCTGGAGATTGGAAAGGCTACCCAATCCAGTATTCTAGCCTTGAGAATTCCATGGACTGTATAGTTTATGGGGTCCCAAAGAGTCGGACACAACTGAGCGACTTTCATTTTCACTTTTCTCATTAAGGAGATGTGTTGTTACCAAGATAGACGACTCAGTGGTGGAGGAATTACCTCTTTGAGAATGAGTGAGAAAGCTGGGGAATTGTGCGAGGCGTTTATTTCCTTAAATCTTCCTCACCCGCAGGCATCATCTGTTATACACTGGTTATACTGTGGCTAACACAGTATACTTAAAAGAAAACACAGTAAATTAAACACACACCCACAAGCATCACATTTGCCACTGCAGCTTGGCTAGTCCTCACACCAGCCTGAGCGGCTGCTCTCGGCAGTCCTGGTGGCCCCGTTTGCTGTCTGTCACTTAACCAAGAGCAGGCAGCTCTTTGAACTCACCAACTTAAACCTGGGGCAACAGCACACATGCCCAACGGCAACAGATTATACCAAACCCCAGCTACCCCAACAGAGAGAAAGGGCAGGACAAGGGGTCGGGCCGTCCGGATTTCAACACCTGACTTGGCTACCGCAGAGCTGTGTGACCAGAGAAGAGTCCCTCACCCTCTCCGAGCCCTATTTTTCTCAGCTGTAAGATGGGACCAATGAGAACACTTCCCTCCTTGGGATGCTGTGAGGACTTCACGAGCTTTCAGATGTAAAGACCTGAGCTCAATGCTTGGCCCAGGGTGTTAAGCACAGGGCCTGGCACCGCATGGTTAATAATATAATAAGCAACCGACTTTCTAGCAATGATTGTCATCACTACTATTATCAGCAGTAGTAGTTGATGGTTCTCGCCACTTTAGTTTTACTACTTTAAGATTGTGCATCTCTGAAAAGAACTTTTTCAAACTCTGGAATTAGGAGCTCAGTATTTTCCTTCCAACTCTAGAATCTGTAGCGAACAAGCAATGAGCTGGGGAAATGGGCTGCAGGGGTGTGCCGGGGCATCCGGGAACCCTTGGCTCACTCCCTCCCCCAGAGAGCATCTTGGACCCTCTGATGTTTGGGGGATGGACGGGATGGAGGGCTTATTCCTCTTTGGACAGATGTGTGTTGATGGGCTGGTGGTGGGCAGATTCCCTGGGGCTGGTGGTGAGGGGGAGGGAAGAGATGCCTGGCCGGGGAGGAAAGTAAGTGTGTGGGTGAGGCAGGAGGAGGGGAAGACAGAGGGTGAGCCGAGCCCCGAATGCCCAGCTCACAGCAAGAGAGAATGAGGGGGATGCAAACCAGCTGCTGGAATAAACTCAACCTACGAGAAACATCAATAACCTCAGATATGCAGATGACACCACCCTTATGGCAGAAAGTGAAGAGGAACTAAAGAGCCTCTTGATGAAAGTGAAAGAGGAGAGTGAAAAAGTTGGCTTAAAATTCAACATTCAGAAAGCTAAGATCATGGCATCCAGTCCCATCATTTCACGGCAAATAGATGGGGAAACAGTGGAAACAGTGAGAGACTTTATTTCCCCGGGCTCCAAAATCACTGCAGATGGTGACTGCAGACATGAAATTAAAATACGCTTGCTTCTTGGAAGAAAAGCTATGGCCAACCTAGACAGCATATTAAAAAGCAGAGACATTACTTTGCCAACAAAGGTCCATCTAGTCAAAGCTGTGGTTTTTCCAGTAGTCATGTATGGATGTGAGAGTTGGACTATAAAGAAAGCTGAGTGCTGAAGAATTGATGCTTTTGAACTGTGGTGTTGGAGAACACTCTTGAGAGTCCCTTGGACTGCTAGGAGATCCAGCCAGTCCATCTTAAAGGAAATCAGTCCTGAATATTCATTGTAAGGACTGATGCTGAAACTAAAACGCCAATACTTTGGCCACCTGATGTAAAGAACCAACTCACTGGAAAAGACCCTGATGCTGGGGAAGAATGAAGGCGTGAGGAGAAGAGGACGACAGAGGATGAGATGGTTGGATGGCATCACCGACACAATGGATGTGAGTTTGAGTAGGCTCCAGGAGTTGGTGAAGGACAGGGAAGCCTGGCGTACTACAGTCCATGGGGTTGCAAAGAGTTGGACATGACTGAGCGACTGAACTCACTAACTGTTTATCCATGAGACCAACAAACATGTACAGCACTGGAAGCTTCTACACCTTGCAAAGCGCATCTCCACTGGCTCTGCTCATTCAGGGCTCACGGTGTAACACGGCCACTCTCCGTCGGTACTGGCCAAAAGACTGCGGCTCTGGGGTACAAGGACTTGCCTGAGGGCCCCAGTGGGCGTGGTGGTGGGGGGGTGCAGCTCAGAACCAGATCCGATACTTTCGCCTTCACACTATCCCCATGCCCCGCCCTCGGGACAGGTTGGGAAGAATGACACAGTCTGGGCCACGGGGGCTGCCCTCGACGTCTGCCTGCACCGATGCCAGCCCAGCGATGGGAAGGAGCAGTGCCGAGAGGCTGGAACAGGAGAGCACCGCCTTGGCCCCCGGGGTTCAGGGCACCTGGTTTCCCGGAGAGGGGTTTGAACCTGGCCTTGAAGCAGGGGGCATTCTGGGGAAAGCACAAAGGGTTTGGGCAGCATCTGGTTGAAGCAGGGACCAGGGAGATGCATATGAGGCCCCAAGTGAGAGAGGCCACCTGGGTCTGCTCTTAGGGATGGAGGGTCAGCCCAAGTATTTGGGATGTTATCTCATGGGCCAGTATTTCCAACATCACATGGAAATCTCTGCAGCGTGCTTAAGTGCTGTGCTGTGTGGGAAAAACTAAAAGTTAACTTTGATTAAAACCTGTTCTGATAAATCCTGCTTTGCTTTAAAGTGTTCTCGGAGCAAGTAAAGTATTAGAGCCTTTTAAGAAGTCTCACAGAGAAGGCAAAGGCAACCCACTCCAGTACTCTTGCCTGGAAAATCCCACGGATGGAGGGGCCTGGTGGGCTGCAGTCCATGGGGTTACTAGGAGTCTGACACGACTGAGCGACTTCACTTTATTTTTTCACTTTCATGCATTGCAGAAGGAAATGGAAACCCACTCCAGTGTTCTTGCCTGGAGAATCTCAGGGACGGGGGAGCCTGGTGGGCTGCCGTCTATGGGGTCGCACAGAGTCGGATACGACTGAAGCGACTTAGCAGCAGCACCAGCAGCAGCAAGAAGTCTCAAGCAAGGAGACGGACATTTAAAACCCCTGGCAGCATTTTAATAAGTTTCATAGTTTTCAATAAACCAATATTCACGAGGCTTTTAAAAGTCAGAAGGGAGAGTTAAGGGTTGGGGGTCAGGGGAGAGGCAGGCAGCGACGATGTCATTACGGAACCCTCTTCCAGTGGATAAAGCATTACTGGAACAGGGCACAGCGATTTCCAGGAGACAAAAGATGTGAGTAAGCTGTGTGCAAACAAAGGGGGCTGGCTCTTCTGTGTGAATCAGAGATATGGAGGAGTGGTCGAGTGAGAAGGATGTACCCCCAAGAACTACTGGCAGAGACTGGGGGACAGTGAGAGCAGTGGGGGCACTAATTGGGAGAGGACATAAGGAAAAGTCCCGCTTCTTGATCTGGGGGGCAGTTACAGGGGTGTCTATGTATGTATGTTGCGACCCCCAAGAACACCCCGCATTTGTATGTTGGGGTCCCAAAGAGCAACCCACATTCAGTGATTCTCCGGAAGGAGGCATGGTCCCCACTTCCTGCAGCACAGGACACAACGCCAAGCCAGTGAAGGGAAAGGGCACGTGAAAAGGTCACGGGAACCAGGCACAAGCTGTGAAGCCTCCTTCCCAGTGGAGTCACACAGGACGATCCTAATTCCCCAGCAACAGGTTGTGATGAAACAGCTAAGATGTAGCCAGCTCAAGGTAGTGCCCAGGGTTTTTACTGGGGGCTGGCCAGTAGGCACCCTCTGCCAGAAGGTACCCAACCCCAGATTCTCAGGAGGAAGGCGGGTACTCCACACAAACCGTATTATTTGCACGAACAGCGCAGGCACAGAGAACCATTCTTATCAGTCAGAATCTTGGGAATCCCGGCCAAGGGCCAATCTGGTAAGCAAAGCTTTTCCAGGATGACAATCAGGCTTGCTAAGTAAATTATCTGCACGATATGTAGATACATGGGCCTGGACACTTGAGTTGTGTTCTGTATTGCCTGTAAGCTATCCTTCAATTAAAAAAATAAACAATAAAGTAGAATCTGCAGCTATGTCTACATGCAATTTGAAAGATACTGGGTTTCTAATCGTGGTTTTAAAAGATAAAAGATTATCTAATATTTACGTAAGTTACCATAACATTTAAGTTAAAACTGTAGCAGTCTTGTATCTTGTCCTCAAAAGGTCAAGCTTCTATTTACCAAGAAAAGCTACCAGCTTTGCTGTTATAATGACTCTTTTGCTTTCACAGTTCTAAGGACTGCTGACTTATAACCTTGAGTCTATGGATATTTGTTATCATTTGTTAGAATATTTGCTGTAGAAAACTCTGGGCACCTAAGGTTATGAACTGTTTGCTTCAGAAGGATTTTTTTGCACCAGCCTGGCTATATGGCTGCTGATGGCTAATTTCCTAAACTGGTAAGAATGAGCTCAGTGGGGATGGTGCTGTTTGAATTAAAATCAGGACCACAGCTAACAGCTTTGGCTGCCTGGCACACAATTATTTTGCAAGTAAAACAGTGTGGCTGATGGATGAGCTTTCAAATGCAATGTTGATTCTCACCCTTCCACCCAGCACCACCCGTGACCTCCAGAAGGAGCTGAAAAATGGAAACTGATCATGGTATTTAAGACGATGTTCTGGGAGGAGGGGCTGGCCTGAGCAGGGGGCAGCTGGGGTCAGGCTGGTCAGAGGGAGCACAGGGCAGTCAGCAGGTCCAAGCGTGGGTGACGGGTGAGCCCAATGCTATGGGTTTGTATCCTTGAAATAGTGATGGCACACCGCCCTTCCCATCCCTGGGCTTCCCTTCCTTTGTTTTTCCGTTGTTCAAGTCGTGTCTGACTGTTCGTGACCCCATGGACTGTAGCTCGCCAGGTTTCCCTGTCCTTCACTCTCCCCTGGAGTTTGCTCAAACTCATGTCCATCGATTGAGTCAATGAGTCGTCTCATCCTCTGTCGCCCCTTTCTAGATAATGCTCACTCCCAGGTCTGTGCCGGGAGCTGGACCCTTGATCTTCCTCATCCGCACTCAATCCTTCCAGACCAAAGTCATTTGCTCAGCTATGCAGGCAAGGAAACAGGTGTGGAGCCTCAAGGCACGTGCCAGCCTGGATGGTGGAACCAGAGTTTGAAGGCCGGCGTGTCTTGCTCCAAAGGCAGAAGCCCAGCTGGGGCAGGGAACGCAGGGGAGCAACATGTTCCCCCAAACCAGAGGCTTTTCAGGGGTCTGTGAGCATGGGACCACTGTTGAGGTTGACGACAGAAGTAGAGGAGGGGCAGGGGGCCTAAGGCGGCACCTCTTCTAGAGGCCAGTTCCCACCCAGGGTGCACACCCGGCCCTGGGCTTGTCCCTGCTACCCCAAAGCTGTCGCCTGCAGGACTCGCGTTGGCTCTGCGGACACAGCCCCCAGGCCAAGCTGCTCCTGGGGCAGCAGGATGCACACAAGTGTGTGATGCACGACCGAGCCCCCGTCTCACTCTCCCTCTTCGCATCTCCTGCCTGATTGGAGAACCAACGCTCCCAGGTGGCAAATGCCCCAGAGCAGACACCCAGAGTCTCAGGCAGGAGCTCAGGCCGAGTCCAGAGTGAACCTGGCGGGCATGGGGCCCCCCGAGCTCAGAGCTGGCCTCTGACAGTGGGCGGTGCATTACAGAGGGGGACAGCGAGGGGGACAAAGGAAGTGGTTCTGAGCCTCGCCGGGTGGGAGGAGAAGATGGGAGGGACAATCCAGACTTCACCTCTATCCCGGCTTCCCCTCCTTCCTTCCTTCCTTCCTTGCTGAGAAGCTCTCACTGCCCCAATGTCAAATTTTGGATGCTCCAAACCACACTGAACCTAAACCAGCTGGAATCCAGAAATTACAGAACTCAGGGACCTGCCAGCGTGTTCCCTCCAGAGCCTGTGACCATGTCAGAGCTGTCGCCACCTACGAGGAGGGCTCAAGTGTGCAGAAGCAGAGCCGCAGGAGAGGAAGCCCCAAAATGGCAGGCTTGAGATGCCGCCTCCTCCAGGAAGCCCTCCTAGGTCATGCTGCTCTGTGGCCCAGCCCACCCTTCTCTCTTGAGTACTGTCAGCTCGCTTGGCTCCTCTGCTATCCCTCCAAATGGCTGGCCTTGGTGGCAAAGACTGTCCTCATCACCTCTTCTCTCAATTCCCAGCAGGGAGCCAGCCAAGCCCGGGGGATGACCTTTGAATGAGTTAAGTGGATTAAGGAACGAAAACAAGGCTTGGCAGGAAGCCCTGAGTGGCATCTTCTGCTTATTCTGTGGTCTGAGTGCCTTTGCTCTGCAGGCCTGGGGACTCGTCCGAAGGACCCACACGTGCCCTGCCTTGGTCCTCGGTACCACTCTCGTCTGCCAGCCCCCTTCCTTCTCTGCACGCAGAGAGCACCCTTCAGATGTGGCTCAGGAACCTTCCCGGGGCACTCGCCAGACGTTTCCTCAGCTCCCACGGAGCAGCTTCCTGTGTGTCCCACCTGCTTCCATTATTATCACTGTCTACACCCTTCAGAATGGCCGGGCTCCAGCCTGGCCTGGAGATTGCATCCTGTTTGTCTAGAGGGGTCCCAGTTCCCCGCTCCGCACCTTGGTTTCTGCTTGGAAAACAAAGGTGGTAACCCTGTTCCCCTCTCTCTGGACCCCAAACTCTATGTTGCAAATCATGGTGGAAATGTGAGGTCACCTATTACTACCACGCTCTGATTCTCTGCAGACGCTGAGCTCAGATCAAAAAAACCAAGCAGGCCAACTGCAGAGCTGCTGAACCCAGGGAGGAAGCCAAGGGAAAGAGTCTGGCTGCCTGGTGGCCAGTTCAAATCCCAGTCTGCTACTTACTTCCCCTCCCTAAGCCTCAGTTGCTTCATCTGAAAAATGGGCAGAATTGGAATTTCCACTTGGGACTTTGATGGTGAGGCTTGGCTGCGTTGATCCAGGTAAGGCTTTCAGCAAGAACCTGGCACCGGTCAGGACAGTCACAGTGACCCATGAGACTACCAGATCCTGGATGGTCCATTCCTCCAGCCCAGGTCACGTGACTCAAGAGACAGAAAGAGCCTCCTCTGCGATGGACCCAGGATACGGAGGCCACATGCTCCCCCTCCCCCCAGAATATCCACTTAATTTTCCTGACCGGAAGTATGAAAAATGGACTTCACTCCCCACAGACCCAGTAAACATCATTTGTCAGGAGACGAGCAGATTTTGCTTTTGCAGAAATGCTGCTCGTCCCCGTCTGCCCACGGGACAGTCCACCTTGCTTGCCACTGGGGTGCCACGAGCTACAGGGTCCAGCAGCCTGAGCTACTCTAGCGGCTCTGAGAACATCCCAAGGACTAATCCCTGGGTCAGGGACAGAACAGGCAGTTCCATTCATCAGGACTTGCCTGTAGTCCACTTTAACAACCCTGCGTGCTCCTCTGGCCCATCCAATATCCCGTGCGCGTCTCACCTTTACTTGCTACCCTGTGCATGCGTGGGGCACTCTCTGAAGCCAGCAGCCTTGCTGACTGACAAGCTGGGAGCTGGGAGGGCCCTTGAACACTGACCAGGGTCCTGGGCCAGGCATGGTGTTGAGTGCTTTCCCTGAACATGGTGGAGAGAGGTGTGATCGGTTGGTATCACTCGTGGTGCAGTGCAGAGAAGTAAAGCGACTTGTCCAGGTCACACACATCCAGGAAGGCTAAAGAGAATTTGGACCAGGATCCCTTGACCATGATTCCAGAGTCTTCCATCCCTCTACCTAGTAAGAGATTTTGTGGTCTTACCCTCCCACCCCATTTTCCTAGACCAATAAACAGAAAATAATGCAATGTCGTAAAAGGCACCATTTCCTGGCCAGGCTCCACATGGCCTTGTCTGATCCTCCCAAGGATCAGACTCCTCCAAGCAGGAAAGGCCATCATCATCCCACTTTAGAGATGAGGAAACTGAGGCTCAGGAAACTATATGACATGCTGGAATCTTCCAGCTGGTTTCAGGCTCAGGATTCAAACCCGGGTCTGCCTGACTCTGCCTCTCAAACCCTTCACCATCAAGCTACACTGAGTTCCTCAATGGGGCCCAGAGAGGGGATGTTAGTCACCCCGCCCCAGGGTCACACAGTAGGTGAACAGCCATCACCAAGGCCAGAGAGCGGGTCTCTGCAGTTCCAAGCTCCTCAACTCTGGACCCACAGAAGGATGCCTTGGGGAGTTAATTCTGTACTCCCTGCGGGAGGCAGAGCACAGAGGGTCCTGCCCCCGTGAATACGGCTACTGAGTGCTGCAGGCATGCTGAGCGATCTGCAAGGAGCCTGCAAAATAAGCTCGCACCCCCCAGCCTTCTTTGTTTTGCTTTTCCTAATCAGGTCCCTCCAAGGAGCAGCTGCAGGGGCCGCTTTGCTCCCCAGGCAGCAAGCTCCTGTCTTCAGCCCCGCACTGCGCTTGGCAGTCTCAGGCTACTGAAACAAAAGGGCATCCTAATGGCTCCGCTGAGCGCTTGACACATGTGTTCCATACACTCCGTTTATCATCTCCTTTCATTCTTCCTTCAGTCCCTCGAGGTGGGTTCTGTGCTACAGACGAGGAAGCTGAGGCTAGGACACTAACCCATTTGGGTCCCGGAGCCCTGATGTGATCCAGGCTCTGCTCTCTCTGTCCCAGACCCCCGCTCCCCAGCTTCCCAAGTCCTTGCCACTGGCCGATGGCCTCAGGGCCAGGACAGCGTACTCTATCCCATCTGACTGGAGCCCTGAGGACTAGGTCAGCAGTGGGGGATGGTAAAGATGGAGGGGGAAGGAAGACCTCCAGATAATGGTGACTGCGGATTCAGTGACTTCCCTCTGTGGTCTGCTCGATACCAGGCACAGCAAGGGTGCTCCGAGGATACTACTACAAAGAATTCCTTAGAGCACTCTGGGAAAGTAGGAATTATGCCTTTTTCTGGCTATAGAAACTGAAGATCAGAGAGGCTAGGAATTCGCTCGAGGTGGCACAGCAGCTCTGGAATGGCCAAGGGAGATGCAAGCCCAGATCTGTGCAGTTTCTAGGGATAAGTATAAACACATTGCTGGGAGACAGTTCTTGAGTCTTCAAGTTCTGCCTGCTTTCTCAGTAAAGGCATGCCAGCTCTTGTTCCGGACTATTTTTTCAATGTCTGTACAGCAATGATGTTTGGACAGCAAGCTTAATCTCCTAAGAAACAGACAACAACAGCATCCCCTTGGGGGCAGAGAGAACATTTGTTACCCGACCAAGACGATTATCCTCCTCTGAGACAATAACATCTCCCTCTGAGACGAAGGACAAAGGTTAAGCAGGTTCGCTAACGGCTCCCTTTGAAAAAGCAGGGTTTCCTAAGCATGGGGTTGCTCACTGTTACACAAACCCACGGCACAGAATCCACCAGGGCTCTGCCCGGCTCCTGTGGGCCTCGAGGAGCACCGATGTGAACGTGAAGGTCATGCTGCTGACTGTGCTGTGAGCAATTAAGCCCCCTGTCTGGAAGGCTCACATCTTGGGTCAGCATCTTTTACATCATGGCAGGCTAGCTTGCAAACAAGGTAAAATTTCAGACCCTTCACAGCTCTTGACATATCTGTGCTGAAGTTCAAAAAAATCAGTTGCACAAATTCTGGGAGAACTGCTGAAGAGTAGCACTCAGGAAAGATGGACCTGTCATTCAGTGTCCAGTGGCCATATTAATGAGTATATCAGAGCTAGATCCAAGGAGGTGATAGATTCTTCTAGAGCATCATGTCTTGTTCTGAGAAGAAGACAGACTAGACTCTGACTGTGTGAAGATTCCAGAGAGATAAGTCATTTGGAAAAACAGTTGAAGGAAATGGCCACATTTAATTAAAAAAAAAAATGGATGATGCAGGAGGAGGATTACAGGATGATGGTTCAAAACATAATAATTATTATCGGGACTTAAGTAATTCTGTACAGTTTTACATTAATCGTCTCATTTCATTCTCCTGCCTATGCTGTGAGATAGGTGATACTATTCCCATTTGACAGACAGAAAAATCGAGGCTCTAAGAAGTTAAGCATCTCGCTGCAAGTCATGAGGGGCAGAGTCAGGCCTGGAACTTGGGCATTCGGCCTCCCCATCTCTGATGCTCTCTGTGGCCATAGACAGTCACAGAACAGGCTACCAAGTGCAAATAGGATTAGACTCTCTTTCGAGGACCAATGGGCAGAATTAAAGGGAAGATGATTTTTGACTCGAGAGGAAGTTCATAGTGAGGAACACCCATTTACTGACCCCTTACCAGGTGCCACATTACCATACTGAAGTCTCAAAATCCTGACTGATCATAACTTAACACAGTGACCGTCATCCTGCTGCACAGCTGAGAATGCCGGGGCTTCGAAGAAATGGGGTGATTTTCCCAGATGCACAGTGGCAGGGCCATGTTTGAGCCCAAGGCTATCTGCCTCCCATGGAAGTCACTGCCTTGTGAGGTGGTGTGAGCTCCCTGTGATGAAGATATACAGAGGGTGACTCAACCTTCCCAGGAATGCTGGGGAGGGAAGCTGGCATTTCGTGGCAGATCTGCCCAGGTTACCTGGCCAGGGTTCTAGAGTGATGCTAACACACGAGTGAGAACTCATGCACACTCGGCTGAGGCAGGAGGCGCCCTGGGGTGGAGAAAGAAGGTGGCAGATGTAACTGAAGATAAATTTGAGCACGTGCTGAGGGTGCTTGATGCTGCACAAGCCCTCTGTGAGGGCCCATCACACACGCATTTCAGAGAGGGTAGCGAGGCTCAGAGAGCCCAAGGGTCTGGCCCAAAGTCACCCAGGCAGGAAGGGCTAAGACAGGCTATCTTGAGCTGAATGAAAAACCCTAGTCCTGGGCCCCACAGGTGGCAGACACTCTGCAGGGGCCAAGGGAGGGTGCTGGGGCCTGGGAGTTTGAAGGATGAGGTGCAGGGTGCAGCGGCAAGATTGGGTGTTGTCAGTAACCGGCACCTTCGGGGAAGGCACGATGCAGCCAAGAAGCAAGGGCCCAGAGGCTGATGCAGCACATGGTTTTCTACCCAGCTCAGGCTTGTATTGATTCCTTGCTCTCTTTTGATTCATTTATTATTTATTAACCAGCTCTGGCCCTGGGACTAGGCAGCAGCAACCCTGGCATAAATGAAACACAAACGTTTGTCTTCAGGGAACCTCAGACACAGGGATGCTCTGATGGAGACCAGGATAGAGTCTCAGGGGCTCAGAAGAGGAAAGAGGGCTGATCCCTTCCAGAGGGAGCAAGCCTCCCCTCCCCAGCCCTTCGCAGGCTCTTTCAGCCTCCTGTGGGCTCTGCCTTTGCCTCTGGTGCCAGCCTGTTTGAGCTCTGGAAGAGCTTACTTCAGCCACAATCCACTCTGCCCACACAGGCCCCAGGGAAGGAAGACCCAGGCTAATAGCAGGCCGGGCTGCAGAGGTTTGTGACACAGACTCACACCTGCTTGGGGCTCGGGTCCCTCTCCACTTTCCACTTCAACACTCTGCAATCCATCAGCTGCCACTCAGCATTGACACCCAGGCCCTGGGCTCAGATCCAGCTTGTCTTAGTCCTTCCTGCCTAGGGACTTTGGGCCAGACCCTCGGGCTCTCTGAAATGGGCACGTGATAGCCCTGCTCTCATAGGGGCATCACCCAGCACAGATCCTGGCCCTCAGCAGGTGCTCAAGTTCACCAACACCACCTGCCCCTTCTTCTTCCACCCGAGGGTGGATCCTGCCTCACCTGTGAGCCTGAGACTGAATGTGAAAGACTCGTGAAAGCAAAAGTACTAGTCACTCAGTCGTGTCCATCTCTTTGCCACCCCATGGACTGTGCCCGCCAGGCTCCTCTGTCCATGGAATTCTCCAGGCAAGAATACTGGAGTGGTTGCCATGCCCTCCTCCAGGGGATCTTCCCTATCCAGGGATCCAACCCGGGTTCTCCTGCATTGCAGGCAGATTCTTTACCATCTGAGCCACCAGGGAAGCCCATGTATTTAATTCATGCTCACATGATGTTGGTGAGGGTGACAGAGATGACAGAGGCTGGTGATAGCTTCTTTTTGGCTCCTTGACATCCCCCAACATAAGACAGGAGATGTTCCAGGCATGCTGCCTGCGTCCCACCCGCCCCCTCTACCTGATTGATGTGGTTGCTGGGATACGCAGCGGGGCCCAGGTGGAATCTCTGGTGGGAGTGAAGAAGGGCTGGCAGGATGTCAGGGAGCAGGCAGGAGATGCAGGCGGCAGAGCCTCAGCTCAGGGCAGAGAGGCGGGGGTGCAGGGGGCTGGGGAATGCATTAGTCACCTCCCTGAGGTCCCCCTCAAAGCTGCTGGAAGCCAAGCCTTAATACATTTCTAATCACCTCCGAGAGCTCTGTGTTGAGGAGATGGATACGGAGCTGTAATGGGGTCTGGAGAGGACTAACAGTTTCGGCTGCTGGCTGCTACCCTGGGTGGGCCTGGGGCTGGAGCAACCTGCTCCCCACCCCCTCACTTTCATCCTCCCAGGGAAGGAGACTCCTCCAAGACTAGGTCCCTGGGATGGAGGCGAGAGGGAACTGGCCCTGCTCATTAGGCTGCCCACCTCCCAGCTGCGATACTCAAGCCCTGGATGACAACCTGGCTCTCTCAACATCCCGTGGAGTATTCTGTCACAGGACTTGCTGAAGGAACGCAAGCAGCAGAGTGGTGCAGAAAGGAACTAACTGGGGCAGTCCAGGCACGTTCTGGCGAAGTCTGGTATCAGAGACTCACCTGTGAGGTTACATTTTACAGCACTCACAAGAGAGATGTGCAGATCAAGGTTCCACAGCGGGGACCAGATTCAGACTTAGCACTATACTACTCTTCCCCCAGTGGGAGGAAAGGAGTAGGGGTGAAACATACTTGTTAAAAACACAGGGGTAAGAAAATTCTGCTTCCAGCCAAGATGGAGTAACAGGGACTAGACTTACCCTCCCAAGGGAAACAATAAAAAAGAACAAAACGCGGGGAAATGTTTTCCAAGACACTGGATATCAGGCAGTGAGGGACAGTGACCTTGACAGATGGGAAGCAAGGCAAGAAAGCCCCGCCTTTGACTGTGTTTACCGCCTGCGAAGTTTCCAAGCGGCAGAGCAGGAAAGGGGAATCCAGGCAGAGCCTGGTGGACTCCGGCACTGAAGAGATGGGACTGAGCGTCTGGGCAGCCTGGGGGCAGCTGGAGAACCAGGAGGCAGAGGGTGGAGAGGAGAGAGCTGGACAGAGATCTGTAAAAAGACCACTCAAACATTTAGCAGAGGACTGGTGAGCACAGGTGTGTGACAAAAACACCCAAGGCAGCAAAAAGAATCACCAGAAAAGATGACAGGGAATAATGCCTGGCATTCATACAGGCCAGAAATAGTATCTGTTTCCACCAGCCATTTTGAAAACTCTCATAATTCACAGGGTATTGAGAAGAACACTCAGAGCAGCCTCACCTCGGTAATGGGAAAATATTACTCTTGGACTAAAAATGGCTCTGGTCCTGCCTAACACATCTTAAAAGCAAGACCCAAAAGGATCAAACTGTTTCCAAGTAATGTAAGTGCATCTCAGAACAAAGCTTGAGAATATTTACAGGACTACGAAAACATCTAGCATCCAACATGGTGAAATTCACAATGTTTGGCATCCAATCAAAAATTATCAGGCATGAAAAGCAGCAGGAAGATGTGATTCATGAGAAGGAAAAGCTATCAATCAAAACCAGCCCAGAGCTGAAGCAGATTTAGAACCAGTATATGAGGACATTTGAACATTGTTATAATGGTATCCCATATGTTCAAAGGGCTGTGGGAAAAACTGAACATGTTCAGAAGAGGATGAAAATATTTTTAAAAAGACCCAAGTTAAACCTCTAGACATGAAAACTACAATGTCGGAGGTAAAAAATACACTGAATGGGATTAGCAAAGACTAGATATTAAAAAAAAATGTTGGTGAACTTTAAAGATACATCAGTAACAATTATCCAAAATGAAACACGAACAGAAAAAAAGATTTTAAAAAAGTGAACAATCATCAGGGAGTTGTGAGACTATATTAGTTAGCATAATAAATGGTACGGACCTAACAGAAGCAGAAGATATTAAGAAGAGGTGGCAAGAATACACAGAAGAACTATATAAAAAAGATCTTCATGACCCAGATAATCACAGTGGTATGATCACTCACCTAGAGTCAGACATCCTGGAATGTGAAGTCAAGTGGGCCTTAGGAAGCATCACTATGAACAAAGCTAGTGGAGGTGATGGAATTCCAGTTGCGCTATTTCAAATCCTAAAAGATGATGCTGTGAAAGTGCTGCACTCAATATGCCAGCAAATTTGGAAAACTCAGCAATGGCCATGGGACTGGAAAAGGTCAGTTTTCATTCCAATCCCAAAGAAAGGCAATGCCAAAGAATGGTCAAACTACCGCACAATTGTACTCATCTTACACGCTAGTGAAGTAATGCTCAAAATTCTCCAAGCCAGGCTTCAACAGTACGTGAACCATGAACTAGCAGATGTTCAAGCTGGTTTTAGAAAAGGCAGAGGAACCAGAGATCAAATTGCCAACATCTGCTGGATCATGGAAAAAGCAAGAGAGTTCCAGAAAAACATTTATTTCTGCTTTATTGACTATGCCAAAGCCTTTGGCTGTGTGGATCACTTCAAACTGTGGAAAATTCTGAAAGAGATGGGAATACCAGACCACCTGACCTGCCTCTTGAGAAATCCGTATGCAGGTCTGGAAGCAACAGTTAGAACTGGACATGGAACAATAGACTGGTTCCAAATAGGAAAAGGAGTACGTCAAGGCTATATATTGTCACCCTGCTTATTTAACTTATATGCAGAGTACATCATGAGAAACGCGGGGCTGGATGAAGCACAAGCTGGAATCAAGATTGTCGGGAGAAATATAAATAACCCATAGGCAGATGACACCACCCTTATGGTAGAAAGTGAAGAAGAACTAAAGAGCCTCTTGATGAAAGTGAGAGAGGAGAGTGGATAACTTGGCTTAAAGCTCAACATTCAGAAAACAAAGATCATGGCATCTGGTCCCATCACTTCGTGGGAAATAGATGGGGAAGCAGTGGAAACAGTGTCAGACTTTATTTTTGGGGGCTCCAAAACCACTGCAGATGGTGACTGCAGCCATGAAATTAAAAGATGCTTGCTCCTTGGAAGAAAAGCTATGACCAACCTAGACAACATATCAAAAAGCAGAGATATTACTTGGCCAACAAAGGTCCATCCAGTCAAGGCTATGGTTTTTTCAGTAGTCATGTATGGATGTGCGATATGGACTATAAAGAAAGCTGAGTGCCGAAGAATTGACGCTTTTGAACTGTGATGTTGGAGAAGACTTTTCAGAGTCCGTTGGACTGCAAGGAGATCCAACTGGTCCACCCTAAAGGAGATCAGTCCTGGGTGTTTGTTGGAAGGACTGATGTTGAAGCTGAAACTCTAATACTTTGGCCACCTGATGCCAAGAGCTGACTCATTTGAAAAGACCCTGATGCTGGGAAAGATTGAAGGCAGGAGGAGAAGGGAACAACAGAGGATGAGATGGGTGGATGGCATCACTGACTCAGTGGAGATGAGTTTGGGTAACTCCGGGAGTTGGTGATGGACAAGGAAGCCTAGCATGCTGCGATTCACGGGGTTGCAAAGAGTCAGACACAACTGAGTGACTGAACTGAACTGAATATACATATAAATAGAACCACCAAAGGAGAAAAGAGAGAGGGAGGAACAGAAAAATGTGTAAAGAAATAATAGAAAACTCAGAACACAGTAATAAAAGAATAATAATCTAATTAAAAATGAGCACATGACCCGAATAGGCATTTTTCCAAAGAAGATATTCAAATGGCTAACAAGAACATGAAAAGGTGTTTAACATCACAGAGCATCAGGGAAATGAAAAGCAGACCACAGTGAGACATCACCTCGTGCCTATTAGAATGACTAGTATCAAAACAGGAATGACAAGTGTTGGTGAGGATGTGCAGAAAATAGGTTACTTGTGCACCTCTAATGGGAACGTAAATTGATTCAGCCACTATGGAAAACAGCACAGGGATTCAAACATTAAATTAAAATTTTAACTAAATTAATTAATTTAATTAATAAAATTAAGTTGTATATTACTACTACTAAGTCGCTTCAGTCGTGTCCAACTCTGTGCTACCCCATAGACGGCAGCTCACCAGGCTCCCCCAACCCTGGGATTCTCCAGGCAAGAACACTGGAGTGGGTCGCCATTTCCTGCTCCAATGCAGGAAAGTGAAATGTGAAACTGAAGTCACTCAGTCGTGTCCGACCCTCAGCGACCCCATGGACTGCAGGCTTCCAGGCTCCTCTGTTCATGGGATTTTCCAGGCAAGAGTACTGGAGTGGGTTGCCACTTCCTACTCCAGGGGATTTTCCCAACCCATGGATCAAACCCACATATCCTGCATCTCCTGCATTGGAAAGTCAATTCTTTGCCACTAGCACCATCTCGGAAGCCCCAAGTGTGTGTACATATATTATTAGTAATATAATTATATAATATATATATATATATATAATTCAGACATTGAAAAAGAAGGAAATCTTGTCATTTGAGACACATTGGAAGGACTCTGAGGGCATCATGCTAAGTGAAACAAACCAGATAGAGAAAGACAAATACTGTATTATCTCTCTTATACATAGAATCTTGAAAAAAAAAAAAAAAACCAAACAAACATATAAACAGAGCAGACTGGTGCTTTCCAAAGGCAGGTGGCTGGGGAACTGGATGAAGTTAGTTAAAAAGTACAGACTTTCACTTATAAGATAAATAAGGTCTGGAGATGTAATGTCAAGGACAGTGACTATAGTTAGCAATACTGCATTGTATATAAAAACGTTGCTAAGACAGTAGATCTTAGAAGTTCTCATCCCAAGAAAAACAGAACTGTAAATATGTGAATTGACAGATGTTAACTAAACTCATTGTGGTAATCTTTTTTGCAATATATACATGTATGAAATCATTGTGTTGTACACCCTAAAAGTATGCAATGTCATATGCCAACTATATCTTAATAAAACTGGGAGGAGGGGAGAGAAAGAATGGCAGAGAACTTTCTCAACTGTGATGAAAAGTATAAACTCACAGATACAAGAAGCTCCCAAACCCTAAAGATGAGCAGCATGAAGAAAACTACACTAAGGTACATTATAATGAAAGCGCCCAAAATCAATAAGGAGAAAACTGTGAACAGCCAAAGGGGCGAAAAAAGGCACATTATGCTGGAAGAAACAGGATAAGGATGGTAGCAGATTTCTCAGTGGAACGAGTGGAAGCAGGAAGATGGTGGAACAATATTTTTAAAACACTGAAAAACAGTCAACTTAGAATTCTATGCTCAATAAAAGCTAAGTATTCAAATAGGAAAGCCAGGGGACATCCCTGGTGCACTTTCAGTGCAGGGAGCCCTGGTTCAGTCCCCGGTCGGGGAATGAGATCCCGTCTGCTGCAACTAACGAGTTCACAAACTGCAGCTACAGATCCTGCGTGAGGCAGCAAGCATCAAAGATCCCACACGCTGCAGCCAACACAGGCTCAGCCAAATACACAAATGCATTCAAACAAATACGAAAGCCAAAAAAAGACATGTTTCCCCAGACATACAAAAGCTGAAAGAATCCATCACCAGCGTTTTGCACTACTAGAAATGCAAAAGTCTTTTAGGCAGAAAGAAAATGATAACACATGGAAATATGGATCTACACAAAGCAATAAAGTGCACTGGAAATAGTACCTATATGGGAAAATATTTAAGTTTTTCCTTACTATTTAAATCCCTTTAAAAGGTAACTGACTTAAAAAAAATAGTAACAATGTAACATGAGGTTTAAAACATATGTAGAAATTAAATGTGCAAAGTTAATTTAATACCACAAAAGCTGAGAGGGGAGAAATAGAAGTGTATTGTTATACGGTTCTTACACTGCATGTTAAGTGGCATAATACCACTTGTAGATAGACTGTGATAAGCTAAAGATAAATCCTATAAAAGCAACCACCAAAATAACAAAACAGTTACAGCTAATAGGCTACAGCTAATAGGCCAAGAGAGGAGATAACATGGGGAGAATTAAATTCTCATTGAATCCAAAAGAAGGAAGAAAGAGAGGGAAAGGGAAACAAAGAACAGATGGGACCAATAGGAAACAATGAGATAGATAGGAAATTTAAACCCAACTATGAAGACAATCGGGCTTCCCTGGTGGCTCAGATGGTAAAGAATATGATGGCACCCTACTCCAGTACTCTTGCCTGGAAAGTCCATGAACAGAGGATTGCAGTCCACGAGGTCGCTAAGAGTTGGACACAACTGAGCGACTTCACTTTGACTTTTCACTTTCATGCACTGGAGAAGGAAATGGCAACCCACTCCAGTATTCTTGCCTGGAGAATCCCAGGGACAGGAAAGCCTGGTGAGCTGCCGTCTATGGGGTCGCACAGAGTCAGACACGACTGAAGCAACTTAGCAGCAGCAGCAGCAGCAGTGCAGGAGACCTGGGTTCAATCCCTGGGTCCAGAAGATCCCCTAGAGAAGGGAATGGCTACCCACTACAGTATCCTTGCCCAGAAAATTCCATGGACAGAGGAGCCTGGTGGACTACAGTCCATGGGGTCACAAAGAGTCAGACAGGTCTGAGTGACTAACACTTTCACTTTTCATATAGACGATTACATTAAACATAAGTGGTTTACACACACTCCAGTCAGAAGGCAGAGATTATGAGACTGGATTTAAAAAAATAAGCTGAAGAGGCACAGAGATCTGAGTCTGAATTCTTCCAGTGGCCCTGGGCATGTGACTTTGCCTCACTAAGCCTCAGTTTCTTCACCTATAAAATGGACCTTAAAATGGCCTATTCCTTGGGGCTGTCATAGGATTAGGAAGTGAGATTCTACGTCTTATTCAACCCAGGGTCTGCCTGGTACTTCCTGACCATTTGATAAAGGGCAGCAATGTAAAGCAACTGAGCACAAGTTGAGAAGGTACTGTGACATCTTGAGAGAAGAGAATCAGAGTGGAGTAAACAGAGATGGGTTTCCATCATCTCAGAGTAGAAAGAGCTGGGTTCAGACCCCCCAAAGCTGGGCGGAGCAGACAGCAGGTGCTCCACAAACACTCAAGTGTTCAGTTGGAAATGTGCAATCCATCTCCAAATGTCCTGGCTCTCTCAGCTCTGGGAACTGCAATTGTTTCAAGTCAGATGGAATATCCTGACTCTTAGCACACTATCTAGAAATTTGGTCTACAAAACTTATTACAGATTTTTACATCTTCCTTAACTTCTCATTACACTGCTGCAAAACTGTAGCACTATATGCTCTCCTGAGGCAAGTCTAATTAAAATGATAAAATATTTAAATCTTTTAAATGACAATTCAAAGCACACGAAGACAAGCCCTTTGGTTAAAAACATCTGAGATGATAGACAATTTGTATTTTAATGATAATTCTTGCTTAAAGAAAAAGGAGCAGTCACTGGCTGTGGAAAACATTTTCTAAGCAGCAGACTTCCAGACTCCCTAGAATTCTCTGGGCAGCGCGTGCCTCCTCTGGGGAGGGGAAACTTCTGCTGGCTTCCTGCAGATCTTTCAGAATGCTCCCTCAGGCCTTTGAGTATAGCTATGACCATTTCAAGAGATAACAGACTCATCTCTTCAGCTTGACCAGAAGCCTTTTGTGGGTTTTTTTTTTCCCCCTTCTGTGAAAAATGATTAAAATACAAACTAACTGTGAGCATCTCCAGGTCCCAGGGGAGGCAGGGTGGGAGAAGAGGGGATGGAAGTGGATGTATCAGCATCTCAGCTATGATTAGATCATGCGTCTGTCTTCTAGAAAGACCCACCCAAGGGAAGATCCATCCAGATGTGACTGTGTCTTCCCACCAGCAAGGACAAGCTTCTAACAGCTGGGCTACAGAGGGAGACAGCAGTGGGGAGGCCCATGGTCCTCAAACCCAGGAAGCCCCCTCAAGTCTCCCCAGCAGGCAGTGACCCTCCTTTCCTAGGTTTCACAGCCCTTTGCCCTCCATAAAGCAAAAAACTGACTGTCACTTGCAGCGATGTGGATGGACCTAGAGGTTGTCACACTGAGTGAAATAAGTCAGACAGAGAAGGAAAAACAGTGGACAAGGTCTCTTATACGTGGAAGCAAAAAAAAAAAGTGATCACGAACTTACAAAACAGAAAGAGACTCACAGACTTAGAGAACAAACTTATGGTTGACTGGGGGAAGGATGGGGATAAGGTATTGTTAGGGAGTTTGGGAAGGTCATGTACACACTGCTATGTTTAAAATGGACCTACTGTAGGTTTAAACAAGGACCTACTGTATAGCACACGGAACTCTGCCCAGTGTTATGTGGCAGCCGGGATGGGAGGGGGTTTAGGGGAGAACGGATACCTGTACATGTAGGGCTGAGTTCTTTCACCGTGTACCTGAAACTGGCACAGCATTGTTAGTCGCTATACCCCAGTGCAAAATAGAAAGTTAAACCATTAATTTTAAAAATTAAAACAAATATAAAAAATAAACTTAGCATGTAATTAATATAAAAACAAACCAAAATAACTTACTGTCTTTCTAGTTAGTACCTAATAGGCTGAACGATAAGAAATTGTCACTTTGTAGGTCAAAATGGTCAAATATCAGCAACTTCATACGGTTCAGCCTGATAAAGTTTTGGTCTAGTTACTTAGCAATAATCTACTTCTCTCCTGGGCTTGGAAATGTACAAGGTGTTGCCAAGCTCTACACACATCTGTCTAGTCTAGAGATCCTTACTGCACTGGCAGTCCCAGGATGAATCCAGTTCACAAACCTATTCTTTTTGGTCCGGGTGTAGCCTGCCTCCAAAGATGTCTGCCATCCATCCTTTCCCCCCGGGTGTGTGTGCTACTTTCTACATGAGAGGTGGATTCTGATTCTCCTGTCCTTCAATCTGGGCTGCACTCAGGATTTTCTTGACCAAATGAATGTGCAGTTTGTGACATTCTGGGACTTCCAAATCTGGAACATAAGAAACTTCGTAGGGTCCCCCTGGGAATGCTGATTGGAGAGGGAAGGCAGTACCAGGCAATGACCCCGAGACCACCATGTGGGGAGGGGTGGGAGGAGCCCCACCTGCCTAAAGAAACATTTGCAGGATGAAAGTCCAAGTGCAGAGAAGGGTCAGGCTGCACAACGGTGTTAGACACACAAGGAAAGCTGTGATGCACGTCTAGACTTCAGCCCCACGGCCCCAGATGACACCATCAGAGCACAAACTGCCCAGCCCACTTCTTTCCAAATTCTGGTCCCATGAATGAAATGATTGCTTTAAGCCACGAACTACCTGAAATTATATTGAAGTGAAAGTCGCTCAGTCATGTCTGACTCTTTGCGACCCCATGGACTATACAGTCTATGGAATTCTCTAGGCCAGAATACTGGAGTGAGTGGCTTTTCCTTTCACCAGGGGATATTCCCAACCCAGGGATCGAACCCAGGTCTTCTGCATTGCAGGCGGATTCTTTACCAGCTGAACCACCAGGGAAAGCAATAAGTAATTAAAACAGATCACTTCATGGTTGGTCGGTTGAATTGGGGGATTAGGCCTGACATAAGCAAGAGTATTGGAGTGGGTTGCCATTTCCTTCTCCAGGGGATCTTCCTGACCCAGGGATCAAACCCAGGTCTCCCGCATTGCAGGCAGATACTTTACCCTCTGAGCCACCAGGGAAGCCCAATAAATACACCACCATGTGTAAAATAGACAACGAGTGGGAACCTGCTGCCTAGCAAGTAGTACCAGTCCGCAGCCTGTTAGGAATCAGGCTGTATAGCAGGAGGTGGGGTGAGCGAGCGAACCTTCACACCTTCATCCGCTGCGCCCCACCGCCGGCAGCCTCCCCCATTCCCAACCCATCCATGGAAACACGGTCTTCCACGAAGCCAGTCCCTGGCCCTGTTGTGTGCAGCACAGGGAGTTCAGCTCGGTGCTCTGTGATGATCTAGAGGGGCGGGGCGGGGAGGGGAAGGAGGGGATATATGTACATACGTAGGTGATTCACTTCGCTGTACAGCAGAAACTAACACAACATTGTAAAGCAATTATATTCCAATTAAGAGAAAGATTTTAATTAGCTGTCGACATTGGAAAATCCAGACTGCTTGGAAGCATCGGCGTTTTCGGTTTTCTTAAAACACCCACAAGCACCTGCAGCCCCCGGCCTGTGTGTCTGCACAGCACGAGCATGCTCCGGGAGCTCAGGGCTGCTACCTGTCCAGGCCAGGACCCTGCCCCAGGTCACCGCAGTCCCCCACCCCATCTTGCTCCACTCCATGAGTCCACCCACCTGGCCCCAGTCCCCCCTTCCCTGCCCGCTGGCTTTATCTCCACTACCCCACGACCTGCTGCTCGGCCCAAAGGAATAAGTGCTTGCACCCCTCATTCCCAACAAGAGACACCGTTCAAGTCCCATCCGTGTCACGTCATTGCCCCAGCCTGGAGGGTCCTCACTCCTTTGTCTACATAACCCGCTATGCATCCTTCAAACTCAGCTCAATTGGGACCTCCGGAAGCCTCCCTGAACCCCTAAGCTGGAGGAGATGCCTCTTCTGGGGTACAGGGCAACTGCGTTTACTCCAGCCTGTCACGTTATCACACGGCAGGGCCTGTGACCCTCTGCCCCTCAGTGCTCCAGGGGGAGGGCCTGCCACACAGGAGATGTTTGCTGAATGACTAGATGAACAGT
Organism: Bos indicus; assembly: GCF_029378745.1. NCBI lineage: Eukaryota > Metazoa > Chordata > Mammalia > Artiodactyla > Bovidae > Bos > Bos indicus. The sequence continues at coordinate 60,949,265 of NC_091780.1, read as the reverse complement.
TCCACGAGGAAGGCATTGTGTCCCCATTTCACAGGGGAGAAAACTGAGGTTTAGAGAAGTGATCTTTCCACTGCCTCTCAAAGACCAGGGCTCACTAACACAGGAACCAAGACTGCACTCTTTAGGGATCTTAAGACCCTATTTTAGGGCTTCCCTAGTGGCACAGAGGATACAAATCCTCCTGCCAATGCAGGGGACATGGACTCAATCCCTGGTCCAGGAAGATCCCACATGCCGGGGAGCAACTCAGCCCATGGGCCACAACTACTGAGCCTGCGCTCCAGAGCCTGCAGGCCACAGCCACTGAAGCCCACGTGCCTAGAGCCTTCTCAACAAGAGGAGCCACCACAATGAGAAGCCCGAGCACTACAAGGAAAAGTAGCCCCGCTCGTTGCAACTAGAGAAAGCCCATGCAGCAACGAAGACCCAGTGCAACCAAAACATAATAAAATAAATAAAAATTTTAAAAATATGCTATTATAGGTTAAATTATGCCTCCCCCAAAGATATAGTGAAGTCCTAACTCCCAGGACCTGTGAATTTGAACTTACTTGAAACCTAGACAGCATATTCAAAAGCAGAGACATTGCTCTGCCAACAAAGGTCCGTCTAGTCAAGGCTATGGTTTTTCCAGTAGTCATGTATGGACGTGAGAGTTGGACTATAAAGAAAGCTGAGCGCAGAAGAATTGATGCTTTTGAACTGTGGTGTTGGAGAAGACTCTTGAGAGTTCCTTGGACTGCAAGGAGATCCAACCAGTCCATCCTAAAGGAGATCAGTCCTGGGTGTTCATTGGAAGGACTGATGTTAAAACTGAAAATCCAATACTTTGGCCACCTGATGCGAAGAGCTGACTCATTTGAAAAGACCCTGATGCTGGGAAAAATTGAAGGCTGGAGGAGAAGGGGGTGACAGAGGATGAGATGGCTGGATGGCATCATCGACTCAATGGACATGAGTTTAGGTAAACTCCGGGAGTTGGTGATGGACAGGGAGGCCTGGCGTGCTGCAGTCCATGGGGTCACAAAGAGTTGGACAGGACTGAGCGACTGAACTGAACTGAAAATAAGATCTATGCAGATGCTCTCAAGTGAGGGTGACATTAGTAGGGTGGGCCTAGTCCAATATGACTAGTGTGCTGAGAAGAGGAAGAGAAGAGACGCAGAGACATGGGGAGAGGGCCAGGTAACCACGGAGGTAGAGACCAGAGTGTGGCTGCCAGCCATGGACACAGTGATTGCAGACCATGAAGCTAAGAGACAGGCTTGGGATTGTCCTCCTGGGAGCCTTCGAAGAGACCACAGCCCTGTCAACACCTTGACTTTGGACTTGGAGCCTCCGGAACTGGGAGAGATTACATTTCTGTTGTTTTAAGTTACCCGGATTATGGTCATTTGTTACGGCAGCCATAGGAAATGAATACAGATTTAAGAATTTGTTTCAAAATGTATCTGATCATGATACTTCATGTTCCTTGGAGGCTTGATGATTCCCTGAAGCTGATCCATGGAGGGTCTTGGGTCCCCCCTGTCCCCCAGCATCTGGACTGCTCTGGGACGGGAAGGACAGGTCTGTGGTCAGCAGACGAGGCTCCCTTCCTGGCTCCCCTGCCTGTCAGCCGAACCACTCTTTCTCTCCATCTCCTCCCTGCCTGTACCTTGAGAATAATAAAGGCACCCACTCCGGCTCCAAATGTCCCACCTGCGGCAGGGGTGGTCTGGAAGAAGGGAGAACCTCAATTTTAATTTTTCTTCTTTTAAATTTTATTTACAATACTGTGTTAGTTTCTGCTGTACATCAAAATGATTGAGATATAGATACACAGATAGATAGACAGATAGATATCTTTTTTCATATTCTTTTCCATTAAGGTTCATAACAGTATTGAATATACTTCCCTGTGTTATAACAGTAGGACCTCATTGTTAACCCATTCTCTGCATAATAGTTTGTATCTGCTAATCGCAAATAAGGATCTCTATTTTGGAGCAAGTTCCCATTATTCTGGGCCTCAACATTTGAATTTGCTGAATTGATACTGAAGTGACTTCCAGGGACAACATGGCTTTTTATGACCTAACAGGGACCAGAGAGCCAAAGATTTGCTCCATCCAGAGAGGTGGGAGGGGAACAGCCCTACAGTGTGGGTTTCAGGCCCAGGTCTCAACCTTGACTGCACACTGGGAGCAGCTAGGGGATGACAATAAAATACTGATGCTGGCTCCCAGCTCCAGACTCGGATGGGAGTGTCTAGGGAGGGACCTGGGCAGCAGGACTCTTAAAAGTTTCCAGGTGATTCTAATGGTCGCAACATTTGGGAACTCCGGGGTTTAGATTTGTCACTGTAGGGACAACAGAAGACAAAAATAAAAGTGAGTTCTTATGCCCTAGGCCTGTTTTTTTCTATAGGGGGTCACAACCTAGAAACATGTGAACAGGGCTCCTTGTACCTCTAGTTCATTCCATGTGTTGGCCCAGCACACAGTAGGTCCCTTAAGTGTTCCTTCCCTTTCCTCAGTCTGGCTGTCTCAGTATCTCCACATTTCATGCATGACGGAAGCTCAAGGACTTACTCCAGAGCAAGCGCTCCAAGAGTCCCAGGTAGAAGCTGCAGGTTCCTTACAAGCTCATCTCAGAATGTCACTCACACTACTTGTCTTGGTCAGAAAAGTCACTAAGCCGGGCTCAGATCAAAGGGAGGGACTCAGATCTCCCACCCCCTAATGGGTAGCCAGCAGGTGCCTCCAGGAGGTAGGGAAGGAATGGTTGGGGCCGTTTTTGGAGACAGGCTACCCATTGCCAACACAGGGCTCTGAGGATCGGTCTTCAAGATCTGTGCTTCTCCCCTCCTCCCGGCTACCAGGGGTCTGGGTAGCCTTCCTCTTCTGGCCATCTCTGGCCATAGAAAAACATACACCCCTGTTCACCATTCAACCTTCTAGAATCTCCAGGGACCCAGGGACTGTGTAGAGAGGGGCTGGGGTGTTTTCAGAGTTGTGGAAAAGGACAGCAGAGTGCCTCCAAGGTTCAGGAGCGAGCTGAGTCTTTATGTCTTCAGAACCCGCAGCATCTTCTAAACCCAGACCCACAGCCCCATGTACACATACTAGGGAGGATGCCTCTGCATAAGAGGATCTGCTGGATAACTGACGTCCACTCTTGTACATCCAACAACAGTGTCTTCTTGATGCTTAACTTCTGAGAGGGGTGTTTATCTAAAATGGTGTGTATCCTCCAGATATTTTTTAAGCCACAAAGAGAAATCATATTTCACAACTTGGCGAAGGGAGAGAGACTTGGGGTTTGGAGTCACAAGGATGTGGTTTCTTCTACTCCATCAGTGACTCAAATAGGTGTGCGCTTTCTACTCCATCCATCCCTCCAGCTCTGGGCTCTGCTGAGGCTGAGGTCTTCCCAGGGCGCTGTTCAGTTAGAGACCATTCGTGCTCAGTCACCTACCATGGCTCCCACTGTCTCCTGCTTCAGTGTGAACTTCTCATCCCAGGCAGTCAGTACCTTCTGCCACCAGGTCCTGGCCTCTCTCTCCAATTCTGCGATACCCCCTACCCTCCAGCTTCCTGGAGGATTCTGTGAATACGTCTGGGCTTTCCTGTCTCCATGCCTCTCTGCCTTTTTTTTTTTTTGGTCGCACCGCATGGCTTTCAGGATCTTAGCTCCCTGACCAGGGACTGAACCTCAGCCCATGGCAGTGAAAACACCAGCTCCTAACCACTGGACCACCAGGGAAGTTCCGTGCCTCTCTGTTTAGAATACCTTTATTCGCAGGCCCACCGGGGGGAATCTGCCTCTAGTTCTCATCCATCAGAACCCCCAGGCTCAAGAACTGATGAGCAGGTGTTCAGGGGCGGGGGCATGTGGCCCCTCCAATTCACTGTCTTTTCCTGTGATCGTCTTTTCGAGTACATACATCTTGTCTTACCCTCTTCCAATCATCTCACAGATGCTTATGGAGGGTCTACTATACGACAGGCGTTTTGGTCGCTGTATCTGGGAACGGCCTGGTCTGGCATTCTCCACTGCTCTCCAAGGGTCCAGAAAGAAAATGTACATCCTATTCAAGTGCTCCCCCAGAATCCCCATCCCAGTGCCTGACACGGAGCTTGGCATCCATCAGGCCAGCACTCAGCGTTAGCCGAACAAGTGGATGGAGGCATTCACGTGTCTCTGTCCAACTGCCCCCTGCTGATGTGTGGGGACAGCAGCTTGGTCACACACACACCCACCTGGTGGTCACTGCACACCCACAGCTTGCGCTGAGCACACACTGTGACCAAGCATAAGTGCTGCGGCTGTTGTTGTTCAGTCGCTAAGCTATGTCCAACTCTTTTGAGACCCCATGGACTATAGCTTCCCAGGCTTCCTCTGTCCATGGGATTTTCCAGGCAAGAATACTGGAGCGGGTGGTCATGCCCTCCTCGAGGGGATCTTCCCGACCCAGGGATCGAATCCATGTCTCTTATGCTTCCTGCATTGGCAGGTGAGTTCTTTACCACTGAGCTACCTGGGAAGCTTGGAGAAGAGAAGAGCCATCTGTAAATATGTCTGCCTAGTCCCTTATTTTGTGTCTTTCTCAGGGGGAGGGAAGCAATAAGGTGGAAAATCTAGCAGCTTTGCAAATCCTCAGAGCCAGGTTTGTTCCTCCTTGCTAATGATGTGTCCTGGGTTACTGCTAACCCAATGAAATTTTTTTTTTTTTTGAAATTGTTTTTTAAATGAAGTTGCTTCATTTCACTTAAGTGTGGTATCCCGATCTATAAAATGCAGACAACAATACCAACGTCATAGACTTGTCAGACGTGTTAGAATTTACTATAATCAAGTATGCAAGTGTCCATGTCTGGCACAGAGCAGGTGCTCAGTAAATGTCTTTCCACATTTGATGGCACTTCATGTTTCTGTCCATGCAGCTAGCTCAGGACTGAGCATGTAACAATGCCCAAACATCCGTCCTCAGAAATAAACTGACCACATTAAACATGAATTGTAAACAAAAAAGAAAAAAACAGAGCTCAACCTCTGAGCAGGCTCTGCCTGTAGGTGTTGAAAAGCCCAGTTTATTTTGTCAAGTTACCATAGCAACTCCTAAAGCTTCAGCCAGTCCTAGGGTTAGCAGTAATCAATTTATCCTGTAACCATGGCAATGTCAGCTGTTTGGTGGGCTCTAGAGGGGATCAGTCGGTAAAGAATCTGCCTGCAGTGCAGGAGACTGGGGTTCAATCCCAGGGTTTGATCCCGGGATCGGGAAGATCCCCTAGAGGAGGAAATGGCAACCCACTCCAGTATTCTTGCCTGGAAAATCCCATGGACAGAGGAGCCTGGGGGGGCTATAGTCCATGAGGTTGCAAGAGTCGAACACGACTTAGCAACTAAACCACGAGAGGGGGAGGCAGAGGTACATTGTGTGAGCCCCTCTCCCCTGCAGAAATAAACGTGGTGAAGTCTCATCAGTCACCACACAGCTACCATCACCACTGCCTAAAATGATGTCCATGAGACAATATTTCTAAACATGCATTTAGAAATAAGAGATAGAAAATTAGGCAAAAAAAGACCAGCATGGCTCATGAAAGCAACTGGCATTATGGAAAACCTGTAAAGAGGCTGCCAAGAGCTGGAATCTGGGTTCCCTTTAGCCAACCTGGGGAATTCTGCACCCATTATCACCTGCATTGGGGACTCACTGTCCCCATAGCCTAGGTTGTGCTGTTACTTTTTAAAGAGGCCTCCACCAGGGTGAAGTTTGGGGGGAAAGGGAGATATCCTCTGAAACGCCATTCCCTGGAAAAGTAAACAGCAGCCAGCGGGGCTCCTGCCACATACCCAGGGGACAGAGGGAACCTGGGGGTCCTTCTTGCCACTGGCCTCTCAACATAACCAACCTGGCAGAAGGTGCAACGTCTGAACTCGGTACATGGGGACTTACTCCCCAACCCAAACGCGGTGAACCTTCCCGAGAACCAGACTGCAACTCCGAAAGGCCACAGACAGCTCTGGAAAGCAGGCGTTTGCCTTTGTTCTGGCTTCACAGTTAAGGCACCAAACGACACTCCACGATCAAGGCTCCGGGGGATTCTCCTGGAGCAAAACCAAGCGATGAGAGGTCATCTGTTTTGTCTGCCACTGGGAACCTGTTCTGTGCCGAGGAAAGAACAATCGCGCCCGGCACTCAAGGCTACAGACTCAGCACGAAGCAAAACAAGGATAGAGCCGCTGCTGTACTCTAAGCTCTGGCTCTTGGCGGGTCACATAGCGGGTCTCGCCGCCTTCTTCGGGCTACAGTCTGTGGTCTCCATCAAAGGCGAGAAAAGTGAGGTGGGAGGCGCCGGAGGTCAGAGCAAGTGGCAGGTTACCCGGCGCCTCGGAAAGAAACAGAATGGGGAAGAGCCAGGTTGCCTGCCCAACCCGGGCTCGCACGGATCTGGGGCTGCCTCGCCTTGAAGGGCTCTGGGGCAACGGAAGGGGGACCCCGCAGGTTGGGGATGGGCCGGGAGAGGACTGCTGCCCAGGCCCCGAGCTCAGGTCGACGCGGGGAGTTCAGGCCGGCCCCACCCCTGGGAGCCGCGCTCGCAGCCCCAGACGCGCGCACCAGGTGGCGATGCCAGCTCCGGACAAAGGACCGGGACTCGGATCGCCGGCGGGCGCCACCTCCTGGCCTGACCCCTCCCGGCGCGCCCAGCCCCGGAGGGGAGGGCGAGACCGTGGCCCCGAACCTGCTCAAACTTGGCTGCCAGAGGCGCGCGTGGAAGGCGACCCCTTACCTGTGCGGCCATAAAGGACAGATCCATGGTGTCGCTGCTGCCGCCCGCGCTCGAGTCCTCGCTGTCGCTGCCGCTGCTGTCCAGCCGCCCGCACAGCTGGCCAGAGAAGGCCACGCAGCGAGCAGGGGTTCTTGAAACCGCGAGGCACCCTCGGCAGCTGGGTGGTGGCGGCCGGTCCCGAGCCCGCGCGGTGCCCTGCTCTGGCTCTGAGCTCTCGGCTGGTGGAGGGCGGGTGGGGGGCTTGGAGCCTGGGGGCGGGGCGGGGCTCGGGCTGGGCGGGGGAACTGGACTCCCCTCCACGTGACCGCTCCCAGCCCCGCCCCCGAGGGCGGGACTCGGCGGAACCCCTGGAGCGCTCCCACTCGCTTCCCTGCGGGGAGGGGTGCGAAGTAGTGGGCACAGGGGCCTGCTGAGGCCCGAGGTCCCGTGTCTGGTCCTTGCAAGAGCCAGCGCTGAATCCGAGTCCAGCGCCCTGGGCACCCTGCCCCGTGCTGTGGCGCCCAAGCCCCAGGGGCGGCCAGCAGGGCTTTTATGGGGCTGGCTCGCCAGGGTCAGGGTTAACAGATTTTTGTGCCAACCCTGTGCCCAGAGTCCAGTGTCCTGGGGACTCTGAAGCTGGTCAGAAGGAGGTTTAAATCATAGCTCTGCTTTTGCCGTTTGGGCAAGGGAGTGGCTTTCTGAGCCTGGGTTTCATCGTCTGTAAAAGGAAGAAAACAAGCAGAGAATTTAATGAGATCATGTATCTGGGACATAGTGTCTTCAATAAATGTGAGCTTCAACGTGGCTAATAGCAGAACGGAGACTCAGCTGTGAATGATGCCTTCTAGAATTGCACAGTGTGCACCTCGCACAACTGATACCTTATGGCTCTGTTTCTATCTTTCCTTACCTTCAACAATATCCCAAGCTGAGCCCATGCCATAGCTCAGATGAGGATGGTAGCAGAGATGCCAGAAGGGGCTTATCCCTTGTGTGTGCATGTCTGTGTGATACCCTGACCTGGTGGCTGGAACACAGACGAGAAGGTGGGAGTTTTGTCCTTCTCAAAGGGCTCCCTGGTAGGGAATAGGCTGTGTGTTACCTGTGCTGCCACCTGTGCCGAGTCCTTGCTGCTGCTGCTGCTGCTGGTTCTGGTCCAGCTGCCTGCACAGCTGTCCTGGAGAAGGTCATGCAAGGATCAAGCCTCCTCCCCCCAACACACACACACCCTGCCACTCCTGACCCCCGACACCATGGCGGCAGCACAGACCACAGTTTAGCAAGGGAATGGGACCAGCGCCTTACTGACAATGTTCTGTGCCACCAAAATTCACCCTAATCCCCAATCTGATAGTATTTGGAAGTGAGGGAGAGGCAATTAGGTCACTTGGACATGAGCGTGGAGCTCTCATAATGGGATGAGTGCCCTTATAAGAAGAGACATCAACACAGTTCTTCATTTTAATTGAGTTTATTAATACTTAACTTTAGAGTTGACCCTTGTGGAAGAAATGCCTTCCCAACTTGAAATCATAGAGATACTCTAGTTTTTAACTTTAATTTTGTGTTTTCATATTTCAGCCCTTTTCTTACTGATTATTTTTTGGTCTGGGTTAAGGCAGCAATTTCACCTTTCCCATGTTAATACCCTATTATCCCATCCCTTTTATGAGCCAGTCCAGCCTGTTTTGATTGGTGATGATCGGTGACACCAAGTCTGTCAAGTTTTCGATCCCGGTGTGGGCTCGTTTATGGCTTGTCTGTTCTAGTTCTTTCGTTGCTGTTCAGTCTGACTCTTTGCAACCCCATGGACTGTAGCATGCTGGCTTCCCTGTCTATCCCTACAGTATCGCTATTCTGACCACAGCCGTCGACTTCACTGGGCCATAGGATGCTCAGATAGCTGATTAAACATTATTCTGTATCAGATTTTGGGGAAATTACGCCTTTAGTATGTTAGGTTTCCAGTCCATGAAGACAGTATGTGTCTCCATTTATTTAGACCTTCTTTGATTTTTTTCATCAGTGTTGTAGAGTTTACAGTATACAAAGCTTGGATATGTTTGCTAAATGCACAACTAAACATTTCTTCCTTTTCTTTCCTTTTTTTAGTGATTGTAAATTTTTATGTATTGTACTTTTCATTTTCTTGTTCATGTGTTCATTGCTAATATGATATCATTGATTTTTTTTTATGTTTGTCTGGTATCCTAGAACCTAGAACTTATTAGTTCTTGGAATTTTTTTGTGTATAAATTTCTTGGGATTTTCTGTGTAGACAATTATGTCATCTGCAAATAGGAACCATTTTACTTATTCCTTTCTGATCTGTTTGTTATTTCCTTGCTTTGTGCTTTATAGCCCTGACCAGACATCTAGGTTCAGTAAGACTGTTGAGAGCAGACATCCACGTTTCCATGTTCTCATGAGGACCCCAGGAGGTGAGCAAAGCAATGATGAAGGTGGGGAGACCAGCACGAGGTGGTGCCAGCTGGCAAGCGGGGCTCACACTCCTGTACCGTCACTGCTCTGTGATGACGGCATACTTGTGAAGCAGAACAGGGCCCTGTGGTCCTTGGCCCTCCATACCATATTCTCTGCCTACCTTTTCTCTGTGGAAAACTTTGGTCAAAGAATAAATTTGATCAAGAGAAGTGAGAAATGGGAAAACAAAGGAAAATCTTCAAAGGAGACTAAATAATAATAACATACTCATTAAGCATAGTCAAGGAACTTTAGTTCTTTCCAAGGGCTATAGATAATATTCTAAGCCATATCCTGTGAGCTGTCTTATAGATACTAAAACTCCAGGTGGAGAAGTTAAGTAAATGATGACCAAACTGTACTCAGGACATGAACTGCCACAGTTCTCAGAATTGGCCTCAGAGAAATGGGGAAAAAATAGACCCTAGAACTGATGATTAACTGCACCTAGAACAACCAAGATGACGCTGGTCAGACCACTGGTGACCAATTTGAAGATGACTGTCAGAGATGACTGTGCTATTTCTGCATATAGCCCGCCCCCCACCCCCCCACACTCTGTCTATAAGAGCTCTTACCCCGCTGATTGCCAGGTGGAGGGGAGTCGGCCTTTGGACAGATGTCTGCCACCCTCCCCCTCCCCCAGCTGCCGGCATTTGAAATAAACTTTCCTTTCCACCAGCCTGGCCTGTTTATTGGCTTTTGAGCAGTGAGCAGCCAGATCCACACACTCTAGGTAACACTTGGACCAGCGGCTCATCTAGAAGATGCTCTACAGACAAAAGGTTTGTGCAGTTACCTGTAGGCGTGGCCTTGCTCAGGGGAACACAGACCTCTCCCAGGACTGGGATCTGAAGAAAGAGAAGGGACACCCTGTAGGCCATACCTACGTCAAGTGTGTCTTCTTGGATGAGTCTTTCCTGCTCTCTGGGCCCTAGTCCCTTCATCTCTAATCAAAAGAACAGGCACGGGCCCACCAATCGTAAGTCGGTTTTTGATTGTATTTATTAATTATGATTTGTGGCTGTGCCTGGTCTTCGTTGCTGCGTGTGGTCTTTCTCTAGCTGCGGTGTGCAGGCTTCTCACTGTGGTGGCTTCTCCTGTTGGGGAGCACGGCTCTAGAGCACGGGGCTTCAGTGGTTGTGGGGGGCAGACTCAGTAGTTGTGGTTTTTAGGCTCTAGAGCACAGGCACCGTAGGTGTGGCACACGGGCTCAGCTGCCTCAAGGCATGTGGGATCCTCCCAGACCAGGGATCAAATCCATGTCCCCTGCATCGGCAGGTGGATTCTTAACCAGTGGACCGCCAAGGAAGCCCCTCTTGCGTCCATTTTTAACACCCACCATGCCCTGGAGGTGAACAGAACTATTTAATCACCCTGTCCTTTAACAAAACATTCTTCTGTTACCACACTCATAGTGACAAGGATGACCAGAGGATGGGTTGTCAGCAAAAGCCCGAACTTTTAAGTCAGGCTTTTTAAAGTGTTTTTAAGACACTCTATTGAGGTGTAACTTACATAAATGTACCTGATTTATATACACAGGTTGATGAATCTTGATACACACCCGTGGAACCAGAACTATGATCAAGATATAGAACGTTCCACTCTCCCCCAAAAATTCCCTCTTGTCTTTTTTGCGGTCAATCCCTAGCCCCCAGCTCCAGCCTCAGGCAAACACTGATCACGTTTCCATAATTGCAGGTCAGATTTGTCTTTTCTAGATTTTTCTACAGATGGTATCTTATCGATTGTACCCTTTTCTTTGTTGGACTTCCTTCGTGAAGTGTAATGTTTCTGAGACTGATTCATAGTGTTGCATGTATTGGTAGTTCCATTTTTTTCTGAAAAGCATCTTATGTATGGATATATACCAACTTGTTTATCCATTCTTCTTGGCTGAGCTGTGAGCTGTTATGAATAAAGCACCTGTGAACTTCTGTGCACAAGTCACTGTATAAGCATTTTGTTTTCATTTTCTTGGGTAAAAACCAGAGAATGGAACTGCTTACTTGTATGTTTATAATTAGCTGCCAAACTGTTTTCCAAGTGTTTCACACATTTTGTGTTCCCACCAATAGTGTATGAGAATCCCAGTTGCTTCATATTGTCACCATCACTTGATATTTTCTTTTCTAAAGAGATATTTTTTTTATTTCTTTATTTATTTGGCAGCACTGGGTCTTAGTTGAGACACACAGGGTCTTCGATCTTTGTTGTGGCACGCAGGATCTCTAGCTGTGGCCTGGGAACACTTAGGTGTGGCACGTGGGATCTCGTTCCCTGACCAGGGATCGAACCTTGGGCCCCCTGCATTGGGAGTCTTAGCCACTGGACCACCAGGGAAGTCACAATACTTGATATTTTCATCATTTTTAACTTAAACTGTTCTGTCAGTTATAAGGTGGTACTTTATTACAGTCTAAATTTGAATTTCCTCAATAATGTTGAACCTCTCTTTTACTTACTAGTTATTGGCCATTTGTATATTTTCTTTTATGAAGGGTCTATGCTAATCTCTGTTTAAAAAAATTGAATCAGTTGTCTTTTTACTGTTGTCGTTGTTCAGTCGCTGAGTCGTGTCTGACTCTTTGCGACCCCGTGGACTGCAGTGCGCCAGGCTTCCCTGTCCTTCACTGTCTCTGGGAGTTTGCTCACACTCATGTCCACTGAGTCTTTTTACTACTGAATTGTAAGAGTTCCTTATGTGTTTCGGGTACAAGTCTTATGTTAGATATATGTACTACACATGATTTCTCCCAGCCTGTGATTTGTTAAATTTTCTTAATGATGTTTTTCAAAGAAAAGTTCTGAGTTTTGATAAAATCCACCTGGTCTTTTTTTTTTCCTCAATTATGGTTCATGCTTTTTGTGTTCTATTTAAGAAATCTTTGCCTATCTCAAGGTCATGAAGATTTTCCCCATTTCCCCCACCCCCCCCACCACCCCTCCCCGCAAAGGTTTTATAGTTAAAGCTTTTGTGTTTAGGTCTATGATCTAGTTTTTTGTTTTTACATATGGTGTAAAATAAAGGTTGAGGTTCCTTTTTATTTCATTCCCAAATGAATTTTCATTTGTGCCAGCACCACCAACTATCCTTTCTCTGTTGAATTACCCCAGACCAGGATTAGATGAAAGAAGACACAAAATTTAAGGTGGCATGTACTCTCAGGTACCAGCTTTGTACTTGTGGAACCTTGAGTGGATCTCCTTAAATTTTAATTCCTAGGCAGCTTGCTGGCCTCACCCACTGACTAAGCATCTCACAGGTATGTCTGCACATTAGAAATACCACTCTATAGCTCTCCCTGGGCGACTGCATCCTGGCATGTAATGATCCAGTGAGGACTCCCAGACTTCTGTCCTGAGCTCCAGATGGGCCCATCCAACTGTCTATTCAGCAACCTCTGAAAGTGGAAAGTTAGTCCCACAGTCATGTCCAATTCTGCAATCCCATGGACTGTAGCCTGCCCGGTCCTCTATCCATGGAATTCTCCAAGCCAGAGTACTGGAGTGGGTAGCCTCTTCCTTCTCCAGGGGATCTTCCCAACGCAGGGATTGAACCCAGGTTTCCCACATTGCAGGTGGATTCTTTACCAGCTGAGCCACAAGGGAAGCCCAAGAATACTGGACTGGGGAGCCTATCCCTTCTCCAGCGGATCTTCCTGACCCAGGAATTGAACCAGGGTCTCCTGCATTGCAGGCAGATTCTTTACCAACTGAGCCATCAGGGAAGACCCTGGATGGCTAATGGCATCTCAGATTTAACCTGGCCAGCACTGAGCTCTGATTTCCACTGGGCTCCATCACAAGCAGGTAATGGCTCTACCCAGGTCCTCCATGTACTGTTCTGCATGTTGCACACTGCACAAGAGTGCCAAGCAGAGAGGCAGGTGGGGTTAAAATCCAGCCATGTTCCTCTTGTGGAATCCTGTGCTTGGGTTAGAGGCCACATCTGTCCCAAGGAAGGAGTGCCTTTGCTAATTCCCCCGAAGGCCTCCTAGTACATGCAGGAGTTGTCCTTCAGTCCTCTCTTCCTTGCACTTCACTCTCAACCCACCAACCCTCTTTTTCACTGTGCTCTGGCCCACACAGGCCTTTTTTTATTATTATTATTATTTCTGTCTTAGCAACAAACCAAGCACATTTCCCAGAAGGGCATAGTCTTTGCTATTCCTTCTACTTCAAACTCTTTTTCTCCAAATCTTTCTTTTGATCGTTCAGGTTTCATTTCAAAAGTCACCTCCTCTGGGAAGTCTTTCCAACCTTAAGTAACCCATCCTTAAAATAAAAACAGCTTTTATTTTTTTCTATAGCACCTCTCCCTTTTTGAGTGCATTTATTTGCATCACTTCATGGCAGATAGATGGGGAAAAAGTGGAAACAGTGATAGATTTTATTTTCTTGGGCCCCCAAATCACTGCAGATGGTGACTGCAGTCACAAAATTAAAAGACACTTGTTCCTTGGAAGAAATGCTATGACAAACCTATACAGCATACTGAAAGCTGAGACATCACTTTGCCGACAAAGGTCAGTATAGTCAAAGCTATGGTTTTTCTACTAGTCATGTACAGATGAGAAAGTTGGACCTTAAAGAAGGCTGAGCACTGAAGAATTGATGCTTTCTATCTGTGGTGTTGGAGAAGACTCTTGAGAGTCTTAAGAGTCCTTTCCAATCCTAAAGGAAATCAACCCTAAATATTCATTGGAAGGACTGATGCTGAAGCAGAAACTCCAATACTTTGGCCACCTGATGAGAAGAGCTGACTCATTGGAAAAGACCCTGATGCTGGGAAAGATTGAGAGCAGAAGGAGAAAGGAGTTGTCAGAAGATGAGATGGTTGGATGGCATCAGCAACTCAATGGACATAAGTCTGAGCAAGCTCCGGAGATGGTGAAGGACAGGGGAGCCTGGCGTGCTGCAGTACATGTTGCAAAGAGTTGGAGATGATTTAGCAGCTGAACGACAACAACTTGCTGGGAGAGGCAGTCTACCATGGGCTCTGAGAGTCCTGAGCCTCAGGCCACCTGCCTGCTCTTGGTCCTGGCAGCTTGGCATGGGAACAAGGGTAGGGGATGAGTTTTTGCACAGAACTCTTAGAGGATTTGGGTTCCAGGGATAGTCTCCTGACTGCTGTTCTGCCAAGTACTGAATGCATAATTCATGAGCACAGAGAACTTGGGATCCTGTGGGGGAGGAACATTCCATTCCTTAGAAGACTCTCGACTTGAAGGCCACACCAGGGAAACTGACCCTGGAGAGGGTAGGGGCCAGGAGACCCAGATGCCGTTTTTCCTGGGAGGCCTTTACAAACGGTTTAAGAATTCATGAGCTTCTCACTAAGCCACCTGATAAATTATTTATAGCACGTCTCAGGGGTGAAGATGGCCCGGGACCCACCTCTTTATTTATTTTCATTATTTAAAAAATGTTTATTAGAGTTATCGATGCTTTACAATGCTGTGTTAGTTTCTGCTGTACTGCAAAGTGATTCAGCTACATGTTTACATGTATCTCCTCTTTTTTTGGATTTCTTTCCCATTTGATTCACCACAGAGCATTGAGTCGAGCTCCCTGTGCTAGACAGTAGGTTCTCATTAGTTACCTATTTCATGTGCGTGAAGTTACTTCAGTCGTGTCCCACTCTTTGCGACCCTATGGAATGTAGCCCAGCAGGCTCCTTTGTCCATGGGATTTTCCAGGCAAGAATGCTGGAGCGGGTTGCCTTGCCCTCCTCCAGGGGATCTTCCCGACCCAGGGGTTGAAACCACGTCTCTTAAGTCTCCTGCATTAGCAGACAGGCTCTTTACCACTGGCACCTCCTGATGGCGGTGGCGTAGTCACTAAGTGGGGTCGGACTCTTGCGACCCCATGGACTATAGCCTGCCAGGTTCCTCTGAGCCAGTTTTTTCCTCTCTAGAAGTGGAGTACTGACTGAGACCACGGAAGGAGCGCCTAGCACTGAACCTGCAGATAGTAGGTGCTGTCCATGGAAGGAGGGAAGGAAAGTTAATTCAAGTCCACGGGGAGAGGGGAGCGTGTTGGTTTGGTACAGAGATTGCGCGTTTGTTTATGTTTATTCTAGTTAAACACATGTTCTGCTAGAACAAGTACCCCAGGGAATTACAGAGAAGGAGAGAGGGGAAGAATGGTTTCTTACTTATCCACGAAATGCACCAGCACCTAGCAATTGCCTGGCTTAAATAAAGTGCTTTGGGAATGTTTCCCAGATGAACAAACTAATGCGCTAATAAGCGCTTATGTTTGAATAAATGAATGGATGGAATTTAGGAGGAGGAAGTAGGAAGTAAAACGTCTCCCCATGTCCCCTTACCTGCTTTCCTTTGCCCATGTATATACATCAGGGCTGATATATACAATGAGTGATGGCCAGATGCTAGAAGCTCAGCTGCCAGGGGCTCCTACAGCACGGAAGAAAAACCTGGAGCTGGATTCCTGGGCCATTGCTGCTTCCAGAGAGCTAGAGACTCACTAGTAGCACTCTCCTAGCATCACTTCTGGTTTTGTTTTTTATTTTTATTTATTTATTTATTTTTTGCCTTGCCCTGTGGCTTGCAGAATTTTTGTTCCCCATCAGAGATTAAACCAGGGGTCACAGCTGTGAAAGTGCCAAGTTGTAACCACTGGACAGCCAGGGCATTCCCCTGGTATCACTTCTTAATACAAAGGCAGAGAGACCTTCCTAAATTCATTCACTCACTCCAAAACAATTCCTAAGTTCCTACCAAGGGCCAGGTCTATGCAAGGCTCCCTGGAGGGGTGAACCACAGCCTCGCTGGGCCATAGTTCCATGGGAGGAAAGTGTACCAAGTCCGTAAATGGAGACAAGACCATCACCCAGTGGGACACAGTACAGATTTGCACTATCTAATATGGTATCTACTGACCACATGTGGCTGCTAAACATTTAAAATATGGTCAATATGAATTGAGCTATAAGTATAAAATACAGGATTTGGGGGACTTAGTATTTAAAAAAAGTAATGATTTTTATATTGGTTATATGTTGAAATGACAATATTGTGGCTGTTTTATGCTATACTGGGGCTTCCCAGCTGGTGTTAGTGGTGAAGAACTCACCTGGCAATGCAGGAGACATAAGAGACACGGGTTCGATCCCTGGGTTGGGAAGATCCTGTGGAGGAGAGCATGGCAACCCACTCCAGTATTCTTGCCTGGAGAATCCCCAGAGGAGCCTGATGGACCACACAGTCCATAGGGTCACAAAGAGTCGGAAATGACTGAAGCGGCCTTGCACACAGATACATTGGGCTATATTATTAAAATCAGTTTCACCTGTTTCTTGTGGACTGTGTGTGTGCTACTAGAAATATTTAAGTTGCTTGCATTGTGGCCTTTTAAATGTTAAGTTGTTTGTGGGTTGTGTTCTATTTCTCTTAAATGTCACTGGCAGAGAGTTTAGAGCAAAAAGCTCGCCTGTGATGCTGGGGTGGAGTGTAGGAGGCTGGAGGGATCTGGGCCAGCTGTGTGGCCTTTGGGGATGGGCTGGTTTGAGGAAGGCAGGCAGAAAAGAGGGCTTCCATAGTGGCTCAGTAAAGAATCTGTCTGCAGTACGGGAAACCCAGGTTCCATCCATGGGTTAGGAAGATCCCCTGGAGGAGGGCATGGCATGCCACTCCAGTATTCTTGCCTGGAGAATCCTATGGACAGAGGAGCCTGGTAGGGGGCTACAGTCCATCGGGTCACAAAGAGTTGGACACGACTGAGCGACTAACACACAGTTGAAAAGGAGACAAAGTGTGCCAGCCAGGGGACAGTTTTAAATCATTCTTCTGTTTCCCAAGCAGAAAAGCAGAGAGGTGTTTCATGATCTGGAGAAGATAACAGCCTGCTCCACCCTGGTCAGACCAGGGACCTTGACAGGGAGCTGGGGTGTGGATGGCTTAGCCTCAGAACTCCCATGTTCCCCCCTGTCCCCCAGAAATCCACACATACCTGCCTGCATCCCCCATACACGGAGAGGAAAGTACATCCCTTTCCCCAAACATCCAGCTGAATTCTTCCACCACCACCCACACTCACTTCTCTTCATAGGAAACTTCCAAGGGTCCAGGCACGGTCCCCAGAAGGTAATTGCTGTTTTTGGTTCTTTTGTTGGCTGCTCCTCCAGAGTCTGATGAACTCATTTTAATTAAAGCGCTGATTGCATCAGGAGGAAACAGTTGGGGGTGTTTCCTGTGCAGGTCTGCTGGGGAGGGCGGCAGGGAGCCTTCCTCCTCCAGCCTGCCCAGGTCAGCCATGCCCACTGATCTGCCTGTAACAACTCAGTAATGATGACGCTGATGATAGTCATCCTGTGGTCGCCAGGTGGCTCTGGTCTTCCTGCACACTGATTTCCCAAGTCCTTTTGTACCCACCTCCTGGCCACTTTCAATAGCAGCCCTGCCAGGGCCATGCTTCTGCATGTTAGAGTCACTGTTCAGAGACATGCAACTTCCCTCAAGTCACGAGCTAATGAGCGGAAGGGCAGGACTTGAACTGAGCATCTTGCCTGGTGCTCTGTCCCCTGTCACTGCCTCATATCCCAAGTCCCAGGAGTACAAGGGTCCCTAGGGGACTTCCTAGGGACAAAGGTTCATATAGTCGAAGTTCTGTGATACTGGGTATCAGAGGAAAATCAGTATCACATCCAAAATCACAGATGTGAGAACTGGACCATAAAGAAGGCTGAGCACTGAAGAATTGTTGCTTTCAGCATGGTGCTGGAGAAGACTCTTAAGAGTTCCTTGGACTGCAAGGAGATCAAACCAGTCAATCCTAGAGGAAATCAACCCTGAATATTCGTTGGAAGGACTGATGCTGAAGCTGAAGCTCCAGTACTTTGGCCACCTGATGTGAAGAGCAGACCCACTGGAAAAGACCCTGATGCTGGGAAAGATTGAGGGCAGAGGGAGAAGGGGGCAACTGAGAATGAGATGGTTGGATGACATCACCAACTTGATGGACATGAGTTTGAGCAAACTCCAGGAGATGGTGATGGACAGGGAAGCCTGGTGTGCTGCAGTCCATGGAGTCATAAAGAGTTGGACACGACTGAGTGACTGAACTGAACTGAACTGAACTGTTTATCCATGAGACCAACCAACACGTACAACTCTTGGTTCTTTGTCTTTTTTTTATTTAAGATTTCTTTTTTGATATGGACTATTTTTAAAGTCTTTATTGACTTTGTCATAATACTGCTTCTGTTTTATGTTTTGGTTTTTTAGCCTAGAGGCACGTGGCATCTTATCTCCCGACCAGGGATAGAACCCGGGTGCCCTGTACTGGAAGGTGAAATCTTACTATCACCGACTTCACAGGACAGTGAAGAGTCAATCAATTTTGGCCACTGTATTGGGACCCCACCCTTGTGTTCCCACGGCTCCTGGTGATGCTGGAGATAAGAGTATGGGCTGCTCACCCTGGCTCCCTGACCCTCCCACTTCTGCCCCCACAAGCTTCTTTAGCTTCCTCTTCCAACTTCCCACCTTGACACCTCTGCCCTGGCCAGGCTGAACTCTTCTGCCAGATCCAAACAAGCCACATTCCCTCTCTCTCCCCTCTCTACCCAGCATCTCCTTCTGCCTGGAACACACTCCTCCCTTCCTGTCCCTGCCCTCCTGCCTGCGTCCTCATGATCCCTCATGGCCCCATGCTCTCATCTGCTCCCCCAGGAACCTGCCCTGGCCAGAGTAGTGCTGACTTTCGGTGATCAACCTCATCAGCACCTTCACTGATCACCGCACTGACCATGTATCCCTACGCTGCAAAGCCCCTGGGAGGTACGCACCAGGCTTCCCCACCGCTGTGACCCCAGGAGCTGAGACTAGAGAGAGCAGGGACTCAGGACCCAGGCCTGGCTTGGAGGCTCCCTTTCAAAGGTAGGCTGAAGTTTAACCCCCAGTACCTGTGATGTGACTTCACTTGAAAGTAGAGTCTTGAAGATGTTTTACATTAAAATAAGGTCATTGGGCCCTAATTCAATGGGACTGGTGTCTTTATAAGAAGAGGAGAAGAGACACAGAGAAACACATGGGAAGAGGATGGTCACGTGGTGATGCTGGCAGAGACTGGAGCGGGGCAGCTACAAGCCAAGGAAGGACGAGGATTGGCAACCACACCACGAGCCAGGAGGAGACAAGGAAGTGCTCTCTCCAGAGTGTCAAGGCAGCAGGGCCCTCCTGACGCCTTGATGTCAGACTTTCAGCTTCTAGAACTCACAGAACAAATTTCTGCTGTTTTAAGCCACCCAGTTTGGGGTTCTTTGTAACAGCACCCTTAGGAAATTAATCCAGATACTGGAGCTTTATAACTAACTAAATCATTAGCTCTCTGCTTCAGTTTCATAAAATGGTGATATAATTATAGTACTTACCTTCTAGAATTGTGAGATTTTAATGATTTAAGGGTGAATCCTGGAAAACAACAGATGTTATACAAGAATTAGATGTTAGAGGGGTGGGATGAGGGGGTGGGAGGGAGGCTCAAAAGGGAGGGGAAATATGTATACATACAGCTGATTCACTTTGTGGTACAGCAGAAATTAACACAGCCTTGTAAAGCAATTACACTTCAATAAAAAATAATAAATTCAAATAATAAAGATTCATAACAAGGATTAGCTGTTATTATTTATAATAACAGGTGCTCAAAATCTATGTAGGAAAAATAAGCAGATGAAAGACACACAGTAGGTGTCTCAGAACTGTCCATTCCTTTTTTCTTTGTTTTTTTCTGGAATAGCTGCTTTTAAGTCTAGAAACAGTTACAGTGCGTGTGCGTTCTCTGTCCCTTGCCATCATCCCTTCTCCTTCCTCTGGTGACAGTGTCCAGGTGTCCTTGGACAACCCCTAGTCTCAGCTCTCTATCCATGTGACTCAGCTGGAGCTGTTGCTACTTCCCACTATGAAGGAATTTGATTCAGAGGAGGACATGGAATCCCAAGTTGGCTCAGGGAGCATTATTCTTGGAATTGTAACTGGAAAGAAAAGCTGTCTTTCGGTGAGGTCACCAAACTGGTAGAATGTGACTCTGCAGTTGCTAGTAGCCATCTTCCTACAGAAGCCAACCCATAGGGAAAGCAGAGCTGAAAGACGAAGAGAGAAAGTTCCCAATATCATCATTTGAGCACCTGGATCCAGTGGTGCCTGAAGGCACATCTACCTCTGGACTTTTCAGTCCCTGGAGAAAATAAACTGGAGTTCTATCCCCTGAAACTGAAATATCTGACTCAATATTGAAATTGGCACCGGAAGTGGGATGTTGTGATGGAGCCACACACAAGGGATCAACTAAATGGGGAATGGCGTGGAATAAGGAGGGAAGCTGGCAGCCCCATGACCGACGGGCTGAGAGCCACTTACCTGTCTTGGGGCTGGGGCCATGTGCCTGCAGGTGCTGGATTTTAGGAGAAAAGAACACTAGAGCATACTGACTGCTTCTTGTGGATTTCAGTGAGTTGTTACAACAAAGAGATGAGCTCTGATGAACTAGCACATTCACATGGTCAGTGAGAATAAAGTCTGGTTTCCCTAAAAGAGCTTGCGGCTTCCCAGGTGGCGCTAGTGGTAAAGAACACGCCTGCCAACATAAGAGACGTAAGAGGTGTGGGTTTGGTTCCTGGGTTGGGAAGATCCCCTGGAGGAGGGCCTGGCAACCCACTCCAGTATTCTTGCCTGGAGAATCCCTAGGATAGAGGAGCCTGGCAGGCTACAGTCTGTAGGGTCACAAAGAGGCGGACACAACTGAAGTGACTTAGCACACAAAAGAGGTTTATTCTGCCTGTGGTCATTAATCCAAGTGGACTGAGTCAGGTGAGAGCTCCCCTCTCATCGTTGTTATTGTTCAGTACCTCAGTTGTGTCCAACTTTTTGTGACGCCATGGACTGCAGCAAGTCAGGCTTCCCTGTCCTTCACTATCTCCTGGAGTTTGCTCAAACTCATGTCCATTGAGTCAGTGATGCCATCCAACCATCTCATCCTCTGTTGCCCCCTTCTCCTCCTGGCTTCAATCTTTCCCAGCATCAGGGTCTTTTCCAAGGAGTCGGTTCTTCTTATCAGGTGGTCAAAGTATTGGAGCTTCCACTTCAGAATCAGTCCTGATGAATATTCAGGGTTGATTTCCTTTAGGATTGACTGGTTTGATCTCCTTGCAGTCCAAGGGACTCTCAAGAGTTTTCTCCAGCTCCACAGTTCAAAAGCATCAATTCTTCGGTGCTCAACCTTCTTTATGGTCCAACTCTCACATCCATACATGGCTACTAGAGAATTAGAGTAGGCTGCAGTCCACGGGGTCGCTAAGAGTCGGACACGACTGAGCGACTTCACTTTCACTTTTCACTTTCATGCATTGGAGGAGGAAATGGCAACCCACTCCAGTGTTCTTGCCTGGAGAATCCCAGGGACGGCGGGGCCTGGTGGGCTGCCGTCTATGGGATCGCACAGAGTCGGACACGACTGAAGCGACTTAGCAGCAGCAGCAGCAGCAGCAGCAGAGAATTAGAAAAGCCAGATCTGCCTCCAAAGGAAGTTCCTTTGGGGGATAGAAACAGAGCAAGCCATGTAGGAATCCTAAAAAAGCACGACATCTCCCCTCCTCTCCTGATCCCGCTGAAGTACCATCTTTGTGTCTTGCGCGTGCCACCGACAAGGATGAGCCTTGTCCTGGGGTAAGAAGATAGCCCTGGGATTCAGCCATTGTACAGAGCTAGTGAGCACACCTATCTGCTTAGGCTTTGTTGGCAAGGTTACCTGGCTAAAATGGGGTATACTGAGAATGGAGGGAGGCTTGTTTCTAATCAGTAGAATTTCTCCAAGCCTCCATATAAGGACCTCCCCACTCCTACTCGGCTTCAAGCAGAGTTCTGACTCTGGATGCTGGTCCAAAAAGTTGTCCTGAAACAAATAGGATATTTTTAAATTATGATATAATTGACTATATAATTTTCAGGTATACAGTATAATGATTTGATATTTATATATATATATTGCAAAAGGATTGACACAGTACAACTAGTTAACATCGATCACCACATATTGCTATGGAATTATTTTTCTTGTGATGAGAACATTTAAGCTCTAGTCTCTTAACAACTTTCAAGTATAAAATAAGTATTATTAACCATAGTCACATGCTGTACATTACATTATCATGACTTGTTTATTTTATAAGTTTGTACCTATTGAGCCCCTTCACTCTTGCCAACTACCACTTTGTTCTTCAAATCGAGTTTGGGTTTTTTTGTTTTGCTTTGTTTTTTAGATTTCACATATAAGTGAGATCATATGGTATTTGTCTTTCTCAGTCTGACTTATGTCACTTAACATAGTGACCTCAAAGTCCATTATGTTATTGAAAAAAAACAAATTTTCCTTCTTTTTTTAATAGATGAAAAGTATTCATATGTATACCGCTCCACCGATGGACATTTAGGTTGCTTCCGTGCCTCAGCTGTTGTAAATAATGATGCGATAAGCATATGGATGCATATATTTTTTCGAGTAAGTATTCTCATTTTCATCACTGAAGATGATGACTGCAGCCATGAAATTAAAAGACGTTTACTCCTTGGAAGAAAAGTTATGACCTACCTAGATAGCATATTCAAAAGCAGAGACATTACTTTACCAACAAAGGTCCATCTAGTCAAGGCTATGGTTTTTCCAGTGGTCATGTATGGATGTGAGAGTTGGACTGTGAAGAAGGCTGAGCGCTGAAGAATTGATGCTTTTGAACTGTGGTGTTGGAGAAGACTCTTGAGAGTCCCTTGGACTGCAAGGAGATCCAACCAGTCCATTCTGAAGGAGATCAGCCCTGGGTTTTCTTTGGAAGGAATGATGCTAAAGCTGAAAGTCCAGTACTTTGGCCACCTCATGTGAAGAGTTGACTCATTAGAAAAGACTCTGATGCTGGAGGGATTGGGGGCAAGAGGAGAAGGGGACGACAGAGGATGAGATGGCTGGATGGCATCACTGACTCGATGGACATGAGTCTGAGTGAACTCCGGGAGTTGGTGATGGACAGGGAGGCCTGGCATGCTGCGATTCATGGGGTCGCAAAGAGTCGGACACAACTGAACGACTGAACTGAACTGATTCTCATTTTCTTTAGATAAATACCCAAAGTGGAATTGCAGGGCCACATGGGGTCGCAAAGAGTCGGACACGACTGAGCGACTGATCTGATCTGATCTGATAATTGTTCTATTTTTAATTTTTTGAAGAACCTCCTTAAACGGTTTTCCATAGTAGCTGTACCAATTTACATTCCCACCAATAATGCACAAGGATTCCTTCTTCTCTCCACTCTTGCCAATGCTTGTTATTTCTTGTCTTTGTTTATAACGACCACACTAACAAGTGTGACGTGATATCGCATGGTGGTTTTGGTTTGCACTTCCCTGGTGATTAGTCAGCACCTTTCCATGTACCTGTTGGCCATCTATATACCTTCTTTGGAAAAATGTCTATTCAGATCTTCTGACCATTTAAAAATCAGATTGTTTTGTTGTTGTTTTGGGTGTTTTTTTGCTATTGAGTTGACTAGAATCTTAATGAGATTGTAATGTCATTGAATTCCTAGAGAAACTCCAATCTTGGGAAAATAAAAGCCTGAGCTGCTCAACTCTCAAGGCAATCATGAAGCCTCATACCTACACCAACAGAAATTAGATTGCCAAGGACATATAGCTTCCCAAGGAGCATCCTTCATGATCCAGCAGGGGAGGTAAGATATGAGGGGGATCTTCTCAGGTAGGCTCCCTGATAGCTCAGTTGGTAAAGAATCTGCCTGCAATGCAGGAGACTCTGGTTTGATTCCTGGGTCAGGAAGATCTGCTGAAGAAGGGATAGCCTACCCAGTCCAGTATTCTTGGGCTTCCCTTGTGGCTCAGCTGGTAAAGAATCTGCCTGCAATGCCAGAGACCCAGGCTCCATCCATGGGTTGGGAAGGTCCCCTGGAGGAAAGAAAGGCTACCCACTCTGGCCTACTCACTATTCTGGCCTAGAGAATTCCCTGGACTGTATATAGTCCATGGGGTCGCAAAGAGTCGGACACAACTGAGTGACTTTCACTTTCACTTTTTCTTAGGTGGTAGAAGCAGGGCAACCCCAAATGACTGACCAAGGAGCTCATCTATCAACAGAAATTAGTTCTTGCTATTATCCAAAAGTTGAATACCATGACAGTGAGAGTCTTATTTTGTTTCTCCTTACCTTCTTTTCTTAAAGTGATTTTTGTTGTTGCTTTTCTTCTTCTCTCTCCAATGTTGAATAAGTGATGTGTTATGTGAGGGTAATTTATCATTCAGCCACTGGCTGCTACACCTCTAGAAACTATACCCAGATCCAGTCCAGATGAATGGAATTCACCCAGGGATCATGGATTTGGATTTGGATACAGACATGCCTTTGAGTTGTCTCTGTTTTGAGGGGTTGGAAGTGGGGGGAAGGCAGTGTTTGGTTTTACTTGATCTTGTTGCATTTTATTAGATAGAGGCATTTTTGAAGGGATGCTACGTGGAACTGAGTAGTCCAAGAGCAGGATGCAGTCGACATCTATTATTTTATTTGCCCAACGTCCACTCTTGCCTTTCTTGCTCTCAACACCCTGTTTTTACCTTGTGGAACAGACCTTCTCAACTGCTGCCCAGAAGGATTAGAACAAGTTAACACCTCCTTCACCTCCCATTTTTTTACCTTAATGATTACTTTCCAATGACGCAAACCTGGATGATCAGTGATTACAGTCCACACTCCATTAGGGATAGACATGCTTTTCGAAGGGACTTCCCTTTAGCTCAAACATTAAAGAATCTGCCTGCAACACAGGAGACCAAGGTTTGATCCCTGGGTTGGGAAGATCCTCTGCAGAAGGGAATGGCAATTCATTCCAGTATGCTGTGCTAAGTTGCTTCAGTCGTGTCCAACTCTTTGAAACTCCATGGACTGTAGCCCACCAGGGTCCTCTGTCCATAGGAATTTACAGGTAAGAATACTGGAGTGGGTTGCCATTTCGTCCTTTAGGGGATCTTCCCAACCCAGGGATCTAATCCAAGTCTCTTATGTCTCCTGCTCTGGCAGGTTGGTTCTTTAACACTATTTTAATGAGAATCAAGCAAACACATTCTCTGGAACTACCAGGGAAAAAGAGATGCCCTCTCCCTTGAGACTATGAAAGTGGCAGAAGGCAAGCCTGGATTTGCTGGTAGCATCTTGCTCCTATGAAAGGAGAGCCTTTCTGGAAGCAGAAGTATCAGAATTGACAGCCTGAGTACAACAGACTTATGGCAACACCTCCTGGACTCCCTCCAGGGCACTCTGGAGCCCTAGAACTCGCAGCTAAGTGAGCCAATAAACCTTTTCTGCTAAGCCAGTTTGCACTGAGATTCTGCTATTTGCAGTTGAAAGAGCCTTGACATAGAGGAACTCAGGGTGTGATTCTTGGACTGAAGGTGGTTGGCGATAAGAGCACTGGGAATTTTGGCTCAGATGGTAAAGACTCCACCTGTAATGCAAGAGACCCTGGTTCAATCCCTGGGTCAGGAAGTTCCGTGGGAGAAGGGAATGGCTACCCACTCCAGTGTTCTTGCCTGGAAAATTCCATGGACAGAGGAGCCTGGTGGGCTACAGCCCATGGGATTGCAAAGAGTCAGACACGACTGAATGACTAACACTTTCATCTTCAGCATTTGCCTCCAACTACAAGTAAACAACTTGGGGAAACTCCCCATCACCAAATGCAGGATTCCCATAGCTGTGTGGATCCAATAGAAGAGGACCTAGTTAGCTACTGAGGTGTGGAAATCTTACTGTTTGAATTTTGCTTTTTTTCCCCTTCCATATTGGAGGGATGTAAATGAGTATAGTTAACTTTGGACTTTATTTTGATATGTAATTTCAAATACATATTTTGATATGTAATTTCAAAGTCACAATAAAGCTCCCCATATGCACTTCACCTAGATTCACCAATTACTAATACTTTGCTGCATTTGCTCTATCATTCTCTTTCTATACACAAATATTCAAATTAATAATTTTTTTCTGAACCATTTGAGAATAAAGTTGCAGGTTCCATGCATTTTTACTTATAGTTATTGTGGATTTTTTAAGAACAAGAATATTCATCTTACAATACAATGACCAAACTCAGATAATTTACCATTCTTGCCTTGAGAACCCCATGAACAGTATGAAAAGGCAAAATGATAGGATACTGAAAGAGAAACTCCCCAAGTCAGTAGGTGCCCAATATGCTACTGGAGATCAGTGGAGAAATAACTCCAGAAAGAATGAAGGGATGGAGCCAAAGCAAAAACAATACCCAGCTGTGGATGTGACTGGTGATAGAAGCAAGGTCCGATGCTGTAAAGAGCAATATTGCATAGGAACCTGGAATGTTAGGTCCATGAATCAAGGCAAATTGGAAGTCAAACAAGAGATGGCAAGAGTGAATGTCGACATTCTAGGAATCAGCGAACTAAAATGGACTGGAATGGGTGAATTTAACTCAGATGACCATTATATCTACTACTGCAGGCAGGAATCCCTCAGAAGAAATGGAGTGGCCATCATGGTTAACAAAAGAGTCTGAAATGCAGTACTTGGATGCAATCTCAAAAATGACAGAATGATCTCTGTTCATTTCCAAGGCAAACCATTCCATATCACAGTAATCCAAGTCTATGCCCCAACCAGTAATGCTGAAGAAGCTGAAGTTGAACGGTTCTATGAAGACTTACAAGACCTTTTAGAACTAACACCCAAAAAAGATGTCCTTTTCATTGTAGGGGACTGGAATGCAAAAGTAGGAAGTCAAGAAACACCTGGAGTAACAGGCAAATTTGGCCTTGGAATACAGAATGAAGCAGGGCAAAGACTAATAGAGTTTTGCCAAGAAAATGCACTGGTCATAACAAACACCCTCTTCCAACAACACAAGAGAAGACTCTATACATGGGCATCACCAGATGGTCAACACCGAAATCAGATTGATTATATTCTTTGCAGCCAAAGATGGAGAAGCTCTATACAGTCAGCAAAAACAAGACCAGGAGCTGACTGTGGCTCAGACCATGAACTCCTTATTGCCAAATTCAGACTTAAATTGAAGAAAGTAGGGAAAACCACTAGACCATTCAGGTATGACCTAAATCAAATCCCTTATGATTAGACAGTGGAAGTGAGAAATAGATTTAAGGGCCTAGATCTGATAGATAGAGTGCCTGATGAACTATGGAATGAGGTTCATGACATTGTACAGGAGACAGGGATCAAGACCATTTCCATAGAAAAGAAATGCAAAAAAGCAAAATGGCTGTCTGGGGAGGACTTACAAATAGCTATGAAAAGAAGAAAAGTGAAAAGCAAAGGAGAAAAGGAAAGATATAAACATCTGAATGCAGAGTTCCAAAGAATAGCAAGAAGAGATAAGAAAGCCTTCTTCAGTGATCAATGCAAAGAAATAGAGGAAAACAACAGAATGGGAAAGACTAGGGATCTCTTCAAGAAAATCAGAGATACCAAAGGAACATTTCATGCAAAGATGAGCTCGATAAAGGACGGAAATGGTATGGACCTAACAGAAGCAGAAGATATTAAGAAGAGATGGCAAGAATACACAGAAGAACTGTACAAAAAAGAGCTTCACGACCCAGATAATCATGATGGTGTGATCACTGACCTAGAGCCAGACATCCTGGAATGTGAAGTCAAATGGGCCTTAGAAAGCATCACTATGAATAAAGCTAGTGGAGGTGATGGAATTCCAGTTGAGCTATTCCAAATCCTGAAAGATGATGCTGTGAAAGCGCTGCACTCAATAAGCCAACAAATTTGGAAAACTCAGCAGTGGCCACAGGACTGGAAAAGGTCAGTTTTCATTCCAATCCCAAAGAAAGGCAATGCCAAAGAATGCTCAAACTACTGCACAATTGCACTCATCTCACATGCTAGTAAAGTAATGCTCAAAATTCTCCAAGCCAGGCTTCAGCAATATGTGAACTGTGAACTTCCTGATGTTCAAGCTGTTTTAGAAAAGGCAGAGGAACCAGAGATCAAATTGCCAACATCCACTGGATCATACAAAAAGCAAGAGAGTTCCAGAAAAACATCTATTTCTGCTTTATTGACTATGCCAAAGCCTTTGACTGTGTGGATCACAATAAACTGTGGAAAATTCTGAAAGAGATGGGAATACCAGACCACCTGATCTGCCTCTTGAGAAATCTGTATGCAAGTCAGGAAGCAACAGTTAGAACTGGACATGGAACAACAGATTGGTTCCAAATAGGAAAAGGAGTTCGTCAAGGCCGTATATTGTCACCCTGCTTATTTAACTTCTATGCAGAGTACATCATGAGAAACGCTGGACTGGAAGAAACACAAGCTGGAATCAAGATTGCCGGGAGAAATATCAATAACCTCAGATATGCAGATGACCCCACCCTTATGGCAGAAAGTGAAGAGGAACTCAAAAGCCTCTTGATGAAAGTGAAAGTGGAGAGTGAAAAAGTTGGCTTAAAGCTCAACATTCAGAAAACGAAGATCATGGCATCCGGACCCACCACTTCATGGGAAATAGATGGGGAAACAGTGCAAACAGTGTCAGACTTTATTTTTCTGGGCTCCAAAATCACTACAGATGGTGACTGCAGCCATGAAATTAAAAGACGCTTACTCCTTGGAAGGAAAGTTATGACCAACCTAGATAGCATATTGAAAAGCAGAGACATTACTTTGCCAACAAAGGTTCGTCTAGTCAAGGCTATGGTTTTTCCAGTGGTCATGTATGGATGTGAGAGTTGGACTGTGAAGAAGGCTGAGCGCCGAAGAATTGATGCTTTTGAAGTGTGGTGTTGGAGAAGACTCTTGAGAGTCCCTTGGACTGCAAGGAGATCCAACCAGTCCATTCTGAAGGAGATGAGCCCTGGGATTTCTTTGGAAGGAATGATGCTAAAGCTGAAAGTCCAGTACTTTGGCCACCTCATGTGAAGAGTTGACTCATTGGAAAAGACTCTGATGCTGGAGGGATTGGGGGCAAGAGGAGAAGGGGACGACAGAGGATGAGATGGCTGGATGGCATCACTGACTCGATGGACGTGAGTCTCAGTGAACTCCGGGAGTTGGTGATGGACAGGGAGGCCTGGCGTGCTGTGATTCATGGGGTCTCGGCCACAACTGGGCAACTGATCTGATGTGATCTGATAATACTATTATTTAATCTCTTTGACTTATTCAAATTTTACCAGTTGTCCCATAATGCCTATTATGGTCATGTTTAGTATAATCCAAGACCCAATTTGGGGATTAAGCATTGCATTTAATCTTTGTTACTTTTTAGTCTCCTTTAGTCTGGAGTGGTTCATTAGTTCGTCTTTGTTTTTCTAGATATTGGCTTTTTGTTTTTGTTTTTGTAGAACACTCGTTAGTTGGTATCTGAGTTATTTTGGGCTGCTATAACAAAATGCCATGCACTGCATGGCTTATAAACAACAGGTCTTTTTTCTCACAACTCTGAAGGTCCAAGATTAAGGTGCCAACATATTCTGTGTCTGGAAGGGGCCCACTTTCTGGTTCATAGATGGCTGCTGTCTTCTGTGAAAGAGAGAACAAGTTCTTTCCTGTATCCTTCTTACAAGGACATGAATCCCACAGGAAGATCTCACCCTCACAACCTCATCTCACCCTAATTACTTTCCAAAGGATTTTTTTCCGAATACCATTACACTGGGGTTTTGAGTGAGTGAGTGCTCAGTCATGTCTGACTCTTGCGACCCCACGGACTGCAGCCCTCCAGGCTTCTCTGTCCATGGAGTTCTCCAGGTAAGAATAGTGGAGGGGGTTTGCCATTTCCTTCTCCAGGGGATCTTCCTGACCCAGGGACCACAGGGTCGCAAAGAGTCAGATACAACTGACAACTAACGCGTTCACCGCCACCACTGCTCGCTTTTAAGACACAACTTGAGTTTATAGACCTGTCTCATACTTTTTCTGTCCCAGCCTGGGGACTAGACATTTTTCAAAGAGGCCTTGATTTCCTTCACTGGGACTGATGTTTAAATCAAGATCCCCCATTTGTTGGGCTTTTGAACTTACAGAGGGTCAACACTGGAAACTCTGATGAGCTTCTCTGAAAGCTCAGAGATCTTGAGAAAAAATGCAGACAATTTATGTAAAATGCAGACAATTTCCAGTTGTTTTAACCATTCTATTTCTAGGTACGATATGTTGCTCTCACACACACACACACAAAACTTCATATATGTGGCAAAGTGCCCCTTTGAGAAATCAGTTGGTATCTGGCTTCTCTGGTTGTTCAGGACACTTAAGGAAGAGTGAAAAGGGATTGGTCCCCTCCTCTGTCCCAGGAGGGTGAGCAGCCAGGCTTTGAGTTCCAAGTTGGGTGCTCTCTTGCCTCAAAGAGGATTGAATTTCTTTTGCATCTCAAGATTCAGTTTGTTCTTATCATGGAGGGAGGGGAGTTCATTTCTGTGATTTGAAAGGGAGTATGGAGAGTGGCCTGGAGCTTGGAAGGTATCTGATTTTGCATGTTCCTGGTGTGGAAATGATACTGACCTGGACCCTGGTCCTCCCTCAATAGAAATTGACTAGAGGCCAGGTAAGAAATTCAGGCAAGGCTTTCTTGGGCTACAAAATCACTGCAGGTGGTGACTGCAGCCATGAAATTGAGAGGTGCTTGCTCCTTGGAAGAAAAGCTATGACAAACCTAGACAGCATATTAAAAAGCAGAGACATCACTTTGGCAACAAAAGTCCGTCTAGCCAAAGCTATGACCCATTAGTCATGTATGGATGTGAGAGCTGGACCATGAATAAGGTTGAGTGCCAAAGAATTGATGCTTTTGAACTGTGGTGCTAGAGAAGATTCTTGAGAGTCCCTTGGACTACAAGGAGATCAAACCAGTCAATCCTAAATGAAATCAACCCTGAATATTCATTGGAAGGACTGATGCTGAAGCTGAAGCTCCAATACATTGGCCACCTGATGTGAAGAGCTGGCTCACTGGAAAAGACCCTGATGTTGGGAAAGATTGAGGGCAGGAGAAGAAGGGGGAGACAGAGGATGAGGTGATTGGATGGCATCACCAATTCGATGGACATGAGTTTGAGCAAACTTAGGGAGATAGTGAAGGACAGGGAAACCCAGCGTGCTGCAGTCCACGGAGTCACAAAGAGTAGGACACAACTGAGCTACTGAAAACAACAACAGGAACTGAAATCCAAAGAATTCCCTCATTTGTATAGTGGAAACATTGTAGTGTGTCACAGGTTGTCATGAAAGTTAAATGAGATGATCCATGCCAAGTACTCAGCTCAGTACCTGCCCAGAGGACATACTCAACAAAATAGGCTGTCATTCTTAGCTCACTGGTCAATTGACTTACTCTTGAATTCATTCATTCCTTGTTCTTTTCAGTGTGTCCTTAAAGTATCGATCTGCTTGACTTACTTCCTGGCCTTTTACTTGAAATATCCCAAGGACAAAAGTCTCAAGTCAATATTGGCCCAGGTCACCATAAATCATTATCACCTTCAGATCCTCCATAGGGTCCTCTGTCTCACACTCCACACATGACAATCAACCTTGGCATCAACCAGGTGAGAGGGGTGGCCTTGGGCATGTATGTCTGGGTCACTGGCATTGCCAGAAAGGCTCCTGCTTGTATTATTTTGGGAGGAGTTCCCTGCAGCCCAATGGGGCATAGCTGTGTATTATAGGCATCCTGCCTTCCCTCAGCATTGTATACCCCAGGAGGTCTGGCAGCAGGAGAAGAGAACTCCAGGTCAATGAACTTAGATTCCGGTAATGGATATTACACTAATTAGGCAGTTGTTTTCCAAGCTAAAAATCATCACTTTGGGGATATAGTGATGTGTTCATTTCGAGCGAGTCTGTGTTATCATCATGATGCCTTCCTGGGCCTGCCAACCAGGCAGCACATCTGTGCATTCCACCCTGGGGGGAACTCGGAAGGCATTAGAAAGAGACCCTAGCAGATGTTTTGAAGCTAATGAGGCCAAAGATAGCTATGCTGAGGGCCCCTGTCCACATCACACCATTTAGACTCAATTGAAAACCGTTTCTGAATTGCCCCAGTGGTGACAGAAGGCTCAGAGGCAGTGCATGGGGCGAGAACGGCAGTTGAGACCTTCCCTGGTGGTCCAGTTGTTAAGACTCTGTGCTTCCAATGCAGGGGCCATGGGTTCAACCCCTGCTCGGGGAACAAAGTTCCCACATGCCAGATGGTACAGCCAAAAAAAGAAAAGAGAAGAAGAGAGGCAATTTAAGTTAAAACACTTTCCCAGATGTTTCCTCCAGACACCCTCTGGGGAGCCTGGTGTGGGAGAAGGATCACCAGCTGGACGTCAGCAGGTTAGGCTGTGGTGTTGCTGTACAGCAGCTGGTGGAGGGACTTCCCCTCTCTGGTTGGCCTTGATGAGAGGTCTTCAAGCCTTTCAGAGTTGATGTAGAGTTGTAGTTAAGAGCCACACCAGTTCTAGGGTTGTGTAGAAGAACTACAACATCAGGCACGATGTTGTCCCTTGGTTTTACCTCTTACTATCTGGGCACGTTGATCTGCCTCTCTGAGCTATACTTTTCTTTCTTATAAATGAGGATGATCATAGTGCCTGTGTCACTGATGGTAGTGAGGACTAAATGAGATGATAAATGGAGGTGAGTTGCTCACACTTAACTCTCAGGAACTTTATCTGCTTTGTCTTTTATGCTGGTCACGTGGGCTCCACACACGGTCCACACTGTTCTACAGAGAAGATCAGGGACTGTGCTCTTTGGCTCTCCTGGAGTTGCTAATCTTGTCCTTCCTTTCCTGGAGATCCTGCTTCATCCTCAGTCCTGAAAAAAGGGCATCTCTGGCACCAGGCGTCCTTTAAATCCTGCTGGTTGCGTACTGGATGTCTGGCTAGAAGTGGGCATCCACTTCCTAGTCTTAGGAATTCAGCACTGAAATGTGAAGCCTGGGTGATCAGTCATGGGAAGCTGGACTGTATTTGCACCAAGAGAGAATACAGGAGGCAAGCAGGGAGCAAGATATAGGAAACCACACAGCCCAGGAGAGAGAAATACAGAGACGAGGTTCAGGTAGAGATTGAAAGGATGGGGAGTGTAGTATTTAGGATCTAAGTTTAGCTGCTGTGGTAGAAAATAAAGACTAACATGCATTCTCTATCACAAAACAGTCCAGGTTGGTTTACTGGGCTTTACCCTACAGAGTTACTTGGGCGCAGGCTCCTTCTATTCTTGTTACTACGCCATCCCTTGGTGTTTCCCTTGGCCCCATGATCCATGAAGCCCCCCTTCCTCCCCAAATCTGCACACTGGCCAGTTCCCAGGAGGAGGCTGGCACACTTCCAATTTCCAGGGACTCCTAACACTTGATAGCCATAAGCTTCTCTCTGACATTTCCATAAGCCCATGTGTATTTGAGCTCATATAAGTAGATTTCCTTGCAATCAGTATGTCTCAGTCACATTCTAATTCTTAAGGAAAAAAAATAAGCCAGTGGATCAGATTTTATTACATTTAAATTTTCCTCCCATAATTGAAACCAGAATCAGAAATGTACATGCTGTTGCTAGACACTCATCACAATTGAGCATCTTAGCTCAGACATCAGGCTCACACGATCCATTACAGAGTTGTGGGAAATTGACACTATTTTTCCTTATTTTGCCAGATAGAATGGCAGGATAACATATTCATTGTAGGTAATTCCTTTTTACCCTACAGACTTTCCACCACCAAGAGTAGACAAGGTAGCTGAGGCTTATGGTCTCTGGAAAATGACCCATCTCTGAGAGAACAAAGTTATGAATTGAGTTGTTTTTTTTTTTATTTTATTTTATTTTTAAACTTTACATAATTGTATTAGTTTTGCCAAATATCAAAATGAATCCGCCACAGGTATACATGTGTTCCCTATCCTGAACCCTCCTCCCTCCTCCCTCCCCATACCATCCCTCTGGGTCGTCCCAGTGCACTAGCCCCAAGCATCCAGTATCGTGCATCGAACCTGGACTGGCAACTCGTTTCTTACATGATATTTTACATGTTTCAATGTCATTCTCCCAAATCTTCCCACCCTCTCCCTCTCCCACAGAGTCCATAAGACTATTCTATACATCAGTGTCTCTTTTGCTGTCTCGTACACAGGGTTATTGTTACCATCTTTCTAAATTCCATATATATGCGTTAGTATACTGTATTTATGTTTTTCCTTCTGGCTTACTTCACTCTGTATAATAGGCTCCAGTTTCATCCACCTCATTAGAACTGATTCAAATGTATTCTTTTTAATGGCTGAGTAATACTCCATTGTGTATATGTACCACAGCTTTCTTATCCATTCATCTGCTGATGGACATCTAGGTTGCTTCCATGTCCTGGCTATTATAAACAGTGCTGCGATGAACATTGGGGTACACGTGTCTCTTTCCCTTCTGGTTTCCTCAGTGTGAATTGAGTTTTTAAGTACATTATTTTTATACACATAGTCAAGACCACAGTCATGAAAGTCAACGTTTCAATCGATTGTAAAAGCGAGAATCTTGTTTAGGTTTCAGAAGTTTGTCATTGAACATTATGAGCCAAACCCCAAAGGATTTGAGACTAAAAGTTTCTCATAAGCAACAGAGTTTGGAAGGATGTAGAATGATTTAAGAGCTAGCTTCTAGAAAAAAGCAGACAAAAAATTAATTGGCAAGGAAAAGAGAAGAGCATCAGGGAGGTTGTAACCAGATATTGACTGAGGCCTGGGAGTAGAATGTCAAAACTTCAGGTAGGTTTTTGAGGGTCCTAGGGCTGAAGGTATTAAGCCTGGCTTCCCAAGAGGTGGCCCAGGGAAGTGCCAAGTCTTGAAGAGACGGTTTTGGAGGCAAAGCAGCAGTGACCTTGGCTATGTACCATGTAGAATTGTCTTATTCGGTCCTTACGGCAGAATGAAAGTGAAAGTCGCTCAGTCATGACTGACTCTTTGTGACCCCATGGACTACACAGTCCTTGGAATTCTCCAGGCTGGAATACTGGAGTGGGTCGCCTTTCCCTTCTCCTGGGATCTTCCCAACCCAGGGATTAACCCAGGTCTCCCATATTGCAGGCAGATTCTTTATCAGCTGAGCCACAAGGGAAGCCCAAGAATACTGGAGTGGGTAGCCTCTCCCTTCTCCAGCAGATCTTCCTGACCCAGGAATCGAACCAGGGTCTCCTCCATTGCAGGCGGATTCTTTACCAACTGAGCTATCAGGGAAGCCCTATGGCAGTACAGTTAGTCTCATTTTTCTCAAAGAAAATTGAGACTCATAAAGGACTTCCCAGATGGCACTAGTGGTAAAGAACCTGCCTGCCAGTGCAGGAGACATAAGAGATGATGGTTTAATCCCAGTGTGGGGAAGATCCCCTGGAGGAGGGAATAGCAACCCTCTCCAGTATCCTTGCCTGGAGAATCCCATGGACAAAGGAACCTGATGGGCCACGGTCCATAGCATCACAAAGAGCCAAACATGACCGAAGCAACTTATCATGCACACATGCACACACTCACACACACACACACACACACACACGCACAAAGGTTAACTACCTCACCAGAGTCTCTGTGTCAATCAGGATAGGCTAGGTTATGCTGCAGTAACAGTTTCAGTGGCTTAAAACAAGTATTGTTTCCCATTCATGCTGGGTACTCACAGCAAGTTGGAAGGGGTGCTGTGCTTATCACAGAGAAAGACTCAAGCTGATGGAGTGGCCGCCATCTTGAAAGTTGACAACTGACATGCCGGAGGAAAGGGAACATCGGAGAATCTCACACTGCTCTGGGACCCTGCTCACAACTCACTGACAGGAAGTAGCCCCACATCACCATCCAACCACCATCCCACAAGGGGAACACAAAAGACCGCAAGGGGTCCAGGGAACTGTGCTCTATCAGATACACAAAGGAAGAAGCCAACGGGGTGTCCATCAGTATCAGCCACGGCCATCACAGTTCAAAGATTATTGAGTGTCCAAGTAGAGCATCAAAACCCAGATTTGTCGTCCATCCGATAAATACTTGAGTGCTTTCTTTTCCTCCTCCCTTCTCTCTCCTCTCCTCCTCTTCCTCCCTCCATCCCCCACTTCCTTCTTCTTCTTTCTTGTCCTTCTCCTTATCATTCTCTTCCAATTACTACACTTTTATTACCTACCTGGAAGGAATGGCAGTAACTTCTTGAAACAAAATGATTAAGAACGTCACTCTGCCCTCATCAAATTCATCGTCAAGTGGAAAAGCCAGATAAGGAAACATGTCATTAAAGCTGTGGAAAGAGCTAGAATATGCCAGCTGTTATGGGAACACAAAAGACAGGCAAATAACACAAAATTTGGGAGATAGGGAAAGTCTCTAAGAGAAAGAAATACCTACGGAGACTGAAAGACAAGCATGAGTTAGTAAGGTGAGAGCAGAGAGGGAAGGAGGGAGGGCAGAAGGGTAAAGAGTGAGGCTGGAGCTCCAGACAAGGGACAGATCAAAGCTGGCCTGGAAGGCAGGCGAGAGAGTTGGGGCTTTATTCTAAATACGGTGTTGAAGTTTTATCAGGCATCTTTCAAGAGATAACACTGCCAATTGGAGATTAGCGTGAAGGAGGCACAAATGTTAAGAGACAAGTTTGAAACACGTTGTAGTCATTCTAAGACACAGACTGGACATGGCTGTGATGATGAGATAGATAAAACCAGCAGGTTCCAAAAGCATTTATAAGACAGAGTTAGGAGGTGGAATCAACAGGACTGGAAACTGATTGTGTGTGTGAGAGTGACCAAATATGCCTTGGTTTCTGCTTTGACCAACTAAGCAGGTGGTTTTTGCAGTTTTCTGAAGTGAGGACACTGGAGGAAATGCAGACAGGAGGAGACTTAGAGTCCGTTTTTAAGCATGCTGCAGTTGAGGTATATCATGATTGGCCATCCCAGTGGAAACATCTGGTAGGTAGACAAGCATGAAGTTCTAAAGCTTGGGAAAGAATCTTGAGGTAGAGAAGGCAATGTCGGAGTCATGGGGCTTCAGGAGACAGAGGCTGATTCAAAATTGTGTGTGTGTTTTTGTGTATACATACTCAAATAGACCGGCTGGATTTCACTGAATGACTGGAGGGATTTTATCCTCAGCATTTACTTCACACCTACTACATGCCAAGCACCGAGCTAGACAGTGAGTAGTCCATAATGAATAACTTCATCCCCAGTTTCTTCCCTTACGGGTGTAGTGGATCCCTCCTAGTTTCAAGACTCCATGGCTAACCACATGTATTGTAAAAAAAAAAAAAAAAGTACTACTTTCATCACCTTGAAAAACCAATGCTTCCTAAGGATTTCCAATTAGACACCAGAAAACCTGTGTGAATCATCTGTGCATATTAAGAAAGCCATCGATTGTAGTAATTAGGCTTTTTAGTATGGCTTTAAAAATATCAGTATTGTGCCCCCAAAATGCTAGGTAGCTTTAGAATCAAATCTATCAGCCACCTCCTGAAAAACAGATTGAAAGCAAGATAAATGAGCCACCGAAGGGAAATGTGTCAGCCAATTCAATGCACCAAACAGCGGACAATCTTTGAATTAAAAAGTAACCAACCCTTAGAAAATGAAACTGAGGAGCAGCGCTCAATATTCAGCCCCATGTTGGGCTGTAGAGGATCAACTTGGCACGGGAATCCCCAAAGGTTCTCTATGTTCAGCAGAGCACCAAGACATAGCAACTTCATTTGTAGATGTGTGTCTTAGAGAAATAAAAACACACGGTTTAGAGAAACAAGTACAGAATATTTATGGAAGTGATGCTATAATAGCAAGAAAAGGAAAGGAAAAGAAAGAACCAACCTCAGTTATCATCAATTAGGAAATGGATAAATAAGCTATGATATATCCACAGTGTGGAATGCTATGTAGCTCTCTAAAAGTGGAGTTTTCTAAGTACTGACATATGAGGGTTCTATGACGTTAAAGAAAACTATTGCTCACGTTTTAAGTGAAGGTATAAGGCACGTAGGGCTTCCCCGATGGCTCAGCAGTAAAGAATCTGCCTGCAACGCAGGAGACACAGGAGATGTGAGTTCGATCCCTGGGTTGGGAAGATTGGAGGGCCATCTTTCTTCAAGATCCATAATTCTTGCCTGGAGAATCCCATGGACAGAGGAACTTGGCAGGCTGTAGTCCATGGGGATGCAGAGATTTGGACATGATTGAAGCGACTTAGCACGCAAATAAAGTTCAGGGCCCTCTGAGCATGGGCTCCATGTGATGACACAGACCTCATGCCTGTAAAGCCATCCCTGCCTCTGGTAGGGACTGAGGGATGGGGCGTTGTTCTGACTAAGCCTCAGTTTTAGGCAAGAGCTCTGTCGCCTGATCCTGGAGATAATGGCTTTCTCAGTGATCTTGCCCACCTCCAGCTGTGGGTCTGGCCAGTGCACAGTGGCCATGCACCTTCCGCGAAAGTGGAGGGCATTTTTGGGTCTGCTTTCCCTTGGGTTTTCACCAGTGCGCTGAGGGTGACAGGGTTTATCGACTTGTGGCAATAGTCATTCCCTCTCTGACCTCGGTTCTCTGACGGTTCAAGAAGTTATGAATTTACAGATTGTCTGACATGCTTATTGTTGTAAAGGTGGAAGCAATGCTCTTTCCACTCTCCTACATCCTAAGTGGAGCCTGGACGTCTGTGAGCATATTAAAAGATTTTTAGCATGGTAAATTACAGTACAATGACCCTCATCACCCAACTGCAACAACTAAGACCCTTCTTGTTTCGTCTCATTTCATCCTACTCCAGGGGATTATTTTGCAGCAAACCCTGTACATCATGAAATTTCAAACATAATATGTCAATAAGATACATTTTAAGTCAATAAATATATCACAGCAGTGAATTACCAATTTAATGTGAAATCACTGGTGTTCAAATAAAAATCTCTAGGCTTTCAAATTCATGGAAATCATGAATCAGCAAACTGGTATAAGCTTTTCATCCTTGAGAGAGGAGTAGGTTTGGGCGGGAGTCAAGGGTGACGTATGTTTTATCTTAAATGTCTTTATTAACAATGAAAATGTGTTTTTGCATTATTTGGAGTCTAAAAAAATGGAAAAAGGAAAAAGGAAAGAAAATAAAAGAAATGAAAGGAATAAAAACAGACTTCAGAATCCAACATGGGCTTGAAGCCCAACTATCCTGCCGACCATATGTGACCTTTTATTTGTTGATTTCGGCTGTGCTGGGTCTGTGTTGTTTGCATGGGCTTTCTCCAGTTCTGGCCAGCGGGACCTCCTCTCTAGTTGTGGTGTGTGGGATTCTCGTTGCAGTGGCTTCTTTTGCTTCAGGGAGCATGCTCCCTGAACACATGAGCCTGGAGCACGGGCTCCAGGGAGCACGGACTCAGTAGTTGTGGTCCACAGGTTTACTTGCCTCTCGGCATACGGAATCTTGCCAGGCCAGGGATCGAAACTGTTCCCCTGCATTAACCATTGGACCACCAGGGGAGTCCCATATGTGTGACCTTGGACAAGTTACATCACCCTTGAGACTGAAGAGTGGATAGGAATGGGGTGGCATTGGGGCACAGATAAGAATCCCTTACGTACACTAGATGAGTGTCGACTACAGATTGGCACTTGCCAAGAGCATTTGCCAGCGACTGGACAGTAACAAGGACATTTGCTACCTGCCTGTGCTGCTGCAGCTGCTGACCTTCTAGTTCAGGGTGGACAGTGAGGCACTCTGTGCTCCAGGGAATCTGGTGGAACAAGTCTTTAGATAGTTAAATATTTTTAGGAACTGATTTCATTGTTCCAATCCTTGCATCTCCTCATACCTAGGAAAGCATTAAATCCCTTCATGGTGACACCAGCTCTTCATGACTAGAAGAGCTTTTGTAAAATGAGTACTTGGTTGCACTGAACTCCCCCATCCCCCAAATCTTGTATACTGGCTCTCCCCCACTGCTTCTTTGGAGCTGCCTCTCAGAGCCATCTGAGATGTCTCCTGGGTTACAGTCCTCATTTTGCCCCAAATAAGGCTTAGCTCACAACTCTCATGTTGTACATCATTTTAGTTGACATGATCAACTATAAATATTCTGGCACATAGTAGGCACTCAATAATGTAAGTGACCTAACTTCCTTCCATGATTTTACCCAATGTGGAAGTATGAACAGGCTTCCTCAGTGGCTCAGCATTAAAGAATCTGCTTGCCAATGCAGGAGACATAAGATATGCGGGGATATACAGTCCATGGGGTCGCAAAGAGTCAGACATGATTGAGGAGACTTAGCACAGAAGTATGAACAGGAACAGACTCGTTGAAGATTAAATCCTAGTTCTAATGGGCTTCTTCTGCCCCTATGTGGTGTGTTTAAGTTATTGCTAGGATTTTCCTAACTCAGGGGGAAATCAGAGTGAACACTCTTTTCCCCTTAAACTGGGATTCATCTCTTTCACCTCTTGACCTCCAAGACCAGTTATGCAGTATTTTATTTAGGCCTCTATTACTATTGCGTACATGCTAAGTCGCTTCAGTCATGTCTGACTCTTTGCGACCCCATGGACTATAGCCTGCCAGGCTCCCCTGTCCATGGGATTCCCTAGGCAAGAATACTGGAGTGGGTTGCCATGCCCACCTCCAGGGGATCTTCCCGACCCAGAGATCGAACCTGCATCTCTTACGTCTCTTGCATTGGCAGGCGGGTTCTTTACCACCAAGCGCCCCCTGGAAGCCCCTATTACTAATAAATGCACACAGTTTCTCTTTCTCCCACTAGCTTGTAAACCCCTTGAAGGGAGGAACTTCTTTAATTCTTTTTCTTTCTGTTTCTGCCTCCCCTCCCCTACTCTCTTTCTCTCAATCTTTATTTCTAAACAACAACAAAAATGGGATAACACAGTATGGAGCCTGCATGGCTGTTGTTACAATTAAATCACTTCAACTCTGTGAAGAAGACATTTTGTAAATACTGACTGCTTTTCAGATCTGCTCCTGTGCCCATCCACAAACTCGTGTTAACAATGCCTGCGGCTTCCCCACGATTTGGAGAGACAGCTCATTCCCTTGAAGAACCTGTAGCCTCTGTTGATGGTGAGAAAGAACAATTGACAAAAACTAGAGAAGGAAGAGTAACTTTGCTGGGGACAGAGGAGAGAGAACAGTTTATACAGAGAGGGAATTTAGGCTGCGGCCTGAGGTCTCAGAAGCTGTACATTGTAGGGAGAAAGAGGATAATCAGAGAAAACCTCAATCACAAATATAGCGGAATGGGGACAGGGAGACCCTGGAGGCCCATCTCAGAGTTCTGTGTGGCTGTACTATATGGGGTATGGCTGGAGAAAAGTCTGGAATGGTAGCCTGTGCAAGAGCATGGAAGGCCCTTGGATGCTGAATCAAGGAATGCGGCATAGAGAACAACAGAGCTTAGTCTGGTGCCTTCCAGATGGCAGAAACTCAACAGTCACTTGCGAAATTGAATTAAATGGCTGTGACAACAAGATGCTTCATTGTTTCTATCTTCAATAGTCTATTGTCTCTTACTTAGAAGTGATTTTCAAAGTTTCAGCTCCACCAAGTCTATTTTAACAAGAGCCTTTCTCAGAACACTTTTACTATAACCAACATTTGAAAATTATATTCATTATAAAGAAAAGTCTCATATCTTGACAATGTGATTTTTTTGCTCAGAAGGTAATCCTTAAGGGAAAAAAACAGCTTTTTAAAAAGAGGCTAGTACACAAGTACATTTTTTTGAGATGCAAAAGATTTAGTAATCAAATCCAGATTTTGGAACATCTCAAAAGGAGCAAAGTGCCTTTTTGCTAGAAGATCAATTTCTCTCAAAAGAGCTTGATTATCATTTTAGCAGTTGACAGCTGGCATTCATCAAAGTTGTCTTCGGGGCTTTAAAGAAAAAGGAAGAGAGTGGGATCAAAATGCAGCTGGTTGGGATGGAGGGTAAGCATAAATGAGGATGTGACACTTTTCTGTTCTTAGGAATACTTAAAGCTTTATAATTAATAGTGATGGTAGACAACGTCTTCCACTAGAATTTGCTCTCACATTACCTTTGTTGATTGGTTGTGATCCAACCTCCTACTTTATAGAGAAGCTAAATTTAGTTAATAGAAAAAAGAGCAAGGATTTGTCAAGGCGTGTCACATTAGATGGGGGAAATTAGTAAATAAAGGAATTAAAAGATAGCAAATTAAAACTATTCCATTTTCTATTCTCCAAACTGGCAACTATTTTAAAATATTCATCAATACTACTGCCAAGGATAGGATTGTTACTGAGGCCAACCTTGTTCTGCTTGCTTCACGAGAGGCCAATGAATCTGAGAGACAGAAGGAGGTGTTTTAAGGCAAGGAATAGGACTTTATTCAGGAAGCTGGCTGATCTTGTCGGGGTCTGAAGGCCAGGTTCTTTTATGGATTAGAGATGGGAGAAAAGTGAGGAAACAAAGTAAAAAGACCATTAATCTTATAAATATCTCCTAGAAAGGCAAGCCTCAGGCAGGCGGGTGTGTCAATTTCTTCCTTCTGGCCTCCTCCTGGTGGACAGGATTCTGAACAAAGGCATTCTAACAGTCAGGCAGAGGGGCAGGATTCTCTGAGGCAGGCCATATTGTACAATTATAACAATGCACGCCACGAAAAGCAAGTCAAAGAAACAGATCCAACGTGGAGTCAGAATTGGCTTCTCCCTGCAACACGATGACATGGGCACAGACAAATACTGGTGTAGTGGATACTGTGGTGTGCCATCTAGATTCCCAGCAGAACAGAGGCACCCATTTCCCCAGCTACCAGGAGGGCTGCTCGTAGATAGCTCACAGCTGACTCACACCTGGGAACTGACTCCCTAGGGCATGGCACATCCAATGTCAGGCCTGTGTTGGAATGCCAAAGGCTGAGCCCTTTGCCTTGATTCAGGACAATTGGAGGCACTCTCCCAGTTCTAGAATTCCCCGTGTGGACAGCTCTGCTGCATTTGCACTGCAGTTCAATTTTTCTCTCTGCCAATCTTGCTTGTCTTACTTCCTCCCTGACAAATGTGTGTGTGTGTGAGTGCACGCGCGCACACACGCGCTAGTTGCTCAGTCGTGTCCAACGCTTTGAGACCAAATGGACTGTAACCCACCAGGCTCCTCTGTCCATGGGATTCTTCAAGCAAGAATA
Source organism: Bos indicus (assembly GCF_029378745.1). NCBI lineage: Eukaryota > Metazoa > Chordata > Mammalia > Artiodactyla > Bovidae > Bos > Bos indicus. The sequence goes on along the minus strand of NC_091780.1, from coordinate 60,905,768 downwards.
CTGGAGCGGGTTGGCATTGCCTTCTCCAGGGCATCTTCCTGACCCAGGGACTGAACCCACGTCTCCTGCACTGCAGGTGACTTCTTTACTGTCTGAGCCACCAAGACAAGTGAGAGCCCTTTCCCCATAAACCAAATCTCCAACTGTCGACTGAAAAATATAGCCACAACTTGAAAGTAAAGAGTTAGTTTATCTGGTGGGGATGTTAAGGACTCAGAGCCAGAGAAACAGCATCTCAGTAGCTCTGAGAAAACTGCTCCAAGGAGGCAGGAGGGAAAGTCACGCTATTCAGAAGTTTGCAGCAAAAGGAACAGGTAGCTAAACATCAAAGATCAGGTATCAAGCTAAGGAATTTAGCATTCTTTGTATGGGGAAGATGCACGTTTCTGGGCTCACTGAATTTTTTCCTTTCACATACACCTAAGATATCTGGGGCCAGTCCTGTTCCCTTGTTCATCATGCTTCTTGCATTCCCCCAGCTCCTCAGCAATCACCATGGGGCTTGGGAGTATCCACTGGATTGCAGTTTTGGGAGACCTCATTCACATTTGGAGGCCAGAAATTGCTGATGGCGGTGCCATTTCTTGTTTATTAATGTAGCAGGAGATATTTTCATTTCACACGTCCTCAGTTCAGTTCAGTCACTGAGCCATGTCCAGCTCTTTATGACTCCACGAACAGCAGCACGCCAGGCTTTCCTGTCCATCGCCAACTCCCGGAGCCTGCTCAAATTCACGTCCATCGAGTTGGTGATGGCATCCAACCATCTCATCCTCTGTCACCCACTTCTTCTCCCACCTTCAATCTTTCCCAGCATCAGGGTCTTTTCAAATGAGTCAGTTCTTCGCATCAGGTGGCCAAAGTATTGGAGTTTTAGCTTCAGCGTCAGTCCTTCCGATGAGTATTCAGGACTGATCTCCTTTAGCAGTCCTTGCAGTCCAGGGGACTCTCAAGAGTCTTCTCCAACACCACAGTTCAAAAGCATCAATTCTTCGGCACTCAGCTTTCTTTATCATCTCACATTCATACGTGACTACTGGAAAAACCATAGCCTTGACTAGACAGACCTTTTTCGGCAAAATACTGTCTCTGCTTTTTATTAGCTATCTAGGTTGGTCATAACTTTTCTTCCAAGGAGTAAGCATCTTTTAATTTCATGGCTGCAGTCACCATCTGCAGAGATTTTGGAGCCCAAGAAAACATAGTGTTGTCACTGTTTCCATTGTTTCCCCATCTCTTTGCCATGAAGTGATGGAACCGGATGCCATGAGCTTAGTTTTCTGAATGTTGAGTTTTAAGACAGCTTTTTCACTCTCCTCTTTCACAATCATCAAGAGGCTCTTTAGTTCTTCACTTTCTGCTATGAGGGGATGTCATCTGCATATCTGAGGTTATTGATGCTTCTCCCGGCAATCTTGGTTCCAGCTTGTGCTTCATCCAGCTTGTGCTTCACACATCCTACATCTATTTTAATTCAAGACAACAGCCACGAGAAAATGAACACAGTTCTGCTTGTCAAATCTATTAAAGTTTTCCTTTGTGAAGTCTTGGCTTGGTTCTGCATTTATAAAATATTTTCCACTATGAGACAAATTAATGAGCATCTTCTAATTCTCTTGAAAGTGAAAATGAAAGTGAAAGTCACTCAGTCGTGTCCGACTCTTTGCGACCCCCATGGACTATACAGTCTATGGAATTCTCCAGGCCAGAATACTGGAGTGGCTCGCCTTTCCCTTCTCCAAGGGATCATCTCAACCCAGGGATTGAATGCAGGTCTCCCACATTGCAGGCAGATTCTTTACCAGCTGAATCTAATTCTTTCAGTGCTCCATATTTTTATGTCACTCTTTAATTCATCTGGAATTCATACCAGCGTAATGCGTGAAGTCGAAGCTAATTAAATCCTCTCTACCACCACTTCCATACTGTTGACCTTCAGCACTCATTATAGAATAAACCACCTTCAGCTCCATGGATTTTGAATGACATATGATTTGATTTCACGAGTAGAAAGTCTGAACATCTTAAACTGGGAGCTTTCTAACTTGGTGGGTCCAAGGACCAGCAAGATTCACCTCTAGCCAGCAGGGGGCTCTAGCACACAAGAAATGGACCTATGCTAACTTGGTGAATTTCCCTCTCCCCTCCAAAGAGTTCGCTTTATATGAACAAAATGAACTCTGATGAAGAAAGAGCGATACTCCCAGTTTCTGGCTGGGATCCAGGGGGAAAGGCCTCTTTCTGCTGCCTAGAGTATAAAGATGGAGAAGGCAATGGCACCCCACTCCAGTACTCTTGCCTGGAAAATCCCATGGACAGAGGAGCCTGGAAGGCTGCAGTCCATGGGGTCGCTGAGGGTCGGACACAACTGAGCGACTTCACTTCCACTTTTCACTTTCATGCACTGGAGAAATGGCAACCCACTCCAGTGTTCTTGCCTGGGAGAATCCCAGGGATGGAGGACCCTGGTGGGCTGCCGTCTATGGGGTCGCACAGAGTCAGACACGACTGAAGTGACTTAGCAGCAGGGTATAAAGAACAGAGCCTAAAGAGTCTGGTGGAGGATGTGGAACTCCACTCTCAAGCATCCCCACACAGAATACTCTGCGTTAAATAGTGAGTTTCCTGTTATTACAAGGGCTCAGACAGGGACTGCAGGAAAATTTCCATTAGCCTTTCAAGGACCCGAAGTCCAACCATCGGTGTCACTCCAGGGTGCCTTTATATGAGCTTCTGTACTTGAGTCTATAAAATGCACAGACTTAACGCCATCAAAGGATGCCATTAAGCCATCAGCTTGCCTCTGATTATTAAGGTTCCCATGTGGATGCCTTTACCCTTGAATATTGGAGTTGTATAAAACCAAGCCCCTGCTCTCGAATTCGTGAGCTGAGACCATATGTCTTATCAGCAGTGACCTGGTAACTCTTTTGTGTAGTGATTTGAGGCTTGGCAGAAGGACCTTACCTGTCCCCAGCTCTCCCTTGTTGCAGCACCTATGTTGACATTGCCACAGATTTATTTCATTGGCTTCCAAGGGTGCTTTCTTCAGTGAAAATGCACTGCAGGAGGAACAGCAGGGGCTCCACCAGCTGGCCAGTCCTGGGTCTTAATGGTCAGCCTAGAACTTAGGACAGCAGATGAATATTCTGCCATCACGCTTCTGTAGATAAAGGGCCACGGCCATGGCAGTGCAGGCAAGGAAGGAGGGTGGCTTCTAAACCCAGCTTTTCCACCAGCAGACATGAGCTGCAACTGCAGGCAAGGCAGAGTGGGAAGCTGAAATGGAAAGGGGACATTGACCATCTGGGCCTTTATCTCACGTTTGGCTGAGATCAGCTCTGGCAATTTAGATGGTGCAAAATCCAGGCAGTTGGTCTTCTTGCCCTTTGTTTTTCACACCTCGGTCATCCCGGATTTTCAGTGGCACAGAGTACCTGACACAGTAGGCAGTGGGACGATGCTGACTGACAGAGCAGGGAAATGAGAATAGTGCAGAGCTGCGTTTAACCGGGAAGGGACAACGCAGCAGCTACAAAATGAAACTGGAAATAGCATAACCTTTGGAGTCTGACAAACCTGGGTTCAAATCCCAGCTCTGCTATTTGCTGTGGTTCTCAGGCCAATCACTTAAACCTCTTGGAGCTTCAGATTTACGAAGCTGAGTTGGGAACCTCAACCATCTTTGAGATGACTGGAGTTTGTTTATAAAGTGTCTGCTCAAAGTAGATGCTCAGTAAACAGTAGCCACTGTGTGTAAAGAGCCTTCTTTGTCTGTGTGGATGCCTTGGTGGCTCAGACAGGAAAGAACCTTCCTGCAGTGCAGGAGACCTGGGTTTAATCCCAGGGTTGGGAAGATCCCCTGGAGAAGGAAATGGCAACCCACTCCAGTGGGTTCTTGCCTAGAAAATTCCATGGGCAGAGGAGCCTGGAGGGCTACAGTCCATGAGGTTCCAAAGAGTCAAACACAGTTCAGTCAAACACAGTCACTGAGTGACTGAGCACAGTGGCTACCTTCACCCTTGAATATCAGAGCTTGTATAAAACCAAGCCCTGCTCTTGAATTCCTGAGCTGACACTGTAAGAGATTCCAAAGATTTCATTGAATATTGAGGGGAACAATAAGGAACACCTGGAGTGTGAATCTAGTCTGCCCACCCTATTCAGCTGTCTGATCTTGGCAGAATTAGAGTCCTAGACGGCCTGTCCTATTTCATGGGGAGTTCCTAAGAGTGAACTCTCTCAGACAATGCCTCCTTCCTAGGTCCTAGGTTTCTTTCTCCAACTTTCTTTCTAGGCTCTCTTACTTTTGACTGTTCAACCAGCTTTGCATACCCAGAATAAATCCCACTTATTTGTGGAGTGTACTTCTTTTTATACACTACTGGGTTCAATTTGTTGATATTTTGTTGAGGCTTTTTGCATCCATGTTCATGAGAGATATGAGCCTGCAGTTTCCTTGTAATGTCTTTGTCTGGTTTTGGTAATAGTGTAATGCTGGTCTCATAGAATGGGTTAGGAAATATTTCCTCTGCTTCCATCTTCTGAAAGAGATTGTAGAGCATGGGTATAATTTCTACCTTGAATGTTTGGTAGAACTCACCGGTGAACCCATCTAGATCTGACATTTTCTGTTTGGGAAGATTATTAATTATTTCAAAAAATGTATTTTAACTGGAGGATAATTACAATATTGTGATGGTTTGCACTATATCTCAGTATGAATTGGCCATAGGCATACATTTTTCCTTTCCATCCTGAACCCCTCTCCCCACCACATCCCTGCCAGATTCAATTTCTATAATAGATATATGCCTATTCAGATGGGCTACATCTTCTTGTATGAGTTCTGTCAGGCTGTATATTTGAAGGAATTGGTCTGTTTCATCTTGGTTATCAGATTTGTTGGTGTTGAGTTATTCATAGTATTCCTTTATTATCCTTTTAATGTCCATGGAATCTGTAGTGATGTCCTCTCCTTCATTTCTGATAGTAATTTGTGTCTTCTCTCTCTCTCTTTTTGTTAGTTAGGCTGGCTAGAGGTTCATCAATTTTATTGATCTTTTCACAGAACTAGTTCTTGGTTTCATTGATTTTCTCAGTTGATTTCCTGTTTTCAAATTCATTGATTTCTGCTCTAATTCTTATTATTTCTTTTCTTTTGTTTACTTTGGATGTAATTTGCTCTTTTTTTTTTTTAGTTTCCTGAAGTGGAAACACAAATTGTTGATTTTATATCTTTCTCCTTTTTTAACCTTTGTTGCTGCTGCTGCTGCTGCTAAGTCGCTTCAGTCATGTCCGACTCTGTGCGACCCCATAGATGGTAGCCCACCAGGCTCCCCCGTCCCTGGGATTCTCCAGGCAAGAACACTGGAGTGGGTTGCCATTTCCTTCTCCAATGCATGAAAGTGAAAAGTGAAAGTGAAGTCGCTCAGTCATGTCCGACCCTCAGCGACCCCATGGACTGCAGCCTTCCAGGCTCCTCTGTCCATGGGATTTTCCAGGCAAGAGTACTGGAGTGGGGTGCCATTGCCTTCTCTGATTTAACCTTTGTATGCAGTCTATAACAGACTAATTCCAAATAGGAAATGGAGTATGTCAAGGCTGTATATTGTCACCCTGCTTATTTAACTTCTATGTAGAGTACATCATGAGAAATGCTGGGCTGGAAGAAGCACAAGCTAGAATCAAGAGTGCCCGGAGAAATATCAATAACCTCAGATATGCAGATGACACCACCCTTATGGCAGAAAGTGAAGAGGAACTAAAAAGCCTCTTGATGAAAGTGAAAGAGAAGAGTGAAAAAGTTGGCTTAAAGCTCAACATTCAGAAAATGAAGACCATGGCATCTGGTCCCATCACTTCATGGCAAATAGATGGGGAAACAGTGGAAACAATGTCAGACTTTATTTTTTTGGGCTCTGAAATCACTGCAGATGGTGACTGCAGCCATGAAATTAAAAGATGCTTACTCCTTGGAAGAAAAGTTATGACCTACCTAGATAGCATATTCAAAAGCAGAGACATTACTTTGCCAACAAAGGTCTGTCTAGTCAAGGCTATGGTTTTTCCTGTGGTCATGTATGGATGTGAGAGTTGGACTGTGAAGAAAGCTTAGCACTGAAGAATTGATGCTTTTGAACTGTGGTGTTGGAGAAGACTCTTGAGAGTCCCTTGGACTGCAAGGAGATCCAACCAGTCCATTCTAAAGGAGATCAGCCCTGGGCTTTCTTTGGAGGGAATGATGCTGAAGCTGAAACTCCAGTACTTTGGCCACCTCATGCGAAGAGTTGACCCATTAGAAAAGACTCTGATGCTGGGAGGGATTGGGGGCAGGAGGAGAAGGGGACGACAGAGGATGAGATGGCTGGATGGCATCACCGACTGGATGGATGTGAGTTTGAGTGAACTCCGGGAGATGGTGATGGACAGGGAGGCCTGGCGTGCTGCGATTCATGGGGTCGCAAAGAGTCAGACACGACTGAGCAACTGAACTGAACTGATGTTAGAAGTGTGCTGGTTAGGTTTCCTTACTTTTAAGAACAAGATCCTCTGGTGGCAGGGAGATGTAGCAGGGTGTGGTTGGTGCCCAGACTTGAGGACCAGTGTAGCCCAGCTGCCCACTTTGCATGGTCTTTCAACATACCAGAAACCATCAGGTAAAAAGGGCCCCTCTTCCTAAATCCAATCTCACACACCAAGGCTGGTGAATAACTCAAACTGATGTATGTTCTGGTTCAGGGGATACAGAAACCATGAAACACAGATCTTGGACTCAGAGAGTTCATAGCTGAGAAGAGAAGGCAGTACTTATGAGAGGCAGATGTGCAGAACTTATGAGAGGCAGGTATGCAGAAGGCTCCATGGGCTCAGGGTAGAGGTGGTCTACTCTATCTGGGAGCACAGAGAAAGCCCAATTTGAAAAAATGGGCAGGTGTGCATCAGGTGAGTTTGGGAGGTGGAGACACATGGAAGTACCTGTCGGGACGGGCATTCCAGATCAAGGAAGTAGTGCAGCAAAAGTTCAGGAGAGACAACCGGCTTCACAGGAAACCTCAAACCTGGCTGTACATCAGCATGGGAGTGGAGCGTGCAATGAAAACTAGGTTGGGTTTGTCTTTGAAAATAGTAGTATTTATAAATGCATTTTTGGAGAAGAAAATGGCAACCCACTCCAGTGTTCTTGCCTGGAGAATCCCAGGGACGGAGGACCCTGGTGGGCTGCCGTCTATGGGGTCGCACAGAGTCGGACACGACTGAAGTGACTTAGCAGCAGCAGTAGCAGCATAAATGCATTTGTACATTTATTTATATGAAACAAATACTATTTATCAGTTGGTAAAGAATCTGCCTGTAATGCAGGAGACCCTAGTTCGATTCCTGGGGTGGGAAGATCCACTTGAGAAGGGAAAGTCTACCCAATCCAGTGTTCTTGGGCTTCCCTTGTGGCTCAGCTGGTAAAGAATTCGCCTGCAACTCGGGAGACCTGGGTTCGATCCCTGGGTTGGGACAATCCTCTGAAAGGTTACCCACTCCAGTATTCTGGCCGGGAGAATTCCATGAACTGTATAGTCCATGGGGTTGCAAAGAGTCGGACATGACTGAGTAACTTTCACCTTTCACTCTTCAAAAGTATAAAACAAAATAGACCTAAAATGTAAGGCTTATTTTATCCTGGAGCCCAGTCTGGGTCTCAATTTCTCCATCAGTAAACTGAAAGTCATTTGGAGGCAATCAGTAGTTTAATTGTTTTTAGCAGTTAAATTATATTTCACCCCTGCCTCTAGAGAACTTTATGTGGTCCTTCTTAAGTAAACAAGAGCATATGAAATGTTCACTGAGAAGTTAAGCCCTCCCTGGGGACTGCTTGACTCCGGCCCACATGGTGTTTCAGAAGTTCTGGCAGAGGGATTGTTTTAAAACCTGAACTGTGAAAGGTTTTCTCAGCCTGGCTATATGATTTCCTTGGTAAGATGATCCTCAAAAACAGCCCTTTACTGATACATTTGCTTCCAGCTGGGTCTGTGTATCAGTAACTGCACCCAGAGCTTGTTCCTAAACTAGTTCCCAATCTGCATTATTCCTCAGCTCCCTTGCCCCATGTTCCATCCAACTTAATGGGGGTCCCACTGAGGTCATCTGGAGCAGTAGGTTGGCAGCCCACACCCTTACTCTGACCTCTGCTGTGGATTGATCTTTCCTGGAAAGTTCGGCAGGACTTTGTACTTTAAAGGCTCTTTTGATCCTATCTCTTCCTGTTTTGGATCTAGAAACAATTGGTTTTTTTCCATCCCTGCAAGGGCCCTAATTTCTGGACTCTCTATTGCCCTCTTTTTTTTTTTTTTTTAAATCTGAGCTTGTCTGTTCTTATAATATCTTATCAAATCCAGTCAATAGTAACCAACATATATCACTAATGATGTTTTCCCAATTCTTGCCCTAGAGTTGCCATTTCAATAAGCCCAGGGTCTGCCTCCCAGGTAACTGCAAGCAACAGTTTGACCTTATGTTGGCATCACCGACTCGGTGGACATGAGTTTGAGCAAGCTCCAGGAGTTGGTGATGGACAGGGAAGCCTGCTTGGCATGCTGCAGTCCATGGGGTCACTAAGAGCTGCACACGACTGAGCGACTGAACTGAACTGTGCTGTTTTATAATACAATGAGTTGATATAGTTCCATCCTAAGTCTTAATTTTCATCAATGCCCATCACCCTACCACTAAGGAAAGGTCACACGTTTTAGATTTGCTGTTCCAGCAGAAGTCCACTTCTTGTCCCAATTTCTGTTGTAGTTAGGATTATTAATGCCACTTCCTCCACTTATATGACCATTATAAGGTCTTGGGCAGCAAAGACCAGTGTCTTAGGATGAGTTCCCTGGAAACAGGCTTTCAGAAGGAGTTGCATGCGTAGTTCCACTGGAGAGTCCTTTGGGGAGACACACCTGTAAGGAAGTGAGGAATGAAGGGTCAGGTGGGAGGAAAAGTTGACTTGTAATGTGGTTACCTGGAGGTCTCAGCCAATCGAATGGGGAGCTCTAGAGCTGGGATGACCCGTCATTGTCCCAACCTGGAGCAAGAGAGTAGGGCCTATGTGTCCGGGCACTGGCCATCAGGAGAGGACGTAAACTTGGCTGTGGATTAACCCAACTTGGAAGGCAAGGCCCAGTGAGGGACACAGCTGAAAGCCATCAGCATACAGGGGATGTGTTTGTTTTATATTTATTTACGGCTGCTCTGGGTCCTTGTTATTGTGCATGGGTTTTCTTTGGTTGCAGTGAGCAGGGGCTACTCTTCGTTGGGTGCCTGGGCTTCTCACTGCAGTGGCTTCTCTGTTGCAAAGCACAGGCACCAGAGCACAGGCTCAGTCGTTGTGGTGTTGAGTTCCTCCATGGCTGTTGTGATTCTCCCAGATGGGGAATCGAACCCGTGTCTGCTGCATTGGTGGGCAGATTCCCAACAACTGGACCACCAGGGAACTCCCCAGGGGATGTGTTTATTATCCTTGAAGAGGGGACCTGCAAGGGAACACCAAAGTGTCCATCTGAGATAATACAAAGGCCCTGATGTTCCACAGATGGCACCGTCACTGACTCCAGCTCCCTGCAGCCCTGGAGCAGGCTGACTCCAGTGGACACCTGAGATGAAGAGCATTTGGTACTGATGATCCTAGCTGTCTCAAATCATAATGGATTTTTCTCTTTTCCCTTCCATTCTCAAGAAGGGCCTCTCTTTTGCAGAAACTAAATAGGAATCACCCTGCAAGAGGATTTGGGGGATTTTGAGTTTGTGCATTTCCCCAAGATGCAGTGGAGGAGCCAGAAGGAGGTGAGGATGTTGCCGAGCTGAAACAGACCACCTGATGGAGCAGAGGTCCTCCGTAAATGGTCCAAGAATACATTATTCAAAACTGCGAAAACCTCTGCGCCCAAAGGCAGTAATCCTAGAATCATTTATGAAAGGGGAAATCGAAAGGAAGCCAACCATCCAATAACAGGAGATATTTGAGTAAATGTGGGCATGAAATCATGAAACCAGACTGCCGAGATGGACCTGGCTTGGAGCTCACCTCTGACCCTTGTGCCAGGGGATTCACAGGTATTAAAAATAACACACAGCAACTACACACAACTGAGGATGTTAAGTGGATATGATATTTAGCGGGAAAGCACATTCAAAGTCTTAAACTCATTGTAATTTAGTAGTTAAAATATTTATGCAGGTGAAACAAGGCAGAAAGGAAAATTATAAAAAGAGCCATTATAAGGCTGTGGGCACTGTCTTTGAAAGCTGAGAGGCTGACGAAAACAGAAAGAGTGGGGCGGGGGGCGGGGTGCGTCTTAGGGCAGGGAGGCTGAAGGGAGGTCAGGGGAGGCGGGAGGTGACCCCAGACACAAGCTTTCGGGGTGTGGGAGCAGAACCTGCGTCTCAGCCAATGTCAGCCCAAAGTCAGCCAAGCCAGCTCACTCAGGAAAGTTCACTGGCTATAGGTGAGCGTTTGTCACCTACATGAGGGTCCCAGCTGGTCATAAAGGCCTCTCTGTCTGCTGCTCTCTGAGCCTAAATTTCCCTCAAAGACCTCCTGGGGAACGGCAGCCAGCTGAGGCAGAATTTTACTATCCTTTGGTCCTTGGGATAAATCGTATCTACATATGTTGGATGAATGAGGCTCAGGTAGGTTAAACCACTTGCAATAATGTGATAAAGCTGGAATGAGAACTCAGATGTGATCACATTAAGTTGATATTCTTTCAGTACCCATTTTCTGCCTCTGTCCAAACTGGGGTATTGTTAGAGCAGCATTCGTGGGGCTGCTTTGCACTACAGCAGCCTTACATATATCTACACACTACATCGGGCTTCCCAGGTGGGACTCGTGGTAAAGAACCCACCTGCAGGAGCTGCAGGAGACGTAGGTTTGAGCCCTGCGTTGGGGAGATCCCCTGGAGGAGGGCAGGGCAACCCACTCCGGTATTCTTGCCTGGAGAATCCCATGGACAGAGTGTAGCCTGGCGGGGCTAAGTCTGTGGGGTCGTAAAAGAGTCAGACACAACTTAGTGACTCAACAACAACATTGATATCAATATGGATAGATATGAAGATACATGTAAGAATATAGATATACAGATATATATGGATAAAGATATATATATATGTATGTACATATATATAGATAGATAGATACAGATATATGTAAGGATATATATTTATGTTTGCTGCTGCTGCTGCTAAGTCGCTTCAGTCGTGTCCAACTCTGTGCGACCCCATAGACGGCCTCCCACCAGGCTCCCCTGTCCCTGGGATTCTCCAGGCAAGAACACTGGAGTGGGTTGCCATTTCCTTCTCCAATGCATGAAAGTGAAAGTGAAGTCACTCAGTCATGTCCAACTCTTCTCGACCCTATGGACTGCAGCCTACCAGGCTCCTCCGTCCATAGGATTTTCCAGGCAAGAGTACTGGAGTGGGGTGCCATTGCCTTATAAGGATATATATTTATATGTCTATATACCCATATATAAACCTATCCTATTGATTCTGTTTCTTTGGAGAACCCTGACAGATACACCTGGTCTAATTCCTTCATTTGACAGTAAAGAGAGACTAAAGGCCAGTGGGGGGAAGTGACACTCCCAAGGTCACACTTTGAGTCGGTAGCTAGATCTTGGGTATCCAGACCCACAGGCCCTGGCTCTTTTTTGTTCCCCCAGTGAAACGTTCTCTGAGACGCGTGATAGTGAGGGAGCGAAGCACCAGAGGCCTGCAGTGCCTCTTCCATCCCTTTTCTAGCACAGCCTTTCATCCTGTGCAGAAGCAAAGAGGTGCCTGTTCAAGTGGTTTGGTTTCATGTCTCAGAACTTCAGCCCCAGAGGGAAGGAGGGACATTTTCCCTGATTCTCATTTCCTTGCGATCTTGTACAATTTTGTTCATTAACTTTGGGGGAGTACTGTCAGGCCGTTCAGTCCCCTGGGGGGCAGTAATGATGTCTGTGGTGCGTGAAATGCTGTTGCAGGTAGAAAACTCCAGGCAAAGAGGGCATTCGGCATTGGGAGCTGACCCAGTTTTTCAGAGAGCCCGAGAGGATTTGCTGTGCTTAAAATCCACATTGCTATTGTCCCTTGTCAGGGAAATTTCCCCTTGTCATTGCTTCTGTAGTCCTTGCCCTGGACAGTACATCACTTCCCAGGAAACTCCACAGCTTCTTTCCCACCCGACCTGAAGACAAAGAGCCGGGGGCCTGTCCTCTGCTTGATGAGGCAGGAGCACTGGACTGGGAGTCAGGGAGCCTGGTGTCCAGCCTCAGCTGTATCCCCACTGAGCTGTGCAATTTTGCTGAAGTCACTTACCCTCTCTGGACCTTCCCAACTTTCCCTGTTTCTCTTGGAGCCTTGGTAGCCCACGGCTTATACTGCAGTGTACTCGCCATGTAGCTTGATCAGTCCCTTCTCTGAGACATGGCAGGGTTGCGTGGCAGTAAAGAGCTCCCACTCTGGGCAGAGCTTCAGTTTGAGTCTGGTACGGTATTCATCAGCCATGTGATCTTTTACTTATTACTAAGCCTCAATCTCTTTACCTATAAAATGGGGCTATCACAAGGATTGCCCCCGAAGGCTCCTGTGAGAAGTTAGTAAGTTCATGTCCTGGTGGCTCCTGAGTTTTTCTCGTGATCAGTATCCAGTGTTCCTCTCTCTCTTATACTAAACTATGGGCCTGGTAGCAGGGGCTTGCTAATCATATTTTGCCTTTGATGTATAGCCGGGAGCATAAAAGATCTTCAAGAAGTGCTCAGTGATTAAATAAATGAAAATACTCACTCAGGGATTACTAAATGACTGAGAAGATGCATCAATGAATAAATTAATGAGAATATGCATTAATGAATAAATGAATAAGAATATGCATTAATGAACAAATGAAAGCTGGATAGGAAAATTCTTAGGGATAATTTTGATCTCCAATGTTCAAATATGTGTTTGGCAGTGCAACTCTTTAATGAAACAAGATGGTCTGCAAGAGTCTAACACGTAGAAGAAGAAAGCGAGGCTCTGACCCAAGTGGCGGTGGGGTTGCCTGGACTCTCCCAGCTCAGCCTGTCTTTCAACCTCTCATTTTCCTGTATGCTACAAGCATACCATCCTTGGATTTCCCTGAGCATTGCACAAAGATGAATTTTATAAGACGGTTTTAGCCCAACTTTTCCCATTACCCATCCAGCAAACTATCCATCCATCCTGAACACATACTCCAAAAACATTAAAACCCCTCTTCACAAAAGAATTCTCTGTGCTAATATTCATGGTGGAAAAATTTGTCAACAACTAAAAAGATACATCAGGCTTCCCAGCTGGCTCAGTGGTAAAGAATCCACCTTTCAATGCAGGAGACGCAGGTTCAGTGCCTAGGTCTGAAAGATCCCCTGGAGAAGGAAATGGCAACCCACTCCAGTATTCTTGCCTGAGAAATCCCTATGGACAGAAGAAACTGGCAGGCTACAGTATGTGGGGTCGCAAGAGTCAGACTCGACTCAGCAACTAAACCACAAAAACACCAAAAAGACAGGCAGTAGGAATATTCAGTAGAATAGCTATGGCAGACCTAGACAGCATATTAAAGAGCAGAGACATCACTTTGCTGATAAAGTTCCATATAGTCAAAGCTATGGTTTTTCCAGTAGTCATGTATGGATGTGAGAGTTGGGTGATAAAGAAGGCTGAGCAGTGAAGAATTGATGCTTTTGAACTGTGGTGCTGGAGAAGACTGTTGAGAATCCTTTGGACAGCAAGGAGATCAAACCAGCCAATCCTAAATGAAATCAACTTTGAATATTCATTGGAAGGACTGATGCTGAAGCTGAAACTCTAATACTTTGGCCACCTGATGTGAAGAGTCAACTCATTGGAAAAGATCCTGATGCTGGGAAAGATTGAGGGCAGGAGAAGGGGGTGACAGAGGATGAGATTGTTGGATGGCTCAAGGGACATGAGGTTGAGCAAATTCTGGGAGATAGTAAAGGACAGTGAAGCCTGGCATTCATGGGGTTCACGGCATTCATGGGGTTGGACACTGAACCACAGCAACAACAAGGGCTATTTACACAACAAAGTAAATTAGGAAATCCTGCTCTGTGGGGTTAACTCTGGCTGGTAACAAAGATAATTCTGAGAGTAATCTGCAAAGCAGGGAAAGACTGAGTGAGAAAGGACTGGAGTTTTGTCAAAATACATCTCCATCTGAAGAAAACATGCAAAGAAACACTGGGGAGTTAAGAGAGTGTTAGGCTGGACTAGAGGCATTCTGACCAAATGCTTCCCTTTACTTCTTATTTCCTTTATTGTTAGCAGAACGTTGCTTGTGCAATATAATTCCGGACTTAAAAAAGATGATTTTTTAAACATAAAGATATTGACTGAAAAGTGCTTATTCTTTACTTCTATACTACATCTATTTCCTAAGAGTCCAGCATACATCAAGTTGAAAAAGTTTTAAACTGCGTCGTGTGTGTATGCTGTTGTGTATGTGTGCAGACGTGTATATGCATGTGTGCACAAGGGCATGTACATGTATGTGTGAATTCGTGTACACGTGCGTATGTATGCATGTATGGGCATGCACATGTGTATGCATATATATATGTGAGTGTGTGTGTGTGCCTGACCCAGCATCTCAGAGGCAAGCCCAGGTGATCCCCAGCCCTGCCTCAGCAAAGTGACCACAGGCCTCTCTCTGCCTCCCTTGCTAGTCTCATTCCATTAGCCGAGGTGATGCCTCACCAGGCTGGTGCTCCCGGCTCAGAGTGTTATTAAATACACAGATCGTCCCTGGCCTATTCTTAGTCCTGGCAGATTCTAGAGGAGGAAAATGAATTCTGCCTCTGCTTAGGAACAGCAAGTTCGTTCCAAGTAGTGTTACCACAGGGAAAAGCAAATGCTGTAAAGGCTTACGAAATAACCTGCAGTCCTGGACAGAGTTAGGCTTTTTTTAAGAAAAAGATTTTAAAAGAATGTCTGGGCTTGGCATGGTGTAGTACAAAGGTCATGACCCTTGGAACAAGGGAGACCTTGGCTTCAATTTCACCACTGTCACTTTCAGCTGCTGGACTTTGAACAAAATATTTAATCTTCTTGAATATCTCATTTATGACTGTTTTCTATAACGGTGTTATGGAATGAATGCTCATGTTGTTGCTGTCATTGTTTAGTTGCTAAGTTGTATCTGACTCTTTTGAGACCCCATGAACTGTATGTAGCCCACCAAGGTCCTCTGGGAATACTGAAGTGGGTTGCCATTTCTTTCTCCAGGGGATCTCCCAATTCAGGGATTGAACCCGCATCTCCTGCATTGCAGGTGGATTCTTCACCACGGAGCCACCAGGAAGGCCTAAGTGCTGGTGTACCCCCTCCCCCAATTCAGATGATGAAGCCCCAACTCTAAACATGACAGTATTTGAAGGTAAGGACTTTGAGAGATAAGTCAGTTTAGATGAGGTCATGAGGTTAGGACCCCCATGATGGGATTAGCGCCTTTATAAGAAGAGGAGGAAACACCAGAGCTTCTTCATTTTGTCATATGAGGACACAGCAAGGAGATGACCATCTGCAAGCTTGGAAGAGAGTTCTCACCAGAACTGAATCAGCTGGCTCCTAGATCGTGGATGGTGCAGCCTCCAGAACTGTGAGAAGTAAACAGCTGTTGTTTAAACCACTCAGCCTGTAGTATTTCATTAGAGCAGCTTGAGTTGACTAAGACAAATGGGGATGAATATATTTAACTCTAAGTTGGAAGGGAGGATGAAATAAGATAATGTACAAAAGCATTGATGACTGTAGGCACATAGTAGGTGCTCAGTAAATATTAGTCCCACATTCCTTCACATTTTGATGAACTGCAGAATGCTTCTCTCTTCTGCTCACTTCCTTGTACCATTGTCCCTCCTAATATCTAATACAAATAATGATAAAGATGTAGAATTGGGAAATATGTGACTTGACCAGCTCTTTCTCTCCCTTCTTTCTCTTCCCACTCACATGTGGGGTTCAGAGGCAGCTGAATTCAAGTGAGGCCTTGGACTTTGTGGCAATTCCAAATGTTATCCCCTATGGGATTGAGCAAGGACCTAGAGATCACCTTACAGGAGTTCCAGAATGAGAACTGAATATTTTAAGATGCCCAGTGGAGAGTGCTTGATCCTTTGAGACCTGAGGACTCTGGGAGGATGAAGGAAAGGCCAGTGTTTACCTCCATGTATGGACGTGGATCCCTTGGCAATCAGTGCTGGAGAATTAATAGAACAAAGGGCTAACTCTCTTTTGCTCTTGATGCTGGACAGCACATGAAGACTTGAGCTCAGGGAGGCCCCTGTAGGCAAGAGACTTATTTAGCAGGGGGCTCCCCATTGGTCTACCACCAATTCTGCCTTCTCACATGCAGAACTCAGGACACATGAATAATCAAACTAAACTGGAATTCTAAAGAGGTGACAAAAATAACCTATCTAAGGTGTCCAGAGCCTGAGAGAGGGAGATAAGTCATGATACACAGAGCAGATATGTAGTGGAATGGAGGGCTGGTAAAGACAGATGGCAACTTGAATTTTAAAACAAAAGGATTGTAGCAAGATGTAGATGATAGTGTGAATAAGACTCTCTGGGACTGAAAAATGTGATCTTGAGGCTAAAAAACAAATAGGAGATTTTGGTCATGATTGAGACCCAAGTCTAAGTCATTGCTTAGAGAAATAAGCACTCAAAATATTTGAAATCTTGGGAATAAATTATAAAGACTTGGAAATCACAAGATAAAAAATAAGAGATGAGGAAAAGAGATGCAGAGAACTTAATACATGAACAGTAAGAACTTCAAAAAAAGGAAAAAGGGATAGATGGAGAAAAGACAAGGTAAAAATAACAGAAGACAAATTTTATGAGTCAAAAAACCCTCCTGAGTCTGTGAATTGAAAGGGTTTGCCAAATTCCAGCTGGGATTAATAAGAAAAAGCACATTCTTAGCATATTCTGCTAAAGTACTCCGGCTCTAAAGATAAAGAGAATGCTCATAAGCTTTGGGGCATAAATAACAAATTACCTACAGGGAAAAAGAATCCAGCTGATATTAGACTTCTCCTCTGCATCAGTGAGAAGACTGGTGACAACAGAGCATCATCTACAGACAGTTGGAAGAAGACAAGTTAACAGAGTAGTTCCAAATATTTGTAGCAAATATATACTCAGTGAAGAGAGAAGGCAAAGGGTGAGTAGGCACTGATGACATGGAAAGGATAAGAGAGGTTCCAAATCAACGACGGGAAGAAATGAAACGAGTGCACGCGTACTAAGTTGCTTCAGGCGTGTCCAACTCTTTGTGACCCCGTGGACTGTAGCTTGCCAGGTTCTTCTGTCCATGGGATTCTCCAGGCAAGAATATTGGAGTGGGTTGCCACACCCTCCTCCAGAGAATCTTCCAGACCCAGGGATGGAACTTGCAGCTCCTGCATTGCAGGCAGATTCTTTACCGCTCAGCTACTTGGGAAGCCCAATAAAATAATAAACATAAAATAAACTGTCAGGAATAGAATAAAGTTTATCAGTGATTACACTAAGTGTGAATGGTTAGATTTCCCCAAAGACGAAGGCTTTCATATTGGATTAAAAAGATAAGATCTAACCAGTAATAAATATTTAAAATAAAGTGAATGGCAAAGATGAAATGGTTGCAAGATGAAAATACAAGAATCAATAGACTTTGTCTCTTCCAATAAGAAGCAACTAGAAATGGAAATAGGAAGAAATGTTTCATTTACAATAGTGATAAAAACTCTAAAATATTTAGAAATAAATATAATAAGGAAGGACAGGATCTATATGAAGAACATTAGAAAATCTCATTGAGGGATAGAAAACCCAGTTCTGATCAAATGAAAGAATATCATGAGGACTTCCCTGGTGGTCCAGCGGTTAAGACTTTGTGCTGCCAAAGCCAGGGTCACAGGTTACATCCCTGGTTGGGGAACTAAGATCCTGCATGCCACGCGGTGTGGCAAACAACTTAAGAAAAAAAACTGAAAGAATATTGTGCATTGAAAAACTATATATTTTATCGTTAAAATGCCAATTCATCTAAATTAAATATGTAAATGAAATAAAATTTCAATTAGAATTTCAAAATCTTTTCTCTCCCTGGGATAGGTTATTGAACAATATAATATATACATTTATGGAAAAATAAATGCCTAATAATTGTCCCCATGCGTATTCCAAATGAATGTAGGCATGAAAAAAGGATCCACCAGATATGTCAAAGGTATAAATGAAAAATGAACGACTTGCCTTACTTGATGTCAGAGTAGCTTATAAAGCCACTGTAACCAAATCAATCTCATATTGGGTTAGGACTAGATCAATAGATCAGGTGAACAGAACTGAGTATGCTGCTGCTGCTGCTGCTGCTGAGTCGCTTCAGTCGTGTCCGACTATGTTCGACCCCATAGACGGCAGCCCACGAGGCTCCCCCGTCCCTAGGATTCTCCAGGCAAGAACACTGGAGTGGGTTGCCATTTCTTTCTCCAATGCATAAAAGTGAGCATAAGCATGCAAATAGGCCCCACTTAGTATGAAACTTAAATGGTAGCTCAATAAAGGAGAAAATGATTTTTTGAACACATGATGACACAGCTGGTTATCCATCTAGAAGGAAACAAAATTGAATTGTTGTTTTAGATCATACAAAACTTTTAGATGAGTTGCAGACTGTGTTTCAAAAGATAAATTTAAAATTTGCAAGATAAACTGTATCATCTAGGGGTGGGGTAAGAGAAACTTTCTGAACAAAGACAAGTAATCTGGATGCTATAAAAGGAAAGATAGACATATTTGTTTACATAAAAATTTTAAATATATATGGCAAGAAATCTCTTGTGAACAAAGTAATCATACAAATGGCAGATTTAGGAAAAAAAATGCATAGCACATGTGATAGTCAATATATATACAACATATTGTTGTTTAGTTGCTAAGTCATGTTTGACTGTGACCCCATGTGACTGTAACCCACCAAGCTCCTCTGTCCATGGAATCTTCCAGGCAAGAATACTGAGTGGGTTGCCATCTCCTCTCCCAGGGGATCTTCCTGACCCAGAGATCAAACACACATCTCCTGCAGTGGCAGGTGGATTCTTTGCCACTGAGCCACCTGGGAAGCCCTATATTCAACATATACTCACAGCTTTAAAATCTGATAAAAACGAACAACACAGTAGAAGAAATGGGTCACCTATATGAAGAAGCAATGTCTACAACAGCAAATGCAAATGGCCAAAATTAACATGGAAATTCACCAGCAGTCAAGAATATGCAGATTAAAGTTACAATATAGCACTTTATCCCCCAAAGCCTGGTAAAATTCAAAAGATTGATAATTGTTGCCAAAGAACATTCAGAAGAAAGTCTCTCTCATATATTGTGGGCGGAAGTGGGAGTTGTTACAACGTTTCAGGAAGGCTATCTGCCAACATCTGTTGAAATGAAAAATTCCTATGAACCTTAACCTGGCAACCCTATTATGGGAAAAATACTCCATAGCAATGAAGCCATCAGCATGGCAGCTCAGGTGGACGGTGTCTGTGGCAGCATCTTTCACAGGGGTCGGGGTGGGGGCAAAACCGACTGCAATTAAGCAGATACTTTCTTTTCTCTTTGTAATTAATCAGCTTCAAGGTCCTAATGCTCATAAAATTTGATGACACTTTCCACTTATATTAGCCTTAGGTCAAGCTCTCTTTCTGGGGCATTTGCCCTTTAACAGGGTACCAGAGATGGGTAGAAATGAAACTTTTGGGGGGGGCCAGAGGGTGACCTGTGATCCTCTCAGGGGAAACTGCTGGGAGGCTGGTGTGAACTCTGGGGGTCAGCAAGGCCTTGCTCTCCAGGTTGAGGGTTGGACTCTGTCTGCAGCCAGTGGGTCCTTATGGCCTTGTGATAAGAGCTATGTTCACTGCAGAAGGGACTGGATTCAGGGAGACCATCTATCTGCTTCAGCATTCTGTTCTCTGTTTCCCAAGGCGGCCTTAACTGCAGGAAGCCATGAATAGGCTTCAGAAGGTCCCATCCACAGCTTCCAAGCAGACACAGCTTTTGAGAGGGAGGACCACCATTCAACCTACGGCAACCCCCAGGCCCTCATGGGTCCTCAACTCACACCAGCTGTGCCACGGGCACTGGACTAGGTGCTGATGCTCATGGATGTTACGGAGCTGGGAGCAGGGCCTGGCCTTGTCTCCTGGGAGAAGACAGCTGGGTCCATCCGGAAAACAATGTTTCTCATAGGGTTAAGGGTCCCTTGGATGTGAGCAGCACAGAAATCTCCAAAGATTCTTTTCAAACCGTCTCATTTTTCCCTTAGGCTTTTATTCCCACCAGACCTAAGGGAGAAATAAAGCGTGAAAAATGAGCTGCTTCCATCCTTTCCTAAATACCAAGTAGATTTCTAAGTGTTTCTTAAATATTCCAAACATGGGTAAAAGTCCAGAACAAACGTGATGCCACATCCATTCATTGCAAGGAGACTTGGAAATGCCTCTTTCAGAGAAGGATGGAAGGGTGGCAGGCCTTGCATGGAGCCTTATCTTCCAGTTCAGAGAGAACCATCTGGCGTCCACAGCAGTTCTTTGCACCTGGCTGGGCTGATCCTCAGAAGTTGAGTTTTCAGGGTGATTGTTTTTAAATTTTTATTTCATTCCATTTAATTTTTTTCCTCCCTTAATCTTCTCTTCCCAGTCCAGTTGTCCTCTCCTTCCATACACATTCATTCTCACATAATGGATGTCTTTCCAAACATTTATTTACTTGTATAACCCAAGGAAATTAGATACCAATGTTTTAGGAATATATGTGTATCTTTTATAAAATGGATAATATATTAGATTCTATTTTCTGCAGGCTTTTCACTCTACATGCTGGTTTAGAAATTCAGCTGACTCCTACGTAGATGTGTACAATGCATGTTCATTTCCGTCCTCCATGTAGAAGCCTGGGCTACTTTTCAGTTCCTTGCCACTGTAAACAACAGTGCAATGAACATCTTTGAGGCTGCCTCCTTGAGTTCTTGGGGACAGTTCCTCTGGGATTTGAACATGAATGTGGACTTGCTGGGTCACTGAATAGAAACTCACCAAGATGAACACCTCCAGACTTCTGCTCTGCAGAAAGGCTCTTCCACACCCAACTCACATCAGCATCACAGGAGAGGATCACTTTGCTCACATCCATATCTACGCTTACATCACCCAGCATTCCTGTTTTACCAATCTGCGGAATGGAAGAGGTACCTCTTTCAGATTTGCACTTCTCTGAAAACTGAACATCAGTTATCTGGTCCAGAGCTGGTTACTTGACCTTTTATCCCTCAGTTTCCTCATCTTAAGAAGTAGTGAAGATTCACTGAGTTAGCTCATGTAAAGCCTGTATACTGTGCTTGTGTGCATGCGTGCTAAGTCACTTCAGTTGTATCCAACTCTTTGCAACCTTATGGACTGTAGCCTGTCAATATCTGTCCATGGGATTCTCTAGGCAAGAATACTGGAGTGGGTTGCCATGCCCTGCTTCAGGTATACTATGCTTGGCATATAGTAAATGTTCAATTAATATCAGGTAAGCACAGCCCATGGATGTTTTCCAGCTTGATTATGTCCAGTGACAGGGAGCTCACTACTGAGGCACAATGTATCCAAGATCAGAGAGGAGTGGGCAGCAGAACCAGGTTCAATTCAAGGGGCCTGCTTTTAAAGGAAACTGCTCCACCTTTAGTCCTGGTTGAAGAGACTGAAGTTGGTGGGTGGGTTTGTAAGACATAACTGCTCCCACCACACATCTGGCCACAGATGAGCACAGTCTTCTGGGCATTTCAGTCCAGGGTCAATTGATGATGGGACTGGACGAGAGGGACAGTGCATATTTGGGGGCTGGTGGCATTGGAGACGAGAAGGAGAGAGAGAGATGCAGAGAGACAGAGATAGAGAGACAGGCTGACAAAGAGAGAGAAGAGAGGAGAAAGAGAGAGAGAGACAGAGAGGGAGACATAGAGGAACAGTGAGACAGAGAAAGAGACAGAGAGACGGAGATCCAGGGAGACAGAGATACAGGGAAAAGAGAGGAGAGAGGCAAAGAGACACAGAGAAAGAGGAACAGATAGGTAGAGAGAGACTGAAAAAGAGACATAGGAAGAGCATGTAAAGAAGGTTCCTAGCTGCTCCCCTGAGCCTTGGTTCCCAAGTGTCCTCCTCTGAAAATGAAAGTGTTTGTGGCTCAATCGTGTCCAACTCTTTGTCTGTCCATGGAATTCTCCAGGCAAGAATACTGGAGTGGGTAACTACTTCCTTCTCCAGGGGATCTTTCCGACCCAGGGATCAAACTTAGGTCTCTGGCATTGCAGGCAGATTCTTTACAATCTGAGTCATCAGGGAAGCCCCTATCCCTACACTAAAATCCCCCCTTTTAATTTCTACCAATTTGAGTTTCAGTCCTTGCAGACAAATGCATCCTGATTGAAACCGATGGGTGGCAGGGACCTGGGACCCCTATTTCTCATTCTTCCCTCTGACCGTCCCCCCTCCCCCCCCCCAAAAAGTATCGCTGGGTTAACATCTTGAGTAGCTGTTCTATCAGTAGAGCTGGATTATTGCAGGGAAAAACCAGGCACAGTCCACATGACCAAAGGCAGACGCTGCCAAGTCAACCTATTGCCAGGATGGAATGGCATATAGACATTAAAAATAAGAAATACGATGATTGTACAGGCAAAGACTTCCCCGTGAATGAAAGCGTTAAGTGAAAAACATACGAAGCAGGAAGAACTATTGATTACAAAGACATAAAGGCATGAAAATAGTGTTGACAGTTGAGAATGATCAGCAGAGGCCCTGGAGAGATAAGACGGGTGGTTTTGTTGAGATAACGGAATTTTGTTTCGTAATGCTGATGCCCAAGGAAGAATACAAAATAATATTCTTTGGGCCAGCACTAAAATATATACCTTTGAGACTTTTCCTGATAAAGCACCTTGATATGGACTACACACTGTGTCCCCATAACGCCTTTTGTGTGCTCTGGGCCCCCAGGCAAGACCAAAGACAGAGACAGACAGCCTAGCGTTTGGAACCAGGGAGACTCAGGGTGAGTTCTGGGTCCACTGCTGAACACGTGTGAAGTGGCTCGTATCTGCCCTTGATCCGCTCCAACCTGGTGGTTGACGGACTCCCTGCACTCGGTGATTTTTCTCCTCTTTCTCATCCATTCTTTTCCTTCATCAGCAACAGAACTTGTGGACACGATGTTTACACTTTAGTTTCTACAGAGTTACCATGTTTTCTGCTGGGCACTGGGATACAAAGGTTACTGCACTGGATCATTCAGGGTTTCCACTATGAGGGTTGGACAACCCAATCCAGACTGGTTCACAGAGTAAGGAAATGCATTCCTAAGAGAATTAAAAACTCGTGGTTGGAGAATCCAGAGGTTCCATGGTTTCACGGAGGATACAGTTTCTCTCTCCCTGCCTTTGGGCATCCGCGAAGCTGGATACACAGAGGCTGGTTTTCTTCATGGTCAAGTTGCCATTGGGCCAATGATTGTCCTCAATCATGGCCAATTTGAGTTGAGGAGAGATGAAGAGGTAGAGATGGAGATAGAGATGAAGAAGGAGGGAGAGGAGGAGAGGGAAAGGGAGAGAGAGGTTCCCTGCCAGCTCTACAGGTAAGGATCATGTCTTCCTTCCCATCGGACCAGCTCTTGCACATGCCTCTGAACCAACAATCTCCAGGGCAATGCCATTCCAAGGGCAATGCCATTCTAAGTGCATTCCTGGGTCATGACCAATCATCACTAATGAGAATGAAGTCACCACAACGGCTTGGACTAATGTATGCCCATCCCTGGCCTGGAATAACTTTCTCAAATATCATTCTGCTTTACAGTGGGGGGGGGGGGGGGCGGGGGTGGTAGAGCTATTGGGCAATCTTAGGGTTCTCAACTTAATGGAACCACTAAGTACATTCCTCTAGCACAGGAATTAATGAGGGGGCACATGACGCCCACGTCTGGGGTGCAGAGGGATGGATGACTCAGGCTGGGATCCTGAAAGATGTCTGGGAGTCCCCAGGGGACTAAGGAGATGATGGGGAGAAGGGAAGAGAAGAAGCACATTCCCCAGAGGGAGGAGCAGAGGCAAAGGCAGGGAGGTTTGAATTGCCATGCTGGTAGTGAAGTGAAGTTGCTCAGTCGTGTCTGACTCTTTGCAATCTCATGGACTGTAGCCTACCAGGCTCCTCCATCCATGGGATTTTCCAGGCAATAGTGCTGGAGTGGGTTGCCATTTCCTTCTCCGGGGATCTTCCTGACCCAGGGATCGAACCTGGGTCTCCCACATTGTAGACAGACGCTTTACCGTCTGAGCCACCAGGGAAGTCCCTCATGCTGTTAGTACATATGCCTAACTGAGATGTTCACTGAGTCCGGAGCAAGGATAAGGGTTAGGATGGGGGAAGGCAAGTCTAACGTGGCAGGATGTCCCAGACGTGGTGCTCTGCTGTTGGGGTTAAGCAGCCTGGGCTTGATTTGGTGAGTCAAGCAGAGCCATGTGGTCTCCAATAGTAACCAATTACAATCAGACTAGTGTTGTTCCAAAACCACACCTCCTTGTCCGGGGCCTTCAGACCCACATTTGACCATCCAGGTGGGAGCCTCCTAAGGGTGGGGGAAGGCTCATCTCTCCTGATTTTATCATCCTTCAGCTGGTCAGCTCTTGCTTGTGTCAACCAAATAGCTTATCTGCAGGAAGGGCTGTGACTCACACCGGTGCTTCTGCGAACCTGACGTCAAGCTCTCTGCTGTGAGGCTTTACTGAGCTGCGTGTTTCTCCACCGCAGGCAAATGACAGCCAGTGACTAATGTGTGGACACAAAGGTGTTGCCCAGAGCTTACACTGCAGGGAAGATGAATAGAATCAATACTTGTCCTGCATATGAGTCTGAGGGGAAGCTGATTTTAAACCAACCGTGAATCCTGATGTTTACTTTCTTTTCTTGATGAGATTAAATAAAGGACTGTCTTAATTCTGATCTGTGAGCCCTACCTGCTCAAAGGGGTCCTCTTTTGCTGTGTGGAACATTGAATAATTGTAGTGACTCAGTGATGCATCGTGTTCTTCCTGATTTCTGTTTAGTATCTTTGTCTCTCTAAGTCTCTGTCCCTCTGGCTATCTCTCTGTCTCTCTCTCTGCAGCATTTCATGTGGATATTCTACAAATATCTCTGTCAGGCGTTATTAAAGATTCAGAGGATATGAATTTATAATCCCTAGTCTTATTGCTGAGAATTTACATATTGCTGAATATTACTGAGAGTTTGGAAAGAAGCCACAATAACACACTGAAGGTTTGTCGTGTGAAATAGTAATGCCAACTCTAAGCACAGGCACCTTCTCAAACCCGGCTGGGCCGTAACCCCACGGAGATGTTCCTTGGCTTGGCCTACAGTGATGCTCGTGGGAGGATGTGGATCAACGGAGAAGTTAAAACAGTGTCCGTTGAGCACCTCCTTGGTGGATAGCTTGGGCTGGGGTCTGGAGATACAGATGAGCTAGGGATGGCTCTGTCTTCAGGAAACCCAGAATTCAGGCAGAAGGACAGCATACCAGATATGGCATGCAGCATGCATGCGAACAAAGTCATTTCAGTTATGTCTGACTGTTTTTGACCCTATGGACTGGGGCCCGCCAGGCTCCTCTATCCATGGGTTTCTCCAGGCAAGAATACTGGAGTGAGCTGCCACACCCTCCTTAAGGGGATCTTCCCAACCCAGTGATCGAACCCGAATTTCTTGTGTCTCCTGCATTGGCAGGTGGGTTCTTTACCACTTGTACCACCCGGGAAGCCCTGGCATGCAGCATGAACAGCCAAACACGACTTGTCCTCAGCAATCAGATTTAACTTGAGGCTGGAAAACCCCCTCTGCTTCTTGGGCCACAGAGTCCCCATGTGTACAGGTCTGTACTTATGACCTTCCCACCCAGCACAGATCCAGTCTGATTTCATTTTCAGGAACCAGAGCTGTCCCTGTCCATGGTTCAGTTCAGTCACTCAGCCGTGTCCAACTCTTTGCCACCCCATGGACTGCAGCACGCCAGTCTTCCCTGTCCATCACCAACTCCTGGAGCTTGCTCAAACTCATGTCCATTGCGTCAGTGATGCCATCCAACCATCTCATCCTCTATCATCCCCTTCTCCTTCTGCCTTCAATCTTCCCCATTATCAGGGTCTTTTCCAAAGAGTCAGTTCTTCACGTCAGGAGGCTAAAATATTGGAGCTTCAGCTTCAACATCAGTCCTTCCAATGAACATTCAGGACTGATTTTCTTTAGGATTGATTGGTTGGATCTCCTTGCAGTCCAAGGGACTCTCAAGAGTCCTCTCCAACACTGCAATTCAAAAGCATCAATTCTTCGGCACTCAGCTTTCCTTATGGTCCAACCCTCACATGCATACATGACTACTGGAAAAACCATAGCTTTGACTAGATGGTAAAGTAATGTCTCTACTTTTTAATATGCTGTCTAGGTCGGTCATAGCTTTCCTTACAAGGAGTAAGCGTCTTTTAGTTTCATGCCTGCAGTAACCATCTGCAGTGATTTTGGAGCCCAAGAAAAGAAAGTCTGTCACTGTTTGCGGTGTTTCCCCATCTATATGCCATGAAGTGGTAGGACCGGATGCCGTGATCTTAGTTTTTTGAATGCTGAGTTTTAAGCCAACTTTTTCACTCTCCTCTTTCACTTTCATCAAGAGGCTCTTTAGTTCTTCTCTTTCTGTCATAAGGGTAGTGTCTTCTGCATATCTGAGGTTATTGATATTTCTCCCTACAATCTTGATTCCAGCTTGTGCTTCATCCAGCCTGGCATTTTGCATGATACATTCTGCATCTAAGTTAAATAAGCAGGGTGACAATATACAGCCTTGACGTACTCCTTTCCCAATTTTGAACCAGTCTGTTGTTCCATGTCTGGTTCTAACTATTGCTTCTTGACTTGTATACAGGTTTCCCAGGAGGCAGGTAAGGTGGTCTGGTATTCCCATCTCTTAAGAATTTTCCACAGTTTGCTGTGATCCATACAGTCAAAGGCTTTAGTGTAGTCAATGAAGCAGAAGTGATGTTTATCTGGAATTCTCTTGCTTTTTCGATGATCCAACAGATGTTGGCAATTTGATCTCTGGTTCCTCTGCCTTTTCTAAATCCATCTTGAAGATCTGGAAGTTCTTGGTTCACATACTGTTGAAACCTGGCTTGGAGAATTTTGAGCATTACTTTTGAGTGTGTGAAATGAATCCAACTGTGCAGTAGTTTGAACATTCCTTGGCATTGCCTTCCTCTGGGATTGGAATGAAAACTGACCTGTTCCAGTTCTGTGGTTGCTGTTGAGTTTTCTGACTCCTAAAGAAGACAAATCAGGATGGAAGAAGGTTCTGGGAACAGAAGATTCCCAACACGTGTCTCAGCTGCTCTCTATTACTCCCCATCCCAATCAGCCGACCTCTTCTGAGCCCAGCAGTTGCTGGGAGGGATGAGCAGTGGAAGCTGGACGGTGAGAGCCAGGCTGCGGCTACCCTTGCATGTTAGGAGAGAACAGCAGACTCAGGACATGTTTTTCCCTTTCTCACCAGGAACCTGGGGTCCAGCAGCCTGGGAGATGGGTCCAGGCACTTGGCTCAGAAAGATCTATGAAGGCTCAGTCAGACTCTCTGCCCCAGATTTCTTTCCTACACTCAGGGACAATGTGACAACACCAGATTTAGAACCCAGGTCTCCTGACGGCGCTGAAACTTACTCATTGCCTCACCCACTGTCACGCGCTTGCCTCCTAGACACACACAGATGCCCTACAGTAAAATGACCTTGCTAGAAAATTCCACAAGGGTTGCTTTTGAAAGATTGCTGCTGCCAGCTGTGCATTACGCCAGGATTCGTGACCTCCAGAGGAGAGGATTTCGATCTGGGGTCAGAGACAAGGCTTGACTACCTGGAGCTTTTCGTGTAGCAAAGTTTTATTAAAGTATAATAAAGATAGGGAAAGCTTCTGAGATAGACATTAGAAGGGGGGCAGAAAGAGTGCCCCCTTGCTAGTTTTTAGCAAGGTGTTTTATGTTGGGCTTCCTTGGTGGCTCAGTTGGTAAAGAATCCGCCTGCAATGAGGGAGACCTGGGTTCGATCCCTGGGTTGGGAAGATCCCTTGGAGAAGGGAGCGGCTACCCACTCCAGTATTCTGCCCTGGAGAATTTTATGGACTGTATCGTACACAGGATCACAAAGAGCTGGACATGACTGAGCGACTTTCTCTTTCAGTTTATGTATGTTCAGTTCAGTCGCTCAGTCATGCCCAACTCTTTGGAACCCCATGAACTACAGCACGCCAGGCCTCCCTGTCCATCACCAACTCCCGGAGTCCACCCAAACTCGTATCCATTGAGTCAGTTATACCATCTAACCATCTCACCCTCTGTCGTCTCCTCCTCCGGCCTTCAATCTTTCCCAACATCAGGGTATTTTCAAAAGAGTCAGCTCTTTGCATCAGGTGGCCAAAGTATTGGAGTTTCAGCTTCAACATCAGTCCTTCCAATGAATATTCAGGGCTGATCTCCTTTAGGGTGGACTGGTTGGATCTCCTTGCAGTCCAAGGGACTCTCCAGAGCCTTCTCCAACACCACAGTTCAAAAGCATCAATTCTTCAGCGTTCAGTTTTCTTTATAGTCCAACTCTCACATCCATACCTGACTACTGGTTATGTCTGTTAGAAAGCTATTAAATGAGATAAGAGAGACAGCACAAGGCTGAAGGTGGTTCACCAGGCCCCTCCCCCACAGTGTGCACTTTTGGGATCAGATGGCATGATCTGGGTGTGTCATCCCCCACCCACACCCTGGCCATAAAACAATTGACAAGAATACTAGTTTGTTGAGCCATTATCAGCCCAAGATTTCAGAAAAGAAAAAAGTTAGTCTTGGGGGAACCATTTTGAAGAAAGGCAAATTCCAAAGCAAATACATTTCATTAACATAGCTTAAGAAAAACATTTCCATAAGAAAAACACATTGGTTAGCTCTAAGCAGAACAAGGTGTTGTCAACACAGAATTAAAAGAAAACTCTTTTAATTTTGTGTAGAGAAGGAAATAAACAAACAAACAAAAAAACATCTGCCAGTTTCAGTTTATTTCCTCCTGCCTCTTGGGGACCTCTGGTCTTCCTGCCTGTTACACTCACTTTTTCTCACGTTACTGTACGAATCAGGGTAATATGAGAAGGGAGCCTTGGGTTGGTAAGTCACATAATTGATGCCTTCTGGAATTTCTCGGCTTGCCTTCAATCCCCACCATGTTTGTACTTTAGGAATTTCATATTTACTTCCATATTATGCACACATTACCTGAGGGAGCATAGAGATGTTACATGTAATTATGGTGAATCATTTAGCAAACAATTAGGGATCAAGAACAAACAAGTCACTCTTTCCAAACCCCCTTCTTTAATCACTTTGCACATCCCCAGAACCTGGAACAAATATTAAGATAATTAATCACTGCCAGCCTGTCAGTCATAAGGACAACGTTCCCAATTAATTATGTGGAGTTGATGCTCAGTCCTGGAATGAACTGAAGTTTTGTTAAAGGTCACACTCTAAATCCTCTGTGTAAAGGAGAGATTCAAGTCAGTTCCAATGCTTCCTGTAGGATTATCTGTTCTGGGCTTGGCTGTCATCAACAACAAATTCCACACAATCTAGCTGTTTCATCAGAGCATCTTCTCCATGACCCTGTATGAACTTCCATGCTTGGAAGAAGGAGAGACTTTCCAGTCATTTCTCAGAGGTCAAATTGTGGTACTTTTGTTATATAAGGGTGCCTTGGAGAAGCAGACAAGTTTGGCAAATCCACTAGCATTTGGAAGCAGAATGAGATAGTGCCAGGTGGTAGAACTGCTCCATCCGTGTCTGAGACTGGCCTCAGAAAACAGATGACTTCTTGGTGGGGGAATTTTGGAGAACTTAGAGCTCAAGGGGGAATTCCCAGGCTTGTGTGATATACTGGGTACTCACCAGGACTCACATGAAGTCCAACATACGGTGAAAGTGGTGCCAGTGTTAGTTTCTCAGTCGTGTCTGACTCTGTGACCCCGTGGGCAGTAGCCCGCCAGGCTCCTCTGTCCATGGGATTCTCCAAGCAAGAATACTGGAGTGGGCTGCCATTCCCTTCTCCAGAGGATCTTCCCAACCTAGGGATCGAACCCAGGTCTCCTGCATTGCAGGCAGATTCTTTACTGACTGAGCCAGCACATGGTGGGAGCTATTAAATATTAGTTTGGATGGATGGATGAATGAATGAATCAAAACTAGAGCCTTAGTCCTTGTCACAGAAGAGGTGTACGAATCTAACACCTGCTCCTCCCTGAGAAGCTTTCAGTGGCTCCCTCTGCTGCACTGGTGGGGGGCCCTCCCTGAACCTCCACAGCCGCCTTCAGCCCCATCCCAGCTCAGACCACACCACAGAGAGACTGTGTATCTATCTGTCTCCTGGGAACCGTGAGCTCCTGTGGACAGGGCCTATCATATTCACTTCTGCATCCTTGGTGTCCACCTAGGACTCAGCACATAATACACATTCAGTAAGATTTTGTTTGAGCAAATGAAGGACACCGGGAATTATAAACAAGCAAACAACAGAACAGCTGAGTATAGAGCACTGGTAGATGTGTATGTGTTCAAGCAGGAGATGGTCCCAAGTGGAAACAGAAGAACACTGGAAACAGACCAATGGGGTCTGGGGGGTGGGGGACAGGGTAGAGGAGCTGATGCTAATAAAGTGGCTCATCTTGGTGTGTTCAGGGGCACTGATGGGAGGGCAGGGCTGGAGGAAGCTGTGGCTGTGTGGGGGCCCCTGTGTGCTTGGGGTGATTGGCTCATAGGACTCTCTGCACTGAATGCAGGGAATCAAGTTGTAGATTTCTTCCTTGACCATCCAAGTCACTGTGGCCCCAGGTCACGGCTACTGGATTGATGGGCAGAAGTCAAGACCTCAACTCTAAGACAAGGAGCACACAGTGTCACATGATTCTCAGCGTTTACCTCCCTGAACTCCGAGGCTCTGGACCTTGTTGGCTGAGCCCTGCTCTGGCCATTGTGGTCCGAGCTGCCCATCTGTGCCCATCTTCCATTTCTTCGGCATCCTCCTGACCTCTCCAATATTGCCCAGCCCCTCAAGACTCAACCTCCAGCTGTGTAATCTAAGAGGCAGCATGGCCTCTGAGGGACAGGAACTCTGACTTGGTTTTGAATCCCAGCCTTGCCATTTCCTCAGTCTTCTCATTTTCAATTTCACTTATAGTAAAAAAAAAAAATTATATTAAGCAAAACATCTGAAAGCCCAGTAAAGTCTTAAGGTTAAAGATGGAAGACTAAACTCCTGTGTCCAGTTTGGCTGTTTTCTGAAATCCCATCAAAGCTATAGTAAAGGGATTTTCAAGAAGGCTTAGATCGTCAAGGCTAAAGGAAAAGAAGTTCTCCCTTGCCTGGAAAACCCCAAGGACAGAGGAACCTAGTGGGCTACAGTCCATGGGATCTCAAAGAGTCATATACAACTGAGGGACTAGTGCACACACACACACACACACACACAAGGATAATGTTTGGGGATATAAAAGCTTTTGGAAATGGATGTGGTGATGGCTGCTCAACAATGTGATAGGTGTAAACTTCTCCCAGTACCACATTTTGTTTATCCATTCATCCATCCATGGACACTTAGGTTGCTTCTATTTTTTTTTTTTTTTTTTTGCCTGTTTCTAATAATGCTGCTGTATAAAGGAAATCAGTCCTGAATATCCATTGGAAAGACTGATGCTGAAGCTGAAACTCCAATCCTTTGGCCACCTGATTCGAAGAACCGACTCACTGGAAAAGTTCCTGATGCTGGCAAAGATTGAAGGAGAAGGGGCTGATAGAGGATGAGATGGTTGGATGGCATCACCGACACAATGGACATGAGCTTGAGTTGTCTCCAGGAGTTTGTGATGGACAGGGAGGCCTGGCGTGCTGCAGTCCATGGGATCTCAAAGAGCTGGATATGATTGAGCAACTGAACTGACTGATATGTGGGTGTACAAATATTTCTTTGAGTCCCTGCCTTTGTTTCTTCTGGATATACCCCCAGAAGCAGAATTGCTGGATCATATGGTAATCCTGCTTAATTGTTTGAAGAGTCACCATACCATTTGTTCAGTTGCTCACTCGTGTCCAACTCTTTGTGACCCCATGGACTGTAGCCAACCAGGCTCCTCTGTCCATGGGATTTCCCAGGCAAGCATACTGGAGTGGGTTGCCATTTCCTTCTCCAGGGGATCTTCCCAGACCGGGGATCGAACCCACATCTGAAGAGGAGACAGCAGCAAACTGGGGACCTGGAACTAGAAACTGGTGAAGAAATAGACAAAATGTAAGTGATTTAGCAAATCAGAGGCACTAAACCCGAGTCACATGGTCCTGAGAAGCAAAGCATGAACACTGCAGAGGGGTGTGTGGTACTTCGGGAAGTGGGGGTGACTTGCGGCTAGAAACAGGAGGAATGGTTGAAAGTTCAAGGAGTGATTAGACTTCCAACTTCCTTTTGCTGCTTCCTGTTACTGGACATTTCCCTTTCCTCCTCCAGCAGAAGGTGAGAGCCTTATTCTCTGAGAAGGGTAAAAAGGGGGCTCTGACTTGGGGTGTCAAGGATGCCATGCTGGAAACCAGGGGGATTTGCAGGAGAACATTACATGCTGGAGGATCACCAAGTACCAAGGGCAAGAGGGGGAGAGTCAGCCTTGAGTGCAGTCAACCAGCCACACCTTGTAGGTACAGAACTTTACAAAAACGGTAAAACTGATTAGAAGTGAGTTTGTTGTTTGACGTGCATTAGGATGCTTTATTAAAAAAAGTAGAAAATAATAAAGATTGAGGAGGATGTAGAGAAAATGGAACCCTTGTATGTTGTCGGTTGCCAGGAGCCGGCATATTGCATATTGAGTGCATAGTGCATATTGAGTGCAGCACTTTCCACAGCATCATCTTTCAGGATCTGGAATAGCTCAACTGGAATTCTATCACTGCCGGGAGCCAGCGTGAGGAGCTCCACCCATGACAAAGGTCATGAGGAAGGAGGCTCGGCATACGCAAAATCGGGATCAAGCCTCAGGAGTCCCCCTGGAAATTCTTGAGCATCTACCCCCAAAACCAGAGTCTGCCTACTTTCTGCTTTGTGCTTTCACCTACACCTCTGACTTTACAGGGGGCTGTCCCCCACTACCTCTCTCTGAAAAAAGAGTTAGCTTACAGCTCCAGTTAATAATTCCTGGGTGTGACAGTGTTTCAACCTACAAACTCCTTTGGAAGTCCTCTAGCCTGCTGGAATAGGTTTTTTCTGGCCACATGTGATTGCTCAGAGCCTCCCAACTGTGAGAGGCATGAGATGTTCTAAACTGTCTAAATACAGATTCCTTTGAGCAGTTAAAAGATTGATTAGAAATTGTATTGGTGAAGGGATTTTCACTTGTTGGGCCAATGTTTGCTGCTAAGTTTCCATATCCCTTACCTGCTGTGTCCCTGGCAGTGTATTGATTAATATAATTGGTGTAAGTAGTAGCTTTAATGTTTGTAACCTGGGACCCTTGAGTTAATTCTTTTTCTTGTTATAGCCCACCACACCTTTGCTCTATAGGAATGCAACTTTATCTAATGCTTTTGGAGGGTGGCTCCTGACCAGTCACCTTTAGAGAAAAATAAGTTTTCTGAAGAAAGGGTCTTAAAATGTTAACAGGGCTTCGGGCCAGAAGATGATGCAAATCACCTAAGCTTTTGCATATGATAAGTTTGCAGGAAGAAAGCCTGGTTTGCTACATGACTCTACCCCTTCCCCCATTATCCTCTATGCATAACTTACGGTATAAAAACTGCTTTGGAAAATAAAGTGTGGGCCTTGTTCACTGAAACTTGGTCTCCCTATGTCGCTCTCTCTCTCAAATTCTGGCTGAGTCTCCATCTGGAGCGCGGAACCTGCCATGCTTGCTAATTATGCCTGGGCTTCTAAGATCCGACCAGGGAGGCCTCAGTGTCTCCTCTCCTTTGGGAGAATGGAAGGACACCTGCGGCCTACGTAAGTGGTGCAAACTTCTTGTCTTGAAGTTTTATTGGTCTCCCGTGTAAACCAAGCTACTCAACCTCTTTTCTCCACTAAATTTTCCTACTGAGCTATCCTCATCCTATTACTCTTTATATCTTTGATAAAATATTTAAACAAATAGGTCGCCAACGCCGTCCCCGCTTCGAATACCCTGGATCAGCCGGGGCTGGTCCCCAGCAGTTGGTGAGTATGTAACATGGATCAGCTGCTGTGGCTAATGGTATGCCGACTCCCTGGGCAATTAAGCAGGATTGCCGTATGACCCAGAAATTCCTCTTCTGGGTGTATACCCAGAAGAAGCAAAATCAGGGACTCAAAGAAATACTTGTGCACACGCATATACAGCAGCATTATTCTCAATAGGCAAAAAGTGAGAATGACTCAAGTGTCCACGGATGGATGACTGGGTAAACAAAGTGTGGTACTGGGGGAAGTTCATACCTATCACACTGAGCAGCCATCACCACATCCATTTCCAAAAGTTTTTATTTCCCCTTCTGTGTGTGTGTGTGTGTGTGTGTGTGTGTGCTTAGTCCCTCAGTTGTGTCTGACTCTTTGCAACCCCATGGACTGTAGCCCACCAGGCTCCCCTGTCCATGGGATTCTCCAGGCAAGAATACTGGAGTGGGTTGCTATTTCCTTTCCAAGGGATCATCCCGATCCAGGAATTGAACCTATGTTTCTTGCGACTCCTACATTGGCAGGTGGATTCTTAACAACTGTGCCACCTAGGAAGTCCCCCAATAGTAACCCTATACCTAGGAAAACAATAATTCTCCAGTCTCCCCTCTCCTAAAAACCATCATTCTGCTTTGTCTCTATGAAGTTGACTACTCCCTGTACCTCATGTAAGTAGAATCTTAATAGTATTTGTCTTTCAGTGACTGGCTTATTCCACTTACCATTTCCTCTGCCTGACTCTTGTCTGTAGAAAGACTCCAGCCAAAGTAGAAATTTAAAATTAGAGAAGTGAGGAAATGCAGGAAAAAAGAAATATTGTTAAGCAAGGCAAAAAGCCACTAAACAAAGTCAAGGACTTTTAGTTCCTCCTTAAGGGCTGGAGGTAATATTCTGAGCCTTATCCTTTGAGCTGTCTTATAGATACTGAACACTTACCTGGAGACTAAATAGTGCTTCAATGA
The DNA here is from genome assembly GCF_029378745.1 of Bos indicus. NCBI lineage: Eukaryota > Metazoa > Chordata > Mammalia > Artiodactyla > Bovidae > Bos > Bos indicus. The sequence goes on along the minus strand of NC_091780.1, from coordinate 60,870,389 downwards.
ACATTGGGTGCATGTGTACAGAAGATTTTAGAATTTACATTCCTTGCACTTCTCTTTAAGAACCTATTGAAGGATGCACTGCTTCAAAATGAGGGGCTGAGTCATGTGAGAGCAAGGCACCTAACCAGGAGATGGGGTACAACAGAGAGGGTCTGTTGGTAGAGGAAGATCCCTGAGGTCAGCTGCATGGCAGGTGGCGGGTAGTCAGTCCAGATCAGGGCAGGTCTGAAGTTGAAAGTGCCAGGAGAGGTTTCTTCATGACAAAATTCTTAGAGCCACCCAGCACGTTTGGACACATCCAGAGAAGACTTAGGTACCAGGAGAGTCCAGGATTGACTCAGTGGTAAGCACATTGAAAAAACGAAACAGAGAGTATAGGGGAGAAACAATGACAGTTCAGGCTGGGTGAGAAGAACACTAAGATGGAATCAACCATTCAAAAGATTGACTGAGTGGAATAGCGGCAACAGAAGGTGGGAGCGCCCTTAGAAGGCATGCAGTGTGGAGGCGGGGAAAGGAGGGAAGTGGGGCGGGAAGAATCCAGACTGTGATGCAGTGTCCAGAAAGAAGCAGCCAGCGTGATGGGGAGTTTTCCAGCCAAAGACGCCCATCAGAGGAGTTTTGTGTCATGGGAATGGGCCTGCGTTCAGTCACTGAGCAGGACTGAGGCCTTGGGGCAAATCTGGAGATGGACCCAGAGCGGGAGCAGTGAGGTCATCTGTCAGTTACTCCCAAAACGAAGGATCCGAGTGGTGTGTCTTCATGGCTACAGCACCAAGGCAAACCACGTGTCTCAGGTTGGTTTTATATTCACGTTGTGGCTCAGCTGGTAAAGAATCTGCCAGCAATGTGGGAGACCTGGGTACAATCCCTGGGTTGGGAAGATCCCCTGGAGATGGGAAAGGCTGCCCACTCCAGTATTCTGGCCTGGAGAATTCCATGGGCTGCATAGTCCACGGGATGGCAAAGAGTCGGACACGACTGAGTGACTTTCACCTTCACTTTCACTTGTCATAATACAAAACTGGCTGCTGGTCTAAATAAAATGGCAAAAAATCACCAGGTTGAGATGATGAAGGCAGGAAACGTGTATGTGGCGGGTGTGGGGGGCTGGTAAAAGAGGAGTAAATTCCATTGTGGAAAGTGAAAAGACAATGCTCCCAAATCAAGCAATAGAAATAAATTAGATATGCAGGGGAATGTGAAAAGAATTAGGAAAAAGAATTAAAAGTGGTTGTCCCTGAAGAGCAGGACAGAGAGAAAGGGGAGAAGAGGGTGGAGAAGGGAGAACACATGTAAGTGAAAACAAGAATTCGGAAGCTTGGTCGGGTACTCGGCACATAGTAGGTGCTCAGAAAGTGACCGTCAAGGTGGTGATGATGATGGATTCAATGCACTCAGTGTTTGACGCATATTAGTCTTCACTTGTTGTATAATAGCATTTCCCTCCTTGAAGAGCGAGCAATTAGCCATGGCTATTCATTCTCAAGGATTCTATATCAGATGATCAGAGCCTCTGAGTATCCACCTGCCTCTCAAACCAACCACCTAATGGGAGCCAGAGCTGGTGGCTCATTCCACATTAATTTTTACAATGTGTGCACGCCTTCCTTCCTTCCCTCTCTTTCCCAAGCAGGTTGAGTCTGTGCTGCTGAGCAAACCTTTTGCTGGTACAGGAGAGGAGGGTGGCCTGTGCGTTTTAATAAGGAAAGAAACAAAAAATGCCAGGGGGAATAGCTGCTGGCTCAGGTGATGTCAGCCTACAGATGGGGCTGGCAGGTAAGCTTGGCAGCCACAGCCGCTCCAGCTGTGCCCGCAGTCAGGGTCCAGATGCGGTGGGGGGAGCACAGGAGGTTCCACGCACACCTGACATTAACCTCAGTACACGGGGTCACAGAGGGGGAAGCCTAGCTTAGCTGAGCCAAAAGGATGTTCCTAAGGAGGTCTGGGCACTAACCCCAACAGCTGGAGCTGGAGCAAAGCAAAACCAGGGGAGTCTGGCCAGCTCTGCTCATCACCTAGGGCTCTAAGCTGCATTTAAAGATGGAAATCTCGGCCCAGCGTGTGGCTGGTTACTGGCAAAGGCTCGTGAAAACCGAAGCACGGTACCCTGCTGGGTTCTGAACACTGGTTCTAAAACAGGCTCTGCTCTGTAGGACCCGAGCAGTCTCCTCCCCTTTCTGGGCCTCGGTTTCCCCATCTACAAACTGAGGGCTCCTCTTTATCTCTTCTGGCACTTGCAAATTTCTATTTGGCACAGTGCCCCCACACACAGCTGGCCAGCTATAGACATCTCTAGAGCGAATGAATGATCACCCCTTTTGAGGACAGCGGTTTGGAAGGAATGGTCCTTTCTACTTCTTAAGTGTAGGAGACACAGAAAGCAGGAGGGATGAAGGACTGGCTGGGGAATTTAAGAACGAACCGGGGATCCCTAAATGTGGCCGTCTGGGACCTCCTAGGGCGGGGGAAAGACCAGCTACACACTCAGAGTGAGAGAGGCAGGCAGATGCCTCTGTGTTACCGTGGCAACAGCAGCTGGTGGAAAAGGCAGCCAGAGGATGCCGAGAGTAGCTTTTTTTTACTTCTTGTTTCAAATGACCAGCTTTATTTCTGCAAAGGAGAGAAGAGTAGCAGTTAGCAGAGAAGAGGGGCTAAACAGAGGAGACACTCAGGGTGAGGGCAAACCTCACCCTTGAAATGGTGAGAAAATTGATTCCTTTTTTTTAAAGCAAACCGTCCGAGTCTGGTTTTATGATTTGAGGACAGCAGTAAATTTCAACAATTGCGGTAGCGACTCAGCAGCTTCAGCGTAGTGGGCTCCTCGCTCAGCCCTTGACACAGGTGGTTAGTTTCACCCTCATGGTAGATGCCATCAAGACAGAGGATCAGGTCCATTTTACAGATAGGGAGACTGGGCTTCAGATAGGGTCAGTGCCTGCACCAAGAACAACACGGCAATACAGGAGGATCGGCACCCGGGTTTGGCTTCAGAGCCTGTGACTTATGTGTGTGTGCCTAGTTGCTCAGTCATGCCCAACTATTTGCGAACCCATGGACTATAGCCCGCCAGACTCCTTTGTTCATGGGATTTGCCAGGCAAGAATACTAGAATAGGTAGCTATTCCTTTCTTCAGGGGATCTTCCTGACTCAGGGATTGAACTCTCGTCTCCTGCTTTGTAGGAGGATTCTTGACCCTCTGAGCCACCAGGGAAGCCCCCTGTGACATACTTTTTGCAAAAGTGTGTGATATGACCCAGGGTAGGTAGGTGGGAAGCCACAGTGATTGCTCTTCATTTTCCTTCTCAAGTGATAATTTCAGGGTTAGACCCACATTCTGTGAAAATATTTGCTCCCTGTCCCTGAAATGGAATGACTGCTCTCAGCTCTTAGAGTTGATGTAGTTGCCTGCAGTGGAGAGGGGAAGCATCAGTGGGGTGGGTAATGCATGGGCTCTGAAGGTCAGATCTGGCACTTAGCAGGTGTGGGCCCTGGGGCTGTGCCTCGGTTCTTTCTGCTGTCAGTGGAGATGGTTGTGGACCTTCTCGCAGGGCTATAGCAGTAACTAAATGCATTAAGGCATGTAGAACCCACTGGAGCATCTGACCCATGGCACTTACTCAACAGATGCTAGTTATTTTACAGAACACTCATTCTGTAGGAGAAGGAAGGGACGCCAAGAGGAAGGGCAATTTCCCAAAGACCCACAGAAAAGCAGCCTCCTGGTTCTTAGGGTGGATGTGATGCCCACCACGCAGCAGGGTTGCTGACTTACACCTCTGGTGCACCAAGACTCACAGTGCGTCTAGCCTCCGGTCCCAGACACAACACAGACATAAGGAACACGGTGCCAGGGAGCTCCCAACGGGGGATAGAGCGTGACTATGTGGAACCATAAACCCAAGGAGCCCTGTTACGGCGCCCACTGCTCCATCTTCCTAGAATTAAGGTTTCATCAATGAAAGTTACTGTAATCCATTATGTATGTTATTCATGTCACCACAATTCAGTAATCAGCTTGGGCTATCCCCTTAGTTCACTAAACAGACCATGTTTCTTGGTCCATTGCTCTGGTTTCAGGCAGGGTGAGGGTCCTGGGGGTTAGAACAAAAGGCAGGTGTGAGAGGAGAGCAGGATTCCTGGCTCCAGGAGACAGGTCTGAATGGAGAGCTACATGCAAACGATGGGGTTCACGTGGGAGCCCCTGGCAAAAAGAGGAGGATCCAAGTAACAAGAAGGCATTGAACGAAGAAAAGCAAGATATATCCTTGAGCACCTACTAAGTGCCCAGCACCAGGTAGGAGCTTCCCTACACATTCACTTACTAGTCCTTTGTGGTGGGTATTTTGGCCTCTCTTTTGCAGGATGGGCAAACTGAAGATCAGAAAGAGAGCCAGAGGCTTGTTCGTGGTCAAATAGGCATGTCAGTGCTAACTGCCATGCTCCAGACACCGGAAGGATGTGGTGGAGTCTGGGAAGACTGTATGTTTTTCCTGAAAGTGGGAATGGAGATGTGAGTCTTTGTGATACATATGTGAAAGGTCAGAGGTCAGGTTCTCCAGAAACACCGACTGCTGTGTACACAGTACATGTGTTTTCCAGGGTGAAAGGGAAAGAAGTCACCGCTTTGCACTGGGAATCAGTATGGATAGTATTCCCTGGATTCACTGGGGTGAGTAGAGTAGAATGTTGTACAAGGGCTGGCAGGGGCCAGAGGGCCTGGCAGAGGCTGGCATCCAAAGCCAAGTCATCCATCTTTCCAGGGTGGAGGAGCCAGCTGGGTCACTGCCAGCCACAGGTTGGCGGCAGGACTTTGGGGGAGAGGTTATAGTATTGTTAGAAAGTGTGAACCCCTGTTATCACAAGGGGATGCTCTGTTTGCAAAACACTTCTTGGTCACTTTCAATTTGGGAGCTACTGGGTGCAAGTTTACGAATGCCTGAGTATCACATTTTGGTTGGGGGTGAGAAAATGAAAGCGAAAGTCACTTCGACTCTTTGTGACCCCATGGACTATACAGTCCATTGAATTCTCCAGGCCAGAATATGGAGTGGGTAGCCTTTCCCTTCTCCAGGGGATCTTCCCCACCCAGGGACTGAACCCAGGTCTTCCACATCACAGGTGGATTCTTTACCAGCTGAGCCATAAGGGAAGCTGGGTTGTGGGGGAAGGGGGAGCTGCTTTTTGGTGATTCCGGCAAAAGGGATCAACTCTAAATGGGAATTATTGCTACTGAAACCAGAGTTGCTCTGGAGAGTTGTCAAGACATAGGACATCACCTTCTGGGGGTGAGGAATAGAGCAGGAAGTACCCCTAAATACCACCTGGTCCGATCCTCCATTTAGAGGGGCTGTTTGAGAACCTGCAGTCAAACTGTAGTCTGCAGGTCTGCCTCAGGTGAATAGATGGGTGTGTCTCTTGTCTGGCCCCTGAGCAGGCAGGACTGGAGGCTAAGAGTAGCCAGAGCCAGGCCACTGACTGCTTCGGGGTCCCTGACTGCTTGGGGGCCCACCACGAGGACTGAGGTCAGCGGGTCTGTTACATGGGCACAGGTGGGTGTGACTTCTGTTGACTCCTTTGTTGAATGGTGGTGGCAGGACCACAGCCAAATGGGGGTGTAACTGAGCCCACAAGTGGGGTGACCTCCTCCTGGGTCTGTCTCCAGGACCACGGTCAGTGAGTCTGCCACCTGAGCAAGGGTCGCCTTTGCAACACAGCCCTCCTCTGTCTTGGGCTCTCCCAGGGTTTCGTAGGCTTCTCCCTGGATCTCAAAGCTTCCATAAGGCACTTTTGCCACCGATGGCTGCCAAATCGTTGCTGCTGAGGCTGATCAGCCCTCTTGCTGATGCTACTCCTAGAGGTATCCCATCGAGAAGTGAAGATACCATTGGCAGGACATCCTGCTCCAGACTATTTCTCCTCGCGTCTTATTGGCCAGTACATTGTGTGCTCTAGTTTTCTTAAACCAGTTGTGGAAGAGGAATAATATTATTATCATGGTATGTATCAATCAGGAATCACTGCTTGGCCATAAAAACGAAATAAATTGGGTCATTTATAGAGATGTGGATGGACCTAGAGTCTGTGATACAGAGTGGAGTAAGTCAGAAAGAGAAAAAAAAATCCTATATTAACACATATAATATGAAATTGAGAAAAATGGTACGTGCCTGCTCAGTCACGTCCGACTCTTTTAGCCCCTATGGACTGTAGCCCGCCAGGCTCCTCTTGTCCATGGGATTCTCCAGGCAAGAATACTGGAGTGAGTTGCCATGCCCTTCTCCAGGGGATCTTCCCGACCCAGGGATAGAACCTGGGTCTCACACGTCTCCTGCATTAGCAGGTGGATTCTTCACCACTAGCACCACTTGGGAAGCCCAGGGGAAAAATGGTACTATGAATTTATTTCCAGTGCAAGAATAGAGACACAGAAGTAGAGATCAGACATGTAGATGCATGGGGGAGCGGGAGGGGAAGGCTGGACGAATTGTGAGATTGGGATTGACCTATATACATGACCATGTCTAAAATAGATAGCTAATGGGAACCAACTATAAATATAAAGCATGGGGAGCTCAGCTTGGTGCTCTGTGATGACCTAGAGGGGTTGGATGGGGGTGGGATGAGAGGAAGATTCTAGAGGGAGGGAATGTATATAAGCATATAGCTGATTCACTTCATTGTACAGCAGAGACTAACACAATATTGCAGAACAAGTATGCCAATAAAAATATTTTTGAAGAGATCACGTCCTGGGCTGGAAAGGCCATACCTTCCCCCAGAGTCTGAACAAAAGGGATCTGTGTTGCAGAAAAGAGAGGAACGACTTTGGGTAGTCGCAAAGGTTTGCTGATTGCCTTCTGTGTGCCAGCCCTTGAGCTGGCCTCTTGCATATTGCTTCAATCACATCACCCTCTCTGCAGCATGCAGGCGGGTATTACTATCCCCATTTCCTGAAGTTGAAGAGTGATTTGCCAACAGTCCCACAGCTGGTTCCTGGGAGAGCTGGGATTTGACTCTGATTCCACCTTCGGGAACCACCAGGGTCCCCTGTGGGGAAAGCACTCTACCTGCTGATTTGGAGAGGTTTTGCAAAAGTAAGAAAAACTTCAGCTTGGAAATAGCTGGCTAATTGAGGGAAGAGAAAGAAAACTGTATTCCCTTGCTGGAGGTAACCTTGTGTTTTAATAAAATAGTTTAAAGGAAAGAGAAATAGCTTCCTGTTGGCTGTTGAGAAGCCTAACTCTGAGCTGCTGAAATATTTACTCTCCTGTAATTGTTGGCCATCCCTCAGGCTCAGGCAAACTGCTGTGCAGAAGGAAAGAATCAGCAGCGACTCCATGGGACTCTCACAGGAAGAAACTCCTGCCAGTGGGTAGCTGTGGTCCACTAATGGGCTCCTTGGGAGGCTCACTGGGGATTTATTTCCGGGCGGAATTAATTTCTCTTTAGAGGGAAGACTCTCGGCAGCCTCTTCCGGAGGGAGTGGAGGTTATATCTTGCTAATTTTCTTTCTATATGGCTGGCAAAATTCCCCCCCAGGCACATGGGCTGTGCCGGCAAATTGCTTTGGACTTGAAGGTGGTTTTGTTTCTAATTCAGATACAGTCAGTTCATTTTAACTCCCATGTACTGGAGGCATCTACTTTGCGCCACACCTTGTGCCAGAAACTATGAAAACACATCTGGAAGGTCCCGTCTGCCCCCAAGGGCTCCACTGGCGGCGAAGAGAGGATGCTGATAACCCAGGACAGTGTTGGGATGGGCTGTGGGTGTCCTCAGAGGTCAATTCTCCCACCTGCGGAGAGGCAGGGGCAGGAAAGGAGGGCTTCCTGGAAGAGGTGAAGCCTAGCACTAAAGGAAGGATAAAGGAGGCTATTTCAGTGGGAGGGAATAACCATGACAGCCTAAATGGCAAAATCACAAAAGCCTAAACGTGCGTTGCCTCCTCTACCCCAGGCACATACCGCTGCTAAGTCATTTCAGTAGTGTCCGACTCTGTGCGACCCCAGAGACGGCAGGCCACCAGGCTCTGCCGTCCTTGGGATTCTCCAGGCAAGAACACTGGAGTGGGTTGCCATTTCCTTCTCCAAGGCACATACTATAGAGCAGTAAGAGGAATAAACACCATCCAAACTGTTCTGCATTCATAGAAGTATGCAATTCTCATGGCAATGTGTGGGAAGCATTTATTATTGCTCTTTTACAAATGAACAAACAAGCACAGAGAGATGAAACAACTCAGTGAGGCTAAGGATATGGCAGAGATGGGATTAGAAATCAGGCAGCTTGGCTCCAGAGCCCCCTGCCCTAAACTACCAAGCTGGATCACCTCCCTTGATGTTTTACACATGTAAAAATTATTTAAACACTATATAAATTTACTGGGCTTCCCAGGTGGCACTAGTGGTAAAGAATCTGCCTGCCTGCAGGAGACACAAGTTCGATCCCTGGGTTGGGAAGATCTCCTAGAGAAGGCGTGGCAACCCACTCCAGTGTTCTTGCCTGGAGAATCCCATGGACAGAGGAGTCTGGCGGGCTACAGCCCACAGGGTCTCAAAGAGTTGGACATGACTGACTCGATGTAGCCCACACATACATTTACTACTGCAGCCTCATGTATGTGGACGTGAAAGTGAAGTGAAGCGAAGTGCAAGTCGCTCAGTCGTGTCTGACTCTTTTCGACCCCATGGACTACACAGTCCATGGAATTCTCCAGGCCAGAATACTGGAGTGGGAAGACTTCCCCTTCTCCTGGGGATCTTCCCAACCCAGGGATCGAACCCAGGTCTCTGCATTGCAGGCAGATTCTTTACCAGCTGAGCCACAAGGTAAGCCCAAGAAGACCGGAGTGGGTAGCCTATCCCTTCTCCAGGGGATCTTCCTGACCCAGGAATCAAGCCGGGGTCTCCTGCACTGCAGGCGGATTCTTTACCAACTGAGCTATCAAGGAAGCCCATAACCATGTATAAAATTTAATTTGAAAAGATTAGAATTTACATTGTCTTCCAACCTGCCGATGGCTTGTCTTAGCCATCTACACCGTTGAATTAGCAGTTTACTGGAAGGAAATGAACCACAATGGGTTGTGATTAGAGCAAACCAACCAGGGAGAACATATGTTCTGTGGGAAGTGGCATTAAGGATGGGAAAAAAAGAATCTTCCTTTGTTTTGAGGTCTCTACACATATTGGAATGGTCTTTCTAACAGTTCTTTTCTCTTCTATGGTGTTGAAGTGAACGACAATCATGACTTATGGATACAGAACTCTACAGTTTACTAAAACATCAAAAGCCTCCTTTGCCTCTCACTACCACTTTCAGAAGGAATCAGGGCAGTGGACGGAGTTTCCAATTCACAGACAAGGAAAGGAGGCTCAGGGATGTGAAATGATGCCGCATGGGTCACAGAGCAGGCAGCGGCAGAACATCCTAAGAAGCAGAACCAGAGACACAGGTGGCTGCCAGGAGCAGAAGGGAGGCTCTGAATGGAGACTGCAGGTGACAAGCGGACACCAAGTGATTCTGCTGCTGCTGCTGCTGCTAAGTCGCTTCAGTCATGTCCGACTCTGTGCGACCCCATAGATGGCAGCCCACCAGGCTCCCCCGTCCCTGGGATTCTCTAGGCAAGAACACTGGAGTGGGCTGCCATTTCCTTCTCCAATGCATGAAAATGAAAAGTGAAAGTGAAGTCGCTCAGTCATGTCCGACTCTTCTCGACCCCATGGACTGCAGCCCACCAGGCTCCTCTGTCCGTGGGATTTTCCAGGCAAGAGTACTGGAGCGGGGTGCCATTGCCTTCTCCGCCAAGTGATTCTCGGAGAGACTAAAGACATACGGATGGCTATCAGATTTCTTTTTTGGATGCCTAGTGATTTGTAAGATCATGCCCCCTGAGGTGCAGAGAGAGGTGGTCAGAAGACCACTGGGCAGAAGGCCTGGGGCTCTTAAATCTATCGAGAACAACCTGGAATAGGAAGGGATCAAGAAGCATCTGATCTTCCTTGGATGGTGACAGCTTCACCCAAAATATTTAAGCAAAGTGGCTCAGGAGTTAGGCAGGCTTGGATTCAAAATCAGGTGTTTATTCTCCCTGAGCCTCATCTGTGAGATGAAGACCCCAAAGAACCGACTACATAGCATTACCTGAGCTCACATATGTGAATACCATGTGATAGTGCCTGGCACAGGGTAAGCGCAATTTATTTGAGTAATTGTCACTGCAAGTTCTTGGGATGCTTAGCAATAAGGTATATAAAAGGTTTCACTTGCTTATCAGCTGTGCTAAAAGGCACTTACTACTGGGATAAGAGCTAATGTTTATTGAGCGATTTCTGTGTGCCAAAAACCACTCTTGGTTTTTCCAGTAGTCATGTACGGATGTGAGAGCTGGACCAGAAAGAAGATTGAGCACCAAAGAATAGATGCCTTTGAACTGTGGTGTTGGAGAAGACTCTTCAGAGTTGCTTGGACAGCAAGGAGATCCAACCAGTCCATCCTAAAGGAAATCAGTCCTGAATATTCATTGGAAGGACTGATGCTGAAGCTGAAGCTCCAGTACTTTGGCCACCTGATGCAAAGAACTGACTCATTAGAAACGACTCTGATGCTGGGAAAGATTGAAGGCATAACAAGAAGAGGGTGGCAGAGAATGAGATGGTTAGATAGCATCACCGACTCCATGGATGTGAATTTGCAAACTCTAAGAGTTAGTGAAGGACAGGGGAGCCTGGTGTGCTGCTGTTTATGGGGTCACAAAGAGTCAGACATACATTGACTTGAATCCACCATGAGTGTACAGTAAAATAAAATAAATTAATTAATTAATTTTTTTAAAAAAGCAAAAAAAAAAAAAAAAAGAGTCGGACAAAACGTATCAACTAAGCAGCAACAACAAACATCTCTCAAAAGACCTTTCATGTATCAGTTAATTTAATCATCCCAATGACCCCACAAGATAGGTACTGCTGTGACAATAGAGTCAAATAGTGGCTCAGGAAGCTCACAGAATTTGAGTAACTCACCTTAGGTCTACACAGCTAGGATTTGAAGTCAAGTCCTCTAGAAACCACACTCAGCCACCATACTATTTTGCCTCTCGCTGTTTAATATCACTCCTACTGTTGAGACATTCTTGTCATTATTCTTTTCTATTATTATTCACGCTGTGATGCTTCCCATCAGCAATGGGTTTTTCAAAAATAGCCTTCTTGTAATTGGTATTTCCCCACTGCATCCTTTGTGCAGTTTGGGGCTACCACCACCATGTGAGCAGTGAATAATGTGGAAGATCCTTGGTGGAGTATCTTGTGAGGACACATGTGGGTTACATCCAATTGTAGATGCTGCTGCAAAGACTTATCTACTTGACAGAAGACAGAGGTCTCCAGCTGTCATGGAAAGCTCCTTCCTGTACCTAAAATGGAACATGGGCTTTTGGTTAATGAAAGTGAACTTAACACACACTGCCAAATTGGGTTTTTGTTGTGTGTATGTGTGTGCTCAGTCATGTCTGACTCTTTGCAACCCCATGGACTGTAGCCCACCAGGCTCCTCTACCCATGGGGATTTCCCAGGCAAGAATACTGGAGTGGGTTGCCTTTTCCTCCTCCAGGGATCTTACCGACCCAGAGATTGAACCTGTGTCTCTTGCATTTCCCACACCGGCAGGCAGACTCTTTACCACTAGCACTGCCAAGGAACGTGAACTTAACACAAACTGCCAAATTGAGGAAGGTCTAAAAAATAATAAAGAATTTGGTTAAAACATGACATTGTGGTATCGGATCATCTTTCAACTGGCTTTCAAAATGACAAGTTTTATAAGATTAAACTTAATACAAATGTAAAGGCAGCATTTAGAGAAAGCAATAAATGATCATGCAGAACACTGAAGCTAGCAATTTAGGGAGATAAGGCCACTGCTAGGTCTGAAAAAGCAAGAGGGAGTGGTTACCTGAGCCCAGATACAGAGACATGTATGAAGAAGCCACCCAAGAGGGAATGTGGCCCTTGGATGGGCCACATAGGATCCATCAGGGAGGGAGCAGGGAGAATAAATTTCTGGATGGCCTCTTCTCAGTTCCTGCATTCTCCACTGGGGCTTCCCATTGCCTGAACTTAACTGGAAGCCAGAGGCAAGGGAGGCATTGCTGCGGGTCATAGAGTTCAGCCTCTTGGAACACAGAACAGAGTGGAGAATAGTAGAAAAAGATTCAGAGAAGCAAATGGAAGACATTCAGGACTACTAATAAGTGATGGACCTGGCAGGTAGGTCCAGGCAGCTTGATCCCAGGGCCCATGTTGGGAACCAGCGCCTCTCACTTTGAACTTGGCAGAGGGAGCTGGGCCCACAGAGTCATCAGTGCACCAAAAGCACCTCTCAGGGATTTCCACAGAGCTTCTCAGGCACTAAGGCTCACCCATGAATTATTCACTTGTCACATCAATATTTGATTTCTAACAAAAGAGCTGACTTTAAGAGTGCTGTGGTGCAGAATGGAGCCAATCTGAGCCCAGGGCTGCAACCAACTCTTTGTAGGTCCGATTCACCTTTGGCAGTTAAATGTTTTGGAATAGATAAGGGTCCATGATGTGTTTCATAATTATTTTATAAGTTGAGGCTGGCTATCAAGATGATGGTATATTTATGAACATCAATGGCATCCAACCAATTGAAGGCAGCTCACTCAGACCACAAAATATCAGCTCTGGGAAGACTCATATATGATCCCGGAAACTGAAAGTCCATGTTTGGAGTACCTCTTGAGATGAAAAACACCAAAACAGCGGGTTCTGGGACAACCCCGTGTTACTAGACAATGGCAGAAAGAGTGGAGAGTATTGTTCTAGACTATGTGCCAGCCGAGTTGCCAGAGGCTGAGAACAGCCCCATTCTCTCTATACCTTTGGTGCCTTTGCACTTGATGTTTTATCTGCTTATAACATCCTCTACCTTTAATCAAATGACCAAATCTTACTCAATCTTCAAGTATCACCTTTTCTATGAAGGCTTTCATGATTTTCCCCCAGGCAGAGTGAAACCTTCTTAAGTAACACAATATTTATCTGTCTCCTCCCACCCCCAGACTGTGACTTAGCTTTATCCCATGGTCAGAGACCATGTCAGGATTATGTCTGGAGACCATGTTACAGTCATGTCTGGAGACCATGTCATTCATGTCTAGCTTGGCAGGAAACCTGGAACATAGTAGCTGCTCCATACCCTCTGGATGGATGGATAAAAGAGTTAATGAAGCCTGCAGTTTCAGAGGAAGCTATTTTTAGTGTTGGAGAAAGGACTCAATAAATTTCTGTGAGAAATCCAACTGAAAATTCCTGTCTGTTCTTTGGGTTCAGTAGGGAACCTCAGCTGGAATTCTGAGCTATAAAAAGTGTACATGTGGCAAAAATGTGCAAGAAATATGTGTATTTGGGTACTGGGTTTGTTCCCAGTGCGTGTGTGTGTGCGATTCTAGTCCCTGGAGGTCAGTCTATCCCTAAGTTTCTTTGACTATAACATGAAGATCATCCTACCTAGCCTTCTGGGTTACTGTAAGTTTTAAATGTGATGATATACTGACATATGAAAATTGTTGGGCACATATTCAGCAATGAATGATGATTTCTTGCTTCCTCCTTAGGCTGTCTCACCTCAGATTGCTAACACCAAGTGCAGGACTCCACATGGCATTGTTGCCAAGGCAATGTGAAGCAGATTCCCAGAGCACCAGCCAGTAGGCTATGGCATGCTTCTCACACTCCCCTGAAGCTTTTCCCTTCCCACTGCCTTGGTACTGGCCTATGTCCCTAAAACCTTTCATCTCAGACTTTGTCCTGAACTGGTTTAACCTCCCTGGGTCTGATTTTTACCACTTGAATCCATCTCCCATACTCCAGCCAGAGTTATGTTCCTAGAGCACAACTTAGACCAAACCACTATGCAGCTTAAATATATGTCACTGTCTCCTCCCTCCCAACTGAGCTGAGTCCAGCTCACTGAGACAGCAGTCAACACTAGCTGACATCTGGCTCGGCCGGTCCTCCTTTTGCACTACTTTCTCCATTCACCAAATGCTCTGAGAGTAGAATTTCTCTTCTTCGTGTAATTCTGCCTGTCCCACATTTGAGCCTTTCCCCTTACTGTTCTTTTGATCTGGGATGCCCTTGGTCCCACCTTCATGCTAAGAGCAACTTGGCTTTCAAGAATCAGTTGTATAATAACTAGAACTGGAGGCTGTCTTTCCCTTCCTGATACTTAAAGCTGATTCCGTGTCTCTCTCCATGACTCATATAGGGTTAGACAAACCACTACCATCGCCACTACTGCTATAGACTGAATAGTGTGTCCTACAAAAATTCACATATTGAAATCTTAATCCCCATGCGTTAAAAGGTAGGCGCCTTTGGGAGTGCATTAGCTCATGAGGATGGAGTCCTCATGAATAGGATTAGTGTCCTTAGAAACCCCAGAGAGATCCCTTACCTCTTCTGCTATGTGAGGACACCTCAAGAAGACGCCATCTATGTACCAGGAAGATGGTCCTTGTCATATTGAATCTGCCAGTGCCTTGATCTTTTGATTTTCTAACCTCCAGAACTGTGAGAAATAAATGTCTAGGATATCACTGAGTTTGTGCTATTTTGTTCAGTTCAGTTCAGTCTCTCAGTCATGTCCAACTCTTTGAGGCCCCATGAACCACAGCACGCCAGGCCTCCCTGTCCATCATCAACTCTCAGAGTTTACCCAAATTCACGTCCATTGAGTCGGTGATGCCATCCAACCATCTCATCTTCTGTCACCCCCTTCTCCTCCTGCCCTCAATCTTTCCCAGCATCAGGGTCTTTTCAAATGAGTCAGCTCTTTGCATCAGGTGGCCAAAGTATTGGAGTTCCAGAGTCATCATCAATTCTTCCAGTGAACACCCAGGACTTGTCTCCTTTAGGTTGGACTGGCTGGATCTCCTTGCAGTCCAAGGGACTCTCAAGAGTCTTCTCCAACACCACAGTTCAAAAGCATCAATTCTTCGGCACTCAGCTTTCTTTATAGTCCAACTCTCACACCCATACATGACCACTGGAAAAACCATAGCCTTGATTAGACAGACCTTTGTTGACAAGGTAATGTCTCTGCTTTTTAATATGCTGTCTATGTTGGTCGTAACTTTTCTTCCAAAGAGTAAGCGTCTTTTAATTTCATGGCTGCAATCACCATCTGCAGTGATTTTGGAGCCCCCTGAAATAAAATCAGCCACTGTTTCCACTGTTTCCCCATCTCTTTGCCATGAAGTGATGGGAATGGATGACATGATCTTATTTTTCTGAATGTTGAGTTTTAAGCCAATTTTTTCACTCTCCTCTTTCACTTTCATTAAGAGGTTCTTTAGTTCTTCTTCACTTTCTGGCATAAGGGTGATGTCATCTGCATATCTGAGGTTATTGATATTTCTCCCGGCAATCTTGATTCCAGCTTGTGTTTCTTCCAGCCCAGCATTTCTCATGATGTACTCCGCATTTAAGTTAAATAAGCAGGGTGACAATATACAGCTTTGATGTACTCCTTTTCCTATTTGGAACCAGTCTTTTGTTCCATGTCCAGTTCTAACTGTTGCTTCCTGACCTGCATACAGGTTTCTCAAGAGGCAGGTCAGGCGGTATTTCCATCTCTTTCAGAATTTTCCACAGTTTATTGTGGTCCACACAGTCAAAGGCTTTGGCATAGTTGTACAGCAGCTCAAATTAATTTAGACCACCACTACCATTACTGTTGTCCCCTTCCCTCTCCTCCGCTTCTTCATCATTGGGTTCGATCCTTGGTGAAGGGAAAGGCTACCCACTCCAGTGTTCAGGCCTGGAGAATTCAAGCCCCTTGTATAGTCCAGGGGATTGCAAAGAGTCAGACATGACTGAGCGACTTTCACTTCACTTTAAGACTGGCTTATAAAGTCCTCCCCACACACTCCCTGCTCTTTCTCTTTCTGCCACTGCCATCAGGACCAAGAGAAGGACAAAGCTGTAAGATGTAAGGAGGCTGGGTCCTAGAATTACCATATGGAATAAGGAGCACTGACTTTGGATTATGACGGGGTAAGAAATAAATTTACTGTGTTCAGTCAACAAGAATTTGGGTTCTACCCTGACTAGTATACCAGAGTTTGGGTAAAAGAGGAAAGTGTGAATTTGGGTTCTGCTACTTGTAAGTCATATGACCTTGGTCAACTTGCAAGCTCTTCTTCTTCCTTTGTGAAATGGGGATAATGAAACCATCCAGCTCATCGGGAGCCTGTAGTCTAAAATGAGATCATGAGCAGAAAGTGCTTAGCACAGCACTTGGCACAAAGTGAAGCGCATGTCAGCGTCTGTGATTGTTAATGTTATCCTCTGCCTGGGGTGTTGGGTCTTGAAACTTGTACTTTGCTTCCTGCCGGGCATTGCTCCTTGTGTTTCATCTCTTTTGGGAAATGCATAGAGTGAGGAGGCTACAGTTTGTTGCACCTTCTTAATCACTGCAACAGCACAGAAGGCAGTGTTTGTACAAAGAGCGGGCCACTGTAAAGGGCTGGGAGCAAGGCATGTTTTGTAGAGGACGTGATGTCCTCTACAAGTTAACTGGGTGTTAACTTGCCCTAATTTTTATCCATTCTAAATGATTCATTTCCTCTAAGTGATTGGGTTCTGACAGAATGTGGTCCACTGGAGAAGGGAATGGCAAACCACTTCAGTATTCTTGCCTTGAGCAGTATGAAAAGGCAAAAAGATAGGACAATGAAAGATGAAACTCCGGGAGTTGGTGATGGACAGGGAGGCCTGGCCATGCTGCAGTCCATGGGGTCACAAAGAGTCGGACACGACTGAGCGACTGAACTGAACTGAGCTGACTGAAGTGATGGGGGTGCAGCTATACATGATGGCATGTGGTAAGTAATGGGCAGCATTTTTTTTTTCTTAGAGGCACATAAAATGATGCACCCTAGACATACAGGATTGAGGGGTGGAAGTGTACGTGGGAGGAGCGGGGAATGAGCTTCCGATGAAGCAGGGGCATAGACAAAGACCCTGAGGAGGGGAGAACCTGGCCCCATAGTGGGGGCTCTCATGCCCAGGGGTGGAGGCTTCTCGCTGTGTTGCAGATTAAGCATGGAGCTGCTGTCTTACACAGAGGGATGTTCATTCTTGAACTTTGGCAGCAGCACATTCTGCTGAGATGGAAATAAGGAAGCGTTGCTCTTGGCACTCCCATAAAGCCTGGGAATAAGAGGGCCTGGGCTGCCTATGGTGACTGTACAAGGGCATTACTCCACCCCCACCTCTACCCTCCCCATCCTGTCCTACAATTGTCATCTTCTGTGGCCCACATCCCAGGCTGCCTCAATAAAGATTTATTCCCTAACCACAGAGATCCATGGGAATTGGGGGCTATATCTTATTCATCATTATGACCCCACCCCACCCTGCAGTGTGGTGCATAATGTCCTGCACACAGTCGGTGCAAAATAAATACTTGCTGCATTGAATTAGATGAAAGAAAACCTGGACTCCCACTCCGGGTCACTTGACGTTACAGTGAGGCTTCACACTGACACTTGTAACGATCTGGTTCAGGGTGATCCTGACCATGAACAAGTCATTGTGGGCAATTGGCTTTTTTTCCCCTTAGCATTCCTTCATTCCTGTCTCTAGGAATGACAACACAGAACCTGGGGAATTTTTTTTTTTTAATTCTCAGATCTTAACTCAACATTGGAGATATCATCATTTCTAGGATTACAGCTGTGAATTTAGAAAAATAATAATAATAAAAATTCATTGAAAAAAGACAAATTTATTAGTTCTTGCAATGGAAAATCAGAAGCATGCTATCATCAGGTATGGCTGGATCAGGGGGCTCAGATAAGGTAATTTCTAGTAGGCTTCTTCCTCATAGTGTCCCTTCTTTAGATTTAAGAGGTTCTGAATGAACACTGTGGCAGATGCTACTCCCAGTCTCTGTAGGAGACCCACATTTCTCGGAGTCATCTCCTTGAAGGCCATCTTTATAAATGAAGCAGCAGACATTCCCTGTCCTCCAAGTCCTTTCCAAAGAACCACTCCCTGCAGACCCTTCTCAAAGCTCCAGACTTGATCCTTTTATATCCTCAGTGTGAGCAAAGGGCTATCTAAACACTCACCTTGATATCTAATACCTGTTGTATTTGGCTGCTTCACTCGAAGCTATTAGACATTCCATTATATAATTTCTGTGCAGCTGTAGGCAAAGTTGGAAGCGAATATTGATCTTGATTTAGCTTGATCTCAAAGCTAAAATAACTTAGAAAGGATCAGAATGAGTGATGGAGACTTGGAAGTTCTGCTCATGGGATTGAGGCATGTATACCGCATCCCCAAGTCTCTGTTTTCTCATCAAGATTGCCTTCACAGGGGTGTGACTGAGATTCAGCAAGGCAGTGATTTGCACGGAGCCACTGTAGGTCCAGGATCATAACAACAAATCACTCTTGTTGTATAATCACATGTATGAACACTAACTCAGTTCTCACAGCAAGCCAATGTAACAGGCTCTGTTGTTAACACTCCCATTTCACAGGCAAGATCATTAAACCACAAAGCGGTTGAATAACTTGCCAAGGTCTTCTGGTTAGTAAGTAGTAAAGATAGAATTTGAACCTACAGAGGTGAACTCTAGGACCTTGGTCTTCGTCACTGTGCCATACAATCTCCTGGCAAGTTGTAGCTCCTTTGCCCCTGTCCCTTGAATTGAATTCAGCTGACTTTGCCTCAGTCCTCCCTGCCATATTGTCCACACCTAGTTCCATGTTCATTATAGCTTGACAAGTTACACAGCCCTGTGAGGTCGATTGCGCCAAAAACTTGGAGTTATAGCTTATGGATGGAGGTTTGGAAGAGTTTGCACAAATCTGTGTCTTGGAACAAATCTGGTTTTTTATATACGAGAGTCTGCATGCCAGATTTATGAAGCCAATATATATTCACCATTTGGACGAGGATTCTCTGGGGGATAAAACCCAGTGGCTGGCTATTAACAAAGAAAACAAATCTATCACACTACTTGGCAGGAAAGAGTGCCGTACTTCCAAGTGACATCAGGAAAATGGGTTGTGTCTTTTTCCCACCAACTGGCAACCACATTCTCTACAGAGGGAGCCAGCCTGTAGCCCAACGCAGCCTGTAAGGTAGGAGCCATGCTAGGCCTGACCCTTCTACCTGGTGTCATTAGGGAGGCAGGCAGTTCTCATGTGGTCATGACACCTCCTGAGAGTATGACTCAGGGCTATTACTTCCCCTGCTTGAGCTTGTCTCCCCACCGATAAAACAGAGGGAGGGGTGAACCAGAGGATGCTGAAAGTTCCCCTGCAATGTATGATTGCAGATCCAGAGTCTGTGCATAGTGCACAGTCAGTGGTTTGGATGCTAAGGAGCATCCATAAGACACCAAGAAAGATGGAAATCCGCATTTTGCAATCAGAGGTGTTAAGTAAAGGAGGGTCAGGAGGAAAGCTTTAGGTTCTCGGGATCTCAGAATAGGTCTCTATCTTTTCTAGCTCCTGTCCTATTGTACATATACCCTGACAGAGAGTGAGAAGAGATGCTGGGCTGTTGTCTCATGTTGGACCTTTTTGATTGCTAGAAACATGAACTTTTTTTTTGTAAGTCCCTAAGACCTCAGCCCAGAAAGGGAAGTGATGCACCCGGGCTTGAGGGACTCCTATTCTTCTTCAGATCTTACTGGACATAAGCTTCAGTCTCTAGGAGCAGCTTCCTCTCATAGCCAGAAATCAAATGAGCAGTGCAGGGTAGTGGTTAAGCATTTCAATCTGCCTGGGCTTAAACTGAAGCTCTTCTACTTATTAACTTTGTCCCATAGGCAGATCTGTTACTCTGTCCAAGCCTCAGTATTCTCAATTGTAAAATGTAGATGATATATGAAACTACCCCAGAAAATGTTGCAAATACTAGTGTGTTCAGAAACTTTTAGCTATGATGATGATAATGATGTCACAGCTTTGCCATTCAAGCCACAAACAGTCTTCCTAATCTTTAGTCTAATTGTTATAGGTTGGTTTTGGACCATTCAAAGCTGGTCACGTGGGAAGTTACTCTGATTGACTCACCCATGAGGCAGTCAAGAGAAAGGGGGAGTGCGCAGACGTAGGACTTAGAAGACGATGACAGTTCCTCGATACAATCATGTCTACTAACAGCAGCTGCTGCTAAGTCACTTCAGTCGTCTCCGACTCTGTGTGACCCCATAGACAGCAGCCCACCAGGCTCCCCCGTCCCTGGGATTCTCCAGGCAAGAACACTGGAGCGGGTTGCCATTTCCTTCTCCAATGCATGAAAGTGAAAAGTGAAAGTGAAGAGCAGCATGCACAAGAAGGAATTCTGTTTTTGCAAACAGGATTGTAGGTATCCACTACAAGATGCGGTAGCAGATTCCCCATTCACTAACAAAGCCACCATTTCAGGACCTCTCACATCTGAATATGCTTTTTAACGAGGCTCTGGGTGGGGCGAGAGCAATGTATTCACAGGGCCATAGGTCTGGTGAAAGTAATATATTTAACCACTACTGATTAATACTGCTGTCTTTTCCCCATCTGATTTCCCCTCCATCATACCTTCCTCTGGGTCAGGTAATATTGGAGTGGCTGTGAGCATACTTAGTATCTGGCTAAAGGGATGTTGAGTTAGGGACACATTTATTTTTAGTTTTGTGGACTAAATGTATGTCATTCGGTCTCTTTCACATACACTTAAGCTATTGATAGCTCACTCTGTGCAGGAAGAGTTTCCAGGAAAATTGTCACTCACTTAACTGACTTAGCTGGCATTATGACTAAAAGGCCAGAGACAGATTCTTAAAATGAATACAACCTATGGCAGCCGGCAGCAGAAATATGTGGTTAACAAAGGAGAAATAAAGTTTGAAATATACAAGGAAGAAGCTTATCTGGAAAATTTCTGATTCCTTCAAGCTCCCAGAGTCTCAGAGTTTGGCTGGTTTTAAGTACACATGACAATTTGGAATTTAGAGTAGGAGTAATGAAGTCTGCATAGGATAAAACTGTTTAAGTCCTGCACGGTGGGTGACATCTTAAAGGGCCTAGCAAGTATTTTGGAAACTCAGAAGACATAAGATGCAGAAATTTTATTCTAAATGTGGGTGTGTAGTTGGCATTTACAAATTTCATTTTCCTAATGATTAATGACATTTTCAAGTGATTATTGCTCATTTGTACATTTTCCTTTATGAAATTTCTACTCTAGTCTTCTGCTCATTAAAAAAAAAATGGGTTTCCCTTGCTTTTATTAGTGAACTGCATATGATCTTTTTGTACTCTGATCACAATTAAATATATTATGAACATTTTCTTCCAATCTGTTTCAACTTTTCTAATGGTGCATTTTGATGAACAAAAGGTTTAAATTTTATGAAGTATCATTTATCAGTTTACTGTTTTCTAAAAAAGATCATGGCATCCGGTCCCATCACTTCATGGGAAATAGATGGGGAAACAGTGTAAACAGTGTCAGACTTTATTCTTTTGGGCTCCAAAATCACTGCAGATGGTGACTGCAGCCATGAAATTAAAAGACGCTTACTCCTTGAAAGGAAAGTTATGACCAACCTAGATAGCATATTCAAAAGCAGAGACATTACTTTACCAGCAAAGGTTCATCTAGTCAAGGCTATGGTTTTTCCTGTGGTCATGTATGGATGTGAGAGTTGGACTGTGAAGAAGGCTGAGCGCCGAAGAATTGATGCTTTTGAACTGTGGTGTTGGAGAAGACTCTTGAGAGTCCCTTGGACTGCAAGGAGATCCAACCAGTCCATTCTGAAGGAGATCAGCCCTGGGGTTTCTTTGGAAGGAATGATGCTAAAGCTGAAACTCCAGTACTTTGGCCACCTCATGTGAAGAGTTGACTCATTGGAAAAGACTCTGATGCTGGGAGGGACTGGGGGCAGGAGGAGAAGGGGACGACAGAGGATGAGATGGCTGGATGGCATCACTGACTCAATGGATGTGAGTCTGAGTGAACTCCGGGAGTTGGTGATGGACAGGGAAGCCTGGTGTGCTGCGATTCATGGGGTCGCAAAGAGTCGGACACAACTGAGTGACTAAACTGAACTGAACTGAATGAGTGCTTTCTGTGCCCCGTCTTGGAAATCTCTACTGATCTCAAGATTGAAGTATTCCCTTGTGTTTCCTTTAGGAAACTTTATAGGTTATTGATATTTCTCCCGGCAATCTTGATTCCAGTTTGTGTTTCTTCCAGTCCAGTGTTTCTCATGATGTACTCTGCATATAAGTTAAATAAACAGGATGACAATATACAGCCTTGACGAACTCCTTTTCCTATTTGGAACCAGTCTGTTGTTCCATGTCCAGTTCTAACTGTTGCTTCCTGACCTGCATACAAATTTCTCAAGAGGCAGATCAGGTGGTCTGGTATTCCCATCTCTTTCAGAATTTTCCACAGTTTATTGTGATCCACACAGTCAAAGGCTTGGGCATAGTCAATAAAGCAGAAATAGATGTTTTTCTGGAACTCTCTTGCTTTTTCTATGATCCAGCGGATGTTGGCAATTTGATCTCTGGTTCCTCTGTCTTTTCTAAAACAGCTTGAACATCAGGAAGTTCATGGTTCACATATTGCTGAAGCCTGGCTTGGAGAATTTTGAGCATTACTTTACTAGCGTGTGAGATGAGTGCAATTGTGTGGTAGTTTGAGCATTCTTTGGCATTGCCTTTCTTTGGGATTGGAATGAAAACTGACCTTTTCCAGTCCTGTGGCCACTGCTGAGTTTTCCAAATTTGCTGGCATATTGAGTGCAGCACTTTCACAGCATCATCTTTCAGGATTTGGAGTAGCTCAACTGGAATTCCATCACCTCCACTAGCTTTGTTTGTAGTGATGCTTTCTAAGGCCCACTTGACTTCACATTCCAGGATGTCTGGCTCTAGGTGAGTGATCACACCGTCATGATTATCTGGGTCATGAAGATCTTTTTTGTACAGTTCTTCTGTGTATTCTTGCCATCTCTTCTTAATATCTTCTACTTCTGTTAGGTCCATACCATTTCTGTCCTTTATCGAGCTCATCTTTGCATGAAATGTTCCTTTGGTATCTCTGATTTTCTTGAAGAGATCCCTAGTCTTTCCCATTCTGTTGTTTTCCTCTATTTCTTTGCACTGATCGCTGAAGAAGGCTCTTATCTCTTCTTGCTATTCTTTGGAACTCTGCATTCAGATGTTTATATCTTTCCTTTTCTCCTTTGCTTTTCGCTTCTCTTCTTTTCACAGCTATTTGTAAGGCCTCCCCAGACAGCCATTGTGCTTTTTTGCATTTCTTTTCTATGGGAATGGTCTTGATCCCTGTCTCCTGTACAATGTCATGAACCTCATTCCATAGTTCATCAGGCACTCTATCTATCAGATCTAGGCCCTTAAATCTATTTCTCACTTCCACTGTCTAATCATAAGGGATTTGATTTAGGTCATACCTGAATGGTCTAGTGGTTTTCCCTACTTTCTTCAATTTAAGTCTGAATTTGGCAATAAGGAGTTCATGGTCTGAGCCACAGTCAGCTCCTGGTCTTGTTTTTGCTGACTGTATAGAGCTTCTCCATCTTTGGCTGCAAAGAATATAATCAATCTGATTTCGGTGTTGACCATCTGGTGATGTCCATGTATAGAGTCTTCTCTTGTGTTGTTGGAAGAGGGTGTTTGTTATTACCAGTGCATTTTCTTGGCAAAACTCTATTAGTCTTTGCTCTGCTTCATTCCATATTCCAAGGCCAAATTTGCCTGTTACTCCAGGTGTTTCTTGACTTCCTACTTTTGCATTCCAGTACCCTATAATGAAAAGGACATCTTTTTTGGGTGTTAGTTCTAAAAGGTCTTGTAGGTCTTCATAGAACCGTTCAACTTCAGCTTCTTCAGCGTTACTGGTTGGGGCATAGACTTGGATTGCTGTGATATTGAATGGTTTGCCTTGGAAACGAACAGAGATCATTCTGTCATTTTTGAGATTGCATCCAAGTACTGCATTTCGGACTCTTTTGTTGACCATGATGGCTACTCCATTTTTTCTGAGGGATTCCTGCCTGCAGTAGTAGATATAATGGTCATCTGAGTTAAATTCACCCATTCCAGTCCATTTTAGTTCGCTGATTCCTAGAATGTCGACATTCACTCTTGCCATCTCTTGTTTGACCACTTCCAATTTGCCTTGATTCATGGACCTGACATTCCAGGTTCCTATGCAATATTGCTCTTTATAGCATCGGACCTTGCTTCTATCACCAGTCACATCCACAGCTGGGTATTGTTTTTGCTTTGGCTCCATCCCTTCATTCTTTCTGGAGTTATTTCTCCACTGATCTCCAGTAGCATATTGGGCACCTACTGACCTGGGGAGTTTCTCTTTCAGTATCCTATCATTTTGCCTTTTCATACTGTTCATGGGGTTCTCAAGGCAAGAATACTGAAGTGGTTTGCCATTCCCTTCTCCAGTGGACCACATTCTGTCAAATCTCTCCACCATGACCTGCCCATCTTGGGTTGCCCCACGGGCATGGCTTAGTTTCATTGAGTTAGACAAGGCTGTGGTCCTAGTGTGATTAGATTGACTAGTTTTCTGTGAGTATGGTTTCAGTGTGTTTGCCCTCTGATGCCCTCTTGCAACACCTACCGTCAAGATTGCCGGGAGAAATATCAATAACCTCAGATATGCAGATGACACCACCCTTATGGCAGAAAGTGAAGAAGAACTCAAAAGCCTCTTGATGAAAGTGAAAGTGGAGAGTGAAAAAGTTGGCTTAAAGCTCAACATTCAGAAAACAAAGATCATGGCATCTGGTCCCACCACTTCATGGGAAATAGATGGGGAAAAGTGGAAACAGTGTCAGACTTTATTTTTCTGGGCTCCAAAATCACTACAGATGGTGACTGCAGCCATGAAATTAAAAGACGCTTATTCCTTGGAAGGAAAGTTATGACCAACCTAGATAGCATATTCAAAAGCAGAGACATTACTTTGCCAACAAAGGTCTGGCTAGTCAAGGCTATGGTTTTTCCTGTGGCATGTACGGATGTGAGAGTTGGACTGTGAAGAAGGCTGAGCGCCAAAGAATTGATGCTTTTGAACTGTGGTGTTGGAGAAGACTCTTGAGAGTCTCTTGGACTGCAAGGAGATCCAACCAGTCCATTCTGAAGGAGATCAGCCCTGGGGTTTCTTTGGAAGGAATGATGCTAAAGCTGAAACTCCAGTACTTTGGCCATCTTATGTGAAGAGTTGACTCATTGGAAAAGACTGTGATGCTGGGAGGGATTGGGGGCAGGAGGAGAAGGGGACGACAGAGGATGAGATGGCTGGATGGCATCACTGACTCAATGGATGTGAGTCTGAGTGAACTCCGGGAGTTGGTGATGGACAGGGAGGCCTGGCGTGCTGCGATTCATGGGGTTGAAAAGAGTCGGACACGACTGAGTGACTGATCTGATCTTATAGGTTTAACTTTTTCATTGGTCTTAGACTCATATCAAGTTAATTTTGTATGATTTGTATAAGACAGGGAGTAAAGGTTCATTTTTCCCCTCCATAAGGATATTCAAATGATTGAGCACTATTTGTTGAAAATATTTTAATTTTCCCATTAAACTGCACTAGAATTTTGTTAAAAAATCAATTGCTGTATTAGGTATGGGCTCATTTCTGGCTTTTCTATGTTGTTCCATTGATCCCTTTGTTGCTCTTGACATCAAATACCAACACATCTGTTAATTCTAGCTTCTGAGTGAGTCTTGAAGTTAAGGGAGTATACCCTCAAACTTTGTCTCTTTTTTTAAAAAATTAGTTTTTATATGTCCTTTGAATTTCCATATAAACTTTAGAATCAGTTTGTTTATCAGTACCCAGAAAACCTACTGAAATTTGATAGAGATTGTTTTAAATACATAGGTCAAACTTGGGAAAACTGAAATCTTAACAATATTAGCTTCTGGGTCCATGAATATACAATGTCTATTTATTTAGATCTTTAAAATGTCTCTTCAGTTCAGTTCAGTTCAGTCGCTCAGTCGTCTCCGACTCTTTTCGACCCCATGAATCACAGCATGCCAGGCTTTCCTGTCCATCACCAACTCCCAGAGTTCACTCAGACTCTTGTCCATCAAGTCAGTGATGTCTCTTAGCAAGTATTTGTTGCTTTGATCACAGATCTGACATATACTTTTGAATTTATTTTTAGTGACATCATACTTCTTTTGCATTAGTATTTTGTTCCCAATTATTTGTGGAAGGGAAGCATTCAGTTTTTTGCCATTAAGATAATTTTAGCTATAGTCTTTATTTATGGATATCCCTTAGTACTTTGAAAAAGTTATGTTGTATTCCTGGTTTGCCAATAATTTTTATCACAAATGGGTGTTGAATTTTGTCATATTGTTTTTCTGTGTCTATTGAGATATGATCTTATGTTTCTCCTCCTTTATTCTGGTAGTATGGTAAGCTACATGGATTGATTTTCTGGATAAACCTTGCTTTGTCACACCATATTATTCTTTTTATATATTGCTGAATGTGATTTACTAATGCTGAAAGGATTTTTGCATCTATGTCCATGAGAGATAATGGTGTGTAGAGTGGGGTTTGTTATTGTTATTGTTTTTTAAATGTCTGTGATTTTGGTATCAGGGAGTGTTAGCCTCATATAATGAGTTAGTAAATGTTCCCACCTACTTTATATTCTTAAAGCTTTTGCATCATGTTATCTTTTTTCTTTCCTCCCTTGTGTCTTTGACAGAATTTACCAGAGAAGCTACTAAAAGGCTAAAAATTTTCTTAGTGGGGAGGTATTTAATTTCAAATTAAATTTCTTTAATATATATAGGGCTTTTAAGGTTTTTTTTTATTTCTTTTTGAGTCACGTTTGACAACTTGTGTCTCTTAAGAGAACTTACCCATTTCATCTAAATTGTTAAATTTCTTGACATGTAATTGTTCATGCATGCGTGCGTGCTAAGTCGATTCAGTCATGTCTGATGCTTTGCCACCCCATGGACTGCAGCCTGCCAGGCTCCTCCTGTCCATGGGATTCTCCAGGCAAGAATACTGGAATGGGTTGCCACGCCCTCCTCCAGGGGAACTTCCCAACCCAGGGATAGAACCTGAGTCTCTACATCTTCTCTAGACTTTTACTACTAGCACCACCTAGGAAGCCCATAATTGCTTATAATATGCAATTATTATCATTTTAATGTCTCTAGGCTACATAGTTGGAGAAGGCAATGGCACCCCACTCCAGTACTCCTGCCTGGAAAATCCCATGGACGGAGGAGCCTGGTAGGTGGCAGTCCATGGGGTCGCACAGAGTCGGACACGAATGAGCGACTTCACTTTCACTCTTCACTTTCATGCATTGGAGAAGGAAATGGCAACCCACTCCAGTGTTCTTGCCTGGAGAACCCCAGGGACAGGTGGGCTGCTGTCTCTGGGGTCGCACAGAGTCGGACACGACTGAAGCGACTTAGCAGCAGCAGTAGCAGGCTACATAGTGATATCCTTTCATTCCTGATACCAGTAAATTGAGGCTTCTCTCTTTTTTTCTTGATCAGTCTTACAGATTTATAATTTTATCAATCTTTCCAAAGAACCAGCGTTTAGTTTCACTGACTTTGTTTCCTATTTTTCTGTTCTCCTACTTCATTGACTTTGCTCTTATCTTTATCCCTTTCTTTCTACTTACCAGGATTCTTAATTTGCTCGTTTTTTGCATAGCTTCTTTATTTTATTTATGTCTTTATTGCCTGTTCTGGGTCTTCACTGTTGCACGGGCTTTCCTCTAGCTGTGGCAAGCCGGGGCTGCTCTCTAGTTGTGGTACGGGGGCTTCTCACTGCAGTGGCTTTTCTTGTTGGGCAGCACAGAATCTAGTGTGTGTGGGGCTTCAGTATTTGTGGCTTGAGAGCTCAGTAGTTGTGGTTCCCAAGCTCCAGAGCACAGGCTCAGCAGCTGTGGCATACGGGCTTATTTGCTCCTCGGTTGTGGGATCTTCCCAGACCAGGAGTCAAACTCGTGTCTCCCGAGTTGACAGGCAGATTCCTTACCACTGAGCCACCAGGGAAGCCCTCCATGTGGTGTAGCTTCTTCATGTGGATGCTTAGATTATGTGAGTGCTTAGATTTTCTTCTTGAAGCTTATTTTATGTTTTCTGATGCAAACAGTAATGTTATGTTTAATATCATTTTTCATTTGTTCATTTCTAGCATATATAATGGAGAAGGCAATGGCACCCCACTCCAGTACTCTTGCCTGGAAAATCCCATGGACAGAGGAGCCTGGTGGGCTGCAGTCCACGGGGTCGCTAAGAGTCAGACATGACTGAACGACTTCACTTTCACTTTTCACTTTCATGCATTGGAGAAGGAAATGGCAACCCACTCTAGTATTCTTGCCTGGAGAATCCCAGGGAAGGGGGAGCCTGCTGGGCTGCTGTCTATGGGGTCGCAAAAAGATGGACACGACTGAAGCGACTTAGCAGCAGCAGCAGCATATATAAATTGTTTGCATATCAACCTTAAATCTTGCAATCTTATTAAATTCACTCATTATTTCTAAGTTATGTTGTGAATTTCATAAGATTTTCTATGTAAACAATAGTATTATTTGTGAATAAAGATGATTTTACTTTTCTTGATCCAATCTTTATAACTCTTACTTATTTTTCCTTCCATTGTACTGGCTAGGACCTCTGGTATGTGGGATGTGTGCGTGCTCAGTCACGTCTGACTCCTTGACCCCATGGACCTGCCAGGCTCCTCTGTCCATGGGATCTTCCAGGTAAGAATACTGGAGTGGATTGCCATTTCCTTCTCCAACAGGTGACGAAAACTTACTTTCACTTTCACACTCCGGGCTTCCCTGGTGGCTCAGACAGTAAAGAATCTGCCTGCAATGTGGGAGACCCAGGTTCGATCCCTGGGTAGGGAAGATCCCCTGGAGGAGGGCATGGAAACCCAGTCTAGTATTCTTGCCTGGAGAATCCCATGGACAGAGGACCCTGGGGAGCTACAGGCCATGGGGTAGCAGAGTTGGACACAACTGAGCAACTAAGCATGCAACACGCATGTTAGCAAACATGCCCAATTCTTTCATTTCATGGGGACCTTTGGTACCCCTCTCTTAGGGTGGCTGTTCACCAACTCTTTGCTCTGCTGACTCTCTCATTTTGCACCAGAAGTACTGGATCCATCGGAGGCATTCACAATTACCAGGATTAGATTCATCCCATTCTGTACGTAGAGGTTTCAGAGTGCTATGATATGAGCTTTCAGTGTATCCATTGTGATTTGTGGCACAAACATCTAGATTAGTTTTATGGAGAGATTTGTTTTGGATTGTCTGCTGTTTCTTTGTTCCTTGATCTTGTTTTCTAAAGTGGGAAGCATATTAAATACTCGTCCACAAGATGAGGTCGGTGTGTTCAGTTGGGAACACAGACAGCTGAAAAAGAAGGTGGCCCTTTTATGTGGTCATTGCCAGGAAATCTCCTCAAAACCACTAAAAATAGTCATATTATATATTCCAGTCTATGGAGTAACATCTTTTTGTTATCCTGCCAAGATTAGGGAAACAGTACAGCAGTGATTTCTTTACAAATATTGATAGAGGAGTTTGGCATAGAATATTTAAATTATATCTATGACAAGGCACTTGGTATAAATGCCTAGAATGTGAATTGTAAATATAGTTATAATAGTGTTTACAAATAGTGTTTACAAATTCTATTCTATAACTTTATGCTGATAAATAAACTATGTATTTAGTTTTGGAATTGAAAACTAAAAAAGAACAGATACCAGTCCTAACAGTGAGTATATCCATGCTGGTGTCTAGCAAAAAGACCAGCTCTGAAAGGAGGAGAGGAAACAGGATGGAGGGTCTAGAATGAGACACCCAAATTATCTTGTACCCAAATTATTGAAGACATAATTAGAATTATATTAATATATTTCATACATAAAAGTATTTAAATTTAAAATATTTTTCAATTATATTTCATAAATGGAAAATATTTTAAATTTAAGGAGGAATAGTAAGTCTTGGGGTGTTACTATCTATCCCTAGAGACTTTATTCAGATATCATTGCCTCTAAAAAAAAGTGCTCATACATTTAATTTGTCTCAAGGCCATACAACTAGTAAGGAACAGAACTCTTCAACTCCTTACACTTTTCAATGCAAGATCACTTTGCAAGAGGGGTCTAGAATGTCATGTTAGAAGAAATGGTTGGTTGGGACCATTTCCAACCAAGCAGTGCCTAAGACTCCAAGCTCCCAATACAGAGGAACCCATGTTCGATTCCTGGTCAGGGAACTAGATAGATCCCAAAGGCCACAACTAAAGATCCTGCATGCCACAACTAAGACCCAGAACAGCAAATAAATGAAGATTTTTCCGTTATTTGTTTATTTATTTGATGGCACTGGGTCTTAGTTGGGTGGTTACTAAGGTGGTTACTAAGGCTGGCTTCAAAGGAGCTGAGGATCCTGTACTCCGATGTCTTGGGAAATAAGGCTCAGTAAGCACCTTCTGGGTACCAGGTCCCATGCTAGGCACTGAACATGTGCTAAGCACAAGAGCTATAAACCTGATCAAGTTTTTGCAAGACACCATCCTATTTTATAGATAAGAGAGCGGAGGCTCCCAGAAGCGAGCTGAGGCTCACTGGGTAAGAGCAGCAGAGACCAAGCGCTAGGGCGACCTCTTCCAGCAGCCATGACTGTGACTCTGTCTTCTCCTGGAAAAGTAAAGAGCCAGCAGAGGAAGGATGTGCTCATATCTGACTGAGGCTGGAGGCTGGTCTCCATCTGCTTCATCCATTCCACAGAGATTCTTCTGAGCACTTGGAATACAGAAGCTTAAAGTACAGGGCACAATCTGTCTGCACGAAAGAGTTTTAAAATTTCCCATCCTGCCATACTGTTCACAACACATTCACATACATACCTTTGTCTTCCTAATGAATACTTTAAAATTTTCTTTTTGAGTAGAAGACAGAGCTAAAATTTCAAATTACTGATGAAGAGCTGATTGTGCTCTCATTTTAATATAGGGCCACTTCCAAGTCTCTGATACTTAGTTTTTCAATTAAATAGACCTTTGCATCATCCCGGGTGAGATGAATCACTTAATATTGTCAGGAAAAGGATTCTGAAACACCACTGAATCTGATTTTTGTGTCGTTATTGTTATTCCTTAATGGGAAAAGATTTTTAAAGACATGCTTTTTAATTGCTGGTATTAATAGTTAATGGGCTTCCCTGGTGTCTCAGACAGTAAAGAATCTACCTGCAATGTGGGAGACCTGGGTTCGATCCCTAGGTTGGAAAGATTCCCTGGAGAAGGAAATGGCAACCCACTCCAGTATTCTTGCCTGGAGAATCCCATGGACAAAGAAGCATGGTGGGCTACAGTCCATGGGGTCGCAAAGAGTCGGACATGACTGAGCCACTAACACTAACTATTAATAGCTAATAGAAGCTTGCATTCCTTCATTTCCAAAATGCTATTACATAAAAATGTAATCCCCTGGAGTAGGAAATGGAAACCCACTCCAGTATTTTTGCCTGGAAAATTCCATGGACAGAGGAGCCTGGTGGGCTGCAGTTCATGGGGTTGCAGAGCTGGACATGACTGAGTGACTGAGCACACAGCACAAAAATGTAATCTACACACCAGCACTGAGAGATCAGATTTATTAAATTCATGACAGGAAAATGAAATATTCTTTCAGAAATATTAAGGATCCGTCTCAAGATCAATAGTCAATCAGTGGCAGAGTTAGGACTCAAACACAGATTTTCTGGTTTAAGCCCCAGCCCCATTTCTGAAGGTCATCCCGGTCCTTAAAATAAATGAGAGAGTGGTCCCTGATGAGGAGTGAGTGATAGATTTGGTGCTCACGCTTACTGCTCAAATACCCACAGGTGATGGAATTATCCACCAGTTTTTCTGAAGCAAAGTGTGGGAGAAAATACTTATTGCCCAGCTCTGGTGGCCAAGCTCACATCAAACCAGAGTGTCCCACTGAAGCTGAGTTCACACATCTCTTTAATACAGAGGCAGAATCTTTAGAACTTCAGAACCCCAAGTTCTACAGCAGAGTCGTCAGAACTAAAAATACTAAAGTTGGACTCTTTAGAACTGAAAGCAAAGAGACCAAGGAGAAAGCAGGGCCAGTCTGATCAGGTAATGTCTCAGAGGCCAGGACAATAGAGGCTCACACGGTGAGAAGGTAATACAACCAGGAGAAGGACAAGCATGTTGGGCTGTGTTCCCTGATTCCTATTCAGAATTATAAATACCAGTCTCTGGGAAATGACTAAGGGGTTAGCTAAGCTAATGATGTATGAACTCCAAAGGAACCTACTAGTTTATCCTGGAATGTGCAGGTTTGTGAGGAAGTGTTTGAAGTCCACATTTCCTGGGTTGGAGGTCCCAGAGATTCAGAGACCTGCAGGCATTCCAGGAGCCCTGATTTGTGGCTGGTCCATGCCAGTGGATCATCAGTTTGTGCTTTTGACCTTCCGTGATAGAAGCATCTTCCTGGTTTAGAAAAAGATGTCAGCTTACAGGTCAGGGAGATGTGAGGAGCAAACTTTGGACCACCTCTGCTCGATCTAACTTTGATTCCTTTAGTCCCAATGCATGCTGCGAAGTCATTTCAGTTGTGTCCGATCCTTTGCAACCCTGTGGGCTGAAGCCCACCAGGCTCCTCTGTTCATGGCATTCTCCAGGCAAGAATACTGAAGTGGGTTGCCATGCCCTCCTCCAAGGGATCTTCCCGACCCAGGGAGTGAACCCACATCTCCTACCTCTCCTGCATTGGCTGATGGGTTCCTAACCATTAGCGCCACCTGGAAAGCCCAGTCCCAATGAGACAGATACTAGTTTAAAATGTTGTCCTTTTATTGCTGACTAGCTACTTCCAAGTACCTTAGAACCATTCAGCTGTCACCCTTTGGCTTCCTGCCGTCTGCCGAGTGTGGGGAGTAGATGGGATGCTTTGAATGTCTGAACAGGACGTTGGGTTGTGCTGTCCTCCAGCAATTAGGGGCAGGTGACAGAGCTGATGTCCAGGATTTGGAGCCAAGTCTCTGCATCCCTGGCAGGCTGCTGTCCCAGGTAGGGAGAGGCATGCTGCAGAGACATCCAATCATGACTCTTACCTAATTTTGCATTCCCCATTATTGTCTAATAGAAATAGAGTAAATAAGCACACCTCTTACAATGAGTCTTGTAGTGAAAAATTATATATTATGTGACCTTATTTCTCATGGCAACATGTAGCCCTTCTATGAAAAGCACATACCAGTTTTGTACAACTTGTTCACAAACAACAGAAAATATTAAGTCTGTCCATTCCATCTGCTTCCCACAAGAGGAAAGAATCATTATGTAGTGAGGTCAGAAGGTACCCCAGTCCACAGGGGCATCTTTCTGGGGCCGTCTCATATAGAGGTCCTTCCTTTAGTGGGTGGGGCTACAGGGCACTCGAGGAGAGTCTCTCAGAAGAGAAGGCAGGAATTTGGCCTCTGGAACTTTCTCTTCCTAAAGTGTGACATGATCATAGCCAGTCTGGGTTCCCAAAGTAGCTGTTAGGAAATTGTTTAAGCAGCCAATGAGATTGTCTCTATGAAAAACAGTGAAACGAGGTGGGTGGGCTTTCTGGTGTTCTGCAGGCAGTTGACAGAAAAAGGGAGCCCTTAGACTAAGTATGGGTGATGGCAACAGTGAGAGATGGTGAGCTGGGGCCCTGGGGCTTTGAGGGGGAGAGGGAGAGGAAATGAACAGAGGACAGGAAAGAAGGAGAGAGAGGAGGAGAGCGAGAGAGAATGTGGGACATAAAGAGACAGATAAGAACTGCTCCCATATTAGATACACACAGGTGTTTGTTAGAAGCAATGTGAATGTAGGTTTTGATCCAGTGTTTCTTTAGTAAATGGTACTCATATCCAGGGGCTTCCCAGGTGGCATTAATGGTAAAGAACCTGTCTGCTAATGCAGGAGACACAAGAGACATGGGTTTGATCCCTGGGTTGAGGAGATCCCCTGGAGGCGGGCATGGCAACCCACTCCAGTATTCTTGCCCGGAGAATCCCATGGACAGAGGAAGCTGAAGGGCTACAATCCATGGGGTCACAAAGAGTCAGACACAACTGAAGCAACTTAGCACACACACACACATGAACAATGACATGCGGGTTTAAGTGACATTCTTTGGCTGCAAAGGTGAAGGTAGCAGCTTCTGGGCCCCTGGCCACATGACGCCATGGTCTCCTGCTGCTGCTGCTGTTGCTGCTGCTAAGTCGCTTCAGTTGTGTCTGACTCTGTGCGACCCCAGAGACGGCACCCCATCAGGCTCCCCCGTCCCTGGGATTCTCCAGGCAAGAACACTGGAGTGGGTTGCCATTTCCTTCTCCAATGCAGGAAAGTGGAAGTTGCTCAGTTGTGTCCGACTCTTAGTGACCCCACGGACTGCAGCCTACCAGGCTCCTCCGTCCATGGGATTTTCCAGGCAAGAGTACTGGAGTGGGGTGCCATTGCCCTAGTCAAAGTGAAATTGTTATTTGCTCAGTGGTGTCCGACTCTTGAAGACCCCATGGAACCCGCCAGTTTCCTCTCTATGGAATTCTCCAGGCAAGAATATTGGAGTGGGTTGCCATTCTCTTCTGGGGATCTTCCCGATTCAGGGATTGAACTCTGGTCTCTCACATTGCAGGCAGATTCTTTACCGTCTGAGCCACCAGAGAACCTTTGCTAAGTCAACTCACCTTTCCAGGCCACAGTTTCTGTATCAATAAAAATGAGGTTAAAACTCCTGATGAGACTTGGGGCTATCAGCAGCCCCTGTTGACAGATGAGGAAAACTGAGGCTCACAAAGCTGGTCATATCGATCATATAAGACAGATGAAAGTCAGGCCCAGGCTGTTTCTGGCCATCGACAAGCACCCTGTGGCCCCTAACCACCAAGGGCGCACTGCCATGGGTGCCTGGCCCTCCCCTGCCAGAACCTAGGCTTTCCGAGTCGCTTTCTGGTGTAGAAGTCAAAGGCATCGATTCAGCCATGTTGGCCAGACCAGCTTTGTTGTGACCCGGGAGAGGCAGGTGTAGTGGGAAGCTGTGTGACGTGACTGGATTGGCCCAAACACTCCAGCAGAGCTCAAACCCACAGCCTGGGCCACTCAAGGTCTGTGGATGGCACAGAGGTGGGACAGGTCTGGTTCTGCTGGTTTCGAGTTGTATGACCTTGGAAAAGTCAATCAGCCTTTTTGAACCTTTCTCCTCATCTTCTAGGGCTTACCCGGTGGCTCAGTGGTAAAGAGTCAGCCTGCCAATGCAGGAGATGTGGGTTTGATCCTTGGGTAGGGAAGATCCCCTGGAGGAGGGCATGGCAGCCCACTCCAGTATTCTTGCCTGGGATGGAGAGAGGAGCCTGGTGGGCTACAGTCCATAGGGTCACAAAGTGTCAGACACAACTGAGTGAGTGAACACACACACACTTCACCTTGTGAGATGGGGTAGGATCTCACGGGCTGTTGTGAAGGTCCCTTAGGATGGGAGGGAAGTCTCAGCCCTCGGGCTGGTCGTTTGGGTTGTTGCTATTCATGCCAAGGCTGGGCTCGGCATACTAAGCCCCAGGGCCACCAGCTGCCTCCCCATCACATCCCCACGAGATACCTTGAGATCATGGAGGAAACTATGAGTTTGCCCAGTCTGTGTTCTTGGGCTTTGCTAAATGAGGGCAGAAATGAAAGACTCTCTCTGCAGGAGAGAGTGCTGCCACTTGGGTTAGCAGTCATTGAACGGGCACCTTTATTTCTAGGCTGTGGATTAGGACAGTGTAGAAGGACCATCGGGGAGCTGTTGAGAGGATCGGAAAGGCAGTTTTTCCCCTCAATAAATTTCAAATTAGTACACTTGAAAAATCACCAGGGCTTCCACAGTTCAAACAAAGCAGTTTCATTGGAACAGAGTCACATTCAGTTTTGTCTGCTTGAAAAAAAAAAAAAAAAATCAGGACCTCCCTGGTGGTCCAATGGTTAAAACTTCACCTTCCAATCCACGGGGTGTGAGTTCGATCCCTGGTTGGGGAGTTAGGATTCCCAACCAAAAAAAAAAAAAAAAAAGCAAAACATAAAATAGGAAAACAAGCAAAGGTAAAACAGAAACAACACTAACAAATTCAAAAAACTTCAAAAATGGTCCACATCAAAAAAAGAAATCTGAAATAAAATAAAACAAATATATATATAGGTAAAGGAATGACGTGAAGGTTTAAAAATACCAGGACGCTGGGGGGTGGAAAAAGGACATCGGTAGATTTTTTTTTTTTTTTTTTCCATTGCACCTTTATTGTGTACACTGTTCAGAATTCTCACACAGTCTTTCTAGAACCACACGGAACCCATGAGATGGCTCCCTCCCCCGACAGTCCATTATATTTCTAAGCAGCCTCCTCCTGGCCTCCCTCCTCGAGTCCTCATGTGGCCAGCGTTGTGCCAGGATGCAAGGAGTTGCCAGGGGTTATTCATTCTTAGGAGGGAAGGAGGGCAGGGAGCAGAGCTGGCCCTCGGCAAACCATGGGTGTGCATCCGGCCCCGCGGGCCCTCTCCCGGCCAGTCCCTGCCTCTCCATTCCCTCTTTGCCCAGCATGTGACGCCCCTCAGTGGGCTAGGGAATCAGACAGCTCTGGGAATTTGCCTTCTGACTCACCACTACCAGCTACCTGACCTTGGGGAAGTTTCACCATCTGAGTCCCCCTTTCTTCCTCTACGATGTGGGACAGAGACTCTCCAGCCCATTTCCTGTGAGCATTCAACGACTAAAGGGATTCAGGGTCGGGCACAGCGCCTAGCACACAGTATGTCCTGAACGCACATCGACTTCTGTTCCTTCTGGTGGGGAAGAGAAGACTCTTGATGAGGGCCAGGTGCTCGGGGCATCTGCTTTATAAAGAGCCTGGTCCTTAACACGTCCAAGAAGTGACTCTCTAAGGGTGAAATTTCAGACACCACGACACTGGGAGGGAGAAACCTGGCGGTGATCTCCTGGACATCCTTCGACTCCACATAGGCAGCCTGCTGCTTCTTTTGCCCACAGGCAAGGCTGGCGCTGGCAGAAGGAACACTAACCCTGTTTATAAGGCCATGCCGCTGCCCCCAGTAAAAGGCCCATCTCAGGGAGGCAGGAGAACAGGGCACATTCATCCTGATTCAACTGTCCCTGCCAGGGAGGAAGTAGCTTCTTGTGGGTGTAAACCAGGAGCTTGAAGAAATGTAGCAATCTTTTAGGGTGACCGTTGCATCCCCTTCTAGAGCTCTTGAAAAGTCATCTGTTGCAGGGGTGTCCTCCCAGCCTGAAACAGCCAGGTGAGCTCTTGGGGGGTGGGGTCCAAGTGTCATCCACACCCCCACCTACTTTGCAAAGGCTCCCAGGAGGCTCACTACGGGAATTACGCACCTAACACTGAGCTTTAACCCCCCTTGTCCTTCCCACCCATCTTTCATGGCATGTGGCCATCAAAATCAAATCTCATCGATAAATGGTCACAAGAATGAAATGACGCTGCCAATGAGAAGCTGAATACTCCATCCTATAGTTGATCCACAGATGTAGCTGTGCCCTTCCTCCATGGTATTCCTTGTAAAAAGAAACATTTTTAAGCTGATCTATATCACTCAGTCCTGTTCATGCATAAGTCTCAGTAAGGATACGGTACATCCAAAGTCCACATGCCCACGACCATTTTACATCTCCAGTATAACAATGAAAAGTCGCTCAGTGGACAATCTTAAAACATGCACCAACCAAGATCACAGCTGGTCTTATGGGAAAATGTCCTCCAGACTGAAAAGCATGAGAGGGAAACGATTCCAGATGAGAGAACAAGGACGAGAGCGATTACACAACAGAACAACTGCAGTCTAAGGTAGATACAGCAGGTAAAACCAAGGAAAGCTGTACGGATCCAGGAGTGCTTCTCCAAATATTTGGTTCATGCTAAAAAATAGAGCACATTTATTAAAAATATATATTTATAAACCTTGATATGAACAGATACACACATCAAGCCAATGAAAAAAAAAGAAAAAATAAGTTATCTCCCCAGTATCAAATAGTTAGACACTTTTGATGAATGAGATGCTTGTCAAGGATTGTCCCTGTGGTTTTTTGGTACCAAACAGTTCATCGAGTTAGGAGGAAACACGTGTCCTGGGAGACAGGCGAGAGCTGTGTCTGCTGTGAGCTGCGTCCACCCCTGTTCCTCTTTTTGAACACTTGGCATCTGTCAGTGACCTGGGATAACCCATCTCTGCACCCATCCACTCCCTGATGGTGTCCAAGGGCAGTTTTCCAAGCGTCCTTTCGGGTCCCCTGCCAACGATGTTGAGTTCCTTGCTGTGTGAATGAGTTTTGGTGGATTCATTGTGCTTTAGTGTCTGCTCCTTGCAGCAGGATTGGTTGATTTTGGTGACCCTTTATCGAGTTCGAAGGTGCATCTGATTGGGCGGTATGTGTCGGTCAAGGCTGCTTGCTGGCACAGTGTCCGGTCACTGATCTGCCAACACACAGGACTCCTCCTGTCTTTTGGCCATCCCGAGGCCTGAGGGCCCACTGGGCCATTCACAGAGTGGTGTAGATGTATACAAATATGATGACGATCAGGTTCAGAATGGTCCCAATAATCCCCAGCATCGCCAAGACACTCTCTTCTTTACTCTCTTTTTCCTGGCCTCCTCTGTCTTCATCATTTCCACTCGTGATTACCATCTTGGTGGCAAATGTCTTTATCTTCCTCACCAGACTAACCTGCGATTGGAAAGAGGCAGCACAAAAACATGACAGTTTATAAGCATCCTCTCCAAAGCCTGGCAGACCGGGTCGGGGAGTGATTTCATGTCTGGGGACTAGGCCTTGGGTGGGCCCGAAAAATCTCTCATGGAGAAAACCTTGGGATGCACTGCTCTTTGGCCATGGAGAAATGGCAGAGCATGGCTGATCACTTTCAAGGATGAAGACTGTGATATTGGCATAAAGAGCTCAGCCCGGCGTTCAGCTTGGCCACCACCCATTCTACTGGGATTTTGTTTTACTCCTTTTCCTTGAAGCAGAGACAGACAGCTGCACAGTCATCCAGCACAAGCACGTGGGCTCTCCCACAGCAGCGGGAACTTGACACGTGTTCACGTACTGGATCCCACCCTAGACAAGTCCAGTCCTGCTCGTGCATGAAGTGGGTAGGAGGGCGCTGTGGTCACACTGTGCTTTAAACACTGGCCACCCTGTGAACAAGGGTGACCGAACCTAGGGAAGGCAAGTTACTGAGACCAGAGAGGATGGAAAGGGGGGAGGGAGAGAGCATCATAAGAAACCCACATCACCGCCAGCGGGAGCACACACTGGTCAGATCATTCTGGAAAGTTCCCTGGCATTACCCAGAGAAGCAAAGAGATAGTCCCCAGCTGGGCTGAGCTCCTGACCTCCTAGGTGTTCATTGAAGAGAAATCCCTGTACCTGTGAACCTGGCGACAGTGACAGGAATGCTCCTGTGAGCTTCAGCTGGGAAGGCAGAGGACCAGAAATTACCCAAACAGGCATCAAGAGTTGAAGAGAAGGACACGTGGCTCCTACGATGGACGCATCCACACCAAAGAATATGACACGGCAGTGAAATGAACGCACAGCGGCTACACGTGATGGTGTGGGTGAGGCCCCGTCTCGTATGAAGAAGGATGGTGCAGAGAACACCCACAGCATGTGTCAATTCATAAAGACTCAAACAGGGCACGTCAAACAAGTATATTTAGCGACACGCACTTAGGTGTTTGTAAAATGCAAGAGAATGACCAACAGAATTCAGGAGAGTGGCTACTTACAGGAAAGGACAGAGCGGGAATCCCCTCAGAGCAGCAGCAGAGACCTTCAATATACTGGTCATTTTCCATTTGTGAGGCTGTGCGGGAAGCATGTCGAGGTTTGTTTTTTATCTTTATCCTTTCAACTGTTTCAGAGATTGCCTGACGTGTATGACGTATTTTGCAATAACAAAGATATTTCTATTTATTCTTTAAAATAAAAAATATGACCATTCAGGGGGCCTGGTGGGCAGCTGAAACCTTCTTTTCCACTGATGACTAATCCAAACAACGTGGGGGGTGGGGTGGTGGGGATGACTAATGTGTATGAGATGGCAGCAGCAACAGCCTGTCCTACTTGATGAGATGGGACAGGGACCAGGCCAGGGCCCCTGGCTGCACCTCTTCTATTAGAGAGCTGTGTTTTTTCGAGCTAGAAGGCTTTTCAGGCTCCAGAGTGGTGACAGTCAATTTTCTGTCAACCTGACTGATTCCTGGATCCTGGGGTGCCCAGACATTTTTCAAACATGATTCTGGGTATGTCTGTGAGGGTGGCTGCTGGATGAGATTGACATTGGAATCGGTAGACTGAGCAAAGCAGACTGCCTTCCCCAGTGTGGGTGGGCCTCATCTAAGCTGTCCAAGGCCTGAATAGCAAAAAAGGGCTGAGTGAGAAGGAACTCTTCCTGCCCGACTGCCTTTGAGCTAGGACATCAGCTGTTTTCTGCTTTTGCATCCAGAGGGAAACCTAGGCTCTTCCTGGGTACTGAACCTGCCAGCCTTCAGACTGAAATGAAACCATCAGCTCTCCTGAATCTCCTGGTTGCTGACTCACTCTGCAGATCCTAAGACTTGGGGGTCTCCATAATGACATGGCGCTTCCCAGGTGGCACTAGGGGTAAAGAACCTGCCTGTCAATGCAGGTTAGATGGAACAGACGCAGGTTCGATCCCTGGGTCAGGAAGATGCCCTGGAGGAGGGCATGGCAACCCTCTCCAGTATTCTTGCCTGGAGAATCCCACAGACAGAGGAGCCTGGTGATCCAGAGTGTCGCACAGAGTTGGACATGACTGAAGTGACTTAGCACACATAATGATATGAGCCAATTTCTTATAACAAGCCTCTATCTTTCTATCTATCTCTGTCTCTCTCTCACTGGTTCTGCTTCTCTGAAGAACTCCTGACAAGTCAGTTCAGGGGTCAAAGGATATCTCAGGACAAACATATTAGAGGAATCACAAAAAAAGGACTCCAGGTAGGCAGAGAGGGCGGCTGCCAGGTGAAACGCCTGCATGCCTCTTCCTTCCTCTGGGCACATGAACCCCTGCAAGGGCCAGGTCACACCTCGGGAATCTGGTCTGGATTCAGGACACAGTGTAGGTGGATAGATTTCTGTGTGAAGGAGAGGCACACGGTGAAGACCAAAGGGACTGATGTAACAGGCACGTGTGCACAAACGAACAAATG
This sequence comes from Bos indicus, assembly GCF_029378745.1. Classification (NCBI taxonomy): domain Eukaryota; kingdom Metazoa; phylum Chordata; class Mammalia; order Artiodactyla; family Bovidae; genus Bos; species Bos indicus. The sequence goes on along the minus strand of NC_091780.1, from coordinate 60,828,977 downwards.
TGTGCCTTAAAGGGAAGGCTCATTCCCTTCACAACTTTGGCTTACTTGACAGACTCAGAGTGGGTTCCTACCACCCTAAAGTGGTCAGGGCAAGACTTCGTCTTTTCAGAGCTATCCACTCTGTCCTAGCCAATGGAATGAAACTTCTTGGAATAACATCTATATACAGGATGTAATTTCTAATTAAAATTGCTTTTTAAATGAAAAAAGCAGCTTTGGCTAGGCAAAGCTTCTAGGCTGGACATGTTTGGTTTTCTTTCTTTTTCTTTCCAGTACAGTTTTTTTGATGATGGGTAATACACAAACAGAAAGGTGCACAGACTTTAACCATACTTGATGAGTGTTCATACCTGTTAGCTGTCACCAACATCAAGAAACAGAACCTTCAAGTACCCTAGGAGGCTCCCTCTTCCATTCAATCCTTTTCTTCCTTCTTCTTGAAAACCGTTACCTTGATTTCTAACATCCTAGGCTAGTTTTGCCTGTTTACGGATTTTATGGAAACAGAACCATACAGGATGTCCTCTTTTGAGTCTTTCCCCTTCACTGTTATGCTGTGTGTAGCTGTAGCTCGTTCATTCTCATTGTGAACAGTACTCCATCATATAAACAGACATATAAAAACATATAAAAAGTATGCATTTATTTTACTGCTGATGGGCATTTGGGTTGCTTTCAGTTTGAGGTCATTATGCTGTTCTGAACATTCTTTTACATTTCTGCTGGCAAACGCACATATGCATTTCCCCGATGTTTTAAATGAAAATTTTCACATACAGCAAAAGAAAAAATTTATACTGAGCACCCATCCACTCAGCAACTAAATGTCACTATTAGCATGTTACTATACTTGGTTTTAGTCACTCACCTAGAGCCAGACATCCTGGAGTATAAAGTCAAGGGGCCCTTAGGAAGCATCGCTAAGAGCAAAACTAGTGGAGATGATGGAATTTCAGCTGAGCTATTTAAAACACAAATGATGATGCTGTTCGAGTGCTACACTCAATATATCAGCAAAGTTGGAAAACTCAGCAGTGGCCACAGGACTGGAAAAGGTCAGTTTTCATTCTAATCCCAAAGAAGGGCAATGCCAAAGAATGCTCAAACTACTGTACAATTGCAGTCATTTCAAACGATAGCAAGGGTACGCTCAAAATCTTTCAAGCCAGGCTTCAGCAGTACATGAACTGAGAACTTCCAGATGTACAAGCTGGGTTTCAAAGAGGCAGAGGAAACAGAGATAAATATGCCAGCATTTGCTGGACCATGGAGAAAGCAAGGGAGTTCCAGAAAGCCTTCTACTTCTGTTTCATTGACTTTGAATGTATGGATCACAACACACGGTGGAAAATCTTTAAAAGATGGAAGTACCAGACCACCTTACCTGCCTCCTGAGAAACCTGTATGCAGGTCAAGAAGCAACAGTTAGAACTGGACACGGAACAACGGACTGGTTCAAAATTGGGAAAAGAGTAAGACAAGGCTGTATATTGTCATCCTGCTTATTTAACTTACATGCAGATTACATCATGTGAAATGCCAGTCTGGATAAATCACAAGCTGGAGTCAAGATCACCAAAAGAAATATCAACAACCTCAGATTTGCAGATGATACCACCCTAATGGCAGAAAGCAAAGAGGAACTAAAGAGTCTCCTAATGAAAAACAAAGAGGAGAGTGAACAAATTTGTTTAAAACTCAACATTCAAAAACTGAAGATCATGGCATCTGGTCCCCTCACTTCACGGCAAACAGAAGAGGAAAAAGTGGAAGCAGTGACAGATTTTACTTTCTTGGGCTCCAAAATCACTGTGAACAGCGACTGCAGCCATGAAATTAAAGGACACTTGCTCCTTGGAAGAAGGAAAGTGAGGACAAACCTAGACAGTGTATTAAAATACAGAGATATCACTTTGCTGACAAAGGCTCATATAGTCAAAAAGTTATGGTTTTTTGCAGTGGTAAAGAATCTGCCTGTCAATGCAGGAGACGCTGGAGATGTGGGTTTGATCCCTGGGTTGGAAAGATACCCTGGAGTAGGAAATAGCCACCCACTCCAGTATTCTTGCCTGGAAAATTCCATAGACAGAGGAGCCTGGCTGGCTATAGTCCATGGGGTTGCAAAGAGTCGGAGATGACTGAGCACACACATCATCTTTCCAGTAGTCATGTATGAATGTTTCAGTTGAACCATATGGAAGGCTGAGCACCGAAGAACTCATGCTTTCATATTGTGGTGGTGGAGATGCTTTTGAGAATCCCTTGGACGGCAAGGAGATCAAACCAGTCAATCCTAAAGGAAACCAAACCTGAGTATTCATTGGAAGGACTGATGCTGAAGCTGAAGCCCCAATACTCGGGCCACCTGATGTGAAGAGCTGACTCACTGGAAAAGACTGATGCTGGGAAAGATTGAGGGCAGGAGGAGAAGGGGACGACAGAGATGAGATGGTTGGATGGCATCATCGACTGGATGGACATGAGCATGACAAACAGGAGATAGTGAAGGACAGGGGAGCCTGGCGTGCTGCAGTCCATGGGGATGCAAAGAGTCAAACATGACTTACTGAACAACATTTGCTTTCTCAGATACCTATCCCTGAATCTTATCCAGCCATCTTTTTGGGGTGCATTTCAAAGTAAACTGCAAATATCATTATCTGTGTCGGGTGCTCAGTCATGTCTGACTCTTTGCAACCCCATGGACTAGAGCCTGCCAGGCACCTCTGTCCATGGGATTTTACAGGCAAGAATATAGGAGTGGGTTGCCATTTCCTTCTCCAGGGAAATATCATCCATTTAAATACTTTCCTTTAAATACTGCAGTTTACATGTATTAACTAGAGTCAAGGTTTGTTTGCAATGTTTTCTTTTGATGTAAATCTGTGCCGTTTCCTATTGGCTCCATCCCCCTAAGAGAAGAACTGCTAGGGTATAAGGTATAAGTGGTTGCACGCACTCACTTGTTTCTGAGTGCAAGGTTGGCCCCTTGTTTCATCTTGGTGATTCCATGGCCTTTGCATGGGGTCACAAGAAGGCAAAGGGACATCCACTCCCTTCTCTGCCCTGGACAGACATCTACCCAAGCACCAGTTCTCTTTCATGGGTCTCTTGTTTCTTGCAGTTCCCTTAGCCAGACTTAAAGCCCTGAGAGAGCAAGCTTTTGAATCTCCAACACCAAGCACAGGGCTTGGCATGGACCAGGCATTTGGGGAAAGTGCACTGAAGCAATGCGTGAGTGGGTGCTGCAGGCTGGGGGAGCGGTGGGGGTGGGGGTGTGAATCTGGCCATCCCCGTCTCTGCAGGGCAGGGACAAGATCACCAAGGTTGGTCTAAAGAGACACAATTAGCTCTGCCCTTAAAACCCAACACCCATCATCGCAGTCACTCAAGCAAAACAAAGTACCAGTCACGGAGGCTGCTTGGTTTCAAGGCTTAATTTAGCTTCTTCCCCGAGTTAACCCAAGACAGCTCTGACTCAGGAGGAAGTGGAGGAGAATAATCAGGTCGACTGTGTTTACTTTCTGAGGTCTCTGCAGCAAACCGAGAGCCCAGAAGAGGCCTTCTCCGACTCCCAAGAGCTACATTCCAAAAGTCTGCCTCCAAGGGGCTTGAGTCATTAGCCTGAATCTCCCCAGAGAAATGGCGTTGGGAGTGCAGCCGGGTTCCCAAGGGAGCCACCGAGGGTTTCCTTCGAGAGAAGTGATTGGAACACGGTTTTCCTTGGGAAAAGCTGTCTGGTCAGGGAGTGGAGGAGAATGAAAGAGGTTGGGAGATTAGCTGAAAACTAGACCAATAACAGAGATGGGAGGGGAAAACAGAACCAAAATAAAACAGAAAGGAAAGCTGGGGACTAGGCAACGTCTGACATGAAGCCAGCTGCATAGGCATAAGTTCATTCATTCATTCCCTCACTCATTCCTACCTGCCAGGAACTGGAGTGGGGCAAGGGGAGTGAGAGTTAGCTGCTAACGAGAAAGGCATTTTTTGGGGCATGATAAAAATGTTCTAGACTTAGATTTTGGTGATGGTTGCACAATTCTGAATTGTACACTTTGAAGAGGTGAATGCAGTGGTTTGTGGATTTTATCTCAATAAAGAGGTTTATCTCAAAAAGAGAGCATTTGCAACAGTAGTGGAAATATAAATTACCTAGAAATCAATCTAACAAAAATATGTAAAATTCTTTAAAAAGAAAAGTTTACAGACATAAAGTTGCACCTACATAAGAAGGAAGACACACCATCTTCAAGGATTGTGAGAGTCAGTATCTAGAAAACATGATTTCTACCTAAGGTGATCTATATACAGAGCTACTACAGTCAAAATTTCTACAGGGTCTTTGGTGCTACCCAGCAGGCTGATTCTCGGAGAAGGCAATGGCACCCCACTCCAGCACTCTTGCCTGGAAAATCCCATGGATGGAGGAGCCTGGTAGGCTGCAGTCCATGGGGTCGCACAGAGTCGGACACGACTGAAGTGACTTAGCAGCAGCAGCAGGAGCAGCAGGCTGATTCTAAAATGTATATCAAAGTGCAGAGAGATAATAATAGGCAAATTATTTATTAAGGAAAAATAAGGAAAGGGAACTTGCCTTATAAGACATCATGAATTATTGTACAGCTTTAGGAGTTAACCCTTAGAAAAAGAAGTCCAAAGAACAGAAGAAGAGCCACACATATATGGACACTGCTCATCACTGGGGGACATGGGCTTCCCATTTATTCCAGCTTCCCAGTGCTGGAATAATTGCGTAACTATATAGAAGAAAATCAAACCAAATTCCACCAGTTCCAGGTGGATTACAGACAACTGCGAAAAGGAAAACTTAAGAACTTTTATAAGACAATATAAGTGAATATCTTTATGACCTTGAGGCTGAGGATACCTTATTGAGACATAAAAGTTCAAACTATAAAGAAAATTAGTAATAAATTCAAAAGCATTAAATTTAATACCTCTGTTTATAAAAAAAGTGTCATAAAGTCAAGCCATAATCTTGGATACATATATACACACACATGTGTATGTACTATGTGTCTACATATACATACTATATACACTGTATATCATACATATCATGTTAGTGTCATGCCAGTAAGAAAATAATAAAACTCCCAGTAGAAAACTGGGCAAAAATCATGTTCAGGCACTTCTCAAAAGAGTAAGTAAGCATCGAGAAGCTAAACCTCAGTAATCAGAGAAACGCAAATTAAAATTCGATGAGAAAAAAAAAATAAAACAAAATACAGTGAGTTACTACCCAACAGGCATGATGGACAAGAGGTAAAAAAAATCAGAGAAAGCCATTCGATACTGACAAAGGCTGTAAGGCAACAGGGAGGCTTGTTCACAGCTTCGGGAGTACTGGGGCTTTCCAGGTGGCTCAGTGGTAAAGATCATCCTGCCAGTGCAGGAGACGCAAGAGACACGGGTTCGATTGCTGAGCCGGGAAGATCCCCTGGAGAAGGAAACGGCAACCCACTCCAGTATTCCTGCCTGGAGAATTCCATGGACAGAGGAGCCTGGTGGGCTACGTCCACGGGCTTGCAAAGAGACAGACATGACTGAGCGACTGAGCACACACAGAAGTACAGCTTGGTCACCGTCACTTTGTAAGGTAGGATGCTATCATCTCATAAAGATGCATATACTCAGACCCAGGTGACCCACCATCCCACCTGCGGGCACATACCTGGGTACACCTGCACAATGTCCCAGAGCTGCCAAGAATGCTGACAGACAGCAATGTCAGTGTTCACGACATGTTGGGAACAACACAAATGTCCATCCACCGTGGCTTGTCATATATTCTATATGGCGAGAAAAGGAGTGAAATGCTGCAGCCTGCAAGAATGAATCGCTGCTACAATGTAGATTTAAAAGTAAGCCGCCAAAGACTGCATAAAGGATATCCCCATCTATATGAAGTTCAGAAACAGGGGAAACTGAACAAGTTGTTTAGAGATACAGTAAGTGAGTGAAAGTCACTGAGTCATGTCTGACTCTTTGCGATCCCCTGGAGTATACAGTCCATGGAATTTTCCAGGCCAGAATACTGGAGTGGGTAGCCTTTCCTTTCTCCAGGGGATCTTCCCAACCCAGGGGTCGAACCCAGGTCTCCCGCATTGCAGGCAGATTCTTTACCAGCTGAGCCACAAGGGAAGCCCAAGAATACTGGACTGGGTAGCATATCCCTTCTCCAGAGGATCTTCCCAACCCAGGAATTGAACCAAGGTCTCCTGCATTGCAGGCGGATTCTTTACCAACTGATCTATCAGGGATAAAACTACAAAGAAAAGCAAGAGAATAATAAACCACAAGGCCAGGGGAGTGATTACTACCAAGTAGAGAGGGGGAGGGGAAGGGATCGGGGACCCCTGAAGTACTGGTAACATTTCTTAAGTGGGGAGGTGGGTACATGGATGCTTTACACTTTACATTTTCTAAATAGACTTTTGATATCCATCCAATAATTAATACAATTATTTAATGAGTAATTATTTCAACTGAATACTTACTAGTGAAACAAAGCTTATAATAAAAACAAATGTATAATTCATTAAAACAACTTTAAAAAAAAGATCCACAGGGTTTTAAAGACTACAAGTACTGCTGCTGCTGTGGCTGCTGCTATGTCGCTTCAGTCGTGTCTGACTCTGTGCGACCCCATAGATGGCAGCCCACCAGGCTCCCCCGTCCCTGGGATTCTCCAGGCAAGAACACTGGAGTGGATTGCCATTTCCTCCTCCAATGCATGAAAGTGAAAAGTGAAAGTGAAGTTGCTCAGTTGTGTCCAACTCTTCGCGACCCCATGGACTGCAGCCTACCAGGCTCCTCCATCCATGGGATTTTCCAGGCAAGAGTACTGGAGCTATGTAAATATGTATGTGTAAATTTCAGGGGGAGCCCTGTGCTCTGTAACCAGGGAGAGGCCACCCTCTCTGCAAAGACCAAGGTGATGTTATAGAACTCTGCTCAATGTTATGTGGCAGCCTGGATGGGAGGCGAGTCTGGGGAGAATGGATACACATATATGTATGGCTGAGTTCCCTTGCTGTTCACCTAAAACCATCACAGCATTGTTAATTGGCTATATCCCAAAACAAATTAAAAAAAAAAAAAAAGATCAAGGTGACTGTGCAAGGCAACAATGCCTCAGGTTTTGAGAAAGTGATATTCAGTGGGAAGAAATCACAATGCTGCCCTCAAATGCATCTGACATCCTAGCTCGGCTCTGTGGTTTACCAGCTGTGTGAGTTGGGCAAGCGGCTTCACCTCTCTCAGACTCCGTTTGCTAATCTGTAAGGTGTGGGTTAATACTCAGCTTGTAGGACTAAACAGAATGGCCGTGAACTGTCTGGTTCAAGGACTGGCAGCTACTGAGATTAAATGATGAAGATGTGCATGGTGATTGGCACTTGTTCTCGTGGCCCCAGGAGCCTCCTTTCCTCCAGCTAAACACCACCCACCTCTAACTGGTTTGTGCAGTCTCGCCTAATCACGTTCCTGCTCCTGGAAAGACCCATTCCAAAATCACAGCATTTACAAGGCAAACAGTACTCCAGGCAAGGTCTTCCCAGCCCGGTGGGGCAGGGCTATCCCCTCCATCCTTCTGGGGCAGCACACCCACTAACGCTGCCCAGAACCACACTGGCTTTGGGGTCACCACACCATGCTATGGAATCGTCATGCTACAGAGCCATGTGGACCTCTTCCTGTCCGAGGGAAGTGAGTGTGTGGAAGCCAAAGCCAGGACTAAGTATTCTGACTCTGTTACATTTCAGCAGGCTGACTTTTGCCCATGGAGCCACCCGTGAGGCCATCTCAGCTTCCAGAGGACCCCTTCTACCCACCCAGTCCTCCTCCATCTTCAGACCGTCCACAAACTGGACATGCACACCCTCCACGCTGTTGTCTAGATGATTCACGTCCCAATTTTTGACCAGATTTCCAGGGTGATGCTAACGTGTTCATAGCATCATAAGTCATTTGACTTCTATTATTTGCTTTCCCCTTCTATGCATATTTCTATATCTTTTTTGTAAGATGCCGTGAAGTCCAGCTAAGATTTCTAGGTCTACCACGCCAGTGACCTTGCCAGAGGAGGACATGGCTGAGAGACGCAGTCCTAGGGACCCACGCTGGGTCCTGGTGCCCTAGGCAACCCCTAGGGGTTGCAGGGTCCCCTTCTCTACACCCAATTTCTCAGAGCTGCTTAGTAAGTCACACATCTTCCTTCAGCTGCCACTTGGCAATCAACAGCAAACAGGGAATGAAAAAAAAAAAACTTACAGGATTATGAAACATTGCGCAGCAGTTTAAAATGAGGATCAAAAGACCAAGTGGCCTAAAGGCAGATGCCCCCGCTATGAGATGGGAGAAAAAACCCCACAAGATATTGCAATTCAGTCCTACTTAGGATTCCAAATAATAGTTTTAAAGCCTCACTAGAACAAGAGAAAAATGCCTGGGGGGAGAATATTTTGAAATTTTCTGTCATGTATTTGACTATGTTACTTTAGATGTGAAGAGCTGACTCACTGGAAAAGACCCGGATGCTGGGAAAGACTGGGGGCAAAAGGAGAAGAGGGCGGCAGAGGATGAGATGGTTGGATAGCATCACCAACTCAATGGACATGAATCTGAGCAAACTCCAGGAGACAGCAAAGGGAAAGCTTGGAGTGCTGCAGTCCATGGGGTCACAGTCAGACCCGACTGAGCGACTGAACACATGTTGTTTATATTCCCTCATATTCAAAACACATATATGCGTAAATAAAACCATGAAGACTCCAAGTGCTTCTGTCTTTCTAAGAGCCTTAGAAAATTCACTATACGAGTGAAAAGGACAAAGCAGGCAGCCTTCTCTGTGACATATCTCTCTGCTGGGGGAAGGAAGTGGGGAGGGGGCTGGAATTTGAGCTGGGAAAGGGGTGTGGCTGAGTGTGGGAATGCCAAATGTTAAAAGTTCTGACAGTGTTTTGTTCCACCAGAGATACTCAAGGCACATGGACCTGGCTTCAGTACCCTTTAATTCTAGCAGAAATTCGCCAGTCTTGGGACTAAATCTGTGCTCCCCAACATGCTAAGAGGTACCACTCATTCAAGACAAGGAGGGGAGAGACTATTTCATTCAAGTTCTTTCCAGGATTTGCTGACCACCTTCCCAAGAGTGGCTCTGGCTCAATTGTAATTCCCAGTGTTTTTCCATCTCAAGGACATTTTTATATTGTTGGGGGGAGGAAGTTTCATTCCATCCTATTTAACAAGGATGAGCTTTTGCCTGGACATTCAGAAACGCTGGATGACAAATCCAGTGGATGATGCCAGAGCATTAAAGAACCACTGACATCTCCTTAGAGAACAGACCTCAGTGGTCACTTAAAACACAGCATCCCCTGGGGAACCCATAGACCAGGATCCCCATCAGTATCCTCCGAGCATCCACAGAGCATGCGCCAATAGAAAACCAGGTCCCTCGGGCATCTCGTGACCCAGGGAGGGGGAGACATAAACATCACTATGGAGATGCGAGCCCTGGGCACAGGGGAACACACAATGGGGAGTCCCCACTCATGTGAGAGGCATGCAGGGAATTCTCCCAGGAAGATGGGAGGGAGCTAAGCTGAGACCCGAATAGCTAGCAGGACTAGTTCAGCCCATTGTAAGAGAAAACTAGGCGTTAGGAGATTGGCAGGCGCAAAGAAAAGGTGAATGTGCGAAAGGCTGCGTGCAGTGAGTCTGGGCGATGAAGCATCCCAGTGAGTCTGGGGAGAGCTGAAGCCTCAGGGGGAAGAAGAGGCCAGTACAGGGGCTCTTGTAAACCACACAAAGAGCTTTGGAATTTATTTCACAGACTATGCAATAAGTACATGGATGCTAGTTTCGTATTTATTGTCTCAACCATACATATACACTATTTATACGTGAGATGGGCTTCCCCAGTGGCTCAGGGGTAAAGAGTCCCCCTGCAATGCAGGAAACACGGAGATGCAGGTTTGATCCCTGGGTCAGAAAGATCCCTTGAAGGAGGGCATTGCAACCCACTCAAGTACTCTTGCCTGGAGAATCCCATGGACAGGGGAGCCAGGCAGGCTATAGTCCTCAGGGTCACAAAGAGTCAGGATGTGACTGAGCATGAGCACAAGCACACATGAGAAACTTCATGAAAAAATTGCCAAAACCCATTTAGCTCCTAAAATCAGACCCCAGTAATAAAAAATGGTAACTCACTCTCCAAGATGAAATGTTCAGACCAGGTGGCCTCCAGCTCTGCCTCGGGAAATCAGCCAGGAAGCACTGTCTGAGGGACAGACACCCAGCATCCAGGTCAGGTCCTCTGCAGAAGCTGGGCAAGAGTTCTCCAGAGGACAAACTCCTGCCCGTGTGCCCACACCCAGTCTAAGCAGCCACAGAGCAGCCTGTGCTTCATTAGACGCTACTCAAGGCAGATGGCAACTCGGACACACCTGTGAATTTACCCCCAGGGGCTCCAAAGAGCCGTCGAAGAAAGAGCATTTGTAAAGCATTTAACCTGCTCCACAAAGGTTTGCAATTGTTATTATTATCATTACTGGGTCCAAGTTTGTACTGCTCATCAGAGACAAGTTGTTGGGACAAGGAATAGCTACTTTATTTGGAAAGCTGGCAGACTGAGAAGATGGTGGACTCATGTCCCAAAGAACCATCTTGCCTGAGTTAGAATTTGGGCTTCTTTTATACCAAGAGGGGAGGAAGTAAAGTCAAACATTTCTTGGTCTGGTCAGCCTCCAGAAGGGATGTGCTAGTTTCTTCCTTCCTGCAGTTATTCACAGGTAGGCCTGGCCAGGAGGTTTCCTGTGAGCTAAACAAAGTTGTTTTAGCTTAATGCTCAGGGTTCCCAGAGATGGGCCATTATGTATAATGTAAGCTTATAGGCATCATCCTTTTAGTGATTAACTTGTAATAAAATACAAAGGTTCTCCTCTATTACATCATCATTATCATTGTCTTTTACTGACAGATATTGCTGGATCCAGCTTTGCACATGAGACCCATCATGACATGACCAGTAACTACTTCTCTAGCTACCCAAGAAGATAACAATTGCAGCTGCTAATCAGTAAGTACAAGGTATGGGCCAAACTCTATATTGTCATCCAGCCTGTCAGTATTCGTTGAGCACCTACTATGTGCCAGGCCCTATTTGAGAGTCCTGGGATACAGCAGCAGCAAAAAGAAGTGCTTGTCCCCTTTAAGAGACACGGAACTGAGACTCAAAATAGTTACTGAACACCTACAACATGCCTGGCACTGCCCTAGGCACTAGGGATATGGCCGTGAATAAAACACAGAACTCAAAAACTGAGTCAGGATCGAGCCAAAGTACTGCTCACCCTCTGCCTCCCTCTCATGCCTCTCACTCTGCTCCTGCAGCCCCCTCCCCTTAACTCCCACTGTGTTCTCTAACCTCAGTGCATCTGCCCACTCTCCTCCCAGCTTGGACAACTGCCATTCATCCATTCAGGTTCAGCTTACTTGGCAGCCTCTCTCCAAGGATCCCTTCTTGACATAGGGAAGCCCACTGCAGACTGCGTTTTGAGCACCACCAGTCCTATTCTGTAACCATTCCTTTATCTGGGTCCTTCCCTACTCAACTGTGAGCTACTGAGTCTGGTTCATCTCCATATCCCAGCCCTCCCCGACCTGGCCTGGACTTCTAATGGTGCTCAGTGTACTGAAATAGCAAGTGAATGAATGAATGAAAAGATGGACTCAAGGGAGCCTGGGGAAACCCAGGGCATCTTTCTTTCTTCTCTTGTCTGCCATCTACAAATGGTGACACCATTTGCACTCAGAGTGAGCAACGGACAGACTGAGACCAGCCTCCTACCTGCTCCTAACCTGGGGAAGAGCCTGGGCAAATCTCTCTGCACTCAGCTCACCCATGTGGTCAAGGAGAGTGTGGGTCCAGATAATAAGATATGGGGGCCCTTGTCCGTAGATGGGCTTGTTTTCTTTCCCACCTTGAAGTCTGATGAAAGGGAGGCTTAGTTTACTATGTGGAGGGTAAGAAAAGTTTAAATACTCATATAAACAGAAAAAACAGCTCCCTGTACTAACCTTTAAGGGTAAATTAATCAGTCTTTCTCTCGCTCAGATGAGAGTACACTTTTTAGTTTTGGGAAGAGTGAATTATATTAGCCTAGACTTCCCTGAGATCATCAGGGAGCTCCAGGGAAAGACTGCTTAAACTCAGCAGTGGAAATAAGACACAACCCCACCAGCCTGCCTGCTACTTCCTCTGGGCCATGGACCCCACTTGCCAGGAGAACCCACGCCCAATTCTCAGGAGAAGCAGGAAGTAGGGAAAGAGGCGGGGACTCTGAGGAGCCGTATCTGAGTTCCAGTTTGGCCCCCAGTGAGCTGTGTCACCTTAAATACATTATCCTCTGTCTCCAGTCCTCATCTGTAATCAATTCAAGATGGACACAAACCTTGACTTTCAAGAAACAAATATTTTCCAACAGTTGAGGGTAAAGCTTACTGGAGGGAAAGTTGGCAACACCCAATAGAACTGCATGTGCATTTATCTGCCAAGCTGGCAAGCTCACTCCTTGGACAGAGCTCTGAAGATAACGCCCAGCACTGCAAAAATATTCACACAGTTTATTCAGTGCAACATCATTGGAAAATGCAAAATGTGATAAGCAACCTAAACACTCAGACACAGGAGGGGAGCTGAATGAACTCTGGTATAGCCACACGGTGGAGTACTATGCAGCTGTAAAGAAGGAGGGCAAGAGAGTGATACGAACTCATTTGGGGATCATTCCAGGACTTACGGTTAAATTAGAAAAGCAAACAGTGAGAGTGGAACGCTACAATTCATTCAAGATTGAGGCTGTAAGATATACAACCTGCTCATCAGTACAGAGGAAATACAGAAAGGCTAAATTAGAAATGAAAGAGAAGATGGGCTACCTAGAGGAGGTAAGAAAGGGGTAGAGAGAAGTCAAGGATGAGATCAGATTGGCAGGGATGAAGAGGGAGTGACACGCCTCCGAGTATATCTTTTGGTTCAGATCTGATGGAGAAGCACTGTGATGTTTCGTATGACCTTCATATGCACACAAAAAAGCAACTAAAAACAACCAAGATGTGAGAGAAACTCAAAATAGGATGTCAGTGCTAACATAAGGACCAAATTGCTATAAATAAGTAATATAACCACAGTGAAGAGGGTGGGAAAGAAAAGCATTAACTTCAGAGGCTTTGGAAAACCATGCTTTGAATGTGTAGTGTGGCACTGAGGATAGAAGTCGCTGGCATCACTTAGTAAACGCATTTCTCACAGGGATGTGGGTCAGCAATTCTGAAACTGCTCTATACTGGAGTTAAATACATATATCTGAGATAATGAGAACTGGGCTTCTCACTGCTGGAGAAAGGAATTACACATAAGGAAAGGAGGGAAGGTTAAATGAACCTTGTGCTGTTGAACTGGAATTAGAGCTATCAGGATAGACTTACGGTTTTTAATATACATACAGGTAGGTGGATACAGAAATACAGATGAGGATATATTCGTGTGTTAGTGCATCGCCATGTAACTCCCAGCTGTGTCCCTGGGAGGGTCTGAACGCAGTGACACCTCAGTAGCAATGAGCACACCCAACACCCAGATCTTGGTTTCTATATGCCATTCTCCAATGAAAGGAACCAGGACCCTTGGAGAAGTGGCTTGCCACAGGATTTGGGAAAGGAAAATACAAGATAACTTTGAACATCTTACGACTTGAAAAAATAAAGAAATGCTCACAAAAAAATGAGTGGGGATGGTCAAAAACACAAGTACAAAACTGAAGGTGTTCCTAATATGAAGCCAAAGCTGGAACAACATAAGCAAGAAAATAAATAGCCACAGTAACAAATCATAGCTTACAGAATAATGTAACTATCCAGGGGTCTATATAGCTATAAATAACCACATAAACAAATAAATGGGAGAGAAGGGCCAGTTCTTTCTTACAGTAGAATTCCAAGTAGTAAAAGCAGAAATAAAGAAGGAAATAGAAAATTATCATTAGGCAAAGATTACAGTCATAACTGTTGTAGAAAAGACCCCTTGATGGATGCTAAAATTAATGGGTGAAAATTTAGGGAGAAAGAGCATTTGCTTAGTCTCCTGGGTAAAGTACCTCCCTCCAGACACCTATTAATTTGAAAGGAAAGACAGGAACTTGACGGTGGAGAAGCCTGGCAGACAGCACCTTAGACAAGTGACCAAGGTCAACATGACCAGTCATGAGATGTAGACACTATAAACCCGATAGGAGGCAGAGAGCAGGACACAGCGTCACCTCCGTGGGATCCCTGCCCGAAACGGACCACCTCGGTTCACACCTGACGGAACATCGCACAAACCCAAACTGAGGGTCATTCTACAAAATCACTGATCAGTGCTCTTCAAAAGTGCCAAGATCATGAAGAGCAAGAAAAGACAGAGCAACTGTTACAGATGGGAGGGGATGAAGCAGCCAGGACAATTAAGGGACGTGGGATCCTGGGTGGGACGCTGGAACGGGGAAAGAACCTTCGTGGGAACTCTGCTGACTTCAGAGTAAGGTCTGAGGTTTAGTCAGTAGCCGTGTACGATGCTCTCTGCCTGGGTTTGCTCACTGCACTCTGACCATGCAAGACGTGAACTTGAGGGGAAGCTGGGGGAGGAGAACTCTGTGCTATTTCCACAACTGTTAGTCTAAATTAGTTTTTTGAGAGGTAATGCTTAGCATCATCATTCAGTTACTTCACAACTGCTTTTGCCAGATCACCAGGCCTTTGCCGGGCCCTACAGAACTGTCTGTGGTGTGTGTGTGGGCATGCTCAGTTGTGTCCGACTCTTTTGCGACCCCACGGACTGTAGCCTGTTAGGCTCCTCTGTCCATGGGATTTCCCAGGCAAGAATACTGGAGTGGGTTGCCTTTTCCATCTCGAGGGGATCTTTCCGACCGAGGGGACAACCTTCGTCTCCTGCATCTCCTGCACCGCAGACAGATTCTTTACCACTGAGCCACCTAGGAAGCCCTGCTAAAGTGTCAATCACTCTGTGGGGGCTGGGAAGGGGACCAATCTTTGGTGAAAGGAGCTCCAGAACTGAAGGGAACTTGTGGCACCTTTTAATGTCCTCAGCCAAGGCTGGAGTTCTAAGGGGTCCACAATCAGTCTCTGCAGAGATCCCAGACTAGGTTGCCCCTCGGCTCCCCGACTCTTCTGCAGACACCACCACCACCACCCCACCGCCCCCCTCCTACAGTGCCCTGCTTCTCAAGAGCACCCAGGACTCCAGGCCTCCACCGCTCAGGGGCTGAGTCTCAGGGCCCCGGGTTCCGGTCAGTTTACATTCTGCATTTCCGGACTCACAATGAGGCCTGGTCGGCATGCACCTGTGCTGCACTTTGAAACAGGTCCCTGCCTGAGTGCAGCTCCTAGTTCCTGTCTGAGAAGCCTGATCGGCGACCCTGGGCCTGGGCTGCTGACCTTCATGTCCGCCCCATCCTCCAGGGAAAGATTGCTTTGCTCCAGAAGCTGACTGGTGGCTGGCACTCTGCTCCTGAGGCTGGAGGGGTCAGGCTGCCGCCTTCCCGAGTCTGGCCCATGCCCACCTGCTCCTCAACCCTGCCTATCTTGTGGCACGTGTACCCCACTGCCCAGCAGACAGACCCCCAATACCCCACAGACCCACAATGCCAACTGCTTGCCGGCCTCAGTCTGTCTGCCAGACCACCTTTTCCCAGCTCCCCAAAGACGCAGGTCCCAGCCAGCCACTCAGGCCAAGCAGCATATCTCCAGGTGTATCAGGCAAGACCCCAGATCTATTCTCAGGCAACTAGCAGAACTCACATTACATGGACGTGAGCTGTCAAACACATCCACAGCCCACAGCATCTGCCAGAACCCTCTTCCCCAGCTGTGGTGGGTCACAGATGACCACAGAACCTCTGACACACTCTACCCTGCAGAGGCTGGATCTGTGTCCCCTCCCTTGGGGTGACAGCACAGAGTTGGGAGTGACCCTGTGCCAGTTTCTGGGTCCAGCCTCAAGACACTGGCGGCTTCCACTTCCTACCCTCTGGAACACTGCACTCCAGGGGAAGCCAGGTACCTCCAAAGAAGGTCAACATCCCTAGGACTGCCTGCTGCAGAGAGGCCTGATCCTTGCCCGTGGAGAGGAACGAGGAAAGAGAGGCTGAAAACCCCGGCTGTGCCAACCGCCCCACCCAGGTACCAAACGTCTGAGTGGATGAACCTTCAAACCACACGACCTGAATGCAGGAGTCCTCATGCGGAAACCGCCCCATCAAGCCCAGTCCATCCACAGAGACTTAAGAGATAATAACACCTTCTGTTTTAAGCCACTAAGTTCTGGCTGTTGTGCAGAAGATGAGATGGTTGGATGGCATCACCCATTCAATGGATATGAACTTGGGTGAACTCTGGGAGATGGTGAGGGTCAGGGAGGCCTGGCATGCTGCATGAGGTCGCGAAGAGTCAGACACGACTTAGCGACTGAACAACAATGACAGCAATGCAGCAAGAGATAACATTGGCTGAAGGAGGCTTTTGTTTGCAACCCTCCAGGAGAAAGAAGCTTGTCTTCTTCAAGTAACAGCAAGTTATTACAGCAGAATCTGATAGTTAAACAGGCAGACAGTGTCTTCTGGGAGAATAGCAAAGATCATGAACATCAGTTTTCTCATCTGTAAAGTGGGTGTCACAATTCCCCAGGGAGTCGGATGAGAACTGGGTGACCAAGCTGGCCGTATCTGAGATCTGTGTCCAACATGTGTCATTGGGTGTGTATGGGCGGGCAGGGCCAGGGGCGGGGGGTGCTTCATTCTGAAATGCATGGATCTGAGTTCAAATAGATCCAGACACCTAGCAGGGACTCAGGGTATCGAGTCTGGCTGCCCCTCACCTGGACAGTCCCACTTGGCTAAGCCATCATCTCTCACTTCCTGCTGGCCAAGGGACCTTGGACACCCTGAGGGCAGTCAGGTGAGCACGGGCTGATGGAGCCCTTCCTAGGGGCTGGACAGTGTTCTGGGCACTTCACATCCATGGACAATTTTAACCCTCATAACAATCACAGAGGAGGAAGTGCTGCCATCATATTTTACCAAGCAGCAAAGTCAAGCCAGTGAGAGGAAGGGACATCCCAAAGCAGGTCCCACAGCTGGGAGGTGTCAAGAGATCTGGACACACATCTGGCTTTAAGCCTATGCTCCCAAGTACCCCATTCTATTGCTTCCTGGCAAAGGGCCACAAACCTCCCTCTCTCTGTTCATCTCTGAGCCTCAGTTTTCCTGGTGTACAAAATACGATGGCAACACCTACCTACTAAGTGTTGTGCAGATTAATGAGAACTCACCTTGGTGCCCAGCACACCTCTCTCTGTCTCTCCCCATCACCACATTTTGTGGGTGAAGATTGCAAATAAAGGATATCCCTCCTCCTTGGAAGAAAAGCTATGACAAATCTAAACAGCATACTAAAAGGCAGGGCAACTCTGTGCCAACAAAGGTCCATATAGTCAAAGGTACAGTTTTTCCAGTAGTCATGTATGGATGTGAGAACTGGACCATAAAGAAGGCTGAGACTGAAGAACTGATGCTTTCAAATTGTGGTGCCAGAGAAGACTCTTGAGAATCACTTTAGACAGCAAAGGAGGTCAAACCAGTCAATCCTAAAGGAAATCAACCCTGAATATTCATTGAAAGGACTGATGCTGAAGCTCCAATACTTTGGCCACCTAATGCGAAGAGCCAACTCACTGGAAAACACCTTGATGCTGGGAAAGATTGAGGGCAAGAGGAGAAGGGGACAACAGAGGATGAGATAGTTGGATAGCATCACCAACTTGGTGGACATGAGTTTGAGCAAACTCTGGGAGAGAGTGAAGGACAAGGAAGCCTGGCGTGCTGCAGTCCATGGGGTCACAAAGAGTCAGACATGACTTAGCAACCAAACAACAACTGAGAAAATGTATGTTCCTTAGTCTCCCCAAAAAATCACACAGGGAAAGGACAATCCTTTTAAGGAAACTCAACGTGAAGGTCTTGATCAGATGAGAAACAGAAGAAGCTGACGTGACTGTGAAGGAATGTGGACCCCTCCTCCTGCAGGGGATATGGAAGCAAAAGTCTCTATTCTTTGCCCCCCACCCCAGTCCAGGCTGAGAAGTTTAACTGGCATATGAAAAGGATGTGGCCAGAAAGTCCTTTAAAGCAGGTCCCCAAATCTTCAGGATCTAATGCCTGATGTAATGATGATAGAAATAAAGTGCACCATAAATATAATGAATCATCCAGAAACCACCATGCCCCCACCCCACAGTCCACAGAAAGATTCTCTTCCACGAAACTGGTTCCTGGTGCCAAAAAGGTTGGGGACCGTGGCTTTAAAGAAGTGAGTTCCTCACCCCATCTCCTGATTACCCAGCACTTGTGTGTCCCCATTTCTCAGTTCCCCTGGGGGAGGTCCCGGGGTTTCCGGAGGACACAGCACAGTGCCTGTAATTGAGATTTCTTAGCACTCAGGTCTTGCTGAGCAAACAGCTCAGCCAGCTAGCTGTGGATCAACAGCCCGTATTTCATGAATATTTTTCTTTGGATGGTTGTACCCATCAACACTTCACTTTCTCAGGAGCATTTGCATTTTAATGTGAATTTTTTCTCGACACGACTAGACAGCTGGGTGGGTTTTACCATCGACTGAGATACCAAAATCCCATCTCTGCATATGGATTCTCCAAGGGTGTTTGTGTCCTGGCTGGAAATAACATGCATCTGAATGACAGCTTTTCTGAAGAAGCTGCTACTGACATGCAGAGGTTACATGTAAGGGTTACAATTTTGATCCAATGCGTGTCTAAAACTAATGGGGAAAAAATTTTTTTAATGGATTTTGCTATCAGGCCTCATCCTCCCCCAAACATATATAATATAGCTCCTGCCTACCTGTCCAAATTCCTCCTACTCTCCTCAGTCCTTCCTGTACCAACTGCAACCCTTTTGGCAAATACCACCCCCAACGCTTTGCACTTGACATTTCCTCTATCAGACACTTTGACCGAACTTTTGTGCTGACTTGCTCCCACCGTATTCAAGTTTTGCTCAGATAGTCTGCTGTCAAAGAACTCTTCCTGGCTACCCCATCTGTAAAGGTCCTACCTCTTCATCCTTCATCCACATTCCTACTTTATTTTCCTCAAGGTACTGATCATGACCTGAAAGCATATTATTTTTCATTCTTCCTCTTCTTCCTCGCTTGGAAGATTAGCCACATGAAGGCAATCTTGTCCTCCAGCGAAGCCCCAGTGCCAAGAACAATGTCAAGTGAATCAAATAGACTCCAAAAGTTGCTTTAAATAAGTGCCCATTTTCCAGATGAGACAGTGTGGCCCACTGAGGGTAAACAATTTGTCCATGACAGCAGGATCCAGGGGCATCAACCCTTACACTGTCGTGAGCCCAAATCTATCAGATTAACTCCTACAGTCTATATCTGCATACCTTCTTTCTTTTTTAAATTATTTATTTGGCCACATCAAGTCTTAGTCATGGCATGTGGGATCTTCGTTGCATTATGCGGGATCTTTCGTTGCAGTCCACAGAGTCTCTAGTTGCAGCATGAAAGTTTAGTGGCTCTGGGGCATGTGGGATCTTAATTCTCTGACCAGGGATCGAACCTGCATCCCCTGAATTGCAAGACAGATTCTTAATCACTGGACCACCAAGGAAGTGTCTATATTTGCATAATTTCTATTTCATGACTCAACCCAAGCACATTGGCTCCCTTGACATCTCCGACACCGACACCACCTACATGGGGGCTGGTGCCCAGAAGATGCTCAGGCAACATCTGCAGAAAGAAGTCTGAATGCATGAGCAGGATTCCTTGTCTATGATTCACATGGGGGAGAGGAGACGGGAACATCAGGGGTCTTCCCATCCGACCACTCCCTGGTCACTCAACCCCTTTTCTAAGATCTTCCATGCAGGGGTGCCCAGATTTCTGCTGGAGCATCTCAGGGCTGCAGGAATCACTGCCTCCCACGAGCAGTTGCTCTTGTCAGAAAGCTTTTCCGCCAGCCAGACGATAGCTTGTGCTCCTTTCTCTGCTAAGCACACGCCTTCTGGAACTCTTCCTTGAATCGCTTCCTACTCATCTCAAACGTTATGTTAGAAAATAAAAGAGAGAATCAATAAATGATCGCTGAAGATAAAAGGCTGGGGGAAAACACGCTCTTAAAATGCTAAAGGCGGCTGAAAAAGAGAGAAAAAGGAATTTAACAGAAGCACTTGTAAACCATGCTCCCTCAGTCCTGTCTATCTGCACATAAAACAGCCCAGAACTTCCCGCTACGAGACTGTCTGTCCATAAAATGGGGATGTGGGCCAGATGGGTTCATTGCTTCTAAAGGCAGTGCTGCCCCTCTTTTACTGCCTTTTGTTAGATGCTGACAGGTGGTCAGAAATCCAGCAACACTTGTCCTTCTGGGACCATTCTCTGCCTGGGACCCTGAGCACCATGTCCTACACAGGAATAGCTGACATGGATGAGCACTGTGTCCAGGCCACCCACTCACTGCCTAGCACAGCCCTGGGCACGAGGCAGCCTCTGTCTGCAGCCTGCATCCAACAGACCTACGGCTCCCCAAGGGGAAAGAGGGTGGGGAGGGATAAACTCAGAGCCTGGGTTTAGCAGATCCAAACTACCACCGATAAAACAGATAAACAACAAGGTCCTACTGTATGGCACAGGGAACTATATTCAATATTCTGTAATAAACCGCCAGGGAACAGAACATGAAAAAGAATATATGTATGTATAACTGAATCACTTTGCTATACACCAGAAACTAACACAACATCATAAATCAACTATGCCTGCGTGTTAAATTGCTTCAGTCGTGTCCAACTCTGCGACCCCATCAGTGGTAGCCCACCAGGCTCCTCTGTCCATGGGATTCTCCAGGCAAGAATACTGGAGTGGATTGTCATGCCCTCCTGCAGGGTATCTTCCCAACCCAGAGATACAACCTCCATCTCTTACGTCTCCTGCATTAGAAAGCGGGTTCTTCACTGCTAGTGCTACCTGGGAAGCTCCCAAATACTCCAATTTAAAAAAAAAACAGGGAAAATAAAAAGGAACCCAAGGCTGCAAATGGCAGACTCCTCCGCTGCCCTGGGCTCCACCCGCTGGGGCCCAGGGACCCTGGAACAGGACTCTGCCTTCTGCAGCTCTGGCCCCGGCTTCATCCTTAGCCACGTCCTGCCATCCTCACCTAGTAACATTCAGCTCTCGCTGTGCACAGAGGCTCAGACTCCTACTGAGGGCAGAGACTGCCCCGCCCACCCCTTGTAATTAGCACTGTTCTACGCTTACAGAAAGACTTCATACAAGTTTGCAGAATAAACAAAAACCATCAAGGAACAGCCAAAAGCTCCCAATACATGCCTGCATCTCAGATCTCCTCTGCGATTTGAGGACCTTCCGAAGCTGAAGGGCTCCTGTGAATTTCCTTTAAGTAAGTGTATTGTTTCCTCTCCACAAGTCAGAACATTCTAAGGAGAAAGCTCTCACTAGGAGAAGAGGAGGATAAGTGAACTAAAGTACCCGCTGTTAATATTTACTCCACGTTTTCCCAATTTTGCACCTTATCTGGAGTCATGAACCCCTTTGAATTCTTCCTATGCAGGCAGAAAGCCCTGGGCACCAAGGAGTCCTTCTAGGGGGCGCTGGTACACTGGTACACTGGGGTGCCCAGGTAGTCTCTTCAATGAGAGGGTCTCCTGTCCTGAGAGGGAGGACTCAGGTCTTTTCTGGGGTTGCAGGGAGCCTGGGAGTGGGTTGTGCAGGCCTCCCACCTGGGGAAAGGTCATGGGGTCTGGGAGAAGCAACCAGCCCGGGGCTGATCTGCACGTCCCCTGACAAAAACCACGGGACTCAGAAGGAACTCAAGCAGACCTCCTCCTGGGGCAGCAGAGACAAGTGCATGGGAAATGTGACCCCAGTCAGAAAGGAAATGAGAGAAAAGGAGAATAAAAAAAGCAAGCATCTGCACCTGTGCAGAGCCTGGGAAGTGTCCCTGTCCAGCTGTGTGACTGAGGCTGGCCACTCCCTCTTTGCAGGTCTCGCTGTTTCCATCTTTAAATTAAGTGAGGCAGACATGACACCAGACAATCTGTGGGGCTGCTTCCAGCTCCTGCATCCCATTATTCAATAGCCTCAGTCGGGAAATATATGAGAGAGTAGATTGGGATCAGAAAGCCAGGCACCTGTTGAAGCCACCAGCATCTGCCAGCAGAAATAACTCTTCCTCCTTTGCTGAGAAGCTGGGCCAACTACTCTCCCCGGTACTGCACAAGGCATGCTGCATCTCACCGATGCTCTGACCACCCTCAGCCTCTTCCTACACTTGGTAGGATGAGAAATGCATCTTACTTTTTTCTGGATGGCCAGCACCTAGCACAGGGCTTGGCACGCTGCGGGCACACAGTAATACTTGATGGGTGGGGCTCCAGCAAATCCCCGGGATGGCTCACAACACCCACTCTGGTGGGGACTGCTGACTGCCTCACCAAGTCCAAGGTCTCCTTTTCCCTGGTACACAGCCAGGCTTCATTTCCCATCTGTCTTGCTGTGAAGTGTGGCCATGTGACTGAGATCTTACCACTGGATGCGAGCGAAGTGATGCATGCCAGGGCTTTGGGAGGTGGAGCAGTCAAGCTGCCCTCTTTGTTATTCCTCCAGCCTGGGACAAATGGCGAGAAGGTCTTAAGAGTATGGAGAAGTCCGAGATGGGGAAGTTGGGTCCCCGCGCCGCCGCCTGGAGGAGAGTTGTCCACCCAGCAGGCACACCCACTGGACGGTTTATGCATGAGAAATACACTTCCAGTGTATCTGAGACAGTACATTTTGGGGTCATTTGTTATAGTCCTTCTGTTTACCCTAACATTCTCTCTGCCCTTTTAAAAATGGAAAAGAAAACTGTTGAATTGCAAAAGGGGAAAGTTACAGAAAAGCTGATGCATTTGCAACATTTCGTTTAGAACTGGTGTTTCCAGGGCTCTGAGGATCAAATCTCTCCTCTGCTTACTGACACACTGATGCCACCCTTCTCCCACAACCTACTATTAGCAGAAAATGCCAGCACTCCGACAGTCAGCAAAGTGAATGAGTCTGGGCCTAAAATCAATCAAGTCTCTTGAAAAACAGGTACTGAAGACCTACTCGTTATAAAGCACGGGGATGGATGCCCTAAATTTGCTGTCTGTGTTTCCAAACCCTAAATCAGTCTGCGTGGCCTGACAGGCACAAGTACAATCAGCACAGTCAGAGGTGGCAGAAGAGAATAACTGACACTGACGGAGTCCCAGAACTTCTCAGACGGATGGGAGTCGGAGGGCAGGGCATCCAGACATGAAAGATACAGACCTTTTTATGGGGTGAGGTGGTCAGTCATATTGGAGAAGGCAATGGCACCCCACTCCAGCACTCTTGCCTGGAAAATCCCATGGACGGAGGAGCCCGGTAGGCTGCAGTCCATGGGGTCGAGAAAAGTCAGACACGACTGAGCGACTTCACTTTCACTTTTCACTTTCATGCACTGGAGAAGGAAATGGCAACCCACTGCAGTGTTCTTGCCTGGAGAATCCCAGGGACGGGGGAGCCTCGTAGGCTGCCGTCTATGGGGTCGCAGAGTCGGACACGACTGAAGCAACTTAGCAGGTTAGTCATATATGAAAAGAAAGAAGCACTCAGCTACCAAGAAACAAAGTTGCAGAGAAGAGCAGATCAGAAAGCACAGGGCTGGGTGCACCAGCTCTGCTCTTCCTCCCTGTGGGACCTTGGCCAGCTCCTCAGTCTTTCTCAGTCCGATCATTCATCTGCCTGGGAAGAAACTTAGAGCAGCCACTAGGCTTTTCTCAACTTCAGATAAACAGCACAGGAGCCAATTGGCAACACGAGAGAAAGACCCAGATAAGCAAACACAACAACTGACCTTAGAGGAGAGAAATAACTCATGGGTTAAAGCACATAAAGAAATCACAATTTTTAATTCATATCCCACCACTCAGCATAATAATAGTTACGAAACAGAAATAGATTCTGAAATAGACTTCAGAAACAGAAATAGATTTCCTACCAGGAAAAGAAGCAGAGAATAAGGGAAAGCTCTTAGGATTTAAAAATATTTCAGCAAAGATGTTTTTAAAAGTGATTGTAAAAGATGGACTGGAAAATGAAATCAACAAAATCTAGACTAAATAGCAGAAAGTCAAAAAAATAAGAAAATATGAGGAAAAAAAATGTGGAAATATCTTGATCCATTCTGGAAGGTTTAAGAGCCAACAAGTAAGGGGTTCAGAAATGCAGCATGGACACAAATTAGAGATATGTTAAAAAATCAAATATATTAGGATCTCCCAGAGCTAAGGGACTACGTCTTCAGTTTACAGAGTCCGTTAAGTGTCCAGAGCAATGAATGAATGAAATGTATCCTCATGTAATGCATAAATGTGAAGGGTGAGGAAAAATTCCTAACGTCTGCCAGGAAAGAAAAGCGGGAAATAGACTACGTGAAAGCCTTTGACCATATGGATCACAACCAACTGTGGAAAATTCTTAAAGAGATGGGGCATCAGTGGTGGCTCAGAGGGTAAAGAATCTGCCTGCTATGTGGGAGACCCAAGTTCAATTTCTGGGTTGGGAAGATCCCCTGGAGGAGGGCATGGCAACCCACTCTAGTATTCTTACCTGGAGAATTCCATGGACGAAGGAGGCTGGTGGGCCACAGTCTATAGGTCACAAAGAGTCAAACATGACTGAGTGACTAACACTTGCACTTTCACACTTCACCAGTCTCCTGAGAAACTATGCAGGTCAAGAAGCAACAGTTAGAACCAGATAAGGAACAACAGACCAGTTCAAAATTGGGAAAGGAGTTCGTCAAGGCTGTATACTGTCACCCTGCTTATTTAACTTATATGCAGAAATTCTGGGCTCGATGAAGCCCAAGCTGGAATCAAGATTGCCAGGAGAAATATCAACAACCTCAGATATGCCTATAATGTCAGAAAGTGAAGAGAAACTAAAGAGCCTCTTGATCAGGCTGAAAGAGGAGAGGGGAAAAGCTGGCTGAAAAGTCAACTTCATAAACCTAATATCATGGCAACCGGTCCTTTACTTCATGGCAAATAGATGGGGAAGAAGTGGAAACAGTGACATTTTATTTTCTTGGGCTCAAAAATCACTGTGGACAGTGATTGCAGCCATGAAATTAAAAGACCCTTGCTCCTTGGAAGGAAAGCTATGACAAACCCAGATAGCATACTAAAAAACAGAGACATCACTCTGTCAACAAAGGTCAAAGCTGTGTGTTTTCCAGTAGTCATGAACAGATGTGAGACTTGGACCATAAAAAAGGCCGAGTGCTCAAGAAATGATGCTTTTGAATTGTGGTTATGGAGAAGACTCTTGAGAGTCCCTTGGACTGTAAGAAGATCAAATTGGTCAATCCTAAAGGAAATCAACCCTGAATATTCATTGGAGGGACTGATGCTGAAGCTGAAGCTCCAACGCTCTGGCCACTTGATGTCAAGAGCCAATTCACTGGGAAAGACCCTGATGCGGGGAAAGACTGAGGGCAGGAGAAGAAGGGAACAACAGACGATGAGATGGTTGGATGGCATCATCAAAACAAGGACAAGAGTTTGAGCAAACTCCAGGAGATAGTAAAGGACAGGGAAGCCTGGTGTGCTGCAGTCCATGGAGTCGCAGAGTCAGACAACTTGGCAAGTGAACAACAATGACAACAGAAAATCTACAAGGGATCTGGAATCAAACTTCTCATCAGCAAGGCAGACAGCTCTAAAGTCATCCAGAGTCTTTAGGAAAAGGATTCTGAACCGGAAGTCTGCCCTCAGTGTGAGTATAAAATACAGACATTTTCAGACAGTTTACTTTCCAAGTATCTTTTCTTAGGAGACCCCAACCCTGGAAAGCAGTAAAGGGAAACCCAGATGATCTCAAGGGAGCAGACATGCAGAGGAAGCAGCCTGCTTCAGGAACAGAGAGGGTCTTGAGAGGACAAAAAGCAAAAACAAAAAACTGGGAGAGGCTTAATAGAGCAGGTGGTATGAAAAATAGGGAGAGTATGAAAAAATGAAGATACGATAAACACAGATAAAGCAAGAAGGAAAAAGAAAGACAGTGAGAAATTCCAGCAAGGAGGAAAAAACAAAACACAAAACTCGGCACAATAAGGTCAGGATCCAAACAAAAATACGGCATGATTTTAAACAGTGGACGGAGTTTCAGCAAAGAGAATCCATCTGAATCTGTTATGGAGCATTCTGCCATGAGGGACCCAGGGGTTGTGAAGCTGATCTTTGGAGGAAGCAGTGGAATCCCAGGACATGGTTTAACCCAGCATCAGACACTTCTGATAGAGCAATTATTACATCAAGTCACCTGTTGGTTTTGATTTTTAGAGTCAATTTACAACAAAGCATGTGGCAGAAAATACAGGACTGGAAGTAAATGGGAACAACCTCGATGTAACATCAACCATAAAAGGTGTGTGATTCTGAATCTGAGAGGAAAGGCCAGAAGAATGGCAAGACACTGATAACCTCAGCTTCCAAAATGTGGAGACGGACGCGTCATGAAAGGGTAACGGGGAAAACAGTTATATAAATAAGTAAATAAAAAAGCACTAGAGGAGCTGTTTGAACCTCACCTGCAAATAGTTTTTTTCTCCCCCAAACTTACTTATTTTTAATTGAAGGAAAATTGCTTCCCAATAGTGTGTTGGCCCCTGCCATGTATCAACGTGAGTCAGCTGTAGGTACACAAGTGTCCCCTCCCTCTTTAACCTCCATCCCACCTCCCGCCCCTTGCCACCCCTCTCGGTTGTTACAGAGCCCCGATCTGAGTTCCCTGAGTCATACAGCAAATTCCCATTGACTGTCTGTATCTTACCCACGGCAGTGTATATGGCTCCATGTTCCTCTCCGCTCGTCCCACCCTCTCCTCCCCCTTCTTCACCCATGTCCATAAGTCTGTTCTCTGTGTCTGCATCTCTACTGTTGAGCTGTAAACAGATTCATCAGTACCATCTTTCTAGATTCCATATATTTTTGTTAATATATGATATTCATTTTTCTCTTTCTGACTTACTTGGCATATACCCTGAGGAAACCAAAATTGAAAAAGGCAAATGCTACCCCAACATTCATTGCAACACTATTTACAGTCACTAGAACATGGAAGCAACCTAGACGTCCATCATCAGGTGAACGGATAAAGAAACAGTGGTACATATATGCAACGGAATATTACTCAGAAAATACGTTTTTTAAAGTTCCCAGGCCCCCCAAAACGTCTGCAGACTTATTTTGTGTCTGTATTATTTGGAAAAACAACAACTTTCTGTTGATGGAATGCGGCAGTAGAGAGCTGTATAGTTTGCAGACAGTTTAGGGGTGTAAAGAGTAGAGTCTCCCTCCAGCCTTCTCTCTGGGAAGCCTTCCTCACCAAAGACGCCCCCCTCCCACGTTAGGCCTAGTGGTGGGCTAAATCCCTGATGGGACCTTGTAGGGATTCTACATCATTGCTAGAATGCAGTAAGTCTCACTTTGCGGAAATGTGAGGTTCAGTGACCTCTGACTCTGATGTGGGGGCTGACTCCTGAGACCTACTGTGAGGCTGTAATGGTAACTACCCGGCAAAGCACAGGAGCCTGGCTGACTCCATCATGCCAGTGCCCGGATTTGGGCTTGACTCATCCTACAGCAACTCTCCACGGCCCTGACCCTACACCCGTGAACACACATGCACCAAAAGCAGGCCCACGCGTGCTCTGCTGGAATCCAGTTCCGTGGGCACAGAGCTAGGCTGGGGTCCAGTACTTCTCCCATCAGATCAAACCTTCGTGCAAATCTGCCTTTCCTGCCCCACGCCTCATGTCCTGCCCCTCCCACTGGTCCTTGCCAGGTCCCAACACGTTTTTGCCTAGAGCTGAGCTCCCAGGTAAAGAACCCACCTGCCAACGCAGTAGACATAAGGGATGCAGATTCAATCTCTGGGTTGGAAAGATTCCCCTGGGGAAGGACATGGCAACCCACTCCAGTATTCTTGCCTGGAAAATCCCACGGACAGAGGAGCCTGGCAGGCTATGGTCCATGGGGTCCCAAAGAGTCAGATACGACTGAATTGACTTAGCATGCTCCCCTCCCCAGTTCTTCCTGCCTGGACTGCCCTCTTTCACGTGGCTGATTCTTGCTTTTCCTTTAAGATACAGCTCAGAGGGCCCCTCCCCAGGAAACCTCTCTGAGGAGCTTATTCTGGTTTCAGTGCTGGTCTGAGCTCTGAGCATCATCCAGAGATGCCGCTCTCTGACCTGACTCCCAGAAGGGTGAGCCTGCCTCGTCCAATTCTGTCCTTGGCTCCAGCCCAGTGCCACCAAAGAGATGCTGTCGGGCAAGGGCACACACGGATGAACGCTCCGCCCAGTGGAGGTGCATCCTCCCATCCTGCCAGTCACTAAATACCTCCAGACCTTGGCTGTACGCCCCTCCACTCCCATCAGCAGCTTGCCGCGGGGACTGGCAGGCAGGCTCCTCTATTTAGAGCTCTTGAAGCTTTGCAGTGGTGCAAAAAGAAGCAGGTCAACTGGTGGAAAAGCCTGCTCTTCCAGGCACAGCCTTAGGGATTTTTTTTTAATGTAAAAACCTAACAATCTATAGACCTACAGCTGAGCACCTGCAGAAGGTCACGGGCCTGATGCCAAGCCTTCTTCCTCTGTTGACCGGGAACAGTTTATACTCAGGGGAAAAAAAAAATGTTTTGATGAGCATGAAAGCCACAGAGGCCCTGCAAACCCCTGAACCACCTCACGAAGCTAGACCGCCTCTCTCCCTCCCCTAATCTCAGGCAGCCCGGGGAGGGAACCCAAAGCCCTCTGGACTCCATCAGGGCATGACTATCTAAACTAATTCATTTAGGGGTCCCCAACCCCTCCTTGAGAAGGCAATGGCACCCCACTTCAGTACTCTTGCCTGGAAAATCCCATGGACGGAGGAGCCCGGTAGGCTGCAGTCCATGGGGTCGCTAAGAGTTGGACACGACTGAGTCACTTCACTTTCACTTTCACACATTGGAGAAGGAAATGGCAACCCACTCCAGTGTTCTTGCCTGGAGAATCCCAGGGACGGCGGAGCCTAGTGGGCTGCCGTCCATGGGGTTGCACAGAGTCGGACACGACTGAAGCAACTTAGCAGCCACAGCAGCAACCCTTCCTTGCACAGACACGGCACAGAGCGTGCGCTCAATGACAGCTCATTAGCGGGAACTGCCTCGCCTAATCCCAAGCACACAAGTTCTGACAAAATGGTGTTTGTTTTACCCCTAAAGGACACCAAGTCGAAGGACATGAGCTTTTCTTACCTGAAACACTCCCCCATCCCACTGACCCAGCACGGGACCACCCAGCACAAGCTGCCCCTCTTCCCTCTTCCAGAAACTTGCCGTTTCCCTGAACAGAGTCTGCCCAGTCTGGGCGTGGCAAATCGGCTCTCTGCTTTTGAAAAACATATCTTAATTTATTCCTTAATTTTTGGTTGTGCCCTGCACGGCATGGAGGATTTAAGTTCCCCGACCAGGGATTGAACCCATGCCCCCCGTGCAATGGAAGCGTGGACACTGAAGCACTAGGCCTCCAGGAAGGTCAACTGGCTCTCTGGTTTGAGTCAACGGGCACAAGGGTGTCTGGGCACCAGGCACTGTGCTAAATCCACCACACGCATCACGTCTGCAAGGCGGGGCCTCAGGCTGGAGGATGAAGCAGGCCCAGCAGTGGAGCCATGGTCAGTCCCCGTCTTGCATCTCAGCCTTGGAGGCAGTGTCCGTGGGAGCTTTCTCAAGTACTGCTGTCCCAGCCCCACTGCAGACTAGCTGAATCCTAATGCAAAACAGAAAAGACCCTGATGCTGGGAAATACGGAAGGCAGGAGGAGAAGGGGACGACAGAGGATGAGATAGTTGGGTGGCATCACCGACTCAATGGACGTGAGTTTGAGCAAGCTCCAGGAAGCCTGGCGTGCTGCAGTCAGTGGGATTGCAAAGAGTCAGACACGACTGAGTGACTGAACAACAACAAATGCAAAATGAGGAGGCCCAGGCATCAGGATTCTCCAGGAGGTCCTAGCAGGCGGCTGAGGTTGCGGACTCGGGACTGGGCACGCAGCCTTGGGTAACGGGTCTTCTCAGTGTGCCCACATATGGTGCACCGGGCGCTCTGCTGGCTGCTGGGGGAGCCTGTGGTCTTTCAGAAACAGCCCTGCCCTCAGGGAGCGTTCAGGCAGCTTCTGGAACCAGGGCCACACACCAAGGGGGAGCCAGCTCCAAACTGTCAGAGCTACAAGGAACTAGTGGGGCATGGCCCTTGTGCTGGGGTCCTGAGCCACTTGGATTCTTCCTGGTGGCCCCTCTTCCTTAAAGGGCCAGGCAGGCAGTATCTTCAGGTCTGCCACACCCATGCCCACCCAGGTTGCCCCAGACTCCCATCTCCCGAGACCCGAAATTCCCATCCTCCAAACCTAAGTGTCCCAGCCTGCCTCTCTGCTACCAACAGGACAGACTGCTCCTGCCCAAACTCCGCTACTGCCCCCGCCCCTGGTGCCCTCTCTTTTCTTGGTTCTCCTCTAAGGTCTTGGCAGAAGACCCCTTCTAGAACTCTCTAAAGGCTCCCCGCTTCCCTGGTGGCTCAGCAGTAAAGAATCCACCTGCAATGGGAGCGATGCAATAGATTTGGGTTCAATACCTGGATTGGGAAGATCCCCTGGAGGAGGAAATGGCAACCCACTCCAGTATTCTTCCTGGGAAAAATCCCATGGACAGAGGATCCTGGTGGACTGCAGTCCATACAGTTGCAAAGAGCTGGACACAACTGAGCAACTGACCACACACACACACACACACACACACACACAAAGGGTCCCTGCCTATCCTCCTCTCTCTGGTCTCCTCTAGTGACAAGATGTTCCCATCGTGGGCCACAGTTGCTGCAGACTTGACAGATCTAGAGCATCAGGCATGTCCACGCTTCCACTTGCAAATACAACAAGTTTACCAGAGGGCCAACTCCACCCACCCCCAATCCTTTCCTCAGATCTGTTCCCACCCATCCCTGCAGCCAGATGGTGTGGAGCCGTCCTTGACAATGCTCTGTTCTTCAATCAAGTCCTGCCACTTTCTCCTCAAACATCTCCTACATTATGACTAGAGTTGACATTTCTCAAGTATGGGGTTTTAATGAACATACACACCAGCTCACTGCATCCTGAAGCAGCCCTGAAGTGCGCACGAAGCAAAGAGACTCGCCCACGAGTATCTCAGGGGCCCCCAGTGCCTGCCATGGGGTGACTGAGTTTGTAAAAACGTGGCGGATCCCATGCACCCAAAACTGTGCTGGAGGGAAAATAGAACTGGCCAGACATCCCTGCCCTGGAGATGTCTGCGAACCGGTGGGGAAAGAGCCAGACTAGCTTGAACGTCTAAGCACTGAGCCACCTCCCCAAACACAGCTGCCCCTTGGTCTCCCTGAAGTCAGAACAACACCCAGACTGAGCAAGGCGCCAGGTGCCGTCTGGAGCCCTGAAGAAGAATGCTCCAGCCAGCCGGGCCGCCCTGCATCTTCCAATATGCCGTGTGCCCACGCTGCCACCCACTCACTGCATCCAGGCTTTGGCAGCATCCCAAACAGATGCCCAAAAGGCACAACCCGTCCCGGTGAGCTCTAAGCTGACAGCAGCTGACTTCTTGCCCCATGCTAACACAGAAGCCAGAGGACTCTCCAGGAGTATGTGCCAAGTCAACCTGAGAAGGGGACAGGTGAGACCCCCTTGGGCCAGAGATAAGTGACTACTCACGGAACCTTCTGGTTGAAGGCATGGTCCACTCGAGACCCCACCACCCAGGCAGTCTCTCAGAAGATGCATTGTATTTTGTTCCCCCCAAAGATACAATTCAACAGAACAAATTCAAGTCCTGACCACCAGTACCTGTGACCTTATTTGGGTCTCTGGAGATGTACTCAGGTTAAGATGAGGCCATACTGGACTGCTGTTGCTTAGTCACTGAGTCGTGTCCCACTCTTTGCGACCCCATGGGCTGTAGCCCACCAGGCTCCTCTGGCCATGGGATTCTCCAATCAAAAATACTGGAGCAGGTTGCCATTTCCTTCTCCAGGGGATCTTCCTGACCCAGGAATCGAACCTGCATCTCCTGCATTGGCAGGCGGATTCTTTACAGCTTGAACCACCAGGGAAGCCCCTATACTGGTTAGTATGGGTTTAAATCCAATGCCTGGTGTCTTTATAAGAGAAAAGAGAACATTTGGTACAGAGACACTCGGTTCACAGGGAGAACGTCACGGGATGGAGGCAGACACTGGAATGATACAGCTATAGGCCAAACACCACCCAGATTGCCAGCAACCACGGGAAACCTGCAAGAGGCAAAGGCAAGGTTTCCCCTAAAATCTTCAAAGGGAGCGTGGCCCAGCTGACACCTCGATTTCGGACTTCTGGCCTCCAGAATGCATTTCTGTTGTTTTAAGCCATCTAGCTTGTGTTATTGTTACTACAGCCCAGGAAACTAAGCACTCAACAAGGACACCGGACAAAGGAACAGCCAGATCAAAAAGCCCTGCCCATAAGCAGGTGCTGCGCAGAATCACAGGGCTGTGAATGTGGTAGGAAGTCGTCCATGGGGTGAGACCTGGTAGTACAGAGACCCTGGTCCACATTCCTGCTCCACCCGTGTGACCCTCTGGGCTCGCTCCCAAGGCAGTCTGAGCCTTGTCACCTGTCATTTCAGGCCATTAAGCTCCACCCATCCACCCACAGAGCTGCAAAATTCAACTGGGCCCAAGATGGGCTTTATGAACAAAATGGTTGTATGAATTACAAGACTTTCATGGGAGAGCTATGACAAACCTAGACAGTGTATTCAAAAGTGGAGACATCACTTCGTTGACAAAGGTCCGTATAGTCAAAGCTGTGATTTTTCCAGGAATCATGTACAGATGGACCATAAAGAAGGCTGAGTGCTGAAGAATTGATGCTTTCAAACTGTGCTGCTGGAGAAGACTCTTGAGAGTCCCTTGGACAGCAAGGAGATCAAATCAGTCAATCCTACAGGAAATCAACCCTGAATATGCACTGAAAAGACTGATGCTGAAGCTGAAGCTCCAATACTTTGGCCACTTGATGCAAAGAGCTGACTCACTGGAAAACACCCTGATGCTGTGAAAGACTGAGGGCAGAAGGGGGAGTCAGAGCATGAGATGGTTGGATGGCATCACCAACTCAATGGACATGAACTTGAGCAAACTCCAGGAGACAGCGAAGGACAGGGAAGCCCGGAGTGCTGCAGTCCATGGGATTGAAAAAGAGTCAGACACAACTCAGCAACACAACAGTAACAACATGAAACAAAGTGGAAGTTGTTCTAAAAGCCAGTGGTTTTCTCCAAGAAGGGAATTAATGTTCAAAGTCGACGTTACTCTCAAGGCTGCCCTCTAGGGAAGTGAAACTCAGTATAGCTCTCACCAGAATGCATTTTCAAAAATCAGTTGACTCATTTGAGTGTCTCTGCATACTGAAAACATTTGCTCTATTTAAAAGTGTTTTCCAGCAAGGATTTCTCGTTTGCAAATGTTGCTTCCACCTCCACATTACCAAGCGGGCTGTCCTTCTAAATCACAGACTGGTTGGTGTCACAGAGTGTACCCCACGCTGGGCTGGCTCTGACTGTCATGGTTCTCCATGCTCTCCCAGACCTGCGTCCACATTCCTGCGTCCATCCCCAACTTGGGGAGCATTCTTCCTTCCTCGGGCCAATGCTTCCTTCTCATCCTTCAGGGGCTGACTAAGGAAACACCTCTTTGGGGAGATTTCCAGGGCAGCTCTGTTAGTCTCTGAGCAGCATGTTCATTGTGCTAGCTCACCCATATCACATGCTTCCCTCTGTTATAGATGGGACCATCACCTTCACCCAAAAAGACCCTTTTTAAGGAGTCAATACCTAGAATCAAATCTCACTCCTTTTCGTGCCATCTGTGCCACTCTGGACAAGGCTTTGAGCTTTGTTTTCTCCATCGCACAAGGTGGAGGCAATAACAGTGACTACAGGAGGCTCGGAATTAAATAGTGCATGTCAGGCTCTGAGCCCAGGGCCAGCACATGTCACTATCATTAAGTGACCTCTGAGGCTTCCCTGGTGGCTCAATGGTAAAGAATCTGCCTGCAATGCTAGAGAGGCAAGTTCAATCCCTGGGTCAGAAAGATCTCCTGGAGAAAGGAATGGCAGCCCACTCTAGTATTCTTGCCTGGAGAGTTCCATGGACAAAAGAGATTGGCAGGTTACAGTCCATGGGGTCGGGTAGTAAAGAGTCACACAACTGAGTGACTAACACTTTCACTTTTTTTCACTTTCAAGTGACCTCTACAGGCTCCTTAATGCCCATGAGTCCCCAGTGTGAGTTCACAGACCAGATAAGGGGGACCCACAGGCATTAAGGAGACCAAGATCTTAGCTGTCTTTGGCAAAATGAAATTAAAAAAAAAGAACACTACATGTTGATTGGTTAATTAATTAGATTTAATTAAGTGAATTAATGAAAAATAAATACTCTTTGGAAATTCCAATAGTAGAGTCTTCCTATTTTTTTCCTCAGTATTCATCAACTGAGGACGCTAACTGAGAGCAGATCAGAATTTGGCAATCTCATGCTGATTCCTTGATTAAACAAATTTCCCCACCTGCGGACATCAAAAGGCTGGCAACTGCAACCCTACACCATGAAATGGGGAAGTGAAACCTCCCCTCTGCATGCGCTTCCTGGGGAACCATCCCAGTTACATGTAAGGACAGTCAGCTCTCCCTGCCACGTGACTCCAGCAGCCCAGCTACAGGTGCTTAGACCAGAAGCCTCCCACCCCCAAGCCAGGCCACTCAGCTTGTCTCCTGGGAATCTAGGCCCCCAAGAAGAGGGGGTGAGTTGTGAGGTCATGCAGATATAGGGCTGAGGCTGCCACTTGGGGATGACCACGACTGAGCCACAAACTCAGAGGAACAGAAGAGAGAGCCAGAGTTGAGAGACGGGAGCAAGAGGGAGGTGCCAGGTGGTGAGACCCCAGGCTCCCGACAGGGTGAAGGGAGAGCCCAGGCTCCCGACAGGGCGAAGGGAGAGCCCAGGCTCCCGACAGGGCGAAGGGAGGCGTCCTGACAGCTGACGATTTTTCTGTGACTGCTTCTCCTTTGTGAAGCGAGACTGCACTTTTTTTTCGGTCTCCGTGACGTGCTGATTCCTTACCCACCATCTCCTAGGGCTTATAATAATCCACATGTTGATTTTTCCGTCTTTCCACCCCTCTGGGTTCCATGAGGGCAGACACTGGGTGGGTCCTATTGGGACAGAGCAGCTGCTCAATGAAAAGTCTCTGGGTGGATGGAAAGATAATTATAAGCCTACTTGGGGTGGGGTGGGGAGTCTGATTCCTGCCATCCCATGTGCCAATCAAGACACAGGACTTCCCTGGGAATAGCCCCGAGAGAAGTCATTTCTCTGCACTGTTACCTCTCTAAATCTTCTGGGAAAACAAGAAGTGAGAGAGCCAGAAACCAGAACCAGACAGGGGTGACTGCTTGTGGGCTTATGGGGAAGAAGTCCCTGCCTAAGTCCCTTCTCACAAGCAAGGCCCATCCCCAATGAAGGACCAGGTGAAAGAGGCGGCCCAGAGTCATCGGAAACGTTCTGTTCTCAGTCCTGGTTCCAGCGCAGAGGATGTAAGACAAGATCCTAGGGCATCATGGTCCAAGGCAGGAGAATGGCCTGCAGAGCAGGGACCAGAATCAACTGAGAAGCAGTGCAGGTTGGGGGAGAAGAGAGGAGAGGACACAGAGCGATGGGAGGGCGGGGTCGGGAGAGAAAGGAGGCAGGGAAGGAGGTGCAGGGACGTCTGACTTTTCCATGAGATGCAGCGAGCACAGGGCTGAGGACCCATGAGCACGTTTCCATCTCTTTTAAAGTCAGAAGGAAAAAAAAAAAAAAAACACAACTTTGTACTTAGAAGAAAATGTTACAATATATAATACAAAAGTATTCCTCGTGACATTAATTCAATCATGAGATACAACTTTTAATACTTTTTGAGGCGGAAAGGCCCATGGAGGCAAAAGGGCCGGTGAAAATGAGCAGGAGGCCTGGGTGCAGGGGAGGGAGGCGAGGGAATGAAAGAGGCGGCGAGGAGGGGTGATGACACGTGGTCTGCACCAGCGCCTCTCTGAACCACCGAGCAGACATCAGACTCTCAGCAGCTTTGTGTGCTTCTTCAGGGAAGATGCCTGGAAGGCGGACAGGAGGGTGCAGGGCTTTAGGGAGCTCCAGTTTCCCGCAGAGCAAGGTGGTCAGTGTTTGTAAATGTCAGCAGAATGACCGGAAGTGCTCAGGGTCCGATCGCCTGAGTCACATCCCACTCGGCCGCCCACCATAGACCACCACCTGTACAAGCCACCCAAGCTCTCCATGGTGGCTTAAAATGTGTCCCAAATTCGTCAACGTAATTCCCTTCAACAGGGGCCCTGATGTAGACAGCCTTAGTGATTTGCTTCTAAGGGACAGCTTACGCCAGAAGTGACACTGTGAGTTCCAAGACCATAAAAGGGAGATACAGAGAGCCCTCCCACCCCTCGGCGCCCTCTTGGGACATGCGCACTAGAGCCCTGAGCCAGTGTAGGAAGTCCGGCTGGCCTGGCCTGCCTTGCTGGACAGACCATGTAGACAGACTGCCCAGAGATCCAAGGAGCCTCAGCTGTGCCAGCCCCCTCCCCCACACCCCCAG
The DNA here is from genome assembly GCF_029378745.1 of Bos indicus. Classification (NCBI taxonomy): domain Eukaryota; kingdom Metazoa; phylum Chordata; class Mammalia; order Artiodactyla; family Bovidae; genus Bos; species Bos indicus. Next base: position 60,792,019 of record NC_091780.1, on the reverse strand, counting down.
GCTGTGTGCATCCTCCTGGCCCAATGCCATGCATGGAAGTGAGGAAGCTTCTGGATGATTTTAGCCATAACCACAGCCTGACTACAATCTTACATGAGGCCTTCAGCAAGAACCATCTAGCTGAGCCCAGGTGGCCCCTAGACTCCTGAGGAAAAATAAAGGATGCCTAGTGTTTAAAAAGCCACTATTTGGAGATGTTTTATAGGCAGCAATCTCTAAGCCTTAGTTTCCCCATCTGTAAAATGGGAATGATAAAAGTAACTGCTTTCTTGAGCTGTTGCTCAGATTAAATAGCCCATGGAAAGACATTTAGCACAGTCTCCACCGAGATTAAGCACCTAGTATGTAAATGCTATGATTATCATTGTTATTACAACCACTGTACGGAAGAGAAACAGGGCTTGAAGAGCCTAAAGCAAACTGCACACGCAGTGACTTAGATTCTGCATGGTTTGACTCTGAAAACAGGTTCAACTAAAACGCATGCCCCCTGGAAGAAGCTGTGACAGTAGTCAAAATCTCATTGACGGGACTTCCCTGGTGGTCCAATGGTGAGGAATCTGCCTGCCAATGCAGGGGACACGGTTCCATTCCTGATCCAGGAAGATCTCACATGTCGTGGGACAACTGAGCCTGGACTCCGCAACCGCTGAGCCACACTCCTAAAGCCTGTGCTCTGCAACAGGAGAAGCCACACCAGTGAGAAGCCTGAGCACCACAAATAGAAAATCGCCCCCACTCGCCACAACTAGAGAAAGCCCACGTGCATCAATGAAGACCAGCATAGGCATAAATAACTAAGTAAATAAAGTTTTGTAAAAGGCACTTAAAAAAAAAAATTCTCATTGAAGAACTGCCATTTCCATCTGGGAGGAGCTATGTTCTTGACCAGAAAAGCAGAGGGACTAAAGGCAGACACTCAAAACATCTTCAAAATAATCACCCTGCCTATCTGCATGGCACTCAGACATTTTCCAGAACATTTAGCCTCCCTCCACAAGAGGATAATATTTTTTAGCTCTGCTCTCTCCTTTCGTTAAAAATAAGTATAAATAAGGCAGTGAAACCTGTGAAACTTGCCAGCAGGTAGATTACTTCTGTCCCAAACTGCCATAACACACGGGCCTCCCAAGATTATTTATCTAATACATATATTCAAACAAGTTTGGGGGGTAATAACCTGGGAAAGTTTGCAAACAATTCCTTCACGTTCCTGAGGGCTGTGATGGATGCATTTTATGAACGGGAACTGTACTTATATATCTGCCTAATAAAGCCTTGAAGGTTTTACTGTTGTGAAATCAGCCGACAGTACTGCCATCAATCAGCTCTCACGCATTTGGGAGCACCTACTTGATAAGGCGAAACACAGCCGGGAGAGGCGGGTTGCTACAGAAGTTCATCAAACAAGCCCCTTTCCACACAGCACCCCTCACTCAGCCCCTAAGAGGCCTGGAGTCACTCCGACGCTAAGGAAACTCTGTCCATGGTGCTGGACATGCAGGAACAGAGACAGCGATGGGGATACCATGGGTGCTTTGGATTAAATTCGGGTACATCCAAGGAACTTGGAGAACCTGGGTGGCAGGCTTTCCTGGATGACTGACGGGGCTCTTCCGGATACCCCGAGCTCCAAACAGACCACAGCCTCAGTGCTACGCATGCCCAGATCCTGAGAAGCATTCTAATCTGCTCTGATACCATTCTCTCGAGTCACATATCCACACACGCTGCAGAACTGCAATGAACCACAAAAGGGCCAGAGACCTAGGGGGTCACTCCCAGCCCCCTCCAACTGGGGTTGCCCAGAACCCTGACTCTGGGCCTGGCTTCCAAGAGGAAAGGCAAAGGAGCAAGGAGAAGGCCACATCCTTCCTGACTGGTTGGGGGCAAAGCAGTGTGAGTACAAACTGTCCATCTCCAAGTGGACCTGCGCCAACCCTGGGCACTGGCCAACTTCAAAGATCATGACCGGCTCCAGACTGATTTGATGCCCTGCTGGGCTCCAGTCCCACTGTGTGACCTTGGGCCAGTTGCTTCACCTCTCTGGGCCTCTATTTCTTGACCTACAAATGGGGCCTTTGAGAGGGTGGAGTTGCGTCCCTTCTCCCAGCCCACATTCCCGGACAGTGAGCCTGTCAGTGGACAGCAGTTCTTCAAACTGCCCATGATGCTCTGCCCTTGGCATGATCTGGCAGTCAGCCTGCCCTAGGGAAGGCTCTTTTTCCAGGGCCAAACTCCCCAGAAACAGCTAAGAATTTGCCCGCTGGCCTACAGGACATACTCTGTATCTCCCTCTCCTTCTCTTGGCAACAAGAAGGTGGAGGATGGAAGTGGCATAACCACATCCACTAGTGACCCCTCGGACCCTCTGCCTTGTGCCCACTCCACCGGCTCTGCAGAAGTCACCCATCCTGCCAAGGATGCCGATTTCAAGGCTAACGTTTCGACCGGCACGGGCTTAGGTTCCTGACACTGACCCTCTTCCCACGCATTGAGTCCATCACTGGGGGGAGCTCAGGGAGGCCAGCCGGCAAACACACACCCTGGATTCTCTCAGCTGTGGATGTAGGTCTGGGAGCATCGTTTTTAGGCCAGGAGCAGCCTGAATGCGCTTGCAGAGGCGCAGGGAGACCCACGGCTCAGTGAATCAGGCTGGGACACTGCCCGCTCCATTTCCTGTTGGCTGGAGGCCACGATGGCTGGGCAGCGAGCACCGCAGCCAGCGGCTACCTCGCTCTCCCTCGGAGTCCAGCAGGGTCGGTGGAGCTGGGGTCTGGGCAGTGGGGCCAGACTGTATCTATCCCTCAGCAGACACAGAGCAGTAGCAGGGTGCAGGTCACAGACAGTCACGCTCATCCCGCAGAGACAATGTCTTCTTTTTACACGCCTGTGTGTTCTACACACCTTCACGGTAATATAGACTTTATAAAGGGAGTGTGAAACAGGATCACCAGCTATCTGGTTAAAAGCCACACCCTCGCTCAAGCACTTCCCATGGCTCCCATCACCTGAGAGACCCGGTCTTCCAGACACACTCCCGCAGGGCCAGAACTGACTCACCTGTGCTCCTGCAGCTCGATGCTACAGCCTTGCACCACCTGCTCATCTACCTGCAATGGCCCAGCCTCTGCACCTTTGCTCTCCTCTTCCCTCCTGCCTGGTATGCCTCTGGGCTTCATCTTTGCTTGACAAATCCCTACTTGTCTCTCAAGACTCATGGCAAACGCCCCCCACCCTCCCCCATCTAAACCCACCTCCGCCTTCGCAGGGCACATCAACCAATCTAATTAGCTACAGGTAGTCACACGTTTCCCCAACTGTCTCTGAGTCCCCTGAGGACAAAGAGCATCCTGCCTGTCTCCATCCCCACACCATCCTCCCTGATGGGCTCTTAGTGATGGCCTGGTCTGTGTGTCCACTGCAGGGATGTGCAAGATGGATGCTAAGAGTGACCAGGCTTCCTTCCACAAGATTCAAGGAAAAGCACCTACTGTGGGCAGGACCCAGAAGGTCCTGAGGTTTGCATGGCCTTTTTCAAGTGATACACTGACAGGCAGACTGGCTTCAAGGGACCATGAATTAACGTTGTGTTGACCCATCTAAGATCATCTTTATATCTTCCATCTCTATACCAGGTCACGCACTCAGCTCTGCTTGGAGACAAATCTTACGAAGTGGTCCATCTCTCCCTCCTACTCAGCACACAATATTTCTGAGCGTGGTTTGCTTCACGCAGGCCCAAGAAAGTCACTCTGATAAACCTTCCACCTCTTCCTCGGTGGAAGACGGAGGCCAGAGGACTCCAGCCCAGGCCTCACTGTTGCATCTGCATGAAAGCAAGAGCCAGCGTCAGAGACGAAAGCAAGCAGACGCCAGAGCCGCTGCGTCTCCCGTGTAAGGGGGGCCTGCAATGGTGCCTGGACATAGCTGGTGCTCTGGGCATGTTTCTGGAAGAAAGAGAAGGAGGGACAGCAGGCCCCCACCCCAGGATTAACTGTGGCTGAAGAAACATCTCACCCAGTGGAAGGAACGGAATCAGGGTCTTTCTAGAAAAATTCCTCTGGAAGAGAACTCCAGACCCACTTCGATGACCCCATCAGGGATGAATCACCCTATAATCCGGTGCTCTGAGTTAAAGGGCTGCTCCTAAAACAGTGCATACGTGGCGGAGGGCCTGGAAGCTGAGACTGGCCCCGTGAGCATGACGGCGTCACCTGGACAAGGTTTCATAGCCGTGGGGGCACGGAGCATGGCAGCTCATCAGGGCTGCTCCCCACCTGCTGAGCCCCCTTCCCCTCCAGCCCCCAGGCCCCGTGGGCTCCTGGAGAGTGACGGGGCTTCGGGCAGCTGCGACGGTTTCAGGAACAGCATGGAAGCCGGTGTGCGGCCAGAAGGGGAGACGCGAGGGGCGGGGCAGGCAAGGTCGGACACAGGGCCAGGCGGTGCAGGGCCCTGGAGACAGCCCCTGTCAGTGCTCTCGGGGACACTGGCGAGCTCCGAGCAGAGACGACCCCGATCCTTTGGAAGGCTCCCTCCGCAGCGGCTGGAAAGCAAACTGTCGAGGGTGGCGGGGGAGCAGAACAAAAGGTTCTGAGAGACATAAGAGCAGCCGGGGTGGAGGTGGAGAGATGGGTCAGCATGAGTTGGGTGCTGTATTCTAGGTGTTTGGGGGCAGGAAGGGGCATGAGTGATCAACCACCTGCAAGAGCCAGGGGTTCTCACCTGCTTATTGCTCCTGAGCTAAGAATTACCGGGAGGGTGCTAAAATACAGATTCTGGGCCCCCACCCTCTGAGGTTCTGACTCAGTAGGTCCACAACAAGACCCAGGAATCTGTATTTTAGTAAGCTCCCCAGATGCTTTCATGGAAGTGGCCCCACTGTATCCCACTTGGGAAAAACCCTATGTTATGACTCAATCCTTGAACCTAACAGCCAGCAGAGAGTCAGAGTGGGATGGAGGCTTGTCCCAGGAGCCCAGGTGAGACAAGAGGTGGGCGCCAGGCTGACAAGCAGGCCCCCTGACTCCCAGGCTGGGCCCTCCTCACTGGCTTCCTTTGTTCCGCTGCAGATGGGCAGGGGTGCCCTCCCAGGCCTACAGGAGCCACGCGCAGATATACTGCAGCTGTCCATCGTCTACCAGTTTGGCCCCAATGCCCAGCAGTGCCTAGACGGAGCTGGTGTACAACAGATTTTTGTTCAGCCATTGATGATCACCACCTGTCTGATGGGAGAATGATGGGGGCGGATCTCAGTGATCAAGCAGGACCAGAGAGGCACACAGGGTGGAGATGGCAACACTCCTGGACAGATGGACGGGGCAGCTCTCCAACTCCACAGGGCTGTCCTGGAGCAGGCCAAGGACAGCCAGACCTCGTGGAAAAGCAACCTCAGCATCTACAGAGATTTCGGACCCACGTTATCTCGGTAAAACTGTGAAAAGCCTCAGCCTTCCCTCATAGTGAACAAGTGTATCCTTCCACTCCTGCCTCCAGGTGGAGAATGCAGGCTTCCATGTCTATCTTTAGAGTGTAACACTGCAAAGCCAGGCTAACTCGCTTAGAAGTTTTCATTACAGCCCTCTCACCAGGAACATGCGCTCATAAACTGTTTCCAGTTTAGGCATGATGCTCTCAAGGCCCATTTACTGTATTTAAAAAGAGAAGACTTGTCGATATCAATCATTAAAAGATTTCTGAATTTTAAAAAAATCAAGAATCTTTCAATGGGGAAGGGGGCTCATGTTGAGGCCAATGTGACTTGCGTGGTTTATCTGTGGCAGAATGAAACAGTCTTGGTCAGGCTCCCAGACTATATTAGCAGATACAGGCTCAAAAGCTGGGATGATGAAAAAACAGGAAGCCCTGGGCATTCCTTATGTGTGCTTCTGCTCAGAGGTGCTAAATGAGGCATACAGAGTGGCTCATCACAGTTTATTAAGAAACTGAAGCAAGGGAGAATACACAGACCCTCCCCAACACCCTGTCTGACCTGTGATTCTGGTTTCAACGATGCTGAGTGCAGAAGCATCCAGCCTAGCAAATACTAAGACAGGTCCTCGAAGTCTACCAGAAGGCTTTACAAAGGTGCAGGTTTTTTAACCCCATGTAAGATTTCATTTACACTTGTCACAAGCCACATACGAAGAAGGCATGAGACATCTAGAATTCTTTAGTAAATTTATTCTGTGATTCTCGATGCTGGAAATGGACGTTAAATCATTTCTACTTACTGGGCCCCCATAACTGTTGATAGGAATCACCAATCAGAGGCCAGAGACTGTACTACCTTCCTGAGTCACCCCCAAAGCCTCTGTACTGCCAGTTTCGCATTCTCTGTCACTGAATAACCATATACTGAACATCTGGCCCAGAACTGAAGCTACCAGGAATCTGTCCACTCAAGGTTTGGGTGCAAAAGGTAAAAATTCTATGGGTCTCACTGGGGACAAACCATGTAATTTCTAGTTCACCAAATCAAAAACACTGTGCTGGCTGCTAAGACATTTTGGTACTTTACCGATGACAGATGAATCACAATTGAGTTTTTCAACTCATTCTGTCTGCTTTTTCTCATTAATCACCTATCACAAATCTCGACGCTCTTGGCATATAAGCCGTTTAGGAATCCAGAGGAGATGGAGAGAGGGTCCTTTTTGTTAAGACATCACTTGCTCTGATGTGGGCAAGGCCAGAATCACTGCTGAAAGGAATTTAAACTGCTGGTGAAGACAGTCAGCTTGCGTATCATTGCTAGAATGTAAGGATGGGTGATTTCAATGAGCTCCCTTTAGCATCTGTGTAAATTTGTGTGTTGCAGACGGGATTCTGGAGTCTCCTTCCTGGGTATGGATGACATCTTCCAGATCTGTGGAGCTATCAGCAAAGATGGCAACAGCTACACTAACATGGGTGACTTCTGCAGGCTCCACCAAGTTTCTGCTATGACTGCATCTCTATTCCAGAGCTTGAAAAGTTCTTGAAACTGACATTCCCTCCTCCAAGCCCTGGAAATTCTTAAGAGCTGGAGGTGGACCTTTATATGTTCCTCCTACTTCCTTCTCTCCTTTGTTGTCTGGGGGAGGATTAACCCGTGTAGCATCCTGGAACCAGAGTCATACTCATTTCGGAAGCTTCTGTTACATAACTTTTAGTCTGTGTCCCTTTTTGTGGGGTGCAGGCTGGCAATGCCTTTCAAAATATCCCACGTGTCAGCCCATGATCGCTCCCAGGGTGACATGGGACCTACAGAGCTATTTTAGCTTCCTCCAAAGAACCACCAACTCTAACCTTTATAGGGTAATACTTGACTTATTTCTAATTATCTTTCGAATCTAATACATTCGACACAGAGTTCAAAGAAACTCAACCTCTTGAATGCAGAAGTCTTTTAAGAACTAGATAGCTGCCCCCCACCACCCATGTTACCTACGTCAGAGCTACACGCTCTCTCTGTGCCATGGCGCTATTTAGAAATTTGACAAGAAAGACACAATTTGGTTTCCAGACACACTGCAGCACCCATGGGAATGAAGTCTGAGGGGCAAGGGCGGGGGTGTGTTTTCAACCCCAGCACTTGAAATCGTGCTTTTTTCTGCCATTCCGTAACTGTGTGACCCTGAGTGACACACCGCAGCTCTCTGAGTTCAGGCTCTGAATCTAGAACAGGGGTTCATAAGATCTACTTTGCAGCAGAGTCAGGAGGATTAAATGTGTAAAGACTGGTGGTTCCTTTCTTCCACCCTCTGTATCTGACAACAATCGCAGCTTCGCTAGGAATGCTGACCTCTGACCTCAGACTGCTTAAGTGTGACAAGCCAGCCTGCCCAGGGAACCCAGCAAAAACACCACTGCCAAATCGACGAACTTCTCACCATTTCTCAGCTTCAGCTGAATTCAAGGCTCTAATTAAAGTACTTTCCATTTTCAAAACAACTGCAAACGGTAATTACACACTTATCTTCCTACCTTCCAGGAACAGCCTGAAAAGACTACGGAGAAACCTCCACGGCCCCTGGACCTCAAGCTATACAGTTAGACGTGACATTTCTCCTACTCCATGGACCCAAATTACGTAAGGGCTCCTGCGGCTCCTGGCACAGGGACCCTAGAGAGGGTCCCGGCTCAGCCCTCTGAGATGCGTGCCAAGACTCCACCCCGCAAGGCGCCCCGATGGGGAAACTGGCATCGCTGTTTTTGAGATGAAAAGTTGTTTCATCACATACTCAGGGTAGTGCTCCCCCTTAGGATTATCAAGACGATTGTTTATAATGGCCCGTTCTTTACTGTTTATACGGATGTTTAATAGGAAACGTTATGTAACCTTAAAGCACAGAGCATTCTGGAGCTATTAATAACCAGCTGCATCTAGATTCCGAGGACTCGTCGGGCTTAAGAGTTGAAGAGGACCTCCTGGCACTAATGTACACACACACCCAGGGACACAGAGACACACAGACACACAAACTCATGGCACAGACGTAAATGAAGACCCCAAGAATGCGGGTGACTCGTCCAAGGTCACAAAGCCAATAAACAGAGTCAAAAATAATCTCCAGGTCTCCTGGCCTCTGGAAGATGTTTCTTTTCTCTACACCCCCCACCCACCCCCCCACCCCCGTAAGTACCTGTGTACATCCTTAACCCTGTACAAGTACCGCAGTGTCCAAACTGGGTTCTCACAAGGCAGGGGCTAGTCAGCCCCAGTCAAGAGTTCCCGGTCTAAACGTTCTAGTTAGAAATGGGACACTGATGAGGAAACATCTTGTCATTCATTTGTGATAAGACCTCTCCTGCTGTCTCAACAGAAACATGAGGCACTGAAATATATTTGAACATGAGGCCATTATAGGTGTGGTGTGGAAGAGGTCCGGTTTAGAGATCTTCCAGAAAAGAAGTGGGTTTAAGACAAAGCAGAATCGAAAATGGAGATTTTGTTCTCAATCGCACACTTTCCCACCAGGAAGGTTAAAAAAAAAAAAAAGAGCAAAAAAATAAAGAGAGAACTGATGAATTAAAAACTATAGATGAGGAACAAGGGTAACATTTTCCTGTGAAACTCGGCTTTGGGTAGCAACAGCATGATATACGACACAAAAACTGTTCTCTCATAATTACATTATCATTTTCAAAAGTAACTTCATGAAAATTGTTTCTCTGCATTCATTTTTATTCAAAACCTCACCCATTAGACATGAGGCACTAAAACACACAATGTTGGGAGATTAATATGCCCACACAAGACGCATTACTTGCCATTCACAGACCCTGCGAGCTTGTCAAAAATAAAAGCTTTGCTCTGGTTCTGTGAACAACAAACAGTCATAAAACCCACTGGGAGCTTAGTTTCTGGGGAAAAAGGTGGGACATGCCTGCTTCATTGGAGATTCAGTAACGCTTTAAAAGGTTCATTAATCCAGATCTTTAAAAGACCTATGACAACTCCATTAAGAGCCCATAGGTCAAGTTGATGAATTTAGCTGTAATCAACAGGCAAAGACTAAGTCAAGGTCTAAACAGCCTTGTGGCCCGTTTCATGTGACAAACCCCCTGAATACCTGCTGAGGCAAGCGTCACCATTCGCTAATACAATCAGCAAACAGTGCAGAGAAGAGCGTCTAAAAATCACTTTATTTCCTGGCATTACTGGGTTAGTCGGAGAAGGTTTTACCTTGCAACTACGATGGATTCCTTCTGGAAAGAACAGGCAGGCTCACCAGCTGGCCGCTTTCAAGCCGGCTGGACATCCAGTCGATGTGCTGTATTTCATCAGTTCTTAGAGATCAATGTCATCTCTCCAAATGCAATGCCTAACCTGCCCCATAACCCCAATCTGGCACCTTGGGACGTTTGACAGCTATCACACTTTAGCCCAATAAATAATCCACTAAAGCACGGCCTGGGCTTCACCTCCTGTGGATGCAACCTGAATTTTGCAGCTCCCTCGGGCACCACGTCCTCCTCTTGGAGATCAACAACCTATTCAGTGTAGAGCTATCCGTCCAAACGTATGTGTCTGACTAGCTCACACACCCCAGCTCCGGCCTGTGACCCACCCTTCTCCCACTAGAAGAATCATTTCATTGGAAGGGATCTGAGGGTTCATCTAGTGTAACTCTTGACATTTTACTATCAGGGAAACCGATGGCCCTTCCCTGACCTGACACCAGTACCATCCAAGTCCTGTAGACAACCATGTCCAACACTTGCTGACTCAAACGACTAAACAAGCCATTCAGATGAGGACCAAACGACTCTGTGTGGCTTCCCCCTTGAGGGTCGCTCTAAGTGCACTTAAGCAGACAGTTAGCGGCAAAACCAGAGAGCTGGGAGCAAGCAAAGGCTTCCAATCTACATGAAAACCCCTCTCCTTTCCTTCTGGATTGAGCTGTGGGACGTTCTGCTGACAAGGAGGGTTGGCAAACATGAGCCAAGATGAAATTTCCAACAGGGCTGATTCCTACACGGTGGCCATCTGGGATCAGCCAGTTAAGTAACCATCTCCAAGACTTACCCAACCAGCCTTGATGAGCCCTCACCCTTTAGAAAGGTTCAGGACTCAGTTCTGAAGCCAAGCATGTGCTAGGCACACGCAGCACAGAAGAAGCACACAGGAGGATGCCAATGCCCACCTTTCTCTCCTTTAAGTGGTCTGGGAGAAAAAGAATAAAAGAGAGAGAGCCCCCAGGGGAACATCTCTTCCTCCCACCTGAACAGAAGTGGCCGAGCACTTAACAGTTCACATTAAGGCTGAGCAGTTGCATGATGAAGGGAGGGATGAAAACATACACACCACCAGCAATTTATGTCATCCGAGCAGATACTCGTCAGCACAACTATTTTCACATGGGCACAGCAACTCCAGATAAAAGCAGGTAGTAGGAGAACTGGGACAGGTGTGTTTGTTACAAAGGGATCAGCTCTCCAGGGAGCGGGGGAAAGAGCTCCCTGGTTGCCAATCTGTGGTCTCCCTGGTTTGCACTTCCCGGCCCTGTGACCTTGATTAAGTCATCAACCTCCCTGGGCCTCAGTTTCCTCATCTGAGCCGGAGAAGAAGGGGAACCCACTTCCTCGGGTGGTTTGGAGGCTCCCTGCCCTGCACAGCCTGGACACCCTTTTCCAGGTCACTATATATGAGTCGTCTCTTTCCCACAAATGATGGAGACTGAACCCAGGTTGCCTATGTCATTATCTCGACCAAACAGGTCTCTTGCCTGCGTGTCAAGCCGGTATCCACCTCCCTGATAGCCCAGGGAGGCAGCCCGGCAGCGTTCGGCCTCCAGGCAGGGCTTGGGGAATAGGGGAATACAGTGGTTCAATCGGAAGCGCCGCGGGCAGGCTCTGGGTGAGTGGGGGCCGGGCAGGGGCTCAGAGGCAGCCTCCGGGGTCCGTGGCAAAGGGGCTTTGTTCCGGTGGCGGAGGGCCTGGCTTACCGAGCAGCGCATCCGGAGGCGGGCGGGGGGGCGCGCGGGGCACGCAGCAGAGCCACAGCCCGGCCGGGGCCCGGGGCGCCCAAGGCGGAGGAAGACGAAGAGGAGAAGGAGAAAGACGAGATGGAGAACCAGGAGGCGGCCGCCGGCTCCCGCCTCATTCTCCCGGGCACCGCCGATCCGCTGGCCGCCGCCTGCTGGGGCTGGCCGCCCGGCGCCGGACCCCGCGCGCGCGGCTCATGTCCCCGTCCGCCGCTGGCGAGGTGTGCGCGCAGCCTGGTTGTCTCCGGGCGGCGCCCCGGGGCTCCTCATGCCCCGCGCGGGGCTCGGCAGGAGGACCTCGGGGAGGCGGCGCGGAGGGAAAGAGAGGAAGAGAGAGCGTGAGTGCGCGCAGAGCTGCGCCCCGCGGGTCCGGGGGCGGCGGGCGCCCGGCAGGACCGCGCCGCCCCACCCACCGCGCAGCTGCGCCTGGCTCTGCGCGCCCGCCTGGTGGGGCACGGAGCCCCAGAAACTTTAGCACATGGCCGGTCCGGCGGCCGTTCCCCCCCACCCCCTCCATCTCGCTTCCCCTCCCCGGCCCGGGTCCCCGAGAGCGGCTTACCGGCGTCGACGGCGATCGCGGCCGCGGGGTGCCCAATCTGCCGCGCGCGGAGCTGTGCGCACCGGCTGGGAAGGAGGGAAGGGCTGGCGGCGTCGAGGTCCCTGCAGGGGAGGGGCACCTCGGCGGCGACGGGCCGCGCGGGTTTAAGGGAGCCGGGGAGGCGGGCGGCGTGCCAGCCCCGGTCCGCAGGCCCGGATGGGGGAGGGCCCGTGCGCCCCCCCCCCGCCCCCGCCCCCGCCCCCGCCCCGCGGCGCCGCTGCTGACGACGCGCGCGGGTTTCCCCGGCCCGGGGTCTGCGGAGCCAGCCCCCGTTACTTAGCGACTCGCTCCGGGGAGCCCACGCTGACGCGCGCGACTAGCGGGGCTGCGGCAACAGAGCGAAGGGGAGGAGAGGGGAGGGGAGCTCCGAGGAGGGGGCAGTGCGGGGAGGGCGGGTGGCCGCGGCCCGAGCTCCTCCCTCCGCCTCCCCTTCTGCGCTGGGGAGGGGGCCCCGGGGAAGACGTCCTCCAGCACGGGCCTGGAGGATACGGGGTGGGGGAAGGCCCGCACCGAGCCGGAGCGGATGGGGAGGGGGGGCGCCGCGGAGATGCGCCTCCCCCTCGCTAGGGCTGCAGCAGCAGGTGGCGGCGACGTGGCCGTGGAGACCCGGCTACTGCAAGGGCCGGGTCGGGCACGCGAGGACTGTGGCAGTGGGCGCGTGGGTGTGTGCGACACGCTCCCACCCACGTGGCATACTTGGGGACCTGGGGACGCGGGCGGAGGAGGAGCCTCCTCCTTCCTCTGGTCTCTCTCTCCCTCATTCCTGGATTTTTGCTCCTGCGCTGCGCTGACTGTCTCTTCCCCTTGGAATCCCGGGTCACTCAGCTCGCTGCTTTCCGCTCCTCCTTCCTTAACGCCCAACAGATGACCCGGGATGTCAGATGTCGGGAACAGCTTCATGCTGTTCAAACCAAGCCCGGTGTTGGCAGCTCCCCACCCTGCCCGCTCCCTGTACCCAGTTGCCGACATTGGGGGCGGGCCCTTTAATCTGACTCGGGGTACCTTACTATTTTGAGATTTGGGGCCCCTCCAATTGCCTGCATTATGCGCAATGTGTCCTAAATTACTTCCCACCTTCCACAAAACCGGGTTCCTCCCCAGACCTGGTAGCTAAGTGTTAGCACCTAAGGTGCACCTTAAATGTGAACTGTAAAGCTACAGCCTGATCTGGGAGACCCCCAAAATTCATCCCAAAGCCAGGGAAAGTGGACAAGAGTTTGTGAAAGACCTCATCACAGGCAGGAACCGCTTTCCCAGGTGAAACAGATACCCTGTCCAGGTCCACCGGGTGCCTCGGAGCAAGCAGAGCCCGGGCCTCCTGATGTCCGAGCACCCACATCCCCACCGCCGCTCTTCAGCAGCTGGGTGCAGGCAACCTCACCTCCTTCCTCCTCGGAGGACCTCTTATTCCTGCTGCCTCCCCCGCCTGGACCAAGCCCACACCCCCTTTTCACCCTACTGTCCTCTCTGGTGTGCCTGCCAGGAGAAAGAGGCAGCTCACCCACAGAGGAGAAGGGATCTCCCCGGCCAAGAAAGCTCCAGCATCCTAGCAGGGGTTCTCACCAGGGCAGATCCCATCCCTGTGGGGCTTTAGAGAATACCATGGCCCGAGTGGGTTTTGTTGGCCCTGTGACAAGACTTTTCCTAGTTATTAGTATTGCCATCATCATCGTGAGTATTACTGAGATGCCAGTAACTCTTGTTGAAAACCCCTGCAAACCCACCCTGTATCTTAAGAGACAGAGGTCCAAGGACTTCCCTGGTGGGCTAGTGATTGAGAATCTGCCTGCCAATACAGGGGACACGAGTTCGACCCCTGGTCCAGGAAGATTCTACATGCCGTGGAGCAACAGAACCTATGCACCATGACTGCTGAGCCCAAGTGCCTAGAGCCTATGCTCTGCAACAAGAGAAGCCCCTGCACCGCTGCAAAGAGTAGCCCCCGCTCACTGCAACGAGAGAAAGCCCTCACATGCACAGGGAAGACCCAGAGCAGCTGTAAAAACAAAAACAAACAAACAAACAAACAAACAAAAAACATAAAAAATGGAACAGAGGTTCAAAGGCAGCACTTTTCTGAGAAAACCACTTGGCATCGCAGCCCATGCTCCACAGTTGAGATCCAGCATCTTCCAGTGCAGTCGAAAGCAACATTCCTGAATTTCCAATCAGTTTTTATGGGTGGTGGCAGCCTGGCAGCTGGTCCACAGAAACTCCAGAAGGACTGCTTCCTGGCGCCATATTGGCAGCTGGCTCTTTCTTCAGCCTAGACTTTCCAATATGCAGCTCTAATTGGACATCTGATTTGGTCAGGGAGCCCAGTGCTGACAATAAGTACAGGCTCAGAGCTTACGTTCCATGCACAGCCTGTACCGGGGCCCCCCTGTTCCAAGAAACAAGGCAGCCTGTGGGGAAATGTGATTTGACAGGATGAACATCTCATTCACTGTTCACAAAGATCTGAAAAATAATTGGCTTGTGTCAAAGTCAAAGCCAGCATGTTCATCCTTTACAGTGTGAATATGGTGGGGGCGGAGGGGAGCAAGAAGACAACAGGCAGGACTTCCTCTGCATCATATTGCTATTCCTCACGCTTTTCTCAATAAAGGTGGGGAATATACGAACACGCTGAGGTTGAGGAAGCTCGTGAGTCCTCAGGGCCACATCTTTCCAGGACGTCCATCTGCACAGGAACTACCCCCCCCCCATATTTCTCAGGAGTGTCCCCTGGAGGTCAGGCAGAATGCTGGGCACCAAGGATGCAAAGATGAATTAGATAAGCCCTCTGTCCTCTGGGTCTTCCTCGGGACATCTTTAGAGGACGTAACTCATGCCACGTATTAATACTAAGGGTTTTATCTGCAAGAGCTCCTTTTAACCTCATTAACCCTTCTCTGCATGCATGTGTGCCAGGTCACTTCAGTCATTTCTGACTCTGCCACTCTATGGACTGTAGCCCGCCAGGCTCCTCTGTCCATGGGATTCTCCAGGCAAGAATACTGGAGTGGGTTGCCATGCGCTTATCCAGGGGATCTTCAAGGGGACCTAAGGATCGAACCTACATCTTCTGTGGCTCCTGCATTGCAGACAGATTCTTTAGCACTGAGACACCGGGGAAGCCCCAACCCTTCTCTGAAGGATTTTCTGAAAGGTTATATACATTCCCTAAGGTCACATGGCTGGCAAATGATTGGACTTGGGAGTTGCAACCTGGTCTCCCTGACCCCCAAATCCATGTTCCTAACCATTTCCTTGTATTATCTGCCAGGCTAAAGAAAAATGGAGACAATAATAATATAGAAAATGCCTATTCGACATTTAAGATTATAAATAAGATGTGTGTGTGTGTGTGTGTGTGTGTGTGTTTGTATATGTGTGTGTGTGAAGTCACCAGGATTGTTCCTGGAAGAGTCAACTCTCAATAAAAGCTAACTGTTGCTATCATTTCTGTACTTTATTGTGCCCATCTTTGCATGAAATATTCCCTTAGTATCTCTAATTTTCTTGAAGAGATCTCTAGACTTTCCCATTCTATTGTTTTCCTCTATTTCTTTGCATTGATCGCTGAGGAAGGCTTTCTTATCTCTCCTTGCTATCCTTTAGAACCCTGCATTCAAATGGGTATATCTTTCCTTTTCTTCTTGGCCTTTCACTTCTCTTCTATTCGCAACTATTTGAAGGACTCTTCAGACAACGATTTTGCCTTTTTTGCATTTCTTTTCCTTGGGGATGGTCTTGATCCCTGCCTCCCATACAATGTCACAAACCTCCGTCCATAGTTCTTCAGGCACTCTGTCTATCAGATCTAATCCCTTGAATCTATTTGTCACTTCCACTGTATAATCATGAGGGATTTGATTTAGGTCATATCTGAATGGTCTAGTGGTTTTCCCTACTTTCTTCAATTTAAGTCTGAATTTGGCAATAAGGAGTTCATGGTCTGAGCCACAGTCAGCTCTTGGTCTTGTTTTTGCTGACTGTATAGAGCTTCTCCATCTTTGGCTGCAAAGAATATAATCAATCTGATTTTGGTGTTGACCATCTGGTGATGTCCATGTGTAGAGTCTTCTCTTGTGTTGTTGGAAGAGGGTGTTTGCTATGACCAGTGCGTTCTCTTGGCAAAACTCTATTACCCTTTGCCCTGCTTCATTCCGTATTCCAAGGCCAAATTTGCCTGTTACCCCAGGTGTTTCTTGACTTCCTACTTTTGCATTACAGTCCCCTATAATGAAAAGGATATCTTTTTTGGGCGTTAGTTCTAAAAGGTCTTGTAGGTCTTCACAGAACCGTTCAACTTCAACTTCTTCAGCATTACTGGTCAGGGCATAAACTTGGATTACTGTGATATTGAATGGTTTACCTTGGAAACAGAGATCATTCTATCGTTTTTGAGATTGCATCCAATTCAGACTCCTTTGTTGACCATGATGGCTACTCCATTTTCTTCTAAGGGATTCCTGCCCACAGTAGTAGATATAATGGTCATCTGAGTTAAATTCACCCATTCCAGTCCATTTCAGTTTGCTGATTCCTAGAATGTGGACGTTCCCTCTTGCCATCTTCTGTTTGACCACTTTCCATTTGCTTTGATTCATGGACCTGACATTCCAGGTTTCTATGCAATAGTGCTCTTTACAGCATCGAATCTTGCTTCTGTCACCAGTCACATCCACAACTGGGTATTGTTTTTGCTTTGGCTTCATCCCTTCATTCTTTCTAAGGGAACGTTTCATGAAAGATGGCCACAATAAAGGACAGAAATGGTATGGACCTAACAGAAGCAGAAGATATTAAGAAGAGGTGGCAAGAATACACAGAACAACTATACAAAAAGGATTTTTATGACCCAGATAATCACGATGGTGTGATCACCAATCTAGAGCCAGACATCCTAGAATGTGAAGTCAAGTCGGCCTTAGGAAGCATCACCATGAACAAAGCTAGTGAAGGTGATGGAATTCCAGTTGAGCTATTTCAAATCCTAAAGATGATGCTGTGAAAGTGCTGCACTCAATAGCCCAGCACATTTGGAAAACAGCAGTGGCCACAGGACTAGAAAAGGTTGGTTTTCATTCCAATCCCAAAGAAAGGCAATGAAAAGAATGCTCAAACTACCGCATAACTGCGCTCATCTCACACGCTAGTAAGGTAATGCTCAAAATTCTCCAAGCAGGCTTCAACAGTACGTGAACCGTGAACTTCCAGATGTTCAAGCTGGATTTAGAAAAGGCAGAAACAAGAGACCAAATTTCCAACATCTGCTGGATCATCAAAAAAGCAAGAGAGTTCCAGAAAAACATCTACTTCTGCTTTATTGACTATACCAAGGCCTTTGACTGTGTGGACCACAATAAACTCTGGACAATTGTTCAAGAGATGGGAATACAAGATCACCTGATCTGCCTCTTGAGAAATCTGTATGCAGGTCAGAAAGCAACAGTTAGAATAGGACATGGAACAACAGACTGGTTCCAAATCAGGAAAGGTGTACATCAAGGCTGTATATTGCCACCCTGTTTATTTAACTTATATGCAGGGTACGTCATGAGACACGCTGGCCTGGAGGAAGCACAAGCTGGAATCAAGATTGCCGGGAGAAATATCAATAACCTCAGATATGCAGATGACACCACCCTCATGGCAAAAAGCGAAGAACTAAAGAGCCTCTTGATGAAAGTGAAAGAGAAGAGTGAAAAAATTGGTTGAGGTTCAGCATACAGAAAACTAAGATCATGGCATCTGGTCCCATCACTTCATGGCAAATAGATGGAGAGACAGTGGAAACAGTGACAAACTTTACTTTGGGGGGCTCCAAAATCACTGCAGATGGTGACTGCAGACATGAAATTAAAAGATGCTTGCTCCTTGGAAGAAAAGTTATGAGCAACCTAGACAGCATACTAAAAGGCAGAGATATTACTTTGCCAACAAAGGTCCATCTAGTCAAAGCCATGATTTTTCCAGTAGTCATGTATGGATGTGAGAGTTGGACTATAAAGAAAGCTGAGCACCGAAGAGTTGATGCTTTTGAGCTGTGGTGTTGGAGAATACTCTTGGCGGTCCCTTGGATTGCAAGGAGATCCAACCAGTCCATCCTAAAGGAAATCAGTCCTGAATATTCATTGGAAGGACTGATGTTGAAGCTGAAATTCCAATACTTTGACCACCTGATGCAAAGAACTGACTCCTTGGAAAAGACCCTGATGCTGGGAAAGATGGAAGGCGGGAGGAGAAGGGGACGACAGAGGATGATATGGCTGGATGGTATTACTGACTCAATGGACTTGAGTTTGAGTGAACTCCGGGAGTTGGTGATGGATGGGGAGGCCTGGCGTGCTGCAGTCCACAGGGTTGCAAAGAGTCAGACACGACTGAGCAACTGAACTGAACTGACTGATCACTATCATCATTAGACCCGCAATTTTATTTTGAATTAATAAACCCCATCTTATGGGGATTTCCAAATACTATTGTTGGAAGAAAAGACAAAAGTGGTAAAAGTGCAGACCTCTGTCTGCAGGACTGTAGCTGGTTGCACAGAGGAGGTGGTATTTGAGTTGAGTCTCTAGGCTTGAGTAGGTAATGGAGGGTAGAGAGGGCAGGAGCAGCAATGGGCTGATCAGGAGGAATGAGTGGGAGAATTCACAGAGCTGTGAACAAGCAGCTCATGTGGGAAGGGGTTGAGACCCAAGACGGGAAAGCCAGAGGCTGAACAGGAGCTGGGGAAGCCACAGCATCTGTGAATGCTGGTCCCTTCTCTAAAGATGCAGGCAGGACCCTCTGCTGAGCCGGGGCCTTGGGGTGGGGAGTGGGGAGGGAGGACAGTGGGGCGGGGAGCCAGAGAGAGGACCCAGCCTCTAGGCAACCTCCAGGCCACACACGACAGTGGCACCTCCCATCACAGGGGCCACGGGTCATGATCCTTGACAACCTCAGCGCTCTGCAGGCCCCTTCCAGGACAGAATTCATCACACCAGTCCCTTAATGCAAGAGCAACCTTAGCAATGTGTAGTGGCACATGATATGCAGAGGAGACATGGCCCCCTCACCCATTCTCAGAATTTTTCTACAGCTCATTCATTCATTGGTACATTCATTCATTCAATACTGTAATATTATGTTTAATATTATAATATGTTTATTGAACATTTACTATGTGCCCAGCACTCTGTTGGCTCTGGTGGGGAAAGAGATCAGTCAGTGGTGGGGAGCGATGGCAAGACCAGGGCTCAGAGCTGTAGTGACTACAGGCCGTCTGGTTGCACAAAAGAGGGGCTCTTCCCTGGATTCAGGGCATTGAGGAAGGTTTCCTTGGTGGGATGATCCCTCAGCCTCAAAGCCAGTACCTTGCAGAGCCCACGACTTGAACCTGGGGCTTCTTCCAGGCTGGCTGGTCTGGTCCTGATAATTGTAGCATCTGAAATGAGCAGTGTTGCTGCTAACAAGACAGCCAGGGTTAAAGATAGGGCCTGTATGGGGGGCCAGGGGGTAAGGGGCAGGCTCTTGAAGGGCAGGTGAAATGAAACACTCTCCTGCCTAGAAAAGGAAGCTTTAGGTCTGACTCTTTCCTTTCCAACACCCATTTTAATTTGATTATCAAAAGAATTCCACCAGCCACACTAAGAAGAGGTGAGAGACTTGGAATTGGGACAACAGAACAGAGGACCGTGGGAGAAAAGAAAACAGATAACTTGGAAAGAGGGTATTACCACCTTCAAACAGCTGAAGTGAGTGAAAGTCGCTCAGCTGTGTCCGACTCTTTTCAACCCCGTGGACTATAGCTTGCCAGGCTCCTCTGTCCATGGAATTCTCCAGGCAAGACTACTGGAATGGGTTGCCATTCCCTTCTCCAGGGAATCTTCCTGACCCTGGGATCGAATCTGTGCTGCAGGTAGAATCCTTACCGTCTGAGCCACCAGAAAAACTTCAAACAGCTGAAGGTCTTTCTTATCATAGGAAAGGTTGCGTTAGATTTTGTGTGTGGCCCCCAAACGTTGAACTGAACCACCAGGGAGACAGTTTTTCTTCAGGACAAGGAAGACTAACACTTAGATCGATGAACTAGGGCTCACAGACAGCCATATCTGGCCCTCTGACTGCTTTTGTAAACAGTTTTATTGGAGCATACCCTGCCCGTTCATTCATGTACTGTCTATGGTGCTTTCATGATACAAGAACAGAGTTGAGTGCTGCAGGGACTGTATAGCCCACTAAACCTAAATAATTCTGTATCTGGCCCTTTGAAAAACAGTTTGCCTGAATTAGAGCAACCCAGATACCAAGATACCAGATACAAGATACCAGAGGATGAGATGGTTGGATGGCATCACCGACTTGATGAACATGAGTTTGAACAAGCTCCAGGAGTTGGTGATGGACAGGGAAGCCTGGCATGCTGCAGTCCATGGGGTCGCAGAGTCAGATACGACTGAGCAACTGAACTGACTAACCGACTGAGATACCAAGTGTCTGAGCAAACTCCAGGATAAAGTGAAGGACAGGGAAGCCTGGCATGCGGCGGCAGAGTCTGGCATGACTTAGCAACTCAACAACAAGATACCAAATGAGGTGCCTTGGGAGGCAGGAAGTTCCCCATCACTTGGGGGTATTCAACATAAGCTGAAGTCCTGTTAAGCAGTGATGTGGCTAAGAGTCCAAATGAACATTGAGGTCCCTTTGAGATCATAAGGATCCAGCAGTTAATGACAACTACTCACATTTCTTCAGTGCCCACCAGTCGTATAGTCACAACTATCAGAGAATAAATCCATCTTCAGGGCAGCCTCAGTAGGACATCAGGCCTACAGTGTTTCATCACCAGACCTGAAGTCCATCAAACAGAGCGATAGCATCCTCTGCCTGTTTAATGTAAGACAGATGATGGGCAGATTCAGGCAATTATCTTCCCTGGTGGCTCAGATGGTAAAGAACCTGCCTGCAATGCGGGAGACCTGGGTTCAATCCCCGGGTCAGGAAGATCCCCTGGAGAAGGAAATAGCAACCCACTCCAGTATTTTTGCCTGGAGAATCCCATGGATAGAGAGGAGCCTGGCAGGCTACAGACCATGGAGTCACAAAGAGTCAGACACGACTGACCGACTAACAAGTGTGAGCCTCTTCAGGAAGTCTTTACACCCAAGCCTCAGTTACAAGGAAGATGCGTTCACATGTACTCTCCCTAATGAATGAGGGTGGATTGTTTCTGGGCCACAAATGTACCCACAAGGCTTACCTGTTACTGTGTGTTTAAAAGGAATTCCCTATGAAATAAACTAATTTAGCTTTGGTAGGCTTCTGTTGGGCTTCCCAGGTGGCGCTAGTGGTAAAGAACCCGCCTGCCAATGCAGGAGACTTAAAGAGACATGGATTCTATCCCTGGGTAAGGAAGATTCCCTGGAGGAGGACGTGGCAACCCACTCCACTATTCTTGCCTGGAGAATTCCATGGACAGAGGAGCCTGTCAGGCTACAGTCCACAGGGTTGCAAAGAGTCGGACACGACTGAAGTGACTTAGCATGCACGCACACAAGCTTCTATCGGGGTCCTCAGGGACGTCATTCAGAACACTCAGTGCCAGACCTTGAACTGGACAGAGCAGCTGCCCTTGAAAAGCTGATGTCCTGTGCCCCAGCTCGCTTGGCCAGAATGTGATGAATATCTGGTAGATCCCAAAGGCAGGGAGAGACTCACTCGGCCAGGTGCACTTATCCAGCAAAGCAACGTTGCTGCACAGTGCTGTTAACAGAAATTTGTTTTCTTTCCAAGTAGAACTGCAAAGAAAAGCAAAATGTTCTCTTTAGAGGGGAAAAAAAGTCTGTGGCCCTTTCACTGTCTTGTCCTCAGCTAGATTATATATAAACAGCGTCAGTTCCCCCACCTCAGACTGTCTTGCAAACACTGTGATGGATGCAAGAAAACATTTTTATGCAGTAATCCACAGCCTGTGTGCAGAAGCAAAGATTTTCCAGCCAGACGAGGAGAAGGACCCCTTATGAAGTGCACTGGCAAAGACTAACTTGATTAAATACTGTTCTTAATGACCGCACGAAGGACTGCTTTCTGATCCTTACTGGCCCAGACCAGTTCACACCATGGTGAATTCCAGGTACTGATTTTCCCAAAGCCTTTGTCGCTTGCCTTGAGTTTTCATCCCTTTCCCCAGTCAAAATAAAACAACAGCGGCAACAAACTCATTTCGTGTTTTTCCATTTCGTATTTTTCTTGCTGCTGCTTTTGCTTTCAGGTGACAGTTAGATAATCAAGGTACGTACTGATAGGTCGCCTTTGGCACAATTCCCCAGTCGAGAGACAGACACCCCTAAGAGCTTTCTCCTGAGAAGCATTCAGATGTTATTCAAGCTCTGATGCATCCATTCTCAGACACTTAATCACGCTCAAAACCCATTTGAACCAAAGTTTTGCTAGCTCTCCAGCTAGGGGGAATCTTGGTACGTAGAATTTTAAAAGAGCAGAGAGAATGCTGGAGACTCCACCTGGCGATAAACAAAAGAGATGCCTCGGAAAAGCCTCTCAGCGTTCCTTGCCTTCACAGGCATCCCTAAGCTGCCCTACTCCTTTGTCCTGTCTTTCTGTGATATGGATTGTCTAATCTCAGTGCTGAGGCCACGTATCCAACCTCACCTCTGTTCCAGGCTCCAGAGCCCATGAACCTCAACTTTGCTCTATTTTTTTTTTTTACAATCTGCCTAGTCATAGCTTGAATGGCATTGAATTCTTAAATGAGGGTTGATTAGTGTGTGTTTATGACAACTGACAGTGTGGAGAGCAAGGTACTACTAGCCAGGTCCCCAGATAATTATAAATAAAATGGCTCCTAGATATTTTATTGATAGTTACCTGGTGTCAACATTCTTGGTTGCAGCTCCCAAGGTAAAATTTTAAAGTATTATTGAATTCATCTCCCCATATACATTCAAGTACATGTTACCTTATTCCAAGGATTACTATATTAATGTAGTAATTTAGTTCTGCTGGGAAGATCTTCCCATAAAATAGACATTTCCATAAAATTACTGAAAATGTGAAGGTTGTTGAAGTCATTCATTCTTCCTTAGTTTCAACTATCCATAATGTTAATTGCTCTAAATGCTGACAAATACTCTCCAATGACAGGGAAGCCATGGTCATTAAGAGGTAACGTGCCACAGAGCTGAGCTATGATCAGAGACCTTGAACCCGCCCCCTCCTCCACACACACCAGATTAAGCTCGTCATCTGCTACCTTTAGACAAACCATTGCGCTGTCACCTCAGGCATGTGTACGAGAGAAATCACTTGCCTGCAAAGAAGACAGAAGTTTTCATACCTTGTCTTTCTGATCAACATCCTTGCTAAGACTTTTTATTTGTTCCAACAAATTGGCCAGAAGCTGACCTGGCCTGTTGGAGACTGCCTAAAACCAAATCCTATTCAAGGAGGCTGGTTGCCTTGCAATCGAGTCCTCTAAACAAATAAAAAGGGAGGGGCTTCCAGTCGTTTATGAAAAGGTATCTTATAAAACACATGCATGCCTAATTGCCAGGGTGATTACCTGAATAACCCATTTACAAAAATGTCCCAAGATGTTTCACTGAGTTAAGAAACCTTTCAAAAGGAATAATCAGGATACACAAATTTCTGCTGAAGTTTTTTCATCATTTACCATCACCACCATCTTTAGCATCATTACCAGCATTTCTCGAACCTCTATTCTATGCCAGCCGCTTTCACGTACATTAGTTCAACCTAAAATTCACAGAAATGCTGCAAGTACATCTCTTTATCCCCATTAAACAGATGAAGAAGCAATGGTCCCAAGATTTTTAATCTTGGAAAATGTAAACTTAGCTGGTGAATATTTCAAGTTCTTAGAAGTCATTAATTTACTGGTAACAGTAAAATATCTGATCAGAAAGGCTTTAGCTAATAAAATGCAATGTGCTCTGTTACATCAATGAACATACGTGCAGAACTTTCAAGTAATAATTATTTCTCCCTTTTCAGAGTTACAAAAGAAGCAGTGTCTGACTTATCTCTCTCCCTTCTAAATGGCTAGTATTTTAAAAATTATTGTTATTTTCAGAGTTTACCCACTCAAAATAATCACTGCGCTTACTTTTGAACAAAGAACAAATGTTCTTTCATTTCTTATCTGTCGTATTCTAAACTATTAAAGTTTAACTGTCAACTCCCTGTTAAAACATCATTGCAATCCATTACATTTTTAGAAACCATTGAATATACAAGTCCAGAAGGTGCCTCTCTGTTTGCTTCCAGCCCATTCCGGTTTCCTGAAGTCCTTTCAAAGATCACTCACTAACTGAGTTTCATAGCAGTGTTTATGTTACAAGAACAAGTCTTGCAACTGGCTTGAGTAGGATGGAAAAGGTGGAAGCAGTGTAATCAGTAAAAATGAAAATGTGTTTATTTGTTGCCATTTTAGAGGTGGCTGGCATCCTGTGCGTGTGTGTGGTGAGAAAGAGAGGGAGAGAGAGAATGTGTATGCTTCATCAAATAGCTGGAGAAGTTATAAAGGAGGAGAGATGCAAACTGATAGTACAGAAAGCAGCAGGCAGCAGTGGGTCTCTCGTGATGACTTTGAGTTAATACTCCTCCAGGGAAGACGCAACAACAATAAAAAAAGAAAGCACACGTAGAGCAAATTCTGTCCTACAGCGTTAAAAACGGTCGGGTCAGCCAAGCTTTTCTGGCAAAGCAGTATAGAATATATGTTTACCCTGTTAATTTTAAGTATTACAACCGGACAGTGACTAATATCCAAAGGTTATAATCTGCTTTGGGGGTTAAGTATGATGGAAGAGTGATAAAGAAAATGCAAAGTTGTTTTTTTTTTTTTCACAGTAGCTTGGGAAAACACTGCCTTGAAAAGCTAGTGTAACATTGCACTTCTCCCCTCAATATGAGATAAACTAATTAATATGTATCACAAATCCAACCACAGTACTGGACCCAGGGATTTCTTTGGAGCAGTATTATTGAGAAGCATGCACAGTCTGGGCCAACCTGGGGAAGTGAGGGGTTTAAGGCATCTAGAGGGGTGTTTGGGGGGTTTTTTTGTATTTTTTTTACTCTGGTGATAAATTTCTGGGAGCAGCTCATGGAGCCATATTGATTCTCTCATGTGTATGTGTTCAGTCACTAAGTCATGTCTGGCTCTTTGCGACCCCATGGACTGCAGCCCACCAGGCTCCTCTGTCCATGGGGTTTTTCCAGGCAAGAATACTGGAGTGGGTTACCATTTCCTTCTCCAGGGGATCTTCCCAACCCAGGGATTGAACCCACGTCTCCTGTGTCTCCTGCACTGGCAGACGGATTCTTTACTACCGAGCCACCTGGGAAGCCCCGTTGATTCTTTCACTAAGTGGCCAACATGCACAGCTTGCAAAAATGTATTGATGGCTATTTTCCTTTACGCATGGTTGATGTGGTGGCTGGGGAAGCAATGGTGGCTACCCTCAGGGAACCACCCACCAGCAGACTTGCAGAAAGCTGGCCCTGCACGTGTTGTTTTAATAAATCCTTCTACCGAATTGAGAGGTGGTTCAGGTATTACCCTCCATTGTAGGGAAAAAAACCACAGATCAGTGGTACTAAGACACATCTAAAGTCGCTGCCTTAGTTATCCATTGCTGTGTAATATATTACCACAATGCCGTGGCTTAGAACACACAAGTATTATTTAATAGTTATTGTAGGTCAGAAATACGGGCATTGCTTGCATGGGTCCTCTGCTTCCGAGGTGTCTCACAAAACTGCAACTGTGTGCCCGTCAGGGCCAGTGTCTCATCTGAAAGCTCAACTGGGGATGTAGTCACTCCAGACTTGTTTTGCTTTATTCCACACTGTTGTTGGCAGAATTTATTTATTTTTTTAAAGGTTACTTTCCACTTTACAGTTATTACAAAATATTGGCTATATTCTTGATGTTGTACAATTTATACTTGAGCCTACCCAATAATTTCTGCCTCCAACACCCACATCCTTATTTTACCTCTCCCCAACCCTGCTGGTAACAACCAGTTTGTTCTCTATATCTGTGAGTTTCCTTTTTGGTTATATTCACTATTTGTTGTACTTTTTAGATTGCACATGTAAGTGATCTCGAAGAGTATTTGTCTTTCTCCATCTGATGTATTTTACTAAGCATGATGCCCCCCAAGTCCATCCATGTCGCTGCAAATGGCGAAGCTTTCTTCTTTTTTGTGAGTGAGTAGTGTTCCATTGTATGTCTAATTTCTTTTGGGAAACTTGTCTACACTTTGACGGTTCTCACACATGAGACCCACATTCCCATGAATGAATGAAAACCAACATGAACAGCAGCTATGATGCAGGCACGTGACCTGGGCTTTTTCAATCACATCCCCCCATGAGAACTGGATGTGGAAGTGTTACATGAGGCATCAGTCTCGATCACAACCCAGGAGATGGTGTCTACAGGCACAACAGAGGAGAAATCTATTCCTCTGGGGCAGCTTCTGGTATCCAGCCTGGGGTGATTGGTACCAAGTTGTGGGTATTGGCTATTATGGCATTCTGGGGCGCTCAGTATTAGTTGTGGCTATGTGGTTTCTGAAAGTGAGAGAGTCATTTCCTAGGCAGGTTGATAGGGAGTCTAGGGGTCCCCAAAGAGAGAGGGGTCTGGAATTCTCAAGGAGGAAAAAAAGGACAAACTTTTTTTCTTTCTCCACATTCCTTAGGATTATATACCAATAATGTATCCTGCCTAAGGACAGTCTTTGGATTCAACCTTCTGTTATTTTAAAAAGTTAATTATGGGAGTATACCTGGTCTTTACAAGGATGTATCTTGCCTGAGGACAGTGTTATCTTAAAATGTAAATTATGGGAGTAGGTCGGAGGAGGTCTTTACAACCTCCAGACATTCTTTGGATTATATAACCTCATTATTAACACTAGCAAGCGGGTACTCTTTCTGCCCCCTTCTGATGCCTATGTCAGAAGCTTTCTCTATCTCCTTTATACTTTAATAAAACTTTACTACACAAAAGCTCTGAGCGATCAAGCCTCGTCTCTGGCCCCGGATTGAATTCTTCTCTTCCGGGGGCCAAGAATCCCGGTGTATTCGCGTGATTCAACAACAACCTTTCAAAAGCATGTTGTCTTAACCCCATGAGATAATGAATGGACTCGAATCTCTGATTTTTCAGTAAGAACCCTGACCAATATGACAAATTTTTCCAGCGTCCCTCTTGGCACTTCCCCACACCCTCTGTGCTATGATTGGACTGCATTAAAAATATTTGGAGTCACCAAATACTCCCTTCTTTCTCTGAATCTTGGGCTTCTCGACATGATATTCCCCATGTCTGAGACATTCTTGCATGCATAGGTGCTTCAGTTGTGTCTGACTCTTTGCAACCCTATGGACTGTAGCCCATCAGGTTCCTCTGTCCATGGGATTCTCCAGGCAAGAATGCTGGAGAGAGTTGCCATTTCCTCCTCCAGGGGATCTTCCCGACCCAGGGATCCAACCCACGTCTGTATTGGCAGGCCGATTCTTTACCACTAGCGCCAGTTGTCTAGCCCTGAGACATTCTTACTTGCTGCTTGTTTACCTGGATTTCTTCTATTCAGTTTTCAGGTTCTATCTTGGTGTTACTTTCCCGAGACATTCTTTCCCGACTGTCTGTGTGAACAGTCTGTTTTTGACCTAAACTGCAGCCCATAAACTATTGCATTTTCATAAACTATTAACTCATCTACATCTATCCCTAGATTATGAGAAAATAACATGCTTATATTATTCACTCTTTGCAGTGGGACAGCCATTGTTCTGCCCATCCACACTTGCTCTTATTCTGGAAAATACTGTATCTAATTCTGCTATACTGGTAAGAATGAGACTGTTATCTTTTTGCTGGTTCCAATCCCCCTGGTAACTAGTAGGGTAGAAACCTGATGCAAGCTGGGCCAAATACAGCCTTTCATTAGGATTTTTGAACAAGAAGGGAGAAGAAGTGAGCTTCAGATCCATCCAGATTCCAAATTTTGAGATGTGAGTCTGGGGATTTTAGAGGTCAAGCCCCGTGTGTTATTTATCTGTTGCACAACCAAAAATACCACAAACCTATTGGTGTAAAACAACACACATTTACTATCTCAGAGTTCCTGTGGTTCATGAATCTCGGCACAGATTTCCTGAATTTCATCTGAGAGCTAAATCAAGTGTCCACGAGTGCCCGAGTCTCATCTCAAGGTTCAAATAGGGAAGGAACCCTTTCCAAGTTCGTACGATTATTGGCAGAACTCGGGTCCTTGAAGCCTATAGGACTGAGGGTCTTGGTTGGTTGGCTGTTGCTGGCCAGAGGCCACCTTCTGTTCCCGCCTGTTTGTTGGCTGAGGTTGCTCTCAATTCCTTGCCACGTGAGCCTTCCCAACATGTCCACTGGCTTCATCCAAGCCAGCAAGGGAAAATATACTAACAAGAAAGGTGTTACCGTCTTCTGTAATATAATCTCAGACGTGACATCTCATCACCTTTGCCATATCCTGATACTGAGAAGCAAGTCACGGGTCCTGCCCACGTTCAAGGACTACGGATAGTAGTTCACACGTGCTGGCCCCTCTAAGCATTTAAGCCTTAACTACTCAATGGTTTCCTGAATCCATGCATTAAGGATTGAAATAAAAATATCTGATGTACCAAGTAAGAACTCAGCCAGGCGAAAGTATTAGTTTTGATGTGATTAACAGTTTCAATATGTATGAGAATCATATAGCACATCCCGCTTATGGCTATGAGTACATAATTTTCCTTAATGCCTGTCAGACAAGGAATTTAGATTAGTTGCTATTTTTTAACACAGTTTCAGTAATTCTTGATAATCAATTTGTTTCAGAAAGAATTCAGCATTCTTGCAGTTCAATGTTCTAAAAATATGCTCTAGGAAAAAAATTATAGCCTAATGCAGAGTGCATGTCTTTTTTTTTTTTTGCTGAATAATGCTCTTTGTTTCTGCAGAGTCATGTGCGTTCCCCACTGGTTTGGTTCAGATAGTTAAAATAGTTGAAATGTTTTGCTTGCTCTTTTTAATACTTGAAGGGTGTCAGCGTGCATTTTGGCATAGCTAGAAATGGCCCACGAGGGGTTCTCTTTACAATATTTGGCAAAGGTAATCTCTCAGATTTGCTAGTTGTATAAAATGGAACATAAATCCTTTCAAATGAAAAGTATTACCTGACTTAAACATCTCTGAATCTGTGG
Source organism: Bos indicus (assembly GCF_029378745.1). NCBI lineage: Eukaryota > Metazoa > Chordata > Mammalia > Artiodactyla > Bovidae > Bos > Bos indicus. The sequence continues at coordinate 60,762,703 of NC_091780.1, read as the reverse complement.
TTTTAGGGCACCCCGAGTAGAAAAGCGCTTTGTAGACTTTGAGGCCTATACAAATGCTAGTTGCTGTTGTTAGAAACAACAGTATCATTGTGGTGGAGTTTGCTATCAAGAGATATAGAGGGAGACCTTTTCTATTTGACACACACAGAAAGGGTAGCTGCCAACTAGGTAGAATTTTGGACTTCAGTAGAAGAAGCTGGGAGAGGAACATCACAGAACTCACTGGGTGAGGCTCACACTTGAGTTAGCGACGGTCAGGTTCATCTCCCCCAGCAGATGTCGAACTCCTTGAAGTCGAGAAGCGTGCTATTCATCTCTCTGTCAGCCCCTTCTCCACGCCAAGTACCAGACTCTCAGCAAATGTTCCTTCCTTTGCGATGAATGCCTTTGCAAGCCAAGTCACCCGAACGAATCAGTTCTGTATATTGTAGAAGGACTGAATTTGCTTCCTTCACCAAATTACATCTTGTAGCTTTCTTTCCTTTTTCTTTTGGCTTTCTGTAAGCGATCAGAAGCTGTAAAACTCTAAAAGGATGCTAATTAGAAGTTAGTATAACTCACAGAGAAAGCTCTTTAAAATGGCAGACATGAAGATGGAACATGATAACAGAATTTGCAAAATGGGTCGTTACTATATCATGTGGCATTAAATACTTTTAATAGAACCACATCTTTCAAAAGCAGAGAGGCACACTGCTGGCTGTTTCTATTGTACCTCTATAAATTGAAATTATTGGCCTGTATTGCTGTTATCTGATAGAACGGGTTCAACCTCACAGTTTGGGAGGGGAGAAATGATCTGCATGTACCCTGAGTTTTTATTCTTTCTCTTTCTCATCCAGTTGTCATCTCTGTAGAATGGAATCTCAAGAAGACCATGAGATTTGTTGGCTGTATCTTTTACTAGCAGTGTGACCTTGGGCAAGAGATTGATGTAAGTTTCAGTTCATTCATCTGTAAAATGGGGATCCCAGGCTTGTCTCCAAAGCTTCTTAAGAGAATTGAATAAATCCGTGTGGAAGCACTGTGCAGAGTGGCAAAGACCTACCTCCTTCCTCCTCCCTTTCTTTTCCTCCTTTCTTCTTCCCTCTCTCCTCCCCTCATCCTTCAATTCTTCTTTTTCTACCTTAAAATCATTCTCAGGGCTTCAGCAAGATACATTCTCCTTGAAGGTGGAAGAAAGAATAAGAGGAGAAAAAAAGAGAGAAAGAAAAGCAAGATGGAAGTAGACCCACAGATTTGCAGACCCCCCTGGTTTGCTTTCGTTGGCAGCAATAGAGTAGGTTAGAGAGGAGTCAGTGAAGGGGGCACAGGTGCACTTGACTGTGGTGTCGAGGGCTGACCACCTGGATCACAGCGTTGGCTCAGCCTTGACTGGCTGTGAGACTTTGGGCAAGTCATTTGGCCTCTTTGAGCCTTAGTTTCCTCATCTGTGAAATGGGCATAATAGCTGCTGTCTCACAGAACATTAGATAATGGATATGACAGTCTTATATAAACTGTAAAACTCTACAAAAGTACCAGGGATTATTTGATTGTTAGTTAATAATGAATCCAAAAGCACTTGGAAAATCTAAATCCTACCCTCAAAAGGGAACATTTTCAAGTTCCTCCTTTCATTTTAAAGGTGCAGAACCATGAAATACCAGTGCATTGGCTAAGAGGTCTATTTTGTATTCAGGTATTCGGGTAGGGCTGTAATTGAATTTCATCATTAATGAATGGAATGGAAGTTCCATTTTTATTTCTCCAACCTATACTTTTTATTGCACGTCTACAGTTGGCTGGATTTGGGGCTGGGCCCTAGAGATGGAGGGCCCCAAGTCTCTGTCCCCTTTTCCCATCCCACCACTCAAGATGGGTGTAAGAACGTTTCCAGTAGAGGAGGGGCTAGGGATTCCTGAAGCAGAGGATTTCTAGGGAAGCTGTAGGTCACAGCGGGGATGCTAGTTAGGATATTACTTGTAAGTGGATTCATTCTATCTTGAACCTAGTAAGTTTCTTTTTCATATTATTTTTTTACTAATTTTGCTGCTGATTGCTAAGTGCCTAGGAAATAAACCTACTACTCACCACTTTATTGGAAAAAGTCTGTCTTCTTCATTAACTTCTGCGTCCCTTGTGTCTTTCTAAATGAACTCTACAGACACTAACCCATAGAATTTGAGAACTGGGAAAGGGCCTTAGAGACAACATATTCTGGTTCCCTCATTTTACAGAGTGTGAGCCAAGACCTGGAGAGACCAGGTGACTCATTCAAGGTCACACAGTAAATTAGTAACAGGGTTGGGAATACAATCTAACCTCAGGCTCTTTGCATGACTCCCAGCTGCTCCCAACTCTAAAATGTGTTCTTATTTTCCACGCTACCGACAGCATTCTTCCCAAGTCACCACTGCCTGTTTTATTTTTTTCTTTTAAGAAATATATATCTTGTCTTTTAAAATTATTGTGTTATTTTTAAAATTTTTATTATTTTTAATATTATTTTATTATTTTTAAAACTAGCTTTCAGATGTACAACATAGTGATTCAAAATGTATATAGCTTATACTCTGTTAAAGTCATTATAAAAGATTAGCTATATTCCCTGTGCTGTATAATATATCCTTATAGCTTATTTATTTTACACATAGTACTTTGTACTTCTTAATTCCCTACCTCTTTTTTCCCACTCCTCCTTCCATCTCCCCACTGGTAACCACGAGTTTATTCTCTATACCTGTGAGTCTGTTTCTGTTTTGTTACATTCATTCGTTTTATTGTTTTATATTCCACTGATAAGTGATAACATACAGTATCCATCCCTCTCTGTCTGACTTATTTCACTAGCATAATACCCTCCAGGTTCATCCATGCTGTTGCAAATTACTGTCTGTTTTCTGAACTAATCACTCAGGATCCAAGGTTAAGCTAGTGATGGCCCTGGGTAACTTTCTTCCAGAGAAGACAGCACTGATGAGAAACTGAGTTTGGCATCGCAGGTGAGCACGTTCTGGTTTGGTTATTTCGGGACAGCAGTTTGCTTGGGGTACTTCATGGCACTCCAGAGCCCTGGGAAAAAAGTCTAAACTAGTAACATCTCTAGTTTTTTTTTTTTTTTTTTTTTTTTATCTCCACCGGGAAATGTTAGACAGAGCAGAGAACTGGAAGCCTGAACACCAGGACCTAGCTCTGGGTCATCTCCCTAATTTTCCACGTGACCATAGGCATATGTCACTGTGCTTTTTCATTCATTGATTTGGTCAGACAGTTACGCAGTCCATTTAGTCATTAAAATTGAGGGCCTCATGCTCGGCATTGGGGATACACTCACATATCAAACGTGGACTCTGTCCTTGGCTGGGCAGTCTCATGTGGGAGCGGACACACAGCAGGTACATAGTGTCCTGCAGTTCCTGGGCTCATAGAGGGTTTGATGACATTGCACCCAATTTAGATGGGGGCGGGGTGGGGGATGGTGCTGAGATCCAGGGAAGAGGTCACGAAAGAGGAGGAGTTAAATATAAGGAAGCCCTGAAGGATTAATAGGTAACCAGAGGATCTCAAAAGTACAAAATACTATCCATGCATCCATCCATCCATCCATCCATTTCTCTCTCCATGCATTTTATTGACAGGTGTTAAACATCTCCTAAAGATCGAGGAATAAGGAGACGATAAGCTAGTTTCTGTCCCCAAGGAGTGCCCATGACCTTGAGCAAAAGAACTCTGGGGCCACAGAGGAGCATCTGGCTTCAGGGGACAGTAAGTCACTTGCTCTGACTGGAGCAGAAGCCCCTGTGAAGAAGCAGCAGGAGACACTGGAGAAGGAGACAGGACCTTGTACCCCGTGAAAGGCCTTAGGAACCATCATAGGAAATTCGTGATGTACCTGAAGGACCAGGAGGATGGTTTACGGGAAGATCAGCATGAGGGGAAGAGAAGGGCAGAGAGCCGCCTCAGCCAACCTGGGATTTGGGACGCTGTCTCTGGCTGAACAGTGAAGGATGAATGGACGGGGGAAGAGCAAAGGGGGCAAGTTAGGAGACTGTCGCTGATGTCAGGGGGACTGTCAGGGTGACCCGGATGAGGGTGAGGGCAGAAAAGATAGAGGGGACATCACTGAGCAGGAACCAGAAAATCTTATTTTACATGCCCCTGACACTAAAGAGAAAGTTAAGAGATAATAAGTCTCACCTGTGGTCATGACCCTGCGTTAAGGTCATCACCCATGAATCTCAGTCCCAGGGAAGCCAGCCGTGCACCTGCTGCCAGCCGGGGCCACATGCTCCCCTCTGTTGGATGCATTTCTTCATCAGTCACACCTGAGACTTGAGCTGACGCTCCGCTGGCTTCAGCTGCGTGACCGTCTCTGCTCTGCATGCTGGCAGCTGCCCCTGAGCATCTGCTTTTACCAAGGGTGTTTAGGGTCTTAGGATAGGGGCGATTTTAATAGTCTGGCCCTCTTGGAAGACAGGGAGCCAGAGGAGAAAAATGGCGACCTGCAGTGGAGTAATCAGAGAAGCCATCCAAGGAGGAGGTGGGCTGGGGGGCACAGCCATGGGGAGGGATCTCTGTAGAGGAAAGGGAAGCCACCACGTGGGGCCAGAACAGGACAGCACGGGGGTCCTGGCGGGACGGCCCTGGCTGCCTATGGCCAAACGCTGCCGTGACTGGTCATAGCATCCCAGGCTGGCTGGGGAATACGGTGAGTAGACCGCTGAGTGCAAGCCCGTGGCTACCTCCCTTGCTAGGATGTATTCTGTGAGAGGAGAGAAAGGACAGAGGAGATGGTAGAAAGAGAAGGATGAAGTCACCTTGCAGGTGTGGATGGAACTTGATTACTGGGGCCTTGAAAGCCAAACAACAGGCAGAAACACACACGTCTCCATCCCACCCCTTCCTGCTCCTGGAACTGTGATGTGGATGGTCCAGTTTAGCGCTTGAGAGTGCTGGCTCACTTTCCAGTCCCCGGTCTAGCCCAAACCTCAGGCAGTTTACTCAACTTTGCTGAGCCTTGATTTACTCATCTGTATTATGGGGTTGCCTTTTCATGCTGTTCATGCGGTTCACAAGGCAAGAATGCTGAAGTGGTTTGCCATTCCCTTCTCCACTGGACCATGTTTTGTCAGAACTCTCCACCATGGCCCATTATTTTGGGTGGCTCATATACTCAAAGCCATGTTTTTTCCAGTAGTCATGTACAGATGTGAGAGTTAGACCATAAAGAAGGCTGAGCGCTGAAGAACTGATGCTTTCAAACTGTTGTAGTGTTGAAAAAGACTCTTGAGAGTCCCCTGGAAAGCAAGGAGGTCAAACCAGTGAATCCTAAAGGAAATCAGTCCTGAATATTCATTGGAAGGACTGATGCTGAAGCTGAAGCTCCGATACTTTGGCCACCTGATGCAAAGAGCCTACTCACTGAAAAAGACCCTGATGCTGGGAAATATTGAGGGCAGGAGGAGAAGGGGGCAACAGAGGATGAGTTGGTTGTACGGCATCATTGACTCAATGGACATGAGTTTGAGCAAACTCTGGGAGATAGTGAAGGACAAGGAAGCCTGGCGTGCTGCAGTCCATAGGGTTGCAAAGAGTCGGACACAACTGAGCAATTGAAGAACAGCAACAACACATGGGTTTGGGAATAATAGTACCAACATGCCCTGCTCTGTTGGGATGATGAAAGGAGATCATGTGATTAAGATCCTAACACAGTGCTCGGTGTGCCATAAGGGCTCAGAGCAGGTTGGTGCTGCTTCAGAGTGGCCCAGTGGGTCCTTGGCTTTCTGACCTGCCCAGTGTTCTTCCCTTTGAATGTCTTTGCACGATTCCTTCATCCTCACCCACCGTTGGTCCCGTCAGAATCCTGAGCTACTCTACAACCTGCAGTGTGATTCTTCTCTTCTAAAAGACTCCTGTCTGTTTCATACATTTTGCATGATCCCCTCCCTGAGAAAGTGGGTTTTCAATAATAAACGCTATTTGAAATGACATACGTTCCCCCAGTACGTGTCCACGAGCACTGTATGGCTGGGAGAAGGATCCACCAGGATACGCACAGTGAGTATGCTCAGCTGTGGAAATCCTTGGGCTATAAATAGTGTGTGTGTTTTTTTAATATGATGGACTCATTTTTTCTGATCATAAAATCCATGGCTTCTATTTATAGCCATAGTGATGCTCTGCTAGTACTGAGGGATTTTAAAAATAGGCTGTAGGAAATAAGATGTGCTCGGCCAAGTCTCTCAGTACAGAGGCAGCAGAAGGGGCCTGGAGATCTGGGACTGGGATTCAGGGTCTTGGCATTAACCCTATGCTGTCTCTAAGTCATCCTCCATTTCAGCTTGCTTCAGGCCTTTTGCCTTCAACTTGCATTACTTTTGCTTCAGTGAAGAGTTTTATTCATTCATTCATTCATTCATTGGGAACTTACTCTGGGTCAGCTGTGATTGTAGGAAATAGAGTGTTTCTAGTATCAAGGTGCTCACAGCCTAGTGGGGGAGAAACAGACCTGTAAATTCACACAAGACTCCATGATGAGACTGATAAATGCCAAGCCCAGGTATAAATAAAGACCTGGAAAGCACAGAAAAAGGTTCACCTAATTCTGTCCAGGGCAGCAGAAGAGTCACCTCTGTTGGGTTGAATAGTGACCTCCAAAGATACCCAGGTCCTGATTCTGGAATATGTGCATGTTACCTTATGCGGCAAAAGAGACTTTGCAGGTGTGAATAAGTTAAGGGTCTTGGGATGAGAGATCATCCTGGTTTAGCAGTAGGCCCAATGTCATCAAAGTTGCCTCATGAGATGGAGGCAGAAGGGTCAGATGAAAGAGAGAGGAGAAGAAGAGATGTCTCCAGAAGCAGGGAGAGATTTGAAGATTTGATGTGCTTTGAAGATGCAAAAAGGGGCCATGAGCCAAAGAACAGAGCTCTAGAAGCTGGAAAAGGGAAGGAAAAGGATTCTCCGTGAGAGTTAAGGAGGGAGTGGAGCCCAGCCAATATCTTGGTTTCAGCCCAGTGAAGCTGATTTCAGACCCGTGAGCTCCAGGAGAGGAAGAGAATCAATTTGTTTTTGTTTCAAGCCATCAAGGTTATGATGATTTGAGTTAGTGGCCATCAGAAAATGAGCATACCACCCAAGGTAACACTTCAGCTGAATGGTTGTAACAAATAGCTAATGTTTGGGGCCTCTCAATATCCATTCCCTCCTGTTGGTACCTGCATCCAGTTTTTGCTTAATGATGCCCTACTCAGCACCACTGGTGCGGCCCTGAGGCCAGCTCAGCTCCAGCCCTGGGGAGGCCCAGGCTGCCCTTAGTCACTCAGTCATGTCCAACTCTTTGTGACCACCTGGACTGTAGTCCACCAGGCTCCTCTGTCCGTGGAATTTTCCAGGCAAGAATACTGGATTGGTTTGCCATTTCCTACTCCAGGGGATCTTCCCAACCCAGGGATCAAAACTGCATCTCTTTCCTCTGCTACACTGGCAGGTGGATTATTTACCACTGAGCCACCTGGGAAGCCCCAGGGCTTAGACTCAAACTTATTAGCATAACCCATCCCCAGGCCACATAACTGGCTCTGGGCTGAGCATACAACATATGTTGATCCAATCAGATGTTAAAAGAATTGCTTTCCCACCACAGCTCAGCTCTGGATGAACAAGGAAGGGTGTAGCCCCAGAAAGACCCTCTTGGAGTCAGGTAGGAAGAGTCATCCTGAGAAGAATACCATCTCTGAGCAAAGGGAATCTGGAGACGGTGAGAGATGCAGGGTCCTGGTTGTGTGCCTGAGCGTCTGGACTTTTAAGATGCACAAATCAATTACATTTCTGTGACCGTGAATTTTAGGTTATCAGGTTGACTGAGAATCAGGGTACCCAGATATTTGGTTAAAACGTGATTTCTGGGTATGTCTGTGAAGGACCTTCCAGAAGAAATTAGTGTTTGAATTGATGAACTGAACAAAGCAGATGGCCCTCCCTACTGTGGGTAAGATCATCCAATCCACTGGAGGCCGACATGGAACAGAAAGGCTGAGGAAGGGATCGTTCGATCTTTCTCTCTGATTGGCTTCAAGCTGTGTGTGTGTGTTAGTTGTTTCGTCAGCTCTGCAACCCTGTGGACTGCATACCTCCAGGCTCCTCTGTCCATGAGATTCTCCAGGCAAGAATACTGGAGTGGGCAGCCATTCCCTTCTCCAAGGGAACTACCCAACCCAGGGATTGAACCTGGGTCTCCTGCATTGCAGGTAGATCCTTTATCATCTGAGCCACCAGGGAAGAAGTAGTCTTCGAGCTAGGATGTGGAAAATCAAGCTGGGTCATCAGTCTCCTCCTGCCTTTGGACTCAGCCTCAGACTTCAACTTACACCACTGGCTTTCCTGGGTCTTCAGCTTGCCAACCACAGATCTTAGACTTCTCAGCCTCCTAACCATGTGAGCCAATTCCTTACGGTAAATTTCTTGATATTTATCTCCTATTGATTTTGTTTTTCTGAAGGACCCAGACTAAAATAGTTTTAATATTAAAAAATGTTTTGTGTGACTTTTTTGTTACCAGCCCCTAAAAAATATCAAATAAAGAATGGGGAGGTTCTGCTGTGAGCAGAGGGAAGGGAGAAGACCAAACATGAGGTCAGAAGCCAGTGTTGTGACTGCCGTAAGTATTGTGGAAGCAGTCAGGCAAGCGTGCATGCTTAATCATGTCTTAATGTCTGCGACTCCCATGGACTGTAACATGCCAAGGATTTCCCAGGCAAGAAAACTGGAATGCGTTGCCATCTCCTCCTCCAGGGGATCTTACCGACCCAGGGATCAAACCCAAGTCTCCTGTGTTTCCTGCATTGCAGGTGTATACCCCACCACTGAGGCACCTGGGAAGCCTCAGTATTTGTGGAGAAGGAAAAGGAAACCCAGAGACTTGAAGGCCAAGATCACAGTGCCCTGTGAGAGATGGCTAAAGATAGATCACAGTGCTATGGGTGTCAGAGCTCAGAGGAGGTTGGCCGGCATTAATTCTAAACCCTTTGTTTTACAGATAGGAAATAAAGATGCTGATACAGATAAAGATGCAGATAAGGATACTGGCGCAGAGAGGCTTGCTTCAGGCCACCCAGTGAGTCAGTGACTCACACAGAACCAGAAGCTACTCCTCTCTAGTTTCCCTGCCTGCTGCCCCCCAGGTCTGCTCTGCCCTGACTCTGCTGTTGTGTAAGTGAATGGTCAACCTAAGGCCAGGTCAGCCACTTACACACAGGTGCCCAGAAGCCCAGCTGGGCAGTCTACAGCTGGGTGTTCCGGATGATCCAGGCTCCAAGCGGAAACCCTTTTCATGCTTTCTCGCTATATGTGGCTCACTGAGGGAACAGAGGACGACCTAGGACCTCATGTGCTTTTCTGTAATTACAGACAGTTTGGTGTACAAGACAGAGAGGGAGAGTGGGAGTCCCAGAACTGGGTCCAGCCAAACTCCTTTTAGAACTCTATGCCCAGAGATGGTTGTTTAACCAACAGCCCTGTTGTAATCCATGTGATCTTGCTACCTTTCAAGGGGTAGCAACTATGTAGAGACATTGGAAGTAAGGTGCTTTCTCAGTCGTAAAATGCTGGCATCCCTCTACACAGTCGTCACTCAGATTATCCCTTCCCTGAAGAATGCTCTGTAGAAGCTGATGGCCTCGACAGCAGGCCCATATGGCACTCCAGGGAGCGGGCTGGCTCCCAGGGTCAGGCTGCAGTTCAATGCCTTGATCTAGAAATAATCCATCTAGGAATCTGCCTTAAACTGAGCATGGAGAAGTGTGCCCAGGACTATGGAAACACTCATTTGAGTCTCATTGTTGTGCTTCTTGGTGCAAAAAGAAAGCAAGCTGCGGTGGGGAGTAAGAGGGATGTCTTTAAAAATAAGAGAAATTTCCCTCCCAGTAGCTCAGTATAACAGTATGCCTCTTTATCCTCCTGTCAATGCAGAAGACACGGGTTCGATCCCTGATCTGGGAAGATCCACCAATAGCAGTGCAACTAAGCCGGTGAGCCACAGCTACGGAGCCTGTGCTCCAGAGCCCGGGAGCCACAGCTACTGAGCCATGGACCTCGACTGCTGAAAGCCATGTGCTCTAGGGCCGTGCACTACAGCTAGACAGTAGCCGCCGCTCTCTGCAGCTGGAGAAAGCACAAGTGCAGCAACGAAGACCCAGCACAGCCGTAGATAAACTTTTTGAAAAAGAAAAAAAAAAATAATAATCTGCATCTTTCATGCAGCAGAAGTGGAAGATAAGATCAGCAAGTGGCATCAAAATATAAGCCGTAAATGTAGAATGTCGCAGAAATGGAAGGAACTTTATAAACCATCGAACTGCTCTCATTTTACAAATGAAGAAACGGAGGCCCCAAGAGCAAAGCGCCTTGACCGAGGCTGTGCAGCAAATTCATAGCGTGGCCAGGCCTGGAACCCGGCTGTTCTGGCTCCGAGTTGTGTGCCTTCCATATGGATGCCCACAATCCGGTCTTAGAGCTAGGGTGTACCTGTCTCCCTTAGCTGGGCATTTATATTGACCAGAAAACACATGTCACTGTATCAAATATGATGATATTTACTTGTTATGCTTTAGAGACATGTTATACTTTAGAAACAAATCTTTGCATGAGATGTTATAGCATCCAGGAGATTTCTTTCTCTAAAATAGTGTGAAGTGCTTTTCAACAAATGTGAACTCTCTGTTTCTAAGCCACCATCATGTCCAGCTCTGAGCTCACACTGAACCTTTCCATGTCTTCTCTAATAGCCGTAACACCCTACGAGTCACCATCTAGCCCACTAAAATGCAGGATGCGCTATCCTGGGTTCCACCTGACACGGCTTTGGAATAAAATCTGGATTCAGATGCTGGATTTGCCAATCACTCACTTTGCAAATTTGACCAAGGGGCTTCTTTTTATTCTGGGGATCAAATTCCTCTCTAATCTTTGCTGCTTCTCAAGTTTGAGGAAAGATTACATACAATGTACACAAGACACTTGAGAAGGGCATGGCAACCCACTCCAGTATTGTTGCCTGGAGACTCCCATGGACACAGGAGTCTGGAGGGCTACAGTCGATAGTGTCGGACATGACTGAAGTGACTCAGCATGCACACAGGCACTAGATACCTAGTGGATGGCTTAGTCCATGGTGGTCATTATTCTATTGGTGTTGCATACCAACCATCATGAAATGACAGATACTGGGAGATGGAGAGAGGAGAGGCTTTTGACCACCCTCAGCAGCCTTAGATAAGGACTTGCTCCACAAGAGTCCACTTTAATGCAACTGATATTACTGAAGATCCACAACACACCTATGGAAGGGATGCTACGATGAAAGAATCAAAATCACTGCTCTCAAGGAGCCCACAGTCCAGTGGGGATGCTGATAAATACGAATTATCACACAGACCAGAGAGAAATCCTGACAGACAAAAGAGTCCACAGTAGGAAGCTACAGTGGGATCACACCACTGTAGCCCTGGTGAGAGCATTCACGATCAAATGGTACAACTTCAGTTTTTGATGGAGTCGTTGATTCATTCCTGAGTGGAGCCAAATTGGAGAAGTTGCAGGATCGACTCCTCAAGTGCCACAGCCAGCAGAGATAATTGATAAGGCAACCTAGGAAGGATTTTTCAATCACTGATTTCTGTGCCACAAGGATGACTGTCCTTTAAGCTAATAAGGAGCACTTTTAAAGTTGTGCTCTTTCAGCCAAACACAGGGGTGCATGAACTTTCCTTCCATGACATCAGAGTGCGCTGTGCAGAAAAGGCTCTACATTGTGAAAACAAATTAACTTGTGCTTTTCTTATGGAATGGATCTCTGCAGTATCAGACTAGGAATGGAGCCAGCAAGAGCTGTAGGCTACAGATAGGAAGACACGATCCTAAATAGACGCTATCCTAAACTGTGACCTTTGAGTAATTACAGATGAAGAGAAGAAAACATTCTCTGTACTGTCACAGGATCATAGGAATATCCTATGACACAACTGGTTGATACTGACATCCATTTTATTTGACTTTATTTTAAAATGTTGATGTATAGCAGAGGCCAACACAATATTGTAAAGCAATCATCCTTCAATTAAAAAAGATCTTTTTCTAATATGTTTACAAAATATGTTTTCATATATGTGACTAAAAAATATGATTTATGAAAAATAATGGAACCCAGCTTTCAAATATTCTTATAGTTCCCAGCCTTTCATACTGTTACAGCCTATGAGAAGTAAACAAACGTTTTTTGGGGTTGGGTTCCCAGAAATGCTCTTCAAAGGGAGAAAATTCTTCTGCTTGTGTTTTTCTTCCTTCCATGCTCCTGCCTGGAACACAGATGTGGTGGCTGGAGCTGCTGCACCCACATTGCAACCATGTAAAAAAGGCTAAGCATAACATAGTGTCTCTGATCCTGAGCCAATATCAGCCAACCCCTACTTTTGAATTTACCTTTTTGTGAGAACAATAAGCTATATTGTTTACGTCACTGTTATTTGAGTTTTCCACAGCATCATCCAAATGCAAATCCCTAAATGATAAATACTGATATTGAAAAGTGGTTTAAGCTGTGTATCGGCATGAAATCCCGATGAGGATAGATATAAAATGTAAGATGTAAAAAGAACCAAAGTAATAAAGAAGAGGGTCTGGATAGGCCCAGAACTTCTTCCTTACCCCAGGCCAAGAATTGTACCTATTTCCTACTAGTAGGGGTTGGTGTTTGCAAGTATAATCAAACAGACTTATATTCCCCTTAATTTAATTTGCATTTGCTTTTTATCAGCTTTATTGATATATAAGTGACAAAAAATTGCATATTTTTAACATATAAAACTTGATGATCTTGAACACGTACTCATGTTCTGATACCATCACCACAATCTAGATAATAAGCATCCATCACCTGCCAAATTTCCTCATGTGCCCTTTTAAAAATTTCTTGTGGCAAGAGCATTTAACATAAGGTCTATGCTCTTAACAAATTTTTAGGTGCACAATACCTACTGTTAACCACGAGCGTGAGGCCGTATAGCAGATCCCTACGACTCATTCATCTTGTGCTAGTGCAGCTTTATACCCACTGAACAACACGGTTATTTCCCCCTGGCAACCACCATTCGAATTTCTGCTTTATGAGTTTCAAAAATTATTAAATACCTGCAAATTCAGCAGCAGCTTTGTTTTAGAAGAAAAAACAATAGCTTTGTGTTAAGTGTGCATGATAGAGAACCTTGAAGACAAACTGCTCAGGTATCCCACTTTCTTCTTCAGTATCACGGTAAGTTTAAGCCAAGGTCTCTTACTCTAGCCAGAGTCTGAAGTTCCACTCACCTTGGTCAATCAGCACTGATTGCAGAGCACCATGGAGACATGTCATTTCCCATAACTTCCCCAGCTTTTTACTGTCCAAAGAATGACAGCGTAGTTCAAGGCATATTGAAGAACACTGATGCTCTGTCTGAATTTTCTATTTGGTTTAATTGTTTTGTTTTGTTTTTCCCTTTAATTGAATTTCTGTTGCTGTAAGGTAGAAAACTTGTCACAGGGGTCAGCTCATGACTTCTAAGTCACCCTCCTTCATTAGCATGGATCAGCTGCACTAATCCAGGTTTCATGTTTGCTAATCTGTTCTAAAGGATTGGTCAGTTTCTTTTGCCACCAATTAACTGTGTTGCTTGACTTGTGCCATCATTTTACGGATCTCACAACAAGACAAGAACTTACTTATCCAGACATTTCTCCAAAGAAGACATACAAATGGCAAACAGGTATATGAGATCTGCTCAACATACCTAATCATTGGGGGAAAACAAATCAAAACCATCAGGAGACATCAGCTTACACTTATTAGAATGGCCATTATCAAGAAACTGAATAAGTGTTAGTGGTGATGTGGAGAAACTGGGAGCTTTGTACAATGTTGGTAGTGATGTAAAATGGTGGGGAAATGCTGGAAAACCATGGAAAACAGTATGGAGGTTCCTCAACAAATTAGAGATAGACTACCACGTGATCCAGCAATCCCACTCCTGGGTATATATCCAAAAGAATGAAAATCAAGATCTTGAAGAGATATCTGTGCTTTCCTGTTCATTTCAAAATCATTCATAATAGGCACGGTATGGAAACAACTCAAACATTCATCAACAGATAAATGGATAAAGAAAATGTGGCACATCCACACAATGGAATGTTCTTTCAGCCTTTGCTGGAGGTTGTTCAGTTGCTAAGTCCTGTCTGACTCTTTGCAAGCCCATGGACTGCAGCACACCAGGTCTCCCTGTCCCTCACTATCTCCCGGAGTTTGCCCAAGTTCATGTCCACTGAATTGACGATGCCATCTAAACGTCTCATCATCTGTCACCCTTTTCTCCTTTTGCCTTCAATCTTTCCCAGCATCAGGGTCTTTTTTAATGAGTCAGTTCTTTGCATCAGGTGGCCATAGTACTGGAGTTTCAGCTTCAGCATCAGTGCTTCCAATGAATATTTAGGGTTAATTTCCTTTAGGGTTGACAGATTTGATCTCCCTGCAATCCAGGGAATTCTCAAGAGTCTTCTGCTGCTGCTGCTGCTGCTGCTACTACAAGAGTCTTCTCCAGCACCACAGTTCAAAAGCATCAATTCTTTAGCACTCAGTCTTTTTTATGGTCCCACTCTCACATTCATACATGACTACTGGAAAAACCATAGTTTTGACTCTATGGACCTTTGTCAGTAAAGTGATGTCTCTGTTTTTTAATATGCTATCTAGGTTTGTCATAACTTTTCTTCCAAGGAGAAAGTTTTTTAATGTTATGGGTGCAGTTTCCTTCCACAGTGATTTTGGAGTCCAAGAAAATAAAGTCTGTTACTGTTTCCATTTTCCCCATCTATTTGCCATGAAGTGATGGGACCAGATGCCATGGTCTTAGTTTTTTCAGTGTTGAGTTTTAAGCCAGTTTTTTCACTCTCCTCTTTCACCTTCATCAAGAGACTCTTTAGTTCATCTTTGCTTTATGCCATTAGGGTGCTGTCATCTGCAGATCTGAGGTTATTGATATTTCTCCCAGCAATCTTGATTCCAGCTTGTGCTTCATCCAGCCCAGCATTTTGCATGATGGACTCTGCATATAAGTTAAATAAGCAAATTAAATAAGCCAATCACAGAACAGGTAGTTCATGGTTCCACTTACATGAGGTATCTAAAATAGTCAAATTCAGAGAAGCAAACAAGAATGATAGTTGCCAAGGAATGGCAAGAGGGGGGTGTGGGGAATTGTCCAGTGGATATGAAGTTACACGTGTGTAAGATGAGTAAGTTCTGGAGACCTGCTGTACAACAGAGTGCTTATTGTTAACAATATGAATCATGCATTTGAAAACTTGTTAAGGGCTTCCCTAGTGGCTCAGCAGTAAAGAATCCTCCTGCCAACACAGGAGACGTGGGTTCAATCCCTGATCAGGGAAGATCTCACATAGCACAGAGCTCCCAAGCCCATGTGCCCTATAGAGCCCGTGCTCCACAAGAGAAGCCACTGCATCAGAAGCCCAGGCACCGCAGCTAGGGATTAGCACCGCTCTCCACAATGAGAGGAAAACCCACGCAGCAACAAAGACCCAATGCAACCAAAAGTAATTAAATTACTTTAAAAATTTGTTAAGAGGGTAGATCTCTTAAGTGTTCTCATCAGTTCAGTTCAGTTCAGTCGCTCAGTCATGTCCGACTCTTTGCAACCCCATGAACCACAGCACGCCAGTCCTCCCTGTCCATCACCAACTCCCAGAGTTCAACCAAACCCATGTCCATTGAGTCAGTGATGCCATCCAGCCATCTCATCCTCTGTTGTCCCCTTCTCCTCCTGCCCTCAGTCTTTCCCAGCATCAGGGGCTTTTCCAATGAGTCAGCTCTTAGCATCAGGTGGCCAAAGTATTGGAGTTTCAGCTTCAGCATCAGTTCTTCCAATGAAAACTCAGGACTAATCTCCTTTAGGATGGACTGGTTGGATCTCCTTGCAGTCCAAGGGACTCTCAAGAGTCTTCTCCAACACCACAGTTCAAAAGCATCAATTCTTTGGCACTCAGCTTTCTTTATAGTCCAACTCTCACATCCATACATGACCACTGGAAAAACCATAGCCTTGACTTAGACAGACCTTTGTTGACAAAGTAATGCCTCTGCTTTTCAATATGCTCTCTAGGTTGGTCATAACTTTCCTTCCAAGGAGTAAGCGTGCACACATACAAAAGCAAAGGGACCCAAAGAAACTTTTGGAGGTGATGGATATGTTTATAACCTTGATTGTGGGGCCTCTCTGGTGGTCCAGTGGTTAATAAAGAATCTGCCTTCCAATGCAGGGTGCATGGGTTCAATCCCACATGCTGCTGAGAGACTAAGCCCAGTCACCACAACTACTGAGCCAGGGCTCTAGAACCCACTAGTTAAAACTACTGAGCCCAAGCACCTAGATTTGGTGCTCTGCAACAAGAGAGGGGACTGCAACGAGAAGCACACATGCCACAGCTAGAGAGCAGCCCCCATTCTCCACAAGTAGAGAAAAGCCCTTGCAGCAGTGAAAACCCAACACAGCCATAAACAGATAAATCATTAAAGTAAAAATCTTGACTGTGATGATGGTGTCAGGGTATATGCATGTGTCCACACTCATCAAAATGCACCGTGTTTTTATATACCATTTATGTTTCAACAAAGCTGGAAAAAAAGAAAATAAATACAAAATTATGTACACACAGGTGCTCATACACAACATTTAGGTTGTGGATTTGCATTCTTTCCCCCAGATCCTGTAAACACCCTTGATCACTTGATTGTTGCTTTTCAAGACATCGAGGCAGCATGGGATCCCCAGCCACAGATATTTGCTTCACTCTCAGTAAATTTGCAACATGGAGCTCTATGCTCAGGCTTTTCTGCTTATAATAATTTTTGTTTTAACAACCCACCAGAAGGTAATCTTTTTGAAGACATCACAAGTGACAATTAGGGATTCAATTTAAGATAAAAATCCAACTCTATGTGGTGCTGCCAAGTCAAATAACTCAAATTAGGTAACAACTCCAGACAGGTAGAGACAACATTTTCACAAAAGGCAAGTCCTTTTTAAAAGCTGCAACCCGATTGCAGGCCCATTAGCATTTGAGAAGACACGATTCTGCAATTGAGAAAATACAATGTAATACTGTCATATGGAATTCACTAAAGTTAATTTTTCAGTAAACACTATGTTAAATAAATTTCAAAGTACAGGTGTAGCTGAAATCTGTGATTTTCTTACTGCCTCTTTCTAACACTCAGAAGTCAAAGAACCCGTGCAGGTAGCATTAGAGTCCCTTCAGTCTCAGGAGGCTTCCTGCTCCATCAGGCAGAGATGGGGGTAGTTCTGGGGTCACTAAGGGTGCTGCATAACTGGGGCTCGGTTACTGCAGATGGTTGTCCAGCAACTTCTCTGGACTATTGTCAACAGTATCCTGGTATCAACAACAATCAGAACAGAATTTGCCTAAAACAACCTCATTTGAGCTTGGCCTTCCTTGAAGGATGGATGAGATGGTGTATTAGTGACATGGGGCTACAATAACAATAGCATAGACTGGTGACTTCTAAACAACAGAAATTCAGTTTTCACAGTCCTAGAGGCTGACCAGGCTTCTAACCTGGTCAATACCTCTGGTATTAGACCTTGGGGTGCCAGTGTGGCCAGGTTCTGGGGAGAGCCCTCTTCTAGGGTATAGATGGCCCACTTCTCGAGGTGTCTTCATGTGGTAGAAAGAGGGAGAAAGAGTTCTCTTCTGCTTCTTATCAGAGCACTGACCCATCCTGAGGGCCCCACCTCATGGCCTAATGACCTCCCCATGCCAAAAACCATCACATTGGGATTGGAGTTTCAGTGGACAGATCCAGAGGGACACAAGCATTCGGTTCATTGCAGTCTGGGAGTGGAGGGGGGGGTCAGTGGAGGAAGGGACATAGGACAAGAGGAGGCGATTCTAGGAGAAGAGCAAGAACAAAGCTCAAGGATGGGGGCGTGTCTAGGAGGCCTGAACGATGAAAGGGCATCTTGTCGTGACAGGAGGAGGTGAGGGGTAAGGAGCCTTGACTCAGGAGACCTGAATGGGGCTCACTGCAACGTCCTGGGCCGTCGTTCCCATGCGGTGCTGTATGCGTATTAGTTGCTCAGTCGTGTCCAGCTGTTTTTGACCCCATGGACTGTAGCCTGCCAGTCTCCTCTGTCCATGGGATTCTCCAGGCAAGAATACTGGAGTGGGTTGCCATGCCCTCCTTCAGGAAATCTTCCCAACCCAGGGGTCAAACCCAGGTCTCCTGCATTGCAGGTGGATTCTTTACCATCTGAGCCACCAGGGAAGCCCAAGAATACTGGAATGGGTAGCCTATCCCTTCTCCAGGGGATCTTCCCAACTTAGGGATCCAACTAGGGTCTCCACATTGTAGGCAGACTCTTTACCAGCTGAGCTACCAGGGAAGCCCTCTCTCCCATGATATGAAATTACAAATTTTTCCAACTCCATTTGGCAGAAGTTAAAGAGTTACGAGGTATTTGACCTTTATCTTATGCCTTTTTAAAATGCTTTTAAATATCAGGTCAACATTAGCATTTAGACCAAAATATGAATACTTATCTACCTCAAACTAGCCAGCTAGAATATCACTTCTAACCCTGTGTACAAAGATGACATTTCCCGCTAAACAAACTCCAAGTCACGAGTAATTACTCCATGGCGGCCCTTCTCAGCATTCACGTCTCACTGTGATGTTGGTCACCTAGACAATCCACTTCCAGATTTTCAAAACCCGCTGTTCTCTGATTCTGACAGTTCTTAAGCATGTTTTATTATAATAGGAGCCTCAATACAAGGATTAAATGGCTGGGCCACTTAGCAGAATAGAACTCTTCTGTTGTAGTAAAAATTCTTCCAATCGCTTCAGTAAAGAATGGTGCGGATTGAGTTCTGAAAAGGTTTTGGGTTGGCCAAGAAGTTTGTTCGGATTTTCCCATACAATCTGAACGGACTTTTTGGCTAACCAAATATGTTCGTGTCCTCATTCTCGGTTGGGCTTCCCTGGTGGCTCAGAGGTAAAGAATCTGCCTGCAAAGGCAGGAAACATAAGAGATGCAGGTTTAATCCCTGGATCGGGAAGACCCCCTTGAGAAGGGAATGGCAAGCCACTCCAGAGTCTTGCCTGGGAAATTCCATGGACAGAGGAGTCTGGTGGGCTACAGTCCATGGGGTCACAAAGATTCAGACAGGACTGAGCGACTGAGCACGCGCGCGCGCACACACACACACACGAGCTCCTATGGGACTCTCACGCTGATCTGACAGGAGGTGGAGCTTAGGCATAATGAGAGTGATGGGGAGCAGCTGTAAACATATGAAATTCCCTCACCCACCTCCTGTTATGTGCCCTCCTTCCTAGTAGGCAACCGACCAGGATCAGTCTAAGGCCGGGGGCTGGGGACCCCTGCTCCTCCAGCTTAAAGGTAAGCTCATGTTCACCCCTCAGGCTGCATTCTACTAAGATTTGTACCAAAGGAACAAGCAGGAGAAAGAGCAAACTTGTTGAGGTTAACACCCAGCTTTCTAGAAAAGGACACCCTTCTTCCCTCTCAAATCACCATGCCCTTCTTCGTTGCCTAGTGAATGTCTGTCGCATACAAAGAGTATTCTCAAAACTAAATTTGACTATGTCTCATGAGCCCAAACGCAGGTCGGTGTATTCCACTCGCCTTCACCTCCCAGTCCCGGTGCAGCAAAAGAATAATGAGAAAATTAATTGTGCATTTTAGTTCTGTTTTTTAAAGAAATGAACTAATAAATAAGGTGAGATCCTGTCAGACGCTCAGCTCCCTGTAGATCTGTTATCCAACTTCTGTGTTCATAATTCAAAATCTTTTCTAATGAGTGAATTTTTTTCAGCTGCAGGATGCTGTTTAGTATTTCAAGGACTTCTCTGAATAGTAATATTTAGGACAAGTTCCCTTGATCAAATCTCTCTAGGCCTTTTCAGAAGATGCAAAACACCTCATCCAGCTGACACCAGTATAAAGAGTAAAACCCAAACCATGTTTCTGAATTCCCCATCCCTGATACTGGACCCTCTATATCATCTTGTGGGAATGCAGGTGGTGGGCGCAGCTGGAAGGAGAGGCAGAGCCCAGGAAGGGGAGAAGATGAGATTCAGAGATCTGTGCATCCTGGTTTTGCTATGTGTCACCTGGGATTCTGCTAATTGAATTAGGCTCTCTCATTTTTTTCCCTTTACACCTTGAAAAGTGACTGGTGGTTCAGTGAAACCATATACACATTTTGGGTAGTTTTGAGCAAGAAGGAAGCCTACTGCATTAGGATAAAGAAAAGAATTTGGTGCAAATGGGTTCAATTAGACATCAATGGGATGTGTTTAGTCAAAAAGGTGGAAAATCATTTGAGGAGGAACATGATGTATGTTCGGAAATACTTGGTGTGTGATGGTGGCAGAAGTGAGTGTTCAGTTTCAGATGGGGTGATGTGGTCAGAAAGATGTAAGGGAATGTAGGCAAGAAAGGAAGAGAGGAGGAGGCTTGAATCCCTGTAGCCTTGTGAGGTGTGAGTCAGGGACTCAGGGGATGTCAACCAGGGTACTGAGGGTCTGCTTAGGACCTCAGGCCAGGTGTGTGGGTATCCACCCTGGTCTCCCTCTGTGTGTGAGGTCCCTCCTTGTGCAAACAGACTAAACAGTGACAGGCACCAGAAAGAAAGGCACGGTCTTAGGGGATTCCCCTGGGAATGGGCGTTGGAGCAGAGCTTGAGCCGCATTTGATAGAAGTTGAAAGGGATATTGTGGAGAAGGGAGATTATTGACAGACGGACAGGTAACCATGCATGCAGAGTAAGAGAGAGCTGGACTGTGTGTCTGAGAGCATCGTGAACTTGTCTGTTCATTCTCCCAAGGGATGGTTGCAAATTGCAAAAGAAAGAAACGCTACATGCTTTTAAACCTGCATTGCCTCTTATGCCCTGCTTATACTGTCACTGTAGTGGGTCCTGGGCTGGGCCAGAGTTCACGGTCTCGGTGGCTTACATGCGCTTGTGTGGTTGTTGTGGTTGGGGGCAGCTGCACTGGTTTGCTGACTCAGTTACTCTTGTATCCCTTGAAGTAACCAAGAAAGATTGAGCCCACCCAAAAGGAGGCAAAAGAGGGGAAAAGGCAGTTGACACATATCAAGTATCTTTCTTATAATAGGCACTCACTGTCAACTTTATTCACTCCTAGGGTTTATTTGAAAAAAAAAAAGGTAAAAATTGCTTGTCATGAATATGCACAGAAACTTTAGATCCTCAGCACCAGGTACATAAAAATCAGAGTTGCATGCCTTTTAAGCAGTGGTTAAAATAACCCAGTGATGGACTGCCTTGATTTTTTAAATAACATAAGATTTTGGACCCAACTATTCCAATCAGAAAGCAGGAAGGAATTTGGGTGAAGGTGCAGAGGGCTCAGACCCTGGATCTGACTGCACCCTGACTTGGTAGCACCAAAGGATGCCAGGTGCTCCCCCTCCTGCCTGCCAATCAGCCTTGAAGATGGAATCCTTGTCCACCCATCTTTCTGAGTTTGGCAGACCATTCTAAAATCTGCTTTATCCTTTGTGGAGGGATCAGACAGACAGAAGGCAAAACTCAGAAATGAAAATATTATGCTTTCTTAAATTAGAAAAAAAAACCTAAGCATTTAAAATGACTGTTTTTCTTCACTTAAACTTGCCATAAATTAAAAATAGTTTTATAAAGGCTACTAGTCCTTACAGTCAAAGCTATGGATTTTCCAGTAGTCATGTACAGATGTGAGAGTTGGACCAGAAAGAAATCTAAGGACTGAAGAATTGATGCTTTCAAATTGTGATGCTGGAGAAGACTCTTGAGAGTCCCTTGGACAGCAAGGAGATCAAACCAGTCAATCCTAAAGGAGATCATGCCTGAATATTCATTGGAAGGACTGATGCTGAAGCTGAGGCTCTGATACTTTGGCTCCACCTGATGAGAAGACCTGACTCGTTGAAAAAGATCCTGATGCTGGAAAAGATTGAAGACAAAAGGAGAAAGGGGCAGCAGAGGATGAGATGATTCTATAGCGTCAGTGACTCAATAGGCTTCCCTGGTGGCTCAGCCAGTAAAAAATCCATCTGCACCAAAGGAAACTATAAGCAAGGTGAAAAGACAGCCTTCAGAATGGGAGAAAATAATAGCAAATGAAGCAACAGACAAAGAGTTAATCTCAAAAATATACAAGCAACTCCTGCAGCTCAATTCCAGAAAAATAAACGACCCTATCAAAAAATGGGCCAAAGAACTAAACAGACATTTCTCCAAAGAAGACATATAGATGGCTAACAAACACATGAAAAGATGCTCAACATCACTCATTATTAGAGAAACGCAAATCAAAACCACAATGAGGTACTATTTCACGCCAGTCAGAATGGCTACTATCCAAAAGTCTACAAGCAATAAATGCTGGAGAGGGTGTGGAGAAAAGAGAACCCTCTTACACTGTTGGTGGGAATGCAAACTAGTACAGCCACTATGGAGAACGGTGTGGAGATTCCTTAAAAAACTGGAAATAGAACTGCCATATGACCCAGCACTCCCACTGCTGGGCATACACACTGAGGAAACCAGAATTGAAAGAGACACGTGTACCCCAATGTTCATCACAGCACTGTTTATAATAGCTAGGACATGGAAGCAACCTAGATGTCCATCAGCAGATGAATGGATAAGAAAGCTGTGGTACATATACACAATGGAGTATTACTCAGCCATTAAAAAGAATACATTTGAATCAGTTCTAATGAGGTGGATGAAACTGGAGCCTATTATACAGAGTGAAGTAAGCCAGAAAGAAAAACACCAATACAGTATACTAATGCATATATATGGAATTTAGAAAGATGGTAACGATGACCCTGTATGAGAGACAGCAAAAGAGACACAGATGTATAGAACAGTCTTTTGGACTCTGTGGGAAAGTGTAAGGGTGGGATGGTTTGGGAGAATGGCATTGAAACATGTATATTATCATGTGTGAAATGAATCACCAGTCCATGTTTGATGCATGATACAGGATGCTTGGGGCTGGTGCACTGGGATGACCCAGAGGGATGAGATGGGGAGGGAGGTGGGAGAAGGTTCAGGATGGGGAACACATGTACATCCGTGGTGGATTCATGTCAATGTATGGCAAAACCAGTACAATATTGTAAAGTAATTAGCCTCCAATTAAAATAAATATATTTTTTTAAAAGAATATACTCAGAGGTATTAATTACTGAATAAAGGAATGTGATTATTTTAAAATTCTTTAAATTTTTTCCCTTAACTCTTGCAATAAACTCAAGATACTAACAGAAAAAAAAAAAAAAAAGAATCCATCTGCAATGCAGGAAACTGGGGTTCGATCCCCGGGTTGGGAAGATCTCCTGGAGAAGGCAAGGCTACCCACTCCAGTATTCTGGCCTGGACAGTTCCATGGACTGTATAGTCCATGGGGTCACAAAGAGTCAGATATGACTGAGCAACTTTCACACACACAGTGACTCAATGGATACGAATTTGAGCAAACTCCGGGAGATAGTGGAGGACAGAGGAGCCTGGCGTGCTGCCGTCCATGGGGTCACAAAGAATCAGACACGACCTAGCGAGTGAACAACAACAGCAAAGACTGGCTACTAGATTAAAAAAAAAGTATTAGAAGAATATCAAAGGACACAGGGAGCCCAGAAATAAACACAAAATTTTAGTATGAGAATGTTTCATCTCAGTGGAGGGGGAAAAAAGGAATATTTCATGGATAAGATGAATAATTGGCAAAATATCTTTTAAAAGTTCCCAGCACTCTTCCTTATACCAAAGTAAGTTCCAGATGGAAAAAGATGGACATATAAGAGAGAATCACAAAACAACTACTGTGATAGTTTCAAAACAAATAAAACAATATCAGCTCCTCCCTGCATTGGGCAGTGCCTGGTGTATTTGAGACGTCCAGTAAACATTTGTAAAATCGACATGCAACGTGTTAGTTTCTTCATACATGCTTTGTATGTTTTATTTCATCCTTCTGCCAGGACTTAGACATGGGAAATAATAGTTTCCATATTTTGTTGAAGAGAAACAGAGGCACAAAGAGGTTAGGGAAGTCCCCAAGGACCACCAGCTAATTAATAAATGTAATGTTTAAACACCGAAATTTCAGCTCCAGAGCCCTTGCTTGCTTGCTTTTCCCCTGCATGTGTGTATCTCCACATATGCTTGTGTTTTTCTGATAGATGACATTTTTTAACTGTTTATTACAGAAAAAGCTTACACACATACAGAAATAGAATATAGTACAGTGAGTTTCCAAGGACCCATTTGAAAGAGGCATCATAGCCTATCCCACTTCATTTGTAGCCCCATCCGTTTCTGTCCATCTTGGGTGAGTTTGAAACAGAGCCCAGACTGCACATCACTTCAGGTGAAAATTTCTTCCCTCGATCCTAAAAGACAGAAACATTTTTCTTCAAACATTACCGCAGTTTCATCATCCAGCCCATATGCTACCTGGCACATGGTCAGCATCTGAAAAACATATATTGAATGAATGAATAGATGATTGAATGAGTGAATGAATGAATGAAGTGCCCCAGCTTTGTTTTCAACCGCATCTTCCCATTTCACTTTGCAAACCCTCTACTTCAGCCAAACAGGGTGACTTTGGGTCACTGTTGATGGCATATGGTTGTGCTTTATTGAACATCTGTGCACTGAGCTGAGAGTTTGACTCACATCCTGTGTGATTATTACTACAACCCAGAAAGGAGGGAGAATTCCCCCATTTTACAGATGAGAAAAATGAGGCTCATAGAGACCAATAACTTGCCCCTTGGATGTGCAGTCAGTGAGAGTCAGCACTTGGATTTAAACCCACATGTCCATCTTGAAGGTCCGTATTCATTCCTCCTTGTGGCTGTGACCTAGGCTGTCTGAAGACCCTGTACTTAACTCCAAAGTCCCTTATACCCCATCACTTGCCCTGAAAAATGATAGTGTTCAGCCCACTTCTCCCTGGACCTGTATGTGTATTATTCTTCCCTGTGACCAGTATCTTTGGGAATTTCACTGGTCATATCACGTCTGCCCTATGCTAGATGATCCTGCCACCCTTGCAATTCTAACCAGTGTGAGCACCACCCGTTGAAGCTGGGGGACAAGGATGTGGGGGCATCGTGTGACAACGAGCAAGTACAGCTTCAGCAGGCTCATCCAAGGACATGGCCTTGGGGCCGCTGTTCCCCACAGCCACCTGGAAGTGCTTTAATTGGGGGCCTGAGCCACAGACGACATCTTCATTACAGGCCCGGAAACAAGGTGCCAGATCATCTGAGAACAGGCTGCCCAGAGCGCGGTTTGTCCTCTGCCGATGTTGATTTCAGCCATTAAACCCCAGTCACTGTAATAGTCCTGATAATTTCTCTGGGAGGAAAAAAAAAAAAAAAAACACAAAACCTAATTTGCAGAATTGCAGAGGTTGGAGAGCCCTTCTGGCTTTGTTAGTCATACCCTAATCCAATTCCCTTTTTTAATACTGGTGATTAATCTTTTAAAGTTATCCAAAGGGTGAAGTGCTTTGCCCAGGTAACATACCTGGCCTGAGACACAGCTCTGAGTGGGAAGCCAGGAGTTCGGTCTTCCCATTTCATGTTCCACGCACTCTGCCCAGATCCCTGGAGAAATGATGGCCCATTAGAGCAACTTCCCACCCTAAGGATCCAGGGTAGGGGTTACAACTGTGTTCTGGTCTAATCCTAGTTCCTCTACTTGGCAGTGTATGACCTGGGGCAAGTTTGAAATCTTCCTTTGCCATGGTTTTCTCATCTGCAAGATGAGATGAGATGACAAAACATGATACCCACCTGGGTAAGGGAGGGTTATCGTGAAGGTCAAATACTTTAACATATACAAGTAAAGTTTTTAACTTTGCCTGGTACATAACAGAGCTTCCCTGGTGGCTCAGACAAAGAATCTGCCTGCAAAGCAGGAGACCCAGGTTTGATCCCCAGGTCGGGAGGATCTCCTGGAGGAGGAAATGGCAACCCACTCCAGTATTCTTGCCTGGAGAATTTCATGGAGAGAGGAGCCTGGGGGGCTACAAGTCCATAGGGCTGCAAAGAATTAGACACGATTGAGCGACTAACAATTTCATTTTTTTCACTGGTACATAATAAAAACTATGCAAATATTTGCTATTACTATTATTATCATTATGTATCTATGAGTTACTAACTAGGTGCAGGAAATAAACAGCTGTATCTTTTAAAGAGTAAAGTTAAAACGATTTGTACCAGTTTATAATAACTCCTTAATAAAGGAATAGATGAATATATGAATATACAGATAGATGATCAAGAGTCAAAATACTTCTGAAAGGCTAGATAATGACTTGGATGTTTTTCCATGTGACATATCTATTTAACAGAGAAGTCCGTCATCTTAGGGTGTTAATGGTGTGATTTCAGACACAGTGGTTTCCCAACAGGGTGGACATTTAGGGGCGGCAGGGGGACCTTCCCAAGGTATTTGATCTCCGTATTAAAATAATCCTCTTAGCTCCAGTGCAGAGCTAATTGGGGCTCTGAGCTGCAGGAGGGAATCCCAGCCATGATCGACATGCATTTAAACTCTGGAGGTAGCTTGTCAGCTGACGGAGAGATGGAGAGCAGACATGAAAGTTAATGACACAGAAAGACAGAAATGGATGGGAAAGGTACAATTATCTCTTGCTTGAGCATTTTCTGCCTGGTCAGGAGCATAGTTAAATTCATACTGTCTCAGGAGACCAGAGATAAGGTTTGCCTTGCAAAAGCATCCATTCTGTCACCATCCTGCAAGTACCTACTATGTGCCAGGCACTGAGCCTGAGGTTGGGAATGTCAAGGGGACCCAGGTGCAGTCCCTCTTCTCCACGACCCAGCAGAGAAGTAACTCAACATTTCAGAGTGCTGCAGCAGAGAGAGTATGTCTGCACTGGATTCTCACCAATGCAAGAGGGTGGAGGGGGCCCTCTTGCATCTTCGTTGAAGGAGGTCAGAGAAAACTGCAGGGAGAGGGGACGCTTAAGCTGTAGTTCCAGGTAGGTGAAGAAGAGCTTACTGTAAGAAAAGCTGTTAGCTTCCTAACAGAAGCAATAGTACGTCAAAGGGCATCAAGGCAAGTGGCCACTGGTGTCACGGTCATAACAGCAGTGAATGCCTGGGGGGGGCGGCGTGGGAAGTGGGGAGCAGAGGGATACAAAGGAAGTTATACTCTCTCCTGCCAGCTGTTGGAGGGTCATGAGCAGAGGCTGATTTTGACGCAGTTAGCACCTCTTCTCATTTTCACAGAGGAAGAAAATGCAGATGTGAAATGACTCCTCCAGGGACAAGCAGCAAGTTCATGTCAGAGCTAGAACCCTACTCTCCAAACTGCTCCTTCAGTTCCTTTCCATCCTGCTCTGTTGCCCCCCCTTTAAACTTAGGAAATTTTAAAAAATTAATTTATTTATATTTAATTGATGGATAATTGCTTACAGTCTTGTGTTGGTTCCTGCCATACATCAACCATGAATCAGCCACAGGTATGCATATGTCCCCTCCCTCTTGAACCTCCCTCCCACCCCTCGAGGTTATCACAGAGGACCGGATTTGAACTCCCTGTGTCATGCAGTAAATTTCCACTGGCTATTTAATTTTGCATATGGTCATGTATAGGTTCCAGTCCTATTCTCTCAGTTTGTCCTACCCTCTTCTTCCCCTGCTGTGTCCACGAATGTAAACCTAGGACATTTTTAAAAATAACATAAAACAAAAAACTCCAGTCAGAGAGAGGCCACGTGAGGACAAGGAATTCCATTTAAGGCTGTTGGAGATGGAATCTCTCTTCCACTTGACAACTCAGAGACTCAGCTTACTCATCTATAAATTAGACAAGATTAAACTTTATATGCATGACAATGAGATACACACCGTGAAGATATCCAGCATCGTGCTTGGAAAGTAATGGGGGATCAGTGGACACTGACTGTCACCACTGATGGGATAAAACCTTACTGATGTCTTTGGTGAATGGAAATCTCATCTCAGTTCGTAAAATCTATCTGTAGACCAGGGTCATTTTCTTGGAGGATCTTTAGGGGAAATGCTCAGGTCTCTCTGCATTAGTGGTTTCCTTTAACCCAACTGTCTTCTCTCAGCCAAACCAGTACAGGGCTCCCTGGGGTAGCTCTGTTCAGGGAAAACTCCCAGCCTGGCATTGGTATTCTAAACAGCTTTGGTTCTCTGAAATGACTGCCCACAAGTTACTTGGGCACTAATTTGCATGTTGTGTTTGTCGCATTTTGAAATGGTCCTTTTGTTTTTGGCACAGCAGACACACTGGAGGAGGAACTTGGGGAAAAGCATAATCTATCTGAATTTGAAGGTAGTAAACAGTCTTAAGCCAAGCGCTGAGCTGTGTCTGAGCTGAGAACACTTGTGTGTCCTTGAAGCTGTGACTACACTGGGGTGAAGGAAGCGGGAACCACTCTTCAGGGTGTGCGTCACCATAGCACACTGTGCTGTTTCCACTGAGAGTCCTGGATGGCACCTGACAGTCACACTAAACTGGAGAGGGGGGAAAAAATGTTCTTAGTGCAACTGTGTAATTAAGGTGGTGTTAAGCAGGCTTCTGTCATCTTACAATGATATGAAAGTTGGACCATAAAAACACCTTATAATGACCAAACCCTGGTGAGTTGCCCTGCTCATGGGACAGTGAAATGCAAAGGGCTTTTTCATCGCTTCTTCCTCTCCACCTCTTGGCAGTGGTGCCCTGGTTGTTCATTTTATTCCTTGACATTTTCTCCTTTCCTGATTTCCCAAAGCTGCCCTCTTATGGGTCCCCAGATCCTCTCTGACCCCTTTCTGTGCCCTAAATGTCTGGATTCCCCAAGAGACAGACCTGCGACCCCTTCTGTTTTCTGTCTCCTCTCCTTTTCTAAGGAATCTGTTGTTCATGTCATGTTGTTTCTCTGAGTGTGAACCCAAATCTCTGTTTAGTCTCAACCTCTCTCCCAGGATCACTATTTTTTTTCCAGCATAGACCTCAGCAGCACCTTGGCCCCCTCTGTTTCCCCGGACCACGCCCCCACTCTACCACTCCACCATATGCAATCAGTTAAACGCCCATCAGTTCTGCCTTTGTCGTCCCTCTGACATGTGTCTTGTGTCTTCTGTCTGTCGTGTGTCCTTGGATCCCAAGAAGACTGCAGGAGCCTCCCAGCTGGCCCCTCAGGTTCAGTCCTGCTCCTACCTGAATTCTCTTTTAATGTTACTGCCACTCCTCACTACTAAAGCTTTCACCAGCTCTCTGTCAGCAATCACCATGTGCCTGGACAGGGATACATTTGGCAAACAAACCCTTGATTATAACATGACTTCCATTGAGCAGGGATTTGGTTGTCCTAGTCACCACGGGTCTTTCATATTTAGAGCATCTCTGGAACAAAGCAGGTACCCAACTGATGCTTGTAAGATGAACAAAAAATAAAGTCCCTAGCACAGTACTCTCATTGATAACGTTGTTTCCCACGGAGGTACAGCTTAGAACTTCTGCAACAAATATGCCGGTACCTGGAATCGAACAATTAAGTAAATGAATGGCAGAAAGTAGGAGGCTGATTTTTGACTGTTGGAGAGGGAGAGGCATTCCACTCGTGACAAAGGTCATGAGGAAGGAGGCTCGGCAGTTAGTGGTAAGGTAGAACAATCCATGTGGAATGGATTAGAGTTGGAGCCACCAGAATGAACTCATGTTTACAGATAGGTGTGTGTACAGAGGTTAGTACGCACATGTTATTTCCTTTCTCAGTCAGCTCAGAGAGTCTAGCAGCAGCAGATAGCCCAACAGAACAAAGCACCCAGATTCTGGTTTCTAGTTCTCCAGTAAAAGCAACCAGGGAAAGGATCCTTGGGAAAATGGCTGGTGCTAGAACTAGGGCTGGGCATATGTTAGATGAGCTTGGAGCATCTTACAGTGACAGAAAGTAAGGATGTGCTCACAAAACTCATGATGATGAGCGTATGCCAAGGGGACACAAGAGCCAATAGAAAGAAGAAAAGCTGGAACAATTTGAACAACAAAGTAAATAATGAAACTCCGGGAGATGGTGAAGGGCAGGGAGGCCTGGTGTGCTGCAGTCCACAGGGTCGCAAAGAGTCAGCCACGACTGAGTGGCTGAACAACAACAAAGTGTTGGACTGTAACCAAAAGTATAAAATCAGTATCCATAGGTGCGTACTGATATAAGTATATGATTGAATAAATAAATGGGCGAAGATAGTCAAATCTCCCATGCAGAAAAATTCAAATCATTCATGTAGATCCTCCACGTCTTACAGGTGGGCTGTGCAAAGTAACTTCCTTCAGAAGATGACAGTATGGGAAGGGTGGTCGTGCAGGCGGTGGGGGTGGGCCGGGGTGTAACTTTATAGTGGAGAGACCTGACAAGCCTAACCTCAGCATGGTGATCAAGGTCAACATCAAAAGGGATATTGTATTGATAACATGAACGACTGACAAGCGTGATGAGAAAGGCAGTTTACCTTCTGTGGTTTTCTTCACCCAAACTAATCATCATAGTTAATCATGAGAAAAAAAAAAAAAAAAAACACAAAATGAGATATTCTAATACCTAACCAGTACTCCTCAAACTGGAAAGGCCATCAAAAACAAGAAAAGTCCAGGGACCTGTCACAGACCAGAGGAACTTAAAGGAACGTGATGACAAGATGTAACTCAGTGTCCTGGGTGGGAGCAGGACATTAGGTAAAACTAAGGGAACGAAGTACGGTCGGTGCCTGACTTGTGATAGCTCCACTCAATGATTTTTTGACATTATACTGATGCAAAAGCAGTATGCCTTCCGTAGAACCATACTTCAAGTTTTGAAGTTTGATCTTTTCCCAGCCTAGTGATAAGCGGTACAATCCTCTCCCGTGATGTTGGGTGAGCACAGCTCCCAGTCAGCCGTGTGATCGAGAGGGTAAACAACTGATACACTGCCTACTATCCTGTACCCAGACAGCCATTCTCTGTTCCACTTTCAGTGCGGTGTTCGGTAAATTACATGAGGTGTTCGACACTCCTATAAGCTAGGCATTTTGTTAGATGCTTCTGCCCAACCGTAGTCTAATGTGAGTGTTCTGAACATGTAAGCTAGGCTGGACTAAACTATGATGTTCAGTAGGTTAGTGTATTAAATGCGTATTTGACCTAAGATATTTCCAACCTATGATATTTTCAATTTACAATAGTTTTATCAGGGCTAAAGCCATTGTAAGTAGAGGAAGATCTGTATGGATTTGAGTTTACATTAAAGTATCGATTATTTGTGGCAAATATATCATAATTATGTATGACAAGTATATCTTCGATCTAATAAGGAGGGAATCTGTGTTATTGTAACTTTTTGGTAAGTCTAAAACTATTATAAGAAGAGAGTGAAAAAACTGGCTTGAAATTCAACATTAAGAAAGCTAAGATCGTGGCATCTGGTCCCATCAGTTCATGGCAAATAGATGGGGAAAAACTGGAAGCAGTGACAGATTTTATTCTCTTGGGTTCTAAAATCACTGTGGATGGTGACTGCAGCCATGAAATTAAAAGATGCTTGCTCCTTGAAAGGAAACCTATGACAAACCTAGACAGCATATTAAAAAGCAGAGACATCACTTTGCCGACAAAGGTCATCTAGTCAAAGCTATGGTTTTTCCAGTGGTCATGTATGTATGACTACATGGGAGTCAGACCAGAAAGAAGGCTGAGCACCGAAGAATTGATGCTTTCAAATTGTGGTGCTGGAGAAGACTCTTGAGAGATCTTCTTGGACTGCAAGAAGATCAAACCAGTCAATCCTAGAGGAAATTAACCCTAAATATTCATTGGAAGGACTGATGCTGAAGCTGAAACTCCAGTACTATGGCCACCTGATGCGAAGAACTGACTCATTAGAAAAGACCCTGATGCTGGGAAAGATTGAAGGCAAAAGGAGAAAAGGGTGACAGAGGATGAGATAGTTAGGTAGCATTAGCAACTCAATGGACACGAATTTGAGCAAACCAAGAAACAGTGGAGGTCAGATGAGCCTGACATGCTGCAGTCCATGGGGTCGAAAAGAGGCAGACGTGACTTAGCGACTGAAAAACAACAAGCTATTGTGAAACAAAAATGCTATTCTGTAAAAGATGGGAAGTTATTCAAAATGATAGTACAGTTTTACACAAGCTAAATGGTCAAGAAGTACATAAAGACTACAATAAGTATGTCACTTTACTTTGCAAAATGTCTCTGCCTTATAATGTCATAGGTAATGTTGAGGAAACAGACACATAAACAGTTCATTTAAGACAATTTGGTAATTGACTGTAACAAGGGAAATGACTCCACCTCTCAACTATTACTGTTAAAGAAAAAATTATTCCAACACATGTTAAATGGTGGGAAGACTTTCTTTGAACTATTACCATAGGAGAGAGAGATCAGGGTCAACTCCAAATACAGCAAGACAAGGGGCGATCCATAGCAAGGGTAGAAAAATATCAAAAGGAAACATCGAGGGTAGGGGGATTCTTTTTTCCTTTTTGGCCACACTCCACAGCAAGCAGAATCTTAGTTCCCCAACTCGGGACCGAACCCACGCCCCCTGCACTGGAAGTGTGTAATTTTAACCACTGGACTGCCAGGGAAGTCCCAGGGGATCCTTACTAAACCAGCTTAACAAGATTCTTGCTGACAGCTGGTCAGAGTGATCAGTTACCAACGATAGGAGACTCGAAACTGACTCAGCAGGATTCTACTAAAAAACGAACTCAGCAAGAACAGACACAGGGACCTCAGATCAAGGCCAAGTTGAGAAGAGGGCTCAGAGCAGCCCAGCTAATGTTTGGTCAAGGAGAAAGCCGTTGCTATTGCCTGGCTTGGCCTCCTGTGGCGTAGGTTGTTCCAAGTAGAATCTGCTTGGCTACAATAAAAAGCAGTCAACCAGCCCCAATAACAAGCCAGTGAGGGTACTCAGCACCTTCCATATTTATGGGACAGAGCTGCAGGAAGCACAGTGGGTCTCTGGCTTCCTCCAGCTTTCTTCCTCGTGGTGGCCCCAGCTAGGCTTCTCATTCAGCCTGTTTCTCCGCTCCTCTGTTACTCATGATCACTGCCCCAAGTGAGCACTGGACAAGATGCCAACCCAGCTAGAATCCCCCAGACCTTCTTGTTGAGTGGTCCTCACTTTTGATCTCTGTGACTTAGTTCCTCTTATGAGGGTCTAGTTGGCTCAGCCCAGACCACAAGTGAGCCATTCTTGTATTTTTGAAATCTTTATTGGAGTATTCCTGACAAGTCACCCTTGAGTTATTTCTGTGATTGGTCCAATCAGCTGCAGTGGGGTCAGAGTCACATGTTTTCTTTTACAAAAGAAATGAACAAAACCAGTTACATCAGAAGGGTAAGTTGGCTGTGGGAGGTAAACTGGTTGACCTTCTGACAGATGGAACTTTGACAGATGTTCCATTCAAGAACATTACTGTGATTGCTGAAAAGACTGTAATGTTCTTGGGGTTGACTTTTACCTCTCTGAGTCAGAAGCCTATGGCTGTATTTCTTCAGTCTTTTACTATCTTGTGCTGAAATGCCAAGATGTCAGGGTTGGAGTGAAGATTATGATTCTGATTCTTGGCCAATCTCTGATGTAAGGCTACACGCTAGGAGCCTGAAGATCTCCTGCCATCCCTGTTCTGCCACCCCAGTTGTGTGCACCCCGATCCAGTCATTTACCTACCTGACTGACCTGTATTCCAGTATGTTGAATTGAGGAGAAGGAAATGGCAACCCACTCCAGTATTCTTGCCTGGAGAATCCCAGGGACAGAGGAGCCTGGTGGGCTGCCATCTATGGGGTTGCACAGAGTCGGACACGACTGAAGCGACTTAGCAGCAGCAGCATGTTAAACTGAGTGAGGAGAGCCATTGGAAGCACCATGAATCCAGTCCGCAGTCAACAGTCAATGAACATTCACCCCCTGCCTGCTGTGTGACAATGAATGCTCTCTCCTTCCAGCACTTGGCCATCAGGTACAGACAGCAAAAGGAGAGACCGGCATTACCTGATTTTTTAGGCTCCTCCCATCACTCACATTGACTGTTTTTCTGCTATTAGCACCCAAGAACTGGATTAATGCCACTGTAAAAAGAGCTAGAGAACAGGAGAATGAGCTCAAGAGAATATACACAATAAGACTGCTTTCAAGGAGGAAAATGGAAAAAACCGAGAATGTGGTTGTCACTAGAGAGGGACTGTGGCCATTCTGTGAGGGTAGGAGGCAGAAATCCCTCCCACTTAGCAGCTCCTTCCAGAGCTGTCTCTAATGGGAAGAGAATTCAAAAGCTGGAGAGAGATGTTTGGGGGAAAGAGTTAACAGAGTCCCATCTCCCAGTGGACATGTGCTCACTTGGCTGGACCCTGACACAGCACTTTCAAGGCTGGTTCTATAACTTGGGTCAGGTTGCTTAGACTTGTCAAGTCTCAGTTTCCTTAGCTGCAAAATGAGAGATAAAAATACATTTCTCCCAGGGCCACCATGAAAAGTTTTTGATAGTATATGTAAAAGTAATACCCTCAGTCCCTGGTACATAGCAGGCATTAAATGTGATCTACCCACCCTCCCCCGCCCCTCACCCCACACCCCGCCAGCCAAGAAGATTCATTTATTCAGAGCATCTCGGAGCTGATGGAACATAGCATACACTTATTTAAAGTTTCAGCTAAAGAAACCCTGGTGGCTCAGAGGGTAAAGCATCTGCCTGCAATGCGGAGACCCAGGTTTGATTCCTGGGTCGGGAAGATTCCCTGGAGAAAGAAATGGCAACCCACACCAGTACTCTTGCCTGGAAAATCCCATGGACAGAGAAGCCTGATAGGCTACTCTTCCATGGGGTTGCAAAGAGTCGGACGCGACTTCACTTTCACTTTCAAAGAAACTGAGGCTCAGAAGGCGAACACACTTGCTTGAGTGTGGGACATGGCCTTGCTGCTGACTGCATGTTCGGTTCCCTTAATCACAAGCCCGATGGGACAGGCTCATGGGATGCCTGCCCTGGTGGGTGAAAGCCAGCACTTCAGCATGGCTCCAGTCCACATAAGCAGTGACCTACGCCCTCACCCAAAGCTAGCTGACACAGCAGAAATGTTGAGCTGTAGTCCCAAGTTTGGGGGTTCACAGGAGAAAGTATGAACTCCCAGAAACCCAGGGTGAACACTGGTGCTTGTGAGGATGACAAACCAGAGACACGGTGGCAAGACAGGGCCTGAATCTAACCCTGGAAGTTCCACCTGGGTCGTAATGGGGTGTGGGAGCGCTCCTAGTTCTGAGGCCGCCTTTGGGGGCAAACGTTCAATCACTCAGTCACTCCCCTTCGTATCTGTCTGCTCAGCAACCATTTCCTCTTTTTCGTGTGTGTCCGTGCCGGGAAATATCCTTGGGAGCCACCACTCCTCGCTTTTAACCACGATGTAACTCTGAATCTGACTCCCATCATCCTCTACTCCACCTGTGGGCCTAGCGCCTTGCCTGGCTGGCCAATCAGAGCAGTGCAAGCTGCCCTGGCCATAGTGATTGGTTCAGGGATGGGCACATGACCCAGGCCAGACCAATCAGAGCCAATGAAACTTAACAGGTGTGTGGATTACTTGGACAGAGACCCTCTCTCTTGAAAAGTGGAGTGTTTAAGCCTGGAGTTGCCATCTGCAAGGGGAAGCCACCCCAAGAAGAGAGCCCACAGAAGAACGTTTTTGAGAGGACCTCCGCGGATACAGCCCTCCCCCCACTTGCCTTGGGTGACCAAAGCTTTGGAGAGAAACACCTCTGATGGCCCAGGTTATGTTCATTCTGGGCGTGGAACCGGAATCTGTCTCCAGCTTTGTTCCAGAAGCTACCATATTGGACAGTCCATTTGATCATGCAAACGTAGTGACAGATTTTACCCAGAGTAGCCCTGAACAATCTGGAGCAGTTGCTTCACCCCAAGATGTTATGTGATCTGTGTACAAAAACGGAAGACTGTTATTGCTGTGGGCAGAGGGATCACAGGCTGGGAGATGCAACACCCAGAGCCCTCTTCAGGGAAGGACTTGCTGCCCAAATACCGGTGTGCTGTTGGTGGACAGCCTGCCGCTAGCAAACCCCCAGGGATGCTTCAGCTGCAGCTAGCACTGAGTTCAGGGCCATGGGTGCTCAGTAGATCCACATCACATCTCTCCTTCGCCCTCTGCTTCCTTCCCCTTTCCCTTCCTTTCCCTCCCTCCCATGGGAGTGGATCCTGAAGATGCTCTTTAATAAACACTCCTCATGCTAAATTTCTCTGAGGTGGCTGCCCAAAGACCCTGCTTGCTTTGTTTCCTCCCCAGTCTCTGATTAAGGCTGTGAGTGGAGCTCAGGCCCATTTGCTAAATGCAGATGGTGCCAGTGAGTGATGAGAGCTCCAGCCCAGCCTTAATACACATTTTCTTATTTAGCGAATGTTCCCTCTCCAGGGAGCCAGCAGGGACATTAGGGCTTTCATTACAACATTTACAAGATGAAGGGCCCCAGCCAGGAGCCAGCGTCTGAAAGGGAAGGAATGGGCCTGGAGCAGAAAGAGCAGGGTCAGAACTGGGGCATGGTGGGAGTGAAGTGGCCTGGGAAAGGCAGAAGGTGTCAGGGCAGAGTCAGTGGGTCTGACTTCATCTTTGGGGAGAGAAGGAGGAAGGAACTGCTGAGCAACTGTTCTGGGGAGGCCCAGGGCAAGGGAATACCCCATACAGCATCTCTTCAGTTTTTGTCTTCCCAGCTACACAAGGAAGCCCGTATAGCCGTCTTCCTTTTGGTGATGAAAAGCTGAAGCTCAGAGAAGTTAAGTGATTTGTCCAAGGCCACACAGTCTGCTTGGAATAAGAACACCTGCTTTCCGGTTCCAGGGGCTGAAAGTCAAGCCTCTGCCATCTTGGTCCCCAAATTTCCTCCAGCCACCAAGCACTTAAGCATAGGAGGCTACTCTGAAGCCTCTGCTGTCTTCATCTCACAGGAAAGATTTACACTTTGACCTGGGAACTGAACCACTTTCTTTCAACGTTTGCCAAGAAGCCCTGTGCCTTACAAAGGCATCTGCCTCCATACTTTGTGTGCAAACTCCACTCCCGCGGCTGGGCTCGTGGAGGGGGAGGGGCAGAATGAGGGGTTGGGGCAACCAACCCCACCTCCAGGTCTCCCGCGGCAGGCAGAGTTACTGTCCTCATTTTACCAGTGTGAAGTCGGGCACTGAGTGGCTGAACGGAGCCATGACCCGGCTTGTGTGACACCAGAGTCTACTCTGATCCCTGCCTCGTGTGGCCTTGGAGGCTTCAGTCCTCAGCATGGAGGAGACAAGCCAGGCATGCTTGTTTGATGAATGACTGAATGAATGCTTGAGTGATGCTGCTGATCAAGGGCTCCTGGGGCAGGGAACAGAGCCCTTTGCACACGTGTATCCACAGCTGGCCTCATGCAGGAGGTGTTCAATAATAACAGTGGGATGACTCGCAGGTGGACGGATGACTTTCCTGGGATCTCTGCCCAAGCAGGTGCCTGGATTTTCCTACTGCTTCTTTACCAGTGACAAGGGGGTCTGACCTGGCTGTCTTCCCCTGTGAACTTGCAAAGACCAGATGACTGTGAGGCCCGGGTGTCCCTGGTTGGAGAGCTGCTGGGTCCCCAGGTCAAGTGTCTGGAACTGGGTGCAGTAGAGCTTGGCTCTCAGGATCCCCTCCTCCAGTGGGACCGGAAGGGGAGATCAGCCACTGCCTCCCTGAACATGGGCAGGAACCACAGAGCTGGGATGGGGGCAGCAGCCCTCTTGCTGTAGCTTTGGAAGAATCCACCCCTGGAAACACGGGCCCATCGATTGTCACCCACCTGTGGCTTGCTTCCTTGCACTTCTGCATGGCTCTAAGTATGTGCCTGGGCTGACTTGCTGGTCCCAGAAGAGGGGAGAGACATAGAACAGAGCCAAGATTCAGCTAGCTATAGGTGGCCTTGGGCACAAGGATGACGATGGCAGAACCATCTAGTTGAACCCAGATTAGGTCAGAGCCAACATTCAGCCATCAACTCATGAGAAACACTAAATTTTTAGGTTATCGTGGTGATTGCCACAATGAAATTAAAAGACATTTACTCCTTGGAAGGAAAGTTATGACCAACCTAGACAGCATATTGAAAAGCAGAGACATTACTTTGCCAACAAAGATCCATCTAGTCAAGGCTATGGTTTTTCCAGTGGTCATGTATGGATGTGAGAGTTGGACTATAAAGAAAGCTGAGCACTGAAGAATTGGTGCTTTTGAACTGTGCTGTTGGAGAAGACTCTTGAGAGTCCCTTGGACTGCAAGGAAATCCAACCAGTCCATCCTAAAGGAGATCAGTCCTGGGTGTTCACTGGAAGGACTGATGTTGAAGCTGAAACTCCAATACTTTGCCACCTCATGCGAAGAGCTGACTCATTTGAAAAGACCCTGATGCTGGGAAAGATTGAGGGCAGGAGGAGAAGGGGATGCCAGAGGATGAGATGGCTGGATGGCATCACTGACTCCATGGACATGGGTTTGAGTAAACTCCGGGAGATGGTGATGGAGAGAGAGACCGGCGTGCTGCAGTTCATGGGGTCACAAAGAGTCAGACATGACTGAGGGACTGAACTGAACTGAAGCCTTTGAATTCTGGGATGGTTTATTGTATAGCTATAGCTAGCTGATTCAGGTGACCTTGGGCAAGTTACTTAATCAATCTGTGCCTCACTTACCCATTTGTAAAGTGGGGGAGTTGATAGTACTTGTTCCATGGAATTTTTCTGAGGATCAGATGAATTAACATCTGGAAAACACTTAGAAAGATGCCTGGCTCATAGCAAGTGCTATATACATATCTGTCTAGTAAAATACACATCTTGGTGTTTATTTCAATAATGTCAGTCTCCTCCATGTGACTGAAAGTTCCATGAGGTTAGGGTCCACACCTGTTCGCTCATAGTATACCAATGACTATATACTGCTTGGCCCATAAGAGGCACTTAGTAAATACCTGTTGAATTGATAATAGTTTTTCCTCATCCCTAACACACATATGAGTTGTAAGATAGAATACTGAACTTCCTTTAAAAAAAAAATCTACCATTTAATGAACACTTACTAAGTGCCAGGCACCGCAGTATACAACTTGTGTACCTGTCAGTCTATTAGGGCTGCCAAAGCAAAGCAGCACAGACTGAGTGTTCAAAAAGCTGACATTTATTTTCTTGTAATTCTGGAGGCTGAAATTCTGCGATTAGGCAGCAGCATAATCAATTCTATTACAGGCTCTTTTCTTGGTTTGCAGAGAGCCTCCTTCTCACTATGCGCTCGTGGAATGGGGAGGGAGGAAGAGAGAAAATGAAAAGGCGATGTGTCTGGTATTTCTTCTAATAAGGGCACTAATCCCATCACGAGAATGCCACCTTCATGACCTCATCTTAACCTAATTACCTCCCAAAGGTCTCATCTCCAAATACCATCATATTAAAGGTTAAGGTTTCCAAAAAAATGAATTTGTGGTGGGGTGGGGGGTGCATGACACAAAGTGATCCAGAGCAATGTCTGAAATGATAGACTGACTGTCTTCACGGGAGAGATGAAGAAACTGAGGCTTGGTTGTCTTCGCCAATTGAGGTTGGTTAAGTCACTTGCCCACATTCACACAGCTAAGAAGTAGCAGATTTGACCCCAAGTCTGAGACTTGAATTCCCATGTTCTTCCTGTACCCTGCACGCCTTAGTGTTGGTAAGTGGCACATCTCAGCTAAGATGATGAAGGATAATGGAAAGAGTCGCAGTATAAGAAGGGGTCAAGTCTCTGAAATTGCAGTCTTGGCCTGAAACAGGAAGCCAGCCCTTGGAAGGGAATCTTTAATTAGATGAGCTCAACTTCCTCTCTCAGGAGTGTCTGGCTGGTGCTCTCACTGCCAGAGGAAGCCCCGTGTCAGCTTGTCCTCCCAAGGTGCAGTGGCTTCTCCCCACACCCTCCTCCCCATCGCCAGCACGCCTTTTCCAAAGGTGGTTTATTGGAGTTTGTTCCCCCAGGGCCACTTCCTGAGCAGAACACAGAGACAGCAGTGAGATGCTTATGTGGTAGTTTTCTTCCTCGGGCAAGCGTTAGAAGGGGTGGGCAGCCCGTCTGAGTAAGCAGGTCTGGGTAGCCTGGGACTTCAGGGGCCAGGATGCTTGGAGCTGCTAAGTCAGGCTGTCCCTGCCTCTGCCTTGCTGAACCCTCTGTGGGACCAAAATTGGAAATGGCCTCCTTGTCGCCTCCCTGCCTCCTTCAGCAGCCCTCCCCTCCCCTTTGGTGGCATCACACTGCATCCTGGGGCCCTTGAAAGGAGGAGGGGCTGGAGGCCACGGATCATGGCACCAAGAGCCAGGGGTCTAAGAATCTTGTGTCAGCTGCAGCCTCTGGGCAGTTACTCAATCTCTCTGAACCTTGATTTTCCCATGTGGAAAATTAAGAACTGTAAGTGCTCTGGGAGCTAGAATTTAGTATCCAAAATAATAATAAAATATCTTTTTTAAAAAAAGTCACCACTTTCTACCCCAGGTTTAGAGCATAGTACTTTATATCTAAAGTCTCGTGTAGACATTACAAAAACTCCATGAGGAATTGTAGGATTGATTCACTTTTTTTTTTTAACAAATGAGGAAACAATCTCAGGGAAGTTAAAGTTGCTTTCAGTGACAGCTGGTTAAACTTTAGGGCCTCCACTCAGCACTCATTTCCATCTCCATCGTTTCTAACAGAACCACAGTTTTACCCAGGTAACCCTCTGGCCCCATGTGCTTCTGGGAGAAGGTGGCCACATACCTGGATCCAGGACTCAGTCCCATTATTCCTAAGCTAAGAAGCACATGGCATTCAAGGGCAATGCCATTGGTTCCCAATGGGCTTGCTGCTTGTGTGAGGTTCTCCTGAGCTGATGCTGTTGCCTGGATGCTGATGCTGATGGCCCCAGTTTCTGCTGGCAGCCATCTGGCCAGCAGGAGGGACCCCCTCCTTAGGGTGGAGCCAGCATTCGGCAGAGAGATAAAAGAGACTGGGTCTCCAGTGCCATGGCTGGGCTGTTAAACCAACCACTGCCGAGACCTGTCCTCCCTCTAGACATCCTGTTTTGTCACATAATCAATTTTCTTTATTTTTTTTCCAATCTAGTTGGACATCATTCAATTCATCCTGACGGAAACCATAAATAAAATGGCAGATATGATATAAATTTAGGTCAATCCAACTCCAAACATATGCTTTTTCTAATCAGTCCCTGAATGATAAAGCTTTCTTGTCTCTTTCATTAAATTATGGAACAGCATTTATTGAATGACTGTGAAGTAGGTAAACTTTTTACAAGCAGGAGATTATTTCACTTCACCATAACCTGGGAAGGCAGATTGAACTGATACTACTTTTTTCCCCCCAAAAGAGCAAAGATTCAGAGAGGTTAAGAGACAGAGGTAGCTAGTAAATGGCCAAAAGTGACTTCAGACTCAGGTCTCTCTGAATCCGGAGCCTGTGCTTCCCCCCAGAACTGCACACCACTTCCCAAAACCCTGTAACCTCCAAGCTTTACCTGTCCCAGGTAAGATCATCAGCAAGCCACATACTCAGACTAGTTCCCATCCTGGGTTTTGTTTTGTTTGTTTTTTTAATTAAAATATAGTTGGTTTACAATGTTGTGTTAGTTCCAGGTATACAGCAAAGTGATTCAGTTACACATATATATTTATCTATTCTATTTTTTCTCCCTCATAGAGAAAACAAACTTATGGTTACCAAAGGGAAAAGGACTGGGGGTGGGGGGGTGGGGATAAATTAAGAGCTTGAGATGAACAGATACACAATACTGAATATAAAATGGACAATTCATCCTTGTTTTTTAAATTTGTTTTTATGTTTGGCTGTGCTGGGTCTTGTTGCCTTGCAGGCTTTTCTCTAGTTGTGGCAA
The DNA here is from genome assembly GCF_029378745.1 of Bos indicus. Lineage (NCBI taxonomy): Eukaryota > Metazoa > Chordata > Mammalia > Artiodactyla > Bovidae > Bos > Bos indicus. The sequence continues at coordinate 60,720,558 of NC_091780.1, read as the reverse complement.
GTGGGGGCTGCTTTCTAGTCGCGTGCGCAGGCTTCTCCAGGGCCTGCGGGCTTCAGTGGCTGTGGCTCCCGGGCTCTAGAGCACAGGCTCAGTAGCTGTGGTGCCACATACAGGCTTAGTCATTCTGCAGCACGTGGGATCATCCTGGATCAGGGATCGAACCTGTGTCTCCTGCATTGGCAGGTGGATTCTTTACCACTGAGCCCCAGGGGAAGCCCCCATCCTAGTTTTTGTTTTTTTAATTGTTGTCATCTCTTTCCATCCCTTGTATTCTTCTCTTTAAGGGTTTATTGAGCTTGTTGCAATATTGCTTCTGTTTTATATTTTTATTTTTGGTTGAGAGGCATGTGAGATCTTAGCTCCCTAACCAGGGATCAAACCCATACCCCCTGCATTGAAAGGCAAAGTCTTAACCACTGAGTTAAGACTCCCCTTAATCTAGGGGAGTCCCATAATCCATCCTAGTTGTAACTTTCACTGTATACACTCTAGAAAATTGCCCATAATTCACTGGGACTTATCACCAGGCTCTTGTCTTTAATCCTCAGGTCAGGGGGAAATAAGAAGGGCAAGGACCATGTCTCCCATTGCCTCAGAAAAGGACAAGGTTCTGCCAGGAATTCCCCCTTTAGTGGAAATGCTGGGCAGGGGGCCCTTTGCCTAATCCCTCACCCTTGATTTACTTCTTTTCCAGAGGAATTATATTCAGCAACATGAATGTATTGAGCAGCTCCTATGTGCCACGCCCGGTTCTTAGTGCCAAGGCTGGACCAGTGAAGAACATAAAGTCCCAGCTTTAGGGATGATGGTTGGAGCCCAGCATTAGTTGGGTTTGTATTTAGGGGCTGCTTCTCACACATCAGCCCTTGTGTTTTCCCTTCTCTTATCATGCCATCCTCCAGCAGGGCATTTCAGAGGATAATGGAGTCTGGGAAATGTTTATATATTTTTTGAGATACTTAAAAAAATTAAATTATATGACATAGTCACCAAACTTATGCTGTATCTGAAATACATACATTTAGCATACCAATACCTTGAAAGCCAAAGATACAATGCTATCTGATTGTGCTATTTATCAAATAAGTATGTGTATTTATTCACTGTCTGTATTCATTGTGTCAATTTTAAGTTGGATGGGTCATTTATGAAATTTTTGCACCTGGTTTTATGTCCCTGGGTATATTCCAGTGTCTCCTAGTTTATAGTCTATGGGAACCCAAGTAGACTTTGTATGCTACAGTTGTGTGAAAATTGTATAAATCTTAATCATGTTGAAATGGTTCATGGTGCTTTTCAGGTCTACTATGTATGGATGTGAGAGTTGGACTATAAAGAAAGCTGAGCACCAAAGAATTGATGCTTTTGAACTGTGGTGTTGGAGAAGATTCTTGAGAGTCCCTTGGACCGCAAGGAGATCCAACCAGTCCATTCTGAAGGAGATGAGCCCTGGGATTTCTTTGGAAGGAATGATGCTAAAGCTGAAACTCCAGTACTTTGGCCACCTCATGCGAAGAGTTGACTCATTGGAAAAGACTCTGATGCTGGGAGGGATTGGGGGCAGGAGAAGGGGACGACAGAGGATGAGATGGCTGGATGGCATCACCGACTCGATGGACATGAATCTGAGTGAACTCCGGGAATTGGTGATGGACAGGGAGGCCTGGCGTGCTGCGATTCATGGGGTCGAAAAGAGTCGGACACGACTGAGCGACTGAACTGAACTGAACTAATATCCTCCTACTTTTCTGTATATTCATTCTATTTCTGAGAATTTGATATTGAAGCTCCAACTAAAAATCTTAATTTATCTGCTTAAAAAAGAATTGTAATATACAGTGGAACTATATGTAACTTTGTTCTGCATTTTCCAAGTCACCTGTAAATGTGTTATCATACCTTCACAATTTAGAAAATATAAAAGAAAGAGAAAAAAAACAAACACATTAAAAAAAATAAAGTTGTATTGGTCATTAAAAGGATATGGTACAGCTACATGAATAGAAAGCTGATGAATGTAAAAAAAGAGGTCAAAAGACATGCAAGGATTTATGATACAATAAAGGCTACATTTTAAATCAGTGGTGTAAAATGAACTTTTCAATAAACAGTGTAAGGTTTCCAAAAGATCATTTGGGGGAAAAACTACATTCCTAACAAAGTAAAAATTTCTAAGATTTACATTTTAAAAAATAATATCATAAACACACTAGAATAATATATTGGAACTTTCAAAATAATGTCAGAGAGGAGAAAAATCTAAGTATGACACAAAATGTAGAAGTTTACACAAGAATAACGATTGCAGCAGTCTTCTTTTTGTAGTGGCACAATACTAGAAATAACCCTTCAGTTTCTATCAGTAGAAGCCTGCCTTGGAACTGAAGTTTTCCCCAGATAGACCCTTAGGTTTTTCCTCCTTGAATGGGGGATGGAGGGAGGGGGCTAATTTTGCCCTGTTTGTCTCACAGGGTTGTTGGATCTGGGGAAAGACTGTCCCAGCCAAATGGTTGAGCATGGGCTATGGGGGGATGACCAGGGGAATGGTGGGGGAATGACCTGTTGCTGCTGCTGCTAAGTCGCTTTAGTCGTGTCCGACTCTGTGCGACCCCATAGATGGCAGCCCACCAGGCTCCCCCGTCCCTGGGCCTCCAGGCAAGAACACTGGAGTGGGTTGCCATTTCCTTCTCTGATGCATGAAAGTGAAAAGTGAAAGTGAAGTTGCTCAGTCATGTCCAACTCTTACCGACCCCATGGACTGCAGCCCACCAGGCTCCTCCATCCATGGGATTTTCCAGGCAAGAGTACTGGAGTGGGGTACCATTGCCTTCTCCGAGGGGAATGACCTAGGGGCCCCCAGGTAGGTCCCCAAAGAGAAGCCTGTTCTAAAAAACTTCCCTTCAAAAGGCCAGAGTGACAGAAGTGTCAGAAATGTCAAGTGCAGAAGTGTCAGTGCAGACCCCTGGCCATGGAAGGTGCTGGAGGTTGCTTCTCATAACGGAGCCCCTGGGGCACCAGAATATTTGTGCTCTGAACCAGCCCTCCCCTCGAAGGTAAAAGGACCTCTCAGCTAAGCCAGCACCATCAACTTTCCAGAGGCCATCTCCTGATACAGCAGTTTGCAAGTTGCAACTTCATTGCCACAGCAGCACCCACTAATGAAAAAGGAGATTGGAGGAAGAAGAAAAATCCTCTTAAAAGCCATCCATTCTGCAGCCAATTTAATATTCTCTTCCGGTGCCCGAATTGCAGACGGATGCAACCAAGTAGGAAGACTGCCACTTCCCGGAGCTGGACCAGGGCACTCAGCCTGCCCAGAGGGCACCCTCCTGGAGGTGGGTCATCTCAGCGCTTTTTCCAATCACAGTGAGTGCAAACCGTGCTGGGTGCTTTGGGGTTCACAGAACACTTTCATGTATCTGATGTTTCATTCCCTCCCTACAAGCAGCCCTACAGAGGCGCTTGGCTGTGAGGGCCATCTGGACCTGTTGAATCTGGCTGACAGGACCAACATGTTTTCCTTCATCTCGGGGTGCTGGGGGAACCTCTCCAGAAGGTTCGAGGCTGGGCTGACCCTCCTAATGAGAAGGAGCTATGGTTTCTGATGGCCTCTGCACACCTGCTTGCCAGAGACCAGCCACAGCAGCAACATCTCCATTCACAGAGGAGCCAACTGCACTAGAAAGTGACCGACGTGAGGTAGCTGTGAACCCAGATATCCGGGCCCCCTGGAGATGTAGTGGCCCCAAGGCTCTGAACTGCCCCCACTCTAGTCCGCGGAGAATCTTCAAGTCAGCCACAGGGCTGCAGTTTGCACGGATTTTGCTGGGGCGATGCTCAGAAGGAGCGGGCACTACCTTGGGTGCGGTCCTTCCGAGTGGGCGTGGCTTTCCTCAGCTTGAGTCACCATCGGAGTGGGCGCGTCTGTCTTGGGTTTATCAGTCAGTTCAGTCGCTCAGTCCAGTCTGACTCTTTGCGACCCCATGAGTCGCAGCACGCTGGCCTCTCTGTCCATCACCATCTCCCGGAGTTTACTCAAACCCATGTCCATGGAGTCGGTGATGCCATCCAGCCATCTCATCCTCTGGCGTCCCCTTCTCCTCCTGCCTGCAATCCCTCCTAGCATCAGGGTCTTTTCCAGTGAGTCAACTCTTCACATGTGGTGGCCAAAGTATTGGAGTTTCAGCTTCAGCATCAGTCCTTCCAGTGAACACCCAGGACTGATCTCCTTTAGGATGGACTGGTTGGATCTCCTTGCAGTCCAAGAGACTCAAGAGTCTTCTCCAACACCACAGTTCAAAAGCATCAATTCTTCGGCACTCAGCTTTCTTCACAGCCCAACTTTCACATCCATACATGACCACTGGAAAAACCATAGCCTTGACTAGATGGACCTTTGTTGGCAAAGTAATGTCTCCGCTTTTGAATATGCTATCTAGGTTGGTTATAATTTTCCTTCCAAGCAGTAAGTGTCTTTTAATTTCATGGCTGCAATCACCATCTGCAGTGATTTTGGAGGCCCTAAAAATAAAGTCTGACACTGTTTCCACTGTTTCCCCATCTATTTGCCATGAAGTGATGGGACCAGATGCCATGATCTGAGTTTTCTGAATGTTGAGCTGTAGGCCAACTTTTCCATTCTCCTCTTTCACTTTCATCAAGAGGCTCTTTAGTTCCTCTTCACTTTCTGCCATAAGGGTGGTGTCATCTGCATATCTGACGTTATTGATATTTCTCCTGGCAATCTTGATTCCAGTTTATGCTTCTTCTAGCCCAGCGTTTCTCATGATGTACTCTGCATATAAGTTAAATAAGCAGGGTGACAATATACAGCCTTGACGAACTCCTTTTCCTATTTGGAACCAGTCTGTTGTTCCATGTCCAGTTCTAACTGTTGCTTCCTGACCTGCATATAGGTTTCTCAAGAGGCAGGTCAGGTGGTCTGGTATTCCCATCTCTTTCAGAATTTTCCACAGTTTATTGTGATCCACACAGTCAAAGGCTTTGGCATAGTCAATAAAGCAGAAATAGATGTTTTTCTGGAACTCTCTTGCTTTTTTGATGATCCAGCAGATGCTGGCAATTTGATCTCTGGTTCCTCAGCCTTTTCTAAAACCAGCTTGAACATCTGGAAGTTCACGGTTCACATATTGCTGAAGCCTGGCGTGGGGAATTTTGAGCATTACTTTACTAGCGTGTGAGATGAGTGCAATTGTGCGGTAGTTTGAGCATTCTTTGGCATTGCCTTTCTTTGGGATTGGAATGAAAACTGACCTTTTCCAGTCCTGTGGCCACTGCTGAGTTTTCCAAATTTGCTGGCATATTGAATGCAGCACTTTCACAGCATCATCTTTCAGGATTTGAAATAGCTCAACTGGGATTCCATCACCTCCACTAGCTTTGTTCATAATCATGCTTTCTAAGGCCCACTTGACTTCACATTCCAGGATGTCTGGCTCTAGGTGAGTGATCACACCATCATGATTATCTGGGTCATGAAGATCTTTTTTGTACAGTTCTTCTGTGTATTCTTGCCACCTCTTCTTAATATCTTCTGCTTCTGTTAGGCCCATACCATTTCTGTCCTTTATCAAGCCCATCTTTGCATGAAATGTTCCCTTGGGATCTCTAATTTTCTTGAACAGATCTCTAGTCTTTCCCATTCTGTTGTTTTCCTCTATTTCTTTGCATTGATCACTGAAGAAGGCTTTCTTATCTCTCTTTGCTATTCTTTGGAACTCTGCATTCAGATGTTTATATCTTTCCTTTTCTTCTTTGCTTTTCACTTCTCTTCTTCTCACAGCTACTTGTAAGGCCTCCTCAGACAGCCATTTTGCTTTTTTGCATTTCTTTTTCTTGGGGATGGTCTTGACACCTGCCTCCTGTACAATGTCACAAACCTCTGTCCATAGTTCATAAGGCTCTCTCTCAGATCTAGTCACTTAAATCTCTTTCTCACTTCCACTGTATAATCATGAGGGATTTGATTTAGGTCATCCCTGAATGGTCTAGTGGTTTTCCCTATTTTCTTCAATTTAAGTCTGAATTTGGCAATAAGGAGTTCATGATCTGAGCCACAATCAGCTCCCAGTCTTGTTTTTGCTGACTGTATAGAGCTTCTCCATCTTTGGCTGCAAAGAATATAATCAATCTGATTTCAGTGTTGAACATCTGATGATGTCCATGTGTAGAGTCTTCTCTTGTGTTGTTGGAAGAGGGTGTTTGCTATGACCAATGCGTTTTGTTGGCAAAACTCTATTAGCCTTTGCCCTGCTTCATTCTGTACTGCAAGGCCAAATTTGCCTATTACTCCAGGTATTTCTTGACTTCTTACTTTTGCATTCCAGTCCCCTATAATGAAAAGGACATCCTTTTTGGGTGTTAGTTCTAAAAGGTCTTGTAGGTTTTCATAGAACCGTTCAACTTCAGCTTCTTCAGTGTTACTGGTTAGGGCAGTAACTTGGATTACCGTGATATTAAATGGTTTGCCTTGGAAACGAACAGAGATCATTCTGTTGTTTTTGAGATTGCATCTCAAAGTAGTGCATTTCAGACTCCTTTGTTGACCATGATGGCTACTCCATTTCTTCTAAGGGATTCTTGCCCACAGTAGTAGGTATAGTTGTCATCTGAGTTAAATTCACCCATTCCAGTCCATTTTATTTTGCTGATTCCTAGAATGTCGATGTTCAGTCTTGCCATCTCCTGTTTGACCATTTCCAATTTGCCTTGATTCATGGACCTGACATTCCAGGTTCCTGTGCAATATTGCTCTTTACAGCATCGGACCTTGCTTCTATCACCAGTCACATCCACAACTGGGTATTGTTTTTGCTTTTGCTCTATCCCTTCATTCTTTCTGGAGTTATTTCTCCACTGATCTCCAGTAGCATATTGGGCACTTACCGACCTAGGGAGTTTCTCTTTCAGTATCCTATCATTTCAGTATTCTTGCCTTGAGAACCCCATGAACAGTCTTGGCTTTATAGCGCACATAATTTAGAACCTAAAAGGGTAGAGATGCTCTTCAGGTTACCCCTAGTGGCGACAAGCATTATCAGAGGGGAGGAGCCATCCATGGACCCCCAGGGCTGACCAGAACGTGGTCCAGCTATTTGCCCCATTCCTTGTTACTGACAATTGGTGGTTTTCAGTCCCATCTAAAGTGCTATGGGACAAGGAAAGCATCTGAGTCAGTGCTAATGAGGTGGATGAGCATAGAGCCTATTATACAGAGGGAGGTAAGTCAGAAACAGAAAAGCAAATATCATATTTTAACGCACATATTTGGAATCTGGAAAGATGGTACTGATGAACGTATTTGCAGGGCAGTGGTAGAGACACAGACATAGAGAACAGACCTATGGACACGGGGTGGGGGGTGGGTAGGAAGGAGGAGATAGGAAGGAGAGAGTGGGACTAATGGAGAGAGTGGTATGGAAGCATATACACCAACGTATGTAAAATAGATAGCCCATGGGAATTGGCTGTACCACTCGGGGAACTCAAGCTGGGGCTCTGTGACAACAGACAGGGGTGGGATGGAAGGGGTGGGAGGAAGATGGGAGGCTCAAGAGGGAGAGCCCATACGTACACCTACGTATACCTATGCCATACAGCAACATGCATCCATGTTGATGTATTGCAGAAACCAACACTATATTGTTCAGTTCAGTTCAGTCGCTCATTTGTGTCCGACTCTTTGTGACTCCACGGACTACAGCGTGCCAGGCTTCCCTGTCCATCATGGACTCCCGGAGTTTACTCAAACTCATGTCCATAGAGTTGGTGATGCATCCAACCACCTCATCCTCTGACATCCCCTTCTCCTCCTGCCTTCAATGTTTCCCAGCATCAGGGTCTTTTCCAATGAGTCAGTTCTTCGAATCAGGTGGCCAAAGTAACAGAGCTTCAGCTTCAGCATCAGTCCTTCCAATGAATATTCAGTGTTGATTTCCTTTAGGGTGGACTGGTTTGATCTACTTTCAGTCCAAGGGACTTTGAAGAGTCTTCTCCAGCACCACAGTTCCAAAGCATCAATTCTTCAGTGCTCAGCTTTCTTTATAGTCCAACTCTCACATCCATACACGACTACTGGAAAAACCATAGCTTTGACTAGACGGACCTTTGTTGGCAATAATTACACAATATTGTAATTATCCTTCAATTAAAAATAAATAAATTCAGAAAAAAAAGAACAAAAGAACCAAAAAAAACACCAACTACACAGAGCTATGGAAACACCTCAAACCCACATCCCTGCTTACAAGTCCCTTGCCCCCTCACGCCCAGGTGCAGTTACAAGTGGGGCGTGTGTGTCCCCCACACTCTACAGCTCGTACTCATGCTGGCTGTGTGCTCCTAGGAAGCTTGTTCAGCTCTGTGGTTTGGACTGTGTCCCCCCCCCCGCCCCCCCCACCAAAAGATACGCTGAAGTCCTAACCCCCAGTGCCTCAGATTGTGACCTCATTTAAAAATAGGGTCATTGCAGATAAATTAGCAAAGATGAGGTCATGGTGGGTAAGCCCTAATCCCATATAACTGGTGTCCTTACAAGACGAGGAGAAGGGTCACAGAGAGGGGAGTTCCATGTGAAGAGACCATGGCACAGGAGAGATGCACGCGGTGAAGGTAGAGGCAGAGACCGTAATGGTGTGACTGCAACCCAGGAACGCCAGGGTTTCCTGATGACCCCCCGAAGCCATGGGGAGTAGACTCTCCAAGCCCTTCAGGAGGAGCCGGTCTTGCCAACACCGTTGTCTTGGACTTCTAGGTCCAGAGCTGGGGAGGCTGCATTTCTGTTGTTTTCAGGCACCCAGTTTGTGCCAATTTGTTATGGCTGCAGTAGGAGATGAATGCACTTGGCCATGCTGCCAGGCTGCTAACACGTAGCTTGAGTCGTGTCTCTCTCTCTTGCTCCGACCTCTTCAGTGGCTCCCCATGGCCTTCAAGATCAACAGCAGCTGCTTGGCATGATTCACAAAGCCTTCACGACCCCGTCCTGCCTGCCTACCTCTCTGACCCCCTCCCCCAGCTTTCACTGCTGCCGGCCTTCCAGCCCAGTCACAGTGCCTTGCCATCCCTGACTTCACTGGGAAACTCCTATTCATTCTTCAAAACACAAACCAAATGTTCTCTCCTCAAGAAAGACTTCCAGGATCTCTCTGGATGGAGAGAATTATTATCAGTTGCTTGCTCTTCAGTTTTAGAGAGCACCCTGAAAACCCTCTATGACGGCAGGTACCTGAGAATATACGCTCCATGAGGGTGGGCGCTTTTGTTTCATTCATTGTTGTGTCCTCGGAGTTTAGATAACAGGCACTCGCTAAATATTTGCTGAATAAGTGTATGAATCAACTCAGGAATGAATGAGTGAATGCAGTGTGCTATAATTACAGTCACTGGAGAGTTTCCTCATGGACTGCTTGTCTTGTGGCTCAGCTGGGAAAGAATCTGCCTGCAGTGAGGGAGACCTGGGTTCAATCCCTGGGGTGGGAAGATCCCCTGGAGAAGGGAAAGGTGACCCACTTCAATATTCTGGCCTGGAGAATTCCATGGACTGTATAATCCATGGGGTTGCAAAGAGTCTGACATGACTGAGCAACTTTCACTTTTACTTTCGAGTTCACTGGCATGGGGAATATATCTTTTTTGTTGCATGAGTCTGCAGAGAACAGAGAGAAACAGATTTCTTTTCAGCATCTGTGATGGGAACAGGGGAGGTTTGAGGGACACAGGGCTAATGGTGATAAAGCAGAGTCAGGTGTACGCACGGAATTAACAAAAAGGTATTTTTGCCCCTTCATGTCAGTTGACTCCAACTGCTTTAAAGAGAACACAGAAAAATAAAGAAGCTTTGACACAAGCCATTCTGCAGGCACGGTGTGTCCCCAGGTACGAGAAACAATAGATAGTAAGTGTCATCGGGAATGTAGGACAGAGAGCAGAGGGTCACCTCGCCCTACCTCTGGGTTACAGGTGACGAAACAGACCCGGGGAAGGAGTCTGCCCAGGGTCTCCTGATCAGGGAGCCACGGAACCATCACGCTATCATCTGTCTGCTGTCTTTATTGGGGATGTTAACTGCTTCATAGTTGATCCCTGCACATAGAAAGTGGAACGCCAGGATGAGAGGGGCCCTCAGAGACGGCTCAGCCCTAATGTGCTGTCGTCAAGATGAAAACCAGAGCTCACCGACCAGAGAGGCAGGGAGAGGGATGAGATAATAAACAAAGAGATGCACAGGAGGTAGAGTGTGCCGAGAGCCATGCGGGGAATTTAAATGGCCACTTTACATCGGAAGCTGGGAAGGCGTCTACACACAGGTGACATTGCAGCTGAATGATAAGAAGGAGCCAGCCAGCTGACAAGCTGCGGGAAGAACATTCAGGGCAGAAAAGACAGTGAGTGCAAAGATTGTGGAGGCAAATCAGAGTGGTGTCGACCCTGAAAAAGAAAAGAAGGCAAAGTGGGAACACCAACCAGGGATGCTTGTATAGCACCCTGCCTCAGCTCAGCTTCCCTAGAGATGGAGCCCAAGATGGAGATCCTTGTATGAGTAATTTAAAGGGGGAATATTCTCAGGAGAAACCTGAAAGGGAGTGAGGAGTGTGGGATGTGGAAGGAAGAGAAGCTGGGCAAAGAGTGGGTTTGGGGAGAGTCTAGCCTCAACTGGATCCAAGAGGGAGCTCTGCTGCTTAAGCTGCACCCCAGAGGCTATCCTGCAGAGGTGGGGGCTGGGTGGTTACACACCACATCAGTCAGTCTCATTGACCACAGGTCACTCCTGGGAAGTTTTGGCCATAGATTCCAGGCATTTCTAGACAAAGCAGCTCCCAGAAACCAGGGCCATCCACAGAAAGGACCCAAATCTGCAATGTTAGTGGTCAATAGCTCCAACAGCTGGGAATGGTTGGGAATGGGCATAGCAGCCCCTCAAAGAAATCTGGAGGGTCACCAACTCTACACAGTGCATCAGTTTCACACCTTAAGGAGTTCAGGGTACTTGGACACTCATTGTCCCATTTGGTATTTACAGTCACCCATGCGTAAGTCCCTGCTGTGTTGTGAATTACCAAACTGGATGCTTAGGGAAGTTAGGGCACTTGCCAAGCTTGCTCTGCTAGGAAGTTGAAAATTCCTGGGCCTGGAGGCCAGGTTTTCCAATTACTCAAGGGCTCTGCCCACTCCTTCTGCCTGCCTCTGGTCCGTAGGTAAATGCCAAGCCAGGTGAGGCAGACGAGAAGCGCTGTTTGTTTCATGTCTTGCTGCACAGTGTAAACAGGTCATAGCAGCGATGTTAACATGCTCCCTACAGAGGATTGATTCCTCAAAGCCAGCGACCTTGTGACATCTCCTGCAAGCATCTGATTGGACCCTGGTCTGCATCCCTGGTTAGTTCAGGGGACTAGAAGTGTTCACCACATTTCCTGTCTGAATGGCTGCAAGTCAGCTCAGCAGAGACCCGATGACACTCGGGGTCTTAGATGTTTGGTCTAACTACTCCTAAAGCTTGAGGTTAAAACCACAAGGCTGATGCTGTGCCATTCTGGACTCTCATTTGCTTATGTTGGGACTTCTCCCGAGACACAGATTGTACCCACATCTGTGCAGCCCTCACATGCCTGATGAGCAGTGGGTTCTCATGAGTGAGATATGAGTCCCAAGCTTCTTTCAGATTAGTCATTTATAATAGAAATGTTCCTAAAAGCTGTTAAGCAGAACTATCTGTTTGAAATGATTTAGGGATTGATATTCTGAGTGCCATCTGAATCAAGTATTTCTTTCAGAAAGTAGAGGCTGCTTGCCCTTAAACTAAATAACTCTTGATTTCTGCCTATTATGGTTGAATTTGTCCTCCCCTGCCCCAATCCATATGAAGTCCCACTTTAGACTCCCTCACTTTAGAATGTGACCTTATTTGGAAATACTTCCCTGGTGGCTCAGGTGGTAAAACATCTGCCTACAATGTGGGAGACCTGGGTTCGATCCCTGGATCGGGACGATCCCCTAGAGAAGGAAATGGCAACCCACTCCAGTACTCTTGCCTGGAAAATTCCAGGGATGGAGGAGCATGGTAGGCTACAGTCCATGGGGTCGCAAAGAGTCGGACATGACTGAGCAACTTCATTTTCTTTTCTTTCTTTATTTGGAAAAGGGCATCATTGCAGTTGAAGTTAGATAAGATGAGGTAAGGCTGAAGTAGGGAGAGCCTGTAATCCAATATGTGGTGTCCTTATAAAAAAGGGGAAATCTGGAGACAGACATATACAAAGGGAGAACGCCATGTGGAGATAAAGGCAGATATCAGGATGATGCTTCTATAGCCAAAGATTGGTAATAATCCACCAGAAGCTAGACAAGAGGCAAGGGACAGATCCTTTCCTCACAGCCCTCTGAAGGAACCACCCCTGCGAGTACCCTGATCTTGAACTTCTGGCCTCCAGAACTGAGACACTACATTTCTGTTGTTTAAAATGCTCAGTTGATTGTACTTTGTTTTGACAATCCTAGTGAACGAATGCATTGCCACTCTCTAGTATTGTATCTAGGACTTAGTTTTTAATCTCTTTTTCAATGCCTTTTCTTAGTAATTTTATGCCTGAATATAATAGCTTTTTCTTTTACTAATCCATATGTAATTCAACTTGTAATCAGCTAGAAGCTGAAAAACTAATGAAGCTAGTTAGACATGTGCGTTAAAGGGGAACCAATGAGATTCTGAGTAGGGTTTAATGCTTGAGTTTTGTAACAACTATTTTGTTTACATGTGGATTTTTCCCTCTGACTTTCAGATTTTTGTATAAGAAAGCCAAGGGCCCCTGATGCATGACCTTTAGATTAAATAGGTCTTTATGGTTGCTGGTATGGGAGAGGAGGGGAATTAGCATGTCAGGGCTTTGTTTGTTCAGTTGCTAAGTCATGTCTGACTCTTTGCAACCCCATCGACTGTGGCACGCCAGGCTTCCCTGTCTTTCACTATCTCCTGGAATCTGCTCAAACTCATGTCCATTGAGTCGGTGATGTCATCCTTAGATGGGACATTTTTTTGTATACTATCTCAATATATTGAGATCAATATCCACTATTAAATCAATATAAACAAGTGATAAATTTATCTCCACTTTATGCTTAAGGAACGACAATGCCATGGAGTGAAGAAACTTGCCCCAAATTGTACAGACAATGAGTAGAATAGCCAGGATTTGAACCCAAATCTTTATGACTTTGAAGCTTGATTCCTTCCCACGAGAACACATGACTTCCAGTAATTAAACCCGCTAGCCCCACATGTGGGTGTCTCCTCATGATCATACTTATCACAGTTCTTTGTATGGACAGAACTGGGATGTGACGATGGAAAAAAGTCATCAGCCCAAGAGCTGCTGCTTCTCCGTAATGGGAAAGAGTCATTCACCTTGAACCAAACGACTAAAAAAATATCCTTTTCATTAGATGTCAGCCTGTTTGGCTCTGTGTGCCATTGCCTCCTTACTTGGTTGGTGCTATTTTGCTATGAACCAGAAAACCACATTAAACCACTTTCCTATCACTGTGTGTTAAGTAAGAGTCAATAAGGCTTTAATAAAGAACTTTGCCTTTCTGAGTTTATACCATTTTGAGACTTTGATGGATAATATGCTGACCAACCTAGACAGCATATTAAAAAGCAGAGATATTACTTTGTCAACAAAGGTCTATCTAGTCAAGGCTATGGTTTTTCCAGTGGTCATGTATGGATTTGAGAGTTGGACTATAAAGAAAGCTGAGCACCGAAGAATTGATGCTTTTGAACTGTAGTGTTGGAGAAGACTCTTGAGAGTCCCTTGGACTGCAAGGAGATCCAACCAGTCCATCCTAAAGGAGATCAGTCCTGAGTGTTCATTGGAAGGACTAATGTCGAAGCTGAAACTCCAATACTTTGGCCACCTGATGCAAAGAGCTGACTCATGTGAAAAGACCCTGAATCTGGGAAAGATTGAAGGCAGGAGGAGAAGGGGATGACAGAGGATGAGATGGTTGGATGGCATCACCGACTCAAGGGACATAGGTTTGGGTGGACTCCGGGAGTTGGTGATAGACAGGGAGGCCTGGTGTGCTGAGATTCATGGGGTCACAAAGAGTTGAACAGGACTGAGCGACTGACCTGAAACTGAAACTGATGCACCCCCATCCCCAATTTACATAAAATCATAACCACAAAAATGTCTAATATGGCTTTAAGTATTCTCTACTTTCAATAGCCAATCACTCTTCATGGCACTGGATTAAAAACTCTGGCTTTAAAGGGGACCAAAAAAAAATAAAAATAAAAGTCCCTTGAATGGTTTTTACAATACTGGTGGTCTTATCCCAAGGCTGGTCCATTAAAATACGAGTTTTGGGTTGCCATCTGATCAAGAAAAGAGGCTATTGAATAGGATGGAAGAGAAGGGGCAGGGAATACAGAGGAAGAAGGGGGCAGGGGGTGGAAAGAGCCCTGCCACAGAGTGACTGACAAGTGCTGGGAGGAAACGACCCAGAGGGTGAGACACGCGTCCTGACAGCTGGGACTAACTTGGAGTCAGAAGCCCGGCTCCTGTCACAGTGACTTAGATTCAATTTGCCGTTGAAGAAATCCTCCCTCTCCAGTCACTTGGGGATGCTTGCCAGCCCAAAACACAGCTCGGAGGCTGTGCTGTCTGCCTGGCCAGCCACCAGGGACACTCAGAAAGGACTCCTGTTTTGTCTTTCTGGAGAAAAACCCCACTAACTTGACAATGAGAAGAGCTGCTGCTTACTAGCTGTGTCACTCTGGGCAAATCTCTACACTTCTCTCAGTCTCCCTTTGCTCTTCTGACAAATAGGAGTCATTGCCCCTACCTGGCCTACCTCTTGGGACTGTGATGAGGTATGGAGGTGCATGGACTTTACAGGTAGAAGACACCAGGTTGACATAAACAAGGTCATTGGTCCTTGGGGGATGGCTCAGGGGCCCCCGTAGACCTGGTGTCTGGAATCATGGCCCGAGCACCCACAGTGAGACCCATTCTTCTCTAAGGACAGGAAGCAACTGGGCTTGCAGGCTGGGAATAATCTTCCACTTTGTTCTGAATCACTCCCCAAAGCAATTGATTCCGTCTCTCCACCTCCAGCTGCCCCAGAGTTGAGAGATGGCTTCTGTCTTCTCCCAGCAGCTGTCTGTCCTGCCTTCCATAGGCTTGCTTCCACTTGGCACCAGCAAGAGCTTGCCGAATGTTTGTGGTACTGATGGGCCTCCCAGAGACTGCATGGATATGATGCTGTCTTTAATGCCTGTTGTATCCAATCTCTAGACCACGTTTCTGTGGAGAAGTAAGGCTATGTTTCTCATCAGGCAAAGCTATCACCTTCACCCTCTTTTGTGAGTGCTTACTACATGCTAGGTGCTCTCTGGGGAAGCTAAAAGAAGGTGGAATAATCTCTTTCATTCAGGGGTAGAGAAGGAACCATTGATTGTTGAGTGACTCACTTAGACTGCATGCTGTATATACATTTTTCTAATCCCTGAAGCAATCAAGTGAGGTCACATAATCCCCGTTTACAGACAAGGGACATGAGGCACAGAGAACATAGGTAATTTGCTCAAGATGTGCAGCTGCTAAGAAAGGGAACCAGCTTTGGTCTCCCTGGATCCAAACCCCATGTGCTTCTCTCTGTATTGAGTTAGCTCACAGTCTGGAGGGGAGGGGAAGGAAGAGAGGTTTGTCACAACATCAATAATAATAGCTCACAATTTTTGTGAGTATGTTGTTTACTAGTTTTGTTGTTGTTCAGTTGCTAAACTGTGTAAGACTCTTTGCAACCCCATGGACTGCAAGAAGCCAGGCTCATTTGTCCTCCACTATCTCCCAGAGTTTGCTCAAAATCATGTCCATTGAGTCAGTGATGCCATCCAACCATCTCATCCTCTGCTGCCCCCTTCTCCTTTTGCCTTCAGTCTTTCCCAGAATCGGTATCTTTTCCAATGAGTCAGCTCTTGGCATCAAGCAGCCAAAGTATTGGAGCTTCAGCTTAGTATCAGTCCTTCCAATGAATATTCAAGGTTGATTTCCCTTAGGATTGACTGGTTTCATCTCCATGGAGTCCAAGGGACTCTCAAGAGTCTTCTCCAGCACTGCAGTTCAAGAGCATCAGTTCTTCGGTGTTCAGCCTTTTTTCTGGTCCAACTCTCACACCCGTACATGACTGCTGGAAAAGCCATAGCTTTGACTATATGGACCTTTGCTGGCAAGGTGAGGTCTCTGCTCTTTAATATGCTCCTAGGTTTGTCATAGCTTTCCTTCCAAGGAGCTAGTGTCTTTAATTTCATGGCTTCAGTTACCATCTGCAGTGATTTTGCAGCCCAAGAAAATAAAATATGTCACTGTTTCCACTTTTTATTCCTTCCATTTGCCATGAAGTGATGGGACCAGATGCCATAATCTTGGTTTTTTTGAATGTTGAGTTTCAAACCAGCTCTTTCATTCTCTTCTTTCACCCTCATCAAGAGGCTCTTTAGTTCCTCTTCATTTCTGCCATTAGAGTGATATCATCAGCAGAATGTGAACTGAAAACTTCCAGACATACAGGCTGGGTTTGTACAGGGGAACCAGAGATCAAATTGCCAACATCCGCTGGGTCATAGAAAAAGCAAGAGAATTCCAGAAAAACATATACTTCTGCTTCATTGATTACACTAAAGCCTTGGACTGTGTGGATCACAGCAAACTGTGGAAAATTCTTAAAGAGATGGGAATACCAGACCACCTTACCTGTCTCTTGAGAAACCTGTATGCAAAGTTTCCCAGTTCACACAAAGAAAAGGTGATAAATCCAGGGGACAAATACGGACAGAACTGTGCTCTGCTACACTTTCCTTATCAAATGTAAGGTGCTTGGACAACACAGAGATGTCCAAGGCAAGATTCTCGCAGTGATGGTTAATTTCTTGTGTCAATTTAACTGGGATATATGAGTGAGTCCCCAGTATTTGGTCAGATATTATCCTGTGTGTGAGAGAGGATGTGTGTGTGAGAGAGAGGATGTTTCTGGATGAGATTAGCATTTGAATCAGCAGTCTGAGCAAATCAGATTCGCCTCCCCAGTGTGGATGGGTCTCATCTAATCAGTCGAAGGCATGAACAGAAGAAAAATGCTGAGTAAGAGGGAACTCCCACTCTGAGCTGGGACATGAGCTTTTTCCCGATTTTGAATTCAAACTAAAACATCAGCTCTTACTGGGACTTAGGCCTGCTGGCCTTCAGAGTGGGACTATACACCATCAGCCTTCCTGGGTCTCCAGCTGGCCACTGCAGACCTTGTGATTTGTCTGCCTCCATAATAAAACAAGCCAGTTCCTTGTAATAAATCTATCTATCTGCTGCTGCTGCTAAGTCGCTTCAGTTGTGTCCGACTCTGTGCGACCCCTGAGACGGCAGCCCACCAGGCTCCCCTATCCCTGGGATTCTCCAGGCAAGAACACTGGAGTGGGTTGCCATTTCCTTCTCCAATGCATGAAAGTGAAAAGTGAAAGTGAAGTCGCTCAGTCGTGTCCGACTCTGAGCAACCCCATAGACTGCAGCCCACCAGGCTCCTCCATCCATGGGATTTTCCAGGCAAGAGTACTGGAGTGGGGTGCCATTGCCTTCTCCAGTCTATCTATCTATCTACCATCTATTAATCTCCTACTGGTTCTGTTTCTCTGGAGAGCTCAGATTAATACACACTTTCTCTCTAATATCACAGGCAAAAGCCTCCAGGCTTCACTGCATATTCCTGACTCATCCCCAGCTCACCACTGTAAAGGCGAGTCCCAGGCCTCACTGGTGGGGAAAACTGAGGATCTTGCCACAATCTGTGACTTCAGGTCTCCTGGCTCTTCTGACCTTGGCCATTCATGTGACATTTATTGTCTTCCCTGAAAGTTTGCTGTTTTTGAACTCAATTTGGCAGCAAGGCAAGAGAAGGAGAAAAATGCAGCTCCCTGCTTTTGAAGACTGGATGATGAAAAGAGGAAGTAGAACACCCCAGGTGAAGGCAGGGAGCTGCTGAGTGAGGGTCAGGATGGAGTTTCCCTGTCTGAAAAGTCCAGCCGGTGTCATTAAAAGCAATGAAATCATGCCATTTGCACCAACATGGATGGACCTCGAGATTGTCATACCGAGTGAAGTAAGTCAGGCAGAGAAGGAGAAATATCATATGGCATCCCTTACATGTGGAATAGAAAAAGAAATGATACAAGTGAACTTACTTATAAAACAGAAAGAAACTCACAGACTTAAAGAACCAATTTATGGCTGCTGGGGTTGGAGGAAGAATGGGGGAAGGGATAGTCAGGGAGTTTGGGATGGACTTGTACACACTGGATTATTTAAAATGGATAACCAATAAGGACCTCCTGTATAGCACACGGAACTCTGCTCAATGTTATGTGGCAGCCTAGATGGGAAGGGAGTTTGGGGGAGAATGGATACACGAATATGTATGGCTGAGTTCCTTCACTGTCCACCTGAAACCATCACACATTGTTAATCGGCTGTGCTGCTGCTGCTAAGTTGCTTCAGTCGTGTCCGACTCTGTGTGACCCCATAGACAGCAGCCCACCAGGCTCCCCTGTCCCTGGGATTCTCCAGGCAAGAACACTGGAGTGGGGTGCCATTTGTACTCCAATACAAAATTAAAAGTTTAAAAAAAATTACCGTGTCTAAAATGTATACTACCAAGTATAAAATAAACAAACGACAAGGGCACATTGTACATTATAGGGAATAGCCAGTATTTTATAACAACTTTAAATGGAGTATAACCTATAAAATTTTGAATCACTATATTGTACACCTGAAAATAATAATTATAAATCCACCATACCTCAATAAAAAATAGTGCTAAATGTCATCAGAATTTTTTAAAAGCCCAGCTCTGTCAACTGGTGTTAGTTATGATGGGGGAAAGGCCATTCTCGCATCCTTCCGCTGGGGAAGAACTGGGCTGGGAGGAGATGCTCCCTGGGTCCGAGGGCAGCCAGGGAAGGCTGACTTTCCACTGCAAATGGTGACCCCTGGTCTGAAGGGGTCAGTGACAGCAAGCGTGAGCTCCCATCGCAGAAGGCTGGGGTGGGGGCGGGGGTGATAGTATCAGAGTGAAAAATGGGCCTCGCTGCAGCTGAGCGTACAGGGCTCTCCAAGGATAAGCCAGTCCTTGGCTGTGTTTGGAACAAGACAGGGACAAGGCCACCTTGCAAAGCCCAGATTGTCAGTAGAGGGAAGGCTCCCTCCACAGAAGGCCAAACCCCCTCTCAGCCCTGGCCCCCTCTGTGTTCCTCTCCTGCAGAAAGCTAGGAAAGGCCAGCAGCTGGGTTGGCCAGCCAAGGGAGAAAGGGCCAGGCTGTTGAGAAGGGCTGGAGCTCCGTGGAGGGAATGTGGCTGCTTCCTGAGAAGGCCTTAACTTGGGCTGTCCAGCCTGTGTCAGACCCCTGTTTTCTTTGAATTTCAAAGAATCCCAGAGACATACCATCCCAAACCCCCACCCACAAGACGGAGAAACTGAGCCTGAACTTGACACCAGACCAGGTGAGGAGCCCTTCTCTGAATTTAAATCCACCATGGCCTTTATCATGCTAAACAGACCACCTGCTTACCACATCCTTCAGAGATTCCATTGTCTCCAACCATCTCTGAATTGCCAGGCACTAGCAAACAGCCTGGAGCAGAAACAGCATTTCACAGGCTGTGTGTTGAGGGATTTAATGCAAGTCTGCAGGCTGAGGAGTGGGGCATCCTGAGCTTGTACAAGTGAGGAAGGCCAAACTAGCCACTTTGTAGCCATTATTGATGCTACAGAGTGACAGAATAAATAAATTCCTGGCTTAGTCTGGGCTTCCCAAGTTATGATAGCAGTAAAGAAACTGCCCGCCAATTCAGGAGACACAAGAGATGCGGGTTCAATCCCTGGATCAGAAAGATCTCCTGGAGAAGGAAATGGCAACTCACTCCAGTATTCTTGCTTGGAGAAGCCCATGGACTGAGGAGCCTGGCGGGCTACACTCCCTGGTCACCAAGAGTCAGACGTGACTGAATGACAGAGCACACAATTAGCCTAGCGTGTTCTGCTGTCTTTCTAATTGCCTGGGCTTGAGTGGTTCCAACAGAGAAGGCAATGGCACCCCACTCCAGTACTCTTGCCTGGAAAATCCCATGGGCGGAGTACCTGGTAGGCTGCAGTACCTGGGGTCGCTAAGAGTCGGACACGACTGAGCGACTTCACTTTCGCTTTTCCCTTTCATGCATTGGAAGAGGAAATGGCAACCCACTCCAGTGTTCTTGCCTGGAGAATCCCAGGGACCGGGGAGCCTGGTAGGCTGCCATCTATGGGGTCGCACAGAGTCGGACACGACTGAAGCGACTTAGCAGCAGCAGCAGCAGCAGCAGCAGCAGAGTGGTTCCAAAGTCAGATCGTCCAGTGATTTTCTTCATTTCCTGTCCGGTGCTTGCTGGAAATGTGGGTCCTTCCATGTCTGCACCCACTAAAGTCCTCTAATGACTCCCTCGGTTTCAAATGGATCAAAGTGCTCTGGCCACCTCCACAGGTACCGAAAAGCAACTAGTTACCAGGAGCTTTCTGACACTGCTTGCATCTGAACAGAGTTTGCTATCCTGCCAGCCTAGTTGGAGGTGGACCCAGGCATTCATCCACACACATGCATTTTCAGGAGGCCAACCACATGCGCAGCACCAGGGAGGGACGAGAGATCCAGGCCTGGCCCTCCAGAAGTTCACCTCCCGGCAAAGAAGACAAAATCATTATCGTGTGTGTGGAATGGGGCTTTCTGATGTGGCTTGTTAGAATCCAGACAAAGCGTGGTTGTCCCAGCCTGAGGGAGAAGAGAGGCTGCACCCAGAGGAGGAGATGTTTAAAGAGTAAATAGGTATTATCTGAGAGCTGAAGACCGGGAAGAGCCTCCTGGCTAAAGGGAACAGCGTGTGTGGCTGCTCAGAGTCATGAGAGGATCTCTGGGGAACCATCGGTGTCAGTCTCCGTGTGCAAAGGAAGATAACTGCAGACTGTAAGAAGGGTGGACGAGCAAAAACTAGTCAGGGTTCCCGAGCTGGGGCATCCCCAGTGGCTTAAGAAGCAGTTTGGACCTTTACTCCATGGATTCCAAAAATGCCCTTAGAGAGTTTTAAGCAGAGAGTAATGAGGTTAAGAGCTATGTTTTAGAAGGTTCGCCCTGCCTGTGGTGTTGAGCTTAAAAGGCTCAGGGCAGTGTCTGACATGTAGCAGGTTCTCAGCAAATTGGTTCATCTGACACCTTCTAGCCCCTTCCCTCAGCCTTCGAGGTCCTAGATTTATCCCCTCTTTTTCTGCCCCCAGGGGCCTCTTTACATTTTTATTTCCGTCTTCTACAGTGGCCTGTCCTATCCTGCCTGCTCCGGGTTCTCTGAGTCTTTCCAGATGAGTGACGGGGAAGAGTGCAGGGGAGGACATTTAAATGCTGTATCTGGGAAGTTAATAGGGCTGTGATCTAGACCTGCAGGAGAGGAGCCAACTGATTTGAGAGACCGGGGACTAATAGTCACGGTTCCACGCTAATCAATTTCCTGGAATCCACCCCCAATGAACCGCTACCTCAGAAAATAAGGGCTATCTGGAGAGTTGGCCCAGAAGGATCATTGGGCCCACAAAGTTTCATAGTAGAGGAGGACCAATTGCTCAAATCTGCTCCAGTGAAACAGAAAATTTCCTAGTAAAGGAAGGAGGAAAAGCCAGGAGAATAGCCTTTGATTTTGTGCTGAATTCACAGTCAAAAGCCTCACAGAATGAAGAGAGGCAACCACTGAGCCCTTGGGGAGAAGGCTTGAAATTGCCAGAAAAGCAGAAACCATCCAAGAGGCTTGGCAGTGGCAGTGATGACGTGAGGAGCTCAGATGTTTTGTCCCTCGCCAGGCGCTTAGACTGCAAACTGTCCTGACGATGCTCTCAGCACAGCCATGGGGGACAAACCAGGAGAAGCCGCTCTGTCCACCCAGCAGGTCTCTGGGGGTGTCAGCTGTGGTGCTGGCCCACGTGACAAGACTCTCCCCCTCCTGCTAAGTTGACCTTAGTGCTTCTAAGCTACAAGATTATGACTATAGAGACACAGATGTAGAAAGCAAACATACAGATACCAAAGGGAGAAGGAGAGATGGATGTTTGTTTGTTTTCTGCTTTAAAATTTTTTTTTAATTGGAATATAGGTGTTTTCCAATGTTGTGTTAGTTTCTGTTGTACAGCACAGTGAACCCGTTATACGTATACATGTGTATACATGACATATATTCACAATGTGTATGGAATGGGCTTCCCAGGTCGCACTAGTGGTGAAGAACAAGCCTGCCAATGCAGAAGACTTAGGAGATGCTGGTTCAACCCTTGGGTTGGAAAGATCCCCTGGAGGAGGGCATGGCAATCCTTTCCAGTATTCTTGCCTGGAGAATCCCATGGACAGAGGAGCCTAGCAGGCTACAGTCCATAGGGTCGCAAAGAGTTGGACATGACTGAGCAACTAACACACACACACAAACACATATACACGTGCGTGCGTGCACATGTACAGAATAAATGACTAATGAGAACTTACTGTAGAGCACAGGGAATGCTACTCAGTGCCCTGTGGTGACCTCAATGGGAAGGAAAGCCAAGGAAGAAGGGATACACGTATACGATAACCGATTCACTTTGCTGCACAGCAGAAACTAACACAACATTGTAAAGTGCCTATTTTCCAACCTAAAAAACAAAAAACAGAAAACAAAAATCAAAAAAATTGTATGTGTAAAGCATGGGGTGCCTGCTGCTGCTGCTGCTAAGTTGCTTCAGTCGTGTCCGACTCTGTGCGACCCCATAGATGGCAGCCCACCAGACTCCCCCGTCCCTGGGATTCTCCAGGCAAGAACACTGGAGTGGGTTGCCATTTCCTTCTCCAATGCATGAAAGTGAAAAGTGAAAGTGAAGTCGCTCAGTTGTGTCCGACTCTAGCAACCCCATGGACTGCAGCCCACAGGCTCCTTCGTCCATGGGATTTTCCAGGCAAAAGTAACTGGAGTGGGGTGCCATTGCCTTCTCCAATGGGGTGCCTAGTAGGCACTAAAAAATAAATAATTTCCTCAGGCCTCTTGCAGTTGAAGGTTAAAGGGCTATGCTCCAGGCTGCAGGACATATGAAATTTGTTCTTTGTCTCTGTTCGGACAGATCCTGGCTGAAAAGAGTTATCCTCCAACTTAGCAGTTGTGCTCTGAAAGGTCAGCCTCTGCTAGAGTTCAAAGAACATGATGAGCACACGTCACCTCCCCTATCCCTAACCCTGAGGGTCTCAGAGCCTCCTGAGACCTTCCCTGGACCAAAACGCTTCCTCTGAGTCTGTGATGGTTGGTCTTATGGCCTTGAGAACCCAGGGAGACCTAGATGGTATAGAAACTCCTCTGGTTGGGTGAGTGAAACTCCTCTGATTGAAGGCAGGAGAAGAAGGGGATGACAGAGGATGAGATGGTTGGATGGTATCACCAACTCGATGGACATGAGTTTGAGTAAGCTCCGGGAGTTGGTGATGGACAGGGAGGCCTGGCGTGCTGCAGTCCATGGGTCGCAAAGAGCAGACACGACTGAGTGACTGAACTGAACTGGTTGGGTGAACAATTTCTGTTCATGCTACAGGGGTGGGCAGAACCTTCTCAACCAAAACTGGGCAGACGGCTCAACTGGCCGGGCAAGCTGTCCTTACAGAAACTACTGCAGAGGCCGGGGGTGGAGTGGGGTGGGGGAGGTAGAGGAGCGAGGCAGGGCGATCTGGGTTTACAGCTCGGTCTCTGACTTGGGCGTGTGACTGTCCCTCTCTGAGCTGTTTCCTCATCTGCAAGGTAGGGATAAGGGCACCCTTCTCACTGGGTCATTGTGAGAAGCTGAGATCGAGGGCATGAAGGGCCTACAGAGCGTTTGGGACCCAGAACCTGCTCAGAAGGTATTAGCTCCATTAGTTTGTCTCCCCACTCTGCTCCTTCCTAAGGAGCTTCCCCCACACTCAAGTTCTCCTTCTGAGGGCCCAGCCTCTGGTAAGTTTCCCCTGCCCTTTGATGGTGCCAGGCTCCTTCCTTGTTGATGCTTCTAACTGGGTCCAGTGATTTTTCCTGTTTGTATCTCACATGTGGGCTCTAGGCTCAATGTCACTACTAAGCTAGCCCGTCAGCACATCCTCCCCTCCGTGTAAATTCTGGGGAACCGTGGCTCCCACCTCCCTTATTTCCATCGAGCCCTGAAGAAGTGGGGGCACACGCTGGAGCTGTATCCACAATGTGGCCCCAACCCATTCCTGTTCCTCATGCCTGCCAAACCCAACCTCTTGTTGCCCCCAGACGCAGACACCACCCCGTGCTCTCCTGTGCCCACGCTTTTGTTCTTGTAATGCACTGCCCCACAAATGCATGCACACACACACACCTGTGAATTTTCCCACTCTTATCTCAAACCCTCTTCTGCCCCTGTAACCCTCAGCCAGCACTATGGTTGCAAATCTTTCGAGCACTGAAGTCACAACTCTTTTAGCCAACTCTGTTTAGAGGTTTTTGAAAGACTTCGGGAAGAATTTATTTCTTCTCCAGCCAGATGAAATGTCTTTCCCCTTGTTACCTGTATTAGTCTGCTAGGACGGCCAAAATAAAATACCACAGACCAGTGAATTAAACACAGAAATTTATTTTTTCACAGTTCTTGGGGCTGGAAGTTCAAGATCAAGGTACCAGCAGGCTTGGTTTTCTCTGAGGCCTATGTCCTTGGCTTGTAGACAGACACCTTCACCCTGCATCCTCACCTGACCTTTCCTCTGTGCATATGCATCCCTGGTGTCTCTGTGTGTATGTTAAAACTTCCTCTTCCACGAAGGACACCAGTCATACTGGAGTAGAGCCCACTCTAAAGGCCTTATTTTAACTTAATCATATCTTTGAAAGCCCATCCTTGAATATAGACACATTATGAGGACCTGGGGGTTAAGGCTTCAACATATAAATTTTGGAGTAGAAATACAATTCAGTCCATAATATAACCTTCATGGATTTGTGGTTCTTAGAGCCCTTGGCCTTGAGTTAGCATCATCTGTATGCTTATTCCATCTCCTCTACAGACTGCACTGTTCCAGAAGACAGAACCAAAATCCAATTCATACGTCTCTTTTTGTCAGTAGCAATAAATGCTCCTTTTCTCAAATCTCAATTTCAGACATACCATGTATGATGGCTAATTCTATGCATTAACTTGACTGGTCATGGGGATCCCAGACACTTGGTCAAATATGATTCTGGATGTTTCTATGAAGGCCTTTTCAGATGAGACTAACATTTGCATGCATAGCTGGAATAAAGCAGATGCCCTCCCCAGTGTGGGGGTGGGCCTCATTCAACTCACTGAAAGCTGGTATCAGACACAAGTGGCTTCCCTGGTTCCTCAGATGATAAAGAATCTGCCTGCAAGGCAGGAGACCCAGGTTCAATCCCTGGGTTGGGAAGATCCCCTGGAGAAGGAAATGGCCACCCATCACAGTAATCTTGCCTGGAGAATTCCATGGACAGAGGAGGCTGGCAGGCTAAAGTCCATGGGGTCACAAAAAGTCAGACCTGACTGCTAATCCTCCTGAAAGTAAGGGAAAGGTCCATCTGCCTGACTGCTTTCCATCTGGGCCTTCAGACTTGAACTTGAACTGGAATTACACCACCAGCTCTCCTGGGACACTAGCTTGTTGACTGGATCAGATGAGCCAATTTGTTGTGATGTGAAATATGTTCTATTATTATTCATTATAATATCTTATGATATATATGTGTGTGTCTCCTATTGCTTCTGTTTCTCGGAAGAACTCAAATTAATACACCAAACTGGGACCACCACGGCCTCCATTCTTCCCACTCACTTGATCTGAGACCACCACTCCTGCACCTCATTGACCCACCAGGACCCCACCCCATTGCCCCTCCTGTCTTTCACTTTCATTTTTCACTTTCACTCACATTCTTGCTTCCCCGCCTTAGAATCCACATTCTTCAGTATAATGACCCCACTGTGCTGAAGTCTCAGTTCTCTCTGCTCATGTTCTGCTGCCAAAACTCCAGCCTTTCTCTTTTTGTGGAAGACGTTCAGTGCCTGTCTCTACACATTATTAGAAAACATAGCAGGGGAAGAAAAACACATAACAACAAAACACTAACTGCCCTGAGTGGTAGCTCTTTAAATTTTTATTCCTAAACCTCAAACAGCCTTTGGAACTTCTCAATGATCCTACTGGGGCTTCCCCAGTGCCTCAGAGGTTAAGAATTCTCCTGCAATGCAGGAGATGATGCAAGAGATGTGGATTAGATCCCTGCATCGGGAAGATCCCCTGGAGCAGGAAATGGCTACCCGGTCCAGTGTTCTTGCCTGGAAAATCCCACAGAGGATCCTGGTGGGCTACAGTCCATAGGGTCGCAGAGTTGGACACGACTGAAGTGACTTGGCACACATACACAGCATTCCTACTGTATGTCCATAGCTGACTCATGGTCCCCTTCCAAGATACCACTTCATGTTTTTTTTTTCTTCTCCAACACCCTACCCCATCCACAGCCGTTATAGTCTGAATATATGTGTCCTCCACCAAAACCCACGTGTTGAAGCCCTGACCCCCAGCATGATAATATTTGGTATTCAGAGATGGGACCTTTGGGAGGTAACTGGGGAGATGTGGTGATGATGGTAGGGTCTATATAATGGGATTGGTGGTGGTTTAGTCTCTAAGTCATGTCCGACTCTTGCACTCCATATACTGGAGCCTGCCAGGCTCCTCTGACCATGGGATTTTCCAGGCAAGAATCCTGGAGTGGGTTGCCATTTCCTATAAGAAGAACCCCCTGTAAGGTGGCTGACTACAAGCCAGACAGAGAGTCTCACCAGGAATCAAATCAGCTGGCACCTTGATCTTGGACTTCCAGGCTCTAGAACCTTTGGAACGAAATTGCTTTTGTTTAGGTCACCCAGTCTATGATATTTTGTTAAGGCAGCTGGAACAGACTAAGACAATCGCTGATTGTCTTTCTTTGTATTTTTTAACAGCTTTATTGAGATATAATTCACATATCACACAATCCAACCATTTAAAGTCTAAAATGCAATGGCTTATGTATATTTGTAGAGTTGTGTGATCATCACCATGATTAATTTTAAAGCACTTCCATCTTTTGGGTTTCTTCCCAAAAGAAACCTCATACCCATTAATGGCCACTTCCCACTTCCTCTCCAACCCACATCTCAGCCCTAGGCAACCACTAATCTACTTTCTATTGCTATAGATTTACCTATTCTGGGAGTTTCATGTAAGTGAAGTTATACAACTGGCGGTCTTTAGTGGCAGCTGATTTCTTTCACTCAGCACAGTGTTTTCAAGGGTCACCTATGTTGTGGCATGTATCAATAGTTCTTTCCTTTTTATTGTTGAAAAACAGTCCCTTATATGGATATGTTGTTCTTTAGTCACTAAGTCATGCCTGACTCTTTGTGACCACATGGACTCTAGCCCACCAGACTCCTCTGTCCATGGGATTTCCCAGGCAAAAACACCGGAATGGGTTGCCATTTCCTACTCCGGGGATCTTCCCAATCCAGGGATTGAACCTGTGTCTCCTGCATTGGCAGGCAGATTGTTTACCACTGAGCCACCAGGGAAGCCCTATATGGATATATCATATGCTTTTTTCTTTCATTTTTCCATTCATTAGTTGATGGACATTTGGGCTCATTTTTTAGCTGTTAAAGGATAATGCTTGAACATTCGTGTCCAAGTTTTTGAGTGGATGTGTGTTTTTATTTCTCTTGGGCATATTCAAAGAAGTGGGTTCTACTTTGAGAAACTAACATAAGAGCAGTAAGGGGAAAAAAATACTGAATCTTCCTATCGTGAAAGTCAACCAACCTGTTTGCCTTCATCCTGCTACTGTGGAAAACTCTGTTCTGGTTTCATCTAAGGCAGTCCTCTCCAGCTCACACCAGGGTTCTGAGCAATTTCCTACTCAAGGACTTTTGTCTCTCCTACATCACCACTTTTTCTTTCTCTGCTAGACCATTCCCATCAGCACACAACCATGCTGGAATATCTCCCAAATTCAGAAGAGCTCTCTTAGACTCCACTGCCAGACACACACTTTTTTCCCTCTTCCCATTCATATCAAAATCACTCAGGATCGGCTTCTGCTATCTCCACTTCCTTACCCCCTTTCCCCCTCAATGTTATTTGAGTTGAGCTATCTTGCTCTAAGACTCTCATCTTATTCCTTTGACTTTATTTACATCAATCTGCTTTCTGTTCCTTGAATGCACTGAGCTAATTCTCACCCCAAGGCCTTTGCCCTTGCTCTCCACTCTGCCGGAAGTGCTCTTCACACATCTTGTTTCATTACTTTGTCTCTGCTCAAAGGTCACCTTCACAGTGAAACTTTAATACCTTTCCCGATCAGTCTCTCCAAAATAGCTCCCGAGAATCATCACTCTCCCTCTAAGTCCTTGCATGGCTTTATTTTTTCTTATTCATTGTTATCTAGTTCATTGACGTCATCTGTTTACTTGTTCATTAGTTTATCAGTTCATCTCTTTCCCTAGAAGCTCGTGAAAGCAAAGCCTTTATCTTGTCCATCATGATGTCCTCAGTGCTTAGAAGAATGCCTCACATCTAATAGATATGCAGTAAAGTATTTGTGGAAAGAATGAATATGTGTCTGTGTCATCCACCTCAGAGCCTGTTGATACCCCATGGTATTTTTATTCAACTGAGAAGACTACAGGACATGGCAAAGTCAGACCTCCAGGAAAAGTCAGCGGGTGTAGGGTCTAGAACTGGGGTCTAGTTCTTGCTCTGTCATTAACTGTGATCACGGGTGAGACACTCTTGGTGCAAGCCTGTTTCCCATTTGTCCTATGAAGATGTCAGTTTAGATACCCTTTATGCTCCCTTCCAGCTTGGATGTCAGTGAATGAAATTGACTTGAACCACTCTAATGGCATTTCAGGATCAACAGAAGGAGAGGCTTGAACGAAGCAATTCAGCAACACCCTTCAAGTGACCCTCACATTGTCCTGGCCATCCCGGCACCTGTGGAGGCAACTCTCGTTAATGGGAACGATGCCTTGAGTAGGCACCCTGAGTCAGAGTGGCAATGGACTCCGTGGTACTGAGCAAGAATTATAATGACTCCAGCCCATTTAGATGTAAAGAGCCGCACAGACCCAGCTTTTCTTGCTGGCTTATCCTATTAGCCTTGAAGATCACAAACTGATTCACGTTGCTGCCAAGAAGGCTTCTGTCCTATAAATATGACTCAGGAATGCAGGTCAATCAGCTATGTGTCACATCTTCAGAAAAAAAATACAGTGCTCGCTTGGAGTTTAAATTCTGCAATTGCACTCCACATGTCACTTAAATTTATTTGCTATGATATCACCACCAGACTGCTATTAAAATGGGAAGGGATCGTCCGTCAGCCCTATAGGGATCACCTTCAAGAAAAGCCACAGAAAAAAAACGACCTGGTTCTCCTCATTAAAACTCTTAAGTCCTGAGCTTCTCCCTGTTCCTGCTGACTTTTCAAGTCCTACTGCTTGTCAAGGCAGCCTCTCCAAGGATGGACGTCAGAAGGGCTGTGCTTACAAATGTAGAGGGCTCTGTTGTTTACAACGCATGAGTTCACTCATTGTCATATTGGCCCTAACCTTTGATGTGGGATATCCCTGAATCCAGAGGAAATATCTGACCTTGAGTTTCAGTTTTGTGGCTTCATCACTGTGTGGGCTTGGGAAAGCCACTTCCCTACCCTGGGGCCTCAGTCTAGCCATCTCTAATATGAAAGCATTCCCTGGGTTTCAATTTCACATCCCTAGATCCCCAGAGATAATCTGGAGGTTGACATTGAGATTCAAGAGCTGTTTTCACATTTCAAAACAGCACCTACATTTGCCCGTGACCAGGCCATGCAGGTTAATTACAATGTCAAGCTCCTTCATTTTGGAATGGAATAATATCAGCTCAGGTGGCAGTTTCGGCTCTCACACATGGTTTAGAAGCTCTTACTGACTGCCAGTAATGTCGCAGGATATCCTGGATGTTATTTTATTGCCTACCTGTGTCTGATTCAAAGAATGGGAGGAAAGAATCAACTGCTTTACACCTGGAGGTTTACTGTCAACATCCACCAAAGGAAAAGGTGGGTGAAGAAAGAGTGTGGGGATTCATTGTTGCTGCTGAAAATGTACCCCCCACCCCCAACTCCCTTGATGAACTCATAGATTCTTTTTCCAGCTCTAAATTCTACAATTCCAACATTCGTATTCATTTGAGAATGTGTTTTTATCCCTTAGGGGAATATACTGGAGAGGATATTGTTGTCTCTTTGCTTTTTAAAACAGCCCCTTTTACAAGAAAGACACCCCCAGGCCAGAGCACAAAGGGAAGGCAATTTATTCCAGCCTGTATTACAGACACAGCAGTGTCACGGTCCTGAAAACAAATCAGCATGGCACCAGTTTAAAGAGAGATGTTTCAGATCATGCCCTCAAGTTCAGTAGCCATTGACTGTGCCGAGCAAAGACAGATTCCACCAGAGGATGCCTCACTCTTTCCAGGATCTGTGGATGGAACCAGGGGTTACGTTGACAATAGGACCCTGACCTCAGAGACGAGTGGTGTGATCAAGTCTCTGGCTTTCCCTAGCCCTCAGTCTCCCCCTCCGTCTGATGTGGGAGTTGAATTACAGTGGATGCCGTGTGCCCCTCGCCAGATCCTCTCTGCTTCTCCAGAGCCTCCGTTTCCCACCTGCTCTGAGGGTTAGCTGTTAACGGCTCCTGGTTGCCCCCTCTCTGGAGAGCTGCCTTCAGGTGAAAGAAGCCGCCTCATCTAGAAGGTTGGATCCCAAGCCCTCTCACTCCCCAGAGAGGGGACGCCAATAACAGACTGATATGGGGGCACAAAAGTCCAGTCTTGGCCTCAATCTGGGACCAGCTTTGTGGTACAATTCACATCCCCGAGGCTGCCTGTGGACCAGATGGAAGTTAGACATCAGTGGAGGACCCATTCTTGCCTTGCTCCCTCCCCTGACCTGTTCCTCTTCCCTCAGTCCCTTTCTCCTAAGACATCTTCTTCATTACACTTAGTGTTCGAGAAGCCCTGTCTCAGGCTCTGTTTCCAGGAAACCAGAAGTAAGGCATTAATGCTTTAAAAAAAAAAACCCTTGCAAGTGGCTGATTCTTCACATATTCTCGGTAAGGGATTTCTGGGTTGGTTGGACTTCCCCTAGCTTTTCATCACCATCCTTTCTCAGCAGGAGGTTTTATTACTTGGTCATAATTCTCCCATCCTGAAATCCTGCGGTTCAGTCTAACCAGCAGGTTAAAATCACTATGGCCTCCACCTTCTTTTTGCTTCCTGTGTTTAATCCTATTAACTTTCCAGGTCAACCCTCCAGCAAGTACAGCTTGCTCCTTGACTTTCCAAATTGTGTTCCTCTGGGATGCTCTCTGGCTCACTCATTCCTGGTGAAGTGGGGAGAGCCCTGGTCTGAGTGTTAGAAGGCCTGTGTTAGCAAATGGCCAGCCCATGGTCTTCCCGGGTGGCACTGTGGTGAAGAATCCACCTGCCAATGCAGAAGACAGTAAGAGACGCTGTTCCATTACCAGGTCAGGAAGATCCTTTGGAGGAGCTCATGGCAACCTGCTCCAGTATTCTTGCCTGCAGAATCCCATGGACAGAGGAGCCTGGTGGGCTACAGTCCATGGAGGTCACAAAAGGTCAGACACGACTGAAGCAACTTAGCAAATACAGCACAGGCCACGTCTGTGTCTCCTGCTCCTGTTACAACCTCGGATTCATCCTCTTTATAAAACAAAGGGTGTGGATCGGATCAATATTTATGGAAGTGTGATGCGAGGATCTCATGCCTGTAGATCTTGTGGGGAGCTGTGGTGTAACATCATTTCTGCCTAATTTCAGGTCATTGATTATTTTCTGTGACTGCAGAAAACCCCTTCTGAGACAATTAATTGGATTCTCCCATGGCGGTAGGACCCAGTCACAGAAGACCTTGATGTGAGGCCATGTATGGAATTTGGACTTCATTCTTTAGGCCCCCTTTCCCCACACTGTATTTCCTGGAACACCTCTTTCACAAAAGAAAAGGGGAAGAAGGTTTCCAAATAAGCCTGGGAACAGGGAGCCACTCTCTGCCTCTCTGGGAGTTTCACAGGAAGGCTTGTGCTGGAAGGGCTCTGAGAGGCCCAGCTGTGTGGACGCTCGCTTTATGTTGCTCTGCCCAGAATTTTCAATATAATTTGGGCTCAGAAGCTTTGTTCCAAGAAACATCATCCTACAGGAACTATGATGCCTTGGAACATCATTTTGGAAACTGCTCTATGGAGAGACACATTCGAAGGATTTCAGCCTGGTGGAGATGAACTGAGATGGATGTTTTTTTAACGACCCACTAAAAGCTGTTGGAAAGAAGCTGGAGTAGATGAAGCTGCAGGCTGGGAGACCAGTGATGCAGCTGTTGTAATGGTCCACATGACGGATGCTGGGACCTGAACCTGCAGGGTGGGTGGCAGAGGAACCCGGGAGGAAGAGGCAGGTATAGAAAGGCAGCCAGGTAAAAGGACCAAACCCTGGGAGCCCAGAGCTCTGCTCCTCACTGCCAGTGGGGTTTTGATTCTCCCTCGTGGGGCTTGTTCTGATGGCCCTTTGGCTCATCTCTTCTTGCCCTGGGCTGTTGTGGAGCAGCATCAAGCCCACCCTGAGGGTCTGTTCTCTGCAGGGATGATGAGAGCCATGAATCCTGACCTTTCTGGTTCTGCCCTGTCACTAGCATCCCAGGGACACCCCATGTCATCAGCCACCAACCCCTTATCTCTCCTCTCTCCAACCCTCCATCTGCCTACAGTCCTGATTGAGACAATCTCTGGGCTCAGGATCCAGCCTGATGCCCTGAGTCCCCATCAGCCATGATGCTGACATCATGGCTGGACCAGCTTTTGAATGTTCAGTACTTTCCAGCCCACCAAATACTAACCTCTCTTAATGAATCCTTCCAGCAACACTTGAAGGAAACTGCCTTTATTTCCATTTTCTAGATTAGAAGTGGGAGTAACTGACCTCAAAGTCACAATTCCAATGAGCAAGGGGACAAGTACTCATACCCCATTTTAATTCCCGGTTCTGGGCTCTTTTATGATTCCAAGGTGCAATTAAGTCAGTCAGTCCATCTGCCTGCTTCTGTCTGTCTGTCTCTGTTTCTCTCTTTCATCCCAAAGAGCCACGAAGTCTCCTGGGTTTCCCTTTACAACTGCGATGGCTCTACAGGTTTGCAAGGAGAACCCACACTCCTTTCAGAGTCTGTTTTGGTGAGGCTTTCAGAATGCATGACACTGTTTTAGCAAAACTCCACCCAGAGACTCCTGCCAAGTGAAATTAAGTAAACGCTGAGTGTCACAAAACACCCCAAAATTGCTCCTCTTCCCAAGACTTTAATAGTTCACTGGGGTGGGACAGAGCTGCTGCACCCCACGTGGACGTGAGCAGAGTGATTACCAGCAGGCCTGGCTCCATGCCAGGGTCTGGCCTCAGTAGGGATCTCTGCTCTTCAGCCAGGCAGCAAATGCTCCCTGGGTGCTGTGGGTTTGCACAGCACGCCCAGGAGAGAGGGGGGGAAGGGGGCCCAACTCCCACTGCGGGTGAAACTTTCCACTGCTTGAGGTGTGCTCATGGGACTCTGCCAAGAACACAAGGCCACTCACCAAAGGCACTGATGGAATCTGTTTGAAGAATGCTCCAAGTTTACAAAGAACAGGATGGGGAGGGAGCAGGGGAACCTTGGAGGTCACAGTGGGAGAGACGGAGAGCCCGGCATGGGAGGAGGGCAGGCTGAAGGATGCTGTGTGCCTGGTGCGAGCTGTGGGGGTGGGAAGTCTGAAAGTGGCCGAGTGGAGGCGAGATGGTTGTGTGATAACCACATGCTGTATCATCTGTTTACCGCTTTTCTAATATCAAACCCAGGCTGGCTTGACCATCGCTTCTGTTCTCATCAGCTGCTGCCTGCACGTTGGAAACCACAGAAAAGCAGTCTGCCCTCCAAATCAGGGCCACATTATGTGGGGATCCCTTAGCGAGTGAAAGAAGGCGTGCTGGAGTGGGTACCGGGCCACGGATGTGACTGTGACCCCAGTCAGTTCCCAGCAGAGTCGGCATCCCTGTCTGGGTCTCCTCACTCCCAATGGCATGTTTTTTTTAGGGTACCATGCCATCTGTTCTCAGGTCTTGGTGCTGGCTAAATTCTGCCAAGTCCCACTGATTCTTATTCATTCAGTTTTGCAAAAGAGTGGAGTCTCTAGGACGTGAATGGGATCCTCATGGCTGTGGATCATACCTTCCTACATGAGGGCACTATACCTGGCCGGTCCCTAACCCTCATCGTCGCTTATTCCTTCCAACCTGCAACTGGGGTTTGTGATGACATTGTCTTCCTCTGTCCCCTTCCAGAATGCTGCTGCCCTGTCCTGGAAAGGCCCACTTTAATGGCCAGTGGAAGCTGGTAGGTCTGTACCCTTTGGGAGTCAGATGAATTGGACAAACACCCTGGTTAGCGGCCCTAACTTCCAGTTGGGTCACCGTCTGTCCAGTTTTGATAGCCATCATTGTGTGAGCTGATGTGAATAAAAAGTCCCCAGGAACGCTGCAACATTTCAACAGACACCTACTTACTGAGCATCTATTATGTGCCAAATGTTGCCCTTGAGATAAACAGACGATGTGCTTCCAGACATGGAAAACTACTAAATGCAAAGTGATAAAGTCAACAACAGCAGTAAGTTCCAATGTTATGAGAACCCAGAGGAAAGCAAAAAATGACTACATGGGGCTGAGAGGCTGTCTCAGGGGTCTGGTCAAGAAATGCTGGCAGCCTAAGCTGTGTGTGGTGCTGTAAATGGAGAGAAGCAGAAATCTGAGAGTCATTAAACGTATCTGCCTGCCAATGTAGGAGTCACAGAAGATGCAGCTTTGCTCACTGGGTTGGGGAGACTCCCCTGGAGGAGAAAATGGCAATGCACTCCAGTATTCTTGCCTGGAAATCCCCTGGACAGAGGAGCCCAGTGGGCTACAGCCCATGGTGTCCAAAGAGTCAGACATGATTTATTGACTGACCACGAGCACAGCAAGAAGGTGAACCGATGGGTCTCAAAGAAAGGGTGGCTGGTGGATGGGGCAGGTCCATTTCCTGGGAAAGGAAACCCATGGGGTGGGGGGAAAGACTGGGGGTGGCAGAGGTCTTTGAGCCACAATCAGATTGAGCAGACTTAAAATAAAGTCCACACCACCATTTGAAATGACGGCCACAGTCTCCCTCCACAGTCGGCCAAAACCTCACCCTTTCCGAGTCCAGTTCAAACCGTACCTTCTCTGGGAAGCTGGCCTTAAGCACAGTGGGGCCATCCTTCCTTGCGTGGGGTCCTCTGGATGCTTCCCTTACCCATCAGTAATAGCACATGGCCTTGCCTGCCGGGGGACAGGGCGGCCTGCATGAAGGTCTGTCTCCAACCTGCGGGCTGCTTTTCTCCCTGTTTTTCTCCTCCTCAAGCTCCTCCCAGTGCCCAGTGCCACACACAGCCCATAATAGAATGAATAAATGAGTGGTGCATTAAATCAAACTGCAGGGCTTCTGTTTAACCAGGGCAAGGAGCACCAGGAATGTCCGGAGCCCTCACCTGAAGCTCCTAGAAGGAACCAACCTGCAAGATACAACAGCCAGGCAGTAACTCCTTTCTCGGATGCACAAACCAAACCAAACTCGGGGGAAGGAGCCTGGCTCCGCGTCAGCCTCTCCACCGTCTGCCTCCGAGGTCTTCCCTCTGTGACCAGGGCTGGCCTCTAAGTGGAGGTGACAGGTGGCCGGCTGGGGCCACCCATGTGCACAGTCTCAAACCTATTTGTGTGGCAGGTGGGATTCGCAGTCTGGATTCAAACCTCAGGGAGCAGCCCTGGGCTGACCTGGAGCAGCGAGGCTCATCTCCCTGCATCCTTACCTTGGCTTTCCCCGCCCTGCCAATGACAGCCTGCCTCCCACTCTGAACACCCCTCTGCCCCTTTCAGCTTCCTTTTTCCAGTGGTCTCAGAGCCCACACATGGGCAGCACGCCCCTTGTTCATCAATCTCGTATCTGCAACCGTCATCCACTCTGAACTTGGCTTCTCACATAGGGTTACCAGCCATGCCGTTCAGCAAGAAACCTTGAAGCATCCTTTATGAAACCCAGCCCTGAGCCAGGCATGCCACAAGAGTGGGAGGCCATACGGCACCCACCAGGACTGCTGTGCCCGTCATGAAGTCTGGCACACAAGAGGTACTCAGTGGAAGCTTGTTGAATAAATGTTGGGTTTGTGAATGACTGTGCCTGTCCTGAGGCAGCCCTAAGTCTGGCAGAAAAGATGCTAGACAGGGGGCTAACATGGCAGAAATTCTGCCATAAATGAGCTGGGTGGCTTTAGTTTCCCTGTGCCTCGGTTTGCCCATCTCTGAAATCCAGATAGTGATGATACCTGGTTCATAGGATTGAAGGGATTAAATGAGAGGACAGAGGGGCAATGTGTGGCACAGTGGCTGGCACATAGAAAGTTCTCCAGAGACATAAGTGAATGAATGGTGGGTGGGTGGACCAGATCTAATGTAGTTCAAGGGCTACAGGAGCAAGGAGGGTCTGGGAGAGCTCAGTGGAGGGGAGGTCTTTGAGTGCGCAAACCTGGAGAAATGGCACCAGGCTGAGGGTACAGCCCAAGCAGCAGCGAGATGGGAACGTGCAGCACCACAGGGGGAGCAGGTGGCCATGGTTGGCGGGGAGCAGGAAGGGAAACAGTGGGAGACGGTGCTGAGAGGGAAGACTGAGCTTGGGTACAGGCTGGGAGCAGGCACAGGAGAACTTAGCTGTCGGGGAGGGAAAATGATGCCCGAGCAGAAAGCAGATGATGCCCAGAGGGTTACAGAGTGAGCCAGACACCAGCCCTACCTCCCTTCTGTCTTCTCCAGGCCTTGTGCAGACAAAGGCTCTCTGATGAAAATGAACCAGGGCCATGGGGAGAAAGTCCTCAAGGCCTTTTACTGTTTGCACATCGATAAGCATCACTGGATTTCCTGGCTTCTAGAGTATCCATAAAACAGAGGATTCCACCGTCCACCACATCCAAGTCTCCCATCCTACACATGAGGAACTGGAGGCCCAGAGGAGAAAAGAACCCTTGGACCTCTGTCCCTGGAGACCCAGATATTTCCCTTTAACCTGATCTCCATATCAGCAACTTAAATCCATTTTATCAGCCATTCCAACACTAAGAATGGGTATTTCACCCTCGCTAGGCAAGGTGAAGTTACCTACCCAAAGTGCAATAACTGAACAACTGGAGGCTGTCTTCAAGGCAGCACGGCATGAGACATTCATTCCCTCACTAAGTCATTCATTCATTCATCAGGTGTTGATGAGGCATCTTCTCTGCACCGTGTGCTGTCCTGGGTACCAGAAATGATGGGTTTGGCATCAGATGCAGACTAACCCTGGCCCTGCCTCTGTCATCTGTGTGTCCTTGGGCAAGTCACGTCCTTGCTCTGAGCCTGGCTTTCTCATCTGTAAAGTGAGGACCCAGTGCCAGATGCTCAGCACTGCGCTCCGTGTTAAACAGACCACACGTGTGAGGTGCTCACCCCACGCGAGGAGATTCTGGTGCCGGCTTTCAGCTCAGCGCATGCTACAATATACCTCACTCATAAACATTTGCTGCCATCCGCTTGAGCTCCGAGGGAGATCCCAGTTTCTGGGGACTTAATTGTTTTCCTCTGATAAATATCACGGGCCATAAAAAGCTGACAGCGGCAACTGGCAGTCTGACATTTTGCAGCGTCGCGTCTCCTTTGGGAAGCATCGGTCCCTGCTCTGCGAGACGGGAGGCCCAGCCCACGCCGTGGGCAGAGAGGAGCGAGCCGAGACAGCAGCGCGGATGTGGTGACTGATAAGGCCCTGTCACTCTCCATCCACCACCGTGTTCAAGAA
The DNA here is from genome assembly GCF_029378745.1 of Bos indicus. NCBI lineage: Eukaryota > Metazoa > Chordata > Mammalia > Artiodactyla > Bovidae > Bos > Bos indicus. Next base: position 60,682,441 of record NC_091780.1, on the reverse strand, counting down.
TCGGAGCATTTGGTTGAAAATGCCAAACAGTCTCCTCCTCTGGAATTCATCAAAGGCCAGGGCGGTTTGGGGAATGAATAGAGGGGATGCTGAAAACAATTGCAAATGTATTCACGCAGTGATGGAGCCAGGACTCCGGCAGGTCATGCTTTCTTCTTTCCTTCCTCCTCATCATGAGCACTTAGGTCCCAGCTTTAAGGCACTTAACCCCCTGGGGCCACAGTTTCTTCACCCAGGAATGAGAAATCTATCTGGGCTTATTATTGTGATGTGTGAAAGTTGCTCAGTCATGTCTGACTCTTTGCGATCCCATGGACTATACAATCTATGGAATTCTCCAATACTGGAGAATACTGGAGTGGGTAGCCTTTCCCTTCTCCCGGGGATCTTCCCAACCCAAAGAACAAACTCAGGTCCCCTGCATTGCAGGTGGATTCTTTCCCAGCTGAGCCACCAGGGTAGCCCAAGAATACTGGAGTGGGTAGCCTATCCCTTTTCCAGAGGAGCTTCCCAACCCAAGAGTTGAACCAGAGGCTCCTGCATTGCAGGTGGATTCCATATGAACTGAGCTATCAGGGACACCCAAGTGACTAATGGTTAAATGATGGGGTAAGTTTTAAGGTTTCATGTTGGAAGAATCCTTGTAGTCATGGTTAGACCCACCTGAGGAGCTATTTTAAAAATACTTTTGCCTGGGCCTCACCTCTGAATAGCTTTATTCATTCAGCAGTTGGTCTATACTGGGGCCTGAACAGTGGTCTTTTTAAAAGCTTCCCAGTTGACTAAAACCTGCAGCCAGTGTTGAGAACCCTGACAATGAATCTGCCTGCTCACTGAACATTTTAAGCAAGGCAGTGAAGTGATCACATTTTTGCCTTGAAAAGATTTCTCTGGGGTCAGTGTGGAGACCGGGTGGAAGGTGCAAGACTGGATTCAGGAAGACTAACTGGAACCTTTCTACTGAACTTATGGTCCATTGACCAGTCGTATTGACTCCTCTTGTTAGCAAGACTGAATCGCAGGATGCATCCTGTGCTATTGCTGAATGAGAGCTGGCATTTTAACAAGACCCTAAGAAATGTCTGCAGACACTACATCTTGGGGGCGGGGGGCTGGATCAGAAGGCTGTGCCCTGCAAGGGTCCAGGCCGGAGATGATGACAATCCCACCCCAGGCAGGAGAGTGGGAGTCAGAGTAGGAGGGACCACAGAGGAGTGAAACTGAGAGGGTGTCCAGGCAGGGCTTCATACGGGGATTTAGAGAGAGGAGTTGAGAACAAGCACACAGGTCTCATTTGGGCCCTCGGGGGTGGAGGGTGTCTCTGTCTGCAGGTCTGTGGGGGAAAGCTGAAGAGCTGTGTTCTTCAATTCAACTGTTGTTGCAAACAGTACCTCACACCGATAATTGTCTTGTATCTTTCATACGCTGTAGTAAGTAGCACCTACATAAATGTCTTCACTCTGGTACAGGCAGATGATAAATTTTTCATTACAAGTTTCCACAGGCTTGGGAGAGTTAAGCGTTGGCCTCTGGTCAAATACCCAGGAACCGGCAGAATGAAGCCTAAGCACGGACCTTCTAACTTCGAGTCCTGTGCTCTTTTCCAAGCCTGTTCCGAGCACGTTGTTTGTTTTATTCTTTTCCTTTTATGCCCCTTGGTCCTTGGTGTGATTCTTCACATACGGCATAGCTGTCCAGGTGTGTGTGTGTGCCTGTGAAGCCAATTCAGTCGTGTCTGACGCTTTGTAACCCCATGGACGATAGCCCTCCAGGCCCCTCTGTCCATGGGATTTCCCAGACAAGAATACTGGAGTGGGTAGCCATTTGCTTCTCCAGGAGATCTTCCCAACCCTGGGATTGAACCTGCGTCTCGTGTGTGTTGCATTGGCAGGCAGGTTCTTTACCATTAGCGTCACCTGGGAAGCCCCACTATCCAGCTATGTCAACATAATTGGGTCTCTTTCATTCATTGTGGGTCCTTTCAAGTACAACAAACCATATTGATTCCTGGTGTTGAATTTCAGCTGAAATAAACATTGCTATCCAGGAGTCCTGTCATTGGTTTTGAAGAGACACATAATTTTTAAATACTGTTAATAATAAAAAATTATAATTATTTAGTACAAACAGTTAAGCTAAGGCATCAGTTCTGTGTTCTGCAAGCCTCGGGAACGTGGACAGCGGGTCCTAATTCCGCCTCTGTCACTCACGGCTGTGTTACCTGGGAGAGATTTCTCCTATTTTCTCACCTGCGACGTGATGGTACCCCAGCTCTAAATCCGTGTGTGTTTCTATTAGAAGCTGCTTGTAAAGGGCTTTCTTCTTTTTTACACACATTTATTTTTTTAAGTCATAGTATAAATAGTAATATATAGAAGATAAAACCTGTACACAAAGTAAGTGTGTATGCCATGAACCCAAACACAACAGTAAGTACTCAAGCGAGCTAAGTCGCTTCAGTTGTGTCTGACTCTTTGCGACCCTATGGACTGTAGCCAGCCAGGCTCCTCTGTCGACGGGATTCTCCAGGCAAGAATCCTGGAGTGGGTTGCCACACCCTCCTCCAGGGGATCTTCCCGACCCAGGGATTGACTCAGCATCTCTTACGGTCTCCTGCATTGGAAGGCAGGTTTTTACCACTAGTGCCACCCGGGAAGCCCAAGTGCTCGAGGAGAGGCCAGTTAATTTGGAGATACTGCAGGAAGCCTTGAAGAACACACTGGGCTCCAGTGGGCAAAAGGAGGGCTGGGTCACGGGAAGCAGTAACCTCATTCACTCATTCATTGACCACTACTATATATCATCTTGTCCCGGGGACACAAAGATACATAAGACACCACTTTAGGCCTTCAGAGAGTTCCTCGTCTGTTGCAAGAGACAGAACTGTCAGCAACTAAGTGCTGCCATGGAAATATGATCGAGTCTGATGAAGGTAGCAGATGGAAAAAAAAAAAAAAAGAGCCACATCTCTTTGGGGACGAGGATGGAGAAAACGGACAATGATCTTTTCTGAAAGATCAAATTTGAATTGACATTTGGAGAATTAGTTGGAGGTTGCCAAGTGAAGAAGGGCAAGTATTATAAGCAGAGGGAACAGCATGAACAAAGGCTTGGAGGTATTAAAGGGCCAGAGCCGGGAATGGAGCGATGAGAGGTTCAGCGAGATTAGAACACAGAGGGCGTGGTGGGAATCAAGGGGATTGATTGAAATGATCAATGAAATAGAGTAGCAGGGAGCTACTCTATTTTGAAGAGTCTTGTATGCCATGGATAGGGCTTGCCAAGGGCATGAAACGACTTAATCCGTGCCTTTAAGAGGTCAGTCCAGCAAAATGATAGGAGAATTACACCAAAGTGAGAAAATCATAAGGAAATTCTGGCTGAGAGGCTCAAGAAAGAGTCCACGAGAGAAATTAAGACAGTTGAACCAGTGCCCCTGGCACGAAGAGGCAAGAATGGGGTGATCAACCTTTCAGAACCACAGACAACTTCTTTTATTCCAAGTTCCTTTTGCCAGAATATTTTATATTTTATTCAACTGTTTTAAAAATAGCTACCATTTATGGAGTGCCAGGAAACTTGCGTGTATAATGTCTTTTAATCCCAAGTAACAGTTCTAAAAGGCAACAATTATTGGCCCTATCTTGCTGGTGAAAATAAGAAAACAAAAAACATTCATCTCCACGAAGTAATCACAGATTATCCCACAGCTGAAACAACACAACCAGAACGTTATTCTGCTATTGACCATCACATTAGGCTACCACCATCTAACATCCTTCAATTTTGAAATGGTAATTAGTGTTCCCACTTTGGTTACTTAAAAGTATATAGGAAGGTAGGATGTTGGTTCCCACTGGCTGGGTGTTGGGTAAATGGGGAGATTTCATTCAAAGATATAAAATTCCAAGATGAATACGTTCTAGGGATCTAATATACAGCATGGTGATTATAGTTAGCATTGTACTATACACTTGAAAGTTGCTAAGAGAGCAGATTTTAAATGTAATCACCACAAGAAGAAATGATAGTTGTGTGACCTGATGGTAATTATATGATGCTAACTGATGATATGCTGGTAATCATATAAATGTATCCAGTGTGTGTGTTAGTCACTCAGTCCTGTCTGACTCTTTCTGACCCCATGGACTGTAGCCCACCAGGCTCCTCTGTCCATGAGATTCTCCAGGCAAGAATACTGGAGTGGGTAGCCATTCCCTTCTCCAAGGGATCTTCCCAACCCAGGGATCGAACCCAAGTCTCCTGCATTGCAGGCAGTTTCTTTACCTTCTAAGCCACCAGGGAAACTCAAATGCATCAAACCAACACGTTTTACACAATGTTATACGCCAATTATAAATCAATAAAGCCAGAAAAGGAATGTAGCATATAATACCTACAATGAAATTTTATTATTTCTAACAAATGAATTGTTTCTGAGAAAAATAATGTTATTACCAAAAAATATGTATATAGGAATTCTAATTGGTCACCCAGTACGGCCATACTTGACTGTTTATATTTCTAGCCTCAACAAAAGAGAGTTGGCATTCCTTCTTAGCTGGGTTGCTTTACTGTAAGATATCTATATGTTTTTTGAAATATTATGATAGCTTCAAACATCCTTAAATCCTTCTTCAAGGGCCCCTAGGCATCTAGGGTCCTTAGATTGAGAACCAGGATATTGGATGGCCGAGGAGACCTTCCGTGGGAACTCTGGCACTCTTGTTAAGGCCTATAGATTGATCTTCTCTGGAAAGTTGAAAAGTAGTCAGCCCTATCACCTTCTTTTCCCATCCTGGGTACATTTCTTTCCATTTCCACGAAGGCAAGCCTGTGATTATTTTCAGTTCTAATATGAGCTTGCCCCTGTGTGTGGAATGAAAATGGCTTGGATGTCAAATAAATGCCTGATAAAGCTGCTGCTTCATAAACCAGGGGAGTGTTCAGAGAGCTTTCAATGCAAATGAGAATTCCATTATGCTGCATCTGAGACACTGTTTCATTGGTCAAAGTTCAGGTCCTCATCTCTCCCCAGGGATTCTGTAGTTATCGCCAAAGTCTCTCCCTTAGTCTGTGCTGCCCACAGCATCGGATTAATATTCAGCATAGCAACTCTATTAGATTTATCCCCCTGCTTCAAGACACTCAGTGGTTCCCCATTGCCTCTCAATACAGCTTGCAGTCCTTTGCTGAGTATTGAGGACCCTTCACAATTTAGCCCTTGCCTGTTATTCTAACCTCAGACCCTGCTGTGTCTCTCCACAAGCATTACAGTCCAGCCACATGATTCTGATTGCTATTCCACAAATGCATTGCTTGGCAAGTGCAAATTGCCTTAGCCTCACCTTCTCATCGAGACAATCCCATAAGGCAAGTGATGGATAAGGCAATAGCTCCCAGGCCATTGCTCAGGCTGTTTCATTGCTGCAATGCCCTTTGCCCATATAGACACCTGTAATCATAGTCCATTGAATAACAAGCAAACACAAAGCTAGCAGCTTAATACATTATGCATTTACTATCTCAGTTTCTGTGGATCAGGAATCAGCACAGCTTAGCTGAGACTTCAGCTCATCATCTCCCACAAGAGTGTAATTAAGGTGCTGGACCTGACCGAGGAATACTCCGAAGGCTTCACTGAGGAAGGATCCACTTCCAAGTTCATCTATATATTTGTTGACAGGATTCAGTCATTAGATGCCTATTGGCCAGAGGTTGCCCCCCAGTTCCTTGCTATGTGGATCTCCCCAAAATGGCAACATGTTTCATCAGAATCATCAGTAAAGGGAGTTGGCAAAAGGGAAGTCAGAATCTTTCACAATCTTATCATGGAAGTCACTTCCCCTCAAGACTGTGCCATTCTATTCATTGGAAGCAGATTACTTAAAAGAAGGAGATCTCAAAAAGCTGTGGTTGTCAGAAGGTAGGATCAATGGGAGCTATCTTAGAAGCTGCCTACTACAGTACTTGTTGAAGTACTACCAACTCTTTAAAACTTGAGCTAAATTCCAACTTGCAGAGATCTTTCCATATGTCCCTTAGAATAATTCTCTTCTCACTCCATAAGATCATTTCCCATTTTGCTTTATTTTTCCTTCTAGAGGAACACTTGCCTTAACACCTGTATCAGAGAGGCTTAGAGATGTCTGTCTTTACCACCATTTTAGGGTCCCTGGTGGGCCCCTACATCTTTTTCTGTCTTTGCATTTACACAGACTAACAGAGGAGAGGAGATGCTCAGTAAATGTTTGCTGAAGGGAATTGGCTAATTCTTCTGCTCCTTTAGAATTAGCTTTTATCCTTCAGTATCAAACACAGAAAACAATTCCCCAAGAGGATGTTGATCTTGGGTGACAAGGGAATATATGATTTTCTTAGATCTTACAAAATCCAGCATTTGACATGCTAAGAAATTGGAATTTATCATGAACTGGAGCAGAGAGAACTAAGTTTCTCTGCAAACATTCATCTTGGTAGTATATGAAATCCAACAAGTTAATAATAATAACAGTCATAAATAACATTCACCATTCTAAGGAATCTATGTTAACCTGCCTTGTACTACTTAAACACCACAATAGTCCTACCATGTTGGTGCATTTATTATCCTCATTTTATAGGTGAAAAAGGTGAGAATTAAAGTGGTAAGTAACTTGCACAAAATTACAGAGTCTGATTACAAAGGCTACGCTCATAACCAGTCTCCTATGTGCCTCCTATAAACAATTTCTTTTTTATGATTACGACTTTAAAAGTCTGTAGTTTTACCACAGTGAACGTAGAGTTGTACTGGTGGATTCTTAGAGCATAGCTTCAGGGACAACGTCCTGATCTTCAGGCCAGTCAACTGGATGTAGTTTCAGTTATGCCCCAAGCTTGCAGTACATCCTTGGAGAAGTCACATACCTTGTCAAGGTCCTAAATTTCTTTTCTGAAAACAGAAGCAACCTAAGTAATACCTAAGATTCGGCTCAACTCTGACAACATATAAGAGTTCATAAAGAGACGTCCCCGGTGGTCCAGTGGCTAAGATTCCACGCACCCGACGCAGGGGGCCTGGGTTCAATCCCTGGTCAAGGAACTAGATCCCATGTGCCACAACCAAGACCCAGTGCAGCAAAATAAATATTAAGAGAAAGATTTCACAAAACCCATCACTGGTATTTTTAAATTGTGTTGCTAAAATATATATTAAAGTCAGACCATTGCTACTTTTGTCAAAAATTCCCCTTAAAAAAAATTTTTTTTACAAAGGGAGCACCATTGAAAGTCACATTTCAAAACATCACCATGGAATAAAGAGAATAAGCTTCAGTTATGTCATTTGGGACACTTTTTTAATGAGGCGTGTTTTAGAAAATCTTCTCAATAAGTTATAACAGACTGCGTTCCCTGTGCCAGACCCAGAGCTTCCATTACAGACCATTTAGAAAGATTAAAGAACATTCTGTCCAGGGGGAATTGGTTCCCAGAGCATCTAAGATATCACATTAAGCATCTGAAATACTCATTTTCAGTTGCTAACAGTGGATTAATGAATCTACAAAGAACACACTTATTAACACTGACATATGCTGAGGGATAATGGCCCTAATCCACATTCTCATCTGTCTTTTTTTGCCTGTAAATAAAGAAAAAGGGAAAGTGAGCGTGGATTTGCTCCCCTCCCCAACAGTCTTATCTTAGTTGTGTGCACAGCACAGGGAGGGCAGTGTAACGGACGGGACACTGGTCTAGAGGTCAAGTGCATGGGATGCAAGCCCCGACTGCCACTCACCTTGCACAAACTGCCTGGCCCTCTCTCGCTCTCCATTTCTTTGTTTCCAAAATAGGCTGGACCAGCGATTTTCAAAATGTATTTCACGGAGATCTAGGCATTTCTTACTCAGTGCCTGTGGGAATGCTATCGGGTGAAAACTTGATGAAAGCATTTCTCAGCATTAAATGTTTTTGTTGAAAAAAACCACCAGGCTGGTTGATCTCTAAGGCCTTTTCCAGTTATTTAGGTTTTAGCGGTTCTAGAAATAAAAAAAAGAAATCTACATATTCTTTTCATTCTTAAATGTTTAAACAAATTTAGAACCCAAATATAAAAAGAAATTCTGAAATATGTACATTCTTTTCTGGCTAAAATAATGTATGAACTGGTACCATATTGTCAGATTAAGCCTCCTGGGGGCCTCCTAAGTATCAATGTCAGAATTTTCTGGTCTAAGTGTCATCAGATCCCAGAGCTGGAAGAAACCAGAAGAGATGAATTTAAAAAGGAAACTGAGGCTCAGAGGTCATACCAGCAAGACTAGTACAGGCATCGAGTTTTCAGGCTCCCAGTCCATGATGCTTTCTGCTATATATCAAGCTTCACCCTGCTCTTCTTCAGCCTATGACATCTCTGCTTTTGTAATATAATTCCTTGGCTTTCCTGGTGGCTCAGAGGATAAAGCATCTGCCTGCAATGCAGGAGACCTGGGTTCGACCCCAGGGTCAGGAACATCCCCTAAGGAAATGGCAACCCACTCCAATATTCTTGCCTGGAGAATCCCATGGACGGAGGAGCGTGATAGGGTACAGTCCACAGGGTCGCTATCATACCTTTCTTCCTAAACTGTAAGACCCTGAAGGGTCAGGACTCTTCTGTCACAACCCGCAGTGTATGTTTCATCTGCCTTCTTCTGATGGAGCTGCAGACATTCATCATCATCAGGAAAAGAAAAAGGAGGCCTTGCAAAGATAAATCACAGTTTCCTTTCCTTTCGTAAAAAAATGCAATAAACTGGAACCCATCTCCACAAATTATGGAACACACGAACCAAGGTGTCATCTTCTGCAGAAAACAATGATTTGCCCACATTTTCCTGACTAGAGATTTAAATTGGGTTGTCCATCAACTTGGTGTCAACCAGCCTCTCCTTCCTGAGTCCCACACACAGAAAGAGAAGCAAAACATCTTCCCTCCAAGGGTGAGCAGGGCTAGGTTTTGTCACTTGGGCTTGACCTTGCAATCCGGTCACTGGGGAAACGTGGAGCAAGTACCCACTCTGCGTCAAGCATCATGTTAGGGTGCAGGGTGTGCGGCAGCGAGGAAGGCACGGACCCTCGCTGCCTTCATTATGCATTGTTATCATACCAAATTACCACAAACTTGGCAGCTTAAAACTTTCCCAGGCGCTGCTGCTGCTGCTAAGTCGCTTCAGTCGTGTCTGACTCTGTGCGACCCCATAGATGGCAGCCCACTAGGCTCCCCCGTCCCTGGGATTCTCCAGGCAAGAACACTGGAGTGGGTTGCCATTTCCTTCTCCAATGCATGAAAGCAAAAAGTGAAAGTGAAATTGCTCAGTCGTGTCCGACTCTTAGCGACCCCATGGATTGCAGCCCACCAGACTCCTCCGTCCATGAGATTTTCCAGGCAAGATTACTGGATTGGGGTGCCATTGCCTTCACCGTTTCCCAGGTGGCTCAGTGGTAAAGAATCTGCCTGCCAAGAAGGAGACCCAAGTTCGATACCAGGGTCAGGAAGATCCCCTGGAGGAGGGCATAGTAACCCACTCCAGTATTCTTGCCTAAAGAATCCCATGGACAGAGGAGCCTGGCCAGCTACAGTCCATAGGGTCACAAAGAGTTGGACACAACTGAAGGAACTTGGCACGTGTGCACATAGTAGCTTAAAACAACATATGTTTATTATCTCACAGTTTTTGTAGGTCAGAAATCCAGCACTGGCTTAAAAAAGTGCCATCAGGGCTGCATTGTTATGGAGGTGCTAGGGGGAAATGCATTTTGCCCTTATTCACGTTGTTGGCCCAATTTGGTTCCTTGTGGTTGTAGGACTGAGGTCCCCATTTCCTTGCTGACCATCAAGTGGGGGCTTCCTTTGCTCTTGGAAGTGTCTCTGGGCTTTGCATGTGATCTCCTGTATTTCAAAACCAGCAATAGCCTATCAAATCCTTCTCATACTTGGACTCTCTCTGACTTCCCCGCCTGCTGCAACTTTCTGGCTCCAGCCAAAGAAAGTTCTCTGCTGTTAAAGGCTCATGTGAATAGACTGAGACCACATGGATAATCTGGTATAACCTATTTTGAAATCCCTAACCTCAATTATGTCTGGAAAATCCCTTCATAACCATACCTAAATGTGTGTTTGATTAAATAATCAGGAGAAGGGGATCATGGAGAATGTGATGGTTAATTTTAAGTGTCAACCTGACTGGGCCACGGAGGTCCCCAGATATCTGGTCAAACACAATTCTGAGTATGTCTGTGAGAGTGTTTCTACATGAGATTATCATTTGAATTAGTAGACTGAGTCAAGCAGATCTCTTGCCCCAGTGTGGGTGGTCCTCATCTAGTCAGTTGAAGGACTGAATAGAACAAAATGGATATCCCTGCCATGGATAAGAGGAGTCCTCCTCCCCGAATGTCTTTGAGATGGGATATTGCTTTTTTCCCCTTGCTTTCAGACCTGAACTTAAACACTGGCTCTTCCTGGATCTCAAGCCTGCCGACATTCCGACTGGAATCACACCATTGGTTCTCCTGGGTCTCTAGCTTGCTGACAGTAGGTCTTGGGACTTATCATCCCCAATAATAATGTGAGCCAATTCCTTGTAATATATCTCTTTATATGTCCATCAAGTTAATTCTTTTTCTCTGGAGAACCCAGGCTAATATAGAGACATATCTTCAAACACACCCCTTCAAAGAGCTCACTGTCTATTGCAGGCAGACCTCCAGCAGGTGGTCACAACTCAAATGCCTTCAGGGTCAGGGCAAGGAATTGTGGGACAGGGAGTCATGCAATAGGGCAGGGGTGGGGTCTGCGGCAAACTAGAGTATACAAGCCACGCCTAAAGACTTTTGACTTTTCTAAAATCATAGTGCTGGCATAAAGCAAACAGTCTTAGTTTCATTTCAACAAAATGAAACTATTATAAACAGAGGCTAGAGGGGCTAGAAAACCGCAAAGACAGTTGGACAATGCTTTTTATGGAAAGAGACTTGCATTGAGCTTTGATGGTTCACTGTAAGTTTTCCAGGCCAAGCAGGAGGAAAGGCATTGTAGACAGAACAGAGTCTTGATAGTGCCCTAGACCACTCACTGCACAGTGGGCGGGATCCTAGGGGGCCAGCAGTGCAGCTGGAGGGGGACGAGGGGGTCAGCCTCGGGAGGACTCTGCTGTCAGGACAATAGCCTGCTGCCCTCACAGTCCCTGAGGCACAGGGCAGGCCGGGGGGCTGAGAGCTTCAAATCAGGCAGAGATTCATTTCACTTTCTATAAAGGGATTTCACTGTGAGGGATGGCAGAACGCAGCCAGCATAGCAATGAAGACCTTGCCTCCTCTTGTTCCCAGCAGACAGGGCTGGCCTGCAGACAGGGGGCCTGGGCTGGTGGGGCTGGCCCCCGGCGGCCTTGGCACCTGCTTCTCCCACCTCATTCATTCTCACATCCAGCACCCCTCATCAGTAATGATTTAATTCTCTTGATTGCATGCCTGACACCCAGATGAGTCATTCCCCAGTTTAAGCCTGGGAAAACCTGTAGCCCCTCCTGGTGTTAGTCGGCAGCACTCTGCAGGGACGAAGCCAGTTGGGGCTCTGAGCTGGGTCTCATCTCCATTCTTGACCAGCTGCCTTCCTGGGGTCACAGCCCCCTCCCCTGCTCCTAACTCCTGTCCCCTGAGGAGTCATGGCCTTGGGCTGGTTACCTCCCAGGATCTGTCCAGGCTCCTGAGCTCTAGGGTGACTCTAAGGGCAAGTCCAGGCTTCCCTAGATCTTTAGGCAGAAAGAGAAGAGATCTTTGCAAGGCAGCCAAAGCAGAAGAAGAAATCGCAGGGAAAGGACTAGATTTTCCTTTTGGCTAAGGTTGCAGTTTGGAGAAGTTGGTAAATAAGACTCTTATTTTTTTTTTTTTTCTCCACTCCAAGTTCAGAACAAATTATAGAGAAAAGACAGAAGAGCTAGACAGAGGGGAAACTCCAACCTCAGCTGAGAAAAGGGAGGTTGAGGCAAGGGGCTCAGTTGTGAGAGGTCCGTAACATTCTACCTCTGAGTTAGACAACAGGGCCTACTCGTCACCTGGCTCTCAAATTACCGTCCAGCGTCTTCTTGCAGTCTGACAAATGCTGCCCCTCTTCCCTGAAGAGGTATGAAGGAGTGAGGGGGAGACATCGAGTGTGTCACCGTAATGGAAGTCCCTTCACATGGGAAACACAAGCAGTAGAGAAAAATGTTCCCCCAGAGAGCTAGTAAGAATAAAGATGATAACAATAAATAACATATATGGACTGCTTAATGCGCCAGGCTCTGAAACTGTATTTTCTTGACTCCTCAAGACAATCTTATAACACAGATGACAGAAAAATTGAGAAAAGGTTACGGGGCCAAAGGTCACATGCCTGGTCATCCACAGCTGGCTCTCCTTCCAAACCACTTACTCCAGGGCAACTTCCTCTTTACAGCCGCGGGACCCCAGGCAAAGCTCAGAACTATTTTGGTCCTGGGTCGCTCATCTGTAGAAAGAGAGTCATAGGAACACCAGTCACGTGGGGGTTTTGGGTGACGAGTGTGCGCCAGAAAGTCCTTTATTTTGTACTTAATCAGGTTCAAGAGGCGGGATGACACAGTGGAAAGAACAGGGCTGCAGGATCAACCAAGAGACTCCACGTCCTCACACTTCAAAAGAAACAGTGATCGCGTAGCTCCATATCTAAACACAGGGTTATTAAGACTGAATTGGGCTTCCCAGGTGGCAAAAAAAATCCGCCCGCCAAAGCAGAAGTTGCAGGCGATGTGGGTTTGATCCCTGGGTCGAGAAGATCCCCTGGAGTTAGAAAGGGCAACCCACTCCAGTATTCTTGCCTGGAAAATTCCATGGACAGAGGAGCCTGGCGGGCTACAGTCCATAGAGTCACCAGAAAGAGTTGGACACGACTTAGCGACTAAACAACAACCATCTTATGTTATAACGATTATAGCTGTTACGCAAAATGTCTTGTAGCTGTTATTTTGTTGTCTCTGCTGTTACCATAGCTTTGAAGCCGCCTGCCCCCCTTCCACCTCTAGGCTCTGAACTGCTTGAGAAGAGATGTTCTCTCTGCTCTGTATCCCAGAACTGGGACGACGCCTGTCGTACAACAGTCGGCGAATATTAGGTGAAACGGATCAGCTTTATTTCCTCCTTTGTGCCACCTCACCTGACTACGCGCAGTTCTGGTGAAGTCTCGGGGCCACTTACGCTCTTAGCGCCCTAGTTTTCCACTTAGAAGAGAACTCACCACTCTTGTAGTAGATGGTTGAAGTGTTTGTTTTCCCGTCACACTGGTGAAGGTCTCTGTTATTCTTTGTTCCCTGTTTGGCCCCACTGTTGGTGGACGGGTGGGAATCAGAAAATGAATGAGATCCTATGCGATTCCAGAAATGACCGACAGAGGGCGCTGTGCTCTGTAGCTCTTAAAGATCATGAGATTTCTGTCTTACAAAGCTTAAACCTCCGCAGTGGCTTACGCTATCAGACATGGGGCTTTAAGTAATACCTATTTAACTGTCTCATTTGAAGCTGCCCTCCCCCACTCCCCATCACTGAGATACCAGTATGGCTGGAACAGTAAGATAGGCTTCTTAGGACTAAAAAAAGATATTTCTGCATTTTGAAGATATTGGAGCAATTCCTATCTGGCATGCAGTGGTCTAACTCTATCAGTGGAGTCTTCACATTTTTTTTAAACAGGCATTCAAGGTGGTGGGGCTCACACTGGCATGTAAATCCTGTTGCCATGCTCCCTTCCACAGGACCTTAGGTCAGAGGCTTCATTCATCTGCTCATTTGCATCACTTATTGAACAAACTTTTTCTGAAGGTCAATTATGCCCCAAGCACAGGATATGAGAGTTGAAAAACCAAGCCCTTGACCTTAGGGAGCTCAGAGTTGAAAAGGGGAAGATAGACTTAAAACAGACATTTCAGATCCAGTTGCCACACAGGGGGCATGTTTAATGATACGGAAACGTGGAAAAAGAGCCTCGGCTCCGTCCCAGGGTGTTGGCTGGTGGGGGACGGGAGGGCCAGAAAACACTTTCAGGAAGAGACATCCTTCAAGCTTAGCCTAGAAGGCGAGTGGACAGGTGCAATGATGGCATTCTGAACAGAAAGACCAGCAAGAGCAAACACAAGGAAGCTCAGAGGAACATAATCTGCTTGGAAAATTACAGTAAGTGCATTTATAGTGAAGAGGCTTCCAGCAGGGCCCAGGTAATGCAGGATTTTGGGTACTGGTAGAGGAGAACCCACTGTATCCCAGTGTTAGGAGGAGCTTCTGAAGGACTTTAAGCGGGGGTGTGATGAGCTCAGCTTACTGTTCTGAAAAATCACTCTTGACCACATGGGAAAGAGACTTGGGGGCGAGGGACAGGGTCAGGCTGGCACTGGGGGACCTCTCTCCCTGGAAATGTCACAGGCTTGAGGAGGATGGTCTTGAAGGTAGCTTTGGACTCTTCAATCCTCTTTTTCTACAGAGATAGAGATAGTTGAGTCCTTTAGAGTGAGCAGAGGTTATCAGAAACATCACAACCTGGAGAAAAAGTTTCCACAAGCCAGGGTCTAAAAATACCACGATTTCCCTGGGCCTGCCTGTCCCACACTTGTTCAGCAAGTCTGACAGGGTGTCAGGGAGCTGGTGTCAGTACCCGTCTGCTGCTGCCATTAAGAAGAGGCTGGAGGAGGTAAAAAGAAAGGAAGATGTCACTCAACTTGCTTGATGGGCATCCTGCTGGAGAGAGTCTATCCCAGCCAAGTGTCCAAAGGCAGGAGGACTCACGGTCAGATGCTTGCATGGAGTCAGCCTGGATTTTCCTGGGAGGAAGTGACTTTGGCCACCAAAGAAAACAGTCCCAGTGTGGCCTTTTCGGAACCCACCTGCCCTCATAATGCCAAGGGCTCAGGTAGAAACATTTCCATCATTCGTCCCCGGTGCCCCACACTCAGGAGGGCTCAGTTCTGCTCACAAGACAGGGTGGCTGAGAAGCGGACATCTTTGGGAAGGGGGCATGGTCCTTAATTTGCAAAGTCACCAGATGGAGAAGGCAGGAAAGCCATTGCTGGTAAAGCTAATACCCACCCCACCCCACCCCCAGCTGGGAACGATAGTGACCTAATGCAGTCAAGCTACAGCAAGCTACAGCAAGCTACAGTGTTGCTTTTTCAGTCACTTGTTGCGTGTACTGTCAAGTTGTGTTCAACTCCCTGCGACCCCGTGGACTGTAGCCCGCCAGGCTCCTCTGTCCATGGAATTGTCCAGGCAAGAATACTGGAGTCTATTGCCATTTCCTTCTCCATTTTCAGTCACTGGGGCTCCTCTAATATCGGAGGAGCTGAAGTATGCAAGGGTCTTGATGGCACAGTGATGAGGCTGGTAGGACCTTAGGGATCTCCTAGTCCTTGCGTACATTGAATATTGGAAACATTTGCCTATAGAGCCACCTGGTGCAGCAATTGTAGCAAATGTACACATCTCTGGTCTTATCTGTGTAGCCAACAACTGAATGCCTCCTGGAGTGGCCGCTGGACCGGCCACATAGCTGAGGACTGAAGGATTCAAGCACACGCCGGGCCCTTGGAGTCTGGGTGATGCTGCTCTCCATAATGGGGGAGGTCATGATGGGAGGAGGGTGGCTAGGAGCATAGGGAAACCCTCTGCCCGATTTTCCTGTGAACATAAAAAAAAAAGAAAAGAAAAGCTGGGCCTGGCAGTGGTGTGTGTGTGTGCATGTGTGTGTGTGGTGATTTTTAAAACTTGCCAAAGAGTAGATGAAGTATGATTCTGTGTGTGTGCATCTGAAGAACATACAAGATGCTACTATAAATTGTTCTGACATCTATCCTGAAGTCTCGAATGTATAAAAATATGGGCTGGAGGATTCTATGCTACCTTCAGTAGAGAGGTAACTCCTCGGAGGAAGGAGGCGAAAGTTTTGTTACTATCTTCGGTATTTTTATCAAAACAAATATGTTGTGACCTTGTCTTTACTTTCCTAATCACGTTTTAAGTATTTCATGATTTAGTATTAAAATGTAAAACAGAGATTGTTGTCAGCAGAAATGAGAGCTCTTTTCTGGAGTTCATTCAGCCAGCCTCTGGGTCCAGCAGGGCTCCGCCCCCGTCCCAACCCCCACCCCGCAATGGCTGGGGCATCTAGCCGCACCCTGGCTCCCAGGAACCCCGTGGAGACAGCCTTTCTCCCACTCTCTCCCAGACTAGGTGGCATCTTAGAATTGAGTCACTTTCTCCACCACTCCCTGTTTCTTCTCCCTTCCTGCAGCCGTCATTTGTCTATGCAGCATGCATGCGGATCAGCATGGTGTTCACTCCTGTTCATCTCGGCATCCTAGTTCAGCTGCGTCCTGAGCAACGTCATCACCCAGCACCTTGAACCTCTGAACCCAGTGCACGTGCTCTGGCCCCAGCCTCCTAACTTCCTGTCCTGCTGAACTGGATCCCTGGATAAAGCACAGAATTCTGCTTCTAAGTCCCAGGTCTTGGCACGGCTTCCTAACCAGGAGCCTCACTCCACCTCTGTTCTCCACACCTGAGCAGGCAACAAACCCGGCCAAACCCCAGTTGAGATGAGCCCTGGTATTGGAGTCAGGAAACTGGTGGGGCCAGGGGCACATCAGAGCCTTTGAGGACCTCAGTTTCCCCATCTGTACATGGGAGAATACAAGTTCCTCCTTCCCAGGGTGTGTGTGGGAATTGAACTGGACATCTGCGGAAGCACTTTGTAAACAGCACGCAGGGAGGTAGTTGTCACTTGGGAAGCGTACGCCCCCCTAATGGATGCTGAAGAGGCACCATCCCCTCAGGCTGACGTGTTAGTCAGGGTTCTGCAGAGTAGAACCAATTCAATGTGTAGCTCATTCTGAAGGCCAGCAGGCTCGTGGCCCAAGTGGAGCCAATTATTTAGTTCTGGTCTAAAGGCAGGAGAAATCAGAGCCCCAGCTCAAGCTGTCAGGCAGGAGTCTTCTTCTCTTTCTCAGCCTTTTTTTGATTCCCTGGTCCTCAATGGATTGGATTGGATGATCCCCACCCACACTGGAGAAGGAAAGCTGCTTTACTCAGTCTACAGATGCAAACGCTAGTCTCATACAGAAACACCCTCACAGACACTCCCAGAATCATGTGTGAGCCCAGGTCTGGGCACTCTGGCCTAGTCAAGTTGACACATAAAAGTAACCAGCATGACAGGGGACATTGAATTTCCAAGGTCAGTAATTTCTTCTCCTTTGGTACACAGAGATGAAAATTCCTAGTTATTTAAGTAGTTCCAGGATGAATGGAGAGAGTAGCATGGAAACATACACTACCATATGTAAAATAGACAGCCAAGGGGAATTTGCTATATGACTTAGGGAACTCAAACTTCGGCTCTGTAACAACCCAGAGGGGTGGGAAGGGGGGAGGGGTGGGAGGGAGGTTCAAGAGGGAGGAGACATATGTATACCTATGACTGATTCGTGATGTGTGGCCAGAACCAGTGCAATTCTGCAAAGCAATTATCCTTCAATTAAAAATACTTTTATTTTAAAAAGAAAAATGAATAGTTCCAGACGTGCTTTGTCGTCACATTTCAGGATGACAAACGAATGGGGCCAAGACAGTAAAGGAAGAATGAGGTCAAAGATGCCGCAGACACGTCTATAGCGGTGTTGGTATGAAACTGTATGTCAAGTTCAAGTTGGATCACACCAGTCATTTATTTTCTGAGAAGCAATCACAAGCAAGACTCTGGCCTGCCCACCAGAAGCCCAGCTCTCTCTGGAGAGAGATAAAGGTCTTGGTGTCCCTAAAGGGTCCAAGTTCTATGTGTATCAAGAGTCTTATATCTCCTGTGTGGTATAATGTTGACTGTTTTCAATTAAACTCTTGATTTGATCTCTAGCGACTTCAACTGGCCTACCCAGCCATGGAGCATCATCCAGTGAGAATTTTCAAGGTGAAACTTCAGAAACTTTTGACTTTGAAGCATTGATTCAGTCACAGCACCTTCTCCATACACTGCACAAACCTCTTCTTATTCTTTTTGTGTGTGTTGCAGTTGCATTTTTACCTTTCTTTAAATAATGAAGCATAATATATGACAAAAAATGTTGCTTCTTTCTTCCATCTTATTAAAATGGCTACACAAACATTTTTAAAAAAGAGTCTGCCCAAGAGCAATTTGATAATGTGACCTTGGAGCTCTCCTTGGGTCTCAAAGTCCCCACCTGATAAAGAAGACTCCGCACCAGATAAGGACAAGCAGTATCATTGTGAACTGAAGGTCCAAGAAACTGTAGTCAGTCCCTGATGTCTCTGAGCCTCGGTTCCCTGGTGGGTGAGTGAATTGACAGTCATCATTGTCATCACTGCTTATTGTGAGTATTCATGAGACGGTGTCATGAAGACACTTGACCCAGGGGGCATGCGTCCAAAGGAACTTCACAAGTGCCACTTATTCATGAGTTTGAACACTCATTAAACATGCATTGCCAAAGGGATTTCTATGAGCAGGGGCTGTGCTAGGAGCTTTAGAAGTAACAGCAAATAAAGAGTCAAGGTTTCTCCCTTGATGAGAACTCCTGGTGATGATGCAGAACCAGCTATGTCAACACTCAACAGCTATGCCATATGGTTAATAATATGGGAGGTAAGAGGGGTTGCTGTGGGGCCCAGAGGAGGGACATCAGACTGAGGCTGGGGCTGGAGTAGCAAAAAAGAGACCTCCCAGGAAACTGCAGTTCTGTGTATTGCTGGTGGGAGTTTACAATGATGCAACTGCTGTGGAAATCAATGTGGCACTGCCTCAAAAAGTTCAACAGAAATCACCACAGGGTCCAGCGATTCCACTCCTTGGTACATATGCCAAAGAATTGAAAGCAAGGACTCCGACACACGTTTGTATCCCTGTGATCAGAGCAGTCTTATTCACAACAGACAAAGGAGTATAAGCAACCCAAGGTCCAGAGACAGATGAATGGATAAACAAAATGTGGTATGTATATGCAATGGGAGATTATTCTACTTTAAAAATGTAAGAGATTCGGACACATGCTACAACATGGATAAACCGTAAAGACATCGTACTGAGTGGAATGAGCTGGCCACGAAAGGATAAATGTTGGATGATTCCACTTGCCATCTGGGATCGACATGGATGGGATGGACTTGAGGGCATTTATGCTAAGTAAAATAAGTCAGGCAGAAAAAGACAAACACTGATGATTTCACTTATACATGGAATCCGGAAGCAGCAATAATAGCAGAACCAAGCTTATAGATAATGGAAACATATTGGTGGTTGCCAGGGGTAGGGGTTTGGGGGGTTGGTGAATGGGTAAAATGAGTCCAAAAGTAAAAATGTGCAGGTATAAATAAGGTATGGGGATCCAATATACAGGATGGCAACTATAGTTAATAATACTGCATTGTATATTTGAGAAAAATAACAGAAAAGATTCATTCCAGGAGAAATAGCCCTGGATGGGAATCTTAATGAGTGAGTAGAAGTTTGGGACCTGAAAACAACATATTTAATTCTTTCTCTTGTTTCATCTTCACTTGTGCGAAGGTGACTAAGACTTCCTTTCCTGAAGAGACCTAATTTTAGACTCAACATTCCTGATAAAGCCCCAGGATCCAGTCGGACTCGTGGTGGTATCTAGCTCCAGCTAATTGTAGGTTGTGCTCATCTAGGTCCTTGGAGCCACGTGGAGATGGAAGAAGTAAGGAACCAAGAGGAACACCTCCCAGTCCACACATCACAATCCACTCCAGATGGACCACAGAGGAAGGTAAAAGCAAGAAACTCAATGCTACCCTGAAAGGACTAGAAATGAATATTTACCAAACATCTAGGGAAGAAAGACTTGCTAAGTATAGCAGTAATGAGGTCGGGGGTGGGGAGCTCAAGGGAAGACAATGGGCAGAAAGGACTCTAGCAAAATGTAAAATTTCTACATATGGCAGGTGGGGGCAAGGAGGGGGAAAAACAAGTATAAAAATATTTGCAGCAAAGAGTTACTGTCTTTATTCTATAAAGAATTCATACCCATTAGTAAGAAAAGCATTGAGCTTTCTCTAGTAAAATGAGTAAAAGACATAATTTCCCAAAGAAAAAAGGATACAATCAGGAGGGAGACATATGGGAAGATGCTCTTCTCTGTAGAAACAAACAAACGAACAAAAAGTAAGCTGAGACAAGAATGAGCTCCCATCTGCATCTAGCAATTCAGTTAGAGCGGGACAATCTCAGGCTGGCAAGGAATGGAGCAAAAGCTTTGTGCTCCTTTGTCTGTGTCTTGGGGGTAGGGGGCATCATCTGGTGATACAACTTGTTGTTTTAAAAAGACTTTTGATGAACATACAGTATATTGAGGACTTTCTGTTAGAGGCAAGAGGGAGCAACTCAAAGTTTCCCTAGAGCTCTAGGGCCAAACGAATAGAGATGCTAGGACTTGCCAAGATCATTCATTTATTCTCTTACTCATTCTACATTTATTGAGTACCTGCTACATGCAAGGCACAGAACTACAGGATCTGCTGGTACAGCTGTGAAAAGCTGGACACAGTCTCCCAGCTGCCTTATCCTCTCCCAGCCAACTGAATGTTGTACTGGGAAGAACTTCAAGCAGTTTTGGGGACCATTAGGGTCTTCCCTCCATCTGAAAGAGATAGAGGGCATCTGACCTTGCAGAGAGCCAGGAGCCTCTAGTATATAATAATAGTATATAATTAGAGTCTCAATTGGAGAAGGCAATGGCACCCCACTCCAATACTCTTGCCTGGAAAATCCCATGGACGGAGGAGCCTGGTAGGCTGCAGTCCATGGGGTCGCAGAGTCAAACACGACTGAGCAACTTCAGTTTCACTTTTCACTTTCATGTACTGGAGAAGGAAATGGCAACCCACTCCAGTGTTCTTGCCTGGAGAATCCTAGGGATGGGGGAGCCTGGTGGGCTGCCGTCTCTGGGGTCGCGCAGAGTCGGACACGACTGAAGCGACTTAGCAGCAGCAGCAGAGTCTCAATAATTTAGGATGATACAAACTCCTTGGGTATACTTGCTAAGGAGGAGGTAACCACCACGGCAGGATCTGGAGATCAATGACCTGGATTTGGGACTTGACCTGGCTTTTTTCTGGCTGTGAGCTCTTGAGTGAGTCACTAACCCCGGGGCTGTGACCACCAGCACAACCCATGGAGCGAGTGGCAGAGTGTTCAAAGTACACCTGGTGTATGAAAGCATTTGGCAAACTGTGATGTATCCAATAAATAGGAGGGATATCCATTACTCAGGACATCATGATTCCTCTGGAAGTGGCTGTTTATTTCAGTTAATGTCCCACAGTCTGACCCCTCCTGCCGGGGCTGCAGCCTCCCAGATGAGGGACAGGTTTCCCTTCTCAGTCTCGTGTTTGCTGAGAGGAAGACTGTTCCATGTGGCCACAACTCTACATTCCATTCAGCAGTTACAGAACTCTAATGACTTGATGGCTAATTCTGTTCTGATTCATATATTGGTTAATTAGGATTTTTACCCTGTAACAGATGGCTGTCTTCATTAAATCATGATCCACTCACTCTGACTGGAAGCAGCTGGTTTGGGCGGGGAGGGGGTATTGACGGCAATTTATTTCCCACACGTCAAAACTGAGCCAGGAGGAAGGGAATTCGGATGGAAATAATGCAATTTGTTTGATTTAGTTTTACCTGTAAAATTAGGGCTCCCCACCACCACCACCACTTTGAGCCTTCTAGAGTTTCCCACTCCCAGGAAACTGATGGAGGGAGCAGGCACTGCCCACGCTGCCCAGGGCTCCAGGCACTGCCCAGGGCTGCCCAGGGCTTCAGGCACTGCCCACGCTGCCCAGGGCTCCAGGGCCTGAGGGTGCAGGGGCAGCAGCACCAAGGTAGACCAGCTGTATCTACCTGGAGAGGCAAACTCATGGTTCTTAGAAAGAAAAGTGTTTTGTTTTTAATTTTCATTTCTTTTATTTTACAGACAAGACTGTAAGCCTCCGAGAGGAAAATCACTTGACCCAAAATACCAAGTAGTGTTGGTCAGGATCAAGTCCACAGCCTGGATCCTGACTTGTCATCTTGGGGTCCTGGAGCAGTATTATCAGCGTCACCTCAGAGCTTGTAAGAGATGCAGAGTCCACACCCAAGACCCCCGAGTGACGTGTGTGCTCATGAAGGGGCCAGCGGTGACTTGGGCATGGCTACCTTGGGGGTTGTAACTCGTGAGGCACGTGCGGGGGGCCAGGAGCTTTACAGCTTTTACAAGATGCTTCACGTGCTTTATCTCATTTAGCATTCGCAAGTGTTGAATACAAAGCAGGTACTTTAGTCCCATTTTGCTGATGGAGAAAGGGGAATATACTTGACCAAAGTCACACAGATAGTAGATGAGATTTCAACCTAGCTTTGTCTAATGGCTAAAAGTGGGCTTACAGCTATTAGAGCCAATATTATCTCTAATGCCAGTGACTTTTTTTTAAGTTAATTTTTGCTGGAGTGTAGTTGATAAGCAATGTTGTGTTAGTTTCTGCTGTAGAGCAAAGTGAATCAGTTACATATACATATATACATCCTTTTTTAGATGTTAATCCCATATAGGTCATTACAGAATATTGACTAGAGTTTCCTGTGCCATACAGTGATTTCTCTTATTAATCGTTACTTACTTTATATATAGTAATGTACATATGTCAACCCCAATCTCCCAATGTATCCCTTTCACCCACTCTTTCCCACCTGGCAACCTTAAGTTTGTTTCTACATCTGTGACTCTATTTCTGTTGTGTAAATAGGCTCATTTGTGCCATTTTTTAGATTTCACATATCAATAATAGCATATGATATTTGTCTTTCTCTGTTGATTTACTTCACTCAGTATGACAAACTCTAGGCCCATCCACATTGCTGCAAATGGCATGTTTTATTATTTTTTATGGCTGATAGTGTTCTGTTGTATATATGTACCACATCTTCTTTATTCATTCTTTCAGCAACAGACATTTAGGTTGCTTCAGTGGCCTGGCTATTGTAAATACCAAGTTTTTAACCACAGGTAGAACCAAAGATGTCTTCAGTATCTTTCTAAATATATTACATTCCTTCCCTCTGAAATTAAGTAGCTGAAACTTAATGTCACTTTTTTCAAAATTATAAATGTCATAATGAATGTCTATTATTTTAGAATACAAGGAGATCCTAAGGAAGTATGCAGAGCTGTTTTTCCCTTTACTGAATGAACACAGTCTCCTGGATTATTAAATAAACTTTTCATTTTAGAATATTTTTACATGTATAGGAAAATTGCAATGAAAGTACAGGACTTCCCATATACCCTGTACCAAGGTTCCCCTGTTATTCATATCTTATATGAGTGTGGGACATTTGTCACAAGAAAGTGAAGTCGCTCAGTCGTGTCCATCTCTTTGCGACCCCTTGGACTGTAGCCTACCAGGCTCTTCCGTCCATGGGATTCTCCAGGAAAGAACACTGGAGTGGATTGCCATTTCCTTCTCCAGGGGATCTTCCTGACCCAGGGATCGAACCCAGGTCTCCCGCATTAGAGGCAGACGCTTTAACCTCTGAGCTACCAGGGAAGCCCTATCTTGTATGAGTGTGGGACATTTGTCACAATTAATGAATCAAACTTTATTCAGTTTTCCTTAGCTTTTAATGATCTTCTTTTTCTGTCCCAAGATCCCATCCAGGACACACATCACATTTTGTTGTCATGTCTCCTTAGGTTCCTCCTGGCTGTGATGGTTTCTCTGACTCTCCTTGTTTCTGATGCCCTTGCCAGTTTTGAGGAGTCAGTACTTTGTAGAATGTCCCTCACTTGAGATTTGCCTGAGATTGTCCTCACTATTAGGCTGGGCTTGTGGGTTTGAGGGAGGAAGACCACAGAGATCATCAGATTGTATCAGGGGAGGGCATATACTATCAACATGACTTTTCCCTGTTGATGCTGCCCTTGACCACCTGGCTAAGGTTGCATTTGATTACTCTACTGCAAAATTAACTCATTCTCCATCTGCACATTTCCATACTGTACTCTTTGGAAGGAAGTTTATGGGAGGAAAATCTCTACCCATCTTGGGTTCGTTGTCTGGGGCCTTGCAAATTAGATTGACAAAAAAAAAAACAGATTAACAAGAGGAAAAAAAGGCGTATAAACGTGTATCATGCCTACACATGTTTACATACGTGAGCACCCAATGATGAATAACTCAAAGGAGTGATTAGAACAGGGGCTTTAGAGCGTCTCAACAAAATAACAGATTTTGTACAGAGGGGACAGACACAGATTTTTAGTTTCTAGGGAGGGCAAATGCTACGAAGGCCAATATATGGGGGAACTAATGAAAGATAAGGACTAGTTAGTATAGTTTGTTATATCATAGTTAGTATAGTATGATTCCTCTGGTGCCATCTTGGGGCTGAGACTAGAGTTGTCTGCTATGATTAACTCTGTCCTTCCTGGTAGGCAGGGGAATGCGATCTTTTCTTTTTTTTTTTTTTTACAAATTTTTGCACTGCTTTTCAACACATAAAAGTCAGAGAGCTTTTCTTTTATCTGTTTATTCTCAGTTGACTTCAGTTCAAAATAATCCTTATGCCAAAATAGTACCTTTGAAGGTGGCATATTCTGCCATCCTTCAGAAGTCAGCTGAGCTGTCCACTCTTATGTTCTACCTTCTTGAGGATGGACTGCTACTGCTGCTGCTAAGTTGCTTCAGTTGCATCCGACTCTGTGCGACCCCATAGACGGCAGCCCACTAGGCTCCCCCGTCCCTGGGATTCTCCAGGCAAGAACACTGGAGTGGGTTGCCATTTCCTTCTCCAATGCAGAAAAGTGAAAAGTGAAAGTGAAGTCGCTCAGTCGTGTCCAACTCTTAGTGACCCCATGGACTGCAGCCTACCAGGCTCTTCTGCCCATGGGATTTTCCAGGCAAGAGTACTAGAGTGGGGTGCCATTGCCTTCTCCATCTTGAGGATGGGAGATCTACATAAAATATTTGGAATTCTTCTGTAGGCAAGATTTACCTTTTCTCCCTCAATTATTCAGTGAATCATGTGCTTATATCATTATAGACTCATGGATATTTATTTTATGCTTCAGGTGATAATCCTATACTACTCCATTTATCTTGATGCTCTAATGTGGTCACTGGGAGCTTTTTCATTTGGCTCCTACATCCCTTTGGCATGCTCCCATCTTTGTGGATTTTCTTTCTAGCATTTCCTTACTTTCTGACACTTCAAGCTGCTCTGGGTTCACCTTGTATATTCCGTTCCCCAGCTGCAGAATCAGTCATTTCCCCAAGGACCACATGATGTTTGAGTTTGTGTTTACGTATGCCATCTTGTCTCATCTTCCCAACAGCTCTGTGATTCGAGGAGCATTATCCTCCTTCACAGGTGTGGCTCAGAAAGGAGACACTGTTTGCCATGAGAATGGAGGTTGGAGCCAGTGTCTGAGTTAGCATCTGCCTGCTCCACCTATACCTTCACCACCTATATGGACCTGTTATATTACAAAATGGAGCAATCCCTTCATCTCAGTTTGGGGATCCACGAGGTTGCAGGGGAAGGAAGAACAAAAAAAGACAGCCAAGTGGAGTCATCGAGAGGTAAGAAGGAGCTGGTGGAGGTCCTGCTTTGATGAGATTTCTATGTCTACAGAGTATTCACACAGCTTTCCTCTTCTGCAGCCCACCACTCAAACTGTCCTGCTCTGATGAGATCTCTATGTCTACAGAGTATACACATGATCTACCTCTCACCACACCTTAGCTCTCCTTCCATGGAGTCCTAGAACTCCAGTTCTAGAAAGTACTCTGCAATCACAGCATCCACTCTTCTCCTTTTACAGGAGGTCAGAGAAGGCAAGAGGCTTGTTCAAGAGTGAACACAACTATGTGCCAGAGTTGGCGCTGGGATCCAGATCCCTTATCCCTAAGTCCTTGCCCCCCAAGTAGCCTTAATCATAGTAACCTGCTTTCACCGGGGAGCCGGGGCAGTGGGCATTGCCATGAGGAATGGCATCACTCATCCTTCAGCCCATCTCTTTTCGTGTCCTGAGCCTGCGGAGTCTATCCCTTGAAGATGGGGAGAGGTATCAATTTCCACCCTTTACTTACCAAAGCACTCTCCCTCACCCCACAATTAGGCTTTAGCAAAAGACTTTTCCTGAGCCTCACTCTGGGTCCTTCTCTTGCGTTGCTTTGTATCACATCCTCAAATCCCAGCCAAAGCAGCAGGGATTCGGCTATGGAGCCTGGAGTTCCAAATTACTGCTGGATCAGAATCCCTAGTTCCTCAGGCCTGACATGCAGCGTTCTGTGGGGACGGGACCCACAGAATGAAGAATAGTCACCAATTCATTTCCAGCCTGATGGCTGTGGAGCTGTCCACCGTGCCATTAAGAGAGCCATGCTTGGCAAGGGAGAGGCAGGCAAACAGCGATGAATATTTTTATGATCCAGCTCGGAGTGAATTCATCTGACGGCCTGTCTAGCTTCAGGGCAAGCAGGAAGAGATTAAATAAGCTAACGGATGCGATAGCACTTTTTAAACTGTAAACTGGTTGTGAAAGCACTTTCTGACTGTAAAGTGTTATGTAAATAGGAGATGAGAGGGGTGCGGGAGCCATGCTGAGAGGATGTTGGTGGAGTGTGGGCAGTTAGCACTCTAGACCTGAATTCCGCAATGTCTGCTCCAGGATCTCCAGCTCCTTTATGAATTTACGATTATAGATTTTGTAATCAAGAGAATCTTTTTTCTCCCCTTCTGAATAACTTTTCCTTTGCAGCAGACTAAGCCGCCCCTCCTCAATGGCATCCATTTAAAAGTGCATGCTGACTGCAAGGGAAATTTTCAGTGGCTCCCTTCCACAAAATATCTCATTCTCTATGAAATCAGCTAAACGTAGTGAGTCCTAGAGAACAACAAATGACTCCTTGAAGATTTATAAAAGGCATAAACAGTTCTATAAAGAATTTGATAGTTTTCTAACTAATAATTATTACGAGTGATTACACGGCTATTTACCTTGGTTAAAACCCATAAAATTATACACTTAAAACTGATACATTTTATAGTATGTAAATTATGCCTCAATAAAGCTGTTTTTTAAAAAGGCATAAACACCTAGGAAGAGTTTGCTATTTTTCAAACAATATTATTAGCTAAATTTAACCTCATATTTTCCTAGGCATAGAATGTTTCTATCACATTGACCAAGAAGTTTGTTCCGGGTTTTCCATAAGCTGTGAAAAAAACCCAAATGAACTCTTTGGCCAGCCCAATACATTATTTTAAATTTCGTCTTCAGGACAAACATCTCAAGCTGAGATTGGAGTTCTGAAACTTTGGAAAAGCTTCCCATCAAAAAACCCTCACTAAGAATTTTTTCAGGCTTCTCTGGTGGCTCAGGTGGTAAAGAATCTGCCTGCCAGTGCAGGGACGCAGGTTCAATACCTAGTTGAGAAGATCCCCTGGAGAAAGGAATGGCAACCCACTCCAGTATTCTTGCCTGGAGAATTCCATGGACAGAGGAGGTTGGTGGGCTACAGTCTATGGGGTCTCAAACAGTCGGACACGACTGAGGGACTAAACAATGACAACCAATTTCAGAAAAGCTCTTGTTTTAACTTTCTAACACATGAGGTAGACATTTTTACCTGAGTCTCTGCCGTGTTCTTTACTGGTCAGATGCTCAGAGAAGGACATTTTTTAAAATTTAGTTATTTTTTAATTGGTGGATAATCGCTTTACAATATTATGTTGGTTTCTGCCATACATCAACATGAATCAGCCACAGGTACACATATGTCCCCTCCCTCTTGAACCTCCTTCCAACCTCCCACCCGACTCCATCCCTTTATGTTATCACAGAACACCTGTTTGTGCTCCCTGAATCACACAGCAAATTCCCACTGGCTATCTATTTTACATATGGTAATGTATGTTTCCATGGTACTCTCTCAATTTGTCCCATCTTCTCCTTCCCCCACTGTGACCACAAGTCTGTTCCCCTGTCTGCATCCCCATTGCTGCCCTGCAAATAGGTTCATCAGCACCATCTTTCTAGATTCCATATGCACTGATACGCAACGTTTATTTTTTCAGAAAAGGAAATTTAAAGATCATTTTCAACTGCATCAAAGGGAAAATGTGTCACCTTCACCAGCTGTATTCTAGCATAAATTCCTAAGGACTCAATTCAGGTATGACAAACTCTTATCTTTGCAACAATATAGCACTGACAGTGAGTCCAGCATTTTCAGTGATTTGTACTGTTATATGGGGAACATTTGTTTCTTACTCTTGATATTTCCACCGTTAAGGAAGGAACATGATTCATGTAACTCTCAGTGTTTCCTGGTTCCTTCCATGGGGAGGAACGTTGGTAGTGACCTTTCTCTCTCCCTTTCCTGAGTCTCACTTGGAGGCTGAAATGACTTACCCACTTGGCAGGTATGGAAAAATAAACCAGGCAGACTCAAGTTACTTCCCCCAGTCTTCATCTTGAGAGTGAGCCTCCCCACTGAAGCATGAAGTCTCTTCTCCTCCATGTCCTAAGACTAACCTGAGAAGAACCCCCCACACATACACATACACAGATGGACCCAGTGCCCTATCCCACCCTAGCTGCTAGGACTGAGTGGTTAAATCAATCTAATACTAGGGTCGAATTTCAATAAGCCCACTTACTCAAGGATAAAAGCCATGTCTTCCAAGCCCAATGTTCCATCCACTTTCTTATTTGGACAGGAAAGGGGTGTCATTAACGAACTACCCTCAAAGACCCCAGCACTTATAGGATAAAGCAATGGCCATGCACTGAATTCTTAGTCCAACCACCTCACTAGACAGTGACTATAGATATGCTAGTTAATCTTTCTGAGCTCCACGTATAAAACACAGAGAAAATCAGTTCCAGCATCACAGGGCAGAAAGAAGTATTGAATAAGATAATGAACAGGAAAGAGGTTGTTGAACTGTGACCACCTCTGTACTTAAGAACTATGCCTAAAACCACCTGCTCTAGACTAAATATTTGTGTCCCCCACAATTTCCTGTATTGATACCTAATCCCTAATGTGATGCTGTTAGGAGGTGGGGCATCTGGGGGATGATTAGGTCATTCAAGTGGAGCCCTCATGAATGGGATTATTGCCCTAAAAAAGAGCCCCCCCCCTGCTTATTTAACTTATATAAAGAGTACATCATGAGAAACGCTGGGCTGGAAGAAGCATAAGCTGAAATCAAGATTGCCAGGAGAAATATCAAAACCTCAGATATGCAGATGACACCACCCTTATGGCAGAAAGTGAAGAGGAACTAAAAAGTCTCTTGATGAAAGTGAAAGAGGAGAGTGAAAAAGTTGGCTTAAAGCTCAACATTCAGAAAACGAAGATCATGGCATCTGGTCCCATCACTTCATGGCAAATAGATGGGAAAACAGTGGAAACAGTGTCAGACTTTATTCTTTTGGGCTCCAAAATCACTGCAGATGGTGATTGCAGCCATGAAATTAAAAGATGCTCACTCCTTGGAAGGAAAGTTATGACCAACCTAGATAGCATATTAAAAATCAGAGACATTACTTTGCCAACAAAAGTCCATCTGGTCAAGGCTATGGTTTTTCCAGTGGTCATGTATGGATGCGAGAGTTGGACTGTGAAGAAGGCTGAGCGCCAAAGAATTGATGCTTTTGAACTGAGGTGTTGGAGAAGACTCTTGAGAGTCCCTTGGACTGCAAGAAGATCCAACCAGTCCATTCTAAAGGAGATCAGCCCTGGGTGTTCTTTGGAAGGAATAATGCTAAAGCTGAAACTCCAGTACTTTGGCCACCTCATGCGAAGAGTTAACTCATTGGAAAAGACTCTGATGCTGGGAGGGATTGGGGGCAGGAGGAAAAGGGGACGACAGAGGCTGAGATGTCTGGATGGCGTCACCGACTCGATGGACGTGAGTCTCAGTGAACTCCGGGAGATGGTGATGGACAGGGAGGCCTGGTGTGCTGTGATTCATGGGGTCTCAAAGAGTCGGACATGACTAAGCGACTGAACTGAACTGAAAGAGCCCCCAGAGAGTTCCCTAGTCCCTTTCACTATGAGAATACGCAACAAGAAGACAGGAAGTGGGTCCTTACCAGACACTGAATCTGCCAGCACCTTGATCTTGGATGTCCCTGTCTCCAGATCTGTGAGAAATAAACTTTCTGTTGTTTAGAAGTCACTCAGTCTATGATATTCTGCTCTAGCAGCCCAGATGGGGTAAAACATAATTGTAACCAGTCTTTAGTAAACGCATGCAAATACACACATGCACGCAGAGATCCAAGCTATTTACATGACACCTGTTCCCTTAGCATCTCATAGATCATCAACCACTTTGCAGTCTTGGCTCTGGGAGCAGCCCTGATAAGACTTTGTAACAGGGGAAGGCACCGTTTGTTGGATGTCACATGGATATAGTGAGGTGGCTGAGAGCATAGACTGCAGTGCCAAACAGAACTGGCTGGACTCCTAGCCCACTGCTCATTAGCTGAGTGTCTGTGGGTGCATTATTCACCCCTTCATCTGCAAAATGAGAATGATAATAAGTGAGGGTCATAGTGGACCTGCTTTGTAGGGTTATCATGAGGAGTAAATGAAGTAAGGCATGGGATAAATTCAATTTGAATTCTGGCACATCATAAGGATTCATTCCATGTTAACAGACATTAGGTTGGCTACCTACTCTCTCCATATGGCACCCATGATAGTCACAGTCCCTAGGCTAGTCAGGATTCTCTCCTAAACTCTTTCTCTGAACCCAGCCTCCTTCTGAGCCTTTGTACCCCCTCATTTCAGCCTCACCCATGCTCTCAGTTACCCCAGTCAAGCAGGCAGCCCCATGCCCTGTCTGCCCCAAGCTCCCTAGAGGTGATCAGCAGCTATGCTTATTTTTTCCTGCACTTACTCATTCAACAAGTGCATCCCGAGTACTTCCTCCACCAAACCCTGGGCTGGGAGTTGGGGCCATGTTGACAGAACAGTCTCCTCTCACCCTTGCACAGCTCATCTGAGTGGGTTATAGACACAAATGGCTCCACCCCACAGCTGGCTGTGAAGGAGCAACCCAGAGGGACAGGCGGTGCTTTGGGAGACCAGGACATGCTTCCTTCCAAGAAGGTCACATTCCACTAGAACTCTGAAGGCAGGAGATGCTGAGGAAGAGCCCCCTCAGCTAATGAAAAGGTGCGGAAGGGAACCAAGGCAGACAAAGGCATGGAGGTAGGAAGCCAGAGGAAAGGCTGTAGTGGCCCAGAGTCGAAGGCCACCAGGAAGAACACTGTCCTCAGAGACGGGGTTGGGCAGCTAAGTCCATGCTGGGCTTTGCAGAGCCCTGAATTTCATGCTAAGGGTTTCCAGATGCTTGAGCTAGGACTTGGAGCGGACAGGGTTCAAAGATGTTCCTCAGGACAATGAATAGAGCAAGTGGGGAGGATGGATAGTGACAGGGTAGGAAGGCTGAGATGCCTTCTGAAGATCGGTGGGCAGTGATGGTCTTCAGTCACTTGTCCCCTCATTCATCTGAGAAAATGTTCTTGAGTTCCCTAGGATAGGCAGCAGCTGTGTGTCTTTGAGGTTTTTCCAGATGGTGCTGGTGATAAAGAACCCACCTGCCAATGCAGGAGACATAAGAGATACTGGTTCGATTCCTGGATCAGGAAGATCCCCTGGAGGAGGGCATGGCAACGCCCTCCAGTATTCTTGCCTGGAAAATTCCATGGGCAGAGGAGCCTGGTGGGCTACAGTCCCTAGGGCTGCAAAGAGCTGGACAGGACTGAAGCGACTTAACATGCATATGTGTCTTTGAATGGGAAACCTGAGCCTTCCTGGGCCTCCAAGAACCTTCTTTCATCCATGAAAGAAAGATGCTGGCAGTCAGGGACCAAGGTTGTGCTGTCTGGACACAGGTCTTGGGCACAGATTGCTTTCCAGACGTTCCACCAGTCTCCTCTCCCTGCCAGCAAAGGAAGACATTTCCATATCATCCAGGCACAGAAAGTGGGTGCTTGCCCAGAGATAGGATACGCTCTGAATGTCAATATCCTCTGAACAGGCATCTTCTCCAGACAGATGAGGAATCACAGATGCATAGAGGGTGTTTTCATCAGTTGAGGCTTCACATCATGCACTGATACTGTGACTGGGGCTTTTAATGGCTTTCACTTAACCTTGCAAAAATCCTAGGACAAGACTTCCCAGGAGGTCTAGCTGTTAAGACTCTGTGCTCCCACTGCAGGGGCAGGGGTTTGTTCCCTGGTTGGGGAACTAAGATTCAGCATACAGTGCTGCGTGGCCAAAAAAAAAAAAAATCCTAGGAAGAAGGTATTTGTATTCTCAAATCCCCAAGGACCAAACAGGACCAGGGAGTCTAAACAAGACATTTGCCTCAAGTTACAAAACAAAGACATAGCAGAGCTGGGACCTAAGACAGCTGGGGCTGGCTCCACATTTCGAGGTCATTCCATTGTACCACTCTTTGGAATCACCCTGACCTCCTCGCCTGTCTAGCACACTTCACCCTCTGGGAATTGGGGAGGGTTCCTGGAGTGATGGCTCTCCCCACCTCAAAGAGAACAGGCTGCTGTGGCAACATGATCCAGGGAGGAAATACCACTTTAATGCATCTCATCCATCACCCACTCCAACAGAAAAAACAAATTATGAAACATGCCCTGTGTTGCCCTTTCAAATCTTGGTGGAGAATAACAATTAAAACTTCTCATGGTAAGAGTCACCCTGGAGACAAATGAAAGGAAATGGAATGTAAAGCGGAGGGAGAGAGGGATCTCCGGGGGGGATCTGGGTAACCGCAGGGTCGTTCAGAGAGATGAGCATTTTACAGATGGTTTGCGGGCAGTCTTTGGACGGACACTCTCAAAAACAAACCCAGGAAGTGTGTGGTCAGTGAAGTATAGCATTTATCAACATGAATATAAGTTATGCACACACATTCACTTATAACAACGCTTTCTGACTTAAACAATAAAACATATTCATTAAAGAAAAAATTGAAAGTAACAGAAACCACAGGGAGAAGGAATCCCCTTTGGTTCCACTCTGTTACTTCTTTCCCCTACCCAGTAAACAGGTCCTCTCAGAAACACAGTTGTGGGCAATATCTGATTCATTTCATTCTACTTCTCCTTTCACATGTTCAAAGCTATGATTTGGAGGGAAGGTGAAGTATTTATTTAACATCTACAATGTACCAGGCAAGTGCTTACTGCACTGCTCCTGTTGCCTTATTTCATTCTCATAATGATACTGGGAGGTCCATTTAACCAACTCCGTTTTAAGGAGGAAAGTGAAGCTCAGAGAGGTTGAAAAACTTAACCCAAGTCACACAGCTTCTAAGTGGTGGAGACTGCTTCCCTCTAGGCTTCAGGAAGATTCCAAAGTCCTTGACACCTGGTTCCTTGAGGGGAATATGTTAAATAAAATTAAGACTTGGCCCTGGGACTTCACCAATGGTCCAGTGTCTAAGACTCTGCTCTCCCAGTGCAGGGGGCCCAAGTTCAAAACCTGGTCAAGGAACTAGATCCCACGTGCCACAGCTACAGATCCCCCCATGTTCAACTAAAACCTGATGCAGCCAAATAAATAAAATAATTTAAAAAAAAAAAAAAAAAAACTCAGCCCTTACTCTCCAATTGCTCACAGTTGAACAGGGATGTTTAAATACACTTGGGATTAATCTGGAGCCCAGACAAAATGCCAATGGTAACTAAGTACAAATGGTAAGAAGAGGTTTAATTTAAGCCCTTTGGGAATCCACAAAAGGAGCGTGGACCTTTCAGTCCAAAGAATACAAAGAAGGATCACATTAATGGAAGGGGTGACATTTGATCTCATTTTTGAAAACAGAGTGGGTAAAAGCCATGTTTGTGGAGGGAGGGGACGGAGGGCAATCCAAGCAGAGCTAACAGCCTGAAGAAAGCAAAGAGGTAGAGGACTTCCCTGATGGCGCAGTGGATAGGAGTCTGCCTACCAATGCAGGGGACATGGGTTTGATTCCTGATCCGGGAAGATCCCAGATCTCGTGGAGCAACTAAGCCCATGTGCCACAACTACTGAAGCCCGTGCGCCCTGGAGCCTGTGCTCGACAATGAGAGAAGCCACCGTAATGAGAAGCTGTGCACCGCAACCAGAGAGCTGCCCCCTCTCTCTGCAACTAGAAAAAAGCCTGTGCCGCAACAAAGACCCAGCACGGCCAAATAGAAAATAAATAAATAAAATTATATTTCTAGAAAATTATATAAAATATAAATTTATATATAAAAAAGGAGGTAGAACCCTCCAGAGCCCTGAATAGGAGATAGATTCATTTGGCTGGAACTTAAGGATGACTGAGTGGAAGACACAGAAAATGAAGCTGGAAATCAGGTTAGAGACATACTGAAGGGCCTTGAGTGCTTGGCTAAGGATTTTAATTTCTGTTATAATACAAGAGAGGGACATGCCCTGGCTAATAGTTTAAGAAAATCTCTAGCAGTACCTCGAAGTCTGCAATTATCACAGAGAAAGGGGTTGTTGATAACAGTGATAGGAAAGCAAGGAGGAGGAAAGTAACAGAATATAAGATACGTTGGAGATGAGATTTCTGACCTGAATTACTAAGTAGATGGTGGGGCCAACATCTCCCTGAGAGGGAACCCAAGGAGAGAAAAATACAATGTTATCAATTTCAACCAGTTGAGTTTGAGATGCTGGTGAGGCATCCAAGTGGAATGTCCAGTAGGCAGGTGGTTATATGTGTCCAGCCCTGGAGATGTTGGCCTAACACATTTTAGCATAAGCCACTTGGGACTTTGGAAATAATCCATTCCAGCCCCATCATCCCTTTAGCAAACTCAGCAACACTTTAGCCTCCAGTATATTGACTCCCCTTAATGCCACTGACTTTCCAACATCCACCCACAGAACCACTCACTTTATTTCCTTATCTCTGGAAACTTCCTCCTTCTGAAGTCATAACTTCTAGTATTCCCCACTCTGTTCTAATCTTCCAAATTCTCAAGCCCCCAATTCTACCGAGGGCTCATAGTCACTCCCCCAGCTTCTCCATTTCTCCCAGGCTTTGGGCTCCCTTGTGCCCATTTTGCATCCCTATCCAGCTTTTTTCTGGAATTCCCTGATAGCTCCGATGGTAAAGAGTCCGCCTGCAGTGCTGGAGACCTTGGTTCAATCCCTGGGTCGGAAGGATCCCCTGGAGAAGGAAAGGCAACTCGCTCCAGTATTCCTGCCTGGAGAATCCCATGGATGGAGGAACCTGACAGGTTACAGTCCATGCGGTGGCAGAGAGTTGGACACGACTGAGCGACTTCACTTCACTTCATTTCACCCAGCTTTTACTCCATGGTGGGTGGTCTAAACCATTCTTTCATCAACATCCTTGATTCCCTTGCACCTTATCCCTACACTGCATGCAGCTGGCAAAACTCCATCAATCTCTCCATGCAAATTCCCACCTTCTCTGCTCCTGTGCTAGATTGCTGAGCAGAAGAAAAATCATGAAGTTATGCTGACTAGGTCTGCTAAAAATTCCTGATCCTTTCCTAATCAGGCCACCCACATCACTGTCAAAACCTTTCACTTGTCCTTTTTTCAGCCTCCATTTCCACTTCATTTCCTCTTTCCTTTCTCCATGGATTCTCTCCTCTTTTTCCTGCTTCTTTAACTTCCTCCTCTCAACTGCTTTCATGCTCGGGTCTCTTTCACTTCAGCTATCCTCCAATCTCACTGCTGTTTTTCTCTTCCCAACTGTCAAGAGTTATCTTTAATGCCATTCACAGATTTCCCTTCATTTCTCAGCCCATTTAAACTGGCTTTTACCTCCCAGAACTGGTCCTGGGAAGATTATCACTGAACTTCTGAGAACCAGTGGGACGTGTTTCTTCTGCACCTCGTCATGATGCTTGTCTCCAAGATCAGATTCTGCTGATCCCTGGATTTTGTTGAATATCCTTTCCCAAGGATTCCACAGCATTGAAGCTTCAGGTTTATCTCATCCCACTTTCATCCTTTCTCTGGATTCCTCATAGGCTCCCTCTCTTCCCATTCCAAACGTGTTATTTCTTAACATTCTATTCTCAGCCTGTGGGTCTTTGAATTTTACACACAGCCTTGTCTAGGAGCTCTTGTTCAGTTGTTTTTAGTCGCTCTGTGCGACCCCATGGACTGAAGTATGCCAGGCTCCTCTGTCCTCCACTATCTCCAGGAGATTGCTCAAACTCATGTTCATTGAGTCAGTGATGCTATCTAACCATCTTGCCCTCTGCCTCCCTCTTCTCCTTTTGCCTTCAATCTGTCCCAGCATCAGAGTCTTTTCCAACAAGTTGGCTCTTTGCACCTGGTAGCCAAAGTTTGGGGGCTTCAGCTTTAGCATCAATCCTTTCAATGAATATTTGGGACTGATCTCCTTTACAATGGACTTGTTCAGTGCCATTGTTTAAGTGACCAACTAAATACAACTCCAAAGATTGTATCATCAACCAGAGCTTTTTCCAATGAGCCAGACTTATATCTATCTGCATATCAGATCTTTCTACTTTGACACATCATTGGTTCCTCAAACTCAACTTGTCCCAAAGTGCTGTCTTTTGATCTTAAATGGTGGCATGACCATCTACCTGGTTAAACCTGGAAGTCATCCTTGACTCTTCCTCCCCTTACTCATCACATTCAACAGATCTCCCGGTTCTGATTATTTTACCTGCCAGACAACCCTGAACACACTTGCTCCCTCAATATCTCCCAGTGTTTTCTATACCCTTAACATCTCTCCCCAGATTCCTATAACCTTCTCCTCACTAGTCTCCTTTGCCAGCTTTATTTTCTTCAAAACTATTCTCTATATTGTTAAAGATAAATCCTACAGGATCGCTCCTTTGGAAAACGTTTCCAAGACCCTTGATTACCCATAAAGAGTGTTTGCCAAAGAGAATTTTAAGATACTGGATTTTCATAGTGTTACAAATTGTTACCAAGTCAATAAATGGACCAGTTTTCTTCACGGAAGGATTCTCAGTCCTCTAATGTGCCACTGTTTATTAGAAATCTCTAAAGCATCACCTTAGGAGATCCAACCAGTCCATTCTAAAGGAGATCAGTCCTGGGTGTTCTTTGGAAGGAATGATGCTAAAGCTGAAAATCCAGTACTTTGGCCACCTCATGTGAAGAGTTGACTCATTGGAAAAGACTCTGATGCTGGGAGGGATTGGGGGCAGGAGGAGAAGGGGATGACAGAGGATGAGATGGCTGGATGGCATCACTGACTCGATGGATGTGAGTCTGAGTTAACTCCGGGAGTTGGTGATGGACAGGGAGGCCTGGCGTGCTGCGATTCATAGGGTCGCAAAGAGTCGGACACGACTGAGTGACTGAACTGAACTGAACTGAAAGCAACACCCATGCATTCTTGGCCTCAGGACTTTTCCCCAAGGACCATGTTACAAGACTAGTTTTCTAAGAAACATGCTTCAGAACTCAATTAGTCTACACAATAAAGAGAGTCCTATATTGTTCTCCATAAAGAGAAGGGAAAATATCGTATGATAGCAATTATGTTCTGTGCTCTGCTTAGTCACTCAGTCATGTCTGATTCTTTGTGACCCTATGGACTGTGGCCCCCCAGGCTCCTCTATCCATGGGGATTCTCCAGGCAAGAATACTGGAATGGGTTGCCATGCTCTCTCCTCCAGAATATCTTCCCAATCCAGGGATCAAATCCAGGTCTCTCGCATTACAAGCGGATTCTTTACCATCTGAGCCACCAGAGAATGTGTAATCAAAAAGAACGGTACAAATGAACTTCTTTACAAAAAAGAAATAGAGTCACAGATAGAGAAAACACATCTATGGTTACTAGGAAGGGAACAATGGGGAGAAATGAATTGGGAGATTGGGACTGACATATACACACCACTGTATATAACGTGATGACTAATAAAGACCTACTGTATAGCCCAGGGAACTTTTTTCAATATTCTATAATGACCTATATGGGAAATGGATTTTTAAAAGTTTGAAGATATGTGTCTGTATAACCGATTCGCTTTGCTGTACAGCAGAGAATAACACAACATTGTAAATCAACTATACTCTAATACAAATGTTTAAAAACAGAGTTCCAGAGATAGGTATGGAAGGTCCTGTGACGTCTTCTAAACGGACTGCTCTAACCCAACTCCTCCCACGCTCTGCCTCACCTCCTAAGCTGTGGGAATAGCGGGCACACACTCATAATTCTACCTTTGCCACCCTGCCTCTTACCTCTGTGAATTAAGAACGCTACCTGCTGTATCAGTCGGCAAAGGGTGTAGCAGCCATCCGTCAAGCCTTTGCGTTACAGTCACCTGGACGGTGAGCCCTGAGGGGACTCAGGATGAGAAAACACAGGACACTGGCCCAGAGAGTGGAGGTGCACATCAAGGGAATGATTTCAGCCAGCCCAGACTCTTGCATCGTCCCAGACACAGAAAAACACCAATTGTATTAACTTGAGATGTCTAATTTTCTTTAATTAGCAGTAGCCTTTTGATGTTCTGACTCCCTGGTCTTTGCAAAACTCCTATGTATCCTGCCTCTCTCCTTTGCCTCTTTGAAGCAGCCTCTCAGAATTACCTGAGATGCAGGGTCTCAGGCTTAAGTCCTCAGATTTGCTCACCAAATAAAACATAACTCTCAGTTTTTAGGTTGTGCATTTTTTTTCAGTTGACACCTCTTTGCTGTGTCCTCTGTTTGGACTATTCCTCCAATCTATCTTCACATGAATAATTCTGAAGAATTCTTCACATCTCAATACAGTTGCCACCTGCTCTGGAAAGCCTAGATCATGGAATATACACAATGGGAGAGTCAAGTAGCTAGAAGAGAACTGGGACCAATTCACACCCTGTCAATTATAGAGGGCCCCCCAAAAATGCCTGGTGGGTTGCCAGGACTGACCCAGGCCCCATCAAGGGTTGCTTACCCCATGGAGGACAGGAGTGGAAAGGAAGCTCCACTCACTATCGTCTGGATATGCCAATGGAAAGAGCCCAGAAGGATTCAATGAAATAAGGATTACCAGCCAGGAAGAGCAGGAGAAAGGATAGACTGGGAGTTTGACATGTACATTCTGCTATATTTAAAATAGATAACCAACAACAACCTACTGTATTGAACAGGTAACTCTCTGCTCAATACTCTGTAATAAGCTGAATGGGAAGAAAGTTGGAAAAGAGTAGATACACATATGTGTATAACTGAGTCACCTGAAACTAAGAGCAAAGTATTAGCTAATTACACAGTTAATCAACTGTGATTTTTGTTCAGTCACTGTTGTGTGCGACTCTTTGTGACCCCATGGATTGCAGCTTGCCAGGCTCCTCTGTCCTTCACTGTCTCCCGGAGTTTGCTTAAATTTATGTCCCTTGAGTCAGAGACGGTATCTAACTATCTCATACTCTGCTGCCCCCTTCTCCTTTTGCCTTCAACCTTTCCCAGCATTGGGGTTTTTTCCAAAGAGTCAGTTCTTCACATCAGATGGCCAAAGTACTACTCCAATACAAAATAAAAATTATTTTAAAAAGAAAGAGCCCACTGGAGCCCAAGACACCCATGTACAGTCCCTTTACCCATCTCTCTCCCCAGGGTCTTTCTTCCTACTTCCAGAAGTAGTCAGCTGTTAGGAGTGGACTAAAGGGTAGAAGCCACTTTCCAACATTTCCAAAAGAACAAAAGTTTCTATTTTACAGACCAAGGTAGAAAACCTGATTGAGAGAGAAAATGGTTTCTCCTTCACATGAAACATTCTTAATGATAGTCTTAATAGTAACAAGGGAAATAGGCCATTTAAGTACATCAAAAGAGCCACATAGAAGCCATAGCCTATTGATCTATTAATAATTAACACAGCTGATGCCTTCTGAAATTATTCCTGTGGCTCCCAGAAGGCAGACACAACAGAGCCCAGAAACAGAAAGTAAAGTGAAAAAGTATTAGTCACTCAGTCATGTCTGATTCTTTGCAACCCCAAGGACTGTAACCTGCCAGGCTCCTCTGTCTATGGAATTCTTCAGGCAAGAATACTGGAGTGGGTTGCCATTCCCTTCTCCAGAGGATCTTCCTGACCCAGGGATCAAACCCAGGTCTCCTGCATGGCAGGCAGATTCTTTACCATCTGAGCCAATAGGGTAGCTCAAACAGAAAGTAT
This sequence comes from Bos indicus, assembly GCF_029378745.1. Classification (NCBI taxonomy): domain Eukaryota; kingdom Metazoa; phylum Chordata; class Mammalia; order Artiodactyla; family Bovidae; genus Bos; species Bos indicus. Next base: position 60,642,135 of record NC_091780.1, on the reverse strand, counting down.
ATAGGGTTGGAAACGGCTCCCTTCCCTGGCTGTTCTGAGGGCTGTTTTAAGTCTCTGATGAGCTTTACCATAATCTGAGTTACAGAAGTCACGGTCCCTCCCTATTTCCTCTGCGATCCCTCTGGTTATTCTAATTAGGAAGGTATTGGACCACGTTTCAGCTCCTGTCTCTCATTCTTCTCATGTATTCTGGATGCCCATCATTTCACTCGGTTGCCCATCCTGGAGGATCTCTCCCTCCTTCCAACTGTTGGCTTCCTTTCCATTTGGCCTCCACGTATCCCCTCTGGTTCCCATCAGTCTAATTAGTCTCTGTCTCCCTAACCTTGGGGCTTCTCTCATAGCTCAACTGGTAAATCATCTGCCTGCAATGCAGGAGACTTGGGTTCAATCCCTGGGTCAGGAAGATCCCCTGGAGAAGGAAATGGCAACCCACTCCAGTATTCTTGCCTGGAGAATCCCATGGACAGAGGAGACTGGCAGGCTACACTCCATGGGATCACAAGAGTTGGACATGAGTTAGCAACTAAACCAACACCACCACCCTAACCTTGGACTGCCCATGATGTGAGGAACGCTAAGTGCGGTGAAGCTGCTTCTCCACCTAAGGCATCAGCAGCCTCTCTCCCCAGCAAGATGCCACTGTCTTTCCTTTGGCCCAGACCACCTGGTTTCTGGCTGTCCCACCTTGTTCTGTTGGAGACTGCTTGGCGCCACAGAAAAGGCAGGTCTTGGGGTCCAGAAAGCTCTGCTGCTTTAAGCAGGAAACAGAAGTTTTAGTTTAAGACCCTTAGCAAGTCTGGGCCTCAATTTCCCCAGCTGTCAAATGGGGATAATAATGTACAAGGCACAAAATGTGTGATAATTAAATAAAAAGACGGCAGCACTGAAAAGTCTTTAAGTTCAGTGGAGACAAGTGGGATCTTCAGACCTTCCTGAAGAGTCATTCCTCATCGTTAGGTGATTATGAGGCTTGAACACCAACAGGAGTGTAATGCCTTGCAGCTCAGTTCCAGACTGATAGGCGCTCATTCTAGCCTTTACTCTCTCAATCATCCATTTGTCCCAGGGTTCAGCTCCTCCTGAACCCCCAAGACCCCCTGAAAGATATGAGTGACCCTTTAGCCTCCCTTTGAGCTTGACCCCCACCCTCCATGCCCTCTACTTACTTTATGTCACCAGATTAATGAGCTCCAATCACCTGTCTCATTAAAAATTGCTAAACCAATAAATGTTAATTGCTCAAAGAGAGAAAGAGGACCCTTTAAGGAATAGCATATAGAATAGACACAGGAGGAGAGCCCCATAAAAAGGGCTGACCATCTCTCTGGAATTTAATGAACTCTTTACAGATTTTAATTGTTGTTATTGTTGCATCACTAAGTTGTGACTCTGACTCTTTGCAACCCCATGGATTATAGCACACCTGTCCTTCACTGTCTCCCAGAGTTTGTTCAAACTCAAGTCCATTGAGTTGGTGATGTCATCCAACCATCTCATCCTCCATTGCCCCATTCTCCTCCTATCCTCAGTCTTTCCCAGCATCAGGGTCTCTTCCAAAGAGTCAGCTCTTTGTATCAGGTGGTCAAAGTAGATTTATCGAAAACAATACTCATTCTACTATGAGGGATTCACCTCATTTTATGGAGACCAGAACCAGCTATATTAACTGGCAGAAAAAACAAGCATTCCAAGAGCAATCACAGATCATGGGGAGGGGGCGGGATGATCGCCAACGCAACAACTGTGCTGATGACTCTGCACGGCTTCTTCACCACAAGCAGGGGAGTAGTGACTATTATTACCCTCATTTTGCAGGTGGGGAAACTGAGGCTTAGGCAAGTTAAGCCATTTGCTCAAGGTGAGCAGGTGTGGGCCTGGTGGAGCTGAAACTTGAACACAGCTATTGGATCCCAGAGCTTGTGTTCCCACCTCCAGGCATCCTGCCTCAAGGAAGGAGAGAGACACACGTCCCCCAGAGGTCCCATGGCAAATGACCACAGGGGTTGAACAGCCCCAAATCCCATCTAACTTTGTAAATAGCAGTTTTGCAAGTGTAGAAACTGCCCTTGAATCTGTACTCAAATGAGTTCTTATTGGAAAAGTCACTCATCCTCCCTTAGTCTCAGCCTCCTTGTCTGTAAAATGAGGCTAATGTCTTTTACTCTCTGAACTTTCCAAGGTGGCTGAGCTGAAACTAGGAAGAAGACAACAGACATAAAGAGTCATGATCCCGAAACCTCTCGAAAAATTTGTTATTGAAGATGGCAAAGTCACCCTGAGCAAGGCTCTCTTTTCTTTGAGTTTGGGCAATGGGTGCAGAGAAGCAGGGGGATGCCCCTCCAGCAGCTGCAATGATCAAGGGATCTGGTGCCTTTTGTGTCTCCTGGCACTGAGGATTTCCCTCTCCGTGAGTAGCTGGAACTGACCAAGGCCCCTGCAACTGACCGGGAGAGATGCCCCTTTTCGATTCCATCAGGATGGACTTTGTGGATCCTGCCTGGTGAGACATGTCACATGGAGCAATCTCGCTGGAATGGCCCCTTCGAGACTGGCTGGATGGCTCACCTCCATCCCTCCATCCCTTCTGCTTAGGAGGTGGGGGATGGTGACACCTCAGGTAGAGTTCCCAGCCACATTTTCCTGAAACAGAACTGAGGTGCCTGCAATCACCTTGTCAGGAACCGTAGTGCCTGGGGATCCATGAGCTGCTCCTTAAAGAGAGCTGGAGTGAGAACTATGAAATGTGGGCTTCATGTCTACACTCGTCATCAGGAAATCCCTAGATCAGTGATTCTTGACTGGAGTGGTTCTGATCCCCAAGGGCATTTGGCCATGTCTGGAGGTATTTTAAGTCATCATACCTCTGATGTGTGTGAAGTTGCTGCTGCCATCTAGTGGGTGGAGGCCTGGGATGCAGCTGAGACCAACTCTGCAACTCCATGGACTGTGGCCCTCCAGGCTCCTGTGTCCATGGCATTCTCCAGGCAAAATACTGGAGTGGGGAGCTGTTCCCTTCTCCAGGGGATCCGCTCGGCCCAGGGATCAAACCAGGGTCTCCTGCATTGCAGGCTGACTCTTTACCATCTGAGTCACCAGGGAAGCCCCTGCCCGTCTTTACTTAATGGGAAATGGCCCTTGGAGGGGAAGGTTCTGAGTAACCATGGTTACCACCGTGAATCCCCAAATGAGAGGTATCACCAAAGAAAATGTCATCTTTTTTTGCACAAAAGGATGATGTTTGCCACCTTATTTTAGATAATGACTTTAGACTCAGGCTAAAATAACTCACAGGCTAGTTTAGCTCATCTTGCTCAGTCTGTCTGCCTTCTAACTAGTCTGCCAAGAATGACGGTGAGAAGACCTGATCTGAAGGTCAGGATGGGTAGGCTTCCAAGGGAAAAAGGCCCTTCACATTCAAAGTGTTTTTTTTCTTTGCCGCTTAGAACTCTTCACATACACAATGAAGCCCTGCACTTGCAAATCACAGAGTTAGTTCAAAGTTACATTAAATTCAAGTAAGATCCAACTCGAGCATTTATGCACTTATCAAAATGCCAACAGAAACATACAGAGTGCCTTTTATGCCCAAGACCTTCTGCTCCAGCCAAACAAGAAGCCGCACTCCCCACCCCCATCCCCCACCTCCGGAGTAGCCAGATGTGTTATCTCCAACTGCAAAGAGGGGGTCAAAGCAATGAGTCCGGCACCCCTTAGGGTCAAATTGCCTGCAGAAAATCTCAGAGGGTGGGGTAAACGGGGAGGGGGAGGTGAGCACAACAGAAATCATGCTCGGTGAGTTGCAGCTGGGCAACTTGTCCCTTCCAATCCAACTCTAATCCAATGTCCAGTCCAATGTTCATTCATCTAGACTGGTCATACCTGCTAGAGGTTAAAAACATGACTCTAGGGCCAGTCTGCCTGGGCTTGAATCCCTGTTCTCCTGCTTACCTTTGAGACTTTGGGCAATCACTTACCTCTGCTTGACTCAATATCCTCCTCTGTAAAATGGGGACATTAACTGTACCCGCTTCATGAGGCTGCTGAGAGGATTACAAGGAGGTTGACCCTTTATGAGCACTATATAGATACTACGTACTGAATACTGTATACATGCTATACTCTCCATGCATATGTATGAGTATGAACACGCACACGTTGTTGTTGTGCTCCTGCTCAGTCTTGTCCACTCTTTGCAACCCATGGACTGTAGCCCTCCAGGCTCCTTTGTCCATGGGATTCTCCAGCAAGAATATTGGAGTGGGTTGCCATTTCCTTCTCCAGGGGATCTTCCTAACCCAGGGACTGAAACTGTGTCTATTGCATCCCCCACACTGGCAGGCAGATTCTTTACCACTGTGCCACCTGGGAAGCCCATAAATATATATATACTCAAGTTATATATATATAATATGCAAGTATATATATATATATTATATATGTGAAAGTGAAGTCGCTCAGTCGTGTCCAACTCTTTGCGACTCTGTGGACTGTAGCCCACCAGGTTCCTCTGTCCATGGGATTCTCCAGGCAAGAATGCTGGAATGGGTTGCCATTTTCTTCTCCAGGGGAATCTTCCCGACTCAGGGATCAAACCCAGGTCTCCCTGCATTGCACGCAGACGCTTTAACCTCTGAGTTGCCAGGGAAGCCCATTATATATGTAAGTCAGTGTATATATATATGTGTATGCTGCTGCTGCTGCTAAGTCGCTTCAGTCGTGTCCGACTCTGTGCGACCCCATAGATGGCAGCCCACCAGGCTCCCCTGTCCCTGGGATTCTCCAGGCAAGAACACTGGAGTGGGTTGCCATTTCCTTCTCCAATGCATGAAAGTGAAAAGTGAAAGTGAAGTCGCTCAGTCGTGTCTGAATCTTAGCGACCCCATGGACTGCAGCCTACCAGGCTCCTCCATCCATAGGATTTCTCTAGGCAGAGTACTGGGGTGGGGTGCCATTGCCTTCTCCAGTATATGTGTGTATATATATATATATATATATATATATATATATATATATATGCATATATGTGTATGTGTGCATATATATGTGCATATCTATATCTATATAAATATTCAAGAGGATGATATAATATATCTTATGCTTGTCAACTTCATGGTCTTACCCCAAGACTGGTCCACATAGCCTGGCAACAATGCTGTCAGGCTCTCCTATTCATCAGGAAGACTCTCTTTTTTGACTGAAACCAAGGGTACACAAATGTTTTCTGCCATCTGGAATGTGACTGCTGCCCCAAGCTTGGTGGCCCACAGCCCTGTGGCTGGCTTCCAGGGAGCAAGACCCAGGAGATGTGGTCTAAAGGAAAACCAATATTTCCCTCCACTCCCGGAATCAAATGGCATTTGCTTTCAGCTTTGAGGAATCCATTCTTCACTGTAGCCCAAAATAAATCTTTACGGAGGGAGGAAATGGCCAGAGGGAGAATTGAGTCTGTTTAGTGGTGCCTGACTCACGTGGGGACAGCACTGGAATGCCAATGGGCCCAGGCCCTGCTGGCATCCCTCTCCCAAAGCGGGCCGTCCACTCACAGGGGTGGGGAGGGGGCAGCACGGCTGACCTCCGGCTGACGTTAGTGACCTCACTGCTGATGCTCTGGGTGGTTAGGAGAAAGGCGCTGCACGTCTGCAGGTGTTTCCTCTTCAGTAAATTTAAAATAATAATGACGAGTCCTGCCTTGTACTGTTAGTGTTGATTAAATCACAGATGCCAATGCCTTTGCAAAAACACAGGTATGATTCTAACTAACTTGTGGCTGATCTGCGCCCTCCCTCCCACCCACCAGACTCAGCCTCTACTTCCTCAGATAACCAACCCCAAAGGGGTTAAAAGATGGGCATCTTAGCTCTGCCACTTACTAGATTATGCCTTTAGACAACGCATCACCTCTCTGTGAAACGGGGATAATAATAGTACCTCCCTGCAGGATTGCGGTGAGAATTGAATGAACAAATCCATGGTAAAGCACTTAACTCGGAGAGGGCCTGACACAAAGCAAATAGACATTAACAGAGCTCAGCAGCCCAAGCACACTTAGCACCTTGTGTGTGATTTGTCTGTTTTTGTGTCATTCCTATGAGACTGTGGGCTTCTCAAGCACAGGCAGGGGCATGTCCTTTCTATTTAATTTATTTTCCTCCTGCACTGGGTACCGGAGGCCTCCTGCATGTTTATCTCCGATGGAGTACAACCCTCTCACCCCCAGCCTCACCTCTTTTCCAGCCATTGCCACCCTGGCTGGTTCTGCTGAACTCTGAGCAGCTTTGTGCTGGGGTTGCTGAGTCTCAGCCTTGGGCCACATGTCCCTTACGCCCTGTCCCAGGGCTTCTCTCATGGGTGTCATACTCTTTGGCACTCACCCTTGCACAACCAGAAGTGTGGAAAGTGAACACCGATGGACAGGTCTTGACCAATGGGATGGGAGCTGAGGCCTCCCACTTTCTTCCCCCAGGAGCACAGTCCTGAGGGGCATTCCATAAAGGGACTCAGAGGGTTCATGGGATCAAGCAGCCAGTCACTCAGGGTGGTGGCCAACTTAATTAGGCCTCCTGGCATTGGGGTCTCCCTTCCTGTTTCATTTCCTCAAGCCCTCCCTCCCGCTCTCCAGTACTATGTTCTCCAATAAACAGCCCCACTAGGAACCTTTCTCTCAGGGTTCTGTTTCCAGGGGGCCCAGGCTAAGTCATCCTGCTCCTCTTCCTGTGTTTCCGTCACAGGTAAAGGCAACATCATCCACGCTGGTCCCAGGAAACAATCTAGGAAGAGAGCCTCTCCATTTCCTTTCCCTTCGTTACTCCTCCCCCACGTAAACCCATCCATATGATTGTCTTTCTGTTGATTCCACTTTATTTCCTGTTGGTTTGATTGGACTTCCTATGGACTCTATCTTACTTCCTGTTGATTTTATCCTCCTACCTATGGATTTTACTTTATTTCTTGTTGATTCGTCTTTACTTCCTGTTGATTCTACCTCCTGTGAGCTTTCTTAACAGCTAGTTTCTCAGCATCTCAGCTGCCTCTGCCTTTTTACGGGCCACTGTCATCCCTCCCCCAGCATACAGAAGCCATCTCACTGGTCTCCCTGCTTCCAGCACTCAAGGAGGCCAGATCTCAGAGAATCGTGTGTTGTCTGCTCTGCAGTTTGAACTTTACCCTCACTCTGGTGGGAGGGGAGATGGTGGGGATGGGAGTGGTGATGAGGAGAGTCTAGAGGAGGGAGGTAATTTAGGAGGTTCCCACAAGAACCCCAGGCTCAGAGGTGGTAAAATCCCAAGAAGCAAGAGGTTTGGGAATAGATGTTTTGAGTTCACCCTCCTGGCAGCCCTACAACTCACAATGTTGAACCCCCAGGATTTCAGTGGGAGAGAGCAGTCTTACAGAGTCTGAAGAATTAAGCACATTTGGCACTGAGGGACTCGAGAACCCACTGTGAGTCTGCTTCTTGTCTTCAAAGAAAAGTGCTGCTTCCTATCCAGGCAAAACATGGAGCAGCCACAGTGAACTAAATCAATAAACTAATGTAAGGAGTATGGGACTTCCCTGGTGGCTCAGACAGTAAAGAATCTGCCTACAATGCAGAAGACCTGGGTTTGATCCCTGGGTCAGGAAGATTCGCTGGAGAAGGGAATGGCCACCCACTCTAGTATTCTTTCCTGGAGAATTCCATGAACACAAGAGTCTGGTGGGCTAGAGTCCATAGGGCTGCAAAGAGTCAGACATAACTGAGCAACTAACACACACAATCCTCTGAAAGGACATTTTTTTTCTCCTCCATTTTACGGATGAAGAAACTGAGACTCAGAGATGCAGAGTAACTTGACTAAGATCATGCACTTATTTCTGCCTCTTTCCATTCCCACTATATGCTGAAAGCCCCTGTAAATCTTTTCCTGTAAAAGACTGGTCAAAAAGACTTCTCTGGGTGGAAAGAGTAGGCTATAATCATTGGCCCACTTTTAAAGGTTACTTTTTGTTTGGAGCCAAAGGATCTCCTCTCTTTCATCCAGAGCATGCCTGGCCTTTGAGGCCATTCCAGCATCCCTCCCCCCAAAGACCACTGGCAACACTCCAAGCCACAACAGCCATTCTTAATTCTAAATTCCTATGGCACCTAAGCCTACGCTGATCCTTTGGTTTTTAAACATCAGAATTCCATATAGCTTCTCCTTTTTTTATTATTTAACACTTGATAGTCATTTCAACAATAGAAACCTTCTAACTAAATATGTTGTTGTTTTAGTCACTAAGTCATGTCCAGCTCTTCGCAACCCCATGGACTGTAACCCACCAGGTTCTTCTGTTTCTGGGATTTTCCAGGCAAGAACACTGGAGTGGGTTGCCATTTCCCTTCTCCATGGGATCTTCCTGATCCAGGGATCAAACCCGAGGCTCCCATATCTCCTGCACTAGCAGGCAGTTTCTTTACCACTGAGTCCCCTGGGAATATCAGATCAGATCAGATCAGATCAGTCGCTCAGTCGTGTCCGACTCTTTGCCACGCCATGAATCGCAGCACGCCAGGTCTCCCTGTCCATCACCAACTCCCGGAGTTCACTCAGACTCACATCCATCGAGTCAGTGATGCCATCCAGCCATCTCAGCCTCTGTCATCCCCTTCTCCTCCTGCCCCCAATCCCTCCCAGCATCAGAGTCTTTTCCAATGAGTGAACTCTTCACATGAGGTGGCCAAAGTACTGGACTTTCAGCTTTAGCATCATTCCTTCCAAAGAAATCCCAGGGCTCATCTCCTTAAGAATGGACTGGTTGGATCTACTTGCAGTCCAAGGGACTCTCAAGAGTCTTCTCCAACACCACAGTTCAAAAGCATCAATTCTTTGGCACTCAGCCTTCTTCACAGTCCAACTCTCAGATCCATACGTGACCACAGGAAAAACCATAGCCTTGACTAGACGAACCTTTGTTGGCCAAGTAATGTCTCTGCTTTTCAATATGCTATCTAGGTTGGTCATAACTTTTCTTCCAAGGAGTAAGCGTCTTTTAATTTCATGGCTGCAGTCACCATTTGCAGTGATTTTGGAGCCCCGAAAAATAGTCTGACACTGTTTCCACTGTTTCCCCATCTATTTCCCATGAAGTGGTGGGACCGGATGCCATGATCTTCGTTTTCTGAATGTTGAGCTTTAAGCCAACTTTTTCACTCTCCACTTTCACTTTCATCAAGAGGCTTTTGAGTTCCTCTTCACTTTCTGCCATAAGGGTGGTGTCACCTGCATATCTGAGGTTATTGATATTTCTCCCGGCAATCTTGATTCCAGCTTGTGTTTCTTCCAGTCCAGCGTTTCTCATGATGTACTCTGCATATAAGTTAAATAAACAGGGTGACAATATACAGCCTTGACGAACTCCTTTTCCTATTTGGAACCAGTCTGTTGTTCCATGTCCAGTTCTAACTGTTGCTTCCTGACCTGCATACAAATTTCTCAAGAGGCAGATCAGGTGGTCTGGTATTCCCATCTTTGCAAGTATGAGTGTATCAGTTCAGTCAGTTCAGTTCAGTCGCTCAGTCATGTCCCACTCTTTGTGACCACATGGACTGCAGCACGCCTCCCTGTTCATCACCAACTCCCAGAGTTTACTCAAACTCATGTCCATTGAGTCAGTGATGCCATCCAACCATCTCATTCTCTGTCATCCCCTTCTCCTCCTGCCTTCAATCTTTCCCAGCATCAGGGTCTTTTCAAAGGAGTCAGCTCTTCCCATCAGATGGCCAAAGTATTGGAGTTTCAGCTTCAACATCAGTCCTTCCAATGAACACTCAGGACTGATATCCTTTAGGATGGACTGGTTGGATCTCTTTGTTGTCCAAGGAACTCTTAAGAGTCTTCTCCAGCACCACAGTTCAAAAGCATCAATTCTGTGCTCAGCTTTCTGTATAGTCCAACTCTCACATCCATACATGACTACTGGAAAAACCATAGCTTTGACTAGACGAGTGTATAGTATGGTGAATGATCACAAACTGAATCCAGCTGTGCAGCAGGACCCAACTCAAAAGGAACATGACCAGACCTGCCCAAGGGCTCCCCTGTGCCCTCTTACAGACACTACCTCCTCAACCCAGAATAACCACTCTCTTGACTTTGTAACACTACCAATTTACTTCTCTTCAGTTCAGTTCAGTTCAGTTGCTCAGTCGTGTCCGACTCTTTGCCACCCCATGAATCGCAGCATGCCAGGCCTCCCTGTTCATCACCAACTCCCGGAGTTCACTCAGACTCACGTCCATTGAGTCAGTGATGCCATCCAGCCATCTCATCCTCTGTCGTCCCCTTCTCCTCTTGCCCCCAATCCCTCCCAGCATCAGAGTCTTTTCCAATGAGTGAACTCTTCACATGAGGTGGCCAAAGTACTAGAGTTTCAGCTTTAGCATCATTCCTTCCAAAGAAATCCCAGGGCTCATCTCCTTCAGAATGGATTGGTTGGGTCTCCTTGCAGGCCAAGGGACTCTCAAGAGTCTTCTCCAACACCACAGTTCAAAAGCATCAATTCTTCGGCACTCAGCCTTCTTCACAGTCCAACTCTCACATCCATACATGACCACAGGAAAAACCATAGCCTTGACTAGACGGACCTTTGTTGGCAAAGTAATGTCTCTGCTTTTGAATATGCTATCTAGGTTGGTCATAACTTTTCTTCCAAGGAGTAAGCTTCTTTTAATTTCATGGCTGCAGTCACCATCTGCAGTGAGTACTTGCCATAAATACAATTGTAAATGGAGTCATGCATACATACCCCTTTGAGCCTGGCTTCCTTGCCCATACAATGTTTGCAAGCTTACCCATGACTGATGTACTTTCCTCACCCTTCTGTTTGTGAGGTCCATTCATTTGGTGGTGGTGGTTGTTGTTGTCCAGTCCCTGTTTGCAACCCCATGGACTGCAGCATGTCAGTCTTCCCTGTCCTTCACTGTCTCTCAGAGTTTGCTCAAACTTATGTCCACTGAGTTGATGATGTCATCCAACCATCTCATCCTCTGTATCCCCCTTCTCCTCTTGCCCTCAGTCTTTCCCATCATCAGGGTCTTTTCCAATGAGTTGGGTCTTCACATCAGGTGACCAAAGTATTGGAGCTTCAACTTCTTTAATTTGTCCATTCTCATTGCCAAGTTGTGTTCCATTGTGTGCAAATACCATGATGGAATGACCACCATTTGACCATTGATGGGCTTTTGAGTGGTACTCAGGTTGAACAGTTTTGAACATTCTAGTGCAAGACTTTTGGTGGACATAGATTCACATTTCTTTCGGGTGTGTAATGAGGAATGGAATTGTTGGGTCGTGTTTTCAACACTAGTACAAAGTGTCAAATGGTTTCCCAAATTGTATGACTTTACATTTCTACCAACAAGGCATAATGATCCTGTTGTTTATAACCTTAGGAACACTTGATATTTCCTTCTGCCTTTTCTCAATTCTGGTTAGTACAGTAGTGCCTAATACGGATTTTTTAGATTTTTCAGGTATTTTCATTTTTAGCTCTGCTGGGTCTTCCTTGCAGCACAGGGGCTTTCTCTAATCGCAGCGAGTGGAGGCTGCTCTCTAGTCGGGGTGCATGGGCTTCTCCTTGTAGTGGCTCCTCTTGCTCCAGAGCACAGTCTCTAGGGCGTGCAGGCTTTGTCCTGGTACTTGCATGCATGGACTCCGTAGTTGTGGTGCTACTCCCAAACCAGGGATTGAACGTGTGTTCCCTGCACTGGCAGCAGATTCTTAACCACTGGGCCACCAGGGAAGTCCTAATGGTTTTAACTTACATTAAACCTGATGCGGGAGAAATATCAATAACCTCAGATAGGCAGATGACACCACCCTTATGGCAGAAAGTGAAAAAGAACTAAAGAGCCTCTTGATGAAAGTGAAAGAGAGTGGAAAAACTTAAAACTCAATATTCAGAAAACTAAGATCATGGCATATGGTCCCATTACTTCATCGCAAATAGATGGTAAAACCATGGAAACAGTGAGAGACACTGTTTTGGGGGCTTCAAAATCACTGCAGAAGGTGACGGCAGCCATGAAATTAAAAGATGCTTGCTCCTTGGAAGAAAAGCTATGACCAACCTAGACAGCACGTTAAAAAGAGGAGACATTATTTTGCCAACACAAGTCCATCTACTCAAAGCTATGGTTTTTCCAGTAATCATGTAAGGATGTGAGAGTTGGACTACAAAGGAAGCTGAGTGCCAAGGAATTGATGCTTTTGTTGTTGTTGTTGTTGTTGTTTTAAGAAAGAGTAAATGAGTAATAATAGCTTTATTTTTTAATATAAATTTATTTATTTTAATTGGAGGCTAATTACTTTACAATATTGTATTGGTTTTGCCATACATCAACATGAATCCACCACGGGTGTACACGTGTTCCGCATCCTGAAACCCCCTCCCTCCTCCCTCCCCGTACCATCCCTCTGGGTCATCCCAGTGAACCAGCCCCAAGCATCCTGCATCCTGCATTGAACCTGGACTGGCGATTCGTTTCATATATGATATTATACATGATTCAATGCCATTCTCTGCCGGGAGCCAGTGTGAGGAACTCCACCTGTGTCAAAGGTCATGAGGAAGGAGACTCGGCATACGCAAAGGCGGGATCGAGCCTCAGGAGTCCCCCTGGAAATTCTCGAGCATCTACCCCCAAATCCAGAGTCTGCCTACTTTACTGCTTTGTGCTCTCACCTACACATCTGACTTTACGGGGGGCTGTCCCCCACCACCTCTCTCTGAAAAAGAGTTAACTTACAGCTCCAGTTAATAAAGTTCCTGGGCGTGCCAAGGGTGTTTCAACCTACAAACTCCTTTGGAAGTCCTCTAGCCTGCCTGAATAGGTTCTTCCGGCCACATGTGATTGTTCACAGCCTCCCAACCGTAAGAGGCATGAGATGTTCTAAACTGTCTAAATACAGACAATCCTTTGAGCAGTTAAAAGATTGACTAGAAATTGTATTGGTGAAGGGTTTTTCACTTGTTGGGCCAATGTTTGCTGCTAAGTTTCCATATCCCTTATCTACTGTGTCCCTGGCAGCATATTGATTAATATAATTGGTGTATATGAATGTAAGTAGTAGCTTTAATGTTTGTAACCTTGGACCCTTGAGTTAAGTCTTTTCTTGTTATAGCCCACCACACTTTTGCCCTATAGGAATGCAACTGTATCTAATGCTTTTGGAGGGTGGTGCCTGACTTTAGAATAATCACCTTAAGAGAAAAATAAGTTTTCTGAAGAAAGGATCTTAAAATGTTAACAGGCCTCTTGGCCAGAAGATGATGTAATTCACCTAAACTTTTGCATATGATAAGTTTGAAAGCCTGGCTTCGATTGGGATCAAGGACTGCTGTCCTTGCATGACTCTACCCCTTCCCCCATTATCCTCTATGCACAACTTAAGGTATAAAAACTACTTTGGAAAATAAAGTGCAGGCCTTGTTCACTGAAAATTGGTCTCCTCATGTCGTTCTTTCTCTCACCTTCTGGCTGAATTCCCATCTGGGGCGTGGAGGCTCGTCAAGCCTACTAATTTTGCCTGGGCTTCTAAGATCTGACCCGGGAGGCCTTAGTGTCTCCTCTCCTTTGGGAGAACCGAGGATGCCTGCAGCCTACGTAGGTGACGCAAATTCCTTATTTTGGAATTTTATTAGCTTTCCACATAAACCAAGTTATTCAGCCTCTTTTCTTCACTGAATTTCCTCACTGAGCTATCCTTATTTAACCACTCTTTAATTCTATCATATCCTGATCGCCGAAGCCGTCTCCCCTTCAAATCCCCTGGATCCACCAGGGCTGGACCCCGGCAATTCTCCCAAATCATCCCACCTTCTCCCTCTCCCACAGAGTCCAAAAGAGTGTTCTATACATCTGTGTCTCTTTTGCTGTCTCGCATATAGGGTTATCATTACCATCTTTCTAAATTCCATATATATGCGTTAGTATACTGTATTAGTGTTTTTCTTTCTGGCTTACTTCACTGTGTATAATAGGCTCCAGTTTCATCCACCTCATTAGAACTGATTCAAATGTTTTCTTTTTAATGGCTGAGTAATACTCCATTATATATATGTACCACAGCTTTCTTATCCATTCATCTGCTGATGGACATCTAGGTTGCTTCCATGTCCTGGCTATTATAAACAGTGCTACGATGAACATTGGGGTACACGTGTCTCTTTCAATTCTGGTTTCCTCGGTGTGTATGCCCAGCAGTAGGATTGCTATGTCATAAGGCATTTCTATTTCCAGTTTTTTAAGGAATCTCCACACTGTTCTCCATAGTGGCTGTACTAGTTTGCATTCCCACCAACAGTGTAAGAGGGTTCCCTTTTCTCCACACCCTCTCCAGCATTTATTGCTTGTAGATTTTTGGATAGCATCCATTCTGACTGGCGTGAAATGGTACCTCATTGTGGTGTTGATTTGCATTTCTCCGATAATGAGTGATGTTGAGCATCTTTTCATGTGTTTGTTAGCCATCTATATGCCTTCTTTGGAGAAATGTCTGTTTAGTTCTTTGGCCCATTTTTTGATAGGGTCATTTATTTTTCTGGAATTGAGCTACAGGAGTTGCTTGTATATTTTTGAGATTAGTTCTTTGTCAGTTGCTTCATTTGCTATTATTTTCTCCCATTCTGAAGGCTATCTTTTCACCTTGCTTATAGTTTCCTTTGTTGTGCAGAAGCTTTTAATTTTAATTAGGTCCCATTTGTTTATTTTTGCTTTTATTTCCAATATTCTGGGAGGTGGGTCATAGAGGATCCTGCTGTGATTTATGTCGGAGAGTGTTTTGCCTATGTTCTCCTCTAGGAGTTTTATAGTTTCTGGTCTTACGTTTAGATCTTTAATCCATTTTGAGTTTATTTTTGTGTATGGTGTAGAAAGTGTTCTAGTTTCATTCTTTTACAAGTGGTTGACCAGTTTTCCCAGCACCACTTGTTAAAGAGATTGTCTTTTCTCTATTGTATATTCTTGCCTCCTTTGTCAAAGATAAGGTGTCCATAAGTGCATGGATTTATCTCTGGGCTTTCTATTTTGTTCCATTGATCTATATTTCTGTCTTTGTGCCAGTACAGTACTGTCTTGATGACTGTGGCTTTGTAGTAGAGCCTGAAGTCAGGCAGGTTGATTCCTCCAGTTCCATTCTTCTTTCTCAAGATTGCTTTGGCTATTAGAGGTTTTTTTGTATTTCCATACAAATTGTGAAATTATTTGTTCTAGCTCTGTGAAAAATACTGTTGGTAGCTTGATAGGGATTGCATTGAATCTATAGATTCCTTTGGGTAGTATACTCATTTTGACTATATTGATTCTTCTGATCCATGAACATGGTATATTTCTCCATCTATTAGTGTCCTCTTTGATTTCTTTCACCAGTGTTTTATAGTTTTCTATATATACGTCTTTAGTTTCTTTAGGTAGATATATTCCTAAGTATTTTATTCTTTTCGTTGCAATGGTGAATGGAATTGTTCCCTTAATTTCTCTTTCTACTTTCTCATTATTAGTGTATAGGAATTTCTGTGTGTCGATTTTATATCCTGCAACTTTACTATATTCATTGATTAGCTCTAGTAATTTTCTGGTGGAGTCTTTAGGGTTTTCTATGTAGAGGATCATATCATCTGCAAACAGTGAGAGTTTTACTTCTTCTTTTCCAATTTGGATTCCTTTTATTTCTTTCTCTGCTCTGATTGCTGTGGCCAAAACTTTCAAAGCTGTGTTGAATAGTAGTGGTGAGAGTGGGCACCCTTGTCTTGTTCCTGACTTTAGGGGAAATGCTTTCAATTTTTCACCATTGAGGATAATGTTTGCTGTGGGTTTGTTATATATAGCTTTTATTATGTTGAGGTATGTTCCTTCTATCCCTGCTTTCTGGAGAGTTTTTATCATAAATGGATGTTGGATTTTGTCAAAGGCTTTCTCTGCATCTATTGAGATGATCATATGGCTTTTATTTTTCAATTTGTTAATGTGGTGTATTACATTGATTGATTTGTGGATATTGAAAAATCCTTGCATCCCTGGGATAAAGCCCACTTGGTCATAGTGTATGATCTTTTTAATGTGTTGTTGGATTCTGATTGCTAGAATTTTGTTAAGGGTTTTTGCATCTATGTTTATCAGTGATATTGGCTTGTAGTTTTCTTTTTTTGTGGCATCTTTGTCATGTTTTGGTATTAGGATGATGCTGGCCTCATAGAATGAGTTTGGAAGTTTACCTTCTTCTGCAATTTTCTGGAAGAGTTTGAGTAGGATAGGTGTTAGCTCTTCTCTAAATTTTTGGTAGAATTCAGCTGTGAAGCCATCTGGACCTGGGCTTTTGTTTGCTGGAAGATTTCTGATTACAGTTTCAATTTCTGTGCTTGTGATGGATCTGTTAAGATTTTCTATTTCTTCCTGGTTCAGTTTTGGAAAGTTGTACTTTTCTAAGAATTTGTCCATTTCTTCCAAGTTGTCCATTTTATTGGCATATAATTGCTGATAGTAGTCTCTTATGATCCTTTGTATTTCTGTGTTGTCTGTTGTGATCTCTCCAACTTCATTTCTAATTTATTGATTTGATCTTTCTCCCTTTGTTTCTTGATGAGTCTGGCTAATGGTTTGTCAATTTTATTCATCCTTTCAAAGAACTAGCTTCTGGCTTT
Organism: Bos indicus; assembly: GCF_029378745.1. NCBI lineage: Eukaryota > Metazoa > Chordata > Mammalia > Artiodactyla > Bovidae > Bos > Bos indicus. The sequence continues at coordinate 60,625,473 of NC_091780.1, read as the reverse complement.
GTTGATTTTTGCTATGGTCTCTTTTGTTTCTTTTGCATTTATTTCTGCCCTAATTTTTAAGATTTCTTTCCTTCTACTAACCCTGGGGTTCTTCATTTCTTCCTTTTCTAGTTGCTTTAGGTGTAGAGTTAGGTTATTTATTTGAATTTTTTCTTGTTTTTTGAGGTATGCCTGTATTGCTATGAACCTTCCCCTTAGCACTGCTTTTACAGTGTCCCACAGGTTTTGGGTTGTTGTGTTTTCATTTTCATTCATTTCTATGCATATTTTTATTTCTTTTTTGATTTCTTCTGTGAATGTTGGTTATTCAGCAGCGTGTTGTTCAGCCTCCATATGTGGGAATTTTTAATAGTTTTTCTCCTGTAATTGAGATCTAATCTTACTGCATGGTGATCAGAAAAGATGCTTGGAATTATTTCAGTTTTTTTGAATTTACCAAGGCTAGATTTATGGCCCAGGATGTGATCTATCCTGGAGAAGGTTCTGTGTGCGCTTGAGAAAAAGGGGAAATTCATTGTTTTGGGGTGACATGTCCTATAGATATCAATTAGGTCTAACTGGTCTATTGTATCACTTAAAGTTTGTGTTTCCTTGTTAATTTTCTGTTTAGTTGATCTATCCATAGGTGTGAATGGGGTATTAAAGTCTCCCACTATTATTGTGTTATTGTTAATTTCCCCTTTCATACTTGTTAGCATTTGTCTTACATATTGTGTTGCTCCTATGTTGGGTGCATATATATTTATAATTGTTATATCTTCTTGGATTGATCCTTTGATCATTATGTAGTGTCCTTCTTTGTCTCTTTTCACAGCCTTTGTTTTAAAGCCTATTTTATCTGATATGAGTATTCTACTCCTGCTTTCTTTTGGTCTCTATTTGCGTGGAATATTTTTTTCCAGCCCTTCACTTTCAGTCTGTATGTGTCCCCTGTTTTGTGGTGGGTCTTTTGTAGACAACATATATAGGGGTCTTGTTTTTGTATCCATTCAGCCAGTCTTTGTCTTTTGGTTGGGGCATTCAACCCATTTAAGGTAATTATTAATAAGTATGATCCCATTGCCATTTACTCTATTGTTTTGGGTTCGAGTTTATACACCCTTTTTGTGTTTCCTGTCTAGAGAAGATCCTTTAGCATTTGTTGGAGAGCTGGTTTGGTGGTGCTGAATTCTCTCACCTTTTGCATGTCTGTAAAACTTTTGATTTCTCTTTCATATTTGAATGAGATCCTTGCTGGGTACAGTAATCTGGGCTGTAGGTTATTTCCTTTCATCACTTTAAGTATGTCCTGCCATTCCCTCCTGGCCTTAAGAGTTTCTATTGAAAGATCAGCTGTTATCCTTATGGGAATCCCCTTGTGTGTTATTTGTTGTTTTTCCCTTGCTGCTTTTAATATTTGTTCTTCATATTTGATCTTTGTTAATTTGATTAATATGTGTCTTGTGGTGTTTCTCCTTGGGTGTATCCTGTTTGGGACTGTCTGGGTTTCTTGGACTTGGGCGATTATTTCCTTCCCCGTTTTAAGGAAGTTTTCAACTATTATCTCCTCAAGTATTTTTTCATGGTCTTTCTTTTTGTCTTCTTCTTCTGGGACTCCTATGATTCTAATGTTGGGGCATTTAACCTTGTCCTGGAGGTCTCTGAGATTGTCCTCATTTTTTTTAATTCGTTTTTCTTTTTTCCTCTCTGATTCACTTATCTCTACCATTCTATCTTCTACTTCACTAATCCTATCTTCTGCCTCCATTTATTCTACTATTTGTTCCCTCCAGAGTGGTTTTGATCTCATTTATTGCATTATTCATTATATATTGACTCTTTTTTATTTCTTCTATGTCTTTGTTAAACTTTCTTGCATCTTCTTAATCCTTGTCTGCAGGCTGTTTATCTGAGATTCCATTTTGATTTCAAGATTTTGGATCATTTTCACTATCATTATTCAGAATTCTTTATCAGGTAGATTCCGTGTCTCTTCCTCTTTTGTTTGGTTCGATGGGCATTTATTCTGTTCCTTTACCTGCTGGGTATTCCTCTGTGTCTTCATCTTGTTTATATTGCTGTGTTTGGGGTGGCCTTTCTGTATTCTGGCAGTTTGTGGAGTCCTCTTTATTGTGGAGTTTCCTCGCTGTGGGTGGGGTTGTTTGGGTGGCTTGTCAAGGTTTCCTGGTTAGGGAAGCTTGTGTCGATGTTCTGGTGGGTGGAGCTGGATTTCTTCTCTCTGGAATGAAATGAAGTGTCCAGTAATGAGTTATGAGATGTCAGTGGGTTTGGAGTAACTTTGGGCAGCCTGTATATTGAAGCTCAGGGCTGTGTTCCTGTGTTGCTGGAGAATTTGCATGATATGTCTTGCTCTGAAACTTGTTGGCCCTTGGGTGGTGCTTGGTTTCAGTGTAGGTATGGAGGCATTTGATGAGCTCCTGTCGATTAATGTTCCCTGGAGTCAGGAGTTCTCTGGTGTTCTCAGGATTTGGACTTAAGCCTCCTGTTTCTGGTTTTCAGTCTCATTTTTACAGTAGCCTCAAGACTTCTCCATCTATACAGCACCATTGATAAAACATCTAGGTTAAAGATGAAAAGTTTCTCTACAGTGAGGGACACCCAGAGTGGTTCACAGAGCTACATGGAGAAAAGAAGAGGGAGGAGGGAGTTAGAGGTGACCTGAATGAGATGAGGTAGAATCAAAACAGGAGAGAGCAAGCTGGCCAGTAATCACTTCCTTATGTGTGCTCCACAGTCTGGACTGCTCAGAGATGTTCACAGAGTTATACAGAGAAGAGAAGAGGGAGGAAGGAGACAGAGGTGGCCAGGAGGATAAAGGGGGGAATTAAAAAGAGAGAGACAGATCCAGCCAGTATCAGTTCCCTAAGTGTTCTCCACCGTCTGGAACACACAAAGAGATTCACAGAGTTGGGTAGAGAAGAGAAGGGGGAGAGAGGAGATAGAGGCGACCTGGTGGAGAAAAAGGAAAGTCCAAAGGGGGAGAGAGCAGTCAAGCCAGTAATCTCACTCCCAAGTAAAAATGGGTACTGAAGATTGGGTTCTTAAAGGTACAAAATTGATAACATATCAAAAAGCAAAGATTAAAAATCTAGAGTAGAAGTTGGATTTTCAAAAGTACAATATTAAAGAAAAGAAAGGAAAAAAAATCACAAAAATTATTTAAAATATATATATATATATATGAAGTTTGCTTTTAAAAATAGGGTCTCTTTTTTTGCAAAGTAATAGTAGGTTATAAAAACAAAAATTGAAGGAGTAATAGAGGACTTAAAATTTTTTGAAAAATTTTTAAAAAGAGAGAATGATAGTAAAAATAATAAAAATATATCTAGGACTTTCTCTGGTGTTGTGGGCAGTGTGGAGTCAGTTCATTTTTGGATAGTTCCTTGGTCCAACTTATATTTCTCAAGATCTATAGACCCCTTCCTATGTAGTCGGTACTAACTACAGGCTTTTAATCTATTGCACCTGTCATGTCAAAGGCAGTTCCCTCTGTTTTAGCTTCTTCTGTTTGTTGGTCTCTTCAGTGTCTGATTTCTGCCCTAACACAAAGAGGGCGGTGGTGGACGCTTTCTTTTAGGCTCACTTGTTCAGTCGCACTGTGAGGAGGGAGGAACGCTGCAAACAAATAACACTGGCGTGTGCTCGCAGTATCTCAGCCACACTGGGCCTGTCCCCACTCACGGCGTGTGTGTCCTCCCTGCCCACACTGCTCAGGCTCTAGGTTGCTCCACCGGGAACCGTCTGAGGCCGGCCCTGGGCTTGCATGCACCTCCCAGGTCTAAGCCACTCAGGTTCAGGCACTCGGGTAGTCCTCAGAGGCACAGACCCAGTTGGGCCTGCGTTTTGTGCCCTTCCCAGGTCCGAGCAGCTCAGGTGATGAGGTGTTTGGCAAGTGCAGTCGCTGCAACTTACCGCCTCCCCCGTCCTTGCCGCTCAGTTTTCTGGGTGTACACCCAGCGCACCTTCTCAGGCGGATGTTGACCATCCAGAACCCCAAGAAGTCTTGGTTAGCAAAGAAGCCTGCTTGCAGTTTGGTAGATAATGCCTCTCTGGGGCTGCGATTGCCCCCTTCCGGCTCTGGCGGCCTGTCACCGGAAGGGGATGGTCTGTAGCCGGCTATCTCTGTACAGTCCTTTGTTCTGTGAGTGGGCCTGACGGTGTCTTAGGTTAGGGCTTTTCACGTAGCTCTGCTCAGTCTTTTGTTCTGAGAGCAGGTCTGGCGGTGTCTTCAGTTCAGTTGCTCAGTTGTGTCCGACTCTTTGCGACCCCATGAATCGCAGCACGCCAGGCCTCCCTGTCCATCACCAACTCCCAGAGTTCACTCAGACTCAGGTCCATCGAGTCAGTAATGCCATCCAGCCATCTCATCCTCTGTCGTCCCCTTTTCCTCATGCCTCCAATCCCTCCCAGCATCAGAGTCTTTCCCAATGAGTCAACTCTTCGCATGAGGTGGCCAAAGTACTGGAGTTTCAGCTTCAGCATCATTCCTTCCAAAGAAATCCCAGGGCTGATCTCCTTTAGAATGGACTGGTTGGATCTCCTTGCAGTCCAAGGGACTCTCAAGAGTCTTCTCCAACACCACAGTTCAAAAGCATCAATTCTTCGGTGCTCAGCCTTCTTCACAGTCCAACTCTTAGGTTAGGGCTTTTCGCATAGTAGTTATCCCACAGTCTGGTTTGCTAGCCCAAATTAGTTCCCTCAGATTGCCCTCGGGGCATTCAGGCCTGGTCCTTACTCTAAGCAATGCAGCCCACACCTCCCTGCCCAGCCCCCGCTTACTAGCGGCATGTGCAGGCGTCTGAGCTGCTTCTCCACTGGGGGAGTTACCGTTGGGCTCGTAATCTGTGGGTTTTAATTATTTATTTATTTTTCCTCCCAGTTATGTTGCCCTCTGTGGTTCCAAGGCTCACCACAGACGGCAGAGAGAGTGTTTCCTGGTGTTTGGAAACCTCTCTTTTTAAGACTCCCTTCCTGGGACGGATCTCCGTCCCTACCTCTTTTGTCTCTCTTTTTGTCTTTTATATTTTTTCCTACCTCCTTTCAAAAACAATGGGCTGCTTTTCTGGGTGCCTGATGTCCTCTGCCAGCATTCAGAAGTGTTTTGAGGAATTTACTCAGCGTTTAAATATTCTTTCAATGAATTTATGGGGGAGAAAATGGTCTCCCCGTCCTATTCCTCTGCCATCTTAGGACCGCCTCTGAATTGATGCTTTTGGACTGTGGTGTTGGAGAAGACTCTTCAGAGTCCCTTGGACTGCAAGGAGATCCAACCAGTCCATTCTGAAGGAGATCAGCCCTGGGGTTTCTTTGGAAGGAATGATGCTAAAGCTGAAAATCCAGTACTTTGGCCACCTCATGTGAAGAGTTGACTCATTGGAAAAGACTCTGATGCTGGGAGGGACTGGGGGCAGGAGGAGAAGGGGACGACAGAGGATGAGATGGCTGGATGGCATCACCAACTCGATGGACATGAGTTTGAGTAAGTTCTGGGTGTTGGTGATGGACAGGAAAGCCTGGCATCCTGCAGTCCATGGGGTCACAAAGAGTTGGACACAACTGAGCAACTGAGCTGAAACTTAAACCTGTTGCCTAATGAATTTGAGCTTATTTTCATATGTCTATTGGCCATTTGGATAACCTCTTTAGTGAAGTTCCTGTTCAAGTATTTTACCCACTTATCTACTAGGTTGCCTCTTTTTCATATTGATTTGTAGACATTCTTTATATATGTTGTATAAGAGTCTTTTGTCAGATACATGTACTGAAAATATCTTCTCTCACTTGGCGAGTTGACTTTTTACTCTTATAGTATAGCATGTGAATCAGTTCAGTTCAGTTCAGTTGCTCAGTCGTGTCCGACTCTTTGAGACCCCATGAATTGCAGCACACCAGGCCTCCCTGTCCATCACCATCTCCCGGAGTTCACTCAAACTCATGTCCATCAAGTCAGTGATGCCATCCAGCCATCTCATCCTCTGTCATCCCCTTTTCCGCCTGGCCCCAACCCCTCCCAGCATCAGAGTCTTTTCCAATGAGTCAACTCTTTGCATGAGGTGGCCAAAGTACTGGAGTTTCAGCTTCAGCATCAGTCCTTCCAATGTACACCCAGGACTGATCTCCTTTAGAATGGACTGGTTGGATCTCCTTGCAGTCCAAGGGACTCTCAAGAGTCTTCTCCAACATCACAGTTTAAAAGCATCAATTCTTCAGCACTCAGCTTTCTTCACAGTCCAACACTCACATCCATACATGACCACTGGAAAAACCATAGCCTTGACTAGATGAACCTTTGTTGGCAAAGTAACGTCTCCACTTTTGAATAGGCTATCTAGGTTGGTCATAACTTTCCTTCCAAGGAGTAAGCGTCTTTTAATTTCATGGCTGCAATCACCATCTGCAGTGATTTTGGAGCCCAAAAAAATAAAGTCTGACACTGTTTCCACTGTTTCCCCATCTATTTCCCATGACGTGATGGGACCAGATGCCATGATCCTCGTTTTCTGAATGTTGAGCTTTAAGCCAACTTTTTCACTCTCCTCTTTCACTTTCATCAAGAGGCTTTTTAGTTCCTTTTCACTTTCTGCCATAAGGGTGGTGTCATCTGCATATCTGAGGTTATTGATATTTCTCCCGGCAATCTTGATTCCAGCTTGTGTTTCTTCCAGCCCAGCGTTTCTCATGATGTACTCTCCATAGACGTTACATAAGCAGGGTGACAATATACAGCCTTGACGTACTCCTTTTCCTATTTGGAACCAGTCTGTTGTTCCATGTCCAGTTCTAACTGTTGCTTCCTGACCTGCATACAGGTTTCTCAAGAGGCAGGTCAGGTGGTCTGGGATTCCCATCTCTTGAAGAATTTTCCACAGTTTATTGTGATTCACACAGTCAAAGGCTTTGGCATAGTCAATAAAGCAGAAATAGATATTTTTCTGGAACTCTCTTGCTTTTTCCATGATCCAGCAGATGTGGGCAATTTAATCTCTGGTTTCTCTGCCTTTTCTAAAACCAGCTTGAACATCAGGAAGTTCACAGTTCACGTATTGCTGAAGCCTGGCTTGGTGAATTTTGAGCATTACTTTACTAGCATGTGAGATGAGTGCAATTGTGGGGTAGTTTGAGCATTCTTTGGCATTGCCTTTCTTTGGGATTGGAATGAAAACGGACCTTTTCCAGTCCTGTGGCCACTGCTGAGTTTTCCAAATTTGCTGGCATATTGAGTGCAGTACTTTCACAGCATCATCTTTCAGGATTTGAAGTGGCTCAACTGGAATTCCATCACCTCCACCATGTGAGTAGAGTTCCCTAATTTTAATATAGTGCTAATTTATTACTTTTACTTTATTATTAGGTATTTTATGTTCTACTCAAGAAGCCTGTCTATTTTAGAGTCATAAAGATATTCTGTTTTGTCTTCCTTTTAAAGTTTTATTATTTTGCCTATCTCATTTAAATCTGCAATCCATTTCAAAATATTTTTGCACATTGTATAAGGACTAAGATTCATTTTGGTTCACATGTAAATCCACTTTCTCTCATACCACTGCTTGTCAGTTACCAAAAAAAAAAAAAAATAAAGTCTTCTAGGATTTTGTCTGAGCTTGCATCTGAATCAACAGATCAATCTAGGGGGATCTGCCATCTTAACAACATTGAATCTTCCGACCCACAAACACTCTATTTCTCTCCATTTGTTTGGCCTTTTAAAGTTTCTCCTAGCTATGTTTTGTAGTATATGGTTCTTGCACATCTTCAGTCAGCTTTCTCCCTAGGCATCTCACATTTGTATGCTATTCTGAATAATATTTTAAAAATTGCTGATTTTGTTGGTAATATTGAGAAATGCAACTGATTTCTTATATTGATCTCCTAAAATTATTACTTTTAGTGGCTTTTTAAAAAATAGTTTTCATCAGATTTTCTACATAAGCAATCATGTCAACTGTTAATAAAGACAGTTTTTCTGCTTCCTTTCCAATCTGATGTCTTTTATATCTTTTTTTTTATTTCCATTACTAGAAACATCAGCACAATTTGAATAGAGTTTGTAGGGAGAGACATTTTTGCCTTCTTCCTGATCTTAGAAAGCATTAACTTTATTTTACCATTAAGTATGTAAACTGTAGGTTTTCATAGATTACTCTTTATCAGCTTTGGGCAAATTTCTTTTTATTTCTAGTTTTCTGAGACTTTTTGTCAGGGATGGATGTTAAATTTTGTCAAGTGCTTTTTCTGCATCTACTGAGATGATAAGATTTTTTTTTTTTAGTTTGTGAATATAGTAAACTACATTAAGCCATTTTTGAGTGTTTAACTAACCTGGCATTCCTGGGATTTGGTGGTGGGTGGGTAGTTTTTATGCTTTCTTTTAGACACACTTGACTTATTAAGTATTCTAACTTTGCTTAATTTTTCCTAATCTCTGTTAGAGATTACCTTTGTCTTCTCTCCACTAGTTCCCTACAACCAGGACAAGAATGTCAGCACTGATGTTCTTAATGAGGTTTCTATTATTAAGAAGAAATTATATTGTTATTGTTTGAACATTTAATTCTGGATTTTTAAGAGCATGCTTCTTAAAAAAAAAAAATCGTTCCTTAATCATAGAACAACAGCCTTAACATAGTCAGGCTGTTAAGTCAGGCACTTAACATACAGCCCATTCCTTACCTCCCGTTCCATGTCTTTGCCTGCATGACACAGTTTGACCGCTGAAGTAGATATCACTATGCTGGAAGCAGGGAGCATAGGGTAGGGGACAGGGGAGGAGAGGGGAGAGGAGGTTCAAAGCCAGGTTATGGTGGGCCTTGGCTGCTAAACTAAAGAAGTTTTTTTCAAGAAGGAAACACAAGTAGAAGTATTAAGTCGTTCAGTAGAGTCTCTTTGCAACCCCATGGACAGTAGCCCATCAAGCTCCTCTGTCCATGGGATTCCCCAGGCAATAATACTGGAGTAGGTTGCCATTCCCTTCTCCAGGGGATCTTCCCAACCCAGGGATCGAACTTGGGTCTCCTGCACTGCAGGCAGATTCTTTGTCGTCTGAGCCATCAGGGAAGCCCTAAGAAGGGAATAGGAAGATATAAATAAGGTATAAGGGAAAGGCAATGTTGATATCAAAGTTACCATAAAATTATAGTAAATAAAATTGTGGTATTGATATAGCAGTAGATAAAAAGAAAAAATGGTATATGATATTAATCACTAGCCCAAAATGATGTCCACACTTATGATAACCTGGCTTATGACAGAAGTATATCATAGCCCCCTAGGTAGAGAATGCTCTATTTGCTTACTGGAATTAAGAAATTTCATATTAAAAAATAGAATTTTTACTATACATAACCTTTAAAATGGATTCCAAGTATATTGAAACCTAAATGTTTAAAAAAAAAAAAAACTTTAGGGCATCCCTGGTATCTCCGTGGTAAAGAATCCATCTGCCAATGCTGAGGGCACAGGTTCAATCTTTGGTCCAGGAAGCTCCCACAGGCCGTGGATCAACTAAGCCCATGCACCACCACTTCCAAGCCTGTGCTCTGCAGCCAATGTGATGCAACTACTGAATCCCGGGCGCCCTGGAGCCCGTGCTCTGCACAAGAGAAGCCGCCACAGTGAGAAACCCGTGCACCGCAACTACAGAGTAGCCCCCACCCGCCACAACTGCAGAAGGGCCACGTGCAGTGACAAACACCCCATGCAGCCATAAAAATCATCAACAGATAAATAAATCTGTAAAACTATTTTAATATTTCTGAATCAAATGTAACTAATGAGGACCAGTAGGATAGTAGGATTTAGCTTTCCTGGTGGGCAGGATTTCACTGTGGCCTAATTGACATTTCCCTGATAAGTAAGGAGGTTTAGTATATTTTATATGTTTACTGGCCATTTGGATATCCTATTTTGTGAAGTGTCTGTTCAAGTCTTTTGTCCATTCTTCTCTTCTATTACTTTGTTAGACATCTTCACGTATTCTAGATATGAGCAGTTTATCAGTTTCTATACATGGCAAATAAAACACTCTGTAGGTTTTTACTCTCTTTGATGAAGAGAAATTCCTAACTTCATGAAATTCAATTTACTAATGTTATTAAAGGAGAATTCAGGGTTGAGTTTAATGACTCCCTGTGTTGCCACACTCTGGGTGGCCCAACAGTTGCTGGGAGAGTGTATGTACTGCAGCCACTTCCCTATAGAATTTCTCTGGTCTGCATTTGCTTGTTCTGTTATTTCTCAAGTATCTTCTGTGTGCCAGACTCTGCTAGGTGCTCAGGATATGAGGAGATAAGACCAAGTCTCAACCCTTAAGATGCTTACATTCTGGTGAGGAACTAGAAGAAGAGTAAGTTGGAAATCTTCAATATGAGTAAGATTATAAATCTGTAAGGCTGCTGAGTGGGCTGCGTGGGAGCAGACATGATGAATGTATAAAATCAGAAAAATGCTATGACCTTCTGCATCAGTCCTCAGAAACTTAGGAAGAGATCAAACCAACATGAGAGGGTTGTAAATTAGAAGGGGAAAAAAATGGCAGCTGTTTGACTGGATGTTCCAGAAATATATTCCAATCTCTCAAGGTTATTGCCACAACTGGTTTGCTTAGTTTTAACAAAATGTAGCAATGCTCAGATGAATCCAGTGGTCAGATTTTTGGCAGAAATACAAGCCAGGAAATGAACAAGATCATAGTGAGGACACTAAGCTGTAAGAAAAATGTCTGATATGCAACCTAGATCATCCTTAGCCCCTCATCCAGATGATGGTCAGGTAAACTTAGACAATAGAAGAATGAAGATATACAGAGGCCATCATTAAGGGGTGGTGAACAGAAACAGAAGAGACACTAAACAAACACTTCGGGAAGTTCAGTTCAGTCGCTCAGTCGTGTCCGACTCTTTGCGACCCCATGAATCGCAGCACGCCAGGCCTCCCTGTCCATCACCAACTCCCGGAGTTCACCCAAACTCATGTCCATCAAGTCGGTGATGCCATCCAGCCATCTCATCCTCTGTCATCCCCTTCTCCTCCTGCCCCCAATCCCTCCCACCAAAACAAATACTTTGGGAAGTAAATAGAACTAAAAAGGTACAGGAGTCAGCAGGGGGTGGGAGGGTGGGAATGCAGTCAAACTCTTTGGGGGATGGTCAGCCTGAGTATTAAAAGTTCTTAGGGGGCTTTCCTGTTGGTCCAGTGGTTAAGAATCCACCTTCCCGCGCAGAGGGCATAGGTTTGATCTTGATCAGGGAAGTAAGACTCCACATGCCAAGGAGCAACTAAGCCCATGTGTCACAGCTACTGAGCCCAGAAACTCTGGAGCTCGCATGCCACAACAAAGATTCTGCATGCGGCAGCCAAGGCTCAGTACAACCAAATAAATAAATAAATATATTTTTTTTAAAACTTATGAATATTTCCAAACCATAATGATTAGTCACTTTACCTGTTAAGTCAATAAGATAAAGTTTATTTATATGCAGTCTACTCTCTTTATGAACTCAAGGACAGATGTTATACTCTGTAGGAGAGAGATTTTTTTCACAAAGATGGTATTTTTTAAGTTGTCCTAAAAGAGAGGGATAACTTCATTTATCAAGAAAACAAATCATATGACGGGTAGTTTTTAACTTTTAGAATCTAGGACCTTCTTTCTAGAAAAAAGTTGTATATTTCCATACAGATAAAATTGTACATACAGTTCCAGGATCCTGATGTTTAGCTTTGAACTTCAGATTGTAATCTCTGACTCATTTCCCAGCAATACAAATAAAGTGTTGCTATTTTTGTTTCACTCTGCCCAAGTTAATGAACCTTCCAGGAAGCCCTTTCTGCAGTTATACTCTTTAATAATAATGTGTTTAAAACCCATGTTTATAAATAGTGTAATCTTGGCTAATCTTCCCCAGCTCTATTTCATTGCTGAGAAATTTACATAGGACTGGTATTTATTCATTTATTCATTGCACCACCAGAGGCCCCACCCACTGGAGACATTTGGCCTAATCTTGATCTCGAAGAGACAACAGTGAACGGCCCTGAAGAGAGATCTCAGTTCCCTGTCCAGGAATTGAATCTGGGAAACCCGGACGAAAATCAGAAATCTTAGCCACTAGACCACTAGGGGCCAAATGCGAGAAGCAAAGTGGCCCTGGCTCTTCACCCTCCACCCACCCCCACCCCCGCCACACCCCGCCCCCAGTTTGAACGCAAGAATGTTTCCAGGAGGCAATAACTGTAAAAACAGGTAAAAAGGGTATTAATAGAGATACAGCATAGCATGTGGGAGAGCACACAGAGAAACAGTTCGGTTATTTAAGACAGAAACAAAGCAGAAATACACACCCAGAGAGAAAGGGTATGGGTGTCCTCTCTCACGAGGAGGGGCACGGTAAGTCAGAAGCAGAGCAGAAATACACACCCAGAGAGAAGAGCAGGCATTCTGAATGAGGAGCACAATAAAGAGGTGATTTAAATCCCGTGTGTTGTTTCAGAAGTCCCTCGAGAAACCAAGCACCACAGCACTTTTACTCGGAGAGTTGGAGAACTCAGGTTTATTATGCCAGCGGGCCCAAAGGAGTTAACCCTTTCAGCTCTGAACCCCGAACAAAGGGGTTACAAAGTTTTTATAGGCAGTGCATGACATCAGGCTGTAATGGGCGGTGCTGAAAGTTAATAGGCTTTTTTTTTTTTTAATAGGCTATTTTTAAGGAGGGATTTCTGCCACCCAGGACCAGCGGTTAGGGAACAGTGGTTAGGGAACAGTGGTTAGGACAAAGCATGGGGGACGCCTGACCTTTGCACAAACAAACATGGTTAGGCAGAATTACAGGGGCTGGGTAATTGCAAAAGTAGGACAAGGGTGAGTGAGGTAAGTTTCAGCTCCTAGCATTGTTGTAAGTTTCCATTCCTGCACCTCCCACCCCTCTACACACAAAATGAAACTATGAAACATACATGACTTTGCAAGGAGCAAGCTGAGTTACAGAAGCAGAACCAGCATGAAGTTATTTCTAGCTGGATGTGAGTTCTAAATTTCCCTCTTTAATGTGAAACAGTCCTTCTGGTTCTTTGCATTTGTCCAGTTATCTTGTTTCTGTTTCTCACAGCTTTCTGGTCCTAGGACCCTCCTCATGCATGCACATACAGCTTTTTGCTAAAATGGATCCCATCACAGAGGCCTGTGGGTGCATGTCCACACTTATTATGGGGTGGGGTCCCCTCCCTTTTTGACCCCCAAGGATCCTTCCTGTGCATGTGCAGATAGGGAAGTCTTCCTTGACCTCAGAGTGGGTACCTTATCCCTTTACTTCAGCAAAGCTCACTTCTGCCACTAGCTTTGTCCTTGGGATGTGAATGAGAACAAATCCTTAATTTCACTGCACTTGACAAACATCAGCTGTGCAGCTCAGGGGCCCATCAACCGCCTGCCTCAGTCTCAACTTCCCTCCTTGCATGTCTGTTTCCAGATCCTAGCATGCCTCCTGCTCAGGGGCACCTGAGTGTTGAACCCCTCTATCCCGCTTCCATCCTCCAATATTGCATGTGAACTAGTCAGGGTTCTCCAAGGAAACAGAACCAATACGTGGTATCTATCTACTTATCCATCTACTGATTCATCAAAGCTTGTTGCTTATGGATAAGGATTTGCTTAAAATATATCCTTGATAATTTTTTACAATGTATTTAGCTATCTTTCTCCTTATTTTTTCTGTTCTGATGATATTAATCTTCTCTAGTTCTGGAAATTTCTCAATTATTTATTCAAATATCACCTCCCTTTTATTCACTTTGCTCTGCTTCTGAAATTCTTATTATTTAACAGATCTTGGAATTCATATCTTTATCCTCCAGATCTCTTAACTTCATACTCTCCAACTTGCAGTCTCTGATGTTTTTAGGAAGCCAGTCGTCCAGGCTTCAATCTTATTCATTTTGTACCTCAGTATATCTAGTGAGTCTTTAATTTCGACAATTGCACATTTTGTTTCCAAGATAATATTAATATCATCTAGATACCCACTCCAGTGTTCTTGCCTGGAGAATCCCAGGGACGGGGGAGCCTGGTGGGCTAACGTCTACGGGTCACACAGTTGGACACGACTGAGGTGACTTAGCAGCAGCAGCAGCAGTACTTACTGTACATTAGGAGCCATTCTAAACACTTTACAAACATTACTATTTACTCTTCATAAAAACCCTATGAAGTAGATATAATATTATTTTTCTCATTTTCCAAACACCAAACTCAAAATACAGAGACGATAAGTGACTTGCCAAATGTTACAGACCGAGTGAGTGATGCAATGTAGATTTAGACAGCCTAATCCAGAGCCTGTGCTTGTAGCCTGACAGTACTGCCTTTCCAGAAAATGACTTTTAAGAAAATAACCACATACACTTGTGTCATCGCCATGAAACACAACCTCACTTTCTGTGGGCCTATGGATTTACGCTTATTTTAAACGCCTCTTCTGGCTGTTTCGATAGTTCTGTTCCCTCACGTGTAAGTTCTTCTGTTTGTTGCCTCTTTTTCATGGTGTGTGTGTGCTTGCACTCTCCTGTGATTCCTTTCCGTGAGTTTATTTCAGAAGTTGTGCTCCCCTACAAGAATTTCAGCTGGCCTGGCTTTGGAAATCTCTCTGAGCAATGAGCAGAACTTCTGTCAATCTCGTTTCACTTCTTGTCCAGGGATAAGGACTTTGGCTGAGTTTCCAGTGGGAGAGGGTGGGGGTCTTCTGTTTATTTATTGACTTTCTGCTTCCCTCCGGGGCACTGCCCCAACACCTATCCCAAGTCCTCCACCGTTCCTCCAGAGAACAGATACAATTTTTTCCCTTAACCAGGGTGGTGCGTATGGAGGTAGCTGCAAGATCTTCACAACAGCTGGAACACATGCCCTCCTGTAAAATTCTAGTCAGTCCTTTATGGCCACTCCCACTCCCTCCTCGCCCTGAAGTCAAGTGAAAGTCGCTCAGTCATGTCTGACTCTTTGCGACCCAGTGGACTATACAATCTATGGAATATATGGAATTCTCCAGACCAGAACACTGGAGTGGGTAGCCTTCCCCTTCTCCAGGCGATCTTCCCAACCCAGGGATCACACCCAGGTCTCCCACACTGCAGGCGGATTCTTTACCAGCTGAGCCCCCAGGGAAGCCCAAAGGCGTGAGTCTTTCTGCCTGGAGTCCCCATCTGTGACTCCCACCTCACTGGGATGTCACTTCCGTGTAAGAATGCTTGCACTGCCTTCTCCTTTGATTGAATTTCCTTTTTTCCCTCACTGTTACTCTTCATAAATCCTGAGTCAGTTTCAAAATATCTCTTTAAAAATCTGGAGTTGGAGGAGAGATACAGAGACAGGGAGAGGGGAAGAAAGAGAGTACGGTGCTTATGTTTTAAACCATTTATTGTGCTTTGCTAAACAATTTTTTCAATGCATCATTCTTTTCCATTTTTGTGAGTATTGTTTCTTTCTAGGTCACAGGATGCAATAGTTTTTAAGTTATGTACTCACTTGCCTATGCCCTACCAAAAAAAATTGTGGAAATACAAATAAAATTCCTGAAATGAAAAGCTCAGTAGATAACCTAAATTGAATAATGGATACCAGTAAAGAGTAAATTACTGAACTGCAAAATCAGTCTTAGGAAGTCTCCCAGGATGTATTAGCAAAAAAAGGAGAGAATAAAAATGAGCTAAGAGATGGAGGATGAATGCAGAAAT
The DNA here is from genome assembly GCF_029378745.1 of Bos indicus. NCBI lineage: Eukaryota > Metazoa > Chordata > Mammalia > Artiodactyla > Bovidae > Bos > Bos indicus. The sequence goes on along the minus strand of NC_091780.1, from coordinate 60,609,750 downwards.
ATAAACACCTATTTAATAATGCTTCCAAAAGAAGAAAATAAAAAAGAATGAGACAAACAATAGCTGAGGAAGTAAAGCTGAGAATGTTATATATCTAAATAAAAAATAATATAGATCCCATAGGCCAGTGCTAAGACATGTGGTCACCCAAACCAAGAACCACCTTACAGAAATCAGGATTTACCCATGAGCTGAGTCATCCTTACTCCCAGTTACATGAAGAGTTTAGAGGCTGAACTCCCCCCAAAATGAATATTCTGCAGCATGAAGAAGAAGGCAAATGCAGGCTGGGAAGACAACCTACAATGTTACAGTAACGGCTTCACCACAAATGGAGATCTTTTCAGTAGATGCAGAAAAGGCATCCAATAAAACTCGATACATGTGGTTTAAAAAAAAAAAGCTGAAGAACTAGGAATGGTAGGACATTCTTTAAATAATAAATCATATCTACCAAAAATTTCAGCTAACATCACGCTTACACTGGTTAAACTTTAGAATTCTTATGAAAGACAGCAACAAGACAGGAATGCCTACCATCACCCAGTCCTGTTATTAACATATTTTAACAAAAACCAAAAATCAGTGAGACAGAAAAACAAGAGGGATGGATTGACAGACATTAGGAAGTATAAGGATGGAGAGGAAGAGGGGGGAAAAACTATTCTCTGCAGATAAACCAACCATCAAAACTAATACGAGAGTTTAGAAAGGATGCTAGGGACAAAGTCAACACCAGAATTTTACACTAGGAGGCAGCATAAATAATACCATTCAGCAACAAGAACTTACTGTGTATATATATATATATATATATATATATATATATATACACACACACACACACACATGTAATCACACTATATATACAGATATATACATACTGTATATATACACACACATATATACAATATATACATATATATATACACACACACATATAATCACACTACATATACAGATATATACATATGTATATATATACACACACATATATACAATATATACATATATATATACACACATACACACGTATAATCACACTACATATACAGATATATACATATGTATATATATACACACACATATATACAATATATACATATATATACACACACACAGTATGCATATATTGAACTATATTCAACATCTTATAATGAACTATAGTGGAATATAATTTTTTAAAGAATATATATATTTAGTTATTAATATAGATAGCCAAATCACTTTGCTATATACCTGAAACTAATACAATATTATAAATCAACTATACTCCAATTTTTTAAAAGGCTTAAAATCTCTTTAAAAAATGCCATTCACGCATCCCTTCATGCAATTTTTTGTATGCGTGTTACACATCAATAAAGAAACAATTTAGTTGCATCCTTTCCAATTTTTAAGGCATAGTTATCTTTTCAGTGATACAAACACAGAGAAAATATATTTTCTATTCAGCCTACAGTGATAGAGATAGATGCAAAAATTCTAAGTAAAATTATGCAAATTAAAAAAATTATACCATTCACAAAAGCAACAAAACTACAAAGTATCTAGCAGTAAGCAAAACAAAATATGTAACACTTTTATGGGCGATACTACAAAACATTATTAAAGAATATGAGGTTTTCCTTAACTGTATAAATTCAATGAACTCCCAGTAAAAATCCCAAAAGTATTAAGGAAAAATACAGAGTATGTAAAAGTACAATTTCAAAAAAAGAATAGAGGCATGACCTATCCCACCAAGTATTTCAAATTCGCAATAATTTTTAAGTTTGGTTTTACCATAGGAACAGTCAAATGGAACAGAACAAAGGCCAGAAACAGACCAACTTGTACACGGGAACTTCATAATTAATAGTGGCGCTGTGAAATCCTGCGTGGAAGGATAAATTATTCAGTAGACTTTGGGAGCAGAGAAGGCAATGGCACCCCACTCCAGTACTCTTGCCTGGAAAATCCCATGGACGGAGGAGCCTGGTGGGCTGCAGTCCATGGGGTCGCTGAGAGTCGGACATGACTGAGCGACTTCACTTTCACTTTTCACTATCATGCATTGGAGAAGGAAATGGCAACCCACTCCAGTTATCTTGCCTGGAGAATCCCAGGGACGGGGAAGCCTAGTGGGACTGCCGTCTATGGGGTCGCACAGAGTTGGACACTACTGAAGCGACTTAGCAGCAGCAGCAGCAGACTTTGGGAGAGCAACTAAAAATTTGGAAAAATTAAGAGGCAACTAGATTCTGACCAGTGCACAAAATACAATACATGTTAGTATTATTATATATCATAGTATATACACCTCTGGAGAAGGCAATGGCACCCCACTCCAGTACTCCTGCCTGGAAAATCCCATGGACAGAGGAGCCTGGTAGGCTGCAGTCCATGGAGTCTCTGAGGGTCGGACCCGACTGAGCAACTTCACTTTCACTTTTCACTTTCATAGATTGGAGAAGGAAATGGCAACCCATACCTCACATAAAAACAAGTCCCCCATGCTGTTAATTGATAAGAATTCCACTTAAAATGCCCTAAAACTGAAAAGCAAGGTCAAGAGACATTGTGTAAATAGTATAGAGGACATTTTCAGTACGAAAACTACAAGCACTGCATATATTATTATTAATATTAATATTAATAATATAAGCATTGAATATATTATTAATTGTTAATATATTTATCTCAGTTTATACATGTTAGAAGCATGAAGGCGAAGCGCCACTTTTCTAGGATGAATAAAGAGATATGTGAAATATTTTTCTGAGGTCAGATTAATGCAAAGTACATTAAAGAAGAACTGAGGGTGGAGCAAGAACCACGCTGTATATTAAGTTAATCATAAGAATTCATTCCAATATAAATAGAAGGAGGAGGAGGAGGAGGGAGAGGAGGAGAAGAAGAGAAAGAAGAATTTCTAGCTCACAGTGTTCCATTACAGTTCTACTACCTGCTGGACTCCACCAGCTTGTCAGGGTCAACCGTATGGTGTGCTGGGCTTACGGGTGTTTGCTTTTGTGTTGTGTGTGTTGGGTTAGCCTAGGACCTTGCTACTCAGAGGTAGTTGATGGCCGTCAGCTTTACCTTGGAGTCTGTTAGAAATGCAGAATCTCAACCCAGCTCCACCCAGTTAGAAACAGTGTTTTACCAAGGTCACCATATATACCTTCAAGTTTGAGAAGCACTTAAAACTTAATGAAAACTGTTAAGTTTAGAGAGAGACAGAAGCCATGCAGGGATAAAGCTATGTTTGGTCCCTGAGTTTTAGTGTATCCTTGTCCCAGATTCTCCTTTATCTAGAGATAAAATTTCATCCCTATGATTAAAGCTATAACATCCCTTTTACCCTGCACTCACTTAGTCATCAGCTTTCATTATCTAAAATATGGCCCAGATGTAGAAATTAACAACAACAACAACAAAAACACTCCAGGCAATTAACATGGACGCTGCTTATATATTTCATACCTTGGTGAGATCTCAGACTCTTAGTCGGTAGTGCTAGCGGTAATGAACCTGGCTGCCAATGAAGCAGACACAGGAGGTGCAGGTTCGATCCCCGGTTCGGGAAGATCCCCTGGAGGCGGGCACAGCAACCCACTTGAGTACTCTTGCCTGGACAATCTCCGAGGACAGAGGAGCCTGGTGGGCTACAGTCCATAGGGTCGCAAAGAGTCAGACACGACGGAAGCAACTTAGCACGCACAGACCCTTACAATCCCAATAATCTTGGTATTATGGTTCCCTACACACACACAAAAATTGGAAGCAGCAAATTTAAAGTAGAGCCTAGGGAAAGAAGTGAAGTGCCTGCAGGCTTGAGGTGAGTTTCACAATGAGCGCTGATGGGAGAAAGAATGGCTTTAACATTTTCACAGTTATTTTGTTTTATAAATCTTAGTCATACCTCAAAAACCAGTCTTAAAGAAGTGGTTCTCAATCGTGGTTGCCTATTAGACGCACCTGGTGAATCCTTTAATAAGCAAAGCCCAAAGCTTCAGTCTCAGAGATTCTGGTCTCAACGGTCTGGGGTGGGGTCCAGCCACAAGTAGTTTGTAAAAGCTTCCCAGATGATTCTAATAAACAGCCAGGGTTGTGAACCATTAGCTTAGTGGTTTGGTTCAGTTTGTTTCCCAGCTGGTTCCGTGGTAAAGAATCTGCCTGCCAGTGCAGGAGCTGCAGGAGACACGGGTGTGATCCCTGGCCTGGGAAGATCCCCTGGAGGAAGGATGACAACCTGCTCCAGTGTTCTTGCCTGAAACATCCGCAGACAGATGAGCCTGGCAGGCTACAGTCCATGGGAAAGGAAAGAATTGGACATGACTGAGTGGCCGAGCCCACACTCATCAGGGGCCACTCATTGTAGAACCCAGAGGCCCGGACCCTAGATAGCCCCAAGTAGGTTCTTTATAGCTTGTTACATTCTTTGATGATGGTTAGAAGGTCATTGTGGAGAAGGCACACTGACACCCCACTCCAGTACTCTTGCCTGGAAAATCACCATGGACGGTGGAGCCTGGTAGGCTGCAGTCCATGGGGTCGCTAAGGGTCAGACACGGCTGAGCGACTTCACTTTCACTTTTCACTTTCATGCATTGGAGAAGGAAATGACAACCCAGTCCAGTATTCTTGCCTGGAGAATCCCAGGGACGGGGAAGCCTGGTGGGCTGCCATCTATGGGGTTGCACAGAGTCGGACACAACTGACACAACTTAGCAGCAGCAGCAGCACAATGTCACTGAGGGCTTCCCCAGTGACTCAGTGGTAAAGAATCTGCCTGCCAATGCAGGAGACACAAGAGATGCAGGTTCAATCCCTGGGTCGGGAAGATCCCCTGGAGGAGGAAATGGCAACCCATTCCAGTATTCTTGCCTGGAGAATCCCATCGACAGAGGAGCCTGGTGGCCTACAGCCCATGGGGTTTTAAAGAGCCGGACACGACTGATTAAGCAATGTCATTGATGAGCAGTGTCATTGATGACCAAGATTTTAAGAAGAAAATACCTTATATATTAGAAGTGATTTTGACAGAAAGTAAGAGAGCCTAGAACTAAATGATAAAGAAACCCATATCTAATTCTTGTGTCGTAAAGAGACCTAGAGGGAACTGGTGGAGGGAGGCAGACACCACCATCTCTCCTTTCTGATCCTCCCCTTGTAGACCAATACTTAATGTGCCCCAAAATTCCCTGGGGATCTTGTTACAACGCAGATTCTGACTCAGTAGGCCTGGAGAGGACTTGAGATGTAGCTGGTCAGAGACCATACTCTGAGCTGCACAGCTCTAGATCATGCTGATGGCCATTACTCACCCCCCAAACCCTCTGAGGAACCCAAACAAGAAGAATGACTTCCTCGGTCCTGAAGAAAGAATTCTCCTGGCATCGTTGGTGTCCAGAACCACTCTGCTCAAAACTGTTCTTAACTATTTTCTCCTCCACTAGGCAATTTTATCAGAGAAGCAGGGACTGGTGTGTTAGAAACGGGCTTGGAGAACATCCATCTAGCTTGACTCATTCATTAGGAAAGTATGGTGATTGGGCCAAGATGGCAAAGGATTTGCCAAGTTCACAGGTGATAGAGGCAAAGTCAAAGCTGGCTCCAAGTTAGGACATGAAAGCGTCAGTTAAAGATACTATTAAAAAAGTGAGTCAACATAATTGCCTTGTGTTACTTTTTAAATGAAATATCATGTTCATTATCCTCAGGGAGCTAGTTGTCTATTTAATAAAGGCCAGAGCTGGAAAGGAACACACAGCTCTAAAGCTAGGCTGGCTGGCCTTGAGCCTTAAGATGGGGTAGATATGATGCTAAAGGGGCTGCCCTATGGAATTTCCATAAGGAAGATTCATGCTTCCAACAGAAGCTGCTCGACGAATTCCCCAGTCATGTTTATTTTGCTCATCGATTCTTGGACCTGCTACTCAAATGATTTTCTAAATCCTACACAAGAATGACACATACTCCTATTCAATGTTAAAAAGCCCTCGTGTGAGACTGAAGATGTACAATATTCTTTCAATATGGGGAGTGTGAGGGGCAATCATATTCCCAGAACATTCAGAAGTGTATCCAGCCAAATGGGCCTCATTCTTGGTTCATTTTCTGTGGCCTCTTAGGAAAGCAGAACGCGTGCTACTGAAATCAGCAGACTCCACAGCATTCTGGGTCCATGTGGCTGGATCAGTGGCCACACTGGCTCCTGAGTGCTCCCTTCCCTTGCCAAAAGAGGCCCTCCCAGCAACACTGTTTAAGCTGGACTTGTTCTCGTTTATACCTCAAAGCTCTGGACTGGGCTGACACTTTGTCAGCAGAGTGTGTGACCATGTTATCTTGCTCCCAGTGGCTCTCTGGGTCTGAAATTAAGAACCAGCCAAGGGGAAATCAACCTGAAAGCCACAAATCTGAATATTAAATAGCAGCACCACTAGGGGCTGCAGTGGGAAAGAAGTTTCCTGGACTCAAGTCACCTCTCTCCACTTCCAACTTTACTTGGTGTCTGTCTTCTATTTTGTGTTCATGATAAACCCTGATGTATCTCTGTTTCCTGAGGCCACCTCAGCACCTTCTGGGGAATTAAGCTGTCTGGATATGCAGAGATGCAGATTCATACCTTTGCCGTCAGGGGGCTCAGGTGTCAAGGTCATTTTCACTTCTGAGACATTTTCAAAAGATCACAGACTATTTTCTCAGCACCTAGTCAGAGACAGTAAAGAGCTGGAAGGTGAGGCAAGAAACCATGGGTGATGTTTGAGCAACGAGGTTGGAGCCCGTTTTACATGTTTTTCACTGTATTTTATTTTCCTAATTGCTTTAATGGGCATGTGGTACTCCAAAATGAAGTGAAATTGTTTTCCTCAGTTGATGCAATTTACTGGGAGACAGTTTGATCTTATAACGCAGGGACTCTTCAAGTCCATTGATCTTGGGGTGGAGGGAGCGGTTTCTTTTTAAGCATTCATTTCGAACGACGTTTTCACTAATGAATACAAAGCCTATAAAGGGAAAAACCCATGTTTCTTCACAACCGGGTTTCACAATAGCTATTAGATGACCACAGCATCATCAAAGAGTGGAAAATGTGTGGGGGAGGGGCACGGGGGCTTCAAGAGTTGTAATTTACCAAGGAAATTGATACCCAAATCCACAGGCTAAAAGTGGTGCCGTGAACCTGGGAAAAGTCCAGGCCTCGTTCAGGCTTGCACCCATTTCTTCTGATCCCAGATGTGGACGGGGCCCTGGCTCTGGGTTGCCCAACGTTGGCGGTGAGTTCCAATCTGCAGGGTGGCTCCAAGGAGCCGCACACAGACAATGGAGTCCCGGTGTAAAGGGGGGCAGAGGGCGCTGGTGCCCGCTCACAGAAGAAAAGGCCAAGGCCACAGACCTGAGTGCCTCCCTGGCAGTGGGGAGCACATGGCTGGCTCAGGTTGGGGTCTGGAGGAAGCCCTGAGTCTGTGTGACTGCATGTGAGTTACAGGCTGCCAGGGTCTCAGGACACCAGGCAGGTCTGGATGCAGGGCCCGCGGATCCTGTTGTGCCCGCCCCCTTCGCCCCCGCCCCGCCCTCCCCTCGCCCCCGCCCCTCCTCCAGTCCCACCTCTTGGGGGCGCCGGCGCTCCCTCCGGCTTTAAAGCATCGAGGTTCTGCAGCCCGTGTTCCGGCGAGAAGCCCCGACCGGCTCCTGCGCTTGCTTCCAGACCCCTCGAGGCACCATGGCCGAGGGCGCGTTCTTCGGGGCGCACACGCCCTTGCACCCGGACCACCTGTGGATCTGGGAAAAGGCCGTGTATGTGGACGAGAACCAGCGCACCTGGCTGCCCATAACCATCGAGGTACAGCCGCTGTGGGGCCGGGCGTGCAGGGAAGCATGGGCGGCCCACCCATGGCCCAGGGTCTGGACCCGGACGCCCCCGGTTGTGCAGGCCCTAGAGGACACCCTCAGATGCCGCAGGGCGAGGGCGGCGGCAGGGAGACTCAGAAGGGCAGGTCCGCCCAGGGCGGCCAGGACACACAGATGAAACCACTCTGAGCTGGGCTCAAGGATGAGAGGTTCTCCAGGCCAGGAAAGGAGGGTGGGAGAAACACAAAGCCAAAGGATGGGGACCCAGTATGTCTGGAGTGTATGAATATGATCTCTAGTAAAATAGGATTTCTCTGGATCTCAAGGACGTAATCCATAAAATGGGAATAATCTTGTGTCCAAAGTGATTTGGGTTTCCCTAGTGGCTCGGAGAAGGCAATGGCACCCCACTCCAGTACTCTTGCCTGGAGGGTCCCATGGACGGAGGAGCCTGGAGGGCTGCAGTCCATGGGGTCGCTGAGAGTCGGACATGACTGAGCGACTTCACTTTGACTTTTCACTTTCGTGCATTGGAGAGGGACATGGCAACCCACTCCAGTGTTCTTGCCTGGAGAATCCCAGGGACGGGGGAGCCTGGTGGGCTGCCGTCTATGGGGTCGCACAGAGTCGGACACGACTGAAGTGACTTAGCAGTAGCAGTAGCAGTGGCTCAGGCGGTAAAGAATCTGCCTGCAACGTGGACGACCCAGGTTGGATTACTGGGTTGGGAAGATCCCCTGGAGAAGGAACTGGCAACCCACTCTAGTATTCTTGCCTGGGAAATCCTATGACCAGAGGAGCCTGGCGGTCTACAGTCCGTGGGTTACGAAGAGTCGGACATGACTGAAGGACTAAAACTAGAAAGTGGTTACCTCCCTTGGCAGATTATCGGGATCTCCATAGGTGAATCCAGAAATCTGTATTTTGAAAGGACCCTCCACAAATTAAGATCAGCCAAGTTTGGGAACCACTGCAGTGTAGAGTTTGGGATATTTCCTATCTCGTCTATTCTTTGAAAGAAACAAATTTCAGATGGCATAAAGCAGTACCGAATACTGACTTTGTTTTATGTGTGATGCCTTAAGACCTTAAGATGGATCTTTAGTTAATATTAACTTCTTTTTTTAAAAGAAATACAACTCTCTTACAAGCACTTTCCGTCAGAGCATGGGTTTCCTCAAAGAAACTTAGGTGAAAACAGTGAAACTTTCCATATATAAACCAAAGAAAGGATATATAAAAGCGTAGTTAAAATGTCATTAGAACATTTATGGAATATAATAGTAAAATTGCAAAAAGTTATTGAGAATACTTGTTTTCCCATTTTATAGGTGAGGAAATAGAGGCATAAAAATGTACATTTGTTCAAAGTAGTGCTGCTTGTAGGTAATGGGGTTGGGATTCTAGCGCAACATCATCTAAAATGTAACCACCATCTAAAATTTGTATCTCTATTATCCTTTAAGATTTTGAAATATATATACTTTTAAAAATTAAGTTAAATATTCATTTTAAGTCAAGTATTTGAGGAAAATGTAAGTGAATATCTTTTTTTTAATCTCTGGTTGGGGCATATCTTCTTAAACATGATGCTGAAACTGTAAAGCAGAGTTTTTCACATAATCATTATAAATTCTTGACAAAACCATTTAGCAAACCATGGGACAGGATTTTCTCCACATAATTTTAAAGACCTAGTATTCTTCATCTGAAAAGATTTATGTAAGTCAGCAACAAAAAGATGAATAAGCAGATTTCAAATGGTTCAAGGATCTGGAAAGCCATATCCTAACATGGCAAGAATGGTGATTTCCACCCTTGCACCTTGCAAGATATTCTGAATTGTTTTTTAATGGTGAATTCTAACTTACTTCATAGATAAAATTTGAAAAGCTGTTTCCACTTTGGAAAAATAATCATTGAATAAGTGTCTGGTTGATATGCCAAAAATTCTAAGTTGTGGGGATTTGCAGTGAGTGGGATTAAATCCCACTGCTTGTGAAGCTGATCTTCTACTCAGGGAGAGGGACAGCACCGTAGGTGAGGCGGGGGGGAAGTTGTGTAGGATAACTCCAGTGGGATGGCAGGCAAGAACCAGTGGCGTGGGGTCTTCATGCAGGTCCCCTCCAGAGTCTTCATTTCCATGTACCTGCAAATTGCCGGTCATTTTCTCTGAAACCTTTTTGGACATGGGTTTGGGCACGCCCCTTATGGATATCATAGAGTTGGATTCTTCTGGCATTTGTCTTTATAGATATACATTCATTCGAACTGAGACCTGCCTTTAAAAAGGATGTGAGTCCTGCATGGATTTAGGGGACAATGTTCCAGGCAGAGGACAGCAAGTAGGAGGGATTTCTACTTGGAGGGAGTGTGTGTCCCAGACATGGCGAGGAGGTCAGTGTGGCCAGAGTGGATGAAGGAACTGGGATGGAACAGGAGGAGGTGAGAGAGGCAGGGACCTGGCTCAGCAGGCCTGTGGGCCACGGTGAAGATTCCAGTTCATCTGCCTGCGATTGGAAGCTGTCAAAGGGCATCCAGCAGGGGAGAGACAAGATTTTTAGACACGCACCCTGGCTGTGGGGCTGAGACTTGGCTTTGGGCCACAGGACCAACTAGGCGGCAGGCTGGGCAGTTGTCTCTGTAGTCTAGTGAGAGGCAATGAAACAGGGACTACGGTGGAGATGGTGAAACATGCTCTGTTGTTACCTGATTCCAGGGTCTGGGGAGATCTTGTTTCAAAGGGGATGCATGATAATGAATAATCCAAGAACATCCCACATCAGCTGAAGCAGACCCCAGATGCCATGGTTACAGAAGCCCCGGGGCCCCGTGGCATTCCCTAGCAACTAGGCACTGGTCACCACAAGGTGGATCTTCTGCGGTCCCATCTGGGTATCTAGACCCTTTCAAGTGCTGCTCATCCTGGCCCAGCCTGAGCCCCTTGAGAGGAGCGTTGTCTGGCTTAGGGACTGGATCTTCGGGGAGCAGTGACCATCAGCATCTCAGCTGCAGGCTGGGCGGGTGGCCACACAGCCCGTGGGTATTGTGTCCTGAGGGTGTGCCCCGGCCTTCTCTTCTCTTCAGATAGAAGGTAGCCTCCAAGTCCTCATGCGTCAGGAAGACGTGCCCCTGGGGGATCCTGTGTCCCCCAGCCAGCTGGGCCCGTACCTGCTGCCCGTCATGTGGCAGCTCTACCCCGGGAGGAGGTACCGAGCCTCAGACTCCAGTTTCTGGCGCATAGTGTACCATATCGAGGCAAGTGTGGGCTTCTCCGGGGACCCATAAGGTGGTCGTGGCTGGCCCCGCTCCCCCACCCCCATGTCTGGCCCCTGCAGTCTATCTGTTCCCTCCACTTGTGACAAAAAAAAAAAAAGAGGGACTTTACAATGGCAGGTATTTTTAGGACTGGATTGGTGAGACATTAAAAGGGAATGACCAGCCACCCTCAGGGGTCTCCAACAGAAGCCCCCTTGGTGGCAGGTGTCTCTCTAGTGGGCAGTCCAATGCTGCAGGCTGGGGGGACGAGGGGCCCCTGGGGTCCCCCCCACACACAGGTTCCCAGCTGCTACCCCAATCCCAGGGCCCGGAGTGGGAGGGGACGGAAGATCCCCGGCTCTGGCCTCCACTTCCCCCTCTCACAGATCGGCGGCACCGAGGACATGCTCCTGGAGCAGATGCCGGACCCAGAGGATGAGTGATGAGGTGAGCACCCTAGGACCAGGTCAGGAAAAGGGGACGCCCCTCCTCCCCGCCGTGGAGGCTGTGCTGACCCCCATCCCCAACTGCGCTGACCTCCAGTCATCCCTGGGGCTGGGACCCACGCTCGCTCTCCTTTAACACCTCAGGAGCCAATCAAGTCCTTAATATTAGGGGCGCATAGCTGCACGGTGCTTCATAGGCGTGGGCATAATCCTTTGACCATCACATCACCAGACCTGGATAGTATTTAACTTTATAGGTCATAAAATGGGGCAGGGGGGTTGAGACATAACGATGACTGGTCGAGATCACAGAGTCAAGTTTCCGATCCAGGTCTTCTCACGCCAAGCCGCCGACTTGGGGATAAGGCCTGGGCTCTGGGGACCAGCACTGACCCCCTAGCTCCCCTATCCAGACCCCAGCCTCTCCACAACCCCCGCCCCTGCACTCCACCCCTTCCATCCCTTTGCCCTTGACCTTGTTCTCTATTGTCCCAGGTCCCGCAGCTCCCATCTCCTCCCAAGCCCTGAGCCTGCCAGGGGGATGTTTGTGCTTCGGTTCACCTTCCTGTACCTACCAACCATGTGTGATCTGCTCCACCACACCCGGGTCGGACAGACACACAGAGGATGAATTCCCCCGACCGGACCTGCCTGCGGGATAGGCTGGGTGGGCACAGCTTCGGGGTCCACGTGCCCCGGCTCTACCTGTGCCTCTGGTCTTCTCAGCTGCCTGATGGTCTCAGCCTCTCTCCCTGTTCGTCCCTCACAGCAAACAGTGTCACGTCCTGCACACCCTGGGCTGCTTCCCGCTCTGTCCTTCCCCCTCTGTATCCTTCTGGCCGCAGGGAATGGGGCTGGCTTGCCTACGCTTGGTCTCTGAGCCCCTGAACCAGCTGTCTCCGGTGGTCCCTGCCTGTACAGGACCCCTCATCCGAAAGCCCCGCCCACGCCTCCGAAAGCCCCGCCCCCTGCCCGAGCAGCCTAGGTGCGGTTCACAGGACGGCCTGGGAGGGCCTTGGGTCAGTGCTCAGGACTGCGAAGCTTGTGGTTCAGAGGCGCTCAGCCCGGGACATGGCAGGAGGCCCGGCAGGCCAGCGCAGTGGACTGACCCTCTGATTGCCCACCTGTGGAAAGAGAGGTTGGAGGTCCCCCTATTTTACAGATGCCCTCAGACCCGGATATTATGAAGTTGTATGTAGCATAAACACTTTGTAATGTTGACTGATTAAATGTAAGACAATTCATCTAACTTTTTGCTGGGCCAGCTTCTATCCTTGACCTTGATTCTAGTGGAGAGAAGCAGGAACAGTCACCAAGTAAGAATATTTGAAAGGGAAAGAATACTCATGAATTTACTGTATATATATATATAGTTTTTACTTTGGAGATAAGGCTGGAATTTATTTTCATATAATCCAAGTGCTCAAAAGCCCAGTGTTCTTAGAGGTATAGTTTTGAGAACCACTGGAGTAAGTGACCTCAAAAAGTCACAGTCAGCAGCTCCTGGTATTCAGGACACACACACACACATACACACACACACACCCGCCCCATTCTCCTCCCTTCCTGGCCCAGCCAGCTCTGTCTCCTGTCCTTCCCTGGGTAGTTCCAATCCCAGCCTGAGCCCCTGCCTGCCTGACACTGTCCCCAGCCAGCCAGCCAGCCAGAGTTTTTCCCTTCCTCCCAAGCCCCAAGTCACAGCCCATCCCCCAGAAGCCTCCTGATTCCTCCTCAAGATTCGCTGCCCCTCCTTTACCTTCTGAGCAGGTAAACAGGACCTCAGGCATCACAACGAAATGCCTTCCAGTCAAAGGAATACTGCTCCTCTCCACTTGGTGTAATCCTAGTCCCTAGCTCTTCATCACAGAGTCATGTCAGGGTCAGGACACAAACATCAATAGGTGGTTAAGTATCTGAGAATTACCTAAGAAAAATACTGCTTCCCTGGTGCCTCAGATGGTAAAGAATCTGCTTGCAACACCCAGAAAAACCTGGCTTGGAAACCCAGGTTCAATCCTTGGGTCAGGAAGATCCCCTGGAGAAGGAACGTGACAACCCACTCCAGTATTGTTGCCTGGAGAATCCCATGGACAGAGGCACCTGGAGGGCTGCAGTCCTTGGGGGTCACAAAAAGTCAGACATGAGTGACTAACACACTCATACAAGTATCTAGTATGAGAATTGTAGAAGAAAAATATCACTTTTCCTATTTTATATTCTCTGATCCCAGTCTTCTTAGCCAGCATTAGACAGGTGAGCGTCTAGTTCCACACCTACCTGGGCCTGTATCTCTTATTTTAACCCTGTCGTTTTGCATGGTCCTGGACAGTGTAGGAGTTTGGTCTGTTGGAGCGTCAGAACCTCAGAGGAGAAAGAGAATCCATGGCCAGCCAGTGGCCTGTTTTAGGAACAGGCACAGGAAGAGGAAAGTTCTCAATTGGGTCTCAATTGGGCTGAATGTTTGTGTCCAGCACCCCCCACCCCATATTCATATGTTGATGCCCTAACTGCCGGGTGTGTGTATTTGGAGGTGGGACCTTCGGGAGATGATTAGAGTGAGAAGATGGCCTGAGGATGGGGCTTCCATGATGGAACTACTGCCTTTATAAGAAGAGGAAGAAAGATCTCTCTCCATGTGCCTGCACCAAGGAAAGGCCACGTGAGGACACAGCAGGAAGACAGCAGTCAGCAAGCCAGGACCACACACTGGACACGAGTGGGCTGGCCGGCACTTTGACCTTGGACTTCTGACCTCAGGTTGAACTGGGAGAAATAAATATCTGTGGTTTAAGCCCCCAACTGCTGTTTTGTTACAGCAGCTCAAGCAAACCAAGGCGATGTTCATGAAAACTTTGGCCACCACTGTGAACTCTGCTGAGGGCTGCAGATACAGCAATGAACAAAACCGAGGGCCCTGCTCTCAGGCAGCTGTCCCTCTGGATGAAGAAGAAGCTCAGAACGTGTTAAATCCTACGGAGATAATAGAACATAGTAACCAGGTAGCAAGTTAGGTCAGGTAATGAAAGAATTCCCACCCTTGTAGGTGGCCTTTAAGATCAGACCTTGAAAATGAGAGGGAGCTAGATCTCCTTAAGTTAGGGAGGAGAGCCCCAGGATGAGGAGGTTCAAGGCTGTGCGAGTTTAATTTGCTGTGGAAATTGAAAAAGCACAAGATTCTCTTCAACTAAGAGAATGCATGCGCGCGTGCTCAGTCTCTCAGTTATGTCTGATTCTTTGTGACCCCACAGACTAGCCCGCCAGGCTCCTCTGTCCATGGGGTTCTCCAGGCAATATTGGAGTGGGTTGCCATTTCCTTCTCGGGATCTTTCTGACCCAGGAATCAAACCTGCATCTCCTGCATTGCAGGCAGATTCAAAGCCACCAGAGGAAGCCCTTTATAAGTCATCCTGATAAATTATAAGTGTGATACAGAATCTCAGTTTTCTGCAACAAGAATGACTTTGAGGTTGTGGTTGAGACCCCCAGGATGGACAGTGGTATTGTTGAGGTGGGCTCAGCAGGACAGAAACGTCCAGACTTTTAATAACATGAGGTTTGAGTTGCTTGTGACGTTCCAGTTAGAGAGTCAATAGGCTGTTGTTTGAATATAGATCTAGAACTCCTGTCAGGACTAAAACTATCAGTGTAGGATTAAAATGTCAGTGAAAGCCAGGGACCTGGCTGAGGCCC
The DNA here is from genome assembly GCF_029378745.1 of Bos indicus. Taxonomy (NCBI): domain Eukaryota; kingdom Metazoa; phylum Chordata; class Mammalia; order Artiodactyla; family Bovidae; genus Bos; species Bos indicus. The sequence continues at coordinate 60,594,520 of NC_091780.1, read as the reverse complement.
CTCATGGAAAGATGGTGGCATCTTTAAAACCGTAAAAAGTCATTACAGAGGGCAACGATGCTAGGTTGGGGAGCACACTGGCGAGAGGCTGAACTGAGAAAAGTGGGCATCAGATTTGGCCATGTGGAGGCTGGTGGAGACATCGTCAGGAGAAGTTTGCTGTGATGGGGGTGTGGTCTGGTCATGGTGGGCATAAGAGAGAAGGGGAGTGAGGAGGAACAGCCCTTGCTAGGAGCTTTGCTGTAGAGAAGTGTGGTCGCAAGGGGGCTTCGGTCAGGGGTGATGGACACTCCTATGTGCAGCCAAAGGGAAGGAGGGACAGCAGAGAGGCCATCGTCAAAGAGCCTGCAGTCTTTTTTAAAAATGTTTATTTTATTAATTTTTTAATGTATTTGTCTGTGCCGGGTCTTGGTTGCACCTCGTGGGATCCCTGATCTTCATTGCGGCATGCAGGCTTTTTTAATTGCAGCATGTGGACTGTTGGTTGCAGCTTGTGGGATCTGTTTCCCTGACCGGGGATTGAACCCATGCCACCTGCATTGAGAGTGCAGAGTCTTAGGCACTGGACCATCAGGGAAGTCCCAGAACCAGCATTCTTGAGGAAGCCAAGCAAGATGAACTGGGTCACAAATGTATATTGGCATCTGACAAAGAGCTTCAGCATTTACCAGTATCATACCAGTCTTGTTTCATTCCCCCCCCCACCCCAAAAAAGCTGGGGTTTGGTTTTTTGACTGAAGTATTTTACAGGCTGTATAATTTCACTCATAAGTAATTTATTATGTATCTTCACAGAGAAGACATTTTATTCCTGATAACCACAGTATCATTGTCACCCCTAACAAAATTAACTGTAATTCCTCAATATCTAACCCAGTCTGTTTTCAGATTTCCCTAGATGTCTCCAATGTCTTTCTGCAGCTGGTTTAAATCAAGACTCAGACTGCATGTGGTTGATGCGTCTGAAGTCTCTTGTGATCTATAACCCACCTTCTTCCTTACAGCAAACCAGGTAAACTTTATAACTCTTAACGGTTGTCGTTCCTTTTTCTTGTCTAATATCTCCAAAGCTATGATAAGTAATAGAAGTAATAGACATTTTTAAAATTTTCTTAGCTTTATTGGAAAGGCCTCTGGTGTTTCCCCAGTAAGTATGATCCTTACTTACTTACTTACTTAGAATAGGGAAAAGGAGTCCAAAATGGCGGTGGCTGAAAGACAAAGAAGGGAAAAGCCCACGAAAATAGAACAAAAGAAGGTCTGAGGACCTCAGGTAAAACAAACAACACTCCTGGCTGGCCCAATTTACATAGGACAGACCCAGTTAGAGATAAACATATAAAAAGAGGAGCCAAAGCTAGCTCTCTCTCTCCCCACCCCATCCCCCACCCACCCCGCCCCGCGCGCTGGGGTGCTCTTCGCATCTTTGGATTGACCTATCTTTTAAATAAAATAGAGCTGTAACTCTAAGCTGTAACACTGATTTGTCTAAGACCTATAACATTGTCCTTTCGAGACCTGAGAGCTCTAACACAGTCTATCCAAGACCAGACAGCTGTGACACGCCGAGGGGGCTTTAATGTCCGTCACTGCAAACCTTTGTTGTGACAAGACAAAGAACCCAGGAATATACACTCGCGTGACAGTCTTTGGGGCTTAATTATTTATATTTTATCAAGTTAAAAAATGTTCAATTCCTATTTCACAATTTTTAACTTGAACAGATACTGGATTTTATTACCTGCCTTTTGATATGTAAGGAGAGGATTATGTGCTGTGTTCAGTCATGTCCGACTCTTTGCGGGCCCCATGGACTATAGCTTGCCAGGGTCCTCTGTCCTTGGAATTCTTCAGGCAAGAATACCAGAGTGGGTTGATTAGATGGTACCTTTATTAAACTCTAATAATATACTGATGTTAGGGTATTGACTCTTTCTTGCATTCCTGGAATGAACCACACTTAATTATGATGAATAATGCATTAGTGTGTTGGTGGATCTCTTTGCTAATGTTTTATTTTAAAATTTTGCATTGTAGTTAAAAAGGTCTGAAATTTTTCTCCTCCCATCTTTGCTTTTGACATCAAAAAAGTTATAGCCACTTCATAAAAATAATTTACAGGCTTTTCTTTTGCTCTACTCTGTAATACTGTAAAATGCATTGGGATTATCTTTTTTTAGCTTGAAAGAATTCCATTCAAGGCTGGTGTTTTTTTCAAGGAACTCTGCTTCTCCAGCTTCTTAATTTCTTCTATAGAAGTTGGTCCGTTTAAGCTTTTAATTTCTACTGGAGGCAACTTTGATTAAATAACTTATTTCTAGAAAGGTGTCCGTTTCATCTGGGCTTTATGTTTTGTTTTCAAAGTTATTCAAAATAGTCTCAGGACTTTTAATGTCCTTTCTGGATTATCACTGCGCTATGTTATTTCTTTTTTATCATTAAAAATTCAGCTTTATTGAAATATATTTGACAAATAAAATTTCAAGGTGTGTAAATTATATGTCATGATGATTTGGTATATATATACACTGTGAAAGTATTCCCCCTTTTAGTTAATTTGCCTAGCCCTCACTACACATATTTATTTTTAATTTTTTTGAGAGTATTTCACTTCTACTCCCTTAGCAAATTTCAGTTATACAATCCAGTGTTATCAACTATATGGTTGCCATGTTTTACATTAGATCCTCAGGCTTTACTCCTCTTGTAGTTGAAACTCTATCCTGTACCAACCTCTCTTCAATTGCCCCACCCCCAACTCCTGGTAGCCACATTTCTACTTTTCGTCCCATGTTATTTATCTTTTTCATTATTAAAAATTTTACTGAATCTTACTTACCCATTTAGTAAAATTAGGCTTGTCTATTTTATTTCCCAAAGAACCAGCTTTTAGACTTATTTGTTAATTCTGTTGTTTTGCTTGTTTTCTCTGTCACTGATGTCTGTTTTTATCTTTAATTCTAAAGTTAGACATTCTTTTGGTTTCTGTTGTTTCTTTTCTAGCTCTTTTAATTGGGTGTTCATCATTTTTAATTTTTATATGGTTATTTTATGTAACAGCTTTATTAAAATATAATGGACATACCATACAATGCACTCTTAAAATGTACAGTCAATTGTTTTTAGTATATTCCCAGAGTTGTACAGCCATCACCACGGTTGCCTGTTCTGTATATTTCATATAAATAGCATCATACTGTATGTAACCTTCTGTGATGATACTTTGGCATAATATTTTCAAGGTTCACATGTATTATGGCATATAATAAAATTTCATTAATTGTTATGGCTGAATAATATTCCATTACATGAATATGCCCCACTATATATATTCATGGATATTAAGGTTATTTATACTTTTTCCTATTATAAATAATGCCACTACAAACAGTCACACATGGAGTTCTTGTGTGGACATGTGCTTTCATTTCTCCTGGTTGTATACATAGGAGTAGAATTACTGAGTCATACAGTAACTTTTTTAACTTTTTAAGGCACTGCCAGGCTGTTTTCCCAAGTGGTTGCACATTCCCACCAATATTGTATGAGTTTCATTCTTCACATCCCTGTCAGTTATTATCTGGCTTTTTGATTCCAGCCACATAGAAGGTATAAAGAAGCTTTCTATTTTTGATTTGCATTTCCCTGGTGGCTGATTATGTTTGTACATTTTCATGTGCTTATTGGCCGTTTGTATATCTTCTTTAGAGAAATGCCTACTGAGATGCTTTGCCCATTTTTGTAGTTGAGGTATATTTGACATGTAATGTATCAGGCATACTCAATCATCATTCATAGTCAGACTTTTTTCTTGTGATGATAAGAGAGCATATCTTAAAAATTATTTTATAAATTTCAAATATATAATACAGTATTGTTAACTATAGTCAACATGAACGTGAAAGTATTAGTCACTCAGTTGTGTCTGACTCTTTGCCACTCCATGTACTATATAGCCTGCCAGGCTCCTCTGTCCATGGAATTCTCCAGGCAAGAATTCTGAAGTGGGTAGCCATTTCCTTGTCCAGGGGACCTTCCTGACCCAGAGATTGAACCTGAGTCTCCCACATTGCAGTCACATTCTTTACTGTCTGAGCCATTAAAGAAGCCCATAATCACCATTCTATACATTAAATCATCATGATTGATTTATTGTCCATTTTTCAATTAGGTTACTTTCTTTTTTATTACCAAGTTACAAGACTTCTTTATATATTCTGGACTCAACTTGCTTATCAGATATAACTTACAAATAGTTTCTCCCGATATGTATATTGTCTACTCACTTGTTGATGGTATCCTTTAAAGTACAAAACTTTTAAATTTTGATGAGTCTATCTTTTTTATTACTTGGCGTTTTTGATATTATATCTAAGAAAGCTTTGCCTAACCTTCACAGTCATCAAAGTCTACTCTTAGATTTTCTTCCAAGAGTTTTAAAGTTGAAACCCTTACACTAATGCATATAATCCACTTTGAGTTAATTTTTATGTATGTTGTGAGGGTGGGAGTCCACGTGTATAGCCAGTTAACCTCAGTATCATTTGCTAAAAAGACTTCTTCCTTCCACTGAAATGTCTTGACACTCTTGTCAACAATCAGTTGCCTGGGGTTCTCTGTGGCGCAGTGGTAAAGAATTCACCTGCCAATGCGGGAGGCACGGATTCAATCCCTGGTCCAGAAAGATCCCACATGCCGCAGAGCAGCTTAGCCCGTGCACCACAACTCCTGAGCCTGTGCTCTGAAGCCCGGGAACCACAACCACTGAGCCCACACGCCACAGCCACTGAAGCCCACACACCTAGAGCCTGTGCTCCACAAGAGAAGCCACCGCAATGAGAAGCCCATGCATCGCAACTAGAGGGTAGCCTCTGCTCGGTGCAACTAGAGGAAAGCCCATGCAGCAGTGAAGACCCAGCACAGTCAAAAATAAATAAAATTAAAAACAAAAATCAATTGACTGTAAAAGTAAGGGTTTATTTCTGGATCCTCAGTTCTATTCAGGTGATGTGTGCCAATACAACACTGTCTTGATCACTATTTTTATGATAAGTTTTGAAGTTGGGAAGTATAAGTCTTCCAATTTTGTTCTTTCTCAAGATTGTTTTCATTATTCTGGTTCCCTTGAATATTGTGCGAATTTCAGGATTGCTTGTCAGCTTCTGCAAAGAAGTCAGCTGATATTTTGACAGACTGTGTTGACTCTGCAGATTAGTATGTGGAGAATGGCTATCTATTCATCTGTTGGGATGTCAAAGCAAAATACCATCGATTGACTGGGTATTTTGTTTCAATGGTTATCTTTATACTAATATCTTAGGGTAATATTCTTAATCCTTCTTTTAAAGATGCTATCTGTTGTAGCATTGTCTGAAGAACTTTCTATAATGATGAACATGTTCTGTTATCTGTGTGTGAAAGATGTACTGGCTACATGTAGTAGCCAGTGGAGCACTTGAAATGTAGCTAGTATGATTGGGAAATTGAATTTTATTTAATGATAATTAAAAACTAAGTGGCCATATGTGACTGGTGGCTGCCATGTTGGATGGTAACAGAGGTTTTGGTTCCTTACTGTGAACAGTCCTGAAATTAGTACCCTCTTCTTCCCCTTTACTTTTTCTTCCCTAGGTATCTAATCCATGTAGTGCTACATATTACCTTTAAGGCAATGAGAAAGCTTTGTCATTGTTGTTCAGTGGCTAAGTTACGTCCAACTCTTTGTGACCCCATGGACTGCAGCGTCCCACGTGTCCCTGTCTTTCACCATCTCCTTGAGTTTACTCAAACTCACAACCATTGAGTCAGTGATGCCAACCAACCATCTCGTCCTCTGTTGTCTCCTTCTCCTGCCTTGAATCTTTCCCAGCATCAGGGTCTTTTCCAGTGAGTCAGCTCTTCACATCAGGTGGCCAGTATTAGTGCTAAATACTACCTTTGAGGTAAGGAGCAAGCTGACATTATACATAATCTTTCCCTTCCCTCCCTGTTTTTAACAGATGATTTTTGTCTTCATTATTGGAAGATAGAACAAATAGATAGTATTTGTCATCCTTTGGCCTCCTAATCTTCATTCTACAGTTAAATACATTTAGTGGTCACTAGCAGTTCTTATAAAAAGCTTCTCTAAACACTTCTTGATTGTCTGAACCTTGTTGTTTTGTAGGTCGCTCAGGCAGGGCACAAAGCAATGTTCTCTGATTCTTTCAGCTTCATCAGCTTGTTTGTGTCCTTTATAATGGAAGATCACTTTGGCTGAAAAAAAAAAATTCTTGGTTCACATTTTCTTTCTTTGGTATCTGTACTTTATTACTCCATTGTGTTTTAACTTAAAAGTGTTCCATGAGAATTTTTGGCTGGTCCAGTGGTTAAGAATCCACCTTGCAATGTGGGGGACCCGACTTTGATCCCTGGTGGGCGTCCTAAGATGCTTAGTTGCCACAGAGCAACTAAGTCTGTGTACCACAATTACTGAAACCACACCACAACCAGAGTCCAAGAGCCACAATGAAAGACCCGAAGTGCCGCAACTAAAGACCTCGTGCAGCCAGATAAATAATGAATATTAAATTAAAAAGTGGTCCATAGAGGTCTAGTCCCCTGGAAGTTATTTGGTCATTTTACCTAATGTCAGAAGGGTTTCAATTCTATAAAATCTGATACTTTTAATAGTCTATGTCTCAGAGTTGACTGTTCTTGGTTGTATGTCCCAGGGACATCATATCCTTTTAAAATACGCAGGTTTGGAACTTCCCTGGGGGTCCAGTGGCTAAGACCCCAGGCTTACAATGTAGGGTACCTGGGTTTGACCCCTGATAAGAGAACTAGATTCCATATGCTGCAGCTAAGACCTGGTACAGCCAAATATTTAAAAAACGAAAACAAAAAACACAGGTTCAAGTGATTGTTTTTTGTTTTATTTTCCAGAAAGTTTTTTTAAAAAGTATCTTGTATTTGTTCTATTCCACAGTGTTGCTTTTCTGAAGTTGAGGGCTTGAGTGGAGGAGGAACTTTTATTATGTATGTGTTGAATCTCCTTAGCCTGTTTTCTTTATCCATCACTTTCACTTGAATCCTTTGGAAGACTCCTTTTATTGATTTTTTTTTCTCCTTTCTACACTATTTTTCTGTCCTAGTTACTCTGCTGGGTTTTGTGAGGGGCTTTGAGGAAATTGGGAAACAATGCCATTGTTACCAAATTTCCTTGATTCTTATTATTTTTTAAAGCTACTTTGTTAGTGTCACTGTATTCTGCTTACAAAACAACTTCATAAACAAAGGGGAAATGCCCTTAGAAATATACTAATTCTAAAAGATTCTCCCCCATCTTTTTATACCAAACAAAGTAACTTGAACTAGTCCAGTTAAATCATTGTCAGTTAGTGAGTCCATCTCATTTTGGTGAGTGCACCTCCTATGGCAAACAGTTTGCAAATTGAGGTGAGAAATTTCCCAACAAAATGCTCTCACAAATAGTTTTGAGGTTGAAAATCAATAGTCCATGAAACTGGTAAACTGAACATTTCAATAATATGGGAGAGCTCTTTGCACTTCTCAGTAATCAAACTTATAATCAAACTCAGTAATCAAACTCATCTTTGGAACCTGGTCCAGATGATACGGGTCTTTATACAGCAGCCTCATTGGTTAAGATGCTAATTACCTGGGCCCGAGAACTTGAAGAGCCAAAAAGTCAAAAATCAAGAGAACTTGGTTGGTTGCTGTGATCAAATGATGCCTCCCCTCAACACTAGCCTCATCAGACCACCAACCGAGGACACCTAGAAGCCATGTCCACTTCACCACCTTTTTGATTGGATTGTATTTGGTTAAAGATCTGAGTGTCTCCTTCCTACTGATCCTCTGACTCTTGAGGGTCATGGATAACCACAATAAATCTTCATCCTGGAAAGAACACACACAGATTTAGCATATGTTAGAGAAGTGTGTGTTAGCTGCTCAGTCATGTCTGATTCTTTGTGACCCCATGGACTGCAGCACATCAGGCTCCTCTGTCCATGGGATTTCCCAGGTAAGGATACTGGAGTCAGTTGCCATTTCCTTCTTGAGGGGATCTTCCCAACCCAGGGATCAAACCCAGGTCTCCTGCACTGCAAGCAGATTCTTCACTATCTGAGCCATCAGGGAAGTCTGGAGAATCCCGTGGACAGAGGAACTTAGCACGCTGCAGTCGATGGGGTCGCAAAGAGTCGAGACAACTGAGCTACAACACACACACACACACACACACACACACAAGAATAATAGATTTGGATCATGATTTGATGATCCCATCTGGTTCATGGTAAAATCCCCATTTTTTGATGTGAACTATTTATTGGCTAGGGCACTCCATCCTTTTAGAAATGATTTAAGTCAGCTTGACTCCTCCCCTTCTTCCACATCACATTTCACTGTCTCCCCAGAGATTTCCTGGGGTCTCACACATCTGCCCGTTGCCCCTTACAAGATTGGATTATGGATTATCTCCCATCCATTCCTGTTCCATGAACATCACTTCACCTCCCCTTGGGCACCATTGTCATTCCTTGACCACATGGCTGCAGTTGACAGGATTTGGGAGTGCGAATGGAGTTACGTTTGAGGGTTTGAGGAAGTTTTTGGTTCAACATTCAGACTATACCTTAAAGTCAGATATTGGACACCGGTTTTGAAAAGTCCCTTGGGCTTCCTTGGTGGCTTAAATGGTAAAGAATCTGCCTGCAATGTGAGAGAACCAGATTCAATCCCTGGAAGATACCCTGGAGAAGGGAATGGCTACTCACTCCAGTATTCTTGACTGGAGAATCCCATGACAGAGGAGCTTGGTGGGTCACAAAGAGTTGGATGTGACTGAGCTACCAACAGCCACTGTTAGAGCAGCACCAGCCACTCCCCACTAAGCCATCACCTCATTTTTCCGGGCTCCTCCCTCCTTTCTTCGTATAACTAATCTCTGAAATGCTAATATTCTTAGCTTATAATGCAGAACAACTTAGTTCTGGTTGACTTGGGGTAGCTCTTCGGGATTCAGTGCCCCATCAATGTGTTTCTTGCTAAATAAAACACGAACTGTTCCAAGGAGAATCTCTCCTAGGAGGCAGAACTGCTATGGCTCATTGTAGGTTTTCTCTTTTCTTTCGCTTTCTGCTTCCTTTCTTCCTGTATACCTGCTCAGAATGTTTGAGGTGAGAAGGGAGGGAGGAGGGGAAGAGAGTTCAGATGTAGAGGACTCATCAAGGAACACTTTCTGGAAATCAGGCGGAACTCAGCTGTGCTGAGGGACATCCTGGGGTGTTCCAGGAGAGGGCCGAGGTCAGAATGCGGGAGGAAGTCTGGCCTGGGCCTGAGAGCAAGCCTGCAGTGCTGAGCAGGAGCCACTCCAAGAGCTACCCCTCAGGGAGGTATTATTATAATGATGCCTCTTTTACACACAAGAAAATGGGGACTTAGAGGGATTAACTAGGGAAACTTCCGCTGTTAGTTAATACTGCAACCCACTCCAGTATTCTTGCCTGGAGAATCCCATGGACAGAGGAGCCTGCTGGGCTACAGTCCATAGGATCACACAGAGCCGGACACAACTGAAGCGACTTAGCACACATGCAAAATGATTTTGCTTTATTAAAAAAAAATTGAGGGACAAACCAAGTGTCAATACCAGTTCTGTTATTTTTATAAATATAATTTAAACAGGAAGGAGGGAATGGTTGTTGGTCTGTGGCTAAAAAGATGAAGAATACTGCAAGAAGAATACGATTTGCTCTATTACAAAAAAAAAAAATCAAACAATTGGTTTATTTGAGGGGTTTGCCTTAAAAAACATGACATATAATCACAAATAAATAGGTTGATTTTTGCTCCAAGTTACAGCTGCCTTTTTTCAACATTTCTACTTTCCTTGGAGACTGTTTAGCAGGGTGACAGGCACTCCCATTCCTGTTTGCTTCAGGCAACCCAAGAATGAATTTATCCAGGTGTTAATATCACAGAATGAAAAGGTAAACTTGAATTCAAACTGTATTGTTAATTATATACCTACTTAAAACACAGGTCTTTGTATATATAAACAAAAGAGTAAAACTTGTACTATGCTTGTTTTCCTCTTACATTTCTTTAAATCCTTTTAGACAGAGATTTGTAAATATTGTATCCTTATTGCAGGAAGGGGGACCCCTTCCAGGGCCCGAAACTGGGCTCTTGTCTAAAACTCGGAAATGAATTGTTCGAGGAGACACATCTGCTGACAAAGCAAGAGATTTTATTGGGAAAGGGCACCTGGGTGGAGAGCAGTAAGCTAAGGGAATCCAGGAGAACCGCTCTGCCACATGGCTTGCAGTCTAGGGTTTTATGGTGATGGGATTAGTTTCTGGGTTGTCCTTAGCCAATCATTCTGACTCAGAGTCCTTCCTGGTGGTGCACACCTTGTTCAGCCAAGATGGATGCCAGAGAGAAGGATTCTGGGAGGTGGTTGGACATGTGGTGACTCCTTTTGACCTTTCCCGAACTCTTCCGGTTGGTGGTGGCTTATTAGTTCTGTGTTCCTTACCAGGACCTCCTGTTGTAAAGCAATTCATGCAAACAGTTACTATGGTGCCTGGCCAGCGTGGGCGGTTTCAATCTGTGTGCTTCGCCTAACATCCTGACTTTCGTTAATCCCAGTTTTTAGTAGCCTTTAAGTGTACAGAGCCATGAGAATCCCCCCTTATCTGTGGCTTTACATTTCATGGTTTCAGTTACCCAAAGTCAACTGAGAGCTGAACATACTAAATGGAAAATTCCAGAAATAATTCATAAGTTTTAAATTGCAGGCCATTCTGTGGAGCATGATGAAATCTCCTACCGTCCTCCATGGGACGATGCGTATGTGCTCTGTTATTCAGTTCTGACTCTTTGCAACCCTTTGGATTGTAGCCCGCCAGGCTCCTCTATCCATGGGATTTTCAGGCAAGAACACTGCAATAGGCTGCCATTTCCTTCTCCAGGGGATCTTCCTGACCCAGGGATCGAACCCACCTCTCCTGGTCTCTTGCATTGCATGTGGATTCTTTACTTGCTGAGCCATTGGGAAAGCACATGGCACAATGAATCATCCTTTTTCCATCATATTCCGCCCTTAGTCACTTACTGGCCATCTTGGTATTATAGTGCTAGGGTTAAGTAACCCTTACGTTATTAACAATGGTCCCAGAGCCCAAGAGTGTTGCAGGGAGGAGCCAATTCTGACTTCGTTTTGGATCTGTTACTTTTAACCTTTGCTTCCCTTTGCTTTTGTTCACTAAAAGGATACTGTTTATACATAATAGCCTGCCTGGGGGAACCCTGCCCCTCGGCCTGAATATTAAACCAGAATGCCTTTGTTCTAGACCCTGCCCACCCATGGCGCCAGGAAAAAAGAAATTAACATCCCCTTCTCAAGGCTTGTCAGTCTAGGAGATATTTGCAAGATTAATGGCCTTTTTACTTTATTCCCTCACCTCCCCCATCTCTGTTCTATAAAAAGAACCTGGCATCCAGACCCACCCCAATAAAATGGTTATTTTGAAACATCTGTCTGCTATCTTCTAGGTCAGCCAGCTTATTCCTTGCCTCAAAACACTCTGTCTCTTGGTTAATTGGCCTGGCATGTGGCAAGTAGAGAGAGCTTGGACTCCTTTGAAGGAGGAAACAAAACAGGCTCCATCTTGAAAGCAGGACTCCATCCTGGGCTGGACTGTGGACTTTGAGCTATATGCCCAGTATCTATAGAAACAACATACCAACTGGAAAACCAGACACCCCCCACCCATGAAAGAGCCCCAGGGCTCGTACCTAGACTCTCCATAGCCTAAAAGAATACCCTAATTTTCTTTGTAACCGAATAGAATCATAAATTCTATTATGCTTATTGGGGTATGACCACAAGCCTATTGATAATTGTCCTCTGTTAACTACCTAGACTTAAGGCACATGAATCATGGGTTAACATTGATCATATCTTTCTTTTCCTTTGTTCTGACTAGTTTCAAGGAATTTGGGGAGGTGGGTTTGAGCACGTATACTTAGGTTTTCACAATAGGTTTTCACAATAACTGGCGGGGTCCTTGGCTAAGAGGAGACTCCGCCTTGGGCCTGCAGGTGTAATCAACTGCACTCCACTATCTGCATTGTCCTTCTGAGTGAGTTTGTTTCCCGGAATGCACGGCTGCAACCCCTTAACTAGAGTAGTGATGCTGGCCATTTGGATCTGCCCAAAAGAAGCCATAAAGTGCTTCATTTAAGTAAAAAGGTAAAAGTTCTCAAGGAAAGAAGTCACATACCATTAAGATCTACAGTGAGAACACATATCCTATACATGAGATTGTGAAGAAGGGAAAAAACTCATGCTAATTTTGCTGTTGCAGCTGGAAAGCACCACAGTGTGTAATAAATGCTATGTTAAAATGGAAAAGGCATGAAATCTACAATATTTTGAGAGAGACCACATTCACATAACTCTTATTATACTATATTGTTAATTGTTATATTTTTATTATTAGTTAATCTCTTACTGTGCGTAATTTATAAGTTAAACTTTATCATAGGGATGTATGTATAAGGAAAAAACATGGTATATATAGGGTTAGATACTATCCACGGTCTCAGGCCTCTACTGGGCACCTTGCAACATATTTCCCACAGATAATGGGGGACCTTGTCCTTCGGCTCCAAGAAGCTGGAAGTAATGAGCCCACCAGCTGGCAATGCAAGGCTGATGGTATGTAACGTGGTACAGAGAGTCCTGAGGCCAGGGTTTTAGCCCCGGTGTTCTAACTTGCCGCAGGAACGAGTCATGGCAGCCCCTTGCTGTAAAACGCCAAAGGTCAAGCTGTGTTTGGACTTACCGTCAGTGGTTGTGTTTCCCGGTGTTGGGTTATCTTTCATGTGTTATGTTCTGGGTGGTTCTAAATCTGAGGGGAGCAAGAGCACCATGATGCACAGCCCTGGGGGACCAGTCCATCCCAGTATGAGTGGGTGGTACCTCCGGAGTTGTGCACCTCGGGGAACAAAGGTGGTGGCCTTGTTTTCTCAGCCGTTTGCCATCTTTAAGAAGAAGTGTATATGTCCTTCTTAAACTCCTTTTCTCACTCTCCACATCAGGTTTTTTCTCTCGTCCAACTAGCTGCCATCCATCTGGACTGCTTCTACTTAGTTTTCTTTGCTAATTCTTTCTCTTTCCTACTGAGAGTCTTGCATTCTTCTTTCTGCTTGGCATACCTGTTCTCTAGATCAGGGGTCAGTAAACTATGGCTGATAAGCCAAATCTGGCCTGCTGACCATTTTGTTGAGTGACGTTATATTCGGATTCAGCCACGCCCATTTGTCACGCATGGCCAGTTTCATGCTGCAACAGCAGAGCTGAGGAGCTGACCACATGGCCTGTAGAGTCAAAACTATTTACTGTATGTCCCTTTGCAGGGAGTTTGCTGACCTCTGCCCCAGATAGTTCTCTCTCCTCCTCTGGCCGGCAATGACCTCTGATGATGACTTTCCAACCTATGAATTCAGCCCCAACCTTCCTCTAGACCCACACCTGTCTCCAGGTCATTTCAACCTGGATACCCTACTCAGCATCCCAAACCTGACTCGCGGCTTTATTTATCTTGGATCTCTGCCTCCTTGCTGTAAGGTATAGTTCGGGCTGAGGCAGAAAAGGGAAAGACGACCTCAACAGAAGTAGGTTACCTTTATTCAGGCAAGGAGGGGCGATAGTCGGCCTAACGACCAGGCTGAGCGTGGACAGGGATCAGGGAGGCTCCATATTTATAGGGAGGTTTGTGGAAGCGATAAGGGAAATGTTAATCAGGCGGGATGTTTTGGGTATTCTTTAGTTGAGATGGCATTTGTACTTGGGCAGGGGGTGATAAGTCTTCTGAGCAGGTGTAGGGGGTGGAAGGTTTCTGGACAGTGGGTGATAAGTCGCAGATAGATGCAAGCTGCCTGGAGCATCAGGGAGGGAACTAAAGTTCTGTTTTGTTTTCTCCGAAGTTAGATGATTCAGCAAGGGCCTTTGAAACTGTTGTTTTCTTTTCTAGGCCCCAAAGACTCCTTCATTCCAGACCCTGAAATCATAAAAAAATGGGGAAAAGGGCGCCATATCTCTCTGGCTACTTCCTGCTGAATAGGGGCTATGATTTTGGGTCTGGAATAGGGTATCGTCCTAGGGCCCAGGGTCTCCTTTTTCTGAGCTTGGGGTGAGGCTCTCGAGAAGAACAATGGTCTTGACCTGATCTCTAGAGATGGCCCGAATCCGTTCCTGGAGAAACCTTTGAAAGAGATTGAAGAGACAAGGTCCAAATAAGAGGAATAGAATGATAAGTATCAGTGGTCCCAGGAAAGGGAGCAACCAAGGGAGGGCCTGTTGGAACAGGTTTTGGGGACTGTAAAGGTTTTGTAACTCTTTTCTGCAGCGTTCAATTCTGTCCCTAAGTTCTTTGACTCTGCCCTGGACTATGCCTGTTTCATTAATAAAATAGCAGCAGTCGTCTCCTAGGGAAAGGCAGGTCCCTCCCTTTTCTGCGGTGAGAAGGTCCAGGGTGCGCCTGCTTTGTAGGGCCACAGGAGCTAATGAGTTAATCTGTCTTCGAATTGAAACTAAGGACTCCACTACCTGTTCCATGTCTTCATTAAGTTCTTGGGACAGCTTGTAGCAGAAATGGGCAGAGGTCGAGATGCCTCTAATCCAGGTGCCTAGGGCTGCTGCTATGCCAGTCCCAATCAGGGTGGGGGCTATGACAGCTGTCTTTTCCTGTGGGAAAGTTCCCCTTGGGGGTAGACTATTTGTTCTACCTCTTCTTCTTTGAGGAATGTTAGGCCCGGGGTCAGGAAGACCAAGATGCAAGGTCCAGGGGGGTCCAAGGGGAGACATGAATATGCATAGGTCCCGCAGAGAATGAAGATTCCCGGGTTGGTGCAATTATTTGTGCTGTTCCAGAGAACCCAAGTGGAACAGAAGGAGGGAGCAGAGTTTGTAAGACCAGTGTAGTTGGGACTAGAGTAGTTAATACAGGTTAGGTTTGAAGAAGCTGAGAGTGGGACGTTGTCAGAGACTGGCCCAATGAGTTGTGTACTTTTTGTTGGGAAGGGGCGGTATAGTTGCCCTGTGACAGCCAGGTTGAAGGTAAAGGCATTGCTATGTGCGGTGAGGGAGACAGTGACATGCATGTCCAACACTGGGATGTGTGTTGTGTGTACTGGAAGAATTGGAAGGAAGAGTTGAGAAGGCGGGTAAGGTTTTGGTTGCCAGAGGGAGGTTTTAGGAGAGGCTGTAATTGGGAAAGGAGGTCTAGGCGTTTATAAGGCTCAGGGGTCGCCTGTAACCGGGAAATTATATTCTTTATGACTTGTTTCTTTTCTCGATTTTGATCTAGTACCCCGCCCCCGTCTGAGTACCCTCAGTGGCTAATGGGATAGAAACCTATGTTTCTTCCGTTTGGCTTATGGCAGGTACTCATGAAACTCCCTGTCTTTTGTACCTTAACAGTGAGTAGGGATTTGGACTTTCTGCCCCTGAGGTTCATGGTGCGTGGTTTTGGAGCTGTATTATAACATGAGGAAGGTACATAGGAATAAATGTCAGAGCAGGGGCAGGGAGTAGCCAGAAGGCTGGGGAGTGCAGCAAGGATAAGAAACAGAGGAGTCACGGGGCTGTTAGTTAGGCTGTCGCTGCTGCTGCTAAGTCGCTTCAGTCGTGTCCGACTCTGTGTGACCCCATAGATGGCAGCCCACCAGGCTCCGCCGTCCCTGGGATTTTCCAGGCAAGAACACTGGAGTGGGTTGCCATTTCCTTCTCCAATGCACGAAAGCGAAAAGTGAAAGTGAAGTCGCTCAGTCGTGTCTGACTCTGTGCGATCCGATAGACAGCAGCCCACCAGGCTCCTCCGTCCATTGGATTTTCCAGGCAAGAGTACTGGAGTGGGGTGCCATTGCCTTCACCGTGTTAGTTAGGCAGTGCAGAGGAAATAGCACCCTAGGAGTAGAATACAGCTAGCAATGTAGGCGATACCCATGGAAAGACGAAGGATAGGTGGCCAGTCCTGAGAGGAGACAGTTACTAGGCCTATAGCCAGGATTAAGATTCAGAGTGCTATTATAGTTAGAGAGACAGGGAGAGGGCAGTCAGGGCAAAGGGGAAAAGGCCCCAAGTGGGTGGTGGTTTGAATCTGAGGGAAACAGTGTTCATTAGGATGTAGAATAATGTAGAGAATGAAAGTAAAGAAATCAGTTTCGTCTGGACTCAGGTTGTAGAAGGTTCCCTGGAGACACAGTTGAGACACCCGTGTAGTCAGGTCTTTGGAGGAGGTTCCTGTCGGGGCGCTGGTCCAGAGGTCTGGTAGTAGTTGGGTCAGGAACAGTTGTAGGTTGAAGAGAGTCCAGGTCATTCAGTGTCCTCTTGGATGGTTGACAGAGGTTGTCGCCGGGTGAATTTTAAGGAGGTGGGTCCTGTGAGGGAGACCTGATAGGGGTCAGTTAAGGAGGGCAGCGCAGGGTCGGAGGGGACCCGTTTTAGGCAAGAGAGGTATACCCAGGAGGTGACCTTCTCGAGTTTAGCTGCATTTGGGGAAAGGAGGATGATTTTGAATGGTCCCTGCCACTTTGGGGTTAGGTCACTCTGGAGATTATCAGACAGACCATGTCCCCAGTTTGTAAAGGGGGCAGGAGGCTTGGGGGCCAGGGGCAGGCAAGGTGTGGTTGACGTATTTCCAGAGGGCATTGCGGAGTTCTGCCAGCAGAGGGGAGTGTAGGAAGCTTGGTGTGGGAGGAGGTTCGGGGGGAGTCCAGGAGGGAGCATAGGCCTTCCACACATCACCCCAAAAGGGCTCAGCCCCTGGGGCTTTCTGGGCAAAGCCCATATTCTGAGGAGAACAATTGGCAAGTTTAGTCCAATCCAGATGTACTTCAAGGGTTAGTTTGGTAAGGGTTTCTTTGATTATTCTATTCATCCTTTCTACCTTTCCTGAGGACTGGGGATGGTATAGAATGTGAAATTTCCAGAGTATCTGTAAGAATTGGACAAGTTGTTAGGTGACCTTGGATGTAAATTCCGGGCCATTATTAGACTGTAGGGATGAAGGCAGGCCAAACCTGGGGATAATTTCTGTGAGGAGGATTGGGGCCACGGTGTGGGCTCTTTTGTTTGATGCTTCTACCCATCCCGAAAAGGTGTCCACAAGAACCAGGAGGTATCTGACTCTCTGGACCAGGGGCATATGAGGAAAGTCTATCTGCCAATCCTGTGCTGGGAGGCCGCTTCGCATTTGATGGGTTGGAAAGGATGTCGGTTTAAGGTTGGACTTGGGGTTAGTACGTTGACATGTTTGGCAGGAGCGGGTAAGGTTATCTAAATTTTGTTGGTCAGCGTTGGATATGGGGAAGTGGTTACGAAGGAACTGTTGGAGTGTCTTGGATGAAGGATGAAAAAGTGAGTGTAGATAAGAGAGGATTACAGTGCCATCGGGCACTGAGGCATTATGAGGAATGAGTATATAAGGGTCGATTTTCCAAATTGACAGAGTAATGGAGGGCTGATTTTTGGCCTTCGGGAAACTCCAGAGACCCCCTTGATTGTGGGTTTTGAGTCTTGGGTTGGGTCAGAGTAGGAAGTTAAGAGAGAGAAAGTGGCTCCAGGGTCTACTATAAAAGAGGTCTTTTTCCCAGCCACTACCCCATCTACCCTAAGTTCTGAGCTCATGTTTGGGACACGGGCTGGGGGGCTGGAACCCGGGCCCCATCATTGGAACAACTCTCGTAGGGCTGGGCTAGGATTCTGAGGAGAAGTGGGGATTTCCCCAGATGCGCCAGGGCATCCCTGTGGACATTTCTCTCCAGGTCTGGGATGTTGGGGACCTCCCCAGGGGTGCCAGGGCGTCCCTAGGGACAGTCCATCTTCCAGCGTCCCCACTAGCCACAGGTTGGGCATGCTTTTGTGGGAGGGCGCGGGTTTGGGCATGCCTTTGCCCAGTGTCCTGACTGGTTGCATCGGAAACAGGGTCCGGGGGGTGGGGTCTTAAGCCCCGTTCTGGGATGACTTGGGCCAGGCTGATCTCTTCCCTTAATTGCTGCCGCCAAAAAAGCATATTTAGCTGTTCTCTCATGATCTTTTTCTCTCTTAGCCTCCTCCTCCCTATTATTGAACACCTTGAAGGCTACTTCTAGAAGGTCTCTTTGAGGGGTCTCAGGGCCCTTTTCTAGTTGTCGAAGCTTGCGTCCGATGTCAGGGGTGGACTGGCTGATGAATTGAACGTGAAGGTAGAGTAATCCAGCGGGGGTGGTGATATCTAGGTTGGTATACTTCTGGACTGCCTCTGTGAGGCGTGCTAAGAATAAGGCTGGATTTTTGTCTGCCCCTAGGGTGATTTCTGACTTTATCATAATTGACATGGATATGAGTATTTTTCTGCATTCCTTCTAGAATGCAGGTAATCATATGATTGAGTCTTCTGATACCTGGGTCACCGGGCTGGTAAGTCCAGTGGGGATCTAACTGAGGCACCGCCTCATCAGCAACTGGGCTATCCAGGTTTGGTTATGTAAATGATCAGCATGGGGTTTTGCCGCTTGCCAGATACGATATGGTCTTTTTCGTCAGGGGTGAGAGTGGCATTTAGGATATAATATACGTCACTCCATGTGAGGTTATAGGCTGGGAGAGTCTCAGGAATTCTTTTCTGTATCTGGTAGGATTTTCAGAAAGTGATCCTAACTTTTCTTCTATCTGGCTCATATCTGACGATGAAAATGGCACATGGACTCGGGTGGGGCCCTCTGGTCCTGCTGTCCTGCCACCTCTCTCAGGGGAAACATGTGTTGGGTACGTGACCATGTGGCGGGGGGTCGGGGGGGAGGTAAGGAAGGGGGGAGGGGGAGTCGGGGAGATGGGGTAGGGTTAGGGTTAGGGTTGGGGTCGAGGGGGAGTCAGGAGAGGTTTCCGGGCCAGTAGGTGAGTTGGATGAAGGGGAAGGAGAGGGTTGGCGGGGTAGTGGGTAGGGAGGGGGCTTGTCCGCGGTCGAATTCCAGGGGTGTGAAAGGTCGGTGTGGAAGGTTGCGGTCTGTGGTTAGTTGAGGAAGAAGAGCCCTTTTGCTTGGGAGGCAAGGTGCATAGAAGAACCTCGTGGTTGGAGCAGGCCTTGCATAGGGAGGGCCTGCTCCGAAGGGCCCAAAAGGCTTGGGCATAGGGGACCTCGGACCACTTGCTATTCCATTTAAGGAAGTCTGTGAGATTTTGAAGAATGTTAGTCAAAAGTGCCTACTTCAGGCCAGCGGTCTTGGTTGTCTAATTGGTATTGAGACCAAATCTGTGTACAGAGTTGTTTTAAACGGTTAGCTTTGAGTTCAGTGAGTGAGAGTGGTTTGAAATTTTTGAGAACACAGGTCAGAGGGGACTCTTTTGGGACAGACTGGCCAGACCCCATAATCGAAAGGCAAGCAGAGGCTCCTATTGAGAGCTCGAGTCCTCATCCGTAGTTGCAATAGGAGTTATGAGAAGAGAGATCTGTGTTAAGGTGGAGCGTCCCCCACCGTCGCCTAGAGTGGCCCCGGGCCGGGGGTTCCCAGGACCCAGAGAGGACTGAGTTCTAGGCCACCTCTAGAACACCGTCCGGATCTTACCTTAATCTAGGGGCCGGCTTGAGTGGAGTGTTGCATGTAGAGCAGTCGAATGGCAAGAGTTCCCTATTCCGGAGGTCATCAGAGAGAGAGAGAGAAAGGGGGTAGAGCCAAGGCCTGGGGTAACACAAAGCATCAGTAAAGCCTTAGCACAAAGTCTGCACCACTCACGAAGGCACTGGGTGTCCCCGAGGGGAACTTGAGCCCTGGCAGAAAAGTGAGCGGATGTTCACGCTCCCAGACTCTGGGAAAAGGGAAAACAATGACAGGGAGGGCGAGTGAGAGGAGTACCTCACCCCTTCCTGGTTTCAGCACCAAGAATGTAAGGTATAGTTCAGGCCGAGGCAGAAAGAGGAAAGACGACCTCAACAGAAGTAGGTTACCTTTATTCAGGCAAGGAGGGCAACAGTCAGCCTAACGACCAGCCTGAGCGTGGAGAGGGATCAGGGACGCTCCGTACTTGTAGGGAGGCTTGTGGAAGGATAAGGGAAATGTTAATCAGGCGGGATGTTTTGGGTATTCTTTAGCTGAGATGGCATTTGTAGTTGGGCAGGGGATGATAAGTCTTCTGGGCAGGTGTAGGAGGCTTGCTTTAAGGATCAGGCTTTCACATTGCATTGTATGTTTCACCTTGAATCTGTAACATAAAGTGCTGTGGGGGTGGCAATGTATGTGCGTGTTCAGTATCTCAGTCATGTCCAGCTCTTTATAACCCCAAGGATGGTAGCCTGCCAGGCTCCTCTGTCCATGGAACTTTCCAGGCAAGAATACTGGGATGAGTTGCCATTTCCTGGCATTTCCTGGATCTTCCTGACCCAGGGATCGAACCTGCATGTCCTGCATCTCCTGCACTGCCAGGTGGATTCTTCACCTGGCAGGGCATGGTGTAAAAGTGAGGGCTTTTCTAGCCTGCTCCTTCCTCCAGGCAGCCTCCCTAGATGCCCCAGATACACGACACCGGCCCCCTCCTTTTTTTCCCCAGTATTTATTTGGCTGCATTTGAGTCTTAGTTGAAGGATGTGGGATCTAATTCCCTAACCAGGGATGAACCCAGCCCCCCTGCATTGGGACCACAGAGTTTTGGCCACTGGACCACCAGGGAAGTCCCTCCCTTCCTTCTCTGATTGGCCTCATTTACACTCAGCCCTGCTGCAAAGTCCGTGGGGTGTGTGCTCAGTCTCTGGTCAGACTGAACCCTGGTGAAGGAGGAAACAGAACAGGCTCTATCTTGAAAACAGGACTCCATCTTGGGCCGGATTGTGGACTTTGAGCTATATGCCCAGTATCTATGGAAACGACATACCAACAGGAAAACCAGGCCCTGGGAAGGAAGAGCCCCAGGCCTCTCCGTTGCCTAAAAGAATACCCTAATTAATACCCTAATTATCTGTGTAACCAAATAGAATCATACATTCTATTATGCTTATTGGGGAATGACCACAAGCCTATTGATAATTGTACCTAGGCTTAAGGCATATGAATCATGGGTTAACTTTGATTGTATCTTTCCTTTTCCTTTGTTCAGACTAGTTTCAGGGAATTTGGGGGAGGTGGGTTTGGGCACGTACACTTAGCGTTTATAAGGTTTTCACAAAAACTGGTCGGGGTCCTTGGCTAAGAGGAGACTCTGCCTTGGGCTCCGCCGGTATAATAAACTCCACTCCCTGCATTGTCCTTCTGAGTGAGTTTGTTTCCTGGGACGCATGGCTACAACACTGGGAGGGCAGGGATGGACTCCTGCCCATTTCCCTTTCCTTTCACTCAGCACGGGGCCTGGCCCAGAGTTGAGTCTGTAAATGTTTGTGGAACTTGGCCAACTGCCCTCAAGGAACTCCTAGAACTTGAGGAGAAACAGAGACCCGGATGAGGAATGTGGGCCAGGCAGAGATCTGGACACAAAGTCTGACTGTCCCCACGGAGGAAGATGTCCAATGGGTGACACTCCTGGGAAGGGCCAGGCCTGGGATTGCCAGACCTGTGCCCAGAATCTGTTCCCATTGGTCAGTGGCTAGGCCATAGGGGTACATTGCCCCTGGTTTGGGCCAAGCAGAGGGAACCCTCCTGCAGAGAGCATCCTTCACAGTCAGTGATTCTGACAACGAGGGTGGCCCCAAGGCTCCTCCACAAACTAAATCACCTGTCACTGTCCTTCACCCTTTACAAAAGGGTTGATTTCCCCCAATGTCCTCAGGACAACCTCTCCTTTGTTCATCTCTCGGAGTCCTTAACACAATCCCCTGTAGCTGGTTTCAGTCTTGAGCTCCGGTCGGGAGCTGAGAACTGTCTTCTCAGCGTGCCCCAAAGTAAACTGTCAGAGCTGACAGCTCCGGACTTCGAGGAGGCCACACCCCAGACCCACACGCCAGGAACCACACAGAGGATGGAGGAGCCACACTGAGGACCTGGAGCTCGCGGGCAAACTGGAAGTCCCGGGAGTGATTGCAAACATCTTGGTGTGCTTTTTCTCTCTTTGTTCTCCCATGGGTCTAGCCTCTGTCCGGGATGGCCTGGAGCAGAGGGCAGACTTAGACTTTGAACCAAGGAAATGGAGTGAGATCAGAGGCTTTTGAGTTGCAGTTGGACTCTGAGCAGGACAGCACCCTCACCATCCAGGCTGCCATCCTGTAAGAGGACTTCCAGGCATTTCTTGTCCTCAGGCACACAGATCAGCAACTGAGCTCCAAGACCTCGGGGAGGCTGAGGGGAGCCCGCTGCTTTTCCTGCCCCAGGGTCTGGGGTGGAGGAGAGGGGAGGGAGGGAGGGAGGTGGGAAGTCTTGCCCAGTAGGTTCTCCAGAAATCTTTTTCCGTGTGTGGTGGCAGGCAGGATGTGTCCTAAGGCCCCCACCCATCTCAGGCCAACGGGAGGAAAAGGAGGACAGGAAAATGAACTGAGGGGAGGATGGTTTTCTTTTTTATAAATTTTTTTCTTATAATTTTCTAAATTTATTTTTTAATTGGAGGAAAATTACAATGTTGTGATTGTTTCTGCCATGCATGTGTATGTGCTAAGTCACTTCAGTCACGCCTAACTCTTTGCAACCCTATGGACTATAGCCTACCAGGCTCCTCTGTCCATGGAGATTCTCCAGGCAAGAATACTGGAGTGGGTTGCCATTCCCTACTCCAAGGGATCTTCCTGACCCAGGGATCGAACCCGCGTCTCTCTCACGTCTCCTGACTTGGCAGGTGGGTTCTTTACCACTCACACCACCTGGGGATTCTAGTTTCTGCCACACAACAATGCAAACCAGCCTAATTTTACATAGATCCCCTCCCTCTTGAGCCTCCCTCTTTCTCCCATCCCACCCTTCCCTCTAGATCATCAGAGGCCTGGGAGGGCTCTCTGTTATACAGCAGTCTCTCACCAGCTATCTATTTTACACATGGCAGTGTATATATGTCTAGGCTACTTTCTCCACTCATCCCACTCTCTCCTTCCCAACCTGTGCCCACAAGTCTGTTCTCTGTATCTGCACCTCCATTCCTTCCCTCCAAGAAAGTTCATCAGTACCATTTTTCTAGATTTCATATATGTGTTAATATACACTGTTTTTCTCTTTCTGACTTACTTCAATCTGTACAACAGGCTCCAGGTTCATCCATCTTACTACAACTGACTCAAATTCGTGTTTTATGGCTGAGTGATACTCCATTGTATGTATGTACTACAGCTTCTTTATCTATTCATCTGTCAATGGCCATCTAGGTCTTTGCTTCCACATCCTGGCTATTGTACATAGTGCTGCTATGAACACGGGGGTACATGTGTCTTTTTCAATTATGGTCTTCTCAGGGTATATGCCCAGTAGTGGGACTGCTGTTGGTGGGAATGTAAACTGAATACAGCCACTGTGGAGAACAGTAAGGAGATTCCTTTAAAAATTAGAACTAAAGCTACCATCTGACCCAAGAGGGTTTTTCTAAAGAGCCAGGCTGCTGGATCACACAAGCTTCTAAGTGGAAGGGGCTAGGCCCAGCCTCTGCTCTTGGGGTCTCCCTTTCTTTAACCACTCTTCCGTGGTGGACTTGAGCCTTGACCACGGTGCTCCCTCCCCATCCCTCTTGTGCAAATGTTCTTCCAGGACAGCAACTCTCAACTGGGGGAAACTTTTCCCCCCAACAAGGGACATTCGGTAATCACAACTTGGGGAGTGGGGTGGACAAAGGGATGTCCCTGGCACTACATGGACAGAGACCAGGGATGCTGCCAGACAGCACAGGACAGCCTTTCATGACGGAGATGTATCTGGCCCAAAGGCTCACTGCGCTGAGCTTGGAAATCTGCTCTTGGTATTAATACTCTAGGTATGGCTCTTTGTGTCATCTCAAAATTTGATAAATGCTCTTGAATTGCCCACCAAACCTCCAAGGTGTCTATAACAATCGACTCCCACAACGCCTAAGTTTGAACTTCAGCCAAAATCGAGGATACACATTTCTGAATTCTGAAACCTGCACTTCCCAACATCTTCTCCTTTTCTGTAAATAGCCTCCTTCCTGGCATTCGCCCTTTCTTCTTTCCTTGGGGATTTCTTCTGCAAGTTTCCTGTATATCCTGCACTCAAGTGCTTTGTATCTAGTCCTCGTATTTCCACTCTTGTTTTGTAGCATCTTCTCATAGAAAATGCTGCCTTTGAGAAAGCTAATTGTCTGTTTTAACTGTCTTTGGCTCTCTCTGTCTTTTTAAAGTGTTTCCTATCCTAAGATCGTGAACATCATCCCCTGGGCTTTCTTCAGTTACATCATGGATTCATTTTTAAGGTTAAGACTTTCATGTTGGTGACCTCTTCTCATGACTGATATGACACAATGAATTCCCTCTTTTTTAAATATATATTTATTTTGGCTGCACTGGGTCTTAGCTGCAGCTCACAGGAGCTTTGTTGCGGCAGGTGGGATCTAGTTCCCTGACCAAGGATCGAACCCGGGCCCCTACTTAGGGCGCACAAGCCTTACCAGCTGGACCACAAGGGAAGCCCCAAGAAGCGAACTCCCTCTTTTTGCTGTCGCCGTGAAACTGTCACCCTGCCCTCCATCCACACTGTCCTCTTCTTCCCTCTGGTTTCAAGGGCAAGACCCAGTCCGCGCCCAGACCCTGCCTCACCCTCCCTGCTCATGGACTGTTCCGCCTGTCATCCAGGGCACACGGGAGCCGCACTGCCTGTGTAAGTGCCCACCTGCCGCTGGTTCTCCGACAGAGACTGCCACAGTCTGCATGCCTTTTCGGAGTCCAGCCTGGCAAAGAACTGACCCTCCATCCCCTTATCCTCCACCGCGGACCTGCTGCTGAACCGAGCCGATTCCAGCTTCCTTTCAGGTGTGCAAAAACACTCAAGGAATAATTGCAGTTCTACCTTCAGCTGCTGCATTCCTACACTAGTTATCAATTTAAGGTAAGCGATTCCGCACAAAAGTTAACAACAAGCAATGAAGTTTAATTAACCGGCACTGGAGGGGACCCTTAGGGGCCAGCACTCACTTCCCAGGGTAGATCAAGGCTCAGGAGTGGACAGCTTGCCCAGTCCATGTTCTACTCCAGCCAAAGCGGCAGCAGAAATGGCAGCCATGCGGCCTCTGAGCCCCACGTCCAGACCTGCCACCCGCGCCCTGACGGAGCCGCCCCCACCAGAGGCGGAGTGGATGGAAGGCAAGTTTCCAATCAAGGTTGCGCAGGAGGCCGCGGGGCGGGGCCTGGTGGGCGTGGAGGGGAGGGGCCTGGTGGGCGTGGAGGGGAGGGGCTTGGGAGCGCGGCACCTTGAAGATGGTACAAAGAACACAAAAGGGTACAGACAAGCCAAAGCAGGAGGAGGGGATGGGAAACGCAAAGAAGACGGGGCCGAGCCCCTAGGTGTGCAAACCAATGAGCAGGTGCATAGGGATTCTCGCTTAAGGCACAGGGCCAGCCGGGTCTGGGGGAAGACAAAAGCTGACAGTCAGGGACGCTCGGAGGAACTGGGCGGCCGCCCCGTTGGAGCAGGACCGGGGGTAGGAGAGCAGGCCCAACTCGAGGCCCTCAGCCAGGCTGCTGCCCGTCTCAGGGATAAGACTGTGTGGGTCACTGCAGGGTCCCCAAAGGCCACTGCCATCGACCAGACTTGTGGCGCCCCCGTGCCAAGGTCGGCCTTAAGAGTTCCGAGGTCAGTGGATCCAAGCTTGATTGCGGCTCTTTCCAGGCTGTGTGGTCTCAGGGAAAGCCTTCCAGCTCTCAGAACCTGTTTCCTTGTCTATAACACGAGATGTTCATAGGTACACCTCATTCTTCCGAGAACTGAGTGAAAACCATTATTCAGTGCTTTACGAATGAACTGGGGGGTCTGTCCCTGGTGGAAATCACTGTCCACTGGGGTTGGGACAGGGAGGAAAGGGGCGGTTATGTAAGAAAAACTCAAGAAACAGCCTGAGGGCAAGGTGACTGGTAGGGTCTTCCTGAAAAGAGGGGCAGCCCTCCACGTTGAGAGTCTCCAGGCCTGACCTACCAGCCTCATCAGTGGCTCCCACTTGGCAGACGTTTGAGGATCAGATTTTCCATGGAGATGACCTGTAGAAGGGGAAGCAGTGATCAGAGCTCCAGGGGGCATGCCCTTCCACCCCAGTGAAGCCAACGGGAACCTGGATTTGTGGATTTCAAGGGACTGGGGAAGGGAATCCCTCTTTCCTTTGTCCCACCTCGCAACCCTGCAGCCACTACTTAACAGCCACACCATCCCCCTCACATGGGCCACCATGCACTTGCCTGGTCATGGTCCACTATCTCCCAGAGTCTGGAATCCGTTCCTCGGTACCTTCGCCCGGGATAGAGCTCCCACTTAATGGGCAGCCCAGACACAAGCAGAGAGCTGGGGGACCTGGGCATCTGGTTGGGTAACTGCCACAGATGGACCGTGATGCTATCATCATGCTGGAGGGAAAGACGGGCCCCATTAGGGATGCTGAGCTGCACACACAACCAGGGTCCTGGATCCTCTGGCCCAGCTGGGGCGGGGGCACTGCCCGGAGCAGAGGTGGGATGGTCATGCTTTTAGAGTCCCACACCCAGAGTCTTGGCACCATCAGTTGGGGGTTTTGCCTGGACCTGAGAGGACTAGTTCTTTCCAGGCCTCCTCTCTGGTACCACCTCCCACAGACCTGCACCCCACCTTACCCCCCTGCACCCTGAAAAGTTAGCTTGTTTTCAGCCCATTAGAAACGTTTAGGCCTACACAGAGAACACTCTTGGCTGTCTGTCATGGCCACTTCCAAAGTTTTAAAAATTCTCTTTTTAAATAAAAACAAGATATCCATAGAGCTCAGGACCTGGGAGTGAAGGATTTTCCCAAAAAAATATTTTGTAGTTTTGATCATGGCCATCATTACTTCTTATCACACACACAAAGAAAATCTGGTCAATGCAGAAAAGTATAGAAATGCGGGAAAGTCATCAGTCAAATGTAACCAAAGCTCCATGTATGATGCAACTATTGATTAAAGGTTATTTTACAGAGTTTTCTATCAAAGTATTTGTCTTCTTTTCTTTGTGATGAACACTTTTCCAAGTTAAGAATCTAGCCCTTTATCAGTCATACAATTTGCAAGTGATTTTCCTTAATCTGTTGTCCTACGATTTTTATGGCATGGGTTTTGCAAGAGGGATATTTTGAATTATGCAGCAAAATCTCTTTCCCTTTGGATTCTGGCTTTAAATCAGGTGCCAGCAAAGTATGGACCCAATCTGGCCCACCACCTGCTTTTGTAAATAAAGCTTTATTGCAAATAAACAAAAATGTCTTCCTTTGTGTGTTGTCTTTGGCTGTGTTTGTACTATGAGGGCAGAGTTGAGTAGTTGCTCTGAAGTCTTTATGAAAGCTGAAAATTTTTACTATCAGACCCTTCACAAAAAGTTTGCTGATCCTTGAATTAGATCACACTCAGAAAGCCATTTCCCATCCTAAGACTGCATGTGAAAACCCAGGTCTACTATTAAGAAATAATCATTTTAAAAATTGAAAACAATGCTCACTCTCCAGTTCCCTTCTCCCGCTCAAGGCTAAATTATTTGAAGAATCCATTGTTTTCCCACTGAACACTTTTGTATGCTTTTAAAAAACGTACTATTTTGTCCAAAATTTTCTGCATGCTTTATTGGGTTGGAGGTATGGGAAAGACTTTCAGTGTTCTCTACCAAAAATTTTCTGGATAGCCTATTTGAAGATTGTTAGGAAACGTGTTGTGGTTAGGACTTCCCTGATAGCTCAGTCAGTAAAGAATCTGCCTGCAATGCAAGAGACCTGGATCCGAACCCTGGGTTGGGAAGATCCCCTGGAGAAGGAAGTGGCAAACAATACTCCAGTATTGTTGCCTGGAAAATCCCAGGGACAGAGGAGCCTAGCAGGCTACAGTCCATGGGATCACAAGAGTCAGATCCGACTTAGCAACTAAAATAACAGCGAATTGCTTATTTAACACCTGGATAAATATTTACCGTATTAGTTGTTCTTCAGTAGCTAAGTTGTGTCCAACTCTTTGTGACCCCATGGACTGTAGCAAGCCAGGCTCCTCTAACCTCCACTATCTCCCAGAGTTTGCACAAATTCATGTCCACACAGTCGGTGATGCTATCTAACCATCTCATCCTTTGCCACCTCCTTCTCCTTTTGCCTTCAATCTTCCCCAGTACCAGGGTATTACCCTGAAGAATTTATATTTCATCTCTCAAAAGTGGGCTGTCATCCCAGCCCCTAGTATAGGGCAGCGGTTTCCAATTTGATTATCCTTATCACCTGAGGAGCTTTTCAAACAGCTTTGCCTCCATCCAAGGCTCCTGAATCAATTCCCAAGGTTGGGTTCTAGGATACTTTGTCTCTCAGATGCTCTGTAGGCCATCCAGCTGGTGACCTGTTTCAGTGATTCACTTGTCTTGTGGTAGATTATTCCAATTTTGCAGTTTAGGAGTCTGAGCCAAGGTAAATTTTACACTGTTGGCCCACCCACTGCCTCTGGGTTGCAATGCTTTTGCTTGTGCTAGTCCTGTCTCCTTTCTGATCCTGGAAAACTCCTATGCATCCTGCAGGGCCCAACTGAATAGCCACCCTATCAATGACGCCTTTTCAACATGCACCAGCGGCAAGACTAGGCCCTTAGCTCACTGGTGCTCTCCTTCTCTCTTTCTCTCTCAGCCACCCCACGGAGGATCACATCACCTCTGGTCGATAAGCTCTGTCTGTGCCACTCCGGGCAGGGGCCTCTGGGGCCAGGTTAAGCACGCTCAAACCCACGCAGGCTGAGTTTTCCGGCGCCGGTGAGAACTCCACCCTCTCACCTCTATTCTGGGCCCTACTGCAGAATGTGCAGGCCCCCATGAGCTGGAGTCGCGCGACACCACCGCCCTTTCACTGGCTCCCCTCCAGCCCCAGGACTCACAGTGCTCTCAGGGGCCCCGCTGCCCCGAGCTCGGTACGAGGGAATGATCTGCATAGCCACAGCCACCCAGATCCTCCCTTTCTCATCCTCGTAGACGCCAGGCCTCTGGAACCACAGGCAGCAAGGGGGCGATCCGACCGGCGGAGAAGCTTCGGCTTCCATCGCAGGGCTGACCCTCTGGGCCTGGGGCGCGCCTCGAGGCACACGTGGAGACTCCCGGGGCTCAGCCTCCTTAAGTAGATGGGCGTCTGAGTGGGGCGGGGCCAGCTACCCTTGGGGCGGGGCCAGTGACCCTCCCGCAGGGCCCGCACGGCCCGGCCCGCAGGGCCCACTGAGTCCCAGGTTTGAGGATAGGAGGGGAAGATAAGGGGCGGAGCCAGAAGGAGAAGAGCTTGCCAGAAGGCCTGCTTCTGGGTCTGCCACCCGGAGGGCTAAAGAGCGTGAGTCTCAGGAACTAGGTCCACCCGCCTAAAGGGGCAAGGACTGGAGTCAGGAGCCGAAAGGGCCTGGACAGGTAAGAGACTCCCCAGGTACCAGGCCGGGCTTCTCAGGTTGCTCAGTGGTCAAGAATCCGCCTGCCAATGCAGGAGATGCGAGAGACAAGGGTTTGATCCCTGGGTTGGGAAGATCCCTTGGAGAAGGAAGTGGCAACCCGCCCCACGGACAGAGGAGCCTGGCGGGCTACAGTCCACGGGATGGCAAAGAGGCAGACACAACTGGGCCCGCACGCATTCCATTTCTCAACTAGAGACCGCCATCCCTACCTGACAGATGCGGAAGCAGGCTTGAGAGGTTTAGTGGCAGGCAGAGGAGGAAGGTGAACCCAGCTGTTCCTGGCTTTGACGTCCGTGCTGTTTGTCGTCTGCCTTGGCCAAGTCTTGCGGCTACGTGCAAGAGGCAGAACGAGGACTAGGGAGATTCAGAGTGGCTGCTGATGAAACGGTGGGGGGGCTCCAGGTGGAGGCTCTAAACACCTCCCCATGGTGGTCCAGCGGTAGGGAGAGGAGGCTCCCATGAGCGAAAAGAAAGAAAAATTTCTGATAGTGTAGCCGCTGAAAATGAACAGAGCTCTTCATTGATCACCCCTGCCCTGTCATGTGCTCCATCCCAGGTCCCTTGAACCTGCACGGAAGGAAGACCACTGGCAGGCGATGAGAATGGAAATTTGGATCCTTGTCCTTCGCCTGACTTTTGTCCATATCGTGTCTGAGATATGGCAGTATTTCCTGGCCAGGTGTCCATCCGTGGTGCCTGCAATTGGAAGGATTCGCTCTCTGGGGTGGGTGTCACCAAAGTCTTTGAAAGCACTTGGGGTCTCTCCAGAAAGGCTCCCGGCAGAGCCTGCTGAGTGTAGTTATGCCTGAGCTGGAGGAGTCCAGCAGAGGGCGCCCTTCACAAGCCTTAAGTCGGCGTGTCCTGGTGTTGGGGCACTCAGCCTAGGGGGATGATTCTAGACCGCAAGATGGCACTGAGCAGGACTTGGAAGGCTGGGTCTTGGTCACCAAGATCTCTGCATATTTTGCTTGTCTCCTTCCACATACTGAGCCCAAACTGGTCAAGGAAGGCCGGACACTGGGAGCCTGGAAGTAGGATAACCTAGATAGGGCTGTTCAGCAGCATGAATCAAGTCTTGGAGAGGGGATATTCAGCGTGTATTTGGAGATCAGAGAATAATGAGGATTAGTCAGTGCTGAGGAGGCAGGCTCATAAGACGATAAGAATACGGTAGTGGTATGTGTGGGTAGGTAGATGCTGAGGCTGCCTTGTAAGAATCTAAAACACCAGTCCAACCAGTTGATTTTTATCAAGTTGCTCAGGAGCAATGACGGTGTTTGGGAAAGGGAATGGCATAAGTAAACACTTGATAGATGTTTTGAACTAAAGATAAAACAAAAGGGTGACTCAGTCATCAGTCAAGTTTAGTCCTACTAGAAGTGGACTAAACGGAGGTGGTTCAGGTAGGATTACAAACAAGAACATCCAGATTCCAGCTCTGCTTATTTCAAACTATCAACAGAATGAATTGGCAGGATGATAATATCGACCCAGCCATGAACTGAAGAACAGTTTTGTCTGTCCCAAGTCACTGAAGATACATACTGTTTTTTTCTAAAGGTTTTATTATTTCACTTTGTATATTTAGATGTAATTTATTTTGTGTACAATGTGAAGAAGAGATCTAGATTCTTTTTACTATGTGTATATCAAATTAATACCATTTCTTAAAATGACTATCCTTCCTCTCCCATACTGTATTATTACTTCTGTCATGAATCTGGAATATATATATGTGTGTGTGTGTGTGTGTGTATGGGTATGGGCCTATTTCTGGACTTTCTTTTCTCTTCCATTAGTCTTTTTTTCCTTGTGTCGATAACACATTGTTAATTACTATAGCTTTAAAACAGGTATTTATATCTTGAGTATAAAACTTCTAGCTTTATTTTCCTTCTAGATTGCCTAACTATTGTGATAATTAATTTTATGTCAGCTTAAATGTTGTTTGATGGTAAGAGTAATATTTAAATTGGTGAGCTCTGAGTTAAGCAGCTTGCTTTCCATAGTGTGGGTCAGTTCAGTTCAGTTCAGTCGCTCAGTCGTGTCCGACTCTTTGTGACCCCATGAATCGAAGCACGCCAGGCCTCCCTGTCCATCACCAACTCCCGGAGTTCACTCAGACTCATGTCCATCGAGTCACTGATGCCATCCAGCCATCTCATCCTCTGTCGTCCCCTTCTCCTCCTGCCTACAATCCCTCCCAGCATCAGAGTCTTTTCCAATGAGTCAACTCTTTGCATGAGGTGGCCAAAGTACTGGGGTTTCAGCTTTAGCATCATTCCTTCCAAAGAAATCCCAGGGCTGATCTCCTTCAGAATGGACTGGTTGGATCTCCTTGCAGTCCAAGGGACTCTCAAGAGTCTTCTCCAACACCACAGTTCAAAAGCATCAATTCTTCAGTGCTCAGCCTTCTTCACAGTCCAACTCTCACATCCACATGACCACCGGAAAAATCATAGCCTTGACTAGCCGGACCTTTGTTGGCAAAGTAATGTCTCTGCTTTTGAATATGCTATCTAGGTTGGACATAACTTTCCTTCCAAGGAGTAAGCGTCTTAATTTCATGGCTGCAGTCACCATCTGCAGTGATTTTAGAGCCCCCAAAAATAAAGTCTGACACTGTTTCCACTGTTTCCCCATCTATTTCCCATGAAGTGATGGGACCGGATGCCATGATCTTTGTTTTCTGAATGTTGAGCTTTAAGCCAACTTTTTCACTCTCCTCTTTCACTTTCATCAAGAGGCTTTTTAGTTCCTCTTCACTTTCTGCCATAAGGGTGGTGTCATCTGCCTATCTGAGGTTATTGATATTTCTCCCGGCAGTCTTGATTCCAGCTTGTGTTTCTTCCAGTCCAGGGTTTCTCATGATGTACTCTGCATATAAGTTAAATAAGCAGGGTGACAATATACAGCCTTGACATACTCCTTTTCCTATTTGGAACCAGTCTGTTGTTCCATGTCCAGTTCTAACTGTTGCTTCCTGACCTGCATACAGATTTCTCAAGAGGCAGGTCAGGTGTTCTGGTATTCCCATCTCTTTCAGAATTTTCCACAGTTTATTGTGATCCACACAGTCAAAGGCTTTGGCATAGTCAATAAAGCAGAAATAGATGTTTTTCTGGAACTCTCTTGCTTTTTCCATGATCCAGCAGATGTGGGCAATTTGATCTCTGGTTCCTCTGCCTTTTCTAAAACCAGCTTGAACATCAGGAAGTTCACGGTTCACATATTGCTGAAGCCTGGCTTGGAGAATTTTGAGCATTACTTTACTAGTGTGTGAGATGAGTGCAATTGTGCGGTAGTTTGAGCATTCTTTGGCATTGCCTTTCTTTGGGATTGGAATGAAAACTGACCTTTTCCAGTCCTGTGGCCACTGCTGAGTTTTCCAAATTTGCTGGCATATTGAGAGCAGCACTTTCACAGCATCATCTTTCAGGATTTGGAATAGCTCATCTGGAATTCCATCACCTCCACTAGCTTTGTTCATAATCATGCTTTCTAAGGCCCACTTGACTTCACATTCCAGGATGTCTGGCTCTAGGTCAGTGACCACACCATCGTGATTATCTGGGACAGGGAGATCTTTTTTGTACAGTTCTTCTGTGTATTCTTGCCACCTCTTCTTGATATCTTCTGCTTCTGTTAGGTCCAGTTGAAGGCCTAAAAAATAATAGGCCCCAGGCAAGAAGGAATTCTCCAGCAGGTTGCCTCTGGACTTTATCTACATAATTAATTCTTCCGACTCTGTAGGTTGTGTACCATCAGTTCTCCTGGGTCTTCAGTCTGCCAGCCCACACTGCAGATCCTGGACTTGACAATCTCCACAGTAACCCAATTCTTTGTAATAAATCTCTTTCTGTATAGGGGCTTCCCTGGTGGCTCAAAATGGTAAAGAATCTGCCCGCAATGCAGGAGACCTGGGTTCGGGTATATATGCACACACACCTTCTTGCTCCTATTTCTCTGTGGAACACTGACTAATCCAGATACCTTTGTGATTCTGTATGAATTTTAGAATTGGTCTATTAACTACCACCTCTTTTCTCCAGAAAGCCTGCTAGGATTCTGATTTGGATTGTGTTGTATCTGTATGTCTGTTTGAAGAGAATTATCATCTCTAGTGTATTGTACATTACAATCTCAGAACTGGGTATGTCCCTCCCCCTCCACATCTTAGTCTGTCTTTAATTTTTCTCTATTTTCATTAAATTTGTTCTTATCTGATTCTACTTTGCCTGCATGCTTAGTTGAAGAGGAAAATTTAAAAACTTGCACCCAGCTAGAAATAACCTCATGCTCCTGCTTCTGCAACTCAGCTAGCTTCTTGCAAAGTCATGTAAGTTACATAATTTCCCAAAACAGAAACTTACAAGGATGCTAGGAGCTGAAACTCCTCACTCACCCTTGTCAATTACCCAGCCCCTGTAGTTCTGCTTAACTGTGTTTGTCTGCGTAGAGGTCAG
Organism: Bos indicus; assembly: GCF_029378745.1. NCBI lineage: Eukaryota > Metazoa > Chordata > Mammalia > Artiodactyla > Bovidae > Bos > Bos indicus. The sequence goes on along the minus strand of NC_091780.1, from coordinate 60,560,479 downwards.
GCATCTCCCCTGCTTTGTCCTAACACTTCGGAGTCTGCCAAACCCCTAGTTTAAACTAGCCTGTTAACAGCTCTGCCCACTAAAGTCTGGTGTCATGAACTGTCTGTAAAAACTCTTTTTTTAAAGTGTAACCCCTTTGTTTGAGGCTCAGAGCTGGAAGTGTTAACTCTTCTGGGCCCTCAGGCGTAATAAACCTGAGTTGTCCAACTCTCGGATTGTGGCCCTTGCTTTCTCGAGGGACCAACTTCTGCAACATAGTCACTCAGTCATGTCCTACTCCTTGAGAACCTTAAAACTGTAGCCTCCAAATCCTCTGTCTGTGGGATTTTCCATGCAAGAATACTGGAGTGGGTTACCATTTCTTTCTCCAGGGTGTCTTCCTGACTGATTGAACCCAAGTCTAATGTGTCTCCTGCATTGCAGGCAGATTCTTTACCTGCTGAACCAAGAGGGAAGCTCGATGCTACTTTAAGTAGTAGTATTTTAAACCCTATTATATTTGTTTGATGTTGGTATAGCAAAAAAGCAACTGATTTTAGTATATTGTTGCTATATCCAAAAATTCACTTATGTTGGGAAATTCTAAGCCATTGTATCTTCAGTTACTCCTCTCTCATCGTCTCTTCTCCCATGACTCCAGTTTGCTGGGCCTTTTAAACTGTGTGCCATAACTTCTATGCCCTGCTCTGCTTTATTTGTTTTATTTAAGGTTTAAAAAATACTCTTTCCTCTCTGAGCTTCAATTTTGGTGTCTCCTATTGGCTTATTTTACAATTCATTAGTCCTGTCATTTGCAGTGTCTGATCAGCTCTTTAAGCCAATAAGCCGATTTCTTAACTGCAAATACTATATTTTTCAGGTCTAGATTGTCCGTCTGATGCTTTTCTGTAGACTCGAAACTTCTCTAATAATCTCTGCCTTTTGAACCATTTTGTCCCTCAGTTTTTCTGTATATGTGCGTGTGCTTAGTTGCTCAGACGTGTCCAATTCTTTGCAAGCCCATGGACTGTAGCCCACCAGTCTCCTCTGTGCATGGGATTTTCCAGACAAGAATACTGGAATGGGTTACCATTTCTTCCTCCAGGGGATCTTCCCAACCCAGGGATCAAAACTGCGTCTCCTGCACCGGAAGGCAGATTCCCTTCCCACTCAGCCACTGGGGAGGACCATGCTTAGATATGCTCTTCAGTTATTTTTAAAGTACTTTTCTTATCATTCTGGGTTATTGGTGGGTCTGCTTCTATTGTCTCCTTTTTCTCTTGGTTTTCAGTTACACGATATTTTTCTTTCTTTTGGGAGTCATTTTTAAAGGAATACCAAATTTTGGGTGTAAAGCCCTGAAAAGTTCTAGATAGTCCTCCCCCAGATAGAGTTAGCTCCTTCCTCTGCTGGGCAGACAGAGGGACATATTGAACAGTACAGTCCTGGTAAGAACAGAGTTGAGTCAAGGTCCAGTTATAGCTGCAGTGAGAATCAGTCTATCTCCTCCCACTTCACCATTTTCCTGTGGTGTAGCTCTCAGCCAAGAGCCTGGTAGGGCTTTGTCTTCAGCGCAAAGAGACAGCAGGAGATTCTCTTCTCCCTTTTGAGGCTTTGGCTTTGCTTTTTAGCATCCTGCTCTGAGCTGCCTCTATTCGTAAAACAAACAAACAAAAAAATGCCTTTGGCAAGAAGGCATTGGTCTTGTGTTTGAGGTCCCTCAAGTCTCCACTTTTCGTCCAAATGCATGAGAATCAGCCAGTGTCCTCAGGAAGAATACAGCCACAGATGCCTGATGGTTGATGTGGCTTCACTCCCCTCTCCAGTGCTTTCAGTCTCCTCAGGAACTTCAACTCCTGGTGCGTCTTTGTCTTCTCAAGAGACTCCAGAGAGACTTCCGTGGTGGTCCAGTGGTTAAAAATCTGCCTTGGAATGCAGGGGACGTGAGATCCACCTCTGGCCAAGGAACTAAGATCCCGAATGCCACAAGCCAACCAAGCCAGATGACCACAGTTGCTGAGCCCACGTGCTCTGGAGCCCCTCAGTTTCAGAAGGAATATTGTGATCCAGAAGAGACAAATATTAGGGTTTGAGAAAACTTGGACATCCTCTTGAATTTTTTATTGATTGATTTGGCTGCATCGAGTCTTAATATTAGGGTTTGGGAGAACTTGGACTTCTCTTGTATTTTTTATTGATTGATTTGGCTGCATCGTCTTAATTGAGGCATGTGGGATCTTTGTTGCGTCATGTGGGATCTTTCTTTGTGTCACGCAGGCTCTCTAGTTGTGGCACTCAGGCTACAAAGCACAAGGACTCAGTGGTTGGGGTCCTGCAGGCTTACTTGCCCCGCAGCACGTGGGATCTTAGTGCCCCCACCTGGGATGGAGCCTGCGTCTGCTGCCTTGCAAGGCGGATTCTTGCAATGGACCTCCAGGGAAATCCCCCGTCTTGACTTTTGTAATTCTGGCATTTGCAAGGAGAGGTTCCCCAGAGGTTTGCAAGAAAGTCCCTCCAGCCCATTACCTGCCTGCCCACCTGCAGAGTAACCCCCTCTACCTTATAAGCATCCTTTTCTTAAGTCTCCACTTAGATATATTCTACCCCTGCCACAGGTGGGCCAATCCTCCCATGGCCCTCTCCCCCGTTTCTGAGTGTCCTTTTGGTCTGGACCCTTGTCCATAACAGGATGCAGGCTTCATCAACATGGGTGCTGCCAGGTGGGCATTGGTGCTGCCCTGTCTTAGAAGCCTGGTAAAGTGGGAAGGTGCAGTCAGTCTGATGGGCTCCAGTCTGATGACTCAGGGTGAGACTGGCCTCTCTGATTTGAGTTTCCTCATCAGCAATGACCAGGAACATCCAGTTCTTTTATTAACAGATGAATGAAGTTGGCCTTTCTTCCAAGGGCAGACATTTCCCCCCAGACGACAGGACAATCCAAAGCCCAAGTGAGGAAACAAAGGGTAAGATCCCATCTCTTATTCATCTCTGCATTTCAGCATCAAGTACAGGGCTGGGAACACAGGAGGGACCCAGCAAATACGTGTTGGACTGAAAAGTTCTTTAGTCAAATTATTTCCTGGTTGAAAACATTCCCAGTCAAATCCTACACGAACCCAGAAGTATGCTGGATTAGAACTTAAACAGACACTTCCTGCCAATGCCTCGTGGAAAATGCACTCAGAAATAAGTGTTCACAGCACAGCAGAGGCCCTGGGTATTGAGAGTTTGCAGTGAAAGAAGAGAGTCAGGATAAACGAAGCCCCATGCGGCACAAATGGCCCCCTGGTCTCTGTAATTATCGTGTTTTATTCCAAGGTCCGCTTTGTGACTGGCCTAGTTAGGTCAGCATCATTGCAGGTGGGTCATTCATTCTGATTGGCGGATGCAGCCGCCCTTGTGTGCCCAGGGCTTTTCCTGATTGTGGCTCGGAGCTTCAGACACCATGCATGGGGCTCCACCTACATCATCCCTCTGCAGCCCCACCCTCTGGCTCTTTGGGTCTTGGTTTTAAATGGTTCTTCGTTTAATCCATCAGAATGACCCAGAAGGCAGCTATTCGCTGTAAGTGGGTCATTCCCTGAAGCCCGGTGGTGGCCTTGTTATGATGAAGAAATTGGGTCTTTGCAAAGAGCAAGCATCCAACCAAAGGCTGGGATGAAGGGAGGGGGCTACCACATCCTGAGCTCCCATGGACCCTGTGCTGTGTGGTCTCTTCTCCTTCTAGAGATGAAGAACCGAGGTTCAGAAAGCGACCATCACTTGGACAAGATCTCTAAGCTGGCGAGCAGAAGAGCTGGAATCTGAACCCCAGGGGGTCTAATGCCGTAAGTCCCCAGTCTTTCATGACAATGGGAACATGGTAGTCACTCTGCAAACCCTGTTCATCGATCTACAGAAACCAAGCTGGCATTCACCAGCTGGGCTCACATGTCCTGGGAACTTAGCAAACCTCTGAAGTTACATCACCAAATACTCATGACTCCTATCATTCAGCTAGGGCATCTAGGGCCCAGCTCCAAGCTTCTCTGTCTTAACAAAGAGCATCATCTTATTTAAACTTGGATCCTATAGACTCCAAGTTGTCTAGGAGACATTTTGGGGATGAAATGCACAAGGGTAATGGATGGAATGCCAGACAGTTAAGGCCACAGTCATGGGTGTTTGAAGATCTCAGGTCCCAGGGATGCCAGCCAATACCTGGCTTTTAGGAGAGAAAGAGATTAAGCCATCTCTCTCCCTCCCCTGTGTTCATACAAATATCATGAGGTCCCTTCCACCTCTTAAAATTTCAAGCCACCTCACCACCATGTTTCTCTGGGTTGAAGGTCAGCAAAGCAGATGGGTTAAAAACACCTTCTGGAGCCAAATTATCTGTTCAAATTCCAACTCCACTATTTACTAGTCATGTGAACTACAGCAAGTCACCGGCCTGGCAAATGAGGGGAATGAGATTCAGCCTGCTCAGTGTGGTTGTGAGGATGAAATGGGCTCCTGTGTGCTGAGTCCTGAGGGCAGAGAGAGCTTTAGGTATTGGCCGTGACTTTGGGCACTGTGCTAGCTCTCCAATACTCCCTATGAAGCCAGATTTCTCAGAAGAGGCCAGAGTCACCATTCTTCAAGCTTTGCCCCTCTCACAGAGCACCCTGTCATGTTTATGCCAATCCCCTTCCCACCACGACCCCAAAAGCGCTCTCTTAAAGGTCCCAGTGGCCAGCCTCCTAATGGTCATGGGCGATGAGCAGATATGATCAGCCCACAGCATCCTGACATCTCTGCATCATTTCATGCCTCTTGACGTGCCCACCTTATAATAGCCTGGCTTTCCCTTTGGTTCAACAGCTTGATACTGGTGATTGTCACCTCTTGACATAAGAAGGCTTGAAATGGTAGGTAGAATTAAAACGAATCATCATTCATCTCCTCAAAGTCTTCCCCGTAAGCTTCTGATAATGGTGTGCATTTCACCACCACTACTACCCCCCTCCCCACCATTCATCTTTCTCGCCAAATATGATCTTTTGATGGGAGAGCTGGCTAATTGAGGCTTCATCAAACAAACAGAGCAAAAAACACAGTCACTTAATCATTGTCCATCTTCCTTCCCTAAACTGGATTCCCTAGCATCTAGGAAATCGGTGATTCCTGCAGTGTTCCAATTTCTGTGATGCTCTAGGGACTTGCTATAGCAGGTGGGTAAGCACAGGGACAAAGCAGAAGCAGCAAGAAACTCTCCAAAGGACACAGACATGCAACATACAGCCAAGCCCACCTGCCAGGACCCACTGGGTCCGTGATCCATCGTCAGTTGATACCCAGCACCGAGAGCCATTCATGCCCATGCAAGTTCAGCCCTACACCAGCTCTGAAAAGGAGGCCTAATCCGGTACCTCTGAGAATTCAGCGTGTCCAGGCTGTCTGCTGGCCATAGTGGTGTCAGAAACCAGAGTGTGAGCCCCTGCCCCACACCCAGTCCCTCCATCAGAGAAGATCTGCCTTAGTATTGACAGCGCAGGGGGCACCTTCCATCCCCAGTCCTAGCCTCCCCAACACACACACACATATTCATCCTTCACCTCTGGCCCAGGGCTTTGCCTTGGGCCCCACTGCCTGAAAACAGTCTCAGTGATGGAGGGATAAGCTAAGCTATGCGCTACATCCTGGTTTGGGCAGTAGGCCTGGCATGTATTTGGTGCCTGGTAAATGTCAGGAAAACTGAACTCTTATTGCTGATGGCCTCACACCTGCTTCAGAGAAATTGTGAAGAAGGGTGTAAAAAGCACATCTTTTGGAAGAAGACACGCGGGCTTGGATTTGCCTTCTGAAACTTACTAGATTGAGGATGGCAGATGTGCTACTTGACCTCTCGGAGCCTCGTTTCCTCATTTTGCGAGGATTAGCAATGACGTGGACACGGGTATTGTCATGCCTGGTCCTGCTTGTTCTTAATCAGTGGTGGTGTGGAAACATAATATTAGCATCTCCCCTACCCATGCTGCTTTGAGAAGGGAAGTAAATCAGGAACAGATGTTCCTTTAGGAGAAGAAGTAACTGTAGTACAAAGAAACTAGGAAGCCATCACTTGGATCTTTGCATATCCAGTGCAAAAAAAGTTGTCTTGGCTCTGAAATATCTGTGGGACCTTCTGGGTTGCAAAGCTTGTTAGCTGAGCTATTTGGACTAAACTCCAAGGACTCCGTTCAGATTGCATTTTACAACACTCGAATTTTCTTGTGGGTGTTCATTCTTTTTTGAGTTTCCTAACATGAAAGGTCCAGGAATGTTAGTGATTTCTCCACTGTGTGGAGGGTATGTCTTTATCGCTTTTAAAAATGTGAATCATATGATATCCCTTATATGTGGAATACTAAAAAATGATACAAATGAACCTACTTAACAAAACAGAAATAGACTCAGACATAGAAAACAAAGGGGAAAGGTGGGAGGAGGGATAGATAAACTGGCAGGAGTTTGGGATTAACATATATACAGTGCATTTAAATAAAGTAGATAATCAACAAGGACCTACTGTACAGCACAGGGAACTCTACTCAATACTTTTTAGAGAAAGAATTGAAAAGGAATAGATACATGTATGCATATAATTGAATCCCTTTGCTATATACACTTGAGACAAAGACTACATTGTAAATCAACTATGCACGCATGCTCAGTTGCTCAGTTATGGCTGACTCTTCGCTACCCCATGGACTGTAGCTCACCAGGCTCCTCTCTCCATAGAATTTTCCAGGCAAGAGTACTGCCATTTCCTTCTCCAGGGGATCTTCCTGACCCAGGGATCGAATCCGAGTCTCTAGCATCTCCTACACTGGCAGGCAGATTCTTTAGTGTGATTTAGCTGTGCCACCTGCGAAGCTAAATCACTATTCTACACGTATAAAATAAAAAAATTTTTAATGAAAATGTTCATCAGTACCCTGCATTCTGTGTGGACTGGAAGCTTTGTGAAGCATGTTTTACATTATGGCCCACAGCCTGTAAAACATGCGAGTGTAGGGGACAACCGAGAGTGTCCCTGAAATCCCTTACGAAGTGAACATTCAGGCGTTTCTCTGTGTTGTATTGTTTTCTGGGTCTTTCCTCTTGCCCCTCTTGCTGGGTCCTGTGTTTCCCATCACTGTGAATAAGTCCGTCCACCTTCAGGGGTCGACAGAGCATCTCCCTGTGCGGATTCTCCCTGACTCACTGGTTTGTAACCAGCTTCTATGGATACAGGTGCTTTGGACCGTTTCAGAACCTACAACACAACCCAGAACACAGTAGTAGTGATTGTAATTGTTCCTACTGTTGTTGAATCCCCGTGTATTGACTGTTCTCAGACAGCCGTAATCACGCCCCTGCTTGGGTGTCAGCTTACTTCTTTCCTGGTCCCTCCCTCACTCCTCTGTTGCCTGCCTTCCAGGAATTCATTCAACAAAGATTTATGGGCCCCCTGCTTCATGCCAGACATGGCCCCGGGCACCGCAGGTTCAGGGCTGGATGAGACACACGTGTCTCTCCTGCTCCTATTTCTGTCTGTTCCAGTGTAGGTGGCAGATGATAAACTGATATAGTTCTGGATGGTGGTAAGTGTTCTGGGGAAAATAAAGCACCATAATGGATGGAGTGTGGTTGAGGGAGGGGGCTCTATGTCTGACCACGTGGTCCAGGAAGCCCTCTCTGCAGAACTCCCATGAACCTGGGGGAGGGTCTTCCCGGGAGTGTCTTCTGAGGAGGTGGGCAGTCAGGGTGAAGATGCCTAAGTGTTAGTCACCGAGTTGTGTCTGACTTTTTGAGACCCCCATGGACTACTGCCCACCAGGCTCCTCTGTCCATGGGATTCTCCAGGCAGGAATACCGGAGTGGGTAGCCATTCCGTTCTCCAGGAGGATCTTCCTGACCCAGAGATCGAACCTGGGCATCCTGCGTTGCAAGCAGATTCTTCACTGTCTGAGTCATCTCCGAGCCACCAGAAGATGCCAGGGGCAGGAGAAGACTGAGATGTTTGAAGACCAGAAAGGCTGAGTTTAAGACAGGAAGGGTGAGCTCAGATGATATTAGGAGGTGGGATGGGTGGCAGGTTATACAAGGTCTCAGAGGCCAAGATTCATTCCTAAGACCACGAGAAACTGAGAAGTATGGGTTGGCTGTGGGTGAGGTCGGTCTGGAGAAGGAAATGGCAACCCACTCCAGTACTCTTGCCTGGAGAATCCCTTGGACAGAGGAGCCTGGTGGGCTACAGTCCATGGGGTCGCAGAGTCGGCCACGACTGGGCGACTCACACACACACACACACACACACACACACACACACACACAAGAAGGTTGGTCTGGCTGCCGTGTGGGAAATGGACTGTAGGATTCAAGAATAGGACCCAGAGACCATTTGGGAGGCAGTTGCAGGGCTCCCAGTGAGAGATGCATGGCCGTAGCTAGAAAGAGGGGCTGGATTCTGGTCACATTTTGGAGGTTGAGGTGATGAGATGGGCTGGTGGATTGAGGAGGACAGGTAGGGAAGCCAACCAACATGTGCTTGACCAGCCTTCCTGGCCTCCTCCCAAGCCGCTGGGCTCAGACTCCATCTCTGTTCAAGAAATTTCCAGGCTCCACTTCTTCCATTCTGGACATTTCAGAGCCCTTCTCTCCCCTCTACTGCCCTTCAGAGCCCCAACTTCTCTTCTGAATGACTCCAGGAAGAAGGAGGATGGGGAGAGTACGTGCCTAGATTCTGTAATAGCGGCTGCTCCTGGCCCAGCGTGACCGTGCCTGGGAGGTAAATCCCCGGTCTCTCTGGGTAGTGCAGGAAACAATTACTCATGCAGATGAAAAACTTATTCCTCTCCTTGACAGCTAGCAGCTCAAGGAGCCTTTACTATGTCAGTCCTCAGCTGAGATAGAAGCTAATATTTTCCATCTGGAGTCTCTGGGATAATATAAGGCAGCTCCTGGTTTAATAATGAGCTTCTAAGGTTTGGCTCGGCTGCTAGTTGCTAGGCGGAAGGGAGGAGGGAGGCTCAGAACAGTGAGAGAGATTCCGGGAAAGTACACCTGAGAACTGCAGGGGGAAAGATATTTCAAAGTCAGAGGAAATCAAACACAGCACTAGTCTAGTTCAAGAGATGGCAGAGGGGCTCCTGGGAGACAGGATCAGCAGAGAGCCCCTGGGCAGGACAGGATACAGAATGGGCAGCCAGGGTCCTGAGTTCCAGGTTGCAACCTCATAAATCCGTGTGTTCATTTGCTTATTCAGCAAGTGTTTATTGAAGTTCAAGTCCTGTGTAGATTCCTCATTAGGCACCAGAGATGATGGAGGTGGAGGGGAGGGATTGACAAATACATAGAAAAATTCCAATGCAGGATGATAAGCATTATGACTGAAGAGAGCAACACAGACTTGGGTGCTGATGGCCAGAGCCCAAAGGAAAGAGCATCTTAGTGGGGGCCTTAGGGAACCAAGAGTAGAGGGGGTGGAATTCCAGGCAGAGGGAACAGCATGTCCCGAGGCAGGATGACAAGGTTCAGGAAATTGTTAGGATCACAGTGTAGCTAAAGTATGGGTTAAACAGTGTTGTTTTTGTTGTTTAGTTGCGAAGTCATGTCTGACTCAAAACTTTGTGACCCCAAGGACTGTAGCCCACCAGGCTCCTCTGTCCATGGAATTCTCCAGGCAAGAATTCTGGAGTGGATTGCCATCCCCTGTACTCCAGGGGATCTTCCCAACCCAGGGATCAAATCCGTGTCTCCTGCATTGCCAGCAGATTCTTTACCACTGAGCCACCAGGGAAGCCCAGACAGTGTGGTAGGCAGCTTCTAAAGTGAACCTCACCTCCCAGTGGCCTCACCCTAGCAGCGTCCCCTCCCCTTGAGTGTGGTGTGGCCTGTGACTGGCTTCTCACCCACAGAACACAGGGCAAAGGTGACATGATGTGTAAATTATATATAACGTGACTCATTATTCCCTCGTGCATCCATTCATGTTGCAATGATCTATCTTCACAGCAGGTTTGAGACGGACTGGGGCCTGGGGCCCTTGGTGCAGTGCTTGCACCTGGACACACCTCTCCTGGAGCAACAAAACACAAACAAAATATAAGGGACTAAAAATAACCATGGCACTCCACTCCAGTACTCTGGGGTCGCTACCAGTCTGACACGACTGAACGACTTCACTTTTGCTTTTCACTTTCATGCATTGGAGAAGGAAATGGCTACCCACTCCAGTGTTCTTGCCTGGAGAATCCCAGGGATGGCGGAGCCTGGTGGGCTGCCGTCTATGGGGTCGCACAGAGTCGGACACGACTGAAGCGACTTAGCAGCAGCAGCAGCAGCAGCAAAAATAGCCATGCCTGCGCAGCTAGGGCAAATTCTGGACAAAAGATACAAAGAGGGACTTCCCTGGTGGTCCAGTGGTTCAGAATCCACCTGCCAGTGCAGGGGCACGGGTTCAGTCCCAGATCTGGGAAGATCCCACATGCCTCAGATCGACTAAGCCCCTGCACCACAGCTACCAAACCTGTGCTCGAGAGCCGGGAACAGCAGCTACCGAAGCCCAAGTGCCCTGGAGCCCCGGCTCTGCAACAAGAGGAGCTGCCACAGTGAGAAGCCTGTGCACTGCAACTGGAGAGTAGTCCCCGCTCTCTGCAACTGGAGACAGCTGGTGAACAGCAGCAAAGACCCAGCACAGCCAAAAATAAAATTAATTAAAACAAAAAAAGAAACCCAAAAACCCAACTGCCACTTCTGAGGAGCCCAGAGCAAAGACAGAGGTCAGGAGCAAAAGAAGGGTGCTCTGCGTCCCCCCTGCACCCATCATCACCTGAAAGTGAAGGAAACCGAAAGTCGCTCAGTCGTGTCCGACTCTTGGCGACGCCATGGACTATACAGTCCATGGAATTCTCCAGGCCAGAATACTGGAGCAGGTAGCCTTTCCCTTCTCCTGGGGATCTTCCCAACCCAGGGATCAAACCCAGGTCTCCCACCTTGCAGGCGGATTCTTTACCAGCTGAGCCCCCAGGGAAGCCCTACCATAAGCCACAAGGGACACGTCTCATCACCTGAGAGGTGGGCAAACCACCTGTGCCACCCCTCCAGCCTGATTCCTAGACACACCCCTACCCTCACCCCATGTAAGGACCATGCTCGCCCCCTCCCCCGCCCAGAGAGCCAGAAAGGGACTGTTTGTCCTCGCTCCCTCCTGTTGTGGCAAGGGCCCCAACAAAGCCCTGCCTGAATTTCTCATCTGGCTTCTGAGCTTGACGACAGAGGCCAGGAATCCTGGTTGGTAACAGTTACAGCCTGCTTGGGAGAAACATTATAGGTGGGATAACATTAAGACCCAGATGCAGTCTATAAGACTCTCTGAACATAGAAAGTATTTCATTTAATCTTACATTCATGCGTATTTTTATTTCATTTTATTTAAAACATTTTAGAATTTTTAAAATAGATTCTTACGTTTAAAGATGTTCATTCAACTCTTTGCTCTGTGATTGTATGTCACAATTATCTTTTATACTCTTATACATACTATGTCTCCACATTTGTAAAAAAGATATATCTGCTTGTATTAAACAGGGAAAGTATTAAACAATCAAGGTTTTATGAGCTCAAAAGACTCTCCAAATGAACCGGTTGAGTAGAGGAGTGTGCTAGGCTCCCAAAAGGATCTCTGGCATCTGGAATGAGGTAGGAGGTTCTGGGTGAGCCCCAACAGGACAAGAGAGGTGACTGGCCTTGACCGGTAGTCCTGAGCACAATACCCAGTGGGTGCCTCTCCAGGGGGTGGTCCATGGCTTCCTGAGTGTGAGTGAGACCCTCACCCCAGACCCAGCTCAGGGTCCCCGGGCTGCAGACCACTAACCTCACAGGTCTCAGCTAATCACTCTCCCTTCCCTGCCCTGAGGGCTTCCCTGGTGGCTCAGAGGTTAAAGCCTCTGCCTGCAATGTGGGAGACCCAGGTTCGATCCCTCGATCGGGAAGATCCCCTGGAGAAGGAAATGGTACCCCACTCCAGTATTCTTGCCTGGAGAATCCCATGGACGGAGGAGCCTGGTGGGCTACAGTTCATGGGGTCGCAAAGAGTCGGACATGACTGAGCAACTTCAATTTCCCTGCCCTCAAGTTCCATCCCAGAACCAGTAGGGCCGTGTTGACAAGGGAGCAGACAGCTGTACTGCTGCCTGTCAAAACAGGGCCTGGGGCCCACAGACAGCAATGGAAGTGGCTGGATCTGGAGCCAGGAGACCCCGGTTCAAATCCCAGCTTTGCCACTTACAAGCTGGCTGAGCTTGGCCTGTACCCTTGACTTTCTCAGTCTCCTTCTCTGTAAACCCTAAGATCTGTCTCATTCAACGTGTATCCCCAGTGCTGAGCCAGAATTGATTATGAGCCTCATCATAAATGAGATGCTGAGTGTGACTAACAGTCAGGCATAATAATGCTATGCACAAGTTATTATAGATCATGTAGTCATGTTACGCTGTGTAATAATGTAATACGTTCCATTTATCCAGCATTTCTTATATGCCAGACCCTAAACTAAATGTTTTCTATGCAATATCTCATTATATCATCACGAAACCCAAGGGGAAGTGGCATTGCCCACTTAGCAACTGAGAAAAGCAAGTCTACAACTGCCCAAGTAGACTGGCCTCAGCCCAGCCAAGCTGGACCTCCCAGTAGGCCACGGGGTTCTGCACCTGGAGGGTTCTGAGCAAATGCTTGAGATCAGCTGTGATCGCTGTTCCTCTCCGGGACTGCCATTCATATGGGTTGGGCATGTGGTGGGTGTCTGGCTAGTCAGAGAATGAATGGCGCAAGGCAGACAGAGGGACAGAGCATCACACCTTGAGTCTGGAGGTCTGCCCTGATTCCCAAGGACATCGGTCAAGTCACTCCCCTGTCTGGGCCTGAACCATGGAGATGTTGTTCAGCCGCTCAGTCGTGTCCAGCCCTTTTTGACCCCATGGACTGCAGCATGCTAGGCTTCCCTGTCCTTCACGGATGGAGAGGGGACAGAAAATAAAAATCTTCGGAGAATTCTCAGAGCACTGATCAAATATTAGGAGTGATTGATCAGAGAGAGAGAGAGGTACTAGTACAAGCAGAGGGAGACTTGGATTCCTGTTCTGCCATGCCGTGGCTGTGTGGCCTCAGGTGAATCACTCAGTCTCTTTGTGCTCAGTGTGATTCGGTTTCCTCGTGTGGACAGCAGGGATAGCAGTGATGCCTCCCTGACAGGATTGCTCTTAAGTTAACAGTAACAGTGGAGTTAAAGCGCCTTGGTTTGCTGTGCTGTGGTAAGAGGGGCGGGCCGGGTGTCAGTTCTGTTCTCCTGTATCCTGTTGGCCCCGTGCCTGGGAGGCGATGCTCAGTGACGAACCTGCAGAGCTGACCCACCCCTGTGGCCAACAAAGGTCCATCTAGTCAAAGCTTTGATTTTTCTGTAGTCGTGTATGGATGTGAGAGTTGGACCGTAAAGAAAGCTGAGCACCAAAGAATTGATGCTTTTGAACTGTGGTGTTGGAGAAGACTCTTGAGAGTCCCTTGGGCTGCAAGGAGATCAAACCAGTCAATTCTGAAGGAAATCAGCCCTGAATATTCATTGGAAGGACTGATCCTGAAGCTGAAGCACCAATCCGTTGGCCACCTGATGTGAAGAACTGACTCATTGGAAAAGACCCTAATTCTTGGAAAATTGAAGGCAGGAGGAGACAACAGAGGATTAGATGGTTGGATGGCATCACCAGCTCGATGGGCCTGGGTTTAAGCAAGCTCCGGGAGTTGGTGATGGACAGGGAAGCCTGGCATGCTGCAGTTCACGGGGTCACAAAGAGTCAGACATGACTGAGTGACTGAACTGAACTTAATAGATCACGTCAGCTGGGAGGTGCTCTTCCTTTGCCCACCCTAAAGGGTGGGTTAATTGGCTGAATGATGGCCCCCAAAGATGTCCACATCCTAATCCCTGGGATCCAGGGATATGCTATTTTACATGTTAGAAGAGACTTTGCTGATGTAATTAAGTGAGGGATCCCAAGATGGGAGATTATCCTGCATGGTCTGGGGGAGCCCAGCACACTTGTTACTGACCAGGGTTCCTGGCCTCCTTAGTCAACAGAAATTAATCAGAGGCCAGACAAGAAATTCAGGCCAGGGGCCCATACTGCAGCAGCAGCAGGGAGTGAGAACAAACACCAGATTCCCTTGCTTGCCCGCTCCCTGAAGAGGTGCTTGCTTGTATGGGATAAGGGGAGAGGTGTGTCTAGGGGTCAGGCTGGAGGGGGGCTTAGGTCATTTGCCTCTGCTTGGGTAGTGTTGAGTGCCAGGGGCATGCGGGGTACCCTGCTTTTGCTCCCAACCCCCTGCTTTTGCTCTGGGCTCTTCAAAAGTAGCAGCTGGAGTTTTTTGGGGGTTGTGTTTTTTTTTTTTTGGTCTCTTTGTATCTTTTATTCAGAATTTGCCCCTATTGTGCATGAATGCAGTTATTTTTAGTCCCATACAGTTTCTTTGCTCAAGGAGCGGTGAGACTAGGTGCACGCACTGCAGGAAAGCGTCCTAGGTCCCAGCCTGTCTCACACTCACGGAGGGTGAGAGGGAGGCACAAAGGTTGCAGTCAGAGAAGGAGATCTGATGACAGAACCAGGTGTTTGGAGTGTTGCAAGGGAGCGGCTAGGACCCAAGGAAGTCAGCAGCCTCTCAAAGCTGGAGAAAGCAAGAGGGATTCTCCCTAAGGCCTCCAGAAGGGAAGACCTTGCTTACATCTTGACTTAAGCCCCATAAGACTCATTTTAGACTTCCGACTTCCAGAACTGTTAGAGAACAGATTTGTTGTTTTAAAGCACTAAATTTGTGTTGATTTGTTACCGTGACAATAAGAAACTTAACAGTATTAATTCAGAGATGGGAGACCACCCCTGGGATGCAGCCAAGGGCGCTGTGTGAGGTCCAAGGGCGAGGCCTGATATGTCCCCCACAGCTCCCCTGCCTGTGGCTCATGGTGCTGGCTGGTAATGGGGGGCCCTAACTAGTGAACAGCTGGGCAACAGTGATCAGAGATAAGGAGATACTAACATTCCCATTTTACAGATTAGGAAACTGAGCCCCTTAGAGTTGCATAGGACAGACAGTCAATGGCAGAGATGCACCTAGAACCAGGATTCTGAAATGCTGGTCCATGATTTTCTCCATCACCCATCATCCTCCACCAATCAACCTGAAGGATGAGTCAGTGCTACCCTAGAGAGTGGAGAAGAAAGAGAGGCAGGTACTTTATACATAATGACTTACTGATGCTCCCAACCCTACGAGATTGTCATGGTTCCCATTTTACAGATGAGGAAACTGAAACACAGAGAGGTTAAGTTAACTTTTCCCCAAGTCACTCAGCCACTGGGGTAGACTGCATTAATGACCTCAATCAACGGCCTGCCTGAATCTGCTCTTTACCTGCAACTCCGCAATACCTGTCCAATCCCATTCTGGGCTTTGGCCACATACCCTGCTTTGGCCAATGAGCTGTGATGCAAACAGAGGCTTGAAAGCAAGTGTACATCTCTGTTTGCCCTCTTATGTGATTGGGCTTGCTAACCCTTGCAGCCCTGCCATCACCACAGAAATATACTCCAGCTAACCAGTTGGAGGGATGGGAGAAGCATGTGCAAGGAGAGCCAGTTCATCCCAAGCAGACCATTCTAGACCAGCAAGCCAACCCCCACCCCACCCACCTGTACCCAGGCAGCCTGCCAGCTCCCCCTGGACACATGGGCAAGCCCAGCCACCGTCAGCCAGGCCTGGCCCAGATTGACAGAACCATACAGCTGGCCTGAAGACTTGTGAGCCACACTAAATGGTGGTTGTTTTAGGCCACTGCATTTTAGGGTCACCTGTTACATAGCAATAGCTAACTGATACAACCAATAGGCACCAGAGTGGTGGATTTGGGAAACACAGGAGGAATTTTTAATACATGTAGGAGAGAAGCATCAACTGAGCCAACAGTTTAAGAGGAGGGTAGGAGTGAGGGCTGGTGCTGTGGGGACCATTTTGCTACCACGAGAGAAGTCATACTAGCACATAGCTGATGCTGGGGGGAGGGGAACCAGAGGTCTGCTGGTTTACATTTACCTTCTTGCTCCCTCCTTCTGTGCTGGCACATGGCACATAACTGTGGCAGCCATCTCACAGAGACCAGGAAAGGGATAAGTGTGTCCTAGGGACATCAGCTCAGTGCTGGGACAATGAGACAGTGCCAGAAGCTTCTGTTCAGTGAAAAAATAAGTCCTTGTTTCAGGCACAGATTTTCTGTTATCTGTAGCTTTAAGTACTCCTGTCTGAAGCACGGTGGCTGCTTGCCTCTTGTAGCTTCCTTGTTTATGTAATGCCAGGCCAAGCACCCAGAGGTTCGTGGTCAGTCTCCGCACTAGATATCTCTGCCTAGCACACTTCTGAATTTAGTCAAAACCTCATGTGGTGCTCAGCCCAAATGTGGGGCAGACGTTCTGATTCAGTTTTCTGTTTTGCTCAACTGCACTTTTATGAAAAACTCTAGATCTATTTTGTCTTTAGAAATACCCCACGTCAGGCTTCCCTGGTGGTCCAGTGGCTGAGAATCTGCCTTGCAATGTAGGGGACACAGGTTCGATCCCTGGTCCAGGAAGATCCCACATGTCTTGGGCCAACTAAGCTTGTGTGTCACAACTACTGAACCTGTCCTCTGGAGCCCGCAAGCCACAACTCCTGAGCCCACGTGCCGCAGCTACTGAAACCTGCGTGCCCTACAGCCGGTGCTCTGCAACAAGAGAAGCCACCGCAATGAGAAGCCCGTGCACCACAGCTAGAGAGTAGCCAGCCCCTGCTTGCCGCAACTAGAGAAAGCCCACATGCAGCAATGGAGACTCAGCGCAACCAAAATAAATAATTAATTTTAAAAAATACCCCATGTCACTTCCCCAGAATAGCACAGCCTAACAAGGAACCGGTACAGCTCCAAACTGCCGCCCATTGAAGATGCATACAAAGTCCAAAAAGAACATGGTGAGGAAGTGAACTACTGCTACTGCCCTCTGCAGCTCCACACACACTCCCAGCCTCCCATTTCTGACTTCACATGTGTAGCTGCAAAGCGAACAGACAGAGAGAATGAAAATGGGCAGCCTGGATGCTGAAAGAGCTCTGAAGCAGGAGCCAGGGCCGCTCAGATGTCCCTTGACTCTGTGACTTTGGACGTAGCAATCATCTCTCTGGATTTCAGTATTTTTTTCTCTGTAAAGGGGTATCTTACTAAACCCCCTCCCCGCTCTGCTTCTCTGGGTCTATGAGAGTCTTTCTTCTCCATCTGCAGCTACAAACATGTCGGGGGAGTCTGGCGGGGCTGGGAATGTTTATAGAGATGAAGCTGTCCTGAGTTTTAATTCCAGCTCCGGTGCCTAAATGCCAAGATGCTGTTGGATAAATCCTTAACCAGCCTCATTTTGGTCATTTATATCAGGAGAATAACGATAGTTCTTTATTTTTATCATTAGAGCAAAGGCCTAGGAAATAGAGACACTTAGCAGACGGTCCATGGATGGTAAATATTCTGCTAGATTATTATTTTGATGGTTGCTGTCTTTCCTGTTAAATGGCCTGAATGGCAGTCAGATGGGCATTTACCTAGAGGATGGGCAGGTGGAGCCACAAGCTCGTGAGACTGAAGTAACTAGAATGGAAACAGAAAATTAGATGCCCCATCTGCCATGACTCATTCTTGGCTGGGAATGATACAGATCTCTGTTGGGAGCATCGTTAGAAACTTGGAAGGGATGTGGGATGATTGGCACAGGTGGCTGAGTGACCTCCCTGCGCTGGCCTCCACCTTGTTAGACAAAAAAGGAGAGTCAGCCTCGCCAGGAGCCGAAGCTCTAAGATCATACACACCTATCTTGTATCTTGGCCTCACAGAGTCGAATCTCCCAGTCTACTTGCCAAGAGGGACAAAGAGCTTTCCAGCAACACTGAAGGGCTTGTTGTAATAACCCTGAGGCCTGGTGACTGATAACCAGAGACAGGAAAGTTGGCTGTCGAAACCCCACTTGTTAGAAAGTTGGTGGTAGGAAAAGACGTTTGTTCACTTTAAGTGGAAAACTGTATTTGTTGTAGGCAGTTGATTCCATTCCACCTACTTGGTGGTTATTAATTCACCATGAGCCCCACGTTCAGCTCTAATCAACCCAGCCTGTGACAAAGAAGCCTGCAGAACATGGCAAAAGGCATTTTTCTTGGTATGAGTATTTGTTTTGCAAATAAGAATAAAGTTGCTTTAAACAAGTATAATGATTTGTTTCAACCTCAATAAAGCCCCAGAGAAGCAGCAAACAGAAGCTTTCGAGTCCCGCAGCCATGGCCACTGGGACCTCTCATAGTGGGACACGGAGGAAGTGCTAAGCCCTGAGGCATCTCCTTTCTCCTCCTGACCCCGGGGCAACTATGACTGAGTGTGGATTTGTGCTGTGTCAACTTAGCCCACTCCAGTACTCTTGCCTGGAAAATCCCATGGACAGAGGAGCCTGGTAGGCTGCAGTCCATGGGGTCGCGAAGAGTCGGACACAACTGAGTGACTTCACTTTCACTTTTCACTTTCATGCATTGGAGAAGGAAATGGCAACCCACTCCAGTGTTCTTGCCTGGAGAATCCCAGGGAAGGGGGAGCCTGGTGGGCTGCCTGCCATCTATGGGGTCGCACAGATTCAGACACAACTGAAGTGACTCAGCAGCAACTTAGCTAAGGGCTTCCCAGGTGGCGCTAGTGGTAAAGAACCTGCATGCTAATGCAGAAGACCATAAGAGACGGGTTCCATCCCTGGTCGGGAAGATCCCTTGGAGGAGGGCATGGCCACCCACTCCAGTATTCTTGCCGGGGAAATTCCATGGACAGAGGAGCCTGGTGGGCTATGGTTCATGGGGTCACAGAGAATCAGACCCAATTTAGCACACACACACATGCATGGACAACTTAGCTAAGCTGCAAACACGTTTTCCAGAATTTCCTTTCCTGTGTAGTTTCAGCTTAGCATTGCTCCAAGAGACATTAATCGTGAGATTTGCAAGGTTGCTGCATGGGCTGAAGGGGGTGTAGCGGTCAGCACTAGTTGCCGTGTTCTGGCTCTAGGCATGGGCTTGGAACAGCTTGTCCGGGTAGCCTGACCCAGTCGGTCAGTCCTCACGTGTACCAGCAGCTTCCACATGCCTTCCTTGGCCACTGGCTAGTGTCCAGCTGGCTTTTAGACTTAAAAATCTGGGGCCGTAGCCACTGTCTTATTTATTGTCTGTGTTGGTTGCTCTTATCAATCATATATTCATTTATATACTTAACAAACATCGCAGCATCTACTCAGGAGGCACACAAACCCTGCTGTAGGATCTGGGGGTGAAAGAAGGCTAGGTCAGGTCCTTGGCCTTGCCCTCCAGTAGCCTGGTATCTGGCAGGACATTCAGCATAGGGACAGCCGCTCCAGTAACAAACACAGGACAGAGTCAAGAGGGGCTGAGAGTTGTTGACTGAGGTTGTACTTACTGGTTCCAGCCTGGACCCCAGGGCTGAAGTGGGTGGCTGAATGATACCCCAGAGATATCCATGGTCTAGTCTCCAGGACCTGTGAACCTAACCTTTGCCTCATGGCAAAATGAACCCTGTAGATGTGATTAAGTTAGAGATATTGAGATGGTAAAATGACCCTGGATTATCTGTTGTTTTTCAGTCTCTAAGTTGTGTCCAACTCTTTGCGACCTCATGGACTGCAGCACACCAGGCTTCCCTGTCCTTCACCATCTCCCGGAGCCTGCTCAAGCTCACATCCATTGAGTCAGTGATGCCATCCAACCATCTTGGCCTCTGTCGTCCCCTTCTCCTCTTGCCTTCAGTCTTTTTCAGCATCAGGGTCTTTTCCAATGAGTCAGTTCTTCACATCAGGTGGCCAAAGTATTGGAGCTTCAGCTTCAGCATCAGTCCTTCCAATGAATTTTCAGGACTGATTTCCTTCATAATTGACTGGTTTGATCTCCTTGCAGTCCAAGGGACTCTCAAGAGTCTTCTCCAACACCACAGTTCAAAAGCATCAAATCTTTGGTGCTCAGCCTTCTTTATGGTATCTGGTTGGTTCTGAGTGCCATCCTAAGTGTCATAATGAAACCATGTCCAAGCCTCTATGTCCTTGTCTTTGAAGTAAAATGCTGCTTTAAGAGTTAATGATTGGGAAATGTGAAAATATAGAAACGAAGAATGGCTGTTGAGCTAAGGAACTGGCAACAATTTAGACTATAATTCTATTACATTACAGAATCACCTAGCTTCCAATTCCCTGAAAGATTTTGATAAAGGCCCCACACACATTCCTAAGTTGTTTTAATAGGAAGCCAACGCCTGCCCCCCCACCTCCAGATGAAAACCGCTGACCGCAAGAACATAGACCCTAGACTGGTTGAAACTAGAAGGCTGATGATGCCTGAAATGTCACCTTGATGCCAACCAATCCAAGAAGTGTCCATGAGCTGATCACGCCCTGCTCCTTGAACACCGTAAAACTCCTCACTACCCCCTCCAGGGTGCGTCACATGGTCTTCCGGGCATTAACTCACTGTGGCCTCCTTTGCCTGGCAAAGCAATAAAAGCTACTGTTTACCATTTCACCCAAAAACTGTCTCAGTGTTTCTATTCGGCACCAGTGAATGGGGGCTGAGTTTCAGCAACATTTATAAGAAGGAGACCTGACTAGGGAAGATGGAAACAGAGGGAGATTTGAAGATGCTGTGCTGCTGGCCTTAAAGATGGAGGAAGCCACCGTAAGCCACAGATCAGAACTCTAGAAGCTGCAAAGTGGAAAGAAATGGACTTTTCTCAAGAGCCTCTGGAGAGAACATGGCCCTGCCTCAGTTTAAAGCCACGAAAATCCATTTTCCACTTCTGACATCTGGACCGAAGAAAATAAATGTGCGTTGTTGAAGACACAGGTACCTGTAGCTTGTTATAGCGGCCATAGGAAACTCTCACAGTTGGTTGGGGAGCAGACTTTTCTCAAAATCTGTGGTGGGGAGCAGACTCAAGCAAGGGGCTGCCTTCCTCCTTTACATTTGCTGAAAGCAAACACAAGGCAAGAGTTCTGCAAGAACGTCCCTGGTGGTACAGTGGATAAGAACCCACCTGCCGATGCAAGGTGGTCTTCCCTGGTCTGGGAAGATTCCACATGCCACAGAGCAACTAAATCCACGTTTTGCAACCCCTTAAGCCCGTGCACCTAGAGCCTGCGTTCTGCAACAAGAGAAGCCACCACAATGACAAGGCTTTGCAGAGAAGCCTCCGCTCTCTGCAACTAGAGAAAGCCCACACACAGCAACAAAGACCCAACACAATCAAAATAAATGAATAAATAAATAATTTTAAAAACTTGAGGTTGACAAAAGGCAGGCCTTTAGATGTGGAAGAGTTAAGTGACTTATTAGACACCCAGAGCCGAGGATGTTCTGCGTGCGTTATGCAAAGAAATGCTGAGGATGTAGTGTCAAATAAACAGAACAAAAGAGTTTTAGAAGTGTATGTAGTATGAGCTTCACTGGGTTTAAAAACTAGAGGAGTGGGTGGCTGAAAGGAAACAAGGAGAAACGTTTCAGGATGTCCCAGATGACTGTCTCCAGGTGGGGTCTCCCGCGATCGCTGTTTTTTTCACACTTAGGAGGACTTGGGGCTGTGTGACAGCTGCTGTCGAATGAGCGAGCGGCCAAGTGACGATTTGATCTGTCAGCAGATAAGGAGCTCCTGGGTAAACCCAAGGCCACCCAGCTGCTCAGCGGACCTTCAAGGGTGGATGGAGGCGAGAAGCAGGGAGGCAGATTGCAAGCTGTCAGGCTCCAGACTGCGGTCTGGCTCTCCAACCTATATCTACCATCATGTCCCCAGGCTCCCTTTTCATTCTGTAGGTCTGAGTTATTTGGAGACACATACCTAGGCAGCACCAGGCTCATGTTAGCGCGTGCTGTTTCTTATTTTGATGCTTTTCCTCCATCACTGCACTGCCTATGGGTCCCAGAGGCTTGGCCCACCTCCTCCCATTTCCAGACCTCGCCTGTAGGTCTTCAGGCTGGGGCCCCAGGAGGAAGATAACTCTCACCTCTGAAAAAGCTGCTCCTCGTTCTCCGGGTCGCTCAGGCGTGAAGAAGCCCAGGACTGGAGGAAGACGGGGCATCACCTCGGGTCCCCAGGTGCTGCTGTGTCTGCCCTGTGAGGAGCTGGGCTGACTGCTGACGTGGATGCTGCTGCGGTGATCAGACCCGGAGCTCAGGCTTCGTCTGACAGGTGGAGAGGAGACGGGCTGGCTGGAGGCAGCAGGCTCAGAGCAAGCAGAGACAGAGGAGCTGGGAGGACTGGGCTCCTCCTGGCTCTGGGGTGATGGGAATTGAACCGAGAAGGGCTTTCCATTCCAGCAGACCTGAGGCTGGGCAGCTGGAGCAGTGGAGCTGTCTTTGGCACTGAAAATGAACAGTGTGGAAGGCTAGGGAAGAAGGAGGCTGTGAGTCTGCCCATGAGGTACCTGGGCAGAAGTAGACACGTTCTATTTTTATCTAGAAGTGCCATGTTCCATTACACTCTTCTAAAGCTAATCTCATTTTAACAAGGCAAGGAAGCCTCGACCAGGGCAGCCCTGAGAGGAGAGCTCTGTTTGTAGGGTGCATGTATGTGTGTGCACGTATGTGCATGTGAGTGTGTGGATTATGTGAGTGTGCAAGTGTGCACGTGTTTGTGTGTGCATGTTTGCACGTGTGCATTGCATGAGTGCTTGTGCATGGGTGAGTGTATGTTGTTTATTGTGTGCACATGTTTGTGTGTGTATGAGTATGCATGCATGCCTGTGTCCATGTGCATGAGTATATGTGCACATGTGTGCGTGAATGTGTGAGCACCCCCCACCCAGGGGCCTTTCAGAGGAGCCAGGAAACGCTACCACAGCAGCTTCTAACACCTGAAGCCTGGCTGGATCAGAGGTTTTCTCCAGCCAGTGGTTTCTCACCCACACACAAAACAAGAACAGTATGCTCAAAACAAGAACAGGATGCTCGAAACAAGGGAATGAGGAAGAATTCCTGGATTGAGAACACATGTACAGGATTACCAGAATGAAATAGTCCTCAACCAGGAGCTGAGGAAAGTAGAATGAAAAGACCCATTAGAAAATAGGAGGAAAGAAGTAATTACAGGATCAAGCCAGTCCAACATCTGGTTTGAATGTGTTCTGAAGAGAAAAGAAAATGAAAGCAAATATTTGTTTAACCAAACATCTGGGCATCTGCAGCCCAGTCAGGTTGACACATAAAATCAGCCATCACAGAGTCCAGAGAGAAAAGGAAAGTAGAAGCCGCTTCTGCCCTCAGAGTGATTTTCTCTGCTGCTCCCCCCTCACTGACTTTCATATGGATTGCCTCAAGAGCTTCTAGAATCTTCTCTTACACATATGTCCTCACTCTTCTCTGTTATAAACATGGCTGCTGCCTGGTCAGCCTTGGTAAGGGGAGGACTGGTCACTTCGACTCCCTGCTGAGACTTTCAACTTGAATAATTACCAGATTCCTAGGCCCTGGGACCCTTGTTTTTGGGCTTCTCCCCCAGGCTTTCTCTCATACTCCTTTAAGAAACTGTACCCCATTCCCTGGGACAAAGTGAAGTAGGAAAATTTTCATTCCTAAACCCGTTTGTGGTCTGGTTTCTGCGTGTACACTGTACTACCTGCAAAAGCTTGAAAGAGTACAAACTATGAGCCAGGAGGTTACGAGAAATGGAAGGATTAACTATTGGCCAGGATGCGTTCTTTAATGCCCTAGCAGGCTGAGCCTGTTGAGCTGGTGAGAGTTGACCAGGAAAATCAGGGGTCAAGGTAGAGGCTGATGGGTGAAGGCAAGTCCTCATAGCATCCTCAGCGTGCCCAGTGCAGGGCTCACTACCACATTGAATGGTACAGACTTACAGGCTACCTTTCCCACTAGACTGTGAGGGTCTGGGGACCTTTCACTAAATGTCTTTCATTTATGCTCCATCAGAAACCAGCCCAGAGTGAATATCTGCTAAATTAATGAGTGAAGGTGGAATGATGTCTCCAGACTTCAGCTTTGGCACACCTGCCCTAATAATGCCTCCCTAATCTTTCCCTTCTGATGCTAGTTTGTGGTACCCACGTGGAGATGTCTGGTACTCAGTTTGTGACATCTCTCCCATCCCAAGTCCAATTTTTCTTAGTTTTTATGGGTCATACTTTTGGTGTCATGTCTGAGAACTTTTTACCTAGCCCTAGTTTCTGAAATTTTTCTCCTACTTTCTCTCCTATATTTTTCTTCCAATTTTCTTCCTCACACAAATTCTCTAACACTTTTCTCCTACAAATTACATCTAGCTACATGTGGTAGATAAATGAGATAAATGACGACAGAGGAGATAAATGACAACTGAAGTGACTATTAAGGTGCTCACTCTTCCTACTCATCATTAAGGTGATGTGAAGGAAGAAGGAGTGGGCTTAAAAGCTCAGCTTTTGTTCCAAGGTCAAGAGCATCGAGAGTCAATAGGAGGCTCTGACCAGCTCCCTCAGGTGGGATCAAGGAGCAGGAGTTTGCCTCTTGGGCTGAGCTGGGCTCCTCAAAACATAGACCAACACATGTGGATCACACATGAACATTTCCATTTACTAGGATTAAAAACTGCTGGATGGCGGTGTGTGTGTGTGTGTGTGTGTGTGTGTGTGTGTGTGTGTGTGTGTGTGTATTCTGTAAAATCCACCTGGTAGTGTTCTCTGCATGTCCAAGTGACCAGTCAGCACGTGGGAGAAAGCCTTGGGCTTGACCTAAGCTATGTGGCCTTGAAGACATGACTTCAACCCTCTGAGATGGTTCTTCACTTGAAAAAAGAGATCTTCACACCTGCCTTGACAGGGTTGATGGGATGGTTCAGTGAATTCAACTGCTGGTGTTTGGACAAGGAAATTGGCCCTATTGTTATTATAGTCAACCAGGAAACAGACAGGCAACTTTCAAGTAAAGGCGTAGAGTGTAGCCAGTCTTTTCCTTTCCAAATGAGCAAGTAGATTGCTGTCTTTCCCAGCAAGGCAACATTGGTTTTCACAAGCTAATCAGAATATCCAGCAGAGAATCATAGGTAAGTGAAACAGAGAAAGTGAGTTATTACTATTACCCACTAACCCCTTGTCCATGAGCAGGTCTGGCTAAACCCAATCTGAACGTTAGTGCCGTAGCCTTAATGTTGATGCTTGAGTGTCCCAGTGATTCTACAGATACCCAGCAGTTTTTACTACTTGTCCCCACAACTATGGCTAATTCATCATTCATTCATTTCCTTATTCATTTATTCATTCAACACGCACTTGGATGACCACTGTGTTCTGGGCACTACTGCAGGGGCTACGGACACAGTGGTGAGCAGACCCAACTCTTGTGAAGTTTACCTTTATTCTAGTGAGATTCAGACAATGAACCAATATCTAAGGGAATTCAGGATGGTAGTAAGTGCTAAGACTCTAAAACGATGGGATGGAGAGTGGCAGGGATGGGTGTGGGGGTTGCTGGAGACAGGATGGTGAGGAAAGTGTTCTCTGAAGGGGGCACAAGGAAGCTGAGACTGTTAAAGGGAAGAGAGCCAGTCCTGTGAAGATCTAGGGCAGAGCATTTGCAGCAGAGGGAACAGCCATGGCAAAGTCCCACCAGGTTCATCACCAGCCTGACCGCATCCCTCCACCTCCAACCTTCTTGCACAGGTGACCTCACAGGAGCCACCTCTCCAGCCATCAGTGGAATGATTTATGAGCCATGGTCCCAAGACTCGCTTTTGCCTCGAATTCAGAAATCGACTTGAAGGCTGCTGCCATATTTCACTTCCCACATCCCTTGTAACACATTTCACACTGTTGATCTTAAGTAAATGATGGGTCACATCAAAGTGAGGCTTAGAGAGCCAGGACACAGCGGAAAGCCATTCTGGGTGCTTCAGATGCTGGCCCTTCATTCTTCTGCTTTCTTGCCCTGCATCCCATGACATCTTGGCCACGGCAGGCATCCCACCTGGGGACCCTCAGCAGTCAGCGCAGGACAATGAAAGGAGTCTGAGCTTGTAAAATGTCATGGTAGGTGTCTGTGGCAGCTTGGATTGCTGATATATTATGATGTTATGTTATGTTAAGTTATGTCATGCTATGCTATGTTACGTTATGGAAGACCACAGTCTGGTGGCTTATGCTGCTGTTGCTGCTGCTAAGTTGCTTCAGTTGTGTCCAACTCTGTGCGACTCCATGGATGGCAGCCCACCAGGCTCCTCCGTCCCTGGGATTCTCCAGGCAAGAATACTGGAGTGGGCTGCCATTTCCTTCTCCACTGGTGGCTTATAAATGAGGGGAATTTACTTCTCACAGTCCTGGAGGAGGCTGGAGGTCAGAGATCAAGAGCCAAAATGCTTGGGTCCTGTGAGAGTCCTCTTCTGGATGTGAGCGGTTGTTTTCTTTCTCTGTCCTCATGCAATAGAAAGAAAGAAAGATAGAAAGCTCTCGCATGTCTTTTTATAAGGACACTAATCCCTTTCATGAGGGCCCCACCCTCATGACTTACTCACCTCCCAAAGGCCTTACAACCACTGGCTTGGGGGTTAGTGTTTTAACCTGTGAATGGGAGAGCATAGACATTCAGTTCTCAATAAGATATGCTCAGTAAATTGGAGGGCGTCCCTGGTAGGCCAGTGGTTAAGAATCCACCTGCCAGTATAGGAGACACAGGTTTGATCCCTGGTCTGGGAAGACTCCACATGCTGTGGAGCAACTAAGCCAAGCACCACAATGACCGAACCCAAGTGCTGCAGCTTGTGAAGCCCGTGTGCCTAGAGCCTGTGTTCCTCAACGAGAAGCCTGTGCACCGCAGCTAGAGAGTAGCCCCTGCTCACCACAGCCAGAGAAAGCCTGCATGCAGCATGAAGACCCAGCACAGCCAAAAATAATTAAGTTAAAAAATTTTTTAATCATTATTTTTTTAAAAATGTTGAGCAAGAAGCTAAACCTGCTGGTGGTGAGCTCCAGGGCCCATCACCTTTGGAAGAGCCTGACAGCCCATCTCCCAAGAGGCCCCCCTGGTCAGGATTTCACAGTCTGGAGTCTAAATCTCAACCTTAATTGCTCTGAAACTAGATTTTTCCAGTTCTCAATAGACTTGCTTTCAGATGGCCCATGGGAGTAAAGATACCAGAAGGGCAGTTGGTGAATTTATTTAGACGCCAGAAGAGCCCCATCTAAAAGACCTCCTCTCCCCCTACAATCAGACTGCAAGGAAACCAGAGGTACAGGCTGAGTCTGAGGACCGGACTTGAACTGGGGAGGTCTGTGCGGCTGTGTCCTTACCACATGCTACCTGTGCCTCAGGCAAGTCCCTCAGACATTAGCTGGGTCTGTCCACCCACAGCCACCCAGCGCCCATTTTTTGTGTTCTTTAGGGGACGGGGGCTTTCACCTAATCTCAGACAGATCTCAAAACTCCACACAGACTGGAGGCTTCATCAGAATTGCCCCCAGGAGGCTGACTCCCATCTTCCTGGCTCTTCAGGTTCTCATTTTCAGGGCTTGGTTCAAGCCGGCTACCCTTAGCCCACCAAAAAACAAATTAATTAATAATAGTAATAACAATTAAAAATGCAAGAAAAATCCCTCTGGAATACTCAAATGTACTCAATCTGATTTTGCTCTTCTGTTTGCAACTGACAAGAGGTCCAACCCAAATGGTCACATACAAACATGGAAATACATCTGTTTGCATAACTGAAAGCCCAGGGGTGGATTCAGCTTCAGACCCAGCTTGTTCAGGGCTCAATTCATGCTGCCAGGACTCAGACTCTTTCCTTGAATCACTCTGCCTTCATTGTGTCAGCTGCCTCCTCTGGTTTCCTTCTCGGAAGTTCTGCTTTCATGATGGCAAAGTGGCTGCTGCAGTCACGTAACCTCTTGTTCATAAAGGGAGGGGGGACTGTACAAGTCTGGGATGGGTGCCCTTTGGCTCTGCAGGCAGAAATGGGCCTCGTGCTCATCCCTGAGCCCATCACTGTCATCAGAGGGGAAAGTGATGCCTGCTTGGCCAGGCCTGGGTCACATGCACCCAGGAGTAGGGTGAAGTCTCTCCCACTAGAACTGAGCTGTGGGATCCTTCAAAGAGATTCGGGGCTTTAACTGAGAATAGAGTACATGGAAGCTGAAGGGCTCCAAACCGAAAATGCACACCACCTGTACGCACTTCCGTGTTTTTCCACACTCCATTCCCCACGCCCTGGTGCCCACCCTCCATCCCAACCCCATCCTTCTCTTACACTCCTACTCATACTTCAAAACCCAGATCCTGCCTCCAATCCATAGCCTTCCACGTCACCAATATCTGCACGTGCCCCTCCTCTGCACTCTGAAACCATCCATAATGCTCACAGGGCACCCAGCACAGGCTGTCTGGTCAAGGTCATTGTCCTTTGGGGTGTGTGAATTATCTCTCTAACACAGTTTCCCAGGGCTGGGATAAGTAAGCTTTTTTGGTAAAGGAACAGATAGTAAATATTTGGGGCTTTGTGGGTCATGCAGTCTCTATAGCAACTACTCAACTCTGCCATTAAGAGCACAAAAGTAACCAGAGATGAGATGTAAATGAACAGGCACAGATGTGTTTCAATAAAACTTTATTTAGAAAAATAGGCAGAGGGCTGAATTAGCCTGGTGGCCATAGTTTGTTTACCCTTGCTCTAGAGACTTAAGGACTAGACCTTGCCTTATTTGTTTTTGAATTTCCCACTTGGTGAGCACTGCTGCTGCTAAGTCGTTTCAGTCATGTCCAATTCTGTGTGACCCCGTAGACAGAAGCCCACCAGGCTCCCCTGTCCCTGGGATTCTCCAGGCAAGAACACTGGAGTGGGTTGCCATTTCCTTCTCCAATGCATGAAAGTGAAAAGTGAAAGTGAAGTCACTCAGTCGTGTCTGACTCTTAGCGACCCCATGGACTACAGCCTACCAGGCTCCTCCATCCATGGGATTTTCCAGGCAAGAGTACTGGAGTGGGGTGCCATTGCCTTCTCCGTGGTGAGCACAGTGCTTGATATACAATGATCAACAGCCGTCACAGCGGATTGGACAATGCTGTAATTCTATGATTTTCTTTTCTTTCTCTTAAAAGAAAACAAAAACAAAAACAAAGAACAGTGAGGAATGACTACACTCAAAAAGGAAAGAGTGTTTGTTCCTGGTCCACATGGAGAATGAGATTCAGCGTGCCCTAGGAAGTTTTCTTTTGCAGTTCAGAAGTCATGAGCACCCGAGCAGTTGCTAGAAATGACTCTTCCCCCTGGCACACCAATCATAAATAAACACTGATGCATGTATGAATGTGCGTGTGTTTTTGTGGGTGCATGTATACATGTGAACACCTGTGTATGTGTGTACATGTCTATGCACGTGTACATTTGTGTTCATGTTATAAACAGGCACCCGCGTTGCAAAAGCCCGCCCTCTAATCTGGCTGAGTCCACGTGTTCCCTGCAGCTGCTGCCAAGGCCACCCCTCATTGTGCATTTCTGCTGAATATCCCTGGGCAAGAGGGCCTGAGCCTAGCCAGCCTGTGTCTCCACGCTGGGCATCTCTTTGCCTTCTGTCTGCATGGCCACATGCCAAAGAAATCACAAGGAAAACTGTCCTTAGTAGGATCCTGCCCTGTTTGTCCTAAAAAGTCATCTTGTCTTTGAGTTGGAAACGGTGGGAGGGAGCAGTGGATAGAGAACAGGGTTGGTCCCCAGAAGCTCCTTTTGTGTCTGTGGAGGGGCCAGAAAGCATCCATGCTCTGCCCCTTAGTAACTGTGGGATACTGAACAATACGAGTTGCTTCTCTGAGTCTTAATCACATGTCTGAAAGTTGGGAGTAACACCCGAATCTCAGGACTGTTGTGAGCGTGGAAGACAATGCACATGGATTTCCTGGAACCCAATGGGCTCTCAGAATTGGTAGCCAGCATTAATATTAGTAATACTGTTTATTATTCAGCATTAATAGCAGGAATACCATTCATTATTTTTATCGGTTATCTAAAGGAGATCAGTCCTGGGTGTTCTTTGGAAGGACTGATGCTAAAGCTGAAACTCCAGTACTTTGGCCACCTCATGCAAAGAGTTGACTCGTTGGAAAAGACTCTGGTGCTGGGAGGGATTGGGAGCAGGAGGAGAAGGGGACAACAGAGGATGAGATGGCGGATGGCATCACCGACTCGATGGACAGGAGTCTGGGTGAACTCCGGGAGTTGGTGATGGACAGGGAGGCCTGGCATGCTGCAATTCATAGGGTCGAAAAGAGTCGGACACTACTGAGCGACTGAACTGAACTAAAAATGCTTCATGCTTTCCAGTCTTGTCTGCGTGGTCATGTTCTCCTGGAGTCCTTCCACCTGGCCCCAACCCAGGGCCTACTAGTTGCCTTGCCAAAGGGACAAAGCCTTCACTAACTGTCCTTCGTAAACACTAACTCTTTCACACAGTCTGCTTGAGTCTTCTGAGTCATATTGAGGGGGCAGCCTCCTCCTCTTCTAAGAAAACTTGTGATTCATCCTGGTTTCAAATTCCTGCTCTGCCCCTTGCTAGCTGGATACCTAAGATGAGACTTAGCCTCTCCAAGCCTCTGATGCCTCATCTGCAAAGTGCTGAACACTTAACTCTACGGAATCACCGTTGAGTTAACATGATTATGCACAGTACCTTGGAGATGCCAAAAATAAAGACTCATGTTCCAATCTTGTGGGCATGTATTACACTACTATATGAATTTGGTTTTCACAACTAATAGTAATGCTTCTCCAAACCAATGCTTTTTTTTTCTTTCTAAGAAGCCACCAATAGTACAGAGGATGAATGTCCATTTCCAGCCCCCAGGGTCTTGTACAGCTGTCTGTACCTTCGTGGTTCCATGTTACATTCTCCCCCATCCTGCTCGTGTTGCCATCATGGCTGCTCGGATCAGAAGCTCCATCAGAGCAGGGATTAGATTTTTGCCACAATTGCTTAGACTGTCCTGAAAGTGTTCATTGAGAGACTATGGTTTTTAGCTCTGAATGTGAAAACTAAGATCAAGGTCTTCTTTACCTAAATTGGAGTGGAACTTTGCACTTAAAAAAAAAAAACAAAACCCAGACTCACAAGCCATTAGGAAGACATGAACAAATGTTCATGCCCCTTTAGCATCCTTGGCTGAGGAGAAATGGGTCACAAGTGTCCCCCTGCAGAGAAGGGTGGTGAGTATCAGCCTTGCGGATGCCCAAGGAAGCACGTCTCTCTTCCAGTGATCATTTCATTCAGTGATCCAGAAATGTTTACTGGGCACCCAGTGTCTGCAAGGCTCTCTTCTACATGATGATGAGACCCCAGGGATTCCTGGTGAGGTGGACAAGTCCACAGAGAATGTGGCATTTGTTTGGGGGCATCTCGCTACCCCAGGGCCTGCCCTTCTGTGAGGCTGGCTCTTCTCAAGAGGGGCCTGAACATGCTCTCCTAATACCAACTATGCTTCTTCAAAGACCACTTTGTACCTAAATCCAAACACATCCCATAAAAACGTGACATCAGCCTGGTCTACATTTTGTGCCAAGTGGCCTCCATGAATTTAAAGGAAGGTCTGAACCAAGAGGAAGTCTCACTAGAGAGTGGAAGATCTTTGGGGGGCCGGGGTCCCCAGATGGATTCTACTCGGGTCGGCTGGCACCTGTCCGTTTTCTTTCCCATCCAGGCATGGCCTTTGTACTGAGCAAGTCTTATACAAGAGCCCGAGACTCTGGTGCTGAAAGGGCAGCTCCATCAGCATTCCCAGAGCTGAAAACAGAACGTAGCTAGAAAACCATGCGTGTCCCAGGCAAACGGGGAGAGACAGAGAGAGGATCTGGGGCAGCAGGAACCTAGGCACCGTGAGAGCCCTGACCCTGCCTCCACACGGGGGGGCTCCACGCGTTGTCCCCTGAGTCCTGGGGTCTATCTGCCTACCAGTTAGTACCAGGAATCTCCACTCCATAAAGGCAGCTCTGACACCCACAAAATACCCACATAGTATTTTGCTTTTCACACATACGATAACAGCTCTTTTTAATCAGCATTGTTTTGTTCTCTAAGAAGCCTCTGGATGGCACAGAAAAATTAAAGATCTTCCCAGGGAATGTGGCTTATAAAAGTACTAAAAAAAAAAAAACCACCAAGGAATGGCTGAAGCTACAGGTATGTGTGCTCAGAAGCTCAGTCCTGTCTGGCTCTTCGCAGCCCTATGGGCTGTAGCCTGCTCAGGTCTCAAAAACTGTGGCCACCATTGCTGACGGGGTCTCTCAAAGCAGATGCTATCCACATTCATCTTTCAGATGGAGATGCTGAGTCCCACTCTGCAAGGTTGGGGAGTCAAGTTAACAGTGCATGGTGATGGGGAACCCCTCACCAGTTGCTGCATTCCTAGGGAACCTCTTACCCCTGGGAGGAGAGCCCAGCTAGGTGACCTTGGGTCAGTTACCTACCCCGCTGTGACCTTGAGTGTTACACTGGGGTGTGAGGGCTGGATCTGAAGATAACGAGGAGCTAGAGAATTTCAGCAGCAGATGATAATCAAGTTTGCATTGTTTAAAGTTCTCTCCAGGGACTTTTTGCAGAGCAAAAAAAAACAAAACACATAAATGGAAAGAACCCTTGCTTTTGAGTCAAACAGACCTTGGTCCCTTCTCAGCGAGATGACCTTGACCATGTCCTTCAAATTAAGTATCTTAAAATGCAGACCTGATTCAGCAGGTCTGGAGCAGGGCCTGGTCTTTTGCATCTCTCACAAATGTTGCATTTCCTCCCTGGCGATGCTCCTGCAACAAGACTCACTTCCTGGGAGTCTGCAGGTCATGGATGGATGATGCCCTGTCTTCTCAGGGCCACAGACCACACTGAGCCGAGAGATTTAAATATCTCTGAGCCTCAATTTCCTCATCTGTAAATGGCATCATGAAAACCCAGCTTGTGGGTGTATTTGGTGGCCTCTGCAGCTCAGTCAGTGCTCAGCCCTCCTTGGGCCCAGCTCTCTCCCTCTCCATCATCACCTCATCCCAGGATGATGAATGGCTATTCTAGGCTCAGTATGGCCACCTCATTTCCCCTCTTCCTCCCTCCTCGTTCATAATTGGTATACTCTGGAAGCTTGCTTGGCACTGGGCTTGCCTTTCAAATGCCCTAGAATTCTTTTGGCTTCTTTCTCTTTTCTATTTAAATTTAAAATCTACAGGGCTCGCCCGGGGCTCCTACCATCTCAGTGCCATTAGGAGATTAAAATTTTCAGCACCTGCTTCTCTGCTGCTCCAGAGTCCCTCTTTTCACATCAAGGAAGCACAAGACCCACGCCACCTGCCACCTAGTGACCACACCCTCCTTCCAAGACGGGGAGTGACCCATAGGAATGGGTATTCTAATGATCGGGGCTTATGTTTGCAACCTTGGAGAAGGAAATGCCAACCCACTCCAGCATTCTTGCCTGGGAAATCCCATGGACA
The DNA here is from genome assembly GCF_029378745.1 of Bos indicus. Taxonomy (NCBI): domain Eukaryota; kingdom Metazoa; phylum Chordata; class Mammalia; order Artiodactyla; family Bovidae; genus Bos; species Bos indicus. The sequence continues at coordinate 60,526,923 of NC_091780.1, read as the reverse complement.
GGGGAGTCTGGCAGGCTACATGTAGTCCATGGGGTCGCAAAGTATCAGACACAACTTAGCGACTAAATAGCAATAACATGTTTCCAATGCAACATATCTGGTTGGCCTCCCAGCCCTGCAGGGGGCTTGGCAGAATTCCAGTGAGATATGGTGGGTGGAAAGCTCTGTGCAAGGCGAGGGGCCCGGAAGTGTTGAGATCTGGGAGCTAGTCCTGGTTCTGCCACTCAGTCTCCCTCCCCCCATGATCCTGGGTGAGGTGTGATCCTCCCAAACCATCTCTAAGAAAGATGTTGGATTAAACATCCTCAAGAGCCCTTCCAGGCCCCGCGTCCTCTGTGGTCTACTGTTTATAAGTGATGGGATACAGTTTCCTGACTATCCATCCAGGCTCTTTCCATCCACGTGTATATGCCATCATGTGTCCATCCAGGAAACTCAAACAGCATACATGACAAGCATGAAAGGGCCTTCTTCCATCTTGGAAAAGAACAGATTCACTCAACCCACACTTCTCCCCAGTGGGCCCAATTTCTTTGTTCGTCTTGATTGTAAAACTCCTTGACAGAGTTCTTGGAGTGAGTCTAAAACACATCTGTCAATTCTTGACACTCCTCCCATGGAGAATGTTTATGTCCCTCCCCTGTGAACTAGGGTGGGCTTCTGTGAGTATTTTGACCAAGTGAGCAAAAGTGACAGATGTTATGTGTCCCCAGGGCAGAGTCGCACTCGCTGCGACGATCCCTGTTCTGCGGTCTGACTGCCCCCAGGGCAGCCATGCTGTGAGGAAGCCCGAGTTAGGGCTCCATGCCAGGGTCTGTCCACCACTCTGTGACCGTCACGGTGCCAACAGCCCATTTTCAGTCTCCTTCCCACCTGATCTGTCCACAGCATCTGACCCCACTGGTCACCCCAACCTCGAAGCACTTTGAGCATCAGACCCACACTCTCCTGCTTGTTCTTCTCCCTTCCTAGTGGTTCCCTCCCAGCCTCTGTTGCTCTTTTCTTCCTCGTTGCCCTTCCTGCTCACACCAGAGTGCCCTGAGACACAGGCTCTGAGTTTTCTCCATCCACACTGGCATCTCTGGCAAAATCATCAGGCTCAAGGCTTTTACTGCCATCATTGTGCTCAGGACTCCACCCTGGACGCTCCTCTTGACTCTGGACACTTAAATCCGCCCTCGACTCCACGTCTCCACTGGAACATCTAACGGGCACCACGTCCACCCTGAACTTCTGCTCGACCCTCCACCAGACCGGCTCCGCTCATGTCTTCCCAATCACAGCTGCTCAAGATAAAGAGCCTGGAGTCAGCCTGGATGCCTCTCCTTCCACTACACCCCACCCAAGTTCATCACCAAGTTTTACAAGTTCTGCCTTCAGAGTAGACCCAGAGCCCACCTCCTCCTCCACAGCTCTCTCTCTACCAGCTGGGTCCATGCTGCCAGCCAACCTCTGCCACCTGGATGCGGCTGTGGGTTCACCTATTAACTGTTCCCCCGGAGTTTGAGTCTGCCCCCCTTCCATTTAATCTCTTCCCAAAAACTAGAGTGAACCTTCTAAAACCAAAGTCATATCCTACCATTTCTTTGCTCAAAACTCATGGCCTCCCATCTCTCTCAGAATCCAGACTAAAAGCCAAAATCATTGCAATGGCCTGTGGGGACCTACATGATCCACCCCCACCCTTCCCGGTCTTAACTCGATTGCCCTAGTTTTTCCTCTGCCCCCTCCGCTTGATCCACTATGGCTTCCAGGCAAACCCTCAAACTCGGCAGTGTGTTTCCACCTCAGGGCCTTTGTACCTGCTGCCTCCTCAGCCTGGGACTCTCTTCCCCTAGACAGCTGCATTGATCTTGCTCTCTCCCCCGTCACTCGCTCACCTCTTCTATTAAGGCTTTCCCTGACCACGCTTATTGAAAATAGACACATGTCCTGCACAGCACCACTGGGCCCTCCCTTGTTCCTGTTTATTTATTTCTCTCTGTAACACTTACCAGGTTCTGGCATCCTTAACACTTAATGTGTTTGCTGTTTGTCTCCCTCCATACAGTTTAAGTTCCACGATGACAGGATTCTAGATTTTGTTCATTGCTGTTTCCTCAGCACCTAGAATAGTGTCCAGCACATAGAAAGTGAAAGTGAAAATGAAAGTCACTCAGTCATATCCGACTCTTTGCAACCTCATGGACTATGCAGTCCATGGAATTCTCCGGGCCAGAATACAGGAGTGGGTAGCCGTTCCCTTCTCCAGGGGATCTTCCCAACCCAGAAGGCACTTGATAAATGTTTGAATGAATGAATTATATGATTGTGCCTGCAAACTGCAGCCAGGAGGCTGACATGCCCAACACAAATCCTCACCCCCGCCTGTCTATAATGCAACCCTTGTACACTCTCCCATCATCCTGAGGATAAAACTCAACCTTCATTTACCTATTTTTCAGAAATGTGTGAAATTATCACTTTGTATAGCAGGGAGAATTGTGACCCAGGGAGATGATTCACTTCGCTCTAACCCTCAGTCTCCTCACCTGAAAATGGGCTAATGTTTCTACCTGGTGGATTCACTTGAAGTTCAAATAAGATAACGAGTAGAAGCACTGGGCCTTGAAAGAGTGATGTTCTCAATAGGCAGTTCATTTTATTACTGATGGTCACCCTCATAGTTGGCCCCGGGGCGAGCCCCTGCGAAAGGCATTATTATCACATAAATGAGAGAAGCAGCCCCAAATTGCCCTCTCAAGGCGGGGAGGAGGGGAGCAGGGACCAGTCCCTCCAGCACCTCCCTGTAGACTCTGAGCAGTGGCTCCTCTCACTTCTCTCCCTTCCACGCTCAGGACACGCCCTTGGCAATGTGCATCAAGCACCCACAGGCTCATGTGTTCATTTCTTTTTCTTTTTAAATTTTTTATTAACGTGGACCATTTTAAAGTCTTTATTGAATTTGTTACAATATTGCTTCTGTTTTAGGTTTTGTTTTTTTGTCCACAAGTCATGTGGGATCTCATCTCCCCAACCAGAGATCAAACCCGCACCCATGACCGTGGAAGTCAAAGACTCAACCACTGGACCGCCAGGGAAATCTCTGTATCTTTTTCTAATTCAAAGACATCCTCTGAGCATCTGCTGCTGCTGCTGCTAAGTCGCTTCAGTCGTGTCCGACTCTGTGCGACCCCATAGACGGCAGCCCACCAGGCTCCCCCATCCCTGGGATTCTCCAGGCAAGAACGCTGGAGTGGGTTGCCATTTCCTTCTCCAATGCATGAAAGTGAAAAAATAAAGTGAAGTCGCTTAGTCGTGTCCGACTCCTAGCGACCCCATGGACTGCAGCCCACCAGGCCTCTCCGTCCATGGGATTTTCCAGGCAAGAGTACTGGAGTGGGGTGCCATTGCCTTGTCCTTCTGAGCATCTAGTGAGTACCAAAACCTGGGCCAGGTAGAAGCTTCATGTTCATAATCCTTGATGGCATCTACAGCCCTGTTTTGGGCACCAGTGGACCACATGTCTGACTCATCAATGCCGGGATTTCAAGCCTGCAGTAACCTAGGGAAGCAAGCACTCTGGGCAGTAACCTAGGGAAGCAAGCACTCTGGGCAGTAACCTAGGGAAGCAAGCACTCTGGGCAGTAACCTAGGGAAGCAAGCACTCTGGGCATCTCCATTTTACAGACGGCACCTCAGAAACTGAGCAGTCATTCCACAGCATCGTCTAATGTCCAGTTCATGTCCAAGTTTTCACAAATGAAAGACCAAGAAGACTTGATTTAAACTTCCACTTCATTTCATCCAAGATACTCTGTCAGCATTGCATTCCCAGTGTTGTCCCCGAAACTTCGCCATTCATTAAATCAATACGCTGATGCCTTCTTTTCCTTCTGTCCCCTCCACAATGTAGTGGGGGACACAAACAGGAAATGGGTGAGCCAGCAACCAGGGATGGCCTCGGTGATGGAGACCGACCTCGGGTGCTTCAGGAGCAGGGAGGAGAGGGACCCATGCAGTCCAGGGTACACAAGGAAGGATCGAGGGAAACAGAGAGATGACCCTAAAGGATGAGAAGAAATGATACAGAAGAAAGAGGGCAGGAGGAGGAATTCCCTGGTGGTCCAGTGGTTAAGAATTCACTTGTGACTGTGGAGGACATGGGTTTGATCCCTGATCCAGGAAGATCCCATTTGTCCACGCACCAAAACAACTGAGCCCAACTCTCCAAAACAAGAGCGTAATACCTCCTCGCCACAGCTAGAGAAAAACCCATGTACAGCAACAAAGACCCAGGGATCGAACCCAGGCCTCCCGCATTGTAGGCAGGCACTTTAACCTCTGAGCCACCAGGGAAGCCCAACAAAGACCCAGTGTAGCCAAAAATTAATTAACTAATTAATTTAAAAAGGGGGCAGAGGGGCATCCCAGGCAAGAGGGTAAGCAGCGATAAGTGTGAGCAGCGATAAGCAGATGGGACACATCAGTGAGACACGTAGAGAAACTCAAGCCGCTCGGTGTTGCTGAAGCGTGACGTGCAAGGCAGGGAGTAGTGAGAAATAGGGTTGCAGAGGTGGGAAAGAGACAGCACCCTCCCTACACACGTGTATGCACACGTGCACGCACACACACACACACACACACACAGAACTTAGTTTGATGATAATTTAAGATGCCAGGAGCCACGCCCTCTCGTGCTGTGCCATTTCCTCCCAAGCCTTCCCCTGCCGATCCTAGCATGCCTGGCACATCTCCCCCCTGCTTCACAAAGCTGCTGCTGTCACCCCCAGCCCCACACCCTACACATGCCCCCACCTGGACCCTCCAGAGCTGAATGGATCTCCCGCATCCCGCTCAGTGCCTCCCATTGAACGTCACCAGCCGTAGATCAAAGTAGTCAGAAGTCAGAGCATCTCCTGGCCTTGGGTGAGGGCGGATGTGGAATATAGAACTCAGGGACTCAGAGAGAAGCCACAGCTTCCGATGGAGAACAGAGCGGCTCATACCAGGAGAGAATGGGGACCCCAAGGATAGCAAGAAGGGACATCTCTGTGCCCACTCTGACCCCCTCGCCTGGCAGCTGAGCAGTCCTTAGACTTGGTCTGCTTCAGAACAACTTCTGTGCTCACTGGCTGGTACAATGAAAGGAATAGACTCTCCACGAAGACCCTGTTTCTACATCTTTCTGTGTCTTCATTCAATCACTATATATATATATATATATTGTTTTTTTTGTTTTTTTTTTACTGAGCACATACAATGGATTAAACTCTGTTCCAGGTGCTGGAGGCACAGCAGTGAACAAAACAGACAACCTCTTAGCTTCACAGAGCTAGCATTCTGGTAGGATAAGCACACAAGTAACACAGACAGAGATAAAATACCCAGTGTGTCAGATGGTGACAGGTGATATGAAGACAAAGAAAGGAAGGGAGCGGCTGCACTTGCAGACCAGTGCTCAGGCAGGCCTCACTAAGAAGGGTTCACTGGAGCAAAGACCTACAGGAGCAGAGGGAGCTAGCCAGGCAGACACGGAGGGGAAGGCATTCCAGGCAGAGGGAGCGGCATGTGCAAAGGCCCTGAGGCAGGAGTCTCTTGACTAGTTGGAGGAACAGCAGGAGGCCAGCCTGGGCCGGGAGAGGGAGGGCAGGAGGAGAGGGTGCAGGGCTGGGGAAGGGTCCAAGACCTTGTGCGTCATGGACCACTCTAGCCTTTTCTCTGACTTTCAGAGGAAGTGACTGGAAGCTCTAGAGAAGAGCTGGGATGTGATCCGGCTTGAATTTAAGAAGCTCACTGGCTGCTGTATGAGGTGTATGTAGATGGCCAGGGTCAAGAGGAATGCTGAGAATCCACTGGGGCTCTTGTAATAATCCAGATGAGGTGAGGGTGGCTTGGCCCCAGGTGGGAGCTGTGGTGGAGTGAGGAGGGGTCAGACTCACAAATGAGCATTTATGGCTTGTATATGTCTTCTCCCAAGGCAGCCCAGGGAGGGGCCAAGAGCAGGACCTCTGGAGTCCAGCTGCCCTAGGTTCAAATCCTGGTCCCTCTTGACAAGCTGCTTATCTTTGGAGGAGTTGACTTAATCCTCCTGAGATCCCTTGTTTCCTTACTGGAAAGATGCTAAGGACTGAATTGTGTCCCCAAACTTGTGTGTTGCAGCCCTGACCCCAAGGTGACTGCATTTGGCAACAGGGCCTATAACAAGGTGATGACATAATGGTTAAGGGAGGTCCCGGAGTGGGGCTTTAATCCGATGGGACTGATATCCTTAGAAGATGAGGAAGAGACGCCAGAGACCTCCCTCCTTCTCCACGCTCACAGAAAAGACTGGCCTGGGGAGGACACAGCGAGAAGGAGCCGTCTACGAGCCGGGAGAAGAGGCATCACCAGACAGCAAACCTGAGGTCATCCTGACCTTGGACTTGCCCCCCCAAAGCTGTGAAAAGACACATTCCTGTGGTTTAGGCCATCCATCTGTGTTGTTCTGTTATGGCCCCCCAACAGACTGAAACACCGGGGTGACCTCGCCTCTGCCCCCTCCCCCCAGGGCTGATGCTGAGCTTCAGGATGCCCGTCAGCCCTGGAGCACAGTCTTGCGAAGAGCTCAGTAAAAGACTGTGGTTCTTCTCCATTTTCCGTATTGTTTTACCAAGATGCGCAGGCACAGAGACTATGACGGCCGTCTCTACTGTGGTACCCTGAAGTGCCCCTTCTCATCTTTCTCATTAGAAAAATTATTTATTTATTTGGCTATGATGGGTCTTGGTTGTGGCATGCAGGATCCTTAGTTGCAGCGTACGGGATCTAGTTCCCTGACCAGGGACCAAACCCAGGCCCCCTGCACTGGGAACACAGAGCCTTAGCCACTGGGCCACCAGGGAAGCCCCTGGTTTTTCAAATGAAAAAATAAAAAAAGTTGATGTAGCTGAATACTCTCAAGGCTATGCTGCATTTGATCCCATTCATCTGTTGGAGTTCCTTCCTCCACACACACCAGAAAGTCACAGGGCAATAAGACCAGAAACCAGGGAAATTTTTTTTTGGTGATGGGGGGAGTGGGGAGCTCCTATCTGCTTCAAATCAAACCCGAGGCTGTTTTTGGAACGCGGGACACCCTGACCTTGCCGTTTTGATCCAGTGTCTGTGTTGGCTTCTGGTTGTAACCTAAGAGGTGGCATGTCTCACGTTTACCCACAGGAACTTTGGAGTGAAAATTCTAGGAATCACGACGTTGAGAGTCAAGACGATTTGGCCATGAATTCCACTGAGCTAACTTAAGCCCATTAACAATTTTCCACGTGCTATGAACTGTGTCCGATTTTCCCCATTCTCCATCAGTAGTATTAGGAAGTGTTTCTGTAGGAATCCGCCTGTGCTCAGAGCAGTTGTATCACACGGCTGCAGGGAGCGCGGATGCGAATTGGCCCCGGAATTGGCCCCAGGACAGGTACAAGTGTGGCTGCAGGGCCCTAGACGGCTTGTCCCTGTGGTTGTGCAACAAACCTTAGACCTTGGTCACCTGTCTGCCCTCTCATGGCCCCTGCTTAGTGGGTTTTCTTTGGGAGTCTTTTTTTTTTTTTTTATGTTCAACTGAGACCTTGCTGCGCAGTGAGGTCAAAGCAGTAGGATCATGATCTCTTTAGATTCTGTCCCCGACCCTCTTTCTGCTTCTGGTACCCCAAGCTCCCCTGCATCTTGTGGCTCCCCCATATCCTTGACTTTCCTGTGACCTCACCCCACTCCATAAAAGATGCTTAACCCCCATCACAGACCTCTGCCCACGTCCTCCTGATTTCCACCTCAGCCTGACCTCCTGGGCACTGTTGCCAAGGTCACAGTGGGTTCCCATCACCCCCACCTCCAAGATGGAAAGGAAGGGGGCCTTCTCCCAGCAACAGCCCACCCTGTCGTGGTTTTCCTTCTCTTTCTCCCACCTCCAGAGTTCCATCCAGCACTCACAATGCAGAGGCTAGCTCACGTGCCCCACACACAGCCAGGGCATTGGGGGGCAGGCTCTGCCCAGGGGACTCTACCAGCTCCCCCCGGCTCTAGCTGCCACAGTGAATCAGGCACTAGCAGCCCATCGCCTTCACCTGATTTTATGCCTCACCCTTATGCCTTCCTGGCTCTCCCTCAGTCTGAGCCCCACAAGGCTGCTAGACAAGATCTTTATAAACCCAAATCCTACCCAACTCTCCCTCTGCTGACCCCAGGAGAGAAAGGCCACCTCCTTGCTCTGTCCACCAGGTCCTTCACCATCTGGCCCCCACTCACCTCCCCACTGGCCCCTGGCCCCTCTCCTGCACGCTCCGCTCCAGACTTTGCAGAGCACTTGTCCACATTCACCCTTTCCTGCTTCTTCAGGCTCCACACCTTGACACAGGCTAGTTCCACACCTGTGTCCTTTCTCCACTTTGCTTTTCCAAACCTGGCACACAGGCATCTCAGCCACTGAGAGATCACCCCTGGTCCCCATCCCTCCTCACCTCCTGTGGTGGGTGCCCACATCCTCCTCCTGGACCAGGTACTCAGCCCCCAGCGGCCGGGAGTATTGGATGCTGACAGTTCGTGGCTGGGTCCACTCCCCAGTGGCAGCCTGATCAAGGTCAATGCGGGCAGTGGGATCGAGATCAGAGAGTCAGGGAGGGGGTGCAAAGGCCCAGCCCCTTGCCCTGACTCAGGACCGCTCCTCTCTCTGGCCCCTCCTTCTTCCCTCCCACCCCCAACATACCTCCCAGCCTGCAACCTCCCATCCCAGGTCCCCTCACAAGGAACCACCTATGCTATCCCCCGCCCCAAGGCAGAGGTGGGCTTTGTGCTAACACTGACCCTTTGACCCATGGATCTACTCTCCCCACCAGACCACCATCTTCTAGTCGTATTTATTCATTCAGCCTATGATACTTACCAAGGAACCCAGACTCGTGTGTCTTTCTGTCTCCTTCATTTACTCGTTATTCTTTCCTCAAATCGTTAATGAGCCTGTACTGCATGGTAAGTGTCAGAAATGAACAAACAGGCAGGGAACGTCTGTATCAGTTTCTCACTGCTGCCATAACAACTATCACAAATTAATTGGTTTAAAATAGCACCAATCTTTTATCTTACAGTTCTGAGGTCAGAAGTCCAACACGTGTCTCCAGGGCTTAAGATCATGGTGTCTGCAAGGCTGCATTCCTTCTGGAGGGTCTTCTCCAGGGCCAGGACGTCTAGCATCATGTCCAGCATCTGCCCACCTTCGCGGCTCACCACCCCTTTCTCTACCTTCTGAGCCAGGAGCTTAAGGCTGAGTCCTCGCAGGCCATTACTCTGCCCCTGCATCTGCCTTCACATCTCCTTCTCCCTTTCTGGTTGTTTAGTCGCTCAGTCGTGTCTAACTCTTTGTGACCCCATGGACTGCAGCACACCAGGCTTCCCTGGTGTCCTTCACCATCTCCCAGAGTTTATTCAAACTCATGTCTATTGAGTCGGTGATGCCATCCAACCATCTCATCCTTTGTTGCCCCCTTCTCCTCCTGCCCTCAGTCTTTCCCAGCATCCAGGTCTTTTCCAGTGAGTCAGCTCTTCACATCAAGTATTCTTAGTTTCTCGATTACTCTGACTCTAACTCTGCCCTTCTTCCACTTTTAAGACATTTTTAATTACATTGGGACCACCCAAATAATCCAGGATATTCCATTTAAAATTAAACTGATTAGCAGCCTTAATTTCATTTTCAATTTTAATTCCCCTTTGCCCTGTAACCTACCATATTCACAGACTGTGAGGATTAAGACATGGACATTTGGGGTGAGCAGTGTATGGCTTTGATGACCCTACCTTCCTTGCTTAGCCAGAGGCCTGGGACACAGTAGATGCTCAATAATATTTGGCAACTTAAAAAAAATGCACAACGTGAAAGCTAAGAGTTAAGTTTGTGGGGAGGGGGTGCAAAATGAGGACTACAGCTCATGGAACACACCTCAGGTAGCTCTGCAGAGCTGTTCCAAAGAGGCAGGGAGGTGGGTCAGGGGAGGTCAGTATATATGTGATTTTGGTGAAGGGGGAATTCATGCAATCAAGCACATATTTTCCCAGAAGGTTTCTGCTAGTTTCATGAAGCTTTCTGCTCTTCACAAGAAACAGTCATCACCATGCAGGACTTTAGTGCTTTTCTAGATATGAGGAGATACAAGAATGGGGCTCATAAAAACAGCTTCTGAAAATACCTATCTAAAGATTGTCTTACCAGCTTTTCCCCCAAGCATAGAGTACCTCAGTTCTGCTCTCCACCCTGAACTCCTTTCAGGTGGTGGTGAAGCTCAGCCCTCTCCCAGGACAGAGGTAGACCACCAGTGCCCATGGCAAGTGTCAGCTTGACAATGTTAAACGAAAGGGAGGATGCAGGGAAACACCTGAACTGTCTGTCCCAAGAATTGCTACCTTTCTGTCCTCCTCTAGTTCCAGCCTTGTGGTTCACCCTCTCCCCTGGCCATTCTCATGGTGTCTCTGACTCCTCTGTCCAGCCTGAGTCCAGGGAAATCCTTTTCACTTTTTCTCAACAGTGAATCCAACATGGCTGCCTTGTCTTCTGTCCTTTCTCTTCACTGGCTTCATTAGCTGGAGTAGACTCTTGAGAGTCCCTTGGACTGCAAGGAGATCACACCAGTCAATCCTAAAGAAAATCAACCTTGAATATTCATCGGAAGGACTGATGCTGAAGCTGAAGCTCCAGTACTTTGGCCACCTGATGAGAAGAGCTGACTCATTGGAAAAGACCCTGACTCTGGGAAAGACTGAGGGCAGGAGGAGAAGCAGGTGGCAGAGGATGAGATGGTTAGACAGCATTACCAACTCAATGGACATGAATTTGAGCAAACTCTGGGAGATGGTGAAGGAGGAGCCTGGTGTGCTGCAGTCCATGGGGTTGCAAAGAGTCAGACATGACTGAGTGACTCAACAACAGCAACAACAGAGCATCTCCCCCACTGCGTGGAGCTTTTTGTTCTAAGATGGTGCTGGCATCTTTGCCTCCAGTCCGCAGGTCCTCCTCCATCCAAGCCCTTTTTTCCTGGGTCTCCCTGTCTTCTCATCTTGGCCCTTCCCCTAAGGCCTGAATGGCATCCATATCTGGCCACACATTGTACATTTCCAATAAACAATCCCTCTTATTGGCAGTGCTACATCTTTAAAAAGCACTTAAGATGGCATATTTATTTTTTCATGCAGACAAATCTATGCCCACACCCTCATTCCCCTTCTGACATATCTCTCTGAAATCTACAGTCACCTTTTTGGGAAGAAGGAATTATTTTTTCATAATGACATTCAGTATTCTAAACATTTCCACTCCCGGTAATGTATTAACATCTTAAGTTGTCAAGCCTCAAAGGAAAACAAAAAATCATTTTAATCACCTTGAGAAGCTGTGTCTGGGGAGTTATTGATGAGAACTCCCACATAACAAAGCTCCACAGCCGATGTTTCTTCTTCACCTATTAAAACATACTCTCATGCCCCTCCACACCTCTGAGAGTTTACACACAGCTGTGTGTATGACACACTGGCCTTATTGCTGGGAAGGTGAATGGTCTTCATGGTTACCTGTGGTTCTTTCTTTAATTAATTAATTAATTCTTGGTTTCGCTGTGTCTTCGTTGCCATGTGTGGGCTTCTCATCATTGTGGTACACAGGCTTCTCACTGTGGTGGTCTCTCTTGTGGAGCATGGGCTTTAGAGTGCTGGCTCAGTGGTCATGGCACACGGGCTCACTTGTTCTGAAGCATGCAGAAAATCCCAGACCAGGGATCAAACCGAAGTCTCCTGCATTGGCCAGCAGATTCTTTATCATGAAGCCATTAGGGAAACCCTGAGCTCCACCTTTTGAAGGCAGGAGCATCAAAGAATGTGTGGACTTTTGTCACACTGAAAGTGAAAGTCTCTCAGTTGTGTCCGACTCTTTGCCATCCCATGGACTACACAGTCCATAGAAGTCTCCAGGCCAGAATACTGGAGTGGGAGGCCTTTCCTTTTTCCAGGGAGTCTTCGAAGCCAGGGATTGAACCAAGATCTCCAGCATTACAGGCGGATTCTTTACCAGCTGAGCCACAAGGGAAGCCCCAAATACTGGAGTGGGTAGCCTGTCCCTTCTCCAGCAGATCTTCCCGACCCAGGAATAGAGCCGGGGTCTCCTGCACTGCAGGTGGATTCTATACAAACTGAGCTATCAGGGAAGTCCCGAATCTAAAATCACACCAGTTTCAGAAGTAGGCTTGAAATTTTTGAACCCTCTGGTCACTGACTCCAAATTCTACTGTCTTTCCAGTTCACAGAATTACAGAGCTGGTCCTATGAGCCAGATACCCTGGTCTTGCTGCATTGCCAGTGGTACTGAACCCAGGTTCCCAGGGGAGGTCATGGAGAGCTGAGAGTGATTTTCAGTGCTTTAAAATTCCCAAAGGAACGCTGCACACCCTGCCAAGTGAAGTTCCATTAGCTCTTGCATGAAATGACATCAACCCAATTTGCTTACACTGTGACCAGAAACTCTGGCTGAAAGTTATGAATGTCTTTTAATAAAACATGGAGACCTGATGTTATTAGATCAGCTCCATCTGACAGACAACCTCTTTCCAAAATGTGGCCTCTGAGGGCAGAAAACAAAGAGCATCTTACAGGGGGGCTAGAGCTTGAGGATGATCGCTCTGCATCAGCCTTCTTATTTTGCCAAAGCGGATACTGAGGTTCAGAGAGGGCAGGGGCCTCACCCGGTCACCCTGAGAGTTAAATAAAGCCAGGATTGGACCAGAGCATCTTCAGTCCTGAGTCAGTGCTCACAGCCCTCAAAGAGAAGGTTTTCCTTCAATAGAGAGAGACAAGCAGGAAAATGACCACAGAATTTTCTACTCATCCCCAGGGCAGGTTTTTTGGCCATTGTTCAGGTGGGATGCTGATGAGAAGAGGCCACTGATGTGTTTCCATGGGAATTAATGGGAGGGAGGTGATGCTGAGTCTTGAAAGTGGGAGGTTGGGGTCTGCTTTCCAAATATTGCATGGATCCTGGAATAACAGCCCAAGGGCAAGACCTGACCCTGGCTGTGAGTTTCTTCTCTACCTTGGACAGTTCCTGCAAGAGGAGGGTTCAGGTGAATTGAGGCTTTGGGTTCCTAGAATAATTCCCAGGACCTACCCTGTGCCTGCCCCTAGCCAGGTTCAGACCTGTGTGTAAAGACCCAGCAAGAATTGCATCTCTGCCGTCACTGGGGACCTTCCTTCCCTTTCCTCATTCAAACCTCCTCTCCATCTCAGCACAAGACCCATCATTCACTCAGCTGCTAGAGCCCAAAGCCCAGGCCCAGCCTCTTTCTCATCCCACATAGCTAGCTAAACTGCTGAGGATTAGTGTATAAACTGAGCGTGCTCAATTGCTCAGTTGTGTCCAACTCTTGAGACTATAGCCCTCCAGGCTCCTCTGTCCATGGGATTTTCCAGGCAAGAATACTGAAGTGGGTTGCCATTTCCTTCTCCAGGGGGTCTTCCCAACCCAGGAATCAAAATCTGCATCTCCTGAATTGGCAGGTGAATTCTTTACCACTAAGCCACCTGGGAAGTCCCAGTATCTAAACAAGGTCTCAAGTATAGTGAATAGTGATATATGGTGTTGGTTCTTAGTTCTGACAAAGGTACTGCTTTAAAGTAAAGTGTTAACAGTAGGGGAATCTGGGTAAAGAGTATATGGACTCTGTACTTTCTTTGCAACTTCCCTGTAAATTATTCTGAAATTAACGGTTTATTTTAAAATTTAAGAACGAATGTTAAAACAAAATGTGGTGTGTATATATGTGTATATATGAGAGAGAGAGAGAGAAATATCATCGAGCCTTAAAAAAGAAGGAAATGCTAACATATGCTACAACATGGATGGAGCTTGAGGAATTACACTAAGCGAAATAAGTCAGTCACAGAAAGGTAAATATTATTCATAGGGACAGAAAGTAGAACTGTGGTTTCCAGGGGCTGGAGGGGAGGAGGGGATGGAGGGGTTAATGTTTATCGGGTGTAGAGCTTCTGTTTGAAAAGGTGAGACAGTTCTGAAGGCGGATGGTGGTGGCGATGGTAGCACAGCAATGTGAACGCGTGTAAGGCCACCGAACCGGACATTTAAAAACAGGTAAATGGTACATTGTACGGTATTTGTAGTTTACTATGATTTTCTAAAAGTTTAAGAAAGACGTCGGGAAGTTGCATTCTTGGGGAAGGCTAGAGAACAGGGTTTGTAGGCTACACGGCCAAGACTGACCCCCAGACTACTCGTGCTACCTAGGCCAGGGCTGCCAACGCGGCCGGACACTGACATCACCAGCAGTGCTGGACTCTGGACCCCGCCTGGACTGACCCGGAACCCGGAAGGCTTCAGCCGCGGCCTCCCACACCAGGATGCCCCTGCTTGTTCACAAGCTTCTGACTCAAAACAGCGGAAACCTGGTCCTGTGCCCCTGGCCTGGATGCAAAGCATCCCCGAAAGTCAAGTATGTGTCATTTGCCTCAACTTCTATTGTGGGATGTGGTTCAGCTCAGCGAGTGTAAGACCTTCCAAGCGTCTTGGTAGTGTGGCCCTTCCTGCCATCCACCTCACCTCCCTTCTCGTTCACACCAGCACTGTGTCTCGGTCCAGGGTTCCTAACATCCTCCGGGTTGGTGTCCGTCTCCAGAGTTGCTCCCTTCCCTTCTGACCTCCCCTGCAGCGGGTTCATCTCTTTCTTCCTTACACTCACATCTGGGTATCACCAAGGCCAGCTCTGCCTCCCTAATCTCCCCTCGCCACACCCCCCTTTGCACCTCTACTCTGAGAACCCTTGTGCAGGCTCCCACACCTCCCCCAGTCCTGACCCCTCTTAGCCTCCCACCACGATGCTTCAGGAACATAAACCAGACCAAGGTACTCTCGTGGTCAGAACCCACCTGTCACTGACCCATCTGTGTCTTCACCATAAAACATTAAGGCCTTCGTCCTGCACCTGGGCATCCTTCACCAGCAGCCTCCCCTGTCATCATCGTAAGAGTGAATCCCAGCTCTAGGCACCATATTCTTTCCTGCCCCTACATGGAGCTATGCCATATATTCTAAATGGAACACACTTCCATCCTTTTCGGCCAAGCAAAAGACTCAACTCAGATGTAACTTTTACCTTGAAGCTGTCCTTTGCCTCCACGGCAAGGCTGAAGCCCACTGTGTCCCCTGACACACACCCTGCCCGTCCATGCCCCTGCCCACCTCCAGCACAGCACTTAACCCCTCTGAACTGAAAACTAATGGCATTGCACCCCTTACCAACCTTGGTGCTCCTTCAAGTCTGGGATGGTGTGTTGCTCACTGCTACATCCTCAGCATCCCGCACAGCAAACAGCAGGCACTCAATAAACACTCAAGGCATGGATGAAACTAATGGACCTTGTGACCCTAAAGAGCACAGCCCCAATCTCTGGGGAACCACTCATGGTGCACCAGACCTGGCCCTTTAAGACTGAGCCGGCTTCACTCTGGGGTGATGCCAGCTCGCCTGTGGCTTCCTAGCCAAAAGGGCTCTTCCCTTAAAGCCACCAGCAGGAGGCCGACCTCTGGCCTCTCTCCAGAACTGCCCGTCTGACTGAGCTCAGGCCTGTACAGCTCGGAACCAGACTCCTGCTGACTGAGTGGTAGCCCTGTGCTGCTCAGACTACCAGCCATGTCCGCTCACACTGACAGCTTCCCCTGAGCTGCCAGCCCAGGGGAGCCCTGCTAAGCTCTGCAGACCTGCTGTGGCCTATGTTTTAGCCAAGGTAAGGCCCGTTTCCAGCCACAGAAACTGTCTGGATGTCAGATGGCCCTGTCTTCCATCACATACCTCTCTGCTTTTATCACTGCCCTCCTTCACTTCCTGCCTTGCCACTCGGTCCCTCCCCTTGTACTCCCTACCGCCTTTCTCTTCTTTCCTTCTTCTCCTTCATCCACAGACATTTCCAGAAGCACCATCAGCCCGTCCACCAGGAAGAAAATGGAGGCATCAGTAAATCCTGCCACTGTATCAGACACCTGATGCAGAGTATCTCATGCCTCCTGCCCACGACCTTTGACACTGGAATGGTGGTGCTTGGCTCACAGAGGAGAAACGCTGCTCAGACAGGTTTGATCACTTATCCAACCTTATCCGTTAAGTCACTGGCCAGAGTTCAAACCTTATTCCACAGGATGCACCCTTTCCCCTGTGCCGTTTGGTTTTTCTCCTCTGCTAGATTCTTCTTCTGGTGAAGGCAATGGCACCCCACTCCAGTACTCTTGCCTGGAAAACCCCATGGACAGAGGAGCCTGGTGGGCTGCAGTCCACAGGGTCACGAAGAGTCGGACACGACTGTGCGACTTCACTTTCACTTTTCACTTTCATGCACTGGAGAAGGAAATGGCAACCCACTCCAGTGTTCTTGCCTGGAGAATCCCAGGGACAGGGGAGCCTGGTGGACTGCTGTCTATGGGGTCGCACAGAGTCGGACATGACTGAAGCGACTTAGCAGCAGCAGCAGCAGATTCTTCTTCAAGAGGAGGACAGCCTCATCCTTCTGACCCTGAAGAACATTCAACACCACAGTAAGGGAGAGCTCCACGCCCTCCAAAAGATTCAGACATGTGTGCTCTGTGACAACTGGATGGATGGGTGGAGGAGGGAGGTGGGGGGGATTCACGATGGGGGGACACATGTACGCCTATGGCCAATTCATACTGATGTATGGCAAAAACCATCACAATATTGTAAAGCAATTATCCTCCAATGAAAATAAATTAATTAATTTTAAAAAATGGGGAAAACCCAGAGGAGGGGACATTCACTTCTGCTCGGAGGGATGGTTGCATTGCGTCTTCAAGAACACAGAGGCTTGGGCTTTTGGGAAGAAAGTTCAAGTGTAGGGAAAGCAGGAAGGATGGGGTGGGACCACACAAACATGCCGCTGTCCCCAGGACTCTGTGAAGCCTGTGCGTCACTGGGAAGTGATCCTCTCCCCGCAGACGAAACAGAAATATTGGACAATGATAAATATAGCACCAGTAATGACGTTGACTTTTTTGGAACCACCTGGAAAGTGAAATATTGTTGACTTTTTTATTTTCCACCTGGAAAGTAAAATATTGCTGACACTCCACTGGTGACATTATTCAGATTGATCTATTCTCTCACTGGGGGAGGTAGGGAGGCAAATGAACCTATCACTTTAGGAGGAGGGAAAGAAAGGTCACCTTTGGTACCAAGATATTTTCCCAAGTAGGAACATAGCAATGCCTAAACCCCGTCTTTGTATCTTTAAATAACTTTTCAGCCCAGGGCTCTTTGCCTGCATTGAAGGTCGTTTAAAGAAACAAATGGTCATTGTAACTGTATCTACAGTTTAAAAAATAATTTCACCCAAGTTGAAGGACCCACAGAAACCTCTCTGGCATATAATGAAGGGCATCCACCCAGGGTCCCACCTCTGGGAGGAACGGAATCTTTTCGAGGACAGGGAGCTCTCCCTTTGTGCTGAATGTTCTTCAGGGTCAGAAGGATGAGGCCGTCCTCCTCTTGAAGAAGAACCTAGCAGAGAAGAAAAACCAGATGGCACAGGGGAAAGGGTGTATCCTTTGGAATAAGTCCCCCAAGTCCTGGAGGTTTAGCTTTGTTTCTAAGTTTTTCTTCTTCTTCCAAAGTTCACTCTCTGTGGGAATTCTCACAATAAGAGAAAAGGCAGAGTGAGACCTAGAGTCACATGCTAATTACCCCTTGATAATTAAATGAACTCTTTTTGACTTCATAGGTTTTCACTTGTCAGAAAACAAAAGTTATCTCCCAACAATGGATTTCTCTTGGAGCTTTAGCTGCTAGCACTGAAAATCAAATCAGTATCTTCTCAAAGAGCCTATAGCAGAGGGACCTGGTAACTCCAGAGTCCTTCTTCTTTACAAATAATAACAATTGCAAAAAAAAGTAAAATAACTAATACTACTATAAGTCTTACAATGCAGTCAGCCCAGCATACTACCACATTGAAATCACCTGGGGTGGGGGGATGTAAAGGGTCTGAGCCCCACTCTCAGAAACTCCAGGTGATTTCACCAAATTCTTGGTGATTCCAGCCAAGTTTGAGAACCACTGCATTCATTCAACTATAAAAAACTTTACCTCTTGTAGTAATGACGGAAGTTCCCTTTGCACAGGAGTACTGTGTACAGCTGAAAGGTGACCCTGTCATGTTCTCTAGAACTCTCTTGCTTTTTCTACGATCCAACCGATGTTGACAATTTGATCTCTGCTTCCTCTGCCTTTTCTAATCCAGCTTGAACATCTGGAACTTCTCAGTTCACAAACTGTTGAAGCTTCACTTGGAGAATTTTCAGCATTACTTTGCTAGCTTATGAGATGAGTACAATTGTGTAGTAGTTTGAACTTTCTTTGGCATTGCCTTTCTTTGGGATTGGAATGACAACTGACCTTTTCCAGTCCTGTGGCCACTGCTGAGTTTTCCAAATTTGCTGGCATATTGAGTGCAGCACTTTCACAGCATCATCTTTTAAGATTTGAAATAACTCGACTGGAATTCCATCACCTCCACTAGCTTTGCTTGTAGTGATGCTTCCTAAGGCCCACCTGACTTCACACTCCAGGATGTCTGGCTCTGGGTGAGTGATCACACCATCGTGGTTATCTGGGTCAAGGAGATATTTTCTGCATAGTTCTTCTGTGTATTCTTGCCACCTCTTCTTAATATCTTCTGCCTCTATTAGATCCATACTGTTTCTGTTCTTTATAGTGTGTATCTTTGCATCAAATGTTCCCTTGGTATCTCTAATCTTCTTGAAGAATGCTAAAGCCTTTGACTGTGTGGATTACAACAAGCTGTGGAAAATTCCTCAAGAGATGGGAACACCAGACCACCTTACCTGCCTCCTGAGAAGTCTGTATGCAGGTCAAGAAGCAACCATTAGAACCAGACATGGGACAATGGACTGGTTCCAAATCGGGAAAGGAGTACATCAGGGATGTATATTGTCACCCTGTTTATTTAACTTACATGCAGAGTACATCATGCGAAATACCAGGCTGGATAAAGCACAAGCTGGAATCAAGATTGCAGCAAGAAATATCAATAGGTTCAGATATGCAGATGACACCAACCTTATGGCAGAAAATGAAGAGGAGCTAAAGAGCTTCTTGATGAAAGTGAAAGAGGAGAGTGAAAAATCTGGCTTAAAACTCAACATTCCAAAACCTAAAATCAAGGCATCCGGTCCCATCACTTCATAGCAAATACATGGGCAAACAATGGAAAAAGTGACAGACTATTTTTGGGGGGCTCCAAAATCACTGCAGATGGTGATTGCAGCCATGAAATTTAAAGACGCTTGCTCCCTGGAAGAAAAGCTATGACCAACCTAGACAGCATATTCAAAAGCAGAGACATTCCTTTGCCGACAAAGGTAAGCCTAGTCAAAGCTATGATTTTTCCAGTAGTCGTGTGTGGATGTGAGAGCTGGACAATAAAGAAAGCTGATACCCAAGAATTGATGTGGTGTTGGAGAAGACTCTTGAGAGTCCCTTGGACTGCAAGGAGATCAAACCAGTTAATCCTAGAGATCAACCCTGAATATTCATTGGAAGAACTGATGCTGAAGCTGAAACTCCAATACTTTGGCTATCTGATGTGAAGAACTGACTCATTGCAAAAGACCCTGATGCTGGGAAAGATTGAAGGCAGGAGGAGAAGGGGACAATAGAGGATGAGATGGTTGGATGGCATCACTGACTCAATGGACATGAGTTTGAGCAAGCTCTGAGAGTTCGTGATGGACAGGGAAGACTGGCGTGCTGCAGTCCACGGGGTCGCAAAGAGTCGGATGCAACTGAACAACTGAACTGAATTGAAACTGACCCTGTCGTTAGTGCGGGCCTCCTGCCTCTCAAAACCCTGTTAAAACTGCCCAAAACCCCATTCCACTTTGATGGGAAGGTCCAGCCCCTCCCTGATCCCCAGGACTTCAGAGGATTCTAGTTGATTCCTGTCTGAAGGGTCACTTCCCTAAGTCTCCTTTACTCCCTGCTTCCTCCCTAACCACTGTTTCAGTGTCTCCAAAAGTGACTGCAAATTGCTGTTGTTTCAGTGTCTAGGGGCACTGACTATGGGCCCCTTCACTGCCCACAGCCCTTTCCTCACTTCCTCTTCCTCCCACTAACTTTCCGAGCAACATGGAATCCCTTCCCCACCTGGCCTACTCACATGCAGCCTTGGAAACCCACAGCTTTCTGCACCACAGTTGGCTTATTTGTGTCCCTGCTGCACGAAGGCAGCTCTCCCCTATGAGGGACATCCAGGTTGACTCCTAGGAACACAAAAATTTATCAGCCTTGCACATAGAGAAGCAATCTAAGTGCTTGGCAACAAGATGATATAAGAACTAATGGATATCATCAATCTCGCTTTCAGGTAAGGAAACTGCAGCATGGAAAGTCTAAGATACTTGCCCAAAGTCACATGGCTTGTTCTGTTCAACCCTAATCATCTAGGCTGAACAACTGGCCACACACACCACCTAGGGAGGCACAGAGAGTCCACCCGGGCTGTCCTGGCTTCCACTCTTTGGCCAACCAGCTCACATGCTGTATCTGTCAACTCACAATCCGTTGCCCCTGTTTCTCCAGGTTCTGTAAGTGGGTGACCCTCACAGCATCCTCCTGGAAAAAGACCACTGGCTCACCCTCTGCCTGCCCTCAGTCAAGACCTCCCTTTGGAGTCCCCCTACCTGAGCTCCCATTAGCAGCACGTTGAAGTAAGGATGCTCTGGCCACCAGCCTCAGTCCCATAAGACTATCATTGGGCAAATCAGACCCAGGGAGGAGATTATCATTCATATAAACAATCACTTATGGAGCACCCTCTGTATGCCATGTGGGGACTGAGGCTTCCAGGACGAGCAAGTCAAACACCAACTCTGCAGTCATGGAGGGAGAAGTTGAGTATTATTTAAGATGAAACAGCCAGGTTCTGGCTCAACTTACTAGCTATGGGACTTCTCTGTGCCTCGTTTCCTCATCTATAAAATGGGGATAATGATAGTACTCACGTTGTAGGGTTGTCGTGAGGAGTAAATACACATGAAGTGCGTAGACACTGCCTGGCACCGATGAACCTGCTGGGAAGAATGTGCATCGTTATTCTGCAGCT
Source organism: Bos indicus (assembly GCF_029378745.1). Lineage (NCBI taxonomy): Eukaryota > Metazoa > Chordata > Mammalia > Artiodactyla > Bovidae > Bos > Bos indicus. The sequence continues at coordinate 60,505,740 of NC_091780.1, read as the reverse complement.
CACAGCCCCTCAGGGAAAACAAATCTGAACAAGTCATGGTGCTAACGTGGTTCCCAGTCCTGGCTGCATCTTAGCATCCTTTGGGGAACTGTTACAAACGCAGATTACCCAGCCCCTCCTGGAACATACTCACTCAGACTCTTTAGGGATGGGATCCAGGCATCTCTAACTGTGAAAAGATTGGTGAGTGATTCTGATCAGGCTGGTTTGAATGTGAGCCACTATTCAAAACACAGATGTTCCTCCCTGTAGAGCTGAGAGGAGAGGACAGGAGAAGGTCTCACCCAGCTCAGCAGAGCTAGATCCTCAGATGCTGGCAACATATCAGAGGTGAGACGAGACGTTAGGTACCTCCCCGCATCCTGTAGTTCTCCAGGCACCCTATCAAAGGTAATCCACACCACCCACTGCGGACACATGTCGGGTCTGGGTAGATGGAATCTGTCTCTATAAAGAATGGGTCAATAGAGGGGGAAAGGCCAACCCCACATGAAAGACACGTGAAAAATCTGCAGCCACTGAGAAATGTCACACTGCAAGGAAATCTCAGGAGCAGGGAATTGCTCTGAAAAGTATCCATTAAGCAGAAGGAGACTGTTAGGAATCATTTTTAGGGGGTCTCAGAAAAAGATGCAGCCCCTCTTGAACAGGGTCAAGGAGCCTCAGGTGAGGCTGAGACCCTAGAAGAGAAGACTGAGATAAAGAGATGGGCTGAGACAATGAAAGCCAGCAAAAAAAAACAAACAGAAAAACAAGGATGCAGCGCAAAGATGAAATCTACATCTGAGGTGCTAAAGACAGAACCGACCAAGCTGAAAAGCAGATTAAATAGGTTGGAGTGGGTTGAGTATGAACTCAAAATTCATGTCTACTCAGAACCATCAGAGTGGCCTTATTTGGAAATGGGATTTTTGAAGAAGTATTTAATTAAGATGAAGTTATACCAAATTAGAGCAGAGCCTAAATTCAGTGATTGGTGAAGAGGAGAGAAGGGGGTTCAAAGAGATACACACAGAGGAAGAAGGCCATGTCACCACGGGGAAGAAAATTACAGTGATGTAGCTACAAGCCAAAGAACAGCAAGCATTGCCAAGAGCCACTAGAAGCTGGGAAGAGGCAAAGAAGAATTCCTCCCCAGAGCCCTCAGAGGGAGCATGGCCCTGCTGATACTTTGATTTGGGGTTTCTGGCTTCCTGAGTGAACAAGACAATAAATTGCTGTTGGTTTAAGTCACTCAGTTGTGGCTTAAAGTGGGAATTTGCTACAGCAGCCATAAGAAACTAATACAGATTTCTAGGTCATACTTTCAACTGAAAAGGAAAAAGAAAACGGAGTGAAAGTGTTAAGAAAGTAACAGTTATGGAGGAAAGAGAGAAAAGATCTAAATGATTTTAGTGGGTTTACCTAGAGGTGAAGGAAAGAGTTAAAAAACAAGCGGTCCACCAAAAGAAGCCCTCACCATGAGAAGCCCCCCCACTGCGAGAAGCCCACCCACCACAGCTGGAGAGCAGCCCCCACTCACCACAACTGGAGAAAGCCCACGCATGGCAATGCAGACCCAGCACAGCCCCAAATAAGAAAGTAATAAATAAATACAACCAAGTCCTCCATCTGGCCTTTTGTGTCTTATGATAAGGGATTTTTATAGTAAATAAGATTTTAAAAGAAATCTAACAGCAGAATATTAACGCTAGTAAAATGTCTTACTGAAAAGAAAACCAGCATAAATGGTGCAGGAGCACTTTAATAGAGGAAAATTCCAGACCTCAGAAATAATGCCTTCACATCACGATGCCAGGTCAGCAGATTGATGAGGTTTGGCCGGGTATCCAGTTACAAAGATGGCGCCCCATGGCTACACGCTTGCCACAGGCTTCCTTCCATTCTGTGCTCCAGTGGTAATAAATTACCTCAAGTCTTTCAAAAATGCTCTTTAATGCTTTTCATTTATCTTCACCTCCTTTCCTAAAACTAGAATTCCCCTCCCAAACTCCTTTCTGTTCTCCCCAACCCTGCTTACTCTCTTGCCATTTTCGGAGGGTCTACTCACACTCTGCAGCCCTGAAATTAAAAGATGCCTTTTCCATGGAAGGAAAGGTTCAACAGGACTACACGGCGTATTAAAAGGCAGAGACACCACTTTGCCAACAAAGTTCTGTAGAGTCAAAGCTGTGGTTTTTCCAGTAGTTACATATGGATGTGAGAATTGTACCATCAAGAAAGCTGCTGCTGCTGCTTCTAAGTCCCGTCAGTCATGTCCGACTCTGTGCAACCCCATAGATGGCAGCCCACCAGGCTCCGTCGTCCCTGGGATTCTCCAGGCAAGAACACTGGAGTGGGTTGCCATTTCCTTCTCCATCAAGAAAGCTGAGTACCCAAAAATTGATGCTTTAGAATTGTGATGCTGGAGAAGACTCTTGAGAGTCTCTTGGATAGCAAGGAGATCAAACCAATCAATCCTAAAGGAAATCAACCCTGAATAGGCATTGGAAGGACTGATGCTGAAGCTGAAATTCCAACATGGTGGCCACAGTGTTAAGAGCCAACTCATTAGAAAAGACCCTGATGCTGGGAAAGATTGAGGGCAGGAGGAGAAGAGGGTGACAGAGGATGAGATGGTTGGCTGGCATCACTGATTCAATGGACATGAGTTTGAGCAAACTCTGGGAGATGGTGAAGGACAGGGAAGCCTGGTATGCTGCAGTTCATGGGGTTGCAGAGAGTTGGACAAGATTTAGCAACTGATCAACAGAAGCAACTTACACTCCAGGTCACAGTCAAGTTTTTTTGTCCCCATGAAGCTTTGGCATGGGCTGCCGGCTTCCCCTTCTTGTGCCCACTACACCCTGGATGCATCTGAAGACCCCATTTCTCACACACTATTGTAATTTATATTGCTCCATCTCTGCTTTACCTTCCAAACTGAGAATTTCCTAAAGGCAGGACTCCCACCTTCTCTGTCCTTTTATCTGAAGCCTCCTGCACTGTGCTCAGTGCTGTCTCATCCTTGAGGAATAAGTAAGCACAGTGCCTAGGGACAGCTAAATTTTCAAGAACTGAAAAAAAAATGTGAGACCTGAAAAAAATGATGGCTCCAAACTTAGAGAGGGGAAGTGCAGAATACAGTTAAGATTCGTCTGTTAGCCATAATATTTAATCAATTTCATTAATTGTTCCATTTGATTTGCATAAAAAGTCATTGTAATGGGGAAAATATGTAGAGTAGGTTTTTTCTCTTTGCAAGAATCCCTCATATGCACAATGGCTGCTGAGAAATCATAGACGATCCTAAAGAATGACTCATACCCAATAATTTAAAAAGTAAAGCCAAGGCTTTAAAAGCCTTTCAAAACTTCTTAAGTAAAAGAAAAATTTTGCATATGATAGATGTACTTTAATATATTTGATTTGAAGAGAGATGAGGAATCCTAAAAGCCAGGGTGTCTGAGATCTGTAATCTGATGATGCAGACATATAACAGATTTTCAATAAATTGGTGTGGAGTGAATAAATGAACACAACCCTCAAGACAAATGGTTGCCTGTGGGGTACCATCCTTGCAAGGAGAGGGTGCACCTATACTGGTGAGCTGTGGAAGGTCAAGTGCCAAGATATATCATGTGTACACTAAGCACCAGGAGGGAACCTTGTTTCCTGTTCTCTGTTTCCCCCTAATTGAGGGACATCAATTAGGATAGCACTCTTGGCCTCCTGTCCCGCTTTCTCTTACATATGAATTCTGATTGAGAGGATGGGAGGTGAGCATGTCCAGCTCGTCCTCTCCTTCCTGCCTCCGTCTCCTCAGGGACCCAGGTTCCCACAGGAAGTACACGTTTTGAGCTGCCCTTCCCTGGGTGTTAGGTTTAGAGGGGCAGGCCCCACTCGGGGATGCTAGTGGTGGTCTAGCTGGGCCGATGAGAGTGGGCGAGACTTTCCGATACAGCATTCAACGTCTCCTTTGTTTTCAAAGCCACCTCACCTATAGCGAGTATGACTTCCTTCCTGTTCTGGGAAGGATTCGTTGTGGGTGAAACTGCCCACTGATCCCGACACTGATCTCGGCCATGGGATTTGCTTTGGCCAGTGGAATACGGGTGAAAATGGCACTTCCACGCTGCGACTTGACGCGGCAACGCATGTGTCCACTGGTTCCCGGCTCTTTGCCACTTGCCTTGAGAAGAGCAGGCCCACGGATCCTCTGATCTTAGAGTCAGAGAAACACAGAGCAGAGATGAATCCTTTCTGCAGCCTGAAGCAGAGCTTTCCAAGTAGACATAGACCCATGAGTTGAGAAAAATAAATGTTTGTGTCTTTTTTTTTTCTTTTTTTTGGTCATAAGCCAATGAGTTTTGGAGGGTTATTTGTCACATGGCAAAAAGCTAACTATTACATCCTCCAACCTAATACACAGAGGTGTTATTTTGTTCTCCATCTTCTGAACTCAGACTGGGAAAGGGAGGAGTCATTTGATAAGTCCCTCAAACCAGAACAATATTCAGCCTCACAGTGGAGAAGCCTATGCATAGGAGCCTTTTAGGATGAGAAAGTCCCCAAGCGGTTTGTAACGCCCTTAGGGGACTGTATGGTTTGTGACGAAGAGCTCGTGCAGTGGGTAGAAATAAACGGATCAGGAACACAATGCTGTTCTCAAAATATAAACCCTCCTGCTTCCTTGTTGGGCCATTTGGAATAACTGATCAGAAGCAGGGCTATTGTGGGTGTGTTTGAAGGTTCTGATTTCCTAGAATTTTTATTTTTCCCCAGGGAGTGTCTTTCACCACTGCTTCCCTGTCTAGGCAGAGCTGCCCGGCAATGACCTTTTTATTCATCTGTTTTCCCTCCTATGCTGGGAACTCCTGGAAAGTATGAACTGTGTGTCTTATTCATCTTCATATTCCTAGAACCTACCCCAGTGGATGAACATCCAGTTGGATGCATGAGTAATGGGAGAGCTCCCTGACTCTGGCAGGGCAAGCTGGGTGCACGTTTAAGGTCTTGCAAGTGATGCTTCCCTCTGCATTAGCTTTCCCAGACTGTCACCATCAAATGAGGGCTGATAGAAGTCCGGATTCCCAGCTCCTTCATCTGTTCAGCCCTGCAGGAGGTTCCCAGCTAAATGGATCAAGTTGAGCTCCTGGGGACCATTTCCATGGTTCCCTAAAAGGATGAGGCACGGCGATCTAAAATGAATTATTCTTCGCAGTAGACACCCTGTTGGCAGCCGCTAAAGCAGTGTTTCCAAGGACATGGTGTGCATTTTTCAGGGACAGAAGAAGCATCAGGCAAGTGAGCACATATTTGGAACTTTTACCTGCATCTTCACTAGCCCTGTGGCTTTGGAAAAGGAACTTTATCTCCTTGAGCCTTGATTTTCTCATCCTTACACTGACCATCATGTCACTTGCCTCAGAGTCCTTAAATCATATATAATAGGTGCAAAATGTCCAGCCTATAATAGGCACTCATGACAATTGGAGGCTTTTAAAAAATGTTTTGGCAACAGCTGGACTTTTTGCTGAATGGGCTTTTTATAACCGTTGGCCCAGAAGACTCAGAAGGTAATTCTATTTTTTTCAGTACATCTTAGATCTGCCTCCTCTGAGGGGATGTAAAGCAGAGAAATGCTGACTTGTGACTATCTTTAGGAACTTAGGGAGCAAGACACATCTTTCAATAGCATATATGAAAGCTTTTCAAACTGGAAATTAAAGAGGTGGCTTTGAGCCTGAGTCTCACCTGGTACGTGACCTCACTCTGTCTTCCCAATCTCCTGGCCATTACTCTCCTTCCCAGGTGACCTGGTCTCTGATCACTGCTCCTTCCCTCAATAACCACCTCTCTACCCTGGAAGCTCATGCTTTTCTCCATCACAAATAGCAGTATGTGCCCCTCACCCCTGCGTATCATACCGTGTCCTATCTTCAAGGTGGTGCAGATTCCACCTCCTCCAGGAAGTCCTCCCTGAAGCCCCAGTGCATTGTCTCTTCTGGGCATGCTGCAGTGCCTAGAACTTTAGAGTAAGACACCCCAGGGTTTGCAACCTGGATCCACCTTTCATGAGTGGTGTGACCTTAGGAAAATAGCCTGACTTCTCTGGACAGACATTTTATTGTGTAAAAATAGACCAATCACCTAATTTGTAGGGTTGTTGTGAAAAGTGTATACGAAGATCCCTTACATTACAGGCAAGGTCTGCAGAGAACACTCAATAAACATTGTTTCCTTCCATTGGCCTGTATCAGTGTTTTCTCTTGGGCTGTAACCTCGGGTCTTTTCCCACAAGTCCTTAGCTTGTCATCCATTCATTTAGAATTACTCATTGATCACCTGTTATTTGTCAGGCACCGTCCCAGCATTTGGGTCCATGTGTGAAAAAAGTAGTCAAAGATCCCTATTGTCAGGGGGCTTAACTTCTAGTCAGGGAGACAAAATAAAAACATAATGAATAAGCACATTATTTTGTCTGTTAGAGGTGTTGGGGAGAAATGAATAGGGAAAGGGGGCCCAGCAGTGTTGGGGGAGACCAGGTTGCAGCATCGAACAAGTGGTTGGAGAAACCTTATGGAGAAGGTGAGCTTCAAGCACAAACTCAAAAGCGATGAGTAGATTACACCCATTTGTTGAATGAATGAAGACACATTTCTTTCTCTCTTTTATTGGCTGAGTTTGGTGTTCATGGTGGCATGCAGGCTTAGTTACCCCATGGCGTGTGGGATCTTAGTTCTCTGACCAGGATCAACTTTGCATCCCCTACATTGGGAAGGTGGATTCTCACCGGACCACCAGGTAAGTCCCAAAAGCCACATTTATTCCTAAGGGAAAATGGCTCAAAATCAAGAGCTTTGACTTTTAAAGGATTTCTACTAAGCCCAGATCTTATCTAACTAATAGAGGAAAGGAGAAGCCTCAGAATATTAGTCCTAAAAGCCAGACGCCTCTTTTTAAAGAGTGACATCCTGCTGTGCTGGGGAGGGCAGGGGCACAAGGCCTGAGTCAGCAGGGAAAGTTTAAATTGACTTCCTTTTGTAAATGATATTTACAAATCTCTTCTGACAGGAGGAATCTGTTTGTATAGTGCGTAATTCCTCCAGTGAATTCTAAAATGAGTTTGAGGCCTCTGAGCAGAACTATGGGGGGTGCATACTGGAAGACTCTAGAGCTACAGGTGCATCTGAGAACCCAGCTGGAATTTTTAAGTTTATCTTCCTTTATATCCTTCTGGACAGCCATGAATAAGGCTTTAAGCGTATGATGGCTTCATCCTGTGGCCTGCCCAGTAGCCGCCTATGAATCTGCAGAGCCACTGACACTGTAGAAAAATCGTGCAGATAAACCTTCATATGATCTTCCTCCAGTAGCCCCAAGAGGTCACAGTCAAGGCTCAGAGAGGGCAAGCAATTCCTCCAAAGTCACACAGCCACTGCCATCACAGCTCAGCCTCAGCCTCAGGTCATCTGATGTCCACTCCAGGGCTCTTCCTGGCTCTCACCCACCTTGAGCTGGTGGACCCCAGTCCAAAGAGGGGGATGAGAAGAGGACCCGCTAAGCTTATTCTGCCTCTGAGCCCTTGCTTCCTACAGCTCTGGGGAGTGAGTATCCACGCTGTCACAGAACGTTACCATCTTGCTCAGCTCCAGAGGGCCATGGGATGAATGTCCACTGGTTCCCCATGGCGACAGGACCACTTCAAGTGCCAACTACACCTGACCTGAGACTGTTAAGGCAAAGAAGTGAAGCGAGGGCCTTGGGTGGTAAATTTCACTGGATAAAATTTCCCCGCAGCAAAAGGGACACTTCTTAACCAGTTCAGCTCACAAATCTGCAGGTATTTGTGATGTCCAACATCTCTTTTTTCCCAGGTCCAGAATGACTGAGAAAATAGGGGACAATATTAAAGCAGTTTTCGGACTTGATGGGATCTCACTCCTATCTTTTTAATTTGTTTTTTATTGCAGAATGGATAATTTTCAAAGTTGTATGTGTGTGTGTGTGTGTGTGTGTGTGTGTGTGTATATATATATATATTCCCTTTCAGAAAACATATATTCTTTTTCAGATTCAGTTATATCAGTTCAGTTTAGTCACTCAGTCATATCCGACTCTTTGCAACCCCATGAACCACAGCACACCAGGCCTCCCTGTCCATCACCAACTCCCAGAGTCCACCCAAACCCATGTCCATCAGGTTGATGATGCCATCCAACCATCTCATCCTCTGTCATCCCCTTCTCCTCCTGCCCTCAATCTGTCCCAGCATCAGGGTCTTTTCCAATGAGTCAGCTCTTCCCATCAGGTGGCCAAAGTATTGAAGCTTCAGCTTCAACATCAGTCCTTCCAATAAACACCCAGGACTGATTTCCTTTAGAATGGACTGGTTGGATCTCCTTGCAGTCCAAGGGACTCTCAAGAGTCTTCTCCAACACCACAGTTCAAAAGCATCAATTCTTCGGGGCTCAGCTTTCTTTATAGTCCAACTCTTACATCCAATTTATTCTTTTTCAGATTCTTTTCCTTTATAGATTATTACAAGATAGTGAATATAGTCCCTGTGCTATATAGTAAGTCCTTGTTGTTCCTCTCTTTTATATGTAGTCATGTGAATATTTTTATGCCCATTCAGTCTTTCACTCACTCATTCATTCATTCCAAACTTCTGTTGAATGCCTGCTATGTACCAAAAAGTCTCTTGATCCTGGAGATCCAAAGATCAATAGATATTGTCCTTCTCTCACTTGTGGCCATGTGTGAGGTACTAGATGGGGAGCTGACACTGAGAATTAAAGAAGCCAGAAGACAGATATCTATTGTGTTTGACGTGGAAGTAGGTAGTCAGAGAAGACTTCCTGGAGGAGGTGGAACGTGAGCTGAGCCTGAAGATATAGAGTAACAGGTGAAAAGGTCAGGGTTCAGGGCAAGCGTATGCCATCAGAGGGTGTGAGCAAAAGTTCATAGTCCAGAAAATGTCACAAGAGTCAGGGAGCATGATATCTATATTATTGAAGTATAAGGTTTGGAGTCAGCTCACTGACTCAATGATCATGAATATGAGCAAACTTTGGGATAGAGTGAAAGACAGGGAATCCTGGCGTGCTGCCGTCCATGGGGTTGAAAAGAGTTGGAGATGACTTAGTGACAGGGCTTCCCTCGTGGCTCAGACAGTGAAGTGCCTGCCTGCAGTGCGGGAGACGTGGGTTCAATCCCTGGGTCAAGAAGATCCCCTGGAGAAGGAAATGGCAATCCACTCCAGTACTCTTGCCTGGAAAATTCTATGGACAGAGGAGCCTGGTAGGCTACAGCCCACGGGGTCACAAACAGTCAGACATGACTGAGCGACTTCACTTTCTGCTGACTGAACACCACCACACTGATGGAGCCAAGCAATGAAGGCAAAGAAATAAAGGCAGAGAGAGATGGGGCTTTGGGAACCAGACGGATAGAGCTTGGATTTGATCTCCAAGAGAGCAAAGAGAGCAATGAAGAGGGTCAAGCAGGAAGTGGTGGGGCCAGATGTGCCTGTGGGGAAGAGCAGTCTAGCATTTACATAAAGGACAGGAAAGCAGGAGGGATGAAGAGAGACTCCAGAAGATTCTACTTTCTCCCAAATCAGCCTCACACGCATTCTGGTGGTTTCCTTTTCCAGCCGATGAGCTCTGGTGCCCTGGGCAGAAACCATCCTGGGGTTCCCGGCTGCAGACAAGGTATAGAATCTCCAGCCCGTCAGCTCTCTGCTGCCCTCTACTGTCTACAGAAGGCAACAACATTCTGTTATTGGACCTTGAAGGTTTGCTCTTAATCTCTTACATCCTAGCCCAGGAGCTACAAACTTTTTCTGTAAAAGATGAGATAGTAAAATATTTAGGATTTGCAGAACATACAGTCTGTAGCAAATACTCAACTCTGCTGCTGTGGCACAAAGGCAGTTATAGACAAAATATAAACAAATGAGCAGGACTGTATCCCAGTGACATTTAATCTAGGGACATTAAAATTTGAATTGCACATAATTTTCACAATTATGCGAAGTCACAAAATCTTCTTCTTTAAACATTTAAAAAATGTAAAATTTTTTATAGCAAATAAATAAACCCAATTTAAAAGTGAACAAAGGACTTGAGGAGACATGTCTTCAGAGATGACTTACAAATAGCCAATAAGCATACAAAAAGATGCTCAATATCACTAATAATTAGGGAAATGAATATGAAAAAGGGCTTCCCTGGTGGCTCAGATGGTAAAGAATTTGCCTGCAATGCAGGAAACTGGGGTTCAATACCTGGATACGGAAGATCCACTGGAGAAGGGAATGGCAACCCACTTCAGTATTCTTGCCTGAAGAATTCCATGGATAGAGGAGCCTGGCAGGCTACAGTCCATGGGGTCGCAAAGAGTCGAACATGACTTGAGTTAATAACTCTTTCACTTTTCACTTTTACTTTGAACAACAAAACCGCAGGATACCACCTCACACCCTTTAGTATAGTCACTATCAAAAAGTCTGAAAATAACAAGTGTTGATGGGAAGAGAAGAACGTGGAGAAATTGGAACCCTTGCACATCGTGGTGGATTGGAAAATGCTGCAGGCAGTACAAAAAACAGTATGAAGCGTCCTCAGAGGGTTAAAAATAGACCTACCATATGATCCACTTTGGGGATAATTTATTACACAGCAGCCACGAACAAATAGAGGCATGCAAATGAGCAGATGGCACGATTCCTGTATTGAAACACCATCAAGGAAGGGAAGCTAGTCCAGCAGTATTTTTATTCACAATGAACTCATTTTGAGTCCTGGACATCCTCATCAAGGTGTTTTGCGACATATTCTAGAACTGCCCTGGGATCAGAATCAAGTCAATGGGTCTACAGTTGGAAAAGCATACATCTTTTTTCTTTTTTGAAAAGTGGTGCACTGTCCCCAGTCTGCAGAGTCCTTTTTTATCCAGCATGTTTCAGTAGGAACAGCATTGTCTGCACTTTCCTTCAGGTCCCAGGATAATATTCATTTAGGACAAAAGACTCAAGTTTTGGAAAAGCTGTTGCGTGTTCTTTTATAATCTCCACCCCCAGCTTCTTTCTAGATGCCCCTCAAGGCCCTTCAGCAGTTCTTAATTTTCCTGATCTTGGTTCTAGTCATTCAGAGTACCAGGTGAGAAATCTGGGTTTCAATCTGGGTTACTCACTGGGACCAGGTTGAAGTCAGCCTCCCAACCCCCCTACCCATTCTGTCCCCCTACACACACACACACACACACACACACACACACACAGTTATTATACAGGCCAAAGAAGATGACACATGTAAACAGCTTTGTGCAAGACTGATAAAAAGTAGTGGCTGTAGGTAACATTATTCTTAGAGACTGTATTTGCTTGCTTGTCACATATCTAGACTTGTCTAGGAAATCATCTAAGACAGCGGCCCCCAACCTTTTCTTCATCAGGGACTGGTTTTGTGGAAGAAAATCCTTCCGTGGACCAGAGTTGGGAGGCGGCAGCGGGAGGGAGAGGCTCAAGCGTGTCACATTCAGTGCGCACTTTATTTCTATTATTATTACATCAGCTCCACCTCAGATCATCTGGTATTAGATCCCAGAGGTGGGGGACCCCTCACCTAAGAGGAAATCACTCAATTTGAGCAGTTGGGAAACCTTTAGGGACCGCTAAAAAGGAAGGGAGCAGGAGGTGACATGTATTAAACATTCCGTGCCGAGCATCTTACTAGCATCACTTCACTCACTCTGAACACAAGCATTAGGGCCTCACCATACAAGTGGGGAGAAAGAAGCAGGAATCACAGTTACTAAGAGGCAGCACCCGAGCTCAGGCTGGTCCCATACACTCAAGGGCTTGTTTCTTGAGCTTACTCTGTCAGGAGTCAGCCTCAGACAGTCCTCCCATCTCAGAGCTGTCGTTCCTTCCACCGCACTGTGCAGGGCCTCCCACCCCGGGATCGCCTTCTGGCGTGACCAGCTCTACTGTCCAGCTGCAGCCACACTGCCCAGTCCTACAAAGGAGCAGGGAGTCCCCACTGTGGCCACAGCAGGGACTTAATGAAGCGGAGAGGCAGCAGGCTATAAAAATGTCGTTAGGCAGCCCTCCAGCCGTGGGGTTAACCATGGAAGTATTGAAAGGGCGCAAAGGGGGTGATTTTCGGCTGATAATCACTGCAGAGACAAAGGGTCTCCCTGGAAAGCTGGCAGAAAGCAAGGAGCAGTCAATCGAGGCTACCCCACCCCCCTACAAGGGGTACCGGAGATACAGGAATTATTCCCATAACTTTGGTTTTCAAAAGGATCAGAAGAGACACCTCACCAATAACCAATAAATATGAGAGAAGTGCAGCCCCTGGAATTGTCAAAGAAACCCAAACTGAGCCGCAGTGATGGGCCCTTTTTCATATGTCAGGTTGGCAAATGCTCTTTAAAATGATAATACCCAGTGCTGGTGAGGATATAGTAAAATGAGCAGTCTACATCTTATGTATCTTATAGATCTTATATCCAGGGGGATAGAAGAGGACACAATCTTTTCTTTTTTAATTTATTTTATTGAAGCAATATACTCTTTTTCATATTCTTTTCCATTATGAGTTATCACAAGATATTGAATATAGTTCCCTGTGCTATGCAGCAGGACCTTGGTATTTTTCACCCTACATGTAACAGTTTGTATCTGCTAACCCTAAACTCCCATTCTGTCTCTCTCCCACCTCCCCTCCCCATTAGCAATCACAAGCCGGCTCTCTTTGTCTGGACACAGCCTTTCTGAAAGCCATTTGGCAGTATGTACTAAGTACTTTGAAGCTACCTGGGGATCAACCCTTAGGATATAATCAGGGGTGTGGTCAGCTTGTGCTGTGAACACATAATCCCCAAACGTAACGGCTTACATTTGGCATTTAGCTCACAATTTGAGGGGATGAGATGGTTGGATGGCATCAACGACGCAATGGACATGAGTTTGAGCAAGCTCCGGGAGTTGGTGATGGACAGGCGAGCCTGGCGTGCTACAGTCCATGGGGTCTCAAAGAGTTGGACACGACTGAACCACTGAACTGCACTGAACTTGGGGGATTGACTGAGCTGTTCTTGTGGTTCACAGCTCTTTCTCACACATCTGCAGTCAGCTGGAGGGTTGGCTGGTGACCGGGTGGCCTAGGAAGGTGTGGGGTGGGGGCAGGAGAAGGCGATCCCAGACCTCCTGCGACAGGTAGCTGATCTCCCCACGGCCAGGCTGCTGTTCCTCAGGGTCCCTCACCACGGCCACCCTGAGGGCGCCCTGTCTGGGGGCTCCTCCCCTCCAGCGAGTCTCCAAGGTATAGATACTACATTGACCCACATCCCTGGGAGACACAGGATTCCTTTGACAGCTGACTTCAGCCTGGCATGTTCTTTATTTTATTTTATATGTATTTATTCTGGCTGCGTTGTTTCCTCATTGCTGTGTGGGGGCTTTCTCTAGTTGTGGCGAGTGGGGGCTACTCTCTAGTTGGGGTGCATGGGCTTCTCATTGCTGTGAGCATAGGCTCTGACGTTGGGGCTCAGTCATTGTGGCACATGGGTCTAGTTTCCCCATGGCATGTGAAATCTTCCTGGACCAGGAATCAAACCCGTGTCCCCCACATCGGCAGGCAGATTCTTAACCACTGGACCACCAGGAGAACCCCTGGCATGTTCTTAAGGTGATCTCAGTGGCCATCACAGCTAACACTACCCAAGTCACATTTTCACGTGTCCCACTGACATACCCAAAATCTCTGGGGAAGAAGCATGTCCCAGGCCACGGATGCAGGCAGGGGAATTATTGTAACCATGTCTGCAGGTGTCTACCATGTCTTTTAGAGGTGTGTTTGCAAGGGCGCTCATTCTATTGTTCACTTACTCAAGCAACATATGCTTATTGAGCGCCCACCAGGGGGGCAGCTCAGGATGCTGAGCAATCGTTGTGACCAAGTTGGCAAACCCTGCATTCTCGTGGAAACTATATTCTAGTAGAGAAAGGCAAGTGTGCAAATAAGCAAAAGAAAGTGAAAGTCGTTCAGTCGTGTCCAGCCCTTTGCGACTCCATGGACTATACAGTCCATGGAATTCTCTAGGCCAGGATACTGGAGTGGGTAGTCTTTCCCTTCTCCAGGGGATCTTCCCAACCCAGGGATCAAACCCAGGTCTCCTGCATTGCAACCGGATTCTTTACCAACTAAGCTATGAGGGAAGCCCAAAAGAAAAATATCAGGTTAATTTAAGCATCATTATACAGACAGCGCAGAGAATCAAAATGTGGTCAGGTGACAGAGAACTAAGAGAAAGGTGCAGATATGGGAGTATCCAAGGAGGAACTGAGCTGGCAAAGACCTGGAGGCAGGAAGAGTTCTGGACAGGATGGAGGAAGAGAAAGAAAACCAGAGCCCTTCCGGAGGGTAGGCGGTGGGGAAAGCAGATGATGGGGCACAGACGTGGCCAGTCTTAGATCACAAAGGGTCCAGACACCAGGCACTGGAGGCTGAAATAGGTTCTACATGGAGTGGGAAGCTACTTGAAGGTTTTAAATGAGTCAGGAGGGAGAGCGTAATGTGGTCTGATTTATGTCTTTAGATGATCATTTTGGGCTTCCCTAGTAGCTCAAAGGGTAAAGAATCTGCTTGTAATGCAGGAGACCAGGGTTTGATCCCTGGGTTGGAAAGATCCCCTGGAGAAGGAAATGGCAACCCAGGCTAGTATTCTTGCCTGGAGAATCCCATGGACAGAGGAGCCTGGCAGGCAACAGTCCGTGGGGTCGCAATGAGTCAGACACAACGGAGTGACTGACACACACACACGTGATCATCCTGGATGCTGGGTGCAGATCAAATTGTAGATGGGTAAGAGTGGCAACAGACAGAACTCTTGGGAGCCCGGGAAAGTAATTCAGCCAGAGATCACACTGGCTTGGAATGTGGGGCTGGAGGAGGAGATTGAGACAAACTGGTTGCTTGGGAAAAGCTTTTAAAGGTAAAGACTCTTGCACTTGCTGAGAGCTTGGATATGAGAGGTGAGTATGTGAAGAAGAACTTGCAGACATTGGCTTTTGGTGCCGGCTGGTTGGTGGTGGTGGCCGAGGGAAGGATGGAAGAGGAGCTAGTCTGTGGGTGACGATAGGAATCCAAGCTCTGTGTGGGACTTGTGAAATCCGAAGTATCCCTGGACTTGCAGCTGTCATTTTCACATGGCATGAGATGTGATGGCATGTGTACATTTCACAAGAGAGATCAGGTAGGACATGGAAACTGAGGGGCTCTTGGCAGGTAGAGGGGATGTAACACCATGGGAATAGATGGGCTCACCAGGGAGGGTGTAAAAAGAGAAGGGACCCAGGACCGAGTCCACTGGAATTCAAGCAGAGGAGCTTAGAATGAAAGGAGCCAACAAAGAGGATGGGGAAGCTAGGATAACATGGAACCTGCAAGAAGGGAGAATTTCAAGGACAGAGAAGGGACAATTGACTGTGAGACTTGAAAAAGACTGAAGATAGAGAAATGATTATTGGCTTTGGTGATGAGAGGTCACTGCTGCCCTTGTCTAGAGCAGAGACTCGGGGGCTAGTGGTCCCTGGAGATGGAAAGAAGTGGTGGAAGATGGCGAGTTGTGCAGAGAGACAGAAGCTCAGGCCTCTTTAAAGCTCTGGCATAAGCCCAACTCTGTCCCGAAGCGTGAGACAGGAAACAGCTTGGTCAGGACACAGGAGCTGACTCAGCTGATTAAAGGAGACTCGCAGGAACACAACAAAGCTTAGATCTGTTCCATGTGGTTCCAGAAGGCTGAGTCGAGACTGAAGGGCAGGGGGGGATTTCTTCCAAGGCAAATTCCGGCTCAGACCCGGGGAGAACTCTCTAACAGCCAGAGCTGTTCACAAGGGAAGTAGACTGCCCTACAGAGCAACATAGGCTGACTCTATCTCAGCCTCCAGTGCCTGGTGTCTGGACCCTTTCTGGTCTGAGACTGGCTCATCTCTGTGCCTCCTGGTCCTCCAGCAGATCTGGCAAAAAGTGGTTCCACAAACCTTTTTTGTTTTGGAGAGAAAAGATCTGCACCTGCTGATGTCAGCAAGGGCTCTGGGGCGTCCAGCAGTCCTTGTGCTGAGGGAACCCCAGCCTCCCCCTAGTCAGCATCCTAGTCAGCACGGTCCTACTCCAGGGAACACATGCAGGGTTACCTCCGACCCTCTGCGATCTCATCACACTATGATCAACTCAGTGATGGACTCAAACTTTTAAGTGCTAAGGTCAGGAGCATGGGAAGGCAAGGAGTTCGGGATGGACATGCACACGCTGCTATATTTTAAATGTATAACCAACAAGGACCTACTGTAGAGCACATGGAACTCTGCTCAATGTCATGTGGCAGCCTGGATGGGAGGGGGTTTGGGGGAGAATGGATACATGTATATGTATGGCTGAGTCCCTTCGCTGTCCACCTGAAACTGTCATAACATTGTTAATCGGCTATACCCCAGTACAAAATGAAAAGTTTAAAGTTTGCAAAAAAGCATGGGCTGGAAATGACACAATTGGGCCCTGCTGTGAGCGTTAAGTGAGAAAGACACTCATCCCCAGGTTGTGTGTGGTCCCTGGATACATAACCAGACTTCCCCATATTATCACATCTGCATTCCCTGCGAGTTCTGACGTAAAGACACCCCACGGTGTAATAGGATGTTCAGAGGAAAGTGGTCTTCAAAAGAATTTTTACAGCAAGAAATAAATCCTACCGTTGTAACACTTTGAAATGGCATTTGCATTCTGGAGGGAAGGCTGGACTTTGCCTTGGGCGGGCTGTACTCACTATTCTTGATTAAACCTGAAGGAAAACGACCCAAATGCAGCCGCTTCCAACCAAAAGGATGGCTTTCTGGTTAGCTTCTTTTAAAAAGGGCAACCCACACTAGTATTCTTGCTTGAAAAATCTCCTGGACAAAGGAGCCTGGTGGGCTCCTGTTCACGGTCACAAAGAGTCGGACACTACTTAGCGATTAAACAACAACGTACATCCCTCAGAATATATTTATCTTATAACTGGGAGTGTGTGGTCTTCACGGTGACCCAGATGGTAGAGAATCTGCCTGCAATGCAAGAGACCCAGTTTCCATCCCTGGGTCAGGAAGATCCCCTGGAGAAGGGAACAGCTACCCACTCCAGTATTCTTTTCTGGAGAATTCCGTGGACAGTGGAGCCTGGTGGGCTACAATTCCTGGGGTTGCAAAGAGTACGCATTGGGAGTGTGTACATTTTGACTTGTTCAGTCGCTCAGTCGTGTCCGACTTTTTGCAACCCCATGGACTGCAGCACACCAGGTTTCCCTATTCTTCACAGTCTCCTAGAGTTTGCTCAAATTCATGTCCATTGAATTGGTGATCCCATCCAACCATCTCATCCTCTGTCATCCCCTTCTCCTCCTGCCTTCAATCTTTCCCAAAATCAGGGTCTTTTCCAATGAGTAGGTTCTTCATATCAGGTGATCAAAGTATTGGAGCTTCAGCTTCAGTATCATTCCAACCAATGAATATTCAGGGTTGATTTCCTTTAGGATGGATTGGTTTGATCTCCTTGTAATCCAAGGGACTCTCAAGAGTCTTCTCCAACACCACAGTTTGAAAGCATCAATTTTTTGGCTCTCAGCCTTCTTTATGACCCAACTCTCACATCTGTACATGACTACTGAAAAAAACCAGAGCTTTGACCTTACGGACCTTTGTCAGCAAAGTGATGTCTCTTTAAAACATTGTCTAGGTTTGTTATAGCTTTTCTTCCATTTTGGCTGCCTTCATCCAGTTCCCCCTGCTTCCTCCGACCTCTGATAACCACTAGCATGATCTCTTTTCCTATTGTTTTGTTTGCTTGCTTTTGCAGCATGATTGATCTATAAGACTGTGTTAGTTCCTGGTACAAGACATAGGGATTCAATATTTCTGTAAGTTTTAAAATAATCATCGTGATGTCTCGATACAAAGGTATTGCATAGATGTTGACTACTCTCCTCACACCGCACATTTCATACTCATGACTCATTTATTTTGCAACTTGAATTTTGTACCTCTTAATCTCCCTCACCTATTTCTATTTTTAATATCTTTCTCTGTACTTAGGAGATATATCAGAGGAAGGAGAGGCAGGGTGAAAAGGAATACAGATTTTACAGGTGATTTTATACAGCAATAAAACGTCAGTCTGGAGTTTAATACATCATATTAGCAGCTTCTTCCCACTCACTAAAACAAAAACATCAACAACCACAAACTGAAATTTCTAATCATGGGTTTGTTGTTTTGTTGTGGTTTTTCTGAGGGGCGGGGGAGCTGCTTTTTTAAATTGAAGTAGAGTTGATTTACAACGTTGCATTAACTTCAGGGGTACAACACAGCGATTCAGTTATATATATATACATGTGGCTATTCTTTTTCAGTTCTTCTCCTTTATATGTTATTACAAAATACTGTGTATAGTTCTCTGTGCTGTAGAGTAGGTCCTTGCTGGTTATCTATTTTACATATGGTCGTGTGTTCATGTTAATCCCCAAATCCTAGTTTAGTCCTAGTTAATCCCCAAATCCCCCTCCTTTCCACTTTAGTAACCATCATTTGCTTTCTATATCTGTCCCTTATCTATTTCTTTCCTCCCCCTACACCCACTGGCAATGCCCTGTTTTTACCTGTTGCTCAGTTTCTGTATTTTTATGTTTGTTAATTTGTTTTTCTTTTTAGATTTCTCATATAAGCAAAATCATACAGTATTTGTCTTTCTTTGTTGTTCTTATTTCATTTAGCATAATACCTTCTAAGTGTATTCGTGTTGTCATAAATGGCAAGATTTTATTCTTTTTTATGACTGAGTAATATTCCATGGTGTATATACACACCATATCTTCTTTATTCATTCATCTTTTGATGGGTCCTTAGGTTCCTTCTATATTTTGACTACTGTAAAAAAAAAAAAAAAATTCTGGGACTTCCCTGGTTAAGAATCCTCCTGCCAATGCAGGGCACATAGGTTCGATCCCTGGTCCCAGAAGATCCCACATGCCTTGGAGCAATTAAGCTCACGTGTGTGTTGAAATCTTAATGCTCAGAGATGATACTATTTGGAGGTGGGGAATTTGGGAGGTGCCTAAGTGAATGGGATTCGTGCCTTATAAAAGAAGCCTCAGGGAGCTCCCTCCTGCCTTCCACCATGTGAGGGCACAGCTAGAAGGTGATCGCTGTGAACCAGGAAGCGGGCCTTCCCCAGAACATGACCATGCCGGGGCCTTGATCTTGCAGTTCCCAACCTCCATAGCTGTAAGAAATAAATTTATGTAGTTTATAAGCCACGGAGCCTGTGGTACTTTGCTGCAGCCGCCCAAGTAGACTAAAACAAGCTTCCTCTGGTGCAGGTCCTCAAGTACCTGTCCTCACAATCTGGAGACCTGAAAATTAAAGATGATCATGTTCATCCACCATTAGGACTAACTCAAATGTGTTCTTTTTTATAGCTTAGTAATATTCCATTGTTTATATGCACCACAATTTCTGTATCCATTCATCTGTCAGTGGACAGCTAGGTTGCTTCCATGTCCTAGCTACTGTAAAAAGTGCTGCAACAAACGTAAAGCCTGTTATAAAGAGTGAAGTAAGTCAGAAAGAGAAAGACAAATATTATTTATTAATGCATGTGTATGGAATCTAGAAAGACGGTTCTGATGAACCTGTTTACAGGGCAACAGTGGAGATACAGACAGAGAGAACAGACTCATGGACACAGTGAGGGAAGGAGAGAGTGGGACAAATTGAGAGACTGGCGTGTAAACATACATTACTGTACAGAAAATAGAGAGCCAGTGGGAATTTGCTGTGTGACACAGGGAGCCCAGTGCTCTGTGGCAGTCTAGAAGGGTGGGATGGGGTGGGAGATGGGAGGAGGGGTCAGGAGGGAGGGGACTTATGTATACCTGTGGTTGATTCATGCTGATGTATGGCAAAGGCCAACTCAATATTGTAAAGCAATTATCTTCCAATTAAGAAAAAAGACGATTATGTCACCCTTCATTTTCCCACTCCCAGCACACGGTGACTATCAAAGGGTAAGCGCAGGAACACTCCCAGGCAAGGACGGCGGGGGCAATACGAAGTCAGAAGAATGGAAGTGCCTAGGAATCCCTGGTCCCTCGCAATTCTGAAACGCAGCTGGGTCCAGATCACTGGTTCTGGACTAAAGCACAGTCCTGCTCTCTGAGAGTGGTTCTCCGTGACTCTGGGCTCTTGGTTCTGCTGCGTCATCCTTCCTGTCCTGTAAGAAACGGCCCAGGTACACAGTCGACTCGCTTTCTCAGTCTGCCTCCCACCTAAACCATGTTCAGACCCAAAAAGTGACTTGTCATTCCCAACTGACTCTGTCCCTTCAGTCTAAGCTGACACATTTCCTCCAAAATTCACATGGGTTTCCTATTATCAAATTATAAAAGACCTGTTTCTTCCTAAGATATAGCCTTTTACATTTTGGGCTGCCTGTGAGGTTGCTATGAGACCATACCCTTTAGTTTCTTTTTTGAAAAAGGGCCTGCTGTCTAGCAGAAATGGTATAAAAGTGCTCCCTAAGATTGTTAGAGTCCTCTTGTCCAACAGCGAACGTCTGCAAAGCACATCCCGATTACAAATCTTCCTGATATCTTAAGGTCTCGTAGGTGTACTCTGGACTTCATCTTACCTTGACAGGTCATACTTTACTGGCAGTCCCTGCGTTTGATCTTTGCCATGAGGCCATTTCTTACTTTGAAAACATCTTGTCATTTAGAAGGATTGCCCTGAGTTCTCTACGTTTCCTCAAAATTCTGTGAAAACCAAACAGCTCCTTTTTCTTTTAGCTCATCCATCTACATCCATATTGTATATGCAGGTAAAAGGAGCCAGTTGGCACTTTTAACATTCCACTTAGAAACCTCCTTAGCCAGATACACAAGTTCATTAGGTACAGTTTTTATGCCCCAAGTTGACACAGCCAACCATCTCACTAATTGTCCTGCCAGTATATAAATCACATCCCTTTTCTTCCAGTCTCCAATAAAAATTGCTTTCCTTCAAACCTTCATTGACAGTCTTTTTGAAATCCTTCCAAGTCTCATCTGCCAAGCAGTCCCAGATAGATCAGCATCTCATTTCCCAGGACTAATGTCTTCTCAGCTTATCTGTTACTGTGTAAGAAACCGACCCAGAACTTAATGGCTCAGAATAACAATTTATTACTGCTTATCATTCTATGGATTGGCTGGGCTCACTTGGGATCTCTCATAGAGGTATATTGGATGGCACCTGGGCTATCAATCAGGTGGCTGCTCCATGAACCTTGGGCTTCTCACAGTATAACGGCTGGATTCCAAGAAGGAATGTCCCAAGAACAAGCATCTCCAAAAATCCAGGAGGAAGATCCAAGACTACATATGATCTAGCCTTGAGCATCACTTCCACTGTATTCTTTGATCTCCAGAACAAAGCAGTCACAAGCTAGCCCACATTCAATCAGCTGGAGAAATACACTCCATCTCCTAATGGGATATGGTCATTTGGGTACAGGGAGGAAGGGAACTGATGGTGGCCATCTCTGGAGGTGATCTACAACATCAGGGAGGGGCAGGCAGTGGGTTTGAGAGCAGGTGACTAGAACCCTTAATCTCACTTCCCTGTCATCATAGCATTTATTAATATTACCATTTCTAATTAGATATCATGTCCCTCAATAGAATATAGTCTGCGTGAAGGCAGGGGTCATGTCTGTTTCTATGCATCATTGTGTTCTCATACTTAGCACAAAGGCTTGTCCTTCCTGAGTGCTCAGAATGTACAGTGTTTGTGTAATAAATTAATGAACAGGGTATAGAACTGCCCAACTTCTCCATGGGAGTTTCGGGGAGAACTACAAAGGCCCCATTTCCACTGAAGCATATAGGTGTCTGTCCTTGGATGAAGAGTAGCAGAACTCTCATTCATTCAAGATGCTTATTAACCATCAGCTTATTATAGATGAGTAATTTTCAAAGCACCTCCCATAAATGCTGCTGCTGCTGCTGCTAAGTCGCTTCAGTCATGTCCGACTCTGTGCGACCCCATAGACAGCAGCCCACGAGGCTCCCCGTCCCTGGGATTCTCCAGGCAAGAACACTGGAGTGGGTTGCCATTTCCTTCTCCAATGAGTGAAAGTGAAAAGTGAAAGGGAAGTCGCTCAGTCGTGTCCGACTCTTAGCGACCCCATGGACTGCAGCCTACCAGGCTCCTCCATCCATGGGATTTTCCAGGCAAGAGTACTGGAGTGGATTGCCATTGCCTTCTCCAACCATAAATGCTGGACATTAACATTTCTTGGCTTCAAATGTGTGTGGTGGGAGGGAGGCATCAGGGTGGTCAGTGGTAAAGCAGAAACCTGGGTGCCCCCAGTCCTAACAAGTGTGAGTTGATGGGAATGGGCCTCCAAAGCTGTGTTGAAACCAGTTTCAGGTGGTTTTGATGCCCAGGAAAGTGTGAAAACCTCTTCAGGAGATGACATTGACGTCTGGAGGTGGGCAAAATGGCCCAGGTGGAGGGAGAGTAATAAAGGGCCAAAGGGAGGCCACCAGGGAAACAGCCCCCCAGTATAGCAGTGAGCAAGACAGGCCCGTCTCTGCCCACAGTGGGCCTCTATTCTCGCGAGGAGCAGGGTAGTAAGCAAAGAATCCCAAGGATGTTGATTGCACTGACCTAGAACACAGGAGACATGGGGGGAAGCGGGCGGGACACTGCCAGCAACTCTGATGACAGACATCACACAGAACACAGCTTGTCCTGAAGATGGCAGATAAGCCCCAAAGGTTTTTGGAGACCCACAAACAACTCAAACTGCTTTCTTAAAGGCCCATCCATGGACCAAGAGCAGAATACTCTGCCTGGCCCCTTGGTGATGCCAGCCACTCAGCATCTCACCAAAGAAAAACAGAACAAAATTATTGTTGTCTTTCGGTTGCTAAGTTGTGTCCGACTCTTTGAGACCCCACGGACTGCAGGCTCCTCTGTCCTCCATTATCTCCCAGAGTTTGCTCAAATTCACATCCATTGAGGTTGGCCATCTCCAGACGCCTGGTATTTCTCCTTTTCCCTCACTCCTCTGTCTCGTATACAAATCCTGTCTTTCCTTTGGCTACATGGAAATCAATCTAGTGTTAGTTTGCCTTGTACAAAAGCAAAGTAATGTGCTTGTTATTACCCATGTCTGATTTATTCTTTGACAGGAGACACTATGATTATCTCCATTTTACAGATGAGAAAACTGAGTCTCAGAGGGCTGAAGACGCTTCTCTGATGTAAGTGGGAGCCAGGATCCTGATCCCGGTCTTCTGTCTCCAAATTCACTTCTCTCCATCCTCTTCCCTGGACAGCTCTTAGCCTGGGAAAAGCAAACCACCCAATTCTGGCTGTTAAAGGAGGCATTTCCAGGCAAGAAAAGGACCTGAGATCCACTAGGCATTTGTGATAGGATTGGACGCCAATATGATTTTATTGGGTGCCAAAATACACCTCCTTGAGCCCCTTTAGAGCCAGGAAAGGACGCAAGATTCCCTTCACTGGGAGGAAACGTGGGGGGAAACAGGGCTCTACCTGGGGACATATATAAGTCTGCCTAATTTAATTTTTTCATGGAGGATTATTCAAGGAAGATCAGAGTATGTCTCAGCGTGGCTAAGCCCAAGTCCTGTAATAGGAAGGGAGCCAGGCAGAGGCCACCGTGCGTGGAGGGGCTCAGTCCTGGGGAAACAGCGCCATCTGCTGGATATCCATAGTGTGACCTACCCGTGACAACAAAAAACGTTCAGAAAATAGCATCTCAAAGACACATATAATCCTAGTATTTTAGTGTTTGGAGTTAAATGTGAGATTATGCAGGGGTTTTACCTACTTAGTACTTAAAGCTTAAAATATGTATTAAGCACCTAATAAAATAAGATGAACAGAGGCTTCATTTGGCAAGGGGGCACCCCACTCCAGTACTCTTGCCTGGAAAATCCCATGGACGGAGAAGCCTGGTAGGCTGCAGTCAATGGGGTCGCTAGGAGTCGGGCACGACTGAACGACTTCAGTTTCACTTTTCACTTTCATGCATTGGAGAAGGAGGTGGCAACCCACTCCAGTGTTCTTGCCTGGAGAATCCCAGGGACGGGGGAGCCTGGTGGGCTGCTGTCTATGGGGTCGCACAGAGTCGGACACGACTGAAGTGACTTAGCAGCAGCAGCAGCAGCAGCCTACCGTCACACTCACAGACACACACACACATACATGTAGGTTCACAGAGTCCTATGCACACACAGACATATACACACATGCCTGTGCACCTACAGATGCAAGCTCATTCTAGGTGTTGACAAGCGTCCTGAATAAGACAAAGGGAGAAAGACACTCTTTCCACTTATTATGTCGCTTGCTGTCTAGTTGCTAAGTCGTGTCCGTCTCTTTTGTGTTCCCACAGACTGTAGCCTATCAGGCTCCTCTGTCCATGGGATTCTCCAGGCAAGAATACTGGAATGGGTGCCATTTCCTCCTCCAGGGGATATTTCTGATCCAGGGATCGAACCCATGTCTCCTGCAGTGCAGGCGGATTCTTTACCATTGAGCCACTGGGGAAGCCCACTCTTTCCATTCAGTTCAGTTCAGTTCAGTCGCTCAGTCGTGTCCGACTCTTTGCAACCCCATGAATCGCAGCACACCAGGCCTCCCTGTCCATCACCAACTCCCAGAGTTCACTCAAACTCATGTCCATCGAGTCAGTGATGCCATCCAGCCATCTCATCCTCTGTCGTCCCCTTCTCCTCCTGCCCCCAATCCCTCCCAGCATCAGAGTCTTTTCCAATGAGTCAACTCTTCGCATGAGGTGGCCAAAGTACTGGACTTTCAGCTTTAGCGTCATTCCTTCCAAAGAAATCCCAGGGCTGATCTCCTTCAGAATGGACTGGTTGGATCTCCTTGCAGTCCAAGGGATTCTCAAGAGTCTTCTCCAATACCACAGTTCAAAAGCATCAATTCTTTGGCGCTCAGCCTTCTTCACAGTCCAACTCTCACATCCATACATGACCACTGGAAAAACCATAGCTTTAACTAGATGGACCTTTGTTGGCAAAGTAATGTCTCTGCTTTTGAATATGCTATCTAGGTTGGTCATAACTTTCCTTCCAAGGAGTAAGCGTCTTAATTTCATGGCTGCAGTCACCATCTGCAGTGATTTTGGAGCTCAAAAACATAAAGTCTGACACTGTTTCCACTGTTTCCCCATCTATTTCCCATGAAGTGATGGGACCAAATGCCATGATCTTTGTTTTCTGAATGTTGAGTTTTAAGCCAACTTTTTCACTCTCCTCTTTCAGGCCTAAAGGAACTATTCCACGTTCAAGGTCAGAAGGAGCAGTGGTGAGGAAATACCCCTTGTCCAAGGTAAGGAGCAGTAGCTGCACTTTGCTGGAGCAGCCGTGAAGAGATACCCCACGTCCAAAGTAAGAGAAACCCAAGTAAGACGGTAGGTGTTGCAAGAGGGCATCAGAGGGCAGACACACTGAAACCATACTCACAGAAAACTAATCAATCTAATCACACTAGGACCACAGCCTTGTCTAACTCAATGAAACTCTTTCCATTACTTGGGTTTAAATCACTATGTTCTATCTGGGGAAGCCACAACAGCCTGAAATGACCTCCTGGGAGCTACCTTGGCCAAAGCACTTAAACCAGATGCAATCTACAGTCCCAGCTGGAATGCTGAATGTCATTATAAACAAATCTTTCAGCATCACTTTAAAAAGCAAAGTGAAAGTGAAAATGTTAGTTGTGCCTGACTCTTTGCAACCCCATGGACTACAGCCTTCCAGGCTCCTCTGTCCATGGAATTCTCCAGGCAAGAATACTGGAGTGGATAGCCATTCCCTTCTCCAGAGGATCTTCCCAACCCAAGGCTTGAAGTTGGGTCTTCCGCATTGCAGGCAGGTTCTTTACCATCTGAGCAACCAGTTCAGTTCAGTTCAGTTCAGTCGCTCAGTCGTGCCCAACTCTTTGCGACCCCATGAATCGCAGCACACCAGGCCTCCCTGTCCATCACCAACTCCCAGAGTTCACCCAAACTCACGTCCATCGAGTCGGTGATACCATCCAGCCATCTCATCCTGTCATCCCCTTCTCCTCCTGCCCCAAATCCCTCCCAGCATCAGGGTCTTTCCCAATGAGTCAACTCTGTATGAGGTGGCCAAAGTATTGGAGTTTCAGCTTCAGCATCAGTCCTTCCAGTGAACTGATCTCCTTTAGAATGGACTGGTTGGATCTCCTTGCAGTCCAAGGGACTCTCAAGAGTCTTCTCCAACACCACAGTTCAAAAGCATCAATTCTTTGGTGCTCAGCTTTCTTCACAATCCAACTCTCACATCCATACATGACCACTGGAAAAACCATAGCCTTGACTAGACGGACCTTTGTTGGAAAGTAATGTCTCTGCTTTTGAATATGCTATCTAGGTTGGTCATAACTTTCCTTCCAAGGAGTAAGCCACCAGAGGAGCCCTTAAAAATCAAACCAGTAGAAAAAAAAAGCAAACCAGTAGGTAATTACATGAGTTTGAGCAAATTCTGGGAAATGGTGAAGGACGGGGAAGCCTGGCATGCTGCAATCCATGGGGCTGCAGAGTCTGACACGACTGAGTGACTGAACAACAACAAGGTAATTACATCATAGAGACCATGGTTAAACACCTACAGGGAGGAGAGGAATATCAAGTGTCCTGTATGCTTAAGGTAAAATTTCCACAGAACGGGTCATGCATGGATTCAAACTGCGCCATTTCAGACAACTTAAATAAAAATCAAAGACGTGGGCTCCTAGGACTTTCTCATTCTATGGCCTTCCCACCAGCATCTTCTCCCCAGGCCCAGAGCTTGTTAGAATGTGGAATTTGAATCTGTGTTTTAACAGGATCCCTTGATGGTTTGTATTCGCAGTAAAGTTTGGGAAACCCTGCTCTGGAAAACTTGTTACAGACCTCAAGATCTCTAGACGTGACAAGAGATATTGGTGTTGAAACTGCTGATAGAGCATTTTAATAGTTGTTTCATAAACTGGGAAGAAAGCAGTACTCCTAAATACATATGTTATAATATGTATGTGGGCTTCCCAGGTGGCTCAGTGGGTAAAGAATCTGTGTGCAGTGCAGGGGATGCAGGTTCGATCCCTGGGTTGGAAAGATCCCCTGGAGAAGGGCATGGCAACTTGCTCCCGTATTCGCAGAGTCAGACACAACTGAAGCGACTGAAAACGCATGCACATAATCCATGTGCATCACTAAATTAATAGACTCCTGGGCTTGGATCCCAAGTCTTTCACTTGTTTTAACTGTGTGACCCTGGCCGAGTCACTCAACTCCTCTGTGCCTCAGTGTTCTCACTGGCACAATTTAAAATTCAGGTTAAAAATAAATAAATAAAATTAATGTTAAAGCATATTTAAGATAGTGCATTAAATATATCTGACTGTAACATCTACACTCATACAAGTTTTTTTTTCATGTATTTTTTATTGAAGTATAGTGGATTTACAATGCTGTGCTCATTTCAGGTGTATAACAGTGACTCAATTATATATATATACATATATGTTTTTCAGATTCTTTTCCCTTATATTTTATTAAAAAATACTGAGAGGAGCTTCCTGTTCTATACAGTGAATCCTTGTTGGTTATCTATTTTATGTATATGCATGTGCGTACCAAGTCACTTCAGTTGTGCCCAACTCTTTGCGACCTCATGGACTGCAGCCTGCCAGGCTCCTCTGTCCATGGGATTCTCCAGGCAAGAATACTGGAGAGGGTTTCCATGCCTTCCTCCAGGGGAATCTTCCCAACCTAGGGATCAGATCTCACGTCTCCTGCATTGACAGGCAGGTTCTTTACCACTAGCACCATCTGGGAAGCCATTTTTACACTAATCCCAAACTCCTGATACATCACTACCCTCCCCCCCTCCACCGCCTTCCTCTGTTGATCAACTTTGTTAACCTCAGTAAACATACAGTTGATCAAAGGAACAGATGAAAACGCAAGTGACATCGGAATGCGTGGAAGAGGAGCAGCTCACCGGAAGTCATTCTACAAAGCAATGCCCCGCCCCCGCCCCTTGGCAGTGCCCTCACTATGTGTGCCTCTCAATTGTGTGCCTCCTGGCACAGACGTCAGAGGTCCTTTCCGGGGACACTGGCCCCAGAAGGAGGCTAGAAGCAGGGCACAAAACCCCAGTTCGGAGACTGGCTCCAGGTGGGGGAAAAGGGGGCTTAGCACTGCTTCGGTCTTGGCTCAGACCTTGAAAAGTGCAGGGACACGGGAGTGGGCTTTTGGGGAGTGGGGACGATAAGGGATCTAAGCTAGAAAGCAGGCTCTGCAGAGAACAAGTCCAGGTGCATGAACCGTAGCCTGTGGGCCAGTTTCTCTACCCCCGTAGGCTCTCTTGAGTCATTAAAACAATCCTTGCGTAATGTTTAGTCTGGAGCCAGCTGTGCTAGAGGGCGTCATGGCCGCAGGGCCAGGGGCCATGAGGTCAGCCTGGCAATGATGGGTTTGTAAGAAGTGAATGAGAGGTGGACACAGGGAAGAATAGGGGCTCCAGGCCCGGCCACCTGGAGATGCTGGCCCTGTGCCAGGGCATCCCCAAGACCCATCAGAAGGAATCGCAGGACTTGGAAGACCTCTTCGATGGTTTATTACAGTGAAAGGGTACAGACTTTTATTAAAGTGAAGATAAAAGGTGCACAGGGCAGAGTCCAGGAGAGATGGATTCCCAGCTGCCCCTCCCTGGTGGACCCTCTCGGACAGCAGTTCATTCTCCCACACCGACGTGACATGTGCCAAGTGATGCCCACCGGGGATGCTAACTTGGGACGTGGTGTCTAGGGTCTTTATTGGAGGCCAGTGGAGGAGGTGCTTACTACCCAGCTACTCAGTCCCCAGCACCCAGGGGTCAAACTGATCTAGGGTACCCAGGGCCAGGGGCAGCCCTGGTGGGGCCTGAGAAGCTTGGGTTGTTAGTGATGATCCTGACCACACAGAGCCCGACCAGACGATCTAGGAGATCCTGTGTGAGTCACAGACAAGCCTGCCTGGCAGGAAGCTGTTGCCTGAATCTGCAGCCCCCAGCGGCCTGCTAAACGCTGATATGCAGGGGGCAGCGAGGGCCACTGGGAAGAGCAGGGGCACAGAGTACAGACCAGCTCCTGAGACTCCCCTTCCCCACCCAGCACCCAGGGCGCTGAGTGTGGGCACGGAGCGCCGAGTTCAGTGTCTGTCCACGGCTGCTCCTGCATCCTTTGGGCAGGGGTCCATCCTCCATCCATCCACTGTTGTGATGGTGCTGTCCTTGCCCCATGGAGTGGGGGGGCACAGACTGGGCTAGAGGCTCACAGAAGACCCTGGGCACTGGGGCAGGGAGTTCCTGGGTCCCGGTTACCCATGGGATGGTCTCAGGGAGGAAGAAAGAAGGCGCTTCGGGTGTGCACAGCCCCTCGGCCCCACTGACTCAATGTCCTGCGGGAAGGGAGCTCCTAGAGAAAGTCAGAGAGGGCCAAGAGTAGGAGTCTTGGAAGCAGGGTCTAAGCGGGGGCTGCCTGCAGCTCAGTAGAGCCTCTGGCCAGAAGGAATATCACCTATGCATGCACACACTTGAGTGTGTGTGCATGTGTGTGTATGTGTACACACAGGTGCAGTGCAACCCATCAGGGCCTGCCACACACTCAAAGCCAAAGTACAGCTCTTGCTGCACCCTGACTGTTGAGCACAACCCAGGGCCCCACAGGGCCCCCAGCCATTCAGACGGGCCACCTCCATCACTTGCGCACCAGGAGCTGGCCTCGATGGGACTTGGGTGCAGCAAAGATGACCTAGCGAGAAGGGCTGGTTGGCGCTGGCTGGCGGCCACCAAGATCATTGTCATCCCAGACCCAGCACAGGCACTGCCTCCTAATGACCCAGGAGATGCCCTGCTCTGCACCTCCCTGGCCCCCGAGCAGATTCCACTCTCCCCGTAGAGTGTCCTGGTGCTCAACCAGGATGCTCATCAGGCCCACAGGAGTCGCATTGTAGTCAGACCTGTACCCCTGTCACCATCCATCCAAGCAGTAAGCCTCTGTGGTTTGCCGGGTGGGAGTCTAAGCACTGGAGACAGAGCAGGGAACAAGGCAGAGATATTGGCCCTCATGACGTGCCCCATGCTGCGATGGAGGGAGCCCTCGGTGAAGGCTGATTCAGTGCCACAACGTGAAAGAAACTGCAAAGATATCATGAATAATCAACAAGGACCTACTGCAGAGCACACGGAATTCTGTTCAGTGTTCTGCGGCAGCCTGGATGGGAGGGGAGTTTTGGGGGAGAGTGGATCCACATATTAATATATGTATGACTAAGTCCCTTCACTGGTCATCTGAAACTATCACATCTATCACAGGTGTTAATCAGCTACATGTTCAGATGCTCAGTAGCGTCCGACTCTGCAGCTCCTTGGGTTGTAGCCCGCCAGGTTCCACTGCCCATGGGATTTTCCAGGCAAGAGGACTGGAGTGAGGTGCCATTTCCTACTCCAGGAGATCTTCCTGTCCCAGGGATGGAACCCTTGTCCCTTGTGTCTCCTGCACTGGCAGCCACATTCTTCACCACGAGCGCCACCTGGGAAGCCCATTAAGCGAGTCTCAGTTCAGTTCAGTTCAGTCACTCAGTCGTGTCCGACTCTTTGCAACCCCATGAATCGCAGCACACCAGGCCTTCCTGTCCATCACCAACTCCCGGAGTTCACTCAGACTCACGTCCATGCCACGTCCACGTGATGCCATCCAGCCATCTCATCCTCTGTCGTCCCCTTCTCCTCTTGCCCCAAATCCCTCCCAGGATCAGGGTCTTTTCCAGTAAGTCAACTCTTCACACGAGGTGGCCAAAGTATTGGAGTTTCAGCTTTAGCATCATTCCTTCCAAAGAAATCCCAGGGCCGATCTCCTTCAGAATGGACTGGTTGGATCTCCTTGCAGTCCAAGGGACTCTCAAGCGTCTTCTCCAACACCACAATTCAAAAGCATTAATTCTTCGGCGCTCCTACCCCTATACAAAATAAAAAGGATTAAAAAAAAAAAAAAGAAACGCTAAAAATGGGTGTGTTAGACTGGTAGTAGGTATATAAACTGCTTTTTGGACTTAATTTGATGAACTACAAATATTTAGTATCTCTGACCAAGAGCACTTCTTAGAATCTACCTGTAATGGTTTCCTGGGGTCACCATGACAACGCAACACAGCCTTGATGGCTGAAAACAACAGAAGTCTATTTCCTCCCAGCTCTGGAGGCTGAAGTCTAAAAGCAGGTGTCGGCAGGGCCAGGTTGCCTCTGAGGACTCTCAGGGAAGATCCGTTCTTCGCTTCTCCAGCTTCTGGTGTTTTCTGGGTTCCTTGGCTTCTGGCTGCATCACCCCAATCTCTGCCTCTATTGTCATGTCACCTTCTCCTCTGTGTCTGTGTCGCCTTTTCTGTCTCATATAAGGACATTTGTCACTGGGTTTAGACTCTCCCAGATATTCCAGGATCATCTCCCTGCCTCATTTCTGCAAAGTCTCTTTTTCCAATTAAGTCACTTTCCCCCATGGCAGAGTGGCAAAGAATCCGCCTGCCAATGAAGGAGACACAGGAGATGCAGGTTTGATCCCTGGCCAGGAAGATCCTCTGGAGAAGGAAATGGCAACCCACTCCAGTATTCTTGCCTAGAGAATCCCATGGAGAGAGGAGCCTGGCGGGCTACAGTCCACGGGGTCCCTAGAGTCAGACACTAGTGAGCGACTGAGCACATGTGAGTGTGTGCAAGTCCCAGGGATTAGTATCTGACGTATCTTTTGGGGACTACCATTCAACCTACTACATTAGTTTATGGCAAAAACCTCTCCCATTTTAAAAAAAATCTGCCTCATTAAAAAGGTTAAAATAAACTTTTTGCACAAACATCTTTAACCTTGTATAAAACTTACCATTGAAAACAGCCCACCAGTTAAATAGCATAATTAAGCAAAATTTAGTACAACACAGAATCATTATTGTCACAGCCATTACAAACATTTCCAAAGTTTCATAACATGAGAGATGCTCGTATTGTGATACTGTAAGTGGAAAAAAGCAGAACATAAACTTTTCTTTAATGTCTGATTTGAAATATGCAAAGTCATTTGAAAAATAAGTAAAAGAAAATATGCCTTATGAAAAGTATTTGTCATCTGTGAATGGCTTATTTTTCCCCCCTCCTTCTAGTCCTTTAAAGGAACACAAATTGTTTTTATAATTTGAGAAAGTTTTGTTTAAAAAAAAACAGAAATTTAAACATGGTGATTGATCACCTACATTTATTTGGGCTTTCTCTCGAAACTAAAAGTAAAGGAAGTAAAGGAATTTTAAAAAGATACAAAATAGATATAAATGGTAAATAACACGAAGGCAAAGGACAAGAAGGAAGAGAGGAGAGGAGCGAAGAGGAGAGGAGTTGGTCAGTTTCAAGCGGCTGGGAAGTGTGTGCAGAGCTCCGGGCACCACACAGGCTAAGCGGGGAGCACGGGCGGACAGTGAGCATGTGAGGCCAGAGACCCGCAGGACACCGCCCGCTCCCCCATCCCATCCCAGGGGCCTCAGCCCCCAGGACGGGGGACAGTGAGTCCAGCAGAGGGCGTGGGCTGAAAACCAGAGAGGCCGGTGGAAATCGATACGCCGGCCAAAGAGCTCCCAGCCTCCACTCCAGTTTCTAGAAGATAGACAGGCTCACACCTCCTAGGTGGGATGGAAGAGTCTTCTCTGGAGAAATTAAATGGCCTCAGAAAAGAGACATGCAAGTACTGACACTTGAGATTCGGGAATTCACCAGCAAAAGGTCAGCTCAGCACCCAGTTGCTGTACTGGAAATCCACAGCAGTCAGCAGCTCTAATCTCACACACCCCACATACACTGTCTCTCTACAAATACACACACACACACTGCCTCCAATCCTCTATTCAATATCAATCTCCTAATGGGTTCTTTACTTTTCAAATGGGAGGCAGCAGCTACAGGGTCTCCACCTGGAGAGTTTCCAGCATAAAGGAGAGGCCAGAACAGACAAATGAAGAGGAAATCTGGATGCCCAGGGAGAATGCAGACGTGTTTTAAAAGAGTGGTTTGGGCGGGGGGGGGAGAAGGGTGTAAGTAATACCCTCAGATATGCAGATAACACCACACTTTTGACAGAAAGTGAAGAACTAAAGACCCTCTTGATGAAAGTGAAAGAGGAGAGTGAAAAAGTTGGCTTAAAACTCAACATTCAGAAAACGAAGATCATGGCATCTTGTCCCATCACTTCATGGCAAACTGATGGGGAAGCAATGGAAAGTGACAGACTTTATTTTGGGGGGCTATAAAATCACTGCAGATGGTGACTACAGCCATGAAATTAAAAGACGCTTACTCCTTGGAAGGAAAGTTATGACCAACCTAGACAGCATATTAAAAAGCAGAGACATTACTTTGCCAACAAAGGTCCATCTAGTCATGGCTTTTACTCCAGTAGTCGTGTAAGGATGTGAGAGTTGAACTATAATGAAAGCTGAGCGCCAAAGAATTAATGCTTTTGAACTGTGGTGATGGAGAAGACTCTTGAGAGTCCCTTGGACTGCAAGGAGATCCAACCAATCCATCCTGAAGGAAATCAACCCTGAATATTCATTGGAAGGACTGATGCTGAAGCTGAAACTCCAATACTTTGGCCACCTGATGCGAAGAACTGACTTATTGGAAAAGACCCTGATGCTGGGAAAGATTGAAGGCTGGAGGAGAAGGGGACGACAGAGGATGAGATGGTTGGATGGCATCACTGAATCAATGGACATGAGTTTGAGTAGACTCTGGGAATTGGTGATGGACAGGGAGGCCTGGCATGCTGCAGTCCTTGGGGTCGCAAAAAATCTGACATGACTGAGTGATAGAACTGAACTGAACTAATATCCTCAAAGTTAAGGTATTGTATTCATGAAAGATAAAGATAGAACAAGTGGTTATAAAAAGGATGCATTCACCGTCATTAAGATGGCTAAAAAACAAACAACAAACAACAACAACACACAAAACCCAGAAAATAGCAAGTGTTGAAGAGGCTATGGAGAAATTGGAATGCTTGTGCACTGCTGGTAGGAATGTCAAATAGTGCAGCCGCTGTGGAAAAGAGTATGGCAGCTCCTCAAAAAATTAAACATGGAATCAACATAAAATCCAGTAATTCCACTTCTGGGTATATACCACAAAGAACTGAAAGCAGAGTCTCAAAGTTATTCTGTACACCCACATCCATAGTGGCATTGTTCTCAACAGTCAAAAACTGGAAGCAACCCGAAAGTCTAGGGATGAATAAGCGAATCAACAAGCGTGGCACAGGCACACAATGGATTACTGTGCTTAGTCGCTCAGTCATGTCTGACTCTTATGAGTCCCTGTGGACTGGAGCCCACCAGGCTCCTCTGTCCATGGGGTTTTTCAGGTAGGAATACTGGAGTGGATTGCCATTGCATGCAAGCCTGACCCAGGGATCAAACCCGTGTCTCTTGGCAGGTGGATTCTTTACCACTTTGCCACCTGGGAAGTCCTAATGGATTATTAAGTTCAGTTCAGTTCAGTTGCTCAGTCGTGTCTGACTCTTTGCGACATCATGAATCACAGCACGCCAGGCCTCTTTGCCCATCACCAACTCCTGGAGTTCACTCAAACTCATGTCCATTGAGTCAGTTATGCCATCCAGCCATCTCATCCTCTGTCGTCCCCTTCTCCTCCTGCCCCCAATCCCTCCATTATCCAGCCTTAAAAAAAGAATGACATGGGTTTCTGTAGTGGTCCACTGGTTAAGAATCTGCTTACCAAACCACGGGACATGGGTTCAATCCCTGGTCCAGGAACTAAGATCCTACGTGCCTTGGGGCAACCAAGCACGTGCACCACAACCCCTGAACTGATGCATCCTGGAGCCTGTGCTCCGAAACAAGAGACGCCACCACAGTGAGAAGCCCAGGCACTGCAACTCGAGAGTAGCCCCACCTGCTACAACTAGAGAAAGTCCACACATAGCAACGGAAGACCCAGTGCAGCCATAAATAAATAAATAACACAATCTACCACGCAGATGAACTGTGAGGACACTATGCTGTATGTAAAATAAACCATTTAACATTATGTAATTCCACTTCGATGAACTACCTGGAGTGTCAAATTCATAGAGACAGAAAGTAACAGGGTGGTTGCCAGAGCTGTGGCAGGGGGTGGTGGATCGGGGAATTGTTTGATGGGTAAAGAGTTTCAGTTTTAGAAGATGAAAGGAGTTCTGGGGATGGATGGTGTGGTTATACGACAATGTGAACGTACTTGAAAATGGCTACGATAGTAAATATTATTTTTTGAAAAGATTAATCATTTAACAAAAGCCCTTAGAAACTGTTTTAAACAGGTAGCAGAATTAAAGGTTGGAAGATGGGAACTTCCCTGGGGCTCCAGTGCTTAAGGCTCTGCGCTGCCACTGCAGGGGGTGGGGGTGCGGCTCAGGAGGAAGTAAGATTCCACTCGCCACATGGTGCAACCAAAGAAGGCGGTGGGGGGCGGGAATTGGAAGATCTCTGCTCTACTATGACCTCAGTAGAGAGTTTTTCCCTAAGGACCCAATCAAAAAATGTCCCTTTCTATACCCTTACACTGACTTTTTTACTTCTTAGCTCTTAACCCACCTAACCAATAATTGGTCCACTTACCAGCTGTTCTCTTTCTCTCCCTCTACTCGACTACGATCCCCATGAGAACTGAAACGTTTTCTGCACTGTTTCCTGCTCTACCCCACAAACCTGGGACAATAATAGAATCAGGAGAGACAGATGGCAAATATTATGGGAGAGACAGGGAAAAGAAAGTCAGGGTAACCTCCCAAAGAGGAGAATGAAAAGATAGGGACTTTGAAAACAGCAGAGAAAAGGCGAGAAAACTATGAGGTTGTTCTAGAACCCTAACATCTGACATATAGGAATCAGAAAGAGAAACAGGAAAAGTCAGGGTAGGGAAATCCCCGAAGAAGTACTGGGAAAATTTCTCAGAAGTGAAAAACAGGACTCTCTAGATTGAAAGCCAGTGAAGGGAAAACAAAAGAAATTCACACTGGGGCACATACACCAGGGATAAAGAAAAGATCCTAAAGAGGACTTTTCCTATAAAGGAATCATCAAAGATCGGGACTCAGAATAGCATCAGATTTCCCACTAACAGCACTGGAAGCTGGAAGGCAATGAAGCAACATCATTCAAATTTAAAGGGGAAATCTCTTCTGATCCAGACAAGCTACCAAATCTAGCATACAAGCAAAACAAAACCTTCTCAGACAAGCTGATCTCCAAAAGTGGACTTCCTATGCACCTTCTTTAGAAAGGTTTTGCAGGATGTGCTCCAGTAGAGCAAAGGGATAAAGTGAAAAAGACAAAGACTCAGGATGTAGGGAACAGAGAAACCAACACTGGGAAGACATGAAGGGAGTCCAAGAATACTGACAGGACAACCAGAGGACAGCTGAAGAGTGGAGGACTCCAGGAAGAGCTTGGGAGGAGGTGGATGGGGGACAGAGAGGACAGGCACATTTATTTATTCCATGATTCTGTTTGAAAACTGCATTGATGGGGAGATGTCAGACTACTGTGTAAAGATTAAATATGAAATCAATCAGAAAATAATCAAATTAAAAAGACAATCATTATATCACTTATATGCGAAATCTGAAAAGGTAGAACTCAAAGAAATGTAGAATAGAATGTTGGTTGCCAGAGCCTGGGGGATGGGGGAAATGGAGAGATGTTGGTCAAAGTGTACAAGTTTCTAGTTACAGAATGAATAAGATCTGGGGATCTAATCTACAGCATGGTGAGTATGGTGAGCAATACTGTATTATATATCTGAAAGTTGCTAAGAGATTGGATTTTAAATATTCTCTCTACCAAAAATAAATGGCAATTATGTAAGGTGATGGATGTGCGGATGTCTTAACCAGCCCTACTGTGGTCATCATCTTGAAGTAGATCAATGTATCAAATCATCACACTGTACACCTTAAACTTACACAATGTTATACGTCAATTTTATCTCAGTAAAAGAATGAAAATGAAAAAAGCAAGTATTAATAAAGGGAAGGAAAAGTTGCACAAGAAAGAAATAGAGCATTTGGCTTATTAGTGAAAAAAATATAATAGTCATAATAATAATAATGCAAACACCGACTATCAATTAAACCCAAAATTGTTATAACTGTATGGGAAATAAAGTAGAAGGGGGCAGGGGGGACACTGATGAGGATATAAGAGCACTGAATCCTTTTCTAGGAAAACAGTAAAGAGATCGGATGTCTGAAATTAGTTAGCAAAGAAAGAGCAAAGAAGCATAATATTAAGAAAGATGGGGGCGAAAAGAAGAAATAGCTTAGGGAAACAGGTGAAAGACGGCATTGCAACGTTCATTGTCAGTATCATTTGACTTTGACATGTATTGTCTTATTAAAAAGTAGATTAACTAATAGTTGAAAAATACCAGTGACCGGGAGTCTACAAACCTTATTGGACCGGGATGCCAACAATCAGAAGGTGACAGAGGAAAAAAGTGACAAAGGAAAGGGCTGGGATCATGGACAGAGGAGGGAGCGAGGGAAGGAGGGCCGGGCGGAGAGATGCCCGCCAGCACGTGAGAACCACGGCTGCTCCCGAAGTAAGGGCGGAGGCTCTGCGCAAGCGCAGAGACACAGGGCGGGCCAGGACTGGGTCTGAGGTCAGAGGGGAAATCCTGCCGATGATGGGAGCTCCTGGGGAGAGCCCTCCGCTCTCCGGCTCAAATACCCGCTTCCTGCCGTTGGGAATCTCACCAAATGAAGCCCAGTGGGACCTCTGGCCTGTCCGCTTGTCCACGCACTACGGGGACCCTGGGGGCACTTTTCCTTGCGCTTCGTTCACCTCTGCCCAGTTAGGCCTGCTCTGACGGCCCCCGTCTCGAAAGCTGACCCTCCACCTCCTCACATACCTAGTCAGGCACAGCCGGGGGGAACTTGCAAAAGCCCTGGGCTCCTGGTTGAGTATTTTGGGGGAAACGCAGATCAAATTCAGTGGCAAGAACAGTTCTTCCCTTCAGGGCTGCTACTCCCAGACTCGGTGGCCAGAGCTCCATAGAGGCTGAGGATGCAATTATTTGGCCAGGCCTCCGGAGTGACCCACAACGTGAGGACCGCAGTTCCAGTCCTGCTCCTCACTGGGTAATGACCTTGGATGAGGGACTGCAGCTCTCTGAGTCTGTTTTGTCGTCTGAAACGGAGAGATAACACCCTCCATTTGCAGACCTTTTGTAACCAGTAAATTAGGGCTCTAAATGCTGAGGGCAGGGGAGGCGGTGCTCAATAAACCTTTGTGTACTGATCCCTGTCGGCTCATTCCAAGTGATGCCCACCATGAAAATACAGGAACCACTTGTAGTAGTTTCCCGTCGCTTCTGTAACAAATAACCCCAACTTGATGGCTTAAGACAGCACGCATTTTTCTTCTTACAGTTCTGGAGACCAGAAATCTGAAATCAATTTCACTGAGCTAAAATCAAGACCTATATTTATGTGGCAGCCTGGATGAGAGGGGGGCTTCCCAGGTGGCACTAGGGATAAAGAACCTACCTGCGAGTGCACGAGACGTAAGAGACAGATTTGATCATGGATCGGGAAGATCCCCTGGAGGAGGGAATGGCAGCCCACTCCAGTATTCTTGCCTGGAGAATTCCATGGACAGAGGAGCCCGGAGGGCTACAGTCCATCCATAGGGTCACAAAGAGTTGGACATGACTGAAGGGACTTAGCATGCAGGCCTGCTGGATAGGAGGGGATTTGGGGGAGAATGGAGGCATGTATACGTATGGCTGAGTCCTTCCGCTGTTCAACTGAAACCACCACAACATTGTTAATCGGCTATACCGCGATACAAAATGAAAAGTTTAAAGTTGGGCGGGGGGACAAAAAAACCACGGCCTATATTCCTTCTGGAGGCTCCAGGGGAGAATCTGTGTGTCCTTGCCTTTTTCAGGTTCTAAGGACACCTGTGTCCCTGGGCTCATGGCAGCTTCTCCATCTTCAAAGCACTTGTGATGACTGGCCCCACCCAGATGATCCAGGATAATTTCCCATTAATTTAATCACAGCTGCAAAGTCCCAGGGAACAGTCTCACAAGTTTTGGAAGTCAGGATGTGAACCTCTTTGGGGCCCTTTTATTTAACCTACCACACCAATCTTTTGCTCCATTAAAACTGCAGTGACTTGGACAGGCAGAATTGATAGCATCCTTTGCTGTCACCTCTGTAATAGTGCTCTGATCGCCCAAGAATTATTCTACGGTGTTACCAAGAAATTGTGGATAAAAACTCAAAGGTCAGAAAGCCCAAATAATGGGAAATGTGCCCCAGGTTCCCAGAGTTACAGCTGTATGTATAAAAGCAACTGCTGAAGTTCTCCTTCAAATTCCAAATATGTTAACGCTCCCTTGGCTCAAGGCAGGAGGTGGAGATTATATGATCCCTGGGGCTCAGTCCCAGACCTGGGGTCCAGAGCAGGAAGAGCTCCCATCACATAATACAGGACTTAGCCTGGACTCCCCTGGAGGAGGGATAAATTCTGATAAATTAGAATTGACTCAAGGTTAAACTGTGTTCTTTCAAATAGACTTTCACATGATGAAACCTATTCTAACCTATCGGTTCAGTAAACAGTTTCCACTAAACGAAAAGAAGTACTATTTAAAAAAAATTAAAACTCAGTGGCAGTTAGTCCAACTATAGTATTAGGAAAGTAATTTACAGGGAATTCTTTCTGTCTCAGGACTCCCTTACCCCAGCCCCAAGAGCAGATAAATAATGGATACACTCCACTGAGAGTATTAAATTTTGCCATTGACCTTCAAAGATGAGTTTGCATGCTCTGGGAACAACCAAACAATGGCCTGTCAATAGATACAGACTTATCTCTACTCCCTTATTAAGCCTAACAATGATGGTGAATAATGTACCACAATCAAGTCCAGATCTAGTCCAAAGTAACCATGGAGGTTAACCTATCTGGAGAGCTTATTATGGGCTAGGCTTTTGATGTGGATTCTCCAATCTCATAACAAGCCTGACGTAGGTGACATTCACCACTGTCCTGTTCAGTAGAGAAGGCAAGGGGGTTATTAATGTGTCTGAGGCCTGTCACATATCTGGGAAGAACTGGAATAGGAATCCAGGAAGTTTGATCCAAAGCCAAGCTCTTCTGCACTGCCCCGTGCTGCTGCTCTGGTGAACTGCAAGAACCTAACACTTCTTACATCTTTATTTAAAAAAAAAATTATTTATTTATTATTACTTTTGACTCTGTTGGGTCTTCGTTGCTGAGCGAGGGCTTTCTCTAACTGCAGTGAGCCGGGGCTCCTCTCTAGTTGCAGTGAGCAGGGTTTTCATTTCTGTGGCTTCTTTTGTTGTGGAGTATGGGCTCCTCAGATAGCTCAGATAGTACAGAATCTGCCTGCAATGCAGGAGACCTGGGTTCGATCCCTGGGTTGGGAAGATCCCCTGGAGGAGGGTACAGCAACCCACTTCAGTATTCTTGCCTGGAGAATCCTGTGGACAGAGGAGGCTGACAGGCTACAATCCATGAGGTCGCAAAAAGTCAGAGGACTGAGTGAGTAACACACACACATTAACACACACAAGGGCTCCAGGGAGCATGGGCTCAGTAGTTGTGGCACGTGGGCTTAACTGACCTGTGGCATGGAAGCTTGCCAGACCAGGGATCGGACCTGTGTCCCCTGCACTGGCAGGCAGATTCTCAACCGTGGACCCCCAGGGAAGTCCAGGACCTAATGCTTCTTTTGTGACTCATCTGGAAAGAACAGAAAAAATTACTTGCTTATTTTTTACATATTTTTCTGAGCATGACATATGCTGCTTATATGGGATCCTTGAGTGAAGATAAGCAAAAGGGCAATTACAGCCTGGTGTGAAGGAAAATAAGGGGTTGTGGGGGTAAAACAGGGGGTGAGGAAAGGCTGTCAGGTCAGGGATGGCAATCTGGGAGAGAGTGAGAAGGCCAGTGAAGTGTGTATGGAAGCCCAGTCTGGCTGCAGTCAGGAAAAGATCTTTGAAGCAAGGTACACTTCTTACTCACTCAGTCAGGTCTGACTCTTTGCGACCCCATGGACTGCAGTCCACCAGGCTCCTCTGTCCATGGGATTCTCTGTCCCATGGGAAGAACACTGGAGTGGGTTGCCATGCCCTCCTCCAGGGGATCTTCCCAATCCAGGGATCAAACCCAGGTCTCCCATATTGCAGGCAGCTTTCTTTACCAGTTTAGCTACGAGAGCAGCCCAAGAATACTGAAGTGCTTTGCCATCCCTTCTCCAGGGGACTTCCCTGACCCAGCAATCAAACTGGGGTCTCCTGCATTGCAGATGGATTCTTTACCAGGGAAGCCCTTAGACTCAGACCAGATCTGCTCCCAGCTTAACTGAATGGTGCACGCGGCTTTACCACCTGCATGATGCTGCTCTCAGGAAACAGGGCAGGATGAGATGCCCAAGTCCACCTCACCCCCACTGTGGGTGGCTTGAAACCAGCTCTTTCTTTTTTCACTCTTCCTTCCCTCTCCCTCAAATTAACTGTAGTGTGAGACTTCCCTGGTGGTCCAGTGGTTAAGCCTCTGCACTTAACACTGCAGGGGGCAAGTTCAATGCCTGATGGGGGAACTACATATGGCACAGCTACACACACCCCTGGCCCCACCAAAATATATAGCTATCATTGAGTTCTTATGGATGACAAGAAAGGAATTTTGGATTCCACCAATTGTCAAGTGGATTATGAAATCTATTTTTTTTAATAGCTATCAAATCTACTTCTGTTTCTGTGACCATCCACCAATACCTATTTTTGCCTGCCAGTGACTCTCAGAAACAAACCTGGAAGCTTCCTTGCCTCTGGTTTAAATTTACTCCAACTTAACTGTGCCAACACAAAGGTCGATCCTCTGAACCCTTGGCACAATCTCTCCCATCACGAATACCAAGGGACCCAACCTCTCAAGATACAATTTTTCTCTTTAACAAATGGTAGTTCTTTAATAATTACAGGAAAGCATGAGGACCCATGTTCTACTCAATTCAATAGGGCCAATAACAAGTCTTAAAACTTACCTTCTGTTCTAAAATATCTCCCAAACCTCAACTCATACAAACGTTTAGTCTTCTAAAATAACCTCCTCTATTTCCAACAGTCTAGTAACACAGTACTTTGAAGTTGTGACAAAAATCCAATAAATCCAATGGTAACAGCCGATGTCCTGCAGTGGAAAGCTGTGAAGCAGACCTTGCATAGTTAAAACAGATGATGTGTGACACTGCTGTTTGTACAAGGGATTCTCGTGTCACTGTTCCAATTATCACGGCAAATTCTAATTATGCAGATCATTAAAATTATTCAGACTGACA
This sequence comes from Bos indicus, assembly GCF_029378745.1. Taxonomy (NCBI): domain Eukaryota; kingdom Metazoa; phylum Chordata; class Mammalia; order Artiodactyla; family Bovidae; genus Bos; species Bos indicus. The sequence goes on along the minus strand of NC_091780.1, from coordinate 60,463,158 downwards.
TCAGATACCATCTTCAATTTCCCACTTGGGAAAGATGTGTCAAGCATAGAGAAAGAAAGTATTAATGAACTGCTGGAAAGAACATTTCCATTCCGTGTAGAGCTCAGTGATTGCTTAAACTTTTAAGCTCTCTGGTGACTGATATGATCTCACTATGATTCATAAGCCTCTGAGTCAAATTATTTACTTGGTGGCTCTCTCCCAGTGCTGATATTCTAGGGAGGTTTCCTACATTGATGTTTCCCTGCAAATGTTTCTCATCATTTCATTGTTTAGATGAACCCTACGGGGATAAAGGCAGGTTTAGGGAAAAAGCCAAAAGGAGCAAAATTATGGAAAAGCACCAGATGCGAAGGCGAGGGTCAGTTTTACACGCTCACGTGTGTGCCCCAGAGCCTGGTTCTCATCCAGGAACAGTAAGAGAGTGATTTCCCACTGGTATTCTTTCTAAAGGACAAGGTCACAGGCTTGGCTCAGCCTTGGCATGGCAGCGGCACAGGGCTTCCTTCCAGTGCCCTCATTTTCATTTGTAAAACAACATGCTTCCAACAAATGAGCTCCAACCTCCTCTATGGGTCTGTGTAAGCTCTTAGCGTAGAGCAGACACAAAAGGTATTGATGGGATGCAGAGTACACAACACGTGTAACATGAAACCTTTTGTGACAATAATCTGCTTTTCTTTCCCCTGAAGCCCTGAGTTCTGTAATTTACCAAGGCCAGCCCTCTCATCTAATAGGACAGCCCCCAACGACCTGTGGGGGCTACAACTCGTCTTTCCTTTCTCCACAGGCTCTTGGCAGGTGGGGGGCGGGGGGGTGCGGGAAGGATGGAGCCAGGAGCTGAGACCTGCAGGACCACCGGGCAGGTCAATCCTTACCCCACTAAGTCCATCCGTTTTCAGAGCTTTTCCAAGAGGTATTCATGTAGTCTCAGTGATCAGCACAGAGCAAGCCTCCCGAATGGCTCTGGGGAAATAAGCCATCCTCTTTCTTTGTTATTACTTTTGCTCTTTAAAAAAAAAAAAAAATGCAGCTTCTTCCTACCTCTGCCACTGTGCACTTCTGAATAGATGCTTTGTTTAAGCCCTTGGAGAGGAATGAAGGCTTCTGGGAACCCCAAGGTGTAAGAGTGGGCTTTCTTCCTATGAGTTACTGTAAAGCTTACCTCCAGCTCACTTTCAGCGCAGGTGGAGAAGAAACACAGTCTTGTTAAAAGATACCACGTACCACAGTACAGAATCATCTATGATTCCAATTATGTTCTTTTTTTATAAAGGCCCTATTTTTAAGGAATAAAAGGTTCACAAGATCCCATGCTCTGGAGGGGGTTAATGGCCGCTTCCTATGGAAGTGCAGCACAGCTGGCCAAGCACAGGTCTTTGGAGACGGGCAAGTGGGGTGCCCCCTCGTCTCTCCCCCTCACTTCTTGCCAGTCCAGTCTGCCCAGGACTCCAACTGGGTCATCAACGCCTCTCAGCATTGACAACACTTACTTCCCCTCAAGAAATTAGAGCACAGCTTGATGGCAATTTTCATGGAAATTTTAATAGAAGAGTATGAGACTCACTCTTAATTTCTAAAATCCAAAGGTCAGAGTTACTAAAAGTCCTTCTAGACTGAATGTCCGTGTCCCCTCAAAATTCCTATGCTGACATATAACCTAACTCCCAAAGGGATGGTGTTAGGAGGTGGGGCCTTTGGGAGGTGATCAGGTCGTGAGGGTGGACTCCTAATAAATGGGATTAATGCCCTTAACCAAAGGGGCCCCAAAAGTGGGAACACGGCTGTCTGTGAAGCAGGAGTGGGCCTCACCACAGAGCGTATCTGCTACAGACTTGATCTTGGACTTCTGCCTTCCACAACTGTGAGAAATCTACATCCACTGTTTATAAGCCACTCAGTCTACGGCATTTTGTTACAGCAGCCGGAACAGATGAACGCACAGACTTACTGCTGTTCAAAATAACCACTCACATGCAGTATCCCTGGGTTGGCATTTTATTTAAAAAAAAAAACAAAACACAACCCCAAACCCCGGTTATCTTATTTTCTTCCTTGCCCATCAGTTTTCTTAACAGAATGAGTCACGAAAAACTGGGGGAGGGTAGGGGGGGATGGTATATTATCTTTACAGACTGACGTTATTTGTGGAGGACCCGTGAAGAATAACAATGATTCAAAAGCTCCCAGGTTTACTCCTGAATCAGGCAAAGAGCAAAGGACAAAACAAGAGGAATTTTGTTTACAACAATCTCGTAATGCAACATTGATTATGACAGTACAGTGTTTACGATTTTGTTCGAGATAGGATCTTCCTTGCCCAAACACCAGACACACTAAAATCACTTGGCTGCTTACAAACTGGAGGAGCCAGAGCAAGCAGCCATCTGAAGACTGGGAACCTGAACGGTCAGGCTTCTCTGGTGGTGAGATGCTGACACCAGCGGCCCCTCGCCCGGGGCCGCCTTCCCTCACTTCGAGTCCTGGTCTTTTGTGTCATCTAAGAGGGCGGAGCGGATCCCCAGCTTTTTCAGTTCTTCTACCAGGTCCCCGTTCTGGTGCATCTGCAGGAGAATGTCACAGCCCCCCACGAACTCGCCGTTAAGGTACACTTGCGGGATGGTGGGCCAGTTGGAGTAGTCTTTAATGCCTACGGGGAAAGAACATGGAGGGTCATTGGAATGAGCAAAGATGAACCTGCATGACGACACGTCTCCCTGCTCTGAGCAGAACACCCCGTGTCCCTCCCTTGCTCCCCATCCCTGGGGACAGCATAAGCTTTAGAGTCCAGTGAACTTCTGTTTAAACCTTGACTCTTTGGGACGTGCCTGAAGGTCCAGTGGCTAAGACTCTGAGCTCTCAAGGCAGAGGGCCAGGGTTCAAGGGTTGCCACACGCTGCAACTAAGACCCAGCACAGCCAAATAAATAACAAAACAAACAAACAAAAAAACCCTGACTCTTCCAATTATAAATAAACTGAGAGGCCTCCATCCTGTTTCTACCTTCATCCCACAAAGTTTTTACGAGAATCAGGTAAGGAAAACTCTCATAAATGACCTGACTCACAATTGACCCTGGATAATGGCAGAGTACTTGATTAGTTAATGCAAGTTACACAAGACACACAGGTGATATTCCCCGTGCTTGTGCCAGCCACGTTGCAAAATAAAAAGAGAAATGCCACAACTTCAATTCCAAATGGACGACTGAGCGTGGGCCCATCACAGTGACTCACTGGCAGACTGGGCAGCCCCCACCGAGAGTTCTTCATGCCTGTCTTGGTTGGTGAAGCAAGACACTGAGTCACTCGTTTTTATCTTGAATGATTCTCTTAACCGAGCAAAAATCCATCTCCTGTGTCTATAGACTGTGGCTCTGGCCCTATTCCGCCCCTCAGATGGGACAGCTGAGCTGGTTCAGCCCAGAACTCGTCGGGACTGAGGAAAATGAAGGGAAGGCCCAGGGCTCACAAAGGCCCGTGCCCTGGGCCAGGCGCAGGGCCACAGGCCAAGGGAGACCCCCTCCCCGCACTAACAGACAAGGACGGTGGCTCCAAGGACACAGCGAGATGACACGCCTCCTGGGACAGGGCAACCATCTGACGATTCTGTTCAGAGCTGGGCCATGAGGGCGATGGTTACGAAAGAAATGTGGTTTCAATCTTAAGACATTAAAGAAAACAAAAAAAAAACCTTTTCTGAGTTCCTCATCTTTTACTTTCTTTTTGACTCAGAGCCTGAGATTGAAGTGTACTTTTTTAAACATACAAATAAATGAAACAGAAAAGTCAACAGATTCTTCAAGCAAAAGATCGTATTAGGCAAATTTTAGAAATCGGTCAAGTGGTGGTTTTATGTAAACAAACAATACAAAACCTTCTGCTTGATGCCCCGTCGTTTATTATCAGATGTGTCTGACCAAGTACGATGGCCAATAGGAGTTATTTTACAAATAACAGTCCCAAGATACCCTATGTTTTTCTCTTTTAAGTCACTGCCTCCTAAAAAAAAAAAAACCAGCAACTTTGCTCACCAGGACAGCGCTAGAAGGTTGCCACTGGAGAGTTTTATCTTTCTTCTGCAGACAGACTTCAAGGATGAAGAAATGGTTACAACATTATAGGCTCTGAAAAGTTCCCTTCGAAGCCACTCTGGGTTTCTGTTTTTTAAAAAAAAAGTCAGCTGGAGGTTTGGAGATTATCAATAAAGGGCAAATTCCACGAACCATCAGAATGTCTTCATACTGGAATACTCTGAAGAATTCAGGTTGTTCATTGCTCTGATGCTTGGTACTACATAAATAATTACTTAGCATTAAGTTGTGTGTTTGGGATTTTTTTTAAAAAAACTCTATTCTCAAACACAAAGAGACTATCAGAATTTACTTATGTTTCCAATAATTCATTTTTTTTATTTATGACGGGGAGGATTAGGAATCGTTTAACATGAACTTTTTACCTCTTCTAAACTTTCTTAAACATATTTTACATTTATGTACACAAACCATTTATCTGCACAACACTATGAGTTTTTTCCCCCAATTAATAATACGCGCATTAAGCTTTCCATAGCAATAAATATGCACTGATTCTTTTGGTGAACGCCTGTAATTTTTTTTTTTTTTTTGCTGTGCCTCGCAGCACGCAGGATCTGTTTCCCGACCAGGAATTGAACCCAGGCCCCCTGCACTGGGAGTGTAGTCTTAAATCACTCGACCGTCAGGGAAGTCCCAGTGCCTACAATTTTTGAAACACTCCAAAGGTGAAAAAGTTTGCCATCTGAAGGCCACCCACAACCACATGTTTAACCCTAAAAAGTATGATGTTTTAAAATATAACCTTTGTTGAGTAAAAGAATGATTTGCTTTCATCAGTTGTGTTTATGCTCAACCATGGTTGTACCATGCTCAACCACAGCATCAGGCTTGTCCCAGTCACTGAAGATTATGTTGCTGCAGACCATGCAGCCCAACGGCCAGGAAGGAAGGGAATCCACTCTTACCACCAAAACTGCCAAAACAAGCGGGCTTTTGGCCCACCCTGAATATCCAACACAGTCACGTGCAAGGGAGACTGATTCCTTGCAAACCCCACGGCCCGTGACTGTCCTGATCACTTACACTTCAAGAACGTAGGAGAACCCACCTCAGAGCACAGGATGGCACTGTGGGATTCTCCAGGCAAGAACACTGGAGTGGGTTGCCATTTCCTTCTCCAATGCATGAAAGTGAAAAGTGAAAGTGAAGTCGCTCAGTCGTGTCTGACTCTTAGCAACCCCATGGATTGCAGCCCACCAGGCTCCTCCGTCCATGGGATTTTCCAGGCAAGAGTACTGCAGTGGGGTGCCACTGCCTTCTCCGACAGTGCTGACAGTTTATCATAATTAAACTTACCTGCTTCTTTCATTTTTAGATTATCAAGTGCTGTTGGTAGCTGATGTCAAAGCAAAGCTCTGACATCTTTCCTAAAAACGATGCCATTTTCCATGTTTTAAAAAGTCTGATTACAAGTTTAAATATTAAAGGAAATACCCAACTGCTTCTTAGAGAGTGAAGTGAGAAACTCCCAAAAACAAAACACTATAAATCATAAATTGGAAACTAAAATTCTATGAAGTCACAATCAAGTATGGCTAATTTTTCTCACCCTTTAAATTTTCAGTGACTACAATGTAAGTGTGAATATTTGTGTAGTTCTTGCATCTATCGCTTGGAATAAACCAGAGAGCAATTCTTGAAAAATTAGAAAATCATAGCCAAGAATGGATCTTAATGATAACCATACTTTATAGATGATAAAATGTGATTCTGTTTCTGACAGAAAATGCTGAATGCAAAGTTACATAACAGGTAAAACCAGGACTGAGACTTAGGAGTCTCTTACAAAATCAGTTCTACATACAACCACTGCTCCACCAAAAATTTTAATATTCCAAAGTATCAAGTCAGAGGGGAGAAAACGTTCTAGAAAATTCCCTTCCAGAACTTTCAAAAGGTGCTTCTAAAATTCTTGACATTTCAGAACACTGGACGTCATTCCTGCTTTGGACAATCAACCATAGGAGCACCGTGATTGCAGTTTTCCTTTTTCCTGGTAGATTTTCAGGATGGGAGCTTCAGAGTCTGATGCAGTTTAATTCCAACTCTGCCAATTAGGGGACTCTACTCCTTGGTGAGGTGACGTCACGTCCTCTGGAGTCATGTAGTTCTCCATATTCCCTAACTTAAGAGTACTTAAGCACTTAAGCAGGTAGGACTGCTTGAGATAATGTGAGCTAAAAGCATCAAAAATAGCAGAGCTTCAAGAGAGGAAAAGTAAACCACAGTGCCAAGAAGGAACCAGGAGGAGGAACTGGCAACCCGCTCCAGTATTCCTGCCTGGGAAACTCCATGGACAGAGGCGTCTGGTGGGCTACAGTCCACGGGGTCACAAAGAGTGGGACACGACTGAACGACTGAACAGGCACACGAGAGGAACAAGGCTTTGGTTCAGGGGTCAGCCTGGCTGGCTGGCTTGTAAATACAGCCTCAGGTAAATCGCATCTCTTAGCCTTAAAATGGGAGTAACTCTGCCTCACAGATTTATTATGAAGATTAAATAAGTTAAAATTGGTGAAAGGAATTAAGCTCCCACAGTGCCAGGCGCCCTGTGGCTACCCTCTCCATGTCAGTATCCTCTACCCCATTCACAGTGATGCTCTTCTGACAACATATGCAGCAGAGAAAACAGAGGGAAAGAAAGCGGGGACACCAACGAAGCACGCCATGCAGCAATAAAAATACCATCTCCTGAGCTACGGCTTCCTGAGTTTCATACTCTTACATTTTTCACACTCTAATCTCGTTTCACCTTTACAGAGGTAGGTATAACTATCCTTATTCTACAGATGAACAAATAAGGGCTCTTAGGTTAAATAACGTAACCAGTGTCACAGAGCTAGCATATGGTGGAGCTAGAATTTGTGTCCCGGTGCCTGGGAGTTCAAAGGCCAGGTTCTTGACCACCAGAGGTGGCCTCTGGCCAGGGGCTGGCATCAGTTACTCCTGCCCACCTGTGAGCCCCACCTGCATGACACACAGATCTGCAATCCGTGGGACCGCGTCACATTTTGAACATTTATATACACACGTGGCATTAAGTCACAATTACCTTTTTGCAACCGGTTGCTGTTTAGTCACCAAGTCATGTCTGACTCTTTTTCGACCCCATGAACCGTAGCCTTCCAGGCTCCTCTGTCCATGAGATTTCCCAGGCAAGAATACTGGTGCAGGTCGCCATTTCCTTCTCCAGGGGATCGTCCCAATCCAGGGACTGAACCCGAGTCTCCTGCATTGGCAGGTGGATTCTTTACCACTGAGCCACCTTTTTGGCTAAACATTGTCTTTTCTTAGATTCAGTCAGATTAAATACCTTTAGATCTAATTAATTTTTTAACCATAGCTTAGTTTCCCATCACATGACACAGTTGCTTTCTTCAGTCTGCTGCTAAGAGACCAAGATCCTTTCTTGCCCACTTTTCATTACTACAAAGAAGCTGCACATCCTTACAGGAGTCTCCGAGTTCACAGGCAGGGGACGGTCTCTCCAGCCCAAGGGGTGGCAAACCACAGCCTTCGGGCCAAGTCCATTCCAATTCCTTGTTTTTATAAGTAAAGTTTTATTGGAACTCCGCCTCTCTCCTTTGTCTAGGCGTCGTCCCTAACTGCAGTACACTGTAACAGCAGAGCTGAACGGGTGCCAACAGAGACCACTGGGCACCCAAAGCCTAAAGTATTTACACTCTGGCTCTTCACAAAGGAAGCTTGTCAATCCCTGCTGTAGACTAAATACCCGAGAGTGAAACAGATGGGTCTTCAGGTCGGTTCACCTTCAACCTGCCCAGGTACTGAGAGTTTCTCCTCCAGAGGGTGGGCACATGTTATCTCCCTGTCTGCAGCATACAACCCGCCCTCCACAGACACATACGCACACTCCTGATCTGACTTCTTGCTAACATCATAGCTTTACTACGGCCTTAAAGTCCTGGACACTGGCGAGGCTGAGTATATTTTCAAATGCTTAAGAACCATTCGACAAAGGATGATGGTTATTCATTCAACAGACACTGCTCTCTATGTGAAGAATACAAGAGTAATCTGAATAGGCAGAAATTCCAGTGTCCATACTGTTTTTACGAGCATGGAATAGAGTTTATGATAAAATGATAAAGAAAAGAAGCAGTTTTCATTGAGACACTCACTGAAAGCTCGCTTTGCACAAGTAACACACACAGTGCTCCGGGAGTCACAAAAGACACGTTCCCCGCTCTCAGGAGGGCAGAACGCTACATATAGACACGTGTGATCTCAACTGTACTAAAAAAAAAATAAATAAAACTGTTAGAAGGTAGATCCAAATGTTAATAATAATGGTTTATGGTTTCCACCAGAATTACAGTGGATTTTCATTTGCTTTAGGTTTTCATCATTGTTTTCCAAGTTTCTCCCATGAGCACATGTTTCTTTTGCAACCGAAAGTAAAGACTAATCTTTGTTAAGACCAGGGGTGGGATATGGGTCCCTATCCCTTTGGGTCCCCCACTGTGGTTGTCTTCGATGTGTGCTCCAGGTTTTAAAAAAGGAAAAAAAAAACACTTGAGGAAGGACAAAGTGTTAAGCTGCCTCACAGTCACCCTGGTTCCCTGGGTCTCAGGTCTCAGCCTGACACCTCTGGGCACCACACTCCACGGACCCAGCGCCCAGAACCAGGAGACAGTGTCTGAGAGTCTTCCTCCAGCTTGGGCTCTTCTGGCACAAGAAAGCAGGAAAGGCCAGTTTTGCAGGAGTCCCTCTCCGGTTGTGCTTTTCATTCTGTCTGCCCTCTAGGGAAAGATTGAAGGCAGGAGGAAAAGGGGACGACAGAGGATGAGATGGTTGGATGGCATCACCGACTCGAAGGATATGAGTTTGAGCAAGCTCCGAGAGTTGGTGATGGACAGGGAAGCCTGGCGTGCTGCGGTCCGTGGGGTCGCAGAGTCCGACACGACTGAGCGACTGAACTGAACTGAACTCTCCTGTTACTAGAAGTGACCTTGGGTCTGGGAAAGGCGCACAGACATATCCTTGGTTGGCAAAAGCAAGCATCAGACAGCCTGTCAGTCTCTCACGATAAACTCAAAGCTATGGCAAGCAAAAAGATGGAGTCTTCAAGTTTCAAAGCCTCACCCAGGCTAAACTAATCCTCGCTGTGAAAACCTGCTTACACCGCTCCGCCCTAAGTCTGGAGGTTGAGACTTACACTAATGCTTACTTTTCTAGGCAACAAAAGACATGTATTATGTTCAATATACATGTAACACATTTACTAACGAAAGTAATGGTCTGATGAAGGTCAATGGTCAAGACATTTAAGGGTTAAATTCCTGTTGCTACGGTTTGAACACTTAAGAACAGAAGACTGAAAGTCAAACACAGAAGTGTTCTTAGCAAAAACATTCTCACTCCTGCTCTTACTTTAAGTTCACTGGCCAGACTGCAGAATGGCCTACCTCTGGTTATATTTAAAAACATTTTTTTTTAAATTGAAGTACAGTTGATGCGTAATGTTTCAGGTATAGAGCAAAGGGATTCAGTTATACCATCCACTGGTTATATTAAACAGGAGAACTGAAAGTCACAAACAGGAGGCTCTCAAAACTTTATGCTAAGCAAGATAACAACAACACAACTTTTTACTAAGGGCCATAGTGGCGAGGCAAGGTCCCAGCTGAGACTGCAGTTACTCCTATCTTATCTTATAAGCAGAGACACCCTGCTGCTGGATGAAGACTGTAGCTCACCCTGTATGTGAAAAAAGCCAGCCACTTGGTAGCATTCCAGTAGACCAGGAAGGCAAAAGGATCGTGGGCATAATTCATGGTCGTATTACTTTTTTTTATTTTTAGTCGCTCAGTTGAGTCCGACTCTTTGGGATCCCGTACCTTCTGGTAATGCTAAGCTGCCTTCACTCCTCATTTCCACCCACCAAAACCAAGAGTTCTATAGGGATTAGATAACGTGGGGAAAAACACTTTTAAAGTCATAAAGTGCTAATAATAAAACAGCTACCACTTAGTGGGTGCCTTTCCTGTGCCAGGTGAGATGACGGGCACTTTCTAAAAGTTTTCCTTTCTCTTTGTTCCTCACAAAAACTTTGGCACAGATGGTTTCATTATCCTCATAATATTGAAAGGCAAAATGCAGTTTTGTGACTTGCTTCAGGCTGCAGAATGGATTGGCCACAGGATTCTAACCTGAAGCCTTTCCCTGACACCAGCCTGTCTCGTCCATGTTGGAATGACGATGGTGGACAACTTCAAATGCAGAACAGCAAAATACAGAACTCGGCATGGAGACTACCACAGAACTTGGTGCCTTAAAACTCTCTCTAGGACACTGTCACTAAACAACCTCAGGAAGACTCAGGGAGAACTCAGTCACTGAAAAGTCTAACTGGAATGCCACCCTTCAGCGGGTACAGGGACAGTCCCCCATTTCTCTGCCAACCCCATCCACCCCAGCCAAAGGGCAGGCCTGGTTTTCCAGGCAAGAATACTGGAATGCGTTGCCATTCCCTTCTCCAGTCCTCCTACTCAACGCACAGCAAACAGAAGAATGCAGGTAAGGTTCACAGCAGGAGACTCAACAGCAAAGCTGCTAATTAACTGTCAGGGCCCTCCTCCCTCCCTCCAGAGCCAGTGACAAGTCACAGACTCTGCAGACTGCCCCAGAACCTGACTGGCTCCTGGAGCTGCCAGCTTGAGTTAGCTAGGGCTCAGGAGTCATTCCTCGTCCCGCTCCCCACAAACCTCTCTAAGATACCCTATCTCCCACAAATCCCCCCCATCCTTGAGTATCTGAACATGAATTTTCATGTCTTTTTCTCCCACAGCAGCAGACGTCAGCTAAATCCACTCCAAAAGCGGAGTCAAACCCCTCCTTGTAAGCAACGACAGAGAACGGTCCCTGACCACCCCCATCCCCTAGCCTTGAGGCACGACAGGCCAATCTCTGAACCCCCGAGCCTCAAAAAAGGGCAGCCTCGGCCCTCCCCGCACCATCAACAGTACCTGCCCCTTATTCACGGGACAGGACACTCCCTCAAATTGTCCCCAAGTGACTACTCCTTAGGGCCTCTGCCTGTATCCCTTTGCCCCACTTCCCCACTCCTGCAAAGCTGGGAGTCGGGCTGCTGACCATGTTCCTTGGACTCACCCGAAGAGAACTCGCCCTGAAACGCCTATTGCAGCTCACAGTGAGAATCGGAGAACAGCTAGGACTTAAACCCGCTGCACAGGCTGGCCCAGAGCCTCAGATCTTCAAAACCCAGTTTCAACTCGATCGTGCCCCCACTCTAGATGCTCTAATGCGGTGTGGAAACCCGTACCCTGACCGACCGCCCGACAGACCCTCGGCCCCGCAGAGCGGCCAAGGGAGGTCGCCCCCCAGCCCCGCCCGCAGCCAGCCCTGACCTTGCCGGAGCTGGGGGTCGTCCAGCACGTTGTAGGCCGCGTAGTCGCGGACGCCGTGCAGCCGCAGGATCTGCACCACGGCGTTGCTGAAGCCGCACTGGGGCTGCTCCGGAGTCCCCTTGAGGAAGACCACCACCTTGTCCTTCTTCACTAACGCGTCCAGGTGCTCCGACGAGCCGCTGCCGCCCGAGCCTGCCGCCCGCACGCCCGGGCCCCGGAGGCCGCCGCCTGCGCCGCGCCCCCAGCGGAGCAGAGCCGACGCCGCCGTCGCCGCCGCCCGGCCCAGGGACCCGCTCATCCCGGCACGTTGGCCGCAGCCCTAGACCGCCGGCGACCTGGGCTAGCCAGCCGGAGCCTTCCCGGGACCCGGCCCGCGGCGGCTCGGCCCGCCCCCCGGAAGCCCTCATTGGACCGGCTCCGAATAGCTCTCCATCATTGGAGAGCTCTGGCCCGCAATTACTTAATTCTACCAATCAGACTGCTCGTCCCGCCCCGACAGGGTGAAGGTGGTCTTTATGTCTGAGCCACCACCCACCCCCTTACCATTGGCCGTCGGCAACCGCTTCTTCAGTTGATTGGACAAAGTGGATGTCCATTAGTGTCACGACGTTCCGCGGTAAGGAGAGGTGAAACCAGAAAGACAACTTCCCTCCGAAGGGTAGACGGGCCTGCTGGGATACTGAGGGAGGACTGGGTCAGGCGCTGGGCGGGGTTTTCGCAGCTCCGCGGGACGCCGGGAAGGGGTCACGTCCAGATGAGGGATCCGGTTCCGGTGCAGACGGCGGCCTCGGCGTTGCCGCGGCAGTGCGGTTGGCCGGTACCTGGATGGTGAGCTCGCGTTGTTGGAGGGGCTGGAGTTGTTCTCGGTCCTGTGTTGTCCGCTTAGGTGAGCTGCCGGAGCTTCCGTGAGGCCGCGGCGGGAGCGGGGACCGTGCGGGCCTCTAGCGGCCGGGCCGGGGTTACGAGATCGGGGCGCGCGGGGCTTGAGTCCCGGCCCTCCGGCTGTCCCGCTGCCCATGTAGGAGACCCAGACCATTTCTTGCGTCTGCACTTCGATTATTTCACTAAAATAGTTTTTGACTTTTAAAGTTCACGAGACGCTCTCGTCTGTGTGGTCGGGGCTTCGCTGACTTTCCCAGCCTACTTAAGCCCCTGGGCCTGGGCCCCAGGAAAGGTGTGTTGAATGGGAAACTTAAGAAAGGAATTGGTTCGTTCGAGAAACGTTTTCCGAGCAGCTGCTGCGTGCAAGGCACTGCGCCGGGGCGAGAAGTCCAGTGAGACCTGTGCCCAAAGGTTGACAAATGAGAGGCGGGCACAAAGCAATGTGGGATACAGGGGAGGGAAAGGAAGCCTCCCGAGGCCCACCGCTTTCTCCATTCTTCATTGTGCATGTCGCACCTTGTCGTGCATCATTAGCTTGCTTGTTGCCTTCCCTCCCAGACTTCGACTTCATTCACCGCTGCAGCTTCAGTATTGAAAACGGGTGCTCACGTTGGTGACAAGAGTGACCGCCGAAGAGCGGGGCTCCGTGAAATCGCCGCGTGATCTGTAGTCTCGGCGTCGCACTGGGTTGATGGTACCCTGGAGCATCCCAGACTTGCAGAGAAAGCATCCTCCAGAGGAAGCTGAGGCATGACTGCTCGAGGGCCGGCAGTGCCATGTGCAATTTTCCTCTGATAGTTCCCAGTGCTGTTGCCACGGCGATGGTGGCTGTGTCATGCCATTGTCTATCAACCGACAGGAAGAGAAAACTGGCAGTCAGATATTGTTTAACAGACGAAGTGGTTTCTGTTGGACACTTAAGTACTGCTAACAAATTACCTTTCTTTTCCTTTCTTTTTTTTTTTTAGAAAAAAACCCTAAATGTTTTAAAAGGGTGGCTGGAGGTGACCTCGTTCTGCATTCAAGGTTAAAAATCTGAAAATTAGAATATGTGCTCTCAGCAAGAGTATCTTCTAAATAATCATTCAGCATGAAACTTGAGCCCCATAAGCTGAAAATTACACTCAAGACTTTCCTGAGAAATGCTCCCCAGTGACATATTTATTTAACCCCCCTTCGATGGTATTGATGTTTAGTACTTTACTAATGTGGGATCCACGATTGATCAGCTTCTTAAAGAATCCTTTTTTTCTCCCCCAGAGTCATTGATTCCAGGTAAATCAGAGGAACAGACATCATGAACAGAAATAATACAGGAAGTGATGTGATGCCGAAGTTTAACTGTTGTTCCAGAAGTCCAGCATCTGTGGCTCATAACTTTAGGAACTGTATCATTTGCAAGGTCACCTAACTTTTACTCATATTGGGTTGGCCAGAAAGTTCACTCAGTTTTCCTGTAAGCTGAGAGAACCCGCACGGACTTTTTGGCCAACCCAATACAGTAAGTTTTGTTTGTTTGTTTTTGTTTTTTTTTAAATAAATATTGACAGTTTGTTCCAGAAAACCTAAATTGTAAATTGCCTACTCTAAGCTGCCTGATTCTCTGCTTGTGTTCACTGGAATAGGGAGAAGAATTTGCAAACTGATTATGTGAGGGTCCGAAATGTAAAACCGAGCCATGGGGAGTAGCCTGTTTTTTGCCTGGTGTGTAATATCGGCTTTGCCTGTTACAACTGACAGACATTTTATTAAGTTGAGAATATAGCTGTCATTAAAGACTAAGAATAATCCTTGAGCAGGAAGAATATGAACCCTATGTTTTCCAAAATTACGATAGAGTTGCTGGTTACAGTCAAGTATGGTGAGACCGTCCGTGAAAGGCAAGGACATGGAAAAGCAAGTGGGAGTTCTTTCCAAGAGCTAGGTGGGGTGGCTTTGATAGGATGATGAAGGGAGAGAGATCACCTATCCAGACCAAAGAAATTGAAGCAATACACCTAAATGTAAGTTTTTAATAAAGTAACCTAAAGTATAAAATGTTGTATGTGTTGAATATATTCCTTTCTGTCTTTCACTTAAAACCACTCATCAGGTGTTGGCACCAAACATCAGTGATTTAAAGAATCAAAGAAAATCGTATTCAAAATATTTCCTCCAAAGCACCAGCCTCTTGTATATAATTTGGCATCTGAATTATCAGCTTTCTCACTAGAGACTATAGTGAACCTATGACAAAAATACACTTCTTAAACAGTTGTAAGGAGTTTGCATTTGTATGCACGTGCATTTGGGTGTTCTGAACGGGGACGTCACCCTCTGTCAGTTTGTGATCTCTCCCTTGTGGACATTAACAGGGAGGTGGGAGTGGGAAGTACAGAAAACTTAGGAGAATCCTGGGATTTGGGTCACAAAGTGTAATTTGATCCCAAACTAAATAATCTACTATGTAAACATGCTGACTCAGGCATCCTAAAAATGTTTTTCTTCCCGATGGTTATTTATAGATAAGGTTTTACTATATTTAGTAAAATGTCTCCTTTCTACCGACTCCAAAAGCAAATGCACCGGTTGAACCCATAGTTAAAACCTTACAAATTTGACATCGTTTCTTCCTATATATCAGCCCTAAAGAAAAAGGATTACCCAGCCTAAAGGTGGAACTTTATTTGAACACTTGGCGTGTTAGTGTTTTCATACCATATCTTCAGTCCTGAGGTTCATGCTGCCTTCTGACAGGGTGTAGTTATTTTGTAGAGGATACATGACCCAGAAATGTCCAGTAGGTCTGAGCTGGCCAGAGCATTCTGTGTCATTTTAATGGAAAAGTGGCTGCTTGTGTTGCAGGATGGTTGGGGCCCCCAGACATTCCTGAGCTAGAATAGCATTCAAGACCCAGATTTCCACGGACCTGAGCCAGAACCTGGGAACTTTCTCCGTGATGACCTTAGCTCTTGAGTCATTTTAGAGCATCACTGCGATCCTGGAATTAACTTGATTCCCTAAAAATTATGTGTGAGAAAAATGTGTGGCAGTGCCCAGCCTCCCAAGAGGAGTTTTGCTCACTCGTAAGGCAAAGATAGAAATGCCTTTGCAACCTTTACTACCTCTATCTGACAAGACAGCTGGGTTTATAAATACTTCTCTGGCCATGGGAGTGGCCTCAGTTTTGCTAATCGCAGTTTCTCACATCATGTGGGCTCAGCTTAGAGGCAGGAAAGGAGGCTTTCTTCAGGCACCCCCTTCTCTGCCGCAAAGGTAATGCTCTCCATCTGGGTAAAATGAAGAAAAATGCTGTAAACTGAGTTAGTTCAGTCTAAAGCAAACGGAGATTCAAGTGAAAATGAATCCTTGAAGAAGCTTTTATGAAAGCTTGGGTGTCACAGCAGAACCTGATTCTGTTCTGGGATTTGGGATGTAGAGTGTGGGGTCTGGCTTCTAGTCCTGAGCATCTTGTACGAGCTTATTGGGATTGTCCCTGGAATTGCCCACCCCTCACATCTTCCCCCTTCCTTGATTTGTGATAAATATATTTATGACATTGGCAAAGTTCAGTTCAGTTGCTCAGTTGTGTCTAACTCTTTGCAACCCCATGGACTGCTGCACGCCAGGCCTCCTTGTCCATCACCAACTCCTGGAGTTTACCCAAACATGTCCATTGAGTCGGTGATGCCATCCAACCATCTCATCCTCTGTCATCCCCTTCTCTTCCCACCTTCAATCTTTCCCAGCATCAGGGTCTTTTCCAGTGAGTCAGCTCTTCACATCAGGTGGCCAAAGTACTGGAGTTTCAGCTTCAACATCAGTCCTTTCAATGAACACTCAGGACTGATCTCCTTTAGGATGGACTGATTGGATCTCCTTGCAGTCCAAGGAATTCTCAAGAGTCTTCTCCAACACCACAGTTCAAAAGCATCAATTCTTCTGCACTCAGCTTTCTGTATAGTCCAACTCACATCCATACACGACCACTGGAAAAACCATAGCCTTGACTAGATGGACCTTTGTTGGCAAAGTAATGTCTCTGCTTTTGAATATGCTATCTAGGTTGGCCATAACTTTCCTTCCAAGGAGTAAGCGTCTTTTAATTTCATGGCTGCAGTCACCATCTGCAGTGATTTTGGAGCCCCCCAAAATAAAGTCTGACACTGTTTCCACTGTTTCCCCATCTATTTGCCATGAAGTGATGGGACTGGATGCCACGATCTTAGTTTCCTGAATGTTGAGCTTTGTTGTTTCATTTTTAGTTCACTTTTTATTTAATCAAATCTAGATATGCATATAGATTAAAGAACCAAGTAGGTTTTATAAGCTTTTTCATTAGGTGATAACTTTCATCTCTTAGTCAATTTCCTTGGTGCTTATCCCTATATAAAGAACTTGTATACTTAGCTACTTTCTTAACTTTCAATGTTCAGGTGTTTGTTGCCCTCCCACTAAGAAAGATGAGGATTTAACTTCCTCCACGTGTGCATATCTCTTCCCATTACTTTCTCATTCAGTTGTCTCATAACGGGTTAGATCAGTATTTCATGTATTGTTTTGTTCAGTTGCCCAGTTGGGTTCAACTCTTTGTGATCCCATGGACTGCAGCACTCCAGGCCTCCAACAAGATCGTTATTAGCACCAAAGAAAACACACCTGTTGTGCAAGGGGAAGACATGGCCTACTACATGGCCCTACATGTCAGTAGCATTTATCTAGTCATAATAACATGAAAGAGAGTAAAAGAGCTGGCCTAAAACTGAATGTTTGAGCTTTAAGCCAACTTTTTCACTCTCACTTTCATCAAGAGGCTCTTTAGTTCTTCTTCCCTTTCTGCCACAAGGGTGGTGTCTTTATACAAGGACTGGAGAGTTTTAATGAATTTCTTTGCATTCTATTCCTCTGCTATTAGACATTTACCCCCAAAATACTGTTGTGTGTGTGTAGCACGACAAACAGGTTTTGTGTACAGGAATTCATTTGAAACTTGCCTTAGACCTGGATAATTGTTCTCGGGCATCTGGGCTCCTAAATTCTCTTTTCACTCTTTGTTAGTAACATCTTTTTGACAAACTTGAGCACTTCGGGTTCATAAGTTTGTTTTGTTTTACCTTCATAAGCATTTAAAAAAATTTTAATTCAGAATTATAACAAATTCAGTAAGTCTAGCAAAATTAAATATTCCTGAATTATCTCCAGGGTATGAGTATGTATTGGACACAAATGTGATTTTTATGCTTTTTGAAACTAAAATGACAATAATTTCAGTGCAAAACTCCGATTAAAAAAATAACCCATAGTTTTTCACTTCTGAAAGTTGTTCCCCTTTAGCCCTATGCTCCTCTCTGAGTGAGGACTGAACTCCCTGGCTACACATAGGCCTTTAAAATCAGACATCTGCTGGACTTTTGTCTATTCAGAACCTTATTTCATTTCGAGGGAAAGAACCCAAATGACATCTCCTATACGGTCATATTAAAAATTAAAAGTTAATCATAAAGCGTGCTAAGACTTGAGTAAAGGTGATAAAAGAATTGAATTCTGCTTAGCTGTTTAGTGAAACATTTTAATGTTGTGTGTTATGTTTCTTTATTAACAGGTAGATTCCATAACTCAAACTGTTACTATGTTCCAGAGACTTCTGAGAAGGTGCCTAGACCACAGAATTTCAGCAGCAAGGAGCCAGGGCTGTTGTGTGTTGTGTATTAGGACGATTTATCTGTTGGCAGGAGTCTGTGTCTCCCTCTGATAATCTCTGAGCTCGCAGCCAGACGAACACTGAGAAAATTTTATTGTTTTCCTTTGAATGATGACTAAGATATATTACCAAGGCCATAACTACTCTTTATGTTGAGTCAGAATTTCACTTCATACTTCAGCCTTTGGGCCTTAATAATTACATGCTTCAGAGTTAAATCTTGCTCTCCTGGGCGTCCATAGCTCTAGCCTCCTTCACCAGAGTAGCTAGCAAAGGACCCTTGTTTCTCAGAGTAGGGGAGTGGGTTGGAAGTGGGATGACATTAACTGTTTATTTTCCTTTTGCAGGAAAAATAATGATTTTAAATAATATTTTTTTCTACTCTTCTAGCCAGAAAAATTAGCCACTTGCTAATTCTAAACTTGACAGTTTTTGAAAGTGTAACCTACTGAGACAGAATTAATTTGATAACAAATTTCCGTGAGCCAGAGTTTTAGAGCTTTAATAAAAAGACTATATTATTAACCAATTACACTTTGTAGAAAAATAATATAATAAAGAAGGGGGGAGCATTTTGCATAGGCTGCACTTACAAAATTGGGTCACCAAGAGAATTTTGTATTAAAACTTGGAGGAGGGCTTCCCTGGTGGCTCAGTGATAAAGAATCTGCCTGCCAGTGCAGGAGACAGGGATACCATCCCTCATTCGGGAAGATCCCACAAAGCTCATAGCAGCTAAAGCCAGGCTCCACCAACTACTGAAGCCTGAGCGCCCTAGAGCCCGTGCCCCGCAACAAGAGAAGCCACCACAAACAGAAGCCCAAGCACCCCAACTGGGAGTAGCCCCCCTCTCCACAACCAGAAAAAAGCACTAGAAACACCAAAGACCCAGCAGAGCCAAAAATTAAGTAAATAAAAATTATTAAAAAAAATAATAAAGCCCTGAGGAGGTGACATATTTCCAAGCCTTCTCCCCTCTCCAGACATCCAGATCTGCACCCGGTGTAACTCCAAGCCTGTATGCCAGGCCAGCGGCTGAGCTGTCGCCTTGTCCATCTCTTCCTACTGTGCAGCTGCGGCCCGGGGGGTTCACCCATACTGCACAACTCTCAGAATCATTCTATTCTTTGAGAAACTTGGAGCATTTCATACCGAGTCTTGGCCTTACCCCACAAGGCAGGTAGGGGGCACTAGTCTTCCTTAGGAAGCAGGGCAGCAAAAGCCAGTAAGTGCTGTCCCTGTCAGGGCACGGGAGTGTGGGAGCTGCCAGATTCTGGGAAGAGGCTGTTGGTTCCTTTCCAAGACTTGTGCGTATTTTAGGGAACAGTATACTTGCTTAGTTTTCTAATATTACAGCCACAACAGATTAGAAGTAAATTTAAAAGGTTAACACTAAACGCAGGAAGAACCCATGACTAACAGGAGATTTTTAAAAACTGAGAAGCAGATATTTGGGGATTTTTCTCTTTTTTGGACAGCTGCATTCTGGAAGCATTGGGTGTAAGCGGAGGTTCATGGTCCTCGCGTGTCACAATTCCTTGAGCGTTAGAGCCCCTGTGTGGTAATTCCAAGTCACCCAGACAAGAAAATGGTATTCTGTGTACTTCGGTTAAGAAGTCAAGGAAACGTAGTGTATGTTAGATTGCCAACAAAAAGTATACAGACTCATGGTCTAAGTGAAGTCGCTCAATCGTGTCCTAATCTTTGCGACCCCATGTACTGTAGCCCACCAGGCTCCTCCGTCCATGGGATTTTCCAGGCAAGAATACTGGAGTGGGTTGCCATTTCCTTCTCCAGGAGATCTTCCCGACCCAGGGATTAAACCCAGGTCTCCTGCATTGTAGGCAGACGCTTTACCATTTGAGCCACCAGGGAAGACATGGTCTAAGTAGGTTGTGTTAAAAAATAAATTTCAGAGGCATACTTTCTTCCCTCATTAATGCCAGAAAAACAGTGTTATTCTATTCCTGTTACATATCTCATATTAGTCCAGGATGAGCACCTTAAAATTACTTAATATGTTTAATTAGGTGGTGAGGTATTGAATTATATTGGCATAAAGTTGGGTTTTTCTAAACTGCAAATCACATGCTGGGCTTAAGAGCTCAGCTAGCCAGCCATCCATAAAGCAGTTCCACAAATGCTGGATACACCATTAGAGGCATCAAAGGACCCAACCACTTCACTGCCCTCCCACCCAGCCCGATTCCTCTACTTTTGGAGACCAGAACCTTTCAGGGCTTTTTGATGTATCACAGTTTAATTTTATGCCCCTCCCACCCCAACAGACCTTCAGCTTCTAGTCCAGTGGAGCTCTTTCCCACCCTGGCCCTTCTGTGTGCACAACACATACTTCTAGAATGGAGAACACGTGACATTGTAAACAACGTAGAGCAGTATCTCAGATCCCCGGATCCACAGATGCCAGAGGAGGGGCAGAACCAGTAGCGTAGAGCTCGTGCTAAGCAGGACGCAGAGGAGTAGGACACGCCCACTCCCCAGGACCTCAGCCTTACAGCAAGAATCTCACCAGCAGGGGGTGGGGCGGCCTGGCCCAGCACAGCAGGGCCTCAGAGAGAGTAGAGGCGGTGGTGTTTGAACTGAGTGTTGACAAAGGGTAGAGAGCTGCTATTTAAAAGAGAAGCACATTCCAGGGAGAGGAAACTGGCAAGGCAAAGGCCCAGGTGGGGGCCAGGGTGCTTCTCTAGAAGACGTGCCGGCAAGTGAGTGTAGCTGGGGGTTAGGATTTTGTCCTTGGGATGACAGAAGGTCATAGCTAGGGTGTCCGCTGCAGAGTTCTCGAGAAATGAGCCTGGTACTTGAAGTCACAGGCAAATTTGGCCTTGGAATACGGAATGAAGCAGGGCAAAGACTAATAGAGTTTTGCCAAGAAAATGCACTGGTCATAGCAAACACCCTCTTCCAACAACACAAGAGAAGACTCTATACATGGACATCACCAGATGGTCAACACCAAAATCAGATTGATTATATTATTTGCACCCAAAGATGGAGAAGCTCTATACAGTCAGCAAAAACAAGACCAGGAGCTGACTGTGGCTCAGACCATGAACTCCTTATTGCCAAATTCAGACTTAAATTGAAGAAAGTAGGGAAAACCACTAGACCATTCAGGGATGACCTAAATCAAATCCCTTATGATTATACAGTGGAAGTGAGAAATAGATTTAAGGGCCTAGATCTGATAGATAGAGTGCCTGATGAGCTATGGAATGAGGTTTGTGACATTGTACAGGAGACAGGGATCAAGACCATCCCCACGGAAAAGAAATGCAAAAAAGCAAAATGGCTGTCTGAGGAGGCCTTACAAATAGCTGTGAAAAGAAGAGAAGCGAAAAGCAAAGGAGAAAACGAAAGATATAAACATCTGAATGCACAGTTCCAAAGAATAGCAAGAAGAGATAAGAAAGCCTTCTTCAGCGATCAATGCAAAGAAATAGAGGAAAACAACAGAATGGGAAAGACTAGAGATCTCTTCAAGAAAATCAGAGATACCAAAGGAACATTTCATGCAAAGATGGGCTCGATAAAGGACAGAAATGGTATGGACCTAACAGAAGCAGAAGATATTAAGAAGAGATGGCAAGAATACACAGAAGAACTGTACAAAAAAGATCTTCACGACCCAGATAATCACGATGGTGTGATCACTGACCTAGAGCCAGACATCCTGGAATGTGAAGTCAAGTGGGCCTTAGAAAGCATCACTACGATCAAAGCTAGTGGAGGTGATAGAATTCCAGTTGAGCTATTCCAAATCCTGAAAGATGATGCTGTGAAAGTGCTGTACTCAATATACCAGCAAATTTGGAAAACTCAGCAGTGGCCACAGGACTGGAAAAGGTCAGTTTTCATTCCAATCCCAAAGAAAGGCAATGCCAAAGAATGCTCAAACTACCGCACAATTGCACTCATCTCACACGCTAGTAAAGTAATGCTCAAAATTCTCCAAGCCAGGCTTCAGCAATATGTGAACCGTGAACTTCCTGATGTTCAAGCTGGTTTTAGAAAAGGCAGAGGAACCAGAGATCAAATTGCCAACATCTGCTGGATCATGGAAGAAGCGAGAGAGTTCCAGAAAAACATCTATTTCTGCCTTATTGACTATGCCAAAGCCTTTGACTGTGTGGATCACAATAAACTGTGGAAAATTCTGAAAGAGATGGGAATACCAGACCACCTGATCTGCCTCCTGAGAAATCTGTATTCAGGTCAGGAAGCAACAGTTAGAACTGGACATGGAACAACAGACTGATTCCAAATAGGAAAAGGAGTACGTCAAGGCTGTATATTGTCACCCTGTTTATTTAACATATGCAGAGTACATCATGAGAAATGCTGGACTGGAAGAAACACAAGCTGGAATCAAGATTGCCGGGAGAAATATCAATCACCTCAGATATGCAGATGACACCACCCTTGTGGCAGAAAGTGAAGAGGAACTAAATAGTCTCTTGATGAAAGTGAAAGTGGAGAGTGAAAAAGTTGGCTTAGAGCTCAACATTCAGAAAACGAAGATCATGGCATCCGGTCCCATCACTTCATGGGAAATAGATGGGGAAACAGTGGAAACAGTGTCAGACTTTATTTTTCTGGGCTCCAAAATCACTACAGATGGTGACTGCAGCCATGAAATTAAAAGACGCTTTCTCCTTGGAAGGAAAGTTACGACCAACCTAGATAGCATATTCAAAAGCAGAGACATTACTTTGCCAACAAGGTTTCGTCTAGTAAAGGCTATGGTTTTTCCTATGGTCATGTATGGATGTGAGAGTTGGACTGTGAAGAAGGCTGAGTGCCGAAGAATTGATGCTTTTGAACTGTGGTGTTGGAGAAGACTCTTGAGAGGCCCTTGGACTGCAAGGAGAGCCAACCAGTCCATTCTGAAGGAGATCAGCCCTGGGATTTCTTTGGAAGGAATGATGCTAAAGCTGAAACTCCAGTACTTTGGCCACCTCATGCGAAGAGTTGACTCATTGGAAAAGACTCTGATGCTGGGAGGGATTAGGGGCAGGAGGAGAAGGGGACGACAGAGGATGAGATGGCTGGATGGCATCACTGACTCGATGGACATGAGTCTGAATGAACTCCGGGAGTTGGTGATGGACAGGGAGGCCTGGCGTGCTGCGATTCATGGGGTTGCAAAGAGTTGGACACGACTGAGCGACTGATCTTATCTGAGGAATGTTGATGAACTGAAGGTGGCCCAGACTGACCGAGGGTGACTGGTCAGGAGACCACTGGAAGATGGAGCGGTTCTTGGGCTCTGCTTGTGTGCCGTGAGTGAAGGTCACCCGTGTAAGCCACATCCCACACTTTGAAGGCTGGGTTGGTGTCCTCTGGTGACTGGCTGGATGTGGGGAGGGGGCTGGGAAGAAGAGGCGGGACTCAGGCTTACCCCCAGGTTCTACCTTAGCCCTGGAGCTCCTCCTGGCTAGGGAACAAGAGGAACACAGGAAGGATTGGAGGAGTGAGGCACAAATTACTTGCAGACATTCTGAGTCTGAGGAGTCTGAGGGGCATCTATCTAAGTCATTAGGTTATATCTGAAATATCGGGGGAAATTACTCAGATGATTGCCCCGGAAGGTCTGGATCTGATAATCAAAGAGATTTGGGGACTTCCCTGGTGGTCCAGTGGCTACCAGACTCCGCGCTCCCGATGCAGGGGGTCCAGGTTCGATCCCTGGGGACCTAGATCTTACACGCTGCAGCTGAGAGTTCACACCCCGCAACTAAGAAGTCTTGCATGCCACAACAAAGATCAGGATCCTGAGTGCTGCAACCAGGACTCAGTGCAGCCAAAGTAAGATATTACAAAGAGAAAGATTTGGGCAGAGAGAGCAAGAGAAAGGGGAAAACCAGCCATGCAAGCTGGGAGATGTATGCTGTTAGGGAAGGATAGGCCTGAAGACTAGAAAAGAGGCCAGAGGTGAAACAAGCTTCCTTCCAGGAGAGAGGCCCCATCAGGGCGGTCAGAGCGACAAGAGAGGCCAGGTAAGAACCTAGTGTCCCCTGGGTTTGGCAATGGAGGTAAGTGTGACTGTGGGCTGAGCCATGGCGGGGCAGGGGGGGCGGTGCGCGTGTTCCCCGACCTTGGGCAGTTCCCCAACCTCTGAGTCTCTGGAACACGAAGGAACCAAGCCAGGGAATTTCTAGAGTCTTCTGGCTGCTATTTGTGTCTGTGCACCTATGTGTCAGGCTGTCTTAGAGTCTGTAAACTGAGCAGACAGGGTCTCGGCCTTTGCCCAGATTCACCAGTGACACAAATATTTCAGCTTGGATGATGAAACAGCCTTGATTGCTGAAGCCGGTGAACTAATGCCACTGGCGCTGCACCAGCAGGACCTGTAAATACCCAAGGACACAGGGTGTGTGCGCTGCTCTCTCTCCTGCCCGTTTACAGGGGCTGCTTCTGTCCCCCGAGTCCGGCTTTTGTAGAGCCAGGAGGTGCGCTTGGTGCCCCTTGCCGTTTTTCTCTGCAGACCATCTCGACAGCAGTAACAAAAATTGAGTATTAAAGCTCTTTTAAGATCGTAGGCCAGGTGCTGGGCCTCATGCAGAGCAAGGACTTGAGGTGGTTGGTTTGAAAAGTGTTCGTTCAGCATGTGTCTGGGGCCAGTTCACAGCAGGATTCTAACATTTGATGGAAAGAGGCTTCTGCGGTGAAATGACCTTCACGGCTGGGAAAACATCAAGAGTTGTCATCAAGAGCAACAGGTTTCTTACAGGCATGTGGACCTGTTTGACCCAAGCCTCTGTCAGTCCAGGAGAGGGGTCAGCTGTGCCCCAGATGTGGGCTTCCCCCAGTAGAGCCCAGCCCGCTTGCATGGTGCTGATGGGGGAGGGGCACAAATGCCTGGCTGCTCTGAGTCAGGTGCAGGCCCCCGCCGCCCCTGCCCCCACCGCCCCTGCTTCCTGGGCATGCTGCCCATTACACTGCACCTCTAATACCACACGTTCAGGACAGCCAAGCCTGCCCAAAGCAAGGAGGGAACACTGCAGCAGAATTCAAAACCCTGTCTCCAGGGAGCAAAAACAAGAAAAGTTCTCTCTTCCTCCTTAGTGGAGATTCCTCCTTACCCACAGCTTCTTCCTGAGTCGGTCTCAGTCGTGAACTCTGATTGGCAAGGCTAGTCATGGGAGGATTCCATTTCCCATGACAGCACACACTTGCACAGAACCTCAAGTTCATAACACATTCCCATGGCCCTTATTCTCTGCAATCCTGAGGACAGCTCCTACGGGGAAGTCAGGACACAAAGCGGCCCCATTTTCTAGATGTGGAGACAGGGGAGGGGAGATGGCCCACCCTGGACCAGCCAGCCAGGGGATGCTGAGCCCGAGGTACCATGGCAGAAGATTTCCTTCCGTGAGCTTGCCCCTTTGCTATGCCTGCCCCCTCCCCACCCCTCTCCTTCTCCCTCCCTCTCCTGACCACCCCTGGGTTGGCAACACTGACATTCTCAAGGTTGCATTTAGGTTTCAAAACAAAACTGAACAAAGAAACCAGGTTCCTAGTGCTGTGCTGCCATTGTTGAGGCCAAAACAGTGAAGCTGGAAGGCTGAGCAGCAGTCAAGTCTGTTTACGAAGAGTAATCACACATCCCACCTGTTCAGCAACCAAGGAAATCGCTAAGCGTGGCTGTGACTTCCCTGGTACAGAGCGGTTCGGAGAACACAAAACCACAGTCATTATTAGAAATGATCTCAGCCAGCCCTGCGAGTTTCCCGGTACGTTTGAAGCTGAAGCTCTGATGTTTTTCTCACTGCAGCTAAGCAGTGTGACTGGAGGGTTTGGCCCTGCTGTTTGCACACGCTGATACACACACACACACATACACACACACATACACACACACACACACACACACACAGAGCAGACCTCCAGGCTGGTTCTCTCCCTCTTGTAGCGCGTGCACTGTGCACAGGCTTTCTCTTCTGTTACTGAGGCTGGTGCTATTCTTTACAAAGTAATTTCTCATCAATAACGTGGACCCATAAGGAACTCATCACATTAGTGGGGCCAGAGCTGTAACATTTGGGGTTCAGTGTGGCTCTGTGTAAAAATATAACCTAAGAAACAGATTGGAATTCAATCATGACCAGAAAATGGCCCTCCACTATTGCTACCAGGCAGAGAGTAGGGGCAGTTATCCATAACAGTCGTGAGCTGAACCGTAAGAGTGGTTATTCATAACAGTACCTGGGTTGTAGCTCAGGGCAGCCTCATGACAGATGTGTTCCCTCGTTTGTAAAATTAGATAATAATAGCTACAGACTGGTTCCGAACAGGAAAAGGAGTACGTCAAGGCTGTATATTGTCACCCTGCTTATTTAACTTATATGCAGAGTACATCATGAGAAACACTGGGCTGGAAGAAGCACAAGCTGGAATCAAGATTGCCGGGAGAAATATCAATAACCTCAGATATGCAGATGACACCACTCTTATGGCAGAAAGTGAAGAAGAACTAAAGAGTCTCTTGATGAAAGTGAAAGAGGAGAGTGAAAAAGTTGGCTTAGAGCTCAACATTCAGAAAACTAAGATCATGGCATCTGGTCCCATCACTTCATGGTAAATAGATGGGGAAACAGTGGAAACAGTATCAGACTTTATTTTTCGGGGCTCCAAAATCACTGCAGATGGTGATTGCAGCCATGAAATTAAAAGACGCTTACTCCTTGGAAGGAAAGTTATGACCAAACTAGATAGCATATTCAAAAGCAGAGACATTACTTTGCCAACAAAGGTCCGTCTAGTCAAGTCTATGATTTTTCCTGTGGTCATGTATGGATATGAGAGTTGGACTGTGAAGAAAACTGAATGCCAAAGAATTGATGCTTTTGAACTGTGGTGTTGGAGAAGACTCTTGAGAGTCCCTTGGACTGCAAGGAGATCCAACCAGTCCATCCTAAAGGAGATCAGTCCTGGGTGTTCTTTGGAAGGACTGATGCTAAAGCTGAAACTCCAATACTTTGGCCACCTCATGCGAAGAGTTGACTCATTGGAAAAGACCCTGATGCTGGGAGGGATTGGGGGCAGGAGGAGAAGGGGACGACAGAGGATGAGACGTCTGGATGGCATCACTGACTAGATGGACATGAGTTTAAGTGAACTCCAGGAGTTGGTGATGGACAGGGAGGCCTGGCGTGCTGCAACACGACTGAGCGACTGAACTGACTGACTGATCTTAGTGAAGTGAAGTCGCTCAGTCGTGTCCAACTCTTTGCAACCCCATGGACTGTAGCCCACCAGGCTCCTCTGTCCATGGGATTTTCCAGGCAAGAGTGCTGGAGTGGATTGGCATTTCCTTCTCCAGGGGATCTTCCCAACCCAGGAATTGAACCCGGGTCTCCTGCATTGCAGGCAGACGCTTTACCATCTGAGCCACCAGGGAATCCCTGACTGACCTTGATGAGGACTAAATGAGTTAATATAGGTATAAAGGTTTAGGACAGTGCTTGGCACGTAGTAATCCCTTAATAAATGCTAAATATTGTTACTGTTCTCCATCATTCAAGATGTAACTCACATCTCACCTTATCCACAACGCCCGGGGCCCAAACACGCGACCTTCACTCTTCTCTCCTGTTTCTGGATTCTTGTAAGAGTCGACTCTGAACCCTGCCATCAAGCATCTGATCATGTGCAGTGCTGTCTTGTTATTTCAATGTTACTTCAGTGTTTCAGTTTTACTGTTGCTTCCACAATAGGTTGCAAATTCCTAATGTTAGGAACCATGTAGTTTGCTTTTGTTGAATTTCCGCAACTCACAGCCTGGTCCTGGGCAATTACTAGACACTTCAACGTCTTTGGAGTGTGTTCATCACTATAAATAAATGGGACAAAAATTGGTGGTGTGGTATTGTGTACAGGTACCATACCGGTTAAAACTTAAAAGTGTGAAGACTTACATTGACACAAAAAGCTGTACTAAATGTTCATATCTGCTTTATTCAAAATAGCCCCAAACTAGCTGGTAGGCTGCAGTCCATGGGGTCGCTAAGAGTTGGACACGACTGAGCGACTTCACTTTCACTTTTCACTTTCATGCATTGGAGAAGGAAATGGCAACCCACTCCAGTGTTCTTGCCTGGAGAATCCCAGGGATGGGGGAACCTGGTGGGCTGCCGTCTCTGGGGTTGCACAGAGTCGGACATGACTGAAGCGACTTAGCAGCAGCAGCAGCAGAGGCCACCTTGATGTCCTTCAACAGGTAAATGGTTAGATGAGCTATGGTCCATTTATACTATGGAAAAAGACTCAGCAATAAAGATATGTGGATTCTTAATACAGCAACAACCTGGATGAATCACCAGTGAATTATGCTGAGTGAAAATAGCCAGTTCCCAAAGATTACAGACTTTATGATTCCATTTGTATAACATCCTTGAAGTGGCAGAACTATAGAAATGAGAACAGGTTAGTGGTTGCCAGGGGTGAAGGAGGGGATGAGGGCAGGAGGCAGGAGCAGCAGGAAAGATCCTTGTGGTTATGGAGATGCTCTGCATCTTGATGTCAGTGTCAATATCCTAGTTGTGATATTGTATTAGCTACTTTCGCAAGATGTTGCCATTGCAGAAAACTCGGTAAAAGGTGCGGAGGACTTTCTCTGTATAATGTGTTACAATTGCATAATCCACAATTACCTCATGTAATTGTAAAAAAATAATAATAATAAAACCATTTAAGGTGTTCCTTAAGCAAAAAGCAGAGAGAGTAGATTGGCTTGCCCACTGATGAGAGAAATATGGCTGGGCTCTTTCAGAAGGATTTTATTTTGTTAAGAATAAAGTTTGTCAATTTTACCTTAACATGTTTATTTCTGTAATTACTTATGCTTTAGTGTAAGATAATAGTAGTCTTTAATAGCCATGCTAAATGGTATTATTATCCAGTACAATCAAGATGCATATTATTTGGGGACTTCCCTGGTGGTCCAGTGGTTGAGAATCCACTTTGCACTACAGGGGATGTGGGTTTGACCCCTGGTTGGGAAGCTAAGATCCCATATGCTGGGGAGCAGCTAAGTCCACACGCTGCAGCTGCTGAGCCCCAAGCTCCAGAGTCTGCTCGTCACAACTCGAGAATCTGTGTGCCGCAACCAAAGAGCCCTCATGCTGCCACTAAGACCCAACACAGCCAAATAAATAAATCAGTTAAATTTGGAAAAAACAAAGATTCACATCATTTTTTAAATTGAGAGGAGTAACTTAGAGATGATCTTTTCCAGTTCTCCCATTTCACAGAGTCAGAGACTCAGAAATGACCCATAGCTCAAAGTTACACAGCTACTGAACAGCATTTACAAGGGCTCGAACCCAGTCATCCCAGAATCCAGTCCTTGCTTCCAATACACGTTGTATTTTACTTTTATAAAAGCACCACAATTCGTGCATCTGGAAAAAGAGTCTGAATTACTTTGGTTCCCGAACTTAGTTATGGGGTGGCACAGCTGCCAGTGGGGAAGGCAGACTACTGGGAGAGATGAACAAACCGGGCTGGTGGGTCCGCTCACCCTACCAGCACACAGTAGGACTGGAGGGGAAAAGACAGACGAACACTCGGAGGAGTGGCAAAGGAGGAAACAAAGAAAGAAGCAGCTGCCAGCAGAGCCAGGGTGAGAACCAGCTTTCCACGCCCAGATGGGCACAGCTCTGATGAGGCATCCCAGAAATGGCTACCCCAGTGCAAGCTTTCCATCTATGCTTAGCCAGCAGCACTAATGTGAGTCCTCACTAAGGGGGAGGGGATGGAAAGGGATGGATCCCCCCAACCTAGAGATGAGACAAAGTGAAAGTGAAAGATGAAAGGAGCTCAGTTGTGTCGACTCTTTGAGACCCCATGGCCTATACAGTCCACGGAATTCTCCAGGCCAAAGGGAACATAAATCTCCAGAACATCAGTTACCACGCTTGGGACTGTATAGGTAGGGTCCGTCCTTCCTGTCCTCTTGCCTCAGTTTACCCACTCGCACACAAGGGTTTGGATTCGCCAGAAGACTCATTCCAGCTTTTGTTGTACTCTTTCTGTAGAGATTGACCACACAAACAACTAAGAATCACACGAAATAAGACTTGTACAGGATCGCTGTCGGAGTTAGTGAGCTGAGACAAATTTGAAACAAACCAGAATAACTTCTCCAGGCTTTTGAAATTGGCCCCTGCTTCTGGGTGTGCGGTGGTGGAGACGCTAACCACAGGGAAGAGACATGGCGGAAGAACAGTCAATATTTCACTCCTTGGGAGACCTTTTGAATGTGGCATAAATAACCCCCGCCACCAAATGAGTCAGAATTTCCAAAAGGCATCATTTTAGGGCCTCCATGTGGTTCCCTCTCTGAACTTCTGAAAGGCAGGCCCAGGGTGGGGCTTCCTGTACTCAACTCCAGAGACGGCACAGGGGCTCTCCCGTCGTCTTTGCCAGAATTTTCTTTCCAGATAAGCTTCACTCTTTTCTGTAGCAGTGGGTAATGCTGAAAAGACAAACGAGTTGAAGTTTTTATAGCCTTCCTACTTGCAAAACCCCCGTTCTCCTACATTGCTTACTCAACTTTTTCCTCTTCCATATGCACTGTTTGGAGTGGCCTAAGTTTGCCAGAGAATGAACAAGGAGGGTCTCGTTTTTATGTCAGGCTTAAAGAAAGAAACAGGAGACTATCCTGAAAAGCACTAAGCCCCGTAAAGCTAAAGCTAATAATAATAATAAAACTAGTAACATCTGCATGGTATTTTGCAGTTTATAAAATATTTTAATCTCGTATGTTCTTGCCTATGAAATATTATTGCTATCCCCATTTAACAGATGGGACAAGAAGGTCCTACAAGGTTACTTGCTAAGGTTCCCTCAGTCAAGCAGCAGAACTAGGCCTGGGATTTGGGTCTCTCAGCTTTGGCTGGTGCTCTGTAGTGAGAGGGACAGCCTGTCTCTATACCACACTACCCTGTTCAGGCGACAGCCCCTTGGACACAGAATCCCTGCCCTGTGACCTCCTTCCGGGTGACTCATCCTTCTCCATGTTCCTGTGGACTAACATGTTGTAGTGCTCAGGAAATGTCTGATGAAAGGCTGAATAGGGAATCCTCTGGCAGTCCAGTGGTGAAGGTTCTGCACTTCCACTGCTGGGGGCCCAGGTTCAATCTCTTTCAGGAACTAAGATCCCACAAGCCATGTGGCTCAGAATACAAACAAAAAAAAGACTGAATAGCTGTCTACCGCGAACCATCCTGAGCCTATGGCCCCCAGAACAGTTCACGTGAGCTGGGTGCTCACAATACCAGGCACAAAACCATTCAAGAGAGCTTGCTATTATTAGACCCATTTAACAGAAAAGGAAACCAAGGTTGAGTAATGAGCTGAAAGTTGCAAACTTGGGCAGTTTGGTACCAGAGCCTGAGCTTTTGGCTCCCCAGTGCAACAAACCCTCTCAGCCTCAACCTTTCAGGAGCGTTGTCAGAGCTGTCTTCATCCTCCTGGTGCAAATCACCTGACCTCTTTCCATCAGAGGAGAACTCATTAAACTTTTCATAACTTACCGAAAGGATCCTGGCAGAGATTTAACGAGGAGATACATGTGGAAGCACTGGGAAAGCAAAGCACATTATCCAGATGCCCAGGATTGTAATAATTGTTGAACGCCGTCTGTACCTTCAGCTAGACTGCTGTAACCCCAAAGCCTGTGGTAGCACCCCACAGGAGTCAGAGTGATAATAGGAAACTCAATTGGACATCTAGAACAATCAAAGGGCAAGGATGAAAGAGGCCCTTTGTGTGTATCTCCTCTGACCCTGTGAATAATTACAACTTAGTAAATGGGTTCTGAGTAGGAGGTGTGGCTGACACTCAGGCATTTAACTCAAGCTAGTTAACCCAGCCTTAACTCTTGAGCTTTGGCACTTGGAAAACAATTTGCCTTGCCCTCCATTTGGAAAATACACACACACACACACACACACAAACTGGTCTTGCTTTACAATTTAATCTTAGGACACTGATTTCTACACTGATTTATTCAACAAACATTGATAGAGAGCCTACCAGCCTCACTAAGGAACCAAAAGAGGAACCACCCTCTGGGAAGCCTTAGATTTGGGACAGTTACTGTCACTTCATGGTAAATAGATGGGGAAACAATGGAAGCAATGACAGACTTTATTTTCTTGGCCTCCAAAATCACTGCAGATGGTGACTGCAGCCATGAAATTAAAAGATGCTTACTCCTTGGAAGAAAAGCTATGACCAACCTAGACAGCATATTAAAAATTAGAGACATTACTTTGACTACAAAGGTCCGTATAAAGGTCCGTCTAGTCAAAGCTATAGTTTTCCCAGTAGTCATGTGCAGATGTGAGAGCTGGACAATAAAAAAGGCTGAGCGCCAAAGAACTGATGCCTTTGAACTGTGGTGCTGGAGAAGACTCTTGAGAGTTCCTTGGACAGCAAGGAGATCCAACCAGTCAATCCTAAAGAAAGAGTGAGTGAAGTCGCTCAGTTGTATCCGACTCTTTGCGACCCTGTGGACTGTAGCCTGCCAGGCTCCTCTGTCCATGGGATTTTCCAAGCAAGAGTACTGGGGTGGGTTGCCATTTCTTTCTCCAGGGGATCTTCCTGACCCAGGGCTCGAACCAGGGTCTCCAACATTGCAGGAAGACTCTGAGCCACCAGGGAAGCCCTAATCCTAAAGGAAATCAATGCTGAATATTCATTGGAAGGACTGATGCTGAAGCTGAAGCTCTAATACTGTCGCCATCTGATTCAAAGAGCTGACTCATTGGAAAAGACCTTGATGCTGGGAAACATTGAAGGTGGGAGGAGAAGGGGACGAGAGAGGATGAGATGGTTGGATGGCATCACCAACTCAGTGGACATGAGTTTGAGCAAGCTCCCAGAGATAGCGAAGGACAGGGAAGCCTGGCCTGCTGCAGTCCATGGGGCCTCAAAGAGTAGGAGACGACTGAGGGACTGAACAACAACCATCTAACTCTTCATCTGCAGAATGGGCGCGGCCACACCTAAATTGTGAA
This sequence comes from Bos indicus, assembly GCF_029378745.1. Taxonomy (NCBI): domain Eukaryota; kingdom Metazoa; phylum Chordata; class Mammalia; order Artiodactyla; family Bovidae; genus Bos; species Bos indicus. Next base: position 60,430,062 of record NC_091780.1, on the reverse strand, counting down.
GACTGGAGTCCACGTGGTACAAGGGTTCTGCAAGTTGTAAACTTCGTGTGAGTTGCTTTCATCCCCATTCAAAGGAAACGGAACCCCTCGTGCAAACTTCTAATTACTACTCTGACAAAGATCAGCGCTGGCGGGGCGGACGGTCCAAAGGCCTGCAAGTGCTGGGAGCACAAAGGCAAAGGCAGATAAGATTTAGAGGCTAAAGAGTTGGGAGTCCCTGGATCTGGGATTCGCAGAAGCGTTGGAGGAAGTGTCCGCTGGGGGCGGGGCGCACGGGGAGACCGAGGAGAGGCACATTCGTGGACCTGGGGCCTGTGGGAGGTCGATCACGGGTGGGATTCACATTCCTGGTAACTCAGCCCCCATCGCCTCCCCTCGGTATCCTGGGGTCCTCCTACCCGAGCCTGGGACGCGAACATCCCTGGCTTGGAGGCTCCGGGGACGGTGGAGTGGGAGGGGCCGGATGGGGCGCCCCCACCGTCAGGCTGGCTGATAGGTGTCACTTCCTCCTTGGATTTCGCGCCTCCGGGAGGGGGTGTCCCAGCCTTTGCCCCCACCTAGGCTCAGAGAGGACAAGACCCACCAGGCTCCCAACCCCCTCCCTAAGGCTAGGCACACAGAGGAATTCGGCAGATCGAACTTTACCCCCGGGGAGAGGCAGCTCCGCACCGTCTCTAAGGATGAGACCCAGGCGGAGGCAGGAGGGTGGCTGGGACTCAGGGCGGCTCCCGAGCCGGAGAGGGCAGCCCTGGGCGCGTGACCAGGGGTGAGAATGGGGAGTCCCCATGACTGCGCTCTCTTCCCCCCTGCCCCCGGGGAAGGGGGTCTGCGAAGGCTCCCGCCGAGCTGAGGCCGGGCCCCGGGGCCCTCCGCCGAGCGCGCGGATCGCCGCACTCTTCTTTCTCGCCCGCCCAGCCGCCTCAGCTGGGCCCTGGGGGCGGCTCGCGTGGCGGGTCCGGAGGGGACTGGGCGGGGCGGGGGCGAGTGCCCGGGCCCCGCCCCGGCCCCGCCCCGCTCCGGAGCCGCCCGGGACGCAGGGAGGAGGAGGGTGGCTCGGCCCGGACTGCCCGCGGCGCCGCGCTCCTGCAAGCTCCCGTCCGGGTAAGTGGCGCGGGGCCGGGGGACCAGAACAGAGACCGGAGGGTCGGATCCTCAACACCCACCCCGGCCCAGCCCTGGCGCCCCCCTCCCCCCACCAACCCCACGCCAGGAATCGTGATCGCCGAAAGTCAAGGGGACCTGGAGAGGCGCGCCGGGGCGCGGGGGCGGGGGCCCTGGTGTGACAGCTGCGGGCGGGCGCGTATTTTTAGTTTAAACCCAACCGTTTCCTGCCGCCTGCGAAATCCCCGAACGTTTTCGCTCCCCGACCCTCCCCAAAGAAGCAGCCCGTAAGCCCCGGGCAGCACGTCCCCGCAGGGTCGGGCGCCGCCTCCAGTCTTCATTCTGCCTCCGCTTGGGGCAAGCGGACCTGTCACTGCGCCGCGTGTCCCCGACCCGGGCGGTGAACGCCGGCAGGAATACCCGCTCTCGGCCACCGCGAGCTCGCTCCGTAGTGCCTGCCTGAGAGATCCCCGCACCCTCGGTGGGAAGGGGAAGTCGCACTCGCAGGCAAGACCGGTTTCATTCAGAATCTCCCGGGGCTGTGCAGCCTTGGGCAAGCCTCTCCGCCTCTCTGAGCCTCATCCCAGTATCTCTAAAGGCGGGGAGAGTGAGACCAGAAATCTCCTGTAGGGCCTGAAGGAGCCCCAGATGGTTGCAGATTCCTCTTAAGAATCTTCAGATTCCGAACAGCGGACCTGGTGGATATAGCCCTTTGGCCAACCCACTGGTAATGAGTGCCCTGCACAGCCCACTGACCTCCGCTCCAAAATTCTAAGGCGGGGATTACAACTCCGGTGGCGTGATCACGAATATCATTGTTTTACCACTTTGGCCCTGAAGCGCTGGCCCACTGCCCTGGGACCCTCTCCCAGGTTCCTCCTGGCACTAGTGATGGGCTTTTTACAGCCAAGGGCTGCCAGCTGGGGAGCCTGACATGCCCACAGGGGCATGCCACATTTCTTGGAATGAGGAAAAGAGGAGACAGTGGGAAAAGTGACTGTCCTCCTAGAAAAGGAGCATGTCACAAAATCGCTGCTTTTATGAGCCTGACGGCACAGCCTCCTTCAAACCTTAAGAGGAGAGGAAACGGGTCCAGAGAGAGCCAGTGATTTGCCCAGAGCCACACAGCCAAGAACAGAACTTAACTCTGCAAGGGTCCAGCTTCACCTCCTGCACAACTGGGGGGCAGCCAATGGCGCGATCAGTGATCAGGAGCTGGGAGGCAGAGCAGGGAGGTGCGCCGTGCAAACAGGCGGTTTTGCTCTGTTTCCTGGAACTGTGCCCCACGCGGGTCTCTCTGACACGTGTAGCTCTGTGCATTCCTCAGGCAGGACTGTGCTCAGGCAGACGGCCACAGCTGTGCCAAGCCCGCTGGCCCCCGGGCATCGTTTGCAGCCAGAGAGGCCCCTTGGAGGGCAGCTGGAGCGGGTGTGGGCCAGGAAGGCTTATTTCTGGAACTCATTCCTCTCTTGCTAGGGGTCCTGAGGAGAGGCCCTGAGGATTCGCTGGTGGCTCAGAGGGGGAGTGGTGAGAATCTGGGCTCAGGTTTCTGCCTGGGGGTACAGGCTGGCCTCTAGCCCCTGCAGGCACCCTTCAGGGGAAGTTTGAGTTCCTTCCGTCTCCATGGGAACAAACCTCTAGCCCGGCTGCTTTGCATGTTCTGCCACAGCTGGGGACCTGTCCTTGTCTAGGTGGCCTCCGGATACAGAAACGGGGGCGGGGGCTTTTGGGGGATCATGGCTTGGCTGCGGGGTGACCTCCATTCTGGGGAGGCCAGAGTGGGCAGGCCCAGCGTCACCTCCAAAGCGGCTTGGAGCCCCTGGGAGCCCCGCGGGCAGAGGGGCCTCCCGTGTGGCTCAGATGTTAGAAATGAGGGTGGATGTGTCAGACTGGCTGGCCCAGCCCTGTGTTAACCTTTCCCCAGCTGTGTGACCGTGGAAACGTCACTTCACCTTTCAGAGCTTCAGTTTTCTTTGTTGAGAGGTGGGATGACCATAGCACCTGCTGAGAGAATTAAACGAGACTCGCCTTCAGGAGCGTTGTGTGGGGTGTCAGACTCAGCCCCTGGGAGCAGGTGTCACAGTTCGGGGTGACAGCGGGGGTCTGGTTGGGACACCTGAGCGTCCTCCCCTCCTCAGTTCTGCCCTCTTCCCCTTTGCCTTGATGTCCCCATGTCTGTCAAATGGCGGGTGGCCTTGGATCACCTCCCTCTGAGCTCTTCCAGTCATGAAAGCTGGTCCTTGACCCGGGCGGAGAGATTAGAGAGGGGCCAGCCAGGCACTCCAGGGGACTCCCGGCTCAGGAAGCATTTTCCGTCTCTCATCTCCTAGGATTCTGACTGCAGGCCAGGCTGCCACTCCTGTACTACATCCCAGGCACAGATGAGGGGAGAGACTCCTCCAAGGCCAGGAGTGGTAGGGTCAAGATTTGAACTCAGGGTAGCCTCTTTTCTTTTTCTTTCTTTTTTTAATTGAAGTGTACCTGGTTTACAATGTTGTGTCAATTTCTGCTGCCCAGCAAAGTGATTCAGTTATGCATATATATTCTTTTCCATTATGGTTTATCATGAAAGTGAAGTGGAAATGTTAGTTGCTCAATCGTGTCCAACTCTGCTCCAGAGACTTCCACTCCATCCCTTCCCAGGCCCCTCCCTTTGGCCACCACAAGTCTTAAACTCAGGGCTTGATGCTCTTCACTCCAACCACACCGCCTGTCTCAGGACAATCTTATATGTTAATTATCGGGAGAACAGTATTGATGAGGCAGGATCCAGTTGCCATTAAGACTTTGGCATTTGCTGAAAGAAGTGGATTCCAAACCTTTTTTTTTTCCCCCCTATAACATCTAACAGTAGCCCAGCTGGATCACTGACAGAAGAACCTGGGGGAGCCACTGGAAGTTAGGGAAGTCTGTAGCCACCCTCCCCACCTCTGCCCATCCCCCAAGGAATCTTTGCTTCAGGACTTCGGGATGAATTCCCTTGCAAAGAGCAGCTAGGAAGTACATGGGGGACAGTCCTGGCAGTGGAAGCCTTGGTTTTGTCATCTCTACAACAGAGTTAAGAGGTCCCAACACCTCCCTGTGGGATTGCTGGGAGGGTGAGTGAGACATCTGGGGACAGCGCTCAGCAGAATGCCCAGGATGGTGGGAACACGCCAGAAAGAGGCATTATCCTGGTTTTTATTAATGCTGATCCTCCTAATGTCATTGTAACAATGTAGTGTGGCCTGCATCTCTCGCTTGGATTTCTGGGCTGCAGATTTGGCAAAGGCAATCCTGCTGCTAAGTCGCTTCAGTCGTGTCCGACTCTGTGCGACCCCATAGATGGCAGCCCACCAGGCTTCCCCGTCCCTGGGATTCTCCAGGCAAGAACACTGGAGTGGGTTGCCATTTCCTTCTCCAATGCATGAAAGTGAAAAGTGAAAGTGATGTCGCTCAGTTGTGTCTGACTCCTAGCGACCCCATGGACTGCAGCCTACCAGGCTCCTCCGTCCATGGGATTTTCCAGGCAAGAGTACTGGAGTGGGGTGCCATTGCCTTCTCCGGGAAGGGAATCCTAGCATCCCCAAAATACTTTGAAAGACTTAGGGGAAAGGCAGAGAGCCGCTCAGGAAATTAGGAAGGTCAAAACACAAGCACCCTAACACGAGTTGTTTAGTGATATATATACATGAGATGTGAAATGATGGTAAAGAATCAAGAAAGTGATAACCTTGAATAAAAGTCAAGTATCATCTTGGGTTGGGGGAGAGGAGATTGGGACTGAGAGGGTCATGGTGGAAGGGGGTGGTTACTAGGGAATTGACTTTGTAATTGCTTAGGAGGTATATTTCATGCACACCTCTCTATGGAGATAGTGTTTCACAGATTTAAGCAGGTTAAAAAAAAAAGGCAAGGGAATGATAACGCAAACAATCTTTGGTAGGAGGAGATGGTACAGGATCAGTCGGCTCCCTTCTCAGTGGGATTCCCTGTTTCTGTGGGCTTGTGGGCCTTTTTAAAAAATATTTTTGGGGCTTCCCTGGAGGTCCAGTAGTTAAGGCTCCTCGCTTCCACTGCAGGGGGTATGGGTTTGATCCCTGGTTAGGGACAAAGATCCTGCATGCTGTGTAGCCATAAATAAACTTTTTAAAATTTATGCTTCATCACTTACAAAATAAGAAAAACATTATATACGTATACAATGTGTATAATATACATACATTATATACATGTACAATGTGTACTATATATATTTATATATACACAATGTGTACAATATACATGTATCTAATATACATTATATACATATACAAGGGATTCTCTGGTTGCTCAGCTGGTAAAGAATCTGCCTGCAATGCAGGAGACCTCAGTTCGATCCCTGGGTTGGGAAGATCTCCTGGAGAAGGGAATGGCTATCCACTCCAGTATTCTGGCCTGGAGAATTCCATGGACTGTATTGTCAATGGGGTTGCAAAGAGTCAGACATGACTGAGCAACTTTCACTTTCATATATCAAATCATACATACAAATAAAATTAGAAGATAATATGGAGCATTTTCACAAAGCTATCTTAGAAAATCACTCTTCCCAGATTCAAATGTTATTCTGGCTGGATTTAAAAAAAAATAAATAAAACTGACACAAATCCTGTTGTATAGCAGACACATGATTTCTCATTGAGGAGCAGTAACCTCCCTCTTCTGAAGCCATAACAAGAAAGTGACCTTAATGCTCTACATCTCAGATGATCAACAGGAATGTTTACAGCCCTGGCCTCACGAATTGTGCTTCTGAGTCAGAAAATCCTGACTCGTTTAGCCTGGCGGAACCTTAGGTGCTGTGGACCCATCTGCTGGTCTCACGGCCGAGGGAATGCGAGGCACATAGTTAGAGAAGACAGTTTGCTGCCACACCCGTGTGACTCTTATGAGGACACCACCCACCACACCTGTGCCGCTACGGCAAGGGCCACTGCCTCCTCCAGGCAGGGAAACCAGGAGGTTAATATAATATAACCAGGAGGTTATATCTGAGGTTAAATTGATGTGATCATTTTAATTTTAAAAAGTCGGCAGAGAGCTACAACATGCGATGACCACAGCACTTCCAGGGCTTAGGTGGACAGGAGCATCATCAAAGGAAATTTACAAGCAGTGCCTTTCCTCCTAGAAGCCCTCTTAGGGCTCCCCTTACTCCTCCTGTTCTTTGCAGGGTGTGCTTGGTATATTTGTAAGTTACCAAAGCAATTTAGTGCCATGGATATGGTGATTCCCATTTTTCAGATGGGGACATGTTCAGAGATGCTAACTGTCTTGCCTCAGATCACATAGCAGATGTGTGATGGGGCAGGAGTTTCACTCCAAGGGAGAACGAATGTGACTACCAGGAGACTTTTTAAAAATGTGCTGTGTATGAGCACGCCTTTCACTCCTCAGAAGCCAGAAGCCCCATGGCCCGGCCTTGTGGACCCAGATCCAGGGAGGCTCTGAATGCTGAAGGCGCTAACCAGCAGGCTCCCTGCTTTTCAGCCAAACTTGCTCTCTTTGTAACAGGGTGTGCTGAGAATGGGGGAAACCATCCCATCTTGGGACCTAGTGATTCCTGGCCACCTTCTCTCTGCCCAATTCAAAGATGTTCTTCTGTGTGCAGAGATGTCTGTCCTGACCAACGGGACTCAAAGGGTGGGTGTCTCAGAACTGAAGCTTTAGGGGTTGGCTTTCCCTGGAGGGAGCCCTTGTGCCTGGACACATATGTTCACCTGGGCAGCGGGGACCTGGGGCCAGATCCCAGCACTGCTCTGTGTCCCGGGTCAGCCGGAGCTGGCCCATGGGGCTGGTGATACCTCCCTGGAGGGCAGGGCTTTTGTGAGGACCCGATGAAAGAACTTGACACAAGGAAGGTAGCCTAGAGACTAGGAAACAAACCCTTACTGCACAGGCCTGGAGAACTTGTGTATGCAATGTTCAAGAAATATTTAGTAGCAACAGCTGCACTGGAGAATAAAAAAATGCCAGAACCAGCCAGAACCTGAGAGAGAATCTTATAGGAGCCCATCGTTTTACCTTTGGGGAAACTGAGTTGCCACTGCGTCTCCAGAAATGACTGGCCCAAGTGTCTTACACGCCTCAGGGCCCATCTGGGACCTGAGACGGTGTCTTCTGGCCCCTGGACCCATACCCTTTCCCCTACAACCAACCACCTTCCCTAAAAGTCTGCTTGGTGTAACACAGTTTAGGATGGTTGCACAGTGAAAATGGGGAGGCTGATCTTCTGGGTGGGTGGGGGTGGGTAGCGGGGCCCTGCCTCTGGTTGAACTTTTAAGTCAGGAGTTTAATGTGAGACCTGAAAAGGTCTGCGCGCCTCCCTAGTGACATTTGCTGAAATAATGCAACAGGACTGACTCACTGTGGGGGGCTGGTGGGGGGGCCTCTTTCCTTGTTATTACAAAGAGCTGGCCTGTCTGTGATGATGCGAAGAGCATGCCATTCACAGACCCACTTGACCTTCACCTGGGCCAGTCTCTGTTTCCTGCTCTTTAACTTTTAAAATGGGAGGTTGGAGTTAGAAGATCTCTAGGATGCCTTGACCCTGGAGTGGGAAGTGGCAACCCACTCCAGTATTCTTGCCTGGAAAGTCCCATGGACAGAGAAGCCTGGCGGCCTGCAGTCTGGGGTCACAAAGAGTCATACATGACTGAGCAAGGTGTCTTGAAGTTTGGATATTTCCTCTCATCCAGGAGCCACAGCCTCAAAGTAGGTGTTTGGGGACCTTCAGCCTGGCGGCTACAATCTGCCCCCTTTCTCCCACCAGGAGAGGCCAGGTCACTTAATCAGGTGATTCCCTGCTTATCTGCTTCTGATGAGCCCCTTGACCTAAGGATTAAGTCCCAGGCCTCCAGCCTACGGGCTGATATTTCATGCTTTCCACCACTGGGCTACCTCCAGGTCCCAGGAGGTCCCATACCTATCCTCATCTTTCCCACCTCCAGACCTATGCTGTTACCTCTGCCCAGCTGTTACTTCCCCAGCGAACACCTGGCTAGATCTCACCTCCTCCGAAAAGCCATCCTCAACCATTCAGACAGGTTCTGTTTTCATGGCCTCATTACACTTTGCACGTGATAGATAATTTTCAGTTTTCATGTCTGATTCCCAACTAGCTTAGGACCTCCTTGAAGGCAGGGTCACAGGATTATTTATGCACACATCCCAGCCAGAGAGAGAGCGCATATTATTATTTAATGAAAAGTCTTTACACCACAAAATAAGATCTTACAAACTTGAGGGGAGCTGATGCTCACAGCACCCCTGAATGAAGTGGCAGGGCACATCAGAGTAATTCCCAGGACACAGAAGAGAAAGGTGGGTTCCAGAGACGTGACCTGAGGCTGGGGAGAGAAGGTGTCACCCACCAGCTCCCTTTGCGGCCCTCCTCAGGGCACCATTTCCTTGATGTTGTTGTTCAGTCGCCAAGTCATGTCCAACTCTTGGTGACCCCATGGACTGCAGCATGCCAGGCTTCCCTGCCCATCACCAACTCCCGGAATTTGCTCAAACTCATGTCCCTTGAGTCAGTGATGCCATCCAACCATCTCATCCGCTTGTCGTCCCTTTCTTCTCTTCCTGCCATCTCCTTGGAGAACAGTCGACTTGCCTGGCCTCTCTGGGGACTGGCCTTGAAACTCTGGGTACATCCCTTGGCTTCTCTGGGACACACACCTGCTGTTCATTGTCTGTACTCAGCATGCCCAGCGTTGCGCACTGGATCTTCCTTCCTGCTCCTCCCTCTGCCTAAAGAGTGCCTCCCCAGACCTTTCAGGGAGGCTGCTCCTTTTTTTCACGGAAATCTCATCTGACAGCCACACCCTCCAGGAGACTGTTCTGCCCACCCAGTAAGCCTACCCAGGTCCCAGCCCCCACACCACTCTGCCCTGTCTCCCTGTTTCTTTGTCTCTCTAGCACTTATCACTACCTGAAGTTATCTAAATTGTTTACTAAATTGTGGAGCTTGTCTTCTATCTCATCTAACTGAAAACGCCTGGAGGTGAGTTTTTTTCTGCCCTGAGAGCAGTCTGGTCATAATAGCAGCTCAACACACCTTTATGGAATGGAAGAATGAATGGATCAATGAATGAATGAAGGTCTAAGCTGATGGAGTGGACAGGGTACCCTGTAAGCTGCCTCGCCTGGTTGTCTGTCAGTTAGCATCTGGTTAGCTCTTACCCAGGGCTTGCCAGGTGGCATTAGTGGTAAAGAACCCGCCTGCCAATGCAGGAGACATAAGAGATACAGGTTCAATTCCTAGGACAGGAAGATCTGCTGGAGAAAGGCATGGCAACCCACTCCAGTATTCTTGCTTGGAAACTCCCATGGACAGAGGAGCATGGAGGGCTACAGTCCACAGGGTTGGAAAGAGTCAGACAGGACTGAAGTGACTCACCATGCACGCAGCCCTTCCTGGACTCTTCATTTTCTCTATTTTCTTAACAATTTCGTGACGTGTGCTCTGATAGTACCATTTACAATGAGGTTGACTCACCTGTCCTCAGCTAGCTAACAGTGGAGTTAGGAACTGAACTCAGGTTATCTGATTCCAGGGTTCAGGCATCAGCCTTCATTGGCCTTTCCAGTCTGGGAGTGTGCACTGGGCAGGATGCGGTGAGTCAGACCCAGAGCTCAGGCCTCCTTACCAGGCTTCTAGTTCTTTCTCTGCAATTCCCAAAGGCTTTCACATTGCCAGGCCATTCCTCAAAGGAAACCCAACCTGAGTGGCCAGCGTCATAAGGGTCCAGGAATGCCCCGGGTTCCCCAGAGGTGGGGCGTGCCTTGGAACACCCTGCTCTGCCCACACCCTTTTCCAGCCTGGACCCAAGAGCTGTCAAGAACTTGGTGACCACAGCCGGCGGTTGTTGTAGGTTGGACGTGAGCCAGTTTGGGGTTGCCGGGTTAAATTCTTTTCCTCAGAACCAGGCAGCCATTGAGCCTGGTTTGCGTAACTTGCCTTTTTATCTGTTGATTTCAAACTCAACTTTGCTCAGAAGTAATTTTAGGACATGGATTTTTGAAGAAGTCCATTTTGTGGTGTCTTATCTCCACTTCCTTCTGGATAAAACCACCTGAAGGCCATATCTTTCCTTGGCGACATGCCCCCTTGAGGAGGGGAGGGGAGTCCCCGGAAGTTCCTCTACTTGTCCGCTGTTGGAAGCAGCTCCTGGCTGGAGCTGACGTTGGTTAAGGAGCCATAGAGGCACATGTTTGTGGCTGAGATCTGGGCCTTTCGGCCTGGAAGCCGCTCTCCTTGGGCACCCACGTCCCTTCAATTTGCCTGAGTGAGATGAACACATCCTTGGCCTGGGCGGGAGGAGTCTGGCTGGGGAGGTACAGATTGCCCCATTCCTGGGCCACGGCTCAGAGGGCGCAAAGCTCGGGGAGCTGGGAGGGGCCCATAGTGAGCCTTTCAGTTTTGTCCCTTTGGGCCTCAGTTCCCTTCTCGGTTGGGCTTCCATGGCTCAGATGGTAAAGAATCTGCCTGCCAATTCAGGAGACGTGGGTTCAATCCTTGGGTTGAAAAGATCCCCTGGAGAAGGGAATGGCTACCCACTCCAGTATTCTTGTCTGGAGAGTCCCATGGACAGAGGAGCCTGGTGGGCTACAGTCCATGGGATCGCCAAGAGTCAAGACACAACTGGGCGACTAACACTGCCTTGTCTGTAAAGTGGGGGCACGCGTGCTACACTCCTAATTGTGCTTGGTATGTGTGAGCCTGTGTCATGAGCTGCAAAGGGATCCTAAATCAATGGTTTCGCCCACAGAGCAAGGTGTCACCTGCCTTCCTATGCAATGGAGATTTCTACTTTGCCTGATTTTTCTTCTGCTCCTTACCCTGAGGTGTGGGGCCGGCAGCCTGGAATGATGGGATGAGACAGACCTGGGCTGGGATCCTGATCCTACCACCTGCAGTGTGGTCTTGGCAAGTCACATAAGCCCTGTGGGCCTGGCTAATTTGATGGTCCAAGGCGGCTGGTCATACCCTCCCTGCACAGCTGCTGTGAGGGCCTGACGTGGTCACAGCTGGACGAGGCATTCCCAGCGCCACGCTGGTGTTTAGTCCCAGTCCCAGACATTTCCTTCTCCAGACTCTCTGAGCACTCCCTGTTCCTCCGAGGTGCTCCCTTGCTGGGAGGTGACTTTGGTGACAGTGTGGGTCACTTGGAAGTGAGCTCGGCACTTCCACCTGCCTTCACCCTGGCACTGGGGCTCGTTGGATCTGGCACAGCTGCTGGTGAGTCAACCCAGGCTCAGGTGTTCTTGGCCATCCGTGGCTGCGTGAGTGGCTGGAGTGGACCCAGCCGAGGCTGTCCGCTTTGGAGGACTCAGGGTGTACAGGGTGCAGACCGCATTCCTCAGTCTTTCATTTTCCCTCCCAAGGTCCCAGCCATTCCTAACAGCCAATGCAATCTTGTTCTTTCATAGAATTAACTATGGGAAAAAAATGTCAATGTCACCACTCCAGTTCCATTTGTCCTACTCCCAGCCCGACCTCGGGGGACTTCTCAATACAGCACAGGGGCTCAAACTAGGTCAGAGCTCTGAGTTTGGACGTGGGAGGCAGGGGCTACCTGTAATTGACAGGATGCCTGTGGTGGCGCAAGTTCAGAGCACAGGGGATGTAATTCCCTTTTCCATCTTCCTTTTGACTTTTTCTTTTAATCTTTCTGATTGTCCGATGTTCTTATAATCACCTGGATGCCACCTTAGGCTAATGGGTGACTCTCTGGACTTGGGGTTGCTTATCTGTATTTTGTAAAAGCTTCCCATGTGGTACTGTTGCACCAGAATGGTTGGGAAGCACTGGATTTTGTACGGAGACCATCTTGGTGTGGAGCTGGTCTGGCCTGACACCTCTCTGACACTTGTCCATCTGTCTCCATGCCCTGACTACCAGATAGAGTTATGTAAACAGTGTTTATATTCATTGCATTTATTCCTTTTGATGTTCTATAATGGCAATTGACTGTCACCCTGGCTTTCTATTTAAGGTAAAAATAAAAGGTCCCCTCTTGAAATAATTTTAAGTTTCAATGGGTTAAGCGTTTTACAAATGAATGAGAAAAATAATAGTTCAGGCATCCCCAGATGCGGCCCAAAGCATGGATGTGATGTGCAAATGGCCAAAATGTGTAAAAACATGGAACTAAATGACTTCCAAGGGCCCCTCAAGGCCTGACATCCTGATAGGTCCAAGGGGCGCTCATCATAGCTGCCTAAAAGCATGGACAGATGACCTGGGAGTTTTCATGCCGGGGAGTGGACTGGAGGGTGACAATGCATAGCAAAAGGGTCCCACTGTCTTCCTTTACTCAGTGGCCACCCCCAGACAGTTCACCTGGTGCTCTGTTGCAATGCATGTGTCCTCCATCACCACCTCCCTCAATCCTAGAGGAAACCTAGGGAACTCCCTGTCCAGCACTCCAGAGAAGATAGTGCTAAGTCGTGTCTGACTCCCGTGATCCCGTGAACTGTAGCCTGCCAGGCTCCTCTGTCCTTGGGATTCTCCAGGCAAGAACACTTGAGTGGGTTGCCCTTTGCTTCTCCAGGGGAGCTTCCCAACCCAGGAGTTGAGCCCAGGTCTAGCACTCACCAAGGCTGTTTTCCTGGAGACCTTGCTACACAAACCTGGAGAGTGCAAACTTACCATGATCTTGTTGCCGAATTCATGTTCAGCTGCTCATCGATGAAGAATCCAGTACTGAGAGACAGGTATTGTGTAAAAGGAAAGATACTTTTTAGAGGAAGCCGGCAATCCTGGGGAGAAGGTGGACTCATGTCCCAAAGAAGTGACTTCCCCTAGTCAACCAGGGGCAGACACTTCTAAAGGGGAGTTGCAGAGGTACACATGAGGTTAGGGGTTACATGCAGAACAGTAGTCAGCTCTGACAATCATCTTGAAGGTGGTCATGCGATGGTCTGAACAGCATTATCTTGACTGATTTAAGTACAGTTAAGTTTCAGGTCCAGGGTCAGTTCCCCTTTTCTTTCTTCTCTCTTTCTTTCTTTTTTTTTTTTTGGCATGCTGCACGGCTTGTGGAAACTTAGTTCCCCAACTAGGGATGGAACCCACATCATTGGCAGTGAAAGTGTCGAGTCCTAATCACTGGACCACTAGGGAATTCCCAGTTTGTTCCCATTTTCTTGAGGTCGGTACTGGGAATTGTGGAAGATAGATCAACTTCTGTCATGGCTACAGTCTGGTCATCATGGAATTAACTTCTTCCACCTGGTGGGTGTTTCAGTATCTCAAGGCTAAAGCCTTTTAAAAAAGCTCAAAAGCTTCGGCCTCTCTGAGCCTCAGTAGTTTCATCTGTAGAGAGGCAATAGTAGTGAGAAGGACCACATCGAGGAAATAAGTGTTACAAGACTTAGCTCACTCCTGGCACAGAGAGAGCACACCCTTCAGAAAGGTTAGCCTTAGCTGTGTGCTCTCACTTCCATGGAGTTCAAGAGTACAGGTGGCCGGGGACACTTTATTCCTTTATCAGCAACCCTGCACAGTAGGTTTTATTTGGCGCTTTATGGAGGAGGAGCCCGAGGGTTAGTTACTTAGTTCATTTGTCAGCAATATCAGGTCTAGCGTGAAGAGGGGAGGAAACTGATGGGAGAACTCCTGGGCTGGCTGTGGAAACTTGGGCAGGAGGCTTAGCCCAGAGAAGTTACAGAGCTCGTCCAAGGATGTGCGCCAAAAATGAATGGTAGAGCTAGAAGATGGTGTCTTGAAAGATCTAGCTTTTTCTATGTGATGCCCTTGCAGGGGACCAGAGCAGAGAATAAATCTAGTTTCTTTAAGGTCTTATTGGAGGTGGTTAATTTAATCATCCTTTCCTTTAGAGTTGGACTCTTGTAACTTCTCCACGCTGTGCCTCAGATTCTTGGGGAGACCAGTCTCATTTGGGGGACCTCACAGCCCTCCAACAGCTTGAGGAGGCACCAGGCTGAGGGGCTCTGTGAATATCTTAGGGGGAATTTTGTTGCTCTGCATGGAGCTCTGGTTTAGAAGCCCCAGCCTGGAAACAGGCATCCGTGCAAGACTTTTTACGTTTTTCTGAGTCCCCTTGGGAGAGAGCATCTGTGGTGTGTGTCTCTGCAGAGCTAGTGGGGAAGGTTCTGGAAGGCTGGATGAAGAATGGAATCATCAGGATCTTGGGAAGTAAATACCAGAGGTGGGTTCCTGACCAGTTTTATGCCTTGGTTTTCGCTTCTGTAAAATGATGATGGAAAAGGCAACGTTAGCTGCCTGTTGCTTGAGCTTAACGTGTGCATCGGGCGCCTACCGTGGGTGTGGGTCTCTGAGCTCACAACGGAATGCTAGGGAGGAAGCCTGACCTTGGATCAGGGAGGCTTCTGGAGATAAAGTTCAGACAAGGGAAACAGTGACGGGATCCCAGAGCCTGCAGCCCCTGGGGGAGGTGGGCTGATCAGAGAAGGGAGGACACACAGGCACTGGACTCACCCATCACTGTGCCCTCTGTTCCCTCTTGGTTACCTGGAGAAAAGCTGCCCTTGACACAGGCTGCTGGAAACCCAGCCCCCACCTGTCAGTGGCTGAGAGGGGGAGGGGTGTCAGGAGTGTGGGCGGATGGGTGTTGGGAGGGGACATAAAGGTGGAAGTGTGACCAGCTGTTCCGTTTGCCCAGGACGGAAGGGTCTCCAGGGACCCAGGACTTTTAGGGGCTAAAGCCAGGGAGTTCAGTTCAGTTCAGTTCAGTCGCTCAGTCGTGTCCAACTCTTTGCGACCCCATGAATCGCAGCCTGCCAGGCCTCCCTGTCCATCACCAGCTCCCGGAGTTCACTCAGACTCACGTCCATCGAGTCAGTGATGCCATCCAGCCATCTCATCCTCTGTCATCCCCTTTTCCTCCTGCCCCCAATCCCTCCCAGCATCAGAGTCTTCTCCAATGAGTCCACTCTTTGCATGAGGTGGCCAAAGTACTGGAGTTTCAGGGAAGCCCTGGGCAAACCGGGATGGGTGGGTCCTCCTAGTTAGTCAGAGTCCTGCCATCCTGACTGCAGCTCTGGGCAGCCTGGGTCATGATGGGCAGTGAGCCCCTGTGCACAAAAGATGAAGGACTCTGCTGTCCCCAAGTCTGTGAGCACGTGAAGGCAGGAACCACCCCGTCCTCTGGTGGTCCCTGTCTATCCCCGTGCACAGAGCGGTTAGTAAATGTTGTAGGGACGAAGGACTGAGAGCTGAGGTTCTCTGCCTCCGTTTCCTCCATGCTGGGGACAAAGCACTCAGCTGCGGACTTCCCCGGTAGTCCAGTGGTTAAGAATCTGCTCGCCAAGGCAGGAACACAGGTTCAATCCTACCTGCTGCGGGATCACTAAGACTCTGGGCCACGACTACTGAGCCTGTGCTCTAGAGCCTGGGAGCCGCCACTGCTGAGCTCACGTGCCACAGCTACTGAAGCCTGCGTGCCCTAAAGCTGCAAGAGAGGCCACCACAGTGAGAAGGCCGTGCACCGCGAGAGCATAGCCCCTGCTTGCCAAAGCTAGAAAAGGCCTGCTCTTAGTAACGAAGACTTAGCACCGCCAAAAAAAAAAAATATTACTCGGAAGCCAGTTCGTGCTTTGCTACTTTGCACATGCTGTTCCCTGTCTTGCATGCCCTTCCCACCCTCGGCAGTCTTACCATGCTGTGTCCCCTCTGAGCAGAACCTTAACCCCCTAATTTCTCTGTTCGTGCATCTTCCCCCCCAACACGTGCTGAGCTCCCCAGGGGAAGATCCTAGTTTTGTGTTTTCTCTGCTGCACCGCTTGGCACCTGTAAAGGTTTCTTGAACAAACGAGAGGTGCTGAATACACAGAGCAGAGATTCATTCATTCGCTCACCACCTCCTTGCTGAGCGCCTGCCGCACACCAGATGCTATGCTAGACAGGGATGGGAGAGTGGACACAACGATATTTTGCTCTGATGGAACTTACATTCTAGAAGATTCTAGAACCATCAGCCTTCAGCCAGCAAGCAATAAGTAAACAGACACCATCAGGAAGTCACCTGCTGTGAAGAAGATGCAAAGGAGAAGCGGCATCACCCAGCCCTGACCAGCTGCTGGTGGGCTGGAGGCCGCAGGTCCGTTGAGGGGAAGTGGTTCAGCCCCAGCGTGTGTGGCTTGCCGCCCGTGGATGCAGAAAGGACTCACCTTCCCCTGGGTGGTGGCAGCCCTACTATTGAGTGTGGTCAACTCAGGAGGGTGGCATTTGCCTTTCATGCAAAGCTGGTAGGCTATCAGTCCCTGCAAGAAAATCCACTAAAGGGGACTTCCCTGTTGGTCCAATGGTTAAGAATCCACCTAGCAGCCCAGGGGATGTGGGTTTGATTCCTGGTCGGGGAACCAAGGTACGACTTGCTGTGGAGCAACTAAGCCCGAGAGCCACAGCTAGAGAGTCCACGCACTGCAACAAAAAAATCCCACGTGATGAAACGAAGATCCTGACTGCCGCTACTAAGGCCTGATGCAACCGAAGAAATAAATAAACATCAAAAAGAAAAAAAGGGAAAAAATCCAACAAAGCCAGCATTGTGCAAGAGGAAGGAAACGCAGTTTAGGCCACGTCGTGTTTTTGTGCCTGGTGGGGGGAGCCCTGTGTGTCTGCCCTGGGCCCTTGCAGTGGGAGTGCAAAGAGCCAGGCTCACGTGCTGACCGCCCCTCTCCCCCGCTGGGTGGGTGACCTTGCCCTGCAGCAGGAGGAGGGCCAGGGGCTCTGCTAAGGGATTGTCAGAGAGCCCAGTTTCCTCCAGGGAGAGGGATTAAGGCCCCTGCATCAGGGGCATAAGGAGGGAGATAAGTCTGGCACTGCACACCACAGTAGGGTATAGTCTGCTGGGACTGATGGGGAGCTCAGCCACAGACACAGGCCTGTCGGGCGGGAGGAGTGGAGTCCAGAAGGGCCAAGCACCCCTTTCCCGGGAGACACCCTGCTCCAGAGCCCCCTGTGGCTTCTCCCAGGGTGCTGGTAGTTCCTGGTGCTGACGTCCAAGGGGGCACCTCTGCCTCTACAATGGACGTGGCTAACCCCCGCAGGTGACCCCCTCATGGTGCCCTCCCCCACAGAGAGGGAGGAACAAGCGAGTCCCCAAGGCTGATGCCCTTGGCTTCACAGAAACACATTGTGAACCTGGTGTCTGAAGCTCGGGCAGGAACCGGCCTGTGCTAATTATAATCTGCACAGCCTGCTAACGATTGACCTTGGACTCCAGGGAGGCAAAGCCTCCTGGAGGAATGTCTCGGGGTGCTCTGAGGCGTCCAGACGAGAGGCAGGGGTTCGTGGTGCAGAGGATGGGCTCTTCTGGACTCTTCAGCAGACACCACCTTGCAGCTCCGGCAGAAGGGAGACAGTTTTAAACTCCCGGGCTCTGCTGAAGGGCTGCTGGGGAGAATGAGGCAGCCTGATTGCCTTCTGTGTGACCTTGGGCAGGTCATGTAAGGACCTTGATTTCTGTATGTAAAGAAGACCATCATTCTTACTTAACAGGAGTTGGGAGAACTCCATGAGCTGTGTGCAAACACCTGACACAGGGATTTACCCCTGGACGACGCTCAACAGTGTTAGTTCTCAGCCTGTTACCCTCTGAAAAAGTCCTGGAGGGCTTCCTGGAGGTAGTGATGTGGAGCTGATGAGTGAATGCTGGCAGGCAAAGAAGAGCACCAAGGGGAGAGGCCACATGGTGTGTACATGGGGTCGCAGAGTTGGACATGACTGAGCAACTAACACTAATTAACTATTACCAACTGCCTTCCTTAGACTGTTCTTCTCACAACTGGGGCGCTATTGACTTAAAAAAATTTTTTTTAAGGTTTTTTTTTTTTTTTTTTTTTGATGTGGACCATTTTTAAAGTCCCTGTTAAGTTTGTTACAACATTGCTTCTGTTTTATGTTTTGGTTTTTTGGCCACAAGGCATCTGGGATCTCAGCTCCCTGACCAGGGATTAAACCCACAGCCTCTGCCTTGAAAGGCAGTCTTAACCGCTGAACTGCCAGAGGAAGTCCTGTGGGGTATGATTTATTAAATGAAAGTGGAGTTCGAGTTGCTATGTATCCTTTTGTAACCCAAACCTGAAAACCATAGGAGGGGTTTTCCTGTGGTTGGGAAGTAAAGCATACCTCGTTTCTGGGGATGATAGAGACCACGGTCAGCACAATCTGGCCTGTGTGAGTCCTGTGGATCTGAGAGGTGGTGCTTTATATGGAGGGTCTACTGCGCCCCAGGCTCAGTGCCAGGCCTTTGCATGCTTGTTGGTGCCATTGGTACCCTCACTTTACAAACAAGGAAACAGGAACAGGGAGGATAATAAACTTGCCTGGGGTCACACAGCTAGTAGATGGAGAAGCTAGATTCAGTCCCATAGTGGCCACACTTCACAGACCACCTTTTCTGTGCAGCTTAATATGAAAGCTGGGCTTCCCCCTTTTAACTTATTTTTAAAAGTCTAATGGAACTGTGAAATCTCTTAATTTGTTGTTATTGATAGCTTGTACCCAGATTTAAAGTTTTATAATTTTCTTAAAAATGGCTACCAGCCTTAAAGAAATTGACATGTAAAAAAATGTACCTGTGGTTCCAGTGCTCTAAGAGAACTTCTTCCTTTTCTTCCGTGTTCCTTTCAATCTTTATCTTTTCTGGACACAGTTTTTGTATAATTTGCCCAGCAAGGGTTGACAAACTGCAGCCCACTGTCCCAATGCTACATGACTTTGTCAACAAGGTTTTATTGGAACACGGCCACACTCATCATTTACATACTGTCTATGGCTGTTTTCACACTAGAGCTGCAAATTTGAATAATTGTGACAGAGACCATCTGGCTTTTCAAAGCCTAAAATATTTACTATCTCACCCACTCCAGAAAAAGTTTGCAACCCCTGGTCCAGAGGGCAAAGAGTTTTCATTGGAGTATAGTTGATTTACAGTATGGTGTTAGTTTCTGTTGTACAGCAAGGTGATTCGGTTATGCACGCAGATACACCTGCTCAGTTGCTAAGTCGTGTCTGACTCTTGGCGACTCCATGGACTGTCGCCCACCAGGCTCAGACTTTGTCCACGGGATTTCCTAGGCACAAATACTGGAGTGGGTTGCCATTTCTTTCTCCAATGTATATACCTATGTATATATAAATACACATATGCGTTTTCATACTCTTTGCCATTGTATCAATAGTTTATTAGAAGATACTGATTATAGTTCCCTGTGCCATACAGTAGGACCTTGTTACCTATCTGTTTTATATATAGTAGTTTGTATCTGTTAATGCCAGACTCCTAATTTATTCCTCACCCCCGTTTCCCTTTTGGTTACCGTAAGTTTGGTTTTTTTAGATCTGTGAGTCTATTTCTGTTTTGTAAGTAAGTTCATTTGTGTTGTATTTTAGAATCCACATATAAGTGATATCACCTGGAATTTGTTGTTGTCTGCCTTAGTGTGATAACCTCTAGGTCCATCCATGTTGAGCCAACAATTATTTCATTGTTTTTTATGGCTGAGCAGTATTCCATTGCGGAGAAGGCAATGGCACCCCACTCCAGTACTCTTGCCTGGAAAATCCCTTGGACGGGGGAGCCTGGTGAGCTGCAGTCCATGGAGTCGCTAAGAGTTGGACACGACTGAGTGACTTGACTTTCACTTTTCACTTGCATGCATTGGAGAAGGAAATGATAACCCACTCCGGTGTTCTTGCCTGGAGAATCCCAGGGACGGCAGAGCCTGGGGGTCGCACAGAGTCGGACACGACTGAAGCGACTTAGCAGCAGCCGCAGTATTCCATTGTGTCTGTGGGTGTGTGTCTGTGCGTATATGTATGCTACATCTTCTTTATCCATTCACCTGCTGATGGACATCTAGATTTCTTCCATGTCTTGGCGACTGTAAATAGTTGCAGTGTGATCTTTTTTCTCTTCAGACACAGCAGTAGTATTCATATCATGTTTCTCAGTGTAAATGGCCCAGAAAATTCAACGGGATGCAGGTCACCAAATCCCCTTAACCATTTGCCTTTTGCTGGACAGTTAAATGACATCTTTTTTCCCCTCAATTTGCAGATTTGTATTTATCTAAAACACTTTAAATAATGCCTACTGCTTACCAGCACTCTTTATCAATATAGCTCAATCAGACCAATGATAAGAAGTTCATACAATTATTACTCCCATTTCACAGATGGGAAAGTGAAGTCAGAAGACTCAAATCCACCTCATTTTTCAGCAGCAGAGTTGGGTCTGAATCTGCTCGGCCAGGTGACTCTGAGTCTATGCTCCTGGCAGCTGTCAGGAAGAGTCCTGGGAGAGGCAGGCCTTTGTGACTGTGGCTGTGTGGGGGTGGAGGGGGATGTCCAGCCGAGTGACTCACCAGGAGCGAGCCCCACCCTGCCCGGCCCGGCCCAGCCCAGCCCAGCCCAGCTGGACCACCCCACATCACTCAGATTTGCTTAGTCCCTGGCCTTATTACAGGCCAGGCAGCTACGGCCATGTGACCACAAACTTTGTTTCTTCGTGGAAAACAGCCCCCAAAAGAAGGCCAGCTGCTGACACTGAAGAAAAAAATGATGTTCAGAAAAATGCCGTTTGGGAGGGATAATACAAGAATAGATGAGGCTCTCCTTTGTGGCCAAAGGAGTACTGATCTTGCGCAAACGTTAAATCGGTGATAAATTGGGAAATGTTCTAGTTGAACTGAGAGAAACAACCAGAATGGGACATAACCGTCCAGCAAAATGGCAACGGTTAAGGAAAGTTTGTGACATCCTCCTCAGGGAATATTCTGGGTCATTTACAAGGAGAAATGTTAATGATTAACACCAGGGGCTGGGTGTAGCCCTAGTCAGGGAACTTTGGGAAGCTCATGGGACCTGTAGATCTTGCCAGGAGAACAAACATAAGCACAAAATGCTGTGTGAAATTTTAGGGGCCCACGGAGCCAACATAGCCCAACTCAGGGGTCCCACCTGTTGTTGGGGGTGCATGCTTAGTCGCTCCATTGTGTCCGACCCTTTGTGACCCCATGGACTGTAGCCTGGCAGGCTCCTCTGTCCATGGGATTTTCCCAACAAGAATTCTGGAGTGGGTTGCCGTTTCCTCCTCCAGGGGATATTCCGGACCCAGGAATCAAACCCATGTCTCCTGCATCTCCTGCATTGCAAGTGGGGTCTTTGCCACTGAGCCACTGGGGAAACCCGGGGTTGTTGGGAGAGACAGGTTAAAACCTCTGGTCCACAGAGACATTTTGAAAAGTAAATTTAGTGAGTGCTACTCACGGGATGTTTGGGAAGTGAGCTGGTGGATTTCAGAGGGTCGCAGGCTGAGAAATACTGTGTTGCAGAGATTGGGGGAGAGGTGGGGACAGGAGGGAGACTTCGTGTGTTGAGAACACTCTGAACACTGTGCCCACCTTCCGGCTTGAGCTGTCAGGTCACCCAAGAGTGCAGGATCTGGTTGGTTCTGTTCACTGCTCTGATTTTCAGCACCAACCACAGGATCTGGTGTAGAGCAGGTGTTGAAACCAGATTTGTCACTAAATGAATTGAGCATCTCCCGAGCTCTGGAGCAGAGAGCAGTCGGCCGGGTGTGGTTCTGGGTGAGATGAGATGGCCGCCTCCCTCTGCCTGCTCACTCGGGTCCTTTAAGGGCACAGCTTTCATCATCACCCACGCGTGGATGGAGCGAGACACAAAGGGGGATAAGCCAGAGAGAACTCGGTTTTTCTCGGCCAGTTCCTGGAAGCCCAGGCCAGGCCCCCGCAGCCTGGCTGGTGTCCCTGTCTGATCTGATTCGTTTCGAGACTACACTGAGAGGCTTGGTGTCACCAGGCCCATCGAAGCCCCCGTAAGCCAGGCATAGCTCTCGGCTTGTGCTCCATCTCAGGCGTGCTCAGAGGGCCCAGCCTGGGCTCAGCGCCTTGTCTGTCTGATCCACTGGGGTTCACCCCCACCCCCTCCTCCGCACCAGTCGAGTGTGGGATGGGCCATCCTCCTCTGACTCAAAGAGGAACCCCCACTTCTTTCGCCTTCCTGACTCACTTCCTCCTTTTGCGGGTCACTTTGCAGCATGGCACAGCCACTGGGGCCCCACAGGCCTGGGCTCACTCCCGCCTCAGTAGCTGTCTGGCCTGAGCCCGAGAGCCAGCCCCTCTGAGCCTCAGTTTCACCATCTGTGAGGTCACACGGTCGCCCCTTCCTTGGGGGTTGTTGGGTAATTGATGCATCATGTCTGCCCAGCGCCTGCCACTCAGCAGGTAGCCTTATACACGGGAACTCTGGGTGACATCTTCCCCAACACACAGGGGCTTCCTTTGTCATCCAAAGGTCAAGACTCGTGAGGACCTTGACACTCACCCAAGCGCAATCATAGGGTCACAGATGACCCGGGGTGGGGACGGCGGGGAGCAGGCGGAACACTGGTTACCCACCAAACAGCACTGGCTGTGGTGAGCGACTGGGGGCTTTGCTGGGAGGGGCCGTGGGGACCGGAGTCGGGGGCAGACGCCCTGGGGAGGGACAGCTGCCCCCCACTGCTCATCAGATGCTTGCACTTGCAGTCAGCTGCCAGCAGGAAAAGATCCTTGGACCTGAACTCTGGTTTCTTTGTCGATGAGCAGGTTTCCAATAAAAACAATGCCTGGGGGTAAACGGCACTTCACGGGGTATTTCCCAGCAGCTGAGTGAAGGTGCCAGGTTGCTAGGAGCCTTTTCAGGGCAACACTGTGTCCAGATAATTGGTCAAAGGCTGCCCTCTGTTGCTTGTGAGTCTGTCACTGGCCAGAGCCTGCCCCTCGCTTGCTCACAGACCCTCACCAGCTCCCTAGTGCCCACAATAAAGTTGGTGCACCCCTTTGAATCCTGAGCTGTTCAGGCTCCCCCCACCTGCCTCTCTGACACAGCGTCCTTTTTTAAACATTACGTTTGTCTTTTTTTTTTTTTTTAAGGTTGGCTTTATTTATTTTAAATTTACTTCATTACTTTTGGCTGGGTTGGGTCTTCATTGCTGCATGGTCTTTTTCTAGTGGTGGCATATGGGTTTAACTGCTCCTCAGCACGTGGAATCTTCCGGGATCAGGGATCGAACCTGTGTCCCCTGCATTGGCAGGTGGATTCTTTTTTTTTTTAATGGATTTCACCATTTTTTTAAATTTATTTTTTTCTTTTGAAGGATAATTGCTTTACAGAATTTTGTTGTTTTCTGTAGCAGGCAGATTCTTAACCTCTTGCCACAAGGAAAGTCATGATTGTTTCTTTAAGAAAAGAAATCATTTTATTGATATATATTTCAAAATATACAATTTAAATGGGTACATTTGAAGTGCACAATGCCTCTTAGTATATTCATGGGAGAAGGCAATGGCACCCCATTCCAGTACTCTTGCCTGGAAAATCCCGTGGATGGAGGAGCCTGGTAGGCTGCAGTTCATGGGGTCGCTAGGAGTCAGACACGACTGAAGCGACTTAGCAGCAGTAGTATATTCACAAATCTGTACAAACATCACCACAATCATCTTTAGAATATTTTTACTACCTCCCCCCAAAAACCTGCACAATGCCCAGTTTGCCCATCCTCCACACGCCCAACTCCAGCCCTAGGCTGGACTCATTTTCTTTCTGTCTCTACAGACCTGCCCGTTCTACACATTTCACATAAGTGAAAGTATACGATACGTGGTCCTTTGTGATGGCTTCTTTGATTTAGCCTCATATTTTCAAGGTTCCTGTATGCTGTAGCCCCACCACTACACTACTCCTTTTTTATTGATGAGTAATATTCCTTCATATGAATATAACACATTTATCCATTTGTAAGTTGATGGACATATGAGATGTTTCTACTTTTTTGGTTCTGATGAACATTTGTGTACAAGTCTTTGGGGTCCTATATTTTCATTTCTTGGGAGTGTGCCTAGGAGAGGAATTGCTGGGTCATGTGCTAACCCTATGTTTAATCATCTGAGGAGCTACCAGACTGTTTTCCAGAGTGGCTATACTTTTTATATTCTCACCAGCAGTTGTGTTCCACTTTCAGCATCTTCACCGATACTTCGTTATTGTCTGTCTTTTTGATTATAGCTATTGTTACCGGAGAATATAGCTATTGTTACCAGAGTGAATGGTATTTCCTTTTGGTTTGAACTTGCATTTCTCTGGTGGCTAATGATATTGAGCATCTTTTGACGTGCTTATTGACTATCCGTATGTACGTCTTCTTTGAAGAAATGGCTATTCAGATTTTTTGCATATTTGATAATTGGGTTTTTGTCTTTCTAGCATATGATTTGCAAAAATTCCGTGGGTTGTCGTTTCACTTTCTGGATGGTGTCCTTTGAAACACAAACGTTTTTAACTTTGATAAAGTCCAGGTTGTCTATTTCTTTGCTTTTGTTATTCGTACTTTTGCTGTCACTTCTATGAAATCATTTGCCTGATCCAAGGTCATGAACATTTACGCCTATGTTTCCTTCTGTGAGTTTTATAGCTGGGGCTGTTACAATGTGGCCTTTGATCTATTTGGAGTTAATTTTTGTATATAGTGTGAGGTAGTGACCCAGGTTGGAGAAGGCAATGGCACCCCACTGCAGTACTCTTGCCTGGAAAATCCCATGGATGGAGGAGCCTGGTGGGCTGCAGTCCATGGGGTCACTAAGAGTTGGACATGACTGAGCGACTTCACTTTCACTTTTCACTTTCATGCATTGGAGAAGGAAATGGCAACCCACTCCAGTGTTCTTGCCTGGAGAATCCCAGGGACGGGGGAGCCTGGTGGGCTGCCGTCTATGGGGTCGCACAGAGTCGGACACGACTGAAGTGACTTAGAAGCAGCAGCAGCAGCAGTAACCCAGGTTCATTCTTTTGCATGTGGCTATCCATTTGTCCCAGCACCATTCATTAAAAAGACTCTTCTTTCCCTACTGAATTGTCTAGGTACACTTGTTGAAAATGAATTGTCTGTAAATATGAGAGCTGATTGTTTCTTATCTGTGGGTTATTTTGAAGAAATATAATGTTTTCCTTCAGAGACCTGGGATGTTTTTATACCAAGATGCATCTTGGCCATAACTCTGCCACTGAGCTACAGCAAGATCTTGGGTGGGTCTCTGTCCTTCTCTAAGCCTCAGTCTCCCCATCTGTAAAATGGCACAGCTAGATAAGAGGATTCCCAAGAAGTGGCCCAGTTATTACATGATGAAATGCAGTTAGGTTTCCACAGTACTTTTCATTGGCTCCTGGAGGTGTCTATCGCTAGGCCTCTTGGGACAGTTTCAGGAACTCCCTATCCTGGTCTGACCTCATGGGAGCCAACCTTGCTTTTTCAAGAAAGTTAGTGTAAGGCTCACTGAGTAAGCATCATTGTTATCCTTCTGCCTGCTGTCTGTGCTCCAGCCCTGGGTACACAGAGCAGGTGGGACACGGCCTCTGCCCTTGAGAGCAGCAGTCTAATGGAAAGACAAACATCAACAACGGTCGTGGAGGTGAGCTGGGCATGCTGGTTGGCTGCAGGTGCAAGGAGGGGCAGGGGCAGATGGTGAAACTTGGTTTAGCGGATTGGGCCACAGGCCTGGGCCAGATGTGAACGCTGGCGGTGCTCTAGGCAGTATCTGGGAACAGTAGGGTGAACTGTATAGTGTATGTCACAGCCCTTTCATCCATCCAGCAGCAGCTGTTTCTTACCATCATCTAATGAGTCCTAAGGCCCTGACCAGGTGACCACTGACCACTTGTCTCCAGGCAAGGCACTGTGGTTAAAGGGAAGGCTCTGGGCGGGGATGAGTAGACTGGGAGTTTGGGATGAACATGTATACGCTGCTTTTTTTTAAAACAAAACAAAACAGAAAACCAACAAGGGCCTACTGTTTAGCACAGAGAACTCTGCTCAATATTCTCTAATAATCTAACTGGGAACAGAGTTTGAAAAAGAATAGATACATGTATGTGTATAACTGAATCACTTTGCTGTACGCCTGAAACTAACACAGCATTGTTAATCAACTATATTCCAATATAAAATAAAAACTTTTTTAAGAAAGATGGTGCGGGGAGGCTCCAAGCTGCTCAAGTTTCAATCCCGCTCTGGATACTTTGGGGAAAGCATTTAACATCTCTGTGCTTGCAGGAGAATTCTTTACTGAGTCACAAGGGAAGCCCAAGAATACTGGAGTGGGTAGCCTATCCCTTCTCTAGAGCATCTTCCTGACCCAGGAATCGAACTGGGGTCTCCTGCTTTGCGGGCGGATTCTTTCCCAACTGAGCTATCAGGGAAGCCCTTATCTACAATCAGTTCAGTTCAGTCACTCAGTCGTGTCCGACTCTTAGCGACCCCATGGACTGCAGCACGCCAGGCTTCCCTGTCCATTACCAACTCCCGGAGCTTACTCAAACTCATGCCCATCAAGTCGGTGATGCCATCCCACCATCTTATTCTCTGTTTTCGCCTTCTTCTCCTGCCTTCAATCTTTCTCAGCATCAGGGTCTTTCCCAATGAGTCAGTTCTTCACATCAGGTGGCCAAAGTACTGAAGTGTTCAAAGTATTGGAGCTTATCTACACTATGGGGCCTGTAATAGTACCTTCCTGGTAGGCTATTTCTTTCTAAAACATTACGTATTTTACAACATGGCCTGGCACAAAGAGGCGGCTCTTATTAAGGTCTCTGGTTATTACAGGTTTCAACTGTAGCTTGGAGCTTGGAACAGTGTAGCTTTGACTCCGGTATGCTAGGTCCACTTCATAGTATAGCCCCTGGTTATTATGCGGTGTAACATGGTAACTTGGTACAATTAGCCTGCAGGTTGCCTGAGGGTCATTATTATAGTTCTGTGCATTTGAATACAGCAGGGCTTCTTGGCAGCATATATTTCTCCTTCCTAACTGCTATTCTGTTAAAAAGAAAAAAAAGTCTGGAGATGAATTGGATGTGTTCAAAACAACTTTTCAGTTTCAAGCTCCCACATCTCTGATGGCATGCAAGTGAGTTCTTGCTCTTGCTTGACCAATAGGAAGGCTGGAGTTTGGGAGCTGGTGGGTGGTGGAGCCTGCACTGGACCCAGGGCGCCCTAATCCCATCCTGGGGCCCGCTCTGTCCCCAGCCGTGGCTTGAAGGAAGGCTCTGATGGGGGTTAGCAGTCTGTGCTGATGGCCACCCTCCCCCCATCCCTGCCTTTCTCCAGTCTCCCTGAACCTGAAGCATGTGTGTATCAAGAACCAAATAAGGCTAGAGAGATGCTCCTTCTGGCTCCATGCTTCTTCTTTCTAATAAAAAAGAACAGAACTAGCAATTATCAATTTCCTACTAACAGCCAAAGGTGGTAAATATTAGTCTTGATATTTTCCAGATTTAAGTATCTGCTCATGTATACTTGTGAGCACTGACTGTGTGTGAGTGTCCATCTCAAGTACCCTGATCAAGACAGCAGTGATCAAGATGATCAGAGGCCAGGCCCAGACACAGTTCACATTCAAATGAGAACAGCTGCCTGAGCATTCCATGGAAGTTGTTGATTTCCATCCCTGATGCTAAGAGTCCCCATGGCAGCCGGAGACCTCATTGCAGCTGCATGAGTTGTTGAGTAGACACCCAGGTTCCTTTCGAACCAGGGACACACAGAAGCATGGAATTAGGGGCCCATGGAAGCACTTTTGGGATGCTCTGAGAGCTGCATGCACACGTGAAGGACTGTTTGTTTATCTATTTTTCCACACTCCTGGCTGTTGGTTTAGGAGTCAGCTGGCAGCGCCCTTGAAATTGGAGCAGGTTCTTGTTGGCTAGTGTCTCCCCATCACTCAGCTCCTTACTTCTTCAGCCTCCATCCAGCAGGCCCAGCGCTGGGCACACCAGTAGTCTTAAAGGAGGAGGTGCCTGGGAAGTGCTGAGCGCAGTCTGGAGCTTAGGAAGTTGTCCTGAAGCAGGACTCCTCAACCCCTAGGCCGTGGACCCGTACTGCTCCACGGCCTGTTAGGAACCGGCAGCACAGCAGGAAGTGAGTGGCAGATGGGCTGGCAAGCTTCACCTCTGTTTAAGGTCGCTCACCAATCACTCTCAGTACCGCCTGAGCTCCAACTCCTGTCAGATCAGAGGCGTTAGGTTCTCACAGGAGCTCAAACCCTACCGTGAACTGTGAGTGCAAGGAATCTAGGTGGAGAGCTCTTTGTAAGAATTATCCCCAAACCACCCCCGACTCAGGCCCGTGGAAAAACTCTCTTCCACGAGACTGATTTCTGGCACTAAAAAGGTTGGGAACCACTGTCCTAAAGAACAAACACAAAGGCAATCATATGGTTCACCGTTTGGGACTGCAAATTAAAACCACAATGAGATATCATCACGGCTGGTTTAAAAGGGCTAAGATGAGAAAGACTGACCATCGAGGGCTCTGTGGAAACGAGAACTCTCACACACTGCTGATGGGAGTGAAGAGTGGTGTGGCCGCTTTGGCAGATAGTGTGACAGTTCCTTAAAAACGTACACACATACCTGCCATCAGACCCAGTCACTCCACTCCTAGGTATTTTTTGCAACAGAAATGAAAGGGTATGTCTATACACATGTGTTCAGAGCAGCTTTATTTGTAAGAACAAAAACAGTCGATCAGCGAGTCTCTGCATGCTATGGAATAGAACTGAGCAATGGAAAGGAATGGACATTGAAAGGAGGCAACAGCATGAATGAATCTCAAAGTAAGTGTGCTGAGTTGGGGAAGCCAGACCCACACCCCCTGCCCCCCTCACTACATATATATATATATATATATATATATATAATTTCATTTATGTAAAAATCTCCAGACAATGCAAGCTAACATCTAGTGACAGGAAGCACATCAGTGGTTGACTGGAGCAAGGTGTGGGCAGGAGGGAGGGGTGATTAAATGGGGTCAGGGAATTTTTGTGCTGCTGGCTGTTTGTTATCTTTGATTGGGGTGGTGGTTTTAAAGGTATATATGTTAAAACTAAAAGGTATATATGTTAAAAAAAAGTTGGCTTAAAACTGAACATTCAAAAAACTAAGATCATGGTATCTGGTCTCATCACTTCATGGCAAATCGGTGGGGAAACAATGGAAGCAGTGACAGACTTTATTTTCTTGAGCTCCAAAGTCCCTGAAGATGGTGCCTGCAGCCATGAAATTAAAAGATGCTTGCTCCTTGGAAGAAAAGCTATGACCTACCTAGACAGCATATTAAAAAGCAGAGACATTACTTTGCCGACAAAGGTCCATTTAGTCAAAGCTATGGTTTTTCCAGTAGTCATGTATGGATGTGAGAGCTGGACCATAAAGAAAGCTGAGCACTGAAGAATTGATGCTTTTGAACTGTAGTGTTGGAGAAGACTCTTGAGAGTCCCTTGGACTGCAAGGAGATCAAACCAGTCCATCCTAAAGGAAATCAGTCCTGAATATTCATTGGAAGGACTGATGTTGAAGCTGAAACTCCAATACTTTGGCTACCTGATACAAAGAACTGACTCATTTGAAAAGATCCTAATGCTGGGAAAGATTGAAGGCAGGAGGAGAAGGGGACAACAGAAAATGAGATGGTTGGATTCTCAGCGACTGAACTGATGTTGAAACTATCAAATTGTACAGTTGAAATGTGTTTGTTGTTGTTGTTGAGTTGCTCAGCTGTGTCTAACTCTTTGCAACCCCGTGGATTGCAGCACCCCAGGCTTCCCCGTCCATCACCATCTCCTGGAGCTTGCTCAAACTCATGTCATCCAAACTCATCGGTGATGCCATCCAATCATCTCATTCTCTGTTGTCCCCTTCTCCTCCTGCCTTCAGTCTCTCCCAGCATAAGGGTCTTTTCTAAGAGATAAGTTTCTTGTTCATCAGTTTTACTCCCAATTATTTTTAAACTGTTAAAAATAAAAGCCACCCATCTGCAATCAATCAGTAGGATGAATCCAACCCTGCCCTCCTTCAGAGAACTTGTTTGTGCCAATAGTTATGAACAGAAAGGGCTTCCCTGGTGGCTCAGGTGGTAAAGAGTCTTCCAGTAATGCAGGAGACCCAGGTTCAATCCCTGGGTCAGGAAGATCCCCTGAAGAAGGGAATGGCAACCCACTTAACTATTCTTGCCTGGAGAATCCCATGGACAGAGGAGCCTAGCAGGCTACGGTTCATTGAGTCCCAAAGAGTTGGACACGACTGAGCGACTAACACTTTCACTTTATGAACAGTAAAGCATGAACAGTGAGGTCAAACTTCTGGGTCTGGTCCTGGATCCATGGCTTGCCTCCCTAAACCCCGGTTTTCTCACTGTGAAATGGAACTGATCATATTAGCTACCTCCTGGGGGTTATTGGGAGGGGAGCATGGGAGGATTTAGAGTGTTTAGTAAACAGGTTGTAATTGACAACATGCATAGGGTCCCGTGGGGACCCAATGGAAGGGGGAGGGAGCTGTTACTTTGCAGGGGAAGGAGGCTGGAAAGGTTTCTCCATTTTACTTGTTATGAACTGAATCTTGAAAGAATAGTCATCTAGAAGGAGGTTTGTGTTGGGGAAGGGGAGGCTCACCAGGCAGAACTAAGCTGGGGAGGCATCACAAAGACTCGAAACTTCTAGAAGCTTCAGTAGTTGTGCTGCAGATGGAGCTTAGAGACCAGGAGCATCCTGGTGAGTTAGGGCTGTAATTTAGGTGGGAGCCTCATCCCTGAGGGTCCCCGAGGAGTGCTGGCTTCATCCTCCAGGGCAGGGCTTCTCAGACTGGGATATGAAGAAGTTTTCTCCAGAGACTAAGAGTTCTCTGAGAAATTTTGAATTTTTTATGTAATAAAAGACAAAAATTAAAAGTCCTATTTTCATGCAATGCTTTTGAATTGAGAGACATTTTCACCTAGTAGAAAGTACTCATTTCTGAAGACGGTCTTGATAAGGGTGGTTCTGAAAGTATATTATTGTGCGGCCATAAAGGCAATGGCAACCCACTCCAGTACTCTTGCCTGGAAAATCCCATGGATGGAGGAGCCTGGTGGGCTGCAGTCCATGGGGTCGCTAGGAGTCAGACACGACTGAGCGACTTCCCTTTCACTTTTCCTGCATTGGAGAAGGCAATGGCAACCCACTCCAGTGTTCTTGCCTGGAGAATCCCAGGGACGGGGGAGGCTGGTGGGCTGCCGTCTCTGGGGTCACACAGAGTCAGACATGACTGAAGCGACTTAGCAGCAGCAATTTTCCTTTAAAAATTTTTTTCACAACTATATATTTTTTAATTGAAGTATAATTGATTTACAATGTTGCATTAGCTTGTGCTATACCGCAAAACGATTCAGTTATATCAGTTCAGTCACTCAGTTGTGACCAACTCTTCACCACCCCATGGACTGCAACATGCCAGGCTTCCCTGTCCATCACCAACTCCCAAAGTTTGCTCAAACTCATGTTCATCAAGTCAGTGATGCCAACCAACCATCTCATCCTCTGTTGTCCCCTTCTCCTCCTGCCCTCAATCTTTCCCAGCATCAGGGTCTTTTCCAATGAGTCAGTTCTTCACATCAGGTGGCCAGAGTATTAGAGCCTCAGCTTCAGCATCAGTCCTTCCAATGAATATTCAGGACAGATTTCCTTTAGGATGGACTGGTTTAATCTCCTTTCAGTCCAAAGGACTCTCAGGAGTCTTCTCCAACACCACAGTTCAAAAGCATCAATTCTTCGGTGCTCAGCTTTCCTTATAGTCCAACTCTCACATCCATACATGACCACTGGAAAAACCATAGCCTTGACTAGACAGACCTTTGTTGACAAAGTAATATCTCTGCTTTTTAACATGCTGTCTAGGTTGGTCATAACTTTCCTTCCAAGGAGTAAGCGTCTTTTAATTTCATGGCTGCAATCACCATCTATAGTGATTTTGGAGCCCAGAAAAATAAAGTCAGCCACTGTGCCCATTGTTTCCCCATCTATTTGCCATGAAGTGATGGCACTGGATGCCATGATCTTAGTTTTCTGAATATTGAGCTTTAAGCCAACTTCTTCACTCTCCTCTTTCACTTTCATCAAGAAGCTCTTTAGTTCTTCACTTTCTGCCATAAGGGTTAGGGTTTCGGTTATATACATTTTTAATATTCTTTTTCATTATGGTTTATCTCAGGATGTAGAATCTAGTTTCCTTTGCTACACAGTAAGGCCTTGTTGTTTATCCGTTCTCCATATAATAGTTTGCATCTGCTAACTCCAAACTGCCTCCCCAACCCCACGCTCTTCCTTGGCAACTGTAAGTCTGTGTCTGTGAGTCTGTTTTGTTTTGTAGATGGGTGCATTTGTGTCGTTTTTTAGATTCCACATGTAACAGATAACATATGATATTTGTTTTTCTCTGACTTACTTCACTTAGTATGATCATCTCTAGGTCCATGTTGCTGCAAATGGCATTATTTCATTCTCTTTTATGACTGAGTAATAAACTAACACCCCAAAAAGATGTCCTTTTCATTATAGGGGACTGGAATGCAAAAGTAGGAAGTCAAGAAACACCTGGAGTAACAGGCAAATCTGGCCTTGGAATACGGAATGAAGCAGGGCAAAGACTAATAGAGTTTTGCCAAGAAAATGCACTGGTCATAACAAACACCCTCTTCCAACAACACAAGAGAAGACTCTATACATGGACATCACCAGATGGTCAACACTGAAATCAGATTGATTATATTCTTTGCACCCAAAGATGGAGAAGCTCTATACAGTCAGCAAAAACAAGACCAGGAGCTGACTGTGGCTCAGACCATGAACTCCTTATTGCCAAATTCAGACTTAAATTGAAGAAAGTAGGGAAAACCACTAGACCATTCAGGTATGACCTAAATCAAATCCCTTATGATTATACAGTGGAAGTGAGAAATAGATTTAAGGGCCTAGATCTGATAGAGTGCCTGATGAACTATGGAATGAGGTTCGTGACATTGTACAGGAGACAGGGATCAAGACCATCCCCATGGAAAAGAAATGCAAAAAAGCAAAATGGCTGTCTGAGGAGGCCTTACAAATAGCTGTGAAAAGAAGAGAAGCGAAAAGCAAAGGAGAAAAGGAAAGATATAAACATCTGAATGCAGAGTTCCAAAGAATAGCAAGAAGAGATAAGAAAGCCTTCTTCAGCGATCAGTGCAAAGAAATAGAGGAAAACAACAGAATGGAAAAGACTAGGGATCTCTTCAAGAAAATCAGAGATACCAAAGAATATTTCATGCAA
Source organism: Bos indicus (assembly GCF_029378745.1). Taxonomy (NCBI): domain Eukaryota; kingdom Metazoa; phylum Chordata; class Mammalia; order Artiodactyla; family Bovidae; genus Bos; species Bos indicus. The sequence continues at coordinate 60,396,767 of NC_091780.1, read as the reverse complement.
AGATGAGCTCGATAAAGGACAGAAATGGTATGGACCTAACAGAAGCAGAAGATATCAAGAAGAGATAGCAAGAATACACAGAAGAACTGTATAAAAAAGATCTTCACGACCCAGATAATCATGACGGTGTGATCACTGACCTAGAGCCAGACATCCTGGAATGTGAAGTCAAGTGGGCCTTAGAAAGCATCACTATGAACAAAGCTAGTGGAGGTGATAGAATTCCAGTTGAGCTATTCCAAATCCTGAAAGATGATGCTGTGAAAGTGCTGCACTCAATATGCCAGCAAATTTGGACAACTCAGCAGTGGCCACAGGACTGGAAAAGGTCAGTTTTCATTCCAATCCCAAAGAAAGGCAATGCCAAAGAATGCTCAAACTACCACACATTTGCACTCATCTCACACGCTAGTAAAGTAATGCTCAAAATTCTCCAAGCCAGGCTTCAGCAATATGTGAACCGTGAACTTCCTGATGTTCAAGCTGGTTTTAGAAAAGGCAGAGGAACCAGAGATCAAATTGCCCACATCCGCTGGATCATGGAAAAAGCAAGAGAGTTCCAGAAAAACATCTATTTCTGCTTTATTGACTATGCCAAAGCCTTTGACTGTGTGGATCACAATAAACTGTGTGGATCACAATAAACTGTGGAAAATTCTGAAAGAGATGGGAATACCAGACCACCTGATCTGCCTCTTGAGAAATCTGTATGCAGGTCAGGAAGCAACAGTTAGAACTGGATATGGAACAGACTGGACATGGACAGACTGGTTCCAAATAGGAAAAGGAGTACGTCAAGGCTGTATATTGTCACCCTGTTTATTTAACTTATATGCAGAGTACATCATGAGAAACGCTGGACTGGAAGAAACACAAGCTGGAATCAAGATTGCCAGGAGAAATATCAATAACCTCAGATATGCAGATGACACCACCCTTATGGCAGAAAGTGAAGAGGAACTAAATAGTCTCTTGATGAAAGTGAAAGTGTAGAGTGAAAAAGTTGGCTTAAAGCTCAACATTCAGAAAATGAAGATCATGGCAACCGGTCCCACCACTTCATGGGAAATAGATGGGGAAACCGTGGAAATAGTGTCAGACTTTATTTTTCTGGGCTCCAAAATCACTGCAGATGGTGACTGCAGCCATGAAATTAAAAGACGCTTACTCCTTGGAAGGAAAGTTATGACCAACCTAGACAGCATGTTAAAAAGCAGAAACATTACTTTGCCAACAAAGGTCCGTCTAGTCAAGGCTATGGTTTTTCCTGTGGTCATGTATGGATGTGAGAGTTGGACTGTGAAGAAGGCTGAGTGCTGAAGAATTGATGCTTTTGAACTGTGGTGTTGGAGAAGACTCTTGAGAATCCCTTGGACTGCAAGGAGATCCAACCAGTCCATTCTGAAGGAGATCAGCCCTGGGATTTCTTTGGAAGGAATGATGCTAAAGCTGAAACTCCAGTACTTTGGCCACCTCATGCGAAGAGTTGACTCATTGGAAAAGACTCTGATGCTGGGAGGGATTGGGGGCAAGAGGAGAAGGGGACGACAGAGGATGAGATGGCTGGATGGCATCACTGACTCGATGGACGTGAGTCTGTGTGATCTCCGGGTGTTGGTGATGGACAGGGAGGCCTGGCGTGCTGCGATTCATGGGGTTGCAAAGAGTCGGACACGACTGAGTGACTGATCTGATCTGATCTGAATATCCTATGGCATATGTAGATTTAGATATAATATATGTACACCACATCTTCTCTATCCACATCCATTTATCTGTCACAGGACATTTAGGTCTGTTGATGTGTTATTCAGGTTTGAGGGCCACAGGAAGTGTGTGTGGTCATTGTGGTTGAACCCGCTCCCTTGGGCTGCTTAGAAAGATAGGGCAAGTCTGGGGGGTTCAGGGGTGACTGTTGGAATCGCCCCTCCTGGGGGAAGGTTCCTACCTGAGGAGAAGGTCTGAGGCGCTGGGGGCTTGGCATGGGCTCTCGATTCCCAGGGCCAATAAGAGAGAGGCCTGGTGGTGGTGGCCGGGTGGGGGTGGGGGTCTTAAGCATCTGTCACTGCCATGCTGTCACGGAGAACACTGCCCTGGGCCAGTGGGGAAGGAGGGGGAGGGGAGGCGCAGGGACAAGGGGTCAACATCGCATCCTGGAAGCTCTCCACCCGCTTGGCCAGGTCTTCTCCAGGAAGGGGGCCTTGGAGGCTGGGGCAGTACCTGGGATGCGCCTTGCCACGGGCCAGATGGAGCTCTTTCTCTAGGCCCTTGGAGAGTTCATCTACAGGGTACTCGGGAGTGCAGCTGGCGTTTTCACTGCCAAGGTCTGGGGTTGGGCCACGACCCACAGTGTGGCCAAAACTGACTCACCAGAACTGAAAAACCAAACTGACCCAAAGCTCCTGTTTCCAAATCAGAGTCCGAATGGGCAGCGTTGATTGGCCTGCCCATCCTCATGCCTGCCCTCTGCGACACTCAGCGTCCTTGCCAGGCCCAGACTAAGTCCCTGATGCCCTGCCCACCCCCGCTCTGTGACCCGCAGCTGATGGCCAGTCCCTGCCTCCCCGTCCTCTGGTTGCCCTTCCACGCAGCCCCCAGCAGGTAGGATGCTCTCCTGGATCGCCGCAGGGAGCCCTCCGGTTCGCACCCTCTGATTGGCTGCCTTCCCGGCAGCTTGAGCCAATCACACCTGGCCTGAGGATCCGAAGCTCCACCCCTCGGAGTCGCTGGTTTGCCCAGGGACGCTTTTCCTCTCTGGGCAGTCCAGCCTTCTGTCCCTCCTTCTCTCATGCTTGCCCTGCGCATTCTCTTCCCTCCCAGAGGTTCATATTTGACCATGCGTTGCCAGGTCAGCAGGCCAGCATTTCTTGCGTAGAAATCCTAGGTCCTCCACACTGTGCCTTTTGATGGAGTGCTTGGGTTTTGTTAATTTCAGTGATTGGAAATACTGTTTTATAGTCAGCTGCCTGGGAAAGGAGGTGGGCCAGAGAACAGTGGTACCAAACACCATTTATCAGTGATGACAGAGCACTTGTCTTGAAAGCAGTCCCTTTGTGGGAACTCTTGGCCTGTCCCCTTTGCGGCTAGAATTGTAAAGTGGACCCCACAACCCTATTCCTAAATGACGTTTCTTGTATTAACATTTACAAAGCCCTGGACGAGGATGGGCTGTGGAACCCTGCAGTCTGTGTGGCTTTGATCCATCCAGTCCCCAGTCTCCCCAAGCCGGTGGTTACCTCTGATGGGATAAAGCCCAGCAATTGTTCCCAACTCTAGCTTCAGCTACCTTGGAGGCTGGTTGTAAGTTTCAATAAGATGATGTGAGAATTCCTGGTCCAGTGACCCATTAAGATGTTGTGGAGAGTTCTGGCCCCTGATATTCATTTATTTATGGCTGCACTGGGTCTTTGTTGCTGCATGGGCTTTTCTCTAGTTGTGGCATGTGGACTTCTTATTGTGGTGGCTCCTCTTATTTTAGGGCATGGGCTCTAGGTGCACAGGTTCGGTAGGTGTGGTTCACGGGCTTAGTTGCCCTCAGGCATGTGGAATCTTCCCCTACCAGGGATTGAACCCATGACCCCTGCATTGGCAGGCAGATTCCTAACCATTGGGCCACCAGGAAAGTCCCTCCAGCCCCTGCTTTTTACACACTCGCTCTCAGAATCACCTTCCACGAATGCCAGGTGAGAGAGAAGGGCCGAGGACCACCCTGGTGCTCTGAACGATGCTCTGAGCCCTGGCCTCTCTGCAACGTTGTCTGACAATAAGTAAACAAAAAAGAGGTCCCGGAATCCACTGGGAAGAGGCTCGGGGATTAAAACCAGCTGTCCACTTGCTTCCTGAAATTCCATCTGCAAATGTGAGAGCAGTGGGAGCAAGTAGGGTGGAAACTGTGTGGCAGGGCACGAGTGAGTCACGGGAAAGGCGAGCGTGTCACAGGAAAGGGAGTGAGCCCCATGCCAGGGCTCTGGGTCAGTCTGTGGTGGGGCCCCTGGCCAGGTTGGCGGAGGAGGCACACCGGGCTCTAACTGCTTCTAGGTCCTGCCGTGGGAGCTGGGGTTTACTCAGGTCTGGATCCTGAAGCTTCTTTATTCTAGAGCTGAATGCCAGGGGGCAGCTGGATTGGCAGAGGGCCAGAGTGACTGGGCATTACAGGACTGGGGCTGCCCGGCAGTTCAGGCCTCAGTCTGTAATCTCCAGGTCTAGATTCTTAAGCTGAGAGGCCCAGATTTCCACACTGCAGTCTCCTTCCTGGAGCTCAGATGCTCGTAGAAGATGACCTCAGAGGTTCTGGGAGGTACAGGCAGGGGCATGGAAGCTAGATGGCACCATGGTGTTTAAGAACATAGGCTCTGGACTCAGCCATTCTGGGTTCCAGTCCTGCCCTCAATATTTAACACCCATCTGGCTTTGGGCATTGTTCTTAGTATCACTGATCCTCAGACTAAGATGGGAAAGAATCTGCCTGCAATGCAGGTGACCCGGATTTGATCCCTGGGTTGGTGAAGGAAGTGACAACCCACTCTAGTATTCTTACCTGGAAAATATTAATACCATGGACAGAGGAGCCTCGTGGGCTACAGTCCATGAGGTCACAAAGAATCAGCCACGACTGAGCAAGTAACAATTTCCTTATAAAGTTGGGCTAAGTATCTCACTGGTCTTTGTAGGATAAATGAATGAATAACTGTCAGGCCTTTATCATAGACCCAGGCACGTACAGAATGCAAGACACATGTGGGCTGTTACAATTATTGTTAATCTAGGATCCACCACTTTCTGGCAGGCTATTTGCTTTACTGAGTTTCAGTTTCCAGCTTTATAAAATGGTACTAATAATGTCAGCCAAATAATAGTCAACCGGTAGTTCACTCTGGGAACCGGACTTTGCCCCTCTCTTCGCTAGGAGGGGTCTGGTGTCATGCTCTAGGAGCATTCACTATGGGGATTTGGCTAGGTCTTAGGCAGGATTCTTAGAGCGTCTGGATCACTGAATGGCACGCGAGTTCCCTTTTGTCTCCTGGTGACTTCTCAGCTCCTTTACCTGCATGTTGTCAGGCCCCTCTGGTTTGCAGCTGGACTCAGAATGGATTCACCTTTCCTAGTTGGACCCTGCTCAATCAGAGTCACCATCCTTCCCGGGACAGTTCTGCCAGCTGCCCTGACATGCAGAGGGGTTGGACTTGGTTTTAGAAGCAGGATGGTTTAGTGAGATGAGATGAGCAGGGGCTTTAGAATCCAACAGAACAAGGTTCAAAGCTCAGTGCTGCCCCGATGGGCTGTGCCCTGGACTGGTCACTCCAGCCTCAGTGTTCTTATCTAGGGTTGTGCCCATTGAGTGCCTGGTCCTGAGGAGGTGCCCGACAACTATCCCCAGATCCTAAGAGAAAGGTGCTGTGGATGGGGGAGGTGGGGAAGGAGCTCTCCCCAGTGTTCAGTCGCTAAGTCGTGTCCTACTCTTTGTGACCCCCCTGGACTGCAGCACGCCAGGATTGCTTGTCCTTCACTGTCTCCAGAGTCTGCTCAAAGTCATGTCCATTGAGTTGGTGATGCCATCCAACCGTCTCATCCTCTGTCGTCCCCTTCGCTTGCCTTCAATCTTTCCCAGCATCAGGGTCTTTTGCAATGAGTCGACTCTTTGCATCAGGTGGCCAAAGTATTGGAGTTTCAGCTTTAGCATCAGTCCTTCCAATGAATATTCAGTATTGATTTCCTTTAGGATGGACTGGTTTGATCTCCTTGCTGTCAAGCGACTCTCAAGTCTTCTCCAGCACCACGGTTCGAAAGCATCAACTCTTTATGCTCAGTCTTCTTTATGGTCCAGCTCTCATATCTGTACATGACTACTGGAAAAACCACAGCTTTGACTATATAGCTCTTCTCTCAGTCCCAGAGGAGGCCCTGCTGCTCAACCTCTGCTGCCTCCTGCATGACCTATGACTTGTAGACAAATGCTTAGCACGACGTAGGCCTTTCATCATTACAGAAATGGCAGCACCCTTCTCTTCGCAGGTTGGTTTTTTCATTTTCAAGTCCGCATCATGTTTTCCAGCACCCTCTACCTGCCACACACTTCTTGAGCATTTCTGCCTCCTCATTCAGCCTGAGCCTTTCCTGAGACTCTAACTAAGCTCTCCCCTTTGACATGATGGCCCAGGCCTGGAGCTCAGATTCTGATATTGTCTTGGCCTCCTTTGAAGGACAGCCTTACAGTCCATTCCTGGGAGAGTTGTGTCCTTTGCCACACGTGGGGGTCTTGTCCAGCTCCTGTGGGTGCACTGATCTCCCAGGCTGGTGCCTTTGACCCGGGATCCATCTAGGCACATGCCCTGCCTTGAGTCTGCTCCTCTGCTCCATCGTCTGCCCCGCCCTGCCTTGTCTGTCATCAAGGAAGAAAGATCATTTCTCTTCCGGCTGCTGTTTGTGATAACCAAACGGGATGCTGAAAACCAAGGCTGCTTCCTTTCCAAGCGTCTCCTCTGGCAGACCAGCGCCAGTCTGAACCAGAAGGGGCCTGCATCCTGTCTCTTGTTGCTCAGGGACAGCCCAGAGGCACACCCGGAGCCCTACTGCCTTGCTGCCTGCAGCCACACCCCAGGGCTGGACTGTGGCCCAAGAAGGGGCCGCATGGAAATGGAAACAGCTTTTTAAAGAATGCCTGAGTACATTTTTTTTTTTTTTTTTGGCAAAATGTTTGAAAAATGCATAGTTCCTTTTTTTTTTTTAATCCTGTGTCCACTCAACCAATCCAAGAAGGACAAAGTCACGGGAGGTGAGAACTCTCCCCTTGCTCCCAGAGGCCTTCCCGCGTCATCCTCAGCCTCCTGCGGCTGCTTGACTCAGCACCTTGACTCTGCCTGACCCCATCGCCCCCGCCTGAGAGTGCCTCCACCGACCCCATCAGCAAGGGCTTCCATTCTGCACCTACCCTGGCCAAGGTGACTCACCCGAACCTCAGAATCAGTCTCTTCACCCCCGCCTGGTATGTGTTGGCTCCTGATCGCCCCCGGGGGCCAGCCTGGATGTGGCTCTGAGCTGGCTCTTGCCCCCCACCCCTCTTCCTCCCCCTGATCCTCATGCTCCAGCCTCCCCATCCCACATTGTGTCCAGAGTCTTCCCAGTATCCCAGACTGCAATGCTTCCCACTCAGCCTGCACTCCCCTCCTCTCAAAGCTCACTGTGGTCCCCTCACTGGACACAGAACCCTCTGGGCTAGAGCACCACCTGGTTCATCCAAATCCTCGGGACCCAGCAGCTGTAGAGATGCACAGACGCATTCGTCTATGCCCACTCACCTGCATCCTACCCTACACCCAGCCATGGGATGGTGTGAGAGCCACTGTCTGGATGCAGCTTCCTAAGGAAGGAACGCCCTCCACCTGACTCAGAAGAGTTGGGGGTTAAAAAGAACTGCTTCCAAGGATGGAGTGTGTTCCAGGGTGGGAGGTTTTTTCATTCATCAGATCTAGGTTTTGTTCCCATGCTATGGTCTGAATATTTATGTCCCTCCCAACCCCTCACCGGAGAAGGCAATGGCACCCCACTCCAGTACTCTTGCCTGGAAAATCCCATGGACAGAGGAGCATGGTAGGCTGCAGTCCATGGGGTCACTAGGAGTCAGACACGACTGAGCAACTTCCCTTTCACTTTTCACTTTCATGCATTGGAGAAGGAAATGGCAACCCACTCCAGTGTTCTTGCCTGGAGAATCCCAGGGACGGGGGAGCCTGGTGGGCTGCCGTCTCTGGGGTCGCACAGAGTCGGACATGACTGAAGTGACTTAGCAGTAGCAACCCTTCGCTGGAATCCTTACCTTCAATGTGATGGTGTTAGGAGTTAGGGCATCTGGAAGATAATTAGAACGTGAGGGTGGAGCTCTCATGGATGGGATTAGTGTCCTTTTAAAGAGTCCCCACAGTGCTCCCTGACCTTCCTCCACGTGAAGATACGATAAGTCTTCGACCAGAAAGAGGACCCCTCCCCGACCAAGCTGGAGCCCTGATCTCTGGCTTCTAGCCTCCAGAACTGTGAAACGTACATTTCTGCTGTTTATAAGTCACCCAGTCTGTGATATTTTATTATAGCAGCCCAAACAGACTCAGACACTCCATTTCCGAGTGAGGAGGGGGGAACTCAGAGAAGTTAAGTGACTGGCCAGAGGTCACACAGCTCCAGAAGAGTGGGGCCAAGACCACCAGGACCAGTGATAGGTCCTTCTGGCCTCAAACGTCTGTCCACTTCCAGGACACGTGCCTGTGGGTGGCTTAACCAGCTAACTGTGCCTGCTGGCCTCTGTGGCTCCTGCAGCTGCTGGTTGTAGCCTTGGAGCATCTAAGACTGTGGTTGGCAAACTAGCCCATGGGCCATATTTGGCTGATGGTCTGTTTTGGTGTGGTGAACGTGAAATGGGCTTCTTCTTCTTTTTTTTTTTTTTTTGCTGCGCTGGGTCTTCACTGAGGCATGTGGGCTTCAGTAGTTGCAGTGTGTGGGCTTTGTTGCCCCACGGCGTGTGGGATCTTAGTTCCCTGACCAGGGATCGAACCCACATCCCCTGCATTGGAAGGTGGATTCTTAACCGCTGGACCACCAGGGAAATCCCAAGAGTCTTACATTTTTTGCTGCTGCTAAGTCACTTCAGTCGTGTCCGACTCTGTGCGACCCCATAGACGGCAGCCTACCAGGCTTCCCCATTCCTGGGATTCTCCAGGCAAGAACACTGGAGTGGGTTGCCATTTTCTTCTCCAATGCATGGAAGTGAAAAGTGAAAGTGAAGTCGCTCAGTCGTGTCCAACTCTTAACGACCCCATGGACTGCAGCCCACCAGGCTCCTCCATCCATGGGATTTTCCAGGCAAGAGTACTGGAGTGGGGTGCCATTGCCTTCTCTGTTACATTTTTTAGGGGCTGTAAAATCAAAGAAGAATATGTAGCAGAGACTGTATGTGGCCTGCAGAGTCTAAAGATATTTACTACCTGATCCTTTACGAAAGAACCCCACCCCCTATATAAAAGGTGGACATGCATGGGTGCTAAGTCGCTTCCAGGCTTCTCTGTCTATGGAATTCTCTAGGCTAGAATACTGGAGTGGGTTGCCATGTCTTCCTCCAGGGCATCTTCCTGACCCAGGGACCGAACCCGTGTCTCCTGCATTGCAGACAGATTCTTTACTGTTGAACCACCAGGGAAGCCCAATATAAAAGGTCCCTAGGACCATCTCCCAGAGAAGGCAATGGCACCCCACTCCAGTACTCTTGCCTGGCAAATTCCATGGACCGAGGAGCCTGGTAGGCTGCAGTCCATGGGGTCGCTAGGAGTTGGACATGACTGAGCGACTTCACTTTCACTTTTTACTTTCATGCATTGGAGAAGGACATGGCAACCCACTCCAGTGTTCTTGCCTGGAGAATCCCAGGGACGGGGGAGCCTGATGGGCTGCCGTCTCTGGGGTCGCACAGAGTTGGACACCACTGAAACGACTTAGCAGCAGCAGCAGCAGCAGGATCATCTCCTTCAGAGCTTACATGTAGCCCTGGGAGTTTAAGGCAGGCCTTGCAGTTTATCTTGGCTTGCCTTAGAGGGGCCAAATGCTGGAAGGGGTGCTGGCTGAGGAGGGGCTCCGTGGTTGGAGAGGGGAGCCAGAGCCCAGAGCAGGCTGACAGTCTGAGAGTGGAAGCTGGTCCCTAGACCCAGCTCAGAGCTGGACTTGGCATGGCTCATGGAGACCTTAGTAATATGAACCCTTCCAACCCACAACCTCAGAGACCCTTTGTTCAGTACTCAGGTGTGCAGATGGGGACACTGAGGCCCAGAGTCAGACTTACGTGCTCAGGGTCAGTGTGCAGATTCCAAGCCCAGGGCCATCTCCTACCTTCCCTGCCGCATTTTGGAAGCCTTCTCGCCCTGCACAGCCCAGGTCTATGGGCCATTTCCTTGGCTTCTTTGCTTCTTCAGTCGACATTAGTGAAGGGCTGGTAACTGGGTTCACTAGCACTGGGGTGCAGAGGTGGAGAGGCGGCAAGAGTGGAGGCAGCCTGCCCAGAAAGTGTAGCTTGCGACCACAGATGCTCTGGGGCCCTGCGCCTGAAGGCAAGGCTCTGGGGAGGGGCCTGCTTCTAGCAGAGGGAGCAGAGGACAGTCTTGGTCTTGGCTGTGTCAGAGAGGAGGGAAGAACCGCAAGTTTGCCCTGGGGTTGCTGTGAGGCGATACAGTAGGAAGCAAGGCTGGAAACAGGATCAGGCTCAGGGCTTGGGGGTCGGTTGGAAGACCACACCTCACTGTAACTCGTAAACAGGGCACGGATCAGCTGACGTGGTGTTTCGGGAAGCCCCCTCTGGTTCCCACCAGGAGGGATGGGGGCTGGGCAGAACCTTATTGGAGTCCACTGAGGTCACAGAGGGAAAAGTCCATGACCTTCCTGGTGAGGAAGGTCTTCTTGGTCCATGAACCAATTGTGAGTGGGTTTTTCTGGAGCTGCACATTTACTTTTCAAGTTTAAAATTTTATTTTTAATTTACTTTAAAAAAAATAATTTCGGGGCTTCCCTGGTGTTCCAGCGGCTAAGACTCCATGCTCCCAAAGCAGGGGGCCAGGTGTGTTCCCTGGTCAGGGAACTAGATCCCACATGCTGCAACTAAGACCCGGCAGAGCCAAATAAATAATTAATAAAGAAACAATAATTTGAATTAATTAAGTATTTTTGGCCACTCTGGGTCTTCGTTGCTTTGCTCGGGCTTTCTCTAGTTGCTCCGAGAGGGGGCTACTCTTCGTTGCGATGCGAGGGCTTCTCATGGCGGTGGGTTCCCTTGTTGCAGCTCGCAGGCTCTAGGCACATGGGTTTCAGTAGCTGTGGTTCACGGGCTTAGATGCTCCGAGGCATGTGGAATCTAACCAGACCAGGGTTTGAACCCGTGTCCCCTGCATTGACAGTCAGATTCTTAGCCACTGTGCCACCAGGGAAGTCCAGTCTTAAACTTTTAAATTTCCGTAAGGAAATAGGCTGTCCTTCCTGTCAGCCGTGAGAAGGCTTGCAGCAGGATTCTTACCCAAGTCCATGGACTGATGGAAGGCAACAGATTGAATTACTGCTGACCTCTGACTGAGGCAGTTTCTTCAGTTGCACAGGAGGCCAAGCCAAAACCAAGCCCACTCTGCTAATAGCCTGGCTGTACTTTGTCACATATATTTTTATGTTGCATTGCGATCATTGTAGATATCTCGAAATGTAGTTTATGCCCATCACTATTTCAAAAGCCTGGTAGTTATTAGGCCCATTGTTATTAGATCTTGTGATTTAGTGTGTTGATAAGATTGTGTGTGTGTGATGAATTTGATTTTTAGTATTTTTTTTTTTTTTAGTATTTTATAATAATTATTTTTTCTTTGTGAATTCTGTTTATTTAATGTCTTTATTATTTTGGCTGCACTACTCAGCTTGAGGGATCTTAGTTCCCCAACCAGGGATTGAACCCAGGCCCTCAACAGTGAAAGCGTGAAGTCCTAACCACTGGACTGCCAGGAAATTCCTGCTTTTCAGTATTTTGTTGACTACATTTTAATATGATTGGTTTCCTTGTAATTCTAGCTTTTAGTCTCAGCGTTTAAAGCCTTCATTATGAGAAGGGGTGCACAGTAACAGTCCATCCCTCTCGCCTCAAATCCTCAACCTGGCTGCAGCCCTTACACATGTTCAAATGTAACTTTTCTTCTGGAAACTTCCTGGGGCAGGGATGGTGCCCACTTATTTGCTCCCTAGATTGTAGCATCAAGCCTAGCTAGGGGCATGTGCTTAATTCCTGTGTGTTTCATTGACCTGGAATGAAGTGGTTTGGCAGAACCGGCCAACAGACCCTGGTCTCTTGAACTCTGCCTGCAGCTTCACCAAGCTTACCATTAGTGATCCCCCATCCGAGGTTAGAAGCCCGCCTCTGAGACTGGTTCGTGGGTCTGGGGCCCCTCTGCTCCCTGCCCGACCCTGCTGGACCCCTAGTGTACTATGCGACGTGTTTCCAGGTCTCCAAACCACCACGCCTCCCAGGCCCCAGGCATTTCCAACTGGAAGAAGCAGTCTCCAAAACCACAGTGCCCTGTGGTGCTTAGAGCTTCCCTGTGCCTTGTCATCCGAAACTCTGGGAGCTTGCTTCTGCTCCTCCCATTCATCGCTTTGTAAACACATAAAAGCTGAGCTTTTGGAAGCCAGTCAAGTCACACATCAGACAAGAGATTAAAGCCACAATGAACCAATTTAAACGCCTGCACATTCTAATGTGCTTTTCAAAGGAAGCTTTCAGAGGCAGGGGGTGGCTGCAGGGAACGTATTAAGTTGTTAGAAAAACATCAAAACAGCTCTGAAGGAGAAACAACAGGTTGGGAGACTGAGCTCTGGGAGCCCAGGTCCCAGAGGGAAGCCCACCCTGGGCCCCCCACTGCCTTCCCCTTGTCCAGCGTGCATCTTGCCCTCTGATGGCAGAGCTCCCAGTGCAGGGCCGGGGTGGGGCAGGATGCCCAGATTCCCAGTTAACCCCTGTTGAACAACCAACTGATGATTGAGAAACAACAAACAATTCAGCCAATGTTAAGGAATTTCTTTTTTTTTTTTCATTTTAATGATTGCCTTTCTGGAAAATTCACAAAGTGCCTGAGAAGAAAAATAAGGAAACAGAAAAGCTTCCAACTGTGATTCCACCAACCAGACAATGGTCCTTAACCACATGGCCTCCACGGACAGCATGCTGGGAGCAAAGAGGCCTGAGGTCACGTGGGATGTGGCTTCTGCCACTTGCCCACACCCCTCTCTCCAGTTCATCACGTGGACATTGTTTTTTGTCTGTTTGAGCTGCATTGTGAGGCTGTGGGTATCTTAGTTCCCTGACCAGTGATCAATCCCGTGCCCCCTGCGGTGGAAGCGTGGTGTCCTAACCACTGGATCACCAGGGAATGGGCTTTGTAATGATGAGACTTAACCAGCCTTTTCTAGGCATAATCTTTTGTGGTTTTGGTCTTTTTGTTTGTTGTTATTTTTTACTTTTTTAGCCACGCCGTGCAGCATGTGGGATTTTAGTTCTGAAACCAGGGATCAAACCCACGCTCCCTGCAGTGGAAGCAAGGCCCACCAGGGAAGTCCCTTTGTTTTTATTAGCTGTAGACCCAGGGCTCGGTCGTGCCTGACTCTTTGCAATGGACTATAGCCCGACAGGCACCTCTGTCCATGGGACAACCCGGGCGAGGATACTGGAGTGGGTTGCCATTTCCTCCTCCAGGGGATCTTCCCGACCCAGGGATTGAACCCACATCTCCTGTGTCTCCTGCATTGGGAGGCGAGTTTCTTACCACTAGTGCCACCTGGGAAGCCCTTTGAGCCAGGGCTGCTAAAGATAAATTTTGTTGCATTTTTTTTATATTATCATTAGAGCCTAAGCACTCTCCATCACAAATTCATTTCAAGCTTACTTTTTGTTGGCCGCATAATATTCTGAAGTACAAGTATGTGATACTTCCCTTAATTATTCCTGTTGCTGGGCATCTGGGTTGTTCCTAGTTTTGTCTGGCCATTTTAACAAATACTGTGGTTGGTGTGGGGTGCATGACAGTTTATGCCAAGGCAGGGCTGTTTCAACATTGATGGAGGCTTTACTCTGTGCAAGGCATTGTGGAAGAGTGGAGGATAAGCTAGACACAATCCTTTCACCTAAGATGCAGATATAAATAACTAATCCGAAGTGGGTTATAGTTGCCATAAGCAGACAACTAGAACTGAAACACAGAAGAGTTTTTCCTGGGCTTAATGGGATTTTAAGAAAATTACAGGAGAAAAATCTGAAACTTTGTATCCACAGCTAGAAGGTAAGAGAGGAGGGGGCAGGATGGCAAAGGGATTGGTTTAGCCGGGAAGACCTCTGCCCAGGGGCGGGTGTCCCTGAAGGCAATGGGTCTCAGCTCAAAGGCAAAGTCAGTGGGTTGTCAGTGGCTGCCAGGTATAGGTTGTGTATGCTGTTTTGTGCTCAGTCAACTGAGCCTGAGTCGTGCCTGACTCTTTGTGACCCCATGGACTGTAGCCTGCCAGGCTCCTCTGTCCATGGATTTTCCAGGGAAGCATACTGGAGTGGGTTGCCGTGCCCTCCTCCAGGGGATCTTCCCGACCCAGCGATTGAACCTTCATCTCCTGAGTCTCCTGCATTGGCAGGCAGAGTCTTTATCACTGCGCCCCCTGGGGAAACCCCAGGTGGTTATGTAGGTCAGTGAAAGTGCTTAGCCAGTATCTGCCTGGGACCCAGGTTGGTGAAGCAGTAGAAGTAACAAGACACCAGGCTTGCAGGGGGTCCCCGGCCTGAGATGCTCATTCCAGCTGAGGTTTAGGGGCTGGCGTCAGCCTGGCCGATGCCAAAAAATTGTGTTTTTTTTTTTAGTTTGAGGGTTTTGATCCATTCCAATCAAGATTCAGTATCTGTCACAGACATCTCAGCCTGTGCATGTTTTAGGACCGGCTTTTGAAAGGGTTTCAAACCAAAGAGAAGAGAGTGGCTCCTGAGTCCCACGGTAGCATCAGAGGGGCGCAGGGAAGCTAGGACAGAGTCTTTGCCAACCCAACACACTGGGCCTGCTCTCCCTGCCCAGGCCCTCCCGAGAGGCCAGACCTGTTTTTCCTTCTCGGATCATTTCGTGTCCTGTGGCTCTTTGACAAACACAATTGCCTCTGGCTGTGTCACCAGTGTCAAGCATCAGAGCATCAGGAAGGGGTTGGGGGTTGGGGGTCTGGGCCCACCCCCAGGGTCAGCCTCCCTTGTCCTTGCCCACTGCCCATCAGCCAGCCGGGGCCCCTCCACAGCACCCCCTTCCCCCCTGCCTCCCTGTTCCCCCCACCCCGCCCCCAAGCACTCTCACCTGTCTGTCTGATCTCACCTGTCCTGTCTTCAGCCCCCGCAGGTGCCATGACTCAGCAGCCCCAGGAGGGCTTCGACAGGAGTGTGGAGGATGCCCGCCGGTGGATGAGGGCTGTGCAGGAGCGGCTGCAGATCAATGACAACACCCAGGGGCCCCGCACGGCGCTGGAGGCCAGGCTGCGGGAGACTGAGGTATGCGGAGGCTGTGGCCTCGATAACCCTGCGGCCTTGGCCTTGTCCCTCCGTCTCAGGCCTCAGGTTACCCACTGGTCTGAGAAGTGGACAGACCAGTGTTTCTCAAACTCTGCTGTCTTGGAGTCTCTGAGGTTTAAGTGCAGGTTCTCAGCCACGAGGTGGACGTGACGTTTCTGACACGCTCCTGCCGAGGGTCCTAGGATCGCGCTTTCATTGTAAGGCTCCAGAGGCCACTCTCTGGCTCGCCCGTCCTGCCAGGAGGCCCCATGCAGCCAGGTGGTCTCTGCCCCTAGCTGGCCCCGGCCCTGCTTCCCACCCCGTCTTTGCTTCCCTCTGCCTGAGGTCCCTGCCTTGGCTCTTCTCGGGCTGGAGTCCGGCTCTACCCACCACCTGGCACAAGGCAGAGATTGGGAAGGCCAGGGTTGAAGGGAGGGGGCAAGCCTGGTGGGGAGAGGAGTTGGCAGCCAAAGTCCCTTCCCTTGTCAGTCTCGGTCTTTGTCATCATTATCACATCATTATCACCGATTGTCGTTTATCAATGGGTGCCTCTGCCAGGTCAGTGGGAGAAGGGCGGTGACGTTCATTCAGCTGCTATTAAGTGCTCGAGCCTGTGCTGTCAGCTTTCACCTTTAGCTTCCCAGAAGCCCCGAGATTGTGATGTAGTGTCCCCACTTTTCAATAATGAAATGGATCCCTAGACACAGCGATGGGCCAGAATGAAAGGAATTGCTCTTGTCAGGGCTTGAACCCAGGGCTGAGTTCAGAGCATCACTGGCCATCTCCATGTAGGAGCCTGGACCAGTGGAAGGGATGCAGCACACGCTATGCTTGGGTTTATGGCCTCACAGGGACAGGTATACATGTAGTCTAGCAGCCACACAAGTATGGAAGAGGTACGTCCCTAACATGGGTTCATGATACTATTCTCCTCCTCTGCAACCTTCCGTGGCTCCCCATTGCCCACCAGAGAAAAGCCAGCTCCACCTGACATCAAAGGTCCTCCACCATCTATCTACACGACCCTATTCTCTAGCCTCGGCTTCCCCTGCCAGCCCACCTCCCAGGCACCCATCCTCTCCTGTTGGCAGGAAGCCTAGATTCCCTGCCACCAAGCCTTGGTGCGTGCTGTCGCCTCTGCTTGGAATCCCTTCGTTTGGGTCTGAGTGTGCAATGTGAAGTGAAACGCCTGCCACCTTGCCCACGAGTCTCTTCTGACCCTCTCCCCCAGCCCCAGTCCCAGCTCCTGATGCTCCCTGTCTGTGAACAGCCCTGCACGGCACTTGCTGTCTTAGCACGCTATCCCTTTGCACCTTGCATGGTTTGGGGGCAGCTCATCACCCCGTGGTGGTGGGTCAGGCTTAGTTAGGTGAAGGCAAAGGTGATCCTTACGGAAGGGCTGTTGGCAAGGGCAAGTGAACGGGCCCCGGAAGCCTCAGGAGCACTTCCATCGGGTGAAACCCTGAACATTGGGCCAGGAGCCTAGGTGGAAGGAGCCGCATCCTGGGCACCCCACCCTGTGCTCTCCCACGGGGCTCAGACCCCCTCGGTGACAGTGCTGCCTCCTCATGAAGGCTTCTTGGATTGCCCACACCCCTCCTTGGAGCTCCACTTTTGTGGTCTTTTATGGCTCTTTTATAGTCGTCTGTGCTCTTGTCTACAGACCCCACCACAGCCTGCAAGCACTGGGTCATGTTTGTTTTCATCCTGGATTCTAGAACCCATCACATTGCTCAGTATAGTACCCATCCTAGTACTCGGCATAGAACTTAGCATAGTACCCACCATAGTACTCAGCACAGTACTCAGGAGAGTGCCCATCATAGTACTCAGCATAGCACCCAGCATAGTACTCAGCATTAGTACTCAGGGGAATGCCCGTCTGGCCTTGACTGCATAGAGGGAAAGCCCTCACTACATTCCCCCAGCTTTCCTGACCTGCTTCTCCTCTCACTGAGCTTTTTCCTCCACCCAGCCCCACCTAACTGTTGCCCTCACCTGGCTCCTTTGAATCAGAATTGCTTTGCGGCTGCAGTTCTGTGATGCCATCCCAGCTGGCTCGAGTCTCTTGGCAAGCTCTCCTGGACTTCGTCCTTGCTGGGGATGGGCTGTGGAAGAACCGCACACCAGCCAAAGAGCAGAATCACTGGGCAGCGAAGGAAGTGGAATCTGCTTCTCAAAAGCTGTTTCAGCTCAGCCCCAGCCTCTGGTCCCCAGGCCCGCAGCAGACCTGCCTCTGGCTGATATTCTGGTTTGGGGCCAGAGGTTTCTGCATCAGGCCAGGTGGGGCTTGTGAGCTGCCAGCCTTTGTGACCAGCTCCACTCTCTTTGGCAGGAGGCAACAGGCAAACCCCCCTGCAAAGGGCAGTGAATCTTGAGGTCTCCCACGTCCGCCTGGTCCAGCCTGTACCTCCCTGGCCAGAAATCGGAGGGCAAAGGTCCAGAGGCCTGGGGCAGTTCACATGCTCAGGACACTGGACATTGGGGGAGGGGCCCTTGACCTCACGGGGCCTTTCGAGGCTTGGCTGGTTCCTTCTGGTGTAGCAGAGATTGAACTTCGCTTCTTCCCCAAGCTGCTCGTTCTCTTCATTCACAGAGCTGGGTTCTGACTGAGCTTAAATTGGGCAGCAGCTGTAGAGGGGGCCTCATGAAGTGCTGCAGAGAATGGTTCTCTGCAGAGAAGTGTCTGCGGGTTCCCAGCACCCCGCTGGTAAAACTGGAATCACTATGGTGCCCATCTTGCCAGCTTAGGAGTGGATGTCCGGTCTCCACAGCTCTGGGTGTCAGAAACGTCAGATTCTTTTTTTTTTTTTCTAATTTATTTTTGGCTGTGCTGGGCCTTCATTGCTGCACATGGTCTTTCTCTAGATGCGGTGAGCACTTCACTGCGGTGCTTGGTCTTCTCACTGTGTGCGGGTCTAGAGTGTGCAGGACTCGGTAGTTGCGGCCCATGGGCTCAGTTGCCCCCCAGCACAGAAAAATCAGATTCTTAATTATTATTATTATTTCTAATCAAAATAGGTCTCCCTGGTTGACAAGATATTCATCCTCCGCCACCCTGTGGGAGCCCTGCTCCCGAGTGGTGTGGAATGTTCTGGGCAGGGGTTGGGTGATGATCTTACTTAGTCCAGAACATTCCATGGTGACCTTGGAGCCGCCAGTCACTATGGTGTCTCTGTCTTCCCCTTTGCTGTTCGCTGCTGAGCGGGACTTGGGGATCCCTGTTGGGTGTTTGCTGCCCCCATTACCTTCTGGACCTGCAAATCCTGCTGCTCCGCCTGGCTCCTAAACCCCAAACATAAGCTGTTTCCTTCTTTTGAGGAATCTCCCCATTCTTCACCCTGCAGATCCCAACCCCACCCCACTCAGAGCACACAGACACAGCCCTTGGAAGGAGCTTGCTTAATCTCACTCTTTGTTAATACCTGTAGGCGGGGAAGCCCTCTATACTCTCATGATTGTTATCATCATCATCATTAACCATTCTCATGTGAAAGTCACTCAGTCGTGTCCAACTCTTGGCGACCCCATGGACTATACAGTCCATGGAATTCTCTAGGCCAGCACACTGGAGTGGGTAGCCTTTCCCTTCTCCAGTGGATCTTCCCAACCCAGGGATTGAACCGGGGTCTCCTACATCGCAGGCAGATTCTTTACCAACTGAGTTTATCAGGGAAGTCTCATATTAAGTAACAAAAAGGATTGGGATCATTGCCCATTTGCACATGCATATGCATAATTCAGTTCAGTCACTCGGTCTTGTTTGACTCTTTACGATCCCGTGGACTGCAGTACGCCAGGCTTCCCTGTCCTCCACCATCTCCCGGAGCTTGCTCAAACACATGTCCATCGAGTCGGTGATGCCATCCAACCATCTCATCCTCTGTGGTCCCCTTCTCCTCCTGTCTTCAATCTTTCCCAGCATCAGGCTCTTTTCTAATAAGTTGGATCTTTGCATCAGGTGGCCAAAGGACTGGAGCTTCAGCTTCAGCATCAGTCCTTCCAGTGAACATTCAGGGTTGATTTCCTTTAGGATTGAGTGGTTTCATCTCTTTGCTGTCCAAGGGACTCTCAAGAGTCTTCTCATAATTGCTCAACGGTTCATAAAAGTATACTCAAGTATCAATGATCTAATTAATAGTGTTTTTAAAAAGTAATTTTATAACCCTATGAAGTGGACAAAGCAGGGTGTTGTTATCACCATCTCAGAGTGATTGAGTGACCTGCCTGGGGCCTCACGGCTATCAGTGGGGCAGCATGGTACAAGGCAGGAGGCCCTCCCCAACCCCACCCACAGGGAGGGCTCAGATGGGCCAGCCCACTGGGACATCAGTCTGAGAAATCCAGTTGCCAGCCTCAGGGAGACAGGCTGGGGAACAGCTGGAGCTTTAGGCAAAGGCTGTGCTGTCAGCAAATACAATCAAAAGGCAGGTAAAAGGTAGCAGTAACAGTGAACAGCTGTGGGGAGTGATGGAGTATCCAGTGTGGGCCAGGCCATGTGCTAATGGCTCTCCTATCATACAGGTTACCACAACCCTGGGTAGCGTAACCATTGTCTCCCCCCATTTCACAGCCCTACCAAAGGTCACACAGGTAGCTGTAGAATTGGAGTCCAGTTGTGTTTTGACTACAGGGGCCAGGCTTTATTTGCCAAACAGCTGGAATAATAACAATGAGTAATGACAGTAGCTGATGCTGATCAGAGTTGTACTATTTGCTAGATGTTGTGTGTCAGCCTTAGTCCTCCAAAAAAGCCAAGGCCAAGATGACATTAAATGTGCAAGAAGTTTAAGAGGGAATCATCTGTGAGAGAAAATGAGGCGGGAACCCGGGAGGCTGGGAGGGACCAGGTCAGTCCAGTGCAGGTCTGACCCCGAGTCCAGGAGGACAGGAGCTTCTTAGGCTGCCCTGCAAGTCTAAGGGAGTTTGGTAAGACCGTGGGGCATCCTGAGCCCATCCGAGGAGCCCAGGGTCCCCTAGGGACAGGCCTGCCCTCACGTTCCTATTTGTGGTCACTGGTGGCAGCAGCTGAGGGACTGAGGCCTTGGTGCCAGCTCTAAAGTCAGAGATAATTCTGGAGTCTCAACAGGGGGCCCTGGCCAAGCCTGCTCTGGGCAGTAGACCTGAGAGGCAGATTCTCACGGCCCCGCATCCTGGGACATGCACTTTGGGTGCATTTTCTCAGTGAAGTCTGAAAAAAAAATTCTGAGAGCTGAGTATGACTATACTCCCACTTTACAGACAAGAAAACCAAGTTCAGGGAGACAGTGACACTTGTCTGGATTTACACAGCTGAAAATAGGCCAGCCTTGGAAGGAAAAGAACTCCTATCATCGGACAGCTCTGGCCGGTTCTGTGCTAATTAATCTCCATCACAGCTCGCTCTCACCCAGACCCCTCAGCAGGCTGCCCAAGGTCACGGGAGAAGGGGCAGGGGCTGTGATTCGAACCCCAGCTCCTTTGGTCTCCATGTCCTGCCTCTTTCTGCATCATGCCACCATCTTCCCAAGGCTCTGGCTGTTGTCGTGTTGTCTAACTACTGGCTTCGTGTCCACAACAGAAAATATGCCAGCTGGAGCCAGAGGGCCGTGTGAAGGTGGATGTGGTGCTGCAGGCAGCCGAAGCCCTTTTGGCATGCTGCCACGAGGACCAGAAGACCGAGATCCTGGCTCGGCTGAGAGACATCAAGGCCCAGTGGGAGGAGACGGTCACCCACATGGTCCACTGTCACAGGTAGGGCGGTCGGGGCCCTGCCAGGCCTTCATCTGCAGGCCTGCTGCCGGCCCGCCATGCCCACCCCTGTGCTGGCCTGGGGCTCCCTGCCCGAGCGACAGCTCTCAGGTCCAGGGATGGCTGGGAACAGGATGCTCTCTTGGGATGTCAGCCAGCCTGCCTGCCTCTTTCTAATTATAATCGGGCTTAATGATAATAATAGACAGTGGGAGCCCATCGTGTTTTGCCCACAGTGAGTTCTTAGGAGCCTTGCCTGGTGTGCGCCCTCCAGCAGAAGGGGCCGAATGGCCCCGGGGGGAAGAAGCCCTGTTGCCTTGTTAGCACTTTAGTCCAGATTTTCTCTTTGTACCAGGCAGCCTGGTGGGGGTGGGCTCTGACCTGAGGTTGCTTTTTGCTCTGCTGGTTACTTGCTGTGTGGCTTCGGGAAAGCTCCTTGACCTCTCTGAGCCTCATGCGTCTCATCTGGACAATGGATATCATTAAGTGTTTCTTAAAGAAAGTTATTAGGAGGATGGCGGGAGATACAAATGTCAAGAGCCAGGCGCAGCCCTCGGCATGCAGGAGGTCTTTGATGGGCAGAAGCTACCAGCATCCTCTCCATCTTAATAAAATCAGAACGAGTGGACTGGCAGGACTTCCGTGCTTTCTGCTTTTCAAGCTCTTTCACTGGAATTCCAAAGTGGCTGGATGTTGGCTGCACCAACAGCCCATCTCCATGTTACAGATGGGAAACTGAGGCGGGTGCAGAGGCCGGGTGAGGCAGAGTTCGTGATGTGCCTGGGAGCCACACACAGGCCCCCAGCCCTCTGTCACTGAGCAGTGACGAGCCCACAGATTCTATTTCCTCTGCAAATGATGATATACACACACTCCCCATGGCAGCCTTCTTGGGACAGCTAGTGGGCACCCATGTAGTAGGAGACGGGGTGGCTATGTGCGGAGTCCAAACACCAGAGAGAGTGACTGGAGGACACTGCATCACTAATGGGAGTTTCGGGCTCGGATTTGGGGTTCTGGTGGCCAAGGGCATCAGCAGGCTGGGGGTTCTCAGAACAGGTCTGGAATCTGAGCTACCCCAGTGGTCAGCCCCATGGGGCTTGCTTCCCAGACAGGAGGGTCTTGTCTAGTAGATCTAGGGTGAGGCCTGAGAGGGTGTTCTTGTGCCCCCCACCCACAACCCTCCTGTACCGGGGAGGGGGCAGTGGTACGGACTCCCCGCCCTGAGCCAGGTGGGGGATGCTCACGGCGCCCGTGGCTTCCGCCCGCAGCCGGATCGAGTGGGTGTGGCTGCACTGGAGCGAGTACCTGCTGGCCCGGGATGAGTTCTACCGCTGGTTTCAGAAGATGACGGTGGCGCTCGCGCCCCCCGTGGAGCTGCAGTCCAGCCTGAAGGAGAAGCAGTGGCAGCTGAGCCACGCCCAGGTGCTGCTGCGCAACGCGGACCACCAGGCGGTGCTCCTGGACCGGCTGCTGGAGGAGGCGGCCTCCCTGTTCAACAGGATCGGGGACCCCAGCGTGGACGAAGATGCCCAGCAGCGGATGAAGGCTGAGTATGACGCCGTGAAGGCCAAAGCCCAGGTGGGTGAGAGTGATGGGCTGTCTTCACCCATCCATCCGTTTATCCCATCTACCCATCCAGCCACTCATTTGCTCTCTAAACATCTATCCTTCCACCTATCCAACATCTACTATCAACCTACCACCTCCCATCCATCCATCTCCCTACCCTCCTATCCATGTTTACCCACTCACTACCTATCTCCCCACTAAACTCCCAAAGCTCCCATTCACTGTCTACCCACTCACCACTGCATCCGCTTACCTACCCAACCTTCCATCTACCCACCCTCTTTTTCACCCATCAGTTTACAAACTCGTCCATCTACCTTCCCACTGACCTAACCAGATCTCCTATTCCTCTATACAGCCACTTAATCACTCAGCCACTGGTCTGTTCATTCACCTGCTCATCAACCCACCCTTGTGCTCTTCACGCACTCATGTACGCATCCATTTCTCCACCACCCACTGTCCGCCCTTCACCCACGTACGTGCTGTCTGCTTGTCACCTGTCTCTTCACCCCCATCAATCTTCCCCCTACCCATCCACCCAGCCCTCCACCATCCATCCGCCCACTGCCACATTATCTACCATCCAGATGGCCAGTGTTGCTCATGCTTAATACACATGTGGGTACTTAGTATGTGGGTGTTGACTGACTGATGGACGGTGAGCTTCACTTCCGCCTGTCTCTCCTCTCCTCTTCCTCCCTCTCTCCTCTTTTCTTTAGTCCTTCTTCTTTGCTCTCTTTCTCTTCCCACAATCCCTCTGTTCACTCTTTGTCCCTATCTCTCATCTCATGCTTTTTTTAAAAAAATTAATTTATTCATTTTAATTGGAGACTAATTACTTTACAATATTGTAGTGGTTTTTGCCATATGTTGAGATGAATCAGCCATGGGTGTACATGTGTCCCCCATTTGGAAACCCCCACCCACCTCCCTCCCCATCGCATCCCTCAGGGTTGTCCCAGAGCACCGGCTTTAAGTGCCCTGTTTCATGCATCCAACTTGGACTGGTCTTACCTCATTCTTGCCTTGGTTTAAACCGTTCATTGAGTTATTATGTTCAATTTTGTTTCAAGAAATTCTGTTTGGTTTTGTATTATGTCTGTTCTTTGTTCCATTGTCCCTTTTCCTTTAAACTTTGCACTCCACCCAGATAAGGATCGGAGAAGGCAGTGGCACCCCACTGCAGTACTCTTGCCTGGAAAATCCCATGGACGGAGGAGCCTGGTAGGCTCCAGTCCATGGGGTCGCTAAGAGTCGGGCACGACTGAGCGACTTCACTTTCACTTTTCACTTTCCTGCATTGGAGAAGGAAATGGCAACCCACTCCAGTGTTCTTGCCTGGAGAATCCCAGGGACAGAGGAGCCTAGTGGGCTGCCATCTGTGGGGTTGCACAGAGTCGGACACGACTGAAGCGACTTAGCAGCAGCAGCAGCAGCAGCAGATAAGGATGCTATCTGTAGGCATTCTAAGCATGCATATTTTACAGTCATCAGGCTGCTCAGGTAGCTGAAGTTCAAGCCCGATGCTTCTGTCTGTCTGGTCTCCTAACATGGTGGATTGTTTCTGTGGGGGCTTCGTAATTCTGAGCTCTGAGCTCATCCTATTTGAACCCCATCTGCAGAACCCCGTGGCTGGGTCTGGCACTCAGAGAACTTGTGTTTGTTCCAGCCAGGGTGCTGTGGGAACTTACCTTCAGGATTTCTGTTTTCATGTCACTAAATTGTCTTGGGGGTCCCTAAATCAAGTGGGTTCTCTGCACTTGAAGCCCCAGCAAAAATGGTGCAGAGGCTCCTGGCTGCATACTCTGAAAGGTAAATGTTTCTTCCTTTGCTTTCTTAGACAGAGCCCAGGCCGAAAGACATGTGCTTCTTTCCTGGATTGTGCTGGTGGGAAGGTTTTTTCTCTAGTCACCCTTTGACAGAGGGGGAGCCTCTGAGGGTTCTGCCTTTGGGCAGTGGTCTCCACCCTCCGGGACCCAGAGTCTTACCTCTTCCCGCAACCTGAGCAACCAAGGAGATGTCAAGCACACTTGTGAGTTTAGTAACCTGTTTTCTGGAGCACCTTTCCATCTGGTCCACGGGAAATCGCTTACCTTGGCATGTGGGGGGTGTGTGTGTGTGGTTCTGCATTTAAAACACACCTGCTACATTTTATCCAGCATTTCTGGCTGTGGTAGAAGGGTATTCAGGCTTCTAGTCTCCTGTGTTGCTGGAGCTGGAAGTCTCCTGGGTCCTTCAAGTTATGGGAGATGGTTCTATAATAAGCCCAGATCTGGGAATTTGCGAGCAGGAATAGGATGCTAGCCTCTGAATGCTTGGGGAGGGACCTGGGTTCCAGGCAGGCTCTGCTGCTTCCCAGCTGTGTGGCCCCAGGGCCGCTCACCCTGAATGAGGGTGCATCTGAGCTCTTTGAAGGCTGGAGAACATTTTCCCAGCATAAAGGATGACATCTGCTCTCAGTAGCTATGATAAAAAAAATAGCCACAACAATGGTGTCTGCCGCACAGCAGGTGCTGGGAGCCATTCACTCAATGAATGAGAACCCTGCCCCTGCAGCTTGGAGGCTTGGAGGACAGGCAGGTGGGTGGAGCTTGTCTCTAGGAAATGTTACCAGTTGGCCCTCCCTCACCGCATCCAAGTGCCTAGAGCCAGCCTAACAGCAATCCTCTCTCCAGGTCTGCCCCGCAGGCCCAGGCAAGGAAGATGCCTGCGCATGGCCTCCTTGCTGTGACTTTACAGGAAACAGGTTCTTGTGTCAATCAACAGAGAGCTACTCATGCAGGAATCGGAAAGTGGCTTTGTGTGTGTGCGTGTGCGTGTGTGTGTACACGTGTGTGTGGAAGGGACATACTTGGGGCACCCATGAGCACCAATTCTGAAAAATGATCACCTCAGAGGTTCTCATCGTCCCTCCAGGGGACTCTCCCGCCATCGGATCCCCCCCCCCCAAAAAAAAAAAAAAAATCAAAGAAAGCACAGCTCTTATTGGCGATCGCTTCCTTTTCTAAGTCCCTTCGTGTCTTTGACCTCACTTGCTAAGATCATGGCATCTGATCCCATCACTCCATGGGAAATAGATGGGGAAACAGTGGAAACAGTGTTAGACTTTATTTTTTGGGGCTCCAAAATCACTGGAGATGGTGATTGCAGCCATGAAATTAAAAGACGCTTACTCCTTGGAAGGAAAGTTATGACCAACCTAGATAGCATAGTGAAAAGCAGAGATATTACTTTGCCACCAAAAGTCCATCTAGTCAAGGCTATGGTTTTTCCAGTGGTCATGTATGGATGTGAGAGTTAGACTGTGAAGAAGGCTGAGCGCTGGAGAATTGATGCTTTTGAACTGTGGTGTTGGAGAAGACTCTTGAGAGTCCCTTGGACTGCAAGGAGGTCCAACCAGTCCATTCTGAAGGAGATCAGCCCTGGGATTTCTTTGGAAGGAATGACGCTAAAGCTGAAACTCCAGTACTTTGGCCACCTCATGTGAAGAGTTGACTCATTGGAAAAGACTCTGATGCTGGGAGGGATTGGGGGCAGGAGGAGAAGGGGACGACAGAGGATGAGATGGCTGGATGGCATCACTGACTCGATGGACGTGAGTCTGAGTGAACTCCCGGAGTTGGTGATGGACAGGGAGGCCTGGCGTGCTGCGATTCATGGGGTCGCAAAGAGTCGGACGCGACTGAGCGACTGAACTGAACTGACTGATCCTCTCTGTCTTCTTATGTAGTAAATAGAGAAGGTGTGTGTGATTGGGACCCCTTTTTCTAACTTAAAAAATAATCCACAGATAAACAGCAAGGTCCTACTGTATAACGCAGGGAACTATATTCAATATCCTGTGATAAACCATAATGGAAAAGAGCATGAAAGCGAATGTATATATCTGTATAACTGAATCACTTTGCTGTGGAGCAGAAATGAACACAAAGTTGTAAATCAACTATAATAAAAAAAATTTTTTTTAATAATTTAAGGGTGGGATACCACTGGCCCTTAGAAAGAACTAGAAGTCCTGGCGACTTCCTACATGGGCTCCTCCTTTGGTGGAACCCCAGGTCCTGGATGAGCTGCTGCACCTGTGCCCATCAGAGGAGAGTGGAGGGGAGCAGCTGGAACTCTTGTGGGTCAGGCTCAGAAAGTGGAAGCAGTGGTACACAGGAGGTTTTGAGTTCCTGGATGAGGGAGCAGGTTTTTTCCCCAAGGGTTTTCCCAAGGCAGAGCCCAGCTGGCAGCCTCCTGGGCTAGGAGTGTGGGGGCTCTGCCTTGTAAGGATGGGGTTGGGGTGGCGTAGGGGGAGCTGCCGCCTTGGCTGAAGCGCTTGGAGTTGCCAGATGAACTGATGAATTCTGACCTTAATGTGGAAACTGGGGGGTGGGAGGGGGTGTTGCAGGATGATTGGACCCCATGAAAGAAAGCAGTTTGGTTTGGACTTTGGGGCTGTTGGCTGAAGCTCACAGATGCTTGATTTTCTCTTTCTGGATGTCAGAAGTTTGGGAGCTCTGTTGTAACTCATGGAAGCCCAGGTAGCTCTTGGAAGGGGGCTGGGATGGGGATGGCAAACGTGGAGCTGTTTCTTGTCTGTCCCAGAGCAGGCTGCAGAAGGTTGAAAGGTGCTGGGTGGGGAGGAGCCAGAGCCGGCCCCTGCAGAGCCTCTGAGGTTATATTCAAGCTGTCATGTGAATGTGCATTTTGCTGGAGAACAACCATAGTATCCATTGGATTCTGGATGGCGCCGTGACCTTCAGAAGACAGAAGCTACAGAGAGGGGCAAACTTTTGCAACACCCTTACAAGGTTCCTCATTAGTAAAATAGGGAGTAGCCTTCCCACATCCCCTGACATCAGCCTCCCAGGCATACCCCATACCGGGCCTTCAGCCCCAGACAAAAGGAGAACACTCTGGCTCCATCCTATGCAGGGTGGGGGACGTTGCATGTCCAGTAGCCCTGAGGTTCTTGGTGACCCGGATGCCTCCTAGTCACCTGCTCTCTGCACATTTGATGAAGGCCTCACCTTATGTTAAAGGCAGATGAGAAAGCCACCCTGAGGAGGCAACTGAAATCCTCCTACCCCAGTGACGAGAGCCGTGCAGGGATCCCTAGAGGTCCAGGCCTATTCTCAGGGTGGGCAGGGTCCCTGGGATAGTGTCTTAGCCTGCTTGGGCCAGACAGAAAAGTACAGCATAGACAGAGCAGCTTTAAAAGCAGGAATCTCTTTCTCACAGTTCTGGAGACTGGGAGGCTGAAACTCAAGGTGTCAGCAGATTCGGTTCCCACTGAGGAGTCTCTTCTTGACTTGCGGACATCTGCCTTCTCGCCGTGTCCTCACAAAGTGGAGAGGGAGGTGTCTGCAAGCCCTCTGATATCTGTTCTTATAGAGGCACTAATCCCATGGCGAGGACCCCACCCTCATGACTTCCTCTGATCCCGATTACTTCCCAAAGGCCCTACCTCCAGATATCATCACTTTGAGGGTTAGGGCTTCAACAGGTGAATTTGGGGAAGCTGCATCTCAGTCCATCGGAAATACCGTATGTATTACTTTTATTTATTTATTTACTTCTGGCCGCCCTGGGTCTTCATTGCTGCTCATGGGCTTTCTCTCGGTGTGTGGGCTTCTCCCGTTGCCAAGCATGGGCTCTAGGGCACACAGGCTTCAGTAGTTGTGGCACATGGGCTTAGTTGCCCCACTGCATTTCTGGAATCTTCCCAGACCAGTGATCAAACCCGTGTCCCCTGCATTGGCAGACAGATCCTTAACCACTGGACCACCAGGGAAGTCCTATTAACATCTCAGCTTTCACCAAGGAGTTCTTTCCATCATTTCTTCTGCTAGTTAACAGGCCATTATCTTTGCCTCTAAAAATCCAGTTTTGACTTCTGATATGTTAATTAGCAAGGCCTCTGGTGTTGGTAGGGACAGGACCACAGAAGCATGGTAGGGGCCACTCTGGACTGGGGCCTTTGAGACCACCCTGTGGCATGGGGTGGATTCTTGACCAAGACAAAGGGCTGAGCCCGGGGATGAGCAATGGCACAGTCAGCCGAGAGCAACTGAAAGTCAGGAACGGACAGAGCAGGCTGGTTGCCAGGAGGCGGGGCCTTCTTGTTTACTTTGCCAGTGGTTTTCAATCCAGTGATTCTGTTTTCGGAGGGCCAGGCAAATAGTAGCATCCGCCTCCTCCCTGCCTCCCGGGGCAGGGGCCCTGTTTGGCATCTCGGCCAGGAATCAGGGCCCTTCCTGCAGCTCTTTGCAGAGGCGTGATTGCACGCTGCCCTTGTTAATTGGTTGGGTTTTGACATTCCTGACGACTCTGCCCACACAGATGGGTTAATTGTTGGGTCTAATGAGAGGAGGTGGAGTGCTCTCTCATTTGTCAGGCACATTCCTCCGACGTGGCCTGCCGGGCCGCAGCTGAATTGTGTTCTGTGATCTTGTTCTGCCTGGCATGGAGCGCGGCTGGATGCCTGCCCTACTCGGCCGCGTTCCTCTCTGAGCGCCTGCTCACCATCACAGAGGCTTTTGTTTACTCTGGATTTCCCCGAGCGCCAGCACCTCGTCCTTCACACACGCAAAGCCACCAGCCGGCACTTTTCTTGGACAGTTGGCTTCGGTACATTTATCACCGTCAGCGTCAACCAGGGGCCCAGCCTTTATTCTCTGCTTAGTATTCTTGACCCACTTTGTTTTATAAATGAATCTTCCCGTGGAGGGAGGAAGCTGGGAAGGATGCTGGTGGATGCACATAACCCCGGGAGGAGGAGGAGCCAGCGAGGGAGACCTGAAAGAGCCAGTCACCGTGCCTCGGTCCACTTTCGGAATTCGAGCAGCCCCACGTTTCCCATCCACCAAGCGCTAATGTTGAAGTTCTGAGCCTCACTCCCATAAGAGAATTTTCAGCTCTTTACTGAAAGACTTGGTCTTGTACCTTGATTTCCCCATCCCTGAAATGGGGAGATTATTTCTCACTTGCTATGGTAGTTGCAAAGGTTTAAATGGGCCTTCCCAGGCGGTGCTAGTGGTAAGGAACTCGCCTACCAACACAGGAGATGCAAGATGGGTTCCATCCCTGAGTCAGGAAGAGCCCCTGGAGTAGGAATTGGCTACCCACTCCAACATTCTTGCCTGGAAAAATTCCATGGGCAGAGGAGCCTGATGGGCTACAGTCCATGGGGCTGCAAAGAATCATGTATGACTGAGCATACACATAGCCATGCTTAAATAGCTAGAGACTATCTTAATAAAACATATTTTTAAAAATGGTTTAAATGAATCAGTATTTCTAGATTTGGTGAGGAGCTTCTCCACGGGAGGTGAAGGCACATACAGATAGCCAGGGAGGTTATTCAAATCCACGTGTCTATCTACCCTTCCCAGTTGAGAATTGTTGACTTAGCATCATAGAAGGTCAGGACCTTCCTGAACTCGGCCTGGCCCCATGGCTGAGAGCTGAGGTCAGCAAACTATGGCACGTGGGCTCAAGCCAGCCTAATGCCTGATATTTTTATGATCTGTGAACCAAAAAGAGTTTTTATAAAGTAAAACAGAATATTTCATAAATTGTGAAAATGGTAGAAAGTTCAAACTTTAGTGTTCATTATTCATTTGACTGGAATACAACCCTTCTTTATGGACTTGCCTGTGGTTTCTTGTGTCCGACAAAGTAACTAGCACATAAATGGTTGAGAAGTTGCAACAGAAATCATGTGGCAGGCAAACCCCGGGGTATCTACCATCTCCCAGAGAGAAAGAGTCTGCCACCGTCTGGGCCTGCGCAGTGATTTTGGAGTCTGAAGCTTGCAGTAGTGATCATGTACACAGAGGTCTTAGGGCAGCGCCGGTGCCTTGGGAAGTGCTCGGGTGGTAGTGATATGTAGTTGTTGCTGTTCAGTTGCTCAGTCGTGTCCGACTCTGTGACCCATGGACTGCAGCCCGCCAGGCTTCCCTGTCCTTCACTGTCTCCCAGAATTTGCTCAGATTCATGTCCCTTGTGTCGGAGATGCCATCCAACCATCTCATCTCCTGTCACCCCCCTTCTCCTCTTGCTGTCAATCATTCCTAGCATCAGGGGTCTCATCTTCTGTCACCCCCCTCTCCTCTTGCTGTCAATCATTCCTAGCATCAGGGGTCTCATCTCCTGTCACCCCCCTCTCCTCTTGCTGTCAATCATTCCTAGCATCAGGGGTCTCATCTCCTGTCACCCCCCTCTCCTCTTGCTGTCAATCATTCCTAGCATCAGGGGCTTTGCATGTAATTGTTGCCACGGCTGCATTCCGAGGACGTGGCAGGGAAAAGACCCAGCTGTGTGGTTGACAGACCCAACGTTGACATGCTGTGCTCTGCAAAGCCAAGAGTGTCTTGGCTGTTAGCTAATAAGGCAGAGAAGAGTGTCTGGGATCTTTGTGTCCAGTGAAGGGGTTGAGGGTCGGTTGCATCACATGCTCCCTACACACACACACACACACACACACACACACACACACAGAGTCAGGCCTGGGAGGCCAAGGACAGCCTGGGCTGGGGACCCTGGTGACCCGCTTCTCCCCTCCCACAGGACAGAGTGGACTTTCTGGAGCAGGTGACCCGTGAGCATGAGTGTTTCCAGGCGAGCGTGGACGAGTTCCAGTTGTGGCTGAAGGCGGTGGTGGAGCGGGTGGATGGCTGCATGGGGCGGAAGTGCCGGCTGAGCACCCAGGACCGTCTCTTGGCGCTGCAGGTAACCCCGCGCGAGTCTCTGCTGGAGGAGGGAGGGATGCTCAGGGCTGGTGGGTCTCTGTTAGGGTTTATTTACTAGGATGGGGCCGGGAGGGAGGGGAGCCCAGGAGATACAACCATCCCCACATACAGGCCCGGAATGAGGATAAGCATGGGATCTGGTATAGAATGTGTCTGGGGCTTCAGCTGCTTTATGGAAATCTCTGAGCCAGCAGGATGTTTAGACACCAAGACCGCGACAGCATGGTCTCACATGGGGACATCTGGCCATGGAGATGTCTTTGGCTGTCACAGCTGGGGGCAGGAGTGCCCCTGGCATCTGGTGGATGGAGGCCAAAGATGTTGCTAAACACCCTGCAATGCACCGGACAGCCCCCGGCAGCAAAGCGTTATCTGACCTCACATGTCAGTATGTGAGCATAAGAAACCCTGGCGTAGGCATGGAAATTGCAGTGGGGAGAAGCTGCGTCCACTCTGGCCTCCCTGACTTCCATGACCTCAAATGTGCTCTGACGCCCACTGTAAAGTGAGTGGGGAGATTCTCTTCTATAATGCCAGGACCACTTTATAATTTTTGCCACAGTTCTACAGCATCTGTACCGTTTATTTGGTTTTCTCCAGGCAAGAATACTGGAGTGGGTTGCCATTTCCTACTTCAGGGGATCTTCCCAACCTAGTCATCAAACCCACGTCTCACATGTCTCCTGCAATGGCAGACAGGTTCTTTACCACTCTGCCACCCGGGAAGCACGTACAAAGGCGTATTTGTCAGTAAAAAGGAATAAAGTGCTGTTATACAGGCCAACATAGAAGAATCTAAAAACAGTATACTGAGTGAAAGAAGCCAGTTTCAAAAATTAACTTACTCTATGATTTCAAATAGATGAAGTTCTAGAATCTTCTGGCATGTTAGACGTGCTCTGTATTTTGATAACAAAGTGAACTTCAAGGGCATGTGTATTTCTCAAAACTCTTTGAACAGTAACACTCAGGAGCTGCATAGATTTCCTCAGCTTACAGCGTGGCTGTGTTTGAACGAGCCCATCATTAGTTGAAAATATTGTAAGCTGAAAATGCATTTAGTATACCTTGCCTACGAAGCACCATAGCTTAGCCCAGCCTACCTTAAGTGTGCTTAGAACATTGCCATTCACCCAAACCCTTCTAACATGAAGCCTGTTTTATGATCGTGTTGAATATCTCAAGTAATTTATTGAATGCTATAGTGAAAGTGAAAAAGATTGGTTTACACTCATTGCCACTGCCCAGCATCATGAAAGAGCATCATGCTACTTATCACTAGTGTGGGAAAGGATCAAAATTCAAAGTGAGATTTCTGCTGAATGCATATTACTCTCATGCCATCGTAAAGTCAAAAAATCGTTAAGTCGAACCATTTTAACTCAGAGACTGCCTGTATTTTACTCCATGTAAATTACACTTCAATAAAAG
The DNA here is from genome assembly GCF_029378745.1 of Bos indicus. NCBI lineage: Eukaryota > Metazoa > Chordata > Mammalia > Artiodactyla > Bovidae > Bos > Bos indicus. Next base: position 60,364,226 of record NC_091780.1, on the reverse strand, counting down.
GTGAAAAAAAGATTTTGAAGGTATTTTCAAGTAAACCAGACTTAAAAGTGTTTATTTAGGAAGTTTTATAAAAGTGTTTATATTTTTAAAGTTAAAAGTTGATGAACATTTATTTTGAATGAGAGGTTATATCATTGTTATGAATGAAATACCAGTTCTCATTCATAATTAGTAGATAACTATACAAATACATGTAATGACGCCAGATGGGGTCATTAGGTTCTATTTAGGTCTGTACTTTTGCCAGCTGAAGGCTCCAAGCCTGAGGCTGCCTCTGTCTTTGTTAAAAATGAAGATTAGGGACTTCACAGCAGGTCCGTTGGTTAAAGATTCCACACTCCCAATGCAGGAGGCATGGGTTCCATCCCTGTTCAGTGAATGAAGATCCTGCATCCTGCATGGTGTAGTCAAAAATTAATACGTAAAAATTTAAAATAAAATAGAAAGGAAGATTAACAAATGTCAGAGAGTGTTGAAAACAGAGAAGTACCCAACAGAGACTTTCCCTTTGACTTAATCAAATAGCTTGTAAATGACATGGGAAGGGAATTACATCCTTCATGTTATACAGGCAGGCAGTCCACCCCTTGGAAAGGTGCCCAGGCCCCAGCCCAGCAGTAGGAATTAGCACTTGGCATGATGTTCCCAGGGGCTTGGGAAACGCGGCAAATGTTTCCTTTTCCCCTCATGTTTTTTCCTCATCCTCTCCCCGCTCTAGGGCATTGCCAATGATTTTCCTAAGGGTGAGGAGTCCCTGAAGAGGCTGGAGGAGCAGGCCGTGGGGGTCACCCAGAACACCTCTCCTCTGGGTGCAGAGAAGATCACCAGAGACCTGGAGGAGATGCGGGACGTCCTGGAGAAGCTGCGTGGGCTCTGGGAGGAGGAGCAGGGAAGGTTGCGGGACCTGGTCAAGTCCAAGGGAGCCTGCGAGCAGCAGAGGGGGCAGCTGGAGGCCGAGCTGACAGAGTTCAGGAAGGACCTTCAGAGGCTGGCGGAGGAGGGCCTGGGGACCACGGCCAAGGCTGCGACCGAGGATGAGCTGGTGGCCCGCTGGAGACTCTACTTGGTAAGCAGAGTTTGGCGACACCACGGGGCGATCCAGGTGCTGTGTGTGCCTCAAGGCATCCCCACTTGGAGCTCCTCCATGTAGTGGAAAGATCATGCTACGTCTCAAGCACACTTGCTCTGGTTTTCTTGATTTTGGATCATCTAAGTTCCGAGTATAGTAGGCAAGTTGAGTGCTTGTACCCATTTTCCAGATGAGGAAACTGAGACCTAGAGATATTTTTTTTTTCCCTCTCAACACCCCCAAGATGACATAGTAAATTGGTGGGTAAATAAGAGGTGTATTGACTCCAAGTTTGCCATTTCCATCCCTAATAGTGGGATATGGGGGGGACACTTTCTGAGCACAGAGCAGGGACTATGACATCAAGGGAAGGCTCTCAGTGTAGGGAAGATGAGGTACGGACACAGCAGGATTTCTGAAGAGGCCGAGCAGACGATGCCTGTCCTGGGGAGGGTGGAGTGGGTTCCAACCCAAACACGGCATCCAATCAGAGCACCCTCCCCCTGTGCACACCCACCCTCGTGCACACTCGTGAGAGGTTTGGCTTGAGGACAGAAATTTTTCAAGTAAGGATTGCCACCACTCCTTTCTTTCCTTATTACATCAGCAGGCTAGCTCGTCAGTTCCGTTAGGAGAAATACCTAAAAGAAAAGCCCTCGGGCCTTACCTCCACTCCACACTGTTCTGTTTTTTTCTCTCCCTTCTAATGTTGCTCATGCGCAGAAATATTTGTGTGTAGATAGAAACAAGGTACACACACACACCGTAGCGCCAGTCAGCCTTGCAGGAGACCAGATTCACCTCGAGGGTCAACTTGGTGCCATGGTGGGAATTCCATCCTCTGTGGGATTGTCCTCCTCGGCACAGGGCAGGGGTGGTGTGGTGCAGCGGTGAAGGGCGAGGACTTGTGGATCAGACTACCTGGGTTCAAATCTCAGCTCCTCTCCTTGCCAAGGCTCTGACTTTGGGAAAATTGCTTTAATCTCAGTTAAACGTGACGTGTTGGTGATGATAACAGGACCTGCCTCTCACATTCCTCATGAATGCGTGAAGACAAAAAGTGCTCAGAACAGCAGAGAATCAGCACTCAGGGAGTGTATGGCTTTTACTAGGAGCTCTAGGTGAGGGACAAGGTCAAAGGGTGCAAACTCGGCAGGTTGGGGGGAGAGTAAGTTCTGGAGAGCCTCAGCAACACTCCCCTGTCCTGACAGTCACCAGCCTATGAAAGTCACTCATTCGTGTCTGACTGTGACCTCATGGACTATAGCCTGCCAGGCTCCTCTGTCCATGGAATTCTCCAGGCCAGAATATTGGAGTGGGTAGCTGTTCCCTTCTCCAAAGGATCTTCCCAACCCAGGGATCGATCCCAGGTCTCCCACATTGCAGGTGGATTCTTTACCAGCTGAACCACCAGGGGAGACCTGTGCCCAGCTATGATTCAGGAGGCCTTTCCCAAAGCAGGAGGCTGAACACATTCCCACAGGCGTTGTCTGTCCCTCCCGATTCAGGTGTCAGTTATGACCAAGATATGACTAACTGGAAATCAGTGAAAGAGAATTTCAGGACTTAGTAGAGGACTTTTCTACTTAAGCAGTGCTTATGTTGTAAGAAGCACTCCTGCTCTGTACTCAGCGCCTGACAAATGGTGTGGCTCCCTGTTACCATGGCAGCCGGGAAGTGGGTTCTCAGGCCAGCCGGTGTCCTGCCAGAGCCCATTCGCTTTCCACTTCCCCACCCTGCCTCCTGCTGAGTGTGGACCCTGCAAGAGTCAAGGTCAAGGTGGAACTCATCACTTCCTGGGACAGCAGGAAAAGGCAGCATCTAAATGTGATCAGGGCTTCCCGGGCAGCGCTAAGTGGTAAAGAACCTGTCTGCCAGTGCTGGAGAGACATAGAGATTTGGGTTCAATCCCTGGGTCAGGAAGATCCCCTGAAGGAGAAAATGACAACCACTCCAGTATTCTTGCCTGGAGAATCTCACGGACAGGGGAGCCTGGCGGGCTGCAGTCTATAGGGTCGCAAAGAGTTGTACATGACTGAAGCAGCTTAGCCTGCATGCACTCAAACGGTTGAGGGGCATGGTTCGGGGTTGCCGGGTGGAAATATCCTGTTGACTTGCTGACAACAGTAACTGCATCCGCAAATCACCTTTTATTTTTTTTTAATTATTTGTAGTTGTGGCAGGCAGGATCTTGAGTCTTCATTGCAGCATGCAGAACCTTTCTCTATCTTAATTTCAGCATATGGGATCTAGCTCCCTGACCAGGATTGAAGCCACGCCCCCCTGCTTTGGGAGTGTGGAATCTTAGCTACTGGACCGCCAGGGAAGTCCCACAAAGCATCTTTAGATCACTGTCTCCCTCAGTGCAGGTGGGAAGTGTCGGGGGGGCAGCTCCGACATCAGGTCCACCGTTTCCCAGCTCTGCAACTGTGAGAAAACTCTTAGCCAGAGTTTCCTTGCGTATAAAGTGGAGACACAGAGGACTACCCTCCAGGATCACAGCAAGACTTGAGTGAAGGGGACTCCAGGGCACTGAGCACATTGTCCCGGCTCCCTAGGTGTTAGTTATCTGTGTGATTCGGTGCCAGTCCATGGCCACGTGTTGAGGTAGGTGATGAGAAAGAGAAAAACCAGCTCATCAGAAGTCAACGTTATTTGGGGGTCACAGAGTGGGAACAGAGGGCGCAGGGGCTGAGCTCTCGGGGCCCCCGTCACTGCCCTGGACGACCGTGTTCCCCCAGGCTGGCCCACCCCCACGGCCCACGTTCAGCCCCCTGCTGTCTCAGAACCTCACCCCCCTGCCCCTCGGTGTCATCTGTTGCTGCAGGCAACCCGGGAGGCACTGGCCACGGAGGAGCCGCGGGTAGACCGGCTGCAGGCCCAGCTGAAGGAGCTCATCGTCTCCCTCCAGGACCCGAAGCCACTCTCGGACAGCGTGGTCGCTGCCGTCCAGGAGTACCAGAGGTACCGGGCGGGCTGAGGGCGGGCCTGGACCCCACGCTCAGGGGCCTCTGCCCATCTGGCACCAGCTGCAGCGGACTTGTGCCCTCTCGCTACCTGATAACCAATAATTCTTGCTCCTCTCAATGACTGGCTGTTATAGGGTCTCCCTGAGCTCAGGCACTAACCCCTTTCCGTAATATTTTGCATTCTGCTTCCAGAAAGAGACCTGAACTTCGCTTTTTCCTGTGCTAAGTGGCCTTTTCACTCATTTCCATTCAGTCTCCTTATGCAACTTTGCACCAGAGACGGGTCTCCTATGTAATGGTCCAAGGGGAGGGCGTTCCTCTAGGCCAGCATCGTGCCGCCACCTGCTGGCGGTACTGATGGAAGCACCTGGGCCTGACTTCAGGCCAGTTTCTACCTCCCGTCAGCCCATGGGCTTGGGCACAGACGGGGATCAAGGCTCTTAGCTCAGCAAAGACCAGCAGATCACATATCCACCCTGTGTAGAACTGGGCACAGTGTAAATTTGGAATCAGTGCCTGTTTTTTACTATGTGAGGCTCAGAGGGGTTTGGAACACAGCCCAATGGTTCCCATCTCTGTTGCTGTTGTTTTAGTCACTCAGTTGTGTCCGATTCTTTGTGACCTCATGGACTATAGCCCGCCAGGCTCCTCTGTCCATGGGATTTCTCAGACAGGAATACTGAGGTAGGTTGCCACTTCCTTCTGCAGGGGATCATCCCCCACCCAGGGATCGAACTTGCATCTCCTGTGTTGGCAGGTGAGGTTTTTTTGTGTTTTTTTTTTTTTTTTTTTACCACTGAGCCCCCTGGAAAGCACCCCCATCTCTGTAGCATCTCTCATTCCCTTGTCTGATACAGGAGGTTCCTCGAGAAGGAACTCAGGGAGCTCCCCCCTTGCTGGGTGTCTCTCACCCCACAGTGTTAACAGGCCACCCTTCTATACATCCAGAGCTGGGACCTGGTTCCCCCCAGGGTGCTAGTGGGCAGTGGGACAGGGTGGCTGAGGTCTCCTTTGCTGCTCTTGCTGAGGTGGCAGGTGCTGGTTATCTATGACTGGGTGCTAGATATTCTATATATACATATGTATATACATAATATATATATACCTATGGATATACATAATATACATATACATATGGATACACATAATATACATATACATATGGATATACATAATATACATATACATATGGATATACATAATATACATATACATATGGATATACATAATATACGTATACATATGGATATACATAATATACATATACATATGGATATACATAATATACATATACCTATGGATATACATATGGGCTTTCCAGGTGGTGCTAGTGGGAAAGAATCCACCTGCAATGCAGGAGATACAGGTTCGATCCCTGGGTCAGAAAGATCCCCTGGAGGAGGGTTCCGCAACCCACTTCAGTTTTCTTGCCTGGAGACTCCATGGATAGAAGAGCCTGGCGCAGTACAGTCCATAGGGTTGCAAAGAGTCAGACACGACTGAGCGGCTTAGCAAGGCATGGCACGTGTAGTTGGTTTATAGTATTTTGTTAGTTTCAGGTGTACAGCAGAGTGATTCAGTTATACATATATATCTATTCTTTTTCAGATTCTTTTCGTCGTAGACTATTATAAGTTATTGAATATAGTTCCCTGTGCTACACCATGGGCATTATATTTGAAAAATTATCTGTAGGAATTATTTGGGCCTAGTGTTCCCTTTTGCTTTTCACTTTCATGCATTGGAGAAGGAAATGGCAACCCACTCCAGTGTTCTTGCCTGGAGAGTCCCAGGGACGGAGGAGCCTGGTGGGCTGCCGTCTCTGGGGTCGCACAGAGTCAGACACGACTGAAGCGACTTAGCAGCAGCAGCAGCAGCAGTGTAATGGCATCTTACTCAAGAAGGGATTTTGTTTGCTTTTGTGAGTTGTTGGGGGCAGGCAGTCTGAGTCTGAGGTCTCCACAATTCCTCTTCGAGGCTTGTTTCTTTCCCTAGTCTGGAAGCTGGGCTGCATGTCTGTTGGAGGACTGGCTTACCTCCAGAGCACTTGTATCCGGAAAGCCTAGGCCTCAGGGTCCCCTGGACACCATGGCAGCCTATGGAATAGGGAAGAGCCTGCCCTGGGAGCAGCACACGCGAGGTGCTCTGGGAGTCTGGGGGGAGCTCTGGCCCCTGGACTGACTCACTCTTCTCTCTTGGTGCCCCTTCTCCTGTGCTCACAGAATGAAGGCCAAGAGCAGCAGGCTGCGCAACGCCGCGGCCACGGAGCTGTGGCAGCGTTTCCAGCGGCACCCCCAGGACCTGCAGCTGTGGAGGGAGCTGGCCCAGAGACTCCTGGATGTCACCGCCAGCCTGCCAGACCCGCCCTCCATCCACACCTTCCTGCCACAGATCGAGGTAAGCCTGGTTCTGTCGGGAGGGATGGTGGGTGCCCCTGGGGGAGACCACCAGCCAAATGTGGCATTTCAGCCATCCCCGCAGGGAAAGAAATATCTCTCGGTCCTCCGGGTATCTGGGTGGAGCTCACTGTAGCAGTCTGGCAAGTCCCACGTTCACACTTGTAATTATCAGGGACAAAAGTCACCCTCAATTCTTAGAGAAAAGGCGAAGCCTGGTGCCTGGTGTGGCCCCAGGACTCTGCCCACGCCGGTTCTCTTCCCGACCCTGCTGCAGACAGTCCTCTGCTGGAAGTCTGAGGATGTCAGGCCGTTATCTTTACTGTGTACCCATTGGGATGCATGTGACAAGGGGCAGAAAACCTGACTTTCTGGTGGTTCCAGAGCTGGCTTGATAGCTCAATGGTATGTTCCAGAACCCAGGCTCTTTCCAGCTCTAAACTGCATCTGCCTTCATGGTCCTGGGGTGGCTGCCAGCACTGCCTGTGTGCATCCTCACAGGTGTATTGGGCTCATGATATATGGCTGTTTGTCCTCGTATTTTCAGTTGACACATCTGAGCTTTTTCTCAGCATCCTGTAAAATGGTTCAATAGCATGGCTCAATAATTCACTTTAAATGGATGCAGAATATTCCATTTGGGGGCATGCCCTTTTATTTATTTTTTAAAGTAGCCATAATTCGATTGTTGAGGTTGTTTGCAATTTTCACTGTCATAATGAATGTACACTGAATATGTATGTACACTGATTTTTATTTCCATTGCTACCATTCTCCTCATTTTACTGATGAGGGATCTGGGCCAAGGAGAAGTGAGAGAGTGTGTTCAAAGTCTTGCTGCTCAAGAGAAGCAGAGCTGGGGCCAGAATGGTGGGTTATAGAGTCTTGGCTAACATTCTCAGCCCTGTTTTCACTTTGGCTTCTGGAAACAGCTTTGCGAAACAAGCAGAACGATTCTTATCATTTGACTGTTGAGGAGCCACTTGCTTGAGGTTAACACAGCCGTTAAGTGACAGGGCTGGCTTTGACCCAGGCCTGTCTAGCTTTCCCTGCTGTGTCAGGATATTGCCTCCTGTGCTTCCAACTGGGGCAGAAAGCAAACTGGGACCTTCTTGAGGCAGGAGAGAGGTCCTGTCGTTCTAGAGTGGGACCCAGGACTCCAGGGCAGGACTTTCACTGAGCAGTGGGTTGGAACACGTGGGGCCAGGACTTTGACTTACTCACCTTTGGAGTCTGTTTGCTGGTTGGGAGTGTGTCTTGCGGAGAAGGCAATGGCACACCACTCCAGTACTCTTGCCTGGAAAATCTCATGGATGGAGGAGCCTGGTGGGCTGCAGTCCATGGGGTCGAGAAGAGTCAGACACAACTGAGCGACTTCACTTTCACTTTTCACTTTCATGCATTGGAGAAGGAAATGGCAACCCACTCCAGTGTTCTTGCCTGGAGAATCCCAGGGACGGGGGAGCCTGGTGGGCTGCTGTCTCTGGGGTCGCACGGAGTCGGACACGACTGAAGCGACTTAGCAGCAGCAGCAGTGTGTCTTGCATCACGCCCACTGGCCTGCCTGGGCAGAAAGGATTTCACAGGTCAGGGCTTGAGCTGCCAGCCCTCTCTTTTTTGGCCACACCATGCGGCATGTGGGATCCTAGTTCCCCAGCCAGGAATTAAACCCATACCCCTGGCACTGGGAGTGCAGAATCTCAACCACTGGACTGCTGGGGAAGTCCCACCCCTCTCTTTTCTCAACTCAGCTTCTGCATCTAGCCTCAGAGCGGCTTGTGGATTGAAAGTGAAAGTGTTAATTGCTCCATTGTGTCTGACTCTTTGTGACCCCATGGATTGCAGTCCTCCCAGCTCCTCTGTCCATGAAATTCTCCAGGCAAGAGTACTGGAGTGGGTAGTCATTCCCTTCTCTAGGGGATCTTCCTGATTCAGGGATGGAACCCAGGTCTCCTGCCTTGCAGGCATATTCTTTTCTGTCTGAGCCACCAGGGAAGCCCTGTGGATAAGCAAACCTCCAGCCAAAACCTGGGCGTGGCTGGTGTGTTAGTTCTCTAGGGCTGCTGTAACAAAGCACCAAAAAGTGGTGCTTTTATAAAAAAAAAGAAAACAACAGAACTTCATTCTCTTAAAGTTCTGAAAGCTGGAAGTCCAAAGCTGACGCATCAAGAGGATCTTGCTGTCTCCAGTGGTTCTAGGGGAAACTCCTCCCTTGCCTCTTCTAACTTCTGATGCTCCCTGCCAGTTGCTGACATTCATTGCCTTGTAGGTCCAGCACTCTGATCTCCGCCTGTCATCATGTGACTATCCTCCCCCTAAATATCTCCACCACCTCTTTCCTCTGCATGCATCTGGATCTAAGTCTTCCCTTTCTGTAAGGGCACCAATCACTGACCTCATTTTAACTTGACTCCTCTGTAAAGCCCCTCTCTCCAAAGAAGGTTGCATTCTAAGGTAGTGGAGTTGAGACTTGACCATATCTTTTTTTCCCCCACCATTTCTCTTTTGAAGGTCACAATTCAACCCAGAACAGCTGGTTAAATAATAATGGTTGAGAAGATCTATCTTTTCTTGTGAGTTCAGTGAGGGTCCTGCACTGTGTTAAGTGCCTTTTAGGCATTTAAGCCTCATGACAGCCCCATGAGCTGGGATGTGCCTATTGGTCATTTACCGATGAGGAAACTGAGGCTTGGAATTACCCAGGTTCTCCCCGTCAGTGATGGTGGTGGTGGTTTAGTCACTAAGTCGTGTCTGACTCTTGGGATCCCAGGGACTGTAGCCCTCCAGGCTTCTCTGTCCATGGGATTTCCTAGGCCAGAATACTGGAGTGGGTGGCCAAGTCAGTGTGCCATCCAAACTCATGATTGCAACTCCCTAGCCTGAATTCTTCACCCTTGTGATATTGTGTCTGAGTCTGGCAAAAAGGGAATGAAGGTGGCCCCTTATCTCAAGAGGCTTGGCCTCTGTGTGGCTGACCGCAAGCTATACACGTCATCAGCAGGTCACCTACCTGGGCTGCAGCCTTACTTTTTCCTCTCCCAGCCCCATGATCAGCTCATTGTCTCTGTAACATCATCAGATATCAAGTGGAAGGACTCTGGCCAGCGAAGACAAAACCCCTGGCCTCCAGGCTCCTGAGCCCTCGCTGAGAGAAGCAAGACATGTTTACCCCCAAAAGCTGGTTGATCAACAGGACCCTGAAGTCGGGCAAAGGGCTTTGGGGCAGGAAGAGTGAGTGTCAGGCGGGAATGTGACCAGGGCAGGCTTCCTGGAGGAGGTGGGGCCTGGGCTGTGCAGAGTTCAGGCTGTCTGCATGGGAGCTGGCTGCCCGTTACACGAGGCTGCGGAGTTCCCTGTTGGTCCTCTCTCTGCCCCATGAGCTCCTGCACATCACGACCCCACTGAGATGCCACCTCCTCTGGAAGGCCTTCCTGAATTCCCTCTGATCATGCTCCCCTAGGCCCTTTGCTTGTTGTTCAGTTGCTAAATTGTGTCCGACTCTTTGCAACCCCATGGACTACAGCACTCCAGGCTTCCCTGTCCTTCACTATCTCCCGGAGTTTGCTCAAACTTATGTCTATTGTCTCAGCGATGCCATCTAACCATCTCATCCTCTGTCACTCTCTTCTCCTCCTGCCTTCAATCTTTCTCAGCATCAGGGTCTTTTCCAATGAGTCAGCTCCACATCAGGTGGCTAAAGTATTGGAGCTTCAACTTCAGCGTCAGTTCTTCCAATGAATAATCAGGGTTGATTTCCTTTAGGACTGACTGGTTTGATCTCCTTTCTGTCTGAGGGACTCTCAAGAGTCTTCTCTAACACCACAATTTGACAGCAGTTCTTTGGCACTCAGCCTTCTTTATGGTCCAGCTCTCACATCCATACATGACTCCTGGAAAAACCATAGCTTTGACCATATGGACTTCTGTCGGCAAGGTGATGTCTCTGCTTTTTAATATGCTGTCCAAGTTTGTAATAGCTTTTCTTCCAAGGAGCAAATGTCTTTTAAGTTCATGGTTGCAGTCACCATCCACAGTGATTTTGGAGCCCAAGAGAAAATCTATCACTGCTTCCACTTTTTCCCCTTCTATTTGCCATGAAGTGATGGGGCCAGATGCCATTTTAGTTTTTGGAACATTGAGTTTTAAGTCAGTGTTTTCACTCTCATCAAGGAGCGCTTCAGTTTGTCCTCACTTTCTGCCATTAGAACGGTATCATCTGCATATCTGAGGTGGTTGACATTTCTCCTGGAAATCTTGATTCCAGCTTGTGATCCATCTAGCCCAGGATTTCACATGGTGTACTCTGCATATAAGTTAAATAAACGGGGTGACAATCTAAAGCTTTGACATACTCCTTTCCCAGTTTTGAACCAGTCGTTTGTTCCATGTAAAGTTCTGACTGTTGCTTCTTGACCCACATTCAGGTTTCTCAGGAGACAGGTGAGGTGGTCTGGTATTCAAAATGTCCCACACGCCAACTTGGGGATGGCCCTCTGTTGTCGGTGATGGAGAATCATTGAGTAGAGGATCAGACTGGTTCAGTTTGGGTTTGGCTGCAAGGTGCAGAGTCGATCTGGGGGGCAACTGGGAGGCAGCAGATGGTCAGGAGCTGCAGGGGTCCCAGTGAGCAAGGCTGAGAGTGCACCACGGTCAGTGGCAGCCAATGGAGAGGAGACAGATTTCTGACACTCACAGGAGGCAGCCTTCTTGCTCGGGATTTGGTAACAAGATGGATGTAGGGGGTGAGAAGGGACTCAGACTGACCCTGACATTCAGGGCCTCCCGCCACCTTCCCGCCTGCCTGTTTCTCCTTGCATTCACCGCTCCCTCGGCCACCAGCAGAGAGGCCCAGCCTCCCAGGCAGGTGCAGCCCGACCAGGTGAGTTCCTGCCCCAGCTTCATCCAGCTCTCCCCTTCATGGAAGCCTTGTCTCCCCCAGGCGGCCTTGACGGAGAGCTCCCGCTTGAAGGAGCAGCTGACGATGCTGCAGCTGAAGAAAGACCTGCTGGGCAGCATCTTCGGCCAGGAGAGAGCCACAGCCCTGCTGGAGGAGGTGGCGACTTCCGTGAGGGACAGAGACTTGCTGCACAACCGCCTTCTGCAGAGGAAGAGCAAACTGCAGGTGAGTCCCATCTTGGCCCTCCGCTCAGCCCTCCTGCAGGCACAGCCCTGTATCCTGACCCCAGCCCTGCCACTCACCACCGCGTGGCCCTGGGCATATCCTTTGTTCCATACAACCTCAGAGCCCTCATCTATATCATCTGGGTAGGATTATGGTGGGATCCTTCTCATTTGTCTGCCTCCTGCCTCTGCCCCCAAATCCCATTCTATACTCATCAAATCAAATTGTCTTCTGCAGAGATCTGGGGGGCAGTTAGATGGGAAGATGCAGAGAAAAACACTTGTAAACTTTAAAGCAGCAGAGAGCTGGAAGCTATTTTTGTTGTTATTGTTGTTAAGTTGCTCAGTTGTGTCTGACTCTTGCAACCCCATGGACTGCAGCACACCAGGCTTCCCTGTCCTTCACCAACACCTGGAGCTTGCTCAAACTGACGTCCATTGAGTCAGTGGTGCCATCCCACCATCTCATCCTGTTTCCTGCCCTCAATCTTTCCCAGCATCAGGGTCTTTTCCAGTGAGTCGGCTCTTTGCATCAGGTGGCCAAAGTGTCGGACAGTTTCTCCTTTTAGGTAACAATTATTTGCTAAGCATCTGAGAATGATGATAGTGACAAAGCGATATCTCTAGGACACTGACCAGAGGCCAGGCACCTGCGAAAAGCCCCACATCCATGGTCTGACTTATTCAACGGAGCAGACATTTAGCATACATTTTAGGGTCTGCAAGGCCTGTGATCTCTGTTGCAGCTTCTGAACTCTGCTGGTGTAGCAAGAAATCAACTGTAAATGAATGGGCTTGATTGCATGTCAATACAACCTTATTTACAAGCACTGGCCTCTGGTGGGACTTGGGGTATGTGATAGGAGATGCAGTTTGCCAGCACCTATTCTAGAAGCAGAACAATTGTTAGGTGATTACACAACGATCCTCACAGAGGGGCATCAGATCCTCTCAAGGACTCCAGGAAGGCTTCCTGGAAGGGGTGGTTCCTGAGTGAGTAGGAGCCGGACAGGAGAAGACTGGAGAAAAAGCAGCCCGTCTGTGAGTGTCAGGCTGTGCCACAGGGAGACCGAGGGGAAGGCTGAGCTGTGTGCTGCCTGTTGTGTCTCCGCAGAGCTTACTTGCTCAGCACAAAGATTTCGGGGCGACTTTCGAGCCTTTGCAGAAAAAGCTCTCAGACCTCCAAATCCGGGTCCAAGCTGAGAATGGGCTTCGGCGGGACCTTCCTGAGAAACAGGCCCAGCTTCTGAGGTTGCAGGTAAGAGTCTGACCCGAGTCACCTCCACTCAGATGTTCAGCTGTGCCGGAGCAGCCCCCTTGCAGTCATAGCGGCCAGCCAAGCGGCAGTCAGCCCAAGCCAGAGACTGTGATCCCTCTCTGGCCCCTGAGATCTGACCTTTCATCTCAGCTGAGTTTCTGCTGGTATGCCTGATGGTTCCTGGCCTGCCTCCAAATGACTGATACTTGAGCCCAACAAAATGAGAAGTTTTTTGCTTACTCTGTGGTCCTAAAGTCTAACATGAATATTTGCTTCTAAAGTTGCTTTGCTAACTGTTCCTAATGAGGCCAGAGGCCTTCAGTTAAATAAGTGATTTGAGGATTAAGAATAAATATTTTAAAACACAGGGACTGTAGGTAGGCTGATCACTAATCATTGTTGGCTGGGTGAGGAGCTGGCTGGTTTTTAAAATGCACGTGAAACAACAGTTATCTTTTTAAAACCCAGGCGCAGCTCTTACAAAACTGGGAGTGTTCTTTGGAAGGTATTAAAAAGGATGCATTTGGGGGCTTTAAAACTAAAGCTAAGATGCGATTCTCCGTAAGAAGAGATGGTCGTCAAGTAGGAGTCCAGATATGAGTCTGTTCCCCAGCGATGCCTTCTGGTCTTTAGCAGTTTATTTTCATGGTGTCGCAGAATATTTTCATCTCATTTTTAAAATTCTCACCAGTCCTAAGAGTGGGCCCATCAGACAGCCATACGGTGTGGCCGATGGAGTTGGGGACTCCTAGCATCCCTGAACTCTCCCAGTCTTTTGCATTCAGGGTCCCCACCCTGATCAGCTTCCATGAGAAGAAGGAGAAAGGATGCTCCACTCATTCCTTCCTCTACTGCAGGGGCTGCAGGAGGAGGGGATGGACCTGGGGTCTCAGGTGGAGGCCATGAGGCCCCTCTTCCAGGGGAACCCTAACCACCAGCACAAAATGGACCAGCTTTCCGCTGCCCACCAGGCCCTGCAGAGGTCTCTGGAGGTAAGGGGCCAGCAGAGGGTCTGTGTTAACAGAGGCCAGGTCCCTGGAATCTGTCCGCCCCTCCTAAGGACTTTCTCCCTCTTTTCTTCCGTCGTTCCTTCCAACCCTTCTTTTTCTTTCTCCCTTCCTTTCATCCCTTCCTCATTCGTTCATGATTGAGCGCCTCCTGTATGCCAGGCAGGATGCTGGGTCCTGAGGATGGAGGAGCAGGACAGCAGGACAGCGAGCCCCCCGCCTTCCTGGGGTTTAAGTGCCGGTGGGTAGATGCACAATGAGTCAGCAACAAGTTAAACATACGATTCCACATGTCAAACATACGCATCCACAAATGAAACATACAATTCCGCACATGCCAGGAGACCAGAGCACGGAGCAGGCCGCACCCACGCAGGAGCCCCCGTCGTGTTTGCTGCGTTCATCATGCCAGGTTGCAAGTTGGGTCCCGGTGGCCGTGAGCTCTGTCTGCGGCGCCCTCTAGTGGCCACCCGGATCCTTCTTGTGTCTGTGCTGGACTGATGTCCCTTTAACGGTGGGACCCCAAGGTGGTCTGGAGAGTGAGATGGCTCCTTCAAAACTGTCCTGAGCACAAGCTGAAATGTCTGTCCCAGCCCTACCCTGACAACACTGATTCAAGTGAAGTCCTGGGTCTGCATTTGTAACAAGAGCCCCAGGTGTGCAAAGCCAGCTCTCAGGCATCCACAGCTCAGGAAAGTGTTTAGTTTAAGGCAGGATTTCTCACCCTTCCGAACCCTGTGTGTCCTATTTTAATAACAAGTATTTCTGGCATCGTCTTTGCAATCTTGAAATTCATAGATAGTACAAATTACCCACATGATTTACAAATTTAATATAATGCTTTTTCTATCATCAAAAAGAGAAATAAAAGCAAATTATAAGAAAATAATATCTTAATGCTGCTGCTGCTGCTGCTAAGTCTCTTCAGTCTTGTCTGACTCTGTGCGACCCCATAGACGGCAGCCCATCGGGCTCCCCCGTCCCTGTGATTCTCCAGGCAAGAACACTGGAGTGGGTTGCCATGTCCTTCTCCAATGCATGAAAGTGAAGAGTGAAAGTGAAGTCAATCAGTCATGTCTGACTCTTAGCGACCCCATGGACTGCAGCCTACCAGGCTCCTCTGTCCATGGGGTTTTCCAGGCAAGAGTACTGTAATGGGGTGCCATTGCCTTCTCCGTAATATCTTAATAATAACCTATAATGGAAAAAGACTCTGAAAAAGTAAATGTATATATACAGACATCTGTATAGATGTATACATATTTATATTGATAGAAATTTAACAAAATCACATTGCTGTACACCTGAAACATTGTAAATCAATTATTGTTGTTGTTCAGCCGCTCAGTTACTCAGTTGTAGTCAACTCTTTGCGACCCCATGGACTGCAGCATGCGGGCTACCCTATCCTCCACTATCTCCTGGAGTTTGCTCAAACTCATGTCTATTAAGTCAGTGATGCCATCCAACCATCTCATCCTCTGTTGCCTCCTTCTCCTCCTGCCCTCAACCTTTCCCAGCATCAGGGTCTTTTCCAACGAGTCAGCTCTTCACATCAGGTGGCCAAAGTACTGGAGCTTCAGCTTCGGCATCAGTCCTCCCAGTGAATAGTCAGGGTTGATTTCCTATTCAACTATATGAAAAAATAAAATAATGCTTTTCAATAAAGTAAGTGCTTCTAGATGGCCAAAGACACAGGCGGCGACCAGAATACACCCGCTCTCTTCAGCCGCAAAGTGCCGTTCGCGCCTGTTGTGCTACATGCAGGGGTGAAGTGGTTGTGCCGCACAGATGCCTGTGTTCGGCTTTAGTAGGCACCGACTGATGGTCTTCCCAAGTGGTTGTACCAGTTTACACCCCACACTGGTGGTGGATGAGAGCACCCATCGCCCACACCCTCACCCAGACTTGATACTTCCCATGAAAGCAGAACAGGCTTAGAGGCACTTTAAAACAGACTTGGTCTTTCTGGGGTCAATTTCTTGCACTGTGCAGAAAACATCAACCTCTCATGGGTGGGGAGCCCTGGAAACCATCTCACCCTGGGGTTCTGGCAGGGCTGAGGGTCCTGCAGGGTGGGGTAGCTGAGGGTTTCAGCCGGGTTCCCCTGGGGCTGTTCCACAGGACCTCCTGGAAGGACGCCAGCAGAGCCTGCGGGAACACTGCACCTTCAACCACGAGCTGCTGAAGCTGCGGCATTGGATCTCTGTGATCACACAGAAGCTGGAGGCTCATCGTGGGGACACGGGCCCATGGGACGCCCAGTCCCAGGAGACTGAGGTTGAGGTAAGATGACTCTCCCGACAGAGGTGCTTATTCTCTCCCCTGCATCCCAAAGGCAGGTTCGGGGGCAGAGGGTGGTGAACGGTACTCTCATACCAGGGAGCAGACACCACCCCAGGACTTAACTCTGTGTGTGTGTGTGTCTCCTTTAGAGACTGCTGGCTGAATTCCCGGAGAAGGAAGCCCAGCTGCTTGAGATGGAAGCGCTTGGCCGGCTGGTGATGGAGGCGTCTTCTCTGGAGGGAGCTGCTCTGGTCCAGGGGGAGCTGGAGGAGCTGACCGAGTCATGGAGGGCCTTGAGGCAGCTGGAGGAGAGCCTGCTGAGGTGAGAGGGCCTCCTGGGTTGGAGCCTGGTCTCGGAAAACCCTCCTTCCCAGTAGGGAGAGCTCAGCCGTGTTCTTAGAACAGATGGCTGGGGTTCTGCTGTGTGCCAGGCGTGGTGCCAGGCGCCTCCGGGTATCCCCAGGCAATTCTAAGTAGAGGCAGTAAGAGCAGGGAAGCGTCCCAGCTTAGCCTCCAGCCCCTGCTGGCTGGGGCCTCACCTGCATCGATAGATATATGCCCCTTGATGACAGTTACATGAGTCTTGAGCAGGGAACTGGAAATGCAGGTGCCCTGGGGAGCTTCTGACCAACCTGAAGGACAGGCATGGGCTTGTTAGGACCAGAAGTCACCTCCCTCCCCAGTTCTGTTACTTCTCCTGTGATCTGGGAAGTCCCTATCTTGTCATCACGTTGACTGGGCGGATTTGACTTCTCAGCCTCACCAGAAACCGGCAGCTGCAGAGGATGACAGAAGTGGATTCAGGGAAGAAAATGATTTTCACCAACAACATCCCAAAGACTGGGTTTCTCATCCTCCCCACGGATCTTACTTCCCGGCATCGCCGTCAGGTAAGTCCATCTCATGGGCTTCTGAGGAGGGCCCAGATCCGAGTCAGTTGATGGTGGGAAGGTGTCACCAGCAAAGCCCCCTCCCCATCTGGGGCCACATGCTCAGCTCAGGACTGGGCCCTGTCCTGTCTTGGGTGAGTCTGCCCAGTGGTGACACAAGAGTGCCCTGTGCCACTGGGCAGAGGGACTCTGGGACCCCAGACCCAGTGTCTGCACTGAGGAAGGTCCTGGGCATCTCCAGGGCAGGCAGGCCCTCACCCTCAAAAAATCCGACTGCTTCCCTTGCAGGGAAGAGAGTGTCAGAGTGTGAAGCTTCCTAGCAGCACTAGACTGCAAACTAAAAGTACTCAAGATAGGTGTTTTTGGTGCCCTGATGGCTCAGATGGTAAACAATCTGCCTGCACTGCAGAAGACCCGAGTTTGATCCCTAGGTTGGAAAGACTCCCTAGAGAAGGGAATGGTAACCCACTCTAATATTCTTGCCTGGAGAATCCCATGGACTAGAGGAGCCTGGCGGGCTCCAGTCTGTGGGGTCGCAAAGAATTGGACACGACTGAACAACTAACACACAACACACACAAACTACATTTTGTAAAAAGAACGAACCTCACTATATCATATCATCCATTTCTCTCCTTGACAGGCTTTAAAAAACAGAACCACAGTGAGAAGAAATTCATCCCTTGTTCTGCAAAGACAGTACACTAATTCATTCATTCTTCCCTTCCTTCTTGCATTTCCCCATCCAGAAAGCTCTTACTGAGTCTTTCTGTGTTCTGAGAACTGTGTTTGGAGCTGGGACACAGCTGTAAATAAAACAGAGATACATTCAACCCTCAGAGAACGTAGCATCCAGCACAGAGCTTTTCAGATTGTCATGTGCATCCAGATCGTACCAAAATGCAGATTCTGATTCAGTAGGTCTGGACTGGGACTCCTCACCCTGCATTTCTACAAGCTTCCAGGAGATGCTAAGCCTGCTAGGCTTTGGAGCACATTTTGAGAAGCAGGGAAGCAGGAACCGCAAAGCAATAGAATAAGGGTTTACAGA
The DNA here is from genome assembly GCF_029378745.1 of Bos indicus. Lineage (NCBI taxonomy): Eukaryota > Metazoa > Chordata > Mammalia > Artiodactyla > Bovidae > Bos > Bos indicus. The sequence goes on along the minus strand of NC_091780.1, from coordinate 60,346,179 downwards.
ACACGTGGTTCATGGAGGCAGAAGACCCAGGGGCCACAGCAGCCAGCTGCAGAGTGAAGGACTTGGGGTAGCGAAGCCCTCCCCGGAGAGATGGAAATGAGATGTCCAGGGCTCCTCACAGCTGAGTGGGAGTCAAGGAGAGGCAGAACGGAGTGTGTTCCATGCAGACGAGACTGTGCACGCAGGGACCCGAGGGAGATGGCACTAGCGCCGGGTGCTGGATGTCTGTGGGCCCTGGCTCAGACGATGGGGCAGGCCTCATGAGCCGCAGAGCCAGGCAGGGCCAGAATTGAGGCTCTCCGGCCGCATTGAGTATGAGAAGCCACTCAGCTGTGTAAGTGATGCTGTGACTGAGAGGACTTGTGTTTTATTTATTTATTATTTTTACTTTTGTTTTCTAATTGTCGTCTTCACTGGGTCTTTGTTGCAGTGCATGGGCTCTTCATTGCCATGCACGGGCTTTCTCTAGTTGTGGCAAGCAGGGGCAACTCTTCGCTGCAGGGCACGGGTTTCACACTGAGGCAGCTTCTCTTGTTGCAGAGCACAGGCTCCAGGGCATGCGGGCTTCAGTGGTTGTAGCATGTGGGTTCAGTAGTTGTAGCTTGCGGGCTGTAGAGCAGAGGCTCTAGTAGGTGTGGTTCATGACTTAGTTGCCCTGCGGCGTATGTGATCTGAGTTCCCAGACTAGCGATCGAACCTGGATCCCCTGAATTGACAGGTGGATTCTTAACCACTGGACCGCCAGGGAAGTCCCTGGACTTGCATCTTAGACAGATCACTCTGGCCACCTAACTTGAAGAGGGACAAAAGTGGCAGAAGGTGATCACATTGTAGATGTCCTGATAAGGGGTGATGCTGGAAGCCTTCAGGAGACCAAAGAGGTGGCAATGAGGAATGTTCTTGGTCCCTAATCATGTCTACATTGAGTAGAGATGCTTTCCTCATCCCCTCGCCCCCCAGGTGCCTCTTATCTCCCTCTGGGCATCCTCATCCCCCACCCTCTGCTTGGATGGAATTCCCAGGATACACGGCCAGCGGGCTGCTTTCAGAAATTCTGATGCTTTGACCATGCTGTGCCTTCCTGCAGGCAGGTCTGCTCCAGGGGCAAGGAGGCAGCCATGAGGATTATTCCCAGTCCCTGAGGAACTTTGAGGACTGGTTGCAGGAGGAAAATTCCAAGCTGGTTAGGATCATTGCCATGAAAACTGCCACCGCCGAGGACTTGAGGACCAGAGCAACAAAGCTACAGGTTTGTGCCCAAGGAACAGCCCATTTTTTCAGAGGATTTGCCCCCCAAAGATGTGTTCGCTGCCAGAGAGTTCTCACCAAAAAAAAAAAAAAAAAAGAGCACACACCTAGCTTATGAGCTGTTATGGCTTATGTATAAATAATATATATATTTTTAAGATTATTTATTTACGGCTGTGCGTGGGCCTTCTCCATCTGCAGCGAGTGAGGGCTGCTCTCCAGTTGCTGTGCCCGGGCTTCTCATTGCGGTGGTCTCTCTTGTGGAGCGGGGGCTCTAGGTGTGCAGGCTTCAGTGGTTGCAGCACTCGAGCTCAGTTGTTGTGGCTCACAGGCTTAGTTGCTCCGCACCATGTGGAATCTTCCCAGACCAGGGATCGAACCTGTGTCCCCTGCATTGGCAGGTGGTTTCTTATCTACTGTACCACCAGGGAAGTCGTAAATAATAGTTTAAAAATGTTTTTGCTTCCAGTATTATGGGAAAACCATCCATCCATTCATTCAAGCCTCCTGCTGTATTGCCCAACTTGGAAAATATCACCACTAATCACAACTCTTCTAATCAGTTCACTCTTGCTATGTAACAAGCCATTCCAACAGTTTGTAGCTTAAAAGAACAGCTGTTTGTTTAACTCACGATTCTGAAGATTGGCAGTTTACTCTGAGGTCCGCTGGGCAATGCTTCTGATCTTGGCTGGGCTCCCTGATTTATAGACCAGCAGGGTGGCTATACTACTGGAGGTTGGTGGGCTATTCTAGATGAGCGTGGGATGGACCACACATCTCTTATCCTCCTATGGGATAGCCCGGACTTCCCAGAGCAGGGGCAGGTCTGAGAGAGTGAGTGGGAACATGCAGGCCTTTTCAGGCCAAGGCTAGGAACTGGCACATCACTTCTCCTGCATTCTGTTGGACAAAGAAAGTCACAATGCCAGCTCAGATTCAGGGAGAGAGAAAACAGATTTCACTTCTTGATGGGAAGACCATATTGCAAGACCATATTGCAAAGGGCATGGATATAGCAGGGGGGTAGAAAGACAGTCCTTCTACCACAAATCTCTCTCCTCCACTCCCACGTCGAATTAGTCACCAAGTCCTTCTTGATTCCACCTCTTGGGTTCGTTGTTTCTGTTTCCCCTCACTACCACTGTCTTCATCTAGACATTTATCATTTTTTATCTTGACCTTGACAGTAGCCTCCAAGCTGGCCTCCCTCATTCTTTTTGGGTTCCCATCTCAGTAATGACTCATTCTGTAGCCAGAGTGACCCTTCAGAATCCTAAAGATGACCTTGTCCCAGTAATGAAAACTTTTTAGGATAGAGTTCAACTTCCCAAGTTTATCATCCACAGCCTTTCTCAATCAGACCCCAATCTACCTCTCTTTTTCCTAATTTTTTCTGAAATTTACCTTAATACCTTAGAGTTTGGTTTTATTTTTATTTTTCTTGCTTGAGATTCATCTGGATTCTTGAATCTGTGGCCTGGGATCTTTCTGGAAAATTCTGCAACATTATCTCTCAAAATATGGCCTCTGCCTTTTCCCCTATTTCCTCACCTTCTGAGATGCCTTTTAAACATATGCGCTTTCTTCTCACTAAGTGTTTCACTGTGTCTTGTGTACTTTTTCATCCTTTTGCTTTTTTATATTACTTTCTGAATACTTTTTTCTAACTCATCTTCCACTTGACTAATCCTCTCTTTAGCTGTATCTCATTTGCTATTTCACATGTTTATTAAGTTCTTAGCTTTTAATATTTCATTTATTATTCCTAGAAATTCTCCTTGGTGCTTTTTAAAATCTGCTTTGCCACTTTTCACAGCTTTTGGGGCCTTGCTGAAAATTTTCAGTTTGTCTTTTAATTCTTTCAACACAGTAAACAAAGTTGGTTTAGCAAGTGTGTCTGATAATTTCGGTATCTCAAGTCAAGACTGTTTCTGTTGTGTATTGTCTCTGCCTCTTCCTCATTAATTCATTAATTTTATTTGCATTTGGCTGCACTGGGACTTTGTTGCTGTGGCTGGGCTCTCTCTAGTTACGGTGAGTAGAGGCTGCTCTTAGCTGTGGGGTGAGGGCTCCTCACTGAGGTGGCTTCTCTTGTTGCAGAACAAGGCTCTAAGCACATGGGCCTCAGAAGGTGTAGCAAGTGGGTTCAGTAGGTGAATCACATGGGCCCTAGAGCTCGGGCTCAGTAGCTGTGCCATACGGGCTGAGCTGGTCCAGGGCATGTGGGACCTTCCTGGACTAGGGATAGAGCCTACTTCCCCCGCATTGTCAGGCACATTCTTAACCACTGGACCTCCAGGGAAGTCCCAGTTTCCGCCTCTTCTCGGAGTCTTATATCTGTGTGTGACTGCTTCGATTGTGTGCTGGATATTGTGTTTGACAAATAGGTGCGAGAATAATTTGAGATTAAGAATAATCTTTCCTTCAAAGAGGATTTTGTTTGCAATAGCCAGGCCAGTGGGGGCTTTTATCAATCTAGAACCACTGAATCCAATTTCAAAACTTGAAGCTCTCTGGACTCCTGAGATGACTTGGCACTGGCCTGCAAATCCAAATAAGGTGTGGGTTTACTTCCTATTCACCTTTAGGGGCTTCTGCTAAAGGCAGCAGTTTTTCAGAGTCTCCACTTCTGTAGGGCGCAGACTTTGACTTCTGTCTCCTGAATCCTGCAAGGCTGCCAGAAGCATAGATCTGTTTCACAACTGTTTTTTCCAGATTAACAAATATCCTAAGTGCAAGAGGAGGTCTGAGCACTGGGCTTACTTCTCTGCATCTTAACCTTTCGCATGTCTTGCCTCACTCTTTTTGTTGTTGTTGTTAACTCTTTGATGCCTTCAGTTCAATTCAGTTCAGTTCAGTCGCTCAGTCGTGTCCGACTCTTTGTGACCCATGGACTGCTGCACGCCAGGCCTCCCTGTCCACTGATGCCTTAAGAATGTTTTTAACGTTTTGTCCTCAGTGGGAGCTTTGGTCCCAGCTACCTAGCTCTCCCTGTCTACCTCCTACCTCATATTCAGCCACTCCTCTCATCCCCTGCCACCACCACCCAGCCCCAGGCGTATCAGAGATGACTTGCAGTTCCCCGGGTTACGCGTCTTTGTTCTTGTAGAGTCCGCACTCTCGAGGGCTCTGAGAAGCTAAGCTGTGTGCCTGTATCATGCAGCTGGTGGGATGGGACAGATACTGGATGCCAAGCCAGAATTTAAACTCAGGCTCTTGAACTTAGAACCCAGATCGTATCCTCACATGGCACTACCTCCCAGAAGTCCTGAGGATAAAAGATGCCATCCGGGGCAGGGACACAGTACTGTATTCTGATAGAAAAATCTGCCCTGTCCCAACCTCACTCTGCCAGGATTGAAAATGCCAATAGAAAGACATATTCAATAATGGTAGCTTTTTATAAAAAACAAACAAACCAATTTTAATTTTATATTGGGGTTTAGCTGATTAACAATGTTGTGGTAGTTTCAGGTAAACAGGAAGAGACTCAGCCATACATACACATGTATCCATCTCCCCGAAACTCCCCTCCCATCCAGGCGGCCACATTACACTGAGCAGAGCTCCATGTGCTGTACAGGAGGTCCTTGTGGATTATCCATTTTAAATATAGCAGTGCGTGTATGTCTATCCCAAATTCCCGAATTATCCCTTCCCCTTATCCTTCCCCCTAGCACCAAGTTTGTTCTTCAAGTCTGTGAGTCTCTCTCTGTTTTGTAAGTTCTTTTGACTCATTTCTTTTTTTAGATTCCACACATAAGGGAAGTCATATGGTATTTCTCCTTCTCTGTCTGACTGACTTCGCTCAGTATGTCAATCTCTGCTTCCATCCATGTTGCTACAAATGACATTATTTCATAATTTTTAATGACTGAGTCATATTACATCGTATGTATGTACCATATCTTCTCTATCCATTCCTCTGTCGATGAACAATGGTAGCTTTTATAATGATGATAACTCTTATGTCAAGCCCTCTGGAGAACTTGGTTCTAGAATGCCAGAGGGCTTCCCTGGTGGCTCAGTGGGTAAAGAATCTGCCTGCAATGCAGGAGATCTGGGTTTGATTCCTGGGTTGGGAAGATCCCCTGGAGAAGGGAACAGCTACCCACTTCAGTATTCTGGCCTGGAGAATTCCATGGACAGAGCAGCCGGGCGGGCTACAGTCCATGGAGTCACAGTGTCGGAAGTGACTGAGCGACTTTCGCTTTCCCTAGTCATACATAGTGTAAATCTATGTCGTACTTATAATCGAATGCCAGAGCTAGAAGTGACCATGGACGTCAGCACGGCAGCTCCTCTTTCAGGCAGAAGTCCATTCTGCAACACTGAATGCAATTCCTGGCCTTGGCTTCCATTTATTTGCACAATGAGATTCTCTCTTTATGTGTTCTGTTGGCTGCCCCCGCAAATGGAACTTGATTGGCTCCTCCTTACCAACGAGGTGGGGCCTCCTCAGCCATTTGGAAGGTGCACGTGACCCTGTCTTTTCCCTCTAGGAACTGGAGGCTCGAATACCAGAAGGTCAGCATCTCTTCGAAAACCTCCTTCGTCTCAGGCCAGCCAGCGAGTCCTCGGACGAGCTAGAGGATCTACGCTACCGATGGATGCTGTACAAGTCCAAGCTCAAGGACTCCAGCCACCTGCTGGTAGGTGCTAAGGCTGCACAGGTCCCAGGCCCCGGGGAGACATAGCTCAGTCTGCATCCACTCCACCCCATACCTCAACAGACCGGACCGAGGGGGTCATTCAGGGAGAGGTGATGGAGACTCGTGGGTCCTAGGCACTTGACGTGCAATTTGTCATTTGGCCATTCTGCCGCCCAGTGAGGCTGAGTTCCAAGAACGACAGCTTTGCTCTACCAGCCTGAAACCTCTGTGTACATCATCCCAGTTCAGTGCTCACAGCAGCCGTCCACCAGATTGATTGCATCTCCAATTGCCAGAAGGGGGATGAGGCTATGAGGAGTTAAAAACTCACCCGAGTTCACCCGGATAGCCAGGGACAGAGCCAGCATCAAACACACCTTGATGGAGGCATCACACAGGGAACACTGGAGTTGGGGCCAGGACCCCTGGGATCTAGGCCGCCTCCTCCACTGACCTGCTTGTGACATTGAGGAAGCACCTCCCCCTGGGGGACCCCGTGCATGCTGTCGCTTCACTAGTGTCCAACTCTTTGCAACCCCGTGGACTGTAGCCCACCAGGCTCCTCTGTCCATGGGATTCTCCAGGCAAGGATACTGGAGTGGGTTGCCATGCCCATCTCCAGGGAGTGTTCCCAACCCGGGGATTGAACCCACGTCTCTTATGTCTCCTGCATTGGCAGGTGGGTTCTTTGCCACTAGTGCCACCTGGGAAGCCCCCTAGGGGCCCACCGTCTCACACAAAACAATAACACCTAGACTAGTAGTAGCCTTTATTAAATGCTATATCCTCATTCAGTTCAGTTCATTTCAGTTCAGTTCAGTCGCTCAGTTGTATCCAACTCTTTGTGACCCCATGAGTCGCAGCACGCCAGGCCTCCCTGTCCATCACCAACTCCCGGAGTTCACTCAGACTCACGTTCATCGAGTCAGTGATGCCATCCAGCAATCTCATCCTCTGTAGTCCCCTTCTCCTCCTGCCCCCAATCCCTCCCATCATCAGAGTCTTTTCCAATGAGCCAACTCTTTGCATGAGGTGGCCAAAGTACTGGACTTTCAGCTTTAGCATCATTCCTTCCAAAGAAATCCCAGGGCTGATCTCCTTCAGAATGGACTGGTTGGCTCTCCTTGCAGTCCAAGGGCCTCTCAAGAGTCTTCTCCAACACCACAGTTCAAAAGCATCAATTCTCTGGCACTCAGCCTTCTTCACAGTCCAACTCTCACATCCATACGTGACCACAGGAAAAACCATAGCCTTGACTAGACGGACCTTTGTTGGCAAAGTAATGTCTCTGCTTTTGAATATGCTATCTATATTCCATTAGGAATATATCTATATCTTCATTACAGCCCTATAAAGGAGGTACTGTTATTATCCCCTGAGAACTGATAGGGAAACTGAGGCATGGAGGTTAGTCCAAGGAAAGAGTGGTTGGGATGGCCACTGAGGGCCCTTTAAGCCTGCCGACCCCAGACTCCAAGCTTTGGGGCTCCAGCTCTGCCGGCCCTGAAAGCAGCCGCGTCAGCCACTAGGTGTCAGCCCAGCCCCAGCCAGGTCCGTGCGCCCGTGGCCTTGGCCCAGGCCTTCCCAGACAGGATCCCACCTGGGCCCCAAGTGCGTTAAAAAGCTCATTAAATTGAATCACCTGCTGGTTCAGCCTGTCCAGATGACCAGAAGTTTTAAAGAAACATTCCCCTGACAAAATGAATATTCCATTACAGGCTCTGCTGGGATTTAAGTTTCACTCACTTAACTTCTTTTTTTTTTTTTCCTTTCCCCTTTTCCTCTCCTTCCCTAAAATAACAGACGCAGAGTCCTCTAGGGGAGCCGACTGGATTCCGAAAGGTACGGTGTCTGCCGTCTGCTCCACACGGGTAGAGGGCAGGGCATCTGGAGGGTTGGTGGGCCTGGGATGCTGGGGCAGGACCCCTGGGCTTTCTGGAAGGTTCCATGAGAAAGGCTCCTGGAGACTCGGTTCTGGGCTGCCCTGTGGTGGTCCCGGGGGGTCCTTGTTCTGCAGGACGCACAGTGTGTACTCAGCTGAGACAGGACGCGGGGGTGTGAGCAAGGACACTGTTTGTGATTATGCTGTGACAACAGGCGTAAATCGGGCCGGCCCACGGAGACCTGGGCCACTCCAGGGCATTGGACCTCGCGGCCGCCTGAGTAGTGGACGAGCATCTGGGGTCCATGGGGACTGAAAGAGGAAGGGGGCTGTGCCAGTCATGTTCGACCAACCAGTGTCTCCAACTGCCAGCCTCTGAGAAGTGCTCAGAGCCTCTCCCTGGGGGCTTGCTGGCCAGAGCCATGGCAGTAAGAGCTGTACTTACAGAAATAATGAGGAATAATGATTGTTACTATAAATGCTGCGTGTTGACCATCCACTCTGTGCCAGGAACTGTGCCAGATCGTGCCTAGGGCGTTTCACGTCACCGTCCCCCAGACATCCAACAGGCATCATTACCACCACCCTAGGCATGAATGAAGCAAGGAATGGCAAGACTTCAGTGACGTGTTCGCTGGAGGCACACGGCTCCTGAGCGGTCTCTGCCTCAGACGCTAAGCCCACTCTTGCCCTTCCACACGGTGCCTTGGAGAAGGCATCCCTGGGCCTGCGGCTCTCCCCACTTGTGGAAAGGTCCAGTGTACATCGGCGTCCCTGGCACCACCTTTTCTGGGAGCAGGCTTGCTTTGAAGGAGTTCCGGTTTGAGATTGTATTTGAGAGCTTTCGGACGCACTGGGTCTTGGTTGCTGTGTGTGGGCTTTCTCTAGTTGCGGCAGGCGGGGGCTGCTTTCGAGTGGCGGTGTGTGGGCTTCTCATTGCAGTGGCGTCTCTTGTTCCAGATGGACTCTAGGTGCCTGGGCTTCAGGACTCACAGCGCGTAGGCTCTGTAGTTGGGGTGCGTGGGCTTAGTTGCTCTGCAGCACGTGGGATCTTCCCGGACGAGGAATGGAACCCATGTCCCCTGCATTGGCACCGTTTCTTATCCCCTGGACTACGAGGGAAGCCCTCTAAGAGCGAGCTTGTTGTCCTGCTGAGCACTGGCTCATGATGACATAAGCCTCCGGCGTGCTCTGCTCCCGAGAGCCCTGGGGCCTCGAGATCTCTAGGGCCATCAAGTCTGTGTTCCCAGGGGCTCTGCCCACCCAGACGTCTTGGTCTCCAGCTGGTGTTCATGTCTCCATCTGCAGTATCGTGTGTGTCCCCAGGACTGGACGGGGCAGTCACCAGACCAACGCTGTGCTCTGGGCCTGGCGTCCCCCAGTTTTGTGGCCTTGGGCAAGTTGCTTTGACTCCGGGGACTTTCTTTCCCTATCTGTAAAATGGAACTGTCAACGCTGACTTTATTGACTTCATGAATGAATTTTGAAGATCATGTGAACTGTTGTTCTTTCTTGAGAGGAGAGCCTGAAGCCCAGTTTCCCCTAGAAGAGCAAAGGGCTTCTCGTGAAGTAGGGGAGTGCATCAGGAAGACTGGGCCTCCACACAGCCCAGCCTGTGAGCCTGGTGGCACCTGAGGGCCCAGGGCCAGGTGCCAGGCTGCCTCCAGCCCCTGCCCTTTAAGTCCCGCTCTGGTTGGGAGCCCCCGTCTAAGGAGCTCCCAGGCCAGAGTTCAGGGGGAGTTGTTTCTGGGTCCCCTGGTGTTTCTGAGTCGGGGCTTGATTGGCTGGCTGACACCAGCCCTCCAGGGCAGGCTCCTGTCCCTGGCAGCCTGTCACCGGGTTCATATGGAGTGTTCACAGCTCTGTGTTCATTGGCTGTCTCCTCGGTCACTGACTCACTTCACAGATGTTTGCTGAGCTCTGACTTTGTACCAAGCACTGATGCAAGTACCTGGGGTAGATTACCAGAGAAAGGCCTGCCAGGGTAGGCTGTGCATGCCAGCGGGATGGGCGGGGTGGAGAGGGGAATGGGAGAAAGGCTCTCCCCACAGCTGGTGTTGCCCAGCACAATAGCACGTTTCTGGCCAGGGAATGTCCGAGTACAGCAGTGGCTTGTGGTCTTTACAGCTACAGGTGTGTTTGTTTTTTTTAAAATAATTTAATTTATTTATTTTTGGCTATGCTAGGTCTTCATTACTGTGCAGACTACTCTCTAGTTGCTGTGTGCAGGCTTCTCATTGCAGGGGCTTTTCTTGTTGCAAAGTACAGACTCTAGGGCACACAGGCTCAGTAGTGGTGGTGCATGGGCTTAGTTGCCCAGCGGCACATGGGATCTTCCCCAATCAGGAATCGAACCTGTGTATCCTGCATTGGCAGGCGGGTTCTTTTATCCCTGGACCACCAGGGAAGCCGCAGATGCAGGGTTGATCTTATCTATCGTCAGGAAGCAACAGTTAGAACTGGACATGGAACAACAGACTGGTTCCAAATAGGAAAAGGAGTTCGTCAAGGCTGTATATTGTCACCCTGCTTATTTAACTTATATGCAGAGTACATCATGAGAAATGCTGGGCTGGAAGAAACACAAGCTGGAATCAAGATTGCCGGGAGAAATATCAATAACCTCAGATATGCAGATGACACCACCCTTATGGCAGAAAGTGAAGAGGAACTCAAAAGCCTCTTGATGAAAGTGAAAGTGGAGAGTGAAAAAGTTGGCTTAAAGCTCAACATTCAGAAAACGAAGATCATGGCATCCAGTCCCACCACTTCATGGGAAATAGATGGGGAAACAGTGGAAACAGTGTCAGACTTTATTTTTCTGGGCTCCAAAATCACTACAGATGGTGACTGCAGCCATGAAATTAAAAGACGCTTACTCCTTGGAAGGGAAGTTATGACCAACCTAGATAGCATATTCAAAAGCAGAGACATTACTTTGCCAACAAAGGTTCATCTAGTCAAGGCTATGATTTTTCCTGTGGTCATGTATGGATGTGAGAGTTGGACTGTGAAGAAGGCTGAGCGCCGAAGAATTGATGCTTTTGAACTGTGGTGTTGGCGAAGACTCTTGAGAGTCCCTTGGACTGCAAGGAGAGCCAACCAGTCCATTCTGAAGGAGATCAGCCCTGGGATTTCTTTGGAAGGAATGACGCTAAAGCTGAAAGTCCAGTACTTTGGCCACCTCATGCAAAGAGTTGACTCATTGGAAAAGACTCTGATGCTGGGAGGGATTGGGGGCAGGAGGAGAAGGGGACGACAGAGGATGAGATGGCTGGATGGCATCACTGACTCAATGGACGTGAGTCTGAGTGAAATCCAGGAGTTGGTGATGGACAGGGAGGCCTGGTGTGCTGCGATTCATGGGGTCGCAAAGAGTCTGACACGACTGAGCGACTGATCTGATCTGATCTGATAGCTGGCAGATGTTGGACTCCATTTTGTGGGATATGCAAAGCAGGCAGGCTCTAAATGGCCCCCAAATGTGCTTATTTGGCTACATTTAAAATCAAACGGATGTGTGAAAGTTTTGAGTTTGGTGCTGGCTGGCTTTTGAGCTCTTGGGTCTCAGCTCCCTGTGAAGAAGCAAACAACCCCAGAGGCCAATATTCAGAGGCCATCTGGGGCCCCTTTATATCACAGCTTGTTTAAGCACAGATTTCTGGGTTCCACCCCCAGAGTTTCTGATGCATCAGGTCTGGGGTGCCCCGAGGATCTGCGTTTCCAGCAAGGTCCCAGGTGATGCTGCTGCTGCCCTCGCAGGGGCCAGACTTGGAGAACCGTTGCTTTATGTTCTCGATTTGCATCCGGGATCCACCATTAGTGTGTGTTCCCCTTCGCAAGGCTCTTAACCATGGTCTTCCAATGAATGAAATGCAGGTCCTCAGAACTAAGTTCTTATAAACCAGAAGTTTCTGAATTGCTTCGTACATGAGGACCTGGATGCTAGCAGACAATGTTCTGCTTCTCTTTCAGACGGAAGACGGCTAATGCCCCTTCTGGGAGTGGAGATTGATGGGGGTGGGGGTGGAATCCTCCCCTTGGTGCGGTTCTCACGTTGTTTGCCGGGTGGGGTGTGCATACGCGTGTGTGAGGGTATGCACACATGTGCAGGTGTGCACAGATGCACGCAGGTCTGACAGGTAGAAACTAGACACTGTCTTCTGGTCTTGTAATCTTGCCAACTTAAAAACATTTCATATATTATTTTTAGTCCAAAGGGAAGGGGGAAAAAAAAACCTGCTCCAAAGCTAATTATTTATGAGCCGTCGGCCCTCCACACTTTTTTTTTCTCTCCACACCCCAAGCCACTGAAAGCTCCAGCTACGTCAGTGGCTTCAGCCTGCTTGTTTATATAAACAGAATAATTAAGATTTATTAAACTTGCAGCTGCCTACGCACTTGCCAGCTTCGTGCCACCGGATATGTCTGCCTGCAGCTTTCAGACACATGAAAGGTCAATTGCTTTTTGAGTTGTGACTGGGCTGTGAGTCAACTGAATTCCTGCCTTGGTGCAGGGGAGCGGTCCTACCTGAGGGAGCCTTCGAGTTGAGGAGCGGATGCGCCAGTGTTTGCGTTTACCGGGGTGAACTAAGCAGGCCCATGTGCAGGCGTGGAGGGCAGATGCCACTAAGCATGCCGTGCTGTGGACTCTGGGAGGTGGGTCCAGATGGGAGAGACCGGACAGCGACATTTTCTCCACTTGCCCGTATTTCACAGATTTTAAGACTCATGGTTTTCCCACGTTTTCACATCTTTGGAGTTGCCACTGTTAGTCACTCAGTCGTGTCCGAGTCTTTGTGACCCCGTGGACTGTAGCCCACCAGGCTCCTCTGTCCATGGCATTCTCCAGGCAAGAGTACTGGAGTGGGTCAAGGGACCTTCCTGACCTAGGGATCGAACTGGGTCTTCCGCATTGCAAGTGGGTTCTTTACCATCTGAGCCACCAGGGAAGCCTTTCCTATTACGGTCCAGTAAGAACTGGAATTTGCCTTCCTCTGCCACCCAGAACACTCTCCACCTAAGCTTTCTTTAAATTAAAATCTCTGCGTGAGGGTTGGATTTTGGAGGTTTTTTTTGGCTGCGCCGTGCAGCATGTGGAATCTCAGTTCCCCAACCAGAGATGGCACCCCCGCCCCCTGCAACGGCAGCGGGGCGTCTTAACCACTGGACCACCAAGGACGTCCCACGGGCTGTATTTTGTTTTGTTTTCCTTTGGACCACACCGACTGTGCCGACGACCCAGCTCTGGGAGCTCCGGCCTCCGGTTCAAGTTCTCAGGGCAGAGTTTTGTTTCTCGCCCTTTCCGGGTGCCAGGATAAGACCTAGGATTTCCTTGTTTCCTGTTTCAGTGTGGGGGAGATTAGCCCTCGGTTTCCCTGGCCCTGAAGGTGCAACCCTGCGGTGCCCCCGCCTTATGTGGGGTCTCCAATCAGATGCTCCATCTTCACCGGTGGGTTTTTTCTTTCTTGCTTCTGCTGCTGCTGCTAAGTCGCTTCAGTTGTGTCCGACTCTGTGCGACCCCATAGCCGGCAGCCCACCAGGCTCCCCCATCCCTGGGATTCTCCACTTAGTGGTATATAAAATAATAGTGCTCCTCACAATGAGCCCGGTAGAGCAGATGGAATATTGTAATACCGAATCCAGGAAAGCAACCACTAGGTTTTTTCCATGTTAGGCAATAACTTTCTCTCACAATAGCTACAGTATTGTTATTTTTTAAAAAATATATTTATTTATGCTGGAGAAGACTCTTGAGAGCCCTTGGACAGCAAGGAGATCAAACCAGTCAATCCTAAAGGGAGTCAACCCTGAATATTCGTTGGGAGGACTGATGCTGAAGCTGAAGCTCCAGTACTTTGGCCACCTCATGCGAAGAGCTGACTCATTAGAAAAGACCCTGATGCTGGGAAAGATGGAAGGTGGGCTGGAGGAGAAGGGGACGACAGAGCATGAGATGGTTGGATGGCATCACCTACTCAATGGATACCAGTTTGGGCAATCTCCGGGAGATACTGAAGGACAGGGAAGCCTGGCGTGCTGCAGTCCCTGGGGTCACAAAGAGTCGGACACAACACAGTGACTGAACAACAACAATTTGTTTACGTCTTTGTTGGGTGTCAGTTGCAGTGCACAGGCTTCCCTCTAGTTGAGGTGCTCAAGCTCAGTAGTTGGGGTGCACAGGCTTATTGGTTGCCCCCTGGCATGTGGGATCTTAGTTTCCTGACCAGGGATTGAACCCAAATCCCCTGCACTGGAAGGTGGATTCTTAACCACTGGACCACTAGGGAAGTCCCTGTTATGATGTTTTAAAAATCATCATTATTGGGACTTCCCTTGAGGTCCAGTGGCTAAGACTCTGCACTCCCAGTGCAGAGGTTTGGTCCCTGGTCAGGGAACTAGGTTCCCCATGATGCAGCTAAGATCTGGTGCAGCCAAATAAATTAAAAAATTAAAGAAAAAATCATCATTATTAACTGGAGTTCCTAGTTGACATTAGGGTGCACTGTTTGGGTTGTGTATCCTATGGGTTTTGACAAGTGCGTAGTGACATTGCAGACGAGTGTCACCGCCTTAGGCGTCTCCCCAGAATTTCCTCTTTACGCCTCTGCCCTTCCCCAGAGCCCCTAGCAACCACTGACCTTGTTACTTCTTTCATTCAGCAATATGCACTTGAGTTTCCTCCGTGTCTTTTTGCGGCTAATAGTTCCTTTCCTTTTTCCACTGAATAACATCCCTCTGTGGGGATGTACCATTCAGTCTCTCATAGCCCTTTCCCCTGAGTCCAGGATCCGGTCTGAGATCACACATTACATTCAGTCATCGCACTTCTTTAGTTTCCTCTCCCGAGACCAGTCCTTGGTTTTCCTTGACCTTGACCTTCTCTAGTACAGGCCAGATATTTTATAGAATGTCCCTCAGGTTTGGGGTTTCTGGGGTGTTTCCTTGTTGTGAATTTCTGGAAAGAGTGTTCTAGAAGCGATGCCGTGTTTTTAGTGTATCTTACTGGGAGAGTGCGATTTCGATACACCCACCTCAGGACTGCAGATGCTGACTTGGATCACGTGACTAAGGTGGTAGCTGCAGGGATTTCTCACCATTTCTTTTGTAATTAAAGAGTCCTAACTGCTCAGCGACCCTGGAAATACAACACCTCTTTCTCACACGGTCGCGTCTTCCAGCTTCCCTGGGCCTCTTTCCCTCCCATGACTCACTCCCTGACGGTTCCCTCCTGCCAGCTCTGGTCCCCGACTCTAGGCCTCTCACACTCTCTGATCCATTTCTTGTCCAGGTCCCTCCTTCCAGCTTCAGTCCCAAGGCCCAAACCCGAAGGGCATCAACTTGAGAGACTGCTCAGACTCAGTGTGTATGAAGCTGACCTCACTGTGTTCCCTGCGTCCAGCCAAACCCCGGTCTCCATAAAAGCAAAGCATTATGACCACACAGTCTTCCAAGCTGGATGCCTCTGGATCACCCTGGACCGTCACTGACCTTAGTTCTGTCCTAGACGCAGAAGAGCCTGGATGGTGCATGGATGTCAGATGAGGAAAAATGAGGGAAGGAAAAGCAGGGAAGGGAGCCTTGTGTCCATATATCTCCTGCTGAATGGGGCTCCATTTTCACTTGAGTAATGACAAGAACACCCCTCGCTCCAATTGTTTCACCCAGAGGTTCTTCTCATCGATTAACCAAACTGCCCCAAAAGGCAAGCTCAGATGGCCTCACTGCCATCTGGTCAAAAACCAAGCCATGCGTGCAAACTCAGTTGCTTAGTCATGTCTGACCCTTTGCAACCCCATAGATTATAGCCTGCCAAGCTTCTTTGTCGATGTCCATGGGATTTTCCTAGGTAGGAATACTAGAGTGGGTTGCTGTTTCCACCTCCAGGGGATTGTACTGACCCACCCAAATCTTCTGCATCTCCTGCATTGGCAGGCAGATTCTATGTCACTGTACTTTCTGGGCCTCCCCAAAACCAAGCCAGGGGGCTGGAATAACACAGTTCTGTGGCCTGACCATCACATGCAGAGCTGCCCCGGGGAGGATACAATGTTAACTCAGCCCCACCCAGCCACTACCATTCTGTCCCTGGGTGGGAGCTCTCTGCAGCCTCTGAGCACTCCTGGGAAGTGAGTTTGGGCTCTAACTCAGTGCTTCGGCACTGAGAACATAGTGAAGAAGATATTCAAAGTGTGTAGGTGGAACCCAGCCTGGGATCTGTGATACCCTCAGACTCCCTGGAGCATCAGGGAGATGCCCTTTCTGGGTTCCAGAGGAAACCCAGGGAGGGGAAGCCAGCCAGTTTGAGGCTCTGCATCAGTGAGAGGGACCTTGAGGGACTGAGCTCATCGCTAAGTGAGAGTTAGTGATGGCCACTGGTGGGGCCCATCTTGAATTGCCAGAGAAAAGCTGACCCCTGCCCATCACCTTGAGCTCTTGGCACTGGTCTGGAGGCATCTTTGAGCTGGAGAACGAGGCCCAATCAGCTCCCGGAAAAGACCCTGAAAGCCCAAGTGGTGATGCCACGTGACTTTCACACTCAGGGCCCCAGGTCAGGGTGAAACCAGCTTCAACGGAGGCCCAGGGGGCCTTTGGTCATTGTTGCTGCTGTTTGAAGAGTTCATTCATTCGTGCATTTCTGTCTTTGCTGGATCTGTATTGCTTTGCGTGGGTTTTCTCTAGTTGCGGCAGACGGGGGCTACTGTTCATTGTGGTGCACGTCCTTCTCACTGCAGGGGCTTCTCTTGTTGTGGAGCACAGGCTCTAGGGTGCGGGCTCAGTGGTCGTGGGGCACGGGGTTAGCTACCCCACAGCACGTTGGATCTTCCTGGATCAGGGATCAAACCTGTGTTCCCTGCATTGGCAGGTAGGCGCCTAACCACTGGGCCACCAGGGAAGTCCTTGCTGCTGTTTCTTATGAGAAGTGCCATGTAGGGTGGGAGAAGGAGCCGTGCTGACGATTTGAGCCTGTCCCTGTGACCTTGGGCTGCTTATTTCCCGTGGACTCAGTTTCTTCCTCTGAGAAATGGGCACAGGGTACCTCCAGAGCTGGGCAGCAGCTCAGGAAACCCGCGAGCGTGGAGGTGAGCTGAATGTGGGGCTGGAGCACGCGCGGTGTTGTTCATTAACGTGTGGAGTCCGAATGTTCTGGGGAGCCATCGGGATGGTGTGGACAGTTCACAGACAGGTCAGTGAGCGTGTGCCTGGTCACATCATGGCACTAAGGGAGGAGCAGACAGTCAGACGCCCAGGAAGGGAAAGAGCCTTTTATTTCATTAACTGAGCAGATGTTTACTGAACATTACTGCAGATACAGCAATGAATCAAACTAGTGTAGACCCTGCCTCCAAGGATTGAAGGGGAACACAGACTTTGAAATCAGTAACCCAAAGGAAAGGTGTTGATCCATGAGAATATGTAAAGGGGCTTTTTTTGGTTTAGAGGCAGGGAAGTTCCCTCTGAGGAAGTGACTCACAAATTGAGATTAGAATAAACAGTAGGAGTGAACTAGATGCATTGGAGAAAGAAAGCAAATGGGTCTTCCAGCGGAAAGTATAAGCTTTGCAAAGGCCCTTTGGTCAAAGAATGTGAGGGCCTTTAAGGGACCAAGAAGGGTATTTAGGGAGAGCAGTGTTTTTCTCTCTGATGGGGCCGAGGATCTGGTCCTTGGAACCTGGGTGCAGGGGAAGCTTAGGGGGCTTGTAGAAGCCACCCGTCTTCCCTGGGGCCCATCACTTGGAGGAGGAAAGGAATGAGTGTTTGCCGAGCACCAGCTATGCATGTGAGTGTAGCCTCTGCTGCCTCATTTATCCTTGTGATTCTGGTAGGCAGGTGTCAGGCTCCCTTTGCCTCAGTAGAAGAAGGCTCTGAGGCTCAGAGAGGCTGAGTGACTTGTCCTAGGTCACACAGCTAGGAAGTGACAGGGCCAGGGTTAGAACCCAGGACTCCAAATCGTTTCTTTCCCCCACATCCTTTTTCTTCAATGGCAGAAGATTCAATCACCCTTACTGTGATAAATTCTTCCTGCCAGGATTCCTCAAAACTCTAGAGCCCCAGGTTCATGGGAGATATTGAAGGACTCAGCATTTAATCACCCTCTGTAATATGACCTGTTCCCTCCCCACCACCACATGATGTCGACCCTCTACCTACTTCCACGCCCTAAGCGGTGGGGAACGTCCTGAGGAAGCCCCTTCTCTCTTAGTTTTGTTGTGGTTCAGCTGCTCAGTCGTGTCCATCTCTTTGTGACCCCCTGGATTACAGCATGCCAGGCTTCCCTGTCCTTCACCATCTCCTAGAGTTTGCTCAAACTCACATCCATTGAATCAGTGATGTCATCCAACCATCTCATGCTCTGTCTTCAATCTTTTTCCTCCCGCTTTCAATCTTTCCCAGCACCAGGGTCTTTTCCAATGAGTTGGCTCGTTGCATCAGGCGGCCAAAGTATTGGAGCTTCAGCATCAGTCTTTCCAGTGAATATTCAGGGTTGATTTCCTTTATTTATTTTTGGCTGCATTGGGTCTTAGTTGCAGCCTGCAGGATCCTTTGTTGGCGCACGTGGGCTTCTCTTTAGTTGTGGCACGTGGGCTCCAGAACACGTGGGCTCAGTTGTTGTAGCACATGGGTTTGGTTGTGTGTGAAATCCTAGTTTCCTGACCAGCGACTGAGCCACATCCTGCTGCCTTAGAAGGTAGATCCTAAGCACTGGACCTCCAGGGAAGGTTCGCCCCCTTCTCTCTGTGGATGGTTGTAACTGCACAGAACACACGTAGTACTTTCTATGGGGAAACTCAGGCACAGAGAAGCTCCCAGATCTGCAAAGAGCTGAGACTGTCCATTTCTTTATTGGCTTCTTAGACAGTAGTTCATGCCTATTTATGTGTGTGTCTGTGTGTGTGCATTCACATATGTATTTTCTAAGTATGTGACAATAGTATTAAAATGTGTCTTCTCTTTTAAAGGGGATTTTAGAATCCAGGTCCCTTAAAGTGAAGATGTGAGATCTAAGTGAATAGACACATGACAGGCAGTAGGAGTCATTGAAAAAGACCACTCTTTGTCAACACTTATAAATGCAAGAGAACTTTGGACCTTCAAAGACATTTGCCCCAGAGGATTGTGGCCAAGGCACAGCTCCTCACTTACATAAGCAAGGTAGTAGCTCTGAGAATGGAGAAGCAAACAGAAACAGGACCCTTAGACACAGATCTTCACTGACTGCTAAGTCACTTCAGTCGTCTCTGACTCTTTGTGACCCCGTGGACTGTAGCCCGCCAGGCTCCTCTGTCCATGGGATTCTCCAGACAAGAATACTGGATTGGGTTGCCATTTCTTTCTCCAGGGGATCTTCCCAACCCAGGATTGAACCCATGTCTCTTACATCTCCTGCATTGGCAGGCGGGTTCTTTACCACTAGTGCCATCTGGGAAGTCCACCTCCACTGGGGAGACCATTAATTACAGGTTTTCAATTGTAGTGTGAACCTAGGTTAGGGTGTACCTATGTCTCACCCTCTTTCGCTCTCTTGGGTGGGTCAGAGATTTGGAGTCGGGCAAAGTCAGCATGAAATGTCAGCAGTCAAGTTAGAGCACTCATAGACTGAGGCATCAGTAGGTGAGCCCCTTAGTGGGGGTCAAGAGCACTTGGCAGCCAGGTCTGACCCTGCCTGGAAGCTATGGGAAAGTCTGTCTCCTCTGTGGACATCATTCAGCTATTTAAATTACTTAAATGGCACCCCACTCCAGTACTCTTTCCTGGAAAATCCCACGGATGGAGGAGCCTGGTAGGCTGCAGTCCATGGGGTTGCGAAGAGTCGGACACGACTGAGCGACTTCACTTTCACTTCTCACCTTCCTGCATTGGAGAAGGAAATGGCACCCCACTCCAGTGTTCTTGCCTGGAGAATCCCAGGGATGGGGGAGCCTGGTGGCTGCCGTCTATGGGGTCACACAGAGTCAGACACGACTGAAGTGACTTAGCAGCAGCATTACACACACACATACACACACACTCCTGAAGTCACTGCTGAGATAAACCCAGCCAGGAGTGCTTCTCCGTTGTGTGGGTTATAGGAAGTCTGTTTTTTATAAAATCAGTGCCTGGGATCTTTGGTGAGTGAGAACACTCGAAGCTGGAGGCATAGGGACAAGTGTGATTAACCTGGAGGAGATAGCTGGGACAGGAGAGTGGGTGAGATCATTCAGGCATGAGGGAGAGAGACAGAAGTGCTGAGGTCAGACCATCCCAGGAACACCTGCGTGTTTCCTGTTACCACCATGCCCACCACCACCACCATCACTGCCGTCATCCTCACCAGTATCCCCATCACTATCATCAGCACCCTTCGCATCAGCATCATCACCATCACCGATATCAACACACGTGCCATCAGCACCCTCACCGTCACTGTCGTCACCATCATCATCATCCTCCTCCTCGTGACCATCATCAGTACCATCATCATCATCACTTGACTTGGTACCCTGGAAAATGACTCTTTGGTTCCTCACGGAGCTAGTAGATATATTCTATAATAATAGTACTAGTCATAAGAGCATATATACTTTTTAATTGGTGTGTAATTATACTTTGCATCCTCGCCAAAACCTGGAAAATAGAGGTAGGTGTTTGATCCCCATTTTGCAGAGAAGGAAGCTGAGGCTCAGAGAAGTTACTGACTTGCCCAAAGGCACATAGCTATTGTGGGACAGTGTGCACTGGAGCCTAGATGGCCAAGTTCCTGAGAGCTGGGCCTCTGCCCTGCACCATGCTGTCCCTTGACGGTGGGGCCTCCACTTTGAGTGGACAGCTGTTGGCCCTGCCTGCCCATGAAGCTGCAACTCAGCCAGTCCCTTGAGAACTTGGGAACTATTCTTTGGCTGCTTTCACGGATGTTGCCGCAAAGAAGCTCATTAGGTATTTGGACATGTGAGGGTGTTGATGATGAAGATGGTGATGAGGAGCAAGGAGAGGGAGGAAAAGAAGAAGGAAGAGGGAGAGGAAGATGAAGAAAGTGATGATGGAGAACACAGTGATGGGTGGCAGCGACGGTGCTGCTGGTGGTCATGGTGATGATGGTGATCATCATGGTGATGATGGTGGGGATGGTGGTGACTGTGACCTAGATAGTGGCAATAATTTTTGTGTTTTTTTATTGTTATTTTTTCGAACTTTTGTGTTAAGAGCTGACTTTTCCCCCCTTGAATGTGTCTTGTGTAACAGATGAGGGGGACAGCCTCCTTTCACCAGCAACCCGTTTTTCCTGGGAACAGGGGGGCTCTGCATTGGGGCACATGGTGAGCCCAGAGGGGCACTGGCTATCCGAGGCCAACTGGGGCCCTGCAGGGCTGCTGTATGGTCTTGCCTGGGAGGGATTCTGACACAGAGGTCTTTAGTCATAACCCCGCAGATGGTAGCTTCACCCCACTGGCCAAACACATACACGAAAGATGGTGACTATAGTAATGATGCATAATAATCACGGCAGCAGCTTTGAGTCCCTACTATGTGCCAGGCTCGGCTTCATTGAATCCTCACTACAACTCTGTCAGGTAGGTACCATTATTCCTCCTATTTATAGAGGAGAAGTCTGAAGTTTAGTGAGGTTGAATGCCCTTCTTCAGATTCACACCCAGGATTCTTATAAACCAGGCAAAGATTAATGTGACAATGGACAAAGCCTGTAACTGTTTTATCCTCTTCCTCTCTTGCCTTGAGTGGTTTGAGAAAACTGGAGATCTTTGTTTCTGGGAGAACGGACATTAGCCCCACTTCACAGATGGGAAAACTGAGGCCGGGTGCAGCTGGAGAGTCAGCCCGGAGCCAGTGTGGCTCCTCATGTCGCCCGGGGGCCCTCCCCGCCCCTCGCCTCCCGTGCGGAGCCCCGAGCCCGCTCACGTCTTCCGCTCTGATTTTGCAGGCCGCGCGCTGGCGAGGGCTCAGCTCGCTCTGCCGGAAGGTATGCTGCGTGGCGCTCCCCCTGCAGCTGCTGCTGCTGCTCTTCCTGCTGCTGCTCTTCCTGCTCCCAGTCGGGGAAGAGAACCGCAGCTGCTTCCTGGCCAACAACTTCGCCCGCTCCCTCACGCTCATGCTCCGCTACGACGGGCCCCCACCCACCTAGCCCCCTTCGCCCCACCGGGGGCACTCGGGGGATGCTCTTCTCCAAACTTCCAGCTGCCCCAGCCTGGGGGACCTGGAAACAGAGGCAGGCCAGAGCCCTCTGGGCTGCATCCATGTAAATACTATATCGATGTTCTCAGAACAAAATTACTTTTTTATACAGTGTTGTCTCACTCTATTTATACTAAATGTGTACTGCGTGTGACTGAGGGGATAATGCATAGCCATTTCTTTTATATGCTCTGTATGTAAATGCTCAGTATGTATCATTTCACATATGACCTCTATTTGTCATTGGGAAAATTCCCAACAGTGTTTTTGTCCCATGGGATCTTGTAGCATTTTGGCCTTGGTCTGCAGTCAGCCCTGGAAAGCAGGGACAAGAACGTGTCGCTTGTATGGCCATCTCCTATCCAGAAACCAAGCCCCACGTCCAGATGTTCGTGAAGAGGACTCTGAGCCGTCGACACGGAAGAATGGCGTTGGCCCTCGCTCAGAGCCCACTGACTCTTGGTCTAGGTACAGTCAGGACAGCCGTGCTCCTCTAGGCTTCAGAGTGACTGCAGACTAGACGCTGTGGGTGAGAAGCAGAGAAAGGGCTGATTCGGGGCTGGCCCAGGAGCAGCAGTGAAACATGGCAAGTGAGAGTGAAATTAATGGAGGAAAGAAGAACTCCAAGGAGCATACCCGGAGCTAAGCAAAGCACAGCAGAAGGGGGACCTCGGGGAGCCTGAATAGCCCAGACCAGTGAGAAAGGTCCGTGGTCTGAGTCCTCAGGGAACGGTTAGGTCATGCTGCCCATGTTCTCTGCTCTGCTTGGGAATAAAATGAAGGAGAAGGAGCTTATTGTCAAGATTCCCACGTGGAAGGATAAGCACAATGTCTGTAGCACCCAAGTGGCTGACAGTGCCGGAAAGATGTGTTACCTCCATGGCGCCGAGGCTGAGTTTTTCATCATCTACAGCTCCGGCTGAAGGGACACAGGGAAGCATCTGACCCACCAGGGACCAGAGATCGGGGGTCCAAGACAGAGAGGAGGGGTCATCTGCAGAGCTCAGCCAGTCTGGAGGGCTCTCTCCTCCTTCCAGAAGGGACTTTGGAGAGAGCTGGGTCCTGTGGGCCACGAATGTCCCACACAGGTGCCCACAAGGGACCCAGGGTCCAGATGCCCCAAACCAAGCCCTCTCTGCAAGCGGTTGGCAGTCGGGCCCATGAGCCACCTGGGCCTTGAGGCTGGAAATATTGCATTGGCCAAAAAGTTCATTTGGGTTGTCTGTAACATCTTATGGAAAAACCAAACGAACTTTTGGGTCAACCCAATACATCCCTTCCTCCCCAGGGAGTTCTGGAATGGTTCCTGTGTTTCATCACTGGATCCTATTTTCCCCAAATCAACACTAAAGTTTCCTTTTTAAAAAATGCTTAGTGACCATTCTTTACTGATTGATTTTGTCTGTTCGGCTATGCATAGGAGACCAAGAGGGGATTCTTCAGGCCTTTGAAACCAGTGTCACAGACGCAGAAAGGCCTTTAAACAGAGGGGAAGCTGAAGACCCCGGAGGGTCCAGGCCCCCAGCACTGTGCCCCCCTCCCCCACACTGCCCTCTGGGCCTCACAGAACTGGGAAGAGCTGGACACTCACAGGGCAGGAAAGCAGGGTCACAGAGAGGAGACCTCCAGGCTGATGTATAAAGTGAGCTTTCCTCCAGATGTTCAGAGACCAAGCCACAAGGCCATTCTCCATGGGTGGCGGCTTTCCTGGAAAATCTGGGGCTGCGTGAACCAAGACCTCCGGCCCAGGCGACTGAACCCAGATCCTGACTGGGTTGACTGTGGCGGGGCCTTTGAACATCTCCATGCAGGCGGAGACCCAGAGAGGGGAAGTAACTTACCCAGAGCCACACAGCGGCGGCGGCTAAGGCCAGAGCGGATCCTGGTCACTGTTGCCTCTGGGTGGTACCCGGCTCACTGTCGTGCCCCACCAAATCTGTAACTTCAAACAGGCTTGAGTGACATGAATTCAGTTGGGTCACGTGTCCTACATATCAGGGAGGGAGAATCTGTAATGTGTGGGCTGGTGGGAGGAAATGAACATATATTTTTTAAACTTTGATACCATAGAGCTTGTTTGCATAACTTTTTTTTTACAAAAAAAGGAGAATTGATATTTTCATTACTTTCATATAAAGACAGTTGTGATATGACATAACCATTGTGTACTGGTGCTTCTCAAGTGTTATCTCTTTTGTTTAAAAGTAGGTGCAGATAATTATGAATTTTATGATGTTCTAGCTTCCTGAGGACCAACCTCAAAGAGCTTTCACGTGCCTTTTGAGAAGGTGTCACGGTGGGACCTTCATGCATGTATTTTTGTCTGTCCCCTGGAGGATGAGAGGTGGTAAGACGTGTCAAGTTCACTGCCCAGTCCAGTGGTGTGTGTCTGTGTGTTGTGTGTGTGTGCACATGTGCAATGTGTGTGAGAGACAGAGACAGGGAGAGAGGAAGGGAGAAAGAGAGAAAGAGGGAGAGAGAGAGAGAGAGACAAAATGATGGAGAGAGGGGGGCGGGGAGAGAGAGACGAGGAAGATGAAGAAGAAGTGGGGGAGGGAAGGGGAGGGGAAGGAAGACAGAAACACAGGGGATCCTGATCAAAGCTGCCCCTGCCCTCCTGAGCTGTCTCTCGATCACCTGATGCCGGGCTCCCTGCCCCAGGGTGGCCTTATCTGGGCGGTGCGGGTGGGGCGGGGAGGGGTCCCTGCCTGCTCTGTGAATCCGCGGCTTCCTTTGAGGGTCTGTTATCTGTGTGTCCCACTGGGGCAGCACAGTGATCTCCAGCAAGCCTCTCACATCCCTGGCCCAGTCAGGACTGAGCCCTAATTTCTTCTCTCGTGGGAACTCAGCTACCAGGGTTGGGGCTCCGCCTGTTCCTCTCACTCCAATAGGATTGTCACCTGTCTGGGTCAGCAACAGAGGAGAGGGCATGAGGCTGTGAGCGATGGGTGCAGGTTCAGCATGAAACACATGGGCATCTGCCCCCATGACTGCATCCACGGCAGACATCAATAATCGACCAGCAAGCCCTTCCCCTCCCCAAGGACCTCAGAGATCTTCACAGTCCTTCTCAAAACCAGTCCAGGCAGCTGCTGCCAATCACTCACATTTGTCATGTGAGAAAAACCCGTTTGACATCCTTGTACCCAATCCTAGTGCCCTCAGAAAACTCTCAATTCTGGCCTCCTTTTTAATTTTAAAATTAGGGTGTCCCCAGTCACTTCCCTTTCGTCCAGCCCCTAGGGGAGACAAACTAACCCCAGAAAGCAGGTGATGGGCTGAATTATCACACAGGACTTTTCAGAAAAGCAGATAGAGTAGGGAATGCTAGATTGCCAGTGTTGGTATAGACTGTCTTGGGCCAACTTTTTGCCCATTTTACAGATGAGAAAACTGAGGTCCTGACAGCTCCTCCTCACCCAGTGAATTCAGAGAATTCGTTCAAGAGGTGAGGATAGATCTCTGCACCCACTGAGTGACAGAGTGACCCTGCTCAGTGCTGAGCAAGGTGGAGCTGGAGCTCTGGTGTTAAGAGATTGTGACCTTTGGTAAGTCACCTGCCATGTCCCAGCAGCCCCTGGTAAAAGGGGAAATTAACCCCGGAACATCCCATCCCTACTTGCAATGTTGGATATTCTGGGAAGATGATGGTGGGCTTCTGTCTTGAGGCAGAATCTCTAGAGTCAGCCATAAACGTCAGAACCTCTTCTACCAACTTGCACTTAAATCGGGATATTGCTCATCCCTCATCGTGAGAAGTCAAGAGGTGGGCAGCTGTTGGTATCATTTCCTCAGTTCAGAGATGTCAGAAACAAGGTTTCTGAGGCTCTCTTTTCTTTCCCTTATGATTACCTCATGGCCCAAGATGCTTGCTCTACCTCCAGATTTTTCATCTGGATTCCAATTGGAAGAAGGAGAATGAGCTGGCTAGAAAATTTTCAGGAGCTTTCCCAGAAGCCCCATCCAGACACTTCTGTTACATCTCATAGATCAGAACCATGTGACATGGTTCCTTGACATTTGCAAGGAGTCTGGAAATACATCCCCCCAACAAAACGGGCAGCTCTTAGCAAGAAGGAGGGGTTGAGTGGATTGGGGTATCACTTAGGTGTCTCTGCCTAGTCATCTTGACCCTCTGTGTCTTGGTTTCACACTCTCAGCAGAACTCAGGGGCATTCATCACTGAGGGGTGAGAATGACCTTACCAACACTGTCCCCCACCTGCCTCCCCAGGTGACGGGGGTCCCTGAGTCCTTCGAGTCCCTCCCCCTTTGGAAGGCATCATAGCTTTTCCCTCTGTACTCAGGACACTTCTAGACCCACTTTCTTGCAAATAAATCAAGTGCCCTTCTTGACCAGAGTGTGTGCAAAGGCAATCCCCTACCCCCCCACCCCATCCTGTCTGTGTAGACCCAGGGATAAGCTTTTTAACACTTTTGTGTTTGAATTCAGCCCAGGAAATTTATAGTTCCTTCAATTTCTTCTGGAACGTGAGTTACTCCTGGGGACACATCCTGAAAAGAGAAGCTTTCTGAGATTTTCCAGGCTTTCCTCCACCCATTTTCCAGCTAAGCCCCCAAAAGAGAACTTGGGAGGACACACAGCCCAGGTGGCTCCCAGCATCCGCCTGATGGAGCCCACGGCACCTCCAGCAGAGGGGCAGATTCAAAAGACTTAGACCATCACTTCTTAGTTTCAATTATAAGAGAAAGGCCTCCTGTTTGTCAAAGTGAGAAAAAGTGGAAATCATTTTTTTTTAAGAAGTTAAAAAGACAAAAGCTCACCATCTAAAAACAGATCAGGCAGAGCACCCAGAGCCTTTGAGAAAAGTCAGCCTATTCAGCATCCTTCAGTGCCTGCCTTTTGGTTGTCATGGTAACGGGACGGCTGCTTACAGGTTGGTACCCAAGCACCTTGTCCAGACGGGGGCCAGGAATCCTACAGAGGGACCTCAGTTTTCCCAAAAGGCCCCAGGCTTCCTTTCAGGAAAGTTTACTTCTGAGCTTGGCAACCAGAGCTCAGGGAGGCAGCCCTTCTTCCTGTTCTGATGGAAATGAGAGGGAAGAAACAAACAGGGCCTGCAAGTGGACCCTGACTTCTTCCAAAAGCCCATGGCATGAAGTCCTGGTCTTGTTTTTAGGTGATGAAACCAGAGAACAGAGAGGGTTAGCAGTCTCCCTAAAAGCAACCAGCTAGTGGGCGAGTGGTCGAGCTGGGACTTGCACCATGGATGATGGGCTCCAGGCATCTCCTCTTCAGCCTCAACTGCTTTTCTTTCCTTGACAGGCCTGGGTTGCTGCTGCTTTGCTAGCTGGTTAGCTAGTTGAAGGGCTTCCCAAATGGCTCAGCGGTAATGAATCCCTCCACCAATGCAGGAGATGCAGGTTCAATCCCTGGGTTGCGAAGCTCCCCTGAGAAGACAATGGCAACCCACTCCAGTATTCTTGCCTGGGAATTCCCATGGATGGAAGAGCCTGGTGGGCTACAGTCCATGGGGTCGCAAAGAGTTGGACACGACTGAGCGTGTGTTCACAGCGGCTAGTTGAGGGTAATGTCCCAGAGCAGGACTTCTTTCCGATGCCCAGTCCCCCAGGGAGCTGGCAACACCAGGGTGACATGCCGGGAGACGGAGGCAGGGTGCTTCCCTCCCCTGCAAAAATAGAAACAGACCGCCTCTGCAGGGCAGCTGGAGGGCAGGGTCGGCTTTGGGCTGTGACTGCCTGTAGGCCTGTTCTGATTCCTTCTACTGGAGGGAAGAAAGAGGCATTTTCTCTGCAGAAACAGTAGCCTTGCATGTTCTAGAAGTTTCATGGGTGAGGAAGAAATGGACAGAAAAGTTTTGTGTGAACGTGGTGTGTGTGTGTACACGTGTGTGTGGGAGGCGGGAATGGGTGTGTTCTACACACTCCTCTCCACCCAGAAGCACAGAGGCGCAGCCCCTGTTTCCTGCCCTGGGCTTGTGGACGACAGATCCATCAGCCCGTGGTCTCTGGGACCCTCAGGGTGACCACGCTGGACCCAGGATGTGTCCCCTCATTCCAGCATTTTATGCCTCTTGAGGGGAGCCACCGGCTGGTCTCCACACAAGGGGAGGGCAGCTGACCCCCGAGGTCTCTGCCTTCTGACAAGCTCCCTAAGGCTGGTTTGGAAACATGCCTTCGCTTTTTACTGGGCTGGCACGCAACCTGCTCAGAGAGGAGGACTCCATTCACGGGGTCCTAGTTTGCCCATTTCTATCTTACTCTGTCTGTTAGAAACCCGTGATGTTCAAAGAGGCTAAAAAAAACAACAGGAGATCATCATCGAACAGCTCGAGAATGCTGGCTTCTGTCCATTTTTCTGCTCTCAGCCACTATTTCTTAAAACATTTATGATCTCAATGTATGTGGTTGAGGAATGACTAGCTCTGTGTTCACTTTTCAATTATGTTTGATTTTGTAGGGCTCCTCTGAGGAAGGATCAGCTTTGATTCTTTTCATTTGCTTATGTATATTCATTCCATGTTTTCTTCCAGGAAAGGTTTAAGGCAAGATTTGAGTGTATACATGGTTAACATGGTCATTGTAGGGCTAGAAATAACCTCTTTTTTGAGCATACAATCTATTTTTAACCAATCAATGGACTGGCTAATTTAAAAAAAAAATGTATCTGGGATCCAAAGGAAGAAAGGAAGAAACCAGTGGCTGATCATGGAATATGTTGAGCACCTAAGATGACGGAAGCAGGAAAAATGGCAAGTTTTTAGTACGAGCTTTGGAGGTATCACTATCCCCCACCCGCCCATTTCAAGTCCAGAAGACCAACCCTCTCATCCCAGAACACACGAGCTTGATAGATTTGTTAGTTTCTCTTGTCCCCCTCTCCCAAGTCGGGGCTCGGGAACCAGAGGGTCCCACACCTCCCCAGAACTCCACGTGGAGGCATTGCCACCTTCCTGCAGTCTGTCTACCATCAGTCAAATCCACAGAGGCAAAAACCAGCCCATCCTTGCCCTTGAAACCCGATGACACTAGCCGAGTACCGACCAGCTATTCATGTGGCTGGACTGGTCTGGTTAAGGCTGGGCGAGCCAGGTGAGGGCATGGTCCGGTGTGTGTGTGTGTGTGTGTGTGTGTGTGTGTATGTGTGTATGCTGTGTCGTGAGTTTTGTCGTCAAAAGCAAACTAATTTTTTATCATTGTTTAAAATGTCCTACTATGTAAACAGTAGGCACAGGGACCATATTCACTCCTGTCGTATTGTTTGTGCTGGTGAAACACGCATTTGTAACAAATTAAGCTTTCTGGGAAGGCAAGCAGAGGGGGGAGCCCAGTGACTGCCTTGGAACATGTGTGTCTTATCTCAGTTCATATCAAGTCCAAAAGCAGCCAAGAACCTCCCCTGCCTTCCCTGCTGGGGACCAGGAGGGACTCCAGGGCCCTTGGAAATTCTCCTCTGTGCTCTGTTTTAAAGTCGCGTGAAGCTTCCGTCCCCTTCCTGTTGTTCAAGCTGGAAATGACCATGTTCTCAAAGATGGCTCGACATTTTGGCAGTTGCTTTATGTTTCCTACAATGTATCTGCCTTATGTTTGGAAATAAAAATCTCTATTTTGGCCTATGAAGCATTGTGTGGTTTGCAAGTTTCTTTTTCTGAGATTAAGGGGTGTGTCTGAAGAGGTTATAAGGAGAAAGATGCCATGTGGCCAAGGCTGACTGAGGGATGAACCCTGATTTCCGGGCAGAATGCGGGCCCGGTTTATGCAGGGGTTGGGGTCAAGGCAATAGCATCTCTCAGTCCAGCGTGAGCGTCGCATCAGCTGGGAAGCATCTTCTAAAGCTCTGCCTGCATCTCCCCAGATCTCCTGGGTCACAGGGTCAGGGATGGGGACAGTCCAAGCAAATTTTAGAAATTCCAAAATGCACGCTGACTAGAGAAATGGCCCCAAACAGATCCAGGCACAAGGAGCTAACAGAAGGTTTCTTCTAACACTGCTCCCAGCCCCTGGATCAGAGCCCCATTGTGAAGGTTTGTTTAACAAACAGTTCTTAGGCTCCGGGATCTGGTTTCCTAACCCACAGCGCATTGAACGCTACAAGCAGAGGACACATTTTTAGAATCAGGAGAAGGGCAATCCCGAGCCCAGTTTCCAGGAAAAGTCTTAAACCAGCAAGGAAACCCAGTTGATGAAGGCTCCTAATTTAGGGCCCCAGCTTGCCAAGAAAAGGGAAAGTTACATTCAGAATCTGCTGACAAAGGCAGAGATGTGTGTACTTCAATCTAGAACACGTTCCAGGAGAAGGATTTAAAACAGAAAGGCTAGGACTTCCCTGGTGGTCCAGTGGTTAAGAATCTGCCTTCCGATGCCAAGAACACAGGTTCTGTCCCCGCACGTCCCAGGGCAACTAAGTCCACACGGTGAAGACCCAGCACAGCCGAAAAACAACAGCCCCCCGCCACTGCCCCCCCGAAACCAGAAAGTCTCTGCCCCTTGCATAATTTACTCCCCACATTTTAAAAATCTGCCATTGTTTTAATAATGCGTGTAATAGTTTTTCTAATTTGTTATCTTAAGAAATCTCCCTCACCTTTTGGGAGGAGAGAGAGAAGTAATGTGTGTGTAATCCCTCATTCCTAAAGTGCTGGGAAAAGGTAGAACCAGGTTCTCGACTCTTCCTTAACCTAAGCGGCATCCAGACAGTGAATGAGAAAGACCTGCTGCTGCTGCTGCTGAGTCGCTTCAGTCGTGTCCGACTCTGTGCGACCCCATAGACCGCAGCCCACCAGGCTCCGCCGTCCCTGGGATTCTCCAGGCAAGAACACTGGAGTGGGTTGCCATTTCCTTCTCCAATGCATGAAAGTGAAAAGTGAAAGTCCAGTCGCTCAGTCGCGTCTGACTCTTAGCGACCCCAGCCTACCAGGCTCTTCTGTCCATAGGATTTTCCAGGCAAGAGTACTGGAGTGGGGTGCCATTGCCTTCTCCGAGAAAGACCTGGAACCTTCTAATTGAAGACTGGGTTCCACAGCACATGCCCTAGGGTTCGTTGAAATCACTCTCTGAGGTTCCCCCCACACCGATCTTAACATGCTTTACTTTAAATTTATTTTCTTCTTTATAAAAAATGTTTACTGAAATATAGTTGCATTATAATGCTGTGTTAGTTGCAAGTGTACAGCAGTGATTCTCTCTCTATATACATATATATATTCTTTTTTAGGTTCTTTTCCATATGATAGGTTATTACAAGACCTTGAGTATAGTTCCCTGTGCTCTACATCTGAGTTTTTGACTTGGTAGAGCAGCTCTGCAGACAAAGATCAAAGAATGGAACTGTCTGTTCTGTTTGGAGGGGGTCCTTGGTGGCCACAGGTCACCCTTGTTGAATGGCGACCAGTGACAAAAGACAGGATGACTTTTCACCGTCAGACTCCAATAAGAACAGGATTTGTTTGCAACAAGGAACTTCAAACTGGAAGAAGCGAATCCACCAGGCATCTCAGGCCCCACCGGCTAAAGTCTCAGGGTAAGGCTGTGTACCTCTTTTTTCTTCTTTTGGCTGTGCCAAGTATTTGCAGCTGCACAGGCTTCTCTCTGGTTGTGGTGCACGAGCTTCTCATCGCGTGGCTTCTCTTGCCGCAGAGCCCTGGCTTCAGTAGTAGCAGCATGTGGCCTCTAGAATGCAGGCCCCATAGTTGTGGCACACGGGCTTTGTTACCCTGAGGCCTGTGGGATCTTCCTGGGCCAGGGATCAAACTCATGTCTCCTGCACTGGCAGGCAGATTCTTTACCACTGAACCACTAGGGAAGCCCCGGCCGCATACCCTTGAACAGACCCTTACAATCATGGGGCCAGAGATATGGAAGCCTCGTTCTCCTAATCTCCTAATTAGTCCTCAAAAGATAAAGCATGCCCCTTAGGTGAATGTAGAATTGATCATGGTGTTCCTGATTTTAAGAAGCTTTAATTTGCATAATGGAATATTATGCCGGGCATCATATATGGTAATTAAGCATGCTATACATGTTTATTTCTACAACAGCGGCTTCCAATCTTGGGTCAGAAGTTTCAGCGTTAAAACACTGATTCGGCAGGAAAACTAGATTCAGTCTCTTTTGTTTTAATTTCACACCTTTGGGGGAATCTAACCCACTGTGAAAGTTACATTAAACACACACATGGTTTCTAAACCTTTACAGAACTCTCTCTCCTACTCCTGGCTGGGTGATTAACTCATTTTTATGACTATGCTTTTTTTTCTTTTTCCCACAACCAGGCATGCTATGGAAGTAATTATCTTACCTCTGTTTTCGTCTGTGGCTTCCAAGCCCAGCCGTGACATGTTTAATTGGAGAGATTCATCATCTTTTGTTGGAAGCCCCTTGGTGAGGACATTATTCACTGCTTGGCCTTGGTCCCTTCCATCACCGTCTTGCCAACCCTGGCTCCAACAGCTCCTGCCATGACCTTTCTCCACCCTGCTTCCCCCAATTACACACTGAGATGGGCCACTGGCTTGAAGCCTCCGTCCCTGGTACGGCCATTGCCCTTCCCTGTGCATCCTAGTACCTGCTCCCGGCTCCCGCTTGGTCTTCATTTCGGCTTCTGCTGCCAATTTCTAACAGGAGGGCTCCTCTACCAATGGACATCAAGGGTAATTGTTCCAAATTGTCCTGCCGCATGGCCTCTCTCACTTGGAGGGTACATTTTCCCCATCCTTGAGCATGTGCAAATAATTGAGGCCCTTTTGCTTTGGAATAAGCTGACGAGATGACAAAAAGAAAAGTAAAATTTTAAAAAGGAAGCCAAATGGAAGGTGGTAGCCTGGATTGCATCCTGGAATAATCAGAGGACATTGGCTGAACACCTGATGAAATGCAAATGAAGTCTGTAGCCCTGTTAATAATACTGGCCAGTGTTAGTGTCTTGGTTTTGAAAAATTTCCCATGTGACATAAGACGTGAGCGTTAGATGAGATCAGGTGAAGGATATATGGGAACTTTGTGCTCTTTTTGCAACTTTTCTAAAATTATTCCAAAATAAATGTTTTTAAAATATATATTTTTATGGCCTTGGAAAAAAATTTGAGCATACTTTTTGGCCCTTAATGTGAATGCTTAAAATGGGGATGACTGTTCTCGGAGCAGGATTGGAGGCAACCTGATCTGTGTTTGGCTCTTAGCAACTGCATCACAATCTCAATTGACCTTGAGAAAGTTCTTCAATCTTCCTGAGTGATTCAAAGGGATGTGGTTGTGGGGATGAAGGAGGCTATACTGAAGAGCTTGTACAGGGCTTGGCACAGAATAAACACTTAACATCGGGAGCTATTTATTCAACTCCCTTCCTAGCGGCTTCCTCAGTCATGCTAGGCAGGTTCAGAAGAAGTGTCATGTTTTAGCCATCTGAACTTGGAGTTTCTAGGATACTTAGCTTGATTCCAAAGTACTTCCCTGTAACAACTGTTAGGGGTTTGGGGTGTCCCCTGTGGGCTTGCAAGTGTCCTAGAGATACTTGTTGGGGGAGATTCTGGAATCAGGATTCAGTTGCAGACAATAGAATCCACTCTAACCAGTATGAGAAAGCATTCATTATGAGATGTTAGGCCGATGGGGCTCAAAGAGTCAGACAGGACTTGGAGATTGAACAACAACAAAATTAGGTGGTTTGCAAAATTGTTGGAAAAAATGGAAGTAGTGGGCTGTAGTCTGAGAATCCAGGAATAGTTTTGGCCCTGGGACCTCTCAGCCTCTTCCATGAGGAAGAAAGAAGTGCTGATGATGGTAAGAAGCTGCCAAACCAGGAAGCTACTGAGTGAAGTCTCATGGTCTCCATGCCATCCTCAGCGGCAAAACAGATACCCCATGTCAGGCTGTCTCCTCGGCGCTCCCCTTCCGTACTGAGAGTTGTGCAGGAGAATCTGAATGAGCAAAAACCCAGGTCACATCTAGAACCTGGCAGCAAAGGAGTTGGGAAATGTCATTTTAGCTTTCTCCTTTCTGCCTTACAGGAAGACATCCTGCAAAGGAGTCTAATGAGTGATGAAGGAGCAAAATCCATTCGGTGCCCCGCAGTCCACACCTCTGGAGACTTCATGTCTGTGCACACTCCCATTTCCATATCTAAACTTCCAAGCAGAAACCATAGCAGAAATAATAAGATCACACTCCATCTAATGCAGTTACCTCTTTATGAACAGGGGCATGCTTAGCAACATGTCACTAGTCAGCTTTTTTTTTATTTCTATGCTCTATCATTTTTCCTGTTTCATTCATAATCTTGACTTAATGTTTTGGAGGCTGAAAATTAAATTAGAAGGTTCAGTTCAGTTCAGTCGCTCAGTCGTGTCCGACTCTTTGCGACCCTATGAATCGCAGCACGCCAGGCTTCCCTGTCCATCACCAACTCCTGGAGTTCACTCAGACTCACGTCTATCGAGTCAGTGATGCCATCCAGCCATCTCATCCTCTGTCGTCCCCTTCTCCTCCTGCCCCCAATCCCTCCCAGCATCAGAGTCTTTTCCAATGAGTCAACTCTTCACATGAGGTGGCCAAAGTACTGGAGTTTCAGCTTTAGCATCATTCCTTCCAAAGAAATCCCAGGGCTGATCTCCTTCAGAATGGACTGGTTGGAAACCATCCCCATTCCTGCCACCATGCCCAAGTGGTTCATGAGCGGGCACTGGGGTAGCTGGAGGAGGAGGCTGCGTGATGTCCACGGGAGGACCACCTTGTCCACCCGGCTATCGGGAACCTCTTTGGCATAGACAGACTTCTGGTGAACATTCCTAGACCCCACCCACACCTTTACACTCAATATCCATTCCACAAGGGCTACCCACACATCTCTTCCTCCCTCCTCTTTGTTATCAATCCTCAGTCTTTCAACTCTTTTCAAGCCCTTGATCATCGTTAAGTCAAGAAGGCTTCCTTGTGGGCTTCCCAGATGGTGCTAGTGGTAAAGAACCTGCCTGCCAATGCAGGAGACGTACAAGACACAGGTTCGATTCCTGAGTCAGGAAGATCGCCTGGAGAAGGAAATGGCAACCTACTCCAATATTCACACCTGGAGAATCCGATGGACAATGGAGACTGGCGGGCTACAGTCTGCTGTCACAAGGAATCAAAAAGAATTGGACTCAACTGAAATGACTCAGAACACATGCACAGACTTCCCAGGTGGTCCAGTGGCTAAGATTCCTGCTCCCAAAGCAGGGGGCCTGGTTCCATCCCTGGTCAGGGCCACAACTAAAGATCCCACATGCCAGAACTAAGACAGGGCACAGCTAAATAAATGAATAAATTTTTAAAAAATTAAGGAAAGAATATTTAAGTAAAGAATACCTAAGGTCAGGTATGAATAAAATGGTGAACAAAATACTAACCTCCTGCCCCGCTGGAGCATACTTTCTAGTGCTGGCTGTTGCATTAATCCATGTAGATTTGTACTCCCAGTGACTTCACAAAAAAATTCAGCTCAAAGATGTACGTGGGAATCCTCCCCCACTGTCTTTCATCATCGGCTTTCCACAGGGTTATGATCCTACAGAACAATATATTATCCAAGACCAAATCCTTTCCTCCTAAGACAATTGGTCATAGGAGCCTCCAGGTGAGGCCATGGGGGAGTGGGTTGAGGGGAAGGGGGCTGTGTAGCAGGGGAAGGTGCCCTGGGGTGTGAACCACATGTATTTGGCTCATATGGTGACCAAACAAGGCAGTGGGCAAAGACTGCAGGCCTGGGCACTCATCCGGGCACTGGCCCACGGCATGGTTGTTGCTATTCAGTCACTCGGTCACGTCCAACTCTTTTGAGACCCCTTGGACGGCAGCACGCCAGGCTTCCAGTCCTTCATTGTCTCCCGGAGTTTGCTCAAATCCATGTCCATTGAATCAGTGATGCCATCCAATCATCTCTTTCCCTGTCACCCCCTTATCTTCCTCCCCTCAATCTTTCCCAGCATCAGGGTCTTTTCCAGTGAGTTGGCTGTTCGCATCAGGTGGTCAAAGTAATGGAGTTTCGGTTTCAGCATCAGTCCTTCCAGTGAATATTCAGGGTTGATTTCCTTTAGGATGGACTGGTTGGATCTCCTTGCAGTCCAAGGGACTCTCAAGAGTCTTCTCCAATACCACAGTTCAAAAGCATCAATTCTTTGGTGCTCAGCCTTCTTTATGGTCCAACTCTCACATCTGTATGTGACTACTGGAAAAACCATGGCTTTGACTAGATGGATCTTTGTTGGCAGAGTGGTGTCTCTGCTTTTGAATACACTGTCTAGGTTGGTCACAGTTTTCCTTCCAAGGAGCAAGCGTCTTTTAATTTTGTGATCCCATGGCACAGGGGTCAGACAAGGTGTGGTTCCCACTCATGGTGAGATGAAGCGGTGGGCTCCTGACCCTTGAGCAATGCCCTTGCTGTGGAATTTGCCTCCATCTTGTGGTCCTGGGACACAGCCCCTCCTATGACAGCGCTCTGTGATAGAGCTTCCTGTACCCGGGACCTGACGCTCCACCTCTGAAAACCAATTTGTGACTATTGTTCTGCACCTTCTCACGCAACACCTACACTTGCTCTTGGTTTCCTGTTTCCGTCTCTCTTCCATCAACTCCTCTGACCCTGTTGTCTTTGCTCCGGTTTCTTTCTTATTGGCCTTGCGGCATGTGGAATTTTAGTTCCCCGACCAGGGATTGAACTTGCACCCCTTACATTGGAAACATGGAATCTTAACCGTTGGATCTCCAGGGAAGTCCCCTTTGCTCCAGTTTCTGGTTCCATAAACTCAGATTTGTTTTGATGCTCATATCCTCCAAAACAGGGACTGGCCTGTGAGTCAATCTCAGTTAATGATTTAAAAATTTTTTAATAGTTATATGTTTAAATGGTTATATAAGTACCATTATATAAACATCTTCAAGTTTGCCTCTTAGCCTATCAAAGTCTAAAATATTTCCTACTTGGCCCTCTGGGGAAGCGTTGGTCAACCCCTGCTCGTGGTATTGCTTGCACAATTTCCCACCCAGCCACTCCATGTATCTGAGCTGTTGACCATCACCACCACCCGCCTCCTGCCATACCCACAGTCCCATCCAGGTCCTTCTGTAAAACCAGTTTCCCTGGCTGGCTGGCCTTGACTCCCTTGAAGGGGATCAGGGAAAAAGCACATTGGACGGGGCGTCAGGAGAAATTGCTTCCAGCTCCCAGCAATGGCTACTAACTTGCTTTGCGACTCTTGGTTAACTCAAGTAGCTTTTCTGCTCCTCCATTCCCTCACTGTCAAGTGGGGAGTTCGGGAGTGAATTACTCTGGAGACTGCCCACAGAAGTGCTGGCCCTTTTCAAACCATCGACCACGTCCTCACAAGGAACACGTGGAGAGAACAACGCACCACGAAGGGCTGAGGAACCGCTGGATGGAGCCCACGACTCGTCCTTTACGCTGGGACCGGGGACAAGGAGCCGTGGAGGCATGTGTGCACGCCCACACAGACACACACGCTACACACACATGATAGCTGCACACACTTGCACATATGCTCAACATACACCTGCAGGCAGCACACACATGTCACACATGCACCAAACACACACTTACGTGCACACATACAGACACACTCACACCACACCCAGACATCACAAACCGACACACAGACACACAGAGGCAGACACACATCACACTCAGAGGCACACCCCACACCATGGATGCACAGACCCACAGAGACACCTGTGACTTTTCATGGGTCATTAAACAGGGAGCTCCCCCCGCCCCTGCTGCTCTGGGGCATATCCCTGGGGAGCCCTCCTTGACTCCTGGCTTGATTAAGTCAGGTCTTCAAGAAACCAGAAAATTAAATTTGGGGCCATTTCTCTGTTCCGGATATTGTGCATAATTTGAGGATTACTCTGGGCAAGGAAAAGAGAATGAACTTTCTCTTTTAAAAAACTGGGCTTGAAAAGGAAAACCCTGTTGTGAGGGTTAACAAGTGTGCTGGCGGGTGAGGTCAGGAGGGGTGGGGCCAGAGAGCCATAGCTGAGCACCAACCAGATCGCCTGCTGGGGTCAGGCCAGTAACGCAGGGGCTATAAAGAAAGAGATTGCATTTAATTAAAGAAACATCTTCTTAAAATCTTCGTTTTGCTGAAACGCAAGTCCAACCCAGAACAAACACCCAGAGGCCAAAACACAAATTGTGTAGTTGGGGTTGCTAGAAAACCTCCCATGAGTTACCTTTTAACACGTGTCAGAACCAGAATTCATCCAGAAGTTGGGGGAAGGGAGGGAGGGAGCCCTTCATTTGATGGGTCTTGCATACCATAGGCGGAGAAGGCAATGGCACCCCACTCCAGTACTCTTCCCTGGAAAATCCCATGGGCGGAGGAGCCTGGAAGGCCGCAGTCCATGGGGTTGCTGAGGGTGGGACACGACTGAGCGACTTGACTTTCACTTTTCACTCTCATGCATTGGAGAAGGAAATGGCAACCCACTCCAGTGTTCTTGCCTGGAGAATCCAGGGACGGGGGAGCCTGGTGGGCCGCTGTCTATGGGGTCGCACAGAGTCAGACATGACTGAAGTGACTTAGCAGCAGCAGCAGCATACCATAGACTTAAAAAGATGATAATGAAATACTCGCAGCTTGTTGGGGACTTTAACGCACATTGCTTGGTTCTTCCAATAGACGTCAAAGTTATGACTGTGTCTAACCCCCAGACCATTTACTGGGTGTAGAAGTAAGAACAAGGCCTTAAGGATAATAGAGCAGAATTGGAGAATCTTGAGCAAGATCTCTCAGCCCAGAGGTGCTTGAATGACTGCCCAAAGCACTGTGTTAAGAAAGAAGGACTCTGAGGGTGTAATTGAGCAAAGAACTCCAAGCGCTCTTGGTGTGGTCTCTCACGGTGGGGGTGAGGGGATGGGGGGTTGGGAGGTGGAGGTGTGGGGGGCGGTGGAGGGGGCACCCATTCTGCATTCTTTCCCTTAGCCTTAGTTTCTTTATCTGTAAAAGTGAAGGGCTTGCCCTCCATCTGAGCTCATAAACTCACACACCGATAGAACACAGAGAGGAAGCCCAAGTGAGAGACTAAACAAAGCATAAAAAATATCATGAAGGAAGCTTCTGGGGACCCTGCCCCATTGTTGTCATGTGGGTACCCACGCTTTGGGTTCCTGAGTCTGACAGTTTCGAGATCATTGAAGATTTCAGATTTTAACGTAAGAAATGGGTTAAACTAGACCATTGTTTTATATTATAGTATGAGTTTATGGTCTTTGATGGCCATCAATTTCTGTAGTTTCTTTGAACTACAGAAATAAGCATTTAGTGTGGATCATCTTGTCTTAACTTTGAAATATTGCAGAGACACAGCATTGTATATCTCTCTCAGCCCTTACTTGAGTAAACACAAGTAAATACCAGGGAAGCCCCAAATACAGCTCCATAATCTTTCTAAGAATAAAGCAATTTATCAGGAGTTTGACTACTTACCCAACCTTTTGTTGTTAACCTGTTTATGGATCTTATATTTTTCAGAGTTAAGATGTATTTTTGGTATGTGGCCACTGGTAAGAAGCTTAGTCATAAAAAGTGAAAAAAAAAAAAAGATTTCAGATCTTAAAGTTTAAAAAAAAACTATTTTTAAGTGGCAATTAATTTGAATACTTAAAAAATACCGTGCAAGTGTGTGTGTGTGTGTGTGTGTGTGTGTGTGTGTGTGTGTGTATTTTGGCTGGATATGGCCCCACGCCTTTGCTTTGCCTCCTTTGGTCTTAATGGTCCCAAAGATTCCTTTCAGCTCAAAACTTTTAAAAGTCTGTATGGGTTGCAGATCCACAGACCGCGTGCATGTGATATGTTTCTTAGTGGACCCACTGTTCTAAATCTGTCCCTCATCACCTTGGCCTGAGATCGATCTAAGCACCTACTCTGTGCCCACCACCAGGCTTTTACATATTTTATTGTACTCAAACTTCACAATGACTCTCCCGTTTTTGTGACAGAAGACACAGGCTCCAAGAGGTTACAGACTCGCCCAAGTTTGCACCGCACATAATGAAATTAAAATTTAGTCCTTGGTGATTCTTCAAGCTCTTGGCAGTTTTAGGGTGGAAATTCCCTGACATAGCACGAGCAGAAAAACACTCTCCAACACGGATATCGACACAAAGCCACTGCGGGCATGGACCCAATGTCACGTGTAGATCCACCGTGCATTTCCAGTGCTCAGAGGGTTGTAACTTGATCCTCTTCAGTGAGGACAACCCCGCAGGCATTATCAGGGCTGAGCGGGTATCAGAGGCCCCTGGGCCAGCAGTCCCTTGGCTGACTTCCAGCCCATAAATTGTCCTAAATGGCCTCCTGGTTTTGGCTGTTGGTGGAGGGTGGGAGATGGAGAGGCCCTGAGAGGCAGTATCTTTCCCATCTGTTCCACATTATGACGCTGTTAAATATTTCATGCTCTCCATTGTCCCAACAAACACAAACAGAACTAATCTCTGTGCTTAAGCTTCCTTGACTGACATTGCCGGTGATTAAACAACGTACTTATTTTCCCATAACTGGGGAGGACTGGTTCTTCAGGAGGTTTGGAAGGGAAATAGGTTCTCACCCACAAAGCTGGGTGAGAATCCTCCTCATGCTGACAGGGTAGAAAAAAGTGACATCTCTAAAGATGAGGGTGGGGATGAGACAGGCTTTGCAACTGTTTCTGCCTTGGAGATGAAACCTAGAGGAAACGAAAGGTTTTCTGGATGTCCATTTATCCATCTATCCATTTATTTATCCATCCAGCCAGCCAGCCATGTATCATTTTATCCTTGTTGCTGCAAGGGAGCCACAAGCCAAGGGATGTACGTGGTCTCTAGAATCTAGAAAAGGCAAGGAATTGATTCTCCCCTAGAATCTTTCTGGAAGGAACACAGCCCTGCTGACACCTAGGTTTTAGCTCCATTTTCAGACATTTTATTAGTTTTTGTAAGATTATTAAGATAACTTTTAAGATAATTAATCCATCTTATTTTAAGCCACTAAGTATGCAGTGGGGCTTCCCTGATGGCTCAGTTGGTAAAGAATCTGCCTGCCATGTGGGAAACCTGGGTTTGATTCCTGGGTTGGGAAGATCCCATGGAGGAGGGCATGGAAGCCCACTCCAGAATTCTTGCCTGGAGAATCCCTATGGACAGAGGAGCCTGGCGGGCTACAGTCCATGGGGTCTTGAACAGTCGGACTGAGCAGCTAAGCACAGCACAAGTACGTGGTAGTTCATTACGCAGCCATAGGAAAGTAAATTACAGCCTCACAGGAGCATTAAGTGAGCTAATATATAAAAAACAGTGTTGTCACATAGCAAGTACTCATAAAATTATTTCTTTTATTTTTATTGGTACCACTCTTAGGACATGCTGTCCTCTGAGGAGCCCTCAGCCTAGT
This sequence comes from Bos indicus, assembly GCF_029378745.1. Taxonomy (NCBI): domain Eukaryota; kingdom Metazoa; phylum Chordata; class Mammalia; order Artiodactyla; family Bovidae; genus Bos; species Bos indicus. The sequence goes on along the minus strand of NC_091780.1, from coordinate 60,304,829 downwards.
GGGGACAGGAACACGTGCCTAACTTGATAAACCCTGGATAAAGGGAAGATAAAGAGAAGCCCCAAAGGGTGAGTGCTGCTGCTGCTGCTGCTAAGTCGCTTCAGTTATGTCCGACTCTGTGCGACCCCATAGACGGCAGCTCACCAGGCTCCCCCATCCCGGGGGTTCTCCAGGCAAGAACACTGGAGTGGGTTGCCATTTCCTCCTCCAATGCGTGAAAGTGAAAAGTGAAAGTGAAGTCGCTCAGTCATGTCCGACTTGTAGCGACCCCGTGCACTGCAGCCCACCAGGCTCCTCCGTCCATGGGATTTTCCAGGCAAGAGTACTGGAGTGGGGTGCCAGGGTGAGTGAGGCTGCAGAATTGCTATCTGAGACTGCCCATGGGCACTCCGGAGCTACAGAAGGACAAGGGGGTGCCTTACCCTCTCGTCCTAATGTCATGGGTGGCATCTGAGCGTCTTAGTCTGATCCAGAGCAGATCACAAGCCTGATGGAGAAAAGAGCTCTGTGTACTCTCCAGGGGTAGGGGCTGCTGGCTTCATTCTGAGCAAACCATCCTCCCACACTCCCTGCAGTTTCCAATCTGCTCCCTCAGGCTCTGACATATTTAAATCACCTTTAATCCTCAAAATAATCCTCTTTTGTTTCCTCAGCACCATTTTTGTTTCAAAGTGGAAATAACAGGTTTTGTGTTTTTTTTTTTTTCTGATTGAAAAATGTGATGCATGATCATTGAAACAAATCTGGTAGACAAAGGAGGTACAATTCTGTTATTTTCTAAAATGTTATTAATACTTGCTATTGATGGGTGGAGCATCCCGAATCGTCACTCTGCCTTTGTCCCCTCCCTCTGGTGTGTCATTTATCAGGACCCTCCCACTCCCACTCTGGGCGGGTTGCTGTCCATGCCTTGGTTCTTGCCTTGCCAGGTGATGGTTTGACCACTGAGATGACAGCGGATGTGACAGAAAGCGGAAGCTTGGAAGTACTTGAACTCTTCCATGTCTGTGGGAACATGTCTAGGCTAGCTGGCTGGAGGATGGGAGTCTTGTGGCCAGGGTCCTGCATGGCTCCAGTTGCCAGTCAGCTGACATTGGACCTGTGAGTAAGCCCGGCCAGAACCAGAAGAATTGCCCAGCTGAGCCCAATCTAAGTCTCTGATCCCACATATTCACTGACTATATAAATACTTATTGTTTTGAGCAGTTGGATTTGGGGACAGTTTGCCATGTTCCATTATTGTTATAATAGATAACTGGGACAGAATAATAGGGCTTCCTTGGTGGCTCAGTTGGTAAGTAATCCAACTGCAATGCAGGAGACCTGGGTCTGATCCCTGGGTCGGGATGATCCCCTGGAGAAGGGAATGGTTACCTGCCCTGTGTTCTCGCCTGGAGAATTCCACCGCAGAGTAGCCTAGTCCATGCGGTCACAAAGAGTCGGACATGACTGAACAACTAACACTTTCGCTTTCACAGAATAATTACAACTTCCAACGACATGTACCAAGGATTTATTACATGCTGGGCTCAGTACTAAATCCTTTTTAAACATCAGTGTTTCTTACTGACACCTGGGTGAGAATCCCCTAGCAGCTTTTAGAATGTCCCAGAGTCCCAACTTAGCTGTACTTAATAAGGGGGGCGGAAATAAGCCTGAAGGGGCCTGAAAACCTGTATTTTAGCCACCTCTCCCTTGATTTCTGTGCATCCTAACCTCTAGGAACCATTAATACTAATGGTTAACATTAACACTAACTTTAACATTGTCTCATTTCAGTTTCACAGACTCCCTCCATGGCAGAGATCTTCATGCCTACTTTACAGAGGGGGAAGTGAGGCTCAGAGAAATGAAATTTGCAAGTCTGAGGTGGAGCCAGAACTTGAACCCATGTGTCATGACAGTCAAAGACAGGTTTCCCATTAGCACACACCACTCTGTGGTTAAAGCCTGAATCCCACCCTCTGCCTGACATTTGGGGCCCACCTGGTGGCTCAGATGGTAAAGAAGCCGCCTGCAATGCAGGAGACCCAGGTTCGATCCCTGAGTTGGAAAGATCCCCCAGAGGAGGAAATGACAACCCACTCTAGTATTCTTGCCTGGAGAATGCCATGGAGAGGAGCCTGGCAGTCTACAGTCCATGGGGTTGCAAAGAGTCAGACACAACCTAGCGACTAACCATTTCTTTTCTGGGGACCAGGGATAACTGTTGTTCTGGGTCCCCTTGAACCTGGACCTGCTCCGGACAGAAGTGAGAAGTGTCAGGGGATTGATGAAGTCAACTTTCTTTACTGAAATGGAAGTTGTTGTTAAATAAAAGCATAAATATATAATTACGTATCGTGACTCCTCCCTGCATAACAATTTTGGAGTCTAGATTCAGTTTGAAGCAGGCTTAACATAAACACAGCCCCTGGGTTCAGTCCGTGCTTCCCTGACTGAAGGCGGCTGTGCCCTTCCTTCAAGCCTGGCTTCCCACGTGTGCCCTGAAGAGAAGAAGCCTTTTACTGCTTCAGCCTCAGCCACGGTTCTTCTAGGTGACGAGCAGCGCCAGGCACCTGTCCGCAGCCTTCCGACACCACTAATGGATCTGATGCTAAAACTCTCACCTCTTTGCTGTGAAAGACCCTTCGAGAAAACAGCTCCCACTGTCTGAGGTGAGAGGTGCTGGGGGCATGATTTCCTCCTGCCATTGGCTGCTCCTCATGGCTCCCCAAGCAGCAAGTTTCAGGGAATACTTTGAACCGTTCTCTCATCACGTAGAGCTCTCTGCCTAGATTTTCCCCCTTCTAAGTTCAGGGCAGCCACGATACTCATCTCCGCCTGGTGTGCAGTGGGTGGGGTTGGCGCAGGGAGGGCTACCTCTGGCCGGCCCAGGATGCTTTTTCTGACCCGAGGACCCTTCTCTCTGAGGTGTTTTCTTGCCCATGAAATGGTTGTTGGTAGCAGATCAGTTCTTGGGAAAGTTCTCTAGCACTCCCTCCCTCCTTATTTCGAGGTTCCTGTCTACTTCTCCATCTAAACACTTGAAAGACAACAACAGAACCATGAAACAAATTCCATGGAAGTTTCTCCAGCTAGGTGGAACAGTGAAATGATTTAGCCTTTGAGAGGCCGGAAGCTGCCTTGGGGTGGCTGGCGTGTTGGGGGCGAGAGGGCGACGAGACGTAGAGATGGAAGGACAACGGCCAGGTCGTTAGGGAAGGCCAGGCCAGTAGGAAAGTGACAAACAGTGAAACAAATGAACAGAAAACAACGACAGTGATGGAACAGCTAATTCACTGCGCTCACCACGTCAGGCGTGTGTATTAACGCAGCTGGTCCCCAAACGCCCCTATGAAGCAGGCACTGTTACTGTTCCCATTATACAGATGACAAAACTGAGCCTGTCTTGGTTCCCACCCAAGTCTAAGGTCCGTCTTCTAGCCTTTTCTTATTTTTAAGGACTGTTCCTCTACCTCTGCTCTATCTTTCCTATACGTGGCCTTTGGGGGACGTTAGCCAGAACTGACTCCCGTCTTTGCCACCAAAGGTCCTAACCAGTGTGAGGCCACCTGAGGAGCTGCCACGTGTTCCCACGGTTGGATCTGTGTTTACTCTGCAGTGTCTGGGCCTGCCCCCACCAGATTCCAAACCTGTTCAGTCTTCAGGTTCAACCAAGGACAGCACTCACCCCACCCCTATCCCCCACCCTGGGAACATTCGCAATACCTGTTGGAGACACTTTTAGTTTTCATAACTGGGGACATTGTGTCATGGAGTATTATGGGCATCTAGTGTGTGTAGGTCAGGGATGCTGCCAAACACCCTTAAGTGCCCAGGATGGCATCCTATGACAAAGCCTTGAGTGTTAACAGCACCAAGGGTGAGGAACTCTGCTCCTGCCTGCTTTGTATCTGATCCCTAGTGTGAGGGTCTGACTTCTAAAGCCCCTCTTTCTTTTTAGATCCCTGAGAGCTCTTTCCTGCCTCCACTTGTGGCCACCTGCTCCCCATCACCCTCGCCACATGCCATGGACCATGTGGACATCTCTCACCATCCCCAGTGGGTTCCCTCTGGGCCCACCTGCCCCCAGTTCCAAGCTTGCCACCTGGGCTTGATGGCTTCTAGGTCTTGGCCAAGACCAGCTGCACTCGCCAGAATCTTTTTGTTTAGTCACTCAGTCGTGTCCAATTCTTTGAGACCCCATGAACTGCAGCACGCCAGGCTTCCCTGTCCTTCACCATTTGCCGGAGCATGCTCAAACTCATGTCCATCAAGTCGGTGATGCCATCCAACCATCTCCATCTGCCCAGACACAGAACAGACCCCCCCACCCACCCACCAGGACGGAGGTCTTCTCCCTCCAGGACACGGTGTCCAGCTCAGACGGAACACCACCCCCCGCTTCTGCTTCAGCCACCCACTTCCCAGGCATCCAGAAGCCCAGTTCCCTGGAGCTCTGGTGTGGGGGCGAACCTGGCAATAGAATGAAAAGACTTGCTGACCCATGCCTAAAAATAAAAATATTATCCAATTGCCATGTCTTACAGACCGAGCGCCTGACGCAGAAGGCAAACCCATGGCAACCAGATAAACACGCTGAAAACCTTTTGTCTTGGGTGGATTAGCATGCATCTCAGCTGGGCCTTCTGGAGCTGGAGCTGGGATGGGCGTCTCCACAGCTCTGTGGTTTCTGGGTTTGGGTGGGATTGCTGTGTGTACGTGGGAAGGAGAGGGCATTGGGTCCTCTCAGCTGATCCTATTTGTTGGCGATTCCACTGCTTGGAAGTGGATTTCCATTAGAACAGGGAGGACCTGGATCACAAACATGGACACTCCATTTGCATTTCCAGTTAGAGACCCTCTTCCTTTTTATGGGCTTCTAAGGTGGAGCTAATGGTAAAGAACCCGCCTGCCAATGCAGGAGATATAAAGAGAGGTGGGTTCGATCCCCGGGTCAGAAAGATCCCCTGGAGAAGGGCACGGCAACCCCTGCCTGTATTCTTGTCTGGAGAATCCCTTGGACAGAGGAGCCTGGAGGGCTACAGTCCATAGGATCACAAAGCGTCAGACACTACTGAAGTGACTTCTGTGCACACACACTTCCCTTTTATACTCGTGGGATTATCTGGGCGCTGGACTAGCCAGACAGAACTCCCTCTTTGTTCCTCCAAACACTTCCCTGCCTTTAAGTCTTTCTTCTGTTCATTGCCTTGTCCAACACATTCTTCCCTGCCATCTCTACACGACTGACCCAAACTCCCCACCCAGTTACAATGTCACTTCTTCCAGGAAGGATTTCAAGATTTTTTTCCCCCCTGTGCCAGCTCCACCCCAAACATTTGCAGGCAGCCGATCCTTTATCCTCCCAGACTTCCCAGGGTACTTTATCAATCTTTATCCTGTGTTCCTTATCTCAGCAGGTTGGAGCCAGGCCAACCAATTCAAATCCCAACTCTGCTCCTAAGTGGTGGTGTGACCCAAAACACTGAACCTCTCCATGTCTTAGCTTTGTTCCCTGTAACATGGACCTGACCTACCTGGCAGGGCTGTTGTGATTTTAAAACCACAAAAGGTAAGGAATCGCCTGCACACAGCAGCACCCCCGAAAACTCCAGTTGTCAGTAGCAGCACCTTCAGGCAGAAAGAGTATGTGTTCCGCAGTCAAACTTGGGTTTGGGGCTGGCTTCACTGTTCATTGGCTTTTAGGGATTAAATTGTCCACCCCCTAAAATTATGTTGAGGTCCTAACCCCCAGTACCTCCGAATGTGACTTTTTTTGGGAAATACGGTCATTGTAAATGCAGTTAACTAAGATGTGACCACGATGAGGGTAGGATGGGTTCTTTTTTTTTTTTTTTTTTTTTTTTACTGCACCAGGCTGCATGTGGAATCTTGTTTCTTGACCACGTATTGAACTTGGGCCCCCTGCATCAGGAGTGCAGAGTCTTAACCACTGGACTGCCAGGGAATTCCTAAGGGAGAGTTCTGAAGCCATAAGCCTGATGTCTATAAGAGGACGATGTGAGAACCCATGAGAAGACAGCCATGTGATGATGGAAGCAGAGGTTGGAGCCAGGCGTTTACAAGCTAAGGGACACCAAGTGTGCCTGGAAACTCCCCAGTGCTTGGAGGGAGGCAGGGAACGGACTCCCCCTCACAGCCCTGCCAGCGCCCCTGTTTGGACCTCTGGGCTCCTCAGCTCTATGAGAATGTATTTCTGTCGTTTTAATCCACCACTGCGTGTGGTTCTTTGTGACAGCTCCCAGACACTAAGACGGTGACATTCACCTCTCAGCTGTGGTCCCTCCGCTGTAACCCAGGGCTTAGATGTGAAAGCTCCAGGCATCTAGGAGATCCTGACTTAATGTTCATGGAATCTGGACTCAACCACCTTCAGAAAAAAGGAAAACCGAGGTGAGGAGATATGTGTATTCCCAGCCCAGACTAAAGAGAGGTCAAGTGAGAACTCTAGTCGACAGTGTCAGCTGTTGCATTTCTGCATGTATTTACACCCTGGAGACTTCCAGGAGTCACGAACGGATGTGAGAAGTGGGCCATAATGAAGGCTGAGTTCCTGAAATCATCACAACATTGTTAATTGGCTGTACCCGAATACAAAATAAAAAGTTCAAAAGAAGAAAAAAAAGAAAGTTGTGTGCCAAGGAACTGATATTTTCAAATTGGGGTTCTGGAGAAGACTCCCTTGGACTGCAAGGAGATCAAACCAGTCAATCCTAAAGGAAATCAACCCTGAATATTGGAAGGATTGTTACTGAAGCCGTAGCTCTAATACTTTGGCCACCTGATGTGAAGACTCATTGGGAAAGACCCTGAAGCTGGGAAAGATTGAAGGCAAAAAAGACTGAAGGGAGTAGAAGATAAGGTGGTTAGATAGCATCACTGACTCAATGGACATGAGTTTGAGCAAACTCTGGGAGATAGTGAAGGACGGGCAAACCTGGCCTGCTGCAGTCCATGGGGTCACAAAGAGTCCAACACAACTTAGGGACTGAATAACAGCAACAGACTTTTGTGGAGGTGGCCAATGTCCCAGCACACTTACCGGACAAGAAGATAGAAAAGGTACCTGCCAGATAAAGTACAGAGAGACTGGAAAGATGAAGAATGGGAATAAATACCACTGAAAACCCAGGAATCCTGCCAACCTCCACCCCCAGACGAAGTGGCAAAGAGGTCATCTCCTGTTTTTATTCACCCAGCATCTCTTCCCACGATCCTATTCTTAAAATAGGATCGTCCTTCCATGAACAGCTCTGTCCTCCGGGCACGTGAATCTAGCACAGCTGTCAATCACCCCCCCGTGGGCACGTGACTCAGGCCTGCTCAGTCAGCGCCTCCCACCTCTCTGGCCATAGTCAGGTCATGCTATGGGAAATGCGGGTGACCCAGTGTGCCCAGTCCCCAGCTGAGATTCTCCACAGGGAGGCTTGAGGGAGAAGGCCTCCTTAACCCCGAGATGGCTAAGCCAGAATGACCCTCACCTGGAGCTTTCTGCAGTCACGATCCATTCCCTCCACTGGGCGGAGCAGTTCACCTGGAAAAGAAAAACTAGGCTCCACACAGGTGTGTGTGCATGCACGTGCATGCACGTCCCTAGGCCAGCCCCATTCACAGACTCTGTTACACAGGCCAGTACATGTATCTCCATTACTTTTCTATTCTTGGCTGCACTGGGTCTTGGTTGCTCAGCGGGCTTTTCTTTAGATCTGGCAAGAGGGGCTCTGCTCTAGTTGTGGTGCTTGGGCTCTCATTGCAATGGCCTCTCTAGTTGCGGAGCACAGATTTAGGGCTTCAGTAGTTGAGGCTCCCGGGCTCTAGAGTGCAGGCTCAATAGCTGTGGCGCGTGGGCTTAGTTGTTCCAGGGCAGGTGGAATCTTCCCGGACCAGGGATTGAACCTGTGGCTCCTGCACTGGCAGGCAGATTCTTTACCACTGAATCACCAGGAAAGACAGTCTTCACTGTGACTTTAGCCAGTTTGAGCTGAGATTCTGCCACTCACCATGAGAAAGTCCTGCTCCACCCAGGAGGGCTGGTGGACAGGAAGAAGATCCATCAGGGAGATCTCCAGGCCTGCCCCGGGGGAGATCCAAGGAAGAAAGGTTGCATGCCCCAGGGAAACTGCAGGGCATGGGTTTGTCTGGGGGTGTTTGGGGTAAATCTCAGGAGAGGGGCTTTTCTGAACTGCCCCTGTTCATCCAGGAGGCCTCCAGCCTATGCTCTGGAAGTTCCTCCCGGAATTGCTGCCTCCTGCTCCCATGCTGGGCTTTTGCCCTCACTGCCAGCTTAGGGACCATGGAGTGGAAATGCTGGCTGATTGGCTGTCTAAAGCCAGATCCAGAGTTCAGAGGGAGGCATTGGCCCCAGACTAGAGGAGGGACAAACCTAGATAGTGTATTAAAAAGCAAAGACATCACTTTGCAGACAAAGGTCCATAAAGTCAAAGCTATGATCTTTCCAGTAGTCACATACAGATGTGAGAGTTGGACCATAAAGAAGGCTGAGTGCCAAAGAATTGATGCTTTCAAACTGTAGAGCTGGAGAAGACTAGTTTGATCAAACGAGTCCAAGACTGATGCTGAATCTCTACTACTTTGGCCGCCTGATGTGAAGAACTGACTCATTGGAAAAGACCCTGATGCTGGGAAAGAGTGGGGGCAGGAGGAGAAGTGGGCAGCAGAGGATGAGATGGTGGGATGGCATTACTGATACAATGGACATTTACTTGGGCAAACTCTGGGAGATAGTAAGAGGCAGGGAGGCCTGGCGTGCTGCAGTCCATAGGGTCTCAACGAGTTGAACACGGCATAGAGTTGAACACGGCTTAGTGACTGAACAATAACAACAGAGGAGGGCAGCCTCTTCTGCTAAGAACAGGTGAGTGAGGGGAGCAAGTGGCTGCTGCTAGGTTAGATACAGGCTGAGGGGGTGCAGAGGCCCTGGGGCTGGATGGAGGGGGAGGGAATGGCAGCTTAGCAGACGTGAGGAGGGGCAGAAAGCCCATGGCTTGGGCCCTGGGTCCACAGCCCTCTAGACTCACACCCTCTCCTTGCCCAGCCTCTGCCCAACTATCCCCTTGTCCCAGCAGACCCCCTACCTGCTGGGTTTTTCCTGTTTGCTTATGTCACCCCTGGCCTTCAGGTTCATCCGTGGCTACTATATCTTCCCTCTAGACTTTAAGCCCCGGGAGGACGCGGACTTGGTGCCGCTCAGAACCTAGCCTAGCATCTGTCATGTGACAGGCCTCCAGTCATGGACTCAGACTGACCTGGTCTAGTCCTATCTTGGGAGAAGGCAATGGCACCCCACTCTAGTACTCTTGCCTGGAAAATCCCATGGATGGAGGAGCCTGATGGGCTGTAGTCCATGGGGTCGCTAAGAGTCGGACACGACTGAGCAACTTCCCTTTCACTTTTCACTTTCATGCTTTGGAGAAGGAAATGGCAACCCACTCCAGTGTTCTTGCCTGGAGAATCCCAGGGACGGGGGAGCCTGGTGGGCTGCCGTCTATGGGGTCGCGCAGAGTCGGACACGACTGAAGCGACTTAGCAGCAGCAGCAGCAGTCCTATCTTGACCGTGTTTGACCTTGAACAACCCCTTGGGGCCCCCATTCCTTCACCTGTGATCCCCCTGGGGTTGCTGTAAAGACAAACTGAAGCCCTGTGCCAGGTCCAGAGAAAGGAAGTTATCATGTTAGTTTCCACTTCCTGCCTTGGCCTGATTTTAAAACCTGGGACTTGTCTTGGTTCAGGACAATGCAGCCTGGTTCCCGGCCTTGGGAGGGAGCTGAATGATGTTGGCAAACTGAATTGACTAGGGACAGTAACCACCCAAAGAACACAATTTGATAAATCAATCCTATTTTGGAGACTTCTGCTCGCCTAATCGTAAGGAAACCAAGATACTGAACTTCGATGACGGTCTCATCTTCCACAAGAGTGGTAAATCTTGACAACAAGTCCTCAGATAATAAATGTTTTCCTTCTGAAGTTTTAGCATTCCCTTGAACAATAAAGGTGACCTTTTGCCCTCACTTATCACATTTCTTGATAGAGTCAGGCCTCGCTGATGGGCCGGTTTGGAGGTCATAGAAACGTCTGTTCAAAAGCAGGAGATAATATCCACTCACAACAAGGGCTTCAAACGGGAGAGTTCCATGCAACGTAAAGTCCCAGCTTCACTTGCACTGTTGATAAAACCTCCTTAGAAACTCAAATCTGATTTGGACCCCAAAGGAGAAAATTAAAACCACAACTGAGGCACGTAGACCATATTTTGTTTGGTTTGGTTTGGTTTGATTTTGGCATGTGCAACTTAAAGAAATGCAAGTATCCTCCTATTAGGATTCTACTTTCGATAAGGTTAAATTCTTGAGTCATTATTCCCAATAGCAAAAATGTGAGTTAAGAGACTTGGAAGTATTTTATGGAGGTGCATAAAGTTTCAATTTTATGAACAGGATAAGAGGAATGAATTCCCCTGAGCGGACACTATCTGTGTTGTCTGTCTCTGTGTCCCCAGCACCTAACACAAGGCCCGTCCACAGCAGAAGCTCACCCAGAATTTGCTTAATAAGTGAAGTAAGCCACAGTCATAAGTATCATAATCAGCTTGGCCACCATTTTAGAGCCACAGTGTGCTTTGCTCCCTATGTAGGTGGAAAGCCCTTAACAATTCAAGTCCAGTACATCCGGGCTTCAGAACAGACATTCGCCCAAAGGAACATACTTGGAGTTTTCCATTTCCTATTAGAATCCAAGTCCAATTCTGGCTCATCCAGTATCTAGGCTACACTTGACTTCCTCTTGTGGGTTAGTTGTCTTCTCATTTCTCTTTCGAGGAACATCACTCACACAGGGAAGCCTTCAGGTCTTTCTTTGTCAGTTACATGTAGGTATCTCACCTTCAGAAACAGTCTGTGAAATTCCTAGGAAAAGTTCAAAGTCAAGGGTCTATCCATTTCTAGCTGTGTCTTAGAAAAAGTATAAAATTGGGATCCACACTCAGGAGAAACTTCTAGAACAAGGTCAAAACAGAGTAATGATAGAACAATCAGAGTGATGGAAAGAAAAAGAATAAACGCTGGGGGAGGAGCAGTCAAAGTCAGACCGCTGGGCACCACGCTCTTACGCATTCCATGAAAACAACAGAAGAAAGAGCTCTGTAAAGTAAGAAGAATTATATGAATCAAAGGTCCTTGAAAAAGTTGGTGGAAACCAAATTAACATTAAAATGAGCAGCCAAAAATCATCTGGGAAAATTCTATACCAAGTTAGTTTAAAAAGAAAGAGAATAAGTAGAAGAATATACCTGCAGGCAGCGAAGCATACAAGAAAGACATGCTCACAAAACAGGTCAAGACTGAAACCTGCTATTATTTTTTTAAAGCTAAAAATCCTTAATAATATGATACGAGACACAAAAATATGTAAATTATATTTCAAAAACTAAAAAATGAGATAGAACTCAAAAATTGGAAATGGAAGGAAAAACAATTTTAGAAATAAAAGCAGAAATCAAAGAAACCTTAACAAACAACGTAACAGAACATGCCTTAAGATAAAAAGCAGATAAAATTTTAAAACAAGAAAGAGACAAAAAAGATTTGATAGGCAATGAATGAAAATAGGCAAAGAAAATATGATATGAGGGTAATGGGAGACCCTACAAAAGAAAACCAGAGCAAGAAAACAGAAGAAATAATAAAAACCATCATTCCAGTGAACTTTCCTGAAAGAAAAGATTGAAAGCTTCATACTGAAAGATCACACTGTATCCTAAGAACATTGACCAAGACCAGTTTATTGAAACCACAGATTTAATGAAAAAGTCTTTTGGGAGCTGAGATACAAAGAGCATGTGACTTATAAGGTAAAGAAAATTGGATTACAGTCAGTTTTTAAAATATCAGCAATGTATGCCAGAAAATATAATAACTCAGTTAAGATACTCAAGAGGAGAAAATGTGAGTCAAACACTTCATATAGAAGTAAACCAGTTTTTAAATACAGAGGGTATAAAAATGACACAAACTGTCATCAAGATGCAGGAATCAGAAAATAGATTGTCCCCATGATTCCTTCCCAAGAGATCTACTAAAGAATGAGCTCAGATGACCAAAATAGCGAGACATCAACAGATGGACTGTGGTGAGCATCACACACATACTTATTTGTAGATGTATTGGTCATATGTTCGCCATGTGTATGGTGGAGATACAGTAAAACAGAACAATGGGAAGAGGAAAGGGGGGCAGATGTAGAAACATCTTCAACTGTTTTCAATATTCATAGTTGGTGGTGGTTGTATGAATATTATTATCATGACAGTTGAGTGTATGACCTAATGCAAGTAATTATGGGATCTTTTTATTCTCACATCCCCTGTGTCCCTGATTAGTAGAGTATTCAGTGTGGAAGAAAGAAGATAGGGATGCAATAGAAAAGTGAAGTCACATAAAACAAAACAAACCCGTGTAGTCCTGATTTGACTTGGAAACATCAAGGCGAACTGATGAGGCATTTTTTGCATATTATAGCTATCCTAGCTCTATCTACTGAGAAGGTCGACAAGTAATACCCATCACCATAGTGAGTGAGGAAAGTCGCTCAGTTGTGTCCTACTCTGCAACCCCATGGACTGTAGCCCACCAGGCTCCTCTGTCCATGCAGTTCTTCAGGCAAGAATACTGGAGTAAGTTGTCACTTCCTTCTCCAGGGGATTTTCCCAACCCGGGGATGGAACCTAGGTTTCCTGCATTGTAGGCCGATTCTTCACTGTCTGAGGCACCAAGGAAGTCTGTTACCATATGCGAACATTAACTCAGATATATCACCCCTAAGTGTAAGAGCTAAAACTATGAAACTCCTAAAAAAAAGAAGAAAATCTTTCTGACTTTAGGGCAGGAAGATTTTTTAGAATATGATATTAAAAGTGCTAACCATCAAAGAAAAAAATGGATCAATCGGATTTACTAAGTTAAAATCTTCTGCTTTTAAGAAGACACTCCTGGGGCAGAGGACATAAGGGAAATTTCTGTACCACACTCAGTTTTGCTGTGAACCTAAAACTTCTCTAAAACATAAAGTCTATTTAAAAATCTTTTTCAGCCAAAGAGAAGGCCAAAGTCTTGCATAATTTTACATAAAACTTTATTGTTACAATTTCTATTAAAACAGTCGTGACATTTTGAGGGTTGACACAGAGTGCAGAACCGGTTGATGGGACTCATCAGTTAATGAGATGCTCGTGGTCCCCCTACTGAGGTGCCACATCTTGCAGTGTTTGTTTTCATTCAATGAATGTTTATTTGCACTCAACCGAGGTAGGTTTTTATAGTATTCTGACTCACAAAGAGGATATAAGGATATAATGTCTTTCTTAAAGTTGTCACCCTGCTTATTTAACTTATATGCAGAATATATCATGTAAAATGCCAGGCTGGATGAATCACAAGCTGGAATCGAGATTGCCAGGAGAAATATCAACAACCTCAGATCTGCAGATGACACCACCATTATGGCAGAAAACAAAGAAGGACTAAGAGCCTCTCGACGACGGTGAAAGGGGAGAGTTAAAAAGCTGGCTTAAGACTCAGCATTCAAAACTCTAAGATCATGGCATCCAGTTCCATCACTTCATGGTAAATAGATGGGGAAACAATGGAAACAGTGGCAGATTTTATTTTCTTGGGCTCCACAGTCACTGAAAATGGTGACTGCAACCATGATATTAGAAGATGTTTGCTCAAAAAAAAAAAAAAAAAAAGATGCTTGCTCTTTGGAAGAAAAGCTGTGACAAACCTAGACAGTATACTAAAAAGTAGACACATCACTTTGCTGACAAGGGTCTGTGTAGTCAAAGCTATGGTTTTTTCAGTAGTGATGTATGGACCGAGCAACAACAAAGTCGTCTGGCTAACATACTCTCTCCCACCACTTCACTGTCAGCTCCTCCCCGATTTATTTTACTATTTGAAAGTTCATAATAATCTTTGTGCCTAAAACGAACAATTTCTACACTCATAGTTATTATAGCACATTTATACAGTAATATATGCACTTTCATACTTCAATTGCTTGATAGAATTTTAAGACATAAAGTATGTATTTCAAGACAGGTGTTTAGCCTGAATAAATCTGAATGCCATGCCTTATTCACATTGCTGCTGTTATTAAAATGATTAGAGATGAGGCAATCACGTGATTGTTGGCCACACACAAGTTCAGGGATGCCAGAAATGATCCTGAGGTTGGCATCAAGTAATTGGCCTTCCAAATGCCAAGCCAAAGCTGAAGACAAATATCGTATTTTGGCTGCTACCAAAAGGCTGAAGTTGAACTTTGGTGTATCTTTAACTTCTTCTTGTCTACATTGTTTAAGAAGCAAATATTTCTTTTGTGATTTTGAGCAAATATTTCTATTAAAATCACACATTAAAAAAAACTTGTTATCTTCTAGTCCACGGGAAAAAACTATGGATAAGAACATTGGATTGAAATTCTAAATGGTTTCCATCCTTTTTTTGAATAGAGAAAAGAAAAACACACCCCCCCCCCAAAACCAAGTGAATTTTCAATTTTAAAAAAATTTATATATTTTTTATTGAAGGATAATTGCTTCACAGCCAAGAGAATTTTATGGTGTGTAAATTATACCTCATTGAAACTGTTAAAGATTTAAAAACATACTCAATATTCTATAATAATCTATATAGGTAAAGAATCCAAAAAAGAATGAATGTATGTATATGTATAACTGAATCATTTTGCTGTATAGCAGGAACCTATACATTGTAAATCAACTATACGCCAGTAAAATTTAATTTAAAAATTCAAAACAAAAACCAAAAAAAGAAAGTTAGAAGAAAATACAGCTTTTTTTCTTAATTGTAAAAACAAGAAGAAAGACTCCATATGTGCTATGTGCTCAATTGCTCAGTTGTGCCCAACTCTTTGCGACCCCATGGACTGTAGCCCACCAGGCTCCTCTGTCGAGGGGATTCTCCAGGCAAGAATACTAGAGCGGGTTTCCATGCCCTCTCCCAGGGGATCTTTCCAACCCAGGGATAGAACCCAGGTCTCTCCACATTCTTCATCGACTGAGCCACAAGGGAAGCCCAGAGACTCCATGAAGGAATTGAAAAGGGACAGCACAGACTGGGAGATAATATCGGCAATCCATCTACTTGATAACGGACATGTACCCAAAAACATAGAGAACGCTTACAACGTAAAGAAACAACCTAACTAAAAACGGGCAAAAGTCTTGAACAGCCATTTTACAAAAGAAGATATGAATGTACGATAGAGATGAGATACCACTAGATGTCCACCAGAGCAGCTAAAACTTTGAAATCTGAAAGTGCCAAGGGCTGGAGGTGGCAGGGAGCAACAGGAACACTCATGGGTAGTTAGTAGTGTGCAATGGGGGCGATCCTTTTGGAAAACAGTTTGGGAATCACCTGTAAAGTTAAATGTAAACCCACCACATGTCCCAGCAATCTTACCCCTAGGTATTTACCCAAGCTGCTGAATCGCTTCAGTTGTGCCAGACTCTGTACGACCCCATAGACGGCAGCCCCCCAGGCTCCCCGGTCCCTGGGATTCTCCAGGCAAGAACACTGGAGTGGGTTGCCATTTCCTTCTCCAGAGTTTGGGATTAGCAGATGCAAACTATTATACATTCGATGGGCAAACAACAAACCCCGACCGTATAGCACAGGGAACGATATTCAATATCTTCTGATAAACCGTATAGAAAAGGATATGGAAAAGAATATATATATATGTATGTATGACTGAATCTCTTTGCTATACAGCAGAAATTAACAGAACATTGTAAATCAACTACACATCAATAAAAAATTTGTTTTAATGAAGTAAAATATAATCTTCTTTATATAAATAATGGAGTTTGGGGAAATGCTAGTTAACCATGCATCTTTGCTCTTTATGCTCAGAAATAATTGAGAAGCAGATTCAGGAGCCAGACAGATGGAGTTTTTTTACATTTTTTTTTTAAACAGCTTTCTTAGTGAAATAGCCAGATTTGAAAAGGCAGCAAAGTCGTGTGACCACAGCTGGAGTCCCTAATCCCCTGCCTAAGCTGGCAAAGCAGAGATGCTCAGAGTCATGCCATCCATACATTACACCCCAGCACTGGGCACAGACAGGTGGGGTCTTCATGTGGATTCTCTGATGGCAAAGCTTGACACATGGACTTGGGTGAAGGCTCTTTACTTGGGAGGTGATCCAGGGAAGTAGGAGTGAAAGGAGATGTTCAGAAGGTTGAGCAGTTTGGGCTGGGCTGACCGATATTTGCAGAGCAAGGGACAGGGGTGCAAAGCTCCTCTCATCATCAGACTGGGAACCCCTTGAGGGCAGAGACCCTGAGTTACTCTCTTGGTGTCCCCTGGGATCTTGCTGGCCACAAGGCAGGTACTCAGTGTCCACTGCATAGTAAGTGCTCAACAAATACTGAAAGGAGGGTGTGAGGGAGGGGATAGCTGT
The DNA here is from genome assembly GCF_029378745.1 of Bos indicus. Taxonomy (NCBI): domain Eukaryota; kingdom Metazoa; phylum Chordata; class Mammalia; order Artiodactyla; family Bovidae; genus Bos; species Bos indicus. Next base: position 60,288,313 of record NC_091780.1, on the reverse strand, counting down.
ATCCCCAGGAGGGGCTGGTCCTGGGGCAACTTCACAGCCTCAGGGCAACACCAGGTGTCACGAAGGGCAGCAGAGTGATGGTGTTACCCATCAGGGTTCTCGGTCTCCTTCATCAACAGAAATTGAGTAGAGGTCAGACAAGAAATTCAGGCAAGTCTTTACAGGGGCTCCTGCTGCAGCAGAGGGGAGCGTGAATAAGTAACAGTTTTCCTTGCTTGCTGGATCTCCAAAGGGGGTTGAGCTTATCCCTTGTATGGTGGGAGGGGAGGTGCCAGGGGTCGGGCCAGAGTGACTTAAGCCATTTGCCTACCCCTTAGGTGGCAAACCACTTCAGTATTCTTGCCTTGAGAACCCCATGAACAGTATGAAAAGGCAAAATGATAGGATACTGAAAGAGAAACTCCCCAGGTTAGTAGGTGCCCAATATGCTACTGGAGATCAGTGGAGAAATAACTCCAGAAAGAATGAAGGGATGGAGCCAAAGCAAAAACAATACCCAGCTGTGGATGTGACTGGTGATAGAAGCAAGGTCCGATGCTATAAAGAGCAATATTGCATAGGAACCTGGAATGTCAGGTCCATGAATCAAGGCAAATTCGAAGTGGTCAAACGAGAGGTGGCAAGAGTGAATGTCGACATTCTAGGAATCAGTGAACTGAAATGGACTGGAATGGGTGAATTTAACTCAGATGACCATTATATCTACTACTGTGGGCAGGAATCCCTCAGAAGAAATGGAGTGGCCATCATGGTCAACAAAAGAGTCCGAAATGCAGTACTTGGATGCAATCTCAAAAACAATAGAATGATCTCTGTTCGTTTCCAAGGCAAACCATTCAATATCACAGTAATCCAAGTCTATGCCCCAACCAGTAACGCTGAAGAAGCTGAAGTTGAACAGTTCTATGAAGACCTACAAGACCTTTTAGAACTAACACCCAAAAAAGATGTCCTTTTCATTATAGGGGACTGGAATGCAAAAGTAGGAAGTCAAGAAACACCTGGAGTAACAGGCAAATTTGGCCTTGGAATATGGAATGAAGCAGAGCAAAGACTAATAGAGTTTTGCCAAGAAAATGCCCTGGTCATAACAAACACCCTCTTCCAACAACACAAGAGAAGACTCTATACATGGACATCACCAAATGGTCAACACCGAAATCAGATTGACTATATTCTTTGCAGCCAAAGATGGAGAAGCTCTATACAGTCAGCAAAAACAAGACCAGGAGCTGACTGTGGCTCAGACCATGAACTCCTTATTGCCAAATTCAGACTTAAATTGAAGAAAGTAGGGAAAACCACTAGACCATTCAGGTATGACCTAAATCAAATCCCTTATGATTAGACAGTGGAAGTGAGAAATAGATTTAAGGGCCTAGATCTGATAGATAGAGTGCCTGATGAACTATGAACTGAGGTTTGTGACATTGTACAGGAGACAGGGATCAAGACCATTCCCATAGAAAAGAAATGCAAAAAAAGCAAAATGGCTGTCTGGGGAGGCCTTACAAATAGCTGTGAAAAGAAGAGAAGCGAAAAGCAAAGGAGAAAAGGAAAGATATAAACATCTGAATGCAGAGTTCCAAAGAATAGCAAGAAGAGATAAGAAAGCCTTCTTCAGCGATCAATGCAAAGAAATAGAGGAAAACAACAGAATGGGAAAGACTAGAGATCTCTTCAAGAAAATCAGAGATACCAAAGGAACATTTCATGCAAAGATGAGCTCGATAAAGGACAGAAATGGTATGGACCTAACTGAAGCAGAAGATATTAAGAAGAGATGGCAAGAATACACAGAAGAACTGCACAAAATATATCTTCACGACCCAGATAATCACGATGGTGTGATCACTGACCTAGAGCCAGACATCCTGGAATGTGAAGTCAAGTGGGCCTTAGAAAGCATCACTACGAACAAAGCTAGTGGAGGTGATGGAATTCCAGTTGAACTATTCCAAATCCTGAAAGATGATGCTGTGAAAGTGCTGCACTCAATATGCCAGCAAATTTGGAAAACTCAGCAGTGGCCACAGGACTGGAAAAGGTCAGTTTTCATTCCAATCCCAAAGAAAGGCAATGCCAAAGAATGCTCAAACTACCGCACAATTGCACTCATCTCACATGCTAGTAAAGTAATGCTCAAAATTCTCCAAGCCTTCACCAATATGTGAACCGTGAACTTCCTGATGTTCAAGCTGGTTTTAGAAAAGGCAGAGGAACCAGAGATCAAATTGCCCACATCCGCTGGATCATGGAAAAAGCAAGAGAGTTCCAGAAAAACATCTATTTCTGCTGTATTGACTATGCCAACCCCTTTGACTGTGTGCATCACAATAAACTGTGGAAAATTCTGAAAGAGATGGGAATACCAGACCACCTGACCTGCCTCTTGAGAAATCTTTATGCAGGTCAGGAAGCAACAGTTAGAACTGGACATGGAACAACAGACTGGTTCCAAATAGGAAAAGGAGTACGTCAAGGCTGTATATTGTCACCCTGTTTATTTAACTTCTATGCAGAGTACATCATGAGAAACGCTGGACTGGAAGAAACACAAGCTGGAATCAAGATTGCCGGGAGAAATATCAATAACCTCAGATATGCAGATGACACCACCCTTATGGCAGAAAGTGAAGAGGAACTCAAAAGCCTCTTGATGAAAGTGGAAGTGGAGAGTGAAAAAGTTGGCTTAAAGCTCAACATTCAGAAAATGAAGATCATGGCATCCGGTCCCACCACTTCATGGGAAATAGATGGGGAAACAGTGGAAACAGTGTCAGACTTTATTTTTCTGGGCTCCAAAATCACTACAGATGGTGACTGCAGCCATGAAATTAAAAGACGCTTACTCCTTGGAAGGAAAGTTATGACCAACCTAGATAGCATTACAAAAACAGAGACATTACTTTGCCAACAAAGGTCCGGCTAATCAAGGCTATGATTTTTCCAGTGGTCGTGTATGGATGTGAGAGTTGGACTGTGAAGAAGGCTGAGTACCGAAGAATTGATGCTTTTGAACTGTGGTGTTGGAGAAGACTCTTGAGAGTCCCTTGGACTGCAAGGAGATCCAACCAGTCCATTCTGAAGGAGATCAGCCCTGGGATTTCTTTGGAAGGAATGATGCTAAAGCTGAAACTCCAGTACTTTGGTCACCTCATGCGAAGAGTTGACTCATTGGAAAAGACTCTGATGCTGGGAGGGATTGAGGGGCAGGAGGAGAGGGGGACAACAGAGGATGAGATGGCTGGATGGCATCACTGACTCGATGGACGTGAGTCTGAGTGAACTCCGGGAGTTGGTTATGGTAGGGAGGCCTGGCGTGCTGCGATTCATGGGGTCGCAAGGAGTCGGACACGGCTGAGCGACTGATCTGATCTGATCTGGTCTGATCTGATAGGTGGTGTTGGGTTTCCCTGGTGGCTTAGTCAGTAAAAAATCTGCCTGTAATGTAGGAAATCTGGGTTTGATCCCTGGGTTGGGAAGATCCCCTGGAGAAGGGAATGACAACCCACTCCAGTATTCTTGCCTGGAGAATCCCATGGTGGACAGAAGAGCCTGGTGGGCTACACACCATGGGGTTGCAGTTGGACACCACTGAGAGACGAACATTTTTGCTCTTCACTTTCACTTCAGGTGGTGTCGAGTGCAGGGAGGTGTGCAGTACCCTGCTCTGTGCTCCCCATCCCCTGCTTTTGCTTGAAGATCTTCCAACCTGCAGTTAGGTTTTTTGCTCTCTTTGTATCTCTTGTCCAGAATTTGCGCCCACTGTGCTTGCCTGCAGTTATTTTTAGTCCTATACCGTGTCTTTGTATTTTGTTGCTCAAGGAGAGGTGTGTCCAGGGACAAGCACTGCAGCAAAGGGTCCCAGGTCCCAACCTGTCTCAGTGGGGTGGGGGGTTCCGGAAGTGGGGGAGTCCTCAGCGTAAGAAGGGCTCCTTTTCAAGGGAGAGACCACGGGGGTGGGGGCATCCTGGAGACACAAAAGTGTTGACAGATCCCCGGGCCTAGTGTGGAGAGGCCCTGGGGTCAATGAGATCACGGGAGACAAAGGGAGGGGAGTGAATGAGCAGAAGCCGTTGGTGCCCCATCCCTGCCCCGATAAGACATTTCTGTGGGCTTCTGTGTCTCTGGCCTTTACTCCAGCACTTTCTCCAGTAGCTGGAGTAAACATATAGGGTTCACCCTCCACAGACAAGGGATAGGAAGGCTGGAAAAACACCCCAGCCTCCTGCCCTGCCGGGGACCAGCCCCGGCTGATCCAGGGTATTCGAAGCGGGGACGGCGTCGGCGACCTATGTATTTAAATATTTTATCAAAGATATAAAGAGTAATAGGATGAGGATAGCTCAGTAGGAAAATTTAGTGGAGAAAAGAGGCTGAGTAGCTTGGTTTACACAGGAGACCAATAAAACTTCAAGACAAGAAGTTTGCACCACTTACGTAGGCCACAGGCGTCCTTCCGTTCTCCCGAAGGAGAGGAGACACTGAGGCCTCCCCAGTCGGATCTTAGAAGCCCAGGCATAATTAGTAAGCATGGCGGGTTCCGCGCTCCAGATGGAGACTCAGCCAGAATTTGAGAGAGAGAGCAACATGGGGAGACCAAGTTTCAGTGAACAAGGCCCGCACTTTATTTTCCAAAGTAGTTTTTATACCTTAAGTTGTGCATAGAGGATAATGGGGGAAGGGGTGGGGTCATGCAAGGACAGCAGTTCCTGGTCCTAATCGAAGCCAGGCTTTCAAACTTATCATATGCAAAAGTTCAGGTGAATTACATCATCTTCTGGCCAGGAGGCCTGTTAACATTTTAAGAAACTTACCTTTCTCTAAAGGTGATTATTCCAAAGTCAGGCACCAGCCTCCAAAAAAGCATTGGACAAAGCTGCATTCCTATAGGGCAAAGGTGAGGTGGGCTCAGTCAAGAAAAGAATTAACTCAAGGGTCCAAGGTTACAAACATTGAGGCTACTACTTACATTTCTATACACCCATTATATCAGTCAATACACTGCCAAGGACACAGTAGGTAAGGGGTATGGAGACTTAGCAGCAAACATTGGCCCAGTAAGTGAAAAACCCTTCACCAATACAATTTCTAATCAATCTTTTAACTACTCAAAGGAATCTGTGTTTAGACAGTTTAGAACATCTCCTGCCTCTCACAGTTGGGAGGCTCTGAACAATCACATGTGGCCGGAAAAACCTATTCAGGCAGGCTAGAGGATTTCCAAAGGAGTTTGTAGGTTGAAACACTGTCACACCCAGGAATTATTAACTGGAGCTGTAAGCTAACTCTCTTTTCAGAGAGAGGTAGTGGGGGACAGCCCCCCGTAAAGTCAGAGGTGTAGGTGAAAGCACAAAGCAGAAAGTAGGCAGACTCTGGTTTTGGGGGTAGATGCTCGAGAATTTCCAGGGAGACTCCTGAGGCTTGATCCCGCCCTTGCATATGCCGAGCCTCCTTCCTCATGACCTTTGCCACGGGCGGAGCTCGCTCCCCGCACTGCCCCTTGCAGGGACGGCTCTGAGGGGAGCTCCAGATAGCGTTTCAGAGGGTCTCCAGCAGTACTGACCTCTTACTGCCGACAACAAAAATCACTCAGTAACTCACCTTTTTTTTTTTTTTTTTAACTTTCCTTCCTTCCCTATCCCCTTACACACTACCTAGAACCACATCCCAATAAGCCACTTACACCCAAGTCTCAGAGACCACCTCCTTAGGGAACCCAAACTACAAGTGAGTGAGTGAGGAAAGCAAAGGACAGCCAAGATGAACTGCAAGTCCGGGGTGGACAGGTACAAGTCACCACCCCGGGCAGTGGGTGGGCCAGGGTACCCACCCTCACACTCAGCTAAGAGGCTGCCCCTCACTTCGGTCAAGTATGAAAAGTAGAATTCTACCCGGTGACCTCCTTCGTTTTGTTAACTGTATTAGTTTGCTGGGGCAGTTTAAACAACAGAAATCTGTCTTCCTCACAGTTCTGGAGGCTGGAGTTTCAAGACTAAGGTGTCGGCAGGGTTGGTTTCCCCTGAGGCCTCTCTCCTGGCCTTGCAGACGGCCGCCTTCTCCCTCTGTGTTCACGTGGTCTCTGCTGTGTGCATCTGTGTCCTAATCTCCTCGCCTTATGAGGATACCCATCAGACTAATTAGGGCACATCCTCGTGACCTCATTTCAGTTCCATCACCTCTTTAAAGGCCCCATCTCCAAACACAGTGACATTGTGAGGTCTTAGGGGAGGGGACCTCAACATATGAATTAAGGGGACTGCAACCCAGTGCCTCATATTAACCTTGAATCTTTTATGAAAAGTAGGCTGGTTGCTCATTTGGTTGGGGGTCGGCCAGATGGAGAAAGGACCACACAGGCCCTCTCTCCCACAGCATTTCCTTCACTCTGCCGCTCTAAGCTGAGAGTGGCCTGAACTCCCAATGGAGTTTTAAAATGTAAATCCCCTTGCAGAATATTAATCCCGCCCACCTCTTTTTCCTGTTCTGGATCCCAGAGGGGTTGGCATTCATTAAGACCTGGCCATTCAATCTCCTCCCAGGTGAGCTTGGGTTCCCAAAGTGCAGAGAGTTTGGAGGGAGTTTTATTTGTGTTTTAATGTCTTCAAACTCCAGAGCACCAGAGGGGCCTGAGTTCTTTCTGTTCTACCTGCGCTTGTCCCCAGGCTATGGAGGGACGGTCACCCTGCACCATCTCATCCCGCCACAGCCACAAAGGCCCAACACGAGGTGGGGATCAAAACGGGCAGGCCTGGCACTGCCAAGCCAAACACAGAGGAAGCGGGATGTGAGCCCAGCTAGGAAACCAGACTCCCCTGGAAATTGCCGCTTCCCAGTGCGTCTGGAAGGCTGGCTCCCATAAAGCGGCTCCGGAAGCCCTGAAGGACCCCCACAGCCCTTGTCTTGATGAAGACGCCAATAAAAATCTCAGCACATCCAGCCTACAGGCCCCGAGGCTCTGCCCTGGGGCCATAAACCTCCTGATATGAGCAGCTGGGGAGCCCAGGGGAAGAGTCCTGTGCTGAGAAGGCCACCAGCCAAAAGCCGGCAGTCTGGAAAGTGGCGGAGACACAGTTAGGTAAAGAGGCCAAGGTTGGAGAGCAGGAAGGGAAGCTGCCTGCCCCGCCCAGGCCCTGTTCCAAGACCAGGCCAGAGCTGTAAAATCCAGGGGGACTTCAGGGAGGAGTAAGGACTGCCTAGAAACTGCAGGTTCTTGGAGAAACTGGGGAGGAACCGGCCTCAGGAAGCAAACATAAACAGACGCCATGGTTGTCAACTCAACTTTGAGGACATCGTGGGGACTCAACTGCACTCAGTGACAAAGGGGGATGAAGTGAGTGTGTGTATGTGTGTGTGTGTGTGTGCACATACACACATCTGAATCCACAGGCACTGGACATACCAGTCCTCTGTGTTATTGCTGTTTAGTTGTAAGTCGTGTCTGACTCTTTGCAACCCCATGGACTGTAGCCCGCCAGGCTCCTCTGTCTATGGAAATTTTCCAAGCAAGAATACTGGAGTGGGTTGCCATTTCCTGCTCCAGGGGATCTTCCTGATGCCGGGATCGAACCTGCATCTCCTGCATTGGCAGGCAGGTTCTTTACCACTGAGCCACCAGGGAAGCTGGTCCTCTGTATACGTAAGCACATATTTGTGTATGTGGAGTAGGTGTTTGTGCATGCAAAGTCACATGTACAAATGTGTCTATTTGTGTGTGCATAGGATTGCCAGATTTAGCAAATAAATATACAGAATGCTCACTTACATCTGAAATTTAGATAATAAGTGAGCACTTTTTTGCTGGTACATGTGTTCCCAAGTGTTGCATGGGACATGCTCAGACTGAAATTATTCAGCGTTTATCTGAAATTCAAATGTAAGTAGGTGTCCTGTATTTCATCTGGTAACCCGATGTGTCCGTGAGTGTTCAAATTTAGAGTTGTACAAAGCATTTAAGACTACAGAAGGGGATTCTAGTAATGAGGCCCCAGATACTTACATTTATGTATTATTAGCATGATTGTCCTCAAAATTTCTCCTGCCAGGTGAACTAGTCTCTATGAGAGGAAGGTTGTCTGCCTTATATGGTTTGGTGCAGCTATAACCTTGTCGTTGCTGTTGTTCAGTCACTCAGTCGTGTCTGACTCTGTGACCCCATGAACTGCAGCACACCAGGCTTCTCTGTCCTTCACCATCTCCCAGAGTTTGCTCAAACTCCTGTCTGTTGAGTTGATGATGCCATCCAACCGTCTTATCCTGTGTCACCCCCTTCTCCTGCCTTCAGTCTTTCCCAGTATCAGGGTCTTTTCCAGTGAGTCAACTCTTTGCATCAGGTGGCCAAAGTATTGGAGCTTCAGCTTCAGCGTCAGTCCTTCCAATAAATATTCAGGGTTGATTTCTTTTAGGATTGACTAGTTTGATCTCCCGGAGAAGGCAATGGCACCCCATTCCAGTACTCTTGCCTGGGAAGTTCCATGGACGGAGGGGCCTGGTAGGCTACAGTCCATGGGGTCTCAAAGAGTCGGACACGACTGAGCGACTTCACTTCCACTTTTCACTTTCATGCTGTGGAGAAGGAAATGGCAACCCACTCCAGTGTTCTTGCCTGGAGAATCCCAGGGACGGGGGAGCTTGGTGGGCTGCCATCTGTGGGGTTGCACAGAGTCGGACACGACTGACACGACTTAGCAGCAGCAGCAACAGTTTGATCTCCTTGCTGTCCAAGGGACTCTCAAGAGTCTTCTCCAACACCACAGTTCAAAAGCATCCATTCTTCAGTGTTCAGCCTTCTTTATGATCCACCTCTCACATCCATACATGACTCCTGGAGAAACTATAGCTTTGACTATATGGACCTTTGATGGCTAAATGATTCTCTACTTTTTAATACACTGTCTAGGTTTGTCGTAGCTATTCTTCCAAGAGCAAGCGTCTTTTAATTTCGTGGCTGCAGTCACCATCTGCATTGATTTTGGAACTATAACCTAAATACATTTAACTTGCAAATGTATCTACAGAGCCTTGCAAAGAAGCAACACATGTAAATGGTGCATTTGTGTTTCCCGCAGTTCCAACCAGTGAACTTGCATGAGTGAGTACCAGTTGAGAGACGCAAATCTGTGCTCCCTCTGCCATCTCAGCCCAGACACCCCTCCTGGCAGGAGCACTGATCATCCTGGTGTCCTCTATGGTTTAAATATACCCATTTTGGGGCCTCCCGTGTGGTTAAGAGGATGAAAATCCACCTACCAGTGCAGGGGACATGAGGTCAATCCCTGGTCTGGGAAGAGTCCACCTACCTCGGGGCAACTAAGCCCACATGCCACAGCTACTGAAGCCCGAGCGCCCTAGAGCCTGTGCTCCATAAGAAGGGAAACCGCTGCCGTGAGAAGCCCGCGGACCACAGCTAGAGTAGCCCCTGCTCTTTGCCACTAGAGAAAGGCTGCGCAGCAATGAAGCCAGCGCAGCCCAAACAAAATTCATTACAGCAAACAAACACATCCGTCGTCCTGCCCTTTGACACTGAAATACAAGCCAGCTCCTTCATTCTCAGCTTGCCACAGGTACAGACACTTGTTTGGAGTGGAATGGGAAAGATTGATCTGCATCCCTATTCAGTCCCACGGAAACTTGTGGAAACCAGCCAGAAGTATGCCCATTTTACTACATAAAGAAACTGAGGCTCCAAGGAGGAGGAAAGTGCCTCGGAGGAGCAAACACAGACAGCCTCATTCTTCGGTGATCTTGTCAGCAGAAAAGAAGAGGGGAAACAGTGATTAGGATTATCTTGTAGAAGAAACCAGCAAATTCCTTCCACGCTGGCTGAAACAGGAAATAAAGCGGACTGCCGATTTGTAGCTCTTGGAAATCCAAATACATCACTTGGAATAGAATTCTAGAAATTAATAGGGTCAAACAAACAAAATAACCAAAGACACACACATTTACTTTCTTAGGTGATGGTATTGATAAAACAGAGGCTAATCCAAATCACATCTGTTATTTTAGTTTTTAATTATCCTGATGAATAATTCTGGGCGATAACTTCCCACGCTGTTGATTAAGCTGACATGGCTCCGGTTTCAATGTGAATTGTGTTAGCTATAATTGTTTAGTCACTAAGTCATGTCAGACTCTTCTGCAACCCCATGGACCATAGCCTACTAAGCTTCTCTGTCCATGGAAATTTCTCAGATTGGAGTGGGTTGCCATTCCCTTCTCCAGAGGATCTTCCCAACCTAGGGATCCAACCCATGTCTCCTGCATTGGCAGGCAAATTCTTCACCACTTAGCCACCAGGGAAGCCCTAGCTACAGTCGTTTGCATTTTATTTTTAATTACACTTAATCAGAGCTTCCCTGGTAGTTCAGACAGTTGCAAAGAGTTGCAAAGAGTCAGACACGACTGAGCACACACATGACTAATGTACACAATCACACTTGCATTTTATTTTGTTATTAATAAAATGTTATTATTTACTGAGGATCACCTATTATATACCAGCTCTGTATAGTCTTTGGTAAATCTCACATCACCTGTATGAGATAGTTACTGTCATTATGCCTATTTTACAGATGAGGAGACTGGAGTCAAAGACATCCTTCAGCCAGAAACCAGAAAGTTGGGATTTGAGTCCAGCATTGCAAAACCAGGGTTTCTTCCAGAACACAAGTGCCCAGAGCAGCAGTACATGTGCTGAACTTAGCAGTAAATGTTAAAGGGGAGTGTAGGAGTCAGTCTTCACTGTCCGCTCTGCCCCACATGTGTGGATAGAGGTCAAGGGCAAGTCCAGGCACAGAGGGAGACCCGGTGACGTGTTAAGTCCTGACCTGTGGTCTGGCTGGTGACTCTGACCCTGACCCTTGGCTACTGTCTGCTCATTGTGATCACAGTGGTCAGGGTCGGGGGCAGGCAGCCTGCCCCTCAGGGGGCTCTGATGAGAAAAGCACAGGCTTTGAAGGCAAACAGAGCTCCCTCTGAAGCCTGACTTTACTATTCACCGGTTGTGTAGCCTTCAAGCTGGGACTGCTGCTGCTGCTGCTAAGTCGCTTCAGTCGTGTCCGACTCTGTGCGACCCCATAGACGGCAGCACACCAGGCTCTGCCATCCCTGGGATTCTCCAGGCAAGAACACTGGAGTGGGTCGCCAGTGCCTTCTCCATTGTGTGAAAGTGAAAAGTGAAAGTGACCTCTCCCTAAACCACAGAATTCTCGTTATAAAGTGTGGGTCAGTAAGACCTCCCCGGGAGCTAACACTGTGAGATGAAATGCTAGTTCCTTTCCACGCCCTAACCCTGAGGAGCAGGTAAGCACACAACTGCAGCTCTCCTCCCTGAGACAGAGAACTGACTGCACAGAGGTGGTCACAGCGTGCAGTGACAAGGGACCAGGCAAGCACCTGCCCCGCACTGCTGGATGATTGGCCATCTTCATCGACAGGAGGGAAGAGATTGCTCTTCCTCCCTTCTCAGGAGGAAGCTGAGCTGCCACTGAGGGCCTGAACACAGCACCTCCTCCTCTGACAGCTCCAAACCCCAGGCCTTCCTGGACACTTGGCATGAACTCGCCCCTTCTGTGTACCACCCAGGCTGCTATTTACTAAATACTTTCCTTCAAGTCTACTTGGTGTCTTTACTGAAACTCATTCAGAAGAACTTGTATTGCTGTAAATAAGACTATAGCCCCAACAAAGCATTGGGTTGATACCAACCAGGGTTCTCGGCCTTCCCCTAATCAATAGGAATTGATGAGAAGCCAGAGGAGAAATTCAGGTAGGGCTTTGCTGGGGCTCCTGTAGCTGCAGGAGAAAGAGAAAGCAGGTAAAGGGTTCCCTTGCTCGCTCCCCATGGGGGGTGAGCTAGTTCCTTACACGGGGTGAGGGTAGGGGTGTGTGTAGGGGTCAGGTCGGAGGGCTGGCTTAGGTGGTCTTGTGTGCAGGGGGCATGTGCTAGACTCTGCTTTTGTTCCCGACCCACTGATTGTGCTCCAGCTCTTCAGAAGTGGCAGTTGGTCTTTTTGAGTCTTTTGTCCAGAATTTGCCCCAACCTCACATGCATACAGTGGTTCCTTGTAGTTTCTTTGTTGCTGCGATCCAGGAGCAGTTTGTCCAGGTGCAAGCACTGTAGCAAAGGGTCCCAGATCCCAGCCTGTCTCAGGATGACAGGAAGTCCAGGTTAATAAATTCCAGCCGGATGAGCCACCGCCTGCCCATGGCTCTGAGCTTGGGCCTCCCCACTCCAGGTTTGAACCCAGAGGGAGATGAGTGAAGGTCAAAGGAGCGTTCAGGACAGAGCAGCACCAACAGGAGACTTTCTCCTCGACTCAACCAGAGGTTTGGAAGCAAACTCAAAAGGGAACAATTACATCCTGGTGTGGTCCCATGTTATTTAAAGCGACGGTCCCCGAGTCACCAGAATCACTATTGGGCTTCCAGAACCAGCCCACTCTTTAGGAGCCACTGATGGACACGACCCTCCTTAGGATCGGGATGTTGAGTGGCCTGCCCAGTGGCACACAGTAGGAAAACAGAGAACCAGCTTCTGCAGCTGGCCTCCGATGCTAAGTCCAGCTAACCCCTGCTGCCCACCAGAAACCCTCAGGGAAGGACTCAGAAGGCGTCACTTGCCCAGGAATTCTGTTTCCAGATGTGGCAGATACAAATTTTCTCCCACGGATCATCCCCAAAGTGGGGCAATCTGGAGCCCTGGTGGGTTAGAAGCAGCTGTATCCGACATGGAGATGCTTCATCCCTCATGTCTGCTAATTTAGACCAGCGTTTCTCAACCTCAGCATTTGAGGCCAGATAGTTCTTTGTCGTTGGGAGGCCTTTCTGTGCACGGTGGGATGTTAAACAGCAACCCTGTGGCCTCCATCCACTTGATGCCCATAGCACCCCTCCAAATGGGACAGTAATAAATGCCTCCTGGGAGGCACACACTCCCCACCCCTTTTGAGAATACTGCTCGATCGAATGAATATGGTTTTTAGCTCCAGGGGGAAAATTCTCATATTAGTTAGGTTTTTAAAAACCTTTTAAGAAAAAGGATGAGAAATGTGTAAGTAAGACTTATTATTCTTGCTACCTGAAAGCCATCTGCCTAAAGATTGATAAGCATGCAGGGTGCAGTCATGTATTATTTATGTCACTTGAGGCAAATTAAAAGCTAAGAGAATGGACCAGAGGGTGGGGGAGGAAGGAAGGAAGGAAAGGAACAGACATTTAAGGAGCACCCACTGTGTGCCGGATGCTTGACAGACCTGCTCTCCTTTAACTCTTGTGAAAATATTCAGGGAAAGGATGAGGAAGGGAGATTGGAAAGGTGGACTCTTCTGCTGCTGGGAAGCCCACGCTCCCTGCCCCAAAGGGGAGAGAGGAAGACATTGTCGGTTCCCGTACTTGGAGGGACTTGGAGCCTGGCTGGTCCAAGCTTCCCAAGCTCAGAACAGTGATGGGATGTCCCGGAGGCCATCAGCTGATGTGACTAGAACCCAGTCTGTAATCAAGAGAGCAGAGAGGTTCATTCGTGAACGTTCTCCACTCCCCTAAAGCCTCGCACAACCCCATGAAGCAGACACTCTCCTTACTCAGTTAAGGGAAGGGGAAGTCATTGCATACACTGAGCTCGTCACAGCGCTGGAGGAGGCAGAACAGGCTACAACCTAGACGGTCCATCTCGTTGTCCTCTGCTCCAGACTCGGCTCAACCAGATAGCCCTTCCTGCAATTATGCACAGATGGGGACGGACCTGGAAGGAAGGCATCTGAAACCACTCAATCCCTCATCTTCTCTCTCCATCTCCTTTCAACTTAGCAACTCACTGCTTGATGGCAGAAGCTCATGTCTGATGGAGCAACCCCTTGCACCTGGAAAGCCAGAGCCCACAGACGGGTCCCTCTTCGGGCCAGGAGAGTCCTCACATTTCTAGCCAGGTTAGGAGATAAAGTCCAGCTGCCAGAGGGAGCACCACATTTGCTTGTTAAACCGCAGGAGAGGAGTCAAAGCTACTTCCCAACTGGCCATCCTGACATCAGAGTGAGTGTGCCGGGCACCTCATCACGGCCCTCAGCTTCTATGGAAACACTCAGAGGACTAAAAGGGGTCATCATTTCTAGTGAAGTTCTACCCAGGGGACACTTGCCCTCCTCCAGGATTCTCTGAGTGCTAGTGCCCAGTGTCATGGTTGCTCCATGGCAAGCTTATTAAATATGAGCTGAAAAGGACTTGGAAAAAGATGAACAGTATCTCCTTCCTGTGATGGGAGAACTTCTCAGCAGAGGAACTTGCTCCGGGGCCCAGAGCCCTGCCCATTGCTCATGGAGGCCACGAGCAGCCTCTGCCTGCTACATGGAGCCAGACTCATTTGTGAAGATTTCTGACTACTTTTGTTCTCGAGAGGAGAGATGCTGGCATTAACTTAGAGAAATGGGAGAATGAACCAGGGTGAATCAAGGAAGGCAGTCCTTGGCAGGATGCGGCTCCTCCGGCCGACACAAAATGATTCACCTGGGAAAGGGGCCAGCTCAGGAAGGTCTTTGTGAGCGGCTCCTTGGCCGGAAGCTTCTGCCAAGCCGGCCAGTGGAGTTCCAGCCAGGCCAGAGGTCACTCCTGCAGGGGCACTGGCCGTGCAAGGTGGCCAGTCCCTTCGCCAACTCGGCCAACTGTCCAGTAGGGGGCGCTGTGGCCTCCACACTGGCAAAGCTCAAACATCCCCTTCTGGTGGACCCTGGCCCTGCACTCCCCAGGACTAGGGGCCCGTCTCCAGCCCTGCAGCTGGCAAAAGGAGCTGGTGCTTACAGGCTGCCCAGGCCAGGCCTCCCTGGCAGTCCTGCGTCCTTAGGGATGATGCATTATATGATACATAGTCATCATTATAGCGGCTGTTTACTAAGCACCTACTGTGTGCCAGGTGCTTTAACTCTGTTACTTCACCAAAATTTCACAGGAAGCCCCTGGATTAGGTATAATTATGCCCACTTTACAGATATGAAAGGCAAGGCTCAGAGGCCACATGGTCAGTGAGCAACAGAGCTGGGGCTTTATGTACAGGTCCAGGCTCCTTCCACTACCCACACAGCCTCACATCTTGTCATTCCAGCTAGGCTGCCTCTCCTCTGGGATCCAGGATTTCCTCGACTGGCTAGAGCAGCCTTCAAGGGTACTCCAAAAGGGAGTCAAGTAGATGCTGGGCCCTAGAGGGTAGAGATCAGGTTCTAAGTGGCTGCATGAGATTGGGCAAGTCATGTCCCATTTCTGATGGAGCTTCAAATCTCTCATCTGCAAACATCACCTCCAAGGGTTGTTGCGAGGCCAAGGGAGATGATGTCTGGAAGGGCTTTAACTTAGCCTGGAGAATCTTGAGGGTTTCCTGGAGGTAGTGATGCCTCATCTTGAACCTTAGGTCCCACTAGGGTCTGGCCTGGAGAAGCCACCTGGTGAATCCCTGCAGAACTTGTTTCTTGTGTGAATGCTTATTGCATGTTTCAAGCACTGGGAGTTGGTGATGGACAGGGAAGCCTGGTGTGCTGCAGTCCATAGGGCCACAAAGAGTCAGACACGACGGAGCAACTGAACTGAACTGAACAGAACCTGAAGATGAGGTCCCTGTGGTCATGCCGCCTGCAGTCCCCAGCAGAGCCTGGGCACAGGTAGGTGTTGTCCGCTCCTCATCTGCTCTATAGGCAGAGATGGAACATCATCTTCTACTCCAGGGAACACTTGGCAAGGTCTGGGCACATTTTTTCTCATCACAAATGGCAGAGGTAGAGGGTGCTACTGGCACTTGGTGGGTAGAGACCAGGGATGCGGTTCAATATCCTCCAACGCGCAAGGCAGTCCCCACCACAGAGACTGACCCACCTTTGAACTTGAACTAAAGTGTCCATCTTGTTGATGGTGAGAAGCCCATTTGAGTTCAGGTCTACTGCCTGCTAATATTTTACCGAGGGGAAAACTGAAGTCCAGAGAGGGAATCGGCTGACTGGGCTGTGTTGAGGTCCACATGTCACAGTTCTGAAGGTCCCTTTGTGAATCCTCAGGACCAGATGCCCGTGAGCTTGGCTCTGTGTACAGGCTGGGCATGTGTTATCTCACCGAATCCTCACAAGCAGCTTGTGAGACTGGTACTATTATAAACCAAGCACAGAGGGGTTAGACAACCTTTGCTACAGCTGTAGCAAACAAAGCAGGGATTTGAACCTAGGATTCTTCAGATCCAAAGCCCATATTCTTTGCATCAGCTGTGGCAGAGTCCCCATCAGAAACACAGCAGCCTAGCTTTCTAAAATAAATAGAAGAATCCTAGAAAGATTCTTAGGATCTGCATCACCATTGCCTTAGGGTCATAATCATTGGGCTCCTGCTATTTGGGGACTTTCTGGTCCTTTTCAGGATCAGCCACCCTCACATGGCCTTGGCCAAATGCTCTGGCCTCTCTGAGCCTCAGTTTCCCCACCTGAAAACAGACTCCAGGGCCAGTGCCTGCCGGGTGCTCTCTGGAATGAGATCACACTTGCCTGGTCCAGCCCCCTGCAGAGGACAAGCCGGCTCTGTCCCTCTTCGGAGCCCCTCTCCTTACTGGTAGCGGCCATTCTGGTTCTGGCTCTGGAGTGACCTGGTGGGCTTTTTCCATGGCCAGGATTAAGGAGTCTTTACATATTTGTGTGGGCGGCTGAGTAGCTGCCCCGCTTTGCTCCTGAACAAAGACTCCTCATAGCACTTCCCTCTGCTCCCGCCTCCAGGGTGCTGGGAGCCGGCTCAATGGAGCGCTTGTGGCCCTGTGAGCAGCATTGTGCATTGTCAGAGGCCAGACCCAGCCGCCTGGGGGTCCGCGCTCAAGGTCACATGGGGCGGGGCGTGCTGTGCACAAATCACGTGGGCTGCCTCCCAGGCAGCCTCCCAGCCCCGTGGATTGGTCCCAGCCCCTGGGCCGCGGGGACTTCCACCAAGCACGCCTTCCCCAGCTCCTCTCTGAACCTAATTAAGGCACCCATCGCTGGCTGACTGCAACCCTGCCCAGCTCAGGCAAAACCCCGCATTCCTTAACGGAGCCCTGAACTGAAATGACCCAGGAAGCCAAGGGGGAATGAACCCCCAGCTGAAGCCAAATGTTTGTTTTTCACTGAACTGGAACAGCACTTGTGTGCTTTCCAAAGTCATTCACTCGGAACGGTTGTGCGCTTGTTTATTCATGGAACACACACTTAACTGGTCACTGTCCTGTGGGTCAGACCCAGTTCAAAGGCATAGGGGACATGTAAGCGGGGAAGAAGACATGGCGTCTGCCTCAAGTTGTGGAAACAGATAAGGGGAAACATTTCGAGACATCATGGCCGCGTCCACACTTGGTGCAAGGGTAGCGACTGCTTCTCGGAGCTCAGTAGGGAAAGGCAGGTAGAGGAAGCTGCGAGAAAAGTGGGGAGCAGGTACCCCTATAGAGTGCTAGGAATGGAAAGGGGAGGGCTGCTCCTTCTCCTGGCAATCTCAACCTGAAGCAAACTGGAATTTCACCTCCCTGAAGGGCAGGAGGAGCTTCCCTGATGGCTCAGTGGGTAAAGAATCTGCCTGCAATGCAGGAGACACGAGAAACGTGGGATGCGACCCCATGGGCTGTACAGTCCATGGAATTCTCCAGGCCAGAATACTGGAGTGGGGAGCCTTTCCTTTCTCCAGGGGATCTTCCCAACCCAGGGACCGAACCCAGATCTCCCACATTGAAGGCGGATTCTTTCCCAGCTGAGCCACCAGGGAAGCCCAAGAATACCGGAGTGGGTAGCCTATCCCTTTTCCAACGGATCTTCCAAACTGGGATCTCCTGCACTGCAGGCAGATTCTTTACAGTTCAACTGAGCTATCAGGGAAGCCCTCTGGATCCCTGCATAGGAAAATCACCCGGAGGAGGAAATGGCAACCCACTCCAGTATTCTTGCCTGAAAAATCCCAGGGACAGAGGAGCTATAGCGCAAAGGGTTGCAAAGAGCGGACCAGGACTGAGCAACAGAGCACACCTCCGGGAACTACAGGAAACTATGCAACATGAGGAGGATAAGGGATGCAGTTGGATTTTCAAAGGTCCAGAAGGTATCCTGAGCAGAATGCTGGGCTATTCGTTCATTCATCCCTCATCCTTTCATTCAAGCAGCATTTATGGAGCACCCACCCTAAGCCAAAACCTGCCCAGTCTTAACCCCAAGCCCTTCCAGTTTCCATAGCAACGCAAAAGCATCTTCTAGGCAAGCCATTCAGTTAGTGGGGCTCGCAGACCTGGGTTCAAATCTCACAACAAATTACTGGAATAAAAATATTAATTTATTTGAGGTTTTGTCCTCATTCATAATGCAACCTGCGTTACAGCAATATTGGGAGAGGGCAATGGCACCCCACTCTAGTACTCTTGCCTGGAAAATCCCATGGACGGAGGAGCCTGGTAGGCTGCAGTCCATGGGGTCGCTAAGAGTCGGACACGACTGAGTGACTTCACTTTCACTTTTCACTTTTGTGCATTGGAGGAGGAAATGGCAACCCACTCCAGTGTTCTTGCCTGGAGAATCCCAGGGATGGCGGGGCCTGGTGGGCTGCGGTCTATGGGGTCGCACAGAGTCGGACACAACTGAAGCGACGTAGCAGCAGCAGCAGCAAAGTGTAAAAAGAGCATAGATCGAGAACCTTGAAGTTTGACCTGATGCTGTAACCAAGCTTCATGATGATGCCTGGAGGCTCTGAGGATTGATATGAAAGTGATGAGTCACACCTGACATCTGGGAGAGACTCAGGACCAAATATCATGCATTCCACCCATTCACGGCATGTTAGTGGCCAGAGAATGTTCTAGGAGGACTGCCTGGTGAGACAGATTTTATTTTCCAAAGGTGATCACAGCAGTATCTCCTCGTCCGCATTCTCTGCTGTAATGTGACTTTTCCAGTCTCCCATCATGACGTGGAATCTAATTCCTCTCTCTTAGAATCTGGCCTGGCCTTACCGACTTGCTTGACTGTAGAAAGTGGCTAGGCTCTAGGGCTAGGTCATAAGAAACTCTGCAGCACTCACTGGGGTCTCCTAAATTGATCTGGGAGTGATCTCAGGACCCAGCCACCATGTAGGAAGAAGTCCCCTCATGGAGAGCCCATACTGGGGTGTGCTTGCTGCTCTCCCATTTGACAACCAGCCTGCCATCATGTTGTGTAAACTATCTCAGATATCTGCAAGGTAAAGTCTGCAGATAATTTCAGCCACAGCCAAATTCTGATATGCAAACAGCATGAAAGCCCATAAGCAAGAACCACCCAGTTGAGCTCAGTCAAATCACTGAATCATTAGAGATGCTTCACTATTTTAAACTACAAAGTTGTGGGTTGTTGTTTTTTTTAACCTACATGGTGATGGATAACTGGAACACTTAGGGGTAACTTTCAGGACATTTTGATTAAAGAGAATTAAGGACAAGACATTAATCAGGGCTCCTCCTCTAAGCTCCCAGAGTTCACAATCAGAGTACCCTGAACCCAGATCATGTGTTTACTTGTCTCTCTCACTAGACTGTGGGATCCTGGAGGGCAGGGAAGATGTTAGGATTCTGGGGTTATGGTGACCTTAGCCATGAAATTAAAAGATGCTTGCTCCTTGGAAGAAAACTTATGACCAACCTAGATAGCTTATTAAAAAGCAAAAACATTACTTTGCCAACAAAGGTTCATCTAGTCAAAGCTATGGTTTTTCCAGTAGTCATGTATGGATGTGAGAGTTGGACTATAAAGAAAGCTGAGCCAAAGAATTGATGCTTTTGAACTGTGATGTTGAAGACGCTTAAGAGTCCCTTGGACAGCAAGGAGATCCAACAAGTCCATCCTAAAGGAAATCAGTCCTGAATATTCTTTGGAAGGACTGATGCTGAAGCTGAAACTCCAATACTTTGGCCACCTGATGTGAAGGACTGACTCATTTGAAAAGACCCTGATTCTGGGAAAGATTGAAGGCGGGAGGAGAAGGGGACAACAGAAGATGAGATGGTTGGGCGGCATCACCGACTCAATGGACATGAGTTTGAGTAAACTCCAGGAGTTGCTGATGGCCAGGGGGGCCTGGCGTGCTGCAGTCCATGGGGTTGCAAAGAGTTGGACACGACTGAGCGACTGAACTGAACTGAACTGAATTGAACAACAGAAAACAAACAGTGGTTTATGTATGTGAAAAACAGAATTGATCAGGAGAATTTGGGAGAACTTGAAGAGTCTCAATAAAAATCTAAAGCTGGGTTCAGAAAGGAGTGAGGGAGCTCTAGGCAGTAGGGGTATCAGGAGAGTCCTTCAGGTGCCAGCACTGTAAATGAAGAATAGCCCTTCGTCATCCTCATGCCGCTCCGTGTGCGTGTGTGCTAAGCCGCTTCAGTTGTATCTGACTCTTTGTGACCCTATGGGCTGTAGCCCTCCAGGCTCCTCTGTCTGTGGGATTCTCCAGGCAAGGATACTGGAGTGGGTTGCTGTACTGGAGGATCCTCCAGGGGATCTTCCCAACCCAGGAATCGAACCTGCGTCTCTTATGTTTCCTGCATTGGCAGGCAGGTTCTTTACCACTACAGCCACCTGGGAAGCCCTCCTGTCACTCTGCTCAACATGCAGATTCCAGGGGAAGACTCTTGGGTCACAGAAAAACAGGCCCAGCTGGATGACAGTCCCACCAAGGCTGTATCTGTTAGATGGAGCTGCTTCCTAGACAAAAGGCTGGGGAGTGGGCACTGAGCAGGCAAAGCTGAGTCCCCCACCATTTACCTTCAGTTCAGTTCAGTCGCTCAGTCGTGTCCGACTCTTTGCGACCCCATGAATCACAGCACGCCAGGCCTCCCTGTCCATCACCAACTCCCGGAGTTCACCCAGACTCACGTCCATCGAGTCAGTGATGCCATCCAGCCATCTCATCCTCTGTCGTCCCCTTCTCCTCCTGCCGCCAATCCCTCCCAGCATCAGAGTCTTTTCCAATGAGGAAACTTTACCTTAGAGACCCCATTACTTGGCTTGATGTCTGGCACATAGTAGGTGCTCAAGAAATATTTGTTTAATGAGTGAACAATTGAATGAATAAATCTGCATGAATGAATGAATGGAAAAATAACTGAGTGAATGTGGCTGGGCAGTGTGTTGGCCTGTGAAGATACTGGCCAGATTACAGCAGGCTTTTCTCCTCTCAGGAGAGTTCCCAAGGCTGGATTCTAGAATGTATAGAATTTTAATCCCCTTATCCTCTCTTAAGAACATTACACACTTGAAACAGTGTGATAATTCCTGATAACACTCCCTAGCCCTGCTCAATTTTAAGTTAAGTTTTCAGGGGAAGGAGGGTGATGGAGACAGATGTGAGGAAGAGTCGACTCTGAGGCTGGAAACTGGAATGTCTGATGTTTCTTTTGTGGAACCAAGCAGGTGTTAAACAGAAGGCAGGTGTATGATGCTTGGTCTGCTAGAGGCTTAACTTCACCCAAGACAGGTGGGTCATCCACACATCTGCCCAAGATCTGCCCAGAGAGGACGTCAGATGGTGCCTTAGCCTTTACACGGTCTCCTGAGAATAAATGGATGGATTTCATTAGCCCCTAAACAAGATCCTGCTACTTCTGTTTATTTTGTATGCTCTCAGACTCCTCCTAAGTGTATAACACAAAGTGGACACACAAGGAGAAGTGTTTGCAATATGAAACGAGTCTTTGATGCCTTCACAATTTCTTAGAACATACACAATGGAAGAAAAATTAAAAAGCAATTTGGCTCAAATGCTCAGGGAAAAAATTGAAAGCAAAAGGAGAAGGGGGTGGAAGAGGATGAGCTAGTTTGATAGCATCACCGACTCAATGGACATCTGAGCAAACTCCAGGAGATAGTAAAGGATAGGGGAGCCTGGTGTGCTGTAGTCCATGGGGTTGCAAAGAATCTGGCCGGACTTAGTGACTGAATAACAACAATGTATCAGTATCTAGAAACATCCTAAATTAATTACCTGGAGGTAAGTTGAGGGGCTTCCCAGAGGGCACTAGTGGTAAACATGCCTGCCAATGCAGGAGACATAAGAGACATGGGTTCGACGGGTTGGGAATACGCCCTGGAGGAGGGCTTGGGCACCCACTGCAGTATGCTTGCCTGGAGAATCCCCATGGACAGAAGAGCCTGGCGGGCTATAGTCCACAGGGTCGCAAAGAACCGGATATGACTGAAGCGACTTAGCACACACACACATGCACTGCAACTTGACAGCTGTTCTCCAAACAGGAGGAAAAGAATAAAAGGAGGGAAACTCATTCCTGGTGGCACCTACCGTGCCAGGAGCTGTGCAGGGCACTTTCACTGTGTTATGTCCTTTTATCCCTACAGCAATCTGGAGATTCCTGTTAACCCCATTCCACCAGTGAGGAAACTGTGTCCAGAGAGGTTAGGTACATTACTCAAGGTCATGAAACTGCTAAGTGGCAGAGCCAGGATTTCGACTTGGATCACGTCAGATTCTGTGGCCTGTCTCCATTTCATTACATCACACTGCCTCCAAGGAGTAAACAAAAGAGGCTTTTGAGCTGAAACTCAGGGACCTTATTCATGAGTGAGTCTGCCAGAGCCATTTAGTCTTGCTTTTACACAACTCTCACGAGTGTGATCATCTGATCCCTTACTTTCTGAGACAGCAAATAAGAAACAGGAGAGAAGCCTACAGAAGGAGACACTCTGGTAATGACAAATAGTGAAGCAGGGCTTACATTACAGCAAATGAATCGGTTGAATGAGAGTAACTCTCCCGATTGTGATGGCTAAAACCTCTGGACACTGTATTTAAAAAAAATAAATAAATAAAAACATTTGAAGGCACTGAAAAAAAAAAAAAAAGAGGGAATACAAGTCTTGGAAAAAAAGAAAACGCACAATTTTATTAATCTCAAAGATAAAGCTTTTGGTTTCATTCTCTGCTTTTCAATTTCATTGATTTCTAATTTTACTTTATCACCTCCCTTCTTTTTCTTTCTTTGGCTCTAATTTGCTCTCCCTTTTCTTGTTTTCAATGTGAAAGTGTAGGTCATTGCTTTGAGAACTTTGCTCTCTTCTCGTGGCGATTAGTGCTGTACATTTTCCTCTAAGCACCACTTTAGCTGCATCTTGTGAATGTTTTAATTTGCATTCAGTTCAAATTACTTTCTAGTTTCCCATTTGATTTTTTCTTTGGCCTATGTGTTAGAAGTGTGTTATTTAGTTTGCAATACTGTGGGGTTTTCCAGATATCTTTTGAGTATTGATTTCTAATTTAATTCCTTCACCACAGAACATACTTTGTGTAATTGGAATCCTTAGGCATTTACTGAGACCTGTTCTGTAGTCCAGACCTTGGTCTACTTAGGTGTATGTTCAAGGTGCTTGAAAGGAGTTTGTACTTTATTATCCTTGGGGGCAGTGGTCTATAAATGTCAACCAAGTCACGTTGGTTGATAGCATCCCATTTGGTTTTTTGTTCCCTTTTTTCTGTTTTTCTGCCTTCTTTGGATTATATATTTTTAACTCATTAAGTATTTATTTATAGGTTTATTCAGTGCTATTAAAGTTCAATCAAATGTAAAACTTAGGGACTTCCCTGGGGATCCAGTGACTAAGACGCCACACTCCTGACACTGGGGGCCCGGGTTCAATCCCTGGTCAAGGAACTAGATCCCACAGCCACAACTAATAATTAGCATGCCACAACTAAAAAAATTCCACATGCTGCAACAAAACCTGGCACAGCCAAATAAATATATATTTATTTAAAAAAAAAAGTAAAACCTAGCAGACAGCCCCCAGTTGTTAGGATTATCTCAAGGAACATTGAGTTGGGTGTTGCAAGTCAACATAAACTAAAACAAGCTGGACTTAAGCTGTTGGCTCAGTCTCTCCAACCAATAGTCACTGCTTTGTTCCACCTGGGGTGTTCCCAGGCCAGCCGCTCCGCGAGAGCTCTGGGTAGCAGCAGCAGTGGGGTGTGGGGGTGGTGGGGTGGGGGTGGGGTTGGAAGCTATTGGTATTGACATTTGCTTCCAGATGGATTGTACTTATTATGATTCTGTTTTATCTTTTTTGTTAGTTTCTTAATTATACCTCTTTGATTTAGTGCTTGCTTTAGGGTTATAGTACACATTTTTAACTTATCACAGTCTTACCTTCAAATGATATTCTATCACTTCACATACTGTATAAAACCTTAAAACAGAGTGTCCCATTTCCTCCCTCCTGGGCTTTGTGCTAATGTGCCATACACTTTTACTTCTTTATATTATAAACCTTAGAATAAACTGTTAGTCTTTTCACTTTAGTCAATTATCTTTTAAGCAGATTCTTTAAAAGAGAAAATACATATTTTACATTTACCTACATATACATCATTTCCAGTATTCTTCACTCTTCCAAAAAGAATTAACTAAATCAAGTATTGTCAACAATGTGAAGCAACTGGAACTTCCATGCACTGTTGATGGGCAAATAATATTGTGTAACCATTTTGGAAAACAGTTTGGTGGTTTCATGCTAAACACACACCTACATATCTAGATATTCTCATAAGAATTTATACAAAAGAAATATAAGCATATGTCTACACAAAGACAAGTAGATGAATATTCACAGCTGTTTTTTCTATAACTGCCCCCAGATGGAAGCAACCCAAGTGTTCATCAACAGGTAAATGGATAAACAGATTGCAGTACATCCATACAACAGAATACTACTCAGCAATAATAGTGAACGCATGAGGACACCTATGGTAGTACAGATGAAGGGCAAAATAATTACGCTCTGAGAAAAAAATCCAGAAAGGAAAAAAGATATATGTTGTACAATTCCAATTATATATAATTCTAGAAAATGCAAACTAGTTGGTAGTAGCAGAAAGCAAATCAGTAGCTGCCTTGAAGGAGAGTGAGAATGGGGGATAGATTTCAAAGAAGCACAAAGAAAGTTTTAGGGGTGATGGGTAAATCCATTATCTTAATTGTGGTGATATTTTGTGGTTGTTCCATATCTCAAATTTCATCAAAGTTTACACTTTAAATATGTGAAATTTACTGTATGTCGATTATACATCAACACATCTGTAAAATTTATTGGATGGCTTTAAAGCCAGTTGGACACAGCAGAAGAAATGATCAGTTAACTTAAGGAAAACATATTGCTTCCACTGAAGAAAAATGAGAAACTAATATTGAAAAACAAAGAAGAGATCCTAAATGATTAGTGGGACAGATCCAGCAGGTTAACAGACGTTCAGCTAAAGTCTTGTAAGAGGAGAAAGATAAGCAGACAGGGGAAAAAAACAGGAAGAGATAAGGGCCACATTTTTCCTTTCCAAACTTGCAGTACACTAGAGGTCCAAAAAAGACCAACAAACCTCAAGCAGGAAAAAGATGAAGAAATCCACATCATAGTCAAATGTCTGAAAACTAAAGAGAAAGAGAAAACCTTTAAAACATGTAGAATAAAAAAGGATACATCCAGCACAGGAAAAGAGCAGCAGGAGTGACAGATACATTCTGTTCTCTATAGAAACACGGAGGGACAGAAGACAATGGAATCACAGCTTTACAAGTGCTGAAAGGAAACAACTGCCAACCTAGAATTCTATATCCAGTAAGAACTTTCTTCAAAAATACAGGGAAATAAAGACATTTTCTGATAAACAGACACTGAGAGAATTTACTGCCAGCAGATTCACACTGCAAGAGATGTTATATAAACTGCCTCTGGTTAAAAGGAACTGACACATATGGAAAAACAGATCTAAAGGAAGAAAATAAATGTGCTGAAAATGTTGAATATGTGAGTGAACATAAATGACTAGTTTAAAAAAGATTTCTGTAAGATATGATTAAACATTTAAAGCAAAAAATATTTAAATGTGTAAACGTTTATAACGTAGAAATAAAACGGATGACAAGACAAGCACAAAAGAATAAGAAAATAAATGAATTTATGCCATTGTAGCTCTTACATTTTACATGAAGTGGTAAAATATTAATTTAAGGTCAACTATAAGTTCAGAGTACATACTGTAATAACTGAAGTAACCACTAAAAAATAATACAGATGCCAAAGTGTCAATGAGAGGGGAGAAAATTGGAACACTGAAAAATACTCTATTACCCCAAAGAAAACCTGAAAGGGGTAAGAAAGAAAGAAAGAGGAAAAAAGACAAAAAGAAAATAAGTAGAAAATGAAGGCTTACAGCCAACCATATCAGTAATTACTTTACATGTAAAATAAACATGCCAATTAAAAGATAGCATCTACCGGACTGGATTAAAGAGTAAAGAATAAAAAAATTAATGCAAGACACAACTCTATGCTGTTGACAAGACAGAACTTTTGATATAATGAAGAAAACAGACCTGAAGTTCCAGTGACGGAAAAAGTACATAACGTGAAACCATTAAGCACAGAAAAGCTAGTGTGGATACAATAGCAAAGTCAAGCTTAGACAAGATGTGTTGCCAGAGAAAAAGAGGAACGTCTCATGTTATAATCACTGATTAGTAAAAACATCATAGCAAACTTCAGTGTATATGTATGGATAATAAAGTTTCAAAACAGGTAAAGCAAACATTCAAAGAATGAAGGGGGACAGTAGGCAGCTGCAATCACAGTTGGAGGTTTTAACAATTACTTTACCAATAACTCATTGAAACAGGGCCAGGACCAGAGAAAGACAAGTGAAGCATTCACCTTGGGTACAAAATTTAAGGGGCATCAGGAAACCTTGTAATCAAAGAAAATGATATTTTAAGATAGTATTTAAGAAAATCAAAATTAGTTCAAGAACTCCATAAGGAACAAAACTTCAAAATTTTAAATAATGACAGCATCAGTGTTCCTGCATTTCTTGAGCAAAGAGTCAGACACGACTGAGTGCACAGACACCAGTGTTTCAGATTTTTCCTTTTGCTCCAGGCTACAGTACAGATCAGAAGAGCGTCATCACTGGCTCTTCTTTAATAGTTTTATTTTTCCTCTCTCCATGATTCAGAAGAAATTACAAAGAGAATTAGAAAGTATTTCAAACTGGTTGATGATGACATATATCATAGTAAGATATGAGGGATGCTGCTAAAACACGTCTTACGGGAAAACATACGTCTTTAAATGGCTATATCTGTATGACTCAGGGAACTCACACGGGGGCTCTGTAACAACCTAGAGGGGTAGGAAGGGGTGCGAGGTGGGAGGGAGGGTCAAGAAGGAGGGGACATATGTATGCAAGTGTGCTCAGTCGCTTCAGTAGTGTCTGACTCTTTGCAACCCCATGGATTGTAGCCTGTGAGGATCCTCTGTCCATGGGGATTCTCCAGGCAAGAATACTGGAGCGGGTTGCCATGCCCTTCTCCAAGGGATTTTCCCAATCTAGGGATCGAACTGGCGTCTCTTATGTCTCCTGAATTGGCAGGCAGGTTCTTTACCACTAGAGTCAACTGGACCTATGGCTATTTCATGTTGATGTATGGCAGAAACCAACACAATATGGTAAAGCAATTATCCTTCAACTAAATAAATTTTAAAAAAAGAATAAAGTTTTAAAGTCCATGATCTATGCTTTCAGGTTAACAATATAGGGAGGAAAAGAACAGATTAAACTTTAGCTAACAGAAATTTATTCTAAAAATGAGTCAAAAACAATGAAATAGACAGCAAACAAAAAACAGCAAAAATCAACAAGGTCAAAAGTTGTTTCCATGAAAAATTAATAAAGTATATAAATCCCCAGCTAGATTGATAAAAGAGTGGGAGAAAACACAATTTATCAATATCAAGAATTAAAGGGAAATATTGCTATAGATACTATAAACATTAAATGGATAATAATGAATAACTTTATGCCAAAGAATTGGACAATTTGGATGAAATGGATAATTACTCAAAAAGTGAAACCTATTAAAACTGATCAAGAAAAAAATAGAAAATCTGAAATTACTTGCTTCTGCTCTTACACACAACTCCCTTTTCTAGACCCTGGGCATTTTATATCTCAGGGTTCCCTGGCCCTCAGTCCCTCCTCTGGGAGATATAGTAAATAAATGTTTTTATTGATTGTGTTTTATAGCTCTATGTCATCTATATTTATTCCGTCATTAATTCAGCAAAAAGTTTACTGAGCATCTTCTGTGAGACACTGTGCTAGGCATTGGAGTTAGAATAGCTAATTGCATTAATTAGTGTGAATTGAATGTGATCATTTGTTCATTCTTATTAAAAAGTGGGCCTTGAATCCTTGGTGAGGGATGTAGCCCATCATTATGACATTGTTTCCATAGAGAAATCAGACTGTTATTTCCATAGAAAAATCAGACTCGGTGGATGTTATTTCAAGGCAGTATCTTTGAATTGGAAATGAAGTATTCTAAACTTGAGGATTGACTGCATTCTATTGCATCTATGTAGATACATGCATGATACTATTTAGAAAGCTTTTTAACCAAAAACACTTACAAGGTGGTCAAGGCTTTAAAGGAACCTTCTGAATTCAGGTCAGTTACCTGAAAAACAAATCTCTCTGATTCTCCAACAAGATGCTTCTAGATTGCCAGCATCGTGTGATCCACCTGCTGTGGTGGCACCTCAGGTTCCACAGGTGTGTGGGTGCTGTTGAGGCTGGGAAAGGGGGTGGGTGAGGAAGGAACCTGGGCTGAAGGGGAGCAGGACTGAAATCCCAGCTCTGCTACTCAGCAGCTGTGTACTGTCAGCCTGTGTCTGAACAAGGCATTTCCAGTGTAACAGCCGGCTCAGGGTGGATTAGAGGAGTATGGGCGGGTCTCCTTGCAGGCCCAGAGGTGCCTCAGCAGGTCTGCCCTGCATGTGACCCAGCTACCTTTTATCACCTGTCCCCTGGGGACCAGAACAGCTAGCCAGGAGGGTCCCAAGAACTCCTCCTTTCTGCACTCCGTCCCTACCCCGCACCTGTGCAGGACCCAGTCACACACAAACTCCAGGACCTCCGTAAACCATTAAGAGGGAGGTACTTGTAAGTTTAGAACAATATCCGCATCTTTACCTGGTCATGCACTTCACCACATGTAAAGCCCTAGCTCATCTCTCATTTAGCTTTCAAAACCACCTCCTAAGACTCCAGGGTGAGAATCATGTGCCTATTTCACAAAAGGAAAAATTGCTTGTCAGAAGGAAGTCGCATTTTCCCCAAGGACCCACAGTCATGGGCACAGCTGGGACTCCACGCCTTCCCCAATCTTTGTCCCCCATGACCTTGGGCTGCAGGAGATTCCCTCTGGTCAGGAAGGCTGATGTGCAATATTACTGTGGATGCTGGAGGCTTAATTGGGCTTTTTTTTTAGCCATATAATGGTCAGGAAGGCTGGTCAGGAAGGCTGATGTGCAATATTACTGTGGATGCTGGAGGCTTAATTGGGCTTTTTTTTTAGCCATATAATGAACACTTGTAAATATCTCTGGAGCCAGGTGGAGCCATTAAAATGTTAAACAAATAAGGGCTATCTTTTAGAATCTATAGGTTATTTCCTGGAGTCCGGGCCAAGCAAACATGATGGAGGTAGGGTTACTTCTTTTGCTGTGAAGGAGCTCAAAGTAGCTCTTGGGAGTGGTGAGCTTCTACGATGGGCCTGTGGTTTCCTCTCCAAACCTGTGTAAACCTCTGAAGGGTGTCCTAAGGCCAGAGTGGTGTTTCTTAGAGTGATGCTGCTATACAAAGAGGGAGCTGTGAGGCAACTAGTTCCATGAAGAGGGGGTGCTATGAGAAAGGGGGTGCTGATGAGAAGCGGTGCTAATGAGAAGGGGTGCTGTTGAGAAGGGGTGCTGTTGAGAAGGGGTGCTGAGCAGCTGCTCTGGGCTGACGTTTGCCCACTGGGTACCATCTCCCCAGCTCCCGCCTCTCTCCCCGGGACCATGCAGATGACAAAGGCATCCAGTCTCCATTTCCCAGGGGCTTCTGTTTGTAGAGACCTTGTCAGTTTCCCCTCTATTTCTCTAAGGCTGCTCAACAGGTGGTTGTTTGACTTTTCTCTGTGCCTACATCAAACTTGCTTCTTTTCAGAAGCAGAGATCTCTGGATCTTCCTATAACCTCTCTTCTTTCCAACACTACTCCAGGGTAAATTTCTAGCCTTTTGCTTCTGCTGAATTCCTTCTGGCACCTCCATCCCAACTGCAGGGTCTGAGTCTTCAGACCCACCCAGGACGGCTGCACTGCCCTGGATCTCACCCAGTGGGAGTCCCAATGCCAACTATGTGGGGGGCCTTCACCCTCTCCACTCCTAATCTCCACCAGCCTCCTCGCTCCACAGAGCCACCCTTCAGAGGTTTACACAGGTTTGGAGAGGAAACTACAGGCCCATCGTAGAAGCTCACCACCCCCAAGAGCTGCTTTGAGCTCCTTCACCAAGCCATGCCACAGAGACATCAAGCCAGGAGGAAAAGAGCCTGCTTGTCATGAGAACAGCTTCAATATGAGCACAGTAAGCCCCCTACGTATGAACATTCAAGTTGTGAACTTTCAAAGTTGCAAATGTGCGTGCCAGCCCCTGTGTGCTCAACTACTGTACTTTTCAAGGTAATGTACTATCAGATTAAAGATGTTTTCTTTGTTTCTTGTGTTTGTTTGTCTTTTAGTGGCATAATAGTGAAAGTTGCTTAGTCATGTCCAACTCTTTGCGACCCCCATGGACTTGTAGCCCACCAGGCTCCACTGTCCATGGACTTTTCCAGGCAAGAATACTGGAGTGGATTGTCATGCCCTCCTCCAGGGGATCTTCCCGACCCAGGGATCAAGCCCATGTCTCTTACATCTCCTGTACTGGCAGGCAGGTTCTTTAGCACTAGCACCACCTGGGGAGCCCCTCTTGGATAATACCAATACTGACAACAATCCTAGGGTCACAGTGGTCTCCCGGCCTCATTTTTGTAAATACTATGTTCAGTCACTGTAATAACCAACACTTTTATTGGTGTTTTAAAGTTAAAGCTCCTCCCTCCCTAGGCTATCACCTGATGCGGGGAACAAAGGCCTGGGAGCATTGTGGTCCCTGTGGAACACTTCTGCATCCTTTGTCCCATTATCAACACAAGTACAGTTGTACTGTCCCCTCCTCTGCTGCCAAAGCCACTTCAAGTAGCCTCTTAAAGCCCTTGAGATTTCACAAGATTTCACACACGAGTCCACTGTGTCTCTGAAGCTGTGAATGACACATGTCATTCTCTCTGAGATCTTCTCAAAGCCCCTCCCAGCTAGCCTTAGACAAGAGGAAAGCACCACCTGCTCCTCCTAACTGGAAAAGGGATGAGGGGTGTGGAGGTGGGAAGGGGCTCATGCACATGGACCACCCCAATGTGGTTCACTGAACAACTCCTCCAATCTCCTGGCTTTTCCTTTATGTTCTGGGGCAGATAGTTGCTCAGTCATGTTCGGCTCTTTGTGACTCCATGGACTGTACAGTCCATGAATTTCTCCAGGCCAGAATACTGGAGTGGGTAACCATTCCCTTCTCCAAAGGATCTTCCCAACCCAGGGATCGAACCCAGGTCTCCCACATTGCAGGTGGATTCTTTACCAACTGAGCTACCAGGAAATCCCAGATGGGCCTACAGAGGTCACAAAATCAGTTGCTACCAGCTCCTTGGCAAGTTTGACCTAGGTGGTTTGGAATCCCTTCTAGAACATGGGAGTCTATTCCTTGAAGCCATCATTTCAGGGCCTTGACAAAAATGAAGAATAAAATAGTTCTGCCTAAACACCCAGGATATAATGTTCTCTTCATTTAAAAGGTTCTAGCACACAGCAACCACGCATTAAGTGTTGCTATTCAACTAAGTGAATAAATGTTAACCAGTGCTGTTATTACCACTACTGATTACTATTAGGACCTGGCCGGGCTTAGCGCTTGCAAAGCTTCTTTCCATTTATGGTCTAAACTTTCCAGATGCCTTGCAGTTTCTTGCCTTTGCCCACGCTATTTCACCTCCCCTGGATGCCTTCTCATCCCACTCTCAGTCTGGAGAATTAACATCTT
This sequence comes from Bos indicus, assembly GCF_029378745.1. Lineage (NCBI taxonomy): Eukaryota > Metazoa > Chordata > Mammalia > Artiodactyla > Bovidae > Bos > Bos indicus. The sequence continues at coordinate 60,256,297 of NC_091780.1, read as the reverse complement.
CCTTCTAGCCCTTGTCACCTCATAGCCACACTGGCGGACGATTCAACTTCCCCAGAAAAACCTGACCCTTCTCTTATTCTGATGCTCACAGCATCTAATCTGCCTTCATCCTGACATTGATCCCACCCACTGCATGACCTTCAGCGGATATCGCACTCCCCACATGTACACACACACACACACACACACACACACACACACACACACACACAGGATTTTGAACCATGGCTTATGGATTTACACAGCTCTAGTGGACCTGTCCTCCCGGCCGCCGCCCCTGGCCTTGGGCCTGGGGGCGTGGGGTAGCTCCTCTTGGCCGCTGCCCCTGACCTCGGACTTGGGTAGGTCTTCTCGGCCGTTCCTACGCCGTCGCAGCCTGGCACTCTCGGCCGCTGCCCCTGACCTCGGACGTGGGGTAGCTCCTCTTGGCCGCCGCCCTTCAGGCATGGGGTTCTCCCGGCTTCTGCCCCTGACCTCGGACTTCGGGTAGCTCCTCTCGGCCGCGTGCCGCCGCCGCGCTTAGTGCGCCGGTCGCAGCCGCCACCACCGCCGCCGCACCGCGCTAGTAAAGTAATGCTCAAAATTCTCCAAGCCAGGCTTCAGCGATACGTGAACCGTGAACTTCCTGATGTTCAACCTGCTTTTAGAAAAGGCAGAGGAACCAGAAATCAAATTGCCAATACCCGCTGGATCATGGAAAAAGCAAGAGGGTTCCAGAAAAACATCTATCTCTGCTTTATTGACTATGCCAAAGCCTTTGACTGTGTGGATCACAATAAACTGTGGAAAATTCTGAAAGAGATGGGAATACCAGACCACCTGACCTGCCTCTTGAGAAATCTGTATGCAGGTCAGGAAGCAACAGTCAGAACTGGACATGGAACAACAGACTGGTTCCAAATAGGAAAAGGAGTACGTCAAGGCTGTATATTGTCACCCTGCTTATTTAACTTATATGCAGAGTACATCATGAGAAACACTGGACTGGAAGAAACACAAGCTGGAATCAAGATTGCTGGGAATAACCTCAGATATGCAGATGACACCACCCTTTTGGCAGAAAGTGAAGAGGAACTAAAAAGCCTCTTGATGAAAGTGAAAGTGGAGAGTGAAAAAGTTAGCTTAAAGCTCAACATTCAGAAAACAAAGATCATGGCATCCGGTCCCATCACTTCATGGGAAATAGATGGGGAAACAGTGGAAACAGTGGCAGACTTTATTTTTCTGGGCTCCAAGATCAATCCAGATGGTGACTGCAGCCATGAAATTAAAAGACGCTTACTCCTTGGAAGGAAAGTTATGACCAACCTAGATAGCATTTCAAAAGCAGAGACATTACTTTGCCAACAAAGGTCCGTCTAGTCAAGGCTATGATTTTTCCTGTGGTCATGTATGGATGTGAGAGTTGGACTGTGAAGAAGGCTGAGTGCCGAAGAATTGATGCTTTTGAACTGTGGTGTTGGAGAAGACTCTTGAGAGTCCCTTGGACTGCAAGGAGGTCCAACCAGTCCATTCTGAAGGAGATCAGCTCTGGGATTTCTTTGGAGGGAATGATGCTGAAGCTGAAACTCCAGTACTTTGGCCACCTCGTGTGAAGAGTTGACTCATTGGAAAAGACTCTGATGCTGGGAGGGATTGGGGGCAGGAGGAGAAGGGGACGACAGAGGATGAGGTGGCTGGATGGCATCACTGACTCAAAGGATGTGAGTCTGGGTGAACTCCGGGAGTTGGTGATGGACAGGGAGGCCTGGCGTGCTGCAATTCATAGGGTCGCAAAGAGTCGGACACGACTGAGCAACTGAACTGAACTGAACCAAGTGGACCTGTACTTAGCAAGGATTCTAGAATGATTGTGTGATGAGTGAATGCAGAATGGATACGTCAAGGAATAAAAAAAAAAAAAAATCCGTCCATCCATCCATCAGTGAACTAGAAGTGAAATTCTCCTCAATGAATTTTGCCCAAAGTTACCACCTATACTGAGTATTTGTTTTTGTTTTTTGAATGTTTATTTATTTATTTGGCTGCATTGGGTCTTTGTGGCAGCACACAAGATCTTTGTTGAAGATGAAGGACCTTCAGTTGTGGCACATGGGATCTAGTTCCCTGACCAGGGATGGAACCAAGGCCCCCCTGTGTTTGGAGTGTGGAGTCTTAGCCAATGGACCACCAGGGAATTCCTCCTGCCAAGCATTTGAGTGGCTTAAGCAAAGCTTGGGGATTTTCTCTGCATAAAATTGTATCTAGATTTCACGATGCCATTCACCTGGAAATATAGACTGGTGGGAGCAAGGGTGTGGTTCACCTCAGGTCCTCAAAGCAAGGCATACAACTGCCTTGACTCTGGAAAATCCCAAGGTCCTGAGACTAGTACATTCAGTGCTTTGAGTGGCGATGGTCATTCCTTCACTTTTCACTGAGGTTGCCATTCTCATGATTCAAGAGATGGGAGGGACATATTCCCTGTGGAGTAATAGTGATTGTGATCTGTGAGTTCTGCATCTGACACTGCTCCTTGACAGTTTGACAAGGAAATTCATTTACCCAGTCTCACTTTTAGTCAAGTCTTTACACTTCCAATTTGCCAAATCCAATGATCAATTTTCACTCCCATCTTCCTGGCAGCATTTATTAATAACACTGTTGATCACTATTTCCTCTGCCTTGAAACACTTTCTCAGACTTTCATGGGTTTTCCTCCTACTTAGCTGGTTTCTAATTCCAGATTCTGTTCTCCTCTGGACTTTTCCTTTCTTTCCCCTCCTTTCCTTCCCCTCCCTTCCCCTCTCTTCTCTCTTTTCCTCTCCTCTTCCTACAACTACACCTTTAGTGACCTTGTCCATTCTCAAGGCATTAAGTATCTTTTTACACTGATGACTCTAAAATATTCATCTCCAGCCATGCCAGCTCTTCTGAGCTTCACAAAGCCAACCGCCTATTTGATACTGCCTCACCGTGGATGGGCTTCCCTGGTAGCTCAGCTGGTAATGAATCTGCCTGCAGTGAGGGAGACCTGGATTTGACCTCTGGGTTGGGAAGATCCCCTGGAGGAAGGCATCACAACCCACTCTAGTATTCTTACCTGGAGAATCCCATGGACAGAGGAGCCTGGAGGGCTCCTCTGGGGTTGCAAAGAGTCAGACATTACTGAAGTGACTTAACACACACACACACACACACACACACACACACACACATATACGTACCTTGGATATCTCAGACTTTGGATTCTTGATTCCCACTGCTCATCTAACCACATTAGGTTCCCCTGGCCTTGTTCATCTCAGTAAATGACAGCATCATTCATCCAGACCAACAACCTCACATAGTCTTTCTTACCTTTTTTCTTCCCCCTTATACTCATATACTCATAAGAGATGGTTGGATGCCATCACTGACTTGGTGTACCTGAATTTGAGCAAGCCCTAGATTGGTGATGGATAGGGAAGCCTGGCATGCTGCAGTCCATGGGGTTGCAAAGAGCTGGACACAACTGAGTGACTGAACTGAACTGAACTGATACTCATATTGGTAAATTCTATTGGCAATGGCTTTAACGGCAGCTGACTGCTTGTCTCCTTCCAGCTCCTGACCTGGTCCATGTCACTGTGATTTTTCGCCTAGTTTATTGCAAAAGTCTCCTAACTTGTCCCCTTACTGCCACACCCTGTCCCATTTGTTCTCCATACAGCATCAAGAAATATCTTTCAGAACGAGTCATAATATGCCTTTCCTTTGTTTGAAACTCTCAGGTTATGTCCCAGCCAATGCAATAAATCAAGAAAAAAAATAACAAGATTGTTAAAAAAAAAAAAGAAGAAGTAAAAATGGCATGATAGAGTCTGGTCATAAGAAACCTCAAGTTGCATTTTGTTGTCATTTCTTTTCAGTCTCTTCTGATGTGAAATGGGCTCTCATTCTTTCCTGCCTTTCACATCCTCAACAATTATGTGGGATGATCTTCAGCCTGTGCTGGCCTGACCCATTTATTGGTAAGATATATGGTATGTTCAGTTTTGGTAGAAACAGTCAAAAAGTTTTCCAAAGTGGCTGCACTTACCTTGCATTCCCACCAATAGTTTGCTGCACATCCTCATAAACACTTGGTATTTTCTGTTTTGCTTAATTTCAGTCATCCTGGAGGATGTGTAATAAAATCTCAGATAATGTGAACTGGCATTCCTCTCATGACTAATGAGGTTGAACACCTTTTCACGTGCCTACTGGCCATTTGGAGGTCCTCTTTTGTGAAGATCCTATTCAATAATTTTATTCACGTAAGAGGTAGATTTGTCTGGATTTTTTTAAAACTTTTTATTTTGTATTGAAGTATAGCTGCAGGTGAACACCTAAATAGTTTCAGGTGAACAGCAAAGGGACTCAGCCATACAGACACATGCAAGCATTCTCCCCCAAACTCCCCTCCCATCCAGGCTGCCGCATAACACTGAGCGGAGTTCCATGTGCTATACGTAGGTCTTTGTTAGTTATCCACTTCAAGTATGGCAGTGTATACATGTCCATCTCAAAATCCTAGCTGTCCCTTCCCTTCATCCTTCCCCCCAGCAACCATAAGTTTGTTCTCTAAGTCTGTGAGTCTCTTTCTGTTTTGTAAGTTAAGTTTATTTGTAAATCATTTCTTTTTAGATTCCAGATAAAAGGGATGTCATGTGATATTTCTCCTCCTCTGTCTGACTTACTTCACTCCGTATGACAATCTCTAGGCCCATCTATGTTGCTCCAGATGACATTATTGTGTTCTTTTTGATGGCTGAGTAACATCCCATTATACATGTGTACCACACCTTCTTTATCCATTCCTCTATCAATGGACATTTAAGTTTTTCCCCATCCTGGCTACTGTAAAGAGTGCTGCAATGAACACTGGGGTGTATGTATCCTTTCAGATCTTTTTCTTATTGATTTGCATGAGTTCATTATATATTTTCAATATGCCTTGAAATGTTGAAAATAATACAATAAAGTTTCTAGAAGAAGCAATATTTTTGTGTAGGCAAAATTTTATTTAAATTGTTTAGGCAAAGATTTCTTTAAATCAATATAAAAAGCTCTAACCATAAAGGAAAAGATTGATAAATTGAATTACACTAAAATCAAGAACTTTTGTTCACTGAAAGATATTATTGAGAGTCTAAAGGCAAGCCATAAAATGGGAGAAGATACTTGTAATACATACATCCAATAATGACATTTGGGGGCCATATTTACTAAAATTGATCATTTCTATATACTATGAACTTGTACTAAACATTCCTGAGTACATATGTAACAGAAATGCTTACATATGTTCAACAAAAGCATGAACAAAAATGTTATTAGCAGGATTTTTTTTTAATTTTTTAAAAAACTCTTTATATTACACTGGAGGATAGCCAATTAACAATATTATGATAGTTTCAAGTGGACAGCAAAGGGATTCAGCCATACATATGCATGTATCAGCAGTATTATTCTTAATAGCTACAAACTGAAAACCACCCAAATGACTAGCAACGATAAGAATGGATAAATAAATCATGCTGTGATTATATAAAATGAATAAATATTTAGTTTAAAAATAAATAGAAAAAAATAAATAGTTATGGGGGGAGAAAGATCTAATTGCTGCATGTACAGATAGGGATGAAATCTCATAGACAAGGTTGGTCAAAGAAAGACAGGCACAAAGAAATATGTACAAAGTATTTGCAGTCATATGAAGTTTAAAAATAGGCAAAACTGCTTTTTACTTTGTAAAAACTTATCACTGATGTATTTTCTTAACAATTGTATAATTCATAGTACATGAAGTATTTTGATTAAAATTAAAAGAATGACAAATGGTACTCTAGTGGCTTGCTATCGTACTCAGAAGAAGTCCAGGTTCTTATCAAGACTGTATATTATTGGATGCCCTGGTCACTCACCTCAACTTCTACCTCTTTACACCGCATTCACTCTGCTCTAGCCATACTGACCTTGTGGCTGACACTTGAACACACGAAGCTAGCTTCCACTTGTGATAAATAGCACCACTGTTCCCAAGTCTGCATCTTCTCTATATCTATGCACTTTGCCACGTGACTTTGCAATTGCTACAAATAAAGTATATCTAGTATATTTCCACTATAAATAAAGTATATCTAGTATATTTCTCTGCCCCATGGATGTTAGCCTCAACATGGGATGTACTTTGCTCAATGAAATATGTTTAGAAGCCATAGTGTGCCAGTACTAAGCCTAGACTGTAAGAGAACTCATCTCTTTCTGCTCACCCTATTGCTCTTCTACCTCCATCTTGAGAATATATCCTTCTTAGCCGACTGATCCAAAGAGGATGAGAAACACAGATATGTACCCTGGAGCCAAGCCCAGATGAGGCCACCCTGGATCAGCTACGTACTAGTGGATCTGCAGAGGCATCATCAAGAATAAATAGATGTCATCTTAAGCCACCTCATTTGGGGATGTTTGTTATATGGCATCATTGTAGCAACAGTTGACGAATACATCACTTCAGGGTCATTACCTTCTGCCAGAAAAGCTTGTTCTCCAAATTCTCACACGGTTCACATCCTTATTCTAGTCTTTGTTCAAATGCCACTTCTGCAAAAGTGCCTTCCCTAACTATTCTACCTTAAATATTCCCATTCCATCCCTTCATTCCTCTCCAGCTTCCTACCCTGCTTTGTATTGCTACCTAACATTTTATTGCACAGAAATACAAAGTGATCAGATGTTAGGTTAGTAGAAGAAAAAAATACTAAAGCAAAAAAAAATCTGCAAAATCCACAAACTGTCATACCAGCCCCTGGGAAAACAATTCCATCATGATAATGATTGGATATGAGCTACTGGGTGCCCAGGGAGTCCAGTTTCTCAGTCCATTCTTCCCAGAGCCCTTTCTGGGGCTTCGCTGCAAGAGAACATGCCCCAGGCAGGAAACAGCTATGCATCAGTGTGGCGTTGCACATTTGCCAAACACCACCCACATGCCAATCTTTCTGGAGTCCAACCACTGGTCATGAAGAGGAATGAGTGCCAACTATGTGGCTAGCCCCATGCCAGGGTCTTTGTGGGATTTATGACACAACATTCCCAAGATCTCACCAGGTAAACAGCATCAGCGTTACTGTTTACCAAGGAAACCACAGCCAGGGTGGTTAAAGAGCTTGTCTAAAGAAAAGTGGCAAAAGGATTTGAACCTCAGTCTGGACGGGGCTGAAGCCCAAGTGGCCACCACATTATCAAGTCCCTCTGCACAGAGAGAGACAAGGGTGACTGCACCCGAGCTGGTGAGTCTCAGGGCCGGTATTTGAGCCCCTACAGTTTTAGAGTCAGGACTTTGATTTTTACCACATGTTCCTGGTTCTGGAATTCAATTTCGTGAAAGCATCATCTTGAACCTGACCTGCTCATTGTGAAATATTTTCGAGGTCTTAGGTGGATAAACAGACAGTTCTCAGTTGTAGCTTCAGATCCCAGCCTCCTCTTGAAATGCTTAAATAAAGGTGGGGGAATAGCACGTTCATAGCACCTATAAAGGTTGGTGCAGGCATAGTTAGAAAGGTGTACAATGGTTGAAAAGAAAGGAGGAAGTGGCCATAGACATATTTAGAGGGAATTGACATAGAAGGAAGGGAGAGAATAAAAATTGCCTTGGCTTCTACGAGGAACTGGCATAGCAGTTTGCAGGGTTATGTATGCCGAAGCCTGTGGCAAGAGGTAAAGGAAAAAATGCAAAAAGTTTCTCATCAAATAACTTTCCCAAGTACAGTACAAAGGTCTCTGGGTGTGTGCCCAGCACACCTCAGCCCAGAGGGAAGCAGTGGGAGCTGGAGGGGGGTAGGGGGAGCAGGACAAACTCGTGAGAACAGGCAGTTCAGGTCAGTGCTCACCAGCCTGGAAGGCAAGAGACACTGGGTCCTGAATCAGCCCTGAAAGAAAGAAATCCTATATGACTGCTTTGCGGCTCCATAAACCTCCCATGTTGGTGGCCCAGGTTAGTGGCTGAGAGCTGCTGCAGATATTTATTACTGCATGTAAATTGTCATAATCTTTGTGGTACTCCCAAAGAACCTTCCCCTCTGCATATTGTTCATACTGTTCACTATTTGTCTGCAGGAGACCCAGGTTCAATCCCTGGGTAAGGAAGATCTCCTGGAGAAGGCAATGGGTAACCCATTCCAGTATTCTTGCCTGGGAAATCCCATGGACAGAGGAGCCTGGTGGGCTACAGTCCATGGGGTTGCAAAGAGTCAGATATGACAGAGTGTCTAAACCACCACCACCACCACCACCATCTGTCTATCCCAGTGGAATACCAGCGCCATCATTCTGAGGAGTGAGGATGTTGAGTCCTGGGCTGCATGCTGAGAACCTGCCCAGGGCCGCATACAGCAGGAGTGCAGGAAGGGCTTGGGGGTGGGGTGTGAACATGAGTACCCCTAGGAGCTAGGACAGGCCCTTTGATGAGCTCAACCCTCAGTGGACACTGGCCAGCTTGCAGCCCCGAGAGCTCTGCTACCTGCCAGCTGTAAACTCCTGACAGCACTGTTGATAGATTCAAGGTTCAATCTCCTGGAAGCTTTCCCCTCCCCCTGTCCCCCAGTCAGAATGAATCCTCCTGCCCATGGCTCCTGCCATGGCCTTTATCAGATGCACTTGCCTTTCACAGATGCCAGGCGCTTGGTCAGGGACCTCCATGAATCTCCCCCTGGCGGAGTCAGGAGCCACAAGGTTGAAGCAGAAAAGCATCCCCTTCTGAATGAAGTCTTAACAGGATCTGTCTGGCTGCTGGGCTGAGCTTAGTCTGCGGCGGGCCGACAAGGACAGACACAAGGAAGCTAATTCAGAAGCAACTGCAATAATCTCATTGTGAGAGGATGCAGCCAGTGGAGGGGGGTTGGGGGAAGAAATGATTGGATTATGGATTGTTAATTTTTAGGTAGAATCAATAGGGCGTCTTAGGCACAGAGAGAGTACCCAAATACTAAGATCTGGAAGACGCGGGGAGCCAGTTTTGGAAGAAAAATAAGGAAGTCAGTTTGGGATGTGTTGAATTTGAGATGTCTGTAAGGCATCAAAGTAGAAATACCAAGTAGGCAGTTGGATCTATGAGACATAAGTGTGGGCGCTGTCAGGGTGGAGTTAATGTATTAAAGCTAAGAGTCTGCTTGGGATCACTGAGAAGCGAGGGTGAAGGAAAAAAGAAAACCAAGGAACTGATCCCAGGGCTTGACTACACCTCGCTGAGCCCAGCTTTGTATTAGGAGCCAGGGAAGTGCACAGATTTAAATGAGATGCAGTTTCTGCCTTCAAGGAGCTCACGGCCTGGCTGGGAAGATGGAGTTTGCATCTCACCCATAGATCTAATGAGCTGGGCAACATGGAAGGAACTCCAGCCCCGAGCCAGGCAAACCTGGGCTGGACGTCTCCCTCCACCATCCTCTCCCCACCCGCCGACCTGCCTTATCCCTACTCTACAAGGATCTCTGAGCCTCAGGCTCTTCCTCTATAAAGCAGGGATAATTATACATCTTGCAGAGAAGACGCTGAGAGATGTAAAGAAAAGAGAGGTGCTTGGCGCAAAGAGGGTCTCAGCATCCTATGTTTTATGATTTGCTAGCATGTTCCCCTCCCTTAACCCTCCTGTCCAGAACCCCTTCTTAGCTCATAGCCTCGGTTGGGTTTCCGCGGGCCCTGGTCCCCAGGAAAGGGCCCTGGGACCCCCTTGCCTGCTGCCCACCCTTCCTCCATGGCTGCTGCCGCCTTGTGCAGGCTGGGGACGTCTGGTGGCAAGGTCAAGGCCACAGCTGCCCCTTGGAGTAATTGAAGATGACAACAATATTTCGTGTCTCAGGGAGACTGGTAGAGATCAAAGCCATTGCAAACGGGCTGCTGCGACAGGCAGGAATTCCCCAGCAAAAGCCACCAATTACCCCAAATTGGCTGCAGTTATGACTATTACCATAAAGGGATGCCTGGCTTCCCCCAGACTGCCGCCGAAGCGCCCTTTTGACGGTGTGTGTAAGAACATCCTGGCCGGGCTGGAGTGGGCGGGTCAGAGAGAATCCCAAGGGTGTCCACCTGCCACACCTCAGGCTTCAACATGGATTATGGGCCAGAGACAAGCAAAAGGGAATCTGGAAATGTTCTCTGAGCAAATAGGATTCAGGGTCCTGGAAAAATGTGTGGGGAGAGAGGCTGAGCTCTTGTGCCCAGCAACGAAAATAACTGTGGGCTCTGGACTTTATCTCCATGAGCTGTGGCTGTGCCTCACCAGAGGGCCGAGCATCAGTCCTTGGCCCAGGGTCCTGACCAGAGGGCAGGGCTCTAAATGTTGTGCCAGGGGATGGCCTCACTCTGGACCTGAGAACAAAGCAAAGGGGACCTTGACAGGATGCAGGAGCCTGAACAGAGCTCCAGGGCTCTGCTGGTATCTGATGCTGCTTCACTGCCTTCTGGGCCTGGCAGTGGCTTTAGGGAGAAGCTCCTGAAGAAGATGGGCAGCCAGAGAGTGATATCTAGGCCATTGACCTCTAGGCCAGCATATCAGAATTCCAGCAGGTGCCAGGGATGAGTGAATAGTACAGGAGCAAATAGTTCCTTCAAGGCTTTCTTCATTCTAGCCATGAAATATCATGGATCTGATCTCTGCCTCTAACACCTATGAGCTGTGTGACCTGACCTCTCTGAACCTCTGATTCCACGTGTGAAAAGTGAGCAAAATAATACTGACATCAGAATCATACAAGATGGCACCATAATATGAATCATGAAATTATTATCACTGCTAAGAAAAGGTCCAGGACTAACTGCTGCTTGGTGATCTGAGAGGGGTCCTTGCTGTCCACAAGGAACACACAGACCACTGTTTCTTGTGCTATCAATCAGCTAGTCAACGGGGATTGAAGGCATCCTCCTGAGAGTAAAAAGCAAAATGACTTTGTGTTAGGTGCTTTGGGCTGCAAGTAACAAGATGCCTAATTGACAGGGGCTTAAACAATGAAGATTATCTCAGCCAGCAGCTGAGGGGGTAGGTTTAACAGCTTGACAAATCAAGAATCCAGTTCCTTTCTCTCTTTAGTCTCTGCCATCTCCAATTAGTAGTCTCAGCCAGCACCAGCTGTATGATTTACAGAGCTCGATGCAATGGAAACGAAGGACCCCTTATTATAAAACAGGAAAAGAAGCTCTGTAAAGGGTACTAAAACATAAAACATATTCCTTTCTTCCACAGTCTCTTTCTTGATATATGGTGTTTTTATTTGCTATATAATGCCGTGCTTCGTCATGAGGGCCTGGGGGTGGTGGGGGTCCTGCCCTGCAACTGGACACTGCCGGGCTCCTCTCCCTCAACCTTGGACTGACATTTGGTGGCCAGATGGGACCTGGAGCAGCAGGGGAGCAGGCAGCCAAGAGACCCCTTGGGAAGGCAGTGGGGAAAACCGAGGATCCACTCCTCCAGGACATGCTCCATTGTCCCATGAGACTTCACTCATGAAACAAGAACTCAAAGATAAAATTATTCAGAATTTTAATACAGCAACTACAGAGCATGACACCATAAGCACAGGGACCTTCAAAATGACTGCACTGGCCACACACCCTCAAAGCCAGCCCTGACCTGGGCTCTGCCCCCAGCGTCTTCACATGATGACATCCACAGGTAAGGAGAAAAAGGGCTTTCTCCACACCCTCTCCCTTTTGCGAGGGGAAAATAAATATTTCCTTGAAGCCTCCCAGGGACCAGCGAGATGAAAGAGGAACTTCTGTCATCTCATTGGCTAAACTAGGTCATGTGACCTCTGGTAGCCACAAAGGAGTCTGGGAAAAGGAGTATTTAGGATTTTCAGCTTCTGGAGGAGGAAGTGGGCAGGGAAGAAAAACCCTGGCAATAGCTGCTGCCTAGACAATCAACAGTGTAGACCACAGGCAGGTGTGGGAATTGTTCCTGAAACCCAGCTCCTGTGACCTAGATCCGCTTCTGGCTGATGGGTCATCAGCTGTACGGAGTTCAGGTCCACTGACCAGAGGGAGGGGTGCCGGGGACTGAGCAGGCAAACATCACGTGCCAGCTTCCTGGACACAACGCATCTTTCTCGCCCCAGCCTAAGGGACAGATGGTGTTAGTCTCACTTTCTGCAGATTGGAAAACTTGAGACTCACAGCTTCAAGTAAATTGTCCTAAATTCACAACAAGTGAATTAAGTGAGAGGCTGAGAACATGAGCAGACATTTCTCTGACTGAAGCCTCTGCCACCTCCTGTATCTGGTCCAAGGCCAAGCCCCCGAGGACAAGAAAGTTCCAGTGGCTTGCCTGAGGGATGGGGACGGGGCAAGGCTCCAAACCAGGAAGGGTGTGAGGGAACATTCTCCAGAATGCCACAGCTTAGTCAATATTTATTGCCCCATTGTTAAGTGAAATGAGGAAACCTGACTCAGGATGCTTTCCACTTTTGCTTTTAAAAATATGTGACAAGCTGAGGGCTTGAATAGCTCAATAGTTTGCTGAGGGGAGCAGTAAAGATAGTCCATGAAAAGGCCACAGAAGAGGGTGTGGTGGCAGGAGCTCTCAGGCTTCCCAAACCTGCCTCCTGTGGCTGCCGTCAAAGCTCGCCTCCCACACGTTGGCCTCACGACAGCTCCGTGACCCCGAGGGCACGTGCGTTCCCATCAGGGCCTTTGCTGATGCCGCTCCCCCCGCCCCTCACTGAAGGCTCTCCCCAAGGCCACTTCTGTGGCATGGTGGGAAGAGCACTGGCCTGGCAGCCTGGTGACGTGGTCCTTGTCTTGACTCTGCCACTCCTCCATTTGTGACCCTGAGGACTCACTTCCTGTGTCAGTCAGAATTTGGGGGCTGCAAGCAACAGAAACCCACCTGGCTGACTTAGGCAGTAAAGGGCAGGCCGTAGACGGTTTCAGAATTAAGAGGAAAGTGAAAGGACCCGATTCTGAAGGCAGGATGACGCTTCCCAGGGTGGGGCTCCACGCAGCAGGAACTGACGAGCGGGTTTCCTTCACACACTACCGCACCCTTCTCTTCTGGCTGTATCAGCTATCCAGCCATTTTCAGTGCTTGAAACTCGGGGTTGAGAGACAGAGCTTCTGATGAGTTGAGCTGGGCCCCACACCCATTCCTTGGCTAGACGATGTGGACACCTTGATAAGTCCACTGGCCAGCCGACCACGAGGAGGAGGTAACTCCTCCCAAAGAAGTCAGAGTACTATTTTCAGAAGAAGCAGGAAGTGATATTGGTCAGAAAAAAGTCAACACATGTCTACTATAAATCCTGCTTCTGGAGTCTCAGTTTCCCCATCTGTACAAGGGAGACAGGCTTCCCAGGTGGCGCTGGTGGTAAAGAATCCACTTACCAGTGCAAGAGACATAAGAGATGTGGGTTCGACTCCTAGGTCAATAAGATCCCACTGGAGGAGGGCATGGCAACCCACTCCAGTTATTCTTGCTTGGAGAATCCCATGGGCAGAGGAGCCTGGCAGGCTGCAGTCCCTAGAGTCACAAAGAGCTGGACACGACCGGAGCGACTTATCACACACACACGCAGTGGAGGCGGTGATACCCATCTAACCTGAAGGTGGTGCTGATCCGGAGTAGCTGTGTGTGCCCCACACCGAGTAAATAGTGACTGTTCATGCCGTAGCCAAAGGGCCGTCGTGAGATACCAAGACCATCCTTCACGTGGATCTCAGCTGATGGCTGCGCAGTGAGACTGGATAAGGACTCGGTGTTCAAGCCCACTTATTGAGTCCAGAAGGTGTTTCCTTCCAGGAAGAAAGAGGTGAGCCATACGGACATTTATGCTCATGTACTCATTGTGTCCAGCCCATTTTCCAGATGGGACCCAAGTCTCAGAGAATCTAAATAGCTCGTTAGTGTCAGGCACTGCTGAACCCAACTCAGGTCTGCGTGACTCCAACGTGGCGAAGGCAGTCACAGCTCAGGGTCTCACTGGCGCCTCTGGGGCCACCGCCTCCTTCCAGAAGGACCTCATGTGGAATTTCTCACCGAGGCTCCCGGGGCCCTGCAGATGGTTCTGCTTATTCTCTAAGGGAGTATTACGTGGATTCACTTGCAGTCATTTTCTGGGGGCAGGCAAGTTACCAGATGCTGGTACGTGGCCTCCCCCACACTCTTCCTGAGAGGTATGAAGCTTTAATTTTTGCTTTTCTTAAAAAATAATGGTTCTTGGGGCAGGAGGACACGTAAAATGGAAAGGAAATTGCAGGCAACGTGCAGACAATTCTTGGTTTCCAGATGCCTATCAGCCACCTCAGGAAATGGGCCCTCCTCACAGGTAGGAGCTGCCAGAAACCCTTTTCTGTGGCGGAACACCCTGGTGGAGAATTAACGTGAACTCTGCCTTCTCACCAGGGACCCTTCTTCGTATTTAGCGGCATTTAAGAAACGATTCGCCATCACTGCTGATTAAGAAGTACATCAATTTTACTGGAGAGGTGATACCAATGCTTGGCCACCTGCCCTCGCTGCAAGAGGTCACCCCCTTTTCTCAGTGTCTGCATTTCTTTCCTTTCCAAATTAGGCCCGGGTGTGTGAGGAGGCAGCCTCTGTCACTTCATGGGACCTGGGGTCCTCCTGGCAAAGATACCCAGTGGAAAGAAGGGTCCACTCATCTGTACAGGGCTGTGGGTCGGGAGACAGGTTACAGATTTTTCTGGCCCTGAGGTGTCACCTAGATGTCACTCTGGGAAACATGATCACCCCTCCTCCAACCACAAATACTCCTTGTGTGATGTTCTCTCTTGTGTTATGTCATGCCCGTGTGAATTTCCAGCAATCAGGCAAAGTTGAGGGCATGCAGATTGCAACTTTCCAAATTCTGAGCCAGTCAGTTGTTCCATGTACAGTTCTAACTGTTGCTTCTTGACCCGCATAGTGATTACAAATTGGGAAAGGAGAACAACAAGGCTGTATATTGTCACCCTGCTTTTTTAACTTATATGCAGAGTACATTATGCAAATTGCCAAGCCGGATGAATCACAAGCTGGAATCAAGATGGCCAGGAGAAATATCAACAACCTCAGATATGCAGATGATATTACTTTAATGGCAGAAGGTGAAGAGGAACTAAAGAGCCTCTTGATAACGGTGGAAGAGGAGAGTGAAAAAGCTGGCTTGAAATTCAACATTCAAAAAACTAAGATCATGGGATCCGGTCCCATCACTTCCTAGTAAATAGAAGGGGAAAAAGTGGAAGCATTGATGGATTTTATCTTCTTGGGCTCCAAAATCATTGCACATGTTGACTGCAGCCAAGAAATGAAAAGACACTTGTTCCTTGGAAGAAAAGCTATGGCAAACCTAGACAGCATATTAAAAAGCAGAGACATCATTTTGCCAACAAAGGTCCATATGGTTTTTCCTATAGTCATGTACAAATGTGAGAGTTGGACCATTAAAAAGGCTAAGTGCTAAAGAATTGATGCTTTCAAATTGTGGTGCTAGAGAAGACTCTTCAGAGTCCCTTGGACTACAAGAAGATCAAACCAGTCAATTCTACAAGAAATTGACTGAATGTTCATTGGAAGGACTGATGCTGAAGCTGAAGCTCCAATACTTTGGCTACCTGATGGGAAGAGCTGATTCACTGGAAAAGACCCTGATGCTGGGAAAGACTGAAGGCAAAAGGAGAAGGGTGTGGCAGAGGATGAGATGGTTAGATAGCACCATCAACTCAATGGACATGAATCTGGGCAAACTTCAGGAGATAGCAGAGAACAGAGGAGCCTGGTGTACCACAGCCCATGGGGTCACAAAGAGTTGAACATGACTTAGTGACTGAACAATGACGACAAATTGCAACTTGTAAATCAAAGAGAAGTTGAATAATTGAATGGAAGCCCAGTCTTCTTGGGCTGCAAGTTTCACGCTAATCTCTTTACCAAAAATTTGCTGAGGCCCAGCGAAGTTATGGATGGGTTTACAGCAAGCAAGGAATGGAGAAAGAGAATGGACACCATGTGGCCATCAGTCCTGTTTAAATTCTGTGAAAGGCTTCATTCATGCTAATCAGATGTATCGGTTATACTGTTGTAGTTCATAAATCCAAAAAATAAGTATTGATAAGAAAAGGTCATTCTACATTTACAGAAGAACATCCATGCTAGCTATGATGCCAAGACCTAGGGATGGATTGAGAAATTAAACAAATGCAGGAGTTGAGCCTGGATTCATTTTTTCATTCGTTCATTCATTGCCACTCATTCATTTCCCCAACCAACTTGGAGGGTTTCCCAAGTGCCAGGCAATTTTCTAAACACTGGGATCCAGAGATGAGCAAGGCAGACAAGATCCCTGACCCCGCGGAGCTGTACCTCTGGGGTTGCGGCACCAGGGCCATGGAGGAGAGAGAAAACAAAAAGAAGCAAATATTCACATCTTATCGAAAAACCTTAACAAACTTCTTGGCACACCAGCCCATAATAACTGCTAACAAAGACCCAGGATAGTATGATAATAATGGATTTCTTACTGCAGGTTAATGCACATGGATGTTGCAGGTATAGAGATACATGTGTAAGGAGTCTAATTCTCCTGGAGAAATTGGGCAGGAAAAGCTTCCCAAAGATAAGTACCATTTTTGGAATGCTTATTATGCAGCAGAATTTGTATCAGGTGTTTGACAGGTATTTTCTCTAACCCGTACAATGACCATCATTGTCCTACTTTGTAGATGCATAACATTGAGGTTCAGAGAAGTTGCGCCTCTTGTCTAAGGTCACACAGCAATATGAAGCCAAGTGAGGGAGGACCCCAGGCCAGTCTGTGTCAAAGGGCACAGGCTGTTGAGTCTCACTCTCTTTGCAGAGGTTGTAAGGCCTGAGTAGGTGTTAACCTACTGGGCTGTGACTGCAGGGGTGGGAAGAGCATAGTGAGTGAGTCAGGTGAGCAAAGAGGGTGGTGTGTAATTGTCTTAGTATATCTTTCCTTTTCTCCTTTGCCTTTAGCTTCTCTTCTGGGGAAACAATGGAAACAGTGACAGACTTTATTTTCTTGGGCTCCAAAATCACTGCAGATGGTGACTGCAGCCATGAAATTAAAAGACGATTGCTCCTTGGAAGAACAGCTGTGACCAACCTAGATAGCATATTAAAAAGCAGAGACGTTACTTTGTCGACAAAGGTCCGTCTAGTCAAAGCTATGGTTTTTCCAGTAGTCATGTGAGGATGTGAGTTGCACCATAAAGAAAGCTGAGCACTGAAGAATTGATGCTTTTGAACTGTAGTGTTGGAGAAGACTCTTGAGAGTCCCTTGGACTCAAGGAGATCCAACCAGTCCATCCTAAAGGAAATCAGTCCTGGATATTCATCGGAAGGACTGATGCTGAAACTGAAACTCTAATACTTTGGCGACCTGATGTGAAGAACTGACTCATTGGAAAAGACCCTGATGCTGGGAAAGACTGAAGATGAGAGGAGAAGGGGACAACAGAGGATGAGATGGTTGGATGGCATCATCGACTTGATAGACATGAGTTTGAGTGAGCTCCAGGAGTTGGTGATGGACAGGGAAGCCTGGTGTGTTGCAGTCCATGGGGTCGCAAAGAGTCAGACACGACTGAGTGACTGAACTGAACTGAACTGCCTGGTGTGATCCAGGAGCCCAGTGTGGCAGGGAACAGGCATGTGAGATGAGGGGTAAGGCTGGAGGGCCTGGTGAGAGCAGGAGCCAGTGTTCAGCACCAGAACCGTGGAGGGTGTGAAGCCAGGGAGGGCCATTTGTAGGTCTTTTCCTATCTTAGCCTCCTAAGCCTGTTTTTTGCACAGGTCCCTGGCACCCAGCTGCAGGATGGAGGCTGCTCCATGTCTGCAGCCTGTATGGACAGGATGCGCAGACAGACAGTAGAGCCAGGTTCAAATCCCAGCTCCATCCCCTCCTTACCGTGATGCCTTGGGGAGGGCACATCACCCACTCTGTACCTTGACGTCTCCCTTTGTGATCTGGGTCATCATAGGGTCACAACAAGTTGTTGTTGTCTTTAAATAGCCTTTCATTTTCTTTAAGCAGTTTTAAATTCAGAGCAAAATTGAGTGGAAAGCACAGAGATTTACTGTGTACCTTCTGACCTTACACATGCACAGCCTCCTCTATTATCAACAACCTCCCCAAAGATCGGTACATTTATTGTAATCATTGAACCCACATTGACAAATCATCATCATTCAAAATAGATACTTTACATCAGAATTTACTTTTGGTGTTGTACACTCTATGGGTTTAATGTTAATGTATGTATCCATCATTATTATAGTATCACACAGACTAGTTTCACTGCCCTAATAATCCCCAGTGCTTCCCATTTATCTCTCCCTGTCCCTAACCCCTGGCAACCACTGATCTTTTTCTTGTCTCCATAATTTTGCCTTTTCCAGAAAGCCACATAGTTGAAATCCTACTGTGTGTAGCCTTTTCACATTGGCTTCTTTTACCTAGGAATACAAATTTGAGTTTCCCCATGTCTTTTCATGGCCTGATAGCTCATTTCTTTCTTAGTGCTGAATAATATTCCATTGTCTGGAGGGACCACAGTTTATCCATCACCACGGTGAATCTTCGACAAAGTAACACATAAACAACATGGAGAATGGCTCCTGAATGTAGGAGCCACTTGTAGGCAGAGTGAGGACAGCTTGCTGCCCTTTAAGGTGTTGGTCAAGTGTCCTACAGAGTAGAGTGGCTTGGGGGCAAGTTTGACCCTCTTCTGAGAACTGGACCCCAAGTGAAGGTAGGGTCTGAGGTTCTCAGTGATCTCAGAGTCCCTGTCTAGCAGCTGATGCAGGCCCAGTTAGAGCCGTGGGCTGAGTGCCCCTCTGAAGGTGTAAAGCTGCTGGGTTCATAGTATCCTTGAGCTCATTTCACTCAGAGACAGGGCCTGTGCGGTATCCATCACCAAACAGAATTCTTGTGTAAGGATAATCTCATCAATGGAAAGTATTTGCAATATCGCCCCTGCTAATTATCTAAAAATTTTTGGTATCAATTCTGGGCTTCCCAGTTGGCGCTAGTGGTAAAGAACCCACATGACAATGCAGGAGATGCAGGACATGTCTCCTGTATTGGAGGATGGTTAGGGTTAGGGTCCCCTAGGTCGGGAAGATCCCCTGGAGTCAACCCACTCCAGTGTTCTTGCCTAGAGAATCCCATGGGCAGAAGAGCCTGGTGGGCTACATTGCAAAGAGTTGAACATGACTGAAGTGACTTAATCACACACGCATGCACCAATTCAACAAACTGTTTTTGAGGCTTGCTGTTCTGTGGAGTGTGATTCCTAAATATATTACTTTAAAGATGTGCCCTAGGGTGTAGGTTCTAGTTAACCAGTGCACCTAACACGCATCTGGCAGCTTAAACCAAAGCTCAGTTCTAAAGATATTCACAGGCATGTCACAAAGGCTGATTATGGATTCCATCCCAGACAGTATCTGCCTGCTCCCTCTGCCTCTCCCCTCCCTCCTTGGCCTTGGGAACTGGCTCTTTAAACAACTCATTCCCCTGGACTGGTCACAGCCAGGCTGAAAGCTGGGCATGGAGGTGGGCAGATGGGAGCTGTGAAGGCAGTAAGGAAGGACAGGGTGTGATAGAAAAGCCCTGGCCTCCATCGTGGGTCCCTGGGGTTGCCCTGATTTGCTGTGTGGCCTTGGAAACCCCTTTCCCCTTGAGAATCACTTCTTCTCTGAACGAGGCGCTGGGCTCTCTGATGGCCCACAGAGCTGCAGAGGCTCGCCACCCACAGGGTATCGCCTGGGGAGCTGCAGGTGTGAACCAGGGCCCGTCATCCCAGGACCACCCCTGGCTGGCCAGGAGACGGCAGGCGCCTCCTCCTCCCTGTTGGCTCTCTCTTACCTGCTCTCACCCAGAGAGAGGGGAGAACCCAGGTCCTCAGGCTCTGGCATCCACAAAGGCAAACTGCTCGTGCCTCCCTCCTGCATTTCTCTCTGCCCTCAATGAACCCACTCCCGTCCAGACAGAGGAGAGAGCCTCTTCCTTCGGGGGTATGGAGTCTGACTCTGGACATCACAGTTTGGGGATCTTTGAGCCAAGCTGACCAACACTGGATCCCAACACCACCTCTTCCTGGCAGGTAACCATGGACACAGAGATTCCCCGAACCCCATGATCTTATCCAGTTAATAGAAATATTGACATACCCAGCCCAGATTTTCCCTGGGGCTGGGAGGGTGTTGAATTGAGATTGTGAAGAGCCATGTGCTCGTGACAGCGTGGGCAGTTAATGCTGGGGATCCCTTGAGCCATGATGATGTTCAGGAGGAAGGCAGGAAGGAGAAAGTTGCTTGGGTTAGATGAGGAACCTTCAGCTGCCCACTGAAAAAGCCAGGGACTGAACAAGCAGAAGAAAGAAGAAAGAAGTGGGGAGACCAGCCAGTGGGAGGAACAGGGTAAACCAAGACTCAGAAGCTGACCTGCGAAGAGTGAATTGGAAGGATACGTAGCATGCCCAGCCTACCAGAGATGGTCCAGCCTGGCCCCTACCAAAGAAATGCCTCCATTTTCCCAGGACTTCCTCCCTCTCTCCCTCTTAACTCCTTTATCCTCCCTTCTTCTCCTCATTTTCTTCTTTTTGCTTCCTTGTCCAAATACTTACTGGCACCTAACATGTCCCAGCCACTGTGCTGGCCACAGTGACCACATACCAGCCCCTGCTTGTACAGAGTTAAAGTGGGAGAAGCTCTTTTCATGAACAATACACTTTTCAGATAGTCAATTACAGGGGGCTGAGTGCCCTGCAGGGCAAGTTCAGGGAGTGTGAGAGTATGTAATAGGGAAGCTGTCCTCTCTGTGGGTTGAGGGCAGGGTGGATGGTTTAGAAGACACGGCCATGACTTCCCTCATCCAGAGGTGGAGTTTATTTCTTTACCTCCTGAATCTGAGCTCGGTTTGTACTTTGCTTTGGACAATGGACACTAGCAAGTGCAACACAAGCAGAGGCTTAAGAAGCTCGTGTGTGCTGAGACCTGCCTTCTTTTGTGGCTCTTGAGATCCTGAGATGATAATGTGATAAGCCCAAGCTGGCCTGCTGACCACATGGAGGAGGACTGAGGTGACCCCATCAACAGGGTGCCAACTGCCATGCATAGGTGGCCACGCTAGGGTACCTAGCCCAGCCAAGGTGCCAGCTCACTGTGGATACCTGAGAGAGCCCAAGGGAGACCAGTGCAAGACTCACCCAAACTGGCAACTATGGAGTCATAGGCTCATTATTGATTGTTGCTTTAGGTCACCACATTTTTGGGTGCTTTGTTACACACTCAGGACTGACTGATACAATAGGAAAAGAGTTTCCTAATGATGAAAGGTCTGGGCTAGATCTGAACATCCAGTAGGAATTCACCAGGGAAAGACTAAAAGAGGGCAGAGAATTCCAAGTAGAGCAAGAGTGTATGCAAAAGTGGCTTGGCAGGAGGCAGGGCAGCGCTCTTACTTTTGAACGCTTTACGGAACTTCACCCTGAAAATGCACACATTGGCAAAGTATCAAAGAGTGAAGACACACTTGCACAATCAGACTCGTATGGGAAACAAAACATGACGAGCACCCCAGAGGACCCCTTAAGGTCCCTTCCCAGTCACCACCTCCCTCCAGAGCTGTCCACTATCCTGACTTCTGTCATAGAAAGTAGTGCCTTTGGAAAAAAAAAAAAAAAGAAAGAAAGTAGTGCTTTTGAACTTGTTAATTTTGAACCTCACAGATTGTTTCTGAACTTCTTTTTTAACTGAAGTGATTTATAATATTGTGTTAGTTTCGGGTACAGTGATTCAGTTTTTTCAGATCATATTCCATTAAGGGTTATTATAAGGAAGTGGGTATAATTCCCTGTGCCACCGAGTACATCCTTGTTGCTTATCTGATTTATGATAGTCATTTGTATCTCTTAATCCCAGAGCCCTAATTTATCCCTCCCCTCCCCCCTCTCTCCTTTGGTAACCAGGAGTTTAGACTGTGAGTCTGTATGCACATTCATCTGTGTAATTTTTTAGATATCACACATAGATGATACCATACAGTGTTTGTATCCTGTAGAGCACTGCAGACGTGGGAAGGAGGCAGTTCTTCATGAAAAGTGTGATGGGAAGCCGGAAAATGACAGGTCCTGATGCCATCCAAGATTGCTCTGGGGACTTGTGGGGAATACACACTGGGATGTGAGGTTGGGCACAGCCGGGGAGCAAGGAATCCAGCAAGAGGGGTGGAGGTTGTGGAAGAGAGAGATGCTGGTGGCCTGAATCAGGACGCCTGGGGAGGCAGAGACAAGAAACTGGCGCTCTGGTTATCTAGTGCCACATAACACAACTTAGTGACTTAAGACAGCAACAGCGATACTTTTTCTCCAACAAGGCTGGGGTTGACGGGGCTCTCTGCTTAGAGGTTCTCACTTAAGGTCTCTCATGCGGTTACTGGCAGACGGTATCCAGGGTAATCAAGAGTTCAGCTGGACTGAAGGTGAGCATCTGTTCAAGATGGCTTTTTCACTCTCGTGCCTGATGGCTGGAGCAGCTGAGAGCTCTTGAGGCCTCTCTCTTCCTCTGTCTCTCTCCTCCTGGCTGCCCATGACTGGCTTGGCTTCCTTACAGCATGGCAGTTTCAGATGTAAGGACACCTGGCTCCCCCTGGAGTTAGTGTTCTAAGAGGCCAAGACAGGAACTGCAAGGCTTCTTAGGACTCAGCCTCAGACGTCCTACAACATCGCTTCTACCGGATTCTCTTGGTCTAGAAAGTCATTAGGTCCATCCTAGGTTTAAGGGAAGGGAAATTAGACTCCACCTCTCCATGTGGGAGCAGCCATCCTTGGACGCTAGCAACCAAGAACAGATTTGGGAGACCAGATAAAATCAATAGGACTTATATCACTGGTTTAGATCAAGGCTTTTGCCCTCACTCCTTAGCACTCTACCTGTTAAATTCCATGTCAACCACACGAAACATACATCCTTCCCAGCGAAGCTACACTAAGTGTTTCTTACAACGAAATGCTGCCCCCTTTGAAATGCTTAGGGGTCAGAAGTAGAAATGCCGCTCGGCATTTTACACAAACACAAGAAACCTCCCTACAGAGGGCAATGGACAGAGTTTTTCTACTCCTGACCTAGCAGGAAAATCTCACCCCCAGTGGTCTTGCTTACCTAAAGCCAACAGTTAGCTGACGGATTTTATTTTCTTGGGCTCCAAAATCATTGTGGAAGGTGACTGCAGCCATGAAATTAAACGACATCTGCTCCTTGGAAGGAAAGCTATGGCAAACCTAGACAGTGTATTAAAAAGCAGAGACATCATTTTGCCAACAAAGGTCTGTGGTTTTCCAATACTCATGTACAGGTGTGAGATTTGGACCATAAAGAAGGCTGAGCACCAAAGACTTGATGCTTTCGAATTATGGTGCTAAAGACAACTCTTGAAAGTCCCTTGGACTGCAAGGAGATCAAACCAGGCAATTCTAAAGAAAATCAACCCTGAATATTCATCGGAAGGACTGATGCTGAAGCTGAAGCTCCAATACTTTGGCCACCTGATGCGAAGAACCTACTCATTGGAAAAGAGCCTGATGCTGGGAAAGATTGAGGGCAAAAGGAGAAGAAGGCGGCAGAAGATGAGATGGCTAGATAGCATCACTGACTTAATGGACATGAATTTGAGCAAACTCTGGGAGATAGTGGAGGACAGGGAAGCTTGGTGTGTTGTAGTCCATGGGGTTACAAAGAGTTGGATGTGACTTAGCGACTGAAAAACAACAAAAAACAGCTACACTCATTTCCCAGTGAATCTCCAACATGAACCATTCCACTTAATAAGTTGGGCCAGTTAAAAGATTCTAAAGCTGCAGCCATAGAGAAGAAAGATCAAATTTGTTTTGGCACAGTATCTGGGGTTGCGTCCTTTCTCTACTAACCTATGACGTGTGACCTTGGGGACATTCCTGAATTTCTTTCTGTCCTTAGTTTCCTCATCAATAAAGCCAGGATGATAATCATACTTCCTTCAAAGGGTTGTTGAGAGGATTAAATGAGATAAAGCAAGACATCTGATAAATTCCCCCACTCAAGACTGATTTTGCGATAAATGTCAGCTGCACAGCAGGTAAGAGAGGCAATAAATTTGTTGAAATTGATTTGTCTGTGCAGGGACAGGGGCTGATCCAGGGACTTTTATTTGCCTAACTTTTGGCTTTTAAACCACCCTTCCTGAGCTTATCATCAGTGAAGTTTTCTTTTGATTTCAAAATGTTAAATTCTATATATTTCCCTAATGTTGTTGCAAGTACCTCATACAGGGTGTTTATTCTTCCTCGAAGCATCCTGTCCCTCCCCACATCATCACATTGCCAACATCTCACACTCTGGGGGAGAAAAAGTTTCATCATTTGCTTTACTGGAAAATGTATACTCCTTAAATAGTGTTCTAATGCCGGCAAAAAAAAAAAAAAAAAATTAGCAGAGCTGTCTCCAGGGAAGCAGCCTTTGACTATTCAAACCTGGAAGAAATGAAGGGTTTTATTTGTGGAAATTGGGACATCCGGTGGTGTCTACTTAGGGAAGCAAGATTTTTTTTTTTTAACCACCCATCAACACCTCCACACTCTAAAAAGTAATAAAATCCCAGAGAATACATTAATATTTTACATTATGGGGAATCTCCCAGATTCATGGGCAGTTCATTTTATGCCACAGAAATGATCTGAATTTACTAAAGCATCTCTTCTCTATATGCATAGCTTTGATCTCACAGTAGCTTTGCCAGGTAGCGACTCTGGGCCCCATTTTACAGATGAAACCCCCAAAGGCCCAGAGAGTTTAAAAACTTGCCCAACGTCACACAGCCTGAGCCTTCACTGTCTGCCTACACACATATATCCTCCATGCTTTTGCTTGAATCTGAATTCCTTCTGTTTTTCAGTGTGTCTCCCTGCTACCAGCCTTTGTATCATGTCCTTCAGTATTCCTGGAGGCAGGTAGTAATCAACATAGAGAATTTAGCAGCAGAAAATTAGCAAATAGCAGACATGTAACATTCTGTGGGGTCACAAAGTGCAGAAGGCAATGGCACCCCACTCCAGTACTCTTGCCTGGAAAATCCCATGGACGGAGGAGCCTGGTAGGCTGCAGTCCATGGGGTCGCCACGAGTCGGACATCACTGGGCGACTTCACTTTCACTTTTCATTTTCATGCATGAAGGAAATGGCAACCCACTCCAATGTTCTTGCCTGGAGAATCCCAGGGACGACGGAGCCTGGTGGGCTGCTGTCTATGGGGTCGCACAGAGTAGGATAGGACTGAGTGACTAACACGTTCAGTCTCACTAGCATTCCTAAGGCATAGAAGAGACCCCTTTTGTGGTGACGCTGAATGGCATGTGGGCTTTTAGTTCCTAGATGATGTTGTTTAGCTGCTAAGTTGTATCCGACTCTTTTGCAACTCCATGGAGTGCAGTCTGCCAGGCTCCTCTGTCCATGATATTTCCAAGGCAAGAAACCTAGAGTGGGTTGCCATTTCCTTCTCCAGGGGGTTTTCCTGACCCAGGGATCGAATCTGTGTCTCCTGCATTGGCAAGCAGATTCTTTACTACTGAGCCACTGGGAAGCCTCATAGTTTCTAGACCAGATATCAAACCTGTGCCTCCTGCATTGAAAGTTTGGAGTCTGAACCACCGGACTGCCAGAGAAGTGGGACTTCTAGTCGGATCTGGGGATCCCAACTAGAGGAGCCCAGGGCTCTAAGAGATTTTAGAGTTACTGCTTCACGGAGTTAAATACACATTTATTCATTCATACACGCAACTGAGCTTTACCGACCGCCTGCTATGTGCTCAGGATGATATCAGGTTCTGGTAAGACAAAGATGAACTAGGCAGTCCTGCCTGCACAGCACTTCTGAGAAATGTGCAATAAAGTGGGTTTAAGAGACATGCACAAGGACATGGACAGATGCTTCAAAATCCTTTAGCCAGCCTCCAGGTACTGTCAACACCACTATCTGAACAGCCAGAGAATCTGTCTCTGCACGAGCTGCTCTGGTGTGGGCCATCACCATCTCGCACCTGTGTCACTGAGACCAACAGGGCCTCCCAAACCGTGATCCCTTCCCATGCCACAACAGAAGGGGCAATCTGACCCCTTTTCATCCTACAAAGGCTCCTCTCTGCCCTTAAAACAACAAAGTCCAAACGCCTGCGCTGGAACACCTGCTCACAGGCAGAGTCTTGGTTTTGTCCTCTATTGGATCCTCCTGCAGGGCCAGGCCATGGGTGGGCACTGAACCAATGTTTTTTAAATGAATAAATGAGGTCAGGAGGTGGGAGTCTACCCTACAATGCAGCCTTATGACATCACAGTGCAGACTCCTTGCTCAGAAGATGTTCTTAGTCTAGTTGAAGCACGATTAGGTAGGATTCACCACAATTTTTAAACTGGACTTGATATGAAATTGCTAACAGTTTTATACGCTGATGAGCACTCTGATTTTAATGGAGCTATGATTTTTCAAATGTTATATAAACAAGACAAGGCATAGGTATGTGGGATTGATGTGGGTGGGCAGAGAGGACAAAGTCTGGTTTTGGCTTACTCTGAATCTGGACAGGTTACTAAGCAGTTTTAAGCCTCGTCTAAAAGTGACGCCTGCCTAGCTGGCCTAACAAGGTCATGGTGAAGACCAGATTAGCTCTGATTGAGAAAGGACTGGCCAAACCCGAAAGAATTGTGCACACAAACAGGGCGATGACAGTGACCAGGGAACACAATTTCCCGATGGGATGCCCCCATCACACTCCTCTCCTGGAAATGGGTGGGAGGGTCCACTGGGATTATCTTTGTTGTTTGTCTTCTCTGCCAGTGGGAGTGTGGATGGGGTGATATAAACCTCTGTCCAGATGACCTGCCTGAAGTCATCAGTCTCTGTTAGCAGAGGCAGGAAGACCTGAGGTTTCAAAGTCCTTCTGCGGGCAGGGATGTTGGGTTTGAGGCTCTCTGAGGTTCGGACCAGGGATTCTCTACAACTCCTTTCACTTGGCAGAAATCAGTTTTTTATTTATTTATTTTTACACTCTTTATATATATATATTTTTTTCTTTTAATTTTTATTTTTAAACTTTACATAATTGTATTAGTTTTGCCAATCAGTTTTAAACAATGACAAGGATTCTAGCAGAATTGGACAATTTCTAGAAAATTAGTTTCTGGAAAGTCCCGGGAAGTCAAGCCTTCAGGCAGAGTACTTTTCCTCCTCTGAAATGAAAGTGCAAAAGAAAAACAGTACTGTTAATTCATGCTAGAGGGCAAATAACCTTATCCCCCTTGGAAGTCACATGGCCCTCCCTCTCAGCCAGAATTCCAGACCCTGGAGGCTGCATGGACCTGAGAAGGAAGGGACCTTTCGCAGTGTGGTGCTTCCCTGGTACCCAGCAGCATGGGTTTTACCCACTGCCAATGCACAAACATTTTCTGATGGCCTCCCCAGAAGTTTACTTGGGCCCAAGACCTAGGGATCAACTGTTTGCCATTTGATCCCTGTTTTCTGAGTTCAAGCCAATACAAAAGTCATTTTTTCATCCATTCACTCAGTTTTGAGACCTGGCTCTAAGCCTAGCACTGTGCTAAGTGCTCAGATAGAGAAATTAATGAAACACGACCCTTATTCTCAAGTAGTTCACAGTTAAAGTGGGGGGAACCATCAGTTCAGTTCAGTTCAGTCGCTCAGTCGTGTCCAACTCTTTGCGACCCCATGAATTGCAGCACGCCAGGCCTCCCTGTCCATCACCAACTCCCGGAGTTCACCCAGACTCACGTCCATCAAGTCAGTGATGCCATCCAGCCATCTCATCCTCTGTCGTCCCCTTCTCCTCCTGCCCCCAATCCCTCCCAGCATCAGAGTCTTTTCCAATGAGTCAACTCTTCGCATGAGGTGGCCAAAATACTGGAGTTTCAGCTTTAGCATCATTCCTTCCAAAGAAATCCCAGGGCTGATCTCCTCTAGAATGGACTGGTTGGATCTCCTTGCAGTCCAAGGGACTCTCAAGAGTCTTCTCCAACACCACAGTTCAAAAGCATCAATTCTTGGGCGCTCAGCCTTCTTCACAGTCCAACTCTCACATCCATACACGACCACTGGAAAAACCATAGCCTTGACTAGACGGACCTTTGTTGGCAAAGTAATGTCTCTGCTTTTCAGTATGCTGTCTAGGTTGGTCATAACTTTCCTTCCAAGGAGTAAGCGTCTTTTAATTTCATGGCTGCAGTCACCATCTAGGAAACGTAATTATAATGCAATGTGGAAACTCCACAGCAGGGTCCACGGGACATCGTGAAATTGTACTGAGTACTATGGGAATTGTATGAGACGGGCACTCAGCTGGGTCCAGAGGTTTTGGAGAAGGTTCTCTTATGGTAGATATGATAGAGCAGGAATAAACCAGGTGAAGGTGAAGGGCAGGGAACAGGGAAGGGATAGGACATTTCAGAGGGAGCAGAAGGAATCAAGGCCTGGAGGTGATTGGACAGGACCTGAACTTGATCAAAAAAGTGGAAAATCAGGATGGATGGAGAAGGAGGTGGCATAGGGACCAATCAGGAAGGCCGGAGTCCAGAGACCCTGAAGGGAGGAGGGAGTGATATGGACACATGAGTTCAGGGACTATTCTTGGGCCTTGTAGAGGCCAGCATCATGTTCAGTGTTGAGTCAGGCTCCCAGCCCACTTTAAAAAACCACCTAAAAGTTTCTTTCCACTTGGATGCAAAGAAAGAACTTCTTTGGGCTGGTGAGCCAACATCTGCTACACAGTTGGTGTTCCACCAATGGTAACCAAGGCCCGTCCTCGCCAGGGAGTGGCTGCCGCCTATGCAGTGGCCCCCAAAAGATGAGGTGTTCCCTTCACAGGAACAGACATCTTTTTATCATGAAAGATGGCCCATCCCTGCAGCTAACATCCACGACGCTTGTTTAAAGCCCTCTGTTCCCTGAGATCCTGATGTCAAGGAAGGCTGATTCTCTTGGCTCTCGACTAGGGAAAGAAAATGACTTTCGGCCTAACTTAGCCCATAACAATTATGAAAAATAAATTGAAGTGTAAAAACAGGCGATGGCTAGCAGATGGGGCAAAATGAGCTGAGGCCTGGCTTCTTGCACCCTGCTCTGCAGGACACATACACAGACCCTGCTTCCTGGAGTGTGAAATGACCCTGCATTTTCTAATCAAATCAGGAGGAAGGCAGCACCAACCTCAGCCTGGGGGCATGTGCCTGGACACCCATGGGCTCCCGTCGGCAACACAGGGCCTCCTTTAGGCTTCTAGACCCTCAAGGAGAGCCAGGGCAGGCTGGGAACTCCTGGGAAGGGCCTTGAGAGGTTAAAAAAGAACTTACTGCTTTTCTGTCTGATTGTAAAACTATATGCTCGTGGCGGGGAACTTGGCAAATGGAGAACAAGGAGAAAGAGAAAGCAAGCTAGAGCTGTGGACCCGGACAGTTAGCTTCTCATTCATCTTCCAGATAAAGTCCCCCGACGGAAGTGGTAGCCCATGCGGGCAGCCACGTCCGTCTCTGGCTGTTCCCCAGGACTGCCTCCACTGACCTCCTGCCCCCGAAGCTGGCTCCTTTCATGTTTTAGGCTCAGCTCCAATTCAGTCCTCGGAGACCTCCCTGACCCCTGTCTGCATCCCAGTTGCTTAGCCTGGGTGGATTTTTTTTTTTTTCCTGGAACTCACTTCTGTTTCTAATTCTCTCATTTCCTTGTTTGTTGGCTGGCCACCATTCCCAGGAATCTACCTGAGGGCCCTGCCTCAAGGGCACAGGGTCTGTGCATCGGTGGGGGCTTCATTGTTATTTCTTAATTACGGAGTAGCCCACCGAGGTTTCTAGTATTTCAACCACATGAATGTGGCGATGATGAACGTGGCCCATATGTATAAATATTCACTGAGCCCTGCCTGTTTTTTTCCCTCTCTTGGAATATCTCATATGTACGCCATTCTCCTCCCCTCTTTCTCTGTGTGTCTGTTGTTTGTTTTCTGGAAGGGGTCAGAGTACTGAGCTGGGGGCAGGGACTTCACGTCCCTGACTCCTGCTTCAGCCTTTGGCAAATTCCATGACTCCAATGCCTCTTTTTTCTTTTCTGTGTTTGAAAAGCCAGTAAAGAATTCTGCCTAAGGTATGAGTTGTGAGCCCCAAATAAGATCCTGGAACTCTCTAGACTCAAAAGAAACAGTGAAGAAACACACACACCCCCCACGGAAAGGTCCACACTCATTCTTCCGCTTTCATTAAAGCCCCAGAGAGGGTCACTTGGAGACTGAGGTGCCCCAGACGCCACGGAGTACCCCAGCTCCCCTTGTGTCGCCGGCTTCTCCCTCCTCCCTAGAATCTGGGGTCACCTCTGCATTGGATCCCCGCGGAAGAGGTTCCCAATATCCAAACCCAGAAAATAAATCTGGAGAGAGAACCCCTCGACTCCATCTGCACACTCGCTGGCCCCCTTCCCAGGCCCTGGCCGGTGCCCGAGTGTCCCAGGGATGGATGGGCACGGCTTGGGGCGCCCCACTTGGTCGGGGGCTGCCTCCTCGAATTGAGCGGGGTCAGGGGGCCTGGGGTACAAGGGTGTGCCTGTCAGAGTCCTAGGTGGGACGGGAGCGGGGTGGGGGGAGGCGCTGGGAGTCAGGGTGGAGGGCGTATAAGGGACCCGCGGGGTGGCGTCACCCGACTCACCGCCCCCCGAGACATCACAATCTGGGGGCCGGGACCCCGCGCCTCATCACCAACCCTTTTGCAACCACACAATCCCAGCCACAAACACCCCGGAAAAAAAAAAGAAAGAAACCGGCCGGAGTCCAGCCTCCCTCCCCGCCCCGCCCCGCCCCTCCCCTCGGCCCCCGGGGCCCCCGCCCCCGGATGGGGGAGTGAGCGCTAGCCCGGCGCCCCGCACCCGCCGCCCCGCGCCCTCCCGCTGCCAGCCCGCGGCGGGGGCGGCCAGCCGCGCGCTCGCCCGCGCCCCGCCCGCGCCCGCGCTCCTCCGGCTCCGCGGCGCCCTCGCCGGGTGCGTGCCGCTCGCACGCCAGCCCGCCCGGCTCTCCGCGCCCGCCACCCGCGCCCGGCCCCGGCGCCCCGGCCCTCCCGCCCGCGCTTCATGGCTGCGCAGGAATGGGACTGGTTCCAGCGCGAGGAGCTCATCGGACAGATCAGCGACATCCGAGTCCAGAACCTGCAAGGTAACGCGCCCCCGCCTCCCCGGAGAGGGGCGCCGATCGGGGGGAGCCCGGAGCCCCGGGAGCCGCTCCCCACCCCCACCGACCGAGCTCCGACCCGCGACGGCCCCAGCCCGGTCCTGTCCCCGTCCTGTCACTTACTGGGGGCCCTGGCGGAGGGGGGGTGGGGTGGCGGCGAGACACCCGCCCTCAAACCCGGGCATTGCCGCCCCCGGGCCAGATGAACAGTGACCCGGGAGTGGGGTGGCACACGTGTGTGTGTGTGTCTGTGTGTGTGTGTGTGGCGGGGGGCATCCCATTTGCTTTGTGGAGGGGACGTCACGACTCCCCCTCCAGCTATAGTTGCGAGTTTGGAGAAGTTTGTACTTGGGCTCTTGGGGGTGGTGGCCCAGGTCAGGGAGGGGAGGAGAAAGTGCGTTTGCGTGTGTGTGTGTGTGTGTGTGTGTGTGTGTGTGTGTGTGTGTGTTTGCACACAGTTCCTAAGTACCTCCAGGGCTAGGGGAATTGAATGGGGGGCGGCGCCTCGCTATGGACGAGGAGAAGGAGGTCAGAGGCGCGCGGGGTCAAGAGGCCGCTTTGTTCGGGGAGCTGCGGGCTGGGGGTAGGATAAGGGCGAGGGCCGCCCGTGGCACGGGACGCTAGGACCTGTGTGTATCTTGGGACAAGGTGAAAGAGAAGCTAGGGAGCCAGCAGGTCTGACCTGGGCTGGGGGTGGGGGGCTGTCTCCCGCCACAGAGGAAGTGTCTTTATCTTCCGGAGGAGTCTGTCCATTGTGGAAACTTAGAAAGCACAAACATATTTAAAGGAAAAACTTCACCCACAGTCTCCTGGTAACCCACGCATCCAAAGAAAGCTGCTTTTTGTGGAGGTGTACTTCCAGCCTCTCTCTTTTCATATATGGACTCTGCAGAACTGGACCAAGTTCCACCTCTGGGCTCTCTTCACTTATATAGACCCCAGCAGGGAAGTTTAGCAGCTTCCTCTTCAGGCTTGGATTTCTAGAGATTCCATGGTTAGGGGGTGACTCAGAGAGAGCTGGGAGGCCTGGATAGAGAAGTAATGCGGTGGGGTGGTGAGTCCCCCCTCTCATTCCAAGTGGGTGGGGTGCAGTCTTGAAAGGGGTGCCCAGGCAGTAAAGTTTAATTAAATATTACACTTGGTAGAATATTTCCTGGGGGCCCACATGGTCTGTTCCACCCCTAGGCCGGGCAGGGACAGTGTAGGCAGAGGTGACTTGAAGTGGGGAGGAAGGGAGCCCTGTGCACTGGACACTGGAAATCGAGTTTGTTCTGGGCTCCCCTGAACCTTTTGTGCTGTGACTGGTGTAAAACAAGGAGGACTGAGCTGGAGATACTGAAAATCATCTTTTTCGATGCCTCACATCTGGGTCCCGTTGCCTGAGAACAGACATCCTCTTTTGGGGGTGAGCGTTAGTATCTTTTGCTGAGATGGCATCTAGTTTGGGCTGTCACAGGGTGTGTGTGTGAGGCAATCAGTGAGTGTTTAATAAGCACAGACTAACCAAATCTTGGTGCAACCGTTCCCTGCACTCCTCAACTCTCAGTGTGAAGGATATCTGCTTGTGAAGGGATGTTCAACAATATGAGCAGCTAGTTAAACCTGGAACAGTGAGAGAAGGCTTTGCTGAATGGGGGCAATTTGAAATGGGTCTTGAGGGTTGAGTAGGAGCTCACTGAGTAGACTCTCCTCTCTCAGCTCCAGGTAAACTGCCCTCACTTCCATTCAATTGCCAATTACAGTTTGAGCGTCAATGGGCTTTGCTGTTTTAAAAAAACAAACTTTTAATGTTGTGCGTGTTATTTATGTTTATTATGTGTATATAAAATATGCATTAATCTCAAGGACAAGCCCAACGTATTTTTATGGGTGGATACACATGTATAACCATTACTAAGATCATGATGTAGAAATTTTCTAGTACTCAGATGGATGTTTTCTCTCCCTTCCCACCACCCCCACCTTAATAAAGCAGCTACTATTTTAATCTTTATTGCTATAGTTTTGCCTCTAGAATTTCTTACAAAATTGAATAGTACAGTGTATGTACTCTTTTGAAATGGCCTTTTTTTTAGTTCCGCATTATATTGGTCCTTGTATCACCTTCTTGCTTGTATCAGTAGTTCCTTTTTTAAAGTTTTTTAAAAAATCACTTCACTGAAGTATGATTTACATATCATAAAATTCAACCTAAGTTTATAATTCAGTGAATTTTAGTATATCTGCAGGGTTTTGCAAACATCCTAACAACGCAGCTGGGGAACCCTTTCATTACCTGCTAAAGGTCCCCAGTGCCCAGCATCTCGCTGTGTCAGTCGCGCTCCTAGCCCGAGATCAGGCAGAACGTACTTCCTTGTTTTTGCCAAGGACTCACCCACTGTATGAATGTACCACAGTGCGTTGATATGTTCTTCAGTGAGGCCCCTTTGGGCTGTTTGCAGTTCAGGCTGTCCTGGAGGGCTGGAGCTGTGAGTCCTGGGGGGCGCTGTGGAGTTGCTGGCCGATAGCTGTGCGGCTCTGCCCAGCATCGCTGAGAAGAGGCTGGGAGAGGAGGTGGGGACAGGAATCTGTCTTGTCTCTCTCCCACTTTCCCTTGGCATCCCCATCTCTTGAGGATGCTAAACGGCCGTTTTCTCTCCTCGTCTCTCTGGTGCTCAGGAAGTCCAGCGAAAGGACCAGGTCTGGAAGGCAGCCTTCACCGTGCTTAGAGCATCTGCCCAAACCAGCTGGTGGGTGTCGGCCGGCCCTGGACGTGTCTGGGTGACATGTAGGCCGTGGGCCGGGGCCTCGGTCATTTGAACTCGGTACTAGTCCAGGGAGGCAGGAGTCCAGGCAGAAGGGTTGTTTTCCAAACTCTGTGCTTCCTTCGAGCACAGGTGGGCAGCAGTTGTCGTGGTGATGGGATGCCGGGTACAGTGGCATTTCACAGATCTGCGTCACGGGGACCGAGGCGGATCCTCAGCCTCCAACAAGCTTTTCTCTATGGCCTTGAACTGTGGAATTCTGGAATCCATGCAAATATGATTGTAATGTCACCGCCCTGGAATGCTGGAATGAAGACTTCCCGACCTGTCTCTGAAGGTCGGGGTGAGCAGGGCAGGAAGCATGGCCTCTCTCAGGAGGGCTGTGACGACTCCCTGTACCTGACACATGAAGTCCTTTCTATGTGCTTGCATCCGTGGGCTCCTAAAAGTGTCTGCAGATGAAGAACTCTCTGGCCAAGAGCACAGAGGTCCATCTGGGCAAGAAGCTGCTGGTGTCACCCCCACAGGGTCCGTCGCAAGGAAACGGGGGCGGCCCAAGCTGTTGACCTTTTCAGAGGGGAGAACATGGAATTGCAGGATGTGGGCAGCTGCCACCTGGTGGCCCCCACTTCCCGGGAGCCGTGTGGGGTGGAGTGGAGGTTGGAGGCAGCTGGTTCAGGTCTGCGCCTTGGTTCTCAGCCCGGCTTTGGGCAGCCGTGAGCTGGGTGCCCTTCCGATGACAAGGCTGCCCTGACTGCCCCGCTTTTGGACTTAGCCTCAGGGTCCAGCTGAACGCTGGACCAGTTCCAGGGTCCCCTGACTGTTGGTCCAAGGCTGGTGTCAGGCCAGGATTTGGAAGACGCCCCTGTTTATATAGGGAGCCTCCACCACCCCCAAGATTCACAGCCCTTTTCCTGTTGAGTTTAGTAAACATATAACAAGAGGATCGTGTCATGCAAACACCAGGGAGCTCAGAGTTGGTTCCTGTCCCTGCTTTGAAGGAGTGTAACACCATCATGGCACTCAGCCAGACTGGGACTCCAGTTTTCTGCTTCTGGCAGCAAAGTCATCCGTTTAGTGCGGGACCGTCTCCTGTTGCATGGGCGCCTGTTGGGTTTAATGCTGTGAAGCTTGACCTCATTGCTCCTGAGCGACCTGGCTAAGATCTGGCACCCAGAGTTGGAGGTGGATGGAGTTAAGTAGGGCTGGGCTTCCTAGGGGACGCTGAGGTGAAGAATCCACCTGCCAATGCAGGAGATGTGAGAGTTGTGGGTTCCATCCCTGGATTGGGAAGATCTGGTGGAGTAGAAAATGGCAACCCACTCCAGTATCCTTGCCTGGAAAAATCCCATGGACAGAGCAGTCTGGCGGGCTACAGTCCATGGGGTTGCAAAGAGTGGGGCACGGCCGCGCATGTACTCAGCGCAGCAGCGGGCGTACGTAAGCCTTCCTCACTGCATTTCTAGGGGAGCCTGCTAGTTAGGGGGGTCCAGCACTGCCAACTGGGCCTGCTAACTGGGGTTCCCTAAGCAGCATCCCTGCCTTGTTTCAGTGTCTCTTTCAGCCAGGATTTATCGGAGAGCAGCATCACCCAGGGTTAGCAAAACAAACTGTGTCTCGGGACACTTGGAATTGACTGCCAAACAGAGGTGGTGACAGTTCACTCAACTTTGAGCAGCCTGCGTGCCAGGCAAGGCACAAACCGCTCTTTAGAACTCTTTGCACAAGCCTTGGAGGCTGTTTGGGAAGTGGAGAGCTTGAATGACTTGCCCCCAAGGTCATGGGCTCGTAAGTGGGGCTGAGATTTGAATGCAGGTCAGACTAAGCCACATTTCCCGTCTCAGTGGCTCTGTAAATCTTGGGCAAAGGCCGCCTGGGTGAAGGAGCTGGTAGCCTCAGGGTGGGGAGCCAGGAGGGCCTCTGGGGGGAGTCGGCACTGAAACCAGACCTTGAGTGTGTGTCCTAAGTCACTTCAGTTGTGTCCGACTCTCTGCGACCCCATGGACTGTAGCCCGCCAGGCTCCTCTGTCCATGGGGTTCTCCAGGCAAGAGTACTGCAGTGGGTTGCCAGGCCCTCCTCCAGGCAATCCGACCCAGAGATTGAACCCATGTCTCTTAAGTCTCCTGCATTGGCAAGTGAGTTCTTTACCACTAGTGCCACCTGAGAACCCAGACCTTGAGGGCATAGCAGTAACTTGACTGCACGAATTCTATTGTGTTACGCAACATGGAAGGCAGGAAAGTGGCCCAGGATTGCCTGAAGGCACGCTCAGGGGCAGGACTGTGCCTGTGTGCTCAGGAAGATCGGCCCTGGCCTTTATACCTGCTTCCTCCTCTCCTCCCGTTGGCCCATGCCCAGGCCCTCCTCACGCCAGCCCAGACTCCATAGTGACCTCCTTCAAGTCACCCACCACCCGGCCACCAACACACGTCCCTGCTAATGCTTTCAGCGGGTCTCCATGGCCAACCTGAGGGCGCAGGGCAGCTCCCGTCCACCCTAGGATAAGCATCCTTATTCATGAGTGCTGGGGTGTGGAAAAGGTCAGGCTGCGCTGGTTTACAAGGTCAAGTCCAAGTCCCTTCCCTAGTGGAGGAGGCCCTGTGGGGTCTGGTTCAGGATGCCACATCAGCCTCCCCTCCTGCTCCTCGCACCTGGCACCCTCCCGAGGGCAGGAGGAGAAGGGGACGACAGAGAACGAGATGGTTGGATGGCATCATCGATTCCATGGACATGAGTTTGAGCCAGCTCTGGGAGATAGTGAGGGACAGAAAAGCCTGGTGTGCTGCAGTCCGTGGGGTAGCAGAGAGTCGGACAAGACTGAGCGACTCAACAACAAAGACCTCTTGCGCAGACAGCCATGGGATCAGGAAATTACGCCATGGTCAAAGCTGGTAGCACCCAGAGAAGCCAAAGAACCGACAGGGCATCTCTCCTGCTTCTGCCTTCCTCAGCTCTCAGAAGGCGCAGCAAGCGTGCTGGCGTTTGTCTACAAAAAAAACCACCAAGTAAATCAAATTCAGACGCTTCGCATCCTCCAGAAACTTGCTGCCCATTAAGGCTCTGCCCCCGGGGCTGTGTGCTTGGTTCTAAAGGATGAGTCAGTATGTAGAACATGGCTTTCGGCCCCCCAGCTGGAGTCATGCCACCGGCTTTGAGTTAACTCTGGATTTTGCCCACGAAAGGCTGTGTTCCAGCCCCGGCTGCCTGCCTCCCTCCGGGTGCGGATTCTTCTCGAACAGCCTTTCCAGGTGGAGCAGGTGTGCAGCTGGGGAAGCCGCAGCCAGGACAGGGCGGCTGCAGGCCCGGGTCTGGGTCCTGGCTTTGCCCGCTCACTTGCTATGGGATCCTGGGAAATCTCTTCCCCATCCCTATGCCTTAGTCTCCTCATCCGACGAAGGAGAGGGTAGGACTGTCGGGCTCACATGGGACCCTGAAGGTGGTGCAGGGAGGGGCGGGCCCTGGACAGAGCGGGTGTGCGTGCCAAGTTGCTTCAGTCATGTCTGACTCTGTGCGACCCTATGGACTATAGCCTGCTAGGTTCCTCTGTCCATGGGATTCTCCAGGCAGGAATACTGGAGTGGGTTGCCATGCCCTCCTCCAGGGGATCTTCCTCACCCAGAAATTGCACCCAAGTCTCCTGTGTCTCCTGCATTGCAGTCGGGTTCTTTACTGCTGAGCCACCAGGGAAGCTCCCTGGACAGAGCATCCCCACGTAAAGCCATCCTGGTTCCAGCCCCTGGTACACATGGGTGGGCGGCCATCCTGAAGCTCTTGGCACCGCTGAGCACAGCTGGCTGAGCTCCTGAATTCTTCTCACTGTCAGGAGCGGGAGACTTACTCCCATTAAGGGTCCCGTGTAGAAGAGGTTGCAGGTCATGAGCTCTGTTAGAAAAGAGCACGTGGATAAATAAGGCGCCTTCTTGGTTTATTCTTGGGCTGCTTAATCGTGGTTCTTAGGGTGATCCAGGAAAGGTCTGGGACACGTACTCTGAACTAGCTGGGCAGAATTGAGGGTTGACCTGGGGGAGGTTCAGGGACCAGCTCATGCGTGGTCCCTGCCCTTCACATGGGCATTTGTACTGAGGAATGTTCCAGACCATGTGGAACAGAAGCCCATCACCGAAAGGGTTGGTCCTCAGTGAGACAGAAGCCCTCCATCCAGATGGAGACCCTGGAAGAGCTTTCTCGCAGAATCCCTTGTTAGTGATTGGCCTTGATTCCATCAGAGCAGTCCCGGGGTTGAGGGGAGGCTTCTGAGCAGATCCATCGCTCTGGGGAGCCAGCCCTTTGCCCAAGAGGCCCAGGTTACATTAACTGCCCTCCCGGAGCCGGGGAACATTCTGACATTTAATTTTTGACCGAAACAGCTGAGACAGTGGGCAGAGTCCTGTCTGACCAGCCAGAGGTCACGCCTGCCCTGCCTCAGAGGGGAAGAGAGAAGAAGAAAGTAATTGTCTTTTTAGTGGTTGAACCATTAGAAACCTTTTTTTACTCCCCCCACCCCGTCCCCGCACCTCTTATTTTTTTAAACAGTGGTGGATTGTCTCAGTCAGAGAAGGAATTAGAGGCAGCATCAAAAATCACAAAGGGTGGTTTTAAAGAATCTTTCACAGTTTTTCCCTGAGTAGTCTGTCTGCTTTTCTTTCATTAATTTTTTTTTTTTTTTTTTTTCATATCAGGGCAGGGATTAGTGAACTATGATCTGAAGGCTGAATCCAGCCTGCTGCCTGTTTGGGGGGAATCAAGTTTTATTGGAATACAGCTCTGCCCATTCAAGTGTATCACAGTGACAACTGAGAAGCTGTGACAGCAGAGACCCACAAAACCCAAAATGGTTACTCTCTGGCCCCTTCGGAGTGTGGGAATCCAGAGACCTTCCTGTTGGGTGGTAGGGTCCTTTTGTTTTCTCAACCCAGACCCAGGTCTCCTGACAAGTCAGAGATGCTTGTGAAGGGTTGTTGCATGTACGCTGCCCAGCCTTATTTGCAGAAGGTTGACACGTGCCTGGGGTGGGTTCTGTGCCCGCTTTAGAAATGGACTTCCCCCTGGAAGCCTAGCCGTTTGTTCAAATAATCGTTGTTGAGTCCGCCCTGGAATGTGGGAGCTGGGATGGAGGGATGGATGGATACTCAGGGCACCGTGGACAAGGGCATCTTGAGGCTAAGATGAGCACTTTAGGACTGAGGATGCTAAGGTGGGTGCTACCAGGAGTAAGGGGCCAGGGGAGGCCTGATCCAGCCTTAAGGATGTGGGCCTGAAGATATCTGTGATCCCAGAGGCGGACAGTGTGGGACCACGGGGTAGGGGAGTGTGGTGGGGGCGGGAGAGGACTCTCTGGTGGGGTTGCAGGCAGGGTCGGGCTGGGGTGCAGTGTAGGGGGTGGACCCCAGAGGTGGCCCGTTCAGCTGCATTCCCCTTGCCCTTCCTGAGCACCAGGATCCACTGCTGCTTGGAGGTTATAGTCCAGAGCTCTGAGGACCAGGAAAAGCCAGGGAGGATTTAGGGAATTTTGTAGGAGCCTTGGAATCGTTCTGGTGTCAACCAATGGGACCTTCTACTCCTGCAGAACCTGTGGGTGTCTAACTGGAAGGCATTAGGGCTCGATGTCATGCCCCACCCCGCTTACCCCTCCTAGGGGGGTGCACTCCATGCAGGCAGGAGCCTTTGCAGTATTTGTATCCCTTTTTATATCTCTTTTAAACTATTTTTAATCTTCTATGGTATGACATACTTAAAAAGCAGCGTTCTGTGGCCTCCTTGCTGGGAACTGGGGCAGGGGGTGGGGAGGGGGCGTGGAGGTGACCTGAGAGTTTGGTGGTGAAATGACTGGGCTCTCACATGGGGCCCTCTCTCACCTCCCACAGCCGTCAGTCCTGACCCTCAAGCATCTTTGTCTACCCCTTTCTTTGCCTCTCTTGCCTGCTTTTGCAAACATCTTCCTAGTCAGTTGCCAGGACCACTGTTTTCTTGCTTCTAGCTTCTCTGGTCCCACTTCAGCCCTGTGATCCGGAGGTCTGGCTCTCTCTGTCTCTCTCTCGCCAAGTCAGTCCTCTACCAAAACTTTTTGCCCTTGGGCAGAAACCCTGCCGTGTCCTCTGGGCACCCTCACTTCTGTGTTTGCTGGAATCAACCAGCTGCATCCAGAATAGCTGGGTCCTGTTTCTCCCACAAGTCACTCCTTTCTCATCCCTGTACCTTTGTTTGCATGTCTCCTTCTGCAGAGAATGACCGTGGCTATATCTAGGGCAGTACCCTGCCTGCGCCCGCCTAGGGAGGAATTCACAGCCACCTCCCCTGGACTCCCGGCCACCCAGCCCTGAGTAGGTCCCCAGAGGAGCTCATGCATCTTTGTCCCGCCAGCTCTCAACTATAGAACTGTTTGCCGCGCTGCTATTGGCTGAATAATGGCCCCCAAACATGTCGCCAGAACCAGGGACTGTGTTCTGGTAAAAGGGACTTTGAAGATACGATTAAGTACAGGATCTTGGGGTGATCACGGGTTACCTGGGTGGTCCCCCTGATCACAAGCATCCTTGTAAGAGGGAAGCAGGAGGGTTGGAGAGGAGATGTGTGGATGGAAGCAGAGGCCATAGTGATGCCATTGCTGGAAGGAGCCGTGAGCCATGGAGTGCAGACAGCCTCTTGGAGCTGGAGCGAGAAGGAAAAGGATTCTCCTTTAGGGTCTCCAGGAGGAACACAGTCCTGCTGACAACTTTGATGTTGGTCTGTCACACCCGTTGCGGACCCCTGACTCCGGAACTTTCAGATAATACAATTGTGTTGTTTTAATCCTCTGTGTGTGTGGTTTGGTCACAGCAGCAACAGGAAACTGACACATGAATGAATTACAGGTGGCTTTTCAAGCCTTCTCCTTTTTCCTGGAAGAGACGCTCCTGGGGAACATGTGCACACCTGGAATACCCTTTCGTTTCTAGGGGCGTGTGATAGACACCTAGGGTGGTGGTGCTGAGCCTGAGTCAGGAGTGCAGAGGCCTGGGCTCTAGTCACAAGGCTGGCTCCACTTGGCTGTGGAATCTGGTGGGTGGGCTGCCTGGCCAAGGGCAGCAGAGCAGGACTTGAGGGGACAGGCGAGGGGGGCTTGCCTAGGCCTACAGAGACTCTTTGCTCAGAGGTCCACGTGCAGTAGTGGTGTGATCTGAGATACACGCAGGGCTGTGAATGACCGGGGGACGCTGCTCCGGGGTGGCCCTGGCGACGTTCGTGGTGAGGCAGAAAGAGGGTGACGTCACAGCAGCCTCTAGGTACCCCCCTGTTATGTGGACCCTGCGATTCAACATGCTTGGACAGCCATACCGTCTCCGTTCTAATCCTTGTGTTCCTTTAGAGTTGAGATACACGAACTCCGGAAATGCTGATAACCCCGAGTGAGTCAAGTCTCGGATATTCTGGATAAACACTCTTTATTTAATGGGAAATATCAAAGTGTATTTAGAAAACCTGAGAGCATCATTAGAGGATTGGCTTATATGCAGTTCGTGATTTTTGGCAACGTTACATCGAGCGTTAAAAGTTCAAACATAAACATACAATTATGAGGAACCTAAATTCCCAGAGAAGGGAAGGAAAGCCCTAATCACTCTTCACTGTTTAAGCATGGTCGAATGACATCATGCTGTATTTCTGTTATCTCATTTATGTCCCTGAACATCCCCTCTCTGCTTACTTGAAGGTCACCCCATAATGTTCTTTGCTCTGGTTCCATCGGCTCCATGGTTAAGTTTATGGAACCAGTAGTGCTCACTGATAATGACACTTTTATTTTTTTCTATTCCTGCTTATGTTTATAAAACAAGGAGGAATTGCAATTGGATGTTCCAGGAATTCCCCAAACATGCGGGACAGTGAAGATGACAGGGTAGCTCAAAGGCTCTCCTGTGCTGTAGCCTGTTCCCGTCCTTGTCAGGCTGATCTAGCTGAGACCCGGCTTGAGTGACTAAGGATGATTTTGGGCATCGATGTTGTAAAAATGTATACTGTAGAGTACAGGCTGTATAAAAATCAGTCAAGTCAGGGATACATGGGGCTTTGATGTGATTATGGGGAGTGTAGGGATGGAGGGTCGACCCCTTTCTGGACCCTGAACCTCATCTTCCAAATAATCCATGTGGTGGGCATTATTAGCTATCATCCCCAAACTAAGGCTGAGCAAGAACATCATGAATGCCAAGCTCTACTGAGCTAGTAAGTGGTAGAACCAAGAAACAGAACCAAGTCTGGGCAGATGCAGTAAGTTGAGGGGAGGGGATGTTAATAGGGGAGACTGATGGGACTTGGATTTGGGGGAAGGCGGAAGACTTGGTGAGCCCTGGCCCAAGGCTGGCTGTGGAGAGGGCAGTTGATTTGGAACCCAGGAAGAAAACTGGGCCAGGCTAAAGGCTGTTTGGCCAGCTGTCAGCCAGCCTTGGGTTCTGCTTCTTATCAGAGTGGGCTCAGTGACTCAGCTGTTTTGTAAGTCACGTACATACCAGGCTCCTTACACTGTGACAAAGTCAAGTCTGAATTCCCAACTGATGGTTCCTGACTAGTGATTCCCAGGGGCAGCTCTGAGAAGAGCTGGGACAAGGATCTCCTTTCAGAGGTTGACAAGATGAAATCCCTATAACCCTGAATTATGGCTGAAGCGGCTAGAGGCAGCCATGGGAAACCAACCTGTCAGCCTCAGCCTGTGCTGTATTGTGGCCACGGCAGATTATAAAGCACCGTGGGAACCCTCTGAGGTCGGTGGTGTTTCCCCACTCTACAGATGTGGACACTGAGGCCCAGCGAAGTTTGGCTACTTTGCCCCATCCTGCAGCTAGTGACATGAATTTGAGCCAACTCTGGGAGATAGTAAAGGACAGGGAAGCCTGGTGTGTTGCAGTCCATGGGGTCACAAAGAAGTGGACACGACTGAGTGACTAACCCTCCCCACTCTGGTGTCTGAGCCTTACACTGGCCCTGCA
Organism: Bos indicus; assembly: GCF_029378745.1. Classification (NCBI taxonomy): domain Eukaryota; kingdom Metazoa; phylum Chordata; class Mammalia; order Artiodactyla; family Bovidae; genus Bos; species Bos indicus. The sequence continues at coordinate 60,213,326 of NC_091780.1, read as the reverse complement.
TACTTATCAGTGCCTGCTGAGGCCAGTCTGTGCAAGGTTATGCACTTTCCCTCGATGTACACAAGGGACTGTGTGTGTGTAGCTCTCCCTTGGAGAACTGGTCTGGCCTTTGAGCTTGACTCTAATCTAAAACAAAACAAAACGTGATACCTTCCAAATCAAAGCCGAAGGCCTTGGACCTGGGTGGCAGGGGGCTGGCAGGCCTGGGTGATGGCCTGTTGAGTTCCTGAAGTGTTGTGGGCAAGCGCAAGGGTGTGGCATGTGATGACTCACCTGTGCAGGGGGGTTGGGGAGGACAAGGTGCCATGATGCTGTGGGACCAATGGTGGGCTGGCAGAGGAGAAGGCCAGGAACCAGATGAGCGTTACCCTTGATAAACTGTGACCACCCAGGGTGGGCACTGCTGGGCTTGGATTTGTTATTAGTTGTGGCTTGTTGACTGTTGGTTTGCCCTGGTAGACCAGAAGGCTCAGTGGTTCAGGCACTGGGACCTGGCTCATCCACTACTCTGTCCCAGGGCCTCACCTTCTGTCCCAGGCTCAGTGTATGCTCAATTCATATTAGTTGAATATATAAATGAAGACTCAGAAGGAAAGTATAGATTCTGGGATCTGGCAAAACTAAGGTTTAGGCTTCAGCCACCTTTTAAAATTGCCTAGCTGTGATGTCTGGGCCTAACAATATCTTTTTGGTGAAAGGGGGATAATCCCAACTTCTCTTAGCTGTGAGAACATTCAGTGATGTCACCCATCTTCATCCATGTCTGTTAATCCCTTTCCCTTTGCAAGGCATCTGAGACTGTAGTGTTCTCCAAGGTTTATATGCAAAACAGGTGACGTCCCCTTGTCGCTTTTCCTAGAGGCAGTCACTCACAAATTCTCCCAGCTGATGGTTTTGCTCTTTTCTCCATATATGTAAATAACATGCATGTATTCCTTCATCTTGATATTTTGGTTCTAGGCTCTGATTTCGTATTATGGAAAGGAAGGAGGTAAGTCTCCTTTTTACCTCCTTTAACCACAGATCTTTCCTGTCCTCCTCACTTCCTGATATATTGGCATCGTAATTTTGGTAAGATGGGTAATTGAAGCTAACAGTGATCCTACTAGGCTGGTGCAGTTCAGAGCTTTGTCGTGAGTAAACTACAGTCACCGCTCCTGCTCTGCTTTCTGATTTCCTGGAGTTGCCTGGTGTTGTTGGCGTATGTGTTTAAATTATCCTCACACCGGGTTAGTGTTCTCGACAGTCCCTCACGTCATTTGGATGCAGCAGGTAAATTCTCTGTTTCCTCTTCTTCAGCACTGCAGGATCCTCTGACCTGTCCCCAGTCTGGGCTCATTTCCCCACACCTGGGACCTGGCTGTCACCGGAGGCCTCTGTCACGATCACCTGTGGCTCCCTTCTGTCCTGGGTCAGATCTACCATTTCCTGCCTGCCTCTATGGCTTTGTCCCTTGAATATAGGAGCACATCCTTCCTGAGAAAGAGTGATCAGAGGGGTGAATTTTCTGAGAATTTGCATGTGGGAAAATTGGGTTTCTTCTCCTCTAATTCTTGATTTGCTAGATTAGCTGGGCATCAAATTCAAGGTTGGAAATAATTTTCCTTCCGATTATTGAAAACCTTGCCCCACTGTCTTCTGGCTTCCAGGGTTGCAGTTTTTTGATTTGTGGTGTGGCCTGTTTTTGTTCTCCCTGAAAGTTGATAGAATCCTCTTTTAGTCCGCAGTTTCCCGAGACTTCCAGGTCACTTGCCCTGGTGCTGGCCTCTTTTCATCTGTCATGCTGAGCTCCTATGAGATCCTTCCATCTGGAATTGTCTTTCAGTTCTAGGACATTTTTTGGAATTCTATCATGGTTTCTGCTCCTTGGTTTTCTCTAACCTGCTGGAACTTCTTTTATTTGGGTATTGGTCCTCTTGGACAAATCTTCCAATTTTCTTATCGTTTTCTGTTTTCCATCCCTTTTGCTTTTTGCTCTCCTTTCTGGGAGACTGCATCAATTTAATGCTCCACATTTTAATCTATCACATTTTTAATTTGCTAGAGTTCTTTCTTATTCTTAAGAGGAGTTCAGCACCTTCTCTTTCCCACTGAGAATTGTAACAATGGACCGTGGTAGCTGGGGTGATGCTTTGAAAGGCAGTGGTTGAGAGCATAGGGCCACATGGCCTGGTTTAAATCCCACCTCTGCCTCTTCTTTGCTTTGTGACTTCGGGCAAGTTGTTTAACCTCGTCATTCTTCAAATGCCTCATCTGTAAAATGAGAATAATCAGCGTGGTATCTGTCTCAAGAGCTATGGTGATCGCAAGAACGACCAGAGGTGAAGGGTTGAGAGCTGCCCAGGCACACTGGATGGGCTGACATGTGTGTGTTCTTTCTGCCTCTCCCTCTGTTTACTGTGTTTGTTTGATCTGGAGCTTTCACGTTAGAAAGTTCTTTCTTTAGCTGACTCATTCACAGTCCTTGGTTGGCTTCTCCAATTTAAGAATTGGGGACTAAAAAGTGTCCTCTGAGCACAGGGGGCAGGGCTCCCTGACCAGAACTCCTCTGATGGGTGCCCTGTGGGTTGTTTCGTGGGGAACCCAATGCCACTATGCTTAAGTCTTTCCTTCTGTCTGAGCAGACTCCTCATGGAAGGGTCTTGCAGTCTCCTGTCTGGAGGGTCAAGATCAGACTGCTGGGGGTAAGGGCTGGAGGTCTGGGAGCTGAAAGGAGGAAGAAGGCTTAGGACAGGGTGGTCCTCTGCATCCAATAAGTGTAAAATCATTTAATCTGCCTGTTTTGAGTACAACTTGCATTGAGGCCTCTCTTTCTCTTTTTAGAGAATAAACTTCCAGTCTTATGCCTGGTGGAGGAGGGACAGTCACCCAGCTAGATGTGGGCAGGAGATACCAGGACACACCTGGTTCTTTCCTTTCATCCTCTTTTTGCATGCTTTAACCCCAGCCTGTTTCCAGAGGTACCTGTCAGTACTCTTTTCTGAGCCTTTGAGATGTCCATCTTGTACATGGAATTGGTTTTTGTCCCTTCTTACTGCCATTTGAGTTTGTAAAAATTTTTTATCGGAGTCCAGTTGCTTTACAATGTTGTGTTAGCTTCTGCTGTGCAGCAGAGCACGTCAGCTGTACAAACACATCCTCTTTTTGATTTGCTTCCCATTTAGGTCATCGCCGAGCCCTTAGTAGAGCTCCCCGTGCTGTACAGTAGGTTCTCACTAGTTATCTGTTATTTCTTGAATTTGGTAAATCAGGTATCAGAGGTTGGTCTTTTCCCTGCTCCGCAGAATTTGTCACTGTGTCCCTTTCTGTCCTTTCCGTCCTGGAGGATTTCTGTTCTCTGTATGCAATACATCCACCAGGCAAGATCCCTGTACTCTAGGTTTTATAGCATTTCCAGATGAACATGAATCAGAGTCCATGTTCTGTCTGTCCTCTTTTTCCAAGAAGGCACTCCCTCACTTTTCCAAGAGTCTCAGGACAGCCTCAGAGGAAATTGGCAGGCAGGTGCTGCATTCACCTTAGCCTTGAAGATTCCAAGCATGAAGATGCTTGCTTGGTGATGTTGTCTTCCCTTTTGACTGTTTTCCAAGAGCCCATTGCTGAATACTCATTAACAGGTGACCTCAGGGAAGTCACGGTGTGGGTGGTAAGCGGGCGGGGGGCGGGGGGGGGGGCGGGGGGGGGGGCAGGCGGTGTGAAACAGTCGCCTGATGGCTGTTTTCCCAGCCACACACAATGGATACCTGGGGCTGGGGATCCAAGGGAGTCAGGGGTCTGCATGGGCTGCATCTGTTCAGGCGAAAGGACTTTCTCCCTTGAACTTGCCACCGAGGTTCCCCCAGGCATCAGCACCCTGATCAGTGGGCTGAAAACTCCTCTCACCTTGGCAGGTGGGGTTTTAATTGGACTCCCTGTGCTAACCTTTATGTGCTTGTTTTGCTGTTTTTGTTTTAAAGCAGCTGCCTCTGCTGCCCACGAGTTGCCTTGGTTCCTTGGAAGAGAAAAACCAAACTGCTGAAGGAACAGGTTGTTTGGTTTCTACATTGTTTGATGTTGGAACCCTGCCTGCTTTTATAAAACCTTCCCAAGCCCAAAGCCACAGGCCACCTGGGGGAGAATTGGCTGGGGCCAGGCTTTGAAAGTTAAACTATTCTTCATGGCATGATTAAAGATTATCCTGCCTGAGCCTCCATCAGACACTGCCAGGCTGACTTGACTTGATTGTCTAGATTTGTGAGCGAGTTGGATTATGCTGGAGAAGGAGCACAGGAGAAACATTCTTTGGAGAGTCCAGTAAAGACCAAAGCAGTACATGACCCCCCAGGACCCCTGAAATGATGCCTCTTTGTCCTGCAACCCTTAACAAGTAAGCACATTTGATAAATATGAACAAAACCAGAGAAAGAAGAGCCTGTCTGGTCATGGCAGAATGAGGTGTTGGAAGCCAGGACTGAACTTGAATTTTAGTTCCTTCACTTTGTAGCCTTCACTTTTTGATCTCTTTCACCTGTAATGTCACTTTGATCGCAGGAAGGCCCTCCCAGGGTTGTTTGGAGGATTCAAAGAAGTTGTGAATGCTGAGTGCCTGCCACTAACCAGGACCTTTGAATAAATGTTTCCTTCTTTATTTTAAGAAAAAGAGGAGTTGTGTTGGTATGGTGGTCGATGTTTTGGTAGGGCTTCAACTGAACAACCATGAATGAATCCATCGCTTAGTATTTTGAGGTCAGATTTGGTGTCTGTACTGGGTGATTACATTGTGGAGACCATGGGGCAGTTGACAAGCACTAAGTGAGTTGTCTAGCTGAAGGCTGGAATCCCTTGGAGATTGTCAGGATGAGGGGGCCAAGCCATCCAGCAAGGTGCCACATAGCAGGACCATGTGTTGGGTGGGCACGGCAGATGGTTAGGTGGTGAGGGAGAGGGTTGGTACAAGCCAAGGTGCAGAGGTAGGAGTGTGCCAGAGTGTTCAGAAGGAGACTGGTCCAGCCTGGGTGGGAAAAGGGTCCAGAAGGTGTTAGTGGATCCTCATGAAAAATGAAGTGATTTTTGGACTCATTTTTCCCCTTGCCGCCATGTCACCTGGAGACATGGTCTGGGCTGGCTTGTGGCCAGAATTCCACAATGTGTAGGTATTGGGGGGATGCTGTTGGGTTTTGGAGCAGATGGTCTTCCTTGGGTGGGATGTTCCACATGTTACAGGAGATTTAGCATCCTTGGTTGTGCCCACAAAATGCCAATCATGTGATGATCAAAATCTCCTTCTACTTGGGGGAATTGATGCTTTTGAATTGTGGTGTTGGAGAATACTCTTGAGAGTCCCTTGGACTGCAGGGAGATCAAACCAGTCAATCCTAAAGGAAATCAGTCCTGAATATTCATTGTGGAAGAACTAATGCTGAAGCTGAAACTCCCATACTTTGGCCAACTGATGTGAAGAACTAACTCATTATGCTGGGAAAGATTGAAGGCAGGAAGAGAAGGGGACGACAGAGGATGAGATGGTTGGATGGCATCACCAACTCAATGGACATGAGTTTAAGCAAGCTCCGGGAGTTGGTGATGGACAGGGAAGCCTGGTGTGCTGCAGTCCATGGGGTCACAAAGAGTTGGATATGACTAAGCGACTGAACTGAACTGAACTTGGGGGAGTATTACCACCCATTTGAGAACTAACAGGGCACCGTGTATGCAGATGAAAGGGGGAATGTTGTGTTTTTCTAAAGAGCCATCTCCACTCTCGGACACAGAGGAGCTATGGTGACTTCGTGTGCCCCTCACTCAAAAGACTCTTTGATAGGACACCCCAGCTTTGAGGCTCTTGGAAAATCAATAGTTGATGTAATAGTTGTTCTGTGAATTGTGTCCATTATAACCAGAGTGCTCTCCAGTTCTTGGAAGTGTCCAGCAAAGTGATGCAACAACGCACGACCCTTTGGACTATTCACGGAAAATGGCTTAATGCCTCGGGTGCAGCTGCTGCAACTTTCGTTTGTTTTCCAAAATACTGCCTCTTCTCGCCGAATCAAACCAACCAGAATTCTTCTGGTTCCTGAGAGAACTTCATGCCACAACAGCTTGCAACAGGTATTTGTTGAGTATCTGCTTGATGCCAGGTGCTCTCTCAGATGCCAGGGAGAGACGGCCCTCATCTCTGGTCCACAACAGGGAGTCGGTCCCCAGGGTCCCACCAGGATATAATGATGACTGTGATAGTGGACAGTTACGAGAGCGTCCAGCAAGGGAAGCCTGCGGCAGGTGCTGTGAAGGACTTTCAGACGAGGTGACATTTTAAGTTGATGTGAGAAGGATAAGTGGGAATTAGCCAGATGGAAGGGGAGAGGGACATTCCAGGCAGAGGAGACATCTCACCCAGAGGCTGAGGCGGGCAGACGTGTGGCTCGTGGACACAGCTCTACCGACTGGAGGGCCCGGAGGTGGCCTTGGGGGCTGTATTCGATCTGGAACACCTAATGCACAGAGCGCTGGGCGAAGGTGGGCATGTCTTTGGAGTTGAGGCAGAGCTCCTGGATTTTTTCCATTCAGCGAAGCAGTAGACTGGGGTGCTGTGCCATTATCACAGGGGCCAAAAGGTCTGTGATTTGCTTTCATGCAAATAGGCTCAGCTCTGGGACTTCCCTGGCGGTCCAGTGGTTAAGAATTCGAGTTTCCACTGTAGGGGCACAGGTTCGAGCCCTGGTCAGCGAACTAAGATCCTACATGCTGCACAGTGTAGTGAAAAGAAAAGAAATTGACAAATAGGCTCAGCTCTGAAGAGGGGCTCCCTGCCATTGGCAGAACCTGAGTTGGCTCTAGTCCCTGGAGTTGGGGTGCCTTGGGCACAGCAGGCACTGTGGTTCTGGTGTCCTGTGGGCATGTCCTCTCTTCCCATGCCCATCTCTCTCATTTCCTTTTCCTGCACTGTCCTAGGTCAGGCAGATCTGCCCCTGCTAAGACAGGAAAGGCTGCTCCCTTCAAGCGTCATTTTTCTGGGTTGGGGATGATGAAAATGTAGATGATGAAGGCAATGTATTCACCACCTATATAACCATTATGTCCCCATATTGAATGCTTACAGTGTGCCAAGAAATCTGTTGGGTATTTTATATTTAATTCTCATTGCCACTGTATGAGGAGGGGAATTACCTCATTTTTCATGTAGGAAATTGAGGCTCAGAGAGGTCAAGGGTGAGGTTCATGGTCACACAGCTGGAGAGCAGCTGGATTGGAATTTGGCTTCAAGTATCTCTTGCTCTAAAACCTGTGTTCTTTCATCTAAGCCATACTCATCCCAAGATCGTGTCGGGCACTGAAATTAACAAGCACGTGGCTCTGGCCTCATTCAGCCGCCTCTGTGGACCTTAATATCCTCAGTGTAAACTGAAGGGTGAGATTTGCACTACCTGTTATGGTAGCCACCAGTCACCTGTGCCTACAAGTGCATGTCCGATTGAGATGTGGTGTGAGTGTAAAATTTGAAGACTTTTGGAAAAATGTGAAACATGAGTAGTTTGACAATATTGTTTTCATGTTGAGATAAGGATACTTTGGATATAGTAGGTTAAAAGTATATTATTAAAATGAATTTTGCCTGTTTCATGGGACTTTCTACAACATGGCTACTAAAAACTGTAACTTCACACACGTGGCTTGCCTTATATCTTGACTTGGCAGGGCTGGGTTAGACTATGATTCTGGAGGGCCTTTTCATGCTTAAATGTGCAGACTCTGGGGCTTGTATTGCTCTTCTTCCTGTGTGGGGTCTTTGAGCCCCAAGCCCCCTTTGACTTCCTTATTCTGTGGTTGACTCTCCAAGTGGGGGCTCTTACCCTTGACTCCTGCCTGACTTCTGACTCCATTGCGGGAAAGAAATTTACCTGCTCCAGTAGCATCTGCCGCCCTGGACAGGTTGTTTCACCTTTCTGAGTCTCAAATGCCTCATCCATCAGGTGGAGGTGGATCTTGTCCTCCTCACAGGGTTGTTCTGATAAAACAAAGTCTGTAAAGCCCCACACCTAATTGGAGCTCTGCACACACCCACCGCCACTCCCAGTCTGCAGCTGACGTTTGTCACCCTCGCAACAGAGTCCAGTTGCGCTTGGCATCGTCCCTGCCATCACTGGTGTTCATTCTCTAGCAAATTTGTTGGTGATGGGATGCGGCAGAGTCAAATGAGCCTCCCGTCCTGCTGGACTGCTGGCCAGGAATCGGGAGTTGAGTGTTGCCCGACCCTGTGCCCTGGAGGCCAGGATGTGGGTTGGAGTCTCGACTTGACTTTGCATCTGCTGCCGGAAACTCAAGAGTCCTCTGAACAAATGGGTCAACCACCCACCCGGAACTCTGTCTCCGGAGGCCGTGGAGCCCAACACTGGTCCATCTCTTTGGTCTTCATGGGCTCAGATCTAGAAGCTCCGGGGTTAAAGAGTTAAAATGGGTCATTAGGGTGCTGGTGGGGCAGTTCTGGTGGGCACAGATGGTGGTGAGGAGGGGGCAGGTGTAGGAGAGGGGACTGTGCTGTCTGAAACAGAGCCCTCACATGCTACCGAAGCCGTGGGCTGCAGGATGAGCCCCCTGACCTCCTGGGCTCTGTTCCCCAAAGTACCTAGAGGAAACCAAGTCCTGATTTACTGACAATGTATGCGAAGCACTTGGCACGACCCAGTGGCATGAATCTGCTGTATTATCATCTATGGCAGTGACTGTTTTTGGTTTCACAGGGTTGTCAAAGTCAGGAATCACATTTTGGGGCCACTGTCCTGTCACACCGGCCGCCGTTAGTTTTGCGTGACCCCTTCTGGTCTTTTTCATATGAGTTTGTGTTTTCCTCACTTGTATCAGTTACCCGTTTGAGTCCTGCTTTTTTCTGCTCCCTGTCGTGTCTGATCCAGCGCCTTCTTCCGTGCTGCTGGGTGGCCTCCCTGGTGCCCCGTGCTGGGTGAGGCCCCCTCTGCCCTTGGCACCATATCTCAGCTTTGTCCCTTCATTGTCACTCTGCTGTGACTTATCCCCTCCTCCATCAGACACGAGCCCTTTGCGGGAGGGTCTGGTCTGAGCCGCCTCCGTGGGCTGGTTCAGCAGTGCCCAGAGAATAGACACACCCCGTCCCATCGAGCACAGGCTGTGCTTCTTGTAACCAGCTCCGTCCTGGGAGGCGTGAGGCTGCGCTCCAAGCAGAGTTGGCTTCTTGAGCATCTTGCGCTCTGCAGGCATCTCTGCTTTGGGTGATGTATTCTCAGGACGCGTGCTCAGTTGCTTCAGTTGTGTCCGACTCTTTGCGACCTTATGAATTGTAGCCTCCCAGGCTCCTCTGTCCATGGGCTTCTCCAGGCAAAAATACTGGAGTGGATTGCCATTCCCTCCTCTGGGGGATCTTCATGACCCAGGGATCGAACCCGGGTCTTCTGCATCTCCTGTACTGCAGGTGGATCTGTTACTTCTGAGCCACCGGGGAAGCCCATTCTCAGAATAGGGCCCCTGAAAAACGATGACTGGGTCAAACATGGTGCGGCTCTTTGTTAACCTTGATGGTGAGAGGAGCCTGGCGGGCTACAGTCCATAGGGTCGCAAAGAGTCGGACACGTTGACGGGGGAGTCACATTCCTGTCACTAAGGTTAACCATCTTTTTGCACGACTGACCCCTTCCTCCCTGAGGTCCCTGGGCTGGTGTCTCTGTGGCCCCTTGAACAGTCTCTTGTCTTCTCGTGCAGCTGGTCTCCAAGAGTGGTAGACGGCACAAGAGAAGGTTGTGGTGGCTAAAAGGGGAGCCCTTGTCAGGCAGCGAAGGGTGACCTGGGATGCGACAAGCTGAATCCATCAGCTCCCCCCAGGCAGATAGATCTTTCTGTCCCTAATGACAAGAGAGAACGAGGCTCCCCGAGGTGCTTTGTGGTTCACTGGGGCACAAAACTTGGGGAGAAGTGGGAGAGGAGAGGGGGTGCTGCAGGCAGGAACCAGTTGGGAAGCAGGTGCAGCAGGGGTGGGCAGGTGGGCTGAGTCTGGGCGGTAATTGACCTTGCAGTTGGAAGGACTGTTTAGACTGCTGTGCCTGGACCATGGTCCTCTCTCTCCAAGGGCTGGCCTGGCCATGGAGCAGCTGGACTGCTCCTCCCCTGCTGGTGGGAATGCAAAATGGCACAGCTGCTTTGGCAAAGTTCAGTTGTTTCTTATTTTTTGTTGTTGTTTCATATTTTATTTATTTATTTAGATGCGTTGGGTCTTAGTTGTGGGACACAGGATCTCTCGTTGCAGCGCAGACACTCTACTTGTGGCGTGGGCTTAGTAGTTGCAATGCTCAGGCTTAGTTGCTCCAAGGCACGTGGGCTCTTGGTTCCCAGACTAGGGATTGAACCCAAGTCCCCAGCATTGCAGGTGGATTCTCAACCACTGGACTGAGGAATCCTGGTAGTTTCTTACAAAGTGAAACATACACTCTTTGCTGTTTCACCAGCAGTTTCCCACCTTGAGGAATACGTGTGCGTGATGTGTGTGCTCAGTTGTGCCTGACTCTTTGGGACCCCATGACTAGCCTGCCAGGCTCCTCTGTCCATGGGATTCTCCAGGCAAGAATACTGGAATGAGTTGCCATTTCCTTCACCAGGGGATCTTCCTGACTCAGGGATCAAACCCGCATCTCTTGCGTCTCCTGCACGGGCAGGCAGGTTCTTTACCACTAATACCACTTGGGAAACTCTATGGAAATATTTATAGCTGCTTTAATCCCAAGAGCCAAAAACTGGACATGATGCAAAAGTGCCTCAGTTGGTGAACAGTCGAACAATGCTGAGAATGAAAAAGTTCCTGCACGTGTGACATCCCTGGATCTCCAAATCAGAATTTTTAAATGGCCCTGTGTTTACCAGGGGCCAAGAACCGGGGGAAGAAGATTGGCTACTGTGGGGCACGGAGGAGCTTTGTGGAGGGGGTGGGCTGATAGAATAGGCTATGTCTTGAATGTGCCGGCTCCGTGATTTTATTCATTGAAACTTACAACATTGTACACAAGAGGGTAAATTTTACTATATGTAAATTGTACGTCAATAAATCTGACTTCCAGAAGAGACAAAGAATGAAAAACCACTGATAAGCTGATAGTTTCTGTATCACTTTTTTGTTTTTTTTTCTTGATTCTGGTGTGTTCATTTATTCAGGATGGCATAAGAGTGGTCTTTTATGGTCCTGTGACCACTGGTGTAAGTAAGCACTTTCTGGGCTGATCTTTGAAATCTCTTCCTTGTAAAAGCCACAGAACCCCACTGAGCCCCAGGCATAGATTTACCTTGTAAACGAGACTTTACAGACTTCTTTCACATCTAGTAAAGTGAGACCCGCAGGGAGGGACACAGGTAGGAGTCTGACAGCACCTTTCCACTCTGGGCCCCACAGGCACCAAGCCCAGAGCCCTCCCTGGGAGTACATTAGCTGGCCTGCCTTTGCTTTCTGTGCCTCAGAGAGAGACAGACCTGGGGGTGACTCTGGATCTGTCTTGATTAGGCTTGGCTGTAAGTTACTGAAAAACCCAGACAACAGTGTTGGAAACAGATATTTGTTTCTTTGAGGGCAGTCCAAAGCTGTTAGGCAACTATCTGCCACAAATATCTTAGTGACCCAGGCTCCCTCTAGCCCATTCCACTGCCATCTTCCTGTGTAGCTTTGACCTCACAGTCCAAGATGGCTGCTAGAGCGCCAGCCATCGCATTAGTGTTTTAGGCAGCAGGATGGAGGAAGGGACAATAAAGAAGGGTCAAGGAGTAGATTCTAGCTCTTTGTTAGTAGAAGTTTCAAGAAACTGCCTCTTGGCATTTCTGCTTTCATCTCATTGGCCAGCATGTGGTCACATGGTTATGATTCAGTGCAAGGGAGGCTTGGAAATAGTCTGTGGTGCCCACTTAAGAACAGGCAGTCTATTTTTATGGAAGAAAGAGAGAAGGGATATTTGAGGTGGGGAGCAACCAATAGTCTCTACCACAACTCTCAGTTTTGCTGTGTCTTTGTTGTGGGGCATTGAACCAGTCTCTAAACTCTTGAGGTCTCAGTTTTCCCACCCATAAATGAGCTCGTAACTGCTACCTCACTTGCTCATTTTGGAAATGAAACAAGACAATGTATATATAATACCTGGGACACAGTTTCCCCGTGGTAACCAGTTTTATTATTCCCACTGTGTTTACTATGGATGGTCTCTGGTTTTTAACTTCTGGGCTGAAACGGTGCAGCGGAGAACAGCATAAAGAGGGGAGATGCTTTGTCGTTACCAGAGCCGGTCATCCTGCCAGATTTACTCAGCAGTGAACTCTGATAGGCCCTGGGGCCAGGCTACTACATGTCAGTGTCTCCACTAACCTACCCTGTAGCGGGCGCTCTGCACAAGGATGCTCGTGACATCCCCTTTGGGCAGAGGGGAAGCCAGAAGCACTGAAAGGCTCAGGGACTTGTGCGAAGTCACATGGCCAGTGAACGGTGGGGCATTTGCGCTCAGGCCAATGTGGGATGGGGTCCTGAAGTGTGTCGTGGGTGCCCACAGCTTTGTGCCGGGACAGACTGCACAGCAGGGCAGGACAGTGGGGCAGGGTGAGCAGACGTGCTACATGGGGCCCCCAAGATCAATGTCCCCCTTGAAAGCAGCCGAGTAGAGAGGTGGTGTAGGGGGAGGATGGAGGGCATCCCAGGCAGGGGGAGAAGGCGGCAGTGATGGAGCGAGGGGGTGTGCCATCGGGGTGGGCTAGATGAGTCATGGCGATGTACTCCATTCCCCACTGAGCTGCTGGTCTTCATGGTTCCTGCGTGTGGAGGCGTGTCGTCCACACTGTTTACTGGGTCACGTGCATCCCAGCCCCGCCACTTGCTGGCTGTGTGGCCCGTCTGAGCTTCTGATGTATTCCCCCCCATATTCTGGGCTCTACACTAAGCCTGGGTGAGAAGGCAGGACATAGGCCCTCAGGAGGCACCTGGCACTTCTTGGCAGGGGCCTGTCCTCATCTGGACCCATCTGGCCGTGGCCCTCCCCTGCTCTGTGGTCTCCTCTGCACCCAACTGGGGGTCTGCTCTGTGGACAAGCCCCCTGATGTGTCAGGATCCACAGTGCCCATTTCCTTGGGTCCAGAGCAGGCCGCTCCTCCTGTGTCTCCAGATGTCCAGGTCTCTGGCCTCCCAGCCCCACGCTTGGGATCCCTGTCCCCCTTCTTCTCCCCCTCCCGTTAGGCCCATTGCCACCTTGTGCTTGGCACCCGCTGCCTCACCGTGAACCCTCCTCCACTGGCCCTCCTGTAACTGCTCTTTCTAGATGGTGAACTTTGGCAGCTCTGTGAGGAAGCTTTGCAGACTCAGTGCCTGTTACCTACCTGAAGTCAAGAGCCAGGCTTTGGAAACCGCTGTGTCCCAGGGGCGGGGACAGGGTGGGAGGCTTGCCAGGGCTTGGCTGACAGGTGGGCCTCACTTGCCCGCCCCCCTCTCTCCTCCCAGTGCATCTTGGTTTGAGCATCTCCTGCATGCCAGACACTGTTTTTGGTGCTGGGAACACGAGGTGGGCAAGACAGGCTAGACCCCACTCCCCCGGAGCTTCACATCCTAGTGGGGGAGATGGACTGTACACAAGCGCACGAGCAATCAAGATTTGGGTGTTAAAAGTGCCTGGTGGGGACTTCCCTGGTGGTACAGTGGATAAGAATCTGCCTGCCAGTGCAGGTCACACGGGTTCGATCCCTGGCCTGGGAAGATCCCACATGCTGCAGAGCAACTTAGCCTGTGAGCCACAACTACTGAGCCTGTGTGCTGCAACTACTGAACCCCGTGCGCCTAGAACCCATGCTTTGTGACAAGAGAAGCCACTGCAGTGAGAAGCTCGTGCCCCGCAACTAGAGAGGAGGCCCTCCTCGCTGCAACTAGAGAAAGCCCGCATGTAGCAACAAAGACCCAGGGCAGCCAAATATAAATAACTTATTTTTAAAAAAGAAGTGCCTGGCGGAAAATCAAGATGCTTTAGGGAAGGAGGGTGATGGGTGGGGAAGGAGGACATGTGGGAGCCAGAATTTTGGTCCCCAGAGAGGCCCACGTTCTAACTCCTGGAACATGCAGATGTGTGCTTTCCCAGGACAAAAAGGCCTTTGCAAATGTGATTAAGTGAAGGATCTTGAGGTGGGAGATTATCCCGGATTATCTGAGTGGGCTCAGTGTAATCACAAGGGTCCCTCCAAGTGAAAGAGGGCGGCGAGAGGTCAGAGTCAGAGAGAGGCAGCTTGAGAAGGACTTGACCAGCTGTTGCCGGCTTTGAAGAGGGAAGAAGACCGCAAGCCAGGGAATGTGGGTGGCCTCTCAAAGCTGGAGAAGGAAAATTGGTTTTCCCCTAGAACCTCCAGACCTAACAGCGCCTTGATTTTGGCTCAGTGAGACCCCTTTCAGGGTTTGATCTCTAGAACTCTTGAGATGAATTTCTGTGGTTTTGTGTTGCTGCTTTTGTGTTGATTTACAGCAGCCAAAGAAAGCCCATACAGGAGACTCTGCAGTCAGGGGAAGCCTCTGACGAGGTGAGTGATGACCAGCAGCAACTCTGCAAAGATGGAGTGAAAAGTACTCTGGGCAGAGGAAGCTGCAAGTGCAAAGGTCCTGGGGTGGGATTGGTTTGTGTGGCTCTTCTGTCCCGGCCAGCTGTCACGTGGAGTGACCTGGTCCTTTGGTCAACGTGAGAACTCTGTCTTATGTCCTTGTCTTTGCTCACCTTTTCCCCTCCGCCCTGTGTGCTCCCTTAGCCAGCAAACTTCTATACATCCAAAGAGGCTGAACCCAGTGTCTCTGAGAAGCCCCTCCTGACATCAGGGCTGTACAGACTGGCAGTTCCGCTCTTTGCTGCCGTCGGCTCTCATCACTCTTATTCTGTGCACACCAGTCACTTGTTTACACATCTGTCCCCTCAGCTGGGCCATTCCCCAGGAGGAAAAGCTGTCTCTTACGCTGCTATCTTTAGCACTTGGCACAATGCCTGGGGTGTTTGTTGAGTGCCTGCAAGCTTTGACCTCTGAACTGGTTTTTTTTCTGCAGCCTCTCACTTACTCTTTCCGGCTACCAACCTCTGGGATTAGCCAGCTTGTGGGCGTGGCAGCCTGAACACATTTTCCCGAGGGACAATGTCCTCCACCCTGTCATCAGCACTCAAATGCCTTGAGCTTATCATGAGGTCTTATCAGCTGGGAGCCCAGCAGGAAACTCACAGGGGAGAGTCTGCAGGGTTTGCTAAAGGGCTGTTCACAGGGTGGAGGTGGGAGAAGGGCCCAGGCAAGGAGGTGCAGCCCTGGGGACTCAAGGAGAGGGGGTCCCTGTGGAGACCCCCCCACCGCCCCACAAAGCACCCTTTACAAACTGGTGAGGAACTGTGGGTCAGGGTGAATGAATGAAGCCCTGGCATGAGAAGAAGTGAAGTGAAAGTTGCTCAGTCATATTCGATTCTTTGCGACCCCATGGACTGTAGCCCACCAGGCTCTTCTATCCATGGATTTTCCAGGCAAGAATACTGGATGGGTTGCCATTCCCTTCTCCAGGGGACTGTCCCAATCCACGGATCAAACCCAGGTCTCCCGCATTGCAGGCCGATTCTTTACCATCTGAGCTACCAGGGGACCCCATGAGTGCCGGGGACTGAATCATCAGACCCCTCTCCATCCCCACCTGGTCCTTCCAACAGGTGGCCGGAGGACAGGGGTGCCCAATGCTGCAGTCTGAGGAGGGTCAGTCTTCCAGATGGGCATGAACTGGGGAGAGGGGGTAGGGAGGGCATTGCCTGGGGAAACCACACACCACAGCGACCTAATCCTCATCCTCAACCCAGTGCTTTAACATGTGTACTTTTCTGCACGTTATTCGAGACCAAGAGTCACTTGTCCAGTATGGAGCTGCTGGGAAGGGCTAGGCAAGGGAGGGAGCTGGATTGTGGATGTGGGTCTGTCTCCCAGGTCTTTCTGCTCCACCTGATCCTTCCACCCAGATGCCAGTGGGTGTGGGTCCCTGAGCACTGACTATGTGCAAGGTGCATGCCTGACAAGCACCCCAGCCCACCTCCTTCCTGAGGGACCCTGGGTTCCATCTCTTAGAGCCTAACCTTCTTCATTCATCCTTGCAACAATCCCTCTCTGTGATTCTATGGCTGGTTGTGTTTTCCAGACTAATGTCTGTCTTCCCTTGGCAAGCAGGACCCAGGCATCTTGCTCATCACTGTGGCCTCATTCAGTGGCTGACACATAGTAGATGCTTAGTAAATACCTCTAGATGGAAGAATGCGTCCTACCTATTCATTGCAGGTCCTTCAGCAGGCGGGCTGCCCTGCAGTCCTGGCTGCTTGGGGTGTAGTGAGTGGGTGGGTAGGGGAGTTGCCTGGGGCGGTAGGGCAGCTCTTCAGGGCCAGACTTCATACCTCGAGCCCCACCTCCCCAGCCCCACATCCCATTGGTCTGTTCTCCATGAGGGTGTGGACCTCTCCCACTTCCTCCCTCGGCAGCCCACACCCACCCCCAGCCAGGCAGGGGACTGGCACCCTCCCTGCTGGCATGCAGCGAGCTTTGGCTGCAGCATTAAGTGCGAGACGAGTGGGAGGGATTTGTTTTTTCCCTCTTCCTTTCTTTATGCTGCCTTCTTCCTTACCACGTGGAAGTCCAGGCCTGGTTTCTAGAGATCGCAGGTTTGTCTCGTGGCCCCAGTGTGGGCAGGAAGGAGCCCAGGCTGTCATTCTCTTGCAGGGACAACTCCGCCTGGGGATGTGTTGTTGCCATGAATGTCTTTTTTCCTTTTATGAACCAGAGAGGGCTTCCCGGGGCGGTGCACCAGCATGGTTCTGCCCTTCCCTGCTGCCCCTGACACAGAGCCAGTTCCAAACCTCTCCTGGGCATGGTCCAAAGGGAGCGGTACAGACCAGAGCCTGGCAGACTTCCCAGGAGAGTTTCAAAAAAACATCTGTTTATTTGATTTCATTTCAAAATAAATTAGGGAAAGCTTAGAAGGTGGGGGGGAAAGAAAGGAAAGTACATTCAGGCCCATGCACTCTGATATAATTAGTGTCATTTTTAATTTTTTTTTTCATTTCTAATCCTTTCCCAAATACATTTTTATTTGTTCTCACAGTCACGAAAAAAAAATGAAAAGTGTTAGTTGCTCAGTCATGTCTGACTCTTTTGCAACCCCATGGACTGTGGCCCACCCAGCTCCCCTGTCTGTGGGATTTTTCAGACATGACTACTGGAGTGGGTTACCATTCCCTTCTCCAGGGGGTCGTTCCCACCCAGGGATTGGACCTGGATCTCCTGGATTGCAGGCAGATTCTTTCCCATCTGAGCCACCAGGGAAGGCTACGTGTAAAATTTCCTCCTGCTCTGTCACTTGTAGACGTCTTCTTCCTGGTACTTAGGTGCCTCCGTCTGATCACCTCTGATGGCTGGTTGGGTGTGCTGGGATTGAATTAGCTGTGACCTTGGAGAGGCACAGACTCAGGGCCTCCGGTCCCCATGCCCCCATAAGCATCCATCCTGTGCTCTCACAGGCCTGACCTTCCGAGCCTTATCTTGCCCTCCCAAGCTTGTCTGTGCTAATCCTCCATGATTTTTCTCTCGCTCCCAGCAAATCCTGGCTCCTGGGAAAGTTGGTGTTTTTGCAGGGTGGGGGGTGCAAATGGAGTCCACCCCCTCCCTCGCCCCCCCCCCCCCATCCCCCGACCTCCATCCCTGGCCTGGGAATCGGGAGAGCAGGTAAAGCCAGAGGGCTCCCCTCTGCCTCCAGAGTGTGGAAGGGAAGTGCTGTTGTCAGGCTTTTGACTTGAAGGTCTTCAAAGTCAAGGGCATCTCCTGGGAAGGAAAATGAATGGGTAAGACAGTATGGCTTTTGTCTGTTCCAAGGTGGGGGCAAGGGGAGTCAGTCCTGGGAGGGCAGATCTCTCATTACTGGTCTTTGTTTGTGTCGTTGTTATTTAAGCCATTCTAGGGGACATTATGACATCTCTGGAGGCCTTTAAAAATAGCAGAGTTTCTAGGTTTAAAAGTAGCACATGTCCGCTGTATAAAATTTGGAAAATACCCAAAGTATAAAGAAGATGAAAATCATCTCAAATGGCACCATGCAGAAATGACTGCAATTAATATTTCAATACATCTGCTTTTCTGGCTTTTCCCCCCATAAATGTATTGATGGTTTGAGGATAAATGGTGTAACATACAGTCACTTGGACCTGCATACTGGTTGCAGTGTCGTCACCTACAGGCAGAGGAATAATTGAACTAGAGATTTCTCTCCATGTCTCAGTCCCTTAGTCTGTGAAATGGGCCTAAGGTGGAACCTTCCTCGATGGCTTGCAGTGAGGCTAAATGATGTCATATAAATACATGTCAAGCCCCAGCCCAGTGCCAGACACACAGTAGTGCTAAGTTGCTTCTGCCATGTCTGACTCTGCGACCCTATGGACTGCAGCCTGCCAGGCTCCTCTGTCTTTGGGATTCTCATAGTAAGGCACACAGTGAGTGCTTAATAAATGCTTGTCGTCGTTATTTGGTCAATCCTGTACACAATTTTGTATGCTTATGAACCCTCCTGCCAATGCAAGAGATGTGGGTTCAATCCCTGAGTCAGGAAGATGCCCTGGAAGAGGGCATGGCAACCCCCTCCAGTATTCTTGCCTGGAGAATCCCATGGACAGAGGAGCCTGGAGGGCTATGGCCCATAGGGTCGACAGATAGTCAGACTCGACTGAAGTGATTTAGCACGCACATATACAGTGTTGAACCCTGCTCCTTTTCATTTTGTATTAGGAGCTCAGAATTTTCCCACATCTTAAAAGCTGGATAAACACCATTTCTGTGGCTGCATAAGACTTCTCCCTATGACTTTTTAAACCACTGTTTACCATTTAGGGCTCCTCCAGCTTTTCCCTGTTTTTGATATATCCTGCTGTGATGAAGTTCTATGCCTGTTCATTCATTCTCCTGGTTTCTGATGATCTTTAGGACAATTAAAGAGGTGCAAACATATTGGGTCGCTGGATTTAGGAATTTCTTTCTGGCGCTTCGGATAATGCAAGACCTGATTACTTTTCGGGAGGGCGATACTGCTCTACATTCCCTTGATGCCTTTGCAAGGACCAATCTCATCTTCCCTTCACCAGGATTCTGGGGGGTTGATGTTTATTTGCAAAAGTGACCATCCTGACCATGCCTGTAACCAAGAACCTCTGGGATGAGAGGCAGACACTCTGGCCAGGGACATTTTCAGGCAGGATGAAGGTGTCTGGTTTCCGTGTGTGTGTGTGTGTGTGTGTGTGTGTGTGTGTGTGTTTTGTTCTGTTGGCATCGGCACTCTGCAGCCATAGGTATTAGCTCCCAGCAGGGCAGGAGCTGTGGGAACAGGAGGATGCAGATTGGTGTGGGCGGGAGGAGGCATCTGTTTACAGAGCATTGCTAGGCAGCTGGGCTCCCATTGAATGTGGCGGTCCCAACAGGTGGTTTCCTGGAGGGTGAGCCAAGTCCCAGGCAGTCTGGAGGCGCCACGCCTGCCGCTCGGTGCGTGGATGTTGTCATCAGTAACCAGGGACACGGAAACATCCCCGGTTCCACTCCACCAGCTAAAACCCGTTCCAAGGTGGTTTCTTTTTCAGTTGTTCCTGTTCTTTTGGAAACGAAGAATTCGACACAACAGCTTGGTGAGGCCGGAGCCTAGCAGATAGCTCGGAGGCTATTAATAATAATGAAACTAACACAATGACCATTTCAGAGAATAGGGCCCTTTCCAACCATGCTTTCCTGTGACCTGTCTGCAACCACGTGAGATGCACGCACGCCCTCTTATATCCTGGCTTTTGTGCATCATTATTCCTGGACTGCTAAGGCTTATTGGCCCTGTACTGAGCGCCACCACCCACCCCATCCCACCCTCACCCCCAACTGCCAACGAACTCTTGGAATCTGAGCAATGCAGACAAAATGAAGCAGATAGAGAATAACACAACACCCATTTTATAGGTGAGACTCAGAGAGGTTAGCTTTTCCCAGCTCACCCAGCTGAGAAAGGACAGAATCAGGATCTTACAAGGTCTACCTTCAAGCTCTGCTCTTTCAATGTCCTCTGCATACTCCCTTCATACAACTGGTGTGGGTTTTTGTTTTAAATGGTTTTTTTTGTTTGTTTTAATGTGGATCATTTTTAAAGTCTTTATTGAATCTGTTACCACAATGTTTCTGTTTTATGTTTTGGGTTTTTTCTCTGCAAGGCATTCAATCAGGGATTGAACCCACGTTCCCCATATTGGAAGGCCAAGTCTTCACCTCTGGGCCTCCAGGGACCTCCCACAACTGGGGTTGAGAAATTCAGAGAACAGCAAAGCTGATCTGACATTCAGCTCCTCACAGCATCATAAGGAGGCTTGTGCGTTTCCTGTGGACACTATCTCAAATTGCCACACTTCCTGGTTTCAAAGAACACAGCTTTATTTTTTCATTAATTTTTATTTTAGTCTAGTTGCTCTGCAGTGTTCTGTTCGTTTCTGCTGTACAGCAACGTGGACCAGCTCTACGTTTACATATATCCCCTCTCTTTTTGGATTTCCTTTCCATTTGGGTCACCGTAGAGTGCTGTGTCTGGGCTTCTCAGGTGGCACAGTGGTGAAGAATCTGCCAATGCAGGAGCCGAAGGAGACGCGCGTTCAGTCCCTGGGTTGGGAAGATCCCCTGGAGTAGGACATGGCAACCCACTGCGGTACTCTTGCCTGGAAAATCACATAGAGGAGCTTGGTGGGCTATAGCCCGTGGGGTTGCAAAGAGCTGGACGCAACTGAGCACAGCACAGAAGCTCAGCTGGGCCTTGGGTAGGGTTTCCTGTGCTGTTCAGTAGGTTCTCATTCGTTATCTGTTTTATACTCAGTCATGTATATGTGCCAATCCCAGTCTCCCAGTTCATCCCAACCCCTGCCCCGCTTCCCCTTGTGGTGTCCATATGTTTGTTCTCTCTGTCTCTTTATCAAATAAGATCATCTGTAACATTTTTCCAGATTCTACATGTATGCATTGATATATAATAGCAGAGAACATAGCTTTATTATCTGATGGTTCTGGAGGTGATGTGGTCTCACTTCCAGGGACCAGAACGGTATTCCTTCCAGAGACTCCAGGAGAAAATCTGTCTCTTTGCCTTTTCTTGCTTCTGGAGACCACCTGGGTTCCCTTGGCTCGTGGCCACTTCCTCCAGCCTCACAGTCAGCAGGGTCTCGTCTTCTGTTGCCGATTCTGCCTCTGTTAATGGCTTTCCCTTCTGTCTTCTGGGTCAAATCCTTCTCTGCCCCTCTCTCATAAGGACCTTTGTGATTCCACTGGGCCTATCCAGAAAATCCAGGATCTCTCCACATCCAGATCCTTAATTTAGTGGAGATGGGATAGGGGAAGAGATAAAGTAAGAGTTAGGAATTAGTATTTAACACTGCTATATATAAAATAGGTCAACAGCAAGGACCTACTATATAGCACAGGGAAATCTACTCAATATCTTGTAATAACCTCTAATGGAAAAGAATCTGAAAAAGAATATAAATATATATGTATATGTAGATATATGTATATATGTGTGCATAACTGAATCACTCTGCTTCACACTGGAAAATAACGCAGCACTGCACACTAGCTGTGGTGTGGTTTAGTTGCTAAGTCATATCCGACTGTTTGCTACCCCATGGACTGGAACCCACCCGGCTCCTCTGTCTATAGAATTTCCCAGGCAAGAATTCTGGAGTGGGTTGCCATTTCCTTCTCCAGAGGATCTTCCCAACCCATGGATTGAACCCATGTCTCCTGCTTGACAGGCGGGTTCTTTACCACTGAGCCACCTGGGAAGCCCCAAGGGTTGCATGTCAGGATTCTAAATAACCATACGCGGGTCTGACTGCTGCAGAAATCCATCCCTCTGACTTTAACTCTGTGCCATTCTCTCTATAATTTCTCCTACTGGTAGGGGAAAAAGTCAAGGTGTAATATAGATACAGTAAGAATATCACTCAGTAGGTCTCTTTTATCGAGTGTGATATGTGTACAGTATGATGTACAGATTGCCCAAATCTTCAGCGTGTGTGTGTTCTCAGTTGCTCAGTTGTGTCTGACTCTTTTGCAGCTCCATGGACTGTAGCCCACCAGACTCCTCTGTTTGTGGAATTTCCCAAGCAAGAATACTGGAGTGGGTTGCCATTTCCTTCTCTGGGGGATCTTCCCGACCCAGGGATTGAACCTGTGTCTCTTGTGTCTTCTGCATGGGCAGGTGGATTCTTTACCACCTTGCCACTTGGGAAGCCCAACTTTTAGCTTACAAATCGGTGAATTTTAACAAGTGCACCATCTATGCAGCTACTCCCCAGAATCACAGGAAGGGAACTTGTAGAACCTCAGGAGCTTCCCCGCTGTGCCCCTTCCCTATGAACACCGGCCTCCAGCAGTAACCTCTGTTCTGATTCCTGTCACCATGACGAGCAGTCCTTGTTCTTGAACTTTATATAAATGGAATCGTGCAGCCTGAATTCTTTGTGTACATGTGTTGTGGCTTCTGCTTGATCTGTGTCTGTGAGGCTCATTCAGGTCGAAGGGAGCAGTCATTCGTTCTTTTTCACGTCTGTATAATATCTCTTTGTGTTAAAGCAGCATTGTTTTCCTTTTTCCTTGTGGATGGACAGTTAGGTTGCTTCTGGTGTGGGGCTCTACGAATACTGTGATTAAGAACATTTCTTGGGCATGCCTTTTGGTGGACTTCAGCACCTGTTCTGGGTTATACTCAGAGGTGGACTTGCTAAATTGAAAGGTTTGACGTGTTTCATTTTTGTAGAGGTGTCCAAACAGCTTTCAAAAGAGTCCTCACTCACACTCCTGCCCTCGATGGATAAGATGAGCCCAGACTCCACTGTGTTCCTCGTGAGACCCCCAAGCGCAGAATCCACCTGTCTCTTCGACTCGCCCTTAGTCGCCTAGGAGAACCGGTGCTCTGGCTGCTCGAGTTTCAGTCGCTCTCTCTTGTCTCTCATCCTCTGCATCTCCTATTCCCTCTGCCTGGAGCACTGTTCTTTGCAGCCCTGCCGTCTCATTCGACCTCACTTCCCTTCATCTTACCTCTTTCGAGACGCCTCCTCTGATCCCCAGCCTTCATTCAGGGCCCTCCATGGGCTTCCTTGCTGCTGGGACTGGCCAGGTCATACCTGTGGCCACTCTGGGCTGTAGCTGCCCAGGTTAGTCCTCTCCAAGTGGGGGATCTGGTGTGAGTGAGGCCTTTGTATACAGGACTTCTGGGGGGATGCTGCTATGGTGATGTTGAACTCCTACAGAGTTTAGAGGCCGAGGCCAGAGACCTCTCCCAGGCCCCTCTGTTCTTCAGCTGTGAGATCTTAGGCTAGTCACTACCTTCCTGAGGCTGTTTCCTCAGCTGCAAAGTTGGCATCAAACCTGACTTGAGTCAGAGACACACTGAAAGAACCTACCAGCTAATGGTCAGGAAATGCTTTTGTAAACTGGTAAGTGGCATTTAAGCATGCACACAGAATCTTGATGTTCACTAATTGTTTTGGGGTTGATTGAGAAGGGAAACTGCAGAGAGCTGGCCAGGAATCCTTCTGTCCCCTCAAAACACAGGAGGATGTAGAGATAAAAGATATTGGGTGGTTTTGGTCATGAGTGGTGAGCTATGGGATCCCACCAAAGACCCAGAATCCCAGAACTTCTCCAGCGCCCGAGTCTTACTGAAGGTTTGGTTCATGGAAATCTTACCTGCTAAGCTCTTGGAGCAGAGGTTCTTAAAGTGTGATTTCTGGGTGCCAGCTTCATCATCACCTGGGGATGGACTAGAAATGCTGGTTATCAGGCCCCACCCCAGGCTGCTATATCAGAGACCCTGGGCATGGGGCCCCACAGGGTTGGCAACCCTGGCACTACAGGAAGGGAAACTCACAGACTCTCCTCTCATTCTTGGAATCATTGGAAATTATGGATCCAGTTACTGCCGGCTGATTCACCCGGCTCCCCTGAGATTCCCGGGGCCCCAGACCTGTGCTTAGAAGGCTGGGCAGGTTGAGGCAGGCCCCGCAACCTGGCCCTCTGGTCTGTGTGAGGCACTGGGCTTCGGTGGAGACTGACCACAGAGCTGAGCTAGGAGAGACGCTGCTATCAGACGCAGGGTTTGTGGGCAGAGGACCGACGTAGGCGGACAGGTTTTTATTTATTCATGTAGACACAGACGTGATGCTCAGATCCACAGGATTGTGCTGGTTTGCACAGTCAGCTCATCAGAATCACTTCTCACTGCTTCTGCAGATTTGCAGGAGAGGAGTGTCAGAGGGGAGGTGCAAGGACCAGCTAAGGCAGGGACTGGGATTCCTGAAAGGTCATGGAAGCAAAGTGCAATAGCCCTGGGGGACGTGGCCTGAGAAGCCGCTTAAAATGTGACCAGTTTCTGCTCTTGTCCAAGCTCCCATCACTTGGGCCTGGACTGAGACAGCTTCCTAAATGACTTCTTGACTTGTTCTTGCTTCCCATCCCAGCCTCCTCTCCATAGGCTGCCAGAGTGATGCTCTTAACTCTGAGTTGGCCATCTGCCATAGTTGTGTTGAAGTCCAGATCTTGGTGCAACAAAGACCATCCAACATCTGGCACTTGCCTTCTGCCCATCCTCGGCTCCTGCAAAACCAAACTGCTCAGGTGTTCTGTACACACTGGTCCCTGGTCATTCTCTTCTCTGGCTACTGTGGCTGGTGAACTCCTGTTCATCCTTCAGAACCCAATTCACATTCTCACCTCCTCATGCAGCTGCCGCTCTGAGGAAAATTACTACCCTTGACCAGAGACACACAACCACGTCCAGAGGGTGTGGCTCATCACAGACAAAAGTGGAGAGTTCTCTGGTGGATCAAGGGATGGAGAAACACACACACACCCGCTCCCCTCTCTCCTTCCATCTCCGAGTGTTGGAGTAGCCCATCTCCGTGCAAGAAAACACTGTGTTGTCACAAACCATTGTCAAGAGTTGAAAGTCAAAATTTCTAAAACCTGCTTCCAAGTGTCCAGATAGGAAGATTTCAGCTAAGAATGGCTTTGAATAGGGCCGTCTTAATTTCAAGCCAACATATGCTGTCATAGCAGATTCCAAAAAGTCTCAGAAGCATTTCCCAGTTTAGACTTAATTCTGGTCCTGTGTAGTAGTTTACTTGTGTGTGAGCATGAGATACATGCCACTGATTTCCCCGGGGCCTAATGAAGCATCTCTGAGCAGAGAGACTGCTTTGCCTTTGCAAGGCCAAGAGATTCCTACATCCAGAGGTCTCCTGATGCTGGTAGTTTCAGACTGACCCAGAGTACTGCCTGGGAGAGCACCTATGTAGCCTTTAAAGCTTAGCTTCTCCAGACATCACCTCCTCTGGGAACCTTCCTTGATTTTCCCCCAGTCGAGGGAATGAGGAGCTTACTGCTGCCGGAGATGGTAGCTTGGACTTCCTTGCTTTTAGACCATGAGCTCCTGGAGGGCGGGGATGATGAGTTTTCATCCTGTGAGTTCTTGTGTCTAACAGTGCCAGGCACAGAGTTAATATTCATGGCTTGTTGAATGAATGAAAGATTCCTCATTGATTGATTAATCTGGATTTGAGGGAGTCCCTGACCCCCACCTGATTCTCTGTGCTTTGCACTCATTTTCTTATTTCATGTTTTCATTTCCTGTTTCTCTTCTGCTCTTGACTAGCCCAACTAATCTCTAAGCACTGCCCTGAACTGCTGAACCAAAGTGACTGCTACTTTCTATTTGAAACACCAGAAGGAAAGTTATTGAGCTCACCAAAATTTCCATCAAGAGGAGTTCGGATCGTCAGAAGATAAGCTTTGGTTATCTAGGACTTGTGTGACTTGGGATAGTTTTGTCCTGATGACCTCTCTAAATGCTGTTCTTTGAAATGATTCAGTAAGGTTGCAGGTGGAACATGAACTCGCATCTAAGACTTCCGGTCCTTACTTGTTTGCATCTCCAGCATGTCAGTTAATCAGAAGTCTGACATCTAAGCTTGATTCTTCATCTTTGGCCTGGACCAGGTCCTCATCTATAAGATGCTCTTGGTGGCTTGGGACTGGGAGTGGGTCCTTGGCAAAGGCTTCTTGGCACATACAAGCTCCATTTTATTCTGAGAGCACCTTGAGATGGTCTATCCAAAATGCCAGCCTCTTATTAAGGCCTCACTCAACCAGGAAATTAGTGAAGGGGGTCCTGGCAGCAGGGGCACGTGATGAGACCCTTCCTCCTTCTCTCCCTGTGCTCACGGCACCAGGAAGTACCAGTTCAAGACCCTGGGATGGGCTCCCGCACCCACGTCTGCCTACCGGGAGGGGATGATGAAATTGATTCCCCAAACCTTTTCCCTGAAGTCTCTTACATCTCCTGAATTGGCAGGCAGTTTCTTTACCACTGGCACCACCTGGGAAGCCCACCATATATTTTAATTCCTATTAATTTTAGAAAATGCGATTATAGAGTATTTCAAGCATTCACCAAAGTAGAAAGACTAGGACGGTGCACCCTTCGCCCTTTGCAGCTTCAGCACTAATCCAGCTGCGACCTCCCATGTGTCACCCTGGGCCCCGAAGCCCGCCTCCCCCACCGGCCCTGATGGTTTTAAAGCAAATCCCAGACCTCAGATCATTTTATCCACAGATGTTTTAGTCGAGAACTCCAAAAGAAACATTTTTAAACCATAGCAATGGCAACATCATCACACCCGACAAGTCAAACAAAATCCGTTTAATATCGTTGATACCACCAGCGCTGAGATTTCCCTGATTGTCTCCGTGCACGGCTTTGGTTTTGCTTTCTGCCATTGTCGTTCAAGTTGGGATCCAAACAGGGGCTCCCATTGCACCTGGTTGCTCTGTCTTTCAGGTCTCTTCTAATTAGAGATGCTTTAAGGCAGAGATGTGAGAATCCTTTTCATTATTATTATTATTGTTATTTTTATTGGAGTATAGATGCTTTACACCGTTGTGTTGGTTTCTGCTGTACAGCAAAGTGAATCAGCTATGCATGTTCCAATATCCCCTCTGGATTTCCTTCCCATTTAGGTCACTACAGAGCATTGAGAGTTCCCTGTGCTGTAGAGTACGTTCTCATTAGTTACCTGTTTTCTACGTAGGAGAGTTTATCTGTCCGTTCCAACCTCCCAGTTCATCCCACCCCTCCCTTCCCTGCCTTGTTATCTGTAAGTTTGTTCTCTGCATCTGGGTCTCTGTGAGGTTTGGACATTCTGGAAGGGTTTAGAGGGGTCAGTCCACTCCAGCCCTGCTGACCACCTTCCCTGCCCCTCCAGCCACAGCCCAGCCCCCGGTGCGAGCTCCCTGGCATTGGCTGCACCACTTCCCTCTGCTTCCATCTGTCCCTCCACCTCCTCAACAAGCGCCTTCTTGTCCTGCCTTTATTTCCCTGTGTCCTCAACATCCCCCAGGAGTCCGTGGTACTGACCTTGATACAGGGATAACAGTGATGAATCTCACCGAAAAGATACTACATGCCCAACCTGTGTCAGAATCCATGTGCACCGATGTGTGTGTATACATGCGTGTCTGTGTGTGATCATATACATTTGCTACCCTCTGTTGCCCTCAGGTCTGAACTGAGATGTCACCTTTTCGATAAGCCTTCCCTAGCCAGGGTTTCTGGAACTCAGCACTAGGGATATCTTGGAACGGATCACTCTACGTCATGAGGGGCCGTGCTGTGCATCAGAGGAGGTTTAACAGCCTCCCTGGTCTCTGCCTGCCAGATGCCTGTGGCACCCTCCTCCGAGTTGTGATGATCAAAAACTAGGAATTGCCAAATGTCCCCTGGGGTCAGAATTGTGCCAGAGTGAGGACTACTGATTGAAATTTTAATTGGGAGAATTAAAATACTACCACTTTTCATCTATTTCACTCACAGACTCCTTCTCCCTTCCCCTTTTGTGTTTTATTTTTCTCTTTGGCCCTTATACCCTGCTACCGGACTAGACATTTTGTGTATTTATTCCCTTGGTTGTTAACCTCTCCATATCAGACGTGCAGGTGTCACGCATCTGGGGCTTTTGTTGGCATCATTTGCAAGATACCCACCTATGCTGTTTCCCCAGGGCCTGGAGCACTGTCTGGCCCATAGGAGGGGTCAGTAATTGCTTGTTGAATGAATAAGTGATGGTCTTATAAAAATATTGTGAGACACACCCAGTCAGGGGCTCCCCCACCAGTAGTCACAGGTTTGGAGGCGTCCTTCCGAGGCAGCGTGCTGGGACCAGCTCCCTGGGGCTCAGGACACGCTTCCCTCCTAACCAGTGACCAGGGCCATGTGCCCTGGTGTCTAGGAACCAACAGGAAATGGCATGTGGCAGCCGCTGCTGAACAGAGATGCAGGCAGCTCCCCAGGGGGTATGTTTGCTGACCATGTGATGGCATGATGACAGCTAATCATGGTCCATGCCTGCCAAGCATGGGCAGGGGTGGCAATTAAAATATCGGCTGATTTCAGTGTCCCAGATGCCACGTAGCCTTGGGAAGCTTAAAAGGTGTGGTTAGTGCAATGTGGGTCTGATGGGCGGGCAGGGAGGAGAGAAAGAAAACAGACGTTTCCAAGCAGAGCAATGGGGAGAAAAAGACCAGAGGAGGGAGAGGGGACTGGGGCTGTGCAGAGCTCTGAGAGCTAAGCATTTCCAGGAGGAAGCAAGCTCGAGCCAAAAGCAGGGGGCGGGGACTACACTGCAAATGCAGGGATGAGAAATGATAATAACTGGGAAATAGAAAGACTGCAGTCATGGATGGAGTGAAACTGATCGCTAAGCCAGAGCCCAGGTCATGAACCTATGAAGATAACAGGGCAAAACTCTTCCTTGTCTTTCTCTGCCACAAACACACACAGAAAGAAAAAGAAGTAAAACAACTCTCAAACCATATGGGCAAAGAATTTGTTTTTTATTTATCAGCCAAAGTAGGGGAAAGGTTCAAGATTGGTCAGCTGAGCGGGGTTCAGAGTGAGAGTCTGGGTGCAAGCTGGACTGGATGGAAGATGGCTCCGTAGAAAGCCTTTGAAAGGGCTACGCAGTCACTGATTGTCAGGCTGGCTCTGGCAAGCAGGGCTTTGTAGCTGTTGGTATTATCGTTGACCTAAGGTGTGTAGTCAGAGTGGAGACCAGGTAGGTGAGAACAGAGGTGGTGTTTGTAGAACCGCAGGTCAAATGTCCACTCACAGTTATCCATCCTGTCCCAGGCTGATAGTCAAAATTATTAAATTCCCTGGATGCAGCCGTGAGTGTACAGATGCACCGAGTGTGTGATTGTTACTGATCCATCCCAAACACCACTGAGCCTTTCGGAGCCTTTCTTGAATGCTCTTGTAGTTCGTGGATTCTTGTTTATTTAGTAATGAGCCAAGGCTCAGCGGTAAAGAATTTGCCTGCCAATGCAGGAGATGTGGGTTCAAACCCTGTGTCAGGAAGATCCCCTGGAGGAGGAGATAGCAACCCATTCCAGTATTCTTGCCTGGGAAATCCCATAGACAGAGTAGGCTGGTGGGCTACAGTCCATAGGGTCTCAAAAGAGTCAGACACAATTTAGCAACTAAACAGCAACAACATATCTGATAAGGGACTTGCCTCAAAATGTCCACTTGTGTCTCAATAGTAAAATGACAAACAACCCAATTAAAAATGAGCAAAGAATTGGAATAGACATCATTAGTCCTTAGGGAAATGAAATAGAAAGTGCTTCACAAGCACTAGGTGGCTTAAACCAGTAAGACAGACAATAACAAGTGTTGACAAGAACGTGGAGAAACTAGAACCTTCATACACTGCTGTGCGAATGTAGGGGATGGTGCAGCTGCTTTATAAAGCATTCTGGCAGTCCTTCAAAATATCAGTTACTATATAATCCAGCAATTCCACTCGTAGCTGTGTTTCCAAGATAAATGAAAACATCTATCCACACAGAAACTTGTACACGGATGTTCATAGCAGCATTGCAGAATTATTCAAAAACTGGAAACAACCCAACTGTCCATCAACATGGAATGGATAAATGAAATGCTGTATATCTGTACTATGGAATATTATTCAGCAATAAAAAGGAATGAGGCCCTGATTCATGCTGTAACATGAATGAACCTCAAAAACATTATACTAAGCAAAAGAAGCAAGTCACAAAAGGCCACATAATCTAAGACTCCATTTATGTGAAATGTCTCAAGTTAAGGGAGGTAGAAAGTAGATTAAAGTTTGCCTGAGGCTGGAGAGGAAGGTGGAGAGTTTAGTAGTATTAGCTGTTGTTTCGCTAAGAGTTGGACACGACTGAGCAACTTCACTTTCACTCTTAACTTTCATGCACTGGAGAAGGAAATGGCAACCCACTGCAGTGTTCTTGCCTGGAGAATCCCAGGGACAGAGGAGCCTGGTGGGCTGCGTTCTCTGGGGTCGCACAGAGTCGGACACGACTGAAGCGACTTAGCAGCAGCAGCAGCAGCTGTTGTTTAGTTGCTAAGTTTTGTCCGACTCTTTTGCAACCCCATGGAATGTAGTATGCTAGCCTCCTCTGTCTGTAGGATTTCCCAGGCAAGAATACTAGAGTGGGTTGCCATTGCCTTCTCCAGAGGATCTTCCTGACCCAGGGGTCAAACTTACATCTCCTGTATTGATAGGCGGATTCTTTACCACTTAACCAGGGAAGGGGGAGGTGTGGGGAGTATAGAATGATTTCTAATGAGTATGGGATTTCTTTTGAAGCAGGTATTTAAATTAGATTGTGGCAACATTTACACAACTCTGCATATGCTAAAACCCGCAGACCAGTACTTTAAATAGGAATATAGTATGTAAATTGTGTCTTAAAGAAAAAAAAGTGATGATCTGGCAAGTATAAGGGGGAATTAATAATTTTTCATTGACTTACCAGGGAAACACTGAGTTAGGTGTCAATGATAGGGAGATGGTCAATAAAGATAGCATTTGACTGGACTGTGGTTTGGCAAAGAGATGTGGTACTTTGTTGAGGGAGGGTCCCCACTGACGGCCTGAGTCCTGGGCTTGGCCCTCCCGGCTGGCTGTTTGACCCTGCCCAGGTCATCATCCTCCTTAGGTTTTGTTTTCTTCTTCATAAAATAGGAACCTGTGTTAGGGAAATGTGAGCTGCTCTAGCAGATAAGCCCGTGCATCATAGCGGTTTCATGGAGCAGAAGTTAATTTCTCACTCATGCCAAGTCATACAGCCCTCCAGCCAGTAGATGGGATGGGAGAGCTGGGGTAGGAGTACATGACAGGGTGGAAGACCAAGCCAGAAAGTGACATGGACACTTCCACCCCATCCATTGACTAGACTTCTTCACATGACCCCAGCTAGATGCAGGGGTCAGAGGATGCAATCACCTCCCAGGAGTGTCTTCACATTTTGGGGTGGGAGCCTGAAGCTTGGTGGGCAGGCAGCTGGGCTTAGGGCTGCAGGAGGGGAGCCTGGGAGTCAAGAGGCCACGTCATTGTCCAATGGGACCATGAGTACAGACCGTGTGCTGAGTTGAAAGGCACCATATGAACCCAAAGTACTATAGGCTTTATCACGAATCACAGGCTGGGATGAAGACCTTTCAGTTCTGCTGTGGGTCAGGCCATCTGGGAGATCTGGGAATTGGGGAAGCATATGTTTATATGAACACCTGTGAACCCCGAAATCAAAAGACAGTGGAGCTGCTCGCTTCCTCCGCTTCATTCAGGTCTGAAGCCAAGGAGCAGCTCTGACCCTCCGTCCCACACGGTCCTGCTGTCTCAGGCCCAGATGGTGGCTTCTCCTCTGGCCTGCATGTGAGCTGGGTTTCACCGGGAGATGGCTCGCAGCTGCCGAGAGGATTGTGTTGTGAGACTGTTGCTATAGAGAGAATCTGATTACATTCAAACTTAAGTTCATTCAACCAGAGTGTTATTTTTCCTCAAGGCTGGAGAATGTCACCGGGAGGCCCTCCTTCCCTCTATCTGCTTCAGGCTACTGGAAGGCCAGTATTCCACAGGGCTGTGTCTGAGCATGAAAAGAATGCCTTGTTCCTTCTGATCCCAGCCAGCTGCTTGACATATGATTCACTGGGAGCAAAAAATGAGAAACTGATATGGTAGGAGCAGTGGCAGATGGCTGAAGGCAGGAGGTCTGATTTGCAGGTAGTGACTTTCTCCTCTTACCCACACTCGCAGGGGCCACAGCTCAGCCCAGTGGGTTTCAGTGAGGGTCCTCTAGAGAAACGGAACCCACAGGTTGCACATACTTGTGCTGTCACTTCAGTCATGTCCAGCTCTTTGTGACCCCATGGACTGTAGCCCGCCAAGCTCCTCTGTCCATGGGATTCTTCAGGCAAGAATACTGGAGTGGGTTGTCATGCCTTTCTTCAAGGGATTTTTTCTTGACCTAGGTATCAAACCTGTCTGTTATGTCTCCTGCATTGGCACCTGGGTTCTTTACCTCTTGCAGCACCTGGAAATCCCATGTGTATACACAGATTTATTTTAAAGAATTGGCTCATGTGCTTATGGAGGCTGGCAAGTCCAAAATCTCCATCAGGCTGGAGACATGCAGAAGAGTCTCAGCTCAAGTCCAGAGGCCATCTGTTGGCAGAATTCCTTCTTACTCAGGGGAGGTCAGTTTCTGTTCTGGCCCACCCTTCAACTGATTGGGTGAGGCCCACCCACCTTATGGAGGGCAATCTGTTTTACTCAAAGTCTATTGATTTAAATGTTAATCTCATTCCCAAAAAACAAGCCTTCACAGAAACATCCAGAATGATGTTTGAATAAATATCTGAGTACATGGCCCAGTCAAGTTGACACATAAAATTAACCATCACACCAGGTTTTATTACAAACATGCTCACAGAGGTGGTGAGCTGACCGGCCAAAGTGCATTGACATGGGAACCTTGGCTGTGGATCTTGCCTCCTGAATATCCTAAGAATGCAACTGTAACCTCTTTGAGCCTCTGTGATCTTGTAAAAATATCAGCCACTTATTGAACCACTTCTTTAACTGAGGATGGTGGATTCATGATTCTCCCCAAGTTTAAAGACAGGGTATTTAGGGGACCGGCCCAAGGCTGTACAGCTGCTTAGTGAGGAGTGGAGCCCGCTAGGTCTGGCCTCCCATTTCACAGTCTGCCCACTGTTGGGCACTAGGCTGGGGAAAAGGATCAATTAAGTAAGGTGCTGCTGCTAAGTTGCTTCAGTCGTGTCTGACTCTGTGTGACCCCAGAGACGGCAGCCCACCAGGCTCCCCTGTCCCTGGGATTCTCCAGGCAAGAACACTGGAGTGGGTTGCCATTTCCTTCTCCAATGCATGAAAGTGAAAAGTGAAAGGGAAGTCGCTCAGTTGTGTCTGATTCCCAGCGACCCCATGGACTGCAGCCCACCAGGCTCCTCTGTCCATGAGATTTTCCAGGCAAGAGTACTGGAGTGGGGTGCCATTGCCTTCAAAACCAAGCACAAAGCTGGCCCCTGTCTGGCTGGAGCTTGGTTAGTAACGGGTTTCTTTTCAGAAGGCCCCTTTAGGGGTGGTGATATTCAGTCTGGACTTGGAGAGTCTAAGGCTGTACTGGTGAGGGTGACAACCTTCTTACTGGGTGTCTGCTGTGCCAGCCATTTGTCTTCACTCTTCCCAGACACTTGCTCATTCAGTTCTCATGGCAACCCCACGAGATGACTGTGGAGATGATCCCTAGGCCTGCATCCCACCTCCCAGAAGGACCAGCCATGTGGCCTGGGTCACATCCCCTGACTTCCTAAGTCCGACTTCCTCCTCCAGAAAATGATGAGAAAATCTAGAAAACAGCCCCTACCTGGAACCTAGTGAGGTTGGATCAGATCATATCTCTGAAACCTGTAGCACAGGGCCTGCCTGGCACACAGCAAGAGCTTGAGAGATCATTTTCTATTTTTACGAGCCATGTAATAAATGCCAAGTGGATGTCTCTTGGCTGATTGTCTGCTTGTTCTAGATCATTTTTCAGGTCATAGCTTGCTGAGCTGTCCTATTATCACCGGAATATATTTGTCTTTTGTGGAGGGAAATACGGTGACCTGTCCAGTAAGCAGAACAGCTGGGGAAAGGCTAGATAGATGTTTGGTAGCCAGGCTGAAAACTGGGTCAACCACAGGGCTGATACAGACCCTGAGAAAACGGTCAACAGAGCCCCCAGAGTTGGCTCTGAGAGTGGCTTTAATGCTTTTGAACAGGTGATGACACTTGATGGCTGGTGCCCCGCTCGAGGTGGGGAGACACGTGGAGAGTTCAGCTTGATTTCCCAGGATGATCGGGAATGCAGATGCAGACACTGGCCCGGCCCCGGTGCCTGCCATCCTCTCCTGCGCCCTGAGCTGAGCTACGGCTCGGAGGAGGAGTTCCCAGGAAAGGCATCTGAGAGAGGGAGCTTCCTGCAAGTTGTCAGGATTCATTGCCTATCAGAACGCAGTTGATGGTTGCTTTCAGAGGCCTGAGCAGTGAGGGGACACTGATGGCTTCCAGGTTCTTGCTGTGGGTGGGAGATGGGCTGTAGGTTGTGTCCCCTGGGGGGTGGAGGAGCCAGCATACCTGCCATCAGCCTTGGATGGCCGGGGTGGGCGAGCCACCCTGCCCAACAGCAATGATGTGCTTTGTGGAGTCCCACTGCGCAGGTCTCAAGACCCTGGTGACTCTCAGACTGTAGAGAGTAAAAGATGGCGCGGTGGTTCACAGTGAAAGGGGATGCTGTTGGGTACAGTCCGTGCTCATTATCCCAGGATTCCGTATTTGCAGCTCGCCTCATCCCGCATGTTATTTGTGATCCCCAAATCAGTTCTTACGCAGTCATTTGCAGACATGTCAGAGTGACGGAAGATTTGAGTATCTAACTCACAAGTTCCAACAGAGATGGAACAAAGTGATGACTGTCTTCTTGTTTCAAGTCTCTTACTGTCCACAAGTGTTCTTTCAAGGTCTTGTTAGTGCCATGCTTTTAGCAATTTTCTGCTTTTTCTTGGTAATCTCGCTATTTAAAATGGCCCCTGCACACAGCACTGAAGTTCAGGAAGGCTGTGATGTGCCCTACAGAAAAAGTACATACATTAGATAAGCTTTGTTCAGGCTTGAGTCACAGTGCTATTGGCCCAGAGTTCGATGTTGATGAGTCAGTGATGTATATTAACTATAGGGTGTTCAGACAGAAACACACATAAAGCAAGGTATCTGTTGATCAGTTGACAAAAAATGTGTCCATGAGTAGGAACCCAAACTCATGTTTCCCATAGGAGGAGTAATTCAACTTTTGCTAATTCAGTGTTTGTGGTGACTTCCTAGAATGGAACTACTGTGAGTAATGAGAATCAACTATATTGCCTTTGATCAATAGGAATAAGCCTAATCACGTCATCACTCAAGATCTAATGCAGTCACCTCTTCCACGAAGCCTCCCATGGTCTCTCCAGCCTCCAAAGATCCTTTTCTGACCCCATCTTGCCCAAATGTATTACATTTACCGTGGATTTGACATGCGACATTGACTGCAAGATATTAGTCATTTTCCCCACATTTATCTTACTGAGTGACAATGGCATGAACTCCTTAAAAGCTGGCACTGTGTCTGTTATAACTGTTTGGACTCACTCATAGTACTGTGTATTTGATTCTTTTTGCAAATATTTGATTGATTAGTTTGATTTGCATGTTGGATTTTTATGGAGAAATAAATGCAAGGTTGACTGAAGGAAGGAAGAAGTGATGTGCACACTGAATGCCAGGCACCCATGGGAGGCAGAGATGATGAGAGAGTCACAGGACACAGGCCTGGGTGCTGCAGTCGTGGGAAGCAAAGAGGAGGCTCCCCCCATTCTAGGGTGGGCAGGGCAGGCCAGGAGAATTTGACGAGTGGGTGGAGGAGGGCAGGAAGGGTGTTCCAGGCAGTGCAAAACCCATATGTGCAAAGGCCCAGAGGCAGGTGAGCAGGCATTTTAGGGGGCAGTGAGAGGAGAGAGAGAGAGGAGTAGAGGGGACAGGTGGGTGGGCCAGGCCCCCACGGCCTTGGGTCTGCATGCTGAGGAGTCCTGCATTAGGAAGAGCCACTGGGAGGTCAAGCACTCAGGGGGTTGTGGTTAAATGTGACGCTTTCATCCTCCATTCTCTCAGCAGCACACACACATAATTTGGAATGGGTGTCTGCCCCGTGCTGGTCACTGGGTCAGAGGACAGAGGCCCTGTCCTCTGGGTCAGTGCCGGGGCCCTCAGGGAGCTCAGGCCCAGGAGGGCGAGATGCAGACACGTCAACTCCTTCTGCAGCCCCACCAGCGGGGCCTAAACCAGATCCTCAAGCAGGTCAAGATTGTGCCTTTCTGTCCGCTCCCAGCAGCTCCGTGGGAACCGCGGCCCTGCCCTCTCCTTCCTCCCAGATGATTCTTGAAACCCCAGAGGGTCTGGGCAGAGGTAGGCGTGGGGCAGGCTCCCAGGTCCTGCGAAGGACACGCTCTGGCAGCCCCCAGGCTGGCCCACACTGCCCTCCCTCCCTGCTCTGGTCAAGCCTGAGTGCGGGCAGCTGGGGGACGCCCATCATCCGAGCTCCCAGCCTGGGCCTGCGTCACAGCCACACAAGGTCGCCTCCCTCCATCCTGCCCCAGGAGGAGCTCTCCGGGTCCAGCTCCTTTCCCAGCCCCATGGGCCTCTGTCTGTGCTTCTGGGTCCAGCAGCGACCCCTGAACACACCTGCACACACACCCATCACAGACACACACACACACCAACAGAAACACACACATGCATACACACTCACAGACACACACACCACAGACACATACACATGCAGACACACAGACACACACACCACAGACACACACATGCAGACACACTCACAAACACACCACAGAAACACACACATGCAGACACACTCACAGACACACACATCACACACACACATGCAAACACACTCACAGACACACACCACAGACACACACGCATGCAGACACTCACAGACACAGACACACACACATGCAGACACACTCACAGACACACACACCACAGACACACACACTCACAGACACACTCACAAACACACCACAGAAACACACACATGCATACACACTCACAGACACACACACCACAGACACACACACATGCAGACACACTCACAGACACACACACCACAGACACACACATGCAGACACACTCAAAGACACACACCACACACACACACACACACATGCAGACACTCACAGACACAGACACACACACCACAGACACACACATGCAGACACACTCAAAGATACACACCGCAGACACACACACATACGTACACACAGACACAGACACACACCACAGACACACACACATACATACATACTCACAGACACACACATATATACACACTCACAGACACACATATCACAGACACACATGCATACACAGACACAGACACACACATACATATACACTCACAGACACAGGCATATACCACAGACACACACACATGCGTACACACTCACAGACACAGACACACACAATAGACATACACACATACATACACACTCACAGATATACTTCACAAACACACACATGCATACACAGACTTGCACATCAGAGACACATACATGTATACACACTCACACAGACACACATACCACAGACACACACACATGCATACACACACACAGACACACACCATAGACACTCACACACATACATACACAGTCACAGACACACACACACATATATATACACTCACAGGCACACACACCACAGACACACACACATACACACTCACAGACACAGACACACATCATAGACACACACATGCATACACACTCACACACACACACACATACACTCACAGACACAAACACACACCACACAGACACCCTACATGTACTATTAATACATAAACCACACACAAAAATACATACATACTGCACACACCACCCAAACACATTACCACCCCACACACACATACTACACACACATCATATACAAACACACACACTGTACACAAACATCCACACACATCACATACCCTCACTACCTGTACACAGCCAACATGCCACACACACTGCATATACGCACACACAGGCACATCACATGTATTACACAACCAGACACACAAAACACCCAGACGGGGCACATCCTCTCCACACGCGCCACACAGGTACTGCACACACAGCACACACCCTCACCTGCACACCACACACACGTTACCACTCCCCACACCATGTACCACACACCCCCTATACAAACACACATGCTCGACACAAACACCCACACGTATCACATACCCCACACACACCTGTACACACACACCCCACACGTAACACACACTGCATACTTGTACACACTGCACACCCCTTACACACATCATACGCCCATACAAACACACGTGCCCCTACACCACGCCCACACACCACGCACAAATACATACATACTACACACACCACCCCCACACACCACATACACGCATAGTATACACACACACGCACACATGAGATGCTCTGTTACCTGGTGCTCGGGGCCAGGCCCCACATGCTCCCTGTCTGCCCAGACGTGTTTCCTCCCAGCACTGTCTTTTTTGTCTCTCGGGTCTACATTCCAGGTCCCTTGGCTGGAGGCTCCCGTCAGCACTTGTCAAGATCAGCTGCACAGGCATGCCCCATGCCAGGCTTGACATCACGCCTTCCCTCCACAGGAGACTCTTTGCGGGCATCCAGTGAACCATGCATGCTTCCTTCCCTCTTCTCTGGGCATGAGCCTATCCCCAGAATCTTCCTCATCCCACAGACATAGAGACCAGGCTGGCTTCCCCCTAGCCCTTTATCTTAGAGCCTTCTGTTCAGGAAAGATGGGAACGTGGCTCCTCCTGTCGGAACATGGTTGTCAAGGAAACACCAGGCTTCCTTGGAGTTCTAGCAAAGGAGGGAGGATCTTCTGCAGCTCTTGGGGCAGCGTGACTGTCAGAACAGGAGACACAGCTACAGCTGAAGGCACACCCGTGGCACGACTGCCATGTGCCGGCTTTATAATTCTTACCACGACATGCCCCACACACCAGGGCCACCGGTATTACTTCAGTCATTGCACGGGTGGGCAGGATGGATCTCAGAGCGTCTGTTAGTTTGTTAGTGTTGCCTAACAGAGTACCACAGATTGGTGCTTTAACAGCAGAAACATATTTGCTCACCGCTCTGGAGACCAAGTCCAAGATCAGGGTTGGTTCCTCCTGAGATCCCTGAGGGCCGGATCTGTTCCTTGGGTGTGGACGGCCGTCTTCTCCCTGTGTCTTCACGTGGGCTTCCCCGTGTGTGTCTAAGGACCCCAGTCCTCTTGAGTTTGGACCCACCCTAATGACACTTACTTCTTGAAAGGAAACTTATGACCAACCTAGATAGCATATTAAAAAGCAGAGACATTACTTTGCCAACAAAGGTCTGTCTAGTCAAGGCTATGGTTTTTCCACTGATCATGTATGGATGTGAGAGTTGGACTGTGAAGAAAGCTGAGTGCCAAAGAATTGATGCTTTTGAACTGTGGTGTTGGAGAAGACTCTTGAGAGTCCTTGGACTGCAAGGAGATCCAACCAGTCCATTCTAAAGGAGATCAGGCCTGGGTGTTCTTTGGAAGGAATGATGCTAAAGCTGAAACTCCAATACTTTGGCCACCTCATGCGAAGAGTTGACTCATTGGAAAACACTCTGATGCTGGAAGGGATTGGGGTCAGGAGGAGAAGGGGACGACAGAGGATGAGATGGCTGGATGGCATCACTGACGCGATGGACGTGAGTCTGAGTGAACTCCGGGAGTTGGTGATGGACAGGGAGGCCTGGTGTCTGCGATTCATGGGGTCACAAAGAGTCGGACACGACTGAACGACTGAACTGAACTGACAGATTCTTTGGCCAACTCAAAAACTGTGACCAGAGAGGATCAGAACAAGGTGGCTCCACAGCCCTTATAGCCGTGTGGCAGGGGCAGGGGGAGCGAGGGGGCAGTCTCCTAAAGACAGAGTTTGGAGGCACCATTGTTGAGAAAATTAAACAAGATGATGGTGAGGACTCAGCCGACTGCCTGACTCCAGAAATGTTAGCTCTTTTCTCCCTCACCCGCCCGTGAAGTAATGCTAGTGAATTGGAAGAGAGTAATTTGAATTAATGAGGTGTGTGCCAATATTTTAAACACTTAAGCACATAGTTACTCTATTAGCAAAACATTTTCAGTGGCTCCTGCTGGGTCTTTGTCAATGAATGGATGCCTTATTTACAGTTGGCATCCTTCACAACCAAGAGAATGACTTAGAATCTATTACTTGAGTAAGATAGAGAGGGAAAAGCGAATAAAAGTGGTAACAAGTAGCTCCTCGTCTAGACACAGCTGGCAGCAGGTCCCGACAATTGTTTCATTGGGTGAGCAAAGTATAAATCATCCGTTTTCCTCTTGCCTCTGCCTTGGTTTACTTCTCAGATTCTAATTGGCATCCTGCAACCCAGAATGAAAGAGTGCATGTTCTAATTCAAGGAAATCCACAGGAATAATGGCCTTGTTGTGTATTTAGTCCAAAGGAACCCCTTGGGTGGCATTCATGGCTCTCTCCCCCAGCCCCCGCCCCCCCACTTTGTAAAATAATTTTATGTATTGTTTATTGGCTGCGCTGGGTCTTCTTTGCCGTGCAGGCTTTTCTCTAGTTGCGGCAGTGGGGGCTGCTCTCTCGTTGTGATGTGAGGGCTTCTCCTTGCTGCGACTTCTCTTGTTGCGGAGTGGGGGCCCCGTAGTTGCTGTTCCGGGCTCTGGAGCACAAGCTCAGCAGTTGAGGTGCACAGGCTTAGTTGCTCCGCTGCCCGTGGAATCTTCTCGGACCAGGGATGGAACCCGTGCCTCCTGCACTGGCAGGCGAGTTCTCCACCACTGAGCCACCAGGGAAGCCCACCGTCCCCGTTTTTGCCCTGCTTCCCCCTGCCAAGGAGCTGGGGGCCGACGGGTCTCAGAACCTACCCTTTGTTATGAGTCAGGCTCCAGGCTTCTCTGTCCTCCTGCAGGGAAGGCCCCTCCTCCCCCTTCCCTTTCTGCTGACCTTGAACCTCGAAGTTCCTGCTTCGGCTCCACTCCTACCTGGGAAGTTTCTGAGTGGATGCTGCCTCCGGCGTGAGAGCCCTTCTCCTGGCATTGAGTTTTTCCTGTGCCTGTGTGCTCGGTGGGGTGCTGGCCAAGCCCCATCTGTTTTCCCTCCTGTCGACACAGACGCCCATTATGCGTCCAGCGCATTGTTCGGTTTTATTCTGAAATGAATACGTGAAGGAAAGTCTAGCCAGGAGCCACCTGCTCATTTCAGTGTCGTGAGTGACATTTAAATGAGATGCATGGGAAGAGAGGTGTTGGGTCCTCACTGGGTACATGCCACCACATGCCACATGCCCGCCTGGGAGCACGGCAGGTGAAGTGTGCTCTAGGGCTTTCCGAGGGAGTCACCAAACTCATCAAGAAAATGTTTTCTAAGCATGAAGCCCGGCAGTACTCTGCTGAATCACAAAGATCCTGGTTGCCATTTCCTCAGGCAAGATGCACTGTGGCTGACTAGGAGAGAGCTCTTTCCTGCTAAGCACTCGTGAACCAGGCTGTGCTCTTTCGTCAGTCGGACTTGGTTTAATATGGTGTGGGAGCTCCGTGAGGACCTTCCAGACTGGTGTGGAGGAGCGGGTGGTGGGGACTCAGTGGAGGGTGTCTGCGGGAAGGAAGGTCTCGGGGCCTCACTCCCCTGAAGTCCAGCTATGTAACCTCTGTACATCCCTTGGTCCAGAGCCTGGGTTCTGGAGCCTGACCTCTGGGGCCCAGATTGCAGTTCTGCCCACTTGTCAGCTGTGTGACTGAAGGCAACTTACTTACCCTCTCTGTGCCTCAGTTTTCTCATTTGTAAAATGGGGAGAGTTGTAGTGTTTGCCTCAGGCTTCCCTGGTGGCTCAGCTGGTAAAGAATCTGCCTGCAAAGCAGGAGACCTGGGTTCAATCCCTGGGTTGGGAAGATCCCCTGGAGAAGGGAAAGGCTACCCACTCCAGTATTCTGGCCTAGAGAACTCCATGGACTTGTATAATCCATGGGGTCGCAAAGAGCTGGACCCGACTGAGCGACTTTCACTTACTTACTTGCCTCATGGGATTAAAAGACTTGAGCTTAAAATAAGTCATTTAGGTGAAGTGCAGAGAATAGTACAATCAGTTCTGCTATAACATATGTACTCCTAAACAACAGTGTCCTAATGCATAGCACAGGGGACTATATTTCAATATCCTGAGATAAACCATAATGGAAAAGAATATAAAAAAACAATGTATATATATATATATGTATAACTGAGTCACTTTGCTGTATGGCAGACAGTAACACAACATTGTAAATCAAATATACTTTAGTTTAAAAAAACACTAAAAGCATCGGCCATAATATACACTCATCCCCTCTGTTTTGGGCTTCTTCCCATTTAGATCACCACAGTGCATTAGGAAGAGTTCTCTGTGCTACACAATAGGTTCTCATTAGTTGTGTATTTTGATGTACAGTAGAAACTAAAGCAACATTGTAAAGCGAATATACTCCAATCAAAATTAATTTTTTAAAAGATACACCAGAAAAACCACTAAAACACATAAGTACTCCTAAAAGTCTCCAACTAATAAGAAAATAGAAATGAGGGGAAATAGGACTAGAGGCATGTCTTGGAAAGTTTGGGCTGCTGGAGAAAAATGCCAGAGGCTGGGGGACTTATAAACAACAGGGATTCGTTTCTCATGGTTCTGGAGGCCGGAAGTCTGAGGTCAGGGTGCCAGCAGATTGGCGTCCGGTGAGGCCTCTTCCTCCTGTTGCTCGGATGGCCGTCTTCTCGCCGTGTACTCACAGGGTCTCGCCCTGTGCATGCGCTCCCCTTGTCTCTGTGTGTCCAAACCTCCTGTTCTTAGGACACCAGTCAGATTGGATCAGGGTCCCCCCTTCTGGCCTCCTTTTAACTTAATCACCTCTTGAAGGACCCCGTCTCCAAATATGGTCACATGTGGAGTTATGGGGGGTTTAGGACTTGAATATATGAATTTTGTGGGGGGACCCAAGTCAGCCCATCGCAGGTTGTAGCGTTAGAGGTGATCGGCGTGGCTCATGATACACTTGGTGGCCCAAGGGAGCTGGTAGATGTTTGAAGTGTGCACACAAGAACGTGTGTGTGTGTGTGTTGTGTAGTTGTACGTGGCTCTATTTGGCTGCGATGAACTGGTTGTAGCTTTCTCTAAACATTCAGCATTTCTCAAAGACAAAATTGTGCATCAGCAAATGCAGAATTCAGATTGTGCTCAGATTGTCCCCTAACGTGTCTGCTGCACTGGGACTGAGCTGTGTTTCTAACAAGCCTTGTAGCAGAACCATCTGTCCTGCTGCATGGTATGTGCTATAGGCTGCTCCTCTTTAGGGGTGGCTGTGGCTCCCGGGTCTCAGTGCCAGGGCTGTCCAAGCATGGCATCCTCACAGCTGTTCCACAAGTGGGAAAGGACAGCTGTGACCATCATCCCCATTGTGTAGATGGAAAAACTAAGACCCAGAACTTGAGACCTGCCCAGTGGCAGTGCTGCCAGAAGCAGGAATCCACTCTCTGTCTCTGTCTCCTCAAATCTGCCCCTGTGACAGCGTCAGCCTGCAGCGGGGATGTTCCGTGTGCAGATCCCAGGCTCCTTCGTTGCCATCTGGGTCCTGTCCATCAGAGCCTGGGCCTGGGCAGCTGTGTTAACAGACTCGTGATCGTGACTTGACCAGGCAAGTCAGGTGACACTGTC
Source organism: Bos indicus (assembly GCF_029378745.1). Taxonomy (NCBI): domain Eukaryota; kingdom Metazoa; phylum Chordata; class Mammalia; order Artiodactyla; family Bovidae; genus Bos; species Bos indicus. The sequence continues at coordinate 60,169,525 of NC_091780.1, read as the reverse complement.
CTACATCTCCCAGCATGTAGATGAGACTCGATCCACGATTGTAGTAGTGATTTAAAAAAAAAAAAGTGTAGAAACCGGCATTTTCCATGTGTGTGGGACCTCCTTCTGAAGGTGGGCCTGGCTCATCCCCACGCTGACCTCTGCTCCTGAGAGGTAGGGTGGCCCAGTGCAGAGGGCTCGGGCCATGGAGTTGAAGCCTGGATTCTTCTTGCTCCCACACTTGCGAGACCCTGGGCAACTCACAGCCTGGAAAGGTAGGTGCTGTGGGTCCCATTTTACAGATGTGGAAACTGAGGTGCCCATGAGAGTGTATCTGAAACGCCCTCCACTTTGTTGTTTCCAGTGTGGGTGGCTGGAGGTCCCAGAGGACATGAAACTCAGGAGGGGTGGCGTTGGGGAAGTTGCCTGGAGCGCACCCTTATTTCTGTTGCTAACTGCAAGTTGGAGGGGTTCTCAGACCACCCTCAGGTTTGATCATGTCTTAGAAAAACACACAGCTCACATGAAAGTGGTTCCACTCACATCCCCCTCCTGGCGCTGGTGTGCAGCAATACACACAGACGTCACCCACTAGGGGAGCTCATGGCAGCTTCAGTGCCCGGAGTTTTTATTGGGGCTTGGTTCATCGGCATGATCAATTGATTGATAGATTGATGGATGGCCCACGTGGTTGCACTCAGTCTCCAGGCCCACTGGTACTGTCTGACCCACAGCCCCCATCCCAGGTCACACTAGTGGTCTCTCTGGCGTGGTCAGCCCCAGCCTAAACAAAGACATTCCCGCTGAATGGCACAGGTCACCTCCCAGAAGCCGAGGGCAAAGGCCAGACCTGTCCTTGGCCAAAGCCAGATTTCTGTGCTTCTCAGAAGTGATGGCAGGAACTGGCTTTGACTGACCTGATGGATGTAGACGTGCTCACCATGTCCCAGGGCTGGGCTGTCCCATCTGCCGTCACTGCCACCTGGCAAGTTCTAGTGAAAGTCGCTCAGTCGTGTCCGACTCTTTGGGACCCTGTGGACCGTAGCCCGCCAGGCTCCTCTGTCCATGGGATTCTCCAGGCAAGAATACTGGAGTGGGTTGCCATTTCCTTCTCCAGGGGATCTTCCTGACTCAAAGATCGAACCCAGGTCTCCTGCACTGCAGGCGGATGCTTTACCATCTGAGCCACCAGGGAAGCTGCCTTTGTCAGGCTTTGGCTGACCTGATGGATGTAAAAGGGCTCACCCTGTCCCAGGGCTGGGCTGTACCGTCAGCATCACTGCTATGTGTCAAGTTCTAAGTATTCTGTAAATACCTGCTCTCACTGCTTCCTCATGCCAACCCCACGGTGTTGGGGACTGCCCCCAGCTTTGCAGATGGGACCCGTGATGGGAGGGGCACCTTGCTCAGCAGTGCAGAGCTGGTACATGGTGGAACCAGAATGCCCTGGGCCCTGCATGTTCACTGCCTTCGTCTTAAAACTTTTTTTAAAAAAGAACATGAGGAAGTTGCTGCCCGACTTCATGTGGTCCGCTCAGCAGCCCTCCGGTGCTCCTTTAGTAATTTCCGGTCCCTTGGAGAAGGAAGGACCACCCTGAGTCCAGCAGTCTTGGGGCCAGACTCAGCCAGAGCTGAGAGGAAGGGGTGCGAAGCCATAAAGCGGCCGGGAGGGAAGTTATTTTTCAATCAAGTTGGACTTTGCCTGCTAATCCTTCCCCTCGGCAGGGGCCGAGGACAGAAACTCTTCTCTGCGTGAAGACCCCGTGGTCTGGCCCCAGTCCTTGGACCTGCATTTAGAACGTGGCCTGCCGCTTTTGAGAATAAGCAAAACGAAAGGAATGTCTCGGAAAACCACCAGGCCCCAAAGAGTTCCAACTGCTCCTTTTATGAAAGAAGCGATTGGAAGGACGGAGGAGGTGACCTCTCCCCAACAAAGAGCCAGCAATTTTCTCTGTGACACCCCTTGCTCTAGAAATCAGAGCGCATTAGCTTAAGACATTTAAAAGTCCTTTTTTTCCCCTTCCCGTGTGACCCTGAACACAGAATTCCCCCACCTCTCTGAGCCTCAGTTTCCTCATTTGTAAAATGGAAATATTAGCATTCACAATGCTCACACCTCACAGGTGGCCAGTGCAGAGTCCAGAACGTAATACTCTTAGCGTCCTGGTTCTCACAGTCGAGGGTAAGAGAGGATCTTTGTGATTTTATTGCCAGGGTGTCGAGTCCTTGTTCTGCAATAAATGAGATCTATTATATAAAGTTGAAGGCATTCTGGATTGGACATGTAGGGAACAAATGTGTTGTAAAAAGTGCAAAGACCATTTGATTGGGAGATGAGTCTCTTTTACTGCACCTCTGATTTTATAGGGCTGGTCCGTGAGGATACAGGGATTCACTTTACAGCCAGAGTGATTGGACCTCGTCCACAAAACTGACATCAAGGGCAGAGGTGCCAAGCTTTTTCCAAATGCAAGATGGCAGGTGGTGGTTTTATGATCGCCATCTAAGAATGAAGACGGACGTTGTCTTTGGCCCTTCAGTACTTCCCCCTCCCCCACCGGCCCCCCCACGCAGGACGGCTATGTGCAGACGCCAAATGCGTGTACCACGTGGGAAATAAGAAGTGCCTCAGGAAAGCTCGAGGTTAGAGGGGGTGATGGTTCCAGGTGGTCCCTGGAGCAGATTTCCTGTGTTTTTAAGAACCAGCCCTCTCCTAATGCCTTTTCCAGACCTCACAGTCTTTACCACCTTTTCTAATACCTCCCCAGCCCCTCCACCCGCAGCCTGCTACTCCTCCAGCCCACCCGACATGCAAACGTTGGTTATCATCTCTGGGTTTTTTGTCCCACCCCTCAGTGTTGTTCAGAGGCCCCACGCAATATACAATATTCCTGAGCCATCTGTGTGGCTTAATCTGTCGTGGTCATGGTTCTCTGCACCCTGCAGTTGGAGACAGACTTCCTGGCTTCACAGGGTGACCTCCAGTAGGGTCAATCTGCAGGGTTTTAGAACCTGGACAACACGCCCCTAGCTCTTCACAGTTTGTACTTGTTTTTCATTTCTCACTTGGACTCAGCAGCCACTATTCAGCGAAGTTGGATGGCTCTTTGAACAAAACTTAGATGCTGAGGGAAACATAAAGGAGAGAGAAGACATCATGGGAATTCTGGTGCCTGTAACTTGCCCCTGAGTCATCCTGTCTTGAATCACGTGTCTCTGGCTTCATGAGAGAATGGACGTGAAAGAGTTTTGCAGGTTGTACAGTGCTATAGAAATGTGAGGACCCACAGGTGCTTATGCATAGATGTGCTTAGTACTGAAATATTTTTAGCAGCCAGAAAAAATTGGAACTAGCCTCACTCTCCAACCATCGGGATATAGTCGCATAAGTGTTGAAGAGTTTATGCTGGATTTATCATATCATACAAGAGGGTGTGTATTGTGTCAGTTAAGATTGCATTGAGCTGCAAGTAACAAAAAACCAACTTCGAGTGATTTCATAAACAGGATTTATTTATCTCATACAGAGAAGCCTGGAGATAAGCAGCTTGGAGCCATTTCTGGGGCCCAGTAGAGGCATCAAGGAACCAGCTGCTCCTATTCACTGCTCAGTCACTCTGAGCAGTGGCTATTATGTTTTTCAGCTTCACAGCTTCATGACTGGAAACCGGAGGACTAAAGGAAAAGTAAGCTCCAGCCCTCTCTGCTCGTTTTTACAGAGCACTCCTGGAAAGCCCACCTCCTAACTTTCTCTTCCACTTTATTGGCCAAGCTTTGTCACATAACTCTCCTGGACTGCAAGGGACACTGGGAAATGATCATTTTTAAAGGAGGCAGATTGCTGGCTCAAGATTAAGATTCTGTTAGTTGAGAAGAAGGGAAGGATAAGTATTGGTGGTGGTGACTAGCCATGTCTGCTGCTTTCCACTCCGTTGGCTTCCTGCCATCCATGCATACCTGATTTCTATCTCAGGACTCATGTAAATATTCCTTATCAGAGCATTCCCAAGGAAAAGCCGGAAAGTTTCACCCTATCTGAAGTGAGTGGAAGTCGCTCAGTTGTGTCCAACTCTTTGCAACCCCATGGGCTATACAGTTCATGGAATTGTCCAGGCCAGAATACTGGAGTGGGTTCCCGTTCCCTTCTCTAAGGGATCTTCCCAACCCAGGGATCGAACCCAGGTCTCCCACATTGCAGACAGATTCTTTACTAACTGGGCCAAAATCCAGGGTCATGAAGAGCTGTGCCAGTTACCCATCAGGTTTGACTATGTCTGTCTGGATCCTTATACCTGTAAACTAAAAGACAAGCTCTTTGCCCTCTCTCCCAACACAGCCGATACGCAGTGATGGAGAAGGAGCAAGCCTACTGGTAATAATAAAAATGACAGCTTCTACTACTGACATTCAGGAAAGGTTAGAAAAGACATTGGGCAAGCAAACTGCAAGTGCCCGGCCCACAGAGTACCACATTGTAAATATAACATGGTCAGCATTATTTTAAAACAAGCAAGCAAAATTGAAAAATACGTAGAGGAAGAATAAAAGGAAATAAGCTCGCCTTGGAATAACTGAATCCATGGCGTTTTTTTTTTTCTTTCTATTGTACTTTCTAATTTTTTCTTTTATAAGTGTCTATTCATTTTACAAACAGAACCCTCTTTTGTTAGGTAGGACATTGGTAAACATTTCTCCCAATGATATTAGGGGCAAAAGATGAAAAAAGATTGTGCTATCCCCAGAGTTGGGTGCATAGCAAATTTTTTAAAGTAAAGCTTAAAATGTCTATCCCGTGTATTCACATCATTTTAAAAATTAAATATACAGAACGACCTTGTAATAATATTCGTAGTCTCCTTCCCCAGCTCTCTCCACTTCCAGGCTTACTTCTCCAGGGAAACTCTTTGATAGGTTTTAGGCTTTGAAAATAGGATTCTTCTCTGGCAGAAGCTGTGGTCTAACGTGGGAAAACTGATAAAATATATGAACCTCTAATAGCACAGCCTCAGAAAGTAGGCGTCCCTGTGCAGAGGGAGCCGCCAAGGTGGCCCCCGGTGCAGCAGGAGTTAGTGACTGAAATTGGAAGGGCTTAGAATAGTTCTGCTAATGAGTTCTGTCCTGGTTTGCTGCGAAGTCTGGGAGTGGCGGTGCTGGCTGGTGTCCTGGTCAAGGTTGAGGTCAGAGGCAGTGTGCCCAGTGTGCTGGGTGGGACACAGGCTCTGGGGCCAGACCTGGGTGTGAAAACTGGCTCTGTTACTGACCAGTTTCATCCCTGCCTCAGTTAGTGCATCAACAAAGCCTTCAACTGTGTGGATCACAATAAACTGTGGAAAATTCTGAAGGAGATGGGAATACCAGACCACCTGACCTGCCTCTTGAGAAACCTGTATGCAAGTCCGGAAGCACCAGTTAGAACTGGGCATGGAACAACAAAAAAACAGACTGGTTCCAAATAGGAAAAGGAGTAAATCAAGGCTGTATATTGTCACCCTGCTTATTTAACTTCTATGCAGAGTACATCATGAGAAACGCTGGGTTGGAGGAAGCACAAGCTGGAATCAAGATTGCTGGGAGAAATATCAATAACCTCAGATATGCAGATGACACCACCCTCATGGCAGAAAGTGAAGAAGAACTAAAGAGCCTCTTGATGAAAGTGAAAGAGGAGAGTGAAAAAGTTGGCTTAAAGCTCAACATTCAGAAAACGAAGATCATGGCATCTGGTCCCATCACTTCATGGCAAATAGATGGCAAAACAGTGGAAACAGTGGCTGACTTTATTTTGGGGGGCTCCAAAATCACTGCAGATGGTGACTGCAGCCATGAAAGTAAAAGACGCTTACTCCTTGGAAGGAAAGTTATGACCGACCTAGACAGCATATTAAAAAGCAGAGACATTACTTTGTTAGCAAAGGTCCGTGTAGTCAAGACTACGGTCTTTCCAGTGGTCATGTATGGATGTGAGAGTTGGACTATAAACAAAGCTGAGCACCGAAGAATTGATGCTTCTGAACTGTGGTGTTGGAGAAGACTCTTGAGAGTCCCTTGGACTGCAAGGAGATCCAACCAGTCCATCCTAAAGGAGATCAGTCCTGGGTGTTCATTGGAAGGACTGATGTTGAAGCTGAAACTCCAATACTTTGGCCACTTGATGCGAAGACCTGACTTGTTTGAAAAGACCCTGATGCTGGGAAAGATTGAGGGCAGGAGGAGAAGGGGACAACAGAGGATGAGATGGTTGGATGACATCACCGACTCAGTGGACATGGGTTTGGGTAGACTCTGGCAGTTGGTGATGGATAGGCAGGCCTGGCGTGCTGCAGTTCATGGGGTTGCAAGGAGTCGGACACGACTGAGCGACTGAACTGAACTGAAAGTGGGATTCGGGAATGTTCGAGTTAAGGACTTGTTGTTGTTGATTTTATTTTTAAACATTAAAAAAAAATATTTTGTTGATGTGGACCATTTTTAAATTCTTTATTGAATTGGTTACACTATTGCTTGTGTTTTGTGTTTTTTGGCTGCTAGTTGTGTGGGGTCTTAGCTTCCTGACCAGGGATTAACCCTGCACCCCCTGCGTGGGAAGGTGAAGTCTTAAGCACTGGACTGTCAGGGAAGGCCTTTAATACCTGTTGGTTTATTGAAATTCTATATTTCTTCTTGCCCTAATTTTGGCATTTTTACAATCTTTTAAGAATTTATCTTAGCTATGTGTGTGAACTTTCAGAATACAATTATTTTATCTTTGAAGCTATTGATTTGAATCAGGATCTGAATAAAGGCCACACACTGTAACCAGTGGGTATCCCTTAAGCTTTGCTTCATCTGGTTGTCCCTTCATCTCTGTCTTTGAATTTGTAGTTTTCTTGTTGAAGAAATTAAGGGGGATGCTTTCGTTGCGATCAACAGAAACCCATGAGAGCTTAATTAAGCTAAAAAGCTGCGTTTGCTTTAAGAAATAAGTGCAGGAGTCCCACCGAATCCAGAGGCCAGCGTGTGTGTAGCAGGGCCTCAGTCAGAGGCCTGGACAGAGCTCTCCTTTGCATGCTTTCCGCCTCTCCATATTTCCCCCCCATCTCTCCTCTCTGTCTCTCTTTCTTCCCAATTGCTCTGTCAGCTCTCCAGTCCAAGTGGCAGTGACTGGCCCCCATGCCATTTGCTGCATTCAGGGGGCCAATCAGACTTCAGTCAGACCCATTCTGATTCCTAAGAAGGAGCTCCGGCCCAACCCTGCTCCAGTAGCTGTGCTGTTGGCTTCTAGGGTCCCCCTGCCTTTACCACCTGGGCTGACGACCAGGGAGGGGCATCTTCATATCAGGGGGTGCCCTGCAGAGCACTCTGGAGTGCCTTCTACAATGACGGTACCTGTCCCTTAGGGTCACAGGTCAGAGAAAAGAGGGGATGCCAAGTTCGGGGTACGTAGTGAGCCTGGGAAAGGTAGCAGTTTCAGTAATAAAAGGCAGACACCAGAAATTTTTAAGGGTTAGGAAGATGAGTTCATACACAGCAGTGTCATGCGGCAGAGTGCCCCTTTTCTTCCTGAGTGGCGGTTAGCTGCAGGATCTTGCAATCATCATTGTTGTTTTTATTTGAAAACATTCTTAGGTGCAGCATCCTGGTTGGCCATTCATTTAAGCTAAGTGCGGAGGTGCCTAACCTGGGCCAGGTGTGGCTCTTGACCGCTGTGCGCAGGTGGTGGCCCTTTTGCAGTCAGGCTGGTCCTCTTGATACCTGAACCCGGGAGAAATTGGAATCCAACTCTCACTGATGAGCCATGATAACTTGTCACATCAGAGACGAACGGTCACAAGTTCCTTGGGCCAGCACACGCCCGAGTTGGTTCCCATACTGACTCCTGGGTATCTTTATCCAGGCTTTCAGGGTGCCATCCCGTAGATTCCACCAGGAGACTGTAGCTTACGTCAACAACCTGGCCATACTGTGAGCAGGAATGGCAGGTACGAGAAAGGAGATGACCTAGTTTTTGTTCCTAGAGCCGCACTGGTGAGGTTAGACGGACAGATTGGAGAGGTCACAGCTGAGAAGTGAGTGATCCAGGCTGTGTCAGGATGAGCCTGGTAGTTTCAGAGACCAGATGTAATGAGCAGACTAGTAGGTGGGTTTTCCACTGATGGACTGATTCACTCATTCATTTATTCATTCATTCATTCTTTCAAGAAGCATCTCTACTTATACACCAGGCATGGGTGGGGGAGGAGGGTAGCAATCATGTAGCAACCACTCTGTTTACTTATGAATTCACTCATTCACGTGTCTGTCCATTCATTTATTATACTCTGCTTTCTTGAGCAAAAACATGTAAGGTAGTTTATACAAGCCACAAAATAAAGTTTAAAAGTTTATAAACAGAAGAGTCTGTATCAAATTCAGCTGGCCCTCAGTATCTACAAGTTCTGCATCCATGGATTTAGATAAAAAATAGTCTGAAAAAATTTCCAGAAAGTTTCAAAAAGCAAAACTTGAGTTTGCCATGGGGGCAACTATTTACATAGCATTTACATTAGGTCTTATAGGTAATTTAGAGATGATTTAAAGTACCTGGGAGGGTGTGTTTAGATTATCTGGAAATTCTGCAGTGTTTTATATAAGGGACTTGAGCATCCATGAATTTTCTTATGCACTGAGGTCCTGGAATCAATTCCTTGAAGATACTGAGGACAACTGCAATATTTTTGTGAAAATTGAAGCCCAGGGGAAAGTTAATATCCAGATATGCAGGCCACAGTTCCACTCATTTGTTAAACTTGGCCTTCACGTTTAAGGAATAGGGCTTCCCTGGTGGTCCAGTGGCTAAGAATCCACCTGCCAATGCAGGGGACATGAGTTTGATCCCTGGGCCGGGAAAACTCCACAGGGCATGTAGCAGCTAAGCCTGTGCACCACAACTACGGAGCCCGAGCTCCAGAGCCCTCAAGCTGCAACTGAAGTCTGCCCACCCTGAAACCCACGCTCTGCAACAAGAGAAGCCACCTCAGTGAGGAACCCAAGCACCATAACTGGAGAAAGCTGACGTGCAGCCACAAAGATCCAGCGCAGCCAAAATTCAGTTCAGTTCCGTTCAGTCGCTCAGTCGTGTCCGACTCTTTGCGACCCCATGGACTGCAGCAAGCCAGGCCTCCCTGTCCATCACCAACTCCCGGAGTTTACCCAAACTCATGTCCATTGAGTCGGTGATGCCATCTAACCATATCATCCTCTGTCGTCCCCTTCTCCTCCTGCCTTCAAACTTTCCCAGAATCAGTGTCTTTTCAAATGAGTCAGCTCTTCGCATCAAGTGGCCAAAATATTGGAGTTTCAACTTCAGCATCAGTCCTTCCAGTGAACACCCAGGACTGATTTCCTTTAGGATGGACTGGTTGGATCTCCCTGCAGTCCAAGGGACTCTCAAGCAGCCAAAATTAACTCCCTGATATTTAGGGTGTAAGGAAGAATTTCCCAACAGAAAAGTGGAGAAGTGAACTGGTTATGAGAGTCCTGTCCATCGCCCCCGCCCCACTGAAGAGGAAACCCTGAATATTTGATGTGGCATCTGCCCCTTTGTATAACAACCTGTTCAAAATCTGTTAGTGATAGGATACGGCCCCTCTTTTAGCAGATTAGAGTGTTTTCCTCTCCTGCATAAATGTACAAATTCGTTTTCAAATAAAAATTCACCCGCTAAGCAACCAGTGCCAAGGACTGGTCTTCATGGCGTATCTGGTTGGAGGGATCGCAGTAGTTTTCAGGCAAGGTGGCAAAACCTTCCTCCAGCTCATCAGATTTTCCAAGAGCCTGAAAATACATTTTCCAGGGCTTCCTGGCCAGAATCTCAGAATATCTGTTTGTTTTTAGTTTTTCTCTCAAAGGTTAGGATTTGAAGAACTGGGGGTGTCTGGCTTCTCTAGTTGTCCCGTGCCACAGCTGGTGAGCTCTGATGGCCTCGCTTCCTGACACCAGACCGAAGCCTGAGATCCTCTAGCTCCTCACTCGTACCCACTGAGCTTTCCCCTTTTCCATAAGACAAGCTTTGGGATCGTGGAAGCCAGATCTTGGAGAGGTACTGAGCGCTTCATCCTGAGAGGCATTCACGTAGATGCTGGATAACTGCCTCGATGGCAAGGTTGAATGAGAAGCTGCTCTTGGTGTTTTTTTTTTTTTTTTTTTTAATTTTACTTATTTGTTTTAATTTTGGGCGCCCTGGGTCTTCATTGCTGCAGGCGCTTTTTCTAGCTGTGGTGAGTAGCTACTCTGTAGTTGTGGTGTACGGGCTTCTCACTGCCGGGACTTCTCTTGTTACAGAGTACGGGCTTTAGGGCACACAGGCTCAGTAGCTGTGGCTCATGGGCTCAGTAGTTGTGACTGAGCTTGGTTGGTTGGTTGGGCTTGGTTGCTCCTTGGCATGTAGACTCTTCCCAGACCAGGGATAGAACCTGTGTACCCTGCAGGTGGATTAACCACTGGACCACGAGGGAAGTCCTAGTCTTGGTATTTAATGGCCTCTCTATGCAGAACATGGGCTGCCAAGCATGCTGATGAGCAAAATAATTCTGGGTTCCTTGTGATGCTAAGAAAATGGGTGGGTGGGGGATCGTTCACCTTGGACAAAATTTAACCTACTAAGAAATTTTACCTACAGGTAGCTCTGTTTGATTTCTTTAAACCTGTTATCGTTTAAGCCTACTGATTTCTTTAAACCTGTTCCCATTTAAACTTTACAAAAGAAGAAGAAAAAAATGATTGTGTGGAGTTGTTTTTCTGCTCCATGCTTGCTCCCTTGGATTCTTCAGACAAAATGGATATTTAGCAGGGGATGAGGAGGGAGAAGGCAATGGCACCCCGTTCCAGTACTCTTGCCTGGAAAATCCCATGGACGGAGGAGCCTGGTAGGCTGCAGTCCATGGGGTTGCTAAGAGTCGGACACGACAGAGCGACTTCATTTTCACTTTTCACTTTCATGCATTGGAGAAGGAAATGGCAACCCACTCCAGTGTTCTTGCCTGGAGAATCCCAGGGATGGGGGAGCCTGGTGGGTTGCCGTCTATGGGGTCACACAGAGTCGGACACGACTGAAGCGACTTAGCAGCAGCAGCAGAGGAGGGAGAGGCAAGGTGATAGAACCTGATTTGTAAAAGGCCAGCTGTTGAAGAAGGAAAATAAGAGCAAGCATGACTTTAGAGTCTGGTTGCCCCACATGTGATTTTCCTTGTTGGTTTTGGTGGTGGGAGGAGAAAACCCAAGTGGCTTTCTCTGACGTATAGGGACCAAATACTTGTTTGTTTTTTGTAACTGCTTTTATTTCCCATCCATTTTCCGTCCCTTCCACACTGCCACTGCTGTTTGCTTTTTCTTGACAGTAAAGTAAAAGTGTTAGCCACTTAGTCATGTCCACCTCTTAGTGACTCCATGAAACGTAACCTGCCAGGCTCCTCTTCTATGGGATTTCCCAGGCAAGAATACTGGAGTGGGTTGCCATTTTCTTCTGCAGGGGATTTTCCTGACTCAGAAATTGAACCCAGATTTCCTACATTGCAGGCAGATCCTTTACCTGAATCTGAGCCACCAGAAAAGCCATTTTAACAGTAAACAGAATGCAAACAACTCCCTGCTCCTGAAGCCCAAAACTGACTTAAAAGTTGGGCCGTGAAGGGTATGGGCTTCCTAGGTGCCTCAGTGGTAAAGAGTCTGCCTGCCAATACCAGGAGACGCAGGAGACGTGGGTCTGATACCCGGGTCAGGAAGATCCCCTGGAGGAGGAAATGGCAACCCACTCCAGTATTCTTGCTTGGAGAATCCCATGGACAGAGTAGCCTGACAGGCTACAGTCGCAGAGTCAGACACAACTGAGTGACTGAGCACTCACGGACATGAGGGGTATGGCCACCAGCAAGGTCTAGAATGGCTGCTTAAATCAGGCAAATCTTGCAGAGGCTTGTGAAGTCTCAAGCAGGGCTTGGCAAGCTGCAGCCCACCGGCTGTTCTTATAAATAAAGTTTTATTGGAACACAGCCATGACCATTTGTATATCACCTTGGCTGGTTTCCAGCACTACCACAGAGCTGACTAGTTGCTTAAGACCATATGGCCTGAAAAGTCTAAAACATTTACTATCTGGCCCTTGATGAGAAAAATTTGCCAACTCTTGGCAGGGAGCAATGGTTCTCAGCCTTAGCTCAGCATCAGGATCACCTTGGGAGCTTTAAAAATGCAGATGCCTGGGCCCACCCCCAGGGATCCTGATTCAGTTAGTCTGGAGTAGAGCCCAAACATCCAGATCCCCAGGTGATTGTCCTGTGTAGCCAGGATTGAGCATCAGGAGTCTAGTCTCAGTGGGGTTTTGTAAGATTAGTGAAAGGGAAAATGTTAGTTGCTCAGTTGTGTCTGACTCTTTGCAACCTCGTGGACTGTGGCCTGCCAGGCTCCTCTGTCCATGGGATTTCCCAGGCAAGAATACTGGAGTGGGCTGCCATTCCCTTCTCCAGGGAATCTTCCTGACTCAGGAATTGAATCTGGGTCTCCTGCATTGCAGGCAGATTCTTTACTGTCCAAGCCACCAGGGAAGCCGTTTGTCAGAGTACAAAACTGGAATTTGCCACTCCACAGGGTTTCTACCCAGTGGCAATGATCTGACCTTGACCTCAGTGTCAGAGTGCAGTCCTGGAGCCCTGGACCATCATGGCTGTGGCATAAGGGAGACCATGTAATACCAAAATTCCTCCAGTGACCCTGGGAACTAAAAGTCCCTGAAGAAGGTTGAGGGTGATCCAAATTACCTTGAGGTATGTGTGTGTGTATACACACTCAAGCATGCACTCTTTAGATGGTTTGTATATGTAGATAACTTTTGTCTGTTTTCAAGCACATGCATTTCAAAAAGGAGCCCGTGGTGTGTGAAGCATTCATATTTGTCACCTTGGCAGCCTCTCGACTCTCAGGCTAATAATTAACGTGAAGTGTTGGGGACACTTCCCGCTCCGGGAGAAGTTGACACCTCTTGTCTTTCTCTACTGTCATTTCCAATGTTACCTCTTCTGCTCATGGTAGGAATTTAAATTCAGGCCAGTATCAGTTTTCATTGGCAGGTGAAGTTGTAAATGGGAGTTTCAGGGTTTGTTCCGTCCCTGGCATTTTTTTTGGCGGTGCTGGGCTTTTCTCTAGTTGCAGTGCACAGGCTTCTCCATGCAGTGGTTTCTCTTGCTGCAGAACGTAGGCTCCAGGGCACGTGGGCTTCAGTAGTTGTGACACATGGGCTCCAGAGTTGTGGCTCCCAGGCTCTAGAGCACAGGTTGAATTATGGAATATGGTTGTGGCTGCTGCTGCTAAGTCGCTTCAGTCGTGTCCAACTCTGTGCGACCCTATAGACGGCAGCCCACCAGGCTCCTCTGTCCCTGGGATTCTCCAGGCAAGGACACTGGAGTGGGTTGCCATTTCCTCCTCCAATGCATGCCTGCATGCTAAGTCGCTTCAGTAGTATCCAGCTCTCTGCAACGCTATGGACAGCAGCCCACCAGGTTCCTCCGTCCACAGGACTGTCTAGGCAAGAGTACTGGGGTGGGCTGCTGTTTCCTCCCCCACAGTCCCTATACTCCACAGTGGAGTACAGGCGTAGTTGCTCCGGTGCGTGTGGGATTTTTCCCAACCAGGGACTGAAGCCATGTCCCATGCACTGGCAAGTTGATTCTTATGCACTGTGCCACCAGGGAAGCCCCTGTCCCTGGCACTTAAAGCAAATATTAATTGCCTTGTGTTCCACTGTCTCTGCCTCCCGTGTGGCTCCCAGGGCCTTCTGCCCCTCCCAGCAGCTGTCCCTCCCGCCCTGCTGTCCAAATACACCATGTCTACTGCCTGGAAGGACCCCCTCCTCCTGGTTTGCCTTGGACTTCCCCAGTCTTAGTGCTGTTGATCCTGGGTCTCCGGATCTCCCTCAGTCCAGGGCAAACCAAGATATCTGGTCACCCTAATTCGAGAGCATCACCCTGAATTCTAGAGGCCAGTTCAGATGATTGGACTTTGCATGGACATAAAAACATTGGCATTTGAAGGGTGAGTGTGGGGCTTTATGATTGGCCTTTGCATGGACATAAAAACATTGGCATTTGAAGGGTGAGTGTGGGGCTTTATTAAAGACAGGTGTGCTTCAAAATACACATCAAGGTCATGTGTAAGAGTATTTCAGTCTCCTTTTTTTAAAAATAGCTGAACCCAAGAGGTTAAGCTAATTCTTATTGCTAAGTTGTTTCAATCATGTCTGACTCTTTGCAACCCTATGGACTGTAGCCCAGCAGGCTTCTCTGTCCATGGGATTTTCCAGGCAAGAATACTGGAGTGGGTTGCCATGCCCTCCTCCAGGGGATCTTCCAGGGATCAAACCCAAGTCTCATGCGGCTCCTGCATTGCAGGCTGTTTCTTTGCCACTGAGCCCATTAAACTCAGTTTGGGAGCAAAGCACCAGGTCAGCCTGTATTCTGCTGTGGAGCTCACCTGGGTGTGAAACAGATTCTTCCCGAAGATTCTTCAACAAGATGTTTGCTTGGAAGGGGATCCGCCAGCCCAGAGAGGTGCCATAGAGAGGGTGCTGGCTTGTGCCACCAGGCTAGCATCTTCCTCAGCTGTGCCCTCAAGATGTGAGGCAGGTCATTTCCCCTTCCGAGACTCAGTTTCCCCATCTACACTGAAAGCACCATTACTTGCCTGTCAAGGTTGCTGTGAGAATTCAGTAATGGATGCAGTGTCTCACTGTACTTGGAAGAGGCTGCAGAAATGTTAGCCACAGGGGCGAGTTCAGGTCCCCAGGAATCACCGTCTCTGTAGAATGGGAAAAGAATATGGTTCCCTCTTTCTTCCCTTCCTTAACCTCTTCCCCCCTCTCTCTCTCCAGCTTTCTTTGTGGGCTCTGGCAAAGGAAGCCCGTGAGGATGGGGTCTGCATTCTTATTTTCCATGGTTGGGTGTAAGCATCAACCCTTTTGCTTCCTGGATAGGTGTGTAGTATGTAAACAATCTAAGGTGTCGGATACCACTTAAACCTACGTCTCCGTTTCAGCTGGATGCGTCCGGGCAGTCTGCCTGGCTTGGTCGTGTCACCTGGTCTGCCCATCTGGGTGGGTGTTAAAATCCTTTTTCCCAAGCTTGGTTTTTATGATGGGCTGTCGTCATCTATCGTAAATCAAGGTGGACCAAGGTTGAGCCCTGAGGTTAGACAGAGTCACTCACAGAAAAAGCTAGAGTGGGTTTAGTTTTTTTTTATTTCAGTTACAGGCACCAGTCCTGTATATATATATATATATACATATATATATACACACACACATATAGCTTAAAACTTAATTTGGTGTGTAATTGGGACTAGCTCTTTGGAGCCCTGGGTTGTGTGTTTTAGAGCAGCTGAGAAGCAGGGGCATAACAGGGCAGGACGTGGTATGTTAATTGGTGGCCTCTGGGACCCGTGAGAGAATTGGATTTAAGTCCCTGGTTCGAATGAGCTTGGCAGTTTTATTGGGAGTCTCTCCGGGCGCAAACTGGGGAGACCACCGGTTTGCGCCAGCTGGAGCCGGGAGTTGCTCTTGGCCCCCATGCCCATCGGAGCACCCCTGGCTGCCCCAGGGACAAAGGCAATGGAGGAGCCAGAGAGACAGTGAGGGGGCCCCCACCCACTCAGCCGGCCACCCTCTGCATACTTTTGGTAGGAGTTGCAGGCTTCCTCGGCCTGTGGTCCCAAGGAGGGTTTTGCATTTTATTACCAAAGTCTCGATAAAAGGGACCTGGGTCTGAGCAAACACTGAGGGAGGAAAAACAAAGGAAATTAAATGCAAAGTCACCGCTGGCGGGGCAAACCACGTGGAGGCCTTGGCTTTACCACCGCCAGAGCCGATGGGGGACGTGGCCCCCAGGAGTCGGAACCGAAGGCTGCTGGCCTGGTATTCCTGAAGCCTGGCCCCTCTGCTGTTTAAAAAGAAATTGCCGTTTAATTTGTTTCTGAGTTTTATTTCTCAAGTGAACCAGCATGGGGCCATGTAATGAGGTTGTGTTTCTGGGAGGTGTTGAAAGACGGGAAGGAGCAAAACCACAGTTGGTGGGGGGGGGGGGGGCGCCCCTTGTAGGGGCGGCCGGGGGCTTCCCGGGGGTCCTTGCTGGGCAGGGGGGCAGGCCGGGGCCCCCGAGAGCTGCCTTCTCTGTGTGCTGTCCGTGGGGCAGCGGGTGCCCTTGTGTAGTCTGGTGGCAGTCCAGCTGAGAGAGAGGGATGTGTCTGAATTCCAGGTTTAAGATCCCCAGCTGATGGAGAGAATTGGCACAACTGAAGGGAGCCAAGGTGGTGGTGGGGGCGTGGGGGTGGGCAGGGATGGTTCCTTAGAATGAGAAGGGGTCTGAGCCATGGAGAAAAAGAAGGATATTTGGCAAGGAGAGTGGGTTTCCCACCCAGTGGAGAAAGTCAGCTCAGACCAAAACGGGATAGTGAATGAAAGTGTCTTAGGATGTCACTCATTTGAGGTTGGACAAGAGGTTTCTGGACCCGTCTGCTATCGGAGGAACCCCTCGAGACTGTCACCAGTGGGGCTGTGACTTCCCCTGGAGCTGAGATGGCCCTCTGGACAGACCTGGGCTTTGTAGCAAACAAGGCCTGGGGTATGGGGGCCGATGGATGCATGCCAGGGTCCTGCCCACTGGCCTCCAATCCAACAGGAGTAAGCTTGAAAAGCTCAGGGCCTCTAGCCACCTTACCTGCCCCAGCCTGCTGGACAGAGAGGGGTGAGTGGGGCCCTCAGTGACCTTCCCACTCTGGGGACAGAGGGCCGCCACCCATCACAAGGGCAGCCACTCTCCATCTCTGTAGAAAGCTGCCTTTGGGGTGCGCGTATGTGTCCACTGGACTCCTCTGTGTTCCCAGCACACACACACACACACACACACACACACACACACACTCGCATCATCATTTTGTTTGGTCAGGGTAAGGGGAGTGGTGGTGGCATAGTCTCTATTGTACAGAAAAGAAACTCAACTTCGGAAGAGTTCAGCAGCTTGTCAGAGGTGAGCAGTAACACCCATAGCTGCATTTGTTCAGCACATGTGCTGTGCCCAGCCCTGGGCGAGGGCTTTGAGCTCCTGGAGATGCGGCCACAGCTCGTCCATCCCAGCCGCCTCCCTCCTCCCGCCCGGGCAGCGCTCCTGAAGCTGGAAACAAGGCCCCCAGCCGCCCCCTCTGGATGGGCGTCAAAGGATCAGCCTCCCCTGTGGGATTCCGGTCTGCGGCCCTCCTAGGTGAGCTCCAGTTCATCTCTCAGGCATATCAGAGCAGCTGTATGAAATTAGCGACTTAAAGCGTCATCAGGAAGAGCATTTTTGACAAAGCAGGAAAGGACTCTCGTTGCTGCTGCTGTTGTAAACTTTATTGCACTTAACGATCAGGGCCAGCCCGTGAGCCCTTATACGTGTCTCCATCTCAGAGTCTGGGGTGGTGCCCGTGGGCCTGGCTCCAGAACGCCAGCTCCTTCTCCTCCACAGGAAATGTCCCATTGCTGTCTCTACTCTGCCCCAAGATGATCAAGGAATTGTGTCACTTGTCTCTTCCCAGGAGGCCCCACTTCTCCAGCTGTGTCCTGTCATCACCCCCAAGCTGATTCAATTCAGATGCCCAGGCCCCAGTCCCAGAGAGTGTGACCCAGTAGGTCTTGGCTCAGGCCCAGAGATTAGCACGTTGACTCTCACATGCTCTTGATATCAGAAGCTCTTGATATTAGGGATCCCTGAGCCGTGCTTTGACAAATACTGAGTCTTTAGGTGATCACGTTGCAATTGTGTACAAGAGCACCCACGTGGATTAACTGAGCATGTGTGTGTGTGTAGTTCTAAGAGAATGGTCATTAAAAAGTTCATAGTGGTGATCCCTGGGTGTAATGAGATTTCAAGAAGTTTGAGATCTATTTCTCTGTGCTTTCCTATATTGTTTTAATTTTTTTTTATATAAAGGGCATATAATTTTCCTCAACAGATAAAGTCATCAGGTCTTTCGCATGGGCAGGGAAGAGCAGACTATTATAGAGGAAATATTTACTGTGTGGGAAGTAGACTTGGGGGAAATGTGGACCTACGGCAAGAAGGCCACAAGTGTGAATGAGTCCGTTTTAATTCCCAGAGCCTGCATCCCTCTTTCTATGGCGTCCAACTCCTGAGCCTGCCATCGAGAAGGAAGGAATGTCACACCTCCTGTTTTCAAATGGCCCGTTCTTGGCAAAGCTGGGGCCAAAGTCATGCCCGGGAATTTTGGACGGTGGGCTTGAGAGAGAAGGCTGAGCCGCCCCTCCTGTCCCTGTCTCTGGATCCCCACCTTGCCCCTCCGCCCTGCTCTGCATACGGGCACCCTGGCCGGCCAGGCAGAACCAAGATGGTGATTTTACAGCGCTGTTACGACTCTGTTGCTGTCCAGTAAACCCACACGGGGCCCCACAAACGCTCCTCGAGAAGGCCAGACCCTTCTTGAGAAATGGTTTCCTACACCTTTACAACGTGATAGGTGCCGTGGAAAAAAGGGGCCGTTGGATTTATGGAAACTATATAAAGTTTATAGAGTCTTGGCAAGCCAGAAGGAGAAAAAGCCTATGGGATGGGGGTGGGTACTTGGAAATGGAGAAGGCCCTGAAAGGGCGTCAGACCTCTGTGTCCAGACACCAGACGCAATACCTCGAGGGCATGCGGTGGGGGGAGGGCCGCGGCCCTTCTGGAACAGCTGCTGGGGGCGCCCTGCAGGCAGACCCTATTTGGTCTTCAGGGCGTCCCTGTGAGGGAGGCACGGTTGCCCCCATCCTGCAGAGGTGACGCTGAGACAGAGGTGCTCGGAAAGTTCTGACCTTGCCCAAGGTCACACAGCGAATGGTCTGAGGGCGTGTGGCTCTCAGGTGGGCCTTCTGGGGCAGGCTCAGTTCTCGCACTCCGTCTCTTGTGTACCGAGTGGCGTGTCTTGGTTTCAGGTACAGAAAATATGGTCTCCGTACCCTGTTTCGTGTCGGGACCGTTTGCTATTTGCGACTGCGTTTCTTGGTCCCCTGGTGTCTTCTGTCACCACGGTGCTGTCCTGTGACTCCACTTTGCTCTGAAAGATGAGTTGTGCCCGCATCCCCACCGGCCTTGGCTGGAACCGGAGTGAAGCCACCCAGAGGTTGGCTGTGGATCGGGGTGGGGCTAAAATGCTGTCTTTGCCTTTCGGGATCCCCTCCGTGTCCCAGTTCTATGGGGGATCCTCTTAGGGCCCCCAGAGGAGTCCCCCAAGGAGTCTGAAATTACCTCCTCCAAACCCGTCAGCCCGTGAAATTTCTAATTCATTTTTCCTTGCTTATGTGCCTTGCGGCACCCATGTTTTCTCTCCTCCTTGGCTGTAATTCTTGGAGTGCAGATTCCATGAATGCTTAATTCTTCATCTGTGATTTTGCCCACAGGGTTGGGCATGGTTCCCAGCAAGTAGTAATCACTGAATAAGTATCAGCTGGGAGGCTGGCTGGCTGGATGAATAGATGGATGAGTGGATGGCTGGCTGGCTGGCCTGGTGGGTGGGTGGGTGGAGGGATGGACGGACAGACCAACTGATGGGTGGATGGGTGAATGGATGGACAGATAGGTGGGTGGGCGGGCAGAATGATGAGCCGTATATATAGACTAACAGACACCCACTTCCTCATTTGCACCCTTCCGCGCAGTTAAACTAACAGCCTACGCCTGGTTCTCTTAGGCTTTCACTGAATGCACTTCTGTTTCAGGAGACAGACTTTGCTCTCTCTGAAGCCATATGGAGAAACCAGCCTGAGTGTTTGAATGTGTGTGTAAATACTTTACAGTCCCCATAAACTTGTTTAAAGACAGGTGGGGGTGAAGGTATAAACTGGGGCAGCCTTTTGGGAGGGCCATTTGGAAGTAGCTATTAAATTTTTAAATGTGCCTACTACTAAGACACAGCAGCTCCACTTGGAGTCATCAAGCATAAGGAATATATTCACACGTTTGTGCACAGAGACTCACGTACCAGGGTGCTTGTGCCCAGTGCTGGCTACAGCCCTGCTCCATACAGTGAAAAACCGGAAACTGCCCATGTTCATCCACAGCGAGACAGACACAAAACTATGGGAGACCCACACTATGGGAAAACCTGCAGCGGCAGAAAGCTCTCCCGTATTCTGGAAAGTTCTGAGACTCTGTAACTCATGGCCCTTCCTGCCTCATTGCCATCAGCTTCTTTTCCTTTCTCCCTCCTCTCTCCACCCACAAAACACAGTTTGCCGGAAGGACATCTTTCAACCTGATGCCTGTTAGCCAGTGACCTTCCCTTACAGAAAAGAAGGAACATGGGAGAGAAGCAGTTATGTGTATAATTACTGTCTGCTGGCTCTTCAGTTAAAAAGATTGAAAGGCACAATATTAAAATTTGATTTATGGGCACCACTATCTACCTAATAATGAGGCTGGGAGGAAAAAAAGAACCACAGTCGTTAGAGAAAACCGTAGCCTTTTTTTTTTTCTCCGCCAGGAGATAAATTGCCTCTCATTTTCTTATTGCTAAAGAAATGTGAAATGGTTTTAAGCATATGTGATATGTTCTTCCAATATGTTGAAATCCAGAACTTAGTAATTTAGGAGTCATCTGGCTCCGACGTTTCCAGGAAGCTTCCTGAGAGACGTAGCAGCTTCAGCAGCAGGGGCTGCTGCCATGGTCCACGGGGCTCCCAGACCCAGACTAAGCCACAGGTACCACCGCTGGTAACAGAAACTTCCTCCAGGTCCTGGGGCATCAAGCTGGCTGATGCCACAGAACCTGAGAGAGAAGGGGAGAAGCACCGACTCTAGTTCCAAGTCCCAATTTTGTGGCCTATTCGTTCTCTGATCCTTGGTTTCTTCATCTGTAAAATAGGAGCAATACCCTTACTTACTGCGTGATGCTGGGCAAGTGCCCAGGTTTTCCCACCGTGAAGGTATAATAGTCCCTCCCTGAGAGGGTTGTAGGAAGGATTAAGTCAGTGAATCTGTGTAAAGTGCATAGTTGGGTACCTGCCATGTAGCAAGTGCGCAGTAGATATTTTTTACAATCGTCATCATCACCACTGCAGATGCCTTTCCGTAGTTTTTGGAAGGGTTGGAATTCAAACCCAAGTCTTCCAATTCTAGGGTGCTGGCTGATGAGGGGTGGATAGACAGATGCTTGGCTCTGTCTCTCTCCAACTGATGCCCAAGGCAAGTCAGAGTACTTCTCTGAGCCCCATCCTGTTTATCTCTAAGATATCCATTTCTACTTTGCAAGGTGATGGTGTCAGATTTAAAGATTATTGGAAACAGAGTGTCCAGGACATAATTAGTTCTGGGCTGACAGATGGTAAAAACCCTTGAAAAGGAAAGATCTTTCCTTGAAACCTATTTGGGGAGGGGGGGAATGCTGTCCCCTGGGAGGAGAGATCTGTTTCTAGTTGGTGCCCTCGCACCTCACTGGGGCTGCACAGAACTCCCCTGCCCCAGGAGTGGAGAGGGGAGGGTGCAAAATATTCCCTGGCTCTAAAAATAATAGCTGCAAAGAGGAAAACAAAGGAACAGCCAATGTGCCAGGAACTGTGTGGAGCTTCACCTGAAGGGTCACAGGTCAGTCTCAGGGCAGCCTGGTGGCAAGCTGGCCTTATCTTCAGGGGGCAGATCAGATATGGGGACAGGTGACTGGCCCAAGAACACAAAGCTGGAGGTGATCAGGCTGAGAGTCCAAGCCAGGACTGTCAAATTCTTTCTGCCACACATTGCCGAGCCCCCTCCCAGTTCCTAGTCCCTGACCTCCCCTCCTCTCCTCCATCCCAGCTCTTCTAACCCATTTCTGCCGCCTAGAAGGTGTGGGGCACCATCAGCCGGTGCTTTAAATTTA
Organism: Bos indicus; assembly: GCF_029378745.1. NCBI lineage: Eukaryota > Metazoa > Chordata > Mammalia > Artiodactyla > Bovidae > Bos > Bos indicus. Next base: position 60,147,667 of record NC_091780.1, on the reverse strand, counting down.
TATCTTCCCACCAGCGCTTGTGCTGGAGAGTCAAACACCCCAGGGATCATGTTAGCTTGTGCCGATCATTTGTTCTATGTCTCTGAATTTGTGGGTGTTTTTAATCTGTTCAAGGTGCTCGGGGTTGGGCTGGAGAAAATGGATTCTAGGTGCTGCCAACGCCTTGCCAACTGCATTCCGGGAAGGTTTCCATACCTATGGGACTTCCGGGCTGTCCATCCTGCAGAGATTCCGTAGACTCTCCCCCTCGGGAAGAGGAGGGCAGGATTTTGCACGTATTTCTTTTCACCCAGCTAATGGCATCTCTTTATTTGCAGTTGAGAGGGAGAATGTGCAGAAGCGGACTTTTACTCGATGGATAAATCTCCATCTGGAGAAGGTAAGCGAGGCGCCTGGGTTGTTAAGTGATCGATGCCTCCGTAACTGGGTGCACAGTTCAGCAGAGCAGTGAGGAGGGAAGGGGGATGCTCTCGTTGCATTGGTGGTTTTCAGTCATTCATTTAAACGTTTGTTGAGTGCATTCTCATTGCCGAGAATCAAGTTCAGTGCTGGGAACAATCCCTTGGACAGAGAAGCCTGGTAGAGCCTGGCAGGCTACAGTGAATAGGGTCACAAAGAATCAGACATGACTGAAGCAACTTAGCATGCACGCATGCACACTTGGAACACAAAGACATGGAAGACATGAGGTTCTGGCCTTGTGAGGCTATCAGCCTAGCTGGGGAAGGACAGGGTCCATCTTTAAATGGGAATTGATGAGCAGAAGTCAGGAAGCATTCATTGTTGAATAACCCAAACATGGGATTGAGGGGGGATCTTGACTTCTAGTCTGGAGAGGTCGGGGAGGCTCTCATTAAGACCCATCTATAGGTATTTGGGTTGATTTAAGCAAGAACTCCTTACAGTTTTTAACCAAGCCAGATTGCCTGGTTCCTCACATAAGGTTCAACACGATCGACAGTGTCATCTGCTCGTTTTGGTGCATCGGGCACTCAACTCCTCTAATCCTCAAGACAGCCTTCCTCACCTCCCACCCCCATGGTGTTCCAGAAACCTGGAGACATTGAATTGCATCCCTGTAATCCCACAACTCTCGGAGACGAAAGCTCTTCCTTTGGCTTCCCTTGGATATTCAGTTTGGTAGCCCCTCTTCTTCCTGGGCAACCCCCATTTTTTTAGCTAACATTCTCTGGCCAAGCGGGGTCCAACTGCATTTTGTTTGCCAGCCTCTCAGGCACACAAACCCTAAAACAAAAGCGTCTGAACCAGACAGAAGGATGGGCAGCGGAGGAGGGGCAGGATGGATAAATGAACCCTTCAGAGGCATAGAAATCCAAACCCTCCTCACCACGAGCTTAGCCTCCGGGGGGAGAACATTCTAAATTTTCCCAGCGCTGGGGAAGGAGGGATTCTTTTTCTTTTACAAGAAAGCTGATTTATGCGGATTCATTTTACTCACTTCGCATCTTAAATTCCACGATCTGGTTCTCCCAATAAACCCAACCAGTAGTCTCCTGTGTTTCAAAGCTGGTGGTGGTACTCAAGGATTCCTCTTCAGTGACATTTCTTCTTTTTTCTCCTCTTTAAAGGCACAGGAGTAATATTGATTGCCCTTAAGAGTTTGCCCCAAAGAAAGGTTCATAGAGGAAAATCACTAAAATGATTAGAAAGCAGAGAAAATAAATGTGGCGTTTAGGAAGTGGTGCTCTTGACCGACATTCTAATTCACGCAGTGTGAGCTTTAGGCCTATAATATTTCCCCAGTAGCTGCCTGACCACCCACACTTCTGCTCCCCACCTGTAGAATGGGCTCCACTCAGCCCAGGAGGTTTCTCAAATCTCCAGGGCGAAAACTCTCTACATCACGGATGAAGCATTGTAAATCATTTGCCCGTTGTTTTGACTATTGGTGCATTTTCGGCAGCGCTCATAAAGTGAAGTGTTATTTTTGGAAAAAAAGGAAAACTGTTCCCAAAACTTGAGTTCCCCGAACTCCTAAATTAATGCCTGATGTGTGTCAGGGTAACTGGAAATTCCTCCTGGTGGACGGAGCTTAGCCAGGACGTATTTCTTTCTTTCTTCCCTTTTATAAATTAAAAAAATAAATACAGAAAAGCATGGAGGGTAATAGAGCAAATGCTCATGCACCAACTCAACCCCCAAACAGATCTCTGTTAGCCTCGATCACATCCAGAATTTTCTCTCCGGCCACGCTTCTGCCCCTGTTTCAGGGCAGGTGGGCAGCACCCACTCTGAAGATAAATCAGACAGTACTTGAAACTGATGCCTAACACACAGGGCAAAATTCACAGCCGTGTTTCCAACCTTGAGACTTTCAAGAACAACCTTTCATGTAAAGGAAACCGAGAAACTCCTTGGGGAAGTGGGCTTAGCTGCAATTTGAAGGCTGTCAGAAATATTTACGGACTCTCTGGCTTCTGGAAAAAATCCTTAATTTACCGAAGGAGTTAGATCATGAAGAAACCCCTGGGGGTGCTGTTTACTTGGCCATACCAATCTCATGAAGCCCACGGAACGTCTGGAACCCCGAGGAGTGTTTTCACTGGAGTGGGTTCAATTTCTCCTCCTGCCATCACGCGGATGGCTGCCGGCCAAGGCCCCGCTTGCCGCTCCCGGGCTGGGGGCTCTTACAGACAGTCAGTGGGAATGACCCTCCTGGTTCAGCTCCAAGGCATGGCTCGGCCACGGTTGGGGCTGGTAACTGGAAATGCTGTGAGTCCATCTATCAGGGGCTGTTTTTGTTCAGGTCCTGTGCCGTTTCTGCCCCGCGTTAGCAGGAATAACGTTCCCCTATGAGTCTTGGTAACCTGATGCCCTCGTGCTCCGTGTGGAATGTTCCTGAGGAGCAGCGGGGAGTTTGCAAAGAAATAATATGCCTCTGGGTTCAAAGTCACTCTTGCCCTTGAAGCAGAACCCTCTTCTGTGCACCTGTGGGTAGAATTCCCCTGTTTTGACTACCTAGAGGTGTGGGTGGGGGGCTCGCATAAGAGGCCAGGAAATGCCACCTTCCTGAATAGAAAAAGAAAACACAGGCCCTCTGAGGCTTTCACGGGGTGGGAGTTCCCCGAGGAAAGGGTGCCCGGGCCACAGCTCCGAGAGTTCCCTGGCTCTCTGGCTGGTGACAGCAGCCACCCCCTGCCCCCACCCCATTAATCCTGTCTCCAGTGGGAACCACCCCCTTCCTTGTACCCAAAAGCAGAGAGAGTGAGTACCCAGCTGAAATGTTATAATGCTTCCAAAGATTCCAGTACCAAAAAGTAAACAGAGTTGCTGTTGTTTAGTTGCTAAGTTGTGTCCAACACTCCATGACCCCGTGGACTGATGCCCACCAGACTCCTCTGTCCATGGGATTTCCCAGGCAAGAATACTGGAGTGGGTTGCCATTTCCTCCTCCAGGGATCTTCCCAACCTGGGGATTGAACCTGCGTCTCTTGCATTGCAGGTGGATTCTTTACCACTAAGCCACCAGGGGAGCTCCATTCATGCTAGTGGGGCGGGACGGAGGTGGTAATTAAAAATGCAGGTTCCTGGCCCTTTGCCCCCAAGATTCAGTAAGTCCTAACCATCCTGCATTAAAATTTTTATCAAGTTTGTTTAGTCAACAGAAGCCTTTCTGTGAGCATAGAGTTCTTACCTAGAACTCTAAATAAAAGCCAATAAGAGCTGATGGCAGAGAAATGTAGTGGGTTAGTCTCCTTTTGGAACTGCCTCCCCAAGTAGGGGTCCCTGAAGCTGCTGTGCTGAAGCCTAGGGTTCGGGGAGCATGGTGTGCATAGCCCTGTGCTGGGACAGCTGACCAACAGGTTCCTGCTGGCCCCACGGACTCCAGGGCACACCTAGCCGAGCTCTGGGTGGACAGGACATGGTGTCCCTCAGATCTGCCCAGGCCAGAAGGGAAAGCAGTGGGCTTCTGGCTTTTTCCACCCGGAGCCTCCCTGGGGGCTCCCCAGCACAACTCCTGCCTATGTAGCGCCATCTCCGGGGAGAGAGGGTTACTCCCTCCTCGGATGCCCGTAGGCAGCGCTGGATGTTGTAGGTTTTTTTCTCCAGATCACTGATCGGCTACTTTCTTTTCCCCTCTTCCACAGTGCAACCCACCTCTAGAAGTTAAAGATTTATTCATCGATATACAAGATGGCAAAATCCTAATGGCTTTGTTAGAAGTCCTGTCTGGGAGGAATCTGGTACGTATGTTCCAGAAGGGTTGGGAAGAGGTAAAAATTAAAGGAAAACACTGCCTGTAGTTCTTTTCCATACAGTTCTCTATGTCTGTACATGTATCTGGCCATCCATAAGTTCCTATGACGGGAAACTTGGGAGGGCAACATTCCTTTTTCAGTGACTAAGACTGATAGAATCATGTATAACTAAGCAAATATACCTTAGCAAGTAAATAAACGTCCCATGTTTTCTGTGAGTCCAAAGCTGAAGATTTTAACTGGATCAAGAGTGTTTAGCTGGCCAGCCATTCAGTTAATGAGAATGAGAGCTAAGATTCAGGAATACGGATGAGCAAGACATCTTATCAACCAGATTCTATAAATTCACCCCGCGACTAAAGCTGATACACAGAATTCTAGAACCTTCTTGTGAATATGGCTGAAACTGAATTGAACCAGCTGGTCTTGAGGTTCATTCCAATTTGGATCTTTGCCAAAGCGCTCCACGTTGCCTTGTCTGATGTGTGCAAGTCAGTCCTCTCGCCTCGATTCACCGTGCAGTGTTAACAGCTTCGGCACCATTGGCGTTTTGTTTTGTTTTATTTTTTATTCATTTATTTAGTTGACTGCACTGAGTCCTCATTGCTGCACGCAGGCTTTCTCTAGTTGCGGTGCTCAGGCTTCTGATTGCGGTGGCTTCTTTTACTGTGGAGCAGAGGCTGTAGGGCACATGGGCTTCAGTAGTTCCAGCTCATGGGTTCTAGGGCACGGGCACAGTGGCTGTGGGACATGGACTTAGTTGCTCCGAGGCATGTGGAATCCTCCCGGACCAGGGATTGAACCTGTGTCCCCTGCATTGGCTGACCTGGTCATTGCCGGATGTGTGACAGCATCCTTGCTCTCTATCCACTGGATACCAGTAGCACTGCCGGTGTGACAACCAAAAATGTCGCCAGGCACTGCCAGATATTCCTTGTTGCGGGGTGGGGGTTGTCCAATGATCTGGCTAGAGTACCAGAGTGTCAATCTTGGGAAACGGGCTCTAGAGTCCAGTGTTTGATTGGCCTACGTGACCCAGTGTGGCTGATATGAAGGTGTCTCTGTAGGGCCCCAGCGCTACCAAACCATGGCTCAGCCCATGCAGACCTCTCTGGGTTTGCTCTTAACTCTGGGTTTAAAGTCAAGAGCTCCGACTTCAGTGCTCATCTCTAAGGCAGCTGGAGTCTTACGCAACCTCTCACCTCTTTCTTGCCTTTCTTTTCCCAGTAGCCACCCCCAAGGGGGCTGTAGCAAGTGACATGAATGAATTCTCATGAAGGGCAGACCCACTGTGGTAGAAAGAGTACTTGGTTTCTTGACAGATTTCACTGTGGGCTGGCAGCATAGTCCTCAAAAGGCTTCCTGAAAAAGCATATTCTAGTCCCTGAGTCTGTGTTGCCAGCAGCCCAGGCTCCCACTTTGTTGCCTGGGCACTGACTGGGAGCCGCTATAGCCTTGGTGGGAAGGGAGGCTGTATTGGGAGTGTTTGATCCGGGAGTCCAGCCGAGAACAGCCAAGACCTCACCGGTGAGATCACCTGGCAGTTCATACCGTGTGCAAGGGATACCCACTGGCTTTCCTGTTAGTGTGACGCACTCACCCAAAGGGGCAGGGGTGGGCTTCCGTTTCAGGATGAGTTTCCTCTGCTGGTGCTCCTAGCGTGTGCAACGAGCATTGTCAGAGTTTTTGCTTCTGCAAGCTCCTTTCTCTCTTCCTCTTTGGGTTTCTCTGTGTCCATCTCTTTCTTGGTGTCTCTGTCTCTCTGTATTTCTCTCTCTGTTTCCATCTCTCTCTCCCTCTGTCTATCTGACATGGGACACATGTCCACCAAACCCTTGGCCAGAAAACAGAAACATCTGTGGCCGCCAGGGAGGGTTTGCCGGATGATTTAGCAGCTGTGGGTGACGCTCCCGGCTGGTGCTCTCTGCCTTGACAAACAGCATCAGCATAGAGAGGAGAGCATGTCACCGATGGTCTCTGGGGGAGGGAGGGCTATCAAAAGCCAGGAGCTGGGTCAGAGAGGGAAATTTGACAAATCTGCCCCCTGTTTAACCCCCGGGTTCCCCTCCCTCACCAACTCAAGTGAGTTTGTCCCAGAAACCATAAATAAGGCGACCCTTGGGGACCCCTGAGACTACGGTGGTGTGTCCCAGGGCCCCGTGCATGGGTTTGGATGTGGTCCATGCGGGCTCTGCTGTGAGCCCCGTCCTTCTCTTGAGATTCATGTGAAAAAGGTAAAGAAAAAGGCAAGCGCGTCCAATGGCACCGCTGGGACCCGAGTGCCTGTCTGGGCTTAACTGCTTGTGTTGTTCTGTTTTGTGTTACAGTTGCACGAGTACAAATCCTCATCCCATCGTATTTTTCGGTTAAACAACATAGCGAAAGCACTTAAGTTTTTGGAAGATAGCAATGTAAGTATCTGAAACACATCTTGTTCACAGAGCCTTCCCTGAGACAAAAAAAGACATGATTTGAAGTCTAGTGCTGGTCACAAGAGACGCGGGCAAAGGGGTCCCTGCTAAGACAGTCAGATGGAACAAGTTGAAATGTTAAAGGAGCTCCATCAGTTGAGATACAGCTAATCCATCAGGCGGGATGCAGTCCCTGATTCCCTGCCCACCTGCCTCTCCAGTTCCATCAGGACGAAAACTGTGGATGTCTGGGCGTGGGAAGGGCGGAAATGCTGAGTGGCTCTCAGATGTTCAGAATTTAGTTGACATTTTCCTTTGCACTTTGGGGGATAAGAGTACAGTGAAAATCCAGTGCTCTGTGACTCCTAGAGGGGTGGGATGGGGCGGGGGGTGGGGGCGTGGTTCAAGAGGGAGGGAGCATGTGTATACCTGTGGGGGATTCAGGTTGATGTATGGCAGAAACCATCACGATATGGTAAAGCAATTACCCTCTAATTTTAAAAAGAGTACAGTGAGCATGTCAGGGTGTAAAACTTGTTCTTAGCACTCAGACTATGGCAGAAGCAAGGAAGAGAAGGGGGCTGACTGAGCCAGAGGAAAATCACGTAATTCTGTCCTCTTTGATAGAACTTTCCAGACTTAAATTAGCCTTTTTTGTGTGTTTTGAACTCTGCTTCATGTCCTTCAAATATGGGAGGGAATGGCCCCAGAGAGATAAAATTTCCAAAGTTCCCCTTTCATTAAGTTTCATCAGTTACTCTGGGTGAAAAGCCCTCAGCTCGCCTGACACGTCGGCATGTACAGTAGAACGTCATCACAAAGTGCCATTCGTTTGGCGCTCCTGGGTCATAAGGGGATCTAATCTGGGCTGATTTAAGCAGCAAAGGAATGTATTGAAAGCATGCCAAGAAGTCACAGGATGACTTCAAAGCCCAGGGAATCAGAGATGGAGCCCAAGACTGCTAAATGCCAGGACCACTGCAGAGCCCCACCCCCTCTGAATGCAAGGACCCACGTGGGCATGGCTGCCACTACCCTGTCCCTCTGCCCCCACTCCCTCAGCCCCTGGAAGGAACTCTCAGCGTCACTCATTCAAGTTCAAAGGCCTGGGCTGATAAGCCTGCATCCTCGCCCATGTCCTGGCTGCCAAGTGCAGAGAAAAGCAGTTTTGGCTTTTGAAGAGGGAGGTGGGCTCTGCTTCCCATACTGTGGGGAAAGACCCGACCTAGGAGGTGGTTCAGATGGTGGTGACCAAAGGGCACGGCCCAGTTCACAGCACCATCATTCATAATAGCCCAAAGGTGGGAGCAACCCGGATGCCCATCCACGGACAAAGGGATGAATAAAGTATGGTCTTCCTGTGCAGTGGAATATTATTCCACCAGGAGAAAGAATGGAGTGTTGATACAAGCCTCAGTGTGGATGAAACTTGAAAACATTATGAAAGATGCCAGACCAAAAGGACCACTTCTTCTAAAACATTCCTGTGATACGTCTGGCACGGGGAAATCTCTCGAGTCGAAAGACAGATGAGTGTTTGCTCAAGGTTGAGAGGAACTGGGAGATTAGACAGGTGACAGTTAAAAGGTACAAGATTTCTTTTTGAGGTGATGAAAGTGCACTAAAATTATGGTAACGCTAAAAAACCATGGAATTGTGTGCTCTGAATGGGTGAATTGGTTCAGTTCAGTTCAGTCGCTCCATTGTGTCCAGCTCTTTGCGACCCCGTGGACTGCAGCATGCCAGGCTTCCCTGTCCATCACCAACTCCGACTTCCCTGTCAGAGTTGGACCATAAAGAAAGCTGAGCACCAGAGAATTGATGCTTTTGAACTGTGGTGTTGGAGAAGACTCTTGAGAGTCCCTTGGACTGCAAGGAGATCAAACCAGTCAATCTTAAAGGAAATCAGTCCTGAATATTCATTGGAAGGACTGATGCTGAAGCTGAAGCTTCAATACTTGGGCCACCTGATGTGAAGAACTGACTCATTGGAAAAGATCCTGATGCTGGGCAAGATTGAAGGCAGGAGGAGAAGGGGATGACAGAGGATGAGATGGTTGGATGGCATCACTGACTCAATGGACATGAGTTTGAGCAAACTCCAGGAGTTGGTGATGGACAGCGAAACCTGGCGTGCTGCAGTCCATGGAGTCACAAAGAGTCAGACACAATTGAACAACTGAACTGAAGCGTCTTAGCCATCATGGCCATGATCGTTGATGTCAGTAATCTGTGTTTGTCCAAAGACATGTTAAATCTGGAAGTTTGGTGCTGTTAGTGTAGCATGCAGACAGACCCTAGGCATGGACCATCTGTTCTTGGAAAAAGATGTCTCTCTTACTAGCTGTGTGTTCTGGGCACTTTCCATTGACCTCTCTGGAATTTCTTCACCTGAAATACAGAGATAATAAAAGAATCTGTGTTGTGGGGTTGTTGTGAAAATAAACAGAGCTAATACTCTAAGAATAGTGTCTGATAATGGGAAGTACTGTGTATTGTTTATGAGACACACTTATGTACACTTTTGCATGTTGGGGTCCCCAAGAGGTGGCCTGTGGCATCACCAAACAGCACAGGTGAGAAAGAGAAACAGGCCCACAAGGGCATCAGGAAATAAAGTGCTGCAACCTACTTGGACCCCGTCTTTAAGCTCGTACATTGCTTCTCTCCAGGTAAAGCTGGTTAGCATTGATGCAGCGGAAATAGCAGATGGCAACCCCTCTTTGGTTCTTGGGCTGATTTGGAACATAATCCTCTTCTTCCAGGTAAAATCACTTCTTTCCCATAACATACATCAGTCATCTCCGCCAATACAGGAGTGGGGCCCGGATCGTGGGAGACAGTGAGATTTCGTTTCTGACAGATTTTTGCCTCTTCTCTTTCCTAGAAAAGAACCAGAGGAATCTTGGTTGCTAAAGATTTTGAGTCCCTGTGATTCTAAAAGTGATGTGAGCTCTGTTCTTCTCTTGGGACTTGAAGAGTTAAATATTTACTTGGAAAAGTAGTTTTCTTCTAAAGGGTTCCAAGAGCCAGGGAAATACTTCCAGCCAAAAATTGAACTAGGTAGAGTTACTCTCCTAACATGACAAGTGTTCATAAGAGATGGCTAGAAAGCCTCTACAAAGACAGCTCTAGGAAGAGGCATGTGTAACAGGGAGGCCTTGCAGCCTTCACACCCTCAGCATCTGTCTGAAAATGCAGATTTTATAGAAGAAGGACAGGGTCTGGGGCTCGAGTGTAAAGGGGTTACTTCGAGTTGTGCTCAAGTTCTTTCCCTGAATAGGAGGGAGTAAGCTGATAGTTCATCTTCTAAAATCCCCCTCTTTTGAAAGAGAAAATTATGGCTCACTATTTAATGGCCCTCCCAAGAGTAAAAATGATGTACACAGAGGTGGAGCCAGGTCAGGAGGCCCTCAGCAGCAGCTTCTGCCCAGAGCTAGACAGACTCCAGGAAGAGATGATTCTCCCTGCTAAGCATCCTTGCATGCAGCACAAGCCACACGAAACAGCCTGGCCATCATGAGTACTGACACACTCCAGCCGGGGTCTAAGAGAGCCCATGCTGGGTCTGCCTCCTGGGTCTGAAATGTCATTTCCCTTCCAGATTAAAGAACTCACGGGCAACCTCAGCAGAAACTCTCCATCCTCCAGCCTGTCACCCGGCTCGGGTGGCACAGACTCAGACTCCTCCTTCCCACCCACACCCACCGCAGAGAGGAGCGTGGCAATCTCGGTGAAAGACCAGAGGAAAGCCATCAGGACGCTGTTGGCCTGGGTGCAGAGGAAAACGAGGAAGTAAGCCCCATGCCCTGCTCCCCAGCACCTCGCGCTGCTACCAGGCAGAGGGAGGAGGGCAGAGGAAGGGGGCATCACTGTGTATTCAGTTCTGTGTCCATTATATGCCTGGCGCCTCACGTAAACTCTCAGAACAGGGAATTCTGTCCTTTCTTTGTCTGCACACAAAACTGTATTTGCTCAGTGTTTGGTTTGCAGAAATCTGATGAGAGAATTCGGATAGAAATCCAAGGGGCCTTCACCACTTTAAATCCCTAAGTGGGGTTGGTCCTTGGATCCTAGTAACATGGACGTGTTTATTATTATGGGTTTCCCAGGTGGTGCTAGTGGTAAAGAACCCACCTTTCAGTGGAGAAGACCATAAGAGATGCCAGTTCGATCCCTGGCTCAGGAAGATCCCTTGGAGGAGGGCATGGCAACCCGCTCCAGTATTCATGCATAGAGAATCCCATGGACAAAGGAGCCTGGCGGGCTACAGTTCATGGGGTCACAAAGAGTTGGACACGACTGAAGCAACTTAGCACGCATATTATTAAGCTTCTGGGTATCTTTCAGGGTCTGTACCTACTTAAAAGCGAGTAGCAATCAAGGCTGCAACCTATCAGAGTCAAGTCTGGCCCTTCCAACACTGAGACAGGTGAACTGGAACCAAATCCTTGGACTTGTGTTTAATCCCTGCCAGATTGGGAAGACATGGTACATCAGTTTCCTCTCTAAGCTGCACCTATAAGATGGTGACTTACTACTCGCCCCCTTATGGGATAGTTGGGGTTAAATGAAATAAACTCTGTGAAAGCAGAGTACCAGCACTTCATAAGCACTTAGCACCAGATCCCATCTTCCCCGTATATGGAAATAAAAGGCGGCAGGAAAAATAAAAGATGGGAGGGAGGTTAGATCTTGGGGGTTTTGATTAAGGGGTTGAACATGATAGAGTTGATTAATGTGAACAACCATTAAATGTTGTTTTAAAATAAATCAAAAGTGAGCTCATTGCCAGGAGTTAGGGTGACTGTAATGGAGAGGAAGCGTATTTCAGGGGAGACAGTCTGTATGACCGCTGTGGCAGTGGTCACAGGAATGGGTGCTTGAGACAAAGCGTCCTGGCGCTTCTGCCACACCTGTGACAGTGAACCGATGAAACACTGGTACATGGCTTATAGCCCTGGCTCATCTGTGACTCGTAGCCCTGGATCCACATCCGTGTCTGGTTCTGATGACCCTCGCCTCTAACATAAGACCCTGTGTTGAGGGAAGCAGATGATGTGTACCAAGGGCTCTTTGTACTGCTTTTGCAACTTCTTATGACTCTCCATAAATATCTAAATAAAAAGATATTTGTGTTTTTTTTAAGAGCGTTCAGTGACCCCAGTAGGGAAATTGGCAGCAGGAAGAGGGGCTCTCGAGGGATGGAGTCTAAAGGAAATGAATACAGGATGACCTCTCCTTGTCATTTTTAAAGTTGTAATTTTATTTCTACTAATCGTGACATTAGCTAGCACTTACTGAGTGGCTTCTGTGGGCCACCTACATCACACATGGTCCACGTGGTACGGCCACTCTGGGGGCGGGTTCAACCTAATCCTGCCCCATGACAGCTCTGTTTTATACGTTTGAGTCTAAAAAGGTATGTGATCTGCCCAAGGCCACAGCGCTGGAAGCACAGAGGGGCAGCCGGGGTGTGAACATGAACTTTTTGGCTCTATTTTATGACACAACACACCCGTGTTTGCTACACTTCAAAGATCACTGATAAAAGGAATCGTGTTAAATGAAGGATTTATGTATCTGGGAGGGGAACTCAAGTTCCTGTTATGTCTCCTTGTGCGACATAACCTTCCTGTTCGGTTTGTCCGGAAATGGAAACACGGATGGGGCAGTGCAGCTGTCCTGATACTCAGGGCCCGGGGCATCGAGTCCTCACCAGGTCAGCAGCTCCCAGCCCCACTCGGAGGCCAGCGAGGCATCCCTGAGTCTGATTACCCACCTGCCCTGTGGCTGCTGCTTTCCCTTCAGGTATGGCGTGGCGGTGCAGGACTTTGCAGGCAGCTGGCGGAGCGGGCTGGCTTTCCTGGCTGTGATCAAGGCCATCGACCCCAGCCTGGTGGACATGAAGCAGGCGCTGGAAGACTCCATGCGGGAGAATCTGGAGAAGGCTTTCAGCATCGCTCACGATGCCCTTCACATCCCCAGGCTCCTGGAGCCAGAAGGTAGCCGTGGTCCTCTCTTTCCTCATAACTCATTTTTAACCTGTAACACCTTCTGTCCACATGGAAATTCTGGAGAATACAGAAACATCTAACGAAGTCATTTTTATATCTCCTATATTCCTGCCACTGACATCATTTCCCCACTGTTTTTCCTTATATCTCAATACAATTTTTTAACATAATAGGGATCATTCGGTGTATGTATGACTTTGTCCCTTCCTTTTTTGTTTTTTTTTTTTTTAAGGCTTTTAGAACTTTTTTTATTTTGAAATATAACACTCATGTAGAAAAATGCATGAAACAAACATGCATTTTTGTGATTCTGTGATAATCACATGTGAACGTCTGCGTAGCTACCAACCAAGTTCACAGCCTGCAGCTCCCTGTGCTTCTTTCCATTGCTACCCATTTTGCTGTTTAATTGTCAAGACGTCTCATATCATTTTGATTTTTTTATGTCCCACCTCTACTACTTTCTTTTGTATTAAACAAGCATTTCTACTTAAAAAAAAAAAGTTTTTTTTAAAAAAAACCTTTATTTTGTACTGGTTAGCAAATAATTAACCAGTACAAAATAAAGGTTTTTTTTAAAAAAAACTTTTTTTTTTTTTAAAGTAGAAATGCTTGTTTAATACAAAAGAAAGTAGTAGCGGTGGAACATAAAAAAATCAAAATGATATGAGACGTCTTGACACTTAAACAGCAAAATGGGTAGCAATGGAAAGAAGCACAGGGAGCTGCAGGCTGTGAACTTGGTTGGTAGCTACGCAGATCACTTTCACTTTCCACTTTCATGCATTGGAGAAGGAAATGGCAACCCACTCCAGTGTTCTTGCCAGGAGAATCCCAGGGACGGGGGAGCCTGGTGGGCTGCCATCCATGGGGTGGCACAGGGTCGGACATGACTGAAGCGACTTAGCAGCAGCAGCAGCAGCAAATAATTAACAAATAATACTGTGATAGTTTCAGCTGCACACAGCAAAGGGACTCAGCCATACATATACATGTATCCATTCTTCCCCAAACTCCCCTCCCATCCAGGATACCACATAACGTGTATCTTCCTTTTTTTAACCTAAACATTATAATTGTGATGTAAATATTTTTCATGCTGCTAGGATGTCTTCATTATGTTTTTACTGGCTGCATAATGGTCCATCTAGTGGGCATACCAAAGTGTACTTAACTCTTTACCACTGGTAGATGTTCAGGTTGTTTTGGAATGGTCTTGTATGCTGCTAAGTTGCTTCAGTCGTGTCTGACTCTGTGCGACACCATAGACGGCAGCCCACCAGGCCCCCGGCATCCCTGGGATTCTCCAGGCAAGAGCACTGGAGTGGGTTGCCATTTCCTCCTCCAATGCATGAAAGTGAAAAATGAAAGTGAAGTCGCTCAGTTGTGTCCAGCTCTTAGCGACCCCATGGACTACAGCCTACCAGGCTCCTCCGTCCATGGGATTTTCCAGGCAAGAGTACTGGAGTGGGATGCCATTGCCTTCTCCGTAGTCTTGTATATAATGCTGCAATGAACATCTTATTAGATAAAGTTCAGTGTGCATCTCAGATTATTTCCTCTGGGACCACGTCCCATCTGTGGAATGATGCAGCTAGAAAGTACACGCCTTTTTAAGGCACTTGGTTATCTCTATCAAATCATATTCCACGTGGGTCAGGCTTATTTAGGATTCTCTCTGGCAGTGTGTAAGGGTCTCAGCTCAACAGACTCACTGATGGGATGGGCCGTGAACTGGCCACTCACAGGGAGGGACTTGGCCAGCCGGGAATAACAGAATCTTGGGTGCAGGGAGTCTAGGATTCTCCATCCCAGCTTCTCTGCTCATTAGCCAAGTGTGAGGCTTTACTACTCAAATCATCCCCCTTCACTTAAAGGGCTTAAATTTCCTGACATGTGAAATAAAGAGAAAAAACCTCCCTGGTCTGTGGGATCCTTCAGCGTCAAGCATCCCAAGATCCCATGTGAAAACTCTGTTCTTGTTGTGGGAATGTGAACTGGTTCAGCTCTTATGGAAAACTTCATGGAGAGCCCTCAAAAAATAAAAAAAGACAATATGTGTGATCCAGCAAACTCTCTGTTGTTGTTCAGTCACTCAGTCATGTCTGACTCTTTGCAACCCCATTGACTGCAGCACGCCAGGCTTCCCTGTCCCTTGGTGTCTCCCAGAGTTTGCCCAAGTTCATATCCATTGAGTCATGAACATGACTATCCAACCATCTCTTCCTCTGTCACCCCCTTCTCCTCCTCCCCTTAATCTTCCCCAGCATCAGGGCCTTTTCCAGTGAGTAGGCTGTTTGCATCAGGTGGCCAAACTATTGGCAAACCTTCTACTGAACATATAGTCAAAGGAAATTAAATTTAAAGGAAACAAGCTTGTGAATTCCCTGGTGGTCCAATGGTTAAGACTTGGTGCTTTCCCTGCTGTGGACCAGAGTTCAATCCCTGGTCAGGGAACTAAAATCCCATAAGCTGCACAGTGCAGTGAAAAAGACCCCAGAAAACCCCCAAAACAAACAAAATAAAACCAAAGGAAAGGAAATTGCAGTCTTGAAGAAATATCTGCACACTAGTGTTCATCGCAGCATTATTCACAGTAGCTAAAGCATAGTAACAGCCTAAGTGTCCATTAGTGGATGAATAGATAAGGAAAATGCCATGTATATACAATGAGATATCATTCAGCCACGGAAAGAAGGAAATTCTGTCATTTGCAACAACACGAATGAACCTGGAGGACATTACGCTGAAATAGGCCAATCACAGAAAAATACTACATGATCTCACTTATATGTGGAACCTAAAAAAGTCCAACTCATAGAACTAGAGAGTATGATGATGGTTACCAGGAGCTGGGGGTTGGCAGTGGAAAAAGTAGAGAAATGTACAAACTCTCGTAAGTTCTGGAGAAGTCTAACATACAATATAGTAACTATAGTTAATAACACTTATTGTCTACCAGAAATTTGCTAAAAGAGTAGATCTTAAGTTTTCTTAGCACATCAGAATAAAGTAACTGTGTGAGATGATAGATGTGTAAATTAACTTAATTGTGAGAATCATTTCACAATGTCTGTGTATGTCAGACTATCATATTGTACGCCTTAAATATATACAATTTTCATTTGTCAATTATACCTCGATAAAGCTGGAAAAAATTTAAAAATTAAAAAAATGTAAAAATAAATAAAATACAACCTGTGTTTTACATGTCCTTCTAACTCCTCTGTTTCTCTTAACAGACATCATGGTTGACACACCAGATGAGCAGTCCATCGTGACTTACGTGGCTCAGTTTCTAGAACATTTCCCGGAGTTGGAAGCCGTATGTCTGTTTTCCTTACCTATAATTCAGAAACTGTACATTTCCATCATGAGATGATGAGTTCTAGCTACTGTAATAACTGAATCTCGATCTCATGTGCCTTGCCACATTTTCATTTCAAAATCATAGCTAACGTACGCACCGGTAAAAAGCAGAATGGAAAGTCAGGCACACCTCTCACAAACCTCTCCCCATCCCAAACTTTTAAGATGCCCGCTTGTTATATGAATCAGCGACTTGATTTTCTAGATGTCAGATGGGACATTTTAGCAGTCTACCAGATTTTATCAGAGTGTGAAAAATTTTAAAGACAATGACCAAGCACATGTTTTTAATTTTTAGAATCTGAGCATACTTGGTGACTGATTATTTGGAGCAAAATCAGACCTTTTAGAAGTTGTCAAGACTCTGTTGAACCTCCAGCCAACCCATCCACAAGCCTAGGATTATAGTAATAATTATCACAACAGTAACAACAGTCCTTTATTGACTTTATTGGAAAATTACTTTATTGGAACACCCATGGCTGGCTCAGGGAAGCTTAACGGTCACTGAGATGGATGAGGTCCCTGACCTTGTGTAGCTTTGCTCTAATAGACAAAACAGGTGGCAAGTCAACAAACACATTATTGTTTCAAGTAGTTAGAAATACTAGACTCCCCTCCGCCCCGCCAAAAAAAAAAAAAAAAAAAAAAATCGTACAGAACTAATACTCACAGGAGGGACAGGCTGCGCTTTTAGCCGGAGGCTTGTCAGGTCAGCATCCTGTGTGTCTCTGGGCTGACTGCCACCCCTGCAGTCCCACTTGACTCTGTATCATGATTTTCATTTTGTAGAAGAGAAAACGGATGCTCAAAGAGGCTTAAAGACCTCTCCAGGGTTGCCCAGCTGCCAAGTGCAGAGCTGGGGTTTGATCTCAGTTCTCTGTGGTTCCAAAGCTCAGGCATTTAGATTCCTTACAACATATGGCTAAAACTGAGACCCCATTGTGCACAACTCAGAAGAGCCAGGCTGGATCCTCTCCAGGCTCCCTACGTGTGTGTTTCCCGTCTGTTTCTGGGCCACAGATCACTTTCCAGGGTGCTTTAGAAGCAGGCATTCCATGGGCTGGAATGTCAGCTCTGCCACTTGAAGCTTTGTGGCCTTGAGCTGTTTAGTTAATCTCTCTGATACCTGTCTGTATGAGATGCCATCTGTAAAATGGAAATATGACCCACATTTTCAGGGTTATGTGAAGAGTAAATAGATATGTAAAGTCCTGTTGGCACAACAGTTGATGCTCAAAAAATGGTGATATTAATGTCATTCTTTAATTTAATCTTCATTATGAAATTTGGAAATACTAGGGACCGGGGCTTTTATTAGTCCTGAGCTCTTCAACCTAGGCAGAGTTTGAAATCAACTAAAATTTATGATGTGTGTGTGAGTCAAGGTCATAGCTTGGATTCAGCAAATCTGACACTTGAATCTCCCCACAGTTGATGCTCAAAAAATGGTGATATTAATGTCATTCTTTAATTTAATCTTCATTATGAAATTTGGAAATACTAGGGACCGGGGCTTTTATTAGTCCTGAGCTCTTCAACCTAGGCAGAGTTTGAAATCAACTAAAATTTATGATGTGTGTGTGAGTCAAGGTCATAGCTTGGATTCAGCAAATCTGACACTTGAATCTCCCCAGTGCTGGGGTCAGAGACTGGGGCTGGGGAAGGAGGGGTCAAGCAAGATAGAACACATGGGGAAAGTCCCCCTGACCCACACAGCACAGGGCATCCCCTAAGAACGGTCTGTTTGCATCCCTAGGGGATACAGATGAGGCATCCCAGCTGATCCAGACTCCTGTCGAACTGTTGTTTTTTTAAGTTTAGTAATTCAGCTGACTGTAGTACACTTTAATAAATATTCATTAAGCCCTGGTCGTGTGCCAGACACTGTGCCTGGCGTTATGCCCTGACATATGGTTTACTTGGGTAAATGTACCATATGCATTTGAAAAAACGTGTCCTGTACAGTGAAAGCGTCAGTAGTCAATTAGGCTGAGTTGGTTAATATGCTGTTCTAATACTCTAGAGAAGTGCCCTTTTTTTCTTTTCTTTTCCTATCAATGAGTGTGAGGGAGAAAAGTTAAAAACCTCTGACTTATGATTGTGACTTTATTGTTCTTAGTTCTGTCAGATTTTGCTTTGTGTGTGTGGAAGCTATGCCATAAATGCATATACATTAAGGATTGTTGTTTCTCTTTGAGGTCATCATTTTATTTTTGTTTTGTTTCATCATGGAGTAAATTTGATAGGAATATAGGAGCTATCATAAGTTAGTATTTGTATGATTTATCATTTTCTGTTAATATCTTTCTCCTTTCAGTGTAGGTGTGCTTATATTTAAAGAATGTTTCTTGTAAAAATACCTTAGTGTTGGGTCTTGTTTTTTATCCATTTTGACAAGAATTATTAGCGTGTCACTTTATTAGTGTATTTTTTGCCCATTTACATAGATGTAATCTGCCATCTTATTGTTGTTCTCCACTGGTCCTGTCTGTTTTATGCTGCTTTATTCTTCCTTTCTCATTTTCTTTGGATTGTTCAATTGTTTTTTGGTTTCCATTTTATCTCCTCTGTTGGCTTTTTAGCCACATCTGTTTATCTCTTTAGTAGTTCTCCCTAGGGATTATAATACTCATCTTGAACATACCTCAATCTACCTTGGACTACTATTAGGTAACTTTTATTTTTTAATTTGGCTGCCTCAGGATCTTCCCTGCATCACGGGGGATACTTTGTGGTGCACGGACTCTAATGGTGATGTGTAGGCTCAGTAGTTGTGGCACACGGGCTCTCTAGTTGTGGCACATGGGCTCCAGAGCACACGGGCTCAGTAGTTGTGGCTTGCATGCTTAGTTGCCCCTCAGCCTGTGGGATCTTAGTTGCCTGACCAGGGATTGAACTCACATCCCCTGCATTGCAAGGCAGATTCTTAACCTCTGGATCCCCAGAGAAGTCCCTCATTGTACAATTTTAAATAGGTACGTATTTTATATATTTTTGAATATGCAGCTATTTGATTCCACTCACTTTTCTTCTCCCTTCCTTTTGCTATTATTGTCATTTGCTTTGCTTCTGTATACTTTAATTTGCCATGGTTTGTTATTATTTTTGCTGTAAGCAGGAGACTTTTTAAGAAAACTTTTAAGATCATCTTTTATATCAGTTATACATTTACCGTTTTAAGTACTTCTCATTCCCCTATTCCAGATCCAGGGTTTCATCTGTGATTGTTTCTTTTTAGCCTGAAGAATGACCTTTGTGTTTCTTGAGGTGTAGGTTAAACGGTTGTTTTATGGTCTTTATGCTAATTCTAACCCTGGGTTATCTTTGGGTCTGCTTCTAATGACTAATGTTTCTCTCGATTATGGATCTCTTTGTTTGCTTCTTTGTATCTTTTTTTAAATTTTATTAATAATTTATTGTCAGTAAGAGAGACTGGTTAATGGTAGTTTTCAGTAAAAACCTTTACAAGACCTTGCATCACAAATATACAGACACTATAAAAATTGTGTCTGGTGGTTTGGGTTCTAAATGATTCTGCAGAAGGTCCTCATTACACTTTCCAATAATGAAAAATGTTTATAATCCTAAAATACAGAAACCCACTCATTTAAGACATGTTCATGGATCAGACCTGTCCTCATCCTATGTACAGCTGGAAATGAATGACTATACTGAAATGTATGAATGAAATGTCCTACTTCAGTTGAAAAGGACAGAGAGTGAAACCCTGGTTATATTAAGAAAAAAAATCAGGGTGCTAGGTAACTTTAATTTTATGCCATATCTGATATGTGATGAGGTACATGATATTTCCCCCACCCCCAGAGAATGTAACCCTTTCCCAAACAAGGACTTATGACCAGGAGCTGACCATTTTGACCTTCTCGGAACTTGATAAGGACTCTGTTGCAGTTTTATTTAATTTCAGCTCTCTGATTTCAACTAGTTTTAGAATGAGACCAATCCACTCTCCCCACCAGTACATTGGGAGCCAAGCACTGCAGAACCACCAAGATTGCTCTCTACTTTCAGCCCTGCTCTCAGCTGCATCTTTTTTTTAAATTGAAATATAATTGCTTTACAATGTTGTGTTAGTTTCTCTTATACGGCAAAGTGATTCAGTTATATATGTATATGGATCTCTGTACATACATATTCTTTAAATTCTTTGCCATTATGGTTTATTACAAGATACTATAGTTCCCTATATTAAGTGCTATAAAGTAGATCCTGTTGCTTATCTGTTTTATCTATTTTATATATAGTAGTTTGTATCTGCTAGTGCTAAATTCCTAATTTATCCCTCCCCCACTTCCCTCTTTGGAAACCATGAGTTTGTTTTCTGTGGCCGTGGGTCTGTTTCTGATTTGTAAATAAGTCCGTTTATGTAACATTTGAGATTACACATATAAGTGGTATCACATGGTATTTGCCTTTCTCTGCCTTTGCTTAATATGATAATGTCTAGGTCCATTCCTGTTGCTGCAAATAGCATTATGTCATTTGTTTATATGGCTGAGTAGTATTCCATTGTATAGATGTACCACATCTTCTTTATCCATTCATCTGTCTATGGACACTTAGGTTGCTTCTGTGTCTTGGCTTCTGTAAATAGTTCAGCCGCACCGTGCTTAACAGGAGTCCCTGTGTGGGAAAACTAGTATATGAACAGAAGTGGTTTTTCGTGTTTGAGGCCCTTCTGGATTCAATGTCTCACACCAGCCCGACAATCAGTAAAGATTTAGCTGCTCTTTCCTTATCTCAGGTGGGTTCACTTCTCATCCGTACCCAGACTAGGCAGTGGCCCACAGGTATGAGGTTGCCGATAATCTCCTCGCTTAGAAAGGGCCCATCCTTCTCCAGAGTTCAGTTCATTGAGATGTCTTTGCAGTCATAGCTTCGAAAATGACCTTCTCTTTAACTTATCTGACGTTTTCACATTTCAGCAGGAACAACAGTCATTTGCCCATCTATACTTCCATTCATTCTGAAGTGCTCTTGCTGGTTTGTTTTTGTGTTTTGAGAGGGGACTCTACGTGGCACCTAGACACTGATAATTTCATGGTGCCCTGTGTTTCTTGGTAGGAGGATTTTGTGGATTCTGACAAAGAAGCCCCTATAGAATCCACCTTCGTTCGCATCAAAGAAACCCCTTCGGAACAAGAGAGCGCCGTCTTCCTTCTGACCGAGGACGGGGAGCGAGCCTACACCATCAACCATGAGGCCAGCCACCCGCCTCCCTCCAAAGTCTTCGTCTGTGACAAGCCTGAGGACGCTAAGGAGCCCTGGCTGGGTGGCGTTTCCAGCCAGGAGCTGGTGGACAGCTCCTCCGAGTTCATGAACCAGATCATCGAGCAGGTTCTCCAAGGGATCCCCGGGAAGCTCAACAGCACCAGTGAACCGGCTCCAGAATCTTCCATCCTATCATCCAGAAAGGACAGCCGGAGGTCCAACTCTCTGCCAATCAAGAAGACGGTGCACTTTGAGGCTGACACCTACAAGGATGCCTCCTGCAGTCAGGACCCTTTCTACAGTGCAGACCTGCACTTTGAAGGGAGCCCCGGAGAGAGCAAGGAGTCGTCCAAGCAGGATGAACGGGTCTTGGCGGCTGATGCTGCTGAACAAACACCGAAACGGGAGGCGCCGGAGATCCTGGAAGTAGCCTCCAACGAGGTCCCTGGCGACATGTCCTCGGTGGATGGTGAGATTAGTCATCCTCCGACTTCCTGGACCTCTCCCCCCTGGAATGGGGCTTCGGAGAGGGCATCCAGCCCTGGGGACGAAGGCCATCTCCCCTCACCCCCGGGACAGAACACCGTTATGGCCAGTGCCGTGGAGATCAAGGTGAAGCTGCTGACGGTAGAAGCGATGGATAAAGAAGACTATTTTGAAGCCATACCATTAAAAGCCTCAAAGTTTAACAGCGACCTCATCGATTTTGCCTCCACCAGCCAGGCTTTCAACGAGGTTCCTTCGCCTCATGAGAAAAAACCTGCAGAGGAGGAGCTGTCGGAGGATCACCCGGAGAGGTTGGGCAAACGGAGAGGGAAATCCGCCCACAAGAAGACAGATTCGGATAAGGCTCCAGTGAAGCTCGACCAACCTGACCCTCACAAGGACCCTGGAGACCAAGACCAAGGCTATTCTTTGGCCCCCGAGGAGGCCCTGGTGGATAAAAAGCCAGAGGTGTATGAGAAGGCCAAGCGCAAGTCCTTCCGACGCCGCCGTCGGGGCGAGGAGGAAGGGGAAGCCGAGTGCCTCCGCGGGCTCGGGGGAGAATTGCCTTCCAACCCGCCAAGCAGCAGCGTCAGCTTGGAGACCCTCCGCAGCCCCAGCGAGGAGGGCCTGGACTTTAAGCCGTCTCCCCCGCTCTCCAAGATTTCCGTCATCCCCCATGACCTTTTCTACTACCCGCATTACGAGGTGCCCCTGGCGGCGGTTTTGGAGGCTTACGCGGAAGGCTCGGAGGATTTGAAAAACGAAGAGATGGACCTGGAAGAACCGGAGGCTTATCTGCTGGACCTGGGGGCCAGGGAGGACGAGCCCGAGGAGGCCGAGGCCTCCCAGAGCAGCTTCAGCTTCTCCGGGCTGGGCGAGGACCTCCCCCAGGCCAGCATCGCGGAGGATGCCAGTCCCGCCTCGGAACCCTCTCCCCAACCCTCGCCTGAGGACCACCAGCAAAGGGAGGCCAAAGACAGCGTCCCCGTGCAGGGCCATCAGGTATGTGACTATGGAGTTGGAAACCCTGCGTGGGGAATTCTGTGCTTCTTCCCAAATATCCCTGTGCGTGCGTGCTAAGTCGCTTCAGTTGGGTCCGACCCAGTGTGACGCTATGGACTATAGCCTGCCAGGTTCCTTTGTCCATGGGATTCTCCAGGCAAGAATACTGGAGTGGGTTGCTATTTCCTTCTCCTAAACTCCCCTTCTTCCTCCATAAAACAGAGAAATGCAGCTTCCCGCACAGGCATCCCAGGTCTAGAATTTAGGGAGAAATTCACTCCAGGCTCAGGCATAGGGCTAGGTGAGTATCTGAGAGGGACACTGGTCCAGTTTGGCACTCTGGACACCTTGCTGGCCTCCCCGTAGTCCTGGCCCTGCCCACAGGCTGCCTGGGAGATAAACTGAGGTCATGCTTGGTGGCAGTGGGGGAGTCCCAGCGTAGTGATATCAGAAATCATTTTCATTAGTGATCACAGCTCCGCCTCTTCTGCACTGAGTCAACTGCAGCCCGTTCTCCTCCAGCAGCTGGGAAAACCAAGCCAGACCTCACACTGGACCCCAGCCTTGATATTTCAAGGCCTGTTATCTGTTTGGCATGATAGTTTGGCTCCTGCTGTTAGAATTGGGTTGTATAAACAAGGCCAGGGAAGGACACGCACGTCTGAGCTGGAGCAGCCAGGCACACGCTGTCTGCCACCTTGAGTCTGCCTTCACCTGGCCAAGCAGCTCTAAAGGGGCCCCCAGAGTGAGCGGTGAGAGGGTGTAGGGTCCCCTTCCCCGCCTGCCCCTCCAGACACAGCTGCCTCTTCCCCGCCTCCCAGATGCTCCTTTGCCTCCAGGCTTTGCTGGAGTTGCTCCCCTATCTGGAGGCCTTTGCCTACCACCTGTTTGTGTGTTTGTGTGTTTGCATGCTTAGTTGCTCAGTCATGTTGGACTCTTTTTGAGTCTCATGGGTTGTAATTTTCTCTGCCAGTAAAGAGGGAGCATTTGTGTATTCATCTCTGGGCTCCAGAGGCCAGCCTGACAGGGCCTGCAAAGCTGCTGTCAATGTGCACTGAATGGCAGTTTGGGGTGCCCTGTGAGGACAGGTAAATTAAACCCTGAGCTGATGGAGAGTCAAGACAGGATCCAGTGAGGGCCCAGAGGTGCTCGGAGGAACAAGAAAGCCTTGCCCTCCGGGGAGGCTGCAGAAAGGGAATCTGAGTAACCTTAAAACACGTTTAGGGGGTTTCCCTGTTGGCTCAGCGGTAAAGAACCTGCCTGCAATGCAGGAGACCCGGGTTCGATTTCTGGATCAGGAAGATCTCCTGGAGGAGAACACACAACTCACCCCAGTATTCTTGCCTGGAGAATCCCATGGACAGAGAAGAGCCTGGTGGGCTATAGTCCATAGGGTCGCACAGAGTTGACCACCACTGAAGTGACTGAGCACGCGGGCATACAGAAGACATTTAGGGGACTCTCCTGGTGGTCCAGTGGCTGGAACTCCAAGCTCCCAGTGCAAGGGGCCCAGTTTCCATCCCTGGTCAGGGAACTAGATCCTACTTGCCGCAGCTAAAAGTTCGTACGGTGCAACCAAAGATCTCGCGTTCCACAGCTAAGGCCCAGAGCAGCCAAATCGACGAATGAATTAATTTTTAAAAACCAGACATTTAGGGTTTAGACGGGCCAGAATCGATAGCGTCATTTGTGGCTTTGCCAACTCCAGACAGTGGAGGGGAGCCCCTGCCTGAGCGCTGGGGGGTGGAGCAGTGTTCTCTGGCCCTGACGGCGTAGAAGCCAAGCATGGCCTGACCAGTTCTTCGGGGCCGAGCACCCACTCTCTGGCTTTGGCTGGAGGAGAGGGCTGGGTGGCTCATAGGTGCCAGCGACCTGCCTGCCACTGTTCTGCCTTAGGGAGAGGAGCCCAGTCCTGCCTTCCTGCCCCTCCCCGGCCGTCTGCTGTCTGTCAGAGCAGGCTTATCCTGTGGGAGACCCCAAAAATCCTGCGGGGTAGGAAATGCCCCTCAGTAGGTCTCAGGGTCCCCAGGTTGGGGATGACAACAGCAACTGGGATGATTCTCTGAACCGTTAGAGGCTGAAAATTTCTTTTCGGGCAAAAGAAAGGGGACCAAGTGGGTGGTGAGGAGAGGGCCTGAGTTGCCTCTCTGCCCCTCTGTGTGACTTAAAATGGCTAATGAGGGGACATCCCTGGCGGTCCAGTGGTTAAGAATCTGAGCTTCCAGTGCAAGGGGTGTGTGTTCAGTCCCTGGTCGGGGAACGAAGATCCCACAGCCTTGCTGCACGGCCAAGAAAATTAAAAAAAAAAAAAAAAAAAGAAGGTTGGAAAATGACTAATGAGCGCCTCAGTCTCCTCCCCCGGTGACTGAGTGCGGACGCGTAGATGAGGCACTTCACTGTCTTCTGCTTCCAAAGGCAGGCTTTGCGCCTGTGTGTGTAGCCAGCATGTGGACAGATGGTTTGGGACAAGGTTGGAAGAGCCCTGGACTGGGAAGGGCTTCCGGAGATCTAGGTTTGCATCTGTTTTATGCTGAGCTGCAGGAGAGCTTGGGGCGAGCTTGCATTTCTGGGTTCCGGGGTGGGCATCCGCCCGCATCGCTCATCACTGGGCTGCTTCCTCCGGTGCTCACCCGTCCAACCAGCAGGTGCCCACTCCTTCCAAACACACCTTGTAATTGGCTCCCAAGGGTATGTAGCCAGGCCTTGATCCCAGTGAGTGAGCAGGGCCGGGGAGGGGAAGCGGTGAGGCCCAGGATGACAGGTGAGGTCTGGGAGTCTTGTTTCCTGACAAAGAAGATGACATGGATGGAGAATTTCTCCCATACCCGGCCTTCCTTTGAAAAGAAAAGAAAAACACTATCTTCTAAATGGACTAGAAAATGCCAAGTTCTGGCTTCTAGTCTTTAAGAAAATCAGTCCTCTCCTCATCTCACCTTTCAGAAAGGTAGCATTTGCTCACTGATGATGGAGGAACTGGCATTTCAGCTTGCTGAGAGCGGGTTTAATATCTGCAGGGAGCTTTGTTCTCCTGGGCCTCAGGGGTCTGGCCACGATGATCCTCTTATTAGAATACCTGTTGAGCAAGTTTTTCCAGCCCATGTCGGAATTCTTGAGAGGTATCGCCAACAATTCCCACGCTTCTTAATTTCATGTGAGAGAGCTTGGTGGGGTTGACGGTCAAAGAATCCTCCTTATTATGTAAATGCAACGGAGGTTGCGCTGCCATCCACCTTTGGCTAAAAGCACAGTGAAGACTCATCTCCTCAAACACAGGGGCCACCTTTACAACCCTTGGCTCCCATGGCCTCCAGTAGCCATTCTTCTGTTAAGTGGATGATAGCTGTGTGAAGGGTCTAACCATTGCCCGCTGTGGGGGACATCATTTATAGGAACCACAGTGGTATAAGCACTTTATCAGAGGCTGATAATTATTATACCCATTTGACAGACAGAGAAACTGAAGATCAAAGGGATCAAGTCAGTTACTCAAGGTCAGAGAACTGACTTAGCCAAGATTTGAAACCAGGTCTTACTGACTGGAAAACCCATGCTGTTTTGATCCATCAGTCTGGAGCGTTTGGCACTCTGCACAGGGAGCAGGCATTCTGGCGGGTTTCTCCTCCACCCTGGGCTGTGCTGGAAGGACCCCACGGGAGTGGCAGGATTGGAGGGGGCACCTTAGCTGGGCCTTGGAGTGAAGGTGGAGCAGGTTGCTGCTGGGTGGTGTCACGCACTCCACGTCGCGGCATAAAATGCTGACTTGTATTCGGTTGTCTTGTCCTTCAGTCCCAGGAATCCCCAAACTCGGAAAACTTAGCCAGCCCCTTAGAGGAAAAGGTAATGGAAGAATCGATCAGCAGTAAAAAAAAGGAGAAAAGGAAACATGTGGACCACGTAGAAAGCTCAATATTTGTAGCACCTGGAACTGTTCGCTCCTCAGATGACCTGGAAGAAGACACCGGTGAC
The DNA here is from genome assembly GCF_029378745.1 of Bos indicus. NCBI lineage: Eukaryota > Metazoa > Chordata > Mammalia > Artiodactyla > Bovidae > Bos > Bos indicus. The sequence continues at coordinate 60,120,961 of NC_091780.1, read as the reverse complement.
CACAAGGTCCTTTCCAGGTATTTTATTAACATCTTCTCGCCCCAGAGCCCCTGCCTGGGGAGCTACTCTCTAATCTCATCCCACTTCCGGTTTCTGATTGGATGGGGATGTGGGGGCAGGGCTGGACAGCAAGGGAAACAGATTCAGACAAAGTGCTCCTTCTCCACACATGGGCTCCCCCAAGGACCTCCCCTCAAAACCAGGAGGACCTGCACCTCACCTTCTCTCCTCACCGCCAGCAGCTCTGGGTGGAAATGGGCAGCAAGCAGAGAGATGGCTGAACCGTAGGTAGGGGTGGGGATGAGAGGTAATAGACTTGACCCTGCCACCCTTAGTCCATGATAACTACCAGTCAGTGTAGGTAGAGACCAAACTTAGCCGTTTAGGAGCATCTTACAGAATCGGAAGGGATGTGCTGAATATGCGTGAAGGGAACCATTTATCACTGTTGCATGGAAGCTAGATTTAATATGACAGCTTCACCCACGAGTTTGGGTCCAAGGCAGTAAGGATGGTCGATTTACCCGAGGGGAGGGGGAGGCAGGGAGGATAATGAACTTAAACTGCTAGGAAGCCTGTAACACACATCTGCTCTGTCACTCGGAGGCCACTAGATGGTCCGGATTATTCCCAGGGAAAATGTTTAACTGCTGAATGTCAGAAGACCCTGGTCTCTCCCCACCTTCACTCATCATCACATTTACCATCAGCTTGTACCAGCCCTTGTGTATTCAGGCATTTCCCTTACATTGGTTCATCAATTCTCGTGGGCACCCTGATAGGCAGGCAGGTACGACTGTGCATCATTAGGAAGCTTGGGGGGTACCTCCCAGCTTAGGAGATGCCAGAGCTGGGGGTCTTGGACCCAGACCTGTCAGAAGTCCTCACTCCTTCTGTGACCCCACGTTGCCTGTGCTGGGTGAGCCATGCTGACCACAGAGGGAAATGATTGAGATAATCATTGCGGGAGTGGAGGGGGTCTTGAAGCCCATAGAGGGAGAACCAGAGGGTGGGGCTGTCCAGTGCCCTGCTTCCCACTTCCCCTCCACCTGGCTCCCATGTTGGGTTTTGGGGGACAAAGAGCAGATGGGAGCCCAGGGGAGGAGACACAAGGCACAATGGGAGGCAGCTGCCAACTTAGCCTATGACTGTAAGTCCTTCTCCCTGCCCTTGGCCGTGACTGGCCAGCAGACGTCTATGCGGCTGGACCTGACCCTGCTCTAAATGCAGATGAGCACTCCCGGGCAGGTGGTCCAGGGCTGTCATCTACTCCACCCCAACTCGGGAGGGGCCACTAGTCAGATGCCAGACTGCCCCCTTCTCCCTAAGCAGATCAGCCTTAGCAGCCTTTGAGCCGTCATGTATGTGTGATGGAGCCCGCTAGACTTGGGGACTCTGGAAGACACCGGCCACAGCTCTGCCCTCCAGGAGCCCTCAGCTGGAAGGAGACAGGGAGTGCTCCATCTATCCTGCTGGGACTGGGTGGGCCCCTTGGGTATAAGAGGCAAGTAGGGATTTATGATGAGACCTCAGAGAGGGTCAGGGCAGCCTAGGTGCTGAGAGATCATTTGAATTCAGCATCAAGGGATGAGCAGGACTTGCATTTGGGAGAGGGAGAGAGATGTTCCAGGTGGGACAAACAGCCTGAGCAACAACTGGCACATAGTAGGCATCTCAGGAAGCATTCATGGAGTGGGAGGGGGTGGGAGGAGAAACGGGAGCATGGGGGTGGGGAGGAAGCAAGCACCTTGGGTTCGTCCCTCTTCATCAGAAGGACCAGCAACACCCACCCCGTGGAGATGGGACTGGGGAGGGATAGAGAAAAGTAAACCGATATTTCAGTGTCTGTGAGCATGAGGCTGGGCTGACCTTTTCGTGCAAAGGTGTTACTCTGATCTCAGCTCCTCCATCCCATCTCACTTAAGCAAAGCTGTAACTGTGATGCAGCATTTTAGCCAAGGTGGAAGCTAGATACCTAATGTCATCAGATAACGTGGAGGGGCGCTCATGCGCATGGAGGAACTTGGACCCCAACGCCCATCCTGTGCTCAGGGCATCTCACTGCCCCCCCCACCCCCCCGAGCCTGACTCCAGAGCACTGATGACGGAGGTCATTGCCTGGCTGAGGCTTAAGAAAGGAACGGAGCCCTGGGCATCTATCTCTCTGCGCAGGGACAATACAGGGTGTTTTCCTGGCTGTCAGTCACCCCCGTGGCTCCCCGTTGGTCTAGGCGGAAAGGCCGCTTGCCCAGAGCCTGCAGGACCCCTCATGGCCTCATCTCTGTCCACCCTTCCCCATCCTCATCGCACCAAGCACCCTGGCCTTAGTTGAGGTCCTGGAATGCCCCCAGCCTATCTCCTTCACCTTTCAGGATCGTCTGTCCCCTGCCTGTTTTCTATCTTGCTCTCGAGTCTCAGCTCCACTACCACTTCCTCCAGGAAGCCCTCTTGGATTCCTCCAGGCTATTTTTGATACCCCTTTATATGTTCTCTTAGCTTCTATTCTCTTTCTTCACAGCATTGATCAAAGCAGTCATTTCTTTAATAGTATGTGGAAGGACGTATTTATCATCTACTCTCCCCCTAGATTGTCAGCCAGCTCCAGCCAGCTAGGACCAGTATGGTCCTAGCATTTAGCGCAGCACCTGGCTTGCGTTCGGCATTCAAGGAATAAAAGTTCTTTGTTGGGGGCAGGAGGTAGGGAATGATAAGGAGTGGGCATGCTCTCTCAGTTCAATGTGGGCTCCTGGAGGAGCGGGTTCTTTGTGTGTTTTTTTTTTTTTTTTTTCTGTTGGTGCATTTTGTTTCATCTCTGTGCTGTGATACCAGCCAGGAAAAACTAACCCAGACTTTGAATTGAGGATGAAGCTGAAGTTTCCCTAGGCCTAGCCCTGCACCTGGGACATAGTAGGTGCTCAAAACCTGTTAGCTGGAAACGTGCCATCCGCAGAAAGGGAAGAGCTTGGTGATGTTTAGGGGACAGCCGTAAGCGGTAATAGCAAGGCTGACAATAATGGGACTAAACTCTTCTCTGGACCCCACAATGCCATATAGTAGGTTTGCCTTGAGGAGACTGATGTGATGGTCTCTATATCAGGCCAGTCCACATCCAACACCTCATTCTTCTGTTGGGCAGCAAGACAGGACCACTTTGACCTACGGAATGCTAGTATCTCTGACAGCTCCAAGAAGCAGATGGAGTGGGAATGATGATCCATTTCACAGATGAGGAAATCTGATCAGAGGTGTAACTATTTGACTACGGTTAATCAACTACGGTTAATTGACTATGGTCAATCAGCTGGGAGTGAACCATAGAGTGGTGTTATCTGCATATCTGAAGTTATTGATATTTCTCCCGGCAGTCTTGTTTCCAGCTTGTGCTTCCTCCAGCCCAGCGTTTTTCATGATGTACTCTGCATATAAGTTAAATAAGCAGGGTGACAATATATAGCATTGACGTACTCCTTTCCCTATTTGGAACCAGTCTGTTGTTCCATGTCCAGTTCTAACTGTACTGAAGCAGCTTCATTAGAAGATCAGAGATACTTCCCACATCAGCCTGACAGATATAGCTAGAAAACCCGCCACCTCTTGTATGAAAGGAAACGAGGTGGTCCAGACCCAGAAATCCTCAGCATCATGCACGGAGCACTGCAGAGGGAGTCCGGGTCCCAGGACCCAGTCCAGGTCTGACTTTAGCTTGCAGACGACCTCTGGTGAGTCCGACGATTGGGGGATGTTTGGAAAGAGAAATCTTCCTCCTGCTTTGAAACCCTATGATTTTTAAGAATATGTGGTCTGCTTTCTATTTGAAATTATCTCTCACTTTTTTTTTTCTTGTCAATGAAGGCTCAGTGTGTCTCTTTCATATCATCCTGCTGTTTTTAAGCACGCATACTGGATAATGGGTCTCATTTCCATCACTAGGTCTTAAGTCAGAGCTTGCCTAAATCCACATGTGGCAGCCTCGGGAAGGGGGCAATGAGGAGTTCTTGGTGGCATCAATTCAAAACATGTGTTTATTTTTCAGGACGAGTCACAGTGACTCCAGCATTTACATTCGACGACATACTAATAGGTCTTTGGAATCGGTTAGTATGTGAATTTCTTCTTCTTGCATCCGGCCCCTGCTAATCAATTCCTTTCCCTCCTTCCTTCCCCCTAGCCCAGAGCTTTGAAATTACTGACGTGCAACAGCTATGCTTTTGGATAGAAGACAAGCAAATTGAAACCTTGTCGTTAAGCACAGTCCAATCAGATGTCCAGTTTGGGCATTAGGGGATGTAAATAAAGTGATGATTTTAAAGCCCAAAGGCCTCTTTGTCATAACAATCATATCCAAGACCTCCCGCCCAACCCCTGCACACACATCCAGAAAGATCACCTTCAAAGACAGAGATGCAGCCTAAGCAGAGGGTTCCCTTTGTCTTCACAACCGCTTAGCTCTGCATGTGTTGGCCCCCAAAAGCCCGGGGATCCATAGCTTGCCCCGTTTGTGGGGGGTGGGGCCTCTTCCGTCCACCCATGGGAATAATTTGTGTAGATCATTACATACTAGTTTTATTGTGGAACTAGACGTTTGCAAGATTGAGAAAAGCATGGCATGCTCGACTTTGTATATTTAAAATCATCTTATTTTCTGTTTCAGAGATTTCATCTTTACTAATTGGGTTGCGGGGGTTTTGTTTATAAATTTCACTGTAGGATCATTTTAGCTATGTTCAGTTGAGGAACGCAGCGGATGTGGATGACAGAAGAAACAGAATGTTAACCAGGTGGGTGGCTGGACTCCAGGCTCAGTAGGGTTTAAGGGATTTTTTTTTTTCTTTAATCACACAGTCTACCTTCTGGGGGTGGCTATTCTCCAACTAGGGCTTTGTTGGATAATAATATTAATAGTCTAGAAACATGCAAGAAAATACCTGTTCCAGAGAAAGTGAATGGAAATTGAATGTGAGTGGGAGGGCAACGTAGATATGAATCCAGGTTGACAAGCAGGGCACGGTTCAGAAAAAAATGACTTGGTTTAAAGGCAGGTCTGGGTCATGAGACCTGGGTGTGAGTCTTCATTGAGATAATGCAGTGGCATCAGCTGGCCCTCTGAACAGAGCCAGGCAGAGGAGGTAGGGATGGGATACTGTGTGTGCTTTTTAAAATGCTGTAGCCCCTGACAACCGTGTTCCTTCTGTGTCGCCACCACAGGTACAATACTCAGAAGCTCACTGAGCTGATTTTACAGTTTTATGGCATCAGAGCAGACATGAAGAGGGAGTGGAAACATGCCAGGATGTCTATGAAAGTATTTCTTACTGTCGGAGAACTAGATGGCCCAGACTGAGTGTCAAATGGTTGTAACACCGCCCGTTTAGAACATAAGCAGGCAGACAAATCTGAAACTCTGACAATCCTGAGATGTCCCTATCCCTGTTAAAGTTATTGAATCACTTAATTTTATTTATTTATTGTATTTGCCATGGATTTGAATTGGCTTGGAAGGACTTGAAAAATGTTAGTCACTCAGTTGTGTCCAACTCTTTGTGACCGCATGAACTATAGCCTGCCAGGCTCCTCTGCTCATGGGGTTCTCTAGGCAAGAATTCTGGAGTGGGTTGCCATTCCCTTCTCCAGGGGCTCTTCCCGACCCAGAGATCAAACCCGGGTCTCCTGTATTACAGGCAGATTCTTTACCTTCTGAGCCACCAGGGAAGCCTGGAAGGACTTAGATTATTCAAACGGAAAGACTCTGAAAATTTCCCAACAGCCAGGAGTGTGATCTTTAGACGTCTACCTCTCCGGTTCTTAAAAAAAAAAAAAGAGGCAAGATTTGTTTCCCTCTCCTGCCGTAAAATGGAAATATTAATTCACATTTTCCACTGGGCTTGACATCCTCATAGGAAAATAGTACTTTTAGCTTTTATGAGATAGAGTCTTTGAAAATTGAACCCTCAAGGTTGAGAAATGCCGTCGCGTTTTCTATGCTTTTGAGCATTTATTACCTATGCAATAAAAAAAAAAGTAGTTTAAAATTTCTCTAAAAACAGTTTTAAGAAGAAGAAAGAAATTCTGCCCCTTATCTGCGTGGGAATCACTCAGTTTCCAGACCAGGGCAAAGGTTTAATCCCCTCTTGGCCTGGCTTCTTGCTATATCAGGAGATGATTCAGGGAAGAGGTGATTTTTGCTTCTCATAATCTGTCATGTGCCCCAGATTGACCCCGAGGAGCTTACACACGGGTTCTATAAATGCAGCTGCAAGCAGAGACCCCCAGCCCCGACTGCGATCAGATAATGTCTTCTGAGCCTTTTCTGTCACCACCACACAGCCCCTTTCTAGACTCCCTCCACCAGGCAACAGTAAAACATCATTTTAGTGCTACCTTAGGGCTTCCCTTGGAGAAGGAAATGGCAACCCACTCCAGTGTTCTTGCCTGGAGAATCCCAGGGATGGCGGAGCCTGGTGGGCTGCCGTCTATGGGGTCGCACAGAGTCGGACACGACTGAAGTGACTTAGCAGCAGCAATAGCAGCAGGGCTTCCCTAATAGCTCAGTTGGTAAAGAATCCACCTGCAATGTGGGAAACCTGGGTTCGATCCCTGGGTTAGGAAGATCCCCTGGAGAAGGGATAGGCTACCCACTCCAGTATTTTTGGGCTTCCCTGGTGGCTCAGCTGGTAAAGAATTCCACCTGCAATGCAGGAGGCCTGGGTTCGGAAGATCCCCTGGAGAAGGGAAAGGCTACCCATTCCAGTATTCTGGCCTGGATAATTCCATACAGTCCATGGGGTCGCAAAGAATCAGACACGACTGAGCGACTTTCACTTCACTTTCTGTTAAAATAAGATAAAAATAAGAGAAGAGGGACTTGCCTGGAGAGTGAGTGGCTAAGACTCGATGTTTCCAACACAGAGAGTCCCGGCTTCAATCCCTGGTCAGGGGACTAGATCCCGCTTGCCACAACAGAGATTCCGCATGCTGCAACAGAGACCTGGTGCAGCCAGATAAATAAAAATAGATATTATATATATATATATATATATATATATATATATATATATATATATATATATTTACTCTCTTAAAATTATATATCTACTCTGTCCTCTTAAAAAAGAAAATAAGAAAGATACCTCTCACCAATATGGAACCTGGTAATCATTTTCAAGGTTAGATTCCGAAGCCAAGAACAAAAACTAGATGGTAGAGAGGTGTGTCTTTTTGTTGCTAATGGCTGTTTTTAAATGATCAGTTAGCAGGGAACGCCTCATTTCTCTCCTTAGATTCCTTAGGAAGCCCCTCTGTTCCTGGGAGCATAAAAAAGAGCTGACAGCCTTGAACTCTGCATTCAGGGCACTGCTGTATAACAGGACACATCCTGGAGGAGGGTGCAGAGCTGGCCCGGGTCCTGGCTCTGTCACAAAAGTCATTGTGTGGGCTGGAGAAAGCCACCCTCCACCTACCCCACGAGGTTCAGCAGGCCCATCTGCAGATTGGGGCTAACAGCTCCTCTGTTTTGGTGTCGTGGAGATGAACTGAGAGGGTCTAAAAGCTCAGAGCGTCCCGGGACCCCACCCTCCACCTGGGTCTGCCCCTCGCTGGGAAACCGAGCCATTGGCTCTCCAGTTGGGCAGTGAGGCTGGAGGACAGGGAGGGAGTGGGGGTCCCCTGGGTGGAGGAACCCTGCTTGTGACTGCTTTGGTGTGTCTCCCTCCTGCAGGAAGGCCAACCACTCGGGCAAAGCCAGGCTGCGGGAGATCCACAGCTCCCAGAGCGACTCGCTGACACAGCTGGTCCAGCAGCCGGACGTGATGTACTTTATCCTCTTCCTCTGGCTCCTGGTTTACTGCCTGCTGCTCTTCCCCCAGCTGGATGTCAACAGACTCTGATGCGTGCGTCTGCATAATAAAAGAGACAGGACCCTGGCCGTGGGGTGGGCATTCTCCTTCCTTCCTCTTCTTGCCTATTCGGGATGGGGCACTTCTGCAGATAGTGGAAGACCATCAAGGAAACTTAGACCACCCCCCCAACCCTTCCCCACTATTTTTTTTTCATGTTTCCTTTCGTTTTCTTTTCTTGTAAGTCCTAAGCATGCTTTTCTCTTAGGCTGTGAACATAACACTCAGGTGTGTGGCCGGATCCTTGGGTAGGGTTTGTTTGTGTGCCTTGTTCTGCCAGGTTTTACTATTAAGCTTCATGGCTGAGACTTATGGGGCTTCCCAGGTGGCTCAGTGGTAAAGAATCTGCCTGCCAGTGCTAGAGACACAAGAGATGCGGGTTCGATCCCTGAGTTGGGAAGATCCCCTGGAGAAGGAAATGGCAACCCACTCCAGTATTCTTGCCCGGAGAATCCCATGGACAGAGGAGCCTGGCGGGCTACAGTCCCTGGGGTTGCAAAGAGTTGGACACGACTCATCGACTGAGCACAAGCACTGATTCTTAGCTTGCTCGGCTTTTAAGGTCCCAGATGGACTTGAGTTTGTTACCTCCTGATGACAAAGGGGATGGATACCCCAGGGAGAGCCCTTATGGGAAGAAAACTGCCCCACTTTCCTCCAAGAGGGGCATTTGGGTGAAGGCGCTGGGGGCCCTGTGGTGGTCTGGTGGTTGGTCGTGGTCTTCACGGGGTGGGAGAAGGGGTTATCCAAAGAACAACACAAAACTGCTGGCTCCAGGAAAGTGCGTCCACAATCGGCAAAATTCACAGAAAGTAAAGGCTGGGTCATGAGCTGCAGTGCACACTTGTTCACGCTAGGGTGTTTTTCTAGGGAGGGGATGCATTTTCATTTTGCTTTTGCACTGACTGATTTGAGATAAAGCTGTGATTTTTCAAACCTTTTCCACCCATGGAATCCTCCTTTCAAGAGGATTCTCAGGGGGTGGTCTAGTCGAAACATGAAAAGCAGAGCTTTGGCTGACTCGGCAAGGCCTGGGATCCCTCTTGCTTTGTCTTGGGCAGTCCTACACCCGCACCCCCCACCTCCGGCTTCCATCCATGGCTCCTGAGGCCGGTACCCAAGGCTGGTACCCAAGGCTGGTACCCAAGGCCCTGCAGAGTACTGTAAACACCAAGAGCCTCCCAAGGCCCCAGGAGGAGGGCAGGGGTGACCTGGCTGAGAACGAGCTCTGGTTGGTGTTGGAGCAGGTAGTAGCCCAGCAGGTTCCTGCCCCGAGAACACCTGTGTGCGCACCGCCGCACAGTGCGAGTCTGCACCGCCGTCCTTTGTGGTCCGTTATAATGGTTTTCTTGAAAAGGGGAAAGGTTTCAGAAGGCATCTTGAGAAGTAGCCAGAACTGGCAGGTGGTAGAGGAACGGCATCCAGCCGCCCATTGATCTTCCGTCTTCCTTCTACCCTGGGCTCCCTGCTTCCTTTCAAGACACAGGCCCTGCCTCCCTGGGTATCGCTTCCTCCTCCCCTTGTCCTCCCCTGCTCAGAAAGCATATTGAGTGAGACTTATAAACCCACAGACTACGAGGTCGAGAGGGGCGTTCAGACAGCATCTTCGCTGCTGAACCTGGAGAGGCAGAGCCGTTTGACCAAGATGGCACAGCCAACCAGTAGCAGACTTGCAAGTGTACCCAGGCCACCCGATGTCCCCCCCGGAGCTGTCCCCTCTCTTAGGGAACTTCTCTTGGGCCCAGGGATGTCCTGAAAAAAATAAAATAATAAAACGAATAGATAAGAATGTCCTCATTTAAAACAAAACCAAAATTCTTAGGTCAACAGCCAACCTTTGTTTTTTTCTCGTATTTTTCCCACGAAGTTTTGCTCACTTCCAGGCTTGTCGCCCGTTCCTTCTGGAATATCCTTCACGGCTCTAACAGCCTGTCAGCTGACACACCAGTGTTGTTCTTACTCCAAGAATCATGCTTCTCTCTCTGCAAGCCAAGGGCTTGCTTATTTCAAGCAGTGGGTCTCCAGTTTACAGAATTCCAGCATGGCCAAAAGAATTTACCTAGCACATTTGAGTTGATGACAGCCAAAACCTGACTTCTATCCCACTCTAGTTATAGCCTGCCTTCTCTCCATGAACGAATCTAAGCCATCCAAGCTGAAAGCTGTTGGGAGCTTGGAGCAATTCCATCTACAGGGCCAAGTGTCCCATGGAAAATGAGCTAATTAATGAGCTCCCTAGCATCATTGAACGCTCAAAGGTACAGATACTAAAGATTATGTGTGTGATATTTTATAACTCTGGACATCAAGCAGTCCTCACCGAAATTAGATGCTTGAAGAGCCAAGGAAGAGCTGACCCAAGCGTTAATCATTTCATTTTAAGGATCTAGACCTTGTTCAGAAAAGTCTGCAGGTTTTCTCTCTCACCCATTACAAAGTGTAATATTATTTAAAACCATCTACTGGCAAGATGCCTGAAAATCATTTAGTTCAAGTTGGCAGCAAACTGATTTTTTTTTTTTTAAGAAAAAAAGATTCTCACTTGAGGATAGGCTTGTGTGAATAAAGTCAGTTATAGAAGGTGAGTAAGAAGCCCGCAGGACAAACCACCCCATGTTTTCTTTTTTTTTTTTAAGAATTTATTTTTAATTCTTATCCAAGTAATACATATTCATAGTTTTAAAAGAAACAAATACAAGAAGGCTTTTAATGGAAACTAGCAATCTCCTGTGTCTTGCTTCCTGGAAGTAACCCTTTCAACTCTTCCTATTTCTTCTAATATTTACCTTTGCATTTCTATATAACATGCTTATATTTCTTTTTATTTTTAGAATACCAAGATACCTGCTGGCTTGCTACCATGGTCGAGAAGGATCTTGCTCTTAGCCTAACCCACTTTGTTTTTCCAGCATGGTTAGATTTTGTTGTTTGGTGCATCTCTCCTCATCGCGAGCCTACGAGGTCTGTTTACTTCTGAACCAAATGGTGTACTATAGTTGCTTGTCTTTTCTCGTCAAATTTTTTTCTCCTTGATGATGATGATGATGATGATGATTTTGGTGTGGTACCTTCCTTAATAACTTCCTGAGAAAAGAACATGGGAAGTAAATTTTTGAGATTTTGCATAACTTAAAATGTCCTTATTCTGCCCTTACCCAGGGGTAGCTGGATATAGAATTGTGGGTGGAAAATAAGACCCTCCCACCACTCCCACCTCCAACGTGGTTGTTGAGATTCTTAATGTCATTCTGATTCCCAGGCCTTTAGCTGTGACCTGGGTTTCTCCACCTTCCCAGGAAACATTTCAGATCCCTTCATTCTCTGTGTTCTGAACAGTCCCAGTGACGGTGTGCCCTTGATGGTGTGCCTCGTTCTGGGCTCTCGTGGGAAATTTCTTAAGTTTTCTTCTAATTGTTCACATTTTTTCTTTCTGGACCACCTGTTGTTCCAATGTTGGACCTCCCAGGCTAATCCTCTAATAGTTTTTCTGTTTCTCATCTCTTAATTTTTTATCTGCTTGCAAAGACAGTTAACTTCTCAGTGTTCCTGGTGAATGGGTTTTAATTTCCAAGACATTTTGTGGCTGTTCTCTTGTTTCTGTTTTATAGGGTCCTGTTCTTGTTTCTTGGCTGCAGAACTTCTCTCCCTGGATGTTCATGATAGTGGGGTTTTGAGGAACTTCTTTTCTGCTGTTTTGCTTTTATTTCCTCTAAGTCCCCTTTCTTTTGGTTAATCTCAGTCTTTCATGATACACGTTTTCTTGAGATATCTAGTGATCCTGTGGATCTGTTCTTGTGTAAGAGTGATATTTCAAAAAATGGATTGGAAACTCTGTCTGTCAACTCGTGCATTTTTCTGTAGGGTCACCAGGTGGGCACCTGAACTCTTCAGGGGAGAACCACACATATCAGTAGGTCTTATGCAGGTCTTTTCTCATTGTGTTTCTTTAGAGATATTTCCACTTCTCTCTGAGCATACACAGGGCTGCTACTAGCCTATGCAGAGCCCTCGTGCAGTTTCAAAAGGGCATTCCCTCTGAGTGGATGACTTCCAGATAGGTGCCCCTCTGGGGCAGAAGCCACCCGTGGGCATGTGGCCAAACTGGCAGGCGCATTTTTTGCCTCTTTCTCCAGTGAAAGGCTCAAGGAACAGAGCAAGGGCTAGAGTTAACTCCCAGTTTCCCCTTAGCCTTGCCTCTTTGTGCAGCACACAGACTGTAGGGCCGTACCCAGACATGCTGGCGCACACCTGAGTGCCCGCACCCTGACCTCTGAGCAGGCGTCTCATCACCATCAGTATGTAGACACAGTGAATCGGTCCCGCCGCACTGTGCCTGGTGTCCCTGGGTTGGACCTCCTCTGCTTCCCCTGAGGAGTGGCTGCAGCTCGGTACCGCACCTCTCCTCTGCACATACGAGGTGTTGGGATTCCTTGGCCCTGCCCGTCTGCCTCCACTCTGCCCCTGCCATAAATGGGTTGGCATCTCTCACCTGTTGTCACCTCCTCTCCATCATTCTGTCTTCATGATGCCATCACTTCCATTCCTTTGCTCTTGTTTCTGTGGGCTCTCGCCAGGGAAGACATGAGCCCACGTGCTCAGGTCACCATCTCGAACACATGGGCCCTCTCTATGCAGTCCCCTGCGTGCTCTCTCCCTGCTGGTTAGGCAAGCTCGCTGCTGTGTGGACATGCTTGTGAACTTGCCCTGAGTCCTGCTGAGCCAGTGGTGTTCAAGCGCCTTCAGTTCGCACTGGGCCAGATTGGGGGTGTTGGGGAGGGAACACACAGTGCTCCCCTTGATGCCACAGTGCAGATAGGGGTTCTCCTTCCTGCCTCTTTCACCTCCTGCCCCTACACAACCATCTTAGAGCTCCCGTTGCCCCCAAGCTCCATGCACTTTTTATGTTTTCCTTGCCTTGCTTCATTGGGAAACCAGTAGCCCACACTGGTGTCGGCCAGTGAACAATACGGCTGCTCCCTCTACTGGGTGGCTGTTTGGAACTGGGTGGGCAGTTTTTCCCGGTCAAGCCAGGACTCTGTGGGGAGATGGGTTCCCACCAGGACTGAGAATGGAGTACTATCTTCTCTGCCCCTTAGACAACCACTCCAGACACAGGCTGCTTCTCCCTTCCTGGGATTCAGCAGAATTCTCCCCAGCTCTCCTCTCATCCCTGTGCAGTGCTAACGTGCTCTGTGTGAAGGTTGATCTCATAGAAGGCAGAAGATTTGGAGGCTGCCTCCCTGTATAGCCGATCTCCATAAATTGTAGATTGTTTGCTAGCCTTAGGGATCACGTAGGGATCACAGTGTCTCATTTAAGAAATGAGAAAGACGAGGATCAGGAAGGAGAAATGACTAGTCCCAGTGTTGCTTAGTGCCCTCAGGAGGGACATCTTGACACCCAAGTGAGTTTTCTGCAAACCTCCAGCCTCCGGTCCCTGAAGCTCACTTGCACCTCCTTTCACATCAAGGACTCAGAACATCTAGGAGCTGATCTCAGACACAAGCCCGAGGAAACAAGGAAAGACTGTATCTCTTGAATACCAGAATTCATGGTGGCTTCCTTGTTAAGAACTCTTCTGTCTCCATGGTCGTGTCACTGAAGGGCAGTCCTGTGACGCACTCTCTTTCATGTGACCTTGGCTTTTCTTAACTCTCCAGAATGCCACTGCAGCTCGCAGATGTGGCCTCTCTCTCCTTTCTGCTTGGAGACCTCCCCAGCCATCTCCATTGACGTCCTGAAGTCCCCGAGGTGGGCTGTGTGCAAGTTTCAAGGCAGCATGGCTCTTCAGAACCTTCTCGGTGATGCTCTGGCCAGAAAACAAGAGCCCGTGATGCCCTTTGGGTCCAGAGGTGTTATTTCTCTCGCCCCGACATTGCATCATCTCTGCTGAAACCACCTTTGGGGGCAGATTCAGTGCCTGGGGCCACAGCTGCCGTCCTGAGGCCCCACTGAACAGCTGGCTCTTCATCCGGTCCATCCAGCTGCTGAGTGGGGCTGCGCTCAGGACGAGGGCCAGGACCTGGGCTGAGCAGCTGAAGGCTGAAAGCCAGCATGAGTGATAACATGCTCATTTGCTGGAAATGGCTGCAGAGTTTGCCTTAACGGTTAGCCAGCGTCAGGGAGCCAAGAAATGAGATGTGGCTTCTTTGCTGGACATGAAATCCCATGGATCTCTTTTTGCGCTGTCTCTTGTTGGGCATCTCGTTGAGGAAAAACAGTCAGCCAAGGGAAGTGAACCTGATGCGAGCAGAGCCGGGACTCTGTTTTGCATCCAGAATTTTCCATTTCCATGGCGAGCATGCAGATGCTGTGGCCTCAGGCTCCAGGTGAGCCCTGGCCCTCCGTTCTCTAATGCATGACAGCTCCACAGTGACCCGCAGGTCTTCACCGTCCTCCACTCTCGTGGGCTCTGCCATCTTGGGAAGGGGCAAAGGCCTGGAGACTCTGAGCCCCTACTTCCCAAGGGTCAGCAGAGATCATCAGAGTTCTGGAACCCCTCTGATTTTTCTGGAATTGCCAAGTCCTCCTGCACAGGGAAGATCAACTTAGATGTTTATAATTTGTTCTGAGAACCTTGATGAAAACCCATCTGACAAGCAGTCACCTCTAGCCCAGGGCTATAATACCAACAAGCCAAAAAGCATCCTCCTCTGTGGGAAGAAGACAGCCAGTGTTTCAGGCTGTTTGACCACATGGTGTTAAATACACAACAGTCTGGCCCTGATCCCACTGGTAACTTTAAAATCCCTGACACTTAGATGTCAAGGCCAGCTTTCATCTGGCAGAAATCTCTCTAACTGAAGCTGCCCGCCCACTCATTTTATAGTCACTTCCTTCCCCAGGAGGTTTTATGGGATGGGGAGGAGGGCAGGTTTGGGAATCAGCTAGATTTAGGTTCCAGTTCCAGCTCTGTCTCCAGATACCTGGATGACCTTGGGCAAATAACCTCTCTGACCATCTTCTGTGCAGAGTAGATACTCAGTACATGTTTGTTGAGTGAATGATAGTTTCCTTGTGGACTTGCCCAGTGGTCTAGTGGTTAAGACTCCATGCTTCCACTGCAGGGGACACAGGTTCGAGTCTTGGTTGGGAAAGTTCCACGTGCAGCCAAAAATATTAATAGCTTCCTTGTGAGCTCGTTACAACATTGTATGCTACTCAGCAGCTCCTTGCCTGCCTGTCCCTCCTCGCCAAGCTTTGACTAGACCTCCTTTTGTTATATTCAGTTACCATAGCTTTTCCCAGCTTCTTTCCAACCCACCTCCCTCTTGCCAGCTGCTCTGTCTCAAACCTAACTCATACCTTTTATAAGAGGAAGTCTACCCATGAACTCACTGGACCCTTAACAATCACAGGAGGTGGTTCTTTCAGCACAGGAGGTGGTGCTTTTAGCTTCAGAGGAAGCTAAAACACAAGAAGGAAAAATAATAAGATCATAGAGCTGGCAGGTGGCAGAACCGCAAATATGGGACTTCCTTCCAAACGTTGATTTCCACCCAGGACTTCACTGCTTAGAAAATAAGCTTTGCCCCAAGGTGATTCTGATTCTTACTGACTTCAGTCTAGTTGGCAAGAGTGGGTGAGGACCTCAGAGCTGGGCAGGTGGTGAACTTTATCTGTCACTTGTAACCCCCAC
Organism: Bos indicus; assembly: GCF_029378745.1. Taxonomy (NCBI): domain Eukaryota; kingdom Metazoa; phylum Chordata; class Mammalia; order Artiodactyla; family Bovidae; genus Bos; species Bos indicus. Next base: position 60,105,430 of record NC_091780.1, on the reverse strand, counting down.
CTTGTGTTCTTCCCCTTTCTAGGTTTCTGCACACTTTGACCCTTCCTTGGTGATTCGGTGGTAAAGAATCCACCTGCAATGTGGGAGACCCAGGTTCTGTCCCTGGGTCAGGAAGATCCCCTGGAGGAGGGCATGGCAACCCACTCCAGTATTCTTGCCTGGAGAGTCCCATGGACAGAGGAGCCTGGTGGGCTACAGTCCATGGGGTTGCCAAGAGCTGGACACAATTGAGTGACTAACACTTTCACTTTCCACATCAACACTGCTTAAATATTTCCTTCATCCTCAGTTTGTAAAAGTGACTGAGTAACATTGTACATCAATTATGCTTCAATTAAAAATAAGTTTAAAAAATTTTAATACCTGAGGACACCCCAAATTCAAGTTTTACCCTAAGGTTGCAAATTTATAACTAAAATGACTGCTTTTAAAGGGCCTTCAGCAGCATAAATTCAGTGTCTTAACATTCAGGAGTGAGTGACTTTAATTAACCGCCCCCAGCTCTTCACTCAGTTCTTCTAATATGCTTTTCAGAGTGGAAGAGAGGCCCCCTCCTTTGAAAAGCAAATTTCATTGTCCTGGGCAGAACACGATTAAAATAAGAATGAGAACATGAATTCCTGGGAGTAAGACAACAGGTTGGTCTGTGAGATAGGAATCACCATTTTCCCTCTTTGTTCTGCCTTTAAAAAGTTGTAGGTTTTGCATTGTTGCAAAAACAAATAGAAAAGTATCTTTTGATAGGGTTTTTTTTTTTTTTTTTTTCCTCCCATTTGCGATAGTTCCCACTTCTCTTAGCCCCACCAGAAGTCAGTGGACTTTGCTGTGAGGATAGCCACAACATGCCTGGTTGAAACACTTTTTAAAAGGAAACTCTTAAGAGTGTCTGTAACCTAGAGAGTTGACAGTGTTCCAGATTAGGACAGCACTGGCCTGGCTGTTAGGAACGCATGTCCTAGCTCGGTCCCGCCTGCTGTGACACCTTGAATAATTCATTTACCTTTCTGGGTTGGAAGTTTGAAGACCTCTTTTTAGAAGTTCATCCTAGGTTTAAAAATCCAAAGGTTAGCAAGTTCGTTTTTTTTTTAAACATCTCAGTTAGTGGCCTATTTGCTTAGAATAAATGTGCCTCTGCATTTGTAAGTGAATTCCAAAGCTTAGAGCACGGTATTTAGAAAGGTGCCTTCGGAAAGGGTTTGGTGGAATAAAAGGTAGTCTGTCTGTGGAAGGTGTGGGGGTGGAAGCTTGTAGAATGTGCAAGATCTGCTTCCTGGGCTCCCAGAACTAAACTGGTCTCCTTAAATTAAATCAGCATCTGATGCAGCAGTTTTCTCAGATTCGTTGCAATTCACAAGTTCAGCCACAGGAATACACAGATGTAAACACCTGGACCTTTCTATTCTCCTCCTTTCCCCCAGCCCCTCTGAGCATCGACACGCATAGTGTTAGCCACTCGGTTGTGTCCGACTCTCTGCAGCCCCGTGGACGGTGGCCCACCAGGCTCCTCTGTCCAGGCACAGAAATTCCACTTGAGTCAGAGGCTGCTTGCATTCTAGCATTGGATCCTTGAAGCCAAAGACTGGCACGTTTGTGTAGAATGTCCCTGGGGTGGGTGTGGCACTTGGGGAACGGGTACCATGAAACAGAGACCCTTTGCCCTTGAATTGCACCCTAAATTAGCTGCTGGCGTCACTTTTGATGCTGGTAACATCGGCCAAAGACAAAGAGTAAATACAGAAGGATGGTCGGTCCCTGCCGTGGAGCAGGTGCGAGGTCGGGACCAATTAGTAAACCTGGGCACAGGAGTTGTTGAAAGTGTATAGTATTGAGTGATGATAGGTTTATTTTTTCAAGGTCTGTAGTATGTTTAATAGATTCACTGCTACCGTTTCTTTTAATATCATGGCAGGACTTAATTGATAATGTCTGAATATTTTTACTGAGAGGACTAAGAACTATTGGAAAAAAGTGAAATGTTATTTTGTAGTACAAGAATTATTTTGTCTATTTAGTCTATACATAGCTGTAGCTTTGTAAAAAAAAAAAGGTATCTTTGTAAAAAAATTGTATGAACGTGCACTCTTATTTATTAATTATTGTAAATGAAGATATAAATGATTATTTGCATAATTTATACCTGTGGGAAATTAACTGGAGTGTTTGTTATTTGACTGTTTTCTATTAAGGAGTATTAGGCTTGGTGCTATGATGAATGGTCTTGTAAAATTACATGTATTCTTAAGAAAAATTTTGGGTATAAATCTCATGAATCAACCAGCTCATTGATCATTCTCATTTCCATGTGTATCCGTGCCTTTCCCAACGAGAAATTACACTGTCTTTCCTTCATCCCGACAAAGAGCACTGTTGCCAGGGTAAAAGTGAAGCCAACTGACTATAGAACCATAGAGATTGTAAGAAATCCGTCTTTTTTTTAAACCATTAACTTGCCTCGCGCCTTTGCAGGTGCAGCTCTAAGAAGGAACAACATCGGTAGTGATGATGGCACTTCCTGTGGGAGTGGTGGTGCCCCTGTGATTCTGGAGTTAGGCTGGTTGCCTAGGTTTGAATCCTGGGTCTGTCTCTTACCAACTGTGTGATCTGTAACAAGTTACTGTAGTAATAGCCTAGGTCCCTCAGAAAACAGCCTGAGTTAAACCTCACGTGCTTATGTTATCATTGAGGAGTGGTGCAATCCCAGGACAGCAAGAGTGAAGCAAGGAAGGAGGAAAAGCAAATCAGAGGTGATACAGCAGGTATCTATCACACACCTACCTAGCATCAGGCATTATTGTGGTCGCTGAGAATACAGTAATAAATGAAACCAAAGTTGTCGTACTCACAGAGCTTACATTCTAACAGGTGAGACAGACATAAACGAAATAGGTAAAGTATATAGCATGTCAGATACCTAGCAAGATGTGATGCAAGAAAGATCAGGTCAGGAGCATCGGTTTGGAGGTAGATGGGGAGGTGATAAAGTGTTAATAGTCAGGGAGGCCTCGTTGAGAGGGAGACATTAGACCAAAGACTTGCAGAAGATGCAAGGACAACTCGCTTGAATAACTGGGAAAGAGCTTTCCAAGTGAAGGGAAAAGCAGGCGCAAAGGCACCGTGGTGGGTCACGGCTGGTGTTTTTAGGGGACCCCCAAGAGCCTGGCGTGGCTAAGCACAGGTGATGGAGGCGGGAGAGAAGCAGTAGAGGGGTTCACTGGGGCGGGGCGGGTAGGGCCGTGCTGGGTGTTTTAAGGACTTTGGCCTTCACCCTGAGTGACCTGGACTTCCTGGAGGATTCTGAGCACGTGTTGAGCCAGGCTCACCCTGGCCGCCGTGATGGGAAGAGACTTGGGAACAAGGGCAGAACCCGGAGGTCAGCTAGGAGGCCATTGCGACAATGCAGGAAAGAGGATGATGGTGCAGACCAAGATGGGGGCCCTGGGAGTGAGGAGCGGTGATGAGCTCTGTCTGTATTATCAGAGCAGACTCTTTGGGTTTGCTTATGGATTGGGTGTAGGGTGTGAGAGAAAGGGAGGATCTGGAAGAGCTCTAAGGGGACTTCCCTGGTGGTTCAGTGGCTAAGACTGCTCTCCCAATGCAGGGGGCCTGGGTTCATCCCTGGTTGGGGAACTAGATCCCATATGCCACAGCTAAGACCCTGCACAGCCAAATAATATATATATTTTTCTTTTTGGTAAAAAAGAAAGGCTCTAAGTTTTGATCCGAGCAGCGGGAAGGGTGGAGGCGCTCTGGGCTGAGATGGGGGAGTCATGGGGGGAGGAGGTTTGGAGTGGAATGAGCACACTAAGCTGAGATGCTGGGTACATGTCTCCTTGCCCTCTCCTTGCACAAGTGTGCCAACCCTGGGGTGGCCCAGCCCGGATAGCCCTTAGCTGCTCTGCTGCTGCATCACACTGGAGGCTTGGGAATCTCTGATGGGTTTTGGGAGCCCAGGTCCCCAGTGCATCAGGAGGCCACTCCCTCAAGCCGGTCCCTCTGTCCTTCCCTTCCCTCCTCTTCCCCTGTTTCTTCATGTGTTTAATCTTTTCAACACAGAAGAAACCTTCCTTGACATGTGTGGAGGCTGCTCCTGCTTGAATGGAGAAACAGGGTGGAAACACATCAAACTATCTGAACCACATTAAAAAGGGGGGCGGGAGGGTAACATGATAGCAAGGGAGACCACGCACTTGGATTGCTGAAGCCTGAAACCAGCTGCGTGCGATCACGTTTGAACCTGGGGGCTTGAGTTTTCATTTGGACAAGGTGGTGATACTGCTAAGCGCTCAAAGAAAGATGGGGGTGACATTTTTCTTTCCAGGATTGCCTTAACATTTAGCTTGGGTTTCAGCTGCCTCTGACAGAAAACCCACAAAAAACAATGGTTTAAACACGATGGAGGGTTTTAGTCTTGTCTCTCTTGAGAGAGGCCATTGATCTGGGTTGGTTTTACAGCTTCAGCTGCTCCTGCTGCCCTGAGTGTTCTTTTAGCTGCGTCGTACCCAAACCACTGAACTCGTCTGCATGGTCCACGATGGCATCTGTCCCTCCAGAGCATGCATCCGTGTCCTCTGTGGCAAAATGGAAAGAGAGGAGAACTGGGCTGCCCCCTCCTATAAGACTTCCCGGAAGAACCACACAACACGTCAGCTTTCATCCCATTGTTCAGCTGCCAGGGAGGCAGGAAGCGGGTCCTTCGGCTGAATGCTCTGCTCAGTTAATTGCCAACAGGAAGAGACTGTAGGTCGGAACGGGCAACTAGCAGCGTCGGTGACACTTGGCCCAGTCCTGGTGGTCAGATTGGGCCGGATGTGGGCAGTTTCTTCATTAAACAGTCTTGTACAGAGGGTCTACTGAGTTTCATGGGGGCTCAGCATCACTGCTAAAGACAGGATTGAGATCAAATCCATCCTCGGAAATGGCTCGTGGAGGAGCTAGAGAGGCGAGCAATGCTTATGGAGTCCAGCTACCATTTCTTGAGCTCTCGCCCAGGTGCTGGACTAGGGCCTCACTGAATGATCATAAAACTCTCAAAACATCTCTCACGTCCCGCCCATGAGAAGAGGTAGGAAAAAATGAATGTGGGGAAAATGAGTTCCTTCACATGCTGCCCAGCAGAGTTAGAATAAGAACCTGGGGCTACCAGACTTTCCCCATCATATCAGCCTGCCTTCTGTGGCCCTGAAAGGGACCCTTGAGAGAAAGTGACCCCCCCAGGAGAACGTGGACTGGGGCACAGGGTCCGCGGCTGCTCCCAGACAGAGCTCACAGAGGCTCAGGGGGAGAGAGAAATCACCCATTCCGATCTGAGACCCACGTCCTGCCGTGGGGAGGAAAACAATAGGGGAGCTTCCCTGGGCACTCTGAATCACGGGTCACCTCTCCCAGGGACCCTAAGCAAGTCTCAAGTCTCCCAGGCCTCAGTTCCTTCAAATCTGAAATAGAAATAACAACCCCAATGTGAGGCCTGAGATGACCTACTGTCTGTGAAAATACCCAAGAAATAACCCTAAATAAATGTTCATGGTTTTATCAGGAGAGCATCCTCCTTCCTTCCTCTCTTAAACAACAGAATCTGTTCAACTATTGATTTCTTTAAGAACTCGGCCCGCTCCTACCCAGTATTTATCATCAGCAGACTCTTTGGTGCCATTGCCGTAATCCTCGTGATGTTCCGACAGCCTCGAATGTTCTAAATGGAGCAGCATTTCTAGACTACAGCTCTCTCTGGCCCTGGGCAGCAATGTCCCAACCACTGAGATTTGGCATGAAGGGGCAGAATTAATTACCATGAGAGCTGCGCCTCTGCCGACAAAATCCTTGTGTTAGGTCAGTCCTACTGGGTTATAGCGGCCCATCTGTAGTAACCACACACACACACACACACACACAAACCTAAAGTCTGAGTATAGTATTTAATCTCATTCCTGTCGATTGATTGTCTATTCGGGGGTGGGGAGATAGGCCTTCTGTACAAGACTGTTCAATGAAGAAACTGCCCATATCCAGCCCAACCTGACAACCAAGCCTGGGCCAAGTGTCACTAAAAGATCAGATCATGTTGCTGGGCAGTCACTAAGTTGTGTCTGACTCTGCGATGCCGTTGACTGCAGCACACCAGGCTCCTCTGTCCTTCACCATCTCCCAGAGTTTGCTCAAACTCATGTCCATTGAGTGGGTGATGCTATCTAACCATCTCATCCTCTGTTGTCCCCTTCTCCTCCTGCCTTTATTCTTTCCCAGCATTAGGGTCTTTTCCAATGAGTTGGCTCTTTGCATCAGGTGGCCAGAGTGTTGGAGCTTCAGCTTCAGCATCAGTCCTTCCAATGAACATTCAGGGTTGACTTCCTTTAGGATTGACTGGTTTGATCACATAGGTGCCATTTTATGGGAAATTACTGACTACGAAGTATTAGCTCAGTCTCTGGAGACTCTGGGAGCGTCCCAGACGACACCCCTTGCAGGAAGGTGCACTTGCAGATGGAGATTGGGTAGGAGTGTGGACAGGAGCCCTGCCCATCTGAGCAGAGTTCCCTAAATCAGAATCTATGGGGAGAAACTCTAGGCTTTCCCAAGGTATCTGGATGAAGGGCCTTTTAAAAAAATATATTTATTTCTAGTCTCTTATAGACCGAGTTTTGTAAAATACATTACACATTAAGTACCTCAGAAGTGATATTAAAAATGACATGAATAATACAACCGAGCCATGTGGCTTTTGGGTCTTAGTTCCCCACCAGGGATTGAACTCAGGCTCTTGGCAGTGAAAGCCCAGAGTCTTAACCACTGGACCACCAGGGGATTTCCCCTAATTTTTTATAATCAAATGTAATAGACATAAAATTGTCCTGTAACATCCCTCAAAGATGAATTTACTTCTTTGAGGCTCAGGGACCTACAAGAAGCCAGAGACGAACCCCTGAGTAGCATTGCCTGAACCCAGCTGCACCTCCAACTTTCTAAAAGGAAATGATCATCTTTGTCTTAAGGCAACCACAGTAATTTTTCATTAATAGGCACTGCTTATCTAAACTTCTGGGTCACAGCTGACTGGTTTATTTTCTAATAATTTTCCATTTCCTTGTAAGGAGAATAAGGCCCTCACAGATATGTGGTCTAATTTTGTTTTGCGGGTATCTCACCAAGTTTCATAAAGGCATGTGGTATTTCTTATTTGACTGATACAGCTGGACTGAGAAAGGTCATCTGAGTTGATGAGGCAGGCGGGAGAAGAGGCAGCCCCACTGGATCACACACTTGAAGTGGCCGTCAGAACCAGCCCAGCCCCAGCAGGGCTGCCCAGAGCTGCCCGTCCACTGCGGGAAATGGATGACGAAAGACTCATGGCAGTTTCATCCCAACAAGCCTTACTGGGTTTGGTTCTGAGCCTCCACTGAATTCAGGTCTGGCAAGCAGGCTTGTCCACCACTAGAAGAATTACACCTGCCAGGGCAAGACACTGCCCAGGGCCTGTGGTTATCAGAGATGTGGGAGATTTTGTCCCAACTGTCACCCTTGGGATCCAGGTGAATGCCTGGCTTCAGTAAGCCTGCATCCTCCAGCATCGTCAAAACACCAGACACGACCAAATCAGGTTTCTCCCGTCCTCTTAAACACTCAGGGATTCCCTGGACACCAGTTGGGAAGGGGGTCAAATTCCAAAACGTCCTGTGTACAGCAGGTGAAACGGTAGCTGGCATTGCACTCCAGGGACCAATGAAATCTGTAACCAGAGACAGACCATTTCATAGATGCTATGGGAAAATATTTAGTTTTTCTAAATCTATCCAAAAATGGTATCTTTCACTTTTACCATCTATGTGATAAGTAGGATAAAAATCCAGGCTGCCTTCCCCTAGCACATTCTGTAACTCATGTTTCAAGGTCATTAGTAGTGGTAGTGTTAGTTGCTCGGTCATGTCCGACTCTTTGTGACCCCATGGACTGTAGCCTGCCAGGTTCCTCTGTCCACGGAATTCTCCAGGCAAGAAGACTGGAGTGGGTTGCCATTCCCTTCTCCAGGGAATTGAACCTGGGTTTCCTGCATCACAGGTAGATTCTTTACCATTTGAGTTACAGGGAAGCTCTTCTTCAAGATGACTGCTGCTGCTAAGTCGCTTCAGTCGTGTCCGACTCTGTGTGACCCCATAGATGGCAGCCCACCAGGCTCTGCTGTCCCCGGGACTCTCCAGGCAAGAACACTGGAGTGGGTTGCCATTGCCTTCTCCATTGTGTGAAAGTGAAAAGTGAAAGTGAGGTTGCTCAATCGCGCCCGACCCGTAGCGACACCATGGACTGCAGCCCACCAGGCTCCTCCATCCATGGGACTTTCCAGGCAAGAGTACTGGAGTGGCTTACCATTGCCTTCTTGACTACTAGGAGCTATTTCATTGGGTCCACGGCCCGATAGGTGTGGTCTTCACATCAGTTAGGGATTACATTCAGCTGCATGTTACAGAACTCTGACTTTGATGCTTTCACCTTCCAGGGTTCGTTTTTCACACCGGACATTGAAGCAGGTGGTCCCAAGGTATAGTGGCTCCATGGTGCCACCACAGGCTCAGATTTCTCCCGTCTTCTGTTCTGCCGTCTTAGCATGGTCTCTTCTGGTCATGAGATGGCCTCTGCAGCCCCAGCCTCACATTCCTGTGCTAGGAAGGTAGAAGGAAACTACACAGAGAATATAAAATAGTTCCCATAGACGTTCATGTAAGAACCATTGACCAACACTGTGAAACAGGAAGCCCTGTGCTGCAAGGGAGGTTGGGAAATGTAGTTCTGTAGCTAGGAATTTTGCTGCCCCATGAGAAAGAAAAATCTGTTGTTAAAAAGGGAAGAATGAATCCTGGGGAGGCAGCCAGTCCTATCTGCTCCAGCCTCCTCTTCTCCATCTTGGGAAGTGGATTTAGCTTGTTGTTTTCCCAATGGAACAGCTGATAAAAATGACCATTAGTTAAATATCTATTATATATATACATACATATATATATATCTTTCAGAAAAAAACACAAACTTTTGTCTGTTTATGTCTGATTTTTCTTTAGAATTTTTGGTCTTCTACTGCTCAATTAAAAAAATTTTTTTTTTTTTACCTCATCCCACAGTATTGTGGAACCCTAGTTCCCTAAGGAGGGATTGAACCCATATCCCCTGCATTGGAAGGCAGAGTCTTAACCACTGGCTCACCAAGAAAGTCCCTAAGTATCTATTATAAACCAGAAAGTTTGTCAGACCCTTTATGTTCATTTTCTCCTTCAACCTTCACAATAATAACCTGGGAGGTAACTTATTATCATTTCCATTTTATAGACAAAGAAACAAATGGAGGCTGAGAAATATCAAGTACCTCATCCAAGGTGGGACACAGGAAACTGATAACAAAATCTAAATTTTAATCCTCAGGTCTCTGTCCCTAAAATCTAACTTTCCACTATAGCTCAACATACATCTTAATGGTTGTCTCAGAGGAAGGGCTCAGCATCTTTTGTATCCTGGCTATTTTCCTCTGCTGCCTGTCTCATGGGTTAACCTCACTAATATTAATATAAATAATCTGGTACCCAGTCTCAGATGGACACTTGCATTATTTTGGTTTCCACAGACATTTTTGTAGCAAAACTCCTATAAATACAAGTGCTAAAAAGTTCACCTGTCTCTTGGAGTCCAGTGAAACCTGAGTCTTAAGTAAATTGATCAGTCAAGAGTCTTAGTTCCAAGCAAGAGAGATTTATTCTGGATGATTAAGGAGAAATAAGTTAATGAAGATGATAGGGACAGAGTAGTTAATAATGCCGGGGAGGGGGCAGAAATGGTGTTGTTTGTTCATTCCATTTGTATAATTAGCTATAAACTCTTCCAAAGTAAACTAAATAAGTAAATAAAAGGACATGGACTTGTTCATAGAATTGTTGGGAAAGGTAGAGAACCAGATTCGGGAGGCTAAAGCTTGGTGAACAATACCCAAATCCGATGAGAAAATCCTACGGGGGTCCCGTCCCACCAGGTCCTGGGGAAAGGCTCAAGGGCCCACCTTGTCCCTCTTCTCTGCTCTCCTTTCTCTCCCCTCTCCTCATCTCCCTCACCGCCTGTTCAACACCAAGACCTCAGCTTTGCAAGCCCCCACCACGGCTGCCTCTCTCAAAGCTAGATATCCCCATCACCACCAAGCCAGCAACACAAGAGCCTCTTTTCTCACTTTGCCCACTTCTAAATCAATTTTACATGGATGTGCCCATGTACTAGCTTCAATCTGAGTTCTCATTCTTATAGTGGGAGGCAGGACTCTAAAGGCAGGAATTTCCCTAGGTGTAGAAAGACCATTCAAAAGATGATGGATCTGTAACATAAGGGATCCTTGCAGTGACTGAAATTTTCTGTATCTTAACATGTCAATGCTAATGTCCTGGTTGTGATCCTGCACCACAGGTGTGCAGGATGTTACCACTGGGAGAAACTGAGTTAAGGGTACAAAGGACTTCTCTGTATTACATCTTACAACTGCATGTGAACCTATAATTATCTCAAAATAAAAGTTTAACTGTGAAAGACATTAAGAGAATGAAGACAAGCCATAGACTGGAGGGAAAATGTTTGAAAAACATATCTGATAAAGGATTTGTATGCAAAATATACAAAGAACTCTTCATATTTAGTAAGAAAAAAACTCAATTGAAACTAAAAAAAAAAAAAGATCAGAATGGACCCCACAAATGAAGATGTATAGATGGCAAATAAGCACATGAAAAGATGCTCAACATCATATGTCATAGTGAATTGCAAATTAGAACAACATGAGATGCCATATATACCTTTTAGAGTGGCTGAGATCCAGAACACTGGCATCACCAAACGCTGGCAAGGATGTGGAGCAACAGGAATGCTCGTTTGTTCTGGTGGGAATGCAAAATAGTGCAGCCACTTTGAAAGACTGTGTGGCAGTCTCTTACAAAATTAAACATAGTCTTACCATAAGATCCCAAAATCATGCTTCTTGGTACTTACCCAAGTGAGCTGAAAACTCATGTTCACCAAAAAAAAAAAAATAGCACCTGTTCATGAATGCTTATAGCAGCCTTATTCATAATTGCCCAAACTTGGAAGCAACCAAGATGTCCTTCGAGAGGTGAATGGATGAAGGAACTGTGGCACATCTAGTCAATGAAATATTATTTAGCAGTATATAGACATGAGTGGGAATTCCCTGGTGGTCCAGTAGTTAGGACTCTGCACTTTCACTGCGGAGAGCCTGAGTTCAATCACCAGTTGAGGAACTAAGATTCCAAGATCCCACAAACCAAGAGGCATGAACAAATAGGGAAGAAATGAGCTATCAAGTCATGAAAATATAGGGAGGATTCTTAAATGCATATTGCTAAGTGAAAGATGCCAGAGTAAATAGGCCACATACTGTATGATTCCAACTACTATTTGACATTCTGAAAAAGGCAAAACTACAGAGACAGTAAAAATATCAGTGGTTCCCAGGGTTCACGGGGAAGGGTGGGAGGCATGAATAGAGGGAATATGGGACTTTTAGGGCAGTGAAATTATTCTGCACAATACTGTAATGGTGAATATCTGACAATATACATTTATCAAGACCCTCTGAATTATACAACACAAAGAGCGAACCTAATATAAACTATGGTTCCTGGACTGTAACAAATGGAAGCAAGATGTCAATAGCAGGGGAAACTGTGGAAGAAAGGAGGGGATATGGGAACTCCTTGTACTTGTCCCTCAATTTTTCCTTAACCCAAGACCTGTACTAAAAATAAAGTTTACTAATTTTTAAAAAAGTTTAATTACAAAAAAGACAAGGGACGGCCATGATTATAACAGGAGTTATTACAGAATTACCTAGAGAGGTTAGAGGGGTTCAGCATTAGAGGCTTAGACAATCTAAACGATCGAGCCACATAGGAGAAAGCATGAATTGTAAACAAATATCCGGGTGGAAATGGCAGCCAAAGAGATGTAAGTTACAAGTATTTAATACTACTTTAAGCACAGTAAATGAACAGAATGTAAATAAAGGTACTTTTTCACACTTGCTAAAGTAGCATACAACTTCAAATATGCCCTGGTGCTCACCAGGCTCTGAGGAATGTGACACGATAATACCTAACCAGTGGCGGTTAGGTAGGTTCTGGAGAAACACCTCTGCTTGTCAGTAGTGAGCAAAGGCCATACAGATAGACGCTCATGCCCTTTAACCAGAAAATTCTAGAAGTTTATTTTAAACAATGATTCCTGAGGACCTATCTCAACAGAAGTTAAAAATCTATTGTGGCATATTACTACTCAGGAAAAATGACCTAGTCTCTTTAAAAAATTGATGGCATTTAAAAAAGCAGGTGTTGGAGAGATGTTACAGAATAAAGGAGACATAAGATATAACACCCAAATGCAGTGTATGGAGTTTGGACTCCATTTGAATGAACAACTATAAAAAGCCTGTGGGTATTTTTTGGATATTGTTGTTGCTATTGTTATTTAGTTTCTCAGTTGTGTCTGGCTCTTTGCAACCCCATGGACTGTAGTCTGCCAGACTATCGGGTCCTATAGTAGGACCTATCCATGGGATTTTGTGGGAAAGATTACTGGAGTGGGTTACCATTTCCTCCTCCAGGAGATCTTCCCGACCCAGGATAGAACCCACCTCTCCTTGTCTCCTGCATTTCAGGTGGATTCTTTACCACTGAGCCACAGGGGAAATTTTTAGTATGGACTGGAAATTAGGTGATATTAACAAACTATTAGTATTGTTCTGTATAAAAATGGCAGACAATTAGATTTTAAAAAGTCAGCATCAGAGAGCATTGTGAAGTATTTATGGATAAGATGTCATGCTAAAAATAACCCAGCTTTTATGTATGTGCACAGTTGGCCTTCTGTATCTGCAGACTGAACCAAATGTAGGCTGAGTTCCATCTGGGGTTGGTTGAATCCACAGATGCAGAATCCATGGATACAAAGGACCACTGCACTACACCATTTATACAAGGGATTTGAGCATCTGTGAATTTTTGTATCCATGGGCGTCCTAGAACCAATCCCCGGCAGATACCACAGACTGTATTTTACCACAATTTTGTTGTTGTTGTTGTTTTTAAACTGGCGGGGGGTGGCGGGAAGTGCAGGCTGTGGGGAAGTGAGCAGTATGAAGCAAGGACGGCTAATGTTGCTAATGGTTGGAGATGCTTGATGGGTACATTGAAATTCATTATACAATTTTATATGCTTGAAAATTTCCATAATAAAAAGTTCTAAAGCATCATATTGTGGCAGGATACTAGCAGTACCTTACTATCTGTTGCAGATATTTAGCTCAGCATGTCGCCTCCTAGCAAAGATGATTTCCCAGCCTTCCTTGCAACTGCATGCATCCTTTGCTGTTATCAACATCCTTTACCAGTGGTGCATTTGTTACAGCTAATGAACCTACACTGACACATTATGATTACCCAAGTCCATAGCTTAGGAATTAAGGTTTATCTCTGGCATTTAATAATGTCTATTACTTGTTCTGATTACTTTTGATCGTAGTACCATTTTCAGGGAAACTCTTGAATAACATTTTAAACCAGTTTTTAGGTAGCAAGGATAAAGAGGGCAAAGTGAATCCCATGGCTTTTAATTTACTTAATCAAAAAGAACTGACAGCTGCTGAAATGTTAATAATTTCACATGATATATGAAATACAGAGTCGATCACAGTGGAAATATATAGCTCCATCTACTGTAAATACTTTGAATTGGATATCCCTGAGTTTTGTACTCGATGGATCCTAGGTTGTTTTCATGATGAATTTAGGAGTTTTGTAAGTGATGTCGTGCTCGGAGCATTTTGCAGGACTCTGAGTGATATAATGAACAGGAGGAGGCAGCCCTCAGGAACACTGAGCAGTGGAACAGCGTTCAGGTAGCCTCCAGCCCCAGCTGACATTTGGTGACCTATTGAGCCTGTGTTACCCAAGAAAGGCTGAGGTTTGAGCATATAAAGGGAGCTACACTGCTTTCCCTCAAGCCACAGTCATCGGGATGGGATGAAACAAAATGACCCTTGAGAGGGGAAAGGATTTTTGGAAAGTGTTGGAGAGATGGGAGGGAAATGGCAGTCCAGGGGTGAGGGTAAGGTAAGGTCATGATATTCTCACTTACCCCTGGCTGACCAGCATTTGAGGGTAACAGAAGGACAAGGTCAGAGGTGATTGTTGCATGTGGGGTCAGGTCAGTCATTCACAGCAGTTATGCCCAGCATGGACCAGACAGCACGTTCTGAACTGAGAGAACACCCAAGCAACCACTGTCTAGTAGAGTAAAAAGAAATTCCCTGTAACCTGTAATAAGTGCTAGAATAAAAGTATATTCGATGTGCCTTGAAGGGAGGGAGAAGGAAGACCTTCAGTCTGTTTCAGGAATAGGGGTTGAGCAGAGTTGGCTTTAGGTCTCAGAATGGGGTGACCTCACAAAGGAGGAGACAGTTGAGACAGACACTGAAGAACAGGAGGCTTTCAAAGCGCACAGGAAGAGAGGAAGGGCATTTCGGGCAAGAGGAACAGCATGAACTACTGCACAGAGGTGTGAAATTTCATCGTGCGTTGAAACAGGAAATAGGGTCGGCTTCTTGGCTGAAACTTAGTAAGACGGTGGGGCAAGAAGGACTGAGAACATAAGTAAGGACCAGCTTCTCCAGGACCTTGAACTCCAGGCTGAAAAGTGTGCAGACACTGGGGAGCATTGAGAGCGTCGAACAAGGCAGAGACGAGGAAACAGTCATCTGGACGCAAAGCAGAGGGTAGATTGTAGCCAGTTAAGACTAGAGGTCAGAGATGCTGGTTAGGAAGCTACTGTAAGGAGTTCAGAAGAGAAACAGAGAATCAGAACCAGGGCAGGGGCGTATAAGAAGGACAAGACAGAATCTCGGAGGGAGTTCAAGTTCACCTCGGAAATGGGTGGCACTGGGCCACGGACTGGACTTGAGTGACAAACAGGACATTCAGCGGAGCGGCCAGGCATCTGATTACGATCCCCCTGTTGGCACAGTAAGTGACACATAAAAAGTGTTCAATGCATGAAATCTGTTGTCATTGCCTCTATTATTACTATTCTTATTTATCTCAAATACTACGTCATCTCTTGTTGATTTTTTTCAGATACTGACCTTCATAGCTATTCTGTAGGAAAGTTACATAATTGGGTTTCCTCATATAGAACAAAATACGACCCATAGAATCACAGAGATCATTGGTTTTATTGTGTGTAAGGTCATTAAACCTTAAATCAGAGCTTTTGTATCTTAGTCTGTTCAGTGTTGTCCCATAAAGCAACTGCAAAGCATTGGGGAATTAACTCCACCTAGTCTGCCTCCATCTCCTGCCCTCATGCTGGACTGAGAACTCCCCGAGGTGAGACCCTAGATCTTACTTTCCATTGTCTCCCCAGTCTTTAGGAGAACATTAGACTATGGCCAGTGCTCCAAAGACCTTTGTTGAAGAGGGAATAAATAAATGTATGGATGGATGATTGGAACAATTTAAAAAATTATATTTTAAAAAAAACCCCTTCTTTTGGATTAAGTGTAATGTGTATCATCTTTGAAATTGGTCAAATGACCAGCCAAAGGGAGGACTAGAATGAATCCTTGACAGATGCTTAGACACGGTGGACTCGACTCTACAGTGAACAAAGGCCAGTCAGCTGGCCACCCAGAAGTAGCTCAAGTAAAGCCACCCACATACCCCATCTCCATAGTGAGATTCATCATAGAGGGCAGGTTTCAGCCCAAATAATTTGGATTCATTGCCCAATATTGCTCAGATTTTCTGCAGACTTCACAGACTTTTTGTATTGGGATATTGATTCTTCTACCAGAACAAAACCCAAAATGCCAGTGGTTCAAACAGTACACAAGGGTATGTTTAGGCTCTTACTGCTGGCTCCAATATACTGTATACTGAGATTCCAGATTTTTTCCATCTTGAAGTTCTGTCACCGTCAATGCTTAGCTTCTATCATCTCATTGAAAAAATGACAGATCTGGTCCCCCACCACTGTATGCCCCACCTGATTCCTGTCCCAAAAAGGGACAAAAGAGGAGGTATGTATCAGGCTCACGCCTTACGGTCCGAACCGTAAGGCAGTGCTCCCTGACCTTTTTGGCACCATGGACCGCTTTCCTGGAAAACAGTTTTTCCACAGACTGGGGCAGGGGGATGGCTTGGGGCCTATTCAATTTATTGTGCAGTTTTTAAAAATTATCATTACATCAGTTCCCTCTCAGATCACCAGGCGTTAGATCCTGGAGACTGGGACCCCTGCCTTAAGGCATAAGCAAGAAGTTGCACACATTATTTCTGTTCACATCTCATGAATCAAAACCTGATCACATGGCCACAAGTGGCTTCCAGCAATGCTGGGAAGTGAAGAATTTAGCTTCCCTAAAATTTCTATCAGTCTAGAGGAGGACTCCTTAACCTTTCCCATGCTATCGACACCTTTGTCCATCTGATGAAACTGCTTCACAGAATTCTCAAGCAAAAGTTTTAATTTAAAAAGTTTAAAATACTTAAAAATAATTATAGGGGCTTCGCGGTGGTCCAGTGGTTAAGATCCACCTGCCATTGCAGGGGACATGGGTTTGGTGCCCGCTCCAGGAAGATGCCGAGGGACAACTATGCCTAAGCATCACAACTGCAGAAGCCCACGTGCCTAGAACCTGCGCTCTACAACAAGAGGAGCCCCTCCTCTCTGCAACTGAGGAAGTCCGCGTGCAGCAAAGAAGACCCAGCAGAGCCAAAAATAAAATAAGGAAATAAATCTTAAATAAATAATTGTAAGAATAGTTGCAACCATGATTATTATTGCAAGAATAACAAATATAGCAGCTGGTCTAAATCACTACTATAACTCCAAAGTTAAGATGAGCATAAGCAAAATTTCAAGGTCTCTGCCATCATGTGATATAAAAATATCTGTGATTCCTTCTGGTAACAAAGTTACATACAGTATGAATCCTACTATGACCATCACTTACATTCACAATTGAAGGAAATGCTGAATTTCAGTTAGAGGGCAGTCAAGACAAAGATGTGATTTTTTTCCTCAGCCTGATGCATGGACACCCTGAATTCTATTTAAAGGCTTTTGGGGGTCTATGTGCCTAGTTTAAACCCTGCCCCCCTTCAATAGAAGAAGAGAATGGAGACTGAGTAGCATTAACAGTGCCGGTTACATGCCCCATTGCAGTAGATGCTCAGGCTTTGTGACTGGTACTCTGTGTTAATCATGGTTCAATGAAGAAATAGACTCTTTGCCACCCCATGGACTGTAGCCCGCCAGGCTCCTCTGTCCATGGGATTCTCCAGGCAAGAATACTGGAGTGGGTTGCCACGCCCTTCTCCCAGGGACCTTGCCAACCCAAGGATAGCACCCAGGTCTCCCCCATTGCAGGCAGATTCTTTACTGTCTGAGTCACCAGGGAAGCCCGAAGAAACAGAAAGCACAGAGAAATTTGAAAGGGAAATTTTAATATAAAGAATTATTAAATGAAGCAGGCTTTGGTGTCATGAGAGATTGATGAGTAAGAAGAGATGCTAAAGAACACAGGAACTGCAGATAAAAAAAAAAAGGCTGAGAGCTGATATCTGGAAATTGTCAGAGGGCAGGGCAGGCTTCCTGAATGGCCGAGCAGTTGCTGCAGTGTCACGCTGGGGGAACTTGTTGGAAATTCATCTGCTAGATGCTTGGGAAAGCTGCTCTTGGAGTGGTTCCTCCTGGAGGCACTATAAAACCCCCAGTGGGAGATGGCGGGTGCAGGACGCCAGGGACTGCTGACCACTGGGTCCTGAAGAAGCCAGGCTCTGGGGAAGACACGCACACTGAGAAGGAAGCCAGAATGTGTCCCCCTAAATAGGCCACTTTGGCAAATTGATTGTTTTGAATTAAAGGCATGTGAGAAACAGCAAATACTAGGACACTCTGACCCTCTTCTTGCTTCCTGAAAGGAGATAAATCTCCAGTGTGAAAGGTACCCTCCCCGGATGAGGAGGAAAGAAGACCTTCTTATCAGCACAGAGATAGCACCAGAGGAATCTGCAAATGAACCTCAGTCCCTTTCTTTCCTCCCATGTATTTTATTTACTTTCCCACCTTCCAAGTTTGCCTTCCTTGGGAGCCTGAAGCTGCTCTCCTTTGTCCTGTCATTTCTCTACAAATTATTTTTTATTGAAGTTGTCGAATCTCTGGAATTCTAAATCACAATCTGAGTTACTTTTGGTTTAATCGTCTCCCACATGACGCGTGTTGCACATTTTAACTGTTTTTCTCTGCTAATCTGCCTTTTAGTACAAGGGTGTCAGCCAAGAACTCAGAAAAGTAAAAAGAACATTATTCTTCCTTCCCTACAGCTGCAAGGCGGGGCCCTGGGGGAGCTGGGAACTGGATGCTAGGAGACCTGCCTGCCCTGGGGTAACTGGAGAGATGCTCTAAGCTGGATGGCTTGTCAACAGTCCTTGTTGGATCACTAATTTGAAAGTTTCCTCCAGATTCCAGCCTTGTTTGCTCCCAGTCTATGGTTCTGAGCCTCTGCCCAAGTTCTTGGTTTGTCTCCTGGTTCTCTAAGCAAAGGTTCAAAAACAGCCCTGAATCCTGCCGACTGGGCTAGAACTTGAATACTTTGCTCAGCCTTTTCTATCTCATTTCCTGGAGCCCCAAACTATTATCCAAATATCCTCACTTATCAGTTGGATCCTAATCAATCTAGAAAATTATGTGAGGTCATAATGCTGTCTGAGAACCTCGTCAGATACTGGGCCCCATCCTGTAACTGATTAAGTCTTCTTGGATCAAACCCAGGCCTGTCAACGTCTTTTGGATCCTGGGAATCTCTCTGACTCCAGTTTACAGGTGCTCTGTGTGCACGCCAAGTCACTTCAGTCACATCTGACTCGTTGTGACCCTATGGACTGTAGCGTGCCAGGCAACTCTGTCCATGGGATTCTCCAGGCAAGAATACTGGAGAGGGTTGCCATACACTCCTCCAGGGGATCTTCCCGACCCAGGGATTGAATTGGTGTACTACTTTGCAGGTGGATTCTTTACCACTGAGCCGCTAGAAGAGGCTTCCCCGGCCTCCTTTTATAAAGGCACTAATATTGTTCATGAGGACTCCGCCCTCATGACCTAATAACCCCCAAAGGTCCACCTCCTAAATACCAGCAACTTGGATTTCAACGTACAAATTTTGGGGGACACAAATGTTCAGATCACAGCAGGGAGCTACCCTGGTAGCATTTTTATTCTGATTTGCTTTGCTCATGTCACATGGGGAAGATGTCAGAACTGCATGGAAGAAAATTTGTGAGAATGAGAACTAAGAGGAAAAACCATAGTAAATTTAATTTGTCTAAGAAAATGGTTTGGAAGAGAGGATGAATGATAAAGTTACTAAAAATCAATTTTAAAATCTGTAGTTCTGTTTAACCACATTAAAAATAAATCTGGGCGAGCTTGGTTTTGTAATTCTAAGGTCCTTTAGAAAATCATTTATCAGAAGTACTAACACTGCATGAATGTGGTTTACTAAGTAATAATTCAATATAAATTAAGATTACATGTTTCCAAATGAAAAAGAGCGGAAGCTGAGATATAGGAAAACTGTTTTATTCCAGTTGGTGGGGAAAGTCAATCCAATATTGTGACACTGATATGAGTATCACATGCTGTAATCTTTCTGTTGTTTTATTTTTCCCTGTGGGATTGAAAAGATACTGAAACTCTGTAGGAGAATTATTTCGGATACTGGGAAAAGCAGAAAGTGGTTTTAGATAACTTCTGGTAAAAGATTGCATACTCTGAAGGTCAATGTTCTTTAGCTGTAAATTAAAACAGTCCTCAGGGATTCAATACTGATGTGAAGGCAAAAACATCACTGAAGTAAATGCCAACTCCCCCCAAAAAAGATGACAAGAAATAGTTAGTTAATATCACTGAAGTCAAAAGAGAGGCATGATATAACTATGATCTGGGACAATGAAAAAGATATTGAAGGTGCCCAACTGGTATATTTTTTCCATTTTATTCTAGCTGAAGATGCTGTTTGAGTAGGTTAAGATTTGTGTTTTGCTGTTTTAAGTATTTTGTTAAACACAAAGCAAAATAACAATAAAAGTTTAACCCTGTGACAAAGACTGTTAATCACAGTTAACAAAGCTCTGCTGCCTGGCAGTGTGTTATCCTAACTGCACCTTCAACTTTCTAGAAAATAGAGTCTTGGTTACTTTGAAACCACAATGGAGAATAAAACACTCACATTTTACCTTCCAAATATCTCTAATTCAGCTTCACCTCACTCCCACAAAGCCTAAACTCATCAAAGCTACCACATCTCTTACACTGTTGTGAACAAACACTTCAGTTGTGCTCTTCTACATTTCCTACACTCGGGGAAATTAACTTTAAAATGTGAGTCTGGGGCGGCAGGAGGGAAGCTCAAGAGAGAGAGGACACATGTATAGTTACGGCTGATTCATGTTGTTGTACGGCAGAAACCAACAGAACATTGTAGAACAATTATCCTTCAATTAACATTTAAAAAAAATTTAAATCTGATCATATCACCTTTGATTCAGAAACTTTTCTACAGTTTCTATAAAGCAGTAAATCCTTAAATAATACACACACCCTTTTGCGTCCTGGTGCCATTTTTCTCTCTCTCATCTCTGGCTCTCTGTTTGGGTCAGTACTGGACTTTCAGATCCTTGAATGGGCCATACCTCTTTGCCTCTAGGTTTCGGGTATGCTGTTCCTTCTACCTGGACTGCTCCCTATCCTTTACCTGGCTACCAGTATTCCAGTTTCCTGGTGTCTTTTGGTGATCAATTCCCTCCTCCTCATCTTTTGCCCCCATCAACCACAGATTCCATTTCTTTCCCTCTAGTTTTGCCTTTTCCAGAATGTCACATAAACAGGATTCTACAGGATGTAACCTTTGTCTGGCTTCTTTCACTTGGCGTAATTCTTTTCAGATTGAACAGTGCTGTTGCATGTATCAGTAGCTCTTTCCCTTTTTATTGTTGCATAGTATTTCATTCTCGGGATGAACCACAATCTGTTTCCTTATTCACCAACTGAGAGGCATTTGGGTCATTTCCAGTTTTTGGCTACTGTGAAAAAGGTTGCTATAAACATTCACACAGAAGTCTTTACGTGGACATTTGTTTTTCATTTCTTTAAGGTAAACAGCTGGGGAATGAGATTCCCAAGTTATATGGAAAGCATATATTTAACTTTATAAGAAACGGCCATACTGTCTTCCAAAGTGGTTATTTGCATTCCCATCAGTAATGTATGAGAGTTCCATTAATAATTGTCCTGTATTCTCATAGACACAGGAGATGTGGGTTCGAGCTGTAGGTTGGGAAGAACCCCTGGAGGAGGAAACGGCAACCTACTCTAGTGTTTTTGCCTGGAAAATTCTATGACCAGAGGAGCCTGGCAGGCTGCAGTCCACACGGTCAGCCAGCAGTCGGATATTACGCATTAGTCAGTCTTTTTAGCCACAAGGCTTTTTTTTTTTTTTTAGCCATTCTAGTAGGTATGCAGTGTAGTTTTAACCTGCATTTTTCTAAGGACTAATGATGTTGAGAACCTTTTTATGTTTTTGCTATCTGTATATTTCCACAGGTAATGCTTATGTTCAAACATTTTGCCCATTTTTTTAGTTGGGTTGTATTCATTATTGAGTTGTAAGAATTCTTTATATATGCTGCATGCAAATAATTTATCAGATATATATTTCAGAAACATCTTTCCCAGTATGTGCTTGTCTTTCATTTTCTTACCAATGTCTTCCAAAGGGCAGAAATTTAAATGATCAATTTTTAAATTAGGGAGTCTAACTTATCAATTTAAAAGATTTCCTGGTTCATAGTTTTTGGTTTTTTTTTTTCGTATCAAACAAACCTTGACTTAACCCAGTGTTACAAAGATTTTCTCCCATGGTTTGTTCTAGAAATCTTACACTTTGAGGTTTTAAGTCGATGATATATTTGCATACCTCCTTCTCCTTACAGAAAACAGTACAATGGGAAAGACTAGAAATCTCTTCAAGATAATTAGAGATACCAAGGGAACATTTTATGCAAAGGTGGGCACAATAAAGGACAGAAACTGTATGGACCTAACAGAAGCAGAAGATATTAAGAAGCGGTGGCAAGAATACACAGAAGACCTATACAAAAAAGATCTTAATGACTCAGATAATCACGACGGTGTGATCACTGACCTAGAGCCAGACATCCTGGAATGTGAAGTCAAGTCGGCCTTAGGAAGCATCACTACGAACAAAGCTAGTGAGGTGATGGAATTCCAGTTGAGCTATTTCAAATCCTAAAAGAGGATGCTGTGAAAGTGCTGCACTCAATATGCCAGCAAATTTGGAAAACTCAGCAGTGGCCACAGGACTGGAAAAGGGCAGTTTTCATTCCAATCCCAAAGAAAGGCAATGCCAAAGAATGCTCAAACTACTGCACAATTACACTCATCTCACATGCTAGTAAGTGATGCTTAAAATTCTCCAAGCCAGGCTTCAACAATACATGAACTGTGAACTTCCAGATATTCAAGCTGGTTTTAGAAAAGGCAGAGGAACCAGAGATCAAATTGCCAACATCTGCTGGATCATCAAAAAGGCAAGAGAGCTCCAGAAAAATACTGATTTCTGCTTAAGCCTTTGACTATGTGGATCACAATAAACTGTGGAAAGTCCTGAAAGAGATGGGTTAATACCAGATCACCTGACCTGCCTCACGAGAAATCTGTATGCAGGTCAGGAAGCAACAGTTAGAACTGGATATGGAACAACTGACTGGTTCCAAATAGGAAAAGGAGTATGTCAAGGCTGCATATTGTCATCCTGCTTATTTAACTTATATGCAGAGTACATCATGAGAAATGCTGGGCTGGATGAAGCACAAGCTGGAATCAAGATTGCCAGGAGAAATATCAATAACCTCAGATATGCAGATGACACCACCCTTATGGCAGAAAGTGAAGAACTAAAGAGCCTCTTGATGAAAGTGAAAGAGGAGAATGAAAAAGTTAGCTTAAAGGTCAACATTCAGAAAACTAAGATCATGGGATCTGGTCCCATCACTTCATGGCAAATAGATGGAGAAACAGTGGAAACAGTGGCAGACTTTATCACTGCAGATAGTGACTGCAGCCATGAAATTAAAAAATGTTTACTCCTTGGAAGGAAAGTTATGACCAACCTAGACAGCATATTCAAAAGTAGAGACATTACTTTGCCAACAAAAGTCCATCTAGCCAAAGCTATGGTTTTTCCAGTATCATGTATGGATGTGAGAGTTGGACTATAAAGAAAGCTGAGTGCTGAAGAAGTAATGCTCTTGAACTCTGGTGTTGGAGAAGACTTTTGAGAATCACTTGGACTGCAAAAGGAGATCAAATCAGTCAATTCTAAAGGAAATCAGTCCTGACTAGTCATTAGAAGGACTGATGCTGAAGCTGAAGCTCCAATACTTTGGCCACCTGATGTGAAGAACTGACTCATTTGAAAAGACTCTGATACTGGGAAAGATTGAAGGCAGGAGGAGAAGGGGACGACAGAAAATGAAATGGTTAGATGGCATCACTGACTCAATGGACATGAGTTTGAGTAGGCTCCAGGAGTTGGTGATGGACCAGGAAGCCTCGCGTGCTGCAGTGTGGGGTCTGAAAGAGTAGGATATGACTGAGTGACTGAGCTGAGCATATGTTGTTGTTCAGTCAGCCAAGTTATGACTGACTGTTTGTGACCCCACGAACTGCAGCATGCCAGGCTTCCCTGTCTTTCTAGTATCTCCCAGGGAGGCCTGGTGTGCTGCAGTCCTTGGGGTCACAAAGAGTCAGACACGACTGAGCGACTGAACTGAACTGAACTTATGTCTATATATTGAAAACTTTGAATTCACATCAGTACTTCCAATTCCTATCCAATCTGTCAAGCTTTCTTGCTATTCCCCTTTCTGTATCTTAATCCCCTTCTCCAACAGTGAGAAATCTGGCTCCCCTCATCCTTTACATAGTATTCCTTTGGGAAGTCCTCTCGTACATGATAAGTCACCTGACTTTGCAGGACCGATTCCCCCACCTTCCTTGCTGGGCTCTGATCCCGACTCTGAGCTGACTTCCTAGCTGAATATAGGGATGCCTAAATTCTCCTATGAAGGTGGAAAAGCAGGGAGATCAGTCAGGAGAGTGAGATGCATAGATGAGACAGAGACACAGAAAATTAACCACAGAATAAACACACAGAAAGTAACTTCTGGGTCCCTGAAAGCTTTCCAACTCCTGGATCTAGTCTTTTGCTAAGATGTAGCTGAATGCCTGCTCTGGGCTTTTGTAACAAGTTCCTGTATGCTTCTGATAAATTCTCCCCCTTTTAAACTATTTCAGGTTGGTTTCTTTACATGCAAACATAGAATCTTAAACAAAGGTATATTTATATCCTGGCTTGTTCTACAGAATATGAAACAAATTGTGGAAATAATCAGGGCAAAGGGAAAATAAAAAATTAGCCCACAGAAAATGCATACCACATGGTACTATACTATTGCTTACTGTGGGCTGAAATATTAGCTCTGAGATTTCTAGTGATGCAAACAAAGTGTGAAACACTATCCCTTGTAAGATTTTATGTCTCCAGATTTAAAACAAACCAGCAATTGGAGCATGAATAGATAGACCAACGGAACAAAACACAGAATCTAGAAGTGAACTCTTCAGCAAATGGCTGATAAATGGCAAACTCTGTAGCCATCTGGGAAAAAAAGTATTTTGATTCATACCTTATCCCATATACTCAATCAATTATAAATGGATCAGTGTTCAATTACAAAAGACTGGAAGTCTAAATGTCCATCAATAGAGAACTGGTTAAATTATGTGCATATCCCTGCAATAAAATGTTATGGAGATTTGAAAAAAATAGCAAGGAGTTCTGTATCTATTGCTATAGACGTATATTCTTGATATATTGTTACAAAAAGCAAGGTAAGAGTTAATGTGTATGGCACACTATCATTTTTGTAAATGAGGAATGTCTTGGCTTCTACTGTATAAAAAAATCATCTGGGAGAATGTGCAAGGAACAGTGCTTACCTGTTTGGAGCATGGGGACGGGTGTGGGAGAGTCTCTTTACTGTATACCTGTTTATGCTTTCTAATGAATGAACCATATATGTAATACTCTTTTTAAAAGTTAAAAAAAAACAAACAAACCCTGATGAAAATCAGACAAACCTGGTGAAGGAGAAGCTCAGCTAGTCTTGACAGACTGAGAGGACAATAGGAGAGAATGAAAATTTTACCTGCCCACAAATTTCCACTATTAGTGAACCCCAGTGCCTATCCCTACCCAGAGATGTCATTCTTCTTACTAAGGATCATCTCCAAAAAGGCTTTACTGAGCAACCTGGGGAGGCCTTCTGCCTATAGTGCAATATAAATGCTTGATACATATAAGAAAATTATTTCTATGGAGACCTGACAAAGAGTGTTCTACTTCCTAATTTTGCCCATGAACATTCTATGTTTATGTGAAACATCTTGCCAACTGACAGTATATATAACGATCAAAATGTGAGCACTGTAGTACCAGCCCTGAAGCCAGATCCCCAGGGTTCAAATCTAAGTTGTTCACTTATTGGCAGCTTACTTGCTAGAGGTTATGAATTTCTGTCCTCTGTTATTATAAAATGGAGGGCAAGCAACAGCATCTGCTTTACAGGATCCACATGAAAATCAAAGCTTA
The DNA here is from genome assembly GCF_029378745.1 of Bos indicus. Classification (NCBI taxonomy): domain Eukaryota; kingdom Metazoa; phylum Chordata; class Mammalia; order Artiodactyla; family Bovidae; genus Bos; species Bos indicus. The sequence continues at coordinate 60,079,614 of NC_091780.1, read as the reverse complement.
CAACAGCCTGTCCAATAGCAACATAATGCTAGCCACAAAAGACATTAAATACTTCCTAGAATTCAAATTAAAAAAAACCCCAATATTTATCCCAATATGTCAAAAACATTATTGCTTTAACATGTAATGAATATAACAAATAGTAGTGTGGTTTCATATTCTTTTTTGGTAAGGAAAACATACATCTGATTTTCAGGTCTCCTGTCTCAGTTAAGACTGTGCTGTGCTTAGTCGCTCAGCCGTGTTCGACTCCTGTGACCCCATGGACTGTATGTAGCCTGCCAGGCCCCTCTGTCTACGGGGATTCTCTAGGCAAGAGTACTAGAATACTAGCGGGTTGCCATCCCCTTCTCCAGCGGGATCTTCCCAATTCACGAATCGAACCCCGGTCTCCCAAATTGCAGGCAGATTCTTTACCGTCTGAGCCACCAGGGAAACCCCCAATCAACACTAGCCGTATTTTAAATGGTGGACAGCCCTCTTTGCATCAGCGCAGCCCTAGACGTGTCTAGCACGCGGTAGGTGCTATGTGCTCTTAGCAGAAGCATGGTTGCGGTTATGCTACCTCTTTTGGAGTAAACCAGTCTATCAGGTGAGCCATCTGGAAGACATGCATATTTTGGAATAAACTAATGCGATTTTCTTTTAGCCAGTCACTTACTGGACCTCCATATTAATTCACAGCTACAAGATAAAGTGCAAGGTTCCGATCTATTCAAATAAACTATTTACATAAGTGGGGCCGCTGCCCTCATCTCATTTTCTGGTCATCCTAGTTCCGGGTTGGGGATGGGGTGGGTTGGGGGAAGGAGGTGGGGTTAATTGTCTTCCCTAATACGGAGGGCCCTGGACCACTAACCCTGGGGAAATGCAGGCGAGTGGGACGGTCCTTTAAAAAGGGGATGGGGCGGTGAAAAAGAGCGCCGAGCTCTCGGGAGAACAATTAACGGCCAAGGCGAAGGGCCACGTTTAGGGGGCGGTCCGTGCCAGAAGGGGCAACCATGAAGGCGGACGAATTCCGAGCGCCAGCAGAATTCTCGCCGAGCCAAGCGAGCGTCCGCAGGCCGGGCGTGCAGGCACCGGGCGGGCGGCGAAGGTGCCTGGCCTCCGCGCGGGCCCGCTGAACGTCCACGTCCAGCCCCGGCTCCTCCGGGCCGCAAACACCGCCAGGGGCCTCTGCCGCTCGCGTCCACTGTCTCCCGGCTCCTGAGTGGCTGGGGGGCCGGGATTAACCTTTCACCGCCGCGCGCTGTCCAATCACAGGCTCGCTCTCATGCCGGCGCGGGGCGAGCGGGGGAGAGCGGGGGCGCGGGCGCCGGGGAGATTCTCCAAGCCGCCGTGCGCCGTTGCCGCGGGGCCGTGCGCGGGCCGCGAGCGAGCCGGGCGCTGCGCAGTCTCCGCAGGCGCCGGCGGGAGGGGTCGAGGCTCGGAGGCGCGGCGCGGCGCGGGCTGCTCCAGGCCCCAGGTTGGATGGAGTGACCTGACAGCGGGGACGAGGCGACGGCGAGCGGGAGGACATGGCGGCGGCGGCGGCGGCGCCGGGCGGCACCGGGAGGCCTGGGCTGTGACGCGCGCGCCGGAGCGGGGGTCCGATGGTTCTCGAAGGCCCGCGGCGCCCCGTGCTGCAGGTGAGGGGGGCTTCCCCCGCCTCGGAGCCGCTTTTGTGTCCCGGGAGTAGGGGGCGGAGCGGGGAGCGTCTCCGCGCGCCGCCGAGGCCCGCGTGGGCTCCGGACTCCGGTGGGGAGACCGGCGCGGGGCATATGGCGCGGCCTCCTCGCAAGGTCCTGGGCGGGGCGGGTCCCCGCGCCGCCGGGCTCGGCGCAGCCCCGACTCGCTGGCGTGCGTCCTGACTCGGCGCTTCCCGGGGACTTTGTGCGCGGGGTCGCCTGGGCACCGGGTGGGCACGTTGGCGCCTCCGCACCCGGAGTGGAGCGCGCGGGGGGGTCCTCCCCGCTCACTCACCCACCCCCGGCCCGCGGAGAGCTGGGCTTTGACAGGTCCGGCTGCGCGCACCAGGGTGGCGTGGGGTCCGCCGCCGCCGCGTCTCGGGAGCATCCCCGGGAGGCTGCGCGGTGGCCGGCGCTGGCCTCCTGGGTGGACACCTTCGAGGGGGCCGGGAGGGAAGGCAGGCTGGGCCCTCCTGCGCTGGCAGGAAAGCGCGAGCCTTCGGGGGCGCGCCCGGGCGAGGATTGTTCGTGTCTATTGGCAGGTGACCAGCTCTCTGGGTCCCCAGGGGGCGGGTGGCCGAGGCCATCTTTTCGCCCCTCCTCTCCAATTTTTTTTTTTTTTTTTGTGGTGCCAGCACGCCCCTGGACCCTTGCAAAGCGAGGCTTTGGCAAAGGGTTTTTCAATCCTTGGCAAATCAGTGTATGTTTTAAGTTAGCACTGCAGATTTTTTTTGGGGGGGGTGGGGTGGGGGTAGACTTTCCAGAAAAGCTGAGTTCCTCCAGGGTTTTGCCCGCAGTGTAGAGCTAGCAGACCACTTAATGTGTCTTTTTAATGGCCTGAAGATTTGCAAAGACAGATGAGTGAGGGAGTATTTACTGTAGAGTGTTCAGTCCATGCTTTTGTGGAGAAAGTCATGCTTACAGGGACACCTTATTTACCCAGATGATCAGTTTTAAGTATTGAGGTGACTATATTTACAAATATTCAGCTGATGAAAGAGTTTTAATTTGAAGTCTTTGCTTTTTTGGTGCTTTGGATTTTGCTGCTGCTGCTGCTTACTCGCTACAGTCATGTCTAACTCTTGTGCGACCCTATGGATTGTATGTAGCCTGTCAGGCTTCTCTCTCTGTCCATGGGATTCTCCAGGCAAGAGTACTGGGGCGGGTTGCCATGCCCTCCTCCAGGGTGTCTTCCCAACCCAGGGAGCGAACCCGGGTCTCCTGCATTGCAGGCAGATTCTTTATCTCTGAGCCACCAGGGAAGCCCCTTGGATTTTTCTGGATCTTCACAATCCTGATGTTCAGTTCTCTTCCTGTTGCTTGGTTTTCATGTGCAGCAGTGAATGGAAAAGGGCACAGATTAGAAATTAAGTAACTCGGGGGGAAAGAAAAAAAAAAATATAGAATGTGTCTTAGTAAAGGTTAACTATATTGAAAATATATTGGTATAAACATTAAATTTTCTAAATAAAAATACACATTTTAGCCAAGGGCTCCAATAATTTATTAGAGGATGGTGGTACAGATTCTGAATAAGGGCACTAGTGAATAGTAATTTTAGTATTAATATCTTTGGGAACTGGGTGGGCATAATCAGTTTATTTTGCAAAACTTGTTAGTAGCTCTCTGTGGCAAATCATATTACATGTAATATATGCTGTATATACTTAGATATAATTTCTCAAATTTTCATTGTGGGACATATTTTGTAATACTGTAGATTAGAAGCGCTACAAAGAGTGCTTTTAATATGATCACTGTGAACATTTCATGGATTTATTCAGGGCATCAAAATGCTGTTTTAAGAAAAGATGTACACATTGAATTTGGGGAGAAAATACCTTTTTCCTACAATTATTATAATAAGGGTTTGCTTTACCTTTTATGCTGTCATCTCATCATGAAAGGTTAAGTTCTGTCTACTGTGCCATACCTGTGGCATTGTGAATGAGTTGTCAAGCATGGTGGTTTTGCCATTTCTGAATGTTATTGGCTTGGTTTTAGAAAACATTTTATTTTGGTGTGGTCAAATGATTCCTATTTGATAGTGATTTTGTGGCCGTGTATAGTGGGTTGTACTTTTAGTGTAGTGCTGCCTTTGAGGAAGGGTGACTTTTTGACATTGAGAGATTTATACCCTGCCACTGTCTGATGTATGAGATGCTTGTTTCGTTTGAGAAAGTAGGTATTTCTTTGACATTCTCTCACTTGTGACCTTAGCATCCTGTGGTCATTACTTGTGGCTAAAGAGCAAAGGGAAACATTTATTAATAAAAAGTTCCTGGTAATATATGCCAAGATATTTCAGGTTCTTTTATCTATGTTCTTATTGAATCCACACTGTGACCCTGAGACAGATTTAATATTGTCTTATTGTGTGTACATGCAAGGAAGCTAAGACTCAGAGAGCTGTGAATCTAGAAGTGGCAGAGCTAGCACTGAGTCATGGCTTGATTTCCGAATCTTTGCATGTGGGCTCTTTTCCCAACATTACATTGCTGTTCCAAGTGAATTTTAGGGGAACAACCTGCATAAGTTGCAGGTAAGCCCTTAATTAGTACTTGTTAAAAGAATGAAACTCTTGTCTTAAATGTTCATGGGGCCTTTGATTATCTGAGTAAGATTCTTTCCCTTTTTTTTTTTTTTTTTTTGTCGTAAAATACAACAGAACATACCGTTTTAACCACTTTGGACTGTACAGTTCTGTGGCCTTAAGTACGTTCACATTGTTTTGCTCCCATCACCACCAGTCCATCTCCAGAACTTTCTCATCTTCCTCAACTGAAACTGTACCCATTGAACACTAACTCCCCATTCCACCCTCCTCCCAGGCCCAGGCAACCACCATTTTCTTTTCTGTCTCTGAATCTCCTGCTCACGGATATGTAGGTATGTGTCTGCTTATCCATTAATCCCCCCATGGACTCTTGGGTTGTTTGTATCTTTTGGCCTTGTGAGCGATGCTCCTATGAACAAATAGCAAAAAATATTTGTACAAAGGTGAACAAATACCTGTTGGAACCCCAGCTTCTTCTTCTTTGGAGTATCTCCCCAAAAGCGGTCCAATTGTTTCTTGATCATCAGCACGTTTGACTCAGAACTTACTGCCGAGTTTTCTCAGGGTTGTTCAGATGGTTATACTGTATTACAAATAGGAACTGTTTATTAATAGAAGACTTTAATTTTCTTGAAACCCAGGATTTACTAATTTTTATGATCTCAGTTCCTACCAGCATTTGGCAGGTAACTGCATTCATTCAGTTGGTCCATCATGGAGCTCTGTTGGATGGCAAAGGAAGGTACCGCTCAGGTCCATGTTTAACTTGCATAAATATTAAGTTGGAGCTGAGTGACTTGTCCTTGTGCCCTGCATTTTGGATATTCCAGCGTTCAGCTCATTTTCAAAGCCCGATGGGTGTATGTGTTTTATTATTTGCCTACTATGAGAAAGGATTTGAGGTGGTCTTATAATAGATGTTTGAGAGGACAGTGAAAATAATGGTGAAGGTTGAAGGAGGGGTAGGGTGTGGAGGGAGCTGGAGAGAATTAGAAGAGAAGCTTACGACAAGGATAATTAGTGTCTGCATGTCACTAAAGGTTTTCGTTTTTTAAATATTAATAAAAGAAAAAGAGGAAGCAGGACTAATTATAGTTGATATTAATTAATGAAAGGAAGTATACCAGTTAAGCAGGAAAAAGCAACCTTTTCTCTTGTATGATGAATACGCATCTGAATTCTTATGTAAAATGACATTAACAATATGTAGAGAAAACTTTTTACATTTTACAAATGATAGAGAAATATTTCTCACATGCCGTTTTAGAGAAACTGGATAAAGGCCTCAGGCATAATGGAAAAGCTTTAGTAATGTAGATATAGACATTCTCGTGATTTGATTCACTAGAGTTTAGTTAATTTATCCTTCAGATGATATCCCTAGTAGGTCAGTTGTGTTGTTCAGGCTTTTGACAGATGTTGAATAATAATTCATTCACAAATGTACTCTTTTCCGGATTATATAGGCAGTCAGGATTTTCAGGATTCTGTCTGCCAGTCTTCAGGAATGTGTGTTGGTCTAAAAAGTAGGATTGCTTGTGTGGAGGTATATACTCTGTGAATGAATACAGAGAGAAAAGCCTTATTTTTGAGGTTCCAGTTTAGCTCTTTCAAATCCTGAAAGGTGATGCTGTGAAAGTGCTGCACTCAAGATGCCAGCAAATTTGGAAAACTCAGCAGTGGCCACAGGACTGGAAAAGGGCAGTTTTCATTCCAATCCCAAACAAAGGCAATGCCAAAGAATGCTCAAACTACCACACAATTGTACTCATCTCACACTCTAGTAAAGTAATGCTCAAAATTCTCCAAGCCAGGCTTCAGCAATATATTGCGAACGGTGAACTTCCTGATGTTCAAGCTGGTTTTAGAAAAGGCAGAGGAATCAGAGATCAAATTGCCAACATCCGCTGGATCATGGAAAAAGCAAGAGAGTTCCAGAAAAACATCTATTTCTGCTTTATTGACTATGCCAAAGCCTTTGACTGTGTGGATCACAATAAACTGTGGAAAATTATGAAAGAGATGGGAATACCAGACCACCTGACCTGCCTCTTGAGAAATCTGTATGTAGGTCAGGAAGCAACAGTTAGAACTGGACATGGAACAACAGACTGGTTCCAAATAGGAAAAGGAGTACGTCAAGGCTGTATATTGTCACCCTGTTTATTTAACTTCTATGCAGAGTACATCATGAGAAACGCTGGACTGGAAGAAACACAAGCTGGAATCAAGATTGCCGGGAGAAATATCAATCACCTCAGATATGCAGATGACACCACCCTTATGGCAGAAAGTGAAGAGGAACTAAAAAGCCTCTTGATGAAAGTGAAAAGTGGAGAGTGAAAAAGTTGGCTTAAAGCTCAACAGGCATCTGGTCCCATCACTTCATGGGAAATAGATGGGGAAACAGTGGAAACAGTGTCAGACTTTATTTTTTTGGGCTCCAAAATCACTGCAGATGGTGATTTCAGCCATGAAATTAAAAGACGCTTACTCCTTGGAAGGAAAGTTATGACCAACCTATATAGCATATTCAAAAGCAGAGACATTACTTTGCCAACAAAGGTTCATCTAGTCAAGGCTATGGTTTTTCCTGTGGTCACGTATGGATGTGAGAGTTGGACTGTGAAGAAGGCTGAGCGCCAAAGAATTGATGCTTTTGAACTGTGGTGTTGGAGAAGACTCTTGAGAGTCCCTTGGACTGCAAGGAGATCCAACAAGTCCATTCTGAAGGAGATCAGCCCTGGGATTTCTTTGGAAGGAATGATGCTAAAGCTGAAACTCCAGTACTTTGGCCACCTCATGCGAAGAGTTGGCTCATTGGAATAGACTCTGATGCTGGGAGGGATTGGGGGCAGGAGGAGAAGGGGACGACAGAGGATGAGATGGCTGGATGGCATCACTGACTCGATGGACGTGAGTCTGGGTGAACTCCGGGAGTTGGTGATGGACAGGGAGGCCTGGTGTCTGCAATTCATGGGGTCGCAGAGTCGGACACAACTGAGCGACTGAACTGAACTGATGAAATTGAAATTTTCAGTCATGTAAGAAATTTTTTTAAATTTTTAAAAATTTTGAGTACAAATTGTTTTCCTATTTTCCCTAAAATCGTCACTGAATTGGTGGTTCTTTTTAAGTATGCAAGGCTGCTATCCATTTTAAGTAGGTGACTAAGAAGATGCCCCAAGAAAACTTGTCTGAGGATGTCAGTAAGAGTAACTAGATTCAAGACATGGAAGACTTGAATTTTGGCCTTAGTATTCTGATTTTTGAAGCTCATGGTAACATTAAGCGTCATGCTCTGTTAAATGTACTATCCTTTCAAACAAATAGAATTGTAAGGATAGTAAGGGCAGAACAGAACGGTGCTGACATACACAAGGTGCTCAGATTTGCCAAGAGAATAAATTAGTTTATTTTATATTAGTTTTTAAAAGACTTAGAAGCTAACAGTTCTATGTAAAGTAATGTTGCTTAAATCAATACTGTTCTGATTTTGGACAGATCATGCTGCCTGGTTCTTCAGGTGAGGACACATGATCAGGTGTATGGAAGCATTATGGACAGAGAGAATTAAGAATTTCATAGAAGAAAATCGCTATTAAATTGGGAGTTTTCCTGGTGTTGTAGGCTTTCTTATTGCTGAAGCTGGCTAACCTGATAGTTGTCGTGGTGGTTCTTTTTTAGGTGACAGCTCAATGTGTGCAATAAAGTAGGAATTTAGAAAACACATTTGGAAATTCTCTTGGGGATTAGAACATGTCAGCGAACCAGAATTTTAAAATAAAGTGTTTAAAGAGCTCAGATAATGAGAGAAGGATCTCAGTTTAAGAGCTGATCTTTGACATGATGTAGAAAGGTTCTTTGATTAAGGAGTTAGGTCAGTAATCCTATTTGAAGGGAAAGAGAAAGGCAGTGGCAGAGACTTTTTTAAGAGGGTAAGTTTAACATGATGAGCCGGAGTTTTAAGTGGTATCTCCTCGTGCCTGTCCCGCTGCTTGGCCGTCACTCAAGAGTAGCTCCTATTAGTTGTATTTTCAGCTATTTTCCTTTTGCAAAATTAAATATATTAATATTTTATCAAAGCATTATAAGAATGTTTAAGAGCAAGTCTTTGGTGTCAGAGGGGTTCAAATTCTGCTTCCTTGAGTTTATCCATGAGGAGCACAGGGTGTCTGGTGGTCTTTCTGAGTCAGCTCCCTCATCTGAAATCCGGTCTTGATAGTAGTACCTACTTCTTGAGGTTGTAAGGAAAAATTGAGTTTCTTAAACCTTTAGCCCAGTTCTAGCCCACAACCAGCATAAAATTTAGCTGATATTGCTTCAAATATGTACATTAGAGGAAATCTGTTCTTAATGTGATTTGATTATGTTGTGATTTCTCCCCACATTTTTGAATATTGAGATGTATGTTTAGTTTTATAATGGAAGATGAAAAAGAAAAAGGGCTTGAGAGCAGTATTTCACAGATAAGTCTTCTGTGTGAGGGCTTCCCTGTGGCTCAGCTGGTAAAGAGTCCGCCTGCAATGTGGGAGACCTAGCTTTGATCCCTGGGTTGGGAAGATCCCCTGGAGAATAGAAAGGCTACCCACTCCAGTATTCTGGCCTGGAGAATTCCGTGGACTGTAGTTCATGGGGTCACAAAGAGTTGGATAAGACTGAGTGACTTTCACTTCATTCTACGTGAGGCTTGTCTGTAGTGGATCAGATGGTTCAGCTTAGTTGGGTCCCTGTAGTAGTGATACCAAGCGTAACAGAGCCAATTGCTAACTTTCCTACATAACCATTGTTCCTCTGTTATGTATGAATAAGTGCATTATCCTTGAATCTATATTTTGAAGCAGCGTAAACTTTTTATGTATGTCATGTGTACTTGATATAGCCCTGTGGGTCTTATTCTTTGGAGATTCCTGATTTGACAAAAGATATGAATCTTATCCCCAGAAAAAGTGTACATGTGCATATTCAGAATTTTATGTACATTCGTAGGAGGTACAGGGACCCCTGTGGGACCCCATCCACGGATGCCAATTTAAACTATATGTACACAAATAAAGAGAAGTAGTTGGTTAACCAGGGAACAACACAGTTCCAGAAAACTGAGGCAGACATGATCAGTGGGATGAATGAACAGTGTAAAACAATGAGTGGTTAGGAAACCTGTGTCCTAGTTTGGCTTTACTTCTAAATAACTAGATGTGTCTTTAAGGGCAGGTCGCCTGGCCTTTCTATACTTAGTTTTGGTTTTCTCACTTTTAAACTGAGAACATTTGTAAGTCTCCAAGTCTTGTGGTTGGTAATCTTTGAAGCACTCATGTAATTCAGAGACTTCTCTGTTTCAAGCTGAATCTAGATTAAATGTGAGACCTGGAAAAGAGAGGCTGCATTTGTTAAGAAGCGTGGAGGTCATATGTAGCGACCGTAAGAAAGTAGTGGTGGAATCATGAGATGTTCTGAGCGGGAAACTTAAGGTGAAAACCTCGGGAAGTAAAGCTTAGAAAGTAGATCAGGTCGGATATTGCCTTAGGATGGCAGGATCTTTCAGAGAGAATTGAGTCTTTTCATCTTTTATCTCTGCGTCTAGTACAGCTTTGTTGTTGTTCAGTCGCTCAGTCGTGTCCGACTCTTTGTGACCCCATAGACTGTAGCCCACCAGGCTTCCCTGTCCTTCACCATCTCGAGGAGCTTGCTCAGACTCATATCCATGATTTGGTGATGCCATCCAACCATCTCATCCTCTGTCATCCCCTTCTCCTCCTGCCAGCATTCTTGCCATGAACTGTATGAGAGGTACAGCTTAGTAAATGATTATTAATGAATGAGAATCTGATAGGAGCTGTTTAACTTTTGATCTGATCCTTATGATGAAGAGCAAGCAGCCCACTGAGAGGCCTCTGATACTATGAATGAGGAAAAATATTTGATAGGCACTCTTTTATTTTAATTTTGAAAGCTTATTAAATTTTGCATATAACACAATACTGGGATTACCTGCCTTTGTCCATAGACTTGTATATTGTATAGCTGAACATTAAAAAGAAAAAAAAAACCCTAATTTAAAAATCTTTATATGTACCTATCACATATAATAAACCCAGGTAATGTATTTGTGTTAGATCAAACATAATTTTGGTGTTTGGAGGAAAACGCATAATCTTGTTGGTATATGAACAAATAATAGAATAATCTAAATTAGACATTTAAATGCAGTGTGTATATTCTACTGGAGTTAAGGCAAGCTATTATTTCCAAATGCTATTAGTACCTAAAAAGAGTAATTCTTTATTGCTTATGTAATATATGGACTTCAGTTTCCAGCTCTTATTCAATAAAATATATGAAATGAAGCATTGTTAGAGGGTGCTTTCTTTTGGGGATAATTTGTTAAAAAATAGTTTTCATTGACATATGACAGAGTTCTGATGAAGAATACTATTATTATTTATAATCAGTCTTTATAAATCTCTACCTTTTTTGTTGCTGAACATTAGGAGAATTCGGGGTAGCTTTTTACGTATGAGTTGGGTCCATATTTTGGCCAGGAGTAGGGAAATAAATCATTTTCCTAAGGCCTCAATAGCACGCATACACTTAAACACATACATGCATGTGTGAAATCTGTCTTGCGTTAGCAGCAAATGCTCTGGCAAAATGCTTACCTGTGTTGTCTGTGCTGAGTGGTGAAAAAGTTACATAGTACATTGCAGTTTCCATAATATTAATTTGTCTAATTATTTCACTATGTCTGAACCCCCTTTATGTTAATCATCTCTCTTAAAGTAGCACTTATTTATTCCACTGGAGAAGTCATTAGGTAGCGTTTGTATCAAGGAGTAAATCATGTTTAGTCTTCAGCTAAATGTGATAAAGATACTGAAAAAAATGGTGAGATACAGTCTGTTTGTGTATTTATTGAGTACCTATGTTCCTAGACTAGAAAGGCCAGGAGAACTATCCATCGACAGGGCTGATTTAAGCTGTTACAGCTTTACAATTAAAACAGTATTTACTTATCTGTGTTTGTGCAGATTCAGTTAAAAATAAAATATCCATTGGGCATCTGTTAATCTTAAATTGGGTCCATTCTTTTTCAACCCCCTGGAGAGATCAAAAGAAACATATCCACATAGATACTTTGATTGGTAAGTCCGTGTAAACTGACACTTCCTTTGAGACCATGGTGTTTTGTATATTGTGGAAATAAAAGTTTGGAGTCACCCAAATTCTAAGTAGAATCCCACCTCTCCTATTAGTCAAATAGTCTTGGGCAAGTTATTTCAAATCCTTGTAAAGTGGAGTTAATTCTTGTCTTAGTGTTGCTTTGTGGATTAGACCAGATGATAGACTGTAAATGCTTAATAAAAGTAAATTTTCTCATTTTCCTTCTTTACTCTGAAACTGTACTTACCATGGTAAATGAAGACTTTTTTACACATTGTATTGAGGATTGTTTACTTCTCCTTGAAAATTAGCTTTAAGTGAAATCACTTTCAGTTGTGACACAGGAAAGCACATGAATCACAAGGACACACAAAGTGAACGTGCTTGTAACCAGTGCCCAGATGAAGGAACACGTATGACCCGTACTTTATAAGGTTTTGTTTTATATTGTATTTTGTAAGGTTTCTAAATGGCCCCTCTCAGGCACTTCCCTCTCCCCTCACCAGCCTCTTCCAAAAAAGAGCAAACATCATTCTGACTTAATTACTTTTCCTTATTTTTAACTTTCTATCATGGAAATTATATGGTAAGATTTTGTGTTCAGTTTCTTTTTTTTTACTCAAGAGTTTAAATGTGTGAGTCATTCTCTGTTGCATCATCAAGTTACAGCATTTAATCACATGATACGTCAGTATTGTCTATTTTATTGTTTTTAAATTTAATTAATTTATGGCTGTGCTGGGTCTTCATTGCTGTGTGGGCTACTCTAGTTAACTTGCATGGGCTTCTCATTGTGCTGGCCTTTCTTCATTTGTTCAAGAAGATCGTGCTTGTGCCTGAACTTGGATTGGTTCTGGTTATAGGGATTGTATGTGTTGCGTTTCCTAAGGCCTCTTTAGCATCACACATTTAAACACGTATGCATGTATGAAGTCTGTCTTGCCTTAGCAGCAAATGCTCTAGCAAAATGCTTACCTGTGTTGTCTATACTGAGTGCCGAAAAAGTTTTTTAACTGTGTTTTAACTGAAGCTGTTGACTTTGTGACACCAGACTGAAGATTGGGGAGCGGATAGCAGGGGCTGGTGCGTGTGAAGGCTCTGAGCTGGGAAGGAGCTTGACGGAGGGTCTGAGTCCTGTGACCAGCAGGAGCTGGGGGAGCTAGCCTGGCCAGTAGGGGAGAGGGAGGGGCAGGTCGCCACAGCAAGGGTTTTAGATGTTATCCTAAGCTCAGAGGGGCTCCACTGAAGGCTTTGAGCTGTCTCGCTGTCCTGGTTTGATTCATCACGTTTCCCCTACCTGACAGATCCGTCTTCTGCTCTTAGTGGTGGATACCCTGTGTCAGTCACTTCGTCTGCTTGCCATTCAGGCAGTTTACTGAGGGGATCCCTTGGAGATGCCGGACGTTTATCTTTGCAGTCGCGTGTAAGCAGGTCCTTATTGGGTGTCCTCGCAGCTTCGCTCGTGTTCAAACAGTATAGGATTATAAACATGAGCTTGAGGATACGGTAGCTGCCGGTTTTGTCTTTTGGTCCAGGGTGGGTAACTGCCTGTTTTTTTTTAAAGAGGAGAACGAAAGTCCCGAAAGATGAGAGCAGTTGTAGTTTCGGTTCTTGCTCTTCTTCCCATTCTCTATAGTCCCAAGATTTGTAAACCCCGTAGCTTGCTCTTGATTGACCTCCAGGGAGGGTCAGAGGGCTCAGAGAGCCTTCTCGAGTGTGGCTCCTGCAGTCTCTCACCGCCTCTCCCAGTATGTGCAGTTTTTTTCCCCACATCAAACATCTTAACCTGTTGTTTTTTTTTTAATTTAATTGGCATCGTTGACTTAGCTAATAATTAAATGTTTGTGTTGTGAATTATGCAGGGGAGAAGGAGTGAGCCAAGGGGTTGCCATCTGTGTCGGTCCTGTTATAGAAATGAGACTCAGTGAGAGAGGAGTTATTTACCTGCAGTCTTAGAGCTAACAGATGGGTTCATTCACCACCCTGTCTTTGGAGCCTGTTTCCTTTCCTGTCTTATCTGGATTTTTCCTGTAATATGATGTATATTGGGTTTAATTGTAACATAATTGGGTGAAATAAAAGTTCTTACCTTGTGTGTGTTTGCGCGCTCAGTCATGTCCGACTCTGTGGCTGCATGGACTGTAGCCCGCCAGGCCTCTCTGTCCACGGTATTAATATTTCCCAGGCAAGAATCCTGGAGTGGGTTGCCATTCCCTTCTCCAGGGGATCGTCGCAGCCCAGGGATTGAACACACGTCTCTTGGGTCTCCTTCATTGGCAGGCGGACTCTTTACCACTGAGCCACCAGGAAAGCCCCTTAGGAGACTGCATTTATTCTGATGCTGCGTTTCTTTCTTGAAACATCTCTGGAATTCTGGTAAGGGAAATCGTGTGTGTGTTGGGTGGTGGTCTTTTGTTTTTTTAAAAAATTGCATTTAGTAGTAGCAGATCTTCAGCTTTCTTTTTAGATCAATTGTACTTAAGGAATTTTGGGGAAGGCTCCATTGAAAGCCAAGTGAGGATCTCCAAGTGGAAATATGCTACAGGCAGGCAGGGATAGTGAATTGGCGCTGGAGATGGGGTGACCTATGCTGTGGTTCATCCGTGGTTAGAGTGAGTGGGTGGGTGGTTCCTGGGATAAGGGATTGAAGTGCTCCAGCAGGGATGGTTCCAGGCAAACCAGTATGTGTAAAGGCAGTGATTGCAGCCAGGAGAAGGAGGGTCCCCTCTAAAGGAAAGAGGCAAGCGAGGAGTCTCTTGCCTTGTGTTTAAATGTTCTTGTCAGCGGGCCTTGATAGAGGCTCAGGCCGAGATTAAGTCGGTGACAACCCTTGGTGAGTAGTGAGACTCAAAAGGCTCACGGGATGAGCTTCTGACCCTGTAGAGCTGCCTATAAGGCCCTTCACGCTCTTGCTCCTGCTCACGTGCGACGGTCTAGCCGTTCCCCTGCGGCCGCACACTGTGCCACGCGGCTTGTGGTTCCGCCCGTCGCCTCGCCTGTTCAGGTGCTTCTGCGCATGCTGTCCGCTGGTCCCCACGGTGCCTGTGTGGGCTTCTCCCCGAGCAGTGCCCTTCCCGCACGTTCTTCAAAACTCAACTCAGGTTCTCATATCCTATAGGATACAAGTCTGCCTTAGGGATGTTTTGCTTAATAAATATTTGTTGAATGAGTGAACAAATAATTTAAGGGTCAGAAGGTACGATGAGAGTTTTGCTTGTGTTCTTAAGTGGGGAAGACTGAATACTACTTTTTATACTGTTCTGAGATAAAATCAGACGTGTTCTGTTTTTCTGTGTTCTTCTAATAGTCAAACATATAGGTCAGTATTTAGCAGAGTTTTGTTTTTGACTTTTATGTTTCAAAATAGTTTTCAAATCTATGAGTTGTAGCAGTCGTATAAAGAATCCCCTATTGTTGGCCTTCGTTTGCTAGTAGCTATCATCTTAGGCGGGGGCGGAGGGGACAGAGAGTCCCACTTGTGTCTGCCGTCTCTGTTGCCTTAGTGCCAGGTTGGCACATTCAGGGCTGGCATCTTCTGATCCTCCTTCATCCCCCAAACGTCCGCTGTAGCAGTTTCCTTTCCCTGATACAAGACTCGGTACAGGAACGTACACTGTGTTCAGTTGTCCTGTCTCTTTTCTCTTTTAATCTGGAATAGTTCCTCAGTTTTTTTGTTTCTGTTTTTTTTGTGATAGTGACATTTTTGAAGAGCATAAGCCAGCTGCTATGTAAAATGAGCCTCAGATTTTGTTTTCATGTTTGCTCAGGATTACATTCAGGTTTTGCACTTCTGACAAATGATATTTCTTTTCTCAGTTCATCACATTAGGAGGTACATATTGTCAGTTTGTCCCAATATTGGTGGTATTAACTTTGTCCCTTGAGTTAAGGAGGTATTATTTGTCAGGTTTAAGCATCCAAGCAGCAGTGAACAAAACCCCCTCATTTTTACCATGTCTTCTAGCCACCTTCCCTGGTGGCTCAGATGGTAAAGAATCTGCCTGCAGTGCTGGAGACCTGGATTTGATCCCTGTGTCAGGAAGATCCCCTGGAGAAGGGAATGGCTAGAGAATTCCATGGACAGAGGGGCCTGGGGGTCTATAGTGCGTGGGATCACAAAGACTCAGACATGACTGAGTGACTAACACTTTCACTTTTCCAGTGTAAAAATAACAGTTTTTCATTTGAATTCAGTTCAGTTCAGTCACTCAGTCGTGTCCGACTCTTTGTGACCCCATGAACCACAGCACGCCAGGCCTCCCTGTCCATCACCAACTCCTGTGGTCCACCCAAACCCATGTCCATTGAGTCGGTGATGCCATCCAACCATCTCATCCTCTGTTGTCCCCTTCTCCTCCTGCCCTCAATTTTTCCCAGCATCAGGGTCTTTTCAAATGAGTCAGCTCTTTGCATCAGGTGGCCAAAGTATTGGAGTTTCAGCTTCAGCATCAGTCCTTCCAATGAATATTCAGGACTGATTTCCTCTAGGATGGACTTGTTGGATCTCCTTGCAGTCCAAGGGACTCTCAAGAGTCTTCTCCAACACCACAGTTCAAAAGCATCAATTCTTTGGCGCTCAGCCTTCCTTATAGTCCAACTCTCACATCCATACAGGACCACTGGAAAAACTATAGCTTTGACTAGATGAACCTTTGTTGACAAAGTAATGTCTATGTTTTTTAATATGCTGTCTAAGTTGGTCATAACTTTCCTTCCAAGGAGCAAGCGTCTTTTAATTTCATGGCTGCAGTCATCATCTGCAGTGATTTTGGAGCCCCCCAAAATAAAGTCTGACACTGTGTCCACTGTTTCCCCATCTATTTGCCATGAAGTGATGGGACCAGATGCTATGATCTTTGTTTTCTGAATGTTGAGCTTTAAGCCAACTTTTTCACTCTCCTCTTTCACTTTCATCAAGAGGCTCTTTAGTTCCTCTTCACTTTCTGCCATAAGGGTGGTGTCATCTGCATATCTGAGGTTATTGATATTTCTCCCAGAAATCTTGATTCCAGCTTGTGCTTCCTCCAGCCCAGCGTTTCTCATGATGTACTCTGCATAGAAGTTAAATAAGCAGGGTGACAATATACAGCCTTGACGTACTCCTTTCCAATCTGGAACCAGTCTGTTGTTCCATGTCCAGTTCTAACTGTTGCTTCATGACCTGCATATAGGTTTCTCAAGAGGCAGGTCAGGTGGTCTGGTATTCCCATCTCTTTCATAATTTTCCACAGTTTATTGTGATCCACACAGTCAAAGGCTTTGGCATAGTCAATAAAGCAGAAATAGATGTTTTTCTGGAACTCTCTTGTTTTTTCATTTGAATTAGTAGGTAGTATATACAGACAGACTTTGAAACTTTCACCCAATAGATTTGTCATCCTTTAATGATTCTTAATGAAAAGACTGTATGTTGTCACCCTGCTTACTTAACTTATATGCAGAGTAATCATGCAAAATGCCAGGCTGGATGAATCACAAGCTGGAATCAAGATTGCCAGGGAAAATATAAATAACCTCAGATATGCAGATGATACCACTGTAATGGCAGAAAGTGAAGACGAATTAAAGAACCTCTTGATGAGGGTGAAAGAGCAGAGGGAAAAAGCAGGCTTAAAACTCAACAACAAAAAAAAACTTAGATAAGCTCATCTGGTCACATCAGTTCAGTTCAGTCACTAAGTCCGACTCTTTGCGACCCCATGGACTGTAGCATACCAAGCCTCCCTGTCCATCACCAACTCCCGGAGTTTACTCAAACTCATGTCCATTGAGGTGGTGATGCCATCCAGTCATCTCATCCTCTGTTGTCCCCTTCTCCTCTAGCTTTCAGTCTTTCCCAACATCAGGGTCTTTTTTCAAATGAGTCAGTTCTTTGCATCAGGTGGCCAGAGTATTGTAGTTGCAGCTTCACCATCAGTCCTTCCAATGAATATTCAGGACTGATTTCCTTTAGGATGGACTGGTTGGATCTTCTTACAGTCCACGGGACTCTCACGAGTCTTCTCCAACAGTATAGTTCAAAAGCATCAATTCTTGAGCACTCAGCTTTCTTTATGGTCCAACTTTCACATCCATACATGACTACTGGAAAACCATAGCTTTGACTAGACGGAGCTTTGTTGGCAAAGTAATGTCTCTGCTTTTTAATATGCTGTCTAAGGTGGTCATAACTTTTCTTCCAAGGAGCAAGCATCTTTTAATTTTGTGGCTGCAGTCACTGTGGCTGCAGTGATTTTGGAGCCCAAAAAAATAAAGTCTGTTACTGTTTCCATTGCTTCCCCATCTATTTGCCATGAAATGATGGGCCCAGATGCCATGATCTTCGTTTTTTGAATGTTGAGTTTTAAGCCAACTTTTTCACTCTCCTCTTTCACTTTCATCAAGAGGCTTTGGTTCCATTACTTCAGGGCAAATAGAAGGAGAAAAAGTGGAAGGCAGTGGTTTTTGCAGTAGCTTTGTACAGATGTAAGAGTTGGACCGTAAAGAAGGCTGAGTGCCAAAGAATTGATGGTTTCAAATTGTGGTGCTGGAGAAGACTCTTGAGAGTTCCTTGGACTGCAAGGAGATCAAACTGGTCAATCCCAAAGGAAATCAACCCTGAATATTCATTGGAAGAACTTGGTGAAGCTGAATCTCTAATACCTCGGCCACCTGAGGTGAAGAGCTGACTCATTGGAAAAGACCCTGATACTGGGAAAGATTGAAGGCAAATGAGAAGGGGGTGGCAGAGGGTGAGATGGTTAGTTAGCATCACTCACTCAATGGATGTAAATTTGAGCGAACTCCAGGAGGTAGTGGAGGACACAAGAGTCTGGCGTGCTGCAGTCCACGGAGTCGCAGAGTCAGACATGACATAGTAAGTGCACAGCAACAGTGGTTCTTGTCTCAGTTACTAACGTGATGGTTCAAAGTGGTGATTTTCCTGTCATTTTTTCCTACATTTATTGGTTGACATTAAATAGTTTTGTCTGAATTTTAAACCTAATAAAATAAATTCTAAAATGAAACATTCATGAGAATTTTATAGGTTGGGAGTTACATGAAAAGGGCCAGGGTGGGAGAATGGATATAGTTGGATGATGTCAAAATTATCATATTGATGCATCTCTTGCTTTGATCGTTTCAGGTCAGCCCTGAACTATTCTTTGTTGGGGGAGGGGGCAAGAGTAGGGGTATTAAACTTGTTGGAATCATCTGGGTTGTTTAAAATCTTTTAAAAGTAGAAAGTGTCTAAACTGAATTTTCTGTTTGGTCACAAAAAGATGCAGGTTAATTTAGGTTTAGATCAATAAGGTTCATTTTCAACATAGAATTAATGAATGAAAATATTTTTATGGACACTGCCAGGTTTCCTCTATGTTAGTCAAGTATGAGATTATCTTTCCTTTCAAAGGTCTTAGGATTTTGGGGGGAAGGAGCAATGGCAGTAACATCTAATGTGGAGCATATTTAATGAAGCCCTGATTTGGGTGCTGTAGGGAGCCCCCACTGTGCTGGAAGAGAGGAGAGCGGAATGATGGGGGTTATTAGGGAAATCTTAGGGGTGGGGCGGAGGGCTTGGGGCTCCAGAAATAGAGACTCATGCTTGGGGAGTGTGGTACACCCGTGGTGGAGTCACGGGAACGCAGAGCACGTGCGTGGTCGCACGTGGCTGTGATGAGGGCTTTGCCTCTCACCCGAAACTTTAACACATTTGCTTCCTGACTCAACACTGACTAAGCATTTGCTACCCTTAGCAGTTTCTTAGGCTCCTTTTGTCTCAAAACTGACCTCTCTTTTACTGGTGAAGTCTTCGCTTTGTGTAGTGTCTTAGAGCAGCCTGTCAGAACCGTGACCCTTTTTTCCTCCTGGACATTCTAACGTGGTAAGAGGAAAGATTGCCGAACATTCTAGCACTTGTTTTTTATTGAGTGAAGTACAGAAACTTCAAACCAAATATTAACCTAAAAACTCACCTTGAAAGTTAGTGATGTATTAAATGTTCACCTCTCTGAAAACAAAATTGCATAGGAAAGGTCATTATAGGTGAGTTGAAGGGCAGAGGTGGGTATCAGTGCCCTTTTGATGCGTTGGAATGTTGTCTTTTTAAGAAGTATTCCAAGTAAGTGCGCCATTGGCTGGCAGCCTAGGGTTACTTTCTATATGGAGATTTTGGTGGATGGAATTTGTTAAAATGATATTTGACCTGTATTCAATTTTGGACAAATTTAATTTTAGGCATAATTGCATTGAAATGTAAACATAATATGTTTATGTTACAGATTTTAGAGAAATGCAGGAATTTGTTTGGTTCATCGAGTAGTGCAGGAAAAGAAAGCTGGTGAATTTGTGGTGTCAGTTATACAAACGGGGGTAAATCTTCAGCCACATTCAGTGGCTTAAGAACGGAGTCCTCCTCGCCAGTACTTAAGACAGAGTCATATGATGTTTATTGTCTTCATCCTCAGTTTAAAACTTTGTTTAATTTTAAATGTAATAAAGTGTCCGAATCGTAGGGAATTTTAAAATACAGAAGAGCCTTAAGGAAGAAGAAATGACTTACGTTAGTAATCCCATGCTCAGTTTTGGGGGGAATTTTCTTTTCCTCTGTTCCTCCCTTCTCCCCTTTCTTCTTTTCTTTAGTTTTTAACTTAAAGACACAACCAGATCTTCCTGTAAATAAAAATGTTTTTTTTCACTGAAGCCCGTAACATCAGCATTTTTGTTTATTACAGACTGTCATCACTGTAATAGCCCAGTTGAAGTGCACCCTGTAAAGTGAGCGGTCTGTGGTTTACCAGAGCACTCCCTCATTTGTCCTTAGACATTGCGTTTTTCGGGAAGGTGGGAGGGGCCCTTTTTGCTCTTATAAATGATAATGCCGAGGAAGCATATCTGAATGTAGCTTGTGTAATGTTGTAGGCTAGATAAAATATGCAAGGATTTCTAATTAATAATGATAGTTATGACAACAGTGAAAATAGAAATATTCCTGTTGTGCTGTGTATTTACCTAAGACTAAAAATTACAGTGTTTAAATTCTTGAAATTATTGTCCTTTTTTCTCTTTGGTCTCTCAGTCTTTGATTTGACTGTAGTCTTTTCATAATCTGTATTCACCAAATAATGGTTGGTAAATCCTTGAAATCTTTATTTCATGTATCATGGGTATTTTGGTTATTTCCTATCTTTTTGTTTTCTCTTTTCTTGCATTTTATATTTTCCAAGCTTGTCTACTGGATGGTAATGGTGAGGATGATTACTTGCCCAAGCATGTGAACCATTTCATTGCCTCAAAAACAGTTAACTAATGTTTTCAGTGAAGTTTGGGGAGCCAGACAGAAGGAGCACATAGTATTTTTTGGTTTTTGCTTTTAAAGAGATCGGGCAGAAAGCTGTTTAATTTTATTTTACATTATATACCATGCTTTGTGATTTAAATTGATTTTCATTTTATTGTAAATTCATAGTGACTAGTAGTTTGGAGTTAGTGGTTTTTCAAGTTCATCTGGTTAAAAATACTGTATAAAATTTTGTATAGTTCTTCAACTTTGAGAATGCTTTTTTTATATTGAATCTTAATAAAACATTTTAGGTTCTTTAAAGGAGTTCCTTAAAGTCTTAAGAGTTCTATGAAAACAATGATTATAGATAGAGATGGGAGTGTGGCTTCTTTCAGTTCATTCACTCAGTCGTGTCCGACTCTTTGTGAACCCATGGAGTGCAGCATGCCAGGCCTCCTCGTCCATCACCAACTCCTGGAGCTTGCTCAAACTCATGTCTGTTGAGTCGGTGATGCCATCCAACTGTAGCATCCTGTTGTCCCCTTTTTCTCCTGCCTTCAATCTTTCCCAGCGTCAGGGTCTTTTCCAGTGAGTCAGCTCTTCTCATGAGGTGGCCAAAGTATTGGAGCTTCAGCCTCAGCATCAGTCCTTCCAATGAATATTCAGGGCTGATTTCCTTTAGGATTGACTGGTTGGATCTCCTTGCAGTCCAAGGGACTCTCAAGAGTCTTCTCCAACACCACAGTTCAAAAGCATCAATTCTTTGGCACTCAGCGTTCTTTATAGTCCAACTCGCACATCCATACATGACTACTGGAAAAACCACAGCCTTGACTAGATGGACCTTTGTTGGCAAAGTAACGTCTCTGCTTTTTAACATGCTGTCTAGGTTAGTCATAGCTTTTCTTCCGAGGAGCAAGCGTCTTTTAATTTCATGTCTGCAGTCACCATCTGCAGTGATTTTGGAGCCAAAAAATAAGGTCTGTCACCTGTTTCCACTGTTTGCCCATCTGTTTGCCCTGAAGTGATGGGACCGGATGCCATCATCTTTGTTTTTCGAATGTTGAGTTTTAAGTCAGTTTTTCCCTCTCCTCTTTGACTTTCATCAAGAGGCTCTTTAGTTCCTCATCGCTTTCTGCCATAAAGGTGGTGTCATCTGCATTTCTGGGTAAGCACTTTTTCTCTATCAAGGTTAATATGCATTCAATTACTTAATCCTCATACTAGTCAAGTGTTCTATTTTATAGGAGGGAAACAAACTTAGAGGTGGTGGAGTTGGATGGGCCTTGGTCTTCCTGATACAGATGGTCATCTGCTAGCATTCAGATGATTTTAATAAAATATTCTTAGAAAACACTGCCTTCTACATCCCCAGAGGCCTTATCCAGTGTCCTGCCTTATCAGAGGGCCTCCGTGAGGAGGGAGTGACTGTATGCCCCAAAGTATTAAGAGGGGAGCTCATCGCCTTTACTTACGAATTAGCTTAAAACAGCTGACTCTCTTTCTCCTCTAACTTTAATTTCGAAAAGGGAGGTTGGTGGGAGTTGTTTGTAAACACTTTGGATCCTCCCTGTGTGCAGATTCCTTTTTAGGGATAAGAGGAGGTGTTTGCCAACTTTTCATTTTGAAAACCGTTCTCTCCAGTGCCATTAGGCAGCATAGTTTAGGATTTCTTTACGGTTTTAAATGTTAAGAAAGGGGTTTTGTTATTTATCATGTATACCGCTTGAGAGTTGAACTTTTTTTTTTTTTTTAAGCTGATGCTGGGAAAATATAATTAAAAATGACCTCCTCTCAACCAGAAAATCTCTCCAAAAACGTAGAAGGGGAGGAAACAATTTTATTGAGTAAGCTTTAAACCAGAATGTGATGTGTATCTAGGCTATCCACTAAAGAGATCGCAAAGATAGAAGTCTTAATCTTTCGTATGCTAAGTGGTTACAACACTTTATGTTCGTGTTTTCAAGATAAAATTTCCAATTCTCTCGTATCTTTACGACTGGAGGTAGGTTTTGCAATTTGGAGTCGGTTGACAAATTAGGCCATCCTGGGAAACTGGGAGATTGGGCATATCTTTCTTGGTGATTACATATCTTAAGGAAACATTCCTGGGAAGTGAGACTGGCTAGAGGCTTACTTAGCTTTTAGAAAGATTCAAGTACAGCCGACAAGGACTGAAAAGAGTTCTGAAAAAGAAGGAAGGGGGAGGGATGCCTTCCCCTTTGTTTTCAAATGGGAGAATTAAGCCACTTATTTTTAATCTGTGCTTATATGAGCAACCTGTATTCTAAACCTGTTATTTTATATCCATAGCCAGGGATGCTTTTAGCATTTAGGCTTGGTTGGAGTTAAAATTAATGTCTTGGATCTCCATAGCATAGTTGTCAGTAGGGACTAAAAGCTCGTCAAGACATTTTTAGTTTTATATGTTAGCTTCCAGAAGCACTTTCAACAGTGTCTTAATGTCACAGTATCGATACTGTGTGTGTGTTTTCTTTTGTTCACTCTGGGACTTCATGGTGGTTGTGCGTTTTGGACTTCATGGGTGTAGAGATGAAATCGGGACACTGATATTCGTAAAGTTAGTAGTATCAGACTCTGATACATAATAAAATGAACGAGTTGGAGGTTTTCTGTTACCAGTTTTGAAAATACGCAGCAGGAAGCTCTAGATGCCTTTGATTTAAGACTAGGAGGGTTTAGCCATTGTTACAGCCTTTGTCTGAAAGGATACAGCCATATACGGGATTTAGATGCTAATTAGATTAAATTTGTTGGTTTATACTGGAACTTGACTGAGCCTGTGGTCTGTGGTGTGTCTTTTGCAGAGTTATCTTAAAGAGCCCTATCAAACCCTTTTTTTTTTTTTTTTGGTAATTTAAATCATGATCATCAATTAAAATTAGAAAACTTGACCTATTAGCTGTGTAGTATGAAAATAAAATAAATTATCACTGTGCTTGGCATGTTAACTTTCTAATGTCTCTTTATACAGAATTGTTTAGGGAAGTAATTTGGATAACTCAACAGTAATTTTGTAATAGTGTAGTTGCATTGAATTTTCAAGGGTTATCAGCTTATTATTTTGGTGTTTCTAGAATAGAGGTGAATATTACTTGAAAAGATGTCTAGTGCGACATATCAGGCCAAGTTGTTGTATTGAATTTGCGTAATATTAGGTGGCAGTGTAGAATGGAATTAAAAGTCAAAGCATGAGGTAGTTTTAGAAAACATAAACCGACTCCTTAGAAGAGGGGTTATAAGTTCATGAAAGCACGATATTGACTTAGTGTAGTCTTTAAGTGTTTTTAAAATCAAGATTTTACTGGGGGAAAATGTAATTTACTTCCAGAAATTCTCCCTTATATATCTGATTGGATTGTGCTAACAGCTTTTAAAATTTTTCAATTGTAATAGAACATCATAAATACTAATTTTAAAGGGCAACTCTTTCATACATATACTGTGTTCTTGACTCCCAATAAATAAATACAAGAAATGTTTTTATCAGAGATCTTACTCAGATAAGTAAATTATGAAAATCTTGTCAAGTAGGAAATTTCTTAAAGTTGTTTTTTAAAAATGAGTTGTATGTTCTAAAATACTCTCTCTGATTGCTTTTAGGTTACCTAGGGTATGAATTAATACAGACTTGGAAACTGAAAGAACTTAGAATCAGCATTTTGAGGTAAATATGTAAATACTAAAGTAGTGTTAAGGTTCCCCCATTCTGCTTTGTTAACTTATTAGCAAAACCAATTTATGTATGAAATGAGAAAGTTTAACCTCTACATGAATGTCCTTTAAACTGCTATAGACTAGACCAGATGCAAATAAGTGAGAAGAGACCGCTGCCAATTCATTTTTTCCTGAGCCTGTGGTAATAGAGGCGTTGAAGTTAAGGAGCATAAATTAAATCTGGTACCAGATCTAGGAAAATCAACATTTGTTAATTGAATTAAGCTTTTCACATCATTGCTTTATGCTTCTTATTTGATATCTAGTCTCTTAGGATTATTTGGGACCACCCTTAACTTTAAATTTCTCCACAGTATTAACATTCTTGAACTGTCTTCCTGAATTCTTTTATTCATACATGAATTTAGTGAAACTTTATAGTTAGATTAATTGCTCTTTAAGATCATGTTTTAAATTTTCTTTGAGAAATTTGAATTGCTGATAAGACTTCATACATGTGGTGAAGACTTACTTAGCACCAGCTGATTTGGATTACTCGGACAAGTACCTCTTCTGGTGGTCTTCTGTACTTCTCTTGTGTATACGGATTTAGGAAATAACACATCTGGGCTGCAGTCCATGGGGTTGCAGAGAGTCAGACATGACTGAACAGCTGTGTGCACACGCGCGCACACACACATTTATTTATTTATTCCATTTTCCTAGTCATTCTCTTTAGAATTTTATGTACTTGGATTTCGTTGTATTCATTTTAAGATCTTTCCTCGAACTTTGCTATAACCCCACCTCCTCCCTGCCCCTGATCTCTGGAAATTAGGCATGCTGTTGTTACAGCTCATTGTCTTGTTCTTTGTTTTAGAATAAGACTTAGTATCCTAAAATAACCCAGATGTCTTTTGTTTAAAGTTTAATACAAAATAATGGCCTTTTATTCAACTTTTCATATCAATGGGACTTTCTTGTAGATGTGTTTATATTCAGTTTAAGCGCAAGAATCTTAAACTTGGCTATTTTTGCCTTTATTTTTAGAGCAGAAGCTTGGGTATGCTGTGATTTTCCAATAAACTGCTATCACAATGTCAAAATGCAGTTCAGACAACAGCAACACAGAGATCTCAAACATTAAGACGGTAAATCTGGGCTTTATCCTATGTGGAAAAAGGAAGAGAGTTTGTTCATGTGTCTTACTAAGTTGTTTCTAAACGAATCATCCAAAACTATGAAAGTGTTACCACTTTGATGAGTGTTAATTGTTAAAATCTGTGATCGGAAAATAGTCACGTAGATTATCCTGTTGGCTCTGCTGAGACAGTTAACTATAGGCAGTTAATCTATGAAACTCTAGAACTTTTACTTACCAGTAGGGATTCAGAGCTTTTCATTAAGGCCAAGTTAAGAGAGGGAAAATAAAAATCTATTTAAACATGCCAAAGAAAGTAAAAATTGGCAAAATTATAGGCTTTTTGAGTTTTCACATTATTGGATTACTTGTTGAGTTTTCAGTGTTGGGTTTGCTTTTCCCAAATAGATAGTATATTACTGGGGCCAGTCATTGTGCGAAGTGAATGAAAATTAGTTTAAATATTGTGACCTAATGGGAATGTAATGGGAGGGTTCAATTCCTGTTCTCCATTTCCTTGCAGATTTTCTCTCCTGTATCTGCCCTTCAGGGTGAGTAGGAGTCGGGTGGGTGTGCATTTCCAAACCAAGTACTGTAGAAGTCTCTTGTAAGCTGTCTGTGCTTCTGTTGTGTATGCTGTTGTGTGGACATTCATGAATCTCTGATTGAGTTCATCACGTTTTTATTTAGATGTGTATATATGACACACGTACGGAAATTTAAGAGCTGCAGAGAATGAGACACACGTCCTGTTGTCATGGAACGTGTGTGCCAGTCAAGAATGAGCCGCGTCCGTATGTGTCTCTTAGAATATGTGCAATGTGACATACCTGATGAAGGGGAAAGAGACGCCGTGTGAAGGCATCTGCCATGCACCTAGGCGCTGTCTTCACCCTCAGCCTGTATTGTTTGTTTGTTATGTCTGGGGTGTGATTTGGTTTGGTAGGTGATAGAAGTGTGTGTGAGATGTACAGCTCCTATACTCAAGGAGATGCTGGTCTCATGGGTCATATTGAACTATTTACTTTTTAAAACTCTTGATTTGGAAGAAATTTCAGACTTACAGAAAAGAATAAGACTAGGACAAAGACTGCGTGCTTTACCTGTTTTGCTCCATTTGCTTTGTCAGTCACACCCACTCTCTATTTCTATGTGAAGTCTCTGGTTCTGAGCCATTTGAGAATAAGTTGCCTGCATTATGGCCCTTTCAGTCCTGAATGCGCCTCTGTGGATTTGCCAAGAATAAGGGTGCTCCCTCCGCACTCATGGCGCGGTGCCCAGCTCCGTGAGTGTGACAGTGCGTTGTCTGCGGCCTTATCGCTGGACTCTATAATGGCCCTGATAGCCTTGGTTCTGTAACAGGAGAGGATCTAGTCTAAGGTCAGTTACTGCGTGTAGTTGTCATGTTTCCGCAGTCTTCTTTAATTGGGAACATTTCTAGTTTTTCTTTGTATTTTATGATACTGATAATTTTGAAGAATATCAAGTGCCCGTAAAAAAATAGAGCATCATTGTATTTTTTAGACTATTCTAAGCCTATTCTAAAAATAGATTTTATTTTTTAGACTGAAGCGTGTCTGACCCTGTGCGACCCCATAGACGGCAGCCCACCAGGTTCCCCCATCCCTGAGATTCTTTAGGCAAGAATACTGGAATGGGTTGCTTTTTCCTTCTCCAATGCATGAAAGTGAAAAGTCAAAGTGAAGTCTCTCAGTTGTGTCCGACTCTCAGCGACCCCGTGGACTGCAGCCTACCAGGCTCCTCCATCCATGGGATTTTCCAGGCAAGAGTACTGGAGTGGGGTGCCAATGCCTTTTCCAACTTTTATATAGTCTATAATAAATTTTTAAGTATTTATAAATAGATTTTTTTAACACTGTTCTAAAAATAGAACATTCATTTATGTTTTAGACTTTTCTGGCTCTATCATTACTACTAATGTTGTCTACATCAGAAGAAATGGTGACAGTGGTAAGAAGGAGGGTTCCTGGAGGTGGAGGAGGTGTGTTTGAGGATTTACACAGCTGCCCTCTTTTCTCCTTTGAGAATTTCCATCCACCAGCAGGATTTGGGCTTTTTTCCTGATCCCTCCACCATTTATTTGTTTGGTCTTGGATTAACATTTGGGCTGGGTGGGAAGTGAAGCATCAGGCTTAAATAATCATACCAGTGAGTGGCCTGGAGTAGTGAAGAAGTACAGTTGTCCCTCCGTGCCCACGGTGAGTGGTTCCAGGACCCTCTGATGCCCAAATCCCCGGGTGCTCATGTCCCTTGCATAGTACAGTTGACCCTCTGCATCCGTGGATTCATCCAACCAAGGATAGATTGACCTGTGGAAGTGGAACCTGCGGATAAGGAGCACCATGTGGAGATACCTCAAGAATGGGTAGCCATGTGGGAAGTGCCTGCAGGTCTCAGCCTTGGGCCTTCAGCATGACCTGCTGGGTTTCAGGTTGTTAGGTAAAATAGCCTTCCACTTCAGGTTCTCTGCCCCCAGCTTGAGTAGGAAGCTTGACTGATCAACCCGAGACTGTTCATCCTGTGGGCCTGCAGAGTTGAGAGAAGTGAGTGCTGAGTATAGAAGAGGTAGCAGGAAAGGCTGTTGGGACTTCGGTTCAGTAGAGAATGAGCACATTATTTCTTGTGGAAAATGTAGTTCTGTTTGACCCCGGCAAAAGAAGGACTTGATGGTTTTTCATAGTGTACTCTGGAACACTCTGCTTGCCTTCTTCCTCTGAGACGGATACTGAGAATGGTTGTGCTCTCTGGTCCACGAACACACCGCCTTGCTGAAGCCTGAGGCCCTGTGGCCGTTTATTGGAGGTGCTACTTGTATTAACTGGATGTTAAATTCTTGTCAGCTGAATTAAGCTCTGAAATCAAAATTTTGGTGTTAAGCCCATGCATACAAGAGACTGTACTCTCGAGGCTTCTTGGTGGATTAGACACAACAGTTAAGTCACTGTGTTGTACCATGGTTATAAATTTAACAGGTCAAGAGATTCAAAGTTTTTGTTCTCAAGGAACAAAGAGTGGGGATTCTTTCTTTCCAGTTTCATAGAGTAATAACAGTGAACACTGCAGAGCAGTACAAGGGGAAATTCCCTTCTACGGGCAAGTCAGTCCTGCGCCGGTGGGCTTTCTCATAGAGATTTGAACCCTAACCCTTTATCTGCAGGTTAGGAGTTTTAAAAAGCCTGAATTTCTGTTTTATCCTTTTACATAATCAAATTTATCTTTGGGGAAGAATATGTGAAATATAGAAGAGTGCTTAGACTCCATGAAGTAGCTCTTATTTCACAAAATGGTGTTGCCTTGTTTTAATTTATCTAGGATATGCATAATATTAAAAGATACTTAGGTAAATAGTCAGCTGTGCAATTGTGATAAGGTGTCAATTAAGAAAAATGACCTTCTTCTATGTTTACGGTCCTTTCATAAAATGACCAAATGTTGGTGGCATTTGACTCCTTCCTGTGTGTGCACGGTATGAAATGCCTTTCATACAGTTTTCTCATTATTTTATCAATAATAGCATCATAGAATTTACAGATGTTTGAAATATATTTACATATATATTTACATGTTTTGTATATAAACACATTTATTTTAAAGAGCATCATAGTATACAAATTTTCTTTTAAAGGTATTTTATGGACATGGTTCTATGTCAGTAAATATAGATCTGTATTATCTTAATGGATTTAAAGTTTTCCACTTTAAGACTAGACCATAATTTACTTAGATAATTGTTTATTAATTCATTTTAAGGTTATTTCTTGTTCTTAAGTAATAATGTGACAATAAATATTCATGTGTTTACATCTTTGTGCATCTCCCTAACCCTTTCAGGCAGGTTTCTGGGTATAGAATTGCTGGGTTGGCGAGTGTAGAATGCTTGACTTTTAAAACAGATCCTCTTAGATCAAGAAAAAGCTAAAACAATTACAGGAAGAATTTGAAAAGGCCCATAGGAATGATATTCTGATGTTTCTCTTGTTTCTGTGCTTTCTTTTGTTTTTAACCCTGCATGGTTGTGTAATGGTATTCTTTTTCCCTTTTGTAGTAAGCTGTGCTAGAACAAAAATGCAATGAAAGAGACACTGGATGAATGAAAAGCCCTGCTTTGCAACCCCTCAGCATGGCAGGCCTGCAGCTCATGACCCCTGCTTCCTCACCAATGGGTCCTTTCTTTGGACTGCCATGGCAACAAGAAGCAATTCATGATAACATTTATACGCCAAGAAAATATCAGGTACTAATGAGAACACTAATACTGGAGCATTTTCACTAAAATGGAATAAATTTGCATATAGTTGACACAACTTCTATAAAACTCCTTTACCTTTTTAAGCTTTCCTCTTCTGATTAATTTTCTCATTCCAAATACTTTTGTTCTTAATAGTCATTTTCTTTTCTAACATCTGCTGGGTAATTGATTTGATAGTTTTATTGATGAAATTTCTTATCTTTTTTACCCTGTGAAAACCTCACTGTTCCTGAGTATCTATTTGGGTGTGTCTGTCCTCATGATCTGGGTAGGAATCGAGATTGGTTTGAACAAACATAGACTGTCAGAACTATGGTTATAGTCTTTTTTTTTTTTTTAAAGAAACAGTATATTTTATTACAGTTGGTCTAAAGTGGTAAATAAGAGTAGATCAGTATAATAAGCAGTAGTAAAATCATTAATTTTCTTCTTTACTTTGACTTTGCAAATGAATTTTAAATAACCACTTATTTTCCATTAAGTTATAGTGTTTCAGTTGTTCATATCATTCTAGAAAAGTTTCTGTTCCTGTGAAAATGATTTTTAAAGAAATTGTAAATGCTATTTCTGCATATTTATATAGCACGGCTATGTGTAACCGGCATTTTAATGCCTCTGATTATTATTATTAAATAAACATGTAGAAGGTAAGCTTCAAGGGCAAATTTATTGGAGGAAGATTTTAAAAAATAGTGGAATTTTCTGAATTGAAACAAAATCCAGTTTTTAAAATTCTGTACTTAGATAAGAAGTGTGTAATCTTTTTTCCCCACTGTATTTCTAGGTTGAACTGCTTGAAGCAGCTCTGGATCATAATACCATAGTCTGTTTAAACACTGGCTCAGGGAAGACGTTTATTGCAGTACTACTCACTAAAGAGCTGTCTTATCAGATCAGGGGAGACTTCAACAGAAATGGCAAAAGGACGGTGTTCTTGGTCAACTCTGGTAATAAAGCACTATTTTATCAAATTGTATGGAGGAAATTGGATGAGATCTTATGGTTAAGCAGATTTGCTCTTGGGGTATAAAGTTAAAGTCTTGAAAGTATAGAGAGGTTGATGAATAATGTGCTTGTTGAAGCAGAATATCATTCTGTCTTATTTGTTAACTTTAAATAGTATTTCTCTTAAATGATAGTCATCCTATTTCATAGACGTTAAACGTTAGCTTTCTTCTTAAATGGAACTGCATTTAATTCTGGCTCTGCATTTCTTTTGAAGGATTCCTTTTGGAATATAATCTGATCTCGGTAGTTAGTTATTTTGTTTTTAATGTTTTAGTTTCACAAAATGTATCATAAGGAGCCTGATTGTAGGTAACTTTTTGATTTATGATTTTGCTATACCAGTTGTAGAAAGAAAGAGGCTTCTTGAAAGTTAGATATTCAGTAAGAGTTTAAAGTATAGGTTTTTATGTGTTTGGGGTTATGTATTAAAATAAAAAGTATAAAATGTGAATATAAACAGCTCAAGTACTAACATAACCATGTCACTCCTCTCCTTTTTTTCTTTTCTTTTTAGATTGTTTCAGCATGTGATGTTCTCATGTGCTTTAAATGCATATCAGTCTGTGTTATTTCTTGGTGATATAATCTGATTTTATTGAAGAAAGCAGGAGGGGTGGATAGTAGTTGCCTTTCTAGCCTAGAAATTGTGTTCTTAGATTGGGGAAAGGCACCTTAAAGAAGGAAAGTGATCTAAGACTTTGTAAAGTGAGTGACAGAGAGGCAGGGTGGTGAGTATAAGAAGCATATTTTGGAGATAACTGTGAAAGTATGATTTTAAGTTGGCTATGTAAAAAATTGGTGGTTAGATATAATATATAATAATAAGGATTTCCCTTAGCTGTTTAATCAGTTGTTGTCCAGAGAGCCATGTAGGGAAGAGTTCTTGCATTTACGTGGAATATTGTATTTGTAATCAGCAAACCAGGTTGCCCAACAAGTGTCAGCTGTCAGAACTCACTCAGATCTCAAGGTCGGGGAATACTCAAACCTAGAAGTAAGTGCATCTTGGACAAAAGAGAAATGGAACCAAGAGTTTACTAAACATCAGGTAAGACTCATAAATGAAGAAATTTCACTTAATAAATCTGTACAAGTCCTTGATTCGTAAGATGACCTGTAGCCCTCGTTACGTGAATTAGGTTTGAAGACTCTACTTTCCTGTACTTAGTCAGCCTAGAAACTAGTCCTCATGCATTTTCTTACTATAATCTCATCCTAAATCCAAATAAGCTAGTCCTTTGTGTTGCTGTTACTGAATAGAAAAGAAACAACTTTACAGTATGATTTTTTGTTTGAAAATGAAAATTCCTATGATCTATTTCCATCTTGCAGATAACTTGCTTTCAGAAAGTTTACTCTTGAGTTAAATGCCTTGACATTTCTTGGTTGAGATCTTAGTATTTTTGATGGAGACTTCCTGTAACTTGGCTTCCCTTGTGGCTCAGCTGGTAAAGAATCTGCCTGCAATGAGGGAGACCTGGGTTTGATCCCTCGGTTGGGAAGATCCCGTGGAGAAGGAAAAGGTTACCCACTCCAGTGTTCTGGCCCGGAGAATGCCGTGGACTGTGTATAGTCCATGGGGTCGCAAAGAGTCAGACATGACTGAGTGACTGTCACTTCTGTAACCTAGACGTTTCCATGTCACCAGCTTGTGTTGAGGGCCTTTCACGTGTTGGTGAATCTGAAATGGTTAAGAGATGATGTTTCCTAACTGACCTCAAGCAGTCCCTGGTCTGCTAGTATGTCTTACATATTGGGTTCAGTCAGTTCAGTTCAGTCGCTCAGTCGTGTCTGACTCTTTGCGACCCCGTGAGTCGCAGCATGCCAGGCTTCCCTGTCCATCACCAACTCCCGGAGTTCACTCAGGCTCACGTCCATCGAGTCAGTGATGCCATCCAGCCATCTCATCCTTTGTCATCCCCTTCTCCTCCTGCCCCCAATCCCTCCCAGCATCAGAGTCTTTTCCAGTGAATCAGCTCTTCACATGAGGTGGCCAAAGTACTGGAGTTTCAGCTTTAGCATCATTCCTTCCAAAGAAATCCCAGGGCTGATCTCCTTCAGAATGAACTGGTTGGATCTCCTTGCAGTCCAAGGGACTCTCAAGAGTCTTCTCCAACACCGCAGTTCAAAAGCATCAATTCTTTGGTGCTCAGCTTTCTTCACAGTCCAATTCTCACATCCATACATGACCACTGGAAAAACCATAGCCTTGACTAGATGGACCTTTGTTGGCAAAATAATGTCTCTGCTTTTCAATATGCTGTCTAGGTTGGTCATAACTTTTCTTCCAAGGAGTAAGCGTCTTTTAGTTAAGCTCTCTTAATAACTCATTTAAAATCCACAGAATGATAAGCCATTAAAAAAACTAAGGAGTCCATGTCTTCTTCCAGAAAACCTTGTCAATTTGACAGGAAAAAACTGTGTGAATTGTTTTGTGATCTGATAAAACTGACAGGTCTCATCAATCAAATTATGAGGAAGCTGAAAACCTGAAGTGGATTGAGTAGATTTATCATAAAAACTTGGTCTCCATTATCAGTATTTTTTTTCTTGTCTCTTTCCATGTTTTCCTTGTTTTACATCTTGAGTCTCAAGTATGAGCTTCCATACATTGAGAATTTTTGTTGTAATTTTTTTGTTGTTGTGATTTTTAACGATGACTTTCTTAATCCTTACCTAAAATACAGTAGTTCCCTAATCTGATTTCATAGAAGTATATCCAGGCAGGTGAATGGCTTGTTTGTATACTGATAGCAGTTTTATTTTAGGTTCTCGTTATGACTTGCTATGTCGCCTTGAATGTTTTGAAAAATGGTTACTTATCACTGTCAGACATTAACCTTTTGGTGTTTGATGAGTGTCATCTTGCAATCCTAGACCACCCCTACCGAGAAATTATGAAGGTAAGTTTTTAGATTTTATCAGTGTTAATAATGCAGTCAGATTACTGAGTAAAAGCAGTGTTTTTATATACAAAAAGCAATATTAGTTACCACTTTTGGGAACTTGGTTTCAGTGTAGGAATGAGTGACTGAATATTAAACTAATGTTCATTTAAATCTGTAATTTATAATATTAGTACATTTATAACTTCTAAATCTATAATAAAAGTTTAAACAATAAAAATCAGTAAATTATGTGATCTATCATAAGTGAATTGCATAGTTTATCATAGCATATTTAAATGTTCCTTTTTGATAAATTGATCTTTTAAGTAAGCTACAGTAAATTCCGTAAGTGACCATTTTGGTATTTGTTAGGTCTTTTTGACATGTTTAATCAGGATGCTGTCTCTTTGGTTGGGGCCTTGCAAAATGAATTCCTTACTGTCAGTATCTTTTGTTACATTAGCTTTGTGAAAATTGTCCATCATGTCCTCGTATTTTGGGACTAACTGCTTCCATTTTAAATGGGAAATGTGATCCAGAGGAATTGGAAGAGAAGATTCAGAAACTGGAGAAAATTCTTAAGAGTAATGCTGAAACTGCAACTGACTTGGTGGTCTTAGACAGGTAAGCACTTAGGATTAACTAGGCTTCAGTGAAACCTGCTAGGGTGGTTTTAGGCCTTTGGTGCCATACTCCCTTGGAAGACCTAAGAATTCCTTATCAGGACAGTCATCTTCAGATGCAGGAATTGAGCCTTGTTTCCAGAAAGCGTAACAGATGGCAGTGTTTCACCCTTAAGAGGGAATGTTGGATACACGTGGTCCCAGCCTGTCTGCTCATGTTGATGAGGGCTGGGAACTCAGTAGGAGATCTGTGTCCTTTTCTGTCAGTGTGTGCGTTTTTTTGTTCTGACCCAAACATCCCACGTGATGGTTTGAAAGAACATTAATTTATTTACATAATTCAGTATTTTACGGTCTGATTGAAAATAATGGGAAGCATCCTCTGATTTTGAAAATGGGTGTGAATTTCTGACCTGTTTCTAGGTTTGTCTCTTTGAGGAGGTTGCTATTTTGAGTTTCATTGAAACATATAACACAGCCTTTGTAATCTAAGTTGGTAGAAGGGAGCCTTTATAAGTTAGGTTTTTAAATTACAATGACTAATTCAGTTCATATTAAATTATCCTTATATCCTTGTTAGGTACAGCCTTTAACAAGGTTAATGATTACCAAGTAGTGGTTCTTGAAACAGTTACACTAGAGAAGACTTATTTCTCAGATTGTGAAGTTAAATCACACATGGGTTTTGAGGACTGGCTCCACTAATGTGTGACTTCAAGTGCGTCATTTATTGTCCCTGAGCCTAAAAAATGGCATTACCAGTGGTTTCAGGGGACTCTTGGGTGATCAGTTACATTGACATGAAAACACCTGTCACTTGGTAGGAATTTGGAAAGAGTTCTCTTTGTTAAATGAGAAGAAAAGGTAACATTTAGATTCATGGAAGTTAGATGTGATATGAAATACAAATCTGATGGCCTTTAAGGCGTTTAGGTAAAAAACTGATAGATATTCTATTGCGTTTGGCATTACTTAGCTCTCAAAATCTCACTTATAAATTCTAGTTGGGAATAATGAACACTATCATTTTAAAACATATCTTTAATATATTTATTTTCTTTAATTATTATATATGCTTTTAGGATTGTATGTGTTGTTGTCATATTATGAAAGGCATGAAAGATCCAAGGAATGATACTGTTGTGATTGATTGAAATGTGGGGGAGTTTTCCTTAAGAGGGCATGTTAAAATATGACTCAACCCTAAAAAGGAACACATTTGAGTCAGTTCTAGTGAGGTGGATGAACCTAGAGCCTGATAATACAGAGTGAAGTAAATCAGAAAGAGAAAAGCAAATACCATATATTAACACATATATATGGAATCTAGAAAAATGATTACTGATGAACCTGTCTGCAGGGCAAGAACAGCGGCTCCGACGGAGAACATATAGAGAACAGACCGTGTACACGGTGTGGGGAGGGGGGTGGGAGCTGAGCGAGCAGCACTGCAGCACGCACATTGCCGTGTGCAGAGGAGGCGGCGGCAGTCGCTGTGTCACTCAGGGAGCTCCGCCCACCGCTCTGTGACAGCCTGGGGCTGGCGGGGAGGCTCAGGAGGGAGGGCTCGTGTGTGTGCTTGTGTCTGATGCCTGTTGCTGTGTGGCAGAGGTCAACACAGTATTGTAAAGCAGTTATCCTCCAGTTAAAAATAAAAGATTTATTTAAAAACCAAGAAAGTTGACATTTGCAAATGCTAAATGTTTCAAGTAGTTTGGAAATAGATATGTTTAATGATAATACTTCCTCCTTATGATCTCCTCCTGCCTTCCCTATTTCTGGGTCTGAGAAGTAATCATTGTTGAGTTTCTTGTCTATTTTGACAAATTTTCTCATTCTGGGTGATGCCTTAGGGGGCAAAAGGTGAAAGTCTGAACCTAAAAATCAAAATGAAAAACCTGTGGTTAACAGTGAAACAACAGAATTCTTTTGACTGTTAGCCTTGTGCATTTATTGACACTTAGCCGGCAAATATAGTACAGATAGAAGTGGGTACAACTTGAGGAAGGCTTGTTGTGAGCCTGTGTGTTCTTCCAAGTAGTTACACAGCTGAAAAGAGGGAGTTTCTTTTTTTGGCTTGGATATGTAATGGATGGTAATGCTGTAGTGAATTTATTGTGGTATTGACGACTTCTGTTTCTGATGTTAAAGATATACTTCTCAGCCATGTGAGATTGTGGTAGACTGTGGACCATTTACTGACAGAAGTGGGCTTTATGAAAGACTGCTGATGGAGTTAGAAGAAGCACTTAATTTTATCAATGACTGTAACATATCTGTACATTCAAAAGAAAGAGATTCTACTTTAATTTCTAAACAGGTAAGCCTATGTGAAGTAAGTACAGAGTATAATAAAAGGCTTTGATACATTTTTAATGTTGAAATGAATTTTCTTTTAATGAGGCTGTTTTATATACATTTTCGCTTAAGGCCTTACCTTCTTGTATCTTTGGACATTTTTCATTGAGTGTATCATATTGGGTTGAGTTTAGTGTTACCTGACCGACATTTCTATTAAGTGGAGACCTCCCTGGTTTAAGGAGGTGTCATGATTGTTTGAATATAAGAAGTGAGTCCCAGTTTTTTTTTCTTAGTCAAATGAGTTAGTTCCTGATCAAACCCTGAGCTGAAAGAATTCTTCTGTTGTTTCTTTGTATGTAATTGGACATGAGCCCATCATCTCCGAGTAGGGCAGCTTTGAGAAGCGATTCCTTAGGACAGTGGTCCTCAAAGTGTGGATGCTGCTGGACGAGCAGCATCAGCTTCCCTCTGGAACTTGCTTGGCATGCACGTGAGAGGCCCCACCCTTGACCTGCTGGATCTGAAGCTCTGGGGTGGGAGCCAGCTGTCTGAGATTGGAAGCCCCTCAGTGAATCCTGTTGCCTTTAAAACTTGAGAACCATTGTCCCAGGACAATTTGTCAGTTGTCCCAGCCAGCCGTGAATGTTACTACCGTGTTGGATCGAATCCTTAATTCTCTCTTGCTGATTTTCTCTGGAGCAGCAATGCCCAGACTCTGTTCAGCATCTGTCTTCTCATTAAGTCCACGTTCAACCCAGTGGGTCTTTCATTTGCCTGCAGAACTGGCAGTTACAGCCCCACTGTGGGTTTACATTTCCAGTCTGAGCTAGGGTTGTAAGTTGTGGCACTCTGGGGCACAGATACAGTTCAAGGAAAATCATCTTGCTTTTCTTTGATACCTAAAATAAAATGACATACTCTGCTGCATGTGTACACACATTTATATATTCTGCTATGTAGTTCTTGCATATTTACCTGGAAGTAAATGACTTAGTTGTACTTCTGACCACAGCTCTGAGGTTGCTTTATTAACTGTATACAGTTGCCTCTTTTAATTTCTGTCATTTGATTATTTTCACTGGGGAAAACAGAAGGGTGGTTCTGGGCATGTGTATGAAAAAGTAGAGCTTGGAAAGACTGCTGACCCCTCTCCCTAACCTTTTAAGGAATGAACCCCAGTGTTGATATTAGTGGGGTTAAGTTTATTTTGAAGGGGCAGATTGAAGACAACTGAAACCCTAGTTGGACTCCACGTGAAGATTCTGCAGGAGTATTGTTTCGCATTGGAGTCTTTACCTTTTTTTGTAGATACTCTCAGACTGCCGTGCGGTCCTGGTTGTCCTGGGACCCTGGTGTGCCGATAAAGTAGCTGGAATGATGGTCAGAGAGCTGCAGAAACACATCAAACATGAGCAGGAGGAGCTGCACCGGAAGTTTCTGTTGTTCACAGACACTTTCCTACGGAAAATCCACGCCCTGTGTGAAGAGCACTTCTCCCCTGCCTCGCTTGACCTGAAGTTTGTCACTCCTAAAGTAATAAAGCTGCTCGAGATCTTACGCAAATACAAACCGTATGAGCGGCAGCAGTTTGAAAGCGTGGAGTGGTATAATAATAGGAACCAGGATAATTACGTGTCCTGGAGCGATTCTGAGGATGACGAGGAAGATGAAGAGATTGAAGAGAAAGAAAAGCCAGAGACAAATTTTCCTTCTCCGTTTACCAACATTTTGTGTGGAATTATTTTTGTGGAAAGAAGATACACAGCCGTGGTCTTAAACAGGTAACTCTCTGAGATTAACATTTTTTCCCCTGTAGTAGAACAGGCAGCTTTTTGTTGTTCTGTGAAGTGATACCTTGTAATAGCTTTAAGAGCTGGGCAGAAGGCTTAGGGACGCGTCCTTCACTTGGCACCATCACGTCAGAACTCAACGTGTAACGCTATCCTGGGATCAGCAGGATGTTTGTATATACAATCACTTGACTGAGGTTTTGTTCTTAAAGGATGTTAATCTTTTCTAATCCATCTGAAATCGAGTGCAAGTACAGAAAAATTAAGTTGACATTAAAGTAAACCTTCCTTGTTCGGTATTCAGTTGTTAGATTTAGTTCAGATATTTATTAACCTGT
Source organism: Bos indicus (assembly GCF_029378745.1). Classification (NCBI taxonomy): domain Eukaryota; kingdom Metazoa; phylum Chordata; class Mammalia; order Artiodactyla; family Bovidae; genus Bos; species Bos indicus. The sequence goes on along the minus strand of NC_091780.1, from coordinate 60,040,930 downwards.
GACTATGGTGTGTTCGGAGAAGGCGGTTGCACCCCACTCCAGTATTCTTGCCTGGAAAATCCCATGGACGGAGGATCCTGGTGGGCTGCAGTCCATGGGGTCGCTGAGGGTAGGACACGACTGAGCGACTTCACTTTGACTTTTCACTTTCATGCATTGGAGAAGGAAATGGCAGCCCACTCCAGTGTTCTTGCCTGGAGAATCCCAGGGACGGGGGAGCCTGGTGGGCTGCCGTCTATGGGGTCGCACAGAGTCTGAAGCGACTTAGCAGCAGCAGCAGCATGGTGTGTTAGTGGAGAAGGAAATGGCAACCCACTCCAGTGTTCTTGCCTGGGAAATCCCATGGACAGAGAAGCCTGGCAGGCTACAGTCCACTGGGTCGCAAAGAGTGGGACATGACTGAGTGCACACACATCATGTGTTAGGCGTGGTTTTGAGCATTTCACACCACGCTTTCTCCTTCAGGTGATATTAGGATAAATTGTATCAGGATATTGCTGTGGCTAGTTTTTCTGTGTTAGCTTTTTTTCTTAACAAATGCCTATTCAAGTTTGCACATTTGCGGTGAAAAGCATGTAACAGCTGGGTTTGAAATTTGAATTGGTTCATAGACTACATATTAAAATTTTCTGAATCAGAAGATAATAAAAATGTTAGGAATTCAGAGAATACTGGCAAAGGTGGCAGTGAATGCCAATTAGGTTGTAAATTTCCACCCTACCTCCTCCTTCAGTAGAAGTGTATTTTTCCTGAATATAGACCCAACCAAGGAGCTTCACTTCAAATTTGTGTCACGTGGTCACTTAATGCATATTTCTTTTGATTTGTGGATGGTTGCTCTATTATTTGTAAGGGCCAAAAAGAGTCCTTATTTAGTACTTCAAACTACTTGTTTCTACAAGATCTATTAATTGGCCAAAGTTGATCCCTAAGAACCTTTTCTGCAAGTATTGATCTCTGAGGAGAAATTAAACTTTGTTTCCTGAGGTAATTTGGGGTTTAAAAAAAAAAAGAACTGCTTCTGACTTGAGAATGTACTTGAGTAACGAGAAATTGGACTCTGGGGTCGTCATCTGGCGGTTTTCAGTCTGGAAGTTTTCATAGTCATTGGGCCTGATCCTGATGATGGATATGAAGTGAAATAATTTTAGGTAGTGAATTACATTGAAATCAGAAGTTTAAGATTGGAAAGGAACTTCCCTGACTAATCCAACCCACTTACTCTTATAAGCAAAAAAAAAAAAAAAAAAGAGGAAAGCGTCCGGAGGATAAGTGATTTGCTCTGAGTTAAATTGCCAGTCAGTGGCAGAGACCATTCAAGAATCCTGATATTCTGCCTCCTCGTTTCCACTTCTTTGTATAATCATCATGCCCTTGGGTATCACAGAACGCTAACAACCAGAGCTTTACAGTGGGAAGACTGCCAGGAGACAGTCCAGGGAGTGCACGACTACTCAGGTTATTTTTTAGAATGGGGGAAAGGCATTTTTGGGGTCAGAAAAGTTTAATGTTGGCACAGTTCTAAGCCGAGTTCTAGACGGACTCCCTGCCCCACACAGGATGGGTTAAGAATTAAGTACATTTTCTGGGGCTTGGAGAGGACTGGGGGTTCATTTTCTTCCTTTTTTCCTCTTTTGTACGTGTGTTTGTAAGTATGGAGATGTGCCAGTTTTCACTGAAGGAATATTAGCCTGAAAAGGTTTATCAGAAATCAGTGTTACTTCCTGTTGACTTTGAGGATCAGATTAATTGCGATCAACTTTCATAAAGTGTGCCTGGAATTTAGTGTTGGATGATGAATCAGGAGTGGTTTGAGGGTTTACTTTATGGGCAGCTAATTAAATGTACAATAGAGGTCTTGTTCCAGTAAGCTTTTTAATAAGCTTAGAAAAACTTCCTGAAATCCAGATTCTTTCCTTCCATCAATTTAATGGGAGGAAAAACCACTCTTCAGCAAACAGTTTCACGGGAGTAGAAGCTATTGTAATACATGGGCGGTTTTCTACTCTCCTAATCAGAAAAATAAAAAACAGCTACTTCTGTTGTATGTGTACAGTCTTGGGTTTACAGTTTTTCTTTTGCCTTATATACTGAAGGCTTTATCGTCTATAATTTACCTTTTGTATCAATCAGTCAATTCAGTTGCTCAGTTGTGTCTGACTCTTTGCAACCCCATGGACTGCAGCACACCAGGCCTCCCTGTCCATCACCAACTCCCGGAGCTTGATCAAACTCATGTCCATTGAGTCGGTGATGCCATCCAACCATCTCATCCTCTGTCATCCACTTAGTCCTGCCTTCAATCTTTCCCAGCATCAGGGTCTTTTCCAGGGAGTCAGTTCTTTGTATCAGGTGGCCAGAGTATTGGAGTTTCAGCTTCAGCATCAGTCCTTCCAATGAATATTCAGGGCTAATTTCCATTAGGCCTGACAGGTTTGATATCCTTGCAGTCCAAGGGACTCTCAAGAGTCTTCTCCAACATTGTGGTTCAAAAACATCAGTTCTTTGACACTCAGCTTTCTTTATGGTCCAACTCTCACATGCATATACATGACTTCTGGAAAAACCACAGCTTTGACTATACAGACCTTGTCAGCAAAGTGATGTCTCTGCTTTTTAATGCGCTATCTAGGTTGGTCATAGCTTTTCTTCTAAGGAACAAGCATCTTTTAAATTTCATGGCTGCAGTCACCATTTTCAGTAATTCTGGAGCCCAAGAAAATAAAGTCTGTCACTGTTTCCTTTTTTCCCTATCTGTTTGCCATGAAGTGATGGGACCAGATGCCATGGTCTTAGTTTTTGAATGTTGAATTTTAAACCAGCTTTTTCACTCTCCTCTTTCACTTTCCTCAAGAGGCTCTTTAGTTCCTCTTTGCTTTCTGCCATAAGGGTTGTGTCATCTGCGTATCTGAGGTTATTGATATTTCTCCCAGCAATCTGGATTCCAGCTTGTGCTTTATCCAGCCTGGCATTTCGCATGATGTACTTTGCTGCTGCTGCTGCTGCTGCTGCTAAGTCACTTCAGTCGTGTCTGACTCTGTGCGACCCCATAGATGGCAGCCCACCAGGCTCCCCCGTCCCTGGGATTCTCCAGGCAAGAACACTGGAGTGGGTTGCCATTTCCTTCTCCAATGGATGAAAGTGAAAAGTGAAAGTGAAGTCGCTCAGTCGTGTCCGACTCTTAGCGACCCCATGGACTGCAGCCTACCAGGCTCCTCCACCATGGGATTTTTCAGGCAAGAGTACTGGAGTGGGGTGCCATTGTGTTCTCCGGATGTACTCTGCATATAAGTTAAATAAACAGGGTGACAGTATAGAGCCTTGATGTACTCCTTTCCCAGTTTGGAACCAGTCCATTGTTCATGTCTGGTACTTTTATATAGTTTTAAAATTTCAGAACACTCCATGAGGGAAGAAGATAGATGTTTTTACTCTATTATAGATGATATTTCTCCCAGCAGTCTGGATTCCAGCTTGTGCTTTATCCAGCCTGGCATTTCGCAGACCTCCTGAAATAACTCAAGGATCAAGTGGCAGAAAGTGACTTCCACTCTCCAAGTTTAGAGCTCTTTTCACTGTGTGATTTATGAGTATTGTGTGACTTTGGCATTGAACAAACCTGGGTTGATGTCTTCTCTCTATCCCCCATCCCTCCACCCCTTTCTTTTCCCAGTAGCTTTGTCTTTACAGAGAAGTTGCAGGGATGTACTGAGTACCCTTACCCATTCTGGGTTTCCCCCATGTCTTATGTCAGTAACATCTTACCTTATCAGGGTACGTTTGTTGCAACCAAGAAACTAACGTTGGTGTATTACTATTAACTAACTTATAGACTCTATTGGATTTCCCCAGTTTTCCCATTAATGTCTTCTTTTTAATCCAAGGTGTACCAGAGTTCATTTAGTTCTATTTCCCTAATCTCCTTTGGTCTCTTACGGCTTCTTGTTCTTTCCTTGTTTTCGACGACCTTGATGTGAGGAGGACAGGTATTTTGTGGACTGCCCCTCAGTTTGAATTTGTTTGATGTTTTTCTCAGGATTAGACTGGGTTTTAGCATTTGAAAGAAGGCTGCGGATATGAGGTGCCCTGCCCCTTCTCGTTGCTTTATCTTAGGGGGATTCGTGGTCTCGACACAGACCATCGTGGGTAATGTTAAACTTCATCACGTGATTATGATTGCACTTGCCCATTTCCTCCACTGTGAAGTTATTATTTTTCTTATTTCTTACTTTATTCTTTGGAAGCAGGTCACCGAAGCTGGTTTATCTTGGGGAGAGAGGAATTCAGCTTCATGCCTGGAGAGGGGCTTCTCTGTGTGTACTGAAATTCTTCTGTAAGGGAAACATGTCTCTTTTATCCTATTTATCTGTTTGTATTTGTTGACTCATGTTCTTTTATCACTGTGGACTTGTGTTTGTTTATTTTATACCTTGGTTATGATCTGATGCTGGGTTAGTTTTCTGTATAAGTTATTCCACCGTGGGCCACTGGGGGCTTTTGGAGGTTAGTGCCTATGTCCTTTTGACATGCCCCGATCCTTCTGATTTTTGAACCCTGCCTGACTTTCTGGTAGAAGAATGCTTCAGCCATGGAATCAGCCATTTCTCCGAGGAGCCCTGGTTCTTTTTATCTTCACTCACTTTTTAGGTGTATATTCTGTGCAAGTTATTTCACTTTTTAGAGCCTCAACATCTTCATCTATAAGATAATAATAATACCTCCCTTTCTTACTGAGTCGTTAGTGAGAGACACTGTATACAAACACCGCAGTCTTACGCCTGATACTGTGCTCGGGGAGGCTGTGTGCACGCACAGGGTGGGCCTGTGCCGGCCATGGTGAGGAAGGTACAGAGGTGGACGGTAAGCACCAGCTCTTTTAGTTTTTAGAGTAAGTTATGTCTGCTGAATATGATTGTATTTATAAACTCTTACATTTTTATGTCTGCTGAATATTATACAGTTGGCCATTGAATTTTAATACTGTTTAAGTTATGTTTTCTTAGTAGTTAATTTTCATGGAATTTTACAAAAATACTGGTTTCAGGTGAATTTGAAAACAGGAAAAAAAAAAAATCACTTCCTTGCTAGAGATTGTTTGAGGAGCTCTAGTGAGCTGCTGTCTATGGGGTCGCACAGAGTCGGACACGACTGAAGCGACTTAGCAGCAGCAGCAGTGAGTGAGTGCTGCACTAGAGAACAGCATTCTTTATCAGACAGCTTGCTTTTGGAACAACTCACATAAACTCAGTGTAAAATTAAAAGAACGAGATTCTGTCCTGGCAGTTCTGTGGTACCGTGAGATCTCAGGGCAGATAGTGTAGCCCTTATTAATACAAGTGCCCTGGCAGCAGTAGACCTGGGTTTGTTTTTCTGGAAGCCCATAGCTTGTCTGTAGGGATTCCTTACACGTATCTGATAAAGAAATTTTTGCTTTTTAAACATTGTGAGCATAGGTATGTAGCATTTAATTGCTGCTTACAAGGGACTTTGTCTTTGAATGTGCTCATTGTTTCTTCCGTTCCCTGCAGTCCTGATGAGAGTCTCATTAAGGAGAAATAAAAGTATTCTTGGTGCTTCCAATTCTCAGCTAGTTGAAGTCTACCAGATTTATTATTTTAGGCAAATTAAGATACATTCTCTGCCTAATTAGGAGTAACTGGAAACGCATTTTTAAACCTCTGTTTTGTTCAAATTGCTTGTTTACATAAACTAAAGTTTGGAAGTACATATTATTTCTACAGTAATTGATTTCATATTTTAGATGTTGGGGCATGCACTTTGCGTGTAACACTGTTTTCTGTTACTGACATCATAAGTTCATAATAACAAATCTTTGAACATATTAAAAAACTTTCTGACTTTGAACATTTTAGGTACTTGAACTGTAGAGCAGACTCTCAAACCAACCTAGGCATGCCAGTGTTTTACTGATTTGGAGACAGGAAGATATTCTAGATGGCCATTCAAGGTTTTTCCCAGGGCTTTGATATTAGTCTGTTTCATGTACTTATTAAAAAAAAAAAAAAAAGAATGGTTTGACTTAAAAATGCAATTTTCTATTAGGAATTTGTGCTACGTTGTATGACTTCAGAGGAACCATATGGGATCACTTAGGTCAGGTGTGGAACCATTTATCCTGTGTGCTGAGTTTTCCAATGTGGATATTTCCAAAATAGCTGTAATGGCAACACTAACTGTTAACCTTCTGCACCCATGTAACGTGAACCTGTCCCGTAGCTCTTTTTCATTTTGTAGCCGAGGGCCCGCTTTCAGGGACAAGCTTTCTGGGTTGATAGAGAGGAGCAGGCAGGAAGGAGAACGAGCTCAAGAGCCTATCCTAGCTCCTGCCCGGATGGGAGGGGAGTTATCTCAGCCTTGCAGGGAGGCACGCTCTGTCAGCCTTGCAGGGCTGAAGCTCAGTGGCCTTTCATGCAGCACTGTGGTCAGTGGCCGTCCGCAGGGCCATGAAGTGTTGGGAATGGAGATGCTTATCAGTGGGTGGAGGCTTTCCTTGCCCTGGAGCCCTCCTTCCAGGGGGACAGGGCACTGGGGTAAATCGAACAGAAATAACACGCTTCTTTCTTTGCACATGCAGCTAGGACTCTTACCACACGGAAAGAGAGGAGAGTGAAGTTTCCCTTGGGGTGTTTGGTACTTAACTCTCGGAAAGCTTGGTCATAGAGACGGGCATGACCACTGTGGCAAGTTGTGCGTGCGCTTAGAGTGTGTGTGGCTTTTTCATTATAGGGCTTGGCCTAAAGCCAGAACACATGGACAGTCCATGTTTCTCTCTGCTGAGCGCTGTCACTTCCCAGGCCACGTTTCTGTGAAGGTCATTACTGCCAAATTAGAAAGTTTGAGGGACTGTGACCATTTTGTTCACCCGTGTCGTGTAAATCAACCCTGTCTTTGGTGTTCTGAGTATTTAGTGCACAGATTGACACAGAGAAGAGCGACGGTGATTTCTTTTTAAGCTAGAGGAGGGAAAATACCAAGACTGGTTTGTTAGGTATGTGGGCAAAAAAATTCCTGTTTCCACTTTAAGAGAGACCCTACAAACAAAAGTTTAATTTTTTTTTTCCCTCAGCAGTGCTTAACTTCCAAATGTGTATAATTTTCTTAGATTGATAAAGGAAGCTGGCAAACAAGATCCAGAGCTGGCTTACATCAGCAGCAATTTTATAACTGGACATGGCATCGGAAAGAATCAGCCTCGGAACAAACAGATGGAAGCGGAATTCAGAAAACAGGAAGAGGTAAGCTAAGTGAAAATAATTTTACAGTAACAGTTTTCAGAACATATATAAACTCTGCCCATAGGAACCCCCTCTCTCTATAGTTCCTCTGCATTTTTTTGGTGATACAGAGTACTCGTAAACAGAGACTCACCGTTTCCCTTGAGGTAGCCGAACGATGATTCTCATGTGTAGAATTAGAATACCTGTCTGGTAAATCAATTTTGTGTCTTAATTGCCATCGGCCATTTTATTTTCCTTTATGGGGCTGAGGATACACAGCTACGTTTCATAGAAGAAGACAGCTCGTGTAAATATAACTCTTGCTGACTTGTTATGATTCTGAAGCAACAAACTGAAATCTTTTTCCTAGAATGTGTTTTGTTTGCTATTCAAAGTCCTACCTTGGTTGACTATTTTAAAAACAACAATATATTTTAAAGATTTTTGGTTTAATTTTTTTTCATGCTTTTTATTCAAGATTTGATATAGGAAATAGCACTGTAAAGATGATAAAAACCTAACATAGTGTTCCTGGCTTGCAAATAAAAACTTTTTATGTAAAATTTGTTGTTTAAGTTAAAAGCAGAATCATTCATGTTGAAGTCATTTTTCTTTGATAATACTCCAAGTTTGGGGAGTTCAGTAGCCAGAGTCTTGACAGATCAGTCTAAAACCCAGCTTAATTTCTTATTTAACTTACGCTGAATTGGGAAATGATGTTACCTTAAATCTAGTATGAAAAAAACTTTTCAGTTAAAAAAAAAATCATTTCTGATCCCTTACATTAAGTATGTCCCAAGATGTCGGAAAATAAGTGATGCTTTGCTTGTAGTTTTTAATTCCAAGTGATTTAGGGATTTTAGTGACACAGTTTTGACATCTTTGGAGGGATGTTGGCATAGGTGCACAGACATAGGTCCCATAGGGAGGCACAGAATATCCACAGGATTTCAGAAGTGAATTCATTTGGTCACTCTGGTGGTTATTAAAGAAGCCAGTGTCTTTAGCCAAAAGACTGTGATTTGTCCATGGGTGCTTCTCTAAAGTAGAAAGGCATTTTGATTTTTTCAAGTCATGTTCAGCTGAAAATGTCTTTGAATCAGAGTTTCTTTGTCCGGATGTTCATGGCGTCTGGAGTTTTGTGTGATACTCATTGTTTTTAGCCTGGCCTGGATTACGAGTGCTCAGAGTACTGTCACAAATGACAGTTGTCCCTTCATTTCACTGTGCTCTTTTCTTTGGAAACTTTGTTAGAATTCCTTTTCTTGGTGGATTTTTTTCAGGTACTTAGGAAATTTCGAGCACATGAAACCAACCTGCTTATTGCAACAAGTATTGTGGAGGAGGGTGTTGACATACCGAAATGCAACTTGGTGGTTCGTTTCGATCTGCCCACAGAGTATCGATCCTACGTTCAGTCGAAGGGAAGAGCGAGGGCACCCATCTCTAATTATGTAATGTTAGCAGACACAGATAAAATAAAGAGTTTTGAAGAAGACCTTAAAACATACAAAGCTATTGAAAAGGTAAGATGTACATGTTATCTGTAAGTTATTCCTGTGCATATAGAAATAATAAAAACAGTTGTATCTTCAGAGATTAGTCTCAACAGAGGTGTGCAGTGGGTAGATTATTAGACAGTTGAGAGTAATTGCACAGAGCCAGCAGTATTTTACAATAAAATGGCAGTGAAAATGGTCATATAGGTTACTGGGGAAGATTAGGAAGTACACTGTTCACGTGGACGGTGTCGTCCTCGTTGACTGAGTTGGAGACTGGTTTGAGAGTGATGACACAGCCCAGATACTCATGTAAGACTGGTGATCGCTTGTGTGCTGGTAGGTCGGTGTAGTTCAGTGTCTTGTTCCCTGTATGGGAACGTCTCCATATGGCTGGAGCTGGGAAGGATGCATTGGGAAAAACTGTCTGCAGCAGGTGGCTCTGGAGTATTGAGGTATGTGTTTAGGAGAGAGAGAGATTTCATGTCAAGAGAGCTTTTTCTTAGGTTCAGTGGCAGGAAAGGCATTTGTTCTCATAAATTCTGTTCTGAAACTGCTCAGATCTTGCGAAACAAATGTTCCAAGTCGGTTGATACCGGGGAGGCCGACACGGAGCCCGTGGTGGATGACGACGATGTTTTCCCACCGTATGTGCTGAGGCCTGAGGACGGTCCCCGCGTCACGATCAACACGGCCATTGGGCACGTCAACAGGTACGGCCGCAGGCTACGTGGTAGCCAACCTGTGAGAACCGTGAGATTTCGGTCTGACTCTATAAGTATTGTGTTGTTCACCATCTGCAAGCAATAACCAATCTCTCCGTTTATGGCCTGTGATGCCTCAGTGACAGAAAAAGAAGTTGCTTTTTTCTGTTCCTTGTTTTTTTTGGTCAGAATGCAAAACTAGTATTGTGCAGAAATAAATATTTCTAGTATTGTGCAGAAATAAATGTTTCCCTTCTCATTGTTAAGGCCGACCTAATGAATGCATACATCTTTTAATTGGATTGAAATTAATTTTGTAACGCTCACTGTTCTTTTCTAAATCTTGAAACTTGTTTTGTGTCAAGCGTTGGCGGCCATTGAATTTTCCTTTAGCAGAAATGGGAGACTTGATACGTTAACTTTTTTTTTTTTTAAGTATATGCCATTTTATCCGTACTTTGTCCTGATTTGGTGATAACATTTTTAAGGACTAAGGAAAGCAGATGCATAGCTAGATTACATATCAGTATAAATTTCATGCAGAGGCAAAATCGAGGAGCAGAAAATGTAAGCGTTTCTTTTTAACTTTTTATTTGGGAACAGTTTTAAACTTTAAAATATTGCAAGGATGCTTTAAAATGTTCCAAGAATATTGCAAAGAACACCCAGAGAAAATCCACTCAGGTTTCCCAAGAATGTTCTCTAAAGGGAAAGGGTCCAGCGCGGGGCCATGGAGCGTGCTTGTTTTCCTCGTCTGTCTGGTGTGATTCATCCTGGCAGCTTTCTTCAGTCCTTCTTGGGCTTGAATGACCTTGAATGTTTACAGGATGGCAGGCCAGTCACTGTGTCGTCTGCCCCTCAGTGTGGGTTCATTTGGTATTTTCTCATGCCTGGACCCCGGTGCGCGTTTTTGGCCAGCACGTCAGCGAAGCGATGCTCGGTTCCTTGCATTCTGACCGGGTCACTCTGTGTCGGTTTGTCCTCTGGTGACGGCGGCGACTGTCGTCACTTGCGTGAGGTCGGCCAGCTTTCTCTCCTGCACAGTTGCCTTTTCCCCCTCCGTAATTCATGAGTATTTCATGGGGAGACATTCTGAGATTATATAAAATTCATCCCTCTCCTCAGTTTTCACCCATTGATATTTCTTGCCTAGATCAATTATTTCTGTGATGTCTTCCAAATGGGGATTCTCTGACTCCCTAATTCTTTCTGCATTTATTAGTTGTCATTTTGCCATGAGAAGGAGCTTTCTCTTTTCTCTGTTTATTTGTTCCTTTTATGTTTTTTATCCAGTGTGAACTAATGGACTCCTGTTTGGCTCAGTCATTTTTAGTCTTTTACTCTCGTTTCTTGTTTATTTTGATGTGAAAATTGTGTAAAATTTGGCTGATGAAGACCCTTTCGGTGTAACTTCAGTGTCTTTTTAACACATCACCATTATTCTTTGGACATTTCTGTATTTTAAGGCACACAAGATGTTCTAGACTCACAGTTTCCCTGCCCTCAGGCTAGATATTGGCTATTTCTCCAGAAGGTCCTGGCTCCTTTTAGTGGAGGATGAGTTGTGTTTAGAAACCGAGGCATGTTCATTGCCTCTGGAGTATCATTGCTGCCGGGCTGTTTGGCAAATGGAGCTAGAAAATACGTCCGTGCCTTTTCACGTGTGTTACACCTGTATCTGACTGCCTGTCTGTGGTTAGCTCCAGTTTGACTGTGACTCCAGAGGGTTTGTTCTTGCTGTCCCCTTTTCCATCTTTCTCCCTGGCTGTCTTGTTTAATAGTGAGAAATCTCAATTCCCCTTGTCGTCAGATAAATTACTGTTTAGGCTCCCCGTACGTAGCGGTCTCCCTCCTCCAGGGGCTGCCCCCGTGTTCAGCAGCCCTCGTTTTGCAGGTCCTGGCCTTGCAGCATCGCGACCCATTCCACTGCCTTCCTTGTATGCATCCTCTTCCCCGCCAGGTTGGCTTCCTGTCCCGGCCCCCTCCCTGCTCGGGCTAAGCTCCCTCAGGGCCGGCTTCCTGCCTGCCTTCCTTGTGTTGTTGTGGGGTGGCCCGGTTGTTTTCCTGCCCTCCTTGGGTGAACACCGGGCCCACTGCTGATGCCTGCCTTGCACAGGCCCCCACAATTGTTGGTGATCACTAAGGAACAAACAGCGGTTTGCTCCCTTGATGGATTCTGAACAATACTTTCTGCACTGTCCAGTCATAGCTCTAGACCTATACGGCTGTTGATGCTCAAGTATCAATTTTAATGAAAATTAAAGTAAAAAGTTTAGTTTCTTAGCTGCCCTTGCCACAGTTCAAGAGCTCAGTGGCTTCTCTGTTGAACAGCACAGATATAAAACGTCATCTCAGAGTTTTTTATATATATATATATATATATAAACATACTAGTCCATCTTATTGAAAGTTTGAAGCAGTGATGCTGAAACCACGCATATAAATACCTATCCAGTAGAGGGAAAGAGGAACATAAAAAATCAAAGTGTAGAATGTGAATATCAGTTTTTTTCCTTCTGTTTCTTAGTTGTAGACTCAGTGTTACCATTTCTTTTTTTTTTCCCCCCCCACAGATACTGTGCTAGATTACCAAGTGATCCGTTTACTCATCTGGCTCCTAAATGTAGAACCCGAGAGTTGCCTGATGGTACATTTTATTCAACTCTTTATCTGCCAATTAACTCACCTCTTCGAGCCTCCATTGTTGTAAGTTTAGAAAAAGAAATGATTGTGCCTTAAAGTTAATGTCGTTAATGGATTTGTTTTCAGCTTCTCTAAGGCTGTGCAAGTTATAGGTAAATTTGGCTTTAAATCTACTTTAAAAAGTACATTTTAAAATCTCTTTTGTAGTCAACTACGTGTTCGAGTCTTCAATAGACTATATATATGTAATTTGTAGACTCTCTGAATTAGGCTAGACGACCTCTGAAGATTCCTCTAAAGTCTTTTACTCTGAACATTTCTGGCGGCATCATTCCCTTGTGGCTTTAGATCCTTACAGTGACACAGAATTCATTAAATACATTTGGGCTGTTCTAGTGATTTTGTTGTTGATTGGAAAAATATACCTTTATACAATTGCTGTCCTTGGTCTCAATGCTGATATATTAAATTCTTACTGAAATTTAAATTCATCAAGATTGTAAACTCTTTATGATAACTGGTGTAGGTTTTACTGGGCAGGATTTTGAAAGATGGCTTTCAAATATAGACAATAGTATCTTTTAAAACTGGCTGATGTTTTTCACAATGAAGAACTTTGGTAAATTTCAGCTTTAAAGATACTAGGGCAGAGGTTTCATCTGTGTTTTATGCGCCGATACTCCAGCTCCATGCATATACTGTGGACATGTTTTTTTTGTAACTTCCAGGGTCCCCCAATGAGCTGCATTCGGTTGGCTGAAAGAGTCGTGGCTCTCATTTGCTGTGAAAAACTGCACAAAATTGGTAAGAGTGTGTGAAAAACACATGTAAATAAAAATAAAGTTAAAGACATTGTATAACAAAAGCACCTCAAGGGCTTTATGGGTCTCCAGGGTTTTGCGGGCTGTGAACGCCTTGCTGGTGGTATGCTTCGGGGAGGATAGATGTAAGTGTGATGTAACTTGAAGACCCTGTAAGGTGGAAGAGCTCTGTTTTTCACAGCTGAGCAGCTGTAATGTATTTGCTCTCATTTCTAACTCCTTTTAAATATATAAATGTAATAAGGTCTTCTGACTGTTGAATCGTGAACATTTATGTTTTGTGTTGTAATGTATCAGTTTCTCAAATTAGTCTATATTTATGTACAGATGAAAATTTTTTAAAAAATGGGTGGACTTGTTTTCCGGTGGCATTCATAAAAGGATGATCTGATACCGTTTTCCTGTTTACATGTTTTTGTTTTTGAGTCTTAAAACAGAATTTATAATCCTCATCATACTGAATATATGAACCTCACAATCGACTTTGCCTTCAGTTATCACACGTGATTACTCTTCTGTTGTTAAAAGCACAGATGCTTTAGTTTTTGTGATTTGTCCAGTTGTTTCCCAGCACAGAGCTGCTCTGGATGATCCACTGATTAATTAGGCAGAATCAGGATTGAGCATTTTATTACAAAATCACGTTCCTTCTCTTTACATTTCTCAGGCGAACTGGATGACCATTTGATGCCAGTTGGGAAGGAGACTGTTAAATATGAGGAAGAGCTGGATTTACACGATGAAGAAGAGACCAGTGTTCCAGGAAGACCAGGTTCCACAAAACGAAGACAGTGCTACCCAAAAGCAGTAGGTATTGGTTAGAACCAAATACAAACCTAGCCTTTCTGACTTTCTGTTGCTTGCTGTACCAGGCCCGGATTCCTTTGCTTGGCTTCCCAAACCCGTGCAGTGCACCCCACCCCGTGGGTCTCAGCTTGTCTCCCGGCCTCGTTCACAGCTCTGCTCATAGCAGCCCCGTCGCTGTCACATGTACAGCATGTGCCCTTTCTCACTTCAGACATCGCTTTTGTTTTTCTTCTCAAAAAGATTCTTGTGTTTATCACATTCTATCCAGAATGAGTTAATGTCATTTAAAGAGACAGTCTTTGTTTCATTCACTTTAGTGGCCAGGTCCTCGCTCTGCCTTACACTGGGAACTAAGACCTCAAGGGTATGTGTGCTAAAACAGGCATGTGCCGTACAGGGTGAGGGGCGCACGGCAGGTGAGCCCGCGACTTGTCGGGAGTCAGGGTGTGGCCTGACGGGCCATAGTCAGCTTTTCCCACGTGTCCTGTCTAGCTGTAACCATGCGGGGCTGGAGTACTTATTTTAAAAATATTAGTCAATATTTTTACCTTACTAAACCCCCAGACAAAAGCAGAAATTTGCTATGTACTTTGATCTTAGCTTAAATATGATTCTTTTTATTTATTTTTTTGCAGTTTTATTGAGTTTTTACTTTTTTTTAAAAAAGTTTGCACCCAGCTAAGCATTTTCAAGATTCAAAATCATGTCACTTTTTCAAAAATCAGGAATTAAGTTATCCGATTTTCTGAACTGCTTATTTTCTCATATCCAGTTTTCCTATTCTAACATTACCCTAGAGGTTCTTGGGCTAGTTTCATGTGACAAATGTTACCACTAATAAGTGTTTTGAGAAGCATAGTACTGCTTTGCATCCTGTGTAATTAATAGGTGCATTCTGTACTGTCTGATACTCTAGTAACTATATCTCTTAGCCAGCATTTCCACACCTTTTAACTGTAGATGTAATTACTTATATTATTGAGCCTTGGAAACTGTAGACTATTGGGTGGGGTTGTATGAATATTAGAAGTTTAGAAACTTAGTTTAGTTTAAGTCATAGTTTACTCTTTAATCAGGCAGCCATTAAAAATAGTACTGACTTGTATTGACCCTGAAAGATATTCTCATTGTAGTAACCGGAGCTAAAAATCAGTGATACATTTGTTTTGTGGTTCCATTTGTAATGAAAAATATGTATGTGTATATATTTATGTGCATTTATTCTGGAATGTATACATTTATTCCAGAAAAGTCTGGAAGATGATATGGTATGTGACAGTGTTACTAAAGGTTATCTGAGTTTCAGGATTATGTAGGATTTTTAAAAACTTGGCTAGTTTTATTTTCTGACATTCAACAGTGAGTAAAGACTCAGAAACCCAGGGAAGAAAACCTTTATTCTCTAGTCAAAAGAAATAGATCAAATGAAATGTTGCTGTTTAGTTGCTAAGTTGTATTCCAACTCTTTTGCAACCCATGGACTTTAACCCACCAGGCTCCTCTGTCCGTGGGATTTCCCAGGCAAGAATACTGGAGTGGGTAGCCATTTCCTTCTTCAGGGGATCTTTCTGACCCCGAGATTGAACCTATGTCTCCTGCATTGGTAGGCAGTTTCTTTACTATTGAGCCACCAGGGAAGCCCACATCAAATGAATAGTATTGTGTTAAAAGACCCTGCGGTGTTTGATGGTTTTGTATGCTTCTCTGGTGAGGTTAAGTAAATGAGGAGGTCTCCTGCCTTGGGTCTTAGTTTCCTCTCATCAGCTTTTAGTAAAGCCAGGAAATAAATTTGTTTTCTTGCCAACATCTGGAAAAGAGGTGAATACGCTGGCACTTGTTGCTTACATTTTTCTTTCCACTCCCAGATTCCAGAATGTTTGAGGGAGAGCTACCCCAGGCCCGGTCAGCCCTGTTACCTGTACGTGATCGGAATGGTCCTGACGACACCTTTACCTGATGAGCTCAACTTCAGAAGGCGGAAGCTCTACCCCCCTGAGGACACCACAAGATGCTTTGGAATACTGACAGCCAAGCCCATACCTCAGGTGGACGTTTCATAGCGGCCTTTTATGTTGGACTGTCTTTTTTTTTTTTTTAAAGGAAAAGTGACTTTAAAAGTAACTGTCTTTTGTTACCTCAAAATGGTCACTATTTTACACTTGGAAGTGTCTCTCCTGTTCCCCTGATAGAAAGCATCATTCCTCTTCTGAAGTTAACTGTTTATAATGAACTGAAATCTTGGCTAACCTTGGGCTTTATTTTTCTTTCTCTGAAGATCCCACACTTTCCTGTGTACACGCGCTCTGGAGAGGTGACCATATCTATTGAGTTGAAGAAGTCCGGCTTCACGTTATCTCTGCAAATGCTTGAGTTGATCACAAGGCTTCACCAGTATATATTCTCACATATTCTTCGGCTTGAAAAACCTGCACTAGAATTTAAACCCACAGACGCGGACTCAGCCTACTGCGTTCTACCTCTTAATGTTGGTAAGAAGGACCCAGACTCTAAAGCGTTGTCTGTATAGTAGCTAAAAAACCAAAGTGTTGCTTAACAATGAGCTTAACTGAATATGGTACAGAAATCTCTGATAACTCTGAACTAGGCACATGGAATGAAGGTAGAGCTTGAGGGAGGGTCTTACCCGTATTATTACATTTTAACAAGCTTAAAGATCTTTTTCTTCCCTAAGTTAATGACTCCAGCACTTTGGACATTGACTTTAAATTCATGGAAGATATCGAGAAATCTGAAGCTCGCATAGGCATTCCCAGCACAAAGTATTCAAAAGAAACTCCCTTTGTTTTCAAATTAGAAGATTACCAAGATGCAGTTATCATTCCAAGGTAAGGTGTTAAGTGGAAATCAAAGCGGAGGTGACACTTGCTTTTGAAGATTCCCCCTGGGCACGTGGGGCAGGTGGTGGGCTGTGACCCTGGCATGGCCATGGCCAGTAGAAAATTTAGGTATCTCCCAGTGGCAGGCCTGTGCTGCCCAGTTTACTTACATAAAAACAAAGCCTGAAGTGCGGTTGGTGAAAGGATTTTACTTTGTGAAGCTCAGCTCATCTAAATGATGTTGATAGGCTTTCTTTGTAAAACCTCCATCCTTTTAATCCCCACAGTCTTAAAGAATTTGGTTATAAATAACAGTTTATTAAAGTTGTTGAAAGGCATGGTGTTATTAAGCGGATGAAAGTAGTTAATTACAGTGCTTTGCTGTATGTGCCCTAAGTCACGTTGGTCGTGTCTGACGCTCTGTGACGCTGTGGACCGTGGCCCGCCAGGCTCCTTTGTCAGTGGGATTCTCTAGGCAAGAATACTGGAGTGGGTGACCATGCCCTTTTCCAGGGACTCTTGCAGACCCAGGGATTGAACCCGAGTCTCTTATGTCTCTTGCATTTGCAGGCAGGTTCTTTACCACTAGTGCCATCTTTTTGGTAAAAATTTAGGGAATAAAGTTTTGGAGCATTAAGATTAAATATCACATTTTTTAAAGAATTAAAATACTGGCTGCAGTTGTCTTTGGATTTTGTTCTGTTTTGTTTTTTCTGTTCTCACTTTGTACCTCAGTGCCACGTTTTAAATGTTCGTTAACAGCAGCCTATCAATATCAGAAATGGTGCAGTAACATACGTTTTGTGGGGCGAGAATCTTTCGTGTTTAGCGTTAGTAATATATAAACTATTTACTTGGTTGCTTGGATATTGAAAGTTTTCTATACTGTTTATATTGATGAAATTAGAGATATTTAAAGGAGCCATTTAAGCTCCAATATTTTGGCCATTTGATGTGAACAGCACACTCTTTGG
Source organism: Bos indicus (assembly GCF_029378745.1). NCBI lineage: Eukaryota > Metazoa > Chordata > Mammalia > Artiodactyla > Bovidae > Bos > Bos indicus. The sequence goes on along the minus strand of NC_091780.1, from coordinate 60,023,407 downwards.
AAAAGTGCCTGATGCTGGGAAAGACTGAAGGCGACAGGAGAAGGGAATGGCAGAATATGAGATGGTTAGATAGCATCACCCAGTCAATGGACATGATTCTGAGCAAATTCTGGGAGGTAGTGATGAACAGGTGCTGTACCTCAAGGGGTCGTGAAGAATCAGACACGACTTAGCAACTGAACAATGACAAAAGGAGCCATTTGGCTTTCATGTGGTATCAAAGTATAGATATTTAGAATAAGGATGAGATATTTAGAATAGGAGAGAATGGAGAGTCAGGTTTTCACTTGATGTAAATATAGTTTCTCTTGGCTTAAATTCACTTGAAATGTATTAGAGTTGAAGTGTCATTGTTGTTATATATTTTTAACCTTTTGAACTCTTACTTTAAAATCATAATTTGCATTTCTGTATTCAAAACAGTTTGTGTTTTGAGAATAGTTGATTTAAACCATAAAGTCACTGGAACTGTTTTTCTTGTTTAGATACCGCAATTTTGATCAGCCTCATCGATTTTATGTCGCTGACGTGTACACTGATCTTACCCCCCTGAGTAAATTTCCTTCCCCTGAGTATGAAACGTTTGCGGAGTATTATAAAACAAAGTATAACCTTGACCTGACCAATCTCAACCAGCCGCTGCTGGACGTGGACCACACGTCTTCACGGTAAGGCACTCCAGAGACGGCACTTGGGCTGTACCTGTGCCAGCTTCCCCAGGTCAGCAGGCAGGTTGGGGGGCTTGTGGTCCCCGCGGCCCACCGGTATGTAGACCTGAACTCAGGAGGTCCTTGGCGCACACAGTTGCCCAGAGCCTGGTCCAGGGGTCTGCAGTCTGAATGAGCTCTTCCAGGGAGCTGCCCTGAAGTCGTAGAGCCGCTGTCAGAGTGCACTTGTTTTTGTCTTTGATAAGATTATTTTGAATTTTTTCTAGACTCAATCTTTTGACACCTCGTCATTTGAATCAGAAGGGGAAAGCTCTCCCTCTGAGCAGTGCTGAGAAGAGGAAAGCCAAGTGGGAGAGCCTGCAGAATAAGCAGGTAGCACGTCCACTGTCACTGGCATGACTTGGTGTTTTGGAAGGCGCTTGAGTTTTATGTCACCAAGTGAACTGAGCGACTTAGGAGTTTTGGGAAGTTGCCCAACACTTAGGTTTTGTTTTGCTTTAATTAATGTGGCATATTGACTTCATTTGAATGTCTTTTTTTTAATTAATTATTTTTTTTTATTGAACAGTAGTTGCTTTACAGAATTTTGTTGTTTCTGTCAAACACGATGAATGTCTTTTTGGTAAGCATGAGAGGTTTGGCCTTTATGCTTGGTCCGCTGGTAGCCATTCTGTCATGAAATTCTAGGATAAATCCTGTTTTCCTTAAAGGGTTAGTTTTTAAAACATTTCTAAAAATAAGATTTTGCTAGTGTTTCTGATTTTTGTCTTTATTCATCAGTGAAATTGATTTTTAAGTTTTATTTTTATTCTCTTGTGTGCTTGCTTTATATTTACCTCTCCACAATTTACACTCATCCACATGTTTTGCTCACTCACAGATACTGGTTCCAGAACTCTGTGCTATACATCCAATTCCAGCATCACTGTGGAGAAAAGCCGTTTGTCTCCCGAGCATACTTTACCGCCTTCACTGCCTTCTGACTGCAGAGGAGCTCAGAGCCCAGACGGCCAGCGACGCTGGTGTGGGAGTCAGGTCACTTCCTGTGGATTTTAGGTATGCCTGTGCTGTGGGTCAGAAAGAACATGGCTCATGAAATCCCGTTTGCAAAAAGCACTGACTTTGGTTCACATTTTAATTTTATGTAGAATAATTTTTTAAAAGATTGGAAAGAAAATGTGGTATCTATTTAATACCTGAAATAGTTGCATCATTTGACTCCTGAGTGAACATCGGTATATTGAGTCATCGTTTGCTGATGCTCAAAGGGAGAGGAGAGCCTAAGGTCAAAACCAATGGTTCCCTTTTCAGTGGTGGCAGTTCAAGTAAAAATGGAAAGAGTTGTTTGTCCCAGGGCTGACATTTTAAGGCTCTTCCTCTTTTATAAATCAAATATGTGTTAAAGAGCAGTTGCCTCCGTGTGCGTCTTCAGTTGTTCTCTTCTCACTAGTCAAGTCTCTGCATTCTAAGGAAATTACTGGTTTAATGACTCAGATTTATTTTGCTTATCCAGTTGGCAAGAGCAAGTTGCTTCAGGAACTGAGGAACTTGTTAAATAGTACCAATCACTTACTACCGTGTCAAACACTGGTTTAAGCGCTATAGCTTATGTTAGATGATTTCATCTTTAGGATAGTCCTATGAGGTAGGAATTATTGGTTCCTCTTCCAGGGATGGTGGCTAAGGTACAGAGACATTGAGTCAATTACTCGAAATTCCCCAGCTAGTCACCCCGCTGGCCTGGAGTCCCAGTGCGTGCAGTCTGTGGCCCTGGGTCTGCTAGGCTGACCCGAGGCTTCATGAGCTCCGCCCCCCCAGAGCTGCGGGGTTGGGAGCCACGTCCCACTGTGTGGTTTATGTTGTGAAGAATTCCCAGTAGTGCTGATGTCTGCCTTGGAACTTTATTTCCCTTCTAAGGTAGGAATATATTTATACTGATCTTTATTTAACTTTTACTCAGATTGCACTAGCCTCTTTGAAGGGTCTGATGAAAAGTTATAAAAAATGTCTTTGCAGATACCCTAACTTAGACTTCGGGTGGAAAAAATCTATCGACAGCAAATCTTTCATCTCAATTGCTAACTCCTCTTCAGCTGAAAATGAGAATTACTGTAAGCACAGCACAATTGTCGTCCCTGAAAATGCTGCACATCAAGGTGCTAATAGAACCTCCCCTCTAGAAAATCATGACCAAATGTCTGTGAACTGCAGAACGTTGTTCAGCGAGTCACCTGGTAAGCTCCAAATTGAAGTTTCAACAGATCTGACAGCAATTAATGGTCTTTCTTACAATAAAAGTCTTGCCAATGGCAGTTACGATTTAGCTAACAGAGACTTTTGCCAAGGAAACCATCTGAATTACTACAAGCAGGAAATACCTGTACAACCAACTACCTCATATCCCATTCAGAATTTATACAATTACGAGAACCAGCCCAAGCCCAGCGATGAATGTACTCTACTGAGTAATAAATACCTTGATGGAAATGCTAACACATCTACCTCAGATGGAAGTCCCGTGACGGCTGCCGTGCCTGGTACTACAGAGACTGGGGAGGCGCCCCCGGACAGGACGGCTTCTGAGCAGAGCCCTTCTCCTGGGTACTCCTCGAGGACGCTTGGCCCCAACCCTGGGCTCATTCTTCAGGCTTTGACCCTTTCGAACGCTAGTGATGGATTTAACCTGGAGCGGCTCGAGATGCTTGGCGACTCCTTCCTCAAGCATGCCATCACCACGTATCTCTTCTGCACTTATCCTGATGCGCATGAGGGCCGCCTTTCCTACATGAGAAGCAAAAAGGTAAGGAACTGTCCTTTAACCCTTGCGCTGCTGCTGCTAGGTCGCTTTGGTCATGTCCAACTCTGTGCGACCCCATAGATGGCAGCCCACCAGGCTCCCCCGTCCCTGGGATTCTCCAGGCAAGAACACTGGAGTGGGTTGCCATTTCCTTCTCCAATCCATGAAAGTGAAAAGTGAAAGTGAAGTCGCTCAGTCGTGTCCAACTCTTAGCAACCCCATGGACTGCAGCCTACCAGGCTCCTCCGTTAATGGGATTTTCCAGGCAAGAGTACTGGAGTGGGGTGCCACTGCCTTCTCCAAACCCTTGTGCAGTTAGAGGAATTACTCAGGGTGGCTTCCAGCATCCGTGGTCCAGAGGACTCACAGGTCCTGCTGCAGGGGCCGCCACACCCGACGGGGCAGCGGGGGCCTCCGGAGCACGTGCACGGGAAAGGGATAGTGCTGGTCCCCAGTCGTGCCCGGCTCTGTGCCACCCCACGGACTGTAGCCCACCAGGCTCCTCTGCCCATGGGATTCTCCAGGCAAGTAGTACTGGAGCGGGTTGCCATTGCCTTCTCCAGGGGATCTTCCCGACCCAGGAATCGAACCTGGGTCTCCTGCATTGTAGGCAGATTCTTTACCAGCTTAGCCACCAGGGAAACCCCGCACAGGAGTGACACTAAATGTAGTGTGGAATTAAGATTCAGAGAAGAAAAGTAATGAGGATAAATATTTAAATGATGATGAGAGAGGGATCACAAGGCGCCAGGTACCTGCTTGGCATATAACACACAAAGCTGCTGAGCACTTGGAAGGAAGGGCTATCACTTGTGATCAGGGAAGGCGTTAATGGAAGGACGTGCATTTATAGTGTGTAAACAGGGAACAGATGGCAGAGCGTGTCAGCACTCGGTGAATAAACCGTGGCAGCAGTCAAAAGTGTGGAAATACGTGGCATGGCCTAGACAGTCCGGCTTTAGAGACCTTGCTCTTGACCATGACACCGCCCTCCCCTGCTGTTGTCCATGACACTTGGCAGTGCACTGAGCGGGCCACAGACGTTCTCCATCCGGTCTTCTCAGCGAACCCCTGAGAGGTCGATGATAATACGGCCCCATCCTGCAGATGAGGAAACTCTTGCCTAGAGTGTTTTGTTGGCTCGTGCAGTTCACCTGGCTGGTCTGGGATGGTCAGGAGCGTGGCTGAGGCTGGAGTCCAAGCCTTCCACACTCTTCCCTGCAGCCTCCTTAAGTAAAGAGGGTGCTTGCTGCAGGAATAACCCCCAGGGCAGCCGGGCTCTGAGGGGCCAGTGCTGGGGGAGGCAGGAGTGTCGGAGTCAAAGTGAAGTTTAGGGCTTTCTACTTGACAGACTTGGCGGTGGAATGTTCAGGTAATTAAGAATGTAGGACTTAGATGCGGTCTGGGGGAATCGTCTTTTTAAGAGTGCTAATTGAAAGCAAACGAGATTTCCCCAGGGTGGTTGCAGAGATTGAGAGTGAGTAGAAAGTAACTTCATCCTCTTAGGTAGGAAAGAGATTATTTTCCGTTTTGAAAGTTCTTCCATCCCGCTGCTCAGAAAGCTCTGACTCCTTACTTGGTGCAGAGATCATCGTCACTTGTGCAGCAGGGTGCTGAAAGCCCTTCGGCATGCCCGCCCCAGCCCTGCCATGGCCAGGCGGCCTCCCCGGCTGTCTTTCCCGGGCCTGCACACACCTGCTGCTGCTCCTCTGCTGCTCGCCTCATGTCTCCATGTGAATGAGGCCCGCCCCACCCTGTACCTCCCGTGGGCCCTCTCTGAGCTCTTTCTTGCTCCTCCTTCCGAAGAACCATTTCCACTGACTTTGTAATTTCCATCCAAGTGCCTGTCGCGCTTTATCCTCTCGTTGGCATCTGCGATGCCGTGGTCCCACGGAGTGGAGAGGGAAACCAGAGTCTACTTAACGCCATGCGGGCGGCGTGGGAAAGCCCTTTGGCCCAGAGTGAGCCTCGTGGGGGGCTTCCCCCCAATCCTGCAGGCTTCAGGGACCACTTCTCTGTCTCACATCCCAACCAGTGCCTCTCCAGCATGGGTGCTTATTCAGGGGTATTGAGTTACGTGGGGGAAAGGGACTCATGAAGTGCTTAATAAAAAGGAGCCCTATTTTCGTAAAATGAGATCGACAGTTCTAGACCTTGGTGTTCAAGTAAAAGCTAGGCAGAGACACAGCGATTTGAGTAGATTATGGCAGAGATGAAGGCTTTAGAAAAAATGGACCAGAGGGAAGACAGTAAAGCTGGTTTATTGATGTCAGTAAACATGGAGTTTGTCTTTATTGCCTTTGCTTTGTTTTAAAATAGTTGAAATACCTTGAAATGCCATCCAAAACAAAAGAATGATATTTGGAAAAGCATTGTAGTTGAAATCATATTTATAGTTTAGGTTCAAGGAACTTAAAAAATTACTTCAGTGCTGGTTTTATTTTATAGCTAGAGTTTATGGTACTTCGCCTTTTATTTCATTGAGAATATTGGGACATTTTGGACTTGGTGGATTTCGATTATTTCCTATTTTGATAGCTCCAATCAGCAGTTTGAATTTTATATCTTCAGATTACATGAGAATTTAATATTTCCTATCATGAATAGGTAGAAAAACTGTTCAGTCTGTGTAACTGATGACCAGTTATGGAATATGAAGAATCTTTAGCTAAAAATTACATTAATGTCTTATATGAGTTTCCACAGCGATCATTTATGGATAAGTGTTGCATAAATTTTTTTCTGCTGCAGGTCAGCAACTGTAATCTGTATCGGCTTGGAAAAAAGAAGGGGCTGCCCAGCCGCATGGTGGTGTCCATATTTGACCCCCCTGTGAATTGGCTTCCTCCTGGTTACGTAGTAAATCAAGACAAAAGTAACACAGAGAAATGGGAAAAAGATGAAATGGTAAGTTTTTTGTAACTGAGTGGATTTATTTTCTGGTGAGGGGGCAGAATCTTGTTTTATTAATTTTTTGTTTCTTTTCCCAGTGTGTTTATAATCGAGTAGAAATTCTATATAGTAAATTGATTTCTTTTCATTGAATTTAGAACAGTGTTGTAACTGTGATAGAGAACAGTTTCTATTATCTTCCCTTGCCAAAGGCAAAAGAGTATCTGGTGTTGTGATTCAAAAAAAAAAAGGGCTTAACTCTGTGACATTTAACTTGAATATGACATATTGCGATTTATCATAGATCCTTAGCTCTGTTCAGTGAAATCAGTAGCCTATAATCTCCAATTTGTCTGTGAAATGATTTCAGTAAAATCTTGCTTTTGCACCTCAGGGCCTCCTCAGGACTATTTCTCCTCTTGCGACCTTAAAAAAATAAAAATACGTAAAGGTTGTAGTTTCCTGGAAATAGTTTAAATCTTGCCAACAACTTAAAAGCAGCCTGCAAACGTTAGCTGCTGCTGCTGTGTTTTCTCTCGTCTGGAAGGCCACCAGAGGGCAGCTCGCAGGGCCTGGGAGCCCGGAGCTGTGGAAGCCCGCCGTCCAGGGCGGTTGGCTGGGAGGCCATCTTGCCAGCCGTGTCATTTTTCAGACATTTATTTTGCATTAATGATGAACTGGTTAATTGTTACTTCATCTCTACTTCAGATCAGCAATGAGAATACCGTTTCTTTCACAAGTTTTGTTTTCTACATGTATTTTTTTTTTTCTCTCATCTTCTTTCTGACGTGTATGCCCTAGACAATCTGTTTTTAAGTATTTCCAGGTAGCATGCTCGGTGACCCTGTTTTGATTTTTTAACCTGTTCACTGAGAATGTTTTTATACTTGTGCAGTATTTGACTACCTGGCAGAGCATTGAGTATTTTAATGCAAGTTGGGTTAGAAAAATTATATATGTTATTTAATTTAGGAATAGAAGCTTAGAGGAAAGTGTGTATGATTTTGAGAACTTCAGAGAAAATCTTGCATGTCTATGACAAAAGTTCCAGAAACACTTACCCTACCTTATAAATAGTTTCATAGTATCATTGGTGCTTTAAAAACTTTTTTTTTAGCATAAAGGGGATATTAGCATGTCCTTTTAATTAAAAAAAAATTTTTTTTTAAAGATACAACATAAAGTTCTTATTTATTTTCTTTAGCATTTCAAATGGCCTGGTACTTTGATTTTTAGATTGCATTAAAATACTGCTTATGTTTTTATTTAATAATTTCTGCATCTCGAAATAGACTGTTAGATGATATTGGGAAACTTATGCTTAATCCACTCCTATTCTGCCTGCTTCGCTGCTCAGCAAGTAGGTTTACATGAAAGCTTTGTGTACAGATGCCAGAGGTGGGAATAGCTTAGGTGGAAAGGGAACTTGAACTGTGAGAGCAAAGAGTTTCTTGCTAGTGTTTTTTTGTTTTTGTTTGTTCTTAAGGAGCTGGAAGTACTCCTGGAAACCATTTAATAAGGTAGAATCCCACTATTTTGCAGATAGAAAAACTGAAACCCAGAGGCATTTAAAGAACTTTGCACAAGATCACACAGCTTATTTGTTGATAAAACCCCAGCCTTTTTTGCACTTTGCCAATTTTTGGTTATGGTAGCATCTTACTAAAGATACATAAAGATTTTTTTAAATGAAAATATTGTCTTTTTTTAAAATCAAAATTTGGCCTTTTTTTCCACCCCCTCCACCCCACCCCACCCCCCCGCCCTTATGGACCAGATAGTCAAAAACATCTCATGTTACTCTGGGAAAGTATAAGGTTTTTATTAGGTAATAGTCCCTAGAGGTATCCACCATTATAGCTTTTTTTTTTTTTCTTTTGGTGTTCTTCCTTATTCTTGAAAAGAAATCGTAAACTTTTTAATCAAAAAAGATAAAGAGAGATAGTTGTAGATACATGGCTTGGTTCATTGCACTTATTTCTTTTCAGACAAATGCACTGTTTGTATCTCTCTTGAAAAAAACCCACAGAAAGCTTAAAAACCTTTTTGTCATAATACTCTGCAAAGTTGTCACTATCAGAATTGAAGCACACCCTCCTGCCTTTCTCCCCAAGTAAAGTCTTGTTTATTTTATTTTTTTTTTTCACTGCACAACAGAAATTTGGTGTCTTTCTAGAATTGCAGAAAAGTTCCATGGTTACTGAATCCTTGCCCCTTATTAAGATTGTCACTCACAAATAAGCTTTGGCCAGAGAAACTGGAATTAGCAAAGACCTTCTGACAGAAATGGGATTGTTGTGTTTCATGTTAGTCTAAATTGTCTTCTATTTTTGTCAGTTATGCTATAATCTGTTACCCTGAAGGGAAAAGCATAATTTCTCAAATTCATAGCTTCATGGTGATCACTTTTAGTTTCCAAGCAAGGCAGTTTGGTTTTACATTGTAGCAAATGTGCTTGGATTTGAAGTGGCAGTAGGGACAGACCTTCATCGTGAAGCCCCACTGTACATTTTAATGTTAGAAAGAAAATAATTTTATCTGTTTATATGTTATACTCTTACTGAATTGCAGAAGTTATGCTTTTTCTACACCTGGAATTTAATTTTGTTCATTTGAAAATCTTAAAAAAATTTTTTTAAAACTGTCAGCAAAATCGAAGAGCTCTGTGATCGGCATATGAGAGCTTTCATTATGTATCTTGCCAGAGTTATAATTCTTAGCTGAAGTTTTGCCTTGTGAGCCTTAATTTTAAACTTTATATCCATGTATAAAATCCTTAACTTAAAGCTTCATACTAGATAAAGGTCATTTTATAACTTAGAAAACGAACATTCAAAGAACATGTTTTACTTTGTTTATATGATTAAATAACTTATTTTATGTTAATTGAAAACAAATGGCCGTGATTTGAAAGTTGCCTTTTAGTATTTGTGGTTGTCATTTGAAATTATCCATAACCCTTGCTTTTATTGAGTCTCAAACCCTTTTAAAAACAGCAGCTATGTCTCCCCTCCTTCCCCATTCCCCCTTTTCCAGACAAAAGACTGCATGTTGGCTAATGGCAAACTGGACGATGACTTCGAGGAGGAGGAAGAGGAGGAGGAGGACCTGATGTGGAGGGCTCACAAGGAGGATGCGGACGACGAGGACGACTTCCTGGAATACGATCAGGAGCACATCAAGTTCATAGATAACATGCTGATGGGGTCAGGGGCTTTCGTCAAGAAAATCTCTCTTTCTCCTTTTTCTGCCACCGATTCTGCATACGAGTGGAAAATGCCCAAAAAGTCCTCCCTTGGTAGTCTGCCATTCTCATCCGATTTTGAGGATTTCGACTACAGCTCCTGGGATGCGATGTGCTATCTGGATCCGAGCAAAGCCGTTGAAGAGGATGACTTTGTGGTGGGGTTCTGGAATCCATCAGAAGAAAACTGTGGTGTGGACACAGGGAAGCAGTCCATCTCTTACGACCTGCACACCGAGCAGTGCATTGCCGACAAAAGCATAGCTGACTGTGTGGAAGCCCTGCTGGGCTGCTATTTAACCAGCTGTGGCGAGAGGGCTGCTCAGCTTTTCCTCTGTTCGCTGGGGCTGAAGGTGCTCCCGGTAATTAAAAGGACTGATCGGGAAAAGGCCATGTGCCCGACCAGGGAGAATTTCACCAGCCAACAAAAGAACCTTTCAGGGAGCCGTGCGGCCGCCTCTGGAGCCGGCTACCGAGCCTCTGTGTTGAAAGACTTGGAGTATGGGTGTTTGAAGATCCCCCCGAGGTGTATGTTTGATCACCCCGACGCAGACAGGACACTGCGTCACCTGATCTCGGGTTTTGAAAATTTCGAAAAGAAAATCAACTACAGATTCAAGAATAAGGCTTACCTTCTACAGGCTTTTACACACGCCTCCTACCACTACAATACGATCACGGGTAAGGAACCCCAGACCACAGGTTGCTGCTCTGAAAATGAGACCTGGTGTTAATTGGATCGACCCGTAAAATAATGTAAAGAGAATAATCTGTGTATGTACAGACTTAGAGCTTAATATGCACGACGGGGGGAGGAAGCGCAGGCAAATGAAAGCGGTCCTTTTTTTCCCCTCATCTTTCTGGGCGCTACACTGTTCCTAAACTTTGATAGTTGGGAGCAGAGCTGTCCTAGCAACTCGTGTCATTTCCTGCGCAGCATAATTAGGTTTGAGCCTTAGTATTGTGATGTGTTTTGCCATTTTATCCCACCGCAGTGCCTTTATGGTGTCCAGCCACTGCTGCTTCAGGTTCTTGGATAATTTATTCCTGTATCCTGGATGTGTCTCCATGTCTTTTTATTGTTCTTCCTGAACAAAAAGGCCCCTCTCTTAAGGTCTTTTAAAGTCTAAAGAGGAATCGATTAAAAGAAACTCTTATCACAGGAAGGTTTCATCGCCCTTGCTCTGTTTTTCCCGTCACCTGCTTTGCAGTAAGCTCCATGTTTCTTTCTCTCCTTTATTTAATCGACTCCCAGTCCATTCGATTAGAAGAGAGAATAGGCGCCTAAAACCAAAACCAGCTTCAGGTTGTGAAACAGCGAGAGTCTGTAGTTGTGTTTTGTTTTTTTTCCCTATGTCAGAGTCATAAGCGCTTGAATTCAGAAAACCAAAGCTGAGTATAACGTTTGTATAAGAAAAACAATGTAGGTTAAGATGATCAGAAGAATGTAAAACCAAAAGTGAAAAATTATCTGCTCTAGACTAGAAACACTGGTGAAACTGAAACCTGTTTTTCTTTGTGGAGAAGAAATGAGGCCTGGTTTTCTACCGCACTCTACTGGAAGGAGCCCTGGGTTCTATTCTGTCTCAGCCCTTGCTTCTGAGCTCACTGGGGATGAGGGGGCCACTCACCCTTAATCTGTTCCCACCTGGGTTTCTACAGTTGAACGGTTCCTTTTAAATCAGTGTGAGAAAATAGAAGTGTTGGTTAGTGTCAATAAGGTCTCACATTTTGACATTGATCATTTTTGCCTAAGATCTCTGCTTGCCCCTGCTATTCTCCTTGATTTGTGTCAAAGTCACCATTTTTTATTCAGTTTGAGCAGAAGGTCTTCTTGTACCAAGTGTTATCTTATGTAACAAACGTAACCCAGGAGTGGTGAGGCATATACCACTCCCACACTTTCCAGAGTGTGAGTGGACAGTGCCCAGTGGTGGTAGCAGAGCGTGGGGAGGGGACCTGTGCAGGTCTGACGTTGCGAGATGCCGATCGTGATGGAGGCTTTAGAATGATGCCCCAGCACCTACCTGGCCAGCAGAGAGCCAAAGGAAAAGGCTCAGTGAAATGATGTCACTTGGGAAATGCCTTTTTCTTAAAGAGTGTTAGTCTTTTGGCAACTTAAGGGTTTTATGACCCCAATTTATGTATCAGAAATGTGCTTAATTTGCCATTAAAATTTAATTTCCAGAAGCTTCAGTAGGATGTCATTCACTAATTCGGTCATTTAAGAATATATGTGTAAACGGAACCCCCTCCTCAATAAAGGTCTTTTCAGTGGGTCTTGGGGGAATCCATCCTTTAACTGAGTTATTATTTGGAATCATGTCGGTGGTTTTGCTGGCGTTCATGGCTTCCCTTTGAATCTTCCTTCAGATTGTTACCAGCGCTTAGAATTCCTGGGAGATGCAATTTTGGACTACCTCATAACTAAGCACCTTTATGAAGACCCACGGCAGCACTCCCCAGGGGTCCTGACTGACCTGCGCTCTGCTCTGGTCAACAATACCATCTTCGCGTCGTTGGCTGTGAAGTATGACTACCACAAGTACTTTAAGGCCGTTTCTCCCGAGCTCTTCCATGTCATCGACGATTTCGTGCAGTTTCAGCTCGAGAAGAACGAAATGCAAGGAATGGATTCTGAGGTTAGTGCTGTTTTAAGATATGTTGAGTTCAGTGTTTAAAATAAGCCTTCCAACTAGGCTTCTCAACACAGCCATCCAAAGAGCTGGCTGAAGGCCAGGGTCATGGTCCTCAGCACGCTCTGCGTTCTCCAGGAAACCTACGTGGGTCATAGTCTTCAGGCAGCCCTTTTAAACTTGGCCACAGGTACTGTGGTCATTCTGGTGAGGAGAAGGAGCCAGGGGCTTCCAGCAGCTTCATCCCCAGTCCTTGATGTGGGCTTCCGGTATTCAGGCATTCCAGAGAGGTGCACCGTGCCCCCTGCCCCCCAATGTGGGCTTCCTGTATTCAGGCATGCCAGAGAGGTGCACCGCACCCCCTGCCTCCCAATGTGGGCTTCCTGTATTCAGGCATGCCAGAGAGGTGCATCGCACCCCCTGCCCCCCAATGTGGGCTTCCTGTATTCAGGCATGCCAGAGAGGTGCACCGTGCCCCCTGCCCCCCAATGTGGGCTTCCGGTATTCAGGCATGCCAGAGAGGTGCACCGCACCCCCTGCCCCCCAATGTGGGCTTCCTGTATTCAGGCATGCCAGAGAGGTGCACCGCGCCCCCTGCCCCCAATGTGGGCTTCCGGTATTCAGGCATACCAGAGAGGTGCACCGCGCCCCCTGCCCCCCAATGTGGGCTTCCGGTATTCAGGCACGCGAGAGAGGTGCAGCCCACCCTTCCCCCCCCGGTCCCCCCAAAAGCTTTAACCTTAGTGAGAGCTAGGCATGGTGGATTCTGTCCTTTCTGTCTGTTTAAAATAGATCAGAAATATTTGCTCTATCTCAGGTAAGCATCACGAATGTACATCTTGCTTCACTTGAAATGGGGAAATCTCATTTAAAAAGCAAACTTCTAAAATTCTAAGGATTGGAATTTGAGAGACGTCTGTTGTAGGTTCAGCCAAAGGTCCTTTTGGTGATGGAGCTAATTCTTGTGTGTGTGTGTGTGTGTGTGTGTGTGTGTGAGACCTGTTTTGAAGTTTTGTAAGAAAAGATTTTGCTGAGATCTTTCCAGCCTCTGATTCTCCACTAACATCCATCCACATACCTGGGTACCCAGGAGAGTACTCTCATTTCTTCTTCTCATTCTGACTCCTTTGTTCTTTCCATAGATTTCTTACGAGAACTCAGGGAATCCATTCATAACTCTGGTAGCCACTGTAATTACTCTTTCTTGACTATGTGCCTCCCTGTTGTTAGTTACACAGACTTTGTTAAGGAGGAGTGCACTTCCTTGGCGTCCTGTGAGAGAAGTGGGGAGCCTGGGTTTGGAGGTGGAGCCACAGGGCAGAGGGTCAGGTGGTGAACTGGGTGGCGGGTGTGCTGAAGGAGGGGCATAGCTGGTACCCTTCCTGCCCTCTTCCTCCTGGTACACTCTTCCGAGATTAGGGGCCTGAGGTGGAGTACAGCCAGCAGTGAGACCAGGAGTCACAGCCACCTCAGATACATTCAGTATTGCCTCTAGTCTCCTCCTGTAGAAATACGTAAGCTCAGAAGTTGAGGAATTAGCTAAAACTAAAGTTATCTTTTGACTTCTCTGGTGATTCAGTGGTTAAGACTCTGAGCTTCCAATGAAGGGGGCACAGGTTCAATTCCCTCCTTGGAGAACTAAGGTCCTTGGTAAAAAAAAAAACCTTTCGATGACAGTTGGACATACTGGCTTTTGCTAGTTTTTGTTCATTCTTTTCCTGCCCTTTGTTTGTATAAACATATGTATGGAAGTTACGAAAAAGTGATGGAGAATGTCATGGTCTGGCTTCTCTAACTTACTGTTTGATCTTAAGAAAGTCTCTTCACCTTTCTGGGCCTCAGTTTCCTCATTTGTAAAAGAAGAGAATTAAACTTGGTGAAAAAAAGAAAGTGAGGTTGCTCAGTCATGTTCGACTCTTTGCGACCCCGTGGACTGTAGCCTACCAGGCTCCTTTGTCCATGGGATTTTCCAGGCAAAAGTACTGGAGTGGGTTGCCATTTCCTTCTCCAGGGGATCTTCCCAACCCAGGGATTGAACCTGGGTCTCCCACGTTGCAGGCAGATGCTTTTCCGTCTGAGCCATAAGTAGATGCTTATAAACTTGGCAAGTTTTAAAATTCCCATCCACTACAATAAGTTGTCTTGTTTTTCCAGTAGTCGGCATTATAAATCCACTGTATAGAATTTTGTGTGGCTAAGCAATCCATTTAGAAATGGCTCTCCCCTCTTCTTTTTATTTCTCTTTCACAAGTAATTTGTATTTTATAAAATAACCAAAATTATCATTTTGTGATGTTTTGTTGCTAATGTATGTAAACATAAACTTAGATAACATACGAAATGAAATTCTATCACGCATACCCTGTTTTTTACTTAATGTACTGTGGGTGACTTTCTCCAATCATTATTAATTGGGATTATGACTTTTAGTAGGCTACATGCTAGTGAATATATGGCTGAAGTATAATGTGTCCAAACAGCTCCTTCGTTGCTGAATGGTTAACGTATTTTTAGTTAGGGTTTTAATAAACATGTATGTGATAAATATACTTAAATATCCAGCTGCCCTCTTAAGACGAACTCCTGGAGACGGAATTGCCACGTCAAAGAATTAGGAACTTTTAAAAGGCATTTGCTACAGATGTAAATTTTTATTCTATTAATTTGAATACCTACTATGTGTCAGGTTCTCTGTCAGAATGATTTATTAAGCAGTTTAATAAAAGGAGAGCTGGGAGGAAAATACCTTCCGAGTAGAATTTCCCTGTCAAAAAGTGGCGCTTTACCCTCCCCGCAGCAGTGTGCACCCTTGCTCACACTGCATGGATGAGGATTCTGCAGGATTCTGCTGGCTCCTGGCTGAGCTGCCGGCAGGTAGAGCTATTTCAGCATTCAGTTCTGTGACTGTGCATGAATTTGAAATTTTTTTTCATAAATTTATTGACTGTTAGTGTTGTCTTTGGTTTTATTTGAAAGTAATCTTTTTTCCCTTGTTGAATACAGAATACTAAATAGAGAAGAGCTTTTTTTTTCTTAAGTGAAAAACTTTTTAAGATAAGGTAATGTCTGGACTCATTGGGAAAAACCCTGATGCTGGGAAAAACTGAAGGCAAAAGGAGAAGGGGTGGCAGAGGATGAATGGTTAGATAGCGTCACGGACACAATGGATATGAATTTGAGGAAACTCTGGGAGCTAATGGAGGACAGAGGAGCCTGGCGTGCTGCAGGCCGTGGGGTCTCCGAGTCGGACACGACAGCAGCTTTTATGGAGAACCTATTACAGTGTAGTTGGCCTGTCATAAACGTTTGATGTTGTTTCCCTTGTTAAAGAGATAGTAGCAGTCACATCCGAGAAAAGAAAACATCTCTGTAGACTGCCTTTCAAAGAGGCCTTTCTGCTTACGAGTTTCTCTTCTCACTATAATAGCTTAGGAGATCCGAGGAGGATGAAGAGAAGGAAGAGGATATTGAAGTTCCAAAGGCCATGGGGGATATTTTCGAGTCACTCGCGGGCGCCATTTACATGGACAGCGGGATGTCGCTGGAGACGGTCTGGCAGGTGTACTATCCCATGATGCGGCCGCTGATCGGTACGGTTGGCTCCCCTTCGAAAGAAGTAGGATCACAATTAAAAGCAACTTAAAAAAAAAAACAACAAGCGTATTAAGCACATTATTCTTTCGTTTTGATTACAGAAAAATTTTCTGCAAATGTGCCCCGTTCCCCTGTGCGAGAATTGCTTGAAATGGAACCAGAAACTGCCAAATTCAGGTAAGCGAAAGTGTGCATGGAAGAGCGTTAACTCACTGATAAACAAGGGGGAAAGTCCTCAGAGATGCCATAAACTCCGGGTTTTGAAGAAATGCTCACCCTGGGACGTGCTGTCCTGCGGTTGCGATTTGCAGCCTGATTGGCTGGCTCTTTTTGCTCCTGGGACGTGAGAAGAACGTGGCAGCACCGTCTGTTGGCAGTGGGCAGCTGTCAGAAGGCACGTTTCCTCTGTGAGGTGTCAGCCTGAGAGTACGTACTCGGTGCTGATTGACAATAACAATAAATACGTCTGACTTCTCATTCGAGCTGCTTGGCTCTTTTGCAGCCCAGCTGAGAGAACCTACGATGGCAAGGTCAGAGTCACCGTGGAAGTGGTCGGGAAGGGGAAGTTCAAAGGCGTTGGCCGAAGTTACAGGATTGCCAAGTCTGCAGCAGCAAGAAGAGCCCTGCGAAGCCTCAAAGCTAATCAACCTCAGGTTCCCAATAGCTGAAAACCCCTTTTTAAATTAAAAAAAAAAAAAAAAAAAGGAAAGCAGAATTAAGGTGGAAAATATTTAAGTTGAAAAGGATGATTTAAAACTGATAGTGAGTGGAACGAGTTGAAGGCAGAACGTAAAGTTTGTTTGATAACAAGATAGATTACAGAATAAAACATTTAACCTATGTATAAAAATTTTGGAACTAACTGTAGTTTTAGTTTTTTGCGCAAACACAATCTTTCTTGTCTTCTTTCCTCACTTCTGCTTTGTTTAAATCACGAGAGTGCTTTACTGATGACATTTTCGCAAGTGTTCAAAGTGATTCTTGACAGTTTTTGTCTTGTTTCATTTTAGTTTAATTTTGGTCGGTTTTGCTTAGAGTTAGGAGTCCAAGGAGCTTAAACCTGAAACAGCACCCCCCCCCACAACGGGTTCTGTTGAGAGCTCTGGGCAGCCATCAGCGTGCGTGGCAGAGCCCGCCCTGCGGCGTCGATAAGCCGAGCAGAGGGATGCGGTTTGAGAGAGGAGTGTGCTGGTGCTGTCTCTCCTTTCCACGTTGTGTCGCATAAGACGATGCTTCCCGGTCACTGTTGCACTTACTAGTAAGGGACAGACTGTTGATCAGCATGGGCCGGCGTGTTGGCAGATCACATTCAAGTTTTCTCATGCCATGCTATCTTGCATAAAAGAGGTTCTTGCCTTAAAAGTAAAATCCTTGTGGATATTCTTTCACTTCTGATCTTTCTGGAACAAACTGTTCACATTCCCTTCATTCTGTCTATTATGCATTAGACCTCGAGACAGCGTGATACTTAACGACTCACTAGTATAGCTGTAACCTAACTAATGACAGGATTATATGAGAATTTCTGTCAGGTGTACTGAAGACATTTTCAAAACCAGAATATGTAACCTATGGATTTTTTAAAAGATACATCATAAGAATCATCTTTGGCTAAATACCCCACTTTTACTAGAAACCTCCAGCTAGGTAGTTCCACGGATGGAAATTGTCTGTGGCAAATAAACCTTGCCCTGTAGGCTGTTGCTCTAACAAAATAAACTTTATACATATCACACCTAAAATATGCTGCAGATCTTACAATGGATTGATTACTTACTTAAAGAAGCAGAACAGAGCACCTTACCCTGAGTCTTCTCACATACATTTCTTACTGTGCTTTTCACAGTGTTGCATGCAGACTTCACCTACCAAAGCTGTGCTGTTAATGCCATGAAAGTTTAACGTTTGCGATAAACTGCCGTAATTTTGATATGTCTGTGATTTAGGCCATTAAAAATTTAGGTAAACTAGCTCATTGTTTCCATCTTTGGAAAAGGAAGAAAAAAAGACACTTTTAGGCGTTTGCCTAAGTTTCTTTAATTAGACTTGTAGGCACTCTTCACTTAAATACCTCAGTTCTTTTCTTTTGCATGCATGTTTCCCCTCCCCATTTGGTGCTACGTTTATGTATTATGCTTGAAATTTTAATTTTTTTTTTTTGCACTGTAACTATAATACCTCTTAATTTACCTTTTTAAAAGCTGTGGGTCAGTCTTGCACTCCCACCAACGTACCAGTAGAGTTTTGCTGCAATTGCCCCTTAATTATGCTTGAAATTCAAGAAAGCTGAGCAGAGGTGTCTCGTAATTTCCAGCACATCATTCTGAATGTGACGCCTCATATAATGCTGCATTGATATTTTGAATTGCAGTCGAATACTGTACTTCTCGCTTTATCTGCGCCACCCACCCCCAGAGAAACACCTCTGCACGCGTGTACCCAGAAACCTGTCCGCTCCGCTTTCTAAGGAGACCCGAGTGAAGGGAGCATTCAGCTTCTCCCACATGGTTTGTCGTCTCCAACCTTAAACTTCCACTGAGATCTCAGTTACTAAACGAGCTTTAGAGCAAATTTATTTGGATGGACATGTTTTTTAAAAATTTAATTCTGATTTGGAACCTTTGATTTCTATTTGATTTTTTTTTTTAAAGACACCTCCATGTAAGATCTCCTGACAATGTAAAACCAGGCGCTTCTTGAATTACATAACTGTAAATGTGTCAGGCTGGATATGAATTTTCCTTGTGAGGGTGATTCGTGATAAAGCTGTATCACAAATCTCTTGATAAGTATAAACTACCTGCTGCCAGGAGCTTAGGGCCTTGTGTTGTGTCTGATGCACTAATCCCAGTGTCGAGGCGTCCTCTGGCCTCCTGGCACCAAAATCAGATTGTTTCACAGTTACAATCCCCGTTGGGAGAAAAATGCCTCAATATATTTTGTAACCTTAAGAAGAGTATTTTTTGTTAATACTAAAAAGTTCAGACTTGGATAAGATTAGGTCACACAGTCTCAGGGGTTCAAATTTCCTGCTATCATTCAAAATGTTTTATCAACAGCAGACTTTAGCTATTGCTTTTTTTTTTTTTTTCTCCTTTTGGTTGGAGGACAGTAGCAGATTTTAGTTTGTGACTCACACTTTGAAGCAATCTCTGATCCCCTGGTTCCCAAGTTGAAAAGTCAAAACTCTGATGTAGATATACGAAATGGTTATGAATGCTTTTGTGCTGCTGATTTTTTAATGCTGTAAACTTCCCCCCAGTTTAGCTTACTGAAATGTTTTGCATCCATTTAATTAAGGGACAAAAAAAAAATTGCTCTCTGTCACCCACTCGACCACCTTGTCTGTCATCCTTTTGTTCCTGTGATTGCCACGTGGGACCCGGTGTGATCTGGAAGCCCCCCTGGTGGGCGGTGTGGTTGTACGGCCAGCACACGCGGGAAGGACTGGGCGGGCACGTTTTGAAAAGCAACTGCAGAAATTCCTTACGATGATTGTGTGGAGGTTAGTTGGCATGAACCTTCATTGTAAATGTTTTTTGATTTTTTTTTTTTTTAAATAATACTTTCAGCAGTCCTGACTATGCTGCGTTTTGTAAAAGCTTTTTCCCCCTCTGTTCTGTTCATGTAGCACAGATAAGCATTGCACTTGGTACCATGCTTTACCTCATTTCAAGGAAAATATGCTTAACCGAGAGGAAAAAATGTGGTTTGGCCTCGCTGCTGTTTTGATAAACCGAATTTGAAAAAAAGATAATTATAATGCCTGCAATGTGTCATATACTTGCACAACTTAAATAGGTCATTTTTGTCTGTGGCATTTTTACTGTTTGTGAAAGTATGACAAAGATTTGTTAACTGAACTCTTAATTATGTTTTAAAGATGTTTGTTAACTTTTTCTTTTCTCTTTTACGTTATGTGAAATGATTAAATTTAGAACAACCTCTAACACTCCTGTAAATTATCTTTTAAAATGCTAGTATTTTTCCTCTCTTAATAATAGCTTGCCCTCAGAAAGATTCAAACTACCCTGCCTAAATAGCAAGAGACTGGAGGCTACTCTGGTTCTGTCGGTTCAGTTCATAAGTACAATTATTCACACAGCAGTCGGCTCTTGGAGTCATCACCTGACATTGGCCGGTGACTGCAGAGTGCAGAGACTGATCGAGATGCAGACCCACCTCAGTTCAGTCTTCAGGCCCCGTTGATTTAAAACTTTCTATCTTGCTCTGTTAGGGTATCTAATCCTTTTACACAACATTTAAGCCACCAAACTGAGACCTTGATATCTTCATTTGAAACAGCATCTGAAGTTCTGTTAGCGCCCTGAACCAGTTTGTGTTCGCTACGGAACTGAAACTCATGTCTTGTTTATTACCTATATGGTTATTTTAATTACATTTAAATAGGTATATTTTTTCAACCACTGATTGCTTTTCAGGAACTTAATTATTTCCAAATAAATTTCTTTATTTTATATTGTACATGAGAAGTTTTTAAGATATGTTTAAGACCAAGAATATTGAAATGATTTTAAAAGTTGTTGGAATTTGCCAGTAGCAATACCTAGGGAATTTGCATTGAGACTATTGTATTTTCCACTAGAGGTGAAAATGATGTTTTGAAACTAACTTGTAAATACATTTTAATCATTGTGTTTTTGTTTTTTTTCCCCCTCTAGTCCATTTTTATTTGGACATCACCCACCATTTAAATTTTCTAGATGCACTCAGAATTCACTGCAGCAGCAGGTTACGTAGCAAAAATGCAAAGGTGAACAGAAAGTGAAATTTCTGGCTTTTCTGCTGTAAATAGAACGAAAGAAAAATGACTAAAATCAAGTAAGACTAACATGTATAATTTGACAATAAAATACTTAGCATCACATGCTGCAGCTGTTTTTAAGGAACATGATGTGATTCGTTCATACAGGAATCATGCTGCAGAAGTTCGCAGTCTGCACCTTAAGGGTCACGATTACCTTTAGTCGTTTTTTGTTTTTGTTTCTTTCTTTTGTAATAATTGTAGCCAAGTAAATCTCCAATAAAGTTATGGTCTGTTCACTTTGTGTCCTTTTGACTTTTTATTTTCTTGTTTTGATTCATTTGGAGTGGATGATAGCACCTAGATAGTTGTAGCAGAAATTATCTTTAAAGTGTTTTGATTCCATGGTCACCTGAAAATGTGTCCTTTAAAAGGATAAAATGTTGTTTACCAAGTTCTACTTTATACGCTGGTAGAGTTCTACATCATCTGCTGGTAGCGTTATCAGCTAACACTTGCCTTGTTCTTTTCAGACTTAAATAATGCCAGTGTGATTTTCTGAAATTCTGCCACATTGACTGATGGGTTCCAGGTCCTGGATTATTTATGACACGTTTGACACATTCCTTAAGTAAATTTAGTTATTCTGAAGTCAAGTGGACAAAATGTTCAAGCTTCTAGATTTTTAGGAGGCACTTTCAGTATATTATCGGTTAAGAAAGAATTCTGTTATTTCAGGCTTTGACCTAACCTTTTCGTAACTCAGTAGACCAAGCACTAAAAGGAATGACTTGGCTGGAGGAACAAGATGACAAGTAGAAGTTTCTTAAAATGAGAAAAAAAAAAATTCCATTTTCTTTTATAAGGGTTTAAATTAATCTCTTCCTTTTCTCTCCCTCTGACTTCTCTAAACTGAAGAAGAAAAAGTACGTGTTTTTTGAAAATTTTATTTATTTTTAATTGAAGGATGATGGCTTTATAATACTGTGTTGGCTTCTGCCATACATCCACATGAATCAGCCGTAGGTGTATGTATGTGTCCCCTCCCTCTTGAACCTACCTCCCACCCCATCCCACCCCCTTAGGGTGTCACAGAGCCCCCATTTGAGTTCCCCAAGGCGTACAGCAAATTCCCATTGACATGTTTTACAGATGGCAGTGTATGTGGCCCCATGGTATTCTCTCCATCCATCCCACCCTCTCCTTCCTCCCCCCACCCCTGTGTCCATAAGTCTGTTCTCTGTGTCTGCATCTCCACTGCTGCCCTGCAAATCAGTTCATCAGTTCCATCTTTCTAGATTCCAAATACTATGCATTACTATGTGATACTTGTTTTTCTGTGTAATAGGCTCTCGGTTCATCCACCTTATTAGAACTGACTCAAATGTGTTCCTTTTTATGGCTGAGTAATATTCCATGGTATGTATGTACCACAGCTTCTTTATCCATTCGTCTGTCCATAGACATCTAGGTTGCTTCCGTGTCCTAGCTATTGTAAATAGCGCTGCAGTGAACATTGGGGTACCTGTGTCTTTTTCAGTTTTGGTTTTCTCAGGGGTTTTGCCTAGTAGTAGGCTTAGTGGGTCATATGGTAGTTTTATTCCTAGTTTTTTAAGGAATCTCCGTGCTGTCTTCCAATATGTGTTTTCCTCCTGAGGACTTTTGCTCAGCGTTGTGTGCTTGCCCACGTCGGTCTTACTCCCCCAAATCCACTGTGTGTTACAGACCACGCCTGACACCACAGCCCTCTCCCTCCCCCTGGCCGGCCCCTCCCGTGGCTGCAAGAGGGGACACGGGCAGGCCAGGTAGGTCAGCGTACAGGTTGTGGTGTGCGTGGAAAGGATCCAGATAGAAGTGAACTTTTCCTTTTTGTGGATCCATGAGCGTATAATATAGGTGTTGGGTGGAAAGGCAGATGCTGGTCATAGCCCCCTGGGGTGTGGACTGAGTTGTGACTCCTGCAGAGACACCAGGAGCAAGGGGTGCCTTCACGGCAGACAGGCAGCCAGGAGCGCTCCTGACCTGTGTGTAAGGCCATGTGGGAACAACTTGTAGATCTTGTTGGTTTTCTTTTCTTCTTTCTGTGGCAAATTACACATAAAACTCACCATAGAGCCATGAAGTTTAGAATATACTGACACTGAGTACATTCACATTCACATTGTTCTGCAACCATCAGAACCTGGTTCCAGAACTTTTCTTCATCCCAAATCTGAACCCTATCCCTGTTAAACACTAACTCCCACCCCTTCCTTACCCCAGTCTTGGTATCCACCCGTTCTATTACATCAATACTTGGTGTCTCTGAGTCCGACTGTTGTAGGTACTTACATATAGGTGGAACCAGGCAATATTTGTCCTGCAGCATCTGACTTGTTTATCAAGGGCCAGCTATGTTGTAACGTGTGTCGCATTTCCTTGTTTTTAGGCCTGAGTACCATTTCTTTGTATGTTTGTAGAGCACGGCTTCCAAGGTGGCTCAGGAGTAAAGAATCCGCCTGCCAGTGCAGGAGATGTGGGTTCGATCCCTGGCCTAGAAAGACCCCTTGGAGAAGCAAATGGCCACCTACCCCAGTGTTCTTGCCTGGGAAATCCCACGGACAGAGGAGCCTGGTGGCCTGCAGTTCAGGTCGCAAAGAGTTGGACACACTTCACGACTGAACAACAGCAGAATAGAGCAGATTTTGTTGACCCGTTTGTCTGCCGCTGGGCGTTTGGGTTGCTTCCGCTTTTTGGTTATCGTGATCATTGCTGCCATGAACACTGGTGTACATGTACCTCTTTGAACACCTTTCAGGCCTTAGCGTGTGTATCCAGGAGTGGAAATGCTAGCTCACGATAATTCTGTGTGCTTTTCTGAGAAGTTGCCATCCTGTTTCCACAGCACTGCACCATGTTAGATGCTCACCACCAGCACGCAAGGATTCCAGTTTCTTCACATCCTCACCAACGCTGGCTTTTATTTCTATTTTTGGTTGTAGTTACCCGGTGACTGAGAGCTGCTTCTTACTGTAGCTCTGTGCTTTTTACCCTGTGTGTGTCTTTGGAGGCTTGCCTCTTTAAGCCCTTTGCCCATTTTTGAATTGGGTTGTTTTTTGTTGTTGAGTTTTAAGGAGTTCTTTATGTATTTTAGATATTAAACCTCTATCAAGTTTATAATTTACAAATACATCTTTGTATTCTGTGCATTGCCTTTTTGCTCCCTTGAAAATTCTCCTGAAAAATTCTAAATTGCAAGGTACATTGGCCTCCAGGATTTTAGATTAGGGCTCTCACACCTATACTAGCTAAGATTTATTGAACATGTACTAGGTGCCTGATCCATACTAAATGTTGCACACATTTTATGCTGTTTATTCCTTACCATGAATACGGAAACGGCTGCTTTTAGAGAGAAGTAGGGCATAGACATTCACGTAGAGAACACGAGTCAGAATGTCTGGTTTCCAGCACTGTGTGACTTCGGGCAAGTTATTAAACCACTCTGAGCCTCACGTCCTAGCCTTTTCCATGAGGAAGGGACATTGGGATTCAGTGAGAGTTCATGTAAAATGCTGGGCACAGTGTCCCGCACATCCTAAAGCCCGCAGCAGATGCTCACTGTTACTGTAACCCTCATTTTACAGATGGGAAAAACGAGGCACAGAGAAGGGAAATTGCTTGCCTGAGGTCTCAGTAAGACCTTGAACACCTGTTTACTTAAAAAAGAGTGTTTACCATTCAGTAATTCTCTAACTTACGTGGCTCTTTTAAGATAAAGATGGAAGTGCGTGAATGTATGTGGATGTCACAGGGTTTTCCCATTTGAGGAGAAACCCACAACCGTGGTTGGTGACTCATGACCAACACGGGCGCCCACTGCAGGATTTGTGTCTTCGTTTTGTATGTAACCCTAGTAGCTCCTGAGAAGAAGATTCATGGTCTTTGTTAGAGAGCCAGGGCTAAAACCTACCATTACCCTATTACCCAACTCACTTTAGTCTGAAAGACTAGGGACATGCCCAGCGCCCATTTTGGGTCTGTGCACAAAGTCAGTAGTCTTGGTAGGAGAAGCCATTGGTTTTTAGTTTTAAGTAACACTCTTTCTGGTCCAACAAGTAGCAGGCGTTTATTTTAATGTCTTGCTTTTTTCCCCTCCTGCTTTTGCATTCACTGTATTTTCCTTCAGTAAAGGTTCTCCCGTTACGCCGTAAGGTGTCCTTATAACAGAACCAAAATGTGACTGAAGCTGGACTTCAGTCCAGAGTGTGTGTTCTCTGTGCGTGCGCACACACACACACACACACACAGCCTCACAACAGAAGCATGGCCCATGATGGGATTTGTGCCCTGCAGAGTGAACAGGATCTTTCCTGAGCTTGGGGACCTCCTCCCAGCTGTCCGTGTTTGGGGGACTGGGTGTGGTGGGTGGTGCGTGCATAACCTCAGAGCTCGCTAGGAAGCTTTCAGATGATGAAGCAGTACTTCAGCCATGTGCGATTAGTCACTGTCACGTCCGACTCTTTCAGACCCCATGGACTGTAGCCCGCCAGGCTCCTCTGTCCATGGGGATTCTCCAGGGAAGAATACTGGAGTGGGTTGCCATGCCTGCCTCCAGGGGATCTTCCCAACCCAGGGATCAAACCCAGGTCTCCCGCACTGAAGGCGGATTCTTTACTGACTGAGCCACCAGGGAATTGAAATTTTTTTCTAACAATTTTGGAGAATAATTTTTGGTGAGTTGCTTACTAATGTTGGGTGTTGCTATTTTGAGCATTGCCTTTCAACCATCCCTGCTTTCCACTCAGTGCCTGACTCAACCCTTGAGTTCAAGACTTAAAGTAGATTCCAGGGATGATATGGCAAAAAAAAAAAAAAAGGTTCCATAATTAAGTTTGGGGATGTATGGGTTAAACACAGTGTTCTTTGCAGGACTTCTTAGGTCCTTTATTAAGCTGAAGTGCCTTTGGCCTCTCCTAGAGAGGGCTGTGTTTCCCAAACTTATCAGACCACACACAGATAACCTTCACAGTAAATCTTAGATGCCAGCATGCTGAGCAACACACATGAAGACTTGCCCTGCTAAGGACCCGTGAGCTTTGGTGAACCACATCTCTGATGGTGCCCAGAGTGCCAGGGCACTCTGATGGTGCCCCACCTGTGGTCTGTCACATGAAGGTGACCAGCAGCCCCTGCGGTTGCTGCTCCAGAAGGGACCCTAAGAGTTCTGATTGCTGGGTCTCTTTGGCTCCCAGTCATAGGTGAGTCCCGTGGTCCTGGGTACTCTTGACTTGCTATTGGCAGTCACAAAGTAAAGTCCCATTAGATGTGTTTTCTGGTCCAGAGCTTGTTTACTGACAGTTCCAGAGCAGGACACACTCCAGGACGTTCTCCTCCTCCCGAGGTCTGCGCCTTGGCCGTCCCAGCACAACAGACCTTGACTTCCTGATAGTCCCATCTGCAGGGAGGCCGTTCTGTGTGCTCTGCTGTTGTCCAGTTGCTGAGTCGTGGCTGACTCTTTGCGACCCCATGGACTGCAGCACGCCAGGCTTTCCTATCCTTCACCATCTCCCGGAGTTTGCTCAAATTCATGTCCATCGAATCGGTGATGCCATCCAACCATCTCATCCTCTGTCGTCCCCTTCCTCTGCCTTCAATCTTTCCCAGCATCAGGGTCTTTTCTAGTGAGTCAGTTCTTCATATCAGGTGACCAATTATTGGAGCTTCAGCATCAGTCCTTCCAATGAATATTCAGGACTGATTTCCTTTAGAATGGACTGGCTTGATCTCCTTGTTGTCCAAGGGACTCTGGAGTCTTCTCCAACACCAGTTTATAAGCATCAGTTCTTCGGTGCTTAGCCTTATTATGGTCCAACCCTCACATCCATACATTACTGTAAAAACCATAGCTTTGACTAGACGGACCTTTGTGTGCTGCTGACTCTGCCTAAGACCAATCCTGGCCCTCCTCCACCTCTTTCCTCATTCACTGCTGCCCTTCCTTGTAGACAGAGCTAGCCCCCGGCCCCCTGGGACATAACTTCCCATACCCAGCAGCCCCCTCCCCAGCCTGGGTGTCCACCACAGACCCCTACCCTCTCATAGCACAGCTCACCCCATCGCCCCTGACCTCTCACCATCTGTGAGCCTCTGGAATGAAAGGACTGCATCCTAGGTACACTGGCCACCGGAGAGCCTCAGTGCTCATCTCAGCTCCGTGCTCTGTATCCTCTGTTTGCAGGTGCTGATTCTCCAGGAGACAGCTGATGGGCAGGGTCGGGAGGGGCTGGGGGTGACAGGGCAGCAGAGTGGAGAGCGGGGAGGATCCCTGCCTTGTCCTGCGTCTTGCTGAGGGGAACAGGACCTGGTCCTCCTGAACATCGTGCTGTCGCATTGGGTGGAGAGTGTGTCTCCTGGCCAGTGGGACACAGCTGCTTCACGTAGACCTGAAAACCCTGTCGAGAAATGCCTGAGAGAGCCTGTGCTTTTTCCTGAAGATCAGGCTTGCAACTGCTTTTCCTTCCCTTTGTGCTTTGTTCAGTTGCTCAGTCGTGTCTGCCTCTTTGTGACCCCATGGACTGCAGCACACCTGGCCTCCCTGTCCATCACCAACTCCCAGAGTTTGTTTAAACTCATCATGTCCGTTGAGTTGACTGTTTGGCAGCTAAGAGCCAGATTTGCAGCAGGCCTGAGGGTCGGACATGACTGAGCGACTGATCTGATCTGATCTGAGGGTCTCGTGTTCACTGAAATATTCGTGGGGCACCATCTGTTCATGGCACTTTCTAGGCACTGGGGGCAGAGCAGCAGGGGTGCGAAGGCCTTCTCATAGGCAGTCCCATGCCAGTGGGGAAGACAGGCCACAGCCAAACCAACGGGTAGTTAACTTTCTGGGAATAAAACCCTGTGTTTGTATTAGCAGTTTCTCATTTCCCTCTGCCCTGGTTCCCCTCACACTCCATCCTGTCCTGTTAAGACATCTCTACAGTCGTTACCATGGATCTTGGGAATAGGATGGGCTGTGACAAGCATATCCATACTCCTCGGTCCAGAATATACGTCTTAAAGCAGCTACTAAATATTCCATGTGGAGCTGACCTAGGTGGGGAAGGTGGTTCTTGAGAAGACAGGTAGCACCACTGAATCACAGCTTTGAACCTTGTGCTGGTTTGGCTGCAAGGTCCCAGTGGGCCGGCCTGTTAAATGGGTCCAGCCACAATCCACACGCTGTTCATGAAGACAAGCAGGGCGACAGCCAGCCGTGCTCTCCCCCAAACAGGCATCATGCTCTCTGGGGCCCCCCAGGCCTGAGCCCAGGCTCGAATGTGGGCAGACACAGTGGGACACAAGTTGCTTTTATGGGAAAGCATGTTTGAGCTGTATGTTCTTTTAAGAGCTGTGAGGCCACTTTGGCTTTTGTTTAGTGGTTAGTTATTTTTACTTGTATTTACCTATTTTGGAATAAAGGGCTGAATCAGTTCTCTTAACAAGCTAGAATTCCAACTTGAGGTTATGTTTATAAATAGAAAATCGAGGCTTTCCAGAACTAAAGCTCACTAAAACCAAGTTTGTTGACAAAGAGGAGGTCCTGTAAGCTAGTGGTCTGAGTGTTTCGAGGCATCTGGAATTCCTGAGTCCCAGACACGCCCCCAGGGCAATGTAGTTTTAACCCTCCTGTACCAAGGATGCTGCAGAAGCCAGTCAGCCTATACCCGGGAGCCTGCACCTTGGCCAAGTCATTAACCTCCCACAGCCTCTCCCTCCTCTCTATATGCTAAAGGAGTTGGCAGAGGGTCTAACGGCTGATAATAGTCAAAGCCACAGAACTTGAACTTGTGAATGCAGAAGTCATAGAGATCTGAGTCATGGCTGGTCAAGACCATGGATTCCTAGAAGCCAGGGTCATGATCTTGTTCTTTGACTCGACTCATCAGCTATGCATTCATCCACAAATGTCACTTCACCATCCACTATGGTCAACCCTGTCTGGGCTCCTAGAGTCAGTGGGATTGGGAGTCATTTAGGTCTCACATTCACAGAAGCTTACATTCCAGTGGAATGTAATGGGAGTGGGAGGGGAAACAGATCTTAAAGCAACCTGATAGTTTTGGAAACAGGTGGAGTGGTGTGGCCACAGATTACAATGATCAATAACGTTTAGTGAGTGCTTACTGTTCTAAGCACTGTCCCTGTGTTTCAAACAAGGGTAGGTAAAGATTTCCAGATGGGCAAAGATACACAGAGGGGCTTCCCTGGTGACTCAGATGGTAGAGAATATACCTGCAGCACAAGAGACTCAGGTTCAATCCCTGGATTGGGAAGGTCCCCTGGAGAAGGGAATGGCTGCCCACTCCAGTATTCTTGCCTGGAGAATCCCATGGACAGGGGAGCCTGGCGGGCTACAGTCCCTGGGGTCGCAAAGAGCTGGACACGACCGAATGACTCACACACACAACACAAGGGTATGCAGAAATGCTGCTGCTGTCCTTGAAAATAAAACACAGACCCTACATTCAGGGCTCAAATTATGGTGGGGAAAATTGTGTATAACCAAAGAGTTTCAATCCAGTGATGCCTGCGATAAAGGGCTGGCCAGGACACTAAGGAAGAAAACTGGAGAAATAATGGAACACTTATGGAAGGGGATGACACTTGAGCTGAGTTTTGAGGGATGAGTAGAAGTTTCTCACAGAATGTCTCACTGTCTACTGGTCCATGCTTCCACTGACATTCGAGACTCCTTAACAGATCACGTATTTCTTCTGCATGATTGATCCAGGGAGCTTCCTGAGATGTGGGTCATGTTACATGGCCATTTCAGGGAAGAGATCACTATAAATCTTCAAAATTAACTCACACATTTTAACCTAGGTTTACAATGTCAATGTAGATAATGACATCCTTGCAAACATACTGAGAGCAGGCTGTATTTTTCTGCCTTGTAGCTTTAAACCTGTGTTTCCTTAAGCAAATCTCACAGAGTCTTGGGTTCCTCGGGTTCCTCACACACTGGGGGGGTTCAGCCACACCAGTGAATCTGAGTTAGCATCACTGAAATCAGAATGTCTGTGGTGAGGCCCAGGCATCTGCGTTTTAAAAAACATGTTGCCCAGATGATTGCAAAGTGTAGCCAAGGTGAGGGGCCACAGGAGTAGAAACAGGGTCTCCCCTGTGCCCTGCAGAAGGCGGAGCCATTGCAATAGAATCTGTTCTGTTTAGTGAGCTTTCTTACAATGGGGCGTGGGAAGAAAGGGCCGTACTGCCAAAACTAATGTTTGAAAACCAATGAGCCAGAAGCTGGCTTGGACCCTCTGACTTTACATCTGTGGTTCTCTGCAGGGTTTTTCCCCGAGGCCTGCATCTTGGTACCACTTCTGCTCTCTGTAAAGCAGCTGCCTTCTCTCCCAGCTCTGGCTACTTTTCCTTGATAGGTGAGCTAATCCCTGAATGTGACGGCAGCAGCCTTACAATGAGGGTTTTGATTACCTCGTTATGAATTACGGCACAGTGCCCTGGTGAAGGGTCGAAGGTATTTGAGATCCTTTGGGATCAAATGCGAGATATTACTAAAACGAGACTCCATTTAATAGGTGATAAATCTTGATATTGTAAGTTTAATATAGTTTGATGGTTGTAAATCCAGTGAATCTACGGTAGGAATTTGGTGTGCATTGCATTTATGAAATATTTAGTCAGGTGTTTTTAAAGGTATGATATTTCTCATAAGGTACTAATTTTTATGGGCTTAACAAGCAAATTTCATATCGGTGTCAAATATGCTGCTGTTCACAGGCCTTTGAAATGAAAAAAAGAGAAGGCATTGTAGTCTTTTTTTTTTTTTTTTTGTATTATAAGAAAGCTCTTAGATAATATTCTCTTTGCAACCCTATAGTTTGTAGCCCTCCAGTCTTCTCTGTTCATGGAATTCCCCAGGCAAGAATACTGGAGTGGGTTGTCATTTCCTTCTCTAGGGGATCTTCCCAACCCAGGGATCAAACCTAGGTCTCCTGCATTGCAGGCAGATGCTTTACCATCTGAGCCACAAAGGAGAAGGGGATGACAGAGGATAAGATGGTTGGATGGCATCACCGACTCAATGGACATGGGTTTGGGTGGACTCTGGAAGTTGGTGATGGACAGGGAGGCCTGGCGTGCTGCGGTTCGCGGGGTCGCAAAGAGTCGGACACGACTGAGCAACTGAACTGAACTGAACTGAACTGAACCACTGGGGAAGCCCTGATAATATTCACAGCAGTAGCCAAATCAAGAAGTGGATTTTAGTATATTTCAGAGTATATTTTAGGGTGAGAAAATGATTGAATAAGAGCAACTTAAAAATCAGCTTATATTTGATGTATAGACTGTGAATATGAGGAAGGGGTACATATATGGGGTTGAAATACGACCGCAGTGTGAATCTTGGGGCAAGTTTGCCAGGCTGGTGGACAGGAGAACCTGAGTTCATTACTAGCCAGGCATATTGGTTTCTACTGCTGCAAATAACCATGCCTTTGATGGGTCAAGACAACATGAATTTGTTATCAGTTTCCATGGGTCAGAAGTCTGGGCACTAGCTTAGGTGGGTCCTCTGCTCAGGTCTCATGAGGCTACAGTCAAGGTGTTATCTGGGCTCAGGATGCTCCCAGGCTCACATGGTTGTTGGCAACATTCATTTTTTTGCTGATGCCAAGCTCCTGGCAGCTTGCATCTTCAAGGCCAGCAGAACTCTCCCACTTAGATCCTTCTTTTCAGGGAAGGCTGTGACCCACCTAGGATAATCCACCTGACTTAGAGTCAACTGATTAGGGACCTTAATTACATCTGCAAAATCCTTGCACGTTTGCCATGTAACATAACCTGATCACAACAGCGACATCTCATCGTGTCCCCTGGTCTTGTCCACACTCAAGACGAGAAACACACAAGGTATTCCTACCAAGGGGTGGGAATCCTGCGGGCATCTTAGAATTCTGACTGCCACCCCATATGTGTGACCCCACACCTTTCCTTTAGATCACTGTCACGGGGGAATGGTAATTCTACCTGTCTTGGAGGATCGTTGGTGGCCTCAATGAGATAATGTGTAGGAAATCTGGGGGCAAGGTGGGCAGTGCCCAGGTAGTTTGCCACATGCCTTTGGCAAGTGGAAGTGCCTAGTGGAAGAGTTAAGATGTAAAGAGTATTACCTGCTTTGGGCTGCAGGTGCCGTTGAATACATTGAATGGATGTGAAAATGCAGACAGCAGGGACACATCTTCAGTTCCCTTCTGTTTGGTCAGTGGCCTGGACTGAGCACTGAAAGGCTTGTAGTTCACTTCTCAACATAGTTGCTTTTCCAATCCTCGCACTCCCATAATAATAACCATGACCTCTTTTCTGGATTAGGAATGGTTGCAGTGTCCAGTTCTTTACTTTGACTCCCTAATCTCCTCTCAGCCATTCATCAAGTTCGGAAGGATACCATGATCAACAACCTTTGTGATCTGCCAAACGAGGGGCATTCAATGGGACACGTTTGCCCCCCACGTCCCCCCACCTACCCTCTGGCTTCCCAATACTCCTCCCGCCAATAGTCCCAGTCCATCACTTTCTATTTTGCAACTAATGCAGAACCCAATTGGAGACAGGGACAAACGAATTTTTACACAATTGCTGCGGGTCACTGGTTAAGTTATTGGTCAAATCATATTTGGCGTCCAGATAGCTGCTTTTGCCATCTCAACCCAACTCTGCACGGCCGTAATTACAAACGCAGGGAAATGGAGGGAAAATCCATCTTATTTAAAAGTGTTTTAGTGTCAGCAAACACACTGCGATGCCATTAAGAAAGTTTTTGTTAAGGACACGCTCGACTTGAGGTTTTTAATTTGTTTGAAGTATTTTGCTAAAACAGAATTATGTTGGAGTTTACATAAAAGTAGAGAATGACATGAAAAGTTTTAACTTAAGCAGCAAAATATAAAGGCTAATCTTATTTAAAAGTAATATGTATGTCTTGATTGAGTGCCCAGATACGCTCAACTGGGACTTTTTAGTGGAATCGGGTCTAGGCAGTTACACTGAGTTATACGGAGAAGGCTTCCCTGAGCTTATATTGCCAGACCTGAAATACTCTTGTGGCTGCATTTAATAAAGAAACGAAAGTCTTGAGTAAGGGGATATGATTTTTTATGACAGAAGGAATGCAAATAACTTTTAGTCTCATTGCCTTGACCGGGTTTGGTTTGATTTGATGGAGTTTAATAATGACTTATAACCTGTGCTGACAATATGCAGGCCCGCACAACGTCATTTAACTCATTTATTCTGCTTGCTGTAAAAACAAAGAGATGGCAAATAAATATATGGAACGTACATTGTTTGTCAGAGGGCCCAAGCCAAGAGTTTTCAGTGACCTTTTAAAATATGGTCCCAGGCTAGTACTAAAATGTCTGTCACTCAACACACACACTTGCATGCTTTGGCCTTTTAACCCATGCATCTCGTGTTTTTCTCGTTCAAATGGCTGTATGAATTTCCAATCAGCTGCGGCGATGTAGGCTTTTGCATCGGAGGATTACTGTAAATTGCAGCCTGACAATTACAATAGGCAGGGCACCGGCGAGTTATTAATGGGCTCGCCTACTGACGGCCTTTCAGCACAGCCTCGGACCTGCTGAACCTCAGCCTAATTAGATCCAGGGGTAGAGGCCCCGGCGGATGAGGCCAGTGGGGAGGGGGCTCCTCGAGACCCCGCCTCCAGCGGAGGAAGATATCAATTGATTATGGATGGCTCCTGTCCGCCATGTCGGATCTCTAATTCACCTCCTCCTTAATGACTTGTATTGGCTTAAGGAGCTCTGCCTGATTTGACAGCGTCAAGCTCAGCTGACAAAGACCAGCAGGTGACTTTAATTGAAGACTTCTATGGCCAGAGATTTTATGCAAGACAGAGCAACAGTTCAACAGACACAAAAGAGGCCTGTAAAAAAAAAAAAAAAGTCTGCAGCAGTTGTGCAAGGAGACCAGGACCAGACCTGGAGTTAGCTACTTGCTTGCGTTTGGTTTACAATTTTTTCACCCCTCCACTGGTGGGATCAGGAAGGGAGACCCCCTCGCCTACCCCCGGCCCCTGGAAATTCTGCAGCCGTCTCTCCTCTCTTGGGTTTCAATATTTATCTTTAGGGATGAATTATGTCCAGGCATAAATTATGTTTGACACATCTCGATGCTGGGGGAAAAAATTAAATTTTTCACCGCTCAGGAAAAACATTCCCCAGAACCCATCACACTCCGATTGCGTCCTGAAAGAACTCAGCATGCTGTTTAGTTTTACAAAATTAAATGGACGGCCTGTCTGAAGCGTCGGAAGGGTGGAGGATAATGATCAGTGAATGAATGAAAAAAAAAAAAAAAGACGGCTGATAGAATCCCAGACTTGGAGCCCCAGGAAAGGAGGGGAGGAGGAGGCTAAGGAGGGTCCAGCCAGAACTCTCCTCCCTGGTAAGGTCAGTTAGAAAACGCCTTAAGAGATGCCTTGGTGTTTTGGAGGGTTGAGACAGCTACAGATATCGGGTCATTGGGGTGATTGCTGGGCCAGCATCTGCTGGGGGGCCTCTGATGCAGCTGCCTTCTTGGACACTATGTGGGCAGTTCATCTGATCCAGCCTTTTACCAGTATCCGAATACACCTAGAATTCTCCAGCCTCCACCCTTTGCTTGTGCTACTTTCTCTTACTGAATTTCCTTTCCTCCTCCCTCTGTTTTCATCTTGCAAACTCCTATTCCCCCTTCAAGACATAGTTTGGTCACCTCCTCCAGGAAGCTTTCCAGCTCCTTTCTTGCCCTCCTGCTGGAGTACTCTGACTCCAGAGACTGCCCTTTCATCCATTATGCCATGCTCCCTCCTACAAAGGGGTGAAGAAATATTTGAATATTCTACTGACCAGCCAGAACACAATTCACACCCCAAGGGAGGTACCAAAGGAGTCCCAAAGTTAGAAGAGCGTGGTGGACTTTGGGGAAGGTGGATGGAGGTGGAATCAGTGCAGGGGGTGGTTCCTGGGAAGAGGGATGGACGCTGGCAGGACTCTGGGGTCGTGGTAGGGAGCAGGTTTTCCAGGCAGAGCTCAGACTCTGGAAGTCAATTGGGCACCAGTGCCAGACAGTTTAAGGGCTGGGAATGTTGCCCACAAGAACTGATTTGTAATGATGATGTGATTAGAAAGCTCCGGAATCCAATAAGACTGATTGTGTAGCTTGGTCCTTACGTTAGGAACAGGTTGGCAGATACCCCAAACCTCCGAAACAAGCAAATCCATACACTTCAGCCTCCCCATACATACCCAGGGTTATGGCCTCAATCTCCCAGCTTCTGCTCTGCAGAACAAACCTCTCTCCACTTGGCTGGCCCCACCCAGCTCTCAAGGAAGCCCCTTCCTGGCCCACCACCGGGAAGGTTTCCTGGATTCCTCCTCTTGGTAGAATCATTCCTTAGGTATGCCTGCCACACACATCTATCACATGTTATCAGTCTTACTCTTTGCATTCCTGGATCCCCCTGTGAGCCACTTGGGGGCAGATTCATCTCTGTATCTGTACCCAGTGGGGCTGTTGTTGTTGAATGAATGTGAAAACAAAATGGAGAAGCTGATCCCAAAGAGTTACCTTCAGCCACAAATGTGGGGAGTTAGGTTGCTTAAAAAAAAACCCCAACTTGAAACAGTTTAATGGTTATTTGTCAGTGGGGACCTTTATTAGCTAACAAAGAAGCATAGTAATCAAGATTATTTTATTTGGTTGCTGAGCATCTATTGCATAATGGGCCCTGTGTATGTGTGTGTGTGTGTGTGGTGAGGGTGGCTTCTGTCACACCAGTCCAGGTGGGGAGGTGATGCACAGAGGCAACCAGATAGAGATCCAGCAAAGAGAAATCCACACCCAGACCTGAGGGATGGAAGTGTATGGAGATGGAGGTGGGTGGAGATGGAGTTGGAACAGAGAGGAGGGTGATGGAGATGGGGGATGACTGGGGACAGGGTGATGGAGATGGGGTGGAGGGTGATGGGGCAGATGGAGGTGGCCGGAGATGGGAGTGAGTAGGGATGGGGGACGGATGGAGATGAGGATGAGGGAGATGGAGGTGGATGGAGACCAGGGTGTCTAGAGATGGGAAATGGAGATGGGGGTAGTGAGAAGTGGGGTGTTGGAGATGGGGATGGCTGGAGAAGGGGGTGATGGAGGAGGCGATGTAGATGAAGGTGGGGGTGATGAAGTGTGAATAGAGATGGGGGTGGGTGGAGATGGGGGAGGATGGAGATGGGATAATGGATATGAGGGGCATGGATGGGGTGCTGGAGCTGGACTGAGGCCAGGGGGTTGAGATGAGGGCATCCTGGGGCTTGTCTCCGAGGAAGGAGGGAGTGAGGACTCTGAGCCATCATCCCTGGTGATGGGGAATCTGAGCTCGTCAGTGTAACAACCAGAAGTCATCTTTGTCTCCCTCTGCGTCTAGTCCAGAGCCTGAAACAGGAGGCTTTCAGTACATATTTCCTGAATGGAGGAATGAATGTTGAATATGCAGAGTGGATCCTAAGTCCACATTCCAGCCTTAACATTTAGCCGCAGGTTGGTTTGCCCAATGTTTACCCAGCTTTCTTTGAACCCAGCCCCTGCCCGGATGACCCATTTTTTCCCTGCTTTTCTTTGCTGGGTTGATGGGCCTGCTTTTCTCCTCCTCCAGAAACACCAGGCCACCTTCCCCTGTGCCTGTCCTCACTTCTGCCTGAGAAATGCCTCCCCTTGCCATCCCTCCACCACCATTCCAGGCTCTGCCCTCCTCCGGAGCCCACCTGGACCTTCCTCACCGTTCCCAAGCCTCAGCCCCATCCTCAGCCTTCCTCTCCTGCTGGCCCTGTCCTATGCAACTGGCAGAATTATTGCACAAAAACAGCCCAGATTATGTCCAACTCTCCTCAAACAGTACCCCCCTCATCTCCCTTCTTCCTGCTCCATCCCTGCCCACCCCGCCCACTCCATCCCTCGGCCTCAGCAGGGCTATCTCCACTGCCATCTGGATCCAGCCTTACTCCTTCCCCTCCTCTTCCTTCACCCACTTTCATGTGGGCTGTGCAGGGACTCGGCTCCATCCATTTGCTGAGTGATCTGGGGAAGGAATTTAGCCCCACCCGACCTTGGTCCTCATGTTGCTGGGATGCGTGGGTTGGTTGGAGCAGGTGGTCGGAGATGCGAGTGACATGACATTACAGGGAGAAGCATAGTTTTGGACTCAGGCAGGGTTGGGTACGAACCCAGATTGTGCCACTTAGCAGCTGTCTGACCTCCCCGCATGAAAGTGACCATGATTGTACCATAACAGAACTGCTAGGGTCCAGGACAGAGCCTGAAACAGTGTGTATGCAATAAATATGCCTGTTTTTATTGAAATCCCATCTCTATCTGCAAGATGACTGTGCCTCCCTTTCTGTCACCCCCAAGGTGCTCTTAACTGCACCCCCTTTTATTTGGGGGCCACCTGACGTTCCTTTTTCTGAAAGGGCACAGCTCTTGGGAGCCATGAACACTGGAGCAGTTCAGAGTTGCCAGGCTGAGCTGCAATGGATTGCCGGACCAAGGCACCTCGAGGTCAACTGCTCCAAGACTGAGCTGGTGCCCTGATGTCCTCATGCCCTCGGCCTCCTCTCCTTGCAGCCGTTCACTGGAAGCGCCTCATTAGGCAGCTTCGGGGAAGGCGGCTGTGCCGGCCTGTCAGACTTGATCTGCCCAGCATAACTCAGGCCTTGGCTGGGCCCCTTGCCCTGGGCTCAAGGGGGCCCCTGGGCAGCTCGAAGTCATCTGTCCCTTCGCTCATCACTCTGGGGAGGGGAGTGGAGCCGCCCTCCTCCCGGCTGGGAGCCTCCTGGAGGAGGGTTTGTGAGTTTCATTCTCCTTCCAAAGTCGCGGCTGTGATGGATGCATATTTTCTGGCCAAATCCAGCTGAAGTTGGACCTTGCATTTTGAAGTGTCAGGCTGCAAAGAGCAAGGCAGGGAGGGTGGAGGGTGGGGAAGAGGATGTGGCAGGAACGGGGGCAGGAAGAGGGCAAGCTGGAGATGTCTGCACTCAGGAGCTTGCCCAGGAGGGCACAACCTGGAGGGTGGCCCTGCCGGTGTCCTGTCCCTTCAGAGACCAGGGCATTGACGGTTCCATGCATGAGCCCTCTGGGGCCCGTGTAAGGAGGCTCCAGTGAGAGGCGTCCAGAAAAAGGAAAATGACCTGTCAGGAGAACTGGCAGCTGAAACCCTAATCCCCCAGTGGGGTGTGGAGATGCAGCCTGGATTTTAGAGTCTGGGGGGCTGTGTGACTGTTTCCTCTACCCTCTTCAAGGAACACCCGGACTAGGGGCCTCCCTCCCGCCTCCCTCCTTCTCATGCTCTTGGAATAGTGCAATGTGAGAACTGTATGGGGCTTTCATATCTTCCAGCATAATCCTTCCTTCTCTCCCTTTGGACCGTTCTCTAAACGAGGAGCCCAAGGTGCAGAGAAGGGAAGTATTTCGTCCTGTATCCCCACCTACCTGGCTGTAGAGCTGAAGCAGCAGCTTGCCCAGGCCCCTTTCACTTTACATCATAGGCCACGTTCTTCATTTCTACTCCCAGCCCCCATCCTGCATGTTTTATGTGTTTCTTTTCCAGGACCCTTCTGTTTTAGCATCTCTGAAACAAAAGGAAGTGGAGACAGACGGGGATTTGAAAAGAAGTGCCTGCATGAGAAACAACTGGAAAGGGGCAGGGGAACAGGAGAGAAGCCCCCGGAAGACAGAAGCCGTCTCCTGGTGTGGGGAAGGGAGGCTGGGGAGGGAAAAGGTGGTGTGAGACCTGCAGAAAGAGAGGGGGATAAGACGGGGAAAGGAGGACCTCTGAGGAAGGAGTTTGCAAACCCAAGACTGTGGTAGCTAAGGTGCCCTAGATTGTTTTTGAAATAAGGCTGGGTATAAACAAATAAATGACAGAGATGGTGATGATGGTGGTGAAACTGTGATAAGATGATGGTGGTGGTGGTGGTGCTACTGATAATGACGTGGTGGTGCTGGTGGAGGTGAAGAGGAAGATGGTGGTGGTGATGTTGAATCATGGTGATGCTGGTGGTGGCGTTGAAAGTGCTGATGACGGTGGTGATATGGATGATAAGATGATGTTGATGGTGGTGGTGGTGGAAGTGCTGCTGCTGGTGGTGATGCTGAGGACAATGGTGAGGGTGATGGTAGTGGTGACGATAATGATTGTATTAAGTCTCTGTATGACCTTGGGTAAGCCCTTTATCCTCACTGGGACTCGGTTTCTCCATTTATAAAACAGAGGGGTTGAACCTCTACCTCTTTCTTCCTTTGGGATTCCGTGATCCAAAGAAATCAGCAAATGTAGGACAATCATTTAGGAAAGAAAGAAAAGGGTTGAGGGAAAGCAGGCAAGTTGGGGCCAAACAATCAGATACAGAGGGGGAAACATTTGTGCAGTCCTGACACAGAAGAGTCCCCTTTCCTGAACGTCTCTCCCATCCCTGGATGCGGAAGGGGGTACCGCGCTTCTGGGAGATGGAGAGTTGTTCCAGCTGGAAGGGACCTGGGTTAGCGGCACAGCCCACCGCGTGCTGCCAGAACCCGATTTCCCAGCCCAGCGAGTCCTCACCTGCTAATTACATCTACCAGGGCTGCCTCCACCATCACCGCCCCACCCCCCAAAGGGTCTGGAGCAAATCATTAAAATATCAGGTTTCCCGCCCCTGGGGGATGAGTAGGTGCTAAAAAGAGGCCAAGCTGGATTTGTCAAAAACCAATCAGCTCTCACGCACCAAATATCCCCACTTGGTCAAGCAACCGGCTTGGTGTTTAGGGGTGTGAGAGGTGGCGGGAGGCGGGGCAGACAGAGGCTCTGGGAAAGCGCTTAACCCCAGGGCACCAATTAGCTGCCCTCAGGGCCAGACAGAGCCACAGGGAGCCATGGAAGGGCCCAAGTATCCCCCAGGATGAAGGCAGGAGAAATTAGGCTGTGAAGTGCCTACAAGTTCATTTCTCCATCAACTGCGGAAGGTTTTGAAGCCTCGGGGTCAGTCTTGCCTGCCCCCGGCCAAGGGTCACATGGGCCCAGGGCTATGGCGGGACTTCGCGAGCCACAAAGCACTAAGGAAATGCAATTTGTTCGTGCGCCTTTTCAATCAAAAAAGTCATCTTACAAAGACAAATACTGTATGAGATCACTTGCACGTGGAATCCAAAAAATATAACAAACTAGTGAATAAAACAAAAAGGCAGACTCACGGATACAGAGAGCAAACTAGTGGTTACCAGTGGAGAGGGAAGGGGGGAGGGCACAATGGAGGTAAGGGGATAAAAGGGTTATTAAGAGTCCAGCTGCAACGCAGGAGACCTGGGTTCCATCCCTGGGTTGGGAAGATCCCCTGGAGGAGAGCATGGCAACCCACTCCAGTATTCTTGCTGGGAGAATCCCATGGACGGAGGAGCCTGGCAGGCTACACGCCATGAGGTTGCAAAGAGTAGGACACGACTAAGTGACTGAGCACACACAGCACGTGGAATATATGAAACCACATGTGTGAAGCTCTTGAAGACTGTAAAGCTCTACAGAATTTAAACAATTTTTCATAAAAAAAAAGTCATCTTAGAGCAAGAATGCATGCCAGCCCCAGGGAGCCTCTGGGACCCTAACATTTTGCCCTCAGCCACTTCATCCTATCTTTTTAAAAATTTATAGTTTAATTAGATATTGGGTGAGCTGATTCATATTGTTGTACAGCAGAAACTAGCACCTGTCCTTTTTGATCAAGGTTCTCCCTCGGCCACTGTGACCACACTTAGTCATCTACTCTGGCTCATCCTGTGTTTGACCTTGGATGTGGGGGCTCCTCTGCTCTGGGCTCTGCTCACCCCCTCTCTGGTCTCTACTCTCGGGTGTAATTACTCTCAGTGGCAGGGGGTCCCCCAAGTCTGCGTTCCCAGTCCCAGCATCCTTCCCACTTCCAGACTCATCTGTCTGTCCATCTCCTGGACGCCCTCCT
Organism: Bos indicus; assembly: GCF_029378745.1. Classification (NCBI taxonomy): domain Eukaryota; kingdom Metazoa; phylum Chordata; class Mammalia; order Artiodactyla; family Bovidae; genus Bos; species Bos indicus. Next base: position 59,982,781 of record NC_091780.1, on the reverse strand, counting down.
TGGATGGCCCTCAGTGTCAACTCAGGAAGAACCAGCCATCTCCTCAGTGCCCCCAAAGCTATTCCTACCAACAGCACCATTGAGAAAATCGCTGTGACAACAATAAATGTAGCTGCCGATTAGCATGCTCCCAGTTTTCCATGCATGGTCTTCACTTAATCTCCCATTTAAAGGCTTCCTTGGTGGCTCAGATGGTAAAGAATCTGCCTGCCATGCAGGAGACCTGGGTTTGATCACTGGGTCGGGAAGATCCCCTGGAGAAGGGCATGGTAACCCACTCCAGTATTCTTGCCTGGAGAATTCCATGGACAGAGGAACCTGGCGGGCTATATAGTCCAAGGTGTCGCAAAGACTTGGACATGACTGAGCGACAAACAAACACTGGCAATCTCCTGTTTCCCTACAGTAGGTACTATTTACAGATGCTGAGACTTAGCTCACATGCTTACCAGAGGCCTCACAGTCCCTGAGAGCAGAGCTGGGATTCTGGTTTTCACAGAGTCAGGAGCCCATGTTCTGTCCTGGAGGCAAACAGCCACTTTGACCAGAGCCCTTGGTGGAATCATCTGGAAGTTTGTTGTCAGGGAGAGCGCTGGTGAGCTGTAATCCAGGAGGTCTCTACATGGATTCAGGGTGTGCCCGCAGCTGCTGAGAAGGGATCCTGTGAGTCCAGGAAACCTCTTGGCCCATCATCCCATCCCACCACTCTTGGAAACACTGCATTTTTTTTTTTTCTTATTGAAGTATAGTTGATTTACAATATTGTGTTAGTTTTAGGTGTACAGCAAAAGGATTCAGGTATACACATATTTGTATGTCTCTATATTCTTTTTTGAATTCCTTGCCATTATAGATTATTCAGTCAGTTCAGTCGCTCAGTCGTGTCCGACTCTGTGCGACTCCATGAACTGCAGCATGCCAGGCCTCCCTGTCCATCACCAACTCCCAGAATTTACCCAACTCATGTCCATCGAGTCGGTGATGCCATCCAGCCATCTCATCCTCTGTCATCCCCTTCTCCTCCTGCCCCCAATCCCTCCCAGCATCAGGGTCTTTTCCAATGAGTCAGCTCTTCGCATGAGGTGGCCAAAGTACTGGAGTTTCAGCTTCAGCATCAGTCCTTCCAATGAACACCCAGGATTGATCTCCTTTAGAATGGACTGGTTGGATCTCCTTTCAGTCCAAGGGACTCTCAAGAGTCTTCTCCAATGCCACAGTTCAAAAGCATCAATTCTTCAGTGCTCAGCTTTCTTCACAGTCCAACTCTCACATCCATACATGACCACTGGAAAAACTATAGCCTTGACTAGATGGACCTTTGTTGGCAAAGTAATGTCTCTGCTTTTGAATATGTTATCTAGGTTGGTCATAGCTTTCCTTCCAAGGAGTAAGCGTCTTTTAATTTCATGGCTGCAATCACCATCTGCAGTGATTTTGGAGCCCAAAAAAATAAAGTCTGACACTGTTTCCACTGTTTCCCCATTTATTTCCCATGAAGTGATGGGACCAGATGCTATGATCTTTGTTTTCTGAATGTTGAGCTTTAAGCCAACTTTTTCACTCTCCTCTTTCACTTTCATCAAGAGGCTTTTTAGTTCCTCTTCACTTTCTGCCATAAGGGTGGTGTCATCTGCCTATCTGAGGTTATTGATATTTCTCCCAGAAATCTTGATTCCAGCTTGTGCTTCCTCCAACCCAGCATTTCTCATGATGTACTCTGCATAGAAGTTAAATAAGCAGGGTGACAATATACAGCCTTGACGTACTCCTTTTCCTATTTGGAACCAGTCTGTTGTTCCATGTCCAGTTCTAACTGTTGCTTCCTGACCTGCATACAGGTTTCTCAAGAGGCAGGTCAGGTGGTCTGGTGTTCCCATCTCTTTCAGAATTTTCCACAGTTTATTGTGATCCACACAGTCAAAGGCTTTGGCATAGTCAATAAAGCAGAAATAGATGTTTTTCTGGAACTCTCTTGCTTTTTTGATGATCCAGTGGATGTTGGCAATTTGATCTCTGGTTCCTCTGTCTTTTCTAAAACCAGCTTGAACATCTGGAAGTTCACGGTTCATGTATTGCTGAAGCCTGGCTTGGAGAATTTTGAGCATTACTTTACTAGCGTGTGAGATGAGTGCAATTGTTACTACAAGATATTAAATATAGTTCCCTGTACATTAGGGCCTTGTTTATTTTATATACAGTAATCTGTACCCCTCCCACTTTCCCCTTTAGTAACAGCAAGTTTGTTTTCTATGTCTGTGAGTCTGTTTCTCTTTGGTAAATAAGTTCATCTGTATCATATTTTAGATTCCACAGATAAGTGATATCACATGGTATTTGTCTTTGTCTGCCTGACTTACTTCACTTAGAATGACAATCTCTAGGTTCATCCATATCACTGCAAATGGCATTATTTCATTCCTTTTTATGGCTGAGTGGCAGTCCATTGGATACATATACCACATCTTCCTTATCCATTCATCTGCTGATGGACATTTAGGTTGCTTCCATGTCTTGGCTATTTGAACTAGTGTTTCTATGAACACAGAGGGGCACATATATTTTCTACTTAGAGCTTTCCTTCTTTCTGGGTTGTATGCCCAGGCAGAAACATTGTCTTTCTGACTGACCTCTCCCTTTCCCACTTGATAGAGGCACAAGATCCATCTCACTGTCTTCTCAGCTTGCCGGAAGGAAACCCCAGCAGAGGCCCTGGAAGGATGCTAGCGACTTTCCAGGAGGTGATGTTGGCTCCACTTGGCCAGGTGGGATCTTTTTAGGAAAACTCAAAAATCCAGATTTCCGTATGAAATTTCCCCCCTTTAAAATGTTGGCCACTATCTAAAGACACTTAAAAATCACTCTTCAGTGTCCCAATTAATCCCACGTGGGGGGCTGAATTTTGCCCAGGGCCCACCTGTGAGTGACCCTTGCTAAGACCTGCCACCAGCCCGGGCATACAAGGGTAATGGGAATCTGTGTCACCCGTGGCAAACCGAGGTCCCTCCCTTCTGTCACAGAGAAGGGAGGGACCCATTCTTGCGCCAGCCACCCAAGGGATGAAGCCTTTTGCTGGTACCCCATGTGAGCGTAACCAGACCTCCCCAAGTTGCCCGGGAAGCCGAGGTCGGCAGGGCAAGGAGGTGCAGAGTTCTCATCCTGCCACCATCAGCTGAGTTAGAGGAGAACCCGCTGTCCCTGCTCTCCTTGGTGGTGTCTCCATGGCTGGTTTGGCTCCGGCAGGGCCATGGGAGGTGCTTGGGTTTGGGCAGCCGCTGTGGGCGACCCCTCGCTGGCCTCTGTGGGTGGCTCTGCACATCAGTTAGTTTTCAGGGTCTGGGGCGGTGGAGTTTGCTGACAACTGCCAAAGCCCCGATGAACAACGAGCCACCAGACTTTGGGGACTGTGGCTGTTTATTTAAAGCCTTGCAGACACGACTGAAGTGACTTAGCAGCAGCAGCAGACAATTTACAGCCAGTGGGGCAGAGTTCACAGGCCAGGACTTCCCTGCACGGCGGCCCTGAGGGGCTACAGAGAAGACAGACATCAGGCTGGTGCTCACATGCAGGGTATGTGCTTGCTGGTAGGGCCTCTGGGCTGGGCGGCACCGGGAGGGCCCCGGCCCCTGCCTGGCCTCACACACTCTGGGTGCCCCCCCGATGTGGGCTGAATGGTGATCCTTCAAAAATGCATGCAAGTCCTTCCATCAGGTATTGATACTGTGACCTCAGTGTGACATTATTCGGGGATAGGATTTTGTTTTTTTCCTTTCCAAGCATATTTTAGTTTTTTAAATTGGAAGGTAATTGCTTTACAATGTTGTGTTGGTTTCTGCTGTACAATAGCGTAGATCAGTCATAGTTATATATGTGTGTGTATATATATATATATATGTGTGTGTGTATATATGTGTGTGTATGTGTGTATATATGTGTGTGTGTATATGTGTGTGTATATGTGTGTGTGTGTATGTGTGTATATGTGTATGTGTGTATATATGTGTGTGTGTGTATATGTGTGTGTGTGTGTGTGTGTGTATCCCCTCCCTCCCGTCTCCCCATTGCATCCCTCTAGATCGTCACAGAGCACCAGGCTGGGCTCCCTGTGTTATCCAGCAGCTTCTCGCCAGCTATCGATTTTGCAGACAGTAGTATATGAAAATTAGTGCTGCTTTCTCAGTTCATCTCATCCTCTCCTTCCCCTGCTGTGTCTACAGGTCCGTTCTCTACGTCTGCATTGGAGATGGGATCTGTGCAGATGTAGCTGAGTTAGAACAAGGTCACACTGCCTTAAGCCCTGTGACTGACGTCCTGATGAGACGGCTGGGCTGAGACGCACAGACACAGAGAGGAGAGAAACGTGTGGAGGTGGCAGCCGACGTTGGAGTTGAGCTCCCACAAGCCGAGGACGACTACGGGCTTCCAGGAGCCACCAGGAAATGGGGGAGGCGAGGAAAGACTCCTCCCTCGAGGCTTCCGAGAGGGCGTGGCAAGGCCCGCACCTCACTGTCAAGCTTCTGGCCTCCAGAACCGAGAGAGAAGACATTTTGGCAAAGTGAAGTCTCCCAGCATGTGGTTCGTTGTCACGGCCGCCCTAGAAAACTGACGCTTGGGTCCCTTCATGGCTCACTCCCCTCCTACCTTAGTGCCACTCAGCCGGCTCTACCTGGACGCTCCTCAGGCCCCGCGGCTTCCCGCTGCAGGGCCAGCTCCGCTCCCGTGGTGGGCTCGGGCTCCCGGAGCAGCTGAGCAGGAACTGAGCAGGTACCACCCGGGGGCCAAGAGGCTGCGGTCCTGAGCCCGTCAGTGCCAACCCGCTGGAAAGCCTGGGGACGGCTGAGGATGGGGTTGAGGGGAGAGAAGGGGGAAGGTCTGTCTCGGTGGGGGTGGGGACAGGTGAGAGGAAAACTCTTTGGTGGGGGTTCCTGTGCTCCTGGTCCTCCCAGGCAGGATCGGCAAGCCTGACACTCTGCTGGGCAGGGCCTGCAAACCCCTTGCCACTAGGCGTGGTCACCGGCCAATAGCAGCGGCCTGCTGGACTGCAGGTTCTTGGGCTCAGCCCAGATCTACCTAATGAGAACCTGCATTTGACCAAGATGCCCGGTGACTCGCAGGCACATGATGTTGCAGAAGCTCCAGGTCTGGGGCTGGGAGGGTACTAGGGTGGCTGGTCTTGCTTCTCCAGCACCTTTGGCTCAGCTGCGTTTTTCCACAGCAACTGGGGTGACTGGTCCAAATGGGATATGCAAGGGTTGATGTTGAGAAGAAATGAGAACATTCTGGACTTCAGGGACCCCAAACTTGTCTTCCTCCACTGTTTCCACCCAGTGCTTCAGGTAGAAACCTGTCCATCACCCAGAAGCCTTCCTTCTCTTGAGCTTCCACCCTGTCTGGTCACTGAGCCCTGACTGTACCTCCTAGGAAGGGAGGAGGTCTGTCCTCTGTCCATACTCATGGTCAGTCTCTCCTTCTTGCCTGGATGACTCTTATAGGCCCTAAAGTTCTTGTGTCTCCTGCAGACCTGCCTCTGAGCCAGTTTCCACCTAGCATGCAGAATGATGAAAAACTCCAACTCTTACCACATCAGGCTCCTGCTTAAACCTCAAAACCCCAGCCTATTGGCCCATCTTCACAGAAAGACCCAAATTCTTGACAGGGCCTGGGCTCCTGGCCCGTGTTGGCCCTGCCTCACATTGTGCTGCTCTCCTCCCACTTCTTGCTTGGCAGATATCAGTCTCCTCTCACCTGCCGATGCTCCAAGCTCGCCCCTTTGCCACATGTGGCCTTTGTCCACTTGGGTCCTTGGCCTGGTGCACCTTCCCCTCCCCCCTTTTCCTCTGGTCAATTGCTATCTCACCCTTGAGTTGCCATTTCCTCTGGGAGGCCTTCCTGTGCCCCAGATAATACCAGGACTTCCTGACCTTTGCATCCTGCACCCCATGCTTTGCCCCTGGGCACTTGTCACAGTGCTGATTCTGGGGTCGTGCTGTGTGCACCTGCTGGGGGCTGGTGAGCACCAGGAGTGCCTTCCTCCTGCATCCCCTGCCTGGTACCCTCAGCCCTGCAGGCTCCCCTCTGGCAACCCCTCTCCACTGGCACTGGAGTGATTTGGAAGAAGTGCCAGCTCTATTGTACTGTGCTGGCACGAAATTCCCTGGCAGAGCCCAAGGGTCACTGAGTGGATGAATGAATGACTGAATCATGAAGGAATCTACATGGGAAGAAAGCATGCAATTTCCAAATAGTGATCAAGACAGTAAATAAAAGAGGAGTAGTGTTTGCCTCCTCCCCCTCAGCGCATCAGCCGTGCCACTGACCTCCGTGCAAGAGGTGCTCCTGTCACCATCATTTTATTCTAGCTATTTGTGTTGAGGCCTGATTTACTCATGTTAAAGTGCAGGAACCATCAGGGCTGAATTGGATGCATGTTACACCTGTATCCACCAGGTAACCAGCACTCAAACTCAGATGCAGGATGTTTCCGGCCCCCTGAGGGTCCCCTCCCAGCGCCTGCCCCAGCCCAGAGGCAACCACTGTTTTGGCCCCTATCACCTCAGGAGTTTTGTCTGTTCTTGAACTTTACATCAGTGGAGCAATCTTTTATGCCCGGCCTTTTTTAGTCCAACGACTTCTGTGAGATTCAGCAAGTTGTGTGTATGTGTTTCACTCTTGTTCCTTGCTGTGTAGTATTCCACTGCACAGATCTGTCACTACTTGTCTTTGCCTGGCATCTTACAAGGGACAAAAGTGGAGCATATGGGGTGTTTGCTAGCATGTCTGTGCTCACACATTTAGTAAATTCTGTTTTCTGTCAAGACTTGTGCTTATTCTTGACCTTCCCACCATCTTTCTGGACAAAGTAGGTTGATTGGGAAGCAGTTATCCAGGGCAGGGCAGGGCAGAGGCTTCCCAGGAGCAGAGAGAAGGAAGGAAGCGTGAGCCCTGGACATGATGACCTTGGCCACATCAGACCGTCTCCCCCAAACCGCATCCCCTTCCCTACACTGCTGGGAATGGCCTCCTTAAAAAAAAATCGGTGTGTGAAAAACTAATTCAAAAAGATACATACTCCTTTATGTTAATGTGCTGTGCTGTTGCTTAGACGCTCAGTCATGTCCAACTCTTTGCAATCCCATGGACTTTAGCCCACCAGGCTTGTCTGTCCTTGGGGATTCTCCAGCAAGAATACTGGAGTGGGTTGCCATGCCCTCCTCCAGGGGATCTTCCCAACCCAGGGATTGACCCCATATTTCCCGCATTGCAGGTAGATTCTTTACCAGCTGAGCTACCAGGGAAGCCTTCTATGTTCATAGCAACTCTATTCTCAATAGCCAGGGCATTAGAAGCAACCTAAATGCCCATCAACAGATGAATGGATAAAGAAGATGTGGTGTATATACACAATGGAATATTACTTAGCCATAAAAAAGAAAAAGTCGCGCCATTTGCAGCAACATGGACGGACCTAGAGATGATCCTACAAAGTGAAGTAAGTAAGACAGAGACAAATGCCGTATGGTATCACTTATGTGTGGGATCTAAGACATAGTACAGATGAGCTTATTTGCAAAACAGAAATAAACTCAGCAACGTAGAAAATGAACTTATGGTTAACCAAAGGGGAAATGGAAGGGGAGGGGTAAAGTAGGAGATTAGCAGATGTGTGTGTGTGTGTGTTCAGTCATGTCTGACTCTTTGTGACCTCATGGCCCCGCCAGGCTCCTCTGTCCATGGAATTTTCCAGGCAAGGATCCTGGACTGGGTTGCCATTTCCTCCTTCAGGGGATCTTCCCTACCCAGGGATCAAACCTGCATCTCTTGTATCTCCTGCATTGGCAGGCTGATTCTTTACCATTGTGCCACCTGGGAAGCCAGGATTAGCAGATACACAATACTTTGTATATAAAATAGATAAATAACAAGGTCCTTCTGTATAGTACAGGAAACCATATTCAATATCCTGTTATAAACTGTAATGGAAAATAATCTGAAAAAAAAAAATATATATATATCCGAATCACTTTGCTATACACTTAAAACATTATAAATCAACTATATGCCAATCAAAATAAATTAATTAACAGAAAAGAATCAGTGTGTCTTCAGTAACATCAAATCTCCAAACAAGTGAACAAATACGCCGTCTTGCTGTGTGATCTCCGGCGGTCCCCTTCCTTCTCTGGCCTCTCTGGTCACCTCCTCCGAGAAGCCGGAGGTGGGCTCTGCCCTGGGTCCCAGCCGCCCTCAGTCTGTGAGGCTCTGTGTCTGGGGCCTCTTGGGTCAGGTGATTTGGTCTGAGACTCTGCTGCTCCGCTGGGCCAGGCGGGGGCCACGCCGGGGCAGCGAGGGCCACGTTTGTTTGACTTGAGTCCATCCCCTGGTGTCGGCGAATTCACTTTTGTTTATTTTCCTGAGAAGCTACACAAGCCAGTGAGACTAAGCAGTCCACGCCAGACGTGCGTTTTCACTGTAAAAATATTTTTGCGGGTCAGAAAATTGCACCAAAATGTTTTTACAGGGAAAACGCTGCTGTGTGCCGCTTGGCCCTCTTGTCTGGCTGGCTGCAGCGGATTGGGCTTCGTATGTGAAATGTGTCTGGGACCACATTTCAATAATAATCATAACAACAAACATGTAGGAAGCACTTATTATTTATCTGTTAGTTTGCCAGTAAGAGCTTGTGTGATGCTTTTACCCTCACCTCTCTTTCTGTGGTCAGTGTGATTGCCATCAGTTTCATGTCACAGGTGAAGGACATGAAGCCCAGCGAGGTTGGGTGACTTCTCTAAGGTCACACAGCCTGCAAGGAGCAGAGCCAGGATTAGACTCCAGGCCTGTCTGACCTCAGAGGCTGGGTTCTTACTCACCACAGTGCACCTCTGAGGCCCTGATTCATGCCTGGGACAAACACTGGATTCTTCCATCAATATTCTTTGTGTCACTAGTGTTTCCAGCAGTTTTCTAGGATGAAAGTGAAAGTGAAGTTAGTCGTCTTCAACTCTTTGCGACCCCATGGACTATAGCCTACCAGGTTCCTCCGTCCATGGGATTTTCCAGGCAAGAATACTGGAATGGGGTGCCATTTCCTTCTCCAGGGGATCTTCCCGACCCAGGGATTGAACCCGGGTCTCCTGCATTGTAGGCAGATGCTTTACCATCTGAGCCACCAGGGAAATTATCTGTAAAAGCTTCATGAATGCCAACTTGCTGCCAGCCTAGAGAGAGCTCAGAACATTGCCTGTGTTCAGGACTACTAGAGCCACAGAGGCTTTGAAGATCACATCCTATAACCCGAGGGAGTTTATTGACTAACCTCCTCCCTGAGGACAGGGCCACTGTGATCCATCCCAGTGTCCCTAGGCCTGGTACAGATTCACTGCTCAGGGATGCTGGGTCATAGATGATGCGGAGTTAGGGTCCTGCTGCCTCTGAGTGATGGCCCCCAACTCTGGCTCTGCTGAGAAGCACCCCTGGGGGCGGGGGTGGTCGAAGACCAGCTGTGGAGCCTACGCTCCGGCAACAGGGAGGGCAGCACAGCCCTGGGGCCTGTCCAAGGGTTAGCTCACGGCCGGGACCATGACATCTTCTGGTGGAAGCTTTCAGAGGGGTCAGTCAAGCCCCTGAGACACGTGTTACACTCAGTCGCTGTGGCGGAGGAAAGTACCTTGGCCGTCAGTCCCTTTTCTGTGCCAAGCATCTGTCTGCCCCTGGGCCACATTGTCCCTGAAAGTATCATCACAATGCCAAGAAATTACGTCACATGCTCTCACTGTTGTGTCTGTAGGCCCAGAATGCCACACTGGCCCGGACACAGAGGAGGCCTCTGTAAAAATTTTTGAACAACACTGTACAATATTTAAAACTGCTTAGTCCAGAATGACAGCCCTCTAAGAGGACTGGATGTGACTGGCTCTCATGATAGCCTGGAGATAAAAGGGGACTTTATACACCAAGCGCTTTCTTTCAAAAATCAGGAGAGCTGTCCAGTCCTGGAGTGTGTGTGTGCATGTGTGAGTGTGCTGGGGTATTCGTGTGTGCGTGTGTGTGTGTTGGGTTATGTGCGCATGCGTGTGTTTGCATGCCTCTGTGTCTGCATTATATGTGTGTGTGTGTTGGGTTATGTGTGCACGCGTGTGTTCGCATGCCTCTGTGTCTGCATTATATGTGTGTGTGTGTTGGGTTATGTGTGCACGCGTGTGTTCGCATGCCTCTGTGTCTGCGTTATATGTGTGTGTGTTGGGTTCACGTGTGTGGTGGGGAAACGGGGTCAGCTCCAAGGTGGGTGGTGCTGGTGGCCACTTGGTCGGATATCAGGGAGGGGTCCAAAGGGCTTGGCTGAAGCAGAAGCTAGTGATTGATGAAGCAAATGGGCCGCAGTGATGGATCTGCCCCCAAGGAGGAGGGCTGGAGATTGAGCTAATGACTCAGCAAAGGTCAGGAGTGAGACAGATGCAGAGAGGACCAGTAGATGAGGAACAGGGGAGTGGAGGGTGGAGGGCAGGCCCTTGGCTCAGCAGCCGATAAGGTCGTGCTGCTTCTGCTGAGCGTTGGTGTTTGCCAGGCATCCTGTGTGCTGGCCACCCTGACAAGCCCTTACTAACACCTGTAATCCATGTCCCAGCCTCAAGGTGCAGGGCTCTTGCACCCATCATTAAAGGCGCAGGACCCTTCATCCAGCATCAGTGCAGGGCATGACCCAGACACACAAGCTGACTTGTTCAAGGTCCCACAGCTGGTGAGTGGTGATGCTGGGGTCAGACTCTGAGCTCAAGCTGCTGCGTTGTGTGAGGATCAGCTGCTTGTTGCAGGGATGTTTTTACCTGCTGTGATGCTTGCTCCACATGTCAGCTTGGCTGTATGTCTAGATATGTGGCTAAACGTTATTCTAGATGCTTCTGTGAGGGTGTTCGGGGATGAGATTAACACTTAAATTGCCGAACTTTGAGTAAAACAGGTTGTCCTTCCTAATGTGGGTGGGACTCATCCGATCAGTTGAAGTCCTGCTTAGAACTGAATACTGACTTCCACCAGGAAGAGGGAACTCTGTACAAGACTGCCACTGGACTCGAGTCACAGCATCGTCATCCTCCTGGATTCTCCAATTTGCTAGCCCACCCTCCATGTGCTCGATTTGCTCGTCTCCGTAATCATGCAACCTGCAATTATGTGTGTATTTTGCTGTTGGTTACTAAGTCAAGTCTGACTCTTTTGTGACCCCATGGACTGTAGCCTGCCAGGCTCCTCTGTCCATGACATTTTTCAGGCAAGAATATTGGAGTGGGTTGCCATTTCCTCTTCCAGGAGATCTTCTCAACCTAGGAACTGAACTCTCGTCTCCTGAATTTAGTAGGCGGATTCTTTACCAGGACACCAGCAGGAAAGCCTAAACAGGTAAAGAATTCACCTACCATTGCAGGAGATGCAAGAGGCGCAGGTTCGATCCCTGGATGGGGAAGATACCCTGGAGAAAGAAATGGCAACCCACTCCAGTATTCTTGCCTGAAAAATCTCATGGACAGAGTAACCTGGCAGGCTACAGTCCATAAGGTCACAAAAGAGCTGGACACGACTAAACATCTGAGCAGACACATACATATACACATAATATGTGTGTGTATCTTACTGGCTCCTTTTGTCTAAAAAAATCCTAAGGCACCTTCCCGAGAGTGGAAGTCACGGTAGGAGTAAGAGCCTAGGACTGGGCCACCTGAAACTGACTCTCATGGAGGTGTCCTGGAATCCAGCATGGCCCAGGAAGGAGATCCAGCCAGGGAGCTGTGAATGGTGAGAAGGTTCCGGGGGGTGGGGGGCTAGGAACAGAGCGGGCCAGTGTGAGGGGAATAGGCAGCAGGGGTGACTGGCAGGAGAGGAGGCCAGAGGAGCTGGAGCCTGAGGGGCTGTCTGTCCACCTTGAGGCCATCTCAGTGTCCGGGAGTCAGACCCCCCGACCCCCAGGTACTGATTGTTAGGATCCAATTTACATAGCACAAGTGTGATGTGCGGGCTGCTCAGTGGGAGAGAGATACTGCGAAGGGGGCAAAAATAGAAGCAAACTCCCTGGAAAGCCACATGCTAGCCTAAGGAGGTAGAGTCAGGGAGAGAGAGAGAGAGATTAGAACCTACCCTTTCCGGGTCTTGAAGATGGAGGATGGGGCTGAAAGCCAAGGAAATTGGCAGTCCCTGGAAGCTGGAAAAGGCAGACAGTGGATTCTCTGCCCCCCCACCCCACCCTCAGGTACAAGACAGCCCTGCTTATTCCTGGGTCCGAGCCCTGTAAGACCCATCATGGACTTCTGACCTCCAGGATTGTAAGAGGATAAATGTGCGCTGTTTTAAAGCCCTAACTTGTTAGAGCAGCTGATTGGTTTCCTCTGAGGCCTTCTTGGCTTGTGGATGCCTGTCTTCCTGGGTCCTCACCTGCTCTTTCCCCTATGCATGTCTGTGTCCTCTTTTCTTTCTTTTTTTTTCTATTGGCCAAGTCATGTGGCAAGTGAGGTCTCAGTTCCCTGACCAGGGATCGAACATATGGCCCCTGCCATGGAAGCGTGGAGTCTTAACCACTGGAACAGCAGGGAATTTCCTGTGTCGTCTACTTTTAAGACATCAGTCAGACTGGATGAAGGCCCATGGGGATGACCTCATTTTAACTTAACCACCTCTTCAAGGCCCTGTCTTCAAACACAGTCCCCTTCAGAGGGGCTGGCGGTTGGGGCTTCAGCATGTGAATTTGGGGGACATAATTCAGTCGATCACACCATGCTGGAGAAGGAAATGGCAACCCACTCGAATATTCTTCCCTGGAAAATGCCATGGAGAGAGGAAGCTGGCAGGCTGCAGTGCATGGGGTCTCCAAGAGTCAGAGACGACTAGTGGCTGAGCACACGCCTTGTAAGGTACAGGCTGGTTTCCCCGCTTACTACCTGGGAAGCTGACTTTGCAAGTGACGAATGCCCTGGCCCCAGCTTGTGGCCGGCACATGGCGGGGCCGTGTCCTGTCCATCTCAGGCCAAAGCTCCCCTCGCCGCCAGTCACTCAGCCTGGAAAGCAGACTGTCTCATTTTCTGCACTGCGGGATCCCACCCACGCCCCCACCCCGCAAGCAGGCACACCTCATCAGCATCGGGGTCCTGGCGAGAGTGGGGCCCTGGTCTTGCTGCACGACCTCACACTGCATCAGGCATCGTCCCCTTGGCTGTGGGCGCGGGGTAATCAAACAGCCCTGAGTCAGATGTTGCGGAATTAACAATCCTCCACATGGTATAAACAGAGTCTAAATCAAATGCCAGAGAAAGGATATTGCCTTTTAAATCGGTCCTGACAGCTGTGGAAAATATCATGCCCAAGTCGAACCCTTCCATACAACAGACGTTAATTCTTCAAGGACTCCTCGACGGGTCCTCTGGATCGTTTGTAAGATTTTATTTTATTATGGATTGGATGTATTGAAGTAAGACTATAATCTTATTGTGCTCTGACCTCTGTTTTTATAGCTCTGTATAAACAGCAGTTACCGTATTAGATGGAGAGATGTTTACAGATGGAGAAATAAAAACACTCCGATTTACTGTGTTGTGGAAACCTGAAACCAGCCCACGGCAGGGCCTGGGTTTTGTTCGTCCGGGGCCCGGTCCTGATGGGAGTCGACAGCTTTGATGGGCAGGAACACAGAGCAGGGCGCTGGCCCTGGGCTCCTTTCCACGGGAGGATGCAAGCTTGTGGCTCCAGACTGCCAGGGCTTTGCCGCAGACTTCTCTCTGAAGGCTCTGCGATCCCAACCGTTTGGATCCCCGGGTTGGACGTGGATGGAAGAAGGCTTCGCGGTCGAGAAGCTTCGGTTTCTGTTCTCCACGTTCATCGCTTCCCCGATGCAGAGGCTGTGCAGAGGCAGGACCCGGGTTTCAGAGCTGGGCTGACCTGGGCTTGGTCCAGACTCTGTGTTTAATGATGCTGTGACCTTGAGCTTTAACTCTCCCAGTCTGGGATTTCACCTGTGAACTGTGGGACTGAAAATACCTGTGTCACAGATAATTTTTTTAAAAAAATTTTAATTTTATATCAGAGTATAGCCTATTAACAAAGTTGTGACAGTTTTATGTGTACAGTCATACATACACACGTATCCCTTCTCCCCCAAACTGCCCTCCGATCCAGGCTGCCACATAACATTGAGCAGAGTTCCCTGTGTTATGTAACAGGACTCTGCTGGTTATGCATTTTAAGTATAGCAGTATGTACATGTCTACCCCAAACTTTGCTCTCTAAGTCTGTGGGTCTGTTTCTGTTTTGTAAATAAGTTCATTTGTATCACTTCTTTTTAGATTCTGCCTGTAAGGGATGTCATAGGATAGTTCTTCTTCTCTGTTTGACTTACTTCACTCAATATCTAGACCTGTCCATGTTGCTGCAAATAGCATTATTTCATTCTTTTTTGAATAGCTGTGTAATATTCCACAAGGACTGAAAAGGACATGATGGAAGGCCGGGCCTTCAGGAAAGTTCCTTTCCTTTGCCCTCCTCTTCCCTTTTAAAATCCTGTTCTACGTTGGTGAGGGAGGACCCAGTCGTCCTCAGTGAGTGGTTTACTCGTGATGGCCCTGGGCCACTTTCTGGCACTCACTTGGCTCCCTAAAGAATGACCTCAGCCTCGGTTCACTCCTTCTTGACTCATCGTGTGTGGAAGGCCAGCTGGGGACACGTGCAGGGAGAAAGCAAGGCAGAGGATGTGAAAATGTCAGGACGTGCGGCCAAAGAAAGTTTGTTGTTGTCGTTCAGTTGCTCAGTCGTGTCTGACTCTTCGCAACCCTAAGGACTGCAGCACACTGGGCTTCCCTGTCTTTCACTATCTCCTGGAGTTGGCTCAAACTTGTGTCTACCTGATGTGAAGAGCTGACTCACTGGAAAAGAAAGTTTAACTGGGATGTTAACCTTGAGTGAAAACTCAGTGAGTTTCCCATGTAAAGATGCACATACACACTCAGGAGAAGAGGACCCCAGGCAGGGGGAGCAGCAGATGCAGACAGAGGTGGGATGAGGGACAAGGATGGGGATGAGGTTAGGGACATGGTGGGGTCACATGGGGCCAGATGTCCAGATCTTGTCATGCAAATGGGTATCCACCTGCTGGACACCAGGGTCCCAGTGTCTCTCAATGTGGCAGGCCACTGGGAGAGTTTGGGGGTGTTATAAACTGAATGTGTCCTCCCAAATTGGTATATTGAAGCTCTAACCCCCTAATGTGATGGTATTAGGAGGTGGGGCCTTTCAGGGGTGATCAGGCTTAGATGTACTCATGAGGTTGGAGCCCCCATGGTGGGATTAGTGCCCTTTTAAGAAGAGTTACCAGAGCTCTGTCTCTGCTCACACGCCGAGAGGTCCTGTCTGCACACAATGTACATGGGCATCCAAGCCAGGAAGACAGGCCTCACCAGGAATGAAGTCTGCCAGCATCTCAGACTTCCAGCCTCCAGAGCTGTGTGAAATAAATATCTGTTGTTTATACCAGCCAGTCCGGGGTATTTCATGAGAGTGGCCAGGGCTCACTAAGAGGGGAGCATTCCCGGTGTCAAATCATGGCTTGGATGGGCCTGTCGACAATTTAGTTCATAACAGCCAGATCAAGGGATTTCCCAACAATTATTAAAATCAACTGTCCATTTTTATGAGAAATCATAATGGAAAATAATATTAGAAAGGAATCTACTGGGTTGGCCAAAAAGTTCAACAAGATGTTATAGAAAAACCCAAATAAATTTTATGGCCAACTATATATATATCTGAATCACTTTTCTGTATAGCAGAAATTAATACAACATTATAAATCAACTATATTTCAATAAAAGAATTAAAAGAATCAACTACCAATTGAATAATTGTTAGAATGATTTTTTGAGCCATTCTTACCATAATTAATATCATCTGTTTTTTATATACACATACATTTATTAAAATATATTAAATGCTTTTCAAAGTTGTACTTATACATCAATTCATGTCCTGATTTGTGTTGCCATAGTAGTTAACACACATATAATCCCCTCTGCATAAGGAGCCTCTAAATTTGCTGCCAACACTGGCATTCTGTGCCTTCTCCTTCCACCTCTGCGTGTCTCAAGTCCCAAGCACCAATGTTCTATATGTCACCCTGCTCACCCCAGTCCACACTATGCTAGCCACTGGGCTCCTTAAGCTTCAGGCTACATCCTTCATCTTCACTTGGCCACCTTCCACTGGCCATTCTCCCAATGAAGACTCGCCCCCTGTCTGCATTCATGTAGCAAGAGTGTATGACACGTCTGCTCGTGTTACTGGGGAGATGGCTGCGAACAAGGCAGAGACTCCACCTCATGCAGCTGACATTGAAGGGGGAATGAGATACAGAAATATGACCTGCTCCCCCTGCCAGGGAACGGTGAGTGCCAAGGGGAGAGGTGGAGCAGGGTGAGAGGACGGCGTCCAGGCTGGGAGTGCTCAAGGAGAACCCCGCTAACAAGGCTTTGTTCCTGCTGACATAGAAGACTTTCCGAGCCACCCATACTAGGTAGCTTGTGACTATTTCTTATCCCAAATCAGGGCATTTTAGGTGCAGTAGAAGGTCTGTGGGGAGAGAGGAGAGCCCTGAAAGAACTGTACCTATTTATACACTGATTTTGGTTTATTCTCATTTCTAGGGCTTCACATGGGCCCATGTGGAGGGCAGGGGAAATGATGGACACTGTACCCAGGGAGGCTGTTAGTGGCCTGCTGGTGTCAGATGTTAACCTAGCAAATCCATCACATTCAGTTCAGTCACTCAGTTGTGTCTGACTCTTTGCAACCCCATGGACTGTAGGATGCCAGGCCTCCCTGTCCATTACCAACTCCTGGAGTTTACCCAAACTCATGTCCATCGAGTCGGTGATACCATCCAACCATCTCATCCTCTGTCGTCTCCTTCTTCTCCTGCCTTCAATCTTTCCCAGGATCAGGGTCTTTTCCAATGAGTCAGCTCTTCGCATCAGGTGGCCAAAGTATTGGAGTTTCAACTTCAACATCAGTCCTTCCAGTGAACACCCAGGACTGATCTCCTTTAGAATGGACTGGCTGGATCTCCTTGCAGTCTAAGGGACTCTTAAGAGTCTTCTCCAACTCCACAGTTCAAAAGCATCAATTCTTCGGTGCTCAGCTTTCTTTACAGTCCAATTCTCACATCCATACATGACCACTGGGAAAACCATAGCCTTGCCTAGACGGACCTTTGTTGGCTGCTGTTGCTGGTTGTCAGGCTCTAGAGTGGGGGGTAGGAGGGGTTCTTCTTCCCAGAGCCAGATGTGGCTCACCTCTTATTCCCCTCCACTTCAGTCCCCCCACCGCATGCGCCTGCCCTCCCGCAAAGTGTGGCATTGGACACGAGAAGGGAAATTATGGTTTTCTTCAAATAGACAGTGGCCTGGAACACAAGGGAGGGTGCAGACTGGTTCTGGATGGTTCTAAATAGCGATGAATGCTGCAGTTCAATTCAAAGAGCCCTTTTAAATGAAGAGTGTTGTCCTAGAGGGAAGCACCTTGCTTCAGAGCTCCCAGTGCAGAGGATGTTGGAGTTGAGTGGGAAGGAAGACCGTCTGATGGAGGAGCTGCACGGCCTCTGCCATCAGGTGAGGGTCTGGACTCCCCGCTCCTTCTTGATTTGAGTGTCTGTGAGTCCAGGGCAGTGGTTCTCCACCCATGGCAATTTTACCCCCAGGGGACTTTTGACAATGTCTGGGGATGTTTTGGATCATCCCACCATGGCGGGGGCAGGGAGGTGAGGCAGTGTTCCTGGGATCTAGTAGGTACTAGCCAGAGATGCTGCTAAATGTCTTCCTATGCTCACCATAACCCCTTCTTCCCCAACAAAGAATGTTCTGGCTCAAAGTGTCCGTAGGGCTGAGATTGAAAAAGCCTTGGGGCAGATAAATATTTAGCTCTAAGGAGGGCCTCAGAAAAGTCGGGGCATTTGGAAGATGGGGAAACTGAGGCCCAGGGAGCGGAAGGGGTTCACAGAGGGTCCCATGGTAAATTAGGGGCAGAGCAGAGGCTAGGACATGACTGAGACCTCATTCAGTGCCCACTCTATTCCAAGCCGCCTCAGCAGCCGGTTCACCCCAGAGACCCTGGTCTTTGCCAGCATTTGACATAGAGACATCAGTGCTCAGTCTAGCTAAGGGTTAAGGCAACACTGTGCCCATGGCCCTGTGTTAGTGTAGACACAGCCTCTGCTTACTGTGTGGCCACAAGCTGGGAACGTATGTTTTCACTTTCCCCCACCAGAATCTGGACCAAATTCAAACCAGACTCGCCATCTCATCCCTGAGTCACAAACCCAAGTAGGCCTCCATATGCATCTATCTTATGGTCTAACACAGCCAGCATGGGCAAAGGTTCACCCTTAGCAAAAACCAGCAGCTTCTCTGCCTGTGGTCTATGACACAGTTGACAGATAGACGCTTTGGGACAAAATGGTTCAGTTAGATTTTTCATTCCTCGATTGTCAGGATGGGTCTACGAGAGAGGCTTCCAGTGTGAGGTTTGCATGTGGCCATCTCCTAAAAAGCTCCTTCCAAGAGGGCAGAGGTAGGGCTTCTCAGAGGAGCGTTTTCTCTTACTGGACCTCAGATCACCAGAAAAGTTTGGGATCCTCCCTCAGAATATGATGCAAAAGGGAGACACCGGCTGGGATGCCTGACTTACGTGTTTGTTATACAACCACGTCGAAGGGTAGGCTTCAGGGTTCCAGTCTTCTCCTCCTGTGGGAGCCTGGTCCATGGCTCTGGGCTGTCTGCATGTTCCTGGCTGGGAGGTAGCCCCCAAGGCAGATGTCACCGCTGTCCCAAGGAAGGAGGGGGAAAAGGTGGGTATGGAGAGTCTGAGCCTTGGGTGGCCCATAAATTACATCATTTTAATTTAAATTTTTCTCACTCTTTATTTTGAAATAATTATAGACTCACAAGAAGTTTCAAAAATAGGCCCAAAAGGTCCTGTGGACCCTCTTCTCCCAACTTCTGTCAATGGTGACAACTCACATGTGTTATAAAAGCCGGCACGTGATTTGGTGCAATGCAGGGAGGTGGACTCCAGGCTTTGCTTGGATTTCCCTTTTTTTTCTTTTGATTTGCCGTTTTAACACATGTTCATGTGGCTTTATTTTCATGTATCTTTGTGTATCTTCCATGACATTTTATCCCATGTGTAGATTCGTGTAACCACCACCATGGTCAGGATTGAGATGATGCATCTCCAGGAACTCTCTCCTGCTTCCCTGCGAGAATGACACCCACCTTCCTCATGCCTGATGCTCCCCGTCCTCACTCTGCATCTCTATAATTTGGTCAACTCGAGGAGCCATGGGGTATGTAACCTTTTGAGATGGGCTTTTCTTCACTCAGCACAACGCCCTTGAGATTCATCCAAGCTGGTTCTTTTTTATGACAGAGGAGTAGTCCGTGGGGTAGATGTAGCATGGTTTGTTTCATCGGAATCCCATCAGGATTGTCGAGTCTGCCCAGTGGGTGGTGGCTGCTTCAGACATGGTGACAAGGAATGACACCATTCCTTTCTTGCAGTCCATGGAGGATGTGCCTTGGAGATGGGCATTATTATTCCTTTTGACGAATTTGCACATTTACTCAGCACATTTATTTGGCACGGACTCTGTGTAATGTAAAGAACTCAATGGTGAAAGAGAGAACCAATTCAGAGTCTCAGTGGAGGGGACCATATTTAATACATAAACAGGAAAATAGATACTTATATCTTCTGATGAGGGCTTTAAAGAAAAGAGCCAGGTTCTAGGAGAGAAGAGAACTTCAGTATGGATGCTTCAGTCCTTTCCCAGCAAGATGAAGAAGTGTTAGTTCATGGAGGGGAATAGCATTCCAGGCCCAGGAACAGCATGTGCCGGGGCTCAGAGGCTGGAAGGAAGTGCATATTTTGGAAGAATGGATGGAATGATTCAGGGGGTGGAGGTCAGGTTGGGCTGGATCATGTGGGTCCTTGAAGGTGGGACATTCTGTTTCCATGGCAATGGGAAGCCTGCAGAGCATTTAAACAGAAGACACATGTTGTATGGGCTGTTTCACAGAGACCATGCTGGCTGGGGTGTGGATACTGGCCCAGTGAGCACAGAAGCCAAGAGACTCATTGGGAGGTCATGGTGGCCTGGTCTATGCCTTTGGCAGTGGAAATTAAGAGTGGACAGATTGGAAGGTTGATAGTCAGGAGGTGGAAGAGATGTGATCCATGTGTGGTGGTACCTTGGGGCCTGACATGATCTGGGGCTCAGCAATGTAGCTCTGGGTTTGGGATTATGGGAAAGGGCTGCTTGAGGTGGTAGAAAGCACAGACAAGCTCTGGGGAGAGTGGCTCAGTTCAGCATCTGTCTCCATCTTCTTTTGGCTTCCTGGGCTTGAAGTGACTTAGCTTCATCCAGCCTTTATTTTCTCAACAGTAAAATGGGTATAATCATTATCTGCAGGACCAAGTGGTTTCAAAGACCAAGTGGGATGCTCTGTGCAGAGTACCCAGCCCAGTGGCTAATGCAGCAGCCTCTCAGTGAGTGATAATCATCTCCCCTCATTGAGGACACAGGTTGGGTCTTGTCGAGCCTGGTCTTGCCAGCATCCAGCAAGGGCCTGACGTGAGACAGGTGCTCCATAAAGTCTTGTTAATTTCTTCCCTTTCCTTGAATTTCCTTGAGCGTCTTCCTCTCTGGGGACACGTGGTCAGCGCTGGGTGGCTGTGGGGCATGGGAGTGGCAGTACAGAGGACTTGGGGGACAGACTGGACTGCCTGGGACACTTGGAGGCATTGATACTGGAACATTCTCTCTTTCCTTTTTAGAGTGTGTGATTCACATTACACACTGGCCTTCGGGGCTCTAAAAAGCATGCCCCAGGGAAAGGGGTTGGCAACAAAGACTTTGCAGTCCTAAGGGGCAGCGATCTACCGTATCTCCTTCATTTGAAGTGGGTGATCTTTCTCCTCCCTCGTACTTTCCAGCATGTTTTGAAGTCAAGGTACATCCTGCATCTGTGTGCATGCTCACACCACACCCTCCCCTCCCCCCCAGCTGAGCTGTTGTTAAATCTTTCAGTTGATGGTATTTTATATGGAGGAAATCTGGCTGTGCTTGGCTTCCTGGCCCCGCCCCAACCCCTTCCCGGTGATGTATTAAGTCACTGTGAATTAGGCGGGCGAGCCAGACAGATCCTGTCTGAAGGTTTTCAGAGTCCCCCGGCGGTGGCGGTCTCTCTTTGCCGTCCAAAGCTTCTGAGAGTAGATGGAGATATTTTATTATTTGGTAGCAGATAACTTCCTCAGCGTGGTCTCCTGGGGGTTATCACTGGTGAACTCAGAGTCATTTGCTACGCATCAGATTTTACCCTCTGACAACGCAAACCATTCAAGGAGAGGAATTCCCGTCAATGGTGTGTGCGCACCACAGGGTGGGTGTTAACAGCGAGGTGCCTGGTGCTGGGTGAGCCGTCTGAGGGAACTAACTCCCTTGCACCCTGCCCCTGGGAGTGGACGGTCATGTCTGAGCTTTGGTGAACAGGGCAGGGGGTCCAGATGACCCTGTCAGAGAGAGGTCAGCACCCAGGTCAGCAAGCACACGAGCTCTTGCGTGGGTGACGGGGTGTGAAGAGTGGAAGGGTAGGCTGAGTGATGCTGGAGGGAGAAACCCTCTTAGTCCACGTGCATTGGGTTCCAGGGTGGGTGGAAGCCCGTGACCTGGTGGTCTCTGGTCCCCAGGGCTACTCTTGTTCAGTGGCGTTGGACATCCCGGTATGAGAGGTTCTGATTGTGAACGTGGCTGGCTGTGGGCTCGCCTCCCGCTCTCAGTTCTGTGGTTTGAACACACTCGTCTTTTCCAAAGGACAGCCCTCAGAGAGGTGGCGGTGCCAGGCATGGGCCTGGGTCCCGGGCTGTCACTCTATCTGTTCCTGTTTGATGGGTGGAGAACAAGGTCCCTCTCATGGGATGGGGAGGCGCCTGGCTCTGCAGAGACCTCATAGGACAGGGACATAGCCCTAGAAGCCTGTTCTGTGTTGTCAGGATGCTGTGATCAGCCCGGGGCAGCATGTCCTGTGAGCACCCACTGTAGACATTTCTCTCTTCCTTCAGTCTCAGGCAGACCTTGGGCTCCTCCAGCCCTGGGGGTTTGCTGTGAGTGTGAAGGAGACAGAATCAATCAGTGCAGAAGTTTCTAGATGGTGGGGCCTGGAGCCTGGGGGCCTGAGGGGGCGGCTCAGGGCAGCTGTGAGGATGGTGGGAATGGAGATGGTGGAGCTCGGCCCCGGAGTGCTCCCCTGCCCCATCCAGAGCAGCCCCCTTTCCATCTGTTTTGAATATCGTGGTTCCTGGTGACAGGACTTCTGACGGAGCTTGGCTCTGTGGAAGATGCGGGTCCAGCTTGCCAGCTACCGCAGCCCAAGCGCTCCGGGACCTCAGCCTCGTCGTTCTTTTCTGATCTGACTCTGGGCTTCATCTTCTTCCTCCTGCTCTGTTTCCCTTTGGCTGATTTCTTCACGTCATCTTTCTATTACACTTTATGCATCTTTTCATGTGCTCTAGATCCTACTTGGTGCCGAGCCAGGCAGGACAAATTGACTGAGTCACAAGGTTTGCCCCTCTGCCCTCTGTGTTCCTCTTTGTCTTTAGGATCAAGGCCAAGGTCAAAGCCAAGCCTTGGTCAGTGGGGCAGAGGGTGTGGAATGATCCTGAGACCACCGCCCCGGCATCCCCCTACTCCCCGTCTGCTGTTGCACATCCTCACACACACACACACACACACACAGACACCTCCCTGGGTGCATGAACGTTCCCCCCACCAGTGCCCACTACTTGTCCCAAGCCATCTTGGGGACCCCTGCCCCAGCCCAGGCCACATTCCTTTTATAGAATGTTTGTTTGCCTTTTCTTCTGCCCTGTAAACACTTGGGGAGCCTGAGGGCATGGTGTGTGTGTGGGCGTGCTCAGTCATGTCCAACTCTTTGTGACCCCATGGAATGTAGCCCGCCAGGCTCCTCTGTCCATGGAATTTTACTGGCAAGAATACTGGAGTGAATAGCCATTTCCTTCTCCAGGGGATCGAACCTGGGTCCCCTGCATTGCAGGGAGATTCTTCACTGCTGCGCCAATATGGAAAAGGAAATGGCAACCCACTCCAGTATTGCTGCCAGGAAAATCCCATGGACAGAGGAGGCTTGTGGGTCACAAAGAGTTGGACACGACTGAGCACATGCGTGCACACACACACACACACACACACACACACACACACGGCTTCCCTGCTGGCTCAGTGGTTAAGAATCTGCCTGCAGTGCAGGAGACCTGGGTTCGATCCCTGGGTCGGGAAGACACCCAGGAGAAAGGGATGGTGACTCACTCCAGTATTCTTGCCTGGAGATTTTCATGGACAGAGGGTCCACGGGATCTCAAAGAGTCAGACATGACTGAGCGACTTTCACTTTGAGGGCATGGTAGGCGCTCTTTAAAGAAAAGCAAAGGATGAGTCTCCAGCCTGGGGGTGGCTCTAGACTCGGCTGATCTTTCCCGCAGAGGCTGAAACCCTCAGTGGAAAAAGCGAGGGTCTGGTCTTAGGAAGGTGGCAGTGCTGGCGGACCAGGGGTCCTGGGCGGGGACGCTGAGATCCCGCTCTGTGCCACCTGCCCTCAGGGCCCCCCTTCTGGGACGGGTTGTGTGATGGCCTGGCCCCCTCCCTGCTGCGCTGTCCTGGAGACGAGGGCACGGGACACAGGGTCATGCGGGGTCCTTGAGCCCCTTGGCTGGCCATGGTGCAGGTCTTTCCCAGATGCAGCCTTGGGTGGTGTGGCCCATCCCGATTGTCTGATGGGGGGCATGTGGGTGGCCCGGGGTGTCCACTTGCTGCTCCACATTCCTGGGGCCACCTGGAAGCCTTGGGGAAAGGCGGCGGAGTGGCAGGACTACCTGCCTGTGTCCTCCTGGCTGGCCAGACCCCTCCCACCACCGGCACTTGCAGCCACACTCATATCCGTTCCCCCCTCTCATTCCCCACTCCCGTGCCCTGAAATACCCGTCATCACTGGTCTGCAGCCCCCTACCCAGGTGCTCACTCCCACCCCACACTAAGCCCACACATGTCCTTTCAAACACACACACACACACACACACCATGAAGACACCTCTTGCTCTTTTCCTCTCCGAGGAAGGGTGAGGGGGGAAGCACCTGGCATTTTGCCTGTGCATCCACTTCCCCTCTCTGCCCTGTACACGTATGTCCTGTTGGCATCA
Source organism: Bos indicus (assembly GCF_029378745.1). Lineage (NCBI taxonomy): Eukaryota > Metazoa > Chordata > Mammalia > Artiodactyla > Bovidae > Bos > Bos indicus. The sequence goes on along the minus strand of NC_091780.1, from coordinate 59,958,496 downwards.
GCTGCCCAAGTTCTCTGGGGACCTGCTCCTCTCTGCTCTCAGTGCACAGGGTTCAGCTGAAGCTGAGCCCACCAGCGAGCCAGACCAGGCAAAGCAGAGGCCAGCCTCCCTCTGGCACAGGACCCAGCTTGGCCAATGGGAACCCTGGACTGGAACCTTCCAGAAGGTGGCTGTCCCTTGGCTGCACTGGTAGACTGAGGATCCAGAGCTGTGTGGGGTGAACCCACATGGGGAGGAGGGGCAGAGTCCAGACCAAGGACTGTGTTCCTCTGACACCATGAGGCTCCCGGGCAGCCTGTGCCCAGAACTGGAACCACCCTTGAACTCCCTTAGAGGCACCCATCAACTCTCTTTTTGCCCAAATGAGTCTGAGTTGAGGTCTATCCTCTGCACCCGGAAGCATCCTGAACGGTACAGTGGGGACTTGGAATGGTGCCTGGCCACAGGGCTCTTTTCTGCAGAGCCCTGGATCTGCTGGGCGGTCAGGTTTGATGGGAAGAAAAGTAGGTCACGTGGTTGGTTACACGATGGAGCCAGGCTTGGGGACCACGACTTCCAGCTCTGAATCCTTACTCTTCCTTTGTCTGTCCCTCTTCGGGGCAACTGCAGGCCAGCTACCCTCATGCCAGTCTGTCAAGCTGCTTGGGGTCCCTCTGAGAGTAACCGGTGCTTAGAAAAGGGGCAGCCAGGCTGTCAGGGTGGCGGGTCCCCAGCCATCTTCGCCCCTTCTAAGATGGGGGTAGGGTTACTGAAGGTGGGAAGGGCGGCTCCATATTTTCTAAATGTGTTCAATTGTTCTTTAATAAACAAGACTGTTTGACATATACATAAACTGTATACAGCAAAATCCACCCCTAACACATATGTCACCTCTTCCAGGGACTTCCTGCCCCCACCTGCCGAGTTAGGACTCTCCCATGTTCCTTCTGTACTCACCTGCAGGTGACCCGTGTCACTCAGGGCTAGGGGTGGCTTGCTTCCATCCGGCATAAGACCCTTGGGGACATGGACTGTCTTCATTCTATCTGTTTGCCAGCTTCACATCAGGCACACAGCAGGTGGTGAATAAAGGTTTGATCCCTGGGTGAATAAAGGTTTGAACCCTACCCCCATCTTAGAAGGGGAGAAGATGGCTGGAGGCCTGCCACCTTGACAGCCTGGCTGCCCCTTTTCTAAGCACTGGTTACTCTCAGAGGGACCCCAAGCAGCTTGACAGACTGGCATGAGGGAAGATCCCCTGGAGAAGGGAATGGCAACCCACTCCAGTATTTTTGCCTGGAGAATTGCAAGGACAGAGGAGCCTGGAGGGCTACAGTCCATGGGGTTGCAAAGAGTTGGACACAACTGAGCGACTAATACATTTCCCTTTCTGTACTTTTTCTAGCCAGACAAACTTGGACCTGAGCTGGTCGCTTTTTAAAGCTCAGTTTTATCTGTGGCAAATGTGGTTAATAAAATTCTTCTCCAAGAAGTGCTGTGACAGATCCTTTGATGCTGAGTTCTGGATCTGCTCGGCCCATCTCCAAGTTCACCTGTCTGTGGTGGACCGTGTCCGGCCGGAGGATGGCTCTCCTTCTCAAGAGGTGCAGTCACTCTGCTGCTCTGCTTGAGGGCCTTTTCTGGCTCCAGATCACCTTGAGGGTTGTCCCCAGCTGGCCCTGCAACTCAGAATTGCAGGGGAGTTCTCACCCTGGGAGAAACCCTTTGCCAATGGGGGTGGGGGTCCGGGGATGAATGCAGCAGCCTCCACTTCCTCCTATGGGACGATTCTGAGGTGGTCCCACAATTGCCTAGAGGTGCGTCCCCATGCAGGTGGAGCCCCAGTACCTGTAAGGTGACTAATGCTTTAGCACGTCCTTCCTGCCCTGCTCGGCTCCTCTGTCTCCTTTTTACTCTTCCTGGGACAACCTCCAAATGAAACAACTGTGCCCAAGTCCTGGTCTCAGGGTCTGCTTTGGGGAATGCAGAGAGAGACAACCATTTGGAAGGTAAAATGAGACAGTCCTTCTCACGAGCTTAGCACCATCTCTGGCATGTAGTTAAGGCTTCATAACTGTGGGTCATTGTAGCTACATCATTATCCATTACATCATCAACACTGTCACCATCGCCATCCCGCAATCATCAAAATCATGTCTTCTCTTTAGTCGAAGCCTGCCTGATTAATTCCCCCATCTTCCCACCTCGCCCCACCCCCCCTACAGAGAATGTGACAGTGGGCACTGGACGCACTCGTGTTCCAGATCAGCCATCAATCAGATGTCCCAGGATCTTGTCCCCGGTCCTGACACCTGCCAGGGACCCTGCCGCAGCTGCTCTTTCTGCTGTTCTCCCTTTGAACTGTAGGGTAGAGGTTCAAGTGTCCCTCTTGGATCAAGGCCAGGGAAGCCCACCCCTCCCTGCGGGCCTGGCAATCCCCACCAGCCGCGTTCCAGCAGGAAGATGCAGTGATTTGCAGAAGGCAGTCATTTTCTGCGCCCAGATGGCTGCACCAACCCCCACTCCAGCCCCTCCCCAAACAAGACACACATCCCTCCTGCTCCATGGTCCAGTGATTAAAGCAAACATATTCAAAGCAGCAAGTTGCGCCAAATCAAAGGAAAGACAAAGAATGCATAAAACCCCAGCAGTTTAAATTTCATATTGGAATATCAAAGCAATATTGAAATATAGGAATATCAAATACCAATTCATTATTTTTTTTAATGTTTTGCGTTTACAGACTCAGTTTCAGTGGGATAAAGCCTGCTCTTCTTAAGGGGCTCCCGTATAATATAAACTTCATTGGTTTTAAAGGAAACAGATTGGAAACCTGGTTCACAGATAGATTTTCTTTTTCCCTTTCGTGTGCAGCTGTGAAAGGTCTACAATGTAAGGCGACCCAGAGATATTTGTTGATTTATTAGTCAAGTCATCAAGGCCTCGTGGAAGAGCGCTTGTACACTTGGTTCATGCTGGGTGCTGGGGAGACTTGCAGAAACGGAGAAAGTGGTATGTCATGGTTCCTGCCTTCAAGGAATTTTAGTCCCTCTCCTAAAGTAGGACTGACTCTTATCATATTAGTCCGAATTCTCCAGAGCAATAGAATATATGTGATCGTATGCATATATTATATGTGTGTGTGTTTTATATATATATATATCTTTTGAGAGATTTATTTTAAGAAATTGTCTTGTGATTGATAGTCCAAAATTTGCAAGTCAGGCCAGCAAGCTGGAAATTCCAGCATGTGTTAATATTGCCATTCTTAAGTCCACAGGCAGACTAGAAGCAGAATTCTTCCTCCTCGGGAAACCTGTCTTTGTAGTTAATGTCTTCAGCTGACTGGATGAGGCCCACCCACATTATGGAGGGTAATCTGCTATACTCAAGGTCTGCTGATTTAAAAGTTAATCTTTACTCAAAATCTTCTTATTTAAGGATTAATCACATCTTAAAAATACCCTCACAGCAACATCAAGACTGATGTTTGACTAAGCAATTGAGCACCATATCTTGGCCAAGTTGATGCATATAATCGACTATCACATTTGTCAAATGACCTGAAAGGAGTATAAAATCCAGTGCTAAGTTGGCCAGGTTGCCAAACCTCTCCAACGTACCCAGCGTTGTTCCAAGAACTGAAGAAAATGTGGGCAACAGGCCAACAGGGCTTCAGATTCTCTACTGGTGGAAACCTGGGGATGCGAGAGTGGACAGATATATGAATGAGACAAGTTTGGGGAGCAGGAGGAGCCATGGAGAAAATGGACCAAGGCAATATGATGGAGAGAAGTGACATGAAGATTTGGGTGGATGGAGAGCAATTTTGATAGAATGGATGGTCACTTCTTTGGGGAGGTGACATCTCAGCTGAGACTGAATACCAAGAAGCAGCCAAGGATATGACAATTGGAAGGAAGAGTGTTCCTGGCAGAAGGAATAGCAAGGGCAAAGCCCCGAGGTGGGAAACAGTCTTTCATAGTCTGAGGTCTGAAAGAAAGCTCATATGGCAAGAATGAGGAGAGAAATGATGTGTTGTGGGTTGGAAGGATAGACAGTAGTTGAAACATTCTGGAACTGGGAAGTCATTGATATTCTAAAATTGATGGGAAGGCTTTGGAAAGTGATAAGCAAGGAATTTATCCTTTCTGAGAGTCTCTCTGGCTGTTGATAGAAATAGATGTAGGGGAACAGGGGTGCAAATGGGGAGCTCAGTTTTGAGATGGTTGCAAAAATTCATGGGAGAGAACATGGCTTCTTGAATGGTAGTGTGAAGAGCTCTGCAAATCCTCTCCCTAGTGAAATAACAGTAATTGTTGAAAATTAAAAACAAAACAAAACACAACCATGAAAATCTGCAAATTGTTCTAAGGCATACAAAAAATAAAGAAACATTTATTTCAGAAAACCTATTAAATTGCCTCAATGGGTGTACAATCCACTCCCTCCTCCCTAGGGGTACTGGGGAAATGAACACATTTTCAGTAGGCTTTCCATATTTTTCTACATTTGCTTCTTTTTGTCCCCCTTCTCTTACAAGGATGGTGTTTAAAAAATTAATGCACATTTAATTTTTCTTGACTCAGTTTAATTAACTAATTAATTAATTTCTAAGCTCCTTATTCCCAACTTAGAATGGCAGAAGCTCTATATTAGGTGAGTGCAGCCAAGAACACAGGATCGATCCTTCTTGCCCTAGCTCTCAGTTGAGGCTACAGTATATCCTCAGGAGGGACAGACCACTAGCATTTCTCATCTCCCCAGCTCTGTGCTGCAAAAGTTCTAGTCCAGGCAGGAGTGGCTAAGAGTTCTGGGGGTTTCTTCCTCTACTTAGCTACATTTGCAGGGTAGAAGCTCTATCCCAGGTGAGTTAACACAAAATTACTGGGGCCCCAGTCACCAGCTTGCTCATAAGGTGGAAGCTACATTAGCAAAGACCAACAAGAAAGTAAAAGGCTTGAACAACATTATAAATCAACTGCTGCTGCTGCTACTAAGTCGCTTCAGTCGTGTCTGACTCTGTGCAACCCCATAGATGGCAGCCCACCAGGCTCCCCCATCCCTAGATCTAACAAATTTCCATAAAGCCCAACAACAGAAGAATGTATTCTTCTCAGTGCACATGGAATATTCTCTAGATTAGACCATACGCTAGGTCATAAAACATGCTTCAATAACTTTTTAAATGGTTAGGATAATACAAAGTATCTTCTCCAACCACATTGGAATGACATTAGAATCAATAACAGAAGGAAAACAGGGGAATTAATAAGTATGTGGAAATTAAACAACATATTCCTAAATAACCAGGGGGTCAAAGACTATATCACAAGGAAAACTAGAAAATACCTTGAGACTAGTGAAAATGATACAAAATACTAAAACATAGGAATGCAGCTAAAATAGTGCTTAGATGGAGATGTATAGGTGTAAGTGTCTATATTAAAAAAGATCTAAAATCAATAAATTAAACTTCTATCTTAAGATACTGGAAAAAAAGCAAACTAAACCTAAAACAAGAAGATGGAAGAAAATAATAAATAGTAGAAAGGAAATAAATGAAATAGAGAACATAGCAATAATAGAAAAACATCAACGCAGTCAAAACTTGGGTCTTTGAAATGATCAACAAAGCTGACAAATGTTTAGCTAGACTGACCAAGAAAAAAGTTTCTAGTTACTAAAATCAGGATGTAAGAGGGACACGGCAGCCACCTTTACAGAAATAAAAAGAATTACAAAGGGATTCTATAAATAACTATGCCAACAACTTAGGTGTTGTTGAAAGCTAGGTGAAATGGACAGGTTGCAAGAAACACTCTATCAAAACTGAGTCAAGAAGAAATAGAAAATCTGAATAGACCTATAATAGGTACTGAGATTGAATCAGTAAATTTAAAACTTCTCACAAACAAAAACATCAGTTTACCTGGTGAATTCTACCAAACACTTGAAGAAGAATTGATATCAATTCTTCACAAAGTGTTCTAAAAAAGGAGTGAACATTTCCCAACTAATACTAGGAGGGCAGTATTAGCCTAATACGAAACTAAGCACAGCTATTACAAGAAAACTATAGATCAATATCCCTTATAAATATGGATGCAAAATTCTCAACAAAATAATAGCTAACCACATCTAGCAATATATAAAAAGTTTTATATACTATGACCTTGTGGGATTTATCCTAGGAATGCAAGGTTGGTTCAACATTCAAAATCTGTCTTATCAATAGAATGAAGGACAAAACCTACATGAATATCTCAATAAGTACAGAAAAAACATGGACAAAACCCAAGACTCTCTCATGATAAAAACTCTTGACAAACTAGGAGTAGAAAGGGACTTCCTTAACCTGACAGAGAACATCTATGAAAATCCCATCACTAATATCATACTTAGTAAGTGAAAGACTAAATATTTCATCCCTGAGATCAGGAATACGACAAGAATATCTGCTCTTGCCAATTCTGTTTACCATTTCTGTTGTTCTGTTGCTAAGTTGTATCTGACTCTTTTGAGACCCCATGGACTGTAGCCTGCCAGGTTTCTCTGTCTGTGGGATTTCCCAGACAAGATTACTGGAGTGGGTTGCCATTTCCTTCGCCAGGGGATCTTCCCAGACCAGGGAATGAACACATGTCTCCTGCATTGGCAGGTGGATTCTTTATCACTGAGCCACTTAGGAAGCCCATTAACCATTTAGCCAGGGCATTTATGCAAGAAAGTTAAAAAAAATCATCCAGATTAGAAAGAAAGAATTAAATCATCTGTATTTACAAATGACATGATCTTGTATATGAAAATCTCTGAAAATTCATTAAGACCCTTTGACAAATTTAATCACATTTTAGGATAAAAGATCAATAAACAAATTCAACTGTAGTTCTACAAGGTAGCAGTGAATAACATGAAAAATGAAATTAATAAAACTATTCCATTTATAATAGCATCAAAAAGAAGAAAATACTTAGGGAGAAGCTAATATAAAGTGTAAAATATACACACTGAAAGTCACAAAGCATTGTTTAAAAAATTAAAGAAGACTCAAACAAATGGGGAAACATCCTGCGTTCATGGATCAGAAGACTTAAGATAGCAACACTACATAAATCGATCTATGCCATACAAATCCTATCAAAATTCCAGCCAGTGTTTTTTCACAAATTGGCAAGTTGATCCTAAAATCCATATTGAAATTTAAGGGACCCAGAATAGCCAAAACAATCTTGAAAAAGAAGTACAAGGTTGGAAAACTCACACCTCTCAATTTCAAAACTTATTACAAAGCTACAGTAGTTAAGATAGTATGGCATTGACATAAGAGCAGATATATTGAACAATGGAATAGAATTGAGAGTCCAGAAATGAACTCTCAAATATATAGTCAATTGATTGTTCACTAAGATGTCAAAACAATTCAATGAGGGAAAGAATAGTATTTTCAATGAACAGTATTGGGACAACATGAAATCCACATGCAAAAGCACAAAGTCAGCCCCACACCTCACACCATATACAAAAGTTAATTGAAAATAGATCAAAGACTTAAATGCAAGAGCTAAAGCTATAAAACTTGAGAAGAAAATACAAGAATAAATCATTGTGACCTAGGATTAAGCAAAGCTTTCTTAGATATGATACCAAAGTCAGAAGCAACCTAAGGAAAAAAGCCAGATAAATTGAACCTCATCAAAATTAAAGTAACTTGTGCTTCAAAAGATAAGAAAATAAAGAGGCAACCCACAGAATGGGAGACAATATTTGCAAATCAGATTTGGCAAGAGTCTTGTATCTAGAATATATAAGGAATTCTCATAACTCAATAATTAAAAAAGAACTCAATTAAAAAGTGGGCCAAGAATTTACTTAGACATGTCTCCAAAGAAGATATGCAAATAGCCAGTAAGCACACTGAAACATGCTCAACACCATTAATCCTCTGGGAAATGCAAATCAAGACCATCATGAGGATACTTCCTCACGTTCACTAGAATGAAACACTCATGCATTGCTAAGAAGGCTGTGTAATGGGGCAGCCGCTTTGAAAAACAATCTGATATTCCTCTAGTGGTGAAACAAGAGTTACTATGAAACCCAGCAGTTCCACTCCTAGGTATATACTCAAGAGGACAAAAACATAAATCCAAACAAAGACCTGTACATGAATGTTCATAGCAGCTTTATTCCATAAGTCAACAAGCAGAAACAACCCAAATGTCCATCAACTGGTGAATAAATCAACTAACTGTGGTCTGTCCACGTAGTGGATACTATTTGGCAATAAAAAGGAATAAAGTGCTGACACGTGCTACAATATAGATAAACCCGTGAAAGAAGCCAGTCACAAAAGACCTTGTATTGTGTGGTTCCATTTATATGAAATGTTCTGAAGAGGGGACTCTATAGGGACAGAAAACAATGGTTGCATGAAGCTGGTGGTGGAGAATGGGGAGTGGCTGTTTCTTTTTTGAGTGATAAAAATGTTCTAAAATTAGATTGTGATGATGCTTGTGCACTGAAGTTGCTGAAAGATATGCTTTAACGGGAAGAAATCCTGTCCATGGAATTCTCCAGGCAAGAATATTGGAGTGAGTAGCCATTCCCTTCTCCAGGGGATCTTCCTGACCCAGGGACTGAGCCTGGATCTCCTGCATTGTAAGCATATTCTTTACTGTCTGAGCCACCAGGGAAGCCCACATGTGAATTACATCTCAGTTAAACTGTTTAAAAAAAAATTCCAGGGCAGAGATGAGGGTGGTTTGGACAAGTTGTGAGAAGAAGACAGTTTAGACAGATATTTCCAATGGTTTACCGATGCGTTGGAGGCAGACGGGAAAGGAAAGGGGGTGGAAATCAAGGGTAACTTTGACGTTTCGGTCTGAAAAAACAAGGAAACTGAGGCTTGGAAAGATTAGGCACCGGCATAAGGGGTACTTCTAAAGGGACTCCCATCTTGGGTGGAAACGGAATGAATCAGTTCCTTGATGCAACATTAAGCATCTGAATTCACCAATCCAGGAGCTACCTACAGGGGCTTCTGCTTGGATGGAAAATCTATGTTTTTTATTGGTGAAGCCATTTTGAGTGGGGGGCCAATGTTCCTTGTAGCTGGAAGCATCATAAACATTCTCTGAAGTGAAGTGTGTATCACTACTGTCCCGTAGGTTATTCTCTGTACCAGTTGGGGCTTTTCCTGCTCCTTGGGGCAAAGCCTAATCCTGAGTCTGCGGAAGAGGTGGCTTCAGGCATGACTTGATCCAAAGACCCTGACCATGTTGTACTTCTCGGCTTTAAGGCCCATTGTTAGCTGATTCTATCAAGTCTGTAGCCCCGACAAGAGAGGACTTCTTCACAAGTAGGGCCAGCAAGACTTTCCAAGAAGGACTCTTTTGGGCCAGCCCTGAATGACCTGTTTGCTTTTTTGATGAGGGAAATGGCAGAGGTTCAGATTCAGCCCCTTCAAACCACTATGGAAACAAAAGTCGGTTGCTGAAAGAGGGAAAGGACGCTGGGCAAGCAGAAACAACCGATGCCCATCACACCTGAAACTAAAGGGCTTTGTGGTCCTTAGTTTGACAAATGCTGTGCACTGAGTCTCCCTCCTAGAAATGCACACGGCATCTTGGCATAGTAAAGGCTCTGAGACGTCCTGCAGAACAAGGATTCAAACTCTTAAAATGTTTTAACCCAGCATTTAATAAATACTTTCCTTTTGTTTTGCTTGGAAGCCCACTAATCAGCCTCCCCTGAACCACAATTTTGGAATAGGATTGGGAAGTGCTGGGCTGCATGACACTGCTTCCAGGCACCCTGTGTTCATGTTTGTGACTCAAGTTTGTGCAGCAGGAAGATGAAATGCTGAGGTCTCAGGGATGGGAACACTGTGAATGTGACAAGCCAGCTCATAGGACTCTGAGGCATAGTAATGGCACGATTTGGGCACAATTTGGCTGTTCCCCCATGGTGGCCACCATCCACCAACGTGTGAAGCTGGAGCAGGGGAAACACACCATGATCCGTGAAAGACATTCCCATGAAATTGCCAGAGCACCAAAACAGGTCTACCTCCACCCCAGATGATCTGGGGTGGGATGCACCAACTGGATTAATAAAATGGTCAGGAGTTTAGTCTTCCTGGAGTTGCTGGGATCTGTACACGTTCACAGGTTCAAGACAAAAACCTCTGTACGTATATGTTTCAGATTTGCTTTATGCAAATAGAAAAAGCATTGCGTTGGTTGTAACTTCATAAGTCTGGGAGATCAGCCTCCAGATCTGCATCTTGAGATAAAACGGGGACAATTACTGAGGCAGGCCATCTTCTGGAACAGCTTCAGACGAAGCCCCAGCAGCCATAATTGAGGTCTCTGACAGAGAATGTTCCAAGAATGTTCACAGCCACCACGATTGCATCAGCCCTTCTCAGGGAGGCCAGACCCAGGCTTTCGACCATGGCGCGGCTGCCCTTGCTGTAGACAGCAGCCTAGGATTTCCAGGGCTGTTATGGGCCTTAAGTTGAGATCCTGGTCCCACTCAATGGCTGCCAGTCCAGGCCCCCCTCTGTCCAGAGGATGGGAGAGATGGGGCTCCAGGACAGCTTGACCGCCAAAGCCAAAAGAGAGGAGAGAAGACTCCAGAATCAGGCTGTGCAAAGCTGTTGGGAACCTGGTTTCTCCCTGGAGACTGTCACTGTCTAGAGGGCTCTTTCACCCTCCAGACTCTGTGCTTTCTTCCCGAGGATGTTTCTAGTCCTGAGTCCTGCTTCTCAGGGAGAAGAGGACTTCTTCACACATGTGGAGAGATACGCATCTTTCCCTTTTCACTGCAGAAAGGCTGCTGAACAGGGAACCAGCTACAAGAGCTATCAGGAAGCCATCTTCTTCAGGAAGCCTTGTCAGCTCCCCCAGATGGCTACATCAGCTTGGACTCCATGCCTCCGAAGAACCACAACGATGGGCTCGAAGCTTCCCTCCATGTTGTGTGGAGTCGAGGTTTCTGGGGGTCTCAGGGGGCTATGCTCCCACGTTGCCTTCGAGCCCAGAGCTGCTGCCTTGACTGATGTGACCCAGTTTAGAGACTGCTCCTCTTCTGTATGTGTGCCTGGCTCCCTTGTGAGCCTCTGTGCCTTTCCTTGGTTTACACTCACACAAACAGACACACACACACACACACAGACACATACACCCAAAGTCCTAGGTCTTTTGAGTATGTGCCAGATTTTAATGTCAGATTTGTTTATATACTAAGGAGCTTAAAATTAAACCCTATTATTCTTAAAAAAGACAAACAAACAACTGTTTATTTGTTTAGCTGTGGCACGTAGGGTCTTAGTTGCAGCACTTAAACTCTTCGTTGCAGTATGTATGATCTAGTTCCCTGGGGATCAAGCCTAGGCTCCTGCATCGGGAGTGCAAAATCTTCCCTGGACCACCAGGGAAGTCCCCTGAATACTACCGTTCTTGTTTATAAGAGCCCTCTTCTTTCTCTCTGCTTCTCAGGGACAAAGCCCCCAGCCCATTTCTTCGGACAGAGTCATTTTGTTATCCTTTTCTTCTGCCTTTTCTTTTCAGGCCTGATCTGAGGCTGATCTGTCACGAGTGAGGGCTTCTTCAAAAGGCAAAGGTACTTTCTACCCAGAAAAGAGAGGGAATTTGAATGATTCCCCCAAATCACACAGTTAGTGGTTGCTGCTGGGACACTAAAGCCCAGGTTCCCCGCTTCGTGGCTGGCAGCAGAGGAGGGAAAGGAAGGACCTGCTGGTGGTGAACTCGCTCTGTGGAGGGAGGGGCCGTTGATCCTGGTCTTTCAATCCTTGTGGTCATTTCAATTTCCGGATCCAGTTCACTAGGATCTCTTTGGAAGCACATTTTCCTCACTTGAGCCTTCAGATAAGACTGAAGCCACAGCCATGCTCAGATTCCTGACCTCCGAAAACTGTGAGATAACGAATGTTTATTGTTTTAAGCTGCTAAGTTTTGGAAAGGGACAGGTCAATATCATCCATGAATAGAAATGCAAATATCCTAAACTAAATATTAATGAATTGGATCCAGAAATGTTGAAGGAAAGAAAACAAATCATGATGAAATCAGATGTCTTCCAGATAGGCAAGCCTGAATCAACATTAGAAAGTATCTTAGGAAAATTCACTATGCTAACAGCTTGAAGGAAACAAACCATGGGATTACCTCAATATTTCCAGAAAAAGCACTTGATTAAATTCAATTTATGGTAGAAACTCTTAGCAGTTATGAAAGGAATGTCCTTAAGTTGGAAAAAGTATCTACCAAAACCTATACCAAACTCAATAGTAAAATTTAAAAATCATTCCCTTTAAAATCAATAGAAAGACAAAATTTTCCATCACTGTTTCTGTTTGATACTTTGCTGGAGGTCCTGGTCAAAACAGAAGGAAAAGAAATAAAGAATGTAAACAGTGGAAAGGAAGAAACAGAAGTATCCTTATTCAGAGATGACATTCTTGTCCTAAATCTGAAAGAAACTATGGACAAATTTATCTGACCAAATAAGGGGATTTAACAAGTTTTCTAGATGTTATAGTCTGAATCACACCTTCCGCATTCGTAAGTTGAAGCCCTAACCCCCAGTGTTTGGAGTTAGATCATTTAAGGAGGTAATTAAGGTTAAATGAAGTTGTGAGGGTGGAGAACTAATCTGGTGTCTTTCTAAGATGGGAAAAAAGCAACAGGGATTTTTCTCGATGTGTGCTCAGAAGAAAGGCAATTTGAGGACATGGTGAGAAGGCAGTTGTCTACAATCCAAGGAGAGAGGATTGTAGAAACTATCTCTGGCAGTACTTTGATCTTTGATTTCAGATTCCAGAACTGTGAAAAAATAAATTTCTCTTGTTTAAGTTACATAGTCTGTGACCTGAGCAGAATAATAAACTAGATCTAAAAGCAATATATGCATATTTTGATAGCATTTCTATTTACATATTAACAATGAGCCAATAGAAAATGTAGTAAAAGGTTATCATTTGCAGCAGCAATAAAAATTTAGCTACCAGGGCAAGCTAAATAGATCAAGACAAAGTCAGAAATCATAACAGTATGTTTAGAGGCAGTTATTGGTCAGTTGCTCAGTCGTCCGATGCTTTGCGACCCCATGGACTGCAGCAGGTCAGGCCTCCCTGTCCTTCACTATCTCCTGGAGTTTGCTCACATTCATGTCCATTGAAGACTTAATATTTAATAGACATCAGTTCTTTCCAAACTGATTGATCTAATGTCATTTCTATCAAATTTCCAGAGACTTTCCCTGCTATTTATGTAAAAACAAATTTGACAGTTGATTTTCAAAATGTATACAAAAGCTACAAAGGCCAAGAATAGCCAAATCCTCCTGGAGAAGAATTAGAAGTCAGGGTAACTTACCTTGGAGGATGTTATAAGTATTAAATGACTGTAATGAAACAATGGTGTGAATGAACAAGAATAGACAAACAGAACAAAGAAACAGAAGAGATAACCAGAAACAGATTAGCACGTTGTGCAGACCTGGTACTGAATAGGTTGACAGGTTGAGTGAAAGAAAAGTTGGACTGGTCAATCGATGGGACTAAAACAAATGGTAATTTATATTGGAATAAAGAAACGGACCCCTACCTCACATCATGATAAAAGGAATCCCAGGTAGATTAAGAACTTCAACATGACAGGCAAATATTCTGAAGTTTTGGTATACAATTTAAGGTAAAATTTTGATAAAAATCAGTTATCAATCTTTTCTTTTAAGGCTTATGATTCTGGGGATCATTTTAAAGAAATCTCTCCCTACCTAAAAACCATAAAGATAGAGAAGTTCTGATTATCCAAAGATATCATGAAACAAGAAAAGACAAGCTTCAAACTAGAACTGATTCTTATAAAACATAATTAGCAAAAGAACAGCACAGCCCAGTAGAAAGATAATGAAAAGTATGTATGAGTTTTATAACTTTTGGAAGCCATAATAAAAAAGGAAAGGGAAACAGGTAAAATTAGTTTTAATTAATGTTAATGATATGCAGTGAGTATAGCAAAGCTTTTACCAGAAAATATTTTATATTGTTTCAATTTTAAAATTTAATTAAATAAATAAAATATGAAATCTAGGTCCTAACCAGCACTAACTACGTTTATTTTGTAAAAATTTTTTAAGAATTGAAGTAGTTTATTTACAAGCTTGTGTTAATTGTAGCTGTACAGCAAAATGATTCAGTTATACATATATATATATGTGTGTATATATATATATTTCACATTTTCCCCTTAAAGGTTATTACAAAACATTGAGTATAGTTCCCAATGCCATACAGCAGGTCTTTTTTTGGTTGATTATACGTTAGTGGTGGAACATTTGCTATTAGTTGTCTAGATGTCCAACTTTGGGGACGAAAATTACATTTTTAAATGACTCTGACACATGCCCTTTCTCAGTCCTCTGGGCTTGGAGTACAAGAGCAAAATTATTTTATTTTGGAAGTTAAAATGTCTATTTTAAAAGCAGTGTAACAGCTGTAAGAAAGACCTGACCAGAGAGAACAAGCCATCCATAAACTTTCCTTGCACATTCTCAGGCAGCCCCGTACACACCCTCCACATCCCAGTGCCTCATACCTCATATACATATACTGACCTACACTCAGTACCATGACCGGACACCAAACTAGCTCAAGCCCTGCACTTTCCCCTTCCGCTCACCCTCCCAAAGCTGGGCACTTAGCCCCAGCATCTAGTGCACAGTCGGTGCTCAATAAATGCCTCTTGAATAAATGGCCTCTGCAGCCCTGTCTTCCCAGTGGTAAAGAATCTGCCTGCCAATGCAGGAGACACTGGAGACTCAAGTTCAATCCCTGGGTCGAGAAGATCCTCTGGAGGAGGAAATGGCACCCTACTCCAGTGTTCTTGCCTGGGAAAGTCCATGGACGGGGGAGCCTGGCGGACCATGGTCCATGGGGTCACGAAAGAGTCGGACATGACTGAGTGACCAAGGATGCACATACACAGCCCTGTCTACTCTACTTTTTAACATCTATCATTATAGCAAAACATATTTCCAGTTTATAGCATTGTCTTCGTATCATAAGGCTAAAGAACATTGCAGGAAGTATCACTTATGTTCTTCTAAGCCACTGACAAGAAGCTTTACAAGAGTTGCATTTATGAAAAACACCGCAAGGAACATCTACCTGCACGTAGCTTTATCTTCTACAGGACTGTCTCTTCAACATGCTGTCTCCAGGGTGGTCATGCCAGGCCAAAATCTGTGGTTTGTATTTACAGCTTAAGATACGTTGCCAAGTTTTTTTTCCCAAAAGGTCATGCCAATTTCCCCTGCCAGCTAGCACTGGGTTACAACAAAACATTGCCAACAGTGCGTGTCCTGTTAAAATGCTTGCTTTTGCTAAATAAAGTGAGTTGGTTAAGTCTTGCATTTGGCTGAATGTTTATGTTTTGTTTGATCAGACTTGTGTGTCTTTTCCTTTGCAAATTTTCTCTTTGGCTTCAAAGCTTAGAAAATAACCACACTTTCAGGAGTCTGACAAATATGTCATTCTGTTCTCTGCTAGGCTTTTTGGATAATTTGATTTTTGATGGGTAACTTTTTTATTGGAAAAAATAATTGAGTAACATTGCAGAAAATTTTGAAATAAGGGAAAATAATTGTCCATACGCAATACCATCACCTGGTTTGGGCGGCTGTCATTTTTTTTGTAGTTCCTTTCACTGTTTTCCCTTGTGTGTACATATTTTATATAGTTTTAGCCACAAATATGTGGTGACTTGATATTCTGCTTTTTCACTTAACATGAGAGCATAAGCATTTTTCCATGTTGCCTCCTAGTCTTCTTAAGAATAATTTTAGTGGCTGCATAATATTTTATTGAGTGAATATACCTTACAACTTGATTAACCAGTCTCTTCTGTTCGGATACTAAGTTGCTTTTTAACTTTTTACTATTAAAAATAATTCAGTGATAAACATTTTTATACATCAAGTCTTTCTGGATTATTTCTTGAGAACAGAGTCCTGCAGCCATTTTCCTGTTAAAGGATATTAAATCACAGCAGACACAGTTGCCAACTCAAAACCCTCTTCACCTCTTCCTCGTAAACAGAACCTGGGATTCTGTTCAGGGTAACAATGTTTTCAGTTTAAGATGGCTTTCCCAGACTCCCTGGTCACTGGCATTGCCCTTGGACTCAAGGAGGAGAAAACAGCAGCTTGTAACTTCAGATTACTGGGGAAACTATTGCTTTCTGGTTTCAAAAGGATTGATTTTGAGACCAGGAAGATGGAAGCCATCGTTAAGCTGGCTGGGCAGGCAGGGAGAAGGACACTGGCTGTGAGGAGAACGTGGTGTATCCTCTCTGGGCCCTGTCTCTGAACTCCTGTGATATTTCTCATGTCGATCATTCTTGAAGACAGTTTAGAATACCTTATCAGAATTCCTAGCATTTCCCAGAGTGGATGGAGGATGGGGGATACTTAAGGGAGGTTAAAAAACACATGCTACACTTCTCTTTTAGTTATGAACCAGGAGCCTTACATACTTACCCAGCAGGGGCCACTAAGGAGGAACTATTATCATCCCATTTTATAGATCAAGTAGTAGGGGCCTGGAGAGCTTAAACACTATTTTTTTCCAGGTCCCCTGACGATTAGGCGACAGAGCTAGGGCCCTAATTCAGAACTGTTTAAAAGTTACATGATCTTTATGTTTCAAAGAGAAAACTGGTTATGGCACAGAAGGACAGGTAAATGCCTTTCACTGAAAAAGCAAACACCGTTGACATCAGAAGGAAGCAGAGATGGGCAGGGGCTTGTTTTGGAGCCAGAGGTCAATGTTGGCCTCTGAGATCAGTTTTTCCTATGCTAGGTTCTCTGCAAACTCATGTTCACAACTATGCCTGGCTTCTGATTTTAAATTTTCACCTATTCATCATTTTGGTTTTTTTAAATTTCAAGAGCAACAAATGTCCATTGCAGAAAATTGGGACAATGTAAACAATAAAGTAAGAATTACCTGGAATCCCACTCCAAGAGTTAATCACTATAAACATCTTGGTGTATTTTCCTTCCAGCCTTTTTTTCCACACTGGTATTACTTACACACCTACAGGCAATTTTGCTTCCTAGTTCCTACCAGATTACCTGACTAGGAGACTTTCAAAAAACATATTTTCAATTTTCAATGAATGGATAAGTAAATGGACGACACTGCATCCAGATCTTAGCAGAGTGCCCAACACATACCATGCCATCAGTAAATCCTTTTTGAATGAATGTATAAGGATAAAGGGGCTTCCCAGGTGGCACTAGTGGAAAGAATCCACCTGCCAATGCAGGTAGATGTAAGAGACATGAGTTTGATCCCTGGGTCGGGAAGATACGTGGAGGGCATGGCAACCCACTCCAGTATTCTCGCCTGGAGAATCCCATGGACAGAGGAACCTGGCAGGCAGCCGTCCGTAGCGTGACACAGAGTATCATGACTGAAGTGACTTAGCACACACACATTGGAATTGAAGAAAGTAATTAAATATTATTTTTCTATAATATTTTTATCAAAAATGTGTTCTCATTTCATGACAAACTCTTTATTGCTATCACTTTTAATGGCAGCATAATATTCAACCACTTCAACTTTACTGGCTCCCTATTGTTGAATAGAGTTCAAAAATATTCACTATTATATAAAATGTTATGCTTAATATCTGTGTGCACAACGTTTTGTATATATTTTAAATAGATTCCTTAATGTGGAATTCTTGGGTCAGAGTTTCTGATGCGTTAATATTTATATTGTTTCCCAGGTGTCTCAGTGGTAAAGACTCTACCTGCCAATGCAGGAGATGCAGAAGACACAGGTTCCATCCCTGGATTGGGAAGATCCCCTGGAGAAGGAAATGGCAACCCATTCCAGTGTTTTTACTTGGAAAATTTCACGGACAGAGGGGCCTGGCAGTTACAGCCTGTGGGGTCACAAAGAGTCAGACACAACTGAGCAACTGATCACACATGCAATATTGATATTATGCTATTCAACAAAATTGCTCTGATCCACATCCAGACCAGCAAGTATACACATGTCCATCTCATTTTGTGCTCAACACTTCCAACCCCCTATACAGTGAGGTGGTGAAGCCACATGACAGATGAATCCTGACTCCTGAATCACCATGGAGAATGGCTGCACTGGAGAATCACCCAGAGCTGCATTGGAGCTTGCATCAGTTAACAGCCAAGTTCTGGTTCAAGATCCTGAGAGTTGGGGGCTTGTTTGTCACTGCAGCCTGGTCTCGCCCATCCTGACTAATATAGGGGATGCAGACTTAAATGGATCTACTCCAGGAGGCCCATCCTGTGGTGCAGCGGAGCCTGGCTTTGGGGCTGACATCTGTCCCCTTTCTTGCTTTGTGAGCTTGATCCAGTCCCTCTCATTCTCTTAATTTTCTTCTCTCCACTATTAAGTGATTTGCCAGCAGCAGTGTGAATGTGCTGTTTTATTATTTTATTTGTAAAGCAGAGATCTCTGTTTCGTTGAACACTACCTTGAATAACCTAAGACACTTAGAGCTTTGGACATCGAATGGGGCTTCCTGAACTGGGTCTCCTTGATCTTCCCTCTGCCTCGCCTGTCCCCCCTGGTTCCCAGAGCTCACCTGACACCCGAGTGGGTTCCTCATGACCCTGGTTGGAAAGTCTAGGACCCTATAGGAATTCAGGTTATTTTCTGGTACCAGCCTCGGAAACACTGGGCATCTCTTCCAGTCTGTGGGCCCTGTGGATTTCTTCCTATCAAAGCAAGGCCTCCTTTCAGAAGGCAGGTGATGGTCTTCATGAAACCCACCATCCTTTTCTGCTTTGGGGATGTTTCCTGAGTCCCTGCTGTGTACTGGATCTCCTTCTAAACACGGAGGTATCCAGAAAGCACTGAGACTCAGGTTCTGTCCTGCGAAGTTATCATACCATGAGAGGTAGTGGACAGAAGCAGATGTAGAAGACAATGTATTTTATTTGTAACCATTACACCTACGACCCTGGTTCTCAAATGGTAAAGAGTCTGCCTGCAATGCGGGAGACCTGGGTTTGATCCCTGGATGGGGAAGATCCCCTGAAGGTGGGCGTGGCAACCCTGTCCAGTATCCTCGCCTGGAGAATCCCCATGGACAGAGGAGCCTGGCGAGCTACAGTCCACGGAGTTGCAAAGAGTCAGACACGACTGTGTGACTAAGCACAGCACACGTACAACACGGCTATTTTTGAGCTCCACTATGTTCTGAGCACTTTGGAGAATTTATTTTAAATCTTGATAGCCACCCAAGTATTAGCTTCCTGGGTGTTTCCTAAGGCTGCCCTCCCCCCCTTTTTTTTGTCGCTCAGTCATGTCCGACTCTTTGCTACCCCATGGAGTATAGCCCCTTAGGGCCCCTTTTCCTTAGCACAGTTGACGGGGAATGGCTTCAAGTCTCACCACATGAATGAGGGGACCCCCACCAGCCCCCTCTATCTGATTTCTCTGGAGGCTCTTGGTCTAGGGTGTACATTTCTCCTTATCTTCACCGACTGTAAGCTCTGCTTCCGTCCACCTCTCCATGTTACCTCCATCTCACCTCCTACGTTCTGGTCCATTCTCCATTGTTCCTCCTGCAACCTAGAATTCCCCTGCATCTTCCCAGAAAGGCCGGTACTACTTGAGCACCCAGAGCCTGCAGACCTGGCAGCATAGGAATGCACAGAGCTTAAAATGGAATATGGGATGGTGGGGGGACGAGGGTGGGGGGGAATGGGAGTCAGGGAGTTCCGGGAGGAAATGCATCTTCTTTAGGAGAACTTGCCTGGGCTGTGCCTCTCTGAAGCTCTCCTCCCACCTACTTGCAATGATCTCCGAATACCCCAGAAACCTCAAATGATCTCTGCTCCAATTATTTATCTAGCTGTGCTGGGTCTCAGTTGCGGTGCACGGCTTCTCTAGATGACGTGCCCCCAGCTCAGCAGCGCCACTCACGGACTTCATTCCTCCCTGGCTTGTGGGCTCTTCATTACCCCTGCAAGGATCGAACCCACATCCCCTGCACTGCATGATGGATTCTCAACCACAGGACTCAAGGGAAGTCCCCTCTGCTTCAATTTTGTCCTCTTTCTAGAACCTCTCCCCCTATGCTCTGGATAAAGCCTGTGGCCCATCAACATATTTTTAAAACAAGCTGCTAGAGATCCTGCATCTTAAAATCTGTCTTTTCTGTGACGTGAGCAAACTCTTTGTTACGGCTTCTGTTCCTCTGGTCTCTGTAGGTGGTGGGGAGCAGTACTGAGATTTATTCTTCCTGATACAAGCGACACTGTGTCACCTTCACTCCATTCCCTGAAGCCCCTGCTGGGAAGGCAAAGTGGCTACCTTCTCTCTCTCTATGTTTACGAACACCCCCATAAGAACTCATGCTTATCCAGCACTGCCAACCTTCGTTATTCATTGATTCCCTATTTGTGAATTTGCTACTGTGCTAAAATTTATCTGTAACCTCCAAGACAAACCCGGGGCAGGCAACACTCCCAAGGACATGGGTAGAGTGAAACACTTGGGTCACCTGAGGTTGGACATGGCAATGCCCTGCCTTCCAGTTTTTGCTCTTGGGCTGGAAAGAAGGGTCCTGGCTGCAGTCTATCTGCTGCTCCTGTGCGCCTTTTGTTGCTGATTTCCCTGTTATAGTGGTCTCCGCGGGTCATGCTGTCAAGATCAAGTAGGCTGTAAGGTGTCTTACTGAGAAAACGTGTGTGTTGGTTCACATGTGAGTTAGGCTGGCTGTGAGTTCAATGTTAATGAGTCAGCAGTATATATTAAATAAGATGTCTCTGAACAGAAACACACATAAAACAAGGTTGCTTGTAATCAGTTGATGAGAATATTGTGATCAGAGGCTCTTGGGAGCCTGACCCTATGTTTCTCCCAAGAGCAATGGTTCAATATTGGCTAACTCAGTGTCTGTGGTGACGTTTACAGAACATCACTACATCACTACCACCAATAAAGAGATCCCCACCATGCTTGCTTGTCTTCATTACGTACTTAAGGAGCATGAGCTCAGAAAAGCCGGTGGCTAAGTTCACATCCAGTCGTCTGGCTCTAAGTTTTCTGCTCTTTCCACCGAACCATGCTGCTCCCTCTTCTCCTGTCTAAAAGCCTTGAAATGTGATGTTTATTTTCTATCCCTCAAGGGCTTATGCAAAAATTGTCCATCCCCTCTTGTCCCTTGCATTTTAATTGTTCCATTTTAATCGTCTGGGAGCTAGGAGGGGTGACTTGTCCCCCCCCACCCCACAAACTGATCAGGGTACAAGGGTCCCCATTTCAAGTTGTCCCACCCCCGCAACTTTGAAGCTTAATAGCTTTAAAATCTTACAAGTTGTAAAAACAATTAAAGCAATAATCTTAAAAAGAAGCAGAATGCGGCCTTCAGAGGAATGTGAGCCATTCACACTTCGTGGTTAAATGCAGCCTGGGCCTGAGAAAACGCAGAGGCGCCCTGCGAATTTGTTGATGCCAGTTTGGACAGACTGTTTATTTTCATGATTTCATGGAAGAATTTTAATTTAATGAGTGTTTTATACTCTAATGTAAAGCATCGCTCGAGCCCTGTAATTACTGTGTCAAAATAAGCCTTCTTAAGCGGCAGCAGCTTGAACTCCAGGGCTGTAGCTTGCATCCGAATCAGGCCCAGGGAGGTGGGGGAAGGGGCCGAAAGCACAGAGTCGATCGGCTTCTTAATGGAATTGGAAATTAACGAAGGGGCTAGAGGATGTCTTGTTGAGCTCGTTCCCTCCAATCTGCGGCTTAACTGCTGGAGCCCATGGGCCTGGAGACAAATGTCTCCTTCTCTTTGGTCTGTCTGAGTCTTCTCCTAACCGAGAAATAATTCACTTTCATAAAAGGCTGTTTATCCGATGGGGTGCGCCAGGAGGTTAATTTCCGGCACGTAGTTCATCATTTCAGCATTTCTCCCTTTTTTGCAAAGAGGAGGATATTTTTGCTTTTTGGCTTTATGCACGACCCACAAAAATTATTAATTTTCCTTCCTTTTATTTATTTTCGAGCAATGGAAGAGATTTCTGTGCAGACTAGAGAAGAGGGCAGCTGTTCCCAGTCCTCCGGGTCAGTGATGAAGGCCAAGTGAAACCCTCCAGCTTTAGCGAACTGTCCGTCCCTGTCTGCTACCTGCCTTTTCTCTCTCCTTGTCCACTCGCCAGGGCCAGCATTCCCGGGCGCCTCCGGCTTTTCCCTAACGAAGCACACAATGGCCTTTCCAGATGCAGACGGAGAACCTCATCTTTCATCACAGCCCCCTTGTCCCTGGACGGGGGATCCCCAAACAAGCCACTGGAACGTCTTCTCTGGGGTATTTCTTTTCATGCTAAGCTGCCCAGATTTGTGCTCATTGTTCCAAGTCCAAGAATCCAACTGTGCAATTTGATAACTTGCTATTTCCATCCCTGCTACGAAATAACACACGGAGTCGAGACACCATGTTCTTTTCTTAGCAAGGGAGGGGAAGGATTTCTCACTCTGCTAATGAAACAGCCCCATTCCTATATGGTGCATTTTAATGACACTCGCGAATTTTGAAATAATAGCAGCAGTGAAGCTTAGTAGAGCTTTCACAGTGTTTCAAGTCCTGTGTGATGTGCTGTTTTCTTCCCTGTCCTGTGAATCTGGGGTCAGTGTTACCATTTTCTGGTCTTTTCTGATTCCCGGTTCCAGGCTTTTTCTAACAGGGATTGCCAGATTTAGCAAAAGAAGACAAAGATACCTACCTAAATTTAAATTCAGATAAACAATGACTATTTAAAAATATGTCCCTGTGATATTTAGAATGTCCATATACTAATATATTAATTTATCTGAAATTCAAATTTCATTGGGCATCCTGTATTTTATCTAACAGCCTGATTTCCACTTTCCTGGGTGCTTTCCCTTAAATATAAGAAGAGATGAGCCTTCTAGGGAAAAACTGTTGGCCCCTGGCTGAATCCACTGGCGGTGAATTTGCTTTGGCCCAGATATTTGAAGTTTGAATTTGGGAAATTTTAGCTGGCGCAGGCGTTCTTCAGCCACCATGACCACCATCGCTCTTTCTGGCCCCAGCAGCTCCCCACTTAGACGTGCTCCCAGCCTCCCAGGCCTTGCTCCTCTATGTCTTCTGGCTGGAAGTTCCTAGGGTAGTTTCATGAAGACTTGTTGTGGGTGATCTTCTGAAGAAACAAAAGAAAATATATCAAATGATTGTAATGCGCTTTAATAGTCATGATTACAATTAAGACTCGAGGATGTAGGCATGGCTATCCCCATGTTTGCCCACGAGGAGAAGGAGGCTCAGAAAAGACAAATCACTGATTGAATCCCGCATTTGGCTGCCAGAAGGGGCTTCAAGCCAGGCTGCCTGATTCCAGTGTCCCATCTCCCTACCCGTGATCTGTCTATCTTAACATTCATGTGTTTGTTTCCATGAACTGTTTGTGGGGTGACATTCACGTACCTGGCACGGCTGGGTCGATTGTCTGGCTGGCTATTTTTATTTCTTTCACTTGGGAAGGACTGAGTCCACAACTGAAAGGCATTTGAAAAGGTCTCTGGCTCTTCTGATCCTGTGATACGGGGAGGGGGTCTGGATTTTTATTTTTTAAGCGCGCTGTATCTTGGTGGAAAATGCTCTTCTCATTTTGCGCCTATGATGCGGCTAAATTGTCCCCTGGATTTATTTCAAAGTGAAAAGAAGCAGCAAAGATTGCAATTCTTATGCTGTAGTTGCTCTTTTTAACTCAATTACATTTTGACAATTCGGAATGAAACTTGGGGGCATGTCTTTGTTTAAGCCGTCGGCCTTGCATCAGAACAGTCAGCTCAAGGTATATGGCTAGTGTCAGGACTAACAATCTTTGACAAGGGCATTTAGCGGTTGTAATTCAAATCTAATTCAGAACATCTTAGCACCGGACCTGTCAGGCCCTTAAAATGTGCTGTAACTACAAAACCAAGGGCATCAGTCCCAAAGCCAGCTCTGTGCGGCCTCAAGTTGATATGTCAACAAGAGCAGTTACAATTAGAGGTTCTTTCAAGCATACTAAACTAATTTACAGTACTCTGGAAAAGTGGGAAAAGGACCCGAGGCTTAAAATCCAGGACTTCTAGATTTCCAATCCACAGCACGTAAAAATACAATTAGAGATCGGCACCAGAGAGTGCAGGCTTGAGTCTGCCTTTTGGTCCCATACAGGCTTGTTTTGCCCTTAAAAATAGATATGCTTAAAAATGCATGCATGTGTGTAGTTAAAACAAAATAATAATAGTTGACTCTCAACCACTGAAAAGAAAATACCCTTGTCAGGTCTTATTAGGATCATGTTGTGGGTTTGTTGAACCCTAAATCGGCAATGCACCTATTTATTATTTGTGGGTGCTGCTTGTAATCGAATCTGGCTTAATTGGGGAGTGTTTCTTCTTGATGAGGTTCCACATTTGGCCACAAAGCACTCAAAGTCGGTGCGGCCTGGGTGGTTGGAACTGGATTGAGCAGCCAGGCTGGGACGGGGAGGGTGTGGGGGGGTGGGATTCAGAGCATGGCCGACCCATTGGACACAGATAGGATTACGGTGACCAACATGTAATTTTACCATCAAGATAAAACAGGGCCCGATTTTAAAGCACTCTGGTGATTCTAGGCAGCTGTGCACTTTTAAGAGGCACTACCTTAATGCAAGGACAAAGGCTAATGGGAATGTTTGCAGATTTTGCTTTTATGATTTATCTGCTTTTTATGCACAACAATATAGACCCTCCCCTCGGGGGACTCATAAATGTGATTTTACTTCCCAAATTACAAAGCTAGTCAATTATTTGGGAATGAGTCATTCATTCAAAAGTGTCAGTAATGTGATGTGTTAACCATCAGGAAATTTTACACCAATTGGAATTATAAACACCAGATTTAAAAAAAGAAGAAAAAGAAAATCTTAGCCAGCAGCTAACTCTCCTTATGAATGGTGCCTCCTGTTAGGTACGATGTTAGGGGAAAGGCAGAACTGGAGACTATGTAGGTGAATTTTTTTCCCCATCCTGTCTCCTTATCGGTATCCCAGAGCTAAAGTGCTTTTAATATTTTGTTGTTCAGTCATCAAGTCATGTCCAACTCTTTGGCATCCCATGGACAGCAGCATGCCAGGCTTTCCTGTCCCTCACCGTCTCCAGGAGTTTGTCCAAGTTCATATCCATGGCATCAATGATGCCGTCCAACCATCTCATCCTCTTTTAATACTGGGATGGCCAAAAAGTTTGTTCAGATTTTTCTGTAAGACCTTATGGAGAAAACTGAATGGCCTTTTTGACCAACCCAATATATTTGTCTGCAAGACTGAGATGGATGGTGAGCCATCTTGCATGGTGACAGAGGAGGGACAGAAGCAGTGACTGAGCTGACACTTCAGTTCTCTGCGAGCCCTGTTGGCTGTGGGATGGCCTGGGACCCTGCAGAGGAGGGACTAGAGTGTGTCTCAAGTGAGTTGAATCTTGAGAACTCTCATTTGCTGCCCACACCATCCACAGGGACTCCCACTCTTGGGGTTTTGCTCTCCCTGCTGAGAGCTGGCCGTGTAGTTGACCCCAGTGGGTTTGGTTGGATCCCAAAATCCACAAACTCTTCCTTGTGGGCGGGCCTCTTGGGAAACTGCAGTTTGGTATCAGCAGGGGAGCATCACTGGAAAAGTTTAGTTGCCATGATTGATCACAGTGGAGGGCTGAAGGGGAAACCACGGTGGTCTCATCCCGAAATTGTTTCCCAGAACCCCAGGATGAATCAGGATCGGGGAACCACAGCATCAGGGCTCAGCCCTAAGACTGTCTGCTCCAACTGTCATAGAGGTCCATGGGCCTGTGTGTGCTACCAGACACCCTCAACCTCTCTGATTCCTGTTCCAGCCTCTTCTCCCAACCACTTGTGTCCCTGGAGCCCTGGCAAGTAACTCTGGTTTTCGGTCTGTTTCTCCTTGTGGAATTTCTGGATGTCTCCTGGATTGGCTTTCACTGTTTCTCCCAGTGAATGTTGATTCCTGCCCCCATGGCCACCTCTGCTGTTGACCCCGGATCTGGGGCAAAATCCAAGGCCTTCGAACTTCCTTTAGTGATTTGTTGACTGTACCAGTCTGGCCACATCACGATTCGGAAGCCAAGTCTTAGAGGGTGAAGGGACTCACTCAGGCTTGCCTTGTAACTCACTTAAGGACTGAGTCAGGACTATGATAATGTATTAACTACCAATGTCCTCTCTTCTCAAAGGGTTAAAGCAGTGTAGAGTAAAAGATACTGGGTAAGGCTTTATTTCAATGGCTAGTTGCTGTGCTGGTTTCTGGGGCTCTTTGCAAGTGAAAACTTTCCATCTTCTTGAAAAAAAGAGTAAAGATTGTGGGATTCTTTCCTCCTGGTTCCTACTGAAAGGGGCACAAGATGTAGGAACAGAAAACCCTGCACCAACTAGCTGCTTGGAGAGGGTGCCAGGCATCAGAAATGGATTCCCCAGACAGAGGACAGTCTAAAATGCTGCTGAGAGCCTATGCACAGCTCACCTTTCCCAGAAAGCAGCACAGATTGTAAGAAGAAACCCAGACTCTATTTGAGAGTCCCTTGGACTGCAAGGAGATCAAACCAGTCCATCCTAAAGGAAATCAGTCCTGAATATTCATTGGAAGGACTGATGCTGAAGCTGAAACTCCAGTATTTTGGCCACCTGATGCAAAGAGCTGACTCATTGGAAAAGACTCTGATGCTGGGAAAGATTGAAGGTGGGAGGAGAAGGAGACGACAGAGAATGAGAAGGTTGGATGGCATCACCGACTTGATGGACATGAGTTTGAGCAAGTTCTGGGAGATGGTGATGGACAGGGAAGCCTGGCATGCTGCAGTCCATGGGGTTGCAGAGTCGGACACGACTGAGTGACTGAGCTGAACTAATTTTCAAGCAAGTCAATTTCCTTGCAATTGCTCTACATCAGTAGAATTTGAAGGTAACTGTATCGTTATCACAATTGTATTTATGTACTTATTGATGGAATAAGTACTTATACAACTTTTGATGACTACTTACTTATTGTCTCTCTCTTTACCAAACCATCTTTGCTCATCTCTGATTCCTGGAGCCTAGCACCTACCTGACACATAGTGTGCATTTATTAAATG
Organism: Bos indicus; assembly: GCF_029378745.1. Classification (NCBI taxonomy): domain Eukaryota; kingdom Metazoa; phylum Chordata; class Mammalia; order Artiodactyla; family Bovidae; genus Bos; species Bos indicus. The sequence goes on along the minus strand of NC_091780.1, from coordinate 59,931,282 downwards.
TTTGTTGAATGAATATGTAAGAGGGTGGCTACGCAAGAGTAAAGCTGGAAGTGACAGTGAGAGACGGCTTCTTGAAGCTGTAGGTGGGTACCAGTGTGTCCAGAAGATTCAAAAATGGTATGTATAACTGCCTAACCATCAGAAAAAAAAAGCAAAGCAAAATAAAGAAGAATAAATCGTTAATAGTATCTTATAGAGCAAAGCCATGAAAATGAGCACAAAAATATCAGTTATGACAATAAATGTAAATGGGTTAAACCTCATGCTCACTCCTAGATTGGAGAAGGGAATAAATAAAACTCCAAATTTGGCTATGTATTGTTTCCATGAGGCGCCTGTAAAACAAAGTGGTTCAAAAGTTTGAAGAAAAAGTGTTTACAAAGCCTTTTTCAAGCAATTGTAAGGCAAAACAAGCAAAACCAAAAAACTCACAAAGGCTAAATTTTGATTGCTAAAAATTGATAAAATATATAAAGAAAACGAAGCACAAAATCAAATGGGATGAATTGCATAGTATCAAAAGTTAGAAAGCAAAAACTGTTAATAATATGAAGATAAATGATCACAAACATAATAAGAGTAAGAGAATCTGGCATTAATAAGTCCTTTAAGATCAGGTAGGTAAAAATAGGAATGTGGATGATGCAAACAATATATGTATGTATTTTTTTTTTTAACTTATTTGGCTGCACTGAGTCTGAGTTACTGCATGTGGGATCTAGTTCTCTGACCAGGGATTGAACCCAGGCCCCCTGCATTTGAAATGTGGAGTCTTCACCACTGGGTCACCCGGCAAGTTCCTGTATATGTATATTTATTTATTACCTCTTACAAGTTGGTTTACAACTTTTCTAATGCCAGAGAACATTTAAAAACTGATGACAAATTTTAACCATGATAAAAATATGAATAAATTCAGAGAAAGCACAAACCAAATTTAGAGTACCGAAAATAGCTCTCTAATTATCGTCAGCAGTAGAAACTAACAAAGCCCACTTAAAAAGAATGGAACAGAATTTTCTTCTAAGTGTGTCTTCAGTCAAAGAGTAACTAAAAGCTTCAATTGGAAGCTTTTATTTCCTAGAAAATATTTTAAATGACCACCCAGTACTCGGAAATCTATGCAACATGGCCAAATATGTGTTAGATGAGGTATTAGCTTCCTGTGGCTGCTGTAACAAAGAACCACAAAGCTGGTGGCCTAACACAGCAGAAATGCGTTCTTTCACAGTTTTGGAGAGCAGAAGTCTGAAATCAAGGTATTAGCAGTGCTGTGCTCCCTCTGAGGGTTGCAGGGGAGCGTCTCTTCCATCTGCCCCAGTGATCTTGAGGCTCGTGGCTCCATCCTATCTCTGTCTTCACATCACCTTCTCCTCTGTCTGTATTAAATCTCCCTCGTGTCACTCTTGAAAAGATACAAATGATGGCATTTAGGGCCCAGCTAGATAATCCAGGATAAGCTCCTCCTCTCAAAATCCTTAGCTTTATCACATATTTTGCCATATAAAATTATAGTCACAGGTTCTGGGAATGAAGCTATCTTTGGGGAAGTCATTTTTCTTCCGGTTGCAGATCCAAATCTGTAACGTGAAATACTTTTCATTGTTAAATAAGAAACAGTACGCATTGCATGTTTAAGTCAAGAAATAAGAAAGAGAACTCATGAAAGAAATTAAGTAAAAAGGGGATGGCTTAGATTTTTAGAACTATATAAATGGACATGTAAAAGGATATTTTAAAATGTTTTAAAAATAAATAAATGAATGTAAATATAAATAAAAACATGAAATGAATATGTCAGAGATTTTATTTAACTCATTGATTAATGAGGTAACTGGTGATATTATTGCCTAAAAGGAGAATTTGAAGAGCAGAGACACATACAGGCATGAAATAAAGCTACAAATTGATGGGTGATGGCATTTTTGCAAAGCAGAGCCGGTGCCAGGCCCAGCTTCTGGGTCAGGCTCACCAGGGCTGGGGGCAGCCTGGACCAGGTGTCAGGGCCCAGGTGATGCTTCCTCAAGGCATGGGGCAGTGTCCATTCCCAGCCTCTGCCAAGCTCCTGCAACCAGCCAAGTCCCCTTAGGGGGGGCCCTCAGCTCCTTTTCTGCCCCTGTGTCCTGCCCCTTAAACTTGATCGCATGGACCCTACAGATTAGAAACAGCAGCCCCTCTGCCACATGAGGGCTGTGGCCCTGGCCAAGTGACAGTTCCTCCACCCCACCTCCAGCGCCAGCCCTCATGAGTCCCTCCCAGCCACCTTCGAGTTTCGGAAAGGGACTGGGAGAATGACTTGAGCCAGTGAGGTTTTCCACAGAAGCCTGGCTTTAGGGATCCTCAGTGGCATAAGATGGAGACACGCTGCTTTAAATGTGGTTAATTTGCTTCACTTTATGTTGCTTCTCTTGCTGTTCTTCTCCAAGCCCTTAAGCCAGTAACATTTTCATGAATTTCCCAAACAGAAATACAGTAGGCTGTGTTCCCCAAACTCAGTAAACCACAGAACCCCTTCTCTCTTGCTTCCCTAGAAGGCAGCTTAAGGGACTGGTGTTCCATGGGGCACGTACTGGGGAACTGGCTGATGTAATTCCAAGGAAGAGCAAAGGATACAGGAGCATCTGATTAGAGCCTCTTTACTCCAGACAGATTGGTGATTAAATCCAATGTATGCAGAAGGTGCTGGCAGGGAGAGGCAAACCCCAAATGTTTCTCTGCCATCCCCACAGCCATGATATTGTAGCAGGACTCAGGAACTGGGCCCCCACCCCTGAAAGGTGTGGCCTGTGCTCACATAGTGAGGGCTTCATATTAGAAACAAACTGGGGAAAAAGTGTGGCCACCCTGGTGGCTCAGATGGTAAAGAATCCGCCTGCAATGTGGGAGAACTGGGTTTGATCCCTGGATTGGGAAGATCCCCTGGAGGAGGGCATGGCAACCAATTCCAGTATTCTTGCCTGGAGAATGCCCATGGACAGAGGAGCCTGGTGGGCTATATAGTCCATGGGCTTGGAAAGAGTAAGACATGACTGAGCGAAAAAGAACACACATACACATTGGTTGGGATACAGACTCAGACAGACCCAAGTTCAAGTTCAGGCTTTAGCCCTTTAATGGAATTGTGTGGCTTCTGACACATCCTTTAACTTCTCCAACCTTCCACGTTTCCATCCATGAGCTGGGAATTACAAGGAATGTCTTGTTAGTTGCACTTGGAATTCAAGGCAATGGTATCAGTAGAACTCTTGAGCACAGAGGTCACTCATGGTGTGTAGGCGGCCCCCAGAAAGGAGTGGCAGCTGTGTGGGGTCGGCTCCTACGTTCTGCTGTCTGAGGACTGATGCCTATCTACCTGGCATTTCATTTACAGACATGCTTCTGCCTGGAGATTCTGAGGGAATCTCCAGGGTTTGCCCAGGAATTCTCGGGGTTTACCCATTTCAAACAAACCCCTGGAGAAGGAAATGGCAACCCACTCCAGTATTCTTGCCTGGGAAATCCCATGGACAGAGGAGCCTGGTGGGTTACAGTCCGTGGGGTCACTAAGAGTCAGACATGACTGAAGCGACTGAGCATGCATGTACTAGATTCCAGAATCTATTTATTTAGAATCCAAAGGGTTCCTTTTGCAGAAGCAAAGACCAACTTTTATTTTTACTGTAACAAAGAAGACTTAAAGATAACTCTGCTTGCGTATGCTTATGAAATTCTTCGGAAAAAAAGGAATCGTATCTATGGCAATGATTATTATTGGAATCAATCTCATTGTTGATCCCTTCCGGTAGCCCACCTACTCTTTCTATATCTATGACTTCATTTAATCGTGAAGTTCAGAAGGATTTTGACTTGCCCAACCTCACACAGCTGTGGTGGGGCTTGGAAACAAGGCTGGTTCTATCTGAGCTGAATTTTCTTTCCTGAAAACACAGGGGTCCATTCTCATGAGATGCAGTGGAGAACAAATAAGAATACAGATGAAATAAGAAGATAGAATGAGATAAAAGGCATTTTCCAAACTGAATACCTTCTACTCTCCCCACTGCCCATCTCTGGCTTTAGGCCAAAAAAGTCCGCCAGCCTTCCTCTCTTGTTCTGCATCTCAGCAGATGGCTTATCCATCCCTTATGGTTCAGGCCAGATTCCTCAGAGCCATCCTGAGGTCTCCCTCTCCCTCACATCTTTGTGAGTCCATCTTCTCAGCATCTCTGCATATGCTTCCACATTCCCACTTCTCTGTCCCCACCCACTGCCCAGATTCAAATCATCTCCCATATGACTACCAACATTGAGTCCCAGTCAGTTGCTGAGCTCTGGTCCATCCAGCGTCCCAATGTGGACAGCCTGGTCTTTCTTTCTTTGAAATTTTTGATTCAATTTATAAAAAGGTGATATATCACAAGATTCAAAATTCAAACAGTATGAGGCATGAGGAAAAAACTAGGTACCCTCCCACCCTGTCCCCAGGCCCCACAGGTACCTCCCAGAGACCCCCAGAGTTGGCAGTTACCTCCAAAGACAGTCAGTGCATGTGATAGAGAACCCCTGTCTTCGCCTGTCTCTACCTCCACGGCAGTGTCTTATTATGTACTGCCCCGCCCCTTGCTTTTGTTCCTGAGCCCAGGGTTGTACTGCTTGCCACATATGAGGCCAGTAAATTGATAAATATGATATCAGGGTGAGGAATCATGACTTTATTTGGAAGGCCAGCACACTGAGAAGATGGTGGACTAGTGTTCCCAAAGAACCATCTTACCCGAGTTAGAATTCAGGCTTCTTTTCCACCAGAAAACTGTGTCCTTGCAGCTCTCCACTTAGGTCAGGTCACAATATTCCTGTAAATCTCCAACAAAACAAATGTTAATCTGTGTTCTGCAACTTTTTTTTTTTGGACTGAATGGAAAAGTGTTATTTATATCTTTAAAGACCAGAGCCTTGAGAATGGGTTATCATGTATATTTCAGGCTACAGGTAACATTCTTAACCTGTAGCAAAAGCAACAGAATATGAAGGCTAAGGTAAAAGAAACAAATCCAATATGGCACTCTGCCCTGTAATACTTCTTCCTCCTTAGCGTATCTTAGACATCACTCCATTTCAGTGCATTAGATCCACACATTCTTTGAAGGCCTCCATAGTATTTTCTTTATACAGCTGCTTTATCTTTTTAAAAAAATTAATTTATTTATTTTAATTGGAGGCTAATTACCATATTGTAGTGGTATTGCCATATATTGACATGAATCAGCCATGGGTGTACATGTGTCCCCCATCCTGAACCCCCCTCCCACCTCCCTCCCCATCCCATCCCTCAGGGTCATCCCAGTGCACTGGCCCTGAGCACCCTGTCTCATGCCTCGAATTTTGGACTGGTGATCTATTACACATATGATAAGAAACATGTTTCAATGCAATTCTCTCAAATCATCCCACCCTTGCCTTCTCCCACAGAGTCCAAAAGTCTGTTCTTTACATCTGTGTCTCTTTTGCTATCTCGCATATAGGCTCATTGTTACCATCTTTCTAAATTCCATATATATGTGTTAATATACTGTATTGGTGTTTTTCTTTCTGGCTTACTTCACTCTGTATAATAGGCTCCAGTTTCATCCACCTCATTAGAACTGATTCAAATGCATTCTTTTTAACAGCTAAGTAATATTCCATCGTGCACATGTATCACAGCTTTCTTATCCATTTGTCTGCCGATGTACATGTGCATCCATGTCCTGGTTATTGTAAACAGTACAGCTGCTCTATCTTATGGAAAAATATATCTATTTATATTTAGTGAACACTGATATAGTGGTATTCTATGTGCCAGGTTCTGCTGAAAAGTTTAGGCGTGAATTTATTTAATCTAAAAGCAATCCTAGAAGATATGGTGCTTTGTTATTTCCATTTTAGAGATGAGAAAATAGAGGCTCAGAGAAGCTGAAAAACAGCCTGGCCAGTGGCAGAGCAGGCACACTGCCCAGGCGGCCCAGGCCCAGAGTGTGTGCCTGCCTTCTTTTTCTAAGGCTGCTGTAACAAACCGCCACAGACTTGTGACTGAAACAGTAGAAGTTTATTCTCTCTCAGCTGGAGGCCTCTGGAGGCTGGAAGTCCAAAAGCAAGGTGTCTGCGGGGCCACACTTCCTCTGAGCCTCTGGATAGAATCCGTTCCATGCCTCTCCCCAAGCTTCTGGTGGTGGCTGATGGTTCCTGGTTTTCCTTGGCTTGCACCTGCCTCCCTGCAGCCTCTGCCTCTGCCTCCACTGTTACACGGCTTCCTCTCCCTGGGCCTCTCTGCCTTGCGTTCTCCTTTCTATGTCTCACTTCTTCCTATAAGGACGCCAGAATTATACTATGGGCCCACCCTGTTCCACTTCATCTTAGCTAATTACATCTGCAGTGACTCTATATCCAAATTAGGTGCCGGGGTCAGGACTTCAGCATACCTTTTGGGGGACACTTTCAGCCCAAAACTATGTTCTCAACCACTATTCAGTTGTTAATGAGCTTCTCTGTCATTTCCAGACTTTTCCTGTTGCCAATGAAAATCCGTATACATGCATGTAACCACAGGACAAGTTCCTAGAAGTGGATAAGTGGTTGGGTTAAAAATATCTGCATTTAACTCTGAATCAACATTGACAATTTTTCTCCCTAAAGGTGGAGATGACTGCTCTCTTCCAACCTACATATACAGAAATATGTTTTTAATATTTAAATTTTAAAATTTAGTGGATAAAATGGAATCCTGTACTTTTATTTGCATTCCCTTTACTAAGAATGAGTCTGACCAACTTTGAACATGTTTAAACCCATTTTTATTTCTTTTTTTATGAGCGATGCATTCATTTCTTTTGCAGAATTGAGTCTTCTGGTTATGGATGTGTGCAGCTCTTCAGAAGTTAAGGAACTCAACCTTTTCTCTCTGATATGACATGCAAATACTTTTTCCACTGTCTGGTTTGTCTTTGGACTTTATTCATGCTTTCATCCATGCAGAAATTTAAATCTTTTACTCACAGTTTCTTTCTGCACACAAAATCAAATGCATTCATTTTTATTGCTTCTACATCATATGTAGCATAATCTTTCTAAAGCATCCATCTAATTACGTCACTGCTCCTTACCGCCCTTAGCATAAAATCCCAGCGCGTTGGCCTGGCCTCCTGTTACTTCTCCCACCTTATAGCCTATTCCCCAGGTGATCCAGTTGAGGGAACTCATCTTGCACATCCATCCTCACAAGCCTTGACTCATGCTTTCTTTTTTGCTTACAGGAAGGCCCCTGTTTATTTGACAAGGGTGGCAGCCCCACGGTGGCCCCTCAGATCTTCCTTTGCTGGAGACCAGCATCAGGAAGGGGCTCCAGCTTCAGTGGCTTCATGGAAGCTGCGGGCTCTGCCCAGCCAGCTCCAGCCCCATGCTGACCTCGGTCAGGGCTGGTCCTGGGTCATTTCTGCCCAACATGGGCCCCAAATGTCAGAGCCTGTGACTTAAGCATTTACGGAAATGGTATTTTCATGGCTTTCCATAGTCATCAATTTACCTGACTGCAGGCTAGATTTTGTAGGGCATCGTTTGCTTATTTAAAGAAAAGTGGGGGTGGCAGGGAAGAAGGCGAGGGTGGGATGTATGGAGAGAGTAACATGGAAACTTACATTACTATATGTAAAATAGATAGCCAGTGGCAATTTGCTGTATGACTCAGGAAACTCAAACCAGGGCTCTGTAACAACGTAGAGGGGTGGGATGGAGCGGGGAGGTGGGAGGGATGTTCCAGAGGGAGGGGACATGTGTGTACCTATTGCTGATTCGTGGTGATTTTTGGCAGAAATTAACACAATACTGTAAAGCAATTATATTTCAATTTAAAATAAATAAATGTAACTTACAAAAAGAAGAAATTACCCGGTAGGATGTGAATTAAGTAATTTCCATGGTTTCCTTCACAGATAAAGCCAACCCTGTGGACCAAATCTATATCATCACTATTGGGGTTGCAGGGTGCCTGTGCACTCAGCTGCTTCAGTCGTGTCCGACTTTTTGAGACTGTATGGACTATAGTCACCAGGCTCTTCGGTCCATGGAATTTTCCAGGCAAGAGTACCGGAGTGGATTGCCATTTCCTCCTCCAGCAGATCTTCCCAACGCAGGCATCGAACCCCCATCTCTTGTGTCTCCTGCATTGGCAGGTGTATTCTTTACCACCAGCACCTCCTGGGAAGCCCATCAATTGAATGCTACCAGGCAAAAGCGCAGGAGTGAGTCTTCTCTCTTCTTGCTTCAATAATCTTACTGAAACTCATGAGACATTTCTATCTGATGACTTGACATGTTTTATATTCAGCCTTTTAGCAGAGTCCAATTTCTGAAGCCCCCTGCTTTCCTGCAAGGCTCCCCCCTCCTCCCCCATATGTAGGACTCTGGGGACATGAGGAAAGGAGTGATACACTCAGCCCCGGGAGGGGAAGACGGGAGAGCAGGCAATGACAAGACTCAGTCTCACGGTTGGATGGGATGCCCAGTGAGTGGAGGGGGCCACTGGGCCACCGGTGACACAGCCTGACTTGATAGGGACACAGCCTCCTTCATCTTAACTGGCCACCCAGGGCTCTTCGGGAGTTGATCCTGGGCTGGCTGGCGCTCCGGGTTCCTTCTTGTCGAGTTCCCTCTGCCCTCCTCCCCTCCTCCACTCTCATCTTTATTCCTCTCAGCTCCTAAAACAAGGCAGTTCCTGACTGTGAAATCTGGAATGCAAAAATTCTCTTCCACATCTGGCTGTGAGTGAGAAATCTCTAGGGGAGTATAGACCAGATCCTTTCTCTGTCAAGGCTGTGGGCAGACAGGCTGCCATGGGCTGAAGGGTGGCCCCCCAAATACATGTCCAGGTCTTAATACCTGGGCCCTGTGAACATGACATTATTTGGAAAAAGAGTCTTTGCCAATGGAATTAAGTTCTGTACCTTCAGATTATCCTTGGATTACCCTATTGTTTAGTTACTAAGGTGTGTCCTTCTATTTGGGGACCCCATGACTGTAGCCCACCAGGCTGTTCTTTCCATGGGACTTTCCAGGCAAGAATACTGGAGTGGGTTGCCATTTCCTTTTTCAGGGGAATCTTCCCGATCTAGGGATTGAACTCAGGTCTCCTGCATTGCAGGCAGATTCTTTGCCACTGAGCCGCCTGGGAAGCCAATGATAACTGTCCTGATAATGGAAGAGGGGACTCAGACACAGAGAAGGCCACGTGGCCACAGAGGCCGAGACTGGAGTCAGGTGGCCACAAGCCAAGGAATGCTGGAGCCACAGATGCTGGAAAAGGCAGGAAAGGATTCTCTCTCTCTAGCTCCTTCCGAGGGAGTGGGGCTCTGCTGACACCTTGATTTTGAACTTCTGGCCTCCAGAAGTAAGAATTTATGTCTGCTGTTTTAAGATGCCAAGTTTGTGATAATGCGTTACAACAGCCCCAGGAAACTAACATAGGCCAACAAAGTTGTAGCCCTGAATTTGCTGCCCCCGGGTCTGCTGCTTGACATGGAGAAGGTCACTCCTGGAATTTCACCACCTTAATGCCAGTGAAGGCTTGGACTCCTTTCCCCTTCACCTGTGATGGGCTGATGGTCTCCTCCTAGCACAGCTGTGTGTATGTTTCCTCAGGTCCCTTGGAGCCCTGAGCATCCTGAGTTTTCTGCACTTTCCTGCTGTGGACCTGGAGAAAACTCTCATCAGAGAACTGCCAGGAAGCATTGGGATAATTCCAATGACATCAATACTTCCTTAGATTACAGAGTCATGGGAAAAAACCTGCCACCAACTCCAAACTGCTATAGAATATGAGGAAGAAGAGAGGTTTTGGACTAAATCTCTTTAGACAAAGAAAACCCAGGAAGCATACATTGATTGGTTACCTTATCATGTGTGTGCATGTGTGTGTACATGCTGAATCGCTTCAGTTGTATGTGACTCTTGGCGACCCTATGGATTTATAGCCTGCCAGGCTCCTCTGTCCATGAGATTCTCCACGCAAGAATACTGGAGTGGTTGCCATGCCTTCCTCCAGGGGATGTTCCTGACCCAGGGATCGAACCTGAGGACCTTGTTACAGTGGTTCTCAACTCTTAGAGTCACATTAGAATCACCTGGGGAGATGTTTTTAAAGCAGACTTTTAAAATTTGAATCTTTGAGGGTGGAGGTCCAGGCATGGATTTTTTTTTTTAGACATCTCCAATGATTTTAATGAGCAGGAGAAAAACTGCTGGTTTAAAGGGATTCTTCTAGGGCACTAGTTCTCAAAGTGTGTTCCCTAGACCTGCAGAGAAGGCATCACCAGAGTTTGTTAGAAATGCAAATTCTTGGGCTCCAGCCAGACCTCCGGAGTCAGAAACTCTGGGTGGGGCCAGCAGGCTGTACCGTAAGGAGTCCTCCGGGGGGTTCTGCTGCACTGCTCTGGGGATCCCAGCAGAACAGTTCTTCTCTTCTCTGGAGATGTTTACAGTTTTAAAAAATTTGTGTTTATTTATTTATTTAATTTTGGCCTGTGCTTCAGTACGTGTGGCACGTGGGCTTGGCTGCTCCACAGCCTGTGGAATATTTCCAGACCAGGGATCGAACCCGTGTCCCCTGCATTGGCAGGCTGATTCTTCACCACGGGACTACCAGAAAGTCCTGTTTTTGCAGTTTTAAGTGTCCAAATTCTTATATGACCTCCAGAAAGGGATGATGGGCTGCTGATATGACAATACCTAATATGGGTCCCCATTGCCTCCCAGCTCAGATGGACAGCCCCCACTGGTTATGTCTGCCCACCTCAGTCAGCGTGCTGTTCTTTCTTCATGGGGTGACAGTAGCGGAGGTGAGGGTCTGCTTCAAGCCCCTCTCTTTGCTCCCTGAACTGCAGCAGAAGATGCCCACTCTCCCCTGACTCCTGTCCCCACAGAGCCCAGATCCTTCTAGTCTCTGAGAAGGCAGGGTCCACCCCACTGCATGATGATGCCTCAGAGAATCTTCAAATGGCTTTCTAGCCAGAGGTCTCTGGACCTTTGTATCTGATTTGATGTGGGCTGGGGTGCGGGGCCAGGGTGGGCAGGGAAACTCACCATTTGGTGAGAAAGAAGAGGGGGAAGAAGCATCTGGGTGAGTCCTCCTCGGCGTAACCTGCCTCAGGTGTGTTGACCTGACCTGTTGACCTGTGCCTGGTCCAACGTTTTACAAATATGGAGGGGGTGTGCTCAGTCATGTCTGACTCTTTGTGAGCCCTTGGACTGTAGCCCACCAGGCTCCTCTGCCCTTGGGATTATCCAGGCAAGAATACTGGAGTGGGTCGTCATTTCCTCCTCCAGGGGATCTTCCCGACTCAGGGATCGAACCCGAGTCTCCCACAGTGGCAAGGGGATTCATTACCACTTGAGCCACCTGGGAAGCCCTTACATATATGGTCTTATTTAATTGCATTACAATTATACTATAGAGCTAGCATTATCTAATTTTATAGATAAGAAAACTGGATCCTATGGTTCAGAAACTCCGTACAGCAGACAGACCTCCAAATCAGGCCAGTGTGGCTCAGATTCCATGCACTGGTTCACTGGGCTCTGCTGCCTGGTACCAGATTGGGGGCTGGGGGTTGTGCAGTTCTCAACCACTTGATCTTCTGAAAAGTGAGTATGGATATGGGGAGGAAATGGAAAACTTGATGTCCATAAACAGAGACAAAGTACATTCTAAATAGAGGGATGGAGCTGGAGAAGGAGCAGGTCTTGATGGCCTGAAGGTGATGCATCTGTACGGCTGATTTCAGGGACACAGCACATCGAAAGGGGACACTCCTCGATGGCATGTGTCTGTGTGCGGCTCAGTGTCCTGTTTCACATTATCTCCTCTGCTACTTAAAAAAAAATCAGTCTTAACAATCATCATCTCAACATATTATCTTAAAAGCTGTTACGAAGACACCGCTCTTGGACAGTGTTCACGGGACTCCCTTCTGCTGACTTCTGTCCATGGGGGGATTGACACAGCTCAGGTGAGGCTTCATCGTGGGAGGGGTGGTGCCAGGCAGTGGGACCTATGAAGACCCTGGAGGCAGGGACAGGTCCTTTCCTTGCCTATAAACTTTGATCCATTGATTCAGTTTCTTGCCCTAGAACATCGTATCTGTCAAGAATCTCACCTTATCCATTTGACAAAATCACATATTTATACTTTTGAAAAAGCCTCAGGGTCAAGAACACTAACGAAGATGAAGAAATGGCCAGAGACTTGCAGGAGACTCAAGAGAATCTTGAGTCAGGATCTGGTCAGGATCCTGGAACAGAAAAAAGGGCATGATGTGGAATCTGGTGAAATTTGAATAAGGTCTTTAGTTCAGATGATAGTTGACTAATGTTAACTTTCGGGGTTTTGATCATTGCACTATGGTTTTGTAAGATGTTAGCTTGAGGGGGAACCAGGTGAGGAATATGGGAATACTCTCCATACCATTTACCCATAGACTAGGAATATTTTAGTCAGGAAATAAATCCCTCTCCCTTTAATTTAATTTCTTTCCAAGTGTTAGAAATGACTTCCCATTAATGAAGCCCTTTGAGCTCCTCAATTAACTGTGACCTTAATACGTTCCACATAGACTTGCTTCTCCACTCGAGGACTGATGCTCATCAGCAAACATAAATATGGGTTTAATTTACAGAGTAGTAATAAATGTCTGGTGGAAACAAACCCCCTCTCTTTTAAAACCATTTATATGTTTATTTTGGAAAAAGCATAAAGAATTTCTGACATTTGCAGACAGATTTAAAAGTTCTGTAAAGATGATGTGAATGGTGGCAACATCATGCAAAACCCAGAACTCAACCCTTGGACCGAGAGGCTGGCATCCGGGTTCAAGCTTGGCTCTGTCCTGAACTTGCTCTTTGACCTCTGGTAAAGATTTACTTCCCTGGATTTGAAACAAAGGGCGAATTGCTCTAGGCTAATATTTTCTATAGCTTGGTTCACATACCCCTGGTGGTGTAAGAGATATTTTGAGTACATAAACAACTATTAAAATGATACTAATTATATATTTACCTGGAACATCAAATCCATTTTGTAAGTATTATGAACCTGTGCTGCCTGCAGTGGAATGCTGAGTCTTAACCACTGGACCGTCAGGGAAGTCACACATGGTTTGTAATTTTTGATTGCAGATTCATCTCTCATAGGAATTGTTTCCTATGGAAATTCTATGCCCATTGGATTATGAATTGTCTCTACAAATGGCCTTTGCAAGTTTCATTTGGCCTGTGTTAGTTTTTGTGATATTTGTTGCTGTTCAGTTGCTAAGTCATGTCTGACTCTTTGCTACCCCATGGACTACAGCACACCAGACTTCCCTGTTCTTCACTATCTCCTGGAGTTTGCTAAAACTTATGTCCATTGAGTTGGTGATGCCATCCAATCATCTCACCCTCTGTTGCTCCCTTCTCCTCCTGCCCTCAATCTTTCCCAGCATCAGGGTCTTTTCCAGTGAGTTGGCTCTTTGCATCACATGGCTTGTATTGGAGCTTCAGCTTCAGCATCAGTCCTTCCAATGAATATCTGGGGTCGACTTCCTTTAGTACTGACTGGTTTGATCTTAGTTCGTCCAATGGACTCTCAAGAGTCTTCTCCAGCACCACAATTCAAAAGCATCAGTTCTTCAGTGCTCAGCCTTCTTTATGGTACAACTCACATGACTCCTGGAAAAGTCATAGCTTTGACTATATGGATCTCTGTAGGCAAAGTGATGTCTCTGCTTTTCAATGTGCTGTCTAGTTTTGTCATAGCCCTTCATAGTTTTTGTGTTAATGTGTCCTTTATGAGGAACATAAAATACATCTAAGTTACCAAATTCTAGAAAGTGAATTTTTCCCTCCGCAGGGTTGTGGACATGTGGCAAGCTTCCCTTGCCATTTATGCAAGAGATTCCATTCTTCTATCTCCTTACAAACACTTGAGACCTCTCTCTTGGGAGAGAGAGCTGGGGAGTTATAGCTGGCAAATCACTGGCATCATGGAAAGTCCATTGAAATCCAGAGATCATTCATTCATTTATTAATTTATTTATCACAGACATTTATTTAGCGTATGTGCTATGCCAGTCTCTTTGTTGGGCGCTAAGGAAAAGGTCTCCTAGAGCTTCTCTAATAGGTTCAAGATGAAAATTTCAACTCTACTATTAACCTTGGGCAAATAGCTTCTCTGAGCTTTGATCCAGTAGAAGGTGAAGAAATCCTTTGGACTATGTGCCTTCACCTTTTTAACAGGAGACTATGAGTAGATTGGTTGATTTCATGGAAAGTGAAAGTGAAAGTCGCTCATTCGTGTCTGACTCTTTGCGACCCCATGGACTATACAGTCCAGAACACAGTCCAGAATATATTCTCCAGGCCAGAATACTGGAGTGGGTAGCCTTTCCCTTCTCCAGGAGATCTTCCCAACCCAGGAAATGAACCCAAATCTCTTGCATTGCAGGCGGATTCTTTACCAATTGAACCACCGGGGAAGCCCATGAATACTGCAGTAGGCATCCTACCTATCCCTTGTCCAGCAGATCTTCTCAACCCAGGAATCGAACCAGGGTTTTCTGCATGGCAGGTGGATTCTTTACCAGCTGAGCCACCAGAAGCCCCTCATTTCATGGAGGACCATTTAAACGTTCTATTCTGAATGATTGCTTCAAGTTTGTTTTAGTGAAATAAAATAAATGGAAGGTCATCAGCTGAAATCAAGCAGAGAAGAGAGGGTGTGGCAGTTTGAGACAAGGAGAGGAATAGAATGATCTAGGGAAAATGGGTGGCCCAAAGATACCACCTGAGGTTTGGATCATGAGCTCAAAGAGAGCCCATGTGCATGCCTTTCCCCAGCCATGATCAGCTGAGTGGGTACCAACAGTGATGAAGCAGTTGTATTTAGTGAGATGTTATCCCATCAGTCCTCATAACAGACTCAATATTTCCTACCCATTTCACAGATGAGTAAACTGAGACCTAAAGAGGTGCAGTGACTTGCCCAAGGTCACATTTAGAAAGGGGTAGAGCTGGGATTGTAACCCAAGATTGCCTCCAAATTCCATAATCTGAATCTTTACAGTGTGCTCATATAGCTGCTATACATTCCTTTTAAAGGAACTTTAAGTGACTTAGAGAAGAGGAGCTAAAGAGTCTCTTGATGAAAGGGAAAGAGGAAAGTGAAAAAACTGGCTTAAAACTCAATATTCAAAAAACTAAGATCATGGTATCCGGTCCCATCACTTCATGGCAAATAGATGGGGAAACAATGGAAACAGTGACAGACTTTATTTCCTTGGGCTCCAAAATCACTACAGATGGTGACTGCAGCCATGAAATTAAAAGGCACTTGTTCCTTGGAAGAAAAGCTATGAAAACCTAGACAGAGTATTAAAAAGCAGAGACATTACTTTATGGACAAAGGTCCATGTAGTCAAAGCTATGGTTTTTCCAGTAGTCACGTATGGATGTGAGAGTTGGACCATAAAGGAAGCTGAGTGCCGAAGCATTCATGCTTTTGAACTGTGGTGCTGGAGAAGACTCTTGAGAGTCCCTTGGACTGCAAGGAGATCAAACCAGTCAATCCTAAAGGAAATAAATCTTGAATATTCATTGGAAGGACTGATGCTGAAGCTCCAATACTTTGGCCACCTGATGCAAAGAACTGACTCATTGGAAAAGACTCTGATGCTGGCAAAGAGTGAAGGCGGGAGAAGAAGGGGGTGAGAGAGGAGGAGATGGTTGGATGGCTTCACCGACTCAATGGACATGAGTTTGAACAAGCTCTGGGAGATGGTGAAGGACAGGGAAACCTGGCGTGCTGCAGTCCACGGGGTCGCAAAGAATAGGACAGGACTGAGCGACTGAAGGACAGCAACAAGTGACTTTGATTATTTAATCATCTTGGAACTGCTGTGCAGAATCCAAAGTGGCCTGATTCTGGATCTGCTTCTGCTGCAACTTCAACAGTAACTTCGGCCACATCTCTTCTCTGTGTGTCTTAATTCACCTCTCTAAGGGGATTGGTCTGGTGTGTGTTAGTAGCTCAGTTGTGTCCAACTCTTTGCAACCGCACAGGCTATAGCCCGCCAGGCTCCTCTGTCCATGGAATTCTCCAGGCAAGAATACTGAAATGGGTAGGCATTTTCTTCTCCAGGGGATCTTCTTACCCAGGGATCGAACCTGGGTCTCCTGCATTGCAGGCAGAATCTTTACCATCTGAGCCACCAGGGAAGCCCCATGGATCGATCTAGGGGCCACCTCTATTCCTTTCTGCTCTTTAATGATGAGGCGTTTTCCTCTCTCTCTTTGAAATATGGTGGGATAAAACAAACTCAGGATCCTATAGAAGTTAAAACGTTCATGGACCCAAGATGTGTCTTGTTTTATGTGAATACCATACTCTATCATTTCCATGGTAAACTCCAAAATCTGGAGCCAATTGAAAATGAAGATCATTTGGAGTGGAAATCAAGCCACGCTGGACAAGACAGCTGGGTCAGAGAGCTGCTGCCCATCTCACCATGGAGTGTGCAGGCCCTTTCAGACAGCAGCCCTTGCTTTGTCACCGAGCTGCCCCTGTAATTGCGATAGGCTCTTTTGTTATTAAACAGACCCCGGCCAAACAAAAGGGATACTGTTTCTTTTATGAGTAATGTGCTAACTCACCCTTGGAAAAAAAAAAAGGTTCAAGTCCAGTGTGGGGCCTGAGACAGCATAAGATTTATTACAAAGGCTTCAGAAATTATTCCTCCTTCACAGCACTTAAATTGTCTAATTATTCACAGCTGCTTCCAATTTGTCTCAGGTTGTTAATTAAGGGGTGTGGGTCTTCCCCTCCTTCCAGGGGCGGCCACCTGAAGCCTCAAGAGGTGCCCGTACAGAGGAGGGTCCTCTGCACAGTGGCCAGTCTGTGTTTGTCCATGAAGCTCTCGCTGAGATGGAAAGAAAACTCGGGAGACACCAGTTTCCTTCCTGCAGGTGAAGGATGCTGACCTGAGGGGTTACCTATAGAGGGAGAGGCCTGATTTCTGGAGCTCCTCTGGAAATGAGGGGTTTTATGCTCACCTTGGGTACTCCTGGGAGTCTGGCAAAGAGAATCCGTGTTGAGATGGGGAAACTAGCGGGTCTCCCCAGTTCTGTCTATGCCCAATACACAGAAACAGTCAGGTTGGACCTTCTACCCGCTTCCCCACATCTCCACACCTCATCTCTACGTCCCTCCCCTCTGTAGCCTTCTTTCCCTTCTGGACCTTGTTCTTATATCTCCTAGTCTCAGGCATCCTGTTCTGCTTCGATTTTGAGCTAGGTGATTATAGCCAACATTTGATCAACAAACATCGAATGGCCCCCCACTGTGTTTGGGGCCATGAGCAGAGACTGGGGTTTTAGAAAGGAATAAATTGTGTCTGATTCCCTTCTAGATTGTGAGCTGTAAACTACAGTGTCTTACTTGCCTTTAACATCTCCCCATTGCCCAGCAGATATACCTAGCAGGCTGGTATACAGCAGATGCTCAATATGCTGAATGAACCGATGGGTCACACAATATGCCAGCTGGAAGGGACTTTGGTGATAAGTAAGCCCATCACTTTGATTTTAAAATACCTTAAAAACTTTTATCTCTGAACAAAGATAAGGCATTCATTTTAGAAAAATTAAAAATAAAGAAGCTAGAAATCACCTGTAATCCTTCCTCTGGAATATGACAATTGTTAACATTTTTCATATGTGTCTTTAAGTCTTCTTTCAAAGAATGTAATGCATATTTTTAAGTAAAATTGGGATTTTGCTATTATATTTAACTGCTTGGAATTTATCATTACAATTCCACTTTATTACCAATACTTTAAGAGCACTTTCCATGTTATTAATCTCAGTCAAATCATTCTTAAAAAGCATGCTGTACTCTATTTAACTTTACTATAATTTCTTATACTGGTTGTTCATCGACATTTTAGGAATCAGTGAACTAAAATGGATAGGAATGGGTGAATTTAATTCAGATGACTATTATATCTACTACTGTGGGCAAGAATCCCTTAGAAGAAATGGAGTAGCCCTCATAGTCAACAAAAGAGTTCAAAATGCAGTAGTAGTCCCAAAAATGACAGAATGATCTCAATTCATTTCCAAAGCAAACCATTCAACATCACAATAATCCAAGTCAATGCCCCAACTTCTAATGCCGAAGAAGCTGAAGTTGAACAGTTTATGAACACCTACAAGACCTTCTAGAACTAATACCCCCCCCCAAAAAAATATATATATATATCTTTTTCATCATAGGGATTGGAAAGCAAAAGTAAGAATTCTTCAAGAGATACCTGGAGTAACAGGAAAGTTAGACTTTGGAGTACAGAATGAAGCAGGGCAAAGGCTAACGGAGTTTTGCCAAGAGAATGGACTGATTATAGCAGACACCCTTTTCCAACAACACAGAAGACAACTCTACATATGGACATCACCAGATGGTCAATATTGAAATCAGATTGATCGTATTCTTCATAGCCGAAAATAGAAAAGCTCTGTACAGTCAACAAAAACAAGAGCAGGAGCTGGCTGTGGTTCAGATAGCGCATGTACATGAAGTCGCTTCAATCCTGTCCAACTCTTTGCGACCCTATGGACTGCAGCCCGCCAGGCTCTTCTGTCCATGGGATTCCCCAGGCAAGAATACTGGAGTGGGTTACCATGCCCTTCTTCAGGAGATCTTCCCCACCCAGGGATCAAATCCATGTCTCTTACATCTCCTGCATTGGCAGGTGGGTTCTTTACCACTAGTGCCACTGATCATGAGCTCCTTACTGCAAAATTCAGGCTTACATTGAAGAAAGCGTGGAAAACCACTGGACCATTTAGGTATGATCTAAATCAAATCCTTTATGATTATAAAGCGGAGGTGATGAATAGATTCAAGGGATTAGATCTGGTAGACAAAGTGCCTGAAGAACTATGGATGGAGGTTTGTAATATTGTGCAGAAGGCAGTGACCAAAACCATCCCAAAGGAAAAGACAAGAAGGCAAAGTGGCTATCTGAGGAGGCCTTACATATAGCTGAGAAAAAAGTGAAGTGAAAGGCAAAGGAGAAAAGGAAAGATATACCCATCCGAATGTGTAGTTCCAAAGAATAGCAAGGAGAGATAAGAAAGGCTTAAGTAAACAATGCAAAGAAATAGAGGAAAACAGTAGAATGGGAAAGACTAGAGATCTCTTCAAGAAAATTGAAGATACCAAGGGAACATTTCATGCAAAAATGGCCACAATAAAGGACAGAAATGGCAAGGAACTAACAGAAACAGAAGAGATTAAGAAGAGGTGGCAAGACTACACAGAAGAACTATACAAAAAGATCTTAATAACCTGGATAACCACGATAGAGTGATCACTCACCTAGAGCCAGACATCTTGAAGTGTGAAGTTGAGTGGACCTTAGGAAGCATCACTATGAACAAAGCTAGTGAAGGTGATGAAATTCCAGTTTAACTATTTCAAATCCTGAAAGATGATGCTGTTAAAGTGCTATGCTCTATATGCCAGCAAATTTGGAAAACTCAGCAGTGGCCACAGGACTGGAAAAGGTCAGTTTTCATTCTAATCCCAAAGAAAGGCAATGCTAAAGAATGTTCACACTACTGCACAATTGCACTCATCTCACAGCTAGCAAATTAATGCTCAAAATTCTCCAAGCAAGACTTCAACAGTACATGAACTGTGAACTTCCAGATGTTCAAGCTGAATTTAGAAAAGGCAGAGGAACCAGAAATCAAATTGCCACCATCCATTGGATCACAGAAAAAGCAAGAGAATTCCAGAAAAACATCTACTTCTGCTTCATTGACTATGCTAAAACTTCTGACTATGTGGATCACAACAAACTGTGGAAAATTCTTCAAGAGATGGGAATACCAGACCATCTTACCTGTCTTCTGAGAAATCTGTATGCAGGTCAAGGAGCTACAGTTAGAACCAGACATGGAAATGCACTGGTTCAAAATTGAGAAAGGAGTACATCAAGGCTATATATTGTCACCCTGCTTATTGAACTTTGATGCAGAATACATCGTGCAGAATGCTGGGCTGGATGAATCACAAGGTGGAATCAAAATTGCTGGGAAAATTATCAATAACCTCTGATATGCAGATGATACCACTCTAATGGCAGAAAGTGAAGAGGAACTAAAGAGCCTCCTGATGAAAGTGAAAGAGGAGAGAGAAAAACCTAGGTTAAAACTCAATATTAAAAAAACTAAGATCATGGCATGCAGTCCCATCACTTCATGGCAAATAGATGGGGAAACAATGGAAACAGTGATAGACTATTTTCTTGGGTTCCAAAATCACTGCAGATGGTGACTGCAGCTATGAAATTAAAAGATGCTTGCTTCTTGGAAGAAAAGCTATGACCAACCTAGACAACGTTTTAAAAAGCAGACATTACTTTACTGACAAAGGTCTGTCTAGTCAAAGCTATGGTTTTTCCAGTAGTCATGTATGGATATGAGATTTGGGCCATAATGAAGGCTGACCACCAAAGAAATGATGCTTCTCTTTGCCAACAAAGGTCTGTCTAGTCAAGGCTATGGTTTTTCCAGTGGTCATGTATGGATGTGAGAGTTGGACTGTGAAGAAAGCTGAGTGCCAAAGAATTGATGCTTTTGAACTGTGGTGTTGGAGAAGACTCTTGAGAGTCCCTTGGACTGCAAGGAGACCCAACCAGTCCATCCTAAAGGAGATCAGTCCTGGGTTTTCATTGGAACAATTGATGCTAAAGCTGAAACTCCAATACTTTGGCCACCTCATGCGAAGAGTTGACTCATTGGAAAAGACCCTGATCCTGGGAGGGATTGGGTGCAGGAGGAAAAGGGGACAGACAGAGGATGATATGGTTGGATGACATCACTGACTCGATGGACATGAGTTTGAGTGAACTCCGGGAGTTGGTGATGGACAGGGAGGCCTGGTGTGCTGCAATTCATGGGGTCGCAAAGAGTTGGACATGACTGAGCAACTGAACTGAACTGAACTGAATTGTGGAGAAGACTCTTGAGAGTCCTTTGGACTGCAAGGAGATCAAACTAGTCAATCCTAAAGGAAATTAGTAGTGAATATTCATTAGGACTGATGCTGAAGCTGAAACTCCAATACTTTGGCCAACTGATGTGAAGAGCCGACTCAATGGAAAAGACCCTGATGCTGGTAAAGATTGAGGGTAGGAAGAGAAGGGAGCAACAGAGAATGAGATGGTTGGACGGCATCACCGGCTCAATGGACATGAGTTTGAACAAACTCTGGGAGATAGTGAAGGACAGGGAAGTCTGGTGTGCTGCAGTCTATGGGGTTGCAAAGAGTCAGACACGACTGAGTGACTGAACAACAACAGTAAAATGAGTGAAGCGATAGGAAACACCAGCAGAGAAATGTAAAGCTCCTGCAAAGCAAGAACCCAGAGCAGACAAACAAAAACTTAAAAAATTCAATATCTGAAATTGCGTAAATGGTAGTTGAAGCCATGGGGGTGAATGATATTGCTCTAGAGAGAAGGTGAGCAGAAAGTGATGGGGGCAGAACTCACTGCTCTCCATCCCTCATAAATGTTCTATAATTTTTCTTAGCTTCCACTTTCTTATCTTTATGAAATGGTAATATCTGCATATCCTTTCTCACTTGACAACCAGAAATCCTGAGAGAGGTTTTTTTTTTTTTTTTTTTTTTTTTTTGCATTTGATGATGTTTTTTAATTCTTAGATTTATGTGATGAAAATGAGGAAGCTTACAATTTTCGATATCATTTTATGTCTCAGTAGACTTTTGCTAAAGACAGATCTAAAATTTTATCTCTGATACACTTTTTTCTTTCTACTAATGCTCAGAAGCTTCCCTTTTTCTAATGAAATGTGATAAGCTTTAAGCATGTGTACCATTATTTTACTTACAATAATATTTAGATCTTTCCATTTAAATTAATAACACAGCAATCCTCTTGTATTTCTTTATTTGGTAGGATTTATTACTTTTATTCCTTCCACTACTAGAACAAATTTACTAATTGTTTATACAAATATTCTTATACTTATCAAATTAATATTTCCAATATGTTTATCCACTTTTGGCTTATTTTTGCCTCTGTATCTTATATTTTTATTTGTATATTATAGATAAAAGCACCCTTCTAAAGTAGAATAACTAATTAAAGGGTGCCTTACTTTCAAATCATTTTCTTAATGTGGGACAATTCCTTTTCAATTCTAGCTATCTTTAATATCTGCATATATTTCATTGTTTAAAGCTTCCTTTTCTATGAGAGAGGTTAATTTTTTCTATCATACAGAAGAAAATACTGAGGTTTCCATAGGGGAAAACTAATAGCACCCATTTACTGAGAATTCCTGACATGCCAATTGCTAAGCTTAATTTACCTTCTTGCTCATCTTGACAATAACCTTATAAACTAGCTATGATTATGGTTCCATCTTACAGCTGGAGAAACTGGGGCCCAAAGAGCTCAAGTGGCTTGCAGAAGATCACTATGCCCGGAAAGGCTGCAACCAAGAATGGAAGTCCAATACGCACTGGGCGGTGATGAGATGCTCTAGAGTTGGAATCTGACCTCACCACTGATGAGCCGTGTCACAGTGTGTGAGAGTATGGGCTCTGCGTTAGCCTGGGTTCAAATCTAGCTACATGCCTTGGGCCTCAATGGTTTCAATTATGAAACTGGAATAGGAGAATGACCCACCTCCTAGATTTGTTGTCAGGATTAAATAAGAGAAAAAGTGTCAAATAGTCATGGCACTGCCTGGAAGACTTAAGGGCTCATTCAGTGTTAGCTCTTCTTGATGAGGCAAAACAGAAGGGAAGCAAATGCTGTCACTAACCCCGTCCTTATCCTGACACTCTTACCACTTCAGTGCACACCTGCCTAACTCTCAGCTCTCAGCACCCACACCTCTGTGCTCCAGGGTTTTCTTCTACTTGTGTCTGGAATCAGTTCTGAAGGTAAGCCAGGCAGGCTGGAAATTTTGGAGAAGTAGCACCTCTTGGGAGCAACCCTCAACCAATGACTAATGGAAGTTGGTTGTTTTTCTTTCATTCTGTTGCTGGCAAAAGTCCACTCAGTTGTCCCACTCAGTGACAGCAAGATTCCACTATGTACCTGGTGGCAGTCCCCTGAAATCCAGGTCCATGCTTCAGGAGGGGATGGGGGTCCCCTGAAGGAGCACCACGGGTGGGGAAAAAGGCATGGATTAGAGGAAATCTTTCCAGAATCCTCTCCAGCCAGCAGTTACTGGCCTGGGATGTCCCGAGGGCAGGGTCTGTGTTAACTCATCTCTGTACCGTCTATGTCATCCAGCTCTGGTGCATAGCAGGGGTGCAGAAGAGCTTGGCTGAATGAATGATCCCCACCCCTGGCTTCCTACTGTGTGCCAGGCTCAGTGCTGCTGCTGCTGCTGCTAAGTCGCGTCAGTCGTGTCTGACTCTATGCGACCCCAGAGACGGCAGCCCACCAGGCTCCCCCGTCCCTGGGATTCTCCAGGCAAGAACACTGGAGTGGGCTGCCATTTCCTTCTCCAATGCATGAAAGTAAAAAGTGAAAGTGAAGTCTCTCAGTCGTGTCTGACTCTTAGCGACCCCATGGACTACAGTCTATCAGGCTCCTCCGTCCACGGGATTTTCCAGGCAAGATTACTGGAGTGGGGTGCCATTGCCTTCTCTGAGGCTCAGTGCTAGGGATGACCAATACCTAACCCCTTCCCCAAAGAGTTCACAGTTCAGAGTTTTCTTTTTTCACTTCAGGGGTCCCCTTTCACCCTGGATTCTTCAGCTTTAAGATTCTATAATTCTATCATTCTAAAACTCTGTTATTTTAAGATTTCATGATTCCATGACTCCCCTCATGAGCCCTGGACATCTGCCTTTATTTTGGATCCTCGATTGGACTAGTTATCTAAATAAGAATCTTCTCAGTTCATTTATTTGTGAATGTGTATCAAGCGTCGATGAAGAGGTCACCTCTAAGAAATTTGTAGATTCAGTTCAAGGTCAATTGAAGCTAACTGTATTAAAGCAAGATCTTATCTCTCCCCATGAAATATTAGCCGCTCTCTTTGTAAAGAAAAAAAAAAAAAAAAGAATTAGGCCAAAATAGTTCACATAAAGAAAAAAAAAGACTTCATTGCTGCATATACTTCCGTATATGCTCATTTGGTGGTTTCTTCTCTTAATTACGAACAGGAGGCAGAGATCTAGGGTCACGTAGAGGGCATGCTGTGTATGGACTTGGCCACAGGCAAAGTTTACAGAGGGTAGCCCCCGAGAAGTGGAAGGAAGCAGAGACCACTGAGTCAGTGGCCCTCCTCACTCAAGGGCCCACCGGGAGGTTGAGGGCAGAGAAAATATCCCAAGCTCTTTCCGGCCTCCCAGTCTAATACTCTTCCTTCCGCTTCTATCCTGAGTCTGTCCAGGCAGGTGGTTGATGAACAGACATGGCATAAGGATGTGGAGGCACCACAGCCTCTCTGTCTCCTCTTTTTGGTGTTCAGTCACTCCATTGTATCTGACTCTTTGTGACCCCATGGACTGCAGCATGCCAGGCTTCCCTGTCCTTCACTATCTGCTGGGAGTTTGCTCAAATTCATGTCCGTTGAGTTCACTGAGTTGGTGATGCTATCTAACTATCTCATCCTCTGCCACCCTCTTCTCCTTTTGCCTTCAATCTTTCCTAGCATCAGGGTCTTTTCCAATGAGTTGGCTCTGTCTCCTGGGCATTGTCTAACGCTGAGAGGATAGGTCAGTGGCCTCAGCTTGGGGTGACAGTGTGACATGGTAGGGAGACTTTGGGCTAGAATTCTGCTGGGTTCAGTACAAACTCCCCACCCAAGTACAAACCTCGGGCCAGTCACTTGCATTCCCTGAGTCTTGGTTTCTTCAACTCTAAATTAAGAATGTTGAAATTAATGACCTCAGAATTAAATCACTATGAATCTCTATTTACCTTCATGGTGGTTATTTTTAAACACTATGTAATATATCTATAATCCTGAATGTTTTATAGTCAAGGCTGAAGTCCATTTTGACCCCTTCCTGGGTCCAATCTTAGTCCCTGTTTCATTTTTTCAGAAGAAATCACAATAGGATATAATAATCATATTCTCTGAACAATATCATAAAATATCATATTCTCTGCATGCATGCTTGTATTTTTTAAAAATTAATTTATTTTAATTGGAGGATAACTACATTACCATATTGTGATGGTTTCTGCCATACATCGACATGAATCAGCCATGGTGCACATGTCCTCCCATTCTGAACCCCCTCCCACCTCCCTCCCCACCCCATCCCTCTGGGTTGTGCCAGAGCACCAGCTTTGAATGCCCTGCTTCATGCATCAAACTTGGACTGGTCATTTACTTTCATATGGTAATATACATGTTTCAATGCTATTCTCTCAAATCATCCCACCCTCGCCTTCTCCCACAGTGTCCAAAAATCTGTTCTTTACATCTGTGTCTCTTTTGCTGCCTTGCATATAGGATCATCATTACTGTCTTTCTAAATTCCATATATATGCATTAATAAACAGTACTGGTGCTTCTCTTCCAGACTTACATCACTCTGTATAGTAGGCTCCAGTTTCTTCCACCTCATTAGAACTGATTCAAGTACATTTCTTTTTATAGCTGAGTAATATTCCACATCTTCCTTATCCACTCATCTGCCAATGGACATCTCGGTTGCTTCCATGTCCTAGCTATTATAAACAATGCTGCAATGAACACTGGGTTACTTGTGTCTCTTTCAGTTCTGGTTTCCTCAGTGTCTATGCCCAGCATTGGGATTGCTGGGTCGTATGGCAGCTGTATTCCCAGTTTTTAAGGAATCGCCATGCTGTTCTCCATGGTGGCTGTACCAGTTTGTATTCCCACGAACAGTGCTTCTACGGTTTTGGTTGTTTCTTTGATGGATTTTACTATTCTATACTTAGATTTAACTCAAAAATACATCCTGGAAATGTTTCCACGTCATTATTTTTTGTTACTTGCAATATATTAATTCATTGTCTTAAATTATAGCTATGTAGGCAACTGTATGAGTTTATCTCGCTTATTCAGCCATTCTCCCGTTGATGGGTCTGATGTTTTCTATTTCCCTAGATAATACTGCAGTGGACTGTCTTGTTCTTGTCTCCCCCGGCAAATGAGCACGTGAGAAGCAGTGATGCGGGATTTTCACTTGATCACTGTCGTGGGCAGTTTGAATGGCCCAGGAACGCTCTATTTTTGGTTTCTGTGTTTTCCTTTCTTCCTGCTTCCTTCTCTGTCCATTACTCCACCTCCAGGATCTCTCTGCATCTTGAAATGTGTGTTAGTCAGAACACTTGCCAGCAAGTGTCAGTAGCCTGACTCTTCCTGGTTTCTGCAGAAAGGCAGCTGTAACTGGGCCACCAAACTAGAGGGCTACCAGGACCTTGTCTCTTTATTTTCCCCTTACCTTCTCAGCCCAGCTTTAAAAATAGCAGACTGTAGTCCTAATATCCCATTCTTTTAGCTCTCAGACTCCAGAAGCAAGGCTACTTCTCCAGCTCAGACAGGAAATCCCACAGAAGGACTCTGATTGGTTCTGCCTGAGTCACATGAACTCCCTTGAACCAATCCTTGGTCCAAAAGAAGGAGGTACTGTGATTGGCCAGATATAGGTCGCTTGCTGCTACTGCTAAGTTGCTTCAGTCGTGTCCGACTCTGTGCGACCCCATAGACGGCAGCCCACCAGGCTCCCCCGTCCCTGGGATTCTCCAGGCAAAAACACTGGAGTGGGTTGCCATTTCCCTCTCCAATGCGTGAAAGTGAAAAGTGAAAGGAAGTTGCTCAGTCGTGTCTGACTTTTAGCGATCCCGTGGACTGCAGCCTACCAAGCTCCTCCATCTATGGGATTTTCCAGGCAAGAGTACTGGAGTGGGGTGCCATTGCCTTCTCCGATAGGTCACATACTCACCTCCATAGTTCCTGTTAGCAAAGGATGGGAAATTTGCTAGGCTGCCCAAAGCATTAGCTACTGCTTCGTTTCTAGATGTCTGCTCAGAACCCTGATAATCCTAGAAAACTTAAAAAGGCAGAACTCTTCATTTCTACTGCCAAAACCTTACTATAAAAGCAAAAGCCTAGACTTCTGTGGTCGTCCAGGGTTGAAGAATCTGCCTGCCAATGCAGGGGATGCAGGTTTGATTCCTGGTCTAAAAAAATTCCACATGCTTCAGGGCAACTAAATCTGAGTGACCCAACCAGCCCACATGTCTCGAGCCCATGATCCACAACAAAAGAAGCCGCTACAGTGAGCAGCTTGTGCATCCCAACTAGGCAGCACCTCCTGCTTGCCACGACTAAAGAGAGCTCACAACCAAGACCCAGCCCCAAATAAATACATTAATCAAAAAATAAAGCAAAAGTGTAAGAGAGGAGGGGCAATACTAACATTTTCTGGATAACTATGCTGGCCTGACATTTGAGACAGACATTATTATGTCCATTTTATAGCTCAGCAGTAAAGAATCCACCTGCCAATGCAAGAGATAGACATAATAGATGCAGGCTCGATCCCTGGGTCAGGAAGTTCCCCTTGAGGGGAAAATGGCAACCCCCCCTAGTATTCTTGCCTGCAAAATCCCATCAACAGGGGAACCTGGCAGGCGACAGTTCAAAGCATCAGCAAAGAGTCAGACATGACTGAGCAACTGAGCACGCTTCCGCAGAGGTGAGAAACTGAGATTCAGAGAAGTTTTCTATTGGCTAATGGTAGAACAGGGATTTGAGTCAGTGTCTGTTAGAACATGAGCCTAGAGCTCACCTCAGGCCTCCTGTGTCCTTGGCTCCAGATGTACCAGTGTGACAGTCATGTGAAACATGAGTTTTTCTCATCCCACCATGAATAGACCAGGGTGAACCTAGTAACTGTGGTTCTTGTCTGCAAATGCGACTGTTTGCAATTCCTCCCATTCCTCTATGTGGCACTGCTCCTGCATCAAGATGTGGTATCTCCTTTCTTTCTCCTGGTGTTGAAATTGGCCCTGGATGGCTTTGACCAATTGAGTGTGGAGAGAGTGACAGTGTGTGAGTTCTGAGTGCAGCCTTGGAGGAACCCACTAGCATCTGCTTTTGTGCTCTGTGGGAGCCAGTGGCCTGCTGAAAAGTAACTGAAGATGGAAGACTGAATGAAGTGGAAGGCGGGCGGGATGAGAAAAAGGAGAGGAGCATTCAGGAGTCAGACTCCACAGTGATATCTAGGTGGCTGCCTGCTGAAGCCAGAGGAGTGAGTGATCCCTGCCTATTGCATGTGGAGCAGAAGAACCATCCAGCTTGAACCCTGCCTGAATTCCTGTCTCACAGAATTATGAAAAATAACAAATTGAGACTTTTTTTTGAGTGCCACATTTTATGGTGTTTTATTATACAGCAATAGATCATTGAAACAGAAATGCTGATAATCTTGCAGGTTTTGTTTTCCTCTTAAGCTTTTAACTTTATAAGGAATAATTGCAAATAATTGACAAATGCAACTGTACATATTTAAACAGTACACTCTGATGATTTGACACACACTGACGTTGCAGACTGATTAACCAAGACCAAGATAGTTATATATATATCTATATATATCTCCAGTGAAGTCGCTCAGTCGTGTCAGACTCTTTGCGACCCCGTGGACTGTAGCCTACCAGGCTTCTCCGTCCATGGGATTCTCCAGGCAAGAATACTGGAGTGGGTTACCATTTCCTTCTCCAGGGGATCTTCCCGACCCAGGGATCAAACCTGGGTCTCTGGCATTGGAGGCAGGTGCTTTAACCTCTGAGCCACCAGGGAAGCCCTATGTATATGTGTGTGTGTATATATATATATATAGCCATATATATATATATCTCTCTCTCCTCACATAGTTAACTTTTTGTGTGTGTGATGAGAATGCTGACGAACTCTCAGCAACTTTGAGTATTCACTACCGTATTATTAGCTGTAGTCACCATGGTATACATTAGAGCCTCAGAACTTATTCTTATAACTTTGTACCCCTTGACTTACATCACATTTCTACCTCCTTCTAAATTCTTACTGTGTTTTGTGCTTGATGAGCTGGTCCTGCTGGAGCTTGACTCCCTTTCACTCTTTAAAAATGTACTTTCTTTTTCCTTTTAAAAGTGTTGCTGTATCCCAGCTGTGACTTATGTATATACCAGTGGAAACATCTGAGTCAGCCTGTGTATAAGTCACTTACCTTGGATGTTGCAGCAGACTGCAACTTGGGCCTTCCGTACATGAATGGTTTTATACACGAATAGGGAATGATGCTTTAAAGAGGTGGAGGGGTTCACTTTATATTTGCCTTTTGTATGCTATTTAACATTTAAATAGCATTTTCTGGATATAAAACTAATATATACTCACTGTAGAACATTTATAAAATGCAGAAAATATAAATAAATAAGTAGATTGGAAGGGATCACTTCTAATCTTATACCATTCTAGTATAAGTAAGTGTCATCAGTTTGGTATATTTCCCTTCTCACCTTTTTTTCTAAAGATTGGACACTCACACGTGAATGTTCATTTATTTTATACAGTTGAAATTCTGAATGCAGTTTTGTGTCCCTCTGTACATTTTTCTTCACATTATACCATAAGTATTTTTCCTGTTTCCTTAAAAATTCTTTACAGATGTCAATTTTAACAGCTGCCTCATATTGGATTACCATGCTTTGCTTAACTAACCCTCCAACATATAGGATGCTTTCATTGTTTTGCCATTATGAACTCTGTAATGAATTTCCTCACACATAAATGAAACTCCGGCTCTAAGATGGGGAGTACAAAGTCAGACGGACACGACTGAGCGACTTCGCTTTCACCTTTCACTTTGCATTGGAGAAGGATATGGCAGCCCACTCCGGTGTTCTTGCCTGGAGAATCCCAGAGATGGCTGAGCCTGGTGGGCTGCCATCTATGGGGTCGCACAGAGTCGGACACGACTGAATCGACTTAGCAGCAGCAGCAGCAAGAGGTATTAGGAAACTGACTTAATTGATGATTCCAGTTTTGATAAGAAAGAAGCTGATTGACATTCCCAGGAGGATTGTCCCTCTGGCATGTGCCCTTCTCATGCTGACGTTTATTTTGAATTCCGGAATTCTTATTACCAGCGTGTTGTTAAAGGTTCATGTCTTTTCTGGCTTCTGTTGATCCCTTTGCCTGCATGTGTGCTAAGTTGCTTCAGTCGTGTCCGATTCTTTGAGACCCTATGGACAGTAGCTTGCCAGGCTCCTCTGCCCATGGGATTCTCCAGGCAAGAATACTGGAGTGGGTTGCCATTTCCTTCCCCAGGGGATCTTCCTGACCCAGGGATCAAATTTGCATCTCTTGCACTGCAAGCAGATTCTTTGCCAATGAGCCACCGGGGAAGTCCATTGATCCCTCTATGTGCACTTGAAGGGGAGCGTATTTCCACTGGCCACTGGTAAAATACTGCAAGAGTCCTAACCAGGCTCTTCCGTCAATTCACTGTGGGTCAGCAGGTGTCACTTCCTGCTCTCAGCCGCAGACTCCTTACCAGGACGGTGATAGGCTTTGATCAGGCGCCTTCCTGCCCACCCCCAGGGGTGAGCACCTGCCTGGTGCCAAGCATTGAGCTAAGGGTCTTATATGCATCATGTCTTTTAAACCATTTTATAGATAAGGAAACTGAGGCCAAGAGAGTGTAAATGGTAGCCACAGCTTCTTAGAGACCCATCCGTGGTCTAGCTGTAAAGTTTGACCTTCATCTCCAGGGTGACATAGAAGTCCATGCGATACATATTCAACTGGTACCATGGCAGACATCATCCAATCCAATGCTTTTCTCATACTTCTTTATAAACCTCACAGTGATTCTGTGAAATACTCCAGTATTCTTATTCCCAGAGGAGGAGGCTAACACTCAGGGTAAAGTGACTTGGCCAAGGCCACTCAGCTGGGAAGGAACGGAGAAAGAATTTATCTTGAGTTCTCCGCACACAGGTTTTATCATTGAATGGTCCAGTATGTCCCAGGTGTTTCCCACTGCTTGGAAATTGCAAGAAAACATGCTGGGTGTCAGCTTGGAAATTGGGGCCTCCTTGCAAAAGCAGTATTTCTCCCTGCTTACAAACACAAGCGTTCCTCCCCATGCTCAGCCCCCATCAGGATTGATGGACAGCTCATAACCTCTTGTCACTGAGGTACAGCTGGTCAAGAGCTAGGCTATTCATTGCTCTGATCTCCAGTATGTCTGAACCACCTCTGGATTTCAGTACCTGCCTCTCTCTGCCTTCTTGCTATTCCCATCTTCCCATCTGGCTGCCAGCTAACTCTTTCCCCACCATATGTGAAGCTTCTTCCTGTTATTAAAAGCCCACCTCTTACATATATATATATATAATGAAATAGTACTCAGTCATAAAAAAGAACAAACTAAATGTCATTTACAGTGACATGGACGGACCTAGAGATTGTCATACTGAGTGAAGTAAGTCAGACAGAGAAAGACAAATATGACATGATATTTCTTACATATGGAATTGAAAAAATGGTACAGATGAACTTATTTACAGAACAGAAATAGGGTCCCAGACATGGAAAAGGAACTTATGATTACCAAGGGGAGAAGGGGAAGGGCTAAATCTGGAGCTTGGCATTGACACATACACACTATTATATATAAGACAGATAATCAACAAAGACCTACTGTATGGCATGGGGAACTCTAGTCAGTACTCTGTAATGACCTGTATGGAAAAGGAATCTAAAAAAGAGTGGATAGCTAATTCACTTTGCTGTACGGCATAAACTAACACAACATTGGAAATCAACTATACTCCAATAAAAATTAATTTAAAAATACCCCCACTTCTTTCTCTGTCTCTGTGTCTCTCCGCCGTTTCCTTTTCCCTCCTCTTGCAAAATACAAAACCAGAAATGAACTGAACACAGAAGTCTGTAAACACGCCGGCTTGGCTCCTTCCAAGGCTCTGGGTTTCTGGACACAATCTTGAATCCTAATTAAGCCGTTAGAGAAAAGCTTGTTGCTGGCAACAGGGTTGGGGAGAAATAGTTTCCATCACGCAGTATCTGGAATTAGAATTGGCTAGAAGGCCCCCGCTCGCTGCTTTCGATACCTAATAGACAGAATCTCAAATGTTATTAATCTAAGTGAACCATGCGAGACACAGGGGGAGAGTAGTGAATAGTTATTTGGTTTTAAGAAAGAAAACCAGGCAAAGAACACTCTGTAGTGTCCTGGAGTCCCTGCAACAGGCCGTTAGATGAGAAATATGTCTGAGGTATGTGGCGCGGGACTTAATGAAACTGCAAGATAAATTGAGAAGCTCAGGCCAAGGTGAAAACACAGAATTCCTGACACACTTAGCTTGGAGCCCCTGTGCCCTGGGGGACCAGGAAATGAGCACAGTGCGTTCTTGATGGCAGAAAGGGAGAGTGTTTGATGCAATTACCAGTCAGGACCGGGCCTGCCCACTTACACATTCAAGGCTAGTTTTGTGCCAGCACAGACCAAGGAAGAGCAACCATTTTGCTAAAAAAGAAAAAAAAATTTGGTGACCATGCAGGGCTTGGTTGCCCCATGAGGTTGCTCTTTGACTCCCTGGTGTGACTGACTCTCCATCTCTCAGCACCTCCTGAGTGTTTCTCTAACCTCCACTCCCTTTTGAACTAGTGTAGCAGGCAAAGTTGTCTCATGACCCACCAGCCCTGTCCCTTTCTGCCTTCCTCTTGAATCAGCTCTGGTTTTGTATGGGTTCCAAAATATCCAGCCTTGGGGGAGGGGGCGGGTGTGTGGGCTTTTTTGCCCTCTTCCCTCTTTTCCTACATTATAGGATATAGGGGCAGGATGTGATGTCTGGAGCTGTGGCAATCATCTTGTGATTGTGAGGTAATACATTTAGCAAATTTTATTTTTATATCGCATAAGTGCTTGATAAATATTAATTGGTATTTAATAATAACCTGTTTAATTAATATCCAATATCCTAAGGATAGAAAGAATCTGGGTCTCGATGTCATTGTTGAGTCAACAACCCAGCCCTGGGACATATTTCTCCAGACTCCTTGCCAAGGAAGTATTAAAGTCTGAGTGTCAGGTATCCTGTTTCTTGCAGCCAAAAGCCTCTGTAGCAGGGACTGCCAGATGCCGATCCAATATCCAGTCCCACCTTCTTCAGTTACAGAGCTTTGATACGTGGCAGAGCAAATTACTGCTCAGAACAGAGACTTCATCACCAGTCCTTTTTTTTGGCAGTGAGATTAGCTAAATTCTGGCTAGTAATATGTGAGTAAAAGTTGTGTGTGGGACTTCTGAGAAGGATCTTTAAAATGAACTGACTCTTCTGGGGGTGTGTCTCTTTTGTCCTGCTCTCATTCATTTACCCTGCTGCCTGGAGGGCAAATGTGAAAGCTGGGGCTCCAACAGCCATCTTGCACCATGGGACAATATGGAGGATGGGGGCCACATCAAGAGGTGAGTGGAGCAGAAGGAAGGAGCCTGGGTCCCTAGGGACTCTGCAGATCTGTCCTATTGGACTACTGCTTTGGGGCTTCTTTTCTACAAGATGATAATTTCTTATGTGCTTAAGCCACTGTTATTTTGAGTCTTCTGTAAATCACAGATGAACTTAATCCTGACATTGGGACAAAAACTAGCCGAAGAGCACTTTGCTTAAAACCCTCACAGGCTTCCCATTGGTACCAGGAGAATGTCTTGGTTTTCAAAGCCTGTGCAATCTGCCTTAACTTTCCTTCCTAGCCCCATCAGCAAACAAAATTCCAGCTCGTCCTTAGAGACTCGGGTCAAAGGTCATCTGAGCCTCTGAGAACCCTCCCTGATGGCCTCTGGTCCAGGACCCCTGGCCCTGGGACCCCCAGCCATTGCCCGTACCTCTGCCCTGGCAAGAATTACATTTGTGTGGAACTTTCAAGCTGGTGATCCTTGATCTCTCTGTCAATGCTGCGAGGCCAGCAGTTTGATCCCTGTCCCTCCATTCTCTGCAGAGGAAGCCAAAGCCCAGAGAAGGGCCAGTTGGTCAAGATCACACGGCAGTGGGACCAAGCAGTGCTTCCAGCTCTGAACTTAGCTCTTTCCCTCCTTCATCCTCTCCTTATATTAGACTAGAGGATGGAGGCGAGGCCAGCCTCAAGTCATTCTGTCTGGTGGCTTTATTTGGCATCAGATTTGAGGAGGCGAGGAAAGGTAGGAAGCTGTCAAGTTGAGTTTCTTGGACTCTCAGGAGAATTTTCTTCCTTGTGGAGAACCCCGCATTGGCTGCCCCGAGGGTCACCCCCAGGTTCATTGCTGGGGCCTTAGCAGCATGGCTGGCTGGGTCTTAGGTGCCCTGATGCCCTGCCAGGTGCTGGCCTGGGAGCGCAGTTTGAGACAGGTGTGGAGAGGGATGCTGTAGAGGCCAAGTGGAAAGCAAGGTAGGGGCTGGGCTTGGTTTGTCAACTTGAAGAAAATAAATGGTTTCATATCCTTCTTTCACTCACACAGAGGAGGCTGGTGCTAGAGCGGGCAGTGTGTGAGCTCTGAGGTCGGACTCTTGGCTTTGAACCTGACTCCACCAAGTACTAGTCATGCAACAGCGTGCAAATTACCTAGTCTCCTTGTGCTTTGCTTTCCCCATTTGCACAATTATAAAGTCATGCCACCAACATTAACGAAGCACACAGTACATTCCAGACACTGACCTAGCCGTGGGAGAAGTTGTGGGGATAAAGCAGAAAACACAGGACAAAACTTTTCCCTTGTGGAGGCTTCATTTGACTGAGAGGGAGAGGGGAACGGAGAATAAATATGCAAACAAATGTATACACAACATCGCAGGGAAAGGTAATGTGACAGTCCAAAGAAAGCTGATGGGGGATGCATTTTGGTTGGATGACATTGGTTGGCCAAGATACTGTATTTCCTGTCCTCTGCCTCTTCTACCCCTCAGAAGGTGGGCAACCCAGACCAGGGACTAACTGCAATGCATCTATGAAGATGGGTTTAGGATTGTCTCGGACATATGTTCAGTGTTTTCTACAGAATCACTATCAGGTAATGAGTACAAAAAGGGTACGTGGTTGGGACTTGCCTGGCAGTCCAGCAGATAAGACTGCACTCTTCCACTCCAGGGTGCACAAGTTCAATTCCTGGTCAGGGAACTAAAATCAGGCATGCTAAACAACATGGCCAGCCCCCCAGAATGCTAAAAAGGGTATGTAGTCAAAGCCTGAGAGACGTCAAGTTAAGTAAATTAAGACAGGTTTCTGCTGCAGGATTTGTCAGAGGCTTTTTTTTTAAGATTTTTTAAATTAATTTTTTTTTAATTGAAGAGTTTGTTTTTTGATGAGGACCATTTTTAAAATCTTTACTGAATTTGTTACAATGTTGATCTGTTTTGTGTTTTGGGGTTTTGATCCTGAGGCACCTGGGAAGAGGCAATTGATGATGCCTGTGAGTTTCCCTGCCAGGGGTGTGCACAGGTGTGACAGGTGTGCACAGGTGTGCATGTGTGTGTAGAGGCACGAGCTCCTGAGGATCAGGTGAGGACTTCCACTTCCTGGTTGCTGGAGCTGTTTCTGAGCCCTGAAGAGAGAAAAGAGAAAGTGTTAGACGCTCAGTCGTGTCCGACTTTCTGCGACCCCATGGACTGTAACCCGCCAGGCTCCTCTGTCCATGGGATTCTCCAGGCAAGAGTACTGGAGTGGATAGCCATTCCCTTCTCCAGGGGATCTTTGGACCCAGGGTTCGAACCTGGGTCTCCTGCATTGCAGGCAGCTTCTTTACGGTCTGAGCCACCAGGGAATCCCCCGGAGAAAGGAGTTAGGGCCAGAAGAGGCCAGGAACCAGGAGAGACTTCCTGGGATGGTGGGTACCACCAGTGCTCCATGAGGCCTGGGAGGCAAGAGCGGCCCCGAGAGGGCAGACGAGCATCCTCACATGCTCCACCTGAGCCCGAGGGACACTTGGGGACCCGGTGGCTCTGGACTCCTGAAGTGCCCAGGACCCTGTTGCTTCTGTGCAAAGTTTGGGTGAACTGGGTGTCACTGAAACTAACCAGATGCAGTAAGATCACCCCAGGAGCACCCACTCATTCCAAGAGGGAAAAGGATGACTTGGCAAAGTTTGTTCTGGTTTCGGCCCAAACCCAGATGATGAGAAAACCTCTCTTCTTGCCCCTACGCCTTTTTCTGGACCCCAAACAGCAATAGGTGTGTGTAGCTTCAGGAGATGTACTGGCTCTGTGGAGAGAAAGCTGGCCTTCCCTACTGGCTGCAGAAGGAAACTTTTGTCCCCCATGAAGCCAGTGTACCCTGGTTTCAAATCCTGACTGTTCCTGAAACGAAGCTGGAAAATGCAATCGGAGGGGGTCCAAGCAGAAAGAGTGAAGCGTGGTGGG
Source organism: Bos indicus (assembly GCF_029378745.1). NCBI lineage: Eukaryota > Metazoa > Chordata > Mammalia > Artiodactyla > Bovidae > Bos > Bos indicus. The sequence continues at coordinate 59,894,806 of NC_091780.1, read as the reverse complement.
CAGGCCAAGATCTCTGCCAGAATAGGCTTTGTGTGAAATTCCCCATCATATCCCCAGCCTCAAGTCCAGCGTGTGGCACAGGTCAGGAGCTCCAAGAATGTTCTGATCAATGAACGATTGAATGAATAAGTCTGCTTTCTTCCTCACAACAAGCCACAAAGTGGTATAAACATCCTACATTTCCAGCTGAAGAAACCAAGGCTCAGAGATGTTAAGTAACTTCTCCAAATTTACACAGCAAGTGGACAGAAGGGCTGGGATTCAAATACTGGCCTGGTTCCAGAACCCGTTTTTTTTTTTGTTGTTGTTGTTGTTCAAGATGCATGTGTCCAAAGGGGGTCAGGGAAGCAAGAAGCATTTTCTGCTTCAGAGATCTGAGATGCCTGCGGATACCTAAGGCCCGGCCACAGAACAAGTGTTCTCTTACTCGTTGGGTCTATGATAACAGCAGCTCACTGAGGGCGCTGTGGGCGGTACTCACCTCCTTTAATCTTCACAGCCTGGGGGGCTGGTCCTGACAGTGTTCTGTTAGATAAGGAACTGAGGCGCAAGAGGTCCAAGGACTGGCTGCAGGAGTGGCTGGTGGGATGGGGTCTCCCCCGGGAACCCCCCTCACTCCTCCCCAGGACCAAGAAGGAAGTGCAGAAAGTGGGGTGATAATGGAAGGCCAGGTCAAATTCGCCTGGCCGGGGTGGGGAGGGTTCCTGGAGGAGGTGGCTTATCGGCAGGGCCTTGAAGAAGATGGGCCAACTCGCTCATAAGGCTGAAGGACGGAAGGGACGTGGGATGGCCAGAGAAGGAGTGGACTCTGGGAGCCTGTGGAGTGACAAGCCAAGAGGCGATCCCCAGAGGGGAAGCCCAGCCTTCCTCTCCTGAAGGGACAGCAAGGGGCAGCTGCGACTAGCTTTTGACTTGGACTAATTTTCTTTCTGCTAAATAACAAACACAAAACCATAGGAAAAAAAACAACAGCACACTAAATATACCAAAGAGAGTGTTGGCCTGCTAACTCAGACGGTCTAAAGATTTTCACGCTCAGAGGCAGCTCTCAAATGGAAGACCAGCAGCCATACAGCGGGAACCGTTCCCTCTCGTTCCCAGGGCCCGGAAGCTGTGTGGGCCTGGACCACGTACCCCTCCTCTCTAAACTATCGACCCCTCGCCTGCAAAGTGGGAGGTCGGCACACTTGCCTCCAGAAGTTACTGGGTCCGTTGAAAGACAGCAACTTGAAAAGACCCCCTTTTTGCCCCCAGACAGTAGAATGACAATGAAAAGGATATTATAGATGGTAAGTCAGATTGCTTGGTGCTTACCAGCTCTCTGACCTTGGTAAAAACCCTCCCTCAGTCTTCTCATCTGTTAAATGGGGCCAAGAGGAGACTGTCCCTTGTGAGTAATAGTGAGGATCAAACGAGGTGGTGTGTATAGTACAGTGCCAGACACTCAGAAGATAAGCAGTTCACGTGTGCTGGCATTAGTCCCATTTGTACTATTATTATTAGAAGCATGCATGCTAAGTTGCTCCAGTCGTGTCCAATTCTTTGTGACCCTATGGACCATAGACTGCCAGGCTTCTCTGTTCATGGGCCTCTCCAGGCAAGAATACTGGAGTGGGTTGCCATGACCCCTCCAGGGAAGCTTCCCAACCTGGAAGCCGGAGTTGTGATGAAATACGTCATAGCAGTAAATGCAGACTCTTTGACAGCCCACTATTTTGCAGCATGCTCTTTGCATGGATTGTCCGCCCCTCTCCAGTCAAATATCCTCAGGGCTCAGCTCCCATATCGCTTACCCTGGAGGCTGCCCCGAGAACCCAGCAGATGGAGATGTGTATTCCCACAGTCCAGGAGCGCACCTCCGTCAAAGCAGTTTTAGCCCAGGATGATTTGTCCTCTCTTAGAGCCCTGTCTCCCTCCGACACCATGAGGTCCGGATCGTGGGGATGATGTCTGAGTGTCCCCAGGCCCTAGAGCCTGGCACGGAGTGTGTTCTCAATTAGCCTGTGAAATAAATAAACATGAGGCATGCTGTCCCAGTGACATTTCATCAAATCCCCCCAACAAAATGTCATCTTTCTTGTGTGTAGGAGATGGTGGGTAAAATATGTTGATTCGGGTGCTTTTGAAAAAGTCATTGAAATACAAAATCACTTGCATTGAAAATGATTGGAAACGTATTTTTTTTTTAATGCAGAAGATGAAATAGGGTGTGAAAGGGTATAATCTGCTAGTGCCATCCAGCCAATTCATTATTTGATGGCAGAGGGTGGGACCCGAAAGCTGTTGCATTGACTGTGGAATATTCTGGGGTGCATTGTCTTAGAGGGAAAATGGGTCTTATATTGTTGGACAATTCATTCCGTACAATGGTCCCTGTTTCATAGATGGGGTTTCCATGGTGGCTCAGAAGGTAAAAGAATCTGCCTGCAATGCAGGAGACTCAGGTTCGATACCTGGGTTGGGAAGATCCCCTGGAGGAGGGCATGGCAACCTACTCCAGTATTCTTGCCTGGAGAATTCCATGGACAGCAGAGCCTGGTGGGCTACAGTTTGTGGGGTTGCAAAGAGTTGAACACAAGTGAGCAACTAACCCACACTCTTTCATAGATGAGGAAGTTGGCGTTTGGAGAGGTTAAGGACTTGCCACCCTCTGTGATTGATGGAGTTCAGGTTCTTGGCCTAGGTCCACACCCTGAACTTCTGGGCAGCATCTGCTCTGAACCAGGCTGGACTGGCCACTCAGTGTAGACCTGCTGATCTATACAGGTAGCCCAGGCTGGGAGCGGGCTCCCCAGCAGGGACATCACCAGGACCTCCTCCACTCTGATCTTCATTTGGCATCTCTCCTTAGGGAGGTAGGTCTCAATCGCCTTAGACCCATCGCTGCAGGACAAATGTTCCAGAAAGGTTCAAATCCGTGCCAGGGAATCTTTCCTAAAGGTTTCTAAAGTCACCAGAGCAGGGACATTCCGGAGGGTCTGATAAGGTGTGGGGAGCAGTGGGGAGGGAGAGAGAGAGAGAAGGAGGTGGGAGATGTTTTTCCAGCTTCAGGAAATATTTAAACCCAGTAGGGAGGGGGCGGGTCTTTCTTGGCGAGGGTGGGTGGTGTTGAGGTCCTCTGTGGACTCGGGCGCTCCTGGGGGATATTCTTGCTCCCCTTCGATCTGCTGTAACTGTCGGTTCCAACCCGTGTTGACCACAAAGGGGACAAGGGCGCAGCTCTCCTCTGCCCACCCCCCCCCGCCCCCCGCCACCGTCTCCCCCTCAGCCGCACTTGGAGAAACCTGCAGTGCATAAGCCACCGCTTCCTACCCTGCTAAGCCTTCTGCCTGTCATCACCGCCCTTCTGCAGACACCTCTGGACATTCGTCTGGGAGGAAGCATCTCCCTGTCACAGCCCCATTTCCTCACGCTCAAGTCGGGATCTGATGCTAAATCTCGGGTTGACGTGACGCTGTTTATAGTACTTCGCAGTTCCTCCCGGGGTTATCCAGAGCTCGCCAATCCCACCTCTCACCTTTCCTTTCAACTCTGAAATATGCCCCCGGAGCAGGAGGTGTGGGGGTGGGGTGGGGAGGAATCCTGCTGCGGTCCCCTGAATGCAGACAGCTCAGCTTCCAGCCACCAACCACCACCTCCAACCGTAGCCAAGCCAATGGGGGCTAGGAGAGTTCAGAAGGGGCTGAGGGGTGCAGTCCTCAATCCAGGAGACTCCCCCAAAGGGGCAGACAGCTTAGATGGAAAGATGAGCTACCTTCCAACAGACCAAAGGCAGGGGAAGGGGCAGAGAGGCCCTCAGGAGGGAAGGGACCTCAGCATCCTTCATTCATTCATTCATACAGGAGGTGTTCATTCAAATAAACGTCTAATGAGCACCAGCCCTGTCTGTGAGTGTGCGTGTGTGCTAGGTTGCCTCAGTCGTGTCCGACTCTTTGTGACCCTATGGACTGTAGCCCACCAGGCTCCTCTGTCCATGGGGATTCTCCAGGCAAGAATATTGGAGTGGGTTGTCATGCCCCTCTCCAGGGGATCTTCCTGACCCAGGGATCGAACCCTCACCTCTTATGTCTCCTGCGTTGGCGAGTGGGTTCTTTACCACTAGCGCCACATGGATGCCCTGTCTGCGAGCATCCTTGTCTAAATAGAGTTACAGCCCGCACTCATAGACTGCTTCCTCTGTGCCAGGTGCTGGGTTAAGTAAGGACTTTCTATACATTTGCCCAATTAATCCCCATATCAAGTATCAGATACAGAATATTTTTCTCTTTTATGAGAAAACAGAAGCACAGAGAGGTTAATAATCCACCCAAGGCCACACAGCAGTCGCAAATCCTGGAATAATACCTGACCTGTCTGAACCCCCCTAAGCCTGTGCTCTCAGTTCTGTGCTAGACAAATGAGAAAGAGATTCTAAGTTGCCCAAGCTGCTCTGCAGATCAAGAGAGAAGAATTCGGTTCTGAGGGCCAGGCACTGCTGCAGCGTAGGGTCTGCGGCTGTGTCCACTCTGGCCAGAGGCTGACCGCGCGCCGCTGAATTGAAACTTTCAGCTGTTGTTTTTGGCATCGAAGATCCGATTTGATGTGACTTCTTCTTGGTAGCTTTGGCAGATCTTGTGAGGTTCTCTTTTTAATGAAGAGATTACCGGTGTCAGTATCTTACATATCTTTTCAGGTGAATTTCATGATCATTGGTGGAGTTTTGCTGAGGTCTGGAACCGTCTGAGGGGTCTGTTTGCATTTACTCATTTAACTCTTTCTATTGTATTCTGAGAATGCTTTATTGTTCCCATTTTATAGAAATCTAGAGGCGCAAAGAGGATTTTCCAGATCACTTGCCTAATTATTATAATAAGCTTATCATATTATAATATAATCACTAACTTCAAATATGCAGAAGACACCACCCTTATGGCAGAAAACAAAGAGGAACTTAAGAGCCTTTTGATGAAAGTGAAAGAGGAGAGTGAAAAAGCTGCCTTAAAACTCAACATTCAAAAACCCAAGATTATGGCATCCGGTCCCATTACTTCAGGACAAATAGATGGGGAAACAATGGAAACAGTGACAGACTTTATTTTGGGGGGCTCCAAAATCACTGCAGATGGTGACTGCAGCCGTGAAATTAAAAGACGCTTGCTACTTGGAAGAAAAACTATGACCAACCTAGACACAGTATTAAAAAGCGGAGACAAAGGTCCGTCTAATCAAAACTATGGTTTTTCCACGAGTCATGTACGGATGTGAGGGTTGGACCATAAAGAAAGCTGAGCACCAAAGAATTGATGCTTTTGAATTGCGGTGCTGGAGAAGACTCTTGAGAGTCCCTTGGACTGCAAGGAGATCCAACCAGTCCATCCTAAAGGAAATCAGTCCTGAATATTCATTGGAAGGACTGATGCTGAAGCTGAAGCTCCAATACTTTGGCCATCTGATGTAAAGAAATGACTTATTGGAAAAGACCCTGATGCTCGGAAAGATTGAGGGCAGGAGGAGAAGGGGACGACAGAGGATGAGATGGCTGGATGGCATCACTGATTCAGTGGACATGAGTTATGAGTTTGAGCAAGCTCCAGGAGTTGGTGATGGACAGGGAAGCCTGGCGTGCTGTAGTCCATGGGGTCGCAAAGAGTCAGACATGACTGAGTGAACTGAACTGAATAAAAGGCTGCAATTCACTGGGCATTTATGGTGCGGACACACTGAACCAGGCACTTTCTGTCCATTGCCTCTCATTCTCACAGCTCCCTCAGGTGGGAGGGACCAGAGCAGTTTTGCAAAGGGGGAAACTGAGGTTCAGAGAGGCCAGAGGCAGGGCATGATTGGGATTTGGAGCCCAAAGACAAAACCTTCTTCTCCTTTGTTGCACATTTTTTATAAGCCTTGGTTTTTAACTTGGATTTTCTGTTAATAAATTGGGTGCTTGAATCCTGATCTCTTCCTTCTCCTTTATTGCCTCAATGGCTCAGCTTCTATATGTTGAGTGAGCACCTACTATGTACCGGGGTCCATGCTGGGCACTGGGGAGAAGAAAGGAGGAAGATGCAGACTCTCAAGAAGTTCAGGGAAAAACAGGGGAAGGTCCACAAAGCGACCAGCCATAGGTTGCGCTGCTGAAGGAGGTGCAATAGTGGTGTAACTGGGCCAAACTTTCAGGCTCCTGCTTTTGCAAAATGAGAATACCAGCAGGAGTTAACTCTAGCCGTGGCAGGATTGAGGACAACAGGGATGTGAGACACAAAGCGCGATGCCTGGAAGGTGGGGATCTTGTGCTATGTGATGGGGGTGATGCAAAAGATTGTGTTACCCTTCCCAAAGCAGTGGTGGGAGTTTTTCCCCCTGAGAAACATAAAAATATTTATATAATAAATGTTAATAATTATACACCATGGATAAAATCATAAAAGATCAGAATTATGAGAGCCCTAGAAGATCTAAAAGATCATCTGGTCAACCTCGCTGTTCCTGCTGTAGTGTGTATCAATCAGTCAGTTCAGTCACTCAGTCACATCCAACTCTTTGCGACTCCATGGACTACAGCACACCAGGTCTCCCTGTCCATCACCAACTCCCGGAGTTTACTCAAACTCATGTCCATTGAGTCAGCGATGCCATCGAACTATCTCATCCTCTGGCGTCCCCTTCTCCTCCTGCCCTCAATATTTCCCAGCATCAGGGTCTTTTCCAATAAGTCAGTTCTTTGCATCAGGTGGCCAAAGTATTGGAGTTTCAACTTCAGCATCACTCCTTCCAATGAACATTCAGTACTAATTTCAGATCGACTGGTTTGATCTCCTTGCAGTCCAAGGGACTCTCAAGAGTCTTCTCCAGCACCACAGTTCAAAAGCATCAATTCTCACATCCAACTCTCACATCCATACATGACTACTGGAAAAACCATAGCCTTGACTAGACGGACCTTTGTTGGCAAAGTAATGTCTCTGCTTTTGAATATGCTGTCTAGGTTGGTCATAACTTTTCTTCTAAGGAGGAAGTGTCTTTTAATTTCATGGCTGCAATCACCATCTGCAGTGATTTTGGAGCCCCAAAAAATAAAGTCTATCACTGTTTCCCCATCTATTTGCCATGAAGTGATGGGACCAGATGCCATGATCTTAGTTTTCTGAATGTTGAGTTTTAAGCCAACTTTTTCACTCTCCTCTCACTTTCATCAAGAGGCTCTTTAGTTCTTCGCTTTCTGCCAAGCAAAGGGTGGTGTCATCTGCATATCTGAGGTTATTGATATTTCTCCCAGAAATCTTGATTCCAGCTTGTGCTTCATCCAGCCCAGCATTTCACATGATGTACTCTGCATATAAGTTAAATAAACAGGGAGACAATATACAGCCTTGATGTACTCCTTTCCCAATTTGGAACCAGTCTGCTGTTCCATGTCCAGTTCTAGCTGTTGCTTCCTGACCTGCATACAGATTTCTCAAGAGGCAGGTCAGGTGGTCTGGTATTCCCATCTCTTTAAGAATTTTCCACAGTTTGTTGTGATCCACATAGTCAAAGGCTTTGGCATAGTCAATAAAGCAGATGTTTTTCTGAAACTCTCTTGCTTAACTGGCTTTAAAAAATTTTCAGCATAGCCAGTCTGAAACAAATATGTGGATTGGTTAAGCATTTGTGTATGTTAGTGAGGATGCTTTCTATTGTTTCTTTAATTGCACTTTTGCTTAATCTGCTTGATAATAATAGTTTCAGTAACTCACAGTGTTGGTGGCAGTACAAAACTCCTTTCAAAAATGGTTCAGCCATGAGACTTGAGCTTTAATCATTTTCATAAGAAAATAAATATAAATGTAAAAATACACAGAAATGTCCACTTAAGTGTTACATATAATAGCAAAACATGAGAGTGACATAAGCCATAGTTTACCCACTCAGTGCAACATTATACAGATATTAATGGAAAAGTTAAGTGAATAAAAAAGATGCAAAGCGCAAACAGCTTGATTGCCATTTTATTAGGCTAATTAGTCTGAATCTATACTCTAGAGGACATTTGTTAATGTCAGAAGTATACCTCACTCAGGAATACCCACTGCAGAGGTGGTTAGTTAGCATTTAATGTAACTCACCAAAATGCCATGTCCTGGAGCCAATGTCAAAGATTTCCCAATGGCAAAACTGGAGTAATTTGAGCAGTAAAATTGAGAGTATGCTATTGAAGGGAATTCCCTGGCAGTCCGGTGGTTGGGATTCTGCACTGTCATGCCTAGGGCCTGGGTTCAACCCCTGGTCAGGGAACTAAGTTTCCACAAGCAGTGCAGTGTGGCTAAAAAAAAAAAAAGGGGGGGGGGGGGGGAAGAGAATATGCTATTGCGTTATAGCCCAAAGTATAGAATAAATATCCACGAGTTCAAACTGATGTAAATAAATGATTGAATAAATAAGGGAACAGGAGATAAATCTTTCTTACAGAAGAATTCACTGATGATAGGAAAGCAATAAATCCAATCTACACTCAGGGAGGGGGGATTAGCTCTTCCTTCCAGGAAATGGGGTTTAACCCCTCTCCCTTGAGTGTAAGCTTGATGTATTGCCTTGATTTAAAAGCATGGAATATGGGAAGGGGAAGAAAAGTAACTTTACCATGGAGAAGCCTGGCGGACAAGACCTTACCCAAGGGATGAAGGTCAATTTCATCAGTGGTAAATTGTGTTAATAGTAAGTACCACTGATACGATGGGATGAGAAGGGCACCTTACCTCTGTGGTCCCCAAAACTAATCACCCCAGTTAACCATGAGAAAATCATCAAACTCAAATTGAGGGACATTCTACACAATACTTGACCAGTACTGCTCAAAACTGAATAAGGGGAGTCTGAGAAACTATCATAGACCAGAGGAACCTAAAGAGACATAATGACTAAATTTTCTTGGATGCATTCCTGGAAAAGAAGAAGGACATTAGTAGAAAGACTAGGGAAGGCTGAGTAAAGTCTAGAGCTCACTTAACAGTTTCTTGACAAATGTACGTTGGTAATGTGAGACATCATGGGAGACTGGGTGAGGAGTACATGGGAACTCTGCATTATCTTTGCCTCTTTTCTATGAATCTAAACTTATTCCAAAATAAAAAGGTTATTTTAGAAATTTGAATTATTCTAGAAGTTGCTAGAAATGTTTCAGCCCTGTGTGTGTGTGTGTGTGTGTGTGGCCTCAGTAACTAAATCATGTCTGACTCTTTGCAACCCCATGGACTGTAGCCCGCCAGGCTCCTCTGTCCATGGGCTTTCCCAGGCAAGAATATTGCAGTGGGCCGCCATTTCTTACTCCAGGGGATCTTCCTGACCCAGGGATAGAACCCACATCTCCAGTGTTGGTAAGCGGGTTCTTTACTACTGAATGTCTGTTGCAGGTGCCCCTAAAAGAACAGAAGGCTGGACCTCCAAGGAATCACTGAACAGTTCTAGGACAGCTTTTGTCCCTGCCTGCTAGTAAATCTTTACACATGGGAAAAATTATGAGCAAAAAATTTGTATTTATTTTCATCTACCTCTTGCTAGTGAGGTTGTAGGGGGGTTTCCCAGGGGGGACCCTGAAATGCCCTTTCCACATGTCAATCTTCAAACAGGTTTTCCCTAAGTTCTGAGTATCAGTTGAGACTCTTCATTTGTAAATGATCAAAATCTATCTCAAACTGGTTTGACTCACAAAAGGTGATGTATGGGCTTATGTTTCCGGAAAGTTCCAAGGAGTTGGTCTCTTCTGGTATGGATGGATCCAGAAGTTCAAATGATGTCACTGAGAATTTCCCCCCTATCTCTCAACTCTGTTTTCATTCTCCAACAGACTGTCTTCAGGTGGCAGAAAGATGGCCTGTTGTAGCTCCTGACCTGTATTATCCTGATTGTTTCAAAGCTAGAGAAAATAGTAGTCTTGCCTTGAAGTTCCACCAAAGTCCCAGAGAAGATTCTGATTGGTCTAGCCCTGAGCCCATTACAGGTGACCACTCTGATTGGCCACCTTTGCTTTCCTGGACCAGCCCCATTGAAACTGCATTGATTCTTGCAGAAATGGGGAGAGATGATTCTCCAAAAAGCAAAGATTGAGAAACCCAAACCATTGACGTATCTCAGGCCAGAACTTCAGCTAGAACTTAATGTCCTGTGGAGGCCACCTCAGAAAGAGAGAAGGAATTAGGAAAGAGCATACCATTCAAATCTGTAGAGGGCAGAGCCCCTGCTGGGGGCACAAAGTCAAACATTTTGCTCCCAGCACCCCACTGAGATGCTGAGTGACCTTGGGCTGATCCCTTCCACTTGGTAAAATGAGGGCATTAACTAGGTGGTCTCTACAGAACGCTTTTAGCTAAAAAACCCAGTCTGGTGAGTTTGAGGCCTCAAGAAGTGGGGAAAGACTGGAGAAGTTAAAAAAAAAAAAAAAACAAGAAAAATATTCATTAACAAACCCAAACTGAGTCTAAACCTTGAGAGCATTTCCCTTGGTACCTGGGTATATTTAACTGCTTCCAGTCCCCCTTTGAACATCAGACTGGAAATGAGAAGCAGAGACACAAGTGCTAAGAAATTCCAGGCTCCGCCAGAAACATGCCGCTTGGTTCAATGTTAAGGAAAAGCTTTTTAAATATCGAGGCTTCTATTTCAATCTCCTGCTGATCTAAAAGCAGCTGTCTGCCCAATGTTGGCTTTTATTCCCTGCCTGTGGCAAGGGCTCCAGCACCACGCCCTCCCCCTGCCCTTTGCCGCTGTTACAAAGCATTTCATCCCCGAGAGAACTCGTCCCGTTTTGTGGGTGACTCCAGCGGAGAGAGTGAAGCCAGCCTTTCTTATAACAACATGCTATTCAAGTCCCCTCACGATTTGAAATCAAAGTCACCTGTTTTTCTCTTTGCCTTTTTGTGAATTCAACCATTCAGTCCGAGTATGTTAAGTGCCAGCTGTATACAGTGCAGAAAGTAGGGGACATAGGAGATGCACTGGTATAATAGGTGCCAACTCTAGCCTTTGAGGATCCTGGGTTTGCGACGAGACCTTTCCTGGGTAACCCTCCAAGGCCAAGGTGGCACCATGCCAAGATGGCAAGGCTGAGGGCGAGACCTCCTTCCCTGGGTTGGCGAGCTGGGCTCAGATCCCAGCTCTGTCACCTACTTACGTGTGGCCTTGGCCGTGTCATTTGGTTTCCAAGTGACTTGGCTTTTTCACCTAGGAACTGGGAATAATATTATAGAAGTCCCCTTGAAGGGCTGCTGTATTGATCGTGTTTAAATATCGGATTGGCCAAGAAATTCATTTGGGTTTTCCTATAGCATCTTATCGGAGAAGGCAATGGCAACCCACTCCAGTGTTCTTGCCTGGTAAATCCCATGGACGGAGGATCCTGGTGGGCTGCCGTCTATGGGGTTGCACAGAGTCGGACACAACTGAAGCGACTTAGCAGCAGCAGCAGCATAGCATTGTACGGAAAAACTCAAACAAACTTCTTGGCTGACCCAGTATTTAAATGCTCAAGCATAAAAACCCTCAGCTGGACATCTTAGCCCGGAGCAAGACCTCTCACATGTCAGCTCTCTGTCCCTCACTTGATCCCCTTTCTCAACTCAGAAGGGCCCCCTAACCCCCAAAGTTTTGCTAATCCCTCCTCCCAGCACGTAGTCTCACTGTAGGGAATGAGGGGGAGTTTATGGTCAACATAAACATATACAGTCAACCTCACAGAAACTGGATATCTAAGTGGGGTGCTGGGGATCCAGGTAGACCCAGGGGTCAGACTGGTGCTGAGAAGACCGGTGTCCCCCATGTCATGGAGGAAAAAGCATGAGAAGGCCCTGCTCAGAGGGATGTAATCATAGCATCTCCCCGCTGGGGCTGCTGGCCCACGGGATGAGACAAGCCTCATGAAGGGCTTGGCCAGTCCCCGGGAGATTAGGAGGGCTCCAGTGACGATTGTTAGGATGAAGGCCACCCCTCTGAAGTCCACCTGCTTTTGGTCAACATTCAGGGTCTTCCTGCACAGCCTCCCCCAATGCCTTCACTTCTGCTGTGAAAATGCTCCCCCAGCCTGCCAACAAGGAGGAAATTGAAAATGTCATCCCCACCCTCTTCCCGGCAGATCACAGTCCTCCAGGTGGGGCCCGTGCCTGAAGCCAGGGCCGAGGTGAAGTCACGTTTGCACGAACTAACCCACTCCCTGGCCTTCCGGGACTCCGCTGACAGAGAGCCTGGGTCTCATGATTTCTCCATACCGATGGGCCAAGAGTGGATTTGGGAGCATGTCTTTCGTTTTTTACATTGGAGAGGTTGTTTTTGCCAGAGATCAATGATGTATACAAAACACTGTCTTAGAACCAAGTAGAGGTTGGAGGAGGGACACGTCACTCAGACCCCCGGCCTCCGTTAGGACCAGAGCTGGCCAACGAGAGGGAGTGGATCTGGCAACCACACGCGCAGACACACCTGCTCACTGCACCAAAAGCGTGAACCATGGGGGCCGAGGTCTGACACCTGTGTTCAATGATAATGGTCTCCCTAGGAGGCTGCTGGAGCTTTTCTGACTCTCGGATGGGTACAAAGGATGGCTGTGCAGGGGCTGCCAGGGAAGCCCTAGATGGCCCAGTGCCGCCTTATGAAGCAGCCCAGAGGACTGATTTCGGGTCTTGCAGGGAATGCTCAGACCCGCCCCTCCCCCTCCCCATCCTTGCTTGTAGAGAGGAGCTCGCTGGCCCTTCTCCTCTCTCCCAGGGTCTTATGAACTCTCAAGGCCCAGGGGACGTGGATGAGCAGGTAGCCATGCCCTGAGGCTGTCACAGGTGCAACAGGAAGGTTGGTGGTCCCGTGGGCTGCAGTGGCTTCCTTGCACCCTCTGCAAGACCCTGAGAGCAGTGATTGATGAGGAAACCAGAGATTCTTTCTGCAGCCCTTCCCATGCACTGTGTCTTTCCATGGGTAACCTCATTTATTCCTTCACAGAGCTCGGGGGCAGGCCCTCCTTCATCCACATCTTATGCCCGAGGAAACTGAGGCTCAGAAAGGTGAAGTATATCACCCCAGGCCACTCACTGAGAAGGAGCTGAATCCCAAACCTCACAGCTCCAGAAGCTGAGGCCGGTCAGTGAGAGGAGCCATCACAGCCGGGGGGCCATGGGAAGGTGCATTTTGATGAGGAGGAACCAAAATCTGGAGCAGGGTCAGATGGGTGGCCAAGAGGGGATTGGGGTCATCCAAGGTAAGGCAGGGAGTCCTGACCACGAGGAAGCAGGTGAGATGGTGATGGGATGGCTGGAGGACAGGAGCCCTTCTGGGCAGAGGAGGACATGGAAGGATGTCAGGGACAAACATCAGAGCTGTTGCATCTGTTGAATTACACAGAAATTTTCCAAGTGTGGTCCACAGACCCCTGGGGCCCGCCAGAGACCCTGTCAGGAGTCTGCTGCATCAACAGTGTTTCCATAATAAAATTATGATGCTATTTGCTGTTTGTATTATGTAGACATTTGCACTGAGGGTGCAAAAGCAATGTGGGTAAAACCGCAGCTGCTTTAGCATGAAACAGAGTGGGGGGTACCACGTGGACGAGTCACGGTATTCTTTAGAGACACAGCCTTGCAGTAAAAACAGAGTCGCTTGTGAATATCCTGGATGAAGCAGTAAAAACAATGAATTTCATTGAATTTGTTTTTGTTTTTATTTCTATTTGATTTTTGAAAAGATTTATTTGTTTAGTTTTGGCTGCACTGGCTCTTCGTTGCCGCACACGGGCCTTCTCTGGTTGTGGTGAGTGAGGGCTATTCTCTAGTTGCGGAGCACAGGCTCCGGGCACAGAGGCTTCAGCAGTTGTCGCACGTGGGCTCAGTAGTTGTGGGTCACTGCCCTATAGCATGGGCACAGGGCTTGATTGCTCCAAGGCATGTGGAATCTTCCTGGACCAGAGATCGAACTCATATCCCCTGCATTGGCAGGCAGATTCTTAACTAGCAGACCACCAGGGACGCCCCTATTCTTTTTTTTTAATGAATACTTATTTTATCCTATAGTTGACTTACAGCGTTGTGTTAAGTTTCAGGTGTACGGCAAAGTGATTCAGTTTACATATTATGTCTTAGTGGTGTGATTTCTTGAGTGAATGAATGTCTATGGTGCCAGGACTTCAGGGGAAAGTTCTGGACTTGGGCAAACCTTCCTGCTCATCTTGACTCTGTTGTTTGCCAGCTGTGCCATGCTGGGCCTGGCTGGTCTCAGTCTTCTCATCTGTTAAATGGGAGTAGGAATGATTTCTAATAATAGCATGGGGCACATACTGACTGCATGTCAGTGCCCTTTCTCCTCTTTGGGGGACCAGGGGAGGCAGATTGGACATGTGGGGAGAAGGCCTGGGGACGGTCAGTTGCACCCTTGGGCTCAGGGTATAATCTAGCCCCAACTTCACTCTGTGCTGAAATCACAGATCTTCTGGCATCAGTCTGCTTAAACTCCTCCATGACAGGGACCTCATTCCTCCTACTGATTGAGGCTGATCGCAGCTGTGTGCCACTCACTTTCAAAGACACCACCCGCACATCTGGGTAAACATGCATTTTCTTCTTTCACAAAAAGACCTCCATGATTGGGCAACTTGCTCAAGCACTCAGCTCACAAAAGGTGGCCTTGGTTCTACCCCAGGGTCTTTTTCTATGTTTTTTCCCCATATAACCTTCAGATACAGCTTGTCCCACCTCTAAGAATCAGGCAGAAAGAATTTTTGTCAATTCATTGTACATATCCCTTCTGAGTGTCTATAGCCTATGCTGGGCTTTGGGCTAGATTCTGAACATGGGCAAATCCCAGTTCCTGCTTTCATGGTGTTCATTTACAGGTGAATGCAGCACTGTCCATCTGAAATATGATGTGAACCATTGTTATGGGCCTAATCATGTCCCCCCAGATTCACATGTTGAAGTCCTACCCCCAGATCCTAGGAATATGTGAGCTTATTTGGAGATGGCGTCTTTACAGAGGTAACCAAGTTAGAGTGAGGGAGGTCATTAGGATGGGCCCGAATCCACAGCAATATGACTTATGAAAAGGGGAAATCTGGACAAAACATACACACAGGAAGAACGCCATGTGAAGATGAAGGCAGAGATAAAGATGATGTTTCTACAAGACAAGAAACACCAGAGTGCCAGCAAACCCCAAAAGCTGGAGGAGAGGCCTGAAATAGATCTTCCCTCCCAGTCTCATATGAAGGCTGAGTGCTGAAGAATTGATGCTTTCAAATTGTGGTCCTGGAGAAGACTTTTCAAGACTCTCCTTGGATGGCAAGGAGATCAAACCAGTCAATCCTAAAGGAAATTGACTCTGACTGTTCATTGGAAGGACTGATGCTGAAACTGAAGCTCCAATACTTTGGCCACCTTACATGAAGAGTCAAATCATTGGAAATGATTCACTGATGCTGGGAAAGATTGAAGGCAAAAGGAGAATGGGGCAGCAGAGGATGAGATGGTCAGATAGCATCACCTACTTAGTGATGCTGTTGTTCTGTTGCTCAGTCGTATCTGACTCTTTGCGACCCCATGGACTGTGGTGTGCCAGTTTCCCTGTCCTTTGCTGAATCCCGGAGTTTGAGCATTGTCAAACTCATTCACTCATCAATGATTCAATGGACAGGAGTTTGACAGTGATCAAACGCAGGGAGACAGCATTAGGACAGTGAAGTCTGGCGTGCCACGGTCCATGGGATCGCAAACAGTTGGACATGACTGAAGGACTGAACAACAGCCCAGTCTCAGAAGAAACCCACCCTGCTGGCCCCTTGATCTTCCAGTCTCCAGCAGACCACAGCCATCTTCTAAAATGGGAAAAGGGTGATGAGAATCGTCCAAAGAGCTGAGTAGCTGTAGGGTGGAAGGAAGGCCTTGATGGTATAAACAATGAGTCTAGGTTTGGGAACAGTGGACACAGATTTGGCCCTGGGGCTTCAGAGCCAAGAGAACCCAGCTCATGGAGTTAGGGTTGAAGTTGGGGTTGGGCGTAAGGTTAGGGTTAGGACTGGGGATGGGGTTAGGGTTATAAGGCCAATGTCAATTCACCCAGTGCTTCTCCTCTCAAGGCTCAAGCCCTCAAGTTCCTTTAACCTGCTTCTTGGGCTGACCTCCACCCTCCCCTCACTCATCTCTTGCAGGTTTCTGTCTGTCAATAGCACCCTGGTAGGGGGTTTTATATGTGCCCGCAGATTTTTTTCCTCCTTATGTCTAACTATACCCATATGCTTCCCCTTTGGTGAAGATGCTAACACTATTAATATGATGACAGGCAAAGCCTTTTACTCCTTGTCATCTTCCTCCTAAAGGAGTTTCTGGTGACGTGTCAGTCTGAAAACCAGCCAGGAAACTGTTTTCTTCTTTTCTGGAAGTACAAGAGTGTGGAGATCATTATCTTGCTTTTGTACTTGGGTGACCAACCTTCCTGGCTTGTCTGGGACTGTCCAGTTCAGCATCCAAAGTCCTACATCCTAGCAAACCTCCCAGTCCCATGCAGGACAGAACAGTGGGTCACCCCAACTTGTACCCCTCTAGGGATTTTCCTCCAAAGATGTGAGTCAGCTCTTTTGATCCTGAATCTCAGTGAAGGAAGAGGACAGTGGAAGGGAGGGTGACGCTCTGGTGACTCAGAGGATTGGAGAGAACAAGGCTGATGTCCAGGCCTTTCACTGGACAGTCTGGGAAAATGATGGGCTACCGAGGGGGCCCATCTCCATCCTAAAGGAGATCAGTCCTGAGTGTTCATTGGAAGGACTGATGTTGAACCTGAAACTCATACTTTGGCCACCTGATGCGAAAAGCTGATTCATTTGAAAAGACCCTGATGCTAGGGAAGATTGAAGGCGAGAGGAGAAGGGGATGGCAGAGGATGAGATAGTTCAATGACATCACCGACTCAATGGACATGAGTTTGAGTAAACTCCAGGAGTTGGTGATGGACAGGGAGGCCTGGAGTGCTGCAGTCCATGGGGTCACAAAGAGTCGGACAGGACTGAGTGACTGAACTGAACTGAGGGGCAGAACTTGCCAGAGGTTGTGGGGATATCAACCAGATTCCTTTCAACAGCCTGCCTGCTTTCCTTCCAGTAGACCACAGCCACCTGCTAAAATGGGGAAAGGGTGATGTGAGTCGTCCAAAGAGCTGAGTAGCAGTAGAGTGGAAGGAAGGCCTTGATAGTATAAACAATGAGTCTAGGTTTGGGGAAGGTGGACACAGACTTGACTCCGGGACTCAGAGCCAAGGGAGCCCAGTCCATGGGAGGCATCTCTGAGTATGCTGGGGGAGCCTTTCCTCCCTTATGCTGGCCCCATTGGAATGGGTAGTGTCACTCAGAGGGACTCAACACCTCTGTATCGAGGAAGGCGGAACTCAAGGGGGTCTCTCCTTCCCTCCAGGTTCAGGTCAGCTCAGCTGGGACCTTCGTGTTCTGCAGTGGGGCTGCTGCAGTGTCCTGATTTGGGCTGGAGGAGGCTTAGGCTCCACCCAGTACCCCCAGGCTGCACTGGCCCCTCTGGGCTGCCGGCTGGAGTGAGCCTGTGGCTCCCAGAGGCTGTGCTGAGGGTCCTGTCTTCTCCCCATTCCTAATCTCAAAGGGTAGGGTGGGTAGGGGAACCAAGGCTCCTACCTTCCCCTCTGTTCCCGCATGTCTCCCTGGAGCTGAGAGCCCCCAGAATCCTGCAGGTTTGACCCCTGGTTTGGGGAACTAAGATCCCAAGGGGCATGCTCAAGTTTTTTTGTTTTTTTTTAATCCTACTCCTTAGTGGTACTTCCTTTACTTTACTGTTATTTTCACCTTTTCATTTTACCTAGCTTTGTCCTCCTTTCCTTTTCTTGTAGTTCAGTCCGTCTTCTTCCTGACTCCAGGTCATTCTTCAAACTTCATCCTTTCAGTTAATGAACCATCCAGAGGAAGTTTGAGTCAGTGGGTATAGGGTCACCCCAGGCAAGGTAGGTGGAGGTGGAAGTTCCTACAGCCTCTCTCTCCCTGTGATACTTCTGGGGTCTCCCACTTGGCTCTCTCTCCAAGCAAAGGGATCTCAGCTCGTGACTTCTCACAGTTCCAGGTCAGACCACTCAGCCTCTGCACACAGTCGCTGCTGCTGCAGGAGGTCCCCTCCTCCCGGCTCTGCCTGGTAAGCACCAACCCACCACTCTAGATGTGACCACGCGGTTCCTCTGTAAAGCTTTGCTAACCTTCTTCCTGACTGGCTCCCCACCCTCCGCCTCCTCCCCTTCCTCCAGTTCTAGAAGGGCCTCCAGAGGCATTCTGTAGTAATTGTTTGTCCCATGTCTGTTTCCCCACTGGACTGGAAACTCCCTGGGCATCAGGTCGTCACTTCTCTGGGTCCCTGTCATTGCCTCCAAGAGCTGGTATTCAGCATGTCTTCATATCCCAAGAACAAATGTCTGAAGGATACCACCCAATCTAAATCAGGCCAAGATATGTTTTGAATTCAGGAGGAGCACGTTGGCTTGTTTGCGGAGGGGATGGGGGGAGAGAGTTGTGGATTGGGAGGTGTGGGCCATGCCCGCTGTCTTTGTTATTCAACTCTAGGACTCTGAGTGAGTCATCTGGGTACAGACCAGCTTATCTCTCCATTTCTTCTGAATCCCAAAATCCTGTGTATTTCCCAAACTTGCATGTGGACATGCTGGAATACCCAAAAGACTTAAATAAGATGGACTCAGAGTTTAGTGACATCCAAGGAAGTCAGCTGAGGTTGTCCATCACATTTCAATGCCTTCTCGTCCCCCAGGAAGAGTCTTGACCAGTTCTACTGTTGGGTGTAGAAGTGAAGTGTTAGTCACTCAGTTGTGTCCGACTCCTTGCGACCGCATGGACTATAGCCCGCCAGCCTCCTCTTCCATGGAATTCTCCAGGCAAGAATACTAGAGTGGGTTGCCTTTCCCATCTCCAGAGGATCTTCCCCACCTAGGGATCAAACCTGGGTCTCCTGCATTGCAGGCGGATTCTTTACCATCTGAGCCACCAAGGAAGCCTGTTGAACGTACAGCCTCAGGCCGAAATCCTAAGATCACTTTTTCCAGATAAAGATATCCTTTTTCCTATGTGATATTTACAGGAGAAAGGCATTCTAAAGGAAACTTATTTAAACCAAGGCTAGACTGTAGAGCCTTCACCAAGTGGAGAATGGCATATTATTTTCCAGCTTGGACTCCTGAATGGTACTTTGTGAGTTGTGGATACAGAAGGGACTCTCATAAATCTGTATTACAATCTGGTGGGTTACAGAACAGAAGTCGGAAGTGATGTAGAAAGTTGCCCACGGTCTTTAGGTGGAGTAACACCTGTATACCTGCTCACCTCTCCGCCCTGGACTCTGTGATGGGAGCCACCTGTAGGTGAGAAATTTCAGAGGGAACCAAGGTTTACAATGCCGTGGAGTGAACAAAGTAACTCCCAGAGAGCGCCTGTTTTCTTGAGAAAAGACGAAAAAGAAACCAGGTCACCCCATGGTTAGTGCTAACAGAATGGGCCCTCCAACTTCTGCCAGCTCTGCAGAGTGGAAGTTGGAAACTGGCAGCTTGGAGTCTCCCCGACAACCGCAGCTGAGTTTTGTTTGAGCTACACAGTAGTTTGAAAATGAAAAAAAATTTTTACCAAAAAGAAAAGGTGGGTGGGTGAGACGATTTTAGGCTTTTCTTGAACAATGGGCAGATCTGGGCACAATGAGCCCTGGTCCCACAAGCTCTGGATGGGAACCGCACTCCGGGTTACCGTCCAGCCAGGCTTTCTGTCCAGCCTACAGCATGCTGCTCTTCTGGCACTGGAAGCATTTCTGTTTGTCCTGCTGTCAGAAGTGACAGGGCCAGGACCGAATCCAGGTCTTTGACCTTGAGGCCCATTCGATTCCTCACCTGACCTCCTCGGCAGAGGGAGCGCTGGCCAGCGTCTAGAGGAAAGAATCCTGAAACCTTGAGCTAATACTTTAGTTCTCAACATCCCTACTAATGAGATGGGGAGGACTTCCCTGGTGGCACAGCGGATAAGAATCTGCCTGCCAATGCAGCAGGCAAGGATTCGATCCCTGGTCTAGTAAGATTCCACATACTGTGGAGCAATAAGCCTGTGCACCCCAACTACTGAGCCCGTGCTATAAGGCCTGTGAGCCACCACAGCTGAGCCCAGGCACTGCAACTACTGAAGCCCGAGTGTCTACAGCCTGAGCTCTGAAACAAGAGAAACCACCACACTGAGAAGCCTGAACACCTCAATGAAGAGGAGCCTCCACTCGCCACAACTAGAGAAAACCCGAAGACCCACACAGCCAAAAATGAATTAATGAATTAATTAAAGAAGAAGAAAAAAAGAAACATATCCTTATCATCAAAAAAAGAAAGAAAAGAAATGGGGAAGAGGCTACAGAAGAAATTTTAAGGCCCTCTTCTTGTATGCTTCCCCATTAATAAAGCCACGAGCCCTGGACTTGGCATATGGAGGGTCTCTGAGTCTCAGCAACCAGGTGTGTGAGCCTCGAATGTAGAGATGGATCCTTACCCAAGTCAGCCCAGGTTTTCAGCTAATCCTAAAACCTGTGTGTGAGTAGGGCTGCTGTGTCATTTTTGGATTGGAAATCTAGAATGTCAAATGGCTTCTTTAAGCCTGTAGAAGGAGTCTGGGTCCTTCCTGAAAAACCTTAAAAGAAGCCTCAGTTTCCTCTTTCATAAAAACATGAAGGTAGAAAAATCCTGTCTTCCTAGGTCAGTTACATGAATCAAACAGCCACACTGAAATTCCTGGGTTAGGGGGAAAGGTATGTCAGCTCGCATAACACAACCCTCACCAGGTAGCTAACAGAGGGAGCTGAGCGTGGAGAATGAGTTCCAAAGGGGTTAGAAGAGCTGAAAATCTTACCAGAGGCCCACCCAGAGTTTGGCAGGGGCAGGAAGCTGTCACCGCTTCTAGGGATGGGGTGGGCAAAGGGACGAAGGGATGTTGTCAGAGCCCAGGAGCCAGGGCTGCCAGGCGGGGGTGGGGTCTGAGAGGGGACGCAGCCTCTGCTGGAAATGCTGCCCAAGTGAGGGTTGGGGGAGACACCCAGGCTCTTCCCTTCCTCCCATGTTCTCGCCACCCACTGGTACCTCCCATCTGTATGTATGTTCAGTCATTCAGTTGTGTCCAACTCTTCACGACCCCATGACTGTGGCATGCCAGGGTCCTCTGTCCATGGAATTTCCCAGGCAAGAATACTGGAGTGGGTTGCCATGCCCTCCTCCAGGGATCAAACCTGGGTCTCTCTCCTCTCCTGCATTGGCAGGCGGATTGTTAACCACTGAGCCACACGCAGCCTTCCACGCTGCAGGAAGCCAATTAACCAGGGAGCTTATTTGCAGGGGCTGGTCCCCCAAGACTCAATCTGGCCAGGAAGGGAGGGCAAAGACTGGATCCAAGAGCAATCAGCCACAGCCCCAGTCCCGGCCCAGGCAGAAATGTACTCTCTATGCCCAGAGCCCTTTACAGAGCCTGCACAGAGTTCAGTTCAGTTCAGTTCAGTTGTTCAGTCGTGTCTGACTCTGTTACCCCACGACTGCAGCACGCCAGGCTTCCCTGTCCATCACCAACTCCCAGAGCTTGCTCAAATTCATGTCCATCAAGTCGGTGATGCCATCCAACCATCTCATCCTCTGTCATCCCTTCTCCTCCTGCCCCCAGTCCCTCCCAGCAGCAGAGTTTTCTCTAAGAAGTCAGTTCTTCTCATCAGGTGGTCCTTCTCTCCATCTCTTTTGGAGCTTAAACTTCAGCATCAGTCCTTCCAGTGAATATTCAGGACTGATTTCCTTTAGGATTGACCATTTTGATCTCCTTGCAGTCCAAGGGACATTCTAGGTTAAAAAAAAAAAAGCAACGAACATTGAAGCAATCGATGGTATATGGTAGATAGTCTTCAAGGTCAGCCTTGGCCCGTTCATCTCTTCCCGTATGTGTGTGCTGCTCCTCACACTCAGAAGTGGAGTCTAGGTCTTCATTCTTTGACTCTCGACTGATCTGAGTCACTCAGTTGGTCAGTAGATCACAATGTTCTATTCCAGGGGTGGAGTCATAAGGCGCTAACTCTGCCTGGCTCTCTTCTTTTTAGCATCCAGCCATCTGGCTATTCAAGCCCACGCTACATGGAGAGGCCATGGGTCGAGCTCAGGCAATGCCCCGGCATCACCTGCCAGCCTCGTGAGTGACTTCTGGTGCACGTCCAGCACAGTCAAGGGGAGATCTGACTGCGTGAGGACCACACAGTGTCGCCCAGTCATCACACAGAGCTGTAAGGATATGTCGTAGTTTCAAGCCATTAAGCTTGGCTTGTCATGCAGGCAGCAGTCACTGACTGAAGCCTAGGAGAATGTTTTATAAGCTATGAAGGGTTCCCAAGCATTGGTTACAATTGACCATTCTTCATTCGTTCATTTACTCATTGAACAAATGATCATGGAGCACAAACTGTGGGCCATGCTCCTTGCTGAGGATACCACGGTAAACAGGACAGGCGATTCCTTCTCTTCTGAACCTGAAATTCCATCTTGAAGAGTCAACCGAACGAGTAAACAAATGAATAAAAAGTTTTGATAGCGGCGAGTGCTAAGAAGATGGTAGTGTTACCAGTGATGGTAGCTTTGGTCATGGTTATTTCCAGGGGCTTGATTTGGGCTGATGGGAGTCAAGGTCTTGGGCAGGGGGTGGGGGGGGTGCCTCTGAGTCCCCAGCTTGCCCATCACATCCTGACATCAGCTACTTCCATGGTGATAGGGTGACTCCATCCTCACTGAGTCTCCTCAACAAACATTTGCAAGCAGGGCAAAGGCAGGGAAGACAAGGCTTAATAGCAAACAGGAGCCACACCATCAAGGAACTCCATGCAGGGGGGACAGGGATGGGAATTGACGACTGCATAAAACGGGTGCAATGTTTACGTTGATAAGCTCACTGAACGTTGTAGGTCCTGACATGCTGTGTGTCTCTGGGATACTTGCTTGATATCTCTGAGCTTCAGTCTCAGAGATAAGTCTCTTCATAAATCTCCGCAAGGCAGGAGTGTCCATCTCTTTTCTGCCTACTCCACTCGGCCATTCTGAGAATGAAAGAGAAAATGGAGGAGACTCTTTCTTGTAAATGACACAGCACGGTGCGAATGTAAGAGATGATGGAGCTCAGCACTGACAGAGAACTTCTGTTTTCTTGCTTTGTTTCAGTTCTGCTTCATTAAGTCACGAGGGCCTAGAGTTGCCGCACAGCTGCAGGAGGCATCTTTCCCTGTGTGCTCCACGTGGACAGCGCCCCCTGGAGTTGTTTTTCATGATGACTCTGCTGGCCCTACTGATCTCAGAGCCGGGCTCAGGAACAGTGGGCCCTGAACATCCTGTGAACGCTGCCTTCCTCACAGGACTGTCCCCAACAAATGCGATTCTGTCCATACTGGAAAGCAGTGAACAAAGCGTCTCTACCTTATTGTAGAGGAATGCCACAGCTGGGGCAATCCTGCTAGTGTGGGCAAGGACTGCAGGAAAAGAGATGTTCAAAATGGACTTGCAGACACAGTGGGGAAAGGAGAGGGTGGACGAGTTGAGAGTAGTACTGACATTTACACACTACCACGTGTAAAATAGATAGCTCGGCTGAAGCTGCCGTGTGACACAGGGAGCCCTGCCCGGTCCTCTGTGACGACCTAGAGGGACAGGGCAGGGGGAAGGGAGGGAGGCTCAGCAGGGAGGGGACGTATGTATGCTTATGGATAACTCACTTTGTTGTACAGCAGAAACCAAGACAAAATAGTAAAGCAATTATGTTCCAGTTAAAAAAAACGCCATTGTAGTAGTCTTGCAGGAGATCAGTCTTCTTTCCATTTTTTAAAAAAACCAGATGACTGTCTAAACTTTCTGGACAAGGCACCCTCTTCCTTTGCTCCACATACATACACAGGAAAGGAGGCTTAGGGTGAAGGTCTTCTCTGGGGACCCCCAAGGCCCACTTTACTCCCTCAGCCATGGAGCTCCAAGCTGGAGCCGTATCGTGAACCCAAGTGAACCTTGTAGGATCTGGTGGAGCCAGGCTTCATGGAGCTGGATGAGGCCCACCTGGCAGAATCCCAAATATTATCATCACTGTGAATGGATTCTTGGAGAAAATGTAGGCCAAACTCAGCTGAAGCATCTCTCCTCGGGGACCCTAGGAACTTTGCTCTCCTGCCCTGATGAGATCCCAGGACCTTAGCTTAATGCTAAATAAACTGCATTATGAAATGGATTAGATGGAGTCTGGCAACCACAAAGCTTGGATTCCTCAGAGTCCACAGCCCCCAGGACGATGCACTGAAGTCAGACTTTTCCCCTAGACAAGATTTGGTATTGAAAGGGTCTTGACTTCATTCTGGAGGTTTCTGAAAGCAAGGGAAGTAGCCAGAAGAGTGGACACAGCCCTAGCCTGGCTTGGAAGGGAAAGCCACTGAATTTTGAATGCCTGTGAGCAAGTCACCTCCCCAGTCTCACTGCTTGTGAAATAAGGAGTTTAGACAATCAGAGAACTGTTGGGATAATTTTGTAGATATTCAGCTACCCTTTCTCCTGCTCTTTCCTCCTCTCCACCATCCCCACCCCCTGTTCAGGCAGAGCCCGTCCCCTGGAAAACACACAGCAAAGAGCAGTCCGATGGGCTTTTGATTTTCAAAAAAAAAAAAAAAGCTGGGTGCTTTCCTCTAAAAGGATTTGAGAGTTGTGATCAGCTGTATTCTACGAAGTGTGATCATAAATCTCTAGCAGTTTCTGGGACTGAATTCAATGAAGCATGAGTTGGAATCCCAGCTGTGGCAGCTTTCAGCTGTGTGACCTTGGCCACGTCACTTAACATCTCTGTGCCTCTGTGTCCCAAATTATAAGTTAAGCAGGATGTTCGACCTGATGCAATGGGTGTGAGGATCCTATGAAAGAAGTTGAGGCACACCTGGCCCACAGGACATCGGCTGGACACTTGCTATCACCACCATGGTGGGCATTATTGAATCATTTAAATCCAGTGGTTTTCAAAACTTTTTTTTGTGCAGAGCTGAGGGGTAATCCAAGTCTATGCCCCAACCAGTAATGCCAAAGAAGCTGAAGCTGAATGGTCCTATGAAGACCTACAAGACCTTCTAGAACTAACACCAAAAACAGATATCCTTTTCATTATAGGGGACTGGAATGCAAAAGTAGGAAGTCAAGAGATACCTGGAGTAACAGGCAAATTTGGCCTTGGAATAAAAAATGAAGAAGGGCAAAGGCTAACAGAGTTTTGCCAAGAGAACACACTGGTCATAGCAAACACCCTCTTCCAACGACACAAGAGGAGATTTTACACATGGACATCACCAGACGGTCAATACCAAGATCAGACTGATTATATTCTTTGCAGCCTAAGATGGAGAAGCTCTATGCAGTCAGCAAAAACAAGACCGGGGGCTGACTGTGGCTCAGATCATGAACTTCTTATTGCCAAATTCAGACTTAAATTGGAGAAAGTAGGGGAAACCACTAGATCATCCGGGTATGACCTAAATCAAATCCCTTACAATTATACAGTGAAAGTGACTAACAGATTTGAGGAATTAGATCTGATAGACAGAGCCTGGAGAAATAAGGACAGAGGTTCATGACATTGTAGAGTGATCAAGACCATCCCCAAGAAATAGAAATGCAAAAAGGCAAAATGGTTGTCCTAAGAGGCCTTACAAATAGCTGAGAAAAGAAAAGACGTGAAGGGCAAAGGAGAAAAGGAAAGATAAACCCATCTGAATGCAGACTTGCAAAGAAAAGCAAGGAGAGATGAAAAAGCCTTCCTCAGCGATCAAAGCAAAGAAACAGGAAAACAATAGGATGGGAAAGACCAGAGATCTCTTCAAGAAAATTAGATACCAAGGGGATATTTTGCAAAGATGGGCACAATAGAGGACAGAAATGGTACGGACCTAACAGAAGCAGAAGATACTAAGAAGAGGTGCCAAGAGTACAGAGAAGAACTGTACAAAAAAGATCTTCATGACTCAGATAACCATGATGGTGTGATCACTCACCTAGAGCCAGACATCCTGGAATGTGAAGTCAACAGCTTCAGAAAGCATCATTACAAACAAAGCTAGTGGAGATGATGGAATTCTAGTTGAGGTATTTCAACTCCTGAAAGATGATGCTATGAAAGTGCTGCACTCAATATGCCAGCAAATCTGGAAAGCTCAGCAGTGGCCACAGGACTGGAAAAGGTCAGTTTTCATTCCAATCCTAAAGAAAAGCAATGTCAAAGAATGTTTGAACTACCACACAATTGCACTCATCTCACACGCTAGTGAAGTAATGCTCAAAATTCTCCAGGCCAGACTTCAAGAGGACATGAACCGTGAACTTCCAGATGTTCAAGCTGGATTTAGAAAAGGCAGAGGAACCAGAGATCAAATTGCCAACATTCATTGGATCATGGAAAAAGCAAGAGAGTTTCAGAAAAACATCTACTTCTGCTTTTTTGACTATCCCAAAGCCTTTGACTGTGTGGATCACAACAAACTGTGGAAAATTCTTAAAGAGATGGTAATAACAGACCACCAGACCTGCCACCTGAGAAATCTGTTTGCAGGTCAAGAAACAACAGTTAGAACTGGACATGGAACAACAGACTGGTTCCAAATTTGGAAAGGAGTGTGTCAAGGCTGTATGTTGTCACCCTGCTTATTTAACTTATATGCAGAGTACATCATGCAGAACACTGGGCTGGATGAAGCACAGCTGGAATCAAGATTGCTGGGAGAAATGTCAATAATCTCAGATATGCAGATGACACCACCCTTATGGCAGAAAGCAAAGAAGAACTAAAGAGCCTCTTAATGAAAGAGGAGAGTGAAAAAGTTGGCTTAAAACTCAACATTCAGAAAACTAAGATCATGGCAACTGCTCCCATCACTTCATGACAGGGAAGATGGGGAAACAATGGAAACAGTGACAGACTTTCTTTGGGAAGCTCCAAAATCACTGAAGATGGTGACTGCAGCCTTGAAATTAAGATGTTTTCTCCTTGGAAGAAAAGTTATGACCAACCTAAATAGCATATTAAAAAGCAGAGATATTACTTTACCAACAAAGGTCCATCTAGTCAAAGCTATGGTTTTCCCAGTAGTCATGTATGGATGTGAAAGTTGGACTATAAAGGAAGCCGAGCACCGAAGAATTGATTTTTTTGAACTGTGGTGTTGGAGAAGACTCTTGATGGTCCCTGGGACTGCAAGGAGATCCAACCAGTCCATCCTAAAGGAAATCAGTCCTGAATATTCATTGGAAGGACGGATGCTGAAGCTGAAACTTCAATACTTTGGCCACCTGATGCAAAGAACTGACTCATTGGAAAAGACCCTGATGCTGGGAAAGATTGAAGGCGGGAGGAGAAGGGGGTGACAGAGGAGGAGATGGTTGGATGGCATCACTGACTCAGTGGACATGAGTTTGAGTAAGCTCTGGGAGTTGGTGATGGACAGGGAAGCCTGGCCTGCTGCAGTCTGTGGGGTCACAAAGTGTCTGACATGACTGAACGACGGAACTGGACTGAACTGAACTGAACTGTCGGGCAATGGCAAAGCAGTTTCTTCAAATAAGATCAGATTCAAACACCCAGTGCTTGGGCTTCTCTGGTGGCTCAGACGGTGAAGAGTCTGCCTGCAATGCGAGAGACCCAGGTTTGATCCCTGGGTCGGAAAGGCACCCTGGAGAAGTAAATGGCAACCCGCTCCAATATTCTTGCTTGGAAAACCCCATGGCAGGCTACAGTCCATGGGTTGCAAAGAGCTGGACACGACCGAGCAGCTTCACTTTTCTTTCACCCGGTGCATAAAACTCGACTGAGGCAGTTATTCAGATTGACGTGGGGAAGGGGAGAGGCCAGTGCTTTACCTTTCAGAATAAGTCCCTTCCATGTCTCCTCCTTTTTTCCAGTACTCATGTATGGATGTGGGAGTTGGACCATAAAGAAGGCTGAACGAAGAATTGATGCTTTTCAACTGCGGTGTTGGAGAAGACTCTTGGGAATCCCTTGGACTGCAAGTAGATCCAAGCAGCCAATCCTTAGGGAAGTCATTCCTGAATATTCACTGGAAGGTCTGATGCTGATGCTGAAACTCCAATACTTTGGCCACCTGATGTGATGAGCCAACTCATTAGAAAAGACCCTGATGCTGGGAAAGAATGAAGGCAGAGGGAGAAGGGGACGACAGAGGATGAGATGGTTGGATGGTATCACTAACTCAATGGACATGAGTTTGAGCAAGCTCTGGGAGATGGTGAAGGACAGGGAAACCTGGTGTGCAGCAGTCCATGGGGTCGCAAAGAGTCGGACAAGACTGAGTGACTGAACAGCAATGTCTCCTCATAAGTGCTCTTAAGGAGACTTCAAGGAAAATTGTTTCAAAATCTTTTCAGTGGATATAAATCCAGACATGTCAGTAGGCTCCTTATAAATTCCTGTTTCTCTTGGTCTCACTCCCACCTTGTTCACTCTGTACAGGTGAGAGAATGGCCATGTCTGATGAGAGTATGACCCATTGCTGATGGGTTCCCGGGAAAATGCAGTCTGAGATGGAGACCAGACTCAGGTGGTTTGGTGGGGTGCTTTCAGGGTCAACACCTGTGGGATGGATGGGAAGAAGCAGGATGGAGGGAGGGGGAGGTCGAGCTGTGATGTCATCCCAGTCGAGGCCCTAGTCCAGCCCAGAGGGAGTTCTGTAGGTGAGATGACCCACAGGAGCCATCCCAGATGGGGGCGAGAGGACCGGGTCTTCATCCTCCAGGTTGGCCTGCTCTCTTGCGTGCATGCTCAGTCACTTAGTCGTGTCCGACTCTTTTCAACCCAGTGGACCGTAGCCTACCAGGCTCCTCTGTCCATGGGATTTTCCAGGAAAGAATACTGGAGTGGGTTGCCATGCCTGCCTCCTTCAGTCCTCCTCTCTTAGGAGAAAGCAGTCTCCAAAAGGGGGGGACAGTGGAGGACTGTCTGTCAGAGGCACCTCCAGCCGCTGGGAACAATTTTTTCATCCTGAGAGGACTCTGGTCAGCTCAGCCCAGCTTCTTGGACAATACCTGGGGATAGAGTGATGGATCACACAGACCCAGACCTCACCCTTGTGGAGCTTGTTGGGAATGGGGAGATGGGTGCTCAACACCAAGCAAATTAATTACACATAATTGGAAGGATGCTGAGCACTATAAAGGTCAAGAAGAGGATGCCTATAAGAGAGGATATAGCATGGAGGGCCTCCAAGAGGAGGTGACATTTCAGCAGAGACCTGAGACAGCTCTTGGCTTGAGACAGCTCAGAAGGTGGCCAGCATTGGGGGAGTGCCCGAACAGAGGTAGAGGTGGGACGATGTTATGAGAAGTAGGAACAAGGCCCACTGCTCCAATAGTCTGTTATTTTCCAGGCCCCGTGCTCAGGGTCCACCATGATTTTAAAGGTCCATATAAATGTTTAATTGAAATCTTTTTATTTATTTTTTAAATATACATGTATCTATTCTTTTTCAACTTCTTTTTCCATTTAAGTTAATACAGAATGCTGAGTACAGTTCCCTGTGCTGTATGCTAAATCTTTTTGGTTATCTGTTTTAAATATAGCAGTATATATATGTCAATCACAAACTCTCAATCTATCCCTCTTCCCCACCCTACCCGTTTGATAACCATTAGTTCATTGTCTAAGCCTGTCAGTCTGCTTCTGTTTTGTAAATGAGATCATCTGTGTCATTTTTCTTAGATTCTGCCATATAAGCCATATCATACGACATTTGCCTTTCTCTGGGTGACTTACTTCACTTTAGTATTGCTGCAAATGGCATTATTTCATTTTTAATGGCTGAGTAATACTCCATTGTATATATGTCTCATATCTTCTTTATCCAGCAATCACAATCTTTTTAAATCAAAAGAAAAATATGAATATAGTACTTACATTGTCATTGTTCAGTTGCTAAGTTGTGTCCAACTCTTTGTGACCCCATGGACAGCAGCACACCAGGCTCCTCTGTCCTTCGCCATCTCCCAGACTTTGTTCAAATTCGTGTCCGTTGAGTCAGTGATACTATCTAACCATCTCATCCTCTGTTGCCCCCTTCTCCTTTTGCTTTCAGTCTTTCCCAGCATCGTATAAAGGTTTTTTCCCAATGAGTTGTCTCTGTGCATCAGACACTACACAGATAATAATACACCTGGCCCAGGTCATCTTTATACTAATGCAGGTGTAAAATATAAAGTTAATATTTGGGGGAGGGATGAAAGGGTCCACAAAAGTTATGATGTGGCCCAGAATGGGAAGCTGGCTGTGGGCACAGAGCAGGGTGCCAACGCTGGTGGTGTTACCTGGGGTGGACAGTGGTGTCCTTCAGCTTACCACCTCAGACTCATCCTAAAGGCGGTTGATAATCAGGTTCTGGGCTTCCCAGGTGGCTCAGTGGGTAAAGAATCTGTCTGCAATGCAGGAGACATGGATTTGATTGCTGGATTGGGAAGATCCCTTGGAGGAGGGCATGGCAACCCACTCCAGTATTCTTGCCTGGAGAATCCTATGGACAGAGGAGCCTGGCAGGCTACAGTCCATGGGGTTGTAAAGAGTCACACACAACCGAAGTGACTGAGCATGCATCCATGCAATTAGGTCCTGCCCTTGCAAGGCTTCTCTGTCGTCCCCTTCTCCTTCTGCCTTCAATCTTTCCCAGTATCAGGGTCTTTTCCAATGAGATGACAGAGGATGTGATGGTTGGATGGCATCACCGGCTCGATGGACATGAGTTTGAGCAAACTCCAGGAGCTGGTGAAGGACCGGGAAGCCTGACATGCTGCAGTCCATGGGGTCACAAAGAGTTGGACACGACTGAGCAACTGAATTGAACTTGCAAAACTTCCCACAAAAGCACCAACTATCTCACAGGTTTTGGCCACAGGGCTTTCTAGAAAGTGGAAGGAGCTTGCTTAGCCTGCAGGCAAAGGCAGCCTTCAAGGCTGATACCCTAGAGGAGTCTCACCCTAAGGGAGATGGGGGTCTCTGGGCATGGGTCCTGCCTCCCCTTGGAGGACAGTTCTGTGGTATGTTCTGCACAGCCCCTCAGCGCTCCCCGGCAGGACTGACCCCAGGTTGCCCAGAGCAATTCAGCTCCTCTTTGGCTTTGCTTCCTTCCTCACTGCGTCTGGTGGCTTCCTAGATGACAGTAGTGGTAAAGAACCTGTCTGCCAATGCAGGAGGCGCAAGAGACTTGGGTTGGGTCCCTGGATCAGGAAGATCTCCTGGGGGAGGGCATGGCTGCCCACTCCAGTATTCTTGCCTGGAGAATCCCATGGACTGAGGAGCCTGGTGGGCTACAGTCCATGGCATCACAGAGTCGGACACGACTGAGCGACTTAGCACGCGTGCACTGCCTCTGCCTCCTACTTTCTGGGACCACATCCTGGATCATTCACCTGCTCCAAGTGCCAAGTTCTGGTTTCAGAACTCTGGTTTGGGGGAACTCCAACCAAGACACCCTTTTACAGCTGGCTGTGGCCTGGGGCCGTGAGAGGCGGTGTCTCTCCTGAGATGCTCTTGGTTCTGGGCCAATGCAGGCGACATTTGACTGAGACTTTTTCTAAGTGACCTGCCAAGTTCAAGGATCAGCGCTTAAAACGCGGACCTGCCATTTCCCTCGCTCCAAATGCCATCCACTCACTTATCTAGCAACATGCTGGGTCTCCTGCAGGGGAAGCCAGAGGCCTCGGTCAACCCAGGGTTGGATGTGAAGGCCAACGGCCAGCGGTGGTGGCCTCTGTGCTGTTGAGAGGGGCCCTCCACGTCCTCAGGGGGAGGGTGACGGGAGAGCCCCCAACACCCAATGCCTGTGGTCGTTTGGGTGGAAATCCTGACTGTGACGTCCTTCTCCCTTCAAACAGCCTCGTGTTGCCCCAGAGAGTCCGAGGTGGGCCTGAGGCGCGGTGGAAACATTCCTGTTTGTAAATCCCATAAACACTCCAGTTTCCTGGTGCCCTCTGCCAGGTGGCTTGGGGCCTTCCAGACCTCGCACCTCCAAGATGCACATTTTTCCAGAAAAACAAACAAGTGGATGCAGAGGTGAGCCTGGCCCATTTCCCCGGGGAAGGCCTGGCCAGCCGGGGTGGAACGCCCTTCAGGCTGCTGGGGGAGAAACTTCTCCTCACCAGTTGTGATGAGGCCTCTCTCGGGGCCTCGAGCGGGTGCGGAGGACACAGACGTGGCCCCCGCTCCTAGACCCCATGGTGTGAGAGGGAACCAGACAGGGTCCGCCTCCCTGTGATCCTGCTGGTAATCGCTGAGACCCTCCAGGGGCCGAGGAGGTGCCGCAAGGGTGTTAGCCATTGTGCTAACAGGTCTTTACAAACGACACCATTGACTCTCCGGGACCAGCCTTGGGTGGGCGCTGTTCCAGATTTTCTCAGTTCCAACACCTACTTAACTGGAAGACCTGGTACTACTTTCATTGTCAGCATTTTAGGGAAAGAAAGAAAGATCCCCTCATTCAATATGTGCGTTTAATTGAGAGGCACCCAGATTTCTAGGGATTTCCCTGTAGCTCAGATGGTAAAGAATCTGCCTGCAATGCAGGAGACCTGGGTTCGATCCCTGGGTTGGGAAGATCCTCTGGAGAAGGACATGGCAACCCGCTCCAGTATCGTTACCTGGAGAATCCCATGGACAGAGGAGCCTGGCGGGCTACAGCCCACAGTGTCGCAAAGAGTCGGACACGACTGAGCGACTACCACTACCAGATTTCTATGAAAAATGTGGGTCTCAGATTGCAGGAACATTGCCCCCATTTTACAGATGAGGACACAGAAGGTCACAAATGCTCAGTTGGTCGCCCGGAGCCACACAGCAGGGAGTGCCCAGGAGGGTTGTCTGGACCCAAGCCAGCTGACCCCGAACGCCAGCTCTCACCCCTTCACAGTGGCAGGTGGGGCTGGTGGGAAATCATGACAAACCTAGTGTGACCCTGAGTGGGGGCCGTGGGCAGGCAGGTGGGTTGGGGACATGTTTACAGAGTACTGCCAGGCTGGGCCGGGAGAGGCAGAGGAGACCCGCCAGAGGGCAATGTGCAGGGCAGATGGGCAGAGATGTGCAGGGTGGGACTGGAGAGGCATCAGGGGCGGAGTGTCCCAGAAGGTGCGGGGATGAAATAGAAGCAGGCTTCCCTGGTGGAAAAGTGAAGTCGCTCAGTCGTGTCCGACTCTTTGCAACCCCATGGACTGTACCCTACCAGGCTCCTCCGTCCATGGAATTTTCCAGGCAAGAGTACTGGAGTGGGTTGCCATTTCCTTCTCCAGAGGATCTTCCTGACCCAGGGATCGAACCCGGGTCTCCCGCGTTGCAGGCAGACGCTTTACCATCTGAACCACAAGGGAAGTCCTTTCAGATTCTTTACCACTAGTGATGCTGCTGCTGCTGCTAACTCACTTCAGTCGTGTCCAACTCTGTGAGACCCCATAGATGGCAGCCCATTTCCTTCTCCAGTGCATGAAAGTGAAAAGTGAAAGTGGAGTCGCTCAGTCATGCCTGATTCTTAGCAACCCCGTGGACTGCAGTCTACCAGGCTCCTCCGTCCATGGGATTTTCCAGGCAAGAATACTGGAGTGGGCTGCCATTTCCTCCTCCAGGGTATCTTCCAGAACTTAGTCTCCTATATCGGCAGCTGGATTCTTTCCCACTGAGCCACCAGGGAAAATCGAACAACTGGAAATCCCACCCCCAAAGAGCAGCAGACGGGGCTCCTGCAGGCTCTGTCCACCTGACCACTGTGCCGTCTAGGGCTGAGCTGTCTGGGCTCCATCTCCGAGTCTGGGGCCGAGATGACCTCCAGGGCCTGGACCCTCCCGCTGCGTCAGCTCCCGTTCGTTCCTCTGCTCGTGCTGTGATCAGAGCCACCATCTTCTTTACTCTCAAGGGTTCAGGTTGGACCATAAATCTGAGGATCAGACTCCTGAGGCCCTGCAAGGTTTTTCAGCTGCCCGCCTACGCAGGACCAGGCAGACATAGGCAAAGCTGAAGTCTGGGAGGACTGATGTTTCTAGAATGTTCCACCCTTGCTTCCAGTGTCTCCCTATCAACACACACACACACCATACACACACAGATATACCCACTAACAGACACACACACACCACAGACACCGCACACACACACACATACACAGTCACAGACACACATATTTATGCACACACACACCACACACATACTCATACAAACACACATGGACACATACACAGACACATTCTTTCACACACACAACACAAATTACACAGACATACTCTCTCTCTCTCTCTCACACACACACACACACACACATTTACTTAGCCAACCCTAGAGACAAAAGTACAACTGACCACAGACAGGCCCCCTGCCACACTCAGCATTGTCTGAACCACCTTGGCAGAGCCCCAGGGCCCAGGGGAAGGGTCTCTTCCAGGCCATATTTTCCTTCATAGCCAGATTGACTCTTTTAAAAGGAAAATATGCTTTCGAATTTTAGAATCTCTAGTAGCTTTTCTTCTTCAGTGTTTGAAAAGAATCTCTTTCAAACTAACTGGGGTGAGAAATGCCTCTTGCATAAAATGTTTACCCTGAGTGCGCCTTCCGTGGAATCTATGTGATTCCCCCCCACCTCCTGGGAAAGTCTGCCTGTTGAGCTGGGGGCAACCTCGGCCTGGGAGACCGCATTGACCCCCAATTTGAAGGAGGAGGAGCCAGCCAGGGCCCCAAGAGCCCATCCTAGGGGAGACCCCAAGGTAGGCAGTCTGGGGGTGCAGGTTGGAAGAGGCTTGGTTGAGCTCCGCTTCAAAGCCTGTGTTTGGGGGAGAGGGCGGAGGAAGGCTTTGTCCAGCCTGGTGGCCAAGCACACACCCCCTGGAGGGGGTTGTGGGTGACCTTCCTGCCTGCCCATACCCCCTCACCACCCCCTCAAAACAGCCCGCAGAAGCCTGGCTGGAGCTCTGGGCCTGGGCCTGGCCTCCGAGGATAAATCAGAGCCGTCAGTGTGGTAGCAGCTTGATTAAAGTTCAAGGGTTTAATAGATCATTTAAAAAACCCCAAATTACTCCCACCCCTGGCCCAGCCACCTGGCCCGCTGCCCCCAGTGCTCAGCGGCTCCCGGCCCGCCCCGTCGAGGCCTGGCCAGGCCGAGGTTCCTGCCTATTCCCGGAGGACGCCGGCCGCCGAGAGAGACCCACATTCTCAGCTGCATTTAATCTGCCCTGAGACAGGCTGGCGATGAGAAAATGCAAGGGCGAGGCACGTGAGGCGAGACACGGGGAAGTTGGACAGTTGGCCGGCTTTGTTCACTGGGTAACCTGGAGCCGGGCCAGGCTCGGAGGGGCTCCCCTGGCAGCAGAAGTCTGTTCCAATTAATCGTGTTTAACCATTCTAATCACACTTTAGCACATTAATCCTATTTTCAATCCAAAACACATCTGAAACAGCGGCATGTGGGCCTTTTTATGGGAACCGCAAATCAGATGTAACGGAGAGACACAGGACCCTCGTCTGCTCTGCACTTTCACTGAACTTAAACTTAATAAAATATGGGACTGGCTTGTGGTTGGATTTACTGCACAATGCTGATGCTTTCACATATAAATAGATCCCTTAAGTGACTTAAAAACCTGTCAGAGAGCGCAGTGAAAATTTGATTATAAGGGAACCAGCGCTGGGTTTTCTCCCCCTCCTCCCAATGATGACACGGCAGGTCTGGTGGGTGGGTGGGTGGGTGTGGGGGCCGCCTGGCTCACTGAACCAGAGGTGGCGGCGATGTGCAGGGAGGCTCGGGACACTGGTGCTGAGCGGCCTTGTAAAGGGGTTTATGGAGCTGTAATCTTGAAAACTTGATAAACCTCAAGCACCTCATCTTTGACGTTCCTGTCGAGTTTCTCAGGCGGTTTGACGGGAAGGACTGTAGCAAGTCTGCAGACTGGGGCGGGGGGGTGGGGGTTGTGTTCCGTGCTGTCTCTCCGGCCGAAGGCCAGGAGGAGGGAAGAGAAAGAAGGTGCCCTGAGCTGCCAACAGCCAGCCACACCCAGTCTAATAGTCTAATGCCCGCCTTTCAACAGCAGAGCATGCTTCCCAAGGGAGACGCTGCTGAAGGTCAGAGCAGAGAGGTGGGGAGGGCGCCAAGGGGAGGGCTTCCTCCAGCCTGGCCCGGGCCCTTCCTTCGTCAGGTGGGCCCTGAAGCACACAGCAAAGCGGAATTTATGCCGCCTGAGACCCTGTTCCCTTTTCCTGTGAGGCCTTGGTCTAGTAGCCGTCTCGTTCTGGAATAATAATCACTTTGCTTTTTATCCTAAGCCCAGTTGGTAGTGTGTAAGCAGTTGGATTTCTGCAGTTATGGGAAGAAATAACTTACATCTGAATAAAAACATTGCTACATCAATATTTTCACGTTGAACCGACAGTTCATCATGTTGGGTGCAATGGCTTGAGAGGTCAGAGTCCTGGTTCAAATCCTAGCTCTGCCCAGCTGTGTGTCCCTGAGTGAATTACTTAATCTCCCAAGCCTCAGTTTCTTCATCCACAAAATGGGGCTGCCAAGAATATTGATGTGGTGAATTTTTTTTTTTTTAATTTGAGGATTAAGTCAAATGATTAATATACGGCCTGGCCTTAAGGAAGCTGGTTGAATGGCATCATGGACTCAATAGCCATGAGTTTGAGCAAACTCTGAGAGATAGTAAAGGACAGGGAAGCCTGGTGTGCTTCAATTCATGGGGTCAAAAAAGGATTGAGCGACTGAACAACAGAAACAGAAATGTCAGCTACCACTCCTCCCACCCCTAAAAGTCAAGGATAAAAATGTTTAGGTTTCCTCATCTGTTAAATAGAGCACTGACTTCTGGCATGCAAGGCAAGGTTGGCAAGGTGATTAAGGGAGGTGACATCTGAAAAAGTATATGCTTGGTGGACATTGGTTCAATCAGATAGACATTATCTTTAGCACTTTACATTAAGACAGGTATATAATAAAATTACTTAAATAGAACTTTAAAATTTTTTAAAAGAAAGAGGGGACGCAATGAGATCAAATATCCTGGCTAATATAATTGT
Source organism: Bos indicus (assembly GCF_029378745.1). Lineage (NCBI taxonomy): Eukaryota > Metazoa > Chordata > Mammalia > Artiodactyla > Bovidae > Bos > Bos indicus. The sequence goes on along the minus strand of NC_091780.1, from coordinate 59,857,716 downwards.
ATTTGAGCATTGAACTTGGCACTGGGTTTCTGGAAAAAGGCAAAAAGGGAAATAAGACGAAGTAAGTCATCCTCGTTATTCATTTATTCAGTTAATCAATTCTGCAAGCACTCACTTAAGGCGTACTATACACCAGAAACTGCTTTTGGCAAAGGAGAAGGGAAAGGTTATTGATTCTTCAGGCCCAGATTTCTCCAAAAACTACACTGTAGCTCAGTTTCCCAAGTTGGCTCTTCTAGAAGATTCAGCCTTCTAGAATGATTTTTACAGGGGATAGAGAAGCTTTCCTATAAGCAGCTACTTAGTGAGCTTCAACCCAAAGTCAGTCAAGGCTTTTTGGCACAGGCAATGCTTTAAAATCAATTTCCCAATACGCAATCCCTGCCTCCTCTCCGTCTGAAACAGCACAGGTTTCAGGGATGTGATGGAAAGAAATATTTGCAGAGAAGCAAATTCAATGCCCCAGTCTTAATTTGGATCCGGGGTGGGAGTTATCAATTCATGCTAAATAAAATACGCAACAGTTCATATTGTGCTAGGAAGTGGGGAGAAAAAAACAAAGATGCTGCAAAGCACTTGGCTGGGAACCAGGATTAGAGTCTGATGTTTGGCTTTCTAAGTAAACACGTCTAGCTTTTTATTTTACAAATAACAATCTGGAAAGATGCATTAGGGAATCTAAATGCAAAATAGAAATGAGTTTATCCAGGTAAGTAAGGTTTTATTAAACAATTTAATTCATTCCAGTTCCTTTGGAAGAAACTGTGGGTTATGGTTAATGTATTGAATCAGACAGAAAATGCATTCATGAAGCCACCTGCATTTAATATACAACTGTCAGAAAACTGCTCACCAGCCCTTTCCCAGAGAGCAACAAGCTGAAGTAGATTTTATTTGGGGAAATGCAACAACAGAAATGGTCAATGAATATTCAAAGCAAAGACCATCTCAAGCTGGAATGTTAGCAGCTGAGAATGTGAATGAAGATTTTGGAGCACCAAGGACCTCTCACAATTCTTGCCACTTTCAAATGTGCCGGAAAGAGATTTTTCAGATGGGGAGAAAAGGGAAAGCAATAACAAAAAAAGCCAACAGGAATGAAAACACAGGTCCCTGCAGATACCATGACAAAAATAAATCAACTTATGAAATAAGTCTGTAACAGCCACGCTCAAACCAGGAAATGCTCAGAACAAGTATAATCATTTTATGAGCATGTTAAAAAAAAAAAATCCTCTACTCTTATACTGCTCATTACTGGGAAAGCTAGATGGCTTTGCATGGACATTTTTGCTCTGTTTGGTGCCCCTGGTATTCATGGTTTCAGAACAGGTATTTCCCAAGTCCTTTGGCAAAAGAAAAGTCATTGCTTTTTACATTAAGGGGTTTACCAGGCATCTGGTAAGAAGCAATAAAATTATCCGTGATTACAAGTACACACGGAGGCTCGGGAACACAGTCGTTCTCTGTGTTGGCGCTCTGCTACACTGAGCTATTTCCTCAAACACCTTCTGATGGTTCCTCCTACATTTTCTGAAAGTCCCCTAGTTGCTCTTCAACCCAGTCCTTCCCGTTTTAAAATGTTACCTTCTACCTGGGCTTTTAGCTCAGATCATGCCTGCCACAGGATGGGCCTGAAAAGACTGGATCAGATGTAACCCTGGTGAATAGAAAGTAGTACTGCTGCTGTGCTGCTAAGTCCCTTCAGTCATGTCCGACTCTGTGTGACCCCATAGACGGCAGCCCACCAGGCTCCCCCTTCCCTGGGATCCTCCAGGCAAGAACACTGGAGTGGGTTGCCATTTCCTTCTCCAATGCATGAAGGTGAAAAGTGAAAGTGAAGTCCCTCAGTCGTGTCTGACTTTTAGCGAACCCATGGACTGCAGCCTACCAGGCTCCTCCATCCATGGGATTTTCCAGGCAAGAGTACTGGAGTGGGATGCCACTGCAAAAAGCAGCCTGGCAGTTCCTCAAAAAACTAAACATCGAATTACCATAGGATCCAGCAATTCCACCTCTGGATATATTCCCCAAAGAATGGAAAGTAGAGACATGAGCAGATGTTTGTACACTCATGATCATAGCAGCATTATTCACAATAGCTGAAAGGTGGAAACAGCCCACGTGTCCATGGATGGATGGACAGATAAACAAAATGTGGTTTATTCACACGATGAACTATCATTCAGCCTTAAAAAGGAAGAACATTCTGCCTTATGCCACGACGCAGATGAACTTGAGGATATTATCCTGAGTGAGATAAGCCAGTCTCAAAAAGACAAATCCTGTATGATTCTATTTATACGAGGCGCTTGGCATAGTCAAGTTCATAGAGACAGAAAGCTGAAGGGTGGTTGCCAGGTGCTGGGGGGAGGTGGGAATGGGGAGTGAGAGTCTGATGGGTATAGAGTTTCAGTTTGACACGATAAAAAGAGTTCTGGAGATGAATGGGTGACAGTTGCAAAAGAGTATAAATGTACCCACACGTGCCACTGAACTGTATGCTTAAAATGTAAATATGAGTGAAAGCGAAAGTCGCTCAGTCATGTCCGACTCTTTGTAACCCCATGGACTTTACAGTCCACGGAATTCTCCAGGCCAGAGACTGGAATGGGTAGACTTTCCCTTCTCCAGGGGATCTTCCCAACCTAGGGATCGAACCTAGGTCTCCCACATTGCAGGCAGATTCTTTACCAGCTGAGCCACAAGGGAAGCCCAAGAATACTAGAGTGGGTAGCCTAAATGTAAATATTAAAATGGTATCGTGCTACATCAATTTAACCCTGAGAAAATAAACCATTTCTTAACGATCTTCACAGAAGTTCCATTGGGTGGCATGTCGAGTTCTCAGAATTAGAAAAGAGGAAGAAGATGAGATTGGACACCAGGCCCTCAGGCCTGGTGCCCAAGGAGCCAAGCCGAGGTGGGCGCCCCGTAGGGAGTGATGTTTCAGGAAGCAGAACTGACCCTGCTGTAAGATGATAGCTGCTGCTGCTGCTAAGTCGCTTCAGTCGTGTCTGACTCTGTGCGACCCCATAGACAGCAGCCCACCAGACTCCCCCGTCCCTGGGATTCTCCAGGCAAGAACATTGGAGTGGGTTGCCATTTCCTCCTTCAATGCATGAAAGTGAAAAGTGAAAGTGAAGTCGCTCAGTCGTGTCCGACTGTTCGCGACCCCATGGACTGCAGCCCACCAGGCTCCTCCATCCACGGGATTTTCCAGGCAAGAGTACTGGAGTGGGGTGCCATCGCCTTCTCCGGAGATGAAAGCAGCTGATGTTTATTCAGCACTGAGTGTCCAGAGCAATTTCATCTCTATTATTTCATTAGCGTCTTGGAACAATCCTGGGAGGTCAGTCATATTATCACCCCATTTCACTGATGAGAGAGCCAGTGAGGCTCATGTACAGGAGCTACATCCTGGAGCAGTGGGGAAGGATAGAATGGTGCTGGGAGTTGGTGATGGACAGGGAGGCCTGACGTGCTGTGGTCCATGGGGTCACAAAGAGTCAGATACGACTGAGCAACTGAGCTGAACCGAACTGAACTGGGAGACCGTATTATAGGGGACTTTCCTTCTTAATACCTCAGTGCCTCCAAGAGGAGAACCAAAGACGCTCCTTGGCCTCTCAGCCTCCTCCTCTTCCAGGAAGCCTTCCCAGAGTGCACACAGCCCAGACGACACATATCCCTTGAGAGGATGAAGTGATTGTCAGCCATTCACAGGGCTTTAGTGGTCAACACAGAAGGACACAGCTTGCTTCCCAGGAGTGTCCACTTAGTTCTGCCTCTACCATCAGACCTCAAGTTCTCAAGAGCAGGCACCTTCCCTTGGGTTATCTGCTGTGCCTAGCACAGTGCTGGGAGCACAGTGAGGGCTCAAGTGCTTATAAATAGGTGACAGACTAATGGGGGCTGCTCAGGAGCCGTCTTCTGTGGTGGTTCCTCTAACCAAGCTTGCGGGGGGAAGCTTTGACCTGGTCCAGAGGGACTGGCTTGGAAGGAGCACTCCCTGTGCAATGCAGCCACCTCCCTCTCCAAGGGCTCAGGGCAAAGACGGAAAGAATCCTCCATGCCAGGACCTTTCACACACAGCCCTGTGTAGTCCTCACCTTGCCGTGGGGCCTGTTTCCCATCCTGCAGAGGAGCATGGGGAGGTCAAGGTCAAGGTCAAGGCCTCGCCAAGTACAGCTTCAAGGAGGCCAGGGCTGCCTGCTTCAAGGCTCTTCCTGCCAGACGCTGCTGCTGTGCAGGCTAGAGTGGGGGCAGGGCACGAGGTCAGAGGTGACTGCGGGGAGTGGGGGCGGGGGCTGGTGGGGGATGAGGGGGTGGGGGAGCAGCAGGCAGGAGGATGGGGATGGGAACCCCCTCCTGGAGTTTCTTCCTGGGGTCAGATTAGGGGGTGAGGGTGGGGTGCCTACCAGGTCCTGAAGGGCCCTCAAGGTACAACCAAAGGGCTGAGCACAAAGTCAGAGACGGGTTCAAATTTCAGAGTGCCCCCAATTAGCCAAGGGACTGGGGGTTCCATGTAACATTAGTTTCCTCATTTGCAAACATAGACTATATAGAGACGATCTCCTTCCTCTGGAAGAATGGGAAAAAATGAGCTTGCAGGCGCCACAGGGCTTGGCACACAGTGGTGTTCAGCCAGTGTTTGCTGAATGACTATTAGACAGCCAGACGGCTGTGTGGGCCCTCGGGACCTAAGGCTCACAAGATCACTCTGTCACGTGACTGTGGGCTTTATAAGCACTTAGCTGATTTACTCTGGGGAGCCTGCGAGGTGTGTTGGAAGACAGCTACCTGATTATAAGGGAGGAAACGGCGACTCTGAAGGTGACCCGACTTGTACAAGGTCTCAGGGCTGGTGTGGGAGGGGCTGCACTTCTGACTGGGGAGTCAGGGCTCACGGTGCCCCTTAGAGAAGAGGGCCGCTGGCTGCCTTTCCCTGCAAGGTCAGAGAAGCCGGAGGAGGCCATGCCACGCCTTACTGAAGTAGACCCAGCTCCTTGGCTCTGTGTGGCCAGTCCTGGTGAGGCACGTGTGCTGTAATCATCTCCTTACTCAGTGAGGTCTCCTTGGGCCTTCCAAGACAGGGCTCCGGTGCTGCTCCTGTCTGGATCCAGAATGCCCAGCCCCGTGTCTGCCATACAGATGCTCAGTGGATGCCTGGATGAATGCATGAAGTGAAAGAACAAATGAATGTCCATGTGAATCGTCAGTCCTTTAAAAAGTATTTTTTTTTTTAGTTTTATTTTTTGGTCCTGTGGCATGCAGGATCCTAGTTCCTGGACCAGGGATTGAACCTGTCCACTTAACCACTGGACCACCAGGGAAATCCCCCAAATGGTTCTAGCTTTTTTTTTTTTTTTCTGGAGTGGGATATGTGGAACACAGCCTGCTCAGCATCATGCTTCATTCATTCAGAGGAGGTTTAAGCTGGATGTCTTGCAGGGGGGTGTGGGGTCAGGTTAGGCAGGGCAATGCCTGCAGCCCTGAGTGGTACAGACAGTGGGGCCAACGGAGGGAGAAAGGTAATCCCAATTGAGAGAAAGAGGAGGTCTGTGGGGCTCGGACTGGAGAGCTCCTTTGGCAAGAGTGATGGCAGAGCCAGCTTCGAGGGAGATGACCTGGGCAGGCGCACAGCGCTCCACGCTCGGAAGGGCCCTCTGCTTGGTTTACTGCTTCCCTGCTGTCCTCCTGAAATTCTTAATTTTGGAACAAAGTCCCCGCATTGTCATTTTGCACCAGGTCCTGCAAAGTATGAATCTGTTCACAGATGAGAGGAGAGACACAGTGCTGGAAACTTTTACCTTCTCCTTCCACAGGTTTCTGGAGTCCTGAGTGTGTAAAGCCTGTCTCCCCACGTGAATGGTCACTCCTCTCTGCAGGGAGGATCAGATCCAAGTTCTTGGAAGCACCTGGGGCAGGGTCAGAATGAGGGTGAGATGCTTGAGACCCTTGCCTCAGGCACCAAAACTAAAAGACCAAACAATATTCAGTGATCAACATAAAGAATATCTTAATATAGTATTTTAAAATCTAAATGAATGCCAAAACTCCATGATGAGCAAAAAAATCAGAATTTTATATTTACTGGATCAAGAACATGAGGGTGCTGAGTCATATTGGGGCCAAAGGCAGAAGGAAAAATATGTGCCCTGATAAACATATTTTTACATACTTTTCAACTGTTAACTTTTTTTTCCCAGAACAAGTAAAGTGGTTTAAAAGTTACCGAAAAATTGGAAACTAGGTGTATTAAAACTCACAAGATTATCTTAAGCTTAAATACTTTATTAATATTCCAAACAGAATTTACTATAATTTTATTTTTCTGATTGTAAGGAAAGCAAACTCATCAAAAATATTTTTAAAAACTTACCTGAAGCTAGCACAACATTGTAACTCAACTATACTTCAATTAAAAAAAAAAAATTGCTGCACTTCCCTTATGGTCCAGTGGTTAAGACCCAGTGCTTTCACTACAATGGCTATGGGTTCAGTCCCTGGTCCAGGAAGTTCCACATACTACTCGGTGCAGCAAAACAAACAAACAAACAAAAAATATATATATATATATAAAATAAGTAAATTACTTGTTTGCTAATCTCACTTTCAGTGGAGAGAATTGCCATGTTTGACAATTTCTTTTGACCAAGTGACAATTTAAAAAAGTTTTAAATACACTTCAGCTTACTCATGGAGAAGGCAATCGCACCCCACTCCAATACTCTTGCCTGGAAAATCCCATGGATGGAGGAGCCTGGAAGGCTGCAGTCCATGGGGTTGCTGAGGGTCTGACACGACTGAGCAACTTCACTTTCACGCATTGGGGAAGGAAATAGCAACCCACTCCAGTGTTCTTGCCTGGAGAATCCCAGGGACGGGGAGCCTGGTGGGCTGCCGTCTATGGGGTCGCACAGAGTTGGACCTGGCTGAAGTGACTTAGCAGCAGCAGCAGCAGTAGCAGCAGCTTACTCATTCTGCTTCAAGTTTTGTTACTTTTTTCACTGCAGATTTTTATATTAATTTTGATTTTTTAAACATTGTGGTACAATGTTATTTCTCAGGAGTTACTGTTTAGCCAGTACAAAATTTCTGTTTGGGACAATGAAAAAGTTCTGGAAATAGGGTGATGATTTTACAATGATGTGAATGTGCTTAATGCCACTGAATTGTCCACTTAAAATGGTTAAACTGGGACTGTTATGGATATTTTGCACAATAAAAATAATATTATTTCCCTTGATTGCTGAGTTTTTCAGATCCTCCTTAAATTTACACTTAACCTAAGTGCCTCATTCACCCTAGTCCAGTCCTATCCAAGATGCAGCGGCTCCAGGAGCAAAGCTGAGACAACCAGGATGCACCACTTACATTGTTGAAGATAAAAAATGACTCTGAATTTGCGCTGGCAGGTGAGTACAAGACAGAGGTTAGATTTAATCAGTGCCCATGCTTCAGATGAACAACAGAAGTAGTAATAGACGGTGGGTCCTTGTCTTCACAGAGAAGAGACATAAAGCTTATAAGGTGGGGATGATTTCCAACATCAATGATCACATCTATTTGATAAGGTGTTTATTGAGCACTTACCATGTAGCAGGAATTGAACTAATGCTTTGCTTGCATTCTTTCATTTAATCCCCACAACAGCACAACGCAGCGAGAGGCTCCTATTATCCTCACCTGCAGACAGGTAAAACAGAGGCAAAGACATGTGAAGGAAATGGCCTAAGGCAACACCACCAGTGAGTGGCAGGGTGGGAACTAGAAGCCAGGTCCCCACCATCCTGCTCTTAACCTCTGTCCCCTCATCACCTCTCATATTGTCACTAGCTACCAGGTGACAGTGCCCACTCACATCCCAACAAGATCGCTCTTCTTTTCATTCTTTTAATCATTTATGCACTTATTTATCCAACAGACAGATTGGCTCTGAGCTGGGCATTGTAGGAGACATGAAAGTGATCTACTCAGAATCTTGACTTTAGAGGGTTTGGGGCCCAATAGAAGGTAAAAGGGGGACTTCCCTGGGGGCTTAGGGGTAAAGAATCTACCTGCAAAGTGGGAGACATGGGTCAGATCCCTGGGTCAGGAAGATCCTCTGGAGAAGGAAAGGGCAACCCACTCCAGTCTTCTTGCCTGGGAAATCCCATCGACAGAGGAGCCTGTTGAGTCATGGGGTCACAAAGACTTGGACTTAGCAACTAAATAACAACAAAGGTAAAGGGTGTAAAGACATTTGGCCAGGCTGAAAAAAGATACAAAAAGTTAGGTATGGAGGAAGCATAGAGCAAACCCAAATTGGGAGAGGTCAAAATTAACCGGGGCCATCAGGCTGGGCTTCCTGGAGGTGGTGGCTTTGCAGCCATTCTGGAAGCCTGCACAGACTCACAATATCCAAACTCCATGAGGACATCTTGCCACTAGGTAAGAGGACAGTGTGGGATACTGGCTAGAGCAGGGAGTGGGTCTTCTGCACTGTGGTTCTGGTCTGTTCTCTTCCTCTAGCCTCCTAAGATCTTGGGCAACTCACCTACCAGTCCTGCAAGAACTCAGCTTCTTTGTCTGAAAAAAAAAAAAAAAAAAAAAAAGCAAGCCTGACCACACCATACTGGCTTTCTATTCTGAAAGAGAAAGGAGAAGACATACATCAAATGCCTAACACATGTGTCAGAGAGTAAAATATTTTGTGTCTGGAGATGAAAACAAAGACACTTAATCATTTTTTTTAGAGTATGTAAAATTGCCTGGTGAAAGTGAATGAATACATTTGAACTGGAAAGGATGGAGTTGGTTGCTATGCTCTATTACTTCCCACAGTTCACTGTAGCTTAAATATTTGTCCAGTATTTATATTGCACAAATTCCATAAATTCCTATAAATCAGTGGGTCCTCCTGATTATAAAAATAGCAGAATAGGTAACTGCATAACCAAGAGAGGTCCTTGAATACTTGGTGTGCCTCGTCTTTTTCCCCTCTTGCATTGACAAGCTAGAAAGGAAGGTGTGTTCTTCACTCTAAACCTTTAGCACTTTCCTCAGGAGCAGCAAATGGGCTGTGGCCATGCCTCCTGCTTGCCTGCCATACATGATGAGTTTGAGCTCAGCTAAGAGGTAAGTTATCGTAAGAGAAGGTGGGAAGTGAGGGGGCAGGTGCTGGCCCACCAGCCTGAGGGAGAGCTAGACCAGCCCTGGGGATAGACCACCTCCAACCTTTCAAAATATATGTTTTGATCTCTACTAGTTACTTTAGTGCTCCCTCAGCTTCCCACCCGCTCTGCTCTACCAACTTCTGGACCTACTTACAGACCCACTCCTCTGAACAGCCCACAGGGCAAACCCTCTAAGACAGAGCTGATGGGGTTGGCCAATCACCAGTCAGCAGCCTCCTTGGCGTCTACCCTTGTCCAATCAGCAAAGGCCAGGGTGGAAACACTGTGGGGTGCTCTGCCTATCAGGGTGAAGTGTCTGCCTCTGGTCCAATGGTGAAAACATTGTGGGATACTATGAAGAAGACTGGGAGTGGGCAGGAACTTCTGGACAATTCAGTGAGGAAGTTGTTTCTGGGTAGCTTCTCTTGGAGAGATAGAATTGTTGAGAGAAAAGTCAAGGAAGACTATATTTTACTTTCTTTAAATAATAATAATAATGAAGAAGAGGAGGAAAAAGGTTGCTAACACATTTGTTGATATGTAGGGGGTGCTCGGTCTTACATGCCTCTCTTATTTGATTTGCAAACTCTGCTAATTCATCCATTTGCTCCTCCAAATTCTCTACCCAATCCCTCTTCAATTCTGGCTGCTGGTGGGGCAGACATGGATGGAGCAGATGGACAGGAGCCCCTGGACTCTGGCTTCCTGTGAGGTTCAGCCAGTGAGAGGTGTCAAGGGGGCAGGAACAACGAGACTGGGAATCTGTACTCCCCGAACCCCTGCCCTGCAGAGCTGACCATGGCCCTGGACTGGGCTCTCCTGTCTCAAAGTGGCTGACTCCAGAAGGAGAAGGAGAAGGTCCTTCTGGACTCCAGTAACTATGCCCTCCCTTCCCCACTGTCCCAATTTCTCAAGTCCTGCAGTACAGCTGGCTGTAACCCACTACTTTTTAGTAGTTTATACTTTGTATAAACTCTTTTTGAATAAATCCTAGAATTATCATATTTCAAAATTGCCACTTGTTTCTTACTGGGCCCTGATTGATCCCTCACCTCCCTGAGGGAAATACTGCTAGGTCTTCATTTGCATAGATTAGGAAGTCAATCCTTAGATAGGTTACAGGATTTGCCCAGTGTCACGGGGCGTAAGTGACAGTGAGATTCCGAGCTCTGATCTGTCTGATGCCAAAGCCAAGCTCTTTGTTATGAAAGAGTATGCCAAGTGGTGTCACAGCCAGGCCTCTGTGGGTCACCGCCCAGGCACTGTCCACAGAGGTGACACCTTCATGCAATGACTGGAAATGGCTCAGGCAAGACTGAGCAGTGTGTGTGCACACATGCCCGGCTGTGTCCGACTTTTTGTGACCCCGTGGGCTGTAGCCCCCCAGGCTCCTCTGTCCAGTGGGACTTCCCCGGCAGGAATACTGGAGTGGATTGCCATTTCCTCCTCCAGGGAATCTTCCCAACCCAGGGATCGAACCTGTGTCTCTTGCATCCCCTGCTTTGGCAGGCAGATTCTTTACGAGTTGAGCCACCGGGGAAGCCCCTAAGCAGCAGGACAAGCCAAGTTCCAGGGAGAGGACGAGCCTTCCGAGCTTGACAGGGAATCTCCCCAGGATGAAGAACATGGATGGAACTTCATATAAATAACAGACAGAGGAACAAAGGAAGAGGGCAGGGAGCAAGCCATGCTAAGAGGGGAAGAGGAAAAGGGAAACAGCGAAGAAATACAGCTCCGGCTGCAGACACTCAAGAATGTACCAGAAGACGGATGAATGCGGGAGCTGAAATCCTGCCGAAGGACAGTTGGACAAGTTAAGACGGGACTTTGCTGGGATTAGCTGGGAGAGAAAAGAAGAGGACGAGGGGTTGTGGGGATGTTCTGGGGTTACCGCTAAGATGCTGCTGCTGACAGGAGGGGAAATGGGGGATTTGGGGGCCCAGTGGAATTGTCCCCACAGTGGGGGCAGCAACATGCTGCGTGAGAGCCCCATGCCTGGAGCAGATGGCCCAAGGTGGCCTGAGCGAATAGACTCTGAGGCCCACAGGAAGCCATCCTCCGTCCCAGCCGGAGGGAAAAAGGGCTGACAGGTGTGCTCGGACCACTGAGCGGCAGGGACAAGAAGGGGACAGAGGGCAAGAGCTCCATGTGAGCCCCAGCCTGCAGAAGGCACTGGTGCGCCCACTGTCCAGGGTGGGGGGAAGGGATCACGTGGGCAGTGAGGGTGGGTGGGGGAAGGGCAATGATACGAAAGGGTCAGAATTTGGGCTGAAGGAAGGAGAAATTCTAATTGCTCAGAGGCCGGAAAGAAAAGGAAGTAGGGAAAAAGAAGTGAGAATTAAAAAGGGGCCATCTTTCGACTTTTACGACTGTTACGGGTTGAATTGTGTTCACCATGAAAGTTGTATTGAAGTCTGAACCCCAGTATCTCAGAATGTGACCTTATGTGGAGATAGAGGCTCTTTTTAAAAAATTGATATGGGACTTCCCTGGTGGTCCAGTGGCTAAGACTCTGCACTGCCAAGACCAGGGGACATTCCTGGTGGACTAGTTGCTAAGACTCCACACTGCCAATGCAGGGGGCCCAGGTTCGATCCCTGGTCAGGGAACTAGATCCCACATGTCACAGCTAAAAGATCCTGCATGCCTCAACTAAGACCCAGGACAGCACCCCCCCACAAAAAAAAATGTAAATTTTTTTTAAAAGTTATGATGTTAAAAAGTTGATGTGCAATTGACACATAACATTGTGTTAGTTTTAAGTGTTCAGTTCAGTTGCTCAGTTGTGTCCGACTCTTTGCTACCCCATGGACTGCAGCATGCCAGGCTTCCCTATCCATCACCAACTCCCGGAGCTTGCTCAAATTCAGGTCCTTTGAATCAGTGATGCCATCCAACCATCTCATCCTCTGTCATCCCCTTCTCCATGAGTCCTTCCAATGAATATTCAGGACTGATTTTCTTTCAACATGTGTATATGGGAAAATGATCACCAAAATAAGGTTAATTACCATGCATCACCACACATTATCAAAAAAAAATTTTCCCTGTAATGTTAACTTCTAAGATCAACTTTCTCAGCAACTTTCAAATGTACAATATAGTATTGTTAACTGTAGCTGTGGTGTTGGAGAAGACTCTTGAGAGTCCCTTGGACTGTAAGGAGATCAAACCAGTCAACCCTAAAGGAAATCAGTCCTAAATATTCATTGGAAGGATGCTGAAGCTGAGGCTCCAATACTTTGGCCACCTGATGCAAAGAACTGACTCATTGGAAAAGACCCTGATGCTGGGAAAGATTGAAGGTGGGAAAAAGGGATGCCAGAGGATGAGATAGTTGGATGGCATCACTGACTCAATGGACATGGGTTTGAGCAAACTCTGGGAGTTGGTGATGGACAGGGAAGCCTGGCATGCTGCAGTCCATGGGGTCCCAAAGAATCAGACACGACTAAGCGACTGACCTGAACTGAACTGTAGTCACCAGGCTGTACATTACATCCTCAGAACTCACTTATAACTGGACGTCTGTATATTTTGACCTACTTCGCCCAGTTCCTCCACCTCCTTCCCTCTCCTGCCTCTGGTAACCACAAATCTGTTCTTTGTAAGTTTGGGGGCTTTTTAGATTCCACATTTAAGTGAAAGTCATTCAGTTGTGTCCGACTCTGTGCGACCCCATGGACTGCAGCATGCCAGGCTTCCTTGTCCATCACCAACTCTCTTTGAGCTTGCTCAAACTCATGTCCATTGAAAAATGTCCATCTTCATTATAATGGAGAGAGGGTCTTTATATAGAGATAATCAAGTTAAGATGAAGTCATTAGGGTGGGTCCTAATCCAGTTCGCATGCTCAGTAGTTCAGTTGGGTCCGACTCTTTGAGACCCCATGGACTATAGCCTGCCAGGCTCCTCTGTCCATGGGATTATCCTGCCAAGAACACTGGAGTGGGTTGCCATTTCCTTTTCCTTACTGAACAGGGGGTGTGTCAAACATGTGCTGAACAAGAATACACCTCATTTGCTTGGTCCCCAATCCTTATAAATGCTGTCACTTTTGTCATTATCATCATCATGGATGGATTGATCAACTTGCACAAGCGAGTGGAAGAGTTAGGATTTGAATCCGGGTAGTCTGATCCAATGCTTATACACTAACATAATTTTATATCTTCCCCACCATCGACTTCAGCTCTGTTCAGAGTGTTGAGTCATGACAAAAACAGAGCACTTTAATTATTCTAGAAGACACAGTATCCAGTATGACTGTGTCCTCACAAAAAGGGGAAATTTGGACGGTGAGATAGCCAGGCACAGAAGGAAGCTGGTGTGAAGACACAGGGGGAGAAGGCGGTGGGAGGAGGGAAGATTGGAGTGATCAAAGGCCAGGAAGAGGCTCTCTGAGAGAGAAGAGATTTTGGTTAAGCCCTCCAGCCTGTGCCACCTTGTTCTGGTACCTAGGAAATGAAGACAGCAAATTATGAAATCAGGGTTGAAGGGTGATGGGAAGGGGCAATAAATGCCCAGTGTGGGCAGCATGGGCCCTGGGTAAGAAGGGGTCTCGGGTTCTGCAAGAGAAGCCCCAGGAAACATTCCCACAGGGTCACTCTCTGTCTGCTGCAGTTCCCTGGCCTCCTCACACAGTTCCCTCTGCCAAGGAATGTTCCCCATAGCTTCACATCCTCCCCGTCTCTTAAGACAGAGCCCTGCGGTGAGATATTTCCTTATTCCAGCCTCTTTGAGACTCATCAGAAAGTCTTGATCTGTCTTCTCGTTGCCAAGCATTGGGTGGATGCAACTTTCGGGAAGCACCATTTTCTGTCCCCCTCACCTGACACGTGGAGGCCCACCTGCTGGCCCTCCTTTCTGCTGCCCACCTGAGCCCCTCTCCCGCTCTGCCCCAGCCCTGGACAAAGCGCCCGGCACACGGGAGCACCCAAGCACGCCTTGGCTGGACTCAGTCTGGTTCCTCATCTGTCACTCGCATAACGTCAGGAGCAGCAAGCCCAGACAATGATGTTTTTATACTTCTCAAAACTGCTTTCAGTGTCTCGTTAAGTAATTGCATGCTTAATATTGCTGGGAAATAGTCTCTAAATGCCAGAGTGGGAGAAAGCAGTTTTCAGAGTACAGGAAATGATACAGTTTTTTTTTTTTTTTTTTTTTTTTTTGCTCAAGCCTCCAGCTCACTTCTAAATGGAGAAACAGAATATTCCCAAATCCATAAAAAAAAAAAAAAATTTGATAGATAACACAGATGTTCCTTACTTTACAAAATAGACTGTCCTGGCAATATTGGGTGTAAATCAAATTTCTTAAAATCGAATTACATTGAAAATGCACCCTGGGAATGTGCTTTTAAAAGAAATCCTGCAACGAATTCTTTTGTAAATCAAAGAGACACTCATTCATTTGGTCATTCCGTCGTTTATTTATTCCAGCAGTCCTCAGCTCTGGCCAAACATCAGAATCACCTGGGGAGCTTTTAAAAAATATACCATATTGAGGCTCCACCCCTAGAGGCTTCCTTTTAATTGGTCTGGGGGTGGGGCCCAGGTCTCAGTATTTTTAAAAACTCCCAGAAGATTCTGATGTGCGGCCAGGCTCGAGAACCACTGGTTTATTCAATAAACATTTATTAAGAATCCTCTAAGTCAGACCCGGACTAAGTGCTGGGAATTGAGTGACTACTAATAAGACACAGCTTGTTTCCTCCCAGGAGCTTAGAGTCTAGAGGCCAATATAGATACATTAGCAGACAATTTCCCTTGTAATGTGAAGTCTGGGACTAATATATCGGCGTTCGTCTATTTTATAAGTTTAGATTTTTCATACAGCTGATTGGGCTTTTTGCTTTTTGTATTAACTGAGGCACCATTAAATAACATCTCTGAGACTGTTTTATCTGTTCTGACACAAGGTTTCTTTCTATTGGTATTTATTTGCCTTATCTGTCTTTCTCTATATCTTTACTTTCTGTATTTCCGTGGCATTCTATTTTAGCCTGATCTCTTAAACGTCGTAGAATTCACTTGTGAAAAATTCACCAGGAAAAAATCTCAGTGCTTTAATAGATGAGTTTGATCCATTTACATCTGCTGCATGTATTTGGGCTGACTTCTGCCTTTGGGCTCTGCGTTTGCTATTCACTATGATTTCTCATTGCTTTTCTCTTTTCCTGCTTTATAACATTAAATCAAGTCTTCATTAGTTTCTTTCCCCCTTTTGATTGTTTGGAAGTTATTCTCTTATAGTTTTAGTGTTCAACCTCACATTTTTCAGCTTGAAAGAAGTTGCTTAACTTCTGTATTAAAAAATACTTCTGTCATCTTCAGGGATAATATAATGATTTTATTTATTTTACAGAAGTACAGTTGACTTATAGCGTTATGTTAGTTTCTGGTGTATAGCAAAGTGATTCAGTTTTATTTATAACTGAATATGTACATAATACATATATTCAGTTTTATATATACAGAACTGTGGTGTTGGAGAAGACTCTTGAGAGTCCCTTGGACTGCAAGGAGATCCAACCAGTCCATCCTAAAGGAGATCAGCCCTGGGATTTCTTTGGAAGGAATGATGCTAAAGCTGAAACTCCAGTACTTTGGCCACGTCATGCGAAGAGTTGACTCATTGGAAAAGACTCTGATGCTGGGAGGGATTGGGGGCAAGAGGAGAAGGGGACGACAGAGGATGAGATGGCTGGATGGCATCACTGACTCGATGGACGTGAGTCTCAGTGAACTCCGGGAGTTGGTGACGGACAGGGAGGCCTGGCGTGCTGCGATTCATGGGGTCGCAGAGTCGGACATGACTGAGCTACTGATCTGATCTGATCTGATATATATAAAATTCAGATTTTTTCCATTATGGTTTATAACAAGATACTGAATCTAGTTTCCTGTGCTGTGTAGTAGAACCTTCTTGTTTATATGTTTTATGGATAGTGGTTTGTACCTGTTAATCCAAACTCCTAATTTATCCCTTCCCTCCTTCCCCTTTGGTAACCGTAAGTTTGTTCTCAGTGTTTATGAGTCAGTTTCTGTTTAATACAATGATTTTAGAGTGTTTTAACTTTCATCTCCTATTTCCCAATTGTCCTCTAATACTTGTCAAGTATTTTAGTTCATTCTTGTGTTTAAAATTCCCCACACCGTGACTTTTTAAAATTCTATACAATGTTTGTTTGGATTTAGCAGCGTATATATTAATTTCATTGCTGGCAAATTGCTTCTTGAATCCCACTCCTTTTTTTTTTTTTTTTGATTTATTATTTTTCTCTTTGAATCAGGTCTTTTATTAAGGTCCACAATCCCTTTTATGTATTTCTGAATTCAAAAAGCTTTAATAACCAAAAATTACTGAAAATAGTTTCTACAGAAACATTAGTGCATTTGGTTAGCAGACACTGCCCTAGACTGTACTGCAGTGAAATGTGATACTTTTTCAAATCCGAAACCTTTCAGGGCACCTTCCACGCCAACTCAGGCCACGTGTCGTGAAAGGGCGATTCCACAATTGTGTGAACTGGAGGAAAAGGACCTCCAGCCTGGGAGGGTGACATGTCACAGCCATCTTCTGGATGTTTCCATTCAGAGGCAATCGCTCCTTCTTCCAGAATTTTATGACTAGCTTGTGACAGAACTAATACCTGTCAGGCCTTGTGTTCCTAACTGTTCACCAAGGGTCCCCCCGCCACATACTAGTCCCGCTTGGCTGGGGCTGCCTCTGTAGGTTGACAGCCACCCCTTCACAAGCTACCTTCAGATTGCATTTCAAGCAGTATCAGATAATGCATCTTAGACTGAGGTCTGTTTAGTTCTTGAAGTGACTTAGGGGTGGGAAACCTCCTCATCCATATTTTCTTTACCTATTGTCAATCAAAAAATAAAATCCAAGAGATATTTGTCTACTAAGAAAATCTACTTTCATTTGCATGAAAAAGCAGATGTGTGCATGTGTGCATGAGTGTTTGTGTGTGTGTAAGGAGACACAAGACATGATAATAACAGTTACCTCTGGAGTGGAAAGGAGATTTGATTCTAGTGAATATCCTTTCTTCTACCACATGTGTGCTAAATTGCTTCAGTTGTGTCTGACTCTTTGTGACCCCATGGACTGTAGCATATCAGGCTCCTCTGTCCACAGGTTTCTCCAAGCAAGAATACTAGAGTGGGTGTCATTTTCTCCTCCAGGGGATCTTCCCAACCCAGGTGTCAAACCTGGGTCTCCCACATTGCAGGCAGATTCTTTACTGTCTGTGCCACCAGGGAAGCCCACATGCAACCATTATTTTCAGCTTAAGAAAACTAATATGAAGCAAACAGCAACATCCCTAAAAATATCCCTTTGCTCCGTCTTGCACTCACCATTCACCTCTGTCATTAAACAGAAAATTCCTATCCACTTCTTGTGTGAAGGAGGCTATGAGCCATGGGGTCTGGGTTTTCTAAATTAATTTTAAAAGGAAAACTTTTGGTTTAACACCCTTTGAAGAGATGATCTTTTTTGGTACCCAAGTCTTTGGACTGTGACCCATGTACTTCCAAGAAGTTCTGTCACAGACCCCACAGGAGACGGCATATTTGGGTCACTGAGCTTGGCCCTGCCCAAGGGTGTCAGCCTGGCTTTGGTGTTGGGTCATGCCAAGAGACACGGGTTTGATCCCCAGGTTGGGAAGATCCCCTGGAGGAGGACATGGCGACCCACTCTAGTATTCTTGCCTGAAGAATCCCATGGACAGAGGAACTTGACGGGCTCCATATAGTTCATAGGGTCACAAAGTGTAGGACATGACTGAAGCAACTTTGTACACACGCACACAGCAGAAGGTTGGCCTTCTAGAGACACAGAAGGCATTCAGGAACATAAGGTGTGGAGGCCGAGGGCTGCCACTGCCTCCTGGGGGTACCAACCTCAGGACAGGGAGTGCCCGGTGACCCGGAGGTGGAGCACCAGCCGGGGAGCACAGTCTGCATCTTGTTGGTAGGGATGAGTTTCATTCGTGAAAACTGACTGCTTTTCAGAAAGAGGGCAGTGCCAGGGAGCTGGGGAGGGGCCTGGGTCTCTGCAGGATGGGGTTAATGCTCAGCAGGACTGCTGTGAAAAGTCAAGCAGAGCACGTGCGTCAGATACTAATGCTTCTTGCGTTATAGCCTTTGATCCAATTTCCTCTCTTCTTTATCTCTCCTCTTGTTCGCTGCACCCTTCTCTCCTCTCTGCAAAGAATCGAATGGATTTCACCACCTTCTCATCCTCTTTGCCATCTTTCCCTTTTCAAAAAGTCTTTCATTTAAGAGCTGTAATGGGGTGTGGGATGAAAAGGCATTAGACGATTATGCTAGCAGCTTTTATGTGTGTGACAGAGGCATAGATCACCTCAGAGCAGGCATTCTTTCTTCTTTCTTGTTCTTTTTATAAATTTTATTACTTTCTTTAGTCTGCAAGAAACACAATGCATGACTATATTTTCAGGGTAAAAAGTTAAAAATTGCAGATAAAACTAGAGTCCTTCTTGACCCTCCCTATGCTAGTCTTCTGCTTGGAAGTAGTCATGGAAACTAGTCTGATGAGTCTAGTTTTCTTGACCTTTTTCTGTATATTACATACTTAAATATTAACTTCCCACAGAAATACATAGCACTGTTTTATATTTGGCTGAGCGTGTGTGTATTTTGTTGGTTTTTCATAGTGGCCATACTTTATGAGTTGTTCTACAACTTGCCTTTTTATTTAACATCTTTTCTTGGCCATATTTCCACACAAGCACTCATCTTTCTGCTTGCTACTGAGCACTGAATGGTTTTGAGTGGTATAAATTCTTGTTGTTCATCTAGTATCCACCAAAAAAACCCTGATTTTTTGGTGTGTCTCAGTTCAGGCTGCCATAATGAAATATCACATTCTGGTCATTTTAAAGAGTAGAATTGTGTTTTCTCATGGTTCTGGAGGCTAGAAGTTCACGGTCAAGATGCCAGCAAGTTTGGTTTCTGGTAAGAGCCCTCATCGTGGTTTTAGATGGCTACTTTCTCCCTCGATGTCCACATGACCTCTTGTGCCCAAGTGGGAGAGCTGGGGATGGCGGAGAGAGAGGTGGGGGAAGGAGGAAAGGAAGGTCTCTTTCTTGTAAGGCCACCAGCACTGTTAGACTAGAGCCCTGACTTATGACCCCTGACTTATGACCCCTTAAACCTCACTTCCAAATATAGACGCAGTGCGGCTCATGGCTTCAACATATGCATTTTGGGGGCACAATTCAGGCCATAGTAGTTGAAGAGGCAAGTGGCTGCCTTTGGAAAATTGTTTCCCTTCACCTCTCACATCCCGGCCTATTACAGTTCCCGGTCTATAATGTGCTGAGTAATGGTTGCTGAGGCTTATTACTTATATTTTTTAAACAATAGCAAAAGTTATATTATTAAGATAATATTATAATTAATATAACTATAATAATAATAAATATAATAAATAAACAAAAGTTACCATCAATGAGCTGGGTAACCTTGGGTGAGTGAGCTGTCAAGCAGAGACAATGTTAGCTTAGGTGTATTGAACAATGACTTCATGTCAGGCGTTGTTCTAGCACTTTCTGTGCATCATCTCATTTATTCCTCCCAAACTCAGGAGGCTGGTACAATTGTTAGCCCATATTCCAAGTCAGAAAACTGATACCCAAAAGGGTGAAACAGATCACTCAGGTCATGCAGCTGAAGAGCAGAGGCTTTTACGGCACTGTGGCCCAAGTCCTGCTCCTTCCTGGGGTAACTGCTGAAGCAGGTGGCCAGCAGCACTGACTACAGGACATATGGTGAAAGGCTTAGCACATATTAACTGCTTAAGGAGTTTGGCTACCCTCCCCTTTGCCTTCTCTGTCTCTTCATCATTATACTTATCACAGGCCCTGCATAGAGTCTTCACTCCGCAAACAGGCAGATCTTCCAGGGAGGAAGCACCGCGCTTTGGGCTTGAATCTCCATCCCTGCTTGAATCTCCACACTCCTTGTAGTGTGACCTTAAACTCCTCTGTGCCATAGTTTCCTCTTCTTTTGAATAAAAATAATGATGTCTAATTCTTAGGTTACTGCGGAGGATAGGGCTTCCCTGGTGGCTCAGTGGTAAATAACCCGCCTGCCAATGCAGGAGACATGAGATCAATCCCTGGGTTGGGAAGATCCCTTAGAGGAAGAAACGGCAACCCATTCCAGTATTCTTGCCTGGGAAATCCCTTGGACAGAGGAGCCTGGTGGGCTAAAGTCCATGGAATCACAAGAGTCAGATATAACTTAGCAACTGAACAACAGCAAGAACAACAGGGAGGATAAAATAAAAAGTAAGATGAAATAAAATAATGTAAAATAAAATATAAAATATTATTAACATGTATTTTCCCACTGCCAACATGTACCAAGTTCTGGTCTCAAGTGGCAAGAACTTAGAAGACAGACTCCTGCCCTCCTCACTGAGATTTTGATACCCAGCCCTAGTGGCATGCATCCGTGTGCCAGGCCCTGTGTTGATGACTTCACACACTTCAGATCTTTGCAACAGATCTCATGTCTCCCCTTTTTACAGACTAGAGAACTGAAGTTCCTAGTACTTAAACAAATTGCCACCTGTCCCACAGATGGAAGTGGAAGGCCTGTGCCTCAACTTCTGGCCCATCTGGCTCCAAAGCCTCCGTGTTTTATCTTGAAAAGAAAACTTCAACTTGGATCTGCTGTTCCCCCTCCATTACCCATACAAGGCCACTGGGGAAAGCAGGACATGGGTGATTCTTGCTCCTTTTCAGATCCGATAGAAAGGAACTTGGGAGTCCCAGCTGCTGCCCATATGACTGCCTTTGCAGAAGCTGTAGGTGGAGTTGTATAAATGTGCACTTGCCCGCATGCTGCCGCAGGGGGTGGGGGCTGTGAAACATCGAGGTGTCTGACAGCAAACGGGGCATGCAGGGAAGCAGAGCTGGCAGGATGAGCAGTCCTCCCTCTGAAGGGGCTCTGATAGTTTCCTTTGCTCCCCAGACCCCCAGACTTGAAGTCTCAGGAAGATAACCTCCTAAGGCATCAGCAGATCTGAGTGACAGGTCGCTTGGAGGAATCAACGGAAGTTCCTGTCCACCATTTGGATTTCTCTCAATCACAAAGGCCAAGGTCATGCTTTGGGGTTAGAGTCCTGGCCTTCAATTCGGCAGGTGGTGGTTGAACCCTGGAGGGCTTCATCCGAAGGCAGACCCACCCGCAGCCCCGTGGAGAGCACGGGAAACTTGGAATCAGCACAAAGGTGGAGCCCAGCCCTAGCACTTTCTGCTAGGGAGTCACTTTAGGCAAGTTGTTTCATCCCCATTAGCCTGGGTTTTCGATCTGAAACATGAAGTGGTTGCTCAAGTTCATGGAGATAGTGGAGGCAAGGTGTTCTGTGTCAGGCGCACAGCTCATCACAGGGCTGGGTCTCTCTGTAAATAGCACTTCCTCTCTCTTTTCTCGTTTGTTCCACAGAACCCCTGTGAGCACGTGCTAAGTCGCTTCAGTTGTGTCCAATTCTTTGTGACACCATGGACTGTAGCCCATCAGGCTCCTCTGTCCATGGGATTCCCCAGACAAGAATACTGGAGTGAGTGGCCATTTCCTCCTCCAGGGGATCTTCCTGACCCAAATATCGAACCTGCATCTCTTATGTCTCCTGCACTGGTAGGCAGGTTCTTTACCACCAGTGCCACCTGGGAAGCCTGATGCCACTCAAATGTCAGGCCCAAGGTCCTGCCCTCTGGTCCTCCTCCCCTGACTGGGTTCTGGAAGGGCCCGGCAGGCCAATAGCAGCCTCAGGAGGTGTGGATGAGAGGTGGGAGTAGAGGAATGGGAGGTCTGGATTCCAGGTTCCCTCCCCTGGGGGCCCAGTCCTGGACAGACCAAGTGGACTGGAGAGACTTTCACATTGTGAGGCTCTCAGAAGATGGAAACTGGGTGGCACAGGAAACAGTTCTCTCCAAACCAGGGTCTCACTCTCCAGGTTGCCTAAGGAAATCTGGTGTCAAATAGAATCCTTTTCTGCCCATCCCCCCATCTGCCCAAGGATTTCTGCCCAATCCTTTCTGCCCATCTCGACAAAGTCCCCACCTTCTATTATCTGGACTGCTGCAATTGGTCCCTCTGCTCTAGAATCATGAATCACATCAGGCCCTTCCTCTGTTCCAAAACCTTCAATGGCCGCCCATTTCCAATTTAATAACTCAGAATAATCCCTCCTCCAGCTCTCCCAGCTTTCCTTGAAGAAAGAACTGAAGTGTTAGTCGCTCAGTCCTGTCAAACTCTGCAGCCTCATGGACTGTAGCTGGCCAGGCTTCTCTGTCCAAGGGATCCTCCAGGCAAGAATACTGGAGTTGATAGCCATTCCCTTCTCCAGGGGATCTTCCTGACCCAGGGATCGAATCCCAGTCTTCTGCATCGGCAGGCACATTCTTTACTGTCTAAGCCACCAAAGAAGCACTGACCGTCCCCCTGACACACACACACACACCAGCCTCCCTTACCTTGTTTTAATTACTCTTTTTCTCATAGCTTTGATCACTTCTGATAAGCTACAGTGCTCTCATTTGCTGTGTTTTTTCTTTGTCCCCTTCACTATTGCTCTCTAGAAGGACAGTCACGGGGAAACTGACATGTAAAAAGATAGTGACTATGCATGTATGGATGTGAGAGCTAGACAATAAAGAAGGCTGAGTGCTGAAGAACTGATGATTTAGAACTGTGGAGAAGACTCTTGAGAATCCTTTAGACTGCAAGGAGATCAAACCAGTCAATCCTAAAGGAAATCAACCCTGAATATTCATTAGAAGGACTGGTGCTGAAGCTCCCGTACTTTGGCTACCTGATTCGAAGAGCTGACTCATTGGAAAAGACACTAATGCTGGGAAGGATTGAGGGCAAAAGGAGAATGGCTTGACAGAGGATGAGATGGTTGGATGGCCTCGTTGACTTAATGGACATGAATCTGAGCAAACTCTGGGAAACAGTGAAGGACAGAGAAACCTGGTGTGCTGCAGTCCGTGGGGTCACAAAGAGTTGGACATGACTTAGCAACCGAATAGCAACAAAAACGCAGTATTTCTAGGGCTGGAAGAGAGGAGAGTGCAGGGCATAGCGAATTTGGAGTAAGGTAGGTGCTGCCTCAGATTGAAAGGAGTGATGGTTTATGTAGAGCAAACCTTGCTATTCTGGTAATTTTATTAATACTTTCATATGTGAAAAGTTTCATGCACTTAGATTTGATGTATTTATGCCACAATTTAAAAAAATTAGTACTTAATATTTACAATGTTAGGAGACAAAAATAGTGTTTCCTGCTGAGCCATACAGTATAATGTGGTTTAATTTTCTCCCATGTATCAATTACTGCTAATCAAATAGCTTATTATTGACTTTTTTAAAATGTGTATTTCTGTGTATTCCAATGTTTTTTTTTTTTTGCTGAAAGTGTGAACTTTCTCTTGATACACTCAAACATGTTGAATACTTTGTCAGCTTCCTTATTAACTCCTGGTAACTTCCATCCTCTGCCTTTGCTCTGGTTCTTCTCTAGATCTGTGGTCCCACTATCATCCTGGAAACTTCCTTAGCCCTGTGTTAAATTCCAAGGATTCCATGTTGCTGTGGACTGAACTGTATTCCCCCTTGCCCTCAATTCCCTGGTGGCTCAGATGGTAAAGAATCTGCTTGCAGTGCAGGAGACCCGGGTTCGATTCCTGGGTTGGGAAAATCCCCTGGAGAAAGAAATGGTAACCCACTCCAGTTTTCTTGCCTGGAGAATTCCATGGACAGAGAAGCCTGGTGGGCTGCGGTCCATGGGGTTACATGGGGACATGACTAAACAACGAACACCCCCAATTCACATGTTGAAACAATACCCCTTAATGTGACTGTATTTGGAGATAGATCATTTAAGGAGGTAATTAAGGTTAATGAGGTCATAATGGTGAGGTCCTAATCTGACAAGAAGTAAGAAGAGGAAGAGAGAAATCTTTCTTTCTTTACATGCACATATGGAGAAAAGGGCTTGCAAGGACGCAGTATGAAGGTGGCCAGCTGCAAGTCGGGAGGAGGGCTCTCCTCAGAAACCTAGCTTGCTGGCACTTTCATCTTAAACTTCCAGCCTCCAGAGCGGTGAGAAAATAAACTCATGTTTGTTAAGCCACTCAGTCTTAGGTATCTTATTACGGCTGCCCGAGAAGATTAAGACAGATGACTTACTCCCTGATTTTAATGGAGGGCATCCTCTAGCAGCTTTCTCAGAAATAGTTCATGGAAGCAAATTTTTTGACATATACAAGCGTTGGTGTAGAAGATGAAAGAGATGTGCGTTTGATCCCTGGGTTGAGAAGATCCCCTGGAGGAGGACATAGCAACCCACTCCAGTATTCTTGTCTGGAGGATCCCATGGACAAAGGATCCTGGTGGGCTACAGTCCCTGGGGTTCCAAAGAGTCAGACACGACTGAGCGACTAAGCATGAGCGTGAGCACATCTAAAATTTTCTTGTCTCTCCTCAATTGATACCTTGGGCGTATAGTTTTTGATTGGAAACTATTTGCCTTGGAGTGTTAAAGGAATTGTTCCATTATCTTTTACTTTTCAATTACTGACAATTTCAGTGCCTTTGTGAGTTATGATTCTTTCTCTGTGAATCACCTGTTCCTCCCATCTCCCAGAAGTGTTTAGGATTCCTTTTTGCCTGATTTTCTGAAGTTTTGTGATGATGTGCCTGGGTGAGCTCCTTTTATTTCTAACTTGAGCTAGATTTTCAGTGCGCCATTTCAACCTGGAAACTCATTTGATTGCATTCCACCAAACGGAGTTCTATTTTTTAATTTTTTTTTCTTTCTCTTTTTTCCAATTCTCTCATTTTCTAGAAATCCTAAGAATTTGCTGTTGGACTTCCTTCACTGATCCTCTCATTTCTCTGGTTTTTCTGTTTTCCAGCTTTTTGTCTTCCTGTTATATTTTCTGAAAGATTCCTTCAATTCTATTTTCCAACTCTTCACTGGACTTTTATTTGCAGTAGGTTTTAGTTTTAAGAGCTCCATATATGACATCATGATCTTGGATACAGTGCTTTCTCTTATCTCTCTGAAGATATTAATTAGTGTTTTTGAAGTCTCTGCTTCCTACACGTCCCTTTGTTCTGTTCTCTGGTTTTAGTGCTTTTCTTGAAGGTCCAGTAATTCTTGTCTGTCTATTCATGTTGAAGAACAAAGAACTTAAAAGCTGGTTGGAAGCTTTGGGTGCAGAGTGGGCCATGTTGGCTGACAGGCCTCTTTTCAGAGTTACAGCTGTCTAATGGAGAGACCCCAGGCATGAGTAGCTATAGTTATTTTTTTTCTCATATTAGTCAGTTCTCCCAGAGAGGCCTGCTCCAGGCTCATTCTTGTGGAAGATGCCACCTGCATCCTTGTAGCCTAGAAGGGCAAAGGTCAGTGGTCCCACCCTCTAGGACACCACTCTCACTTACTTCCTTGTTTTCAATATGGCGCCCACCGTACCTTAAGTTGTACCTGGTGTCCTTGGGTTCTGACCCTCCCTGGTTCAATTTCTTCAGAGATTAACCTTTGTGCTCTGCTAGCATGTAGAGTGGAGAAGGCAATGGCACCCCACTCCAGTACTCTTGCCTGGAAAATCCCATGGACAGAGGAGCCTGATAGGCTGCAGTCCATGGGGTCGCAAAGAGTTGGACACGACTGAACGACTTCACTTTCACTTTTCACTTTCATGCATTGGAGAAGGAAATGGCAACCCACTCCAGTGTTCTTGCCTGGAGAATCCCAGGGACGGGGGAGCCTGGTGGGCTGCGGTCTATGGGGTCACACAGAGTCGGACACGACTGAAGTGACTTAGCGGCAGCAGCAGCAGCATGTAGAGTGGTAGAGCTTGATGGGAAGTGAAAATGGGGTTTTGACTGCTGTACACATGGTTTCTGGATGAATCTTCTTATTTCAAGGCATACCTGGCTCCCTGCCTCCTGAAGTACCTGCACCTTCCAACTCCTGGGTCTTTGGGGGTCTGGTTCCTGAAGCAGATTTTTGAAATTGCTCTGCACTCTCACTGCTGCTGCTGCTGCTGCTAAGTCGCTTCAGTCGTGTCTGACTCTGTGTGACCCCAGAGACGGCAGCCCACCAGGCTCCCCCGTCCCTGGGATTCTCCAGGCAAGAACACTGGAGTGGGTTGCCATTTCCTTCTCCAGTGCATGAAAGTGAAAAGTGAAAGTGAAGTCACTACTCCTCCCCAATGGTAGATATGATACTGCTCTGCACAGTCAGTTAATATTCTCCATTCAGTAATTTTTGGTCAATTCTTGTCTTCTGGAGACTGCCTCTCCCCACTCAGTTCTCTTGTTTTTTGAGAGTTTACACTGTTGTTATTCCTTTACTATCACTTCAGAAGGTGTTAGTGGAGAACCCACTAACCCACTCCAGTGTTCTTGCCTGGAGAATCCCAGGGATGGAGGAGCCTTGGTGGGCTGCTGTCTATGGGGTCGCAGAGAGTCGGACAAGACTGAAGTGACTTAGCAGCATCAGCAGCAGCAGGTGTTAGAGAGAGGAGATAAATCTGTGCTAATCCTCTGTGTTTATCAAAAGTCAGTATGTGGGGCTCCTTTTTGCTTTATTTCGTGGTTGTTCTTTTCTTTGGACCACTCACAACCACCCACATTTACCCACATCCACAATTCAGTGAAAAGATGCATCAAATTTGCCCATGGAGACCACACGCCCGTGTGAATTAGTGAAAGTTCGAATCAGTACCATTAGCAACACCTGGGGTCTGCATTGTCAAAGTCTTTGTAACACATGCGTTTAGGAAGAATGCTTTAATTAGTAATAATAGCTACCATTTATATAATAACTACCATGACAACATTATCACATCTGATTCTTTTCCAATTTGGTGTCTTATATTAACATTTAGATGGCCTATCATTTGTTCAAGAAATGGAAGGAGAACTGTTTTGAGAACCAGCAGGTTTGGGACAAACTCTCATCTTGGCCCTTGCCAGCCTGGTATCTGGACTGATTGGCCCAAACCTTCTGAGCTGCACTGTCCTTGGCAGCTGGCGTTCCCTGGCCTTCTGCATTGGTCTGATGCTCCCAGTCTCTGCTCTAGTTCCCTGGGGAGGACCGACCAGAACCCAGACTCTAGTTGTGTGCGCTGGGAACACTGCTCCTTCCCTGGGTTCTAAAGCCTCTGTCCCTGTGGTTGGGCCCTACTTCCCTATCTTTTGTTTCCTCCTGGACTTCTAGCTCCCTGACTTGGACAACACCTGGACACAAAGATCCAGCTAATCCTCTAGAAACAGGAACCCAAAAGTGCAAAGAAAAGGGCCCATGGGCTGCTGCTTCATGAGTCTGCAGAAAAGCAGAAGATGGGGGGACGGGCTGCAGAAAAGGAGCTTTTCCCACTCCATGTTCAGACCTTGGATGATATCAGTGGGGACTGTCCACTCTAGGGAAAAGGTGGCATCATTTATAAAGCTCCTACTATGTGCTAAGCACTCAGTAGGCACTTTAAGTTTTCCTGCAACACTAGGAGGTTCTCACTATCTCCATTTCACAGAGCAGCCTCACCTGGGTGGGAGTCCAGGTCTCCATCTGGGGTCAGATCCAGGAGAGGAAAGTGGGATGAGCTCTGGCTTGGGGGCTGCTGCTGGAAAGAAGGAAGGAGGCATTCCCTGAGCAGTGAGCCCACGTGTGCACTTGGAGAGGCTGGCCAGCTTCCTGGCAGAGCCCACGCCAGGCACTTGAGTGGGGGCTGTCTTCCCCACCAAGCGACTAACCGCAGAGCCTCCTGCTTGGTCTTGGAGAGAACCCTGAAGGGTCAGGCTCCGAGCTTGGGGCTCTGCCCACTCCGCCTGGTAATCAGCCAGAGCCTAGTGTGTGAGGAGACTCCCTGGAGGAGGATGAAGGATGCTCGGCGCCTGGGACATGCCCGCCTTAACCAGGCACCAGGGCGGTGGTACCGCACGCAGAGCACAAAAGGCCATGCCGGAGAGCAGGTCTCCCTTGCATCTGGGCTAATTTCGGCTTAAGGATCATAAGTGGTTGAGGCTGAACCCCGGTCACGGCTGACTGGACTCCCCCTCAGAACATTCGATAGGGTTCGCGTATCGCTCTTGGTCCCCCTTGAATCGTGACAAAAGGAAAGTATTCATTACAGGCAGACCAAGCCCTCGGGCAAAAGCCCGTCATCTCTGATTTGCCTGTTAGCCCAGGCTGTGGAATTAAATGCAGTTTTGTTTTTATCTATTTGCATGGAAGCTTTCCAGAGAAAACACCAATTTTAGTGACCTGCGCACTTTGTATCATGTTAATTAGGTTTGAAAACTCATATATTGTTTTCATAAGGGCTATTACATTTTCTCTAATTAAATTAAGGGAAAAATAAGGATGCACGGCAATAATATTTATTATTAATACCAGACTCCAGAGGCGCCCAGCAAGTTAAATTGGAGGTAAAAAAAAAACAAAAAAAAAAAAAACCTTGAAGACAGCCTGGACTCCAAAATAATGTGGTATATTCCAAGATTTCAGCAAGTCATTACTCTGAACGTTTTGGAAAAGTAGAAAGTGAAAAATGGACCCATTTGGGGGAAAAAGAGGCTTCTGGTCCTGGTTCACACTGAGAGTTTCTGGGACATTTACTACTGTTTCATTACAGTGGTTTTAGCAAAATTGCAGCGACTTTGCTCCAAGGCGAATGTTTGACTAGGGTTTCATGTGGATTCAAAAGTTGTAGCCAGCTCAGATTTTAGTCCAGCCTCAAATGTGTTTCCTTCACCGAGAGTCTTGATTTGAGGAAGTCAAGTCAGAGTGGCAGAACAGAGGGAGAGAAAGTGTCACATTGGAGGGGAAAGATGGTGATAGGGGAAGGTCCATGCTGGAAACTGGGGTGAGTTCAAGCCAGATTCCAGTGGGGAGAAGGAAGAAGTGGGGCCATAGCAGGGTGATTCTAGAAAAATCTTCCCTGAACTCGTGGCTGGAGTAGACAGTTGCAGTTTGGGACCCCTGGCCTCATGCCAATTTCCTCTTCCTAAGCTTCCTTGGTGGCTCAGAGGTTAAAGCATCTGCCTGGAATGTGGGAGATCTGGGTTTGATCCCTGGGTCGGGAAGATCCCCTGGAGAAGGAAATGGCAATCCACTCTAGTACTCTTGCCTGGAGAATCCCATGGACAGAGGAGCCTGGTAGGCTACAGTCCATGGGGTCACAAAGAGTCGGACACGACTGAGTGACTTCACTTTCACTTTCAAGGGTATCCTTGGGCTTCCCTGGTGGCTCAGATGGTAAAGACTCTGGCTGCAGTGCAGGAGACATGGGTTCGATCCCTGGGATGGAAAGATCCGCTGGAGAAGGGAAAGGCTACCCACTGCAGTATTCTTGCCTGGAGACCTAAATAGACAGAGGAGCCTGCTGGGCTACAGTCCATAGGATTGAAAAGAGCCTGACATGACTGAGTGACTAACACTTTCACTTTTTCAAGGGTATCCGGATTTCCTTTAGGGTCACCTCCTTGAAATGCAGTCTTGGTATTGTACTAGGTGGTGGGATCTGCCCTCCTGCAGTGGAAGCAGATGAATTTCGGAGGCTTTTGTGTTCCATCTTTTCTCTTCCTTCCCAGCTCAGCTAGGAATGAGCTCAGCCAGCTGGCATGTCCCTGCTGGGTCCTGGACCTTGGGTAAGCTGAAGGATGGAAAAATTCTTTGGAATACATTCATTCTCATGGAAGTGCCCTGGGAGACACTGTCACATAGCCCCTGCTGCCAGTAGCACCTTCGGAAGCCACCCGACCTACCCGACCCACCTCTTCCAGGCTGGCTCCTTGGCTTTCCATGCAGTGTTGGGACCTCATGTGTTCTTCCCACAACCTCCTTTTCTTAGTTAGGCAAAATCTGTTTCTGTTGCTTGTGACCAGAGAGCTCCAGTTGTTGCAATGGCTGTTGCACTGCATGTCGCATGAACATGTGTGCTGCAGTGTGGCCGGCAGAGACCTGGGAGAACCTCGGGGGAGCCCATGACTCTATTGGTCTGGTTTGAGGGCGAGCACTGGGCCAAGAGTCACGGGTGCCGTGTCGAGTCCCCGCTTTCCCACTATGCCCCGTTGGGAGATTACGACCGGTTTTCTTTCTTTCTTTTGCCACATGATTTGTTGGATCTTAGTTCCCTGATCAGGGATCAAACCCATGCCCCTGCAGTGGAAGCGCAGAGCTCTAATCACTGGGCCCCCAGGGAACTCCCCAGGCAGTTTTCTTTCTGGGCTTCACCTGTAGGGGAGTCACTTGGAATGTAAAAACACCAGCAACTATAATTTATTCCCCCTTTGTAGGGCCAGGCACTGTGCTGAATGCCGGATGTGCATTTGCTCATTCGATCCTTACACCCACCTTGGAGCAAGACTGTTAAGTGTCCCTGTTTCAGAGAGAAGGAAACTGGCGATCCTCTTGCCAAGAAGGGGACACACGAGGGCCTGAACCGGGGTTGGTCTAGGTTCATTATGATCGCTCAGGATTTGGGTGACCGTCCCTGTTTGCCCAGGACTGCGTGGATTCCCAGGACAAGG
The DNA here is from genome assembly GCF_029378745.1 of Bos indicus. NCBI lineage: Eukaryota > Metazoa > Chordata > Mammalia > Artiodactyla > Bovidae > Bos > Bos indicus. The sequence continues at coordinate 59,826,962 of NC_091780.1, read as the reverse complement.
ACTCAGTACTAAAACCAGGTCGGTCTTGGACAACCGGGATGGTTGGCTGCCCTACTCAGGATCCATCCAACCTGAAGGCTCTGTGCTTCTGGAACAGTACAGACGCTGGTTGCACTGGGAAAGCACTGGGGACCAAGGAGCACAGGCTAACAGTTTTCAAACCTCAGAGTAAAAACAAAACCCAAATGGGGTTTCATATGGCATCTTCAATTGTTACTGAATCCCATCCCTGTTAGGCCGCATGCTCCAGTGGGTGAAGGAATCCTGAGCTCTTCCAGAAAACTCCTGGTTGAATCAACTAACCCCTCAATCATCTTACCAGAGGCCCTTCATCCTACTTGCCTGTCCCTAGGTCACACTGAAACCAGTCATCACCATGGCCCACCCTGCCATCACCTCCTCACCAGTGTTTCTGGCTGTAGAACACTTGATGCCTGCAAATGTCCCATGTATTTTGAATTTTGAAGAAACTGAATTCTGTTTTCCAACTAGCTCATGCTGTCACAGTCTTCTCAGATCCAATTGGCAGAAGTCTTAGACTCTGGTTCCCTCATCTGCCCTAGTTTTCTCATTCCTGTATTGATTATTGGTTCACTAGACATCTGTTGAGCACCTACTGTGTGCCAGAAATGCTAAGGAGTACTGTGAGCTAAGGACCAGGAGACCAGAGAGAAATGTGTTAACTACTGCTCTTGAGATGCTTCTGCCCAACCGACTCTCAGGCAAAAGAGGTCAGGTCCATAGGGTAGTACAAGGGCCGGTAGAATGAAGTTGTTGTTCAGTCACTCAGTCGTGTTCGACTCTTTACCACCCCACGGACTGCAGCATGCCAGGCCTCCCCATCCCTCACCATCTCCTGGAGTTTGCCCAAGTTCATGTCCATGGAGTTGGTGATGCCATCCAACCATCTCATCTTCTGTCGTCCCCTTCTCCTCCTGCCCTCAATCTTTCCCAGCATCAGGGTCTATTCCAATGAGTCAGCTCTTCACATCAGGTGGCCAAAGTATTGGAACTTCAGCTTCAGCATCAGTCCTTCCAATGAAGATTCAGGAAGAATCGACCGGTTTGATCTCCTTGCTGTCCAAGGGACTTTCAAGAGTCTTCTCCAGCACCACAGTTCGAAAGTAGAATGAAGAGGGGGTGACTGGTTAGGGAATCGTATTCCAAAGCAGTAGGTGATTAACCGTTCTGTCCCCTGCTCTAGCCTGGCCTTGCTTCTATCACAGCTGGTTTCGCACCGTTTCCTCAACATTTTGCTGTTTCTCTCTCCTCGTCCAGTGCCCAATACACAGCACTTACAAAGTACACACTCTGGTTGACTAGACCTTTAATGCAGCAGAGGAGGCCTGCCCAACCAGGGGAAAAGCTTTGCTGAAACCGAGGACCCTTTTGTAATGTGATGAGCTGTCTTCTCTCCAACCACAAGGATTTCGTTTTCTAAATTCCAATTTCTTCATTTCTCTGCATTGAGTTTTCTAAAATTGAGCCTATCTCTTAAATCAGGTATCGTTACCAGGCCCATCTGATAGGACTACAGGAATTCAGCCTCTTTGGGGAGCTAGGAAGTTACAACAGAGTAAGAATATGTTTGTAATGTTAGTAAATGTTAGAAAAATGTCAGTTGTTCCAATGACCGTTGGCTGTTTTCTTAAAAATAGCCTAGAGAAGGCCTTAGGGGGTAATGAAGAGACTCCTGGACTAGAGGTTAGGAGATCTAGGTTCTAGAGGAAAAAAATAAAAAGCACTGGAATCGGTGACTTTGGGTTTTCACAGCAAAAAGATTAGTCTTGCTGGGGTTTCACAATCCTCATTGAAATTGACCAATGGACAAGTCAGTGTGTTGGGTCTCAAAGAGAATTTTCTGAATGAGGCCTCGTACCTACCACCTACTGCCCATCAATCAACAGAGCTAATCTTTCACTCACACAGACTGGAAAGACACAGGCTTCTCAAAGATCCTCTTAACTTTAATTAAAAACCTTTGATGGATCCTCAAACCCTAGCAAAGACTGGGCACCCTACATATGTTATATTTGTCATTGGGCAGCCCCTGATCTGAGTTTCTCCTAGCTCCTTCAGATGATGCTGTTACAGGTATGAACAGGTACACCCCCAGACTTGGGGCACCTTCTTGGGTAGTATCCAGTCAGAAAGGTCCCCAGTAGTGGTTATGAAATAAGCATTGTCCACTGGGACAGAGTGAAAGACAGCTGGACTCACAGGGGTTAATAGCATTAGGATAAGAGGGTTAAGGTCCTGGGGAATCACGCTGGTGTTCAAAGCCAGCACCAGCCTCCAGGGTCAATCAGGGCTGGTGGCTGGTCGGTTTGCACCAGGATGACTCTGTTGCTGACGCCATTCTGGCTGGGAAATATTTAATTTTTGTGTTGGGGGCGGGGGGGGGGGGGGGAGATGCAAGTTTATTTGGGAGGTGATCTCAGGAAACACCTGGAAGGAGTGGAGGAGAGAACAGAAGGAAACTGGTAAAAAACAGGTTACTGCTGTGGGCAACAGGGACTCAGTCCCACTGGGGACCCTCCAGGAGACTGTGGAGCACATGTCAGAGTGGCTCCACCAAGGACCTAGAAGCTGGTGTCTTAACACTCTCATTGGTTGAGTGCTGCTCTCAAGGGGAAATATTGCTGCTCCCAATGGGAAATATTTTGAACATCACTCTAGCTATCCACTCCAACCTTATCCCCCTCACATCCCCAGCACTGTTTGCTCCAGGGACTGGTTGGACAAAAGGGGTTGGAGGGCCATGTTGCTGGGTGATCTTTCCGTCCCTGAGACCAGGTCACTCCCTCCTCCTGTCCCCGATCTGCTACTTCAGTGGCTTCCCTTGACCCAACAGAACAAAGTCCAAACACCTTCACCAACCTGACCTTGACCCCTTGCTCCAGTTTTCTTCTTCCTCTTCACTCCATCAACCCTCTCTTCCCCACCCCATACCAAGGCAGCTCTGTATTCACAAGCACCGTCTCCCATCCCTTCCTCTGCATCCTGAGTCCGTCTTCCTGCACTGCTCTGTGTCCTGGAAACCTGCTGAGGTCCTGTCCACCCTATCCCAGTGACCTGCTAAACCCAGCTCCTGAAAAAATCCAGTTTTGGGCTGCAAAGGTCTGATCAGCTGGTCTGATCCAAATGCCTTGTGAGCTGCTTTAGGGCAGGGGCTGGGGCAGATGGTATCTGTCTGTGGCCCCCACAGTGTATAAAGGAGTGCCCAGTACACGGTAGACCTAGGAAATAATTGGATTGGTTTATTTAGATGCTGAGGGGTTCTTCTAACTCCAACATTCTTTTTTTTTCCTGTCTGCATTCTCAGTTCAGTTCAGTCATGTCTGACTCTTTGTGACTCCATGGACTGTAGCACACCAGACTTCCCTGTAGATCACCAACTCCTGGAGCTTGCTCAAACTCAGGTCCATTGAGTACTTGATGCCATCCAACCATCTCATCCTCTGTCATCCCCTTCTCCTCCTGCCTTCAATCTTTCCCAGCATCAGGGTCTTTTCCAATGAGTCAGCTCTTCGCATCAGGTGGCCAAAGTGTTGGAGCTTCAGCTTCAGTAGCAGTATATTCCAATGAATATTCAGGACTGACTTCCTTTAGGATTGACTGGTTTGATCTCCTAGTAGTCCAAGGGACTCTCAAGAATCTTCTCCAACACCACGGTTCAAAAGCATAAATTCTTCAGCACTCAGCTCTATAGTCCAACTCTCACATCCATACATGACTCCTGGAAAAACCATAGCTTTGACTAGACGGACCTTTGTTGGCAAAATAATGTCTCTGCTTTTTAATCTGCTGTCTAGGTTGGTCATAGTTTTCTTCCAAGGAGCAAGCATCATTTAATTTCATAGCTGTAGTCACCATCTGCAGTGATCTTGGAGCCCAAGAAGATAAAGTCTGTCACTGTTTCCACTGTCTCCTCCTCTGCGTTTTACACAATTTTTTCAAAATTATTGAAGTATGGTTGATTTGCGATGTTGTCTTAATTTCTGCTGTATAGCAAAGTGATTCTTTCCATTGTGGTTAATCACAGGATACTGAATATAATTCCCTGTGCTGTACAGTAGGACCGTGTTGTTTATCTATCCTATATACGATAGTTTATGTCTCTAGCTCCAACATTCTAGAATTTAGTGTTTGCTGAGCCCTTAGCTCTCAATCCAGAGTATGTGGTTCAGGACAGAAGGCAAGGCCCCGATAGTGACTTTTTTCCCGGGATTTTCAGGACTTTAGGAGCAGCAAGGGGGGCAGTCATTGACCTTAGATTCAAACAACATGGACTTCAATTCCTGCTTTAGCAACCTGTGAACTGTGTGACCTTGGGTTAGTCACTCAACTTTTCTGGGCTCTAGCTTTTTTTTTTAAAGTAGTAGTATGGTATTAATTACACCACACCTTGTTATCCTGAGGATTTAATGAGATCATATTTATAAAGTATTTAGGTTGGTGCAAAGTAATTGTGGTTTTAATTATTGAACTTTGCAGTCTGGTATTGGAATACATTCTTAAATAAATTATTATTTATACATCATTTTAATGTGCATTCTCACTTTTTGCTAATGACTTATTACTTGCTGTGTATTTTATATTTATGTTAGATTATAGAAATTGTGGACTTCCCCAATAGCTCAGTTGGTAAAGAATTTGTGTGCAATGCAGGAGACCCTGGTTTAATTCCTGGGTCAGGAAGATCTGCTGGAGAAGTGATAGGCTACCCACTCCAGTATTTTGGGGCTTCCCTTGTGGCTCAGCTAGTAAAGGATCTGCCTGCAATGCAAGAGACCTAGGTTCGATCCCTGGGTTGGGAAGATCCCCTGGAGAAGGGAAAGTCTACCCATTCCAGTGTTCTGGCCTGGAGAATTCCATGGACTGTATAGTCCATGGGGTTGCACAAAGTCAGATGTGACTGAGTGACTTCCAGTTTCCTAGAAATTTTGTTAGATAAGAAGCAAACTCAAGTGATTTTTTTTTTTATTCAAGTTCAAAATGGGTCATAAAGCAGCAGTGGCCAGCAGAAGGTGACAATGACCAACTGAGAGGATCATTGAAGCTGATTCTCTTATAACCACATGAGAAGCTGCTGAAGAACTCAGCATCGATCATTCTATAATCATTCAGCACTTAAAGCAAATTGGAAAGATGAAAAAGCTTGATAAGTGGGGGCCTCATGAGCTGATGGCAAATCAAAAACATTGTTGTTTTGGAGTGTCGTCTTCTCTTGTTCTATACAGCAACAACGAACCATTTCTCCATAAGGTTGTGATGCGTGATGAAAAATGGATATACAACATCTGGCGATGACCAACTCAGTGGTTGGACCAAGAAGCTCCAGAGCACTTCCTAAAGCCAAACTTGTACCAAAATATGGTCACTGTTTGTTGGTCTGCTGCTGGATTGATCCATTATAACTTTCTGAATCCTGGTGAAAACATTGTATCTGAGAAGTATGCTCAGCAAATTGATGAATTACACTGAAAGCTGTAATGCCTGCAGCCAGTGTTGGTCAGTAGAAAGGGCCTGATTCTTCTCCATGACAATGCCTGACTACACGCCACACAATGAATGCTTCAGAAGTTGAACAAATTGTGTTACAAAGTTTTGCTTCATCTGGCCTATTCACCTGACCTCTTGCCAGCTGACTACCAGCTCCTCAAGCATCTTGACAAATTTTTGCAGGGAAAATGTGTCTACAACCAGCAGGAGGCAGAAAATGCTTTCCAAGAGTTAGTCAAATCCTTAAAGCACAACTTTTTTCATGCTACAGGTAGAAACAACTTATTTCTCTTTGGCAAAAATGTATTGATTGTAATGGTTCCTATTTTGATTAATAAAGATGTGTTTGAGCTTAATTATGTTGATTTAAAATTCATGGTCCAAAACCGCAATTACTTTCGTACCAACTATCTACTTGGGGAAGGCCTGGAAGACATGCAAGAACTGTTGACCACAGAAAGCTGAAAGTCTGGACGCAGTATGACCCTTTGCATCCTGAGATGCAAATATGAGATTGATTAGAACTGTGGTTCTCAGACATGAACCATGTATCAGAATCATCTGAAGGGCTTGTGCAAACACAGATAACTGAGTTCCACCCCTGAGTTTCTGATTCCAAAGGTCTAAGGTGGGACCTGAGTTCTTTTTTTTTTGGCTTCTAATAAGTAATGTTGATGCTGCTGGTTTGAGAAGCAACCCCTAAGCATATTTTAGGGATTCACCAAGAGTATCATCCTCTGTTCAGAACAGAGTTGAATTAATAGAAATTCCAAGGGTTTCCCCAGGAGGCATATGTTAATCAACTAGGTTATTTTGTAATGATGCAAAAACGTGGCGTATAAGCCTTATCCCAACATGTGGTTTCTGTGTGTGTGTGCTGCGTGGCTTGCAGGACCCTAGTTCCCCAACCAGAGGTTGAACTCATGCCCCCTGCAATGGAAGCACAGATTCCTAACCACTGGACCACCAGGGAATTTTCAACATGTTCTTATTTTAATAAGCAATAAATAATTATCTTACCCATTCACGATCCATGACTGTTACTGTCAATGCTCTATCCCTGGCCAAGGATGGGTTAAATCTAGAGGTTTGGTGGTGTTAACGTAAGGTGAAGGCAGACTTGTGGGCACTTACTGTGTGTCTTTAGAAAAGAACGACAGACCTTACTAGTTTTGTGCTCTAGGCACATTAGAGTTAATGTGCACATTTAGATATTTCTCTGAAATACCCTCACAGAGTGGGAGAAGATACTTGCAATGCATAGGATTGGTAGACACAGGATTGGTAGCCATAATATGTAAAGAGGGCTTAAAAATCAATAAGAAAGCAACAATCTAATAAGGAGGTAGGTAACTGATTTGAATGGGAATTTCATGAATAAAAGGCATCCAAATGGCCAATAAACCTCTAAGAAGATGTCTTTTTGAATTAGTTATCAGGAAACTGCAAAATTAATTCACAGTGCAATTCTACTACAACCTCACCAAAATGGCTAAAATTTAAAACTGACAACACCCAGTGTTGACCAAGACATAGAGCTATAAGACCTCTTATACACTGCTGGTAGGAGTGGAAGTTGGTACCATTTGCTTTGCAAAACTAAGTGACCTTATCTACTAAAGTTCAATACATGCATAATTTATGAAACAACACTCCACTCCTCTCTACTCCTAGTGTCCATACAGCAGAAATGTGTACAATGTCCATCAAAGGCATACGGGCATACCTTAGATATATTATGGGTTCTATTCCAGACTCCCTGAAACAAAACAGCAAAGAATAAAGCAAGTCATACAAATGTTTTGGTTTCCTACTGCACATAAAAGTGATGTTTATACTGTAGTCTATTACGTGTGTGATAGCATTATGTATAAAAAAAACACCATACACCTCAGTTTAAAAAAATGTATTGCTAAAAACAACTAATGATTCTCTGAACCTTAAGTAAGTCATAATAGTAATGTCAAAAATTACTGACCACAGGATCACAAATACAATTTTTAAAAGCATAAGATGTTGTGAGAATATACCAAAATGTGACACAGGTACAAAGTGAACAGATGCTGTTGGAAAAATGGTACCAGTAGAGCTGGTGTATGGTTGGCAGAAATCTTCAACTTGTACAAGATGCAGTATCTGTGAAGGACACTAAAACAAAGCCTGTCGGTAGGTGCTGTATGAACATAAAAATGTTCTTAGCTGCGTGCTTCATAATAGCCCAAGTTTGGAAACAACACTGGACAAATAGATATTAACAAAAGACAGGATAAGTAAAATGTGGTATATTCTACAATTTGGGTGTCCTGTGTTTAATAAGCCACACTGATTGTTTAGCACCTTTCCTCTGTGTTTCATGTGGCTGCTGGGGGTGGGGGGAAGGTGGGGGGTGGACTGTGAGTACAGAGTGGGCTACTAGAATCCATATTTCCTGGGGTCCCAGGCAAGGATCTGACAGGTTCTTTCCCATCAATCAGTTTGATGAATCATTGGAACACCTGTATGATACTCAAGGAGGTTTTCCCCATTTCCCAGATGAGAAAACTGAGGCTCACAGAAGGGAAATGACTTGCTCAGAGTCACCTGGCTATTTGCATGTGTACATACCCAACCAGAACATGAGTGTGTGCATGCTCTGTGTGTGCTCGTGAACTGTGTGTCTCAATGTCTCCCATCAGCCAGCACAGCGCCAGTCACTTTGTAAGTAGTGAATAAATATGAGGAGAACGAAACTGATGAGAAACTTTTTTCTCTGTTGCTAGAGGGCAGCCCAGTGGTATTGGTCAAGTCAGTAATAGCACGTTGTAGGAGTTCCCTGGTGGTCCAGTGGGTTTGGAGAAGGCAATGGCATCCCACTCCAGTACTCTTGCCTGGAAAATCCCATGGACAAAGGAGCCTGGTAGGCTGCAGTCCATGGGGTCGCTAAGAGTCAGACACTACAAAGCGACTTCACTTTCACGCATTGGAGAAGGAAATGGCAACCCACTCCAGTGTTCTTGCCTGGAGAATCCCAGGGACGGGGGAGCCTGGTGGGCTGCCGTCTCTGGGGTCGCACAGAGTTGGACACGACTGAAGTGACTTAGCAGCACAGCAGCAGCCAGTGGGTTAAGAATTTGCCTTCCAATGCAAGGGACATGGATTCAATCCCTGAATGGGGAACTAAGATCCTGCATGCCGCAGAGCAACTAAGTCCACTGGCCACAACTACAGAGCCCACGTGCTCTGCTGTCCACACACCACAACTAGAGAGAAACCTATGCACCGCAATGAAGAGCCCTCAGCTAAGACCCAATGCGGCCAAAAATAAATAAATAAAATGCTGTTTATTTTATTTAAAAAATCACGTCGTTACTGTTCATCACAGCATCAAGGCCACTGGAAATGGCAGCCTTTCCCATCCTTCCTATTTCAAGAATCCCACTGCTCCAAAAGGCTCTGCGTAGAGTGTGTGTTGGAGGAGATGGGGGTGTGGCTGTCTTCTAAGCCCCCAGGCACAGATGCCCACCTCTTAAGGAAGCATGAACCCAAATGACGACCATCTGCCCCGTGCTTATGGCCATGTGCGCTCACTCACTTGGTCCTCCTGGAGGGAGCATAGAGGCTCCGTGAACCTGAGTGCGTTGCCCCAGCTCTCCCAGCAGATGTGAGTCACACTCCAGGAACCAGGGCATCCTAATGGCTCAGGGCTTCAGACTCAGGCTTCTGGCACTTTGCCCACGTGGGTCCCCCTGACTACATTCATCACCTTCCGCGCTCCAGCTGCACGGTATCCATTGATACGCACAGATCTCTTCCAGGATGTCCAGATGTGGTGGCCCCAGAGGTCATGGTCTTCTCTGGATTCTGGGCTGATGGGCTGGAGAGGCTTCCTCACAGTCCATGGAGCTTTGTTTCTGCAGTGTCGGCCCAAAGCGTCAGTTCAACAGAGAGCTGCTGTCCCGGCTTGGGTCCCCAGGAGGCTGACTCTGAGAAACACTATGACTGCCACAGTTACTTGGAAGGCAATCCCAGGGAGCACAGTGGAGGTAGCAGAGAGGCGAGAGAGGGCAGGAGGGGAAGCCAACAGCAGGTGAGTCCCCAAGCAGGCTGTCTTGTGGTTCCCAGGACCACTCATCGGAGGACCTCTAGAGTGTCGACTAAGTCAGAGTTGCCCTGTCTGAGAGGCAGCAGACCGGGGCCTTTGTCTTCCACTGCCCACCTGTCATCGGCCGAGGGCTCTTGGGCAGGGAGCATCATTTCCCCAGCATGTCCATCTGCTCGACCATGCAGGTCACAAGGACCCTCAGGTGAGGCGTCCGGGTGCTTGCAGTCAGACACGGCTGAAATATACCAGAACGAGAGTGCTAAAGAGATGTGGTGAGACACCAGTGTCTGCTGCACTTGGTGAATCAATGATTTTAGAAAGTCATTGTTGAGTATGTTATGTTTTAATCTTTTAAATTTATTTTTGATTGGAGGATAATTGCCTTACAATGTAGTGTTGGTTTCTGCTGTACAACAATGTGAACCAGCTATACGTATACACATATCCCCATCTTCCTGAGCCTTCCTCCCATCCTGCCCCCATCCCACGTCATCACAGAGCACCGAGCTGAGCTCCCTGTGCTATACAGCAGCTTCCCACTTGCTAGCCATCTTATATGCTAATTTTTAACTAAAACTGTTCCTATTGTGATGAAATATACATAACATAAAATTTACCATTTTAGGCTATTTTTCAGTGCACAGTTGAGGTGTTGAATGCATTCACATTGCTGTGCATCCGTCACCATCACCATCTTTCCAAAGCTCCGTACCCATCAATCATGAATTCCCCATCTCCCTCCCCCGACCACTGAGCCCTGGTTACCTCTATTTTACTTTTTGTCTCTGTACAGTTGGCTATTCTATGCAGCTCATATCAGTAGAATTTTATACAGTGTTTGCCCATTTGTGTCAGGCTTGGCTATATTAAATTTGAAAACACACACATCCTTTGATCCAGAAGTCACAATTGAAGGAATCTGCTTAGCCAGAAGCTTAAAAGCAGCAGTGCCGAATGTGTGTGTCTCAACATTTTCATTGCAGCGTTGTGTTTTAAGGTGAAAAAACTGTAAGTCGCCTCCATCAAACGAGAGTACTGGTTGAAAATATAATTTTATACCCCTATTCTGGAATATTATTTCAACTATTAAACAGAATGAGTAGCTTCATATGTGTCAGTCTTGGGCAATGGCCAGGATAAGCAAAATTTAAGCAAATAAACAAATAGCAAGTCACAAGTAGTGTCACAAGTCACAAGTAGTGCTGGGCTTCCCTGGTGGCTCAGTTGGTAAAGAATCCGCCTGCAATGCAGGAGACCTGGGTTCAATCCCTGGTTTGGGAAGATGCCCTGGCGAAGGGAAAGGTTACCCACCCCAGCATTCTGGCCTGGAGAATTCCTTGAACTGTATAGTTCATGGGGTCTCAAAGAGTTGGACACGACTGAGCCACTTTCACTTTCACAAGTAGTGTTATAAAATGATCTTAATTTTGTTTGAGAAAGAAAATGAATAAGAAAAGAAAGAAATGCAAAACACCCTATGCACGGGACACGCATGTACATGTATGTTGTATGAGTAGGTGGAAGTGTGTTAGGACGCAGCCTGGAGGATGGATCTGGAGGAGGTGAAGTGTAACTTTTTCTTTATTTAACTTTATGATAGTGTATATCACTTCTGAAATAAAAATTAATAACCAAGAAAACATACACCACGACCTGGTAATTCTACTTTTGATTATATACCCAAGTGAAACGTGTTTCAATTTAGTTCACTTGCTCGGTTTTGTCCGACTCTTTGCAACCCCCTGGACTGCAGCACACCGTCTGTTCATACCTGTCAAAAGTCAGGCAAGAGAAAGCTCATAGCAACATTATACACATCAGTTAGAAAATGGAAACAACCAAATGTTCATTACCAGCAGAATGTATAAATAATTAGAGGTATAGTCACTCGATGGAATACTATACAGCAAGGAAAAAAGAACAAACCATGGAAGCCTGAAGCATGCAACAGTGAAGCTGAAGGACCAGTACAATGAATTTCTTCTTTGAACGAGTAAGATAGTCCTTATGTAGCTTGCTGGGGGAGGGAAGAGGGGAGGAAGTTACTGAGCCGTGATTCCACGGATGTTGTTGTTCAGTCGCTCAGTTGTGTCCAACTCATTGTGACCCCCGGACTGCAGCACAGCAGGCTTCCCTGTCCTTCACTGTCTCCCCGAGTTTGGTCAAATTCATGTCCATTGAGTCGGTGATGCCATCTAACCATCACATCTGCTGTCTTCCTCTCCTTTCGCCTTCAATCTTTTCCAGCTTCAGGGTCTTTTCCAGTGAGTTGACTCTTTGCATCAGGTGGTCAAGTGAATTAATATATTACAAACTCATCACAAGCTGATAGATGTGTGCATGTTATCATCTATCAGATCTCAATAAATAATTTTTAAAATTAATAATTAAGGGACTTCCCTGGTGGTCCAGTGGCTAAGACTTCGAGCTCACCATGTAGCCAGCCTGGGTTTAATCCCTGGTCAGAGAAATAAATTCCACATGCCAGAACTAAGAGTTCATATGCCAAAAGAAAATCAAAGATCCTACCTGCCACAACTAAGACCTGGTTCAGCCAATAAATAAAATAAATGAATTTTTTTTAAAATTAATAAGAAAGGAGAAATGCAGAGAGGAAGGAAGGAAGAGAGAAAGAAGGGAGGAAGGATATAGATCAAATAGGAGAAGGCGCTGAGCAGTCTTTTCACGTGGCTGTTTCTAAGAGAGGAATAAAAATACAGAAGCCTGAAGGAAGCCAAGCACAGTAACCTGTGTTGATTGGAGAGAAAACACCCCTCTGCCCCCAGTTACTCTCCATTTTAACAGGCAGTCTCTTCAAATGAGAGGTCTGAGGGAGTAAGGAGCTCTAGGCTTTGGAATTACTGAGCATTCTGACCCTGCTGCTTCCTAGCTGGTGCTTCCTGGCAAGACTCCTGGACTCTCTGAGCCCATGAGCCTGCAGGCAGCCCACTGCCCTCGCAGACTTCCTGGAAGCCGGTGGAAGATGCCAGATGTCTGTGTCTGTGCCCGGCTTATAGCAGACACTGGACACGGTCTCCTTTTCCCTCTACTTTGCAGAACGAGAGAGTAGAGGCATCTGGTAAGTTTCTGGACAGAGGGCTTTTGACAGGTGAAAGCATTTGAGAAAGAAAATCCCTCTTGCAATAGATGCATGGTAGGGAATTTCTTTACCAGAAAAATCAAACTTCCAACTCAAGTAAGCCTTGGGTGAAATTTAAGAATTTCTCTGATTATGTATCTAATATTGACCAGAAAGGGGAGGAGATGGGAGTAGATAAAAGACGCTTCTTACTCAAAACTAGCTCTTTCCTTTTTCCATATGCTGTGTTTATGATTATGGGTTTAGAGCATTTTTCTTCTTGTATTTCATAAAATACCGCATCTATTCACATAATTCACCCCACTCGCTTCTCCTTGATATTTCATGGCAGAGGATGGTGGGGGAGGGATCTCATGAGCCCCTGGGGGCTGGTTCCCCACCTCCCTGGCAAACATCTCTGTGCTTTGACATCTTTCTGAAACCAAGTGACTCACCAGGAGTTACCCAGATGGCAGTGGCCAGCCTTAACCAGTTCTTCCAGGATTTTCCTTTTTCATGTGTGACATCTTGCTCAGTTGTGGAAAAGAACAACCGCTAAAAGAGGAGGCATGTGTTTCTGTGCGTTGGGGCTGGGGGAGCATGCGAGCTGAAATAGGAAAAGGGAAATTCATGGGGAATCACAGGGTACTGCCTGCCCTCAGGCATGCTTTCCTTTGGGGTCTGTAGGTGGACGGTTCTGCTGGGAGTCTCCTACAGGTGATTAGCTGAAGATGTTCTAATTGGAAGCCAGTGGAGGAAGGCAGTCTTCAGAATAACAAGTGCAGCTCAGGTATCATTTGGGAACCTCAGCATGTCCTGTGTGGGGTCACGACTTGGGGCTTGCAGGAGGAAGAACCCTCTAAGAAGTTGGGATGCTCTGCATGAGAATGGCCAGGGTGCTGTGGTGAAGATGCTGCCATTTTCACAGATCATTAGCTTAAACAAAGACCCTAAAACACAGGACTCACAGAGAATTCCTCTTGGGCTGTCCTCTCCCATGGGCAGATAGAAAGGTTCCTTGGAATATGGTGTCTGAATCCTCCACTTTGTAGAAAGGCAAACTTGGGGAGCCCTTTCATGCTTCTGTGGCCCCTCATAAGCAGGCCACCTGCACCCTTGTATGATTGCTACAAGAAAGATCTCTTTCCTCTAGGTTGTGAGCATTTGAAAGCACGGAGTGAAGACTCGCCATCTCTCTATCCCTTGAACCTGGCACTAGACAGAGTATACAATAGGTGCTCAATAATAGCCCCTCAATGAATGGAAGAGAGAATGAATAAAGTGGTAGATAAGCACGTGTCCCCAAACTGCTCTACTGAGGACATCAGAGTGGCTGGATGTTAGCTGTAGGTCAGAAGAGGAATCTGAATAATGGATCCCCACCCTTCTACTTACTGTGGGTACGTCTCACTGTGCATTTCCTGCCATTCAATCCTCCCAACAACCCAAGATGTAGGTGCCATTGTCCCCAGCACACAGATGAGATAACTGGGCTCAGAGAGGCTAGGGGTTGACCCAAGTTCATAGACAACGACGAAAGAGTGCCTCTGGGATCTGAATTTGGCCATCGGCAGTGCCAATTCCTGCCTCTTTCTACTGCTTAGGGGCACCTTCCTGTAGAAGGGGGTTTCTGAGGAAAACCCATGAAGCTGTTCACTTCATGGCAGGGGAGAAGGGGGCTGGCCTGATGATCCTGGTTCTATCATGATGGCTCCTGGAAGCTCATGTCAGCCTGGTCGATGACCTAGAAGCCGCAGCTCGAATCTGCTTTCTAGAGAAATTCCCTTATGAATATGTTCTTGCCATACATTCTAAGCAGAAAGCCCATGTATGAGGCCCAAGTTAGACCCATCTGACAGCGAGGGCTCTGGAGACCTATAGAACCTTAAACCAACTCAGGAATGCTTATCCGGTGGGGTGGAGCTGATTCATTTCACTGTACAGCAGAAACTAACGCAGCATTGTAAAGCAACTAAACTCAAAGAAACCAAGAATGAATGCCTTTCCAGGGGGGACCACCCCAGGAGTCTCCAGGAGGCGGTCTGGCTGCCAGCAAGGCAAATTCTTAAAACTGGACTATCCCATCCAATTCCATCCTCACTGGGAGATGAGAACACAGAGGCCCCAGAGCGGGTGACCTGGATGAGGTCAAAGTGCAGTTGAGCGGCAGGGTCAGGTCTATTGCCCAGGATGACCACTGAGCCTTGATTTCCTCACAGGAGCAGCACCAAAGCTCATCACACCCTGGAAGCTTTCCATCTCCTCTGGACTGACCTCTCCCTTATATTTTGCTGCTGTTGCCAGCGTCTACGCTTGCCCTCATGGGTCACCCTGCGTGCATGATCTCTGTAGGGCCTTGGAAGTGGGTGGCATTCGCCTGGGGCTTCCACCTGCGGAAACCAGAAGGCAGAGGTCAGCGCCTCCCTGAGGTCACAGGGCAGCGGCCTCAAGGTGGGCGCCTAGACTCATGCTTACCTCCCCAGGAAGACTTCAGACGCTGAAGGTCTGCCTTGCTGGCCTCACTGTGCATTGTGCTGTGTGCTCCATCGCTCAGTCCTGCCTGACTCTTTGTGACCCTGTGGACTGTAGTCCTCTAGGCCCTCTGTCATTTCCCAGGCAAGAATACTGGAGTGGGTTGCCATTTCCTCCTCCAGGGGATCTTCGCGATCCAGGGATCAGACCCACATCTCTTGCGTCTCCTGCACTGGCAGGAAGATTCTTTCCCACTTTGCCACCTGACCTCAGTATGCATAGGTAATAGTGGGCCACGTCATTTCCCACAAAGTCAGGAAGCTGTTGGAAAGGAAGACTGTCTCCATCGGAGCAAGAAACTGCCCCAACCCCTGTACCTTCACGGTTAAAACCTTTCCAGAGCATTCGTTGACTTCAACTCACAGGAGAAGAGAGGAAACTGAGGTCCAGCCCCAAGCTGTGACACACCAGGACGGGTACATACTCAGCCTTGCATTGTCCTCTGGCTCCCGGAGGGCAGGTTACTGTCCTCTGTGAGGGCACAGTGGCCGGAGATATCTGTTGACCTACCTACATCGCCCAGCCAGGCCGGGGCAACGACACTGTTGTGGGCCCTAGCTCTGACCACCTGCTTTTTCAGCTCACCAGCTTGGTTTCTACCAGACCAGCTCCTGGGTATCACAGTCAGAGAGAAGATTTCCAGCCCAAGTCGGCTGGAGACACTCTGTTTCATTGCTAGAAAGGAAACTGCAGAAGAATTGTCTCTGAATGGTCCCCTCCTAGCATGGCAAAAGCCCCAAGAGGGAATGCCTTGCATTCCTGGGGACAGAAGAGGCAGGCAGCCCAAGGACCCTGTGAAAGTCCATCGGCTGCTTCTGGCCATGAGGAATCCCTGCCTTGGAGATGCCCAGACTGATGGAAAGATGGATGTGTCTTCATATGCAAAAACCATACCTGTACCCACAGGTGTAGTTCATGGATCCTACTCCCGCACCAGGGGCCAAGCTGAGAGGGGAATCTGGGGTGCCCAAGCAGAAATGGGGTTGTCAAGCTGGAACCCCAGAGATGTGGGTCTGTTTTTTTTTTTTTTTAATATGACTATGTGGCATGTTGTTAGGGGAAGCACACTGATTGAAACCGCCCACCCTGGCCAGGCACCATAGTAACCATTTGCATGAGTTGTTTTATGACAGGAGATCCTGATAAGGAACATGGAACTAATAAGCCACCACCAACCGGAAGAGTCCCTGAAATGACGAAAGGAGACACCGCATGTCCGTCCACTTCCCAGAATCACTCTTGCTAGCATCCATCTTGGCTGAGCGATGCGTGCACCACCAGGAAAGACTCTGAATTAGAATGATTGGCCAAAGATCACCCAGAAACTAATCCCATCACCATAAAACTGGACACTGCGAGCCACGCGGCAGAGCAGTTCTCCTGGGTTCCCTTACCCTACTGCTCTCCACCCGGGTGCCCTTTCCCAAAAAAATCTCTTGCTTTGTCAGCACATGGTCTCCTCGGGCAATTCATTTCTGAGTGTTAGACAAGAGCCCAGTTTCGGGCCCTGGAAGGGGTCCCCCTTCCTGCAACAATATGAGATCTTAGTTTCCTGTTCAGTTCAGTTCAGCTCAGTCGCTCAGTTGTGTCCAACTCTTTGAGATCCCGTGAATTGCAGCACACCAGGCCTTCCTGTCCATCACCATCTCCTGGAGTTCACTCAGACTCACGTCCATCAAGTCAGTGATGCCATCCAGCCATCACATCCTGTCGTCCCCTTCTCCTCCTGCCCCCAACCCTCCTAGCATGAGAGTCTTTTCCAATGAGTCAACTCTTTGCATGAGGTGGCCAAAGTACTGGAGTTTCAGCTTCAGCATCAGTCCTTCCAATGAACACCCAGGGCTGATCTCCTTCAGAATGGACTGGTTGGATCTCCTCGCAGTCCAAGGGACTCTCAAGAGTCTTCTCCAACACCACAGTTCAAAAGCATCAATTCTTTGGTGCTCAGCCTTCTTCACAGTCCAACTCTCACATCCATCCATGACCACTGGAAAAACCATAGCCTTGACTAGATGGACCTTTGTTGGCAAAGTAATATCTCTGCTTTTTAATATGCTATCTAGGTTGGGCATAACTTTCCTTCCAAGGAGTAAGTGTCTTTTAATTTCATGGCTGCAGTCACCATCTGCAGTGATTTTGGAGCCCCCAAAAATAAAGTCTGACACTGTTTCCACTGTTTCCCCATCTATTTCCCATGAAGTGATGGGACCAGATGCCATGATCTTTGTTTTCTGAATGTTGAGCTTTAAGCCAACTTTTTCACTCTCCTCTTTCACTTTCATCAAGAGGCTTTTCAGTTCCTCTTCACTTTCTGCCATAAGGGTGGTGTCATCTGCATATCTGAGGTTATTGATATTTCTCCCTGTAATCTTGATTCCAGCTTGTGTTTCTTCCAGTCCAGCGTTTCTCATGATGTACTCTGCATAGAAGTTAAGTGAGCAGGGTGACAATATACAGCCTTGATGTACTCCTTTTCCTATTTGGAACCAGTCTGTCGTTTCATGTCCAGTTCTAACTGTTGCTTCCTGACCTGCATACAGATTTCTCAAGAAGCAGGTCAGGTGGTCTGGTTTTCCCATCTCTTGAAGAATTTTCCACAGTTTATTGTGATCTACACAGTCAAAGGCTTTGGCATAGTCAATAAAGCAGAAATAGATGTTTTCCTGGAACTCTCTTGCTTTTTCCATGATCCAGCGGATGTTGGCAGTTTGATCTCTGGTTCCTCTGCCTTTTCTAAAACCAGCTTGAACATCAGGAAGTTCACGGTTCACATATTGCTGAAGCCTGGCTTGGAGAATTTTAAGCATTACTTTACTAGCATGTGAGATGAGTACAATTGTGTGGTAGTTTGAGCATTCTTTGGCATTGCCTTTCTTTGGGATTGGAATGAAAACTGACCTTTTCCAGTCCTGTGGCCACTGCTGAGTTTTCCAAATTTGCTGGCATATTGAGTGCAGCACTTTCACAGCATCATCTTTCAGGATTTGAAATAGTTCAACTGGAATTCCATCACCTAGTTTCACTAGCTTTGTTCGTAGTTTCCTGACCAGGGATCAAACCCACGACCCCTGCATTGGAAGCTTAAAGTCTTACCCACTGGACCACCAGGGAAGTCCCTGAGATGTGGGTCTTTATGTGGAATCATATTAAAGAGCGAGCTTCCCAGGTGGCTCAGTGGTAAAGAATCCACCTGCCAGTGCAGTAGAGGCAGGTTCAGCCCCTGAGTCAGGAAGATCCCTGGAGAAGAAAGTGGCAACCATCTCCATATGACTGCCTGTGAAATCCCAGGGACCCGGGAGCCTGGTGGGCTACAGTCTGTGAGTCACAAAGAGTTGGTTATGACTCAGCGACTAAACAAAGACAATAACAAATGAAATTAAAGAGCATCAATAAATTGCCTAATGCAGGGCATGTGGGAGCTGATCCACTAACATTCATTTTGCCTCTTCCGCTCCCAGTGGGAATCGGCCCCAGGAATCTGGTCATATTGTGCTGGATCTCGTGGGGCCACCACAGCAGGCCAGCTGTGCCCAGATGTTCAGGATGCACCTCCAAACCATTCTCCCCTAAACCCTGCAAAGAGGCTTTGTGTGGAGAGAAGACTCCAAGGGGAACTGTTAATGAGCAGGGGGTGGGGAGGGCTCACTTAGCTGGGGAGGCCCTCCTGATAATGCCAGGAGGTGTTGAAAGCCCCATCAGTCTGTTGGTGGTCTGGGGCCTGCTCCCGCCCCTCGGCCTGCAGAGAACAGAGCAGCACCTTCGGCTGATTGTCTACCTTCCAGGGGCTTCTCCCCTCCCATCTGGGGATTTGGGGTGGGGAGGGACACAGCGGGGGCTGCTAATTGGTATCTTCCCAGAAACCCTCTGATTAGGTTTGGGGATTACACTAAAGAGGTGAGGAGGTAAAACCCAAAATAAACATGAATGCCCTTCCTTAAGCGCATTCTTGCCAACAAGTTAAATAATCCAGTCCCTGGAGCCAGTTCCTAAAAGATTTAAATATTTACTAATTCAGGGGAGGAGGGGGGCATTGGGAACCGTAGTAGATTTCTACCGATTCTGACTTCTTCTGACATCTTTTAAAGGCTTCGTTTCTACGCTGTTTGATTCTCTTTGACGATTGTCAAGTTAAGTTTACTAAAAACTGGAGAAGACTTTGTTCCGGGGTGGGAGGGGAAGGGGGGGGGCTGCTGGATTAGAAACATGAGTCGTCCCCAGCTTGTCCATCCGCCCTGGCATCGTTTTATTCCTGCGTTTCTGAAAGGCTCCGAGTAATCAATTCCAGAGGACGGGCTCGGGGAGCCTTGGCAAAGCAGGCCTCCTTCTTGGCTATCACTTCGAATATTTTATGCAGCTAATAGAGCTGCAATGGGGCCCCAAATGTGGGCAGTCAGAAACAGACAGGTCCCATCGGAATGTATGCCTGGATGTGTGTCAGCCGCCCTCCGAGAGCAGATCTCTGGGGGCCCTTGAGCAAGGCATGAACGTTCAGGTTTCTAAGCCAGCAGTTTTGCAGGAATTTTCATGCCTTGAAGGAAGAAAAAATCTTGAAAGCATAGTCTACATTTATTGGGCACTTACTGTGTGCCTAGCACTGCATTAATTACTCACATTCACTCTCTCATTTAATTCTGATTTCAAACAGCCTAGGGAGGGAGGAGTTATCATTCCCATTTCACAGATGAGAAAGCTGAGGCTCACAGAAGTCAAGGGCTTGCCCAGAGGCAGTAAGTGGCAAGGAAGCACCGCTCTTGCTCCATCTGTGTTTGTATTCCCCAGCCACTGAGCCGGGCCTCGGAGAAAACACAGACGAGAAGTTTGCAAAGGCAAAGACGGAGTCCCAGAATGACAGAAGCCTGGGTCGTATCCCCATCCCACACCCCACACCAGGCAGTCATCTTGTCTCCATTTGCTCTCTGGCTGACGGGACAGTTTCTGAGCTGATCCCTGAGTCTGGTAGGTTCTCCTGGCCTCAAAGGAAGTGCAGCTCCTACCCCCACTCTCAGCCCCGCAGAAAAGTACATCTGCCTCCATCTTGCAAAAATAAAAAGATAGGCCAAAAAAGCAAGAGAGTTCCAGAAAAACATCTATTTCTGCTTTATTGACTACGCCAAAGCCTTTGACTGTGTGGATCACAATAACCTGTGGAAAATTCTGAAAGAGATGGGAATACCAGACCACCTGACCTGCCTCTTGAGAAACCTGTATGCAGGTCAGGAAGCAACAGTTAGAACTGGACATGGAACAACAGACTGGTTCCAAATAGGAAAAGGAGTACGTCAAGGCTGTATATTGTCACCCTGCTTATTTAACTTATATGCAGAGTACATTATGAGAAACGCTGGGCTGGAGGAAGCACAAGCTGGAATCAAGATTGCTGGGAGAAATATCAATAACCTCAGATATGCAGATGACACCACCCTTATGGCAGAAAGTGAAGAGAAACTGATAAGCCTCTTGATGAAAGTGAAAGTGGAGAGTGAAAAAGTTGGCTTAAAGCTCAACATTCAGAAAACAAAGATCATGGCATCTGGTCCCATCACTTCATGGGAAATAGATGGGGAAACAGTGGAAACAGTGTCAGACTTTATTTTTTTGGGTTTCAAAATCACTACAGATAGTGATTGCAGCCATGAAATTAAAAGACACTTACTCCTTGGAAGGAAAGTTATGCCCAACCTAGATAGCATATTCAAAAGCAGAGACATTACTTTGCCAACAAAAGTCTGTCTTGTCAAGGCTATGGTTTTTCCAGTGGTCATGTATGGATGTGAGAGTTGGACTGTGAAGAAAGCTGAATGCCGAAGAATTGATGCTTTTGAACTGTGGTGTTGGAGAAGACTCTTGAGAGTCCCTTGGACTGCAAGGAGATCCAACCAGTCCATCCTAAAGGAGACCAGTCCTGTGTGTTCATTGGAAGGACTGATGCTGAGGCTGAAACTCCAATACTTTGGCCACCTCATGCGAAGAGTTGACTCATTGGAAAAGACCCTGATGCTGGGAGGGATTGGGGTTAGGAGAAAAAGGGAACGACAAAGGATGAGATGGCTGGATGGCATCACCAACTCGATGCACGAGTTTGAGTGAACTCCAGGAGTCAGCGATGGACAGGGAGGCCTGGAGTGCTGCGATTCATGGGGTCACAAAGAGTCAGACACGACTGAGTGACTGAACTGAACTGAACTGAGGCCTCCGCCCGACCACCTCGTCTCATTTTGTATTTTTTCCTTCTATCCCATAACAGCACGCTTTTTGGTGTCACTCCTCTGAAAATCACTGTTGGGGAAGTCCTAAGAATGTTCTTCCCTCCTCACCACAGTGCCCATGGGAACATAAGAGTCCAGACACTATTGGGGGTGTCCAGGGGTTGCCCTGGACCCAAGAGAGGAAGCCCAGACTCGTAGCTATTGCTTTGCTACTTACTCTCCAGGACCCTGGACTAGAAGTGAAGTTGCTCAGTCATGTGCAACTCTTTGCAATCCCGTGGACTGTAGCTTACCAGGCTCCTCCATCCATGGAATTCTCCAGGCAAGAGTACTGGAGTGGGTTGCCATGTCCTTCTCCAGGAGATCTTCTGGACTCGGGGATCGAACCTGGGTCCCCCACATGGCAGGCAGATGCTTTACCCTCTGAACCACCATGGAAGCCCACCTGTTACTTCCCTTCTAAAGAAAAGAAAGTGAAGTCGCTCAGTCGTGTCCGACTCTTTGCGACCCTGTGGACTGAAGCCTACCAGGCTCCTCCGTCCATGGGATTTTCCAGGCAAGAGTACTGGAGTGGGTTGCCATTTCCTTCTCCAGGGGATCTTCCTGACCCAGGGATCGAACCTGGGTCCCCTGCGTTATAGGCAGACGCTTTTACCGTCTGAACCACCAGGGAAGCCCCCAGGGAACTTCCCTTCTAAGGAACTCTATAAAATGGCATTCATATCCCTTCTCGTGGAACTATGGTGCAGGTCAAATAAGACAAGATGGGAAAGACCAAGGGCTGCACAGACATTGTAAGGTTTTCAGCACCAACATGCGTGTGTGGATGCTTGGGGTTCCCATGATCACCAGGGAGGCGAGACCGAGTGATGCTTTGCTTGTTCAGGTTGGTCCAGTGGACGTCACAGTGTAAAGTGATACATACACTTCCTTCTGCAGAGCCAGGAAATAATTGCAGGTTAGATAGGTGAACTTGACTCTCAGCTCTGGGACCCTAGTAAATTCATTTTGTCTTCCTGAGACTTGTTTCCTCCTCCTTATGAAGGGTGAGTACCACCATGTTGAAGTCTTGTGAGAGCAATATCCAGGAGAAAGCCAGTGTCTGGCATACAGAAAGTACAAGATAGATCAGATCATCGTTGTTGGCTGTCTTCACCCCTCTCTTGGGCTTCCCTGGTGGCTCAGCAGTAAAGAATCTGCCCGCAAGGCAGGAGCCACAGGTGATGTGGGCTCCATCCCTGGGTCAGGAAGATCCCCTAGAGGAAGGCATGGCAACCCACGCTAGTACTCCTGCCTGGGGAATCCTATGGACTGAGGAGCCTGGCAGGCTCTTGATCCATAGCGTCGCACAGTCAGATGCAACTAAAGCGACTTAGCACACATCACACATTTGAAGATGAAGCATTGCAGCTGCTGTGACATCAAATTCAACTGCTTTTGTTTTATTAGCATCTAGCAAAGAGGTGAGAAATGGCCTTGCAGCAACACCATAATCAGAGCATCGTGGTCTTGTAAACGTGAGGCCATGCATGTGTCATTCAGCTCTTTCTGGACATAATTGTTTTCCAAGTGACTTGTTCCTCAGGTAACCTGATGTTGATGGCAATAATGCAATTTTCATATCGCAATGTTGTTCTAGAGGGAGGGTGTCTATTTCACTTAGGCTCGTTGAAACCCAATCTACAGGAAAGGACGTTATAACAGAATTGGAGGTTAAATTTCATTTGCTGATTTAATAAAAACTAACAGGATGGATTTGGGGATATTTCATTAATCTTTCTTTCCTTTCAGTGCAAAGGAAATTAAGTTCACTCTAGTTCAAACTTTGTTTCACTCTTATACAATAGGCTGCCAATGTCCACTTTCTCTCTGGCGAGTTAAAACCTAATTAGTCACAGAAAATTCTTCCCTGACCCTGTCCCAGGAGCAGGCGAGGAGTTGCATGCTTGCACGCGCATGCTTATGTGTGCACGCACGCGCACACACACACACATATACACACACACTGCCACCTTTGTTGGGTCTTGTTTTAATTGTCAGTGGTGATTAAGACCTGTGATGACACCTCTAAAAACGTCTTGACGGCACATGAGTTTTGCAGAGGCTCCTTGTCACAGCAGCGTTAGCTGACTTTTAGGACTTCCCTAGGTGTGTCTGTGTTATTTGCAGGATGAGTTGGGATCGTTTAGGGATGGAAAAAGAATATCTTTTCAGTTACAGGCACTCTACTCTATGGCATGATGCTTTTTACCAGTTACCTCTGTATCTTTACTCTACTGAGTAATTTCAGGGTGAAATATGTAAAGTAGGAAAGTGTCCTAGGCTTGAGATCCTGGGAACTCTCACTGGAGCCCCAGCTCTGTGGATTATTAGCTGTGTGATTTGGGGTAAATGACTTAGCCTCTCTGAGCCTGGACTTTCTCTTCTGGAAAATGGGAATAAGTAATCTCTGGTCCACCTGCCACAGAGAGAGATTTGAGGATCAAATATGGCCCTTTAGGGTTCAGACCAGTGGGCCACCCCTCAAAACTGTCTAACCTGGTCAACCCAGAACCCCTTTTTGTCTCCTTTATGCAGTTCTATATGTGGTGTTAGCTGCTGTTGGGCATGTGTGAGCCCAGGAACTCTGGTGGGAACTCTGTGCCCCACTGTGTACCCAGCACCTGGTCCCCAGGCTGGGACACGGGAGACCCCAGCAGATGTTTCATGCATGAGCAGACGTGTGCCCAGGAGCAAGCTTTTAATCTACGAGGTGTTGAGGTGACATCATAGTCCCCTGGGCATCACCATAAAAATGGGGTGTATTAATGGCAGATTCGAATCCTGGTACTTTGTGGTTGTCTGGAATTGGCAGCCTTGAGGGCCCTTGGAGCTTTCTAGATGCAACAAGGGCTCAGAGCTTTCAAATCTTTGCTCTGAAGGTAGATGATATTCCTTGTATTTACAAAGATTCCAGGTTAGAAACTGGTACTGATTGAGGGGGTGGCTGGAGTTTTTTGTGTGTGAAATTAAAAGATGCTTACTCCTTGGAAGGAAAGTTATGACCAAGCTAGACAGCATATTAAAAAGCAGAGACATTACTTTGTCAACAAAGATCCTTCTAGTCAAGGCTATGGTTTTTCCAGTGGTCATGTATGGATGTGATAGTTGGACTATAAAGAAAGTTGAGCACTGAAGAACTGATGCTTTTGAACTGTGGTGTTGGAGAAGACTCTTGAAAGTCCCTTGGACTGCAAGGAGATCCAGCCAGTCCATTCTAAAGGAGATCAGTCCTAGGTGTTCTTTGGAAGGACTGATGCTAAAGCCAAAACTCCAATACTTTGGCCACCTCATGGGAAGAGTTGACTCATTGGAAAAGACCCTGATGCTGGGAGGGATTTGGGGCAGGAGGAGAAGGGGACGACAGAGGATGAGATGGTTGGATGGCATCACCAACTCGATGGACATGGGTTTGGGTGGACTCTGGGAGTTGGTGATGGACAGGGAGGCCTGGTGTGCTGCAATTCATGGGGTCACAAAGAGTTGGACATGACTGAGCGACTGAACTGAACTGAACTGAAAGTAACGTAGAAAGTACATTACTTTCAAACATATGTGAATGTTTGCAATCCCATTATGAGGAGAGGGGAGGGTAGGACACAGGCCTGTGGAATGGCTTCTGGGCTGGTATCAGCTTTCTTGAAGGGAGCACAGCGACAAGAAAAGACAAGTCCAGGCTGAAGCCTTGGCTTGTTGCCCGTTATAAGCCTCAGTTTCCTCATCTGTAAATTGGGGACAATGATGTCAGTTTCAGGGAGCTGCAAGGGGATCACATGAGAAGCTGTAAGAAGCATGTTCAATTTCTCAAAGCAGGTCATCAGAAGCCTCTTTCGGCCACACAAATTTGCTAAGCCCAGTTGCCCAACGGGAATTATGGTCCAAATGGTCACTGGACTGGGCTCCTTCCAGCCTCGTCCCTGCCACTCACTCCCAGAGGTCACTCCATCAGCCACTCTACCCTATAATGTGTTACCATATGGACCCAGACTTGGGGTGGAGAACCATCACCCCTGTAATATTTTGCATCCTCACTTCTTTGCTTTGAAGAGTTTCCATTCTGCCTCCTGCATTGAAAGGAACAGACTTTGTAGCCAAAGCATCAGAGGTGAGCAGAAGACACAGGACCTCAGTGAGCAGTCAGGGACTTTTCTCCTCATTTGAAAAGTGGGCCTGAACATGCTTGCTGCCTGCAGGGTCACATTGGAGGAGTCAAGTGGACTAACGCAGATGAAAGTACTTTAAAACGATGCTGCACAAGGCACATAAGGGGCTGAGTTCCTTCTGGGCGCCTGCAGGGCTGACTAGTATGGGGTAAGGGCAGAGAGTCGAGAAGGTAATGGCACCCCACTCCAGTACTCTTGCCTGGCTAATCCCATGGACGGAGGAGCCTGGTAGGCTGCAGTCCACGGGGTCGCTAGGAGTTGGACACGACTGAGCAATTTCACTTTCACTTTCACTTTCATGCATTGGAGAAGGAAATGGCAACCCACTCCAGTGTTCTTGCCTGGAGAATCCCAGGGACGGGGGAGCCTGGTGGGCTGCCGTCTCTGGGGTCGCACAGAGTCAGACACGACTGGAGTGACTTAGCAGCAGCAGCAGCAGCAAGAGCAGAGTGGTCAGTGAATGAATGATGAGTATTGGGTGGGCCAAAAATTTTGTTAGGGTTTTTCCATAAGATCATAAAGAAAAACCCCAATGAACTTTTAGGCTAACCTCATAATACAATGGGCTTCCCTGATAGCTCAGTTGGTAAAGAGTCTGCCTGCAATGCAGGAGACCCTGGTTCGATTTCTGGGTTGGGAAGATCTGCTGGCAAAGGGATAGGTTACCCACTCCAGTATTCTTGGACTTCCCTTGTGGCTCAGCTGGTAAAGAATTTGCCTGCAATGAGGGAGACCTGGGTTCAATCCCTGGATTGGGAAGATCCCCTGGAGAAGGGAAAGGCTACCCACTCCAGTATTCTGGCCTGGAGAATCCCGTGGACTGTATAGTCCATGGGGTCACAAAGAGTCGGACACGACTGAGCAACTTTCACTTTCATGATACAATATGGTGACTATTCCTAACCACTTATTATAGGCCAGGCACTGGGCTGTGTCCTTCATTACAGCGAATCCCCATATGAGGGAGGTACTGATATTACTAACTCCATTTTACGTATTAGAAAGCTGAGGCTCAGAGTTCATGTGGGTTTGGAGGCTACAAAGCTCTAAACCACTTCACCAGTGACCTCATCAGTTAGCAAAGAATAGAAAGTATACTGTCATACTTGGATTTGATCATAATGCAAATTCATGCAATCTTTCATCTAATCTTAGGCTCCTCCCACCCCTGCCCTGTCATCCACCATCTATCTATCATGTCACCTGTTTTATTGCCTTCAAAACAGTTACAAATGAAATAATCTCCTTCGCTTGTTAGGTTTTGTATTTCCTGTTACCCACCTGTCTCTTCCCTCCATGGTGTGAGCTCCTGGGGGCCAAGGTGCCCCTCCAGGCTGTGTGTGGACCCCAGCAATCCATCCTCTGCACTGGAGCCCCTGGGTCTAGGACATGTGCTTGGGGAGGACTTCAGGCCCCTGCTGGGCCTAAACCATTGGCCAGTTTTTCTTGTCAACACCCCGTGGAGGTCACAGACCTCCCCAAAGATGGTTAGCATTCAGATCCCCACCCTTAAGCAGCTGCAGCCCAACCCAGCCTTTCCTTCTGGCCACCCCCCTCCCCACATCCCCTTTTCTGGACAGGGAGCCACTTTCCTTGTCACTGAAACTGGAGACCATGAGATTCCCCTCTTTCTTTCTATCCATGTTGAGCATGTGACTTCTGATTCCTGTTTGTCCAATTCAGCCCCTTCTGCTGGGACTCTCAAGGGTCCTTGAGTAGAGGCTTTTGCCACAATACCCTCTCTTCACTACCCTGCCTCTGATTCATCTGACATGTAGCTTTTTCCAGGAAGTCCTCCAGAATGCCCCTCTATGCTGAGTCCATCCTGATGTCTGTAACACACATGCTGTAATGTACATGCTACAGTTAGCTGGAGAGACGGTGTCCTGGAAGGAGAGCCTTTGGAGGGCAGGAACTCCTCTTAGTTCTTGCCTTGTGGGAAAGTGTGCAACCCACCTTTGCTTAGTGAATAAATAAATGACTACATCTTGTTGGGATTCTAACAGATCACAGGCAAGGCCAGCTGGAGCTCACCTGTGTACACTTCTAGCAGGGTGGGGGTAGGAGCCACAATCTATCACTATCACTTCACTCTGGCCATCACACTCTAAACCCAGTGCTGGGGTGGGAGGCCCTCTCCTGGGACACAAGATGACATCGCTTGACCGGTTGGCCTGCTGACAGTGCTCATCTGGTGGGCCACCTCCCTGAAAAACAGTTGGGGTGAATCTGAGCCCCTTTGGAGACTTGGCAAGCAGGGGGATGGCTCGCCCATGTCCACAGAAGGACACGCTGCTGCAGAAGGTATTAGCATTCCAGCCACTCTCCAGATTTGATTATAGCTGATAACAATCATGAGGGGAACTGCTCTGCCAACGATAGCAATGCCAGAAGCGGCCTAATTCAATAGCCTACTGCTCTGGCCTTATTTATACATCTCAGGTGCTGTCGAGGGCCCACGTGGGAAGGTAGGGCTTTTGGGTCCACAGGACAGACGCTGCTTTTATCAAAGAGCAGAGAGAAGGGACCTGGAACCATGGGGAGAGTGTCCCTATCCCATCTGCACATTCCTGGCAGGCTACCTGGGAAGGCTACCTTCTACCCAGGGAGAGCCACGTTCTCCTGATCTCCTACTTTCGTTTTTAGGAGGGTCGCCCACCTGAATGGCCCATCCTCTCCACCGCCTCCCACTGAGACCAGCCAGCCCACTCACTCTGTTCATAGCCAGGAAGGTGGGGAGGGTAACAGGGCACTCACTTGGCTTTTCCTCCATCTCTCAGGGGTCCAGGCAGGAGAAGGCTCAGCCAAGGTCACATGGCTTGTCTACGGAGCCTCAGGTTGTTGGATAACCAAGCAATTGGGGCCTATTGTTCCCTACCCACTGTCACCACCAAAATCAGGGGTTTTCAGTTCCAATAGAGAAAGTGAATGTGTTAGTCGCTCAGTGGCATCTGACTTTTTGCAACCCCATGGACTGTAGCCCACCAGGCTCCTCTGTCCATGGAATTCTCCAGGCAAGAATACTAGAGCGAGTAGACATTTTCTCCTCCAGGGGATCTTCCCAATCCAGGGATCGAACCCGGGTCTCCTGCACTGCAGGCAGATTCTTTACCATCTGAGCCACCAGGGAAAACCCCAATGGGTAGGTGGCAATGGGTGAAGGATGCCCAACTAGGGCATTCCTTCTTCTCCCTGTGTGTGTCTGTCTGTGTCCTAATCTCCTCTTCTTGTACAGGTCCCCAGTTGTATTGGGTCAGGACTCAGCTAATGACCTCGTTTTAATCTCATTTTTAAAGATCCTACCTGCACACAGCCACAATCTAAGGCACTGGGGTTGGGATTTCAATGTCTGGATCTGGGATAGGGGAGCACACATTTAGCCTATAACAGCGTCGGAGCACACACAAGAAGGGTACCTGGAATCAAGAGTCAGGAGGCTTGAGTTCCAGATCTAGCCTTGTTCTCTGGAAGCCCTGTGGTTGAAGTCATTTCACACCTGAGGGCCTCCATTTTCCAGTCTGTGAAACGGCCATAATAATCCCATCCTGCCTCTCAGAGAATTGTGGGAGGATCCAAAGATGTGAAGGATGCAAAAGTCTCTAGAAACTTGCAAGAAGGTGGCAAGGAATTCCTCTACCTAGGAGCGTGCAGAGAGGGACCGAGTGCGGGCCCACGTGCAGTGTCCAATGGGGCTGCATGGACTTGGAGAAAAGGCTGCCATTCTCCAGTGCACGTGGAGGTTCTGGAAGGTTCAGAGGGGCCAGCAGAGGCCTAGCTGGGGGTGTGGGGGAAGCGGAGATGATTCTCTCCAGGAGAAACAGAGCATAGCCTTCAAATCCCACCGAGTCCTCATCCACCCGACCTAGGCTTTTCTCCCCCGTCGGCACGTTCCACTTCTCCGGCTGCTTCAGGAATTACCTCTCCTCTGGGCCAAAGACAAAAAAAAAAAAAAAGTGTGGACTTGTTTCCAGGATTATTAAATTACATCCAGCGTATTCTTTCCGAGCGCGTCCCGTCTTAGTGGGGTTTAGAGCTGCGTTCGGGCCAGGCAAGCTCCAGTTACCTCTAATGAGGATAATGGTCAGAAGGCTTAACGGTAATTCTCCATTGATTCTCTCGTGCCTTGCAGCGCCTGTGCTGGCCGGCCCGGGAGCGCTCACCTTGGTCTGCTCGGGGCCAGGGCCTCCGCCTGCCCTGCTTTGGAGCAGCCCAGTGCTCTCAGGACGGGATTAAACACCAGCTTACACCCCTGTGGGGGAGAATGAACGTTAGAGCAAGAAATAAAGACCCCCAAGAAAAAAAACAGGCAGCTAATTCCATCCTGTCAGCGGTGGATATTAAGACTACTCGCCGGCGAGGCCTGCCATGCGTAAGCCACAAAGGCACTACTGTTGAGCTTTAATTTAATTTTCAGAGAGGAGAGCGGAGCCCCCAGCGCCCTGGGAACGAAGTGCCGGGGGGCTTTCTTTCCAGGGGGCAGATCTGGAGTTTTCCTGAGGCCTTGCTGCGTGAGGGTCCCTACCGTTGATGGAACGCCTGCTCTGGGCCTGGCTTTCCAGTCTGCGACCATCACAGAGCTCGGATGGAATTATTTCCATTTCGTGGATGAGGATATGGATATTCAGAGAGGCTGTGTGATTTTGGCGAAGTAGCCCAGCATGGAGGTGGCGGAACAGGGGCTCAAGCCCTGGTCTTTCTGACGCCACAGGCCTTTCCCACTCTGCGGCTGCTATTCGCTCTATTCTCGGTTGCCACCCAAGCCCTGGAGCCTGGGAACGAAGAGGTCACTTCTGTGGCTCAGTCTCCTTTGGCAGCTCTCTCTGGCCCACAGGGCGCTGTTTCTCAGAAGTTAAATGAAGGACCAATCTCCCCCTGTTCTCCAACCATCCCCTCTTTACCCTTCACTCTCTGGAGGGCTGTTGCTCCCTGCAATCCCTTTTTATTTCTTGCACTCAACAAGCACGACCTCTTACCTGGCCCTGGACTTCATGGTTTTTCAGGGTTAGCTATATTTCATGCCCATTTTACAGGCAGGGAGTAGCGAGGCCAGGCGTCGAAGCCTCCATGAGCTGCCTTCCTTGTTCTGATGTCCACAGCTCCCTCTGGGGGATAGCTGCTATTGCTCGTTGGGAGGAAAGTCAGGAAAGGGCGCAGGGAGAAGGAGGGGTAGACAAAGGCCTGTTAACAGCTTCTCAGGCTGGGCAGAGAGCATGTCAAATTTTCTAGGTTGGCCAGCGTTGCTGGTAGTTAATGACTTGTGGCCGGCTGTCCTAAGAGGCCGGCTGAAGTGTCCACAAACCCTGCCCCTGGGATGGGGAGGTCAAAGGGTCAGGGGAGGTGAGTGGCCTGGGAGAAATGGGATGTCAGACAGGAATCGTGAGGATTTCAGTGAGGATTTCAGACAGGCCTGGATTCAAGACCTAGCTCAGCCATCAAGTTGCTGGGTGACCCTGTGCATTTTTCTTACTTGTTTGGGGGTCCCAGTTTCTTCTTTTTCTACACACACACACCACCACCACCATTCTCGAGGTGACAAAGGCAGGGGTCCCCAAGCTCTGGGCTGTGGACCGGTACCCCCTGTCATATCAGCAGCAGCATTAGATTAAAGTGCACAATAAAAGGAATGAGCTTGAATCAGCCCCAAACCACCCGCCCCCACCTCCACACCACGATTCACTGAAAAATTGTCCACCATGAAATTTGTCCCTGGTGCCAAAACAGGTTGAGGGCTGCTGACACGGGGCGTTGAGAGCTAAGGGCCTAGGTTTCACATTTTACTCTCTTGACAAGGATGTGGCCTTTTGAAAGCACCACACAGGCCCTTACTTTTGCAGTTTCCAAAGACCTTTTCCATTCCTGTTATGAATGGAACGGGCCCCCCAGTCTTCAGATGAGGAAGCTGAAGTGCAGAAGAAAGAGACTTCCCCACATGCTTCAGGCCGGAGGGAGCTTTCTAGAACAGCAGTCTCCTGGGGACAGTCTCCTGTTTCAAGGACCTGCCACTACCCTCAGGATCCAGGAAAAGTGTGTGTACACAAGTGTGTGATTGTGTGTGTGCACATGCGTGGATGTGCCAACGTGTATACACAGGTCTTCACATGTATGTGTGCACCCACATGTGGCAGTGTTGTGTGCATACATGCCCAACTTTGTGTACACGTGTGTGTGTGCCCGTGTGTAAAGTCCGGACCCCATCACCTCTCCCCTTGCCCCACTCTCACACCGACCAAACCCGTCTCACTGAGCTACAGGTAAGTTCCTTACCACTCCACACTGCTGGCTGCCTTCCTAATGGCATCACAGTGAAGGGCACCGACGCCAGAGCCAGACTGCCAGGGTTCAAGTCCTGTCACATGTCCGTCCGAGGCCTCTATTTACTCATCTCTAAAATGGGCTTCCTAGCACCTGGTTGATGACGTTTACACGTATTATTTGCAAAGTGTTTAAAACAGTGCTTGAGACATCGCAAGCACTATATGAGTGTTTGTTAAGTAAATCACTGGACTGATGCCTCTTCTGTGTGTCCTTGGACGGTGGAGCAAATCTCCCTGTCCTGGGAGCATCCATTCCCATAGACTGTGAGGTCCGCTGTCTTTGAAGCCCCAGCCCCCTGGCTCTGTGGGCCCAGGACCTCTGAGCATTCAGGAGGCTCCCTCCTGGGCCTAGCCAGGCTCGGCTCCAAGCGCTGTCTCTTCAAGGCAGCCTGCTGTGTGTAAATCTCTCTGGAGGGCAATAAAATTAATAGCCGTGCTAGTTAAGCCTGTGAACAGAGAAACTTTAGGCCGGAGCTATCCAATTAATTCCTCCTCCACGTAAAATTGTTTCTGATTTTTATTGTAAACTTCTCAGGGCCTCCTGTCTGAAAGCTTGACCGCAGTAACTCCAAATCTACACGCTGGAAGGATACAGAGTTTGGAGATGCTGTCCTTAATGCTGGCCCACTTGGCGCAGCTGCTCATGTGGCTCCCAGGTGTTGTGCCCGTCCCCAAGCCAGGCGGTCCCCACAGGCACCTGATGGCTGGCAGCGCTGGCGGCATCTGCCCTGGGGAGGGTCAGGGAGGGAAGGATGAGACCGAGCCCCACCAGGTCTCCAGAGCAGGTTTGGCTTTGCCTGGAAAACACTGGGTGGCCTTGCGGGTGAGGCCTGAGGATTTCCGTTTCTCTTTGGAAGCCCAAGGACAGAGATGGACTGGAGCTGGCAGGCCCTGGATCCTGGGAACCAATTTCAAGAATTTTATGAGCAAGTTATTAAACAGTCACCATCAAAAATTAAATTATGTAATTGCGCTTTGCTCAATCTCTAAGTTGTGTCCTACTCTTTGCCACCCCATGGACTGTAGCCCGCCAGGCTTCTCTGTCCATGGAATTCCCCAGGCAAGAATACAAGAATACTGGAGTGGGTTGCCACACCCTCCTCCAAGGGATCTTCCCAACCGAGGGATTGAACTGATGACTCCTGCGTCTCCTGTATTGGCTGGCAGATTCTGTACCACTGAGCCACCTGGGAAGCCCTGACTTACAATGAAATAACTTGTATTAAAAAAACAAAGGTAGAAGGAAATGGCAACCCACTCCAGTGTTCTTGCCTGGAGAAGCCCAGGGACGGGGGAGCCTGGTGGGCTGCCATCTCCGGGGTCGCACAGAGTCGGACACGACTGAAGAGACTTAGCAGCAGCAGCAGCAGTGAAACTACCCTGCACGATACTGTGATGAAGAACGCAAGCCCTACAACTGTCCAAACCCACACAATGCGCAACGTCAGGAGCAAACCCCGGTGTAACACGGACGTTGGGTGATGATGACCTGTCAGTGAAGGTTCATTGACTGTAACAAACGCATCACTCGGGGTGGGAGGGGAGGCTGGTAGTGGGGGAGGCTGTGGTGAGGGGTGGGGGAGGACGGGTGTGGGGGGAGGTAGATGGGAACTCTTTGTACTTTCTGCTCAATTTTTCTGTGAACCTGAAACTGCTCCAAAAACAAATTTTATGAATTAAGAAAAGCAATAATAAGTAGCCAAAATTTATTACTTCCTGATTATTTTACTAGATTTTTGCTATTATCTAATGGAAGTATTGAAGAAGGCAATGGCACCCCACTCCAGTACTCTTGCCTGGCAAATCCTGTGGACGGAGGAGCCTGGTGGGCTGCAGTCCATGGGGTGGGTAAGAGTTGGACACGACTGAGCGACTTCACTTTCACTTTTCACTTTCATGCATTGGAGAAGGAAATGGCAACCCACTCCAGTGCTCTTGCCTGGAGAATCCCAGGGACAGGGGAGCCTAGGGGGCTGCCATCTATGGGGTCACACAGAGTCGGACACAACTGAAACAACTTAGCAGCAGCAGCAGCAATGGAAGTACAGGCTTCCCTCGTGGCTCACTGTTAAAGAATCTGCCTGCCAATGCAGGAGATACGAGTTGAATCCCTGTGTCAGGAAGACACCCCTGGAGAAGGAAATGGCAACCCACTCCAGTATTCTTGCCTGGGAAAACCCATGGACACAGGAGTCTGGTGGGCTACAGTCCATGGGGTAGCAAAAAAGTTGTACCTGACTTAGCGACTAAACAACAAAATGGGAGTATAGGTAACAATAGGCCACCTCAATCTCTTCCTAACTCTACATTCGTGTGACAAATGACATCGATTTGAAACCAGCCATAGTGGGAATATTTATGCTGTGGAAACAGACAGCTGCCACACCCCAGAGCTTAACTTATGTTGTGGTGGTGATTGCTGAGACTTGAAAAAGAACACAGAATAAACTTAAAACATGTCATGTCTATAGCTGTTATGTTATAAAAGAGCTCCCCAAACCAAGGACCTCTTCTCCGAGTCTTTGAAAACTATTATCTGAGTCAGAAGAGAAGTTGCTCATGTCAGTAGTGAACTACAGAAGTCTTGATCATTTCACTGTTGTTAACATAAATGGAAATATCAACCAACATTCCTGTGAGAAGTGCCCTCATTCTTTGATCACATCTGTAGGTTGGCTGTAGATATGGGAGGTCAAGAATGATCAATGAAGGCATTCTTTGAGAATCAACTGGCCATGTGGAATTTATAATAAGCAGTATTGTGTATTTTATTAACTGTTTGTATTTTATTAACTGCTACACATCTTTCATGTGAATAAAATTTATAATAAATGTTTGCTTGCAAAGGCTGTTTGGCTTCCCTCTATGTCCCTTAAGAGAAAAGGTGAAGGAAGTATAGCATGGGCTTCAAAACCAAAAAGATAAGTAATAACTGCTGTTTATTGAGGGCTTTCTAGATGCCAGCTCTGTGCCAGACATTCCCCTCCCCCCTCCCCCCTCCCCGCCCCATTCAACCTTCACAATCATCTCTGGGAGGTGTTTTGGTTTGGATCCCCTTGGAAGTGGACCTTGGAAAAAGAATGCAGGTCGTTTATTAGGGAAGGGATCCTAGGAAATGCCAATAGGAAAGTGGGGAAGGGAGGCCGGGAAAGGAAGGCAGCCAGCATATCAGATGTTAGCAAGGCAGTTACCATGGGGACAATTGGAGATGGGTCCTGCTGGGAGCTCTGGGATCCAGGGTAAGCTTGCACTCAGGACACTTCCAATGAGGGACCAGGGACCTGGGGTATGGATACATCATCTTCTGGATGTCATTGGTTGTTGGCTACTCTGAGACAACAGTCAATTAATTTTGGGGGGGGGCTCACATATTACAACATGGCACCCCCATTTTTTTCTGTGAGAACAAAGATAACTTCATCTTTCTCTGAAAAAGAAACAAGAAAAACAGACTAAATTGTTTTCAGAGGAAAAATTAGAAGTCCAAGGAGGAGGGGACAGAGCTCCTACGTTCTTTCTATGACTCTATCTCTCTGTCTCCAGAATCTTTCCTCTCTTCTCCCTGTGTTCTTAGAAGCTCTACCTCTGGTGGTGAGGTGTTTGTCCCAGATCTGGTCTGACACCCTCTTGATTCAAGCCCAGGAAGAAAGAGAGGAAGGCTCTTCCCAGGCACTCAGGCAAAGTTAGGGATGTTCTCTGCTAAGGGATGACTGATCAGGCTCAGGTCACCTGCCCACCTCCCTCGACCAACTGCCAGGGCCAGTGGAGGGTGATGCTCTGATTGGCCAGACTTACATCTTGTGTTCTGTCTCCCATATGCAATAGGAAGAGGGAAAGGTCCCCACCCACCCACCTTGAGACCAACCTTGACAATAGATAGGTGACTTGCAACCATAAATTTTATGAATTCCACAGCATTGATCCATAAAGGATTCTGAAGACCTTAAGAAGGCTGGTGGACTGATCACTTGTGAAAACATACAAAATGCATCTGATATGTAATTGGTGAAAATGACAGCATACAGCCCAGCACCTACACTGCATCATCTTGCTTCTTTGTTTCTCTTCATGCAGAGGGCCTTCTTGTTGTTTAGTCACTCAGCTGAATCCTACTCTTTGCGACCCCATGGACTGTAGCCCACCTGGCTCCTCTGTCCATGAGATCTCCCAGGCAAGAATATTGGAGTGGGTTGCCGTTTCCTTCTCCAGGAAATCTTCCCGACCCAGGGATCAAACATGCCTCTTCTGCATTTCAGGCAGATTTATTTATTTATTTTTACCACTGAGCCATCTGGTAAGCCCTGATCTTCATGTCTGTCTCCCTTTATTTGACTGTAAGGTTCGTGAGGATGGGGGCAGGGATTCTGTCTGTGTGGTTTTGTTGCCATAAGTCTAGTACCTGGAACAATGCCTGGCATGTAGTGGATGCTCAGTAAATATTGGATGGACTATTAACTAATAAAGACTATGGACACATTCAGAAGGGAAGAGGTGGTCTGTAAGGGCAGTGGGTAATGTAAATCCTCTGACAAAAACAAAATGAGGACTGAAATAAAGCCAAACCATAGCTTGTTACCTCTGTGACCAGGAAGGTTCAGAAAATGCTCCAAGTGGAGCTCCAAGCTCCAATAATGGTGCTTATAAACCAATTATTATGGGCCAGCTCTCTCTACATCAATTCATTGAATCCTCCCACAGCTCTGCAAGGCGTGAACTGTAACTCTCATCCCATCTTATGGGCAAGGTAACTGAGGCACACAGTCTAAATGCCACGCCCAGAGTCCCCCCGGTGGACTCGTGTGTTAGTCGCTCAGTCGTGTCCGACTCTTTGCGACCCCATGGGGTGTTGTCCACCAGGCTCCTCCGTCCATGTGATTCTCCAGGCAAGAACACTAGAGTGGGTTGCCATTTCCTTCTCCAGGGGATCTTCCCATCCCAGGGATCAAACCCGGGTCTTCTGCATTCCAGGCAGATTACTCACCATCTGAGCTACCAGAGAAGCCTTTTGTTACCATACCAGCACTTCTCAAACTTCTGAGTTGTGAATAAGACAGACCCACTTCTAACCTTCCCAGAATTTACAATCTAGTGCACAGCTTTTCAGATTATGAATGAGCCCCTGGGACCTTGTTAAGATACAGATTATGAAAGGAACCCTCTGATAGTGTTGGTGGGAGTGTGAACTGGTGCAGCCACTATGGAGAGCACTACGGAGCTTGTTAGTCGCTCAGTCGTGTCTGATTCTTTGCGACCCCAGGGATTGTAGCCCACAGGGCTCCTCTGTCCATGGAATTCTCCAGGCCAGAATACTGGAGCGGGTTGCCATTCCCTTCTCCAGGGGATCTTCCCAATCCAAGGATCAAACCTGGGTCTCCTGCATTGCAGGCGGGCTCTTCACCACTGAGCCACTAGAGTTTCTTAAAAAACTCAAAATAGAAATACCATATGATCCAGCACTCCCACTCCTGGGCATATATCCAAAGAAAACTCTAATTCAAAAAGATACATGCGCTCCTATGTTCATAGCAGCACTATTTATAATAATCAAGACATGGAAACAAACTAAATGTCTATTGACAGGTGAATGGATAAAGAAGATGTGGTACACATATACAACGGAATATCACTCAACCATTAAAAAGAATGAAATAATGCCATTCACAGCAACGTGGGTGGACCTGGACATTATCATAGCACGTGAAGTCAAGTCAGGCAGAGGGAGACAAATATCATACGGTATTGGTTATATGTGGAATCTGAAAAAGTAATTCAAGGGAACTAATTTACAAAACAGAAACACATTCAGAGACTTTGAGAACAAATCTATGGTTACCACTGGGGAAGTGTTGGGGGGGGCAGAATAGATGGGGAGTGCAGGGATTGACGTGTGCACACTACTATATTTAAAAGCGATAACAATAAAGACCTAGCACGTAGCACAGGGAACTCTGCTCAATATTCTGACATAAATGGGAAAAGAATTTGAAAAAAGAACAGATACTTGTATATGAATAGCTGAATCACTTTGCTGTACACCTGAAGCTAACATAATATTGTTAATCAATTATGTTCCAATATAAAATAAAATATAAAGAGAAAAGAAAAGAAATTGAGATAGTAATCTAAGTCTCTTCATCATAAAAAGTCCCAGACCCAGATGGTTTTATAGGTGAGTGCTACCAGACTTTCAAGATACAGAAAACTCCTATCTTATACAAGTTTTTTCAAAAGGAAATGAAGAACAAAGGAAACTATTTAATTAGGGTTTTCAGATTATCAGTGTTATCTTGATCCCTATATTAGATGAGAGCAGTCCAAGAAAACAAAGTTACAGACTCATAAAAAATAAAAATGATTTAAAAAACTAGAATCAACAAGTCTTGGAAAAGAAAGTTCATCAAGTTTCTAAATACAAAACCACTTTTAAAATATCAATGTATTTTTATACATGAACAATAAACAGAAAATATAATTTTAAAAAGAAATATACAATCCTCAAAAGCAACAAAGCCAAAAAGTGTCTAGGAAGTAACCGAAAAAGAAAGAACATGATCTCTATGAGAAAAACAAAAAGGTTTTACTGTTTTAAAAGACTTAAAAGAAGATACCCCCCAAATGCCTATTTCATGCTTTTGATGGGGTCACTTAATATTTAAAAGATACCAAATTTCTCTAAATCAATCTTGATCTAAATCTCAGTTTGGTTTGTTGAAAGACTAAATGAGCTTATTTTGAAGAATAAGATTTGTGAATAGCAAAATCAGCTGAGAAAAGGAGGAGTAAAGAGGGGTATCTCCATCCACCAGATATTGACATATTATTGATAAAATTTGATCCCTAATGTATGTGAGTTGAGGAGTAGGTGGATTAAAGACCTAAATGTGAAGGGCAAGCCATAAGCATAGTAAAGGTAGCTATAGGAAATTATCTTTGTGACTTGGAGCCAAGAAAGAACTTTCTATAAAAGACCTCTAGAATACAAATAATAGTTTGAATGAAGTATGAGAAAAGAACTGATGGATTTTGAGTATATCAACATTATGGGTTTCCATTCAATGAAGGACAACCTAGACAAAGCTAATAGATAAATAACACACAAAGGAAGAAAATAAAATTAATTAGGGGCTGATATCCTAGAATACAGCTCCCTAGGTGGCACTAGTGGTAAAGAACCCACCTGCCAATGCAGGAGACATAAGAGATGCAGGTTCAATCCCTGGGTCAGGAAGATCCCCTGGAGGAGGGCATGGCAACCCACTCCAGTATTCTTGCCTGGAGAATCCTATGGACAGAGGAGCCTGGTGGGCTAAAGTCCATAGGGTTGCAAAGAGTCAGATGTGACTGATGTGACTTAGCATGCACGCACGCATCTGAGAATACATATAAACTGCTATAAACCCACAAAAAACAAAAAAGTAGGAATTCCAATAGAAAAAAAGATCAAAGAACAAGATCAAGTAACTCACAACCAAAGAAGCTCCTGATTCTAAAAAGCATATGAAGAAACACCCTTATTAGTAACACGGAGAATTACAAGTCACATCAGCAACGTGGTATCACTTTATGTCCATCAGTTTAGCACAAAGTAGAAAGCAGGATGGGAGGACATAATGGAATATCACCCTGGGGTTTCTCTGATGAAACTCAGTAAAGCTAATTACATATATATCCCCTCTGACCCATCAGTTTTACTCCCAAGTGTTTGGTCCAGAGAGGTTCCCACACAAGTCCAGATGGAAATATTTATGAAGATGTTAATCTCACCATTGGTTAGGTCTAGGGGCTTTGCTGGCAGTTTATATGCCCATCATTGGATGAATAAATAATTAAAACATGCTCAATGTATACACTTCAGAAAACCATGAGCAGTTAGGGATAGACACATAGCAACATGGACAAAACATAAAGATATAGAATTAAATTAAAAAATCAAAATCATATCTTTAGCTTAATCATATTTGCATGCATAAAAATTATATATAAATAAAGCAAGGGCTTTCCTGAAAGCTCAGTTGGTAAAGAATCTGCCTGCAATGCAGGAGACCTGGATTTGATCCCTGGGTTGGGAAGATCCCCTGGAGAAGGGAAAGGCTACCCACTCCAGTATTCTGGCCCAGAGAATTCTATGGTCTATATAGTCTGTGGGGTCAAAAAGAGTTGGACAGGACTGAGCGACTTTCATTTTCAAAGCAATGGAACATGTTTCACAATAATGGCAGTAAGGGGAGCAGGAACTGGCAAAAAGGGAGGATACCCGCCTGTCAATCATCAATCAGGGACTTCTCTGGTGGTCCAGTGGTTAAGACTTTGCTTACCAGTGCAAGGAGTGCAGGTTCAATCCCTGGTCAGGGAGCAAAGATCCCATGTGCCTCGTAGCCAAAAAATAGAAACATTAAAAGAAAAACAGAAGCAATATTGTAACAAATTCAATAAAGACTTTAAAAATGGTCCATATTAAAAAAAAAAAATCATCACTCAATCAAGATGGGACCCTAGCATGGTCCAGCAGTGACTTTAGCCATGAACCAGGAGTGTGATTAACTCTGCACCTGAGGTCCCCCAACAATCAAGAGTTGGGCTTGCAAATCTCAGGCATATGTACCGACACACCTACTCACCAGCACACACACACACACACATGCACACGCTCACACACAAACGTGAGATGATCAGCCCCTCCAGGATGGCCAGGAGTGCCCAGCAGCAGTGTTGCAAGGCTCAAAGATAATATATGTAAAGGACTCAGTCCAGAACTCAGCACATAGAAGGTGCTTCTTCAATGGAGATAAGAGGCGGAGTATCATTGATGGGAAGGCTGAGCATGTGGCTTCTGGATCTGAATAGTTAGCTCCATGCCTTCCTTACTGTGTGACCTTGCAGGTTACTTAACCAACTTCTGTTATTCCCTGGTGGCTCAGATGGTAAAGCGTCTGCCCGCAATGCGGGAGACCCAGGTTCCATCCCCGGATTGGGAAGATCCCCTGGAGAAGGAAATGGCAACCCACTCCAGTACTCTTGCCTAGAAAATTCCATGGATGGAGGAGCCTGGTGGGCTACAGTCCACGGGGTTGCAAAGAGTAGAACACGCCTGAGCGACTTCACTTTTCTGGGCCTTAGTCTCCTCACTAGTCCCAGAAAATAAAAAAGTCCCACCTTGTAGAGCTGATGTCAGAACTGAGTTGCTATCCACAAAGTACTAAAAAAAGTGCCTGCTGCATACTAAATTTCCATTAGGGGTTTGCTTTTATTTTTATTATTATTCAAACTATTATTAAAAGAAGGAACTGGTCCTTCTTGAGTTGCCTCCAAAATTGAGAAGAGATGCTCCCATGAGTCTGGGAAATGCCGGTCATATGGTCTACAGATGGGACCGTGTGAGACAGCGGGAGAGTGGATTACCACGACCAGGGAATTTTCTCTCATCTGTCATTCCAGAAATCTGAGGGAGATGGTCAACGCTTTCTGAAAGTGTCTCTGGCTGCATGGATGGAGGTAGGCAGATGGACAGAAACGGGGTGAGGTAGGGCTACAGCCCTGACTTGGCAGGTGTGCGCACCTGACTCGGGGCCAGCCCGCCCCCTCCTCTTCCAGGGAACGGGGCAGAACTGCTGGGGACTCCGCCGCAGGCCCTGGGGAAGGGCCCCGTCCCCCATCGCCGGGGGCATCCAGAGTGTCTCACCGTCATATGGGAATGATTTGGGGCTCTGGGTTGCAGGGATCTGGGGGTAGGAGCAGGCTAAGATTTCCATAAACACAAGCACCGAGCCATTTATGGGTTTTACTAGAAATTTTATTGGCGTTTGGTCGTGTTGGCATTGTATGTGCCTTCAAATGTAAATTAGATTACTGGCAGCAGATTCAATTTAGCGGTAAAAATGTAAAGGGAGTAGAATTGGGCTGAGGATGAAACAATGCGAGGACTGTTCTTGGGTCGGCAAACGGTGAAATCACCAAGCCAGCAGGCGGAGTAGAATGGAGTAGAAAGGGGCGTGACGTGAAACGGAGGAGAGGCAAGAATCACAACGCCCCCACCGGCCCCACCTGCGCGAGGTCGGATGAATTTGGTCCACGTGGTCCCCGGCATCTCCACTTCCCTCGAAAGGTACCAGGCTCAGTGCAAAAGCCCTCATTTTGTCCTACCACACACAGGGGAAACACACTGCACAGATTTTTGAGAAATACCGCAATTGCAAATTTGAAAACAGGTCCGCAGGTCTAGAAGCTCAGACGGTTGAGCTGGGGAGTTAACGTCCCTCAGAACTGAGGTTTATTGAGCACTTACTCCATGCCAGGCAGGTGCCACATAATCTTCCAAACAGTCTTGGAGAGGTGCAACTATCAGATTCTTTTCCCAGATGAGGAAACAGAGATGGAGAGGAAGTAATTTAGCAAGCTCCTAAGTGGCAGAATCAGAACTCCAGCCCCAAGCCTGTGCACCTGACCATGACGTTTCAACTCTCGCGAGAAATACAGTGTATGCAGTGCCTGCGTCTTTTTCTTTTTTGCATCTGTATTGGCTAACAGAGGGTTGTATTTGCGAACAGAAGCTTCTCTGCTGGGCCCCCTCCCTTCCTTGCTCCCTCACGCCAGGCGCCCCTCTCCTCTCCATCAGCTGGGACACCCTATGTGTTAGTTCCTCTGGATTAATTCCAAGAGATTGATTAGTGAATTGAATAAATGCACCCAAGCTGGTGGAGCGAGGCCGGAGGACGCACCAGGGCTCCGCCCCAAGGGCATTTCCCAGGGTTTGGGGTCACTAAGCTTGATGTCCTGACACGTGGTCCTTCTCCAGGGAGCGCGTCACCATCGCGGGCCACCCAAGCCAGACCAGGAAGTCACCTCTGCCCTTCGCTATCTCCCAGGCCACAGCCTCAGTTCTGTCCATTCACTGCCTTCATCCCTGTGTCCACCCCCAGTGCTTCCCCCACCCAGGAACTCGTCCCTAATGGCTCAACTGAACATCTGGGACAGGATCCTGATGAAGAAAAGCAAGGGAGAACTTAGGGAATCTGGCTGTGCAAGGGGAGGGAGCACTGGAAGGGGAGGGAGCACTGGAAGGGAAGGGACCCTGGGCAAAGTCTGGGCTCTTATCAGGATGCCAAAATGTCACTTTCTGCCTCCTATGGGAAGTCCCTGTAGGAAGAACACATGGCATCTCCCAGGAATGAGACTGGAAGGGCCAGCTGAGGCCAAGTCATTGTCAACTGCTCCGATGCTGGGTGTAGGGGCTTGGGCTTCTTTCTGGGGGTCTGTTCAAGACCTGATGAGTCCAGAAGAGGTGAATTTTATATCAGCTTCACTTGCAATTCAATTCACTGAGTATTAACTGAGCGCCCACCATGTGCCAGGCCCATTGCCAGCTCTGGGAGGAGAGCATTGAGCGAGGCAATTAGAGGTGTCACCCTTCTTGAGCCTGAAATCTAGATGAGCAGCCAGAGGAGTCCTCTCTGGGGTGAAAGAGTGCTCTAACATTGAAAAGAAGGCTTATCTTTGCATAACAATTTGTATAATAATAATATATCATTTTATTACTCTGTCAGGCACTGTGCTGTGCTGTGCTTACTTGCTCAGTTATGTCCGACTCTTTGTGACCCCATGGACTGTAGCCCACCAGGCTCCTCTGTCCATGGGGATTCTCCAGGCAAGAACACTGGGGTGGATTTTTATGCCCTCCTCCAGGGGGTCTTCTCAACCCAGGGATCGAACCCAGGTCTCCCACATTGCAGGCAGATTCTTTACTATCTGAGCCACCAGGCACTGTATTAGCCACTTACCTTCATAAGGACCCTGCAAAGTGGGTGTTATCCCCACTTCACTGAAGAAGACACTGAGGCTCAGAGAGGTCCAGTGAGGGACCCAAGTGCACCCAGGGCTGCAGAGACTCAGCCAGGAAGCTTAGGGATGTTGAAGGAGTGGCCTGCCCTTGAAACCGTGGGCTTCCTGAAGGGAGGATTGGGTCTGACTGTTCTCCACCATCCTTCCAGGGCTGAACTGATAGCTGCTCTGATAATTAGGGCTGTAGCTCACCCTAAGCCAATGGAGAACCAGTACATGGGGGCCTATAAATCATGGATCTTTACAAAGATGTGGCTTGGAGACACAGCGCCTGGAGCCCAAGTTCCCTCTAATGGTAGATTTCAGGTATGGTAGCAGGCCTAGGGGAACCATGTCTGCAG
This sequence comes from Bos indicus, assembly GCF_029378745.1. Taxonomy (NCBI): domain Eukaryota; kingdom Metazoa; phylum Chordata; class Mammalia; order Artiodactyla; family Bovidae; genus Bos; species Bos indicus. The sequence goes on along the minus strand of NC_091780.1, from coordinate 59,782,867 downwards.
GCAGATGTCCTTGTCAGAAATTTCCAAATACCTTCCTTTCATGACCCTCCCCTCCCTCCATAAAAGGATGACTGCTTTGTTCATGAAATGGTCGTGTCCAGAGGAGGGCTGCAGTCAGTTTGCTTTTCTGCAGCAGACCTGGGAATCCGAGCTTGGGCCCTGGCTCTGTGACAAGTGATCACGAGACACTAATAGAGTCATTTTCCCATCAGGGGCCTGAAGCAACCTGCTTGTCCCATAGAGGCCTATGGGCACAGGCCTATCTGAGTAACATGTTTGAGATGACACCAACAGGGAAGTGAAAGTGTCCACCTGAGGACCGGACCAGATGCAGAATTTGCAGGGCCTGGAAGAATGAAACGCAGAGCTCCTGGCTCAAAAATTTGGGGGTTGGCCAAAAAGTTCACTCGGAGTTTTCCATACGGTGTTTTGAACTTTGTTCTAATGTTTCACATCCAATATTAGAATTTCAAGATGGCAGCCGCAGGGCACTCAGTGGGGATTTCCATGTGGGGCTCTGTGTGTGGCCATAAACCTAGCCCTGACCCAGGAGACTGTCCTCAGTGAAGCCCCAGACACCCCTCTCCGGGGCAGGCAGTGCCCTGATTTCCAGTGGGTCAGCATTCCTCTTTGTCTCTTCTGTCTTCGGTGGAGGCTGAGTCATTCTGAAAAACCAACATTCAAAAGACAAGTGGTGGTTTCAGGCCGTGGTTGTTCAGAGAACAAAACTTTACTGATTAAGGGGAAAATAATGTAAAGATTCAACCTCCAGAGGCAGCCTCCCCAAGACTCCTGTAGATCAGGCAAAACCCTGGCCCAAGTCCATCTGCACGTGCTGTCTCACTCACCAGAGCTCAGGTCCTGCGAAGGGCACTTCCTTGCCCTGTGAGCTTGGCCGAAACACTTCCTCCTCCAAGGCTGCATTCTCATGTGAAAAACTGGTGGTGAGGGTGGAGGGAGCTGGGGGTGGACCCGATCGTGGTTTCCTGCCCCAAAGTCTGCTTGCTTCTCTGAGTCTTTCCTACACTGATGTCCTTATCAATACACCAATTCATCTAAAATTCTCCTTAAATTCATTAAAGATTTTTATAGTTATCTTTTCCCCAACCGGTGCCCCAAGTGGGAGTTCATGACATTTCAAGATTAAAAATGCATCCGAGAAATCCTGAATGTGACTGGAAAATCTGGAGAAGCCATCAGTCTGGGATTAGCCAAGTGAATTCAGGTTTTCACACAAGGTGAGACTGTGAAGCTGTCCTTGAATGAGACAGCACAACGAGAGGCATAGAAAGATGCTGAGGATGTATACTGCTGCTGCTGCTGCTGCTAAGTCGCTTCAGTCGTATCCAATTCTGTGCAACCCCATAGTCAGCAGCCCACCAGGCTCCCCCGTCCCTGGGATTCTCCAGGCAAGAACACTGGAGTGGGTTTCCATTTCCTTCTCCAATGCATGAAAGTGAAAAGTGAAAGTGTAGTCACTCAGTCATGTCCAACTCTTCGCGACCCCATGGACTGCAGCCTACCAGGCTCCTCCGCCCATGGGATTTTCCAGGCAAGAGTACTGGAGTGGATGGGTGCATAAAACAGGCTTCAGGTGGTATGTATGATATCATTCTGCTGGACGGAAGAAAACACTCATGTAACATTTAAAACTTTCACTACATATAGCCATAAAAGAAGAAGATGAAAATGAAACATGGTGATTTCTAGGCAGTGGGACTTTGTGCTCTTCATTTAAATGATACATGGTTAAAGTAAACACGAATTACTTTTGTAATGACCAAAATTGATCAGTGTTTGCTGATTTTATTTAAGTTGTTCATCTCAGCTCTGATATTTCACTCGTCCGTCTCGTGACCAGCTTTAGGAGTAGACTGAGGGTTTGGGGGGGCTCTCTACTGAGAGGAGGTGGTCTGTTAAATAGCTTGATCTCGTTTATGGGGTTCCTGCACACAGCTCGGCTTGTCTGGACAGCCCCCTTGGCACTTATGGGGCACCTGCCATCACAGACGTTCAGGCCAGCCTGTGAGCTTCATGGTTGGACATGCCCCAGCCACTGGCCCCCAGGCCCCCAGCTTCGGGCGGCTCTGGGTCGGGGAGACAGCCTGGCCTCCCTACCGAGCCCTCCACCTGAAAGAGATTAGCTGGGACCACCAGAAGCCTGCAGCCCTAATCGTGGGGATTTTGTTTCTTGTTTCCTTGGACGAGCTCCTCCAGGTGTTTTGAGTGATTAGCCCGGGGCCAGGCCGCCGGTCACTGTGCCACCATTGTGTCCCCGGCTCTATTTCCTTGCCACGTGGCCTTGGGGAATGATCCCCAATAAAAAACGGCCAGAGCAGTCCGCTGGGCACCTGGACCATTTATGGGCGGGACGTGTGAGGACAAGGAACCCACCCAGAGGGCTTGGCGGCTCCACCTCGCACCCCCGACTGCGGGGGTCACTGCTCCTGGCGCCTCGCTGGTCTCCTTTATGGGGGTGGGGGGGGGTGACACCTCCACGATGCAGGCCTGGCTCCGGGAGGCTTTTTTTCCTTCTGGCGGAGCTGGTTTCTGCCTTCCTGCCGGGATGGCCTCCGTAAATCCCCCCTGATTGCCACCGAGGACGCATGAGATGGTCCGCTGCACAGGGAGCTGGCCCGCGATCCAGCAGATAAAGAAGGATGCCTTCCGCAGCATCTTGGGTTTCTCCGGCTGCCTCTTCCCTTGGTACGGATGACGCCGTTTTCCCCTAAATATACCCTCTCCACCCCCACACCCCCACTGAGGAAGGCGTTTTCTGAGCCATGGAAGAGACCGAGAAAACCTCAGACAGAAAAGGCAGGGGGGAGCGGGGAAGGGTGGGCAAGTCCATCCTAAGTCACCCCCCCACCCCACCCCCCACCACCCCCCACCACCCCCAGGGCTCTGGGCTTACTCTAACCTCACTGTTGCAGCAGGGTTTTGAGAAGCAGAAAGAAAGGAAGGAGGAAAGACAAAAGGCCTGAGGAAACTCTTGTATCTGACTCCCTTCCTACCCCCACCTCCTCTTCTTGCCAGAGCTGCTTGGAAGCCTGGGGAACCCACAAATCCTGGAGTCCTCAAACCAAGGCTCATGGGAGGGTGCTGGGGGATGAGAAACATTTAGACGGAATGAAGATTCTTTCTGGACCCTGTTCACGGCTTCCCTCAGATTCTCGAAGGCTCATGACTGCATTAGAGTTCAGAATCACTGACCTAGTTAAATCCCATCTTATATATGAGGCAGAAGGGGTGACTGTCTCCAAAATCATTAAGCAGGTAAGTAATAGGCCAAACAACCTGCAGTCAGGTTAGGACATCATTGGGAGTTGGCACCAGACTGGAAGCTGTGCCCTACTTAATCATAATAAAAATAAGAGCATCTGCTATGCATTGAGTACTGCTAAAATATTTTATTTTTTAATTCTGGGTGCTAAGTCTCTTCAGTTGTGTCCAACTCTTTGCAACCCTATGGGCTGTAGCCCACCAGGCTCTTCTATGCATGGGTTTCTCCAGGCAAGAATACTGGAGTGGGTTGCCATGCCCTTTCTCCAGGGGAACTTCCTGACCCAGGGATCAAACCTGCATCTCTTACATCTCCTGCATTGGCAGATGTGATCTTTACCACTAGTGCCACCTGGGAAACCCTCTTTAATTCTAGTAGTTCAAGATTATTCCTGGGTTGGGAAGATCCCCTGGAGAAGAGAAAGGCTACCCAATCCAGTATTATGGCCTGGAGAATTCGATGGGATGGAGAGTCCATGGGGTCGCAAAGAGTGGGACATGACTGAGCAACTTTCACTTTCAAGATTATTATTTTTCAGTAGTTCAATATTATTATCCCTATATTATAGATGAGAAAACTAGGGCACAGAAGAAGTAATGGCTTATCCAAAGTCACAGCTAATAAGATACAGAGCTGGGGTTCTCAGCCAGGCAGTCACTGTGCTCCCACCCACATGGCAGGCGCCCAAGTGAGGGAGCCAGAGCTGATGGCTGGGAAGAGCTTGCGTGTGCTTTGGGGGTTCCGGATCCTGGTCTGTTGTTTACTTTGGGACATTTCTTCCCATATCTGAGCCTCAGTTTCCTCATCTGGAAAAAGGGTGTCTGTCAGGTTTGTTGGAAGGACGGAATAAAATGAAGTACAGTGAGGCCCCTGCATGTGAATGAATGCTGTTCCCAGAGTGTGTTCGAAAGTCCAATTTGTTTGTAAGTCCAACAAAGTGAGCCTAGGCAAGGATACTGGAGTGGGTTGCCTCCTCCTTCTCCAGGGGATCTTCCCAACCCAGAGATCAAACCCATGTCTCTCCTGCATTGGCGGGAGGATTCTCCACCACCGCCCTCCATGGGAAGCCGTTTATTAGGCTCTGTGTTCATGTCCTAGGGCTGCTGTAACCAAGTACCTCAGGTTAGGCCACCTGAACAACAGCAAGTTGTATCTCGTAGTTGGGGAGGTTTGCAGTCTGACATCAGGTGTCGGCAGGGCCAGGCTCCCTCTGAAAGCTCCAGAGGAGAATCCTTCATGCCTCTTGCAGCTTCTGGTACTTGCCAGCAGTCCTCGGGGTCCTTGGTTTGTGTCTGCATCCCTCCAGTCTCTGCCTCTGTCATCTGTGTGTATCTCTACTTTCCTATTTTTAAAAAATTATTTATTTGTTGGGCTTCCCTGGTGGCTCAGATGGTAAAGAATCTGCCTCCAATGCGGGAGACCTGGGTTCGATCCCTGGGTTTGGAAGATCCCCTGGAAGAGGGCATGGCAACCCCCTCCAGTATTCTTTGGCTGCCCCGGGCCTGAGTTGCATCACGAGGGATCCTTGATCTTCCTTGTGACATGTGGGATGTTTAGTTGCAGTATGGAGGGAATCTAGTTCCCCGACCAGGGATCAAACCCAGGCCCTCTGCATTGGGCGCTCAGAGTTTCAGCCAGTAGACCACCAGAGAAGTCTCTCTGCTTCTCTCTTATTAGCTTATGAGCCAGGTGCATGATCTGACTGCAGTTTGTTTGCAGTAGCCTAGCCCGTTGTCAGGGAGATGTTGACTTACAGTCCACTCATGTCCCTTCCTGGCTGAAGACACTCAAAAGGGAAGGGCATGCCTGGCAGAGGGAACAGCAGAAGCAAAGGCAGGAAAGTGCAAAGACCAGCCTGGGTATTCAGGGACAGGGTCTTCAGGTTGGTGGGAATGGTGAGGCTTGGGGTTCGGGACAGGTCTGACTCTGGAGCGGTCTCTTGTGTGGAACATCCTTTCTCTGCATCTGACCCCTCACTACATCTGACCCCTCACTATAACCGCTGGGCAGCTTGGGGTGACCCTGCCCTCCTCCTAGCATCTCTGAGCCCTTCCCCAAGCCTTTGGGATAAAGTTTCTATGTTGATGGGCTCATGATAGTAGGTCTTAGGGGTGGGAGGGAGACAAAGATTACTTTGTGGGCAGCCAATGGTGAATCTACATCTGGCTGCATTTAATTTGGGGAGATGTATAGCTGGCTAATTCTTCTATAAGGAACACATGTGTACTTGGCAACTCCCTTAAGGACAAAATTCATGTGCTCCGCCCAAGCCAGGCATTGAGTCAGCTGGGACCTCGGAAGGAACCAGGGGACTCCAGCCTCCTGAGACCCTCCTGCTGGCAGTATGCTCTGCAAGGACCCTGTCCTGGTTTCTGGGCCGAGTGCTTACAAGAGACATTCTAGGATAGCGGTCACACCTGTGGGCACCGGGGCCAGCACGCCTGGGTTCAGATCCCAGCTCTGCCTCTGCAAGCTGTGGACCTCAAGAAAGCTGGTTTAATCTCTCTGAGGTTTATTCTCTCATCTGGAAAAATGGCACTAATAATAACATCCACTTCATAAAGTGATTAAGATAAAATGAACTGCTATGTGCCAAATGCTTAGGAGGGTACCAAGCATTCTGTATATATGGTTACTATTACTTTTATTATTTTTTGAGTGGGGAAAGTAAGGAGAAAATGGAACAGATACATCCGAGAAAACAGTTGACAGGGTCTTGAGGACTGCCTGGATCTTGGGGTTACGAGGGCGGAGGTTGGAGGAGAGGCAAGTTTGGAGGTGGGGTGAGGCTGGGCTCTGTTTTGCATGTGGTGGTCTGAGATGCCTGACGTGGTCCATCAGGATGATGGTCCATGAGGATGAGATGCCGACGGGCAGGTGGACGTGTGCTGCATGTCCAGAGCTGAGAATTGGGGACAAGAATCATTAGACGGGAGGCCGATGGCCCACAAGCTGCCTCTCGTCTGTCGGTAGCTGATTTCGCTCAAGATGTCATGTGTGTTGTTTTACTCTACCTAACATGACTGTGTTTGACTTAACCCAAAAATATCACACCCCTGGCCTGATGGCTGAGGAAAGCAGGTGGGGAAGGAAGCTGTGCAAGTTCCTCCTGGGGTGCACTGCACCCGTCCCCAGGGCCTGAGCATCACTTTGAGGAGCTGGAAGGGATCTTAATCCTCACACGTCCTCGGGAGGAATGTGTCCTTGTTCCCATTGGGAAGTAAGGGGATGGAAGGTCTGTGGTGACAATAAATCACTTAGATTCACAGCTGGTAAGTGTCGGGGCAGGGGGCAGAACCCTCGCCCTTTCCAACATCGAGTCAACCTCAAATCACCTGGAGGATGCTGGGCTTGATCTGTTGAATGTGCTCTGCACGAAGAGGCAGGGAAGAGCTCTTTCTCTTCTAGGAATGTACGTAAGAGATGCCCTTGTCCCTGGTAACAGGAGCCACGTTCAGAGCGGCACTGCTATGGACTGAGTGTCTGTGTCCCCCTAGGGTCCACATGTTGAATCCTGACCCCCAGTCTGATGGTGTTACGGTGGTGAGGACTCCGGGAGGTGATCAGGTCACGAGGGCGCCAACCTCATGAATCAGATTGTGAGTGCGTCATGCTCAGTCACGTCAGTCATGTCCGAGTTTGGGACCCCATGAACTGTAGCCCTCCAGGATCCTCTGTCCATGGGATTCTCCAGGCAAGAATACTGGCGTGGGTTGCCATGCCCTCCTCCAGGGGTTCTTCCTGACCCGGGGATCAAACCCAGGTCTCCTGCATTGCAGGCAGATTATTTACCACTGAACCATCAAGGAAGCCCCATGAACAGGATTAATGTCCTTATTAAAGGGAGCCCAGAGCCCCCCTCATCTCATATCATGTGAAGACACAGCAAGAGGACAGCCATCCATGACCCAGGAAGCAGGATTTCCTCAGGAAAAAAAAAAAATTCCTCAGCCCACATCTGCAAGTGCCCTGTGTTCTTAAGTCCGAGTGTTCTTGGATTCCAGCTTCCAGAACCATTAGGAATAAATCTCTCTAAACCACCTGCAGTATTCTATGACAGCAGCTTGAGTGGACTAAAACCAGTGCCATTCACCAGAGCAAACTCCCAACAGCAGCCTAATGCCAAGCACGGGATCCTGGCTGAATAAACTGTAGAATGTCCTCACCATGGCAGACAATGATGCAACCAAGAGAATGAGCAAATACAAAATACGATGGGGCTTCACAATAGAATACTGAATTTAAAAAGGTACCTGAAATAATATCAAGTTTAAAAAAAAAATAAGATAAGGCCCCAAAGACTGCATATAGTATGATACTCTCTAAATATAGTCAAATGCAAATAAAATAAAGATATTTTATGAGAATTCAAATAGATACAATAAAATGCCTATAACACGGAAGGGAAAGTAATGTGGAGTAGAAGCTTGGGGATGCTATGGGGCAGAAGGATCACAACAAATGGTAATGATTGATATGGTCTTGGATATATTGTGAGTAGTGATTGACAGGTGCTTATCTTGCTGTTAAAAATAACAAATTGAATGAATTAAATCAAAGTGTGCTATGTCTGAACTGGTGATGACAGATGTATTGTTATTCTTGATAGAGAATAGAAGAGTCAGGAAAGTGGGGGTCCCTAAACCTGGTATCTGTTCCGGGGCTCTGCAGGAAGAGGGATAGGGTGGCTGTGACCAAGGCCAGAGTAGTGAGGCCCTGGGGAGGGGCAGAAAGAGAGGGCAGGCGGGGGCTCCGTCCCAGGGATGCTGGTGGAAGGGGTGTGCTGATTCCGGCCTGCCAGGATGCTGACCCAGGACTGGTCCCATCCCCATGGTCCTGATGGCAGGCCAGGTTCCAGGAAAACAGTCATGTGAGTGAAGGTAGGGCCCTGGCCCACCAGTGATGTGGTGCCAGTGTAGCTGGGCAGATTTTGAGGGATGGTGCATCCTCTTTGGAGTCTTGAGCAGCCCACCGTAGCCTGGGTCCTATTAGTGGTAATACCTCTGGGGTCCATCAGCCTGCACCAGTCTTTTTGCTTTGTGCCCATGTCGGGAAGGTGAGGGTACATTTGTCCAGTGGTGAATCCATCTGATTCAAGGCCCCCTTCCGACAGTTTAACTTCCCCTTTATCATCCTGAAATAAAAAATCCTAGACCCTCAAATGTAACTACACACATGATTTTACAAATCATAAAATCATAATGCCCTAAAGGTTAGATGAAAAAGAAATAAAAAAGAGAGTGATAGGGACCTCCCTGGTGGTTCAGTGACTAAGATTACGGCTCCCAGTGCAGAGGCCCCGGATTTGATCTCTGGTCACAGAACTAGATCCGATATGCCACAACTCAGAGTTCTCTTGCTGGAGAAGGCAATGGCACCCTACTGCAATACTCTTGCCTGGAAAATCCCACGGGCGGCAGAGCCTGGTTGGCTGCAGTCCATGGGGTCGCTAAGAGTTGGACACGGCTGAGCAACTTCACTTTCAATTTTCACTTTCATGCATTGGAGAAGGAAATGGCAACCCACTCCAGTACTCTTGCCTGGAGAATCCCAGAGATGTGGGAGCCTGGTTGGCTTCCTTCTATGGGATCTTACAGAGTCGGACTCGACTGAAGTGACTTAGCAGCAGCAGAGTTTCTTGTGGTGCAAATGGCACATCTAAAGTTCCCAAATGCTGCAACTAAAAAGATTCCTCATGCCTGCAGCAAAGAAGACCCTGCGTGCCATGACTAAGACCTGGCACAGTCAAATAAATGAAATGCTTTAAAAAGGATATTTCAGTAGGTAAATGCATGGGCTGGACTCCACTGAAGTCTCAATGAAGGGTGGGGGTGTACTAATATTTATTAGGTGCATTGCTGTTGATGTGAGAGCTGTCCCCAGAGGACAGACACACAGACACGTGACCTTGGGCTGTCAGCTCACTTCTGATTCCAGGGAGGTGGTTTTCTGAATGAAGAATGATTCTTAATCAAGTTCCATTAATTTATATGATAGTTTCAGTCCAGAAAAACTCAGAGTATATTCAGCCTTGCAGAATAAACTGAGTTTACCCATCTCATGGATAAGGCTCTGGACCAGGATGTCTCAGTACTGTTAACACTTGGGGCACAGCCGTTCTTTGTTTGGGGGCTGTCCTGTGCATTGTCCACCCACTAAATGCCAGGAGCACCCTCACGCCCAGTGTGAACCAAAAACGTCTCCCAACTTGTCCTGCATTTCAGGCAGATTCTTTACCGTCTGAGCCACCAGGGAAGCCCAACTTGTCCCGTGCTCCCTAATGGACAAAGTCACACTCAGTTAAGAACCACAACTCCGGGGTACAGATAACTTCACAAAAAGTTTTACTTTTATTTACTCACAGGAATATCTATCTGGCTGGGAAATCCTTGGTCATATGGGACTACCTGTGTCTTGGAAGATGCACTGTCTGCCCAAGAAGTGCCAACCATTTTATTGTTCAGTTGCTCAATCGTGTCTGATTCTTTGAGACACCATGGACTGCAGCACGTCAGGCTTCCCTGTCCTTCACCATGTCCTGGAGCTTACTCAAACTCATGTCCATTGTGTCAATGATGCAATCTAACCATCGCATCCTCTGCTGCCTGCTTCTCCTTTTTCCTTCAATCTTTCCTATCATCAGGGTCTTTTCCAACAAGTCAGCTCTTCTCGTCAGGTGGCCAGAGTATTGAAGCTTCAGCAACAGTCCTTCCAATGAATATTCAGGACTGATTTCCTTTAGGATTGACTGCTTTGATTTCCTTGCAGTCCAAGAGACTCTTAAGAATCTTCTCCAACACCACAGTTCAAAAGTATCGGTTCTTCGACACTCAGTCTTCTTTATGGGTCAACTCTCACATCCGTACATGATTACTGGAAAAAACGTAGCTTTGACTAGACGGATCTTTGTTGGCAAAGGAATGTCTCTGCTTTTTAATCTGCTGTCTAGGCTGGTTATAGTTTTTCTTCCAAGGAGCAAGCATCTTTTAATTTCATGGCTGCAATCACCATCTGCAGTGATTTTGGATCCCCCAATATAAAGTCTATCACTGTTTCCATTGTTTCCCCATCTATTTACCATAAAGTGATGGGACTGGATGCCATGATCTTCATTTTTTGAACATTGAGTTTTAAGCCAGCTGTTTCACTCTCCTCTTTCACCTTCATCAAGTGGCTCTTTAATACCTCTTTGCTTTCTGCCATAAGGGTGGTGTCATCTACATATCTGAGGTTATTGATATTTCTTCCCACCAGACATGCCCCCTCTTTAATTACTATTCAAAACCAACCCTACTGCACAGGAATCCAAAATGACCCCTTGGGGAGCAGGTGCTGCTTCTGTGATGAACCACTGACCAGAATGACCCCAGGCTGAGTGGTGTATGGTGCCTCTGACCACAAAGGTCTGGTTCAGGTTTGAGTCCCTGGCTTGGCAAGACCAGCCAGGATTGGCTCTTGGTACGTGAATGATCTCCCCAGATTTCTGGATGAATTGGGGAAGTGGCTCCTGGGATGGGGGTGGGGGGCGGTCTTCAGTTCTCCACTGCTGAATAACAAACTATCAAACTCAGTGGTCTGGCTGGTGGTTTATCAGCTGGGCTCGGTTAATGGGTCTGCAGCTCTGCCTGCTGTTTGCTGGGGCTGGAAGGTCCAAGATGGCGACCCCACTCCTGAGTTTGGAGTCTCGGCCAGGTTGGGGAACCACTGGGGTTGCTGGCTGGGCCTCTCTGTCTTCATGGCCAGCTTGGGCTTTCTCACAGTATCACCACCTCAAAGTAGCCTCACATGGTGGCTGCTTCCAACGGGGAGGAAACTGCCAGTCCCTTGAAAGGCTGGCCTTGGAACTGACGCACAGCATCACTTCCTCCGTCTTCTACTAGCCAAGCAAGTGGCAAGGCCATACCTGATTGAACCAGAGGGGCCAGACTGGTGAGCAGCAGCCAGCGTGCACAGGGAGGAAGAGCTGATAGCGGTCACCTTTGGAGACTTTTACAGGACCCTGGGTTTCCTACCACATGGGCTAGTGGAGACTCAGGCTCTGCCACTGGGGAGACAGGTGCCTGTGTGTATTACATGTTAGAAACATTTCCATTAAAAAGCACGTTTCCAGAAAGGCGTTGCTTAATGGCAACTTGCATTGAGCATTTACTATGTGCTGTATCTTGTTCATCTGTTCAACGGCCCCACGATCCTAGGGTGTGGATATTACTCTTCTACCCATTTCATAGATGAGGAAACAGACCCAGAAAGGAACCTGCCCACTAATCCCACTTCTGAGCACTTATTTTAAGGAAATGATTCAGATTTAGTTATTAGATGTTCATTACAACATAACTCATAACAAGAGATTGGTTACATAAATCATGATGCATCTATATAATGAAGTATTGTGCAGTATAACAGAAAAATAGCAGTATATATACTCTCAATATAGGCAGTGAAAACAAATGAGTTACAAAACAATGTATATAATATCTTCTCATTTTGGACAAAAATACGTACAAAGTCTTAAAAGTGGCCTTTAGGGAAGAATTCTGAATGGCAGTTTTTTGTCTTTTTGTTAATTGTGGTTTCTCCTCTGTCTGCAATGAATATGTATTGCTTTGGAAGGAAAAGAAAAAAACATTCAAGTTGTCACTCTTAATTCTTAGAAAAGAAAGGATGCAGTTGTCTGCTTCAGTGAGAGAGTTTCAGGTAACTAACTGGATTTTCTGGTCAATGAACCAGAAAGTCATCCTCTGAAGATGGACGCCCCTTCACCTCGTTGACCAAATTCAAGTTCTTCTAACTGAGCATATTCGACTAAACAAAGTCCAGCCTGGTGGTGGGGTGGGGGATTCCCTGCACCGCCAGCTTCTCCTCCCTTCATTAACTGTGTCCACCCAGCCAATTTCATGTGCTGGGCCCCCAGTCAACAGCCCTCAGAGAATCAAGGACACAAGGAATGAATTCTGCCAACAACCTAAACAGACTTGGAAGAACTCCAGGTGAGATCACAGCCCTGGCCAGCACCTTGAGTTCCATCTTGCCAGACCTTTGGCTGACCCATGTCCAGACTCCTGACCCTCAGAAGCTGCAAGATGATCAACTGTGTTGCTTTAAATTGCTATATTTATGGTGATTCATTCTGCAGTCATATAAATTGAATACATTTTTCTCCCACCCTCCCTTCCTTCCCTTCCTTCTGTTCTTTTTTTTTTAAAAAAATATTTATCTATTTGGCTGTTTCAGGTTTTAATTGTGGCATAAGAAGTGAAAGTGTTAGTTGCTCAGTCGTGTCAAACACTGTGACCCCATGGACTTTAGCCTGCTAGTCTCCTCTGTCCATGCAAGAATACTAGAGTGGGTTGCCATTCCCTTATCCAGGGCATCTCCCCGCCCCAGGGACTGAACCCTGGTCTCCTGCGTTGCAGGGGGATTCTTTACCACTGAGCCACCAGCATGGGGGATATTTACTTGCAGCATGTAGAATCTAGTTCCCTGAGCAGGGCTTGAACCCTGCATTGGGAATGCAGAGTTTTAGCCACTGGACTACCAGGGAAGTCCCACTTCTTTCTTTAAAAAAGAAAAAAATTATTTATTTCTGGCTGTGCGTGGCCATTCTCATGCTGTGGCGACTGGGGGCTCTAGTTGCAGGGCTCGGGCTCCTGGTTGTTGTGTCTCCTCCTGTTGCAGAGAATGCAGACTTCAGTAGCTGCGGTGCATAGGCTTAGCTGCCCTGCAGCAAGTGGGGAACCTGGGCTCCCTGCATTGGTAGGTGGAGTCTCAGCCACTGAACCACCAGGGAAGTCCCCTGGCTCTTTCTCTTAAACTTACCATGGATGCCTTCCTGTGTTATTATACATCATGCAGAAATAAACTCCAGAATGGATTTCCCTCCGTGTTCTCTGTAAAATGAGTGTTGGTGTAATCTGAATCAGTGGGACTCAAGATCTGGCATCTGGGCATATCCAACATGGAAGGTATGCACTCAGCCCAGAGCCTTCCAGATATTCTTTCAGATATCTGGAAGACAAATCGTTTCCCATAAAGGGCATTATTGTCACGTTCATGCCCTTTGATGGTTGGGCTAGCTTACTACCTGCAATCAAAGGAAAGCTCCCAAGGAAAGACATACCTGGAAGGGAGCGCCACTTCCATCCCTGGGAGCATCTGTTCTCTTGGCCTTTGGCCTTGTACTGTTGTGTTCTGTCTTCTTTTCCTGATGGGTGTGTGTGTGTGTGTGTGTGTGTAAATATCTCCCTGCTAGTTTTAAGCTCCGTGAGGGCAGGGATCTCTTTGCCATCTGGTGCTAGGAACATGAGAGCTCATGCAAGTGCTGGCTGGATTAAGAGAATTCCATCAGCCACAGTAAAGGGGTAAGTAAGCCACATGCAAAATTCCATCCATCTTACTCCAGTTCTTTTTTCATCTGCGGGTCCATGTAGTAAAGAGGAAACATTTCAGAGACAAACAAGTTTGATTGGATTCTTGGCCTTCAAATGTATTGTCTGAACATTCAAATTTCTTGACCTCTCAGTCTCAGAAGCCCATTTGTAAAATGGTCGACCAGAAAATTAACATACCTGGGACCTTCACGCACACAGTAGGCCTTCAATGACAGCTAAAGTCTTCCCTTTTCTTTCTGTTCCTTTTTTTTTTCAGGCTAATCAAAAGCTCTTTCTGTTCCCTGATCTCATTTTACTTTTTTCCCTTGTTAAAAAAAAGAAACAAACCAAACAAGTTTTGGCCTCCTGAGCAACACCGTTCTAGAAAATATTCACGTTAGAACCACCGTAATGAGGTTTGGCATTAGCCTTGGCGGCTGTGTTTGAATTCTTCAGGCTGTGGAAATTCACTCTGACAATCACTTATGTCCAGTTTCTGGCCTGAGCAGAGACTAGGCTGGGAGCAGAGGGGGTTTCTGATGAGGGTGGGCAGGAGAAGCAACCTCAGGAGGGAATGGTGTGAGGGTTTGCTCCAGGGGCAGGACCGTCTCGTTGCTTTGCCAGTGTTTCGTGGCACACCAGCGCAGTAAGTCAGGGTGAGTCCCTAACCTCCATCACAGCCCAGAAACCAGAAGAGAAATTCCCCAGGAGGCATCCATGCCATGAAAAGGACGCACTGGTGCGGAGAAAAGGGAACCTCCCTACACCACTGGCAATGTAAATCAGTACAGCCATTAGGAAGAACAGTAAGGAGGTTTCTTTAAAAACTAAAAATAAAACTACTACATGACCCAGCGATTCTACTCCTGGGCATACATCTGGAGAAAACTCTAACTCAAAAAGATACATGGACTTCCATGGTGGTCCAGTGGTTAAGAATCTGCCTGCCAGTGCAGGGGACATGGGTTCAATTCCCGGTCTGGGAAGATTCCGTGGGGCAATTAAGCCTGTGCGCCACAACGACTGAAGACCACATGCAGCCATGAAAACTCAGAACAGCAAAAACATAAATAAAAAAAAATTTTTTTAAGAAGATACATGCACTCCAATATTCATAGCAGCACTATTTACAATGGCCAAGACATAGAAGCAACCTAAATGTCCATTGATAGATGAATGGATAAAGAAGGTGTGGTACACATACACATTGGAATATTACTCAGCTGTAAAAAGAACAGAAATATTGGCATCTGCAGCAACGTGAGTGGATCTAGAGATTGTCATAATCAGTGAAATAAGTCAGACAAAGGCAATATCATATGATGCCACTTACATGCAGAGAAGGCAATGGCACCCCACTCCAGTACTCTTGCCTGGAAAATCCCATGGACGGAGGAGCCTGGTGGGCTGCAGTCCATGGGGTCGCCAAGAGTCGGACATGACTGAGCAACTTCACTTTCACTTTTCACTTTCATGCACTGGAGAAGGAAATGGCAACCCACTCCAGTGTTCTTGCCTGGAGAATCCCAGGGACGGGGGAGCCTGGTGGGCTGCCACCTATGGGGTCACACAGAGTCGGACACGACTGATGTGACTTAGCAGCAGCAGCAGCATCCACTTACATGTGGAATCTAAAGAATAATGATACAAATTAACTTATTTACAAAATTGAAACAGACTCATAGACTTAGAAAGCAAACCTATGGTTAACAAAAAGGAAAGGTAGGGGGAGGGATGAATTAGGAGCCTGGGATTAACATATACACACCAGTATATATTAGATAAACAACAAGAACATACTGTATAGCATAGGGAATTCTAGTCAATATTTTGTAATAACCAATATGGAAGAAGAATATGAGAAAGAAAGGGTATATGTAAACATATAAATGAACCACTTTTCTGTACACTTGAAACTAACAAAAGATTGTAAATCAACTATACTTCAATATAAAATAAAAAATTTTTTAGAAAGAAAAAAAGGACCCACTGGATGGGGTCTGAAAGGAGTGAATGGGTACCTAGAAGTCATGAGTGATGATTGGCAATGTGGGGAAACCATTGAGGTCTATTTTTATTTTTTTAATTAATTTTTTTAATCTTACTTATTTTTTAATTGAAGGATAATTGCTTTATAGAATTTTGTTGTTTTCTGTCAAACCTCAATATGAATCAGCCATAGGTATACATACA
Source organism: Bos indicus (assembly GCF_029378745.1). Lineage (NCBI taxonomy): Eukaryota > Metazoa > Chordata > Mammalia > Artiodactyla > Bovidae > Bos > Bos indicus. The sequence continues at coordinate 59,767,024 of NC_091780.1, read as the reverse complement.
TCCCCTCCCTTTTGAAGCTCCTTCCCACTCCCTCCCCATCCCACCCATCTAGGTTGATACAGAACCCTTGTTTAGGTTTCCTGAGACAGACAGCAGATTCCCGTTGGCTATCTATTTTACATATGGTAATGTAAGTTTCCATGTTACTCTGTCCATACCTCTCATCCTCTCCTCCCTTCTCCCCATGTCCATGAGTCCATTCTTTATGTCTGTTTCTCCATTGCTGCCCTGCAAATAATTCTTCAGTACCATTTTTCTAGATTCCATATATATGTGTTAGTATTCAACATTTATCTTTCTGACTTACTTCACTCTGTATAATAGGCTCTAGGTTCATCTACCTCATTAGAACTGACTCAAATGCATTCCCTTTTATGGCTGAGTAATATTTCATTATGTATATATACCATAACTTCTTTATCTGTTCATCTGTCAATGGACATCTAGGTTGCTTCCATGTTCTAGGTATTGTAAATAGTGCTGCAATGAACAATGGGATACATGTGTCTTTATCAATTTCGGTTTCCTCAAGGTATATGTCTAGAAGTGAGATTGCTGGGTCATATGGTGCTTTTGGAGAAGGCAATGGCACCGCACTCCAGTACTCTTGCCTGGAAAATCCCATGGACGGAGGAGCCTGGAAGGCTGCAGTCCATGGCATTGCTGAGGGTCAGACATGACTGAGTGACTTCATTTTCACTTTTCACTTTCATGCATTGGAGAAGGAAATGGCAACCCACTCCAGTGTTCTTGCCCAGAGAATCCCAGGGACAGGGGAGCCTGGTGGGCTGCTGTCTCTGGGTTCACACAGAGTTGGACACGACTGAAGCAACTTAGCAGCAGCATGGTGCTTTTATTCCTAGTTTTTTAAGGAATCTCCATACCATCTTCCGCAGTGGCTGTATCGGTTTACATTCCCACCAACAGTGCAAGAGTGTTCCCTTTTCTCCACACCCTCTCCAGCATTTACTGTTTGTAGACATTTTGATGATGGCCATTCTGACTGGTTTGAAGTGATATCTCACTGTAGTTTTGATTTGAGCAATCAAATAATGATCAAATATCATTTGAGCATCTTTTCATGTGTTTGTTAGCCATTTGTATGTCGTCTTTGGAGAAATATTATCTTTCCCACTTTTTGACTGGGTTGTTTGTTTTTCTGGCATTGAGTTGTTTGAGCTGCTTGTATATTTTGGAAATTAATCCTTTGTCATTTGTTATTATTTTCTCCAGTTCTAAGGGTTGTCTTTTCACCTTGCTTATCGTTTCCTTTGCTGTGGAAAACTTTTAAGTTTAATCAGGTCCCACTTGTTTACTTTTGTTTTTATTTCCATTACTCTAGCAGGTGGGTCATAGAGGATCTTGCTTTGATTTGTTCTGTCTATGTTTTCCTCTAAGAGTTTTATAGTTTCTGGTCTTACATTTAGGTCTTTAATCCATTTTGAGTTTATCTTTGTATATGGTGTTATGAAGTGTTCTAATTTCATTATTTTACATGTAGTTGTCCAGTTTTCTCAGCACCATTTATTGAAGAGGCTGTCTTTGCCCCATTGTATATTCTTGCCTCTTTTGTCAAAAATAAGATACCCATAGGTGCATAAATTTATTTCTGGGCTTCCTATCTTGTTCCATTGGTATATATTTGTATTTTTGTGCCAGTACCATACTGTCTTGATGACGTCTGAAGTCAGGAAGGTTGGTTCCTCCAGCTGCATTCTTTCTCAAGACTGCTTTGGCTATTCAGGGTCTTTTGTGTTTCCATACGAATTGTGAAATTTTTTGTTCTAGTTCTGTGAAAAGTCTCATTGGTAATTTGATAGGGATCGCATTGAGTCTGTAGATTGTGTTTAGTAGTAGTCATTTTCACAATATCAATCTTCCTACCCAGGAACATGGAATATCTCTCCATCTGTTTATGTTGTCTTTGATTTCTTTCATCAGTGTCTCATAGTTTTCTGTGTCTTTTGTCTCCTTAGGTAAGTTTATTCCCAGATATTTTATTCTTTTTGTTGTCATGCTGAATGGGACTGATTCCTTAATTTCTCTTTCTGATTTTTCATTGTTAGTGTATAGAAATGCAAGTGATTTCTGTGTATAGATTTTGTATCCTGCAACTTTTCTAAATTCGCTGATTAGCTCTAGTAATTTTCTGATACTGTCTTTAGGGTTTTCTATGTACAATATCCGGAGAAGGCAATGGCACCCCACTCCAGTGCTCTTGCCTGGAAAATCCCATGGACGGAGGAGCCTGGTAGGCTGCAGTCCATGGGGTCGCTAGGAATCAGACACGACTGAGCGACTTCACTTTCACTTTTCACTTTCACGCCTTGGAGAACAAAATGTCGACCCACTCCAGTGTTCTTGCCTGGAGAATCCCAGGGATGGGGGAGCCTGGTGGGCTGCCGTCTCTGGGGTCACACAGAGTCGGACACAACTGAAGTGACTTAGCAGCAGCAGCAGCATGTACAATATCAAGTCATCTGCAAACAGTGAGAACTTTACTTCTTTTCTGATCTGGATTCCTTTTATTTCTTTTTCTTCTCTGATTGCTGTAGCTAGGACTTTCAGAACTATGTTGAAGAATAGTGGTGAAAGTGGACACCCTTGTCTTATTCCTGATCTTAGGGGGAATGCTTTCAGTTTTTCAGCATTGAGAATAATGTTTGCTGTAGGCTTATCACATATGGCCTTTACTATGTTGATGTAGGTTTCTTCTATGTCCAGTTTTTGAAGAGTTTTAATCATAAATGGGTGCTGAATTTTGTCAAAGGCCTTTTCTGCATCTATTGAGATTATCATATGGCCTCTATCTTTCAATTTGTTAATATGGTGTATCACATTGATTGATTTGCATATACTGAAGAATCCTTGCATCCCTGGAATAAACCCAACTTGATCATGGTATATGAGCTTTTTAATGTGTTGCTGAATTCTGTTTGCTAAAATTTTGTTGAGGATTTTTGTATTTTGTTCATCAGTGATATTGGCCTGAGTTTGCTTTTTTTGTGTTGTCTTTGTCTGGTTTTGGTATCAGGATAATGGTGGTCTCATGGAATGAGTTTGGAAGCATTCCTTTCTCTGCAATTTTTTTGAAAGAGTTTTAGAAGGATAGACATTAGCTCTTCTTTAAATATTTGATAGAATTCTCCTGTGAAGAAATCTGGTCCCGGGCTTTTGTATTTTGGGAGATTTTGGATCACAGCTTCAATTTCAGTGCTTGTAATTGGGTTGTTCATAATTTCTATTTCTTCCTGGTTCAGTCTTGGAAGATTGAATTTTTCTAAGAATCTGTCCATTTCTTCCAGGTTATCCATTTTATTGCCATATAGTGGTTAATACTAGTCTTTTATAATCCTTTGTATTTCTGCATTGTCTGTTGTAACCTCTTCTTTTTCATTTCTAATTTTGTTGATTTGATTCTTCTCTCTTTTTTTCTTGATGAGTCTGGCTAAAGATTTGTCAATTTTGTTTATCTTCTCAAAGAACAGCTTTTAGTTTTATTAATGTTTACCAGTGTTTCTTTCCTTTCTTTTTCATTTATTTCTCATATGATCTTTATTATTTCTTTTCTTCTGCTAACTTTGGGGTGTTTTTGGTTTTGTTCTTCTTTTTCCAGTTGTTTTAGGTGTTACATTGTCATTCGATGTTTTTCTTGTTTCTTGAGGGAGGATTGTATTGTTACAAACTTCTTCTTAGAACTGCTTTTGCTGCATCACATAGGTTTTAAGTCGTCGTGTTTTCATTGTCATTTGTTTCTAGAAATTTTTTGATTTCCTTTTTGATTTCTTCAGTAATCTTTTGGTTATTTAGAAACATATTGTTTAATCTCCATGTGTTTGTGTTTTTTACAGTTTTTTTTCTTGTAATTGATATCTAGTCTCACAGTGTTGTGGTCAGAAAAGATGCTTGATATGATTTCAATTTTCATAAATTTACTGAGGTTTGACTTGTGACCCAAGATATGGTCTATCCTGGAGAAGTTTCCATGTGCACTTGAGAAGGTGTATTCTTCTGCATTTGGATGGAATATCCTGAAGATATTGATGACATCCACCTCATCTAATGTATCATGTAATGCTTGTGTTTCCTTATTAATCTTCTGTTTTGATGATCTGTCCATTGGTGTGAGTGGGGTGTTAAAGTCTCCTACTATTATTGTGTTACTGTCAATTTCTCCTTGTATGTCTGTTAGTGTTTGTCTTATGTATCGAGGTGCTCCTGTGTTGGGTGCATAGATATTTACAATTGTTATGTCTTCCTCTTGGATTGGTCCCTTGATCATTATGTAGTGTCCTTCCTTATCTCTTGTAATATTCTTTATTTTAAGGTATATTTTATCTGATATGAGGATTGTTACTCCAGCTTTCTTTTGCTTTCCATTTGCATGGGATATATTTTTCCACCTTCTCACTTTCAGTCTACATGTGTCTTTAGGTCTGAAGTGGGTTTCTTGTAGACAGCATATATATGGGTCTTGTTTTTGTATCCATTCAGCCAGTCTTTGTCTTTTGGTTGGAGCATTTAACCCATTTACATTTAAAGTAATTATTGATATATATGTTCCTATTGCCATTTTCTTAATTGTTTGGGGTTTGATTTTGCAGATCTTTTTCTTCTCTTGTATTTCTTGACCATGTCCCTTTAGCATTTGCGGTAAAGCTGATTTGGTGGTGCTGATTCCTTTTACCTTTTGCTTTTCTGAAAAGCTTTTGATTTCTCCATCAGTTTTGAATGAGATCCTTGTCAGGGACAGTGATCTTGGTTGTAGATTTTTCACTTTCATTACTATATATATATCCTGCCATTCCTTTCTGGCCTGCAGAATTTCTGCTGAAAAATCAGCTGTTAAATGTATGGGGTTTCCCTTGTATATCACTTGTTGCTCTTCCCTTGCTGCTTTTCATATTCTTTCTTTGTGTTTAATCTTAGTTAGTTTGCTTAGTATGTGTCTTGGTGTGTTTCTCCTTGGGCTTATCCTGTATGGGACTCTTTTTGCCTCTTGGTGGAGAAGGCAATGGCACCCCACTCCAGTACTCTTGCCTGGAGAGTCCCAGGGATGGGGGAGCCCGGTGGGCTGCCGTCTATGGGGTCGCACAGAGTCAGACACGACTGAAGCGACTTAGCAGCAGCAGCAGCTGCCTCTTGGACTTGATTGACTATTTCCTTTTCCATATTGGGAAAAATTTCAACTACAATCTCTTCAAAATTTTTCTCATACCCTTTCTTTTTCTCTTCTTCTGGGACCCCTATAATTCGAAAGGTGGTGCATTTGATATTGTCCCAGAGGTCTCTGAGACTATCAGTTATTCCATTCTTTTTACTTCATTCTGCTCTTCAGAAGTTATTTCCACCATTTTATCTTCCAGCTCATTGATTTGTTCTGCTTCAGATATTTTGCTATTGATTCTTTCTAGAGTATTTTTAATTTCAGTAATTGTGTTTTTTTGTCTCTGTGTGTTTATCTTTTAATTCTTCTAGGTCTTTGTTAATTGATCCTTGCATTTTCTCCATTCTGTTTTCAAGGTTTTTGATCATCTTTACTATCATTATTCTGAATTCATTTTCAGGTAGTTTGCCTATTTTCTCTTCATTTATTTGGACTTCTGTGTTTCTAGTTTGCTCCTTCATTTGTGTAGTATTTCTTTGCCTTTTCATTATTTTTTGAAATTTATTGTGTTTGGGGTCTCCTTTCCTCAGTCTTCAAGGTTGCATTCTTTCTTCCTTTTGGTTTCTGCCCCCCTAAGATTGGTGCAGTGGTTTGTGTAAGCTTCGTATAGGGTGAGATTTATGCTAAGTTTTTGTGTGTTTTTTTTGCTTTTCTCTGATGGGCAAGACTGAGTGAGGTGGTAATCCTGTCTGTTGATGATTAAGCTTGTATTTTTGTTTCATTTGTTGCTTGAATGAGGCATCCTGCACAGGGTGCTACTGGTGGTTGAGTGATGCCAGGTCTTGTATTCAAGTGGTTTCCTTTGTGGGAATTCTCACTATTTGTACTCCCTAGGGTTAGTTCTCTGGTAGTCTAGGGTCTTCGAGTCAGTGCTTCCACTCCAAAGGTTCAGGGGTTGATCTCTGATCAGGAACAAAGATTCTGGAAGTGATTTGTTATGGCATTAAGTGATATTAAAACACATACCCCAAAATGAGAAACCAAAGATGAACCCCAAACTAATGGCAATTACAAAATCAGGCAAATAATAATTAAAATAATGGAATATACACACATACATCCATAAGCAAAATCAAAACAATCCAACAAAAATAAAGTACAATAGATTGGCCAAGCAAACAAAGGCCACTAAAAACTATGTCTACCAGTTAAGAACAAAACTAACTAAAGCACAAACTGGGAAACAAAACTAAAGCAAGGTGCCATCTGGGGAATAAAGCAATGAAAACAAAACTAACATATATGTTGAGAGGAAAGGAAAGAAAGAAAAGAAAGAAAGAATAGATATGCAAAGCTAAATAGAGGTAGATAAAGAAGATTTATATACATTAAAGATTAACAGTAGGAAAAGCAAACAATGGAACAAATGTAGAAAAAATAATAGGTTTAAAAAAATTAAAGATTAAAATTAAAAATTAAAAAAAGAAAAGAAAAAAGGAAGAGGAAGGATAAAATAAAAAAAGTTGGGGGGAGAACTCCACAGAACTGCAAAAGCCCAATGTAGAGGCAGAGATTTATAACAACAATAAAAAGTGTGATTGAAAAAAAAAGAAAGAAAAACTCAAAAGCTTAATTAGATTTCATAGTGCCAATAAAATCAACAAGTACAATTGCAGGGGGTGGGGGAGGGAGGAAAATAAAAAGAAAAAAAATCCAAAAGAAACTACAGAACAAGTCAAAACGTAAATATAATAAATGTTTTTCTTGAGTCCTTTGCTGGGAGTCACAGTCCATCGCACCTCCCTAGGATGCCCTCCAATACTGTGCTGGCCTCTGGACCTGCTGTGGGGGCAGCTCAGATTCTAATCTGGTCCTACTCCTGTGTGTTCTTGCCTCCATTGTCTACAGCTATCAGAACTAGTGCATTTTCTTTTGTGGGAGCTCTCAATGTTCTTTTATATATTCCACAGACACAGAATCTGCCTAGTTGATTGTATGGATTTAATTTGCAGTTTGTACAGCTGGTGGGAAGGTTTTGGGTCTTCTTCCTTAGCTGCACTGCCCCTGGGTTTCAACTGTGGTTTTATTTCCACCTCTGCGTGTGGGTCATCCACTGGGGTTTGCTCCTGAGGCTGCCCTGGAGGACTCAGGTGTGCCTTAGTGAGGGCCAGGTGCAGAGGTGGTGCAGCTGCTTGGGTCACAGGGGTTCTGGCAGCGCCATGTACTCAGGGGAGTTGGTGGGTAGGGCAGCAGGAAATATAGTGCTCTAGAAGGGTATGGCAACCAGTATTGGCCAATATGCTCCAGTGTTCTTGCCTGGAGAAGCCCCCTGACAGAGAAGCCTGGCAGGCCACAGTCTGCAGGGTCACAAAGAGTTGGACACGATCAAAGCAACCCTGTGTGCATAGATGCAAGACTTTCTTTTTTTCTGTGGCAGCTCTGCCCCAGTGAGGGTTGAGCATGAGGGTGGCACAGCTGCTTGGGTTGTGGGGATCTTGGCAGTGCCAGGTGTGCAAGGACATGGACTGCCTCCGCCGCGGGAGTTATGGCCCTATCAGTCTTTTTTCGAGCCTCTGGCAGCTGGTGATCAGAAGGCCTCTTTGGCTAGTCTTTGTCTGTAGCTCCACCCATTCAGGCACATAGAGGGGCCCCTCTGGCTGGGGTCCTACTCTGAAGATCGGCGCATCAGGCACTTAAAGGGGCACCCTTGGTGGGGTCCTACTCGGTAGTTCGCTTTGTCAGGCGTTTGATTGGCCTGCCTCTCTATTGTTCAGCTGCTGATGCTGGCGTGTGGGGAGAGAGGTTATGGTGATGGCTCCACCCACTATGCGTGACTCAGCAGTATCGCCTTGCTTCCATGGCTGCCTGGCTTTCCTCCACAGCTGTTTCCCACCACGATCTCCTCCCTCACGTCCCCTCGATCTGTCTCTCTGCGGTCAACAGCAGCCCTCTCCCTGGGATTGCTCAACAATCCCTAAACTCCAGCTCCCAGCCGCTGCACCCTCCGGGGGACCCGCGTCCCTGTCCAGGGTATGTATGGGTGCGGCAAGGACTGTCTGATTCTCATTCCATTTAGGCTGCCAGAGGTCAGCTGTTTCCCTCTCAGCCTTAAATGTTTGTCCTCTGACTCAGACAATTGTCCTGATGTGGGGATCAGACCCCCCTGGTTCAGTTCCCCCATCGACCGAGGGCAGGTTCAGTCCTACTAACAGTCCTGCTTCTCCCCCTAGTTCCTTCATCCTACTGAGTTTTGAGTGGTTCTACATACTCCTTTCCTCTGGTCAGGTACTCCTGTCTGCTCTCAGCAGATGTTCTACTTGCACTTCTGTATCTGAAGGTGTATCCCTGATGTATCCGTGGAGGGAGATGTACTCCATGTCCACCTACTCCTCTGCCATCTTGTTCTCCTAGCAAGGTTTATTTTTGAGGACTCACATGAATCTCGGAGACCTGCTGGGCTTTAAACTTCTTGGGGGGCAGCGATCGTATCTTCTTCTCTCACTGCCTAGTCCCTGGTCAGGCACAGTGGGCACCCAGAATTGTTGAGTGAATAAAGGGAGAGGAGGAGACAAACTGTCCACTTTACACACGAGGAAACGGAAGGCCTGTGGAGAGGGTCACTCACCTAAGCTCTAGTTGCAGAAACTCCTTCGCACTCAGGTGTCAGTAACTGAGAACAGGTTGAAATGAGACCTCTGCTGGGTTGACTCTTCCTTTGAAAATTACCTGTGCCTTTGGGAGGGAGTGGGCTTCTATGAGGGAAGGTCGAGGCCTTCACAGGTGAGGAAGGGTCTGCGGTGTAACTGGCACTCAGCTAGTCCACTGTGTGGGTGGGATGCTGACTGGTCCTTGGAAGATTTGACAGCACCCACGGCCCCCTTCGTCAGCCTGGCCTGGCCCCAGAGTGACCTGATGTCCAATATGATGGTGTGAACGGGATGTCATGAAAGCTCTTTCTGCCTTCGTTTTACACCCTCGTTCTGGTGTTGGCCCTCATGGCCTCTCTCCTGGATGCTTGCGATAGTGATGCCACACCACTGCCTCCTCCTATTTAGTTCATTTACAAAAGAGAATGGGCTCGTGGGACCTTGCTCCCTCTATTTGCCTTGACTTGTAATCCCTTCAGCAGCTTGGGGTTAGAACAAAAGGAAGACTGCTCACTGCCTACTCCAAGCCCACCTCCTGCCACTGTCACCCTCGATGTCAGCTCACTGCTGTCTTTTAGGCCCTTGTAAACACAAAGAACTCTCCCATCTCAGGAACATGCTGTTCCCTTTGCCAAGAACACTTTTCCCTCAATCATCTCATTCTCATTCTTCTCCTTCAAGTCTCAAATTAAACACCACTTCCTCAGAGAGGCATTTCTGCCCACTTCTCTGAAGTAGACCCACAGAGGTCCCTAGCATAGGGCTCAATTTTTGTCCTTTATGATACATATTAAAGTTTCATGATTATATATTATTTTGTCTGTCTATAGCCTATTATGTAGCTCTACCACTAGCCAATGAGCTCTATAAGGAGAGGGATCATGTCCATCTTATCCAATACTTTGCTTCCCAATGTACCCATGGACTGTAGCCCACCAGACTCTTCTGTCCATGGGATTTCTCCAGGCAAGAATACTGGACTGGGTAGCGATTCCCTCCTCCAGGGGATCTTCTCAACCCAGGGACTGAACCCAGGTCTCCTGCATTGCAGGCAGATTCTTTACCGACTGAGCCACCAGGGAAGCCCACCTGGCACATAGTAGGTAGTTAATATACATGTGTTGGATGCAAAATGAATGAATAAAGAGAGGAGTGAATGTCTCAAGTCCCTGGTGGCAGACTCCATCAGATACTATTACCCAGCTTGGCAATACACTTCATAAGGACTGTGTTTAAAATGATCATAGGCAGAAACTGTGGGCAAAGAGGCAAACAAAAGAAAACAAGCCTGCAGGAAATCCAGTGCAGAAGGAGAACACAGACTGAAAAATGAACCTTTCAGAGTGGGCCAGACCTGCAACCAGGGCTCCTGTGTGGTGTGGAAATTCTAGAATATGCACTAACAGTGTCCACACCCACTCAGTAGAAGGGGTGTCTGCCATCCTCAGCCAGTCACGCTGTAATCTTCATCAAATGAGGACTAACGAGCTCTCCAGGGACACCAGGGGTAGAGTCTGGGCTGGTGGGTCCTGCATTGCCACCACAAGGTCATGGTTCTAAGCCCTACTCGCTGATGTTGCTTGTGGGAATGGGCTGTGTTGAAACTTCTTGAAGGAAATTTGGCAAAATGTACTAGGAGTCTTAAATAGAGTCATGCCCTTCAACCCAATAGCTCCACTTTGAAGAATCTACCCCAAAGCTAGGGTCAGAAATGCACACTAAGATATCAATATTAGGTTTCTCTTTAACTGTATTTTTAATAGCAAAAGAATTGAGAAATGAAATTATCAAATATCTAACATTAGCTGGATAACTAAATAATGGGCTAGAAGTATTACGGGATATGATTAACCGATAAAAGTCATATTTCCAAGGAGAATGTAATAGCATGGGAAAGTGCTCACAGTGACATTTTGGAGGAAGGATACAACTTTTTTTGGCCTTTTCTTAAAAATAGAAAGGCTTAAGTGCTTAAAGGTTATGACATAAGAAACTTTAGTCCAAAGAAATAGAGCAATACACACATTATCTTTCACGAGTTCTGAAGACTCCTTGAAAATTTTCGAGAAAGGTCTAGCCCTCAGAGGTCTAGTTCTTGGCCTCTTGTAATCTCATTCATACTTCTTTCTTTTTGCAGGATTTAGTTTACATCCAAATGTATTTACGAATGGTGACGTTGAACACGTACACACCAATGACAGTTTCTCCAGCCTTCTTCTTGTTTAGTTGCTCAGTCATGGCCAACTCTTTGCGACTCCACGGACTATAGCCTGCCAGGCTCCTCTGTCCATGGGATGTTCCAGGCAAGAATGGTTGCCATTTCCTTCTCCAGGGGATCTTCCCAACCCAGGGATTGAACTTGCATCACCTGCACTGGCAAGCAGATACTTTATCACTGAGCCACCAGGGAAGCCCTACCATAGCAATGTCCATCCACAAAGGGTATTCCCAGAAGCTTCAAGGCACATCTGGGCTAGAGCCAGTGGTTCTGTCTTCTCCCCTCATAACCACGGCAAGACTTACCACAGATCCACCTGAAACATTGTAAATCTACTGTACTTCAATCTAAAAAATAAAATACAAATTTACTGCTAAAAAATTAAATAAATAAAGTAGTGCCTGGACATTATTAAAAAAAAAGACCTAGCACAGGGCCTTCAGGAAGCCCTCCTGGGAAGGACCATCTGTGGGGACCATCATTTTGAATTCAGAGATTTTCTGCCTTTTTCTCACAGATTCAGAGCCTAGCCTGGATGCACTTGTCTAACAGTTCTAATAGAAAAGAGGGCAAGAAACTTCCTTTATAAGGATGTGCCTGGAAGCTGCATCAGTTCAGTTCAGTTCAGTCACTCAGTCGTGTCCGACTCTTTGCGACCCCATAAATCACAGCATGCCAAGCCTCTCTGTCTATCATCAACTCCCGGAGTTTACCCAAACTCATGTTCATCAAGTCAGTGATGCCATCCAGCCATCTCATCCTCTGTCGTCCCCTTCTCCTCCTGCCCCCAATCCCTCCCAGCATCAGAGTCTTTTCTAATGAGTCAACTCTTCTCATGAGGTGGCCAAAGAATTGGAATTTCAGCCTCAGCATCAGTCCTTCCAATGAACACCCAGGACTGATTTCCTTTACGATGGACTGGTTGGATCTCCTTGCAATCCAAGGGACTCTCAAGAGTCTTCTCCAACACCACAGTTCAAAAGCATCAATTCTTCGGCGCTCAGCCTTCTTCACAGTCCAACTCGCACATCCATACATGACCACTGGAAAAACCATAGCCTTGACTAGATGGAATTTTGTTGGCAAAGTAATATCTCTGCTTTTTAATATGCTATCTAGGTTGGTCATAACTTTCTTTCCAAGGAGTAAGCGTCTTTTAATTTCATGGCTGCAATCACCATCTGCAGTGATTTTGGAGCCCCCCCCAAAATAAAGTCAGCCATTGTTTCCACTGTTTCCCCATCTATTTGCCATGAAGTGATGGGACCAGGCAGGTCAGGAAGCAACAGTTAGAACTGGACATGGAACAACAGACTGGTTCCAAATAGGAAAAGGAGTACGTATATTGACTGTATATTGTCACCCTGCTTATTTAACTTATATGCAGAGTACATCATGAGAAACACTGGACTGGAAGAAGCACAAGCTGGAATCAAGATTGCTGGGAGAAATATCAATAACCTCAAATATGCAGATGACACCACCCTTATGGCAGAAAGTGAAGAGGAACTAAAAAGCCTCTTGATGAAAGTGAGAGAGGAGAGTGAAAAAGTTGGCTTAAAGCTCAACATTCGGAAAACGAAGATCATGGCATTGGGTCCCCTCACTTCATGGGAAATAGATGGGGAAACAGTGGAAACAGTGTCAGACTTATTTTTTTGAGTTGGTGATGGACAGGGAGGCCTGGCGTGCTGCGATTCATGGGGTCGCAAAGAGTTGGATATGACTGAGCAACTGAACTGAACTGAACTGATGAGACAAGATGCCATGATCTTAGTTTTCTGAATGTTGAGCTTTAAGCCAACTTTTTCACTCTCCTCTTTCACTTTCTTCAAGAGGCTTTTGAGTTCCTTTTCACTTTCTGCCATAAGGGTGGTGTCATCTGCATATCTGAGGTTATTGATATTTCTCCCGGCAATCTTGATTCCAGCTTGTGCTTCTTCCAGCCCAGCATTTCTCATGATGTACTCTGCATATAAGTTAAATAAGCAGGGTGACAATATACAGCCTTGACGTACTCCTTTTCCTGTTTGGAACCAGTCTGTTGTTCCATGTCCAGTTCTAACTGTTGCTTCCTGACCTGCATATAGGTTTCTCAAGAGGCAGGTCTGAAAATTTCATACTACTGCTCACATCCCATTGGTCAGGCTTTCATCACAGGGTCACATCTAGTTGCAAATAGTCAAAGAATACTTACGAAGCATGAATTCTAAGTCAGGAATATCATCTTATATGTTATCCCCCCTCTAGGCAATTTGGGAGCAATGGATTACTCTCCCCCATTTCACTGATGAGAAAACAGAGGCCAGGGAGCAAGAGGCACAGTGGGGGCCTGAAGCCAGGTTTCCCAGCTACAAATCTGGCCGGCTCTCCTCACCCCACATCTGCCTTACTGCTTCAAAGCCTGGGAAAGTCGATGGGCCTGCAACCTTCCATGTAGCTCTGCAGAAATGAACTGCCAAGCCTGCTTGTCTGAAATAGCTGTGGTCCTCAGCTTCCTCGAACAAAAACGCATTCTCTCCCAAGTGGGGACCAGCCCGGGAACCCATCCTTTATTTCATGCAAAGCAGCTCCCCATCACCCATGAATTATTTTCCAGGCCTTTCCACTAGGCAACTCTGCTTCGGAAATGTCCCACGCCGGGTGGATGCATAGTCTCCTGGACCCCATCAGTCTGGTAAAGCAAAACCAGAAGTGTCATGTGGAGTTGCAAACCAAAAATAGATTACGACTGAGACCCAAAGACCAACACAGAGAGGAGCGGGGGCAACAGACACAGCCTCAAAGTGCAGTTTTAAAGTTTCCTGGCCTTGCAAATGAATCCAACTATGCTAACCCACTGTGGCCATCCAAGAGGTAGCTTGCTATGACAGCTGGTGCACAAGAGTGATTTTTTTCCAATTTTTTCTTTATTATTGTTTTGTTTATTGCCCTCAGTGATTTAATTGTGGATATTTTCTTTTTAAAAATTAAAAAAAAAATTATTATTATTTATTTATTTTTGGCTGTGCTGGGTCTTCATTGCTGCGAGTGGGCTTTCTTGTTGCAGAGCATGGGCTCTAGAGCGTAGGCTCAGTAGCTGTGGTCTGTGGGCTTAGTCGCCCCTTGGCATGTAGGATGTTCCTGGACCAAGGATCGAACCTGTGTACCCTTCATTAGTGGCGTGATTGTTAACCACTGGAGCACCGGGGAAGTCCTCTTTTTAATTTTTGATCAGATTGTGGTTGGGGCATCGAATTGATCTCGAGGAGGCTCATGCTGGCTGTTTACATGGGTCTGGTACTTGGGCCTCTCGCTGTTGAAAAGGATGCCTTCACTTCAGCCTTGATTGCTCTGAGACACAGGGCAGTGGAGTGGGGACATTTTCATTTGACAAAACACAGCATCTCTTGGTCCCCACAATAGACATGAAAATAGCAGAAAGGAGTGGAAGAGGAAGATGACTTGCCATGATCTGCTATATGCCGTGCACACACACGGGGCACTTCATGGACTGTCTTATTTGTTGGATGTCTTTATTTCACAAAAGAGGGACCAGAGGGTTGACAAGTAAAAGGTCAAGCTCACTTTGCATGGAAAGGATGGGATGTGAATATTTTTGAGGGGAGATGCGGTTTATTACATCAATAAGAAAGTGAAAGTGTGAGTCACTCAGTCATGTCCAACTCTTTCTGACCCCATGGAGTATAACCACCAGGTTCCCCTGTCCATGGGATTCTCCAGGCAAGAATACTGGAGTGGGTTTCCACTTCCTTCTCCATACATCAGTAAGAGTTCCTGTTAATTGAGGGTATGCAGCATGCCAGGCCATGGTCTCAGCCTTTTTAGGTATTAACTTTTTTATGGCCCTCAGTATTATGTGATGGGAGCTATTATTATGCCATTTTACAAATGGGGAAACCAAGGCCCAGCGGAGAAGTAAAGAATCCACCCACTAGTGCAGGAGACGCAGGAGACGTGAGTTCAGTCCCTGGGTCAGGAAGATCCCATGGAGGAAGAAATGGCAACCCACTCCAGTATTCTTGCCTGGGGAATCCCATGAACAGAGGAGCTGGGGGGTTACAGTCCATGGGGCTGCAAAGAGTCAGACATAAC
Source organism: Bos indicus (assembly GCF_029378745.1). Lineage (NCBI taxonomy): Eukaryota > Metazoa > Chordata > Mammalia > Artiodactyla > Bovidae > Bos > Bos indicus. The sequence continues at coordinate 59,751,957 of NC_091780.1, read as the reverse complement.
TCTTCAGCTGCACCACCAGGACTTGGCCCTGGGACTAAACTGCACAGCCCCATATCATCTCTTCATTCCTGAGTCAGCTGCCATTTCATCATCAGTAACCAAGAGAAATACAGTGTGAACCATGTTATGGAATTCAAACATTTCTTTTAATTGACCACATTTACAAAAAGGTAAATAGGAACAGCTTAAATGAACTTAAATAATATATTTTATTTACTCCAATGTATCAAAAATATTACCCTTGAAACATATAATCAATATAAAATCATTAGTAATAGAGACCTCCCTGGTGGTCCAGTGGCTAAGTCCCAATTCAGGCGGCCCAGGTTTGATTCTTGGTTAGGGAACAAGATCCCATATGCCACAACTGAAAGATCCTGCATGCCACAGTTTAAAAAAAAAAAAAAAGCCCTCATGCTGCAACTAAGACCCAGCACAGCCAAATAAATAGATTTTTTTTTAATTATTAATGACAGATTTTACATTGGGTGAGTAGAGAGTCTGTCAAACCTGATGTGTATATCCCACTTAATGCCCATCTCAATTTGGACAAACCACATCTCAAGAGCTCAGTAGTTACACATGGCCAGAATCTACCATATTGGGTAGCATAATCCTTGATGCTTGTTATTTAAAGTGTGGTCCACAGATGAGAAGCATTAGTATCACCTGGGAGCACGTGACAAATGCAGACGCTCAGGTCCCAGCCCAGACCCACTGAGTCAGAAGCTGCATTTAGCCAGATGCCCAGGAATTCATGTACATATCTGTTTGAGAAATGCTGATATGTCGTTCTTACCCTTTTGTGAGAGGAGCTTTTTGTCATCGTTGAAGGCCATGGGGTCTTCTTCCCAGAAATATATAAATATGCAAATACACACAGACCTCTGCTTAGGGTTCCAGAAACCTCCTCCAGCTCTCAGAAACCCAGCTAAGGACCTGTAGTTCATGGATTCCACGTTAAGAACTTTGGCTCTGGAGCAGTGGTTTTCAAAAAACAAAAACTGTTAGCCGTGCAACTTGTCTCTTGTTCACAAATGAAAGCTCGCTCAGAATCCTCACGTGTAAAATGTGCTAAGAGTGAGTCTCAGGGGCTGTACAGGGAAGCGCCCCATTCCTGTGTGTCCTGCCCCCGCTCCATCCAACCCCAAGGACTTTGAGGGTAATCTCAGGCTCATTGTGGACTCCCAATCCCACCCATCCCCATTCCTGGCCTGAGTTTACTGACTTGGTTCCCTAGCCACACATGGATCACTCAGAAGTAACTCTTTTGTTTGTTTTTGTTTTCAAACTTTCTGGGGAAATTCTGAGGACCAGCTGGACTTTGGAAAATTAATCTCAAAATCAATCTCCTGGCATCTCAACTGCCAGGAAGGTCCTGTTCTTGTTTGGTTGCCAAGTCGTGTCTGACTTTTGCGACCCCATGGACTGTAATCCGCTAGGCTCCTCTGTCCATGGGATTTCCCAGACAAGGATACTGGAGTGGGCTGCCATTCCTTTCTCCAGGGTATCTTCCTTACCCTGGGATCAAACCTGTGTCTCCTATGTCTCCTGTATTGGCAGGTGGTTTCTTTACCACTGAGCCACCAAGGAAGCCTTGAAAGTCCTGTTATACAAGGTCATGTTCAGTGCAAAGTCTTGTAATCCAAGCCGGCCTCAGTTGGCTATCTGAGCCTTCAGATGACTGCAGTGGAAGGATCCAGAGATCTCTTCTGGTCTCCTCTCTCTGCAAAGAGAGATCAGGATCCAGAGGGCAGGTGGAATGTGTCCCGTGTGCTACCACAAGGTCTCCTTCCACGTGACCTCCTCCAGTGGCCAATCCTCTCTTATCCCCTCATGGACTGTAGACGTTTCCGATGGAGTACCAGATGCAGTTTCCCAATTTCTTTCTCCATTCTTCATCGTTGTCAGATTTCCCACCTTGCTCCCTTCCATCCTGACGTTGTGCTGGGGCCACAAAGGCTCCTCTAAGCCCAGCTGTGACCGAATCACCTCTCTGCACAGGGGAGGCCATTTCCTGCAAAGCCAGTGCAGCTTACACTCATTCCCACTAGAATGGACCCCATCCATGACCCATGAAACCATATTCTTTTTTCTTAAAGAGGGTCCCTCAAGTTGTACAAGCTTCAGATCCCACAAAACCTGCCTCTGCCGCTCAGACCCTTTGAGGTCTTCAGGACAAAGTCCCAATTCCAGTATTCTTGCCTGGAGAATTCCATGGACTGAGGAACCCGGTGGGCTACAGGTCATGGGGTCACAAAGAGTTCAACGCAATGGCGCGACTAACACACTTTTCCCAGTGTCCTGGTTTGTATGCAGATTAGTTGGTATTCCATTCACGGCATTTCCTCCCTGGTTAATTCTTTAGCATCCTTGAAAACTTAGCTAAGAAGTCTTGTTCTCTAAGAATATTAACTGCAATGTTTCTTGCCTGCAGGCAACTGAAGGTTTTTTATGGCACAGAAGGAGTCCAGAGATCGAGCAGTTCTGGGTTAATTCTCCTAGGAATTTAATGAGCAAAAGGACACAATATCATCTACTCATGGGCTTCCCTGGTGGCTCAAATGGTAAAGAATCTGCCTGCAATGTAGGAGACCCGGGTTCAGTCCCAGGGTCAGGAAGATCCCCTGGAGCAAAGAATGGCAACCCACTTAATTATTCTTGTTTGGAGAATCCCATGGACAGAAGAACCTGGTGAGCGTCCATGGGGTCACAAAGAGTTGAACATGACTGAGCGACTAACACACACACAGACATCTACTCACACTGAAGACCTGTGGCAGAGAAATGGGATAATTCATCCCATGTGAGATTGCTTCTTTTTTAAAATCAGTGAAGAATGTTTTTCAGAAGCTTTGTCCTCCACCCACCGCAGGTAACTTTCCCTCGGATCTAATTGGTCAGAATGCGTCACATGTCCACGGCTAAACCAATGGCTGCTGGGGAACAGGAGCCTCTAGGGACACTCCGAATTCTGTGACCACAATTTTGAAGAAAATATTGCACTAGGAAGGCTTGGCTGTGGGCTAGGGGGAGGAGTGTCTGTAGGCCAGGCCACCAACAATGTCTCCAGCACCGTCCCTGACCACCCCCCAGCCTGGGAGGGGCCACCGTCCCTCAGGATTCACACAGCCTGTTGCCTTCCCTCTATACCGCTTGGCAACTTGGCTCTGTTCCCTCAGCCCCCTGATATTAGCGCCCCACAAGCAGGAAGCGGAGCTCATCCACCTTACCCTCATCCCAACTCCTAGCACAAGGCCTGACACCTTGTTAGAGCTCAGAGTAATTTAAGTGAATACATTTCCTCCCAGTGGTGTTTCCATAAAGCATAATATGCTCCTTGTTTCAGGTACACTTGATGAGACACTTCATTTGGAGGAAATGTAGGCAGTTTCACATCTACTCTTAAGCTGTGTACTCCCTCAGCACAAGGCCTGCTCTGGGCACATCTCTGTATTCCCTGGTGCCTACTACAGTCCCTGATCCACAGGACATGTGCATATGTTAGGATATAACACATAATAAATAGGTTTCCATGCAACACGGCAAAGAGAAAAATGAACTCTGCTACATGTGCTGTGGATGCATCTCTTAGACACAAGTTTAAATGATAGAAGCAAGACGTGAAAGAGTGATGGTGTAAGATTCTATTTATATAAAGTTCAAACACGGCGAAACTAATTCTTGGTGATAGAAGAGAGAAAGTGGTCACTGTGGGGGGAGGGGGGTTGACTGGGAGGCATCACAAGAGAGCCTGGGGTGGGCTGCAATGTCCTAGCTCTTGACCTGGATGATGGTGACATGTGTGTCCATGAAAATTTAACGGAGCTTTAAACTGTGGTACATCCAGTCAACAGAATCTTATTCTATTTTGTTAAAAAGACATGAGCTATTAAGCCACGGATGAAATTGAAATGTACATTGCTAAGTGAAGGAAGTCTATCTGAAAAGGCTACATACCATAGAATTCCAAGCGTATGACATTCTGGAAAAAGCAAAACTAAGGAAACAGTAAAAAAATCAGTGGTTGCCAGGGACGGAGGGAGGGAGGGGAGAGGGATGAATAGGCAGAGGATTTTTAGGGCAGTGAAACTTTTCTGTATGATGTTATAATGGTGGATACATGTTGTCACACATTGATCCAAACCCACAGAATGTACAACACCCAGAGTGAAGCCTAATGGAAAGTATGGACTTTCTGTGATGATGTGTTAGTGTAGGTTAAAGGAATGTAACATATGTACCATGTGGAGGGGGATGTTGATAGCTAGGGAGGCTGTGTGTTGGTTAGGGTCATGGGGCAGGGGATATATGAAAGTGAAAGTTGCTCAGTCGTGTCTGGCTCTTTGCAACCCCTGTGGACTATACAGTCCATGGAATTCTCCAGGCCAGGATACAGGAGTAGATAGTCTTTCCCTTCTCCAGAGGATCTTCCCAACCCAGGGATCGAACCCAGGTTCCCTGTGTTGCAGATGAATTCTTTACCAGCTGAGCCACATAGGGGAACTCTCTATACCATCCATTCAATTTTGCTGTGAAACTAAAACTTTGCTAAAAAAGAAAATCCATTTCTAAAAAATTCTTGAGCAAGCTATTTTGTGCATTGTACAGCATGTGATATCTACATCATAAAGGACAAACTATTCTCCTTAAAAACAGCATTCATAATCATTCTCTAAAGGCTTACAGGAAGCCAGGTCTTGCCTGAGTTCTGTACCTGTAGTATCTTCTAGAATGCAGGTGGTGGAAGCACACAGATTTACCTGGCTTGATCTCCATCCTACTCTCAGTGGCCAGCATATCATAAAGGTTTATCAAGTGGAGGACTGATGCTGAAGCTGAAGCTCCAATACTTTCTGATGCAAAGAGCTGACTCACTGGAGAAGACCCTGATGCTGGGAAAGATTGAGGGCAGGAGGAGAAGAGGGTGGCAGAGGATGAGATGGTTAGATAGCATCACCGACTCAAGGGACATGAATTTGAGCAAACTCTGGGAGATAGTGAAGGACAGGGGAGCCTGGTGTGCTGTAGTCCATGGGGTCCCAGAGTCAAACATGACTTAGTGACTAAACAACAACAGGTGGAGAAATGTGCTCCTTGTAATACTACAAAAGCCCCCATGCTGGAGGAACAGCATAGTGTCCATTTCGCAGAAGCAGAAACCAAGCTTCTGAAAGAAAGGTGACTGTGTGATCCATAGCTGGTTAAGTGGCAAAGCCAGGACTTGTTTTCTTGATAGAAAAGCCTTTCTGAACCCTTGTGCTCTGCCCCCTCCAATTTTCAGTAAGCTGACCCCCAAGAGCTCAAGTGTTGAGAAGGCGTGTAGGTACAACTATTCACAGGAGTTGTCACGGAGGTTGTGCTTTTCCTAAATTAATTGCTATTGTCTCTGGGACGAGGTTACAAAGTGCCCTGATTGTAGCTGTGATAAGGGGATATTCCAAGTCCAAGTCCGACCCGTCAGTCTGTCAGTAGCTTTGACACCTTGATTCCCTGTCACCTGGTAACTACTAAAAGGTGTAATATTCTGAAACCTTTAATTTTACCTTCTGTGGGAGAGGAAAATTGATGGGGGAGAGATAGGGTGCAATTTGAGACATGTGCAAATTACCTTTTGACTCTCATGAATGTATATTCCACATCTGATGCCTGCCTTGGCGAGAATCTTCGTCCCCCAGACGAGCTAGGTTGATGGCCATCAGCACATAATTGCTGGGCTCAGCCCCATCTCTCCTGCCAGGGAATGAAATCTTGTTCAAGGTCAGCATCAAGGTGTCAGTCTGAAAGCATCCAGTGGCAAGGGAGCTGCGTCTGGAACAAGACAGTTATGTATGTGTGTGTGCATATGGTCTGATGATGTTTCATGAGGCCAAGGAGAGGTGAGAAGGTGATCTAGTGGCACTTCAGAGACAGGATGGTGCCCAAAGCCAGACTGGAGGGGGCTGTCGGTGAGTGGGTGATGGTGACATGGAAATAGCCCGTATGCACTGTTCTGAGAAGTTTGCCTGATAGAGAAGAGAGATAGAAAAAGAAGCATCGTCAGATTTCCTTGGTGGTTCGGTGGCTAAGACGCCACGCTCCTAATGCAGGGGGCCCAGGATCGATCCCTGGTCAGGGAGCTCTTAATAGAGCCCACACGCCACAACTAACAGTTCACAAGCTGCAACTAGAAGGTTCTGCGTTCTGCAACTAAGTCCTGGCGCAGCCAGATAGATAAACATATAAAAATAAATACGAAAAAAACAGCGCTGTGAGAAATCCATTGGAGATGTTTGGGGAAATATTTTTCATTGTGATAAATACGTATCACGTAGAACTTGCCATTTTAATGTGTACATGTCATTAATGCATTCAGAACGCTCTGCAACCATCAGTACTATCACCACTCTCGAGCTCCAAAACGTCTTCATCACCCTCGAAGGAGAGTGCCCCCTCACTAGGCTTTCCTCGCTCCCCCCAGTCCCTGGCAACCACCAGTCTGCATCCTCTCACTCTGGACGACCTGTTCTGGGCTTTTCACACACGTGGGCTCATACAAGATGCAGCCTCTGGAACTGGCCTCTCTCACTGAGCCCAAGGCTTTCAAGGTTCGTCACTGTAGCTTGCATCAACACTTTATTCCATTTATGGCTGAATACTACTCCATTGTGTGCTATAATACATTTTGTTTCTCAGTTTATTTGTTGGTGGACACTTGAATTGCTTCTGGTGCTCCATGCTCAGTTGCTAAATCGTGTCCAACTCTTTGAGACCCTATGGTAGCCCGCCAGGCTCCTCTGTCCGTAGGATTTTCCAGGCAGGAATTCTGGAGTGGGTTGCCATTTCCTTCTCCATGGATTGCTTCTACCTTTTGGCTATTTTTGGGTGGTGTTGCAGTAAACATTCATGTACAAGTTTTTTGTTTTTGTTTTTTTCCTCGAACAGCTGTTGTCAGTTCTTTGGGGTAGACACTGGGAACATAATTGCAGGGTCACTTGATAATCCTAGGTTTGACTTGGTGAGAAACCATCAAACTAGCGATGTCTGAGGCTTCCAATTTCTCTGTATCTTTGACAGCTATTATTCTTTTACCAATTTTCTTTTTATTTGAGGGGGTTTTTTAGAGTGAAGATTCCTTGTTATGAGCACTCACCATGGGCTCACTGGCTCAGGAACAGTGGTGAGCAGATGGCTGGCCCTGCCATCCAGGGGTTTCATAGCTGCACATGACCATGGGAAAGGCAAGGACCAAAAGAAACTTCCAAACTCTATCTTGGACCAAGAGCTCCCAGTCAGTTCTTTCTACCTCCAGCTGTGGACAATCAAAGTAGAAATTTAGACACGGGATTCCAAGCCCTTTTCAGGGAAGCAAGGCAAAAGAGCACAGACTTTGCTGTGAAAGCTCTTTAGGTTCATCTGCTCACCGAGACCTCAAGCAAGTTTTTCAATCATCCAGAGCCTTGGCTTTCCTGGCAGTAAAATGGGAACAATACTATTTCCCTGGGGGAGTTACTATGAGATTTATGCAGATAAATGACAAAAGTGAAGACCCAGCTCAGTGCCTGCCACTTAGTAGATGCTCAATGAACATGTTTTCTTTTCCCTGGGTCAATGGAGAAAATTTTAAAAAAGAAGCAAAATTAACAAGAATATGTTTTTCCTTTACTCCAGAACTAGCTAAGGCAGACAAGAGTGTTTGCACAGGTGGCCTCAGTTGTGGGCCAAGGACATACCACAAACATGCTCCCTGCCATTGATCTAGGCCCCCACTCACATAACAGCCTTGTGGGGTCCCCGCTGTCTCCCCAGGAATTCCAGTGCTCAGCAAGCTTTGGGGTACCCCAGTTGCATTGGTTTCCGAGAGCTACTGTAACAAAATAACACAAACTGTGTGACTTAAAACAATAGAAATTTGGGATTTGCCTGGTAGTTCAGCGGTTAAGGGTTCATCTGCTAAAGTAGGAGACACAGGTTCAATGCCTGGTCTGGGAGAACCCTGCACGTTATGGAGCATCTACGCCTGCACGCTGCAACTCCTAAAGCTGGTTCGCCTGGAGCCCATGCCCTGCAACCAGAGAAGCCACCACAATGAGAAGCCCTGGCACCTGCTCCCCACAACCAGAGAAAGCTCAGGCGACCCTCTGGGGGTGGTTGGCAATCCTAGCATAGCAGTCTTCAAAAAGAGCTTGGCCCTATGCATACCTTGATTTCAGATTTTTAGCCTCCTGGACTTTGAGAGAATCACTCCCTGGGTTTTGTGTGTGTTTCTGCGCTGGGTCTTCCTTGCTGTGTAGCCATGACACTCTAGTCTCCGCCTCGATCTTCAAATGGACTTTGCCCTCCTATGTGCCCCCTCCCAAATTTTCTACTTCTTATAAGGACACCAATCATTGTATTAGAGCTCACCCTAAACCAGTGTGATCTCCTTTTAACTTGATTGCATCTGCGAGGTCCCTATTTCCAAACTAGGTCACGTTTTCAGGCACTGGAAACTTAGGACACATCTCTTAAGGGACATGATTCAACCTATGGCGCTGGATGAGAGCGTGGACTCAGGCTTTACAGAAGATGGAGACAGTTTGGGGAGCCTTCTTTAAGGGGACAAACACAAAATTATGAATGCAAATTTAGGTAGAGGGCCCTGGACAGGGGCAAGCAAGTGGGGGATCCTGTGACTTAAGCATCTTTAGCGTCATGAAAAATCTACCTCCAAAAAAATCTCATGTAGCCTGTTTCGGTTCCTGTACTCATTACTTGGAGCCAAAGGAATAAAACAGTTAAAAATGACAAAGGATTAAAATGTAAATTTTAAAACAGATGAACATTTCTGCATATATAATAGAGCAAGGAAAATAACCTCCATATCTCGATGGATTGTGACGGGTGGAATTGTGTGTGACTGTCGTTTATTTTTCTCTTTGCTTATCTGAATTTGCTGGCTTGTCTACAATGAGCATATTGCCTTTATAAAAACCATAAGCATCTTCTCCTTGCAGGCTTGATGTGTCGATTAGAGTCGGGATGGGTCTGAGGCCCTCGCAGAGAGCCGCACGGCCGGCGGTTGTCATTGATATCTGTCCTGGGAGATGCTATTTCCTCAAGGGCTCCATCAAGCCCACATGACCTCCCTTAGGTTTCCTCGGTTTTCCCTCATCAGCACCCCCAGAAGGCTGCCTGGCTCAGATTGGGAAGGTACCCAGAGAGCCAATGGCCAGTGTCCGCACAGGAGAGGCCCCACCACAGAGAATGAGGTGCCGTGGCTGTTGATCCGTTTCCCTGATTTACATCAATTTACATTCAGCTCTGGAGTAATCTACATGAAAATCAGGCTGCCTCCATTTATTCTACTGAAATCAGATGAGGCCGCCTGGCCTGTGGGATGATGTGGGGAGATGCTCCCTCACTTCCCAAACCCTGGGCAGATTAATTTGTCAGCCAAAACAAGGGCTGGCATTGTAATCATGGCCACCTAGCACACTTTCACTTTCCCCAAATTGGATAGATAAATGGATATTTGTGGTTTATTAACCTGAGTGTTTTGTCTAGCTGCATTTTCCATTTCCTCCCCTTCTAGGAGGAGCTGGTATGTTTCTCGTGTGAGATTATTGAGGCCATTCATTCCTCTAACGATGATTTACTGAGGTCGTCCACGTACCGGGCAACTGTGCTTGGTGCTCAGGAGAGAGGGGTGACTGTCTTTGTCCTTGTCTTCAGTCGATGTCCCTGATCTTGACTTATTTATAAAAATGGAGTTTTTAATGTAGGGATAACCTACATAGAGTAAAACGCATAAACCTCAAGTGTATGACTTGACAAATACTAGCACATGTAGCCTGTAACCTCCATCATGAATGGATAATGATGTGCCTGCTTAATTTTTTTTTAAATTGAAGTATATTTACAATGTTGTGTTAGTATCAAGTGTACAGCAAAGCAATTCAGTTATACATGTCTATATATTCTTTTTCAAATTCTTTTCCATTGTACGCTATTACAAGATACTGAGTATGGTTCACTGAGTTATACAGTAGGTCCTTGTTGTTTATCTGCTTTTATATAGTAGTGTATGCATGTTAAGCCCAAACTCCTAATTTCCCTCTCTGCTAAATGTCCATTGACAGAAAAATGGGTAAAGAAAATGTGAGTGTGTGTGTGTATATATGCATATATATACACCATGTGATACATGCAATGTGTCATATACAATGTGGTATGTAATAATACAATGTTATACAATATTGTATGTATTAACACAATGTTATATGTATTAATATAATGAATATTACTCAGCCATAAAAAAGAGTAAAATAATACCATTTGCAGTAACATGGATGAACCTAGAGGTTAACATACTAAGTAATGTGTCTACTTTCTAATTTTGTTAAAGGAATAAATGAGTCAGTAAATGTATCATCCCTGGCACAAAGTATGTGCTCAATATACCTGAGGGTATTTACTGTGGCAAAACTTCCAAAACCTACTATCTCCAGAAGCAAAGTCCTTGACCACCTATTCTGCAGGTGTTGCCATGGTTATGTGTAACCTGGCATGCAGGTGGGGTCTTCTCTGAGTAGGTGTTGCCATGACCCTGGCTTATATTTTGATCTTCATCTCTACCTCTTTCTCATTTACTGGGAGGAGTTGGAAGGAGACTGGGTTAAAAATGTATTTTTCCCATAAAGTAATAACATTTTAAAAGTTTTTCTATATTGTCAGAGGTACCATCAAACTACACTTGGCAAGAATTTTGAAGATGCATAGAGCATCTTTGCCAGTCTTGCTAATAACATGATCTGAAGAGGTTTGATCATTATTACTTTTCCAATTCAGCATGAAATGTGGTGTTTGCCACCAAAATATATCATTTGGAAGAGCATGGAAAGTGCTTCCTAGAATTGCATCAAAATTTTTTTCTACTTTCATGCAATTTTTAACATAGAAAACAGAACTAAGTTCAATCAGATAACTATTTTGATACTTTTCTCAAAATGGAAATTGTTTTATTATTTCATATTTTTTGAAGTGTGGCAGACACTCTTATCTCCCCAACCCGACCTCCTCTCCCTAAAGAGACCAGACAAGGGCACCCCCAACTTTCACAGCCCCCTTGGGCTAGAGGCGCTTCCTTACAGCATCCTCTGCCTTTGCTTCTGTTCTCCAGGATCACCTGAACCTGGTTTGCGGTTTTTCCAGCAACTCACAGAACCCCTTCACTGTGCCTCGCCCTCCCTGCAGCCTCCACCACTGGCCAGCCTGAAACCTTCTGAGCCCCCCCCCCCCCCCCGCTCTAAGAGTCTCCCCTATGATGACTCCAAACTCTTTCTTTTCTTCCCCGACCCCCAGATGAGGAAGCCGCTTCCTCCCAAATGCCTTAGAGCTGTCTTTCTACCCTTTCAGCTACCCACTTCCCCACTTTACACCTAGTTAACCATCCTGTATGTCTGATTCTCTCTGTTCAGCTACCTCATGTGGTTTCTGTCTCCCGTCTGTTCCCCACTGACACCCCCACACCAGCCTTCTCGGTCCTCAGCCCCAGCTTCGAGTGAATTGTCGAACATCACTGAACCTTGCTTTCCTGATTGGCGAAGTGGCAAGAACGGTAACAGACCACCATCAGCACAGAGGGGCTTCTTGGGCTTGTAGCCGTGGATCCTCTCTGCCGGAAGCTCCCTGCTCCCCAGGCTGGTGAGGGTCCTCTCACTGTGATCACGTGACTCTCTATACTTTGCCCTTGTGTATATCTAGCAAGTATTTGTAGAGTGCTATTACGGACTGATTATTTTCTTTCAAATTCATGTATTGAAAACTTAACCCCACAGCATGACTGTATTTGGAGATGGGGCCTTTGAAACTGGTCAGTCCTAGAGGAAATCAACCCTTAATATTCTTTAGAAGGACTGATGCTGAAGTTCCAATACTTTGGCTACCTGATGTGAAGAGCCGACTTATTGGAAAAGACACTGATGCTGGGAAAGATTGAGGGCAGGAGGAGAAGTGGGCAACAGAGGATGAGATGGTGGGATGGCATCACTGACTCAAGGGACATGAGCAAACTCCAGGAGGTGGTGGATATCAGGGAAGCCTGGTGTTTTGTAGTCCATGGGATCCCAAAGAGTTGGACACGACTGAGTGACTGAAGAACAACAAAATTATATGGGAAGGCAGGAAGGCAAGCCAGGAAGAGGGCCCTCACTGGAAATAGAACCCTGTCAGAACCTTCATCTGGACTTCCAGCCTCCAGAACTGTGGGAAAATAAATGTCTACTGTTTAAGCTCCTGTCTGCAGGTAGGACCAGCCAATGCTGGTCATTTCTGTCCTCCCAGAAACAAACACACCGTGTGTCACACAGCAGGTACTCAATCAACGTTTGCTGGCAAGAAATGTCTAAAAACCCGAGTAGCCAAGAGCATTCTGCAAACTAAAACCCTGTGCGCTCAGTCTCTTACGACCCTCAGGCCGCTCTCCTTGGTCTGAAGCACTCTTTGAGGAATTCCCTCACTGCCATCCAAATCTCAAATCCCATTCATTCTTGGAACAGAGCTTGCGCTGGCCCATAGTCACTGATTCTTTCTGGCCTTCCCTGACCCGCCCTTGAGTGCAATGGAGTGAAGGCTTCCCTCTTGGGGGATCTTCCTGCTGTGAAGGGCTGGATTAGACAGTTATTAGATTCTCTAGTGCCCCCAGTTCTCATTTCCCTTTAATCCAGAGAATCGTGAGAATGTCCAAATCGGTTCTGCACTGTTTCCAGAATCTGAAGCTGGGGGGAACTCCATCTCCTTTATCTCCTTGGGAGTTAATGAAAGCAAGAGGAAGGGCAGTGAGGTCTGGCAGAGTCCTTCACCCTCAAATCCCACCGCCTAACCATGGCGGGGGCGACTAGCTCTTTACATCCATGGCTAAGCCAGCTCCTCTTCAAAGAGCCCTGAAGTTAAAAAAAAGTATAAGAAAGAAAGAGATGAACCACTGTGTTTACATGGAAAGTGGTTCCACATTCCTGCCGTATGGAACACAGAGTGTCCTGGAGTCGGCAGCTACCTGGCTGCGTTCCCTACCTTATTATAGAGCAGGGGAGCCAAATTTCCTTCTGGGTATCTATAAATAAAGTGCTTTGTCCACAAGCAGTTCGGTGGAAGCATTTTTCCGACCAGTGTACATATAAGTTTCATTTTTCCACAAGAGACACATCAGATCAGAGATGTTAGTTTAAGTCCGCTGCTATGTGTAGTAATAATAACTTTTTCACAGCATCTAGTTCCCTTCTTTCCAAACTCCCCCCTCCCCCTGCTTCAGTCTAGGTTTTATGTAGAAATTCTACCTAGGAAAGGCAGGCACTGCATTCCAAAATTCTTTCAGTTTAAGAAATTTAGAAGGGCATGGGATATAATTTCTTCTGCTGCAGGTCAAATGCTCCATTTATGATCTCTGGGGATGGCTGGTGGATTCTCCTTTTTCTGCTAATAGGAGCTGAGTAACTGGCTGCATTCCCCTTTTCACCTCATCTGCCAGGGAGCTCAGTGCCAGCAACAGCTTTTATGCCTGTGCCTCTGACTCCTCTGTTTTCCAAATTCCTGATTTCATCTTTGATTATCCCTAGCAAACCTCAATGTTAACATAAGCTCACCCATCGTATCTCAGAAAGAGGCATGATGCAAAGAAACGTTAGTTTTAAAATAGTTTTTTTTTTTAGTGGCTGCCGGTCTTAGAATGAAAGCACAGGATGGGTGGGGCACTGGGCATGGACTGGCAGAAAAAAATCAGAACAGAGGGAAGGAGAAGAGGAAAAGGGCCTTCAATGGGTACGAACTATGCATCTTGCATTATGTAAGTACTTAACAGATTTTTTTTTTTTAATTTAAGATGCGCAGCAGCAGATCCTCTAAGGCAGAATAGCTGAGTCAAGCTTGGATCTAGGTCTCATTCCAGAGCTAGAGCATACTGCATGCCATCATATCACTCCCCCTCCTCCACCCTGCAAGTAGCGAACAAGGAAGAGGCCAGCTGATAGCAGAATGTGCCTGTGAACACAGAGTACCATCTGCTAAAGTACACAGTACCATCTGCTAAAGTGCACAGAGCAAGTTTGGTTGATGTCAACAGGAAGGACCAAAGGGATTGGATTTTATGTGAAAGCTTGAATACAGCAAGTCCAAGGCATCCACCCACTCAGTGCAAGAGCCTCCTGACTGGTTTTGCTGTTTCTTCTCCCTGATGCCCTGTCCTTCCACTCGTCAAAGGCATCTGGTCAAGAAGTGAGATTTCACCCTCCTTGAAAGCTCACACATGAATGAGCATGCTGGTTTCATGGATGTTGATAGAAGATACGAGACACCCACATCAGAGACAAAAGATTGTGTCACTCCCACAAAAGCAGTGGGCGGTGTTGGCACGGTCCCCAAAGGCTCCTCAGCCCCACTTTCCACAGATGTGTCAGGGATGGCCCGAGACGGACAGTCGCACATGTCCTCGTTTTGCATTACAAGAGAGGAACTCTGAGCTTGGGGCACTCACCCTGTTCCAGCAAGCAAGAAACAAGTCTGCTCTTTGTCATGGAGGGAACATTACTTGGTGTCTCAAGCTCCATCATTTGCAAACCCAACCCTGAGAAACAGCTCAAGTAAAGAGTGGTCAGAGACTTGTACTCTTGGCCACGCCCAATAAGATGAATTCCCAATGACCTAGGACAGGATTCACACTCCTGAACATGGCCCTGTAGGCGCAGAACTGCCTGACTCCTGCCAGGCCCCTGCCCTCACCTGCTAACCCCACACCCCTTACTCACTTTGTCCAATTACACTGGCCTCCTCAGGGCCTTTGTCCTTGATCCTCTCCCATCTCTTCATGGGGTTGTTCCTTTTCACCCTTTGGATGGCACCTCCTTAAGGACATCTTCCTCAATTTCAGCTACTGCAGACTCACACCCGCATCATTATATCATATCTGCCATATCTTTCTCAAACGCTATCAGACTCTGAAATGACCTTGATTTATAATTGTGTTTCCTCTCCTTGTATGTCAGGACCTCATCTATCTTGTTCCCCACTGTACCCTTCAGAGCCTAGAGCAGGGTCCAGGTGCTAAACAAAGATTTGGGTTGGGTTCGGGTGGGGAACTTTCCTAGTAATCCATTGGCTAAAACTCCATGCTCCGAATGGAGGGGGTCCAGGTTCAATCCCTGTCAGGGAACTAGATCCCATATGCTGCAACTAAAGAACCCTCACGAGCTCAAATCTGGGGCTCTGTGACAACCCAGGGGGGTGGGATGGGGTGGGAGGTGGAGGGAGGCTCAAGAGGGAGGGGACATATGTATATCTATGGCTGATTCATGTTGATATATGGCAGAAACCAACACATTATTGTAAAGCAATTATCCTCCAATTAAAAATAAATTTAAATTAAAAAAAAAAGAAAGAACTCTCATGCTGCAACTGAAGAAACTGCACGCCACAACAAAGATTGAAGATCCCGCAATTTGCAACCAAGACCCAGCACAACCAAATAATTAAAATAAACGAATATTTTTAAAAAGAGATTTGGGAACTCTCTAAATGCAGGGCAGGGAGAATCCCAGCTCAGGAGGCTGGAGGCTCCAATAGCATCCCCAGGGGTGGCATATGCCAACCAAGGAGCTTCCTGCTACTTCAGAAACGTAAAACTCAGCATGACTCAGCTTAATGCCAGTGTGCAAGTATTGTGTGACTCACTGTTGTGCTTCAAACACGAGGTTTCTCCTTCCAGCGGCTTCTGAGAACATCAACTGGGACACCAGGGTGTGACTGTAGGGGAAGCCAAGTGATGGGTGGCCGAGTGACAGAAAGCCTTCAGAAAAGACTCAGATACAGAGTTTACGAGGATGTGGGATCCATTCAAGGGAATTCAGGGCATGGTCAACAATTAACCAACCAGGCTAAAGGCAATGGCAGCTTGTGTCATAGGATGGTGAGGTACCCATGGGGGATTCCTAGACTCCTGCGCACCCACAGTTGGGGGTGGAAGAAAACCAGAGCCAGAAGAGGACTGAGAAGGAATAGTATGAGAAGTTGAAGACAGTGAGATGGTGTCTTCACAGAAGGAGATGACAGAGGAGCCAAGGGACAAGAGGGCTGGCCAGGGACATCCAGGGTGGGAGCAGCGGTGGTGGTGATGGTGGGGAGCAGAGTCTAATGCTGGAAATGAGGATAAGACCCTCCTTACCTGGGTGAGTAGGGGCAAGTCTCCTAACCTCTCTGGGCCTTCATAAGTGATCCTTGTTGCCAGTGAAAGTGAAAGTCACTCAGTTGTGTCTGACTCCTTGTGACAGTAACCTGCCAGGCTCCTCTGTCCATGGGATTCTTCAGGCAGGAACACTGGAGTGGGTTGTGATTTTCTTCTCCAGGGCATCCTCCCAACCTAGGGATTGAACCTGGGTCTCCCACATTGCAGGCAGATTCTTTACCATCTGAGCCATCAGGGAAGCCCCGATAGGAAAAGGAAGCCTCTGTCCTCAGAGATTCTCCAGCTGTTACTATTACTATTGTCAGCAGTGATAGAATCTGAGAATAGAGCAGGAGAATCTCTGGGGACAGTGGCTTCCTTCTCCTAGACCAGTTTGATGGGTGGGGGCGGGGGTGCCTTTTCACTCAGCTGCCGCCCTTCTCACCACTAGAGGATATCTGAGAACCAGCTACAAAATGGTGGCTGGGTTTTTGGGCCAGTGGGTGGACTTTATTGTGAGTTGGATTCAAAGTCAGACAAATAACACGCAGCTACTTCTTGGGGTCTGGCAATGCACAAGGGAAGTCCAAGGAGACTTTGTGTTTGCCATTTGCCAAGCATGCCATGATCCCTTACTGGGTTCCGGGCTTGGGTGGGGCTCTCAGGATAAAGGATAAATGAGACCCAGTGGCACCATATGGTGGAGAGAACAGGGCAGCTCTGCACTCACATACCAGGCCCAGGATGCCAGGAGCAGTGAGAGTACTCCTCCCCAGCTGGTCTCACGGGACGTCCTTAGGGAAATGGGGCACAGAGGTCTTGAGAACACAGTCACCTGTGGGGACAGACTGCTCCTCATCTTTTCTCCTGAAGATCACACCTGGGTGCATTCCAACCAAAGGAAGAGATACAGAGGAGGCAGGTAACCTCCCCAAGGATTATGGAGTGTGGTTCACCACCCTTTCTGCCCTCTTTGGCCGTGGAGACCTGACTGTGGGCTGTGGATACATCAAGAATCCATACTGGGCTTCCCTGGTGGCTCAGTGGTAAAGAATCCGCCTGCCAATGCGAGAGACACGGGTTCAATCCCTGGTTGGGGAACTAAGATCCCACATGGCATGGAGCAACTAAGCCCATGCTCCACAACTACTAAGTCTGTGCTCTGAGCCTGGGAACTGCAACTACTGAGCCCATGAGCTGCCAACTAGTGAAGCCCGCGAGCCCTAGAGCCCGTGCTCCACAACAAGAGAAACCATGGCAATCAGAAGCCCAATGAGGAGCCTGACCAACTACAGAGTAGCCCCCACTCGCCACAATTAGAGTAGCACTCATGCAGCAATGAAGACCCAGCACAGCCAAAAAATACATATAATTATATAAAAAAAAAAAGAATCCATAAAACCCCATTGTCCTTCCAGCCTCCCTACATCTGCCTTGGATTCCTGATATCAGTGACCGCCATCCACATCAGAACATACACTTCATTTCAGGAGAACAACTTGTACCACGTTCCTCTGGTCAAGGTATACCTGATCTCCTTTGCTTCTGTCAACTTCAAAGAGCTGGAGGGGGATGGGTACTTCCTTGGTGGTCCAGTGGTTGGGAATCTGCCTTCCAATGCAGGGGATGTGGCTTCGAACACTAGTTGGGGAACTAAGATCCCACATACTTCAGGGCAACTAAACCTGCGTGCCGCAACTGCTGAGCCTGTGTACTCCAGAGGCCATGAGCCACAGCTAGAGAAGCCTGTACTGCAACGAAGAGCTGTAATGAAAGATCCCATTTGCTGTAACTAAGACCCAACGCAATCAAATAAAAAAAAAAAAAAAAAAAGAGCTGAAGGATCCAGGGAGTCGAGGTTGTCTGCAAGGCTGGCAACTTAGCTCAGTCTGTTCAGGTCGGAAGCCTGCAGACCCCTCTGCTTACTGATGGGAAACCGAGGCCCAGAATGTGGAAAGGACTGGCCCAAGGCCATCAGTGAACCAGGGATGGGACCAGAGCTCAGAACTCCCTGCCAAAATGGCCTCCTGAAAGCATGTTGAAACTGAACTGACATTGACCTTAAAAATCACCCAGAGCCTTGATTTAAAACAAACAAACACACACAGACTCTGGAGACACACCACAGACCTCCTAAATTAGAACCTCTAAGACAGGGCAGGGGCCAAGAAATCTGAATTTTGAAATTCAAAACCACTCCTGGTGGTGGTGATTGGTCTGATGGGCCAGTGTGGTCTTCTCTGCTATTTAAACCCATGTGCCAGGCTTTCTCCGCCCGCCTCCCAGATCTTCCCCTCTTTCCACCCTTCTGGTACCCCTTGAGCCTAACCTGTATGGAGTTAACCCAGACCCCTGGCTCTCTGGCTGTTTGTAGGGTTTGGTGGATGGGAAGTGGGAGAGAGATCAGAGGCAGAAGGAGGGGGAGGGAGGGTGTTCCCTGCTCTCGCTTACTCCATGCTGGGCAACTGCTGGTCAAGTCCACGGCTCCCTCCCCAGCCCTCTCTTAGACCTCCTCCCGCCTTGTTCTTTCAGTAGTAACAGGTCTCCCCTCCAGTGCTAGCCCTGGGGCACCTTACCACCCCTTGGAGATTCTCCCCAGCCCTGCCCACCCCTCTGTCTTCCATCCCTTCAGCCCACTGTTTTTGGTGAAACACCCTGCTGTGCCATCCAGGTGCATGCAGGCATTGATCTCTATCAAAGTGGAGTCTACCTTGACATCCACCCTTGGGGAGAAGGTTCTAGAATCTGATTGTGAAGGGAGCACAGAGGAAGCCTGTGTCCTAGACAGGGTGATTCCCCCACTGAGCCTCGCAGGGCCAAGTGCCCATAAGGAAGCAAAGGAGAGCAGGTGAGAAGCTGGCCTGGCACCAGGCAGAGGGCCCTGCAAGCCACGCAGACCTGCAGGAGTCCAAGAGAGCCGGGCGGTGGGCGTGGGGCCATGGGAATGGGGGTGACTCAGCAGGGGGAGGGGTAGCAAGAAGGTCCCAGGAGGAGGTCATGAGACTTCCCAAGCTGGTGGAGGGAAAGTTCTGACAGCCCCACCCTGCCAGCGGGAAGGATACCCCTGCGAGAGGGAAAACGATGCTTTGCAGCTCGCCTTTGGAAGCAACTGAAGCTCATGGCAGGCCGCCTTGCGTGCGACTCGGTTCCCTTAACCATAACGCCGGGGTGACAATCCTGCCTGACCTCCCTTGTGGACACATAGGGAAGACCTGTGAATGTGAAAGCGCTTTGGAAACTATAAAGTGCTGGGCCCAAAGGAACAATGATGACCATTATTGAGGCAAAAGAAATGAATGGGGCTGTTGGCTTTTCCAGAAATGAAGGCTTCCTTGCCTCCCCCTCCCTGGGCTCGCTCTGACGCTTTGGACTCCCCTGATTGAATAACCAAACGTCCAGCTGCTCCCCAGACAGACGGACGCCTGCTGCTGTCTCCAGCAGCCCCGGACTCCCGGAGCCACTGCACCACTGTCCCCAGCACAAGCAGAAGGTGCTGAAAATCTATTTTCAAGCTCTCTGATTAGGTGATGACAGCTCTGGTTTTAGCCAATTAAATACCATTTTCATTCACATATATCAGGCCCCGAAATGGGGGTGTTTGTTTTAGGAGGACTTCCTCCCAGGGTTTCTGTCTCTTCCACATTTATGTTTCGGCCAGGGCTTGGTGGTCTGTAGACACCTAGGCGTGGGGCTTTAACCTGTGCTGGATGCCGGGGTCTGGAGACAAGCCCTGACCCTGTAGAGTCCAGAGTGTGGTAGAGAGACAGAGAAACTTCATTATTCCTCTAATACGAACTAAGCTTGTCCTTGCTAAGTCTGGTCCCTGCCCTCAGGGAGGTTCCACTCTAGTGTGTGAAAACAGTGAAATTCCATGGTTAAGTAATGTACTAAGAGCTATGAACGATGACCTTTAACAGCATCTCAGTTGGGAACTGGATGATCATGTTGAAGCCAGGTGCAAATGTTCTGGCCAATGTCCTGTCTTCCTTTCCAAGGTGCTTGCTACAAAACGGGACACTTGAGATCATGAAAGCTGGCCAAACAGGTCTGCACTGGAAGCCTCCATCTTCCCATCTGTAAAATAGGATGATAACAATAATAGCCACTGCTTTATAGAGCTGCAGGTTCTATAGAGGCAATGAGCTAACTCGTGGACACACACAGTGCACAGTGCCTGATGCACAGCAGATGCCGGCAACTGTTCCTTGCTGGCATTGTAATTATTCAGCACCTGACCTGGCTCCCATGGAGCTTCGGGGCTGGGCAAGGTCTCTATGAAGAAGAGCTGGCTTGATGAGAGGGCCAAAGAGGGGGCACTGAATGGCTCCCCATGTCTGACAGCCTGGTGTTGAGATCAAGCACCCAGGCCAGGAGCAAAGAGTTTGCTTCCCACTTCCACCTCCTCCTGACCTCTCTGGGTCACAGTTTTCTTACCTGTAAAATAGGAGAATGAGAGTTCCTGTGTCCAGTCTCTCCCTCCCTCTTCACATGGCCTTCTCCCTCCTCCTCTTCTGTCTCTCTCTTTTTTATTCTTAAATTTTAATTGGAGGCTAATTACTTTACAATATTGTAGTGGTTTTTGCCATACATTGACATGAATCAGCCATGGGTGTACATGTGTTCCCAATCCTGAACCCCCCTCCCATCTCCTACCCCATCCCATCCTTCAGGGTCATGACAGTGCTCCAGCCCGGAGCACCCCGTCTCATGCATCAAACCTGGACTGGTGATCTATTTCACATATCGTAATATACATGTTTCAATGCTATTCTCTCTCTTCTGTTTCTTGAAAGGACACTTGTCACTGGATTGAAGGCCCTCCTGGACGATCCAGGAGAACCTCATCTCGAGATTCTTAATGTAGTTACATCTACAAAGACTCTTTTAGGACTCCCATGGTGGTCCAGTGGCTGAGACTCTGGACGCAGAGGGGCCCAGGCTCGATCCCTGGTCAGGGAACTAGATCCCACGTGCCATACCTAAGAGTTCTCGAGCCACAGCTAAAGATCCCACAAGCTGCAACAAAGGTCAAAGATCCTACATGCTGCAAGTAAGACTGGCGAAGCCAAATAAATATACATTTTTCTAAGAAAACAATTTACATTAAAAAAAAAAAGACCCTTTTCACCAATGGACACGTCTTTGGTGGGGGGTGGGTGGCATCAATCACTGACTGCAGCTGGAAGAGCAGACACGGGCTCTCGGTCTCTGCAGATCCCTCACCCGGCGGCCGGCTCTTCAGGGATTATCACAGCACTAGCAGCCTTTTGGCCTGGGTAATTCTTTGTACAACAGGAAGCAGCCTCCCTGGCCTCTACCCACCAGATTCTAGGAGCACACCGCACCCCATACCCAGGGGTGATATTCAAAAATATCCCTAGATGCTGCAAGTGTCCCCTGAAGGCAAAACCACCCCTAGTTCTGAACCACAGGAAAAGGCAAATACTCTACAGCCGTCCTCCAGAAATTCACCTTCGTCTGCTGAGGACTTTAGGAGCAAGCATCCCACACAGAGGTCTGTACAGCCAGAGGCCTGTGGTTGTTTCCGGGGCTGCCTTAACAAAGCACCACTAACGGAGGCTGAAAACAGCAGGAATGTACAGTCTCACAGTGGTGGAGGCTGCAAGTCTGAAATCAAGGTGTTTCCAGGCCAGGCTCCCTCTCCCTTCCTCGCCTCTCCTGGCTTCTGGTGGTGGCCAGCAACTTCAGGTGTCCCTTGGCTTGTAGACACATCACTCCAAGTTCCGCCTCTGTCACCCTGCAGTCTGCCCTCCATGTGTCTCTTCTCCTCTGTAAGGATCCCAGTCATATTGGCTTAAGGCCCATCCTATGCCAGTACGAGGTCATCTTAACTAATTATATCTGCAACAACCCTATTTCCAAAAAGTGAAGTCGCTCAGTTGTGTTCAACTCTTTGGGACCCTGTGGACTATATGGAATTATCCAGGCCAGAATACTGGAGTGGGTTCCCTTTCCCTTCTCCAGGGGATCTTCCCAACCCAGGGATGGAACCCAGGTCTCCTGCATTGCAGGCGGATTATTTACCAGCTGAGCCACAAGGGAAGCCCAAGATTACTGGAATGGGTAGCCTATCCATTCTGCAGAGGATGTCCCCTACCCAGGAGTCAAACTTCGGCGGTCTCTTGCATTGCAGGAGGATTCTTTACCAACTGAGCTATGCTGCTGCTGCAGCTACTAAGTCGCTTCAGTCGTGTCCGACTCTGTGTGACCCCAGAGACGGCAGCCCACCAGGCTCCCCCGTCCCTGGGATTCTCCAGGCAAGAACACTGGAGTGGGTTGCCATTTCCTTCTCCAATGCATGAAAGTGAAAAGTGAAAGTGAAGTCACTCAGTCGTGTCTGACTCTTAGCGCAAAAAAGTGGACTCTAAAAAGAAATGTCACTAATTTATTTACAAGACAGAAACAGAATCACAGACATAGAAAACAAACGAATGGGGACTTCTCTGGTGGTCCAGTGGTTAAGAATCCGCCTTCCAATGCAGGGGGTGTGGATTTAATCCCTGGTCGGAAAACTAAGATCTCACAGGCCACTGGGCTACTAAGCCCACACACCACAACTGCTAAGCCTGAGCGCCGCACCTAGGGAAGCCCAAGTACGGCAAGTGAAGACCTAGAGCAGTTAAAAATGTTAAAAATAGAAAACAAACTAACGGTTGCCAAAGGGGAAAGGGGGAAGGTGAGATAAGCTAGGAGTTTGGAACCGGCAGATACACACTACTATCGGAGAAGGCAATGGCACCCCACTCCAGT
This sequence comes from Bos indicus, assembly GCF_029378745.1. Classification (NCBI taxonomy): domain Eukaryota; kingdom Metazoa; phylum Chordata; class Mammalia; order Artiodactyla; family Bovidae; genus Bos; species Bos indicus. The sequence continues at coordinate 59,729,015 of NC_091780.1, read as the reverse complement.
ACTCTTGCCTGGAAAATCCCATGGACGGAGGAGCCTGGAAGGCTGCAGTCCATGGGGTCGCTAAGAGTTGGGCACGACAGAGCGACTTCACTTTCACTTTTCACTTTCATGCATTGGAGAAAGAAATGGCAACCACTCCAGTGTTCTTGCCTGGAGAATCCCAGGGATGGGGGAGCCTGGTGGGCTGCCGTTTATGGGGTCGCACAGAGTCAGACATGACTGAAGCAGCTTAGCAGTAGCTATGCATTGAGCACTGCTAAAACATTTTATTGTTTAATTCTGGGTGCAGCAGCAGCAGCATCTATAAAACAGATAAACAGCAAGATCCTACTGTACAGCACAGGGAACTATATTCAATATCTTATAATAACCTATAATGGAAAAGAATCTGGAAAAAGAATGCACATATATATATTCTTTATATATTCATATATATGTATGTGCAACCGAATCACTTTGCTGTATACCTGTAACCAGCACATGGTAAATCAACCATCAGTTCAGTTCAGTTCAGTCGCTTAGTCGTGTCTGACTCTTTGTGATCCCATGAACCGCACTTCAATTAAAAAAAAATGTGGCATTCTGAGTTTCTAGAAAAGATATGAGTTGGGGAGAGCAGTATTTAATTCAGGACAAGGCCTTGAGAAGAACATGGAGTCCCTCCCCATCTTTGCAGTGGGAACACCAAGGCCAGAAAAATCAGGTTACTTCTCCAGCGTGAGGTGTCAGACAGAGGGCACGGCTCGGATCTGTGATGGGATGCCTGACACCACACACAGCCTCCAGGGGTGTGTGGAACTGACAGGACCGAGCTCTGACTCTGAGTCTGCAGCAAGCCCACTGCCCAGGTGCATCCCAGCCTAAGGGGCTTCCCGGGAGGGCCTCCCACCAACCCCTCTAGTTCTGTCCTTCTCAGGAATCTCTCCCTTCTTTCTACTGCCAGTCAGACCCAGTCACCCAAGGAGAAGAGCCTTGTTGGTTAATTTTTTTTCCCCTTCAAAAAAATAAATTCATAAATGGTCCTTGGCAAGCTGTTTACTACCTGGTTTTAATGGCCTGTTTATTACCTTGAGCCTGCATCTGTTAACACGCCCTCTCGTCATTTTCCCTCATTAACTGTCAATTTGGAACCCAATTTTGGCATTAACCATGCCTGGGCCTAAATGGCTGCGGACAGTTGGTTTTATGACCGAGCCTTGTCTTGGAAACACGGGACTTGTCATCAAAGAAGGGCTGAGAACTGAGGGGTCTCTGCGGTGGGCAGTGGTGGGGCTGCTGGCAGAAGGTGAGGCAGGAGGGAGCTTGGGGGCCAGATTCACAGGTCACCTGGGCTCCAAAGAAGAACATCCTTTCTTCTGCAGCTGAGGGATAGCCGCATATTTAGAAGGAAGCTGAGGGACTTCCCTGGTGGTCCGGTGGTTAAGACGCCACACTTCTCATGCAGGGAGTTGTGGGTTTGATCCCTGGTCAGGGAACTAAGATCCCACATGCTAGGTGGTGCAGCCAAAAAAAAAAAATATATATATATATTAAAGGAAGTTCATTTTCAAAAAAAATGAAAAGAATCTCTGATCGGGAAAAACCACACTCTTGTGAACGCAGAAAAGCAATCACCTCTTTGGAAACAAACCTTGACAGGACAGCACCTGATGGGGCTGAGGCTCATCTCACGCTTCCCATCCATGCTGTCCCCAGCCTTGCCAGGAGCAGAGGATACAGGAATGAATGAGAGATGGCCCTGACCCTGAGAACTCCTATCCAAGGAGGAGAGATGGATGCGTCCACAGGTCATGACAGGTCATGAGCCGGGAAGCCCAGGAGAACTCAGGGCTGTGTGGGTGGTGGGGATGGAAGAGGAGGGCTTCTTCTTCCTCAGGGCTGGTCAGAGATGGTTCTGCAGAGGCACTGACGAGAGCCTGGAACGATGGGTTCTCACAGGCAGAGAGGAAGGTGGAGATGGGGAAGAATGTCGGGAAGAGGGCAGCGTTGCCGTTATGCTTAAATCCCTCTATGGGTGCAGAACAACATGCAACCAGCATCCCGTGCACCCTCTCCCATCACCCCGAGTTCCAGCCACACCATCCGTAGTGGGGTGCACAGTGTACCCACAAATTCAGAGCCAGAACCTCAGAATGTGACCTTATCTGGAAACAAGGTCTTTGCAAATGTCATTCGTGAAGGTGAGGTCTTATTGGAATAGGGTGGGCCTCAAATCCAATGACTGGTGTCCTTATGAAAAGAAAAGAGGGCATGCAGGGACACAGGAAGAAGGCCTTATGAGGACAGAGGCAGAGGTCGGAGTTACATACCTCCAAGGACCACCAAGGGCTGCTGGCAGCCCCTGGAAGCTAGGGAGGACCCGAGAAGAGCCCTGTCTCACAACATGGGGAAAGACGCAGGGCGCTGCTGACACCTTCCAGGTTTCAGACTTCCAGCTTCCAGGCCAGTGTAAAAACACACTCCGTTGCTTTAAGCCACCCGGTCTGTGGTCCTTTGTCACGTGACCCTAGGAGAGCCAACACCATCCTCCTGTTCCCCTGCTCCAGCCCTGTAGGAAGCCTCCTGCTCCTCAGGGGCCTTCCAAACCCTCTTCATTGTTCAAACACCTGGCCAAAGAGTTCTGGATTAAAGGGTAAGAGGAACACACACTTCTGATTTCGCGTCCTTTAAAAAAATAAAAAATTCCCACCAGGTTAGAGAAGAGATTTTTAAAGACGAGAGTTCACTAGGATGGGAGAAAAGGAGAGGGGGAAACCAGGAAAGCCTGAGTCACCCTGCACTCAGCTGGCTGGTTGTCCTTGGGGCTGATGCTCAACCTCCATGGGGCCTCCAGAGCAGCCTAGGATCCCACCAGCAAGGTCCTGTGTGGTGCGCCCGGCTGCTTCCCACATGCTCTTGACCGGGAGCGGGTGGAGCTCCTGCCCTCCAGGGCAGGGCCCACGTTCAGCCAGAATACTCCTATCACCCTATCAGCCCCCACCGTTCTGCTGTGACCTACTCCTGAGCGTGTGCACTGGAAATACAGGTGGGACCCTTGCCTGCCCCATCCCTGGGTCACATGGCAACCCCTCCAGATGCCCCATGGAGATGCCTGCACCCCAACGTCCCCTCCAGGGAGCTTGCAGAGAAGCTGAAGTGAGTGCGTCCCAGAGACAGTGCCCAGTACTTAGCTTGCAGCAAGCACAGGGCCCTTCCTTTGCATCAGATTCAAAACTAAACAATGTGGTAAAGCTAAACTCGAGGTGGATGCAGGATCTTCAGCTGCGGGGGAGGAAATGGGGAACTCGCACTGACACAGGACCTCAAAAGCAGCCCTTCTCCAGCTCTGAGGTTCACACGAGTCACCTGCTTCTATGGACCTGGAGGGGCGGGAGATGCTGTCTTTCCAGCTAAACCCCAGATGAGGCTGATGCTGGTCAGGGACCAGGCTGAGAACCAAGGCTCTGAGTTCCTGGTAACATTCAATTTCTCAGCCGGAGTAGAAGTAAATGGGCGTGCGTTTTCTTTAAACTAAGTGTACATATTTTATGTTCTTGAGTACATTTGCTATGTCTCAGAATCTATTTATTTTTAAATATTTATCTACTTGGCTGCACCGCGTATCAGTTGCCTCATGCAAGATCCAGTCCCCTATCCAGGGATGGAACCCGGGCCCCTGCATTGCGAGTGTGGAATTGTAGCCACTGGACCACCAGGGAAGTCCCTAAGCCTCGGAATTAAAAACAAAAACAAAAAAACAAAAGTCTTCTCCTAGAAGCCCTCCTTACCCTTCTCAGGATGTGCAAGGCACACCTGGGCTCCTGGCACACTTCCTCCAGGGGTTACAGACTCCAGCCTCTAAAGGGCCCAGGCGGGTGACATTCCCCCACTGAAGCTACATGCGTCAAACATGCCAGCTACAAAGAGAGAATGAGCAGCTGTTGACAGGAATGTGAGCTCAGAACTGCCAGATCTAGCTTTTCAAGAGAAGTTGGATAGTATTCAGATTTTTTGTGTGTAGAATCTGATTTTTCCCCCCAAGATATCATGGGCTGGAAGGGGTCTGTGTGCTGCTGCGGCTTTGACCCAATTGATATGTTCATATGGCCCCTAAGCACACCTCGGGTCCTTGGTGAAGGGGCTTGTCTGTAATCTGGATGGTCTTGGCATCAGCAAGGACAATAATAAAAGCCAGCACTTAGGCAACAGTTACTCCTTGGAGTCAAGTACGGCTCCAATTGCTTCACACGTATTAACTCATTTAATCCTCACAGATTATGTGCTAGGCACTGTGCTAAGCTCTTTAGATTTTTTTTTTTTTACTATTTATTTATTTGGCTCTACTGAGTCTTAGGCTCGGCATGTAGGATCTAGTTCGCTGACCAGGGATTGACACCAGACTCCCTGCATTGGGAGCATGGAGTCTTAGCCACTAGACTGCCTGACACATCGCTAGATATTTTTATCTGATAGAATCCTTGCAAAAATGCTCTGAAGCTTCTGTTGGCTCCTATTTTACACGTGAGAACACCTGAGTCTCAGAGCAGTCACGTGCCTCAGGTTCCAAAGGTGGAAGGGGGTAAGGCTTGAGCTGGGATGTGAGCCCGGGGTCACCTTCCCAACCTCTGTGCCAAGTTACACACAACCACTCAGCATAACCACTGTGCTCAGCTGACTGACGGATCTGCAGAAAAAGTATGATTCCTACTCCAACAAGCCGGTGACCTTGGACGAGATATACAACCTCTCTGTAACTTGGGTTTTCACATCTGCAAGATGGGCATAAGAACAGTGCCTGCCTGGGTCCTAGGAATGGAATGAAGACTAAATTGGAAAAATGTGCAGTATATTTAGCTCAGATTCTGGGTTCAGTGCTGGTCAAATGGCAGCAAATTTCATTACTGTGATCATCTATTTTATTGATGTCAATTTTTATTGCGACCATAGTGTATAATTCCTCAGTGGTCCCTTCCATCTATCATAGCCCTAATGGAAGCTTCAATGCTTTGGCCACCTGACGTGAAGAGTCGACTCCTTGGAAAAGACTCTGATGCTGGGAAAGACTGAGGGCAGGAGGAGAAGAGGGCAACAGAGGATGAGATGGTGGGATGGCGTCACCAACTCAATGGATATGCGTTTGAGCAAACTCAAGGAGAGAGTGAAGGACAGAGAAGCCTGGCGTGCTGCAGTCCATGGGTCGAGAAGAGTTGAGTACAGCTGAGCAATGAACAATAACAGCTGTGTGCATTGTGATGTATTCACTTGCTTCTCCATTTGGGGTTTGGAAGTCAGTTTACCCAGGGAAAAACAGCTGGTTAAACGTTGATGACAATTGAAAAGGGATGACTGTGGAGAAGGGGAGGAGCGAAGAGGGAGGCAGGAGAAAGGAACTGAATGCACAGCATCTGTCACTAGGTTCCCAAGGGAGAAGGAGCCCATGGAACTTGACTGAGCACAGACTGTGTGGAAGGCTTTGGGTTACCCAAGTGACACAGGTCATATCTCATCACATCCTGGCGGGGAGGGGAAGGTGTTATCACCCCATTTTTGCAGGAGAGGAATCTGATGCTCAGCGTTCTCAACCTGCCTGAAGTCACCCTGCTGGCCCCAGGCAGGAATGCTCCTGTATCTGACATCTCAGTTTGCAGGCTAGATCCCTGGGACTCAGTGGCTCAGACTGTAAAGTATCTGCCTACAACGTGGGAGACCTGGGTTCGATCCCTGGGTCAGGAAGATCCCCTGGAGAAAGAAATGGCAACGGACCGAGGAGCCTGGAGGGCTACAGCCCACAGGGTCGCAAAGAGTCGGACATGACTTAGCGACTTCACTTTCACTTTTCACTTTCGCTGGGACTCTGGAAAATCTTCTACCGGGGTGCTCGTAGTGCTGCAGGCCATAGGGTCGCAAAGAGTCGGACACGACTGAGCGCCTGAACAACAATGGCGCTCGTGATGCTCGTCTGAGAGCGACTGAACAACAATGGCGCTCGTGATGCTCATCTGACACTTCTTCCCCTCCTTTGTCCTTCAGGGCTCCCAGCTCACTGTAAGACCCAGCTCGACCCAGTTCCAGAAGCTGTTAACTCACCACTGGGCAGGGACCCCACCCCCACCATTGATAAAAATCGCCCTTCTTTTCTAAAATACTTTGCCTATATCTTAATCCCATCAATATAATTCTGTCGTGTCCGACTCTTTGCAACCCCATGGACTGTAGCCCACCAGGCTCCTCTGTCCATGTGATTTTCCAGGCAAGAATACCGGAATGGGTTGCCATTTCCTTGTCCAGAGGATCTTCCCAACCCAGGGATCGAACCTGGGTCTCCTGCATTGTAGGCAGACAGTTTACCATCTGAGCCATCAAGGAAGTCCAATATAATTCTAGAAGGCAATAAAAACAGACTTTTGATTTTCCTATTTACAAAACAGTTTTGCTTATCTCCCATAAATCATCCGGCAACATCCCCTGTCCTAACCCGTTTCTCCTCTGTAGCCGGCTACCTACAACCTCTCGGGAAGCAGAGTTTTTGCCCCCACTTGGAAACCTTCCTCAAAACAAATTTCTTCAAGTCAGAGGACTCAGGTTTTTAACTTCCTTCTAGGACAAAACTCAGAGATCACCAGAAAGCAGAAGTGCCGCTCCACTTAATACCTCAGAGGATGGGAGGATCCCTTGATCAGAACGGTTTCTGTAAGGCTGTTTGTCTTTTTCCTCCTTGGATTACAGGAATTCTGTATCCTGGACGGTAATCCTTTGTTTAGTAAAGTGTGTCCATTGTCTCCCTCCAGTTTGTGGTTTGTTTGCTGAAGGTGAATTTGAACAACAGTTCTTGATTTTCCTTAAGTTGTGTATTTACCAATCTTTCCTAGAACTGTTCTTAAATCTCTTTAAGAAATAAGAAAATACTTCCTTACCTGGAAGTCATGAGAGTATTCTCTATTATCTCTTAGAATTTTTTAAAGCATGTATTCCTTAAAATAAATAAATATACTGTATCTTTCTTATGTACACCTTTATCTGGATCTAGTTTTCCTAAGGGACAGCATGGGGTGAGGATCTATTTTTGTTTTTTCCCTCCTATGGATACGAGTCACCCCAGCATCTTACAGACTAGTTCTTCCTCTTGCTGGTGGCCTGAAATGCTGCTTCAGTCAGTTATCAGGTTACCGAGTGTGCTTGGGTTTCTTTCTGAGTTTTTTTTTTTTTTTTTTCTGCTTCACTGGTCAGTTTCTCTGTGCCAATAACACACTGCCATAATCCACATAGTTTTATAATAAATCTCCACATCTTCTGGGCGAATCGCCCCACTTCATGCTTCTTCAGGAATGTCTTGGCTATTCTTGGGTCTTTGTTCTTCCATATAAATCTTTGAATCGGCTTGTTCAGTTCCTTTAAAAATCCAGTGGGGATTTTGATTGGCATTGTATTAAGTCTATGGCTCAATCTAGGGATATTTGAGACCTGGGACATATCAAATCTTCTGGCCATGAATTGAAAACCTTCCTCCATTTATTTATGACCTCTTTAACGATTTTTCTCTAAGAGTATAAAAGTCTTCCACATTTAAAAAATAATTATCTGTAGGGGTCTCATAGCTTTTCTTCTGTTGCTATTACAAATAAAATCATTTTTGAAACTTACATTTTCTCTTTCAAGTTAATATATTTTCTTTTTCATTAAATGACTTTTTTAGATTTTTAAATTTTACAGACAACTTGTAAAGGTTACTTTCCATTTACAGTTACTACAAAGTATTGGCTATATTTCCCATGTTCTAGAATACCCTTGAGCCTACCTTACCCCCAATAGTTTGTGCCTTCCATATCCCCAGCCCTATACTTCCTCTTTCCCCTTCCCCACTCGTGACCACTTGCTTTTAAAAACAAACAAAAAAACCTTTTTATTTTATATTGGAGTATAGGTAATTAACACTGTTGTGATGGTTTCAGGTGAACAAGCAAAGGGACTCAACCATACATACACATGTATCCATTCTCCCCCGAACTGCTCTCCTGGCCAGGCTGCTGCATAGCACTGAGCAGCTCCATGTGCTGTACAGTAGGTAGTAACCACTAGTTTGTTCTCTGTAAGTCTGCTTTTCTTTTCTGTTATATTCACTAGTTTGTTGAATTTTTTAGATTCCATATTACCAGTGATATCATATAGTATTTATCTTTCTCTGTCTGACGTATTTTGCTTAGCATAATGCCCTCCAAGTGAAGCTACAGTTTCTAATTGCTTGTTACAGGTGTATAGAAATGGAATTCACTTTTTAAAAATTATTATTGACCTTATATATCTATTTTCCTGAGCTCTTATTAACATTAATAATTTTTAGATTCTTTCATATTTCCTATGTAAGTAATCATATCAGCTGTGAATAATGATGGTTTTATTTCTTTTTTTCTTTGACACTTTTTTCTTGTCTTATTGTGCTAGTTAGGACCTCTGGGGCAGAAGTAGGGATTGAAGGCACTCTTCTCATAGCTCTAATCTGAGGAAAAGGTTCAAATTTACCAACGTTAAGACTGGGGATTTAGGTACATACATTTATCTTGTCAAGTAAGCTTTATACAACTTCTATTTTGATAGATATTTTTGTGTTTGTGTAAATGATTGGTTACAAGTGGGTGTTCAATTTTCCAAAGTCTTATTTCTATACATACTGGGATGATTTATTCCAATCTGGTAAAGTAGTGAATATTTATAATGTTTTCCCAATATTAAATCACTTTCGCATTTCGGGGATTAAACCCAACTTAGCCCTCATGCATTCTTTTTCAGATATTGCCAGATTTCACTTTGGTAATATTTTAGGGCTCAGACGGTAAAGACTATGCCTGCAATGCAGGAGACCTGGGTTTGATTCCTAGGTCAGGAAGATCCCCTAGAGAAGGGAATGGCAACCCACACCCCCATTAGATAAGAATTTTGCATTCATGTTAATGAATTAGCTTGATCTATCCTATATTCCTTCCTCATACTGTCCCTGAATGATTTTGATATCAAGGTTATATTACCATCATAGAATGAGTTAGGCATTTTTTTAATCTCTGGAAGATTTTGTGTAAGACTGGGATGAGCTTGGAGAAGGCAATGGCACCCCACTCCTGTACTGTTGCCCAGAAAATCCCATGGATGGAGGAGCCTGGTAAGCTGCAGTCCATGCGGTCGCTAAGAGTCAGACATGACTGAGTGACTTCACTTTCACTTTCCACTTTCATGCATTGGAGAAGGAAATAGCAACCCACTCCAGTGTTCTTGCCTGGAGAATCCCATGGATGGAGAAGCCTGGTAGGCTGCAGTCCATGGGGTCGCACAGAGTCTGACACGACTGAATCGACTTGGCAGCAGGAATGAGCTTGAAAGATTGGTTGAACTTCCCTGTTTTATGGTTTTTTTTTTTAATCTGTAATTACTTTTTTCCTGTTGTTAACCTCTTATTCATTTTTTAAATAGTTCTGAGGAAACTGGGGCTTTTTAATCCTTCTGAATAAATTTTGGAATTATGTTTAAGCATTCAAATTTTTGGCAAAAAGATTTGTATACAATTTTATTAGATCTTCACTGTAGTATAGTTTTAATCTATTTTATTTTTTTATTTTTATTTATTTTTTAAATATGGAATGCTTCACGAATTTGCATATCATCCTTGCGCAGGGGCCATGCTAATCTTCTCTGTATCGTTCCAATTTTAGTATATGTGCTGCCGAAGCGAGCACTTAATCTATTTTAATTCCTAACATTGTCATGTGTACATATGCTTTTTCAAAAAATTAGTCTTACCAGAAGTTTGACTACCTTATTAATCTTTTCAAAGAACCAATATTTAGCCTAGTTGATCTGCTCTGTTATAGCATTTTTTCCCCCAATTTCATTAATTTCTGATCTATGTTTATTGTCTTCTCCTTTCTACTTTTTCTGGGGGTATTCTTTTCTTTCTTTTTTTTAGTTTATACATTTTCAGCTTTTCCTTCATTTTAATATAATATTGAAAGGTATGGATTTCTCCTTAAAGTATCATACTTGCTACTTAACTGAAGTAGTAGCATGTGATATATTCAGAATCAGTCAACTCAAATTATTTCAAAATTTACTTTTTTTTTTTCATTCATTAGCCAATCTGAAGTCTACTTTCACATTTCCAAACATAGAGGATGACTAAAATTTGTCCTTGGATTATCTGTATCAACATTCTTAACTCCATCATGCTTAGAGGACATATAATATATATATGATAATGATTATTTGAAACATAATGACAAATGTTTTGTAGTTTAATAAACTCTGTATATTTCAACCATGCTTTTTGACCACAGTGGAATTAAACTGTTGGGTTGGCCAAAAAGTTCATTTGGGTTTTTTCCATAAGATGATATTTACAGAAAAACCCAAATAAACTTTCTGGCCAACCCAATAGAAATTGAGTTTAAAAAATGTTAAGGACTCTTAAAACACAAGTTTCCATATTTCTTGAGAAGAATGAAAGAAACAAAGAGCTGTTTAATTTTAGGAGAGTCTATATTTGTCCATTAAATCATGGCTGCCAACTGTAATTCAAACCTTCTATGTCTTACTAATTTTTTCATCTATTTGACATTTCAATAATTAACAAATGTGTGTTGAAACTTCCTATCATCATGGTATATTTATCCATTTCTCCCTTTAGCTATTTTCAATTCTTGCTTCACATTTTTGAGGCTATATAAAATGAAGGCAAGTGTACAACTGTCATATCTTATTGGCGAACTGAATGTCTTCTCACTGTTGATCTTCTTTAATATTGCATATTTTTTTCCTTAAAAAATATCTGGTATGTTTCTAATCCTCTTTTTACTTATAAACTTTCTATATAGTTTCACCTGTTTTTTATATTAATATGAAAAGTGAAAGTGAAGTTGCTCAGTCATGTCCGACTCTTTGCAACCCCATGGACTATAGCCTACTATGCTCCTCCGTCCATGGGATTTTCCAGGCAAGAGTACTGGAGTTGGTTGCCATTTCCTTCTCTATCGGATCTTCTCAACCCAGGGATCGAACCTGGGTCTCCCACATTTTAGGCAGACGCTTTACCTACCATCTGAGCCACGAGGGTAGTCACAAGTCACATATATTAATATATGGCTAATTTAAAAAGAAGATCTAATGTGACTATCTTTGTCTTTTAGCTGGTGGTGATTTAGTCCCTTTATATTTATTTCATGCTGTGCTGGTCTTAGTTACTGTATGCAGGATCTTCAGTTGTAGCATTCGAGCTCAGTTGTGGCATGTGGGATCTAGTTCCCTGAACAGGGATTGAACTGGGCCCCCTGCATTGGGAGCATAGAGTCTTAGCCACTAGACCACCAGGAAAGTCCCCTGTTGTATCTATTGTTATTACTGAAATAACTGGGTTTGTTTACATCATTTGACTTTATGACATTTTTTTTTTTCTTTTCTTGCCTATCTTTTCACTCTAATCCCAAAGAAAGGCAATGCCAAAGAATGTTCAAACTACCACACAATTGCACTCATCTCACAAACTAGCAAAGTAATGCTCAAAATCCTCCAAGCTGGTCTTCAACAGTATGTGAACAGAGAACTTCCAGATGTACAAGCTGGACTTAGAAAAGACAGAACAAGAGATCAAATTGCCAACATCTGCTGGATCATAGGAAAAGCAAGAGAATTCCAGAAAAACATCTACTTATGCTTCATTGACTATGCTAAAGCATTTGACTGTGTGGATCATAATAAACTGTGGAAAATTTTCTTAAAGAGATGGGAATACCAGACCACTTTATCTGCCTCCTGAGAACTTTGTATGCAGGTCAAGAAGCAACAGTTAGAACCAAACATGGAACAATGGACTGGTTCCAAATTGGGAAAGGAGTATGTCAAGGCTGTATATTGTCACCCTGCTTATTTCACTTATAAGCAGAGTATATCATGCAAAATGCCAGACTTGATGAAGCATAAGCTGGAATCAAGATTGCTGGGAGAAATATTAACAACCTCAGATATGTGGATGACACCACCCTTAATGGCAGAAAGTGAAGAGGAACTAAAGAGTCTCTTGATGAAAGTGAAAGAGGAGAGTGAAAAAGATGGCTTAAAACTCAACATTAAAAAAATTAAGATCATGGCATCTGGTCCCATCACTTCATGGCAAATAGATGGGGAAACAGTGGAAACAGTATCAGACTTTATTTTGGGGGGCTCTAAAATCACTGCAGATAGTGACTGCAGCCATGAAATTAAAAGATGCTTGCTGCTTGGAAGAAAAGTTATGACAAACATAGACGGCATATTAAAAACCAGGGACATTACTTTGCCAACAAAGGTCCCTCTAGTCAAAGCTATGGTTTCTCCAGTAGTCATGTATGGATGTGACAGTTGGACCATAAGAAGGCTGAGCACCAAAGAATCGATGCTTTTGAACTGTGGTGTTGGAGAAGACTTGAGAGTTCCTTGGACTGCAAGGAGATCAAACCAGTCAATCCGAAATTAATACTGAATGTTCATTGGAAGGAGTGATGCTGAAGCTGAAGCTCCAATACTTTGGCCACCTGATGTGAAGAGGTAACTCAATGGAAAAGACTCTGATGCTGGGGAAGACTGAAGGCAGGAGAAGGGGACGACAGAGGATGAGATGGTTGGATGGCATCACCAATTTGACAGACGTGAGTTTGAGCAAGCTCCAGGAGTTGGTGATGGATAGGGAACCCTGGTGTGCTGCAGTCCCTGGGATTACAAAGAGTCGGACACAACTGAGCAACTGAACTGAATTTCTTGCCTATCTTTAGAGATCCAGGGCTTGTGTGGATTGTCAGGTTCAGGTCCCCTACCTTTCTAAGAGCCCAGCGTTTAAATTCTCATTGGTGGTGCCGATACAGGTCTTTGACCTCAGGACAACCATGCCTTAGAATTATTGCTGAATTAACTTGCTTACTATTTACCATTCCTTGCTTTGGTTTTAGCCCTCTGACAGGTATACATTTACTTACTTGCTTATTTATTTATCATGGCCCTTAATATTTCCTTTATTTCCAATAAGCTCATCAATGCCCTAAAATGTATGTTTGCTGTAATTGAGATAATACTCTGGGGAAACAATGTGTTGAGGGAAGGACATAATTCTTCATCCCTGTTTCTGAAAAAAAAAAAAAAAATAGTGTTTCTTGTTACATCTTATTTTGGTCGGGCTGGTGGGTGATATCTATTATCTTCTATTGATTTTCTATGCTTCTCTAGTTCCTGCTGTGAACATGTATTAATCTCACAATTACAGGGGAAAGTTATTTTAAGAAGCGGTCATCATAGTTAGAGAGTTGGGGACCATTGCTTTGAATCATGAGTTAGAGCATTAGAGGAAGAAAAGCAAATTTAAAGGTTGATGGGGCCAGGCCTATGATGGGAATGAGGAAGTGGGCCAGGTAGGTGTGTTTAGAGAGACCTCATGGGAAAGGCTAAATCCAATGGGAGCAAATGCAAGTCAGCCCAGCCAATTTTTGTATTACAGTGAGGCAGGTTTGATATTGTCAAATCGTTTGGCTCAGTGTGAATATGTAAATTTATTTGAAGTCTTAAGAGATTCTTAAATGTTGGCAACTAGTTCCAAACAACGTTTCAATACGGTGCAGTTCACACCAACCATCTATGTAGACTGAATATGGTTTTCGGCTAGCCCCTCTATATCCTTTGTTTTGGGGTCCAGGCTCTTAGGGAAGGTTGGCATGCTGCAGTCCATGGGCTCTCAAAGAGTCAGACATGACTTAGCAACTGAACAACAACTCTTTCTCTCTCTCACCACATGCAAACTCCATGGTCACTAAGATCAAGTCCAACTCTGAAACATTTCTGAAATAGAAGGACCACACCAACAAATAAGTCTATCTTCCGTTCAGATGATGGGCCGACTCTCCAATCACCCTAGCTTCCTTCACATTGAAAGTGAAAGTCCTAGTCACTCGGTTGTATCTGACTCTTTGCCACCCATGGACTGTAGCATACCAGGCTCCTCTGTCCATGGGATTTCTCAGGCAAGGATACCAGAGTGGGTTGCCATTTCCTCCTCCAGGGGATCTTCCTGACCCAAGGATCGAACCCAGGTCTTCTGCATCTTCTGCTCTGGCAGGCAGATTCTTTACCACTGAGCCACCAGGGAAGCCCACTGCAGGGCCGTGCCCTCCCAGAATCACACTGAAGCAATCAAGCAATCAGCAAATCTGTCTGTTCGTCTATCCATCCATCCACCCATGTATCCATGTGTTCCTACAGACAACTATCTTTTGGACATCTGCCAAATGTCACGTACTGTCCCAAATAATGGAGAGAAAATAGGGAATGCAGTTAGACCCTTCAGGTGTGTATTACATTCTGAGGGAGGAAACAGACAATTACAAGCCAATAATGTGATTTCAGATGGTGAGAAGTGCTATCTAAAAACAGGGGAAGACAGGACAATGAGCAGGAGTTGTGGGGAGAGAGGAGGACGAGATGACGGTGTTGGTCAGGAAAGGCCTTTCAGAGGTGGCGTTTGAATAAGACCTGCTTGCTGATAAAGGGGCAGCTGTGCAAACAGTGAGATCCAACTCAGCTGCTAGGAACAGCAAGTGCAAAGGCCTAGAGACTAGAGTGGAATGATCTAGATTTGTAAGACTTGTTAATCCTCATCCTGAGGACCCACCCATTGCGGCCCTCTTCCCCACCTCCACTATCAAGGGAGCTGGTCCTGTGTTACCTCTTATACTTGGGCCCTGAGCAAGGCCCTTCCCCCAGGTCCATCCCACGGGCCTGGTTTCCAGGAAGCTGGTTTCCAGGGAGAAGACAGAGTTGCAGTTCTGGCTCTCCTCACCCTCCCTCCCCCAGCTGAGACCCAGGCCATGCTCAGGGTCTCCTCCTCTTTATCATGCATTAGCTATCTCCCCTGAGAGGGCCCACCTCTGCCAAAGGGTGTCCTTCCTGCTCCTACAGAGAAGAACCAGTTGATTCTTTTCTCATGCCATTTGATAAAAGTCCAACCTCCTTTAGTATGTTTTCAAGCCCTTCACAGTTGACCCACCCTCCAGCCCCAACCATGACCTGCCTGTTCCCCCCACCACACACACCCTTTTTGCCTAGCCTAGTCCCCAAACTCCCACGGCCATTGTCTGCTATTTGACTTCCATATGAATGTTTTATTTTTTAAATTAGAAATGTCATCTCTACCTCTCCTTAAGTCTTACATGTGCAAAATATCACTGAAATGTCCACTCACTTGAGAAGGAAGCTACTTCCTCCATCCTTCCTGGATATTGGGTCCATACGGTGGTGTTGATGCTGAGCATCATCTCCAGCTGTCTCACCATGGGCCTTGTCTCATGTCCCTGTCTCTCCTCCAAGTCTCATCAGTCTCTTATGGGCCCACGTCTCCAAGTTCCTTGCCTGGCTCCCCTTCCAGCTCCTCTATCCTTGTCTTGTCACCTGTATTTCCTCCCACTGTTCCAGGCTTGACTATTTGGTGCAGGAAATGCTTGTAGAGTGAACAACTGTTGAATAACTAGGTCCCTAGATAGATTCAGGCACTCAGAATGGTCCAGCCTTGAGCCAGGAGTCAGGCCATCTCAGAGCTTGCTGCTTCTTCCTAGTACCTTTAGAATGCATTTATCATGAGCACAGCACTGCCAGCATTGGTTTGAATCCACACTTGCTCAGGGAGTGCTTTTACTACCTGCTGAGTGCTCTGTCTGGAACTGGTAACCCCTCCGTGTTGAATGGGTTGAATGGAAGGGTGGACGAATAGTCCATAAAGTACTTTACACAGATCAGTACCTTTAATTTTGAAAACAACCTGAAGAGATGGGTTCCCTAGTCAAATCCCACTTTACAGTTTAGGAAACATTAAGGCTGAAAGTCATTAAATGATCTGCCCAATGTTCACAAAGTGGCAGGGTTGGGATTTGAACCCACCACTGTCTTGCTTCACAGTCTAATCCTGTGCTCCTCTATGTGGGGTGAAGTGAAAGTCACTCAGTCGTGTCTGACTCTTTGCAACCCCATGGACTATACAGTCCATAGAATTCTCCAGGCCAGAATACTGGAGTGGGTAGCCTTTCCCTTCTCCAGGGGATTTTCCCAACCCAGGGATTGAACCCAGGTCTCCTGCATTGCAGGCAGATTCTTTACCAGCTGAGCCACAGGGGAAACCTCTGTGTGGGGGCCACTAGCCAATTAGCAACTTTCTCCTGATTCTGGCTGGCAACAAGGATTTCATACCACATTCAGTTGTCGTGTGTCCTTAGTCACCTTTAATCTGTAACAATTCCTTAGCCCACCCTCATCTCTCAGGGTAATAACATTTTTTAAGGTCACAAAGAAGCTGTTGTATAGAGTATTCCACCATCTAGATTTGTCTGAAGGTTGTCCTCATTATTATATTCAAGTTAAAAATATTCTGCAAATATGCAACATGAACAATGTTGGATCCCTCCCACTGCATCCCATGGCAGGGCTGGTAGGATCAATCACTCCTATCCCAGTGAGGGTAACTACATTCACTCATTGAGGTGGTATCTCAGATTTTCTCCTTTTTAATTATTAAGAAATCTCTAGTCTCTTTTTCTAATTGATCAGGTGGATTCTTTACCATCGGAGCCACTGGGGAAGCCCTTGTAATTGATAAGTAATCTGTAATCCTCATGTTCTGTGAGGTTTTGAGTCTGTATTTGTATCATTTTCCCCAATAATGTTCACCCAGAGATTTTAACATGCATCAATGACTTTTGCCAACAAAGATCCATCTAGTCAAGGCTATGGTATTTCCAGTGGTCATGTATGGATGTGAGAGTTAGACTGTGAAGAAAGCTGAGCACCAAAGAATTGATGCTTTTGAACTGTGGTGTTGGAGAAGACTCTTGAGAGTCCCTAGGACTGCAAGGAGATCCAACCAGTCCATTCTAAAGGAGATCAGTCCTGGGTATTCATTGGAAGGACTGATGCTAAAGCTGAAACTCCAGTACTTTGGCCACCTCATGCGAAGAGTTGACTCATTGGAAAAGACTCTGATGCTGGGAGGGATTGGGGGCAGGAGGAGAAGGGGACGACAGAGGATGAGATGGCTGGATGGCATCACTGACTCGATGGACGTGAGTTTGAGTGAACTCCGGGAGTTGGTGATGGACAGGGAGGCCTGGCGTGCTGCGATTCATGGGGTCGCAAAGAGTCGGACACTACTGAGCGACTGAACTGAACTAAACTGAATGACCTTTGCCATGAATTAATTTTTATGAGAATGGTTGCAAATTATTTTAAAATATATAAAGCTGGCAGAGGGGAAGCACAGGTGAAGGCTTGAGTTTACTTAAGATAAAGCCCTGGAAAATGTTGCCCC
Source organism: Bos indicus (assembly GCF_029378745.1). Lineage (NCBI taxonomy): Eukaryota > Metazoa > Chordata > Mammalia > Artiodactyla > Bovidae > Bos > Bos indicus. Next base: position 59,711,686 of record NC_091780.1, on the reverse strand, counting down.
ACTGTACTGAGAACTTTTAATTGGCAAAGCATGGCTTGGCAGGAGCGTCCAAAGATAACCAAGATGTGGTCCCTGCCACCAGAGCAGCTCATGATCAGAGACAAAGCAGACACAGCACAGAGGAAACACACACACACACACACACACAGGGAAGGAGAGGCAGGAAAATGCTGAGTGAGGGCTTCAGAGAGAACTAAGCTGCCTGGAAGTATCCACTGAGGCCTGAGTTCTGCCCAGCTCACTGGCACTATGGAAGGGACCATCCCCCATCCCAAATGATGTAAGCTGCTGTGTCCCTTCCAAATTCATATGTTGAAGTCCCTACCCTCAGGACCTCAGAATGTGACCTTATTTTAATATAGGGTCTTTAGTGAAAAAATACAATCTTTAACTTGATGAATGAGGCAATTAGGGTGGGTCATCATCCGGCAGGACTGGTGTGCTTATTTAAATGTGGGAATGTGGATACAGACACACATACAGAAGGAAGGTGCGTGAAGACAGACCATCCTCAATACCCCAAGGACGTCTGAGGCTGTTGGCTCCTGGGAGAAAGATCTGCAATAGCCTCTCCCTCACCATCTCAGAAGGAGCCAACCCTGCCAACGCCTTGACTTCGGACTTCTGACCTCCAGAACTGAGTCAACAATAAGGACTTACTGTGTAGCACAGAGAACTCTGCTCAGTGTTATGTGGCAGCCTGAATAGGAGGAGAATTTGGGGGAGAATGGATATACGTATATGTAGGCTGAATCCCTTTGCTTCCACATGAAACTATCAACGTTGTTAACTGGCTGTCTTGGGAGTGAAAGTTGCCCAGTCCTGTCTGACTCTTTGCGACCCCATGAACTGTAGCCCACCAGGCTCGTCTGTCCATGGAATTCTTAAGGCAAGAATACTGGAGTGGGTATCTGCCATTTCCTTCTCCAGGGGATCTTCCCGACCCAAGGATCTAACCTGAGTCTCCGACATTGCAGGCAGATATTTTACTGTCTGAGCCACCAAGGAAGCCCCTCCAATATAAAGTTAAAAGTTAAAAAAAGAAAAAATCTATGAGTCAATTTGGGTCATTTAAGTCATCCAGTTTGTGGCACTTGGTTACAGCAACACTAGGAAATGGATACACCCACCAGGGATGTAAAACCCTGCTTTCCTGAGCTGCACTTCACAAAGGAAGGGGCCGCGGTCTGAGGCCTGAGGTCACGATCAGATGTAGGTCATGATCTACACTTAGTAGCTGCATGAACTTTGGAAAGTCTCTCCCCAGTCTGTTTCCACATTAGTCACCAGAGGGGAATGACACTGATGTCTTCATGAAACTCCTGCAGACAGGGTGCCCCCATTCCTCTGCGGTGGCCAGGGTGACAGGCCCACATAGATGGGCTGGCCCAGCCCTTGCAGGTCATGGGACTCCCTCTTGGGTACCCTCGTCTGAGTTTCACTCTGCTGGCTGTAGGGCATTCTTACTCCCTTCCACACTCAAACACAGCTGGGGTGGGGCAGAACAAGACATGCAAGTCAGATACCCAAAATGTCCAGGTGCTGCTTTAATGATGGATGGGTTTTCTTACCTTTCTGAACGTGGTCCACTGTGTCTCAGGTGTGATGGATCTCGCCTGTCACTGGCATGGCGCAGGTGTTGTTCCTGAATCCAGAACATCACAGAAACCTTCCCAGTGTCCCTAGCCCACTGTGGAAGTGATCTCTCCTTCCGCTCAATTTCTCAGCTCTATGATCACTCCTCTCTTTTGGGGCCCCCAGTGCCTTCTATCTTAAGCAAAGGGAGGGGGTTAAGGAGGGAAGAGTTGAGGGGCTCACCCTGGAGCCACGCTCTGGGTCTGAGTCCTGGCTTTGCTGTGAACTAGCTGTGTGACCAGGCAGCTTCCTCAGCCTCTCTGTGCCTGGGTCCTAGGCTGGTTGTGAGGACTGGATGGGGCCAGGGTACATACAGATCACTCAGTAAATGTCTGGTGTTTTGTTAGAGCTTTGCTTATCAGCTTATCTTATCTTCTTCCGCTTGCCTTTGGAAGCCAGGATTTTGCTGTAGGAACAAGGAGATAGCAATCTGACTTTAGAAAAGTTAAAATAGCCTTCGTTTGGACTAGAAGCATCAGTACAAACTCATGATGTATTTTACTGTGTTAACTCTAGATCCACGGAAAAGTACTGGAAACAACATTCCATCAGTATAAATGAGCAAACCAGATTGTGATCTCTAAATGTTGTTTCTCTCTTGCATGCCCTGCGGCTCAGTCGCCTCCAGACTCTCTGAGACCTCATGGACTGTAGCCCTCCAGGCTCCTCTGTCCATGGAATTCTCCAGGCAAGAATACTGGAGTGGGTTGCTATTTCCTTCTCCAGGGGATCTTCCCCACCCAGGGATCGAACCGGTGAACCGGTATCTCTTGAGTCTCCTTCATTGGCAAGGGTATTCTTTTACCATTGAGCCACCTAGGAAGCCCCTGTTTCTCTCTTAAAGAAATCTAGAATGATCAATTCCAGGTGTCAGGCAGGAAATGAACAGGGTGATTCTGGAACATCTTGTCATATAACAAACCAAGGCAGCTATGAGAGACTACTGGGGCCAGGTGGAAGGGGTCCCAGGCGTGATGGCTGTGGGGTTCTCCAGGGCACATGCGCGGTGGGCAGGGGGCGGGGCAGACGGAGAAGCGCATTGCACCATGAAGACATCCTGTGGCTTGTGCCCTGGACCGTGGTGCTCACTTACACTCTGTAGGTCACATCCCCATGGACTTTGTGGTCGGGACCGCAGGCTACTTCCTGGAAGGTACATCAGGAGGAAGGTCCCCCAGCCTGTGGAGGGGCAACAGAGCATCTCAGAGTGCGGGGAGATCCACAAGCGGGATCAGCTCCTAGACCAGGACGACGTGAGCCTTGGGGACACGCTGGAAGCCGTCCGGAACCGAAACCACCGCAAAGAAGAAGGAATGGGTCTTTGCAGGGGCCGTGACTGGTCCTGTCACCATGTCCACCCAGCCCCAGACCCACATCTGGTTTACTTTATTGCTTCTCCGGCCCCTCATGTCCCTCAGAGCCACACCCGCACAGGCGGCTCCTCCCCAGCCTGGCAGACACACGCGTGGCTGAGGGGCTGGTGAAGAAGAGGGTTAGTGAGCCTCCGCTCTGACCTGGAGGCTGCAAATGCTGGCTGGTGGCCACACTACTCGGGCTTCTGCGCTGCTGGGGGGCCCTGCGGGGTGGAGAGCTGCCCCGTGGGGAGCCATGTGGCCTCAAATGGGGGCTGGGGTTGGGGGGAACGCCTTTAGGAGGGGTACTTGCATGCCAAGTTCCAGTTTGTATTGGGAAGAACTAAAAAAAAAAAAAAAAAATCTACCTGCTCCCTTAACTAAAGAAAAAGAAAGAGAGAAAGAGAGAGAGAAAGAAAGAAAGAAGAAAAATAGCCGTGGCCCCATCAACTTGGGACTCAGGAGCAAATCTGAAAAGATTCCCATTCACAATGGAAAATGTGAGCATAAATAAAACTAATTTTACTATGTGAAGTGAAAGTGTCGATCAGTTGTGTCTGACTCTTTCTGACCCCGTGGATTGTAGCCTGACAGGCTCCTCAGTTCATGAAATTCACCAGACAAGAATACTGAAGTGGGTAGCCAGCCATTCCCTTCTCCCGAAGATCTTCCTGACCCAGATATTGAGCCCAGGTCTCCCACATTACAGGAAGATTCTTTACCATTTGAGCCACCAGGGAAGTCCTGAGAATACTGGAGTGGGTAGCTATTCCCTTCTCCAGGGGATCTTCTCAATCCAGAGATCAAACCCAGGTCTCCTGCATTGCAGGCAGATTCTTTACCATCTGAAATAATAAGGAAACATAAATTTGAATCCACGAATTTGTGATCCTTAGAGGAAAGGAAAAAAAAAAGAACTCATTGGATCTCTCTTGGAATATAACTAGGGAACCACCTCGTTAGTTTGAAAACGGATGAATAAAAGGTTTAAAAATACATAAATGTTCATCACTGAAGGGAATGCAAAATGATACAACCACTTTGGAAATTATTTTTGGCACTATTAAGAAAGTAAAAAGAGGGAATTCCTTGGCGATCCTGTGGGTAGGACTCTGCATTTCCACCACAGGGGGCACGGGTTTGACCCACAGTCAGGGAGCAAAGATCCCACAAGCTGCAAGACATGGCCAAAAAAAAAGAAAAAAAGAAAGGGAAAAAGGAAGTAAAAAGAACACACAGAATGAGACAATATTTCTGTAAATCACATAGCTACTAAAGGGAACTGTATCCAGAACATATAAAAAATTCTTACAATTCAACAATAAAAGCAACTCAATTTAAAAATAAGCAAAGGACTCAAATAGCTATGTCTCCAAGAAAAACATACAAAAAGCCAATAAGCCACAAAAAAATTGTTCACCACCATGAGTCATTAGGATAATGCCAATCAAAAGTAGAATAAGATATCACTGCACACTTAGGATAGTTACAGTTAACAAAGACAGACAATAACAAGTGTTGGTGAAAACGTGCAGGAGATGGGACCTGCTCGCATTGCTGCTGGGAACGTAAAATGTTATATTCACTTTGGAAAACAGTCTAGCAATTCGTTAACTGATTAAATATAGAGTTGCTACATGATTCAGGAATTCTATTACTAGATATACACCCAAGAGAAATGAAAATCTACGTCCACACAAAGACCTGTACATAAACATCTGTGGCAGCAATAGTCAAAATAGCCAAAAGATGAAAACGACACCAATGTCCATCAACCAACCGATGGATAAACAAAATGTGGTCTAGCTATACAGTGGAATATTAGTTAGTTAAGTCGCTCAGTCGTATCCAACTCTTTGTGACCCAGTGGACTATAGCCCACCAGGCTCCTCCATCCATGGAATTCTCCAGGCAAGAATACTGGAGGGGGTGGGGTTGCTCTTTCCTTCTCCTCAGTCAGCCTTCAAAAGGAATGAGACAGTGACACACATTACAACATAGAGGAATCTTGAAACATGCCAAGTGAAAGAAGCCAGCCACTAACGGTCACATATCATATGATTCTGTATATTTGAAATGTCCAGAATAGGCAAATCCATAAAAAGAGTAGTTAGTGTTTGCCAGGGGATTTGGGGGGGAGAATGGCAGTGATTGCTAATGACTATGCATTTTCTTCAAGGCATAATAAAAATGTTTTGAAATTAGACGGTGGTGATGGCCATACAGTCTTGTGAACGCTCAAAATCAGTGAAGTGTATACTTTTAAAAGGGTAAACTTTATAGGAGGCAAATTATACCTTGATAAAGCAATTTTTAAAAATTGTCTTTAAAGAAGCCCCAAGGCCATTATTGAAAAAGTAAACTTGGACTTCCTGGTGCTCTAGTGATTAAGAATCTGCATTCCAATGCAAGGGACACAGGTTCGATCCATGGTCCAGGAACTAAGATCTCACAGGCCATGGAGCAACTAAGCCCATGCAGCACAACTACTGAGCCCATGTACTGCAATGACTGAAGCCCACACACCCTAGAGCCCAGGCTCAGCAAAAAGAGAAACCACTGCAAAGAGAAGTCTGCACAGCACAGTAAGAGAGTAGCCCCTGCTCTCTGCAAATAGAGAAAAGCTCTCAGAGCATCAAAGACCCAGTGCAGCCCCAAAGCAAAGCCTCTGGCAAATGCCTTGTTTGTTCAAATGCCCAATAAACGGCAGCTCTTACTAACATTATGGTTCATATGAGACCCTGCTCCTGGGGGACCAAGACCACGTGGGAATGAAAGTAAATCAATTCCTTTCCTGGAGGATCTTATAGAAGCAGGATAGAAAAATATGCATGTGTAGTGAGCAGGAAGTGCCGTGTGACACATGCTGTAGTGGAGATGGAAGCTCCCAGACACAGTGAAGGGGCTGGGGGGGGGGGGGGTGGGGTGGGCAGGGGGGCTTGGTGACTCATCTGAGCGAAACTGATGTATAAGCAGAGGGCAGGTGACTCAAGAACAGCAACTCTGCCCTATGTTTTTCCAAACCAAAGGGGCCATCCAATGTCAGATGCACTATTTTTTTTTTAAGACAAGTTTGTTTTATTTATTTATTATTTTAAATTTTTGGCCCCACTTGCGGTATGAGGGATCTTAGTTCCCCAACCAGGGATCCAACCCACACTCACTGCATTGGAAGGTGGAGTTTTAAGCACTGGACCGCTGGGAAAGTCCTGGCACCGTTATTTTAAGCTTACAAACAAAGATAAATGTGCTGCCGATTTAATGATGGCTCACCATTAGTGAAATTCAACACCAAGGTCAGATGCATTAGAATATGGTTAATAGAAAAAGCACATCTAGGAATGATGAGCTACAGGAAGTGCTAAGCACTTAATCTGAGTTGACTCTTAACTACTTAGCAATTCTGGGAGATGTACAGTCATCGAAGTCAACCCAAGTACTTCTAAGACCCATTAATTCCCCAGGGGTGGTCCCTAACTCTGACCACACTGTAGACCTCAGTCTAACCCTGAGTGGAACCTGTAGGCCTAACCCTAAAGGTAGACATGTCCTTCATGGGGACAGCGACACCACTGTCAGCATCACTTTACCCCAGCTCTGGTAGGTGTGTCTTTATTCCCATTTTAAAGAGGATCACAGTGAGTGTGAATCAAACTTAAAAGGCTTTACCCATAATCCTACTGCTTAAAGTGACAGAATGTTCAAACTACCATGCAATTGCTCTCATCTCACACGCTATAATGCTCAAAATCCTCCAAGCTGGGCTTCAAAAGTACGTGAACTGTGAACTTCCAGATGTACAAGCTGGATTTAGAAAAGGCAGAGGAATCAGATATCAAATTGCCAACATACATTGAGTCATAGACAAAGAGAACTCCAGAAAAATATATACTTCTGTTTCACTGACTATGCTAAAGCCTTTGACTGTGTTCAGCTCAGTTCAGTTAGTTGTTCAGTCATGTCCTACTCTTTGCGACCCCATGAATCGCAGCACGCCAGGCCTCCCTGTCCATTGCCAACTCCTGGAGCTTACCCAAACTCATATACATCAAGTCGGTGATGCCATCCAGCCATGTCATCCTCTGTCATCCCCTTCTCCTCCTGCCCCCAATCCCTCCCAGCATCAGAGTCTTTTCCAATGAGTCAACTCTTCCCATGAGGTGGCCAAAGTATTGGAGTTTCAGCTTCAGCATCAGTCCTTCCAATGAACACCAAGGACTGATCTCCTTTAGGATGGACCGGTTGGAGCTCCTTGCAGTCCAAGGGACTCTCAAGAGTCTTCTCCAACACCACAGTTCAAAAGCATCAATTCTTTGGTGCTCAGCTTTCTTCACAGTCCAACTCTCATATCCATACATGACCACTGGAAAAACCATTCTCCAGTAGTTATGTATGGATGTGAGAGTTGAGCCATAAAGAAGGCTGAGGGCCAAAGAATCGATGCTTTTGAACTGTGGTGTTGGAGAAGACTCTTGAGAGTCCCTTGGACTGCAAGGAGCTCCAACCGGTCCATCCTAAAGGAGATCAGTCCTAAATACTCTTTGGAAGGACTGATGCTGAAGCTCCAATACTTTAGCTACCTGATGCGAAGAGCTGACTCATTGGAAAAGACCCTGATGCTGGGAAAGATTGAAGGCAGGAGGAGAATGGGTTGACGCAGGATGAGATGGTTGGATGGCGTCACCGACCTGATGGACCTGAGTTTGAGCAAGCTCCGGGAGATGGTGAAGGACAGGGAAGCCTGGCGTGCTGCAGTCCCTGGGATTACAAAGAGTCATATACGACTGAGTGTCTGAACAACAAAGTGTCAGAGGTGATGTCTGAACCCGGAGCAGTCTAACAGTGAAGTCTATACAGTTTTTCCATGTTGCAGGGGACCTGAGCCCATGATAGAGAAGGAACTGCAGAGGGTACATCTGATAGAACTCAGACCCTGTTTAACCCTGGGGCGTGGATAATCGATCCACACTAAAGTGCTCGTTACTTATGCCAAGAATGTTGGAGCCAGGACCAGATAGCCAAGCTACTCAACAGGGAGTGACGGGTCCCTCCAGCAGGACCCTCCTCGGAGAGGTGCAGGGAACCTGCCCCTCGTTACTGCAGTGCAGGCCAGTCGTCAATAACGTCTCCCAGGGCATGCCTGCTGCTCTGCAGAGGGCTGCCTGTGTCCCGAGGCATGAGTGGCATTAGGTGGGTTTCAAGCACCTTCTTCCATTGCTGGAAGTAGTTTTGGTGGACTGGATTCTCAGCTTTGAGCAGTTGACCTGGTTGTCAGTTAGCCAGTGACATCGGCCCCCAGTCCTGGGTGGGCACTCCAAAGAGGAAGAGATCTAATGGGATTTGGCCACGTTCCATACCTGCGGTCAGTCCCATTCTCAGAAACACTCCACCTGTCCTAAGTCATGCAGAGGGGAAGGGGGTGTTGGTGAGGCTCACGCCTTGCAGTGCCTGTGGCAATTTGCAACTCTGACTCAGATCCTTTCTTTTTGAGTCTCAGTAGCATCCAAGGGAGGCAGAAAGGAACAGCAGTCCCCCATCTCCAGAATCTAATGCCTGATGATCTGAGGTGGAGCTGATTCAATGCTAATAAAGTCCACCATAAATGTAATGCACCTGGATCATTCTAAAACCATTCCTACCCTTCACCCCCCTTCTCCCACCCCTGTCTGTCCAAAAATTACCTTCCATGAAGTCAGTCCCTAGTGCCAAGAAACTTAGGGACTGCTGGTCTAGAAGACAGTCAGCCAGCTGCCCACATCTGTTTAGTCAGGCGCCTGGTTCAAATCTTGGTTTTACCTGCTCACCAGATCTCTTCAGTAACTCCAGCATAGCGCCTGCCAAGCACCAGGCTAAGCTGTCACGTGCGTCTGTGCACACAAAGGCCGCTCAGCACCCTCATTCTCTTGGGATGAGATTCTGAGGCTTATGTGGCCATTTTGCTGTTGTTCAGTCGCAAAGTTGTGATCGACTTTTTGTGACCCCGTGGACTGCATCACGCCAGGCATCCCTGTCCTTCACTATCTCCCGGAGCTTGTTCAAACTCATGTCCATTGAGTCGATGATGCCATCCAGCCATCTTATCCTCTGTTGTCCCCTTCTTCTCCCGCCTTCAATCTTTCCCAGCATCAGGGCCTAGGGTAATCTTTATCATCTATCACACTCTATGTGCACATAAAGGAAATTCAAGCAACATGGTGACGGGGGGGGGGAGGGTAAATTAGGGATTTGGGATTAACATATACACACTACTATATATAAAATAGATAATCAACAAGGACCTACTGTATCATGTAGGGGACTCTAGTCAATATTCTGTAATAACCTATATGGGGAAAGAATCTGAAAAAGAATGGACATATGTTTACGTATAACTGAATCAATTTTCTGTACACCTGAAAATAACACAACATTATACATCAACCATACTACAATATAAAGTAAAAATTAAATTAAAATTTTTTTAAAAAACTATAAGCAACAAATATGTTTTTTCTCTAAACACAGAGTCTGACTTCTGTGAAGAGTATCATCCTCCTGATCACCATGTTGCTAAAGGCACTCACAAATAGCCCCTTTAGTGCCCGCAACAATGTGTGTGGGTAGGCTACCATTAGTCCCATCTTATAGATGCAAAGGGGCTTCCCTGGTGGCTCAGTGGTAAAGAAGCCACCTGCAATGAGGGGGCACAGGTTTGATCCCTGGGCTGGGAAGATCCCCTGGAGAAGGGAATGGCAACCCACTCCAGTATTCTTGCCTGGAAAATTAAATGGACAGAGAAGCTTGGCAGACTACAGTCCAGGGGGTCAAAGAAGAGTCAGACATGACTTACTAATCAAACTACAACTACAAACATAGATGTGAAAACTGAGGATCAGGGAGGTTAAAAACCTGCTCAAGCAAAATACCACAAGAAAGCCTTTATTGGAAATTTCCTTCCTACTGCATCTCCTCCTTAACTCCCTGTGTGTTGCCTGAAAAGAATACAGACTTTGGGCAGATTTGGGTTTGCTTATCTGCTACAATCTTACAATCTGTGTGATCACTTAATCTTCCAGGATCTCAGGTCCTCATGTGCAAATGGAGATGATAATGCAAGATAAAAGGGCTTTAAAAGATATTAAAGATAAGGATACACTATCAAGAGCCTCTTTATCTTTCTCCTTCCTCCATTGAATTTTCTGAGTGGATTTTCAGAGTCAAATTGAGTCTCCATAGAATGACTGGGGTCATAGAAGTGTTTAGGGCCTTGTGTGTGTGTTAGTCTCTTTGCAACCCCGTGAACTACAGCCTGCCAGGCTCCTCAATCCATGGAATTCTCTAGGCAAGAATACTTGAATAGGTAGCCATTCCCTTCTCTAGCGGATCTTCCCAACCCAGGGATTGAACCCAGGTCTCCTGCATTACAGGAAGATTCGTTGCCATCTGAACCCACAGAGAAGCCCATTTAGGGCCTAGGTAAGGCCCAATCTGAACACGCAGGGTGCTTCCCTAGGTTACAATAAGTGACCTGCCTCTGTGCGGGGGCAGGTGTCTTGCTGGCTGCCCCAGGCCAGAATGCTTCCACTGACTGAGCCAGTACGTACTGGGGACTGGAACCTACGTTCCTTCTCTTTCATGTAACAACACCTCCAAAGCAATCCTAACACACAATCTTAACTGAGGCTCAGACACCCTGAGAACTTGCCCTGTAATTCCTATTACCCAGCCAGAAGTTGGTAAAACTAGAGTTTGAACTCAGTTCTGAGTACAATAACTGGTCCAGGAGTTCATGGCATCAAATCTACATTCCCCAAGTTCATCCGTCGACTGATAGATCTTTCCTGGATTGAAGATAAGTAGGCTTATTAAAAATAGCTCTATCAGGATATACAAATATGTATATATATATAAATAAATTGCATGGGACTTCCCTAGTTGTCCAGAGGTTAAGACTTCACCTTCCAATGCAGAGGGTGAGGGTTCCATCGCTGAGGGGATCTAAGATCTCACATGCCTCTTGGCCAAAAAACCAAAATATAAAATAGAAGCAATATTGTAACACATTTAATAGAGACTTAAAAAAAATCAAATGTGGTATATACATTTGAGTTATGAGGTTATGTTCAGTTCAGTTCAGTTGCTCAGTCATGTCCAACTCTTTGTGACCCCATGGACTGCAGCACGCCAGGCCTCCTTGTCCATCACCAACTCCTGGAGCTTGCTCAAACTCATGTCTATCGAGTTGGTGATGCCATCCAACCATCTCCTCTTCTGTTGTATCCTTCTCCTCCTGGCTTCAATCTTTCCCAGCATCAGGGTCTTTTCAAATGAGTCAGTTCTTTGCATCAGGTGGCCAAAGTATTGGAGTTTCAGCTTCAGCATCAGTCCTTCTGATGAATACTCAGGACTGATTTCCTTTAGAATGGACTGGTTGGATCTCCTTGCAGTCCAAGGGACTCTCAAGAGTCTTCTCCAACCCCACAGTTCAAAAGCATCAGTTCTTCGGCGCTCAGCTTTCTTTATAGTCTAACTCTCACATCCATACATGACCACTGGAAAAACCATAGGCTTGACTAGACAGTTTTTTGTGACTCCCAATAATTCAGACATTGTTCTTTGCAACTTTGAACTGTGATAAGAGTTTCCTATTCCTGTCCACTGCTCTGAGCAGTTAAAAGTCCTGCATTTTATTTTCTCTTTAGTCTCAGCTTTTTATTGCTGGAAATCTCTTTTTAATGTAAGCCCTGTGAGGTCAGGGATTTTTCTACATTCATCACTTTTTTCCAGCACATGAGCCTGTAGCGCCTGGCACACAGAAAGTAAGTGATAAATATCTGTTGGATGAGTATACTGCAAATATGGATTTGAAGGATCAGAATGTTAATTTCAGGCTTTATGATAGCAATTCCTTTGTCATTAATTCAATCTCACAAATATATGAGCATCTGTGAGTACCAGGCACTACTAGGTACCAAGGGGCAAAGATGCTGTAATTATAATTATGCTCACACGCACTCTACTTGTTTCTCAAGAATTAAGAGGTACACGTTTGTTTTTTTTTAAGTCAACTTTTAAACATGTGTCACTTTTGACCAAATAACTTCACTGACAAGGTTATGGTCTAACATAATCATATACATACCTGCACGTGTGTTGCACAAATAGTAAAACTTAGTATTTTATATGGGTTTCCCAGGTGGTGTTAGTGGTGAAGATTCTACCTGCCAATGCAGTAGATGCAAGAGACTTGGGTTCAATCCCTAAGTTAGGAAGATCCCTTAGAGTAGAAAATGGCACCCCACTCCAGTGTCCTTGCCTGTAAAATCCCATGGGCAGAGGAGCCTGACTGGCTACACTCCGTGGGGCTCCACAGAGTCCGACATGACTGAGCATACACACGAAGTTTTACATCCAGTAAAATGCATGCTTAAAAAGTAGAATTAATTGGGTCATGTATTTTTATGGAGTTGAGCTATAGGAGTTGCTTGTATATTTTTGAGATTAGTTGTTTGTCAGTTGCTTCATTTGCTATTATTTTCTCCCATTCTGAAGGCTGTCTTTTCACCTTGCTAATAGTTTCCTTTGATGTGCAGAAGCTTAGAAAAATAAATGACCCAATCAAAAAATGGGCCAAGGAACTAAATAGACATTTCTCCAAAGAAGACATACAGATGGCTAACAAACACATGAAAAGATGCTCAACATCACTCATTATCAGAGAAATGCAAATCAAAACCACTATGAGGTACCATTTCACACCAGTCAGAATGGCTGCGATCCAAAAGTCTACAAATAATAAATGCTGGAAAGGGTGTGGAGAAAAGGGAACCCTCTTACACTGTTGGTGGGAATGCAAACTAGTATAGCCACTATGGAGAACAGTGTGGAGATTCCTTAAAAAACTGGAAATAGAACTGCCTTATGATCCAGCAATCCCACTGCTGGGCATACACACTGAGGAAACCAGAAGGGAAAGAGACACATGTACCCCAATGTTCATTGTAGCACTGTTTATAATAGCCAGGACATGGAAGCAACCTAGATGCCCATCAGCAGATGAATGGATAAGAAAGCTGTGGTACATATACACAATGGAGTATTACTCAGCCATTAAAAAGAATACATTTGAATCAGTTCTAATGAGGTGGATGAAACTGGAGCCTATTATATAGAGTGAAGTAAGCCAGAAGGAAAAATACCAATACAGTATACTAACGCATATATATGGAATTTAGAAAGATGGTAACAATAACCTGGTGTACGAGACAGCAAAAGAGACACTGATGTATAGAACAGTCTTATGGACTCTGTGGGAGAGGGAGAGGGTGGGAAGATTTGGGAGAATGGCATTGAAACATGTAAAATATCATGTAAGAAACGAGTTGCCAGTCCAGGTTCGATGCACAATACTGGATGCATGGGGCTGGTGCACTGGGACGACCCAGAGGGATGGTATGGGGAAGGAGGAGGGAGGAGGGTTCAGGATGGGGAATACATGTATACCTGTGGCAGATTCATTTTGATATTTGGCAAAACTAATACAATTATGTAAAGTTTAAAAAAAAAAAAAAAGAATTAAGAGATGCATAAAGATAGAAGTCCCCACCTAGGAGATCAGAAGTAATTTACACATACAAAGGGTGCATTTGGGGACCTGAATCCAGTCTTAAGAACTTAAACTTGTAATTTGTTCACTGGGGACCCTCCCATCTTCCCCATATCCCCAACTGCTGTCCAGGAAGCCAGGAGAGTGAGTCATTAGAAGGGGGACTCATTTCCAAGGATACTGTTTGCCTGTGATGAGGTGTTTGTTGAGAAAGGGGGAGCGGGTGCCAGCTGGGTCTTATCTCAACGTGTCTGTTTCACCTTGGGGCTGTTTTCCTTTAAGCTGCCTGTACAGAGGAGGAAAGGAGTTTCATATTTTGGAGATACTGGGCTGGGGTGTATATTGAATTAAAAACATTTTTTTTTCTTCTTTTATCATTTGGCCACACCACACAGTATGTGGGATCTTAGTTCTCTGACCAGGGATAGAACCTGCATCCCCCACATTGGCAGCATGGACTCTTAACCCCTGGACCACCAGGGAAGTCCTTGAATTTTAATATCACAAATAAAACATGAATCACAAAAATAAAACAGAGATAAGGCTTGCTGCTGCTGCTGCTGCGTCGCTTCAGTCATGTCCTACTCTGTGCGACCCCGTAGACAGCAGCCCACCAGGCTCCCCCATCCCTGGGATTCTCCAGGCAAGTACACTGGAGTGGGTTGCCATTTCCTTCTCCAATGCATGAAAGTGAAAAGTGAAAGTGAAGTCGCTCAGTCCCGTCCGACTCTTCGAGACCCCATGGACTGCAGCCTACCAGGCTCCTCCGTCCATGGGATTTTCCAGGCAAGAGTACTGGAGTGGGGTGCCATCGCCTTCTCTGAGAGATAAGGCTTGAGTCCCCTTTAATCATCAGCCCCAATACCAGCCCCTCCAACAGAAAGTCAACCACAACTCTGAGATCTAGAATGGACCTTCCCCACCTTTTCCTCTTGCAATAATATTTATTTCTCAAACACAGTACAGATTTACAGTGTTCCAGGTATTTCTCTGACTGCCTTCCAAATATCATCTCATTTATATTTACTTTTGTTGTGTAGTCACTAAGGCATATTCAGTTCTTTTGTGACCTCATGGACTGTAGCCTGCCAGGCTCCTCTGTCTATGGGGATTCTCCAGGCAAGAATCCTGGAGGAGGTTGCCATTTCCTTCTCCAGGGGATCTTCCCAACCCAGGGATTGAACCTCAGTCTCCTCCAAGGGCAGGTGGATTCTTTACCTCTGAGTCACTTGGGAAGCCTAATACTGCTGTCATGAATCTGTTATACACACACGAACAGACACACACACACAGAAGTGGGCACAGTCATCCCAGGCAAGAGTTCCACAACTTGCCTGTGTCACTACAATCCATCCTGGAGCGTCTTCCACATCAGTTACGTGTATGCTACCTCATTCTCTTCAACAACTGTGGGGGGTCCACTATGAATTTGTGCTGGTTATTGAATAAGTGAAATTTAACTGGTGAAATTTAGGTTGATTCTAATGTATTTCATTATCCTTCATGAGTATCCTTCAACAGACTTTGTGTATAGTAAGAGCAGAGGGGAGTCATAGGGTAAATCTACTTCAGATCAGATCAGATCAGTCGCTTAGTCATGTTCAACTCTTTGCGACCCCATGAATCACAGCACGCCAGGCCTTCCAAATCTTGAAAGATGATGCTGTGAAAGTGCTGCACTCAATATGCCAGCAAATTTGGAAAACTCAGCAGTGGCCACAGGACTGGAAAAGGTCAGTTTTCATTCCAATCCCAAAGAAAGGCAATGCCAAAGAATGCTCAAACTACCGCACAATTGCACTCATCTCACACGCTAGTAAAGTAATGCTCAAAATTCTCCAAGCCAGGCTTCAGCAATATGTGAACCGTGAACTTCCTGATGTTCAAGCTGGTTTTAGAAAAGGCAGAGGAACCAGAGATCAAATTGCCAACATCTGCTGGATCATGGAAAAAGCAAGAGAGTTCCAGGAAAACATCTATTTCTGCTTTATTGACTATGCCAAAGCCTTTGACTGTGTGGATCACAATAAACTGTGGAAAATTCTTCAAGAGATGGGAATGCCAGACCACCTGACCTGCCTCTTGAGAAATCTGTATGCAGGTCAGGAAGCAACAGTTAGAACTGGACATGGAACAACAGACTGGTTCCAAATAGGAAAAGGAATACGTCAAGTCTGTATATTGTCACCCTGCTTATTTAACTTATATGCAGAGTACATCATGAGAAACGCTGGACTGGAAGAAACACAAGCTGGAATCAAGATTGCCGGGAGAAATACCAATAACCTCAGATATGCAGATGACACCACCCTTATGGCAGAAAGTGAAGAGGAACTCAAAAGCCTCTTGATGAAAGTGAAAGTGGAGAGTGAAAAAGTTGGTTTAAAGCTCAACATTCAGAAAATGAAGATCATGGCATCCGGTCCCATTGCTTCATGGCAAATAGATGGGGAAACAGTGGAAACAGTGTCAGACTTTATTTTTCTGGGCTCCAAAATCACTACAGATGGTGACTGCAGCCATGAAATTAAAAGACGCTTCCTCCTTGGAAGGAAAGTTATGACCAACCTAGATAGCATATTCAAAAGCAGAGACATTATTTTGCCAACAAAGATTCATCTAGTCAAGGCTATGGTTTTTCCTGTGGTCGTGTATGGATGTGAGAGTTGGACTGTGAAGAAGGCTGAGCGCCAAAGAATTGATGCTTTTGAACTGTGGTGTTGGAGAAGACTCTTGAGAGTCCCTTAGACTGCAAGGAGATCCAACCAGTCCATTCTGAAGGAGATCAGCCGTGGGATTTCTTTGGAAGGAATGATGCTAAAGTTGAAACTCCATTACTTTGGCCACCTCATGGGAAGAGTTGACTCATTGGAAAAGACTCTGATGCTGGGAGGGATTGGGGGCAAGAGGAGAAGGGGACGACAGAGGATGAGATGGCTGGATGGCATCACTGACTCAATGGACATGAGTCTGAGTGAACTTCGGGAGTTGGTGATGGACAGGGAGGCCTGGCATGCTGCGATTCATCTTAAATCTTAACCCTTACTTATTACATTAATCTACGGATAATATATGCTTCATTCAAACAGGTTTGGGGCAGAGTCCTTAAACTCTTCAGTAGGTGTTGGGTGGAGAAGAGATAAAGCACTGGTTACAGTTGAACTCTGACCTAAAATCTGGCCACTTCCCCCTGCTTTCTCGGGAGGCAGAGATAGTCTGAGAGCTACTTCCACCTGGGCAGGTCGGTATGCACAGCTTTGCAGGATGACCTCACCCTCCCAGCAAGTGGTCTGGCAGCTTTTCAGACTAGTCACAGCTGGAAATTACCTTGATTTTGACCCAAGCAGACTTGGACTGGCTTGTTACTTGAAGAAGCCAAAGGGCTCCAAGGCTGCACTCAGAAGTCTGCTACACAGGAGACCAGGGCTACCGGGAGGCCAGGCCAGCAAGTCATTGAACTTGTCTGGCCCAAAGTTTCCCCATCAGAAAAGCTGAGTGACCAGTCCCTGCTCTGGTACCCCACCTCTTCCCATCCTCCATTGCTTTAATCTGAGGATCAAAGAAAGAAGTGGAAAACTGTGATTTTTCACTAAAGCACCTTTTTCCTTGGAAATTCCCCTGGGATAGGATTTGAGCCTTTTGTTATGCACGATGCAAAGCCCAGTCCACACTAAACTGTCCGCTTCTCTGTCCCTTGATGAATAACTTCCTTAGTTTGGGGGCATGGCAGAAGGGGGTCTTAATCAGTAAAAATCTCTTAATGTGCCTTTAAGCCTGAAAACATTCCTGCAGCTGTCTGATGAATCCTCACCCACCCAGAGATGGCGGGGGGGTGGGGGGGGGGGGAGGTTAGGGGGCAGGGTGCAGGTTTCACCATCCCCATTTTACAGAACCGAAGACTGAAATGCAGAAAGGTTCTAGGGCTCCTCTGACTCACACAGCTTGTAGACAGAAGAGCTAGGGATCAGCCTAACAGCAGAGCCTGAACTTGTAGCCACCAGGTCACCCCGAGGGCCAGCCTCTCAAGTTCCTCTCCAAGGCTGCCACCGTGGGGATTAGCAGCTCTGGAGTCAGACTGAGATGGCTAAGCTCTGCCAGTGCTGAGTGCTACCACACTCACTAAATGAAATACCAGGGCTGGAGTTCCACCACTGGTGTCAGTCTTTTGCTGGGCCAAGCGATCATCTTTCCCTGACTTGCTTTGTCCATGTGGAGGCTCAGGGAATGGCCACCTGATGCAAAAAGCTGACTCTTTGGAAAAGCCCCTGATGCTGGGATAGACTGAGGGCAAGAAGAGAAGCGGGCAACAGAGGATGAGATGGTTGGATGGCATCACAGACTTGATGGACACGAGTTTGAGTAAACTCCGGGAGATGGTGAAGGACCGGAAAGCCTGGTGTGCTGCAGTCCACAGTGTCACAAAGAGTCAGATGTGACTTAGCACCCAAACAACAACAAGGGAGTGCGGACCATGGTCTTGAAATAGGACCCCCAAAGTTGGCGGAGGATCCCTGAACAATATGTCACTGCTTAGGTGTTAAGAGCAGCCCTTTCGACCACCCACGGCCAGGAGGGAACATCTTGGGAGGTCAGTTTTGCCCGGGCAGCTCTGTTCCCACACCCCAGTGTGGCCTTGACCTAGATTCTGACCTTTTCTGTCCCTTCTAGGCTGTCCCACTGGGAACCTGGGATGTATCTTCCCTGAATGCAACCAGAACTCAACCTAGCATTGGATGACCGCAGGTGTCTGAGCTGAGAGGGCCTCTCAGTTTGTTCCCTGATGGTATTTTTTCCCTGCTTCACAGATGGGAAGAGGAAGACTCTGATGGGACAGAACCCAGGCTGGCTTGGGGAGTCTTCATGCCAGCTTCATTTGGGACCCACCCAGATGACCAAAGGACACTCCATCTGGATGTGCCCATGCTCATTTCAAAGGTGACAGTCTGCCAGTGCACACAGGTGTGGCCGAAGAAGAGACACCCATGCGATCTGCAGGTGCATGCTGGCTGCAAGATGATCCCAGCCAGCTTTGGGGAGCTTATCCATCTTAGGGGATCACCCATGGAGGGTAAGGAACACTCTCCTGCTAATGGTCTTTGGCCTGGAATTTGGAGAGATCTAGAAGCAGGAGGGGTGACTCGTCCAAGGTAAGGAGCAGCAGCTGTGCTTTGCTGGAGCAGCTGTGAAGAGATACCCCACGTCCAAGGTAAGAGAAACCCAAGTGAGACAGTAGGTGGTGCAAGAGGGCATTAGAGGGCAGACACACTGAAACCATAATCACAGAAAACTAGCCAATCTGATCATACGGACCACAGCCTTGTCTAACTCAATGAAACTAAGCCATGCCGTGTGGGGCCACCCAAGACGGACGGGTCATGGTGGAGAGGTCTGACAGAATGTGGTCCACTGGAGAAGGGAATGGCAAACCACTTCAGTATTCTTGCCTTGAGAACCCCATGAACAGTATGAAAAGGCAAGATGATAGGATACTGAAAGAGGAACTCCCCAGGTTGGTAGGTACCCAGTATGCTACTGGAGATCAGTGGAGAAATAACTCAAGAAAGAATGAAGGGATGGAGCCAAAGCAAAAACAATACCCAGTTATGGATGTGACTGGTGATAGAAGCAAGGTCCGATGCTGTAAGAGCAATATTGCATAGGAACCTGGAATGTTAGGTCCATGAATCAATGCAAATTGGAAGTGGACAAACAGGAGATGGCAAGAGTGAACATTGCCATTCTAGGAATCAGTGAATTAAAATGGACTGGAATGGGTGAATTTAACTCAGATGACCATTATATCTACTACTGTGGGCAGGAATCCCTCAGAAGAAATGGAGTAGCCATCATGGTCAACAAAAGAGTCTGAAATGCAGTACTTGGATGCAATCTCAAAAATGACAGAATGATCTCTGTTCATTTCCAAGGCAAACCATTCAATATCATGGTAATCCAAGCCTATGCCCCAACCAGTAACGCTGAAGAAGCTGAAGTTGAATGGTTCTATGAAGACCTACAAGACCTTTTAGAACTAACACCCAAAAAAGATGTCCTTTTCATTATAGGGGACTGGAATGCAAAAGTAGGAAGTCAAGAAATACCTGGAGTAACAGGCAAATTTGGCCTTGGAGTACAGAATGAAGCAGGGCAAAGGCTAATAGAATTTTGTCAAGAGAACGCACTGATCATAGCAAACACCCTCTTCCAACAACACAAGAGAAGACTCTACACATGGACATCACCAGATGGTCAACACTGAAATCAGATTGATTATATTCTTTGCAGCCAAAGATGGAGAAGCTCTATACAGTCAGCAAAATCAAGACTGGGAGCTGACTGTGGCTCAGATCATGAACTCCTTATTGCCAAATTCAGACTTAAATTGAAAAAAGTAGGGAAAACCACTAGACCACTCAGGTATGACCTAAATCAAATCCCTTATGATTATACAGTGGAAGTGAGAAATAGATTTAAGGGACTAGATCTGATAGATAGAGTGCCTGATGAACTATGAATGGAGGTTCGTGACATTGTACAGGAGACAGGTAGCAAGACCATCCCCATGGAAAAGAAATGCAAAAAAGCA
Source organism: Bos indicus (assembly GCF_029378745.1). NCBI lineage: Eukaryota > Metazoa > Chordata > Mammalia > Artiodactyla > Bovidae > Bos > Bos indicus. The sequence continues at coordinate 59,691,528 of NC_091780.1, read as the reverse complement.
AAATGGCTGTTTGAGGAGGCCTTACAAATAGCTGAGAAAAGAAGAGAAGCGAAAAGCAAAGGAGAAAAGGAAAGATATAAGCATCTGAATGCAGAGTTCCAAAGAATAGCAAGGAAAGATAAGAAAGCCTTCCTTAGCTATCAATGCAAAGAAATAGAGGAAAACAACAGAATGGGAAAGACTAAGGATCTCTTCAAGAAAATTAGAGATGCCAAGGGAACGTTTCATGCAAAGATGGGCTCGATAAAGGACAGAAATGGTATGGACCTAACAAAAGCAGAAGATATTAAGAAGAGGTGGTAAGAATACACAGAATAACTATACAAAAAAGATCTTCACGACCCAGATAATCACAATGGTGTGATCACTCACCTAGAGCCAGATATCCTGGAATGTGAAGTCAAGTGGGCCTTAGAAAGCATTACTATGAACAAAGCTAGTGGAGGTGATGGAATTCCAGTTGAGCTATTTCAAATCCTGAAAGATGATGCTGTGAAAGTTCTGCACTCAATATGCCAGCAAATTTGGAAAACTCAGCAGTGGCCACAGGCCTGCTGCTGCTGCTAAGTCGCTTCAGTCATGTCTGACTTTGTGCCACCCCAGAGATGGCAGCCCACCAGGCTCCCCCGTCCCTGGGATTCTCCAGGCAAGAACACTGGAGTGGGTTGCCATTTCCTTCTCCAATGCATGAAAGTGAAAAGTGAAGGTGAAGTTGCTCAGTCATGTCCGACTCTTAGTGACCCCATGGACTGCAGCCTACCAAGCTCCTCTGTCCATGGGAGTTTCCAGGCAACAGTACTGGAGTGGGGTGCCATTGCCTTCTCCTAGAAAAGGTCAGTTTTCATTCCAATCCCAAAGAAAGGCAATGCCAAAGAATGCTCAAACTACCGCACAATTGCACTCATCTCACATGCTAGTAAAGTAATGCTCAAAATTCTCCAAGCCAGGCTTCAGGAATATGTGAACCATGAACTTCCAGATGTTCAAGCTAGTTTTAGAAAAGGCAGAGGAACCAGAGATCAAATTGCCAACATCCGATGGATCATTGAAAAAGCAAGAGAGTTCCAGGAAAACACTGATTTCTGCTTTATTGACTATGCCAAAGCCTTTAAACTGTGGGAAATTCTGAAAGAGATGGGAATACCAGACCACCTGACCTGCCTCTTGAGAAACCTATATGCAGGTCAGGAAGCAACAGTTAGAACTGGACATGGAACAACAGAGTGGTTCCAAATAGGAAAAGGAGTATGTAAAGCTGTATATTGTCACCCTGTTTATTTAACTTATATGCAGAGTACATCATGAGAAAAGCTGGGCTGGAGGAAGCACAAGCTGGAATCAAGATGGCTGGGAGAAATATCAATAATCTCAGATATTCAGATAACACCACCGTTATGGCAGAAAGTGAAGAGGAACTCAAAAGCCTCTTGATGAAAGTGAAAGCGGAGAGTGAAAAAGTTGGCTTAAAGCTCAACATTCAGAAAACGAAGATCATGGCATCTGGTCCCGTCACTTCATGGCAAATAGATGGGGAAACAGTGGAAACAGTGGCAGACTTTATTTTGGGGGGCTTCAGAATCACTGCAGATGGTGACTGCAGCCATGAAATAAAAGACGCTTACTCCTTGGAAGGAAAGTTATGACCAACCTAGATAGCATATTCAAAAGCAGAGACATTACTTTGCCAACAAAGGTCTGACTAGTCAAGGCTATGGTTTTTCCAGTGGTCATGTATGGATGTGAGAGTTGGACTGTGAAGAAAGCTGAGTGCCGAAGAATTGATGCTTTTGAACTGTGGTGTTGGAGAAGACTCTTGAGAGTCCCTTGGGCTGCAAGGAGATCCAACCAGTCCATCATAAAGGAGATCAGTCCTGGGTGTTCTTTGGAAGGACTGATGCTAAAGCTGAAACTCCAATACATTGGCCACCTCATGGGAAGAGTTGACTCATTGGAAAAGACCCTGATGCTGGGAGGGATTGGGGGCAGGAGGAGAAGGGGATGACAGAGGATGAGATGGCTGGATGGCACCACTGACTCGATGGACATGAGTTTGGGTAAACTCCGGGAGTTGGTGATGGACAGGGAGGCCTGGCATGCTGCGATTCATGGGGTCGCAAACAGTCGGACATGACTGACCAATTGAACTGAACTGAGAAGCAGGGAAGTGGAGCTGGGGTGAGTGTGACAAGGTGAAGCTGTACTCTTTACTTAAACAGGGAGCTATTTAGCACACCCACTGACCAAGGCCTGGGGTCAGCTGGTGAGAGATACAGAGCTGAATCGATGCTGATCCTGCCTGTGTGGCCCCAGGTTGGACACTTCCGACTCCAAGAGGACTTGCACAGAAAATCCCCAACAGTGACCTCCAGGTCATCAGACCAGCAGAGGCCACGTTAACACGGCCAGACAGGGAAGCCAGCGGCTGTGCAGAGCCTTCAGGGGAAGGCCATGTAGGAGGAGGGGAAAGAGCCAGCAAAGGCACAGAGATGGAGTGGTACAGAGAGGAGCCCTCCACGTGGCTCAAGCCCTGACAGACCTGATGGGAAGGAAGGCAGGAAGGGGACTTGGTGCCAGGGAGCCAAAGGGCTTGCTGGCCAGGCCACAGAGCCATGCCTTTCACCTGTTTTATAAGAGCTGGCATAATCTGAGAGCAAAAGGAAGGCTTTAGAGCTAAACAGTGAAGTGAAGTTAATGAAGTCACTCAGTCGTGTCCAACTCTTTGCGACCCCATGGACTGTTGCCTCCCAGGCTCCTCTGTCCATAGAGTTTTCCAAGCAAGAATACTGGAGTGGGTTGCCATTTCCTTTCTCCAGGGGATATTTCCAACCCAGGGATTGAACCCGGGTCTCCCGCATTGCAGGGTAAAGCACACACTTTACCATCTGAGCCTCCAGGGAAGCCCAGGGAGCTGAACAGAGCTGAGACCTCAAATCCAGGCCTCAGCTGGAAGACCTTGGGTAGATAATGAGCTGACCTGACCTGGGTGACCTACCTGTAATGAGAGATGGTAACAGGGCTCGCCTTCCAGGATGGTAGTGACCATCACCTGATGGATATAGTCTCTTTCTTCACCCTTGCTTTGGGAAAAGACTTTCAGAATTTTGTGCCAGGACCATTTGCTCCATTTTCTAGAACAACCGGATTAGTATGGTCACGGCTGGCCCTCATACTAGGCTCTACGGCTTGATGCCTCGGAATGCAGATGTTTGGTCTCAGTTCGAACATGAACCCATAAAAAGGCAATTTGTTACTAGGTCGGGAGGCTAGTTCAGCCCTGACAGAGATCCGAGGAGTGAGGTTTCACAGTGACTCCAGCTTTGCGAGCGAGAAATATTCAATAAGGAACTTCCCCGTAATACAGAGTGGGGGCATTCGCCACACATATTCAATATCCATCTCTCGGCAGAAGTGCTGGAATTCCTCTGCCAGGCAGAGTTGCTTTTCAAAGCAACTTTACTCCACTGCCGCTCTTTTACTGAAGCACTTGAACAGTGAACAAGTTATTTTAAAAATTATTTGAAGTCAAACATTCACTGGATCACCCTGGTCTCGTTTAACTTGGAAAGCTACTTTCTGAGGGTTTTGGGGGAAAAAAGAAAGAAAGAATGGCCACGGCTTAAATCAGAATGTGGATAGTATTATCAAAAACTTATGTTGCCGTCTTAAAGTCAACTGGAGATACTTTAAGATCCAAATAATTCCAGAATTCTAGAGTTTCAGAGAAAGTATTGTCATTAGTTGGACATGAACGTGTTTGGCTGTCACCATTTCACTTGCGAATGTTGTGCTGACCTACCGGCTGGAACCAAAAATGACTGTATCTCCAAACCGTCTGAAAGGGGAACAAAATGTTCTTTGGGGACCTATTAAAAAAAAAAAAAAAAAAAAACCAAAATACCCTGTGGGGTATCATGTAGACAAGAGAGGGTCTTTTCAGCTCAACTGTCCTACATTTGGCTCATATACAGAATTCTCCGAGCTATCATTACTATGAACAGACTACTTCCACCCCACCCCCCATAATACATAAATTACAAACAACCCAATGACATGGGAGATGGGCTCCTGCAATTTTAAACCCAAGACCTTCTAGTCTGCAGAAAGAATTTTACTACTAAGTGAAACCAAATCCTCAGCATGGATCAAGAATCCTGCAGTTTTTGTCCCTGGCTGCAGGTAGATACCCCAAACAGGAAAACACACATAAACTCCAGAAAGGAGATGACCAAGGAGCTGATACTGGCCCAGAAATGATCAAGTATACAGAATGAATAAAGACTGGGGGGAGGAGGAGCATGCAAATGTGAGTATGTGAAGAAGGTAGTAGATTTCAAAATCCCTCATCTCTTGGCTAAGAAAAGACAATGAAAGCCCCAACACAAGTCAAACAAATTGAAAATTGCAGCTCTTCCTGAGAATTCTCCCCCTTTATCCCATCAGGGGTAAGCAGAGAAGAACTGAATTACTCAGGCTGATAAGGGCTCAGCCTCCTCTGTCCAAGGCGAAGCCAGGCTATAGGTAGTTGAGTCACAGAATCAGATCCTTCAGATGGTGGGATCGGACAAGTGGCATGGCCTGTGACCTCTGAACATGGCTTTTTTGGTTTGTTTGTTTCTATTTCCCATTACTCTACCTGACAGTTTAGGCTTCAGAAATCTTGGTTGCTGCATATGACCAGTAGGCAAGGGAGTCTGGCTGCTTCAGTGCCCTTCTAGGAGTTCAGAAAACTATTCAAAACCACAGATCAACAGTGACACTAGAGCAAGTTGAAGTCTCCTCCAGTGGCTACTTTGCAGGACAAGACACATCTGGGAATGTGTTTGTTTCCTCACTCTGAGGTTTTAAAAGAATCAACATTGATATCTCGTAAAAATTTCATCCAGATCTTGATGATGTACCATCAAATGATTATTTTATCAAATTCTTTTTAAAAAGATGAATACAATAACAAAGTTCCATATTATACACATTTCCATTGCTACTAACCTTTCTAGATTAGTAGATTCATAGTTGAATACATATAATGCGACTACCCAGGCATGGCTATTTTTTCCTATAATTTTCAGTTTATTTTATGAGTCTTAAAAAAAAAAAAAGGCCCCCTCAATTTCCCAAATTATCTGTTAAATACTGTGTCCTTCTTTTACCCAAAATACAAATCTTGACTAGCTAACTTTGATCACAAACACACTTTGGGGGTAAGTTTCTCAAAGTTAAGTAGCTAAATGGTACAGAACTATTTTATTAGCAAATCAATTATTTAAAAAAAAATCCTCAAAACTATAGCAAACGAAAAAAATTATACCCATATTCATTTCAAAATGGACAGAAAGGCTAGGCAGGAGTGTAGTCTTCTTAGGAGAAAAAGCAAACAAAAAAAAATTCACTTGGTGCCTTCTTTATGGCATGAAATATGTCCTTTCCTTTCCGGTTTGCTGACCACAATTTGATGTGTTGGAATGCATTAAAAAATGTAAATAAAACACCTCCTCCTCCTCTCTCTCTCTCTCTCTCTCTTTCTCTCGGCAGGTCTTTTTTCTTAATTGCATTTCTCCCTGGCACAAGCTTTATAAAGAGAATCTCAGTTTGCTCTAAGGCTCAAATGTATACAAACCAAACACTTCCATAGCCTCCTGTTCTGCAATTCCTCCAAAACTTCACATTCACAAAAAGGGCGATGTCTCTCAGAAAGTCTGTACATGACAAAGCCGACTTGTAGGACAAATACGGGCAGGGCCCTTAGCACAGAGGGGAAAAGAGTAGCATTTGCCCTGCCACAGCGATCTGGAAGTCAATGTGTAGACCCCGTCTAGCACTTGGGTAACCCACCCTCCAATCCACATTCCAATGCTTATTTATAGGAGACGATATACTAGCAACAAATGAGTGTATGCAGACTTAAAGGTGTTTCAGGTACCCTGGCAGCCCAGGGCAGTCTCTAAATAGTGCTCTACAGCAGCTCTGCATCCCCCACGAACAGCCCCTCACTTAGAAAGACCCCTGTGCTGGCCCAGTGCTGTCATTCATGTCCAGCGATTTTGTGCCCAAGGCTGATTCTCTACCAAGACTGAGTGATTTTTTTTTTTTTTTTTGCATCTTAATGGCTTCTGTGACATGAAGTCATTTTCCTGGTAGCATCCTGAAGTGATACCTAGATTTTTAACACCTATTTGTGTGTTGGACTAAGACAAGCATTTAATAACATGCCAGTCAGTCCCAGCTCTACTTAAGTGTCCCCTCAGCCAGGCTGGCTTAAAGAAAGATGACAGAAAATGTTCTTTAATAACTATGGTTTATCCATTTCTCTCAGATAGTAAGTGGCACGTTCTCACCTCATTTGCAGCTTTTAATCCCAAATGGACATTGCTTTTGAAATATCCTTTTTCGTTTTTTTTTCTTTCCTTCCTTTTTTTTCTCCCCGAGGCTGCCACTTGAAAGTTGAAATCTAGCAAGAATGTAATGGTAGGTGCCAGCTTTCTGAATTACAGGGTGACTGCCTGAACTGATCCTAAAAAGCAAGTGTCTTTTTTATACCGCATAAAAGGCTGAAATGTTTACATATCAAAAGGCTATAGGCCAATTTCTGTCAAAATTACACATGAAGTTAAGCAGTACAAGCAATTTATTTAAACACTAGTCATTGTAGAAAAATTCAAAACCATATGCTCTTTTAGCAGTTTTTCACAAATGCATTTGACCCATGACTTGGCTAGACATACAAGCTTCATAATTTACTCTAAATTTCAAATCCCCTTGACGTTTAAATAAAAGATCCTCATTAATGAGGTTTACATGAATGAAAACTTTAGAAGCTGATATCGGTTAGCGCGGGGCTTCGAAAACCGTCTGTGCAATCGCTCTAATTTTCAAATGACTGACTTTGCTAATCATTTCAAGAGAAAGTTCCACTGAGAACAAATTATCATCATTTGCATTCTGTGATTTGCAAAAGCAACGGTGCAGTCACTTTGAAACAAACTTTGGTAAATAGCTCGCCTGAAAGAGAATTTCTGTAACCAACCCTGGAAAACTGGAATTTTTTTTTTCCCTGATGCCTTGGGAACGCGTTACTTTTCGATACCCTCTTCTTCTCCCCCAATGTTACGAGTTTTCCTAACACCTTGATAATTTCATCCTCAGGGGCTAGGGGGGTTTATATGGAATGTTCCAAAACCTCTATCAAAATTCAGCTAGTAAGCGTTCCTAAATCCGACTGAAAGTCAGAGTCCCAGCCCTCCTAAGCGCTGCTTCTTAGCCGGGTGGCATTTGCCTTCGTGTTCAACTCCATCCACCCAATCTCATACGGAAAATCCCCTGGGGCTCCGGAAGGTGTCCTCCAGGGAGCCGCAGGGTAATGGAGCTGGTTTTGAGCACTAATTTCGAGACTCTGGATTTTTTTTTCTTTAAGTCTAAATGTAAACAATAAAACTGACAAGCTCTGTGCAGACTGCGCGGGTCTCTACTCTGCGTCCAAGGCGGCAGCCGCATCTGCCCGTTGTGCCTAATTCTTCAGACTCGGCTAATTCGCCCTGCGAGGGGGCTACACGCTTTTGAAAAGGACACGCCAGCTTTTTGCACATGCCACGAAAAAGCCTACTTAAACGCATCCAATTGTGAACTCTGCTCTGTGACCGGGCAAGAGACTGAAAGAAATAAGAAAAGTTCCTGGAACCGAACCGTAAGAAGTTGGGGACCACAAACGCGTTTTTCTTTTTATAATCGTGCGTGTGTGTGTGTAGTGGGACAACAGTTTTCCCCATGATGAAAATATCTTTGGGCAGGAGGAGATACCCAGATGCACATTCCAAACTTGGGCACTCGGTTTTAAATCAGAGAAGCAATTTAATCCACACTCTGTGAATCAATCTAACGATGACCACAGTGCAAATGCATCTTGAGAGATGTTGAACCGCAAATACACCTTACCCATGTGGAATCAGCTGATCTAGTCTTTAATATTTTAAAAATGAAGGCTATTACCAGGGCGACTGACTCTTCAACAAACACATCTTCATAGACTTCTGTATGGTGATTGCTTTGTGTGAAATCGTGTTTGGGTGATAATAGAGAAAATCAGGAGCGTGTTTACTGCATTTCCGACCTAAGCTCTGGCCGGCCGCCTCCAGACGCTCCCGGTCCTCCCATGCTGAGCGGTGCTTGCAGGGCGACAAACAATCGCTTAGCAACACGAGGCGGGCAATTTGCGTGCGTCGCATTTGTTATTCCAATTGCACCGGTCAACAGGAGCCTACTGATTGTTTAGTGCGCGTTGTGGACACTTGTGGGTTTCAGCCCGCAAAGGAGGCGCAGCGCGGGCGCAGCGCCCCTGACTGCCTCCCTCGGCTCTCGCCTCCCTACCGACTCAGTGGAGCGTCTTGGGATTGAGCGGAAAGCTGGAGGAAGAGGCCCCGTCCCATGGGGTGAGCTCCCCGAAAGCCCGCTGCATAACTGGAGCGGAGTGACCCTGGAGTCCCTGTGACTTCTCACAGTAAAGCCATCACGCACTGCAGGACAGAGCTTTCGCACTTGCATTTCCTCATCTAAGACCCAGCTCCTACAGACACCCTGCCCTCGGGTGGGGGCAGGGACAGCACACTCCTTTGTCCCAGTGAAAAGTACTAAAAAACTCCTAATTCCACCCCAGGCTCCTTGGCAAGCGGGGGCAATTGCCCAGCCTCGTTAAACGTTCAGGTCGTAAGGGACCCAATGAATGTTGCCATTGGCTCAAAAACTTAAAAAAAAAAAACAACCCTGAGGCCTGGAGAAGGAGGGTTGAATTGCAAGGTGGCAATGTACGGTCTAGAACTCGGAAGCTCCAGACTCACTTGCTCTTACCACGCTCTTCTTCCAGGAAGCGGATGGCACAGTGGGAAGGCTACAGAAAAGCAAGGGGCGAAGCTTAGGGGTTTGCTAAATCTGATTATTAAAGAGAACTCTGTATCCAGCAGAAGGAGGCAAGACCATGCTATGTGTTGCCAGTAAGCGGGGAGGTTGCCTTATTTAAAAATTCGGAGGCACTCTGAGATCTGCCACTGAAGTCTCCGCGTGGTGCTGGTCTCAGCACCTTTGCAGAAACAAGGAATATGCCCCGCTTTCCCACTGTGCTGCGGCCCATGCCTGGTTCATCAAAGGTAGTAAAAGATCCACGCATGCACGCACGCGTGCGCACCGCCACGGGCGCCTGGCCACGAACACGAAGGCACCCACAATACCTGCTGAAGTTGCAACATCTAGCTGTGTTCCATCATTTGCCTAAAATTAAACTCGGAAAAGGCTGACTGGGAATATATGTGCCTGGAATCTACCTGATGATTTTTAAGTCTTTACGAACGAAAAAAATAAAATAAAAATAAAGCCTCCATCACTAGTTAGTACAAGAGGAAGACATGATGTACTTCTTTACTTCTTTCCCTAGACTTGACCTCTCTGCAGGGAGGGAAGGGTCCCACACTCTTTCCTCTGAGAGCAGAGTTTATTGTGTCAAAAAAAAAAAAAAAAAGAATCCAGCGCCTCCCCAAATTGACACCCATCTCTGTCCTACCCTAATCTCCTCCTACAACCACTTCTAAATTGGCTCAGCGCTCAAAGAAGCACATTTCTCAAGGCATGAGTGGGTGAGCGGATGGGCATGAGGGCGCCAAGGTCCACCCGGGGAGGCCTAGGAGGAGAAGCGTCGCCGCCCAGCTTCTGCGGATCAGCGCCGCGCGCCTCCAGAGTTCTGCACGCGGGCCGCACCAAACCTCCGCGCAAGCTGTCCTCTGACCCGAAAACAGCAATTGTCAAGTACCCTTTTCCCCTCTGCCCCAGAGCCGCCAAGGAGGCAGGCCACATACTTAGCCTTATGGCGGCGACTTCAGACACCCTTGCTGGGGCCCCAGGTTAATTAGGCAGTAAGAAATAGAGAAAAACGGGCGTGAGTTAAAGTCGACCTTCCTTCGGAAAGCCCGAAGTGCCCGGGTACCCCGCGCTAGGCAGTCTCGCCCGGGCCGGGCACTACTCCTTTCCCTGGAGTGGCCGGAGTTGCCTGCGCAAAGGGCCCAGAAAGTAAGGCTCTGCCTTGCGCCGGTGTCAAGGCCCTCGGGTGCCGCTTTCAAGCGGTGCGCACCGTCTCCTACCTTTTCGCAGGGCGCTCGGCCGCCCGCGCTCTGTCGTGGACCGGACGCGCCTCCAGCAGCTCCGGCTGACGGGGCCGTGACGCGCCGAGGAGCCTGCAAATCACGGTGGCCGCCTGCCGCGAGCAGAGCCCAGCTTCTGTCAGGCCACCGGGGCCCAGGGAGCCCAGCTTGGGCCTGGTGGGGGAAGGACAGCTCGGGGGTGGGGGGATCTGTCTCAGTCAGAGAGCCAGCAAGTCAAAAGGGGAAACTGCGATTCATTTGCTGGGAAAGGGGACAGAGAATCCTGAAGTCCCATTTTGGGGATTTTGCGTTGAAAACAAAAACAGTTAAGAAAGAAGACACTCTACTTCCGAAAAAAAAAAACAAAAAAAAAGCACACACCCACAAAACCACAAAACCTATTGACACCCACGCAGGAAGCAGTTGGAAGCATCGCTTCTGATTGCTGTTCTGGGTGGCGAATTTTAAACTAGTGGATGAATTTGGGTCTCCGCTGTGTAAGGGCCTAAGGACTACTATGCTATGCTAGCTTTCAGACCCAAAGTGACTACAAAGAAAAAAAAAAGCATATATGTGTATGTATATATATATATATATACACACAAATAATTAAGAATCACGGTGCACTTCTTTCGTCGTTTTGTCGTTACAAATTTTGGCGCTTGCGAAAACGAGGGGTTTTTTTTTTTTTTTTTCTTTTTGAGGGGAGGGCTTAACCAGTTCCATTCGGGAAAGAATGTCAAGATAAAAACCAGAGGTGAAGTTAGGCGGTCAGTGCACGGGGGCCGAAGCCAAGAGCGGAATTTCAATCTTGCTTGATTGAGGCCACAGCCTCACATTTTCTAAAACAAAACCAATTCCGAAAGGAAAAGGAAAAAGTAGCCTCAAAGTAAAACTAGCCACAATGAATTTGAGTTTCATGCAGAGGAAATCGCACCCAATAAGAGGACCCCCAAACTGAGGGGAAAAGGTGGGGGGCGGAGAGGTCGAGGAGGGAGTTGTTAACTGCGGCCCTACGGCGGAATTAATGAGATTAACCGGCGCAATTAGGACGCCAGCCCAGCTCCGCCGGCCCGCGGCGGGACGGCTGAATGGAAAAGATTAGGTTAATTTCATTAATTCGCAATCCACAATCTTTTTTCAGGTCCCCGTAGCCCCCTTTCCTTGGCACCTCTTCCCCTCCCCCTTTCTTCAAGCCCCCCACCCCACCCCCACCCACCCAAAGGAACAGAAAGGGCCAAATCTGGTTCTGTTTGTCATCTGCATATTACCAGGAACTAAATCCAGGATGACGTCGACTCAGTATAAAACCAACAAGAGGTTCAGCTGGTCTAAGCTCCGTCCTACCCGCGGGTCGAGTTCGGCGAACGCTGAAGCGAGGGGCGGGCGGGCGGGAGGAGGGCGACGAACGCAGGGGGCGGGGAGGGGCGCGGGGCTGCGCGCTAGCCGGCGCTCTCTTTCGGTTTAGTCCTCCACGGGAGGAGCGGGGACCCCCCCCACCCCCACCCCCCCGCCTCACTTGGAGGCTTTTTTCCTCGGCGCGTCCCAGCCGCCCCCCGGTCCCGGCGCGGGGCTCGGGGATGCCCGCCAGCATGTTCAGCATCGACAACATCCTGGCCACCCGGCCGCGCTGCAAGGACTCGGTGCTGCCCGTGGCGCCCAGCGCCGCGACTCCCGTCGTCTTCCCGGCCCTGCACGGGGACTCGCTCTACGGCGGCGCCGGTGGCGGCGCCTCCTCGGACTATGGCGCCTTCTACCCGCGCCCCGTGGCCCCGGGCGGCGCAGGCCTCCCGGCCGCGGTCGGCGGCTCGCGCCTGGGCTACAGCAACTACTTCTACGGGCAGCTGCACGTGCAGGCGGCCCCCGTGGGCCCGGCCTGCTGCGGGGCCGTGCCGCCGCTTGGCGCCCAGCAGTGCTCCTGCGTCCCGACGCCCCCAGGTAGGGTCGCGCCTGCGCCGGCCTCGGCCTCGCCGGCCCTCCGCGCTCCTCGGCGCCCCGGGACGCGGGTGGGCGGCGGCGTTTGATTCTCTCACTTGCCATCGACTTTTCTCCTCTTGCAAACCTGCCCCAAAGCCCCGTCTTTGGGTGGATCGGGCGCAGGCGGTTGCACACTTGCTGCACACTTTAGGCGAGAGTTAGCAGAAAGTGTAACCGGGCGTGCGTGGGGGAGGCTGGGCGTTTAGGATTCCCCTAACCCGCGTTGGGAGTGTGCGAGTGGACGCGGTAGCACGGTACGCACCCCCCCCCCCCGCCGCGTTCCTTGCACCCTGCTTTCTGCGCACCCCACGGTTCCCCGCACCCGCTGGCAGACGTTTTTAAATCCAAGTGGGTCGCCGGCGGGGCGGGCGTGTGCGCGCGCGCGCGCGGCGGCGGCAAGGAAGGCGGCTGACCCCGGACGCCTCCCTCTGTCGTAGGCTACGAGGGCCCCGGCTCTGTGCTGGTGTCCGCCGTGCCGCACCAGATGATGCCCTACATGAACGTGGGCACTCTGTCGCGCACCGAGCTGCAGCTCCTCAACCAGCTGCACTGCCGGCGGAAGCGGCGGCACCGTACCATCTTCACTGACGAGCAGCTCGAAGCGCTGGAGAACCTCTTCCAGGAGACCAAGTACCCAGACGTGGGCACCCGCGAGCAGCTGGCCCGGAAGGTGCATCTCCGCGAGGAGAAGGTGGAGGTAGGCTCAGGACCCCGCCGGGGCGCGCCCTCTCCAGCGAAATAAGCTCCCCTCCTCCAGCCGGGTATGCTCGGCTCTCCCTGGGTCTCCCGGCTCTTTGGAAACATCCCCGGGGCGGCCCGGAGGCTGCGGGAAGGCGTTTTAGGCCCAGGAAGTCGAATGAAAATACGGAAGCGGGAACCGGCCCCCTTCTGATGGTGTGCGCTCCGGGTCCCCCCCGTTCCTTGGGCGAGCCCGGGGGGTGCCCGGGCCTGGCGGGGGGCGGGGGCACGCCTTTGATCCTCACCGTTGTTTTGTTCTCCCTGGCGCAACAGGTCTGGTTTAAAAACCGCCGCGCCAAATGGAGGCGGCAGAAGCGGTCCTCTTCCGAGGAGTCGGAAAACGCTGAGAAGTGGAACAAGACGTCGTCGAAGGCGTCGCCCGAGAAGAGGGAAGAGGAAGGTAAAAGCGATTTGGACTCGGACAGCTGACGGCCGCGGGCCGGCCGTGGCCCTTGCCTAAACTCGAAGGACTTGCACACCAGACGATGCTACTTTCTTGCACACGCGCTGCCTTGCGGGAGGAGGGGGGTGGGGGTCGAGGAAGAGGAACTGTAAATAGTGTACCGTCCGAAGGGTGGGCGCCTGGGGTCGGGCCGCCCCGGGGCTTGCAGCCCCGAAGTCCAAGGCCGCCGGCGACTCGCTCCCCACCGTAGTATTTATAGTTAAATTAACGGTGACAGTACAATAAAGTGACGGCGATGTAGACGGGCCGCATTCTGTATTTCCTACCCCACCGCCAGCACCATCCGAGCCCCCCCCCCCCCCACACACACACAAAAATTTAGTTAGTCGGTAGCTTCCAAAGGAAAATTATTGGACAGTTATGATCTGCCTCCAAAAAAAAAAAAAAGGGAAAAAGACAAAAGAGAGAAAAACAAAAAGTCTGGGTACGATGGTCGCAGGACCAGGTGTCCTGGTTTACACTTCCTGCGGAGGTTTCCAGGCAGGGTAGAGAGGGGCATTGCCGGCTGCCTAGGGGAGGTGTTGTCTTGGAGAGGAAGCAGCCTGGGGTCCTGTTCTCCTCGCCCTCGGGGATAGTCAGGACCTTCTCTCTCCTCGCTGCCGATAGATAGGGTAGCCGATAAGAAGGATCCTCTCTAGCTGAGGGATCCGAGGAGCGTCTCCAGAACTCGCTTAGCCCTTTCAACCAGCCCTGGAGCTCCCCAGAAATCCCCACAAGTAAGGCGGCGGGTCCCCATGGAATTAGGCACGCCCTCTCCCGAGAAACTTTCCTGGATCTTTCCTGGTCGCTCTCGCGGCTCCCTTCCTCCCTGTTAAGTGTTTTTGTCTCACAACCCGGCCGGGAGGCTGGGAGCTGTGCGCCCCAGAGCTCAGTGGGGACCTCCGCTGCGCGGCCCTTCGCGCTTCTCAATGGGAGTTTGGGATGACTCTGTGCTCCTAGCCTCAGTTGGTCACAGACTACTGGGCTCAAGATGAGCCTCTGACTTTCTCTGCCGGCTGTCTTGGGTCTACTCCCGATGGGGCCAGAAATGGAAAAGCCCGCGAGCGGCTGGAGCCGGCGCTGGTCAGCAGCTTGGGAAGGCCTAGAGAAGCTTGCTGGTACCAGGGAGGCGCTAGGGATGAAGATGAGAGCCTGCCTTCTGTATGGCTCTCCAGAACATGGGAAGGATGGAGTGGAGGCCGAGGGCCAGCAGGAATAGCTTTTAACGTGTTAAACTTTATTGGTTTTGAGCTAAATGCCTTTTATAGGAAAGGAAGCTAAGGTTCAGAGCGTTTGCCTGCTGCCCAGGAGGTGAGCTTGTCCCTTCTCCTGGGAGGCCTCCAACAAGGTCCCTTCACTGGGAGGCTGTGCATCCTGGCTGGGAGCACAGCACGTGTAAGAGTTACAATTTTTCTTTTCTTTTTTTTTTTTTTTACAAGAAGCAGTAGTTTTTCCCAGCTTTTTGGGGGAGGGTTTAAAAGACAGAAGTGACTCCTGGAGCAGGTGAAAGCACTTAGGATATATGGGCTCCCAAGCATCACCTTTCAAATAAAGAGAATCCCCTACCATGAAAGGGGGTGGGGCAGGGAACAATATGGAGACCAGGTCTGCCTCAAGGGGGAAGATTGCCTTGGTTTTTCACCAGACTATTATTTGTGACTTTGGGCAAATGATGAACCCCTCTGCACCTCACCTTCCATGACTGTGAAATGGGCACAGCAATGGCACCTGCTTACTGGGGTGTGTGAGTGTGTGTGTGTGTGTGTGTGTGTGTGTGGACATTGGCCACTACCTCATTAAATCACAGGGACAGCTTTCCCAGCTACTTTTAAAAAAAAATGTGATTATGACTTATAGTGTCTAGCACTTCAAAATTTATGTACATTGTCTCATTTTACCTTCCAAGTATTCTGAGATGGGAAATGTTTTCACCATTTTACAGAGGAGGAAGTTAAGGTTCAGAAAAGTTAACTACTTTTAACAACATTCAGCTTATAAGAAATAAACAGGGGTGTGTGGGGGGATAACTGTCTCTTTGCTCAATGTACAATTGTAAATTGTACATTTACAATTATACAACTATAATTGTAAATGTTCCCACTAATACCAGTTGTGGTGAGAAATACTCAGGCTGTCCCATTCATTTCAAATGAATCCTGCAGTGGCCATTATTGCACCTCCTCCTTAGACATCAGACTCCCAGGGGGAGCGCCCTGCCTGTGCAGAAGCCCTTCACTGTTCCTAGTTGCTGTTCCCAGATGCTGTTCCCTGCCCTATTTGGAGAGGGATGAGCCCTGCCTTCCACCCTTCCTCCAATACTCCGTTAGTCTACAACACTTGGAAACACAGCAGAAACAGGCAACATCATTCCACCCTGAGAAATCTGACATCTCCAGAACCCTATAATCGCCCGTCTTTTTCCATGACTTGTCCTCGGCCTCCTTATAAATGGGATCTTTTCATTTAAAAAAAATTGTATTTGTCTAGTCTGGCAAAGTGTTCACAACAAGTAACAAGAGACGGTTGGAGGGAGGCGTAAGTTCTCAGATACACCTCCCCCAGGAGCACTTGGCGAAAAGCCACAGCTAGTGGGGTGTGCAAGGAGGGGGCAGGGTGGGGAGCCAGAGAGCTGCTCCTAGCTTGGCCGGGGCAGGGCCAGGATGGCAAGAGGGAGCTACATGTCCAGGTCTTCATGCAAGAGGACCCTGCAAAGCACTTTAGTACTGGCCCAGCTCAGGAAATAAACAACACATATCTGGAACGAAGAGGCAAATGTCAGGATGGTCTAATAACAGTCCTGCCAGCTCCTCCTGCATTCCCTGGGCAGTGGTGGGCCTCAGACCTTTGTCTTAGCCTGCTGTCGGGGTCAGGGAGGGCCACGTGATGTCTCAGAGTGGAAGGCCTTCAGAGCTGTCTTTGGACCTTGTCATTGTCTTGGGTGGGAATTCAGATCCCTGTATTAGAAAAGTGGTGTGTGTGTACTGAGGTGGGCAGGAGGCAAACCGGGTGATGCCAAAGTGGTTCCCAGTCCACACAGCACATCTTCAGTTGAAGGTGGTCTCCCCATTTCACAACTGAGCAAATTGAGGCACAAAAGGCCAGGGTAAGAACCGCTACCAGCAAGGGCCAGAGCTCCTTTCCATAAATCAGGCTGCCTCAGAGAACCTGGGCTATTCTTTTTGGCGAGAAGCTGCATTTAAGCGAAAGCAGTTGCCCCCAGGGGACACAGGAATTAATCTACTGCAAAGTGCCAGACAGCCTCTTGCAAAGAACAATGACAGCCATTTAGAACCCCTCACATAGGTCTGGCGCTTTCCACTGTCACGCTCTTCTACACACCTCTCAGGCCCTCAGTAGGTGGGAGTCACAGCCCATTTTGCAGATGGAAAATGGAGGTTCAAAGAGACTAAATGCCTTTTCCTGGACACTTAGTAAAGGGCAGAACAGACCTGAGCAGACCTCTCCCACACCTCTTGGGATTAGTGGCAAGATATGGGGTGATGACTTCCAGGTACCCCAAGTCACTTGGGCCAAAGAGGATCTTGGCTGTAAGACACTGACCAGTCAGAGACCGTGGAGTGGGAGGGGGAAGGCGTGAGGATTCTTAAATTCTGCCTGTGTTTCAGGGAGGGTCCGGTCAGCTTAGCTGTGGGGTGGGGGAGGGGGAAGGGCTCAAACAATTGCCTTGCAAAGCATACCCACGGAGAGTATATCTCAATGACAGTTCTTCAATCAAGTTTGCATTTTTTCTGACTTTGGAACTTTGAGTTCACATGCTGTGTCTAGTATAAAGGATGTCATTTTAATGGGTATGTATGAGATCCAAGTTGGCAGATTCCTCTTTCATTTCTCGGCGTATGGCAGAAAACGAGGACTGAGAGGTGGGAGTGATAGGGAACGCTCTTTCTGAATTTTACAAGGTTTTCAGTAAAGTAATTCAGGCCCCCCACCCAAAGATCCCCTGGATCTGTCACCTCAGGCCCCCCAAATGAACTCTCTTTTGTTCAGTGCACATCCAATTAGTCGGTGCTTTAAGTGAAACAGATGCTAGCTTTCACCTGTATGAAGATGGAATTCCAGCCCAGAGCAACAAGAAGTGGCGAGTGGACAGCTGGGTGGCTGACTCTTGAGTCACACTGGGCCAAGCCTCCAAGTGGATGGGGCTGTGGGTTCACCAAGTGACCTGGGACAGGTTCCTTCCTCACCTGCAAAGGGGGCTCTGGTAGAGGATTAGAGATAATGCAAGAACCCAGCAGAGTGTCTGACACATTTATTATTGTGTGTTTTGAAAAACCACCTAAGTAGATTGGAATTAGAAATTCAGGAATGCACCTTGTTTTTAATTGTTGCTGGTTTAGGAGTTTTAGGAGTTTATGCGTGACCACAGGACACAAATTCTAATGAAATTAAATGTGATTGCCCTGGATTTAAGACAAGGAAGTGTCTGATAAGGTATAATAGGTTACATTCTGCCCAAGAGCTTTAGGACAAGGCGACTGACAGCGGAGAAGGGGCGTATTGGGAGTGGATTCAATTTCCAAGTTTTGTGAAATGACCTTGAAGTTTTTCAAAAGAAAAACGAAAACCAAACACAGCAACCGGTGCAAAGCTCCTTGAGAATTCTGGGGGAAATGGATCCAGCTGGATCTTTTGGCTGTGGGGGTTTCTCATTTGCTGGGGGGGGCGGTGGGGAGGGACCTGGGGTATCCCCGAAGTCCATCCTCTGAGTCACGTGACAACACGGAAGACCTCTGTCACGGTTTTAAATCTGGGTAACATAAAAAGCCATTGTCTTTACCGTCCAAATGACCCACAGAACAAACAGGATGAATTATGGCATGTTGTGGTATTTTCAAGTGGCTCTATAATTTTTGGATTCCAGGAGCCCTCATTTGTTCTCAAGTGTCCAGCCCTGGGAAGCATCAATGAAGAGAGATCTTAAGAATTCCTCTCCCCGCCTCCTCCCCTTAGGCATTCGCTCCGCTTACACTTTCTGTTTTCCTAATTTTGAGATCCTCCTGAGTCTGCTGACCAGATCAAGTGGCTGGGTTCAATCGGATGAACTTCATTTAGCTGGGGGTTTGCACACCCTCCCTTAAGCTGAGCTGATTTATGGAAGCTGTAGTTAGTGAGATAATGTTAGCCGGGATGGATAGTTTTAATGTGTCCGTATCATTTCCTCACTGGTTTACTAGCAGTATGATGCTGAGCCCAGGAGAGGCCTTGGCCTGGCTGCATGATGAGTGGGACTGACCCCGGAAGGGGCCCGCATGGGTTAAGAAGACACCTTTTCCTTGTGGACCTGGGGGAGGCTGAGCATGCTGTCTTGGCAATTGCCATGGCCCCCACCCCCCAACTCAGAACTAACACAAGGGAGCTGGTTTAGAGTTGGGAGGAGGGCACAGAAATATCTAAAAAGTAAGAAATTTTTGGAGAAAAGTCCCGTATTTTCCAGCAGCCTGCAGTGAGGAATACGATGTGTCGTAGGTGTGGTGTCGGCGGGTGCAATGTCCACAGGCCGCCTACCACACAGTGGCAGCAGTCCCATGAGGCTGCAGGGCTGCCCAGAGGATGAACAGGCTGCCCCAGGCATCCTTCCTGGGAGGGGCAGCTTGTGGTCTTGGGAGGGCCTGTCCCAGCCAGGTAGGAGCTGGCTGCAGAAATAGCCCTGGGGCCAGCGTAGTCTGAATCGCAGCAGCCAGCGTGTGACCAGCCAGCCTCACGGTGACTGTGTCTGTTTTATTTGTGTCCTAAAGACGTTCTTGACGTCACCCGGCAAGACCAAGTGCTGCGTCTTTCCAGATGGAGTAGGGCTAATCCTCCTTTGAAAATCCTCAAAGTGCTAACTCTGGGACCAGAAAAATCAAACTGCCCTTCTCCAAGAAACAGGGAGGCCCAGAGCATTTGGAAAGATCCCCCCTCTGTGAAGAAGACTCGGAACTCTGTGAAGTCGGAATCCCAGCTGCTCGTTTCATCTGAAGATGTTCCGACCGAAGGCCAGATGGCTGGGACATAAGGGGATGTGCCTGTTCAACATTGTTTTGTATTTGAGGAATAAATATTTAAATCTGAAACCAAGTGAATCACTTTCTACTCAAGTGGGCAGGGATGGAAAGGGGTGTGTGTGTGTGTGTGTGTGTGTGTGTGTGTGTGAGGATGCTCCCTCCCCCTCCACCACCCATCCTAACCATAACCGGGCGTGAAGAGCTGTCCCGTTCTGCTGGTGCAGGATGTCAGAAGTGGGGTGGCGCTAGCTACCTCTGTTTCAGGGTTGCCGTTTTTGTTCCATGTCTGCTTTAGCTGCAAGAAGATTCCTAATGTGCATGTTTTGAAATGGAGACCCCATCCTTTTGTCCTTAGCGTGGTAAATGGCACCCTACTCCAGTACTCTTGCCTGGAAAATCCCATGGACGGAGGGGTCTGGTAGGCTGCAGTCCATGGGGTCGGTAAGAGTCCGACACAACTGAGCGACTTCACTTTCACTTTTCACTTTCACGCATTGGAGAAGGAAATGGCAACCTACTCCAGTGTTCTTGCCTGGAGAATCCCAGGGACAGCGGAGCCTGGTGGGCTGCCGTCTATGGGGTCGCACAGAGTTGGACACGACTGAAGCAACTTAGCAGCAGCAGCAGCAGCAAGGACAACCTGCTCCCTCCCCACTTGGTTTTGTTTCGGTTTCAGCCTGTATGGCAACTGGACTCTGATATAAATGTGAGCAGATGGAAATGAAACCCTTTTCTTGACTACAATTAAAGCTCTGAAAAGATCATAGGTCTTTATGGTTTATTTTTGTCTTTATGGAAGAGGTTCCTATGTAGTTTTGTTTTGTTTTTTTTTTCTGCCTTTTTGTTTTGTTTGTTTGTTTGTTTTTATAAGAGGGGGAAATTTTTCTGCAGTGCTTGGAGGGTGTGGTCAAAAAATGCATCTTATGTTTGGGGGAGGATTGACAGTTTCATAATCGTGTCCTTATCTGATCCCTTCTTAGCCTTATGAGGCTGGGTGGAGGTGGCTGCTGTCATTTTGTTATATAAGGACAGCTACCTCGATGGCTTTTTGCCATGTCCAGCGCTGTTCTGACTGCCTTATTGCCTGTGTCTTATTTAATCCTGTTCCTGCCTTTGTGAACTTGACATTATTGTCGCTATTTTGCAGAAAGCGAAGTGACATTGTCCATCAAGTAAGATTGCATCTGAGACTCCATGTCCAGTGCCGTTTCCACACTGCCAGGCTACCTCCCTTAGGAAGGACCCACCAGGAGGTCTGGGTTCCAGTTTCTCTCCGGTCACCAGCAGGCAATGTCACCTGTGAACTTCACCCTCCTCATTTCCGATGTGGGAGGCTAATCAGGTCCTGCAACACATGAGAATCACCTGGGGTATTGCAAACACAGAAGACTGGTACGGTAAATGCATCAGCCCATTAAAACTAGGAGCACATGAATAATATTATTTATTGGAGATTTTCAGCAATGATAGTAAGAAAAATAATGGCCTCCATTCAGTGCACAAACATGAAAAGTGTGCCCCGTCTGAGCCAGGCACTGGTCCAGGTGCTGAGGATACTGGAGGATCCCGGAGTTCCTGGTACGTGGGGGAGACGTTTAGTCCCAAGCAGACAGGCTGTGGTTTCAGATTTCAGAGGCGAATGCTGGGAGAAAAACCAATACTGCTGCAGAGATTCAGGGAGCTGGGGTTGAGGCAAGGTTTGGGATGTTTTACTGTGTGGCGTGAGGTCTGTGTGAAGAGAGGATTCAATGTCATCTCAAGTAACTCTTCTAGAAAGCCAGGATGGTTAGGACTTCCCTGGCAGTCCAGTGGTTAGGACTCTACCTGCCCATGCAGAGTACATGAGTTTGATCCCTGGTCTGGGAAGATCTCACATACTGCAGGGCAACCAAGCCTGTGAGCCCCGACTACTGAAGCCCATGCACCTAGCAGCTGTGCTCTGCAATGAGAAGACGCCGCAATGAGAAGCGCACGCACCACAACTACAGAGTAACTCCTGCTTGCCACAATAGAGAAAACCCACACACAGCGACGGAGACCAGCACAGCCCACCAAAAAAAGAGCTGGGATGGACAAATTACAACCAGAGGATCAGTCTGGCCCACTGTCTGTTTTGTCGATAAAGTTTTATTGGAACACAGTTGTGCCCATTCACTTATGTATTGTCTACATTTGCTTTTCCCCCCAATAATGGCAGAATTGAGCAGTTGCAGTGGACACTGTAGGGCCTGCAGAACTGAAAATACTTACTGTCTGGTCTCTCTTAGAAAAAGTTTGCTCCTTGTCGGTCTAAAATTTAGAATTTGAACCAGAAATGGAATCTGCTGTTAATGAGGGACAGAGGCAGGGTTTACACCTGTTTGCCTAATGCTTTGTTCTTTTTCTCAGGAGTCTTAGCACAGTGTGAGGCCCGCTGTGATGGGGTGGAGGTGGGATATGAGGCAAGATGTGGAAAAACATAATATGGCACCTGCTGCCTGGAAGCTGCTCTCTTGAGGATGCAGTCTGTGCAAGAAATGATTTCAGGACAATATAAAACAGGATGTAGGGAAGGGCTCTGTTATGTGACTCTGACTTGAAGACCAACAAGAGAAACAACTGCAATCCCAGAAGACTTCCTGGAGGAAGTGGGAATTGCAGGCCAGTTAGTATTGATATTTGGCCAGACTGAGCAGAGGCACAAAGACAGGCAGATATGGCAGCAGTAAGGAGACCACCCTGCTCAGACCAGAGAGGAAGCTGTCACACTCCAGCATTTCCATGTGCAGATTGGCTCCCTCCTGCACGCATCCAACCAACTTGCCAATCCGACTGAGTGCCGGGCCCTGCTCTGCGTTGACTCACAAACATGAACGAAGCAGTGTCCGTCCTCAGGCAGGAGAAATAGGCTGATTCAGCAGGAGATGGCCAGTGCTGGGGTAGAAGGTGAGTGGGCACATGAGGGGTCCTAGAAGGCTTTTTGGTGGTGGATGGCTGTAGCTGCCTGGTTGGAGGCACCTGGTGATTTAGGCATAAAGACAAAAATAAACCATAAAGACCTATGATCTTTTCAGAGCTTTAATTGTAGTCAAGAAAAGGGTTTCGTTTCCATCTGCTCACATTTATATCAGAGTCCAGTAACCTATGAACTTCAGCAGAGTGGGAGATGGTGGGGGTGTTTCAGGAGAGGAAGCAGCCTGACCAAAGGCTTGGAGGGGAGTAAGCAGGGTGCCACCAGCGGTAGCACTTTGCTGGGCAGAGCAAGGAACGAACGGAGTCCACAATCCGGCACCGTGTCATGGTCAGTTCACTACTTAAGGCCCCACCCCTCCCCACCTGCAGAAGGCTTCTTCCCACTCCCAGATGTCGGGAGACACTCAAGGAGATGACCAGGGTCCTGCAAACAGTATTCACATCCACCATCAGCTATAGGCTTTCTGGTCCAGAGACCTCTGCGTGGCTACATCTCATCAGCATCTGCTTGGCATCCTCTCCACCTGCTCTCACGGAAGGAGAGGAAAAACATCTTACTCGGGGCCTTCTGCAAAGATTTTTTTTTTTAATTGCATTTTAAAATACAGTGATTTGTGGCTAATAGTCCAGTTCATCAAAGTCATTTTTCCAGTTGCTGTAATTCTTGGACTGCTGACCCATCAAGGCTGTCCCTACTCCCATCCCTGAGCTCCTAGTCCCTCCCTGACCGTGGGTACCAATCCTCATCCCCGGGCACCGGCCCAGGCCTGAGTGCGGCAGCTTCCAGTTTCTAGAAGCCCCTTCACAGCTATTCACTCCCTGGCTTTACAGCAACCAAGGGCGGTGGGCATGGCGGGGGCTGTTCTTCCCATGTGACAGAGGAAGGGACTGCCAGGCCTCGGGCAAGTGCTCCTAGGGACGGGCAGGAGCCAAATCCTCTTCTGGGCTCGACAACCAGGCAGAGAGGGTGGGGCCGCCCCCAGAACAAAGCCAGAGGACGGTTGGCAAGGATTTCCCAACCCCTGCCCTGTTGCTGTTTCTGGGGGATGGAGGGCAGCTCTCAGGCCCGAGAAACGGGGCTGGACATGGGGTGATGGAGGTCAGGAGCACGTCCACAGCTGGGTCCTGTGAGCTGGGCCCTGGCAGCACCAGTCCCACTCAGCCTTCTTGGTCCCTCTCATTGCCAGTGACTCCAGGTTAGGTGGGACTGAGTCTAGGGGTGCGAGGAATGGGGGAGACCTGGGTTGGCCTCTGCCACCTCCTGGTTTGGTGATCGTTGGCCACCACACTCAATCTCTGAGCCTCAGTGTCCCCGTCTGTTAGGGACAGCCACTCCTCCTGCCTGTCCACCTGCCAGGCTTGTTGAGAGGCCCACACGGTGTGATGGCGGTGAACCTGCTGGGTGACAGTTGCCGTGATCACGTGTTGATCGGTGTCCCTGGCAGCTTGAGGACTTCCAATTCAACCTGGCGGTGCTCCTCTCAGCTCCGACGTTCCTTGCCTCTTATTTTTTTGGCCTCTCCCACATCCAGACGGCTTCATAATGTGTGTGGTGTTCACCCGGCATGTCCCTGGTCTGGCCTGAGATGCGTGGTCCCTGACAATGAGGGCCACAGAGCTGACTGTCCCCTGTGGGCCATTTATTAAGAGTTTGTGTCCTCTGGGGAAAGCATAGGGCTTCTAGAAGCATTTGGCTTCCTTTTTCCTGTACTGGGTTGAAATGTGTCCCCCTCCCCCCCCCAAAAAAAGATAAGTCCAAGTCCTGACCCTTGAGACCTGTGAATGTGACATTATTTGGAAAAGGGGCCTTTGTGGATGTAATTAAGATAAAGATCTCGATATCATCTTGGATTTCATGTGGATCCTAAGCCCCATGATAGGTATCGTTATAAGAGAAAGGAGACGGGGATTTGACGTAGGGGAGAAGACACACCAGGAAGAAGGCCACTGAAGCAGAGGCAGATTGGGTGATGCTGCCCCAAGCCATGGACACCTGCAGCCCCCTGGAGCTGGAGGGGGCAGAGAAGGAATGATCCCCCATACCCCCTGCCCCAGAGATTTCAAAGGTACCTTGGCCCTGCCAACACATCAGTTTTGGATTTCTAGCTTCCAGAGCTATAAAGATAATACACTTCTATTGTTTTAAGCCACCAAGTTTCTGGTAATTATGCAGCAACCCTAGGAAACTAATACACTGCTTTACCCTGAAATGATGTCCCTAAACCCAGCTCCTTCTACAGTTGTTCACAGTGACACGATGACAGGACAGGGACTTATTCTTTCCCACCCTCCAGCTGAAGCCTTTCAGTTCTTGTTCTTGTTCAGTCATTCAGCTGTGTCTGACTCTCTGCGATTCCAGGGACTTCAGCACACCAGGCTTCCCTGTCCTTCACTGTCTCCTGAAGTTCGCTCAAACTCATGTCAATTGAGTCAATGATGCCATCCAACCATCTCATCCTCTGTCACCCCCTTCTCCTCCTGCCCTCAGTTTTCCCAGCATCTGGGTCTTTTCCAGTGAGTTGACTCTTCGCATCAGGGGGCCAAAGTATTGGAACTTCAGCTTCAGCATCAGTCCTTCCAATGAATATTCAGGATTGATTTCCTTTAGGATGGACTGGTCAGGTCTCCTTGCAGTCCAAGGGACTCTCAAGAGTCTTCTCCAACGCCACAGTTCAAAAGCATAAATTCTTTAGCGCTCAGCCTTCTTTATGGTCCAACTCTCATATCCATACATGACCACTGGAAAAACCATAGCCTTGACTAGACGGACCTTTGTCAGCAAAGTGATGTCTCTGCTCTTTAGTATGCTGTCTAGGCTTGTCATGGCTTTTCTTCCAAGGTGCACGTGTCTTAATTTCATGGCTGCAGTCACTGTCTGAAGTGATTTTTGAGCCCAGAAAAATAAAATCTGTCACTGTTTACATTGTTTCCCCATCTATTTGCCATAAAGTGATGGCATCGGATGCCACGATCTTAGTTTTTTGAGTGTTGAGTTTTAAGCCAGCTTTTTCACTCTCCTCTTCCACTTTCATCAAGAGACTCTCTCTTTAGTTCCTCTTCGCTTTCTGCCATAAGGGTGGTATCATCTGCATATCTGAGGTTATTGATATTTCTCCTGGCAATCTTGATACCAGCTGGTGCTTCATCCAGCCCAGCATTTTGCATGATGTACTCTGCATATAAGTTAAATAAGCAGGGTGACAATATACAGCCTTGAAATACTCCTTTCCCAATTTGGAACCAGTCCATTGTTCCATGTTTGGTTCTAACTCTTTTTATCTTGACAGGCATGCAGGTTTCTTAGGAGGCAGGTAAGGTGGTCTGGTGTTCCCATCTCTTTAAGAATTTTCCACAGTTTGTTGTGATCCACACAGTCAAAGGCTGTAGTATAGTCAATGAAGCAGAAGTAGATGTTTTTCTGAAATTCCCTTGCTTTTTTCTATGATCCAGTGGATGTTGGCAGTTAGATCTCTGGTTCCTTTGTGTTTTGTAAATCCAGCTTGTACATCTGAAAGTTCTCAGTTCAGGTGCTGTTGAAGCCTAGCTTGAAGGATTTTAAGTATTACCCTGCTAGCATGTGAAATGAGTGCAACTGTGTGGTAGTTTGAACATTCTTTGGCATTGCCCATCTTTGGGATTGGAATGAAAATTGACCTTTTCAAGTCCTGTGGCCACTGGTGAGTTTTCCAAATTTGCTGGCATGTTGAGTACAGCACTTTAATAACATCATCTTTTAGGATTTGAAAGAGCTCAGCTGGAATTCCATCACCTGCACTAGCTTTGTTCGTAGTGTTGCTTCCTAAGGCCCACTTGACTTCACCCTCCAGGATGTTTAGCTCTAGGTGAGTGATCACACCATTGTGGTTATCTGGGTCATTAAGATCTTTTTATTTATTTATTTATTTTTATTTTATTTTATTTTTAAACTTTATATAATTGTATTAGTTTTGCCAAATATCAAAATGAATCCACCACAGGTATACATGTGTTCCCCATCCTAGACCCTCCTCCCTCCTCCCTCCCCATACCATCCCTCTGGGTCGTCCCAGTGCACTAGCCCCAAGCATCCAGTATCGTGCATCGAACCTGGACTGGCATCTCGTTTCTTACATGATATTTTACGTGTTTCAATGTCATTCTCCCAAATCTTCCCACCCTCTCCCTCTCCCACAGAGTCCATAAGACTGTTCTATACATCAGTGTCTCTTTTGCTGTCTTGTATACCGGGTTATTGTTACCATCTTTCTAAATTCCATATATATGCATTAGTACTGTATTAGTGTTTTTCCTTCTGGCTTACTTCACTCTATATAATAGGCTCCAGTTTCATCCATCTCATTAGAACTGATTCAAATGTATTCTTTTTAATGGCTGAGTAATACTCCATTGTGTATATGTACCACAGCTTTCTTATCCATTCATCTGCTGATGGGCATCTAGGTTGCTTCCATGTCCTGGCTATTATAAACAGTGCTGTGATGAACATTGGGGTACACGTGTCTCTTTCCCTTCTGGTTTCCTCAGTGTGTATGCCCAGCAGTGGGGTTGCTGGATCATAAGGCAGTTCTATTTCCAGTTTTTTAAGGAATCTCCACACTGTTCTCCATAGTGGCTGTACTAGTTTGCATTCCCACCAACAGTGTAAGAGGGTTCCCTTTTCTCCACACCCTCTCCAGCATTTATTGCTTGTAGACTTTTGGATCGTAAGATCTTTTTAATATAGTTCTTCTGTGTATTCTTGCCACCTCTTCTTAATCTCTTCTGCTTCTGTTAGGTCCATACTGTTTCTGTCCTTTATTGTGCCCAACTTTGCATGAAATCTTCCCTTGGCATCTCTAATTCTCTTCAAGCATTTCAGTGTTTCATTTAATTTTAGGATCTGTGAGAAGACAGCAAGCAAAACTCTGAGCACTCCTAGAAGTTAGGAAATTTTCGTTGCTGTTCTTCTGAAAACATTACAGGATGACATTAGAAGGAAATGCTTTGAAGCTCAGGGGATTGAGTGTGTGACTGCTAAGAGAGAAGCAGAAAGGCCAGTATCCAGTTGATCAGGCTGGTCCGGCCCCCGGATGTGCCTCTGAGCATCTGTCCATGCTGTTCCCTCTATCAAGGATTCTTCTTTTCCCTATGATGCTGCCTTTCGAAAATTCTATCATATTCCAGAAGCTCTCAGGAGGCAGTCATATGAACAGGGAAATAAACACTGGCCCCAGACTCAGAGCCTCACTGTGGTAAGAGAATGTGACCAGGCTCTTTGGGGGCTCAGCATCCTGGTCCCCTGTGTGAGCTTAGATTAGACTCCCACCTCTCTGAGCTTTGGTTTCCCCTTCTCTCAGTTCAATTCAGTTCAACAGGTATTTATTTAGCATCTATTGTATATCAGGGAGGGTGCTTGCTGGTGGAGATTAAAGAGCGTACAAGCTAGTTAAGTAGTTATTGCTTCTAATATCAGGACACAGAGACGAGTGTAGAATGAGTGGGTGAATGAGGAATAAATGAGTGCCTGCCTTTCACCTCTGGCTTGTGGTTGTTCTTGCCGGGCCCTGCTGTGTGGTGGAGCCACCTGTGTACACGTTAGCCTTTCCTTCCACTTTCCTGTGCTGGAGGCAGCACCAACTGCAGAGGGAGGAGCAGACTGACCAGAAGCAGCTAAAAATGCTACAGAATTGGGATTGTTACTGAATGATTGGGCTCATGCAATGAGACCAGGAGTTTGGGTCTTTGCAGGTCATCAGGGTACCCAAGGGCATTATGATCATCCTTCCTAGACTCTTGAATGTTCAGCAAGATAAAATCCCCCTTCTCCCAATCTCAGAGAACTGCCACTTCTTTGTCTGTGCTGGGGTGTGTTACATCAACTCTGTTTGCAGTCATCATGCCGCGGGCTGGGGCTCACAGAGTATCTTGCTGCTGTTCTCTGCAGATCCGACTCAATGTCCCACTGACTCTGACGTTGGACTGACTCATTTCTCATTCTGGCACGGCCAGGTGTGAGCTTTATGACTTGGGCAAGTCGCCTCGCCTTTCTGAGCTTCGTTTTCTTCATGTGGAAGGAAAGAATGGATGTCATACACTTGAGCCAGGGTCTACAGGGAGCAAATCCTCAAGAAATGGGAGCTGTTGTCATTAGGCACTTTGTGTTCTGATGTTATTTGCTGCTTCTGATCTCACTTGTCCGTGGATCTAAGATTAGGGATTGAACTGACTGGGGACAGGGAAGCATACCAGCTTTCGGTGGCTGTCGTAACGCATTTCTGTAAACGTGGTGGCTTAAAACAACAGAGATTAATTCTCTCACGCTTCTGGAGGCCACAATTCTGAAAACAAGGTGCTGTAGGGACGCTGAAGGCTCTTGGAGAGGCTATGTTGCCTGCCTCTGCCAGCTCCCAGTGGCTCCAGGCAGTCCTTGGCTTGTGGCTGCATTAACCCCAATCTTGTCTCCATTTTCACAGGGCCACCACCCCCATATCTCTCTCTGTGTTAGATCTCTCTCTGCTTTTCTTATATTTAAAGGACACTTGTCATTCATTTTATTCTTTTTAAAATATTTATATTTATTTATTTGGCTGCATTCTGCAGGTGCAGCACACAGTATGAAGAAACTTCAATCTTATGCGTGGCTTGTGGGATCTAGTTCCCTGACCAGGGATTGAACCCAGGTCCCCTGCATTGTGAGTTCAGGGTCTTAGCCATGGTACCACCAGAGAAGTCCTCATTTGTCATTAGTTAGAGGCCACCTGAAATCCAGGGTGATTTCATCTTTAAATTCTCAATTATATCTACAAAGACCCTTTCAAATTAGATCATATTTACAAGTTCTCAGGATTAGGACATGGACATATCTTTGGGAGAGCCACCACTGAACCTACTCCTGGAGGAAAGGAAAAGGAAGGATTGCTGTGAACCCACTTCTCTTACTTCCACAGCATTCTGAGGTCTGCAGCAGACCTCTTCCCCTGGGACTCGCTGTCCAGTCATGCTGAGGCTCACTTACATGTGCCTGTGATGCCCTGGGGTGGGGCCTGAGTGCTATCCCTGCAAGTTCCAGAGAGATGAAAACCCTGGAGGCAGCAAGTGACAGATAGGGCTCAAGATGCTCTGTTTGGGTCACTGTAACAAAATATCATGGACTGGGTGGCTTACAGAATAGAGATTTATTTATTTCAGATCTGGAGGTTGGAGGTCCAAGATTAAGGTGCTGGCAGGGTTAGTTTTCTTGGCTTGCAACTGGTCACCTCCTCTCCTTGTCTTCACATAGCCTTTCCTCTGTGTGCAGACCCTCCTGGTGTCTCTTCTTCTGCCTATGAGGATGCTAATCCTATCAGATCAGGGCCACACCCTTATGACCTCATTTAACCTTTACTATTTCCTTAAAGGCCCTTTCTCTGGATACAGTCACTTATGATTAGGATTAGGGCTCCAACACTGAATTTAAGGGGATACAATTCAGTCCATACCACCTCTTTGATTAGCTTCACCCATGGGACCAACATTTTGACCAGTCTGGCCTATTTGATGTTGGATTTCCTAGGTTACACATGAATTTTCCCAGGTTTTTTTTTTTTTGTTAATGTTGGAGTATTATTTAATATATTTTTTAATATTTTAAAAATATTTTTAATATATTGTAAAAATATTGGAGTATGATAGCTCAGTGGTAAAGAATTTGCCTGCCAATGCAGGAGATGTGGGTTTGATCCCTGGGTTGGGAAGATCCCCTGGAGAAGGAAATGGCAACCCACTTCAGTATTTTTGCCTGGGAAATTCCATGGACAGAGGAGCCTGGTGGGCTACAGTCCATGGGGTCCAAGAGTCAGACACGACTTAGCAACTAAACAACAGCCATATGGTTGATTTGTCACGTGTTAGTTTCAGGTATACAGCAAAATGCTTTAGTTGTACATACTTGTGTGTCTTCCTGTATTATTGATCACTACTGCCCTTTGGAACTTCTGCCGTCTGTAGACATTTCATTAAGATCTTCACGAGTTTCTGCTTAATAACATCCTAGTGACAGTCCCACACACTGAACACTGAAAGCAGGTCAGAATTAGGGGCCATGCTGGACATTTATGCTCTATAAGTCCAGGCCTCACGTCACCCTCCCTCTATCAGCAGAGACGATTATTCCGTTTGATTGATGAGGAGCTTAAGACTCAGAAATGGGAGATCTCGCAGCTAGGAAGTATCAGGGAGTCACCAAGAAACCATATCTATCTGACTCTGGTTGCTGTGTTCACTACCTCTCCCCACCCTGCTATTTCTTACCTCTCTTGGTTCAGAGAAGAACCTTCAACACCCAACTTGGGCACTGCCACCCTTCCTTTTACCCTCAAAAAAGGCCTGCTTTTCCCCATCCTGCAGCGTCTTCATCTCTCTTTGGAAGCCTGCAGGCCTGGCCAGATAAATCGCAGTCTTCAATAATCCAAAATCCAGCTCCACGGGGACATCCGCTGGCTCGAGCAGGCTTCTCACTGCCTGCTATTACATTCAGTGCTTGAGGGAAAAACCTTCCCCACACATAGCAACGGTTTCCAGGCCAAGTTGAGCTGAGGGCTTCCAAGTAGAGGGGTCATTTGGATATTGACCAGCATCTTCATGGGATGGAGGTAACCGCCAGCCAGCCAGCCGGCCGGCCATGAAGAGTGGGTGTGTCTCTGTGCAGAGAAGCAGGGTTGACCTCAAGGATGCTCATTCTTTCCAACGTGTGGGGCGTTCTCGTCACTGCTGCTGGAACTCTGGATACATTTGCATGGACAAGAGTGGCTTGTCCCCAGAAGCATCCGTTGCCAGAATGACAGAATGGTCTCCGGTTGGCTTTTGCTTTTGTTTGCATCCTCACTGGAAATGAACGACTTTCAATCATTTTGATCCCCTTCATTTGAATTGTTGAGGCCACCTCTCTCTTTGCTGTCTTGAGGGCTTGATCTGCATTTGGTCCAAATGATGTGCTTGCTGACAGACGGCACTAGGAGTGCTTTCGCAGGACAAGGTGGTGGGAAGAGCTCTCATCTGGGGATGGAGAGCCAGGCGGACTGGCTCTGTTTCCCGAAGCCCCTTGAGCCTGGTGTCACAGGCAAGTATCTTAACCTCTCAGGGGCATGGTTACCTCCAGCAGAAAGCAGAGTTAATGACTCACGTGTGTTTGTTCTTTCCATGGTGAAGTACGGCAATCTTGGAAGCACAAAACTTTCCCCCCTGCCTTTTCCCTCTGAGAAGGAGGGCTGAGTGGACTCTTCAAATGAATTGGATGTGAAGTGGCAGAATATGATGTTGATAACAGTCCATACTTTCGCCTGCAGACTATTGTGTCCAAGTATTCTGTTTCTAGACCCACCATGGAACATCTGGGAAGTCAGATGCAGCTGTAGGGACATGGTCTGCATTCCTGAAAAGAAAACAACCACCCTGCATGGCTTGGCAAGTATGAGCAAGGCATTTTCCCATTTAGTGCTGGTGACGATGGCGGAAATATAGTGAGGATTGTTCCAGATAGGGAACGGAGGCTTGGGGAGAAGGGGCAGGTCCTGGATCTCATTGGAAATGCTGTGTCTGTGAGGTGAGGGCAGCTGAGCTTGGAGTCCAGGGAAGAGGCATC
Organism: Bos indicus; assembly: GCF_029378745.1. Classification (NCBI taxonomy): domain Eukaryota; kingdom Metazoa; phylum Chordata; class Mammalia; order Artiodactyla; family Bovidae; genus Bos; species Bos indicus. The sequence goes on along the minus strand of NC_091780.1, from coordinate 59,659,701 downwards.
CCAGGCTGGCTAGAGCGTGGGGAGAGGGGGTTGGGCAGACAGACAGGGGTGAGAAGCGATCCATAGCCTCAGGTCCAGAGCGGCCGAGGGGCCGCGGTCAGGACGCCTTCAGTCCAGGGCCAAGCCGGCTGGAACAGCTTTGCACACTGGGTGTGGGATGTGCCGGGGCCAGAGGTTTGGGGCTGCGATGTGAGTTGGGTAAGAGGTCAGCGTCCAGTCCCTGGCGGGAGTCAGGGGACAGGCCTGCGGATGGGAGATGCACTCAGGCAGCACATGGAGAGCCCTGGATTGACATCCGTGTGCCACTAAGACTCCATTGGGGGCTGTGTGAATGCAGAGTCCCCGCAGGGACGGCGCTATTTTTAGCCGACACTGGGACGAAGGTTCCTGATGAAATGTGACCACTTCTGGTCCTGACCGTCGTGGTGCTGTTCCCTCCCAGGGGGCCACCCAGTCCTGCCGCCATTCAGCCTCGCTCCCAGGACCCTACACTGTGCCCTCGCTTCTCTCCTTTTTTTAAAAAATAATTTTATTTATTTGTTTTTGGCTGTGCTGGATCTTCACTGCTGCATGAACTTTTCTCTAGTTGCGGGGAGCAGGGGCTACTCTTCTTGCTGTATCCTGGCTTTTTCTCTTATGAATCATGGGCTCTAGGACGCATGGGCTTCAGTAGTTACAGTTCCCGGGCTCTGGAGCACAGGTTCAGTAATTGTGGATCACGGGCTTAGTTGCTCCATTGTACGTGGGATCTTCCCGGACCAGGGATTGAACTCGTGTCTCCAACATCGGTAGGCAGATTCTTTACCGCTGAGCCACCAGGGAAGTCCTCTCTGTCCTTTTTGAATCTCTCTTCTTCCTGGTCTCTCCCACACTCTGTTCTGCCTTCTCTTTTCATGCCTGCCCCTCCTCCAAAGCCTGTGCTCTTTGCTAGGAGCTGGGGCTTCAAAGATGAACAGGGCAGAGCTCCAGCCAAGGCAGGACACAGACTCTGAAACATGAATCCCATGGAGTCAGTGATCAAGGTCGAGCCAGCCTTTGGTCCAAGGCCCATCAGGGAACTCAAGGGGCCCGGGGAATGACATCTTCCCCAGGAGCATTGGCCTCGCTTCAGCTTTCACATCTTTGTCCTGAACGCATTGATACCAGCTTCTCCAGGGGTTGCCCAGGACTGAACTGGATGCAACAGAGAAATAGAGCCCCCAGCCCAGCCCCTGAGCAGGACACACGCCCAGCCCATGCTGGCTGCTCTATCACCCCCAGGAAGGGAAGAGATGGAATCAGGAAAGACTTCAGGCTTAATGCAGGTTTTAGATTCATGCCTGAAGCCTTTCCCAAGGGACCACATTCGGCACAAAGGGTGTCCAGGTGGAATTTCGAAAGGCTGATGTGAGGGAGCCCAGGGACCACAAGAGAGGAGCTGAATCCAGGGGTGGGGGCCGCAGGGCGAGATTAGTGGGGCTTTAGTGGGACAATGTTCATTAGCAGGGGCTCATCCCCAGTTTTTCTTCTCCTTGGAATGATGCTCCCTGCATCCTCCAAGACAAAGATGTTGCTGGATCCCACTAATGAGGTTGACTGTGCTTGAATTACTGACAGCTCTATTCATGGTTTGCTGCTCCTGCTGCTGCTGCTGCTAAGTCGCTTCAGTCATGTCCTACTCTGTGCGACCCCATAGATGCCAGCCCACCAGGCTCCCCCATCCCTGGGATTCTCCAGACAAGAACACTGGAGTGGGTTGCCATTTCCTTCTCCAATGCATGAAAGTGAAAAGTGAAAGGGAAGTCGCTCAGTCGTGTCTGACCCTCAGCGACCCCATGGACTGCAGCCTTCCAGGCTCCTCCATCCATGGGATTTTCCAGGCAAGAGTACTGGAGTGGGGTGCCATTTCCTTCTCCGATTCATGGTTTAGTACACACAGTTCTGTAGGTCACTTGGGAAGAGCTCCTAGGTTTTCAAGATGGTGAATTTTTTTTAGATTGTAGTGTAATTGCTTTGTGTTAGTTTCTGCTGTACAGTGAAGAGCATCAGCTGTATTATACATATATCCCCTCTCTCTTGAGCCTCCCTCCCACTCCCCCACCCCACCCCTCTAGGTCATCACAGAGCACCCGTTTGAGCTCCCTGTGCTGCACAGCAGCTTTCCAATAGCTGTCTGTTTTACACACAGCAGTGTATATATGTCAGTGGGACACTCTGTCTGTCCACCCTCCCCTTCCCCCACTGGCCCACATATCCGTTATCTATGTCTGCGTCTCAATTCCTGCTCTGCAAATAGGTTCATCAGCACCATTTTTACAGACTCTGTATGTTGTTGTTCTTCAGTTGCTAGGTCATTTCCAACTCTTTGAGACTCCGTGGAGGACAGCATGCCAGTCTCTTCTGTCCTTCACTGTCTTCTGGGGTTTGCTCAAACTCATGTCCATTGAGTCAGTGATGCTATCTAACCATCTCATCCTCTGCTGTCCCTTTCTTCTTTTGCCATCAGTCTTTCCCAGCATCAGGGTTCTTTTCCAAAGAATTGGCTCTTTGCATCAGGTGGCCAAAGTATTGGAGTTTCAGCATCAGTCCTTCCAATAAATATTCAGAGTTGATTTCGTTTAGAATTGACTGGCTTGTATCCTTGCTGTCCAAGGGACTCTCAAGAGACTTCTCCAACACCACAATTTGAAAGCATCAATTTTTTGGCACTCAGCCTTCCCTATGGTCCAACTCTCACATCCATATGTAACTGCTGACAAAGGAGAAAGGGAAAGATATACCCATCTGATTACAGAGTGCCAAAGAATAGCAAGGAGAGATAAGAAAGCCTTGTTAAGTGAACAATTCAAAGAAATAGAAGAAAATAGATTGGGAAAGACCAGAGATCTTTTCAAGAAAATTAGAGATACCAAGGGAATGTTTCATGCAAAGATGGGCACAACAAAGGGCAGAAACAGCAAGGACCTAACAGAAGCAGAAGAGATTAAGAAGAGGTGGCAAGAATATATAAAAGAACTACACAAAAAAGGTCTTAATGACTCAGATAACCACAATGGTGTGATCACTCACCTAGAGCCAGACATTTTGGAGTGTGAAGTCAAGTGGGCCTTAAGACACATCACTACAAACAAAGCTAGTGGAGGTGATGGAATTCGAGCTGAGCTCTTTCAAATCCAAAAGATGATGCTATTAAAGTGCTGTACTCAATATGCCAGCAAATTTGGGAAACTCACCGGTGGCCACAGGACTGGAAAAGGTCAATTTTCATTCCATTCCTAAAGAAGGGCAAAGCCAAAGAATGTTCAAAGTACTGCACAATTGCACTCATCTCACACGCTAGCAAAGTAATGCTCAAAATCCTCTAAGCTAGACTTCAAGAGTATCTGAACCAAGAACTTCCAGATGTAAAAGGTGGATTTAGAAAAGGCAGAGGAACCAGAGATCAAATTGCTAACATCCAATGGATCATTGAAAAAGCAAGAGAATTCCAGAAAAACATCTACTTCTGCTTCATTGACTACACCAAAGCCTTTGACTGTGTGGATCACAACAAACTGTAGAAAATTCTTAAAGAGATGGAAATACCAGACCACCTTACCTGCCTCCTGAGAAACCTGTTTGTAGGTCAAGAAGCAACAGTTAGAACCAGACAAAAAACAATGGACTGGTTCCAAATTGGGAAAGGAATATGTCAAGGCTGTATATTGTAACCTTGCTTATTTAACTTCTATGCTGAGTACATCATTCAGAATGTGGGGCTGGATGAATCACAAGCTGGAATCAAGATTTCTGGGAGAAATATCAATAACCTCAGATAGGCAGATGACACCACCCTAATGGCAAAAAGTGGAGAGGAACTAAAGAAAAAGCCTCTTGATGAAGGTAAAAGAGGAGAGTGAAAAAGTTGGCTTAAAACTCAACATTTAAAAGCTAAGATCATGGCATTCGGTCCCATCACTTCATGGCAAGTAGATGGGGAAACAATGGAAACAGTGCAGACTTTATTTTCTTGGGGTCCAAAATCACTGTGGATGCTGACTGCAGCCATGAAAATAAAGACGCTTACTCCTTGGAAGGAAAGCTATGACCAACCTAGATAGCGTATTAAAAAGTAGACACATCACTTTGCCAATGAAGTCCATCTAGTCAAGGCTATGGTTTTTCCAGTAGTCATGTGTGGATGTGCTGAGTGCTGAAAAATTGATGCTTTCTAACTGTGGTACTGGAGAAGACTCTTGAGAGTCCCTTGGACTGCAAGGAGGTCAAACCAGTCAATCCTAAAGGAAATAAACTCTGAATATTCATTGGAAGGACTGATGCTGAAGGTGAAGCTCCAGTACTTAGGCCACTTGATGCAAAGAGCCAACTCATTAAAAAAGACCCTGATGCTGGGAAGGCTTGAGGGCAGGAGGAGAAGGGGTGACAGAGGATGAGATGGTTGGACGGCATCACCAACTCAGTGGACATGAATTTGAGCTAACTCTGGGAGATAGTGGAGGAAAGCACTGGTGTGCTGCAGTCTATGGGATTGCAAAGAGTCGGACAAAGCTGAGTGACTGAACAACAGCAATGTTGAAAACACATGATCTACTCTTTTAATAAATTTCCCATATACAGTACAGTATTACTAACTATAGTCCCCATGCTGTACATTAGGTCTCCAGAACTACTCATCCTGCATAACTGAAACTTTGTACCCTTTGACTAATATCTCCCCATCCACCCTACCCACAGTGCCTAGCAAACACAATTCTACTCTTTGCCTCTGTGAGTTTGACTATTTTGGATTCCATTTATCAGTGAAATCATGCACTATTTGTCTGCATCTGGCCTATTTCCCTGAGCTTATTGTCCTCATCAAAGTTTTCCCAAATGGCAAAATTTCCTTCTTTTTTAGGGGTGAATAATATTCCATTGCATACACATACCAAATTTTCTTTATCCATTCATCTATTGCCAGACACTTAGGTTGATTCCATATCTTAATTAACATGAATAAGCATCTCTCCCCATTTTTTAACAATAAATTAACAATGTCTGTGCTTCTTCCTTGTGGGGCTATTGAGAGAAAGCCATGTATTATTTAATATGAAAGTATCCTTTGTCCCATGGTTACATAATTGCATAATTGCTGTGTTGATTTCTTCTTCTCTTTTCTTTCCCCTCCTCTCCCTCCTCTCTTTCTAAAGTATAACTTGTTGCCTCATCATGATAATAAAAAATGTACATTCTCATTGTAGGAATAAAAAAGAAAGCCAGCACCAAAAGAAGACAATAAAACATCCTGAATCCTGCTGTTAGCACTGTGTCATGAACTTGTTGGGACCTCAGGTTTCCTTTCCTTTCCCCCACCCACCCCCTTACATTCACTTTTTTAAAAAACAGAAATAGAATCATTCACGGGACATCTTGGTGCCAAGCATTTCCTCCTCTGGGGACTGAGTGTAAGGGACGTTTGGAGGTAGAACCATCAGGGACCCAACGTTTTAGAGCAGAAATGAAGGAGAAGGGTGAGGGCAGAACCAGGCTGGACGTCTCACACTGTCCTCCCCGTCCTTTGTGGGCTGTCCTTCCTCCCTCCTTGCAGGTTCCTTTGGGGGGACAAGGGACTGCTGCTGGGTGGGTGTGGGGTGCAGAGCAGCCCCCCACCCCCGGCCTCTCAACATGCATCTACTCAGCCTCCCCACCTGTGAGGCAAAGCTCCACTGCCTCCTTCTTACCTCCAGACTCTGCCATCACTCTATGATGTTTTTTTTCACCAAGAGCACCCACCCAAGTTAACTTAACCCACTGAGACTATAGGACATCCACTGGTGGGGAGACCCTGCAGGGGACTGGACTTGGGCAACAAGGTCCCCTCCTTCCTGACTGTGTTGAGGATCTGTCAGAGCCCACGGGCCCTGCTGGTGGAGCTTTATTTCGACCTCCTGTCCAGGCTGCTGGGAGAGAGGAGGTGGGGTCTCAGGGGCGGCTGGTTGTTGGGGAGGGGGATGCACTTTCCAGGAAGGTGATTTCTCGGGGAACCATCCATCTTGTTGGCCAGTCCCCTTCCCAAACTCACCAATCAGGTAGCCAGGGCTGATCTGCCAAAAAAGATTCAACAACAGAGACAAGGTGTGAAACATACCCTTTCCTCTTCTTTCCAAGAGGCAGTGTAACCTTGCCACTCGAGGCGTGGTCCCTGGGTCAGCAGCATCATCGGAGCTTGTTAGACACGCACCCCGACCTGAGACCCACAGAGTCAGATGCTAGACCCCCAAGGATGCCTGTGCACATTCGAATTCTGTCCTGGAGGAAGTAGATGACTCCCACATGGAGAGGAATAGGGACTCCTGGATGATGAGAAATGTGAGTTCCCCAAGGGTGGGGGCTGGTCTGTTTTGTATTGTTATTAACAGCTTTATTGAGGTGTAGTTTGTATATTATAAAATACATCCACTTTAAGTATATAGTTCAATGATTTTTACTATATTTACAGAGCGGAGTCACCATCGCTACAATCTAATTTTAGAATGTTTCCATCATCCCTCTAAAGAATTTTTGTGCCCATGTGGTCATTTGTATTCCCAGACTTAAGCAAACACGAATCCACTTTCTATGTCCTTAACCTTTTTTTGGCATTTCATATAGGTGGAGTCATACAATATGTGTTGTTCCCCCACCCAATCTTTATTGAAATGTAATTGACCTATAACACTGTATAAACTTAAAATGTACAGTGTGTTGATTTTATATGTTTATATATTGCAAAATGATCGCCCCATAGCATTATTAGCTAACACCTCCATCCTAACACTTAATTACCCTTTCAGTTTTGTGGTGAAGATATTTGAGATCTGCTTTGGCAGCAACTTTGAAGTATGTAATGCAGTGTTGTTAACCATACCTACAATGCTGTACCTCACATCCCTAGAATTTATTCATCTTATAACTGGAAGTTTGTACCTTTAACCAACATCTCCCCTTTTCTCCCACCTCGCAAGGGTTTGGTTTGGTTGTCCATTGCTTTGTCCTTAGCACCTAAAACAGTGTGGATGGAAATCAAGGCTGGTTGGTGTATTTTGGTGGAAAGGGCGGGGAGGGGCAGGATCTGGAGTCAGAAGCAGAGATTAGCATCCCTGCTGAGCTGCTTGCCAACTGTGGAAATTTGTACAGACACTTAATACCTGTGGGGCTCAGTATTCCTGACTGTAAAGTGGAATTATCTACGACTGCCTTGCTAAGTTGCTGTGAAAAGAAAGTGAGATAGTACGGCAGCTGAGAACACCTAGCTCAGTGACTGGATGGGGGTACACGCAGGATGCTCTCTATAAACCCTGCGCCCAAGGGAGAGTGACTCTGGTTTGTTTCTGTGTGTGTGTGTGTGTCTGTGTCTGTGTGTGTGAGACTATGTATGTTTCTGTTTGTGTGTTTGTGAAGCTGTGTACGTTTCTTTTTTAAAAAATTCTATTTCATTTAATTTTTGGCCATGCCACATAGCGTGTGGTATCTTAGTTCCCTGACCAGGGATTGAGTCCACAGCCCTGCATTGGCAGTGTAGGGTCTGAACCACTGGACCGCCAGGGAAGTCCTGAGAGTGTGTGTGTTTGGTATGTTTCTGCGTGTGTTTGTGTGTGCGGTGGGAGGTGGGAGGTGGGAGGGTGGAAGGCGTAGGGGCCAGTCAGAAAGTAGAAATCCCCGAGATTTGGGTTTGGGGAGCCCATCACTTAAACTCAGGTCTCCTGGGTGACCTTTGAGTCCAGCTGCCTCTTTGGGAATTATACTCCAAGATGGTTTTCATATTTGGCCGTTTCTTTCCCGTTCTGGTTTTTGTCTGCTCTCCTTGACCACAATTCGGCCACTGCCGCCGCTGTTGCAAATCTATACACAGGATCCTGATTGCTTCAGTGCCTGGATCTCAGTGACAGAATTTTCCCCTCTGTTTATCCAGCAGTCACACCTGATTAATCTAAATCAATTTGCAAATGTCTTTATTTACATGGAAAATCCTTTGGATAAACAAGAGTTTTGTGATACAGTACACACTAGAACAACAACAACCAAAAAAAATCCCCTCCCTTAAAAAAAAGTTTCCCGGCCTGCAGACACCCAGGCCATCCCAGACCGTTTTCAGCCTGGGCAAACGGCATCTGTGTGTGCTTGGCCTGATGCAAGCGCAGAGGGAGTCCTTGTTTATTTATTTGGCTGAGTCAGATCTTAGTTGTTGGGTCTCAGTTGCAGCACACGGGCTATTCCGTTGTGTCAGGCGGGATCTTGTTGCAGTGTGTGGTATGTCCCTTGCGTTGCAAGGCAGATCCTTAACCACTGGGTTACCGGGCAAGTCCCTCAGAGTAAGTCTGTTACAAGTTTCTCTAGAAACTGCTGCCCCTACTTCAGATTGTCAAGGTCATGATAAATCATCAGAAACAGGGAAGCAGTGCTATTTATTTCCCTACCGTGTGAGCCGCTTTGGAGGTCAGAACTCTGGGGGATCCTGATATAAATCAGTTTCCTGGGGCCTCAGTAACAAAGTGCCACAAACTGGTGGCTTGAAACAACAGAAATGTGTCCTCTCATAGTTCTGGAGACTGGAAGTCCAAAATCAAGGTGTTGGCAGGGTCGTATTCTCAGTGGCTCTGGGTTGGGGGTGCGGGCGGCGTCCCTCCTTGCCTCTGCTAGCTTCTGCAGGCAGCCAACAGTCCTCAGCATCCCTTGGCTGACAGTCGCAGCCCTCTAATCTCTGCCTCCATCCTCTGGTGGTCCTCTCCTGTGTCTCTCTCTCTGCATCTCTCCTCTTCATATAAGGACACCAGTCCTATTGGATTAGAGGTCTGTCCTATTCCATTATGGTTTCATCTTTGCTAGTTACATTTCCAATGATGCTATTTCCAGAAAGGTCACACACTGAGGTCCTGGAGAACTTCAACATATCATTTGAGGGGACACAGCTTAACCCATAACAGAAAGAGGTTTGGAGCCGGGACATCTGGTTTCACATCCCAGACATGACTTTTGCTGACTGTGGGCAGATGATTTTCTCCCTAAGACTTAATTTCTGTCTCTGGATGATGACTGTAACAGGCTCTGCCTGGCAGGACTGACCTGTGATCAAGTGAGAAGGCGTAAATAGCCCTGTCTAGATTTTCCTCCATAGCATTGCTTCTGTCTCCTTCTTACAGGCCAAATTGGGAGGTATTGGGTTGGCCAAAAAGTCCTTTTGGGTCTTTCTATATGGTCATACAAAAGACCTGAGCGAACTTTTTGGCCAACCCAATAGAAAATATTTGTCTTTTAAGCTTCCAATGAGAAAAATTTACAGAATTTGGAAGAGTTTCTGTTGCAGATAAAATCCGTGCTTACATTTTCAGAACACACAGTGCCATGTGGATTGGATGGTAAGGGGAGTCAGTCCTTAAATGCCGTCCTAAACTGACAACCATCCGTCAACTTGTCGCAGACGACGCAGAAGCCCACTGGGTTCAGCGTGCTTCCAGAGTTCTCTAGTCTGCTAACATCTGTGCACATAAAAATGTGACTAAATAAAGGGCTTTCAAAAAATGAAAGAGGTGAGGTCCCTCATTATTCAGATCTGGAAGTCAGTCCTGCCTCTGAACTCCCCCTGAACCTTCAGTACATTCTATAGTGTGGTGAGGTGCTGTTGAAACTGTGACTCTGTCTCCCCATAAACTGTGAGCCCTGAGAGCAGGGTGACAGTGCTGTTCATTTCCCTACCTAGAATGTTCCAGTTATTTATCGCTGTATAACAAGCCACCCTAAAACTTAGCGGTTTAAAATAACATGCAATTATCTCTAAGGTCCTGGGGATTGAGTGGGCTCCACTGGGCAGTGTTCACTCAACACAGTCATGATGGGAGAAAGGCTGGGGCTGGATTCATTTGAAGGTCACCCACTCCCATGTCTGCCTGGGAGACTCAAATACGTGGGCTGGGCAGCTGGAGTGCCTTGGGCATTTTCATCTCTATGTGGACTCCCATGTGGTTTCTCCTGCATGGTCACTTCAGGGTAGCTGAAGTCCTTTGGTAACTCAGGGCCCCAAAAGAACATGCCTGAAAGAGACAGAGCCAAGCAGAGTCTGTATTACTTTTATAAATGGGCTTCCAAGGTCAAGCTGGGTTCCTTCTAAGAGAGTCACAGAGGCCGGTCCACAGTCAAGAAGGCAATCGGGCCTTTATTTATTTTTAACATTTATTATTTATTTATTTATTGACCATTTATTTATTTCTTGTCCATGCCGCAAAGCATGCAGAATCTTCATTCCCCAACCAGGGATCTGACCCATACCTCTGCAATGGAAGGACAGAGTCTATTTTTTTTTTTTTTAATTGGAGGATAATTGCTTTACAATGTTGTGTTGGTTTCTGCCATACAACAGCGTGAATCATTCATAACTATATATATATATATATATCCCCCTTCTCTTGAGCCTCCCTTCTACCCCACTGCCATGCCACCCCTCTAGGTTGTCGTAGAGCACCGGGCTGGGCTGTCTGTGTTACATGGCAGCTTTCCACTGGCTATCTAGTTTTCCGCATGATATATGTGTATATATGTCAATGCTACTTTCTCAGTTCGTCCCACCCTCTCCTCCCCACACTGTGCCCACAAGTCCGTTCTCTATATCTGCATCTCCATTCCTTCCCTGCAAACAGGTTTATCCGTACCATTTTCCTGGATTCCATACATACGATGTCTGTTTTTCTCTTTCTGCCTTCACTCTGTATAACCAGGCTCTAGGTTCATTCACCTCACTACAATTAACTCAAATTCGTTCTTTTTTATGGTTCAGTTATTCCATTGCATATACGTACCACAACTTTACCCATTCATCTGTCAACGGACATCTATGTTGCTTCCATCTCCTGGCTATTGTAAATAGTGCTGCAATGAACATTGGGGTGCATGCACAGAGTCTTAACCACTGGATTTCTAGGGAAGTCCCCAGACCTGCCTTTTAATGAGAAAAGCATCAAAGAATTGACAGACATGTTTTACAACCTTTATGGAATAGATAGGGGGTTGCTGTCTTATTTTTTAATTAAAAAAAAAAAGGTGACAACAATACTTCTTGCTGCTGCTGCTAAGTCGCTTCAGTCGTGTCCGACTCTATGCCGCCCCAGAGACGCAGCCCACCAGGCTCCCCCGTCCCTGGGATTCTCCAGGCAAGAACACGGGAGTGGGTTGCCATTTCCTTCTCCAATGCATGAAAGTGAAAAGTGAAAGTGAAGTCGCTCAGTTGTGTCCGACTCTTAGTGACCCCATGGACTGCAGCCTACCAGGCTCCTCCGTCCATGGGATTTTCCAGGCAAGAGTACTGGAGTGGGGTACCATTAATGCTTCTTAAGCAGTTCCAAATCCAAGCATTAGGTATAAATTAAGCTATTATTGAAATTCTAAAGATGCTGATCCATGTTAGCATGCTGGATTTTTTTTTTTTTTCCAAGAAAATCAGAATTGGGCAATTAGTTAGGTCTTAGCCTCTAAGGAGGCTTCTCTGGTGGCTCAGATGGTAAAGAATCTGCCTGCAGTGTGGGAGACTTGGGTTCAATCCCTGTGTTGGGAAGATCCCCTGGAAGAGGGCATGGCAACCTCCTCCAGTATTCTTGCCTGGAGAATCCCCACAGACAGATGAGCCTGGCAGGCTACATACAGTCCATGGGGTCACAAAGAGTTGGACACGACTGAGAGACTAAGCGCCCACAGCCTGTAAGGAAATCATCAGACACACACAGAGTTATGTATTATAACTGGCACTCATGGGCCATTTTTACCACTCAGTGAAAGGTCTAATTTTATTTAAAACACTTGAAGGATTAATCTAATATGAAATTGCTACAACTGCAAGCATACACTTTTTGTTTTTTACTTTCTCTCAAGTTTTTCTCTTTCTTTTGTCATTATAAAAGAGGATGATTACTAGTGTGAGGGCAGACCTCACAGAGAGCACACAGTAAGTAGGAGCTCAGAACCTGTCTGCTGAACTGACTTGCTATAAAACAGCATCCGTGAATTCCAATCTATACTGAAGCAGACATTGTTTAAGTGATGCCCATAGAAACAGCTGGTCCTCAAGTCTCACAGTCTGCTTTATCATAGAGCTGGATTGAAAATAACTACAGTGTATTAATATTAAAGTTCCCTCAGAGAAGCACAATAGCTCTGAGTGTCATGCATGTTTGCGTGCAAAGTCGCATCAGTTGTGTCTGACTCTTTGCAACCTTATGGACTGTAGCCTGCCAGGCTCCTCTGTCCAGGAGATTCTCCAGGCAAGAATACTGGAGTGGGTTGCCATGCCCTCCTCAAAGGGATTTTACTGATCCAGGGATCGAACCCATGTCTCTTATCTCCTGCATTGGCAGGTGGGTTCTTTACCACTAGTGCTACCTGGGAATCATAGGAGATTTATTACAGGCATTTAACCGTACACATGTTGAGAATCAGTTAACCTTCTACAATAATGTGTTGTCCCTAAGTCTGCTGTGGGTATGAGGCCAGCAGGGCTGGCAGCAGGAAAAGAAGATAACTTTGCAATGGGGAGAATAAGGTCAACCTGGAAGCCAGAAGGATAGGTTGGAACTCCAAGGAGGCTGCGTCTTATTGGATCTCCAGCTGGTCTTTTATTTCCTCCAAGCCCATGCCCCTGATGCCTTAAGATGAGGGTGGGATGATTTGGGAGAATGGCATTGAAACATGTATAATATCATATATGAAACGAATCGCCAGTCCAGGTTCGATGCAGGATACAGGATGCTTGGGGCTGGTGCACTGGGATGACCCAGAGGGATGGTATGGGGAGGGAGGTGGGAGGGGGGGTTCAGGATGGGGAACACGTGTACACCTGTGGCAGATTCATGCTGATGTATGGCAAAACCAATACAATACTGTAAAGTAATTAGCCTCCAATTAAAATAAATAAATTTATATTAAAAAAAAAAGACAGGAGTCCCCAACTTCAGTATCTAATGTCCAATGATCTGAGGTGGGGCTGTTGTAGTAATAATAGAAATAAAGTGAAAGTGAAGTCGCTTAGTCGTGTCCGACTCTTTGCATCCCATGGACTGTAGCCTACCACTCTCCTCCATCCATGGGATTCTCCAGGCAAGAGTACTGGAGTGGGTTGCCATTTCCTTCTCCAGGGGATCTTCCCAACCCAGGGATCAAACCTGGGTCTCCTGCATTGCAGGCAGACGTTTTACCGCCTGAGCCACCAGGGAGGTCCGTGCACAATGAGTATACTGTGCTTGAATCACCCTGAAACCATCCCCCGCTCCCCACGCGTGGGAAATAGTCTTTCATGAAGCCTGTCGCTGGTGCCAAAACGTTGGAGACCACAGCCTTAAGGTGAGCCACAGAAGAGCTGGTGCTTCCCCACAGAAGCACAAGGCCCAGGTGGGCACGAACAGGTTCATTCACATAAAGGGACCCAGCAGTTGGGACCCTTGAGCAGAAGCTGGGGGAGCTCCGGGCATGAGTTCTGCTGCCCCCACAAAGGGAGCCAGGAGACCCGTGGTGATAGGTGTGAGCCTGACACCCATTATGGGGGCTGGGGGTGCAGACTTCTTCATGTTGAATGGGTGGCATCTGCTTCCTGGGTGGGGAAGAGGATACGCATGCTCATGGTTGGTGGACATGCAATTACTATACCCTCTCTGGGAGTAACTTGGCAAAATGTATTAAAATTAGGCACTCATGCCCTTCGACCCAGAATCTCACTCCCAGGAATCATTATATTAATGATGTATGGATACATGTTCAGTGTTGAATAAATTGTGAATAATTCATACTAATGGATCATTCTAAATAGTTCATTAAGAATAGTGAATTAGCACAGTATCTGGGAGCCTAGAGCAATCTGCATGAGGTATTAAAAGAGAAGCTGGAGCAGACTGTGTATGTCTTGGACCCACTTTTCCCCTAAAATAATGACAAATATCTTGTGTATGTATATATACACATGTGTGTGTTCTTATTATATGTTTAGGAATGACTTTGCCAGCATCAGGAAATATGGAAAAGGTCAGTGCTAGGTTGCTACAATTGGTTAAGTGGGGTGGGTTGGGGTGAGGAGTTGGACAGGGAGACACATAAAGAGAAAAAGGCAGATATGAGAGTGGGCCAAACGCAGATCTAGCGTCATTTGATGATTTTCTTTCTTAAATCATCAGTCGAGGTTGTTTATGTGTGTTTATATGTAATTTATCCTTATTAATACTCTTTACTTTGAGGTGTATTTAGCTTATTATTAATATAGGCATTTCATCCTTCTTAAGTTTACTTTTTGTATGAGAAATTATCTTCCAGCCATTCATGTTCTTCTTTTTTTTCATTTACTTTCAAGCTGTCTTTATAATTAAGGTGCATCACTTGTAGACAATATATAGTTGGGTCTCTTTCACCCATTCTGAACATACTTCTTTTTCTTTTTAAATGTGTTCATTTATTTATTTGGTTAGATAGCATCACAGACTCAGTGGACATGAATTTGAGCAAACTCCAGGAGACAGTAAAGGAGAGGGAAGCCTGGTGTGCCGCAGTCCGTGGGGTTGCAGGATGGGCCACGCCTTAGTGACTGAACAGCAGCAGCAACATGTATTTATTTTAGGCTGTGCTGGGTCTTTGTTGCTGCACGATGCTTTTCTCTGGTTGCGGTGACTGAGGGCCGCTCTCTAGTTGCACTGTGCAGGCTTCTCATTGAGCTGGCTTCTCTCGTTACAGGGCACAGGCTCCAGAGTGCAGGCTCAGCAGTTGTGGAACACAGGCTCAGTGGTCCTGTGGCATGTGGAATCTTCCCGGACCAGGGATCAAACCCGTGTCCTCTGCATTGGAAGGTGAATTCTTAAGCACTGGACCTCCAGGGAAGTCCTCACCATTCAGCTGTTTAATTGGAGTGTTTAGACCATTAACATTTAAAAGGATTATTAATAGGATGGAGAAGGAAATGGCAATCCACTCCAGTGTTCTTACCTGGAGAATCCCAGGGACGGGGGAGCCTAGTGGGCTGCTGTCTCTGGGGTCGCACAGAGTCAGACATGACTTAAGCGACTTAGCAGCAGTAGCAGCAGATTTATTTTATTTATTATGTGTTTTCTGTTGGTCTCATTGCTACTTTTTAACAAATTATTAAGAGTAATTTAAACTTACAGAGAAGCTACAAAGATAGCTACAGATGGGATGTTTCATGACAGCCGGCACCCTGATCTTGGACTTTCAGCTTCCAGAAATGTAAGAAATCGATTTCTACTGGGTGTAAGCCCCGCAGTCTATGGTATTCAGTTACAACTGAGGCCCGAGTACAGAGAGTTCCGGTTCCCCTTAGTGTTAACATCTTACAGACTGCCTTACCACGATACATTTGTCACGAGCAAGAAACCCACACTGGCAGGTTGCTGTAAAGTACACTCCGGACTCCACTTGAATTCCATCAGTTCTTCCATTAATGGCCCTCTTTCCAACCCAGGGCACCATGCTACATTCTGTCACTATGCCTTCGCAGTCGCCTTTGGTCTGTGCAGTTTCTCAGTCTTTCCTCGTTTTTCGTGACCTTGATTGACAGTTTTGAGGAGTTCTGGTCAGGTATCCTGGAGAATATTTTCCAACTTGGACTTGTCTGATGTTTTTCTCATGCTTAGACTAGGTTTTTGAAGTCTTGGAAAGACTACCATGGATATGAAGTAACTTTCTCATCACATCGTAACAGGGGGTTCAAGACAGCAACCTGACTCATCACTGCTGATGCTGACCTTTAACCCTTGGTTATATCAGGTGGTGTCTGCCAGGCTTCTCCACTGTAAACGTAATATTTTCCCTCTTTATGCTCTTCTCTTTGGAAGCCAGTCACTAAATCTAGCCTAGCCTCATAGGAATTAACCTCTTACCTCCTAGAGAGGGGATACCTACATATATGTATATATATGGAACACCTGTATATATGTATATATATATAATATTATTTTAACTTTTTTGTAAGGAAGATTTGTTTCTTGTTCCTATTTATTCCATCATTTGCTTATATATTATATAATGATATATGCATGTGTATTTATTTTATACTTTGTATTATAATTCAACTCTATATTATTTACTTTGTTTTTCAGAGTGTTCTAGCTTTGGTCACTAGGAGCACTTCCAGGTAGGTTCCTGTGCCCCCTTGACTCCTTCCTATTCTAAAGTTTTATAATTAGATCTACCCTGAACTTTTTAACTTTTCATATATATGAGTCAGTAAGAATCGCCTCCCCACTTTTTATTGCTTAACCTAGTTGAGTTGTATATCTGCTAATGGCAAGCAAAAAGTGACCCGATATAATATATACTATATGTGTCTGCTATGTAACAGATACAATATACACCAGACTCAGATATGACTATTATAGTTATTATTGAGGATTATTAAGCAAATATTGAAGTAAGTAGAAAAATGATCATATCCCAAATTTAGGCCAGTAGAGTTACTGGTCTTAGAGAATTGAACTTTGAGTTTCCTGGCAGCCAAAAATAGAAATATGATGAGTATAACATTTCTCCGATTAAAGGAAACATACCAGTCTCCTAAGAGAGATAAAGTTATCCTTGATTCAATCATCGCAAATATTTTCTCTTGAGAATCCTTCCCCGTGAGAATTTGAGCAGTGTGTGTGCATGTGTGTGTGTGCACACAGTCTCTTAGCTGTGTCCGCTTCTTGTGACCACATGGAATGAAGCCCGCCAGCCTTCTCTGTCCATGGAATTTTCCAGGCAAGAATACTGCAGTGGGTTGCCATTTCCTACTCCGTGTGATCTCCCCGACCTAGGGATCAAACCTGTGACTCCTGCATTGGCAGGCGGATACTTTATCACTAGCGTCACTTAAGCGACAGAAAGATTTTTCTAAAGATGCCATAACATTCCAATATAAAAGCAAAATCCTTGTTAATGCAGTGCAATTTAGTAAAGGCATCTCTGTAAGAAGTTAAATTCTTGTGGCCTAGAAACCAGTTTTTAATGCTGTAAACCTGATACACACCTAGCACTTAGGAAACTGGAGGAATACAGCAATTGTCTTAGACTATCTTTTCCAGATGCCCTTAGATATTTGGAGGCTGGCAGCCAAAATATTTCTTTAAAATAATACACACACTTAACACACATGTGTTACTTGGAGTGTAGAAATCTCTAGGTCAGGATTCCAACTCTAGTATTTGACCTGAGTTAGCGTTGCAATTTCCACTGATGCTAGTGAATTTTCTATCCATTTCTCTATCAGCCCAACAAACTCCTTCTAACTTTATTGCAGTATTTAGTGAGATTCTTCCTGAAGAAAGTGCTCCTAACTCACTAAGGTTAATAAGCTTGGATGCAAGGAGAAGTGTTGTTGTTGTTTCGTCTCTAAGTCATGTTCAACTCTTTGCAAACTCATGGACTGCAGCATGCCAGCTTTCCCTTTCACCATCTTTCAGAGCTTACTCAAACTCATGTCCATTGAGTTGGTGATGCTATCCAACCATCTTGTCCTCTGTCACCCCGTTCTCCTCCTGCCCTCAATCTTTCCTAGCATCGGGATCTTTTTCAACGAGTCAGCTCTTCACATCAGGTGGTCAAAGTACTGGAGCTTCAGCTTCAGCATCAGTCCTTCCAATGAATATTCGGGATTGATTTCCTTTAGGATTGACTGGTTGGATCTTGCTATTCAAGGGACTCTCAAGAATTTTCTCCAGCACCATAACTTAAAAGCATCAATTCCTTGGTGCTCAGCCTTCTTTATGGTCCAACTCTCACATCCATACATGAGTACTGGAAAAACCATAGCTTTGACTATACGGATCTTTGTCAGCAAAATGATGTTTCTGCTTTTTAATATTGTCATATTAAATTTGTCAAATTAAAATCTAAATATTGTTTAGATTTGTCATAGCTTTTCTTCCAAGGAGTAAGTGACTTTAAATTTCATGGCTGCAGTCACTCTCCACAGTGAATTTGGAGCCCAAGAAAATAAAATCAGCCACTGTTTCCCCAGTGGAAACCCCCTTCTAAGGAGTTCCTGGGCGTTCCAGTGGTTAAGACTCTATGCTTTCACTGCCGAGGACCCAGGTTCTAGCCCTTGTAGGGGAACTAAGATCCCACAAGCCACGCAACACAGCTAAAGAAAGAAAGAAAGAAAGAAAGAAAGAAAAAATATCCCCTCGCAGATATTTGCTTTTGTTTTTGCTGCTTTCCCCCTCCCTTGTAACTTCAGATGCGCTGTGCCTTGACATTTGTGGGCTAAAACTGACTTCTTGGCATTCCCTGCCTGGCCTCTCTGGATCTACATCAGACCTCCAAACCCACATTTTATTTGCATCCAAGAGCCCACCTGACCTGGGGCTGGCCCAGCTCCTGACTTGGATGCCATCTCCAGAAAGGTTTACCTTCCAGCAGCTAAGTGAGTTAATCCGCTTACCGAGGGTTGGGCTGCTTCTTACCTTCTGATGGTATTTTCCTGTCACCAACCCGCTCTCTCTTTTGTCACTGAGTTTCTGTAGTGCCAGAGGATTTAAAGCAGGATGGATTAGCCTAAGTGAAAGACTTTGAATCCTATCGCTCCAGTACAGCACAGGAATTCCAGCCCCCAGGGAGGCTGGTGGCTTGGAAGGAACCCCAAACAGTATCCCGAACCCCAGACTTGGAGGAACAGTTTGTTCAAAACACTCGGAGGCCTGATTTAAGTCAGTGTGGCCAAAATGCGGACCAACCATATGCCACACACCCAGCAGCTTAACACGTCGAGGACGGTTTACTTGATACTTCTTCAAGTCACTTTGTGTTTTAAAACTTTAGTGCATTTATTTCAATTTGACACCTCCTGGTCTTGATCCTTATTGCAAAATTCAGACTTGAGGAAAGTAGGGAAAACCACTAGACCATTCAGGTATGACCTAAATCAAATCCCTTACCATTATACAGTGGAAGTGACAAATAGATTCAGGGATTAGATCTGATAGACAGAGAGCCTGAAGAACTATGGATGGAGGTTCGTGACATTGTACAGGAGACAGGGATCGAGACCATCCCCAAGAAAAAGAAATACAAAAGGGAAAAATGGTTGTCTGAGGAGGCCTTACAAATAGCTGAGAAAAGAAGACAAGTGAAAATCAAAGGAGAATAGGAAAGATTGAATGCAGAGTTCCAAAGAATAGCAAGGAAAGATAAGAAAGCCTTCCTCAGTGATCAATGCAAAGAAATAGAGAAGAACAATAGAATGGGAAAGACTAGAGATCTCTTCAAGAAAATTAGGGATACCAAGGGAACATTTCATGCAAAGATGAGCTCAATAAAGGACAGAAATGGTATGGACCTAACAGAAGCAGAAGATATTAAGAAGAGGTGGCAAGAATACACAGAAAAACTATACAAGAAAGATCTTCATGATCCAGATAACCACAATGGTGTGATCACTCACCTAGAGCCAGACATCCTGGAGGGTGAAGTCTAGTGGGCCTGAAGAAGCATCACTATGAACAAAGCTAGTGGAGGTGATGGAATTTCAGTTGAGCTATTTCAAATCCTCAAAGATGATGCTGTGAAAGTGCTGCACTCAATATGCCAGCAAATTTGGAAAACTCAGCAGTGGCCACAGGCCTCGAAAAGGTCAGTTTTCATTCCAATTCCAAAGAAAGACAATGCCAAAGAATGCTCAAACTACCGCACAATTGCACTCATTTTACATGCTAGCAAAGCCATGCTTAAAATTCTCCAAGCCAGGCTTCAACAGTACATGAACCATAAACTTCCAAATGTTCAAGCTGAATTAGAAAAGGCAGAGGAAGCAGAGATCAAATTGCCAATATGCATTGGATCATCGAAAAGAGAATTCCAGAAAAACATTTACTTCTGCTTTGTTGATTATGCCAAAGCCTTAGACTATGTGGATCACAACAAATTGTGAAAAATTCTTCAAGAGATGGGAATACCAGACTACCTTACCTGCCTCCTGAGAAATCTGTATATAGGTCAAGAAGCAACAGTTAGAACCGGACATGGAACAACAGACTGGTTCCAAATTGGGAAAGGAGTACATCAAGTCTGTATATTGTCACCCTGCTTATTTAACTTATAGGCAGAGTACATCATGCAAAATGCTGGGCTGGATGAAGCACAAGCTGGAATTAAGATTGCCGGGAGAAATATTAAAAACCTCAGATATGCAGATGACACTACCTTTAAGGCAGAAAGTGAAGAAAAACTAAAGAGCCTCTTGATGAAAGTAAAAGAGGAGAGTGAAAAGGCTGGCTGAAAACTCAACATTCAGAAAATGAAGATCATGGCATCTGGTCTCATCACTTCATGGCAAATAGATGGGGAAACAGTGGAAACAGTGGCTGACTTTATTTTTGGGGGCTCCAAAATCACTGCAGATGGTGACTGCAGCCATGAAATTCAAAGACGCTTGTTGCTTGGAAGAAAAGTTATGACCAACCTAGACAGCATATTAAAAAGCAGGGACGTTACTTTGCCGACAAAGGTCCATCTAGTCAAAGCTGTGGTTTTTCCAGTAGTCATGTATGGATGTGAGAGTTAGACTGTAAAGAAAGCTGAGCACTGAAGAATTGATGCTTTTGAACTGTGGTGTTGGAGAAGACTCTTGAGAGTCCCTTGGACTGCAAGGAGATCCAACCAGTCCATCCTAAAGGAACTCAGTCCTGAACATTCATTGGAAGGACTGATGCTGAAGCTGAAACTCCAATACTTTGGCCACATGATGCGAATAACTGACTCATTGGAAAAGACCCTGATGCTGGGAAATATTTAAGGCGGGAAGAGAAGGGGTCGACAGAGGAAGAGATGGTTGGATGGCATCACCAACTCAATGGACATGAGTTTGAGCAAGCTCTGGGAGTTGGTGATGGACAGGGAGGCCTATCATGCTGCTGTCCATGGGATCACAAACAGCTGGACATGACTGAATGACTGAACTGAACTGGGCCTGATCAGTCGTGGCTGTAGGCCCTCTCAGCTCCATGGGGGCATTGACTGTGGAGCTGGAAGGCCTTCACGAACAAAGGATGGATGTGGCTATGAACTCCAGGGTCTGTCAGAGCCCACACGGGGTCCAGAGGGAAGACATGGGAGATGCCAAGCCAGCTGGGCCTAGGCAATGGACCTCTCATTTCTCCACTGGGCCATGTCACAATTTCCCACCCTCAGGCTTGCACAGCGGCCCCAGACTCAGGGACCAGGAAGAGGAACAGGTCATTAGAAAGCAGGTGAACTTGCAGTAATGGAGGATGGGCAGTCCTGGAAGCTGACCTGTGGAAAAGACATGGGCCCCATCCACCACATTTGAAAAAAAGAGCTGTCAAACCTGTCTCCCTGATTCCGCTCTCTGCAAGTCCACTAGAATTTGCCAAACCTGGGGAGAGGCAGGGTGCTGTATAATGGAGACCACAGCTGCCCCCACCCTGGAAGGCCGCCTTGGGAAGGCCACCCTCACCTGACAGGATTCCTGCAGTGTGTGTGTGTGTATGTGCGCTCAGTCGTGTCTGACTCTGTGATCCCAGGGACTGTAGCCTGCCAGGCTCTTCTGTCCATGGGATTTCCAGGTAAGAACACTGGAGTGGGTTGCCGTTTCCTTCTCCAGGGGATCTTCCCAACCCAGGGATCAAATCCATGTCTCTTGCGTCTCCTGCCTTGGCAGGTAGATTCTTTACCACTGCACCGCCTGGGGAGCCTGCAGGTGAACAGCCACCTTCTTTGGGGAGTTTGAGGATAGCCTTGTCAAAGCACAGGCCTCTCAGATGCTGCTAAGATCCCACTGGGGAAAAGTTGAGTATGTCCCCAGAGGGATTCAGCTTCCTTCATTTCTTCCTGAACCGTTTGTTAATAGTAGAGAACAAGTTTGAGGTGAAATCATCTTGAATTCAGAGACATTCCTTTGTCCCAGCAGCGATTTTTCAGCCAAGAATGTACACAGGATTGTAGACCGAGCAGGCTACAGCGGTGTTTTTGGGTGGGCATTGGAAGACATCGGTTGTGATCCTGGCATTTTCCAGCCCCTGGATGTAGGGGAGGTGGGCTCTGAATATCAGACCCCTCAAAACAACCCCTTCTGTATTCGTTCACGAAAGTATGAGACTGGGCTGACTCACAGAAACCTTACAAGGAAAGACATTGTTACCTTTGTTGATATTAACAGGTGATGCTGCTTCAGGTACTTTAAAGGGAGACTTTGTAAAAATGACCGCGGGTGGAAGGACAAGGGTGCATGGATCCATTTCTGCAAACTTGAGGAATCAAAGTGCCTAAATGAAGCTTCTTTCCTAGGTGATTACCCTGATACCTTTATTCAATGAGTTGGTTGAAGGTCTGCCCCAGTAAAAAGCTTGGATGGCTTCATTACAGGGATGGACACAAACATCCGTGATAATTGCAGTCCAGTGGACCAGGTATCACTGGACCAAGGAAGGGCTCCCGTCTGTGGGGGAGGGAGTGGGGAGCATGCTGAGATTCTCATCTTATGCTGGGGAGGGGGTGACATAGAGGTGTGGAGGGCTAGGAAGCGACCGCCTCAGCATCACTTGAAACATTCTCAGTTCAGGGTATAGTATGATTTTCACTGTCTATACTTTAGTGATTTTTGTGACTCTGTAGACAACCTATAAAATGGGCTTTTGTTAATCTAAGAATGATGCAATGTCTCTTCTGTGGCTGAATGTTTGGATCCTGCCTGCCCTGTTATGGCAGGGCTTCTGGGTGTTTTGTAATAGAGAACACTGTGATGGAGGTGTGGTTAAACTCAAGGTCCCAGAAGCACAAATCCTGAAATACACATTTAGAGAGGCACCTTCTGAATTCATAGGAATGGAAGAAGAAATGCAAAGGGTTCTTTACATCACTACTGTCCATGGAAAATAGGTATGGTTTTCCATGCAGGGATGGAAGCAACCACACAACGGACATGACCAGTGAAAACTCTGCAATTGCTCAGTTTTAGCTCATCAGGGGAGTGTTCTCGGCCCCAGGACTGTGTTCTCTCTGTTAACAAGGATGATCTTTCTTCCAGAGATCATCAGCAGTACTGTAGGGGGTTGAACAGGGAGGACCTTTGCTGTTTAATGCCCTCTCCCATGTCCCAGTTCTTTGGGGGCCACTGAGTGCTGGAAAGAGGCTAGACTTTCCAAATCACGCTGGATTCCAGCCCCAACTTGGCTCTTCTTAAAAAAAAAAATTATTTATTTATTTGGCTGCACCAGGTCTTAGTTGAGGAATTTGGAATCTTTAGTTGTGGCAGGTGGGATATAGTTCCCTTCCCAGGGATTGAACCCAAGCCCCTCCACTGGGAGCGCAGATGCAGGGGGAACTGCTAACTGCTTAGCCACGTGACCCCAGGCAAGTTCCCTGCTCTCTCAGTCTTCCTGTTCCAGTGGCTCTGATACTGATTCCTCCCTTTGAGACTTGTTCAGCAGGGACTGGAGGTTCCTGTGATCACAGTAGAATGTGCCTGACACGGTGCCTACTAGCACGTAGTAGGTGCTTAGTAGGTGGCTTCAACTGTAAAAAGATCAGGCAGTCCATGGCTGGACAGACTCCAATCTGAATTTCACCTGGTGTGCAGAACAAAGCATTTCCCTCTGATGTGAGTGTATCATAAAAATCACAGAGAAGGAAATTTAAAGTCAACCTTAATCTTACAATTCTGGCAGAGTCATTTTCATCCTCTCTTGATCCCTCATTGCCTTCATAACATTGCTTTTTAGACTTAACACTATAGTGTGAATGTTTCCCCTTTTGCCTCCCAGTCTCTCTCTGGTAGCTCAGTTGGTAAAAAATCCACCTGCAATGCAGGAAACCCGGATTAGATTCCCGAGTCGGGAAGATTTGCTGGAGAAGGGATAGGCTACCCACTCCAGTATTGTTGGGCTTCCCTTGTGGCTCAACTGGTAAAGAATCCACCTGCAATGTGGAAGACCTGGGTTCAATCCCTGGGTTGGGAAGATCCCCTGGAGAAGTATTCCAGTATTCTGGCCTGAAGAATTCCATGGACTGTATAGTCCATGTGATCACAAAGAGTCAGACAAGACTGAGTGACCTCCACTTTCATTCTCCCGAATACCACTGAGTTGAGGGTGCCTCATTTCTCTATGTGTCCTGATGGCTAGGCCTGGAGACTATCTTCAATTATTCAAGCTCCATCGACCGCTCCAGTTGGCATCAGCAGCATCCCAACCCATAGACTTCATTGTCCAATCCATTACTTCCTATAATTCTATAAAACCTTTGTAAAGCGTTTTCCAATGTACACAGTGAATTCAACATATTATTTCTTATAATTTTTATTTCCTACAAGATTGGGTCCTTAGGAAAATTCCCAGGAGCGACATCAAAAAGTAACAAGGATAATGAACATTTTTAATGGGCCTCCAGGCAATTGGCAAATTGCTCTCCGCTCAGCAGTTCAGCAAGTATACATGGGGAGTCCACGCAAGACATGCTTTCTCACCTGTAGTGACAAGACCAGCCCATCACTTTGAATGTGTTTTGTTTCGCTACAGCTAGGCCAGCACTACATATTATTGTGTTTATTTTTTTTTCCTGGTTAAATAATATCCTCTGGTTTGGATTAGATATCTGTTTTTAATAAGTTTTCCCTTGGATTTGATTAATGGACTTATATCTCAGCCAGCCCGAGGAACCTCCCAAAGCAGTGTTGTGCAGCAAATCAGTCCTCCTACCTAACCTTCGGTTTTGTCATCCAGAGAGCAAAGGGGATAGAGGCCTGTTAACTCCCGTGCAGCCACCCTGGGAAAGAGGTGGTATCGTTATTCCGTTTTTCTGACATGAAAACTGAGGCTTGGTGGCATTGGGTGACTTGTCCTAGGATGCGTGTGTGGTTAAGTGTCAGCTCCACCTAAATCATGGGTTCTTCACCATGCTGTACGATCCATACTCCAAGACACTCTGGGGAGAGAATTTTTTAAAGTATTTATTTATTTTTATTTATTCAGCTGTGCCAAGTCTTAGTCGCCGCATGTGGGATATAGTTTGTGGATCAAGGATCAAACCTGGACCCTGTGCATTGGGAGCACAGAGTCTTAGCCAATGGACCATCAGAGAAGTCCCACTCTGGGGAGAGAATTTTGTCAGCAAATGTAGAAGTCTTGCAGAGATTAACTGAGAAGGGGCCAATTTCATCTGCAGGATGGGCCAAAGTGGGATTTTTGTGTGTGTGTGTGTCTGCCTGACACCCCTGAATAATCGCTTCAGACCACCTACTTCCTGAAGGTCTGCTTATTCTTGGTGAAAAAAAGTTGGGAGTCCCCAGGAGGGTCAGATTCATACTGCTACCTAATGTGGTTATACCTAGGAGAACTTGGAGACCACCAGGTCCCTGAGAAGCATCCCAGTGCCCTTCCTCTTCAACCCTGGCCCTGTCTACTATCCTCATGAGTTTTACAAATCAAAGGATCCTTTTAATGAATTTGAATAAGCTAGCTACGGATTTTTTTCAAAAGAGACACTCCTCCCCTTGTTGGAAAATGGAATCAGAGTCCAGGAGAGCTTCTGTTTTAAGTAAAAGCTGTAGCAAATCATCAGTACTTAGATTCTCCTCTGGTAATTTATCAAGGAAATTTCCTCTTTGAGTAGCAGCTCATGGTTTCCAGGATTCATAGACCAGGAGAGATGAAAGGAGCCGGGGAGCCCATATATCTTAAGAATTGTAAAGTCAAATGTCTACAGAAGCTGTAAGTGATATGAGTGAGTGAAAACAGGACAATAGGGAGTAGTGGGGATTGTGGGGAATAGAGAACACATGTCCCCTCTATGGAGAAACACTGCTCACTGGCCCCAGATTGTAGCCATGAAGGAAACAGGCCCACTATTGTTAAACCTTTTATTCTTCAAGAGATTGGAGATCTTCAGTTTTAGGTGAAGTATCCCATTTTTACTTTATTAAAAAAAATTTTTTTTAATGTGGACCATTTAAAAAATCTTTATTAAATTTGTTACAATATAGCTTCTGTTTTTGTGTTTTGGTTTTTTTGGCTACCAGGCATGAGGGATCTAACCAGGAACTGAACCCACATTCCCTGTATTGGAAAGAGAAGTTCCAACCACTGGACTGGTAGGGAAGACCCCCGTTTTTATAAGTGAGAAATAGATTTGAATTCTAAGAGGCAAAACAAAAGCAACTGCAGGCCAAACACCAAACATATCTGCAGACTGACCGGCTGAGGACGAGCTATTTATGAGATTGTATTTAGTGGCACCATCTATTTTAGAGATGCATAAGCTGAGCCCCAGAAAGAGGGACTGGCTGTTATTTTTTTCCTTAATATATACATTTTATTGAAGTATAATTGACTTACAATGTTTCAGGTGCACAGCAAGGTGATTCAGTTATATATATATGAAATTGTGGTGCTAGAGAAGACTCTTGAGAGTCCCTTGGACTGCAAGGAGATGCAACCAGTCAATCCTAAAGGAAATCAGTCCTGAATATTCACTGGAAGGACTGATGCTGAAGCTGAAGCTCCAATACTTTGTCCACCTGATGCGAAGAACTGACTCATTGGAAAAGACCCCGATGCTAGAAAAGACTGAACGCAGGACGAGAAGGGGATGACGGAGGATGAGATGGTTGGATGGCATCACCAACTCGATGGACATAAGTTTGAGCAAGCTCTGGAAGTTGGTGATGAACAGGGAAGCCTGGCGTGCTGCAGTCCATGGGGTCGTAGAGTCAGACATGACTGAGCGACTGAACTGAACTGATATACATATATTATTTTTCAGATTATTTTCCATTATAGGTTATTACAAGGTATTGACTATAGTCCCCTGTCCTATACAGTAAACCTTTGTTTCTTGTTGCATATGTATTTTTTCAAATTAGAAATCTAGCATTCTATTCATACTAAGTCAAACAAGTGGAATCAAAATGGGGAATAACCATTATTGATCACTGTCTGCCAATAGTTCAGGGACCTTCAGATAGAAGAAGTTGTATCACCAAAGTGCAGAATTGTAAAGTCACTTGCAAACAAATATGGATGCAGTAAGGGTTAACTGCAAAAGTTAACTTTTATTGAGTACTTGTTACGTTCTGGGCCCTATGCTGGGATATACCTTGTATGGTCATCATAGCTACGTACTTTATCCATTTTACAGATGAGGAAATTGAGGTTTACAGATGATAAGTCAGAATAAAGGGTGGACAAGTGTATGAGAGTGCTTGACTCCAATGTCTGTGTTCCTTCCACTTTTGTTACCTATTTCTTATGTAGTGAGCCTCCTGCCCCTGAGTGTACCCAGGCAGAGGAGGTATTGGGGAAAAGATTCTTATTGGGAAAGAGACAGGACCAGATGCCACTGGAGTTTCCTTCAAGGTGGGACTTCCCAGGTGGTTCAGTGGTTAAGACTTTGTGCTCCCAATGCAGGGGGCCTGAGTTTGATCCCTGCCCAGAGAGCTGGATCTCTCATGCTGCAACTGGGAGTTTGCATGCCCCAACTAAAGATTCCTCCCGCATGCTGCAACTAAAGATATACACACAGACTTCCTGGTTGTCCAGTGGTTAGGAATCCACTTGCCAACGCAGGGGACACAGGTTCGATTCCTGGTCCAGGAAGATTCCACATGCCATGGGGCAACTAAATCCCTGTGCCACAACTACTGAGCCCGTGTGCCTATGGCCTGTGCTCCACGACAAGAGAAGCCGCCGCAATGAGAAGCCTGTGCACTGCAGTGAAGAGTAGTCCCTGCCCCACACAACTAGAGAAAGTCTGTGCACAGCAACAAAGACCCAGAGTAAAAGTAAACAATAAAATAGATAAATCAGTAGGCTTGTCTTCTGTGCGTTACTTACCCTTGGTTATTGAAAATAAATAAATAAGTAAAGATACCTCATGCCGCAAAGAAGACCCGACACAGCCAAGGGGAAAAAAAAGTGGTTTCTCAGTTTTGGCCCCGTTGATATTTGGGGCTGGATAGTTCTTTGTTGTGGGGGCTGATCCTGTGCATTTTGGAACGTTGGATGTTTAGTAGTGTGCTCATCCTCTACCTAGGGACCTTCCCTACGTGCCAGTGGCACCCCTTTCCTCTCCCAGTGGTGACGATCAAAACTGTCTCCAGACATTGCCAGATATCCACTGGGAATCAAGACTGTCCGCAGTTGGGAACCACTTTTTAAAAGTTTGAGATTCTCATGAATCTAGGATTAGTGGTTTTAATTAGCTTTGGGACAAGGGAAGGGAACTAGCATCCGAGGATCCCGCCGGTGCCTCCTGTGGATTATCTCCTAACATCCTCACACAGGTGCCTGGGAGAGAGGGCCATCGACCTCATTTCACAGTTTAGCATGCAGACACTCAGAAAAGTGAGATGGGTCATCCAGGTCTCACAGCCAGTTCATGGAAGATGTGATCTACGGCCCATCTATGTCATAGTGCACTGGGCTACAGCCAATTCATGGAAGATGTGATCTACGGCCCATCTATGTCATAGAGCACTGGGCTTTTTTATTGTATCAAGAATTTCAGGGACTTCTCTGCTGGTCCACTGGTTAAGACTCCCTGCTCCCAGTGCAGAGGGCCCAGGCCGGATCCCTGGTCAGGGGACTAGATCTCGCATGCAACTATGAGCTGGTGCAGCCAAGTAAATAAATAAGTGTCTTTCCAAAAAGAACTTCAATGTGAAAAAAGCATGTTAAGCATTCAAATCAAGAGATTAGAAAAAGATAATAAAGACATATTTGATAAGAGAAACAATAATAAAGATAAGGGGGAAGTAGCTAGAGAATAGCTACAATTTACAATAACAAAAATAGAGAAGAGTAATGATACCAAAAGTTGGTGTTTTTAATATGTTAGTAAGATCAATAGGAGAAACATTTTTGGAAGGCTGGTGAGGGATTGATGCAAATAAACAAAATGAATGGTATAGAATGAATAAGCAACAGTCACAATGACACGCATAGATGAAGAAAAGGTCGGGGACATCCCTGGCTGTGCAGTGGTTAAGACTTTGTGCCTCCACTGCAGGGGCCTCAGGTTTGATCCCTGGTCAAGTAACCAAGATCCCACATGCCTCAGGCCCAAAAGAAAAAGGCTGCTGTTAGTCACAGATACAAATTTGAAAATTTATGTACATATATCTGGGGGAGTGGTGTCACGCTGCATGGCCTGTGGAATCTTCATTCCCTGACCAGGGAGCGAACCCAGGCCCCCAGCAATGAAAGCACTGGACCATCATGGAATTGCCTGGGCATATATCTTGAAAAAATATAAAATGCTAAGTTTTGGCACAAGAGAAATTTTACAAGAAAACTTGAATAGATTTTAAAGTATTAAAGAATTTGAAATGTTAAGCAAAGACTTTCCTCTTAGAATGCTTCTGGCACAAATGTTTTTGTAGGTGAGTTTTTAACAAACTTTAAAAAGAATGAACCATCTAGATCTCCAGAAAGATATTACAGAAAACATGAGAGTGAAAACTGCTTGGCTTGTTTCATGAAGCCAGGATAATATTGGTTCCAAAACTAGATAAAAATACATAAGACTAGTCACTCAAGAAATAGAAATGTAAGAGAATAGACTGCAGGTCAATTAATGTAATGGGTGTAAATACAGATAACCAAAATAAAATATTAGCTAAAAGCATCCAAAAGCCTTTAAAATAAATAGTGCATCATAATAAAATAGAGCTTATCCTGATAATATCAGTATTATATCAGATAATTTATTTAAAAAAAAAACAAATCTACTTGAAAAAAATCAGATATAGGTAGGAAAATATATCATAAAGTGATAAAAGCTGTTATTAAACCACTGAGCAATAAAACAGAAGTTTTCTTAAATTGGTAAAAGTCATTCTCTATCTAATATCACTTACAAAGGCAAGTTCCTGATGGACTGAGGCTTAAGTTTGAAAGGTCAGCTAGAATATCAATAGAAGATAATATAGGAGTGCGTGTTTATAGGTCCCTGTGTGTGGGTGTGTACGTGTGTGTGTCCCAAAGGCACAGTCCGTAAGAACAACAACAAAAGGGATGGATTTGATCATAATACAATGAAAGATTACTGTTCAGTGGAGGACACTTTGGAGCAAGTTCACAGATGCATAGCAAACTGAGAGATGCTTGCACCCTCAGAAGGGGACAAGGGACTAATATTGAAAATATCCGAGAAACTTCTGACAAACAGGAAAAAGAAAACCAAGAACTGCAAGGCAAAGTTGGGCAAAAGATACGAGCAGGCAGGTCACAGGAGAGGAAACCCCAAAGACAAGGAAGCCAATGAAGAGCTGTTAAACAAAGAGAGAAATGCTAATTAAAACAACAAAGAGACAGCACTTATACCTGTCAAATGGGCAAAGACAAAATCATAAAGTAGGGTAAATAACAAACATGTAGAGTAGCATAATGTTGGCGGGGATGTGGGGAGATAAAGAATCGTGTGCAGGGCTGGAGGGAATGTTTAGATGGGTGCAGCCATCCAGGACAGTCCCCTGGCTTGCCTTGGTGTAACTGGGGTGTATATGTGTACCCCATGACCCAGCAAGTCCTTCCTGGATACTACTTCTCAAAGCAACTCTTACACATCTCCAGAGGGTGACACATACGGGCTATTCATCATAGGGTGTTTTGTCTCAGTGTTTGTCCATCTCCCCAGGAACATGAACATGAAATGTGATGGGCAAACCCCGTGGAATACTATGCAGTAGTCAGCAGCACGATACAGATCTTTAAAAGTGTAGTGCTGAGTAAAAATGTAAGAAGTAAGAGATTTATAGCCCAAGACCATTTATATAAATTAAGGACTTTCACACAAATATGTATGCAGTGACACAGGGCTAGAATGATTGCCCATGAGAGAGGGGAATGGGGTAGGAAATGAGGATAAAAGGGAAGGAATAAGGAAATGAATCAAGACAGCTGCTTTGAATGGACCAATGTGGAGAGTGAGCCATGAAATGAGGGGTGCAATGAACTCAACCAGCACCTTTCCCCAAAGTTAAAAAAACACTTTTTTTTTTTTTTAAAGGAAACCGAGTGCTCTGCCATTATGCTGGCCAGATTCTTCAGCGCACTTGTTGTTTGCAAGGCCAACTTTCTCCATCGCAGCCGAAGGCCTGATCCTGATTTTGTGTCTTCCCACCACAGTCCCTTCCGACATCACGCCTATCATGTTGAATTTTCCCAGCCTTGCATGTCGTGCAGAAAATCAAGCCCCATGTCTGCACAGGGAGGGTGGGTGTATTGTCATGAATCAGCTCAGGAAATTCAGAATGATGTAATGGTCATGGGCCCTTCTGGGCGAAAATGAGAAAAAGTCCTCACTTCACATCCCTGCCAACATTTGCAGACCATAAATAGGAACATTGGAGGTGAAAAATAGGGAATCGCTGTGTAACTACCACGGAAACTTTTGTCCTGGGAGACATTTGGAAGAATGGGGTGGAACAAAGGACTGTAAGACATACTCGCACTGGTATTTTTTATACTCTCTCTCCACTGAAGGCTTCTGGGTTTTGTGTGCTGCAGCACAGACCATTGAACATGGAAGCAATGATGACAATGATACTAAGAGCAACTGCTGTTTATTTACTACTTATGTATTTATTACCCTGCTATTTGTTATAGTGTATTTATTATACACTTTGTGACAAACACCAGGCTGTCCATCATGCAGGTTATTGCTGATTCTTATGACTCCCTATGTGGAGAAGGAGTTTGGGTCCCATTTTGACCTAAGAGATAAAGCAGGTTCCTGAGGTCATTTAAAAATTTTATTTAGTATTGGAGTATAGTTGATTAACAATACTGTTAATTTAGGGCGTACAGCAAAGTGATTCAGTTACTCATATACATGGGTTTATTCTTCTTCAAATTGCTTTGTCATTTAGGTCACCATAGAATATTGAGCAGCATTCCCTGTGCTGTCAAGTAGGTTGCTTATCTATTTTTATTTTTTAGCTAGAACTTTAAAAATTCTCATAAAACTGCTCTTTTTACCACCAACATCTGGCAAAAGCTTTGTCACCTCCTCCAAGAACAAATTTTTTTCTTCATAGTCATCATTCCAATAATAATAGGATTTGTTTATTTTTTTATTGGAGTATAGCTGCTTTACAATGGTGTGTTAGTCTCTACTGTGCATCAAAGTGTATCAGCTGTACGCGTGTGGTGCTCAGTCATTCAGTTTTGTACAACTCGTTGCAAACCTATGGACCATAGCCTGCCAAGCTCCTCTGTCCATGGAATTTTCCAGGAAAAAATACTGAAGCAGGTTGCCATTTCCTACACCAGGGGATCTTCTCAACCTAGGGGCTGAACGCTCCTCTCTTGCATCTCCTGCATTGGCAGGAGGATTCCTTACCACTGTGCCACCTGCCTATATCCCCTCTCTTTTGGATTTCCTTCCCACTTAGGTCACCACAAAGCACTGAGTAGAGTTCCCTGGGCTACACAGTAGGTTCTCACTAGCTCTCTATTTCATACACAGTATCAATAGTGTATATATGTCAGCCCCAATCTCCCAATTCATTCCATCTTTAAAGATTCTCCAGACTCTTCCCTTCCTGAAGGCATCTACTCTCGGTGGACAGAGCAGGAGGTCTGACTCCTATTCCTAAAGCAGGCTGCTGTGTGTCCTTGGACAAGGTACTCAGCCTTTCTAAGCCACAGATTTCTCACCTATGTAATGGACATAGAGTCCCTGCCCTGACCACCTCAGCAGGCTGTTGGGAGGGTCACAAAGGGGCTTGCAAAGTGTTTGAATGAAGGAAGCTGTTAATAATGTTCTTTCAGGCTTTGTGGCATCACATGGGTTTACCTCCATAGTTTCATTCCTTTTAAATCACTCCCTCCTACCCTCTTATGTCCTATGTACCTTCTCCCTCACCTTTGACATATGACCATTTCACGATCATAAACACATCATTTATAGTTATTATTATAACAACTGCCATTGTTCCAATATACATGAAATAGACATGTACTCCGTGGGCAACTTGTACGCATTATCTAAATATTCCCATTGCATGTGTGAGTGTATATGTGTGTGGGTGTGTAAGAAAGCAAGAGGGGGACTGTTGTGAGAGTGTTGGGGAGGAGGAACAGAGCTTGCAGGATTCTCATGCCTCTGATTCTGTGCTGATCCCTCTCTCTGGGTGGCCTCCCTCCTTTCTCTAGTGTCTTCCAGGGAGTCGACAGAGCTCAGCTTTGGGTTCAGGAGAGACCTGAGTTTGAGTCCTGGTTCTGCCAAAGGTTAGCTGTGGGACCCTGACTAAGTGACATAATTGTCAGATGAGTACACCAATGTTGCCCTCGCAGGAGTCAAGTGAGGGTAACGTGAGATTGTCGCTGCAAAGATCCTGGTGCACAAAAAGCAGTCAATGAATACTAATTGGCTCTTTTTGATGTGAAATCTTGTGGATCTTCCTTCCCAGCATGTTTGTTCATTGATCTTTCAGAGAGAGAAAAAGGAAAAAAAAAAAAAAAAATAGACCTTGTGATGGTTAATTTTACATGTCACCTTGGCCAGGCCACAGTACCCAGATATTTGTCTGTGAATTCGTTTTGTTTTGCTTGGGGATGAGATTAAGATTTCCATTGCAGAAACCAACACAACATTGTAAAGAAATTATTCTCCAATTAAAAATAAATAAATAAATAAAAGGATTTCAATTGGTGGGCTCTGAGTAAAGCAGATTACCTTCCATAGTGTGAGTGGGCCATGTCTAATCAGTTGAAGGCCTGAATGGACCAGAGACTGACCTCCCTCAAGTGAGAAGGAGTCCGACCAGCAGACAACCTTCAGACTCAAACTGCAACTGTTTCCTGTGTCTCCTCCTATCAGCCTACCCTGAATATTTTATTCAAGACAATTCCTTAAAACAATCTCTCTGTATGTATGTATATGTGTGTGTATATATAACACACACACACACACATATATATATATATATATATATATACACACACACATATATTAATGGTGGCTCAGATGGTAAAAAAATCTGCCTGCCATGTAGGAGACCCGGGTTTAATCCCTGGGTCAGGAAGATCCCTTGGAGAAGGGAGGGATAATCCACTCCAGTATCCTTGCCTGGAGAATTTCATGGACAGAGGAGCCTAGCTGGCAACAGTCCATGGGGTTGCAAAGAGTCGAACATGACTGAGTGACTCACACACACACACACACACATTAATACATACACACACACACATACTCTGGTGGTTCTGTTTCTTGGGAGAACCCTTAAACAGATCCCAAGTCAAAACTCTGTGTTAGCCGATGCCTCTCTTTTGAAAGAGTCAGACCTGAAAGGGATTTGGGGCAGGTTTGCCCTGGACACCTTGGAAGGCAGGTGAGGCCAGTGTTTCTGAGTGGCTTTGCTGAGCAGTGAACGGTATCTGGGTCCTGATACTGAGAAGCTGAGCACGAGACGGGGGGGCATCATGGGAATTTCCCCAATTTGTCTGACTAATGAAGTGTTGCCCAAGGCCTGCATAGCTGACTAGGGACAAAATCTACGTTCCGTGCTGTGTCCACCATTGGGAAAACGAGAGAACACGCACGTGGATTTTTTCTGAATGCTCTCATGAAAGTGTGTGCTGTGTTCCTCCACTTCTCTACCCCAAAGCCTTGCTAATTACCAAAAGTTATGTTCTCCCAGTATTGTATTACAGTGTTGCTTTGGGAGCTCAGACACTAAGTTTCCAGGCTTTGACTTTCTAGAGTTTTCCTTTATAACAGGTTTCTCAACCTCAAGACTATCGACATTTGGGACTGGATGATTTGTTGCTGTTAGGGGCTGTTCTGTGCATTGTAGGATGTAGGGCCCACTTGCTCATTAGTCATAGTAGAATCAGTGCCTTAGGTACATGGTATTTTTAGGGGCTTACAAAAATATTTTAACTTGATTTTTAAATCAGAAGGAAAAAATGAATGCAATAATAAAGAATATATACTAATGAATCTAGCCTGGATTATATTTCTCTTCACACCAACTTAGTTTTAAAATGTAATTTTTAATGTACCTTTTATGGAGGAAAGGGCTCATGATGGAGAAAGTGTGTAGGGCTCAGAGAAGTCTTACTGTATAACTGTGCCTCTAACCACTAGATGCCAAGAGCATTCCCCTTTCCAGTGATGCAACCAAAAATGTCTCTAAAAAATCAAATGCAACCAAAAGATCAAGGCCAGGTGTCGGGGCACGTAATGCAAACCTGGGCTTCCCTGGTGGCTCAGATGGTAAAGAATCTGCCTGCAATGCAGGAGACCCAGATTTGTTCCCTGGGTCAGGAAGATCCCCCGGAGGAGGTTGTGGCAACCCACTCCAGTATTCTTGCCTGGAGAATCCCACGGACAGAGGAGCCCAGTGGGCTATAGTCCACAGGGTTGTAAGTAGCCGGACATGACTAAAGCAACTTATCACACATGCGTGCATAAGTACCAAGTACTGTATACTGTAAAAGGAATCATTATTCAGTCAACAAGCATTCAGAGGGCACCTCCTGGGATCTGTGTGCTTGCTCGGGTGACTGTAGGAAGAATTGAAGCATATATTCTTCCTGCCCTGGGATTGCTCTCCGAGTGACAAAGGAACCAGGTAAGGTTGGTAAGCACGCTGGGAAGACCTATCAGGGCATATCAGACCCTTGGTTACCGAGGAAGAAGCAGTAATTGTTGAAGGGAGTCGAGACGGATACTCAGAGATGGGCATTCTGAACTGAGTCTTGGAGGTTGAGTAGGAGTTTTGTGGGTTGGAATGAGAATGAGGGGAAGGCCCTTGGTCTGTGACTAAGCAGTGTCTGCCACTGGGGTCACTGCAAGGTTTGAAGGGCTGGACATAGGCCCCTTTGTAATAAGTAGAATAGGTGGGCATTTAGTTCCCCTGGAATCAGGGAAATACTAATTTCTCCTTGAATCTCCTGAAAGATTCATTTTCTCTGTCGGCACCAACAATAACATACGATGTGAAATACCACGGGCTCTGACACCATGTCCAGGCTCCGTGAAGTCCAATTAGAAAAATTAACATTGATTTCAGATTTATCAGATTCGAGTTTTGACTTTTGTCCAGAGGAGAACAGGGGCATGGTGTTATTATAGGCTTGTATTTCACCTTCTCGAGGAAGGAAAGGAAAGACATACGTCGTTTTGACGGGATCCAGAGCCCGGCTCGGAGAGAGGCACCCTATTTCATAACGGGGCTGCTGTCTAGCAGGAGTCCTGCCCCGGGGATGCTGTTTAGTTTCTGGGTCGTCACGCCAGAGATGTGAAATAGAACACGGTTCTGGGGCTGACGCCGGCCCTCACAAGCGAGGGGACTGCTGGCTGCGAGGCTAAGAGGTCCTGGCATAACGAGCACTCTCAGCCTGGCACTGGGGGCCTGGGAGGGCGGGGGCTTCTGGAACTTTCAGATTAGCCCCAGTGTGCACTCTGCCCAGGAGGAAAGATGCCTGCCTTTCTGCATGCTCGCATAGGCAGTCGCTCAGTCATGCCTGACTCTTTGCAACCCTATGGACTGTAGCCCACCAGGCTCCTCTGTCCATGGGATTTTCCAGCCAAGAACACTGGAAATACAGTCAGGCCCTGCACCAGGGGATCTTCCCAACCCAGGGATCGAACCCGGGTCTCTTTTGTCTTCCTACATAGGCAAACGGATTCTCTACCACTGGCGCCCCCGGCCTTTTTCAGTGGATTCATAAAGCAGACTTGGAAACACTGGAATTGGGCACAGTTGGAGTGACCCTGCTTCTCCAAGCTGTGTTTGTGTGCATGTGTGTGTGTGTGTGACCAACCCTGAGCAGCTTGCGAGATCTTGGTTCCCAGACCAGGGAATGGATGAAGCAGGGTAGTGAAACCACCGAGTCCTAACCACTGGACTGCCAGGGAATTCCCTCATCTTCTCTCTTAACAGCAGAGCGGCCCCCTCCCCATACTCCCTTCCTTTCCAGGGGCCATGCAGCATGGTAAAAGTACAAGGGCATGGGGACTGAGTCCCTCTTCACCACCTAAGAGAGGCAGGGCTGTGGAGATTGCAATCTCTCTTCTGCCACTCCAGTCCTCAAGCCTTGGGGAAACGGCTTGACCCTGTTGGATGATGGTGGACAAGGACACTGATGTGTATACTCTTCATGTCTTCACCTTTGCGACAACCTAGGAGGTGTGCTGGGCGTAGCATGAACACTTGGCAAACATTAGTTCTTGGTGCTACCAGGATTTTGAATGATCACTGTGAGCACAAGAGGTAACACATACCCTGCTGAGCCCTGAGGCTAATGAGGCTGAGACCGCGGTTGTTCTTGTTCAGTCACTAAGTCATGTTTGACTTTTTGCGACCCCATGAACTCCAGCGCGCCAGGTCTCCCTGTCCCTCACTATCTCCTGGAGTTTGCCCAAGTTCATATCAATGGACATGGGCCCCAGACATGTTCACAAATAGAAGTTGGTACCAGTATTTCCTGAGCTATTCTTAGCTTCTGTATTATGATTGGGGTTATATCTGGAGGAGTCCAGACACAGGATTGTGGTCACCTTGCAGGAGAGGAGTTCAGCCTGTGAGACCCTGTAAGGAAGGAGGGTCCATTTTACAGATGTGGAAACCGGGGCTCCTGAGCTGGCCTGAGACTTCCCTAGGTCACATAGGAAGCGTAGCAGAATCAGCAGGCTACAGACTCAGGGCCACCTGCATCTGTCCCATGCAGCCTTGGGTTCCCAGCCCAGGTCCCTTCTCAAACCCCTCCCCTCCATCGGCCCCTAAACATCCTCCCTATTCCCTCCTGGACCAGTGACTTACCAGGCCCCTGTCTGCTGGGTACCCCTGAACAGCCCCACCAGCATCACTGTGGCCACAGAGGGAACAGAGCCCATCGCCTCCAGCACCATCTAAAAAAAAAAAAGAAAAGAATTTAATACTTGCAAACGCGGCCCTCAACATCTCTCCGGGCAACCAGATCTGTCTACAAACCTGAGAAGTTCAGATTACCAAGTTTCCAGGCCTTTTTTACCAACCCAATCCAAAAACAATTCTGGTTTTATAACTCAATAAAAAGGACTCAAGAGCTTTCATGCAGAGCAGAGCAGGCGGCCGTGCAGGCCTAGGGGCAGATGGGGGAAGTGATCGGTCCCCGAATTAGGGGGAGGGGGACTGCCAGGCAGGGGTGGGGTGGGTGGCGCTGGGTGGGAGGGGGCGGGCAATCTTCAGGTCCAGAATCCTTGAATGCGATGAAAAAAAAAAAAAAGCCAGAACAGGCGGCTTCCATGTCCTCGATGGGATTCATCCTTAAGACAGGTGACAACGACAGGCCTGAGGGGCAGCAGGACAGACCGCCTCCTCTCTGAAGTATGGGGAAACTGAGGTCAGGGGCGGGCGTCAGGCAGGGCCTCTGCGCGCTGTGGGGCAGGTTTCCTGGAGGAGGTGGGGTGGGGTGGGGGGCCAGTCGTTGCTGGGCCCCCTGAACCTGCCCTCTGGCGGGGGGCGGCCTCCGCCTGCAGGGGGCGCCCTGTCTCACTTAGTGCGTGGCCGCCCCGCGGGTGCTCACTTGGTCTCCTCTTACGGCACAGCAAGTTTTCTCCAGGGTTTCTGTGGAGTCCTCCGGTGTGGAACCCGGAGAGCCCAGAACACCGTTTGTCCCAGGCGTGCATGCTTTCTCCTGCAGACAGATGGTCTTGGGTGGGTTGTGGGCTTGGTCAAATCTCAGCAGGTAGGGATTTAGCCCCAGTTTCCTCTGGACCAGGGCCTTTCCTGGTGACTCAAACGGTAAAGAATTTGCCTGCAGCTCAGGGAGACCCCCGTTCAGTCCCTGAGTCGGGAAGATCCCCTGGAGAAGGTAATGGCAGCCCACTCCAGTATTCTCGCCTGGAAAATTCAGTGGACAGAGCAGCCTGGCAGGCTACAGTCCCTGGGGGCTCAAAGAGCAGGACAGGACTGAGCGACCAACACTTTCCCTTTCCCCTGGATATGGAGGAAATGAAGTTCTCTCTTGCAGGGCAGGCTGAGGTTTAAATGAGGTGATGACGTCAGGGACTGGGGACGAGGTCCCCTCCTACACAGTGGCTGTGGAAATTGGTTCAGTGATACCGACTTCCAGTCAACCTTTATATCTTTTGATTCAGTGATTCAACTTGTGGAACTGGTCCTGGAGAGTAATTTGAACAAAGGGCAAAGATGTGTGGAAGAAGAGGTTCAGGACCACTCTCTGTATGTGTTGCTAAGACACTTCTGTGGTGTGCAGCCCTATGGACTGCACTCTGCCAGGCTCCTCTGTGCAGGTAAGAATACTGGAGTGGGTTGCCATGCCTCCTCCAGGGGATCTTCCTGACCCAGGGATCGAACCCACATCTCTTCGGTCTTCCTTCACTGGCAGACGGGTGCTTTACCACTGAGCGTCACCTGGGAAGCCTCGCTGTGTATAGAAACTGACAAATACCCAGCCATTGATGGAGGGCAGATTCAACAAAGAATGTACTTACCCCTCAAAACAAACAAACAAATAAAACTGCCTGAACTCTGTGGAGAAAATCAGGTAGATCTACATTCAGTGACCAGGAGTGAAATCTAAGTTAATATACACAGACACACACGCATAACAGATTACGGAACACTATGGAGGGTATTTGATTTTTGTATTGATTTATATATTTTCTAAATAGACACAGATAAATCTGAAAGTGCATACCAACTAAATCGTCAACAGTGTTTATCCCTTTGGGATAAGCATATAGGGACTGTTTGCAATCTACTGAATCCATTTTATAGTGTATGATTTTTTTTAAAGATGTAGCCTGCATTAATTTTATAATAAGAACAAAAAGTGTTCCAGTTTGGTTAAAAAAACAAACCCCAAACCCTGGGAGAACACAGGAGAAGCATGAGAGTGACCATTACAGCGTAGCTGCTCAGTGCATGATGTTCTGCCCATGGGGTCTCTCGACCCCGTCAGCCCCAAGAAGAAACTTTGAAATTTATATGAGAATCTGTCCCCTGCTGAAAGCCCACAAGTTCAGGTCAGCAATGTTTGGATAAATTACAATGGAAATATACAGGCAAAAGTAAGTCTCACTGAAAGACAAAAAAAAAAAAGAAGAAGAAACCAAAAAAAAACCTGACTATACATGTATATAAAATCCATATTACAACATGCTGGGCTGAAAACTATAAATTGGAAACATGTGAAGTAGCCCTATATTGGCCTATAGATCTCATATTTAATACATCATCTTGAAATTGAGCCCTCTTCATAGAGCACCTGAGGATGGGAAGGTGAGCACCAGCCCTCGGGCTCTGGGTGAGGGAGAGCCTGCTGCCCCCTGCCCGTGGGCACAGTCGTGGCCCCTCACTTCAATGCAAAGAAGTTGAAAAGGAGCTTACTCAGTGCCCCTGCCCACCTTCCCAATCCCACAAGGCAAATGCCAAACAGATGTCCTCAAAGGGTGGAAAAATGAAATGAAAGGCACATTTAGGATTTATAGAGCTGAAAACCAAAAACCAGGAGAAATTAGGACTCTGATGAGCACAAAGCTTGCCGTTAATGCATTTTTTTTTCACTATGGTGCTTGCAAATTGGCTTCTATATTTTCAAACAGGCAGCGGGAGATAGAAGAGAGATGTGAGAAAGAAGAGTATATGATAAAGTGATGGGTCTAAGTCAGGCAGCCAAAGCCTGCAGGATCTGGCAGAAACGGACCTGTGCAGCCTAGATCCCCTTTGCCTGCAGTCTTGATCCCCGACTCTCCAACATTCCCATCCTTCATCCCCCACTCTCCAGCGTTCCCATCCTTCATCCTCCACTCCCCAGCATTCCCATCCTTGGTCCTCCACTCTCTACGTTACTCATCATTAGTCCTCCACTGTCTTAGCATACCATCCTTCGTCCCCTACTCTCTATCATACCCATCCTTGGTCCTCTACTCTCCAGCAGACCATCCTTCATCCCCCACTCTCTAGAACACCATCCTTGGTCCTGCACTCTCTATCATACCCATCCTTGGTCCTTCACACTCTCTCATACTCATCCTTCATCCTCCACTCTCTAGCATACACTTCCTTGATCCCTCCTTCTCTACCATACCTATTTTTGATCCTCCTCCCTTCTCTAAACTATCAAACAAACCCTTCCACATTACTCCAATGTTTAAGAGTCTGCATGATGCTGAGATATATACAGGCCTCTATCTGAAGCCATCGTGTCTTTATAATGTTTTCCCCTTTATCTAAAATGCTCTCATAGGCTCTGAAAACCCCTGGGAAACTTGGAGCCTCAGGAGAATGTTCCCTCCTCCCGTGGGCATCCCTCAGCCCACGAGAGGCCTCTCTTCTGGCTCTGCTTGTACCTTATTGCCTTTCCCACTGAGGTCTGTCTCCCCATCAGGAGCTTCTCTTCAAGGCAGGGACTTTAGTCCTTTAGCTCTGGCCCAGAGGACAGTGGTTTTCAGTCATGAGGATCGCACAGGCTTTTCTTTCCCACCCTTCACATAGTGTGTACTTTATTGAATGAATGATGAAATGGGGTCTCTCCAAGATACCCCCTACACCCCCACCCCCACCTCGCCAGAAAGCCTCATGGAAACTTGGGTGGTGGAAAGAAAGTGATTCCAGGAAGAAGCCGCCTGTCCTTTATCTAGGTTGGCCAAAA
Source organism: Bos indicus (assembly GCF_029378745.1). NCBI lineage: Eukaryota > Metazoa > Chordata > Mammalia > Artiodactyla > Bovidae > Bos > Bos indicus. Next base: position 59,618,131 of record NC_091780.1, on the reverse strand, counting down.
ATTTCTTTGTTTTTTTTTCAAGTAAAAATTTAAGACATAGTTTTCATTTTCACCAAGAACTTTATTGAGCTATGTTTTCACTGTTTTGTTCCACTGAATGTGAAGTCTTAGTCATGTCCAATTCTTTGTGACCCCTGGACTGTAGCCCACCAGGCTCCTCTGTCCATGGAATTCTCCAGGCAAGGATACTAGAGTGTGTTGCCATTTCTTTCCTTCTTTTCAGGCAACTTCATTACTCCATCTTCCTCAAGCTTTTTATCTTTTTGAGCAAAGGATTGTTCCAGTTGCCTTTTACAGTCTTCCAGGGAATTGAAATTTTTTCCATTAAGAGAATATTGTAAAGATCAAAATAAATGGACATCCAAAGCTGCAGTGGCTGGTGAATACGGTGAATGAATCAGAACTCCCAGCCAAGTTGTAACAGTTTTTACCTGGTCATCAAAGAAGCATGCAGTCTTGCTGAATTCAGATAGAAAATTACAGGAACTAATTGTTTGGTTTTCCAGAAGGAGCTCTTAATAGAGGACTCCCTTCCAGGCCCACCATGTATACAGCACCACCTCCTTTGGATGGAGAATGGCCTTTGGTGTGGTTGATGGTGGTACGTTTTGCTTGCCCAGTGATCTCTTCCATTTCACATTATTGTAAAGTCTCCACTATTCATTGGCTATTACAATTCATTTTAAAAACAGAACATTTTTGTTATGTTTAAGTGGAGAATTGCATGTGGAAATACTGTCAAGGAGGATTTTTCTCCCGATTAACTTACGGAGAACCCAAAATCAAAGCGATTAATGTAATAAGCTGGTGCAAATAATTTTCACTGCTTGATTTGGATATTTTGAGTATTTTGCCTCCCTCCCATGAGGTATAACATTGATTGTTTTCAATGAATGTCTTAATTTGATTGCTATCAACTTTAATTGGTCTGCCCAACCGTGGAGCATAGTCCAGCAAGAAATCTCCAGTATGAAACTTTGCAAACCACTTTTGACATGTTTGATCAGTCACAGCACCTTCTCCATACATGGCACAAATCCTTTATTGCGTTTCAGTCTGTTTGTTTTTTTACCTTTTTTGAAATCATAAAGCAGAATATGTCAAAAATGTTGCTTTTTTTCTTCCATCTTCAATATTAAAATGGCTACACAGAAACCAATACTTTTAGCCACCTGATGGGAAGAACTGACTCGTTAGAAAAGACCCTGATGCTGGGAAAGTCTGAGGGCAGGAGGAGAAGGGGACGACAGAAGACGAGATGGTTGGATGGCATCACCAACTCGATGGACAAGAGTTCGAGCAAGCTCTGGGAGATGGCGATGGACAGGGAAGCCTGGTGTGCTGCAGTCCATGGGGTCGCAGAGTTGGACGTGACGGAGTGACTGAACAGCAACAACACAAAAGCTCACTAATTTTGATAGTTTTTTTTTTTTTAATGAACCCTGATATGACAGCTGCACAACACAACCTAACAAAATTGTTTTGAATGAAGTTAAAGACAACTGAATACACAACAAGAATACACAGAAGAACTGTACAAAAAAGATCTTCACGACCCAGATAATCACGATGGTGTGATCACTGACCTAGAGCCAGACATCCTGGAATGTGAAGTCAAGTGGGCCTTAGGAAGCATTACTACGAACAAAGCTAGTGGAGGTGATAGAATTCCAGTTGAGCTATTCCAAATCCTGAAAGATGATGCTATGAAAGTGCTGCACTCAATATGCCAGCAAATTTGGAAAACTCAGCAGTGGCCACAGGACTGGAAAAGTTCAGTTTTCATTCCAATCCCAAAGAAAGGCAATGCCAAAGAATGCTCAAACTGCCACACAATTGCACTCATCTCACACGCTAGTAAAGTAATGCTCAAAATTCTCCAAGCCAGGCTTCAGCAATATGTGAACCGTGAACTTCCTGATGTTCAAGCTGGTTTTAGAAAAGGCAGAGGAACCAGAGATCAAATTGCCAACATCCGCTGGATCATTGAAAAAGCAAGAGAGTTCCAGGAAAACATCTATTTCTGCTTTATTGACTATGCCAAAGCCTTTGACTGTGTGGATCACAATAAACTGTGGAAAATTCTGAAAGAGATGGGAATACCAGACCACCTGATCTGCAGGTCAGGAAGCAACAGTTAGAACTGGACATGGAACAACAGACTGGTTCCAAATAGGAAAAGGAGTACGTCAAGGCTGTATATTGTCACCCTGTTTATTTAACTTCTATGCAGAGTACATCATGAGAAACGCTGGACTGGAAGAAACACAAGCTGGAATCAAGATTGCTGGGAGAAATATCAATAACCTCAGATATGCAGATGACACTACCCTTATGGCAGAAAGTGAAGAGGAACTCAAAAGCCTCTTGATGAAAGTGAAAGTGGAGAGTGAAAAAGTTGGTTTAAAGCTCAACATTCAGAAAACGAAGATCATGGCATCTAACCCCATCACTTCATGGCAAATAGATGGGGAAACAGTGGAAACAGTGTCAGACTTTATTTTGGGGGGCTCCAAAATCACTGCAGATGGTGACTGCAGCCATGAAATTAAAAGATGCTTCCTCCTTGGAAGGAAAGTTATGACCAACCTAGATAGCATATTCAAAAGCAGAGACATTACTTTGCCAACAAAGGTTCATCTAGTCAAGGCTATGGTTTTCCCTGTGGTCGTGTATGGATGTGAGAGTTGGACTGTGAAGAAGGCTGAGCGCCGAAGAATTGATGCTTTTGAACTGTGGTGTTGGAGAAGACTCTTGAGAGTCCCTTGGACTGCAAGGAGATCCAACCAGTCCATTCTGAAGGAGATCAGCCCTGGGATTTCTTTGGAAGGAATGATGCTAAAGTTGAAACTCCAGTACTTTGGCCACCTCATGCGAAGAGTTGACTCATTGGAAAAGACTCTGATGCTGGGAGGGATTGGGGGCAAGAGGAGAAGGGGACGACAGAGGGTGAGATTGGCTGGATGGCATCACTGACTCAATGGACGTGAATCTGAGTGAACTCTGGGAGTTGGTGACGGACAGGGAGGCCTGGTGTGCTGCGATTCATGGGGTCACAAAGAGTCGGACATGAATGAGTGACTGATCTGATCTGATCTGAAAGACAACTGAGCACTACTAGAGTCATCTTACAGAAATAAAGCTGAATAATCCTTTTGGCCAACCCAATAGATCTGTTGTCTGCCTTCCCTCTGGGCACTTAATAGACGATAATCTCATTTAATTCTCCTCTTCCCATTTTACAGATGCAGAAACAGATTCTCAGAGGGATGAAGGGCTTTGCCTAAAGTCACGTTTTGTCAGGATGCAGGAACCTGGGGTAAGGGACAGAGGTGGGGAGAGATTGAGACCCTGGGCTGGGCATGTCGGAAGCAGGAGAAAAGGACGGGTAGCAGGCTGAGCTCTTGGAGAAAGAAGCCTGCTGATCACAGGAATAAATGTTAGTTTTAAGTTCATCATTGTCTTTGTGAGCAAATGTCTGCTTATCTTCCAAGACTGGGATTCCAGGAATCCATGACCTTGGTGTGATTTCCCTCTTAATAGGCTGATAGTAGCCCAATGATATCTTGTCCTCATAAACACCCAATTAAGTAGATACTATTTTATTTCAGATAAAAAAAACTGAAGCTTAGAGGAATTATTAGGTTCCCCTAATTTTAGGTCATTGAGTCAGGCTTTGAAACAGAGGGTCTGACTCCCAGCCTGGGTGCATCCGACTGTCCTGCAAGGCTTTTAGTTCCCTCTTTAAGGTCAGTGACCCCAGTTAAGGCCAAGTATGGAAGTCCCAGCCTGGTCTAGGAGGTCACATGACCCCTTGGAATCGGAACCAGTATAGACGAGGGTTCAGATCCTCCCCCAAGGCACTTTCAGAGGTTCACTCAGTCCATCAGCAAACATGGACCCACTATTTGCCAGGTGTTGTACTCAGCACTGGGGAAATATCCTTGTCCTGAGACCCATGGCGCTTACAGACAACGAATGACTGAACAGATACACGAACAAGATCCCTGCAGGTAGCAGTACGTGCTATGAAGGCACTTCACCCCACGTTACCCAAGTGATGACTTGATGAACAGGATTATTGCCAGCCTGCATGCCAGGGAACACCAGGGTGCTGCCTTCCAAAGACGCGGGCACATACTGTGTCTGAAATCAAGGACATAGCCCACAAAAGAGACAGATACATGCTGCCAAGAGCAGTGACCGTGAATGGGTTGTGGATTTCTTCAGAATGAGGTGGGAGGTAATTAATCATCTAATGGACCTCAAATGAGGCACTGACAATGTGCTGTACTCTTCTAAGTGCTTTCCCAATAGTCTCTCGTTTAACCCCATCACAGTCTGGGGAAGCAGATGTGTGCTGTTATGCCCATTTTATAGATGAGGACACTGAGAAATAAGGACATGCAACTTGCCCATGGTCATACAACCAGTAAGATTCTGTAGATCAGCATTGCCAGCCTCATCCAGGAGCTTGGAAGAATGCAGAACCCACTGGGGCCCATTGTCCTAGACCCCCCCAAGTACACACCAAGACAAGGATTTTGTATGTACCTTGGGGCTGGGGCCAGGCTGCCCTGGCAGGTGTGTGACAATCCCAGGGGTGAGTACCAAGTGAGGGGGTGGAGGAGGATCTGAAGTCTCAGCCAGAGAAACCCTCGCTGACCATATTCTTCAAGGCCCAGCCTTCTTTTATTTCCCTGTTTTCTATTCCTGTGTGTGTGTGTGTGTGTGCGCACACGCGCGCGTTCGCACATGTGCAAATGCTTTAAGTCCTCTGAAGGCAGGGAAGTGGGATTCTTGGTTCAGTGTGAACTCTCTAGCTTTCCATACACTGTGAAATGTGGTGAAATCCTTGACTTTTAATGCACAATTTGCCAGACATCAAACATTTCCTCTCTGACTTTGATATGAACTGGGCAGGCGCCCTGGGAACTGGCTGACCCAGGAATTTGGCTGTAGGCAGAAGGAAATGCTGGTGAAACGCATCTGAGCTGGGGTTGCTCGAGAAGGAACCACAGGGTAAAAGTAGGAAAAAAGAAGTGACGCAGCTTGGCTGCGGGGAAGCCACCCCAAGCCTGCATCCTGATTAGGCCCTCCCGCTTCTTGCTGGGTGATCTGGGGCAGGTGGCCTAAGCTCTTGGAGCCTCAGTTTCAAAATCTGAAAAATGGGGAGAGTAATCTTCTGTCAAGTTTTGGCTTATCTCTCTCTCCACACACAGAATTTTATCTCCTGGTAAACAGGGATGATATCTTTTCTTTAAAAAAATTTTTTTGGCATGTACACACTGTTGCTATATTTATTTATTTGGCTGTGCTGGGTCTTCATGGCTGCACACGGGCTTTCTCTAGTTATGGAGAGTGGGGACTACTCTCTGGTTGCAGTGCACAGGCTTCTCATTGCGGTGGCTTTTCTTGTCGTGGAGCACGGGCTCTAGAGCATACAGGCTTCAGTAATTGGGGCACATGGGCTTACTTGTTCCGCGACATGTGAAATCTTTCCAGACCAGTGACTGAACCTGTGTCCCCTGCATTAACAGGTGGATTCTTATCCACTGTGCCATCAGGGAAGTACCTATATCTTTCTTGTATTTCTCTTTTGTTTCCCTTACCACTTATATTCAGACTCAGTTTCAGGTAACACCTATTAAGTCAGTTTAATTCCTTTCATCTTTTCCACAATGGTAGAAAGCTTATTGAGGGATGGGCACCATCTAGGCACCAGAGAGGAAGCAGACTCTGGCCCCAGGGAAGAAGCATGTAGGTGGAGACCAGCCTAGGAGGTGGTCACTGAAAACAATGATAGAGGGAAGGTTAAAGCTATGTGGCTGCTTTGAGAGCCCTAAGCAAGATCCAGGAGGCCTTCCTGAAGGAGGTGGCCCTTGCAGGATGAGTAAGAGTTGTGCAGGGGAAAAAGAAACCAGTGTTGCTTTTGAGGATGATAATGGTTGCTGACAAGACAGCTAGCATTTAGGGAATCTATACTGACTTCCCTGGTAGCTCAGATGATAAAGAATCTGCCAGCAACACAGGAGACCCAGGTTCGATATCTGGGCTGGGAATGATCCCCTGGAGAAGGAAATGGCAACCTACTCCCGTATTCTTGCCTGGAGAATCCCATGGACAGAGGAGCCTGGTGGGTTCCATGGGGTCACAAAGAGTTGGACAGGACTGAATGCCTACCAACACTTCTTTTTCTTTCATACTGTCTGCCAGGCTTCTCTGTAGTGCTTCACGTGGGTTGTCTTATATAATTTGCACGACAAACTGATTAAGTAGGCACGATTTTATCTGCACTTACAGATGAAACAGAAGCACAGAGAGGGTAAGTAACTTGTCCAGGATCACACAGCTCATTAAAATAGCCACAGGTATAATTTCTTGTATGCTTTTTATATACCAATTAGAGGGTTAACTCTTTTCCAACTCTTACATCATTTCATTTTTTTTTTTTACCAGTCCCACGAGGTAAGGACTGGTCCTTGGTTCGTGTTTATGATACTTATTTTACAACTTTTGAAAAGGAGTCTTGAAAAGCCCGTCCTTGTCCACTGTCATACAACCAGTGAGCAGGAAAGCCAGGATTGGAACCTGCGTCCTGTCTGCAGGAGCCCGCGGCATTCCTCATCTGCTCTGCGGTATGAAGACCCGGCTCTGTGCCAGGCGCTTTCCCTGGGGGCGTTATACACAGGCAAGAGGCAGGTGCCCATCCACCAGGGAGCAATGCACGAAGCACCCACTGCGCGGAAGCTGAGAGCAGAGTCCTTCCCACCCCTCCTCACTGCGCCCCCTGGCGGCAGAGGATTTTCTAGCCTCGGTGTCAGTGACGGGCCCTGTTCCCAGCCGGCCCGCCCTCTCTGGCTCGCAGCGGCCCGTCGGTACATTCGTCTGAGCGCTCCTGGAGGGGCGCCTATGAAGGTCTCACGGGCCCAGGGCTGAGCAGATGCACCTGAACGTCTGGAGAAACGCAGTGAGGGGTGCACTTGAGTAATGAGGCCGAAAGCGCTTGGAGTCAGCGGCCTTTGGGCTTGATTAGCACGGCCTCGCGCTTTGCTGCAGAATTGGCAAATAAAACGGTGTAACTTGGAACGAACGCAGGGCGAATTTATAGAACGGTTGGAACAGTCGGTCAGGAAAAGCCAGCCTTTCCCCCGCCTGGCAGGGACCCAGACAGAGCCCTGGGAAGCGTGGTGACCCACCGTGGGGGTCTGCTGTGTGAGAGAGGAAATATTCTGGAGATGGAAATTCCAGTATCGGCCCCAGCAACCCTTTCCTGTGATCCTTTGTCCACGTTTCCAGACCTCTCTGAGCTTCAGCTTCAGCTTCTTCATATAAAAGAGCAGATGTCCCCTCCCTCAAAGCATGCTGGGAGAATTAAATGAAATACTGACCCTATTCCCAGGTGGCTCAGTGGTAAAGAATGCACCTGGCAAGCAGGAGACTCCAGTTCCACCCCTGGGTCGGGAAGGTCCCCTGGAGAAGGAAACAGCAACCCACTCCAGTATTCTAGCCTGGGAAATCCCATGGTCAGAGGAGCCTGGCAGGCTATATATAGTCCATGGGGGTCGCAAAAAAAATTGGACATGACTTAGCAACTAAACAACAACTGTACATAAAGCACACACTGTAGTCAGCTTTTGAGCTCTTCATTTTCTTTTCTTTTTTGTCATCTCGTCTCCTTCCCATGCCCACAGCACACTCCAGATCCATTGCCTGTTGCTCTGTGCCTGGACTTCATTTCCTAGGTTCCCCTGCTCTGTGGTGTTAACCAATAGGAGGCCCAGTAGGAACTCCAAGGGTGGGAGCAGAGAGAGGTTGGAGTATTTGTTCCCCAGTCCCTTCTTGCTTCATGGCTTGCACCCAGGGGTCCAGTCTCTCTAGAACTATTCCCACCAGGCAGCCCCTCTGCCAGGCTCCAGCTGTCCGCTGGGCTCCAGGAGCAGTTTTCTTCACATCTGTCCTGCTTTACCCTTTGCTGTTGTTCAGCCGCTTAGTCATGTCCAACTCTTCATGACCCCATGGACTGCAGCACACCAGGCTTCTCTGTCCTTCACCATCTCCCAGAGCTTGCTCAAACTCATATCCATTGAGTCAGTGATGCCATCCAACCGTCTCATCCTCTGTCGTCCCCTTCTCCTCCTGCCTTCAATCTTTCCCAGCATCATGGTCTTTTCCAAGGAGTCAGCTCTTCTCATCAGGTGGCCAAAGTATTGGAACTTCAGCTTAAGCATCAGTCCTTCCAATGAATACTCAGGATTGATTTCCTTTAGGATTGACTGATTTGACCTCCTTGCAGTCCAAGGGACCCTCAAGAGTCTTCTTCAGCACCATAGTTCAAAAGCATCAATTCTTTGGCACTCAGCCTTCTTTATGGTCCAGCTCTCACATCCATACATGACTACTGGAAAAGCCATAGCTTTGACTAGACGGACCTTTGTTGGCCAAGTAATGTCTCTGCTTTTTAATGCGCTGCCTAGGTTTGTCATAGCTTTTCTTCCAAGGAGCAAGCATCTTTTAATTTCATGGCTTCAGCCCTAAAGAGCGGTAATTCATCCTCTTTTGCGGGTCCCCTCGTCTTGGAGAAGGAAATGGCAACCCACTCCAGTGTTCTTGCCTGGAGAATCCCAGGGACGGGGGAGCCTGGTGGGCTGCCGTCTATGGGGTCGCACAGAGTCGGACATGACTGAAGTGACTTAGCATAGCAGTCATCTTGCCCACATTCTGTGACCAGCCCCTTCATGACCCTCTCCCCAGATTCCAGTGTTATCCCTGGCAGGTCTCCCAGTATATGTTGTGCTCAACAAGGTCAATTTTTCTTTTCCTTCTCATTCCAACTCTGCTGCCGACAGCCCACTTGTGATCTGAGACAAGTCTCTTCTGTTAACTCTACTCTTCTCAAGTGGCTGTAGAGGGGAGACTTTTTGCCCTCCCCTCTGCAGGATTAACCAGTGAGAGGTCAACAGTCTGGCCCCCGCCAGCCCCTGACTCAGTCTTTTCTTTGGGGGGAGGAGTAACTTAGCCGATGGTGACTTTGGAATGGGGAACTGAGGGGCACCACCCAGCCCTTCCTTTGGGGAGGAAAGAAGCCTGCGGTTGTGTGGTTGAATTTAACTCCGTGCAGGAAGTCTTAGGGATTTCGGTTTGGCCGCACATCTAAGCCTCACTCCTCAATCAGTGCTTCCAATAAACCTGACGCTGCAATTTACGTTGACATGATTTTGTGCCTACTTCCTGCTGCTTCCAAATCCAGAAGGGCGGTGGACATTGGTCCTCAACATCTGTCTGAGACGAGTCTCTTCCTCTACAAATAGCAAGAATGCTACCAAATACTCACCTCACTCAGCTGGAATATTCTGCATGTCTGTGAACACTGGAACCCACGGGACTTGATGCCTGGAATGGAGCAGGGGGTTGACTGCCACACCTTCCAGACAAGCTTTCAAGGCTGTGACCAGATCTGTTCATCTTGAGACAGATGGGTCCCCACCCCCAGCTCCTGGCCCAGTGTTCCTTATACAGTAGGCGCTTGATAAATGCTTGCTGAGGTATTGGTCCGCGTGACAGTTCAGGTAATGCCTGTGAAAAATGAAGGGAAGGGAAACAAGTGTGGCAGGGGGACCCTCAGACCCCTGTGAGAGTCTGACAGTCTTGACCAGCCCAGTGCAGAGCTCTGGAACAAACACTGCATGTTAAGATGTCCTGTGCCAGGCACCAGTGGCCAGGCCCTGAGATCCCTTGTTGGCCCTCAGACCCCTTGTTGGCTGGGGACTGGCCCGAAATGCCTGGTGGAACTGAATGGTACCCACAGCTGAAGGTTGTCAGCTAATCACTCTTGCAGCTGAACTGAAAAATTACTTCTTTTTTAATTGAAATATAGTTGATTTACAATGTTGTGTTAGTTTTAGGTGTACGGCAAAGTGATGTGGTTATAGTATATATAATCTTTTTCAGGTGTTTTTCCACTATAGGTTATTGCAAGAATTGAGTAGAGTTCCCAGTAAGTTGTTGTTTGTTATGCATTTTATCTCTAGTAGGGTGTGTATGTTATTAATAATCCCAAACTCCTCTCTTCCATGTCTTTTATGTCTGTGAGTCTATTTATGTTCTATAAAGAAGTTCATTTATATAGTTTTATAGTTTCCACATATAAACAATATCATGATATTTGTCTTACGCAAATTCCTTCTTGAAGACAGAGCCGAATGGGACATCTCCATGACCATCAGTCACTGGGCAATCTGCTTAATGACAGTCAAAGACTTGTGGGTTGTGGGTCTTGAGGTGACCCCATTCCACCAACCATGATCAGCCATAAAAGCAGGCAGGGCCTTCAGGGATTCAGTCATTCATTCTTTTGACTAGCATCTAGGATAACTTGAAGACAGCAAGGAGATCCAACCAGGCAATTGTAGGAAATCAACCCTGAATATTTATTGGAAGGCCTGATGCTTGAGCTGAAGCTCCAATACTTTGACCACCTGATGCCAAGAGCCAACTCTGGAAAAGACCCTGATGCTGGGAAAGATTGAGGGCAAGAGGAGAAGAGGGTGATAGAGGATGAGATGGTTGGATGGCATCACCGACTCAATGGATATGAGTGTGAGCAAACTCTGGGAGATAGTGAAGGACAGAGAAGCCTGGCATGCTGCAGTCCATGGGGTCACAGAGAGTTGGACATGACTTAGTGACTGAACAACAAAAGGGGAAACTTACTAGATTTCCTGTTCTAGACTCTGGGAAAATAGCTGTGAACAAAGCCAAGTCTGCCCAGATCTGCTAGGACAAAGGTGGGAAGCTTTTAAGGGCCAGAGAGTAAATGTTTTAGGTTATCACAAATATTCATCTGTGCCGTTGCAGGGCTAAGGTGGCCATGGATGACATATGAGTGAGGAGGTGAGGCTCTGTTCCTATAAGTCTTTAGCAAAGTGTCCGGATTCGATCCCAAGGCTGTAGTAGTCTGACCCCTGATCTGGAATAGCATCTACGTATTTACTGATAAAAATACTGGGGCTCAGAGAGGCCAGGGACTAGACCAATATCACACAGCAGGCAGTGGGGGAGTCAGAGCAAGTTCAGCAGTTGGATTCCCATCCCAGCACTGGCTGTGATATGTTTCTTTTAAGTGTGCTTCTGACAGGAAGGCATCATTCTGCCATTAACAGAGAAGGATATCCTGGCTGGAGTGGGGCTGACACTGACAGCAATCAAATCCTGACCTACTACTTCTAGTTGTCCCATGTGGATCACCCTTCCTCAGTCTCCACATCTGTAAAATGGGTAGACCAATAGGACCTCCCCCTAGGGGTGGTGAGCATTAACTGAGTTATGCACCTGAAGAACCCCGGGACACATAAGAAAGCATTCTGTTGCTGTTTATTGAATAAGTGCATGGTAGCTCATCTGGAGGAGAGACCAGCCCCAGGCCCAGAAACTGTGTCTCCTGGAGTTTGGGTACCCCTCATACAGGGGAGCGTCAGCACTGTCCCCACACAGCAGAGAGCTCCGAGGGATCAGCTGTGTTCTCCTTGATGGACAGAGAAGTCAGCATGGGGTCCCTGCCCCCAGGTCCTTGGCTGAGAGGACTGGAGAGTCGGGGACCCCTTCCTGTCCAACCTCAGAATCAAGAGCCACCAGAGACTCGCTTTGACTGTGCCCATGCTAGGAGCAGGGTAAAGTGGGGGTGCTGGTCATCGGACTCAGCACAAGGCAGCATCCAGCGTGGGGACAGCAGGGCATGCAGTGGTTGCCCCGGCACCTGCCTCACCCTCGCCTGGATCCAGTGCAGTCTGAACCAGAGCTGTGTGGCTGAACCAGACTCCCTCACCACGATGCCCGTAGGAACCACAGCGGCAAAGTCCCTGAACTGTTGTTTAACAATTTAAAATTACACCCGTGCCTGATTCATGTCAATGAATGGCAAAAACCACCACAATATTGTAAAGTAATTAGCCTCCAATTTAAATAAATAAATTTAAAAAATTGTTTTAAATAAGTAAAATTACATTTAAACAAAATAAAATTAAAATTTTGCTTATTTTTTTATTGAGTATGGTTGACTTACAATGTTGTGTTTATTTCTGCTTATAGCAAAATGATTTACTTATACATGCATGTGTGCTCAGTCGCTTCAGTCGTGTCCGACTCTTTGTGACCCCAAGGGCTGTAGCACACCAGGCTCCTCTGTCTCTGGGGATTCGGCAGGCAAGAATACTGGAGTGGATTGCCATGCCCTTCTCCAAGGGTTCTTCCTAACCCAGGGATCGAAGCCAGGTCTCCTGCATTGCAGGCAGATTCTTTACCAACTGAGCCACCAGGGAAGCCCAAGAATAATGGAGTGGGTAGTCTATCCCTTCTTCAGGGGATCTTCCCAACCCAGGAATCGACCCAGGGCCTCCTGCATTGCAGGCAGATTCTTTACCAGCTGAGCCACCAGGGAAGCCCCACTTATACATATAAGTATATATATACGTATACATATACATATATATATATATATATATATATATATATATATATACACACACACACACACACATTCATTTTTTTTAAGCTTCTTTTCCATTATGGTTTATCATAGGATACTGAATATAGTTCTCTGTGCTATACAGTAGGAAAAACTGAAAATTTAAATCCGCAGGTACTGATATTTGCTCTTAATTCAATCCTCTTTTTACTTGAGTAAATTTCCTTAGAGAGGAGACTGCCTATAGAAACAGAAAACCATATCCCCTGCAATAAGTAGAAAGTAATCTTAAAAATAAACAAAAGGAAAGCAAGACTTATCATCCTAGCTGTATACTTTCGTCTTTTATGTGTTGAAGGATATGCTTTTCCCAGTTGGAAAACAGGGTGTAGAGAGGTATTAGAAACATCAGCACCAAATGGAGCCTTTCTTGTCCTTGACGTCATCAGCAAGACTGGAAAAGAATGATGAAGGGAGTAACTCTCCCACTGTGTGATCCTCTGTTCTTTAAAGTGATGTCAGGTCCCGCCTCTGGCTAACTCTGTCCTGGACGGTCCTGTGTGCCTTGAGCATTTCTTTGGCAAAGAGGTGTTTTACAGGAGACCAGGGACTCAGCTGTGACAATGCTGGGCTCTATCTTTGGAGTAATTAGAAATGCAATAGTTAGGGCCCAGGGCTAGTTCGTCTCTCTGAGCCTTTAGATTTCTCCTTGGATGCACCTGACGTCACTCCGGCTCTGATCCAGGCATCCAGTGGGGGCCTCTGCTGCTTAGCGGCGGGAGCACAGATTTTAGCGCCCCAGAGACATAGGTTTGACCCCTGTCGTTTCCTATTGGCCTTGGTTAAGTCGCCTATGGTTCTTTGCACCTCATGTTTTCCAACGGAGATAATAGTACCTTCCTCAGGAAATCTGTTGGAGAATTAAATAAGTTCCCCAGGCCACTTAGCTCTGCTGCTTAGTGGCGGGAGCACAGATTTTAGCGCCCCCGAGACATAGGTTTGACCCCTGCTCTTTCCTATTGGCCTTGATTAAGTCGCCCATGGTTCTTTGCGCCTCATGTTTTCCAATGGAGATAATAGTACCTTCCTCAGGAGATCTGTCTGAGAATTAAATAAGTTTCCCAGGCCACTTAGCTCAGAGCAGACCTCTAACAAACACAGGTTGAATGAAGGCAGATGTGAACACGTTGCCTCCAGGGTCTCTGGCTCCACATCCTTGTGAGCGGTGACCCCGCTGCACAGATGAGGAAGCCGAGACCCCGTCACACAGAGCGAGGGTGCTTCGCCCGGGGTCACGCCGAGGGTGGGAGCCAGAGTCGAGGTTCTTCCAGGTCTCCGGGCCGCGGGCTTTTCCCATGATGCCACACTGCTTCCTGGATTCCAGTTCGCAGCCCTGGGGTCTGGTTTTTATGGCCCAGGTTTCAGATTTTCCTTTTGGAGACTCTGGGAAAAGCTTGGTCTTTCCACAGGCTTGGGAGCCATAATTACCGTATTAACTGGAGAAGACCTTGGGGTTTTACTTGGGCACATAAAACGCAGAGGCAGGCCCTGGCAGGGAGGGCCTAGGGACAAACAAAATGTCCCTTTCACTTGACACTAGCTGAGCTCTTGGTTCAGGCACCTAAGCGGGGAATGAATACTGATCCTGAGTGTCTGAGGTTAGAACCTGTGCTTGCAATGAAGTGGGCACCTGGGGAGGCATAAAGAGTCTTAAGCACACTGCTTGGCTTAGCCTGAAAGGAGTATTCCAGACCCCTGCCATTCAAGCCTGGAGGTCAGAAGTACGAGACCCAAGTGGGGTACTTACCCACCTCGTGCAAGGAGAGTGCATAAATGCTCAGCTTATCAAAGGAAACAGTCCAGTCCCTGCAGTTTCTTAGCCTGGACCTGGATGAACCCTGTGATAAAGGGCTGAGCATGGGGATAGACTGATTAGCATTAGAAGGACTGATGCTGAAGCTGAAGCTTCAATACTTCAGCCACCTGATGCAAAGAGCCAGCTCATTGGAAAAGACCCTGATGCTGGAAAGTTTGAGAGCAGGAGGAGAAGGAGACGACAGAGGATGAGTTGGTTGGATGGGATCACTGACTCAACATGACATGAGTTTGAGCACGCTTCAGGACATGGTGAAGGATGGGAAGCCTGGTGTGCTGCGGTCCATGCGCTCGCAAGGAATTGGACACAACAAAAGGACTGAACAATAGGGGCGGAAGGAAACCAAAATTGACTGAGCACCTACTCTGTGCTAGGTACTGTACAGGCATGATCATACCTCTTTGCGCAGTTGAGAAGATAGAGGGCCAGCGAGGATCAGTCCCTTGCCCCAGATAACACAGCTAGGAATGGAATGGGCGCAACTCAGCCCCTTCCCCCAGTATGTTCCCATTATCATGGGGTTTAGAGGCGGTGGAGGAGAAAGGGAAGGAGGCAGGTAGCCCTTCCTGATCCTCACGGGGGAAGGGTGGTTGTCATTTAGGAAATGTGGATGCTGTACAGGACTTGGGGATGGCCCTGTGATTAACTTAATTACAATGTTTATACCTGGCCAAGGTGTGAAGGGAAAAGAAAGGTAACCGCCTCCCCCCCCACCCCAACTCCCCTTTCCCAGCACACACACCCTGTTTAAACTGATTTGGTTGCCAACTTGTAAACTAACCCTGTTTGGGCATCTCATTTAACTGCTTAATGGAACTATCTGGAGTCTGTGCAAGGATGGGAAGTGGGAAAGGGAAGAATGATTAAGCTGGAACTTTCATGAAGGAAAGGGTCCTTCAGATCCAGTCACCATCTGTCTGTCTATTCATCCATCTATCCATACATCCATCAGTTCACCCATTCTTCAATCCATCCATCCATTGGGATTCCCCAATGGCTCAGCAGTAAAGAATCCACCTGCAATTCAGAAGACAAAGGAGATGCGGGTTCAATCCCTGGGTAGGGAAGATCCCCTACAGTATGAAATGGCATCCCACTCCAGCATTCTTGGCTGGAGAATCCCATGGACAGAGGAACCTGGCGGGCTGCAGTCCATGGGGGCACAAAGAGTCAGATGCTACTGAACACATTTTTTTTTTCTGCCATCTAGCCAGTCATTTATCTATCCATCTATCCATCATTCATCCATCCAGCACCCATCCATTTGTCCCTCCATCCGTCCATTCATCCACCATCTAACTATCCTTCTAACCTCCACCCCTATCAAGGCAGGTTGTAGAGGGAGCTTTTACCACTAGATTCTGGAAATCCTGGGAACTTTTCCAGGCTCTGTTGTGTGATACTGGGCAAACAGCGTAACCTGCCCGAGCCTCTGTTTCCACACCTGCAAAGCAGAGCTGATAATACCTCCATCATGAGAGTGTTAAAGTGACATTTATGTGGCAAAGTTCATTATGTGCCTGGTGCGGTGCTTGCTACATAGTTGACACTTAGTAAACCTTGCCTTCCATCATCCTTCTTGTTAAGTACAGGCAATTCATTCATTCTTTTCTTCATTCACTCTTGACCAGTATTGTGCTAGCCAGCCCTCTGCCCACCCCGCCTGCCTGGGGCACAGCAGTGAATAAGAGCAGCAGGGCTCTGCCTTCATGGAGTTTACAATCAGGTTGTTGAACAAAAATATGACTGAGATAACAGATGGGTCTTCCTTATCCAGTCTGTATATTTGTTTTGCTTGGTCAGCAATGTATTGACATTTTAACAAAAGAGACTTTGTTTTTACAGCAATTTAAGGTTGTCGGACACGATTGAGCGACTGAACTGAACTGAACTGAAAGGTTCATAGCACAACTGAGCAGAAGCTACAGAGCTCCCCTCTACCTCCTGCCCCAACACACCCACAGCCACTTCCACCATGAGCATCCCTCACCACGTGGTACGTGTGTTATAATCAACAAACCTACACTGCCATGTCATACTCACCCAAAATCGACAGCTGCATTAGAGTTCACTCTTCATGCTGTATATTCTATGAAAGAAATTGAAAGTGTTAGTCACTTAGTCGTGTCTGACTCTTTGTGATCCCATGGACTGTAGCCTGCTGCTGTAGCCATCAGGCTCCTCCGTCCATGGAATTCTCCAGGCAAGAATATTGGAATGAGTTGCCATTCCCTTCACCAGGAGATCTTCCCAACCCAGGGATTGAATCCGGGTCTCCCGCATGGCAGGCAGATTCTTTACCGTCTGAGCCACCAGGGAAGCCCTTATGTATTCTGTGGATCTGTACAAATGGATCACGGCATGTATCCCACAGAGTAGTCTCACCTCCCCCAAATCCTCTGTGCTCTGCCTGCTTCTCCTTCCCCCTTCCCTCCATCTCTGGAAACTGTTGATTTTTTTTACCGTCTCCAGAGTTTTGCCTTTTCCAGAATGTCAGCTAGTTGGTGTTCCGCATACGTAGCCTTTTCAGGGTGGCTTCTTTCACCTGGTTATTTGCTTCCAAGGTGTCTCCGCATCTTCTCACGTCTCCATAGCTCATTTTAGCACTGAATAATATTCCATCATCTGGATGTACCCCCGTTTCTTTATCCATCACCTACTAAAGGACATCTTGGTTTTTAGTAATTATGAATAAAGCTGCTGTAAACATCTCTCTGTGTTTTTGTGTGGACAGAAGTTTTCAATGCTTTGACAGTTTTTTCCTAAAGTAACTGCCAATGTTTAAACTTTCAGAGATTTTACATTTTAAAAAAACAACACTCAAACAGAACTTTAGCTTCTCTTGAATATGAAAAGCCCTGGTATCTCCTTCCTGCAGGAGAGCAAGTACAGGAGTTGAACAGCTGCTGCCCCCCTCTGGTGGCACTGGAGATCCCCTGTTTGCCCTAATCCTCACCCAGTCCTCTTGCTCATCTGATGTCTCTGGGCATGTGAGTTTGTGACCCTGAGGATACATGCTACCAATGCCTTATTCACTTAAAACAAAACCCTTACATAGTGCTTGCTCAGGGTCAGATGCTGTTCTAAGAGCTTTACAAAAGGGAGGAAATTGAAGCACAGAAAGGTTAATTCAGTTGTCTGAGGCCACACAGCAGAAGTGTCAGAGGTAGGATTTGAACCCAGGCCATCTGTCTCTTGAGCACTAAGCTAGGTGTATTCTAGGGCTAAGAAAAAGATGAGAAAGGGTAGACAGCAATCTAAGAGAAGCCATAGGGCAGTGGAGTCAGCGATCGGAGAGGGAAATTGCACAGGTATCCTGGTTCTCCAAAGAGACTGGTGTAGTGTAGATGATCAGCCAGCACTGGTCAGGAGGAGCTTGCAAAGATTGAATAAGGCTGGTAAAGTCAGGGAAGGCTTCCCGGAGGCAGCACCTATTGACCAGGCCTCGAGGGGCTGGGAGAGACTGGAAACAGCTTCATCGCCAGGAGACAGGTTCCTTTAGAATCTGTTAGACTCAACAAAGGTCATTTCTTGGACCCTTGGTGGGACAATCCTATTCCATAGACTGCAATATAGGATATGAGCCCTGCAGGTACATGTCATCGATAGCAGTGGACACTTCCGGGGGACTCTCCAAGCAAAGTGAGCTGAGATGCCTGATGCCCTGGCAGATACCAAGGGCAGTTCGCTGAGGGCACTGGGCAGTGGTCTGGCCTGGCCCACAAGCAGGCTGGTGCCAACAGAGCCAGCTCACTCACCAGGATGCCTGGGAGATGCTGCCCTCTGGAACTAGAGTCACTTGCAGAGCAGTGAGCCCTGTGGGGAGGGGCTACATGGCCTTGGCAGGCTATGCAGTCTGGGCCTCCCTGTCAAGGGGGATACTGAGGCCCAGGGAGAGAAGGGGGTCACTGAGCTGCAAACTGGGGACACAAGGTCCCCAGAAATGTTCCCTTCAATCCAAAGGCATTCAGTTTCACGGAATCAAGGCTGACATCATCTCCTGATCTCAGTGTCATGTCACCATGATGCCTGACACTGAATCCTGGTTCATCAAGGCTGCAGGGTGGCTTTAAAAGCAGGCAGAAATAGCCTTTTGTGGCCTGTGAAGGTGGACACACACACACACACACATTCCCTACTCTCCTCTCCTTCCCAGCCCGAGGGTCCCGCAGTCCTTCCAAAGCCTACCAGGAGGATAGGCGGCTGTGTTTCCCAGAGGTGCTGGCAGAAATGACCGTGTGGGTTGCTGTGATGTAAAATGAAGCAGGATGTCTTGGGGTTTCACCCTCCCTTTTCCCCTCTCCCTCTTTTAAACCAGGCTTTTAAGGTCTGGCCCTCAGCCTGCTGAATTGCCTGGCTGCACAGCTATTTAGAAACTTCCTGTTTCACGTGCTAATTAACAGTCTATGAATTTTAACTTTCACCCAGGGCCCGAGTAGCTCTAACTGTTGTTTGGTGGAGGCCTGCATTTGCCATTCGAGGTCCACAGTGTATTTTTTTTCCCCTTTCTTTTAATCTGAATGCAGAATGGGGACCTTAGCAGGGTTATCTGAATCTTAGGCTAATACCAGAGATTGGACCCTTGATATTCTGACTCACCCTGCCATTCCTGGCAAGTTCAAGGCAGACAGCCTCTGATTCACCAAACTGAGCTACATGACCGGAGGGTCTGTGATGGTCACAGCCCCTGCCCCCAGGGAACTCCAAATCTTAGGAGTGGCAGACAAGAAAACAGTAGCAATTCTAGGGAATAATCATGTACAGTATTCAGTGTTCATAATAACATGTTGTTACCTTAGGTGACAATAGGAACCACATAGTTAAATCTTGACTGTGGCAAACTTACATTAGTTTTCATTAATGTATTAAAATTACTTAATGCATTTATTATTTATATGGTATGCCAAGTAATATGCAAGTATATTATTCATGATGATAATGATAATGTATTGTGTGAAATTCACCAAAGGGCATGAATGTTCATAGCAGCTTTACTCCTAATAGCCCCAGACTAGAAACAGTTCAAATGTCCATCCACAGAATGGATAAATTAACGATGGTGTATGAAAAAGCACTAACCCAGACAGGCAGCAACACAAAGGCCTCCCAGCTTTATACTGAAAGAAGGGAGCTACAAACAACGTCATGCATATAAAATCCTAAAACAAGCAACACTCATCTATGGTGATAGAGGTTACAGTCGCCCCTCTCTCAGACCAGGGGTAGATGGGGACAAGGAATCTGCTGGAGAAGAGAACGGCAACCCTCCCACTCCAGTATTCTTGCCTGAAGAATCCCATGGATGGAGGAGTTGGTGGGCTCCAGTCCAAGGGGTCGCAAAGAGTCAGACATGACTGAGCAACTGAGCACACACCCACACACACACCACTTCACATTATGTACTGTCATGGGCTGAATGTGTGTATCCCCCTCAAAGTCCTGTTTGAAATCATGGTGAGGGTATCCGGAGGTGGCGCCTTGGGGAAGTGATTAGGCCATGAGGCGAAGCCAATGAGCTATATTTGTGCCCTTATAAAAGGGACCCCAGAGGGCTCTCTCTTCCTGCCCCGTGAGCACACAGTGGGGAGATGTCCACCTACAGCCCAATCAGCTCGGACCTCCGGCCTCCAGGACTGACTGCGAGAAATGAGGTTCTGTGGCTTATGAGCCTCCCAGTGTGGGTCGTTCTTGGATAGCCATCCAAAGGGAATGAGACAGGACCTGGACACAGTTTTTGGATGCTCTTCTCCAATAAAAAGTCTTTAAAAAGTAGCAAAGGAAATATTAATAGAAAAAATAAGCCTGCCAACATGTTAATAAAGGTAGTTGCTTCTGGGCAGCGGGCTTGTGGGTAATCTTCCTTCTTTTTGTATGTTGCTATGTTTCCTTCTTTTGTATGTTCTGTTTATAATCAGAAAAATCATCTTTAAAAAAGATGACTCATCTCAAGACTTAGGAGACAAATAATATGAGTCTCTTGCGCTTTGTAAGATGCCAAGTGGTTTAAAAGCTATCGGGCTCAAGGTGTGCTTCAGGAAGGTTCTCTGTGTGAGCGTTCACTGGGCACTTACCGAGCTCCGGTGGCCATAGGGGAGCAGAGCCACTTGCTGGGGTTTCTGGGTTTCAGGCCGAACCAGAAGTAGGAGCAGCCTGGGGAGGTGGAGGGGAGTCTCCTGTTTGGCTGAGCGTCCACAAGAGCCAGGAGCCAAGGGAGAGCTAATGCATCCTCACATGTCCCTGGAAGATAGATGTGGCCTTTTCACAGATGAGAAGACTGAGGCCCACGCAGGGCCATGTGCCTGTAAGTGGTGAGCCACGGCCCACACGCTTAGAGCCAGTGCGCTAAGCCACATCACCTCTCATACCACAGCAGCGCTGAAGGTCAACCTTATCCCCCAAGCAAGGGCCCTCCCGCAGGCTCATCCTTTTGGCTTGACTGCAGATCAGCTGGGACAGGGGAATTGACCTAGACCCTCCCTCCAGGGTGCCTATTACTTGATTAAAGCTGAAAGGGAGGAGGCGGCTTAGTGCCCCGGGCGCCCTCAGATGACTGTCTGATGGAGGAGACAGTGAGGAAGCGGCTGACCCAAGGTCATGTGGAGGTGAGCAGGAGAAGGGAGGCCAGGTTGAGAAGGCCCCCTCCACAAGATCCCCATTTTCTCTGAAGCTGAAACCCAGATCTCCCAGCTGCCTGGGTCTCTAAATACATCATCTCCCTGAATCCCCAGGACAACCCTCCAAGGGGTCTCAGCACTCTCATTTTACAGAAGTGGAAATTGAGGCACAGAGAGGTAAAGGACTTGCCTAAGACACACAGCTTGGGTTTGAACCATACACCCCAGAGCCTGCCTTGGTTTTCAGGAGAAGCTCAGCTGATTGAAGTTGGCTTTGCTGGGTGCAGGCTTTGCTTTCTGAGACACTGACCTGGGTGCCCTGGGAGATGGGGGAGTCCCCCATCCCACCCCAGGGTGCTCTTTTAGGGCTGAATATCACCCCCATCGATGGGGTTGCAGGATGGTTTTTGAGGGACTCCTTCCTCCATAAAAAATTTAAAATTATATGTTACAATGGCATTGGTGAGAAAAAAATATAACCCAGCCTGGATGATATTCAAGGTTTTTTTCTTCTGATTTTAATAGAAATGAAGACTTTTTTTGTGGCTCTCTAAAATGTATGGCAGGCTCCAGGCACTGAGTCTGCTGTGCCAAGCGGAGAGGTTGGTCCTGCCCATTAGGTATCTGCTCCAGTGGGAGGTGATGGGACTCCTTCTGTGTGCTCTCATGGTCTACAAACTCTTTCAGTTGAATCTCGGGCAGTTGATCCCCTGGCTGCCTTGTAGCCCAGCAAGCAGTCTCTGAAAAGTGGAGGGAACTGCTCAGGATTGTGCATCAGGCCATCATCTGCCAGACGAGGCCCTGTGCTCCCTCAGCCCCATCCTGCAGCCTCCAAGGTGCCTTCATGGGCTGGACACCAGGGACAGGAAGCCAGGACTCTGTACTTGGGCTCTGGTGCTCAGAGCCTGGAGAGGGACGGGCAGGAACCAGCAGTCATGGCAGGCTTTCTGGGGGAGGCAGGTCTTGCTGGAAATGGACATCTAGAGAGGTGGACGTGAGAACCATGATGATGGTGGTAGCTTGCTTTCACTATTCTGGGAATTTGGTATCTAGTGAACTGTGGAGGATATTCTTAACTCCGAACTCGCCTCCAAAGCAAGGAGGCTCCCAGAACAGGTAGTGAGTTCCTGGTCTCAGGAACTCACCCGGGCTCCTGTAGACTTAAAGGTTCCCAACCTTGGCTGCACATTAGAATCACCTGGGAAGATTTTATACATCTGGGTGCCCAGACCCCACCCCAGACCAATTAAATCAGAACACTGGGGTGAGGCCCACCCATCAGTTTTGAAAGCTATAAACGGAAATCCTGAATTGGACTAAAGTCTGAGTCTGGGGGCTGGGTGATCTCTAATTTGAAGGGGGTTGGGCTGGCGTGTGTGGGTCCTTCCCTGACATCCAGACACCCGGGGCACGTGTTGGCTTCTGTCTGGGGTCCTTTGGCCCTCCTGGGCTATCCCTAGGGCCAACCCCAATGGAATGTGCCCTCCTTCCACCCAAACCCCCTGCCATCTTTCTCTCCCCTCTGAACCAGACTCCTGCCCACCTCTGAGGGCTTCAGGGCTCACTCTGAGTGAATACATGCTGAGGTTTCCTGCTGAGCTTGGAACCCGCAGTGGTCAAAACACCAAGGGGGAGGAGAGGGGTCTTACAGAAGCACTGGCTGTGTCTGACCATGCAGCTGCCAGCCCCGGATTCCTTCTTGGGGCTTCTGGCTTGGAGCTCCAATGGGCTCTGTGTGTGGGTCTGTGTGTGTGTGTGCGTGCATGTCTAAGTGCACGTGTGGGGAGCACTGGTGTGACCACAGATGAGTATTCACTAGGCATCAGGGTTTGCAGCCGTGTGAATGCATGTGCACAACCCTGCTGGGTCATCCCAAAGGGAGACTTATGCACACACATGTCTGGGGCTCCAACAAAGCAGGGGAGCTGAAATGAATGGTTGAATGAATAAATGAACCAACAAATAGGTGCAGAGAAAATAATTTAAAATTCTAATCAGAAAAGTTATAAAAGAATCCACTTCATTTTGAGGGCCCATTTTGTTTTCTGACATTTCTAAAACATAACCTTTTCTTTTAAATTCCATGCCAGAATTCCATGAGCTTTTCTGTGTCTAGAGCCTCTTAAAGGGGATCTTGGCACACACAGGTGCTAATACCTGAGGCTGCAGTGAATGCATGCGATGTACATTTAAGGGGCTGCCATGGGTTCCTGTCTGCAGGAATCTGTGCATGCAGTTGGGTGGGTGTGCACACACGTGGTGGAGAAGGCGATGGCACCCCACTCCAGTACTCTTGCTTGGAAAATCCCATGAATGGAGGAGCCTGGTAGGCTGTGGTCCACGGGGTCACTAAGAGCGGACACGACTGAGAGACGTCACGTTCACTCTTCACTTTCATGCCTTGGAGAAGGAAATAGTGTTCTTGCCTGGAGAATCCCAGGGACGGGGGAGCCTGGTGGGCTGCCGTCTATGGGGTTGCACAGAGTCGGACACAACTGAAGCAACTTAGCAGCAGCAGCACACATGTGGTACAGGCAGATGCAAGGGCTCCTATGAATGGCTGTGTGTACCTGGACATCCCTGAAGGCACTGACGGGATTTTTCTGGATAAATGTGGGACTTCCCAGATAGTGCTAGTGGTAAAGAACCTGCCTGCCAATGTGTGTGCGTGCTGTCACTTCAGTCATGTTTGACTCCATGTGACCCTGTGGACTGGGGCCCACAAGGCTCCTCTGTCCATGGGGTTCTCCAGGCAAGAATACTGGAGTGGGTTGGCCATGCCATTCATGCAGGTTCAACGGAACCTGCATCTCTTATGTCTCCTGCATTGGCAGCCAGGTTCTTTAACCACTAGCGCCACCTGGGAAGCCCTCCTGCCAATGCAGGAGACATAAAGAGACGCAGTTTTGATCCATGGGTCAGGAAGATCCCCCGGAGGAGGGCATGGCAACCCACTCCAGCATTTTTTGCCTGGAGGATCCCATGGACAGAGGAGCCTGGCGGGCTACAGTCCATAGGGTCCCATAGAGTTGGACATGACTGCAGTAACTTAGTACACACACACTCACATGCATGTGGGTACCTGCTTTTCTGCCTATAATGAAGAAATCCTTCATAACTCAGCCACCATCTTTTAGCTGCCAGAGTAAAAAGGCAAAAACTGAGTTATTAGAACGTGTTAAAAGATTCTAAAGGTTTGCATGCAGGCTCATTCATGCTCTAGTCCAAACACAGGGACCAGTGAACATGGATGTAGTCTTGAACATGAAGACAATGGTGGTAAATGGGAACCGGCCATCTCTTCCTGCCAGAATTGGGTGTTCCTGACTACTGGGACTGGGAAGAGTTGAAGCTTCCAATCTGCCCATAAAGGATGAACACAACAGAGAGAGGCAAGAGGATTATCCCAGCAGGTGATCACCTTACAGCGGGGAGCTGAGGCTGCAGGAGGTGTGTGTGCTCAGTCGCTCAGTCCTCTCTGACTCTTTGCGACCCCATGGACTGTAGCCCTCCAGGCTCCTCTGTCAGTGGGGATTCTCCAGGCAAGAACACTGGAGTGGGTTGCCAGGCCCTCCTCCAGGGGCTCTTCCCAACCCAGGGATCGAACCCAGGTCTCCCGCATTGCAGGCAGATTCTGTACCGTCTGAGCCACCAGGGAAGCCCTAGGGATGATCACCAGGTGCCTCTTAGCACCCCCTGTTGATGGGTTCCCCCTCCTGCAGACGGGTTTGGGAAAGAGGAGGGGAGAGGTTCTCCCTCAAGTCATACCCCAGAAGGACATGGCCTGTTAGGTGTGGGAGCCTCAGGGCCATCGTGTCTGCCTGACCGAAGCCACCTGGGGAAGCAGCAGCCAGGGGATTTGTGGCAGGTGCCCTTCTCACTACCTGGCGGGGTTCACCACCCCACCACCTCGCCTGGCCTCTGTCTCTCCTTCCCCCACCTCCTTCTCCAGCCAGAGTGCCCGCAGAAGGCAGGAGTGGGCACCACCTATGGTTTCCACGTGTCTGGACGCTGGAAATGTCCACCATTTGTGTTTAGCCATCGCTTCGGTAGTCTCCTGTTAAAATGAGCCAAGGGTCAGAAAACATTTTCTGTCAAGAGCCAGTTAGTAACTGTTTTAGGCTTTAAAGCCAGTCAGACTCTGTTGCAGTTAGTCAGCTGTTGCTGAAGTGTGCAAGCAGTCTCAGATACCTGTATGAGTGTATGCTATGCTAAGTCACTTCAGTCGTGTCCGACTCTGTGTGACCCCATAGACGGCAGCTCACCAGGCTTCCCCATCCCTGGGAAGAGTGTGGTTATGCTCCATAACCCTTTATTTACTAAAATACACGTGGGCTAGGGCCCCACATGTGGGGCTCCCAAGTCTCATTTGCCCACCCCTGCTCTACAGAGCAGACATCTGTCCTTTGCTTGCCCTGCATCTCTATTCCCACTTCTGTGGGTAAAACAAGTCTCCCCTTTGAGAACTACTCTTCCCTCATTTTCAAGCATATGGAGTGTGTGACCTTGACCTACCATTGTCCACTTGACTCAAGTTGATCAGCATGTTCTGCCGTCTTCCCTACCTCTCAAATACCAGTTAGCTCAAGAATGAAAACCTGACCCAAAGGAGGCAGTGAGAGTCGCAGCCTTTGTTCAGTGCTTGGGGGAAAGAGACGATCTTTCTTCCCCTGAGGCTGTGAGGTCTGGAACAGGTGCAGCCATTATGCTTCTTGAGGGAGAAATTCCAATGGGCCTAAAGTGGAAGGCAGAGAAAAATGATGGAGGACCCCTTCTTCCTGGTGACTTCATTTGAGCCTCTGGATCAAACCTCTCCTGAACCTGAACAACCTTTGGACTTTCCATTTATGTGACCCAATAAATTCCCTTTATGGTTTAAGCTGTTTGACCTGGGTCTTCTGGCACTCACAATCTAATCCCCTACCTGATACATGCTCTCCTGGGGCCCACACAGGCCAGCCTCCTGCATGATGAGAGCCTTCTGGAGGCTTGAGATGTTTTGAAGTTGCCTTCAAGATGCTGGCTGCAACCTCTGAGACTTTGACACACTCTGCTTTCCAGGGAAGCCTGAACATGGACCCCTACCTGGGCCCCAGGACCCGGGGCCAAGGCTCTGGCTTTTGCCTCCAACTAGGCTGAGCTTGGCAGTAATAGTTGGGAAGCCCAGATTCTCCAGCCTGTGAACTCTAAAAAGTTCTGTAACGGAAACATCTGGGCCCTCTGCTGGCCCCAGGGTGCACACCCCTGAGACTGCCATAAGTCACGACGGCACGTCGAAGGTTTTATTGCAGTTATGAATTATGGATATGGCCTGGGCTATGCACTTTTCATTATTTTTTTCCTGCTGCAATTAAGCCACAAATCATACTTGAGAAATGGGAGGGTGACCGAATTAGTCAGGATTCGTTCCTAATAAGCTGACCCTGGAAAAGTCATCCAGGATGGGTCAGATGTTTGCCAGGTCCCAAGAGCGCAGGCAGGGAGACCAACACTATCTCCTCGCCCAGGTTTCCAGATAATGGACTCTGTACATCTGAGAGGCTCATGCTGCCTAGACACACGTTTAACCCACTCGGTGCCTCTGTCTGGCCTTAGCTGGAAAGCAGAGAGACCCCCAAGGAGGATGGATGAAAGTGGGGGCTGGTTTGATCCAGGGCCCTTGACTGATGGCTGTCAGACTGAAGATCAGCTTTCTGATCCCCTGAGAGGTGGTGATGAGGGGTGAGTGGGGCATCCTGAGTTCCTGAGAATCTGGGATAAGAGGGTTTCTACCCTGTTGGATTTTGAGCATAACCTTACTAGCATGGAAAATGAGTGCAATTGTCCAGTAGTTTGAACATTCTTTAATACTACCCGTCTTGGAAATTGGAATGAAAATTGACCTTGTCCAGTCCTGTGGCCACTCCTGGGTTTTCCAAATTTGCTGACATATTGAGTGCAACACTTTATTAGCATCATCTTTTAGGATTTGAAATACTTCTGCTGGAATCCCATCATCTGCACTAGCTTTAATGACAGCCTACTCATTGGGAAAGACCCTGATGCTGGGAAAGATCGAAGGCAGAAGGAGAAGGGGCTGACAGAGGTTGAGATGGTTGGATGGCATCCCCAATTCAATGGACATGAACTTGGGCAAACTCTGGGAGATAGTGAAGGACAGGAAAGCCTGATGTGCTGCAGTTCATGGGGTCATAAGAGTTGGAGATGACTTGGGGACTGAACAAGAACAACCCTGTTTGGAGCATGTGAGTCCTTACTTTTTTAAAATTAACTTTTTTATTGAAATACAGCTCAACTTATGGTGGTGATCATTTTACAATATATACATAGATATCAAGTCATTACGTCTTACACTGAAAACTAATACAATGTTATATGTTGATTATGTATCAAAAAAATAAAGACAAAAAAAAGAAAGAAATACAGTGTGCACATAGCAAAAGTGCACTGCTTGACGAATTTCCTACCTATGCAACGGGCACCCAGATCAATGCCAGACTTGGCCTCTACAGAGAGGAGTGAGTCACGCTCTTGGCCCTTAAGGAGCTCACAGTCAGCCAAGGAAAAGGATGCGTAAATAACTCACGATAATATTAATCCAAATAAAGCCAAGGTACAGCGGTGCCAGGCCCATTGCACTTTACACAGGATAAGCCTTGTGGTCCTATCTCCTGCTGCTGCTCAGAACGCGGTGGATGTACTTGGGCTTTCTGACTCCCATGCAGTTGGGTCAGGTGATTAGTTCTGGCCAATCAATGTGAGTGGGCATAACCATAGTCTCTTGTGGGTGAAGGATTTAATTGCTGGAGGAGACTCTCCAAGGCTCTTTCCCTCTGCAGTGGTGATTAGTGGTATTTGAGATGGGGATCTTGGAAGGGGAAAAGGTTGAGCCAGAACCTTCAGTTGACCTCAGAGGACGAGGACGTGCTGATAGATTCCACTTTCCTGATAAGCCATTGAGATTGTAGGGGAGGTGACTTTCTTTCTTTCTTTGAATTTTATTGTGGTTTACTTTCTAATCTTTTTTTGTCTTTATTTTTTAATTGAAATACAGGTGATTTACGATGTCATGTTGATTTCAAGTGTATAGCAAAATGATTCACTTATAGATCAATTTTTTAAATTCTTTCTCAGATTCTTTTCCATTATAGGTGATTACAAGATACTGAATGTGGTGCCCTGTGCTACACAGTTGATCTGTGTTGGTTATCTGTTTCATGTGTAGTATTGTGTGCATATGTTAATCACAAACTCCTAATTTATCCTTCCAACATTCTTTCCCATTTGGTAACCGTAAGTTTATCTTCTATGTCTGTGAGTCTATTTCTGTTTTGTAATTAAGTTCATTCATTTTTAGATTCCTCGTATAAGTGACATAGTATGATATTTATCTTTCTTTGTCTGACTTATTTCACTTAGTATGATCATCTCTAGAACCATCCATGTTGCTGCAAATGGCATCATTTTATCCCATTTTATGGCTGAGGAATATTTATAGGGTTGATGGTTAACACAGCAGAATCAAACACATCCTTACGGTTCCAAGGCCTGCTCATCCTTATAAGATTTTTGATGGCAACTATGATATTAGATCATAACCAAAGCTGACAATTAGGAAACTGATTAATCTCATTTAGCAATCACTGACATCAGTAGAATATTGGTGTCCTCATCTTCCAGCCATCCAGGTTAACCATGAGGACGTTCTCTGATGGGCCATCTGCGTCCCTCCTGTCTCATCCCCATGACCAAGCCAGTGCTCCCCTGAGCTGTCTCTCATATTTCTTTTCCTCTCTCCATCGCATGGCCACTGCCTGAGTTGAGGCCTGGTCACCTGTCACCTGGACACTGCAGGGGCTGAGAGAGCCTCTTTGCTTTCCAGTCTTGTCCTGACACCCAGCTTCAATCCCTCCTCCCCATCACTGTCAGCAATCTTTCTCAAACACAGATATGATCATGACTGCCCCTGTCCACTTCCCCACCTAAAAATCCTTCAATGACTCTGTTGTTTACAGCAGGACTTTTCAAGAAAGTCAGCACACACAGTTGTAACCTGTACTGACTCTAAAGCCGGACAGTCCATGTGTGAATCTTAGCTCTGTCATCTGCGTGTCACTGAGTGAGTTGCCCAACCTCTCTGCACTTCAGCGACTTCATCGATAAAAGTGAGGAGAATAGTAATAATAATAGGTATTAGCAATACCTACTCCACAGGACTGTGGTGAAGATTAAACAGCATGTTCCAGTTACCTGTTGTTCCAATAATAGAACACCCCAAACCCTAGCAGCTTAAAATGATGATTTTATTAATGTTTCTCACATTTCTGGGGACTTACAGAGCTTAGCTGGGTAGTTACTTGGGTCTCTCACATGGTTTTAGGCAGATAGTGGCTGGGTCTGTAACCATCTCCAGGCTTCCTCTCTCATCTGTCTTGCGGGAGATGTTGGCTATGGGCTGGGATCTCAAGGGTTGGGAGAAGAGACTTCTTGGTGCAGAAGGAAGGCTGTCAAGGTTATGTTATAAGAAAAGCATGTGAGACACAAGAATCTGTTATGACCATCTTGGAAAATACAGTCTGCCACATAGTGGACAGCAAGTGGATAGCAAGTGCTCCATAAATGTTAGGCAATCCACTCCAGTACTCTTGCCTGGAAAATCCCATGGACGGGGGAGCCTGGAAGGCTGCAGTCCATGGGGTCGCTGAGGGTCGGACATGACTGAGTGACTTCACTTTCACTTTTCACTTTCATGCATTGGAGAAGGAAATGGCAACCCACTCCAGTGTTCTTGCCTGGAGAATCCCAGGGACGGGGGAGCTTGGTGGGCTGCTGTCTATGGGGTCGCTGAGGGTCGGACATGACTGAGTGACTTCACTTTCACTTTTCACTTTCATGCATTGGAGAAGGAAATGGCAACCCACTCCAGTGTTCTTGCCTGGAGAATCCCAGGGACTGGGGAGCTTGGTGGGCTGCTGTCTATGGGGTTGCACAGAGTTGGACTCAACTGAAGTGACTTAGCAGCTTACTACTGTTATTATTTTATGAACACAACCTTCATTTGGAAGAGCAGTGTATGAAAGACAATGTAGAGCAGTGGGGTAGGAGGTGAGGGTGACACAGAAGCCCCCACATCAGCCAAAGCTTTGAGGAAGCTTTTCCAACTCTAAGGTCTCTGCTGTACCCAGTGGAAAGGCACTGGGTTACCCCCATCAGAATGCTTGGTTATAAGTAACAGAACTCCTTGAGTAAGTTTAAAGCAAAAAGGAGGTTGTAAAAGGACTCTGAAAACCCTCCACGGCTCCAGGAAAGCCTGGAGTGCAGGCTTGGTGGCTCACAAGCAGAAGCCATGGCTCCATTTAGAGGAGGAGCCTGTGCCACTGCCGCTGAACAGACAGGAAGCTGGTGCTGACGATGTGGGGCACTGTGTCTCACCATGCTCAGCAGGATGGAGTATGAAAGGCCAACCTACAAGGTATCCATGTTGTACCATCAAGTCTCCCATGGCTGTGTCTGATTGGTGGATTCAAGGTCACATGGCTGTGCCCTAGCTGCAAAGGAGGCTGGGAAGAAGCATCACCAGGTTCTGCCTTGGGAAGCCTGGGCTTTCCTGGCGGCTCAGCCGTAAAGAATCCACCTGCAATGCAGGTGGACCCCTGGGTCAGGAAGATCCCCTGGGTCAGGAAGATGCCCTGGAGGAGGGCATGGCAACCCACTCCAGTATTCTTGCCTGGAAAATCCCATGGACAGAGGAGCCTGGTGGGCTACAATCCAAAGGGTAGCAAAGAGTCAGGCCTGACCAAAGTGGCTGAGCATGCATGCACCTTGGGAAGGCTAGGACTTTTAAGAGGGTTACTCTTAAGTACAGGAAGAGAGCTCAGAGGTTCTGGGAGGCTAGGGAGTAGCACGCATGCCTGCCATCTCCACACCAGCCCCTTTCCAGTCCCGTGAACCTTCTCATACTCCACTGCCCCACTGCCTCTCATGGCTCCTCCTCGTCCTTGTTCCCGGGTCATCTCTGACCCAGCTCCCCTGCACCAATCTTCTTCTGCCTCCTCTCCTGCCCCTCCTTTGTGCTCCATGGTACCCATGCATACCTCCATCTCAGCATCCACAGAAGCCAATTGCTCTCATTCATTTTCCTGTCCATCTTTTCCTTGGGCTGAGTCTCTCGGGCTGTGGCGCTCCTTTCCATCTCTGACTCCATGTATAGCATGGAGCTGGCATGAAGTCGGTGCCCCTGGTACGTGTGCGAGGAGACGAAACAAATGACAAAGTCCGCGTCACAGAAGTTCATGCTGCCCTCTGCTGAGGCATCTGGAAGCCCTTATTGGTCTGAGATCTGAGGTTTCTAAGTGAGCCCACATTCATCAGGCTGCTTTTCTTTCCATTCCCCCAAGAAAAGAGAATTCTAGGAGGTCTTCCCCCCGCAGAATAAGACTTGAGACTAAAACCAAAGGAAAATATGCCAACAGGAAGCGGGGCTGTTTCCCGGCTGAGTAATGCCTCTGGAGTGCGTGGTGACCCTGCCTTCCCAGCTAAACATTTTCCTCCCAGAGTCAGGGGATGGGTGAGAGGTCCAGCCTCATCTGGTTTCCTCTTGATTTATCCTGACCTCCCCGGGAGGAAGGCCGTGCCGTTGGCAGGGACTGGGAGTTAATCCAGCACTAAGTGAGTAATTAAAAGTGAGGCCTTGGATATTTGCGTAATGAGCTGAGAGTGCTTCCCACTGAGCTGTCGGGCAGTTTTTCCAATCAATGTCATCTTCACTTTTAATGGCAAGTGACACTGTTTATATAAAAGGAAGGAGAAGAAGAAGGCACCTGGGTCTCCCCCAGCCCAACCTGTCTGCCCTTCCTTCCCCTTTATGATTCCAACTCCCTCAACCCTCACTACGGGTCTGGGCCATGGCAGGCCGGAACTTGGGTCTATGGTGGCAAACCCTTTGGGATGGTTCCAGAAGCCGGTATATGGTGTTCCATTAGGCTTCTCTCATAGCTCAGTTGGTAAAGAATCTGCCTGCAATGCAGGAGACCCCGGTTAGATTCCTGGGTCGGAAAGATCCACTGGAGAAGGGATAGGCTACCCACTCCAGTATTCTTGGGCTTCCCTTGTGGCTCAGCTGGTAAAGAATCTGCCTGCAATGCGGGAGACCTGAGTTCAATCCCTGGGTTGGGAAGATCCCCTGGAGAAGGGAGGGGCTACCCGCTCCAGTATTCTGGCCTGGAGAATTCCATGGACTGTATAGTCCATGGCGTTGCAAAGAGTCAGGCATGACTGAGCGCCTTTCACTTTCACTTTCATTATATTCTGTAATAACCTAAATGGGAAAAGAGTTTGAAAAAAGGATCCATGTATATGTATAACTGATCACTTGGCCATACACCTGAAACTGACACAACATTGACATCGACCATGCTCTGATATCAAATAGAAATTTAAAAAAGAGAAAGGACACTGTGATGGATCCCCAGTCCGATGAGGGGGACACCTGGTCCCTGATTCACAGGTGAGAAGACAGGAGCCCTGAGAGGTTTAGTGCTGATGTCCCTTGGCCTCACCTGAGTGTTGGGGTCCAATGCCAGGTGCGTAGCAGAGCCGGTTCTGTCTGCCTTCTCATCCAGGGCCTCACAGCTTGGTGCTGACTAGAGGGGGCTCAGCCTGCATCCACTGGTCCTGCCCTGAGGTGCAGTGTGTTTTAAAGATATCTCAGCAGAGAAGAGAGACTGGAGAACCATGTATCATCTTGACAGTGCTGATCCCACCCCAGGAAGGGTCAAGAAAAACAGAAGTGCTGAGACTTCGTGTTTTCTCACCAGAGGAGGACCCAGAACCCTGCTCTTCTGGCCTCCATGGGGAGACAGACTGGGAAGTTGTTCTGGTGGAGCTGGGGGCTCACTCCTCCTGTGACAGTGACCACCCCCAGACAGCCTCATGGCTCTGCTCACAGATGTTCTCAGAGCTTTGCCTCTGGCTACAGGACACTCATATTCTCCAATCCCCTTCTGGGCTAGATCTGATCAACTGGGTGTGTGTGTGTGTTTTAATTTAATCCTATATTGCCCTTCAAGCTTAGTAGTGGTAGTAGTGAAGTTGCTCAGTTGTGTCGGACTCTTTGCGACCCCATTGACTATAGCCTACCAGGCTCCTCCATCCATGGGATTCTCCAGGCAAGAGTACTAGAGTGGGTTGCCATTTCCTTCTCCAGGGGGTCTTCCCGACCCAGGGATCGAACCCAGATCACCCACATTGTAGGCAGACACTTTACCGTCTGAGCCACAAGGGAAGTCCCCAAACTTGAGGATCAGCACATTGACATTTTTGGCAAACTAAGGTTCTAGTTCTGGGCTTCCAGTTCTAGTTTTGGGCTTTCCTGGTAGCTCAGTTGGTAAAGAATCTACCTGCAATGCAGGAGACACCAGTTCAATTTCTGGGCCGGGAAGATCCCCTGGAGAAGGGAAAGACTACCCACTCCAGTATTCTTGGGCTTGCTTGGTGGCTCAGTTGGTAAAGAATCTGTCTGCAATACAGGAGACCTGGGTTCAATCCCTGGGTCAGGAAGATCCACTGGAGGAGGGCATGGCAACCCACTCCAGTGTTCTTGCCTGGAGAATCCCCATGAGAAGTGGGGCCTGGTGGGCTACAGTCCATGAGGTCGCAAAGAATCAGACATGACTGAGTGACTTTCACTCACAAGGTTCTAGGAGGGCTTCCCTGGTGGCTCAGATGGTAAAGAATCCTCCTGCAATGCAGGAGACCTGGCTTTACTCCCTGCGTGGGGAAGATCCCCTGGAGAAGGGAATGAAAACCCACTCCAGTATTCTTGCCTTGGAGAATCCCTATGGAGCTTGGCATGCTATAGTCCATGGGGTCGCAAAGAGTAGGACAATACTGAGCAACTAACACACACACACACACACACACACAGGTTCTAGGAAGCAAATCTTCCCAGCAGAGATGGGCTTTTGGCTCTAAGAGGGAACCATGAGATAATCATGTCTGCTTAGGGCTCTGCCCCCACAGACCTTTTGACAATGTTGTTTTACCTTTGTGGGCACTCCGAAAACACCTTGGGCATTGACTTGTCCTTATCAAAATGTGAGTCCCAAATCTGGAGATAGTGGGTTCCATCCAGTCCAGGCCCAGTCCCTGCAGAGAGCTCACCTGTAGTGAAACAGCCCAGGCTTCCTCTCTGAATATCTGTCCTTGCTTTCCCTCAAGCTTGCTGGGCACACTGGCATGGGGTTCAGGGCATGTTTGCCTCTGCCTGACCCGTCTGCTCCAGGTTCTCCAGAGCACCCCCACGTCTTGGCTCCAGTGTGGCTTTCCCAACGAGATGGTCTCTGATCACCCCCTCCCATCCCCACACCGCTCCATCCCCCCATCAGCCTCGCGCTACAGTGACTGGCAGGTCTCATCTCCGCCCCATACGCTAACCATCTCACACTGACACTGCTGTTGCCACTTATCTCCTGGCTAGAATGGAAACACCATCAAGGCAAGAACTTGGCTGTTTGCTCCCTGCACTGTTCCTAGCTCCTGGGACATTCATGGCACGTGATAAGTCTCCAGGAAAGACCGAAGAGTGAAGGAAAGGCTACCCCAAGCCCAGTGGATTTTCAGCTTCCTTTGTTATCAGGCTCCATGGCCCCAGAGTTCAGTCTTCCCACCGTGAGTATCCCACCTGATGTCCTAGGTGTAATTTCCTGGTCATGTGTGTGTCCTCTAGACCCAACGCTACTGCATAGATCAGATCAGATCAGTCTCTCAGTCGTGTCCAACTCTTTTCGACCCCATGAATCGCAGCACGCCAGGCCTCCCTGTCCATCACCAACTCCCAGAGTTCACTCAGACTCACATCCATCAAGTCAGTGATGCCATCCAGCCATCTCATCCTCTGTCGTCCCCTTCTCCTCCTGCCCCCAATCCCTCCCAGCATCAGAGTCTTTTCCAATGAGTCAACTCTTCACGTGAGGTGGCCAAAGTACTGGAGTTTCAACTTTAGCATCATTCCTTCCAAAGAAATCCCAGGGCTGATCTCCTTCAGAATGGACTGGTTGGATCTCCTTGCAGTCCAAGGGACTCTCAAGAGTCTTCTCCAACACCACAGTTCAAAAGCATCAATTCTTGGGTGCTCAGCCTTCTTCACAGTCCAACTCTCACATGCATACATGACCACAAGAAAAACCATAGCCTTGACTAGATGAACCTTTGTTGGCAAAGTAATGTATCTGCTTTTGAATATGCTATCTAGGTTGGTCATAACTTTCCTTCCAAGGAGTAAGCGTCTTTTAATTTCATGGCTGCAGTCACCATTGTAGTGATTTTGGAACCCATAAAAATAAAGTCTGACACTGTTTCCACTGTTTACCCATCTATTTCCCATGAAGTGATGGGACCAGATGCCATGATCTTCGTTTTCTGAATGTTAAGCTTTAAGCCAACTTTTTCACTCTCCACTTTCACTTTCATTAAGAGGCTTTTGAGTTCCTCTTCACTCTCTGCCATAAGGGTGGTGTCATCTACATATCTGAGGTTATTGATATTTCTCCCGGCAATCTTGATTCCAGTTTGTGTTTCTTCCAGTCCAGCGTTTCTCATGATGTACTCTGCATAGAAGTTAAATAAACAGGGTGACAATATACAGCCTTGACGAACTCCTTTTCCTATTTGGAACCAGTCTGTTGTTCTATGTCCAGTTCTAACTGTTGCTTCCTGACCTGCATACAGGTTTCTCAAGAGGCAGGTCAGGTGGTCTGGTATTCCCATCTCTTTCAGAATTTTCCACAGTTTATTGTGATCCACACAGTCAAAGGCTTTGGCATAGTCAATAAAGCAGAAATAGATGTTTTTCTGGAACTCTCTTGCTTTTTCTATGATCCAGCAGATGTTGGCAATTTGATCTCTGGTTCCTCTGCCTTTTCTAAAACCAGCTTGAACATCAGGAAGTTCACGGTTCACGTATTGCTGAAGCCTGGCTTAGAGAATTTTGAGCGTTACTTTACTAGCGTGTGAGATGAGTGCAATTGTGCAGTAGTTTGAGCATTCTTTGGCATTGCCTTTCTTTGGGATTGGAATGAAAACTGCCCTTTTCCAGTCCTATGGCCACTGCTGAGTTTTCCAAATTTGCTGGCATATTGAGTGCAGCACTTTCATAGCATCATCTTTCAGGATTTGGAATAGCTCAACTGGAGTTCCATCACCTCCACTAGCTTTGTTCATAGTGATCCTTCCTAAGGTCCACTTGACTTCACATTCCAGGATGTCTGGCTCTAGGTCAGTGATCACACCATTGTGATTATCTGGGTTGTGAAGATCTTTTTTGTACAGTTCTTCTGTGTTCTTAATTTGTACAGTTCTTCTTTTCTTAATATCTTCTGCTTCTATTAGGTCCATACCATTTCTGTCTTTTATCGAGCTCATCTTTGCATGAAATGTTCCTTTGTTATCTCTGATTTTCTTGAAGAGATCCTTAGTCTTTCGCATTCTGTTGTTTTCCTCTATTTCTTTGCATTGATCGCTAAGGAAGGCTTTCTTATCTCTTCTTGCTATTCTTTGGAACTCTGCATTCAGATGTTTATATCTTTCCTTTTCTCCTTTGCTTTTTGCTTCTCTTCTTTTCACAGCTATTTGTAAGGCCTCCCCAGACAGCCATTTTGCTTTTTTGCATTTCTTTTTTATGGGAATGGTCCTGATCCCTTTCTCCTGTACAATGTCACGAACCTCATTCCATAGTTCATCAGGCACTCTATCTATCAGATCTAGGCCCTTAAATCTATTTCTCACTTCCACTGTATAATCATAAGGGATTTGATTTAGGTCATACCTGAATGGTCTAGTGGTTTTCCCTACTTTCTTCAATTTAAGTCTGAATTTGGCAATAAGGAGTTCATGGTCTGAGCCACATTCAGCTCCTGGTCTTATTTTTGCTGACTGTATAGAGCTTTTCCATCTTTGGCTGCAAAGAATAGAATCAATCTGATTTCAGTGTTGACCATCTTGTGATGTCCATGTATAGAGTCTTCTCTTGTGTTGTTGGAAGAGGGTGTTTGTTATGACCAGTAGATTTTCTTGGCAAAACTCTATTAGTCTTTGCCCTGCTTCATTCTGTACTCCAAGGCCAAATTTGCCTGTTACTCCAGGTGTTTCTTGACTTCCTACTTTTGCATTCCAGTCCCCTATAATGAAAAAGACATCTTTTTTGGGTGTTAGTTCTAAAAGGTCTTGTAGGTCTTCATAGAACCGTTCAACTTCAGCTTCTTCAGCGTTACTGGTTGGGGCATAGACTTGGATTACTGTGATATTGAATGGTTTGCCTTGGAAATGAACAGAGATAATTCTGTCATTTTTGAGATTGCATCCAAGTATTGCATTTCAGACTCTTCTGTTGACCATGATGGCCACTCCATTTCTTCTTAGGGATTCCTGCCCACAGTAGTAGATATAATGGTCATCTGAGTTAAATTCACCCATTCCAGTCCATTTCAGTTCACTGATTCCTAGAATGGCGACATTCTTCATGGACCTGACATTCCAGGTTCCTATGCAATATTGCTCTTTACAGCATCGGACCTTGCTTCTATCACCAGTCACATCCACAGCTGGGTATTGTTTTTGCTTTGGCTCCATCCCTTCATTCTTTCTGGAGTTATTTCTCCACTGATCTCCAGTAGCATATTGGCACCTACTGACCTGGGGAGTTTCTCTTTCAGTATCCTATCATTTTGCCTTTTCATACTGTCCATGGGGTTCTCAAGGCAAGAATACTGAAGTGGTTTGCCATTCCCTTCTCCAGTGGACCACATTCTGTCAAATCTCTCCACCATGACCCGCCCGTCTTGGGTTGCCCCACGGGCATGGCTTAGTTTCATTGAGTTAGACAAGGCTGTGGTCCTAGTATGATTAGATTGACTAGTTTTCTGTGAGTATGGTTTCAGTGTGTTTGCCCTCTGATGCCCTCTTGCAACACTTACCGTCTTACTTGGGTTTCTCTTACCTTGGGTGGTTTGTGACCCTTTCCCTTTTGTTTGTCCTTAAGACTAAGTCAGATCTTAAAAATTTGACAGTTTATGATAATTGCTTATATGTGGGATCTAAAAAAATGATACAATTGAATTTATTTACAAAACAGAAATAGACTCATAGACATAGAAAGCAATTTATGGTTACCAAATGGGTAAGGGGAGGGATAAATTAGGAGTATGGGATTAACAGATATATTCTACTATATATGAAATAGATAACCAACAAGGACCCAGTGTATAGCACAGGGAACCTCAATCAACATCTTGTAATTGATGTTGGAAGAGATGATTGGAATTGATGATGGAAGAGAATCTGAAAAAGAATCTATATCTGTATATCTGAATCACTTTGCTCTACACCTGAAGCTAACACAGCATTGTAAATTAACTATACTTCAATAAAAAAATGATTAGATAAAAAAATTTAAATTTGATGGTTTAGACTTTTTTCTTTCTTCCTCTCTTCCTCCATCTTCCTTCCTTTCTTTCCTTCTTTCTCTTTCTGCTTCCTCAGATAACATGACTACAAGAACGTGACATCTTTTTTCTCTGAAATTACTGTACTGCACTGCCAGGCTTGACCCCTCCTCTGCATTCCAGACCTTTATTTCCAACTGCTAACGGCACCTCTCCCCGCATGCAAGCACACCGCAACATCGAGGTGGGGTCCTGATTTATAATCCAGATGAAGGTGAGACTGAGCGGCCCCTTCTCCTTCCATCCTGCCTGAAGCCCACCCCGCCTGCCCCCAGGCTGTAACTCCATAGCACCTCAGGGCACAGAGCTGGAAAAGCAAGCTCTTGTACTAGCTCCCAAGATAAATCTGGGCTGAATTGGAGACCTAAATATAAAAACAAGTGAAAAAATGTAAAAGGCCACAAGGAAATAGACATGATTATTTATCTTATCTCAGAGTGGAAAGACCTTTCAGATGTATTTATTTGAGTAGTTAATACGCAGTAAGCAGTTCAACAGGCCCCAGCTGACACGAACAGGCACGTCACCGTCAAGTACATTTCAACCGCTCTCCTCCCCTGAATTTTCTCCCAGCTCCTCACTCAGAGTCATTATTTTAACAATTATTGTCAGTTTTTTTGGATATATTTTTATTAAAAAAATTTTTTTTTAATTGTATGCAGCGGCATGAGCAAATCTATCTCAGTTCCTTGACCAGGGATTGAACCTGCGGTCCCTTCAGTGGAAGTGCAGAGTCTCAACCACTGGACAGACAAGGAAGTCCATGTTATCTCTTGAAAGATACTACGTGTATTTAAAAATATGGAAGCACATTACACACACTGCTCTGCATCTTTCTTTTCATGCAGCAATTATTATTTTTTATGAGTAGTCATAGATCCACTTTCTTTTAAAAAGTTGTTTAATGTATTTTAATAGCAAAATTATAGGAACAGCACAGAAGACAGTATTAAAATTTGCAGCGTGCAGGTCAACTCAGAAATAGGAAAAGATGGAATTTTCTCCATGATAAAAACAGTACAAACATACAAACACCACTTGTTTGCTATCAGGGGAAAAAAAAAACACTTGTCCTTTTCTGTGTTTTCAATTAAAATTCTGGGTTGTCCAGAAAATTTTAACAGGTTTATTTACAATAAGTTGAACTGTTGAAACTCTTTTGCTGAAACATCCTGACCTGCATTACTGCTCTATGTCCCTGTGCTTCTATTGGAAATTCATGTACGATGAAAACGGAAAAACTGCCAACATTTGATTGCTGACCTGTACGTTTCTACTTGCAGTCATTTGCTTCAGTACCTTTGATCCCATGGTGGGGCAAAATTGAACATTCAAAACTGCTAATAACAAGGAGAAGGGATTTGTTTTTTTAAAAAATAAGATGTGTCCCACCATAGTGAGGTCTTGAGTGTGTTCTCCTTGAGTGTGAAAAGAAAGTTGCATGTCTTTCGGCGTAAAGCTTAACCCTGCGGCATGCAGAGCGCAAGGTCGATGTCTTCAAAAACTTAACGACATAGGTCCTACAGCCAGGAAGCCAACCGCTTTGCAAAAGCCATGAATGAGAGGCCTCCTTATTGGTTCTCCATCTCCTTGGGATGGAGTTCAGCCAGCTGACATTTCAGGGTCCCTTTGTCATATTGAGTGTAGAAGTTTTACACACTCAAATCCATCAAATTTCCTTTTACGGCATTTGGATTAGGGTCATGCCTATGAGAAAACACACATGTACACACAGAGGTATATTCCATAAATACAAACAAATTTTTCCTATATTTACTTCAATACATTTTTTTAAATTTCATTTTTTTTTCATTTAAATTGTTGCTTCATTTGAAGTATATTTACATAGAGAATGAAGAAGCAGTCCCAGATAATTTTGTCAGTATCATTTCAGTTCAGTTGCTCAGTCGTGTCTGACTCTTTGCGACCCCATGGACTGCAGCACGCCAGGCCTCTCTGTCCATCACCAACTTCTGGAACTTGCTCAAACTCATGTCCATCGAGTCAGTGATGCCATC
Organism: Bos indicus; assembly: GCF_029378745.1. NCBI lineage: Eukaryota > Metazoa > Chordata > Mammalia > Artiodactyla > Bovidae > Bos > Bos indicus. Next base: position 59,577,662 of record NC_091780.1, on the reverse strand, counting down.
CAACCATCTCATCCTCTGTTGTACCCCTTTCCTGCCTTTAACCTTTCTCAGCATCAGGGTCTTTTCCAATGAGTCAGTTCTTTGCATCAGGCAGCCAAAGCATTGGAGCTTAAGCTTCAGCTTCAGCATCAGCATCAGTCCTTCCAATGAATATTTGGGACTGATTTCCTTTAGAATTGACTGGTTGGATCTCCTTGCAGTCCTAGGGACTCTCGAGTCTTCTCCAACACCGCAGTTCAAAAGCATCAATTCTTTGGTGCTTGCTTTCTTTATGGTCCAACTCACATCCATACATGACCACTGGAAAAACCATAGCTTTGACTAGACAGACCTTTGTTGACTAAGTAATGTCTTTGCTTTTCAATATGTTGTCAAGGTTTGTCATAGCTTTTCTTCCAAGGAGCAAGCGTCTTTTAATTTCATGGATGAAGTCACCATCTGCAGTGATTTTGGAACCCAAGAAAATAAAGTCTGTCATTATTTCCATTGTTTCCCCATCTATTTGCCATGAAGTGATGGGACTGGATGCCATAATCTTAGCTTTTGAATGTTGAGTTTTAAGCCAGCTTTTTCACTCTCCTCTTTCACTTTCATCAAAAGCCTGGAGAAGGGAATGGCAAGCCACTTCAGTAGTCTTGCTTTGAGAACCCCACGAGCACTTTGTCAGCATACTTGCCACATCATCCTAACAACATTGGCTGAAAAATGCATCTTTCCCCCCACTTTAGTGTCACGCTTACCATGGGTTACACTGGGGAGGAGTTTTTAGCCTACATGTGTGCCATATAAAGTTGAATAGTTTTACATTTTCCAAATATATAGCTTTTACAATAAAAAGTTACAAATCAAGGAGCATCTTGGAGGCATATGTAGATTGTACTTTTGCTGAATTAGTGCTGAGAATGGGTTTCACAGGTTAGAAGCAACTGGAATTGGGGAAGAGTGTTGGGACAAGATCATTAAGGAGCTAAAGAAACAAATGGGCTTTTGTTTTTCCTCGGATGGATCTGTAATCACACCAGTACACATTTTTTTAATTAATGTAGATAGATAATACTTTTTAATAACTGGGAGCTTAATGAATGTGTTTCCCTTTTGTTTGAATGAATTCTATCTGCTACTCTAACTTTTTAAAAGAGTCATTTTATGTCTACTACTGTCAAATTATGAAAAGTTCCTGTTGATTTGACTATTATGGCATTAAATCTTTATTTAATTTGGGATAAATTGGCATCTTTTCCCCATCTTGTCTTCTTATTCAGAGACATGTTCTCTTGATTTTCTTAAGTCTTCTTTTATGGCCCTCAGCAAAGCTTCATATTTTTTTTCATGGAGATTCTTCCATTATCTTTTTAGAGTCGTTCTTAGAGATTTTATGTTTTTTATTATTACTGTAGAGGGAGTCTCTTTTTCTCTTTATGTCCCCTCATCTGTTATTGCTGGTATATTAAAAAAGTTATTAACTTTGGCATTTTTATCATAGATTTGGCTATATTATTGAACTCTCACTTCTTTGTAATAGCTTTTCAGATGATTCCCTTGGGTTTTCTTGATATATCAGACGATCTAAAAATAACTTGATTTCATCTCTTCCTCCAGAAATTATATCTCTTTATTTCTACTTCATTCAGAATTGCATTGGGTGGAAATTAAAGAACAATGTGAACTAATAAAAATACCCCTGACCTTCTTTTCTTGTCCCAATTTAATGGCAACATCTGGGATACTTGACCATCAAATGTGAGATGAAGTTAGATGTTCGACTCTTCCTAGTTTTCCCAAATGTTGCAGAAACTGAAATTGAGAATAAATATTAAATTTTATCAACTGCCTTCATAGTATCTGTTAGGACTGCTTGGTTTCATAAATGTGTTACATTAAATTAGTAGTTTATGAATTATTAAACCACTTTGCCTTGCAAGTTTCTCTACAAAGTCACAGAGAACATTGTTACAACTAATTTCAATTTTGGCTTGCTAATGTTCATTTGTTCTTTTATTCACAACTTTTATAATATAAACTGGGCTACCCTCCTGGCTCAGCTGGTAAAGAATCCACCTGCATTGTGGGAGACCTGGGTTCGATCCTTGGGTTGGGAAGATCCCCTGGAGAAGGGAAGGGCAACCCACTCCAGTATTCTGGCCTAGAAAATTCCATGGACTATACCCACAGGATCGCCAAGTCAGACACAACTGAGCGACTATCAGTTCACTTTATATAAATGAGATAAGTGCATGTGTGTCAAGGTCTGTGTGTAAAGGTCTGTCATGACATACACAGAACCTAGAGTGAGACTATAAATAAAGGCCCTGGGATCAGAGTATAACTAGAAGTCCACACAGCATGTGCCTAAGCATTAAAAAGTTGTAAACCAAACTGTAAAGAAGATCGCTCAGTTGTGTCCGTCTCTTTGTGACCCCATAGACTGTAGCCTACCAGGCTCCTCTGTCCATGGGATTTTCCAGGCAATAGTACTGGAATGGATTGCCATTTCCTTCTCCAGGGAACTTCCTGACCCAGGGATCGAATCTGGATCTCCCACATTGTAGACAGACGCTTAACCGTCTGAACCAGCAACCATTAAATCATACATGGGTTAAGAAAAGGCAGAGGAACCAGAGACCAATTTGCCAACATCCGATGGATCACGGAAAAAGCCAGAGAGTTCCAGAAAAACATCTATTTCTGCTTTATTGACTATGCCAAAGCCTTTGATTGTGTGGATCACAATAAACTGTGGAAAATTCTGAAAGAGATGGGAATCCCAGACCACCTGACCTGCCTCTTGAGAAACCTATATGCAGGTCAGGAAGCAACAGTTAGAACTGGACATGGAACAACAGACTGGTTCCAAATCAGGAAAGGAGTACATCAAGGCTGTATATTCTCACCCTGCTTATTTAACTTAGATGCAGAGTACATCATGAGAAATGCTGGGCTGGAAGAAGCACAAGCTGGAATCAAGATTGCTGGGAGAAATATCAATAACCTCAGATATGCAGATGACACCACCCTGATGGCAGAAAGTGAAGAGGAACTAAAAAGCCTCTTGATGAAGGTGAAAGAGGAGAGTGAAAAAGTTGGCTTAAAACTCAACATTCAGAAAATGAAGATCATGGCATCTAACCCCATCACTTCATGGGAAATAGATGGGGAAACAGTGTCAGACTTTATTTTTTTGGGCTCCAAAATCACTGCAGATGGTGACTGCAGCCATGAAATTAAAAGACGCTTACTCCTTGGAAGGAAAGTTATGACCAACCTAGATAGCATATTAAAAAGCAGAGATATTACTTGGCCAACAAAGGTCCGTCTAGTCAAGGCTATGGTTTTCCCTGTGGTCATGTATGGATGTGAGAGTTGGACTGTGAAGAAGGCTGAGAGCCCAAGAATTGATGCTTTTGAACTGTGGTGTTGGAGAAGACTCTTGAGAGTCTCTTGGACTGCAAGGAGATCCAACTAGTCCATTCTGAAGGAGATCAGCCCTGGGATTTCTTTGGAAGGAATGATGCTAAAACTGAAACTCCAGTACTTTGGCCACCTCATGCAAAGAGCTGACTCATTGGAAAAGACTCTGATGCTGGGAGGGATTGGGGGCAAAAGGAGAAGGGGACGACAGAGGATGAGATGGCTGGATGGCATCACTGACTCGATGGACGTGAGTCTGAGTGAACTCTGGGAGTTGGTGATGGACAGGGAGGCCTGGCGTGCTGAGATTCATGGGGTCGCAGAGTCAGACATGACTGAGCGACTGAACTGAACTGAACTGAACTGATATTAAAATTATAACAATACATTATATTATAATATAATAATATATTATACTATATTATATTACATTATATTATATAATTATAATATATTTATTATAATTTTAACTGTATACTATATTATAATATAACATATAATATATATATTATATTATATATTAATATAACATAATATAATATATATAATAAATATATTATTTTATAAATATATATAATATATATCATATGTAAATAATATATATTATAGATATAATGTATAAAATATATATAACACATTATAATATATTATATATAATATTAATAATTATATAATAAAATAATATATAATGTATAATGTATATAATATATGTAATATGTAATATATAAATATATATTATATAATTATGTAATATAATATATTATAATATTATATATAATATATCATATTTAACATCATACATTACATATAATATCTTTATATATTTGTTAATAATATAATTAATTATAATATAATATATTCATAATATAATATATAACATTTGATAATATATATTATATATTATATATTAACATAATATATAATATATAATATATAATTATTAATAATATAATATGATAATATATTTATATATAATATATTCTCTATATTATACATTATATATTATACATTATATATTATAATATAATATATCATATTTAACATCATATATCATACAATATATTTCTCTATAATATAATATGTTAATATAATATTAATATAATATATAATAAAATATTATATATGATATAGATAATGTAGGATATGTTATAATCATATGTACATTATATTCTATATGTCAATATATATAGTATATCATTATATTATAAATATATATGTATATGTATAATTTTATATATATTATATATATAAATTCAGCTTTCTCTTAATTATTTTGCCAACTTTTAATCATAAAATTATAATATATAATATATATTAATATATATTTTATATTATTATAATGTATAATATAAGGTATATATTTATAATATATATAATTTATATATAACTTATTATATCACATGTCAGGATGTTTTGATAATGGACCATCAGTATTTAACTGTTGTAATACAATATATAAACACAAAATCTTTAAATTGCTATATATATATATATATATTTCTTTTTTAAAATCAGTTCATCTAATTCCATTTTATTGAGTCGTTGACAAACAGCCACGTGCCAGACATGGCAGAATCAAAGAAGAATAAGATGTGGACTCAGTTCTTAAGAAACTGTGGTCTCACCTGGTGGAGGAGCAGGTGCAGGTATAAACCAGGCCAAGGAACCCAGCTTCCCGCGGTTGGACATGACTCTGCACACCCCATTCCTGGCAGCAGTAGTAGTGGGAAAATCGCATATTGCCCATTCACCCCAAATTGCTATATATTTATTTTAAAAATAGTTTTATTCCTTCATTTATTCTTTTACTTCAGCAAAATCACTAATTATATTGCTATAACCAGGATTATTACACATTTCTATTGGCCATAATGAGCTAAAGCATTAAACAATAGAAATGTCATGAATTCAAAGTTTACAAACTGTGAACATACTTTCATTAAAGTGTAAATGACAAATGTAGTGCCCAGAAAAATAAAAACCATGTTTTCAAATCATAATTTTGTCTTCTAGCATATTTAAAATTGCCTTTCATTAGGTGGCAAAATACAATTTAAATTAATATAAACTTTAAATAAGAATTTCAAAAATAAAGAATAATTATTTATTTTTAAATCTAGTTATAGCTTATTATGGAGAAGGCAATGGCACCCCAGTCCAGTACTCTTGCCTGGAAAATCCCATGGATGGAGGAGCCTGGTAGGCTGCAGTCCGTGGGGTCGCTAAGAGTCGGACACGACTGAGTGACCGCATTTTCACTTTTCACTTTCATGAATTGGAGAAGGAAAGGGAAACCCACTCCAGTGTTCTTGCCTGGAGAATCCCAGGGTCGGAGGAGCCTGGTGGGCTGTTGTCTATGGGGTCGCACAGAGTCAGACACAACTGAAGCGACTTAGCAGCAGCAGCAGCATAGCTTATTAAATATTTAAATCAATATACAGCCACTTGCGATTTTGGTATAAATAGCAAAGCGAAAAATCCATCTCCTGCTCTGTGTGTGTTTTGTCTAGACTTATATTACAAAAATGTAGAGTATATAATTAATATTGAAAAATGTTCCTCACCTTTCATTAGCAACTATTTGGGAATTCTGTGCCAATTTGTGAGTACCTCCAGAAACACATTTGGTAACATAAATAAGGCAGGAAAATGGAGAGTTGTACTTCTAAAAAAAATGATACATCGCATGCAAGAATATTGCATTTTTGCTATCTGAGTCAGTATATCTGTCTGTCTTCTTCCTTAAGGACTCAAACCCTCCCCACAGGCAGAAACCGGGTCTGTCTCCAAAATCAACAGGGACACAACCCACAAGCCTTCCCAGCATCTGGACACTCTTACCCTTTGTTTTGATGACAGGGGACAAGAGACAGGAAGACACATTTCTGTTTTCCTGGGGCCAGAATGGTGTTAGTCATGAAAGTGGGCGTTGAGGATTGTGCTGAGCACCAGCTCTGAGAGTCAGAGATGCTGCCTGGTATTCTTTAATACATTCATGTGTGTGTGCACGCACTTGCTGCTGCTGCTAAGTCACTTCAGTCGTGTCCAACTCTGTGCGACCCCATAGGCGGCAGCCCACCAGGCTCCCCCGTCCCTGGGATTCTCCATGCAAGAACACTGGAGTGGGTTGCCATTTCCTTCTCCAACGCGTGAAAGTGAAAGTCATGTCTGACTCTTCGGGACCCCATGGGCTGCAGCCCACCAGGCTCCTTCGCCCATGGGATTTTCCAGGCAAGAGTACTGGAGTGGGGTGCCATCACCGCACTTAGGAGTGTGTATAAGCATAGACATGTATGTCTGCGTGTATGTGTGTCAATGTCTGCAACTTACTTTCAAATGGATTGGCAAAAAGTATGTGTCTCATCACTTCATGGGAAATAGATGGGGAAACAGTGGAAACAGTGTCAGACTTTATTTTTCTGGGCTCCAAAATCACTGCAGATGGGGACTGCAGCCATGAAATTAAAAGACGCTTCCTCCTTGGAAGGAAAGTTATGACCAACCTAGATAGCATATTCAAAAGCAGAGACATTACTTTGCCAACAAAGGCTCGTCTAGTCAAGGCTATGGTTTTTCCTGTGGTCATGTATGGATGTGAGAGTTGGACTGTGAAGAAGGCTGAGTGCCCAAGAATTGATGCTTTTGAACTGTGGTGTTGGAGAAGACTCTTGAGAGTCCCTTGGACTGCAAGGAGATCCAACTAGTCCATTCTGAAGGAGATCAGCCCTGGGATTTCTTTGGAAGGAATGATGCTAAAGGTGAAACTCCAGTACTCTGGCCACCTCATGTGAAGAGTTGACTCATTGGAAAAGACTCTGATGCTGGGAGGGATTGGGGGCAGGAGGAGAAGGGGACGACAGAGGATGAGATGGCCGGATGGCATCACTGACTCGATGGATGTGAGTCTGGGTGAACTCCGGGAGTTGGTGATGGACAGGGAGGCCTTGCGTGCTGCGATTCATGGGATCGCAAAGAGTCGGACACGACTGAGTGACTGAACTGAACTGAACTGAACACACACATGGGGGTGTGCAAATGTGGCAAAGTTAAGGACTAATAAAACTAGGAGCAGTGAATCTGGTTCTTTTCTTTTTCTTCCAGTTTTATTGAGATACAATTAACATACAGCACTGGTTAAGTTCAAGATGTATAGCATAATGATTTGAGTTGCATACATTGTAAAATGATGATCACAATGAATTTAATAACATCTATTTGTGGCTCAGTTGGTAAAGAGTCCACCTGCAATGCAGGAGACCTGGGTTCAATCCCTGGGTTGGGAAGATCCCCTGGAGAAGGGAAAGTCTACCCACTCCAGTATTCTGACCTGGAGAATTCCATGGACTGTATAGTCCATTGGGTCACAAAGAGTCAGACACGACTGAGTGACTTTCACTTTCTTTCATTATATCATATATATACAAAAGTAAAGCAACAGAAAAAATACTTTTCCGTTGTGATGAGAACTCTCTTAACTTTCATATATAATGTATATCATAGAATGCTAATTATCTTTCCCATGCTGTACATTATGACCCTAGTACTTGACTGATCTTAAAACTGGAAGTTTATATCTTTTGACCACCTTCCTCCAATTCTGCGCCACACCACCCCGCCCTGGCCCGCCCCATGTAACCACAAATCTGCTCTCTTTTTCTATGAGTGATTGTTTTTGAGTATAATTGACCTACACCATGGTTAATTCCTATTTCCCAACATGGTGATTCGATATTTCTATACATTTCAAAATGAGGGTATATTGTTTTTAATTGTTCTACCTGGAAAATCCCATGGACAGAGAAGCCTGGTAGGCTGCTCCATGGAGTCACAAAGAGTCAGACACGACTGAGCAACTTCACTTTCTTTCTTTCATTCTTTTAACTTTTCTACACCTTTGATCTTTTTCAGAATAAGATGGAAGAAATATTTCATTAGTTTCTTCTCTGTTTTCTTTGTAGAATACTAGAAACTTCTGATTTGATTTCAGTGCTTGTGTGGCAATCTCTCCAGAATGTCTGAGCTGTCTCTCTTGGAGCCTGGCAACAGAACTAAATCTCTTGCTTGTTGATTGGATCTGTGGCACTGGGGATCCTCAGAATCAGCATCTCCTCTGAAAAGTGATGCAGGTATCAGCATATTTGGAGGTTTGCATACTTGAGGGGTGAAGGGGGAAAGAATTAGCGAGAAATGCTAGTGAATAGTTGAAAATGGATACAGACTCTCAGCTGGTTGAAGAGGGAAATGAACACAAGAGAGAGTCTGAAGAAGGGGGGAAATTGGTAGTCAGGGATTGGATAATTTAATAGTCTGAAAAGGTATTGGAATGGAATGCTTAGAGTGAGTGTGCTCTAAACACAGAAGCTAGTGGTCCAGGGCGAGAGGCAGATGTTCTGAGAGCATCATGTGAACTGCAGTCAGTTATTGGTCATGACCAAAGCTAGGGGGCAGCTGTGGGAACAGAACTATTCTCAAAGGGTAGAGGAGGACTTCCCTCGTGGTCCAGTGGTTGAGAATCAGCCAATGCAGGCTCCATGGGTTTGATCCCTGGTCTGGGAAGATTCCACAGGCCCAGGAGGTCCACATGCCACAACTGCTGAGCCCACCCTCTAGAGCCCAAGAACCAAAACTACTGAGGCCCGCCCACCCTAGAGCCCTTACTGCTCAAGAGAAGTCATTGCAACAAGAAGCGCTTGAACCACAGTGAAGAGTAGCCCCACTTGCCACAACTAGAGAAGCCCTTGTGCAGCAACAAAGATCCAGTGCAACCAAATAAATAAATGAAATTGTATTTATGAAAAACAGGGTAGAGGAAAAGATGCCTGGAAATGTAGGCATTCACTGAGAAGCAGAATTCAGCGTATTGTCTAAACCCAACAGAACACATTACCAGCTGCCTGATTTTGGACTAGTTACTTTACCTCCCTGAGACCCAGTTTCCTCATCTGTAAAACAAAGACAATGAGGTAGGACACAGTGGCCCCTGGGCTGGACACCTGGTATTTGTCAAGTGGAGTAAAATTCAAGCTTTGTTCTCACCCAGACACTCCAAGGATAGACAAAGCTAGTGGTAGAGGCTGAGCTCTGCTAAAGCAAAGAGATAAGGTACCCACTCCTGAGGTTAGGGAAGACTTCTCTGTCTGCAAATGTGCAGGAAGGCTTTTGGGGGGTCGAAAAGGGAGGGAGCCCCAAAGGGAGGAGGCCCCACCACATAATAAGTGTGTACATTCACCGACTGACCTCTGTGGTGGGACCCATCTTAGCAAACAGCTGGATATGCATCTTGGGGAGGATCCATGGACCAGTCAGGTGTGAAGAAAGATACAAGATAATTGGCCAAAGATAAACAAAGACCCGGAAGGACTGTCCTTTACAAGTGACTGCACTCTTCCTCACTCAGGACGCCCACATTCTTCTCCAGGTGTGTGCTTCTGCCTAGTTTCTGAGTTCAATTAGAGAAGGAAATGGCAACCCACTCCAGTATTCTTGCCTAGAGAATTCCATGGACAGAGGAGCCTGGCAGGCTACAGTCCATGGGATCACAAAGAGTCAGACACGACTGAGCAACAACACACGCTTCATTCGCATACATTATGCTGTGTCTTTAATAATAAACTTTGCACCTGCTCTTACAGATTTTTGCCTCCTTGAAACATTCTTGCTTTCAAACAGGGGCAAGGGCCAGGGCCACTTTGCTTCTAGCCTCGAGTCCCTGGTGGCCTAGTGACTAGGTCTCTTGGTTTCCATCCAGGTTGCTATTATTATTGTTCAGTTGCCCAGCTATGTCCGACTCTGCGACCCCGTGGACTACAGCATGCCAGGCCTCCCTGGCCCATGCTATCTCCTGGAATTTGCTCAAGTTCACGTTCATTATCTAGCACACAAGAGCTGCCTCTGCAAATGTGTTTCAGTGATTTCCAAGAAAAGACCCCCAGTGTATTACCATCTCCTTCCGCTCCTCTAAAGTAGAGTAAAAAGTGTCAAATGACTTCCAAAAGCAAATGATGTGACATTTTTTATCCTAAAAAGTTATGGAAAACTGCCTTCTTTGTTGAGGTAGTACCTTGGTGTGCACACAAAGTTTAAACCTGGTGTGCCCAGGTTTAGTTCCTGGGCAGTGAACTAAGATCACTGCTCTCCCTCTGAGATCAACAACAGCCCTCACTCACAGGATGTGCACTTGTTAAGCACAGAGGACGATGTGCAGTGTGTGATGCATGCTCAGTGAATATTATCTACAGTTATTGGATTGAACCATTTGAAATTGCTAATATTCAATTGTTTTTATCCACCCAAGATGGCTGTTTCATAGGCTTTAATCTAATCTTATAACATTTTATTCTTTTCAATAAATGTCATGTATTGTATTTCCAACACAATATGGTTTAATACTTACAAGCTATTTTGCAATTTCCTGATTTGAGGGTGGAAAAAACATGGTTTACTCAGGCTTTGGGGATTCTGAACCTGCTTGGAAAAAATGCATGTACCATCCACTAGGGACCCCCCCTCACCTGTGGCCTTGGATCAGCATAGCTTAGGCTCAGGGAATTGATTTGTGTCAATCCATGAATCTCCTTGAAGGAGATCCAACCAGTCAATCCTAAAGGAAATCAGTCCTGAGTATTCACTGGAAGGACTGATGCTGAAGCTGAAACTCCAATACTTTGGCCACCTGATGCAAAGAACAGGCTCATTGGAAAAGTCCGTGATGCTGGGAAAGATTGAAGGCAGGAGGAGAAGGGGACGACAGAGGATGAGATGGTTGGATGGCATGCGATGGACATGAGTCTGAGTAGCCTCCAGAAGTTGGTGATGGACAGGGAGGCCTGGCATGCTGCAGTCCATGGGGTCACAACTGAGTGACTGAACTGAACTGAATCCATAAATGGATTTCTCTGTCTGGATGTTAGCCAGCCTCAGGGATGACCTCTAAAGACCTGGGTGTGGGTGAGGAGCTATATCATGGTGGTGAGGGAACTGGGATTCAAAGGGCAGGACGAGGTCATGGGTCCTGAAGCACAGGAGGAGGTGAGCCATAGTGGATGCCTTGAGAATAGGGCTACCCAGAGAGTCTCCACGATCAAGGCTTCTTGGGCAGACGGTTCTGAGTCCCAGAGGACCTCTGAGTCAGGTTGCTTCCCCACTGGGCTCGAGAATTCCATTAACAATCTGATTACCATCAGCACAGAATGTTTTCTCCTTGGCTCTGCAAGTTTTTATTTATTGTTCCACTTCCTGTGGCGTTTCTCTGCTGGCTGAATGTCAAGACCCAGCAACAAAGAAGAACTTGAAAATAGACTTTGCGTGCACACCAAGGTACTGCCTCAACAAAGTAGGCAGCTTTCCATAACTGTTTAGGATAAAAATGTCACATCATTTGTTTTCAGAAGTCATTCGAAATTTTTACTCTACTTTAGAGGAGCAGAAGGAGATGGTAATAAACTGGGGGTCCTTTCTTGGAAATCACTGAAGTTTATTGGCAGAGGCAACTCTTGTATGCTAGGTCATGAAGAGTGGCATAAACATGAGACAACAATAATAATAATTATAGCTATAGTTTATGGCAGCTATTATGTGCCAGGCAGTATGTGAGACACGGTCATTATGTGGTCTCATTTAGCACTCACTGAAACCCTTTAAGCCATGGTCCAAAAGATGGAAAGAAATTGAGACCATCTGTCCAAACCAGATATGAGTCAAAGAAACCAACAAGCAGACAAAGTCATCTCCAGAGTTTAAAAAGAGGCAAGAAAAAGGTGCCCAGTGTAATGTATGTGTTGAGTGGCATCAACACAATTACAGCATCAACCAGAATTTTAAGACCCATGAGAGAGAGATGGAGCTTCTGGTAACATTCTACTTGAAAGGAATTTGAGAATCTCCAAGTGCAGTTGGTGAGAACTTGGTAATAGGAGATCCCGTTGAGATGGCATCTAAGGGCAAATGGACAAGGATGAGAAATCAAGCCACACAGCAGATGTGCAGTTCAGGGTCCAGAGGAAAGAGAAAAAGGATGCATGTCAGCCATAACGGAGATTGTTCTCCGCCCTCATGGTTAAAAGTTCTCATTGCTTCCTTGATGCTGAGGAGCTAGAAGCACCATGAGAAACCCCAGACAATATCCACAATGCTTATACTTGTCTTAAATTAACTTAGTACACTTCTTATTCCAAGACATGGAATCAATGACTCTCAGTGAACTTTTCTTTTTCTTATATACAAGAGTTCTAGGCTTCCCTGGTGGCTCAGCAGTGAAGAATCCATCTGCAGTGCAAAAGATGCAGGAGACCTCAGTTTGATCCCTGGCTCAGGAAGATCCCCTGGAGGAGGGCTTGCAACCCACTCCAGTATTCTTGCTGGGAAAATCTTGTTGAGTCCTGCACCAGGTCACAGGTTCAAGGCCTGACACCACAGCCACAGAAGCAGAGCTCTGAACCAACATCACCTCCAAAGCTTACTGAGACCCTTTGTAACTGTTGCCAAAAGCCCCTGATCATCACTAACAAGTTTCCTGACCCCAAATTAGGCAAAGATGTCTGCTCCAGTAAACACCGTATAGAGCCCTAACCAATCACTTAACACCAACCTTCCAGCAGGAATTGCTTTTTGTCTTGTGGCTATAAAAATTGGCTCTTAATTCACAACACTTCCTATAAAAGTTGGGAGACCTCCTGGTCTACCATGAGGCCCTTTATCAGTGCCTTCATTGTCTCTGCTCTTTGTTCTTAATCAACTCACTCCTGTCTGAAATGCTCTGTGTCTGGAAATTCTTTTCCAACATTTCGAACTGCCTCAACAAATCCCACGGACAGAGGAGCCTGGAGGGCTACAGTCCATGGGGTCTCCAAGAGTCGGACACAACTGAAGTGACTGAGCATGCGTGCACACAGAATTCCAGTTAAAGAAGCTTTCAAAATGTACAGAACTCACCTAATGTGATTAATTTAGTCGAGATTTGGGTGTTCAGAGTGGGCAAGTTAGATGATTCCTCTGGACAGTCTTGGTCATCTATGGCTGCTAAAACTTCCAGATACCAGCGTGGGTGGGACTAACCTAGATGGGAGCAGAGTGTGGAGCTAAAGGGACAGTGTCTGGGAGCCAATAGGGGACCTGTAACTGAGCACAAGTGTCATTTTGATCCAAAGGATCTGGGCAGAAAACAGAAGGCAGAGTCTGAGCAGAGGAGCTGCAGACAGAGACAGCTGCTCTTGAACAAGTAGGTTCAGGTTGAGGGAGTGAGACAATGCCTGAGAAAGCTCCCCTGCCCGTGGACACATACTTACATGAGCCAACAGGTTGGGACACAAGAAAAGCAGCATCTCCTGCAAAATATTAACTTAATGCATTCAGTCGCACAGCTGTGTCCAGCTCTTGGGACCCTGTGGACTGTAGCTGCCAGGCTCTTCTGTCCATGGGGATTCTCCAGGCAAGAACACTGGAGTGGCTTGCCATGCCCTCCTCCAGGGGATTTTCCCAACTCAGGGATCAAACCCAGGTCTCCCACATTGCAGGTGATTCGTTATCATCTGAGCCACCAGGAAGCCCCCACTAACCTAATAGTGATAACAAAAATAATAGTAGATAATTATCTTATCCCACCAGTTTAGGCATATGAGAAATGTTGTAGCCTTTCTTTAAAAAAAAAAAAAGTAAATTCCTGTAGCTCTGAGTCTCCATCCAATTGATTGGAAATTCATTTCTAATGTGTGTTGCCATTCCCTTCTCCAGGGGATCTTCCCATCCAGGGATTGAACCCAGGTCTCCTCCATTGCAGGCAGATATACCATCTGAGCCAATAGGCAAGCCCTATTAAATTGTAGGCAGCCCTCAGTTCTTCTGCCCTAGTGGTGCTTTGGGGATGCTCATTGTCAGGATCCTTATTGTCATGGTCATGCTGCTTGATTCTCCAATATCCATTCAAATATGAATCAGTTGTTGTCATCTGAGCCTCTTGCCACATTCAGATGGTTTCCTAATGTGAGGGATTCTGTGTAAAACTCTCAATGAAAGTGAAATTCGCTGTGTTGTCCGACTCTTTTCAACTCAGGGACTGTATAGTCCATGGAATTCTCCAGGCCAGAATACTGGAGTGGGTAGCCTATCCCTTCTCCAGCAGATCTTCCTGACCCAGGAATTGAACCGGGGTCTCCTGCACTGCAGGCGGATTCTTCACCATCTGAGCTATGAGGGAAGCCCAATGAAGCATGGATTCAAATCTAGGTCTTTCTGATCTAACACTTCTTCTCAGGCTAACTCTATGTACAATGTCCTTAGAGTGGGCAATGTAGAGTTGGGGTGGAACACTGGGTAGGAGGCCCCATTTTGTCCTCCTATTGAAGCATCAGAGATCTCTGATGTATCCTCACCCCTCTGCCCAGGTAATCCAGGTCGGTATCTCACCTGAAGTTAGTGGTTTGGATGGATAGGAAATACTCTATTTGGGCAAAGGCCTTTCGTGGCCTCTGTTGATAAGGAAGCTGTGAGTACAATCTCCATGGGAGCTTTCTTCTAAGATAAGAAGATAAAAATACATCTGGTACTCTGGAGCAATTTGATGGCTTTAGTTAAGGAAGAAAATCTCTCAGCTGAAGTGGAATTAGAGTCGACCTTTTAAAAAAGATTTGGCTTTAGCTTTTCTGAAGACATGGCTTCCAGTTCTGAAATATAGAAAACCCCGTGCAGTGGGAAATTATGGTCAATTGCCTTGAACCTTCCTGGTGTGAAATTTCAAACCCATCTAGGGTTACATAATTGTTTCCAATACTTGGAAACATATAAACACTTAATTTCATTGTTTGATGGGTCCTAGTTGTGGTCTCATGCTGGCCAATTCCAGTTACACTGTAACTAGTTACACTCAGAGAGCTTTTGTTCTCCACATTATTTAAAGTTGTTTTTTGAAGAGATAATTTTGACATCACTCAAAATTCAAAATGAATTAAAGGAATACAGTTAAATCTGCCTCCAAACCTTCCCCAGACACCAATGTCCCCTTCCCAGAGGCAAGAATGTTTTTAACAAATTGAATGTTTTTTATCCAGAAATGTTTTGCTCATATACAAACGGCAGTGTAGTTTACTGTCATGTACCTTGCTTTTTTAATGTACTTAGCAGTATTTTTCACTTTTTACTTTCATGCATTGGAGAAGGAAATGGCAACCCACTCCAGTGTACTTGCCTGGAGAATCCCAGGGACGGGGGAGCCTGGTGGGCTGCCGTCTATAGGGTCGCACAGAGTCGGACACGACTGAAGCGACATAGCAGCAGCAGCAGTATTTTGGTGATCTTTCCCTATCAGTTCAGAGTCACGACGAGTGTGTTCGTTCTTTTGTCTGCATTAGATTCCATTATATGCACGGAATTCCATGCATTATATGCATGGACTGTTACTTACGCAAACTGTTGCTTATTGATGGTGTTCTTAGGTTGCTTCCTTTTCTTTTTCTTTCCTTTTTGCAATTTCAATGAAGCTGCAACGAAATTCGTTTTATATATTTATCATCATTGTAAGTATGCCTATAGAATAAATTCCGAAAAATGGATTGCTGGGTTAAAAGGTATGTATAAATTCACTCAGTCATGTCTGATTCTCTGTGACCCTGTGAACTGTAGCTCTCCAGGTTCCTGTGTTCGTGGAATTCTCCAGGCAAAAATACTGGAGTGGGTTGTCGTGCCCTCCTCCAGAGGATCTTCCCAGCCCAGGAGTCAAACCTGGGTCTCCCGGATTGCAGGCATATGTACTCAATAATTTTCAGAGTTATCATCAGATATCTATCCAGAGAGGCTGTTTAAATTTAAATTTGCTATAAGAATATATGAGTCCCTATCACTATTTCACAATTTCCTACACTGTCATCAGTACCGCATCAACTATTTTTTCCCTTTCTTGACTGTGCCAGGTCTTAGTTGCAGCATGCGGGATCTTAGTTCCCTGATCGGGGATTGAACCCAGGCCCCCTGCATTGGGAGCCACGCATCTTAGCCACTGGACCACAAGGGAAGTCTCAGCATCCACTTTGGTCTTTGCCCAGTCTAACAGATGAAGCAGAGTTTCTCATTTGTAGTTTTAATTTGCATTTCTCTTAATCTGAAGACTATTTTTATAAGTTTAAGAGTCAAGTTCATTTGTTTTATTATGAACAATTATAATTTTTTTGTCAACTGTTACATTGGGTCATTAGTCTTTTTCATACTGATTTATAAGACCTCTTTAGATAAAAATGAAATTAGTCTTCTTTCCATGATATAAATTGTGTGTGTTTCCCCTAGTTTTTTTCCTTTTTATTTTGACTCTGATTATGGTAGTTTTTGTCATGCAGAGACTTTAAAAATTTTATATGTATCTAAAATTATTAATCTTTTAAAAACAGTTTTGAGGTTTTATTGCTTAGTTACAAAGCCATTCCCTTCTCCAAGGTTTTAAGTTCTTTCATGATTTCTTCTAGTACTTTTTGGGTTTCACTTTTTACATTTAAATCTTTCATTTCTATGAAATTCATCCTGGTATATGCTGTGAATGCAACAGTTAGGATAATCTCGTGTATGCTGCAGTAACAACCAGAAGCCTCATCACTGAAAACAACAAAGGTCAATTTCCTACTCCTATTACATGTTCACTTGGGTTAGCTGGGGTCTCTGGGATCCAGGCTGACAGGGAACATTGTTGGTCTCTGTGCTAGGAACATAGAGGTGTGGTGGCTCATGCCCTGGCTCCTTGGAAGGAACACATTATGCTCACATTTCATTGGTCAAAGCAAATCACATGGTCAGAGAAAGAACTGGAATATTTGTGAACAGATTCAATGATTACGGCCAGAATTATGATCCAACTTGTATTTCCAGATAACAACTTTGTTGTCTCAGTTCTACTGACTAATCCACATTTTTCCTACTGATTTGAAATGCCTTCTTCATTGTGGTCTGAATTCCATTATGGGTTTGGAATTATTCTATTTAGCTCCAATGATCAGTCTATTCTTGCAGGATTTGGTTTTATTTGTGTTTATAATTAATAAATTACAATTTCATAATTTATTAATGAGTTATATAATATGTTTTAATATGTTAGTCCTCTCCCAATATTTTCTTTTTTCTTAATATATTCTATTGTTTCAGAATCTTACTGACTGTTCTTGCTTGCTTATTTCTTTCAAATGAATTATAGAATCAGCTTGTTCAGTTACAATATCCTACTGATGATTGTATTGAATTCCCATTAAATTTCTAATTTAACATGGAAAGAACTGACATTTTTATGATGCTGAGTCTTCCTCCCCAAGATCATGTTGTACCTCTCCTTTTGTTTGGAACTTCTTTTTGTTCTTCAGCAGCATTTAACACTTTGCCTCCATTACCATGACATTTCCTAAGCTTGTTCCTGGCTGTTTTGTCATTGGTATTGCTGTTGTATAAGAAGAGTCTCTCCCTCCTTCCCTTCCTTCTTTCCCTTCTTCCATCTTTCCTTCTATCCTTCTTCTTCTCTTTCTTTCTCATTCTTTGTATGTGTGAAAGTTTCTGATTGCTCCAAACTTTTAAAAAATTACTAGAGGTGAAGGTAGAGTGGATAGGCATGACTCAGTGTTGACTCAGGGTAAGCTAGAGTTGCTCACAAATATTTCAATCCTGCTTTTAACCTGCAGAGATCATTGTACAGTGAACTCGAGCATTATGGTTGTTATTCATAAGGTTTGTTTATTTGAAAAATTGGCAAGAGGGAAGTAGGTTAATATCAAGGGGGAAAAGAACCTTATCTGAAAACTCCCAGCTTAAGCCACTCAGGCATTTCCTAAGCAGTGAAATAAATGAAAGTAAGTGGACCAAAGTCCTGACACAGTGCTTGAAACCTATTAGATGATTTATCAGATATTTCTGGAGTACAGCTGAGTCCAGGGACAGAATTTTAGAGCTTGAAGGGGCTTGAGTATGGCTAGAATAATGACTTCTCAACTCTGGTTGAGTGTGAGAATCACTGAGAAAAAAAGCACTGATATCTGATCCCACTCCAGACCAGTGACATCAGAAACTATAGGAGTGAGGCTGGGGGAGGATGGGGAAGAAGAACTTTTATAACTTCCCAGCTGATTTTATTTTACTGCCAAAGTGGAGAACCAGGGCTTTAGACCAGTGTTCTTGCTGAGCAGGTGAGGAGAGAGTGGGGAAGTCGGAGGAGGTGTCTGTGGTTGAATTGAGACCAGAACTAGGTCTCAGGGTGCCCAGCCCAGGTGAGAGCAGCTGTGCTCCCCGAGATTGCCCCTGGCAAGCTCCTGAGGGCAGTGGGGTAAGCAACTCATTTCCCCACTGCAATGACCCCATGAAGGAGGGACTACATGGTCCCCATTTTACCAGGGAGGGATATGAAGCCAGTTCTGCAACTCACCCATGGTGACACAGCTAAAAATAATCAGAATTCGGCAGAGCACCCAGGGCTGCCTGATTCAGAGGTCCCTGTGCCCCAGGCTGGCCGCTTGTCTGCTCCAGCCAGAGGCTTAGAGATGTTACCAACCACTTTCCCTTCCCTGGGGTAGCAATCTGTTATATCTTACAGTGTCATCAGGAATTGCTTAGCCTTTAATAGTTTAAGCAGTGTGACCTCTTTCTCAGTTGAGATTTTACTTCAAGAACAAGGAGCATGGGACTTCCCTGGAGGCCCAGTGGTTAGGATTCCCAGCTGTCACTGCTGTGACCTGGGTTCAATCCCTGCTTGGGGAACCGAGATTCTGCAAGCTGCATGAGCCACCAAAAAATAAAAAGGAAAAAACAGGGGAAGGAATGGCCAAGCTTGGAGCAGAGAAGGGCCACCGAGTGTCCCTTCTCTGCTCCATCGTCCTGTCATCCTCACCTCGGAGGAACAGTGTTTGAAAAGCACAGGGGTTTATGCTTGTGGGATCTTTTTCTGCTCTGATATCAGAGGGTGAAGGCTGAAGACAGAAAGAAGGAAAGAATGAGAGGAATTTGTTATCCGTTCAGCCGACAATGGACATTGAAGGTGGCCTCCACTTCTGTTCGTTGTCAGTACGGCTGTGGTCAGTGTGGGGTTGCAGATATCTCTTGCAGATCTTGATTTCAATTCTTTGGGGGTAAATATCCAGAAGTAGGATTACCGGATCATGTGGAAATTCCTTTTGAAATTTGTGGCGTATCCTCCATAGCAACTGTACCATTTACATTCCCACCAACAGTGCGCAAGTGTTCAGGTTTCTCAATGTCATCGCCAACATTTTAACTTTCTGATAACAGCCAGTCTAAAAAGTGTGGTGATTTTTTGTGGCTTTGATTTGCATTTCCCTGATGATTAGTGACCTTGAACATCTCCTCTCCCTGTTGACCATTTGTATGTCTTCTTTGGAGAAATGTCTATTCAAACCCTATGTCCATTTTTTAGTAGGCTTATTTCCTTTTTTTTTTGCTACTGAGTCATAAAAGTTCCTTATATATTTTGGATACTAACCTCTGATGAGATAATAGGGTTTACAAATATTCTCTCCCATTTCATAGGTTTTCTTCACTGTATACCTATGGTGAGATATTATTCAACCTTAAAAATGAAGGGGATTGTGTAATAGGCGACAACACGGATGAAACTGGAGGACGTTGTGCTGAGTGAAATAGGCAGTCAGAGAAGCACAAGCCCGTAAGAGTCCACTAACGTGAGGTCTCCAAAACAGCCACACTCATTTAAGAGCCAAGAGTAGGATGGTGGTTACCAGGGGCTGTGGGAAGGTGAGGTGGGAAATTGTTGTCCAATGGATAAAACGTTGAAGTTATGCCAGATGAAAATGTTCTAGAGATCTGCTGTGCCTGTCGTTAACCATGCTGAGTTGCACACTCAAACATTTGTTAAAAGGGAGGTCTCATGTGACGTGTTCTCACTACAACAAAAGGCGGGGAAAAAAGGGAGGAATTCGGCTGACCCCCTTCACTTCACACTGCATTTCCTCTCCAGCCGCACCTGAGATTTCTGTGCTTCACTTTTGCCAACCCCAGATCCTGCAGACCGAGCCCCCTGCTTATCGAGGGCCTGGTTTTAAGGGCCACACCTTCGGGGCTCTCAGGTTACGCACCCACCTCTCCTAATGAGCAGACGGGCATCTGGGAGGCGTGTGGGGACCAGCCAGATTGGACCACTTTTCTCTGCCACTCCTCCCCGCCGGCTCAGGGCAATCAGAGGCCCGGATGCCAAGCCTGGTTTGGGGAGATTTTCTCCAGCAGGCTCCCTCCACCCCTGCCCGCCCCCCTACCTCCTCCTGGCCCTGGCAGCTGCAAGGGGACCTTTAGACCCGCTAAGTGACAGGGCTACAGGGGCCAGAGCGGGCAGCTTCAAGCTACTTCTGGAAACAATTTCTTCTGCTCTGCTTTGGGAGTCTGCAATTTTCTCTCCTGTCTCCCTGCTGCCTTTTGCTGGAGCTATCCCTGGGGTTCTGCTTTCCCTGTTGCCCTATCCTGGGCCATGTGTATGTATGTGTATGCATGTGTAAGACAGAGGATGGCTCTGTGTTAACACATCTCCCCTCACTCCTAGATTCCATCTCTCTTTCTCCTCTGCTCCTCACGTGGGAACAGCCCAAATCTGCTGGAATTCCAGCCAGCCAGGGTCCCCTGATTGCCCACTCTGGCCTAGGCATGCTTTGCAGCCCTGAAAGATCCAGATGTGGCCCAGACATGGTCCAGTTTGTGGTCCACATCAGAGGTGGACATAGGCAAAATGCCCAGGGTGTGACTCAAGGCTCGGGAGAGATGTAGAGGGCTCCGAGGGACCGGGGGTAACATCGCTTCCATTTGGGGGGCTCAGAAGTGGGGCTTACTCAAGCTTTTCCATCCCTAGGCTTCCACTACTGTCAAATGCAAGGGACTCATCTCTCATGGGATTGGGGTGAGGGTGGATGAGAGGTGTCAAGTATCGCTGTGGCCGTCATGTTACATACAGATGGACTTGCTCCTGGTCACACAACCACTGGCTGGTGTCAAGCTGTCACCTGGGACCCCCGGTTCCCGAGGTCTGTCTGAAAGGCCATCCTGCCTCGCTTGTCAAGTTAAATGCATCCTCAGTTTACCCTCTGTTGTAACTGTGGCTGACATCCTGCCAGCTCCATTGGGAACTCCTGGAAGGCAGGGCTGGGCTCCCCTGTGTATGGAAGGATGATCTTTGCCAATGTTACCTATACTGCCCATTTGCTTGCCTGTTCCAGAAGGCTCACCAGTGTTTGAGCTTCGCTGTCACAGGATTTTTGGGTCCTGGGACTGAGAATCAGATAGGAGAGGGTCCCCTCGCCTGTGGTATCATGGATGCCTGAACTCATGCACAGACTTGGACCAGATTGTCCTTCAGGGTGTGGATGGGGGGTGGGCAGATCAGAGGGATGAACAGGAAGGAGGCCTTTAAACCCAGAAGAGAGGAGACAGGGCACATGAACAGGGACTCCAGCACTTCCATCCCTAGCAAAGGCCTGGGGGGTGACCAGACCTTGTACAGGGCCCCTCGGGATGGGTGAGAATGGTCAGAAAGTGGACATATGAATGCTGATGCTGCTAAGTCACTTCAGTCGTGTCTGACCCTTTGTGACACTATGGACCGTAGCCCATCAGGCTTCTCTGTCCATGGGATTTGCCAGGCAAGAATACTGGAGGGGGTTACCATGCCCTCCTCCAGGGGATTGTCCCGACCCAGGGATCGAACCTGCATCTCTTACATCTCCTGCATTGACAGGTGGGCTCTTCACCACTAGCACCACCCGGATGCTGGCTGGCTTCACAGCCCCTGCAGGCCTGGACAAGGAGTGACTCAGCAGGGCCTCTGAGAGTGGAGTAGCATGCGACAGGACCAGGAATCTCCCAGCCAAAGAAGGGCCTGGAAATGAGCCTCAAATGGCCAGAAGAGACTCTCTGCCAGCTCCCAGGATGGAACCCAGAATAGATCTGACTCTTCCGGGAAACTCAAGGGACACGGCATTGTTGACCCAGAGGTGGGGATTAAAGCCACACCCGCCACAAGTACAGCCCCACCTGGTATTCATTCAGCAAGCGTGCTCCCCACTACAGCACCACTGCAGACCGTAAGCTGGTGCCAGCCAGTCTCGATGGGCACCATGTTGATGCTTCTAGGGCTGCTGAAACCAGTGACCTCAAACTGGGTGACTTAAAACAAAAATCCAGTATCATATGGTATCGCTTATATGTAGAATCTAAAAAAACACTAAGGTACAAATGAACTTATCTACAAAACAGAAATGAGTTAAATGAGTTACAGATGTAGAAAATAAACTGATGGTTGCCAGGGTGTAAGAAGGGGAGGAAAAAATTGAGGGATTGGGATGGACATACACAGACTGCTATATATATATAGAATGGGCTTGCCGTTGGCTCAGACGGTAAAGAATCTACTGAAATGCAGGAGACCCGGGTTTGATCCCTGGCTTGGGAAGATCTCCTGGAGAAGGAAATGGCTACCCACTCCAATATTCTTGCCTGGAGAATCCCCCTGGATAAAGGAGCCTGGCAGGCTACAGTTCAGGGGTCACAAAGAGATGGACACACTGAGCAGCTAACACTTCACTTTCATATATATGAAATAGAAAATCAACCAGGTCCTACTGTCAAGCACAGAGAACTCTACTCAATACTCTGTGATGACCTATATGAGAAAGAATAAAAACAAAAATGAAGAGTGGACATCTGTGTGTGTTAACTGAATCATTTGCTGTGCATCTGAAACTAACACAACATTGTAAATCGACTGTACTCCAATAAAACCTTTAACAAAAAAGCATAGTCTCTCAAAGTTCTGGAGTCTGGAAGATCCAAGTCAAAGTGTCAGCAGGGCTGTGCTCCCTCAGGAAACTCTAGGGAAGGGCCTTAACTTTTCCAGCTTCCATGGCTATCAGCCTTCCTTGTGGCTCCATCACTCCATCAGTCTCTCTGCTTGTGTCTTCTCCTCTCCTGTCTCTTATAAAGACATTTGTCATTGGATTTAATCCAGGATGATCATCTCCATATCCTTAACTTGATGACATCTGGAAAGACAAATACTCACGGGGCTTAGGACATAGGCATGCCTTCCAGGGGCCTGCACTCAGTTCACTCCAGAAATGATGATATAGGGATACCTTCTAGGGGCCAGCACTCAGCTCATTCCAGGGATGATGACATAGACATGCCTTCTGGGGGCCACCATTCAGCTCATTCCAGGGATGATGACATAGACATGCCTTCTGGGGGCCAGCACTCAGCGTACTCCAGGGATGATGACATAGACATGCCTTCTAGGGGCCACCATTCAGCTCACTCCAGGGATGATGACTTAGGCAAGCCTTCCAGGGGCCAGCACTCAGCTCACTCCACGAATTATGACATAGACACGCCTTCCAGGGGCCACCATTCAGCTCACTCCAGAGATGATGACTTAGGCAAGCCTTTTAAGGGCCCACCACTCAGCTCATTCTGGGAATGACAGCAGACACTTCCTTGGCAACTTCCTGGCCTGGTGACTCTGCCATGCATGTCCCATAGATTAACTCATTTCACCTTCACAACCCTGTGTGGTAGGACTATCAAAACCACATTTGCAGGTGAGAGAACTTCCAGCTTATAAAAGCAAGCCAAGGGACAAACACTGCTTGCCACAAAGTACAAGTTTTAATCAGGCAGTATGTGAATCCAGCTCCTAACCACTGGGATACCCTACCCTGGGGCTCAAGTGGGCCACTGGGAGGACATCCAGATAGCCCCTCATTGTAGGCTCCCAGTGCCCCTGTCTCTTTAGGGACTACTGGGTCGAGCCCAACTGAGTCCACACGGCAGAGGGACTCAGGTGGGGCTGTTGAGTAGAGGCTGTTTTCTTCCTGGTTACTCTTCTCTGGAAAGCTGGGCTGTCCAGTGGGTTGAGATCAATGTTGTAGCCCCAGGCTTTGGTCATCCCTCCCAACATCCCATGTTGGTAATTCCCTTCCTCCTGAAACAGAAAAGCAGCCCCATCCCACAACATTCCTCATTGTAAGCCCAGAATCTCTGCCCCAGGAACTCTGGCCACCCTCAAAGGCCATCCAAGCAGGGAGTGCTGATTCTGGGGGCCCTTCCCACTAATACGTCTGTTGTTAAGGACCCTGTCTTCCCCATGGGGTGTCCTGCAGGAAGGGTTCTCGCTCCCTCCGCACACCAACCATGTCCATGTGAGTCATGCCCAGTGTTCGGTATGCAGTGGGTGCTCAACAGATGCTTGCAGAGTGAATGATGGATGAACCATTCAGCTGGGCAGGCCCATCCCTGCTCCGTGACCTCTCCCTCCTCCAGGCCTCCCCCTCTGTCTGGCCTCAGGAGTCCCGGCTTTGCCCTTCCCCCTTCCTGCTGTCACACCTCCAGCGCTGTACCCTCCCAGAGGGCACCAACAGGAGATTCCAGCCATCTCCTGGGCAGGCCCTCCAAGGGCAAAGTACAAAAGAAAGCCAATTCCCATGAATCTAGAGATGGACAAGCTGTCAATCAAGCTAAAACAAACTACTGAATAAAATCCATCCCTTGAAAACTTAAACCTTCGAAACCATAGAATTGAAAATTCTGCATCCAGCTACCATTTTACAAGACTTGGAAAATCAGCAAAATATCCACAATGACTGAACTAAATACTTACTGTATATATCTTGGGTGTCTTTTGATGGGCTCATAAGGTTTGGATGAGAAATAAAGTTATAGATAATTCACAAATCTTCATATCATTTTCATAACATTTATTATTTTTGCCTTCATTTCAGCAAAATCACCAGTCATGGTGTTACAATAATAATCTCCATATAAACTAGCTACACTGACAGAAATAGTCTAAAAATGAATGTGGATCGTCTTTTGTAAAATGTGGTCAAATATTTCTGAATCGTTGTCCTGTGATTTAAGCTGCTTTATAGTTGCCGCCTTCTCTCTCTGGAGAAAGTCTCACGTTTGCCTGGGAAATTCAAGGCGGGTCACACCCCAGGACTGGGTTCTAACTGAGCTCCTGACACCAGTGCCTTGTAGTCCAGCCTTCGGCATCCTGCCGACTGCCTTTCAGCCTGTGTAGCTCCCTTCCAGACCCACTCTGTGCTTCAGTCGCCTGACACACTGTTGGGTGGCTCAGAAGTCTTTAAATTGAATTAGTGGTTAGCACCAAAAATGGAAACGTTCTCATAGAAAAACCTGGCTTTTTAGTTTCTCTTAAAATATTGAAAAACCAGCAACCCTGAGACAGCTTTCTGCAAGGTAATATACAACTGAGGCTGACAAGAACTTAGACAGAGGCTGTGTATATGTGGATGAAAGTGTTAGTCGCTCTGTCATGTCTGATTCTTTGCAACCCCCATGGACTGTAGCTCACCAGGCTCCACTGTCCATGGAATGCTCCATGCAAGAATACTGGAGTGGGTAGCCATTCCCTTCTCTAGTGGATCTTCCCTACCCAGGGAATGAACCTGTGTCTCCTGCACTGCAGGCAGATTCTTTACTGTCTGAGCCACCAGGGAAGCACCATATGTATGTGTAAGTTTCCAGCAGTTCCCAGTTTCTCTTCTAAAATGAGACCCCTCAGTCTGTGGCTAGACACATGGTCACCCAAGACAGAAATGATACATCTCTGCCTCTATTGCAACTAGATACACCATGTGACTAAGTTCCGGCCAATTGGAGATGAGCTAATGATACACGTGTAACTCATGGGTTGTAACTTTTCCCTTGTTCCTTTCCAGTGGGCTGAAGATGGAGGCACTAGTCTGTGGTCTTTAAGCTTGCAGGTGAGGACAACACCCTAGGCACGGCAGACCCACAATTTATAAGAAGCCTGGATCAAGCAGAACTACATGCCAGCTCACTTTTATGTAAGATCAAAACTGAAACTTGTCTTATCTAAGTCACTATCATAGGTAGGCCAACTTTGAATGTCCCCTTTAGATGAGATGCAGTTTACCACAGTCCCCACTCAATCTTATGCATTCCCAACGTCACCTCAGTTGACATCCAGTAATGAACTTGTGCTTTTATTTTTTCCCCCCTAATCCCCCCTTGGCCCATCTAGCCCCATAGCCATTTGAGATTGTCGTCCCCGCTGTCAACCCTCAAAAAACAAGAGACACTCTTTCCCCCATACTTTTTACGCCTCTGTTTTGACTCCAGGGCGCCCCCTTCTGGTAGGCTAACAATATTGATTCATTGGTGCTTGCTGAGCACGTTCTCACTGGAGATAAGAAAAAAATCAGTAAGTTTTTTTTTTTTTTTAAGCATTTGACAATCTCTTCTTGATTGCAAGGAACAAAGGCCAAAGGCTAAATTCTCTAATAAATTGCAAAAATACTTGGGGAAGTAACAATGTCACGAATTACCCATATAGTGGTTCAGACAGTAAAGAATCTGCCTGCAATGCAAGAGACCTGGGTTCTATTCCTGGATCAGGAGGATCCCTTGGAGAAGGGAATGGAAACCCACTCCAGTATTCTTGCCTGGAAAATCCCATGGACAGAGGAGCCTGGCAGGCTACAGTCCATGGGGTCACAAAGAGTCAGACATGACTATAACTTTCACCACACCTCACAGGAAATCAACTAGGTGACTGAAATGCATTTCTGGAACTAGAACAAGTAGTAGGGGGGAAAAATCACAGTCCTTCCCACAAGGATTTTTTATTTCACATTTTTATAATGGAACAATTCAGGCATAAACTAAGCCTAAACAAGAATCAACAAAGTTACCTTGTGCTCCTCTCAGCTATTATTGCCTACACTGTGGCCATGATGTGTTTTAAGAAAATAAAAACCAATTCATCTCTGACAGTAAATGTAAAATGTTAAGTGAGAGTGAGATGGGATCGCATGTCACAGCCCCTTGACCAGCACTCAGCCTGGTCTTAGGGTTGTCTGACGGCCGCATCACTGCTCCAGGAGGGCATCTGGTGAGGCAAGGGCAGGATTCGATCCCAGCTGTGTCTGTTCCCAGATCCTGTGTGGCACCCTTGTGTGCAGTTAGAGAACAGGGATTTGAGCCAGCTGGCAGCCCAAGTCGCTGTTGCTGTAACTGACATGAAACAGAGCCCACAGCCAGTGACAAGCACCCACCATAGCTTAGAATGGGGAAAAAGCCTTTATTTAAAACACAATTTTCCCGCAAAACTCGCGTTACTACAACAATCTTTGTCTGCAGGCTTCAATGGAGAAGGCAATGGCAACCCACTCCAGTTTTCTTGCCTGGAGAATCCTGTGGACAGAGGAGCCTAGTGGGCAGCTTGCTGTCCATGGGGTTGCACAGAGTTGGACATGACCGAAGCGACTTAGCATGTGTACATGTATTGGAGAAGGAAATGGCAACCTACTCCAGTATTCTTGCCTGGAGAATCCCAGGGACAGAGGAGCCTGGTGGGCTGCCTGTCTACGGGTTCGCACAGGGTTGGACATGACTGAAGCGACTGAGCAGCAGCTCCAGCAGGCTTCAAAAAGGTATTGCTATGATTTTGTTCAGCCTCACACAAGCACTGAAGGGTCAGTGCCACACTAGGGCCCTGGTGACCACACCCACGTGACCCCTCCTGCGCTCACAGGGGCGGGAGCTTTTAGCACCAGCTACTTGGAGCAGGGTCACCTGGCCAGAAGCCTGGGCGTCCTTGACCTCATGAGGAATGCCCGACCTCAGTCCCCAGCTCACACTTACTGAATCAAAATCAGCTTTTTAACAAGATCCTCAGAAAGGCTGTGCACACAAACAAGTTTGAAAATCACTGATCTAGAAAATGAGTGAGAGAGGAAAGTCTAGCTTTGAAATAAAACACACCTGAATCCCTTCTCAGCTATTTTCTAGCTGAGTGAGCTGGGGCATGCATGTGTCTTTCAAGCTCTGAACCTCAGTTCAGAGAAGAGAGAAATAGTGGAACTGTATGAAATTGCCTTTTCTGCAGGTTAAAAAAAAAGGCCAAATACAATCAGTTTCATATGGTTCAACTTAATAGTTGTTCAGATGTTGTGGAAATTAATTTTAACTAATTAATTATTTTTTGGCTGTGCTGGTTCTTTGTTGCTGCTCATGGGCTTTCTCTAGCTGTGGTGAATGGCAGCTATTCTTTATTTGTGGTGCACGGTCTTCTCATTGCAGTGGTTTCTCTTGTTGGGGAGATGGGCTTCAGGCCTGAGGGCTTCAGTGGTTGCAACATGCAGGCTTAGTTACCCTGGGGCATGTGGAACTTTCCGGACCAGGGATCGAATCTGTGTCCCCTGCACTGGCAGGCAGAGTTCCATCCACTGTGCCACCAGGGAAGTCCTGGGAATTAATTTTAAAACAAGATGAAGTGTATAACGCACCTGGCTCACAGGTGTGTTCTTAGCGGCACAGCCTTGACCTCCCTTGTTACCCTCACCCCACAGGTTCCCATAGAAACCAGGCAAGGGAGCCGGGGTTCATGGGATATCTCATTAAACCCAATTCTGCAACAGAATCTCCCAGCATGTGGGCCAGTGATCATTTTCATGGTTGCATCAAGCTTGTACAAGATTACCTGCCTTCATCCCTGCTTCAGAATATTTCCCATTTCACATCTAGATGAAGAGGTGGAATCCCAGATGCCAGGTGATGTATCCACGGCCACATGGAGACTTGGAAGCTGACTGGGTCCCCAGAGTGGTCTCTTACTGCCTTCCTTCAGAGTCATCCAGTGCACCCACAGGGGGCATGATCCCAGTGGGTTGACAATCTTCCTCCCTAAAATCAGGGAAAATTTCTGTGTGCAAAGTCATCGCCAGGAAAGGTCGACTGAACTCAGCACCTGGGTGGGGGGTCTGGGGTCAACATGGGGGTGAGGTCTGAGAGTGAGCTAGGGGCAGCAGCAGCCTCTGAGCTCTGCTTATCCAGAGTCATCACAGTCTGGTGAGTGGCCAGTAAGAAAAATTCTGGAATCATCACTTGACCCCACAGGAGGAATTCACCAGGGTTTATTTCTAGGGAGTCCCTGAAAGGCATCTTGAGGAAGCGAGGACTGAAAGATGGAGCAGCAGAGAGCCAGGAAAGGGATTTTCAGGCAAGAGAAGAGTGTGATCGAGGTCACGAGGGAGGGCAAGCCAGCACCACACAGGCTGTGCCCACATGTGTGGCTCTTGGGGCATGTGGGGTCATGGAACACGTGTGTGTCATGTGAGGAGGTGGCCGGCTCACCAAGTTGGCTGGGGCCGGGACTCCAGCCCCACCTGCGGCCCCACACTCACCTGAAATAGAAATGTTCGCCTGAACCTTAGAGAAGCTGGGGACAGACAGAAGGTCTGCAGGTACTTTGACACAGAAGCTTGTCCCTGCGGGGGAATAGTGAGAGGCTGGCCTCCTGGAATAAGGCTCCCTTGGCACATTACCCACCTTTCAGCATCACCAACAGTGAGGAGAACAACCCTGAGTGCAGGATATGTGGGAATCCGTGCGTGGAGGAGACAGAGCAGTGAGCATGGGAGGTGCTGGGACCTGAGCTGAGTCTCAGGTGTTTGCAGCCTGACCCCCTGAATTTCAGTTTCTTCCTTTGCACCCCCCTGACCGCTTAGGGTTGCCATAGAGATGAAACCAGAGATGCAGATGGCCATTCTTTATCCCTGGTGGCTCAGATGGTGAAGGATCTGCCTGCAGTGCTGGGGACCTGGGTATGATCCCTGGGAAGGGAAGATCCCCTGGAGGAGGAAATGGCAACCCACTCCAGTATTCTTGCCTGGGAAATTCAATGGACAGAAGAGTCTGGCGGGCTACAGTCCATGGGGTCGCCAAGAGTCAGACACGTCTGAGCAACTAACACTTAAACGAGGGAAGGCAGAGCTCATGGAGCCATGCTCCAGCGTCTCCTGGGACATTTTCTCCTGCACCTCCTGCTGTGATGCTGTGCCCATCACCAGAGTGCAGGCCGGTTTGTCAACCTTGCCTCCTAGGAGCCTCTTTTATGACTCTTTCAAATGTCAAGGTGGCTCATTCATTTGGCTGGAGTGGTTTTTAAATGGTAAATATGAATCAATAGGACTTTCTACTTTAATGCAGCATTAACAGAAAAGTTAATATGTACTCAGCAGAAAGAGTATTTGCAAAACTTTTGCAACTCAAAAGCTTTGTCCTTCCTGAACTGGCTTGGCAGCAGGGGTAGCACACGGGTGGCCTCCAGCCTGAGTGCTGAAGCAGGGTGAACATGGGTTAGTGGGTGCCAGCCAGACTTCATTATCCTCCACATTTATTTATTATGACTGTATTTTTTAATCTGCTCATCCACTGTCTGGACATAAACACGCACAGGCTCACTTTTTTCCTTGACTTCTTGAGACTGTCAATTCTTTCTCTTGATGTTTACTAAAGGGAGGCACAGCAGGTGGTTATTCATGGATTCATTCATTCATTCTGTTTATTTTATTTTTTAACTTTACAGTATTGTATTGGTTTTGCCATATATCAACATGAATCCGCCACAGGTATACGCCTACTTCACACTGACGATGCATTAAGTACTGGGGAATAAAGCGCCATCCTGATTTCAAGGACTTTTTTTTTGTTTGTTTCATATTATTATTATGGAAGAATTCAAACATAGACAAAAATAGAGAGGATGACTTTATGAACCCCACATAGATACAATCTACTGCAGTCACTATCAACACGGGACCAATGTAATTCTCTCCTACCTCCAATCCCTTTACTCCTTGGGTTGTTCGAAGGAAAACCTACACAGAATTTTATTTTTTATTTTATTTTATTTTGGCTGCATTGGGTCTTTGATATGGTGGGTGGACTTTCCTAGTTGTGGTATGTAGGCTCTAGAGAGCAAGGGTTCAGTAGTGGTGTGTGGTCTTGGCTGCCCCGTGGCGTGTGGGATCTTAGCTTCCTGACCAGGGATGGAACCCACGTCCCCTGCATTAGAGTGTGGATTCTTAACCACTGGACCATCAGGAATGTCCCTTTGACAGTGTCTTTGGACTTGAAAAGCTCTAATTTGGATGAAGTCCAATTTGCTTCCTTTCATTGTCGTTGCTCATGCTTTTTGTGTCAAATCTAAGAATCCATTGTCAAACCTAAGGTTGTAAAGATTTACTCCTTTGTTCTAGGAGTTTTTATATGTTACAGTTAGCTCTTCGATCCATTTTGAGTTAATTTTTATACATGGTATGAGGTAGGAGTTCAACCTGACCCACTCTTATCAAAGAATATATCACAATATATTTTCACTGAAGGTACTTATCTAAAGCTCCTTAAGAGCTGGGACTCTGACACTTCTGTACACCATTGTATTCCAATAAGACTGTAGTGATTAACAGATACTAGGTACTCAATAAATATTCAGTAAATAAATGAATGAATGAGTGAATACATTGCTATAGCTTTTGCTACAGAATGTGAACACTGATATGTTTAGGGCAGACTTCTAACTTTCTGTTTGTTTTCTTTTTGATTCCTCTATATTTTTTACTTTTTCTCTTGCCATATTTTTGGATTATTTGAAGAGTTTTTATGTTTTTGTTTTACTCAACTGTTGGCTTATCAGCTATATTTCTTTGTCTTACATTTTTTCAGTAGATTAGAAATTGACAATAAATCTTTAACTTATCAGTGTGTACCTTCAAATAACATTATACTTCTTTGAGTAAAATGTAAGTAACTTACATCAATATTTTTTATTTTTTTCTTTTGTACTTGGTGCTATTGTTGTCTTTAATTTATATACATTATAAACTCCACAACATATTGCAATTTGTTGTTGCTATGAACAATTGACATCCATCAAAGAGTTCCAAAATGAGAAAAAAAGTCTACTTTTCCTATTTTTGGTATTCTTCATTCCTGGGTTTAAGTACCAGTTTCTGTCTGTGTATTTTCCTTCTGTCCCAAGAACTTTCTTTTCCATTTCATGTAATGCAGGTCTGCTGGCAATAAGTTGTCCAGTCTCTTGTTTGTCTAAAAAAAAAAAAATCCGTACTTTGCCTTCAATTTTGAAGAATATTATTTTTGTGTATAGAATGTTGGTAATAAGACAACAACCATTTTCTGTTACTAATTCTTGCATTTCTGGCATTCAAGTCTGACTAGGCAGTTAGACTCACTCTGGGTGTCTCCTGTGGTTACTCGTGGACAATGGCCGGCTGAAACCATCAAAGGCTTCCTCACCCACATGTCTGGTGGTTGATGCTGGCTGTGAGCAAAGACCTCGGCCAAGCTGTGGTCAGGACACCTACATGAGTTCCTTGCATGTGGCGTGGCCCTCCTCACAGCGCTGTGCGAGACCACAGGTCCCACAGTCACTTGCACACCACCCACCATATTGGTCAAGGTCATTATAAACTACCACCCAGGGAGTGCCAAGGTCACACTGTGGGACAGAAAGTATGGTTTTGGTGCTCTCTGGAAAATTTATTCCTCCATGTGTTGTGGCTGTTCAGTCACTCAGTCGTGTCTGACTCTTTGCGATCCCATGAACTGCAGCACACCAGGCTTCCCTGTCCTTCACTATCTCCCAGAGTTTGCTCAGACTTATGTCCATTGAGTCAGTGATGCCATCCAACCATCTCATCCTCTGTTGCCCCCTTCTCCTCCTGCCCTCAATCTTTCCCAGCATCAGGGTCTTTTCCAGTGAGTCAGCTCTTCACATCAGGTGGCCAAAGTATTGGAGCTTTAGCATCAGTCCTTCTGATGAGTATTCAGGATTGATTTCCTTTAGGATGGACTGGTTTGATCTCCTTGCAGTCTATGGGACTCTCAAGAGTCTTCTCCAGCACCAGAGATTGAAATCACAATTTAGACTTATGATATACTGCTTTCTTGTTAGTCCTTTTTCTTTTCTATATATTTCCTACTTTGACTAAAATTCTATTCTTTTATCTTTTTTTTTTTTACCAATGACCATTTGGAGAATAAAATATACTTATATATATTTTTAATATTTATGTTCTTTTTCTCAATGGTCATAATTGGATGTATGTCTCAATTATCTGGAAATTGCCGGGAGCCAGCACGGGAGATCCCACCCATGACAAGGTCATGTGGAAGAGCCATGACGAGCAAGGCAGATCATGACTCGAGGGACCCCCTGGATCTGCTTGAGCCTCTACCCCAAAACCAGAATCTGTCTGTCTTACTATTTTGTGCCTTTCACCAACTCTTCTGACATTAACAGGGGGCTATTCCCAACCACCTTTCTCTGGAAAAAGTCAACTTAGGGCTTTAGTTAATAAGTCTCCTGGACATGATAGGAATGTTTCAATGCAAACCCCTCTGATGGCTTTCTGGCTTGCCTGACGGGTATATCCAGACTCTTGCAGCTAAGCATGTGATTGTTCACAGCCTCCCAACCATGAGAGACATGGGAAGCCTAAAACAGTCTAAAAATATAGAGCCTTTTGAAGAGAGTTAAAAACGATTAAAGCAGTGCTAGTGTAAGATTTCATTGTTGAGCTAATGCTTGCTGCCAAGGGCCCATATCCCTTATCCATTGTGAACCTGGGAGTGCATTGGTTAACATAGTTGGAATGTAAGAAAAACAAGCAGTAGCCTTGGAATTAACCACATCAGACCTTTGAGCTAATTGGCTCTTTCTTTGTTGTAACTCACTGCACCTTTGCTCCGTGAGAATGTAACTCTGTTTAGCACTTTCTGAGGCTAACATAGATTAGAAATATAAAGAAAAAACACTTCAAGGGAAAATAAGTCTTCTGGTTGAGCAGCCTTTATCAAAAAAGGGTCATAAAATGTCCACAGGCCTCCAAGGCCAGAAGATAATGTACACAACATTGTTTATGGGAAAGGTATGCAGAAAAAATCCTGGTTTCGATAAAGACAAAACAGATGTAATGTTTGGGCTGACTCTGCATGACTTTGCATCTTTCATTTCCCTCTATGTACAAGTCAAGGTATAAAAGTTCCTTTTGAAAATAAAGTTATGAGCCTCGCTCACCGAAGCTTGGTCTCCCCGTGTCATTCTTTCCTTTCTTTTCTTTCTTTCTCTCTCTGTTCTTCTTTCAGGATGACTCGTTGGGGCACAGGAACTCTCTGAGTTCCCTTTTTTGCCTGGGCTTCTAAGACCCGATTGGGAAGGTGCCCTGCGTCTTCACCGGGGAGAGGGCGTCCTGCATCCTCACCCCACCGAGAGGGCACCTGTGGCCTCCGTGAACAGAGTAAGTTCTGTGTCAGGAGTTTTATTGGCTTTCTGTGTAAACCAAGGAAGATCAAGCCTCTCTCTCTCCCCTTTTACTTTCCTTATTGCCAACACCGTCATCCTGAGGGATTCCCTGGATCCTGCCGGGGCTGGACCCTGGCAGGAAATTAGATACCAACTCTTTATTCCAATCAAAATATACTGTTTTTTTCCCCACCAATTTATATTAACCTCCACCTGTCCCAAATCCCATGGCTTTTTCTCACCCTAATAAGATGAGACCATCAACAATACTTAACCCTATTTTTCTTTCTCAGTCTCTCTCTCTTTCTGTGTCTCTCTCATTCTTCTTGCTCCTGCCTTTATGAAACATTTGAGAGTTCCTTATTTCAATTGTTTTTCTTTGCTGTCCCTTGTGGTAGACTGAAAACTGGCTCACCAAAATATATCCAGATTTGAATCCTTTGAAATTTGTGAATGTTACCTCTAGGGCAGAAGAAAATAAAAGATGTAAGGGTGGCAGGATTATGGCAGATTTGATTAACTGAAGGATCTTGAGATGGAAGATAGGGAGTTTATACTGGATTTTCCATGTGAAACTTCAGAGTCATCACAAGAGTCCTTGTAAGAGATTGGTTCAAAAGAGAATCAACCCAGAGAGAAGGAAAATCGGTGTGACTATGGAGGAAGAGATGGGAGGGCTGTACCCACAAGTCAAGGGGTGTTGGCAGCCAGCAGCATGTGCAAGAAGCAAGGAGTGGAGGCTGCCCTAGAGGCTGTGTTTCAAGTCACCCAGTATGTGGCAGTTTGTATAAGCAGCCATAGGAGCTTACACACCACTCAGGCCCTGGGTTTTCTTAGGTATAAAGATGAAAGGAACAGCATTCTCTCTCGCTACACTGTTGTGTTGAGTGCCACCTCTTGGAGATTTCTGGGAAGTTCTTTGTTCTCTGGCTTCCATGTTCTTGCTCAGCCCCAGGGACAACAGACTTAGCCTAACTATGTGTGTTCATTTTCTCAGTTGGGTCCAGCTCTTTCCGATCCCGTGGACTGCAGGACTCCAGGCTTCCCTGTCCTTTACCATCTCCCAGAGTTGGCTCACATTCATGTCCACTGAGTCAGTGATACTATCCAGCCATCTTGTCCTCTGCCTAGCTGCTGCTGCTTCTACTGCTAAGTCGCTTCAGTTGTGTCCGACTCTGTGCGACCCCATAGATGGCAGCCCACCAGGCTCCC
This sequence comes from Bos indicus, assembly GCF_029378745.1. NCBI lineage: Eukaryota > Metazoa > Chordata > Mammalia > Artiodactyla > Bovidae > Bos > Bos indicus. The sequence continues at coordinate 59,541,928 of NC_091780.1, read as the reverse complement.
CCGTCCCTGGGATTCTCCAGGCAAGAACACTGGAGTGGGTTGCCATTTCCTTCTCCAACGCATGAAAGTGAAAAGTGAAAGTGAAGTTGCTCAGTCGTGTCTGACTCTTCACGATCCCACAGACTGCAGCCCACCAGGCTCCTCCATCCATGGGATTTTCCAGGCAAGAGTACTGGAGTGGGGTGCCATGCCCTCCTCCAGAGATCTTCCAGACCCTGGAAACCGACATCTCCTGCATTTCCTGCATTGGCAGGTAGACTCTTTACCATGGCACCACCTGGGAAAGATTGAAATTTTTCCTTCCTCTCAAGTCCCTTCCCTGGAGATTGACACAGACAAGATGTAATAATCAAAATCATCAACATAAATAAGAATCATACCTAAACAAAGAGGCAGTCATTTGTGGCCCACGGGGGGTTATCTAGTAGATTTTCTGCCTGTGGAATAAGCAGCAGCCACCTGGCCCCACCCAGGGAATCCCATCTGAGGCCTTGTGGGACTGAACAGATGATTGGCAATCTGACTACCTGCTCAGGAGCTAGGAGAAGGGGGCTGGGGAAAAAGAAGGAAGCAGAGGATTTTTCAGGACCAAGAGGCCATAGAAGAAGAGCAAGAAGGAGGCAAGAAGGCAGAGAATGAGAAGATTCCACTGGGGAAGGGTTCCCTGCAGTTGCAACGAGGGTGGAATGGAATGGGGAACTGGGAGAGGGGCAAAGAAATACACCAAAACCCCATACCACGCATGGCTGAAAGCCTTGATGTGAGCCTGAACTACCGCAGGGAAAAGCTTCTTCACATCCAGAGTCCAGAGTTTGTGGACTCTGGGGCTCTGACCACCTCCCAGTAAAACCAGGTCCCTGGCCAAACCTCCCCACAGATTGTTTCTGTGTATCTCACAAGCTAAGAATTATATTTTACTAGAAATCAGCGAACTGAAATGGACTGGAATGGGTGAATTTAACTCAGATGACCATTATATCTACTACTGTGGGCAGGAATCCCTCAGAAGAAATGGAGTAGCCATCATGGTCAACAAAAGAGTCTGAAATGCAGTACTTGGATGCAATCTCAAAAACGACAGAATGATCTCTGTTTGTTTCCAAGGCAAACCATTCAATATCACAGTAATCCAAGTCTATGCCCCAACCAGTAACGCTGAAGAAGCTGAAGTTGAACGGTTCTATGAAGACCTACAAGACCTTTTAGAACTAACACCCAAAAAAGATGTCCTTTTCATTATAGGGGACTGGAATGCAGAAGTAGGAAGTCAAGAAACACCTGGAGTAACAGGCAAATTTGGCCTTGGAATACAGAATGAAGCAGGGCAAAGACTAATAGAGTTTTGCCAAGAAAATGCACTGGTCATAACAAACACCCTCTTCCAACAACACAAGAGAAGACTCTACACATGGACATCACCAGATGGTCAACACTGAAATCAGATTGATTGTATTCTTTGCAGCCAAAGATAGAGAAGCTCTATACAGTCAGCAAAAACAAGACCAGGAGCTGACTGTGGCTCAGACCATGAACTCCTTATTGCCAAATTCAGACTTAAATTGAAGAAAGTAGGGAAAACCACTAGACCATTCAGGTATGACCTAAATCAAATCCCTTATGATTATACAGTGGAAGTGAGAAATAGATTTAAGGGCCTAGATCTGATAGATAGAATGCCTGATGAACTATGGAATGAGGTTTATGACATTGTACAGGAGACAGGGATCAAGACCATCCTCATGGAAAAGAAATGCAAAAAAGCAAAATGGCTGTCTGGGGAGGCCTTACAAATAGCTGTGAAAAGAAGAGAAGAGAAAAGCAAAGGATAAAAGGAAAGATATAAACATCTGAATGCAGAGTTCCAAAGAATAGCAAGAAGAGATAAGAAAGCCTTCCTTAGCGATCAATGCAAAGAAGTAGAGGAAAACAACAGAATGGAAAAGACTAGAGATCTCTTCAAGAAAATCAGAGATACCAAAGGAACATTTCATGCAAAGATGGTCTCGATAAAGGACAGAAATGGTATGGACCTAACAGAAGCAGAAGATATTAAGAAGAGATGGCAAGAATACACAGAGGAACTGTACAAAGAAGACCTTCACAACCCAGATAATCACGATGGTGTGATCACTGACCTAGAGCCAGACATCCTGGAATGTGAAGTCAAGTGGGCCTTAGAAAGCATCACTATGAACAAAGCTAGTGGAGGTGATAGAATTCCAATTGAGTTATTCCAAATCCTGAAAGATGATGCTGTGAAAGTGCTGCACTCAATATGCCAGCAAATTTGGAAAACTCAGCAGTGGCCACAGGACTGGAAAAGGGCAGTTTTCATTCCAATCCCAAAGAAAGTCAATGCCAAAGAATGCTCAAACTACCGCACAATTGCACTCATCTCACATGCTAGTGAAGTAATGCTCAAAATTCTCCAAGCCAGGCTTCAGCAATATGTGAACTGTGAAATTCCTGAAGTTCAAGCTGGTTTTAGAAAAGGCAGAGGAACCAGAGATCAAATTGCCAACATCCGCTGGATCATCGAAAAAGCAAGAGAGTTCCAGAAAAACATCTATTTCTGCTTTATTGACTATGCCAAAGCCTTTGACTGTGTGGATCACAATAAACTGTGGAAAATTCTGAAAGAGATGGGAATACCAGACCACCTGATCTGCCTCTTGAGAAATTTGTATGCAGGTCAGGAAGCAACAGTTAGAACTGGACATGGAACAACAGACTGGTTCCAAATAGGACAAGGAGTTCGTCAAGGCTGTATATTGTCACCCTGTTTATTTAACTTATATGCAGAGTACATCATGAGAAACGCTGGACTGGAAGAAACACAAGCTGGAATCAAGATTGCTGGGAGAAATATCAATAACCTCAGATATGCAGATGACCCCACCCTTATGGCAGAAAGTGAAGAGGAACTCAAAAGCCTCTTGATGAAAGTGAAAGTGGGGAGTGAAAAAGTTGGCTTATAGCTCAACATTCAGAAAACAAAGATCATGGCATCTGGTCCCATCACTTCATGGGAAATAGATGGCAAAACAGTGGAAACAGTGTCTGACTTTATTTTGGGGGACTCCAAAATCACTGCAGATGGTGACTGCAGCCATGAAATTAAAAGACACTTACTCCTTGGAAGGAAAATTATGACCAACTTAGATAGCATATTCAAAAGCAGAGACATTACTTTGCCAACAAAGGTCCATCTAGTCAAGGCTATGGTTTTTCCTGTGGTCATGTATGGATGTGAGAGCTGGACTGTGAAGAAGGCTGAGCGCTGAAGAACTGGTGCTTTTGAACTGTGGTGTTGGAGAAGACTCTTGAGAGTCCCTTGGACCGCAAGGAGATCCAACCAGTCCATTCTGAAGGAGATCAGCCCTGGGATTTCTTTGGAAGGAATGATGCTAAAGTTGAAACTCCAGTACTTTGGCCACCTCATGCGAAGAGTTGACTCATTGGAAAAGACTCTGATGCTGGGAGGGATTGGTGGCAGGAGGAGAAGGGGACGACAGAGGATGAGATGGCTGGATGGCATCACTGACTCGATGGACGTGAGTCTGAGTGAACTCCAGGAGTTGGTGATGGACAGGGAGGCCTGGCATGCTGCGATTCATGGGGTCGCAAAGAGTCTGACACGACTGAGTGACTGATCTGATCTGATCTGATATTATAAATTATATTATGAAAATATTTTAAAGTTACATTTAACTTTGATTTGAAAAGTTTGCTAAAACAAAAAGGAGAAGGAAGAGGAAGCGGGGGAAGAGAGAAGGTGACTGAATGTGGCCTTAAAACGTAAAATAGTTGCTATCTGGCTTTTTACAGAACACATCTGGATTATGGACCCCAACTCCATTAAGGGTGACATTCCAGAACTAGAGAGACGACTCACCTTGAGCCCTGTTTTGTTCCCTCCTGGATGCCCAGTTTCTAGGTGAAAGCCTGGCTCATGAAACCACCTTTTGTAAATATTTGTCAGATAAAAGAAGTGGGGTAGGAGATGATGGGTCCTGGGCTACATAGCTGGGGTTTGTCAAGTTGAGTAAAATTCAAGCTTTGTTCTCTCCCAGACACTCCAAGGACAAAGCTACCAGCAGAAGCTGAGCTCTGCTGAAGTAAAGAGATGAGGCGTCCACTCAGAGGTCCAGGAAGACTTCCCTGTCTGCATATGCACAGAAAGGCTTCTTGGGGGTCAAAAAGGAGGGACCCCTACCCCACAATAAGTGTGGACATGCACCCAGAGGCCTTTTCAGTGGAATCCGTCTTAGCAAAACGTTGAGCACGCATCTTGGGGAGGGACCAAGGACCCAGTCCGGTGTGAAAAAAGAAACAACATAACTGGCTAAGTGTAAACAAAGACCCAGAAGGACTGTCCTGTATAAGTGATTTAAATCACCTTTTCACTTCGCTTCTCATTCAGGATGCTGCCGCTCCTTTCCGGGTGTGTATTTCTGTCCTGCTTCTGACTTAAAGAAACGGCTTCTCTGTGCTTCCCCATACACTGCACTATCTCTTTAGTAACAAACTTTGTACCTGTTTGGCACGTTTTGCCTCATTGAAACAGTTTTGCTTTCAAACAGGGTACAAAATCAGAGAACTTTGCTTCTAGCCTCTAACCCTTGATGGATTGGCAGTTAGGTTCAATGCCTGGACAGGGAAATAAGATCTGTCCCTCCCAGAATAGATGGAATAAAGGAATGAGCAATATTACAAATGTGCTTGTAACCTATACCGTCCATGGGTAACAAGGACAAAAATGAATATTAAAAATAAAAATCTGTGGAGCCTTCTTTCTATGGAGCAGAAGTTGGTCTCTGTCTTGGACAAGACCCTCCATGCATTCTGGGAGAAATGCTTCCATTCACTTCACACAGAGGAAGAACCAATCTCAAATCTCTTCTGTATCATAATTTCCTTATATTCTCATCAGTACCTAGAAAACAGGGTTCCATGACCATCCTTGCAAAAACAGTGCATGTGGAATTGAAGAAAAAGTCAGTATCAAAAACCCTGCAAGTTGCAACTAAGACCCTCTGCAGCAAAGTAAATAAATATATATTTTTAAATAAAAAAAAATTTTTTTTAAACAAAGCAGACCAGTAAGCTGGAGTCAAGATTGCTGGGAGAAACATCAACAACCTCAGATACGCAGATGACACCACCCTTAAGGCAGAAAGCAAAGAAGAACTAAAGAGCCTCTTGGTGAAAATGAATGAGGAGAGTGAAAATGTTGGCTTAAAATTCAACAGTCAGAAAACGAAGGTCATGATATACAGTCCCATCACTTCATGGCAAATAGATGGGGTAACTGTGACAGACTTTAATTTTTTGGCTCCAAAATCACTGCAAATGGTGACTGCAGCCATTAAATTAAAAGACACTTGCTCCTTGCAAGAAAAGCTATGACAAACCTAGACAGAATATTAAAAAGCAGACACATTACTTTGCCAACAAAGGTCCATCTAGTCAACGCTATGGTTTTTCCAGTAGTCATGTATGGATGTGAGAATTGGTCTATAAAGAAAGCAGAGTTCCAAAGAGTTGATGCTTTTGAACTGTGGTGTTGGAGAAGACTCTTGAGAGTCCCTTGGACTTCCAATCGATCCTCAAGGAAATCAGTCCTGACTATTCTTTGGAAGGACTGATGTTGAAGTTGAAACTCCAATACTTTGGCCACCTGATGTGAAGAACTGCTGCTGCTAAGTCACTTCAGTCGTGTCCGACTCTGTGCAACCCCATAGACGGCAGCCCACCAGGCTCCCCCGTCCCTGGGATTCTCCAGGCAAGAACATTGGAGTGGGTTGCCATTTCCTTCTCCAATGCGTGAAAGTGAAAAGTGAAAGTGAAGTCGCTCAGTCGTGTCCGACCTTCGAGACCCCATGGACAGCAGCCTACTAGGCTCCTCTGCCTATGGGATTCTCCAGGCAAGAGTACTGGAGTGGGATGCCATTGCCTTCTCCAGTGAAGAACCGACTCATTGGAAAAGACCCTGACGCTGGGAAAGATTGAAGGCAGGAGGAGAAAGGGATGACAGAGGATGAGATGGTTGGATGCCATCACTGATGGATATGAGTCTGAGTAAGCTCCAGGAGTTGGTGATGGACAGGGAAGCCTGGCATGCTGCAGTCCATGGGGTTGCAAAGAGTAGCACACAACTGAGCGACTGAACTGAGCTGAGACTAATGAGGACTATAGGAGCTCAGGGAGAGGCTGAGAGATGGCCCTGGAGCATTAGTGTGGAACTCCAGGGGACAGAGGACATCCAGGACAAATCAGCCCCCCACAGACATTCTCAGCGGCACTCAGAAAAACAGAAAATTCTTTAGCTTTACATCAACTGGAGTTCAGACTAAGTCAGTTCAGTCTTAAGGAAATGGGAACACTTGGGGAAAATATTGGGGCAACAATTAGCACTGATGTGTAATGTCCATTCTCATGATGTGCTCAGCATATAGATTAAACAAACAGAGCAGACAGCTCTGTCCTACTCCTTCATGAGACGTGCTGGGCTGGATGAGTTACAAGCTGGAATCAAGACAGATAGGAGAAACATCAACAACCTCAGATATGTGGATGATACCACCCTAACGGCAGACAGCAAAGAGGAACTACAGAGCCTCTTGATGAGGGTGAAGGAGGAGGGTGAAAGAGCTGGTTTAAAACTAAATATTAAAAAAAACTAAGATCATGGCATCTGGCCCCATTACTTCATGGCAAATAGAGGGGGAAAAAGTGAAAGTAGTGTCAGATTTCCTCTTCTTGGGCTAGAAAATCACTGCGGACCGTGACTGCAGCCATGAAATCAGAAGCTGTTTGCTTCTTGGCAGGAAAGCTATGCCAAACCAGACAGTATGTTGAAAAGCAGAGACATACTCTGCCGCCAAAGGTTCGCACAGTCAAAGCAGTGGTCTTCCCAGTGGTCATGTACGGTTGTGAGAGCTGGATAGTTAAGAAAGCAGAACACTGAAGAATTGATGCCTTCAAACTGTGGTGCTGGAGGAGACTTCTGAGAGTCCCTTGAACAGCAAGGAGATCAAACCAGTCAATCTTAAGGGAAATCAAGCCTGAATACTCATTGGAAGGACTGATGCTGAAGCTGAAACTCCAGTATTTTGGTCATCTGATGCGAACAGCTGACTCACTGGAAAAGTCCCTGATGCTGGGAAAAACTGAGGGCAGAAGGAGAAGAGGGCATCAGAGGATGAGATGCCTGGATGGCATCATCAATGCAATGGGCATGAACTTGGGTAAACTTCAGGAGATGGCGAGGGACAGGGAGGCCTGGTGTGCTGCAGTCCATGGGCTTACAGAGTCAGACAGGTCTGGCCAACTGAAAAACAACAACAAAAATGTCCGTTCTCATTTTCTCTCAAAGTAATGCATGTTTATTTGGGACATGGCTACACAGTTTAGAATGTTGGCTGCACTGAACAGCCTCCCCTGCAGCTAGGTCTGGCCCGGTGACCAAGCAATGGCCGATGGAACAGAAGTGGAAATAACATAGGCAACATTTAGGACATTTCTTTCAAAGGGAAGGTTGTGCTTTTCCCTTCCTCACTTCCCATTAACTGGAAGGTTGACACAGCAATGAGCCTCCTGGCAAACAAACCTTAGCAATGGAGAGCAACAAGCTGGAAGGAACCTGGGTCCCTGCCAAAGTGAAATCCCCATGTCTGCCTGCAGACGCTGCCTGCATCTGGACCTACATGAGAGGGAAGTAAACTGCAACCTTGTTTCAGCCACTGTTTCTTAGGGATTGTGTGTAACTTAATATATATTATCAATTCTGCCATATATGGAGCCTGAAAGGACGCATCATTTCAGAAAGATGCGATCAAACTCTCCTTGGTCACCTCAGTGTCTTACAGTCAAATGAATGTTTATTGCGTCCTCTAAGGATGCAGCACAGCACAAAACAAGTCAAAAATCCTGTCTTAACAGAGTTTACATTTAGAATTATTTCACTTAACCTTTTAAGACACCCCTCCTTTCCCAGGGAAATGCATCTGCCTTTAGAGATGAGAAGATGAAGGTGGAAGGGTTTCCATAAAGGTTTTGAGGTCACACAGCTGGTGAGTAGACTTTCAGGATTCAGGTTTATCTTCTGCCAAAGCCACATTCTCACCACTAACACAGTGATCTCCAAACAGAGTTTGGTGGAGTCCCTAAGGGTAACAGAGGTTTGTCGTGGTCTTTCATGGATGGATGGTTGTGAGTGTAAGAGATGAAGGGGTAGGTGTTCCCCCACAAGCACAAGAAAGGCCTGAGATTAGTTCAGAGAGTGTCCTAGGAGACCCCAGGGGCAAGAATGAGGGACAGCCGGCTCTTGAAGTGAACCAATAGTGAACGGCAACAGGACAAACCAAAGCACAGCAGGCCCCCAAAGACAGATGGCACCAGATATCAGAGGTCTCAGACACTTGTGCTTTTGACACTCTCAGGGACCCTCGGGCGGAACAGCCCTGTCTGGGAATGGGAGCGCATCTCAACATACAAATCGAGTCATATTCACATAAAGGGTCCTGCATTTCAATTTTGTCTGAGTTTGTGTTTGGGGATCCTGATCACACACCCACACTTGCACACACACATCAAGACAAGTGAGTCATAGAAGAAACGCAGCGTTAGCCAAAGGTGTCCTGGAGTGACACAGCTCTGGGGAATATTTTCAAATATTCTTTCCATTTTCTGGGTTTTTACATGGTCTTTAATGAGGATATGACAAACGGGGAGGAAAAAACTAAGAAGAGTCAATATATATATTTTTTAAAAGAAAAAGAGTCAGAGGTATTTTTCAATGTCCCTTTTTATATATTCTGAGCTTTCACACACCCCTCAATGGATTTTCTTAAATGGGAGAAATCACTCTCAAGGGAAATTTCTGTTTATTTTTAGTTTAGGTTTTCTGGTGGGGAGGGACAAAAAGTGAGTGGTTCCTGTAACTAGATTGTTCAAATAGATCTAATAAACTCTGTTACTGGAAATGGGAGGCTGTGAATTTCCAGTCAGAGGACATACATTTCACAAGCCTGGGAGGAGGGCTTTGCAGGATAAATAGGCAGCAGCACCCAGGAAACTCCAGCATCCGGGCAAGCGGCGGCTCTGGATCCACTGCCCACACCCCGCTCTCGCAGGCAGGTAATCCGTGATGCTCCTACACTGGGAGCCAAGGGACCCCTTTCCCAGGGTGGTTCTGGCCTTGATCAGGGGTCAGTAGAGCCTGAGGCAGGAGGGAGGCGGGAGGACGTGCGTCTGATGCTGGGAGGACCAGTCCTCTCTCTGGGTCTCTGTTTTCATCCTGCAAAGGGAGGGATGTGCCACCATGGCTTCTGGGGGCATTTTTGCTTTTGAGTCTTTGGGTTTGTGATTCGAGCCAGCTGTGCCCCATCCAGCTGTGCATCCAGCGTCAGGTCAGAGGTCCTCCGAGAGCCCTGAGGTGCGTCTCCTTGCCTGGCACAGGGCGCTGCTCTCAGAGAGTCCTGGGGACAGAATTAGTGCACCAGGTCCCTCTGGGCAGAGGCTGCGGGGTCTCCAGGGGGGTTTTCTGGGTTCCATTGTCTCTCCAGGGACCCTGGCAAGCAGACAGGACCTGAATCTGCCTAGCACTGAAAAGACAGACGGCTCAGAAACAAAGCCAGCCCTCCAACCTGGCCAAATGCTTCTTTGGTTGCTTAGTTGCCAAGTCGTGACCGACACTTTTGGAACCCCATGGACTCTAGCGTACCAGGCTCCTCTGTCCATGGGATTCTCCAGGCAAGAATACTGGAATGGCTTGTCGTTTCTTCCTCCAGGGGATCTTCTTGACCCAGGGATCAAACCCATGTTCCCCATGTCTCCTGCATCGGCAGGCAGGCTCTTTACCATCTGACCCACCAGGAGAGCATCTGGCTAGCTATTTTTCCAGGAAGAATTTTGGGGGAAAACGTTTAATTCTTTGTGAAAGAAACCGTTGCATCAGCTCTGCATAAACAAACTTTTGGGAAGATTGATCGCCCCTGTCCTCAGGCTTGCCCCTAGGCTTTTCCCCTGGGCTTGAGTCTCAGCTCAGGCTCCTCCCTCCCACCTCCTCCTTGCCTTCCCTCCCTGCTCAACACCCCTGCAGTGCTCTCTCCTCTGAACCCTGAGATGAGGGGCAGAGACCGAAGGGAAACAGTCCTGTTTGCTGAGGTCACAGCTTTGACCTCAGTCTCCCCTGAGGCATCTGGGCAGTAGCTCGGTCCTCTGTTGCCAGGGATCACAGTCTGGCTTGTAGAGTCCTAGAGAGGGTGGCCAGTGGAGGGGGTGACACGTCTGGAACTCCTCTTAGGAGCCCAGCACCTTCATCCTGTATGTCACCTGAGCCGTTCCACATGTTGGATGGAGGTGGGAACTTAGGATCAGAGAGGTTCAGTCACTGCTCGTCAACACACAGCACTCACAAGTAGCCAAAATGAAATCCTCGACAAGGTCCCTGAGACTCTGAGCTCACCCTGCTTCTCCCCACTAGGAGGCCTTTCCAGGTTCTTGTTGGAAACACCCTTCACATGTCCACGTGGCAGGGGCTGAGCAGAATGCTCTGCCCTCCTTGTTCTTTACACCAACCCTCCTCAGGGCAGCCAGGCTCCAGCACGGCTCCCGCTGCCTGTGACAGCCTCTCTCCTGAACCCTCACTGGGACCAGGCACCTCGACGGAAGAGCCTCCCTGAGGTCACACCCTTATCCTCAGAGGCGGGGAGAGGTGCTGTGTCCTCTGATCAGTGCAGGGCTCCTTCCTGGGGGGACAGAGAGGGGACATCGTGGGAAAGGAGCGCTGCTTCCTAGGCCCCTCTGACAGTGTCAGCTCCCAGGAAGAGGGAGATGGGTTCTTGCTGGACAGCACCTCACACCCATCACCAGCTTCCCCACCCTGGAGCCAGGCACCCCAGGCTCCTCACCCTTAGTACTCCACTGCTTGCTGTGTGACCTTGGAAAAGCCCCTTCCCCTCTCTGTGCCCAGTCTCTCCACTGGGGAAATTGCTAACGATCACAGCACTTGATCAAAGGGTGAGAGAGAGCCCAGAGCCTCCTTGTGTGTTGGGAGCCCAGCAGGGTGCCTACCCCTGAGAGGTCCCAGAGCAGCAGGGCAAGAGAACAGAGACCACGGGGGATAGAGGGTAGGGGTTGGGACATCATCTGACATGTGGACTGAAAGGAGCTTTGCTTTTCAGACATGAGGGCAGAGAGAATGTCCCCCCTCCTGGCTCTGGGGCTCCTGGTGGCTGGACTGTGCTCCAGGGTCCACTGCCTCCCGGAGAATGTGACCCCAGAAGAACAGCACAAAGGGACATCTGTGGATGGCCACTCATTAGCCTCAAGCAACACTGACTTCGCCTTCAGCCTCTACAAGCAGTTGGCTTTGGAAAACCTCACTTCTCCCCTCTGAGTGTCTCCATAGCTTTGGGCTTCCTGTCCTTGGGGGCCCGTGGCTCCACCCTGACGGAGATAATGGAGGGTCTCAAGTCCAACCTCACAGAGACCCCCAAGACAGAAATCCACCAGGGCTTCCAGCATCTCCTGCAGACGCTCAATCGACCCAGCAATGAGCTGCAGCTGAGTGTGGGCAACGCCATGTTTGTGCAGGAGCAGCTGATGCTTCTGGACAGGGAAGTTCAGGGAAGACGCCTGGGTGCTGTACTCCTCCGAGGCCTTCCCCACTGAGTTCAACGATTCCAATGCTGCCATGAAGCTCATCAACGACTATGTGAAGAATAAAACCCAGGGGAAAATTGAAGACTTGTTCAAGAACCTTGACTCCCTCACGAAGATCATCCTGCTGAATTACATCTACTTTAAAGGTGACTACCTGGATTGGGGTTGAGGGAGACGCACCTATAGTTCTCAGGCTTCAGAATCATTTCTAACCCAGCTCAGCCAACTATGTTACCAGCAACCCACTATCGAGAAATCTCCTCGTGGTTTGGGGGACTTAAACACCAAGGCCCACTCTGACTATAGTCTTTGTCTATTTTAGCTTTTTCCAAATTGCTTTTCTCATTGTAGGGCAGTGATTCCCTTAAGTGAGGCAGAGGGATGCTTTTTTTTTTTTAATTTATTTGTTTGACTGCATTGGTTCTTAGTCACAGCACGTGGGATCTCTCGTGGCAGCAGGCAGATTCTACAGTTGTGGCAGGCACGCTCAGCAGTTGTGGCAGGCTGGCTTTGCCTGGAGGCGTGAGTTATCTTATTTCCCGACCAGAGGTTGAGCCCGTGTCCTTTGCATTGCAACAGGGATTCTTATCCACTGGACCACCAGGGAAGTCCCAGAGGGAGACTTTATTCTGAGTTAAACTTGCCTGCCTGCCAAAAGAAGGAGAGCTTTCCTTTCAGATCTATCCCGTGGGGGATGGCAACTCCAGCTTCCTCCCTGATGAGAACTTTAGGACACGCTCAGGAAGGCCTTGGCTCTGCACACTGCGGGCTTTGTCAGACATGGGGTCCCTCTAAACAGACCTTGTCTCTGGGGGTTGAGGTGGGGCTGGTGGCCATCTTCCCAGTGCGACAGCCTCTGAGCAGCCTGGCCATCTCAAGATTCTTCAGTGGTGGGCTTCTGCTATCCTGAGGCAAGACCACATCTGGGGAAAGTCTTGGGGTTGGACAATATCTGGGCCACAATATCTTCTTTTTTTTAATTCATTTATTTTTTAATTGAAGGATAATTGCTTTACAGAATTGGGTTGGTTTCTGCCAAACATCAATATGAATCAGCCATGGGTATACACATGTTCCCTCCCTCTTGAAACTCCCTCCAGGACACAATATCTCTCCAGATTCTAGCTGGTCCCGTGCCCAGTCCCATGGATAGCAAGTTGCTATGACAAACCTCAGCCAGGAGACTCATAAGAGGCAGAGTGAAGGCAGAAAGATTTCACCCGGGGAGCCAGCAGTGCAAAAGGGACTCAAAATAGATAAGGCACAAAAGATTATCATTGAATCATGAAATGGTCAGGTGTCTAAGAGACCCTAGCTGTGGGGGACAAGTTAGCCCTGAGTTAGGGGCTCCTGGATGAGTCCAGGGATGCCCTTCCTTCATCTGTGTTTTCATCTGTAAATAAAGGGACGGGATGGCATTTCCTTGGAAAAGGAATCCAGGCATGATGTGCCGTGTTTGTTACCCGTATCTCGCATGCTTTCTTCTCCTAACAACCCACCCCATCTTGAGAATTTCTCCTCTAAAATCTCCTCCCCAGGGGCACCCTCTCTGTCTGCTCCTGCCTCTCCCCATGGGGACACAGGCAGGGATGGAATCAAAGAAGGAGGTGGGGATGGATACACACCCCAGAGCCCTAATCTCCCATAGAAGTCCCTGCCTCAGCAAGAGACTCATTCTCCTGGGTGGAGACGTCTATTGACCCCACCCTGCCCTCTGGGTCACCGTGTGGCTCCTGCTCCAGTTGGGCTCACAAGGACATGGGGACGTGTGTCCTCCCTACAAGGCCAACAACTAACCCCTGGTCACTTGTTCCCTTGAAGGACCAGGAGGTCCCATATCTCCCCAGGCCCAGCCTCATCCCCATCTCTCCCTTGCCCTCCACATTCCTGTTGACTTTGCATGTAGCACAACTAACCAGCTTTGTTTCATGCCCCCCTTCTCAATCCTGACCTGCGGGGACCCCATCCCCAAGGGCTTACCCATTTTCCCAGGTGTACATGCATAGCTGGCAGGCCCACCCCCAGAGGCACGTGGTGTGGGGCGCTGCTGGCGCAGGCAGGGCCGAGGAGGGAGAGACTTGCACTCACAGACTCCTCACCTGTCCGCCCGCCTCCAGCCAGGTGGAAGATCCCCTTTGACCCCAAGCGCACTGAGCAGGCAGAGTTCCACGTGAGCGAGAACAAGACGGTGGAGGCGCCCATGATGACCCTTGACCTGGAAACCCCTTACTTCCGGGGCGAGGAGCTGGGCTGCACGCTGGTGGAGCTCACGTACACCAGCAACGACAGCGCCCTCTTCATCCTCCCCAATGAGGGCAAAATGCACTGTCCCCAGGACCCGGAGCTGTGGGTTCACCTGCCTTCTCAGTCCTTCCCCCTCTTCCTGGACTCCTGACCCCCAGCAACAGGGCCTCAGGAATGTGTGGGACTGGGGGCAGACGTGGGAGAGCCTGTACTGAGATATCCTTGCCCTTTGCTGCCTGGGTGGCTCTGAGCCTGATTCTTTCCTTCTGGAAGATGATGGCGTCAGAGGGGACAGGGCCTTCCTCTCACACTAACACGTGCTGTGTCGTGAGGATCCTCAACAAAGCCCCCAACATGCGTGCTGTTGTCTCATGTCCCCACCTCTTGGGTGGGGGAGCAGATGGAATTGTATCAGCTGAGGGCTGATTGATTGATTGAAAAGCTATTGTGTGCCAGGGACTAATTATGCTCTGAGGGTAGGTCAGCAGATAGAACAGTAAATTCTCTGCCCTCGTGAGCTTACTCTGTGATTGAGATAAACCTACAGGAAATAAATGTAATGAATAATTTGGTGTGTTGAATGGTTAGAAAGGGAGAGACAGGGATAGTAAAGCAAAAATAAATAAATAAATAAATAAATAAAATTGGACCCAGAGGTATTTTGTGATTGTAACTAGGGGCGCCCTTAGGTGGTGTTTGAGGTGAGGGACTGAGCCATGCAGATGTGCTGGGAAAAGCCCTGTTGGCCGAGAGAACAGCCAGTGCAAAGCCTCTGAGGCAGGAGCGAGCCTGGTGTGGTTGAGGATTAGTGAGGCCAGAGCAGGAGAGCAGAGGGAGTGAGGGGGGAAGCTGGGAGAGGTCGGGGTCCTCAGGGAGGACTAAGGTCACCTAAGGCCTTGCAGACACTTTGACTCCCCCACTGTCTAAGGGAAATGGAAACTCATCACAAGGTTTTGGGTCAAAGAGTGAAAGATCTGAGCGATGCTTTAAAAGGATCACCGAGGGTGCCGAGTGGAGAGCAGATGGCGGAGGACATGCATGGAGGCAGGGAGGCCACCAGGAGCCCAGGGGGGTCACCCAGGGGAGGGCGCTGGGGGCTGGACCAGGAGGAGAAGGAAGCATGGGGAGGGGTCGAGTTCTGGGTAAATGGAGGGTAGACACACAGGCCAGGAGGTGGGATTCAGGAGACCTATCTCAGGGGGACAAGGGGAGAGGCAGTGCTGGGCCAGGGTCTGCAGGGGCGGGTAGGGAGGGGGTGAGGGCAGCATGAGGGGGGCGGGGGTACCCCAGACCCAGAGTCCCACTCCCAAGCTCACACTCCCCCGGGCACTCCCTATGCTTCTCTGGGGCTCAGCTCCCTGCTGTGAGGGGAGGGGTGTCCTTGACCCTCTGTTCTGAGTGCGGGATCTGCAGACCCAGTGGGGATGGATGTGGGAGGCACTTCATAAAGCACGGGGGACTGGAGACCTGCCTGCATGTGAAGTAGAGGCTGTAGCCCCTTCTCGACTCCTGTCCGGGGGACCTGAGGCTTTGGGGCTCCTGACTCCCAGCCTCCCCTTCCTGCAGATTCCAGGAGACTCAGGACAGGGGACCCCCTCGCCCTGCCTGTGCTCCTTTCCCAGCCCTTCCTTCTCCAACCCCAAGAGCTACCACAGGGCAGCGGCCCAGTCAGTAGCTGTAAATGGAGAAAATATGCATCAGACATCTTGATTTACAATCACTGAGGAGACATGTATCTATACATTCCTGGCCCATAAAGGATGCTCAGTAGGAATTTATTGACTCGTGTATAAAGGGGGGAGGAAGAATGAATGTAAGGAAGAAAGAAAGTAGGTCAATGAGGAGGAACAACTACCTCCCTGTTACAAGGGACCCAAGGTTTAAGAGAAGCCTCAGTCTCCTCGCATTTAGCATCTGTCAGACCAGTCACCATGGTAAGAGTCTTAAGGGAAGTACAGACAGAGAGATGGGGAGGGAACCTGGGGGTGGGAGACAGCATCTCTTACCCCAAGAAACTGCTGGCGGCTCTGCTCAGATGCAGCAGCCCTGCCCGCAAGGAGCTCACTGGGAAGGCAAGACAGAGACTCTGAATTGGATGATTCAGGCCCCCCAAACCCTTGAATGCAGCCCCAAGCCCTTCATGTCCCACTGTTGTCCCTGCCAAGCCCCTCACCACCTTGCAGCAGCCCCTCTTTCCTGCAAGTGCCTCCACCTGCCTCATGGCCTCCTCTTCAACCAGCCCACTCCTTCCCCTCCCCAGGGACTCAAACTGGATGCCACCTCCTGCAAGAAGCCTTCCTGGTGACCCTGGTACATCCCTCCTGGTGCTCCCTCCTCCCCCTCCCCCCAGCACGGTCTCCCAGCAGCTGTGGAATCCGTGTTGGAGAAGGGTGATTCCTGAGCCCTGCAGGCTTGCAGGGGAGAAGCAGGGCCAGGCGGGGGCAAGCCCACAGCCCCTGCCTTGGCACACTGCCCTGAAGGTGAGAAAGCTGCACACAGGAATGTATAATGAAGGAATTAAAGAGAGTTAGCCTGAGGAATCTGGAAACTGAGGAAAGGAGTGCTTATTCCAGGGAGAATGGGGTGGATGGAGACGAAACCCAGGAAGACCTAGCTGAGATGTGGGAGAACGGTGAGCACCAAGTTGAGTAAACCATCAAGTTTATTTTTCTCACCTCCTAGATTGATAGATACCATCTACCTGCCAAAGTTTTCCATCTCCAGTGACTATAATCTGCAACACTTCCTTTCTGAGCTGGGCATCCAGAAAGTCTTCACCTCTGAGGCTGACCTGTCAGGAATCACAGATGTCATGGACTTAGAAGTTTCCCAGGTGAGTTTTTAAACTTTGAACATTTCATCTTCCACACGGGAGCTTGAAAGGTGACAGCAAGGCAGACCTTTGGGTAATCTTGAATTTGCAGAACAACTACATTGCTTATTACTCAGATCAGTTCAGTTCAGTTTAGTCACTCAGTCGTGTCCATCTCTTTGAGACCCCCATGGACTGCAGCATGCCAGGCCTCCCTGTCCATCACCAACTCCCAGAGTTTACTCAAACTCATGTCCATTGAGTCGGTAATGTCATCCAACCATCTCATCCTCTGTCGTCCCCTTATCCTCCCACCTTCAATCTTTCCCAGCATCAGGGTCTTTTCCAATGAGTCAGTTC
This sequence comes from Bos indicus, assembly GCF_029378745.1. Lineage (NCBI taxonomy): Eukaryota > Metazoa > Chordata > Mammalia > Artiodactyla > Bovidae > Bos > Bos indicus. Next base: position 59,524,842 of record NC_091780.1, on the reverse strand, counting down.
TTCGCATCAGGTGGCCAAAATATAAGAGCTTCAGCTTCAGCATCAGTCCTTCCAATGAATATTCAGGACTGATTACCTTTAGGATTGATGAGTTTGATCTCCTTGCAATCCAGGGGACTCTCAAGAGTCTTCTCTAATACCACAGTTCAAAAGCATAAATTCTTCAGCACTCAGCCTTCTTTATGGTTCAACGACACCTGTACATGACTACTGGAAAAATCATAGCTTTGGCTACACAGACCTTTGTCGGTAAAATGATGTCTTTGCTTTTTAATATGCTGGGCATTACTCAGTTACCCTGCCTGCAACCCTCAAGCCCAGGGGAGCTGGGTTATAACCATCTTGGGGGCTAGTTCTACCTTCTTTGTAATGAATTTTGGGATAGACATCAGTCTTGGGAATGTGCCTGAGGTGGAATCAGCTGTAAACCCTCATCCCTTGCAGCACCTTTTACTGCCTATGGGATAAATTATTAAAGCCCTTAGTCCTGAATCTTGTCATTTTTAAAAGACATGATAGTTCTTCGCTCCTGTGCAGTGCTCAGCAGAGCAGGTAAGAGGTAATAGGTACTAACAGTGGCTCAGGGCCATCATGATCAGTATACACTAAGAGCAGGAGAGAAGAACACCAGAGGTCCTGGTACTGCGATCCGAGAAGCAGAGGAATCAGAGTGAATGAGGGGGGCGGGTGCTGGACAGCCCTGCAGTCTCCCCTGCACCCACCTGCCAGGGGACCTGATAAAGCAGACACAGATGCTATGGGGCTTTGTGGTCCAGGGATGGGAAGCCAATCCTAGGCAAGGTGGCTGAGGGACATGTCAGCTGGGGCAGGAGAGAAGCAGAAAGCAGTGCTTGCCCATCTGCTGCTTTGACATAGAGGGATTGTGGACAGTTCCCGGAAAGAAAAATGCCTCTATCTGCCCCTCCCCTTACACTAGGGAGTGTTTGGGGACAGCAGAGTCTCTGGACTCAGACGGAGGGGATTCAGATCAGGGAGCCCCTGCTCTTTGCTTCTCTGACCCTGGGCGCAGGACTTACAGCCTTCGACTGCACTCTGCACAGCCGTGGGTCGTGTATATGTGAACCAGCTGACAGGTTTGTTGGGAAAAACAAAGTTGAAAAGGTAGACAGCATAGTGACAGGCCAGTGGCAGAAGGTGGATGAATAGCAGTCCCCTTAGAGGCGCTCAGGCGACTGCTCACCTCCGCCCACCCCGTCTCCAATCCGTAATACTCTGCTGTCCCCACAGATGGTCCACAGCGCTGTGCTGGACGTGGACGAGGTGGGCATGGAAGAGCTGCTGCCACGGGAGTAGAACTTTCCTTCAAGTCTGCATTTAGAACTACTGTGCATTTCAACAGGCCCTTCCTGATTGCCGTAGTTCTCAAAGACACACAGAGCATCACCTTCTTGGGGAAAGTCACCAACCCCAATCAAGCCTAGAGCTCCGCTCTGAGCTGTGGGTGCCCTCCCTAAGGAGCAGGATGCCCAGGTCCCTGGGTGCAGCCTGGTCCCTGGGCACTGAGGATCCACCCTGCCTGTCCCCACCTGCTCACCTCTGGGAAGGTGACAGTGATGATGCTGGGGCTCTACATGCACAGGGAGTCTGCGTCCTAGTCACGAGGAGGCTCCTTCGACAGCAGTAAACCACCTTCCTTGGACTGCACTTCTTCCTGTGTGTCTCTGCCCTGATCCATCTGACTCCATGCCCTGCTGCTGCCTGGGCCCCGAGGTCAAGCGCCCAGACCTCCCCACCCCTGGGCCCCTCTGCTTTAGACTCGTCAAAAGGCCCAGGAGCGGGCTCTGTGCCTGTGACCGAGCCCACTGGACCTCAGGCCCAGGACAGGGAGGGGCCCCTGCTGCCCACTTCCAGGGGTTCTGGTTCCAGGTCAAGGTCCACTTCTTCCTCCCCAGGGCCTGGGATGTGTCCTTGCGCTCACCTGCAGGGGCTCCAGCCCTGACGTCTTCTGGCACAGCCCCTGGACCCTGCCATCCTGCAGCTGAGCTGGGCCTTTCTCCCTCCAGGATCACCCCTCCGCCCCCCAGCACCCCAACCTGGGAGACTAGCTACTTGCAGGTTTCCAGCTGGGCTCCTCCACCACCTGATGTGTTCTACATCCTCCCCTGACGGAGGCAGGGCTGGCCCAGGCTTAGGGGTCCTGGTGACTAGAGTGGATGAGATCAACGTGCCTTGGTTAATCAGGGTCAGACTGTGAGCCACAGCCACGAGCACAGTGGCCAGCAGCCATTCCCGAGGGGCCTCCATCCTCTGGGGTCCTTGGTATGGAAGCTGGGGCAGGAAAGGATGGTGACAATGACTGCAGTCACCGTGATCAGTGAGCCACGGAGCATGTGCTCTGTGCCAATCCCTGTGCAAATGCCTCAAGATCCCGCCCCCCTTTCAGCACCACGCAGTCCCACCTGGGGGGAGGGGCAGTTTACAGGTTCCCACTCGACCGAGATGGAAACAGAGGCTCAGGAAGCTCAGGGAGCTGCCCGAGGCCCAGCAGCTGGTAGTGCTGGAGTCAGTACTGAGCCCAGAGTCTTGCGGGGGGAGGCGAGTCCTGACCAGATGAGAGGATCATGGAGCAGACGGCTGTCTGACAGAGGCCAGGTACCTTGTGCACCTGCTGGAGTGCCCTGACCTCCCCGTGCGTGCATGTTCTCTTTCCCCAACCCGGCGTGGGGATCCGGCTTCCTGCACACCAGTCCCTGGAATCCAGAGACGTCACAGGTCTCAAGGCATCTGGGTCTTCTTTAGCTTGTCCCCTCTGCCGTCTCTAGGTGGCACTCAAGCCCCCATCCTCCTCTTCCCTGCCGCTCCTCCCTGCCCCCGCCCCTCCGCTGCCTCCTAGGCTCACACACAGAGCTTCAGTCTCATCAGACACCCTCAGAGCCCTTCCTCCTCAGATACCCTTATCCCAGAGCCTGACTTAGCCCATCTGAGCCCCGTTTCTCATCCCTGGTCTTGAACTTGCAGGGAGTTCCCAACGGGGAGCAGGTGCAGGAAGAACCTCCTGTGCAGGGGGGTCCTGGAGACCTGGGCTCAGCTTCAGGCTCCACTGCTGCATTGGGGCCCCGCCACCTTCCTCAGGTCACCCAACCTCTCTGGGCCGCTCCCTCCTCTCTGTGGGGTTGTGTGAGAATCCCTCGTCCCAGAGCGTGTGTGCTAAGTCGCTTCAGTCATGTCCAGCTCTGCAAGGCTTCTCTCTCCTTGGGATTCTCCAGGCAAGAATATTGGAGTGGATTGCTATGCCCTTCTGCAGGGGATCTTCTTGACCCAGGGATAGAACCCGTGTCTCTAACGTCTCCTGCATTGGCAGGTGGGTTCTTTAACACATCCCAGGGTTGTAGGAAATCACAGTGATCATGAGACTGCCCAAGACCTGGCTCAGGGCAGACCCCCGGAAGGCAGCTGGTTTTATCCCCCTGGTGGACCTGAGGCTGTATCCTGCCTAGTGATTCTGACTTGGCAGGGCTTGGGGGACACAGAATCTGTGTTAGTAAGCTGACCCTTGGATCCACTGAGTCAGCCACTGTCACCCTTTTAAAGGGAAACTCAGGTTCTTTCACTTCCTACTGGAGACCCCTGATGGCCCCCAGCTCTTGGAGAAAAATATTCATCAGTGCCCCATATGATCTGTTCTTGCCAACTTTCTGACCTCTCCTATGACCATCCTTGCCCACCCTCTGCTGCAACAACTCTGGTTTTCCTGCTGTTCTAGATTTTAGAAAGCTATTTTCTGCCTCAGGACATTTGCACTTGCAGTCAGCTGCTTGAATGGGCTTTTTGCAGCCCCTTCGCTGGCACACTCCCTCACTTCACTCATTCTCTGCTCTAAGGTCACCACCTTAGAGAGGCCCCACCTCTGTCCTCACCACCTCAGTCTCACCACTCTCTACCCTGCCCATCTGAAAGGATATAATACATTGGCTTGGTGTCCTCTCTAGAGCGTAAGCTCTGGTTTTCCAGATGACCGTGGGCAGTCCTGGACTTTTCTATACTTGAGGTCTCTGGTCTATGAATGGGAGAATCAACTGAAATTCAGCCTCCAAGAAATCTTCATCTGTAATGTTTGATCCTTATCAATCACAGGCAGAGAACAGACAGCTCTCTATCTGTCCATTTGCTTAGTAATTTGCTTTTTGAACATCTCAACTTGGTTAAAATATTTATCAATTTCTAACTTTTTAACATTCATTCATTTGTTCATTCACTCATACACCAAGACATCAACCAAAAATCTACCATCTCTTGGCACTTGAGCTACCTGCTGGGGATGCAAGAAAGAGGATACACAGCTGTTTCCTGGGGGATCTTGGGGCCAGTGGGGACTGACACAGAGAATTCACACAAAACAGTATGTCCTGGACAGCCAGGGCCCTACAACCACAGACTTCTGAGTTGACAGGACATTGAAGACTTGAGAGTCCCTTGGACTGCAAGGAGATCAGACCAGTCCATCCTAAAGGAAATCAGTCCTGAATATTCATTGGAAGGACTGATGATGAAGCTGAAGCTCCAATACCTTGGCCACTTGATGCGAAGATCCGACTCACTGGAAAAGGACCTGATGCTGGGAAAGAGTGAGGGCAGGAGGAGAAGCAGGCAACAGAGGATGAGATGGCTGGATGGCATTAATCACTCAATGGACATGAATGTGAGCAAAATCTGGGAGATAGTGAAGGACAGGGAGGTCTGGTGTGTTGCAGTCCATGGGGTCACAAACAGTCAACGTGACTGAGTGATTGAACAACATGATGCAATATGAAGGTTGTTCAGTTCAGTTCAGTTCAGTTCAGTCACTCAGTTGTGTCTGACTCTTTGCAACCCCATGAATTGCAGCATGCCAGGCCTCCCTGTCCATCACCAACTCCCGGAGTTCACCCAGACTCACATCCATCGAGTCAGTGATGCCATCCAGCCATCTCATCCTCTGTTGTCCCCTTCTCCTCCTGCCCCCAATCCCTCCCAGCATCAGAGTCTTTTCCAATGAGTCAACTCTTCACATGAGGTGGCCAAAGTACTGGAGTTTCACCTTTAGCATCATTCCTTCCAAAGAATCCCAGGGCTAATCTTCAGAATGGACTGGTTGGATCTCCTTGCAGTCCAAGGGACTCTCAAGAGTCTTCTCCAACACCACAGTTCAAAAGCATCAATTCTTCGGCGCTCAGCCTTCTTCACAGTCCAACTCTCACATCCATACATGACCACAGGAAAAACCATAGCCTTGACTAGATGGACCTTTGTTGGCAAAGTAATGTCTCTGCTTTTGAATATGCTATCTAGGTTGGTCATAACTTTCCTTCCAACAAGTAAGAGTCTTTTAATTTCATGGCTGCAGTCCCCATCTGCAGTGATTTTGGAGCCCAGAAAAATAAAGTCTGACACTGTTTCCACTGTTTCGCCATCTATTTCCCATGAAGTGATGGGACTGGATGCCATGATCTTTGTTTTCTGAATGTTGAGCTTTAAGCCAACTTTTTCACTCTCCTCTTTCACTTTCATCAAGAGGCTTTTTAGTTCCTCTTCACTTTCTGCCATAAGGGTGGTGTCATCTGCATATCTGAGGTTATTGATATTTCTCCTGGCAATCTTGATTCCAGCTTGTGTTTCGTCCAGTCCAGTGTTTCTCATGATGTACTCTACATATAAGTTAAATAAGCAGGGGGATAATATACAGCCTTGACGTACTCCTTTTCCTATTTGGAACCAGTCTGTTGTTTCATGTCCAGTTCTAACTGTTGCTTCCTGACCTGCATACAGGTTTCTCAAGAGGCAGGTCAGGTGTTCTGGTATTCCCATCTCTTTCAGAATTTTCCACAGTTTCTTGTGATCCACACAGTCAAAGGCTTTGGCATAGTCAATAAAGCAGAAATAGATGTTTTTCTGGAACTCTCTTGCTTTTTCGATGATCCAGCAGATGTTGGCGATTTGATCTCTGGTTCCTCTGCCTTTTCTAAAACCAGCTTGAACATCAGGAAGTTCAGAAAGGAAAAATCAGCCCCGGAGATAAGCTCCTTTATTCTCTATAGACTTCATCTTTGAACAAATATTCAGTCAACACCATATGAAGGACGGGCAGCCTGGGCCCCATTTGGGAGGAAGTGGCCCCATTTTTCGAGAGATGGAAATGCAGAGCCCTGATTACAGCCATGAGCAATGGCAGCAAGATGAGGCCTAGACAGGGGAGACTGAAAGAGGCATGGAGGGCAGTTAGTTCTTGGAAGGCTTCCTGGAAGAGGTGGCCCCTGAGCTGAGATGGGATGATGGATCAGGAGAGAGCCAAAAAGGGATTTCAGCAGAGAGAGGAACATGATCAAGCTCATGGAGGTAGGGTGAGCTGGTGAAAGGTTGTTGTTGAATCACGCGAATACACCAGGATTCTTGGCCCCCGGAGGAGAAGAATTCAATCCGGGGCCAGAGACGAGGCTTGATCGCTCAGAGCTTTTGTGTAATAAAGTTTTATTGAAGTATAAAGGAGATAGAGAAAGCTTCTGACATAGGCATCAGAAGGGGGCAGAAAGAGTACCCCCCTGCTAGTCTTTAGCTGGATGTTATATAGTCACTAGCAGTCTGTTAATGAAAGAAAGGAATGTCTTAAAATTCAGAATGGCACCAGGCCCCTCACCCATAAGATGCATTTTGGGATAATCTTGGCACCAAATGGTTTATCCTGGGCCATAAAATGATTAACTTGAATCTTGAAGAAGGGCAGACCACCATACAAATAGTTTCATTTACATAGATTAGGGGAACAATATCCATACTGCTTTGTCAAGTAGGTTCTGGGCCAAGAGGCTGAACCGACTTGGAGACAGAGTTTGGGGTAAAAGCATAGTACATTAGCATAGCTTAAGACAAACATTTCCATCAGAAAAAGGCATTGGTTATTTCTAGACTCGAGAATAGCTAACTTCAGGCGAAGCCCGGGTGTCATTATGGCAACACAATATTTTAAGAGAAACCTCCCTTTAAATTTGTATAGAGAAGGAAAAAATATTGCTAGTTTGTTTCCTCCTGCCGCTTAAGAGAGATAAAAATGTCTGACACTTGCAGGCTATTTCCTCTATTTGGAGACCCCTGGCCTTCCTGCCTGTTACCCTCTCACTGGTATCCCACAGCTTGTTGCCCACAGGTGTAGCTCTTGGACCCTGAGGGGCAGAAGTGTGTTTTGGGAGGAGGTGACCCTGTGGCCGGCTCACCAAGCTGGCTGGTGGCCGAGAGTCCAGCCCCACCCCTGGCCCCACTCTCAACTGAAATTGAAATCTTCACCTGAACCTTAGAGGAGCTGGGGACAGACAGCAGGTCTGCATTGCCCTTGACACAGAAGCTCATCCCTGCAGGGGGATTGTGACAGTCTGGTCTCCTGGGATGACCAGGACTGTTCTGAGGCTCCCTTGGCCCATCACCCACCCTCAGCACCACCAACAGTGAGAACAACCAGCACCTCAATGTAGGGTGTGTGGGAATCCATAGGTGGAGGATAAAGAGCTGTGAGACTGGGAGGTGCTGGGCTTGAGGCTGAGGTCCTGCGCTGAGGCTCAGGGATTTGCAGTCCTACTCCTTGAGTCTCAGTTTCCTCCTTTGCCCCCCTGACCACTCAGGGTGGCCATGGAGCTGAAACCAGAGATGCAGATGGACCTTCTTTACACCAGGGAAGGCTGAGCTCATGGGAGCCACACTCCAGCCTCTCCTGGGTCATTCTCTCCTCTGGGACACCTCCTGCTGTGATACTGTGCCTGTCACAGGAGTGTAGCCCAGGTCATTGAACTTGCCTCCTAGGAGCTTCTCTTATGACTTTTTCAAATGTCATGATGGCCTGATTACTTTCCTGGAGTGGTTTTTAAAATAGCAAGTACAAGTCAACAGAACTTTCCACTTTTATGCAGCATGAACAGAAAAGTTAATATGTAGTCAACAGAAAGAGTGTTTGCAAAACTTTTGCAATTCAAAAACCTTGTCCTTCTTGAGCTGGCTTGGTGGCAGGCATGGCACAGAGTGACCTGCAGACTGAGAGCAGAGACAGGATGCACAGGGGTTAATAGGTCGATGCCAGACTTCATTATCTCTGAATTTAATGTCTGGGCATTTTATGTAAATGGAGCCATACAACATGAGATCTTGTGTGTCTGCCTTCTTTCACTTAGCATGATGTCTTCAAGGTTCATCCACGTTGTGTACATGTCAGTGGATGTGTATATGTGTCACTTCATTCCTTTATACGGCTGGATAATGGTCCATTGAGTATACCATACTCTGCTTATTCATTCGTTAGCTGATGGACAGTTGCCTGTTTCATTTTGGGGGGTATTATGAATATGCTACTCTAGCCATTCTTGTTCAGGTATTTTTGCGGACATATGTTTTCATTTTGCTGGGGTGTACACCTAGGGATGGAATTGCTGGGTCATATGGTAACTCTACCTTTAGCTCTTTGAGGAAACAACAAGCTGATTTCCACAGCAGCTGCGCCATTTTACATTTCATCAGCAATTTATAAGGGTTCAAATATCTCCATATTCTTGACAACACTGGTTATTTCTATTATTGCTAGTTATTTTTACCATTATGGTAGATGCAAGGTGGTATCTCATTGTGGTTTTGATTTACATTTCCCTGAGGATGAATGATGGTTCAGTGCTTCTTGGACTTTTGTGTATCTTCCTTGGAAAAATGTCTATTTGAGTCCTTTGTCCAGTTTTTCATTGGATTGTTTATCTTTTTATTATTGAGTTGTAAGTAACCTTTAAATATTCTAGATATACTTCCCTCATCAGATATGTGATTTGCAAATATTTTCTCTCATTCTGTAGGTTGTCTTTTTGCTCTCTTGATAGTGTCTTTTGATTCACGAAAGGTTCTAACTTGGGTGACTTCTAGCTTCTCTCTCTTTGTTGACAGTCATCATGCTTCTGGTGTTGGATCTAAGAATCCATTGCCAAATCCAATGGCATGAATATTTTCTTCTACATTTTCTCCTATGAATTTTATAGGTTTAGCTGTTATACTTAGGTTTTTGATCCATTTGGAGATCATTTTTGTACATGGTTTGAAGGAAAGGTCCAAAATGACCCACTCTATTTTCAAAGAATATATTATGATGTATTTTAATTGAAATTGAATTGAATATTTTTGCTACACTCAAAGTTTCTTGAGAGTTGGGATTCTGACTCTTTTTATTGTGTTCTCAATAAGACTATAGCAATTAACAGGTAATAGGTACTCAATAAATATTTGGTGAATAAATGAATGAATAACTTACTGTAGTTTGTTACTGAATATGATCATTGACATAGTTAGGGTAAACCTTCTAACTTTCTATTTGTTTTCTATTTGATTCAGCTGTGTTTTGTGTTTTTTCCTCTTGCTCTATTTTTGGATTCTTTGAGGAATTTTTTTTTTTTTTGAGGAATTTTTATGTGCTTTTGTTTTACTCAACTGTTGGCTTATAAGCTATACTTCTTTGTTGTAAATTTATTTTTCAGTTGATTGAGAATTTATAATAAATCTCCTGGGGCAGACCTTAGTTCTCTAACTTTCCTGCTCTTGCTCTGGCCTGTTAGCCACTCAGTCATGTCTGACTCTTTGCGACCCCATGGACTATAGCCCCCCAGGCTCCTCTGTTCATGGGATTCTCCAGGCAAGGATACTGGAGTGGGTTGCCGTTTTGTTCTCCAGGGGATCTTCTTGACCAGGGATCAATCCCAGGTCTCCCTCATTGCAGGCATGTTCTTTACCGTCTGAGCCACCTGGGAAGCCCAGAGACAGGCACGCTCAGCTTGCCTAGTCGAGTCAGGGTCAACCCTCCCTCCAGGGGTTGCTGTGGGCCTAGATCTTCCCAGGATCCTCTGTTTCCCAGCATCTCCCAGGACACTAGGGCCAGGGTCTCTCAGTGATTGTCCACCCATGAGACAGGAAACCTCACACTAGTTGTCTCAGCAGGTCCCCTGCCGTTCAAGGCCCCATTAATGCCGAAACCAGTTTGATTGATATCTGTGGATTAATACATTCCTTCTGTGACTTGTCAATCATTTTTTCTCCCTAGGCTTCTTATCATCGGCATTCAAACATGCTCACTTTTCACTTAACTTTCAATTTTTAAAAAATATATGTGTTCTACTGCTTTTTTTTCCCACTTCCCTAGTGGCTCAAACAGTAGAGAACCTGCTTGCAGTGTGGGAGACCTGGGTTTGATCTCTGGGTTGGGAAGATGCCCTGGAAAAGGAAATGGCAACTCACTCCAGTACTCTTGCCTGGGAAATCCGCTGGACAGAGGAGTCTGGTGGACTAGAGTCCATGGGGTTGCAAAGAGTCAGACGCAACTGAGTGACTAACACTTTACTTACAGCTTTTTTAAGGAAAAAATCTTTCTCCTATGTAGATTTTTTAACATTGAAGTATATCTGATGTATATGCATAGTTTTTATATCATCATTTTGACGGAATAAAGGTCAGCGAGGAGTAAATATACACCTTATTTTATTTTATTTAAATAACTTTATTTTGGCTGTGCTGTGAGACTTGTGGATCTTGGTTCCCTGACCAAGGATTGAACCTGGGCCCCAGAAATGAAAGCTCTGAGTCCTAACCACTGGACCACCAGGGAATTCCCTACACCTTATTTTAAGCATGTTCATTTCCCTGAATGTTTATAATCCAAATGATTTGATTTTAGAAGAGAAAGTCTTCAGGAAGACAAATAATCATTTAAAAACCTTTGAATCTCAAAAAAAAAAAAAAAAAATGTCTTCCTTTATACCTCCTCTAGCTCCCCCTTGTCTGTCATTTTTTTTTGATGCAAAATTGCTAGAGAGAAATGTCTCCCCTTGCGTTGCCCCTTGGCATCGCTCATTCTCTCTGAAATTCTACCCCCTACTCTCTCCTCCCACACCTCAACTGTCACTGCTCCTGCAAGTCACCACAGACCCCCACTTGGTAGGTCCAGCCTGTCCTGTGAACCCTCTCTGTCCTTTTTCTCTCTCCCACCGTGTCCCTGTGACCCTCCTCCTCGTCTTTTTCTGTCTCTTTGGGTGCCCTCTCCTCCTTTTTCTTGTCCCTGAAGTGTGGTCATTCCTGATCACGGGGCCCCAGGCTCCCTTCTCTTCACACTGTCACTAGGAAGTCTCGTCTCGCCCACGCATTAGCAGATTTCCGGGTCCTGCCCAGAGTTCCTTACTCATCGGCAGATCCCTAGAAGCAAATGCTGACGGTTCTTATCGTCGTGGCTGCGGGCCACGATGCCAGGCATCGAAGGTCTATGCAGGAGCTCATCCTCTTCCTCCCATATCCTCCTCCTCCTGTGTTACCATCTCTCCAAATGGCTCTCTCCAGTTTCCTAAGCTCCCAAGCTGGCAACCTGAGTGTCATCTTTACTGCAGACTGTCCTTACTTCTTCATGAATAATTGATGCCTCAGTCCAATCTGTGGTATCTCCTAGCTGTGTCTCAAGAGGTCCCTTTCCCTCTATTTACAGGTCTATATACGCTGATCTATAATCCCTTGACCAACTACCCTCTTCACCCTAATTCCTTCGATTGTCTCCTAACTGTGGGCCATTCCGCCTAGGCAGAGCAGTGTTGAACTGTGTGAAGAAAGCACTGGGTCTGAGGACGTGGGGGAATTGCATCCAAGCAGACTCAAGGTTAACCACTTTACTAGTTAGCATGATTTTACACGCACAGATCACAGAGGTTCAGGGAGCGCAAGGCAGCTCCACAGGATCACTCGGTATTCCAGAACTCAGCTGGGTTTAGAGTCCAGACATCCTGATTCTCTTATTTACCGCACGTTTGCTGGGAACCACCAGCCTCAGCCGTGAATTCTACCTTCTTGGCGTTGCAGTACCTCACTCAGACCACCAGAGGACCCCATGGATCACACAAATCTGGTCTTAAAACGCTGAGTGGAAGGGACGATCGTTTTGACAGCATCTCAGTAATGTCTCAAACGGGGAAGTTAGTAGAAATGCAGGATTTCATTTGCTGAAGTTAGTTCATAGTGCCTTTAGGGTGATAGAAAGCATGATCAGAGTTTACAAACAGCATGAGAAGTCAGTGGTCTTAGCTTTGCAGCCCACGAGTCTCTGCTGTTACTCTTAAATCAGTTTGCTGTGGCCTTATCTGGGTACACAGGGGGCTTAACAAGCTGCTGTAAATCCATTCTGGACTAAGTGAGTACCTCTTTGGTATGGCATGTCTTTCTGGGAAGTCCTGGTACAATTTTCTTTGCAAATTGTGATTTTACTTCCATTGCTTATTGGGATTGACAACTTTGCCCAGAAAGAGGATGCTCTGGCTGTCCTGGAAACTGATGACCATCAGGAAGAGACTGTTGAAATGCACAGTGATGGATTAGGTGCTCCTAGCAGAGAAATGAATCTTGATGCCCATGGTGGTAGCTGCTTCAGTGTGCTCCTCAGTCATCTAAACCACAGCCGTTATACAGCACCCTGGGGCCAATAGGACTTCATATACTTAGATGTCAGAGCAGGTGTCTGGTTTGGCTGTGAGGGCAGGCAGTGGGGTGGGTCTGTGGAATCCAGCCTTTGAAATGTGTGGCCTGTGGGTTACAGTCCATGAGGTCGGAGAGGGTCAAACATGACTTAGCAACTGAACAACTATAACAATAAAAGCACTGGTAGTGACAGCAATAGTTGTTAACTGTTGGTCTTTTGGGGAAGATGCTCTCTGGTCATTTAAGGGCAGTGGTAGTTCACAGAGTCAGGTAACTTGGCCAAGGCTGTGTTACTATTAAATGTCAAACCAAGATTTCAGCTGAAGCCTGCTGACTCCAAAGTCACCATGGATAACTGCTGGCAGGGGGAAATATAGCTATATACAAGTCATCCTGTGTATTCAAGCTCAAGGTACCATTGCCTATTCAAACTCAAAGTACTGTCTTGTTTCCAGATTACTCTATCTTTCCCCATTAGACTCTCCTATCATCCCTCCTGATCTCCCCAGTCTGAAACATAAAATCCCATCATTTGAAAAACTCTCTGGTCATTATTTTCAATAGAATTATTTCTCCTTTGTGCCAGCCACTCATGTTTCCTCCATGCCTGTAACCAGGAGAAGCTGTGACTTCCAGAGCATCCTCTGCCCTCTTTATGTCCGGGTCTGCACTGCTGAGATACTGGAAATCACACCCCTACAGAGGTCAATGACCTGACCTCTAGCTCCCGAGGGATCCCACTCCGGCCTGCTAGAACTTTGAGGTTTCCTGATGTCTCCTTGTCTCCCCTGTCTCAGACTTCTGGTCCATTTGCATCTCCAAGAAGGACTCAGTAAGTAGATAACATCTCTCTGTAGCACAGGGAAAGCAGGAGTCATTTGAGGGGAGCGCTCTCACCTTCTGGTCACATGATTGGAGCCACACTCTCACCCTCTTGTCCTCGCTCTAGGATGGAAGGCGTCCATGCCTCTGGTCAGAGGGCTCCCCTCTTATGCTCGGCATCCCATCCATCCCCACCTCATCATCTCTGATTAACGTCTTCCGTCTTCTATGGGATCACTCACCTAGAGCCAAATATCCTAGAGTGTGAAGTCAAGTGAGACTGAGGAAGCATTACTACAAACAAAGTTAGAAGGGGTGACAGAATTCCAGCTGAGCTATTTAAAATCCTAAAAGTCGATGCTGTTAAAGTGCTGCACTCAATATGTCAGCAAATTTGGAAAACTCAGCAGTGGCCACAATACTGGAAAAAGTCTGTTTTCTTTCCAACCCCAAAGAAGGGCAATGCCAAAGAATGTTCAAACTGTTGTACAGTTTTGGTCATTTCACATGTTAGTAATGCTATGCTATGCTAAGTCACTTCAGTCGTGTCCGACTCTGTGCAACCCCATAGATGGCAGCCCACCAGGCTCCCCCGTCCCTGGGACTGTTAGTAAGGTTATGCTAAAAAACCTTCAAGCTAGGCTTCAGCTGTAAGTGAACCGAGAACTTACAGATATACAAGCTGGTTTTAGTAAGAACAGAGGAACCAGAGATCAAACTGCCAATATTCGTTGGATTGTGGAGAAAGCAGGTGAATTCCAGGAAATCATCTACTTCTGCTTCATTGACTACGCAAAAGCCTTTGACTGTGTTGCTGTTGTTGTTCAGTCGCTCAGTCATGTTTGCCTCTTTGCGAGCCTATGGACTGCAGCACGCTAGGCTTCCCTGTCCTTCACCATCTCCCAGAGCTTGCTCAAACTCATGTCCATTGAGTCGATGATGCCATTTAACCATCTCATCCTCTGTCATCCCCTTCTCCTCCCACCTTCAATCTTTCCCATCATCAGGATCTTTTCCAATGAGTCAGTTCTTCACATCAGGTGGACAAAGTATTGGAGCTTCAGAATCAGCCCTTCCAGTGAATATTCAGGGTTGATTTCCTTTAGGATTGACTGATTTGATCTCCTTGCGGTCCAAAGGACTCTCAAGAGTTTTCTCCAGCCCCACAGTTCAAAAGCATCAATTCTTCAGTATTTCTCCTTCTTTATGTCCAACTCTCACATACATACATGACTACTGGAAAAACCGTAGCTTTGACTACATAGACCTTTGTTAGTAAAGTGATGTCTCTGCCTATTAATATGCCATCTAGGTTTGTCAGAGCTTTTCTTCCAAGGAGTAAGCATCTTTTAATTTCATGGCTGCAATCACTTTCCAGTGATTTTGGAGCCCAAGAAAATAAAGTCTGTCACTTTCCATTTTTTCCACATCTATTTGCCAGGAAGTAATGGAACTGAATGCCATCATCTTAGTTTTCTGAATGTTGAGTTTTAAGCAAGGTTTTTTGCTTGCCTCTTTCACTCTTATGAAAGTAGCTGGTCTCCCATGATGGGGTGCTGGGGGGCAGAGGGGTGGTCTTGGGGGGAGGAAGGCCCAGTTCAGCTGCAGGATGGGGACGCCCAGGGGCTGTGCCAGCAGAAGTCAGGGTCAGAGCCCCTGCAGGTGAGCATGAGGGCACATCCCAGGCCCTGAAGGGAGGAGTGAACCCAGGCATGGAACCAGAGTCCCCGGAAGTGGGCAGCAGGCAGCAGGGCCCCTCCCTGTCCTGGGCCTGTGGTCCAGTGGATTCGGTCACAGGGACAAAGCCTGCTCCTAGGCTGGCTGGGGAGGCTGAGGCAGAGGGGCCCAGAGTCTGGGGTGAGCTGAGCATGTGTGGGAGGTCAGGGGCTTATCCTCGGGGCCCAGGCAGCAGCAGGGCGTGGAGTCAGGCAGATCAAGGTGGAGACACACAGGAAGGAGTGCAGTCCAAGGAAGGTGGTTTATCGCTGTCAGAGGTCTCGGAGCCTCCTCGTGACCAGGACGCAGACTCCCTGTGCATGTAGAGCCCCCAGAAGAGTCACTGTCACCTTCCCAGGGGTGAGCAGGTGGGGACAGGCTGTCCTGAGGGACCTGGGCACCCAGTTCCTTACCACTCAGAGTGGAGCTCTAGGCTTCACTGGGGTTGATGACTTTGTCCCAAAAGATGATGCTCTGAGAATCTTTGCTGAGTATGGAAAATAGAAATGGCCTGTTGAAACGCACCATGGTCATTGGGCATATGAATCCAGAGAACAGGTTAACTTTACTTCTTGCAGCAGCAGCTGCTTCTGCGCCCAGCTTCCCCACGTCCACCTGTCGGGACACCAGAGCAGTACCCACCGGAGACAGGCTGGGCAGAGGTGAGCAGTCACCTAGCGCCTCTAAGGGGACAGACCTTCATCCACCTTCTGTCGCTGGCCTGTCACTCTGCTGTTAACCTGTTCAGTGTGTCCACCCAACAACCTCTCAGTCGGTTCACATAGACGTGACCCACGGCTGTGTAAAGTGCAGTCAAAGGCTGTAAATCCTGGGACCAGGGTCAGAGAAGCAAAGAGCAGGGGCTCCCTGATCTGGATTCCCCTCTGTCTGAGTCCAGAGACTCTGCTGTTCCCCAAACACCCCCTAGTGCAGGGGGAGGGGCCGTGTCAGTAACTGTCCACAGTCCCTCCATGTCAAAGCAGCAGATGGGCGAGCACTGCTTTCTGCTCCTCTCCTGCCCCAGCTGACGTGTCCCTGAGCCCTCAGCTCCCTTGCCTAGGACTGGCTTCCCAGCCCTGGACCACGAGGCCGCATAGCTCCTGTTTCTCCTTTACCAGGTCCTATGGCAGGTGGGTGCAGGGGAGCCTGCAGGGCTGCCCAGCCACCCCCACCCACCATTCTCTCTGGCTTCTCTGCCTCTAGGGTCACAGCACCAGGACCCTGGGTGTTCTTCTCTAGTTGCTCATTGTGCATTTTCATCACAGTAGCCCTGAGCCACTGTTAGTCATGATTATCTCTTACCTTCTCTGCTGGGCTCCGCACATGAGCCAAGAAGTATCACGTTCCTTTTAAAAATGACAGGATTCAGGGGTAGAGGACTGTAGTTATTTGCTGCCGTGGGCAATATAACTGGAGCATGAAAGTTGAAATAAAGTGTTAGTCGCTCAGTTGTGTCTGACTCTCTGGGGCCCCACGGACTATAGCTCCCCAGACTCCTCTGTCCATGGGATTTCCCAAGCAAGAATAGTGGAGTGGGTGGCCATTCCCTTCTCCAGGGGGTCTTCCCAACTCAGAGATCCAACCCGGGTCTCTCTTATTGCAGATAGTTTCTTTACCCTCTGAGCCACCAGGGAAACGTCACTGTGGAGGGTGGGGATTCACGGCTGACCCCACAGCAGGGTCTTTCCGGTGACTGGTTTCTGGGTCACATTTCATTTAGGGAAAATGGGGACCGGTCCCCAACGCTGTTGGACCACAGCTGTCCTTGGCTCGAGGATTTGAG
The DNA here is from genome assembly GCF_029378745.1 of Bos indicus. Classification (NCBI taxonomy): domain Eukaryota; kingdom Metazoa; phylum Chordata; class Mammalia; order Artiodactyla; family Bovidae; genus Bos; species Bos indicus. The sequence goes on along the minus strand of NC_091780.1, from coordinate 59,508,065 downwards.
AGTGAGGGTGATTTTATAATGAGAAATGCAGTTATTTTGCAAATTCAAGATTGTCCAAAATCTGTCTGACCTTCCACCTTTCAAGCTTTGATGCAAAGGATGAATTGTCGGAAGTTTAAAGACCTACCTGGGAAACTGCCCAGTTCTGGGCCCCTGTTACTCCTGACAGGTCAGCCTTGCCGGTGAAGACTTTCATCATATCCAGGTGGGGAAGGATGTTGTCCAGATGATAGTCTCTGGAGATGGAGAATTTTGGCAGATGGAGATCACATATCTGCCTAGGAATTGAGAAAAATAACTTGAACGTTCGCTGGACTCGGGGCCTGCCTAACTTTCTGCCACCTCACAGCAGGTCTGGTTTTCTCTCTGCCATTCGCTTCTTCCTGTGATAAGCGCCCCTTCCCCAGTTTCTAGACCCCTCGGGCTAACCCTCCTTAATTCATTAATTATCCATTCGCGTCTGCAGGTGTCTAACATGCCAGGTAGTGTGCCAGGGCTGGGCTGTGGCGGTTCCTGGGCCTGACCTTGTAAGCCCCTTAAGCCCTTCTTTGCAGCAAGCTGGTGGCTGAAAGCGACCTTTTTGTCTTTCACTGTAGCAAAGCTATGCATATGCATTCTTTTTGGTTGCTCTGGGTCTTCGTTGCTACCCACGGGCCTTCTCTGGTTGCGGCGGGTGGGGGCTACTCTCTGCGGCATGCGGGCTTCTCCGCAGTGGCTTCTGTGGTTGTGGAGCACAGGCTTAGCTGCTCCATGGCATGTGGGATCTTCCCAGACCAGGGATCAAACCCGTGCCCCCTGCATTGACAGGCGGATTCCTAATCACTGTACCACCAGAGAAGCCCAAAGCTATATCTAAGCTTTTCACCAGGTGCCCCCATGCTGAACTAACCTCTGGTCTAAGCACCCCTTTCAAAGCTCTTGATCACACAGTACCTTAACTAATCTGTGGATTCTTTTCTTTGATTAAAGAAGTAGAAATGAAGAATAAGGAATTATCAGGTGACTAGACCCTTTCCCTAGATTCCCCTCCAGTGTCTGGGGAGCAGATGCTGTGAGCAAGATAGCATCTAAAAAGTCACAAGGAGTCCACAGGTGTAAACTCAGTGGGAGACAGGAAGAATCTGACCCATAATCTCGATGGTTAACTGAGATTACATCCCCTTTTTCCCTTTAAAAACTTTCGTGGTCAACCAGAGTCTTAGGAATTGGTTCTAGGAAATGAATCCAACTTCTCCCCATGTTGCCAGACTCTTGAATAAAGCAAGCTTTCCTTCTCCAACCAACACTTGTCTTTCTGGTACTGGATTCTTGGGGGCCAGTAGCCCAAACTTGAATTCCATAAGAGCCCTGCTCCTCAAGTCTGCAGGACACAGAGACACCTTCACTCTGATAGGGATTCATAGCTGCTGGAAGACTATGCTGGTGGGGCTGCTTCACGGGCACCAGGAAGGCTTCCTGCAGGAGGTGGCATCCAGCCTGGATCCCAAGGAGAGGACTAAGCTGGCTGGATGAAGAGGAGGGCAGGAGGCAGGAAGATGTAGGAAAGAAGGAAGCAAGAGGGGCTGCTCCACAGCATAAGGGCAGCCTGAGGGTGGGCTGCAGGGAAGGGCGGGGCCAGGCAGGGACTTACTGAACTTCCTCCATGGGCCAGGTGTGTGTAGATCCATGTCCCCTCAGTGCTTGTAAATCAAGGTGTCTAGTGAATATTCTGTCCATTTACAGCTATTCACTGAGCCCCCCCAAAACAAAATAAAGTCAGCCACTGTTTCCCCATCTATTTGCCATGAAGTGATGGGACCAGATGCCATGAGCTTAGTTTTCTGAATGCTGAGCTTTAAGCCAGCACTTACTCACTCACTAAGTGTTTGTTGAGCGCCCACTGTGTGCTAACCCTGTTGTTGCTGTTCAGTTGCTAAGTCACGTCCAACTGTTTGCGATCCCACAGGCTGTAGCCCCCCAGGCTTCCCTGTCCATCACCAACTCCTGGAGTTTGCTCAGCATCAGTCCTTCCAATGTATATTCAGGCTTAACTCCTGTAATCTTATTGAGAATATAGTCCTGTACAAAAGTGTCAGAGTCCCCACTCTCGAAGAGTTTTGAGTGTAGTAATGGGCACTGATGAGTAAACTTGCAGTTAAAATACATATTGTCTTTATTCTTTGTTAACAGAGTGGATCAGATGGACTTCTATCTCAAACCATGTATAAAACTTGACTCAGGGATTTCCCTGGTGGTTCAGTGGCTAGAACTTCACACCCCAATGCGGGGGGCCGAGGTTCAATCCCTGGTCAGGGAACTAGATCTCACGTGCTGCAGCTAAGACCCTGTGCAACTGGATAAAGAAATGTGTATTTTTAAAAACTTTACTCAAAATAGTTCAAAGACCTAAGTATAACAACTAAACCGATAAATATCAGAGAAAAGCAAAATTAACATCCTTGGATTTGGCAATGGATTCTAAAACCTGACTCCAAAAATCATGAGCAACAACAAAAAAGGAGATAAATTGAACTTTTTCAAAGTTAGAATTTTTGTGCATCAAAAGACACTATCAAGAGAGCAAAAAGACAAATTACAAAATGAGAGAAAATATTTACGAATCAAATATCTGATTAAAAAAATTGTATCTGTAATACTTAAAGAATACTGACAACTCAACAATAAGACAATCCAGTGAAAAACTAAAGACAGGACTTGAGTATCATTTCCAAAAAAGATACACAAATGGCCGGTAAGGACTGAACAAAATCTATGTGTGTGTGTGTGTGTGTGTGTGTGTGTGTGTGTGTGTGTGTGCACGTGTGTGTTTGTGTGCTCAGTTGTGTCCGACCCCAAGGATTCTAGCCCACCAGGCTCCTCTGTCTGTAGAATTTTCCAGGCAAGAATACTGGAGTGGGTTGCCATTTCCTCTTCCAGAGAATCTTCCCAACCCAGGGATCAAACCTGTGTCTCTTGCATCTCCTGCATTGGCAGGAGGATTCTTTTTACTAGAGCCACTAGGGAAGCCATCTGGTCAGAAAAAAATCTGACCATCATTCATACATAGAGAAATGCAAGCAAAAAGCACAATGAGATACCACCTGATATCTACTAGAATAATGATGATAATGATAATAATATATAATACCAATAATAATGATAAATAAACAACCAGTGTGGTCAAGAATACAGAGAAGTTAGAACCCTCGTACACTGCTGGGGAGAATGTAAAACGGTGTAGCTGCGGTGGAAATCAGCTTAGTGGTTCCTCAAAGAACTAAAGGTAGAGTTACCATATGACCCAGCAACTCCATTCCCATGTACACACCCAAGAAAAACGAAAACATATTTTCACATAACAACCTGTACCTGAATGTTTGCAGTAGCGTGACACCTAGAAACCGGAAACAGATAAATGACCAGCAGCTGACAAATGGATAAACACAATATGATGTATTCAGACAATGGACCGAATTCAGCCAATGGAATTCAGCCATGAAAAGGAATGAAGGACTGGCCGCATACCCCGTGGACGAACCTTGAAAGCATCAAGCGAAGTGAATGACGCCAGGGATGAAAGGTCACATATTGTATGATTCCCTTTACAGAAAATGTGCAGACTTTAAATCTGGAGACAGAGAAAGCATATTAGCAATTACTTATTAGTGTTGGGGAAAGGCAGTAGTGGAGAGTGAGAGCTTAATGGGTATAGGCCTCATTGTTTGTTTAGTCATTTAGTCGTGTCTGACTCTTTTTGGCAAGCCCCATGGACTGTAGCCCACCGGGCTCCTCTGTCCATGGGATTTCCCAGGCAAGAGTACTAGAGTGGGTTGCCATTTCCTTCTCCAGGGGATCTTCCTGACCCAGGGATCAAACCCCAAATCTCCTGCATTGCAGGTAAATTCTATACCAATGAGCCCACAGGGAATTTAGAGATGATTTTTTAGAAGTTGGAAAGTAAAACATAGTGATGATTGCACAGCAATTGGGAATGTACCAACTGCCATTGAATTTTATACTTTAAAATGATTAATTTTTAGGTATTTAAATAACATCTCAATTTCAGAGAGAAAGAAGAGAAAATTTGATGTAGGGTAACTAAACTCCCTGTGTAAACATTGTTTGGATTCTAATTGAAAGAAACCAATTAAAAAACAAACAAACAAACATTTGGGAACCACTGAGGGAAGCAAAGACTTGATATTTGAAAATATTAAAGAAGTATGTTTTATTTTCAAAGTATGATGTACTATTTTGGGTATGACTTTTAACATTCTTATAGTTAGAATGTAAAGGATGTGTAGGATTTACTTCAAAACAACAAAAAGGGGGAAAGTGATTGAGAGGTAGAGAAAAATGATGCTGGCCCTACACTGATAATGACTGAAGCTGGTGATATGTGTGTGGGGGGTCATCATGCCATCCTCTTTATTTTTGTATCTATCTGAATTCTTCTGTAATAAAAATCTAAAACACGCAAAAAAAATCATTGAGGACAGGACTGTGCTTTATTCATCAGTACTTGATAGACCCTTGGCATGAAGTGGGCACTCCAAGGGAATGAATGAATGAATGAACAAATGAATGGATAAAACCAAGCATCTCATCACAGCCCCTGCTGCGCCCTCCCTTTAGTGAACATCAGGAGAAAGAATCAAAGATCCTGAGAAGTCAAGGAAAAGTGAGACTGGATGTGTTTAAATGCAGGCAATCAATGAATCAATTAAAAACAAAATTAGAATGAACAAAGCTGGGAGAAAATTAAGTCTTGCTCACACATCTATACCCATAAAATTCCTGCCTCTGCACTCCGTATGGCGGCTACCTGTGTGCCATCCCCGCCACCAAGCCAGCTCAGGAAGGACAAGGCTTTTGAATTACAAAAGTTTTGCAAGCCCTCTTTCTGCTGAGCACCTATTAACTTTTCTGTTTACACTGCATTAAAGTAGAAAGCTCAGTAGATTATTCATTACTATTTAAAAAGCACTCTAGCCAAAATGAAGAAGCTGCCATGACATCACGACATTTGCAAGAGTCCTAAGCCAAGCTCCTAGCAGGCAAGATCAAGGACGTGAACCCTGCTCTCCACTCATCCCTCCTCTCCCTCTACAGCCTGGACCACTTTGGCCCCATTTCCTGCAACATCCCCTTTAAAGCCCAGCCTGCATCCTGTCCTGGCCCTGAATCTCTTCTCTATACAGCAGCTGGAGTCATTTTCCTACCAGTCATTTCTCCTCATCTTGACCCTCTATTTAAATCCCTTTAAAGCTTCCTAGGACTCTATGGAAACTTCTCAGAACCCTAGCTGAGTGTCAGGGACCTGGTTCTCCAGCGGCTCCATCATGGCCCCAACCTCTCTGCAGCCCCTCCACATCCTGCTCCAGTTGCGTCCAGTTTCTTTCCCTACTTGATACTTTTCCACTCATTTTTTTTTCCCCTAGCTGGAAATATTCTCCGCTCTGTTTACCCTCAACCTTCTATTTTTCCTCTACTGGCAGAACTGAGATCCCTTCCTCCAGGAAGCCCCCCCCTTGACTTCCCCTGAGTTTGGTTCTCCCCTCTCAGCCTCCTTGTTCATCACCCATCTTCCCCATTATACCCTAAGTCCCACGAGGGCCATAGCTGAAAATCCTTATAGGCAAAATGGGTTTGTGGTTTAGTGTTCCTCTGACATCCATCTGGTTAGGATAATATCCTGCCTGCAATAATCTCTAGCAGTATGGCCTTTAGGGAATTACAGAGCCTCTCTGTGCCTCTATTTCCTCATTGGTAACACAGAATGAGGAACAGCAAGTATCTCGTGTGATCAGCTCAAGGACTAAATGCGGTCCGAGCAGGCTGCCTGGCATAGAGACCTCAATCCTGCATTTGTGGATGATGTCTTTATTGCCCGGAGCTGTTCTCCCTGGAGATGACAGAGTCCCTGATCACAGCAAGGGGAGGCAGGGCTGGGTGTTGCTCTTACTGCACGTGTGTGCTTACTGCTCTTTCACTCCCAGGACACCTCTTCTGCCTGCTGATGGGGATCCACTGGCAGGGGAGGAGGTAGAACTGGTCAGGAGGTGACAGAGCTCAGCTGGAAACCTGGAAGTAGCTGGTCTTCCAGGCTGGGGTGCTGGGTGGCAGAGGGGTGATCCTGGGGGAGGAGGCCCAGATCAGCTGCAGGAGGGAAGGGTCCAGGGGCTGTGCCGGAAGAGGTCAGGTTGGAGCCCCCTACAAGTGAGCACGAGGGGACATCCCAGGTCTTGGGGAGAGAGCCGTGACCTTGGACCTGGAATCAGAGCCCCTGGAAGTGGGCTTTGGGCAGCTGGGCCTCTCCCAGTCCTGGGCCTGCAGTCCAGTGGGCTTGGACACAGGCACAAAACTGGCTCCTGGGCTGGCTGGTGAGGCTGAAGCAGAGGGCCTCAGAAGTAGGGTGGGCCTAGTGTGTGTAGGATGTCAGAGGGGCTTGTCCCTGGGGCCCAGGCAGCAGCAGGGCATGGAGTCAGGCAGATCAGGGCAGAGACAACAGGAAAGAGTCCAGTCCAAGGAAGGTGCTTTATTGCTGGCGTAGGGCTCAGTGCCTCCTCCTGAGCAGGGCAGACCCCGTGTGCACAGGGGCCCCCAGCATTGTCACTGTCACCTTCCCGAGGGTGAGCGGGTGGGGTTGGATGGGGGGCTGCTCCTCGGTGCACAGAGGTCAGGCTGCTCCGAGGGACCAGGGCACCCAGCTCCTTCTTCAGTGGACCCACCATTCGGAGGGGAGCTCTAGGCTTGACTGGGGTTGGTGACTTTCCCCAAAAAGATGATGCTCTGGGTGTCTTTGAGAACTATGGCAATCAGGAAGGGCCTGTTGAAGCTCAAGGGGATGTGATTGTTTATGGATGTGATTCCCACCTTGACTCCCGTGGCAGCAGCTCCTTCCGTGCCCTCCTCGCCCACGTCGAGCACGGCCTTGTGGACCACCTGTGGGGACGCCAGAACATTATCCACTGGAGATGGGGGAGGCAAGATGTGAGCAGGGGCCTGAGCGCCTCTCAGGACCGACCCGACGTTCATCCACCTGCTCCTGGTCTGCACTGCACTATCAACCTGTTCAATTTGTCTGTCCTCCCATCAGACTGTCAGCTGGTTTGCCGTCGTGATGCATAGGTGTGCAAAGTGAGGTTGTCAGTGGTGGGTCGAGGGTTAGAGAGGCACAGAGCCAGGACTCCCTGATTGTGGAACCCTCTCTGAGTCCAGAGACTGTGATGCCCCCGAATTCCCCCTAGTGTAGGGGCAGGGGCCACATCAAGGCATTTTGTTTTCTTGCAGGGAACTGTCACAGTCCTCCAGGTCCAAGCAGCAGATTTGGGTGGAAACAGCTCTCCTCCTCTCCTGTCCCAGCTGACATGTCCCTGAGGCCTTGGCTACTTTGCCTAGGACGTGATTCGCCATCCCTGAACCCCTCTGGCTTCTTAGCACCGTGTCTGCTTTATCAGGTCCCCTGGCAGGTGGGGTGCAGGAGAGACTGCAGGGCTGTCCAGCACCTGCCCCCCTCATTCACTCTGATTCCTCTGCTTCTCGGATCGCAGTACCAGGACCTCTGGTGTTCTTCTTTCCTGCTCTTAGTGTATATTCATCACGATGGCCCTGAGCCACTGTTGGTACCTATTACTTCTTACCTGCTCTGCTGGATTCTGCATGCTGGATAGGAACTATCACCTCCTTTTACAGATGAAGAAAACTGAGGGCTATAGGATTTGCCTCTATAGGAGTGAAGAGTAGAGCTTGGCATGGGGTCCACTGCTGATATCACCCAGGTCTTTCCCAGTGATGGAATCCCTTTTACATATTTCAGGGAATGTGGGGACAACCCCCAATATGATGGTAATCCAGCTCTCCTAGGCCTGGGGAGTCCTGGAAAGGGCTACTGAATTATAGGAAAGTCAAGGAATTTCTAAATTCAAAATTAGCCACGCATCTGCCTGTCTGCCCCCATTCAAGCTCCTAAAAGAAGGATGAATTGTCCAGAATTTGGACTCACCTGGGAAACCTCTAGCTCGTGGTCATCTGTGATTCCTGACAGGTCCGCCTCCTGGGTGAAGACTTTCTTAATTTCCAGCTGGGAAAGTATGTCTTTCAGCTTATAGTCAGTGGCAATGGAAAACCTTGGTAGGTTGAGTTCATGTATCCCTCTAGGAAATATGAAAAATGAACTCATGCTTGACTCAGCTTGATCTTCCGTGGTTTACTCTCCAACCACCACCTTACCCCTGGGGGGAAAAGTACTCCTTTCCTCAAGTTTCTAGACCCATCTGGCTAACTCTTTCTAATTCATTAATTATCCTTTCCTTTCTGCAGGAGTCTAACCTAGGGACAGTGCACAGAGGTTGGGACCTGGCCCTGTTCCTCCCCTGCAAGCTTGCAGGGCACAGGAAACACCCTCCTCCAGCATGGATTCCACAACTGCTGGGAGACTGCTGCTCCACAGGCACTGGGAAGGCTTCCTGCAGGAGGTGGCATGGAGCCTGAGTCCCAGGGGAGGGGATGGATCTGACTGGGTGAAGAGGAGCTTATGAGGAGGTGGATGCACTTGCAGGAATGTGGGAAGCCTGAGGGGCTGATCCACAGCACAAGAGTGGCCTGAGTGTGTGTGGCAGGGAAGGAAGGAGCTGAAAGGGGCTTGGAGGGGAGCTTGGGGGCTGGGGGCTGCAATAAAGGGACTTGGGGGCCTGAATCATCCTATTCAGAGTCTCTGTCTTGCCTTCCTGGTGAGTTCTGTGGGAGTAGGGCTGCTGCTTCTGAGCAGAGCCACCAGCAGATTCTTGGAGCAAGAGATGCTGTCTCCCTCCTTCTCTCTGGCATGCTGCAATTCTGAACTGATGGCCTCCCTCCTTCTCTCTCTCTCTCTGTGTTTCCCTTAAGACTCCTGTCAGGGTGTCTGGTCTTATAAATGCCAAATATGACGAGGCTGTGACTCCCCTTAAGCTCTGGGTCCTTTAGAAATACAGAGGTAACGATTCTCCTCGTTGTCATTTCTCATTTATTCACTCATCCTTTATCCATTTACTCAATAAGATATTACTGAACATCCTCCATGGACCAGGAGTGTGTAGATCCATGTCCCCTCAGGGCTTTAAATCAAGGTGTGTGGTGAATATTCTCTCCATTTACCACTATTCGCTGGTCTCCTGCCCTATGGTAGCTCTTGGGGTTGGAGGGGGAAGGGTTGGGAAGGGATCACAGGCAGGGCGAGGGGGTCCTGTGTCCTGGGTCTCCTGGGATCTACAGGGTGGAGGGGTTGGGAATCAGGAGCCCCAAGGTGTCAGGTCCCCTGGATAGGAGTAGGGAAGGAGCTACAGCTTCTACATCACTTGTGGGAAGATCTCTAGTCCCTTATGGTTTATAAAGTGCCTCCCACACCCATCCCCCCTGGGTCTGCAGATCCCACACTCAGAACGGAGGGTCAAGGACACCCCTCCCCTCATAGCAGGGAGCTGAGCCCCAGAGAAGCACAGAGAGTGGCCGGGGGAGTGTGAGCCTAGGAGTGGGACTCTGGGTCTGGGGCACCCCTGCCCCCCTCATGCTGCCCACACCCCCTCCCTACCCGCCCCTGCAGACCCTGGCCCAGCACTGCCTCTCCCCTTGTCCCCCTGAGATAGGTCTCCTGAATCCCACCTCCTGGCCTGTGTGTCTACCCTCTGTTTACCCAGAGCCAGAGCCCTCCCCACACTTGCTGCTCCTCCGGGTCCAACCCCCAGCGGCTCCCCTGGGTGACCCCCCTGGGCTCCTGGTGCCTTCCCTGCCTCATGCTTGTCCTGTGCAGGCAGTTCTTCACTAGGTACCCTGGGCGATCCTTTTAAAACATTACTCGGATCATTCACTCTTTGGGCCAAAACTTTGTGACGAGTTTCCATTTCCCTTAGATGGGGGGAGTCAAGGGGTCTGCCTCAGTTCAGTTCAGTCGCTCAGTCGTGTCCGACTCTATGTGACCCCATGAATCACAGCACGCCAGGCCTCCCTGTCCATCACCAACTCCTGGAGTTCACTCAGACTCACGTCCACCAAGTCAGTGATGCCATCCAGCCATCTCATCCTCTGTCATCCCCTTCTCCTCCTGCCTCCAATCCCTCCCAGCATCAGAGTCTTTTCCAATGAGTCAACTCTTCGCATGAGATGGCCAAAGTACTGGAGTTTCAGCTTCAGCATGGACCCATGTAATCTGTATTCCCCCTGGTTTCCCTGACCTTGCTCAGCTTCCCCTCTCACTCCCTCTGCTCTGCTGCTCTGGCCTCACTAATGCTCAGCCACACCAGACTGGCTCCTGCCTCAGAGGCTTTGCATTGGCTGTTCCCTTGGCCAGGAATGCTTTTCCCAACACATCCACATGGCTCAGTCCCTCACCTCAAACATCACCCAAGGATACTCTATTTACAATCACAAACTACCTTTGGGAATAATGATCTTTTTCCTTTATTATCCCTCACCTCTGCATTTCTCACCTCTGAAAGTAACAAATAATTCAGTTATTTTATTTGTTTCTTGTCTATCTCCTGCAATTACAAAGTAAGTACTGTGAAGGTAGGGGATGTAGGGGCTTATTTGCCTACTTACCCTCAGGGTCTAAATTATTATTATTATGAGAATAGTCCCTGGGGCGTAGCATATCCTGAATTAATCTGTTCAGCCAGTGTTGAGTGGATGAATGAATAAATGAGTGCTTATGATGGAAAGACCGTGCCAAGCTGGTCCTCAGCCTCTGTCTCACCTGAGCCCTCAGCTGCCTACAGTTCCATCTTCCTCCCTCCGCCTACAAAGGGTGGCACCATAGAGAGAATGTGCATGAGTATTGGGGTTGTGTTGAGGGTCCTCATGACTCAGCACATGTTAGAGGCAGAGGAAACCTCAGCCACTGTCCCCTCTGAGGTCATCATCTTGTAGAAGGAGAAATTCAAGCCCAGACACACACAGGCAGCAAAGAGCAAGGTCATTCCAGGATGGGTTCTCCCAGCAGTTCCCACACCCTCTGGACATTCTGGAGGCCCTGTTGCTGGGGTTCAGGAGTCCAGGAAGAGGGGGAAGGATGGGCCCACAGCCCTGGGTCCTGGGGACAGTCACCTGGGGTACAGTGATTCTCGCCACCTCGTCAGCATCTCTGGGATCAGCTTGGCTTCCAGGTCCTGCATTTTGCCCTCGTCGGGGAGGATGAAGAGGGCGCTGTCATTGCTGGTGTACGTGAGCTCCACCAGCGTGCAGTCCAGCTCCTCGTCCCGGAAGTAAGGGGTCACCAGGTCCCCAATGCTCATCATGGGCACCTCCACCGTCTTGTTCTTGCTCACATGGAACTGTGACTTGTAAGTTTGTTTGGGATCAAAGGGCGTCCTCCACTGAGCTGGAGGCGGAGGGATAGGTGAGGAGACTGTGAGTGCAAAGACTGTGCCCTCTCCCTCCCCCTTCCCCTGGTCCCTGAGAGGGAAGACACTCCCCACACCAGCAGCCCCCATGCCACGTGCCTCTAGGGCTGGCTCTGCTAGGTGTGACCATACACGTGGGAAGGTAGGTAAACACTGGGAATGGAAGTGAACACAGATCAGGATTGAAAAGAGGAACACGAAGCAAAGCTGGTTAGTTGTTCTACATGAGCAATCAACAGGAATGTGGAGGGCATGGGCTAGACAGAGGTGAGGCTGGGCCTGGGGAGGTACGGGACCTCCTGGTCCTTCAAGGGAACAAGTGACCAGGGGTTAGTCATTGGCTTTTCAGGGAGGACACAGGTCCCCACAGCCTTGTGAGCCCGGCTGGAGCCAGAGCCACACGGGGACCTGGAGGGCAGGGCGGGGTCAACAGAGGAGAGGACTCGGGTCTCCACTCAGGAGGATGGATCCTCGCTGAGGCCAGGACTTCTAGGGGAGTTCAGGGCTCTGGGGCTTCAGGGAATGTGTATCCACCCCCACCTCCTGCTTCGTTTCCACCTCTGCTTCTGTCCTCATGGTGAGAGGCAGGGGCAGAGGGAAAGCAGGGCTGGCTGGTGTGCCCCTGGGAAGGAGATTTTGGAGGAAAAATCTTAGGATGGGATGGTAGAAGAAAGCACAGGAGATACAAAGAACAATCCAGGGAAAGTCAGCCCCGAATTCACATTTCAGAGCAATTCCATTCTTGGCCTTCATTTACAGATGAAAACGTTGGCCCCAGAGGGCCGTTCTGAGCTCTGCCAGGAATCCTTAGCTCAGGGCAATCTTGTGCTCCACATCTGGTGGGTCTTAGACACCTGACCACTTCTGACTCAGTGATCCTCTCTGGATCCCTATTGGCCCTTCTTGCTCCCTGTGCAAAATCCATCTGCCTCTGCTCTGCCCCTTGTGAATATCCAGGCTGAGGTTTGCCATGCTGACCTCCTGTCACCGGGACCAGGCATCAGACCAGCTTGAAGCTGGGAGAGGATCCTGTCTAGGAGGCTCCCTTCTGTAGAGGCTGCCCCCGGATGGTGGCCTGACCTGTTCCACCCTAAGCTGATAGAAGAGCACAGATGAAGACCCTGGGGACGCGCAGGCTCCTCAGAGTCTGTGTCACCGTGAAGCCCACCAGCCTCACTGGGAGCCTCCAGAGACCAAGTCCCCCGGCAGGTCAGAACCAGCCCATGGTGGGCAGGGCCGAGGGTCCTGAGGGCTCCACCACCACCTCATTAGGAAGGACACACACAAGAGTGATGAGTATGGGAAAACCCTTCCTCTAGCAGCCGGGTAAGATTAAGTCAAAACAAAACTCTCCCTCTGCGTCAGACAAAGAGTTAGCAGCTTCCGTGCACTAACGTCCTATAATGAGCATTGGAGTTTGGGAAATCCCGAGACGATCAAAGCCAATGGTTGGTGCAGGGTCTTGATGCCCCAGCATCCTGAACTGAGGGCTCGTGTGCAGTCACTAAGTCCTGTCTGACTCAGTGACCCAGTGGACTCTAGCCCACCAGGGTCCTCTCTTCATGGGATTTTATAGGCAAGAACACTGGAGTGGGTTGCCATTTCCTCCTCCAGGGGATCTTCCCAATCCGGGAATCGATCTCATGTCTCCTGCATTGTAAGGCAGGTTCTTTACCACTGAGCCACCAGGGAAGTCCACTCCTCTATAGTATTTTGCCTAATGACACAGTTGGCTGACCCAGAACAGAAATAGCCTGAAATTACCAAAAAAAAAAAAAAAAAAAATTTGTTCATTTCCTTCTGAATACCAATCTGGGCACCTACCTTTAAAGTAGATGTAATTCACCAGAATCACCTTTGTGAGTGGGTCGAGGTCCTTGAACAAGTCCACAATTTTCCCCCGAGTTTTATTCTTCACATAGTCATTTATTAGACTCTTGGCAGTTTCAGGATCCTTGAAGTTGGTCGAGAAGGCCTCGGAGGTGTACAGCGCCAAGGCATCTTCCCTGAACTTGTCCAGCAGCTTTAGCTGCTCCTGCACGAACATGGTGTTGCCCACGCTTAGCTGCAGCTCATTGCTGGGTCGACTGAGCATCTGCAGGAGGTGCTGGAAACCTTGGTGGATTTCTCTCTCGGGAGTCTCTGTGAGGTTGAACTTGAGACCCTCCAGGATCTCTGTCACAGTGGGGCCACGAGCCCCCAGGGACAGGAAGGCCAAGGCTATGGAGATGCTCAGAGGGGAGAAGATGACATTCTTATTGGGGTTCTTCAAAGCCAACTGCTTGTAGAGGCTGAAGGCGAAGTCAGTGTTGCTTGAGGCTAATGAGTGGCCATCCACAGACGTCCCTTTGTGCCGTTCTTCTGGGGTCACATTCTCTGGGAGGCAGTGGACCCTGGAGCAGAGCCCAGACACCAGGAGCCCCAGAGCCAGGAGGGGGGACATTCTCTCTGCCCTCATGTCTGAAAAGCAAAGCTCCTTTCAGTCCGCATGTCAGATGACGTCCCAACCCCCGCCACTGTCCCCCGTGGTCTCTGTTCTCTCGGCCCTGCTGCTCTGTGACCTTCCAGGGATAGGCACCCTGCTGGGCTCCCAACACACACGAGGAGGCTCTGGGCTCCCTCTCACCCTGTGATCAAGTGCTGTGATCATTAGCAATCTCCCCAGTGGAGAGACTGGGCACAGAGAGGGGAAGGGGCTTTTCCAAGGTCACACAGCAAGCAGTGGTGTAGTGGGGGTGAGGAGCCTGGGGTGCCTGGCTCCAGGGTGGGGAAGCTGGTTGATGGGTGTGAGGTGCTGTCCAGCGAGACCCATCTCCCTCTTCCCGGGAGCTGATACTATCAGAGGGCCTAGGAAGCAGGGCTCCTTTCCCACCATGCCCCCTCTGTGTCCCCCCAAGAAGGAGCCCTGCACTGATCAGAGGACACAGCACCTGTCCCCACCTCTGAGGACAAGGGTGTGACCTCAGGGAGGCTCTCCCATCGAGGTGCCTGGTTACAGTGAGGGTTCAGGAGAGAGGCCGCCACAGGCAGTGGGAGCCATGCTGGAGCCTGGCTGCCCTGAGGAGGGTTGGTGTAAAGAACAAGGAGGGCAGAGCATTCTGCTCAGCCCCTGCCACGTGGACATGTGGAGGGTGTTTCCAGCAAGAACCGGGAAAGGCCTCCTAGTGGGGAGAAGCAGGGTGAGCTCAGAGTCTCAGGGACCTGGTTGAGGATGTCTTTTGGACCACTGTGAGTGCTGTGTGTTGACGAGCAGTGACTGAACCTCTCTGATCCTCAGTTCCCACCTCCGTCCAACATGTGGAACGGCTCAGGTGACATACAGGAAGAAGGTGCTGGGCTCCTAAGAGGAGTTCCAGACGTGTCACCCCCTCCACTGGCCACCCTCTCTAGGACTCTACAAGCCAGACTGTGATCCCTGGGGACAGAGGACCGAGATACTGCCCAGATGCCTCAGGAGAGACTGAGGTCAGACTGGTGGCCTCAGCAAAGAGGGCTGTTTCCCTGCAGCCTCTGCCCCTCATCTCAGAAGAGAGAGGGCTGCTGGGGTGGGAGGGGGGAAGGCGAGACAGACAAGAGGCAGAGATGGGAGGAGATTGGAGGGGAGAGGACGACGGCTGTAGGGCAGGAAGCTGAGCTGATTCTTGTCCAGAGACCAGGGAAAGGCCTTCACACAAGCCTGGGGAGAGAGGCAATCGATTGCCTAAACTGTTAGTTTACTCAGGAGTGGTACAATGGTTTTTGCTAAATGAGTTAACCATTTTCTTCCAAAACTATTCCTGGAGTATTCATTTGTTCTGATTGCATGGTTGCCTCTGCTTCTGAGCAGTCTGTCCTTTCAGTGCTGGACGACTCAGCTCCTGTCTGCTTGCTGGGGTCCCTGGAGGGACAGTGGAGCCCGGGAAACCCCCCCGGAGACCCCGGAGCCTCTGTCCAGAGGGACCTGGTGCACTAATTCTGTCCCCAGAACTATCTGAGAGCAGCACCCTGTGCCAGGCAAGGAGACGCACCTCAGGGCCCTCGGAGGACCTCTGACCTGATGCTGGATACACAGCTGGATGGGGCACAGCTGGCTCAAATCACAACCCCAAAGACTCAAAAGCAGAAATGCCCCCAGAAGCCCTGGTGGCACATCCCTCCCTTTTCAGGATGAACACTGAGACCCAGAGAGAGGACTGATCTTCAGAGGACTCAGAACCCTCCCAGCATTGGACACACGTCCTCCTGCCTCCCTCCTGCCTCAGGCTCTACTGACCCCTGACCGAGGCCAGAGCCACCCTGGGAAAGGGGTCCCTTGGCTCCCAGTGTGGGAGCATCACGAATTACCTGCCTGCGAGAGCGGGATGTGGGCAGTGAATCCGAAGCCGCCGCCTGCCCAGATATTGGAGTTTCGTCTCTTTGTTTGTCTATTTATCCTGCAAAGATCTCTTCTCTGGCTTGTGAAATATAGGCCTGGAAATGGGCAGATGAACATTTCTGGTAACAGGATTCATTAGGTCTACACAAACAATCTAGTTACCGAAACAGGGTTGTTTTTTTTTTTTTTTTTTCCCTTAAAAAATAGCCAGTAAATAAATTCACAAAAAAATCTTTCCCATGTTAGAGTTTTCTTCTGTTTATGAAATACTCACTGAGGAACGTGTGACAACTCAGAAAACATCAAATGAATCATTGAAAACTACTCCAAATTATTGTTCTTTTTAAAGAGTTATTGACTCTTATTAGTGTTTTATTCCTGGTCTGATATCGTCTTTAAGGATCACAGAGAAACCCCAAAAATGTAGAGAAGGGCTTGCAAAGTATTTCCCAGAACGCTAGCGCCCAGGGAAATCCAAGTTAACATTGTGTTGTGTTTCTTTATTAGTCGCTTTTCTTTGAAGTGTGTGTGTGTGTGTGAGTGTGCACATTTGCATATGTGATAGGACAGGATTTTAAAATGCAATACACTCTTTGTTTACAGCTTGATTTGTAAGTTGAAGCACTCCTCCCCCACTCCCACAGAAGGGGTGTGAGCCCAAGGTCCCCAAAGGTCGTCCGGAGTACAAGTGTTTGGCCTCCGGTCTCCAGCACCATCTGTCTGGGGGACCTGCTGTGACTTGGACACTGCCCTGCTCTCCTTCACTGTTGGTTCATCCTAGGAGCTAATCGTCCTCCCTTTTTGATCTTGAGGTCTTCTTAGCTGTCTCAATGAGATAATTTCAGGTATTTCCTGGGCTCATGGGAAAAACCTGTCCCTTCATCCATCATAGTCACATCCCTCCAGCTATGACAATTCCTAACAATCCCTGCCAGACTTCTGGAGATCCCTGGGGTTCTACCAAGCACAGTTTGCAAACCACTGACTTAGTGATGTTGGGCTTCCCTGATGGCTCAGCAGGAAAAGAATCTGCCTGTAATACAGGACACCCGGGTTCGACTCCTGGGTCAGGAAGGATCCCTGGAGCAGGAAATGGCAACCTGCTCCAGTATTCTTGCCTGAAAAATCCCATGGACAAAGGAGCACAGGAGGCTAAGGTCCAGAGAGGTTGCAAAGAGTTGGATACCACTGAGCACGATGATGGCTTTGAGGTGAGGGTATGGCTTTGGCATGAGGTGAGCTTTGATCCTGAAAGTACTGCTTACCAGTTGTGTGATCCCAGGATATTTATCAAAAATCCGTGGACTTTAATCTCTTTATCTCTAAAATGCAGATAAGAAAGTTTCCCTGACTGGAAAGAGGTGGGGGAGGTGTCTCCATGAAGAGTTAGTCAAATAACACTAGGTGTAAGCTCTCAGTTCAGTTCAGTTCAGTCGCTCAGTTGTATCTCTTTGCAACCCCATGGACTGCAGCACACCAGGCCTCCCGATCCATCACCAACTCCCAGAGTTTACTCAAACTCATTCTATCGAGTCGGTGATGCCATCCAAATATCTCATCCTCTGTCGTCCCCTTCTCCTCTTGCCTTCAATGTTTCCCAGCATCAGGGTGTTTTCAAATGAGTCAGCTCTTTGCATCAGGTGGACAAACTATTGGAGTTTCAGCTTCAACATCAGTCCTTCCCATGAACACTCAGGACTGATCTCCTTTAGGATGGACTGGTTTGATCTCCTTACAGTCCAAAGGACTCTCAAGAGTCTTCTCCAACACCACAGTTCAAAAGCATCAATTCTTTAGCAGCTTTCTTTATAGTCCAACTCTCACATCCGTACATGACTACTGGAAAAACCATAGCCTTGACTAGACGGACCTTTGTTGGCAAAGTAACGTCTCTGCTTTTTAACATGCTGTCTGGGTTGGTCATGACTTTTCCTTTCAGTCCTTTCAGTTCTTTTCCTTCCATGTCCTTTTAGTCTCCAGTAATTTCCAGAATTGATGATATATTTTGAAGTTACAGAGAATCCCAAAGAAAATAGTAGCTAAAATAAGACTATAGCTTATTTTTCCCTTGTAAGTCCTAATATTTTAAGCAGTGGGTTGACATGTTGATTCCAATTTGTCAGGGACTAGCTGAGCAACTTCATTTTCACTTTTCACTTTCATGCATTGGAGAAGGAAATGACAACCCACTCCAGTGTTCTTGCCTGGAGAATCCCAGGGACGGGGGAGCCTGGTGGGCTGCCGTCTATGGGGTCACACAGAGTTGGACACGACTGAAGCGACTTAGCAGCAGCAGCAGCAGCAGCGGCTATTGACTTCCTATGGGCTTCCTTTGTAGCTCAGTCGGTAAAGAATCTGCCTGTGGTGCAGAAGACCCGGGTTCAATCCCTGAGTTGGGAAGATCCCCTGGAGAAGGAAATGGCAACCCACTCCAGTATCTTTGCCTGGAAAATCTCATGGACAGAGGAGCCTGGTGGGCTGCAGTCCATGGGGTCGCAAAGAGTCGGGCATGACTGAGTGGCTAACACAAGCTGCTTGTATTCTTCATGTTTTTATTGCCAGGGCCCAGAGGGCTCATTGCTCCATCCACCTTCCATTTAATGGGAGTCAAGAGGGGAAGCTGGCTTGAAACTCAGCATTCAAAAAACTAAGGTCATTTGGTCACGATGCTATATTCAAAAAAATAGCATCCAGTCTCATCACTTCATGGCAAACAGAAGGAGATACAGTGGAAGCAGTGACAGATATTATGTTTTTGGGCTCCAAATCACTGCGGACAGTGACTGGTGCTGGTTTATTTGCTAAGTTGTGTCTGACTCTTGAGACTCCGAAGATTGTAGCCTGCCAGGCTCTTCTGCCCATGGGGTTTTCCAGTGAAGAATACTGGAGTGGATTGCTATTTCCTTCTCCAGGGTGTTGACTAAAAAAAGATGTACAACTTGAGAGCTGTGGGGCAAAATGAGGCCTGCAGCCCTGGAGGCAGCATCTCAGACAGCTCTGAAAAGTCAATATATAAGGTTTTGGTGAAGGGGGAGTTCAGTACCATAAAGCACTCAATTTACAAAAGGTTTTTGTTAGTCATGAGGGTCTGATGTCAACTTGAAGGGAGTTAGTGCTTCTCTAGATATGAGGAGATGCAAGGATTGAGATCATAAAATCTCTTCCTAAAAACCTCCAACTGTCTAAAGACCTGTCCCACCAGAGTCCCTGGAGCACAGAGCGCCTCACTGCACCCTGAACTCCCTCAGGGGTTGCTGAGGGTCAACAGCTATAGCAGCATGGGGTTCAATCTCCATAGGGGCAGATGGCAAACGTCTTTGTTGTTCAGTCCTTGGCAATGCTCTTGGTAAGTGCCAATCTGTAGTTGACAAGGGGATCTTCCCAACCCAGGAATCAAACCCGGGTCTCCTGCATTGCAGGCAGATTCTTTTCCAACTGAGCAATGAGTGCACCCATGAAATTAAAAGATGCTTGCTCCTTGGAAGGAAAGCTATGACAAAACTAGAAAGCATATTAAAAAGCAGAGACATCACTTTGTTCACAAAACTCTGTATGGTCAAAGCTTGGTATTTCCAGTAGTCATGAACACATGTGAGAGCTGAACCATAAAGAAGGCTGAACCGTGAAGAATTGATGCTTTTGAATTGTGGTGCTAGAGAAGACTCTTGAGAGTTCCTTGGACAGATAGGAGATCAAAACAGTCAATGCTAAAGGAAATCAACCCTGAATGTTCATTGGAAGGACTGATGCTGAAGTTCCAAATACTTTGGCCACCTGATGCAAAGAGCCAACTCACTGGAAAAGACCCTGATGCTGGGAAAGATTGAGGGCAGGAGGAGAAGTGAGCAGCAGAGGATGAGATAGTGGGATGGCATCACCAACTCAAGGCACATGAATTTGAGCAAATTCAAGAAAATACTGCAGGACACAGGAGCCTGGCAAGCTGCAGCCCATGGGGTCACAATGAGTTGGACATGACTTAAAGACTGAACAAAAACAATTTTTGATGGTCTCATCTTATTAGGCTGGAAAACTAACTTTGTACCCAACACCCAGTTTAGACCATAGAGAAAAGGAAGGACATACTAAAGAATAAATTAGACTATATATATATATATATATATATATATATATATATATATATACACACACATGGTAAAAAAAGAAATTAATACAATTTTAGTCACAGTAGGAAGCATAATGAGAAGAAAAAGGAGTAAAAAGAAAGCAAAACATCATAAATCTAAATGATAATATAGGGAATACTTGGGAGGAAATATTTTGCAGAGAACCAAAGCAATATTTCTCACCCAAGTATGTGATCTTGGCAGCTCCTGGCTGGGCCGTTATGGCTGTCAACCCTTAAGGTGGAGGGCAAGTGATGCCTGTGGTTTCTGAGTTTAGACCAGCACTGTGAAGAAGGCCAAGCCACATGGAAGTAAGCCATGTGCGTGTCCTGACCACAGCTCAGCTGAGATCTTTGCTCACAGCAGCATCAACCACCAGGCATGTGAGTAAGGAGGCGTCCGATGGCTTCAGTCAGCCATGGTCCGCGAGTAAGCACAGGAGACACCCAGAGTGGAAACAGCCTTACTGAGCCCAACAGAATTGAGTGACAAAATTGTGAGAGACAGTAACAAGAAATGCATGTTGTTTTATAAGATGACATTTGTATAACCAGCAAAAATATTTTTTAATGAAGGCAAAGTATTGATTTTTTTTTTTTTTTTTGACAAACAAAATCTTAGACAATCCATTACCAGTAGGCCTGCATTACAAAAAGTGTTAAAGTAAGTTCTTGGGACAGAAAGTAAATAGGCAAATAAAAATTCGTACAGAGGAATAAGAGTACCAAAAATAATGAAAAGTGTTTTTTTTTTCTCTCTTATTGTGAAACTCTTTGATGGGCAATTAACTATGTGTAGCAAATAAAAGTTTTGCAATGTATTATGGGATTTAACATGTGTAAATTATAGAAAGGAGAACAATTGTACATGGGACAAAGGGAGGAAAAAGCAAGAATATTGAAATAAGGTTTATAGTTTACTTGAAGTGATAGAGTATTATCAGGAGATACATATTGATGAGTTAAAGATTTATTGTACATTCCCAATACCCTGAAAAAATGCACAAACTAAAAAGTATAGGTTTTAATCCAACAGTTGACCAAAACAAAAACATGAAAACTCCTCAAATTATCCAAAAATACAGCAAGAGAAAAAGAAAAAAACAAAATACAGATGGATCAAATATAAAACAAATAGGAAGTTAGAAGATCTGTGCCAGTCATATCAATAATACCTTTCTGTGACTAAAATTAGTGACTTACTCACTCACTCATTCACTCATTTATTTACCAAACGTTCATTAAGTCCACTATGTGTGATGCCTGTAGTCCTGCTGAGAATTCAACGGTGTACAAATATCAGGATACCAGCTTTCAAGAAGCTTTAAATATTATAATGGGCACAGATACTAAAGTCTCAATTAAAATACATTGTAATATATTTCTTTGAAAATAGAGTGGGTCAGGGTGATGGTTCACACCATATATAAAACAAGTCAAAATGGATCAAAGACCCAAGTATAAATGCTAAACAGATAACACTCTTAGAGTACATCATAGAAGTGAATTTTTATGATCTTGGATTTGCAACAGATTCTTAGATCTGACACCAAAAGCATGAGCAGTAACAGCAAAAATAGGTAAATTGGACTTCATCAAATTTAAACTATTTTGTGCATCACAAGTCAACTATCAAGAGGGTGAAAAGAAAACCGACAAAATGAGAAAAAATATTTGCAAATCATACATCTGATGAGGAAATTGTATCTAGAATATTTAAGGAATATTTACAGCTCAATAATAAAAGACAAAAAATCCAGTGAAAAAGTGGAAAAAGGACTTTAATAGACATTTTTTCAGAAAACATACACAAGGGACTGCTAAGCACTAAGCACATGCTCACCATCCTCAGGGAAATCAAAGCCGCAGCAAGACATTAACTCAAATCAAGAAGGCTGTATTAATAATAATAATAATAGAAAATCAACAGCACATGTTTCAAGAATATGGAGAAATTGGGCCCCTTGTACATTGCTGATGAAGAAGTCAAATGGTGCAGTTGCTCTGGAAATAGGTTTGCCGGTTCTTCAAAGAGGTAAATGTCGAATGACCTTGCATGCATGCTGTTAAGTTGCTTCACTGTGTCTGACTCTTTGCAACCCTGTGGACCGTAACCCACCAGTCTCCCTCTGTCCATGGGCTTCTCCAGGCAAGAATACTGCAGTGGGCTGCCATGCCCTCCTCCTCCAGGAGACCATCTCAACCCAGGGATCAAACCCAGGTCTCCCACACTGCAGGCAGGTTATTTACCATCTGAGCCACCAAATGAAAAAGGAATGAAATACTGAAACACAGGCAGGGTGGATGAACCTTGAAAGTATCATGCTGAGGGAAAGAAGCCAGTCACCAAAGGTCACATATTGTATCATTCCCTTTATATAAAATATTGAGATATTAAATCCAGAGATACAGAAATGTCTATTAGTAGTTACCAGGTCCTGGGGAAAGGTTGTAATGGGCAGTGAGAGCTTAGTGGATATGGGGTTTCCTTTGGGGGTGAATAAAACTGTCAAAACTAAAAAGAAGTGATAGTTGTACAGCATTGTAAATGTGCTAATCACCACTGAATTTTACATGTTAAAGTGGCTAATTTTGTTATATAAATTTCACTTCAATATGGAGAGAGAGACTTAGAGATAAAGTAATTAAATGCCATGCACAGACATTGTGTCTACAATGCATCCTAATTCAGAAAAAAATTTTTTAAGTTTAGGCACCACGTAGGGGAATAATCGGAGAAGGCAATGGCACCCCACTCCAGTACTTTGCCTGGAAATTCCCATGGATGGAGGAGCCTAAGAGTTGGACACGACTGAGTGACTTTACTTTCACTTTTCACTTTCATGCACTGGAGAAGGAAATGGCAACCCACTCCAGTGTTCTTGCCTGGAGAATCCCAGGGATGGGGGAGCCTGGTGGCTGCCGTCTATGGGGTCACACAGAGTCGGACACGACTGAAGTGACTTAGCAGCAGCAGTAGCAGGGGAGTAATAATTGATATTGGATAATATTAAAGAATTATGTTTATTTTAAGTGTGATATGCCATTTTAAGTATTTTTAAAAATTCTTAGAGTTAAAATAACAGGATGTGTAAGATTTGCTACAAAACAAACCCAAAAGAGGAAAGGGGTTAGGACGTAGGGAATAATTATATTGGCCCCATGTTGATAATGACTGAAGCTGCTGATATGTACGTGACATTATATCATCCTCTCTGTTTATGTAATGTCTGAATTTTTCCATGAAAACAAAACAGTCCTTGAGGGAGAGACTGTGCTTTGTTACCCAATCCGTAATGCATCCTCAGGATGAAGTGGATGCTCCATAGTGAATGTTTTGCAAACACTCTATCTGCTGAGCACATATTAACTTTTCTGTTCATGCTGCATTAAAGTGAAAAGTTCTATTAATTTATATTGTTAAATAGATTTATCATTTAAAATCACTCTAGCCATTATGAAGTAGCCATCATGACATTTGAAAGGTTATAAGGCAAGTTCCCATGATGGGTATAGCCTCACAGCAGGAGGTGACCCAGAGGATGCAGACTCCCTGTGCATGTAGAGCCCCCAGCATCATCACTGTCACCTTCCCAGAGGTGAGCAGGTGGGGACAGGCAGGGTGGATCCTCAGTGCCCAGGGGCCAGGCTGCACCCAGGACCTGCGCACCCTGCTCCTTAGGGAGGGGACCCACAACTCAGAGCAGAGCTCTAGGCTTGACTGGGGTTTGTGACTTTCCCCAAAAAGATGATGCTCTGGGTGTCTTTGAGAGCTATGGCAATCAGGAAGGGCCTGTCGAAACGCACAGTGGTTTTCTGAAAGGACAGTTTTTCTATGCCGATTCCCGTGGCAGCAGCTCCTTCCGTGCCCTCCTCGTCCACGTCCAGCGCAGTACCGTGGACCACCTGTGGGGACACCAGAGCAGTACCCACTGGAGACGGGGCAGGCGGAGGTGAGCAGTCACCTAGCCCCTCTAAGGGGGCTGACATTCACCCACCTGCCGCTGGCCTGTCACTCTGGAGTCTGTATGTTCTACTTATTTGTCCTCCCAACAAACTGTCAACTGGTTTGCATAGTTGTGATACACAGATGTGCAAACTGAAAGCCAAGTCTGTGAGTGATGTGTGCAACACCAGAGAGGCAAAGAACAGGGACTCACTCTCCTAACCCAGAGACTGTGCTGCCTCCGAATTCCCCCTATTATATGGGGAGGGGCCAGGTCAAGGCATTCTTCTTGCAGGCAACTGTCCACAGTCCCTCCATGTCGAAGCAACTGATGGGTGAGCACTGCTTGCTACTCCTCTCCTGCCCCAGCTGACGTGTCCCTGAGCCCTCAGCTCCCTTGCCTAGGACTGGCTTCCCAGCCCTGGACCACGAAGCCCCATAGCATCTGTGCCTCCTTTACCAGGTCCTATGGCAGGTGGGGTGCAGGGGAGCCTGCAGGGCTGCCCAGCCACCCCCACCCCACCATTCACTCTGGCTTCTCTGCCTCTAGGATCACAGCACCAGGACACTGGGTGTTTTCTCGCCTACTCTTAGTGCATTTTCACCACGGTTGCTTTAGAGACTTTGTTAGTACCTATGACCTCTTACCTGCTCCGCTAGGCACCAAACAGGAACCAACAACTATATGCTCCTTTTAAAGATGAAAAGTTGGGGGATGCAGAAATGTGATCGTTCCCCTCTACAGGCAGTGAAAGATGGAGCCTGATATGGGGTCCACTGCTGTTTCCACTCGGGGTCCTTCCCAATGACAGGCTTCTGTGTCACTTTATAATTCAGGGAAGGTGGGACCTGATGTCATCGTGATTGTAACCCAGCTCTCCTGGGCTTGGGGAGTCCCAGGGAGGGAGACTGAGTTGCAGGAAAAGCAATATTTTACAAATTCAATGTGACCTGTCATCTGTCTGGCCTCCACATTTTGCGCTCTGATAGGAGGATGAACTGTCCACACTTTAAAGACTCACCTGGGAGACTACCAGGTCCGCGGTCCCTGTGATTCCTGACAGGTCAGCGTCGGTGAATATTTTCTTAATGCCCATCTGGGAGAGGGTGTCATTCAGTTCATAGTTGCTTTTGATGGAAAATTTTGGCAGGTAGAGTTCATGTATTCGTCTAGGAAACAAGGAAAATAAATTTGAACACCTGCTTGAAAAGATGTCTGCCTTTTCCCACCTCACAGCATGGTCTTCCAAGGATTCTTCTTAACCAACCCCCTTCTCCCTGGAATAAGGACTCCTGTTCTCAGTTTCTAGACCCCTCAGGCTAAATCCCTTTATTTTGTTGTTTATCCATTCCAATCTGCAGGAGTCTAACATGCCAGGCAGGCACCAGGGCAGGGGGAGCTTAAGGAGTCTGCAAGGCCCCAAGTGACCTGAGTCCACCCTCGGGGGGGGACCCTGACCTTGCCCAGCTTCCCCTCTCTCTCCCTCTGCTGTCTTGCTCTGGCCTCAATAATCCTCAACCACACCAGGCTCGCTCCTGCCTCAGAGGTTTTGCCCTGTTATTCCCTTGGCCAGAAATGCTTTTTCCCAACACATCCAGAAGGCTCAGTCTCTCACTGCAACGTCACCTAAGGGCCACCCTATTTATGATCACAAACTACCTCTGGATACAGTTTTCTTCTCCCTTTTACTGTGCGTTACTCTCCCCACCTCCCCATTTGTCCCCTCTCAACCTAGCAAAGAATTTATATTTATTTCCAGTCTGTCTTCCACAATTATAGAGTGCCATGAGGACAGAGAATTTAGCGTTTTATTTGCTGACCTACCACAGGGTCTAAGTTAGTCCCTGAGGCAGAGTATGTCCTCAGTTAACCTATTCAACCAGTGCTGACTGGGTGAGTGAAGAAATCAGTGACTACAATGGAAAGACAGTGCCAGTGTGGTCCTCAGAGCCCATCACACCCGGGCCCTCACCTGATTCTATTCGATCCTTCTGAAGAGGAAAAATTAAAATTTTACATAGCCTCCTGCCCGTTCTGCCTCTGTAACTCAGCTTGCTTCTTCCAAAGCCTGGATCACACAGGTCACGGAGTCTCAGAAAGTGGGGACTTTGAATACTAGGAACTGGAGCTTATCTCACTCTCCCTTGTTCAGCTTTTGGCAGTTGCCCAGCCCCTGCAAACCTGCTTAATCATGCCTGTCCATGCAAAGGGCAGGCATCCTCCACCCCATTTTGACTTCTCTTCCCATGCGCGTGAAATTGCTTAGATTAAACCAGTGTATTAACAGCTAGTGTTGTCCACTATAGTCTGCTACAGTCTGTCTATAAAAACTCTGTAACCCCTTTGTTCAGGGCTCAGAGCTTAGAGTGTTAACTCCTCTGGGCCAACCGGCATAATAAACCTGAGTTCTCCAACTCTCTGAATGTGGTGCTTGGTTTCTTGCATATTGGTTTCTGCAACTCTTCTACCTTCAAAAGGAGGAGTCGTGGGGAGAAGAACGTGAGTGCTGGGCATCATGTTGAGTCCTCACGACTCAGCCCTTCTTAGTGTGAGGCGAACCTTCAGCTCCTGCCCTTTCAGATGTCATCAACTTACAGAAGGATTTAAGCACCGAGCCAGGCAGGCAGCAAAGGGCAAGGTCATCATGGTGGGCTCTCCCGTCCTGCCCCTGCCCTTCAAATTCCTGAGGCCC
This sequence comes from Bos indicus, assembly GCF_029378745.1. Taxonomy (NCBI): domain Eukaryota; kingdom Metazoa; phylum Chordata; class Mammalia; order Artiodactyla; family Bovidae; genus Bos; species Bos indicus. Next base: position 59,481,592 of record NC_091780.1, on the reverse strand, counting down.
TGTTGCTGGGGGTCAGGAGTCCAGGAAGAGGGGGAAGGACCGAGAACGCAGCTGAACCCACAGCTCTGGGTCCTGGGGACAGTCACCTGGGCTGCAGGGAGTTTCGCCACCTCGTCAGCGTCTCCGGGGTCAGCTTGGCTTCCAGGTCCTGCATTTTGCCCTCGTCAGGGAGGATGAAGAGGGCGCTGTCGTTGCTACTGTACGTGAGCTCCACCAGCATGCAGCCCAGCTCCTTGTCCCGGAAGTAAGGGGTTTCCAGGTCAAGGGTCATCATGGGCACCTCCACCGTCTTGTTCTTGCTCACGTGGAACTCTGCCTGCTCAGTGTGTTTGGGGTCAAAGCGGGTCTTCCACTGGGCTGGAGGCGGGGTGACAGGTGAAGAGTCTGTGAGTGCAAGAGCCGCAGTCTCTCCCTCCTCGGCCCTGGTCCTTGAGTGGGGAAGACCCTTCCCATGCCAGAAGCCCCCCATATCGTGTACCTCTATGATGGGCCTGTTCGTGTGCATGTACACCTGGGCAGGTGGGTAAGCCCTTGGGGACAGAGGTGAACCCCGCAGGTCAGCATTGGGAAGCGGGATATGAAACAAAGCTGGTTAGTTGTGCTACATGTGAAGTCAACAGGAATGTGGAGGGCAAGGGAGAGATGGGGATGAAGCTGGGCCTGGGGAGATATGGAACTGCCTGGTCCTTCAAGGGGACATGTTAGTGACCAGGCGTTAGTCGTTGGCTTTGTAGGGAGGACACCCGTTCCCATGGCCTGTGAGCCCGGCTAGAGCAGGAGCCATACGGGGACCCGGAGGGCAGAGGAGGGGGCTTGGGTATCCCCTAAGGAAGATGGAGACCTTAGTGTCAGAGGGTAGGCTTCTTGGGGAGATTGGAGCCCTGGGGCTTCATGGAGGATATACCCACCGCTCCTTCCTGCTTTGTCTCCACCCCTGCCTGTGTCCCCATGGTTACAGACAGGAGGAGAGGGAGAGCTGGGCTGGTGGGGTACCCCTGGGGAGGAGAAAGTCCTGGGACAGGTCAGGGTGGTAGAAGATTAGAACACAGAAAAGTCAAGGAAGAAACATAGTAGATCTGGCCTGGATAATTAACAATTTTCCAGAGAACTGAGAATATATGTCTTCATTTACAGAGGAAAATACAGATCCAGGAGGGCTACCCAGGGCTCTGCCAGCAGTTTCCAGTTCAGGGTGAATATGTCCCCCCAGCGGGTGTCCCTTAGGCACCCGACCACCCCCTTGCTCAATGATCATTCTTTGTGTCTTTATTCTGTGTCCCCTTTGGCACCCCTGGCTCCATGTGTGAAATCTTCCTGCCTTCACTCTGCCCCTTATGAGTTTCCAGGATGAGGTTTGCAATGTTGGGTTTCTACCAATGGGACTGGGCCCTGGACCAGCTAGAATCTGGAAAAGGGTCTGTCCTGGGTATTGTCCTTCCTTGAGGCTTCCCTCTGGGGTTGGCCTTGCCAATGCTACGCTCATAGCTATAACGGCTGCTGGCCATAGCAGTTGGCCAGGCTGCTCAGAGGCTGTCACAGCATGAAGCCAGCCAACAGCCCCACCTCCACCCGCTGAGACCAAGTGCCCTTAGACGGAGTCCAGGTCACACACAGCCCACAGTGTACAGAGCAGTGGCCTTCCTTGTATGTGTTGAAAGAAGCTGGGGTTCCTGGCCACTCCAGAGTGACCTTAGAGGAAAGCTCCTTTCTCCAGGTAGTCAGGCAAGTTTGAGAATAAAAAGGCTCCCTACAGCTCAGGTGGTAAGGAATCTGCCTGCAATGCGTGAGACCTGGGTTCCATCCCTGGGTTGGGAAGATCCCCTGGAGAAGGGAATGGCGACCCACTCCAGTATTCTGACCTAGAGAATTCCATGGACAGAGGAGCCTGACAGGCTACAGCCCACGGGGTCACAGAGTCAGACACAGCTGAGTGACTTTCGCTTCACTGTGGCTCAGAAAGGATTAACAGCTCCCCAGCCCTTGTGTGTTGCAATGACAGCTGTGATTTAGAAAACCCCCAAATAGACAAGGACTATGACAGGGACAGGGTCTTAGTGCCCAAGCTGTCCTCATTGATGACATCCTCCTCTGTACTGCCCAGCAACAGAACTGGCTGAGCTGAAATAGAAATCGCTCTGAAGACACAAAACTAAGCGTGTGTTTCCTTCTGAGACAAACAGGCACCCACCTTTAAAGTAGATGTAGTTCACCAGGACCAACACCGTTCTTGGGGAAAGGTCCTTGAACAGCTCCTCAATTTTCCCCTGGGTTTTTTTCTTCACATAGTCATTTATTAGACTCTTGGCAGCTTCAGGATCCCCGAAGTTGGTCGGGAAGGCCTCGGAGGAGTACAGCACACGGGCATCTTCTATGAACTTGTCCAGCAGCTTCAGCTCCTCCTGCACAAACATGGCGTTGCCCACGCTCAGCTGCAGCTGGTTGCTGGGTCGATTGAGCGCCTGCAGGAGGTGCTGGAAGCCCTGGTGGATCTGTGTCTCCTGGATCTCCGTGAGGTTGAACTTGAGGCCTTCCAGGATCTCTGTCAGGGTGGGGCCACGGGCCCCCAGAGACAGGAAGGCCAAGGCCATGGAGACACTCAGCGGGGAGAACATGACATTCTTATTGGGGTTCTTCAAAGCCAACTGCTTGTAGAGGCTGAAGGCGAAGTCGGTGTTGCTGGAGGCTAACGTGTGGCTATCCACCCTTCTGCGCTGGTCCTTCACCACCACATTCTCTGGGAGGCAGTGGACACTGCGGATCCCAGCCATCAGGAGCCCCAGGGCCAGGAGGAAGGAAGTTCTCTCTGCCCTCATGTCTGAAAAGCAAAGCTCCTTTCAGTCTCCACATGTCAGATGATGTCCCAACCCCCGCCACTGTCCCCCGTAGTCTCTGTTCTCTCAGCCCTGCTGCTCTGTGACCTCCCACAGGTAGGAACCTTCCTGGGCTCCCAGCACACACGAGGAGGCTCTGGGCTCCCTCTCACCATTTGATCAAGTGCTGTGATCGTTAGCAATTTCTCCAGTGGAGAGACTGGGCACAGAGAGAGGAAGGGGCTTTTCCAAGGTCACACAGCAAGCAGTGGAGGAGTGAGAGTAAGAAGCCTGGGGTGCCTGGCTCCAGGGTGGGGAAGCTGGTGATGGGTGTGAGGTGCTGTCCAGCAAGAACCCATCTCCCTCTTCCTGGGAGCTGACACTGTCAGAGGGGCCTAGGAAGCAGGGCTCCTTTCCCACTGTGCCCCCTCTCTGTCACCCCAAGAAGGAGCTCTGCACTGATCAGAGGACACAGCACCTCTCCCCACCTCTGAGGACAAGGGTGTGACCTCAGGGAGGCTCTCCTGTCGAGGTGCCTGGTCCCAGTGAGGGTTCAGGAGAGAGGCCGCCAGAGGCAGCGGGAGCCATGCTGGAGCCTGGCTGCCCTGAGGAGGGCTGGTGTAAAGAACAAGGAGGGCAGAGCGTTCTGCTCAGCCCCTGCCACGTGGACATGTGGAGGGTGTTTCCAGCAAGAACCGGGAAGGGCCTCCTAGTGGGGAGAAGCAGGGTGAGCTCAGAGCTTCAGGGATCTGGTCGAGGATTTTGTTTTGGCCAGTTGTGAGTGCTGTGTGGTGACGAGCAGTGACTGAACCTCTCTGATCCTCAGTTCCCACCTTTGTCCAACATTTGGAATGGCTCCGGTGACATACAGGAAGAAGGTGCTGGGCTCCTAAGAGGAGTTCCAGACGTGTCACCCCCTCCACTGGCCACCCTCTCTAGGACTCTACAAGCCAGACTGTGATCCCTGGGGACAGAGGACCAAGCTACTGCCAGAAGCCTCAGGAGAGACTGAGGTCAAACTGGTGGCCTCAGCAAAGAGGGCTGTTTCCCTGCAGCCTCTGCCCTTCATCTCAGAAGAGAGAGGGCTGCTGGGGTGGGAGGGGGAAGGCGAGACAGACAAGAGGCAGAGATGGGAGGAGATTGGAGGGGAGAGGACGACGGCTGTAGGGCAGGAAGCTGAGCTGATTCTTGTCCAGAGACAAGGGAAAGGCCTTCACACAAGCCTGGGGAGAGAGGCGATCGATTGCCTAAACTGTTAGTTTACTCAGGAGTGATACAATGGTTTTTTCCCAAACAGGTTAACCATTTTCTCCCAAGACTTATTCCTGGAGGAATTGTGCTTTTTCATCTGTTCTGGTTGGAGGGTTGCCTCTGCCTCTGAGAAGCCTGTCTCTCCAATGCCGAACAGACGCACCTGACAGTTAGCTTGGCCGGGGGTCCTGGAGGGATAGTGAAGAGCAGGAATCGCCCCTGGAGACCTCTCTGCCCAGAGGGACCTGGTGCACTAATTCCGTCCCCAGAACTATCTGAGAGCAGCGCCCTGTGCCAGGCAAGGAGACGCACCTCAGGGCCCTCGGAGGACCTCTGACCTGACGCTGGATGCACAGCTGGATGGGGCACAGCTGGCTCAAATCACAACCCCAAAGACTCAAAAGCAGAAATGCCCCCAGAAGCCCTGGTGGCACATCCCTCCCTTTGCAGGATGAACACTGAGACCCAGAGAGAGGACTGATCTTCAGAGGACTCAGAACCCTCCCAGCATCAGACACACGTCCTCCCGCCTCCCTCCTGCCTCAGGTTCTACCGACCCCTGACCGAGGCCAGAGCCACCTGGGAAAGGGGTCCCTTGGCTCCCCGTGTGGGAGCATCATGGATTACCTGCCTGTGAGAGCGGGAGGTGGGGATGGATCCGCAGTCACCGTCTGCCTGGATGCAGGGGTTTCATAACTGCGTTTGTCTATTTATCCTGCAAAGACCTCTTCTCTGGCTTGCGAAATGTAGGAGGAAACAACGCCTCTGACTGGAAATGGGCAGATGAACATTTCTGGTAAGAGGATTCATTATGTCTACTCAGACAATCTAGTTAACGAAATAGATGTTTTTCCCCTTAAAAAAATAGCCAGTAAATAAACACACATAAAAACCTTTCCCATGTTAGAGTTCTCTTCTGCTTCTGAAATACTCACTGAGGAAGATGCGACAACTCAGAAAACATCAAATGAATCACTTAAACTACTCCAAATTATTGTTCTTTTTAAAGAGTTATTGACTCTGTTTTATTAGTGTTTTATTCCTGGTCTGATATCCTCTTTAAGGATCATGGAGAAACCCTGAAAATGTAGAGAAGGGCTTGTAGAGTATTTCCCAGAACGCTAGCGCCCAGGGAAATCCAAGTTAACATTGTGTTGTGTTTATTAGTCACTTTTCTTTGAAGTGTGTGTGTGAGTGTGCAATACACTATTTTTTACAGCTTGATTTGTAAGTTGAAGCACTCCTCCCCCACTCCCACAGAAGTACTGTGAGTCTGAGGTCCCCAAAGAGTGTCAGGAATACCAGTGTGTGGGGCCTCTGGTCTCCAGCACCATCTGTTTGGGGGACCTGCTGTGACTTGGACATCACCCTACTGTCCTTCATTATTGGTTCACCCTAAGAGTGGATTGTCCTCCTTTCTTGACCTTGAGGTCTCCTTAGCTGTCTCAATGAGATAATTTCAGGTATTTTCTGTGCTCATGGGAAAAACCTGTCCCTTCACCCATCATAGTCACATCCCTCCAGCCATGACAATCCCTGCCAGACTTCTGGGGACCACTGGGGTTCTACCAAGCATAGTTTGCAACCAACTGACAATGATGTTGGGCTTCCCCGATGGCTCAGCAGGAAAAGAATCTGCCAGTAATACAGGACACCCAGGTTCGACCCCTGGGTCAGGAAGGATCCCTGGAGCAGGAAATGGCAACGGGCTCCAGCATTCTTGTCTGAAAAATGTCATGAATAAAGGAGCACAGCAGGCTAAGGTCCAAAGAGGTTGCAAAGTGTTGGACATGCCTATGAAGGAAGCAGCACAGTGATGGCTTAGAGGTGAGGGTATGGCTTTGAAATGAGGTAAGGGTCAATCCAGATAGCACTGCTTACCAGCTGTGTGATCCCACAATATTTATTGAAGATTCGTGGACTTTGATCTCTTTATCTCTAAAATGCAGATAAGAACACTTTGCTTTCTGGAAAGAGGTGGGGGAGGCATGTTATGAAGAGTTAATCAAATAACTCTAGGTGTAAGCTCAGGTAGGACAGAATTTTGTTTCTTTTTCATAGTGCTGCATGCTTACTGAATCTCATAGATGTTCATTGACAGTAAGACACTCAGACGGTAAAGAAGAGTTTGGCCTCATCTGTCCTGAATTCATGATCTGTGCCCTTTGAGTCTCCAGTGATTTCCAGAATTGACTGTACATTTTGAAGTTGCAGAGAACCCCAAAGAAAATAGTGGCTAAAACAAGACTACAGTTTATTTTTTTCTTGTCCTGATTTAAGCAGTGGTGGGTTGAAATGGTGATTCCAATTTGTCAGGGACCCAGCCTGCTTGTATTCTTCATGTTTTTTGCCAGGTCCCAGAGGGCTCATTGCCACATCCACCTTCCATTTAATGGGAGTCAAGAGGGGAAGTTGGCTTGAAACTCAGTATTCAAAAAATTAAGATCATAGCATCAGTCTCATCACTTCAATGGCAAATGAAAGGAGAAATAGTGGAAACAAAGGCATATTATTTTCTTGGGCTCCAAATCACTGTGAACAGTGACTGCATCCATGAAATTAAAAGATACTTGTTCTTTGGAAGGAAAGCTATGACAAACCTAGAGAGCATATTAAAGACAGAGACATCACTTTGTTCACAAAGGTGTGTATAGTCAACACTATGGTTTTTCCAGTAATCATATAAAGATGTGAGATCACATCAGTCACTCAGTCGTGTCCAACTCTTTGTGACCCCATGAATCACAGCACGCCAGGCCTCCCCGTCCATCACCAACTCCCAGAGTTCACTGAGACTCACGTCCATAGAGTCAGTGATGCCATCCAGCCATCTCATCCTCTGTCATCCCCTTCTCCTCCTGCCCCCAATCCCTCCCAGCATCAGAGTCTTTTCCAGTGAGTCACCTCTTTGCATGAGGTGGCCAAAGTACTGGAGTTTCAGCTTTAGCATCATTCCTTCCAAAGAAATCCCAGGGCTGATCTCCTTCAGAATGTACTGGTTGGATCTCCTTGCAGTCCAATGGACTCTCAAGAGTCTTCTCCAACACCACAGTTCAAAAGCAACAATTCTTCGGCGCTCAGCTTTCTTCACAGTCCAACTCTCACATCCATACACGACCACAGGAAAAACCATAGCCTTGACTAGATGAACCTTTGTTGGCAAAGTAATGTCTCTGCTTTTGAATATGCTCTCTAGGTTGGTCATAACTTTCCTTCCAAGGAGGAAGCGTCTTTTAATTTCATGGCTGCGGTCACCATCTGCAGTGATTTTGGAGCCCAGAAAAATAAAGTCTGACACTGTTTCCACTGTTTCTCCATCTATTTCCCATGAAGTGATGGGACCGGATGCCATGATTTTCATTTTCTGAACGTTGAGCTTTGAGCCAACTTTTTCACTCTCCTCTTTCACTTTCATCAAGAGGCTTTTGAGTTCCTCTTCACTTTCTGCCATAAGGGTGGTGTCATCTGCATATCTGAGGTTATTGATATTTCTCCTGGCAATCCTGATTCCAGCTTGTGTTTCTTCCAGTCCAGTGTTTCTCATGATGTACTCTGCATATAAGTTAAATAAACAGGGTGACAATATACAGCCTTGATGAACTCCTTTTCCTATTTGGAACCAGTCTGTTGTTTCATGTCCAGTTCTAAGTGTTGCTTCCTGACCTTCATATAAATTTCTCAAGAGGCAGATGAGGTTGGACCATAAGGAAGCTGAATGCTGAAGAATGGATACTTTTGAATTGTGGTGCTAGAGAAGACTCTTGAGACTTTCTTGGACTGCAAGGAGATCAAAACAGTCAATCGTAAAGGAAATCAAGCGTGAATATTCATTGGAAGGAATGATGCTGAAGTTGAAGCTCCAAAGACTTTGGCCACCTGATGTAAAGAGCTAACTCATTGGAAAAGACCCTGATGCTGGGAGAGATTGAGAACAGGAGGAGAGAAGTGAGAGGCAGAGGATAAGATGGTTGGATGGCATCACCGACTCAATGGACATGAGATTGAGCAAACTTGGGGAGATGCTGAAGGACAGGGAAGCCTGGCAATCTGCAGTCCACGGGGTCACAAAGAGTCGGACATTACTTAGAGACTGAACAACAACAATTTTTGATGGTTTTATCTTATTAGGCTGGAAAACAAACCCTAGATGTAAGGCAGGGGGAAGATAATTTTCTATCTTGGTGAGGGGAAAAAAAAGTGTACTTTGGAGCACGGTCCCAAGATGGCGGAGGAATAGGACAGGGAGACCACTTTCTCCCCTACAGATTCATCCAAAGATCATTTGAATGCTGAGTGACTTCCACAAAACAACTTCTGAATGCTGGCAGAGGACACCAGGCACCCAGAAAGGCAGCCCATTCTCTTCCAAAGGAGGTAGAAGAATTAATAAAAGACAGCGAGGCAAATGAGTTAGGGATGATAGAGACCCATCCTGGGGAGGGAATCATGAAGGAGAAGTTTCCACACAGCAGGAAACCCTCTCATCGTCAGGTCTGTGGAGAGTTTTGGAATCTCAGAGGGCAACATAACTGGGAGGAAAAGAAAAAAAAAACACCACAGAATATGCACCTAACCACAACTGCCAGCAGAGAAGTAGCCCAGATACTCACCTCTGTCACCAGCAAGTGGGGGCTGGACAGGGAGGCATGGGCTGCATGCTTAGGATAAGGACTGGGCCTGAATCCCCTGAGGACAATCTGAGGGAACTTAGGTGAGAGAGCAACCCAAACTGTGGGATATCCAGAGAGAAAAAAGAGAGAGAGAGAACTTTCCAGCAAAAGGCTCTAACCTAATGTGCAACCTGGCCCTCTCACGGAACAAAGGATTGAGGGAACACCAATGGAAAGCTAGCCACCTGCATACAGGCCCCTCCTCCACCACCGGAGGCAGAGAGGCAGGTAAGCCACAGCCAGAGTTGGAAGGCAAGGGGCAATCTCGGCCCCAGAGACGGCACCCTCCACCAAATGTGAGCAGGCCCTCAGTTACTAACCATGTCTTCCTGGGATCCTGGATGGTTGACATCCGCCAGGAGGGTCGCAGCCTGACATCAGCTCCCTAGAGGAGACACACAGCATACCTGAGACGGTGCTCTCCGGGATGGGAGTGAGGGGGTGGAAACAGAGCAGCTGGGACCGGGGAGGTGATTAACATGCATGGCCCACCTGGGACAGTGCACTCACCAAGCACCTGGTCACCTGAGCTGTTCGGATCTGGGAAGGGCACAAATCACACGCCCAGCTGAATCTGTGCCCTTGTGGAGTACACGAGAAACTCAACCTGAGCAGCTTAGACCTGGAAAGTGCACGGAATGCAGGCCTGCTTTGGACAGTGCCCCTGCAGAGCAACCTGGAGCCTGAGCAGTGTAGACCCGGAAAGCACATGCCGCTGTGAGCTGGGGCAAAATCAGTGTGGTCCACACACTGCGAGCACTCCTGACACACGCCAGTGATGTTTGCAGTGTTCCTCCCTCCCCACAACACAGCTGAACAAGTGAGCCTAAATGAAGTGACCAGCTTCGCCCCCTGGTGTCAGGGCGGAAATTAGGCACTGAAGAGGCTTGGAAAGAGAGGAAACCAAAAAAAAACAAAGAAGAGGGAACTGCTCTGGAAGTGACAGGTGCAACAGATTAAAACTCTGTAGTTAACATTGACTAAGCATTGGAAGGGGCCTATAGACCTTGAGATGGAGAGGGCAATGGCAACCCACTCCAGTACTCTTGCCTGGACAATCCCATGGACAGAGGAGCCTGGTAGGCTGCAGTCCATGGGGTCATGAAGAGTCGGACACAACTGAGCGACTTCACGTTTACTCTTCACTTTCGTGCATTGAAGAAGGAAATGGCAACCCACTCCAGTGTTCTTGCCTGGAGAATCCCAGGGATGGGGGAGCCTGGTGGGCTGCCGTTTATGGGGTTGCACAGAGTTGGACATGACTGAAGTGACTTAGCATCAGCATAGACCTTGAGAAGAAATACAAGCTGGAACAAGGAACTATCTGAAACTGAACTCACTCTACACTGCCCCAAAAGCTCCAGAGAAATTCTTAGATATATTTTTACTACTATCACTTTTAAATTTTTTTTAATTTATAAGTTCTTTATTACTCCTTTAATTTTCATTTTTATAACGTACTATTACCTTGCAAAAAAAGACCCTATTTTTAAAGCAAATTCCATATATATATTTCTTAACTTTTGTGATTGATTTTGTTTTGTATTTTTAATATTCTTTTTTTGAGAGTCTAACCTCTACTCTCAAAATTCTCCAAGCCATGTTTCAGCAATACATGAAGCGTGAACTTCCAGATGTTCAAGCTGGTTTTAGAAAAGGCAGAGGAACCAGAGATCAAATTTCCAACATCTGATAGATCAACGAAAAAGCAAGCGAGTTCAGAAAAATATCTATTTCTGCTTTATTGACTATGCCAAAGCGTTTGACTATGTGGATCACAATAAACTGAGGAAAATTCTGGAAGAGAGGGGAATACCAGACCACCTGACCTGCCTCTTGAGAAATCTGTATGCAGGTCAGGAAGCAACAGTTAGAACTGGAAATGGAACAACAGACTGGTTCCAAATAGGAAAAGGAGTACGTCAAGGTTGTATATTCTCACCCTGCTTATTTAACTTATATTCAGAGTACATCATGAGAAATTCTGGGCTGGAGGAAGCACAAGCTGGAATCAAGATTGCTGGGAGAAATATCAATAACCTCAGATATGCAGATGACACTACCCTTATGGCAGAAAGTGAAGAGGAACTAAAAAGCCTCTTGATGAAAGTGAAAGAGGAGAGTGAAAAAGTTGGCTTAAAGCTCAACATTCAGAAAACTAAGATCGTGGCATCAGGTCCCATCACTTCATGGGAAATAGATGGGGAAACAGTGGAAACAGTGTCAGACTTTATTTTTTTGGGCTCCAAAATCACTGCAGATGGTGACTGCAGCCATGAAGTTAAAAGACGCTTCCTCCTTGAAAGGAAAGTTATGACCAACCTAGATAGCATATTCAAAAGCAGAGACAATACTTTGTCAACAAAGGTCCATCTAGTCAAGGCTATGGTTTTTCCTGTGGTCGTGTATGGATGTGAGAGTTGGACTGTGAAGAAAGCTGAGCGCCGAAGAATTGTTGCTTTTGAACTGTGGTGTTGGAGAAGACTCTTAGAGTCCCTTGGACTGCAAGGAGGTCCAACCAGTCCATCCTAAAGGAGATCAGTTCTGGGTGTTCTTTGGAAGGACTGATGCTTAAGCTGAAACTCCAATACTTAGGCCACCTCATGCGAAGAGTTGACTCATTGGAAAAGACTCTGATGCTGGGAGGGATTGAGGGCAAGAGGAGAAGGGGATGACAGAGGATGAGATGGCTGCATGGTATCACCGATTCGATGGATGTGAATTTGATTAAACTCCGGGAGTTGGCGATGGACAGGGAGGCCTGGTGTGCTGCGATTCATGGGGTTGCAAAGAGTTGAACATGACTGAGCAACTAAACTGAACTGAACTGATTAAAAAGAATATATTTGAATCAGTTCTAATGAGGTAGATGAAACTGGAGCCTACTATACAGAGGCAAGTAAACCAGAAAGAAAAACACCAATACAGTATATTAACACATTTATATGGAATTTAGAAAGATGACAACGATGACCCTATATGCAAGAGAGCAAAAGAGACACAAATATAAAGAACAGACTTTTGGACTCTGTGGGAGAAGGCGAGGGGGTGTTGATTTGAGAGAACAGCATTGAAACATGTATATTACCTATGTGAAATAGATCATCAGTCCAAGTTCGATGCATGAAACAGGGCACTCAGAGCCAGTGCAATGGAACAACCCGGAGGGATGGGATGGGAGGGAGGAGGGAGGGCGGTTCAGGACAGGAGACACTTGTACACCTATGGCTGATTCATGTCAGTTATGCCAAAACCACCACAGTATTGTAAAGTAATTAGCCTTCAATTAAAATTAATTAATTAATTTTTAAAAAAGTACACTTTGGATGAAAGACTTCTATCTAATTTCCAAGAACATTTGTACCCAACACCCAATTTAGACCATAGAGAAAGGAAAACCCATAGAGCAAAGAAGGACATACTAAATAAACAAATCGACTATGATATGGCAAAAAACAAAGTAAGACAATTTTAGTCACAGTAGGAAACCTAAGGAGAAGAAAAAGGAGTAAAAAGAAAGCAAAACATAAATCTAAATGATAATATAGGGAATACTTGGGAGAAAATATTTTGCAGAGAACCAAAACAATACTTTCCATCTTGGGATGTCATCTTAGCAGTTCCTCGCTGGGCCGTTATGACTGTCAACTATTATGGTGGAGGCAAGTGATGCCTGTGGTTTCTGAGTTTAGACCAGCACTGTGAGGAAGGCCAAGCCACATGGAAGTAAGCCATGTGCGTGTCCTGACCACAGCTCAGCTGAGATCTTTGCTCACAGCAGCATCAACCACCAGGCACGTGAGTAAGGAGGCGTCCGATGGCTTCAGTCAGCCATGGTCCGTGAGTAAGCACAGGAGACACCCAGAGTGGAAACAGCCTTACTGAGCCCAACAGAATTGAGTGACAAAATTGTGAGAGACAGTAACAAGAAATGCGTGTTGTTTTATAAGATGACATTTGTATAACCAGCAAAAATATTTTTTAATGAAGGCAAAGTACTGATTTTTTTTTGACAAACAAGATCTAAGACAATCCATTACCAGTAGACCTGCATTACAAAAAGTGTTGAAGCAAGTTCTTGGGACAGAAAGTAAATAGGCAAATAAAAATTTGTAAAGAGGAATAAAGAGTGCCAAAAATAATAAACATGTTTTTTTTTTTCCTGATTGTGAATTCTTTGATGGGCAATTAACTGTGCATAGAAAATAAAAGCTGTAGTGTATTATGGGATTTAACACGTGTAAATTATAGAAAAGGAACAAGAGCACATGGGACAAAAGGGAGAAAAACAAGAATACTGAGATAAGGTTTTATGCTTTACTTGACGTGATATAGTATTATCAGATATGTGTTGATGAGTTAAAGATTTATTGTACATTCTCAATACACTGAAAAAATACACAAACTAAGAAGTATAGGTTTTAATCCAACAGTTGAGTGAAACAAAAACATGAAAACTCCTCAAATAACCCAAAAATACAGCAAGAGGAAACACAAAACAACACAAACTACAGATGGATCAAAGGCAAAACAAATAGAAAGTCAGAAGATCTACCCCAGTCATATCACTAATCCCTTTTTGTGAGCAAAATTATAGCTGGACTATAGCCTACCAGGCTGCTGTGTCCTTGGGATTCTCCAGGCAAGAATACTGGAGCCACGCCCTCTTCCAGTGGATCTTCCCGGCCCAGGGATCAAACTCACTTCTTTTAGGTCTCCTGCATTGGCAGGCGAGTTCTTCACCACTAGCGCTACCTGAGAAACCCATCATTCACCCTTATGGAAACGCGAATCAAAACTATAATAGACACTACCTCAAACCTAAGAGGGATATATTAATAATAGATACTAAACAACATGTGCTGTCAAGGATATGGAGAAATGAACCCATCGTACACTGCTGGTGAAAATGGTGCAGTTGCTCTAGAAATCGGTTTGGTGGTTCTTCAAAGCACTAAATGCAGAGTGAGCACGTGAGCCCGCAATTCCCTGCCTATGTACACACCCAGGGAAAATGAAAACATGCGTCCACAGAACAGTGTGCACGTGAATGTGTAGAGCAGCTTATTTATAAAACCCCAGAAACCTAAAACAGAAAACGATCAGCAAGGTGACAAATGCATAATCACGGTGCTGTATACGCAGACAACGGAACACGCCTCAGCCACAGAAAGGAGCGGAACACCGATACACACGCAACGCGGATGCATCCTGAAAACATTATGATACCTGAAAGAAGCTGGTCACCAAAGGTCACATATCGTATTATTCCCTTTATATAAAATATCCAGATGTTAAATCCAGAGACACCAAAATCACATTAGGAGTTACCATGCCCTGGGGAAAGGGTAGAATGGAGTGAGAGCTTAAAAGGTATGGGGTTTGCTCTGGGGGTGATTACAATGGTTAGACACTAAAAAGAAATAATAGTTTCACAGCATTGTGAATGTGATAATCATCATTAAATTTTATACTTTAAAATGGTTAATTTTATGTTATGTAAATTTCACTTCAGTAGAGAGAGATCTAAGGACAGAATAATTAAATGCCTCGTGTAGGCATTGTGTAGACATTGCTTGGATCCTAATTTTAAAAGAATTTGATTTTTAAGTTTACGAACCCATCAGGGGAGTGATAACTTGAAATTTGATAAAAATAAGGACTTATGCTTATTTTTAAGCGTGATATGCCGTTTTAAGTATTTTTAAAATTCTTATGATTAAAATAACAAGATGTGTAAGATTTGCTACAAAACAAATCCCAAAGAGGGAAAGGGTTAGGAGGCAGGGAATAATTGTATTGGCCCCATGTTAATAATGACTGAAGCTGCTGATATGTATGTGAGTTTATGTCATCCTCTCTATTTGTGCAATGCCTGAATTTTTCCATGAAACCAAAAGTCCTTGAGGGAGACACTGTGGTTTGATTCCCAGTGCTTAATGCATCCTCAGCATGAAATGGGGGCTCATGAGTGAGTGAAGGAAGGAGGGAAGGCGTGGATACCGTGCATATCATCATAACCCTTGTGTTCCTTCCCTTTACAACATCAAGCGAACATCAAGAGAAAGAATTGAAGATCCTGACAAGTCAAGGAAAACTGAGACTGTGTGTGTTTATGTCCAGGCAGTAGATGAGCAGAATAAAAATAAGTCATAGGAAACAAGACTCTTAAGAGTCCCTTGGACTGCAAGGACATCAAACCAGTCCATGCTAAAGGAAATCAGTCCTGAACAGTCACTGGAAGCACTGATGCTGAAGCTGAAACTGCAATACTTCAGCCATCTGATGCAAAGAACGGACTCCTTGGAAAAGCCCCTGATGCTGGGAAAGATTGAAGGCCGGAGGAGAAGGGGACAAGAGAGGGTGAGATGTTCGGATGGCATCATTGACTCAACGGACGTGAGTTTGAGCAAAGTCCGGGAGTTGGTGGTGGACAGGGAAGTCTGACGTGCTGCAGTCCATGGGATTGCAAAGTGTCAGACACGACAGAGCGACTCAACTGAACTGAAGTAAACAAAACTGGGAGCAGATGGAGTCTGGCTCACACCCATTAACCCATGTTCACCCTGCTTCTGCACTCAGTCTGGAGGCCACCTGAGTGTCACCCCTGCCACCAGGCCAGCTCGGGAAGCAGAAGGCCTTCGAGCTGTAAAAGTGTTGCAAACACTCTCTCTGTTGAGTACATACTAACTTTTCTGCTGCATTAAAAAAAAAAAAAAAAAGCTGCTCATCTCCCTTCAGGAGCACCCAGACCTGGATGCAGATGCACCCTGGGCTGTAACCAGCTCCTTGCACACCTGGACCCAGGACAGGAGGGTCGCAGCCCTGAGCTGGGGCAGCTCACAGTCTCCTCCAGGCAATGCCAGGTGGCCCCGGCCAAGGGGCAAACAGCCATGAGCATCAGCATTCAGGCAGGAGAGGACGTAATTCTCAAGAGAAAGACTCTCGGGATGTTCGTATTGCCTCTGGATCCATCCGACTCGGGAAGAACCATTTCAGTGACCTCCTGTCTTCTCACACATGTTCATACATGTACACACGCACACTCTCTCACACACACACTCTACCGTTTATCCCACTGTCGATGAGAAAACTGAGGGCCAAGGAGGCCCACCCCTGTGCCACGGGGCAGAGTGGGCTTTCTCCATCTCACCGACACCCAACAGACTGTTTGTGCCCATTCCAGTGACCCCACATCTCTCACCCTCAACTCTTTCTGCCCTAGGCTGTGTCCGCCCACACTGAGTCTCAGACCCATGACTGCATGTCTCTCTGGG
This sequence comes from Bos indicus, assembly GCF_029378745.1. Lineage (NCBI taxonomy): Eukaryota > Metazoa > Chordata > Mammalia > Artiodactyla > Bovidae > Bos > Bos indicus. The sequence continues at coordinate 59,465,584 of NC_091780.1, read as the reverse complement.
CCATGTTTTCAGGCCTCTCCACCTCCATCCTCAGCCATGCAGTTGGCATCTCAAACTCCACAAGGAGGCTGCTAAGGAGGGATACAGAGAGCCCATGACTCGGAAGGGCGAGCACCAGGAATTCCTGAAATCAGACGTCAGGGAACCCCTTGCGGAGCCTGGCAGATCTACATGACATCATGGTCCCCTCTGTCCCATCTCAGGCTTCCCCCTACCTACCTGCAGGGCAAATATCACTCAGCAAGTGATATTGGCTCCAACACTGGAAATCAGCAGAGACCTTGGAGCTAAGGAGACACCAGAGCATCCTATCAGGAAACCCACCTGTCCCTCACGGGGGAAGTCTTGACCTTAACTCTCATCCTCCACTGGTCAGGATCCCCTCCTACCTCCTCCATCCCACGCACTCGGCTCTCTCCAGGGATTCTGGGCACCAGCCCCCTGGGTTGTTCCTGTGCAGCCCCGGGTTAGCGGTGCTGTCAAGCCACATCTGATATCTATCCCTAAGGACTGTGCCAGGCTGCAGCCTTGTGGCTGGTCACCCCACCCCCTGAGTCTCTCCTAAGTTCACACAAACAGACCCAAAGAACTAGCAGCATCTTTATCACGCACAAGCCAACTCCAGCCCAGCTCTTGCCAGGCTGAAGGCTGAACTCTAGAAAAGTTGACTGCACCCCCTCTTAGCTCTCCTTCTCTGGCCTTCCAGCCAGGGCGGGGCTTCCCTCATTCTGCTCATCTTGTCCTTGCCCCGCCCCCCTGTGGCTTTAGTCACTGCATCCCAGAAACCACTCATTCTCCCTTTACCCCTAAGTCCCCTTCCCTGTCCGCTGTCTGCCTCTCCTGTGGTCCTGGGGTGACGGCTTTCCTCCCTGGCTCCCCGCTCCTCCCCACTCTGTTCCTCTCCCTGGTGCCTTGCCTTTGGGTGTCCTCCTCTTTGCACCCCTTGGCACTCAGCTTAGGGGACCTCCTTCCATCCGTGCTCACCTGTCCATCCTGGGAGGATCAATCCTGATGCTTCCCTCCTGCCTGGTTCTCTCCTGAACTTCCCCTGAGCAGATGCCTTCGCTGCCTCCTGGGAACCATGCAAATCTCCTCACATCAACCCTCTGTTTAAATCCCTTTAAAGCTGCCTAGGACCCCATGGAACTTTCCCAGAACCCTCACTGAGTCCCAGGTCCCCGGTTCTCCAGCGGTTCCATCATGGCCCTGTGCTCCCTGCCGACCCTCACTTTCTGCTCCAGTTGTGCCCAATTTCTTTCCCTTTCTTGAAAATGCCTCCCTCGCTTGTTCTCTTGCTGGCAACACTCTGCTCTCTGTTCACCCACAACCTTCTACCTTTCCTCTGCTGGCAGCACTGCAATCCCCTCCTCCAGGAAGCCTTCCCTGACTGCCCACTGAGTCTGGTCCTCCCCTCTCAGCCTCCAATCCCTTTCTTCATCACCCATCTCCCCCATATATTCTAAGTCCCATGAGGCCCATTGCTGCAAAAATCTTTATGGGCCGAGTGGCTGTGTGATTTAGCATGTTCCTCTGACATCCATCTGGTTGGGATAACATCTTGCTGGCAGTAATTTCTAGCTGTGGGGATCTGTGGCCTTGGGGGAATTACTGAGCCTCTCTGTTCCTCAGTTTGCCCATTGGTAAAATGGGATGAGTAACAGCAGGTATCTCATGTGACATAAATGGGTTATTCCAGGTAGAGGTCTTAGCAGCTTGCTTGGAAGAGAGATCTCTTCCAAGAGACGTCAGTTTGGGTGACGTCATCATTACCGTGTGCTCTCCCCGGGGATCTCACAGCCCCAGTTCGTCAGGGGGCTGATGGGCTGTGTGTTGCTGTTATTACACATTGTGTGTCTATTGCTCTTTGACTCCTAGGAGCGCCATATTGGTGCTGATGGGGATCCTCTGTCAGGGGAGGAGGTGGAATTCGCCAGGCGGTGGAGGAGCTCAGCTGGGATCCTGGGAGTAGCTGGTCTCCCAGGTTGGGGTGCTGGGCAGCAGAGGGGTGATCCTGGGGAAGGAGGCCTAACTCAGCCGCAAGAAGGAGGGGTCCAGGGGCATGTGCCAGAAGAGGTCAGTGTCAGAGCCCATGCAAGTGAGCACCACGGCACATCCCAGGCCCTGGGGAGGAAGGAGTGAAACTTGACCTGGACCCAGAGCCCCTGGAAGTGGTCATCGGCAGCAAGGGCCCCTCGCAGTTCTAGTCCTGAGGTCCAGTGGGCTTGGTCACAGGTGCAAAGCCTGCTCCTGGGCCGGCTGGTGAGGCTGAGGCAGAGGGGCCCAGAGGGGGGTGGGCTGAACGTGTGTGGTAGGGCGGGAGGCTTGGCCTTGGGGCCCAGCAGCAGGGCGGAGACGCACAGGAAAGCCTCCAGTCCAAGGAAGGTGCTTTATTGCTGTTCTGTGGCCCAGAGCCTCCTTGTCACCAGGACATACAGCGCCCGTGCACCTGGAGCCCCTAGCACTGTCGCTGTCACCTTCCAGGGATGAGCAGAGGGGGCCAGGCTGCTTCCAGGGACCTGGGCACCCAGCTCCTTAGGGAGGAGGGGAGCTCTAGGCTTCCTTGGGGTTGGTGACTTTGCCCAAAAAGATGATGCTCTGAGTCTCTTTGCAGAATATGGAAAGCAGAAAGGGCCTGTTGAAACTGACAGTTAGCGTGTGCAAGAGTGATGAGGTAGCCATTACGACAGCCGTGACAGCAGCTCCTTCCGTGCCCTCCTCGCCCACGTCGAGCACAGCCTTGTGGATCACCTGTAGGGACACCGGAACATTACCACTGGAGATGGGGAGGCAGGGTGTGAGCAGGGGCCTGAGCGCCTCTGAGGACCGACATTCATCCACCTGCTCCTGGTCTGTCACTGTGCTGTCAACCTGTTCAATCTGTCTGTTTCCCATCCAACTATCAGCTGCTTTGCCGTTGTGATGCATGGATGTGGAAAGGGAAGCTGAGAGTCCTGGGCCCAGGGTCAGAGAGGCAAAGAGCAGGGGCTCCTGGATCTGGATCCCTCTCTGTCTGAGTTCACAGACTCTGCTGTCCCCCAAGCACCCCCTAGTGTAGGGGGAGGGGCCAGATCGAGGCACTTTTCTTACAGGGAACCGTCCACAGTCCTTCTATACCGAAGCTGCAGATGAGCGGCACTGCTTTCTGCGCCACTGTGGCCCCAGCTGACGTGTCCCTGAGCCCTCAGCTACCTTGCCTAGAATTGGCTTCCCAGCCCTGGACCACAAGGCCCCATGGGCCCCTGTGCCTCCTTTACCAGGCCCTCTGGCAGGTGGGGTGCAGGGGAGAATGCAGGGCTGTCCAGCCACCCCCATTCATTCTAACTTCTCTGCTTCTAGGATGGCTGTACCAGGACCCCTGGGGTCCTTCTCTCCTGCTCTTAGCATATTCATCATGATGGCCCTGAGCCATTGTTAGTACCTCTTACCTGCTCTGCCAGTTTCTTCATGCTGGGTAAGAACTATCACCATATTTTGTAGATGAAAAGAACTAAGGGCCACAGGATTTTATTTGCCTGTTTAGGCATGAAAAGTAGAGCTTGCAACGGGGTCCACTGATTCCACTCCAGGGGAATTCTTTCCCAATAATGGACTCCTGGTCAAATTATATTTCAGGGAAGGTGGGGACAACTCCCAAGATGATTGTAACTCAGTCCTGGGGAGGGTGATTGATTTATAGGAAATTCAATGAATTTGCAAATTCAGAATTAGCCAAACATCTGCCTGTCTGCCCCCATTCAAGCTCCTATAAAAAGGATGAATTGTGCAAAGTTTAGACTTACGTGGGAAACTGCCAGCTTGTGGTCATCTGTGATTCCTGAGAAGTCCGCATCGCTGGTGAAGATTTTCTTGATACCCAGCTGGGAAAGGATGTCTTTCAGCTGGTAGTGGCTGGAGATGGAAAACCTTGGCAGCCTGAGTCGATGTATAAGTCTAGGAATGAGAAAGATAAACTTGAATTCACGCTGGACAGTGTCTGCCTTTCTTCCACCTCACAGTTTGATCTTCTGTAGTTTCATCTCCAACCACCTCCTTAATACTGTAAAGATGAACATCCTTCCTCAGTGTCTAGACCCCTCAGGCTAACTCTCCTTAATTCCTAATTATGCATTCCTGACGGCAAGAGTCTAATGTCCCTAGGGCTGGGGCTGTGGTGTTGCCCACAAAGGTCCTTGCCTCTCCCCTGCACGGTTGCAGGCAAGGAAAACACCCTCCTCCAACAGGGATTTCACAGTAGCTAGGAGATTGTGCCCGGGGGGCTGTTTCACAGGCACCAGGAAGGCTTCCTGCAGGAGATGGCATGTGGCCTGAGTCTCAGGGGAAGGGATGGATCTAACTGGGTGAAGAGGATCCTAGGAGGAGGTGGATGCACTTGCAGGAATGTGGGAAGCCAGAGGGGCAGTTCCACAATCCAAGGCCGGCCTGAGTGCGGGCGGCAGGGAAGGAAGGAGCTGAACAGGGGCTTGGAGGGGATATGGGGGGCTGGGGGCTGCAGTCAGGGGACTTGGGGACATGAATCATCCAATTCAGAGTCTCCATCTTGCCTTCCCAGTTGAGGACAGAACAGCTTCAGCTCTGAGCAGAACCGCAGGCAGGTTCTTGGAGCAAGAGATGCTGTCTCCCACCCTGAGGCCTCCCTCCCTCTCTCTGTATTTCCCTTAACAGTCTTGTCAGGCTATCTGGTTTTAGATGCCAAATATGAGGAGTCTCCCCTTAAACTGTGGGGTGTCCGCACAGCTACCCACACCCCCTCCCTACCCGATCCTGCAGACCCTGGCCCAGCTGCCTCTCCTTCTCTTGTCCCCCTGAGATCGGTCTCCTGAATCCCACCTCCTGGTCTGTGTCTACCCTCAGTTTACCCAGAACTCAACCCCTCCCTATACTTGCCGGCTCCTCCTGGTCCAGCCCCTAGCGCCCTCCCCTGGGTGACCCCACTGGGCTCCTGGTTGCCTCCCTGCCTCCATTCAGGTCCTCTGCCATCTGCTCTCCACTCAGCACCCTGGGTGGTTCTTCTAAAACATCACTCAGCTCTTTCGCTCTTTGACTCAAAACCTTGTGATGAGTTTCCATTTCTCTTAGATGGTGGGGGAGTCAAGGGATCTGCAAGACTCCAACTGACCTGAGTCCTCCCTAAGGACCCTGACCTCTCCCAACTTCCCCTCGCACTCCCTCTGCTCTCCTGCTCTGGCCTCACTAATCCTCAATGACACCAGGCTCACTCCTGCTTCAGAGGCTTTGCACTGGCTGTTCCTTTGGTCAGCAATGCTTTTCCCCACAACATCCACATGACTCAGTCCCTCACCTCAAACATCACCTAAGTGCTATCCTAATTATAATCACAAACTACCCCTGGATCCAATTTTCCTTCTCTTTTTCCTTTATTTTCCCTCACCTCACCATTTCCCATCTCTCTGAGTACAAACTTACTTAGTTATTTATTTCTTATCGGTCTCCCCCAGTCACAAATTAAGCACCATGAAGGTGGGAATTTAGTGTTTTATTTGCCGACTCGGGATCTAAATCATGCCCTTAGACATAACACGATCTTCATTAATTAATTCAACCAGTGCCAAGTGGATAAATGAATAAATGAGTGGCTATGATGGAAAGACAGTGTCAAGCTGGTCCTCAGAGCCTGTCTCACCAGAGCCCTCACCTGATCCCGATTCTATCCCTTCCTCTCCACCGTCGAAAGGTGGAGCCAAAGAAAGAACTGCGTGAGCGTTGGGTGTTCTGTTGAGGATCCTACTGACTCAATACATGTTGATGTGAGAGGAACCCTCAGTCCCCTTGCCGTCCCCTCCTCTAATGTCATCATCCTATGGAAGGAAAAATTTTGCCCCAAAGTCCCTAAGGTAGCAAAGGGCAAAGTCATCTCAGTACAGGTTCTCCCACCACTGTCCCGCCCCCTGACATTCCTGAGGCCCTGCTGCTGGGAGTCAGGAGTCCAGGAAGAGGGGGAAGGACCAAGAGGGCAAGTGAACCCACAGCTCCGGGTCCTGGGGAGTCACCTGGGCTGCAGGGAGTTTCGCCACCGCGTCAGCGTCTCCGGGGTCAGCTTGGCTTCCAGGTCCTGCATTTTGCCCTCATCGGGGAGGATGAAGAGGGCGCTGTCGTTGCTGGTGTACGTGAGCTCCACCAGCGTGCAGCCCAGCTCCTCGTCCCGGAAGTAAGGGGTTTCCAGGTAAAGGGTCATCATGGGTACAATCACCCTCTCGTTCTGGCTCACGTGGAACTCTGATTCGTAAGTATGGTTAGGATTAAATGGCGTCTTCCACTGGGCTGGAGGAGAAGTGATAGATGAGGACTCTGTGAGTACAAGGACTGTGTCCTCTCCCTCTTCTGCCCTGATCCCTCAGTGGGGAAGACCCTCCCTGCACCAGCTGTGCCCCCGTACCATGTGCCTCTGTGTGGGCCTGCCAGGGTGTGCACATGTGCCTGGGCAGATGGGTAAGCCCTTGGGGATGGGGTGAACCCCGCAGGTCAGGATTGAGAAGGGGGGCAAGAAGCAAAGCTGGTTAGTTGTGCTACATGCAAAGTCAACAGGAAATATGGAGGGCAAGGGAGAGATGGGGATGAGGCTGGGCCTGGGGAGATACGGGACCTCCTGGCCCTTCAAGGGGACATGTTAGTGACCAGGGGTTAGTCATTGGCTGGTCAGGGAGGACACACATCCCTGCAGCCTTGCGAGCCCGGCTGGAGCAGGAGCCACACAGGGATCCAGAGGGCAGGGCGGGGTCAACAGAGGAGAGGACTCGGGTCTCCACCCAGGAGGATGGATCCTCGCTGAGGCCAGGACTTCTAGAGGAGTTCAGGGCTCTGGGGCTTCAGGGAATGTGTATCCCCACCACCTCCTGTTTGTTTCCACCCCTGCCTGTGTCCTCAAGGTTAGAGGCGGGGGTAGACGGAAAGGGAGGCTGCCTCGGGTGCCCCTGGGGAAGAGACTTGTAAGGAGAATGTCCTGAAGTGGAAAAGGAAAGGGAAGCACAGAAAACGCAAAAACCAAACATAGCAGGACAGGCCTGGATTCGTTTTTAAGAATAATTCACTTCTAAGCTTTTATTTACAGACAACTACAGTGGCCCAAGAGGGCTGCTCTGGACTCTGCCAGGAGCCCCCAGCTCTGGACTAACTTGTCTCCAAGAGCTGGTGTCTCTTCCATAGCTGACCACTTCCTGACTTGATAATCTATCTCTGGATCCCTATTGGCCCTTCTTGCTCCCTGTGCAAAATCCATCTGCCTCTACTCTGCCCCTTGTGAATATCCAGGCTGAGGTTTGCCATGTTGACCTCCTGATACCGGGACCGGGCGTCAGACCAGCTTGCAGCCAGGATAGGATCCTGTCTAGGAGGCTCCCTTCTGTAGAGGCTGCTCCCTTATGGTGGCCTGGCCTGTTCCCCCCTAAGCTGATAGAAGAGCACAGATGAAGACCCTGGGACGCACAGGCTCCCCAGAGTCTCTCTCACCGTGAAGACCCCTGGCCTCACCGGGAGCCTCCAGAGACCAAGTCCCCCGGCAGGTCAGAACCAGCCCATGGTGGGCAGGGCCTAGGGTCCTGAGGGCTCCACCACCACCTCATCAGGAAGGACACACACAAGAATGATGGGAATGGGAAGATCCTTCCTCTAGCAGCCAGGTAAGATTAAGTCAAAACAAAACTCTCCCTCTGCATCAGAAAAAGGGTTAGCAGCTTCCCTGCACTAACATCCTATAATGAACATTGGAATTTAGGAAATCCAAAGACGATCAAAGCCAATGGTTGGGGCAGGGCCTCAGTGCCGAAGCCCCTTAAGCTGAGGGCAGCCTTCTCTATAGTGTTTCGCCTAATGACAGTTGACTAAGCCAGGAAATAGCCCTGAAGTCTCAGAAAATAAATATTTATTCCTCTAAACCCCAAACTAGGCACCCACCTTTAAAGAAGATATAATTCAACAAGATTAAATTTGTGAGCACGTCAAGATCATTGAAGAGCTTCTCAATTTTTCCATGAGTTTTATTCTTCACATATTCATTGATAAGCTTTACGGCAGCTTCAGAATCCTTGAAGTTAGTGGATAAAACCTCAGAGGCGTAAAAAGCCTCGGCATCTTTCCTGAATTTGTCCAGCAGCTTCAGCTCCTCTGACACAAACATGGCGTTGCCCACGCTCAGCTGCAGCTGGTTGCTGGGCTGATTGAACGTCTGCAGGAGGTGCTGGAAGCCCTGGTGGATTTCTGTCTCGGGGGTCTCTGTGAGGTTGAACTTGAGACCTTCCAGGATCTCTGTCACAGTGTGGTCATGAGCCCCCAGGGACAGGAAGGCCAAGGCTATGGAGATGCTCAGAGGGGAGAAGATGACATTCTTATTGGGGTCCTTCAAAGCCAACTGCTTGTAGAGGCTGAAGGCGAAGTCAGTGTTGCTGGAGGCTAATGAGTGGCCATCCACAGACGTCCCTTTGTGCTGTTCTTCTGGGGTCACATTCTCTGGGAGGCAGTGGACCCTGGAGCAGAACCCAGACACCAGGAGCCCCAGAGCCAGGAGGAAGGAAGTTCTCTCTGTCCTCATGTCTGAAAAGCAAAGCTCCTTTCAGTCCGCATGTCAGATGATGTCCCAACCCCCGCCACTGTCCCCCGTGGTCTCTGTTCTCTCAGCCCTGCTGCTCTGTGACCTTCCAGGGATAGGCACCCTGCTGGGCTCCCAACACACACGAGGAGGCTCTGGGCTCCCTCTCACCCTTTGGTCAAGTGCTGTGATCATTAGCAATCTCCCCAGTGGAGAGACTGGGCACAGAGAGAGGAAGGGGCTTTCCCAAGGTCACACAGTAAGCAGTGGAGAGAGTGAGAGTGAGGAGCCTGGGGTGCCTGGCTCCAGGGCGAGGAAGCTGGTGATGGGTGTGAGGTGCTGTCCAGCGAGACCCATTTCCCTCTTCCTGGGAGCTGACACTGTCAGAGGGGCCTAGGAAGCAGGGCTCCTTTCCCACTGTGCCCCGACTCTGTCACCCCCAAGAAGGAGCTCTGCACTGATCAGAGGACACAGCACTTCTCCCCACCTCTGAGGACAAGGGTGTGACCTCAGGGAGGCTCTCCTGTCGAGGTGTCTGGTCCCAGTGAGGGTTCAGGAGAGAGGCCACCAGAGGCAGCGGGAGCCGTGCTGGAGCCTGGCTGCCCTGAGGAGGGCTGGTGTAAAGAACAAGGAGGGCAGAGCGTTCTGCTCAGCCCCTGCCACGGGGACATGTGAAGGGTGCTCCCAACAAGAACCGGGAAAGGCCTCCTAGTGGGGAGAAGCAGGGTGAGCTCAGAGTCTCAGGGACCTGGTCGAGGATGTCTATTGGACTACTGTGAGTGTTGTGTGGTGACGAGCAGTGACTGCACCTCCCTGATCCTCAGTTCCCACCTCTGTCCAACATATGGAACGGCTCAGGTGACGTACAGGAAGAAGGTTCTGGGCTCCTAAGAGGAGTTCCAGATGTGTCACCCCCTGCACTGGCCACCCTCTCTAGGACTCTACAAGCTAGACTGTGAACCCTGGGGACAGAGGATCGCGATACTGCCCGGGAAACCTCCAAGAGAGACTGAGGTCAAACTGGTGACCTTTTCCCTTCAACCTCTGCCCTGTCATCTCAGGATTCAGAGGAGAGAGCACTGCTGGGGTGGTGACGGGGGAAGTGGGGAGATTGAGGAGGGGAGAAGCCTGAGCTGAGCCTCAGCCAGAGCCCAGGGGAAAGGCCTCACACAAGTCTGAGGACAGAGGCGATCAGCTTCCCCAAGAGTTCAGTTTGTTCAGTGCTGATGCAATGGTTTCTTTCAAAAAGAATTAAATATTTTTTTCCAAAATTATCTTGAAGGAATGGTGCTTTTTATTTAGCCAGATTAAGGCTCTATTTCTAAGCAGGTTCACCTCCCTTCTGCTTGGCCAGGGGCCCTAGAGAGGCAGTGGAGCCCAGAAAACCCCCCTGGAGACCCCTCTGCCCAGCGGAACCTGGTGCACTAATTCTGTCCCCAGGGCTCTCTGAGAGCAGTGCCCTGTCCCAGGCAAGGAGACGCACCTCAGGCCCTTGGGGGAGCTCTGACCTGACGCTGGATGCACAGCTATATGGAGCGCAGCTGGCTCGAATAACAATCCAAAACAGTCAGAAGAAGAAATGTCCCCAGAAGCCCTGGTGGCACATCCCTCCCTTTGCAAGATGAAAACTAAGACCCAGAGAGAGGACTGGTCTTCAGAGGACTCAGAACCCTCCCAGCATCAGACACATGTCCTCCTGCCTCCCTCCTGCCTCAGGCTCTACTGACCCCTGATCAAGGCCAGAACCACCCTGGGAAAGGGGTCCCTTGGCTCCCAGTGTGGGAGCATCACGGATTACCTGCCTGCGAGAGCGGGGTGTGGGCAGTGGATCCAGAGCCGCCGCCTGCCCGGATGCTGGAGTTTCCCGGGTGCTGCTGCCTATTTATCCTGCAAAGCCCTCCTCCCAGGCTTGTGAAACATTGGCGGGGACAACACAGGACTCTGTCCTCTGACTGGAAATGGGCAGATGACCATTCCTGGTAACAGGTTTCATTAGATCTACTCAAACAATCTAGTTACCGAAATTGCTTTTTCCCCCTAAAAAATATCCATAAAACTAGCACACACAAAAAGTCTATCCTGTGTTAGAGTTTTCTTCTGTTTATAAAATACTCATTGAGGAACATGTGACAACTCAGAAAACATCAAATGGACCATTGAAAACTTCTCCAAATTGTTGTTCTTTTTAAAGAGTATTGACTCTTATTGGTGTTTTATTCCTGTTTCTGATATCCTCATTGAGGATCATGTAGAACCCTGAAAATGTAAAGAGCTTGGAAAATATTCCCTAGCACTCTATCCCCAGGGAAATCCCAAGTCAGCACTGTGTTGTGTGTCTTTGTTGGGAGTTTTCTTTGCAGTGTGTATGTGTGCATGCGCCTTTATGTGATAGGAATCTCCAAACACAAACTCACACATGTTTTTCTTTGTTTTGTTTTTCATTTGGCTGCACTAGGTCTTAGTTGAGGCAGGCGGGATCTTTAGTTTGGGCATGTGGGATCTAGTTCCTTGACCAGGGATCAACCCCAGGCCCTCTGCATTGGGGGCGCTGAGCCTAAGCCCCCAGACCTCCAAGGAAGGCCCTCACACATGGTTGTTAATATGCTATAAGCTATTTGTTTGCAGCTTGATTTGCAAGTTGAGGCACTCCTTTTGCATTCCCACAGGGCTGATGTGAGCCTGAGGACCCCAGAGAATGTCAGGAGCTCCAGTGTCTGGGGCCACTGGTCTCGGCCATGACCTTCATCCTTCTGCCCTTCACTATGTGTTCAACGAAAGAGCCGGTTGTCCTCCACCCCTAATGAGATATCTTAGATGTCTCATTGAGCCAATCTCAGGTATTTTATGGGCTCAGGGAATAAACCTACCCGTTCATCCCTCATAGTCACCACCCTCGAGCCATGACACCCCCTGACAGACCCTTGGGGACCGCTGGGGGTTCCATCAAGCACAGTTTGCAAACCACTGGCTTTGTGCTGAGTTTATGGCTTTTCCATGAAGTAACCTTCAATTCTGAAAGTACTATTCACCAGCTGTTTGAACCCACGCAATTTGCTGGAAATCGATCAACCTTAAACTCTTCAACTCTAAAATGCATGCGGATAACAACACTTCCCTGACTGGAAAGGCATGGGAGGACATCTCTGTGAAGACTTAGTCAAATAATACTGAATTGAGCTCTAGTAGAACAACTTTTTGTTGTTTTGCATAGTGTGGCATCGTTTGTTGTTCAGATGTTAAGTTGTGTCCAACTGTTTGTGACACCATGGACTGGAGCATGCCAGAATTCCCTGTCCTTCACTATCTCCCCAGAGAAGACAATGGCACCCCACTCCAGTACTCTTGCCTGGAAAATCCCATGAACGGAGGAGCCTGGAAGGCTGCAGTCCATGGGGTCGCTAAGAGTCGGACACGACTGAGCGACTTCACTTTCACTTTTCACTTTCATGCTATGGAGAAGGAAATGGCAACCCACTCCAGTGTTCTTGCCTGCAGAATTCCAGGGATGGGAGAGCCTGGTGGGCTGCCGTCTATGTGGTCGCACAGAGTCGGACACGACTGAAGTGACTTACCTTACCTTACCTTCACTATCTCCCAGAGTTTACTCAAATTCAGGTCCATCAAGTTGGGGATGCCATCCAACCATCTCATTCTGTCATCCCTTTGTCCTCCTGCCCTTAGTCTTTCCCAGCATCAGGGTCTTTTCCAATGAATCTGCTCTTCTCATCAGGTGAGATGGACTGGAAGGACTGAGCTTCAGCATCAGTCCTCCAGTGAATATTCAGGGTTAATTTCCTTTAGGATTGAAGTTTTGATCTCCATGACGTCCAAGGGGCCTCTGCATCCATACAGAACTTAAAAAGTATTCAGTGACAGAAAGGCTCTGAGATGATCAAGAAGAGCTCGTCCTTCCTGAGATCATGATCTATGTCCTATCAGTCTCCAAATATCTCCAGAAGTGACTGTATATTTTTAAGTTACAGAAAATCACAAGGAACATAGACATGAAAACAAAGCTGCAGTCTATTTTTCTGTTTTAAGTCCAGATGTAAATAGCGGGTTGACAAGGTAATTCATGTTGTAAGGGATTCAGGGTGCTTTTATTCCTCATGATCTTTGCCAGGTCCCAGATGGCTCATTGCCACACCCACCTTCTATTTAACGGGAGAGCAAGGGATAGGGCTTCCCTCATACCTCAGTTCATAAAGAATCCGCCTGCAATGCAGAAAGCCCTGGTTCGATTCCTGGGTTGGAAAGATCCTCTGGAGAAGGGATAGGTCACCCATTCCAGTATTCTTGGGCTTCCCTTGTGGTTCAGCTGGTAAAGAATGCACCTGCATTATGGGAGACCTGGGTTCAATCCCTGGGTTAGGAAAATCTGAAGAAGGGAAAGGCTATCCACTCCAGTACTCTGGCCTGGAGAATTCCATGGACTGTATACCCCACGGGGGTGCAAAAAGTCAGACATGACTGAGCGACTTTCACTATCACTTTAGGGCTTCCATTATAGCTTAGGTGTTTAAGAATCTGCCTGCTACGCATGAGACCTGGGTTTGATTCCTAGGTCAGGAAGATCCCCTGGAGAAGAAAACGGCAACCCATTCCAGTATTCTTGCCTGGAGGATTCCATGGACAGAGGAGCCTGGCAGACTATAGTCCATGGGGTCGCAAGAGTTGGACACAGCCTAGTGACTAAACCAAGGGATAAAAGGAAAGGCACCCTACTCTTTGAGATAAATTATCTAAATATCACCTGTCTTCTTTCCACTTCTGCTCCATTGCCCAGAGCTTGATCCTAGGGCTATATCTTGCTGCAAGGAGGCTGTGCTGTGAGGTCAATATTCTACATTGGATAACCCATGTCACAGCTGAAAATGGGAGGTTTCTTTCTCAAGAGAAAATGAGAATGGACATGCATCATGACTTCTGATCTTGCCACCACGTTCTACCTGAGTGTTCCCTAGTCCTCTGGCCCCAGGGGAGCCATCATTTTTCTTAATGCTGTCATTAGGCTATAGAGAAGACTGTGACTTGACTACCCTACATGAACGGTGGTTGTTGGATTCCAAAAATGTCCTGTACCAATTGATCTGCTGGTCCCAAATATTGGTACAAGATATTTTGCAGATCATCAACCCCTGTTCATGTAAGGTGGTCATGTCAAAATCTTGTCTATAGCCAATAAGAGGATAATTTGTAATGATCCAGAATCCATTGGCTCCTCGTCTCTGAAGTGAACCCCTCCAGATTATCTCTCAATAGCCACTAAGACTACAGGACCACTGGAGCCTGTTTACCTACTCATTCTTCGATCCTTTTTCAATATACCATCCTCTAAGCCCAAGGGACCCCAAACATATTTCTGAACCCCACAAAAGGAGTTAAAAAGGAAATTAGGGACCTACTGTTGTGTTAAAAGATAATTTTGCTCTCTTGTGGTATACCACTCCAATCTCTCCTTCCATCATATTAATTTCCCTTTTTTTCTGGTGTTAAATCTCTGTAACAATCTCTTATCAGGACTCTTGGCACTTAGAGTTCACATGAATAATCCAGAATTAACTCCTCAACTTCCATTTCAATATCCTTCAGTTAATCAAAAGTGTTAATCAATAATCCTACCATCCTTTCCAAGAACCAGCTTTTGGCTTTGTTGATTTTTGCTATGGTCTCTTTTGTTTCTTTTGCATTTATTTCTGCCCTAATTTTTAAGATTTCTCTCCTTCTACTAACCCTGGGGTTCTTCATTTCTTCCTCTTCTAGTTGCTTTAGGTGTAGAGTTAGATTACTTATTTGACTTTTTTCTTGTTTCTTGAGGTATGCCTGTATTGCTATGAACTTCCCCATAGGACTGCTTTTACAGTGTCCCACAGGTTTTGGGTTGTTGTGTTTTCATTTTCATTCGTTTCTATGCAAATTTTGATTTCTTTTTTGATTTCTTCTGGGATTTGTTGGTTATTCAGCAGCGTGTTGTTCAGCCTCCATATGTTGGAATTTTAAACAGTTTTTCTCCTGTAATTGAGATCTAATCTTACTGCATTGTGGTCAGAAAAGATGCTTGGAATGATTTCAATTTTTCTGAATTTACCAAGGCTAACACCTATCCTACTCAAACTCTTCCAGAAAATTGCAGAGGAAGGTAAACTTCCAAACTCATTCTATGAGGCCACCATCACCCTAATACCAAAACCTGACAAAGATGCCACAATAAAAGAAAACTACAGGCCAATATCACTGATGAACATAGATGCAAAAATCCTTAACAAAATTCTAGCAATCAGAATCCAACAACACATTAAAAAGATCATGCACCATGACCAAGTGGGCTTTATCCCAGGGATGCAAGGATTCTTCAATATCCACAAATCAATCAATGTAATACACCACATTAATAAATTGAAAAATGAAAACCATATGATTATCTCAATAGATGCAGAGAAAGCCTTTGACAAAATTCAACATCCATTTATGATTAAAAACTCTCCAGAAAGCAGGAATAGAAGGAACATTCCTCAACATAATAAAAGCTATATATGACAAACCCACAGCAAACATTATCCTTAATGGTGAAAAATTGAAAGCATTTCCTCTAAAGTCAGGAACAAGACAAGGGTGCCCACTTTCACCATTACTATTCAACATAGTTTTGGAAGTTTTGGTCTCAGCAATCAGAGCAGAAAAAGAAGTAGAAGGAATCCAAATTGGAAAAGAAGAAGTAAAACTCTCACTGTTTGCAGATGACATGATCCTCTACATAGAAAACCCTAAAGACTCCACCAGAAAATTACTAGAACTAATCAATGAATATAGTAAAGTTGCAGGATATAAAATGAACACACAGAAATCCCTTGCATTCCTATACACTAATAATGAGAAAACAGAAAGAGAAATTAAGGAAACAATTCCACTCACACTGCAACGGAAAGAATAAAATACTTAGGAATATATCTATCTAAAGAAACTAAAGACCTATATATAGAAAACTATAAAACACTGGTGAAAGAAATCAAAGAGGACACTAATAGATGGAGAAATATACCACGTTCATGGATTGGAAGAATCAATATAGTGAAAATGAGTATACTACCCAAAGCAATTTATAGATTCAGTGCAATCCCTATCAAGCTCCCAACGGTATTCTTCACAGAGCTAGAACAAATAATTTCACAATTTGTATGGAAATACAAAAAACCTTGAATAGCCAAAGCTATCTTGAGAAAGAAGAATGGAACTGGAGGAATCAACCTGCCTGACTTCAGGCTCTACTACAAAGCCACAGCCATCAAGACAGTATGGTACTGGCACAAAGACAGAAATATAGATCAATGGAACAAAATAGAAAGCCCAAAGATAAATCCACGCACATATGGACACCTTATCTTTGACAAAGGAGGCAAGAATATACAATGGATTAAAGACAACCTCTTTAACAAGTGGTGCTAGGAAAACTGGTCAACCACTTGTAAAGGAATGAAACTAGAGCACTTTCTAACACCATACACAAAAATAAACTCAAAATGGATTAAAGATCTCAACGTAAGACCAGAAACTATAAAACTCCTAGAGGAGAAATAGGCAAAACACTCTCTGACATACATCACAGCAGGATCCTCTATGACCCAATTCCCAGAATATTGGAAATAAAAGCAAAAATAAACAAATGGGACCTAACTAAACTTAAAAGCTTCTGCACAACAAAGGAAACTATAAGCAAGGTGAAAAGACAGCCATCAGAATGGGAGAAAATAATAGCAAATGAAGCAACTGACAAACAACTAATCTCAAAAATATACAAGCAACTCCTACAGCTCAATTCCAGAAAAATAAATGACCCAATCAAAAAATGGGCCAAAGAACTAAATAGACATTTCTCCAAAGAAGACATACAGATGGCTAACAAACACATGAAAAGATGCTCAACATCACTCATTATCAGAGAAATGCAAATCAAAACCACTGTGAGGTACCATTTCACGCCAGTCAGAATGGCTGCGATCCAAAAGTCTACAAGCAATAAATGCTGGAGAGGGTGTGGAGAAAAGGGAACTCTCTTACACTGTTGGTGGGAATGCAAACTAGTACAGCCACTATGGAGAATAGTCTGGAGATGCCTTAAAAAACTGGAAATAGAACTGCCTTATGATCCAGCAATCCCACTGCTGGGCATACACACTGAGGAAACCAGAAGGGAAAGAGACACATGTACCCCAATGTTCATCGCAGCACTGTTTATAATAGCCAGGACATGGAAGCAACCTAGATGTCCATCAGCAGATGAAAGGATAAGAAAGCTGTGGTACATATACACAATGGAGTATTACTCAGCCATTAAAAAGAATACATTTGAATCCGTTCTAATGAGGTGGATGAAACTGGAGCCTATTATACAGAGGGAAGTAAGCCAGAAAGGAAAACACCAATACAGTATACTAATGCATATATATGGAATTTAGAAAGATGGTAACAATAACCCTGTATACGAGACAGCAAAAGAGACACTGATGTATATAGAAGAGTCCTTTGGACTCTGTGGGAGAGGGAGAGGGTGGGATGATTTGGGAGAATGGCATTGAAAGATGTATAATATCATATATGAAACAAGTCGCCAGTCCAGGTTCGATGCACGATACTGGTTGCTTGGGGCTGGTGCACTGGGACGACCCAGAGGGGTGGTATGGGGAGGGAGGATGGAGGAGGGTTCAGGATGGGGAGCACATGAATACCTGTGGCAGGTTCATTTCGATATATGGCAAAACCAATACAATATTGTAACGTTAAATAAAATTAAATTTAAAAAATAGAAAAAAATAATAATCCTACCATCCTTTGACCTTTTTTTCAGCATAAAGATGACATTCATAAGTTTTAAGGAATTTGAACATGGATATATTTTAATGACCTATTTTTCACCTTATCACGAAAAAAAATAGGGGAAATAAAGAACTCTCAAATATTTCATAAAGAGAGGAAGAGAGAAAGTGTGTGCAGAAAAACCAAAGTATTTTTAATGGCCTCATCTTGTTAGGCTGGGAAATAAACATTGGATTTAAGGCAGCAGGGAGAATAATATCCCATCCTGGTAGGAAAAAAATAAGTACATTTTGATTGGAAAAAAAGAGTTGTTATCTAATTTCCAAGGACATTTGAAACCTACACATCATTTAGACCTTTGGGAAAAGGAAGATAAATATTAAGAGAAACAAATTGGAAAGAAATGGCACAAAAGAAATTAATACAATTTTAGTCACAGTAGGAAATATAAGGAGAAGAAAAAGAAGTAAACAAAAAAGCAGTTCATCCAAAACCTAAATTATGGTATCAGGAATACTTGGTAGAATGTATTTTGCAAAGAGAACTAAAACTTTTTTCATCTCATGATGTGACCTTGGCAATTCCTGGCTGTGCCTTTATGACCATCTCAACTGCTGTAGTGGGTTAGGGTTAGGGTTGCTGCTGCTGCTGCTGCTAAGTCGCTTCAGTGGTGTCCGACTCTGTGCGACCAAATAGATGGCAACCCACCAGGCTCCCCCACCCCTGGGATTCTCCAGGCAAGAACACTGGAGTGGGTTGCCATTTCCTTCTCCAATGCATGAAAGTGAAAAGTGAAAGTGAAGTCACTCAGTCACGTCCAACTCTTAGCGACCCCATGGACTGCAGCCCACCAGGCTCCTCTGTCCATGGGATTTTCCAGGCAAGAGTACTGGAATGGGGTGCCATTGCCTTCTCCCAGGATTAGGGGAGGAAAAGTGACCCCTTGTGATTTGTAGCCTAACACATGGTGACTGCAGCCATGAAATTAAGAGACGCTTGCTTCTTGGAAGGAAAGCTATGACAAACCTAGACAGTGTATTAAAAAGCAGAAACATCTCTTTGCTGACAAAGGTCAATATAGGCAAAACTATGTTTTTTTCCAGTAGTCATGTATGGATGTGAGTTGGACCATACAGAAGGCTGAGGGCTGAAAAATTGATGCTTTTGAATGTGGTGCTGGAGAAGACTCTTGAGAGTCCCTTGGACGGCAAGGAGATGAAAGCAGTCAATCCTAAAGGAAATCAACCCTGAAAATTCATTGGAAGGACTGATGCTGAAGCTCTAATACTTTGGCCACCTGATGCAAAGAGTCAGTTCTTTGGAAAAGGCTCTGATGCTGGGAAAGATTGAGCGTAGGAGGACAAGGGGTCGACAGAGGATGAGATGGTTGGATGGCACCACTGACTCAATGGACATGAATTTGAGCAAACTCTGGGAGATAGTGAAGGACAACAAGACCAACCCCAGAAAAAGAAATGCAAAACCAATACAATATTGTAAAGTAAAATATATATATATAAAGTTGTGTGTGTGTGTAAAAAAAAAAAAAGAAAGAAAGAAATGCAAAAAGGCAAAATGGTTGTCCAAGGAGGGCTTACAAATAGCTGAGAAAAGAAAGAACGTGAAGGGGAAGGGAGAAAAGGAAAGATATACCCATTTGAATGCAGAGTTCCAAAGAATGGCAAGAATGAGAAAGCCTGCCTCAGTGATCAATGCAAAGAAATAGAGAAAACAATAGAATGGGAAAGAAAATTAGAGATACCAAGGGAACATTTCATGCAAAGATGGGCTCAATAAAGGACAGAAATGGTATGGACCTAACAGAAGCAGACAATATTAAGAAGAGGTGGCAACAATCAGTTCAGTTCAGTCGCTCAGTCGTGTCCGACTCTTTACGACCCCATGAATTGCTGCACGCCAGGCCTCCCTGTCCATCACCAACTCCTGGAGTTCACTCAGACTCACGTCCATTGAGTCAGTGATGCCATCCAGCCATCTCATCCTCTGTCGTCCCCTTCTCCTCCTGCCCCCAATCCCTCCCAGCATCAGAGTCTTTTCCAATGAGTCAACTCTTTGCATGAGGTGGCCAAAGTACTGGAGTTTCAGCTTTAGCATCATTCCTTCCAAAGAAGACCCAGGACTCATCTCCTTTAGAATGGACTGGTTGGATCTCCTTGCAGGCCAAGGGACTCTAAAGACAATTTTGAACACCACAGTTCAAAAGCATCAACTCTTCAGTGCTCAGCCTTCTTCACAGTCCAACTCTCACATCCACACATGACCACTGGAAAAACCATAGCCTTGACTAGATAGACCTTTGTTGGCAAAGTAATGTCTCTGCTTTTTAATATGCTATCTAGGTTGGTCACAACTTTCCTTCCAAGGACTAAGCGTCTTTTAATTTCATGGCTGCAGTCACAATCTGTAGTGATTTTGACGCACCCCCAAAATAAAGTCTGACACTGTTACCAATGTTTCCCCATCTATTTGCCATGAAGTGATGGGACCACATGCCATGATCTTCATTTTCTGAATGTTGAGCTTTAAGCCAACTTTTTCACTCTCCTCTTTCACTTTCATCATGAGGCTTTTTAGTTCCTCTTCACTTTCTGCCATAAGGGTGGTGTCATCTGCATATCTGAGGTTATTGATATTTCTCCTGGCAATCTTAATTCCAGCTTGTGCTTCTTCCAGCCCAGCATTTCTCATGATGTACTCTGCACAGAAGTTAAATAAGCAGGGTGACAATATATAGCCTTGACGTACTCCTTTTCCTATTTGGAACCAGTCTTTCCATGTCCAGTTCTAACTGTTGCTTCCTGACCTGCATACAGGTTTCTCAAGAGGCAGGTCAGGTGGTCTGGTATTCCCATCTCCTGCAGAATTTTCCACCGTTTATTGTGATCCACACAGTCAAAGGCTTTGGTATAGTCAATAAAGCAGAAATAGAAGTTTTTCTGGAACTCTCTTGCTTTTTCGATGATCCAGCGGATGTTGACAATTTTATCTCTGGTTCCTCTGCCTTTTCTAAAACCAGCTTGAACATCTAGAATTTCATGGTTCACGTATCACTGAAGCCTGGCTGGAGAATTTTGAGCATCACTTTACTAGCATGTGAGATGAGTGCAATTGTGTGGTAGTTTGAGCATTTTTTGGCATTGCCTTTCTTTGGGATTGGAATGAAAACTGACCTTTTTCAGTCCTGTGGCCACTGCTGAGTTTTGCAAATTTGCTGGTCCCATCACTTCATGGCAAATAGATGGGGAAATAATGGAAACCATGACAGACTTTATTTTTCTGGGCTCCAAAATGACTGCAGATAGTGACGGCAGCCATGAAATAAAAGACACTTGCTCCTTGGAAGAAAAGTTATGACCAACCTAGACAGCATATTAAAAAGCAGAGACATTACCTTGGCAACAAACGTCTGTCTAGTCAAAGCTATGGTTTTTCCAGTAGTCATGTATTGAAGTGATAGTTGGACTATAAAGAAAGCTGAGCAATGAAGAATTAATGCTTTTGAACTATGGTGTGGAGAAGACTCTTGAGAGTCTCTTGGACTGCAAGAAGATCAAACTAGTCCATCCTAAAAGAAATCAGTCCTGAATATTCATTGGAAGGACGGATGCTGAAACTGAAACTCCAACACTTTGGCCACCTGATGCAAAGAACTGACTCTTTGGAAAAGACCCTGATGCTGGGAAAGATTGAAGGCAAGAGGAGAAGGGGATGACAGAGGATGAGATGGTTGGATGGCATCACCGACTTGATGGACATGAGTTTGAGTAAACTCAGGGAGTAGGTGATGGACAGGGAGGTCTGGTCTGCTGCAGTCCATGGGGTCTCAAAGAATTGAACATGTCTTAACAACTGAACAACAACAAAATGACAAAGTATGTAAAATTTTCTTCAGACAACCCAAAAGAGGAAAAGGTTTGGGAGGCAGGAAAAATTATATTGCCCCATGTTGATAATGACTGAAGCTGCTGAAATGTATGTGAGATTCATTATGTCATCCTCTCTATTTTTATATATATCTGAATTTCTCCATAATAAAAATGCAAAGCAAAAAAATATTTGTGGAGAGATTGTGCTTTGTTTCTCAGTATTTAATGCATCCTCAGCATGAAGTGGGTGCTCAATAGTGAACAAATGAAGGATGAAGGAGGGAAGGAATGAAACCATACATCTCATCACAGCCTTTGCTGTGCCCTCCCTTTAGTGAACATCAAGAGAAAAAATTGAAGATTCCTAAGAAGTCAAGGAAAAGTGAGACTGTGGGTGTTTATGTCCAGACAGTAGATGAGAAGTCAGAATGAAGCTGGGAGGAAATGAAGTCTGGTGCAAACGCATTAACCCATGTTCACCCTGACTCTGTGCTCAGTCTGGAGGCCACCTGTGTGCCATCCCTGCCATCAAGCCAGCTCAGAAAGGACCAGGCTTTTGAGTTGCAAAAGTTTTGCAAACATGCTTTCTGTTGAGTACATATTAACTTTTCTGTTCGTGCTGCATTAAAGTTGAAAGTTCTATTGATTTGTATTTACCATGGAAAACCACTCCAGCCAAAACAAATAAACTATTGTGACATCTGAAAGAGGCATAACTCAAGCTTCTTGGAGGCTAGATCGTTGACCTGGGCTGCGCTCCTGTGACAGGCACAGTGTCACAGCAGGAGGTATCCCAGAGGAGAGAATGACCCAGGAGAGGCTGGAGCATGGCTCCAATGAGCTCAGCTTTCCTTGGTGTAACGAATCTCTACCAACATCTCTGGTTTCAGCTTCATGATATCGACTTGAAGGGGGTGTCAGGTTATATGGAAGTTTGCAACAAAAGGCAGGTATTCTGAACATCAAAAATATTTTGGCAGTTTTGTGAATTAATGAAAACCAGATATCCTAAGTTAAGGAATCTAGCAGTTTTCTGTGTATGGGAAGAGGCAAGAGTCTGGGTTCACTTTCCCATATGTATCTCAGCTATATGAGGCCAGTATCCTGTGTTTTCACATCCTCAGCTCCCTTGTGGCTCACCACAGGGAGTGGCTGCATCTGCATATGATGGCTGCCATATCCTGCAGCTGTTCTTCTTCCTAAGTGCCCTTAGGGCTCATACTGGAAAGCTGATGTCACAACTGTGACATCCTTGTTTACTGATACGGCAGAAAATTCTCCATTTCTCAGTGGCAACCTTGGGTGGCACGGGGCCAAAGGAGGAAACTGAGACTCAGATAGTCAGGCCAAAACACCTGAGCCTCAGCCCAGGACCTCAACCCCAGTCACAGCACCTCCCACACCCACAACTCTTTCTCCTCCATGCGTGGATACCCACACACTTCCCTCTGAGGGTTTTTCTCCTCACTGATGGTGGTTCTGAGGGTGGATAATGGAAAGGAGCCTTGGAACAGTCCATATCATCTCAGGAGACTAGCCTGTCACTTTCCCCCCATAGGGACAAGCTTCTGTGCCAACAGCTCTGGTGATCTGCTTTCTATCCCCAGATCCTCTAAGATTCAGGCAAAGATTTCAACTTGAGGTGAGTGTGGAACTGCAGGTGGGGCTGGAGTCCTGGTCCCCACTTAGCTTGGTGAGTTGGCTACAGGTCGTCTCCTCACAAGAATACGTGTTCCTCGTGCTCTAAGAGCTGCACATGTGGGCAACAAGCTGTGTGGTGCCAGCTCATCCTACCTCCATGACTTTGACCATGCTCTTCTCTCTGATTATATCTCTCTCTGGTGCACTCCTGATCCATCTCCCCATCTCAGCTCAGAAAGCCTTCCAGAAACTCCCTTCCTGCTTGCTTTATGCATGCTCTCCTGTCTAGGTCTCCTCTGACTGCCAGTGCTCATGGAGCTGTAATCAGGGCTTTGCATTTCCATCACAGGTGGAGCTGGTGAGCTCTTTCCAGGCTGGATCCAGGCTGCCAGTCCCTTGTGTCCTGATTGCCGAGTATTTGTTGAAGGAGTGAGTCAACAGGGGAATGGATAAGCATCTCTCCAAGCTCAGAGAGCTCTGTGGCTTGGGGGCCCTAGGCGTGCTGACACACTCAGTTCAATTCAGTCACTCAGTCGTGTCCGATTCTTTGCGACCCCATGAACCGCAGCACCTCAGACCTCCCTGTCCATCACCAACTGCCGGAGTCCACCCAAACCCATGTCCATTGAGTCGGTGATGCCATCGAACCATCTCATCCTCTGTCATCCCCTTCTCCTCCTTCCCTCAATCTTTCCCAGCATCAGGGTCTTTTCCAATGAGTCAGCTCTTGGCATCAGGTGGCCAAATACTGGAGTTTCAGCTTCAACATCAGTCCTTCCCATAAACACCACAGGACTGGTCTCCTTTAGGATGGACTGGTTGGATCTTCTCACAGTCTGAGGGACTCTCAAGAGTCTTCTCCAACACCACAGTTCATAAGCATCAATTCTTCGGTGCTCAGCTTTCTTTATAGTCCAACTTTCACATCCATACATGACTACTGGAAAAACCATAGCCTTGACTAGATGGACCTTTGTTGGCAAAGTGATCTCTCTGCTTTTTAATATGCTGTCTAGGTTTGTCATAGCTTTTCTTCCAAGGAGTAAGTGCTTTTTAATTTCATGGCTGTAATCACCATCTGCAGTGATTTTGGAGCCCAAGATAATAAAGTTTGTCACTGTTTCCATTGTTTCCCCATCTATTTGCCATGAAGTGATGGGACCACATGCCATGATCTTAGTTTTTGAATGTTGACTTTTAAGCCAACTTTTTCACTCTCCTCTTTCACTTTCATCAAGAGACTCTTCAGTTTTTCTTCACTTTCTGCCATAAGGGTGGTGTCATCTCTTTATCCGAAGTTATTGATATTTCTCCTGGCAATCTTGATTATGGCTGTGCTTCATCCAGCCCAGCATTTCACATGGTATATTCTGCATATAAGTTAAATAAGCAGGGTGATAATATATAGCCTTGATGTACTCCTTTCCCAATTTGGAACCAGTCTGTTGATCCATGACCTGTTCTAACTGTTGCTTCTTGACCTGCATATAGATTTTTCAGGAGGCAGAAAAGAGAATAAAATCATAAAAATTTCAATCTGACTATGATATTCACCAAAGCAGATTGTCAGACAAATGGGCGTATAGAGACCGGTGTCATCGCTGCCCAGAAATAACTGATAGGGAACAAACATTGACAGATAAGGCTTTCCTAGAGGCTGTGTTTTAGTTATTTTTCTCTTTAAAGACAAGAGAACTCAAGTTTAGAAAAGTTAAGGATTGGCCAAGAACACCTGGGAAGCCAGAGGCACAGTGGAGAGGTGTGATCATGATCAATTCTGTCAGTAATTAATCCAATTCCAGAAGCACCAGGCAGGACTGTGACAGGGGACCAGGGCTTGGGGAGGGATCTCAAAGGACCAGGGAAGTGCTTGTGCTCCAGGAGAAGGGCTGAGACCCTAGAACGGGGTTTTCCGAAGGATGCCCATGGACCACTAGTTCTTTGAACAGATAGTGTTTGAATGTCCTCTCCATGCAGAGCAGTAGGAGCTGAGCCGTGAAGGACACAGGCAGGCCTCTGCCCTCAAACAGCTTACCATCTAGTGAGGAAGCCTTATGGTCATATGGTGTCAGACGGGCAGAAGGAAACGAAGCAGGGTAGAGAGTGGTGAGGACAGAGGCAGTGAGGATCGAGGTGGGGCCTCTCTGAGAAGGTGACCTGTGAGCAGAGAATGAGTGGAGTGAGGGAGTGTGCCATGCAATGGGCTGGGGAGAGGCAGCTCTAGCAGCTGACAGCAAGTGCAAAGGTCCTGAGGCAGGAAGCCACTTACATTCTAGAACAGCAGGAAAGTCAGGGTGGTTAAAGTAGAGGGAGGGAGGGGAAGGATGGTCAGAGGAGAGGGCAGAAGGTTGGCAAGAGCAGATCATGTGGGGCCTTGAGGTTGTGGTGAGGAGTGTGGATTTTTTCTCAGAGATCTGGGGGCCAACAGGGGTTTCCAGTAAGAAATTAAAAATCTGATTTGTGATAGAGGCTGACCCATCAGACTGTATCACCAGAGGGTGACAAAGGCTGGTTCCATGAACTGAAGGGTCAGCTCAGGCCCTTATTGACATAGATTCTGGTTCCCCCCGAGACCTACCGAGTCAGAATCACTAGGCAGGACATGGCCTCAGGTCCACCAGGGGAATAAAGCCTGCTGCCTCCTGGGGGCCTGCCCTGAGCCAGGCCCTTGGCAAGGTCCCTGGTTCATGATCACTGTGATTTCCTACACCTCTGGGATGAGGGATTCAGACATCACCCTACAGAAAGGACCAAGCAGCCCAGAGTGGTTGGGTGATCTGAGGAATGTGGCGGGGCCCCTGTGCAGCAGCATAGCCTGGAGCTGAGCCCAGGTCTCCAGGACTCACCTGCACAGGACACTCTTTCTGCACCCACCCCCCACCCCCTGCCCACCCCTCCCCCACCCCTCGGGAGCTTCCTGCAAGGTCAATACTAGGGATGAGAAACCAGTCTCAGATGGGCTAAGTCAATCACCCAAGGTCAGGCTCTGGGATGAGAGGATTTGAGGAGGGGTCAGCTGGAGGAGGGGCTCTGAGGGTCCCTGATGAGACTGATGCTCTGTATGTGAGCCTGGGAAGCAGTGGGGTGGGGAGGGGGCTTGTACACCATCTGGAGAGGGCAGAAGGCCCCTCCCAGGCCAGGAGACGCAGCTGGAGGAGACTCAGCTGACTTGAGTCCTGTGATTCCTCTGGATTCCAGGGACTGGTGTGGAGGAAGCCGGATCCCCACCTCGGGTTGGGGAAAGAGAGCTTACATGTACAGGGAGGTCAGGGCACTCCAGCAGGTGCACAAAGTACCTGGCCTTCTGTTCAGACCGGCTGTCTGCTCCGTGATCCTCTCATCTGGTCAGGAATCGGTCCCCGCCGGACACTGGGCTCAGTCCTGACTCCACCATCTACCAGCTGCTGGGCTTCGGGCAGCTCCCTCACCTTCCTGAGACTCCCTTTTCTTCTCTATTAAATGGCGGTGTGAAAATAGTGCTCACCACCAATGACTGGTAACAATGAAAAGAGGTCAGGATCATGTGACATTTGCACAGTGCCTGGCACAGAGCAGACGTTCCAGGAATATCACTGATGACCATTACTGTTGTCTCCTTTCCTGCTTCTGCTTCTGGGCCAAGCACTCCTGAGCATGAAGGGCCCTCAGTGGTTGCCACTGGTCACTGTGCTCTTGGCATGGCTCACTGTCTGGCCCTGGTTAACCAAGAAATTCTGATCATACCAACCTCAGCCCCCAGGACAGCCCTGGACAGCCACAAAATCTCCAAGAGCAATATAGGCTTTGCCTGCAGCTTCTATAGAACCTTAACTGTGGATGCCTCTGGATAGAACATTCCTTTCTCCCCAGTAATCATCTCTTTGGCCTTGGGCATGTTCTTTCTTGGGATCCAGCACCCAGCAGCACCTTCCTCCTGGAACGCCTGGTTCAACCTCATCGTGGTGGCTAGCCCAGGATGCAGGAGGGCTTCCAAGATCTGTCACTCGGTCTCCCTGAGCAGGAGCCCCAGCTCCTTCTGATTATGGGCAGCAGAAGATCAGTGGCCTGGGCTTGGGAGCCAGCCAAGAACCACCAGAGACCCTGAAACCATCCACGAGTATGTAGAAAAGCAGACCCAGGGGAAGCTTGAGGCCTGGGTGGAAGAGCTCAGGGTGACACTACAGCAGTCTTGAGAATCACATGCTCTTCAGAGGGGAGACAGCATGTATCCAGTGTGGAATCTCCACCTGGGAATCACGGCTTCGGTCACTCCCAGACCCACTCTGCTGAGCATCTGGGAAGCCTCCCCTGCTGACTTGACATAGGAGGCACTCAGTCAGC
The DNA here is from genome assembly GCF_029378745.1 of Bos indicus. Classification (NCBI taxonomy): domain Eukaryota; kingdom Metazoa; phylum Chordata; class Mammalia; order Artiodactyla; family Bovidae; genus Bos; species Bos indicus. Next base: position 59,438,386 of record NC_091780.1, on the reverse strand, counting down.
ATCTGCCCTCTGAAGCCTGGATGCTTCTGCTTGAATACATCCAGTGATGGAGAACTAATTGTCTGTCCTGTTTTAATGCTACTTGTTGAAAGTGAAAGTGTTAGGCGATCTGTATGTCCCATCATGGATTGTAGCCACCAAGCTCCTATGTCCGTGGAATTCTCCAGGCAAGAATATTGGAATGAGTTTCCATTCCCTTCTCCAGGAGATCTTCCCAACCCAGGGATTGAATCCAGGTCTCCTGCATTGCAGGCAGATTCTTTACTGTCTGAGCTACTTGTTGAGTTTCTTTCAAAGAAGGGTTTTCTAGCTTTGCTGCCCATGACAACTCGCTGGGGAGTTTATTTAACATGGAGGTGCCCTGAACTCACCCCGAGGAGATTCTGATTTAGGACAAAAGTAAGTCATGGACTCTGCATTTCAGAACCTCTCCTTTCTTCTCTCAGCAAGTGATTCTTCTGCAAGAGGACTCTGATCTTCACTCGGAGGAGCCCTGAAGGCAAGTACTGAATTAAGGAACATGAGTTCCCTTCCTCTGGAAGATCCCAAAAGGCATGGGTTAATGCAAGAAAAATCCCAGTGCAGGGAGGTCTTTTATTTTTTCCAAAAGAGCCAGTAAAGTTACACACTTCTCTTCTAACCATGCTCCTAATTCAGCAAATGAATTCAGTCTTCCTCATATTTGTACAGTGCTCTCTGGGTCTCCAGGGGGATTCACACCCATTATCTCCTTTGACCTGCTCACCTTCATGAAGCTGATGGGGCTAAGACTGATGGTCCCATTTTATAGATGAAGAGACTGGTATCTTAAAAGAAGAAAAGTTGTTATCCTGAGGCATTGTGGCATTCATATACACACCTATGGGTTGCTGTCATGTGTTATATGTAAGTGTTTTATACACATGCACACATGCAATCTAAATATGAAGTCCTTATCATCATGCCAGGCGTTGTGCATGATTAGTTTTTGTTGAAATCTGTTTACATCTCAGCAAGGGAGATAGTTTCATGTCCACTTGAGAGACTGGAAAACTGAGGCACAAGTGTTAGGTATATGCCCCAGATCTCAAAGCCAGGCAGACCCTCACCTTCAGATCCACACCTACCTCAGAGCAGTTGGCACCACAGGATACATTTTTTCTCTAAAATTAAGGAATTTCTGGAGAGGTTAAAGAGACTAGGAAGGGCATTCCTATTTATATATCATTATACTCTTATCAGTGAAAGTGGAGAGTGAAAAAGTTGGCTTAAAGCTCAACATTCAGAAAACGAATATTATGGCATCCGGTCCCATCACTTGATGGGAATTAGATGGGAAACCAGTGGAAACAGTGTCAGACTTTATTTTTTGGGCTCCATAATCACTACAGATGATGACTGCAGCCATGAAATTAAAAGACGCTTCCTCCTTGATAGAAAAGTTATGACCAACCTAGATAGCATAATAAAAATCAGAGACATTACTTTGCCAACAAAGGTCCATCTAGTCAAGGCTATGGTTTTTCCTGTGGTCATGTATGTATGTGAGAGTTGGACTGTGAAGGAGGCTGAGCACCGAAGAATTGATGCTTTTGAACTTTGGTGCTGGAGAAGACTCTTGAGAGTCCCCTGCACTGCAAGGAGATCCAACCAGTCCATTCTGAAGGAGATCAGCCCTGGGATTTCTTTGGAAGGAATGACACTAAAGCTTAAACTCCAATACTTTGGCCACCTCATGCAAAGAGTTGACTCATTGGAAAAGACTCTGATGCTGGGAGGGATTGGGGGCAGGAGGAGAAGGGGACGACAGAGGATGAGATGGCTGGATGGCATCACTGACTCAATGGATGTGAATCTGAGTGAACTCCGGGAGTTGGTGATGGACAGGGAGGCCTGGCGTGCTGTGATTCATGGGGTCGCAAAGAGTTGAACACGACTGAGCGACTGAACTGAAGTGAATTGAACTGATACTCTTATTCTAATGTAACAGTATTCACTTCCATTTTACAAGCAAGGAGACAGAAGCTCAGGGTGGTGAGGAGCCTTGCCTCCCAGGGTCACACGTAATAAGGGACAGCCCAGATACTTAGGCCCACCTGATGTGAAGAGCCGACTCATTGGAAAAGACCCTGATTCTGGAAAAGATTAAAGGCAAAAGGAGAAGGGCATGGCAGAGGATGAGATGGTTAGATAGCCTCACTGACTCAGTGGATGTGAATTTGAGTAAACTCCGGGAGACAGTGGCGGACAGAGGAGTCTGGTGTGCTGCAGTCCATGGGGTTGTAGAGTTGGACACAACTTAGCGACTGAACAACAAGTCACCACTATTAACTTCCCCTTAGGACTGTGCCACACTGTAGCCCTGGTGCTGGTCACCCCACCTCCTGAATCTTTCTTGAGGTCATACAAATGGGCCCAGCGTCGTTAAAGCACAGAAGCCAACTCCAGGCGAGCTCTTGCCAAGCTGAAGACTAAACTCTAGAAAGGTCGTCTGCCCCCCTCTACCTCTATCTCTTTCCCTCTCCAGCCAAGGCAGGGCTCTGCTCACTAGGCTGGCCCTGCCTTTGCCCTGCCGCCTGTGGCTTTATACCGCTGCATCCCATGGACCACGCATCCTTCCATTACCCCTAAGGCCCCTCTCGTCCCGAGTACCTCTCCGGTGGTCCTCGAGTGACAGCTTTTCTCCATGCACGCTCTCCTTGGTGCTGCGCCCTTTCAGGGTTCCTCCTCTTCACATCCTATGGTACCCAGCTTAGGGGGCTTCCTCCCATCACCACTCACCTGCCCATCCTGGGGGCACGAATCCTCATGCTTCTCTCCAGCCTGATTCTCTCCAGAACACCTCCCTGAGCAGGTCCCTTGGTTGCCTCCTGGGAACCACACCCCTGGGGTTCCAACCCAGAGGTGTCCCCTCCCCCACAACCTGCTCCTCCTGCTGGGGGTCCTTCTGCGGGGGTTGCCTTGTCATCACCCAGGAGCCAAACTGAACGTGGGTTGTTTTTCCTTCTTCTACCCACATCCACCCACAGTCCTTTAATGCTCTCTTCACAGGCCTCCAATCTCCCCATTCTCCCTCTCAAGCCTGGACCCACTTTGGCCCCAATTCCTGCCATAACTTGTTGAATACTGAGAAATGGAGTATTTCCTGCCATATAAGTAAACAAGGATGTCACAGTAATCAGCAAGTCCTCCAAAAGAGAATTCCTGCGTCCTAAGGGCACTCAGGAAGGAGAATACCTGCTGCCTCTCACACCACTCAGGCTGCAGCCACTCCCTACAGTGAGCACTGAGGAACTCTGGATGTGAAAAACGCCGGATACTGGCCCCAGATAGCTGAGACGCATGAGAAAGGAGTGATTGCAGTGAGCCCAGACTCCCACATCTTCCCATACAGAGAAAAGCTCTAGATTCCTTAACTTGGGATATCTGGTTTTCTTTAATTCACAAAAATACTTTTGATGTTCAGATGACCTGCCCTTTGTTGCAGACTTCTATACGACCTGACTCCTCTCCCTACCTTCTGGGAACACTTTTCTCGGGGTTACTTGAGATGCTCTTTCTCAGGTTTGTAGTCCTAAAAATTTCCACCAAATAAAACATAACTCTCAACTTTTAGGTAGTGAGTATTTTTTAAGTCGACAATACCCAGCCTGTATGCCTGACCTGGATCCTGAATCACTTCTCACATAGAAGCCAGAGTCATCTCTCTACCATGCACATCTGCTCACATCAACGCTCTGTTTAAATTCCTTTAAAGCTGCCTAGGACTCTTTGGAACCTTTCCAGCATTGCTACTGATTGCCAGGCCATTTGAGGTCCAGTGGCTCCATCATGGCCACACTGTCTTTGTAAGCCTTTCATTTCCTACTTCAGATCTGCCCTCATTTTTCAGCTTCTTGAAAATGTCACCCTCACTCTTCCTGCTGCTCAGAACACTCTGCTGTCTCTTCACACCATAACATTCTTATTCTCCCTCTGATGACATCACAGAAATCACCTCCTCCAGGAAACTTTCCCTGACCTCCCAAACTAAGTTTGGCCCTCTGCTCTCAGCATCCAGAGCCTTGCTTCCTCACATCCTGCCCTTCAGATCTGAAGTTCCTAGAGAACCATCACTGTGGAAGCATTTATGGGGCAGAATGGCTCTGCGGCTCACAGTATTCTGATCGAGGAGGTTGGGATAAATTCTGCCAGCCATAATTAGTAGCTGTGTGAACTTGAGGGAAATTACAGAGGCTCTCTGTTCCTCAGTTTCCTTATGTGTAAAGTAGGATGAGTAACAGGATGTATCTGTTATGATCATCATGAGGACTAAAAATGGGTTCTTCCAGGTAGAGGTCTTAGCGGGCTACCTGAAAGAGAGCTCTCGACCCTTCAGTTGCGGGGGACGCCATCATTACCACTTGGAGCTGTCCTCCCTGGAGATCACACAGCCGTCCATACGTCAGTAGGAGGCAGGGCTGGGTTGTTGCTCTTATCACAGGTGTGTGTTTGCTGCTCTTTCCCTCCTGGCACACCTCTTCTGCCTGATGGGGATCGTCTGTCAGGGGAGGAGGTGGAACTGGTCAGGAGGTGGAGGAGCTCAGCTGGGACTCGGGAAGCAGTTAGTCTCCCAGGTTTGCTCCTGGAAGGCAGAGGGGAGGTTCTGGGGGAGAAAGACCCAGCTCAGCTGCAGGATGCCAGGGTTCAGGGGCTGTGCCAGAAAAGGGCACACTGTGTGTCCTGGGGAGGGAGGGGTGAGCGTGGACCTGGGATCAGAGCCCCTGAAAGTGGGCATCAGGCAGCAAGGCCCCTTTCAGTCCTGGACCTGTGGTCCAGCAGGCTTGGTCACAGGTGTGAAGCCTGCTCCTGGGATGGCTGGTGAGTCTGGGGCAGAGGGAGGGGCTCAGAGTCTGGGGTGGGCTGAGCAGATGTGGTAAGTTGGGGGTGGGGGTGGCCTCAGGGCTCAGGCAGCAGCTGCGTGGAGACACACAGGAAAGAGGCAAGTCCGAGGAAAGTGCTTTATTGCTGTGAGAGGTTTCAGAGTCTCCCTGTGACCCGGACACAGACTCCCTGTGCATGTAGAGCTCCCAGCAGAGTCACTGTCACCTCTCCAGTGGTGAGCAGGTGGGGGCAGGCAGAGTGGATTCTCAGGGCCCAGGGGCCAGGCTGCACCCAGGGACCTGGGCACCCTGCTCCTTAGGGAGGGCACCCACAGCTCAGAGCGGAGCTCTAGGCTTCACTGGGGTTGGTGACTTTCCCCAAAAAGATGATGCTCTGGGTGTCTTTGAGAACTATGGCAATCAGGAAGGGCCTGTTGACACGCACAATGATTCTCAAGATCGTTCTTTCCATGCTGATTCCCGTGGCAGCAGCTCCTTCCGTGCCCTCCTCGTCCACGTCCAGCGCAGCGCCGTGGACCACCTGTGGGGACACCAGAGCAGTACCCACTGGAGACGGGGTGGGTGGAGGTGAGCAGTCACTAGCCCCTCTAAGGGGGCTGACATTCACCCACCTGCCGCTGGCCCGTCACTCCACTGTCCATCTGTTCTACTTATTTGTCCTCCCAACAAACTGTCAACTGGTTTGCATAGTTGTGATACATAGACGTGCAAACTGAAGGGAACGTCTGTGAGCGATGTGCCCAGCATCAGATAGGAAAAGAACAGGGACTCACTCTCCTAACCCAGAGACTGTGCTGTCTCTGAAGACCCCCTAGTATAGGGGCAAGGGCCAGGTCAAGTCATTTTTCTTGCAGGCAAATGTCCACAGTCCCTCCATGTCGAAGCAACTGATGGGTGAGCACTGCTTTCTGCTCCTCTCCTGCCCCAGCTGACATGTCCCCGAGCCCTCAGCTCCCTTGCCTAGGACTGGCTTCCCAGCCCTGGACCACGAAGCCCCATAGCATCTGTGCCTCCTTTACCAGGTCCTATGGCAGGTGGGGTGCAGGGGAGCCTGCAGGGCTGCCCAGCCACCCCCACCCCACTATTCACTCTGGCTTCTCTGTCTCTAGGATCACAGCACCAGGACACTGGGTGTTTTCTCGCCTACTCTTAGTGAATTTTCACCACGGTTGCTTTAGAGACTTTGTTAGTACCTATGACCTCTTACCTGCTCCTCTAGGCACCAAACAGGAACTGAGAACTATATGCTCCTTTTAAAGATGAAAATTTGGGGATGCAGAAATGTGATCGTTTCCCCCAAAAAGGCAGAGAAAGATGGAGCCTGATATGGGTCCACTGCTGTTTCCACTCGGGGTCCTTCCCAATGACAGGCTTCTGTGTCACTTTATAATTCAGGGAAGGCGGGACCTGATGTCATCGTGATTGTAACCCAGCTCTCCTGAGCTTGGGGAGTCCCAGGGAGGGAGACTGAGTTTCAACAAATGCAGTTATTTTGCAAATTCCAGGTGACCTGCCCTCTGTCTGGCCTCCACGTTTAGCGCTCTGATAGGAGGATGAATTGTCCAAATTTAAGACTCACCTGGGAGACTACCAGGTCCGCGGTCCCTGTGATTCCTGACAGGTCAGCGTCGGTGAATATTTTCTTAATGCCCATCTGGGAGAGGGTGTCATTCAGTTCATAGTTGCTTTTGATGGAAAATTTTGGCAGGTAGAGTTCATGTATTCGTCTAGGAAACAAGGAAAATAAATTTGAACACCTGCTTGAAAAGATGTCTGCCTTTTCCCACCTCACAGCATGGTCTTCCAATGATTCCTCTTAACCAACCCCCTTCTCCCTGGAATAAGGACTCCTGTTCTCAGTTTCTAGACCCCTCAGGCTAAATCCCCTTATTTTGTTGTTTATCCATTCCAATCTGCAGGAGTCTAACATGCCAGGCAGGCACCAGGGCAGGGGGAGCTTAAGGAGTCTGCAAGGCCCCAAGTGACCTGAGTCCACCCTCGGGGGGGGACCCTGACCTTGCCCAGCTTCCCCTCTCTCTCCCTCTGCTCTCTTGCTCTGGCCTCAATAATCCTCAACCACACCAGGCTCGCTCCTGCATCAGAGGATTTGCCCTGGTTATTCCCTTGGCCAGAAATGCTTTTTCCCAACACATCCAGAAGGCTCAGTCTCTCACTGCAACGTCACCTAAGGGCCACCCTATTTATGATCACAAACTACCTCTGGATACAATTTTCTTCTCCTTTTTACTGTGCTTTACTCTCCCCACCTCCCCATTTGTCCCCTCTCAACCTAATAAAGTATTTATATTTATTTCCAGTCTGTCTTCCACAATTATAGAGTGCCATGAGGACAGAGAATTTAGCGTTTATTTTCTGACCTACCACAGGGTCTAAGTCAGTCCCTGAGGCGTAGCATGTCCTCAGTTAACCTATTCAACCAGTGCTGACTGGGTGAGTGGATAAACGAGTGACTACAGTGGAAAGACAGCGCCAGTGTGGTCCTCAGAGCCCATCACACCCGGGCCCTCACCCGATTCTATTCGATCCTTCTACCTTCAAGAGGAGAAGTCAGGGGAGAAGCTCGTGAGTACTGAGGGTCATGTGGAGTTCTCATGACTCAGCCCTTGTTAATGGGAGCCAAACCTTCAGCTCCCGCCCTCTCAGATGTCATCAACTTACAGAAGGATTTAAGCACTGAGCCAGGCAGGCAGCAAAGGGCAAGGTCATCGTGGTGGGCTCTCCCATCCTGCCCCTGCCCCGCACATTCCTGAGGCCCTATTGCTGGGGGTCAGGAGTCCAGGGAGAGGGGGAAAGACCAAGAAGGCAGCTGAACCCACAGCTCTGGGTCCTGGGGACAGTCACCTGGGCTGCAGGGAGTTTCGCCACCTCGTCAGCATCTCCGGGGTCAGCTTGGCTTCCAGGTCCTGCATTTTGCCCTTGTCGGGGAGGATGAAGAGGGCGCTGTCATTGCTGGTGTACGTGAGCTCCACCAGCGTGCAGCCCAGCTCCTCGTCCCGGAAGTAAGGGGTTTCCAGGTCAAGGGTCATCATGGGCACCTCCACCGTCTTGTTGTCGCTCACGTGGAACTCTGCCTGCTCAGTGTGTTTGGGGTCAAAGCGGGTCTTCCATTGGGCTGGAGATGGGGGGACAGGTGAAGAGTGTGTGAGTGCAAGTGCTGCAGTCTCTCCCTCCTCGGCCCTGGTCCTTGAGTGGGGAAGACCCTCCCCATGGCAGCAGCCCCTCCCACCACGTGCCTCTGGGAATGGACCTGCTGGGTGTGATCATACACCTGGGCAGGTGGTTAAGTCCTTGGGGATGGGGGTGAACCCCACAGGTCAGGATTGAGAAGGGGAGCATTAAACAAAGCTGGTTAGTTGTGCTACATGTGAAGTCAACAGGAATGTGGAGGGCAAGGTAGAGATGGGGATGAGGCTGGGCCTGGGGAGATATGGGACCACCTGGTCCTTCAAGGGGTCATGTTAGTGACGAGGTGTTAGTCGTTGGCTTTGTAGGGAGGACACCCGTCCCCATGGCCTGTGAGCCCGGCTGGAGCAGGAGCCACACGGGGACCCCGAGTGCAGAGGAGGAGGCTTGGGTGTTCCCCAAGGAAGATGGAGACCTTAGTGTTGGGGGGTGGGGTTCTTGGGGAGATTGGCGCCATGGGGCTCAATGAGGATATACCCACCCCTGCTTCCTGCTTTGTCTCCACCCCTGCCTGTGTCCCCATGGTTAGAGACAGGAGGAGAGGGAAAGCTGGGCTGGTGGGGTACCCCTGGGGAGGAGAAAGTCCTAGGACAGGTCAGGGTGGTAGAAGATTAGAACACAGAAAAGTCAAGGAAGAAACATAGTAGATCTGGCCTGGATTATTAACAATTTTCCAGAGAACTGGGAATCTATGGCTTCATTTACAGAAGAAAATACATATCCAGGAGGGCTACCCAGGGCTCTGCCAGCAGTTTCCAGTTCAGGGCGAATATGTCCCCCAAGCGGGTGTCCCTTAGGCACCCGACCACCCCCTTGCTCAATGATCATTCTTTGTATCTTTATTCCGTGTTCCTTTAGCACCACTGGCTCCATGTGTGAAATCTTCCTGCCTTCACTCTGCCCCTTATGAGTTTCCAGGATGAGGTTTGCAGTGTTGGGTTTCTACCAATGGGACTGGGCCCTGGACCAGCTAGAATCTGGAAAAGGGTCTGTCCCGGGTATTGTCCTTCCTTGAGGCTTCCCTCTGGGGTTGGCCTTGCCAATGCTACCCTCATAGCTATAACGGAGCACAACTGAAGTGCCTTGAGTTGGCCAGGCTGCTCAGAGGCTGTCACAGCATGAAGCCAGCCACCAGCCCCACCTCCACCCGCTGAGACCAAGTCCCCTTAGAGGAGCACAGGTCACACACAGCCCACAGTGTGCGGAGCTTGGCTTTCCTTGTATGTGTTAAAAGAAGCTGGGGTTCCCGGCCACTCCAGAGTGACCTTAGAGGAAAGCTCCTTCCTCCAGGTAGTCAGGCAAGTTTGAGAATAAAAAGGCTCCCCATGGCTCAGATAGTAAAGAATCTGCCAGCAATGTGTGAGACCTGGGTTCAATCCCTGGGTTGGGAAGATCCCCTGGAGAAGGGAATGGCGACCCACTCCAGTATTCTGACCTAAAGAATTCCATGGACAGAGGAGCCTGACAGGCTACAGCCCACGGGGTCACAGAGTCAGACACAGCTGAGTGACTTTTGATTCACTGTGGCTCAGAAAGGATTAACAGCTCCCCAGCCCTTGTGTGTTGCAATGACAGCTGTGATTTAGAAAACCCCCAAATAGACAAAGACTATGACAGGGACAGGGTCTTAGTGCCCAAGCTGTCCTCATTGATGACATCCTCCTCTGTACTGCCCAGCAACAGAATTGGCTGAGCTGAAATAGAAATAGCTCTGAAGACACAAAACTAAGCGTGTGTTTCCTTCTGAGACAAACAGGCACCCACCTTTAAAGTAGACGTAGTTCACCAGGACCAACTCCGTTCTTGGGGAAAGGTCCTTGAACAGCTCCTCAATTTTCCCCTGGGTTTTATTCTTCACATAGTCATTTATTAGACTCTTGGCAGCTTCAGGATCCCTGAAGTTGGTCGGGAAGGCCTCGGAGGAGTACAGCACACGGGCATCTTCTATGAACTTGTCCAGCAGCTTCAGCTCCTCCTGCACAAACATGGCGTTGCCCACGCTCAGCTGCAGCTGGTTCCTGGGTCGATTGAGCGCCTGCAGGAGGTGCTGGAAGCCCTGGTGGATCTGTGTCTCCTGGATCTCCGTGAGGTTGAACTTGAGGCCTTCCAGGATCTCTGTCAGGGTGGGGCCACGGGCCCCCAGAGACAGGAAGGCCAAGGCCATGGAGACACTCAGCGGGGAGAACATGACATTCTTATTGGGGTTCTTCAAAGCCAACTGCTTGTAGAGGCTGAAGGCGAAGTCGGTGTTGCTGGAGGCTAACGTGTGGCCATCCACCCTTCTGTGCCGGTCCTTCACCACCACATTCTCTGGGAGGCAGTGGACACTGCGGATCCCAGCCACCAGGAGCCCCAGAGCCAGGAGGGGGGACAGTCTCTCTGCCCTCATGTCTGAAAAGCAAAGCTCCTTTCAGTCTCCACGTGTCAGATGATGTCCCAACCCCTGCCACTGTCCCCCGTGCTTTCTGTTCTCTCAGCCCTGCTGCTCTGTGACCTCCCACAGGTAGGAACCTTCCTGGGCTCCCAGCACACACGAGGAGGCTCTGGGCTCCCTCTCACCCTTTGGTCAAGTGCTGTGACAGTTTCCCCAGTGGAGAGACTGGGCGCAGAGAGGGGAAGGGGCTTTTCCAGGGCCACACAGCAAGCCGTTGAGGAGTGAGAGTGACAAGCCTGGGATGCCTGGCTCCAGGGTGGGGAAGCTGGTGATGGGTGTGAGGTGCTGTCCAGCAAGAAGGCATCCCTCTCCCAGGACAGACTCTGTCATCGGGCCTAGAAAGCAGGGCTCCTTTCTTACCATGTCCCTTCTCTGTCCCCCAGGAAGGAGCCCTGCACTGATCAGAGGACACACACCTCTCCCCACCTCTGAGGACAAGGGTGTGACCTCAGGGAGGCTCTCCCATCGAGGTGCCTGGTCACAGTGAGGGTTCAGGAGAGAGGCCTACACAGGCAGCGGGAGCCGTGCTGGAGCCTGGCTGCCCTGAGGAGGGCTGGTGCAAAGAACAAGGAGGGCAGAGCGTTCTGTTCAGCCCCTGCCTCATGGACACATGGAGGGTGTTTCTGTCAAGAACCTGGAAAAGCCTCCTAGTGGGGAGAAGCAGGGTGAGCTCAGAGTCTCAGAGACTTGCTCGAGGATTTTGTTTGGACCATTTGTGAGTTCGGTGTGGTGATGAGCAGTGACTGAACCTCTCTGATCCTCAGTTCCCACCTCTGTCCAACATGTGGAATGACTCAGATGACATACAGGATGAAGGTGCTGGGCTCCTAAGAGGAGTTCCAGACGTGTCACCCCCTCCACTGGCCACCCTCTCCAGGACTCTACAAGCCAGACTGTGATCCCTGGAGACAGAGGACCGAGATACTGCCCAGAAGCCTCAGGAGAGACTGAGATCAAAGCTGTGACCTCAGCAAAGAGGGCTGTTTCCCTGCAGCCTCTGCCCCTCATCTCAGAAGAGAGAGGGCTGCTGGGGTGGGAGGGGGAAGGTGAGAGAGACAAGAGGCAGAGATGGGAGCAGATTGGAGGGGAGAGGAGGAGGGGTGTAGGGCAGGAAGTTGAGCTAATTTTTGTCCAGAGACCAGGGGAAAGGCCTTCACACAAGCCTGGGGAGAGAGGCGATCGATTGCCTAAACTGTTAGTTTACTCAAGTTGGTACAATGGTTTTTTCCCAAACAGGTTAACCATTTTCTTCCAAGACTTATTCCTGGAGGAGTTGTGCTTTCTCACCTGTTCTGGTTGGAGGGTGGCCTCTGCCTCTGAGAAGCCTGTGTCTCCAATGCCGAATAGACGTACCTGACAGTTAGCTTGGCCGGGGGCCCTGGAGGGATAGTGAAGAGCAGGAATCACCCTGGAGACCCCTCTGCCCAGGGGGACCTGGTGCACTGATTCTGTCTCCAGAGCTACCTGAGAGCAGCGCCCTGTGCCAGGCAAGGAGACGCACCTCAGGGCCCTCGGAGGACCTCTGACCTGACGCTGCATGCACAGCTGGATGGGGCACAGCTGGCTCGAATCACAACCCCAAAGACTCAAAAGCAGAAATGCCCCCAGAAGCCCTGGTGGCACATCTCTCCCTTTGCAGGATGAACACTGAGACCCAGAGAGGACTGGTCTTCAGAGGACTCAGAACCCTCCCAGCATCAGACACACGTCCTCCCACCTCCCTCCTGCCTTAGGTTCTACCGACCCCTGACCGAGGCCAGAGCCACCTGGGAAAGGGGTCCCTTGGCTCCCCGTGTGGGAGCATCACGGATTACCTGCCTGTGAGAGCGGGAGGTGGGGATGGATCCGCAGTCACCATCTGCCTGGATGCAGGAGTTTCATGACTGCGTTTGTCTATTTATCCTGCAAAGACCTCTTCTCTGGCTTGCGAAATGTAGGAGGAAACAACGCCTCTGACTGGAAATGGGCAGATGAACATTTTTGGTAACAGGATTCATTATGTCTACTCAGACAATCTAGTTAACGAAATAGATGTTTTTCCCCTTAAAAAATAGACAGTAAATAAACACACATAAAAACCTTTTGCATGTTAGAGTTCTCTTCTGTTTATGAAATACTCACTGAGGAAGATGTGACAACTCAGAAAACATCAAATGAATCACTGAAAACTACTCCAAATTATTGTTCTTTTTAAAGAGTTATTGACTCTGTTTTATTAGTGTTTTATTCCTGGTCTGATATCCTCTTTAAGGATCATGGAGAAACCCTGAAAATGTAGAGAAGGGCTTGTAAAGTATTTCCCAGAACGCTAGCGCCCAGGGAAATCCAAGTTAACATTGTGTTGTATTTATTAGTCACTTTTCTTTGAAGTGTGTGTGTGAGTGTGCAATACACTATTTTTTACAGCTTGATTTGTAAGTTGAAGCACTCCTCCCCCACTCCCACAGAAGTGCTGTGAGTCTGAGGTCCCCAAAGTGTGTCAGGAATACCAGTGTCTGGGGCCTCTGGTCTCCAGCACCATCTGTTTGGGGGACCTGCTGTGACTTGGACATCACCCTGCTGTCCTTCATTATTGGTTCACCCTAAGAGCGGATTGTCCTCCTTTCTTGACCTTGAGGTCTCCTTAGCTGTCTCAATGAGATAATTTCAGGTATTTTCTGTGCTCATGGGAAAAACCTGTCCCTTCACCCATCATAGTCACATCCCTCCAGCCATGACAATCCCTGCCAGACTTCTGGGGACCACTGGGGTTCTACCAAGCATAGTTTGCAACCAACTGACAATGATGTTGGGCTTCCCCGATGGCTCAGCAGGAAAAGAATCTGCCAGTAACACAGGACACCCAGGTTCGACCCCTGGGTCAGGAAGGATCCCTGGAGCAGGAAATGGCAACGGGCTCCAGCATTCTTGTCTGAAAAATCTCATGAATAAAGGAGCACAGCAGGCTAAGGTCCAAAGAGGTTGCAAAGTGTTGGACATGCCTATGAAGGAAGCAGCACAGTGATGGCTTAGAGGTGAGGGTATGGCTTTGAAATGAGGTAAGGGTCAATCCAGATAGCACTGCTTACCAGCTGTGTGATCCCACAATATTTATTGAAAATTCGTGGACTTTGATCTCTTTATCTCTAAAATGCAGATAAGATCACTTTGCTTTCTGGAAAGAGGTGGGGGAGGCATGTTATGAAGAGTTAATCAAATAACTCTAGGTGTAAGCTCCGGTAGGACAGAATTTTGTTTCTTTTTCATAGTGCTGCATGCTTCCTGAATCTCATAGATGTTCATTGACAGTAAGACACTGAGACGGTAAAGAAGAGTTTGGCCTCATCTGTCCTGAATTCATGATCTGTGCCCTTTGAGTCTCCAGTGATTTCCAGAATTGACTGTACATTTTGAAGTTGCAGAGAACCCCAAAGAAAATAGTGGCTAAAACAAGACTACAGTTTATTTTTCTCTTGTCCTGATTTAAGCAGTGGTGGGTTGAAATGGTGATTCCAATTTGTCAGGGACCCAGCCTGCTTGTATTCTTCATGTTTTTTGCCAGGTCGTAGAGGGCTCATTGCCACATCCACCTTCTATTTAATGGGAGTCAAGAGGGGAAGCTGGCTTGAAACTCAATATTCAAAAAACTAAGATCATAGCATCCAGTCTCATCACTTTGTGGCAAATAGAAGGAGAAATAATGGAAACAAAGGATTATTATTTTCTTGGGCTCCAAATCACTGTGAACAGTGACTGCATCCATGAAATTAAAAGATACTCCTTCTTTGGTAGGAAGGCTTTGACAAACCTAGACAGCATATTAAAAACAGGGACATCACTTTGTTCACAAAGGTGTGTATAATCAACACTATGGTTTTTCCAGTAATCACATAAAGATGTGAGAGTTGGACCATAAAGAAGCTGAATGCTGAAGAATGGATACTTTTGAATTGTGGTGCTAGAGAAGACTCTTGAGACTTCCTTGGACTGCAAGGAGATCAAAACAGTCAATTGTAAAGAAAATCAAGCCTGAATATTCATTGGAAGGAATGATGCTGAAGTTGAAGCTCCAAAGACTTTGGCCACCTGATGTAAAGAGCTAACTCATTGGAAAAGACCCTGATGCTGGGAGAGATTGAGAACAGGAGGAGAGAAGTGAGAGGCAGAGGATAAGATGGTTGGATGGCATCACCGACTCAATGGACATGAGACTGAGCAAAGGGGAGATGGTGAAGGACAAGGAAGCCTGGCAATCTGCAGTCCACGGGGTCACAAAGAGTTGGACATTACTTAGAGACTGAACAACAACAATTTTTGATGATTTTATCTTAGGCTGGAAAACAAACCCTAGATGTAAGGCAGGAGGAAGATAATAGTCTATCTTGGTGAGGGGAAAAAAAGTGTACTTTCGAGTGTGGTCCCAAGATGGCGGAGGAATAGGACAGGGAGACCACTTTCTCCCCTACAGATTCATCCAAAGATCATTTGAATGCTGAGTGACTTCCACAAAACAACTTCTGAATGCTTGCAGAGAACACCAGGCACCCAGAAAGGCAGCCCATTCTCTTCCAAAGGAGGTAGAACAACTTATAAAAGACAAAGAGACAAAAGAGTTAGGGACTACAGAGACCCATCCTGGGGAGGGAATCGTGAAGGAAAGATTTCCACACAGCAGGAAACCCTCTCATCGTCAGCTCAGTGGAGAGTTTTGTAATCTCAGAGGGCAACATAACTGGGAGGAAAAAAAAAAAAAAAAACACCACAGAATATGCACCTAACCACAACTGCCAACAGAGAAGTAGCCCAGATGCTCACCTCTGCCACCAGCAAGTGGGTGCTGGACAGGGAGGCACGGGCTGCATGCTTAGGATAAGGACCTGGCCTGAATGTCCTGAGGACAACCTGTGGGAACTTAGGTGAGACAGCAACCCAAACTGTGGGATAGCCAGAGAGAAAAAAAGAGAGAGAGAGAGAGAAATTTCCAACAAAAGGCTCTAACCTAATGTGCAACCTGGCCCTCTCACAGAACAAAGGATTGAGGGAACACCAAAGGAAAGCTAGCCACCTGCGTACAAGCCCCTCCCCCACCACCGGAGGCAGAGAGGCAGGCGAGCCACAGCC
Source organism: Bos indicus (assembly GCF_029378745.1). Classification (NCBI taxonomy): domain Eukaryota; kingdom Metazoa; phylum Chordata; class Mammalia; order Artiodactyla; family Bovidae; genus Bos; species Bos indicus. The sequence continues at coordinate 59,422,786 of NC_091780.1, read as the reverse complement.
AGAGTTGGAAGGCAAGGGGCAATCTTGGCCCCAGAGATGGCACCCTCCACCAAATGTGAGCAGGCCCTCAGTTGCTAACCATGTCTTCCTGGGATCCTGGATGGTTGACATCTGCCAGGAGGGTCACAGCCTGAGATCAGCTCCCCAGAGGAGATACACGGCACACCTGAGACGGTGCTCTCCGGGGTGGGGGTCGGGGGGCAGAAACAGAGCAGCTGGGACCAGGGAGGTGATTAACATGCACGGCCCACCTGGGACAGTGCACTCACCAAGCACCTGGTCACCTGAGCTGCTCGGATCTGGGAAGGGCACAAATCACACGCCCAGCTGAATCTGTGCCCTTGTGGAGTACACGAGAAACTCAACCTGAGCAGCTTAGACCTGGAAAGTGCATGGAATGCAGGCCTGCTTTGGACAGTGCCCCTGCAGAGCAACCTGGAGCCTGAGCAGTGTAGACCCGGAAAGCACATGCCGCTGTGAGCTGGGGCAAACTCAGTGTGGTCCACACACTGCGAGCACTCCTGACACAAGCCAGTGATGTTTGCAGTGTTCCTCCCTCCCCACAACACAGCTGAACAAGTGAGCCTAAATAAAGTGACCACCTTCGCCCCCTTGTGTCAGGGCAGAAATTAGGCACTGAAGAGGCTTGGAAAGAGAGGAAGCCAAGAGGGAACTGCTCTGGAAATGACAGGTGCCCAGATTAAAACTCTGTAGTTAACATTGACTAAGCATTGGAAGGGGCCTATAGATCTTGAGAAGAAATACAAGCTGGAGCAAGGAACTATCTGAATCTGAACTAACTCCACACTGCCCACAAAAGCTCCAGAGAAATTCTTAGATATATTTTTATTATTATCACTTTTAATTTTTTTTAATTTTTAAGTTATTTATTACTCCTTTAATTTTCATTTTTATAATCCACTATTACCTTGCAAAAAAGACCGTATTTTTTAAAGCAAATTCCATATATATATATATTTTATAATTTTTGTGATTGATTTTCTTTTGTATTTTTAATATTCCTATTTTGACAGTCTAACCTCTACTCTCAAATTCTCCAAGCCATGCTTCAGCAATACATGAACCGTGAACTTCCAGATGTTTGAGGTGGTTTAGAAAAGGCCGAAGAGCCAGAGATCGAATTGCCAGCATCTGTAGATCAACAAAAAAGCAAGAGAGTTCCAGAAAAACTTCTATTTCTGCTTTATTGACTATGCCAAAGCCTTTGACTGTGTGGATCACAACAAACTGTGGAAAATTCTTCGAGAGATGGGAATACCAGACCACCTGACCTGCCTCTTGAGAAACCTGTATGCAGGTCAGAAAGCAACAGTTAGAACTGGATATTGAACAACGGACTGGTTCCAAATAGGAAAAGGAGTATGTCAAGGCTCTATATTGTCACCCTGCTTATATAACGTCTATGCAGAGTACATCATGAGAAATGCTGGTCTGGAAGAAGCACAAGCTGGAATTAAGATTGCTGGGAGAAATATCAATAACCTCAGATATGCAGATGACACCACCCTTATGGCAGAAAGTGAAGAGGAACTCAAAAGCCTGTTGATGAAAGTGAAAGAGGAGAGGGAAAAAGTTGGCTTAAAACTCAACATTCAGAAAACGAAGATCACGGCATCTGGTTCTATCTCTTCATGGAAAATAGATGGGGAAACAGTGTCAGACTTCATTTTGGGGGGGCTCCAAAATCACTGCAGATGGTGATTGCAGCCATGGAATTAAAAGACACTTCCTCCTTGGAAGGAAAGTTATGACCAACCTAGATAGCATATTAAAAAGCAGAGACATTACTTTGCCAACAAAGGTCCATCTAGTTAAGGCTATGGTCATGTATGGATGTGAGAGTTGGACTGTGAAGAAAGCCGAGCGCTGAAGAATTGATGCTTTTGAACTGTGGTGTTGGAGAAGACTCTTGAGAGTCCCTTGGACTGCAAGGAGATCCAATCAGTCCGTCCTAAAGGAGATCAGTCCTGGGTGTTCATTGGTAGGACTGATGCTGAAGCTGAAACTCCAGTGCTTTGGCCACCTCATGTGAAGAGTTGACTCATTGGAAAAGACTCTGATGCTGGGAAGGATTGAGGGCAGGAGGAAAAGGGAACGACAGAGGATGAGATGGCTGGATGGCATCACCGACTTGATGGACGTGAGTTTGAGTGAACTCCGGGAGTTGGTGATGGACAGGGAGGCCTGGCGTGCCGCGATTCATGGGGTTGCAAAGAGTCGGACACGACTGAGCAACTACACTGAACTGAACTGATTAAAAAGAATGCATTTGAATCAGTTCTAATGAGGTGGATGAAACTGGAGCCTATTATACAGAGGCAAGTAAATCAGAAAGAAAAACACCAATACAGTATATTAACGCATATATATGGAATTTAGAAAGATGGTAATGATGACCCTATATGTGAGACAGCAAAAGAGACACAGATATAAAGAACAGATTTTTGGACTCTGTGGGAGAAGGTGAGGGTGGGTTGATTTGAGAGAACAGCATTGAAACATGTATATTACCTATGTGAAATAGATCATCAGTCCAAGTTCGATGCATGAAACAGGGCACTCAAAGCCGGTGCAGTGGAATAACCCAGAAGGATGGGATGGGGAGGGAGGTGGGAGGGGGGTTCAGGATAGGGGACACTTGTACACCTATGGCTGATTCATGTCAGATATGGCAAAACCACCACAGTATTGCAAAGTAATTAGCCTTCGATTAAAATAAATTAAAAAAATTTTTTAAAAGTACACTTTGGATGAAAGACTTGTATCTAATTTCCAAGAACATTTGTACCCAACACCCAATTTCGACCACAGAGAAAGGAAAGCCCATAGAGAAAAGAAGGACATACTAAACAAACAAATCGACTATGATATGGCAAAAAAGAAAGTAAGACAATTTTAGTCACAGTAGGAAACCTAAGGAGAAGAAAAAGGAGTAAAAAGAAAGCAAAACATAAATCTAAATGATAATATAGGGAATACTTGGGAGGAAATATTTTGCAGAGAACCAAAACAATACTTTCCATCTTGGGATGTCATCTTGGCAGTTCCTCGCTGGGCCGTTATGACTGTCAACTATTATGGTGGAGGCAAGTGATGCCTGTGGTTTCTGAGTTTAGACCAGCACTGTGAGGAAGGCCAAGCCACATGGAAGTAAGCCATGTGCGTGTCCTGACCACAGCTCAGCTGAGATCTTTGCTCACAGCAGCATCAACCACCAGGCACGTGAGTAAGGAGGCGTCCGATGGCTTCAGTCAGCCATGGTCCGCGAGTAAGCACAGGAGACACCCAGAGTGGAAACAGCCTTACTGAGCCCAACAGAATTGAGTGACAAAATTGTGAGAGACAGTAACAAGAAATGCGTGTTGTTTTATAAGATGACATTTGTATAACCAGCAAAAATATTTTTTAATGAAGGCAAAGTAGTGATTTTTTTTGACAAACAAGATCTAAGACAATCCATTACCAGTAGACCTGCATTACAAAAAGTGTTGAAGCAAGTTCTTGGGACAGAAAGTAAATAGGCAAATAAAAATTTGTAAAGAGGAATAAAGAGTGCCAAAAATAATAAACATGTTTTTTGTTGTTGTTGTTGTTTTTTTTCCTGATTGTGAATCTCTTTGATGGGCAATTAACTGTGCATAGAAAATAAAAGTTGTAGTGTATTATGGGATTTAACATGTGTAAATTATAGAAAAGGAACAAGAGCACATGGGACAAAAGGGAGAAAAACAAGAATACTGAGATAAGGTTTTATGCTTTACTTGACGTGATACAGTATTATCAGATACGTATTGATGAGTTAAAGATGTATTGTACATTCTCAATACACTGAAAAAATACACAAACTAAGAAGTATAGGTTTTAATCCAACAGTTGAGTGAAACAAAAACATGAAAACTCCTCAAATAACCCAAAAATACAGCAAGAGGAAACACAAAACAACACAAACTACAGATGGATCAAAGGCAAAACAAATAGAAAGTCAGAAGATCTACCCCAGTCATATCACTAATCCCTTTTTGTGAGTAAAATTATAGCTGGACTATAGCCCACCAGGCTGCTGTGTCCTTGGGATTCTCCAGGCAAGAATACTGGAGCCACGCCCTCTTCCAGTGGATCTTCCCGGCCCAGGGATCAAACTCACTTCTTTTAGGTCTCCTGCATTGGCAGGCGAGTTCTTCACCACTAGCGCTACCTGAGAAACCCATCATTCACCCTTATGGAAACGCGAATCAAAACTACAATAGACACTACCTCAAACCTAAGAGGGATATATTAATAATAATAATAGATACTAAACAACATGTGCTGTCAAGGATATGGAGAAATGAACCCATCGTACACTGCTGGTGAAAATGGTGCCGTTGCTCTAGAAATTGGTTTGGTGGTTCTTCAAAGCGCTAAATGCAGAGTGAGCACGTGAGCCAGCAATTCCCTGCCTATGTACACACCCAGGGAAAATGAAAACATGCGTCCACAGAACAGTGTGCACGTGAATGTGTAGAGCAGCTTATTTATAAAACCCCAGAAACCTAAAACAGAAAACGATCAGCAAGGTGACAAATGGATAAACGCGGTGCTGTGTACGCAGACAGAGGAACACGCTTCAGCCACAGAAAGGAGCGAAACACCGATACACACGCAACGCGGATGAATCCTGAAAACATTATGGTGCGTGAAAAATGCTGGTCACCAAAGGTCACATATCGTATTATTCCTTTTATATAAAATATCCAGATGTTAAATCCAGAGACACCAAAATCATATTAGGAGTTACCATGCCCTGGGGAAAGGGTAGAATGGGGAGTGAGAGCTTAAAAGGTATAGGGTTTGCTCTGGGGGTGATTAAAATGGTTAGACACTAAAAAGAAATAATAGTTTCACAGGATTGTGAATGTGATAATCATCATTAAATTTTATACTTTAAAATGGTTAGTTTTATGTTATGTAAATTTCACTTCAGTAGAGAGAGATCTAAGGACAGAATAATTAAATGCCTCGTGTAGGCATTGTGTAGACATTGCTTGGATCCTAATTTTAAAAGAATTTGATTTTTAAGTTTACGCACCCATCAGGGGAGTGATAACTTGATATTTGATAATATTAAGGACTTATGCTTATTTTTAAGCATGATATGCCATTTTAAGTATTTTTAAAATTCTTATGATTAAAATAACAAGATGTGTAAGATTTGCTACAAAACAAATCCCAAAGAGGGAAAGGGTTAGGAGGCAGGGAATAATTGTATTGGCTCCATGTTAATAATGACTGAAGCTGCTGATATGTATGTGAGTTTATGTCATCCTCTCTATTTGTGCAATGCCTGAATTTTTCCATGAAACCAAAAGTCCTTGAGGGAGACACTGTGGTTTGTTTCCCAGTGCTTAATGCATCCTCAGCATGAACTGGGGGCTCATGAGTGAGTGAAGGAAGGAGGGAAGGCATGGATACCGTGCATATCATCATAACCCTTGTGTTCCTTCCCTTTACAACCTCAAGCGAACATCAAGAGAAAGAATTGAAGATGCTGACAAGTCAAGGAAAACTGAGACTGTGTGTGTTTATGTCCAGGCAGTAGATGAGCAGAATAAAAATAAGTCATAGGAAACAAGACTCTTAAGAGTCCGTTGGACTGCAAGGACATCAAACCAGTCCATGCTAAAGGAAATCAGTCCTGAACAGTCACTGGAAGCACTGATGCCGAAGCTGAAACTGCAATACTTCAGCCATCTGATGCAAAGAACGGACTCCTTGGAAAAGCCCCTGATGCTGGGAAAGATTGAAGGCTGGAGGAGAAGGGGACAAGAGAGGGTGAGATGTTCAGATGGCATCACTGACTTGATGGATGTGAGTTTGAGCAAAGTCGGGGAGTTGGTGATGGACAGGGAAGTCTGACGTGCTGCAGTCCATGGGATTGCAAAGTGTCAGACACGACTGAGCGACTCAACTGAACTGAAGTAAACAAAACTGGGAGCAGATGGAGTCTGGCTCACACCCATTAACCCATGTTCACCCTGCTTCTGCACTCAGTCTGGAGGCCACCTGAGTGTCACCCCTGCCACCAGGCCAGCTCGGGAAGCAGAAGGCCTTCGAGCTGTAAAAGTGTTGCAAACACTCTCTCTGTTGAGTACATACTAACTTTTCTGCTGCATTAAAAAAAAAAAAAGCTGCTCATCTCCCTCCAGGAGCACCCAGACCTGGATGCAGATGCACCCTGGGCTGTAACCAGCTCCTTGCACACCTGGACCCAGGACAGGAGGGTCGCAGCCCTGAGCTGGGGCAGCTCACAGTCTCCTCCAGGCAATGCCAGGTGGCCCCGGCCAAGGGGCAAACAGCCATGAGCATCAGCATTCAGGCAGGAGAGGACGTAATTCTCAAGAGAAAGACTCTCGGGATGTTCGTATTGCCTCTGGATCCATCCGACTCGGGAAGAACCATTTCAGTGACCTCCTGTCTTCTCACACATGTTCATACATGTACACACGCACACTCTCTCACACACACACTCTACCGTTTATCCCACTGTCAATGAGAAAACTGAGGGCCAAGGAGGCCCACCCCTGTGCCACGGGGCAGAGTGGCCTTTCTCCATCTCACCGACACCCAACAGACTGTTTGTGCCCATTCCAGTGACCCCACATCTCTCACCCTCAACTCTTTCTGCCCTAGGCTGTGTCCGCCCACACTGAGTCTCAGACCCATGACTGCATGTCTCTCTGGGCCATGTTTTCAGGCCTCTCCACCTCCATCCTCAGCCATGCAGTTGGCATCTCAAACTCCACAAGGAGGCTGCTAAGGAGGGATACAGAGAGCCCATGACTCGGAAGGGTGAGCACCAGGAATTCCTGGAATCAGACGTCAGGGAACCCCTTGCGGAGCCTGGCAGATCTACATGACATCATGGTCCCCTCTGTCCCATCTCAGGTTTCCCCTTACCCCACCTGCAGGGCAAATATCACTCAGCAAGTGATGTTGGCTCCTACGCTGGAAATCAGTAGAGGCCTTAGAGCTAAGGAGACACCAGAGCATCCTATCAGGAAACCCACCTGTCCCTCACGGGGGAAGTCTTGACCTTAACTCTCATCCTCCGCTGCTCAGGATCCCCTCCCGCCTCCTCCATCCCAGGCCCTCGGCTCTCACCAGGGATTCTGGGCGCCAGCCCCCTGGGTTGTTCCTGTGCAGCCCCGGGTTAGCGATGCTGTCAAGCCACATCTGATAACTATCCCTAAGGACTGTGCCAGGCTGCAGCCTTGTGGCTGGTCACCCCACCCCCTGAGTCTCTCCTAAGGGCACACAAACAGACCCAAAGAACTAGCAGCATCTTTATCACACACAAGCCAACTCCAGCCCAGCTCTTGCCAGGCTGATGGCTGAACTCTAGATAAGTTGACTGCACCTCCTCTTAGCTCTCCTTCTCTGGCCTTCCAGCCAGGGCGGGGCTTCCCTCATTCTGCTCATCTTGTCCTTGCCCCGCCCCCCTGTGGCTTTAGTCACTGCATCCCAGAAACCACTCATTCTCCCTTTACCCCTAAGTCCCCTTCCCTGTCCGCTGTCTGCCTCTCCTGTGGTCCTGGGGTGACGGCTTTCCTCCCTGGCTCCCCGCTCCTCCCCACTCTGTTCCTCTCCCTGGTGCCTTGCCTTTGGGTGTCCTCCTCTTTGCACCCCTTGGCACTCAGCTTAGGGGACCTCCTTCCATCCGTGCTCACCTGTCCATCCTGGGAGGATCAATCCTGATGCTTCCCTCCTGCCTGGTTCTCTCCTGAACTTCCCCTGAGCAGATGCCTTCGCTGCCTCCTGGGAACCATGCAAATCTCCTCACATCAACCCTCTGTTTAAATCCCTTTAAAGCTGCCTAGGACCCCATGGAATTTTCCCAGAACCCTCACTGAGTCCCAGGTCCCCGGTTCTCCAGCGGCTCCATCACGGCCCCGTGCTCCCTGCCGACCCTCACTTTCTGCTCCAGTTGTGCCCAATTTCTTTCCCTTTCTTGAAAATGCCCCCCTCGCTTGTTCTCTTGCTGGCAACACTCTGCTCTCTGTTCACCCACAACCTTCTACCTTTCCTCTGCTGGCAGCACTGCAATCCCCTCCTCCAGGAAGCCTTCCCTGACTGCCCACTGAGTCTGGTCCTCCCCTCTCAGCCTCCAATCCCTTTCTTCATCACCCATCTCCCCCATATATTCTAAGTCCCATGAGGCCCATTGCTGCAAAAATCTTTATGGGCCGAGTGGCTGTGTGATTTAGCGTGTTCCTCTGACATCCATCTGGTTGGGATAACATCTTGCTGGCAGTAATTTCTAGATGTGGGGAACTGTCGCCTTGAGGGGATTACTGAGCCTCTCTGTTCCTCAGTTTGCCCATTGGTAAAATGGGATGAGTAACAGCAAGTATCTCATGTGACATAAATGGGTTATTCCAGGTAGAGGTCTTAGCAGCTTGCTTGGAAGAGAGATCTCTTCCAAGAGACGTCAGTTTGGGTGACGTCATCATTACCGTGTGCTCTCCCCGGGGATCTCACAGCCCCAGTACATCAGGGGCTGAAGGGCTGTGTGTTGCTGTTATTACACATTGTGTGTCTATTGCTTTTTGACTCCTAGGAGCGCCATATTGGTGGCTGATGGGGATCCTCTGTCAGGGGAGGAGGTGGAATTCGCCAGGCGGTGGAGGAGCTCAGCTGGGATCCTGGGAGTAGCTGGTCTCCCAGGTTGGGGTGCTGGGCAGCAGAGGGGTGATCCTGGGGAAGGAGGCCTAACTCAGCCACAGGAAGGAGGGGTCCAGGGGCATGTGCCAGAAGAGGTCAGTGTCAGAGCCCATGCAAGTGAGCACCACGGCACATCCCAGGCCCTGGGGAGGAAGGAGTGAGACTTGACCTGGACCCAGAGCCCCTGGAAGTGGTCATCGGCAGCAAGGGCCCCTCCCAGTTCTAGTCCTGAGGTCCAGTGGGCTTGGTCACAGGTGCAAAGCCTGCTCCTGGGCCGGCTGGTGAGGCTGAGGCAGAGGGGCCCAGAGGGGGGGTGGGCTGAACATGTGTGGTAGGGCGAGAGGCTTGGCCTTGGGGCCCAGCAGCAGGGCGGAGACGCACAGGAAAGCCTCCAGTCCAAGGAAGGTGCTTTATTGCTGTTCTGTGGCCCAGAGCCTCCTTGTCACCAGGACATACAGCGCCCGTGCACCTGGAGCCCCTAGCACTGTCGCTGTCACCTTCCAGGGATGAGCAGAGGGGGCCAGGCTGCTTCCAGGGACCTGGGCACCCAGCTCCTTAGGGAGGAGGGGAGCTCTAGGCTTCCTTGGGGTTGGTGACTTTGCCCAAAAAGATGATGCTCTGAGTCTCTTTGCAGAATATGGAAAGCAGAAAGGGCCTGTTGAAACTGATATTTAGCGCGTGCAACGGTAATGAAGTAAACATTATGACAGCCGTGACAGCAGCTCCTTCCGTGCCCTCCTCGCCCACGTCGAGCACGGCCTTGTGGATCACCTGTAGGGACACCGGAACATTACCACTGGAGATGGGGAGGCAGGGTGTGAGCAGGGGCCTGAGCGCCTCTGAGGACCGACGTTCATCCACCTGCTCCTGGTCAGTCACTGTGCTGTCAACCTGTTCAATCTGTCTGTTTCCCATCCAACTATCAGCTGCTTTGCCGTTGTGATACATGGATGTGCAAAGGGAAGCTGAGAGTCCTGGGCCCAGGGTCAGAGAGGCAAAGAGCAGGGGCTCCTGGATCTGGATCCCTCTCTGTCTGAGTCCACAGACTCTGCTGTCCCCCAAGCACCCCCTAGTGTAGGGGGAGGGGCCAGATCGAGGCACTTTTCTTGCAGGGAACCGTCCACAGTCCTTCCATACCAAAGTTGCAGATGCGCGGCACTGCTTTCTGCGCCACGGTGGCCCCAGCTGACGTGTCCCTGAGCCCTCAGCTACCTTGCCTAGAATTGGCTTCCCAGTCCTGGACTACAAGGCCCCATGGCCTCTGTGCCTCCTTTACCAGGCCCTCTGGCAGGTGGGGTGCAGGGGAGACTGCAGGGCTTTCCAGCCACCCCCATTTATTCTAACTTCTCTGCTTCTAGGATGGCAGTACCAGGACCCCTGGGGTCCTTCTCTCCCGCTCTTAGTATTTATTCATCATGATGGCCCTGAGCCATTGTTAGTACCTCTTACCTGCTCTGCCAGTTTCTTCATGCTGGGTAAGAACTATCACCATATTTTGTAGGTGAAAAGAACTAAGGGCCACAGGATTTTATTTGCCTGTTTAGGCATGAAAAGTAGAGCTTGCAACGGGGTCCACTGATTCCACTCCAGGGGAATTCTTTCCCAATGATGGACTCGTGGTCACATTATATTTCAGGGAAGGTGGGGACAACTCCCAAGATGATTGTAACTCAGTCCTGGGGAGGGTGATTGATTTATAGGAAATTCAATGAATTTGCAAATTCACAATTAGCCAAACATCTACCTGTCTGCCCCCATTCAAGCTCCTATAAAAAGGATGAATTGTGCAAAGTTTAGACTTACCTGGGAAACTGCCAGCTTGTGGTCATTTGTGATTCCTGAGAAGTCCGCATCGCTGGTGAAGATTTTCTTGATACCCAGCTGGGAAAGGATGTCTCTCAGCTGATAGTCACTGGAGATGGAAAACCTTGGCAGGCTGAGTTCATCTATATGTCTAGGAAATTAGAAAGATAAACTTGAACTCACACTGGACATAGTGTCTGCTTTTCTTCCACCTCACAGTTTGATCTTCTGTGGTTTCATCTCCAACCACCTCCTTAACACTGGAAACATGAACTTCCTTCCTCAGTGTCTAGACCCCTCAGGATGCTGCTGCTGCTGCTAAGTCGCTTCAGTCGTGTCCGACTCTGTGCGACCCCATAGACGGCAGCCCACCAGGCTCCCCCGTCCCTGGGATTCTCCAAGCAAGAACACTGGAGTGGGTTGCCATTTCCTTTTCCAATGCATGAAAGTGAAAAGTGAAAGTGAAGTCCCTCAGTCAGGTCCGACCCTTAGCGACCCCATGGACTGCAGCCTACCAGGCTCCTCTGTCCATGGGATTTTCCAGGCAAGAGTACTGGAGTGGGGTGCCATTGCAGGCTAACTCTCCTTAATTCCTAATTATGCATTCCTGACTGAAAGAGTCTAATGTCCCTAGGGCTGGGGCTGTGGTGTTGCCCACAAAGGTCCTCGCCTCTCCCCTGCATGGTTGCAGGCAAGGAAAACACCCTCCTCCAACAGGGATTTCACAATAGCTAGGAGATTGTGCCCGGGGGGCTGTTCCACAGGCACCAGGAAGGCTTCCTGCAGGAGGTGGCATGGAGCCTGAGTCCCAGGGGAAGGGATGGATCTAACTGGGTGAAGAGGAGCCTAGGAGGAGGTGGATGCACTTGCAGGAATGTGGGAAGCCAGAGGGGCTGTTCCACAGCACAAGGGTGGCCTGAGTGTGGGCAGCAGGGAAGGAAGGAGCTGAATAGGGGCTTGGAGGGGACATGGGGGGCTGGGGGCTGCAGTCAGGGGACTTGGGGACATGAATCTTCCAATTCAGAGTCTCCATCTTGCCTTCCCAGTTGAGGACAGGACAGCTTCAGCTCTGAGCGCAGCCACCAGCAGGTTCTTGGAGCAAGAACCTGCTGGCAGCTCCCACCAGGCCTAACCCACCCCGAGACCTCCCTCCCTCTCTCTCTGTATTTCCCTTAAGACTCATGTCAGGCTATCTGGTCTTAGATGCCAAATATGAGGAGTTCCCCTTAAACTGTGGGGTGCCCTGCACAGCTGCCCACACCCCCTCCCTACCCGCCCCTGCAGACTCTGGCCCAGCTGCCTCTCCTTTTCTTGTCCCCCTGAGATCAGTCTTCTGAATCCCACCTCCTGGTCTGTGTCTACCCTTGGGTTTACCCAGAACACAACCCCTCCCCATACTTGCCGGCTCCTCCTGGTCCAGCCCCCAGCGCCCTCCCCTGGGTGACCCTACTGGGCTCCTGGTGGCCTCCCTGCCTCCATTCATGTCCTCTGCCATCTGCTCTCCACTCAGCACCCTGAGTGGTTCTTCTAAAACATCACTCAGCTCTTTTGCTCTTTGACTCAAAACCTTGTGATGAGTTTCCATTTCCCTTAGATGGTGGGGGAGTCAAGGGGTCTGAAAGACTCCAACTGACCTGAGTCTTCCCTGAGGACCCCGACCTCTCCCAACTTCTCCTCTCACTCCCTCTGCTCTCCTGCTCTGGCCTCACTAATCCTCAATGACACCAGGCTCGCTCCTGCCTCAGAGGCTTTGCACTGACTGTTCCTTTGGTCAGCAATGCTTTTCCCCACAACATCCACATGACTCAGTCCCTCACCTCACACATCACCTAAGGGCCATCCTAATTATAATCACAAACTACCCCGGATCCAATTTTCCTTCTCTTTTTCCTTTATTTTCCCTCACCTCACCATTTCCCATCTCTCTGAGTACAAACTTATTTAGTTATTTATTTCTTATCGGTCTCCCCCAGTCACAAATTAAGCACCATGAAGGTGGGAATTTAGTGTTTTATTTGCCGACTCGGGATCTAAATCATGCCCTTAGACATAACACGATCTTCATTAATTAATTCAACCAGTGCCAAGTGGATAAATGAATAAATGAGTGGCTATGATGGAAAGACAGTGTCAAGCTGGTCCTCAGAGCCTGTCTCACCTGAGCCCTCACCTCATCCCGATTCTATCCCTTCCTCTCCACCGTCGAAAGGCGGAGCCAAAGAAAGAACTGCGTGAGCGTTGGGTGTTCTGTTGAGGATCCTACTGACTCAATACATGTTGATGTGAGAGGAACCCTCAGTCCCCTTGCCGTCCCCTCCTCTGATGTCATCATCCTATGGAAGGAAAAATTTTGCCCCAAAGTCCCTAAGGTAGCAAAGGGCAAAGTCATCTCAGTACAGGTTCTCCCACCACTGTCCCGCCCCCTGACATTCCTGAGGCCCTGCTGCTGGGAGTCAGGAGTCCAGGAAGAGGGGGAAGGACCAAGAGGGCAAGTGAACCCACAGCTCCGGGTCCTGGGGAGTCACCTGGGCTGCAGGGAGTTTCACCACCGCGTCAGCGTCTCCGGGGTCAGCTTGGCTTCCAGGTCCTGCATTTTGCCCTCATCGGGGAGGATGAAGAGGGCGCTGTCATTGCTGGTGTACGTGAGCTCCACCAGCGTGCAGCCCAGCTCCTCGTCCCGGAAGTAAGGGGTTTCCAGGCGAAGGGTCATCATGGGTACCTTCACCCTCTCGTTCTTGCTCACGTGGAACTCTGATTCGTAAGTATGGTTAGGATTAAATGGCGTCTTCCACTGGGCTGGAGGAGAAGTGACAGATGAGGACTCTGTGAGTACAAGGACTGTGTCCTCTCCCTCTTCTGCCCTGATCCCTCAGTGGGGAAGACCCTCCCTGCACCAGCTGTGCCCCCGTACCATGTGCCTCTGTGTGGGCCTGCCAGGGTGTGCACATGCGCCTGGGCAGATGGGTAAGCCCTTGGGGATGGGGTGAACCCCGCAGGTCAGCATTTGAGAAGGGGGGCATGAAGCAAAGCTGGTTAGTTGTGCTACATGCAAAGTCAACAGGAAATATGGAGGGCAAGGGAGAGATGGGGATGAGGCTGGGCCTGGGGAGATACGGGACCTCCTGGCCCTTCAAGGGGACATGTTAGTGACCAGGGCTTAGTCATTGGCTGGTCAGGGAGGACACACATCCCCGCAGCCTTGCGAGCCCGGCTGGAGCAGGAGCCACACAGGGATCCAGAGGGCAGGGCGGGGTCAACAGAGGAGAGGACTCGGGTCTCCACCCAGGAGGATGGATCCTCGCTGAGGCCAGGACTTCTAGAGGAGTTCAGGGCTCTGGGGCTTCAGGGAATGTGTATCCCCACCACCTCCTGTTTGTTTCCACCCCTGCCTGTGTCCTCAAGGTTAGAGGCGGGGGTAGACAGAAAGGGAGGCTGCCTCGGGTGCCCCTGGGGAAGAGACTTGTAAGGAGAATGTCCTGAGGTGGAAAAGGAAAGGGAAGCACAGAAAACGCAAAAACCAAACATAGCAGGACAGGCCTGGATTCGTTTTTAAGAATAATTCAGTTCTAAGCTTTTATTTACAGACAACTACAGTGGCCCAAGAGGGCTGCTCTGGACTCTGCCAGGAGCCCCCAGCTCTGGACTAACTTGTCTCCAAGAGCTGGTGTCTCTTCCATAGCTGACCACTTCCTGACTTGATAATCTATCTCTAGATCCCTATTGGCCCTTCTTGCTCCCTGTGCAAAATCCATCTGCCTCTACTCTGCCCCTTGTGAATATCCAGGCTGAGGTTTGCCATGCTGACCTCCTGATACCGGGACCGGGCATCAGACCAGCTTGCAGCCAGGATAGGATCCTGTCTAGGAGGCTCCCTTCTGTAGAGGCTGCCCCCGGATGGTGGCCTGGCCTGTTCCCCCCTAAGCTGATAGAAGAGCACAGATGAAGACCCTGGGGATGCGCAGGCTCCTCAGAGTCTGTCTCACCGTGAAGCCCACCAGCCTCACTGGGAGCCTCCAGAGACCAAGTCCCCAGGCAGGTCAGAACCAGCCCATGGTGGGCAGGGCCAAGGGTCCTGAGGTCTCCAGCACCACCTCATCAGGAAGGACACACACAAGAGTGATGAGTATGGGAAAACCCTTCCTCTAGCAGCGGGGTAAGATTAAGTCACAACAAAACTCTCCCCCGGTGTCAGACAAAGGGTTAGCAGCTTCGGTGCACTAACGTCCTATAATGAGCATTGGAGTTTGGGAAATCCCAAGACGATCAAAGCCAATGGTTGGGGCAGGGCCTCAGTGCCGAAGCCCCTTAAGCTGAGGGCAGCCTTCTCTATTGGAGAAGGCAATGGCACCCCACTCCAGTACTCTTGCCTGGAAAATCCCATGGATAGAGGAGCCTGGTTGGCCACAGTACATGGGGTCGCTAAGAGTCAGACAAGACTCGGCGACTTCACTTTCAATTTTCACTTTCCTGCATTGGAGAAGGCAACGGCAACCCACTCCAGTGTTCTTGCCTGGAGAATCCCAGGGAAGGGGGAGCCTGGTGGGCTGCGGTCTCTGGGGTCGCACAGAGTTAGACACGACTGAAGCAACTTAGCAGCAGCAGCAGCAACCTTCTCTATAGTGTTTCACCTAATGACAGTTGACTAAGCCAGGAAATAGCCCTGACACCTCAGAAAATAAGTATTTGTTCCTCTGAACCCCAAACTAGGCACCCACCTTTAAAGAAGATATAATTCAACAAGATTAAATTTGTGAGCACGTCAAGATCATTTAAGAGCTTCTCAATTTTTCCATGCGTTTTATTCTTCACATATTCATTGATAAGCTTTACGGCAGCTTCAGAATCCTTGAAGTTGATGGATAAAACCTCAGAGGCGTAAAAAGCCTCGGCATCTTTCCTGAATTTGTCCAGCAGCTTCAGCTCCTCTGGCACAAATATGGCGTTGCCCACACTCAGCTGCAGCTGGTTGCTGGGCTGATTGAACGTCTGCAGGAGGTGCTGGAAGCCCTGGTGGATTTCTGTCTCGGGGGTCTCTGTGAGGTTGAACTTGAGACCTTCCAGGATCTCTGTCACAGTGGGGCCATGAGCCCCCAGGGACAAGAAGGCCAAGGCTATGGAGACGCTCAGAGGGGAGAAGATGACGTTCTTATTGGGGTCCTTCAAAGCCAACTGCTTGTAGAGGCTGAAGGCGAAGTCAGTGTTGCTGGAGGCTAATGAGTGGCCATCCACAGACGTCACTTTGTGCTGTTCTTCTGGGGTCACATTCTCTGGGAGGCAGTGGACCCTGGAGCAGAGCCCAGCCACCAGGATCCCCAGAGCCAGGAGGGGGGACATTCTCTCTGTCCTCATGTCTGAAAAGCAAAGCTCCTTTCAGTCCACATGTCAGATGATGTCCCAACCCCTGACACTGTCCCCCGTGGTCGCTGTTCTCTCAGCCCTGCTGCTCTGGGACCTCCCAGGGGTAGGCACCCTGCTGGGCTCCCAACACACACGAGGAGGCTCTGGGCTCCCTCTCACCCTTTGGTCAAGTGCTGTGATCATTAGCAATCTCCCCAGTGGAGAGACTGGGCACAGAGAGGGGAAGGGGCTTTTCCAAGGTCACACAGTAAGCAGTGGAGAGAGTGAGAGTGAGGAGCCTGGGGTGCCTGGCTCCAGGGCGAGGAA
Source organism: Bos indicus (assembly GCF_029378745.1). Taxonomy (NCBI): domain Eukaryota; kingdom Metazoa; phylum Chordata; class Mammalia; order Artiodactyla; family Bovidae; genus Bos; species Bos indicus. The sequence continues at coordinate 59,406,598 of NC_091780.1, read as the reverse complement.
GCCGGTGATGGGTGTGAGGTGCTGTCCAGTGAGAACCCATCTCCCTCTTCCCCGGAGCTGACACTGTCAGAGGGGCCTAGGAAGCAGGGCTCCTTTCCCACTGTGCCCCCTCTCTGTCCCCCCAGGAAGGAGCCCTGCACTGATCAGAGGACACAGCACCTCTCCCCACCTCTGAGGACAAGAGTGTGACCTCAGGGAGGCTCTCCCATCGAGGTGCCTGGTCACAGTGAGGGTTCAGGAGAGAGGCCGCCAGAGGCAGCGGGAGCCGTGCTGGAGCCTGGCTGCCCTGAGGAGGGCTGGTGCAAAGAACAAGGAGGGCAGAGCGTTCTGCTCAGCCCCTGCCACGTGGACATATGAAGGGTGCTCCCAACAAGAACCGGGAAAGGCCTCCTAGTGGGGAGAAGCAGGGTGAGCTCAGAGTCTCAGGGACCTGGTCGAGGATGTCTATTGGACCACTGTGAGTGCTGTGTGGTGACGAGCAGTGACTGCACCTCCCTGATCCTCAGTTCCCACCTCCATCCAACATGTGGAACGGCTCAGGTAACGTACAGGAAGAAGGTGCTGGGCTCCTAAGAGGAGTTCCAGATGTGTTACCCCCTCCACTGGCCACCCTCTCTAGGACTCTACAAGCCAGACTGTGATCCCTGGGGACAGAGGACCGAGATACTGCCCAGATGCCTCAGGAGAGACTGAGGTCAAACTGGTGACCTTTTCCCTGCAGCCTCTGCCCTGTCATCTCAGGATTCAGAGGAGAGAGCACTGCTGGGTGGTGACGGGTAAGTGGGGAGATTGAGGAGGGGAGAAGCCTGAGCTGAGTCTCAGCCAGAGCCCAGGGGAAAGGCCTTCGCACAAGCTTGAGGACAGAGGCGATCAGCTTCCCCAACAATTCAGTTTGCTCAGTGCTGATACAGTGGTTTCTTTCAAAAAGAGTTAAATATTTTTTTTTCGGAAATTATCCTGAAGGAATGGTGCTTTTTTATTTAGCCAGGTTAAGGCTCTATTTCTAAGCAGATTCACCTCTCTTCTGCTTGTCCAGGGGCCCTAGAGGGGCAGTGGAGCCCAGAAAAGCCCCCTGGAGACCCCTCTGCCCAGCGGAACCTGGTGCACTAATTCTGTCCCCAGGGCTCTCTAAGAGCAGTGCCCTGTCCCAGGCAAGGAGACGCACCTCAGGCCCTTGGGGGAGCTCTGACCTGACGCTGGATGCACAGCTATATGGAGCGCAGCTGGCTCGAATAACAATCCCAAAGAGTCAGAAGCAGAAATGTCCCCAGAAGCCCTGGTGGCACGTCCCTCCCTTTGCAGGATGAAAGCTAAGACCCAGAGAGAGGACTGGTCTTCAGAGGACTCAGAACCCTCCCAGCTTTGGACACATGTCCTCCTGCCTCCCTCCTGCCTCAGGCTCTACTGACCCCTGATCAAGGCCAGAACCACCCTGGGAAAGGGGTCCCTTGGCTCCCAGTGTGGGAGCATCACGGATTACCTGCCTGCGAGAGCGGGGTGTGGGCAGTGGATCCAGAGCCGCCGCCTGCCCGGATGCTGGAGTTTCCCGGGTGCTGCTGCCTATTTATCCTGCAAAGCCCTCCTCCCAGGCTTGTGAAACATTGGCGGGGACAACACAGGACTCTGTCCTCTGACTGGAAATGGGCAGATGACCATTCCTGGTAACAGGTTTCATTAGATCTACTCAAACAATCTAGTTACCGAAATTGCTTTTTCCCCCTAAAAAATATCCATAAAACTAGCACACACAAAAAGTCTATCCTGTGTTAGAGTTTTCTTCTGTTTATAAAATACTCATTGAGGAACATGTGACAACTCAGAAAACATCAAATGGACCATTGAAAACTTCTCCAAATTGTTGTTCTTTTTAAAGAGTTATCGACTCTTATTGGTGTTTTATTCCTGTTTCTGATATCCTCATTGAGGATCATGTAGAACCCTGAAAATGTAAAGAGCTTGGAAAATATTCCCTAGCACTCTATCCCCAGGGAAATCCCAAGTCAGCACTGTGTTGTGTGTCTTTGTTGGGAGTTTTCTTTGCAGTGTGTATGTGTGCACGCGCCTTTATGTGATAGGAATCTCCAAACACAAACTCACACATGTTTTTCTTTGTTTTGTTTTTCATTTGGCTGCACTAGGTCTTAGTTGAGGCAGGCGGGATCTTTAGTTTGGGCATGTGGGATCTAGTTCCCTGACCAGGGATCAACCCCAGGCCCTCTGCATTGGGGGCGCTGAGCCTAAGCCCCCAGACCTCCAAGGAAGGCCCTCACACATGGTTGTTAATATGCTATAAGCTATTTGTTTGCAGCTTGATTTGCAAGTTGAGGCACTCCTTTTGCATTCCCACAGGGCTGATGTGAGCCTGAGGACCCCAGAGAATGTCAGGAGCTCCAGTGTCTGGGGCCACTGGTCTCGGCCATGACCTTCATCCTTCTGCCCTTCACTATGTGTTCAACGAAAGAGCCGGTTGTCCTCCACCCCTAATGAGATATCTTAGATGTCTCATTGAGCCAATCTCAGGTATTTTATGGGCTCAGGGAATAAACCTACCCGTTCATCCCTCATAGTCACCACCCTCGAGCCATGACACCCCCTGACAGACCCTTGGGGACCGCTGGGGGTTCCATCAAGCACAGTTTGCAAACCACTGGCTTTGTGCTGAGCATATGGCTTTTCCATGAAGTAACCTTCAATTGTGAAAGTACTATTCACCAGCTGTTTGAACCCACGCAATTTACTGGAAATCGATCAACCTTAAACTCTTCAACTCCAAAATGCATGCGGATAACAACACTTCCCTGACTGGAAAGGCGTGGGAGGACATGTCTGTGAAGATTTAGTCAAATAATACTGAATTGAGCTCTAGTAGAACAACTTTTTGTTGTTGCTTTGCATAGTGTGGCATCGTTTGTTGTTCAGATGCTAAGTTGTGTTCAACTCTTTGTGACACCATGGACTGCAGCACGCCAGAATTCCCTGTCCTTCACTATCTCCCCAGAGAAGACAATGGCACCCCACTCCAGTACTCTTGCCTGGAAAATCCCATGAACGGAGGAGCCTGGAAGGCTGCAGTCCATGGTGTCGCTAAGAGTTGGACACAACTGAGCGACTTCACTTTCATTTTTCACTTTCATGCTTTGGAGAAGGAAATGGCAACCCACTCCAGTGTTCTTGCCTGCAGAATCCCAGGGACGGGGGAGCCTGGTGGGTTGCTGTCTATGGGGTCGCACAGAGTCGGACATGACTGAAGTGACTTACCTTACCTTACCTTCACTATCTCCCAGAGTTTACTCAAATTCAGGTCCATCAAGTTGGGGATGCCATCCAACCATCTCATTCTGTCATCCCTTTGTCCTCCTGCTCTTAGTCTTTCCCAGCATCAGGGTCTTTTCCAATGAATCTGCTCTTCTCATCAGGTGAGATGGACTGGAGGGACTGAGCTTCAGCATCAGTCCCTCCAGTGAATATTCAGGGTTAATTTCCTTTAGGATTGAAGGTTTGATCTCCATGACGTCCAAGGGGCCTCTGCATCCATACAGAACTTAAAAAATATTCAGTGACAGAAAGGCACTGAGATGATCAAGAAGAGCTCGTCCTTCCTGAGATCATGATCTATGTCCTATCAGTCTCCAAATATCTCCAGAAGTGACTGTATATTTTTAAGTTACAGAAAATCACAAGGAACATAGACATGAAAACAAAGCTGCAGTCTATTTTTCTGTTTTAAGTCCAGATGTAAATAGCAGGTTGACAAGGTAATTCATGTTGTAAGGGATTCAGGGTGCTTTTATTCCTCGTGATCTTTGCCAGGTCCCAGATGGCTCATTGCCACATCCACTTTCTATTTAACGGGAGAGCAAGGGATAGGGCTTTCCTCATAGCTCAGTTCGTAAAGAATCTGCCTGCAATGCAGAAAACCCTGGTTCGATTCCTGGGTTGGAAAGACCCTCTGGAGAAGGGATAGGTCACCCATTCCAGCATTCTTGGGCTTCCCTTGTGGTTCAGCTGGTAAAGAATGCACCTGCATTATGGGAGACCTGGGTTCAATCCCTGGGTGAGGAAAATCTGAAGAAGGGAAAAGCTATCCACTCCAGTACTCTGGCCTGGAGAATTCCATGGACTGTATACCCCACGGGGGTGCAAAAAGTCAGACATGACTGAGCAACTTTCACTGTCACTTTAGGGCTTCCATTATAGCTCAGGTGTTTAAGAATCTGCCTTCTATGCAGTAGACCTGGGTTTGATTCCTAGGTCAGGAAGACCCCCTGGAGAAGAAAACGGCAAGCCATTCCAGTATTCTTGCCTGGAGGATTCCATGGACAGAGGAGCCTGGCAGACTATAGTCCATGGGGTTGCAAGAGTTGGACATGGCTTAGTGACTAAACCAAGGGATAAAAGGAAAGGCACCCTACTCTTTGAGATAAATTATCTAAATATCACCTGCCTTCTTTCCACTTCTGCTCCATTGCCCAGAGCTTGATCCTAGGGCTATATCTTGCTGCAAGGAGGCTGTGCTGTGAGGTCAATATTCTACATTGGATAACCCATGTCACAGCTGAAAATGGGAGGTTTCTTTCTCAAGAGAAAATGAGAATGGACATGCATCATGACTTCTAATCTTGCCACCACGTTCTACCTGAGTGTTCCCTAGTCCTCTGGCCCCAGGGGAGCCATCATTTTTCTTAATGCTGTCATTAGGCTATAGAGAAGACAGTGACTTGACTACCCTACATGAATGGTGGTTGTTGGATTCCAAAAATGTCCTGTACCAATTGGTCTGCTGGTCCCAAATATTGGTACAGGGTATTTTTGTAGTTCAACAACCCCTGTTCAGGTAAGATGGTCATGTCACTATCTAGTCTGTAGCCTGATGAGAGGATAATTTGTAATGATCCAGAATCCACTGGCTCCTCGTCTCTGAATTGAACCCCTCCAGACAATCTCTCAATAGCCACTAAGACTACAGGACCACTGGAGCCTGTTTACCTACTCAGTCTTCGATCCTTTTTCAATATTTCATCCTCTAAGTCTAAGGGACCCCAAACATATTTCTGAACCCCACAAAAGGAGTTAAAAAGGAAATTAGGGACCTACTGTTGTGTTTAAAGATAATTTTGCTCTCTTGTGGTATACCACTCCAATCTCCTTCCATCATATCAATTTTCCTTTTTTTCTGGTGTTAAATCTCTGTAACAATCTCTTATCAGGACTCTTGGCACTTAGAGTTCACATGAATAATCCAGAATTAACTCCTCAACTTCCATTTCAATATCCTTCAGTTAATCAAAAGTGTTAATCAATAATCCTACCATCCTTTCAAAGAACCAGCTTTTGGCTTTGTTAATTTTTGCTATGGTCTCTTTGTTTCTTTTGCATTTATTTCTGCCCTAATTTTTAAGATTTCTCTCCTTCTACTAACCCTGGGGTTCTTCATTTCTTCCTCTTCTAGTTGCTTTAGGTGTAGAGTTAGATTACTTATTTGACTTTTTTCTTGTTTCTTGAGGTATGCCTGTATTGCTATGAACTTCCCCGTAGGACTGCTTTTACAGTGTCCCACAGGTTTTGGGTTGTTGTGTTTTCATTTTCATTCGTTTCTATGCAAATTTTGATTTCTTTTTTGATTTCTTCTGGGATTTGTTGGTTATTCAGCAGCGTGTTGTTCAGCCTCCATATGTTGGAATTTTAAACAGTTTTTCTCCTGTAATTGAGATCTAATCTTACTGCATTGTGGTCAGAAAAGATGCTTGGAATGATTTCAATTTTTCTGAATTTTCCAAGGCTAACACCTATCCTACTCAAACTCTTCCAGAAAATTGCAGAGGAAGGTAAACTTCCAAACTCATTCTATGAGGCCACCATCACCCTAATACCAAAACCTGACAAAGATGCCACAAAAAAAGAAAACTACAGGCCAATATCACTGATGAACATAGATGCAAAAATCCTTAACAAAATTCTAGCAATCAGAATCCAACAACACATTAAAAAGATCATACACCATGACCAAGTGGGCTTTATCCCAGGGATGCAAGGATTCTTCAATACCCACAAATCAATCAATGTAATATACCACATTAATAAATTGAAAAATGAAAACCATGATTATCTCAATAGATGCGGAGAAAGCCTTTGACAAAATTCAACATCCATTTATGATAAAAACTCTCCAGAAATCAGGAACAGAAGGAACATACCTCAACATAATAAAAGCTATATATGACAAACCCACAACAAACATTATCCTCAAAGGTGAAAAACTGAAAGCATTTCCTCTAAAGTCAGGAACAAGACAAGGGTGCCCACTTTCACCATTACTATTCAACATAGTTTTGGAAGTTTTGGCCCCAGCAATCAGAGCAGAAAAAGAAATAAAAGGAATCCAAATTGGAAAAGAAGAAGTAAAACTCTCACTGTTTGCAGATGACATGATCCTCTACATAGAAAACCCTAAAGACTCCACCAGAAAATTACTAGAACTAATCAATGAATATAGTAAAGTTGCAGGATATAAAATCAACACACAGAAATCCCTTGCATTCCTATACACTAATAATGAGAAAACAGAAAGAGAAATTAAGGAAACAATTCCATTCACCATTGCAACGGAAAGAATAAAATACTTAGGAATATATCTACCTAAAGAAACTAAAGACCTATATATAGAAAACTATAAAACACTGGTGAAAGAAATCAAAGAGGACACTAATAGATGGAGAAATATACCACGTTCATGGATTGGAAGAATCAATATAGTGAAAATGAGTATATTACCCAAAGCAATTTATAGATTCAATGCAATCCCTATCAAGCTCCCAACGGTATTCTTCACAGAGCTAGAACAAATAATTTCACAAATTGTATGGAAATACAAAAAACCTTGAATAGCCAAAGCTATCTTGAGAAAGAAGAATGGAACTGGAGGAATCAACCTGCCTGACTTCAGGCTCTACTACAAAGCCACAGCCATCAAGACAGTATGGTACTGGCACAAAGACAGAAATATTGATCAATGGAAAAAAATAGAAAGCCCAGAGATAAATCCACGCACATATGGACACCTTATCTTTGACAAAGGAGGCAAGAATATACAATGGATTAAAGACAACCTCTTTAACAAGTGGTGCTAGGAAAACTGGTCAACCACTTGTAAAGGAATGAAACTAGAGCACTTTCTAACACCATACACAAAAATAAACTCAAAATGGATTAAAGATCTCAATGTAAGACCAGAAACTATAAAACTCCTAGAGGAGAACATAGGCAAAACACTCTCTGACATACATCACAGCAGGATCCTCTATGACCCAATTCCCAGAATATTGGAAATAAAAGCAAAAATAAACAAATGGGACCTAACTAAACTTTAAGTTTCAGCCACTTTTAAAGCTTTTAAAGCTTCTGCACAACAAAGGAAACTATAAGCAAGGTGTAAAGACAGCCTTCAGAATGGGAGAAAATAATAGCAAATGAGGGAACTGACAAACAACTAATCTCAAAAATATACAAGCAACTCCTACAGCTCAATTCCAGAAAAATAAATGACCCAATCAAAAAATGGGCCAAAGAACTAAATAGACATTTCTCCAAAGAAGACATACAGATGGCTAACAAACACATGAAAAGATGCTCAACATCACTCATTATCAGAGAAATGCAAATCAAAACCACTATGAGGTACCATTCCACGCCAGTCAGAATGGCTGCGATCCAAAAGTCTACAAGCAATAAATGCTGGAGAGGGTGTGGAGAAAAGGGAACTCTCTTACACTGTTGATGGGAATGCAAACTAGTACAGCCACTATGGAGAATAGTCTGGAGATGCCTTAAAAAACTGGAAATAGAACTGCCTTATGATCCAGCAATCCCACTGCTGGGCATACACACTGAGGAAACCAGAAGGGAAAGAGACACGTGTACCCCAATGTTCATCGCAGCACTGTTTATAATAGCCAGGACATGGAAGCAACCTAGATGTCCATCAGCAGATGAAAGGATAAGAAAGCTGTGGTACATATACACAATGGAGTATTACTCAGCCATTAAAAAGAATACATTTGAATCAGTTCTAATGAGGTGGATGAAACTGGAGCCTATTATACAGAGTGAAGTAAGCCAGAAAGGAAAACACCAATACAGTATACTAATGCATATATATGGAATTTAGAAAGATGGTAACAATAACCCTGTATACGAGACAGCAAAAGAGACACTGAGGTATAGAACAGTCCTTTGGACTCTGTGGGAGAGGGAGAGGGTGGGATGATTTGGGAGAATGGCATTGAAATATGTATAATATCATATATGAAACGAGTCGCCACTCCAGGTTCGATGCACGATACTGGATGCTTGGGGCTGGTGCACTGGGACCACCTAGAGGGGTGGTATGGGGAGGGTGGAGGGTTCAGGATGGGGAACACATGAATACCTGTGGCAGGTTCATTTCAATATATGGCAAAACCAATACAATATTGTAACGTTAAATAAAATTAAGTTTTAAAAATAGAAAAAAATAATAATCCTACCATCCTTTGACCTTTTTTTCAGCATAAAGATGACATTCATAAGTTTTAAGGAATTTGAACATGGATATATTTTAATGACCTATTTTTCACCTTATCACGAAAAAAAATAGGGGAAATAAAGAACTCTCAAATATTTCATAAAGAGAGGAAGAGAGAAAGTGTGAGCAGAAAAACCAAAGTATTTTTAATGGCCTCATCTTGTTAGGCTGGGAAATAAACATTGGATTTAAGGCAGCAGGGAGAATAATATCCCATCCTGGTAGGAAAAAAATAAGTACATTTTGATTGGAAAAAAAGAGTTGGTATCTAATTTCCAAGGACATTTGAAACCTACACATCATTTAGACCTTTGGGAAAAGGAAGATAAATATTAAGAGAAACAAATTGGAAAGAAATGGCACAAAAGAAATTAATACAATTTTAGTCACAGTAGGAAATATAAGGAGAAGAAAAAGAAGTAAACAAAAAAGCAGTTCATCCAAAACCTAAATTATGGTATCAGGAATACTTGGTAGAATGTATTTTGCAAAGAGAACTAAAACTTTTTTCATCTCATGATGTGACCTTGGCAATTCCTGGCTGTGCCTTTATGACCATCTCAACTGCTGTAGTGGGTTAGGGTTAGGGTTGCTGCTGCTGCTGCTAAGTCGCTTCAATGGTGTCCGACTCTGCGACCCCATAGACGGCAGCCCACCAGGCTCCCCCACCCCTGGGATTCTGCAGGCAAGAACACTGGAGTGGGTTGCCATTTCCTTCTCCAACGCATGAAAGTGAAAAGTGAAAGTGAAGTCGCTCAGTCGCGTCCGACTCTTAGCGACCCCATGGACTGCAGCCCACCAGGCTCCTCTGTCCATGGGATTTTCCAGGCAAGAGTACTGGAGTGGGGTGCCATTGCCTTCTCCGAGGGTGAGGGTTAGGGGAGGAAAAGTGACCCCTTGTGATTTCTAGCCTAACACATGGTGACTGCAGCCATAAAATTAACAGATGCTTGCTTCTTGGAAGGAAAGCTATGACAAACCTAGACAGTGTATTAAAAAGCAGAAACATCTCTTTGCTGACAAAGGTCAATATAGGCAAAACTATATTTTTTTCCAGTAGTCATGTATGTATGTGAGTTGGACCATACAGAAGGCTGAGGGCTGAAAAATTGATGCTTTTGAACTGTGGTGCTGGAGAAGACTCTTGAGAGTCCCTTGGATGGCAAGGAGATGAAAGCAGTCAATCCTAAGGGAAATCAACCCTGAAAATTCATTGGAAGGACTGATGCTGAAGCTCTAATACTTTGGCCACCTGATGCAAAGAGTCAATTCTTTGGAAAAGGCCCTGAGGCTGGGAAAGATTGAGAGTAGGAGGACAAGGGGTCAACAGAAGATGAGATGGTTGGATGGCACCACTGACTCAATGGACATGAATTTGAGCAAACTCTGGGAGATAGTGAAGGACAACAAGACCAACCCCAGAAAAAGAAATGCAAAACCAATACAATATTGTAAAGTAAAAAAAAAAAAATATATATATATATATTTAATATATATATAATAAAGTTGTGTGTGTGTGTAAAAAAAAAGAAAGAAATGCAAGAAGGCAAAATGGTTGTCCAAGGAGGGCTTACAAATAGCTGAGAAAAGAAACAACGTGAAAGGCAAGGGAGAAAAGGAAAGATATACCCATTTGAATGCAGAGTTCCGAAGAATGGCAAGAATGAGAAAGCCTGCCTCAGTGATCAATGCAAAGAAATAGAGGAAAACAATAGAATGGGAAAGACTAGCGTTCTCGTCAAGAAAATTAGAGATACCAAGGGAACATTTCATGCAAAGATGGGCTCAATAAAGGACAGAAATGATATGGACCTAACAGAAGCAGACAATATTAAGAAGAGGTGGCAACAATCAGTTCAGTTCAGTCGCTCAGCTGTGTCCGACTCTTTGCGACCCCATGAATTGCTGCACGCCAGGCCTCCCTGTCCATCACCGACTCCTGGAGTTCACTCAGACTCACGTCCATTGAGTCAGTGATGCCATCCAGCCATCTCATCCTCTGTCGTCCCCTTCTCCTCCTGCCCCCAATCCCTCCCAGCATCAGAGTCTTTTCCAATGAGTCAACTCTTTGCATGAGGTGGCCAAAGTACTGGAGTTTCAGCTTTAGCATCATTCCTTCCAAAGAACATCCAGGGCTGATCTCCTTTAGAATGGACTGGTTGGATCTCCTTGCAGGCCAAGGGACTCTAAAGACAATTTTGAACACCACAGTTCAAAAGCATCAACTCTTCAGTGCTCAGCCTTCTTCACAGTCCAACTCTCACATCCATACAGGACCACTGGAAAAACCATAGCCTTGACTAGATAGACCTTTGTTGGCAAAGTAATGTCTCTGCTTTTTAATATGCTATCTAGGTTGGTCATAACTTTCCTTCCAAGGAGTAAGCGTCTTTTAATTTCATGGCTGCAGTAACCATCTGTAGTGATTTTGATGCACCCCAAAATAAAGTCTGACACTGTTACCAATGTTTCCCCATCTATTTGCCATGAAGTGATGGGACCACATGCCATGATCTTCGTTTTCTGAATGTTGAGCTTTAAGCCAACTTTTTCACTCTCCTCTTTCACTTTCATCAAGAGGCTTTTTAGTTCCTCTTCACTTTCTGCCATAAGGGTGGTGTCATCTGCATATCTGAGCTTATTGATACTTCTCCTGGCAATCTTGATTCCAGCTTCTGCTTCTTCCAGCCCAGCGTTTCTCATGATGTACTTTGCACAGAAGTTAAATAAGCAGGGTGACAATATACAGCCTTGACGTACTCCTTTTCCTATTTAGAACCAGTCTGTGTTCCATGTCCAGTTCTAACTGTTGCTTCCTGACCTGCATACAGGTTTCTCAAGAGGCAAGTCAGGTGGTCTGGTATTCCCATCTCCTGCAGAATTTTCCACAGTTTATTGTGATCCACATAGTCAAAGGCTTTGCCATAGTCAATAAAGCAGAAATAGAAGTTTTTCTGGAACTCTCTTGCTTTTTCAATGATTCAGAGGATGTTGGCAATTTGATCTCTGGTTCCTCTGCCTTTTCTAAAACCAGCTTGAACATCTAGAAGTTCATGGTTCACGTATTGCTGAAGCCTGGCTTGGAGAATTTTGAGCATCACTTTACTAGCATGTGAGATGAGTGCAATTGTGCGGTAGTTTGAGCATTTTTTGGCATTGCCTTTCTTTGGGATTGGAATGAAAACTGACCTTTTCCAGTCCTGTGGCCACTGCTGAGTTTTGCAAATTTGCTGGTCCCATCACTTCATGGCAAATAGATGGGGAAATAATGGAAACCATGACAGACTTTATTTTTCTGGGCTCCAAAATGACTGCAGATAGTGACGGCAGCCATGAAATAAAAGACACTTGCTCCTTGGAAGAAAAGTTATGACCAACCTAGACAGCATATTAAAAAGCAGAGACATTACCTTGGCAACAAACGTCTGTCTAGTCAAAGCTATGGTTTTTCCAGTAGTCATGTATTGAAGTGATAGTTGGACTATAAAGAAAGCTGAGCCATGAAGAATTAATGCTTTTGAACTATGGTATTGGAGAAGACTCTTGAGAGTCCCTTGGACTGCAAGGAGATCAAACTAGTCTATCCTAAAGGAAATCAGTCCTGAATATTCATTGGAAGGACTGATGCTGAAACTGAAACTCCAATACTTTGGCCACCTGATGCAAAGACCTGACTCTTTGGAAAAGACCCTGATACTGGGAAAGACTGAAGGCAAGAGGAGAAGGGGATGACAGAGGATGAGCTAGTTGGATGGCACTACCGACTTGATGGACATGAGTTTGAGTAAACTCAGGGAGTAGGTGATGGACAGGGAGGTCTGGTCTGCTGCAGTCCATGGGGTCTCAAAGAATTGAACATGTCTTAACAACTGAACAACAACAAAATGACAAAGTATGTAAAATTTTCTTCAGACAACCCAAAAGAGGAAAAGGTTTGGGAGGCAGGAAAAATTATATTGCCCCATGTTGATAATGACTGAAGCTGCTGAAATGTATGTGAGATTCATTATGTCATCCTCTCTATTTTTATATATATCTGAATTTCTCCATAATAAAAATGCAAAGCAAAAAAATATTTGTGGAGAGATTGTGCTTTGTTTCTCAGTATTTAATGCATCCTCAGCATGAAGTGGGTGCTCAATAGTGAACAAATGAAGGATGAAGGAGGGAAGGAATGAAACCATACATCTCATCACAGCCTTTGCTGTGCCCTCCCTTTAGTGAACATCAAGAGAAAAAATTGAAGATTCCTAAGAAGTCAAGGAAAAGTGAGACTGTGGGTGTTTATGTCCAGACAGTAGATGAGAAGTCAGAATGAAGCTGGGAGGAAATGAAGTCTGGTGCAAATGCATTAACCCATGTTCACCCTGACTCTGTGCTCAGTCTGGAGGCCACTTGTGTGCCATCCCTGCCATCAAGCCTGCTCAGAAAGGACCAGGCTTTTGAGTTGCAAAAGTTTTGCAAACATGCTTTCTGTTGAGTACATATTAACTTTTCTGTTCGTGCTGCATTAAAGTTGAAAGTTCTATTGATTTGTATTTACCATGGAAAACCACTCCAGCCAAAACAAATAAACTATTGTGACATCTGAAAGAGGCATAACTCAAGCTTCTTGGAGGCTAGATCGTTGACCTGGGCTGCGCTCCTGTGACAGGCACAGTGTCACAGCAGGAGGTATCCCAGAGGAGAGAATGACCCAGGAGAGGCTGGAGCATGGCTCCAATGAGCTCAGCTTCCTTGGTGTAATGAATCTCTATCAACATCTCTGGTTTCAGCTTCATGATATCGACTTGAAGGGGGTGTCAGGTTATATGGAAGTTTGCAACAAAAGGCAGGTATTCTGAACATCAAAAATATTTTGGCAGTTTTGTGAATTAACGAAAACCAGATATACTAAGTTAAGGAATCTAGCAGTTTTCTGTGTATGGGAAGAGGCAAGAGTCTGGGTTCACTTTCCCATATGTATCTCAGCTATATGAGGCCAGTATCCTGTGTTTTCACATCCTCAGCTCCCTTGTGGCTCACCGCAGGGAGTGGGTGCATCTGCATCTGATGGCTGCCATATCCTGCAGGTGTTCTTCTTCCTGAGTGCCCTTAGGGCTCATACTGGAAAGCTGATGTCACAACTGTGACATCCTTGTTTACTGATACGGCAGAAAATTCTCCATTTCTCAGTGGCAACCTTGGGTGGCATGGGGCCAAAGGAGGAAACTGAGACTCAGATAGTCAGGCCAAAACACCTGAACATCAGCCCAGGACCTCAACCCCAGTCAAAGCACCTCCCACGCCCACAACTCTTTCTCTTCCATGCGTGGATACCCACACACTTCCCTCTGAGGGTTTTTCTCCTCACTGATGGTGGTTCTGAGGGTGGGTAATGGGAAGGAGCCTTGGAACAGTCCATATCGTCTCAGGAGTCTAGTCTGTCACTTTCCCCCCACAGGGACAAGCTTCTGTGCCAACAGCTCTGGTGATCTGCTTTCTATCCCCAGCTCCTCTAAGATTCAGGCAAAGATTTCAACTTGAGGTGAGTGTGGAACTGCAGGTGGGGCTGGAGTCCTGGTCCCCACTCAGCTTGGTGAGTTGGCCACAGGTCGTCTCCTCACAAGAACACGTGTTCCTCGTGCTCTAAGAGCTGCACATGTGGGCAACAAGCTGTGTGGTGCCAGCTCATCCTACCTCCATGACTTTGACCATGCTCTTCTCTCTGATTATATCTCTCTCTGGTGCACTCCTGATCCATCTCCCCATCTCAGCTCAGAAAGCCTTCCAGAAACTCCCTTCCTGCTTGCTTTATGCATGCTCTCCTGTCTAGGCCTCCTCTGACTGCCAGTGCTCATGGAGCTGTAATCAGGGCTTTGCATTTCCATCACAGGTGGAGCTGGTGAGCTCTTTCCAGGCTGGATCCAGGCTGCCAGTCCCTTGTGTCCTGATTGCCGAGTATTTGTTGAAGGAGTGAGTCAACAGGGGAATGGATAAGCATCTCTCCAAGCTCGGAGAGCTCTGTGGCTTGGGGGCCCTAGGCCCTAGACACACTCAGTTCAATTCAGTCACTCAGTCATGTCCGACTCTTTGCGACCCCATGAACCACAGCACACCAGGCCGGGAGGTGTCCATCACCAACTGCCGGAGTCCACCCAAACCCATGTCCATTGAGTTGGTGATGCCATCCAACCATCTCATCCTCTGTCATCCCCTTCTCCTCCTTCCCTCAATCTTTCCCAGCATCAGGGTCTTTTCCAATGAATCAGCCAAATTTGGAGTTTCAGCTTCAACATCAGTGCTTCCCATGAACACCCCAGGACTGGTCTCCTTTAGGATGGACTGGTTGGATCTCCTCGCAGTCTGAGGGACTCTCAAGAGTCTTCTCCAACACCACAGTTCATAAGCATCAATTCTTCAGTGCTCAGCTTTCTTTATAGTCCAACTTTCACATCCATACATGACTACTGGAAAAACAATAGCCTTGACTAGACGGACCTTTTTTGGCAAAGTGATCTCTCTGCTTTTTAATATGCTGTCTAGGTTTGTCATAGCTTTTCTTCCAAGGAGTAAGTACTTTTTAATTTCATGGCTGTAGTCACCATCTGCAGTGATTTTGGAGCCCAAGATAATAAAGTTTGTCACTGTTTCCATTGTTTCCCCATCTATTTGCCATGAAGTGATGGGACCACGTGCCATGATCTTAGTTTTTGAATGTTGACTTTTAAGCCAACTTTTTCACTCTCCTCTTTCACTTTCATCAAGAGACTCTTCAGTTTTTCTTCACTTTCTGCCATAAGGGTGGTGTCATCTCCATATCTGAGGTTATCCCGGCATATCCCGGCAATCTTGATTATGGCTGTGCTTCATCCAGCCCAGCATTTCACATGGTATATTCTGCGTATAAGTTAAATAAGCAGGGTGACAATACACAGCCTTGATGTACTCCTTTCCCAATTTGGAACCAGTCTTTTGATCCACGTCCTGTTCTAACTGTTGCTTCTTGACATGCATACAGATTTTTCAGGAGGCAGAAGAGAATAAAATCATAAAAATTTCAATCTGGCTATGATATTCAGCAAAGCAGATTGTCAGACAAATGTATATATAGAGAACGGTCTCATCTCTGCCCATAAATAAGTGATAGGGAAACAAACATTGACAGAAAAGTCTTTCCTAGAGGCTAAGTTTTAGTTCTTTCTTCTCTTTAAAGACAAGAGAACTAAAGTTTAGAAAAGTTAAGGATTGGCCAAGGACACCTGGGAAACCAGAGGCACAGTGGAGAGGTGTGATCATGATCCATTCTGTCAGTAATTAATCCAATTCCAGAGGGGCTAGGCAGGACAGTGACAGGGGACCAGGGGTTGGGGAGGGGTCTTAAAGGAGCAGGGAAGTGCTTGTGCTCCAGGAGAAGGGCTGAGACCCTAGAACGGAGTTTTCCAAAGGATTCCCATGGACCGCTAGTAATTTGAACAGATAGTGTTTGAATGTCCTCTCCATGCAGAGCACTAGGACCTGAGCCGTGAAGGACACAGGCAGGCCTCTGCCCTCAAACAGCTTACCCTCTAGTGAGGAAGCCATATGGTCATATGGTGCCAGATGGGCAGAAGGAAACGAAGAAGGGTAGAGAGTGGTGAGGACAGAGGCAGTGAGGATCGAGGTGGGGCCTCTCTGAGAAGGTGACCTGTGAGCAGAGAATGAGTGGAGTGAGGGAGTGTGCCATGCAACGGGCTGGGGAAAGGCAGCTCTAGCAGCTGACAGCAAGTGCAAAGGTCCTGAGGCAGGAAGCCACTTACATTCTAGAACAGCAGGAAAGCCAGGGTGGTTAAAGTAGATGGAGGGAGGGGGAGGATGGTCAGAGGAGAGGGCAGAAGGTTGGCAAGAGCAGATCATGTGGGGCCTTGAGGTTGTGGTGAGGAGTGTGGATTTTTTCTCAGAGATCTGGGGGCCAACAGGGGTCTCCAGTAAGAAATTAAAAAATCTGATTTGTGATAGAGGCTGACCCACCAGACAGTATCACCAGAGGGTGACGAAGGCTGGTTCCATGAACTGAAGGGTCAGCTCAGGCCCTTACTGACATAGATTCTGGTTCCCCCCGAGACCTACCGAGTCAGAATCACTAGGCAGGACATGGCCTCAGGTCCACCAGGGGAATAAAGCCTGCTGCCTCCTGGGGGCCTGCCCTGAGCCAGGCCCTGGGCAGAGTCCCTGGTGCATGATCACTGTGATTTCCTACAGCCCTGGGATGAGGGATTCTAATATCACCCTACAAAAAGGACCAAGCAGCCCAGAGTGGTTGGGTGATCTGAGGAAGGTGGCGGGGCCCCTGTGCAGCAGCAGAGCCTGGAGCTGAGCCCAGGTCTCCAGGACTCACCTGCACAGGACACTCTTTCTGCACCTGCCCCCCGCCCCCCGCCCGCCCCTCCCCCACCCCTCGGGAGCTTCCTGCAAGGTCAATACTAGGGATGGGAAACCAGTCTCAGATGGGCTAAGTCAATCACCCAAGGTCAGGCTCTGGGATGAGAGGATTTGAGGAGGGGTCAGCTGGAGGAGGGGCTCTGAGGGTCCCTGATGAGACTGATGCTCTGTATGTGAGCCTGGGAAGCAGTGGGGTGGGGAGGGGGCTTGTGCACCATCTGGAGAGGGCAGAAAGCCCCTCCCAGGCCAGGGGACGCAGCTGGAGGAGACTCAGCTGACTTGAGTCCTGTGATGCCTCTGGATTCCAGGGACCAGTGTGGAGGAAGCCGGATCCCCACCTCGGGTTGGGGAAAGAGAGCTTACATACCCAGGGAGGTCAGGGCACTCCAGCAGGTGCACAAAGTACCTGGCCTTCTGTTCAGACCGGCTGGTCTGCTCCGTTATCCTCTCATCTGGTCAGGAATCGGTCCCGGCCGGACACTGGGCTCAGTCCTGACTCCACCACCTACCAGCTGCTGGGCTTCGGGCACCTCCCTCACCTTCAGAGACTCCCTTTTCTTCTCTATTAAATGGCGGTGTAAAAGTAGTGCTCACCACCAATGACTGTAACAATGAAAAGAGGTCAGGATCATGCGACATTTGCACAGTGTGGCACAGAGCAGACGTTCCAGGAATATCACTGATGACCATTGCTGTTGTCTCCTTTCCTGCTTCTGCTTCCGTGCCAAGGACTCCTGAGCATGAAGGGCCCTCAGTGGTTGCCACTGGTCACTGTGCTCTTGGCATGGCTCACTGGCCCTGGTTAACCAAGAAATTCTGATCATACCAACCTCAGCCCCCAGAACAGCCCTGGACAGCCACAAAATCTCCAAGAGCAACATAGGCTTTGCCTGCAGCTTCTATAGAATCTTAACTGTGGATGCCTCTGGATAGAACATTCCCTTGTCCCCAGTAATCATCTCTTTGGCCTTGGGCATGTTCTTTCTTGGGATCCAGCACCCAGCAGCACCTTCCTCCTGGAACGCCTGGTTCAACCTCATCGTGGTGGCTAGCCCAGGATGCAGGAGGGCTTCCAAGATCTGTCACTCGGTCTCCCTGAGCAGGAGCCCCAGCTCCTTCTGATTGTGGGCAGCAGAAGATCAGTGGCCTGGGCTTGGGAGTCAGCCAAGAACCACCAGAGACCCTGAAACCATCCACGAGTATGTAGAAAAGCAGACCCAGGGGAAGCTTGAGGCCTGGGTGGAAGAGCTCAGGGTGACACTACAGCAGTCTTGAGAATCACATGCTCTTCAGAGGGGAGACAGCATGTATCCAGTGTGGAATCTCCACCTGGGAATCATGGCTTCAATCACTCCCAGACCCACTCTGCTCAGCATCTGGGAAGCCTTCCCTGCTGACTTGACATAGGAGGCACTCAGTCAGCGTCTGCCCTCTGAAGCCTGGATGCTTCTGCTTGAATACATCCAGTGATGGAGAACTAATTGTCTGTCCTGTTTTAATGCTACTTGTTGAAAGTGAAAGTGTTAGGCAATCTGTATGCCCCATCATGGATTGTAGCCACCAAGCTCCTCTGTCCGTGGAATTCTCCAGGCAAGAATATTGGAATGAGTTGCCATTCCCTTCTCCAGGAGATCTTCCCAACCCAGGGATTGAATCCAGGTCTCCTGCATTGCAGGCAGATTCTTTACCGTCTGAGCTACTTGTTGAGTTTCTTTCAAAGAAGGGTTTTCTAGCTTTGCTGCCCATGACAACTCCCTGGGGAGTTTGTTTAACATGGAGGTGCCCTGAACTCACCCCGAGGAGATTCTGATTTAGGACAAAAGTAAGTCAGGGACTGTGCATTTCAGAACCTCTCCTTTCTTCTCTCAGCAAGTGATTCTTCTGCAAGAGGACTCTGATCTTCACTCGGAGGAGCCCTGAAGGCAAGTACTGAATTAAGGAACATGAGTTCCCTTCCTCTGGAAGATCCCAAAAGGCATGGGTTAATGCAAGAAAAATCCCAGTGCAGGGAGGTCTTTTATTTTTTCCAAAAGAGCCAGTAAAGTTACACGCCTCCCTCATAACCATGCTCCTAATTCAGCAAATGAATTCAGTCTTCCTCATATTTGTACAGTGCTTTCTGGGTCTCCAGGGGGATTCACACCCATTATCTCCTTTGACCTGCTCACTTTCATGAAGCTGATGGGGCTAAGACTGATGGTCCCATTTTATAGATGAAGAGACTGGTATCTTAAAAGAAGAAAAGTTGTTATCCTGAGGCATCGTGGCATTCATATACACACCTATGGATTGCTGTCATGTGTTATATGTAAGTGTTTTATACACATGCACACATGCAATCTAAATATGAAGTCCTTATCATCATGCCAGGCGTTGTGCATGATTAGTTTTTGTTGAAATCTGTTTGCATCTCAGCAAGGTAGATAGTTTCATGTCCACTTGAGAGACTGGAAAACTGAGGCACAAGTGTTAGGTATATGCCCCAGATCTCAAAGCCAGGCAGACCCTCACCTTCAGATCCACACCTACCTCAGAGCAGTTGGCACCACAGGATACATTTTTTCTCTAAAATTAAGGAATTTCTGGCGAGGTTAAAGAGACTAGGAAGGGCATTCCTATTTATATATCATTATATTCTTATTAGTAAAAGTGGAGAGTGAAAAAGTTGGCTTAAAGCTCAACATTCAGAAAATGAAGATCATGGCATCCGGTCCCATCACTTGATGGGAATTAGATGGGAAACCAGTGGAAACAGTGTCAGACTTTATTTTTTTGGGCTCCATAATCACTGCAGATGGTGACTGCAGCTATGAAATTAAAAGACGCTTCCTCCTTGATAGAAAAGTTATGACCAACCTAGATAGCATAATAAAAATCAGAGACATTACTTTGCCAACAAAGGTCCATCTAGTCAAGGCTATGGTTTTTCCAGTGGTCATGTATGGATGTGAGAGTTGGACTGTGAAGGAGGCTGAGCACCGAAGAATTGATGCTTTTGAACTTTGGTGCTGGAGAAGACTCTTGAGAGTCCCCTGCACTGCAAGGAGATCCAACCAGTCCATTCTGAAGGAGATCAGCCCTGGGATTTCTTTGGAAGGAATGATGCTAAAGCTGAAACTCCAGTACTTTGGCCACCTCATGCAAAGAGTTGACTCATTGGAAAAGACTCTGATGCTGGGAGGGATTGGGGGCAGGAGGAGAAGGGGACGACAGAGGATGAGATGGCTGGATGGCATCACTGACTCAATGGATGTGAATCTGAGTGAATTCTGGGAGTTGGTGATGGACAGGGAGGCCTGGCATGCTGCAATTCATGGGGTCACAAAGAGTCGAACACGACTGAGCGACTGAACTGAAGTGAATTGAACTGATACTCTTATTCTAATGTAACAGTATTCACTTCCATTTTACAAGCAAGGAGACAGAAGCTCAGGGTGGTGATGGGCCTTGCCTCCCAGGGTCACACGTAATAAGGGACAGCCCAGATACTTTGGCCCACCTGATGTGAAGAGCCGACTCATTGGAAAAGACCCTGATTCTGGAAAAGATTAAAGGCAAAAGGAGAAGGGCATGGCAGAGGATGAGATGGTTAGATAGCCTCACTGACTCAGTGGACGTGAATTTGAGTAAACTCCGGGAGACAGTGGCGGACAGAGGAGTCTGGTGTGCTGCAGTCCATGGGGTTGTAGAGTTGGACACAACTTAGCGACTGAACAACAAGTCACCACTATTAAGTTCCCCTTAGGACTGTGCCACACTGTAGCCCTGGTGCTGGTCACTCCACCTTCTGACTCTTTCCTGAGGTCATACAAATGGGCCCAGCGTCGCTAAAGCACAGAAGCCAACTCCAGGCGAGCTCTTGCCAAGCTGAAGACTAAACTCTAGAAAGGTCGTCTGCCCCCCTCTACCTCTATCTCTTTCCCCCTCCAGCCAAGGCAGGGCTCTGCTCACTAGGCTGGCCCTGCCTTTGCCCTGCCCCCTGTGGCTTTAGATCACTGCATCCCATGGACCACTCATCCTTCCATTACCCCTAAGGCCCCTCTCGTCCCGAGTATCTCTCCGGTGGTCCTCGAGTGACAGCTTTTCTCCATGCACGCTCTCCTTGGTGCTGCATCCTTTAAGGTTTCCTCCTCTTCACATCCTATGGTACCCAGCTTAGGGGGCCTCCTCCCATCACCACTCACCTGCCCCTCCTGTGGGCACGAATCCTCATGCTTCTCTCCAGCCTGATTCTCTCCAGAACACCTCCCTGAGCAGGTCCCTTGGTTGCCTCCTGGGAACCACACCCCTGGGGTTCCAACCCAGAGGTGTCCCCTCCCCCACAACCTGCTCCTCCTGCTGGGGGTCCTTCCTCGGGGGTTGCCTTGTCATCACCCAGGAGCCAAACTGAACGTGGGTTGTTTTTCCTTCTTCTACCCACATCCACCCACAGTCCTTTAATGCTCTCTTCACAGGCCTCCAATCTTCCCATTCTCCCTCTCAAGCCTGGACCCACTTTGGCCCCAATTCCTGCCATAACTTTTCGAATACTGAGAAATGGAGTATGTCCTGCCATATCCGTAAACAAGGATGTCACAGTCATCAGCAACTCCTCCAAAAGAGAATTCCTGAGTCCTAAGGGCACTCAGGAGGAGAATACCTGCTTCCTCTCACAGCACTCAGGCTGCAGCCACTCCCTACAGTGAGCACTGAAGAACGTTGGATGTGAAAAACGCCGGATACTGGCCCCAGATAGCTGAGACGCATGAGAAAGGAGTGATTGCAGTGAGCCCAGACTCCCACATCTTCCCATACAGAGAAAAGCTCTAGATTCCTTACCTTGGGATATCTGGTTTTCTTTAATTCACAAAAATACTTATGATGTTCAGACCACCTGCCCTTTGTTGCAGACTTCTATACGACCTGACTCCTCTCCCTACCTTCTGGGAACAGTTTGCTCGGGGTTACTTGAGGTGCTCTTCCTCAGGTTTGAAGTCCTAAAAATTTCCACCAAATAAAACATAACTCTCAACTTTTAGGTTGTGAGTATTTTTTAAGTCGACAATACCCAGCCTGTATCCCTGACCTGGATCCTGAATCACTTCTCACATAGAAGCCAGAGTCATCTCTCTACCATGCACATCTGCTCACATCAACGCTCTGTTTAAATTCCTTTAAAGCTGCCTAGGACTCTTTGGAACCTTTCCAGCATGGCTACTGATTGCCAGGCCATTTGAGGTCCAGTGGCTCCATCATGGCCACACTGTCTTTGTAAGCCTTTCATTTCCTACTTCAGATCTGCCCTCATTTTTCAGCTTCTTGAAAATGTCACCCTCACTCTTCCTGCTGCTCAGAACACTCTGCTGTCTCTTCACACCATAACATTCTTATTCTCCCTCTGATGACATCACAGAAAACACCTCCTCCAGGAAACTTTTCCTGACCTCCCAAACTAAGTTTGGACCTCTGCTCTCAGCATCCAGAGCCTTGCTTCCTCATATCCTGCCCTTCAGATCTGCAGTTCCTAGAGAACCATCACTGTGGAAGCATTTATGGGGCAGAATGGCTCTGCGGCTCAGAGTATTCTGATCAAGGAGGTTGGGATAAATTCTGCCAGCCATAATTAGTAGCTGTGTGAACTTGAGGGAAATTACAGAGGCTCTCTGTTCCTCAGTTTCCTTATGTGTAAAGTAGGATGAGTAACAGGATGTATCTGTTATGATCATCATGAGGACTAAAAATGGGTTCTTCCAGGTAGAGGTCTTAGCAGGCTACCTGAAAGAGAGCTCTCGACCCTTCAGTTGTTGGGGACGCCATCATTACCACTTGGAGCTGTCCTCCCTGGAGATCACACAGCTGTCCATACGTCAGTAGGAGGCAGGGCTGGGTTGTTGCTCTTATCACAGGTGTGTGTTTGCTGCTCTTTCCCTCCTGGCACACCTCTTCTGCCTGATGGGGATCGTCTGTCAGGGGAGGAGGTGGAACTGGTCAGGAGGTGGAGGAGCTCAGGTGGGATCCGGGAAGCAGTTAGTCTCCCAGGTTTGCTCCTGGAAGGCAGAGGGGAGGTTCTGGGGGAGGAAGACCCAGCTCAGCTGCAGGATGCCAGGGTCCAGGGGCTGTGCCAGAAAAGGGCACGCTGTGTGCCCTGGGGAGGGAGGGGTGAACATGGACCTGGGATCAGAGCCCCTGAAAGTGGGCATCAGGCAGCAAGGCCCCTTTCAGTCCTGGACCTGTGGTCCAGCAGGCTTGGTCACGGGTGTGAAGCCTGCTCCTGGGATGGCTGGTGAGGCTGGGGCAGAGGGAGGGGCTCAGAGTCTGGGGTGGGCTGAGCAGATGTGGTAAGTTGGGGGTGGGGGTGGCCTCAGGGCTCAGGCAGCAGCTGCATGGAGACACACAGGAAAGAGGCAAGTCCGAGGAAAGTGCTTTATTGCTGTCAGAGGTTTCAGAGTCTCCCTGTGACCCGGACACAGACTCCCTGTGCATGTGGAGCTCCCAGCAGAGTCCCTGTCACCTCTCCAGAGGTGAGCAGGTGGGGACAGGCAGGGTGGATCCTCAGTGCCCAGGGGCCAGGCTGCACCCAGGACTTGAGCACCCTGCTCCTTAGGGAGGGGACCCACAACTCAGAGCGGAGCTCTAGGCTTCACTGGGGTTGGTGACTTTCCCCAAAAAGATGATGCTCTGGGTGTCTTTCAGAACTACGGCAATCAGGAAGGGCCTGTTGACACGCACAATGATTCTCAAGAACGTTCTTTCCATGCTGATTCCCGTGGCAGCAGCTCCTTCCGTGCCCTCCTCGTCCACGTCCAGCGCAGCGCCGTGGACCACCTGTGGGGACACCAGAGCAGTACCCACTGGAGACGGGGTGGGTGGAGGTGAGCAGTCACCTAGCGCCTCTAAGGGGGCTGACATTCACCCACCTGCCGCTGGCCCATCACTCTGCTGTCCATCTGTTCTACTTATTTGTCCTCCCAACAAACTGTCAACTGGTTTGCATAGTTGTGATACATAGACGTGCAAACTGAAGGCAACATCTGTGAGCGATGTGCCCAGCATCAGATAGGAAAAGAACAGGGACTCACTCTCCTAACCCAGAGACTGTGCTGTCTCTGAAGACCGCCTAGTATAGGGGGAGGGGCCAGGTCAAGGCATTTTTCTTGCAGGCAACTGTCCACAGTCCCTCTGTGTCGAAGCAACTGATGGGTGAGCACTGCTTTCTGCTCCTCTCCTGCCCCAGCTGACATGTCCCCGAGCCCTCAGCTCCCTTGCCTAGGATTGGCTTCCCAGCCCTGGACCACGAAGCCCCATAGCATCTGTGCCTCCTTTACCAGGTCCTATGGCAGGTGGGGTTCAGGGGAGCCTGCAGGGCTGCCCAGCCACCCCCGCCCCACCATTCACTCTGGCTTCTCTGCCTCTAGGATCACAGCACCAGGACACTGGGTGTTTTCTCGCCTACTCTTAGTGCATTTTCACCACGGTTGCTTTAGAGACTTTGTTAGTACCTATGACCTCTTACCTG
The DNA here is from genome assembly GCF_029378745.1 of Bos indicus. Classification (NCBI taxonomy): domain Eukaryota; kingdom Metazoa; phylum Chordata; class Mammalia; order Artiodactyla; family Bovidae; genus Bos; species Bos indicus. Next base: position 59,382,143 of record NC_091780.1, on the reverse strand, counting down.
CTCCGCTAGGCACCAAACAGGAACCAACAACTATACGCTCCTTTTAAAGATGAAAAGTTGGGGGATGCAGAAATGTGATCGTTTCTCCCAAAAGGCAGGGAAAGATGGAGCCTGATATGGGGTCCACTGCTGTTTCCACTCGGGGTCTTTCCCAATGACAGGCTTCTGTCTCACTTTATAATTCAGGGAAGGTGGGACCTGATGTCACTGTGATGGTAACCCAGCTCTCCTGGGCTTGGGGAGTCCCAGGGAGGGAGACTGAGTTGCAGGAAAAGCAATATTTTACAAATTCAATGTGACCTGTCATCTGTCTGGCCTCCACATTTTGCAATCTGATAGGAGGATGAACTGTCCACACTTTAAAGACTCACCTGGGAGACTACCAGGTCCGCGGTCCCTGTGATTCCTGACAGGTCAGCGTCGGTGAATATTTTCTTAATGCCCATCTGGAAGAGGGTGTCATTCAGTTCATAGTTGCTTTTGATGGAAAATTTTGGCAGGTAGAGTTCATGTATTCGTCTAGGAAACAAGGAAAATAAATTTGAACACCTGCTTGGAAAGATGTCTGCCTTTTCCCATTTCACAGCATGGTCTTCCAACGATTCCTCTTAACCCACCCTCTTCTCCCTGGAATAAGGACTCTTGTTCTCAGTTTCTAGATCCCTCGAGATAAATCCCCTTATTTTGTTACTTATCCATTCCAATCTGCAGGAGTCTAACATGCCAGGCAGGCACCAGGGCAGGGGGAGCTTAAGGAGTCTGCAAGGCCCCAAGTGACCTGAGTCCACCCTCGGGGGGGACCCTGACCTTGCCCAGCTTCCCCTCTCACTCCCTCTGCTCTCCTGCTCTGGCCTCAATAATCCTCAACCACACCAGGCTCACTCCTGCCTCAGAGGTTTTGCCCTGTTATTCCCTTGGCCAGAAATGCTTTTTCCCAACACATCCAGAAGGCTCAGTTTCTCACTGCAACCTCACCTAAGGGCCACCCTATTTATGATCACAAACTACCTCTGGATACAATTTTCTTCTCCCTTTTACTGTGCTTTACTCTCCCCACCTCCCCATTTGTCCCCTCTCAACCTAATAAAGTATTTATATTTATTTCCAGTCTGTCTTCCACAATTATAGAGTGCCATGAGGACAGAGAATTTAGCGTTTATTTGCTGACCTACCACAGGGTCTAAGTCAGTCCCTGAGGCGTAGCATGTCCTCAATTAACCTATTCAACCAGTGCTGACTGGGTGAGTGGATAAACGAGTGACTACAATGGAAAGACAGCGCCAGTGTGGTCCTCAGAGCCCATCACACCCGGGCCCTCACCCGATTCTATTCGATCCTTCTACCTTCAAGAGGAGAAGTCAGGGGAGAAGCTCGTGAATACTGAGGGTCATGTGGAGTTCTCATGACTTAGCCCTTGTTAATGGGAGCCAAACCTTCAGCTCCCGCCCTCTCAGATGTCATCAACTTACAGAAGGATTTAAGCACTGAGCCAGGCAGGCAGCAAAGGGCAAGGTCATCGTGGTGGGCTCTCCCATCCTGCCCCTGCCCTGCACATTCCTGAGGCCCTATTGCTGGGGGTCAGGAGTCCAGGTAGAAGGGGAAGGACCAAGAAGTCAGCTGAACCCACAGCTGTGGGTCCTGGGGACAGTCACCTGGGCTGCAGGGAGTTTCGCCACCTCGTCAGCGTCTCTGGGGTCAGCTTGGCTTCCAGGTCCCGCATTTTGCCCTCGTCGGGGAGGATGAAGAGGGCACTGTCGTTGCTGGTGTACGTGAGCTCCACCAGCGTGCAGCCCAGCTCCTCATCCCGGAAGTAAGGGGTTTCCAGGTCAAGGGTCATCATGGGCACCTCCACCGTCTTGTTGTTGCTCACGTGGAACTCTGCCTGCTCAGTGTGTTTGGGGTCAAAGCGGGTCTTCCACTGGGCTGGAGATGGGGGGACAGGTGAAGAGTGTGTGAGTGCAAGTGCTGCAGTCTCTCCCTCCTCGGCCCTGGTCCTCGAGTGGGGAAGACCTTCCCCATGGCAGCAGCCCCTCCTACCACGTGCCTCTGGGAATGGACCTGCTGGGTGTGACCATACACCTGGGCAGGTGGTTAAGTCCTTGGGGATGGTGGTGAACCCCACAGGTCAGGATTGAGAAGGGGAGCATTAAACAAAGCTGGTTAGTTGTGCTACATGTGAAGTCAACAGGAATGTGGAGGGCAAGGGAGAGATGGGGATGAGGCTGGGCCTGGGGAGATATGGGACCACCTGGTCCTTCAAGGGGACATGTTAGCGACCAGGCATTAGTCGTTGGCTTTGTAGGGAGGACACCCATCCCCATGGCCATAAGCCCGGCTGGAGCAGGAGCCACACAGGAACCCGGAGGGCAGAAGAGGGGGCTTGGGTGTCCCCCATGTAAGATGGAGACCTTAATGTCAGGGGGTGGGCTTCTTGGGGAGATTGGTGCCCTGGGGCTTCATGGAGGATATACCCACCCCTGCTTCCTGCTTTGTCTCCACCCCTGCCTGCATCCCCATGGTTAGAGACAGGAGGAGAGGGAAAGCTGGGCTGGTGGGGTACCCCTGGGGAGGAGATAGTCCTGGGGCAGGTCAGGGTGGTAGGAAATTAGAACACAGAAAAGTCAAGGAAGAAACATATTAGATCTGGCCTGGATTATTAACAATTTTCCAGAGAACTGGGAATCTATGTCTTCATTTACAGAGGAAAGTACAGATCCAGGAGGGCTACCCAGGGCTCTGCCAGGAGTTCCCAGTTCAGGGTGAATATGTCCCCCCAGTGGGTGTCGCTTAGGCACCTGACCACTCTGCAGTGTGCGGAGCAGTGGCCTTCCCTGCATGTGTTAAAAGAAGCTGGGGTTCCCAGCCACTCCAGAGTGACCTTAGAGGAAAGCCCCTTCCTCCAGGCAGCCAGGCAAGTTTGCGAATAAAAAGTCTCCCTACGGCTCAGGCAAAGGGTTAATGGCCCCCTTGCCCTTGTGTGCTGCAATAACAGCTCTGATTTAGAGAACCTCCAGATAGACAAAGACCCATTAAGAAGCAACAGTTAGAACCAGACATAGAACAACAGACTGGTTCCAAATTGGGAAAGGAGTATGTTAAGGCTGTATATTGTTCACCCTGCTTATTTAACTTCTATGCAGAGTATGTCATGGGAAATGCCAAGCTGGATGAAGCACAAGCTGTAATCAAGATGGCTGGGAGAAATATCAATAACCTCAGATATACAAATGACACCACCCTTATGGCAGAAAGCAAAGAAAACTAAAGAGCCTCTTGATGAAAGTAAAAGAGGAGGGTGAAGATTACAGCTTAAAACTAAACTTTCAAAAAACTAAGATCATGGCCTCCAGTCCCATCACTTCATGGCAAATAAATGGGGAAACAATGGAAACAGTGACAGATTTTCTTTTCTTGGGATCCAAAATCACTGCAGATGGTGACGGCAGCCATGAAATTAAAAGATGCTTGCTCTTTGGAAGAAAAGCTATGACCAATCTAGACAGTGTATTAAAAAGCAGAGACAATACTTTGCTGACAGAGGTGAAAGTGAAAGTGAAATCGCACAGTCGTGCCTGACTCTTTGTGACCCCACAGATAGTAGCCTGCACCAAGCTCCTCCGTCCGTGGGATTTTCAAGGCAAGAATACTGGAGTGGGTTGCCATTTCCTTCTCCAGGGAATCTTCCCAACCCAGGGACTGAACCCAGGTTTCTCACATTGTAGACAGACGCTTTAGCATCAGCTATGGTTTTTCCAGTAGTCATGTATGGATGTGAGAGTTGGACTATAAAGAAGGCTGAGCACCGAAGAACTGACGCTTTTGAACTGTCATATTGGAGAAGACTCCTAAGAGTCCCTTGGACTGCAAGGGGATCCAACCGGTCAATCCTAGAGGAAATCAGTCCTGAATATTCATTGGAAGGACTGATGCTGAAGCTGAAACTCCAATACTTTGGCCACCTGATGCGAAGAACTGATTCACTGAAAAACACCCTGATGCTGGGAAAGGTTGAAGGCAGGAGGAGAAGGGGATGACAGAGGATGAGATGGTTGGATGGTGCCACCGACTCAACGGACATGAGTTTGAGCAAGCTCCGGGAGTTGGTGAGGACCGGCCAGCCTGGTGTGCTGCAGTCCATGGGGTCACAAACAGTCGGACATGACTGAGCTACTGAACTGATGGTCAGGACAGGGTCTTAGTGCCCAAGACCCCCTCACCGATGCCAGCTCCCTCTATGATACCTAAAAACACAGTTGGCTGAGCTGGAATGGAAATAACCCTGAGAACAAAAACTAAAGGTGCATTTCCTTCTGAATCAAACAGGCACCCACCTTTAAAGTAGATGTAATTCACTAGCACCAACTCTGTTCTCGGGGAAAGGTACTTGAACAGCTCTTCAATTTTCCCCTGGGTTTTATTCTTCACATAGTCATTTATTAGACTCCTGGCAGCTTCAGAATCCCTGAAGTTGGTCGGGAAGGCCTCAGAGGAGTACAGCACCTGGGCATCTTCTATGAACTTGTCCAGCAGCTTCAGCTCCTCCTGCACGAACATGGCGTTGCCCACGCTCAGCTGCAGCTGGTTGCTAGGTTGATTGAGCGCCTGCAGGAGGTGCTGAAAGCTATGGTGTATTTCTTTCTCCTGGATCTCTGTGAGGTTGAACTTGAGACCTTCCAGGATCTCTGTCAGGGTGGAGCCACGGGCCCCCAGAGACAGGAAGGCCAAGGCTATGGAGACACTCAGCGGGGATAAGATGACATTCTTATTGGGGTTCTTCAAAGCCAACTGCTTGTAGAGGCTGAAGGCGAAGTCGGTGTTGCTGGAGGCTAACGTGTGGCCATCCACCCTTCTGTTCTGGTCCTTCACCACCACATTCTCTGGGAGGCAGTGGACACTGCGGATCCCAGCCACCAGGAGCCCCAGGGCCAGGAGGAAGGAAGTTCTCTCTGCCCTCATGTCTGAAAAGCAAAGCTCCTTAAGTCTCCATGTGTCAGATGACGTCCCAACCCCCGACACTGTCCCTCGCATCTCTGTTCTCTCAGCCCTGCTGCTCTGTGACCTCCCACAGGTAGGAACCTTCCTGGGCTCCCAACACACATGAGGAGGCTCTGGGCTCCCTCTTACCCTTTGATCAAGTGCTGTGATTGTTACCAATCTCCCCAGTGGAGAAGCTGGACACAGAGAGGGGAAGGGGCTTTTCCAAGGTCACACAGCAAGCAGTGGAGTAGGGGGGTGAGGAGCCTGGGGTGCCTGGCTCCAGGGCGAGGAAGCTGGTGATGGGTGTGAGGTCCTGTCCAGCGAGAACCCATCTCCCTCTTACCGGGAGCTGACACTGTCAGAGGGGCCTAGGAAGCAGGGCTCCTTTCCCACCGTGTCCCCTCTCTGTCCCCCCAGGAAGGAGCCCTGCACTGATCAGAGGACACAGCACCTCTCCCCACCTCTGAGGACAAGGGTGTGACCTCAGGGAGGCTCTCCCATCGAGGTGCCTGGTCACAGTGAGGGTTCAGGAGAGAGGCCTACACAGGCAGCGGGAGCCATGCTAGAGCCTGGCTGCCCTGAGGAGGGCTGGTGTAAAGAACAAGGAGGGCAGAGCGTTCTGCTCAGCCCCTGCCATGGGGACATGTGGAGGGTGTTTCCATCAAGAACCTGGAAAGGCCTCCTAGTGGGGAGAAGCAGGGTGAGCTCAGAGTCTCAGGGACCTGGTCGAGGATGTCTTTTGGACCACTTGTGAGTGCTGTGTGGTGACGAGCAGTGACTGCACCTCTCTGATCCTCAGTTCCCACTTCCGTCCAACATGTGGAACGGCTCAGGTGACATACAGGAAGAAGGTGCTTGGCTCCTAAGAGGAGTTCCAGACGTGTCACCCCCTGCACTAGCCACCCTTCTAGGACTCTACAAGTCAGACTGTGATCCCTGGGGACAGAGGACCGAGCTACTGCCCAGAAGCCTCAGGAGAGACTGAGGTCAAACTGGTGACCTCAGCAAAGAGGGCAGTTTCCCTTCAACTTCGGCCTCTTGTCTCAGGGTTTAGAGTAAAGAGGGCTGCTGGGGTGATGTGGTGGGGAGGGGAGAAGGGAGAGGAACTGGAAGAGAGGAGTCTGAGTCGAGTCTTGCCCAGAGGCCAGGGGAAAGGTCCCAAACAAGCCTGGGCACGGAGGTAAGCAATTGCCCCAACTTGGGGCTGATGCAACCATTTCATTTCTTTAGAAAAGAGTTAAACATTTTCCTCTAAAATTATATTTGGAAAAGTAGCTCCTGTATATTTGGCCATGTTGGAGGGCTGGCTCTGTTCAGTTCCTATCTGGCTCTGGACAGACTCAGTTCCTGTCCACTTGGCTGGGGGCCCTGGACAGTGGAGCCCAGAAAACCCCCCTGGATACCCTGCAGCCTCTGCCCAGAGGGATGCATTGCACTAATTCCATCTCCAGGGCTTTCTGAGAGCAGCACCCTGTGCCAGGCAAGGAGACGCACCTCAGGGCCCTCGAGAGAGCTCTGACCTGATGGTGGATGCACAGCTGTATGTGGCACAGCTGGCTCAAATCACAACCTCAAAGACTCAAAAGCAGAAATGTTCCCTGGAGCCCTGGTGGCACATCCCTCCCTCTGCAGGATGAAAACTAAGACCCAGAGAGAGGACTGGTTTTCAGAAGACTCAGAACCCTCCCAGCATCAGACACATGTCCTCCCGCCTCCCTTATGCCTCAAGTTCTACCAACCCCTGATCAAGGCCAGAACCACCCTGAGAAAGGGGTCCCTTGGCTCCCAGTGTGAGAGCATCACGGATTACCTGCCTGCGAGAGCGGGATGTGGACAGTGGATCCAGAGCCGCCGCCTGCCCGGATGCTGGAGTTTCCCGGGTGCTGCTGCCTATTTATCCTGCAAAGCCCTCCTCCCAGGCTTGTGAAACATTGGCGGGGACAACACAGGACTCTGTCCTCTGACTGGAATGGGTAGATGACCATTCCTGGTAACAGGTTGGTCTGTTAAACAGATTAAATCTATTTGAACAACCTAGTTACAGAAACCACTAACTTTTTGTCTGTTAAAACTGAAAATACATTTAAAAAATTTCCCTTGAGAATGTTTTCTCCTGTTTAAGAAAACTCATTGAAGAGTATGTGAAAATTCAGAAAATATAAAAAAGGAGCTTGAAAAATATCCCTGATTGTTGTGATTTTGAAAACAATGTTGGCCTTGTTAGTTTCCCTCCTGTTTATGATATCCTCATTGAGGACTGTGTAATAATCCAAAGACTGTAGGGAAGGACTTTGGAAAACATTCCCTAGAGTTGTGTCACTCTGGGACTGCCCCCCTCGCATTGCGTTGTGTTTCCTTTATAAACCACCTTTCTTTAATTTGTGTATATGTGTGTACCTGTGTGTATGTGATAGGAATCGCCAAACACAATCTCAGATATGTCGTAACAGGTAATGCGCTTTGACTACAGCAAGACTGACTTTCCCAGAGAGGGGGTGTGAGGGCCGTGAGAGGGCCTGTGGCCTCTGTCCTCTGGTACCATCTGTCTTTGGGGTTCTGCTGTGTCTCAGCCTTTGTCCTTACCCCTTCACTATTGGCTTACCCTAAAATAGCTAGCTGACCTTCATCTCTGGGCTTTGATGTCCCCTTAGATTTCTCTTTGAGCTAATCCCAGGTCTTTCTAGGGCTCATGGGAAAATCCTTCCCTTTTATCCCTCATAGTCACAACCCTCCATCCATGACAACCCTTGACAGACCTTTGTGACCTGTAGGAGTTCCACCAAGAAGTTTGGAAACCACTGGCTTTGGACTGAATACCTCAATCAAAGGAGTACTCCTCACCAGGTGTGACCTCAAGCTGCTGCTGCTGCTGCTAAGCCGCTTCAGTCGTGTCCAACTCTGTGCGACCCCGCCAGGCTCCCCCGTCCCTGGGATTCTCCAGGCAAGAACACTGGAGTGGGTTGCCATTTCCTTCTCCAGTGCATGCATGCATGCTAAGTCACTCAGTTGTGTCCGACTCTATGCGACCCCAGCAGCCTGCCGGGCTCCTCTGTACATAGGATTCTCTAGGCAAGAAGACTGGAGTGGGTTGCCATTTCCTTCTCCAGTGACCTCAAGCAATTTACTGTAAATCCCTCATCCTTAATCTCCTCACCTCTGAAATGAAGATAACAAAATTTCCCTGACCAAGGTCTCTGCAAACACCAAGTGAAATAGCACTAAACGTAAGCTCTAGTAGGATTTGATAGTGGGGGTGGGGGTTTGGGGATGGGTGTACAGTGCTGCCGCCTCTAAGTACTGAGTAAATACTTGTTGGCTGTAAAGCATTGATATGACTAAGAAGATTTTGGCCCCATCCTTCCGGAAATGAAAGTTTACATCCTTTCAGGCACCAGATATTTCCAGAATAGCTACGTATTTTTTAAGCTACACAGAATCCCAACGAAACAGTGGATGAAACAAAACTGCCGTTTATTTCCCTCCCATGTAGGTCCAGATGCCAACAGTGGGTTGACATGTTGGCCCCTACTTTGTCAGGACTCAGGTTCCTTCTATCTTGTTCTGCCATCTCTGATGTTTATTTGCCCTTTCCCAGATGGATCATTGCTGAGTCCACATTCCAGGTAAGGGCCAGAGGGAAAGGGAAAAACACACCTTTTTCTTTGAAAGAAATGTGCTAAATGTTGCCTATATCATTTCCGCTTCTGTCCCATCAGCCAGAGTTTGGTGTTATGGTCACACCTAGCTGCAAGGGAGGCTATTTGGTGTAGCCAATATTCCACACGGGGTGCCATGCCCTAGCTAAAAAATGGGGAGGGGATAATTACCTTGAGAGACAATGAGAATAGACATTAGGTATCATTATTAACATTGTCCCAACATTTTCCCTGTGTGTTCTCGAATTATCTAACTCCAGGAGAGCCATCATTTTCCTTAAGACCAAAATGGCTTAGTCTGGACCTCCAGGCGATGTAAAGGCAGAAAAGTTCCCTACTTTTTCCAACTAACTTGCAGGATGATGTGTAGGTCTAAAATGTCCTGGGTGCCACCAGTCACCTAGAGTTCCAAGCTAATACTCCAGGGCCACACGTACCTCTGGTCACCTCTGACCATGTTTCAGCCTCTTCTTTGAGCTTTTAGAAACTTCATTGGTCTGCTTGGTCCCTAGTGTTCATACAGGACTTCTTTTTTTCATTTCCACAGCATCGATTATGCAAGGATGGTCATGGCACAGTGTCACTAGGGCCTGATCAGAACATAAGGGACTTATGACACAGAATGTAAGCAAAGATAATGTCAGTTGTACTGTTGCTGAATCTCATGGCTCCTATGTTTGAAGCAATACCCTCCAGGACATCTCTCTATAGGCCACTGAGGCTACAGAATTATTGGAACATGTTTACCTCCTGAGCCAGGAATCCTTTTTAAATATCCCCTCCTCTGTGTCCAGGAGATCCCATAAATATTTATGAAACACACAAAAGGAAAAAAAAATAATAATGGCATAATGATGATGTCTTAAAAGATACTCTTGGCCATGAGGAAAAAGCTTTGACACCATTACTGTATTCAAATGTGGCATGGGGACCAACTGCAAGAGCTTGTAGAAAAGCAAACTTTTGGGACCCATACCAGACCTACTAATACACAATCTGTCTTCTGATAATCTCCCCAAGTGATTCATATACATCTTATAGGTTGATGGGGCACAGCCATGTAACCTAAGATGTTGATGGAGAGCAGACTATGTGCTAAAAAAAAAAAAAAAAAAAAACACAGAAGCCTGCAACATAGAGTCTTTGGAATTGCAGTTTGAAAGATATCTATTCAGGTAAAATCAAAAGAGTGTTCCAAGGAAGAGAAAGGTCTGGAGCTTATAAAGACAAAAACCATAAGGCTGTTAAAGTTATCTGGCAAGAATTATGACTGACTCTGACACGAGAAAGGAAATGATTGCCCTTAAGAGATAGGCTGTCAAGATTTTTTAAAGATAAGGTTCCAATAAGTAGATAGGCAGTCATGAATTATTTTAGGTTAAGAATCTGGTATGCATCTTGAATCTGAAGACTGGGCAGATATTCTGGACGTTGATGTTAAGAAAATAATTGGTTAAAGCTCAGATTCCATTTGGGCTGAGATGTGTATTAGTCACAATTCTTAAGTGCCCTCCAGACTCCATTTTAGAGAGTCTTTTAACAATCAGTTCAGTTTAGTCGCTAAGTTGTGTCTGACTCTTTGTGACACCATGGACTGCAGCACACCAGGCTTCCCTGTCCATCGCCAACTCCCAGAGCTTGCTCAAACTCATGTCCATCAAGTTGGTGATGCCATCCAACCATCTCATTCTCTGTCGTCCCCTTCTCCTCCTGCCTTCAATCTTTCCCAGCATCAGGGTCTTTTCCAGTGAGTTGGTTCTTCACATCAGGTGGCCAAAGTCTTTTGGCAATATTGACTCCATTTTGATTTTCTAGTCAAATTTACACCTTTTGCTCAAGATCTTTTTGACAAAAGCATTGGTGATCAACTGCTTGTTTGCTTGGCATTAGCATTGACTTCTTTGGTGCCGGGAAGACTTCTTCCCAGAAAATCATGTCTTATGAAGGAGGGAAAGAGATGGTCATGCAGGAGATATGCTTTTAGAGAGTTTATGGCCACGTTTGAGGAGCCATCTAGGAAGTGAGTCTTAGGCAGCACTCACTATAGGAGAAATTCATGGATCTTCATTAGGCAGAATCTTTTAGAATAAATCAATCACCTCCAGAAGTCAGCTACCATTATTCTTTTGGAGGCTGTCATAGTACAGCAATGGAAGACACAAAGCATATGAAATTTTAAAATGATAGAGAACAAATTAGAAGAATGATTAGTGTAACTAGCTGCAATTCTGATAATCATAAGGCACCAAGTCTAGAAGGGAGCCAGTTGAAGAAGATTTCTAGATGCCAAGGTGTTGAAGCCTCTTTTTGCATCATCAGAAATGCCTCTGATGATGGCCTTTGGTGTTTATATAAACTTTCTGAATCACTCATACAACAATTGGCATAAAGCGTGCCTATACATGAGCTATTATGGTAATTTCCATGAGGTTTATATCAAGTTGTCCAATTTTAGCTTGTATGGCCTCAGGAAAAGGGCAGTTTTAGTTCTCAGTGATTCTAAGTCAAAAAGATTAGAGGAAAAACTGAAAACAGTTGTTTTGAGAGTCCGAGCCTGATATTGGAAGAAATTAAAATTCAGTTCTAGTTTAGTTCACAGGTAAATACCAAAACCTCAAAGACAGTTAACAGGACTAGAATCTACTATCCACAGAGGCACATTACTGAAACATAATTTTTCTCTCTAAAATCACCCTCATCCCACCAAATATTGCTAAATTAAGATTGATTTTTTTCATTAAAGTAAGTCTGGTATCAGCAAAATTGTCCTGATTATTTATCTAAGTGTAACAAAAAAGCAATTGAAAGCATAAGCTCTTTTGAATCTGCTTTCCTGGAACTTTTCACCAGGAGTCCCAGATTAAACTTTTAAAGGCCTCTGAAGTCCAGGAAAGCCAACCCATATACTTACCATCAGATTTTACCTGCAATGCCTGTAGATTTAGGTGAATTCCCTCCCTTCTTGAGATAGATCCCCCAAATATCTTGAGCTCTTGTACCTACCTTCCTTACTCACCTAATTAGATAGCTGGCAACCTTGTAAGCAAGGTACCAGCCTATTTTTCCTGGGTTTTTTTTGTGTGTTTTTTTTTTTTTTTTGCTCTATAAAGTCAATCTTAGTCCCTTAAAGCTGCCTGGTAAAAGTTGAGTTTATGCATACTCTTGAATATGACATTCCAGACAAAATCTTGGTAATAACTCTATGTTTTTCCAGTTGTGTCCTATTCTAAAGAGAGTAGATTATTTTGAATTTATGCAAATGGCTAAATTGCCATGAAAATGAGCACACTCTTAAAAAGTTTCTGAGTCCTGGAGAGTTCAGTTGGGGAGGAATCCATAAATGTTTTATATTTGTTTACAAAGTTAAACAATATCAAATTGCTGCAAGTCACAGATGCTTTGAAAGAAAGTGAAAGTGAAGTTGCTCAGTCGTGTCCTACTCTTTGCGACCCCGTGGACTGTAGCCTACCAGGCTCCTCCATCCATGGGATTCTCCAGGCAAGAATACTGGAGTGGGTTGCCATTTCCTTCTCCAGGGGATCTTCCCGATCCAGGGATCGAACCCGGGTCTCCCACATCGCAGGCAGATGCTTTAACCTCTCCGCCACCAAAAGGTTTCCTTAAATCTGGAAGAACAAAACATAAAAAAATAGACAATATTTAAACCAAAAAGTCATACAAAGTATAATCATCCTTGTCAGTTCATTCCTTTTCATGAATTTAATTCTTGATTTTGCTTTCTTGCTTCCCTAGGGCCGCCCACCTGCGTCTGTTACTGGCTTGAGTTCTTGGACTCTTTAATCAGTAAAAATTAATAAGAGGCCAGATGAGAAATTTTGGCAAGGCTTTATTGGGACTTACACTGCAACAAGAGGGAGCAAAAACAAGCAGTAGATGCCCTTGTTTGCTCCCTGAGTGGGAGGCAAGCTGGCAGGGATCATGGGCAGGGTCTCACTCAGTGAGGCTCCTTTGACATCTGTCTCTGCCCCTATCTACTAGCTGAGTTAAGGCAGTTACTTTACCTCTCTGAACCTCTTTCATCAATTGTGTCTCTTTAAGGAATTCTTAGAAGGAAGAAATGAGAATTGACAGCTACTCAAACTGCAGAGCAGTTTCCACCTTCTCTGTTATAAGCGAGGGGACTCTGGAATCTGCTCTCCCCTGGAAAACTATGGAGAGAGGAGATCTGTATTGCTTGACACCTATGCTGTCTGGCTGCGTTTGCATGGACCTAGTCTTGCAGTTGCAGGGGAGATACTGACTATAGATCGGAGGTGCGTTTGCAAATCCCCTTCAGCACAACCCAGCTGGCCCTTGGCCTGGTCCCCACACAGATCAGATCTGGAGGCAACTGCAGAAGCATTCAGCAGGATCAGGGAGAATTCCTGTCTCTGATTTGCCTGATGCTTAGCCATCCATTCCTCCTCCTGCTGTATCTTGTTTGCCTTTGAGGAGGGAATTTTGTACTTTGCATCATCATTTTCCCTTTCAGCACTGCCCTCCAGGCTCTGGGTGACATCTGAGAATTTCTGGGTAACAAGGACTGTTGAGATCAGAGCAGCCACCCCCATCCTAACAACTGTAACCACAATTCAGCCTCTCCAAGCCTCAGCCTCTTTCCTCGGTGTCAGACAGGACAGAAATACCCTCCTCAGTGACCCATTCACTTGCTCATTCATTCCTCCCACTCGTTTTTAATAAAGGCTCTACTACCAGGGCAGTGACTTCACTGGATTTGGAAATTACAATATGCAGGTCATTTTAGAGGTATGTCCACACATTCTTTGATAATCCTGCCTTTAAGAGACAGAGTTTAACTACCTTCTCCTGGAGCTAGAGTGGACTTAGTGGGCGTGTGTGCGTGCTAAGTCGCTTCAGTTATGTCCGACTCTTTGGGATCCTATGGACTGCAGCCTGCCAGGCTCCACTGTGCATGGGATTCTCTAGGCTAGAATACTAAAGTGGGCTGCCATGCCCTCCTCCAGGGGATCTTCCCAACCCAGGGATCAAACCCACCTCTGTCACATCTCCTGGTCTCCTGCATCGGCAGGCAGGTTCTTTGCCACTGGTGCCACCTGGGACTTTGTGATTTGGTTCTAATGAAAGGAATATGGCAGAAGGGATGGGGTATCACTCCTGTGTTTGGGTTGTAAAAAGATGCTGCTTCTGTCTTGGGTTCTCTCTCTTTCTCACTCACACACACAGGCACGCACACACACACACACGCACACACACACACAGAGACTTGAGGGGGAGCCATGTGTGAAGCAGCCCTATGAAGAGACCCAAAGGCAAAGAACTGAGGCCTCTTGCCACCAGCCATGTGAGTAAGTCTGATCATGGAATTCTAGCTCTGGGCAGGTCTGTAGCCCTCCTGCCCAAGCTCACAAGAGAGAGCCAGAACCACCCAGTTTAATACGTCCCAGATTCCAGACTCTCAGAAACTGTAAGATAATAAATAAAATTTTATCATTCCAAGCTGTGAACTTTTAGAATGATTTATTATACAGCAGGAGATAAACCCAAATCCACATCACCTGCCCACTTGACTCAGGCTAGGGGAAGACCGTAAACCGGGCCATTTGAACGTTACAGAAGAGAGCAGACCAGCTTCACAGCGCGGCGTGTGCCGTACACTTGATGCCTCAGTAAATGGGCTTTCCCTTTGCCTTACCTGTTTTTATACAAATTATCAATTCCTCCTTCACTGCACAGAGGCCTAGTCATAATGAGGATGTAACCACAGGTGAGCTAGTCTTTATGTTAAGAACTCAAGTTCTCACAGATACCTTCTAAGGCAGTTTCGGTTATTCAGTTTCACATATGAAGAAACTGAAGTACAAAGAGAGGAAGCGAATCCCCATGGTTGCAGGGCAGTGAGTGCCCAGTGAGGATTTTGCACCAGGCCAGCTGGTTTTAGAGCCCACACCCTTGTCATTTCCAAGAAACACAGCCCCACTCCTGGCTGACCTGTTCTCAACTTGGTTACAGAGACAGCAAGTGCAGCCCACAGGAAGGAGGAGGCATCCTGACTCTGCTCTGGGCCAGCGTGTGGGAAGATCTGGTACAGGTAAGGTACATAATGGACCAGGATCCTATGGGGCCTTCCCTGAGTTCCAAGGAATAAATTGAACCATAGCAGTGAGAAAATCCAGAAGCAAAGGAAAATAGTCAAGCAAGACAAAATAAAAATACTTTAGCCATTAAACAAAATCAAGGACCTTTATTTCCTCCCTAAGGGCTATAGATAGTATTCTGGACCATAACCTTTGAACTATTTTGCAGATACTGAAACCCTCATCAGGTGGGAGAAGTTAACTATAAGCTGCCCACTACAGACCCCAGACCACTTGGAACCAGAAAGCTGATGATGCTGACTCCCAGTTACCTCACCACCAATCAATCACAAGAAAGTTCAAGAGCAGGAAATAGCAACCCATTCCAGGACTCTTGCCTGGAAAACCCCACGGACGGAGGAGCCTGGTAGGCCACAATCCTTGGAGTCGCAAAGGGTCCAACATGACAGAGTGACTTCACTTTCACTTTCAGGGCACAAAGATGCGGCAGGCTGCAGGGCCCTTGGTTAATGTGGGTGTTGTTGACCAAGCCCTCATGTGCTTCTCCAACTTCTTCCCGTGCCCTCTCAGCAGCTTGGTCTGACCTGAGACCCTCTCCTAGATCATCCACTCTCCATAGCAGGGTGATCTCCACCTGCTGAGTTTTCTGTCGCATGGGTCACCTCCCACCTCTTACCTGGGATGCTGCAGCTCTCACCATGCTTCAGAGACTTCTGGCAATCAGGGTTTTGACACTGCTCCTCCTTGGCTTCTCTCCTTGGGATCTATCCCACCAATTATGCCCTAAGTAACCCCCACCCCCACCCCTCTGTTCTCTGCTCCCCATCTCAGTGGACGGTGCCACTAACTCCCCAGCTCAGCCAGGAACCTGGGGCACCCTCCCTCCTCCAGCCTCCCCTTCAGTGTGGGCAAGATATTCTCTTCTGCTTCCCGGGAACCTACTTCCTACTCTCCGTTTCTGCTGCCCACACTCTGGTCCCAGCTGCTGGCACTGCTCCCTGGGTCACTGGCCCCTGGGCTGCCTGCTCTCTTCCCTGCCTGCTCCCTCTCAGTCTGTTTTCTGAAAGGTCCTCAGAACATCTTTAAGGATACAGATTATTCAGGGAACTAGCGTTTGAAGCTCCCACATCCACCCCTTGGCCTCCCTTCCATCCTCTGATCCATCAGCAGCCATATGGTCTGGCCCCACCCACCTCTGCAGCTGGGATACCAGCATTGCAGGTCACAAAGCATATTCCATAGAGCACAGCTGTCCCTATAGAACCCTCGTGTGCATGCATGCTAAGTCACTTCAATTGTGTCCGACTCTTTGAGACCCCATGGACTTTAGCACGCCAGGCTCCTCTGTCCATGGAATTCTCCAGGCAAGAATACTGGCGTGGGTTGCATGCCCTTCTCCAGGGGATCTTCCCAACCCAGGGGTCAAACCTGCATCTCTTACGTTGACAGGCGGGTTCTTTACCACTAGCACCACCTGGGAATCCTCAGATCTCTCAGTTCATCCCAGGACAAGGGAGAATTTCAACTCCCTTCACAAACAAGGGGACCTCTGAGAAGTTCTGTCTTGGGCTTCAGCTTGATGCAATCACACATAAGTCCACCCCTTTGTGTTATCTCGGGCTGCACAACATGTGGCAGGGAGCCCTTCCTGGTCCTTCCTGGTGGAATAGACCCTCCTCTGACTCTTTGAAACCTGTTCCCGCCCTCTTACAGGAAAAGCCTTTGTCTGCTGTCCCTGTGATATGACTTCCCCCTTAGCTCTTCAGGGAACACTGCTGGCTTTTGGCTGTGGGGATGGCCGCTTCTCTCTCCCCCTTGTTCTCTACAGACAGAGCTGTCAGATTTGGCAAACAAATTCCTGGGACCCACCCCACAATCCCTGGGACATATTTATGCTAAAAAGGGATTCATTATCTGGAATTCATATTTATCTGTGTTATCAGCAGCCCCATCTGCACAGTGCACTCAGGTAGGCATCCAGGGCTCAAGGAATAGGGGTTTTAGGCAGTGGACTGAGGACTGGCAGAGGCATGGAATCTTCTGGAATCTCCATTATGTAGCTCCTTAATTCATTCACCCAACATTTGTTGAGGGCCCACTTTGGGCCAAGGACCATGCCAGGCACTGGGGCCAGCCCTCGGGGATTTCCTGGTATGTGAGAGACACAGACATGTAGAGAGATGGGCAGTATAGAGTGTGGGAAGTCATGGAGGAAGGGGTGGAGGGTGGGGGTCCAGAGATGAATCTGGGGAAGTCAGGAAGGTGCCTCTGGGCAGAGTCCTGAGGATGTGCCGGTGTTTGTGTTTATCACCCAGCAGTGGCTCTGCAAGGATTAGCTGCTGCTGCTGCTGCTGCTGCTAAGTCACTTCAGTCATGTCCGACTCTGTGCGACCCCATAGACGGCAGCCCATCAAGCTCCCCTGTCCCTGGGATTCTCCAGGCAAGAACACTGGAGTGGGTTGCCATTTCCTTCTCCAATGCATGAAAGTGAAAAGTGAAAGGGAAGTCGCTCAGTCCGACTCTTAGCAACCCCATGGACTGCAGCCTACCAGGCTCCTCCATCCATGGGATTTTCCAGGCAAGAGTACTGGAGTGGGGTGCCATTGCCTTCTGAGAAAGTGCTAAAACTGAAGAGTATCCAGGCCCTTGGGGCATAGAGTGTGAGTGTATGAGAGTCCCCGGGCACTGAAGCTTGGTAGTGGCAGCTGCAGAGAGGAGGGGGTGTGGATTCACTGGGATCTGAGCCAAACTGGATAACTCTGTGCTCTGCTTGTGCATCAGAATCCCGAGGGTGAGGGGGGCTTGTTAAACACACTGACTGATTCCTCCCGTAGGGGCCAGGAAGAGGCTTCTTTAACAAACACCCACCTCTCCCCCCAGTCTCTGGTGATACTGATCACAGACTGAGAAACACCGGTGTGAGGTGTAAGGTCAGGGCCCTGCCCCTGCCTTCAGTTCGGGTCAGTTCAGTTCAGTGGCTCAGTCGTGTCCGACTTTTTGCGACCCCATGGAGTGCACCAGGCTACGCCTTCCTGTCCATCATCAACTCCTGGAGCTTACTCAAACTCATGCCCATTGAGTCGGTGATGTCATCCAACCATCTCATCCTCTGTTGTCCCCTTCTCCTCCCACCTTCAATCTTTCCCAGCATCAGGGTCTTTTCAAATGAGTCAGTTCTTCCCATCAGGTGGCCAAAGTATTGGAGTTTCAGCTTCAGCATTAGTCCTTCCAATGAATATTCAGGACTGATTTCCTTTAGGGTGGACTGGTTGGATCTCTTTGCTGTCGAAGGGACTCTCAAGAGTCTTCTCCAACACCGCAGTTCAAAGGCATTAATTCTTCAGTGCTCAGCCTTCTTTATGGTCCAACTCTCACATCCATACATGACTGGTGGAAAAACCATAGCTTTGACTAGACAGACCTTTGATGGAAAAGTAAAGTCCCTGATTTTTAGTCTGCTGGTAATTTCAATATGCCCCTGCCTGGTTTCCTCCAAGCCTCCTTACCATCACCCTACATGGCAGTGGGGAAAATGGACATACTGTGTGTTTGGCTCTGAGTACCTGGGAGCAGAGGCTGGGCCCGTCTCATACTCTTTCACCACACACCCACCAGACCTGCCGGACTGGCCTTCCCAAACCTCCAGCCTGCCCCACCCCAACCCAGCCCAGGTCCATAACATCAGAAGCAACACGTACCTCCTGCTCAGAGCCATGAGTGGTTCATAGCACAGCCTCTCTGGGGGAGGGATGGAGAAGCAAGGACCCAGATAGGGGAAGGCTCTGGGACCACCTCCCGCATCCAACCCCCCAGGTATACAATGAATGCTCAGCTTCTAGTTCAACCAGAGAATTAGCAGCCACATATCCCCAGAAGACTATGCCTATGTGTGCACATATGAGCAAGTAGCAAGCACATCTGGACATGTGTAGGAGCATTATTATTATTTTTTTTTTGTCAGTACTCTTTATGTCTTCATGGAAAATGATCATCAGGAATGGCATGTGGTCTCTCACACTGGATTCTCTCAGTTGGGCAAAACACTTTTGTGTCTGTAGCTGTTGCCAGGTGGGGGTCATCTCATCCCCACCTCATTCCTTGGGGAAAGGTGGTGGATGGTCAGCTCTGGAGTGGGGCTCTATAGAAAATGGGAGAATGTCATTGATGTCACCCACTTGCCCTCCCAACCCCTTGTGCAGGCGCCTCTCTGCCTCTTCATTAACTGAGACAATATATGCAGAGGACTCTGAGTGGTGCAGGTGCTCAGGAGGTGGCATCCAAGTGCCACCCACTGTTAGGAGCGCTGCCACCCCCACCACCGCCCTGGCACCCTGCATAGTCTAACTGGTGCTGGTGAAGACTGAGCCTCCTGGGTTCCAGCCGCCTGTATCTTTCGGCCCCTGTCAGTTCCATGAACAGGACACACTCTCCCATCGCTGGGCCTTCACTCACGTTCTGTACAAGCAACAGTCTCCCCATTCATCCCTGCTTGCCCCTCAGCTCTTGGCTTCAATTCCACCACCTACAGCTCTCTGTCTTGAGCAGTAGAAGGTCCTTGCCTGTCTCTTGGTGCTCATTCTCCTCCTTAACTAGTCCCCTGCTTCTGCCCCACCCAACCCCATACCTACTCTCTTCTCTACATTTGTTTTAACATCTCACTGGAAAAAGTCAATTTTCTAGTTTGAAACAATTTTAGATGTACAGAGAAGTTGTGATGACAGTGAAGAGAGCTCTTGAGACATAAACATCTTATGTAGCCGTGGCATATTTCTGAAAACTAAGGAGCGAACTTTGGCATGGTATAGACTCTTTTGGATTTCACTTTTTCCACTAATGTCCTTTTTCTCCTCCAGTATCCTATCCAGGAAACCACATTATACTGTTTCCAGGTCTCCTTAGTTTCACCTGGCCTGTGACAGTTTTTAGGTCTCTGAAACTGTCCTGCTGCCATAACAGAATACCACAGGCTTAGTGACTTATACACAGTAGAAATTTACTCTTCATAGTTTGGGAGGCTGAACATCCAGGCTGAGATCAGGAACCAGCATAGTCAGGTGAGGACTCTCTTCTGCTTAAGTCCTCATGTGGGGAAGGACAAGAGCGAGCTCTTGTGTCTCTTTCAAGGGCACTAATCCCATTCATGAGGGCTCCACCCTCATGACCTAGTCACCTCCCGATAGCACCACCTTCTAACACGATCACATTGCAGGGTGAGGACCTCGACATGTGAATTTTGAAGGAACACAAACCTTTGGTCCATAGCATCAGGCTTTCCTTGCTTTGTGTGACCTTGACATTTTTGAAGAGTAGGGCTGGCCAGGTATTTTGTTGAAGGTCTCTCAGCTGTGGTCTATATGGTGTTTTCTCATGATCGGAGTGAGGAGGTGACGTGTTTGGGGGAAGATCCCACCGAGGCAATGCTCCTTTCTGGTCACTCCATATCAGAGAACCCAAGATGATGACATGCCACACCACTGGTGAAGCTGACCTTGATCATACAGTCAAGTTCACGGATGTCAAGTCTCTGTCCTGTATTCTGTACTTCCTATGCTCGACTGTCAAACTCACACTTCATAGCACTTTATCATCAACTGACAATGTGACATATTTTACTTTTTGATTTTTTTTCTCTCTTTTTTGTTGTTATCTTTCCATGCTAGAATATAGCTTGCCCAGAGCAGAGATCTTTGCTCATTTTTTCATTTATCTCCAGCACCTGGAGCAGTTCCAAGGGATATTTAATAAACATCTGGGAACAAAAGGATAGCCCTCATTACAGTCTGTAATTTTGTGTATTTGTGTGCATGCCTGGTTATTGCCTAAGCCTGCATCTGCTAGGCTCACCGTTTACATCTTTGTCCTAGCTCCCTGCCTGATTCCCTGTAGGAACCACTTAAACAGTAGCCTTCAAATGATAGAGTTAAATAAACAAGGGTAGGCTAGCCAAGGTTGTTCCATGGGGTGTGAAGCGCTTTCTCTGGAGACCAAGGTCATTCTTTCTGGTCTGGGTTTCTGCTGGGAATGGTGGGGGAAGGAATCCTGGGCCCTTGAACCATTCCTCTGCTCTCTGAAGTCCACAGTGGGGAGGGCCTCAGAGTGCATGTAGTCAGAGAGGGAAGCGAAGATGGGTGCCTAAGAACAGCAGTGAATCTGGTAATAGCTTCCAAGGAACTCAAAGATGGGTGACTTTGAGCTATGTCCTCACCAAATCCATATGTTAAAGTCCTAACCCCAGTACCTCAGAATGTGGCTATATTCAAAGGTGGCATCTTTAAAAGGGTGATTAAGTTAAAATTAAGGTGGGTCCCCATCCAACATGGGCTTCCCTGGTAGCTCAGATGGTAAAGAAAATGCCTACAGCGAAGGAGACCTGGGTTCAATCCCTGGGTCAGGAAGATCCTCTGGAGAAGGGAAAGGCTATCCACTCCAGTATTCTTGCCTGGAGAGCCCCATGGACAGACCATGGGGTTGCAAAGAGTCGGACACAACTGAGCGACTAGCACTACTACCATCCGACTCGACTGATGAAGATTGGAAGGGGAGGGGATCCAGAGGGAGAAGATCAAGAGGGAAGCCCACGTGAGGACACAGAGAGACGACTGCCATCTGCAGACACCAAAGACAGCCCTCAGAGAGAAACAGCCCTGGAGACACCTGATCTCAGACTTCCAGCCTCCAGGACTGTGAGATAATACATGTCTGTTGTCAAGCTGCCCCATCTGTGGAATTTCGTTATGGCAACCCTAGAAAATGAATATAAGGGCTAAGAAAGAAGGTCCAGAGGTGGGTGTGTGTGCATGCCTAGTCGCTTCATTCGTGTCTGATTCTTTGTGATCCTGTGGACTGTAGCCCAAAAGGCTCCTCTGTCCATGGGATTCTCCGGGCAAGAATACTGGAGTGGGTTGCCATGCCCTCCTCCAAGGGATCTTCCTGAACCAGGGATTGAACCTGTGTCTCTTATATCTCCTGCACTGGCAGGCGGGTTCTTTACCACTAGTGCCAGCTGGGAAGGCCCCGGATGGGGACAGCCATGCCTATAATGCAGGCACCTATAAGACAGGTCTGGTGGGGTCAATGGAGGAGCAGGTGTGGATGGGTGTGAAAGCCCCCGCTAAAGGGCTGTGTGAGGCATCTACGGACACACAGGTGGAAGAGCGAGGGCCTGGAAGGGGTCCAGGGAGTGACTTAGGTGTGGTGAGGATGGTCAAACTACGCTGAAGCTCAGGATGAGAGAGAAGTGTCCAGGGTCCCTGTCACTGGACCACAAGCATCGCCCCCTCTTCCCTCCTTGCTCTCCTCCCCACGTGGCCCTGGCCCACACTGAAGCCACCACCATCTCCCGTGCACACTGCAGCTTCCTCAGCCACACTCTGCTTCAGCTGTTCCCCCGGCCAGACGGCCCAGCCCTGTACCCAAATCTGCTGCCCATGAAGCCCTATCTGCTCACTTTAGGTCACTTCTTTGGCAAAAATCTCACCTGCTCCCTCAGAATGTAACCCTCCTTCTCTCTCTGTCTGAGTGGCTCTATCGATCTGTTCATCCCAGGATGGTGAGACAATTGACTCACGTGAGCGGTGCTGACTCCCAGCTCAGAGTTTCCCTCCAGGCCCCCCCCCAAATCAGCTGCCCCGAGCCCGGGCTGGTTCCCCACATGGGGGCATTTAGTGACTATTTGCTGAGTGAACTTTAGACAGCGCTGGACCTTGGCCAGACACACGTGGTACAGTCAGGGCCTCCCCTGACCTTGGACTGGCTGAGTCAACGCTGAGAGAAATATTTGCCAAAAAAAAAAAGACCAGGTGTTACGAAAGGAAAAGGCACCCAGGAGTGAGTCAGGCCCCATGAAGAGGCCCCATCCTCCCCAGCTTCCCAAGCCCGAGGCGCACACGCGAGGACAAGCCGCCTGGTGCTGCTTGCAGCGTCTGCCCTGCCGCCAGCCCATACTCGTGCCATCTGGGCCCCCGAGCCTGGGCCTCTCACTGGAGGGCTCTGGGCACGCGCTCAGGCTGTCCTCTGTGAGATGGGGACTCTGATAGGCATGCAGGGTTGTCGAAGGATCAGAGATCACAGATGCAAAGTGTGGCCGGCACATAGTAAGTGCTCCTACCTCAGGGGATGGTCAAAGCTCGGGGTTCTGACCTTAGTTCTAAGGGGCACACACCTGCCACACAGGCAAGGGTCTCCTGAGCACAGGCTCATGAGAAGCAAGCCATGGGCATGCAGAGTGGGGTGACAGGCACTCACGGGTCAGACCTGGGGGCAGCGAATTAGGGGACCGTCTGAGACTAAGTGAAGGACTCCTTCACTCATTCATTCCTTGATGCTGGAATGTGCCTGATCCCCTTCATTTGACAGATGGGGAAGCGTGATGGGACTCATGAAGGAGGAGACTGAGCCTACCTGGATGACAGCGGAGCTGGTGCCCTGATGCACTTGACCTGGGCTTCTGTTTCCAGGTCATGTCTGCTCTGCAGCAGAGCCCAAGGCTGAGAGGGAGGTCCTGAGGCCACACTCCCAGGGTCCAATCCTGCCTCTACCACCAAGGAGCTGTGTGACTGGAGAGATTACCTGTTCCCAACAAGGCTCACCTTCCCTGTCTGTAAAATGGAAGTAAGAGGAGTGCCTGCCTGGTACAGGATATTGTGAAGGGTAAGTCTAACGATCCAGGTGAAGCAGCCAGCATTGGTCCTAGAACATGGTAAGCTAGGAATGTCACCATTCCCAGCACTGCCTCCAGAAGGACAATGACATCCAGTGTTTGCAAAATGCTTTATTGTTATTGCTGACACTAAAATCCACGGTTAGTCATTAGGGTCTTCAAATGACACTTTAGTATTCGCGTCAGGCCTCCATTCTTCCACACCTAGCCAAGCCCACGAGGTTGTAACTTAACCCACAGGACAGTACAATCCCGGGTTGGCCATGTCTACCCGGCTGTCCACCTGCTTTTCTTAAAAGATGAGTGGCACTTAAATGCATTGAAATCAACAGTGATTGGTGGGGAACATTCTAGCCTTTTTATATGATTTCAAGGATTCTTCAGTCCCTCACCTGACATGGGGAAACTGAAGTCCAGAGAGAGATAGTATTACCCAAAGTCACACAGCTGGGACAGAAGCCCGATTTCATACTCCCATCCCAGCATTTTTTTTCCAAGCCATGATGAACTGATAGCTGGTACTGCCAAAAGGTGGGAAGCTAGGCTTAGAGATACACTTCCTGTTGGAAATATCTACTGGAACAATGCTCCTACAGAAACTGGTGGTGTTGGGCTGGGTAACAGGTGCTTAGATTCTGGGCTTCTCTCTGCCACTAACATGCTGTGTGGCCTTGGGCAAGTCAACCAACCTCTCTGGGCCTCAGGGCTAATCTCCACTGATGAAAGGCAAGGGCAAAACCAAATGTTCTCCAAGGCACCCATGTCTTGCAATCATGTGAAAAAAAGCAGTCATCAGTGTTTTGATGATGTTCTTAATATTATGATTTGTGGGAGTCTCATTAGTCAACCAAACCTGTGTAAATCAGCAACTCCCAGCAGACAGACAGCCATCGTGCACATTCATCTTCCACTATGGAGGCCCCTTGAGAAATCCTCATCTCAAGGGCGAGTCACTTTGCCTAAGAAAAGGATGTGTTTGCTGTTCTTCACAATGAGCACCAGAAAAGGCCTGTTGAAGACTATCCTTTGAGAGCCCAATCGGGCAGATTTGAACGTGATGACCATCCCCGTGGCTGCAGCCGCTTGGGTTCCAGACTCATCCACCTCCACCACAGCTTTGTGCACCATCTACAGGGGAGACATCAGGCGTCACGGAGACATCAGGTGTCACGGAGCCACCAGGGGCAGGGAGATGCCATCGGGGGAAACAGCCAAGCTTCTGCCAATGGCACCACTATCTGAACTTCTGTGCTCCTGAGCCATGAAGCAGACAGGAGATGAGGTGACTGAACAATTACTGTGCCCCCAGGGCTTAGGGGTGAGTGCTCACATGTTTTTCATTGAATTCTCACTGCCTCTCACAGCAAGGGTGTGACTCTCTGAGTTTATAGAGAGAAAGGAGGCTCAGAGAGGTCTAGTAAATGCTGGAGGTCACGCAGTAAGTGAAGGAGTCAGCCTCTGATTCTTAGGTTTGATTGCTTAAGACAAGACACCTGCAAGACACGGCGCTGGATACAGCTTCCCACTGCTCAGAGGACAAGAGGCAAAGTGAAACCTTTGCTTCTTGAGGGAAAAGAGGAGAGAGAGAGAGAGAGAAAGAATATGGAATGAGGGATGGGGTGAATAGAATGGAATAGAATATAACAGAAAAGGATAGAAGTTTCTAGAAGCAGGTGCTCAGGAGCTTCTGGGCTCACCTCAGAGACCCGGATGCTGGAGTGGTTGGAGATGCCGGTCAGGTCGGCGTCGGAGGTGAAGATGTCTCTGATCCCCAGCTTGGGGAGGACTTCCTCCAGCTGATAGGAGCCCTCAATAGAGAACTTGGGAAGATAAAGCTCAAGCCGCCTGAAAAGAGAAGAGGACCTTTTCTTAGACTCTCTGAGAGCACTGGCTCATATTACTGCTATCTCTAGGTTTCCTAATGCTCCTCCAACCTGTTGTCTAGAAAGGAACCCATCCAACTCTGGACTTGGACCTGAGCTGTCCCCAGTGGTCACTGCCCACTCAGATGTCCCACCAGAAAACCCAGCTTCCAGCCCTGCTCCCTCCAGCTAGGGGACTCAGGCCCCAGAGCTGGGACATCACATGATGCTTCTGGGCTTGGAGGCAGGTCCTGGGCCAGGTGAGTGCTCCCACCACTGCCGTGTGGCCCTGTGGGTGTGCCACAGCAGGCTGGCCCAGAGTAGTGTGAAGAATACCTCTTCATGGGCATCCTGAGCCACTTCTTGAGTGTTTTTTCCTTCAGGCCATTTTCCACCTGCTCCATTTCCCCCTCGCGGGGGAGAATGAAGAAGGCAGTGGCGTTCCCTTGGTAGGGGACCCCCACCACCTTGCAGGAGAGGTTTCGGTCCAGGAGGTAGTAAAACTGGTCCTGTTGTTTCATCATGGGGACCCGCACCACCGTCTCTGGGGTCACGTAGAAGTCCTGCTCGTGGGTGCTTTTGAGGTTGAAGCTTGTCTCCCACTTAGCTACAGATTGAAATGGAAAAGGAATTAGAAATTGTCAGCTACCAATGAAAAGTGTGCTCACAGTAAACCTACCAGAGAGCATCCTCTTTAGAGCAGTATCGTTGGGAGAAGTGACAGCAAAGCCTCTTCAATATAAAGACAAGCCCCTTCTTAATTCAGGGGACAGACTAGAACTTTGTGGGGCTATGCTCCCACATTTGCAAAACAAGGAGGTTGGTTTTCATGTCTTCGGGCACCCTTTACCCTAAATGCTGTTTGTCTGGTTCTCTGATGTTGGTACTCAAGCTCAAATATCCCACTGAGGAGGGTGAGTTCTTCTCTTTTCCATTCTTTTCCCAATATTGAATTTCAATCTAGGTTTGGAGGAAAGGTTCATAAGGGTCCTGAAAAAAACATGATTTTTCCTGCTGGGAAGTCTTTGGTTGTGCTTCTTGCTCAGTCTGTTTCATATGGGTATTTTGTTCAAAGTGATACAAGTAATTGCTTTCATCTTCTTGCTAAGTCGCTTCAGTCGTGTCGGACTCTGTGCAACCCCATAGATGGCAGCCCACCAGGCTCCGCTGTCCCTGGGATTCTCCAGGCAAGAACACTGGAGTGGGTTGCCATTTCCTTCTCCAATGCATGAAAGTGAAAAGTAAAAGTGAAGTCGCTCAGTCGTGTCCGACTCTTAGCGACCCAATGGACTGCAGCCTACCAGGCTCCTCGATCCATGGGATCTGCCAGGTAAGAGTACTGGAGTGGGCTGCCATTGCCTTCTCCATTCATCTTCTTAGTAGTTATCAAATACAGATCCAACTCCCACGGGCCAGTTAGCTTACTTCACAGCTGTCCTCTGAAGCCTAGACCTGGACATGAGGACAAGAACTCTTAGAAGGCAAGCTTGATCCTCACTCTCTGTGACCACAGGAAGGGGGTTTGGGTACCAATTTAACTAGTTTCCTCTTTCCCTTTCTCCCCACTCCCCTCTCTATCTTCAGTCAGGCCCCATATAGGGTGCTCAGGACTCAGCATCTAGAAGGAGAAGCAGGCATACAAGCTGAGATGAGTAGGGATATTTACAAGAAATGCCAGGGAGACAAAGATGGGGAGACTGACTCTCAAGTGGGGGAGAGAAGACAATTCAGAGGAATAGGTTCTTGTCCCAGAATTTCTGGGCTAAGGAACCAGCTCCCAGGAAGGCACAGAGGTGAGGACGTGGGTGCCTCAGAGCAGCTGGCAAAAGCCCTCTAAGGCACGTCTAAGACCCACAGTCCTTCCCTGAGTAGCCATGGTGTCCGTTTCTTTGGCATCGTGGCCTTGACAAACTCATGCTTCAGAGTTTATGTGGATGCTGTGGCTTTAAGTGTTCCTGGGGGCCCAAATAGGAGCTGGCTTTTCCCCAGTGGAGGAAACAGCATCAGGCTCTTTATACCACCTGAAGCATTAAGAGGGGCTTCCCTGGTGGCTCAGCAGTAAAGAATCTGCTTGCAATGCAGGAGATGCAGATTCAACCCCTGGGTTGGGGAGATCCCCTGGAGGAGGGCATGGCAACCCACTCTGGTATTCTTGTCCACAGAATCCCATGAACAGAGGAGCCTGGCAGGCTACACAGAGTCCAACACAACTGAAGCGACTAAACACACACATACGCACCAAGAAGGCTAAGAAGGCATCGTCTCACCTGGCTGACCGTTGACTTCACTCTATCATCAGGGACCAGAGAGTACCAAACCCCCTCCCACTCGTTTATGTGTGTGGGAACTGGTTTTGTTTCGTCTTGGAGGGATTGGGGGTTTTTTGTTTTGTTTGTTTTTGACAAAAAGCATCTGCAAAGAGCAAGTTCAGATTCAAGCCCAAGGGTCTTACCTTTAAAGAAAATGTAATTCACCATGACCATGACCTGGGTGCCATCCAGGCTCTTTATCAAGTCCACAATCTTGCCTTTCGTTTGCTTTGCCACGTAATCATTGATCTTCTTCTTGGCCCCTTCGGGGTCCTCAAAGTTCGTGGGGAAAGTGTCTGCCAGGTACAGAGTCCTCATGGCACCCAGGAAGGCCTCCTGGATGGGCAACCTGGGCTTGGTGAACAGGGCGTTGCCCAGGCTCAGCTGGAGGCTGTCTTGGGGCTGCTGGAGCTCGCGCAGCAGCCTCTGGGAGGCGCTGTGGAGCTCCTCCTCCGAGCCTTCCCCCGGGCCGATGCCCAGGCCTTCCAGGATCTGCGCCTTCGTGTTGGATTGAGCACCCAGGGAGAGCATGGCCAGGCTCACGGTGATGCTCAGAGGGGAGAAGAAGATGTTCTGAGCGGGGGCGGCTGCGGCCAAGGCCCTGTAGAGGTCGAAGACAAAGTCCCTGCTGCCTGGCGGCGCCGTGGTAACCGCTGGCGGCACCTCCTGGATTTTCTTCTTTTGGGAGCGCCGGAGGGTGGCCATCCGCGGCCCGAGGAGCACCAGGCACAGGAAGAGACAGAGACGCATCGCGGCTAACCCCTCGTTCTGAAAGGGAGAGTGGGAAGATGACCTCAGAAAGGATGGGTGGCTAGCGCATCCTCTCCGTGAGAAGATCGGAAGATTAGGGGCAGGGCTGACCTTCCGAAGGGGGCGACCGTGCCCACCAGCAGCCTCAGAGGGCGATGATGAACCCCAGCGGCTCGGAGGGAGTGAGGTTTTAGAGAGCCCCAGAGGGGCGGAAGGACAGAGGCTCGGGGACGTGGGTATCTATGGCAGGGAGAAGAAGGACAGGCGGAGGAGTGAGACCCCTGTGGGCACTGGGCAAGAAGACGCTTCTCATCCATAGGGAAGTACCCATCACAGAGGACTGAGGATTCTGCCTGCTCAGCAGCTCTGAGGTTACCAGAAGCTGAGCAGCCTGTATCCCTGAATGACCCCTATCCCTCACTTTCTTGCTGGGGCGTAGCATTTGCAATACCTCATTTCCTGCTATGAGCTCAGGGTAGCTACTCCCCGTGGTCTCAGCCACACTGCTGGATTTGTCCCTGTTCATTCGGAGCATCCAGGTGGTGGGCAGAGTGCCAGGCTCCTGTGCTTCATGCGTGAACACAGGATACCATCAGTCTCCCTCTCCTTCCCCAGGGGCTGCTCTAGGACCCCATAAAGCCACCCAGTCCCTCATCAGAGGCACCTTCCTCCCTTAAGGAAATTCTGTCCTCTTACTGTTAGCTCCCAGGGCTTCCCTGGTGGCTCAGTCAGTAAAGAATCTGCCTGCAGTGCAGGAGACCCAGGCTCAATCCCTGGGTCGGGAAAATCCCCTGGAGAAGGAAATGGCAACCCACTCCAGTATCCTTGCCTGGAACCTGGTGGGCTGCAGTCCACAGGGTCGCAAAGAGTCAAGCACAACTGAGCAACTAACACACACAGTGTGAGCTCCCAGACTACCCTCTTCTTCTGTGATGGGCTGAATTGTGCCCCCCAAATCCATACACTGATGTCCAGAAACCCAAGACCCCCAAATGTGACTGTGTTTGGAGACAGGGCCTTTAAGAGGCAGTTAAATTAAAATGGGGGCTTCCCTGGTGGCTCAGAGGTTAAAGCGTCTGCCTTCAATGTGGGAGACCTGGGTTCGATCCCTGGGTTGGGAAGATCCCCTGGAGAAGGAAACGGTAACCCACTCCAGTACTCTTGCCTGGAGGATCCCATGGACAGAGAAGCCTGGTAGGCTACAGTGCTCCTGCTGCTGCTGCTAAGTCGCTTCAGTCGTGTCTGACTCTGTGCGACCCCTAGACGGCAGCCCATCAGGCTCCCCCGTCCCTGGGATTCTCCAGGCAAGAACGCTGGAGTGGGTTGCCATTTCCTTCTCCGATGCATGAAAGTAAAAAGTGAAAGTGAAATCGCTCAGTCGTGTCTGACTCTTAGCGACCCCATGGACTGCAGCCTACCAGGTTCCTCCATCCATGGGATTTTCCAGGCAAGAGTACTGGAATGGGGTGCCATTGCCTTCTCCGAGGCTACAGTCCACAGGGTTGCAGAGTCCAACACGACTGAGCGACTTCACTTTCTTAAGTTAAAATGAGGTCTTTGGAGCAGGGCCCTGATCCAGTGCGACTGGTGTCCTTGAAAGAAAAGATTAGAAAACAGACTTATGGACAAGGGCATGCGAGGAAGCAGAGGGTGAGACGAATGGAGAGAACAGCATGGAAGCAGATACACTAACATATGGAAAATAGCCAGTGGAAATTTGCTGTGTGACTCAGGGAACTCAAACTGGGGCTCTGTAACAACCTGGAGGGCTGGAAAAGGGTGGGACGTGGGACGGAGGTTCAAGAAGGAGGGCACATATGTATACCTATGGCTGATTATGTTGATGTATTGATATAAATCAAACCAATATTGTAAAGCAATCATCACTCAATTAAAAATAAATATAATCAAGGATTTAAAAAAGAAAAAAAAAGATTAGGACACAGACACACGCAGACTGAGGGGTGACCACACGAGAAATGTGGGGACACAGGAAGGAGAAGGAGACAATCGCAGACAAGCCAAGCAGCAAGGCCCCAGGAGGAACCCGCCCTGCCAACACCTTGACCTTGGCCTTCCAGCCTCCAGGACTGTGAGACCATGAAGGTGTATTGTTTGACCTTCCTGGCGCTCTTCTTTGCCTCCCCCAGATAGGATGCCCTCACCTCTTGTCTCTCTACAGACTCTCAGGTGGGCTCTGGGGCTCTGCCATCATTCTGGCTTGTCCTCCACCCTCAGTCTCTCCCCTGCCACCTACCTAGACTCCCCCTGTCTACCCAGAAACTGTTCCTGTGCCTGGGCCTCCTAAAGCCCTCCTTCCACCCACTGTGAACAGCACAGACTCTAAAGGCAGCAGTCCGGGTTCAAATCCCAACCTCACTGCTCCTCCAAGTGTGATATGGAGCAAGTGTTGCTGCCTGTAGCCGGAGGTCAGGACAGAACCCACACCAGGAGTGGCTGAGGCTTTAAGGAGTCCACATAAGCAATGGCTTGGAACCGGGCCCTATGCAGACGTGCTGTCCAAGTGTGAGCTGGCAGTGTGGCCACGATGGACCAAAGCCCCACTCGAGACCCCCGCTTCCCCAGCTGTATGCAGGGGCACACGCTTTCACACACACGCTCTCACGGGAGCCCAGTGGCAGCCAGACAACTAATTCCCACGATGGGCCCGGTGTGCATCCCCTTCAGCTGGGTGTGCTCCCCCCATGGACACCATGACATCAGGCCCCCCAGGCTCAGGGCGAGCATGGCCACAGAGTCACAGACCCATGCAAAACCAAAGGGCCCCCCACTGCTGCATTGGATATGGCTGGTGGGAGGACACCAGTGAGCCTGGGGGTCCGTGGACCCTCCTGTCTTTGAATGAAACTGATGGACTCAAGCAAGTCACACTCAGCACTCCTGGCCTCCAAATTGTACCCGAGGGCCTCTCGCCTTCTGAGATGGCCCACACTCTGTGGATTGTTTCTACCAGGGCTGTTCTCATCTTCTGAGACAAACCAGATTCTGTCTATGCAATGTGTGTCAGTTTAAATAAATAAATCTACTTCTCACATTATCAAAAACAAACAAAAAATAAACTACACCTGAGCCCACCAAGGAAGTTCATTTAGGGTGTTCCGTCTGCCGAACCTCCAGTGACCCTGAGCCAAACACAGCGGCTTCAGAGGTCCCGGTGCCCATGGGAGGCCCAGGTGCACTGACAGCACTTGCCACTGCTGGGTGCTGCGATGTCTCAACACACATCAGTCCCTTTAGCCTCACACACACCCGTGGACGCAGGTTCGATTACGGGCTATGAGGCAGGAGGTAGATGGACTCCCAGGGGAAGAGCGATTGGAGATTCATTTTCTGTGGACCGAAACTCCAGGACAAGAATAGCAGGACAAGTAAGGGAGTGGGCTGGACCCTACCCAGAAAACACGTTTCTCTTTCTTGAAGTCAGGAGACCTCCCTGACCACACATGACCAGACAGGCTTCTTGGAGGGCCAAGGAGTGATGTCAAGAAATGCTCTACCCGTGAGCCTCCTCGGTGGGATCCATCTTGGCTAAGAGATGCGTGTGCTCACATGGGAAGACCCTGAGCTATGCCAAACATGGACTGTGAACCAGGAAATCAAAATTGTTGGCCAAAGGAAACCTGGAAGAAATGCCCCATAAAAGTAATTCAAACTGCCATGAGGATGCGAACTCAGTGACTCTCCCTCTGAGTGTGCCTGTGTGTCTATCCACACTTACTGTACTCCTTTTCCTCCTAATACTTCACTCGTTTCACTACTTTCCATTTTGTGAGAATTCTTTTTTGCAAAGCAGAAGGACAGGGACTTGTCACTGACCACTGGTCTAGTGGCTAGGATCTGGTGCTCTCACCGCCGTGACCTGGCCTCAGTCTCTGGCTGGGAACCCAGGCTCTGCTCCAAGACTGTGCAGGCCGAGGCCACGAGATCAGCTCCATTTTACAGACGGGTCGTCTGAGGCTCCGAGAGTTTGAGTCACTCGCTAGTAGTGGCAGAGCTTGGGCTCAGACCCAGTTCGGACCCTGAAAGCTCATGCTCTGAACTGCCACACCCTTCAGTTCCCCAGATCCCTGGTCCTCCCCTGTCTGTGTCACAGCCTTCCAATTTTGTATTCTCTGCCTCTGCAGAGAATTGAGAAATGGT
This sequence comes from Bos indicus, assembly GCF_029378745.1. Taxonomy (NCBI): domain Eukaryota; kingdom Metazoa; phylum Chordata; class Mammalia; order Artiodactyla; family Bovidae; genus Bos; species Bos indicus. The sequence goes on along the minus strand of NC_091780.1, from coordinate 59,349,692 downwards.
CTGGGGACTCTGCTGGTGGCCCAGTGGTCATTAATTTGCTTTGCAGTGCAGGGAACATGGGTTCGATCTATGTTCGGGGAACTAAAACCCCACATGCTACAGAAAAACCAAGCCTATGCACCACAACTATTGAGCCTGGGTGCCATACGAGAGGGTGTGTGACCTACATCGAAGGACCCATAGGATGTAACAAAGAGCCTGCTTCCCCAAGGCAGCCAAATAAAAAAATAAACAAGAAGCAGTCCAGGCTTCCCATGCTGACACTCCCTTTTTGTTCCCACTTTGAGAGTGACCTTCACGAAGGTCTTTAAAGAGCATGGGTGGGTGGCGTGATCGTTGTGTCCTTTAGTCTGCAGAGTGTTAGAATCATCAGTGTAGCAGGATGCTGCTTAAGAAGCAACTCAGTTCAACCCTCCCTCTACACCCACACACAGATAACACTGAGCTGATAATTACCATAAAAGAAATGCATTCAAAGAATTGTTACAGGCCACAGAGGAGTTTCCTGCTTGGACAGCAGAGCCCAGGGGCAGCTGGTCAGGGAGCAGGAGTGAGAGTTCCAACCTCCCATCCTCCTGTCCCTGGCAACAGCCTGGTGACCTTGGGCCAGGCCCTTCCCCTCCCAGGCCTGGAGGTCTGGTGCTGTGGCCCCACCACTGGCCACCCCTCTGAAACACCAGCAATCTGATGGACTAAAGCTGCTTCTCTCAGGCTCCTCTGGGCTTCAGGTTTGGGGCCCAGAAAACCTTGCTCCATTTAGCTCTCTCCCTCTTATTGATGCCACTATTTATTAAGGACTGATTAAATGCTCTCTAAATATAACTACATTTCATCTTTACCCAAAGTATTATTAGTTCCATTTTACAGCCAAATAAACTGAGTCTTCTCTGATGGCTCAGTGGTAAAGAATCTGCCTACCAATGCAGGAGATGTGGGTTTAATCCCAGGGTTGGATAGATCCCCTGAAGAAGGAAATGGCAATACACTCCAGTATTCTTGTTTGGTAAATCCCATGGACAGAGGAGCCTGGCGGGCAACAGTCCATGGGGTCACAAAAGAGTTGAACCCGACTTAACTAAACAACAGCAAGAAACTGAGGCTTAGCAAAATGGAATAGCTCGTTCCAGCCAGTGAGTAATAGATCTGGGTTAAAATCCAGACTCTGACTGGTGTACATGCTGCCTCTTGGCTCCGATTTATGAGGATGACATGCTGTTCCCCCTCTTCTGATTCCCAGGTGTCTCCTAACCTGCTCACCTGAAATAGCTCATTCATGTTCCTTGTCTGCCTGCAATGCAGGAGACCCAGGTTGGAGCCCTGGATTGGGGAGATCCCCTGGAGAAGGAAATGGCAATCCACTCCAGTGTTCTTGCCTGGAGAATCCCATGGACAGAGGAACCTGGTGGGCTACAGTCCATGGGGTCACAAAGAGCTGGGCACAACTGAGCAACTAACACTTCACTTCATAGCAACATGGAGTTGGTATCATTGTCACAATTGTCCAGGAGAGGAAACAGAGGGTCAGAGAGGTTACTCTTGAGACAGTAGAGGCCTGGGGGTGCTCATTTCAGGTTTCTGAGTTTCTAAGTCCAGGCTTTGCAATTGCACTCATGGGCCTCTGGGGGCAAATATACAGCTTACAGAGTTTCGTGCCAACCTTGAGCCAGTGGAAAGTCTTCAGGCTCTGTGAACCTGGCTCTCAGGAGACCAGCCCCCACTGAGTGCTGGCAGAGCCTGGCCTGGCTGACGCTCTCCTGGGTGCCTGACGCCAGTGTGTCTGCAGAGATGCTCCCACGTGTCAGAGGGAAGAGAGCAAATTGATTGGGCTGATCTGGCACCCCAGGCCAAAGGGACTTGCGATGACAGAGGCTGGGCATCGGATAGGCACGTCCTTAGAGGTCCTCCCACTGGTGTCCCACCATCCAGCCTGGAAATCTGCTGGTGTTTATTCCAAATGTTAGGCAACAAAGTCCCACCAAGGTCGACTTTGGACTCAGCTGTGGGAGGTGGCCGTGTGGCTCAGGAGGGTCTGTCTACTATCTGCTAATTACACAAAGAGAGATAGGACTTGGAGCCCAGGCAGAGAGGGAGAGATAAAACACAACTTCCCCTAGATCCTGCAGGCCAGGGGGGAAGAGCTTTCTGGAATCAGGGGCCTGGGCCTTTCTTAACCTCCCTCTCTATCTCCAGACCATCAGCAGGGCTTGTCGGTTTCTAGCTCTGAAATCTGCCTGCCTCGCCGCATTTTCCTTGCTATCATCCCAGTGGAAGCCTCTTTTTCCTGGACTCTGCTTATCCTGCCCCTGAGAGCCCTTTGACATACATAAGTATATTCTGAAATAATCCCCTTCGATCACAAACACGGGCAGGGCCCTCCCTTGCCTAAAGACACCATTGCTGCCCACTGGCTCGGTAAAACCTAACTGTGATTACACGATAACCCATGAGGCTGCCAGCTCTGTCTGGCTCTCACCAGCCGCACCTGACCAGCTCTGCCTCCCAGGACACAAGTCTTGTTTTTCAGTTCCTAACACAGAAGCCCTGTCCTAGTCCTGGGCCCTTGTACACTCCACCCTCCCTCCTGGAAACCTTTCCCCGCCTCTTCACTAACGCCACCTGCTCTCTGGGTCCAGGCTTCCACTTATCCTGATGGCACCCTGTCCACACCTGGCCATACCCTCACCACTGCTATTCTCTATAAGGGCTCCTTTGACTGTTTCTCTCATGGCTCCACCAGTTACAGAAGTGAAATTACATATGCGTGTGCTGCGGGCTTCTTTTGTCCAAGCCTTTCCCCCACTAGAACCTGTGCTTGCAAGAAAGGACCTCCGTCTCTACTGGTCCCGCCATGACGCGTTCAGTCAAGAGGTGGTGCTCCAGCACTCCTGTGGAATGAATGGATGAGTGGATGGATGACTGGACTCGGGCTCCTTCTCTGTAATTCAGAGGTGTTAGAACATGTGCTGGCCACCGAGTCATGGAAGTGAGCCAGTCTGGGCATCCAGGGCTGAGCCCTGGCATTCCTGGGGCTAACTTGCCAGCTGACCTTGAATAACTTCCGCACTGAAGCTAAGCTTCAGTTTCCTTTCTCTTTCTTTTCTAATACTTTATTGAGGTCGGACTGACCTGCCAAAGGCTGTACATATTTACTGTACACAATTTGATGAGTTTGGAGAGCAGGGAAGTACACACCTGTGAAATCATCACTGCCATCCACCACTTTCCGAAGTTCCCTCCCACCCCCTTTATTCTTTAAGCTGTGGTTTCTTGATCTGTCAATAGGATGTCGGCCCAGAGGAGCAGTTTCCCTTTTATTGTTGTGTTTCATGCGCAAAGCCTTATCTTTAGAAAAACTGAAAATTCCACTCACTGTATGTCTACATTTTCTTACTTAGCAAATGGCCAAATGACCACTCTGGGTGGCAACCTCCTGGCAGGCCAGCCTTATCTTAGGGAAACAGATTGTATTCGATCATTTTTCCTGATTTCTGAAGGTGAAACATTCCAGGCACAGAAAACAATAGAAGCTATGGTTTGTCCAGCATGTTCCGGGGACCAGACGTTGTGTCCGCACCACTTAGTTCAGGGTTTCTCAGGACTATTGGCACTTCGAGCCAGGTCGTTCAGTGGGGGCTGTCCTGTGTAGCGTAGAGTATTCACAGTATCCCTGGCCTGTCCTCTCCTCCTGGAAGCCAACAGCAGCCCCCAATCCAGTTATGACAACTAAAAATGCCTCCAGATGAAGCAGTGCCCAAGAGGCAAATCACACTTGGGTGAGAATCACCACTTTATTTAATCTTCAGGCCCTGGCTTCCTCCCTCCCCACCACTGTCCTGCTCACCCTGGGACACCTCCAGAGTTTTTAAGCCCTCCAAATGCCATAACTCCAGAGGCCATTCCCCCACTCCCCCACCACCACCCTAAGCCCCACAGGTCCTCGGTCCACACTGCCTGTACTTACTCTGTCCGGTGATGAGTGTGCACACAGCAGAGGCGACTGTCCGTAGGGCTTGGTAGAGAACTGGCTGGACTAGAGCCAGGTTCTGTCACTAACCAAGCAGAGCCCTGACTCTGCCTCTCCCCTGGCCCCGCCCCTTCTGGGGCTCCTCCCCTTCCCTGGCTCCTCCCTGTCCAGTCGTTTGCAGGGCTGAGCTCTGACCAGGATCAGCCCCTCACTGCCCTGAAAACCCTACACCAGCCACCACTGCTATGGCACAAACACCTCAGGTGGACCAGGCTGGACAGGTGACCAGCTGTCCAGACACAAAGAGAGACACCCTTCCAAACCCTCTTTAGCTTCGTTTCCTGCAGCCAATTTGCTGCAAATCTGGGGAAATGAGAGCCCAAGCTCTATGCAGGCTGTGCATTTACGAGGTTCATGGACCCCTACAGCCAGCTCCTGGTGGAAATTAGATGTATCAAGAGGGTCTTTGCCTGGAGAATCCCACGGACAGAGAAGCCTCCATGGGATCACAAGAGTCAGACATGACTTAGCAACTAAACCACCACCACCACCACCACCATAGTGGCTGAGATGAGGGATCACTGTCTCCACCCCTTTTATTGTACCAGTAACTGAACTGAGGCTCAGAGAGATGAAAGGACTTTTCAGAGATGTGCATCAGTTAGGGACAGAGTGGGGCTGACTGCTCAGGCCACCAGCTTCAAGGCCACTGTATTTTGCAAAGCAAAAGTCTGTCCCCAGGATTTCTGTGGGCTCAGTTGAACTGTTCTTTTCTACCTTGACATTGGGGCTTCAAAACTCAGCCCCACTCTTTCAAGACTGTTTCCAAGTGGTGGGGTGTTGGCTCAACCCTTGTTTCATTGCCAATGTCCTCATGCCTGGGGCTTCCAAATAACTGGGGTGTACAGTGTGTGGCCATGACCCAGAAGGCTGTGTGAGTAAATGTGGGGTGTGCAGTTGGTAGAGGAAATAGAGGGTCGGGTATTACCCAGAGAACGTGACCTTGCTGCTCAGCAAACAGGGTCCCTCTAGAACCTCTGAGACATCTGCTTTCTTGCCCCATAATTTTGGACCCAGTTTTGGCCCTTTATCTAGTTTAGTACTTCCAGCCACCTTGCAAAGGGGATAATACTGAGCTTTGCCTCAATCTAGAGACAAGCACAGTCACTACCGGGCATCAGGTGCTTGGCGTGTGCTCACGACCTTCGCCATGCACTGGAAGATGGGTGCTGGAACCCCTAAGGAATCAGTGAGAAGATGGAAGTAGAGAGAGGGTAGGTGATCAGCCCAACAGCACACGGCTGCTAGGGAGAGGCCTTAACAAGGGGAGACTAGGTCTCATTTGTTCACGCTCTGTTTTCCATCCATCGTGCCACGTGATGTAAGCAAGAGTCCCTCATCTCATAACCAAGAGCTTCCCAAACTATGCTTTCTAGGAAGGAAATCAGTGTTTGTTACCTTTTGAGTGTCTTTTGCAAGAACAAAGTCCCACACAAGGAGATCAAACCAGTCAATCCTAAAGGAAATCAGTTCTGAATATTCATTGGAAGGACTGATGCTGCAGCTGAAGCTCCAATACTTTGTCCACCTGATGTGAAGAGCCAACTCATTGGAAAAGACCCTGATGCTGGGAAAGACTGAAGGCAGGAGGAGAGGGGACAACAGATGATGAGATGGTTGGACGGCATCACAGACTCAATGGGCGTGTATTTGAGCAAACTCTGGGAGACAGTGGAGGACAGAGAAGCCTGGCAGGCTGCAGTCCATGGAGTGGCAAAGAGTTAGACACAACTTAGCAACTGAAGATGGAGAAGGCAATGGCACCCCACTCCAGTACTCTTGCCTGGAAAATCCCATGGACGGAGGAGCCTGGTAGGCTGCAGTCCATGGGGTTGCTAACAGTCGGACACGACTGAGCAACTTCACTTTGACTTTTCACTTTCATGCATTGGAGAAGGAAATGGCAACCCACTCCAGTGTTCTTGCCTAGAGAATCCCAGGGATGGGGGAGCCTGGAGGGCTGCCATCTATGGGGTCACACAGAGTCGGACACGACTGAAGCGACTTAGCAGCAGCAGCAACCGAAGATGTGTGTAGTATGGATAACAACAGCTTCCCAAAGATATCCATGTCCTAACACCCAAAACCTGTGACAGTGACCTGATAGAACAAAAGGGACTTTGATTGATCTTGAAACGGGATTGGGGAGTACTGTTATGGATTCCCCAGGTGAGTCCTAAGTGTTATCATAAGGGCCCTTCTTTATAAGGGAGAGAAGCAGAATCGGGGGGAAAGAGAGAGCAGAGTCAGAGGAGGCAAGGGAATCAGTGTTTGTTACCTTTTGAGAGTCTCTTGGAAGGAGACATGACCAGGGAAGCAGGAGGAAATAAACAATGGGATGTGGGGCATTGGGCCAAGGAACTCCAGAAGCACACCCTGCTGACACGACATCTTGATGTTGGCCCAGGAAGACCCATTTTGAACTTCTGACCTCCAGAGCCATAAGAGAATAAACTTGTGTTGCTTTACCCTGCCCAGTTGGTCCTAATTGGTTACGGCAGCGATGGGAGACTAGTGTAATACCTTAAAACGGGTTTCTGATGAAAGATGGGGCTAAACAAGATGCTGAAAAGACTTCTCCAGCCCGTGTGTATGTCTGTGGAGGCACCCCACGTACCATGTCCCAGGCTTACAGTCTAGGGACTAGCTTGATAATCTGGGGAACAGGGCAAGCCCTGACTCCCCATTGCCACTCAGGTTCTGAAGGAAGGGGGGCTGGGGACGGGAACACTTGAAAGAGAAAGTTCTGAGGGTGTCTCAGGGCACAGATTAGTCTGCTCTACCAAAACAAAAGACTACAGATGGAGGGGCTCACACAAAAGAAACATGTTTCTCAGTTCTGGCAGCTGGAAGTCTGAGACCAAGGTGATGTTCAGGTTCGTTTCTAGTGAGATCTGTCTTCCTGGCTTGTAGATGGCACCTCCTTGCTGAGTCCTAACACAGTCCCTCCTCTGTGCCTGTGTGGGGACAGAGAAAGAGGGAGAGAGAGAAGAAGCAAGCTCTGGTGTCTCTTCCTCTAATAAGCACACTTAGTGCTATGAGATGAGGATCCCGTCTTTATGACCTCACCGAACTTTAATTACTTCCCTGAAGGCCCATTCACTGGGGGTTCAGGCTTCTATATACAAACTTTTGGAGGACACAATTCAGTCCACAACAACGGGGGTGAGATAGTAGGATGAGTCAGTGGCCAGGATATGGGGATTTTAAGGACTGAGTAAGTCATGCTAGATTTATTTTTCCATTGACATCCAGAGCAAAGAAGAGTACTATTCCCAATAGGTGAGTTTCACCCTGGGCAGAACTGAGTTCTGTCACCCCCAAGTGAGTGTGACAACATGGAACAGAAATGTCTTTCAATGGGGGCTCTTATTATTCCACCTTCTTGGTCCCCATGGCTGTCAGCCTGCTTTACCTGCTCAGGCCACCTGCCAGCTCTGGCGGGGAGGTGGAGTTGTGACCCTGCCCTAGGGGAGAGTTGTGATAAGAGATAAAATGAAATAACAGTAGGGAGCATTTGTGAAACAGCAAAGCTAGGTGCTTTAGACACAGTGACTCATCCAGAGTCTACTCATGCGTTAGGTGCCTCATCTCCATTTCACAGGCGAGGGAACTGAGGCACAGACGGGGGACCCAAGTCCCGCATCGGGTCAGAGGTTCAAGCACATCTCCCCAAAATTGAAGACTTAACCACCAGCATTTCAGGAGGTGACCTGATTTGGAAATAGGGTCATTGCTGATGTAATTAGTTCGGGTGAAGTCATTCGGAATGAGGCTGGGCCTTTAATCCAGTATGGCTGACGTCCTTGTAAAAGGGGGAAATCTGGGAAGAGACCCCCACACAGGGAGAACACCATGTGAAGACGAAGCGGAGATCTACAAGCCAAGGAAAAATGGCCAGGGAACCCCCAGAAGCCAGGGGAGAGGCCAGGACAGATGCCCCCTCCGAGCCTCAGAAGGAACCAACTCCACCATTCTGCCATCACCTTGATCATGGCATACTGGCCTCCAGAAGGGTGAAATAATACACTTCTGTTGTTAAACCACTCAGCTGTGGTCCTTTGTTAGAGCAAAATTAGTACACTAACCAACTCGTGTACTCCGTCATGGGTCAAGTGCAGGTTCAAGCACAGGCATTCTGCCTCCAAAGTCCAGCTCTGTGCTCAGATGCTCGTGGCCTCTTGGTAACTCCCTGAAAGCACTTGTCACTGTGCCTTGCTCGCTGCAGATGCTCAGGGCTTGGAAACCATTAGGCTTAGATCTGCTCTGGCTCAGAGAAGGACACTTCGCCTTCCCAGGCAGCCAGGGATGGAACAGACACTCTCCTGCCCTTCACATGTCCACACATTCACAGGCTCCATCAGAGCTGGGGGTTCCCAGGCCTGGATCTTCCACTGATCCCATGTCCATCTGATCCCTACCTCTATAGATGCTGCGGGATTATGTACCCACTTACAGGTGCGGAAAGTGAAATCTGGAGAGGTAAGAGCTTGTCCTCGGTGCGGGTAACAGAGACGCTGGGAATGCAGACTTTCTGTCCCAGCCCAAATTTCAAGTGCCTCTTCTCCCATTGAGGAAATCCCCCTGGCTTCCTGGCTAGTGGCCAGTCCACTGTTTGTTGAAGGAGAGAATGAATAACCAAATGAACCCACGATGTTTCTCTCCACACTTGCTTATGAGGGCGGGGCAATTCATCCATCCACTGGCATCCGGGTCCCCCAAGCTCCACCACGACACTCGTGACACTCCCTTGCCTCCCTCCGCTCTCCAATTGCAAAGTGAAGAAAGACTGTGCCTTTCCTGCCAGAGGAGAATGACAGAAATCACCAGCATACCCCACCTCCCGACACTGAACTCCATGCCCACAGTGTGCCTCCCAAGTAGCAAAACAAGGGTCACACACAGCCCTGTAGATCTTTTTTTTTTTTTTTTTTAATGCTCCAAAGGACATTTTGAAATCTGAGAAGCTGGACTAAATATTTACCCAATCAATTCCTGGGGTGTGTCGGGGGGTGGTGATACAGAACAAATAACATGGGGACCTTGCTCAGGGTACAGCCTCTTCCATTCATTCATTCAGTCACGAACCATTGGTTGGGCCTGAGTCACGTGCCAGACCAGATGATCAGCACTGGGGTCAGGTACTAAGGTGAGTGAAGGGAATGCAATGTGAATAGGGTTCTCCCTCTGAGATGTTCCGTCTAGGAGGGGCCAGGGTTGACCCAGTGGGAGGCAGAGATTAATGTCAGCCAGCCATGTTTAATAGTAGGAAGACCGTCTTCCTTAGGGACAGCAGGAGGCACTTGTTGGAAATCCTAATAGATTCTCAGAGATGGGGAAGGGAGCATTCTGGGTGATAGGGATCTGAAGGGACAGAAGCCCAAAGGTGGGAAGCTATGGGTAGCCTGGGAAGACATCAGACTTTCCATGAGTGCAGTCACTGGGTGAGTGAAGGCAAGAGAGGAGTCAGGGGCGGGAGAGGCAGGCAGGGACAAGATTGGGATGGGGGCCTTGACTACAGTTGGAAGAATATGAACTTTATCCTGGAGGCAATAGGGAGCCATTGAGTGCTTTTGAGCAGAGGAGGGAATGAGATGAGCTTAATCAGAACAAGAAGGCATCACTCTCAAGGGGACTGCACCCCTCTCCTCCCCTTCCTCACACCAGAGCTTCTCTTCCTCACCTCACTCCAGCAGTGTCATCGCCATGGTAACCCCAGGCCTGCATTTCTTCCAGGCTTGTCTGGGACTCAAATCCACCCACCCCCTGCTGCTGTAGGGGCAGACAGGGAAGTGAGTCAGCCTGCGCTTAACTATCTCTTGCCTGGCTGTTGAAAAATAGAATCCAACATCCCAGCAGGTGCAGGGGGAAATGGACCAATTAAACCAGGGTTGGCAAGAAAAGAGTGAGGTCCTCGGGGCCTTGGAGGACTTGGTGCTGAGCCCTGGCAGGCTCCTGACCTTGTAGCCCAGAGCTGGTGTGGTTAGCGCTGGGCTGGCATTGCTGAGATATTTCCTCCTATAGGATCTTCTCTCTGTCGGTGACACCTGAGGCCATCAGCTGTGTTACAGAGAAAATGGGGGAGACCCCAGAATCTTCCACTCCTCAGTTTGTTCCCCATGGCTTTTTCCATCAAAAAAGTTGTCTGTTTCCTGCTCCAGATACTGGCTTCCTAGCTTCCTGACATGATTCTATTCTGCCATCGTGGCATTATTTGGGCCAAGGACCAGGACCAAGTCACACAGTCCCTGGAATATTTTGATTCTTGAATAATTGTCAGCTCTGTAGATGGTGCTCAGTCTACTTTTCCTTGTCACCAATGTAAACTCTGATTTTGTGGCTGTGAAACCTCCTGCTGCCTCTGACACTCACCTTCAAAACAGACAAATGAACAAAACCCACTAGACCTTGCATTTGCTGGAAATTACTGAGGTTTAGGACAAACACAGCCAGGTCCTGTCAGCCTGCCTCCTCCCATGGGAGGGGGAGAGGTTTATTCTCACAGACTCTGAGTGGTCCCTCCTCAGAGGTTTCACCCCACAAACTCAAAGACGGTCCGAGCTGGGCCACCTGTTGTTATTCAGTTGCTAAGTCGTGTCTGACTCTTTGTAATCCCATGGACTGCAGCACGCCAGGCTCCCCTGTCCTTCACTATCTCCCTGAGTTTACTCAAACTCATGTCCATCAAGTCAGTGATGCCATCCAACCATCTCATCCTCTGTCGTCCCCTTCTCCTCCTGCCTTCAGTCTTTCCCAGGGTCAGGATCTTTTCCAATGAGTCATCTCTACACATCAGGTGGACAAAGTATTGAAGTTTCAGCTTCAGCACCAGTCCTTCCAATGAATATTCAGGGCTGATTTCCTTTAGGATTGACTGGTTTGATCTCCTTGCTGTCCAGGGAACTCTCAAGCGTCTTCTCCAGCACCACAGTTCAACAGCATCAACTCTTCAGCACTCAGACTTCTTTATAGTCCAACTTTTACATCCAACCATAACTGAAAAACCATAGCTTTAACTAGATGGACCTTTGTCAGCAAAGTGATGTCTCTGCTTTTTAATACTGGGCCAGCTAACATTACTGAGGTGGGGACACTGAAGTCCAGAGGGGGAAGGACCACAAAAGTCTCAGAGCACCTCGATGGCACAGCAGGGATGGGAAGATAGGCCTCTAGACTCCTACATCTCACACTTCTCCTTGTGAAGCTCAGTCCGTGGCCATGGCAATCTGCTCTGAGAGGGATACTGGCCACATCCCCGTGACCACAGGTGGGGCAGGGCCTGAGCTCCCTTGCAATAGCTTGCCTCCCTGAGCCTCCATCTCCAGTCTCGGTAGCAGATGCCTTGGTGGACACTCTCCCTGCCAAGGCCTTCTGAACCCTGGCTCTGAAACGGCACCTGCCCTGTCCACTGGCTGCCCACACCACGACTGCCTACCACACACACACACACACCTCGTGAACTTACTGAAATTTGGAACATCTCACCACTGCATCCTGGACCAGGTGTGCCAGGGGACCACAGGCAAACCCCAGAGGGATAGGAAAGGGATGCATTGATTGAGTATCCACTATGTGGGAAGCGCTGAGCCAGGCTCCCCGTAGCCATCATTTTGTTTAATCTGTATAACTACCCTGGGCAGTGCGGCTGGTGGTGGACATTTCTCCCACTTTCCAGGGTAGACCTGCTCAAAGAGGTTAGATGGTCTGTCTGGGGTGACACAGCCCTGAGGAGCTGGGTGTCCAGTCCACACCCTTCAGATACCACCCGCATCCTTCACCAACAACTTCTGCCCCAGATCCTCAGCATCTTCTGTATCCTCCACTCCAAGCCCAGAGCTGCTCATGCCTCTCCCTCCAGGCTACGTCCTCCTGCTTGTAACAGACAAGCCAGCCCTGGGAGGGCTATGGTTTTGTGGGGTTGACCACTTTTCCCAGAAAGAAGATGCTCTGGGCATTGGTGGAAAAGATCACAAGGAAGAACTGGTTAAACCAAAGGGCTTAGCAATTGTCCTGGGGGCCAAAAGGTGGCAAAACTGCCGGGGGCCACTGCAGCCTGGGTGCCAACTTCACCCACCTCCAGGATGGCCTTGCGGAAACTCTGAAAGGGAAATGGCTAGTGTTAGCGCCGAGAGAGCGTGTGTATGTTAGTCGCTCAGCTGTGTCCAACACTTTGCGAGCCCATGGACTGTAGCCTGCCAGGCTCCCTCTGTCCATGGGACTTTCCAGGCAAGAACACTGGAGTGGGTAGCCATGCCCTCCTCCAGGGGATCTTCCTGACCCAGGGCATTGTAGGCAGCTTCTTTACCATCTGAGCCACCAGAGAGCATGAGTCAGGGCTTAGGGAAGCCTGGAGAGACCAGAAACCACTGAAGACCAAAGCCATTTGTTGAGAAAACACAGCAGGAATTTCTGCACCGTGGGGAGGGTCATTGAGCTAAAGATCCCTTATTTATACAATGGTGATTGTGATCATTTATTGAGCACACACTGTGTGCCTACACTCTTTTAAATCTTCTTAACCATCCTATGATGTCAATGTCTTATGTCTGTTTTACAGATGAGGAAGGTAAATCCAGAGGCTGGGTAACATTGCAGACGGCTGACCGTGGAGTCAAAGGAGGGTCCTAAGATGCAGAACTTCTAACGTCATAAGAGGCGGAACTGAAACTTGAACTCTCAAGCCCAAGGCTCTACCCTCTAGCACAACTTTGTCTTACATAACTGAGGTCACAGGTCCCTTTTTTTCACCTAAGAAATGCATGAAACAACCCAGCCTCGTCTGCGTCCTCCCTCTGTTTCTGTCTCTGCATTTGTCACTCTTGTTGCCACCATCTGTGACTTGACTGGGACAGCTCTCTGAGGGCAGGGGCCTGGTGGCCCCTGGATTCCCAGCATCGAGCACCACACCCAGCACACGGTGGGTTACTTCTTGGCTCTCTACACCCAGGGATTATTGAGTAAAACTCGGGCTCTGAGACTTCACATGGTGGCCGGGAGAGCACCCAGCACCCAGCACCTTCCAAGAGGTAGAAGTTCCCCTCCAAGGTCTCCAGGGGTTGATACCCAGGTCTGGGATGCCCAGCTTGGGCAAAATCTGATCTAATCTATAGGCGCCAGAAATGGAGAACTTGGGGAGATACAACTTGAGCTTCCCATAAAAATGGCTGAAAGAGGCAGTGGGTTAAAACACTGGACTCTTGAACTAGCCAGGGGTCCCATCTAGGCTGGGCTCTTCTCAAGGGCACTCGCTCCCTGCCCTCACTCCATCAGAGTTCTGTGCCATGCCCTCAGTGAGTGCTCCTGGTGACTTAAAGCCAGGCTCCTTTGACCCCAGGGTCAGCTGTCTGCAAGATCTCCTTCCTTTGGCAGCTCTTCTAAACAGAGGTGGTTTTCTGCACACGTGTCAGGAGATACAGGTCTCCTCATGCGGCAGTTTTGTCTTTGTCTCTGATGGGGCCAAAATCAGTCCTGAATATTCGTTGGAAGGTCTGATGCTGAAGCTGAAACTCCAGTACTTTGGCCACCTGATGCGAAGAGCTAACTCATTGGAAAAGACCCTGATGCTGGGAAAGATTGAAGGCAGGAAGAAGAGGGGATGACAGAGAATGAGGTGGTTAGATGGCCTCAGTGACTCGATGGACATGAGTGTGAGCAGGCTCCAGGAATTGGTGATGGACAGGGAGGTCTGGTGTGCTGCAGTCCATGGAATCACAAACAGCTGGACACAACCGAGTGACTGAACTGATGGGGCCCCATGGTTTTCACTTGTTTGCAACCGGTGATTTCTTTGGATAGAATTCTTCTACCACATGAGTTGTGTGAATTGCCCACCCCCATACGGCCTTGACCTGAGGTCCTTTTCTCAAGTGTGTTTGAAGACTTTTCCTCCTCATAGCCTCAGGGTGATGTGAAAGCTTCCTTGGTACTTGTTGGAGTAGGTGGGTGGGGTTTTGCTAAATACCTCTATAGCATAATGGTCAGCATCTTGACCAGAAATCTACTCATTCATTGCACAAGGTGGACCCTCAGAGAGCTGGTGTCTCCTCACCCCGGACATGTGCAGTACAAGTTGTTGTTGTTTAGTCGTATCCGACTCTTATGCAACCCCATGGACTGCAGCCCACCGGGCTCCTCCGTCCATGGGATTTCCCAGGCAAGGATCCTGGAGTGGGTAGTATAAGTGCTACATCTAAACCCAAGATTCCTAACTCCTAGTCTGGTTCTCTCTTCACTAATGAGGGCAAAATTTAGATACAGTATTGGCAATCCTTATTTAAGGAAACCCATGGAAAGTCGGAGAAGGCCCTGGCACCCCACTCCAGTACTCTTGCCTGGAAAATCCCATGGACGGAGGAGCCTGGTGGGCTGCAGTCCATGGGGTCGCTAAGAGTCGGACACGACTGAGCGACTTCACTTTCACTTTTCACTTTCATGCATTGGAGTAGGAAATGGCAACCCACTCCAGTGTTCTTGCCTGGAGAATCCCAGGGACGGCGGGTCCCGGTGGGCTGCCGTCTATGGGGTTGCACAGAGTCGGACAGGACTGAAGTGACTTAGCAGCAGCACCAGTGCATAGATATGGGAGAAGGCAATGGCACCCCACTCCAGTACTCTTGTCTGGAAAATCCCATGGATGGAGGAGCCTGGTAGGCTGCAGTCCATGGGGTCGCTAAGAGTTAGACACGACTAAGCGACTTCACTTTCACTTTTCACTTTCATGCATTGAAGGAGGAAATGGCAACCCACTCCAGTGTTCTTGCCTGGAGAATCCCAGGCACGGTGGGTCCTGGTGGGCTGCCATCTCTGGTGTCGCACAGAGTCGGACACGACTGAAGCGACTAAGCAGCAGCATGGAAAGTCTTGGAGAAAGTAAGACTTCTTCCAAAATTTGGTGATCCCCTTTCCAATTTGGGACACTGGCTCTGGTTGGAAGGGTTCACAGTGAAGACACAGCCTGCACCATGCCCTGATGGATTACCTCTTCCGGAACAAGTTGCTCCATCTTGTTGGCATCTTGGGAGTCAAAACCTCTTCCACCTGCTCCATCTTCCCTTCGTTAGGAAGGATAAAGAGGGTTGTTGTGTTTCCTTGGCAATCCGTCCACAGCACCAAGCAGGGCAAGTACCTGTCGTGAAGATACCAGTGGTGCTGGGTATCCTGTGGCATCATAGGCACCTTGACTGTGGTGTCCTCATCAACATAGAAGTTGTGGGGAGCAGTCAAGGAAGGGATGAATGGTTTCTCCCACAGAGCTGGAGGGAAGAAGGGAAGAGGGTAGCAGGCATTTGTGGACAAATAAGCCCATCCTCCATCCAAGAAACACACCCACCCCCAACCATCACTCCAGACCCTTACCTTACCATCCCATCAGTTCAACACCAGACCTGCCTGGGGCATGGATCTGGGGGGGGTTCAGAAAGATTCTAAAGTAAGAGACCCAAGAGGATACCCAGCAAGATCTTTTCATGTCTTCACCAGTTACTTGAAATTGTTGGACTTCATTTTGTCAACCTGGTGTTTGTGTAGTGGTAGCTCATTGTGCTTCAGACATGCCCTTTCTCAGTTTAAAGTAAGATCGAGTACTCTTCTGTGTTTATGGATCAACTGGTGGCGCTGGTGGTAAAGAACCCCCTGCCAATGCAGGTAGATGTAAGAGATATGGGTTCGATCCCTGAATCAGGAAGATGCCCTGGAGGAGGGCGTGGCAACCCACTCCAGTATTCTTGCCTGGAGAATCCCATGGACAGAGGAGCCTGGCAGGCTACAGTCCATAGGGCTGCACAGGGTCAGACATGACTAAAGTGACTTAGCACGAGCACACGGGAGTTTTTTATTAGTTTTGGTAGCGGGTTGTTTGTTTGATTTTGGCTCAGTGCCAGGCGACGTTTTTGACCGGTATTTCTATAGGGCTGTTTCTTAGTGATTTGCAGCTCTCTGAACACTAGTTGTTGATCAATTCTGTATGTTGTCAGTGAGTTTTCTTCCTCCCTGGCTTGTCTTATCACTTTCATAATGGTGTGCTTTGGTGACTGAAATTCTCCACTGTAATGCAGCGAGCATATCAGTTTTTTCCTTTATGGTTAGATCTCTGTGTCCTACCCAGGGACATTTTCCCACCTCCAGGTCCTGAAGATACTTCCCTCCATCATCTACAAGCTTTGCTCTTACCTTTTGCATTTAGGGCTTTATGTCACCTGGAATGAATGCTTATTATCAGTAGGAGGGAGGCGTACAAAATCATTTTCCCCCCATGAGGGTACTGTCCCTACACCACTTAAAAAAAAAAAATCTATCCTTTTTCTCAACATTCTATCATGCAGGTTTTGTCAAATATCAGATGTTTGTATATCCAAGGGGCCACTTCTGGGTTCTATTCCAGCCTTTCTATTCTGTCCCCTTGGTCTACCACACAGTCTAAATTAATATAGATTTATAACCGGTCTTGCTCCCCAGCAGGCAGGTTCTCCCTTTTTAGCTATTCTTGGCCCTTTGCTCTCTCGCATACATTTTAGAATCAGCTTGTTAACTGGCACCAAAAATAATCTTTTAAAAAGCTGTTAGGAGGGACTTCCCTAGCAGTCCACTGGTTAAGAATCCATCAGCCAATGCAGGGAACACAGATTCAATCTGTAGTCCAGGAAGATCCCATGTGCTATAGAGCAGCTCAGCCCATGGGTCACAACTACTGAGCCCTCGCACACTACCATCCATGCTCAGCAACAGAGAGAAGCCTGCACACCACAGCCAGAGAGTAACCCTCACCTACGGCAACTAAAGGAAGCCTGTGCACAGCAGTGACGACCCAGTGCAGCCAAAAATAAACAAAAATTTCCCCCCAAAACTGTTGGGATTACATTAAAAAATTTAGATCAATTGCTGGGGGGCTGACATCTTTAGCGCATTAAGTCTCCCTATTCATAAATTCAGTATACTATTTTTTTTTGTTTGTTTGCCCACTTCAGTATCTCTCAATATAATTTTATCTAGAAAGATGCTGCACATCTTTGGTTTGTTTTCTTCTAGGT
This sequence comes from Bos indicus, assembly GCF_029378745.1. Classification (NCBI taxonomy): domain Eukaryota; kingdom Metazoa; phylum Chordata; class Mammalia; order Artiodactyla; family Bovidae; genus Bos; species Bos indicus. The sequence goes on along the minus strand of NC_091780.1, from coordinate 59,332,643 downwards.
ACTTTTCATTTTTAAAGATAAACCACAGTCATTCCACTCTTCACACCATGTGACCTAGATTGAGGGCTTGAGGCTACATTTATATCCCCAAGGTGACAGGCAAATGTGTCAGAGGGCAGGCTATTTCTCTTCTATTTCTGGAGAGCCTTTTGCTTGTGCCACGAGCACTAACCCAATTGGAAAGAAGGTTACAGGAAGAGAGCACCAAAAACTTCATTATTTCTGGCCAGAGATTTGGGTGTGGTGAGAGTGTATATTATACCTGTAAATTATATTATTTTTTCCAGTTGAATGGAGTTAATAGAATATTGTACAGCCACTAAAATGAGATCTAAATAAATTTTTCAAGAGCGTAAAACTACACACACACATGAGTGCATGTGAAAACTGATAACATCTGAATAAAGTTTGTTTATTTTTATAAATAAAATAAAATTTTATAAATAAATTCCTGGTTTGCAACTGTATACAATTATGTAAGATGTTCCCTGGGTGGCTCAGTGGTAAAGAATCTGCCTGCAATGCAGGAGATGTGGGTTCGACACCTGGATTGGGAACATCCCCTGGAGAAGGGAATGGCAACCCACTCTAGTATTCTTGCCTGAGAAATTCCACGGACAGAGGAGACAGACATGTCTAATGCTCTTTGCGTGGGATCGCAAAGAGTCAGACACAGCTGAGCAACTAAACAACAGCAGCAAATGTAAGACATTATCCAGGGGAACCTGAGTGAAAGGTACATGGGACCTCTCCACACAACTCTGCAACTTCCTGTGAATTTATAGTTATTGCAGAATTTATTTTTTTTTTAATTTTCTATGGTGTGTAAAAATCCTACATGTAAATTTTTTTTTAATTTTCAATGGTGTGTAAAAATTCTAAGTGTAAAAATTCTACATGTAAAATGCAAGCAATGACCAGTGTGGCTGAATTGTTAGTCTGGGGCTGTTTCCCAGAATGTGTTTCCTGTAGATTCAAGGTGGTCACAGCAGGAGACTGGGAGTCAGATGTGAAACAGCCATCGCCTGTTGAAGGCAGATGAGATGATGGACAGACGAGATGATGGACAGACCAGAGGAGGTGTGTGCTGCAGATACCCATGCTGTCCTCCACGTTCAACGTCCAGCTCCTCCATGGTGCCCAACTGTGTCCCCAGACTACGGCCTGGGCCTCTTCCCAGGCTCCCCCTATGTAGAACCAATCTGGTGGCTGGATGTGCCCAGCTGGCATACAGACTTCCAGAGAAGTTCCAACTTGTCTACCAGCTCCAGTGCCTTTTTCTCTGTCCCTCCAAATTCTTCCTCCAGACCTTCACTTCCCCAGTCCCTCCCACAAATACACCAAGTCTAATTCCTAGGACAATCCTCTTTCTCTTAACACTTACGGTGACTCTGCTCCCTGGATGGCACCCTACGTGATACACACTGTACAAAAACGTCCCCACCTGTGATTTCAACTCTATCAACATGTGTATAAATAGAAGACTGGAAGGAATTAGGCTAAATAATGCTGGTTCACTCAGGAAGGTAAGATTATAGACAACTTCTATTTTTTCTTTTATACTTCCATGTATTTTTTATACTTTTATGTATTTTTAAAGGTCTTCAAAATTGTTGTCATTAGAGTAATTGCAAATGCTCTATTTATTGAGCATGTCTAATGCTCAGAGATCTGCAATCTTCTTCTGCAACGGGTCAGAAAGTAAATATTTTATGCTTTACAGGTCATTCTGTCTCAGTAGCAACAGTTAATCTCTGTCTTGCAAAGGCTGTCAGAGATAATACATAAATGAGTGGGTGTGGCTGTGTGCCAATAAAACTTTATTTACAAAAACAGGTGGTCTGTTGGATTTGGCTGGGACCTAAAGCTTGCCAATCCCTTCAGGCCCTCCTCTAAGGAACATATAAATATGTGACATCATTTGATCCTTAGAAATAAAACTTGAAGCAGGGACTCATATCCTCACTTCAAGCAAACAGCCTGCTGGATTTGCACTCTTGGTAAGGGGTAAAGCTTTGATATGAATTCATAAGATGTTTGTCACACATGCATTGCTGTTATTAAAAAAATAAATAAGAAAACCTGTCTAGAAGTATGAAGGGATGGAAATCAATATTATACAAACTTAAATATCTGATGCTCTAACATTAAATTTCCTGAAGTCTGCTCAATGTATCAGACTCAATCTATCCACTTTCTGTTTTGAGGGGTTTCTCTTTGACACGTGAGCCTTCAGTAAGTTAGGGGGAAAGGGAAGAGTGGGATTCACCAACACACTGACCTTTGAAGTACACGTAATTTACCAGCATCATCGTAGTATCGGCATTGAGCTTGCTGACCAAATTCACGATCTTCCCCAAGTTTCCTACCTAAGGTGGTGGTTGATTAGCTGGGTCATGCTCACAGAGTCTTTGAAGTTGGTGCAGAAGAGTCTAGACTCACAGAAGCTTGCGGAGTCCTTGAGGATTCTCAGAAGAAGCAGCTGCTCAGGGCTCAGGAACAAGACGTTGCCCATGCATATCTCCAGCCTGTTGCCTGGGAGGTAGAGAGTGTGCAGAAGGTTCTGGAAGCCTTGGTGGCTGTCAAACTCTGATACCTGTGTGAGGTTGAAGCCCAGACCCTCCAGGATCTGAGTCCTGCTGTGCAAGCTGACCTCCAGGGACAGCATAGCTAGTCTGTGGAGATGCTCAGAGGGGAGAAGATACTGCCCCCGGGGGCTTGGGAAGCCAACAGGTGGTGGAAGTGGAGGGCAAAGGTGGTGTTGCCTGGGTTGATCTTGAGGCTGGAGAAGCCCTCACCTGTGCCGGGAGCCTGACGGGGGAGGTGGGCATGACCCTGGCCGTAGTGCTTGGGATGCAGCTGACCTTGAGAAAGGACCAGTTGTCCAGCCAGAAGGAGGAGCAGGAAGCCAGCCAGATGCATCTTCTGTGGTCTCAGGTTTGTAGGAGAAAAAAACGTGCCCAGGAAGCTCCCCAGTGGAACATTCCACCCCTCGGAGAAGGCTGGCAGAGGGCAGGGCCCCAGGATGAAAGTGGTCCCTCAGCTCCTGCACATGAGCTTGAGGGGGACGAGCGAACACCCAGCACCTCCACATGTGAGGTGCCCTGGCATGCTATAGCCAGACTTCAGATTTACAAAGCACAGGGCTCCCTGTCCACCGGCTCATTTCCTTTCCCATCTCTGTGAGCTCTGCATGGTACTAGACTCCATTCTCATTGCAGAGACGGGGTAACAGACTCCCAAAGTGTCTTGTCTACAGCCATACCACTCTGAATGCACCTGATCTCGGCCCAAAGTGTCTCAACCAAGTCATCAAACTAGTTAATATCTTAGCTAGAACAGAGGGCTCTGGACTCAGCCCGGGTTGTCTTGTACCATATGAGTTTATTTCCTTAACCCAGTGACGCATCACAGCAAAGCCGCTAAACAACGGCTATGCTAGCATTGACTCCACAAACATCTGTGGTTTTCTTTACAGTTTGCAAAATCGCTTTTATGCTATTTTGTTTGACCCTCTTATCCACATAGAGGTAAATAGAACTGGTATTCTTATCATCCCTGTACAGATGAAATCGCTGATGCTCAGAACATGATTTGTCCAAAGTCTCAGGAATAAAATTGGTCCCTTTTCCTAATGAACTTCAGTTCAGTTCAGTTCAGTCACTCAGTCGTGTCCGACTCTTTTGGACCCCATGAATCGCAGCACGCCAGGCCTCCCTGTCCATCACCAACTCCCGGAGTTCACTCAGACTCACGTCCATCGAGTCAGTGATGCCATCCAGCCATCTCATCCTCTGTCGTCCCCTTCTCCTCCTGCCCCCAATCCCTCTCAGCATCAGTCTTTTCCAATTAGTCAACTCTTTGCATGAGGTGGCCAAAGTATTGGAGTTTCAGCTTCAGCATCATTCTCTCCAAAGAAATCCCAGGGCTGATCTCCTTCAGAATAGACTGGTTGGATCTCCTTGCAGTCCAGGGACTCTCAAGAGTCTTCTCCAACACCACAGTTCAAAAGCATCAATTCTTCGGCGCTCAGCCTTCTTCACAGTCCAACTCTCACATCCATACATGACCACAGGAAAAACCATAGCCTTGACTAGACTGACTTAACCTGCCCCAAACAGGATGCTAGATTTTCTCCACCAAATCTTCTCTGCTCCATCACACGTCCCTACCATTACCTAGTTATCAGGCTCCAAACCCGGTTGTCACCCTTTACTATCTGTCTGGCCTTCCCTCCACTCCCACCCCATTCAGCCCCTCTACTGCTATGACCCTTATTCAAATCTCTGTCATCTTTTTCTGAGACCAGAGGTCAGAAAACTTTTTTTTTAAAGAGCCAAATAGTAAATATCTTTGGCTGTGGGGACCGCACAGTCACTGGCTCATCTATTCAGTTTGCTGTGCTCACTAGGGAACACCCCTCGCTTCCTCTCACACATTCTCTCCAGCTTCGCGGTGAGATTACACATAATTCCCCTCTGGCAGGAGCTTTTCAAAAGCACCTGGAGCCGGAAGACTTGAGTCCCCAGCTGTGTGTGGCTGGAGAAGGCTGTTCTGGGTATGAACACAAGTCCCCCCACCCAGGGCCACAAGGAGGTGGGTGCAATCATATGTAAGGGACTCTCTAGCCTTTGTCACCCTAATGAGGGTGACCGGTGGTCCCAGTTCACCCAGGACTGTCCTAGTTTTGCCCCAGACACTGAAAGTTTTGTTCCAGAACATTCAGTCCTGGTCAATCCAGGACGATTCGTCATCTTCTCTTTATCGTCTCCATCGCCGCCCTTATAGGGTTACTCACAGCACAGTCAGTCCTGGAGTGGCCCCCCAGGCAGCTGTCTCAGCTCTAAAGGTCACCCAGGGATGTGGCTTGGGTTTATCAAGCCCAGGAAGATTGGATAAGCCTCTTTGCCCCCACCTACCACTTCCCCTATCAGGTAATTATTAATGAACAGACCCATGGGTACAGCGTGGAATCTCAAAACAGAGAGACCTCATTGCCAGTTGGCTCACCTTCCCCCAGGAGAACCCGCCGTCCTTGCTGGGGCCCCAAGAGAGTTCACCCTCCAAGTTTGTGTTACATGTTGAGATTTGCCTGATACAAGCTTTTCCCTGCAGGTCAGGGGAACCCCTTAGTGGGCCTAGTCTTCATTCTGCCTCTCAGTTGCCTTGTGAGCTTAAATCTAACCATCCCCTTCTCCGGGTGTCTGTTGCCCTGTACTACCACTTCAGTCTGATCCCCACCCCCTACAAATGAAGAGCTGGGCCAGAGGCAACAAACTCCAGGGCCTTCTCAAACCCGGGAAGGCAGTTTCCAGGGTGACAAGGTGGGGAATAGTGGACATGAGGAACTGGAGTCATCCCTCTGCAGCCAGGTGAGACCCATCTGGAGGCTAGACCCTGCCCACAGCCTCCAAAGTGCAATCCTGGACTAGGAGATTTCCAGAGGAGCCTGCTAGCCTCCCTGGAGGCTCAGACAGTAAAGCGTCTGCCTGCAATGCAGGAGACCTGGGTTTGATCCCTGGGTCGGGAAGATCCCTTGGAGGAAGAAATGGCAACCCACTTCAGTACTCTTGCCTGGATAATCCCATGGACAGAGGAGCCTGGGAGGCTACAGTCCATGGGATCACAAAGAGTCGGACATGACTGAGCAACTTCACTCACTTCACTGCCAGCTTTATAGCTGCATGTTTTTGCAATGTAACCCACCAAGATATCACACAGTATAGATGGCAAGGACATTGCATCCCAGGAGCAAGGGTGAGAACAGACACCTCCTTGGCCCAGGAATCCAGTCTCACACTTCCTCTCTAATCATGGAAATGAAGCTGCTGTCTCTCCAGTAAACAGGGAGCAGTAAAAAGGGAGCCCCAGCAGCCTTGAATCATTCTGGGATAGCTGTAGGTAGGGGTGATGTCTGGCTGTTCTTCAGACCATTTGGGGAGTGATGTGGCCCTCGGAGTCCTGAATGAGATGCCCTAGACCATGCAGGCTTCCTCCAATAGGCTTTCCTGAATAGGTCTCCAGGTACTTGGTGGAACTGAGTGGACTGTACACCAGTATAGAGCAGTGAAACAGGGCCGGGAGCCCCAGGCTGGGCAGGACAGGTCCCAGCACGGGCCTGGACTCAGCTGGCCCAGGGCCCAAGTCCCAGCTCTGCTATGGGGCTCAGAAGGTTCAGGGACGTGCCCAAATTACCAACACAATAAGGCATCAACACCAGGATGAGAGAGGAACCTGATGTGCCAGGTAAGACAGAGAATTCTGATGTCACTTCATTCTCTCTCTCTCACACACACACACACACAATACTATCCCATAAAAAAAAACTTGCCCAGAGAAGTTGCTAGCTCAGATTCCAAGGTAGGATTTGCACTCTGAACTATTCTTTCTCTACGGGGACAGACTGTCACTCTGCTGGAACATCAGCTCCAGTTTTGTTCACGGCTCTAACCCAAGTGCCAGCACAGGGTATAGCATACCGCAGGGGTGCCAGCAGTATTTACCGAGGGAATGAATGAAGGAAAGATGCTTATTGATATTTGGTCTCATGCATGTTAAAACAAATGATTTGTTCTTCACCAGTCCACAATTTGGGTTTCTGCTACTTGGTCTGCCTTCTGCAATGAGTTAGAGGTTGACGCAACGGCTTCCAGGGGTCAGCACATGCTTGGCTACAGCTGGAGGGACAGGTAGCCTGACCCCACTGCACCCAGTGACTGCCCTTTGCCCTGGCACCTGCCCCTGTGATGCTCTAGACAGAGGTTGGGTTTGGGTGTTAGACACACTCTGCTACCACTGCGCTGTGTGACCTTGGGCAGATCACTCCACCTCTCTGAACCTCACTTTCCTCATCTGACAAATTAGGAGTGCTTACCGTTGGGAAGGCTCATAGGAGGGAAACAGATGGCATCCTAAAGTGTGCCCAGATCCGTGTCAGTTTCCCTCTTCCCCTTCGGCAGCACTGGGGTGGAGCGGAGGCCCAGAGAGGTTACCTGTCTTGCTCGAGGTCACACAGCTAGTAAATGGGAGAGCTGGGATCTGAACTCTGGCATCTCCGGCTCCAAAGCCCAAATGACAACTTCCACTTCTAACTATTGACATCAGAAAGGAGGTGGTTGCCTTTTTCCAAAGACCAACATTGTTCAAACGTGGCCCTGAGGTCCTCCACCAGAGGGACACTTGTTAAAAGCAGAGAATCACAGATGTTCCCCAAGTTTCTTGAATCAGAATCATGAGGGTGGTGTAGAGTGGATCCAGACATCTGCCTTTTTAATCAACTCCCAGATGTGTGTGGAGAAGGAAATGGCAACCCACTCCAGTATTCTTGCCTGGAAAATCCCATGGACAGAGGAGCCTGGTGGGCTACAGTCCATGGGGTCAGTGTGTGACTTCCCTGCAGTTTAATATTTCACCACCAGAGGGCTAACTACTATTTCTTTTTCTTTTTCTTTTTTTTTTTTAACTACTATTTCTTAACGGCACAGGCATCTCCTCTAACGTCAGGTATTCCCAAAACCCTCACCCTGGGAGTTTGGGTGAAAAAAAAGGTGGCTTTTGTGGTTGGGAAAACACACCCTCTGCTATTTTAAAAGAATGTTAAATCTAGCTCATCTAGCCAAACATTTCCTCTTATAGAGGGGGATAGAACTTGCTCAAGGCAAGTAAATTGTACTCTTGCCTGGAAAATCCCATGGATGGAGGAGCCTGGTAGGCTGCAGTCCATGGGGTCGCTAAGAGTCGGACACGACTAAGCGACTTCACTTTCACTTTTCACTTTTCACTTTCATGCATTGGAGGAGGAAATGGCAACCCACTCCAGTGTTCTTGCCTGGAGAATCCCAGGGACGGCGGGTCCTGGTGGGCTGCCGTCTATGGGGTCGCACAGAGTCGGACACGACTGAAACGACATAGCAGCAGCAGCAGCAGCTCAGAAAATTATACACACAGCACTGTCCATACCACCACATACCCTCTCCTGAGCTCAGACTTGACTACAGGTTGGAGGGGAAATAGAAACTCTCAGGGGCTCAAGGGGGAGATTTCAGCCTGTCTCTGAATTCATTCATTCATTCATCCAGCTGCTTACTGAGCTCCTGCCATCAGGAGCAACACTGTTACATTCTCACTGGCTGGATCCATGCACTGTAGCATATAGTTGTGAAGGGTAAGTTCAGGAGTTAGGACTGATAGTACAGGGACTTACTTACTGGCCGCAGGTGGAGATGAGGGTTAGGAAGGGATTCCCAGGGAAGGGACATGAGAGCTGATATGAATGAGGAGTTACCAAGTTAAAGGAGAGGGGTGGGGCAGGGAACAGTGTTCCAGACAGGTGAACAGTATGAAAAAAAGTTCTGTAGAAGAATGAATCATGGAATGATGATGGGTACAAAGACCCCACTGTGCCCAAGGGTCAGCGTGTGAATGATGGGGATGGGGGAGGGTGGGAGAACTGGCATGGGGGACACACAGGTGCCCAAGGCACCACCTTGACCTTCGGGGAGCAGGAGACAAGGTTTGACCACAAGCAGCAACAGCGTGAGGCAGCCCTAGGCAAGTCCATAGCCACAGAGCAAAGAATTGGAAAGGAGACACAGGGCAGGCTTCACGGAGGAGGAGGCATTTAGGTTGATCCTGGTTTGGTTTGATTCAAAGGCATTAGGCTCTTCTCTCTGACTGGGCAGAGCATGTATCATCTTAGCCATGAGGCTTTTCTATCTGATCCTGAGCAGGTAATTTCAGGTCAAAGTCATTCTGGACAAGAAGGAAAGGAGGAGATAGGGATTTCTGCTCTTGAAGGGCCAACTCAGTCCTTCAGACTCTGTCTCCCTCCCTCCTGTCTGTGAGCCCTGCTGGCTCTGCACAGCTCTAACCAAAGGCAGGTGGGACACACAGTCTTGACTTTAGGCCCCTTTGCACTCCTTAGCTCACAACCAGCTGGGTCTCAGCATTTAGGGCTGTTAAGGATTGTGAGGTAAAGGAGGACAGGCTTTTATGAGTGATTGTGCAGACGTGGCTGCAAAGTCTGTGCTGCATCAAAAGGTAGAGTCTATTTTCCTTCCCTCCACCAGAATCAGGGCTTCCCCTGTGACTTGTCTTAATAATTTGGAGCAGAAGTGATGTTGTGTGAACTTCTGAGGCTGAGCCTTGCAATCAGCAGCTTCTGCTTTCACATGCTGGTAGATTCCTTCTTGGAAGCCAGCTGCCGGGTAAGGAGGCTGACCTGGGGCAGCCATGCTGGGAGGAAGCCCAATGGAACCAAATAGGGAGGAGGGAGAGAGGGGAAGGGAGGTCACAGGGAGGAGCACGGGGCACCGGAAATGCCAGTGAAGCCTCCGGGACCTCTCAGCCCCGCACAGCCGCACTGTGCACGCAGCTGAGTGAATGACTGCAGCCAGCACCATATAGAGCAGAAAAACTGCCTGGCAAGACTCTGCCTGAATGTCCCACCACTAACCTTCAAGTAAGTGAGAGAGTGATCGCTGCTTTCAATGACTGAGATTCTGGGTGGTTCATTATGTAACTGTGAATTTTCCGAACAGTCCAGACTTAGGGTTTTTTTAGAGCAGATTTTTTTTGCTTTTTTTTAAAGAAGGACTCTAAAGCACAGATCACCTGACAGACGCTAAGTAGCAAGACAGCACACAGGACAGGGGCTGTTCTCAAGAGTGAGGAAGGCGGAGGCTGGAGAGGAGGCACAAGTCCATTCATCAGGTCATCAGTCATTTACTGAGCACCTACTGTATGCCAGTGCTGTGCAAGGCTCTGGGAGTTGGGCTTTGAGGAGGACAAAGTCTCCATTCTCATGGAACACATGCCGTGGTAGTCCAGATGATGGACGAGGCATAAATAAACACATAATTAATAGACTATCAGATCATGGTCAGTGTTGGAAGGAACATGTTGCGGGGAGATACAGACTGATTGGGAGGTGGCTGGTCAGGGCAGTCCACCCTGAGGAGGTAACATTTGAACCAAGACATGGGTGAGGAGAAGGGACAAGCATGCAGACAAGCATGGCTGGGAGCTAAGGCCAAGGGGAGAGGGCTTAGCCCAAGTCACTCAGGACGTCACTGATGAGGCAGGCGATGGGGCGTCTGAGACACCCCAGGGGGATCTGCATCCACTGCTCCCGTTGCCACAGACACCTTCTGGAGAAGAAAGTGGTGTCCCTCTTCCTCACTCCTCACTCACTATAGAAACCAAGCAGAGGGAGCCGGGGCAGCGGGAGGAGAAGCAGCCGGTGAGGGCACCAACCTCCCGCAGGTTCATGGGCAGAACCAAACGCATGAGAGACAGCTAACTGACAATGAACTCTGCATCAGTTCTAACGACTGCTTTCAGTGCAGGCATGGATGGATTGGGTGTACATGATGCTTGGATCACAGTGAGTTTAAAAAAAAAAAGGCAAGAACCCGAAGGAGGCTGCAGAGTCACTCAGATGGAAGTCTTCATGGGTTCTGATTTGTCAGTTGCCTTCGAGACCTGGGCAGTGAGAGCCGCTGGTGCTGCTGAGAACATGCTGATAATAGGAACTGGAGCAGGGAGGTGTGGAAGTAATAGGCTCCCCCAGCTAGAGGCCGAGAGGAGAGCTATGTAGCTGGGAATGGGTACTGGAGACCTGGGTGCCGGTTCTTCGATGGTCAGTGGTCTCTGGGTGGCATTTAGCAGGTTTCTTTCCTTCTATGGCCTCAGTTTCCCCCTCTGTAAACAAAGGTGGCCAGATCAGTAAGGGCTGCACATTGAACCGTCTCAAGGACCAGGCTGTTAACAGGACAATGAAGCAAGTTTCAGAAGCACCGTGAGAAATTCTCAGTGCCCAGGGCCGCGTCTACCATGTAGTAGATTTTTATTCAGTCACTCAGTCATGTCCGACTATTTGCAACCCCATGGACTGCAGCACAGCAGGCTTCCCTGTCCTTCACCGTCTCCCAGAGTTTGCTCAGACTCATGTCCGTTGAATCAGTGATGCTATGTAACCATCTCATCCTCTGTCATCCCCTTCTCCTCCTGCCTTCAATCTTTCCCAGCATCAGGATCTTTTCCAATGAGTTGGCTCTTAGCATCAGGTGGCCAAAGTATTGGAGCTTTAACTTCACCACCAGTCCTTCCAATGAATATTCAGGGTTGATTTCCTTTAGGATTGACTGGTTTGATCTCCTAGCAGTCCAAGGGATGCTCAAGAGTCTTCTCCAACACCACAGTGTGAAAGCATCAGTTCTTCAGCATTCAGCCTCCTTTATGGTCTAACTCTCCATAAGAGTTAGGCTTCAACATTTGTTGAAGGTCTAGATGAACCTGGTGTCTGATCTTCTGACAGCCCCAGTGAACCTTCTGATTGTCCCAAGGGAGTTGTAAATCTGGATTTCTTTTCTTTTTTTTAATGTGATTTATCTCGATTTTGGCTCACATGGTAAAGAATCTGCCTGCCTTGCAGCAGACCCAGGTTCGATCCCTGGGTTCGGAAGATCTCCTGGAGAAGGAAATGGTAACCCAATCCAGTATTCTTGTCTGAAGAATTCCATGGACAGAGGAGCCTGGTGGGCTACAGTCCATGGGATCGCAAAGAGTCAAACATGACTGAGCAACTAATGAGGAAGCGAGGAGTAATCCCAATTTTAAAATGTGGGTCTCTAATTTAAGTAAGTTTTATAAATCTGTCCACACCAAACAGTACAGCTTGTACTGGTTCAACCTGTTTGCTGTCAGTTTGCAATGACCTTGGTGCCAATAGATCTTCAAGGCCTTTTCCAACCCTGCATTCCTGGGAGAAAAAAAAAAGGTTTATGTTTCATTCAGTTCGTTAAAGTATTTGAGACTGGCTTAAGGGACCTTCCCTAGATTCAAATTTAAAAGTTAAAAATTAAAAAATTAGACTCACCATCAGGAAAAATGTAAATGAAGTCAGAATGCTGATCAAAGCCGTGATAAAAAAACTACAAACCTGGAGGGCTGACCCTACCTGATTTCAAGATATTATCAAAGACACAGTAAATTAACAGAAACAGAACGCCACAGCTGGAAAGTCACAGCACGTGCATATTTACGAGTTAGAAGTTTTCACAAGGCTATTTGCTGCTAAGTTTCCTAGAGACCAAAGTCACAAGGGTTGAGTTTTCGTACCTGTTTTTCATTGCTCACATGGGCAAGGGTGCTGGTCCCTCCTAAAGCAGCCCCGAGCTCCTCCCCGGGGAGCGGCTCCAGCTATCGCAGGCTACACACCCTCCCCCCCTCCTCCCAGGATGCAGAGAAGGGCCATCTGGATGGCCAGAGTAGGGGGTTTAGGAGCCGCCTCCCTCAGGTCCACTGGGAGAGAAGGAAGGCTCTGTGCTCAGGCCTGTCCCACGTCCAGGCTGGGGAGGACGACGAAAGGGGAGCCTTGGGATGCTCCAGGTCCAGTCTGCTGTGTCCAGATAAGGATCAGGCCGAGATGCACCCGTGCTGTGCTGGCTTCCTCGTCTTACTCACGCTGTTGTCCCACATCCTGGAATGCTATCCCCTGCTCATCCACAGCCCCTCTCTTCCCTGATCCCACCACTCAGCCCCCAGCGCCAAGTTGGAGACGCCCCTTCTAGCTGCTCCTTCATATCACTGTGGATGTTTAGGTGAACAATGGCAAGTGCCGGAAATTCATATAGTCGATGCTTCAATCTAACACACGGAGTTTCCTGCCCTGCCCTCTCCAGCCAGCATTAGACCGTGTTGTCCTCCACATTTAAGCATTCTGCCAAACATCCATAATTTCCCTTCTTCAGGGTCTGCCAGAAATCCCAGGTGGCACAGTTGTAAAGGGTCTGCTGGCTCGTGCAGGAGACACAAGAGACTCGCGATCCATCTCAAGATCAGGAAGATCCCTTGGAGTAGGAAATGGCAACCCATTCCAGTGTTCTTGCCTGGAAAATTCCTTGGACAGAGGAACCTGGTGGGCTACAGTTGATGAGGTGGCAAAGAGTTGGACGTGACTGAGCAATCGACCATGCACACATGCGGGATCTACCAGCATTTATTCAGGCTCACCCTGCCCCTGGATGTCACAGCCCTGCCCTGGATGCCCCTGTCACAGCCAAGTTGCAGCCTGCACTGCCCCCGAGCTAACGTGCCAGGGCTCCGGGCGGTGGAGGGGACGTTCCGGGCTGCGGCGGGGACGCCTCCATCTGCCCTCCCGGGTGACCTAGGGTCCAGGCAACTGTGCTGTGCCAAGCTTGCAATCAGACAGACCTGCCATCCGCCCTGGCCTTGGCACTTGCTGTTTATAACCTCCAGGGGCAGGGATTTCCTTCCCTGAGGGCTGGGCCTCAGTTTCCACATCTGGAAAAGAAGGCTGTCCTTCCAACTGCATAGGGTTTTCCGAGGATCAGCTGGAAAACGAAGCTCTCCAAGCTCAGCCCAAATGCTGACACCTGGTTATCCCATGCCCTTCAGTGGGGACCGGCCATGCTCCCTGTGCGCCTCCTTCCTTTACAGAAAGCCAGCACTCTGCCCTTCACCTGGCTCTCCCTGAACTGACGGCATCATCCTGACCTCGATGGCAGGTGCGTGGCCACGTTCTGCATAGGTGCTGAGGCATCTATGAGCTCAGCCCCACTGAGAGTGACCCTACTGTGTGTCATTGACTTCCCTGCCCTGGCTTTGGGTGGGGAATCTCACCTGCAGCTCACCCCTTCCCATAGGGGCTATAGGCCTGGGTGGGGGGACAGGTCTTGAGGGGGCCACAGGCCTTGGGGAGGCCACTGGGAAGCCCAGATCCTGGCCAATGATTGATTGACTGGTGAGAGCCCTTACTCAGGAAGGCACAGAGTGCATTAATGTGGGAGGGTGAGGAGGAGCTGGAGGCTGCAGAGGACCTGGGGAGGCAGAGGCAGGAGCACCCAAGGCGGAGAGCAGCTGAGTCCCCCTCAGGGCAGCGAAGTTCACCCCCTCGTGAGGCCCTGGAAGCTGAGCTGATGGCACCCAGGGCAGGTCCAGTCCTGAGTGTGAGCCGATGGTGCCACTGTCCAGCTCCTCCCTGCCCCCTGACTTCCTTCGAATGAGCCCAACTACTGTGAAAGCTCAGTACTGCTGGCATTATGCCCATTTTACAGATGAGGAAACTGAGGTCTCCAGAGGTCAAGTCCTTTCCCCAACTCACTGGTGAGAAAGTGGCCGAGCTAATGTTCAAGGACAGTCTTTCTTTCCTCAGAAATGCCAACTTGGGTGACCAACTCACTTTGTCCACTCAGCCCAGGGCTGGGTCTGTGGGAACCATCAGGTAAATGTGCTGCGGGTGGATGGCTTGCTTCATAAGGAGGGAAAACAACCCTGCTGGCTGGGTTTAAAGCAAGTCTGCCCTTGTTCCAACCCCCTCTAACCCTGCTACCATACCTTATTCCAAATGCAATTCCCGTAAAGTCTGTGCATTTCCCCACACTCCGCAGGTGTGCATTGGAATGTATCTATGAGTACTCAGGCCCAGTCTGCCCCAGGAGGCAAGGAACACTCTAGAAAGCTCAGTGATTTGTTTAGAATGGAATTTCTCAACACAACTCTATTGGCATGTAGGGCTGGATTATTCTTTCTTGGGGGCGGGGTTGCTATCCTGTGCAATGAAGGGTGTTTAGCAGCACCCCTGGTCTGTACCCATAGATGCCAGTAGCATGCCCCCCGAGTTGTGACAACCCCAGACCTCCCCAGACACTGTCAAACGTCCCCCAGGAGGCAACATTGCTCCCATTGAGAAACACAGTGGGAGAGAAGCCGGCAGCTCCTCACCAAGGACACCATCAGCCTTGGTTTCTACTCTAACTTGTGAACCTTACACAAAGCACAGACACGAGTCTTACATTCTCCGTTTTCTTTTCCAGCACTTTCCCCAGGCTGAGCCTCAGAGCGTCCACCTCTCAGGGGTGTTTGCATCTGGCCTTCTGCAGTGGGGCTCACCAGGCTCAGCAATGACAAGGCTTTGAGTCACCAGCAGATGGTGCAAAAATCCTTCCCAGGCCTCTGTGGTTGCTGCTTTCTTCTCTGTGACGTGAGTTACTCTGAGAATCTGATGCTGAAAGGAGCTTTAGTGTCCTGGTTCTGAACTGTGGGGCCGGCGTTAGATTTTGCCCCCCAGGGAGCCTATGAGACATTGGATTGTCACAGTTGAGAAATTGCTACTGCCACCTAGTGGGCAGAGACCAGAGACACGGCTGAACACCTTAGGGTGCACGGGACAGCCTCCCCGACCAGGAATGATCCAGCCCAGAATGTCAACTGTGCCGAGGTTGAGAAGCCCCAGTTTATAGATGAGTAAACTGAGGACACCGAGGGAGAGTTTAATTGTGTGGGTGGCTTCCCAGCATGCTTATGGGATGTGGTGATAAGATGAGGTGAAAACTGTGATGAGGGTTTACAAAGCACTTACACTTGAGGGCAGAGGGTCTGATTTCTTTGTCTCTCTCCCTGCATCCACAGAAGTTCTCAGGAAAAGTTGGCTGAACTGGATTGAATAGGCCCCTCCACATCTGAAGATGGGCAATAGCTATAGCTGCATTTTGACACTGCCTCCTGATCAGATACTAACGCTGCCCAGAGCACTGGGTTGAGAAGTGCCATATTCAGCAGATAAGAGTCCTAGAATCAACTAGTCATGTATGCTAAGAGTGCAGAACCAGATAATCAGAAATTCAGCCTTTTTGCTGATCCCAGAATAGATGATCAGAAGCCTAGGAGGAAAAGATTCCGTTAGAGAAGATTTTTCTTATAAATCATAAGCCCTCTGAATTGATTTACTGTAAAACAGGTGAACAAATATCAAGATGCATTTAGGACATCCTAGAAAACATGGACAATGCATCTGAAGAACTGCAGATGTAGGTGAGTTTTGTGATTTCATCTTCTGGTTGCAAGACGGAGAGCATTTTTTGCCTGAATTGACTGCATCTCTCTGAGCAGATGCTGGGCAAGTGTCTGCCGACTTTTGCCCAGGTTGCTTTTGCCCAGTATTCGAAGCTGGACACTCCAACATACCCTGACTTCCATCTTCGCTGGCTCAACCTGGCCGAGTCCATCTCTCACCCGAGCTGCAGGTTCTTTCATCCGTGAACAGGAGTAATAATGCTCCCTTGCATCACCGGAGGATGTATTTCCCCAGGTAAAGGATGGGGATGTGTTTCCTAAACTTGGAAGAGCCGACACCTGCCATGACTCACTGAAGAACGGGGCAGCAAATTAGGTGACGTCATCATGTTCTCCTGATGAAAGGCAAAATTGTGAGGGCTTTTTGTTTTTTTGTCTTAGTTCCCTCATCCCTCAAGGTCCTGAGACTGATAAACCTTTGGAACTTTTAGCCTCAGCACCCTCACTGCCCTCATTTTATTGTCTCTGTTAGGTTTTTACCAGACAGAGATGACCTTGGCTGGGCTCACTTTTCCAGGTGACAGTATTGCTACATGGGTTTTCGGGGTTTCTTGTCTTCTACTCGTTAGTCTGCCCTGCACCCATGCCTCCCCTCTCCTCTTGTATCTCAAAGCCTGCCTCACTGAGCCCAAAGAGGTTCTCGCATCAGCTCCCCATGGGCCCACCTGAGGGTCCTTTAATTGTGTTTTGATCTTCGGAAAGGACCATCAGCCCTTACCACATTTTCCAAGGGGTTGCCACCAAGGCCAGCATGGAGATCAGCTGACCGATTCCAACTGTTTGGAGGAAGTCGAAACTTAATAAGGCCCATGAGGATCCAGGGGCGAGGCAGGGTCAGAACCTGGTTGGGTGGGTGGCAGTGTTCATTCCATCTGCCCTCTCCACCAAGGAGTCACGGAGCCTTGGTTTGCTGGGATAGGGCCAAGGTAACAAAAGCATGGCAAAGCAGGGGTAGGAGACAGAAGAGAGTGATGGAAGGTCATCTGCGGGTCAAAAAGAGTGAACAACTTCCTAGAGGGTGAAGCAGAGCTAAGGAAACTGTCAGAGAGAGGGGGGCAGTTTCCCTCCGGGGATGAGGCATCTGAACAGAGGCTTCTGAAGCCAGACAGTATCTCCGTATCCCAAGAGGCTCTGGAGGCACAGTGGTCCCCAGGGGCTGAAGCTCACCTCCATTTCTAAATTGCTGGGGGCACTTCAAGTCCCTTGGCTCTCTGATCCTCAGATTCCTCACTTATTGGCGGGGACACCTACCCCATAGGGCTGTGGTTAGGTGTAAATTAAATCATGCACATGACTTGCTCAGCATGTAATAGGTAGTCAGTGCTACTCTGCCTGTGGCATATCTATAAGGTAGTTGCATTAAAAGTAGAATAGAATCTAGAATAAAAGAGATGAAAGTTGCCCAATTTCTGCCTGTTTCTAACATGTCCCATCCAGGTGCCCCTCCTTTGGATACAGATGAAGGGAGCATGGCCAGAGAAGACAGGGATGATGAGAGCCCTGGAGATGAGGTCCTGAAGCCTGGCTGAGGAAAGGAGGCACCTACATGGGATGAGAGATGATACTGGCATGAGCTGGGTTCACTGGGAGGAGCCTGAAGGCTAGGCAGCCCACATTCCCCCAGTCCTCACTAAGTCCCCTGCAATGCGGGGCCCTGGGACACAATACCAGGCACATTCCTTGCTCCCAAGGAGTCTGCAGACTTTATTGCACATGGATGTCTGGGGAAGAGGAGGTTCAATGCTCCAAGGTCCACAGGCCTCATGTTTCACGCAAGATGGTACCCGGAGTCCTTCTGATGACCCAGGAGACATCAATGGCCCAGCCTCATTTCCTTTCCTGTCTCACCTCCCACCAGTCTCCCCTTCACTTATTCCAGTCCGGCCTCCCTGCCCTTCTTTCTGTTCTACCAACACACTGGCCATACCCCAGGGCCTTTGAATGCCCGATTGCCCCTGCTTGGGAACTCCTCCAAGGTGGGTCCCTTTTCTGTGCAGGTCTCTGCTCAAATCGGCCTCCTTAGGGAGGTCTTTGGGGGGCACTCATGGAAAGAGCTTTGCTCAGCCTCTCCCCAAAGTCACTCCAAATCCTACTGTCCCGTTGTCTCTTCAAAGCAGTGATCTCTACCTGCAGCCACTGTGCCCATTTATCTGTTGTTTATCTGTTTGCCATTTCACCTCATTAGACTTTTTGGTATTTTTATTTTGTAGTATATTTTTAAGTAAAATATTTTAATAAAAAATTTAAAAATTGCACTCCATTTACAATTATTATAAAATATTGGCTATATTCCTGTGTTGTACTATATATATATATTTAAGCATAATTAAGATTCATTTGGGGCTCCCGGGTGGCGCTAGTGGCAAAGAACCCATCTGCCCCAATGCAGGAGACATAAAGAAAGTCGTATTTGATCCCTGAGTTGGGACGATCCCCTGGAGGAGGGCATGGCAACCCACTCCAGTATTTTGGGCTGGAGAATCCCATGGACAGAGGAACCTGGAGTTCATGAGGTAGCAAAGAGTTGGACAAGACTGAAGGGACTTAGCACATGCATGCAAGATTTATACAATTTTCACACAGCAGTAGGATACAAATTCTGTTGAAGTTCCCATAGACTAAACTAAGAGACACTGGAACATATCCAGGGACATAAAATAAGGTGCAAAAATTTCACAGTCTAAGGGCATTAAAAGACACTTACTCCTTGAAAGGGAAGTCATGACAAACTTAGATACCTTATTAAAAAGCAGAGACCTTTGCCAACAAAGGTCCATATAGTTGAAGCTATGGTTTTTCCAGTAATCATGTACAGTTGTGAGAGTTGGACTATAAAGAAGGCTGAACACCAAAGAATTGATACTTTCAAATTGTGGTGCTAGAGAAGACTCTTGAGAGTCCCTTAGATTGCAAGGAGATCAAACCAGTCAATCCTAAAGGAAACCAGTTGTGAATATTCATTGGAAGGACTGCTGCTGAAGCTGAAGCTCCAATACTTTGGCCACCTGATGCAAAGAGTCGACTTATTGGAAAAGACCCTGATGCTGGGAAAGATTGAAGGCTGGATGAGAAGGGGACGACAGAGGATGAGACGGTTGGATGGGATCACCATTTCAGTGGACATGAGTTTGAGCAAACTCTGGGAGATTGTGGGGGACAGGGGAACCTGGTGTGCTGCAGTCCATGGGATTGCAAAGAGTCGGACATGACTTAGTGACAGAACAACAACAACAAAGGATACTGAAATCATACAGAATCTGTTCTCTCACCGCTGTAACCTTCATGAAAGCAGACACCTGGCTCTACAGGGATCTCAGGGCTTGCAAATCAAAGCATATGAGATGATCCATTGGGGCAGGAAGAAAGTATCAGGTTTTTTGGTTTACCTTTTCCTGTTTTAATTCAAAAGAAATGAAGTTCTACTTCTATATAATATACGGGTTAACACTGGCTCCGTTACTCAGCTACCTGACACCCAGGCATACTCCATGTGCAGAATCCACGTGATGTTGATGGGGGCACCCCACAGTGCTATCCTTGATCCTTGGCTCCACTTCTGATGATTGGTTCACACTGTAGTTTCTGGGTGCCTGGCTCAGCGCGTTGACAGAATATGCAGAATATATTACCCAGGGGTTAATTAAAGTAACTCTTACAACATGAATAGCCCGCTTAAAGGGATTCCTACAAGGCCGCTGTGGATTATGGATAATCAAGCTTACTATGCACAGAGAACTGTTCACATAGGAACTGGCAGGACCAGTATGTGTTGCACTGATGGCTGCTGGACACAGCTGTGCAGGTTGCAAACCGCACAAGGGCACTTGGACAGGAGGCAGGCGGCGGCTGACATCAGTCCACACTCCAGTGGCCAGTCCTTCTTCCCAAGTGCAGGGCTGTGTCCTCCTAGACAGAATGCCTTTTCCCCACCTCCCTGTCCTGTTTCTCGTACAGGTCCCCAACAGCCCCATCATACGGAGCTCTGATACTCAAGCCATTTCTCACAAGGAATCAGCCAAAGTGCTCAAGACGCTTCGAAGACCATTTGAAACACAGATTTACATTCACAATCAACCACTCCAGGCCTTGCCTTGTGACACTGCCCAGTGATTCTCCAATGGCCAGCTCCTCCTCTCATGCTAGCAGAAACCAGATTTTATACGGAGTAGCCATGTGCACTACAAAAAAGCCCATTTTCCAGTTTCCCTTGCTACTATAGAGTCGCAAAGATTTGGACATGACTGAAGCTACTTAGCACGCACTCACTACTAAAGATGATAATCAAGCAGCAATTTGGCTAGAGAGAAATAATGGGATGTCTTCTAAGGATTTGGGGAGATTTTTTTTTTTTGTAATGTAGATGATACCCTTCCTCCTTCCTCCTTTCTGGAATGCAGATGTGATGATTTAAGGTGTGGCAGCTCTTTTGTGATCTTGAGAGAAAGGACAAGGCAGCGGTAAAGACTAGTCCTGACATCTCTGCGTGATGCCAAGCACTGTTATCTTTCTGCTGTATGAAAAAAAAAAATGCCCTCATTTGTTTAAGCTGTTATTTGATCAAGTTTTGGGTTGCTTGCTACAGAACACAGTTCTAGACAATTGACTCCTCAGCAGATGTTGTTCTTTGCAATATTAGCTCCGATTGTGTGGAATAATCACAATTAGCCAGCTATTTAAAAACTAATACTAACCTTTAGATTTTTTTCAGCAGTGTTTAAACTCATGTAAATTTCAATCAGTTATGTTGTAAAATGCTATCTAATTTAATAACACATTTTAGGAATCTCTTTAAATATGCTTTATTTAAGTATAATACACATATAGAACCAATCACATATTGTTTAAGTGTGCAGCTCATTAATTATTCACAAACTGAGCCCATCCAAAGAGCCAGGACCCAGATAAGGAAAGATAATGTGACCAATTTCCCAGAAGAAGCCTCTTTTTAGATATCTTTCTTAATAATGAAAGTGAAAGATCACATACTGTTTGTTTTAGAACAATGACTAAACTAATATATGGAAAAATATTATGACAATAAACTAAGATGGACCCATTGGTTAGCAGATACTGCTTAATGAACCAGAGAAAACATTGCTGAAGATTCAAAACAGGGATTTGAATCAAACAAATTCCTCATGTGGATGGTTTGCTCTATAGTTGGATGACAGTACTGAGACTAATATGTCTCAAATAGGATGTTTGCTAGATTTTCAGATGCTGCTTCAGCAATGAAATATGCCTTAAAAAAACTACTATTTTTGGTAAAACACTAAAGGAAAGGTGTATTGGATAATATTTTTCAACACTGTTATTTCTTAAGTCAAAACAATATTTTTATGGGGAAAGAGTGTAGGCACAGATGCAGTATTTGTTTAGACTGGAAGATATGAAGGATTTAGGGTATATTTATAGAAATAACACCACATGTGAAATTCTTTTCTTATATACATAAGCAAACTATACTATCAATGTGTTATATTATCAGAATACACTTTATAGTAAGATAGTCATTTTCAAAGTCTTTATTTGAAAGATATTATCAATATAATAAGTTTTATAAAAAAGAATATTTCAGAGTGACTCTTCAGAAAATAAGGAATTATGTTGAAAGCTTTGATACTACAGAGAAATTTTCAGCTTATCTTTTGTAAAGTACTTGAAAGTATCATTCTTAAAGATGTGTTTTGTTTTTTTTTACACAGGATAGATATTTCAAATTTGTTGACTTTTTCCTTTGCAATAAAAATGGGTCTCATTTCCAACTGTATTTGTTTCCAGAAAACAATCTATATCTGATATAAAAGAGGTTTTACTTAGGAGTAAGAAAGTAACAGTTTTCAAAAACAAAAACCATCCTCATGCTTTGGAAATATTTTGAAAAGAAACATTTCTGTTTTTACCCAATGTTGTTGTTGATAGCCATGTAAATATGTTACCTGTAAAAATCTTATTTGTAAACTTGAAAACACTTGGCAACAACATTTTCCAACCTATTTAATTCCCCCCCAACAAAGGATTTCAGGTATTTTGAACCTGGAGTATTCTGGTGTGCCTTCCCTGGGAAAAGGTGATGTGTTGACTCTGGACATTCAAGTAAGTGCAGAAGTGATGGCATGTTCCTTCTGGGAACAAGCTTTACGAGCATGCGCAGCTCACCCTGCTCTCATTTCCCATCGCCAGCGTGACAGTGTTTGGGAAGGAGTTTGGGTTCCAGAGTGAAGACGTTTTGGAGCAGACCAGCAGCCAACCTGTGACTGACATGGAGCCTGCGGCCTGGCAGACGTGGCAGAGGATGGGCAGTGATCCTGCTTGACTGAACCACAGGGTAGAAAGTGCAGAAAAAGGAGAGATGAGGCAAGCAGAGCAAGTTGGGACCATACTGAAAAGGACCATGAATCGAACTGGAGGGCAGACTGTGGTTGGAGGCCCTGAGCAATCTGGGAAAGGCTGTGAGTCCGGGGAGACCAGGCAGGAGCTCTCACTGCTAGCGAGGATTGGAGAGAGCATCACTTTCATCCATGCAGAGGAGCAATGAGGTACATCTGAAGTGGGTTCACTCAGCACTCTCACCGAGAATAGGGACCATTAAAATCTTCATTTTTATACGTTGTCATGATCCCAGTCAAGCATCCGTGGTGTAGATTGCAAACACCACCCCGACTACGCCCCCAACTCCTCCACGCATGCGCTTTGCACATCAAAGTGTAGTGCGGTCCATTCAGATCATGGTTCGACAGCAAGACTTACTCTGATCTACAGGTTAAGGTGGCTAGTTCTCAGCCCTGGCCTTGCATGTTTCCACTTGAGTTCTTTTGTCTCTGCCATCACAGGAGAAGATGGGCAGGCTGGTCTAGGGGAGAGTGAGAGAGAAGTGGAACACAGCTGAGGCACTCAGGCATACTGGGGGAAGCCAGCTTAGATTAGGTGGCAGTCAGCCAACTTCCTGACACACCAGCAAGGCTGATCCTATACCACTGAAGTCCTATGGTTGTTTGTTATTATTGGGGAATGAATAACTGATCCCCTAAACACTGTTGAGAGCATCCTGGGTGCTTTTGAATTGTCTTCTTCTTCCTTCCTCTCCCCCTTATCACTCTCTCCTCCTTGTCTCCCTCTCCATTTCCTTTTTTTATTGGTTTATATTTCTTTCTTACTGTACACCAGTTAATCTATCCCCTCTTAGTCCACATAGCAAAGCAAAATCGCCAAGGGCTCCACGTTCACATCTCTTTTATCCAGCAAGCAGTCAGATGAAGCATAACTTAGTTTGGAGTCCAGATTCTGAAGGGCCCAGCTCGCCTCTGGAGCTCTCTTGGGACTAATCAGTCATGTACAGATTTGGGTACATCAACCAGCCCATTCTAAAGGAAATCAGTCCTGGGTGTTCATTGGAAGGACTGATAATCCTTTGGCCACCTCATGCGAAGAGTTGACTCACTGGAAAAGACCCTGATGCTGGGAGGGATTGGGGGCAGGAGGAGAAGGGGTCGACAGAGGATGAGATGGCTGGATGGCATCACTGACTCGATGGACATGAGTTTGAGTAAACTCCAGGAGTTGGTGATGGACAGGGAGGCCTGGCGTGCTGCGATTCATGGGGTCGCAAAGAGTCGGACACGACTAAGCGACTGAACTGACTGACTGGACCGTTGTGGCAGCTGCCATAGCAACAGGAAACATCCAGAGATAGGGAAGGGGAAGTTTCTGGGTAACGGGTTCTCAGCAAATAAAAATAAAAGACATCAGCTACAGCTCTTATAGGGTTTCCCTGGCGGTTCAGTGGTAAACAACCTGCCTGCCAGCGCAGGAGACACAAGAAACTCAAGTTCAATCCTTGGGTCTGGAAGATCCCCTGGAGGAGAAAATGGCAACCCACCCCAGTATTCTTGCTTGGAAAATTCCATGGACAGAGGAGGCTGGTGGAGTACAGTCCTTGAGGTCACAAAGAGTTGGACACAACTGCATACACATAACACAGCTGTTGAACTTTTTAAATTTAATGAATTTGTGTTGTTATATTATACAACTTTTATGTTGTATAATATGGAAGGCATCATCAACTCAATGGATTCAATGGACATGAATTTGAGCAAATTTCAGGACATAGTGAAGGACAGGGAGGCCTGGCATGCTGCAGTCTAGGGGGCTACAAAGAATCGGACATGACTTACTCACTGAATAACAACATTATACAACTTTTAATATATATTCCTAAAGTGTCAGCTTATATACAGTGTTTGATTTCTTAGTATAATACCTGTGTTTTCTCACAAGATAAGAGAAAAACATTACCTACAAAAAATTCCATGTCAATGCTCATCTCGTAGTCAGAACCCCTGATTTTCCCTTTTTCTTGAACTAATATACATAATAAACTGTTCAGCTAGTGTTGAGTAACTTGTGTCTAGTGTCATTCAGAGAAGGAAATCTCATGATGATGGTCTACTGTGTTTTCCCGAGTTTGATGAGTACACTGAAATTCATTTGAATTATATACTTCAAATGCCTGAGTCGTTTGGAACGAGAGTTATTTCTCAATAAAGCTGTTAAAAGAAAAATGCTATCCACCCAACAAATAATTACTGAGCATCTACCAGCTACCAGAAACTGTTCTAGCCACTGGAAGAACAGCAAGGAGGTGCCTGTCCTTACAAAAGTTACATTCTAGTACCAGGCAAACAGCAAATAAGTAGGGTGACATGTGCTAGGGAGGAAAATAAAGCAGGACAGGGTTGGGGGAGAGAAAGCAGGGTGTTAATATTTGTCTCTAGGTCATCAGGGGAGACAACACTGAAGCTGAAGTTTGGGTTTGAGGAAGTGAGGACACATGCCTGGGCTTCTCGTGTTCCCACTGGCCAAGGTCCAGGCTCACTACCAAGGATCTCACTGTCCATGCTTCCCCACTGTGGGTCATGGCACCCCAGACCTCAAAGGCCAGCTAGTGAAGGTGCCATGGCCAGGGTGATTACCTTCAGTCCTTACCACCTTCCCTTTTAATCAGAAAGCATCTCCCCTTTGTGTTCATTATCAGAGTGGGATATGAAATTGTGCTTTAAAAAAGAATTGTGCTGCAAAATAAAAAAAAAAATAATTCTGTTGCAAGTCTAGATGTTGGAAAGGGAATGGAGGAGGGAAGAAGGTGATGCCAAGATGTAAGACTAAGGTAGGAGCCTGGCAGGTGTCATGGGCTGAAATGATGTGTTGAAGTCTTCAACCCTCATGTCTCAGGATGCGACTTATTTGAAAGTAGGATCTTTACAATAGTAGTTAAGTTAAAATGACTCTGTTTGGGTGAGCCCTACCCCAATGTAATGTGTGTCCTTCCCAAAAGAGGAAATTTGAACAGAGACAGGCACACACAGAGTTAGGATGATGTGAAGAGACACGAGGGGGTGTCACGTGATGATAGAGGCAAGGATTAGACTGATGCTGCTGCAAGCCAAGAGACACCAGGGGCTTCCGGCCACCACCAGAAGCTGGGACGAGACAGAAAGGGTCCTCTCCAGAGTCCCCAGGAGAGTGCAGCCCCAATGACACCTTGATCTCAGACTTCCCACGTCCAGAACTGTGAGAGAATAAACTGCTGCTGTCCAAGCCTCCCAGTTTGAGGTTCCTTGTGACACTGGCCCCAGCACGTTAATACACCAGGTAATGGGTGATCCCAGAGTTGGGAGTGCTTCATTTTGTGAGGCAGGTGAGGGTGGGGTCAGATGCAGGGTTGTGTAAAGAAGGGACGCTGGATCTGGATCTCAAGAGTGAGAAGGATGGTGACAGACAGAGAAGGGCGACCTGTCAGGTGAGTATTGCAACAGCTGATGACAGGTGCTGGCAGCTTGCAACTGGCTTGGGGGTGTGGTCACCGCAGTAGATTAGTGGCGTCAGGACCTGGTGATGAGGGGCAGGGAGGGGGCACGGTGACTGCAGGGATCTGGGCTGAATCGTTGGTGACAGAGGTGGCATCTCCTGAGATCATGAATACAAGCAGAGAAGTGTAGTAAGGACTGGGACAGCGGAGGCCACTTGGGGCCTGGGAGCACTTGGTGAGATGTCCAGGAGGCAGTTAGACAAAACAACCACACAGAACAGGCTTCCCATGTCTGGCTCCTTCTCAACCTTTATTACTCACATCAAAGTTCTCTCCCTCAGAGAAGCTTTTCCGCACCCTCCTGCTCCATCCAGGCTGGTTCCCTACAAGTCACTCTCTGATCCATTACCTGTCTATTCTCACGGCATTTACACAATCTTATTCGTTTATTTGCTGTTTCTCATCTCTCTCCCCACGTATTTTCAAGTCCCACATTTTTTGCTGCCAAATTTCAATTGCTCAGAACAGTGTCTGCATGTGGTCAGGGCTGGATCAAGATTTGCTGAACGAAAGAAGAAACAAAGAAGCCCAGGAGAAGGCCCAGTGCTGCTGACTGTGTTCTGGGAAAGCAGGCAGCGCTGAGTTGGAGTTTGGGGTAGAAGACCCTTGGTGGGGATCAACACCATGAGCGGAAGTGAGAGGAGACAGGATGGGGGCAGACGGGAAAGGGGAACGGGAGTGCCAGCTCCCCAGAGCTCTGGCCACCCCTGAGCTCAGGAGGGAACATTGTTCAGTATAGTTGTCCATCTTGGGCTGAAATGACTGGACCTTTACATCCCCATCTTGCTTGGTCATTGGGTGCATCCTTCCCCCGGGAAGTGCAGACCCTGAAGGAGTGGAGAGCTGGGCTCTGTCTGCTGACCATGCCCCCATGGCTGAAGGAAGTGAGTCCCCATGTCCACCAGATGCGGGCTGGACACACAGGTTCATAGGGTCAAGGGTGCTGTCAGTGGTGGTGGTATTAAAACCAGGCAGGGAACAGATGACAAGCAGCAAACAGCCTGTGATCTGTGCTACTGGAAACATGCAGGTCAGGTACAGCGGGGAAGAGAAGATTGTGTCTTCATCCAACTACAAGGAATCAGGGATGCTCTCCAGACCTGGTGGAATTTGACTTGAAGGGTCTCTTTGTCTGCAGCTCTAGAGAGCTGGAGGGCAGGGAGTTTAAAGAGAGAGCACAGCCCCCAGAGGCTTGGGAGAAAGGATGTATAGCATTTAGCTGCAGCCTGGACATGTGAAGGGTTAGCAGCAATGCTTCTGGAAAGGTGGGTGGAGGCCAGCCCTTGAGGGAGCGGTGAACTGAGAAAAGCTCAGCTGTGAGGACACTTACCCAGCACCGGAAGCTGCCCTTGATTTCTCTTTGAAGACCCAGCAGCGCAGCAGAAACAGGAGGTCAGTCAGGCAGCCTGATGGTGGGAGGTTGGTCCAAACTGATGTTACGCAACTGCTCCAGAATCAAAGTCCCATTAAAAGAGGAGTTCAAGGGAAAGCTGGCTTACGGCATCGCTTCAGAAAACCCCTGGGAAGGACAGAGAGGAAACAGGATCACATGTCACCCCAAAAGTGATGAAGCTGCTTCCTACCACCATCCTCCAGAGGCCGAGAGGAGCTTTCATCTTCCCAAGAAGCCCCTGTGGCTGAGGCTGTCGTCCGCCAGGCGGGAGGTGAGAGCTGCTGGCACACGTTATCCCTTCAGTTAGATGGAGTGAAGGGAAAAGCCAGCCGGTGGCACCCGCCAGCCTGGAGGCCACGTGGTCGTGCTCACTGCCTCCTGTCCCCGTGGCACCTGTCTGCGCAAGCTGGCAGCATTCCAGGTCCCAGAGGGACCTCTTTTCACCTGGACCCCTTGGCATCCTCCTCACCTCTCTCTCACTTCCTCCCAGGCCCAAGCCTGAGGCCCCAAAGGTTTCTAAGACTCTGGGCACCCCGATTGTCATCTCAGTTCCTTTGCCTCTCAAGCAAGGGGTTCAACTGTATTTTTTTTTTTTCTTTTTGTTAAACTTCCAGGCTTGGGAACTCAATTATCTTGATAGCAGGCTCTGGCATAGCAAACCTAGAGATGAATTTTAGACCTTTCTTCCACTGGATTCCAGACAAAAGGAAGAGGAACCATTGTACTTTGTCTAGGAAAACCTGCATTTGTGGCACCTTGGGGGAATTTTTTTTAATATAAATTTATTTTAATTGGAGGTTAATTACTTTACAATATTGTATTGGTTTTGCCATACATCAACATGAATCTTCCACGGGTATACACGTGTTCCCCATCCTGAACCCCCCTCCCACCTCCCTCCCCGTACCATCCCTCTGGGTCATCCCAGTGCACCAGCCCCAAGCATCCCGTATCATGCATCGAACCTGGACTGGTGATTCATTTCATATATGTTATTATACATGTTTCAATGCCATTCTCCCAAATCATCCCACCCTCGCCCTCTCCCACAGAGTCCAAAAAACTGTTCTATACATCTGTGTCTCTTTTGCTGTCTCGCATACAGGGTTATCGTTACCATCCTTCTAAATTCCATATATATGTGTTAGTATACTCTATTGGTGTTTTTCTTTCTAGCTTACTTCACTCTGTATAATAGGCTCCAGTTTCATCCACCTCATTAGAACTGATTCAAATGTATTCTTTTTCATGGCTGAGTAATACTCCATTGTGTATATGTACCACTGCTTTCTTATCCTTTCATCTGCTGATGGACATCTAGGTTGCTTCCATGTCCTGGCTATTATAAACAGTGCTGCGATGAACATTGGGGTACACGTGTCTCTTTCCCTTCTGGTTTCCTCAGTGTGTATGCCCAGCAGTGGGATTGCTGGGTCATAAGGCAGTTCTATTTCCAGTTTTTTAAGGAATCTCCACGCTGTTCTCCATAGTGGCTGTACTAGTTTGTATTCCCACCAACAGTGTAAGAGGGTTCCCTTTTCTCCACACCCTCTCTGGCATTTATTGCTTGTAGACTTTTGGATAGCAGCCATTCTGACTGGCGTGAAATGGTACCTCATTGTGGTTTTGATTTGCATTTCTCTGATAATGAGTGATGTTGAGCATCTTTTTATGTGTTTGTTAGCCATCTGTATGTCTTCTTTGGAGAAATGTCTGTTTACTTCTTTGGCCCATTTTTTGATTGGGTCGTTTATTTTTCTGGAATTGAGCTGCAGGAGTTGCTTGTATATTTTTGAGATTAGTCCTTGGTCAGTTGCTTCATTTGCTATTATTTTCTCCCATTTTGAGGGCTGTCTTTTCACCTTGCTTATAGTTTCCTTTGTTGTGCAGAAGCTTTTAATTTTAATTAGGTCCCATTTGTTTATTTTTGCTTTTATTTCCAATATTCTGGGAGATGGGTCATAGAGGATCCTGCTGTGATTTATGTCGGAGAGTGTTTTGCCTATGTTCTCCTCTAGGATTTTTATAGTTTCTGGTCTTACGTTTAGATCTTTAATCCATTTTGAGTTTATTTTTGTGTATGGTGTTAGAAAGTGTTCTAGTTTCATTCTTTTACAAGTGGTTGACCAGATTTCCCAGCACCACTTGTGAAAGAGATTGTCTTTTCTCCATTGTATACTCTTGCCTCCTTTGTCAAAGATAAGGTGTCCATATGTGCATGGATTTATCTCTGGGCTTTGTATTTTGTTCCATTGGTCTATATTTTTGTCTTTGTGCCAGTACCATACTGTCTTGATGACTGTGGCTTTGTAGTAGAGCCTGAAGTCTGGCAGGTTGATTCCTCCAGTTCCATTCTTCTTTCTCAAGCCTATTGCTTTGGCTATTAGAGATTTTTTGTACTTCCATACAAATTGTGAAATTATTTGTTCTAGCTCTGTGATAAATACCGTTGGTAGCTTGATAGGGATTGCATTGAATCTATAGATTGCTTTGGGTAGTATACTCATTTTCACTATATTGATTCTTCCAATCCATGAACATGGTATATTTCTCCATCTATTAGTGTCCTCTTTGATTTCTTTCACCAGTGTTTTATAGTTTTCTATATATAGGTCTTTAGTTTCTTTAGGTAGATATATTCCTAAGTATTTTATTCTTTTCATTGCAATGGTGAATTGAATTGTTTCCTTAATTTCTCTATTTTCTCATTATTAGTGTATAGGAATGCAAGGGATTTCTGTGTGTTGATTTATATCCTGCAACTTTACTATATTCATTGATTAGCTCTAGTAATTTTCTGGTGGAGTCTTTAGGGTTTTCTATGTAGAGGATCATGTCATCTGCAAGCAGTGAGAGTTTTACTTCTTCTTTTCCGATTTGGATTCCTTTTATTTATTTTTCTGCTCTGATTGCTGTGGCCAAAACTTCCAAAACTATGTAGAATAGTAGTGGTGAGAGTGGGCACCCTTGTCTTGTTCCTGACTTTAGGAGAAATGCTTTCAATTTTTCACCATTAAGGATAATGTTTGCTGTGGGTTTGTCATATATAACTTTTATTATGTTGAGGAATGTTCCTTCTATTCCTGCTTTCTGGAGAGTTTTTAATCATAAATGGATGTTGAATTTTGTCAAAGGCTTTCTCTACATCTATTGAGATGATCATATGGCTTTTATTTTTCAATTTATTAATGTGGTGTATTACATTGATTGATTTGTGGATATTGAAGAATCCTTGCATTTTTTTTAACACTATACCTCCAGAAGCTACCAGGCACAGAGAAATGTTCAGTGAAGACATGTAATGGATGAATGAGTGGATGAATGGATGGTAGTGGAGGACAAGTTGAGGGGGGACTTCCATCTTGGGCACCCCTTTCCCACTCTAGGAACCCTTTGTTATTTCTCCTACCTGTCTGTCACAGATACCTGGCTCCCTTCAGAAACTTCATTCCCATCCAGGGATCCATGGCTGAGAACTCATGAAAGCTGAGGTTCCTGAAGATTGAAACATGTTGCAATTTCAAGCAGAGGAAAGGGAAATAACAGCACATATTCCGTCAGCTGGAAGTTGGAAACCCATCCAGTATTCTTGCCTGGAAAATCCCATGGACACAGGATCCTGTGGGGCTACAATCCATGGGGTCGCAAAGAGTTGGACATAACTGAGCGATTGACCATGTTTATTAGGATAAGGATTTGTTGACTGCCTGCACCACCACCAACACCACCATCACCTCCACTACCTCCTTAGTCATTACCACCATTACCACCAACACTGTCAACACCACTGTCACCTCCACCACCACCATCATCACCTCCACCACCTCCTCAGTCATCACTACCATTACCACCAACACCATCACCACCATCATCACCTCCACCACCTCCATCACCTCCACCCTCACCATAATACAAGCTACATGAAGACCAAGTCTCTGGTGTCTTATGAGCTACTGTATTCCTGATGCTAGATATGGAGAAAAATGCCTGGATAGTTTAATGAAAATGAGAAAGGGAAGATAAAGGAAGAGAGGAAGGGAAGAAGGATGAATAAAAGGAAGGAAGGAAGGAAGAGAGGACAGAGAAGTTCTCCTGTCTTCAGTGGGGAGACAGACTTGACAACAGTAACTTTTCTACACTGAGATCTGGCAGAACCAGCCACAGGATGGTGGACCCAGTGCAGGGAAGCATGGTGTTGAGAGCAGAGAGGAGGGGAGTTCAAAAAAGGTCTCCTGGAAGAAGTGATATCTAAACTGAATATTGAAGATGAGTAAGAATCTCCCAAGTGGGCATGAGGCAGGTACTGCCAGCCAAGGCCCAGATGTGTGAAGACAGGATGGGGTTGTTGAGGAGGGAGAAGCTAAGGATTTGGCCCCTCTAGAGAATGGTGAAGGGAAAAGAAGCTGAACCAGCTGGTGGATTGAAGGGGGTGGGGAGTGGTAGGTGCAGACGTTTTAACACAGCATTTCTTCTCTATTGCAACTGTAAAAGCTTGGATTTTCTTTCATAGGCAAAAGAATTTTAAAGAGAAAATCACATTCATTCACTCATTCATTTGTTCTTTATTCAGCAGTTATTTATTGAGTGTCCTTTATGTGCAGAGCCTAAGGATAGAGCAATAAATAAAGCCACAAAATGTGTTTCAGTGATCTCATCAATAATAAACCTTCGGATGCTGTGACAGATTATCTGTTTTATAGTTACGGATAAAAATCACTTCCAAGCCCTAAACTTGACATTCCCACAGTTGCTTTTCATGACAGCCCTGTGTGGGAGTAGGAAGTTCATTTCAGATGAACGTGGAGCTGAGAGGCTGACTGTCCAGTCAAGACGCATCAGCTGAGAAGGGCTATGGCCAGGCTGGTCTGACAGCCAAACGCACTCTTTTCCTTTCAAAGCGCTGTCTGCAGCACGAGGATGAAGCCATGAGGCTGGAACTTGACACCAGGCCGTCAGGTGAGTCATGCCCTGTGGGATGTTTTCGACATGTAGTTTGATGTACTTGCTGTCGACGGTGCTTTCAGCATGCCTTCTTTGCACCCGTGCTTAAATGCAAGGACAGTCTTCTCTTTCCAGTATTTTTCCTTTCTTCCCCCACTGCTCCACCTGCCGGGGTAGGGGAATGCCTGGGGCTCCCCAGGGAGTCTGCTGAGCGTGGACTCCCATTGGCTCCTCCCAGCCAGGGGCTCCTGAGGTTTAGAACATCCTCACAGGTTTCATTTCCACACATCCCAGTGCTACATTTCAGCCTGAGCCACCTCTGAGAGACTTGGTGTGTCACAAGATGAGAGCCCCTCCCTGGATATTGAGGACGGCCCCCCATCCCCTGGGCAGACAATCTTCACCTGCCTCCTGGCTGATGGCTGGCCGACATCTGCAAGGACAGAAGGTTGGAAACCTGTTAACCTTTGTCTGAAACTGAGCACGCTCCACGCCCGAGTCGAGCCCAGTATGCTGAGTCATCGTCTGAAGTCTGGGCCATCACTTACACCCAGGGGAGAAACAAGGCAAAACTTCCAGTGTTCGGGAGGGAAGGGAAATATCAACCCAACATAAAAAAGAAAGCAATCAACACCCAGGTAAGCGGGCATTCCACATAGGCAGACGCCCTGGGCCAGCGGTGGTCGTGGTGACCAGGGTCTCTCTCCCTGATGCCACTTGCAGCTTTGCAAGGATGTGGCCAATGTCAGCTTTAGCCCATTTCTGTGTCCCAGTGCCCAGCACACACTTGGTACCAAATGCATGTTTGCAAATGAATGAAATGAAGGAATGTTGAAGAAGGATTTAACCAGAAAGCTGGGTGGTGCCTTCCTGGAGAAAAGAAACCTGTAAAAGCTGCCCTGTTGGCTTTGAGGAGACAGATGGCAAATAATGAGACACTGGTGCTCAGAATGAGCCCCAAGCCCACCTGGACTCCCCCTTGTGCTTCGTGCTGTGACAGGTCCTGCCAAGGGTGCTGAGTGGTGTTGGCCACTGTCCCCATGCTCCGAGGTCACGGTTGAGGGAGGGAGGAGCTGGTGCACACATGTACACACAGAGACTGGGGGTGCTACATGCAGTCAAGTTCCTTTCCTCCTCTGGTCCTTGGCTACTAGGACCCAGAGGACTATGGGTTATGCTCCCTAAAGGGCAACGGCATTGACATTTGTAGTCAGCAGACTGGCTGCCCTTCTCTTACTGCTGTTTCTTCCCCCACATTATCCTACTAAGGTGTGTGAGTGTGCATGTGTGTGTAATAACTGAGGTGGCATAGAGTTTCATCCTTCCTGTCCTTCTTCAGGAAATCGCCTGCAGGCACTGCCATCCTATCACCTGTCCTGCCCTGACCTCTTGTCCAGAGGTTTTTGGCTCAGGACTGGGCCCTTGAGGGGGAAGACAGAGGATGAGATGGTTGGATGGCATCACTGACTCAACAGACATGAGTCTGAGCAAACTCTGGGAGATGGTGAAGGACAGGGAAGCTTGGCATGCTGCAGACCATGGGGTCACAAAGAGTCAGACACCACTTAGCAACTGAACAACAACAACAAAAGGACCCTTGAAGCAGGCAGGGAGGATTTGGGTCCTGGGATCAGGGATTTGGACCAGGGAGAATTAAGGCAATCTCTCGTGCAGAAACTGGAAGAGACACACCAGGGAAGATATTGGGAGCAACCAGTTCCAGCCAGGTGTGTCAGCTGAATTCAGAAAGGATCACACTCCCAGAATTTCCTTTCCTGTGTGGGTTCCAGGTGAGGGTTGATCACAAGGCAAGTGTCCTGGAGGTTTGGAAGGTAGAGGTCAAATAGCAGCCAACACTCTCTAAAGGGTAGCGTGGGTGCCAGGCACTGCTGGGCTTCACCTGCCAGGGAGCTCTGTCATCATGAAGCAGCGTCCCCATCAGTGGCTCTCCCTTGGTGTCTCCACATCCCCTGCCAGGCTTCTCTGTCCACGGGATTCTCCAGACAAGAATGCTGCAGTGGGTTGCCATGCCCTCCTTCAGGGGATCTTCCCAACCCAGGGATCAAAGCCATGTCTCTTACGTCTAACCTGCATTAGCAATTGGCAGGTGGGTTCTTTACCACTAGCACCACCTGGAAAGACTGCCCTGAGCACACACCTAGTCTATCCCAGGAGCTGGGATGCAGCTGTGGTCAGTGCCAAGTTCTGTACTCAAGGAGCTGGTATCCAAATGCTGGAAGGCCAGCAGTGCAGAAGTAGGCAAGCAGGTGAAAAAAAGACCATTTCAGAAGTACTGAAGGCTATGAATGAAATAAGCCAGGGAGATGTGCTTCAGACTCGGGGAGATGGAGCAGAGACCAGAGCAGAGAGAGAGAACTGCAAGGTCAGAACCACCCGCCCCTCCACTCCCCACCACTGCCCCTCCGCTAGAGTGAGAACATGGAACAGAACTGTCTCAATGGCATAGAAGACCTCTGGAGAGCCATCTTCCAGGTCTTGATTTATTGTTTCTTCTCCCTTCCTGACACCCACCCTCTCATCCTGCTCATTCCCACCTCCTATCACCTGGACTCCATCCCCCAAACTCCTGGCTACTGAAGCTCTGATTCAAATGACCATGCTGCTGCTGCTGCTGCTAAGTCGCTTCAGTCGTGTCTGACTCTGTGCGACCCCATAGACGGCAGCCCACCAGGCTTCCCCGTCCCTGGGATTCTCCAGGCAAGAACAGTGGAGTGGGTTGCCATTTCCTTCTCCAATGCATGAAAGTGAAAAGTGAAAGTAAAGTTGCTCAGTCGTGTCTGATGCTTAGCAATCCCATGGACTGCAACCTACCAGGCTCCTCTGTCCATGGATTTTCCAGGCAAGAGTACTGGAGTGGGGTGCCATTGCCTTCTCCGTCAAATGACCATGGACTTGCTCAAATGACCATGGACTTGCTCAAATGACCATGGGCTCGAAGCTCCACCCCCTGCCTGTCTCTAGCCACCAGCTGGCACCACCTCTGAAGCCCCTTGGCCCGGTATTCCTGTGGGCCCCCTAAGTACCTACCTTGGCCCTGATCAAGTCCCTGAGATCAGATGCACTGGTCCAGAGGACATGTGGCCCACCTGCCAGCCTCCCTCCCAACACCCATGTGGACCCAAATCGCATCTCACCCCAATCCCCACCCCAGGGTCAGTGACCGTGCCCAACTCAGGCTTCAGAGCCACCTCCGGGGACCTACCCAGGTCCCTGTCCTGCCCCAGCTCTGCCCAGTTTCTCCCACACCCCGACCCAGTGTTGAGCTTAGACCATTGCTCCCCACCTCTGCCAGCTATACCTGAGAGGTGAGTCAAAGCCGCCAGGGGCTGCCTGAGAGTGCCTGCCTCCTGCTGCCAGCATCCAGCCCCACAAGTGCATCTGTGGCGCACATCTCCTGCCCAGCCCAAGGCAGCCAGGGTGTGCCAGGGAGGAGACAGCTGTGACTGGGAGGTGGAGTGGGTGTGTCAAGGAGCTGTGGACATAACTGTGGAGATGCTCTGCCTTCTGGGTTCCATCTCCATGACCAGTGTCACCATAAAAT
The DNA here is from genome assembly GCF_029378745.1 of Bos indicus. NCBI lineage: Eukaryota > Metazoa > Chordata > Mammalia > Artiodactyla > Bovidae > Bos > Bos indicus. The sequence continues at coordinate 59,297,003 of NC_091780.1, read as the reverse complement.
AATACTTTAAATGATATGTAGTAATGATAATGATCAAGTAATGAAACCAGCTCCGCAGAGTGCCTCCACATGCCAGGCACAGCACAAAGGCTTAGCATGGGTTATCTCAATTGTGGGGAGGGAGGGAGGCCCATTTTATAGGTGAACAAGTTGAGGCACAAAGATATGGTGAAATTCAAGGAGTACAAGGAGTCTGACCCTTTTCAGACCCACATATCTTCTCAGGCTGTGACCGGCAGGAAACATCCAGAATGACTTAGCTGGTCATTTGAGACGGAAAATCATTTCTGGCCTTGGAAGTCACACAGAGGAGCTGACAGGTCAGGTTTTTTCCGGTGTTTGGAAACACATCTGGAAGGTGTTGGCAGTTGTGTGAAGTGTAGGTTTTAGTACTTACACTGCAGATTTCCAGCTGGGCACACAGTATGCCTGTTTTCATTCATCCCAGAAGGGAAGGGTATGAAAAGCAACTGGTCTTGTCTTGAGGGACCCTTGCAAAATTCTGAAGTCATGGAACAGCTTATCCAGAGGTGCAGGTGCTTTATACTGTGCCGATCAAAGGCTCTTGCTCGCTGAATCCTCCCAGTGGATTTCTCAAGCATTTCCCCAGTTTTATGGGTGAGGAGATCAAGATCCTAAGAGATGGAGTAACTTCAGGAGGTTGTGAAGCTGGACAGTGGCAGATACGGAGCCTGGACCCAGATTGTCTAACTCCAGGTTGAGTCTTCTGACCCCCCACCCACTCCGTGTCCCTGTTATCTGATCTTTTCCACTGGGCGGGGAGTCTTTCCTTGTCTCCATTAATGGTATCAGTTATTTACCTCTTAGTATGATATAGTCTTTTCATACTGTTTGTGGAGTTCTCAAGGAAAGAACACTGAAGTGGTTTGCCATTCCCTTCTCTAGTGGACTGCGTTTTGTCAGAACTCTCCACCATGACCTGTCGATCTTGGGTGGCCCTACACAGCATGGCTCACATAGTTTTATTGAGTTAGACAAGGCTGTAGTCCATGTGATCAGATCGGTTAGTTTTCTGTGATTGTGGTTTTCATTCTGTATGCCCTCTGATGGAGAAGGATTAGAGGCTTATGGAAGCTTCCTGATGGGAGAGACTGACTGAGGGGGAAACTGGGTCTTGTTCTGATGGGTGGGGCCATGCTCAGTTCAGTTCAGTCACTCAGTCGTGTCTGACTCTTTGTGACCCCATGAATCGCAGCACGCCAGGCCTCCCTGTCCGTCACCAACTCCCAGAGTTCACTGAGACTCACGTCCATCAAGTCAGTGATGCCATCCAGCCATCTCATCCTCTGTTGTCCCCTTCTCCTCCTGCCCACAATCCCTCCCAGCATCAGAGTCTTTTCCAATGAGTCAGCTCTTCGCATGAGATGGCCAAAGTACTGGAGTTTCAGCTTTAGCATCATTCCTTCCAAAGAAATCCCAGGGCTGATCTCCTTCAGAATGGACTGGTTGGATCTCCTTGTAGTCCACAGGACTCGCAAGAGTCTTCTCCAACACCACAGTTCAAAAGCATCAATTCTTTGGCACTCAGCCTTCTTCACAGTCCAACTCTCACATCTACACATGACCACAGGAAAAAACCATAGCCTTGACTAGATGGCCATGCTCAGTAAATCTTTAATCCAATTTTCTGTTGAAGGGCGGGGCTGTGTTCCCTCCCTGTTATTTGACCTGAGGCCAAACTATGGTGGATATAATGAAGATAATGGTGATCTCCTTCAAAATGTCCAATGCACATGAAATTAGAAGATGCTTCTTCCTTAGAAGAAAAGTTATGACCAACCTAGATAGCTTATTAAAAAGCAGAGACATGACTTTGCCAACAAAGCCCATCTAGTCAAAGCTATGGTTTTTCTAGTAGTCATGTATAGATGTGAGAGTTGGACTATAAAGAAAGCTGAGTGCTGAAGAATTGATGCCTTTGAACTGTAGTGTTGGAGAAAACTCTTGAGAGCCCCTTGGACTGCAAAGAGATCCATCTAGTCCATCTTAAAGGAAATCAGTCCTGAATATTCATTGGAAAGACTGATGCTGAAGCTGAAACTCCAATAATTTGGCCACCTAATGTGAAGAACTGACTCATTTGAAAAGACCCTGATGCTGGGAAAGATTGAAGGCAGGAGAAGGGGATGACAGAGGATGACATGGCTGGATGGCATCACCGACTCACTGCACATGAGTTTGGGTGAACTCCGGGAGTTGGTGATGGACAGGGAGGCATGTGCTGCAGGCCATGGGGTCGCAAAGAGTCAGACACGACTGAGTGACTGAACTGAACTGATGAGTAAGTCTCAATCAATATATTCTCTCACCAAAAGCAATTGCCCTTCATTTTATTCTGGATTGCAGAGCCAGTCCTCTGCAAAAGGATAATCTCTGATCAGGAAACTGGTGGTGCCATCTGAGAGCAAATAAATAAAGTGCATCTGCTTACTAGCACATGCATGGTTTTCAAAACACTGCTTTTTTTCATCTTGGAAGGAGTGCTGAAAACATGGATTAATGAAAGGAATCTCCACCACCCCCACCCTCCACCCCCCACACAAGCACTTCCTTGATGTGCCTGAGCTTCCTTCCGTCTGCAGGGTGAGCCCTTGATGATGGCTTTCAGAGCTCCCTCACCCCTCATTCCTGCACTCATGGCTCGTGGCTGGTCCTGGACCCCAGGAGGGATTTGTAGAGCATTGCTGGAGAATGGATATATAGTCTTGGGGGTTTCCTCATCACTTCTTCACCCACACAGTGCGACTTCCCCAGCTCTGTGACTTGGTCCTTTCCTTAGTCCAAGGTAGAGAGCCATTCTGTTTTCCTTGATTCCTAAAAACTCAGAAATGAGTGCTTCCCATCCTTGACTGCATTGCAGCACATAAAACACCCAGAAGTTACTCAAAAAGGGCCAGCTTTTCCTGTGCTGTCACCTACCAACCTCAGCCTTCCTTGAAACTATTCTTGCTACCTGATCTGTTAATTATAGCGTTTTTCCATTCGATGGGGGAAGAACGGTCCTGCCCCTGGGCCTCCAGCAGCATTAAGCCCCCTGCACTCTAAATACTTTGGCCACCTGGTGTTAAGAGCTGACTCATCAGAAAAGATCCTGATGCTGGGAAAGATTGAGGGCAAGAGGAGAAGGAGCAGAGGATGAGATGGCTGGGTGACATCGCAGACTCAATGGACATTGAGTTTGGGCAAACTCCGGGAGATGGTGAAGGATCGAGAAGCCTGGAGTGCTACAGTCCATAGGTCACAAAGAGTCAGATAAGACTGAGAGACTGAACAACAACTCACTCTGTCTAGTGCCAGAGGATTAAAATGACGAGCAGTGTGTGACCTGGAAGAGCAGAATCAGCTGTTCCTCATGTTCATTATCACTACTACTATTACCATTATTTTTTACTGCTATTATTATAATTATTACCAAATTGCCACCTTCACATTGCCCATTGCATTTGATAGCTAACATCTTGGTGGAGTTGGCAAAGCAGGTGCTTCTGTGATCCCACTGAACAGATGGCAGGAGTGAAGCAGAGAGAGATGAGGGGACCTGGGCAAGGTGGCCCAGCTAACGGACCACCATTAGTCCAGCTAATGGACTGACCAGGGTTAGAACCCAGGTCTCCATGACTTCAGGAGCTGAGCTACACCTGAGTGTCACAGTACATCCCTGAGATTGGGGCTGAGGAGCCGATGGGGAGACAGATGGTGCTGGGTTTTTCTTAGAGGCATTGGCTTCATTCACTGTGTACCTGTGATGGGTGCAGGTAACAGTGATCCCACCCCACCTGAGTCTCTGCCTGTCCTAGATCTGCAGTGGCTGCAGTGTGCGGCATCTTAAAGCCAGATCTTACTTCCCTAACTGGGAATCGAACTCCGGCCACAGTGGTACAGGTACTGAATCCTAACTGCTGGCCTAGTAGGGATGAGAGGCTAGAGGCAGGCTCTTTTCTTCTTTGGAGGAAGAGTTCCAGCAAAGAGATGGGAATCTGTTAAGTTGATAGAGCGTTTATTAAGAGTAAAGTACTTGTGGGGAAGACACATGGGCAGACCCAGAGGGAGCCACGTGCTTTTGGGGTGATTTAAATCATTTATAAGGGGGCAGTTTTCCGGGTCCCCTCTGGCCAATCATCTTGCTTTGTCTGACTCCATGTCCATATCTGGTCTGACTCAGGGTCCTTCCAGATGTGCATGGCATCTTTTATTCAAGACAGAATCAAACATGGGGATCTCTGGGAGGTTGGCAGGTCATATTATGGGCTAGTGCCCTCTCCCTTTGCTGACCCCTGAGGAACCTTCCTGTGCATGTGAAGTTTGTGAGGTTTCCTTGACCTTGACTGCAAGAATGAGAAGTGGGTAGCTTCCTTAACTTTTGATCCATGTGGGGCTCTACTGTGCTCTGCTGCTAACATTACCTTGATCTTGAAGTGTCTGTCCTCAGGGGACGAATACCAGCCACTCAGCCTGGGGCCCATATATCTCCTCCCTCATCCTCTGTCCCTGCTTCCCTCCTCCTAGCCTGCTCACATCTGCCTGTCTCTTCTCTCTGTCCCCAAGCCCAGGGTGATGGGAAAATTTGACAGAAAACTGCAAAGTCTTGCCAAGGATTCAGCACTTGATGGCAATGTGGAGCTGTGGAGAGAGTCCTAGTTTTTCCTAAATTTCTCCCAAACTTTTTCACTAAATGGCCTCTACATTGAATTTTTTTCTTTCTTTTATATCAAAATATTCTTAAGAGGACATGCATCTACTTAATAATGATATGATATTCCAGGGATTGTTCTTTATCTGGCTTGAGATAACTTCAATTTTCTAATCTTAGAGTGGGAGTGAGGGGTTCCCAGGTGGCGCTAATGGTAAAGAACCTGCCTGCCAATGCAGGAGACATAAGAGACGTGGGTTTGATCCCTGGGTCGGGAAGATCCCCTGGAGAAGGGCATGGAAATCCACTCCAGTATTGTTGTCTGGAGAACCCCATGGACAGAGGAGCCTGGCGGGTTACAGTCCGTAGGGTTGCAAAGAGTCAGACAAGACTGGTGATTTAGCACTCATGCACACGTAGTGGGGGACAGCAGTCCATCCCCCATGGGCTTGTAAGAATTAAGTTTATGTGTGTGCATTTGTGTATGCATGGGCACACTGCCAAAATCAAATTGGCAAGTGTAATATTGTTATACAGTAAGAAATGCGTGTTCAGTCTTTACATACCCACCACCCTTGAAAGAGCATTCCACTTCTCCGCACCAGGGAGTTGTCAGTCCTAGTAATTCCAGCAATTCTGGTAGGTGGGTAGTGGTATCTTGCTGTGGGTCATTGTCGTTTTATTTGGTTGGTTTTGGTTTTCGTAGGGTTTTTTTTTGCGCATTCCTGATGACTGATGTTATTCAGCCTTTTTTCAGATGCCTCTTGGTAATTTGGATATCCTCTTTGATGAAGTGTCTGTTCAAGCCTTTGCCTTTGCTTCTAAGTTATTGTCTTTTCCTTATTGATTTGTAGAAACGTTTAAGACTCGGATAGTATCAGTCCTTTATCAGACAGACATCTTGTAAGTACCATCCCCCAGTCAGTGTCTTGCCTTTGCATGCTCTTAGGTGACTTTTGGTGAACAGAGATTCCTAATGTTCCGAAGGTCAATTCATCACTTTTTTATGGCTCATATGTTTTGTGTGCCATTTAAGAAGTCTTTGCTATCTCAAGATCATGAAGATATTCTACCACACCTTCTTCTAGAAGACTGTGTTGACAATTGTAGTGGGGCTTTTTGTTTGTTTTTTGCCGCACAGTGTGGCATGCAGGATCTTAGTTTCTCATCCAGGGATCGAACCTGCACCCCTTGCAGTGGAAACACATATCCTTAACCACTGGGACACCCGGGAAGTCCAATAGTTGTCGTTCCTAAGGTAAAAATAACATTGACTATCAGCAGTTAATATGTTTCATTCTAGTATCTTTCACATTTGGGTCTATTATTTCTTAAATTAGTTTTGTATGTGGAGTGAGATGAGGTCAAAGTTCTTTTTCTGCCATGTGAATATTCAGACCTTCCAGCACTGTTCATTGAAAGGATCTTTCTTTCCCATTGAATTGCAGTGGTCTCTTTGCCGCATAGCAGGTGACTCTTCTTAGGCGTGTCTGACCTGGATTCTCTAGTCTACTCCATTTGTTAAGTAGTACATCTGTGCCAATACTTCACTGTTTTAATCGCTATAGCTTTATAGCCATGACTGATAGCTGGTCATGTAAGAAAGCTCAGCATTTTCAGAGATGTCCCAGAATCTTCCCACGATCATCAGGCAGGAATTACTTGCTTTAGAGCAGAGAATCTCAAACTTGGATGTTTATTACAGCCCCCAGGAGAGGTTCTTAAAAGTGGCCTCTCACTGGCTTTTCCCCAAACCAACTAAATCAGAAGCTCAGAAGGGATATTCAGGGGATGAATATTCTTAAAGCTTCCAGATGATTCTAACATGCTCCCAGACCTGAGACAACTACTTTAGAGATAGGATATGCCCATTTTTGGAGAAAAGGAAATAGAAGAGTCATTTTTTTCTAGATCATCCACTCGCTTTTTCCAGGCTGCAAGACCTTTGTTGTGCTGCCCTTGCTCTCAGTCTTCACTCAGAGGACTCCTACTCATCCTTCAGGACCCAGTTCAAGACTGCCCCAGCTATGAAACCAACCCAAGCGCTTCAAGAGGAATCAGGTGCCTCTCATCTGCTCTCACCTCCCACAGCTACCTCTACCTCAGTCTTTACCAAGCTTGTCTGTATCTCTGGACTCTCCTGTGTTCCCACCAGACTTGGACTCTTGGAGTCAGGGCCTGGCATAGTCATTAATATGTTCCTAGACCTCTCAGCCAGGCTTCAGCAGTATGTGAACCGTGAACTTCCAGATGTTCAAGCTGGTTTTAGAAAAGGCAGAGGAACCAGAGATCAAATTGCCAATATCTGCTGGATCATCGAAAAAGCAAGAGAGTTCCAGAAAAAACATCTATTTCTGATTTATTAACTATGCCAAAGCCTTTGACTGTGAGGAAGCAACAGTTAGAACTGGACATGGAACAACAGACTGGTTCCAAATAGGAAGAGGAGTATGTCAAGGCTGTATATTGTCACCCTGCTTATTTAACTTCTATGCAGAGTACATCATGAGAAACGCTGGGCTGGAAGAAGCACAAACTGGAATCAGGATTGCCGGGAGAATATCAGTAACCTCAGATATGCAGATTGTTAGGTAGGTAGACTAGGGAAAAGGAGTCCAAAATGGCGGTGGCTAAAAGACAAGGAAGGTCAAAGGAAGGTCCGAGACCAGAGTGAAGACTTCAGGCAGAACAAACAGCACTCCTGGCTAAGCCCAATTTGCATAGGGCAGGCCCAGGTGGAGGAAAAAAACATATAAAAGGAGGAGCCAAAGCGCTTTCTCACAGACTCTCTCTCCCGCGTGCATGCGCTCTTTTCTTTCTCTCTCTCTCTCTCTCACTCTCTCTCTCCTGCTATCTTCTAAATAAAATGGAGCTGTAACACTGATTTGCCTAAGAGCTGTAGCACAATTTGTCCAAGACCCGAGAGCTGTGACGCACCAAGGGCTTTAACATCCGTCGCTCCAAATCTTTGTTGTGACGAGACAAAGAACTGAGGAATATACACTCGCGTGACACAGATGACACCACCCTTATGGCAGAAAGTGAAGAGGAACTAAAAAGCCTCTTGATGAAAGTGAAAGAGGAGAGTGAAAAAGTTGGCTTAAAGCTCAACATTCAGAAAACGAAGATCATGGCATCTGGTCCCATAACTTCATGGGAAATAGATGAGGAAACAGTGGAAACAGTGTCAGACTTTATTTTGGGGGCCTCCAAAATCACTGCAGATGGTAATTGCAGCCATGAAATTAAAAGACGCTTACTCCTTGGAAGGAAAGTTATGACCAACCTAGATAGCATATTCAAAAGCAGAGACATTACTTTGCCAACAAAGGTCCATCTCGTCAAAGCTATGGTTTTTCCAGTGGTCATGTATGGATGTGAGAGTTGGACTGTGAAGAAAGCTGAGCGCCAAAGAATTGATGCTTTTGAAGTGTGGTGTTGGAGAAGACTCTTGAGAGTCCCTTGGACTGCAAGGAGATCCAACCAGTCCATCCTAAAGGAGATGAGTCCTGGGTGTTCTTTGGAAGCACTGATGCTAAAGCTGAAACTCCAGTACTTAGGCCACCTCATGCGAAAAGTTGACTCATTGGAAAAGACTCTGATGCTGGGAGGGATTGGGGACAGGAGGAGAAGGGGACGACAGAAGATGAGATGGCTGGATGGCATCCCTGACTTGATGGACATGAGTTTGAGTGAACTCCGGGAGTTGGTGATGGACAGGGAGGCCTGGCGTGCTGCAATTCTTGGGGTCGCAAAGAGTAGAACACGGCTGAGCAACTGAACTGAACTGAACTGAGACCTCTCACAAGCCCAGCATCTGGGAGAACCAAAGAGCAAGGGTAAAATGGAAACTCCTTGCTCCCCTCTCACCCCTGCACATGGCCAGGCTGTAAAAACATATTCAAGCCACTGCCCAGTCTCAGGGCATTGCCTCTCATCTCTCAGCTCCCTGCAATGTCCCCAGACTTGACTGTCATCTTTATCCTCCCAGCCATTGATGGACACTAGGCTCCAATCCCATTATCCACAGGGGACTGGGGAGGCCTCAAGTCTAAGCTGTGGTCCCTTGATGGTGCTAGATGGGAGCTGGACCTCCCGTAGCCGACCCCCTGATGCTCCGCACTGACACTACCCCTGCAAGTCTACCTTGGCTGATGGAGGACTTGAATATGGCTTCCTCCGGCAAGGGTGGGCGGCTCCTCACTGAGATTTAGTGCCTGGCCTGGCCTCCAGCCCACCCATGGCTGCCCTCCGCTGTGACCTACTGTCCCCTAGGAGCTGTGTGTGCTTGGGCATCCCCAGTGGCTCCATGGGCATCCCCACTCGCCCAGGTACTGACCCTCCCGGCCTCACCCATGCATCCTCATGGGAGTTTGCCCTGGAACCGAGCGCGTCTGGGCCCGGCCGGCAGGTGTGGCTGGCAGACACACACTGGCCTCACCCTGTCATTAGCAGGCAGGGTTATTTCCGGCCTGACCTGGATTCTGGGCCGGCGTCTGTGTGGCTGACTGTCAGCGCCCATCAGTGTCAGGACCGCCTTCCCGTCCGCCTGTCCTTCGGTCAGGGGCTCAGGGAGCAGAGTCACACAGGGAGGCCTCTCACCTGACCCAGATGCATCACAGCAGATGGGCCTACCTCCCCGAGTGAGGAGAGATGGCAGCTTCCTGCTTCCGGGAGATCTGGCGCCCACATCCCCACTGCCTGATTAGCCAGGTCTGTGAGCGAGTCTGGGGCTGAACCAAGCTCAGGGAAGAGCCAGGGTCACCTCTCTTCTAGAAGTCATTGCTGGGTCACCTGCTCTATACATTCTTGGGGATGAGAGTCAGGTCTGACAAAAGTAGTATCCCAAAGGAGGGAAAACTCCTGGTGGTTTGTTTGTCCCCAACTCCTGGTGCTTTGCTCATACAGAACCTAGTGTGAAACACCTCCAAACGGGGAAGGAATATTCGAATGATTTTTCTCCTCATTAGCGTTCATTAATGAAAACAGACTTGAAAAGTGGTCCCTTGGATCCATTGCAGCATCAGTCGGTCTGAAACATTTTCAAACATCATCACCACCCTCTGATAAAGAAGATAAAAATGCCATCTTATCTTAAATCTTCTTAGAATGAACTCTAAAGTAATACCTGTTTCCGAAGGACAAGTTGGAAAATACAGAAAAGCCAGGAGGCAGAAAACCAACCCTCGTCTCATCACTCAGAGCTACAAATATGCCATCAAAAACCAATTTGTAATTTTCTTGAATGATCACAAACGTCCATGTGAATTTTTGATTCCTGTTTCTCCCTAACCAAAACTATATACTGAATTGTCTATTCATCTCTCTCTGAGTTCTCTTCTCTCAAAGGACTCCATGTAAGCTAAGCTGATAGAACTGCCAACCGTAAAGAGACTGAAAAAATTATCAAAAGAAAGAAACGGGAGTTAGAGACCAGAAAATCCTGTTTTCCACCTCCTCCCACTGATGACAGTGGTGATATTTGGGTCGAATATTTAGCATCAGAACTACAGAATGATCTACCTGTAGAATACCCCAGGTTGCAGGGCCAGCATGATTGGGAAATATAATAGCTGCAAAAGTTATGAATGGACTTCATTAGAGAAGCCACACCCCAGTGGGTGTGGTCTAAATATCAGGCAGCTGCCTCCTGAGATGAGAAGCCCTGGAGGAAGTGGTGTGGCCTTTACTTTGGAAGCTCCATCACCTGCCCAATCAGGCCATCTAATTTTATTGGCCTATGGTCTACTTTTCCAAGAGGCCATGGAAGTATAAATAATAAAGCAAGAAAAGCAGATCCATTTGTCTGGCTGCATAGATTTCTTCTGAATGTACTGTGAGTATGAGACCTTCTCTTTGAAAAGGTCAACTGCTTCTTATTTATTCCACACAAAGTTTGCTTCAGCTTGAAGGAGGGTACAGTCGAGTCCTGGAAAGGTTGTCTAGAAGAAAATTCTGGAGGAGTTCTAGAGCTTGGAAACCCCTCTTTTGGAGAGGGTGCTGATCAGGTGAGGCCCTGATCATTTTCCCAGATGTCTATCTCTTGTGCTTTTCTAGAGGGTGTGGGGATGGGGATTGCCTAGGAAGATCAAGAGACCCTTCCAAATCGGGTCTGTGTCTTCCCTGTAGTTCTGGCCATAGCCAGTCCTGTCTGTGAGCTTTTTGTGTATCTTTATCTCTTCCCAAGGACAGAGGCTGCATCCATCCATGTACTATTCCAGCATTGGAAAAGACTCTGATGCTGGGAAAGAGTGAGGGCAGGAGGAGAAGTGGGTGACAGAGTATGAGATGGTTGGATGGTATCACTGACTCAATGGACATGAGTTTGAGCAAACTCCAGGAGAGACTGAAGGACAGGAGAGCCTGGCATGCTACAGACCATGGGGTCACAAAAAGTTGGACATGCGTTGGCCGACTGAACAACAAACAACAACTATTCCATGGAGAAAGTGAGGCCAAGCAGCCCATCTCATGAATTTTTGCAGAATTGTCTTAATAGATTAGATCCCTGTTCTGACCCATCAGAATGCATGTTTTGACCTCAGATAGCTCCTTTGTCCACTCAGGGCCTTGGTTTTCCCTTTATAGCACAAGTGGCCCAAAGTCGATGGTCATTCAACCCACATAGTCCCTCATCCTAGAATGAAGTCATAAGGTAGGAGGAACAGGCTAGGCAAAGAACTGGAAAGTGGTTGAGGATTTGGAGAAGTCTTTGGGGATGGCTGTTGGCACTGCCTTAATAGAGGGAGCTCCATGCTTGGGTTTCAAAGGAGACCATGGGCTAGTCAGCAGCACTGGCATGGACCACTTCTTGGGGACTGCTCAAACGCCCTAGTGCCTAATGCATAGCAAGGGCTCAAAATAGTTCTTAAAAAGATGAAAGCAGAAATCTCCAGGGTAAATCCAGAGATGAGATGATGGACCTGTGTTTCAGCCTCTTCTTCCCGGGAAGGAGAATGAAGTCTGTTGCCATAGTCACTAGAGTTCTTTCATGGGTCTTCTGTCACTTCCAACAAGGGAAGGAGGATATGTCTCACCTCCACTGAGTTCTAAACTTGCTTTGAAAAATAATAACTTCTAATATGTCCAGAGTGATCTCTTTTAACAATATCAATCCCTTAAAGCAGGTTGGACCACAGAGCATGCCTGAGATGTCTCCTCTGGTGTGAGGCTTTTGTGCTGGTCTTTTGGGATGCTAAGGCACATCTTTAGGAAGGAAGGGTCCCTCAGGTGCCTTCTGAGTTTATCCAGGTCTTGTGCACTCTATGGAGAACTTTGGAAAGGCTTGGAGAAAAGCTGGGATCTCTGAGGGCCTGGGGTTCCTTGGGATGGAGCAGGATGCCTGTGTCCAGCCTTTGAAGACAGAGACCCCCACCACCTCTGGGAGATGGTGAGGGACAGGGAAGCCTGGTGTGCTGAAGTCCATGGGGTCACAAAGAGCTGGACATGATTCAATGACTGAACAACAACAACAACCCCCTCACTTGAGTGCGGCCCTTGGGCTGGTGGCTCTCACTCATTAGGGCTCGAGTTTTAGGGGATGGGAGCTTGCCCCAAGCATCCTAAACTTTGACTTGAGGACGGATACTGCCTAAACTTTTCCTTGTTGCTCGGTTTTATCACAGGGAAGAGAAATAGAGCAGACAGGGAGGAGACAGGAGATCTGGGGAGGGTGGGTGGAGGTCTCTTCTCTTTGAAGACAATGGCTCCGAAGCTCCATGCATGGAACCATTCTGCTGTACCCTGTGTGTGCTCCCTTTGTTAGTGCTGTTTCCTCAAACTACTGGTGATAACAAGGATGAAAGCACTTTGCAAAATTACAACTATTCTTATTGTTAAAAGTGCTATTTTAGCTCACTGCCCTCTGGTAACTCAGACAGTAAAGAATCTGCCTACAGTGCAGGAGATCTGGGTTCAGTTCCTGGGTCAGGAAGATCCCCTGGAGAAGGGAATGGCAATCCACTCCAGTATTCTTGCCTGGAGAATTCCAGGGACAGAGGAGACCAGTGGACCATTGTCCATGGGGTTGCAAAGAGTCAGACACGACTGAGCAGCTAACAGTTTCACTTTCACGCCCTCCCTGAGTTGCTGTGATAAGGAGATTCCAGTTACTGGGCTTGGCAGGATGGTGTTGCGGGTAAATGCAGTGCCGGCTGCCTTGCCCTTCCATGAGTAAACCTACCCCCACCCCATATGTAGACTTCAAGCACCTGAACTGCTAGTCCAAAGGGCTTCAGGTTTATACCTGGGATATATTTGGTTTGGATCTGTCTTTAGGATAAGTAAGTCCTGAGTCCATGCCATGCTATTACTACTAGTAAGAGAAGAAATTTTTTTCCCCACATTACTAAGAAATGTAAAACCAAGATGGTCACAGATGAGCTGAAATTCTGCTACAGATTTATCTGCCCCCTGTGTAGTCCACAAAGTTAGGTTTCTAGTTTGCTCTTTTCCTTTATTCTATTTACCTATTTTATTGGGTTGACCAAAAAGTTCACTCGTGTTTTTCCGTAGAATGTTATGGAAAAATTCAAACAAACTTTTTGACCAACCCAGTATTTCGATTGACTACCAAATACACACACCCCAAAATAAAAATGAGCAAAGACTTGCTCAACTTGGACAATCTATCAACTTATTGGGAAATAACCAGTCCCTCAGGTATTTTAATTGATGGGATAAAAAAAGTGGCCTCTTCAGGCATCTGGGACTGGTACCCATCTGATGAGTTCAGGTTGGTTTAGGGCCTGTGATGACAGACGGAAGGGCCCAGAACTGGGGGGTAGAGTGGGCTGCTTGCAGGGGAGGAAGGCCAGACTGTCAGCACTCCATGAGCCTAAGTGGAGGCCTGTGGGGACCGCTGTGACACAGGTTATAGAGGTAGGGGACACTAAGGCTTGGCAGGGTGGGCTGTGTCCTAAGGGGTGGGCGCAGCGAGCTGATTAGCAGCATCCAGTGGGGAGAAGGGTAAGATATCACTCCTTCCCCATTTATTAGATGCAAATGTGGAGGCTCTGTAAAGTTTTCTGGGGAGCCACTGAACAAACACATAAGCCAGAGAAGACCAATATCCAGACTTCCTATGCCCTGTGAGTGTGTTAGTCACTCAGTCGTGTCCAACTCTTGCAATCCATGGACTGTAGCCCATCAGGCCCCTCTGTCCATGGAATTCTCCAGGCAAGAATACTGGAGTGGGTAGCCATTCCCTTCTCCAGGTCTTATTCCAATAGTCAGATCTTATTCCTGAAACTCAGTGAAGTAGGGAATCGACTTTGGGGGTCACTGACAGGGCATCACTGTAGAACTATGCATGTGAGTCATCTGTGCTTCCGGGATGGAGTTCCAGCAGTTTCCTTTCCCTGCTCCAAGTTCTGACCCTGTCCTGCCCTGATCCGTGCTCGGCTCCCAGGGCAAGGTGCTCAAACCGCTTCCCAACCCACCTGGCTGGTCATCCTGCTGCTAAAGTGTTCTCTCAGCTCCTTGACAGCCATGTCTTCACTTCTTCATTCCCAGGCATTGGAAAATAATGCATACGTGGCCTGCCCCTCTGGATAGGAAAAACTTCTATTTTTAATCCAGGCAGTCTTTGTACAGTCCAGCCCACTACCCTGAGACACTGAATCTTTTCCATTTTCTTGTTCTCTTCCCTTTATCTGAAACAACCCTGGGAATTTTACTGATCTTCATTTCTATACTCTATTTTCAGACCGCCCCTGGAGCCCTGGTTCATCACTGACTGTCTTTAATTTTTACTAAACAGTGAGTCATTAGGAGTGAAAGGTATTTGAAGATCACCCAGGCTCAGAGAGGGGAAGGCGCTTCCTCAGTGTCACACATCAGAGTCAAGACTCTTGTCTGCCCGGTAGTCCCAACATTTGAAATAAAACAAAACTTGCATTTGCTAGGATTCTTTCGCCTTGAGGTAACTGACCACATATCACACACTGGCATCATGGAAAGTCTTAGGGTATAGTGGGCTCCAGGTGAGCTTACTCTGGGACCCCAACCTCAGTTTCTCAGCAAAGCCCTTGTAGGCACCCTATTTATGTTCTGGGTTTGCCCTGGAGTCATTCCCCTCATGGGACTAAGGGCTATGGTAGTCCCTGGGTCTACATCTCCCTGGTCAGGACATCCAGAGGAGGAGAGAGGAAAACAGCACCCCAACATTCCAGCAAGGAACCCTGAGATACCCCCTCACTGGATCACTTAAGTCCTCTGTCCCTCTCTGAAAACTAACAAGAGAAACTCTCTGTGCGCTGACTGGATTAGGCCTGGCTCAGGCCCCAGTCAGCAGTAGAAGAGTGGAGGTTACCTGCCCCATTCAGGGCTATCCTTAGAGGTGGAGTTGGGGTCCTGTCCCTGAGGAATGTGAGCTGCCCAAGGGAAGGGTAGATACCTGAAAAAAAGTTTCCTTTGGAAGACAGAAAGGGATCATGGCAAGCAAAGGCAGTATCTAATAGAATTTTCAGACGCAGGGTCCCAAGCTTCCTGAAGACTCATGTCTGCTGTGAAGATGGCTGTATCCACAGGACCTGGGCATAGAGGGTTTGGGGGCATGAAAAAAGTGAGGATATGGGGCTCTCCTCGGTGAGGCCTTGTGCTGCTGCTGTTGCTGCTAAGTTGCTTCAGTCGTGTCCGACTCTGTGGGACGCCATAGACCTCAGCCCACCAGACTCCCCCGTCCCTGGGATTCTCCAGGCAAGAACACTGGAGTGGGTTGCCTTTTCCTTCTCCAATGCATGAAAGTGAAAAGTGACAGTGAAGTTGCTCAGTCGTGTCCGACTCCCAGCGACCCCATGGACTGCAGCCTACCAGGGTCCTCTGTCCATGGGTCACTCTTCATTTATTCTCTCTTTCAGTCAATTGAAAGGAGCCTAACTGGTGCACGTCCCTGGGGCTGGTGATGCTGTGAGCATTGGCTGCTACCAGCTCACAGCTCCCCTCTCCTCTCTAGGAAAATTTAGCTCTGGTTGTAAGGAAAAATAAACCAACTCAAGCCAGCCAGCTCTAAAAGGGATATTCATTTGCTCTTATAACTTGGAAAAATGGAAGTGGGTGGGCTGCAGGTAAAGGTCAATCCAGGAACTTCAAAGATGTCACCAAATACATATTCTCCTTTCTCTCCTTCCGTCTGTCTTTCCATCTCTCTCTCTGTCTCTCTCTCTCACCTTTCCTTCTATATGTGGATGTCTTGTTCACATTCAGGTCCCAGGTTTTAACATTAAGCCAGTTACCCCAGAGATAAAATGGACTTTGCATTCTCAAAGAAAGACACTGATTGATCCGACTTTTGTCCCCTTCTCATTCCTTAAGTACTCGGTGGCAGGGGGATGGAGTACTATGATGACTTAGCTTGGGTCAGTTGCCCACACCATGGATTATTCTTACTGTGATCCAGTGTAGAGAAGGAAGCAATTCCTTAAACGAACTGAGATCCTGTTACTATAAGACATGGGAAGGGGTGAGCAAGAGCTATCCTCTACACTCAGACTTCTTATTCATGTCATCATTTCTAGTCTCCGAGGTGATTGCAAAGGCTAGACGTTGTAATGAATGTCAAAGCATTTATGAACTGCTATGCCCAGTACACGCTGGTCACAGTATCACTTCTTTCATTGGTCTTCCTTGTGGATAAGACAGGGGTAATGGAGTTCTTTTGTTCTCTTTTCTGCTAACCTTGGGTCTACTACTCAACAGGACAAGCTCCAAGAAAAATGAACCCCTTTCTGGGCCTGGGCCTGCTTCTGGCTGGCCTCCTCACTGTGGAAGGTCTTCTGAAGTCCAACTTCTCTCCAGAGAATCATGAAGCTGTGAGTCAGGGCCAAGTAGAGAAGGGAAAGGGGACAGCTCAGGAGCTCGCAAAGCGAAACGCAGACTTTGGACTCAAGCTGTTTAAGAAACTGTCCTTCAGCAGCCCTGACAATAACATCTTATTCTCCCCCTGGAGCATCTCTATGGCCTTCTCCATGCTGTCTCTGGGTGCCCAGGACTCCACCCTGGCTGAGATCAAGGAGGGCTTCAACTTCAGGAACATCCCTGAGAAAGACCTCCATGAAGCCTTCCATTACCTCATCCACAGGCTGAATCAGAGGAACCAGGACCAAAGGCTGGGGCTCGGGAATGCCTTGTTTATTGACCAGAAGGTAAAGCCCAAGCAGAAGTTTCTGACAGAAGTCAGGAATATGTACAAGGCAGACACCATCCCCACCAACTTTCGGAACTCAGAAAATGCTCAGAAGCAGATCAATAACTATGTCAGTCAGAAAACCCAGGGGAAAATCAACAACCTAGTCAAGAATATAGACCCTGGCACTGTGATGCTTCTTATCAACTATATTTTCTTTCGAGGTAAGGCTTAGAGTATGTTGGCATGTAGACTTGAGTCAGATTCAATGGTTGTCCACTTACTTGCTCTGTGACCCTGAAGTCACATGTAATTGCTCTCTTTGAATCCTACTTCTCGTGTCTGAAAAAGGAGTACCTTGATACATAGCTGATAGGGTGGTTATTAGGATTCAAAGTGAAAATGAATGATAAATGAATGCCTCATATGTGCATTTTTATGGTTACTGATTATCCTAAGACAACATTGGTTGTAGAGGTTGAAGTGTCATCCTTTTCCCCATTTCTTAGATCAGGAAAGTGAAATTCAGAGCGAGATTAATTAATTTACTCAAAGCTACAAAGCCAGCTAATGAAAGTCAGGAGTAGAATCCACTTCTCTTGACCTGATGGCTATGGTTTTCATAACTCCAAGTAGATGCCCAGGATGGTGACCGTGTTGATGGTCACACTGTGACCATGATCACATTGGTAGGTGCCTTGGTCTTCTCACCATATGTTATAGACTCCACAAGTCTGAGGGTGAGGTATTGAAAAAGAAGATGAAAGTATATTCCCTAATTCAAGCTGCATCTACCACACGATACACACCCAGTCACAGCACACACACACAAATGTTGGCCAACATAGGTGAGAATGAGAAGCCAACATCCCTAGGACCAGGCAAGGCTGTTGGGGCTGTCAACAACATGATCCTGAATATGGAAGTTCAGCTCTCCCAAAATCCACAAGGAGACTGATGGTTATGGGGTAAAACAGGAGGGCTAATGGTAGACTGTCCAAAGCAGGGAAGAAAGGAAAATTAGGAATTTCCCAAAGTCCCTACGTCCTCTGTATGACAGCAAGAACCATAGCGACAGTGATGTGACAGTGCCTAGCATCCACTCAACACTTACCTACCCGCAGTCACTGAGCTGTGCTGCCCTTCCCCACCGAGTCTCACAGCAGCCCTGTGAGATTCCCATCAATACCCCCAGCTGGCAAACAAGGACACTGAAACCCAGGGAGGTTGAGACACTTGACCAAGGTTTTGTCTGGCAATAAAGCCAGACATTTGAGCTTGGGGAGTTGGACCTAAGGGCCTTATACTGGGGGCTCTGAGGGTAGTAAGTGAAGAGACCCAGGTCTGAGTTTATGCCATCAGAGAGGTCTCTGGGTCAAAAATAGAGAATCAAAATGCCCAGTTTTAAGAGTTCACTGCACTTCAGCATGCTCCCAAGGGCAGTCTGTTAGTTTAGTTTTCTTAGTCCTACATGAGAGGGGCTTCTCCAGGGCTGCTTGGAGTAGGTGTGAGAATTTTCACTCAGACCCAAATAGCCCCCACTAAGTGTGATCCAGGGTCTGCTTCTGTAACAGAATCCACAGGCTTTCTCAGCCTCAGGAGCCTTGAGTCTTGGGGCAGTCTGAAGTTCCCCTCTTAGTCAGCGGCCCTGGTCTTGGCTTTACTGGAATAAATGATAACTGGGACCAAGCTCACGTCCCCTGAGGTGTTCAGGGCATGGCATGAGGCCAAGGATTCCTGTGCACCAGCTCTGATACACCAGAGCAACCAAACTCCTTCTTTAAGTCCGTGGGGACAGAGACCCCATGGTTAACAGGATCCAGTAGCCCCTTCTCCCTCAGGACACTTACATCACTCTGTTATTCTTCCATCTTAAGCCAGGTGGCAACATGAGTTTGACCCAAAGGAAACGAAAGAGGAAGATTTCATTCTGGACAGAAACAAGACCGTGAAGGTGCCCATGATGTTCCATGTGGGCATGTATAAAGTGGGGCATGACGACCAGCTTTCCTGTACCATCCTGGAAATACCTTACCAGAGCAACTTCACGGCCATCTTTGTTCTTCCTGAGGAGGGCAGAATGAAGCAAGTGGAGCAAGCCCTGGGGCCGGACACTTTTGCCAGATGGAAGAAGTTACTCGTACGAAGGTAAGGAGGGTGCCTAACGTATGCAGTACCTTCCGTCTTCCTCCCTCTCCTCCATTGTCTTTGCTTCTTCTTTCTCAGATTCATTGAGCTCTTACCCCATGGATAAGCCCATTCTGGGCTCCATGATGAATTTATATTTTGGTAGGAAGTATGCTAGAGAACAAGTCATAGAAATGTAGATACTTAAACATTGTAAGAGTGCAGAGGATGAAGCAACTTGGTGGGCAGTGGTGATCAGGGAGGGCTTCATGGAGTAGGTGGCATTGGTGCCACATCTTCAAGGCTGAATAGCAGTACATATGGAAGGATGAGGAGAGACAGAATCCTAGGCAGAAGGAGGAGAAACCCTAGGTGAGGTGTCCTAGGTGAGGACAAGCCCAAGTGGGGTGTCAAAGGGAGCTGTGAGTTGTACATTGTACATAGGATGTTTTCAACCATGGTGTCATAATGAAACCAGTGAAGGATGAGCCAAGTAAGTTGTATTAATAATAGTTGAGGGACTGAAGTCACTAAATACTTTTCTTTTCAAACATAAAATTAGAACAGATTTAAGGTAAGCCTCCAGAATCTCACCCAGGCACGAGCCTACTGACAGCTTTTCTTGGGAAGGATGAGAGCTAGAATTAAGAACTGAGGAGTTGACATCAGTGTAGACCTGCAAGGCGCCTTGAAGGCTTCTGGGCTAGGACAGGGTCTGTGGCAGCCAGGAGACATGGTGATATTACCAAAACTGGAGGTCTTGCTGCTCACTCCTCAAAAGCCAATAAAGAGACAAATTGATGGGAAGAAAAGTTTACTTTACTTTGGATGCCAGCAGTGGGGCAGGGAATGGGAGGAAGGGCAGACTGCTGTCTAAAGGCCGATTGACAATCAGTGACCAAGAGCTTTTATAGAAGAAGGGAGGGGGCTCCATGCAGAAACCTCTGGCAGTCATGTTGAAATTGGTCATCAGTGGTCTGATCATCATCTTGATTGTTTTAAGTCTTCAGATCCAGGGTTGGTTTGTTCCCTTTTCTTTGAGGCCAGTTCTCGGAACTGTGACCACTTGTGTCATGGCTATCGTCTGATCATCATGTAGCTAACTGCTTCTACCTGGTAGCATTGTCAGTATCTACAAGACAGCTCGAAGGATATGGTTCAGAATATTATCTGAACCCTTGAGAGGAACTAAAAGTCTTTGACCTTGATGATTAAACTATTATTATTTGGTCTCATTTGACTGCCTTCCTTTGTTTCTGCCTTTTTCTCACTTCTCTGATTAAACTTATTCTTTGGCTAAAGTTTTCCCACAGACTAAAAGCAGGTGGAGGACGTGCAGGGAAGAGACCACAGGGCCCTGCTCCATTTCAGTGGGTCTATGAGATGGAAAGGGGAGCTTCCACTTTGGTAGAAACAATGTCAGGATATCTCCTTGGTCCTTTTGTTCTCTCTTCCACCTTGGCTCCACCATAATTCTCCATCCAAAAGTCCTTTTCTGAGAACCTCTGCCAAGCCCAACATGCTGTCAGGAGTGGCGGAGGGTTCTAAGAGAGGCAGACACAATGCTAGGACTGAGCTGGGCTGTCCATGAGTGATAAGTGAACCAACAGAGTTTCCTTCACGTGGAACAAGTCTTTGGAGAAATTGAAGAATGCGTCTTAGATATCCAGATTTAGCTGCCAGCTCATGGGAGAGAAATTCTATTTCTGAACGATAAAGTCTAACTCTACTATGACTCCCCATTTCATTCAGAAAAAAAAATAATAATAACCACACACACACAAAAAAGAAACTTGCCGGACTCCTCTGCCCCCTTGAAAGCTTGCTCAGCCTTTCCCTTTACTCCAGCATTCCTGATCCCCAAGTCAATCTGTGTATTTTTCCCATGGCATTTACTGAGACTCCCAGTCCATGTATCTACTCTTTGTCTCCCTTTTGTTGTGATGGTTTTATTGTCTTTCTTCCCTAGTAGAGCACAAGTTCAAGAGCATGGATTTTTGCCTGTTCTAAATGCATCTAAGCATGTAGAACAGAGCCTGGTATACAGTAGGCACTAAATAAGCTTGTGTCAAATGAACAGATAAGTGAAAGGTAAGTTTGAGAGTCATTGGGCCTATCGTGGATGTTAAAATCCAAGGCACAGAATGAAATCCCCCAAGAGGGAAAAAAGACAGAACAGATGATGGGGGAAAAAAAAAACAAAAGAAAGGAGGACCTGGTGGGAGGCAGGCTGGGAGCACTTCAATGGTGAGCGACAGGCGAGGAGGTGGAGCCAGCAAAGGATGAGAGAAGGAGCACCCAGGGATGGAGGGGAGGGCAGAGGGCATGGATCTGGGTGGGAATGCTTCAGAATGGATTGACTATCAGGTGCCACTTCCTGATTTTTGGCCTCTGGCTCTAACAAGCCAAGGTCAGTGGCCGCTCTGGAAAATGGTCTGAGCCAATAATGGAAGTGGGCTCCCTAGTGGCTCAGTGGTAAAGAATCTGCCTGCCAGCACAGGAGCCGTGGATTCGATCCCTGGGTCCAGACAATCCCATAGAGAAGGAAATGGCAACCCACTCCAGTATTCTTGCCTGGGAAATCCCACGGACAGAGGAACCTGGGGGGCTGCAGTCCATGGGGTCGCAAAAGAGTCGGATACTACTTAGCAACTGAGAGACAACAGCAACAAATAATGGGAGGACAAGTTTTGTTTTGTTTTTTTTCCTCTCTGCTCTGAAAGAAAGACGTGGGCTGGAAGCTGAAGACGTGACTAGAGGCCAAGGGAATTGATTTTGCTTTTGAACTGAGGACGAGGGTTGTTCGAGCCTGCGGTCTGCCACTGAGGGCGGTCCAGTAGAAGCCATTTATGGACTGTGCAGGAGGAAAAGAAAACATAGGCAGGAATGAGGTCCTTGGAGAGGCAGAGAGAAACGGGGTCTGTGACCCCGTGGACAGGAACCCAGATTCCACAGGGGCCTCAGCACGGCTGACCCCAGGGCAGGGACGCCAACCCAGGTCCCAACCACAGAGAATCTGAAGCGGCTCATTCAAGGCTGAGAGGATGAACACTTGCTCTCTGACTGCTGAGCCTCCGAAGCAGGATGCACGAGGCACTCACTTTAGCCCCTTCTGGTCTGTGGTTGCCATGGTCACCGTCCTCATTTTCATACAAATGGCTTAAAGAGGTGACATCATCTGATCCCAACCACAGAGCTCCTGGAAGGCAGAGTAGATCTGAACTCAGTTCTGCCAGCTTCCCATCTCAGGGCCTTGCTACCTCGAGAGCACCAGATTGCTGGCATCAGCTCAGCGCATGGGTGTGGCTGAGGCTATAGTGGAGAGACCCTCCATGGCTGCCCTGAAGGGGTCCTGAGACAGGGGGGCTCGGGGACATTGCTGTGGATGAGGGCTCGGGTAGTTTGATAGAAAAATAAGAACACAAGTCAGAGAGCCTGGATGTTTTAACAACCCATCCCAGGAGACTTCTTTGATGGTCCTGTGGTTAAGGTTGAGCTCCTGATGTAGGAGGCCCCAGTTCAATCCCTGGTCAGGGAAGTAGACCCCACCCGGCACAACTAAATTTTTTTTTTAAGTCCAGGCTTAAGGAGTCTCTCTTTATTCTGTGGATAGAGAAAAATTCTGAGACCTCGGGGGCTGGGAGGCCAGATGCCTCGTCACCATCCTAAAGCCTGCCTGGAAAAACGGCAGGGCCCCGCTGTTCATCTTTGTCACTTTGTCCTCCCTAGGGTTGCAGATGTGTTTGTGCCCAGGTTGACCATCACCAGTAGCTACGACCTGAAGAAGATGCTTTCCCACCTGGGCATCAGCAAAATCTTTGAGGAACACGGTGATCTCACCAGGATCTCCCCTCATCGGAACCTGAAAGTGGGCGAGGTAAGCCTGCCTGGCCGGGATGCGGCCCTCCTCCAGCTCAGGGACCCGCCTTACCGCCCCGGGCCAGACACACTCTCACAGCAGCTGCATGAGCCAAGAGTGCCCCCACCAGTCAGGCCAAGCCTGACTGCCCCGAACCACCTATCAGTTCAGTTCAGTTCAGTCGCTCAGTCGTGTCCAACTCTTTGCGACCCCATGAGTCACAGCACGCCAGGCCTCCCTGTCCATCCTGGGCAAATCACGTACCCTCCCAAGCCTCATGTTTCTAGTCTTCAAAATCAGACCTGTCGATCTCCTAGTCCTACTTTGGAAGTTGGTTCAGTGCAACAATGGATGGAGGCTTGGAGCAGTCATCAGGCCTACAAGTGACCCAGGCTTGTGAGGAGTAAGTTGTGAACATTTTTCTACATAATGTAGAGATAAGCAAGCTAAGGACCCCTTGGTCTCCAGCAAGGCTGAGCCCCTGCCTGCTGGTGACAGTCAGAAGGACCAGATGGTGGGGGGAGGCGCCCAGATGTAGCAGACAGACTGCAACACACCAGGGACTGCCCTGGTGGTCCAGTGGTTAAGACTTCGCCTTCCAATGCAGGGGGTTAGGGTTCAGTCCCTGGCCGGGGGTCTAAGATTTCACATGCCTCATGACCCCAGAAACCAAAACATAGACCAGAAGCAATGTTGTAACAAATTCAGTAAAGACTTTAAAAATGGTCCACGTTTAAAAAAAAAATGTTAAATTAATAAAACACAGGACATCAGCGAAATTCAAATTTCATATAAGTGATGAATGAATGTTTTTTTGTATAGCCTAAATATTGCATGGGATATACTTACGCTGAAAATTTCATCATTTATCTGAAATTCAAATTTAACTGGAAATTCAAATTTATCCATACTTTTATGGCAATCGTACTTTGAGGTTCAAAAGGCACTGAGATCGGGGAAGATTTCAGCAAGCAGAGACAGGTGGGAGGAAGATCTTCCAGGAGGAAAGCACCTCAGCCTGAGGCTGGGAGGTGAGAAGGCGTGGAGTCTAGGGGCTGGAGTTGACAGCTGTGATTCTATGTGTAGACATCAACTATTGACTTGCCAGTAAAATAATTAGCATTCTGTAGAACAGAGTGAGATGACGCTAGTGGTAAAGAACCCACCTGCCAACGCAGGAGATGTAAGAGACTCGGGTTCTATTCCTGAGTTAGGAAGATCCCCTGGAGGAGGGCCTGGCAACCCACTCCAGTGTTCTTTCCTGGAGGATTCCATGGACAGAGGAGCCTGGTAGGCTACAGTCCATGGGGTCACAAAGAGTTGGACATGACTGAAGGGACTTAGCAGCAGCAGAATGGAGTGAAATGTATCAATATTTAACAGAAGCCCATCAATTTTCCAGTGTCCATTACTTCCTCACGGATGTTGATACCTTTGGGGTGGATCTGGGGCCTGAGTTATCTCTAACAGCCACCCTGGAATCAGACTCCCTCTTAACATTCCACCAGGAGGGTGAAAGGAGTCCAGAGGGGCTGGCTGCTTTGGGCCAGGGGTGCCTTCACCTCCCTCCCATCCAGCTAAAGTTCAGCACAGCCTTTCTGCAATTACTACCATTGATGAATCCCTGAGAGTCTTGGGAAACACAGAAAATCCCACTCCGTCTCCCCTCCCAGTAACTGATGCTCTCCTGCATCACTTTTTCTTTCAAGCTGCATCTGCTTGTTGAGTATCCTTAACTGATGACAGCAGAGCAGCCGTGAGCCCTGGGGTCACTGGCACCAGTCAAGTTACCGGGTGACTCAGGCAGAGGCCTCTTCTTCTCTGAGCCTTGTTGACTTAAAAGATAGTCACAGTCTCCAAGTTGAGAGTTATGGTTTATTCGGTGGGAATTTTTAGGACTGCAAGCCTGGAAGACAGCATCTCAAGTAACCCTGAGAAAACTGTTCAGAGGAAGTAGGGGTGTGGCGGGGTGAAGGAGTTAGGTTATATAGAAGTTGGTGACAAGGGGCAGGTAGTCTGAACATCAAAAGATTATTGTTAATTAAGGAAAACCAGAGATTTCAAGTTAAGGAATTTACTGTTTTTCTGTCTGGGAAGATGCAAGAGTCTGGCTTCACTGAAATCATTCCTTTCATATGTATCTCAGCTATCTGGGGCCAGCATCCTGTGATTTGATTTTTCACATCCTTAGTTCCTTGACCATCATTGGATCCTAGGCATTGTTCTTTCTGAGTGCCCCCCAGGCTCAGGAAGTCCCATCTGGAGGGCCGGAATAGCTGATGGCTCTGACATCCTTGTTTATTGATATGGCAGGAAATACTTCATTTCAAGGGTTTCCCTGGTGGTGCTAGTGGTAAAGAACCTGCCTGTCAAAGCAGGAGAAGTAAGAGAAGAGGATTTGATCATTTGGTTGGGAAGATCCCCCAGAGGAGGGCATGGCAACCTGTTCCAGCACTCTTGCCTGGAGAATCTCATGGACAGGGGAGGCTGGTGGGCTACCACTCATAGGGTCACAAAGAGTCGAACAGGACTGAAGCGACTTAGCACGCATGCAAGTGCTCTGTTCCACAGCCTCTTGTTAGCTTTTGCCTATCCAGGGCCTCCAAGTGGCTTCCCAAGCACTGACCCTACTCCCGTTTCCTGCAGGCGGTGCACAAGGCTACCCTGAAGATGGATGAGAAGGGCACAGAGGGAGCCGCGGGCTCCGGAGCGCAGACGCTGCCCATGGAGACACCGATTAGGGTCAAGATAAACCACCGCTTCCTGCTGATGATCTGGGAGACTAAAATGAATAACCTGCTCTTCTTTGGAAAGATTGTTAATCCTTCTGGGAGATAAGGCAGAAACCCGACCTCCTGCAGACCCCAGCTATGTCCTGGGGTTGGATGCGTTTTGTCTCCTTGAGACCACAGGGACTTTCTCATCTCATCTCACATTATCCTGAGCTCTCCACACCACCGTCCAAAGAGGCAGCACCACTGGCTTCTGGGCCCCATTTCCCCCCCTTAGCCCCCTCACCGCCCATTCAAATTTCAGGATTAGATGCCCCATTCCCACCCAGTTGATAGTAACCTTCTCCCCCGCCCCTGGTAGGCAGAGGGGTTTTATGATTTAATAAAAAACACTCCCAAGATCTGCTGACTGTTGGTGGATAATATGGGGATGCTGTGAGCCAAGGAGAGTACCCGCCTGGGGTTCAGAGTGAAGGAGACCTGGGCTCAAATCTCAGAAACAAAGAGTCTTTGGGAAAGTCATATGCTCTCCGCACTTATGTTTCCCCATAGAACTAGACCAAGACTGAGGACAATGATACTTCTCCAGGGCTCCGAGGAGGCTAGCACACCACTTGAGAAGAGTTAGCTCCCCTTTGTGAGCCCTTGGCTTGGGGTGTTTGGCATGTGAGCTACACAGATATCCTCCGCACAGGGTCCCCTTGGGAGCTTTGTGCTCAGCCAAGCATCCAGGCAGATGACAAAACAGCAGTGGGGCTGGTCCAGCATTAGGCGGATGAAACCCAGAGTAGCAGTAGCCAGGAGACCCAGCACAAGGTTTGTCTGACTCCAGAGCCGCTATTTTGGGCACAGCGTGGAGAGCATGAAGTTTGAACCTGTCAGCAAGCTCAGCTGAAGAGTTAATCATTTCGGTTCACCTACCCAGAAAGCATGGCCATGCAGGGTCTGCCTATAACCACTAGACGGCACCTGTGTTCACAGGACTAAGTATGCGTGTGGGGTTTCTTTAAGCACCTGATTGCTTGGTGAATACCCAAAGCCAGTGCTGAAGGTGTTTAAGGAGGAAGGGATCCTCACTGGCTTGGCACTCAGAAGTCTGCTGCTGCTGCTGCTGCTGCTAAGTTGCTTCAGTCGTGTCCAACTCTGTGCGACCCCAGATGGCAGCCCACCAGGCTCCCCCGTCCCTGGGATTCTCCAGGCAAGAACACAGGAGTGGGTTGCCATTTCCTTCTCCAAGAAGTCTGAGCTGGCAGCAATTGCCATCCCCTGGCAATTCACGGCTCACCATGCCTCTTCTGTCCTGGTTACAGCTACCCTGCCCGCAGCCAGAATGGACATTCGTATGAGAGGTGTGGGAAGTGAGGCTCAGAGAGACGAAGTGACTTCCTGTGTCTTCGTGGTTAGTGACAGGCAGCAAACAGCCATGCCATCTGGTCTAGGGTGGGAAGGGAGGGGTTCCACATAGACCTGGGGGCCCAGCTAGTTATTGCATTTCTCAGATCCAGTCCCAGGTGAGAGAGCTGCCCTGCCCCATTTGGCATGTGCGTGCACGCAAGTGTGTGTGTGTGTGTGCGCATACGTGTGTTCAGTAAGCACCTCCTCCTCTGTCCCGGGCCCTTGCAGGGCCCTGGAGACCCAGCTGCCACACAAGCTGGTAGGGAAGGTAGCCTAGAGAGGGAGAGGACTAGTTTAGGATGCTAAGTGCTAAGATCAGGCAGCACCAGAGTACGCAGCCTCTGTTTAAGAAGGTGGGAAGGGTGAGAAGGTTGAGATTCTGCACCCAGGACACAGATGTGGGGGCAAAAGCACTCCCTGGAGCACTTTGCTGACAATCACCATTTCCCAGGCACCAGCCTGGGGGCTGGGGGGTGGGAGGACACCAGGGCAACACCAGAATCCCCAGGAATTCGCTCAGGTCCATGGCATGTGCCACTGGGGACATGGGACAAGAGGGCAAGCCATTTAGTAGCTGGGTGACTTGGGTATGTCGTTTAAAGCCTCTGAGCCTGAGCACCTCCTCATGTGTTGAAAGTTGCTATCTCCTCTACCGGTCATGCTCACCTCCTGCCCAACGAGCTCCTACTCATCCTCCAATGCCCAATCCATAATAATCACTTTATGGAATTTTGTCTACCAAGCAGTTGTTCAATAAAATACTCACCTCCCATGCATTGTGATGGCTCCTGGATCTGAATTTCCCCACCGCTTCCACATGGGTTACAATAAATCCTGCCTGAAATGTTGACTCAAGGGACAGCAACCCCTGGGCTAGTTGTTAATACAAACAGACCTGGCCCCTGCCTTCATGGAGTTAAATCCAATGAAAGAAACAAGCATGAATCAAATAATGACATGACCGTGGGCTCTAGTGAACATGATGAAAGCTGGTCACGGGTGCTTTCAGAGTTTGCAACAAGTTGGCCAGACCTTGTCTGGGGACTCAGACACTGAGAACATGACAATTGGGAACAGCTCTGAATGTTGAGAGCATGTCTGTTTTGAATCATAGCTATTAATTAAAACTGCATAAGGGTGTGTTTTTCCTCATATAGTTAATAATATGTAAACCCTGATTGGTCTTTCAAATATTAATAGAAATGAAGGTCACTGTCTAGTGCTTCATTCATCTTCATTTTAACCAGCTGTATTCTAAATAGGTGGTGTTGTTCAGTCACTAAGTTGTCTCTGACTCTGTGACCCCATGGACTGCAGTCCTCTTTCCCTGTCTCCCAGAGTTTGTTCAAATTCATGTCCATTGAGTCAGTGATGCTACCCAACCATCTCATCCTCTGCCTTCTCCTCCTGCCCTCAATCTTTCCCAGCATCAGGGTCTTTTCCAATGAGTCGGCTCTTCGCAGCAGGTGGCAAATGTATTGGAGCTTTAACTTCACCACCAGTCCTTCCAATGAATATTCAGGGTTGATTTCCTTTAGGATGGACTGGTTGGATCTCCTTGCAGTCCAAGGAACTCTCAAGAGTCTTCTCTAACACCACAGTTCAAAAGCATCAATTCTTCGGCACTCAGCCTTCTTTATAGCCCAAGTCATACAACTATACATGACTACTGGAAAAACAAAGCTTTGACTAGACGGACCTTTGTTGGCAAAGTGATGTCTCTGCTTTTTGATATACTGTCTAGGTTTGTCTTAGCTTTTCTTCCAAGGAGCAAGTGTCTCTTAATTTCATGGCTGCAATCACTGTCCCAGTTTTTCTGTAAGATTTCCTACTTATTTGTTGTTCAGCCATTCAGTCCTACCTGACTCTTCACGACCCCATGAACAACAGCACACCAGGCTTCTCTGTCCTTCGCTGTCTCCCAGAGGTCACTCAAACTCATGTCCATCGAGTCAGTGATGCCATGAAACCATCTCATCCTCTGTCATCCCCTTCTCCTCCTGCCTTCAATCTTTCCCAGCATCAGGGTCTTTTCCAGTGAGTTGGCTTTTTGCATCAGGTGGCCAAAGTATTGGAGCTTCAGCTTCAGCTCAGTCCTTCCAATGAATACTCAGGGTTGATTTCCTTTAGGATTGACTGGTTTGATCTCCTTTCAGTTAAAGGAACTCTCAAGAGTCTTCCCAACACCACAGTTCAAAGCATCAATTCTTCATTGCCCTCTTTATGGTCCAACTCTCCCATCCATACATGACTACTAGAAAAATCATGGTTTTAACTATACAGACCTTTGTCGGCAAAGTGATATCTCTGCTTTTTAATACACTCTCTAGATGTATCATAGCTTTCCGTCCAAGGAGCAAGTGTCTTTTAATTTCATGGCTGTAGTCACAGTCTGCAGTGATTTTGGAGCCCAAATAATAAAGTCTCTCACTGTTTCCATTTTTTCCCCCATCTTTTTGCCATGAAGTGATGGGACTATATGCCATGATCTTAGTTTTTTGAATATTGAGTTTTAAGCCAGCTTTTTCACTCTCCCCTTTCACCTTCATCAGGAGGCTCTTTAGTTCCTCTTTGCTTTCTGCCATTAGGGTGGTGTCATCTGCATATCTGAGGTTATTGATATTTCTCTCAGCAATCTTGATTCCAGCTTGTGCTCTTCCAGCCCAGCATTTCACAGGACATACTCTGCATATAAGTTAAATAAGCAGGGTGAGGAAATAGACTTGACGTACTCCTTTCCCAATTTAGAACCCATCTACTATTCCATGTCTGGTTCTAACTGTTACTTCTTTACCTGCATATAGGTTTCTCAGGAGGCAGGTAAAGTGATCTGGTATTCCCATCTCTTTAAGAATTTTCCAGTGTGTTGTGATCCACACAGTCAAAGGCTTTAGCATAGTCAACGAAGCAGAAGTAGATGCATTTCTGGAATTCCTTTGCTTTTTCTATGATCCAACAGATGTTGGCAATTTAATCTCTGGTTCCTCCGCCTTTTCTAAAGGCTTGTACCTGGAAGCTCTCGGTTCACATACTGTTGAAGCCTAGCTTGAAGGATTTTGAGCATTATTTTGCTAGCATGTGAAATGAGCACAGTTATATTTTCATTCTTCACTACAGAAATAAATTCTATCTGGGTAACCAAGAGAGGGAAGGCTGTGGTGGGGAGCAGAGGGAAACTGTCCTAAGCAGAGAGGACAGTGTGTGCAAAGGCTCTGAGGTCAGAAAGTGATGTGGACAAAAAACTGAAACGAGATGAATATACCAGAGTAACAAAATAAAGCAGGAAGAAGTGGGCAGTGAGGCTGGAGAGGTAGAGTGGGCCCTCCTGGGCTACAGGGAGAATGGTGGTCTTGAATTGAAGGACTATGGGGAACTTTAGCAGGCGTTTAGTTAGAGGGTGACCCAGGCAGACTCTGTGTTGTAAGTGTCCCTAAGGCTGCAGACTGGGCATCTCCGAGTCCCCTGGGGCCCAGGTGCCAATGCATGAAGTGGAGAAGATGCCCAGCACATGTTTGCTGAAAAGAAAGAATGCCCCAGTCACCGCCCATGTTCCAGGCACGGCCAGCCCCTTCCCGAGCTCTCCCCTGCTCAGGGAGGGAAGGCCACGTGCCTTAACCCACCTGGCAGGCCCATCAGGGGGCTCGTCCATGCCCCTTCTTCACAAGGATCTGCGGAACACGCCCTCTGCGTCACCCTCTCCAGCCTCTGTTCCTGCCATCCCACCCCTCCCAGATACTCCCAGTGTTTCCCATACTCTCCACCTCCCGCAGTTCTTCTCAGCGTGTTACTCATCTTTCTAGAAAAGACTGACTCCTACGTCTTCTAAGAAAGACATAGGAGTCAGACGCAGGCCTCACCAGGCCACGTGTTTGTGGACTGACCGACCTCATGAGCAAATGAATATGTTTAAATGCCTCTTAGGAGCCTGGTACTGAGTAGGACCTGCCCACAAGTCCCTGTCAGCCCAACTCTTCAAGTTAGTATGGCCATTCCATTTTACAGATGAGAAAACTGAGGCTCAAAATCGCTTAATTTGCCCAAATCCCCACAGCTAGGAAGCCATAGAGTTGGGACTCTGGAACATTTGTCCAGCCAGCCAGCCATCCAACAAATATTTGCCGTGTCTACACGGTGCCAGGGACTGTTCTAGGGGCTGGGACATATCAATAAACAAAATGTACCAAACTCCTTGCCCTTGCGGGAGTTCCAGGCTTGGAGGCAGAGGCAGATCATAAACAGTATGAGTAATAAATAAATAAGAACATTGTGTAGAGCAGGTCATGGTGATTGGAGGGACAATGGTGGTCAGTCTGCCCTTTTTGGGAAGGTGGCACCACTGAGATGCTCCTTTCCTCAGTCTGTGAGGCAGTGCCTGGAGCCTTCTGAGCCAGAAGATGCCCACGGATGGGTGTACTCCTCGAGAGGAGAGGATGGAAGTGCCCCTGCATGGAAGTGCCCGACATCACAATCCCAGATAGGAAGGACCCTGGGATGTGATCCAACCTGACCTTCCAACTAATGCAGAACGCCTTCGGGCAGCTTCCGAGCAGATGGCTTTTCAAGTGCCCGTTGGGTGCCTGGAGGCTGGCTTCCTGTTTGCCCTGGGGGAGGTCATTCCTGTGGTCACACACTGGAAGTGACAGGCTGGCGTGCTGGCGAGGATAATCACAGGTAATAAGCTCCTTCCCATCCTGCTCTTCCCCGCACTGTGTGGTTCGAGCAAACACCTCCTTCTTGCCCGGCCTGTGTTTCCCATTTGTGCCATGATGGGGTGTCCTGGATGGTCCCCCAAGGCCCTGCTGTCTTGGACAATACTTTGACACTCGTATTGGAAATCCATAGAACTAACTCCAGAGCTTTATCTGCATATTCATTCTTCCACGCCTTTAGTCAACAAATAGTTTCTGAGCATTTGAGTCTGTGCCAGGCAGGGTGCCAGGCTTCCCCGGTGACCCTAGTAGTAAAGAACCTGCCTGCCAATGCAGGCAGGAGACATGAGAGATGCGGGTTTGATCCCTGGGTAGGGAAGATGCCCTGGAGGAGAGCATAGCAACCCACTCTAGTATTCTTGCCTGGAGAATCCCATGAACAGAGGAGCCTGGAGGGCTACAGTCCATAGGGTTGCAAAGAATCGGACATGACTGAAGCGACTTAACACACACTCACGCAGGCAGGGTACCCGTGTGGAAAAGCCAGGTGAGAGTTTAGGGTCCCAAGGCTGACTTCCTCTGGCTCAGGCCCAGCTAGAGAGCGTTTCCCAACCCCACTGGGTCACCAGGTCAGTGATCAAGTGTAACCTTAAGCTGTCAAGGCCAACACATCATCTCTCTTTGTGAACTGTTCTTTCCATTTCCACTTAATTTCCCAACTTACATCCATTCCTCAAGCCCTTTTCTGATTGCGGCTGAGTCCTCATCTCTTTCCTTCTGTTATTTACCTAGATTGACCTTTAAATCAATCCACATTAAAAAAAAATATGTTTCAACAGGAAAATTAATATCACAGTCATGTATAGAAACCCCCCCAAACTTGACATAAATAAAAATTAATTATAAAAATATACAGCAATTAAATTCCACTGAGACTGTTGTTTCCTAAAGCCTCTGAACATGAAGCCTGGTCTACTTTGTTGAAAAGGAAAGTCAGCCGCCATCCAACGGCTGTAAAGACATGCTGGAACCAAGAAGAGACTGTCTGCTTGAGGAGATCAGGAAGCAGATCTGGTAAGGGAAGGATACAGCCACTTTGTGGGTCCATGTCAGGGGCAAAAATCACAGACGTTTAATGTGTGAATGCAAGGAAGTTACCTTCCCCACCCTACGCCCCACCACCCAGAGTCTCAGATCAATGTTGGAATGTGTTCATGACTTACTTACCTGATTGGCCATTCTCTTTAAATAAATTTTAAATTTTTGAATAATTTTAGACTTACAAAAATGTTGTGAACATAGTATAGAGTTTCTGCATTCTCTGGCCCCAATATCCTCAATACTAATATCTTATATAACCAGTAAAGTGAAAGCCACTAAGTTGTGTCCGACTCCTTGCAACCCCGTGGACTGTACAGTCCATGGCATTCTCCAGGTCAGGAAACTGGAGTGGGTAGCCTTTCCCGTCTCCAGGGCATCTTCCCAACCCAGGGATCAAACCCAGATCTCCCACATTGAAGCCAGATTCCTTACCAGCTGAGCCACAAGGGAAGCCCAAGAATACTGGAGTGGGTAGCCTGTCCCTTCTCCAGGGGATCTTCCCCACCCAGGAATTGAACTGGGGTCTCCTGCATCGCAGGAAGATTCTTAACCAACTGAGCTATCAGGGAAGCCCACATACAATCAGGAGACATTTGACACAAAGAACTGAAGCTGGTACAGTACTATTAACTGAACTTTATTTGGATTTCAACAGCTTTTTTCACTAATGTTTCTTCATCTGTTCCAGGCTAAAACCCAAGGTATTGTGTTGCAAATTAATGACCTTTTACTTTAAGGACTTTGGCAGGGGCTTCAAGGGGCTGGAGATTGGGGCAGGAGGCCCTGGTGTCAGACAGGCTGAAGTTCATGTTCAAAGCTCTGCCTTGCATTTGGTTTGTGACATTAGGCAAGGCACTTAATTGGGCCCGACCCTTAGTTTTTCCTCTCTGTGAAGTGGAGATCTGGAGAAGGGAATGGTAATTCACTCCAGTATATTCTTGCCTGGAGAATCATCATATCCATCTCACGGGGCATTTGAGGGGGATTAGGTGATGAAATGCATGTGAATCTACTTTGCACCTGGGGGGCACCCATCCATATCTGAGACGCCCGTTAAAGGCACCAGGTCTGTAGGGCATTGTACTGTGTGCGCTCCCATGAAAGCTGCTTGCCCTTCCAGCACGAGTCACATTTTGGCTGTTGTTTTTCTTGGCATGCTGTGAACAGATGATTCACAGATTCCTGGACTAGGAAAAACCAACTAGAAACAAACAGAAAAAAAAGCTCCTCGGGGCTTGGGCATCCATCTAGACCTGCCTCCCTTCCCCATCTCCACCCTCAGCTTGGCTCAGATTCCTGAAAGTCAGGCGACCATCCAAGGCAAGCTAAGAAATGAGCAGTGTTGTAGCAAAAGAGGTTGCCGGGAGCTCTGGGGAGCCCTTCCCCTCGAGGCAGGTGCACAGGTCCACAGTTGGTGACGTTGGGTCCTTGTTGGGAAGCTCTGAAGCGTCACTTCTGGTTAAGATGGTGCTGCAGGGTCAGCCTTGAGGCACCCACTCTGCTCTACAGTTAAGAGCAAGAATACATTAAATAGGACTTCTCTGGGGGTCCAGTGGTTAAGCATCTGCCTGCCAATGCAGAGGACATGGGTTCCATCCAAGATCCAGGAAGATCCCACATGCTGCGGGGCAACAAAGCCCATGTGACACAACTATTGAGCCCGAGCTGTAGAGCCCACAAGCTGCTCTTACTGAAGCCCCCACACCCTGGAGCCCACACTGTACAGTCAGGGAAGCCGCCACAGTGGGAAGCCCGCACACTGCCCCCAGAAGGCGGCCCCTGCTCACTGCAACTAGAGAAAGCCCCTGCACAGCAACAAAGACCCAGAGCTCTTCTTGTTCAGTCACCAAGTCCTGTACGGCTCTTTGGGACCCCATGGACTGCAGCGTGCCAGGCTTCCCTGTCCTTCACCATCTCCCAGAGTTTGCTCAAACTCATGTCCAGTGAGTCGGTGATGCCATCCAACCATCTCATCCTCTGTCATCCCCTTCTCCTCCTGCCCTCAGTCTTTCCCAGCATCAGGTCTTCTCCAATGAGCTGGCTCTTCTCACATCAGGTGGCCAAAGGATTGGAGCTTCAGCTTCAGCATCAGTCCTTCCAATGAGTATTTGGGGTTGATTTCCTTTAGGATTGACTGGTTTGATCTTGCTGTCCAAGGGATTCTCAAGAGTCTTCTCCAGCACCACAGTTCAAAAGCACTGATTCTTCAGTACTCAGCTTTCTTTATGGTTCAGAAGTCCCTGGGTATGGGTGAGTCAGCAGAACCTGGCCCTCGGGGCTCCCATTTTCCCATCCACAGCCTCCATCATCTTTATATTCCCCTTTAGTCTTCTCCCCATTACTCCCTGATCATATTTCCTGCCCCAGAGGAAGCCACAAAAGGTCCACACTCTCTAACCAGGGAGGCAGACACATAGGAAGGTAGATCACTATGGCTTGTCGCAGGGGTTTGTAAAAGGAGGGTCAAACATTCTGTGGGATTCAGGAATACTTGGTGACCGGGTGATTTGGAACTGGAGCTGGAAGTTTGAAAAGGAGTTTGTCAGGTGGGGAGAATGTCCAGGGCAATCTAGACAGATGGACAGTCATGCATGATCATACAGCATAAGGGAAAAACTGGCAGGGCTGCCTTCATTTCATTTTATTGCATTTAGTCTTTTTTACTTAGGTATAGTGTATACAGGGCAAATTACACAGTATTTCTGGCAATTATTTCTTCAAAGCTTTTCCTGTCTTCCCACACCCAGTTTTTGCCTAGATTATAATTACAAGGATATTAGGCCACTTCATTTTTTCCCATGGGTCCCTGAGACTCCTGTTTTTTTCCACCAGTTTGCTCTCATCAGTTTGGGTTTCTCTTACTGCTCTATTTTCAAGGTTGTTGATCTCTTGTATAATTTAAATTTTCTCATAAGGCTAGCCAGCCAATTTTTCATTTTGGATACTGAATTTTTCATCTCTGAAAGGCCAATGTGATTCTTTTTATACATTTGATTTATATCATGCTTTATTGTAAAAGCTTCCCCAGTAGCTCAGAAGGTAAAGATTCTGCCTGCAATGTAGGAGACCTGGGTTCTATCCCTAGGTTGGGAAGATCCCTTGGGGAAAGGAATGGTTACCCACTCCAGTATTCTTGCTTGGAGAATCCCATGGAGAGAGGAGCCTGGCAGGCTATAGTCCATGGGTCACAAAGAGTCAGACACCCCTGAATGACTAACACACACAAACAGCTGTTTTAAAGTTGCTGTCTGTTAATTCCGTAATTTCAGTCACATTTGCATCTGTTTCTATTGGCTAATTTTTTTCTTCTGGACATAGATAACATTTTCCCATTTCTTAGAATATTTAGCAGTTTTGGTTGGATGCTGGACACTGTGGCATTGCAATATTTTATCCAGATTTTGTTGTCTTCCTCTATAGTGTGTAACACTGATTTTGACAGTGAAAATTACCTTCAAAACTGTGGAATGATCGCCCTAATTAAGACCCAAAAAAAAAAAAACAAAACTCTTTTGCTCATTTCTGGTCAGTTTCATCCTTCAGAATGGGTACATTTAAACTGGTAAGTGATGCGTTGATAAGGAGAAAGAGGAAGAAGGAGATTCAAGGACAAATCCTACATTTGAATAGCTAGTTGAGTGGTGGTGGCATAGATGGAGATGTTGAAAGGAAGTTTCAGTTGTAACTTTCCTTGGGAGAGTGTGTTTGGAAAAGAGTGTCAGTTCCATTTGGGTCACGTTGAGCTTAAGGTTCACTTGTGACATCAGAAGGAGATATCAAGTAGGTGGTTAGATACAGGAAGTTCAGATGAGATGGAGATTGAAAGTAATGAGTGATTTGAATCTTAGTAGCGAACCCGTGGGTGTGATGAGATGAGCTGGGTAAAACAGAGATATTAAAGTGAGGAGGGCATCACAACCAAGTACAGGCGCTGAAAGGCTTGCCGACACATGAGGACGCGGAGGAGAAGAGGGAGTAGCATTGGAAAAGACCCTGATGCTGGGAAAGATTGAGGGCAGGAGGAGAAGGGGATGACAGAGGATGAGATGGTGGGATGGCATCACCGACTCGATGGACATGGGTTTGGGTGGACTCCTGGAGTTGGTAATGGACAGGGAAGCCTGGCGTGCTGCGGTTCATGGGGTCGCAAAGAGTCGGACAAGACTGAGTAACTGAACTGAACTGAAAGTACTTATTCATTCATCAAAAAGATTTCTCAAACTTTAGTTATATTTGGTATGATAAAATGTCCAACTTACATAAATTTAGTTTCAGCAAAGAAGCTGTTGGGAATGCGGCTATCATGTTAGGACTGGCCTGACATAGACAAGCCTTATTGCCCTCAATCCTCTGAACAGCTCTACAGGGCTGTATTATTATCTCAATGTCACAGAGCAGAATAAGCAAACTGAAATCCAGAGAGGTTAAAAAATTGCCCATCATGGACTCAGAGTTGATACAACCACAACCTGGGACTTCCTTGATGGTGGTCCAGTGGTTAAGAATCCACCCTGCAATGCAGGGAACAAGGGTTTGAT
This sequence comes from Bos indicus, assembly GCF_029378745.1. Taxonomy (NCBI): domain Eukaryota; kingdom Metazoa; phylum Chordata; class Mammalia; order Artiodactyla; family Bovidae; genus Bos; species Bos indicus. Next base: position 59,259,827 of record NC_091780.1, on the reverse strand, counting down.
CCCTGGTTGGGGAACTAAGATCCCACATATTGTGGAGCAACTAAGCCCGAGTGCCGCAACCCCTGAGCCCACGCACCACAACGAGCCTTCCCAGATGAAACAACAAAGATCACACGTGTCACAGCTAAGACCTGACGATGCAGCCAAATAAATAAATACATATTTTTTTAATCTCAACCCTGACTTACTTACTCCAAAACTGCTGGAGTTTCCAGTGGCAGTCGGGTCACTGAGTCTAAAATCCTCCTTATGCCAAAGGAGGACACCTGTCAGGGAGGAGGCATCTGGACAACCAAAGTTGTAGGTAGGCTTCTACTCTGAGTTTTCACTTTTTGAAGGGCATCTACACACCAGCAAACACCTCTTGCTAGGGAGGGGCAGGCAGCCATGGTGAGAAAATTATCAGATCTACACAAAAGGGATGAAGGGTATTTGGAGGAATCTCTAAGGGGTAAGAGCATTTCTGGCTGTTGAGGTTGGGACTTTGAAGTCTGATTTCTCTTTCTCACTTCTTTAAAAAGTAGCCTCTATGATATGGGAGAATGACACTGAAACATGTAAAATATCATATGTGAAACAAAACAAAAAAAAGTAGCCCTATGGTTAGGGGAAAGACTCTGATTTAGGGAAAGATTGAAGGCAGGAGGAGAAGGGGATGAAAGAGGAAGAAATGATTGGATGTCGTCACAGACTCAATGGACATGAGTTGGAGAAAAACTCCGGGAGATGGTGAAGGACAGGGAAGCCTGGCATGCTGCAGTCCATGAGGTTGCAAAGAGTCATGATTGAGCGACTGAACAACAAATGGCTAGGGAGTTAGGCAGGGACATGCTGTACATTTAACACTCATTTGTGTCCGACTCTTTGCAACCCTGTGGACTGTAGCCATCAGGCTCCTCTGTCCATGGGATTCTCCAGGCAACAATACTGGAGTAGGTTGCCATTCCCTTCTCCAGAGGATTTTCCCAACCCAGGGATCTATCCTGGGTCTGCTGCATTGCAGGTGAATTCTTTACCACTGAGCCACCAGGGAAGCCCTTAGGGACATGCACACTGCTATATTTAAAATGGATAACCAACAAGGACCTACAGTATAGCACAGGGAACCCTGCTCAACGTATGTGGCTGCCTGGTTGGGAGGGAAGTCTGGGGGAGAATGGATATACGTATATGAATGGCTGGGTCCCTTCACTGTTCACCTGAAACTACCAAAACATTATAAATGGCTGAACCCCAATTTGGGCTTCCCAGGTGGCTCTAGTGCTGAAGAACCTGCCTGCCAATGCAGGAGACAAGAGATGTGGGTCTGATCCATGGGTTGGGAAGATCACCTTGGAGGAGGGCACAGTAACCCTCTCCAGTATTCTTGCCTGGAGAATTCCATGGACAGAGGAGCCTGGTGGGCTACAGTCCTTAGGGTTGCAAAGAGTCAGACATAACTGCAGTGACTTAGTGTGTATGCATACCCTAACTTAAAAAGTTTTTTTTTTTTTTTTTTAAGTAACCCTATGAAGCAGAAGGAAATGGCAACCCACTCCAGTGTTCTTGCCTGGAGAACCCCAGGGACGGGGGAACCTGGTGGGCTGCCGTCTATGGGGTCGCACAGAGTCGGACACGACTGAAGTGACTTAGCATGCATAGCATGCATGAAGCAGAAAAAGCAGAATGTGGGATCTGGGATTTGAATTTGGGATCACGGGATCTGAGACCTGACTTGGAATCCCAGGCAGAACACACACTAGATGTGTGACCAGGGTGTTACACCACCTCCAGAGGCATGGATGTGAGAGTCGGACCGTAAAGAAAGCTGAGCGCCGAAAAATTGATGCTTTTGAACTGTGGTGTTGGAGAAGACTCTTGAGAGTCCCTTGGACAGCAAGGAGATCAAGGCAGTCAATTCTAAAGGAAATCAACTCTGAATATTCATTGGAAGGACTGATGCTGAAGCTGAAGCTCCAATATTCTCGCCACCTAATGGGAAGAGCTGACTCCTTAGAAAAACCCTGATGCTGGGAAAAACTGAAGGCAGGAGAAGGGGATGACAGAGGATGAGATGGTTGGTTGGCATCAGCAACTCGATGGACATGAGTTTGAGCAAGCTCCAGGAGTTGGTGATGGACAGGGAGGCCCGGTGTGCTGCAGTCCATGAGGTCGAAAAGAGTTGAACACGACATCAACTCAATGGACATGAGTTTGAGCAAGGTCCAGGAGTTGGTGATAGACAGGGAAGCCTGGTGTGCTGCAGTCCATGGGGTCGCAAAGAGTTGAACACAATTGCGCAACTGAACTGAACTGATCTTCAAAGCTGGACTTGCTCATCCATGAGGTTTACTTCCAGAGCAACCTAGGTTGTTTTCCGGGATGTGTTGACTTCTCTAGCAGCAGCCAGTGCCTGGAGGAAGAGCAGAGTCTTCTGAGATCCACCTAGAATGGCTACCTCGGGCTACCACCACACCTGGTCATTTCTTCTTTTCCACAGGTGGTTAGAAGTGTTCATTCCAAAATTTTCCTTTTCTGCCTCTTATGACCTGGAAACCATCCTCCCAAAGATGAGCATCCAGGATGCCTTTGACAAAAATGCTGATTTTTCTGGAATCACAAAGACAGGCTCCCTGCAAGTTTACAAAGTGAGTTGGTTGAGAAGCATATTGTATGTAAGTGTGAGTCCGAAAGGCCTGGCTTGTGGAGGCCTAATCATCTCATTGATTAGGAAATAGAAGCCCCAAGAGGCAAAATGACTTCTCTACAACAGAAGTAAGACTGGATCTCATAGCTACCAGGCCTGTGGCTTTATGGCTGTTATACCACTGATAGGGGCTTCCTCAGTGGCTCAGTGGTAAAGAATCCACCTGCAGTGCAGGAGATGCAGGAGACGCAGGTTCGATCCCTGGGTCAGAAAGATCCCCTGGTGGAAGGCATGGCAACCCACTCCAGTACTCTTGCCTGGAGAATTGCAGGGACTGAGGAGCCTGGTGGACTACAGCCCCAAGGGTCGCAAAGGGTCGATAGACTGAAAGACTGAGCATACACACCACTGATACCCCGGCATCCTTTATCCTTCTTCAAGTAAGTGTTCCTAAGGTCCAACTACAGGGCTCTGAGAGTCAAGTCTTTGCTTGTCAGGAAGCTGCGCAGACGAGCAGCTGCCTGGCACCATTCTTCTGCCCCGCATTTGACCTCGTCTTCCTAAAGCCTAGGTGCTCACAAGTCATCATGTGACGCTCATAGGCCAGGGGTACCCTGTAGAGGCGTGGTGTTTGCTCTGCAACTGAAAGAAAAGAAGGAAGGTAGAGAGGATGAAAGAAAGAAGGGAGGAGAGAGGGAGGAAAGAAAGGAAGGAAGGAAGAGGGAGGGAGGGAAACAGCTGACTTCCGTAAGATACTGGATCTAAAATGTTAGATTCTGATTCTCCTGCAAGAAGCCACCAAGCCAAATTCAGTGAGCCCAAACAGTCAGCCCGAGGGAGCCCCCCAGGTTCCCCCTGTGCCCTCTGCCCTTACGAGACACCTCCTCATCTCACGGGAGTTACCTGCCCAGCCCCTGTCCACATGGGTCTCTGACCCCTAACCTGAAATTTTATTTTGATAACAGAGTATAATGATCAGAAGTGGTCCTGGACCAGAGAAGAGGCTCTTCATCACTGGTGCTCAGGAAAGGAGTGCAGAGAGATCTCACTGGAACATGAAGGCCATCATGGACTTTTCCTGTGGCATGCTTCTCTGCACATACCAAAAACAAGGATTAAAATTAAAATTTTATACATAGCTGAAAAAAGAAAAACAAAGGTTGTAATTGTCGAGAGTCCTCCAGGCCCCTGCAGTTGAGGAGGACATGAATTTTTTCCCTATCTGACCAAACCAGGAGGTACTACTTAGAAATACCTAACCTAGGTTTTCTATACAACAATGGTAGCAATTGCAATTGCTCAAAACCAGGTCTTTCCAGTCTGTATTTGTAAGCATTTAACTCTGTACTTCAGAGCCAACTGACCAGTAACCACCACAGCTGCAATTAGTTGAGGAAACCCAGTGCCACGTATCACCTTGGAGCCTCTTGAGGGGGTATCCCCATTCCCAGACAAAACACCAAAACTCAGTAAATAAAGGTGTCTGCATGGCAATTGCTGATGTTTATTTTTCCCTTGGCAGGTGGCCCACAAGGCTGTGCTGGACATCATCGAGGAGGGGATACAGGCCACAGAAGCCACTGATACCAAGCTCATAGTCCAGTCAAAGGATGGCCCCCTTTATCCTACCATCTCCTTTAACAGGCCCTTCATACTGCTGGCTGTAATCAAAGCCACAAAGACCTTGGTCTTCATCAGGAAAGTTGAAAATCCCACTCAGTTCTAGGTGAAAAAGGCCTCTTTGTTAACTTCTGGGTTTTAGATATACCTAATGATAGTCTTAGGAGAAGGCAATGGCAACCCACTCCAGTACTTTTGCCTAGGAAATCCCATGGACAGAGGAGTCTGGTAGGCTACAGTCCACGGGGTCCCAAAGAGTCGGACACGACTGAACCACTTCACTTTCACTTTTCACTTTCATGCACTGGAGAAGGAAATGGCAACCCACTCCAGTGTTCTTGCCTGGAGAATCCCAGGGATGGGGGAGCCTGGTGGCTGCCATCTGTGGGATCACACAGAGTCGTACATGACTGAAGTGACTTAGCAGAAGTAGCAGGATGTACAAAAAAAAAAAAATTGCCACCTCCCTCATGTCTGTGCTGAGTGTTTTAAAAGGCATCATAAACACTTGACCACTCAAAACTTCGGAACATCTGGCTTCTCTAGGTGGGTGTTACTTCTCCACCTGCCCAGTGCCCTGCCCAGTGAGTCCACGTGCAGCCACTGAGATGAACTGGGCGCATGCTATGGGCCAGACAGAGTGCTGAGACTGGGCCTACAACAAGGAACTAATCCTGCCTCATGGGGCTTATAATCCTGAGAGGGGGAGATACTGTAAGTGATGGCTCAATACAGCCTTTCATGAGATTTCAGGACAAGAAATTGGAGCTAGTGATGTGACTCAAAAACATCCTCCTGGGCACAAGCACTGAGAAAGCCCCCAGGGCAGGGCAGTCACCCAAGTGGCATCTCTGCCTTTCCTGGGGGATGACGGCCACCCGTGTGCCAAGGCAGGCAGGAGCTGGGACTGGGGGTGTGGCACCCGTGTCCCCACCCACCCCCACCCTTGTGCTGGACGAATAACACAGCACAGGGATGACGAAAGTCGGGAAAGAGGATTTCAAAAGATCCCCAGTTCCAGCTCCCAGTCACGGTCGGACACCCAGGGCTCCTGCATCACTGGGCGGTCATATGAGTCAACATAGACAGTCCTCAGGACAATACCTTGCCAACTGTTGGCACTGCGTGAAGTCTACCCATTAATGTCATTGTTCTGACTGTTTCCATACCAGGAACATTTTAAAACAACAAAGATGTTTCTTTCTAGCTCCTTTCCAAACTGGGAGTTGAGAAGAAAAGACACCTGTTTGTGCAGAATGTTGTCCTCCACAATATCCCTCACTGTCTGCCCAGCATCCTCCAACCCACTCCAGCTCAGGACCATCCACAACCCAGGGGACCCTTTGCATTCTGCAATGTGGGGCTGATTTCTGGTACTAATACACCCTCTACCTTCCCCAGCTCAGCAGATTCACAGGAAGTGTGTTCAGAAGCCCCAGTTTAAAATGAAATGCTACAGAACTTATTCGGGCTTACCACGTGGCACTAATGGGAAAGAATCTGTGTGCAGTGCAGGAGATGTAAGAGACGCGGCTTCCATCCCTGGGTCAGGAACGTTCCCTGAAGAAGGGCATGGCAACCCATTCCAGGATTCTTGCCTGGAGAATCCCATGGACAGAGGACCCTGGTGGGCTACAGTCCATAGGATTGCACAGAGTTGGACATGACTAAAGAGACTTAGCACACACGCATAGAACTTATTTATATCGATTGAAGCCGAAAATTAAAATGTATCTGTACCAAAGAACAAAAGTTACTTAAGAAAGGAGGCTGATGTTGCTGTTCTCTGTAACAATGTCATTTCAGGGATTTCCCTGGTCATCCAGTGGTTAAGACTTCACCATCCATTGCAGAAGGTGCAGGTTCCATCCCTGGTCGGGACATGCCTCAAGCCAAAAAACCAAAACATAAAACAGAAGCAATATTGTTACAAACTCAGTAAAGACTTTTAAAAAACAGTCCACATCAAAAAAAAAATCTTCAAAAAAATATTATCATTACTGAAGATGAGAGGAAGTAGTTAAAGAATTTTTAAAAGCCCTTTTCTCCAAGAGTTTTCGACACATAATAGTCCAGGATCTATTACCATAAAGAGGAGATGACTGGCCAAGGGACTCTGAGTTAGGAGCGTGGCTCGGGTGTCAGGTGGACACCGGCGTGAATCCCAGCTCCGTCCCCCACTAGCTGTGTGACTCTGGGTGGGTTACTGAACCTCTCTGAGCCTGGGTCCATAGCTCTAAAACAGGAACAGTGAGAATGCTACCTGCCTCGGTGAGATTGTTGTGAGGGTTGAATGAGACACCGAAGATCAGGAGTGATACTCAGCGTCATTCGGCATAGAGGCGGCCACTGTTGCTATTCAATATTCACAGGGGTCTGGACAGAGGGAGGGCTGGATACTGCAGCCCTTCCTTCCTCTACCTCAACCTCTGCTCCCCAATCAAAAAAAAGAAGTGCCCCCAAGGGACCCACCACATACGGGCAGAGGCATGGCCCTTGGGAGGAGGTGGGGGCTTCTCTGTAAAGACAGGATCCCTCAAAGGAATCTAATGTGCTCATTTGTTCATTTACTGAGTATCTGTACACCTGCTGTGTGCCAGCACAAAGGAGAGGATCACGAATTACATGCAGATGATTCCAAGATTTCAGACTGGGAGGAAATGAACCCAAGTATTTAGTGAGACACAGTCGTGAGAGGTGAGCATGGGGCATTGTAGGAGCTCACAGAGCCTAGCCCCACCCAGGTGGAAGGAGAGAGGGTGGCTGTCAGGAAAGGCCTTCTCAAGGAGAGATTTGAACTGAGTCCTGAAGAAGGAGCTGAATTAGCCTAAGAAGGAGGAGGAGTGGAGACAGGGTTCCAGGCAGTGGGAAAAAGCAGCTGGCTCCCAGGGGACTCTGAACCCCTTAGAACGTCAGATGTAAGCCAGGAGAGTGTCATGTATTGGGTACCTACCAGGTACATACATTAAATCATCAAGCTCTCAGCATGCTCAGTTAGTCATGTCCCATGAACTGTAGCCTGCCAGGCTCTTCTGCCCATGGGATTCGCCAGGCAAGAAATACTGGAGTGGGTTGCCATTTCCTGCTGCAGGGACAACCTCTCAGAACAAGCTGCAAAATGAATACTATTTCTCTACTGCAAAGGAGGGAGCTAAGACTCAGAAAGATGAGTAACTCGCTCCAGGGGCCCCACAGACGCCCACAGTCAGGACTCTGGTATTCACCTTCAGGTCCCTGGAACCCCAGCTCATCATATTTCCTAGGTAGCCTACGGCCACTGCTCATCTTTCTTTTTACAACAATAGCTTTACTGAGCCCATAATTTGCATATGAAAAACTCATCCGTTCTACATGTCTAATTCAATTATTTTTTTTGTTCGTTCGTAACATTCTGCAGCATCATCTCTATCCAGTTATATAAAACTTTTTTTCAATTACCAGAAACGTCCTCAAGCCCATTTTAGCCCGTTCTAGTAGGTGTTCTTGTTCCCAAAAGAGTGTGTGCGGTGGGTCCGGCTGCTGGCTGCTCAAAAGTCAATAAACAGGCCAAGTTGGTGGAAAGGAAAGTTTGCTTTATTTCAGATGCCAGCAACTGGGAGGCGGGGGATGGAGTGTGGACGGTGGCAGATGTCTGTTCAAAGGCTGATTCCCCACCTTTAGGTAACCATGGGGCAAGAGATTTTATACCCGGGGGGTGAGGGGTGGGGATGGGGGCAGCTACAGCAGAAACAGCACTGTCATCTCTGGCAGTCATCTTGACATCGGTCATCAGTGGTCTGACCAGCGTCATCCTGGGTGTTTTAGGTACAGTTAATCATCAGTTCCAGGCTCTGTTTGTTCCTATTTCGTTGAGGCCAGTTCTCGGAATGGTAGCAGCTTATGTCATGGCTACAGCCTGGTCATCATGTAGTTAACGTCTTCCACCTGGTGCTTTAGTATCTGTAAGACAGCTCACAGGATACGGCTCAGAATATTGTGTTTAGTCCTTGAGAAGGAACTAAAGGTCCTTGACTGTGCTTAATGACTACATTATTATTATTTGGTCTCCTTTGGCTGTTTTCCTTTGTTTCTGCTTTCCTCATTTCTTTGATTAAACTCATTCTGCCACGCACATTTTCCCCAAACAAAAGGCAGGCAGAGGACTTGGGGCGAGGGGGTTGGGGAGGCAAGAATCATAAGATCCTGCTGTTTCATTCTCAGCTCCAGGTCACCCGCAATCCACTCTTCCTAAAACCTTACCTTTCCTGGACTTATTACATTAACGATATGGTACGTAGTTTTTTGAGTCTGGCCTCTTTTGCATTTCCTTAATGACTAATGATGCTGAGCACATTTTCATGTTCTTACTGGCTATTCACATGTCTTCTTTGGTAAAATGTCTATAGAGTCTTTTGCCCATTTTTAAATTAGATAGCTTTTCTCTTTATTATTATTTGTTATGAATTTTTATCGGGGTATAGTTGCTTTACAATGTTCTGTTACTTTCTACTGCACAGCAAAGTGAATCAGCTATATGTTTACATATGTCCCCTCATTTTTTAAAATTTCCTTCCCACTTAGGTCACTGCAGGGCACTGAGTAGAGTTCCCTGTGCTATAAAGTAGGTTCTCATTAACTGTCTATTTTAAACACAGTCTCAGTAGTGTATATTGAGTTATAAGAGTTATGGACATATTTAGGATGAAAGTCCCCAAGTACATTTACATTTTGCAAAAATTTCCCCCAAGTCTGTGCCTGGATGTTTCATTTTCATTATGTCCAAAACACCAACATTTTAATGAAATTTATCAAATTTTTTTTATTCTTGTCTGATTCATGCTTTTGGTGTTAGATCTAAGAAAACTTTGCTTAAATCAAGGTCACAAAAATAATTTCCTCTGTTTTCTTACAAAAACATTATGATTTTAACACAAACATAAAACGATGGCCCGTTTGAGTTGAATTTGGTATATGCTGACTGGTCCCATCACTTCATGGGAAGTAGATGGGGAAACAGTGCAAACAGTGTCAGACTTTATTTTGGGGGGCTCTAAAATCACTGCAGATGGTGATTGCAGCCATGAAATTAAAAGACACTTACTCCTTGGAAGGAAAGTTATGACCAACCTAGATAGCATATTAAAAAGCAGAGATATTACTTTGCTAACAAAGGTCCGTCTAGTCAAGGCTATGGTTTTTCCAGTGGTCATGGATGGATGCAAGAGTTGGACTGTGAAGAAAGCTGAGCGCCAAAGAATTGATGCTTTTGAACTGTGGTGTTGGAGAAGACTCTAGAGAGTCCCTTGGACTGCAAGGAGATCCAACCAGCTGAAACTCCAATACTTTGGCCACCTCATGCTAAGAGTTGACTCATTGGAAAAGACCCTGATGCTGGGAGGGATTGGGGGCAGGAGGAGAAGGGGACAACAGAGGATGAGATGGCTGGATGGCATCACCGACTCGGTGGACATGAGTTTGGGTAAACTCCGGGAGTTGGTGATGAACCGGGAGGCCTGGCGTGCTGCGATTCATGGCGTCGCAAAGGGTCGGACACGACTGAGCGACTGAACTGAACTGAACTGAACTGAGAAGTAAGGATATAGGGGTTTTCTTTGTTTGTTTGTTTTACCTTTGCATATGAATGGGTTTCCCTCATTACTCAGTTAGTAAAGAATCCATCTGCAATGCAGAAGACCCCAATTCAATTCCTGGGTTGGGAAGATCCCCTGGAGAAGGGATCGACTACCCACTCCAGTATTCTTGGGCTTCCCTTGTGGCTCAGCTGGTAAAGAATCTGCCTGCAATGCAGGAGACCTGGGTTCAATCCCTGGTTGGGAAAATGCCCTGGAGAAGGGAAAGGTTACTCACTCTAGTATTCTGGTCTGGAAAATTCCATAGTCCATGGGGTCACAAAGAGTCAGACATGACTTAGCAACTGAGCACCTCCCCATTTAATTATCTTGTCACTTTCTTTACTGATATAGGTATTTAAAGTTATAAATTTCCCTCTCTCAGCTGCTTTAGCAGCATCCCATAAATTATGATATGCTGATATTTTTGTTTCATTTAGTTTAAAATATTTTTACTTTCCCCATGATATCTTCTTTGAACTATGAATTATGTAGAAGCGCTTTGTTTATTTTCCAAATATTTATGGGGTTTTTTTAGATTTCTTTCTGTTATAAATGTGTCAGTGAGACAACAAGTTGTTGTTGTTTGATCATTAAGTTGTGTCTGACTCTTCTGTAACTCCATAAACCATAGCCCACCAGGCTCCTCTGTCCATGGAATTTCCAAAGCAACAATACTGGAGTGGGTTGCCATTTCCTTCTCCAAGGGATCTTCCCGGCCCGGACACTGAACCAGTGTCTTCTGCTTGACAGGAGGATTCTTTAGCACTGAGCCACCTGAGAAGCCCACTCAGACAACATAGTTCTTATAATTTCTCTTCTCAATTTATTGTTAGATCTATTTTGTTGAGAAGATGATATACTACCCTTAACAGGATTTCCCATCATTTTAGCCTATTTGTGTCTTTGAATCTAAGCTGTATCCATTATAGATAGCATATAGGTGGGTCTTGGGTTTTTATTCAGCCTGACAGTCTGTTTCAATTAAATGCAAAGTTTAATGCATTTGTATTTATTGATATATTTGAATTATATCTCACATTTTGCCAACTTCATACCCATTTTGCTTTTCTGTTCCTTGTTTATTGCCTTCTTTGGGGATAAGTAAAAATTTTTAGTGAATCACTTTAATTTCTCTTTGAATTTTTTTTCTTTTTGTTGGCTCTAGGGATTGCAATATAATCTTAATTTATCATAATCTGCTTCAAAGTAGTATTAACTTAATTTCAGTAAAATATACAACCTTGAGCCCAATATAGTTTCATTTCCTCCCCTCTTTTGTGCTATTCCATCACGTGCTCAATAATGTCCAACTCTTTTCGCCCCCATGGACTGTAGCCCACCAGGTTCCTCTGTCCATAGGATTCTCCAGGCAAAAATCCTGGAGTGAGCTGCTGTTTCCTCCCCCAGGTTGTGCTATTATTGTCTATTTGTATATTGTATATATCTGCATGCATGCAAAGTTTCTCGAGCTGTGTACGACTCTTTGCAAACCTATGGACTGTAGCCCACCAGGCTCCTCTGTCCATGGGATTCTCCAGGCAAGAGTACTGGAGTGGGTTGCCATGCCCTCCTCAAGGGGATCTTATTGTATGTATCAGTTCAGTTCAGTTCAGTCGCTCAGTCGTGTCCGACTCTTTGCGACCCCATGAATCGCAGCACGCCAGGCCTCCCTGTCCATCACCAACTCCCGGAGTTCACTCAGACTCACGTCCATCGAGTCAGTGATGCCGTCCAGCCATCTCATCCTCTGTCGGAAACACAACAACACATTGTTCTATTCATTGTTTTATACAATCTTATGCAATTTAGAGAAAAGAATAATGAGAATATACACTTAGAGTTTTTTATGTTTACCTACATATTTACTATTTTTGGTGGTGGTGGTGGTTTAGTCACTAAGTCGTGTCTGACTCTTGGCGATCCCATGGACTGGGAACCTACCAGGCTCCTCTGTTCTTGGGATTCTCCAGGCAAGAATACTGGAGTGGGTTGCAATTTCTTTCTCTAGGGGATCTTGCTGACTCAGGAATCGAACCCAGGTCTCCTGCATTGCAGGCAGATTCTTTACCAACTGAGCTACAAGAACAATTTTTTTTTTTACCATTGTTTATTTCTTTCTGTAGATTGAAGCCACCATCTGGTATCATTTCTTTCCAAACTGAAGGACTTGCTCTAGTATTTATTGTAAAAAAAGTTTCTCTAGCAATTATTCTCTGAATATTTATTTATCTATAAATGTTATTTCACTTTCATTTTCTTCACTGGACAGAATTCTTTGTTGACAGGTTTTTCTTTCCTTCAGCACTTTATGTCATTCAACTGCATTTCCCCCTCCATTCTTCCAAACTAGAAGTCAGCCATTAATTGTTTTATTATTCCTTTGCATGTGATAAGTTATTTTTCCTCTTGCTGCTTTCATGATTTTCCCTTTGCCTTTCACCAATTTAATTACAGTGGATCTCTTTGGACTTCTTGGGTTTGTAGATTAATGTTTTTCCACCAACTTGGAGGAGATTTCCATCAGTATTTCCTCAAATATTTTTTCTACTCTTTTCTCTTTCCTTCTTCTGGGACTCCCATTACACTTATCTTAGTATGCTTGATCTTGTATCACTGGTCAATGAGAGGTCTGTTCATTTACTTTTCAGTTTTTAAATTTTCCTTTCTCTGTTCATATTGGATCATTTCTATTGGTCTAGCTGCAAATTCACAGATTCTTTCTCCCACCATCTCAAATCTACTGTTGAGTTCTTTAATGAATTTTTATTTCAGTTATTATGCCTATTTTCAAATCCAGAATTTCTATTAAAAATAATTTCTATCTTTTTATTGAGTTTCCCTACATATTGTATTGCTGTCTTCATTTTTCTTTCATTCTTTAAACATGGTTTCCTTTATTTCTTTAGAAGTATTTGTTATAGCTGCTGTGCAGTTTTTGGCAGCTAAATCTAACATCTTTGGACACTCAGAAACCATTCCTATTGATTTATTTTTTTTTCCTGAATATGGGTCACACTTTCTTATTTCTTTGCATTTATTACACATTTTCTGTTGTTGAATACTAGATATTTTAGATAACATATAGTAGTAACTCTGGATTCTGACTCTTTCCCTTTTGAGGGTTTTTGTTTTTGTTTGTTTGGAAATTTGATTTATTTAGAAATTTGCCTGGACTGACCTGTGAAGTGTGGTTCCCCTGCAATTACTGACTAGTGATGTTTCTTCTCAATCTTTCTTTATTTTTAAACCTTCTTCTTAGAGGTCACCTTGTGTCTGTAATGCTTTTTATCCCCATTTATTATGTTTTTCTATTGGAACATAATTGCTTTTTTCTTTGGGATGGTTTTGGTCACTGCCTCTTGTATGATGTTATGAACCTCCATCCATAGTTCTTCAAGCACTCTATCAGATCTAATCCCTTGAATCTATTTGTCACTTCTACTGTATAATCATAAAGGATTTGATTTAGGTCATACCTCAATGGCCTTACGGGGCTTCTCTGATAGTTCAGTTGGTAAAGAATCCACCTGCAATTCAGGAGACCGCAGTTCACTTCCTGGGTCGGGAAGATCCACTGGAGAAGAGATAAGCTAGCCACTCCAGTATTCTTGGGCTTCCCTTGTGGCTCAGCAGGTAAAGAATCTGTCTGCAATGAGGGAGACCTGGGTTCTGTCCTTGGGTTGGGTTCCCTTTCCTGGAGAAGGGAAAGGCTACCCACTCCAGTATTCTGGCCTGGAGACTTCTATGGACTGTATAGTCCGTGGCGTCGCAAAGAGTCAGACACGACCTAGCAACTTTCACTTCACTTCACTTCACTTCAATGGCCTACTTCTCTTCAGTGGTTTTCCCCACTTACTTCAATTTAGCTCTGAATTTTGAAAAAAGGAGCTCATGATCTGATCCACAGTCAGCTTCCAGTCTTGTTTTTGCTGACTGTATAATTTCTCCATCTTTGGTTGCAAAGAATATAATCAATCTGATTTCAGTATTGACCATTTAGTGATGTCCATGTGTAGAGTTGGCTCTTGCATGGTTGGAGGAGGGTGTTTGCTTTGACCAGTATGTTCTCTTGGCAAAACTGTGTTAGCCTTTGCTCTGCTTTATTTTGTATCACAAGGCTAAACTTGCCTGTTACTCCAGGTATCTCTTGACTTCCCACTTTTGCATTCCAGTCCCCTATGATGAAAAGGACATCTTTTGGTGTTAGTTCCACCAGGTCTTGGAGGTCTTCATAGAACCATTCAGCTTCAGCTTCGTTGGCAGTAGTGGTTGCACTAACTACCACTCTTAGTGGCAGCTCTTTGGCATAATTAATTTGATTACTGTGATATTGAATGGTTTACCTTGGAAATGAACCGAGATCATTCTGTCATTTTTGAGATTGCACTCAAGTACTGCATTTCAGACTCTTTTGTTGACTATGAGGGTTACTCCATTTCTTCTAAGGGATTCTTGCCCACAGTAGTAGAGAAAATGGTCATCTGAATTAAATTCACCCATTCCCATCCATTTTAGGTCACTGATTCCTAAAATGCCAATGTTCACTCTTGCCACCTCCTGATTGATCACATCTAACCTTGATTCATGGATCTATGAACATTCCAGGTTCCTATGCAATATTGTTCTTTACATCATCAGACTTTACTTTCACCACCAGACACATCCACAACTGGGTGTCATTTCCGATTTGGCCCACCTCTTCATTCTTTCTGGAGCTATTTCTATGCCCTTCCACAGTAGCATGTTGCACATCTACTTTGGTATAAGCTGACCCCTTCTTTAGTATAATTGTTCTTCAGTTTATGGGTCACCTGCCCAGTGGCTCTATAGTAGGGATAATAGCAATCTCCTCCAAGAAGACTTATGCCAACATGACATGCCTCCCAGAACTGCTGCTGCCAGTGCCTCTGTCTCCACGGCAGGCCACTGCTGACTTATGCCTCCACAGGAGACCTCCAAACACTCACAGGCAGGTCTGATTCAGTTTCTTGTAGGGGTCACTGCTGCTCTCCCCTGGGTCCTGGTGTGCACAGGTTTTGTTTGTGCTCTCCAAGAGTCTCTGGCAAATATAGGGTTTGATTTTAACATGACTGAGCCCCTCCTACCATCTCATTGTTACTTCTTGGTCCTTGGATGTCAGATATCATTTTTTGGTGGGTTCCAACATCCTCCTGTAGAGGGTTGTTAAGCAGCTAATTGCAAATTTGGTGCTCTCACAGGAGAAGATGAGTCCTTCTACTCTGTCATCGTGGCATGGGTTCATTTCACATGCTAGCAAGGCAATACTCAAAATCCTTCAAGCTATGCTTCAACAGTACATGAACTGAGAACTTCCAGATGTACAAACTGGATTTAGAAAAGGCAGAGGAACCAGAGATCAAGTTGCCAACATTTTTGGCTCTCAGCGAAACCAAGGGAATTCCAAGAAAGTATCTTCTTAAGCTTCATTGACTACATTAAAGCGTTTGATTGTGTGGATCACAACAAACGGTGGAAAATCCTGAAAGAGAAGGGAATACCAGACCACCTTACCTGCCTCCTGAGAAACTTGTATGCAGGTCAAGAAACAACATTTAGAACTGGACATGGAACAACAGACTGGTTCAAAATTGAGAAAGGATTACATCAAAGCTGTGTATTGTCACCCTGCCTATTTAACTTATATGCAGAGTACATCATGCAAAATGCCAGGCTGGATCAATTACAAGCTGGAATCAAAATTTCTGGGATCAACAATCTCAGATATGCAGATAATAACACTCTAATGGAAGAAAGCAAGGAGGGACTAAAGAACCTCTTAAATGAAGGTGAAAGAGGAAAGTGGAAAAGCTGACTTAAAACTCAACATTCAAAAAAGTAAGATAACGGCATCCAGTCCCACAGTGCATGGCAAATAGACAGGGAAAAAATGGAAACAGTGGCAGGTTTTATTTTCTTAGGCTCCAATATCACTGGGGACAATGACTGCAGCTATGAGATTAAAAGACACTTGCTCCTTGGAAGAAAAGCTATGACCAACCTAGACAGCATATTAAAAGCGGAGACATTAACGACAAAGGTCTGTATAGTCAAAACTATGGTTCTTCCAGTAGTCATGTATAGATGGAAGAGTTGGACCATAAAGAAGGCTGAACACTGAAGAATTGATGCTTTTGAAGTGTGGTGCTGGAGGAGACTCCCGAGAGTCTCTTGGACAGCAAGGAGATCCAACCCATCAATCCTAAAGGAAATCAACCCTGATGCTGCGAAAGATTGAAGGAGGGAGGAGAAGAGGGCAACAGGGAATGAGATGGTCGGTTGGATGACATCATCAACTCAATGGATATGAGTTTGACAAACTCTGGGAGATGGTGAAGGACAAGGAAGCCTGGTGTGCTGCAATCCATGGGTTTGCAAAGAGTCGAATATGACTTAGCGACTGAATGACAATAGTTGCCTTACAACATTATATATGTTTTTGCTGTATAACAAAGTGAATTGGCTATATGTATACATATATCCCCTCCCTCTCGAACCTCCCTCCCACACCCCATCCCACTCCTCTAGGTCATCACAGAGCTGTGTTGCTTATTGTTCAGCCATATTTTGAAAGAAATTGCTTTCAAACACCTCAAGCCAATAAAAGTTCTACTTTCTGATGATGGATCTGTGTACAGGCCGATGAGCCCATTCAAACCTCACATACCACCATATTTTACTTTCCATCTTTCTCTCTTGCTTCCCCAAGGGCCAGGGAGGTGTGGGTAGCTTGGGTCTACTCCAGTCTCTGGTGCCCATGTGCAGAAGCACCTTTCAACTTGGGACATGCAGGGAGCTCATCAAGCCCCCTACAGCTGTCACACCTCTTGGAACTCCATGTTTAGTCCCATGTTAATCCACTGATTAATCCATTGATTGATCCAAATACAGCTGCAGGTTAACAGAACCACTGCCCCCCCAACCCATGCTCACACATGCTTTGCTTGTCACCAATATTATCACTTTAACGGACAATGTTCCAAGTCAGGTGAGTCTGCTCTGGCAGCAGCAGTTGGACTCTGGATAGACCATCCACCAGCAGAACCCCGGACAAGCATATCAGAGACTCCCTCTGTCCTTACACAGAGTTCAGTACTTTCATTAATGAACCCTTATTTTCATCACCCTTTTTCTTTGTTGTGGGCCTGTGGTGAATTTCTATAGCACTGAAATGGTTGTTTTTTGGTCAATTTTGCCCACTTCTTTAGTTGCTATTGAAGAGAACATTTGGCAGTCACTGTACCCCACCATGTCAGAACTGAATTTTGCCTCGACTTGGGAAAACCTTGCAGGTAAAGCCTTGACCACCACTCTTCCAGGGAACCCCAGCCAATCCCAGCATCCAGAATTCCCTCTTCAGGCTTCCTTGACTATATGCTGACTCCTGCCTGTTTTTTAAGACTCCCAGGAACAGTTACTCCACCTATCTGAGTTGTCCTGATTCTTAACTGTGCCCTTCTCTTTCCGTCCGCAGCTCCTGAGTGGCAGTGTGTGCTCTTCATGAACCAGCCAAAAGGTGGCCCACGGTCCTTTTTCATGTTTGTTTCTTCCTCAACACGAAGATATCCTTGAAGCCGGGGGTTCTCCTCAAGGGTGAAAATCAGGCCTTAAGCATCATGCCCCTCCCTACCCGCCCTATACCTAGCCCAGAGCATGAATCTTACTAGAAGCTAAGTAAGTGTTTGTTGAAATAATGCATGAGTAATTGAATGAATGGTCATTCCAACAGTACCACAATCCATTGATTTGTTCACTGCTTCACTGGAACTGAAATGATTCAGTTCTTGTTTTGTCTGCACAGTATTTGAACACAGTTATTTGGCCAAGTTAGTATTAATCCAGGTTTATCCATTTCACTACACCAATGGCAGTATAAATAAGTCACTGACAGAGGCAAAGAGCAACATCAGTAGATAACAGCAGGCTCCCGTGAAGGGTAAGTCAGCTTTCTTCTCTTGGGGACAGTGAGGTTCTACATGGGTAAGTGTTTTATTGCTCTTTTGCTATGGTTCAAGTAGCCTCTGCCTTGGGCAAGATGATGAAGGATCCAGGATAACAAGGATGTGTATATTTTCTAGAATCTCCTGCATTCACTGTTCTCCCCACCCCACAGCTCTCTTCCACTCACTGGCTCCCTCAACCACAATGTCCTCCTTTCTCACCAACCCTACTCCCGCTCAGATGAGGTAGATGGAGGACGTGATGAAGGGAGGAAGGCTGGGAGAACAATGGTTGGCAGTGAGAGGTAGGGGCTAATTGGAGACAATGCGGGACTGATGTAAACTGCTTAGGACTGGATTGCTGAGTCGGGTTGGCAGGAACCAGGGTGTGGCAGGACTTATCTGCCACCTGAAGAATTTGGACTCCATCCCCTTGAAACTCATGGGGAACCACGAAACAGAAGTGGTTGACACTCTGAGGAGCCCACTCTGGCTTCAGGGTGTCCAGAAATGTTGGTGGGGGAAAGATTGACAGGCGGGTGATGCTGTCATGGCAACTTGGGCTGCATAACAAAATACCATAACCCACGTGGCTTAAGCAATAGAAATGTATTCTCTCACAGCTCTGAGGCTGGAAGTCCAAGATTAGGGTGCCAACATGGCTGGATTCTGGTGCGAGTTCTGGCTTGCAGATGGCTGTCCTCTCATTGTGTCCTCACCGGACCTCATCTTTGTGGTGCGCACGCAGGGACAGAGTGGGGAAAGCCCGTACTCTGGTGTCTCTTCTTGTACGGGAAACTAATACATGCCTACACACAAGGGATACTCGTGACCTCATCCGACTCAAATTACTTGCCAAAGGCCTTCCTTCCAAATACTGTTCCATTCAGAGCTAGGGCTTTTGACATTGGAATTTCGAGGGGCATGAACTTTCAGTCCATAGTAGATGCTATTTAAGGGACACCAGGGGTGGCAGGGATAATGCAGAGAAGTGGATCCTGTACCTGGAGCTGAGCTGGGTGCCATAGAGAACTAAGGAAGTGAGGACAGGCCCTGCCCGAAGGAGGTAAAATTGAGCACAAAATCAGGCCATGGTTCTCATCTGTTTCCTTCCCATCAGTGCAGCCAGAAATCCTGCCATCTGTGCTCCCTTCAGGTGCAAGGCCTGACTTCTGGTCTCAATTGTGGGGTCATATATAGGGACATTCATTCCTTCATTTATGATTGCTCAGTCAGTTGTGTCCAGCTCCCTGTGGCCCCATAGACTGTAGCCCTCCAGGCTCCTCTGCCTGTGGAGTTTTCCAGGCAAGAATACTGAAGTAGGGTGCCATTTTATACTCCAGTGGATCTTCCTGACCCAGGGATCAAACCCGTGTCTCTTACGTTGCCTGCAATGACAGGCAGATTCTTTACCACTAGCGCCACCTGGGAAGCCTGCATACGGGGACAGAGAGGGGTTTTTGCCCTGACAGTGGGTGATGAGCAGTAGCTGACGGCAGGGAGAGGGCTTAAGTGAGGCGACCGGGATCTCCTGAGATGACCTTTGCCAGGCCCTTGGTTCAGCTGCTGTTCAAGTCATCTGAGCACCACCCGGGATTCACTTTAGAAATCACACCAGCATCTCTAAGGTCAGATGTGGCAGGCCTGCATCTGGACTTTGGGCTGCTAGCAAGTTGCTTTGGGAAAGGTTGAATTTTCATGTTAAAATCCAGATTTTTTGATGCTTCAGAAACAAACCAACAACAACAACAAAAAGACACCCGACACCACTGCCCCAGAACTGATCCTAGTCACAGCTGGAGCTAAGTAATGCCAGCCCCTTCAACCTGGGCACACTGGCCCATTTTCCACAGTCCCCAGAGTGCCTATTTCACTGAACTAGCTGCCTTTCTGTGTGAGTATTTCTGGCCAGACCTCTATGGGTGTTTGAATCTGCAATCTTTTCTCTCTCTCTCCTCTTGTTTCTTTCCTTTCCACACTTTTCAGGATTGAGTCATGAACCCTGTATTTAAAAAAAGAAAAAAAGTGTGGATGGAGAAGATCCACTTGCAGGGTCAGCTAGGGACAGAACTAAATCCCTCTTAACCAAATCACTTTAATTTGTCCTAAGTCAGGTTCCAAAATCCTCATTAGACCTTCCTCATTGGACTTAGCTGCTGCTGCTAAGTCACTTCAGTCATATCCAACTCTGTGCGACCCCATAGACAGCAGCCCACCAGGCTCCCCCGTCCCTGGGATTCTCCAGCAAGAACACTGGAGTGGGTTGCCATTGTCTTCTCTAATGCATGAAAGTGAAAAGTGAAAGTGAAGTTGCTCAGTCGTGTCCGACTCTTAGCGACCCCATGGACTGAAGCCCACCAGGTTTCTCCACCCATGGGATTTTCCAGTCAAGAGTACTGGAGTGGGGTGCCATTACCTTCTCCGTTGGACTTAGCTAACATTCTCCAATCCAGGACTAATAGCAACCCCACCCAGGTGAGCTGCATATAGATAAAATGAGCCTTTTTCAGCCCCTACAGCATTGAGAACACGTTCCATAGAATATTCACCTGTATGCCTCTTCCTTCCAGTAACAGCTCTGGATTGCCGCAGAAATGTCCCACGGGAGAATGAATCTGGCCCTGTCTCTGGTCTTCATCCTCTGTGGCCTGTTTAATAGCATCTTCTGTGAAAAGCAACAACACTCTCAAAAGCACATGAACCTAGTCTTATTAAAGAAAATTTCAGCTCTCTCCCAGAAGATGGAAGCTCACCCTAAGGATTTTGCCCAAGAATTGTTCAAGGCTTTGATAATTGAGGATCCCAGAAAGAATATCATCTTCTCCCCCATGGCCATGACCACCACCCTGGCCACCCTCTCCCTGGGGATCAAGTCTACAATGAGAACCCACCACCCTGAGGACCTGAAACTTGAGCCCAAACTGTTGGATGTGCACAAGTACTTACAGCCTCTGGTCCACGTGGGGCGTGAGCTAGTGAAGCAGAAGGTACTGAAGCACCAGCACATTCTCTTTATCAACAGAAAAATGATGGTCAACCAGATGCTTCTACAGCAGATAAGCAAGCTGCAGGGAATGGACATCCAGATGATTGACTTTACAGATATAGAAAAAGCCAAGAAGACCATCAGCCACCATGTGGCTGAAAAAACACATACGAAAATCACAAACTTAATCACCGACCTGAACCCTGAGACCATCCTGTGTCTTGTTAACCACATTTTCTTCAAAGGTGAGGCTTATTAACTGCATGAATTCCTGTTTTGGGTAATCTTTGCCCTTGCGTTTCCTAACAGGTTTAAGTCAGGGGGAAAAAAAGAAAAAGCCATAATTTTTGTCGGTATATCCCATTTTCTCAGCAACCAGTAGATCCAGCTTTTTAATTGACTTTGATATCACTGCATTGTCTAGCATTTTTCAGCGTCTCTTCTCTTAATCCTCTCAGTCATCTTGTTTGTGGTGCTTAAGATATTTTGGAATAAAATGTGATCACTCTCACTGATAAAAAAGGGGAAAACAAAGAAATCTTTTTTTGCAGAGCCATGAACATCGGCTAATTCACTTGTCGTGTATGGTCTCGGATTAGTGCGAGATGAGATGCTTTCTGCAGCTGCGTCCAGTGTTGAATTCAGGGTCACACACCAGGTGTCTAAAATATCAGTGTGAATTCCTGGTCACAGATCTTGACATCACCAATGTTTCTTCAGGTGGCCTCAGTCACCCCTCGCTGGTGTCTATTTACGTCTTCTTCCTCCACTCAGTATCTCCTGTCTCCTTCTTCTATTGACTCTCAGCTGTGACCTCTCCTATTGCCCGAATGGGGACAAGAAAGCAGGTCAGGCAAGATGTCCTCCACGTGCTGTCTGAGGCACACACGCCTCTCCTCTCACTCTCCCCTTCCATTACAGTGAAGAAATAGCTGTGCCCTCGTCATCCTCAAGGTGGCTCCCTTTCTGTCTTCTCTGCCCAAGGACTCCCACCTTCCTCTTAGCCCAGAGCCCATCCCTTTCTTGTCTCCTTTGCTGTTTTCTCTTCTCCTGACTTCTAGAAATGTCTCTCACCTCACCTGGGTTCACAACTTCAAACACCATCTGTACTCTATTCCCTAGTCTCTAGATTAGGCCCGGACCACCTCCCCTGAGGTCCAGATTCTAAGACCTTTGGGGGGATGTTTCAAGACCCCCAAACACAATTCCCCAACCTGGCACCACCCCCAACACCCTGTGTCTCCTCATCTCAGAGAATCACAGTGCAATCTACCCAGCTGCTCCAGACAAAACCTCCAGATCCAAGAACACAAGTCATATGGGTTCTGCCTGCAGAGTCGACCTGGAATGTGTTGACTTCTCGCCATCTGAGAAGCCTATCCCAGAGGTTTCTAGCCCAGGCCAGCACTAACTCTTGCCTAGATGACTTTCCAAAGTTGATTACGCTGTTGCCATTCATGCCTGCCTCCAACCTTTTCTCCATTACAAGGCCAGAACAGTTTTTTTAAAACATAAATCAGGTCTCTGTTTTATTCATTGCTGTAACCTCAGTATGTAGTATGGTACCTGGAACATTTTTTGAGTTCAAGAAATTTTAGGTTTAAATGAGTCAATTCATGGATATTCTATTACTGATTAAACAGGGTTCCTACCAGGACATGAATAATGTTTGTCCTGTGCATGATAAGTGAGGGAACTGCTCACAAAACAGTGCTTCCCAGCGTAGGATGCTTGCTGAAGCCACTGGGACCACCTGTTATTCATATTTAGGCCCACAGTTCCAAACTACGTACCTGGGACATAAAAAGTGCTCCACAAATGATCTTTTTTTTTTTTTTTTTACTGCACTGTGTGGCCTAAGGGATCTTATTTCCCCAACCAGGGATTGAACTTGTGCCCCCTGCATTGGGAGCAGGGAGTCTTAACCACTGGACTGCCAGGGAAGTCCTAACATGAATGATCTTGGAGGGATCGCTTCTCTGGATATTCCAGAGAACTCTCCAGCATGATTCCCCCTTGGCAGTGGTGGTTTAGTCATGTCCAGCTCTTTGCGACCTCATGGACTGTAGCCCTCCAGCTTCCAACAGTTTTCCAAAAGCTTTATCCATATCACTCTCTAGAAAAAGCAAGTAGCAGCAACAGAACAGAGAGGACCGTGAGTCTGCCTCTAGAATCAGAAGCAAGACTAACACTTGTAGAGATTTTCCAGACCAGACCAGATGGCCATCACTCTGGGTGATGGATGCCTTTTTAAACTGGTGTGTACGTTGAATGTTTCTTAAAACCCACCGGGAATTGCATTATTTAAAATAGAATTTCACGCAGGGATGTGCATGTGTACTGAGGTGTGTGTGCCTTTCTGATAAAAAGCTTACCTCCTTGAATAAAATTAATATACTTTATTTTAAATAATTAATTTTTTGGAGTATAATTGCTTTACAATGTTGTGTTAGCTTCTACTTAACAGCAAGCTTAATACATTTTAAATAGATTTCTTTACCATTCTTTGAACTCTTAAAACACTCAAATGCAGTAGAAATTTTCAAAGAAGGGATGCTGTGATCAATGTTTCCTGAATTATTTGATGACAAAATCCTTTCTCGGTGTTATAGTCCCAAAGGCAGTTATTTTGGTAAACATCTTTTGAGAAATACAGAGTTAAAGAAATTGTAGGGTGATTATTTCTGAAAATCATGTGTTTGCCTTTATTTCCTTTGCATCAGTCTAGAATTTTTAACTATTCTGCTCACTAGAGTCAAGGTGTCACCTTAAACGGACTGCTTCCTTCTCAAGCAGATCACCTCTGGGACCCCAAACATGAAGGTGGTGATGACTTTTCCACCAGATCACTCTTTGACTTTTCCTTCCTGATTTTCCCAGGCATCTTGAAAAGAGCTTTTCAGCCCAAACTCACCCAGAAGGAGGTCTTCTTTGTGAATGACCAAACCAAAGTGCAGGTGGACATGATGAGAAAGACAGAACGGATGCTTTACAGCCGGTCAGAGGAGCTACATGCTACGATGGTTAAGATGCCTTGCAAAGGAAATGTGTCCCTAACTCTCATGCTTCCAGATGCCGGACAATTTGACACTGATCTTAAAAAGATGACTGCTAAGCGAGCTAAACTTCAGAAAATCAGTGACTTCAGGTATGCTATTCTGAATGAATACTTTAGATTTGAATTAGATTTTTGCTCAGCCCTCACTTCCTCTATGCAAAAGCCTTATTTGGGCGGCAAGGGTGGGTGAGTTTGGCGTCTAGTTATTTCCTAGGATATTTGTAGAAAACGAAACAAACCAAACAGGAAGAATAATGGCCTGAATCCCATTACCAAGTCGGAAGCCCCTTAAACTGTTAATTATGGTTCTTTTGGTGACATGTACAATATCAGAAACCCACTTCATAAAAGATCAAGTTAGATACAGAGAGGAATGGTTGGAAAGATACATGGGAATTTCACGAAACTTACAAAATACATGAAATGCAATTTCAGGGAATAAACACAGCCAGGTCTCATGAGGGATTGGAACAAGGGACAGCAAAGTCACCTGGAACTCCGTCTCTCTTGTCACAAGTCCTTATTTCTACCTCTCCAGCTCAGCAAACCAGCTTTCCCACACACATTAGCACACAATCCACTCACCCCCAGAATATTTTCTGAGTATCTATTCTATGCCAGAAACTGCCTGGTACTGGGAATACAATGATTAGCCAAACACATCTCTGCTCTCATGAAATTTTCAGTTTGGTAGGGAAGGTAGAAAGTCAACTAACAAATAAGTAGCTTCAACTTGTAGAAAAGCTATGAGAGAATGAGTAGGGTATATAACATAATTCAGTGGTGGAGTGTTCATCAGGGATCTTAAGTAGGAAATGATCTTAAGGAAGTAAATGTCAAGCTAAGACTGCTGTGGTCAGACATGACTCTCTTCCATTCAATCAGATGCTCCAACCCACACCTCACTGAGCATCTTTCAGTTCCAATTACATATTCCTGGAAGAGAGAATTGAATTGATCCAGCTTGAGTACCGTGTCCGTCGAGCTCCAATCAATGTGGATAAATTACATAGCGAAACTGTGATCTTCAATGGCCCACTGATCTTAATGGCGGGAGTCGGGGAATAGTCTTTGGGCAACAAATGTGCAGATTGGGAAGAAATCTGTAAATAGCATTTACTCCTACAGTTGAGAGCCACCGCAGAGTGGATCTGTCATTTTCTGCCACAGTTGTACATCCCACAGTATTCCTAGTTGGGGCAGAGGGGATTCAGCAGTGGAGGAACCCAGCTGAGTGGGTCGCTATCCAATCAGAAGCTCAACACTGCATTGACACAGGCTAAGACGGATTGGTCTGTGAGCAACCAAAAATGTTGGGTGAGAGGGCTGGCACTACACATTCTAATGTTTTGTTCAGTTGCTAAGTCATATCTGACTTTTTGCAATCACTTTCTAATACTCTCCCTTAGTTACAGAGTTGCTGATCTGTAGAAGGAGGAGTCCTCCTTTCTGTTTCAAAGATTATCATCCAAGATGGAACTTCCTCTCCTGTGAAAACTCCCTATGCTCTACCTGCGGCAAGAGGACCCCATGTCCCCCAACCCCCTCAGCATGCTTAGGGTCACCATACAGTTTAAACTGCTGCTTCCAGATGGAGGGTTAGAGGGACTCAGGGCTGGATGCCCTTGGTCTGACCTTCATCTTCTCTGGTATAGAAAGCCTGTGAAGGGAATCATTTGAATAGTAAAGTGTATTCTGAGTTAGTGGTTTGCTTGGAAATTCAACCTTGCAGCTCAGACCCTAGCATCTTTAATCTGCCCCCCACCAAGCAAGCCCTGAAGCAAACACTTCCATTACATTTCCACTAGGAAAAGATCTTTCAGCGTAAGCAAGGTGCAGCCTGTGGATGCCAGGACAGAGACATAGCTCAGCTTCCTTGTCATTTTCATTCTCAACAGACTGGTGCGCTTAATTTTGCCCAAGTTGAAGATCTCCTTCAAGATAAACTTTAAGCATCTGCTTCCCAAGATTGACCCCAAACATATACTGACTGCCACAGCAATCTCACAGGCCATCACATCGAAGGCTCCCCTGCCTAATTTGGAGGTGAGTGGGGCAATTTCTAGGGTCTCTGTTTTATTATCCACCACAGCCCTGATTGAAAATCAGTTTTTTAATACAGCAGTTATAGCTCTTATCTGCCCAGATCCCTGGGCTTTGGGGGTCCTTTCATCATTCTCTCACTCAAAGGTTATTGCTTCAAGCCCTGGAGGCATTCGGGGGTAAAGTCATGGGCCAGCCAGACAACATCTGACTCTAGTAGCTGTTATGTTCTCCTGACAGGGCAGTGAGCATGCCCACAGACCTGTATGCTCTACATCCACCCGCAGTACACTGTCTGAAGGGAAGAAAGCAGAGAAACCAGGAACAGTGGGCTGGAGTGCAGTGGGCAGGCATTAGAAGGGCTGGGGTGGCCTTTATGCCAAGTCCTGGATAAAGGCCAAGGGAAAGCAAGGGGGTATATGCCTCGGGACTCGTGTTCTGGGCAAAGAGACCAACCAGTGTATCTGGAGGGGATGTGAACCCGACATTTTTTTAAGAACCACAAGAAAGCCCAGGCAGCTAGAGTGATGAGTGAGACACAGTCTGGTAGGAGGTGAGGGCAGAAGGCAGGCAGAGCCGGGTCACTTGGGTCTCCCAGGCCCTGGATAGGACTGGGGTTTTATTTGATCGACATGGGAGACCACCAAGGCTGACATGAGTGTTTTATGAAAGATCACTTTTTGCCATGTGGAAAACAGGCAGTGTCCCTGGAGGAAGAGGGGACCCAGTAGGAAGTTTGGTGGGTAACCTAGGTGAGAGATATTGGCGGTTAGACGGGGCATTCAAGGGAGAGTTAATGGTGATGAGAAGGTGCTGTGGGCTTTTTAGACAGAGCTGGGGAGCGGGAAGGGGAGTCAGTTTGTGAGCTAGAAGAGTGGGAAACAATGGAGCCAAAGTCTGAGGCAGGAAAGATGAAGAAGGGGTGGGTCTCGGGCAGGCAGAGACTAGCTCTGCTAAACTGGAGATGCCAGTTAGACATTCGGATGCCAGGAAGCATCTACTCATGAGATAACTTTACCCACCCTGGTGGACACAGGGGTTGCCCTCCAATGACTCCGCCAAGGTCACTAACTAGCTGGCTGCCTTGTGGCTGCCCTGTAACACTTTGCCCAGAATGTAAACAGCAATCACAGTCTCTCATCCTGGTACAGCGCTTGACAAACCACAAAACACTTTCTCACGGTTTCTCTCGCTCAGTCTCCCAATGAACGCAAAGAACCCTGTTCTTTAATTGGGAGATGAGGGACCTGCTGCTCAGAGACATTGGATGGAGTTCCCAAGGTTGGGACCCCACAGGCATGCTGTGCTTTCCATGGCCCAGTGGGTATAAGTAAGTAAGTGCTAGTGGCTCAGTCATGTCTGACTCTTTTGCAGTCCTGTAGACTGTAGCCTGCCAGGCTCCTCTATCCATGGGCTTTCCCGGGCAAGAATACTGGAGTGGGTTGCCATGCCCTTCTCCAGGGGATCCTCCCAACCCAGGTGTCAAACCCGGGTCTCCTGCACTGCAGGCAGCTTCTTTACCACCTGAGCCACTAACAAAATCCACCCAGCAGATGTGCCCTGAGTGCTGGGTTTGGGAGATGTTGAGCTCTTCACAATCCAGTACAAACAATGTCATGGCCACGTTCCCCAGCAGGGCCTCCTGCAGATCGGGGGTCATGTGAGTTCTGGCACAAGCGCTTTTTCTCAGAGGGCAAATTGTCCTTGGTTGGATGGAGACAAGAAAACCTAGCTCCCTGGTGGTTTTCATCACATCCTTTTATAGAAGTGTTGGAAAGGACTATCTCTCAGTTATTTTGCGGGATTTTTTCTAAGCCTTCAGATCACCCAGACTTCCTCTCTGTTTTCTTCCCCTTTCTTCCCTTTTAAATGCGCAGACTCCTTGAGTCATCCGCCCAACCCTGAGGATGTCTGAACCCAACAATCCCCAACCCTAGTAATTGACCCCTTTTGGGGACATCTGACGTTCAAGGGCGAATTCGGTTGCTGGGAGCCAAGGGCAGCTTTCCAGGAGTGGAAGCTAGCCTTCCTCCAACTGCTGGTGGCTTTCCAGGAGTGGAAACCAGCCTTCTTTCAACTGGCATCAGCTGTCAGGGGAGGCTGCCTCTCGATCTTGCCATAGGAAATTGCTGGGCACACCCCACCCCCACTGCCACCCCCACTCCAGCCAGCTTGGTCTGGGGCTAACTCAGAATCTGTGTCTTCCAGGCCCTACATCAAGCTGAGATAGAGCTGAGCGAGCACGCCTTAACCGTGGACACAGCCATTCACACAGATAATCTGTTGAAAGTCCCAATGAAGGCAAAGGAGGTCCCGGCGGTCGTGAAAGTCCCAATGAACACAAAGGAGGTCCCAGTGGTTGTGAAAGTCCCAATGAACACAAAGGAGGTCCCGGTGGTCGTGAAGGTCAACAGACCCTTCTTGCTGTTTGTGGAGGATGAGAAGACTCAAAGAGACCTCTTTGTGGGCAAAGTCCTCAACCCCCAAGTTGAGTAGAGCCAGGGCCACACTGTGCAGCACAGGAACTTAGCAGGCCAAGAATAAAAAGAGTACAATTCACCAGCCATGCATCAGAGACACTGAAACTGAGAAGTGTGGTCTGGGAATGGAGTGGGGACAGGTCTTCACTGGTCTTCTGTCCAGGAACAGAGCGGCATAAAGGGGTTGAGGGGGTCTGCCAGGGACATTTGGCCAGGATGTCTTCTATCCTGGAACAAGGCTGACATAGGCAGAGAAGCAATTCTGAGTGGGTGAGCAGGTGCAGGAGGGCTGTTTCAGTCGGGGGTTGTCTCACAGCCTTGCTTCCTGCCCAACTGGAAGTCAGAGCGTGGCCCTTCATCTGTACTTTCCCTCTACCCCCTGCCCCCTGCCCCTGGCAGCCCCAGGGAGAGGCAGGTCCCACTGCAGAGAGGAGGCTGGGAAGAGGACAGACCCCTGGGGGGCTTCCATATGTTCACCCAGCTCCAGGGAGAAATGGGGTACCAGAGAGGTTGAAAGTCCCGAGTATGTTGACAGCATCTCCTCTGTCCCTCCCCTGGCCTCTTTCCACCTTCACAGCAAGCTTCTAATAGTAGTAGTGGTAGTCAGTTGCTGTCCTGTCTGACTCTTGCAACCCCACAGACTGTAGCCCACCAGGCTCCTCTGTCCATGGGATTCTCCAGGCAAGAATACTGGAGTGGGTTGCCATTCCCTTCCCCAGGGGATCTTCCCGACCCAGGGATCGAATCTGGGTCCCCTGCATTACAGGCAGATTCTTTACCAACTGAGCTAAAACAGCCTTCTATGAGAGAGTTGTTATTGCCTCCTACCACACAGGAAGTAAAAGCAGTGTGGGAAAAAAAGGACAATCATGCACAGAATAGGGTGTGTGTGTGTGTGTGTGTGTGTGGCTGGGACTTGGGTATTACCCGGCTGGCTATGAACGTCCTTGGACATATAGAATCAAGGACTCTGATGGCAACCAGACATTTGACAAGTCAGGTCCAGAGGCCAAGGGCACAAAGACATCCAAACAGGCTGACCCAATAGCGCTACCCACGCAGCAGGACCTTGCCTGGATGGGTTAGCTCAGCGTAGCAGCCAGAGAAGACGAGGCCAGATGGTGAAATGAAACTCTTCTGGTAGAAATTCCAGGTTCAGTGCTGAAAACACAAGGCCAGGAGTGAGACGGGTGGACAAAAATGGGGCAGGGGGCACTGACTCCTGAGCCATGTAATGACATGACCAAGACAGAACCTCCTGGGGGCCGCCAGTAGACCCAGGAGCCTTGGACTGGACAAGAGAGACCTGGGCCCCCTCAAAACATGAAAAGTCCCTCTGTGGTGGGATTTAGGACACAACCCAAGGGTGTTCTGGGGATGATGTGAGCCCGAAGGAACCCCATCCACTACCAGAGGAGTCGTTTCAGGGCTAGAACTTTCATTCTTTTAACAAAGATGCCCAAGAAAAGGCCTTGCCATTGGCATTATCACTTAAACCCAAGCTACAAGAAGAGAGGCTTGGGGATGGGCCACAAGAGTATCTTGGAAAAGTAGTCCAGTAAAGAGCTAACTCAAGAGAGGAACCATGAGGTGGATTGTTTTAGAAAATGTGGAAGAAGTGGAGTCAGAAGCATAAGCAAATGGAAGCAGGCCAGGAGACCCATGCTTGGGCACGGATCATATCCAAGCAGATGCATGGCAGAGGCAGAGAGGGAAGGTGATTGTAGAGGATGTTGAGGGCCTGGTCCTGACTTTAGTGGCCCCAACCTGCAGTGGCTTGAAGCAGGTTTTCAGTTCCTTGTCAGAGACTGAGGTTAGGTTGCTGCAGGGAGAGACCAGCTCCTAATCACTAGACCAGTGGTCAGTGACAAGGCCCTGGCCCCTTGGCTTTGCAGAAAAGAATTCCCATAAATACAGAAAGTACTGAAACAATTAAAGTGTTTATTTGGGGAAAAGAGTACAGGACATGTAGACAGACATGTGTAGACTCAGAGAGAGAGAGAGTGGTGCCTCGTGGCAGTTTTAATCACCTATATAGGGCGTTTCTTCTGGGTTTGCCTGGTTCTGAACCCATAGTTGGGCTTCCCTGATAGCTCAGTTGGTAAAGAATCCACCTGCAATGCAGGAGACTCCAGTTCCATTCCTGGGTTGGGAAGATGGGTCCTCTCATGTATACATGTGCATCTCTCAGTCAAGATGAGCTCCATCGAAGAGGACTACAGGTAACTGACATCACTTACTATGGGGTGGTGCCCCCTCCCTTTCTAACCTCCAAGGAGCTTTCCAGTTGGGAAGATTTTCTTGACTTTGAAAATGAGAAATATGTGGTCCCTTATCTCTTGTCTGGGCAAGGCCCAGCTTCCTCTCCTGATGGTCCTGCTATTGTATTTTTGGAGTTTTGGAGCTTGGATATTCCACAGGGAATAAACTCTATCTGCTTACCCTGGGGGAGGGGAGCATCTACCACCTGGCTCAGTTCCATTTAGCAGAGGGAGTCCATGAAGGATTTATTCAAGGTGTACTGGATGATGGTTTGATTTACACATATTGTGGAATGATCACCACAGTACGTGTAGTTAACATCTCATATTCAGAGTGATTCATAAAGGACACAACCCAGACACACAAAACCACCAGTAATGGGTCAGCAGCTGCCACGTCACGACCCCCTGACGTCACATCCATATGTGAATGTCTTCACTCACCAGGCCGGGTCCAGGATCTCAATTCACTCTGCTGGACAGGCCAGCAGGACGCAAACTATAAAGAAAACGTCACTTCCGGCCTTCATACCAGTTCTAGGAATTGACCTGACAAATATTAACTAGGCTGCCGTGATTGTCAAACACTATTTTCCTGCGGGTAGGAGGCGAGGCGGTGCTGAAGACCCAGGGCCCCCAGCCCAGGGACCTTGCTGTGAGTACCACGCTCGTGTCTGAAATGAAGGTGGGGATGACGGCACTCTCTTTCCCTCCCCTCTCCTCTCCCTCCCCCTGCTCACCGCCCCCCTCCCCCAACCAGTCCCTCCTTCTCACTTTGGCAGAGTAAATGGCAGAACTGAGTTCCCTGAAGGAAAAATGTGATGGTGTACTGCTTCTAAGCCTTGAAGCGGGAACTTCAGGTTTTAAACAACTTTTTATGAATAACTTGGCCTTTAAATTTCTTTTGAGAAACTCTCAGTATTTCTCACAGTTAGACAAGAAAACAGAGCAATACAACCCAAAGCAAAATGATCGCACGGTCGTAGCAACTTGATGGGACATTTTATTATATGAAAGAGGGATGCTTCAGGGCCCTGGTCTGGAATTTGACCCATGCTCCTGCCACTTGTGTCTGTCTGGCCTCGAGACTCAGTTTCCCCATGCGTACAACAGGGATAATATTACAGAGGTCTTAGGTTCTCATAAGGATTCCATGAAATGACATGAAGCAGTCTTCCTCCACTGGGGCACTGCTGGGATGTGGGGCAGACCGTGCTTCCTGGCTTGAGTCTATTCTAGCATTTCCAGAGCTTTCTCTCTCCCACTACACTGCAGTTGCATCTCCTTCTCCAGACTTTGAGATGATCCAAAATATCATCCCCGCTTTCGCACACATCCCTCCCACAGCATCTGAGAACAGGCTGGGAACTAGTGACCCAATACAGCTAATATCTCCATCTCCACCACAAAAGAAACGATAAATAGGGATACTACACCTAATTCATGGGATTCTTAATTTTCTTCTGAGATCTTTTGGGAAAAGGAATAAAGGAATAACTTTGGTGTAACTACATCCAGTCTCAGTAGAAAGGGGTGAAAATTAGCACTGCATGCTTCCTACATGCCAGGTGCTTTTATATTATATTATGTCTTACGATCCTTAAGCAACCCCACCCCCAGGGGGTAGGCATTGTCATTTGCATTTTGCAAATATCAACCAGCAGTTCAGAAAGCTTCCTTAACACAGTGCCACCCAGTGATTTAACTACAGAGCCTTGATTCAAACCCAGGCCCTCTGACTTACAGTTCAGTCCTTTGTGAAATAGAAACTCTGCAGGTCTGGGTGTCCTCAGGGTGCAATAAGTAGAAAATGGTAGTAAGTTCACTGGGATAAAAAGAATAAACTGGAAAAAGTTTTATTACAGCTGTATTTCTAATTTTATCCAGGGACAGTCCAATTTTTAAGCTGTTCTGTTTCCCAATATGAATGAGAATCATTACTAAGTGGGCCTGTTCAATTCAGTTCAGTTTAGTCACTCAGTCATGTCTGACTCTTTGCGACCCCATGGACCGCAGCATGCCAGGCCTCCCTGTCCATCACCAACTCCTGGAGCTTACTCAAATTCATGTCCGTTGAGTCAGTGATGCCACGTACTGAGCTGCAGTGGAGAGGTTAGGACATGGCCTTGGGGATCTGCCTGCAGTACTTTGACCAGCAAATGTGTTTCGACATAATCGATAGTGAGACTACATTCTTCCCTCCCAACAACTGGCCTTGGGGTTTAATGGGATTTTTAGGGCACCAGGTGCTATAAACCATCTGCAAAAATATGTAAATGGCCCAGAGATCGTTGGTTTGAGTGAAAGGCATTAAAGGTGCTGATTAACAACGTACTGATCAGAGATATATCTTTTGTTACTGAAACATTATTGACCAGAGTCATTTCAATATTCACTTATATAACAAAACACCAGCAATAGGATTTGGTTTCTGCAAAATCCCCTGGTCAATAGTGTGTTAAAACATAAAATATATCAGGATAGACAAACGAAGATGGGGTGGTGAGCTGTGGATGGCCGCTGTGGCATGGGACAACAGAAGGGTCAGTCTTGAAAGGAGCAAGGGGATGGGACTTCTTACCGAGGACAGCAAGGTGGGGGTGGGGGGGTGCTGAGTGCATGCTCTGTGTGGATGTGGGGACGTGTGTGTGATAAGCCTTCACCCCGAGCTGATGCTGCACTCCTCACCCTGAAGCACTTTGACCCCCTAGGGGTGGCATGAAGGCTCTTCTGGCCACTTCATATTAATAGACTGATATTAATGATGTTATGATACTATGGATGATATTAATGGAGTCACATCAATGAGCTCCTTAAAGCGCAGGAGCTATTGTATTTGTTTCCTAGGCTGCATTAACAACCTTTCACAAACTGGGTGGCTTACACAACAGAAACGGATTCTCACAGTTCTGAGGACAAGAAATCCAAGATCAAGGTGTCAGCAAGGCTGGGTCCTGAGGCTCCAAGGTGGGAGTCTGCTCCAGGCTGCTCTCTTTGCTCCTATAATCTTAGGTGTTCCTTGGCTTGTAGAATCATCACCCTGATTGATCTCTGCCTTCATCCTTACATCTCCTTCTCCCTGTGTGTGTCCCTGTGTTCAGTTCCCCTTTTTATAAGGACATCAGTTATATAGATTAGGGCCCATGCAACCATTCATATAGATTAGAGCTTCAGAGACATAAGAGACGCAGGTTCGATCCCTGGGTCAGAAAGATTCCCCTGGAGGAGGACATGGCAACCCACTCTAGTATTCTTGCCTGGAGAATCCCATGGACAGAGGAGCCTAGCGGGCCACAGCCTATAGGGTTGCAAAGAGTCAGACATGACTGAAGCCAACTTAGCCTGAATGCACACAACCTCATATTAACTAATTACAACTCAATGACTCTATTTCCCAACAAGACCACTTTCTGATATGCTGAGGATTAGGACTTCAACATTTGAATTTGTGGGTGGGAGACTCAATTCAGCAGATGTCTTTCCTAAATCTCTCCATCAGTTAAGATAGAGGTTTCAGCCCCTGCAAGTGACAAGAGCTACTGGAGATAACAGAGATGGAGTAAATCTCTCTCCTCTCCCCCAACCCCCGGGCCCCATTCATCCTGTGGCTTTGCCCCGCCTCATGAGCTGCCCTCATCCATAAGGTCTCTGAGGCCGATTGTCACATCCACACTCCAGCTCATGGAGACCAGAAGAGTAGAGGGCATGCCTCCTTCTGGGACAGCCTGGCCAGGAGGTTCATGCAGCATCTTACCCCTCCAGTAGGCAAGATGCTAGTTAAAGGTCACACCCAAGTGCAGGGGAGGCCAGCATCCCTCCTGTCACAGTGTCCTGACTTTTGTCCTATACTGTTGAGGG
Organism: Bos indicus; assembly: GCF_029378745.1. Lineage (NCBI taxonomy): Eukaryota > Metazoa > Chordata > Mammalia > Artiodactyla > Bovidae > Bos > Bos indicus. Next base: position 59,225,325 of record NC_091780.1, on the reverse strand, counting down.
TCACCCCAGTCTTTGAAAGTTAATGAATGATTGAAAGAATGACTAGAAAGTAGAAAGAAAAAGGAAAGAAGGGAAGGAAGGAAGAAGGAAGGAAGGCAGGGAGAAGGAAGGCAAAGGGTAAAGACCATGGAAGTTGTTGGGGTTTATTTTGGGGAGGGGGAAGGGGGGTTAATCGTTCAGAAAAATCAACAAAATGTTATAGATGAATATGTACATAAAGCTGAGAAGGGGCTCCTGCTGTGACTGAAGCCCTGGGGGAAAGTGTCTGGAGCCAGCTTGCTCACTCCCTCCTCACCCTCTGCAGTGCCCCACTTGACATCTCTGTGGGATCCAGCCTGGATGTGGGTTTACTGTGTAAACACGAGGCTGTTTATGAAGAAGGATGACGTGTTCCCCATCTTGTTTTCAGAGGATGGGGCCAGCATGGCTGTGGCTGCTGGGAGCTGGGATCCTGGCCTCTGTCCACTGTCAGCCCCTTCCTGCCCATGGAGATAAGAGCCTGAGGGTGCCTGAAGCCCCGCGTGGTCAGCTCTCAGAGTCCCTCCCCGCCTACCAGAAAATCACACCCACCCTTACCAGCTTCGCTTTGCGTCTGTACAAGCAGCTGGCAGCAGAAACCCCAGGAAACATCTTCTTCTCCCCAGTGAGCCTCTCCAGCACCCTGGCCCTGCTCTCTCTGGGGGTGCAAGCTAATACCCGGACTCAGATCCTGGAGGGCCTTGGCTTCAACCTCACCGAGACCCCAGAAGCCGACATCCACCGGGGTTTCCAGAGCCTCATCCACACCCTTGACCTACCCAGCCCCAAATTGGAACTGAAACTAGGCAACTCTCTGTTCCTGGACACACAGCTGAAGCCTCAGCAGCACATTTTGGACAACATCAGGGAGCTGTATGGAGTTTTTGCCTTTTCTGCCAACTTCACAAACTCTGATGCAACTAGGAAGCAGATTAATGGCTACGTGAGCAGGCAAACGTACGGGCAGGTCGTGGACTGCCTGGAGGAGTTCACCCCAGACACGCTCATGGTTCTCTTGAATTATATGTTCTTTAAAGGTGAGGACTGGCTCAGGCTCCTCCGTCTCCAACCCTGCCCCTAAAAGGCACCTATCTAAAAGTTTATAGCTGTATCTTCTGGAAGTTACCTCCCTATATTTAAATACTGGTCTTATCTGTTTTTATTGTTGTTTAGTCACTAAGTCATGTCTGATTTCTTGCCACTCCATGGGCTGTAGGCTTCCAGGATCCTCTGTCCATGGGATTTCCTAAGCAAGAATACTGGTATAGGTTGCCATTTCCATCTGCAGTGGATCTTCCCAACCCAGGGATTTAACCTGCGTCTCCTGGATTGGCAGGTGAACTCTTTACCACTGAGTCACCAGAGAAGCCTTGGTCTTATATCACTACTTCTTAATTTATCAATATTTGATTTCTTTTGCCATGTTTCTTTCTGTTCTACTTTTACTCTGATTTTTTAATACAATTTACAGTTAATCTTACTTTTCTATTAGTAATTCACTATTAGGGAAATATTTTATGTTTTATATTATTGCCTATTTCAAACCTACAGAAATATGTAGAAAATTACATAAAAACCTCCATGTACCTAGAATTAACACATGCTAACATTTTGCCATTCACTTCAGGTTTTTTTTTAAAGTAATATTGCAGAGACATTCAATTCCTTCTTAATCCTTCCCTGGTCCCATTTTCCTCCTTCCATCCCTCCCTAAAGGCAACCAGTATCCTAGGGTTGGTGTGTATTCCTCACATCCTTGGGTTTGCACCATTAGGGTCTGAGTCTAAATCATTATTGGTTCTCCTGAGTCTGACACAGGTTTAAGTATGTGTTCAGGTTAAGGACATTTGCTGAATGAATGATTTTCAAGGTAAACTTTGGCTTTATGTTTAAGGCCTCTAGGAATGTTATTCATTCATTCAAAAGCATACATTAAGTACTAACTATATCACAAGGACTTTCATTACCTTTTGGGGAAATCTGCTGGAGACAGTTTCAATCCCTGGGTTTGGAAGATTCCCTGGAGAAGGAAATGGTAAGCCACTCCAATATTCTTGCCTGGGAAATCCCATTCACAGAGGAGCCTGGTGGGTTACAGTCCACAGGGTTACAAAAAGTTGGACACGACTTGGCAACCACACAACAACAATATGAATAAGACAGAGTTTTCTCATTCTTGTGGAGGCCACAGTCCCATGTGAGTTGTCAGTAAGAAAAAGCACAACTACAACTCAGTAGGAAAGTGATACTCTTCTGAATAGATACGAGTGCACTGGAGTTCTTGGAAGATATAATTTTCCAGATTCAAAGAGCGAGGGAAGGCTTCTCGGAAGAGAAGTCATCTAAGCTAAGACACACAGGATGAGTTAGACATACTCAGGCAAAGAGGCTATGGGAGAAATGAATGGAAGAGGGTTCAGGTTGAAATACACTATGTGCAAAGGTCCAAGGAAAAGAGTTACCGTTACATTTTCAAGAAAGAAACAAATTTAATTAGACTGGTGCAAGTTCAGTCTGGCTACAATCTGGAAAATGATTTGGAGGAGAATAAGGGTAGAACAGGGCTTCCCTGGTGGCTCAGAGGTTAAAGCATCTGCCTGCAATGCGGGAGACGTGGGTTCAATCCCTAGATCAGGAAGATCCCCTAGAGAAGGAAATGGCAACCCACTCCAGTATTCTTGCCTGGAAAATCCCATGGATGGAGGAGCCTGGTGGGCTACAGTCCACGGGGTCGCAAAGAGTCAGACACGACTGAGCTACTTCACTTAAGGGTAGAACAAAGACAACTTAGGAGGTTCCTGAAATGGTTCAAAGTCAGATGGTGGCTTCAAATAAAGTGGTAACTTTGGAGACAGAATCAGCAATACTTGGTCATGGATTGGGGGTGGGCATGAAGGACAGGATGAGCCAGCCCCCTCCCCCATCACCAAGACCAGTGTTTTCAGGAGGTCAAGTCAGGAGATGATTGTGGGTGGAGATGGTAAGTAGAAAGAAACAAAGTACTGCACACGTGGACAGGACTGTGAGAGATCCTGCATCTCTAACCAGTGCAGCTTAGTGTATGTCTCCCCAGGCTTGCCCTTCTAGAATGTCTTCTCATGGTTGTGTGGGTTTTTTGTCCTAAGCCAAGTGGAAGCATCCTTTCAATCGTTACCAGACCCAGAAGCAAGAGAGCTTCTTTGTGGATGGGAGGACCTCTCTCCGCATCCCCATGATGCACCAGAAGGAAATGCACAGGTTCCTCTATGACCAGGAGGTGGCCTGCACTGTCCTGCAGCTGGAATACAGTGGAAATGCCCAGGCCCTGCTGATCCTCCCTGACCCAGGGAAGATGGCACAGGTGGAGGCCGCTTTGCAGCCAGAGACCCTGAAGAAATGGGATAAACTGCTCCTCCCCAGGTAAGTGCCAGAGCGGAAGGACTCTGGCTGACTTTATATGAGAAACCAGCAGGTCTTGATCAACTCCAGTTGCAAGATCCTAAGCCCTAGCCTGGCTCTCTGCACTGTCAGTTAACCAACTACGTGATCTTGGGCAATTCTTGCCATGTAGGTCTCAGTTCTTAGTCGCTCAGTCATGTCCAGCTCTTTGTGACCCCATGGACTGTAGCCCACCAGGCTCTTCTGTCCATGGAATTCTCCGGGCAAGAATACTGGAGTGGGTTGCCATGCCCTTCTCCAGGATGTGGGTCTCAAATTTTCTCAAATGTAAAATGGGGCCATTATAACCACCACACTGGGTTGCTTGGAGGATTAATCAAATTAATATGTATAGAATATGAGAGTGGTACCTGGTGCAGGAGAAGGGCTCCCCGGGCATTAATCATGTTTACCCCTTCCTTGTGGCTCAGACGGTAAAGCATCTGCCTACAATGCGGGAGACCCGGAAGTTCCCCTGGAGAAGGAAATGGCAACCCACTCCAGTATTCTTGCCTGGAAAATCCCATGGACGGAGGAGTCCAGTAGGCTACAGTCCATGACGTTGCAAAGAGTCGGACATGACTGAGCGACTTCACTTCACTTCACTTCTTCACCCCTTTCTGGACATCTTTCTGCTTTTCCTCTTGTCTTTTTCTCCAGATAATAATTTACTACCAGAAGACAGCTAAGTCTACATAACAAATCAGATCAAGGACAATTATCCAATATTAAGAATAATTATGATTCACAAGAACAGTGGGTATTTCTTAAGAGTGGCTCTGTTTTAGTTAAAACATTCCTTAAAGAACCTAAATACCAAGAAGAACATTGTAAAAATAAAAATGCCGATCGCCAGTTTGGGAAAACTCTACCTATCCGCTTCCCTCTCACTTGCTTTTTGGTTTGTGGTTTTTCTCATAGTGGTTTTAGCCTTTTCTGGTTTCCCTAGACCACATACTCCAACTAACCCATTCTTGAGATGTTATCTTCTTTTATGGGGTACTCTGGATAAAACCTGGCCTCAAGTTCTAATTACCTCTTGCTGCATAACGATCCACCCCCAAAAGAATAGCTTGAAAAACACCCATCTAGTATCTCTCTTGATTCTGCGGGTGGACTGGGTTCAGCTGGGCGGTTCTCACTTGGGTCTCTCATAGACAGAGTCAGATAGTGGCCAGAAGTGGAGCATTGAAGTTTCCTCCACTTGGATGTCTAGAGCCTGGGCTGACTGGCTGGCTAAGCTAAGAGCTTAGCAGGCATCTGTCTCTCTCCATGTAGCATCTCCATGAGGCTAGCTTGGGCTTCTGCACAGCAGCTCAGCACAGTTGATATTGCTATAAGACAGCTCAAGGATCCAAGAGGGAGCATTCTGAAAGGCAGGAGGTGAAGGCTCCCGCTCTTTTAAGGCCTGGTTTCAGAAGTTAGCCAATGTCATTTCTGCCATATTCTATTGGTCAGAACATTCACTGGCTTCAAAGGGGTGGGGTATAGACTAAACCTCTTAAATCCACCATCACTACTTGATAGGTGTCAGTCACCTTCATCCCCATGGGAGCCTTCTCTCAGCACCCCAGTGGCACAGGTACCAAGGATAGAGAAACAGTGTTTTGTGTTTGGGTAGAGATTCAAGTACCAAATAAAAGATACAGGTCAAGGACACAGGCCAGGATTTAGGGTATTATTCCTGTTGTCTGTGACTCTACACAGCTCTGGTCAGTTTGACTCTAGCCCCATATTCTCAAGCTCCCTTGGGATGAACCTGCCCTTTCCCCCATCACAGGAGGAAGTACCATAGAATCTTCTAGACCAGGAGATTTTTTTTTTTCTTAAGAAGGGTCTGTTTTGACCTCCCACTTTGACCTTCAAAGATCAAAACCAACCCAGGTTATTTATCTAAACCTCAGTTGTTCCCTGATACCATGTGTTGTGCTAGAGAGTCACAATATCACGGTGGCATTTGAATGGGCTTCCAGACATGGAAAATTCAAGCTGCCAGGTTTCCCTTTCGGAGAAGGCAATGGCACACCACTCCAGTACTCTTGCCTGGAAAATCCCATGGATGGAGGAGCCTGGTTGGCTGCAGTCCATTGGGGTCACTAGGAGTCAGACACGACTGAGTGACTTCACTTTCACTTTTCACTTTCACGCATTGGAGAAGGAAATGGCAACCCACTCCAGTGTTCTTGCCTGGAGAATCCCAGGGACGGGGGAGCCTGGTGGGCTGCTGTCTCTGGGGTCGCACAGAGTCAGACACGACTGAAGCGACTTAGCAGCAGCAGGTTTCCCTTTATTCAGCTATGAGAAAGGCTGGTCTGCCCAGGGGAACTGTGCTTTCTGATAACTCCATTTCTTTATTTACATTGATTGAACACCTACTCTTATGTTGGGCTCTCTAAAAGACACCCCTCAGCTAGGCTGTACTCAAACCCCACTCTATGGCGGGACCTGCCTTCCAAAGGCTGCCTATGAAATTGTGTCTGGTAGGCTCAAAAATTGGCCAATGTAATTTCTGCCATACCCTATTGCTTTCTGTCCTCCACATTTGTTTCCTTTTTATCACGGTTCAACTCACCGACTTCCCACTACCTCCCACTTCAGTTAGACATCTGTACCCTCATATTGGCCTAGGAGTTAAACCAATAAAAAATTGAATTAGCATCTCTAATTTGAATTTATTTGAGGCACAAGTTGCCAAGCTGGCTGGTAACTAAACCAAGCTTGCAGGTGTCATGACAACTGTCAAACAATAATTTCAGAGATGAATAATCCCAGGAAGAAAGGGACAGAATTCTGTGGGTCAAAGGAAACTTGTGAATATCAGATCAGATCAGTCGCTCAGTCGTGTCCGACTCTTTGCGACCCCATGAATCGCAGCACGCCAGGCCTCCCTGTCCATCACCAACTCCCGGAGTTCACTCAGACTCACGTCCATCGAGTCAGTGATGCCATCCAGGAATAAGACAATCTGATGGCAAAGGCATGGCAGTAACAGGAGAGAGTTACTCTGGATTCATGACGTCACTTCACAGGCAAGGTCTCTCATCAGATCTTCAACACCCCCTGAAGTCCAGATAGGTTAGAGATGGTGTAACTTTATTAAGGGGTTGCCAGTAGATAGGTTTAGGATATAGTTCAGAAACTGAGCCAACAGAACTTGCTCATGAATCAGATATGGAGGTGGGGCAATGTTAACAGCATTTACCTTCCATAGTTACTCTGTGACTTTAATCAGCAAAGCCTTGGAAACCTAACCCAATGTCCAGCACCTAGAAAGTCCTCCAGAAATGTGACAAAGATGAACACCTATGGCTGTGCCAGGAGTCTTCTTAGATCCAGACAAGATACTCTGTGTGGTCTGAAGAAAAGGGGTTTCTGGATTGTGGGATGTTCTGGCATAGTAGGTGGTATCATGAGAAGCCTGATTCCCCACCCCGCCCTGGGGAGCATGTCTCCCTCCCAAAGCTCAGGCTTCTCACACAGAGGGCAAGAGCAGCCTGTATAATGAGACAGCAGTGCTTCTCCATCTGATTCTCTCCCCAGCCTGCTGGATTTGCACCTGCCAAAGTTTTCCATTTCTGGAACATATAACCTGGAAGAGATACTTCCCCACATTGGTCTCACTGGCTTATTCAACTCAGAAGCTGACTACTCAGGAATCACTGGGCAGCTCAACAGAACCATCTCCAGGGTAAGGTGGTGTATGTGGGTGTGTGTGTTGGCTGGGAGGAGGAGGGTATGTTCTCCTTTGACATAAGGTTCATTTGAAAGTCAAGTGCTCCTTTTTTTCTTTTCTGGTTCCTTAATATCACAATCTTTAAGGCTTCTTTTCACTGGCAGCTCTCTTTTTACTCCCCTTTCTTCTAGACTTCTATGTTTTTCAAAGAAGCAACAGAGTCTTGAATAGAGTAGGCGCCCATCCACGGAGCCAGAATTGCCCCAGGAGTGGGACCAGTCTTCTTTTTATCCTTTAAACTTCCTCCAAAGGCAGCCAGTGAGATTCTATCTACCTTTGTTACAACTGTAGAGAGTAGTGGGCATGAACAGGAAGTGTATCCATCAGCTTTGCTATAGTAACAAACAATCCCCAAATCTCAGTGTCTTCTTGTAACAGAGGTTTATGTCATTCATGTGACATATCAGAGGTGTATCACTACATCTCACTACAAATCTACTTCGCATGTCTTCTTCATTCTAGAATGTAGGTTAAAAGAGAGGCTTCTATGTGGGACATGCCATTCTCATTGCAGTGGGGAAAAACAGAGAAAACATGCAATGTCTCTTAGCACTTCTCCTCACTCATGGCCTCTGTCAAGGCCACTCATTGACTAAGACGAATCTCACAGTTAAGACAGCCGTCAGTGGGGTGGGCTCATATTCTCTTGCAGGAAGCACTGCAGGCCACAGGCATGGGCGGGGGCTGATGACAGCCTACAGGAAGGGAGAGTTCGTATTTGAGAAGAAGAATGCAATTTTCCATAAGAGGGAAGACCAGAAAGACCCTTCTGTTCTTCCATTACCTTCCTAAGATAAGAGTCATTAATTATCAGTTTAGTCTTTGCTAGGAATTTCATAAAGAAAGTATACTGTCTTCAATTTCGGAAAGAGCAGCTGAGATTTGGAACATGAAACTAGGGAACAGCGACAGGGTTCTGAGTGTGTGTGTGTGTGTGTGTGTGTGTGTGTGTGTGTGTACCTGCCCATCATGGAGAAAGCAAACAAGAGGAAAAAGGAATAATTTAATCTTTTAAAGGATTTAATTTATGGTAACCTTCGCTGTTAGATTTATCTCTTTACAGATCTTTTTAGAAACGAAAGAGATTGTCAAGGCCAACATTTTCAATTGAATTAAATTTAAAGCCTCAGAAACCTTCCTAAGGAGTTGTGTGAAAATGAAGTTTTAAAGGGCTTCCCAGGTGGCACTAGTGGTAAAGAACCTGCTTGCCAATGCAGGAGACATAAAAGATGCGAGTTCAGCTCCTGGGTTGGGAAGATCCCCTGGAGGAGACAATGGCAACCCACTCCAGTATTGTTGCCTGAACAGTCCCATGGACAGTGGAGCCTGGCGGGCTACAGCCCATAGGGTTGCAAAGAGTCTGACATGACTTAGCATGACTTCCCTGGTGGCTCAGATGGTAAAGCGTCTGTTTATAATGCAGAAGACCCGAGTTCGATCCCTGGGTCAGGAAGATCCCCTGGAAAAGGAAATGGCAATCCACTCCAGTACTATTGCCTGGAAAATCCCATGGACAGAGGAGCCTGGTAGACTACAGTCCATGGGGTCGCAAAGAGTCAGACACGACTGAGCGACTTCACTTTCACAAGGTTTTAAAAGAGCAGAATTCTTTTTTTTTAATTAATTGGTTTATTTTAATTGGAGGCTAATTATTTTACAGTATTGTGGTGGTTTTCACCATACGTTGACATGTTTCAGCCATGGGTGCACATTTGTCCCCCGATCCTGAAAACCCTTCCCACCTCCCTCCCCATCTCATCCCTCTGGGTTGTCCCTCTGGGTTGTCCCAGAGCACCAATTTTGAGCACCCTGCTTCATGCATCGAACTTGCACTGGTCATCTAATTTACATATGGTAATATACATGTTTCAAAGCTATTCTTTCAAATCATCCCACCCTCACCTTCTCCCACATAGTCCAAAAGTTTTCTTTACATCTTTACTATCTTTCTAAATTCCATATATATGTGTTAATATACTGTATCGGTGTTTCTCTTTCTGACTGACTTTATATAACAGGCTCGTTTCATCCACCTCATTAGTACTGACTCAATGTGTTCTTTTTTATAGCTGAGTAATATTCCATTGTGTATACGTACCACAACTTCCTTATCCATTCATCTGCCGATGGACATCTAGGTTGCTTCCATGTCCTGGCTATTGTAAACAGTGAAGAGCAGAATTCTTTTCACGGAGGCCAGTAGGGGGCTTGGCACTTCAGACAACCTGGTTTTGCTGAGCTCATTTTGGAAACCATTGACTTAGGTGGAGCAGACCATTTTAACAATGAGGAAACTGAGACTTGGCAAGAACAAGTGCAGCTCTTAACAGAAAATGAGTCTCCAGCTTGTGCCACGTACACCCGACTGCTTGGGAAATGCTCCTAAGAGTCGCTGTTGGCTTTTTACAGACTGGTGCATGCCTGAGCAGGCTTCCCAGGTGGTCCACTGGTAAAGAATCCACCTGCCAATGCAGAAGATGCAGGATACATGGGTTCTATCCCTGGATTAGGAAGATCTCCTGGAGAAGGAAATGGCAACCCCCTCCAGTACTCTTGCCTGGAAAACCCCATGGACAGAAGATCCTGGTGGGCTATAGGCCATGGGGTTGGACATGACTGAGCAAATATACATGCTCGTGCAGCCCTCAGCCCCGTTCAGGCCTATCTGTCTCTCCTTCAAAGAGCAAACAGCATGGCCAGGGTGACACCCCAGGAGATGATGGAGGTAGAGAAACATGTGAAGGAAGGAAATGAAATAAAGGCCGGAGTTGCTTCCTGGGAGGGCGGGGCCTGAGTGGGGTAACTCCGCCTCCATCTCCCTGTGCTGCACGAAGTGGCCTCGCCCCCTTGAAGCGCACTGACCCCGTGCTGTCTCTGCCCCTCTACTCTCCTAGGTGTCACACAAGGCGACAGTGGACGTGAGTGAGCGGGGAACCGAGGCGGCTGTGGCCTCCAGCCTCCTCTCCCAGCCTCGGTCTCTGAACGCGACATCGGCCCCACACGCCGGTTTTAACCGGCCTTTCCTCCTGCTCCTTTGGGAGGTGACCACCGAGAGCCCACTCTTCCTGGGAAAAGTTGTCAACCCAGCTGCTGGGTGACCATTGTGGGAGGCCAGGGGGTGTCTTGTCCGTTTTTAAAAAAACAGGAGGGCCAGCACCAACCTCCATCTCAGGGCTGCTGTGAGGACCAGTGAATCAGTGTGCAAAGATGCTAATAAAGTTGACCCTGGGTTTTGTGAACAGTGAGGAGTGATGCTTACAAAAGGGGGTTGAGCACCCAGAGCAGGGGTCAGTCATTCACTCTACTGTCTCTTCCAATCTGGAGTCAGCTGTGGCTAGAAAGTTGGCGATGAGAACAGCCTTCGGTTATAGCCTCCCTGGAGTCATCCACCAATGCTGCTACCACAGCTGATCCTTCCTGAGTGTCCTTTGGGCAAAAGTCCTAAGAAAAGGCGCAAAGGACGTCAGGAGGAGTAAGTGAATCTCTGGCTGCTTGGTGACCCATCTTGGCTGTATAGCAAAGTGATGTCTACCTGAAATATCATTGCCTGGATGTCAGAAGGTAGTTCACTTTGAGGGGAGACTGAAGCAGGGCAGGATCTGTAAGCCATGTTCTATGAAAAGAAGGGGGTGCGAGGATGGGCCAATGAAATAAAATCCAGAAACAGAGGTCAAGTGTCCAAGGACAACTCCAGATCAAAGAAAGTGGAAAAATCAATATGGCGTGGTGAGACAGTGGGCTTATGGTGCAATCTTGATCAGTGGGATGAATTTGCATCTAAGCAATGATGCATCCTTTTGGGGGTCAGCAGGCCCACTCCCACCAGTGTGTGCCTCCAGTCTTAAAAAGGCATCTGTCTGGAAGTAGTGGGGAAACTCAGAAATGCCAACACAGCTGCATGTATGTACCATGAATGTGACAATACACATTGTCACAATGTGGGGACAATACAATCCCCACAATGAAGTTGGTCCCTAGAGGGTGACTGTGGATGGTACATGTCTAGGAAAAAGCTGTACCAACAAGAGCAAGTGGTAGAACTCCCCCACCCTCATCCCGAGGAGGTAAGACTTGAATTGGATCTTGAAAGCCAGGGAAGCCTGAAATAAAGAGAAAGAGGGTAAGATAGTCCAGGAGAGGATGGAGGAGATGTGTTATGGGCAAAGACCACCAGAGAAAAGAAAGGAAAATGTATGTTCTGAGAAAAGAAGAGAAGACCAGCTTCATAGCAATAGAAGGCTTGCATAGGATCACAGGAGAGTCACGCTGGAGAGGGATATGAAGTTAAATGTTGGAGGCTTTGGTTGCCGGGGTAAAGGGTGTGAACTCTGTTTTGTCCACAGCGGGGAGTGGCTGTACAAGTGTGTAAGCAGATGTGGGTGTGGACGAAGCAGTGATTGGAGACTCCTGACAGGTGGGTGTGGATGAGACCAGGTGTGGTGAAGCCAGTGTGAGGGCTCAGCCAGAACAGGCATTGCACTAAGTCCACTCCCACCTCGTGCCCTGTCCTGGCCCATCCCACCTCCTGCCTCCGCCAGGCCGCCAGCACACGTGACCCCATGTCCAAACAGCCCCCTTGGGCCCTCTGCACCCCTCCCCTCCTTGCCCTGCCTGCCTATGTGGACCATACTTCTCTTATTAGAAAGGAGGGGATCCCAGGAGGCCCGCCTTGTGTCCTGGCAAGCTGCCAAGCACAAAACCTCTCTGTTGCTTTGAACTAAAAATTGAATAAGAGTTAACCTTCAAAAGCTTGAAGAGCTGCCCAAATCCTCTTCAACACTGGAATTTGCTCTTGCAGAAACAAAAAAAAAAATTGTTTTAAGTTAAAAAAATTAAAGTGTGCAGGTAGGTGGCCACCACGTGCGCTACATGCACCGCTATGGCGGTGAACACAGGCACTGCCTCAACACAGATTTACTGAACACCTACTATGTGCTATGTGCCGGGCACTGTTAGGCACCGGGAACAGGGCAGTGAGAAAAGCAGACAATAAGCCCTGCCCTCATGGGGCTTACATTCCAGTGGCGGAAAGGAAACAGGTAAATAAAATAAACACTAGAGCAGAGGGTCCAACCTCCAGGATCTAATGCCTTCTGATCTGAGGTGGAGCCAGCAATAATCCTAGAAGCAAAGTGCAAATCTAATGTGCTTGAAACCATCCTGGGCACCACGAAACTTTATCTTCCACAAAACCGGTCCCTGGTACCAAAAAGTTTGGGGACCGCTGCCCTAGAGAGAGACAGCAGTGAGGATGAGTTCTCTGTGGATGAGAATGTACCCAGGAAAGTCTGATGCACGTGAAGGACGCTTGATGGTGACTGAGCAGAGCACCCAGGGATGAAGCTGAATTTCAGCAGAATGTGTTGTGTGCTCCCTTTTAGCCTTCCTACCCAGGAAATTACAGGTGGAATCCAATCCTGTCTACTGGAGAAGAGGCTCTGAATTGAGACCAAGGTGGCCAGGAGGTCTAGAGATATTAACTCTCTGCTCCAGCCTAGGCATGGTGATCACAGAACCATTGACCAACCTTTCAAGTCTCCCTCTCTGTGTCCAGTGCTCACTATGCATTCAGTACTATGGATTAAACAGCATTATAGGCAATTGACAGATATCAATAAATTTATTAGTTGCCCCCCTGAAATCATGAGAAGTAGTTCTGCTCTGCGACCCTCTTCCAGGTAGGGAAACTGAGGCATGGTTTGCTAGCCCAAGGCAGAGCCTGGAGTTGAACCAGGCTGTCCAGCTCCAGAGTCCATATGCTTCACCTCTAGGGCACACCTTCTGGACTTCCCCGGTGGCTCAGACGGTAAAGCGTCTGCCTACAATGTGGGAGACCTGGGTTCGATCCCTGGGTCAGGAAGATCCCCTGGAGAAGGAAATGGCAACCCACTCCAGTACTCTTGCCTGGAAAATCCCTGGGATGGAGGAGCCTGGTGGGCTACAGTCCATGGGTTCACAAAGAGTCTGACACAACTGAGCAACTTCACTTCACTTTCACCTGCCAGGAGAACAACTCAAAAGTCACCCAAACACACCTCCTTGGCTCCAATACTGCAAGGACCTAGGCTGGAGAAGGGAAGGAGGGGGAAAGCCGGTGAGCAGGAGCCCTTGGGGGAGACGTTACAGGAAAAGACCCAGAAGCATGCCTGGAGGACAGAGACGTGCCCTTTCATCTGTTTAGAGCCATTCCTGAGTCGGGGACTGATACAAAGGAAGCAGTGAAACACGTTTACCAATGGAACGGTGTGAGGCGGGAGGTATGCCACCTAGTGACATTTTGAGGCAAAGCCTCAGAGGTGAGAAGGAAACAGCCTGATGAAGGGCGTGGTGTGAGGGACATGGGACACAGTCCCATGGGAGGGTTTAGTGGGAGGGAACCCACTCCCTTTCAAGCTGGGCAGACAGCCCACTCTCTCTCCTGTCTTCTCTTTTCACCTTTCCTGGGGAGACCAGTTGAGGCAGACTTCTGGACATGAGTGAATTCTTGCTACCTCCCACTGGCTGGACAACCTCGGACAAGATGCTTGATCTGTCTGTGCCTCAGCATCTTGGCCACAATGGAAAACACAAAACCCAATGTACAGGGCTTCCCTGGTGGCTCAGTGCTAGAGAATCTGCCTGCCAATGCAGGAGACATGGGTTTGACCCCTGATCCAAGAAGATCCCACTTGCCGTGGAGCAACTAATCCCATTTGCCATAACTACTGAGTCTGTGCTCTAGACTCCGGGAGCTGCAACTGCTGAGCCCATGTGCCTCAACTACTGAAGCCCGTGCACTCTAGACCCTGTGCTCTGCAACAGGAAAAGTCACCACAATGAGAAACCCACACACCACAATGAACAGTAACCCTGGCTCAGGGCACCTAGAGAAAAGCTCATGCAGCAGCAAAGACCCAGCAGAGTCAAAAATAAATAAATTTTTATTTATATTTATTTCACTGCTGATGCAGTGAAATGTTATAAATATATTATACATATTTATAAATAAAATACTTATTTTTAAATAAATAGATAACTCAAATACTGTTAAATCCATTAAAAAACACACACACACAGAATTGTGAATATCAAATGAGGTCATGAGTGCAAAGCATTAAGCACCTGTTATACAGTAGGTGGAGAAGAAAATGGCAACCCACTCCAGCGTTCTTGCCTGGAGAATCCTGTGGACAGAGGAGCCTGGTGGGCTGCCGTCTCTGGGGTTGCACAGAGTCGGACATGACTGAAGTGACTTAGCAGCAGCAGCAGCATACAGTAGGTGCTCAATGAACGGTGGTTTTATCCCCCCCTATTCTCTTGGCTGCCCCAGCTCTCAAGGTTGCCCTTTACTCCCACAGAGCATAGGTCAGCTCTAGGGAGTGTCCACATCCCTCAGGTGACCACTGGTCCAGGTGTGCGATGTAAACCCTTCCAGTGAAACCATGGAGGTAGAACATCCTCAGAACCCAAAGGTGTGGGTGGAGAGCCTTCAGGGACTTTGCCCAGGGAATCCGCCTGGAGGGTGAGACCGCTCTTGCTCCAGGGACATTTGCTGTGGGGGGACATTGGCTGTGACAGTACTGTGGCACCCAGGAGGAGCCGCTGGCCCAGGAATGAGGGTTGAGACTGCAGAGGCCTGCGCAGGTGAGAGCCCTGTGAGTTTCCTCTAGAAACATCATTGTTGGTGATCATTCACTGGGCTGCTTCTTTACTCCCTTCTTAAGCTGTCACTTTCAATCATCTGTGAATTGAGTATGTTTCTCCCCAAGTGCAGGTTCCAGATGTATTTAGACTCCAAACCAGACTTCGAACCATCTAGAAGACCATGATCATTTTCTTTTTTTAAATTCTTGTGTCATATGGGAATATGGTTGACTAAAAATGTGTTCATTTCAGGTGTACAGCAAAGTGATTCAGTTATACACACGCATGTGTCTGTCCTTTTTCAGGTTCTTTTCCCATTTAGGTTATTACAGAATTTTGAGCAGCGTTCCCTGTGCTGTGTAGTAGATCCTCGCTGGTTATCTATTTTAAATATAGCAATATGCACATTTCCATCCCAAACTCCCAAGCTCTCTCTCCCTCCCCCTCCGCCTTCCCCTAGTAACCATAAGTAGATGAAGAACCTGATCATTTTCAATGTAAGTCAACAGCTACCTAAAATTTATATTTTTTAAGATCTTATCATTTTCTTTTTGGTAGGTCTTGAACCATCTCTGCCATGCCTTAGAGTGCCAGCTACACTTATTTTGCCCTGGGTTGTAGGTAAATAGGCCTTGAGTGCTGGAACTAAGGCCCTGGCCTTGTGCAGCCTGCCAGAATACACAGGACCCTGTGGGGAAAACATCATAAAAGCCACTGTCTATCACCCTGCCTGCCAATGCAGGAGACACAGGTTAGGTCCCTGGGTCAGGAAATATCCCCTGGAGAAGGAAATGGCAACCCACTCCAGAATTCTTGCCTGGATAATCCCATGGACAGAGAAGCCAGGTGGGTTACAGCCCAGGGGATCACAAGGAGTCAGACACGACCGAACATACATTCACACATATGCCACTTCAGTATTTTAGGCTGAAGAGGTTGGTGACTTTCTGTTCCCCCAGCTGCAGCCTTCCAGAACTTCATCCCCTCATCCAATCCACCCCCACCCCTGAGAGCCCCAGTTTCTATAATAAAACCCTTTATTACAAAACTACTCCCAGTGCCTCTTTTCCTGATCAAGAAACCAGACTAATTCACATGAAGGCATCTTTATTTTGCCTTCTTTCTTGAAGGATAATTTCACTGGGTATTAAGTAGGCAGATTTTTTTTTCAGTGCTGAAAAGATGTCATTCCATTATATTTGACTCATATTTTTGGCTGAAAAGCTATCCATAATTTTTATAATCCTTTGAAGGTAATGAATTTTTCCCCCTCTGGCTGCTTTAAATTTCTTCTCTCTCTCTCTCTCTTTTTTTTTTTTTTTGGTCTTCCAACTGCTTTAAAATGCTGTCTCTACATGCTGTTTTTCTTGTCCTAATCCTGTTTGTGGTTCATGTAACTTCTAGAATACGCCATTTGATGTCTGTTTTGAAGAATTCTCAGAAATTATCTCTTTAAAAATTGCTTTTATTCCAATTTTTTTTTCTTTTTCTGGGACCATGATTATGCATGTATTAGATGTTTTTATCCTGTCTCATATGTCTCTCATGTGCTTTTCTGCATTTTCTGTTCTATTTTTTTCTCTCTAGGCTTAATATGAATATTTTCTATTTGCCCATCTCTCACTCCTCTCTTTTCATCTGTTTGGACTGCTATTGACTACCTCTACTGAACTCTTAACTGAAGTTATTTTATTTTTAATACTAGAATTTTAATTAGATTATTTTTGTGGATTCCATGTCTGTCTTTTATTCTGTTTCATTATACAAAATAATCAGGGTGAAAGTCTGCTTGATAGCTCCAATATCTAGAGACCTATGAATGTTTATTCTCTATTTTTCCTCTTCATCTTCAGCTATTTTTTTCTGTTATTTGTCATGACTGCTTGTTTTTATTAGATGCCAAACAATGTATATCAAAAATCGTGTAGTTGTGACTATTTTCTTTCTCAAGGGAATATTTTATTTTCTTCCCTTGGGCAGAGAGAGGACAGAAAGATTCTCTCGAAGAGTCAAGATTGGGTTTCAGTGTCTTTTGAGGTCTGGTTTATTTGGCCTTCCGCCACCTAATGTAGCAATTAGGAGGCCTCCACTGCCCTCTTCACAAGTTCGTGTACCAGTTCTTGTCCCTTGAATACCACGAGCCTGCTGAAACCTCTGTTATTTTAGCAGGTAACTTTTGTCTGATTATTCAGTATCCCATGCATTCACTGCTCCTATATTTTTGTCTGGAGAATCCCATGGACAGAGGGGAAATCGTGTGACTCATGGAGGACAGGCAGAAAATTCCTTGAAGGGAAATTGTGTGCAGAACACTGAATTCACTTCCTTGTGGGTCTCTATTTTCTAGATAATTGGTCCCTCACATCCTGCCTTCTTGTTGCTTCTGAACTCTCCTTTTTGTTTCCTCAGTCTAGTGACAGTGTTATAGGCTCTAAGCCACTGTGTTCTGCCCACTTCTGTGCCCTAGACTGGAAATCAGCAGAAGTCCTAGAGGGAAGAACCAGCAGCAAATGTTGCTTCACTGCAACACACTTCCTTTCTCTCTGGAATCTTCTCCCTGTTCTCACCTCAAGCTTCTACACTGTTCTCCAGTAACTTTAATCATCTATATTTTATATCTTAGTCAGCATTTATAGTTTCCTTGAGGAAGGATTAGTATGATTTTAGCCTCTCTTTCATAATCAGAAGCCAAATTCTTACAAAGAGAAGCCTGAGCTATGATTCCATGTGCTTGGTGGTAACCTCAGATTACATGTCCACTTGGTTGGTCCATGGAGTGAGTGTCCAGTCATTTGGTGCCCAGACATTATTCTGAGTGTTTGCGTGTGTGTTTTGGATGAAATTAACATTTAAATGAATTAAAGCAGATTGCTCTCCATAATGTGAGTGGGCCTCATTCAATTCACCGAAAACCTGAATAGAACAGGCAGGAGGAGAAGGGGACAACAGAGGACAGGATGGTTGGAGGGCATCACAGACTCAATGGACATGAGTCTGAGCAGCTCTGGGAGATGGTGAAGGACAGGGAAGCCTGGTGTGCTGCAGTCCATGGGGTCACAAAGAATCGGACACGACTGAGCGACTGAACAATGACAGCTGAATAGAACAAAAAACTGACCCTCCCCTGAGGAAGGGAGAATTTACTTGTCTGATGGCCCTCAAACTAGGACATCAGCTCTACAGGTTTGGGACTTGCCAGCCAACATAGTTACATGAGCCAATTCCAATCAGTTAAAGATGATAGATACACAGAAAGATAGATACCTACATAGATGGTCGATGGATAGGTTGACAATGATAGATACACAGATGGATACATAAATAGATAGATGATAGATCAATAGACAGATAGTACATAGATAATGACAGGTAGATGATAAAGCTATGTCAAACCTAGACAGAGTTTTTAAAAGCAGAGACATCACTTTTCTGACAAAAGTCTGACTAGTGAAAGCCATGTTTTCTCCAGTGGCCATGCACAGATGTGAGAGTTGGATCATAAAGAAGGCTCAGCACAGAAGAACTGATGCTTTCGAACTGTGGTGTTGGAGAAGACTCTTGAGATGCCCTTGGACTGCAAGGAGATCAAAGCAGTCAATCCTAAAGGAAATCAACTCTGAATATTCATTGGAAGGACTGATGCTGAAGCTGAACCTCCAGTACTTTGGCCATCTGATGTGAAGAGCCGACTCACTAGAAAAGACCCTGATGCTGGGAAAGATTGAGGGCAGGAGAAGGGGACATCAGAGGATGAATTGTGGGATGGCCTCATTGACTCAATGGGCATGAGTTTAAGCAAGCTCTGGGGGACAGTGAAGGACAGGGAAGACTGGCATGCTGCAGTCCATGGGGTCACAAAGAGTTGGACATGACTGTGTGAACAACAACAACATAAATAGGTAATAGATAGATGATAGGTAGTTAGATAATGATAGGTAATTAGATAATGATAGATAATCTTTTTTATTAGTTCTTTGTCACTCTAGGGAACCTTGACCACATCATACTCATTTACAATCTCCAATAGCAACTCCACTGTGCAAGAAGACCCTTGCCAATCTAGTTACCTCTTCTCTGAATCTCTGAACATTATAGAGGAGATTCTTATTTATTTTGTTCACTGATGTGCTAGAAATCAGTATGCTATTAAAATTATAAAGAAGCAGGTCAGTCGAGCTGGACCCAGTGACATCTGCCTCAGATCTACAAGAACTGTTTCCTCCAAAACCTAAACCCAAATCTGGAATCTTAGATGCTTCAAGACAGAAAGCCAGTGGTAGATGGAGGAGTGAGGGAGTGTGGCGGTGAGAATGTACTCAGAAAGCTGACTGAGAGGGGATATGCTTGACCTGATACCTCCTGTTGAAAGTGTGATGGCAGAGGGGTTCATGTAAGAAAGAAAGCCGTCCCCATAAGCTGAAGGAAAGGATGACTCCCTTGAAAGCCTATCTGAAGGGCTTTGACCTGGACTGACTTACTATTGTTATACGGAGATGTTAGAAAGTGAATGTTGTAGCAGAGCTCCCTCCTGGAACCAGAGATAAGAGCAGATTCCTCCACTGACATTTTAGCCCATGTAGTCTGCACCTGGGGCTTCCTGGGTAGCTCAGCTAGTAAAGAATCCACGTGCAATGCAGGAGATCCCAGGTCGATTCCTGGGTCAGGAAGATCCTTTGGAGGAGAGCATGGAAACCCACTCCAGTATTCTTGCCTGGAGAATCCCCATGGACTGAGGAGCCTGGCAGGCTACAGTCCATGAGGGTGCAAAGAGTTGGACATGACTAAGCGACTAAGCACAGCACAGCACAGTCTACCCCCGTGAGCCCAAATCCAGATCTCAAATTCAGCTTGGAGGACACCAGTTGGAAATACCTATAACACATTCAGGCTACTAAATGTTTAAATAATATCAGGGTAGTGTAGGCCCAGAAATCCATGGACTTCAGCACCAAATAGAATAAGATTAACGGAGAAGGAAATGGCAACCCACTCCAGTATTCTTGCCTGGAGAATCCCATGGACAGAGGAGCCTGGCAGGCTACAGTCCATGGGGTCACAAGAGTTGGATATGACTTAGCAGCTAAACCACTGCCAGTGAGGTAATACTGAATTGTGTGTATCTGTCTATGGTGATGTCTTGATCAGCTTCGTGTTTGAGAGGGAAATGTTTCTCAAAGGAATTGGGACCTCTCCAATAACGAGTACTCTCAGCCTGTTTTATCACCCATCATTTATGTACCAGGAGAGAGACACTGAGAAGAAAAGATGTTGCTTCCATACCTACTGTGGTGTTTTCAAAGGCTAGCCCTGCCCCTGCTGGTTACAGACGATCACTGGTGCATCCTAGAGGCAGCTCAGGATGAGCTCAGGATGAGAGAGATCCCTCCTCTCCCTTGAGACTGGGCCAAGGAGGACTTGTGGGAGGGGATGGTTGCCAGACAAAATAAGAGTACACAGTTAAACTTGAATTTCCATAATTAATCTTTTAATATAAGTATATCCCATGCTATGTTTGGAATGTACTAAAAAAGTACTTTATTGCTTACATAATATTCAAATTAATATTTTCTATATTTCTACTTGCTAAGTCTGACAACCCAGAGAGGGGTATAAATGGTCAATATATGTGAGGGAGTCAGAAGAAAACAAAGGTTCACCAAGCTGGAGGGCATTAGGGTAGAATCAGGGTTCTTTGGTTTAAAAAGGATTCAAAAGAGAGATGTGTGAGGCAGAGCCAGCTCAGGACACTTGAGTGTAGGCAAATTCAGGGTAGTCTGCTGAAAGATAAGAGACACTTGACTCAGGGGTCTCTATCACCATGGTTGACACCCAACCTCTTGCAAGACTGAGTAAGGCCATCCTAAACCAGTGGCCGGCTGACCTGCCAGCTGACCACAGATGCTGAGCCAGCTGATCCAAAATCAGCCAAGTCCAGGCCAGAACTACTCAGCCAACCTGCATGTTCATGAGCTGAGTTCTGGAGTGGTTTGTTATACAGCATAGGTAACTGATACAAAGGAGAGAAGAGGAGTCGGAATGGACCTTGTGAATTCCAGACCAAGAAGACAACATAATGAGTTGTGGTGCCTGAGTGTCCAAGTTCTCTAGGTCCTCCCCTACTCCTCTCCCTAAGGACTGAATCGGCAGGTTTTGAGGTACTTGATCATGTCCCCCAACTCAGGGGATCTGCCAGCCCTGAAGGCCCTTGAACAGGGCCAGCTGAGTGAGGGAAGCGACTTGATTCAAAAGTAAGCCATCCATTGGTTGGCTACCCATGAGTTGCAGCCTGGCTCAAAAAGATGGGCTGGGCCTATCAAGGCCTTTCCTGGCAATTAATGAGAGCACTCAAGAGAGGGACCAGAGCTGAAAGGTCATGTGTCAGTTGTTAAAGGACACTTGTGAAATGGAGAAGCAGAGGATGTTGGTTAGAAGTAAAGGAAGCAGATACACAGGGAGACACAGAGTAGGAGAGAGATGGATGAGAGAATGGCTGGTCTCGTGACCATCTGGGCCTACCGAACCCTCCTGCAATGTAGGAGACCTGGGTTCGATCACTGGGTTGGGGAGATCCCCTGGGGAAGGGAACAGCTACCCACTCCAGTATTCTGGCCTGGAGAATTTCACCGACTGTAGAGTTCATGGGGTCACAAAGAGTCAAACATGACTGAGTGACGTTCATGTTCACTTTGGTCTGGGCCCAGGGAGCAGAGAAGCACTTAGGCTGGTATGAGAAGTGTGGTATTCATTTTAAGGATGTAGGACCATCTCAAAGAACCTTCCTCAAGCAGAGTCATCAGACAGGATAATTTCTCTTGCCTTCTCTCCTGCTCAGGCCCTCTCTCAATGCCAGACCTCCTTGCTTCATTTAATCCAGTGTTGATCAAAGTCATTTGATCACAGAAATATTGTCTCATAAGACTTCTTAATAACCCATAGATTTTGTGTTTTGTGTGATCCACTTTAAGGAAAAGTGCTCTGTGGTCTGCATTATGTTGTCCACTGCTCTTTTTTCTTTTAATTTTCCTTTTTTAAGAAGTGCCTGAAGTGAAGAGGTTGTTGTCTTACCCAGAATCACCCAGTTTTTTAGAGGCAAAGTTGGGCTAAGATCAAGATGCCCTTCAGGCATAGATTAGGCAACATTATTTATACAATTTATACAAGAAAAAGAAAAAAGAACATCAGCTATCACTGCTGAGCATTAAGTGACAGGCACTGTGTGAGATGTTCTGGGGGCTAAGAGGCAGGTGACAGATAAACCCTCTGGACTGAAGGAGAAGACCAGAGTTAGGGAGACTTCCCTGGGAGGAGAGCTTGAAACCGTGTACAAGTCCCTGTGTCCTTGTCTTTGGTAATAAAAGGCTGACTCAAGAGTAAATGATTGCGAAATGTGAAGATGTAGAAACAAAGAAGAGCTGTCAGGCTGGGGAACTGGTAACAATTTAGATTACAAATCTGCTACATGGCAGAACCCACAGTTCTTGAAAGACATAGACAAAGGCCTGACACATATTCCTAAATTGCTTTTATAGGAAGCACACCCCCTCCAGATGAAAACTGTTGACTGTAAGAACATGGACTTCAGACTGGTTGGAACCAGGAGGTTGATGATGCTGTCTCCCCATTACCTCACCACCAACCATTTGAAGAATGTCCACAAGCTGATCACGCCCTGCTCCTTGAACACTTTATGACTCCTGATTATCCCCTCCAGGATGAGACACACAGTTTTGAGGGCACAATGACAACCCACTCCAGTACTCTTGTCTGGAAAATCCCATGGATGGAGGACACTGGTAGGCCGCAGTCCATGGGGTCGCTAAGAGTCGGACACGACTGAGCGACTGACTTTACTTTCACTTTTCACTTTCATGCATTGGAGAAGGAAATGGCAACCCACTCCAGTGTTCTTGCCTGGAGAATCCCAGGGACGGGGGAGCCTGGTGGGCTGCCGTCTATGGGGTCGCACAGTCGGACACGACTGAAGTGACTTAGCAGTAGCAGCAGCAGCCCACTGTAGCCCTGTCTGCCTGGAAAAATAATAAAAGCTACTCTTTTCTACCTCACCCCAAATTTTGTGTCCACTTTTCTATTTGGAACAAGAACAGAGGCTGAATTTTGCCAACAAGCTCCTGGCTATTCATCTCTACACCTGGACACCTGTGCCCACACCCCTGGGTAACTTTCTGGACCTGGTAAGCAGAGGCTGGACCACTGGGGCAGGGGGCTCTTGAGTCAGAATAGGCTGAATGAATTGGCAGATGGTCCATGAGCGTCCAGGACGCTGATGAAGGATCAGAGCCCCTGGAGTCAGAGAATGTAACAGAATAGAACAAACTAAGTGACTCCATATGGGATCTATTCCTTTAGCTCTAACACCTGTCCTCTGCTGCCTGTGATTAGTCATGCTGACTCTTCCCCTTCATAAAAGAATGTTGCCTATAGCCTGAAATATACATGCTATCCCATTCTCAAGGCTCTGACTTTGAAAAGTATAAAACTTTTCCATTCATATACAGACAAAAAGTTGCAGAACAGAGAATAACATTTGCCTTCTTGGAGATTTAATGAAACATTGTGACTAGACCCACTTGACAGCTGTAAGAAGAAAGGATTCCTATGATGAAAAGTTTCCAACAACCAGTCATGTGCCCTTGTTTTAGTATAAAAGAAGCCTGAATTCTAACCTAAGTAAGATGGTTCTTTGGGACACTAGTCCACCGTCTTCTCAGCTGGCTTTCTGAATAAAGTCACTGTTTCTTGCCCAAACAACTGGTCTCTCACTTTATTGGCCCACTGAGCAGCGAGCAGTAGAACTTGGTAACACTAAAGGAGGGGCTGATGTCACAGGCTCTTTGTAGCTGAGAAATTGAGTGAACATCCCCATTATGACTTTAGCCACCGCCCCTGGGCCTCAGAGTATGTGCGTACAGCTTTCTACATGTTGGAGGAGACCCATCCTTGGCTCAGACACCTCCACCAACCACAGGCTCCCTCTGCTCTGGGTCCAAACCCCCTGGAGTCTGAGACCTGAACCTCCAGGGCTGGGAGTGCTCCCTCTTCCGCCCTCATGAGTGAGAGAAAATCAGACAGGCCCCACTGGACCTGCCAGTGTTACCACTGGGAAGACACCCTCTACTCCTGCTGCAGGACTAAGTCTCCACTACAGACAGCACTGGCTCTGTAACCACTAATGCGCCTCCTAAGAAGTCAGACTGACTGCATGTATCTCTGAAGGTCACAGCTTCTGTTCTCAGCCTCTCTGGGAAGGTCTCCAAATCTAACCTTCTTCCAAAAGGATTTCAAGCTGTTTATGGAACTAAATAATATGAAAGAACGTAACTGAAGATTTTAAACTCAAAGCCATTTTAAAAGTATGAAAAAATGCAGAAATAGAAGTTGTCTATCATTTATATTGCCCATACGTGTACACTGAGTTCAGATATAAGTTCTTGGCTTTTGAAGCAAAAGGAAATATATCAGTTACATGGCGTTTAGTGGCTAGAGAGACCATGGAAATGCTTATTTTGTTTCTTCCTGGAACCCAGCTCCAGTTGGTCTTTATATTACTACAGTTCTTCCTTCTCTGATTTGAAAAAGCACAGAAGCATCATTCAGATGATGGATGCCTGCAATCAAAAAGAAAGGTCAAGAAGATGCCATGATGTCCACCCTGGCTGAGCTACATAAGACAATCTGAACAATTGGGCTTTGAAGTTGGAGCTCAGCTTTCAGGTGAGACAGATAGGAAACTAATTGGGGTTTGAGATTTTTCACTGTCTGCCAAGACACCGCTGCTCCGAGAGAGCTTCCCCTTAGGATAACTGTCCTATGACTGGATAAGTGGGACATACAGTGCTGTCATTAATTTTTTGATTTGGCAAACTAGACAGACCTACTCTATCAATGAGGGCTTTTCAATCTCCCCTCTCCCTCTATGCAAGCTGCCTTTATTATTAATTGTTAGTTACCTGAGCCACACATGAGCACTGTGTGTACTTCGTAAGATCCACAGAAGCAATATGAAAAATAAAATTTAGTCACCTGCCATCCAGAATGAGTCCTATTAGCCTTTGTTATATTCTGATAGCATTCCCTGATAGCTTAGTTGGTAAAGAATCCGCCTGCAACGCAGGAGACCCTGGTTCGATTCCTGGGTCAGGAAGATCTGCTGGAGAAGAGATAGGCTCCCCACTCCAGTATTCTTGGGCTTCCCTGGTGGCTCAGCTGGTGAAGAATCTGCCTGCAATGCAGGGGACCTGGGTTCAATCCCTGGGTTGGGAAGATCCCCTGGAGAAGGGAAAGGCTACCCACTCCAGTATTCTGGCCTGGAGAATTCCATGGACTATATAGTCCATGGTGTCACAAAGAGTCAGACACAACTGAGCAACTTTCACTTTCACTTTCATATTCCTATAATACATACATTGCTAAGATAAATATAAACACACCAAAGTGAGATCTTGCCATGCATACTGTTTTAAAACTTATTATTTAAAACATATTATTCTAATGACTGTATAATATTCTATTTTAAAATGTGCATACATAAGTCTTTAGTTTAAAATTCCCTTTTACAGGCTTTTAAGTTGCTTTTTAAAAACAGCAAGATGCACATCTTTTGGATATATCTATGGAATTAGAATTGTTCACTCAGAGGAGATACAGATGATAGGATATTGAAGCTTTTCTTCAGATTTTCTTTCCCAAAAGTTGTATCCGGGTAGCCAGAATTGCTTTGCATTGTGATCTTTTGTAAATCGAATTCCTATATACACATGAATCTATTGCTTCTCTTGGCTGAAGTGAACTGTGTATTTTTGAATCCGGTACTTCATGTGGTAATACTGTAGTTTCATTGTATGGAATAAATTCCCCATGTTATTCTTATTTTTTAAAGATTTTTAGGACTTTTCCAATAAAATGAGTCATTGAGATAAGTTTTTGAGTCCTTTTGTTAGAGTCCAAGAAAAATTCTGCTGAGATATTGATAGGAATTATACAGTATGTATAAATTAACTTCAAGAAAATGTACATGTTATAAAATGTAGTGTCTTCCGGTCAAAGAACAAGAAGAATCTCTTCTCTTATCCTCATCTGTCTGTGGCCCTAACCAGCTCTCCCTTTTTCTTTTTTTCCTAAAGCTCCTTCACCTCTCTTGCTAGTATCATTCACAAGAGTATTACATGTCTCGTTGCTCTTGTAGATAAGCTCTTTCCTTCCATTTGCTGGCTGCCTTTTGTACTTTATATATGAGAACTACTGACTCAACTGGCCAATTTAATGAATATTTTGATGTATTAATCATGTCTAATTATTTTTGTGGTTTTTTTTTTTTCCCCTTGGCTTTTCCAACTCTGTAACACAGGTCATTTGCTCAGAATGATTATTTTGTTTCCTCAAAGTGATTTATGCTACTCAGGGACAGATGTGGAAGACAGAATTTTAAAATTTGGATCTGCAAGTAGGATGGGGCAACAGTTAGCACTTACCCTTAGCCAAAAGAGACCTTGGGTGGAAAGGTCTCTAAATTTGGATTTTTACTCTCCCAACGCTTCCAAGTCTTTGGCTGTAGAGACCTTGATCCATCTGCCTCTATAGACAAGTGTGACTTGGGAGCACAAAACAGTCCCAGGTAGAAGTTTCTTTTTGTTTTCTGTCACATGAATTCTAGTAACCTCTAAGCCCCTATACACAGTCTAAGAGAACTGCCTTCTCTTCTAGACGGAGGAAGCTCATCTGTGCTCCACTCTGCTGCCCAGCCTCTCCTGTGCCTAGGCTGTGCCTTGGTCCAGCTAATGACATTTCCACCCACGTGCTCCATCGACGCAGTGTTTGCTTTTTTTAAAGTGGTCTGCAGGGTCCCTGACCAAGCAAGCAGAGGTGAAAGAACAGGAAGCTTTTGCAGATTCTGTCTTGGATCTTGCACCGCCCCAAAACCAACAGTGAGATCTCAACCCACAGAAAGTATCTTGGGGACAATAATGCCTGCGGGTAGACATTGACGACTGGCATACTAATGTTCTCAGTGTTGTGTCTGCCTGCTATTTCCCAACTCTGCAGAAAGGGTTTTGTATTCATTTTGCTTTTCATTTTATGTTTCTTTTACTCTCAACCAGAGGTGCTCAGGACAATCCTTTACAAAGAGAATTATTATTTCCATCAGGCCAGAGTGGAAAAAGGAAATGCAAAATTGCCTGTGGATTGTGCAAATTGTATAAAGAGCAAAAAATCTAATAGCTTTTTCCTCCAGTTCTAAGAATTTGGCAAATAGTTAAAAATAACTCTGAAAACCATTAAAATTTCTGGGAGGTATATTGCTTCCACTTTTCCCTTTCTGCGTTATAAATGGCAGTCCAAACAATGGCTTCTGGTGTTTTTGTTAATTCCAGTGCTTCAGTGTTCTTTCATTCAATTCCCATAGAAGTCTTTGCACAACTCTATTTCCTGAGTCCTCTTTCTACCTCTTTGAAACTGATGGTCACACATTTTCCATAAGCCTCCAAGACAACCTTCTACCTGCCCTTCCCAACTTCCCCCACAAACTTTTTATTCTAATCCAAACTTCTATCTTTATATGTTAGCTACAAAGAACAAGAAACAGCATAAAGGGGTAGCAGAAAACAACTATATATAGGCTGAAATCCCAGATCCACTCTTTACTAGGTGACTTTGGAAAGTTACTTAATACTTAAAGTTTCTGAACCACAGTTTTCCTGTGTATTAAGTGAGGATAATAATGTGTTCATGTTATTAACAATCTTAAAAATGAGTTCCTTTGATTGCTAGGCCTGTGTCAAGAAATTTGCCACAGTTTGCATGCATTCTCATTTATCCCCACAGAAATTTCTGACATGGTTGCAATGATCATCTCCCTTTTGTGAAATGAAAGTGTTGATGAAATCTTAACACCCAGTACCTCAGGATAGGACTGTTCTCATGGATAAGGCCTTCAGTTCAGTTCAGTTCAGTCACTCAGTTGTGTCCAACTGTTTGCGACCCCATGGACTGCAGCTCTCCAGGCTTCCCTGTCCATCACCAACTCCTGGAGCCTACTCAAACTGATGTCTGTCATGTTGGCGATGCCATCCAACCATCTAATCTTCTGTCATCCCCTTCTCCTTCCTCCTTCAATCTTTTCCAGCATCAGGGTCTTTTCAAACAAGTCAGTTCTTTGCATCAGGTGGCCAAAGTATTGGAGTTTCAGCTTCAGCATCAATCCTTCCAATGAATACTCAGGACTGATTTCCTTTAGGATTGACTGGTTGGATCTCCTTGCGTCCGAGGGACTCTCAAGAGTCTTCTCCAACACCACAGTTCAAAAGCATCAATTCTTCAGTGCTCAGCTTTCTTTATAGTCCAACTCTCACATCCATACATAACTCCTGGAAAAACCATAGCTTTGACTAGACGGACATTTGTTGTCAAAGTAATGTCTCTGCTTTTTAATATGCTATCTAGATTGGTCATAACTTTTCTTCCAAGGAGCAAGCATCTTTTAATTTCATGGCTGCAATCACCATCTCCAGTGATTTTGGAGCCCCCCAAAATAAAGTCTCTCACTGTTTCCATTGTTTTCCCACCTCTCTGCCATGAAGTGATGGAACAGGATGCCATGGTCTTAGTTTTCTGAATGTTGAGTTTTAAGCCAACTTTTTCACTTTCCTCTTTCACTTGCATCAAGAGGCTCTTTAGTTCTTTTTCGCTTTCTGCCTTAAGGGTGGTTTTATCTTCATATCTGAGGTTATTGATATTCCTCCCAACAATCTTGATTCTAGCTTGTGCTTCATCCAGCCTGGCATTTCTCATGATGTGCTCTGCATATAAGTTAAATAAGCAGGGTGATAATATATAGCCTTGGCTTACTCCTTTCCTGATTTGGAACCAGTCTGTTGTTCCATGTCCAGTTCTAACTGTTGCTTCTTGACCTGCATATAGGTTTCTCTAGAGGCAGGTCAGGTGGTCTGGTATTCCCATCTCTTGCAGAATTTTCCACAGTTTATTGTGATCCACACAGTCAAAGGCTTTGGCATAGTCAACAAAGCAGAAATAGATGTTTTTCTGGAACTCTCTTGCTTTTTCAATGATCCAACGGATGTTAACAATTTGATCTCTGGTTCTTCTGCCTTTTCTAAATCTAGCTTGAACATCTGGAAGTTCACAGATCATGTACTTTTGAAGCCTCGCTTGAAGAATTTAGAGCATTACTTTACTAGCGTATGAGATGAGTGCAATTGTGCAGTAGTTTGAGCATTCTTTGGCATTGCCTTTTTTTGGGATGGAATGAAATCTGACCTTTTCCAGTCCTTTGGCCACTGCTGAGCTTTCCAGATTTGCTGGCATATTGAGTGCAGCACTTTCACAGCATCATCTTTTAGGATTTGAAATAGTTCAACTGGAATTCCATTACCTCCACTAACTTTGTTCATAATGATGTTTCCTAAGGCCCACTTGACTTCACATTCCAGGATGTCTGGCTCTAGGTGAGTGATCACACCATCGTGATTATCTGGGTTGTGAAGATCTTTTTTGTACAGTTCTTCTGTGTATTCTTGCCACCTCTTCTTAATATCTTCTACTTCTGTTAGGTCCATACCATTTCTGTCCTTTATCGAGCCCATCTTTGCATGAAATGTTCCCTTGGTATCTCTAATTTTCTTGAAGAGATCTCTAGTCTTTCCCATTCTGTTGTTTTCCTCTATTTCTTCGCATTGATCACTGAGGAAGGCTTTCTTATTTCTCCTTGCTATTCTTTGGAACGCTACATTCAAATGGGTATATCTTTCTTGTTCTCCTTTGCCTTTGGCTTCTCTTCTTTTCATAGCTATTTGTAAGGCCTCCTCAGACAACTATTTTGCCTTTTTGCATTTCTTTTTCTTTGGGATGGTCTTGATCACTCCCTCCTAATCAATGTCATGAACCTCCATCCATAGTTCCTCAGGCACTCTGTGTATCAGATCTAATCCCTTGAATCTATTTGGATCTAATCCCTTGAATCTATTTGGATCTAATCCCTTGAATCTATTTAGGGCCTTGGAAGAGGTAGTTAAGTTAAAATAAGGCCCTTAAGGTGGACCTTAATCCAATGTGACTGGTGTCCTTATAAGAAGAGGAAATTTGAATACATGGAGAGACACCACAGATACATGTGCTCAGAGCAAAGGCCAGGTGAGAACACAAGGAGAAAGCACCCACCTGCAAGCCAAGGACACAGGCCTCAGAGAAAATCAACCTGCTGGCACCTTGATCTTGGACTACCAGCCTCCAGAACCATGAAAAATAAGTCTCCATGTTTAAACCACTCATTCCGTGATATTTTGTTATGGCAGCCCTAGCAAAGCAGAACACATGGACAGGCTCAACAGGTTTTGGGAGCAAAATCTCTCCCCCAGGGAACCAGTGCTCAGTTAGCAGAGCTTGTGGCCCTGACCCGAGCTCTAGAGTTAAACAAAGGGCAGCGGATGGGCCTGATAATCTATGTGAGTCTACTTCTGCTGACTCCAAATATCCTGAGTCTGCCGTTGGATCCTCAAGACAATGTCCTCCTGTCCTGGGCTCACTCTTATGCTGCATTCCACAATCGGTCTAACTGCTGGGTCTGCGGAGCACTCCCCTCTTCGTCAGTGAAAGGCTTCCCTTGGTGGACATCCCCACTTCAAGGAAAAGACTTTCTCCAAGTCTGTGAATACCTTCGACAACAATCACATGCGATGCCTCTTCTTCATCTGATGACATCTACCAACCCTAGAATGGACTGGTGCAACACTTTGTACTTTAACTATGGACATAATGTGACTTTTAATTTTAATTCTGGTTGTTTTGTTTTTACTGTTTGCTCCCTGCATCTGTAATTGTATAACTGGATTTGTTTCTAGCCGCATGAAAGCTTTTAAGTTACAAATGGTTGCTCAAACTCCTGCTACTGCTGTAGCTTCCTCCAGCTACTATTTGGGGCCCCTGGATCAGATATCCTCAATATGAGGATTAGGAGAATATGTTGCCTCACCAATTTAGGGACAACGCCCCTTGTCAGCTCAGAAGTAGTTATGGAATGAGAACGACGCCCCTTTTCCCTAGGCAACATAATTCTCCTAAAAGAAAAGGGGGGAATGAGAGAGTCATTTCCTAGGCAGGTTGATAAGGAGTCTAGGGGTCCCCAAAGAGAGAGGGGTCTGGAATTCTCAAGGAGGAAGAAAGGACAAACTTTTTTTCTTTCTCCACATTCCTTAGGATTATATAACAATAATGTATCCTGCCTGAGGACAGTCTCTGGATTAAGGACAGTCTTTGGATTAAACCTTCTGGCTAATTCTGTTATCTTAAAATGTAAATTATGGGAGTAGGTCTGATGAGGTCTTTACAACCTCCAGACATTCTTTGGATTCATTAGAGAGTATATAACTTCATTGTCAACACTAGCAAGCGGGTGCTCTTTCTACCCCCTTCTGATGCCTATGTCAGAAGCTTTCTCTATCTCCTTTATACTTTAATAAAACTTTATTACACACAAAAAAAAAAAAAAAACCAAATCTAAAGCAAAAACCTGACAGCCAACCAAAACAACATCCCTTTCCAAGGACTCATGACTGTCCCTACGTCTGCTGAGAACCCACCAGCAGTGTCTGTTTGCTTTCAGAATATAATCTAAGATGACATTTGATGGGGCTTAAAACCCAGCTGGGTTGTCTTTCTTGAGACGAGATTCACAGGCAACAAGAAAAAGCAGACTTTCTGTGTGCTGGACAGCCAGAGAAGGTCAGCAGGACTGAGGCTGTTTCTGGAACACTGGTGAAAATGGCTGGTAGATTCACTGGTCAGTTACTTGAATCAACGTACTAATAGATAATGAAGTCACTGCTTCTTTTTCTCTGGGCATTTCCCATCCTTCTTTCCACAGTGTAATTAGCTGGCCCCTTATCAGACCCAGGGGTAAAGGAAAGTTGCTCACTGACTCCAGACTCTCAGATAAAATTAATTACTTACAATTTATAAAGAGTTTGATACTGCATATAAATTAAGGTATTTTCCTTTTGTTTGAATGTTATGCTTTATTTCCAGATACTGGGTTTTGTATTAAGTTAGTGTCAGGAAAGTATAAGAGACAATGTCTTGGAATGTTAATTTGACTCACAGAATTTGGGAGTTGCTAACATGTATACTCCAAATAATGTTGCTAACATGTATACTCCAAAATAGCTTTGGTCCTGCTGATCTAAGGCTGAAACTGGGTTTTCCAGAAGGCTGTTCACCTCTCACCAGTCCCTTCTGCTTTCCCAGATCCTAGGTCCTTTGGGCAGCATGACCGTGTCTCTGAGCTGGACTGGAGGCTCTTCTAGGCTCTGACAGAACCATTCCTAGGATCCTGCCCAAATCTCGATGTATGAAGCTGACACGGCTCTGCAAGCGTTCCCTGTCCACATCAGGTTAGTCCTTAGTTCAGTGTCTTTCAACCACCCTAAAGGCACCAGCCACTGGTTTGCTCTCCATGGCCTTGATTCCCAAGTCAGCACCTTGACCTGCAAATCTTCTGTCATCTGCTCCATTTTGCTTTCAGCAAAAGGAGACAATTGTGTCCTGGTATTTTATCTCAACTTCACCAACAGATCACTGCTCCCTCGGTGAGGGAATAATGCAGTTTAAAAGTGTCTGGCACAAAGTGCTACGTAAGTGTTAAGTTTGTTGGCTTTTTTTTTTAATTGGAGTATAGTTGATTTACAATGTTATGTTAGTTTTAGGTGTACAGCGAAGTGATTCAGTTATATATAATACATGCGTGTGCTCAGTCACTCATGCTGTATCCAACTCTTTGTGACCCTATGGACTGTAACCTGCCAGGCTCTTCTGTCCATGGGATTTCCCAGGGAAAAATACTGGAGGGGTTGCCATTTCCTCCTCCAGGGGATCTTCTTGACCCAGAGATTGAACTACATTAGCAGGCAGATTCTTCACCACCGAGCCACCTAGAAAGCCACACACACATATATGTTTCAGATTCTTTTCTTTTATAGATTGTTACAAAATATTGAGGATAGTTCCATAAGTTAGTTGAATAAAAGTAAACTCTGCTCCATTTGAGTGAGAAACATTGCTTGAAAGTTGCTGCTTCTCCGAAGAAGTGAGCTGGAAACACATCCCTACTTGGCGGAGGAAATCACAGAAGCATCTGTGTTCCCTTATCTGTCATCTGTGACCTTTTCACTCCTGGCTTTCACACTGGGTTTGAGACTGTTTTCAACAGGAAAACAAGGATCAAATAGGGTAGAACTTGAAATTGAATGGAAAATCAATGCAGATGCTACTAGACAGCGAGGGGAAGACAGGCAGTTTCTCACAAAGGCACTGGAAATAGGTTGGATTTTGACAGACTAGGACAAACCCTGACGTCCCTTCCACGGAGAGTCAAAGGACTTGTGCTCAAGTGGTTGTTCATATAAGTCTTTTAGAAATAAAGACCATCAGATTTTTCAAGTCTTGCCACCGTCACTCTTACAGGGAGATT
Source organism: Bos indicus (assembly GCF_029378745.1). Classification (NCBI taxonomy): domain Eukaryota; kingdom Metazoa; phylum Chordata; class Mammalia; order Artiodactyla; family Bovidae; genus Bos; species Bos indicus. Next base: position 59,192,038 of record NC_091780.1, on the reverse strand, counting down.
ACAAACGAGTGGTATTTGCTAAATCCTATTCTAGAAACATGCGGCAAAGAGTCAGTAAAATCAACATGCCTTTGGTGTGATTTATTCCAGATTTAGAGAAGCCCCAGTGGCTCAGGAAATAAAAGAACCCACCTGCAGTACACCAGACACCAGAGAAGTAGGTTCGATCCCTGGGTCAGGAAGATCCCCTGGAGGAGGAAACGGCAACCCACTCCAGTACTCTTGCCTGGAAAATCCCATGGACGGAGGAGCCTGGTAGGCTGCAGTCCATGGGGTCGCTAAGAATCAAACATGACTGAGTGACTTCACTTTCGCTTTTCACTTTCATGCATTGGAGGAGGAAATGGCAAGTCACTCCAGTATTCTTGCCTGGAGAATCCCAGGGACAGGGGAGCCTGGTGGGCTGCCATCTACGGGGTTGCACAAAGTCAGACACGACTGAAGTGACTTAGCAGCAGCAGCAGCAGCAGTGGCTCAGGAAATAAAAGAACCCACCTGCAGTGCACCAGACACCAGAGAAGTGGGTTCGACCCCTGGGTCAGGAAGATCCCCTGGAGGAGGAAATGGCAACCCACTCCAGTATTCTTGCCTGGGAAATCCCATGGACAGAGGAGCCTAGGGTGCTACAGTCCACGGGGTCCCAAAGAGGTGGACACGACCAAACACACGTGTGTGCAACAAATTCCAGATCTAGTCAGCTCCAGGGTTACCAGAGGGCCCAAGACTTGACTCTTTAGAGCTATGGGGTCTCACCTCCCTGAGGTGGTTAGAGCAACACCTTTTGACATCACCAGGACGTTTCGGTCTTTCCAGGGACATAGGAATTCCTTCAGTCTCTGCTGAGGAGAACCCTGAGCCCCACCTGCAGACTGGGGGGCAGGGGAGCAGGAGTGGGGCTCCTGTGACAGAGCAGGAAGTCACTGCTCCAGACAGTGGGCCGAGGAGAGGCAGGGGGTTGGCCTCATTGGTGGGGGTGGCGGGTAGCGGGGGAACAAGAAGAGGACGTCAGCAGAGGGAAAGGAGCAGGAAGTCACTGCTCCAGACAGTGGGCCGAGGAGAGGCAGCGGGTTGGCCTCGTTGCGGGTTGGGGGGGGCGGGGAAGCGGGGCAGGTAGCAGGGGAACAAGAAGAGGACGTCAGCAGAGGGAAAGGCCACACTTTGAGGCAGGATAACACACCCAGGACTGTACTAGCCCTCTTGCATGTATTTTCTCTTTCTTTTCTGGAATTACATTTGTTAATTAGAAAAGAAATACACAAATGGTATACAACATAAGAAGCAAAACTCTCCCCTGGAGTCCCGTGGTCCATGGAACACTCAGTGTTAACAATTTGGTTAAAAACAAAATAGCAGGGACTTCCCTGGGGGTCCAGTGGCTAAGACTTTGCAAACCCAATGCAGGAGGCCTGGGTTCCATCCCTGGAACTGGATCCCATGTGGCACAACTAAGACCCAGGGCAGCCAAATAAATAAATATTTACAAATAAAAAATGGCACGTGAAAAGTAAACAAAGTAGATCTTCTTTCTTCAGTGATAATGAAGTAATTTAAACCAATCCTCTCGCTAAGGACAATTAAAATATCTGGATTAAGGATTTTTCAAAAATTTCCCTTGAAATATCAAAAGAGCTAACAGGATCACGAGGCGTATTGAGCCCAGTTCCAGAAAAAAAGATGATCATCCTGAAAGGTAAGCTGGGGCCACCATTAACAAGACAATGTTTGCTGATAGAGATGAGGCTTCTGATTTCAAAGAGACTGCTGAAAGTTTTCTGAGCAGGATTTTTGACCACCTCAGCAGGAGCATAAGTACCAGTGATCTGGGATCAACCTTAATGCAACTTAGCTCTCAAAATTATACCTGGATCAAATTCTGGGCACCTCGTCAAAACAAAAACAAAAAAAAATCCTATCTGGAGGAAGATACCATTATCCTAGGTTATTCCTGAAAATTATTTTCAAATACAGTGTACACACACTATTCAAGATAACTGATCTGAAATATGAAGAGATAGTATAACATGAACAAAATTAAATAACAGACAAGGAAAAAAGTCTGGAATTACTGAACAAAAGCCATCAACCAACTATGTTTCTGAAGATTAAAAGAGTCCTCTTAAAGGTCACAGGGAATTAGAAAATATGAAGTGTCATTGCACAATATTTATAAGAAATCTAAAGGATGCAGCAACAACAACAACAGCTTGTGTGTCAGGAGAGAAGTATATGAAAAGAAGATGTTCTAATATCCTGGTCTAATATCAAGGAGGAGGGTCAAAGTACCAGTCAGCGTTGTACTTGGGTAAAACCAAAGCATTCTTTGCTACACTTTATAAAGTTAGCACTAAGAGAATAGCAAAAGTGTCTGTCTTCCAATCAAGCAGGGAAAAGTGAAATAATAAAAATATCATCCTACGTGGGACAAGAAAGGAGAGAAAAAGGGCTGTTAAATAGAAAAAAATAGAAAGCCCATAGAAAATGGCAAATATAAATCCTATTGTAACAGTATTCCATTCAGTGCAAGTAGAATAAATAGGAATGAGTCTTGGCCCATGTGGAATCTGAGTCCTAAGCTCTGACAGTGGTAGAGAGAGGAATGAGAATGTTTCCCAGATGTTCCTAAGTCAGTGCCTGCAGCAGGTGGGCTTCACAGCTGCCGCTGGTGCGGGCTGAGGTGTACAGAAGAGAAAATCCGTGGACGCTTGAGATACGTGTGAGGACTCGCCAGGGCCTGGTCACAGGTAGTACCCAGAATCCCCGTCACAAGAACCACTGGTCCCAACAGCCACTAGATGGCACATATCCCAGGGTGTTAAAGAGAGAACTAGCAAGCTCACATATCAGGTAAAAAGGAAACATCAGGTTAGTAAGAGACATGACCAGGAAAGTGGGGAGAAAATAAAAATGAAAGTCCACACAAGGAACCAGAAAAGTAGGCAGCATGTAGAAGAAAACTGACTTGTGAATTAAACTGGAAATACAGTGAGCATTCCAAATGAGAGAGCAGAGGCTGTGAACGCCTTTTAATGGGCATCAAACTAAGATGATCACAAAATGCAGCTGAGGGCTGACTTTGCGAGTACACGGAAATCCACCTAGAAGGCTTGGAACTGCGTGATGACAACAGTTGCTGGGATTACAATGATGGGAAAGGATAAAATATACCCAAATAGTCTCATGCCTACTGTGCTGGACATTTCTTTGACAAACCCACAAGGTGTATAACAAAAACACTCAGTATGTAAAAAGTGCTTTGTTATCCTTGAAACACTGCCAGCTCTTCTATCATTATCTGCCTTGGTCATACAGAGCATTCTTCTCCCTCAATTACAGAAAAGGAAACAGGCTCTGAATGGGGAAGTGACATGCTCGAGGCCATTCAGGGAACCCATACTCTGATTCACATCTTTTCATGTCATTCTCTTCCTTTTATCACAGAAGAGACTGTATACATCAGAAGACTCAACATTGTTATGATGTCAATTCCACCAAACTGGTATAGAGAATCAATGCAGTTGCAAAAAAAAAAAAAAAAATTGTCACTGTGCTTTAATGAATGAATTGAAAAGCTTATTCTAAAATTTGTACAGAAAAGCGTAGGAAGTTGGATAAAACAACTTTGAAAAACAGAACAAAGTTGGAAAACTTATTATAAAGCTACAATGTTGCATAAGCACAGAGCACAAATATAAACAAATAGATCAAAGGAGCAGGGTAGAAAGTGTAGAAATAGACCCACAAATAAATGCTCAATTGATTTTTTACAAAGTCACAAATGACCATTCAGTGGGCAAATATTTTTTTCAAGGAATGGTGCCAAAACAATTTGACAGGAAAACAAAACAAAACAAAACAACCTTTGATCTAGATCTCAAAACAATTTGACAGGGAAAAAAACAAAACAAAACAACCTTTGATCTAGATCTACACTTCATACAAAGTTAACTCAAAATATATATAAAAGTAAATCTAAAACTTTAAACCACCAAATTCTGAGAGAAAACATAGAAAAATTTTGTAGCATTGAATTAAGTAAAATTTCTTTGATATGACACCAAAGCACAATCCAAAAGAGAATAAAGTCAATGGAAGTTCATCAAAATTAAGAACTTCTCTAAACTGTTAACAGAATGAAAAGATAAGACACTATTTGGGGAAAATATTCACAAATCATTTATCTATAAAGGACTTTTCTCTTGAATATATAAGAGCTCTCAATATCAAATAATGAGAAAACAAAACAAAAATCTCAATTAACAATATGGGCAAAAGAATTTGAACAGGTATTTCACTGAAGAAGATACACAGATGCCGAACGAAAGAAATCAGACCAAAAAAAAGTGTATCATGTACAAATTCCACTTATAAAAATCCTAAAAGATGCAAAGTGATCTGACAGAGCAGATCAGTTATTCCCTGGGCATGTAGAAGACAGGGATGGAAGCGGGGTTCTACCAGGACGTGTGAGGGGTGAGTGTTATGTTCATATTCATATTATTGATTGTGGTTATGATTTAATGAGTATATACATATATCAAAACTTACCAAAGTGTACACTCTCAAGATATACAGCTGGTATATGTCCATTATACCTCAATAAAGTTGTTTTTTTAAAAAAAGGAATATGACCAGCCCTCCAGAAACTCCCACCCCACCCCACTATGCATTCAAATAATTAATTCTCCCTCAAAGGTAACAGGCACCCTGACTTCTAACAGCACATATTAGACAGTATTTGAACTTTGCATAAATGAAATAACACAATACATAACCTTTTGTATCAAGCTTCTTTCCCTCAATATTATATATGTGCCATTCACCTATGTTGTCATAGGTCTGACCAAGTTAATTGCCTACTAAGAAAAAAAATCACACTTCTCAGTGAAGTATGGTAGAATCTAACATCTTCACACACATAATATACACAATGTTTAAGATACAATCTTGATATAATCCAAAATTACTCAACATTCAAAGAGCCAACGACTTTAAAGTAGCTAGTATAGTGATGCTCCCTGAGGAAAATGACAATTTTTTCACAACAAATGAAAAAATAAAGAATTTCAGGAAAGAAAAAAGCGTAAGAAATAACCAAATGAAAATTTTAGTGCTAAAAAAATGCACTACCTAAAATAAAAATTCGCCAAATGACCTTAAGAGCCAAATGAAAATGACAGAGAAATAGCCATATATAACTCGAAAATAAATCAATAGAAATGATCCAATCTGAAGAAGAGAAAGAAAAGAGACTGAAAAAATTACCAGAGTCTCAGGAACCTTCGTTACAGTGTTAAAATACTTAAGATATCAAAACACTGGAGTACCAGCAGCATGAGAAACAGAGAGAACAGAACAGAAAATACGTAATGGCCCAGTTTTCAAAATTTGGTGGAAGTCATGACAGGACAGATTCAAGAATCTCAGTGAACTTCAAATGGAATAAGCAGGAATGAAAAATAAGCAAATCGTGCCTCAGCATGTGACAGCCCTACTGCTGAAAACCAAAACTAGAAAACCTTGAAAGCAGCCGGAGACAAAATGCTACATCATCATGATATGAATTTTCACAGGCATTTCATCAGAACCAGAGGCAAGATGACAGGGGAAAGGATTTCAAAACACTCTTTTAAAAGAAAAGGATTGTCAAATCCGAATTATAGAGAGAAAATATCCTTCAAGAATAAAGGCAAAGTGATGACATTTTCAGATAAAGAAAAACTAAAAGATTTCTTTGCCACCAGAAACTACAGGAAATTCTCCAGCCTGATACCTGAGGGAAATCAGATCCTTAGGAACAAATCTTCTAAACTTGTAAATCAGTGGGTAGCATAAAAACTTAATTTTTCCTTTTAATTTCTTCAAAATGGCTCTGCTTACTTAAAGCTAAAATTCTAACGTTTTCTTGTGGGGGTTAAATGTAGGTAAAATATAATGAAAGACATATAATGACTACGTCACAATGACTACAAATGTGATTTGAATGAAGATGAGGGGAAATGGATTTATTCAAGTTCAAAGTTTCTACATTTTTGTGTGAATTCATACCATATTACGGAGAAGGCAATGGCACCCCACTCCAGTGCTCTTGCCTGGAAAATCCCATGGACGGAGGAGCCTGGTAGGCTGCAGTGCATGGGGTCACGAAGAGTCAGACACGACTGAGCAACTTCACTTTCACTTTTCACTTTCATGCATTGGAGAAGGAAATGGCAACCCACTCCAGTGTTCTTGCCTGGAGAATCCCAGGGACGGGGTAGCCTGGTCGGCTGCCGTCTATGGGGTCGCACAGAGTCGGACACGACTGAAGTAACTTAGCAGCATACCATATTAACTCTGAGCCAAAAGTCCCAGTCACCTTGAAAATCCTTAATCCAAACTTCTGTATTCTCCATGGAGTGAAACCTTCTCTCCTTGGGCTCTATTTTGCTGCATAATAATTTGGAAAATAGCCTTGGGGAGAAAACTGGAGTGACCGTGGACCCAAATCGTATGCCCCCATCTCTTAGGGTTATAAGGATTGTAACCCTGCAGTGATTAGCTGCTTTTTTTCCCCTAAATAAATGTTTATCATGCTTTTGTTATGGCAGAAGGGTAAATAGAATACCAGTTCTAACCATCATGGTCAGAACCAGAAATCTTGCTAACAAAGCTGCTGACACTGAGAATTTTGGACTTGATTCTTTTGATGAAATGAAATAATTGAAGATTTCAAGTGGTGGAGGCGATGGTAGTGGTGGTAAATGAGCAGTACTCATTTTAGAAAGCTCTCTGGCCTCAGGGTGGGGGGTGGATTGAAAGGAGGGCTAAGTGACAGGCAGGGAGACTACAACCACCAGAGTTACCACGTGTTTTTTTGTTGTTCAGTCGCTAAGTCGTGTCTGACTCTTTGTGACCCCATGGACTGCAGCATACCAGGCTTCCCTGTCCTTCACTATCTCCTAGAATTTGCTCAAATTCATATGCATTGAGTCAGTGACTCAATGTCTAACCATCTCATCCTGTGCCACCCCCTTCTCCTTTTGCCTTCAATGTTTCCCATCATCTTTTCCAACTGGGTCTTTTCCAGCGAGTCAGCTCTTCATATCAGGTGGCCAAAATATTGGAGCTTCAGCTCCAGCATCAGTCCTTCCAATGAATATTCAGGGTTTATTTCCTTTAGGATTGACTGGTTTGATCTCCTTGCTGTCCGGGGGACTCTCAAGAGTCTTCTCCAGCACCACAATTTGAAAGCACCAATTTTTCGGTGCTCAGCCTTCTTTATGGTCCAACTCTCACATGCGTACGTGGCTACTGGAAAAACCATAGCTTTGACAATGCATGCCGTGGGCTAAGAGTTGACAATTTGCTCCCTGCTAGAATTTTACCTGCCTGATCTCTTGGTTAATCCTCACACAGCCCTAAGAGGTACATATTATATTATTGTCATTTCATTTTCCCAAGTTGAAAAATGAGGTCTGGGGACATTTCAAAAGTCAGCAAGATAACTGAATTTGTTAGTGTTTAGATCTGAGACTTGAACTCAAGTCTGCCTAAGAGGAGTTCCTGTGTTGATCTATGATCTCTATTGAAAAACTTTCATCACTGTCCACATGAAACTTGATGAGAGATTAAAATAGCAAGAATGTAAAGGAGGAGATAAACTAGAAAGAGCATTGAGAATTGCAAAGACTTGACAAGCTAACAGTGGGAAGAGCCAGGCATCTAGGATGAGTCTTGGGTTTCTGCCTTGTGCCAGAGGGTTCGATCCCTGGGTTGGAAAGATCCCCTGGAGAAGGGAAAGGCTTACCCACTCCAGTATTCTAGCCTGGAGAATTCCATGGACTGTACAGTCTATGGGGTCGCAAAGAATCGGACACAACTGAGCAACTTTCAAATTGGTCCTGGCAGGGGGTGGGAAATATACCTACAGCAAGTCTAATATCTCTTCATTTTATTCCATGATACGAATGCACCCAAATCACATGTTAAATACAACTGATATACAACTAAGAATTGAGGTACAGTTAATTCAGTGTTATTTTTACAACATTTAATGCAACTACTTATAACCATTCCAATCATAGTATCTATACATTCTCCAAAGTTTGAATGTATCCTAATCACTTAAAGAACTATGACCGCAGTGAGTATAAATCTTTAGCAGCACCTGGGCTTCCCTGGTGGCTCAGTGATGAAGAATCTGTGTGCCAACGCAGGAGACACAGGTTGGATCCCTGGTGTAAGAAGATCCCACGTGCCTCAAAGCAACTAGGCCCGTGTACCACAAACTACTGACCTCATGCTCTGGAGTCCAGAGACCGCAACTGCTGAGCCCATGGCCCACAGCTACTGAAGCCCATGCACCTAGAGTCCATGATCTGCACAGGAGAATCCAAAGCAAGGAGAAGGCTGTGCACTGCAGTGAGAGAGTAGCCCCTGCTCACCCCAACCAGAGAAAAAGCCTGAGCAGCAATGGAGATCCAGCACAGCCAAAAATAACCAATTAAGTTTTTTAAAAGTCTTTAACAACTCTTCAGATATACACTCCTACAACTGGTGGATAAGTGGAAATCATATTAAAATAGCTCATAATCATAAAATTTGCTTTTAATGAGATAATCTTGCCCTTGCTCATTATAGTATCATGGTTTACATTAGAGTTGGGATTTCCAACTGGCCCAGGTAGAATCTGTTTTATTAAAAAGAATGTCTTTGGCGAGCCCCTTAGAATCTGAATTACATCCTATTAAACCCTTAGAACATTCCACATTACTTTATTCCATTGCACTTATCACAGTGGCTTATGATTATGTATTGATCAGTTTTTTCTAATCTGTCTCCCTGTAGACTCTAAGCTCCACCTGAGTAGGAAAGACATCTGTATTGCTGATTTCTGTAGCTCCAGAAAGTAAGAAATGGTGGGCCCTCAGGAGCTGTTCAAAAATGAAATGAGTGAATTAACATGTGGTAATTTACAAAGTTGTCACCCAGGTGGATGACAGAGGTAAGGTCTTGTGCTGTGCAAGGGGCCTCTCACTAGGCTCGGCATCAGGGCTTTTATTCACACAGCAGCTTGAAACAGGTGTTTCTTTAATGAAACAAAACACATGGGCAAGTACAGATGAAAAAGTGAAACAAACAGGAGACAGGAAAGCTGAAGGAACAAGGCCCAGAGGGACTGTATTCAAGGTTTCAGAGGGAATAGTGGACATAACTGGAGAGAAGGAGGAGGAAGAATACAGTGAAGTCAGAAAGAACAAGAATAAACTGTGTTCAATATCCTGTGATAAATGATAATGGAAAAAATATTAGAAAGAATGTGTGTATACACACACACACACATACAACTGAATTACTTTACTGTGTAGCAGAAATCAGCACATTTTAAATTGGCTATGGAAAGTAAAGTGTTAGTAGCCCAGTCACGTTCGACTCCTTGCAACTGTAGCCCACCAGATTTCTCTATCCATGGGATTTTCCAGGCAAGAATATTGAAGTGGGTCACCGTACGCTTCTCCAGGGGGTATTCCTGACCCAGGGATGGATCCCAGGTCTCCTGCACTGCAGGCAGTTTCCTTACCCCCTAAGCCACCATTCTTAGATTTTAATAAAAGGAAGAAAGAGAACAGAAAATGAGATGGAGCCTATCTCATCCACTCAGGTGTCTCAGGGAAGTGGTGGGTGACCTTGACCACTAAGACCAAGCAGACAGAGTAAGAGCACACTGGGATGCTGGAGCTTCAACGAGCTGTTTCGGAGCACCGGAAGGCAAGGTCAGCAGGAGGATCACGTGACAGCCTAGAGGTTGGAGGTGGGCATTTGTACCCCACTTGTTTGCACCAAGTAGACAGAAGTTGTACTAGGATTTTAATGGAGGACAGTTTCACAGTCAAGAATATCTTCAGGAGAAAATTCAAACCCAGCAATTCAGGAAAACTGCTACCTCACCCCTCTTTTATCCAGCAATCCTCTATGGTAGCAACCAAGAGAGTAACCACTTCTCTGGAAAGAGGGGTGGGAGGAGAGAGAGAGAGAGCACCTTAACAGAAAAACCAGTGAGCTTGGCTTGTGGCCACAGTGTGTGCCGAGTCCAAAACCAGTCTTGAGATAACCAGCCCCTCCGTTTACTCAACTGATTAAAGCATTGTTTTAATGTCAAAACAAACACATGTATTATGGAGCAAAAGGTAAAGTTTGCCAAGTTTTCAAAGGAGTCCACCTGCTCAGACCCCTGAGAAACACGCCCACTCTCCTCTTCAGCTTGGGGGAGTCTGATGACAGAGTTGGAAAATCTCTGACCCAGGTATTAATAGCTCTGAGTGGTGCCCAACCATACATATGCTGAAGAAGGGGTTCTTCTGGCAGACCTGAACTGTGCTTGATAAAGCATCGAGGTTGGGCTTCCCTGGTGGCTTAAACAGTGAAGAATCTGCCTGCAATGCAGGAGACCAGGTTCAATCCCTGGGTCAGAAAGGTCCCCTGGAGAATGGAATGGCTACCCACTCCAATATTCTCGTCAAGGAGAATCCTGTGGACAGAGGTGCCTGGTGGGCTACAGTCCGTGGAGTCAGAGTCTGATACAACTAAGCACGTACACAGAGCATCAGGGCTAGTCTTCCTGATAAGGCTGCTGTCAGATTTACCTCTTTGTTTCTTTCCTTTAGAGCTAGAGCAATCCATACCAACCCCTCACTGGATCCCCATGGATGTCTTCTTGCCAAAGACCTCATCACTTCAAGGCATAAAGATATAGATGCCAAATCTGACCAGGTTGGCAAATATAATTCCTAGCCATCCTGCATTCTCAGAGAAGAATTCAAGATCTTAAACATTTGTTTAAAACTGTAGCCCAGCAGGCCCTTCTGTCCATGCAGGTTCTCCTGGCAAGCATACTGGATTAGGCTGCCATGCCCTCCTCCATGGGATCTTCCCAACTCAGGGAACAACCCAGATCTCATGCATTGCAGACAGATTCTGTACCATCTGAGCCACCAGGGAATCCCAAGAATATTGGAGTGGGTAGCCTATCCCTTCTCCAGGGTATCTACCCTACCCAGGAATCGAACCGGGGTCTCCTGCCTTGCAGACAGATTCTTTGCCAACTGAGCTTCCAGGGAAGTGCTTAAAGAATTCAAGGCCTTTTAAACATTTATTTAGAACCTGGAAGGGAAGTGATAACCAGAGCCAAGATTATCAGCGTGGTAGAAGTCCTTGGCTATCAGACCACAAGAGACACCATCCTGTCTGTCTCCTTTTTCTCCTGCCACTTTCCCTTCTGCTCTGCCTCTATTCATAGTTGTTTTCATTATATGGTGGTTTTCTGCCCTCTTTATCTCACAAACCAGTGGAGCCCTCCAGTTGCATCACCAGTTTGTAACGAAGGCCTGAGCGCATGCTGTTGAGCTTTTCCTTTGAACCTCTTACCACACTCTCTTGAACTCATGGCACACCCTAGAATTATGTGTAACTGATTGTACTGAACAGCCCTCCCAGTTCTTGGTACAGTTTCTATTTTTGGCTCCAGAACTTTCCAATCTCCTCCTTCCAATTCTAGTACCAATTTTTCCATATAACCTAGATAGAAAGAAATAGGTGGATAACCACAAGCAAGCACATTTCTAACAGAACAGGCAGAACACATGGCCTTCAGAAAGAACTCATAATAGCTGCTTTGAAGGAGACCAAAAGCAGGCCTCAGAGACACAGGAAAAGCAAAGAGCTACCCCAGGGGGATGCATCTGGTGGTTTCAGCACCAAGCACCCCTTTCAGCCAATCCACAACTGAGTGACCATACAAAGGGGAGCTTAGTGTCCACTTGAGAAAAATTAGAATATTTACTAGCCACTTCTATCTGCCTCATAAGAAAGCCATGAATAAATGGGAACTACCAGAAATGGTCAGTTCCCAGTGTCTTTACAACAAAAGGACACAGCAAGAACAGAAAACCTAGGATTCATAGTAGCCTGTGATAGTTTGCATGCTAAGTCCCTTCAGTCATGTCCAACTCTTTTCAACCCCATGGACTGTAGCCCACCAGGCTCCTCTGTCCATGGGATTCTCCAAGCAAGAATACTGGAGTTGGTTGTTCGTGCCCTCCTCCAGGGGATCTTCCTGACCCAGGGATCAAACCCACCTCTCCTGTACTGGCAGGTGGATTCTTTACCACCAAGCCACCAGGAAAGCCCGACACAATTTAAGTTCATCCCAAAAGTGTCTTCTTGGCTCTCTCACATGTCTCTTACCTCTGTTCTGCACTCACAATTTGAGAGTAGATTAACAAGAATCCACATGGAGCTGTTTGAAATCCCCTTTTTTCCTAGACCAGTTCTGAACCCAGAGGTCTGAAATGATGTACCCAGTGAGCACATCAGGGGATGAAGCTCGGCCAGGGACCTTGGGCTGGTGTGAAAATCTGTGAGCTGGTGTAAGCCTCCGTGAGCTGGTGTGAACCTCCGTGAGCTGGTGTGAGCCTCCATGAGCTGGTGTGAACCTCCGTGAGCTGGTGTGAGCCTCCATGAGCTGGTGTGAACCTCCGTGAGCTGTTGCTGGCATTGACCAGGTGACTTGTGTGGTTCCAACAATAGAGGAGCAATAGGGTCAGACCGATTTCTGTCTAGTGGGCAGGGCTCACCTTGTGCAGCCTGGAGGTCATCTGGGGAGAAGGCACACTTCCTGTGACTGGATGCACCTGGTTCTCCCCGTGTAGGGGCCACTGAAGATTCTCTCAGAGGAGAGGCTGGCCAGTCGGCATCAGGGAGATGCTCAGCACCCTCACCCTGATGAGGCAGAGGGAGCAGGACTTCTGCAGCACCTCCAAAGCTCCAACAGTAACTGCTTCAGTATCTCTGCTTTTCCACATCCTACCCCTGGGCCAAGAGGGAGGCCCCTCAGGGGTAGAGTAGCCTCACTTCTAGAGACCTGATGAGGTCACTGACGTCCGTGTGGTTTATGAACTGTGAAGGTCTGGGTTTATAAACTGTGAAGGGCTGCCTGAGACAATTGCCAAAAAAGCAGATATTTTGAAATCTACTGAGACCTGGAAAAAAAATGTAAATGAGTTAAAAAAAAAAAAAAAAGACATCAGATGGAGGACAATAGCCCAAAAGGGACAGGAGGCGGTCCCCGTGGTGGTGGGGAACACAGGACAGCTGGCCCTGAGCCCTGCTCACCCACACCCCAGCCGGGTGACCTGCCTCCTGACCTCTCAGTGCTTCGATTTCTTCTTCTGTAAAACAGGGATGATTCCAGGAATCGCCGACAGACTTGTAGTGAGAATGAAATGCGTTACTACATGTAACACAAAACAGTGCTTGGCATGTAACAATTGCTCGGTGCTGGTGGTGGTGGTGAAGTCGCTCAGTTGTGTCCAACTCTTTGTGACCCCATGGACTGTAGCCCACCAGGCTCTTCTGCCCATGGGATTTTCCAGGCAGAAATACTGGAGTGGTTCCCATTTCCTTCTAAGGAAGTGCTTAATCAATTCTAATTATTTTCATGTTTATCGTTGTTGCTGTTACTTGGCCTTAGCCAATCTATTTCTGCTTTATTGACTATGCCAAAGCCTTTGACTGTGTGGACCACAGCAAACTGTGGAAAATTCTGAAAGAGATGGGAATACCAGACCACCTGACCTGCCTCTTGAGAAACCTATATGCAGGCCAGGAAGCAACAGTTAAAACTGGACATGGAACAACAGACTGGTTCCAAATAGGAAAAGGAGCACGTCAAGGCTGTCTATGACACCCTGCTTATTTAACTTCTATGTAGAGTACATCATGAGAAACGCTGGGCTGGAAGAAGGACAAGCTGAAATCAAGATTGCCGGGAGACATATCAATAACCTCAGATGTGCAGATGACACCACCCTTAGGGTAGAAAGTGAAGAGGAACTAAAAAGCCTCTTGATGAAAGTGAAAGAGGAGAGTGGGAAAGTTGGTTTAAAGCTCAACATTCAAAAAACTAAGATCACGGCATCCAGACCCATCAGTTCAGTTCAGTTCAGTCCAGTTGCTCAGTTGTGTCCGACTCTTTGCGACCCCATGAATTGCAACACGCCAGACCTCCCTGTCCATCACCAACTCCATATGTTTACTCAAACTCGTGTCCATCGAGTCAGTAATGCCATCCAGGCATCTCATCCTCTGTCGTCCCCTTCTCCTCCTGCCCCCAATCCCTCCCAGCATCAGGGTCCCTTCCAAAGAGTCAACCCTCTGCATGAGATGGCCAAAGTATTGGAGCTTCAGCTTTAGCATCATTCCTTCCAATGAACACCTAAGGACTGATCTCCTTTAGAATGGACTGGTTGGATCTCCTTGCAGTCCAAGGGACTTTCAAGAGTCTTCTCCAACACCACAGTTCAAAAGCATCAATTATTCGGTGCTCAGCCCTCTTCATAGTCCAACTCTCACATCCATACATGACCACTGGAAAAACCATAGCCTTGACTAGACAGACCTTTATTGGCAAAGTAATGTCTCTGCTTTTCAATATGCTATCTAGGTTGGTCATAACTTTCCTTCCAAGGAGTAAATGTCTTTCAATTTCATGGCTGCAATCACCATCTGCAGTGATTTTGGAGCCCCAAAAAATAAAGTCTGACACTGTTTCCATTGTTTCCCCATCTATTTGCCATGAAGTGATGGGACCACATGCCATGATCTTAGTTTTCTGAATGTTGAGCTTTAAGCTAACTTTCTCACTCTCCTCTTTCACTTTCATCAAGAGGCTTTTTAGTTCCTCTTCACTTTCTGCCATAAGGATGGTGTCATCTGCATATCTGAGGTTATTGATATTTCTCCCGGCAATCTTGATTTCAGCTTGTCCTTCTTCCAGCCCAGTGTTTCTCATGATGTACTCTACATAGAAGTTAAATAAGCAGGGTGTCAATAGACAGCCTTGACGTGCTCCTTTTCCTATTTAGAACCAGTCTGTTGTTCCATGTCCAGTTCTAACTGTTGCTTCCTGACCTGCATATAGGTTTCTCAAGAGGCAGGTCAGGTGGTCTGGTATTCCCATCTCCTGAAGAATTTTCCACAATTTATTGTGATCCACACAAAGGCTTTGGCATAGTAAATAAAGCAGAAATATATGTTTTCCTGGAACTCTCTTGCTTTTGCCATGATCCAGTAGATGTTGGCAATTTGATCTCTGGTTCCTCTGCCTTTTCTAAAACCAGCTTGAACATCTGGAAGCTCACAGTTGACGTATCACTGAAGCCTGGCTTGGAGAATTTTGGGCATTACTTTACTAGCATGTGAGGTTGAGTGCAACTGTGTGGTAGTTTGAGCATTCTTTGGGATTGGAATGAAAACTTATCTTTTCCAGTCCTGTGGCCACTGCTGAGTTTTCCAAATTTGCTGGCATATTGAGTGCAGCACTTTCACAGCATCATCTTTCAGGATTTGAAATAGCTCAACTGGAATTCCATCACCTCCACTAGCTTTGTTTGTAGTGATGCTTTCTAAGGCCCACTTGACTTCACATTCCAGGATGTCTGGCTCTAGCTGAGTGATCAGACCATCATGATTATCTTGGTCATGAAGATCTTTTTTGTACAGTTTTTCTGTGTATTTTTGCCACCTCTTCTTAATATCTTCTGCTTCTGTTAGGTCCATACCATTTCTGTCCTTTATCGAGCCCATCTTTGCATGAATGTTCCCTTGGTATCTCTAATTTTCTTGAAGAGATCTCTAGTCTTTCCCATTCTGTTGTTTTCCTCTATTTCTTTGCATTGATCACTGAGGAAGGCTTTCTTATTTCTCCTTCCTATTCTTTGGAACTCTGTGTTCAGATGCTTATATCTTTCCTTTTCTCTTTTGCTTTTCACTTCTCTTCTTTTCACAGCTATTTGTAAGGCCTCCTCAGACAGCCATTTTGCTCTTTTGCATTTCTTTTCCATGGGGATGGTCTTGATCCCTGTCTCCTTTACAGTGTCATGAACCTCCGTCCATAGTTCATCAGGCACTCTATCTATCAGATCTAGTCCCTTAAATCTATTTCTCACTTCCACTCTATAATCATAAGGGATTTGATTAAGGTCATACCTGAATGGTCTAGTGGTTTTCCCTACTTTCTTCAATTTAAGTCCGAATTTGGCAATAAGGAGTTCATGATCTGAGCCACAGTCAGCTCCCAGTCTTGTTTTTGCTGACTGTATAGAGCTTCTCCATCTTTGGGCAAAGAATATAATCAATCTGACTTCAGTGTTGACCATCTGGTGATGTCCATGTGTAGAGTTTTCTCTTGTGTTGTTGGAAGAGGATGTTTGCTATGACCAGTGTGTTCTCTTGGCAAAACTCTATTAGCCTTTGCCTTGCTTCATTCTATACTCCAAGGCCAAATTTGCCTGTTACTCCAGGCGTTTCTTGACTTCCTACTTTTGCATTCCAGTACCCTATAATGAAAAGGACATCTCTTTATGTGTTAGTTCTAAAAGGTCTTGTAGGTCTTCACAGAACAGTCCAACTTCAGCTTCTTCAGTGTTACTGGTTAGGGCATAGGCTTGGATTACCATGATATTGAATGGTTTGCCTTGGAAAAGAACAGAGATCATTCTGTCATTTTTGAGATTGCATCCAAGTACTGCATTTCAGACTCTTTTGTTGACCATGATGGCTACTCCATTTCTTCTAAAGGATTCCTGCCCGCAGTAGTAGATATAATGGTCATCTGATCCGGTCCCATCACTTCATGGCAAATAGATGGGGAAACAGTGCAAACAGTGGCTGACTTTATTTTTGGGGGGATCCAGAATCACTGCAGATGGTGACTGCAGCCATGAAATTAAAAGACTCTAACTCCTTGGAAGGAAATTATGGCCAACCTAGACAGCATATTAAAAAGCAGAGATATTACTTTGACAACAAAGGTCCGTCTAGTCAAGGCTATGGTTTTTCCAGTAGTCATGTATGGATGTGAGAGTTGGACTATAAAGAAAGCTGAACACTGAATAATTGATACTTTTTAACTGGTTTTGGATAAGACTCTTGAAAGTCCCTTGGACTGCAAGGAGATCCTACCAGTCCATCCTAAAGGAGATCAAAGTAAATGAATGTCCTCCATTTCTTAAAAATAAAAATAAAAAAATAAAGGAGATCAGTCCTGGGTGTTCATTGGAAGGACTGATGTTGAAGCTGAAACGCCAATAATTTGGCCACCTGATGTGAAGAGCTGACTTGTTTGAAAAGACCCTGATGCTGGGAAAGATTGAGGGCAGAAGGAGGAGGGGATGACAGAGGATGAGATGCTGGATGGCATCACCGACTCAATAGGCATGGGTTTGGGTAGACTTCAGCAGTTGGTGATGGACAGGGAGGCCTGGCGTGCTGCGGTTCATGAGGTTGCAGAGAGTTAGACACAACTGAGCGACTGAACTGAACTGAACTGAATGTTGCCAGGGAGGAATACACCCTGTTGCCAGGTCTTCTAATTTTCTATGCAAAAATAAAAAATCTCTTGATTTTGAATACTAGCAACTAATTTGTTTTTTAAAGAACCAGAAATCTGAATCAAGTCTAGAGTTTAGTTAACAGCAATGTAACAATGTCTGTGTCTTAGTGGGACAAGTATAGCATGGCTATGCAAAGATTCATCAATAGAAGAAACTGAATAATGGGGGACTCAATCTTTGTCAATTTTCTGTAAATCTAAAATTATTTGAAAATTAAAAGTTTATTTTAGAACTGCAGAGAGCAACACACATACATACACATATGTGGGCTCTATTTGCTTCAGGGCCACCAGAGAGAGAGAGCTTTGGTAGAAGGACCCTTTGCTGAGTGCTTTATTAGGGCTGAGAATTACAAGAACAGATTTCTGCTTTCCCACAGCTGGTGAGTAAGGAGAAACGCAGGCATTTACTGATGCAAAGACAACTAATAAACTAAATAAAGACCTGTTTCTAGGTAATGGCTAGCTTGTTTAATTGAATCAACTCTGCTGCTGATGACAATCAGAAAACCTGCATTTAAATAGAATTCTTAAAAGCATCAAAGAGATGAAAAAGCAAAATTAATTACTGGGACAGAGAGATAAGACACTGAGAATCCAGAGGCATAAGCAAGCTAAAAGCTGCTTTTACTCTTAGGGTGTGTAGGCATCTCACAAAATTAGAGCCTTCGTATTGACAGCCGTTCCCGGCCCTCAGGGGACAGCGACACTCCTGTGCCCTTCTGTACATGCATTTCTCTGGGCAGAGGAGCCAAAACAGTGCATCAGATTTTGTTTAGGAGTCCTGGACCACATATCCCCACACTCAAGTGAGTGAGTGAAAGCATGGGAGCAAGTCAACCATTTTTTGTTCAAAATCTTCCTGCCAGCTTATCGCTGATGCCTGAGCTACCACCACTGGGGAAGCAGGACAGGGAGGAGAGGGGTTCCCAGCCTTAGCAGCTTTTTCTCCTACATGTTTCATGATCAGAACTCCTCCAGAGAACAGGTCTGTGGTATGAGAGGGCAGGGAACCCTGCAGGTCTGCAGGGGGGCTGGGGAAAAGGGATGGGACCGAATAAAGGGACTCAGCTGATAAAGGACAGAATTCAGAATATGGTGACCAGAGGTTTGTGCAGAGTAGCTTCCAGACCCCTGCCCTGTCGTACACAGACACCTTGGTCCCTGCCCAATCATGCATGCATGCGGGCTCAGTCATGTCTGACTCTGTGACCCTGTGGACTTTTATAGTCTGCCAGGCTCCTCTGTCCGTGGAATGTTCCAGGCAAGAATACTGGAGCAGGTTGCCATTTCCTTCTCCAGGGGATCATCCCCCAACCCAGGAATCGAACCCATGTCTCCTGCGTCTCCTGCATTAGCAGTCATGTTCTTTATCAGCTGAGTCACCAGTAAGCCCTGCTCAGCCAATTCTGCATTATTTACTCTCTGTTTCCCTCATCCCTCCAGCAGGGTACGCTGTTCCACATAGGCAAAACTGGAGTATCCTGTATAGACTCAACCAACTCTACCCTGGAGTCCTGTCTGGGAAAGCTCTCTGCTAAGGTTACCCACAGAACTAGTGTCAAAACTCAACTGGGATGCTTGTTTTCTGATTCCAGGCCCCTTTTCTCCCCTGTCTGGCCTATGCAAAAGTCAAATGGATGCCAGAGAATGACTCTGAAGTATTATAAACATAGTCACTCTGATTTATAACATGGCTTACACTATGCTGATTGCATCTGATGAGCCGGAAATAGCAAGCATTTTAACTGCCCTAGTAATTCATGTGCATACTAGAGGCCAGCCACCTCACAGGAGCTTCTGAGTATCCCATGGTCTGGGCCACGCCAAGACAGCCTCTTCAAGGAGAAAGACAAGTCGCCGCATCCTGAACCACCTACCAGGCTTCCCAGGTGGCTCAAGTGGTAAAGAAACAGCCTGCAGTGTGGGAGAGCCAGTTCGATCCCTGCGTTGGGAAAATCCCCTGGAGGAGGAAATGGCAACCCATTCCGGTATTCTTGCCTGGGGAATCCCATGGACAGAGGAGCCTTGCGGGCTACAGTCCATGGGGTCGCAAAGAGTTGGACATGACGGAGCACATGAGCCACCTACCATGGAAAAGAAGGCCCAGTGCTTTCCGAGCTTTTTGTTTTAAAGAAATCCATACTCAAGTATGGCGTTTGTAATGTGCACTGTTATTCTCTGCTTGTCCTCTCTCTAACAAGTATCTCCCACCATATACCCATTTGCAATTGTTGAATATGTTCCAGCCACATAAATTTTCCTGTAGGTCCTGGAATAAGTTCTTTCCTGCCTCAGGGGCCTTTACACTTGCTACTGTGTCATCTGCCCACATGTTTTCCCTTCAGTCTTTATCCCAGTAGCATTGACTTGACTTCACTGCTTCATAACTGATTTACCTGATCAAAAGTGGGTTACCATATATAACCTCATTGTCCATTTTAGCCCCTTGTTAATGTCCTTCATGACATAACATTTATCTTATCTGTTTCTCTTTTATATTCTCTTTTCATCTTTAAAATTTTTTTATTATTATTTTTTAAATTTTTTCACCATGCCATATGGCATAAGGGATCTCAGTTCCCTGACCAGGAATTGAACCTCAGCTCCTTGCATTGGGAGCACAAAGTCTTAGCCACTAGACTACCTGGGAAGTCCCTTGTTTATCTTTCTTAAAGATTTTTAGCTACCGGTTCTTTGTCACCCCAACAATCCTCCTTTTTAAAGTCTTGACAATTTTAATATCTTCATCATCAGATCTTTCCAGTCCTTGGACCTCCTCCTCTCCTCCAATGATGTTTCCTCTCTTCTAAGACACTCTATCCCATGGTCACACCCTTGATCTCTTATTTACCAATGCCTGTGATTGTCGTTATAATCACTCAACTCACATGGTCCTTTCTCCTGTCATTCTTCTACTGGCAAAACCAAACCCTGATAAAATCTTGCTATCATCTGTTCCATGTGTGCAGCTGTACAATCGCAAGAGATGGAGAAAAACATGACTATAGTAACTGGGCACACTTCAACTTTATACTTATTATAAGCTCATGCATGCTTGCTAAGCTGCTTCATTGACATCCAACTCTTTAAGACCCTATGGACTGTAGCCCACCAGGCTACTTTGTCCATGGGATTCTCCAGGCAAGAATACTCGAGTGGGTTGCCATGCCCTCCTCCAGAGGATCTTCCCCATCCAGGAATTGAACCTGATCTCCTGGTCTCCTTGGTCAGTCAGTTCAGTCGCTCAGTCACGTCCGACTCTTTGCAACCCCATGGACTGCAGCCCACCAGGCTTCCCTGTCCATCATCAACTCCCAGAGCTTGTTCAAACTCATGTCCATTGAGTCAGTGATGCCATCCGACCATCTCATCCTTTGTCGCCCCCTTCTGCTTTGGAGGCAGATTCTTTTATCATTAGCACCACCTGGAAAGCCCACTCTAAGTACAAGGACCCTGAACAGTACTCAGAAATTGTCCTATACATCTCTAAGTCAAGAGTACCAATTTTCCCATGATTCTTTCATACTCTGTCCTCTCTCCTAAGACTTCTAAAACAATCTCCCCATTCTGGTTCTCAGTGGATGACTTTATTCCTTGCTGCACTGAGAAAATTGACACTGTCAGAAGAGAACGTCTATGAGATTCCAGCTCAACATTCTTCTACTTTCTTGCACATACGCCCTTAAACCCTTCCTTCCCTTTATACTATGGATGAAGCCTCCATGCCCCAGCCCAGGCCAACGCCTCTGGCTGTGTACCAGACCCACCTCCTTCACCAACTCCAGGACCACACTCCAGCAATGCTCCCCTCTTACCCCTGCACCATCGATGTTTTCCTCTTCACATGATCATGCCCCTTGGCTAATAAGCACAATATCTTCCTGCCAAACCATGTGGTGGGTATCCTGGGGTGCACAAAGGTGAATAAGCAGGTTCCAGAAGTCACCCTTTCCCATATATACTGATAATGTGGCTTGTGATATGAGACAAAGGGAACCTCTGTTCTCTCTGTGGGGTGATGGGAGGTGGAGTTGGGACCCAATGCACACGCAAAGCATAGGGGGAGAGTTTTGAGCAATTTCAACCTGGTCTCTTCTAGCCATTGTTCCCCTAGGAACTGGAGGCCCCTTGCAGAGAGAGTGAGCCTGTTCAGCTCAATAGGGAACCAATCTCATCCCACAGGGAAGGGGTGGGCATCCAGGGACTCTGGATGCAAACACATAAGACACAGATCCAAGGTCACTGCAGGAGTTGGGGCGAGTGATGGTAATCTGCCAAGAAGTTGGTAGCATATCTTATCCCTGAACTCAGGTTATACATAAAACAACATGGAATGAAATTACTCAGATTTCAGAAGCTGGTATGACCTCTTCTAGAGGAGGAAATGCGGAAGAAGTCCCATTAGAGTGGGGCATGAGAGGGCGGCAAAGAGTTGTCACTATGAATTATAGCAGAGAAGAAAAGCCTTGATTCCCACTGGGGGATTAATAGCTTCTGGGAACAACCCACCAGTTGGCTATCTCATTGCCAAGGGAAAGAGAGGTCAGCCACGTAGGGGATCTTTGGAGTTTCAGCCATTTCTCAGGGCAGGGCTTGGAGTCTAATACAATTTGTAGTTACTTACATGACAATTATTGCCCAGAGTCATTGAGTAAGGTCCCAGGCTGCTGGGATCTAAGCCCCTCAATACCCTTCAAGCCTCTCTTTGTGTTTGAGATACAGATTTTGCTGGTTGACCTTGATAAATCTGCCTTGGCTATTCATCAGTCAAGTTAATTTAGTTAGCACATAGAGCACTGGTAAAGAATCTGTCTGCCAATGCAGGAGACAAAAGAAATGTGGGTTCGATCCCTGGATCAGGAAGATTCCCTGGAGTCGGAGATGGCAACCTGATGTAGTATTCTTGCCTGAGAAATCCCCTGGCGGGTGACAGTCCACAGGGTCGCAAATAATCGGACATGACTGAGCACATAGCATTTATCAATCAGTGCAACTCAGTTCCAGCCACGTGTTTTCCGTGTTCATAAAGAACTGAGTTACTTCACTGCCACAGCCCAGGCTGCAACTGGGAGGCTCATACCTTCAGGCAGATTCAGCCGAGTCTCATGGCTGCCAGAGAGCCGTTCACAAGCAGATGTCCTGTTGAAGATGTCAGTTTGATGGAGAAATAGCATCTATATATCTTAGAGGGTTTTGTAAGAGTTTACTTGGGCAGATGATTATAAACTATGACTTACACATAAGAACCTCATAGGGGTGAGCTGATGAATATCAGTGGCATTGTTCACAGAAAAAGGAAAGACAGAAAGGAAGAAGAGTTGTCAGGGAGTCTGATGCAAGATTAACAGATAAGCATAAATCAGGAATCAATCATTTGACATTTGAGCCAGCCCTCTCTTCACTTTGCCAGTTACATTACCTAACATTACATGTTCCCAAATATTTGTTCATGGTCTAAACACAATGCAATGATTCACTTGGGGAATCATTAAAATAGATCCTTTACAACTTTTATAGAGGCCACCCAACCCCAGATTCTATAGCAGAGAATTCATTATCTAATAAGCCATCATATGGGAAAGTAGAACCATCTCACCTGCGAGTAAATACTTTTGAAAAGTTTTATCTTAAAATGTAAAAGTTGAATTCATTTCCCATGAATGGACTAATAAGGCTTAGGGTCTAGTCTTACATCTAACATAAGGAATCCTTATTCTTATTTTTGGTTTTCTGAAAACAAAGCAATAAACCTGACAACTTCCAGGTAAATAAGAGATTTATTATTTTAATTAAAATGACACTTTTTTCTGACCAGAGTTCTATAGTGACAAGAAGAACCAAGTTGAAACATGAGGTTCAGTTCAGTTCAGTTGCTCAGTAGTATCTGACTTTTTGCAACCTCATGGACTACAGCATGCCAGGCTTCCCTGTCCATCACCAACAGCCAGAGCTTGCTCAAACTCATGTCCATTGAATCGGTTAGGCCATCCAACCATCTCATCCTCTGTCATCTCCTTCTCCTCCTGCCTTCAGTCTTTCCCAGCATCAGTGACTTTTCCAGTGAGTCAGTTCGTTGCATCAGGTGGCCAAGATATCGGAGTTTCAGCTTCAGCATTAGTCCTGCCAATGAATATTCAGGCCTGATTTCCTTTAGGATGGACTGGTTGGATCTCCTTGCAGTTCAAGGGACTCTCTAGAGTCTTCTCCAACACCACAGTTCAAAAGCATCAATTCTTCAGTGCTCAGCTTTCTTTATGGTCCAGCTCTCACATCCAAACATGACTACTGGAAAAACCATAGCTTTGACTAGACGGACCTTTGTCAGCAAAGCATGAGGTGGCTCTAGCAAAATATCAATGTCGTACCATTCTAGTCGGGATTAATTAGGTTATACTTCAGCAACAAACAACCTCCACAGTTGCAGTGACTAATGACAAAATTTCTCTCTCATGTAAGTTGTTCACAGGTTTGTCTATATAAACATATACATCCCATTTTCTTTATCATTTATCTGTTGACAGCCACTTAGGTTGTTAAATTATCTTGGCTATTGTGTGTAATGTTGCAATGAACATAAGAACTCAGATACCTTTTCAAGACACTGATTTCATTTCCTTGGAAATGCACTCAAAAGTGGAATTGCTGGATCATATTTTTAGTTTTTGGAGGAATCTCCATACGGTTTTCCTTAATGGCTGCACCAATTTACATTCCCAGCAAGGGTGCCCAAGTGTTCCCTTTTCTCCATACCTTCTCCAAGATTATCATTTGTCTTTTTGATGATAGCCATTTAACAGGTGTGAGGTGATATTTCATTGTTGTTTCGATTTGCGTTCCCTGATGATTAGTGATGCTAAGCATCTTTTCATGCACCTGTTGGCCATCCGTTTGGAAAAATGTCTCTTCAGGTTCTTTGCACATAAAATGGCCCAGCCTTGTAAATGCTGCTCAGTTCAGGTCTGTGACATCCTCAGATTAAAGGTTTTGTAGTTCCAGGGCTCTGAGAGATCCAACCTGTTAGAATCCTAGTGAGTCCCAAGTGTATAGTTCTGTCCTAGTGTGATAGTTTAATACACTGAACTTAAAGTTGCCGAGGAAACTACCAAGAGCACTTTCCATTGATTTGTTCATGAGTTCAGGCATGCAGGAACTCACAGGAAATCTGCAATCATAACTTCGAAAAGTATACCTGGAGACCTTTTTCAGAACTCTCCTGAGCTCAGGAGAATCACAAATCCTCAAGAATGACCAAAGTGTTGGGTAGAAAACCAGCCACAATTTCAGAAGAGTTTATGCATTAAATTTAGAGATTATAAACATTCTTTAATTATTTCTCCAAAGGCCATGATAGATGTGCCAGGCACTGAAATAGAGGATGGATGTGGCCAAGCACTCCCAAGTCCCTACATCTTCCTCTTCATTTCCCAGCTTCCCTTGCAGTAAGATGAGGGTCATGCAACCACCATATGTGGTAGCGAGAAAAATGAAGTATGTGGCTTCAATGCAGTCAAGAGCCAGGGTGCCTGCTCATTCTTTCCCTGCCCCTTGGAGGCCATATGCTCCTGAAAGTGTAACTATGATATGGAGAAGCAGAAGAGATTAAAAAGAGGTGGCAAGAATACACAGAAGAACCATACAAAAAGGTCTTAATGACCTGGATAACCATGATGGTGGGGTCGTTCACCTAGGGCCAGACATTCTGGAGTGTGAAGTCAGGTGGGCCTTAGGAAGCATTACTGCCAACAAAGCTAATGCAGGTGACAGAAATCCAATTGAGCTATTCCAAATCCTGAAAGATGATGCTGTGAAAGTGCTGCACTCAATATGCCAGCAAATTTGGAAATCTCAACAGTGGCCACAGGACTGGAAAAAGTCAGTTTTCATTCCAATCCCAAAGAAAGGCAATGGCAAAGAATGCTCAAACTACAACACAATTGAGCTCATTTCATATACTATCAAGTTCATGCTCAAAATCCTTCAAGATAGGCTCCACTAGTATGTGAACTGAGAACTCCCAGACGTACAAGCTAGATTTAGAGAAGGCAGAAGAACCAGAGTTCAAATTGCCAATATCCATTGGATCATAGAAAAAACAAGGGAATTCCAGATAAAAACATCTACTTCTGTTTCAGTGACATGCAAAAGCCTTTGACTATGTGGATCACAACAAACTGTGGAGAATTCTTAGAGATAGGAACACCAGACCACCTTATGTGTCTCCTGAGAAACCTCTATGTAGGACAAGAAGCAACAGTTAGAATCAGACATGGAACAAAGGAGTACATCAAGGTTGTATATTGTCACCCTGCTTATTTAACTTATATGCAGAGTACATTGGAGAAGGCAATGGCACCCCACTCCAGTACTCTTGCCTGGAAAATCCCGTGGATGGAGGAGCCTGGTAGGCTGCAGTCCATGTTGGGCATGACTGAGTGACTTCACTTTCTCTTTTCACTTTCATGCATTGGAGAAAGAAATGGCAACCCACTCCAGTATTCTTGCCTGGAGAATCCCAGGGACAGAGGACCCTAGTGGGCTGCCATCTATGGGGTCTCACAGAGTCAGACACGACTGAATCAATCCAGCGGCAGCAGAGTACATTATGCAAAGTGCCAAGCTGGATGACTCACAAACTAGAATTAAGATTACTGGGAGAAATATCAACAATTTCAGACATGCAGATGATACCACTCTAATGGAAGAAAGTGAGGAGAAACTAAAGAACCTCTTGATGAAGGTGAAAAAGGAGACTAGTTGGCTTAAAAGTCAACATTCAAAAAACTAAGATCATGGCATCTGGTCCCATCACTTCATAGAAAATAGATGGGGAAAAAGTGGGAACAGTGGCAGATTTTATATTGGGGGGCTCCAAAATCACTGTGGATGGTGACTGCAGCCACAAAATTAAAAGGTACTTGATACTTAGAAGAAAAGCTATGACCAAACTGGACAGTGTGTTAGAAAGCAGAGACATCACTTTGGAAACAAAAGTCCATATAGTCAAATCTACAGTTTTTCCAGCAGTCGTGTATAGATATGAGAGATGGGCCATAAAGAAGGCTGAGTGCTGAAAACCTGTGGTACTGGAGAAATGATGCCTTCAAATTGTGGGGCTGAAGAAGACTCGAGAGTCCCTTGGACAGTAAGGAGACCAAGCCAGTCGATCCCAAAGGAAATCAACCCTGGATATTCACTGGAAGGACAAATATGATGCTGAAGCTGAAGCTCCAATACTTCGACCACATAAGCTGATTCATTGGAAAAGACCCTGATGGTGAGAAAGATTAAGGGCAAAAGAAAAGGGCGATAGAGAATGAGATGGTTGGATGGCGTCACCAACTCAATGGTCATGAGTTTGAGCAAACTCCAGGAGATAGTGAAGGACAGGGAAGCTTGGCATGCTGTACTCCATGGGGTCCCAAAGAGTCGGACATGACGTAGTGACTGAACGACAACAATGATATGGAGAAGGGTCTCTAATACCGTTGTGCTAAGCCCCTGGGATTTGAAAGTTGTTACAACAGCTAGTGATTCTGGTTGAAGACTCAGGATAGAGCAAACCAGACGTGGTTCTTGCTTTCACGGGGGTTACACTGTAATGGAAATTATGCCTGATTATATCAGCATTTTAGAGTTTAAGTCCACTTTACAATCATGCAATAAATATTTTTTGAAGTCCTACAATGTACTACTTATTCTTCTAGAGGGTGCAGCAATGGGAGAAACAATGTATCATGTTCATAGAAGACTTACAGCCCAGTAAGAGAAACAGACATAGACAATCAAGAGATTATTGCAATTGACAAATAAAATCCATAATGTAAATATAGATATACTATATATTGTCATGCAGTGATAAGTGCCATAAAGACCATCAAAGCAAGTCAAGGACATTGTAATTAGGAGGACTTATGTTTCCAATGGGTGGCCAAAAAAGCACTCTCTGTGAAGGCCCATTTAAGACAAGATCTCAGTGCAATGCAGAACCATGGAGGACACTCAGGGGAAGAATATTCCAGGCAAAGAGGCCCACAAGGGCAAATAACAAAGCCATTCTGGCAGCTCGGGCTCTGCGCCCTACTGTGGGAAATGGCAGTCCCCCAATTGCAAGGAAAACTAACGGTCAGGCTTAGGTGGGCCAACTCACATTTCTGGAAAATAATTTAGACTCTCAAATCTATATCCCCAGTGATTTTGACCAATGATATAATTTGAGTTTAAGCTGTGTCTGAGCATTTTTGAGCACATAGAGCTTATGAAACTCACAGTTTGCATTCTCACGTTACTACTATCCATGTGAATTTCCAGCGATGGTCACCTACTGTTTGATGCCCAGCTCTGGACTTCTGCAGCCTTACATTGCTTTCCTTGCCTAATCCCTGGGTGCCTAAATGGATCCAGTGGAGCTATTAAGATACAGAAAAAAATATTGTAAAATTTTATTAATATTTTTATCTCCTCCTCTTTAAAATGTCTCTTTTTGTTTCATTAAGGCAAAGAAAGCATCAGAGCAGCCATAGATGTATAAAATTTATAAAAATATGAAGAAGCCTATTTTAGGTACCACTTTTTGATTTTACTAATAAAAACAGATCATCCTGTGAAACTTATTCAAACCTTTGTCACATATGTAGTCATGAGTCATGGCTGCCCTCAGCTGTTCAAGAGAACAGGTCTAACCTGCCTAGCTGACCAGATGACCAACACAATTGAATATTATGACAAAGAACCTGAACAAGGGTCCCTTGATGGATGCTGATTTTGCATCTAGAAGATGTTCTTTACATGCAGAAACACTGGATTTCCCTTATTAATGAGGTTAACAAAATAATCTGGAAATCCAGCCATGGGGAGTCCTCCTGAAGGAGGTCTCTAGTCTCTGATTAGAGGGAATATATGTGGTGTGAACTGCAAGGACAAGTGAATGGCAAACTCAGACCTTACAACTTCTCCAGGCACCAGGATCAAAGCCAAAATATGACAGAGCCATAGTGTGCATAATATACACGTTATAACGTACAGACAGAGAAGGAGGAACGCTGCTGGTGTTCCAGGGCAGAACTGGGAAAGTCCCTTAAATTATCTGAGTTTCGGTTGCTCATCTGTCGAGCGAGATAATAACAGGCAGGGACTATCTCACAGGGCTGTTGTGAGGCTGCCAGAGGCAATATCCATGAAGATTGTGATCTACACATCATAGGGGAGGAAGACTGCCACTGCACTCGTTAAGGAGCTTCTAGACGCTTGAACTGCACACCATCATCAAATTCAGGCCTCCTCCAAACACTCTAGTGAGTGAGTGAGTGATAGTCGTTCAGTCATGTCTGACTCTTTGTGACTCCTTGGACTGTAGCCTGCCAGGCTCCTTGGTCCATGGAATTCTCCAGGCAAGAATACTGGAGAAGGTTGCCATTTCCTTCTCCAGGGGATCTTTCTGACCCAGGGATCGAACACGGGTCACCTGCATTGCAGGCAGATTCTTTACCATCTAAGCCACCAGGGAAGCCTCCAAATACTCTAAGGTAGGCACAATCTCTCTTTCATTGCTGGGCTTACAGAGATGAGTTTTCATAAAGTCTCACAGTTACTAACAGCTATCTAGAATTGGCTTCATATGGAAGCCTTTGCACACCATCAGGCAGACGTCCAAAGGGTAGCGTGTTTGGAGGAAATCCAAAGAGGTTAAAAGAGACATCCTAAGGCAATCTTCTGTCAGAGAGACTGCAAGAAACTGTCACCTATGTGAGTACAGCGTCCTTCTGTTCAGTTGATCA
Source organism: Bos indicus (assembly GCF_029378745.1). Lineage (NCBI taxonomy): Eukaryota > Metazoa > Chordata > Mammalia > Artiodactyla > Bovidae > Bos > Bos indicus. Next base: position 59,162,833 of record NC_091780.1, on the reverse strand, counting down.
GTTAAAAGGAATCGAAGATGTATGTTTTTACAGAAGCAACACTTCCTTGTGAAAATATCAACACACAAAAATATGCAGAAGGAAGTTAAAGTCACCCAGCTGGTTAGTGCGTTATTCCAGATAATCCCAAGTCTGTTTCCTTCCGGAGCCCTCCATGCATATTCTTCAGTTTCTACATATATTGGTTTTTACCCTCTACATTGTATTTCGAATAACGTTGGTCTCTTACTTCTTCATGTTCAAATCGAACCAAAACACCAAGAGGGAAGAAGGTAGACAAGGGGAATCAATTTCTACTGAGTCCATGACATGCCAGTCCTTTCCATATATTCATTGATCTTACCCTAACAGTCACCCTAGGGCCCTGGAACCAAACTCTGCATTTACAGATAAGGACAGTGAAGACTTGAGGGGTTAAGTAACTTGTTCACAGTGAACTGAAGCCAACTCTGACTGTCCCCAGATCCTACCTTCTTGCTTAACTCCACACTGATCGAGACAGGGTTGGGACCACCATTTTTCCAGAACTCTGCATACAAGAAAGGGGAGCCCCAAGTGTCATGTGGGGGGATACTATGTCTGTGTGTGTGTGTGTGTGTGTGCACAAAGGGTTTGCCTTGGACCGCTTGAACCACTCTAGCCTCCCTGGTGAGCCTGAGGCTCCAACCTACAGGAGGAGGCCACGTTGTCCTGAGTCCCATCCACTCAACTTCTAATACGTGAAGCCCAGTCACTTACAGAGCTTCCCCCACCTTCTTCCCTTGTACCCCGGAGAGGCCGGGGGTGGAGGACAAGGACAGAGGAAGGAAAACACACATCCCACTGTTTGCTCTGCACAGACCCTCTTTCCAGGAGGCAACTGTTGACCTAGCTGTGTTTACCTTACTTGCTCAACCCTCTGTAAGGTGGATGGTTGAATACAAGGCCTCAAAATCTGTGTAATTAGAATGGAAAGTATTGATTTCACCCACTTCCTGGGGGCAATATTGGTTTTTGCTCATTTGACTGAATTATTTCATTTGTAGTTGCCTGCTGTTAAAATCATTGCCACACAGCCCCAAGGATGACCCAAAACAGGGAAATCATATTTTTTGAGTCAGACTTTTCATGATCAGTACCTCACGGAATCAATCTTCCCTTAGAACCCCATGATGGTAAAATGATCATACTCATTCCCACTCCCCAGAGAAGACGAAGCCACTGGATCCAGGTTCTCAGCTCCTGAAGACAGGTCTGGAATTTAAACTGCTTCTAAGCTCCAATCCCAGAAGCCTTTGTCTGGACATCAGGAAGGGGAGTGGGGCGGAGAGAGGGCAGCTCCTTATAAAGTTCCATGCAGGAGATCCTATCACTAGCCATTCCACCCAAGTGAAACGAAAACATGGTCACACAAGACTTGCCCGTGAAGGCACATGGGAGCTTGATTCCTAATAGTCAGCATTAGAAACTGCCCATTCTCAATAGATACACTGATTGTGGCCCATCCTTAAGATGCAATTGTATTCCGCAAGAAACATGGGCAAAATTGCTGAAAGAGGCAGTGTCTTCGATGAATTTCAAAAACACTCTGTCAAACCAAAGGCACAACAAATGTCCAGAATGTATTCTCCCATGTACCTGCCCTTCTGGAAGAGGCGAGACTCGTTGACGGAGACCAAAGCCCAAACAGAAGCTACCGTGGGGAGGACTGGGTGATGGATGGAAAGAAACCTCCTGGACTGAAGGATCTGTTCTTTAACACGTCAGAGTGGAGGTTATACAGATGTACGCAAATTTGAACACGTATTGAACTATACATTCAGGATTACGTTTTTACCACATGTAAATAACATCTTGGTAAAAATAGACTCATGAAAATAAGGAAAGGAAATGATATCAAGGTGGTATCAACCGAGAAGAGGATTCAAGAGAGAGAATTCATTCAATTCTATAAAATGAATTTCATAGATTCATTCTATTTATTCTCTCTGAGCCTCACCTGCAGGGTGGATATGACACGATCTTTGTTGCAGAGCTGTTGGGAAGATGAGAATCTGTTCACAGTGCTGGCTCCCAACAGCCAAGCAGAGAATGGGGAGTTTTTTTTTTCTGGGCTTATGTTGTGAGGAGCTGGAGGTTGGAGGGGGATGTAGCTGGCAGGGGTAGGGGGTGTGAGGGTACACAGCTGGAGGTGGTAAGGGGACAACAGGGCCAGCTCCTGGGCAGTGAGGCCAAGGAGAAGGGTCCTCGCACTTGCTAGGCTGAGCCCCAGAGACAGCGGAAGAAGGGGACAGAGGGCATGACGCAACCCCCTTCCCTCCATGGCATTTCACCATTGTAGCTCAGCCCCCACTATGCTGTGTGCTCCCAGGAATTGTTCCCCTTTTCTTGCAGGACAGAGGAGGTGGCAGATGGGGAAGTAGCTCTGGGTGGTGGGGGAGGCCAGGCACAGCGAGCAGAGCCACCAGACCCTTCGTCCAGGCTGTAAGGAACAACAAGCCAACCCTCTCCCCTCGGCCTGCCCATGGAGGGGGCCCCTGGGAGATTGTTCAGACAATGACTTCTGGCTGGGCTCAGTTAGACAGAACAACTGTTTTGTTCTTTGGTCTATGAAGTTGCATGCCCTATGCAAATGTTTAGCATCCTAAAGGTTTTCATACTTTGACCCTGGCAAAGCACCTTAAGTAAGCATCTGATTTTTTTTTAAAGGCTCCATTTCGACTCTCTTTCATTTAGCGCAGCTCATCAAGCGCCCTGTGAGCACCTGTTTGGGGCTCAACTCAGAGTCAGAGAGGCTGAAAGAACAGGGTCCTGGCCTCCAGTAACCGCAGTCTCTTGGTAGAGCTGAGTATGAGGGTTGCTCCTTGCCCTGTGGTCACACAGCTTGAGTTAAATCTCTCCTCTGCTGTCCTCTGGCTCTGTGACCTGGGGCCAGTTGCTTGACATCTATGAGCCTCAGTTTCCTCATTGGGAGAATGGGGATAACAAAACACCTACCATGTAGGCGTAATGTGAGGAGAAGAAGAGCTCACTCTCTGAAGTACTTAGGATCCTGTCTGGCACGCATGATATGCTCAAGAAGCATCAGCTACTAAGATAACTGTTGTAAAAGAAGTGGACAAAGTGCTGTGAAAGCAGCAGCCAGTAGGGACGCTGGGATATGGGGGTGGGGTATCAGGAAAGCTCATGGATGAGTCTGTTCTGGAAGGCTGTGTCAGACGCCTGAGGAGGAAGACAAAGGTGCTTTCCTCGCAGGATGGAGAGCAGCCTGACACAGGCTGACAGCCTGGGAGGCAATGCCCAGCCAGGGACAAAGTGATGGTGAGATGGAGGTGTGGATGTGACTGGGCCCTCAGTCAGGGGTCAGCGCGTTTGTTTTGGGAAAGCCAGATAGTAAATACTTAGGCTTTGAAGGCCATACAGTCTCTGCCCCAGCCATTCAACTCCGCACCTGGAGCATGAAAGAAATGTTGGACAATGAACAGACAGGCGCGGCTGTGTCCCTGTAGAACATTGTATGTGGAGGCTGAGGACTGACTTTCATATCATTTGTGTGTGTGTTACAAAATATTACACAATTCTTTCATTTTCTTCTCAATCATTTAAACATGCGGAACCTCTCTTGGCTTGCTGGCCGTACAAAAGCAAGAGCAGGCTGGATGGGCTTGTGGCTATTGTTTGTCCCCTGTGGAGGGGACGCTGGGATGAGCCCGGCGGAGTGAGATGGGCCGGGCTGCAGAAACTACAGCAGCAAGAAGCCAGTGTTGGGGCTCCAGGAGTGAACCCCAGGACTGTGGATGGGGCAAGGGACAGGCGGTGACCAGATGGATGGAGGGTGCTGGGCGGGCACAAAAGAAAACAAAGGAATTTGAAGATTGTACGAGTTTCCTGTTGCTGCTGTAACAAAATTACTGTAACTTACTTCCCAAAACAGCATAAATTTGTTATCTCACAGTCCTGGGAGTCAGAAATCCAAAATCAAAGGACTTCCCTGGTTGTCCAGCAGTTAAGAATCACCTTCCAATGCAGAGGACGCAGGTCTGATACCTGGTCAGGGAACTAAGATCCCACATGCCATGGGGCAACTGAACTGGTGCTCCACAACAAGAGAAGCCCGTTCACTGCATTGGAGACCCAGTGCAGCCAAAATATTAAAAAAAATATATAATTTGTTTAAAAAGTTTTATCTAAAATCAAGGTCTCTGTGCATGTCAGTCGTGTCTGATTCAGGAACCCCATGGACTGTAGCCCACCAGACTCCTCTGTCCAAGGGATTTTATAGACTAGAATACTCTGATGGGTTGACATTTCCTCTTCCAGGGAAACTTTCCAACCCAGGGATAAGACCTGAATCTCTTACATCTCCTGAATTGGCTGGCAGATTCTTCACCACTAGCAATGTGGAAGCAGGGCGAAATTCAATTCCGTCTGGAGACTGGAAGTAAGTTCTTTCCCTTGCTTTCTCCAGCTTCTAGAGGGCACCTGCATCTTTGGGTCTGAGGCCCCTTCCTCACGTCAACCTAACCTCTGTTTCTATCGTCTCCTTCTCTGACTCCAACCCTCCTGTCCCTCTTTTATAAGGACCTTTGTAATTATATTAGGCTCACCTGGATAACCCAGGATAATTTCTATCCCAAGATCCTTAATCTTAATCACATCTGCAATGTCCCTTTTTGCCATGGAAAATGACACATTCGCAGGTCCTGGAGATTAGGACATGGGCGCCTCTAGGGACATTCCTCTCTTGCTCACAAAGGTTTGGACAGAAATGGACCAAAGAGATGGAGCAGATGGACCATGAGTTTTAAGTAGATGACACCACACCATCTCCACATGTTCGCACTGGTAGTCCAGCGAGGGTCAGAGACAGAGGGACAGAGGGGAGGGGTCAACCAAGAAGGGGCTGCAGATGAAGAGCTGACCAAAGAGGCCTCCAACTTGACGTCGAACAAAGCAGATCATATGTGGGTGGAGAGAAGCTAAAGAGGTTACAGGAGCAGAGAAGGACAGGAAGCGAGGGGCCGGAGGCTCAGACAGCCATCCACAAGGATGGTGATCAGCAGAAGAGCCCAGGCTGGGCCCAGATGCCCTTCCCCTAGGATGTAGGATGTGATCCCTGGGCCTGTGGGTGTCAGCGATGAAGCTGGGAGAAGGCAGGACTGTCCGGGGAGGTGGCTACATGACTGTTAGGGGAAGAGAGGTTTGGAGGCAGGGGTGGGGCCAGGAGAATGGGACTTCTCATGTGGCAGGTGTGTACGAGAATAAACTGCCCCTACTGGAGAGGACTTCTGGGGAAGGAAAGCCTCTGGGGAGGGGTCTCAGCTACCTGACTAGGACACGGGAGGAGGAGAGGCAAGGGTGAGGTGATGGGGGCCTGAGCCACAGAGTGGAGATGGGGTAGAAAGAGAGGAAAAAAGGAGACAGGCTGTGAAATGCCCCTGTCTGCAGGGCCCTGCCAGCAGGAGGTGGGTCTGTCTTTGGACTCTTCGCTCTTTCTTTTCACGGGGAAAGGGAAAGACTCTCCATAGGGGGAGGGGAGGGTTGGCAGAAAGAGAACTGAACAGAAAGTCAGGACATATGATTCCAACAGGGCTTCCAGGGAACCCTGGGGTCTGCCCCAGTGTCTCCTGGTATTTACACCCGATGTCAGCTCTGCGTCCAGTGTTGCTCCTGCGTCCTGCTTATCTCTTAAACACATCCCCACTCCATCTCTCCCTCAATGGGACGACTTAAATGGCCTTGGCGGTCCTTGAGGTTTGGGTTCCCATCGGGCTGTGAGTTTCTGAGCAACTGAGACCACATCTGTTCACCTTTGCCAACTCTGAGCCAAAAGGTGATCGTAATATGCAGTGAATGAATGAATAAATGAACAAGCGCATGAATCGGTAGGAAATGAAGGAAGAGGACCACAGCAGCTGATTGTAGGTAGAGGGAAGAAGGGAGGAATAGGAGAGGAGGGAGGGAGGCAGAGGGGCCGCACCATCAGCTTCGTGGTAGCTGTGCCTCGGTTTCCTCATCTGTACTAAGAGGACATCACTGGTACCCAATGCACAGGACTGACACAGAGCCTGGGGGTAGTACGTGCTCGCAAAGGAGCGGCTGTGATGTGATGCAAGTGTTGAAAGATCACACACTGGAGCTGGTTTGGGAGATTGCGTTGTAAAATGAAGGCGGCAAGAGACTCAAGCAAACAGAAATGTCTAAAGTCAACAGGATAGACGGCAACAAGGTAAATCGAACCACTGCAACCCAAGGTCTGTGTTGGGCAAGCTGGGAGAGCCCTATTGCTCTCTGTTATCTGAGACACCCACGCGGGGCTTATACTTCTGAAAAACAAGTCCCAAAGTCCTTCTCAGCCTCCTGCACATCCGGCCTTCCCTGTGATGCCCAGGAGGACCTTTGCCAGCCCCCAGTCTCTTCCTCGCCCAGAGAGGGTTGCTGATACCAAGTCTTGGGGAAGAAGGGAAATAAGATGGGCCTGGGGCGTGGTGTCACTGCCAGAAAACAAGCGTGTGCTTTCCAGGGTGTCAGCCAGGGTTGTGGAAAGGAGAAGAGAGATAAATGAAAGGAATTCCTTATTCCCAAAATGTGAACATCCACAAGGAAATACTTATTAAACAGGACAGGGGTTGAGCCTCATAAAAGGTGAAAGTCCACAAAGGCCAAACATTCAAAGGGATAAAGTTAAAGTGTGTAAAAAATAGTGACAATAAAAACATTCCTTTTATTCATTTTAACAAGTAGGGGATGGAGCAACAGCTGGGTGTTCTGTTCCTTCTATTAATAGTAACTGTAATCAAGATTGCCGGGAGAAATATCAATAACCTCAGATATGCAGATGACACCGTCCTTATGGCAGAAAGTGAAGAGGAACTAAAAAGCCTCTTGATGAAAGTGAAAGTGGAGAGTGAAAAAGTTGGCTTAAAGCTCAACACTCAGAAAACGAAGATCATGGCATCCGGTCCCGTTACTTCATGGGAAATAGATGGGGAAACAGTGGGAACAGTGTCAGACTTTATTTTTCTGGGCTCCAAAATCACTGCAGATGGTGATTGCAGCCATGAAATTAAAAGACGCTTACTCCTTGGAAGGAAAGTTATGACCAACCTAGATAGCATATTGAAAAGCAGAGACATTACTTTGCCAACAAAGGTCTGTCTAGACAAGGCTGTGGTTTTTCCTGTAGTCATGTATGGATGTAAGAGTTGGACTGTGAAGAAGGCTGAGCGCCGAAGAATTGATGCTTTTGAACTGTGGTGTTGGAGAAGACTCTTGAGAGTCCCTTGGACTGAAAGCAGATCCAACCAGTCCATTCTGAAGGAGATCAGCCCTGGGATTTCTTTGGAAGGAATGATGCTAAAGCTGAAACTCCAGTACCTTGGCCACCTCATGCAAAGAGTTGACTCATTGGAAAAGACTCTGATTCTGGGAGGGATTGGGGGCAGGAGGAGAAGGGGACGACAGAGGATGAGATGGCCGGATGGCATCACTGACTCGATGGATGTGAGTCTGAGTGAACTCCGGGAGTTGGTGATGGACAGGGAGGCCTGGTGTGCTGTGATTCATGGGGTCGCAAAGAGTCGGACACGACTGAGTGACTGAACTGAACTGAACTGATTGTCACTTGCAATGCAAAGAGTTGCCCTCTTTTTCTCCAGGTAAGGGTGGAGACTCAAATTAAAAGCTGTGAATAGGTCAGATAGTTTCAGAAAAAGCAAGAATTGAACCACACACACAGAAAGTAGCCATGGACATTGGGCACAGAAGGAAAGAAGGTCCCCAAGGGTGTTGCAAGCTGGTAGAGTTGCGAGATGCCAGGATGAAGTGAACTCATCCTGATGATGCAAACTCGGTCCATCTCCTGGAATCAAAAACCTGGACCACACAACTAACCCTGCTAATGTAAATGAGCTATGAGAAGACGGACGTGGCACCAGGCTTGCTAATAGAGCAGGCCTGTCAAACATCCCAACAGCTTCCCTACATTTAAGCCTCATGACAATCATATGAACAAGAGAGATTCTAAGTATGCCCATTTAACAGAGGAGGGAACTGAGGCTCAGAGAGCTGAAATGAGCTCCTCCTCTAAGTCCAGGTTCCCTGGCTCCAACCACCCCTCACCCAACTTGGCCCTCTGCCCCTCACAGGTGCTCAGAAAGACGTAATTGCCCATGGCCCTCTGACCTAAGGAAGCAAAATGAGCCCAGCCCCCAGGAAGGGGATTGGTGGCCTTTAGGCAGAAGCTTGAATCTGAAGAGGTGTCCCTGGGCAAACGCGCTAGCCCCTCCCTCCAAATCTTTCTCCTGCTCAGATCCTGGGATTCATCTGAAAGGTTTTCCAGGCTCAGAATATCAAAGATAAAATGTGTTTGGCATTGACTTAGGGCCCATCTCTGCCTGAGACTGCCCTCGGTCTTGTGTGTTATCATTACACTGGCTCTTCACAGTTCTGGTAGCAGTGGTCATTCTTATTCCCCAACTCACAGAAGAGGAAATGGGGGTGCAGAGAGGTTAATTAGCTAAGATCTCATCAGAGAGTGGTGGAGTAAAGGCTTAAATCCAGGTGCTCAGCCCCCGAGCCCATGCCTGAGCCACTGAGCCACAGTGCCCCCTGAAGAAGGGAGCCGGTAACTGGAAGGGGGCTCCCATAGTGAGTATCGGGGGTACATTGATGTGTCTGTGTGTGTGCCTGGGGCAGTCAGTGTAGGCTAGGTCCCACACTCTCTGGGAAACTGCCAACAGATGTAGCATCCCTGAAGTGCTCCATCACTCTGGACCAAGCAGGGCCTCTGGTCCTTCATCTACTTGATCTATACTCCTCCCCTCACTCCCTTCCTGCTGCAGACTGCACATTTCAATGTCATCTTTCTTTCCATCCCTCTCCCATATCTAGGCAGGATTATGGTGGGGACAGGGTCTCCCCAGAGACTGCCGATTCGCAGCCATCCCACAGCATCTTTCTAGGATACACTCATTCCCAGAGAATCAGTCTGGATACAACAATCAACAGTTCCAGAAGTAACCTAGTGGACTTTCTCCAGTTTGGCTTCTGATCTGTGATTGGAGAATGGCCACTGGGTGGATCCACCCCAGGCATTCTGTGCTTGCCCATTTTCCCGGATCATCCCACCCCTCATTCCCAGGATGCCCGTCCAGAGGAGCTCTCTGCAGTGTGAAATACTAGAGAAGTGGGCAGTGGGAGGATGGGGAGACGAGGCAGGGCTGAGCATGGAGCCCTGGACTCAAAAGGAACAGGTCCCAACCCAGAGCCCCTCACTTTCTTCCAGGCCCTGCCTCACGCCCTTTCTTCAATCCTCCTCCAAGTGCCCCAGTCCCCCCGATGTCTTACATCCCTTCTTCCTGCAGCCAGTGTCTGTGACACACCCTCCCCCCTAAACACAGCCCATCTCAGTCTCTGCGGGGCTCCCTGTGTGCATTTCAGAGGTGGCTCAGGCCGCCTCCCTCCATAGGTGGCCCTGGAAACCTGCCAAGACGTTGATGCCCGGCTCTGGGCCCAAAGGAGACACCTGTCATCCCCTTTAATCTGCTCTGCCAGGTGCAACCAGCCCGCTTACAGAAGCTCAAAGGCACTGGGTGATTCATCCTGGGTCACACAGCCAGACACAGCAGGGCAACAGGTGACACACAGGACTACCGCCTGGGCTGGGACGGGCTTTCTGGCATCTGCCTGGCTCCTGGCAGCTTTGTGCAAGGCAGCTTCCTGCCCAGGGTCCCCACCCCTCCCAGACCTGCTGCCTGAACCACCCAGAAGCTCCTTCCTCCTGCGCTGGCAGAGCCTGGGCACCGCGCTCAGGGCATACACGGCCTCCAGGAGCCCCAGGGGAGGAGGAGTTCCTTCTGCCACAAGAACCTGGCATTGAAGGTAAGGGGGATGGGGGGGCACCTTCCCACCTGCCCCAGACCACCAGGCTGAGAAGCACTAAGTGTGGCAACAGCCTGGACACTTGCCGACGCCCACTCAGTGTGAGAGCTGAGAGGGGCAGCCAGGCGTGGGGGGAGGCCATTTCACAGATGGGGAAACTGAGGCACGGGGAGGGGAACAAATGTCCAGGAGGTATGGAGGGCAGACCTTGTTTCATCACACCCTGGGTCTTCAAGCTATGGGTGGGTGCAGAGCCCTGGGTAAGAAACCCCTTCAGCCAGCTCAGGGGAAGAGTCAGTGTTCTGAAGCCAGCTTGTAGAATCGGAGAGTCCGGAGAGATGGGAGCGGAGAGTACCTCCCTCCCTGAGCTCGTTTCTGCTCCTATGTCGGGGGTGGTACACACTCCCCTCACAGGGACACTGAGAGGACTCAGTAAGGGAAGCCTGGAGGGAAGCTCCTGGAACGCTCCCCTCATCCTTAGACCACCCACCTAGAATCACACCAGGGAGATCCACGGGCACAGGGCTCAGCATGTGCCCCCGATGCTGGGCTCTGAGCTCTGAGACTGCTGCATTTAATCCTCGCAGCAGCCCAGCGAGGTACGAACTGTCACATCCCTATTTTACAGATGGGGAAACTGAGGCATGAAGCGCTTAAATGACTCCCCTGAGATGTCACAGCCAGTGAGTGGGGATGCTGGGTTCCCTGGTCTAAACCTGTGTGCTAGAGGAACCTACAGGCTATTCACCAGGCACAGTCCCATAGCTGGGGCCAGGGGATGAGGGGTGGACAAAGACACATTTGTCCACTGACTCAACAAATACAGAGTGTACATGGTGTGCCAAGGGAGTGTAGGGCGGTGCACACAGCGCGATGCCAACTGCCTTAGGCTTCTAAATGGACTCTAACCCACTGAAAAGCCCAAGGCGGCTGGCATCACACTGTGCACCGCCCCAGTAAGGCCCTACTGGCCTCAATCCCACACTACCACCCTGGCCACCACCAGTGCCCCCAAAAGCCTGCCGTAGCTCCTGGATGGGGCCACAGGTCCCAGGAAAATTCAGGCAGCCTGTGGATTGAGTTAGCTGGCCGGAAGCCAGGTCCAGCGGAAACAGAAACAGGCCTGAGGCTGGCCAGGAATTGCACCTCCTCCTACCTGGAGAAGCTTGGTGAGCAGGTGTGAGCAGAGAGCTGTGCAGATCAAAATCAAGAGCCTAGTGTATGCCCGGTGCTTTACGCAAGTGATTTCCATATCCCTAACAATGAGCTGGAAGTGGGACCTCCAAGGCCTTAGGATGCAAATGAAACTACCCCATGTTTCAGAGAGATGGACCAGCTTGCCTGAGGCCACACAACTCTTTGTAGATTTACTCTCTGACCCTAGGCCTGTGCCCACGCCACCCGTATCAGCCTTAGGTAGCTGTGTCAACTGCAGTCAGGACCCATTTTCTTTCCAGGGAAGGCGAGAGAGGTTTTGTGTCTGCTTGGTGACTTTAGGTAGATGACCAGTTTCTCTATCTGCCAGCTGAGCTCTACCCCTTGCATCTTCAGCAGTGGGCCTTTTTGTTTGTTTATTTGTTTTTGGGCTGCGCTGGATCTTTGTTGCTGCTTCCTCTAGTTCTGGCAAGGGGGCTACTCTAGTTGCTGTGCACGGCCTTCCCATTGCAGTGGCTTCTCTGGTTATGGGTCACAGTCTCTAGGGCACAGGCTCTAGGGCACAGGCTCCAGCAGTTGCTGTATGGGGTTAGTTGCCCCACAGCATATGGAATCTCCCCTGACCAGGGATCGAACCCACGTCCCCTGCACTGGCAGGCAGATTCTTAACCACTGGACTACCAGGGAAGTCCCAGCAGTGGGCCTTTCGAGGTGGCTCCATAAATGGTAGCCCTTGCTACCGATTAAGCAGCAACTGAGAGCTCCCCAGTGGATTGAAGGCCAGCAAAAGGCATGCCGTCCCCCAGAATGTCGGCATCAGTGCCACCCCAGCTTGGACGCAGGATGCTGCGGTTTATGAGCTGGGCACAAAGACTCTCTCAGGGATATGGTGCACAGGGCTGCGTGCCGCCCAGAAGGAGCACTGATGGGCGACGTGAGCAGGCAGTTCAGTGTCCAGCTGATGGACTTAGTCCTTATTTGTTCCTCTGATAACTGGGCTGACCTTGGTTAATGTTTACCAGCAGCCTCCCCCTTCGCCCCTCTGGGTCCAGTGCTTAAATACGGGGAAGGACAGGGCTCTGTCTCCTCGGCCTCAGTCACCAGCCCTGACCTAGGACAGTGAATCGTAAGTATGCCTTCCACTGGCCAGAGGCCTCCAGGACCCTGCACTCCCCGGGCAAGCCTTGGGGATGCAAGGAGGATGGAGCAGGCTGGAGCCGGGCCACCTGTTGTCATAGTAACAGCAGCCCTAGGGGTCCTTTCCTGCTCCCCAAGCCTGTCCAGGGCTTCCCCAATTCCTCCCGGTGACTAAAGTGGCCCTCTGCGAACGGAAGTGGAAGTGAGGGGGTGGGGGCTGGCTTTGGCATCCAGCGACCTAGGAGGGAGTATGTATGTTTCTGCTGGCACAGCTCCTGTATCTTTCCCGTTGGTGGTCTTCTGTAGGTCTCGCCGCCTCTGCATTTGCTCGGGTGTGTATCTTTTCTTGCTTCTACAGATGAGAATGATAAGGCTCAGGGAGGGACAGTGAGTAGCCCAGGTTCACAGAGCAACCTGGTAGGGAAGCCAGGTCGGACCAGAAGCTCTGAGTTTCAGCTGTTCATCATGCCTCGATTCTCTGCAGCAGTGCCCAGAACAGAACCACACCAGGTCTCAGCCTGGAGTTACAGAAGTGGGCCCCCCTGTGCACAGCGGGCCCCTGGCCATCCTTGTGTGCCACGGAAGATGGGGAGCTGAGGAGGGCACTATCCTGAGGGGTGGGCTTTGAGCTGTATTCCTGAGCCCCAACTCTGCACAGGCAGCCTCTATTTAAGCCTCATGGCAATCCTCTGAGGTAGTTACTGTGGCGTTCCCATTTTACAGATGAAGACTTCTGGGACAGGGAGGTTCTTCCCTTGCTCCCAGTTACACCATCTAGGATTCAAGCGTAGGCTGAATCCCCTCCAGAATCCCTGCTTCTGCCCTCATGCCCACTGCACAATCATCCCTTCAGGTCTCAGGCACCAGCTGGGGAATGGGAAGCCTGGTCTGGCTTTGAGTCACCTCTGATGCTGGGTGACCTTAGACAGTTGCTCATCCTCTCTGCCCTTTTGGGCAAAGCATAGATAACCTTGGCCCTCCTGCCCCTACCCCACTCCCACTAGCTTTGATCTCTGGACTTTAGGAAGGATATGATTTTTCCATCACTGGTGTTTGGAGATGGAGTACAAAAATGACCCAGGCCAAGGCGACCAGACTCTTTTAGAGGATCCTGAAAGAGCCACAGTGTCAACAACAACTGATGCCTCCTGAGAACTGACAGTGTGCCAGGAATTTCTTGGCACTTTGCACCTATTTCTTTTGCATAATTGTCTTTTAGGGGAAGTACACCCATATCATCACTGGGAAACTGAGGTTCAGAGAGGTTGAGTAACTAGTCCAAGGTCACAGAACTGATAGCAAATTGAGCGTGGGCGTCCTGGCCTCATAGCCTCTAATCTTAGCCACAAAGTGACGCTGCCTCTCTTTGTTCAGCCAGGCCACCTCTGAGGTTTTCTGTTCTGAGGCCTCTACCTTCAGCTTTGTATACAGAGAAGGGCTAAATGCCAAATTCAGGAATCAAAACACCCAGGATTAAATTCGGTCTTGTAGAGACTTCCCTGGTGGTTCAGTGATTAAGACTCCCCACTTCCACTGCAGGAAGCACAGGTTTGATTCCTGGTCAGGGAACTAAGATCCCACATGCTGCACACACAAAAAATTAGTTCTGTAAGCCGCCAGTTCAGTTCTGTGATTTTCAGTAATTTATTTAATTTCCACAGCCCCTGATTTCTCCATCTATATTGTTGTTCAGTGGCTCAGGCATGTCCCACTCTTTGGGATTCCGTAGGCTGCAGCACCCCAGGCTTCCCTGTCTTTCACCATCTCCTGGACTTTGCTCAAACTCATGTCCATTGAGTTGGTGATGCCATCCAACCATTTCCTCCTCTGTCACCGTTGTCTCCTCCTAGCCTCAATCTTTCAGCATCAGGGTCTTTCCCAGTGAGTCAGTTCTCCGCACCAGGTGACCAAAGTATTGGAACTTCAGCTTCAGCATCAGTCCTTCCAATGAATACTTAGGACTGATTTCCTTTAGGATGGACTCGTTCGATCTCCTTGCTGTCTCCATCTATAAAATGGGGCTAATAATAACTCCCACCTCTCAGGGTAAGCTCTGAGGGAAGATGAGACAGTGCATGGATGCCTGCTATTCACGAAGTGAAAAGAGGAGGAGGATGCTCACGCTGACATTTGCTAAGAATAGGGTCTGGCAGCTAATAGTCAATGAATAAAGACCTGGAGAATTGAACTGAACATTTTCTAAACTCAGAGGCCATTCTGTGCAGAGCAGGGTTCCCCTCTCTGGTCCTGAGCAGTGTGGCTAACTGGCCTGGAAGAAATCTGCCAGCTCTCTAGCTTGAACCCTCCCTGTGCACAGGTAGGGCTTCCACACCTGCTAGATGCCCACCCACTCATCACCTTATCCATTCTTCACATCTGCCTTGCAAGAGATTCTTTTCTCCACTTACAGGAAGGCGAGGCTCGAAGAAGTACAATCACTTGCCCAAGGCCACTTACCTGTAAGTGGCAGGGCTGAGTCACCCTGGGCTTTACCTTAGGTCACAGTCACTTTCCTAGACCCCACTGGGTCGCTCTTGATCACCGTTTTATGTCCTGGGGGAAAGAAATGGCATGAGATTAGGCAAAGGGACAGCTGATTCATTGTCCCCGACCTACCCCAGACTCCGGAAGTGTCATTGTGACATCTTCATTCTGCTGATTTGAAGTTTGGTCCCTGTACCTCTGGGCACTTCGCCGTTTCCTCTCTCATCTCTGGTCAGCTCCCCAGCACTAGGATTTGGGGATTAGGGGGAAGGGACTTCCTTGGATAAAAGGGAGAGGAGAGAGAGGTCTTGGGCCCCCGAAGTTCTAAGGAACAGACTGGGAGGCAAAAGGAAGCCAACAGAGTCTCAAGACTGATGTCACAGTGTTCAGGACCTAATTCTGACACTCACTGAATTGACCTGGAGACACACTGTCCCGTCTATAGTTCGAGAGGTGGGGAAACCAAGCCCTGCTCCAGCCAGCTTTATCCCTGATTCACTGCATGGCCTTGGCAAGGCTCTGACCCCTTCCTGGCCTCAGACCATTTACTATAAGACGAGGAAGCCAAAGGAGGTGATGTAACCCCCAGGCAGAAGGATGGGGTGGGGGCAGGGAGGTGCTCACCCCAGCTGTAGCCCCTCTTCCCCTCAGCCGCATGCCAGCCTTGTTACCTTCTTAAGGTCAACATCCCTCTTGGCAGGAGGGCACCTCACCCTGTAACCCCATGGGAAGTTTCAGTCCATCTTGTTCCACCAAACCCAGATACCCCTCTAATTAAAATTCCAGCATTGGTACACAGGGACCTCATTTAGGTCCCCCTTAACCTCAGTCTATACAGCTGGGCAGAGTGAGGCCCCAAAACAAGTAAATGCTTACCTAAGGCCAAGTGGACAGAGGTGGCCCTGTGTGCACGAGAAGCCACAGCCTCTGGCTCTGAGGCCAGTTGGCATATGTAGTGTCCCCACCGTGCAGAGTTCAAATCCCTCATCATCTCTGAGCCTCACCAAGATGGGGAATTTCCATCAACCGTGAAGGACCACACCAAAATCCGGTGGGGAGGTAGCGAGAAGTGCAAGGGCGATGGAAATATACAGAATTAATCTCAGCATCATCTTCAGCTCTAAAACCACTGGCTAGTTTACGAAAAATATAAACAGGTCTTACATAATCTGTGGTCTCTATTTGGGTTATTTAGAGGCCTGAAGTCCAGAAAAAAAAAAAAAAGGTAATGGAAAGAAACCAGTTTTGGACTTCATCTTGTTGTTTATTGGAAAGAAACTTTAAGTCCAAGGGGGTAAGTAAAACCCAGCATTCCTTGTTTCCAACTTTTTCCATATGCCAAGTTCAAGAGCTCCTTTGTCTTTGTATTTTATTAAAATGATGTTTTAGTTATGTGACTAATACCAATAGCCAGCTCTGTGGCTGCAGGCACACCCTCTCCTCTGCTTGGAACTCAGTTTCCTTATCTGGGAAGAGAGCAGGTGGTACTTAGGAGACCTCGGCGTGGTGGCCCAAGGCAGGGGTCTGTGTGGAGTGGAGGGAGCTCTGTGGGGCAGAGCTGGTCCTGTGTTGCTGCAGGAGACGCTGACTTTAATGATCACTAGATGGAGCCTGACCTTGCTGGGCCACCCACAGGCCTTGCCATTCTCTGCTGTCTCCTCCGACCAGCCATGGAGCTCATCTTCCTCTCGTCATCTTCTGAGGGCTTCTGCTTGCCCATCTACCAGGCTCTCCTTCAAGGCCATCTTCTCTCTTAGGTGCTTTCAACGTAAGGTGTGGAGTCTAGACTTAGTGAAGATCTTACTTTCAAAGATCCCCCAAATCTGACTTTCTACCTGTGACAAAGTGAGGACCAGAGAGACTAAGCAACTCATCCAAGGTCACATAGCTGGTGGTGACAGAGACCTAGATTAGAAGCCAGGTCTGTCTGAAAACGAAAAGATGCTTTTCAAACTCTTACCCACCCCCCCCCGCCGCCCTCCACCCACACAGAGACAAATTCCACTTGGCTGGAGGAGCCAGGACCTTCAGCACCCACAAGTATGTTGAGCAGAGCTGGGACAGAGGCAAGCAGGGTGGGTGGCAAAGCTGACCGTCAGCACAGTCCTGTGACTGAGGCCACAGACTCACTGTGAGGGCAGCCCTCCAGCTCAGGAACATCCACTAGGGGCTGAGGTTCACTGTGTGTTGGGGTACCGCCCCCCGCCCCAGCTGGGTTTCCTTACAGCTCTTCTGTGTGTCACTGAAGCAAGATCCCTCCCACTCTGGGCTGTCACCTCTCTGTCCATTAGGTAACAGATTTCAGTGGAAGTCCTCCTAGGGCTGTTCCTGATCCAATCATCCCTGAGTCCAATTCCGCCCACCTCCTGGGTCATTGTCCACTTCCTGTCCCTCAGTTTCCTCTTCCCAAAATAAGGGCAGCGGCACTTACACCTTGGGGTCATTATGGATATTAGTGGGGCCATCGAGAGCGTGGACTCCAGACCCAGATGACCTGGGAGTGTGATTCTGATTCTGCTACTTGTCTGTCCTGAAACCTTGGACAAGTGACTTAACCTCTAGGAGCCTGGTCTCATCTGTAAGCCCAGGGGTGTCGCATGACCTAGGTCAGAGGCCTGTTACCAGAGCATGGTGAGATAAGACAGTAAAGAGCTTAGGATGGAATTTGGCATGCAATAAGCACCATCAAGTCCCTGCCATTGTTCTGAGTCTTTCAGTGACGCTGACATAGAAGAATGTTAGTCATATAGATCCTCGATAAACTGGTTGCTTTGACCTGGCATCAGTCAGTGGCCAAGGGACTCACTGTATGGTCTGATCCAGGCATGGTACCCTTCTCTCTTGCAGGATAATGGCACTCTCCATCACGCGGGGCCTTCTGCTGCTGGCAGCCCTGTGCTGCCTGGCCCCCATCTCCCTGGCTGGAGTTCTCCAAGGACACGCTGTCCAAGAGACAGATGATACATCCCACCAGGAAGCAGCGTGCCACAAGATTGCCCCCAACCTGGCCAACTTTGCCTTCAGCATATACCACCATTTGGCTCATCAGTCCAACACCAGCAACATCTTCTTCTCCCCCGTGAGCATCGCTTCAGCCTTTGCGATGCTCTCCCTGGGAGCCAAGGGCAACACTCACACTGAGATCCTGAAGGGCCTGGGTTTCAACCTCACTGAGCTCGCAGAGGCTGAGATCCACAAAGGCTTTCAGCATCTTCTCCACACCCTCAACCAGCCAAACCACCAGCTGCAACTGACCACTGGCAATGGTCTGTTCATCAATGAGAGTGCAAAGCTAGTGGATACGTTTTTGGAGGATGTCAAGAACCTGTATCACTCCGAAGCCTTCTCCATCAACTTCAGGGATGCTGAGGAGGCCAAGAAGAAGATCAACGATTATGTAGAGAAGGGAAGCCATGGAAAAATTGTGGAGTTGGTAAAGGTTCTTGACCCAAACACAGTTTTTGCTCTGGTGAATTACATTTCCTTTAAAGGTAAGGTTGCGTAACCAGTCTGAGCTTTTTCACACAGAAATACCCCCAAAATATTCTCAAACACTCAGTTCTTAACTTTCCTGGCAGCACAGAATGGGATATAGCCGTGCATCTCTGCATGTGTTATTCAATTTTCCACACATGACCACTAAAACTTCCTGTAATCAAATAGGGTTAGGGAATTATGGATTAAACAAAGTACCTTCATCTCTGCAGGACTTTTCAGAGCCCTAAATGTCCTAACATGCATTGCAAATTCCTACCTTGGAGAGGTGTATGATATGCAGTGCCTCCCAAAATAGAGTCAGAAAAACAAATCCCGAACCACACTTCTGACAACTGCAGTGCAGAGAAAGTAGTGACACCTTCGGAGTCAGGAAGACCAAGATTTAAATTCTTCCTCTACCACATGAGACTCCACGAAATTGAAATTCTGGATCCTATACCAGCCTTGCATTATTCTCCCCCAAAGTCTTTTCTGTAGACTGCTGGTTCACTTTAGACCCATTTTACAGATGGTAAAACTGAGGTTTGGGGCTTCCCAGGTGGCTCAGGGGTAAAGAATCCACCTGCCAATGCAGAAGCACAGGAGATGCGGGTTTGATCCCTGGGTCAGGAAGCTCCCTTGAAGTAGGAAATGGCAAACCCCTCTAGTATTCTTGCCTGGGAAATCCCATGGACAGAGGAGCCTGGTGAGCTACAGTCCATGGGGTCGCAAAGCGTCGGACACAAGCACACACGCAAACCTGAGGCTCAGAGAGAAGTACCTCACCAGGAGGCTCAGGGCTCCTTTATTTCCCCACTGTTACTAAACCTTCTCCCACCCTTGGCTGATGTCCGCTATCTCTTCTCTCCAGGAAAATGGGAGAAGCCCTTCGAGATGAAGCACACCACAGAGAGGGACTTCCATGTGGACGAGCAAACCACTGTGAAGGTGCCCATGATGAACCGCCTGGGCATGTTTGACCTCCACTACTGCGACAAGCTCGCCAGCTGGGTGCTGCTGTTGGACTACGTGGGCAACGTCACCGCCTGCTTCATCCTGCCCGACCTGGGGAAACTGCAGCAGCTGGAGGACAAGCTCAACAACGAACTCCTCGCCAAGTTCCTGGAAAAGAAATATGCAAGGTGATCTCCCAGACAGACCGACCCGGGAGCTGCCACATCTGGTTCAGTCAGAGGGTGGGGGGATAGACCCACCGACCACGGCCATGACCGCTGTGTGTCTGCTTCCAACAGAGGCCAGAATGCATGCACGTGGTACCAGGCAGACTCCATGGGAGGGCTGGTGCCCAGGGGTGAGGAGTGAAAGTCCTGTCCTTGAGGACGTCCTCCCCAGCCTGGAAACTGCCCGTTCCTGGTGCACAGGGAAAGCAATGTCAAATTCATGTTGTTGGCAAACCCAGAAAGAAGAGGATGGACTTTTTGGCAAAGGTGGCAGTTGAATGTAGATTACAGGATAGAGTGTGGATTACAGGCTAAAAAGTCCACGGCAGGATGGGGGCGGGGGAGGGGAGGATAATGCTTGGAGCATTATCCAAGATAATGCTGAAAAAGCCAACGCCCAGAGCAGGAAACTCCAGCACCTGTTTGAGGCTGGTTCTGATTCCTCTGTCATTAGATGAGTGTGGTTCGACCAGGTCCCCATCATGCACTCCATATCAGTACCTGTCTCTGTGTTTGTAGATATGCCCAGGCCCGGATGAGCAATTTTATCATGTATAACATAAAACAAAGATGAAAATACAGAAAAGTACTCCTCACGCCCTCTACAGACGTCACTCAGGACCTACCACCACACCCCACAGTCCCCTGGGATCCTGGCCCTGGGGGAGTCCCAGTCTAGCGGGTGTGATGAAACCCTACAGGGAAGTAGTGAGTACAGTCCTTCCAGAAGACACCCCAGATCTCCAGGAGGCCTTCTCAGAGGAGGTGGCCCTTGAGAGGCTCTGCAGGACAAGAGGATGGCCCTGATTCTAATATCCTCTGACCCTGGGCATAGAGGAACTAAAAGTGGAATAAACCAAAGTGTGAGAGCAGGGGGAGAGGGCACCAACTGGAAAGAACAACCGGAAAAGGAAGCTCTTTCAACTCTGTGACTTTTTTTTTTTCCACTACAGTTCTGCCAATTTACATTTGCCCAAACTGTCCATTTCTGAAACGTATGATCTAAAAAGTGTCCTGGGCGATGTGGGCATCACCGAGGTCTTCAGCGATAGGGCTGACCTCTCAGGGATCACCAAGGAACAGCCTCTGAAGGTGTCCAAGGTGAGTGTGTCCCTGACGTCTGTAGGTCAGAATGCATGCGGGGCCACAGCTCTGGGGCGAGGCTGAGGAAGGGGCAGAGGGATGCAGGCACGCCAGCAGACCAAGGCCCCTGAGGAATGCCATCGCTCCACAACGACGGCAGTGTGGTCAGCTGACAGAGGGGAGGAGGTGGCCTCACGTGCTTGGAAGTTGTGGCACTTACTCTCCGTCTCATCCTTGTCCAGGGACTTCCCTTTTTTGGGCCCCTATAACCCCCTACTTACAGAGAGAGACTTAGGCTCGGGGATTGCCAAGACCTTTTGGCCCCTGCATCTGAGACTCCGGGAACTACTGGCGAATCACCGAGTCAGTGATTTCAACCAAAGATGCCGTTTATTCAGGGGAATTACAGGTGCCCAAGAAAACAACTGCGGTTCAGTGTTTGTGAACGGAGTACTTGGGTGGGGACAAGGCACATGAAAGCTCCCCTCAAAGTCCTGCTCCCCAAGGAGCTTAGTATCTGGTTCCACAAAAAAGAGGGGAGCCAAGGAAACAGAAGGCAGGAAAATCTCTCCCCTGAGGTGATGGGTTGTTTCCCAGGAAGGCTGGGGAGGAAGAGGCTGGGGTACCCTTGTGGATCAGACAGAGGCCTTGCGAGCATCCCTCGTGTGTCCCCTGCAGGGCCAGGTAGACAGCGATGGGGAAAGACAGGAGGCGAGGAGAGAGGCCAGAGGGTGCCCCACCCTGGGCGAGGCGCTCCTCCCTGCCTGGCTCCCAGGCCTGGGTGGGGGCCTGTCTCCAGTCCCATGTGACCTCGTTGCTCTCCCGCCTTCCAGGCTCTCCACAAGGCTGCACTGACCATCGATGAGAAAGGGACAGAAGCTGTCGGGTCCACGTTTCTGGAAGCCATCCCCATGTCCCTTCCCCCAGACGTCGAGTTCAACAGACCCTTCCTCTGCATCCTCTACGACAGAAACACCAAATCTCCCCTCTTCGTGGGAAAGGTGGTGAATCCCACCCAAGCCTAACTGCCTCTCGGAGTTCAGCCTTCCCCTCCCAGGCCAGGTCCCCCCACTCCCTCCATGGCATTAAAGGATGACTGACCTAGCCCGAGCTTGCGTGTGGCGTGTCAACCCTTCGTCCTCTTGCATCTGAGTCTTTCTTTGCATCCCCAGGATGTGTGTGGAATCTGGGCCATGGCCCTCCTTCATGTGTCCACTGCATTAAGATGCCTTAGCATTTACGCTGCCCAACCCCGTGCTCGGCCAGGCTGAAAGGTCGGCTGAATCCCACAGCTTCCTGCCTCTCCCCCAGTCACTACGGAAAAGCTCCAGGCTTTCCGGTCTCCTCTGGGGTCCCCAGGGGGAAACCCCACAGGCTCGGAATCCAGCCCATGGCCCCCACCTCCATCCAGCGTCCACCGGGTCCTCCTGCTCAGCCCCATCCCCACTGGTCTCACTGTGGCCCCCACTTAGAGCTCCTCAGCTGCAGGCTGCCACTGCTTCCAGAGCCTTCAGCTCACACGGGGACACTGGGCTGCAGCGTCTCCAGCAGCAGAGATAGGAATCGGGTCCTCTCCTTGTCCCACATCGTCACCTGAGCCAGGCTTGGACACTGACCGCTCACAGGTCTCTCCTGCCAAAGGCTCTGGTTGGTGTTTGCAGGGGCCCTTTCCCATGAGGCTGGACTGGGAACACATATTTCTGTCCTTGTCACTCCATCTCTGCGCCAGGACCCTCAAACATGCCATTCCTAGAGGCAGGTCTCATCTCCCCGGTGAAGAGAAGGTCCCAGTCTATATCACTTGTTCAAACTCCCCCAGGATGTCAGCCATCCCCCCGCAAGACCACTTACCCTATGCCCTCTTGTAATCCCTAATCACCTGGCCAAGTTGCCCTGGATGGCTCTGGAAAGTCCTGACAATGATTCCGAAGTCACAGGAGGGGAAATAGAGCAGATCATCGACCCCCAGTCCCCCTGCCCCTGCCCTCCCTTAGCTAAGCTGTGTCAGGGGCCGTATTTCCACCAGTCTTGCTCCTGTGTTCCTGCCCCGGAGCCCTTCCTGTGGTCTCTGGCTGGAAACCACAGCTCCCAGGCCACAGTTAAAGGATGTCTCAGGAGCAGACCCTTTCACTGAGGGCCACATGGCTCCTTCCCACCCCCCAAGGCCCTGCAAGAGGGCTGCTGCAGTCAGAAGGCCTGGCTGGACCCCAGCGTGAAGGAGCCAGCTCCCCAGACTCTCATGGGAATACACTTGTCCCGGAGAAGTACGGCCCCATCCTACACACATCCAGTGATCACCATCTAGCTTCTCATTGGGATGAGCGCACAACTAAAGAACAGGCTTGAGTCACATCAAATGTATACCATGCAAGTCAAAAGGGCCACATCTGTGCAGTTTCACAGAACTGAACATAATGGATGAAGATGAGACCATTTCCCAAATAAGCCTCACATCTCTTGAGTTTTCTCTGCCTAGAGACTTCCAACTTCCACAAATTCAATTAATGACATGACTATCACCCAGCACCCAGAATGAGGCCAAACCTGAGGGTCTAAAGAACTTGGATCAAGTCCAGACTCTGCCACTTCCCGACTGTGTGATTTTAGCAGTCATCAAACCTCTCTCAATATCCTCCTCAAATCATATTTTGAGGTGCTGTGAGGTTCACATCAGAGTACTAAAACAGCTTTTTAAAGGACAACAGAGGAGGGCGCTGGTGTAAGGGACAAGGTTTGCTGACTCTGAGCTCCTTCGCTAAGCCTGGCTCCCTGGGAGGAGCCGTGCACCCTCTTTCCTGCTGAATCCTCACGGCAGTCCTGTGATGCTGAGAGTGGAGTTGCTCTGCTCTTCTGTGCGGCCCTGTGTGCAGATGAAGAAACTGAGGCTCAGAGAGGCTCGTCATCTCTTTCAAGGTCATGGCAAGTGGCAAAGTCAGCTTTAGAGGCTCTCCCTATTCCTCCAAACCCCACCACATCATACCAGATGGACTACACAGGACCTGTTCAGTCACTCAGTCCTGCCTGACTCTGCAACCCCATGGACTGCAGCACACCAGGCTTCCCTGTCCTTCACTATCTCTTGGAGTTTGCTAAAACTCATGTCCATTGCGTTGGTGATGCCATTCAACCATCTCATCCTCTGTCATCCCCTTCTCCTGCCCTCAATCTTTCCCAGCATCAGGGTCTTTTCCAATGAGTCAGCTCTTCGCATCAGGTGGCCAAAGGATTGGAGTTTCAGCTTCAGCATCAGTCCTTTCAATGAACACCCAGGACTGATCTCCTTTAGGATGGACTGGGTGGATATCCTTTTAGTCCAAGGGACTCTCAAGAGTCTTCTCCAACACCACAGTTCAAAAGCATCAATTCTTCAGCGCTCAGCCTTCTTCATAGTCCAACTCTCACATCCATACATGACCACTGGAAAAACCGTAGCCTTGACTAGACGGACCTTTGTTGGCAAAGTAATGTCTCTGCATTTCAATATGCTCTCTGGGTTGGTCATAACTTTCCTTCCAAGGAGTAAGCGTCTTTTAATTTCATGGCTGCAATCACCGTCTGCAGTGATTTTGGAGCCCAGAAAAATAAAGTCTGCCACTGTTTCCACTGTTTCCCCATCTATTTGCCATGAAGGGATGGGACCGGATGCCATGATCTTAGTTTTCTGAATGTTGCGCTAAATTCCTCCTCAAACCATGAGGGGTGCTGGGGCCCACGGCACTTGCGTAGGAGGCCTCTGCAAGGAAAAGAGCTCCAGGATCTGCTGGAATTCTTCCCACCAAAGGTTAAAGAGCTCACAGCTTTGAGCAAGCAATGTGGCATGCTTCCCAACACTGATGTTCTGGGAGAGTACAGGCTACTTGGAGTTCCTGAGAGTCCAGGGAATTCACCTAAGATACAGTCATTTCACAAAAAAAGTGGCCCGTCATTACATAAGTCTGGACTCTGGTTGACAGAGACCCAGTTCAAACTAGCTTAAAACCCCAGAGCAGATTTCACTGGTGCATATGGGAACCAACAAGGTCCACTCCCTGGGGGCAGGGGAAGGGGCACCTCCACAGGGCCAAAGGTCAGGGCAACCTTGTCACAGGGGGACAAAAGTGTGCCACAAGCCAAGCAGGATAGTCGTACGCCTCAGCGTTGCCTATTCTTTAGAGCTTTTAGATGTAATCACCGCCTAGTCTGATCCTCAGAATTGGTCCTTGAAGGATGCAGCTGGGACTCCTTGTCCCCAAGGTATAGATGGGGAAATGTGATCCAGCATGTTGGAAGACCTGCCCAGCACAGGCTTGAAGGCAGGTCCCTCCCTCTTCAGCTGGGGCTGCCCTAATGCCGTCTGTTCCCCAGTGCATCTCAGACCTTAGGAAGAATTCCAACCTGCCGGTCTATGCAGGGTCCAGCTCACTGCCCTAGCACCAGCTAAAACACAGCTGCTGGGGGTTCTAGACTGCTCTGCACCCCCAGGCAGGGACTCAGCTCTGCCCTGAGACGGATGGGAGGGAAAGACACAAGCATGGGCTCAGACAGAGCCAACGTGGAAGGGACATTGACACCTCCCCATCAGTGGCAGGGGAAAAGAAAGTAAACCCATTAGATTTTCATCATAAATACATGAGCCTTTAAGGTTAAGTGCTAGATCTGCCCCCTCTGATGGGGTCATCTGAGCCTCATTCATAAAATGAAGATGAAAAGGATGCGTCTGCCTTCTCACACATGTGTGCTAGTCTAGAAATGGAGAATACTGATTACATATTGATTTCCATTCCAGGAGATCTCCTGATCCTCTCCACAAGCCCATGGGGTGGGCATGAGCTCTATAAGAAAAAGCAAACCTTTTCTGGATATCTGTGCTCCCTGGGACAGGAGGAGACCCAGACCTCACCTTCAAAACATGCTGGTCTATGACTGTGGATAATGGGTGATGAATGAGGTTGTGACATTATGATTAATACAAATAAATATGTGTATTTCATCTTCATGCCAGTTCTGGCACAGAGATCCTAAAACCCTTGGATTTTCCTAACTGATGAGCACCAGAAAGGTGTTTTTTGTTATATTAATAAGGTGACATTTGGAAAAACCCCTAGGTCACCTAAGGATGGGGGTTGTGGCCATGGAAAACTAACCCCTAATCTCCGGGATGGGGAACAGGATTGGGGATCCAGTTCAAACAACAAAAGTCATACTGGGGCTCTGAAATAACCTAGAGGGGTGGGAATGGGCAGGAGGTGGGAGGGGGATTTAAGAGGGAGGGAACATGTGTACACTTATGGTTCAGTTCAGTTCAGTCACTCAGTTGTGCCCAATTCTTTGTGACCCCATGGACTGCAGCATGCCAGGCTTCCCTGTCCATCACCAACTCCCAGAGTTTGCTCAAACTCATGTCCTTCAAGTCGGTGATGCCATCTAACCATCTCATCCTTTGCCGTCCACTTCTCCTCCTGCCTTCAATCTTTCCCAACATCAAGGTCTTTTCCAATGAGTCAGTTCTTTGCATCAGGTGGCCAAAGACTGGAGTTTTAGCTTTAGCATCAGTCTTTCCAATGAATATTCAGGACTGATTTCCTTTAGGATTGACTGGTTAGATCTCCTTGCAGTCCAAGTTACTCTCAGGAGTCTCCTCCAACACCAGAGTTCAAAAGCATCAGTTCTTCCGCACTCAGCTTTCTTTATAGTCCAACTCTCACATCCATACAGGACTACTGGAAAAACCATAGCTTTGACCAGACAGACCTTTGTTGGCAATGTCTCTGCTTTTTAATATGCTGTCTAGGTCGGTCATAGTTTTTCTTTCAAGGAGCAAGCACCTGTGGGTAATTCATGTTGACATATGACAGAAATCAAACCAATGTTGTAAAGCAATCACCAATCAATTAAACATAAATAAATATTCTTTAAAAAGTCAGTGAGACTGCCCTATTAGTAGGCAAGGGTGTGTGCCAGCATGGGACAGTCTATGGGGCAAGTCCAGCTCAGCAAACCTCCTGGAGGAAGAGAGAATTTCCATTTCCTGCATGAGTAGCTCTCCATCAGCCCGTCCTGAGCTGACACAGTGAGTGAAGCTGGGCCACCTTGACAGAGAAGGAAACTGAGGCACAGACAGGTTTGACTTAGATTTGCCAGGGTCAGCATTTGAAGGCAGGCAGTTGAGGCTTTGCAGTTCTGCCTAGCACGGTCGGTGGAGAGGGTGGATTGACATGGTTTTCTAGAGTCTTTTCCTGTGTAGGTTATTACAGAATATTGAGCTGAGTTCTCTGTGCTATACTGTAGGTTTTTGTTGATTATCTATTTTATATATGCGTGCTGTGTTAAGTCGATTTGGTTGTATCTGACTCTTTGTGACCCTAGGGACTGTAGCCCACCAGGCTCCTCTGTCCATGGGATTCTCCAGGCAAGGATACTGGAGCGGGTTGTCCTTTCCTTCTTCAAACGAACTTCCTGACCCAGGGTCGAACCACCTGTGTCTTGTCTCCTGCATTGGCACACGGATTCTTTACCGCTGAGCCACCAGGGAACTCGGTGTCTTATATATAGGGGTGTGTACACATTGGGCCTCCCAGGCAGCTCACTGGTAAAGAATCTGCCTGCCAAGCAGGAGACACAGGTTCAATCCCTGGATCGGGAAGATCCCCTAGATGGAAATGGCAACCCACTCTAATATTCTTGCCTGGGAAATCCCATGGACAGAAGAGCCTGGCAGGTTCCTGTCCATGGGGTCTCAAAAGAGTCGGACACAACTTAGTGACTGAAGGAGAGCAACAATAAGTGTCTATATGTGAATTCCAAATATCATTGTACACTTTAAACTTCTGTAATATTGTAAGTCATTTATATCTCAATAAAGTCGAGGTAGAGGAAGTAAATGTAATAAAATAGTTAAAGGCAAAAAATGTAGCCACAAACAACTTGATGAAAATATAGCTGAATATTTAACTGAAAAATAAAAAAGGGTCCCAGCACACAGGAGGCCCCTGTAATAACCAGGCTGGTGGGAAGCACTGTTTCAGGGTTACAGTTCTCCTTCTCCGGCACTCCCCAGGCTACTCCCGTAGCCTCAGTGGTCTTCACCCATGTGTCTCCCCTGCAGGAGGCGGGCACCAGGCCCCTTGGAAGGGCCCCCACTCCCATGCCACATTCTCTAAAACACTTCTCTGTCTCAGGAAATTTTCCTTTCTTCTTTTTTTGTTTGTTTGTTTTCATTTGTGTTCTGAGACAAATAACATTATTTTCCTTTTCTTTGTGTTTTGTTTTTTATTTTTTGAGAAGATTCTTCTTCCTTACCTTGTTCTTTTAAACTCCAGCCAGAGCCAGAGTTCTGGACCTCACCTCATAGATTTCACGCTCCCCTTTAACCCAGCTAGCTCACTGGAGAAAGGAGATGCCCTTTCATCCCCTTTCCCCCTGGATAGCCTGTCCCCCAGATTTTTCAGAGGACATCCCAAGGTCTCCCCCTCTGCTCCCCAGCCCCACCTCCTGCTCCGTGGACCCTGGCCTTGATCTTGCTCTTGGAACCCCTCCTCTGAAAGGTGGAGGTGTATTCATTAACTCCTCAGATAACCCTGCTAGCTTTTCTGTCACCTCCTCCCCTTTCTTATCTGGGTTCAAGGGCCTGTCTTCTATCTGCTTGCCCCTTGTTGATCCTAAAAGCTTTAGTTTGCAAAACCCACCACCCCCTACCCCCAGGAAGCTCAGGAAAGACTTCTCTCTGGGGGCTGGGGTTGCATGTGACTGTTTAGTTTGAGCAGCCTTGACACTCAGGGGCTGTTGTCAGTAAGTCTTAAAGGTCGTGGTCATCAGGCTCCTGGAAGCCCAAGGACCACAGAGGCATCTGAGCGCCTAAGGTGATAGATAAAGAGATTTTTGTATGGTCTCTCAAACCTGTTGCAACAGAACCTGGGATCCCTTGACAAGCCCCCCAATGGTGACTGCAGCCATGAAATTAAAAGATGCTTACTCCTTGGAAGAAAAGTTATAACCAACCTAGACAGCGTATTGAAAAGCAGAGACATTACTTTGTCAACAAAGGACTATCTAGTCAATGCTATGGTTTTTCCAGTGGTCATGTATGGATGTGAGAGTTGGACTATAAAGAAAGCTGAGCACTGAAGAATTGATGCTTTTGAACTGTGGTGTTGGAGAAGACTCTTGAGAATCCCTTGGACTGCAAGGAGATCCAACCAGTCCATCCTAAAGGAAATCAGTCCTGAATATTCATTGGTAGGACTGATGCTGAAGCTGAAACTCCAATACTTTGGCTACCTGATGCGAAGAGCTGACTCATTTGAAAAGACTTTGATGCTGGGAAAAATTGAGGGCATGAGGAGAACGGGATGACAGAGGATGAGATGGTTGGATGACATCACCAACTCAATGGACATGGGTTTGGGTGGACTCCGGGAGTTGGTGATGGACAGAGGCCTGGCGTGCTGTGGTTCATGGGGTCACAAAGAGTTGGACACAACTGAGCGACTGAACTGAACTGAAGAAGAATGAACACCCCAAACTAACTGAGTCCATTAAACACTTTGGCCCCAGTGTGCAAATTCAGTTGGGAATCGCTTGGCCCAAGCCCATTCTGAAATGAGAAAAGTCACTTCAACCAGGATGAAGGAGGCCTCCCAAGTGGGTCTCGTGCTCCAAGCCCTCCCTCCCTGCACAGAGGCCCCCCCCCCAGGGGCGCTCTGACCCCAGGGGACCCTGGGCAATGCCTGGACGATTTTTGATTGTCATACCTGGGGCTGGGGAGGGGTTACTGGAATCTAGTTTTATCCAGGATGCTGCTAAACACCCAACAATGCACAGAACAGTGCTTCACAGCATAGAATTTTCCAACTCATAACTAGTACTGAGCTGGAGACCCCTAACTCCCTGTGGCCCCAGCCCTTAGAAGCAGCCAAGCTCCCCCTTCAGGAGGCAGTTATCAGATGAATGGCCCCTTATACACAGAGCTGCAGACCAGAAATATAGAGATCTGTCTGTCTCAGCTCTGTTTGACCAACTGCGTAACCCTGAGCATGTTAATGACCATTTCTGAACTTCACTTTTCACATCCTGTAAAATGAAGATAACAAAAACTTGAGACAAAATTAATGTCTATGAGTGCCACATGGTTGAGGATTCTCATGTGATCTATTTCAACAGCCTTCTCCTGGCCTAGAACATTTTAGAATCTGAGGACCATCAGCTCCATGCTCTAGGGGCTTATAAAGTGAGGGCTGTAAGAGTTGCAAGAAAAATGGGAGATGGAGGAAGTGTGTGGAGTTAGGGAGAATCTGGGCTGGAATCAGGGAAGACGGATTTCTCACCGCTCTTCTGTGTTCTGGCTGTGTGTCATTTGGCAAGATCCCTCCTACTCTTGAGAAGCAGCCTCCCTGTCCATTAAAAAACAGGGTTCAGTGGAAGTCCTCCTAGGTCTGCTCCAGATCCAATCATCCTTGAGCCTGATTTGGCCTGCTTCCTGAGTAATCATCCACTTCCTGAGTTCCAGTTTCCTCTTTGAAAACTAGGGACTGTAGCACTTACACTTTGGGGTCATTGTGGATGTTAATAGAGTCATCAAGTGTGTGGACCCGGACGACTGGAGGTGTGATTCTGATCCTGCTACTCATCTGGAACCTTGGACAAGTGACTTAACCTCTAGAAGCCCTGTCTCTTCATCAGTTAGCCCAGGGTTGTCTCGTGACCTGCAATACAGGGATGTTCCCAGAGCGTGGTGAGATGAGACAACGAAGGACTCAGGATGGACCTTGGTGTGTGGTAAGGGTTTCCCTGGTGGCTCCGACTGTAAAGAATCTGCCTGCCACTTAGGAGATCGGGGTTTGATCTCTGGGTGAGAAAGACCCCCTGGAGAAGGGAATGGCTACCCACTCCAGTATTCTTGCCTGGAGAATTCCATGGATGGGGAACCTGGTGGGCCACAGTCCATGGGGCCTCAGAGTAGGACACAACTGAGTGACCAACACACTACAAGGGCCATAGTCTCTGCTGTTGTTCTGAGTCCTTCAGTGATGCTGATGTAGGAAAGTGCTTGGCACACAGATGCTCAGTGAACTGTGGTTACTTTGACCTGGCACCAGTCAGTGGCCAAGGGACTCATTGTATGGTCTGACCCAGGCAAGGTACCCTTGTCTGTCCTGACGGACAAAGACATTCTCTTTCACGTGGGGCCTCTTCCTGCTGGCAGGTCTGTGTGGTCAGGTCCTTGGCACCATCTGTCAATCGAGCCCTAATACTTACAATGTCCCACACTTCTCCAAATTCACCTTCAACCTGTTCCATAAACTGGCCCTTCAGTCCAATGACATCATCTTCTCCCCAGTGAGCATCAGATAGTCTTTGCGATGTCTCCCTATGAACCAAAGATAATACTCACACACATATCCTGAATGGCATAGGCTCAAAGTTTAAGAAGGTACCTAAGGCTGAACTATGGATGGAGGTTCGTGACATTGTACAGGAGACAGGGATCAAGACCATCCCCATGGAAAAGAAATGCAAAAAAGCAAAATGGCTGTCTGAGGAGGATTTACAAATAGCTGTGAAAAGAAGAGAAGCAAAAAGCAAAGGAGAAAAGGAAAGATATAAGCATCTGAATGCAGAGTTCCAAAGAATAGCAAGGAGAAATAAGAAAGTCTTCCTTAGCAATCAATACAAATAAATAGAGGAAAACAACAGAATGGAAAAGACTAGACATCTCTTCAAGACAATTAGAGATATCAAGGGAACATTTCATGCAAAGATGGGCTCAATAAAGGACAGAAATGGTATGGACCTAACAGAAGCAGAAGATAGTAAGAAGAGGTGGCAAGAATACACAGAAGAACTGTACAAAAAAGAGCTTCATGACCCAGATAATCACAATGGTGTGATCATTCACCTAGGGCCAGACATCCTGAATGTGAAGTCAAGTGGGCCTTAGAAAGCATCACTACCAACAAAGCTAGTGGAGTTGATGGAATTCCAGCTGAGCTACTTCAAATCCTGAAAAATGATGCTGTGAAAGTGCTCACTCAATATGCCAGCAAACTTGGAAAACTCAGCAGTGGCCACAGGACTGGAAAAGGTCAGTTTTCATTCCAATCCCAAAGAAAGGCAATGCCAAAGAATGCTCAAACTACCGCACAATTGCACTCATCACACACGCTAGTAAAGTAATGCTCAAAATTCTCCAAGCCAGGCTTCAGCAGTACGTGAACCATGAACTTCCAGATGTTCAAGCTGGTTTAGAAAAGGCAGAGGAACCAGAGATCAAATTGCCAACATCTGCTGGATCATGGAAAAAGCAAGAGAGTTCCAGGAAAACATCTATTTCTGCTTTATTGACTATGTCAAAGCCTTTGACTATGCAGATCACGATAAACTGTGATCCTGAAAAGAGATCTGAAAGAAAATTCTGAAAGAGATGGGAATACCAGACCACCTGATCTGCCTCTTGAGAAATTTGTATGCAGGTCAGGAAGCAACAGTTAGAACTGGACATGGAACAACAGACTGGTTCCAAATAGGAAAAGGAGTATGTCAAGGCTGTATATTATCACCCTGCTTATTTAACTTATATGCAGTGTACATCATGAGAAACGCTGGACTGGAAGAAGCACAAGCTGGAATCAAGATTGCCAGGAGAAATATCAATAACCTCAGATATGCAGATGACACCATCCTTATGGCAGAAAGTGAAGAGGAACTTTAAGCCTCTTGGTGAAAGTGAAAGAGGAGAGTGAAAAAGTTGGCTTAAAGCTCAACATTCAGAAAACGAAGATCATGGCATCTGGTCCCATCACTTCATGGCAAATAGATGGGGAAACAGTGGAAACAGTGGCAGACTTTATTTTTCTGGGCTCCAAAATCACTGTAGATGGTGATTGCAGCCATGAAATTAAAAGACGCTTACTCCTTGGAAGGAATGTTATGACCAAACTAGATAGTATATTAAAAAGCAGAGACGTTACTTTGCCAACAAAGGTCCGTCTAGTCAAGGCTATGGTTTTTCCAGTGGTCATGTATGGATGTGAAAGTTGGACTATGAAGAAAGCTGAGCACTGAAGAATTGATGCTTTTGAACTGTGGTGTTGGAGAAGACTCTTGAGAGTCCCTTGGACTAAAAGGAGATCCAACAAGTCCATCCTAAAGGAGACCAGTTCTGGGTGTTCTTTGGAAGGACTAATGCTGAAGCTGAAACTCCAGTACTTTGGCCACCTCATGTGAAGAGTTCAC
Organism: Bos indicus; assembly: GCF_029378745.1. Taxonomy (NCBI): domain Eukaryota; kingdom Metazoa; phylum Chordata; class Mammalia; order Artiodactyla; family Bovidae; genus Bos; species Bos indicus. The sequence continues at coordinate 59,130,245 of NC_091780.1, read as the reverse complement.
TCATTGGAAAAGACCCTGATGCTGGGAGGGATTGGGGGCAGGAGGAGAAGGGGATGACAGAGGATGAGATGGTTGGATGGCATCACCGACGCAATGGACATGAGTTTGAGTAGGCTCCGGAAGTTGGTGATGGACAGGGAGGCCTGGCATGCTGCAGTTCATGGGGTTGCAAAGAGTCGGACACAACTGATTGACTGAACTGACTGAGGTAGGTGCCCAAGGAAACACCAACTGGGCTCCCAGGGAGCACTAGTGGTAAGGAACCCACGTGCCAGTGCAGTAGATGTAAGAGACGTGAGCTCGATCCCTGGGTTGGGAAGATCCCCTGGAGAAGGGCATGGCAACCCACTGCAGTATCCTTACCTCAAGATCCCATGGACAGAGGAGCCTGGAGGGCTATTGTCTGTAGGGTCACAAAGAGTCAGACACGACTGAAGTGACTTAACACATAAGGAAACAACTGCAGTTCAGCGACTGTGAACAGAGTGCCTGGGTGGGGTTTAGGCGTGTGAAAGTCCCCATCAAAGTCCTGGTCCTCCAGGAGCTTAGAACCTGGTTCTACAAATAAGAGGGGAGCCAAGGAGATAGAGTGCAAAAAAAACTTCTCTCTCCCAAGGTGGTGGGCTGCTTCCCTGGGACGCTGAGGAGGCTGATGAGGAAGAGGCGGGGTGCACTTGTGGGTCAGAGGCCTTGGGAGCGTGCCTTGTGTGTCCCCTGCAGGGAGGGGTAGCCAGGGATGGGGAAGGGCAGGACACATCATAAGAGAGGCATGAGTGTGGTGTTCAAGGACGGAGAAGGGACCAGTCCTTTGGACAGAGAAGGGTTCAGAAGAGGAGTGTGGGATGGTGTTGAGTAAGTAGGTGTGACCAGTTGATGGAGTCTTATAATCACCAGATGAAGATCTTGATTTTGATGTCCTTATTCACACACACACACACACACACACACACACATGTGTATACCTCCCAGACACGTACACACATTTATTAAGCACTACACTGAGTGAACGTCCTCACAGGAAGTACCATAGTGGCCCTGGGTCGTACTACCCCATAGCGCTGAGTTTTCTGTTTAGAAAATTGAGGTTTCAAGAATAGCCTCCTCCTTGAAGTGACAGTGTTAGTTAGCAGGGGAAACTGGGTTCGAACCCAGATCCTTGAGATGGAAAGTTGTGTTCATTCCACTACACCATGGTGATGCAGTGATGAGTCTTGTGGTTCTCTATTTAAAATACTCTGGAGAGAGCGCCTCCTTGAGTCCCAGGACAGCTCTTGCCAAACCGAGCCTTGCTCCCAGGTCTGGGTGAGGGGTCGTGCAGCCTGTCTCTGCCTCAGACAAGCCTCTGTCCCCTCTCTCCTCCAGGTTGTTCATAGGCCTCGATGACCATCAGTGAAAATGGGACAGAGCACCTCTCAGGAGGGAGTACCTGGTATGAGCAAGAAAAAGAAATAAAAGACTCCCAGATTAGAAGAGAAGTAAAACTATCCGTGTTCAAAGACAACACAATCTTCTATGTTGCAAATTCTAAAGATTACACACACACTCACACACAAAGCTGTTAAAACTAATAAATGCATTCAGCAAAGTTTCAGGAGTCAAAATCAACAGGCAAAAGCCAGTTGCATTTCATACACTAAATTTCCAAAGGAAATTTCAAGAACAATTCCATGTATAATAGCATCAAAAAGAATAAAATACCAAGGAATAAATTTTCATCAAGGAGGCAAAAGACTTGTACGTTGAAAACTACAAAGCATTGCTGAAAAAATTAAAGAAGAACAAATAAATTGAAAGACATTTCATGTTCATGGATTGGAAAACTTAATATTGTTACAATGTCAATACCACCCATACCAATCTAGAGATTTATTCAATCCCTAATGAATCAATCCCACAGACATCTTAGTAGAAATAGAAAAATCCATCCTAAAGTTCACATAGAGTCTCAAGGAACCCAAATATCTGAAACAATCATGAAAGAGAAGAGCAAGTTGTGGATTTCATATTTCCTAATCTCACAGCTACAGAAATCAAAGTAGTGTGATGCTGGCTTAAAAACAAACATACATGTCTCTTTTGAAGCAGTTCTAATGAGGTGGATGAAACTGGAGCCTATTATACAGAGTGAAGTAAACCAGAAAGAAAAACACCAATACAGTATACTAACACATATATATGGAATTTAGAAAGATGGTAACAATAACCCTGTATATGAGACAACAAAAGAGACACTGATGTATAGAACAGTCTTATGGACTCTGTGGGAGAGGGAAAGGGTGGGAAGATTTGGGAGAATGGCATTGAAACATGTAAAATATCATGTATGAAAAGAGTCGCCAGTCCAGGTTCAATGCATGATACTGGATGCTTGGGGCTGGTGCACTGGGACGACCCAGAGTGATGGTATGGGGAGGGAGGAGGGAGGAGGGTTCAGGATGGGGAACACATGTATACCTGTGGCGGATTCATTTTGATATTTGGCAAAACTAATACAATTTTGTAAAGTTTAAAAATAAAAAAATAAAAATAAATAAAAAATAAAAACAAACATACAGACCAGTGAAATAGAATAGAGAGGCCAGGAAAAAACCCTCACATATATGGTAAAATGATATGAGACAAAGATTCTAATACTATTCAATGGAAGAAAGACAGTTTTCAAGAAATGGTGTTGGGAAAACCAGATAACCACATGTAAAACAATAAGTTGGATTCTTACATTATATCATATACAAAAAATAAATATAAATTGGATCAAAAACCTAAATGAAACTTGGAAGAAAACATAGAAGAATGTTTCAAGCATTGATTTAGCAATGATTTCTTGGATATGAAACCAAAACACAGGCAACAAAAGTTAAAATAGATTAATTGTACTATATCAAAATTAAAAACATCTGTGCATCAAAGGACATAATTAACAAAATGAGAAGGCAACCTATAGAATGGAAGAAAATACATGCAAATCACGTATCTAACCAGGAGTAAAGATTTAGAAACATAAAAAACTCTTGCAACTCAGTAATAGCAAAAAACAACCCAACAAAAATACAATCCAATTAAAAATGTATCAAGAACCTAAGTAGACATTTTTCCAGGAATATATAAACGGCCAAGAAGTACATGAAAAGATGTTCAATGTCATTAATCATTAAGAGAATTACAAATCAAAACTACAGTGAGACATCACCCTACACCATTAGGATGTTTAGTTTTTAAGAAAGAAGAAGAAAAGAAAAAGTGTTGGCCAGGATGTGCAGAAATTGGAACTCACATGCATTGTTGGGAAGAACGCAAAGTGGGGCAGCCGCTAAGGAAACAGTATGGCAATTCCTCAAAAGAACTAAAATTGAATAACAATATAATCCAAGAGCTTCCCTGGTGGCTCAGATAGTAAAAGAATTTGCCTGAAAATCAAGAGACCTGGGTTTGATCCCTGAGTTGGAAAGATCCTCCAGAGAAGGGAAGGGCTGCCCACTCCGGGACTCTTTTGGGGAGAGTCCCGTGGACAGAGGAGCCTGGCGGGCTATCGTCCACGGGGTTGCAGAGCCGGACACAACTGAGGGACAAAGCATGCCAAACATGTCATGATCCAAAACTTTCATTTCTGAATATATATCCAAAAGAACTGAAAGCAGTCTAAAGGAGATATTTGTATATTCATGTTCATAGCAGCATTATTCACAGTAGACAAAAGATGGAAGCAATCCAGATGTTCATCAACAGCTGCATAAACAAAATGTGGTCTACAAACACAATGGAATATTATTCAGCCTTTAAAAGGAAGAAGGTCCATGATACAACATGAATAAGCTAAGACATTATGCTACGTGAAATAAACCAGTCACAAAAGAGAAAATACTGTATGATTCCACTTACACGAGGTACCCAGAGTAACTGAATTTATAGAGGAGGAAGGCAGAACAGTGGTGCCAGGGGCTGTGGGAGAAGGAATGGGAGTTGGTGTTTAATGAGTATAAAGCTGGAGATCGGTTGCATGACCATGTGAACATTCTTAATTCTATTAAACTGAACACACGAAAAGTTGGGATTAACATATACACACTATTATATATAAAATAGATAACCAAGAAGGATTATAGCACCGTGTCCTGTACAGCTCAGGAAACTCTGCTCAATACTCTGTAATAACCCATATGGGAAATAGAATCTCCAAAAAGAACAGATATATGTGTATTTATAACTGAATCACTTTACACTTGAAACTAACAGAACATTGTAAATCAACTATACTCCAGTATAATTTTTTTTTAATTTTTTCATGGCAAAATAAATAAAATAAATGTTATTCTATAGTAAGTGGGCATAAGTGTTAGTAGCTCAGTCATGTCCAACTCTTAGCATGCCATGGACTGTAGCTCGCCAGGCTTCTCAGTCTATGAAATTCTCCAGGCAAGAATACTGGAGTAGGTAGCCATTCCCTTCTCCAGGGGATCTTCCCAACCCAGGGATTGAACCCAGGTCTCCGGCACTGCAAGCAGGTTTTCTTACTATGGGAATAAACACCACTAATAAAAAGTAATAAACTTTTCTTTTGAATTGCATGAAAAAAACTGGTAAGACAGTAAATTTTATATATATTTTCCATAATTAAAAACAAAATAGCAGATTATTTTTAAATGTAATAATAATAATAATTGTATAGTCAATACTTTCTAAATAAGCCAGTGAAATTTCTGACATTTTGAGTTACAACTCATAATCCTATGACTTTAATGATAGTTTCCCATCAATTAGTTTAAAAATGGGCCTTCCCTGATGGCTCAGGTGGTAAAGAATCTGCCTGCAATGTGGGAGACCCAGGTTCAGTCTCTGGGTCAGGAAGATCCCCTGGAGAAGGGAAAGGCCACCCCCTCCAGTATTCTTGCCTGGAGGATTCCATAGGCAGAGGAGCCTGGTGCGCCACAAAGTTCACGGGGTCACAAAGAGCTGGACACGACTGAGTGACTAACACACTCAGTCCAAAGATATATGTCAAAAATGCCATAAACAAAGTTAGAGAACAAACTGAGAAGTTATATACCAGATATGACAAAGAGAACTATTTTAATTGGCGGATTCATGTTGATATATGGCAAAACCAATACAATATTGTAAAGTTAAAAAAAAAAGAATAAAAAAAAATAAAGAATTCATTTAAATCTATAAGGAGACAGTAAGTAATCCAGTAGAATAATGGGCAAAGGATTTAAGCAGGCACACTACAAAAAAATAAATACAAATGGCCAGTGAAAATATGAAAGAATTCTCAACCCGTTCATTATTTTAAAAATACAAGTCAGAGTGTCACTTCTGACCAATCAGATTGGCATAAATATATGAGTTTATTTGCAGAAATTCTCACTGCTGATTTACATGTGAGGAAATAGATATTCAAACAGTAAGTTGGGGGAATATAAATTTGTGCAACCTCTTGGAAGAAAATTTTGTAACATCTACTAAAGTTAAAAAAAACAAAACAAAACAAATTTTGACGCAGAAAGTCCACTACTAGGAATTGATCCCATAGAAATATATACAAACAGCAAATGTTTAAAAAAATTGTCTTCTTTTCAACTACAGCATTGTTAGAAGAGCAAAAGCTCTTCAGTGTTCATAATAATAGGGAATTAATTATGTTAAATTAGATATCCCTAAAATAGAGTATCATGCAGATTTTTTAAAGTATAAGGCCAGTTCTGCATAGGCTGATGGGGAAAAGCTCATATATATAAATGTATACGTATTTGCTTATATATATGAAAAATACAGAACAGTGTACATAGCACAATTTCTGAATGTAATTTCTGAATGAATGTAAACACACATTCATTTCTCTCAGTTACTTACTGAGCATCTACTAGGTGCCAGCACTGGCTGTGCAGCTATGAACAAGCCAGACAAAATCCCCATCCACAGGAGCTCAGTGGGGGATGCAGGAGATAATCTGGATAAATCAATACCATGTATAGAATAGGAGAAGGCAATGAGTTCGTCAACAAAAAAAATAATTCAGAGACAGGGGATAGGGGGTGCTAGGGTGTGAAACACTTGAACAGAGCGGTCAGGGAAGTCCTCACTGAGAATGTGGAATCTGAAACCCAAGGCAGGTGTGAGAAGAAGCTGGGTGGGCATCTAAGAGAAGAGTAGTCAGGCAGAGAACAGGAGGTGAGAAGACCCTGGGGCAGGAATGGGTCTGGCTTGTTCAAGGGAAGCAAGAAGGAGGCAGGTGCCTGTTGCAGTAGAGACAAGGAGAGGGAGAGAGAAGCAGAAGAGTCCAGAGGTGTGACTGCAGCACCTGGTTTCCCGAGGGCAGGGGCCTGGGGGAAGTTGTACATCATACATGTGTATGGACCGGCTTCTGTTCTGAGTGACCAGAAGCCCAAAAAGGGTATCCAGCAGAGGCTCGATATGATTTCTACTTTGACTGAATCACATAAAGACTTGGTCTTTATGGACAGCACCACACACTGCTGTCCAGAAACCCAGCCCACCAGCCTCCTCCCTGGACATTAACTGGAGGGCAGCTGAGGTGCAACTATCAAAGATGATAAACAGGATCATCAGCTGGGGAGGAGGTGGCCAGGCCCTGATTATGCAAGCTCGCATCACCTTGGGCCTGTTAATATTAACTCACTCTCCAGCCAGGGGAGCACCAAAAATCCCCGAAGTCACTGCCCTGATAAACGTTGTTTTGCTCAAGTTGTTGGCTAAATCTTCAATGATACTCACTTGGACTTAGATTATGATTTTGCTGAGTCCCTCACAAATGTGTAGCTTTCATCTCCTGAGACTATATGTTGGGGAACATTTCTCCCATGGGACAGAGCAATACCAGGTGGAGGACCAAATATGAGCATAAACCCAGCAGCAGCGACATGAATGGTCAACCAACAGCCTTCAGGGCAATTGCAACCTTGAACTGTTTCAATAATTGAGCCATCCGAGCTCCTTCTTAGAAGAAAGGATTTCTTCCTAGTAGGCACTCCCTGTCTTTGGAGTCTGGATAGTTTTTTAATTCCTAGTCATTGCTCAATAAACTAAGCTTATGAGGAAGTAGCTTCAGTCAATCAATCAGTCTTTCATTCAGTCATCTTGTACTAAGTGCCAACCACATGCCAGTCCTGGGCTACACATTTTGCTAGGGCCGAGTTCCGTGTTAGTTTGGAGAATAATTCTGAACTACAAACTTATTTGTTAAAAAAGGCCAAGGGCCTTGTAGAGACTCTACTTCCCTGCTGTTTCTTTCAGGGGATTTCTTTGGGGTCAATAAGGACAGTGGTACAGGTTGCGCACTGCACAAGGGCAGTGGCAGAGATAGTGTGGGGCCTGAAATCCACCCCAGCTACACTCCCCAAGTGGCGAACCCTGACAGGTGGTGTCATCCACCTGGTTAAAAGATGTTCTCTTTAATTTGCCCAAAGATGAACGCCCAAAAATAAATTCCAGAGAGCACGTGATAAAATGAGCATACTAAAACGTTAATGGGGGAATCTAGACGGTAAAGCAGAGAAGGCAACGGCACCCCACTCCAGTACTCTTGCCTGGAAAATCCTATGGATGGAGGAGCCTGGTAGGCTGCAGTCCATGGGGTCGCAAAGAGTCGGACACGACTGCGCGACTTCACTTTCACTTTTCACTTTCATGCATTGGAGAAGGAAATGGCAATTCACTCCAGTGGTAAAGTGTCTACTGTAAAAATTTTTCCACTTTGCTCTATGTTTTAAAATTGTCACAGAGAGGGAGGTTTAAGAGGGAGGGGACATGTGTATACCTATGGCTGATTCACCTTGATGTATGGAGAAAACCAACACAACATTGGAAAGCAATTACCCTTCAATTAAAAATGAATAAAACTGTCACAATAAAATGGAGGTGGGGGTTAGAACACAATTCCTCATGAGTTATGTACAAGAAAAAGAGATGCTATTATGGGTTGAATTGTGTCCCTTCCAAAATTTGTACACTGATTCTCAGCACTTCATTTGGAGATAGCCTTAATGTGCACCATAGATACATGCTTAGTTGCTCAGCCATGTCTGACTCTTTGCGACTCCGTGGACTGTAGCCTGCCAGGCTCCTCTGTCCGTGGGATTTTCAGGCAAGAGTACTGGAGCAGGTTGCCATTTTCCTCCTCCAGAGGATCTTCCAGACTCAGGGATTAAAACCAAGTCTCCTGTGTCTCCTGCATTGCAGGTGAATTCTTTACCCACTGAGCCATAGGGGAAGCCCAGAGTCTTTATAGAGGTCATAAACTTAAAATGAGGTCTAGGCTGGGCCTTAATCCAATATGAGATTGGATATAAGAAAGGGGAAATGTGGGCACAGAGATATGAACCAAGAGGGAAGATGATGTGAAAACAAGACAACACTGAGTGAGCATGGTCAGTTATAACCCAAACACCAAGGAGAAAGGCCTGGAACAGACACTTCCCTCACAGCCCTCAGAAAGAATCAACCTTGTCAACTGCTCAATTTGAAATCAAGCTGGAGACTCCAGCTTCCAGAACTGTGGGAAAATAAATTTCAGTTGTTTAAGGCACCTAGCTGGTGGCACTCAGTTACAGCAGCCCTAATGCAGATGCTTTTCCCTATTCTGCACAGAGAGAGGCACCCTGAGGGCTGGCGGTGTCCAGTTCCACTTCCTTGAACTCCCGGAGTGTACACAAATGTAAGGAAGGTGTTTGACAGTGTTTTAGAAGAGAGACTCTCTACTGAAAAGTTTGAGAAGCTGGGAACTGACCACAGGCTAATGCTTGCCTAAGGAAGAAAAGTCATTGCCCATCAGGATTTAAAAGCCAGCTCATGTCCAACAATGGAATACAAGCAAAGAGCTTTTGCCACTCTTGACTTTTGAAACCCAGTGATATTCTACAAATAAAGACAGAAGACAAGATTGTTTAAAAATACACAGGAACCCAAGTAGCCAGGAACGGCAAAAGAGTGGTTGGAGTCTGGGTTCTGTTGCTGGCGCTAACTACTCACGAGCTGCGTCATCTTGGGTGAGTCATTTGAACTCAACCTTCTCATTCACAAATCCACTGGTTGCTGGGAGGATTAAGTATGGAGTGACATGTAAAGCTCTAAGCACACAGTAGGTGCTCAAGAAATGGGAGCAAAAATCCAGAGACAAGATAAGGCCTCATGAGTGCTAATAAACAGGCTCAAAGGCTTGTTTGTTCAACAAACAAATAGTTGCAGGTGAAGGTCAGCAGGACCTGTGATCTCAAAATCAATACTCAGCTGGTGTCAGGTGTTTATTCCCTTCAGACACTGTGAAAATTGGCAATGATTTCTTAGTAATCCTAAGAAAGCATACAGTGAAGTACAAAGACATGCTCATGAGGCAAGACAAAGTATTCTAATTCTCACTTTGTCCCAGTGTGTGCACCCTTACTGAGTTCCTGTTATCTCTCCTAACCTCTGCTTCCTCATCTATAAAATGAGAACTTGGACTAGACTAAAAATGGCAAACATGTGGCCATACGCAATTCCTTCCAATCTCACATCCACAGCAGACATCACCAATCAACCATGACCTTATTCTCATCTCCATTCAGGCATGGCCTCAGAATCCGCATGATGGATCTAAGATGGCAGCTTGGATGGAAACCATTTACTAGATGGTGCTATCCTAGATGATCTCTAAAATGCCTCACAGTTCCTATGTTTTCTGGGCCTGATTCCTCTCTCAGCTAAACATGACTTCATTTTGCATCCTTCAAGACTTTCATGGGGTAATTATTTGGGATATTTTACTATTTGGGGTCTTACATTTTTAGTTGTCCTACTGCACCATATCCTCTTCTCCCAGAACAGATGCTCAACATTTTCACTAGTGTCCTAAATTTTGGTAACTCCATTATTTTAAATAACCTGGCTTCCTCTGTTCATGCCCAAGACAGTCATGGATAATGATTTAAGGCACTCTTACACAGAAAGATGGAGTCTCAGACTTTTTTTTCTTTTTTGGCCATGCCATCAAGGCTTGCAGGATCTCAGTTCCCCGACCAGGATCAAACCCAGGTCCACAGCAGTGAAAGTGCTGAGTCCTAACCACTGGACCACCACCAAGGAATTCTCTCAAATGCCATTTCAACTCAGTCTTCCCAGGCAGCCTTTACCAATAACTTGAAATTAATGTATCAGATAAAAACTTCTGGCCATTTCATCCCAATAAAGTGCATCCAAAGAAACTCTAGAACAAATTATGGAAGCAAGAAGAAACTAGCTGTGTGTGTGTCTATGGGTCTTTATAGAAATCAGTTTTAAACCAGTGCTAGATGAATAATTTCATTTCCAACACTGATTCTCCAAACTACTCTCTCACTTCTCCTCTGTAGCAACCTCAGAATGTGCCCATTCCCCAGAAGTCACCTGGTACAGTAGAATACAGATCTGGATGCCACAAAGCCTTGCATGCCAAACCTGCCTCAATCCCTACAAACTGTTTGCTTTTGAACAAGTTACTCAATCTTTTCTGGGCTCATCTGCGAGATAGGTCTAATGCCTTCTCATAAGGTCATTTTAGGAGATAGCACATGTCCTATCACCTGGAAGACAGTCAACAAATACATAAGATTAGCTGTTATCCTTGCATATATTACTACCATGATTATTACTACTTCTGTATTAATCCGTTGGTCCTTGGGCTTTTGCATAGAGAAATACATCTGAGGAAGTGCCAAAGGGGATTAAAAAAGGATAACAAACCGGAGGAGTACTGGGTGATCACAATGGACCATGAGTCTACTTGGGGCACTGCTCAGAGGTTGCTTAGCCCAAATTTTGCCCATCCTTCAGAACTCAGCTCAAGTCCACATCCTTACAAGAGCCCCACTGATGTTCAAATCTCTACTCTGCCTGGTATGTGTTAGTCACTCAGCTCTATCGGACTCTTTGAGACCCCATGCACTGTAGCCTACCAGGCTCCTCTGTCCATGGAGTTCTCCAGCATTGCAAGCAGATTCTTTGCCATTCTTTACCAGAGCCATTAGGGAAGACCACTCTGTCAGGTGGAGGAAGCTTACTCGTTAACTCTAACTGAATTCTGTTCATTCATCATAAACTTTGCCAGCTCAGGATTATTTCAGTCAGTTCAGGGTTTCCACACTCCATTACCCATTCCTGAGGTAAGTATGTGGAAAATAGCACCCATGGCCTCAGAAGAAGTATGCTTCATGAAGGCAGTGATACAATTACTCTAAATCTGCCCTCAATGCCCATAAGCATATAGTAAGTGCTTCAGAGGTTTCCCTATGGCACAGACAGTAAAAAATCTTCCAGCAATGCAGGAGACCTGGGTTCAATCCCTGGGTCGGGAAGATCCCCTGGAGAAGGGAATGGCGACCCATGCCAGTATTCTTGCCTGGAGGATCTCATGGACAGAGGAGCCTGGTGGGCTACAGTCCATGGGGTCACAGAGAGTCGGATAGGACTGAGGGACTAAGCACTTACACACACACAAGTGTTTCAGAAGTGGATGAATGGTTGGGAAGATGAACAGATGGGAGGATGAATGGGTGAGAGAATGGGAAAATACTTTCCCTGCTGAAAGGATATCTGTCCTTTCTCCTCAGCATAGTGAGGCCAACCTACTTAGTCAGGTCAGGTCAGCTGTTCCTCTCCTCTTGTTCCTAGTACACCGTACACTCTGTACCCAAATCATGCAGGCACAGTGGGCTGAGAGCTGGAACAGGGTACAACCTGGGGAGGCATGAAAAAAGTTACTCTTAAAAGGCCTAAATTATTAGAGGGTTATGCCAGAGTTCAGTTTAGTTCAGTTCAGTCACTCAGTCGTGTCCGACTCTTTGCGACCCCATGAATCGCAGCACGCCAGGCCTCCCTGTCCATCACCAACTCCCGGAATTCACTCAGACTCACGTCCATCGAGTCGGTGATGCCATCCAGCCATCTCATCCTCTGTCCTCCCCTTCTCCTCCTGCCCCCAATCCCTCCCAGCATCAGAGTCTTTTCCAATGAGTCAACCCTTCACATGAGGTGGCCAAAGTACTGGAGTTTCAGCTTTAGCGTCATTCCTTCCAAAGAAATCCCAGGGCCGATCTCCTTCAGAATGGACTGGTTGGATCTCCTTGCAGTCCAAGGGACTCTCAAGAGTCTTCTCCAACACCACAGTTCAAAAGCATCAATTCTTCCATGTTTAGAAAGAGACACATTTGCCCTTAAATTAATTGTTGCTATTTGTGTCTGACTCTTTGCAACCCCATGGACTGCAGCATGCCAGGCTTCTCTGTCCTTCACCATCTTCCAGAGCTTGTTCAAATTAATAGTTCTTATTGAAATCCCATCTGGATTTTTTCAATTTGGTATATTGATTCGAAAATTCATCTGACATGGAATAAATCCACGAAAAAGTTGAGACTTTTGAAAAAGAAAAACAAATTGTCTTGCAAATGACTTGCCTTGCAAAAATATACATTTTAAAGTATTTCAAAATGTATTTTTAAAACTACTACAATTAAAACAGTATGGCACTGGCAGGAAAAAAGGCAAGTATATGCATGAGACCATATAAAATGTCTAGAAGAATCTATGATAAATTAATTTTATATATGACAATGGTATTTTTTCATATCCATGGGGACATTTTGGTTTAATTCATACAGCTGGTAAAGAATCTGCCTGCAATGCAGGAGACCCTGGATCAATTCCTGGGTTGGGAAGATCTGCTGGAGAAGGGATAGGCTGAATTTTTACTTTACATTGTAAATATTATATTTTAAATAGAACTTATTATTATTATAACTAAAATCTAAGCACACCTAGAAGATGTAGTTAGGCCTTTTCTTCTACACCTGTGTGTTTATTGAATATCTATTGCATTTTTCCCACCATGTTCCCACATCAAGCCTCACACAGTTCCAGAGTCAGAGTCTGCCTGACTCCAAAGCTGGAGCCTTACCCAGTGTTCCCTTTGAATTCCCCACTAAAGCTGCCCCGGGCAGTCAATGGAGGAGGAGAGCTGCAGGAAGTGTTTTGAGCGTCCTGTGTGGCTGGCTGGGCTGGGTTGAGGGTATTCTGTATCAGTTCATCCAGAATGGATGAACCAAAGGACTTCTGACCGGGAAAATTAACCAACCCCAATGACCCTGTCGGCCTCCGCAGCCTCCCTGAAGGACCCCCACTTTGCCTTCAGCCTGTACTGGTAGATGATATCCACACTCCAGGGAGGAATACCATCTTCTCCCTGGTGAGTATCTCCATTCCCCTCACCCTTCCAGGTCTCCAGGCCAGGACAGCAGTGCACACCCAGGGCCTGGAGGGTCTGGGATTCAGCCTGGCCCAAATCCCAGACAAAGCATTCCATGGACACTACAGTCAATTCCTCCGCACCCTCCTGCCACCCCCAGGGCATGCCAGCCAGACAACATGCTGTTTGGGGCCAAAGAAAGTATAAAGTATGAGTCGCTCGATCACGTCCGATTATAGCCCACCAGGCTCCTCTGTCCATGAGAGTCTCCAGGCAAGAATACTAGAGTGGGAAGCCATTCCCTTCTCCAGGGGAATCTCCCTAACCCAGGGATTGAATCCGGGTCTCCCACATTACGGGCAGATTTTTTTACCCTCTGAGCCACCAGGAAGGCCTGCACAGGGAGAGAAGCAGCATACTCATACAGAAGTTTGTTGATAACGCCCAGAAATTGTACGACACTGAAGTCTTCCTCACCCACTTTGAGAAGGATCAGGTAGCCAGGGGGCAGATAGCTCCCTTCACTTCAAGACTGAGAAACTTGCCCTGGAGTTGAGCCCAGACACTATCGGTTATATTTTCTTTAACGGTAACTAATCCTTTAAGGATTGTTTAGGTCCCATTGCAGTTTATTAAAAAGGTGATCCACCTTTTGTCTAAGATGTGATCAGGTCATATCACACTCCCTACTGCCTCAGCAAGACTTCATTTATTGACTAACTCCTGTCTTCCATACCTCCAACCTTTCTTCTAGAACCTTCACCTGAACATTCAAACTCCAATTCCTTCTCCAGCCACAGTCCCAGCTCCCTCCTTCCTGCCACAACCAAACTTCTAGGACCTGCTACATGATTTGTAGGTCTCAGTGCAAATGAGTATGTGGGGCCCTTGTTCAGAAATCACATTTCAATGTGGTGACAGCCAAGCATTAAACCACATTCCGGACCTTTTAAGAGCCCAGGTGGCACCTCCTGGAAGCCAGCCCTGCCCACAGAAGACATCCCAAATTGCTGTCCATTCCACCAAACACAAGTCTTGCTTCTGGGCTCATGACCTAAATTGTTTAATCAAGCTACCTGCCCAAAAGAAGCCCCTTATTTAGCAGGGGAGCCTCTTCCTTGTGTCCTCCTAGCTTTGTGACATTTACCTGTTTTGTTAGCCTCTCCTCAACACCCTCCTATCTGGGCTCAGCGTGGCTTTCCTGATTCTCCTTCCACCCTACCTCCTTTGCACACACTGATCCCATTAAATATTTACATTCCATAGAGCTCCTCTCAGCACCCATCTTTTCTTATTCTTCATTCTCCCTCGGGTGAGCTTGGCCCCCTCAGTGACCTCCAAACCTCCTATGTGCTGAAGACTCTCAACTACTTTTATCCAGCCCCACTTCCCATGAGCTCCAGACCCATTTCCTTACCAGTCATCTGGTCACCTCTGTCCAAATGTCCAAGAAGGTCCTCATATTTAGCATATTCAAAAAAAGATGCATTTCTTCCCACTCTGTCCTCCACCCCCAAAGAAATTCCCCTCTTCCTGTTCCTTTCCTCTAAGTCTCAGTAAATTGTCCCTGATTCTATGCATTGCCCAAACCAGAAAGCTTGAGGTCAGTCACCTTGGTCCCTTGCAAGCAGTGCACAGATCATGGCTGACTGTGGATGAGACAGGAGCAGAAGAGGAGGACACCACAAGCCCGGTGCCTTTCCCAAATCCCATATGCACAAGTTTCATGCTGACAGGCTTTTCCTGCTGTTAGTTTTTTGAGGAAGGCAGCCACCACCTTCTCTGCATGGGGAAAATGATGATCCTATGCTAAAGTCAAAGTCAGGTTGGAAGAAAGTGTGCCTCCTCCTTCCTGCCATGCCTGCCAGGCTGTCAGATGCTCTGGGCTCTTGAAGAAAAAGGAAAGCCGTGACTGAAGATATGAGCCAAAGTAGAGTGTCTTTGCACAAGATCACTCAGAGTTATTGGACCCATTTCACAGTTTAGCAAACCAAGACCCACAACAACTGTACAATTATAAATCAAACTCGTTGGCCCAGCATGAGCGTTCCTGGGAGGACCTCTTGACCCACCTCACTCTCATGACCTTCCACCAGCTTCATATCCTCTGTTGGTTTCTGGATTTTTCTTCTCCTTCCAGTTTCCTTGCCATCTGGACAAGGTGTGCTCAGCTCAATGAAGCAGCAGGTGACAACCTTGGGTGAGGGCATTTGGGTGCCCCTGGGAAGGCAGTCCCCTGGCAGGACTTGGGAAATCCGCACTGAGTGTGGCCTGGGAGTCTGTGTGTGTGACATAAAAGAGAGTGGGACTGTCCTGTCATCACTGCCTGTTGGCACCCAACAGGCCCAGGGGGTTACAAGGCACAGCCAGGTCTCAGGTCCCCTCCACAAGTGGCTGAGAAGGAAAGCCTCTCAGGGTCTCTTTGATAAGAAAACCTACACAATGTTCATTTGTGTCTGTGTTCGGAAGCATTGGCATGCCTCAGCCATGCCCCTGCAAAGGATGACCCAGCACCAACACTCCTGATGAGGGAATCTTCCTGTGAAAAAGACTTGCAGGGCAGGGACTGAGCTCTTCCCAAGTCTCCATCTGACTTTCAACCCTGTGCATTAAGTGAGAAAGCATCCACTGAGTACCAGATGTGTGCCCGGCGTGGTCCCAAGGCAGAAAGGATACAGAGGAGGAGATAGTCCCATCCTCAAAGAGCTCTAGGTGGAGCCATGCACAGCACCTGTCATACTACAACTACTCCTGGTATGGGAGTAAATTTCACTACAAACAAGATACATGTTCTTACTGGGAGTGTGTCAGATGGAATTTTAAGCTGAATGGGCAAGGAGCCCAGTGCTGACAGAATGAATCACTGTGAAGGAGAAGGGTGTAGCCTGACATCAAATTGGTGCCAGGGAACAGCTGTAGGTTGATAAGAATCCATGGGAACTTTGTTCTCACAGTCATCCCATGCACACCATCATTGCAATCACCCCTTCACACACTCAAGTATTCCACCCTCTGACCGCTGCTTCTTTTCCTTCCAGCTCATTACTCTTGGTACTCAGCTCCAACAATCCCGCAACCCCCAGGAATGCACCATCCATGGATCCTACTAGTTTTCACCTCCCTCTGTTCCCTCAGGTCCTTGTTTCCTCCTTGTCCAGCTTAAGTTCCATGATCAATCATACCCTGAGTTCCTTTGCCCTTGTCTGCCTCTATCATAGCTTCATGACAAAACCCTCTAATTCTAACCCTATTTCACAGCTACACTCAGACTTTTGGATGTAGCTAGAAGAAAACACAACCCATTGACGGATCTCATTTTAAATTCATGATCACTGAACCTCAAGACAGCCCTTGATCCTTGGCAGCAATCAGTCTCTGTTCCAGCCCTTTCATGCTTCCTATCTTAAGTAAGTACGTCACACCTTCACATTACAGCAAACCTCTGACACCTCCTGCCCTGAATCACCCCGAGCAAGGGAACTTACTTCCTTTCGCTGGCAAAATGTAGGTAACCGTCTTCCTACTCACCTGCAGTTCTGCTCATGTGTCTATTCCCCCCCTGTTATAATGGAGCACCTGACCTAGCTGAAGCCACCCCTCCACCTACACCCTTGGTTATATTTTATCTCAGGCCCTCAAGGACATCAAACCAGTAACCCTGCCTCTATCATCTCCTCAATCACAAATCTTCACTATCTACTACACATTTTCTGCCAGGACACAATTTCTTCCATGTTAATGTAGATGGATGAATGGGTGGATGGATGGATGATAGATAGGTAGAAAAATAAAGATAGATAAAAGAGAGAGATAAAGACAGAGTATCTCCTCCTCTAGCTGATACCATTGCTTGAAAAAATTATTCTCCTGTCTCCAAATTAGGATGATGAGCCATCCAGTTTGCCTGGGGATGAAAAATAAATTGGACTCCACTTACATAAAATGTTTATGCTTCAAAAGACGTTGTTAAAGAGTGAAAAGATAAGCCGTAAGTTTCTTACAAAATTGAATGTGATCTTTTCATATGATTCAGCAATCATGCTCCTACATATTTCCCAAGCCAATATGAAAACTTTGTCCACACAAAAAACCCACATTTAAATATTTATAGCAACTTTATTCATAGCTGCCAAAACTGGAAGCAACCAAGGTGTCCTTCAATGGTGGTGATATAGTTATGAAATAGTGTCTAACTCTGCAACTCCATGGACTGTAGCCTGCCAGGCTCCTCTGTCCGTGGGATTATCATGGCAAGAATATTGGAGTGGGAAGCCATTTCCTTCTCCAAGGGGTCTCCCCAACCCAGGAATTGAACTCACGTCTCCTGCATTGCAGGCAGATTCTTTACTGCTGAGCCACCAGGACTTCTATATTAAAATATGACTCAACTATAAAAAAAAAAAAAAAAAGTGAAATTCTACCACTGGCAACAACATAGACAGACTTAGAAGGCACTTCAGTTCAGTTCAGTTTAGTCGCTCAGTCGTATCCAACTGTTTGCGACCCCATGAATCACAGCACGCCAGGCCTCCCTGTCCAGCACCAAATCCCGGAGTTCACTCAGACTCATGTCTGCTGCTGCTAAGTCATTTCAGTCGTGTCTGACTCTGTGTGACCACATAGATGGCAGCCCACCAGGCTCCTCCATCCCTGGGATTCTCCAGGCAAGAACACTGGAGTGGGTTGCCATTTCCTTCTCCAATGCATGAAAGTGAAAAGTGAAAGTGAAATCGCTCAGTCGTGTCCGACTCTTAGTGACCCCATGGACTGCAGCCCACCAGGCTCCTCCATCCATGGGATTTTCCATGCAAGAGTACTCTAGGTGTGGTGAAATAAGTCAAACAGAGAAAGAGAAACACTGTATGCCGTAAGTAACGCTTGGAATCTAAAAAATTAAACAAATGAATGAATACAATAAAACAGAAACAGACACACAGGTACACTGGTTACCAGTGGCAAGCGGGAAGGAGAGGACTTGCAAGATAGGGGCATCGGATGAACAGCCACAAACTGCTCCGCAGCACAGAAAACATAGGCAATGCCTTACAGTAATTTAAGTGGAGTACAATTATAAAAGTATTGAATCACTATGCTGAATACCTGAAACTAATATAACCTTGTAAATCAGCTACACTTCAATTAAAAAAGTGGAAAAGAGAAGAAACATACACCATTACTATTTATCTAAAGGATAAATAAAACAATGTTATGAAAACGTCACACACATAAATTTTAAAAGCTAGATTAAGTGAGAAAATTTTCTTCTCAAAAAATATTGCTTAAAGAAATAGAAAATGTTTATAGTTCTCTATAAGAGAAATTAAATCCATAAATAAAAAATTCCTTCCAAAGATAACTCCAAGCCCAAAGGATTTCTCTGGCACATTCTGCCAAGCATTCAAGGAAAAAAATAATAATAATAATGTCAAGCTTACACACTTTTCCAGATTTTAGAATAACAGACCATTCTTCCCAACCTGTTAAATGAGGCCCTCATGACACGGACACCCATACCTGGCAAGAGCAGTAGTAAAGAGGTGATAAAATAAAATTACTTTAAAGCAGAACAAGAACATGTTTAAAGATAAAATTCTCTCTGCCCATTTAAGCCACAACCCGCACCCCCTCCCTTTAGTGTGTATCTGTATTACATATTAACTGGATCCCCTTGAAAGACAGAGGAATGCTTACCCACCACAAAAAGGAAAAACATGTCACCAGCAAGGTAAATCCTTAGGAGATAAGGTTCCTTTCTCAATCCTGTAAGGGGTCACAATGACTCATTACTCGCCTTGGACTATGTAAAGGTCAGTATGTTACTTTGATGTACTTCGTCGCAAAAACTTGCACAACCGTGCCTTGACCTCTTTCAGGTGGAACAGTCCCAGGAGTTTTCTGAAAGGCTGTCTCTTGACTTATAATCCTCAGTTTGGCTCAAATAAAATCTTCCATTTCTTTCTTAGATTGGCTATTGATTAATTTTTTGTTGACAAAAGAAACTCACCAACCACCGTGTGTTAAACACATTACATTAATTGTTTTCACTCATCACCAGGAAAATGCTCTCAAGGTGGGCACGACCCTTCACCTCACTTAATGAACCAGAAAATTGAGGTTGGCGGAGAGTAGAGAATGCGCCTGAATCACACAGCCAGCAATCGGCTGGAGCGATACTGGAGACAAGCCTAACAGACACGAAGCCTTCTCTCTTAGGGTCTGGACTCTAATCTCCTGCCTCCTCTGTCTTCAGGGAAGCCGGGAAGCTAGGAAGGTGAGCCTCAGAGAAGTCAAGCGACTTCTCCAAGCTCACAGAACACTTTGGTGACAGAGCAAGAGGCAGGGCTGGGACTCAGCCCGGCTCCTCCTAGCTTCTCCTGAGGATACCTGCACAGCTTGCCTGTCCGACCCCACATTTCTCAAACTTTCTCAGACTACTGCCCACTGTGGATCTGGAGACGATGGCTGGACCAAGAGGGGCATGCACATCACCATCACACCCTGACCAATGTGCCCATCAGCCCCCTGGGCCCAGAACGGCACTGCAGAACTGCTCGATATTAAGACAAGAGCACCTGTAACTTCTGTTTTGATGTGGGATGAGACAGGGAAGGAGTAAGGGAAGACAGAGGCAGTGGAACTTCAATAAGGGCTTTAGCTAAGGTGTGTGGGCCCTGATTCTGATTCCTCTGCTTGTTACTGTGACTTTAGGGAAGTCTTTTTGCAACAGAGGACAAACCTGACTCCATATTGGATCTATTCCTGTAGCTCTAACAGCCCTGCTCTGTTGCCTGTGCTCAGCCATGCTGGCTCTGCACCTTCGGTAAAAGAAAGTTGCCTACAGCCTGATATATGCATGATAGTTCATGCTCAAGGCTCTGCTTACCAGGCTTGACCTTTAAAAGTACAATACTTTTACGGAAAATAAGATTTGTCTTGGAGGTTTACAGGAACATCATGAGAGAGGGAGGTGGACAGCTGCAAAAGCAAAGGAGCAGAAACAAAGAAGTATCACATTCCCTCTAGGAGCCTGACCAGAACCAAGAAGTTTGCCAAGTCACATGGCCGATTTCTGACTCTGGGAGATGGTTCTTTAAGACCATCGTCTCATTCTGCTGGCTTTCCAAATAAAGTCACTATTCCTTGCCCCAGCATCTTGTCCATGGATTCCTTGGCCTGTGGTATGGCAAGCAGAAATGAACTTGGACCTGGTAACATTCGAGCTTCTCCCTGCCAGTTTCCCAGTTGCTAAATGAGACTAGCAACAACAGGCATACCTCGGAGGTATTGAGGGTTTGGTCCCAGACCACTGCAATAAGGCAAATATTGCAATAAAGCAAGTCACACATATAGTTTTGTTTGTTTCCCAGGGCATATAAAAATTGTTTATACTAGACTGTGGTCTCTTAAGTATGCAATAACATTCTGTCTAAAAAGGCAATGAACGTACCTTAATTTAAACATACTTTATTGCCAAAAGATATTAACCACCATCTGAGCCTTCAGCAAGTCAAAATCTTTTTGCAATAGCAATACCAAAGATCACTGGTCACAAATCACCATAACATATATAACAGTAAGACATTTCAAATACTGCAAGAATTACCAAAATGTGACCCAAAGACATGAAGTGAGCAAATACTGTTGGGAAAATGGCTCATACAGACTTGCAGGACACAGGGTTGCCACAAACCTTTCATTTGTAAAAAACACAATATCTGAGGGACTTCCTTGGTGGTCCGGTGGCTAAGACTTCACGCTCCCAAGGCAGGCAGCCTGGGTTCATCCCTAGTCAGCAAACTAGATCCCACGTGCTGCAACTAGGCCCAGCACAGCCCAATAAACAAGCAAATAACCACAGTATCTGCAAAGTGCAGTAAAGCAAAGTGTGATAAACAAGTATGCCAGCAATCATTAGCATTCATATGGCACTTAGAATACATTGGGCACTGTTCTGTGCTCTTTATACATATGCAATCTTCACAACAACCTAGAGTGATTCTAGGAGCTCCATTTCTCAGCTGAGGCACAGAGGGCTTAGTAACTTCCCTGATATCATACAGCTAAGGTCTAAAGTCAAACCCAGAGTCCCTGCTCTCGACTGCTATGTTACCCTAGATGATAGTAATACCTGCCTGGTTAAGTTCATGTGAGGGTCAAATAGGTCAGTACCCACAAAACACCAGAGCTGGTACCCAGCAGCAGCTCAATAAATACCAGTTACTACCCTCACTACGTACGTACCGGACTCAATGCCCAGTGCCTTACTTTAGGCTGTGATGTCAGGGCAGAGCAGGAAATGGCAGGGAAATGAGAAAGGAGATAAAAGGGGTGAGCCAGTCAATGTAGAACCTTATTAGCAAAGTAATGGTGCCTCTGGGCTGTGTTCCTACCTGTCCAGGAGAAGGGGGGTGGGGGTGTGGCAGGGATTAGATTCTTGCTTGGTCCGGGAATTGCCCAAAGGCTGAGCCTGCAGATAGGACAGGTGACCCGAGCAATGTAGGCTTACAGGAGAAGAAACCAGGAAGTCTTCTTGACCCACAATAGCGACAGGCCCTAGGACCAGTGAGGGTCAGCTCAGGTCCAGCCTCTAGGCATGTGATTTAACCCAACCTACCCACGCCACCCCCATGCTGGCCACAAGTACAGATTGGCATCCTTTTTGCCAACACAGTTCATGATCCCTCGAATAAACAGCCGACCAGGGCTCAGCAAAGGCCATCGAAGGCTCCTCCCTGGCGAGTCTCATCACTGCAGGTCTCTGGCTTGATGTGACCATGTCTTTTTTTTCCTGGAGACCTGATTCCAGATAGCAGGTAGCCTCACAGCTGGAGAAGTTAGGAGGAAGCCTCCCTGTCACAGCTTCTGTGATTGGCAGAGTTGGGAAAGAGGGACTCAGAGCAACACATCTGTAGGGTGATTTCAGAGAAGGAGATGGTCGTTCTTAGAGGGCTTCAGCCAAAAGCTCCTCCCTGGATTTGGAGTGAGTCCTGAAAAGCGGGTACATCTTTCAAGTGAGACCCAGGTGCAGCCACAACTAGCCCAGGGGGAACAACGGAAGCGGACCTCCTGGTAATCGGGGAGCAGGTTGCACTCACCTGCAAGCCACTAGCCAGGGCCTGGTGGGCATAGACCAGTGGTTCAGGGAACACACAGTAAACCGATGGACTTCTGACTCAACAATGCTTCTGAAAAAATCTTCTACGTTTTAAAATTATTTTTCTATTATAAGGGGCTAAGAGGTTGATAATTAAAGAGAAAGCCTTCTAATCAGGCACTGTCTAAGCACGATCCAGCACTTAGTGGATACCAGGGGAGATAAAATAACAGTTCTAGCAATGGGTCTCTTGACAGGCCTTACCTTGAGCCCTCTGCCATGCTAGGTTTATGGTACCATCCAGTCCTCACAGCAACCCCATGTATGTATCCACATATAAGCATATATATGTATGGGTATGTATACATATATAGGTTTTTAAAACTATAAGTTTTATATTTCACGATCTTTTACCTTTAAACACTTCGATGTATATTCCTAAGAATTTGGGGTATTGTTTTTTCAGTAAAGCTATTAACTTCAGGAAATTTACCACTGGTACAATACTCTTCTCTCACATACAGTCATATTCCAGTTCTGTCCCTTTTTCCACTAATGTCCCTCAAAGTACATGTTTCCTGCAGTTAAGGACCTCAGCACCACATTAAGTCAAGGATAATGATTTATTGATCTTTCTGGAGTCACTCCAACCCTTTCAAGGAGCTTCTTGCTAAAGCCCTATAAGAATTGGAGACCACTTTCTCCTCAGAAATCCCACCACTGCAAACATCATGCCTCTTCAATCTCCTCCAAGAGGTAACATATCGTGTCTTCTTTGACCTTGACATGTTTAAAAAGCACACTTCCTGTCATCAGTAAATGGTGTCAGCGTGCATATGGAAAAAGATAAATTTGACCTTTTCTTCACACCATACTCAAAAATAAATAGATAAAGCGATAGAAGCTTCATAAGAAAATGTTTCACAACGTTGAAATGGACAATGATTTCTTAAGTAGGACATAAACTATCTGTGGAAAAATAAATAGAAGGGTTGGACTTCGTTGCAAACTATGTTCATCAAAAGATTCGGTAAAAGAGAGTAAAAGGCCACAAACTTAGAGAAGCTATCTTGCAGTATATGATACATCTAACAGGCAGGTCTCCCAGTGACTAAGAAAAAGACAATCTGACAGAAACAATTTTACTAAAACAGGCATTTCTCAAAAGGCAAAATCATTGCCTATGAAGGAGAAACTGTGCTCTGTTTTGTTTTGACCCAGAAAGTCCTGGCTCTTTTATAGGAAACAAAAAAATATAAGCTTATCTATCTCCTCTCACATTTTACTGTAAATAGCAGGAAGAAACCGGAGCATACTTTCTCAACAGTCTGCCTGGGTATCTCATTAGCCACCAGTTCATTTGTTACATTCTCTGTCTTCATGTTTCCAGAGATGACAGTGTTACTTCACTTTCCCCCACCCTTCCTCCAGCTTCCCACAACCTGATCTTCACTTTCCTTTAAGCCCTCCCATCGAGGACCACCAGGCATCCACGAACAGTCTTCAGAAGGCCTTTCCAACTCCCATTTTCCAACTGATCCCAAAACCACTGCCACATATTCAGGTTTTTTGTTATGAAGCATTCCATTTCCAGGAACCAAAATCTGGGCTTGGTAATGTGGCCTCATAAACTATCCAAAAATGTAGTAGCTCAAAACAGCCATTTATTACACTCTTGGGTTCTGTGGACAGGAATTCAGACCAGGCACAGCAGGGATGGCTCGTCTCTGCTCCTTGATAGCTAGGATCTTAGCTGAAGGTTTTTGGTGTTTTTAGTAAAGGGAGACCATCATAAGGCCAAAAATAGAATGAGTATCTTTTGAACCCGTGGGAGAAAATTCAACCTTTTCAACGCAAAGAAGTAAAAGACACAAAAAGAAAAAGAATATATAGTAAATGAAAAATATGAGATGAAGTGGTATGTCAGTCCTAAAACAACCATAATTAAAATAAAATGTAATAGGTTAATTTCGCCAACTGAAAGACAAAGAGACTTTCACTGTCGGAAAATAAAAAATAAATCCAGCAAAACGTTGTGTATATGAGACACTCTTAAAACAAGAAAGCATAGATAGCTTGTAAGTGAAAAGGTGTAATATATCAAGCAAGAATGAACCAAAACAGTTGGGAGACCAATCTTACTAAATAAAATAGAATTTCAGACAAAAATGTGCCACATAAAGACAAGATAAAAGAAAAATGAACAATAGAGAGAAATGATATAATAATCAAAAGTTGCATAAGTTTTAATGGTCTTAAAGTATATCAACCAACAACTGACAGAGAAGTAAATAAATGAACAGTTATGAGTGGAGATTTTAACATTTCCTATTAAGCTTAAAATACTGATATGACACAGATTTGAAAAACAGTAAATTCCTAGTTATATTTATATATTTATATTTATATACTTATAACTATTCCTAGTTATAAATTCTATAATTGGCTTAATAAAAAATCCTGAAAAGCCCAATAACTATTAATAAAACTGAAATGCCCTCAAAACCTCCACTGAGTTGCGGGCCTCAGGGGAACATCTCCCCACTTCCCTGAAAGGTAGTAATAGCAGCACCAGGCCAGCAGAGGGCACAGTACCCTGATTCACAGCTCACAATGTTGTATTCTGCGCACTATATCCAAGGATGGGCAATCATGTCCTTTGGGGGACTGATATGAACACTGAAAAAAAGTGAGTCTCTCTCCTTCTGATATCATATTACCAGTTAGAACCAAGTAACCTGCAGCTGCAGCGCCCACCTTTTCCCCACCATAAAGAAACTAAAGCAGGAAAGAAGAAAGCGGAGCAAAAAAAGAATTTTTTAAAAAGAGAGAGAGAGAGAGATTAATTTAATGACCACCTTGGAACTCCTGGATCCAGCCAGGCCTGAAGCCCTCCCGTTTCAGAAGCATCCTTCAAGAGACCTGGTATAAATTCTTTCCTGCTTTAAAGCTGTTTGAGTTGGGTCTGTCATCTGCAGCCAAAAGAGAGCTGATGAATAAAAATGTAGGGAAGAGGGAAGGGAAGGTGCTAGGTTTCAGAGTTGCATGGTCTTGGATTTGAATCTCAAGAGCAGCTCCCTTAATCTTCATGCGCCTCAGTTTCCTCGTCTAGAGAATAGTAATAATAATAGTATCGTTTCACAGAGTCGTGAGGATTAAATGAGATAATCCACGGGAAGCACTCCACTGCTTTTATTCCACATCTATCTTCCCCTCACACTATTGCCCCCCTGAAGGTAAGACCTTCTGGGCTGGACTCATTCCCAGACGAAGCTCAGCACCTGGTTCTTCACAGGTGTGAGCACCATCATGCTAATTAAGGACACCTGTGGCTTCTGCGCCCACTGCCACCCAGGCAACCACAAACCCTGACGTAACTCCAGCCGCATTTTGCTATTAAAAAATCAAACCTCAGGGAATTGAATGCAGAAGAAAGTTAATTTGCAGAATTGCTGTGTTTACTTAAATTTCCTGGAAAAGGCTCCCATTGGTTAATGACTGGGGGGAGGGGACCACCAAATGGTGAAGGCCACTGGCCCCCCTCTAACCATTAACCAGCTGGGAAGCTGACCAACAGGATTTAGCAGCAGCAGCCCCGCTGGCTTACTGTACACATGACATGATCCAGGACAGCAGGACCAAGCCAGCAGTTGCAGCCTGAGCCCACTGCTGACCGTGAGTAACAGCTGCCCGGCCTCCAGAACCAAGCCATGACTGTGTCTTGCTCACCTGAATTTTTTTTTTTTAAATGGGGCATGGAGCCTTAGGGCAACCAGCAGTGACAGGAGACAACCCTTGAGAGGGTTTTCCAGAGTCTGTGGGCCACCCACAGGGGTTTTGATTTTTCCTGGGCTCCTGTCTTGCAGGAGTTGACTCGGCTCTAAAAGCCATTCCCAGCTATCACACAATGCCCCTAAGGCCAGCCAGACAGCCATTAACAGCCTCTGAGATGGAGTCTGAGAGCTGGGATGGATCGGCACAATAGAGCGCCCCTGCCCGGGGACACAGGCAGGGGAGGACAGTGCCCAGGTGACCCAGCACAGACTGTACCCTACAGAGCTGCACACACCTCCTCCCTGGATGACCTGGGGCAAGGATCCTGCAGACAGAACGGAACTACCAGCATTACAGCACATAGTCTGAGGTTAAATGCACAGGGCCTGGGACTGTGCCTGACTTGTACAGAGCATCTAGAAAAATAGAGAACACAGTGGGTGTGTACTGCATGTGTATGACTTCAAAAATGAGGGACAAGGAAGACATACATGAAATGAAATCCATGGATGATATTGATATTCTGCATTTTTACGTTGCTGGGTTTTCACTCTAGAGAAAGGCAGAACACAAGCTATGTAGTCAGACCGCTAGGCTTGGGATTTCAGCCCTCACTCCCTGGGCCTCAGTTTCATCATCTGTACAATGGACCCAGGATGACCCAGGAAGTGAGGTCAT
This sequence comes from Bos indicus, assembly GCF_029378745.1. NCBI lineage: Eukaryota > Metazoa > Chordata > Mammalia > Artiodactyla > Bovidae > Bos > Bos indicus. Next base: position 59,103,489 of record NC_091780.1, on the reverse strand, counting down.
TAAAGAAAGCAGTGTTAACAGCTGTGACTGATATTCACAACAGTCTTGTGAGGTGGGTAGAGTTTTAATCCCCATCTTGGAGGATTAGTACAGGAGGGGATTAGCACAGGAGGGTATGAGGCATGAAATCTCAGAGACAGCAGGAAGAGAAGGGAAGAGAGAAGAATTTCTACTGGGGGCAAGCCCATCCCGTTCCAGGCTGTGAACTGCATCAGGTCCTTGCCCAAGAAGGGGCCAAAGATGAGCATGGAGATGGCCAGGACTGAAGCAAAGATCTCACTAAAGTCTGACAGGGGCAGTGACAGAGAGAAGCACAGAGGAGGGCTTCCTGGAGGAGGTAAGGAAGTGATCCAGGCATGACAGGGAGGGGACAGGCCAACAGAGTGCAGAGAGTGGAGCCACATGGGGAAGGACTGGAACTGGCCCATCTTTGTCTCCAGTTCTCAGGCCAGAGCCAGGCTTTGCAAACATTGGAGAATGGAATGACCTCCCTGGCCTGACCCAGGCAGAGGGATGAAAGTCTGGTACGTGCTTGGAGGACACCCCAAGAGACACAGTGTTGCTATGACTGAGATTTCAACAGGCCAAATTTGGGGTTGGGGGTTGAGGCAGGACTCTCTGGGCAATGTGAGTGAGGATCAGCCCTGCCTGGGAGCAATGGGAGTCCCTGACAGCTTTTCTGCAGGAGGCTGGCCCATCTGCTTGATTCTGGAAACATGCCCTGGCTGCAGAGGAAAGAAAGGTTGGCAGGAGGTGAGCAAGAGGCATGGAGATCAGGTCGGGGAGGAGGGGCAACTGGGAGGGATGCCAAGTCCCAATTTTGGGCTGTGTCCTAGAACTGGAGAAGAAGACAGACCCCAGAAAGGTGGACAGTCAAATGGGCCAGGCCAGGGGTAGGTGTTGTTAGCAACTCTACTTTATATCAAGGAAACAGGCAGAGTTTGAACAGTGCACCCAGATCATCTGGGTCATAAGATAGTGCTGAGATCTCCATCTGACTTGGTCTGCCGTGAAACCTGGGAAAATGGAGATTGTCTGTAAGCCAGGAAACTGGGCAGGGATGGGGTGAGGCTCTTATCAAAGCCAAGAAGCCAGGAACAGGAATTGTATTTCCACCACGTGGAGGGAGGCAGGCAGGGGGCTTGAGAGGGGCTCAAAGAGAGGTTCTCGTGAAGTTCTGGGTTTGCAGTGGGCCAGGAAAGGGCCTCAGGGTGTGTTCCGGAGCAGACTACTGACTCCCACCTTCAGTGTGCATGCATTCTCCTGAGGGACTGGTTTCATTGTGGATTCCCAGCCCCATCCCAGCATAGCTAGTCCTGCAGGTGGGGTGGTGCAGGGGGACCTGCTTCTCCTATAAGCATCCTTCCTTTATAGGAATACGGGGGCGTTCCATAAAGCACAGGGCTTGGGACCACTGGCCTTGCAGGCAGAGTGTCTGCTTACTGATTCTGACCTTGGCTATATTTTTTGGAATCATTTTATCAAACCTTTTTAATGGCTTATCATTAATTTTTTATTGTGGTAAGATATATAAAGATTGAGCCTTTCAACCAGGTTTAAGTGTGCAGTTCTCTGGTATCAGGTACATTCACATTGTTCTGTAACCATCACCACCATCCATTTGCAGGACTTTTTCATCATCACAAACTGAAACTCTACCCATTAAACCCTAACTCTCCATTTCCCCCCTCCCCACCCCCAGTGCTGATAACTACTAACCTTCCTTGGGTTTCTATGAACTTGACTGTTGTAGGGCTCTCATGTGGCTCAGTCAGTAAAGAATCTGCCTGCAATGCAGGAGACATACTGATCTCTGCCCCCTGGTTCCTAGCACCAAGTTCCTAAAACCCTTGTAATTCCCTAAGTGATAAGAATGCGAGAAGCATCTTTTGCTCGAGTATTTGGTCTTTGACCCTGCTTCCTGAGGCAGAGCTCCAAAATCCCTTGGCATTTCCTGGGTGACAGCAGTGTCCTTTGCTCTAATGAGATGCTGGGTGACCTCCTGGATAGCCTCAGGATGGGGGCTGGTCACCTGAAAGATCAAGTCATGACTGGAACTTGGAACTTTCAGCCCCATCCTGCAGGAAAGGGCGAGGGGTTAGAGATTAAGTTCATGATCAATTCCACCTATTGATGAAGCCTCCATAAGCATGCCAAAGGTGTGGGGTTCAGAGAGCTTCTGAATGTACATGGCGAGAGGGTGGTGTATATACAAGCCACAGGGACAAGAGCCCCTGTGTTTAAGACCCCTCTAGACCTTGCCTTACTCTCTTTATCTGACTGTTCATTGTTATTATACCCTTTACTTTTTATTTATTTTGAATTTTTAGTGGAGTATAGTTGATTTACAATGGTGTGTTGATTTCTGCTGTATAGCAAAGTGAATCAGTTATACATACACAAGTATTCACTCTTTTTTTAGTTTCTTTTCCCATGTAGTTCACTATGAAGTATTGAGTAGAGTTTCCTATGCTATACAGTAGGCTCTTCTTAGTTATTTATAATAGTAGTGTATGTATATTAATCCCAATCTCTCCATTTATCCCTTCTCCCTCACTTTTCCCCGGGTAACCATAAGTGTGTTTTCTGTATCTGTGACCCTATGTAAGCTCATTTGTAACTTTTTTTTTAGATTCCATATATAAGGAATACCATATGATATTTGTCTGTGTTTGATTTACTTCACTCAGTATGGCAGTCTGTTGGTCCATCCATGTTGAAGCAAATGGCCTTATTTCAGTCTTTTTATGGCTGAGTGATATCCCATTGTATATATGTACCACATCTTTATCCATTCCTCTCTCAAAGGACATGTCCTGACGACTGTAAATAGTGCTGCAGTGAATGTTGGGGTATGCATCTTTTTGAATTATGGTTTTCTCTGGATATATGGTCAGGAATGGGATTTCTGCATCATATGGGAGCTCTATTGGTAGTTTTTTAAGGAATCTCCATACTGTTCTCCATAGAGTCTGGACCAATTTACATTCCCACCAACACTGTAGGAGGGTTGCTTTTCTTCACACCCTCGCCAACATTTATTGTTTGTAGATTTCTTGATGATGGCCATTCTGATCTTGCATTCTAGGAATTAATCCCACTTTGACATAGTGTAAAATCCTTCTACTACGCCGCTGAATGCTGTTTGTTAACATTTTGTTGAGGGTTTTTGCATCAATGTTCATAAACAATTGTCTGTAGTTTCCTTTTCTTATAGTGTCTTTGTCTGCCTTTGGTATCAGGGCAATGAATGAGTTAAGAAACATTCCCTCCTCTTCAGTTATTTTGGAAAGTTTGAGGAGAATTTGTGCCAATTCTTCTTTAAGTATTTGGTAGAATTCAAAACTGAAGCTGTATAATCCAGGTTTTTCTTTGTTGGGAGGTTTTCAATTACTGATTCAATTTCCTGACTACTTAAAGGTCTATTCAGATTTTCTGTCTCTTTGTGGTTTAATTGTGGTATGTTTTGTGTTTCTATAAATTTTATATTTCATCTAAGTTATCCAATTTTTTGGTGTATAACTTCTAATTTTTTCATAGTATTCTCATAATTTTTAAAAAATTTCTGTGCTATAGGTAGTAACAAACCATGTGCTCACCAGGACCTGTGGTGAGTGTCTGAGTGTCTCCTATGGAGGTATGGGTAAGCAGTGGACTGCTGCAGGGACAGGGGCTCTTGGTGCAGTAGACCTGGGTATGGCATAAACCCTCTTGGAAGAGGTCACCATTAACCCCACCATAAAGCTGCCAAAACTTACGTAGGACTGGGGAAACACACTCTTGGCGGGCACAAACAAAACCTTGTGCACATCAGGACCCAGGAGAAAGGAGCAATGATCCCACAAGAGACTGCCCCAGACTTGCCTGTGAGTGTCCAGGAGTCTCTGGTGGAGGTGTGGGTCGGCAGTGGCCTGCTGCAGGGTAGGGGGCACTGAACGAAGCAGTGCCTGCATGGGAACTTTGGAAGGAGGTCTCCATTATCTTCATTACCGCCACCATAGTTTGGCCTCAGGTCAAATAACAGGGAGGGAACATAGCCCCACCCATCAACAGAAAATTGGATTAAAGATTTATTGAGCATGGCCCCACCCATCAGAACAAGACCCAGTTTCCCCTCCAGTCAGTCTCTCCCATCAGGAAGCTTCCATAAGCTTCTTATCCTTCTCCATCAGAGGGCAGACAGAATGAAAAACAGAATCACAGAAAACTAACCAATCTGCTCACATGGACCACAGCCTTGTCTAACTCAATGAAACTATGAGCCACGCCATGTAGGGCCACCCAAGACAGATAGGTCAAGGTGGAGAGTTCTGACAAAACGTGGTCCACTGGAGAAGGGAATGGCAAACCACATCAGTATTCTTGCTTTGAGAACCCCATGAATAGTATGAAAAGGCAAAAAGATAAGACACTGAAAGATGAACACCCCAGGTCAGTAGGTGCCCAATATGCTACTGGAGATCAGTGGAGAAATAACTCCAGAAAAAATGAAGAAACGGAGTCAAAGTAAAAACAACACCCAGTTGTGGATGTGATGGGTGATGGGAATAAAGTCTGATGTTGTAAAGAGCAATACTGCATAGGAATCTGGAATGTTAGGTCCATGAGTCAAGGCAAATTGGAAGTGGTCAAACAGGAGACGGCAAGAGTGAATATCAACATTTTAGGAATCAGTGAGCTAAAATTGACTGGAATGGGTGAATTTAACTCAGATGACCATTATATCTACTATTATGGGCAAGAATCCCTTAGAAGAAATGGAGTAGCCATCATAGTCAACAAACGAGTCTGAAATGCAGTACTTGGATGCAATCTCAAAAATGACAATGATCTTGGTTGGTTTCCAAGGCAAACCATTCAATATCACAGTCATCCAAGTCTATGCCCCAACCAGTAATGCTGAAGAAGCTGAAGTTGAATAGTTCTATGAAGACGTACAAGACCTTCTAGAACTAACAGCGAAAAAGATATCTTTTTCATTATAGGGAACTGGAATGCAAAAGTAGGAAGTCAAGAGATACCTGGAGTAACAGGCACATTTGACCTTGGAATAGAGAATGAAGCAGGGCAAAGGCTAATAAAGAGTTTTGCCAATAGAACGCACTGGTCATAGCAAACACCCTCTTCCAACAACACAAGAGAAGACTCTACACATGGACATCACCAGATGGTCAACACCGAAATCAGATTGATTATATTCTTTGCAGCCAAAGATGGAGAAGCTCTATACAGTGAGCAAATACAAGAGCAGGAGATGACTGTGGTTCAGATCATGAACTCCTTATTGCCAAATTCAGACTTAAATTCAAGAAACTAGGGAAAACCACCAGACCATTCAGGTATCAGTTCAGTTCAGTTCAGTTCAGTCGCTCAGTCATGTCCAACTCTTTGCAACCCCATGGACTGCAGCACACCATGCCTCTGTGTCCATCACCAACTCCTGGAGCTTACTCAAACTCATGTATATTGAGCCATCCAACCATCTCATCCTCTGTCATCCCCTTCTCCACCAGCCTTCAATCTTTCCCAGCATCAGGGTCTTTTTCAAATGAGTCAGTTTTTCAAATCAGATGGCCAAAATATTGGACTTTCAGCTTCAGCATCAGTTCTTCCAATGAATATTCAGGACTGATTTCCTTTAGGATGGACTGGTTGGATCTCCTTGCTGTCCAAGGAACTCTCAAGAGTCTTCTCCAACTCCATAGTTTAAAAGCATCAATTTTTCAGTGCTCAGCTTTCTTTATAGTCCAAGTCTCACATCCATACATGACTACTGGAAAAACCATACCTTTGAATAGACAGATCTTTGTTGGAAAAGTAATAGCTCTGCTTTTTAATATGCGTCTAGATTGGTCATAACTTTTCTCCCAAGGAGCAAGCATCTTTTAATTTCATGGCTGCAGTCACCATCGGCAGTAATGTTGAAGCCCAAAAAACTAAAGTCTGTCATTCTTTCCACTCTTTCCTCTTCTATTTTCCATGAAGTGATGGGACCAGATGCCATGATCTTAGTCTTCTGAATTTTGAGTTTTAAGCCAACTTTTTCACTCTCCTCTTTCACTTTCATCAAGAGGATCTTTAGCTCTTCTCTGCTTTCTGCCGTAAGTTTGGTGTCATCTACATATCTGTGGTTTTTTATATTTCTCCTGGCAATCTTGATTCCAGCTTGTGCTTCATCTAGTCCAGCACTTCTCATGATGTACTCTGCATATAAGTTAAATAAGCAGGGTGACAATATACAGCCTTGACATATTCCTTTCCCAATTTGAAACCAGTCTGTTGCTCCATGTCCAGTTCTAACTGTTGCTTCTTAACCTACATACAGATTTCTCAGGAGGCAGTTCAGGTGATCTGGTATTCCCATCTCATGAAGAATTTTCCACAGTTTGTTCTGATTCACACAGTCAAAGGCTTTAGCATAGTCAATAAAGTTATTATTATACAGTGAAAGTGACATAGCTTCAAGGGGTTAGATCTGATAGACAGAATGCCTGAAGAACTATGGATGGAGGTTCGTGATATTGTACAGGAGTCAGTGATCAAGACCATTCCCAAGAAAAAGAAATGCAAAAAAGGTAAAATGGTTGTCTGAGGAGGCCTTACAAATAGCTGTGAAAAGAAGAGAAGTGAAAGACAAAGGAGAAAAGGAAAGATATACTCATCTGGATGCAGAGTTCCAAAGAATAGCAAGGAGAGATAAGAAAGCCTTCCTCAGGGATCATTGCAAAGAATAGAGGAAAACAACAGAATGGGAAAGACTAGAGATCTCTTCAAGAAAATTAGAGATATCAAGGGAACATTTCATGCAAAGATGGGCACAATAAAAGACAGAAATGCTTCTAACAGAAGCAGAAGATATTAAGAAGAGGTGGCAAGAATACACAGAACTATACCAAAAAAATCTTCATGACCCAGATAACTACGATGGTATGATCATTCACTTAGAGCCAGACATCCTGGAATGTGAAGTCAATGTGAAGCCTTAGGCAGCATCACTATGAACAAAGCTAGTGGAGGTGATGGAATTCCAGTTGAGTTATTTCAAATCATAAAAGATTATGCTGTAAAAGTGGTGCACTCAATATGCCAGCATATTTGGAAAACTCAGCAATGGCCACAGGACTGGAAAAAGTCAGTTTTCATTCCAATCCTGAAGAAAGGCAATGCCAAAGAACGCTCAAACTACTGCACAATTGCACTCATCTCACATGATAGCAAAGTAATGCTCAACATTTTCCAAGCCAGGCTTCAACAGTATGTGAACCATGAAATTCCAGATGTTCAGGCTGGATTTAGAAAAGGCAGAGGAACCAAAGATCAAATTGCCAACATCCATTGGATCATCAAAAGAGCAAGAGAGTACCAGAAAAATATCTATTTCTGCTTTATAGACTATGCCAAAGCCTTTGACTGTGTGCATCACAACAAACTGGAAAATTCTTCAAGAGATGGGAATACCAGACCTCCTGACCTGCCTCCTGAGAAATCTGTACGCAGATCAAGAAGAAACAGTTAGAACTGGACATTGTTCAACAGACTGCTTCCAAATTGGGAAAGGGGTATGCCAAGGCTGTAAAGTGTCACCCTGCTTATTTAACTTATATGCAGAGTATGTCATGAGAAATGCCAGGCTGGATGAAGCACAAGCTGGAATCAAGATTGCCAAGAGAAATATCAAAAACCACAGATGTGTAGATGACACACACATATGGTAGAAAGTGAAGAAGAACTAAAGAGCCTCTTGATGAAAGTGAAAGAGGAGAGTGAAAAAGTTGGCTTAAAACTCAACATGCAGAAGACTAAGATCATAGCATCTGGTCCCATTACTTCATGTCAAATAGATGGGGAAACAGTGGAAAGAGTGACAGACTTTAGTTTTTTGGGCTCCAACATTACTGCCGATGGTGACTGCAGCCATGAAATTAAAAGACGCTTGCTCCTTGAAAGAAAAGTTATGACCAACCTAGACAGAATATTAAAAAGCAGAGACATTACTTACCCAACAAAGATCCATCTAGTCAAAGCTGTGTTTTTTCCAGTAGTCATGTATGGATGTGAGATTTGGACTATAAAGAAAGCTGAGCACTGATGAATTGCTGCTTTTGAACTGTGGGGTTAGAGAGTCCCTTGGACAGTAAGGAGATCCAACCAGTCCATCCTAAAGGAAATCAATCCTGAATTTTCACTGGAAGAACTGATGCTGAAGTTGGAACTCCCATACTTTGACCACCTGATGTGAAGATCTGACTCATTTGAAAAAGACCCTGATGCTGGGAGAGATTGAAGGCGGGAGGAGAAAGGGACAGAAGATGAGATGGTTGGATGGCATCACTGACTCAATAGACATGAGTTTGAATAAACTCCAGGAGTTGGTGATGGACAGGGAAGCCTGGCGTGCTGCAGTCCTTGGGGTTGCAAAGAGTCGGACATGAACTGAGCAACTGAACTGAACTGAACTGAACTGATAAGTAATAATGCCCCTACTTTCACTTCTGCTTTTGGTAATCTGAGACTTCTCTCTCTTTGTCGAATTAGTCTAGCTAAAGGCTTATCAATTTTATTAATCCTTTTGAAGATTAGATTTTATTATAATTATATCCTAATATATGGTTATGCTATGCTATGCTAAGTTATTTCAGTCGTGTCCAACTCTGTGCGACCCCATAGATGGCAGCACACCAGGCTCCTCCGTCCCTGGGATTCTCCAGGCAAGAACACTGGAGTGGGTTGCCATTTCCTTCTCCAATGCATCAAAGTGAAAAGTGAAAGTGGTGAGGTGAAGTTGCTCAATCTCTGACTCTTAGTGACCCCATGCTTGCAGCCTAACAGGCTCCTCCATCCATAGGATTTTCCAAGCAAGAGTACTGGAGTGGGGTGCCATTGCCTTCTCCAAATATATGGTTATAATACTATACAATATCATATTTTGGCTTCATTGATTTTCTCTAACTTCTATTTATTTATCTGTGCTCTAATTTTTATTGTTTCCTTTCTTCTGCTAGCTGTACTCTCTTTTGGTTCCTATTTACATGGATTATCTTTTTCCATTCTTTCATTTTCATATATGTGCCTTTGGATCTAAAGTGAATCTTTTGTAGTGAGCATATAGTTGTTTCTTTTTTAAAAATCCATTCTGTCAATCTCTGTCTTTTGACTGGAGAATTGTATCCATTTACATTAATTACTCATATGGAGGAACTACTCGGTCATTTTCCTATTTGTTTTCTATATGCCTTATAGTTTTTTTGTGCTTTATTTCCTGCATTACTAATATATTTTTGTGTATTTAGTTGATTTTCTGAATTACATGGGAAGATTTATATTCCTTAATACAAAGGAAGGAGTTTAATTATCTTCCACTTCCCTCTGTGCATGTGCTGTGTGGTGCTCAGTCATGTCCAACTCCTTGTGACCCTATGGACTGTGTAGCCTGCCAGGTTCCTCTGTCCATGGGATCCTTCAGGCAAGAATACTGGTGTGAGTTGCCATGCCCTCCTTCAGGGGATCTTCCCAACCCAGAGATTGAACCCAGGTCTCCCACATTGCAGACAGATTCTTTACCATCCGAGCTACCAGGGAAGCCCAAGAATACTCGAATGGGTAGTGTATCCCTTCTCCAGCAGGTCTTCCTGACCCAGGAATCGAACTGGGGTCTTCTGCATTGCAGGCATATTCTTTACCAGCTGAGCTAGCAGGAAAGCTCCTCTCTGTGCACACTCTATATCTTTTCAGGTTTTAATGGAAATTGCATTTAATATGGTAAAGTTATAACACTGTCGTTTGACTTTATGCCAGATCATCTTCAATAACATACAAAACTGCTCTTATATAGTTCCATTCCCATATCTTTTCAGTTATATTTCACAAATTACATCTTTATTCATTGTGTGTCCAAAAAGATACATGAATAATTATATTTTATGTGTCACTCTTTTAAATCATATAGAAAACATAAACAAGTGGAATTACAAGTCAAAATTATGCTAGTTTTTATACTAACTCATGTATTTACCTTTTGCAGAGATCTTTACTTCTTCTTACAGAATCTATTTACTTTCTATGGTTCTTTCATTTTAACCAGAAGTACACCCTCTAGCATTTCTCATAGGAGAGGTCTAGTGGTAAGCTACCTCAGCTTTTGTTTATCTGGAAATGTCTTAGTTTCTTCCTCACTTTTGAAGGACAGTTTTGACTGATAGAGTATTCTTGGTTGATAGTTTTTTCTTTCAGTAATTTGAATGTATTAACTGAGTGGGTAGTTAAGCTTTCTAAGCATCTATTCTGCCCACCTAAAATCAAAATAATCCTTTATACTTTGTTGTTGTCACCTGAAGCAATATTTTGGGCACATGGTTTGGTATTTGAAAATCACAGCAGGTGCAATTCATACTTTCAGGAGAGGAAATCAAGGCCCAGAGTTCTGACTTGCCCCAGGCCACACAGCCAATGTAAAAGAAGAAATTGGAGCTTGAGTGGGGTCTTTGCTAGGGCTTCTGCCTACTGCTTACCATGCCCACTGCCTCGGAGGACCCACATCATCTAATGAGCATTTCTGATTTTGCAGGACCTGGCCATCCTGGACAATGCTACCCACCCTGTACACCTGTCTCCTCTGGCTGTCTACCAGTGGGCTCTGGACCGTCCAGGCTAAGGGCTCTGACACTGACATGAGCACAAGGAACCCTCACCGGGACTTGGCTCCAAACAATGTTGACTTTGCCTTTACCCTGTATAAGCACCTAGTGGCCTCAGCTCCCGGCAAGAATGTCTTCATCTCCCCTGTGAGCATCTCCACGGCCTTAGCTATGCTGTCCCTGGGCGCCAGAGGCTACACACGGGAGCAGCTTCTCCAAGGCCTGGGCTTCAACCTTACTGAGATGTCCGAAGGTGAGATCCACCGGGCCTTCCGGCATCTCCACCACCTCCTCAGGGAGTCAAACACCACCTTGGACATGACCATGGGCAATGCCTTGTTCCTTGACCACAGCCTGGAGCTTCTGGAGTCATTCTCAGCAGACACCAAGCACTACTACGAGCTGGAGGCCTTGACCACAGATTTTCAGGACTGGGCAGGAGCCAGCAGACAAATCAACGAGTATATCAAGAATAAGACGCAAGGGAACATTGTGGACTTGTTCTCGGAGTCAGACAGCTCAGCCACACTCATCCTGGTCAACTACATCTTTTTTAAAGGTACCCCTCACCCATCCCATTCAGTTAAAGCCATCAAAGCCCAGAGTGTACTCTTAGGCAAAGTCTTTGATCTTATAAAGCACATGCATGTCTGAAGAGTCTCCATCTTCACCATGATCCTATTAGAAAAGTGAATTACATCACCCTCACCAAGGATCAAAATGACACTCAGAAGAACAGCTTGCCCATGCTCTTGCAGGTTGGTTTAAGGCCCACATGTAACCATGAACCCTCTGAGTGCCTCATGGTCTACAGATATTGGCCAACTTCTGACTGAGATTCAGGTACTTGGTCAGGGGCTGAAAATACAGTCTAGAACCAGACAGATAGCCCACACTCTCAGGAACTTCCAGACAGCCTATTAAACACTTCCCAAGCCAGCTGTGACCAAGACCCCTCTCAGTCAAACCGCAGCCCCTCCTCACCAACTTGGAGCAAAATTTTCCAAAGTGCGTATCCATAAAAATCACCATGGAGACCTGTTAAAATGACAGATCCTGGTGTCCATGCCAGATCTACTGGAGCAAAACTGCAGCAAGAATGTTCTAGAATTTGTATTTTTAACAAGGGCCCCTCCCCCAATCATTTTTATGAACAGGTAGCTTGGGGATATACTAAACTTTGGTAGCTTAAACAGCACAAATTTTAGGCTTGTTACTTGTGTGTGTGTTTTGAGAATTTCAACATCTGGTCTCTTAACAACTTTTAAGTTTATGTTAGTGTTAGTGTGCTAGTCACTCAGTCATGTACGACTCTTTGCGACCCCGTGGACTGTAGCCTGTCGGGCACCTCTGCCCATGGGATTCTCCAGGCAAGAATACTGGAGTGGGTTGCCATTCCCTTCTCCAGGGGATCTTCCTGACTCAGGGATCAAACCTGGGTCTCCTGCATTGCAGGCAGATTCTTTACCAACTGAGCCACCAGGGAAGCCCCAAAAGTGTTATTAACTGTAGTCACCAAGCTGTACATTAGATTCCTGAAACTTACTCATTTTGTAACTGGAAGTTTGTACCTGTGACCATCTTCACCCATTTCTCCCCTCATTCTATTCCCTGTTTCTGTAAGTTCTGTGTTTTTAGAGTCCACATACAAGTGACAGCATAATATTTAACTTTCTCTGTCTGATTTATTTCACTGAGCGTAATGCCTTCAAGATTCATCCATGCTGTCACAAATGGCAACGTTTCCTTCTTTGAAGGGCTGAATAATATTCCAGTCAGTGTGTGTGTGTGTGTGTGTGTGTGTGTGTGTGTGCGAATATAAATGTACTTTTCTTTATTCATTCATCAGTGGATACTTAAATTGTTCCCATATCTTGGCTATTGTGAATAATGCTTCAGTGAGCATGGGAGTGCAGGTATCTCTTCAATATAGTGGGTTCATTTCCTTCTGATAATTCCTAGAAATGGAGTTGCTGGATCATGTGGTAGTTCTAGTTTTAATTTTTTGAGGAACCTCCATAACGTTTTCCATAAGGGCTGCACCAATTTACATTCCCACCAACAAGGCACGAGGGTTCCCCACATCCTTTTCCCCATATCCTCACCAGCACTTGCTTTCTTTTTAATAATAGTCATCCTGACAGGTGTGATGCAATATCTCATTGTGATTTTGATTTGCATTTCCCTGGTGATTAGTGGTGTTAAGCACATTTCCTTGTACTTATTGGCCATTTATATTTTATCTTCTTTGGGGGAAAAAATATCCATTCAAGTCCTCTACTCAGTTTTAAATTTGATTATTTGAGGCTTCTTTTGATATTGAGTTGGATGAGTTTCTCACTTTTTTTTTTTTTTGGGATATTACTCCCCTTATCTAATATATGTTTTGCAAATATTTAATTCCATTCCATAGGTTGCCTTTTTTCTTTGTTGACTATATCCTATGTAGAAGCTTTTTGGTTTGATGTGATCCCATTGGTTTATTTTTCTCTCTGTTGCTGTGCTTTTGCTATCTTACCCCCCCCCCCCAAAAAATCATAGCTAAGATTAACATCAAAAAGCTTCTTTTCCCCTAAATTTTCTTCTAGGAGTTTTATGGTTTCAGGTCTTCTGTTTAAGACTTTAACACATTTCAAGTTAGTTTTTGTGAATGATGTAAGATAGGTATTCAATTTCATTCTTTTGTACATGAATATCCTTTTCTCAGCTCCATTTATTGAAGAGATTATTTTTTCCCCCTGAGTATTCTTGGTTCCCTTGTCATATATTAGCTGACTATATATGTGAAGGGTTATTTTAGGCTTTCAGTTCTGTTCCATTGGTTGATGTGTCTGTTTTTATGCCTGTACCATATAGTTCTGATTGCTATAACTTTATAATATGGTTTGAAATCAGGAGGTGTGATGCTTCCAGCTTTCTCTTCTTTCTCAGTATGGTTTTGGCTATTCAGGATCCTTTGTGATCCCAATCAAAAGACAGTATTCTTTACACCTGCCCATGGGAGGACCAAGGAGTCTAGGAATGTTTGCCTGGAAATGTTCCTGGATGCTCCCGTGAATTCTCCAGGCCATGTCTCCCACTAGACTATGCACTCTTGTGCATGGCATCCTCAGCTCGTTGGGCACCCTAGTGTCTTTGCATGGTGCTTGGCACATGCAAGGAACTCAGCAGTGGTTGCATAGAAGTTCTGCAACACTGGTAGAGGGAGGACCCTCTTGAGCCTAAGGGAGACTGAGAGACGGCTGGCAGGACAGGGGCTGACAGGGTATCATTTGACACAGGGCTTTGCTTTCACAATTTCTAAGCATTCTCATGACCACAATGGGGCTGAGTTCATAGGAAATAATATTTCCTGGTAATAAAATCAGAAAGAGTTTGAACATCTGAAAGAAGAGCAGACATTGACAGGAGCGTGGGTTGCTTGATTATACACAGATGTTCTATGATAAAGCAAAGCTAATTAATAAGGCCCTGTTTAAGCTTAGAGATACTTTGAAATGTTTCCAGCAAGCCAGGATAATAATACAAATGAAGAATGGTGCAGCTCTCATCACTAAATTTAGGACATGGACGATGTCCCTGGCGTGTTCCTTACTTAGTGAATTGTCTTAACAGCTCTTTTTCAGAGAACATTAGAAATATTGTTAAAAGATCTTCCAGGGATTCATCCTTGCTGTCTCCAATTTCCCTTCATAAATTCCTAGGAATTTTCAAGAAGAAAAATCCCTTAAAGTAGAAGTTAGATGGCATTCTAAATTTGGTTTTCTACCAAGCTGGATATACGATACACTTGCTTCTAGAAAAGAAATACTCAGTAAAAAGCACACAGCAAACTTTGAAGTATGGAAAACCTAGCACTAAAAAATATTTCACCCACAATTTTTTGGCTGTGAGTTGGAGCCATTGGCCACAAAACACACCCCCTTAGTTCTGAGGAGTCCAGACTTCCTTTGTTTTGGTTTTAGTCACTAAGTCATGTCTGACTCTTGCAACCCCATGGACTGTAGCCCGCCAGGCTACTCTGTCCATGGGATTTCCCAGGCAAGAATACTGGAGTGGTTTGCCATTTCTTTCTCCAGAGGATCTACTGGACCCAGGGATCAAATCCATGTCTCCTGCATTGGCAGGCAGATTCTTTACCACTGAATCATCAAGTAAGCCCAGAGGATGGCTTGAGAGCCCATAAACTATCTCATGTGCTGTGAGACAGCCTCAGTCATGGAGATGGACCAGGCGCAGTCCCTGAGTCTCCAGGATCTGTATCCATTGCTCGTTACCCTGCATCCTCTGGCTTCTGCCTGTCATCTCCCTTAGAAGCCCTTCCAGGGTGCTGAGGCTGCCTCAGAACCAAGAGTTTTTGCCCATGGTCCAGAGATCCCACAGGTGGATGGATGGAGAATGTCTGCTTGGAGCTATGCTCTGGCCACCTTCAGGCAGCCTCAGTTGGCAAAAGTAACCTCACAAGGGTTTCTGGGTTGGAGGTCAAGGGCAGCCAGAACACTTGGGGTCTTCTGGACTCAGGGTCCTCATTCATCTCCAGACCTGGGGAGACAGCCTAGAGCCAAGGAGGCCCTGGTGAGACTCAACCCATGTTTAAATATCCAAAAACCTGTCATCTCCAAGAGGACTTGGAGTTGCTTGGAATAAACTCAAGGGCTGAACAGGCTCAGCAGGCAGGTATTACCAACAGGCAGGCTTTGGCTTCCTCTAAGGAGCAACTCCGGTGGCTCAGATGTAAAGAATCCACCTTCAATGCGGGAGATTTGGGTTCAGTCCCTGGGTTGGGAAGATTCCCCTGGAGAAGGGAACAGTTATCCACTCCAGTACACTTGCCTGGAGAGTTCCATAGACAGAAGAGCCTGGTGAGCTACAGTCCATGGGGTCGCAAAGAGTCGGACATGACTGAGTGACTTTCACAAGGAGCAACTTCCTTCCCACCAGTATTAACCAGTAGTGGAAAGTCCCATCAATTACAGTAGTGAGTTCCCCATCACAAGAGGAACAAACAGATTGCATGATGCTGTTGTGGAATGTGGTGAAGGGAATATGAGTCCAGGTGGGGATGGGAGTCTGAGACCTTGAAGGACTCATCTCACCCTGATCCTGTCTCTAGGAAATGTGCTGTGGCCCCTGGGGCCACTCAGGAGGGGAGGAGGGGCCTGCAGGAAAGTGGGTACGACTGACTGGGTGACCAGGCTGCCTGCTGTGCTTCTGTGGCCAGGACATCAGGGGGTGAGGATGGGAATGGTTGATCAGTTCCCCCAGCACTACTTCCAGAGCCCTCCAAGCCAAGATCCACTCGATCCAAAGTCTAGTGTACTGAATCCCACTCCCAAATCCCAGGACTGGCATTCTCTGTTTTCTCTCTCTCCTTCCATTTTTAGAAGTCAGTCTCAGAAAGCATACTAATCCTCAGTGTATCCCAAAGGAGGATGGAGCAGGCTTTACACCTCTGGGAGTTTCACATCCTAGCACAAAATTCCAGCAGCTCTGGTGAGGACCTTCCAGGTGGAGGAGGCCACTGCGTAATTTGTTTGGTGGTCAGCCCTGGTGCTCTGATGCCACCCAAGCTGTGCTTTTCTCCTGTTCTCACGGGCCTGTTTTTTCCCCTCCCCATCCCTCCTGTCCCCAGGCATGTGGGCGCACTCCTTCGACCTGGAAAGCACCAGAGAAGAAAACTTCCATGTGAACGAGGCAACCACAGTGCAGGTGCCCATGATGTTCCAGTCGAACACCATCAAGTACCTGAACGACTCGGTGCTCCCCTGCCAGCTGGTACAGCTGGACTATACAGGCAATGAGACTGTCTTCTTCGTGCTCCCAGTCAAGGGGAAGATGGACTCGGTCATCACCGCGCTGAGCCGGGACACCATTCAGAGGTGGTCCAAGTCCCTAACCATGAGGTAAGCCCTTAGCCAACTGAGTTTCTGCAGTTCCCAGAAAGTGGGGTGAGTAGAAAAGGGACCCATCTAGCTATCCTTCTACCCCTACACTTGCCCTCCAGGGCTTATTGTTTCCCTGTGTGCTGGGTTCTCTGACCTAAAGTCACACTTGTTTATCCACCTGTTGATTGACACTGGGATGCTCTGGGGCGTTCCACAAAGGGAGGTCCTTCTCAATCAGGAAGTTGATAGCTACCCCCTGTATTATCACATCTTTCATCTTTTTCTTAAACTGAGTTCACAAGCCCACACTGATCCATTCTGTTACCTTGCTTACCTGCCACCAAGCACTGCTAAAGATTCCTGAGAGACCATAAAAATACATAATGAAACTACTGACCACGGTACCCCGCCCTGGAACCAATGCAAAGCCTGAAAGTGAAAGTCCCTCAGTTGTGTCCAGTCCTTTGCGACCCCATGGACTGTCCATGGAATTCTCTAGGCCAGAATACTGCAGTAGGCAGCCTTTCTCTTCTCCAGGGGATCTTCCCAACCAGGGATTGAACCCAGGCCTCCCGCATTGCAGGTGGATTCTTTACCAGCTGAGCCACAAGGGAAGCCCAAGAATACTGGAGTGGGTACCTATCCCTTCTTCAGCAGATCTTCCTGACCCAGGAATCGAACCAGGGTCTCCTGCATTGCAGGTGGATTCTTTACCAACTGAGCTATCAGGGAAACACACAAAGCCTATGAATGGTTAAATCACTTGAGGGATCTAATGCTTCTTCCATCTATCAACCAATCAGTAAACAAGTAAGAAAGTAAGGACATAAGTACATAATAAACTCATTTTTCCCAGGAGCCCCTGAGCTAGAGGGAAATCAAAATTACAGTCAAGCTTGTGTCCAGCCCTGATCCTCACCTTGGAGGAGGGAGCAGATGTTCTCGAGAAGATGGTCTTCACTCTTGGGAGACGGGGGTTTTGTCTGTGCATGAACCAATCAACATGAGAACTGGTGGGGGAGAGGATGCAGACTCAAGGGGGAGAGGGGCTGTAGGAGAAGGAGGCTGCCCTTGGATCTAGAGTCTCTCGAGAAGGCTCGTGGGGCAGGCACCATATCATTCATTCATCCATCCATTCATTCAGTATCCATATGTGGAAGCAACTGCTATGTACGGTGCACTAGGCTAAGCAGAAGGGATGTACTCTAGAGAAGAAAGAAGATTCTAGTGGAATTATTAGTGGTACAGTGACGTAAGCTCTGTAAGGGCAAGAGAGGGAAGGAGAGGCATAACGTATAAAACTTGGGGGAGGATAGGAAACTGGACTCTACCCCAGGAAACTGGGGAAGGGGCTGCAGAGCAGAAGGCTTTCACTTTGAACTGAGCCTTAAGCCTGAGTAGAAGTTCAGTCAGCATGAAGCACCCCAGGATCGCGGGTGGAAGGGGTAACAGCACCAGCCAAGTCAGGGAGGCCAGGACCCGAGCACCATCAGCAGCAGAGGATAAGCCAAATCCCTCTCAGATGAACTTGGTAATCCAAGAATTTTGCAGGCAGAAAAATCTAGAAAGAAGCTCTTCTACTTTGTTATGGACATAGGCTTTGTGTTCCATGGTTTGGGGTTCTTTTTATTATAAATGATCCTCTTGGAGAGCTGCTGAGTGCTGGTGCTTCTGGAGAGGTTAATCCAGTTCCAGAGTGGACAGGAGGTCCTAGGGCATTCTCCTTCAGGAAAGAGAGCTGTGGTCAGCTCTGTGTTCCAGAGATCCCCAGAGCCACATGGGGGCCATGGAAGGCATTCTTAGTGTCCTTGGACCAACCTTCCCTCCCTCCAGGGTGTGTGCATGTGAGCCCGTGTTTGGTCCATCCGTCCATCCATCCATCATGTGCTCAGTCGTGTCTGACTCTTTGCAACCCCGTGAATGCCAGGTTCCTCTGTTCATGGGATTTTCCAGCCAAGAATACTGGAGTGGCTTGCCATTTCCTCCTCCAGGGGATCGTCCCAACACAAGGATCAAACCCATGTCTTCTGCATTGCAAGTGGATTCTTTACGGCTTGAGCCATTGGGGAAGCCCCATGTTTGGTCAATAGTAGGGACCCATTTGCCAGTTTTTCTGGTCAACCGTCCCATCCCTACCTCACCCTCACCCCTCGAAGGGACACTGTAATTCAGGTACAGCCCCACCAGGTGGTGATAATGCTATGGTTCAAATTCTAAACCCTGATGTATTGAAAATGAGACAAAGGATACCCTTTATCTTTACTCCAAAAATAATCTCTAAACTAAAATATTTAAAACAACATTCACCAGTAACATGTGCCATTTTCGTCTAGATTTTTAAAAAATAAACATTCAAGATAAAACTTTGCACCTTTAGACATCATATGTGATTGGGCATCTACTTTATCCCAATGATGTCACCCACAGCTCCTCACCTTCACACTCACGCGGTCACTTCTCACCACTCCCAGCATCACTGCCCCTTCCCCACCATGCTCTCCAATGGATCTGAGCTCAGCATCCTTCAGAGCCCAGCTGATACCCCACCTCCCACTGGAAGCCCCTGGGCCCTACTCACAAGGTGCTCTCGCGAGAGCCTTCCCCCGGGTCCCCTTGCTCAGCTGTCACCTTCCTGCTGCCGGCAGGTCATGGGGACAGCTCTCGGGGTAGGGCGATGGGGCTCCGAGGCAACAAGTCCTGAAGAATCATAGTCCTGCTGCTTCCCAGGGGTGTGACTTTGGAGAAATTCTTCAGTCTCTCTTTGAGATTCAGTCTCAATCTGGAAATTGACGATGTTGACTCCACTTTGTAAGGTTGCGCAGCTTAGGCGAGGTAAAGGAGGTCAGGAAGGTGAGCCAGGAGCTGCCCGGTATGGGTCTGCCTCCCTTACCTTCTGTTGCTATTGCTCATCTAGATAAGTCCCACATCTCATTGGCCTTGGACTCCGCCTCAGTTCCCCAGGTTGGCAGCCTCCAGGCCTCTCCAGGTTGGCTTGTGCTCAGTGCAGAGCAGGTCTCCAGCCTTCCCTCCCGCAATGGACAGCGCGTGCCTTAGCACAGACTTCAGGGTTTCAGGCATCTTCTCTCCCCCATGTGGTGTAGATGAGGACAAGCTCAGAGAGGGATGGGACTTGGCTAAAGCCACACAGCATTAGCAGCACAGCTGGGGCCAGGACCGCTGCTCCCAGCTCCCTGTTCCCTCCACTCCTCTGTTTCTCCCAGGGGATGCTTGAGGTTCCACAGGTCTTTTTTTTTTTCTTTTTAAAATTAAAGTACAGTTGATACACAATATTGTGTTAGTTTCAGGTGTATAGCAAAGTGA
Source organism: Bos indicus (assembly GCF_029378745.1). Lineage (NCBI taxonomy): Eukaryota > Metazoa > Chordata > Mammalia > Artiodactyla > Bovidae > Bos > Bos indicus. The sequence goes on along the minus strand of NC_091780.1, from coordinate 59,083,649 downwards.
TTCAGTTATATATATCCTTTTATTGTTCTTTTCCATTATAGGTTATTATAAGATAATGAATACAGTTCCTGTGCTATACAGTAAATCCTTGTTGTTCATCTAATTTATATATGGCAGTGTGTATCTGTTAATCCCATACTCCTAATTTATCCCCCTACCCCTTCCCTTTTGGTAACAGTGTTTGTTTCCTAGGTCTGTGAGACTCTTTCTGCCTTATAAATAAATTCATTTGTATTATTTTTTAGATTCCACATATAAATGATATCGTATAGTATTTGCCTTTTGCTCTCTGACTTATTTCACTTAGTATGATGTTCTCTAGGTCCATCCATGTTGCTGAAAATGGCATTAATTCTTTTCTTTTTCATGGCTGACTAATATTCCATTGTATATATACACCACATCTTCTTTATCCATTCATCTGTTGAAGGACACTTAGGGTGTGTTGTCTACTGTAAAGAGTGCTGCAATGAACATAGAGGTACAGCTATCCTTTCAAATTAAGAGTTTTCTCTGGATATATGCCCAGGGGTGGGATTGTTGGATCATATGATAAATTTTTAGTTTTTTAAGGCAACTCCATACTGTTTTCCATAGTGGCTGGACCAATTTATATTCCCACCAACACTGTAGGAAGGTTTCCTCTTCTCCATGCCCTCTCTAGCATTTATAAACTTAATATTTATAGACTTTTTAAATGAAGGCCATTCTGACTAGTGTGTGGTGATGTCTCAGTGTGATTTTGATTTGCATATCTCTAATAATTAGCAATGTTGAGCATCTTTTCATGTGCTTATTAGCCATCTGTATGTCTTTTTTGGGAAAATGTCTATATAGGTCTTCTGCCCATTTTTTTGATTGAGTTATTTGGTTTTTTGATATTGAGTTGTATGAGCTGTTTGTATATTTTGGAAATTAAGCCCTTGTTGGTAGCATGATTTGCAAATATTGGCTCCCACTCCATAGGTTCATTTTGTTTATGGTTTCCATTGCTGTGCAAAAACTTCTGTTTTATTTGATCCTATTTTTTATTTTCGCTTTTATTTCTCTTGTCCACAAGGACTTCTTTAGGGATTCTTTCCTTCAGGGTCCAGGAGTTTAGCTGGATTGAGTGGAATCAGCTCCAAGAAAGAGCTGAGAAGAAAGGACTTTGCAATTCAGAGGCCCAAAGAAGAAGCTGCTTGTGTGTTGCAGGGAGAGGCAGATGCTGCTGCCTGCCCTGTCCCCTCCCCTGTCCCCAAAGAGCAGGTCCATCAGGGAGGCAGGGCATCCCAGGGGAAACGGGAGTCTGGCTGACCAGGCCCAGCCCAGGAAAGTCTAACCCCATCTGCTTACCCGAGCAGCCAGGTGGACCTGTACATCCCAAAGATCTCCATCTCTGGAGCCTACGACCTTGGGGGCATCATGGGGGACATGGGCATTGCAGACTTGCTCAGCAACCGGACACATTTCTCAGGCATCACCCAAGAGGCCCTGCCGAAGGTGTCAAAGGTAGGTGTCTTTACAGCCCCTCCTTCCCCCTCTACCAAAATTCACAGTACAAACAATAATAAGCAACACAGAGCCCATCCATGAACAGGTCACTAGAGCCCAGGCTGAGAGGTCTTCTCCAAGCCTCCAGTTTACAACAGGCTAAACGGAGGCTCAGCAAGAACGTGACCTCCCTAAGGTCACACAGGAAGCTGGAGACAAAGCAGTAGCACAGTCCAGCGTCCACCTGTTCTGCCAGGCCACACAGAGGGGCTCTGTGGAAGACAAAGTCATCACGGCAGGACTGCCAGCAAAAGGAAGGGTCTGCATGAGATCACACTGAATCGCCACCCTTCAGCTTTAGGTTCTGTCGCTCAGAAAATATTACTGAACATGTTCCATGTGCCCCCACCTGTGCTAGATACTAGGGATGCCTCAGACAAGGCCCTGCCCTCACAGGATCTTACCATCCTATGGATGACAAAAAAAAAAAAAAGAGAGAGAGAGGGGACAGGAGAGTGAGAGTAGCCCCTGCCCTCACGCTCACAGATCTTGACCACTGTGATGTCTGGCACATGGTGTGCGCTCAACATTGCCTGTGTGTGAAGGACTCAGTCAAACTGCTACCTCCTTACAAGGTGGCTGCAACCCCAGTTTCTCAGAGGAGGAATCTCTGGGAGAGTGAAGGTCACAGAGGCAGTAAATAGAATAACATATGACTCAAAACCTCACATTCCCAGGACACACTGCAGGGGTTCCTAGTCCAGCTCAGCTTCTCCCTAGCCATGTGGGGCTCGTTACAGAGTGCGCTGAGCCTCTGATTCCCAGCTGCTCCATCCAGGAGAGTCCTGTCCCTTCGTTGCTGTTGTTTACTTGCTAAGTTATGTCTGACCCCTTGCAGCCCCATGGAGCCCGCTAGGTTCCTCTGCCCACGGGATTCTCCAGGCAAGAATACTGGAGTGGGTTGCCATTTTCTTCTCCAGGGGCTCTTCCCCACCCAGGGATCAAACCTGCATCTCCTGCATTGGCAGGCAGATTCTTTACCACTGAGCCACCAGGGAAGCCATCCTATCCCATAGGTAGTGTTATTTAATCAGCCAGTTCTGATCTGTCCAAGGCTTTTAATACAAGCCACTCAAGAGTTTTACTGGCTTGAGAATATCTTCTAATTTTGATTATAACTAGGGATGTTTGAGAAGTCACAGATGACCCTTTCCCCTACAGAGTGGGTACAAACCTTTTGCATAAATCGAACCCTCGTATTTACTGGCAAAATGAAGAGGGAACGAGGTCTCCGTCCACCAGCCCAGGACCCAGTAAGGGACGCCCAATATGGATGCTGAGCTCCAGTTTAAGCCCCAAGTCCTTTTATCTCCGTTGGTGGGCTCCACCTGCCGGTTTTCTAGGGAGGCAGCCTAGGTGTGACCTGGGTCCGGGAGGTGGACAGATTCCGGCGCTGGTCCGGGGCTGCCGCATAGATGAGCTATCAGTAAGTGCCCGTCTCTGAGCCTCAGCTTCGCAGTCCAGAAAACTGAGGGTGGGAGGAGCTCAGAAAGCTCCGCCCACGCAGCAGGTGCTCATCCTCCACGCCGGGTCTGTTCCCACCAGGTGGTCCATAAGGCAGCGCTGCAGGTCGATGAGAAGGGCTTGGAGGCAGATGCCCCGACCCGGCTCAGCCTGAGCGCAGCGCCCGGGCAGCTCACCCTCCGCTTCAACCGGCCCTTCATCATCATGATCTTCGACGACTTCACGTGGAGCAGCCTCTTCCTGGGCAAGGTTGTGAATCCGACCTAAGGGTGCACTCCCAGGAGCCAAGCTGCGTCTGACTCGGGCACCCAGACCCCACAGAAAGGGGTGGGAGGGCTCCCCCTAATCCTCCCCAGGTTCCCCTCTTGTAATAAATCACTGTCATTGCTACTGGTGACAAGTGTGGTTGAACGGGAAGAGGGGGACGACCGATACATTGAGTAATATCAATGTAATACTGTGCTGATGCAATTTTCTGGTTTTGATCCTTGTCCTACGGGTATGTGATATGTGGAAGCACCATGAAAGGTCTATGGAAACATTACTATTTTTGTAAACTTTTGTCAGTTTGAAATTATTTCTAAGTAAAAACTTGAAAAAAGAAGGAATCATCCAAGTCAAAACACAACAGAAAGATGTATTTAAAGTGCTGGGGGTTGGGGGCGGGGATGTCATATCATTCAGAAAGCAAAAAAACAAAAAAATCCTTCAAAATTGAAGACAAAACAAAGGGATTTTTCAGAGAAATAAGAGCTGAGGAAGCTTACCACCTTTACTAAAAAATTTTAAGTAGTTCTTTACAGAGAAATAAGATGCTTCTAGATGGAAAGTAGGATGGACACAAAAGAATGAAGAGCACTGGAAAGGGTACACATGTGGACAAAGAAAAAATATGTTTAAACACATTTAAAGTATCACTGAAGATGGTGACTGCAGCCATGAAATTAAAAGATGCTTACTCCTTGGAAGGAAAGTTATGACCAACCTAGACAGCATACTCAAAAGCAGAGACATTACTTTGCCAACAAAGGTCTGTCTAGTCAAGGCTATGGTTTTTCCAGTGGTCATGGATGGATGTGAGAGTTGGACTGTGAAGAAGGCTGAGCGCCGAAGAAATGATGCTTTTGAACTGTGGTGTTGGAGAAGACTCTTGAGAGTCCCTTGGACTGCAAGGAGATCCAACCAGTCCATTCTGAAGGAGATCAGCCCTGGGATTTCTTTGGAAGGAATGATGCTAAAGCTGAAACTCCAGTACTTTGGCCACCTCATGCAAAGAGGTGACTCACTGGAAAAGACTCTGATGCTGGGAGGGATTGGGGGCAGGAGGAGAAGGGGACGACAGAGGATGAGATGGCTGGATGGCATCACTGACTCAATGGACGTGAGTCTGGGTGAACTCCGGGAGTTGGTGATAGACAGGGAGGCCTGGCGTGCTGCGATTCATGGGGTCGCAAAGAGTTGGACACGACTGAGCTACTGAACAACAACAGCATATGTCTTGAGAGCAAGGAACTGAGGGATACTTTAGTGATTCGGAAGGTAAAGAACCTGCCTGCAATACAGGAGACACTGGGTTTGTTCCCTGGGTCGGGAAGACCCCCTGGAAAGGGGAATGGTACCCACTCCAGTATTCTTGCCTGGAAAATTCCATGGACAGAGGAGCATGGCAGGCTACAGTTCATGGGGTCACAAAGAGTTGGACACGACTGAGTGACTTTCCCTTTCTTTAAATATACATATTTTTATACTCCTTATTGCCAAATTCAGACTTAAATTGAAGAAAGTAGGGAAAACCACTAGACCATTCAGGTATGACCTAAATCAAATCCCTTATGATTATACAGTGGAAGTGAGAAATAGATTTAAGGGCCTAGATCTGATAGATAGAGTGCCTGATGAACTATGGAATGAGGTTCGTGACATTGTACAGGAGACAGGGATCAAGACCATCCCCATGGAAAAGAAATGCAAAAAAGCAAAATGGCTGTCTGGGGAGGCCTTACAAATAGCTGTGAAAAGAAGAGAAGCAAAAAGCAAAGGAGAAAAGGAAAGATATAAACATCTGAATGCAGAGCTTCAAAGAATAGCAAGGAGAGATAAGAAAGCCTTCTTCAGCGATCAATGCAAAGAAATAGAGGAAAACAACAGAATGGGAAAGACTAGAGATCTCTTCAAGAAAATTAGAGATACCAAAGGAACATTTCATGCAAAGATGGGCTCAATAAAGGACAGAAATGGTATGGACCTAACAGAAGCAGAAGATATTAAGAAGAGATGGCAAGAATACACAGAAGAACTGTACAAAAAAGATCTTCACGACCCAGATAATCATGATGGTGTGATCACTGACCTAGAGCCAGACATCCTGGAATGTGAAGTCAAGTGGGCCTTAGAAAGCATCACTACAAACAAAGCTAGTGGAGGTGATGGAATTCCAGTTGAGCTATTCCAAATCCTGAAAGATGATGCTGTGAAAGTGCTACACGCAATATGCCAGCAAATTTGGAAAACTCAGCAGTGGCCACAGGACTGGAAAAGGTCAGTTTTCATTCCAGTCCCAAAGAAAGGCAATGCCAAAGAATGCTCAAACTACCACACAATTGCACTCATCTCACACGCTAGTAAAGTAATGCTCAAAATTCTCCAAGCCAGGCTTCAGCAATATGTGAACCGTGAACTTCCTGATGTTCAAGCTGGTTTTAGAAAAGGCAGAGGAACCAGTGATCAAATTGCCAACATCCGCTGGATCATGGAAAAAGCAAGAGAGTTCTAGAAAAACATCTATTTCTGCTTTATTGACTATGCCAAAGCCTTTGACTGTGTGGATCACAATAAACTGTGGAAAATTCTGAAAGAGATGGGAATACCAGACCACCTGATCTGCCTCTTGAGAAATTTGTATGCAGGTCAGGAAGCAACAGTTAGAACTGGACATGGAACAACAGATTGGTTCCAAATAGGAAAAGGAGTATGTCAAGGCTGCATATTGTCTCCCTGCTTCTTTAACTTATATGCAGAGTACATCATAAGAAACGCTGGACTGGAAGAAGCACAAGCTGGAATCAAGATTGCTGGGAGAAATATCAATAACTTCAGATATGGAGATGACACCACCCTTATGGCAGAAAGTGAAGAGGAACTAAAAAGCCTCTTGATGAAAGTGAAAGTGGAGAGTGAAAAAGTTGGCTTAAAGCTCAACATTCAGAAAACGAAGATCATGGCATCCGGTCCCATCACTTCATGGCAAATAGATGGGGAAACAGTGGAAACAGTGGCAGACTTTATTTTTCTGGGCTCCAAAATCACTGCAGATGGTGACTGCAGCCATGAAATTAAAAGATGCTTACTCCTTGGAAGGAAAGTTATGACCAACCTAGATAGCATATTCAAAAGCAGAGACATTACTTTGCCAACAAAGGTCCGTCTAGTCAAGGCTATGGTTTTTCCTGTGGTCATGTATGGATGTGAGAGTTGGACTGTGAAGAAGGCTGAGCGCCGAAGAATTGATGCTTTTGAACTGTGGTGTTGGAGAAGATTCTTGAGAGTCCCTTGGACTGCAAGGAGATCCAACCAGTCCATTCTGAAGGAGATCAGCCCTGGGATTTCTTTGGAAGGAATGATGCTAAAGCTGAAACTCCAGTACTTTGGCCACCTCATGCGAAAGTTGACTCATTGGAAAAGACTCTGATTCTGGGAGGGATTGGGGGCAGGAGGAGAAGGGGACGACAGAGGATGAGATGGCTGGATGGCATCACCAACTCAATGGACGTGAGTTTGAGTGAACTCCAGGAGTTGGTGATGGACAGGGAGGCCTGGTGTGCTGCAATTCATGGGGTCGCAAAGAGTCGGACACTACTGAGCGACTGATCTGATCTGATACCTTTCTAAATCAGTATCTTTTTTTATTGGAGTATAATTGCTTTACAATGTTGTGTTTCTGCTGAACAACCAAGTGAATCAACTATGTGAAATTCGCTCATTCGTGCGACCCCCATGGACTACATGATCCTTGGAATTCTCCAGGCCACAAAATTGGTGTGGGTAACCTTTCCCTTCTCCAGGAGATCTTCCAAAACCAGGGATTGAACCCAGGTCTCCCTCATTACAGGCGGATTCTTTACCAGCTGAGCCACAAGCAGATCAACCATATGCATACATATATCCCCTTTCTCTTGAACCTCCCTCCCACCCCCACCGCCCCCCATCCCACCTCTAGGTCACCGCAGAGCACCAAGCTGAGCTCCTTGTGCTGTTTAGCAGCTTCCCACTAGCTATCTGTTTTCACATGGTAGTACATATATGTCAGTCTACTCTCAATTCATCCCACTCTCCGCTTCCCCCAGCTCTATGCTGACATGTCTGTTCTCTATGCCTGTCTCTCAATTCCTGCCCTGCAAATAGGTTTATCTATACTATTTTTGTAGATTCCATATATATGTGTAAAGTCAGCATTTTAATAAGAAAACACTAAATGCATTCCCACTTAGATCAAGAGTAAGACAAGGCTACTCGTTATATTCATTACCATTTCACATTGGGGGTGTTAGACTATGCAATTAGACAAGAGGGAGCAGAGACATAGAATTGTAAACTCTATTTGCAGATGACATGTAATGTACTTGCATAACTGAAGCAAATCAATGGTAAAACAAACTCAATAAAAGATTTCAGCAAGATACCAGAATACAGAGTTAACACACAAAAGCAATTCCTTCATATATACAAACAACAACCAATTAGAACACATAATGGAAGAGAAAATCCAAAAAAATCAAAAAGATATAGCACTTAGAAATAAACAAGAAATGTGCAGAACTGATATAGAGAAAATTAGAAAATATTCCTTAAAGATACAAAATTATAGTTCATATAGTTATAGTTCAGTCACTCAGTCGTGTCCTACTCTTTGCGACCCCATGAACTACAGCACGCCAGGCCTCCCTGTCCATCACCAACTCCCGGAGTGCACTCAAACTCACGTCCATCGAGTCAGTGATGCCATCCAGCCGTCTCATCCTCTGTCATCCCCTTCTCCTCCTGCCCTCAATCCCTCCCAGCATCAGGGTTTTTTCCAATGAGTCAACCCTTCGCATGAGGTGGCCAAAGTACTGGAGTTTCAGCTTTAGCATCATTCCTTCCAAAGAACACCCAGGACTGATCTCCTTTAGAATGGACTGGTTGGATCTCCTTGCAGTCCAAGGGACTCTCAAGAGTCTTCTCCAACACCACAGTTCAAAAGCATCAATTCTTCGGCGCTCAGCTTTCTTCACAGTCCAACTCTCACATCCATCCATGACCACTGGAAAAACCATAGCCTTGACTAGACTGACCTTTGTTGGCAAAGGAATGTCTCTGCTTTTGAATATGCTATCTAGGTTGGTCATAACTTTCCTTCCAAGGAGTAAGCGTCTTTTAATTTCATGGCTGCAGTCACCATCTGCAGTGATTTTGGAGCCCAGAAAAATAAAGTCTGACACTGTTTCCACTGTTTCCCCATCTATTTGCCATGAAGTGATGGGACCAGATGCCATGATCTTCATTTTCTGAATGTTGAGCTTTAAGCCAACTTTTTCACTCTTTCACTTTCATCAAGAGGCTTTTTAGTTCCTCTTCACTTTCTGCCATACGGGTGGTTCAGACTTGAACAAATGCAAAAATATTCCTTATTGAATAAGATGTTCAGCCTCATCTAGATGTCAGTTTTCCCTAAGTTATCAACTTAATTGTATTCCAATACAAATACTAGCAAATGTTTTTTTCTGGAGATAGACAAAATGATGCCAAAGTCCGTACAGAAGAATAAACCTTCAAGAGTAGCCAGGAAAACACGGAAAAGAGAAAAGATGTGGGGGCAGGGGGTGGAGGATTGGGGACCAGCCCAATCAGATGTCGACTCAGACTGCACAGACACTGTAATTATATCTCTGGTACTGGAATATGAATAGATAGGAAGACCAATGAAATAGGTTAGAAAGTCTAGCAATACAAATACAAATGGAAATTCAATATTTGATAAAGACTTTTAAGTAAATAATATTGGGACAACTGAATAGCCATTTGGAAAGGATACAATTAGACTCATTCTTCACACATAAGAATAAACTAAGAATCAGAGACCTAAATGAAAAATAAGAAAGAACTGTATAAGTACTAGAAGAAAACACAGATAAATTTCTCTGTAATTTAGGTAGAGAAAAAGTCTTCCCTACCATGACTAAAAGTCCATATGAAATTTTTTAAAGGACTGAGAAGTTTGACCATACAAAATATTTTTAATTGCTTGGTCAAAAATTCATAAACAAAGTCAACAGAAGTGAAAATCTGAGAGAAGATACTTGCAAGAAACGTCACTGATAAAGAGCTAATATCCCTAATAAGTGGTGCTTCAACATATGAAAATATGTTCAACCTCATTGATAAGAAAAATGCAAATTAAGACTACATTGAGATTACCATTTGGATGAAGACTACCATTTCCTATTCATCAGGTTGGCTGCTGAACAGGCAGGACACTCTACTGGTTGTACAGAAACAGTCATCTTCATATGTTGCTAGTGTGAATGCCAGTGGGTCCTTGTAAAAAAAAAGGATCAACTAAAAACTAATTAAATGGTTACCTGCAGGGGAGGGAGGAGGACAGAATGGAAGAGATTGGGGGGTAGGATATAGCACTTCTCTTCACCGACCTTTTTATATGGTTTAGACTTTTAGAATAATGTTAATATTCTGTATATTCAACAATAAAATTAAATGAACAAATGAGGAAAGCCCTAAAACCACGTGAAAAGAAAACAAGTGAATTCAAACATACTTCAAACAGATAATATAACTGCGTTAAAGGGGAGAAGAAGAATCAGTCCAAGGAACTTTTCAACATAATAGTTGGGCAATATGCTTCATCACCTACTAGCATGCATGTATATGCATGTCTGTGCACACACACACTACCGTATGATGAACGGTTGGAGATGACAAGGTAATCCCAAGAACAAGAGGATTCTCTTCTGTAAATAGTATTGAATTCTCAAATCCAAAAAATTTAATACGGTCGCAATACCTGAAGCTACTATATATAAAGAGAAGAGAATGGTAAAACGTGGGAAATGTTTTAAAATTAGTGAACCTGGGTTAAGGGTTTACAGCAGTTTTTTGTAACTACTCTTGCGATTTTAAAGTTTGAAATGATTTAAAGATAATTTTTTAAATTAAAACAAACAAATGAGTAATGAACCCCAGCACAAAAGCAAAAGGGAAAGGACATGACCTCCCAGGCAGAAGGACCATCTCAGTGAAAACCTATTGCCACACTAGGTGGCTGTACTGGTTAGCTGCCTTGGAACCCAGAGGTCTGGGTTCAAATTCAAGCTCTGTGTTCTTGAACAAGTTTACTGACCTCTCTGATTATCTGTTTCTTTATACTAAGGAAAACTTACTACCATGTCCTTCTGAGTCAGATGTCCTTTGCCCTGAACCAAAGAGAAAGCCCATCTCAAGGAAAGAAAGCTAGGTTAATTAACCTGTCATGCTAGGCAGATGCAAGTGCTATCCAGGCAAGCCTCTAGTTACCCAGAAGTTATCCCCACCTCGCTGATCACAGTAGCACACTTGCCTGGACCATCAGCTTTCTAGCACTGGGGACAGAGGATGAATCTGCCATCTTGTTAGGTGTCACTGGAGCCGGGGGAGCCAGGGTGGAGGCAGCCTGGAGCGGGAGCAGGGAGACAGAAGGCCAGTGGGGAGGGAGAGAGAGGCCGCTTTGCAAACAGTGAACCATTTGCCCCACGCGTCTGCATGTCGCAAGGATTTCGGAAGCTTTTTGTTTTCTATCTCTGTACCCCACACTCGCCCAGGCTTTCCTCTTGATCTGATCCACACTGAGCGGACGAACTGCGATTCTCTGGTTCCTGAAGCCTGATTCTGCCAATACCTAGCTCTGGTTGTTTTTCAGACATTCAGCCCTTTGGGTCCTAGGACAGATTTGCTTTAGAAGCCCCTGGATCTCACCCTCCAGGGTGGCTCCCAGAAGCTCTGTGCTGCCTGCCTACTGAGCTGTTCCAGGAAAGACTGTACTGTCTCCTCTGAGTTGATTCTGATCACCACACACCTTCCCATCAGATGTTTCCCAATCTCTCTGCAGAGGCTGGTGAATGAAATGCAGATGGGAAATCAGGTGGCCTGGCTGTATTCCGGCACCACCAAAGGCAGGAAGGGCCTTAATGAGTACGGGCGTGCATTTTCTGGGCTTCCCTGGTGTCTCTACCAGAGAGTAAAGAATCTACCTGCAATGCAGGAGACCCAGGCACGATCCCTGGGTGGAGAAGGGAATGGCTACCCACTCCAGTATTCTTGCCTGCAGAATCCTATAGATTGAGGAGCCTGGCGGGCTACAGTCCATGGGGGTCACAAAGAGTCAGACACCACTGAATGACTAACATTGACCTTTTTTTTCCCCTGGCATCTTCTCCTCTGTCAAGTCCAAATCCAGGGTCTGGGCTTACCATTGAGGTTCATTCTGGCTCTGAAATTATACCACAAATACCATTCATTAGCTCTTCCTACCAGGTAGCAAGCTCTTTACAGGCACTGCTTCATTTAAGCCTCACTGCAGTCCTAACAGCTCAGCCCTGGGAGTCCCATTTTACAGATCAGGAAACGGAGGCAAGAAGAGGTTAAGGAGCTTATTCAGGGCTACACAGCTGGTGAAAGAGCTCACAGTTACAGGGGCCAGTGTTGACCTTGACCTGCTGGGAGCAGTGCAGGACTCATCTTTGCTGAAGGTGGAGAACTTCCGGGCCACCCTTCCTAGGGGTCGGGACCCACCACCTTAGAAGCAATGCTGCCCACAGACTTCCTGGTTCCTGGGTGCTGCTGCGATATTCATGGGCCAGGCACAGTTTTGGCTGCTTTATGGAGAAGGAAAAGCAAGTTCACAAGTTAGGTTACATTCCTAAGGTCTGGCAGCCAGGAATTTGGAAGACTTGAGATTCAAGCCCAGGGAGTTTGACAGAGGCCTTTACACTCTTTCCAATACATTCTGCCACCTTCCTTATAAAGATCAGTTTCTGAAATTCCCGCAGACGTTTTAAGAGACTCCCAAATGGTCAAGTGCTCCATGATGACTTTTATGGCACCTCTGAATCCCCTGTGATCGCTGTGCTCCACACCCTCCATGCTCACTAGCTCCTCCCAGGCCTTTGCCCCAAGCAGAAGCCAGCAGACCCTGCCTCCTGGTTGCCAGCCGCCCCTCAGCTGCAGAACTCCAGGGGCCGGAAGCAGAGGCTGGCTCCTGTGCTGAGCCTAGAACCCTGGCCCAGCCTCATCTGCCGGCACCCTTCACTTTGGCCTCTTCAGGCAGCCATTCTCAACAGAGCAGGTACTTCCCCAGAGGAACACTCCGGAAACTTGCTGGGGCACTTCTGATTTCCACAACCATTTGGAGCAGCGCTTCTGGGTTCCCGTGACTGCGGGCCAGACATACCAGATATACTGGAAACACACCCGCCTGTCCCCCACAGTGAAGTGGTGTCACGTGACTGCAACGTCCCGCTGCAAGTCCATGTGGGTGGAACACTTGAAAACCTACTTATAAATGATCTGAGCCCAGACTCTCACAGGGCCACAGGTATTTTAGCTCAGCTGAAAACGCCATCCCCCCACCACCAATTTTTAATTCCCATGTAATTTTCTATGAAAGTAAATCAGAGGAAGATTTCTATTTTGTTTCTGGGGAACTGAATGTGACTCACCATTGCAGAAAGCCGCATCGCTGGTAGTGATCGTGACTTTGGTGGGGAAGGGCCAATGCAACAGGTGTGCAGCAGAGAGCACTCCCACCTGGTCCCGCATCTGACAGTACCACTGCCGCTTCACGTGTAGTCACGGCAGAGCATTTACATACTTAAAGAAACGTTATCTTCTTATAGTTTCCTTTTCCCTCCATATTGTAAAGCATTATTATTATTTTTTAAATTTTGTGGGTTGATTCTCTTAACTACAAATTTCACTTGAGTAGTAAAGGGCACATAAAATATTTATATTATTAAAAAGAGTCTAACAGTCTGAGAGTTTTTGTCTTAAAGGGTCTACATCAGCCTTGACTTTCAGTGTTTGAGGATTTTAGTCTTAGAAGTCCATCTGCCTGGGGAAGCAGAGAGTTGACCTTGAAATAGGCTCTTTATGGCTGGTGGGGATTAAAGGGTCTGTCTCTCCCACTGGCAGGGCTTCCCCAGGTGGCACAGTGGTAAAGAATCTGCCTGCCAATGCAGGATATGGAACAGACGTGGGTTCAATCCCTGGGTGGGGAAGATACCTTGGAGAAGGAAATGGTAACCCATTCCAGTATTCTTGCCTGGAGAATGCCCAAGCATGGAAGAGCCTGGTGAGCTACAATCCATGGGGTTGCAAAGAGTTGGACATGACTTAGCAACTAAACAACGACAGCTCTCCCAGTGGACTGAAAAGTTTCCCTGGGAGGTGTTGGGAGCAGGTCTTACTCATTTCTGCCTTCCCTCCTCACACAGAGCCCAGCTTTGAGTTGGGGACCCAGGAGGCCTCTGTGGGATCCAGCCCTTCCTTCCTGCGAGGTGTTCAGCGCCTGCAGCAACTATGTCCCACGAGGACCTGGATGTCATTGGGGTGCTGCCTGGGTTGAGAAGCAGATGCTCTCATGGAGGAATTGCCCAAGAGTCAGGAGTGCAGGATTGCAGGGGATTATGGGAAGCCTCTCTCTCCATCGAGGCTTTCCCAGAAACGCCACCATCTCCAAGCAGGATGTTAATCAGTAACAGCCCCCCGAGGGGGATCACACTTTGGAATAGCAAATATTTACTGCAGGCTTTCGGCTGCAAGCCCTAACCTTCTGTCTTTGCCCTGAATGAAGGACCTTCCCAGGCACTGGGTGGCCACTCACTGGTAAGAACAGTGGACCAAAGGGAGGCTTCACAGTGTCTGCCTAATGAAGGATAGGGAGAGAAGACCTTCTGTCCTCTCTGGGTGGGTTCCCCGGGGCAGGGGGGTAGCAACCTGGGCTGTGCTGAGCCCTCATTCCTGGACTGGATGGGGCGGGCAAGGAGGTGGGGGTGGTAAGAGGCTTGTTGTAGACACAGGAGGCTTCCTCCACAGAGAGGAGGCCAGTGGAAGAGGCTTTGAAGGCTTGAGATATCATGCCCACAACACTCCGTGCAAGCCCCACATAGCTCCCTGGCCTTCTTCCCAGAGACCTGTCTGCCCAAGCAAGTGAGTCCCTGCTGCTTCCAGATTTGGGAGTGGGTTTGCAGCTGCAGGTACATTCAAGGCTGAGAAGTGGTGAGTGAGTGGTTAATTTCTTACTAGTCAGGTTCTATTTAGAGTGCTGCATCTCTGTGTCATCCTTAAACCAAAAAAAAATTTCTTTTAATTTTATTTATTTTTGGCTGTGTTGGGTCTTCATTACTGCACGGACTTCTCTCCAGTTGTGGCAACCAGTTTGCAGTCCATGGACGTCTCATTGCCGTGGCTTCTCGTTGTGGAGTACGGGCTCCAGATGGGCAGGTTTCAGTGATTGTGGCTCATGGGCTTTGCTCCATGGCATACGGGATCTTCCCGGAGCAGGGATTGAACCCATGTCTCCTCCATTGGCAGGCGGATTCTTCACCACTGAGCCACATAGGAAGCCCCTTAGAAAGTGAAAGTGTTAGTCACTCAGTCGTGTCGGACTCTTTGCAACCCCATGGACTGTAGCCCGCCAGGCTCCTCTATTCATGGGATTCTCTAGGCAAGAATACTGGAGTGAGTAGCCATTTTCTTCTCCAGGGGATCTTCCTGACCCAGGGATTGAACCTGGGTCTCCCACATTGCAGGCAGATTCTTTACCATCTGAGCCACCAGGGAAGCCCCTTAAACAAAATTAGTGGCAATTACAATGAAGTGAAGATGAATAGGTTCAGGAATAGCAGAGGAATTGCAATTCGGGACAAACTGGCAAACCAGAGGCAATTCTCAAAGAGACAAAGACAGGCTGGCTTTTATTCGGTTCTGGGAGGAAGCTGGGGAGGGTTGCTTTGAACAAAAGCTCACTGGAGGAGAATGAGAGTTCAGAGTTATGGCAATTTCTTGTTGGAACCAAGTGGTGGGTAGTTTGCTGTTGCTAAGGTATGTGAAAATCTTCTTTCTTCCTGCTGATCATGAATACTGAGATGAGTGGGAATGTGTGAGAACCCACCCTGCCATCTCCTTCTTCAGGGGTATCTTCACAACCCAGGAATCAAACCAACATCTCCTACATTGGCAGGCAGATTCTTTACTACTAGCACCACCTGGAAACCATCACAGACAGAAGTTACTCTGAATTTAAGAGTATCGCTGTGGGATTAATTTACAAAGGGGTGCTAAAGCCTGTGATCTAATGAAGGCATGAACCTGGGTACATTTGGCACACTCCAGCAGGTCTTTACCTAGCACATTTATTGCTGGAGTTACCTTTAGAGTGCAGGCTTGCCACTTAGAATTGGGCAAAGCTTCCTAAATGCTCACAGAAAACAGAGGAGTATTTCGCTGAGTAAGGTCATGCCACTCAAGCTATGGAAAGGACGAGGCCCTGGATCCTATGACACTGTTTAGCAAAAGCCAAAAGCAATGTGCTAAGTCCCGGAGCCAGGGGTCATCTTGTAGCCGGCCCAGTGAGGACACAGGCCTCTGCGTCAACAAGAGGCCGGGGAACCTCACCCCGTCAGCACATTTTGCTTCAGGTGGCCTGGCTCAGAGTAAGGGTCTCTGCTGATGGAAACTCTGTGAGGCCTGTGGCCTCCCTTGCCCTGTGTGCCCTGCGCTGAGTGGTCCTGCGCCACCCAAGCCCTCCTGGGGCAGTGGCTTCAGGAGAGAGTGAGGGTGTATCTCAGTGACCTTCCCAGCCAGCCTCTGGTGGTGTCAGCACCAGGAGCCCCGTGTGCCCATGGGAGTTTATTCAGATGGAAACTACAGGTGATCGGGAGCTAGGCTCTGTGCCCAAGGATGAGAGGGAGGCCAGAGAGGGGGCAGTGGTGGGGAGTGTGGGGTTTGGAGACCCACTGCCCAAGCTGGAGTGGTCTTGGGCTCCGCTAGAACAGGCAGCCTTCGGGTGGGCGGGAGGACGCACTTCACAGGTGAGGGTTAGGTGAGATGGTCCAAGCGGAGCTTAGCCCGGGCAAGTGGTTTGAATTGGTTCATCATCTGTTCCTATCCTGGGGGCTCCAGAGAGAGTGAAGGCAGGAAGTCCTGAGAGGAGCTCTGTGACTGGGCCCCAGGGCTGGGCCAGTGCTGTAGGGAAGGCACAGCGGGGTCTATTGCAGAATCAGGCAAACTCAGCATTCATCCTTGCCCCATGGCCACCCAGACCCTCTAAGTCCCCAACCCAAGGCGTCCCCAGGTCCAAGTCCCCACAGCCCAGCTTGAACAAGCTGCCGTATTGCCTAGCGATCCAGGGCAAATAAAACAAGCAGACAGTAAAAGTTCTGGGAAGACCTTCCGACTCCTGGCGCTGCTGTGACCCACACCCAGTGAGGCCCAGGACCCACACCACATCCCCTCGCATCCCTTCCCCTTTTGGCTTTCTGCCATTCCCCTGGGAGGAACTGGGATGGGTGAGGACAGCTGGGGGAGACCAGGAGCTGCCCGAGGGCCTGATCCCTGATGGAAACTGGAGGAGATTTCTCTCCGTGAAATAAGACACCTCCCCTCCCACGGACTCAGGTGACAAATGTGACCCTACTTGCTCAGGGTCTCCCCAGCCCTGCCTCTGGGAGATAAGCCCCGACCCCCAGGAAAGAAGCAGGGTGACCGGAGGAGATGTACCAGGGCCCAGGGAGGAGGTGGGCATCAGACATTAAGGACGATCTCTGCCTTCTTTTCTCCCAAGGAAGCCTTGCTGCTGACCGGGCCTCCACGCTGCCCTGATGTGGGCGGTGCTGAGCCTCCCGCTGGCCTGCCTCCTGGCCCAGGCATGGCTGGTGCCCGGTTCTACCCTTGCTTCCCACTTGCCAGAGGCCCAGGCGGGGTTGGAGACTCTGCTGACCCCCATGGCCCAAAACAAGACCAGCCAGACCAGCGAGAGACAGTGGGCTCCAGAGGAGGAGGAGGAGAGGGAGGAAGACTCCCCCTGGCTGTTGGCCGAGGGGCAGCAGCTCTCCAGGGAGGCCTCCAACTTGGGGTTCAGCCTGCTACGTAAGATCTCCCTGAAGCATGATGGCAACGTGGTCTTCTCCCCACTCGGCCTGGCCTGGGCCATGGCTGCCTTGACTCTGGGGGCCAGGGGGCACAGCAGAGCCCAGCTGGAGGATCTCCTCTTGCAGGCCTGGAACCAGACCTGGCCCGTGGTGAACCAGACCCGACCACCGCGCCTGCCTGCCCTCTTCAAGCAGCTACAAGAGAGCCTCTCCCATAATCCAGAGCTGGGCCTGGCCCAGGGGAGTTTCGCCTTCATCCACAAGGACTTTGACATCAGAGAGACCTTCCTCAATCTCTCCAAGAGGTATTTCGATATGGAGTGTGTGACTGTGGATTTTCACAACACTTCCCAGGCCAAAAGGCTCATAAATCATTACATGAACCAAGAGACGCAGGGGAAACTTCCCAAACTCTTTGATGAGATTAATCCTGACACCAAATTAATTCTTGTGGATTACATCTTGTTCAAAGGTACTTGGATAACATTCTGCTCTTCCAGAGCCATGGGTCTCTTCACCTGTCTCTTCCTTTCCTGCTGGGCCTGTGTCTGGTTGATGCCAAGGGATTTCCTAGGAACATGTTGTTCTCGGGTTTCACAAACAGGTTGAAACATGCATTGAACAGGTAGGATGTACCGGGCACAGTGCCAGACGACGTGTCCATTTGATGCCCCTGCCCTGGGGCCCTCGCATGCCTGCAGGGCTTACTGCTAGATTTCCAAGCATATCTATACAACTCTCCTCTGACATTCTGACCTGGGGAAACTTCTGGGTTTTTTTTTTGTTTTGTTTTGTTTTTAAAGCAGATCATCTGAGATATTTAGGGTTGCATCTTTGCTCCTTCACCCTCTACTTCTGTGACCTGGGGCAAGTGACAAAATCCCTTCTCCTTGGATTCTCAGTATAAAAAATGCAGACTCTCCCACCTCCTATAGAGAAGTGAGGCTCAGAGAGGTTGGCTAGATCAAGGTCACATGGTAAACGGCAGAAGCTGAACTCAGATGAGGGGTTCACCCCAGGTCCTTTCCATCCTGCCTTTCTCGTGCAGCACTGGCTTTGCATGGCCACATTGTAGCAGGAAGGTGACACCAGGGGACTTGCAAAGTCTGGGAGGGGGACTTTCATCGAGCCAGGCCGGACAGATGTCTGTGTGTAGAGCTGTGTGCCTGCATGCTGGTGGCGGCCTCTGGGTTGTGTGGCTGCTTGTTGACAAGGCGCCCCTCCCCTCAGAGCCTCAGTGAGCACAGGATAGGTGGGAACGTCATCATTTCTGCCCCAGTGGCCTCTGTTTGCACATTGAGTGCACCAAAGGAGTGGTCAGAGAGCCCTTCCTGCAGACAGGGCTGTGGCCAGGCCCACAGTCTTCTCTAGGTTGGAGCTAACCAACCACAAGGAAGTGAATATAGACAGAAGTGGGTCCTTCGGGCATCATCTGGAATAAGTGACTTTTGTTCACCCTGTGTTTTGTCCTGAACAGTGAAGGAGCCACAGGTGGTTAGGAGACATCTCCTTGCTTCAGTGTGTGATTCCAGCAGGCCTTTGGGTAGATTCGTGTGTGCGTGTGTTTAATGGGCTTCCTTTGTGGCTCAGTTGGTAAAGAATCCACCAGCAATGCAGAAGACCTGGATTCAATCCTAGGTAGAGAAGATCCCCTGGAAAAGGGAAAGGCTACCCACTCCAGTATTCTGGCCTGGAGAATTCCACGGACTGTTTAGTCTGAGGGGTCGCAAAGAGTCGGACACGACTGAGCGACTTTCACCACTTTATTTTTGGCTGTGTTAGGTCTCTGTTTTGTCACGCTCCAGAGTTGTGGCACTCGGGCTGAGTTGCCCCACAGCATGTGGGATCTTCCTGTGTCCCCTGCACTGGACCAGGGATCAAACCTGTGTCCCCCGCATTTTAAGGTGGATTCTGAACCACCGGACAATGAGGGAATTATCTGGATTCATTTTTTGCCAGTTTGGAAAGAAGCCTGGGAAAGGCTGATCTTTGGGAAACTTATCCTGGCTGCCCGCATCCATGCATGCTAAGTCGCTTTACTCATGTCCAACTTTGTGCAACCACATGGGCTATAGGCCCCTGCCCTTCTGTCCATGGGGATTCTCCAGACAAAAATACAGGAGTGGGTTGCCATGCCTTCCTCCTGACTGCCTGAGCTGTGGTCAAGACAAATCCAGTAAGGATACCTGTCCTCGTTGGGCAGAAAGGGGGACAGAACCCTGGCCCTTTATTACTTTGGCAAGAATGATGCTTTAGGGGAGGATCATTTCTACAATGAGTTTCTTTCTTACCTGTTCAGGGAAATGGCTGATCCCTTTTGACCCTGCTCTTACTGAAATGGACACTTTCTACCTGGACAAGTACAAGGAGGTCAAGGTGCCCATGATGTACAGGTCAGGCAAGTTTGCCTCCACTTTTGATAAGAAGTTTCATTGCCATGTCCTCAAGCTGCCCTACCGAGGAAATGCCTCCATGCTGGTGGTCCTCGTGGAGAGGATAGGTGACCATCTCACCCTTGAAGACTACTTGACCACAGACCTGGTGGACACGTGGCTCAGGAACATGAAAACCAGGTACAGCTCTCCTGTCGCCCTGCTCCAGCTCAGCCTCTCCTTCCCCGTGGGCACTCCCAATTTCATTCTGTGCCTGTCCTGCTCCACGGTGGGCTCCCTGATGGCAGGGGCTGCATTTGTCCTGTTTTCCACTGTCAGCGTCTATCACAGCGCGTGGCTCCTTACTCACTCGGCCAGTCCTTATCAAGGCTCTCCCACTTGTCAGGCATTGTGATGCGTGCACGATGCTAGCCCTCCTCGTGGAGCTCACATTCTACTCAGGTGCCGGTGGGCACCAGGGAAGGCCAGGCCAAGAAGGTAGACGTAAGCCAACACTTAAGATGAAGGAGGGCTGTCAGGGTGACCTGGGAGAGAGAAGAGTTACAGGCACAAGTGTGAAAGTTCTGGGTTAGGAGTGTGCTTGGTGGGTTCAAGGCACAATGAGGTGGCCAGTGAGGCTGTAGCAGTTTGGAGATGAGGTCGCAGGGGAACCAGTAGCTGTCACCCACGACTGTACATTACAGGCCCTGGGAAAGACTTGGGCTTTTTCCAAAAGAGATGGGAAGCCACTGGAGTCAAGCTGAGGAGCAACATGATCTGCGCTTGTTGAGAAAAGACACTGGGGCCATGTGGGAAGAGCAAGGGGACCAGTCACGTGGTCAGTGTAAGCACCCAGATCAGGATGCTCGGCAGGTAGTGGCAGTGGAGGTAAGGAGGAGCAGTGGGTCCTGGATCTGTGAACCTGGAAGTCACAGGATTGGCCCACGGACTAGAATGTGGGTGAGAGAAAAACGGGGGAGTCACAGATGAAGTTTTTGGCCTTAGCAACTGGAAAGATTTGCCACATACTGAAAAGGGAGACTGTGAGACGAACATGCTGAGGGGTATGTGCAAAAGTTCAGTTGGAAAGAGCTGGATCAGAAATACCTATTAGACAGCCCGGGTGGGGATATAAAAAAGGCAACAGCTGGGTATCAAAAGTTGGATCTGGTGTGTGCAGGGCGAGGTCCAGGCTGGGGAGTCAGCAGCACAAAAATGGAAACATGAGACCAAATGTGATGACCTGGGGAAGGGGCTGAGCACAGAGAGCAGGGGTGGGAGCACAGGGCAGGCTTGCAAAAGCTTGTGGAATAAATTAATATACCCATCAGGGTACGAGGAAGTCAGTACCAGTAAGGAGGCCAAGGCTATGCCTCCTGAATCTGTCACTCTAGAATCTGACACAGAGGGAAATCCAGCTAAAGGTCCCAGTGTTCATTTTATCTTCATTCCTCTTCTTCAAATCCTTAGAGCCTAGCAAAAGACTTCAACGTAGTAAGCCCTCAACAAATGTTTAGGCGAATCAATTTATATATCAGTCTTCAAGACCTGTCATGTCTTCAGTTACATTCCAGTGTGAGCCCTGCCCAGCTCTACAAGAGAGGAAGAAAGAAGGGTTGAGGGGGCAAAAGGAAATGAATATTCACTGGGCCTCTACTCTATACCAGACATCGTTCTGGGTGCTTAACACATGTTATGTCATTGACTCCTCTGAAGAACACTGTGAAATCCATATTGGTATCCAGATGAAGACACTGGGACTTCTTTAAGACTCACTTAGTACCAGTCAGTAGTTCACATCCTTTTATTTTTGAGCCACAGAACCCATCTTTCTAAACAAGGGTAAGAACTCCAATGTACATCTTTATAGGTGGCATAGAAAAGACCTGAATGGGCTTTTTGGCCAACCCAATATAGCTAGATAGATATGCAGAGAGAGAGAGACAGATAAATATCAGAGTTTCTCTGGCTGAAAATAAATAGGGGGTTGAAATTTTCCTTTGCTCTCCTCCCCCTGTCCATTCCCAGACTCCCAAGTTCCTCCTGGAATCCTGGGAGTCTGCAGAATAGGGACTGAAAACAGCCATCCTCCAGGAGTCTGCAGGATTCATGGCAGGAGGTATTTGGTTGGGTTGTTTTTAAGACAGGGGGAAATGGATACAAAGTATGGCATCTTTCCCTAAAGAGAATGTGAGTCATTGACTGGGAAATAAAACTGGTTTCCTGAAGCAGAAGTAATACATATTTGATAAGTCAGAACTCTCTTCTCTGAGTCAGACCATTACAAAAGAGCAGAATGAGCTACACTCAACTGAAGGAGACTTGTTACTAGGAATAATCTTGGAGGAAGGTGAAGTGATGTTTTTAGTGTTCAGAATCTAAGGTTTTTGTCTACGGTTCACCATTATATGTACTTGTACCACAGAAAAATGGAAGTTTTCTTTCCAAAGTTCAAGTTAGACCAGAAGTACAAGATGCACGAGCTGCTTAAACAGATGGGAGTCCAAAAAATCTTCTTACCCTGGGCTGACCTAAGTGATCTCATGGTTACTGAAAGAAATCTGAAAGTTTCCAAGGTAAGTCAGGCCCTTTCAGGGGAGTCCAAGGGAACAGGTATTTTTCCATCCCACTGAATGTCGATAAAAGGCCAAGTTGTAGTAGAAAAGTGAAAGTCACTCAGTCCTGTCCAGCTGTTTGCGACCCCATGGAATATACAGTCCATGGAATTCTCCAGGCCAGAATACTGGAGTGAGTAGCCTTTCCCTTCTCCAGGGGATGTTCCCAACCCAGGGATGGAACCCAGGTCTCCTGCACTGTAGGCGGATTCTTCACCAGCTGAGCCACAAGGGAAGCCTTGTAGTAGAAAACTAGATTAAAATTCCCAAAGACTTGAAACAGCGCCCAAGCTGGATGTTTGAAGAACTGGAGCTACTTTATTAAAACATGTTTATGTAGCACTCCCTCTCTTCTTTATCAGTGCTTAAGGAGAAATTTACCCCAAAATGGAACTGGTTCACAGGTTCACTTAGAATTCCATGAAACTGCACCACCTTACGGTTTTATTCATTTATTTGGGTGGGTGGAGGGGCTGCACTCTGCAGCATGTGGGATCTTCGTTTCCTGACCATGAATTGAACCCATACTCCCTGCAGTGGAAGGGTCATCTTAACCACTTGACTGCCAGTGAAGTCCACTGCTTTGGAGAGGGAAGAAAACCCCAGAGGTTATCTGCCTAACTTCCTGCCTCTTGTGAAAACCCCCTCTGATATATCCCTACAAAACAATCTTCCAGTTTTGTTTTGTAATGTTTGCAGTGACAAGGAACTTATTTGAAAAGCAGCTCAATCCACAAATGGCAAAAACTGTTTTTGAGTTTTATTCATATATATATTTTGACCTGTAATTCCCCCGACTTACATTCTTTGTCCCTAGTTCTGCCTCTATAGCATCCAACACATGCATTTCTGCTACAAACACATGAAAGACTGAAGAAACGTGTTTTGGTTTTAGAGCTTGAATTCTAAATTATTGATATTTTCCCTTTGTTTACTCCAGGAAGGGAATTTTCACTCCAGGAACTTAAGAGAATGTCTAGGTATTGTTTTCATTATCTTCTTTTAGAATAATTATACAGGTCCATTACTCACATCACATGTGGTTCTTGGACAAAAGGGCCTCACGAACAGGACAGGTGGCCTATATCCAGGCCACCTGAGTTCAGAAAGACTTCAGGGACCCAGAGGCTTGCTCAGGGGACACCTTAGAGTGGTGCCAGGTTCTAGGAAACCGCTACAGAAGAATAACCACATTCCTGCCCCACCTCCCTCCCACCCTCTGCCTGCCAGAAAGAAGGTCAAAGTTCTCAGGGGTTCCAGACAGCTTGAAAACCTTCCAGGAGGAATATCAGCTCAGTTCAAAAATCAGTAACACAGAGACTTCCCTGATGGTCCACTGGTTTAGACTCCACACTCCCAATGCAGGGGGCCTGGGTTCAATCCCTGCTCAGGGAACTAGATTCCACATGCTGCAACTAAGGGTTTGCATGCCATAGCTAAGACCCGGTACAGCCAAATGAATAAATACTTTTAAAAATCAGTAGCACAAAGTGCATGCTCAGTATTTGTTGATTTGATCCACGTGTGTGTGAAATGGCCAGCCACAGAGTCCCCTGGTCCTTGGCCAGAATGAATTTCACAATCGGGTTCCTGGTACCTCCTGCGGCTGTTTGAGGTGCTTCTGCGGCAGTTGCTAGGGCAACCACAGACCATTCCTCTCTGCAGATGAGCTCTATACCAGTACATCCCGAGAGCACAGCCCCGTGGGTAAGGACCATAACAAAAGTGTTCAGGGAGTCAGTGAATCCCCTCATCTCCATGAGCACACAAATGGTCTTCCACATATTTCCTTTCCTAGGTTTTACAAAGAGCCACGATTGAGGTGGATGAAGAAGGTACAGAGGCAATGGCAGGAACCCTATTAGAAATCACTGCTTATTACATGCCTCCCATCGTCAAAGTGGACCGGCCGTTTCTCTTCATCATCTATGAAGAAACCTCCAGAACCGTGCTGTTTCTGGGCCGGGTGGTGGATCCGACCCTCCTGTGATCCACAGCACGCGTGAGTCCTTGGAGCCACAGCGATGCTGGATCTGAGGTGTCTGAATCCACACGGGACATTGGCACTGGTGTCCCCCTTGTTCCCAAGTGCTAATTCGAGCCATTCTTAGATCTGCATGTGAAATTCAAGCTTATTTTAAGGAGATGTTTGTATGAGCTGGCTGGTATTTTAAGCCTGTTTCTAAGAGCCTATGTTATTAACTGAAACCATCTTGGTATCTGGACTCGCAGAACTGTATTTCAAGATGAAGTCTTTGGGAAGGCAAGTACGAATTCTCCATGGGTCATGCGCTTCACTCCCTTTACTGCTCCCTGCTGCCAATGAGTGTTTTATTTTAACCTACTATAGAATAATTTCTTGGCAACTAAAATTAGAAAAAAATAGCTGTAGTCAGGCCTGACCACAGCATCTGCTGCCATGTGGCTTTGTCTACTCCATGAAGCCATTAACTGAGCTACAGATCTTCCAGTTCAACCTCTTAATTCTATTATACAAAGCCAAGAAACGGGAAAGTGGAGAAAGGGCCACAGTAAGGCTTTCATGGGGCTTCCCAGCTAGTGCTAGTGGTAAAGAACCCACCTGCCAATGCAAGAGTTACTAAGAGACTCGAGTTTGATCCCTGGGTTGGGAAGATCCCCTGAAGGAAGGCATGGCAACCCACTCCAGTATTCTTGCCTGGAGAATCCCCAGAGGAGCCTGGTGGGCCACAGTCCATAGGGTCACAAAGAGTCGAACACAACTCAGCGACTGAGCACACACGGATGCATGCAAGGCTTTCATGGGCCCCCGGCCCTTTCACCTTTGTGGATTCCTTCTTCCATTTTATACACACACACACACACACATGTGTATATACATATATATATACACACATATATGTGTGTATAATAAAAGTATTTTATGACTGTATTTGTATAAAGGTGAATATACTCTGGGTTATATCTGTCTTTATACTAATACAAAGCATGGGACTTAACTTAGAGCAAGAAATAAGACATCTTCATGGGTCCCTGAAGGCACTGTGGGCCTGATGTCCTATGCCTACAGCATCTAATGGAGAAATCATACAGGGCATCTCAGAGGAAGAAAAACCAGTGCATCAGTGGCAGAGTCAGGGCCCTGCCACTCCTGACTGCAGGCCCGGAGCCCATCCCACTCTTTCTTCTTTCTGTCTAAAGCATCTCATGGGGTGCAGTTCAACAGGCGGCGTGTGTTCACGTCTATTACCCATTGTGATTAAATAGAATGTAAGCATGGACTTTGTCCCAAGGGTCAAAGAAAGATAACAAAACAGCTTCTGAGCCCGTCTTGTCTTCTGTTATAGAGATAAGAAAATATTTTAGGAGTAAATTCAGAGACTCAGGAGTAAAGTTAACTATTTTTGGAATGTCAACTAGGTTGACTAACCACCTAACTGGATTTTTATCTGTTTGCTAGCCAATTTAAATATACTTAAATTTGCTGTATTAGTTATTCCTCTTATTACAACTGACAGATTTATGTGAATAGTACCTAATGTGAATAGATAATAATAATAAGCCACAGTCTAGAGACTGACTCTTTATCCTTCTAAAACCTGGATATCAGTTCACTCCTGTATGCCCTCCACACGCACTAACTGACACCGGTGACCCAGGCAACTCTAGAGCCTAGAAAGAAACAAAAATAGAGGACTGACTTCAGTCGACATCTTTAAGCGACTTGTTACTATTCAATTAATGAGGTTCATTTGTAGAAAAATAGCAGAAAGAGAAATAAAAGAGGGCTCAGTCAAATTATTCGTGTTTTTTAGAAATGAAATCTAGAGAAGAAAGCCACAACACCCTCTGAAATAAACCGTGTTTAGAGAACACAATACCCTCTGAGATAAATATGGCCAAACCCGGTGATAAAAAGGTTCATTATTATCAAAGGATTCATAGAACATATACTCAAACTCTTGCCTTCTCTTCATATATTTGCACAAAACGATGATGACACGGGGCAATGATATCTAACGCATTACTCTTTAAGGCAGAAAATGGCCCTATTCTCTATAAAGAAATTAGTATTTCCTCACATATGCTTAAGAAGCTCCAAGGATACTAGATTTTCTAAATATGTATGCATGGTGAAAAAATGCAGATCAAGGAAAAATGTAACTGATCTTACAAAAAAAATCAGTGTCAACCGAAGGGGAAAATTCTGAATATTCTAACAACACTTCACTATATTTAAGGGTCAGATTTTAAAAACTGTTCCTACACAGACACATACACACTCATACTCACTTCCTAACACACATGCCACAGCTGAGATCAGATTATTGAATTAACTGAATTCATTTTATCTTCATGGTATAAACCTAGTCAAGCTGAAGAGACTGTTCTATTTCAATTCAAATTATTTCACATATGCCGCTGACTGTAGGTAAAATGGACCCACTCTTCCAGAATAAGGCATCTTTATAAAGCCCAGGAAGTCAAGTAACAGAAATGATTTTTAACCGTGATGAGGTTATGGGAACAAAGCTCTATATGCTCTTCTCTATTAAGTAAAATCTTTTTAGCTCTCTCTATTTCTGCCAGTAAGATTGATTCTACAGGTCTGTTTCTTTGCTTATAATGCTGATTAGTGACATTCTAGACCTATCCTTAAAACTGCAAGTTTCCATAATTAACAGAGATGTCTCTATTTCTCTGCAGCTACAGTTAGAGATGTGTCTTTGTCACACAACTGGTTTAAAGGAACTATTTAGTAAGGTGTTAGACTGAGAACTTTTTACAAGAGTATCAATCATTTTTTCCAGTGGAAACTGAGGTACATATGGATATTCATAAATGTCACCAACTGGTTTTTTGCTCTATATATCTGTCCTTGGAAGTATATTTTTAACAAATATTTCAACAATTTTAGAAATTATCATGTTCTCTTGGAAAAAAAGAAAACCTCTAAACATAACTTTGATTGACTGTCTTAATTGATAATTTAGTGCCTAAGATAAGACTGCAGCTGACTTCTGTAAATTTCTGAGCAAAATAAGCCTTAGTGACTTCTCTGTCAAATCACTTTCTTCTTCTCCTGCATGCATGCTGAAGAAAAGGTCTAAACTCTGCCAAACTTATTGAACAAATAAACTAAAATTCTGCATTTTATTTAAAGTAACAGAGTCAATGCTATGAACCAAAGTGCTAGAAAAACTGATGCTGCTTTGACATCCATTATGTACCCCCGATGCTCTCTCCTAGATCATAATGTACTCGGTTCCACATTAGTGATGTTAGTAGGAGACATCACTAACATGGTTAAGTGAAATCCACAAAGAATGTATGAACTAACCAGTATTATCAAGCTTCTCATACCTAATCAATGTTTAACTACTGACAAAATGAATGGTTGAACAATTCCATTTACCTGATGGTCCTTCAATGAAAGATATTAAGCATCACTAAAAATAGCCAAAAAAGAGGCGATAGGTAAGGAAAGGGGGAAAACAAACACCATGAAAGCCTCATACTGAGTAGCTGCCCCTGGGTGATTTTAGTTGATGTCTGTGCCCTTTTCTTGTTCATTACTTAAAAATAAACTGTCTTTAATTACAGAATAAAAACTTCAGAAAATATTTAAAACTGTTTTCACAAACACAGGTATCTCATTAACCTATGTTTTATTTTGAGTAAATTCATTATTCATTATTTCACATTATAAAAAGTAACCACACACGCATATGCATTCACAAATTAGATCTTTATCATACATCAATATATTTTTTTAAAAAAACAAATATTTTCAATATCAATATAATTATATGCTGATTGCATTTTGAAATAGAGAAGCTGACAATAGCTTCATACAGTATATCTCAAGAACTGACATTTTTAAAATCAAGAACTGTATAGGTTCCACAGGCAAATTTTGATGGAAATAATAGCATTAGTACAAATAAATGCTGTTGACATAGCTTAAGCATGATAGCTTGGAATAACAGCTGATTCAAACTAGATTCATCATTTCTAATTCAGTAAGGACAAATACAATCTAAAATGTAAACAAAGTATTTATAAAATAAATTCTTCTAGGTAACAAAGGAAATCATCAATCTATTATTTTTAAGGTAGTTGTAGCTAAAAGTTATCAGAAATCTTTGTAGAATTTTCATTGCCAAATTTTAATTTCGGAATGTCCAGGTACAACATCTTGTCACCACAATCGCAGGACTGATATAATTTAGGACAGCTGTTTGTACCCTGTTTCAGTGTGACTTTTCTATTGGGCTTGGAGATTCGTGAGAAAATGCAGTGACTTTTTTACTCCCACGTCCCCGTCCAAGTGATTATCTAGGCGGGGTGATTTCAGTTGATTTGGGCCTTTCGTACAATTTTTAAATGCTAAACTCTAGCACAGTTAAATAGATGGTTTCCTGCACAAATAAATGCAGACTTATCTCTTTTGTAGCAGTAGTTAAAGCACATACCTAATGTTTTTTTTTTCCTTACACTTCACTATAACATTGGAATTCTGTAACCACATTATTGTTCAAGAAATATATATTATACCTCCTAGGGAATATAATTTCAAATATGGAACGTTTAACAACATCAGCTGCCATTATGTATCTCTCTTTTCCAGTCATCAGCCATTGCTTTAGCTTTTGTTCATCAATCACATTATCTCCAGTTGTCTTTGTTTTGCCTCCTTCTTCAAGGAGATGGCCTAAGGATTGGATTTTCTGGATTTTCTTTGTCAGAAAGGAAGAAAGAAAGAAAGAAGAGAAGGAAGAAAGGGGGTAGGGAGGAGAAGAAAAGAAGAGAAAAGAAAACAAAACATTAAAAAGTTTATCCATATAATACTTACAAAGAAACAGATATAATCTACTTTGAAAAAACCTAATATATGAGAACTGTGATTAAGTAGACAAGTGAATGACACATTAAAGTTTACTTGGAATAACCTTTAATTACTCAAATCTTATATGCATCTAACATAGCATTCAATTCAATTCATACTTTTCCTGTTTTTCATTTCTATAACCATAGCGGAAATTAACACAACCTAAAATTATCAATCATCTGGCCTTGTAAAACGTAACATACAATGTATTCCTAAACTTCCTTTAAGACACTGATGTTTTTAAATGGCAGATGTATCATCTTTATGACAATGGAAAGTTGGAGAATGTACTGCATAGAATTTTTTTAAGCAGCAAAACAGAGATAATTAATACTTTCTGAAATCACTTCACAGGCTTATTTTAAGCAAAAAGGATAGATTTTCATTTGGATATGCCATAGTCCTGAATGGTGGATAAGAGTCCACAGAAACATGACTAATATCTACAGATACCGATCACCTATTGCAGTTATGTGGCAGTATGCATTCATGAGAAAGTCTAAATTAGAACCACATAACATGGAGAGAGCTGTGGACTTGGAGATTCAGTTACACATTAACCAAGCAGCTGTGATACCAATACACCTCTTACTTCCGAATATTCAGAAAAAATACAAACTTCACGTGACTGTTTAGCAGTGTTTGTTTCTAGATTCATTTTTTTAAACAATTATATATGCAACTGATTATATAATTCTATATTATAAATATTGAGCAAATAAAATTTAGTCCATAAAAAGGAAAAGCATGCTCAACAATAAAAGAACACATAAAGAAGTAATCTGAAATATTGATCAGTTGCTCAGCTGTGTCCGACTCTTTGCGGCTGCATGGACTATAGCCCGCCAGATGCCTCTGTCTGTGAGAATTTTGAGGCAGAATACTGGAGTGGGTTGCTATTTCCTCCTCCAGGGGATCTTCCCGACCTAGGGATCGAATTTACCTGCCACTTGTGTCTTCTGCATTGGTAGGTAGATTCTTTACCACTGGTGCCAATAATGGAGAGCTGGTATAAGTAGATTAGATTGCAATGGTCTTTACTTTTAACAATAAATGACTATCGCATTTAGAAAGATGAGAAGAGAATGAATTTCATTCTGATATTATTAAATGTGTTCTTCAATAGAAGAATTCCAGAGCAGTCTTTTGAGAAGAAGAGGGTCAAAAGTGATCAAGAGGAAGGATTTCAGGATGTC
Organism: Bos indicus; assembly: GCF_029378745.1. Taxonomy (NCBI): domain Eukaryota; kingdom Metazoa; phylum Chordata; class Mammalia; order Artiodactyla; family Bovidae; genus Bos; species Bos indicus. Next base: position 59,053,421 of record NC_091780.1, on the reverse strand, counting down.
AAAATGTTAGGTGCCTCAGAGGATGAACTGAGTCTGTCCTGTGCCCCTTCACAGAGGGGCACAGTGAGGACCAGAGTGCTGACATGAACTGCATGTCCAGCTCTGTGGTCTCCATAGATCATTACCCTGTCCTGCCTCTATCTCAAGACTTTAAATGGAGCTTCCACAGTACATTCATTAGAGCAATAATTGTATGGCTAAGAGATTCTCTGTAGTAACACTACTAACCTGTACCATCAATATTATTTTTTCTATTTACTATCAATTTTTTTCTATTATGTAGTCTTCCCTTGAGCTCTATTCAATAAATATGCTAAGTTTTAAATGAATTTGGAATACATCTGTATTTGTATATACCGATGGCCAATTAGAAATTTAGAACAAATTATAATACAGTTCAGTTCCTAAATGAGACTCCAGTATGGAGTTTCTGATGTGCAAAAAGATGCACGATGGAAACTGTATTAGAAAATATTCATCAAAATATTCATGAATTACCCTGATAGCTCAGTTGGTAAAGAATCCGCCTGCAATGCAGACAGGAGACCCCAGTTGGATTCCTGGGTTGGGAAGATCCCCTGGAGAAGGGAAAGGCTACCCACTCCAGTATTCTGGCCTGGAGAATTCCATGAACTGTATAGTCCATGGGGTTGCAAAGAGTTGGATGTGACTGAGCGACTTTCATTTTCACTTCATTCATGAATTAAGTGAACTATGTTTAAAAGAAAATCTGAATCCTGTTTAAATTCTCTTCTAATCAGAAGAGTCAGGGGTCCCATACGGAAGAGGAAACCTGTAACTGTAGTTTGGGCATCTTGGATGAATTGCTTCTATGTGGATATGACCTCTACTTATGTTGATTTTTTTTCCCCACTACCCTCTTACATGTCTAACCTAAGAGAAACAAAGGTTTCATCAAATAAGATACAACTGGTGCATAAAAAGGAACCACGAAGGGGTTCCTTCTAACTTTAAGGAACAAATGTCAGTAGAAATCTCTATCTTATTGGACCCACAACTCTAGATTATATAGTGCAGTAGTATTTCTTAACTGGCGGCATTACACCCATCCTTCTGAGCACTGGGTGATTAAATACCATGACCTTAAGCTAGTCGTTTGTTTTTGTTGTTGTTTTAGTCTCTTAAGTCATATCTGACTCTTTGCAACCCCATAGACTGCAGCCAGCCAGACCCTCAGTCCATCGGATTTTCCAGGCAAGAATACTGGAGTGGGTTGCCATTTCCTTCTCCAGGAGAATCTTCCTGACGCAGGAATCGAACCCACATCTCCTGCACTGCAGGCAGATCTTTACTGCTGAGCCACCATGGAAGCCCAAGCTAGTTGTTTAAAGGAATGCAAATATTTTGCAGAAAAATACATAGATCTCAGCTATTAATGGGAGCCATTTAAAGTTTCTCATCAATTCCCTAAGGTTACAACGTCTTTGCCATATATAAATTATCTTCTACAAAATATGTAACATAACCAGAGGCATGTGATAAGAACCGTTTTAACTGATAGCATTTTCCCATTACAGACACTTCCTATTCTTTGGAAACTATTTAAGTGGGAAGGAAAGCACACTAAGAAAAAGAACAGAATCAAACACTTGGCAGTCCACCACTGGATTACTTACAAGGTAGCCTTCCGTGGTTGTGTATCTTTACTTCCACTGCTCTTGGGATCAACTGAGTTACCTGTCCCTCGGGAGGTGCTGGGCAGGGAAGTATTAGAAGAAAAGGAACTGGGAGTGCTATTGGTGTTACGCATCCGGAATGAGTCATCTGAAAGAACACACGTACAGTCAGCCAGATGGAGTCCACTAGACAGATGTGAACCTTCAAGAAGGTTCATGAGAGCTGACTTTTCCCCTTCTTTTAAAGCCAACTTTACTAAGGTATAAATTATATACAATAGACTGCACAAATTTAAGGTCCTGAAATTTGTATATACTATGAGGCCATCACCACAATCAAGAATGAACACAACCATCACATTTGCTCCTGCCTCATCATCCCTCCGCTCCCTCTCCAATGCCAGGCAACCACGAACCTGCCTGCTGCTGCTCACTACAGATTAGTCTGCATTTCATGAAATTTCATTTCAGTATACACTCTTTTTTTGTCTGACTTCTTTCATTCAGCACAATTATGTTGCAATTCATCCTCATTTTATATGTCAATACTTTATCCTTTTTATTGCTGACCAGTATTCCTATTGGGAAATGGCATCACACTCCAGTATTTTTGCCTGGAGAATCCCATGGACAGAGGAGCCTGGTGGGTTACAGTCGTTGGGTTGCAGAGTACGACATGACTGAGCGACTGAGAACATTCCTATTGCACGGACATGCCAAAATTTGTCTATCCAGTCTCCTATTGACAGACATCATGATTTCCACCCCCATTATAATCTAATACAAACAAAGCTGCTGTGAATGACAGTGTGCAAGTTTGTATGTGGACATGTGTTTTCTCTTTCGTTAAGTCTTGAATGGAACTGCTGAATAATGTAGTCAGTGTATATTTAATTTCCTAAGAAACTGCCAAATTGCCGTCTGAAGTGATTATACCACTTTGCGTTTCCAGCAGCAATATATGAGAGTCCTGGAGGGTTACTCCACATTCTCACACACTTGATATTGTGAGCATTTTTAAACACTAGTGGATGTGATGTGGTATCTCCTTGTGTGTGTGTGATTTTTTTCTCATTGCATCAACTTTCATTTCTCTAATGTTACTGATCTTAAGCATCTTTTTATTTACTTGTATATCTTCTCTTGTGAAATGCCTGTTCAAATCTTTTTCCCATTTTAAAATCAGTTGCCTGATTTGTTTTAAAGATTGTTGTATATTCTAAAAACTAAAAATAGAGCTACCATATGATCTTGCAATCCACTCCTGGGCATATACCTGGAGAAAACCATAATATGAAAAGATAAATGCACCCCAGCATTCATTGCAACACTATTTGTAATAGCCAAGGCATTAGAAGCAAACTAAATGTCCATCAACAAATGAATGGATTAAGATGATTTGGTGGAATATGGAATATTACTCAACCATAAAAATAAAGTAATGCCATTAGCAGCATTTGAATGGACCTATGATAGTAAGTTGTCATACTATATGAAGTAAGCCAGGGAACAATAAATATATCACTTGTATGTGGAATCTAAAAAAAGAAAAAAGGTATAAATGAACTTATTTGCAAAACAGAAAGAGACTCACAGACATATAAAACATAAAGAGGATGGCAGGAGGGATAAATTAGGAGGTTGGGAATAGCTTACACACACTGCTATATATAAAACAGATAGCCAACAAGGATCTATTGAATGGCACAAGGCATGTGTACTCAGTCATGTCTGACTCTCTGTGACCCCATGGACTGTAGCCAGTCAGGCTCCTCTGTCCATGGAATTTTCCAGGCGAGAATACTGGAGTGGGTTGCCATTTCCTTCTCCAGGGAATCTTCTTGACCCAGGGATTGAACCTCCATCTCTTGAGCCTCCTGCATTGGCAGGCAGATTCTTTACCAGCTGAGCCACCGGAGAAGCCAGCACAAGGAACTATACTCAATATTTTCTAATAATCTATAAGGGAAGAGAATCTGAAGAATATATATATAACTGAATCACTGTGCTTGTACACCTGAAACTAACACTATTGTAAATCAACTATACTTCAACTTGAAAAAAAAAAACAACTTGTATATTCTAGATACAAGTCCTTTGTCAGGTATATGTAACACGAATATTTTCTCCTAATCTGTGTCCTGCCTTTTATTTTTTTAACACTCTATTTCAAAGTGTCAAACTTTTAAATTTTAATGAAGTACAGTAAGTTAATATTTTATGGGTCTGGAGAAATTTTTGTCAATTCTAAAAATCACAAAGACTTACTTCTATATTTTCTTCAGAAATGTCACATTTTTAACTTCTGTGTTTAAGTTTACAATACATTTTGAGTTAATTTTGTGTATAGTGTGAGATAAGAATTGAGGTTCAGTTTTTTTGGGTTTATTATGGATATTCAATTGTTTTAGCATCAAAAAATTTTAGTAAAAAAAATCTTAAAACTCAGCCAACTATGTTTGTCAGTGTAGGTCATACAGTCTTGAGTACTGAAGCTTTAGGAGTAAATGATATCAGGTAATTTTTTTTTTCAAAATACTCAGTTCTGTGTATTTAAATACACAGTAACTTTCAAAAATATTTTTATCAAGATTGCATTGAATCTCTGGCTCAATTTAAAAACAATTGACATCATAACAATATTAAGTTTTCCAATCCATGAACAAGGTATGACTTCCATTTACTTATGTCTAATTTCTTCCAGCAATGTTAGTATCTAGCAAACATTTTGCTAAATTTGATCCCTGAGCATTTAATATTTTTGAGGTTATTTAAAATGTTATCTTCAATATACAATGGATTAAAGACAATCTCTTTAACAAGTGGTGCTGGGAAATCTGGTCAACCACTTGTAAAAGAATGAAACTAGAACACTTTCTAACACCATATACAAAAATAAACTCAAAATGGATTAAAGATCTCAATGTAAGACCAGAAACTATAAAACTCCTAGAGGAGAACATAGGCAAAACACTCTCTGACATACATCACAGCAGGATCCTCTATGACCCACCTCCCAGAATATTGGAAATAAAAGCAAAAATAAACAAATGGGACCTAATTAAACTTAAAAGCTTCTGCACATCAAAGGAAACTATTAGCAAGGTGAAAAGACAGCCTTCAGAATGGGAGAAAATAATAGCAAATGAAGCAACCGACAAACAACTAATCTCAAAAATATACAAGCAACTCCTACAGCTCAACTCTAGGAAAATAAATGACCCAATCAAAAAATGGGCCAAAGATCTAAATAGACATTTCTCCAAAGAAGACATACAGATGGCTAACAAACACATGAAAAGATGCTCAACATCACTCATTATCAGAGAAATGCAAATCAAAACCACTATGAGATACCATTTCACACCAGTCAGAATGGCTGCGATCCAAAAGTCTACAAATAATAAATGCTGGAGAGGGTGTGGAGAAAAGGGAACCCTCTTACACTGTTGGTGGGAATGCAAACTAGTACAGCCACTATGGAGAACAGTGTGGAGATTCCTTAAAAAACTGGAAATAGAACTGCCTTATGATCCAGCAATCCCACTGCTGGGCATACACACTGAGGAAACCAGAAGGGAAAGAGACACGTGTACCCCAATGTTCATCGCAGCACTGTTTATAATAGCCAGGACATGGAAACAACCTAGATGTCCATCAGCAGATGAATGGATAAGAAAGCTGTGGTACATATACACAATGGAGTATTACTCAGCCATTAAAAAGAATACATTTGAATCAGTTCTAATGAGGTGGATGAAACTGGAGCCTATTACACAGAGTGAAGTAAGCCAGAAGGACAAACACCAATACAGTATACTAACGCATATATATGGAATTTAGAAAGATGGTAACGATAACCCTGTATACGAGACAGCAAAAGAGACACTGATGTATAGAACAGGCTTATGGACTCTGTGGGAGAGGGAGAGGGTGGGAAGATTTGGGAGAATGGCATTGAAACATGTGAAATGTCATGTATGAAACGAGATGCCAGTCCAGGTTCAATGCACAATGCTGGATGCTTGGGGCTGGTGCACTGGGACGACCCAGAGAGATGGTATGGGGAGGGAGGAGGGTGGAGGGTTCAGGATGGGGAACACATGTATAATTTTTTTTAAATTAAAATTGAATAAAAAAAAATAAAATGTTATCTTCACACACATAACTTTTTAAAGTATTAGGTTTATAGAAAAATTGAGACGGGTATGAAGAATTCCCACCTACCCCCACAGTTCAGTCAGTTCAGTCACTCAGTCATGTCCAACTCTTTGTACCCCCATGGACTGCAGTATGCCAGGCTTCCCTGTCTATCACCAACTCCTGGAGCTTTCTCAGACTCATGTCCATCAAGTCAATGATGTCATCCAACCATCTCGTCCTCTGTTGTCCCCTTCTCCTCCCACCTTCAAATCTTTCCCAAAATCAGGGTCCTTTTTATTAATACCTTACATTTATATACTATACTTGGTACAATCAATGAACCAATGGTAACATGGTATTATTAACAAAAATCCACAGTGTGTTCAGATTTCCTCAGTATCACCCAATGTCTGTTTGTATCTAAGGATACCATTCAGGACACCACAATACACTTACTTGTCAGGTCTCCTTTGCTGGGACAGCTTCTTAGCCTTCCCTTGTTTTTGATGACCTTAACAGTTGTGAGGGGTACTGGTCAAATATTTTGTAGGCTGTGCCTCTACTGGAATCTGTCTGATGCTTTTCTCACAATTAGACTAAGGTTATAGGTTTGAGGTAGGATGACAAGAGTTAAAGTAGTATTTTCATCACATCATATCAAGAGTGCACACTGACAAATCTTTTTTTCTGTTTTCTGTTTTTTTTTATTTTATACTTCATGACAGATCACTAGATACGGGATTTTTTGAGGAAATATTTTTAAAAACTAGGATTCCTGATGAACTTGACCAAATTGCTCCCAAAAACTTCCACCGATTTTCATATCCACCTGCAATGGATACATTGCAACTTGTTTCCATGAATCCTTACTAGAATTTCCTTTACATTTCCTCCAGCCTGTGGTGCCTACAGAGCTTTGGAATGCTATAATTGATGACTGATGGGTACATGTTAAGTAAATAGTATTAATTTGAGTTTCCACACTGTGTCTTTGACCTTTCCATTTTTTATTTAACACTACTCCCCCAACCCCACACACACCCTCTCCACACTCCAGCCTGACAGGCTGCTGTTGGTCTCTAAAGACACAATAGTCAGCTTTTACTTCTAACAGGTTCTCTGAATGGGATGGTATTCCATACCCATCTCTGCCTGTCAAAATTCTAGAGCACCTTAAGGTTCATCTCAAATGACAATCATCCTCAAGCCCATCTTCGCTCCCAAAGTAAATACAATCTCTATGTAAACACCTAATATATTTGTTTAGAGATATTTTGCTCCCATTTTCTCATTATAGAGCAGATATGTAATTGTATAGTGATATTTTCCTCAGTCTGAAAGTCAATAAGTAACAAATAATAAGCACATTTTTCTAACCAAGAAACCTAGGAAATACTTCATTTAATTTATTTCATCTCCCCAAAATAATACTGAAACTTTAAGACAATATTTTTCAAATATTTTAATAAATGATTTACCCTTATGAGAGATATGCTTTTTAGGCCATGGATGTTAAACTTTAGAATCTGCAGACCATACACAGACCTACCTCAATTTATTGCTCTTCATTTTTCAAAACAGATAATGCATTTTTTCTTGTTTTTTTGGTTTTTTTTTACAAATTGAAAGGTTTGTGACAACACTGCATCCAGAAAGTCTACCAGAACCATTTTTCCAATAGTATTTGCTCACTTCTTGTCTTTGTGTCATATTTGGATAATTCTTGCAATATTTCCAACTGTTTCCTTGTTATTATATTTACGGTGGTGTCTGTGATCAGTAATGTTTGATGTTACTACTGAAACTGTCTTAGGGCACCATGAACCACATCCATATAAGATGGCATACCTAATTGATGAATGTTGTATGTGTTCTAACTGCTTTACTTTCCGGCCACTCCCTGATCGCTATCCCTCTACAGGCCTCCTTTTTCCCTGAAATACAACAAGATTGTGTTGAATAAAAGCCACACCTACTTGTTATGTATTGTCTGTGGCTGCTTTTACTCTGCTATACTACAGTTGAGTAATTGTCACAGAAACCAGTTTGGCCAAGAGAATCCAAAATATTTACCATGTGGTCCTTTACAGAGAAGTTTGCTTATCCCTGGTATAAACTTTCAAGTATGTAATACTATAACTGTTTAGCTGCATATGATCCACAGTGAAGCCTTAGTGTTTTTAACTTCCTTAAAAATTAAAACTTTTAGTCTATGCCTGAGCAGGTCTTCAGACTGCAGTAAAACCTATCCTATCATTTTGTACTTTTCCTCTTTTAAAAGTATTGAACTCTGACTCTTGACACAGTGAAAACAAAATAGTATTGTCAAGCATTTTAATTGCTAGGGGAAAGTTTCTTTGCTATTTGATACAGACATAAATTTGGGGACACTGTATCTAGAAATAAAGAAATGAGTCATTTAAAGAAAACTGTATTTTATTAAATTTAATAATTATTTGAAGAGCTCAGATTTCTACTTACCAGTTAGTGAAATCATAGAAGTCTTTGATAAACCTGAGACAGAAGGTGTATATGCTGCTGTAGAACTTTTACTAGAAAAGAACATGATTTAGTTAAAAATACAAGAAAATGTATCTTTCAGCCTCAGCCACTGATCAGAAAATACCACTTGGTCTTTCCTAACTTTTCCTTAATGCTTTCCTCTACTTGTTATGAAACATGCTTACTACTTTTCTCATTTATTTTTTACATTCCACACCTCACAACAATTACTTTAAGTTAAAAGCATTTCCTTAAACTTCTGCTACATCAGAATAACAGTTTTTCTTTTGATACGCAGCCAAAACAGGTAATAGAGATAAAATTTTCCTAGGAATAATACATCTTTAGTTCTATTCTCTTTTGCCCATCTTGAGATCACCCTATTGGCTAGGAACTGTAAATAATTCTACCAATAATGTCCAAAAGCATAGCTGAAACACATCCAGATTAAGCTTTTTTTTTTTTCAATTTTTTAATAAAAATGTTTAAAAAAACAAAAGAAAAAACATTTTTTCCATAACATAGTCTTTTTCTTGATAAAGAGTTTTGAAGACATTTACGGTTCCTTAAAATTACTTTGCTTGCTGACTGATTTGCACCTGTTACATATTTACTATATGTATACTATATATAAGAGTCATGGTCATTTAATTTATACTGATTCTCCCCTAATCTTAACTGTTTATAATTTTGTCTACTGGGCCAAAAGGGAGACTAGATGTACAACCACAGTCAGGAGAACTCTGTTGTGACCATTTTACCACAGAAAGAGGCCAGCGGTTTCTTCATGGACAGAAACAACATGAACAGCAAATGGCTATCACATCTATTCAGTGAATGGGGCATGTCCACACCCATTTAGAAGCTGTGTGGCACGTGTGATAGAGCACCACTCTCCTCATAAAACGATATACAGATTCCATGATGTGTTACACAGGATCGGGGAAGCAGTCTTCCTAGAATTCCAGGATAACTGTTCTTATGCAAATTGGTAAGACTATTATTTTCCTTAACATCAAATTTTTATAGATGGTAACTTATTGTTCACCTATGAAAAACCTCAAAATTAATTCCAATTTTATATAATAATGTAAACATCTCACATAAAGATGTGTTAAAATAAAAATTAAGTCAGAATGTGAAGAGCTGACAGATCATACCTAGTAGTACATTTGTCTAAGTTGCCATATTTTGCATGAAAAGCTTGATTATTAAAAGACTGGCTTCGAATCAATTTAGATTTCTTGATTTCTTTACCTAGAGTAACAAGCAGAAGGCAAATGCAATTATTTAGTTCATCAGTTCATCCTCAGCTGCCCCAACCCCATTCCCTCTCCAGCTCCCACCACTGTGAGTACCACACTGAGCGGGTGGCTTCCCTGCCTTGGTTTGACCTGACTGGAGTATTTCTTACTTTACTGCCCATTAAGAAGCACCAAACAAAGTAAAAGAAAACTAGAGCTTTTCAAACAATATCTCATATCTCATAGAGTGACTTCCTTGTAATTATCATTTATAAAAGGAAAAAAGCAGACACAAAAACCAGTTTCTTACTTGTGGATGGGGTGGCAGAGGAGGATCCAGGAACAGAAATGGGGATGTTCTTGGGCAGACTTGTTGGTGTCTTAGAGTCTCTACCTAAAACAAACTCTGTTTTAAGTGTTACAAATTCCTCTGATTAATCTCCATACACACAAGACAACACAGAGACTATGAACCACTTTCTCTCACTAAGCAGCACTATTTCCCAAATCTTATTCTTTATATATTTAAATATTTCATTCTTAGTTACTCAGTGATCAATTTCACAATCTTATTGCTATTATCAAACTTCAAACTTTCCTTTGAAGGATCTGAACCTCTGTACTGATCCTCACCATTTATTTATTGGTGAGGATCTGTATCAGTTAGCATCCATTTATGAGAACAACTTTTGATAAACCAAAGAAAGTGATTTTCCACATAAAATTAAAACCTTAGCATAGGGAGGTTCAAGAGGGAGAGGACATATGTATACCTATAGCTGATTCATGTTGATATTTGGCAGAAACCAACAAAATTCTGTAAAGCAATTATCCTTCAATTAAAAAATAAACAAACAAGTACATATTTTAAAAATTTAAAAAAAAAACAACTCAGCATGGCCTTTCAGAATGCTGGGATATAACGTCAATTATGTACCTTGGTGGTGAGGATGTGGCAAAAGTACTTACGTTTCTTTTCAAAGGTTTTATCACTCATGGGCCTTCCATCATTTTGTTGCTTCTCTTTTTCTAATTGCTCCTATTAATAAAACAGCACCTTAGTATTAAAGGTAAGCATAAGTAGGTTTACTTTTTTAAGGTTTCTAAAATAACACTTATTTATTAAAAGTTAACATGTGCATAATAGGCAACCAAAAAAACACAAGAAGCAAAAAGCAAAGTCATTCACAGTCACAAGCAGTTTACCATTCGACGTGTCCTCCCAGGTCTCATTTGTGTATTTTCATAACTAAGCATCCATTTTTATGTAATTAAGATCATACAGTTATGCATCATGTTGTTTCACACATATGATTATTCACCATTTCAAAGTCCCAAAGCTATGAATATTTTAATAACCAAGAATACACTACATCAACCAACTCAATCTAGAAGGAAAAAAATGCAATCTTGCCTTTCTTGATGACAAAAATTTCAGAGAAGACAAAAGTGGCAACAGAACTCTAGATAAAGATACTGGCAGAGCTATGATTAAAATACTACATTCCCTTATGTCCAATTAAAAGTGAGACATAAAGCAACAGAGTACGCAAAGTATAATGCTTCTAGGAGGATTCATTATCCGATCTAAACTATTAAAGTATAGCAAGGAGGTATGCTTCCGTTGAATTAATTATTTAACAAGCATAAGTAGATTTAGAAAACTATTCTAATTAGAAATTACTCTAAGCTTTAGAGATATAAAAATACAGTTCACAAAAATACCTAACAGAAGTAATTTTTTTTCAAAATTGGTATCTAAAGAAGTCACAGTTCTTTCAGATTTTTTTTACATCTACGGAATTGTGCCCTTGGAGGGCTGTCAAGATAAAACAATGAATTTGGTATCACTGTTGCAATGAGCCTTTCAGATGGTAGAGAATCTGCCTGCAATGCAGGAGACCCAGGTTTCATCCCTGGGTCGGGAAGACCCCCTGGAGAAGGGAACAGCAAACCACTCCAGTACTCTTGCCTAGAGAATTCCATGGACAGAGGCGCCTGGGGTTTATAGTCCATGGGGTCATAAAGAGTTGGACACGACTGTGTCACAAACACTTTCACTTCACTTTCATTCACTAATTCTCATCAGCAAAATATTGGTACTATTGGCCCTTTCCATTTCTAACTGATAAGTGAAAAAACAACACCCTTCTTTTAAAAGCCTGAGAGAAAAAAAAATTTTGTAGATATTATTTAAATTTTGATTGAAGTATAATACACATAGAGAAAGTACACAAACTGTAAGTATACAGCTCAGTAAATTTTCCCAAAATGAACACACCCATATAATCAGCTCCCAGACCAAGAAACAAAATGTTACGAAGCTCAAAGTCTTCTTTATCCCAACAGAATAACCAAGATAACTCATATCAGTTCTGAACAAACATGACATGACCAACATGTACAGAACACTACAGTCAACAATGGAGAGTACACATTCTTTTCAAGAACAAGTGTAAAATGAAAAGAGAAAACAGACAAAAAATTCCACATAGACTTGGACTGCATAAAAAACTATTAAATAAAAATTATAAAACTGAAAATAAAACATGCAAAGCTGAAAAATATTGCTAAGTGAGCTTAAGAAGTAGTGCCATTTGTTTTATCTTTTCCTCTACTATGTAATCATATTAATCACAATTATCTTGAAGTCCTCGTTGGGTAACTCTAATAGTAGGATCATCTGTGAATCTTTTTCTAGTCTCTGATTTTTGTCTTGGGTTTAGGTTATTAAGTCCTAAAGTTATAAGTTATATAAGTTATTAATAACCAAGTTATATAACTTATTAATAACTTATATAACTTATAATAAATTACAAGTCCTAAAATTTTTAGAGCCTGTTTACTCTTTGCAACGTCTACCACTGACTATACTGAGCTCTAATCTTTGTTTTAGACTGCTGAATAACACAATTGCTTTTCAGAGGATTTCCACTTAAGTTTTTAATCTCACAGCACAATTTTTTGTAGAGAAATAGACAATATAATAAAATAAATGGGAATATTATAACTGAAAAACACAGTACTGGAAACTTTAAAACCACTGGATGGTCTAATAGCCAAATGGAGAAGGCAGGAAAAGAATTGGTGACATTGAAGATGGATCAACAGAGATTATTCACTCTGAGAAGCAGAGTTTAAGGAGGAAAAAAGAGAAAGAATAAAGCCTTACAGACCTGTGGGATGATATCAAAAGATCTAACACGTGTATAATTATTGACCCAGAAATATAAGAGTGAGCAACAGGGGACAGAAGATATATTTAAACAACGGGTCAAACCTTCCCAAATTGGGGAAATGATACATGTTTACAGATTCATGAAGCTCAACAAATCCAAAACAGGATAAATATGAAGCAAATCATGCCTAAAAATATCAAAATCAAACTGCTAAAAAACAAAAAAATACCTTGGAAGTAGTCAGAGACAAACAACATTATACAAAGAACAATAATTCAAATGAGAGCAGATATTTTATCAGATACTAGAGAGACCAGAACAAAGACAGAAATAACTCTTTTAAGTACAGTATGAAAAAAGGCTTGCAAACTTAGTATTCAATAAAAATATCCCTCAAAGAGGAAGGCAAAAATAAGATAAATTTTGATAAAATTTATCAAAAATTTTAGATAAAGGAAAACTAAAATAATCTGTCTAAAAATACTTGCACTCCATTCTTCAGGCTGAAGGGGAAAAAAAACGAGAGGGAAACTTGGGTCTAAGCAATGGATGATGGTTCTATAATGACCTACAAGACCTTCTAGAACTAACACCAAAAAAAGATGTTCTTTTCATCATAGGGGACTGGAATGCAAAAGTAGGAAGTCAAGCGATACCTGGAGTAACAAGCAAGTTTGGCTTTGGAGTACAAAATGAAACAGGGCAAAGGCTAACAGAGCTTTGCCAAGAAAACGCACTGGTCATAGCAAACACACTCTTCCAACAACACAGGAGAAGACTCTACACATGGACATGCCCAGATGGTCAATACTGAAATTAGATTGATTATACTCATTAGCGCTGAAGATGGAGAAGTTCTATGCAGTCAGCAAAAATAAGACCAGGAGATGACTGTGGCTCAGATTATGAAATCCTTATTGCAAAATTCAGAGATTATTCACTCTGAGAAACAGGGAAAACCACTAGACCATTCAGGTATGACCTAAATCAAACCAAATCCCTTACAATTATACAGTGGAAGTGACAAATAAATTCAAGGGATTAGATCTGATGGGCAAAGTGCCTGAAGAATTATGGACGGAGGGTTGTAACATTGTACAGGAGGCAGTGATCAAGACCATCCTCAAGAAAAACAAAAGCAAAAAGGCAAAATGGTTGTCTGAGGAGACCTTACAAATAGCTGAGAAAAGAAGAGAAGCAAAAGGCAAAGGAGAAAAGGAAAGATATCCTCATTTGAATGTAGAGTTCCAAAGAACAGCAAGGAGAGATAAGAAAGCTTTCCTCAAGATGACAAAGAAAGATAAGAAAGCTTTCCTCAGGTAGAATGTCTGATTAAATCTAAAAACCAACTTCTAGAACAAATAAGAAAACAGCATGTCTGCAAAATACAAGGCTAATATACAAAAATCAACAGTATTCTTTTTTTTTTTTTTTTTTTTTACTTTACAATATTGTATTGGTTTTGCCATACATCAACATGCATCTGCCATGGGTGTACACGTGTTCCCCATCCTGAACCCCCCTCCCACCTCCCTCCCCAATCAACAGTATTCTTAAGCTCCAGCAACAAAAAACTAGAAAGCAAAATTTAAACTTACAATTCCATCCACAATGCCAAGAAACATAATATACTAGAAATAAATCTAACAAAAGACTTCCTTGAACTCTATACTTGAGACTACCAAAACTACTGAGAAGAAAAGTAAAGACTAAATAAACCAATCATGAGAAGACTCATAAAGTTTAGATGGCAATTTTCCAAATTGATCTACAGATCAATGATAATTAACACAATCCTAACTAAAATTTCAGGCTTTTTAGAAATTGACAAACTGATTCTAAACTTTGTATCAAAATGCAGAAGGCCTCAACTGGCCAAAGCAACTTAAAATAATAAGTTTGAGAACTGACCCTACCTGAGTTTAAGAATTACTACACAGTGTTCAAGGCAGTTTAGAATGCCCAGAAAGACAAACATAAAAATCAGTGGAATGAAATAGTGAGTCCCTAAGCAGAGACACACACACACATATACACACCTATGAACAACTGATTAAAAAAAAAAAAAGGTGCTAAAGCAATTCAATGGGGAAAAGACAGTTTTCCACAAATGGTGCTAGAATAACTGCTTAGTCAGAAAAAATAAACAAAAGTAACTTGAAATGATTCATAGACCTAAATGTAAAACCTAAAACTAAAATTCCTAGAAAAAAACAGGAAAAAGTCTTTATAATTTGGGGATAGACTAAGGGCTTCCTCTGGTGACTCAAAAGGTAAAAGCGTCTGCCTGCAATGCAGGAGACCTGGGTTCAATCCCTGGGTTGAAAAGATCCCCTGGAGAAGGAAATGGCAACCCACTCCAGTATTCTTGCCTGGAGAATCCCATGGATGGAGGAGCCTGATAGACTACAGTCCATGAGGTCGCAAAGAGTTGGACATGACTGAATGACTTCACTTTCACTTTCAAAGGATTCTTGGGTACAAAAAAAGCATGAACTATGCTAAGAGAAAACACGGATATAAGTTGCACTTGATCAATATTAAAAATATCTCAGTCGTATCCAACTCTTTGCAACCCCATGGACTGTAGCCTGTCAGGCTCCTCCGTCCATGGGATTTTCCAGGCAAGAGTGCTGGAGTGGATTGCTATTTCCTTCTCCAGGGGATCTTCCCGACCCAGGAAACGAACCCAGGTCTCCCGCATTGCAGGCAGACACTTTACCGTCTGAGCCACCAGGGAAACCCCTTCAAAAGATACCATTAAGTAAATGAAAAAAGAAGCACAGACTCTAAGAAAATATTCATAAAATGTGTATCTGACAAAGGAATTGTATTCAGAGTTTATGAAGAACTCTTACAACTTGATAATAAAAAGAGAAACAACCCACTTTAAAATCTAAAAATAGACTTCATCAACTAAGATTTAAGGATGGCCAATACACAAAGGCAAAGATGCTCAGCCTCATTAGGCATCAGGGATATACAATCTGAAATTGCAATGAAATACCATTACACCCTCACTCTAACAAGCATTACAGAGGATATGAGGTAACTGAAGTTCTCCACCACAGTCAGTGGGGGTGTAAAATGGTGCAGTTACTTTGCAAAACAGTCTCTGTTTTTAAGTTAAGCATACTTTAACATATGATCCGTGCATTCAACTCCTAGGTTATTTTCCCAAAGAAATCCAAGTATACATCCACTCAGAGACTTCTTCACTGATATTCCCAAGCTAGAAGTAACCCAAATGTCCATTAAGGAAGGGATATAGCACATGGTAAGTGACTTTCCAGGTGGCGCTAGTGGTAAGGAACCTGCCTGCCAATGCAGGAGATGTAAGAGATGCGGGTTTGATCCCTGGGTCGGAAGATCACCTGGAGAAGGGAAAGGCAATCCACTTCAGTATTCTTGCCTGGAGAATCCCATGGACAGAAGAGCCTGGTGGGCTATAGATGGGGTCACCAAGAGTTGGACACAACTGAAGCGACTTAGCATGCATGCAAAAACATGGTGGTATATCCATAGTCTGGCTACTATTTAGAAATAAAAAGGAGTGATCTCTTGATATACACAACAACGTAGAAGAATCTCAAAAGAATTATGCTGATGGAGAGAAGCATGACCCACAAAGTACTAATAAATGATTCAGTTCATTAGTTGTAGATCACAAAGGGGCACAACAAAATTTTTGAGCGAACAGCAATGTTTGGTATTTTATATGCTGGATTCATGGATATGTCCATGTCAAAATTCACCAAATTGTACACATTAAGCATTTGCAGTTAATCATAAGTCAATATACTTCAAGAAGGTATTTTTTAAAAGGCTTTCAAATGTAGTTTTTCTTCCAGTTCATGAAAGAACATATTTCAAAAGATTAGGACTCTTCTTTAGTTATTTATAGAGAAAGTAAAAGTAGTGTGATACTGAAATAATTTACTAAGTTTAATAACAGCACAGTTAATACTGGTCAGAAAGAAGTAGGTGTGTATGCATGTGAACACATACCATTTCCAAAAGAAGTAGTTCTTCTCTTTCTTTCTCTTGATCCAACAAATCTTTCTCATAAAACTTTTTCTGAAACTAAGTTTAAAGTTTAAAATGAAATTGTGAAACAGTAATGATGAGTCTCTGCCAATTTTTAAAGATTCCTTTCCACACAAGGTAAAGGGAGTATACTTACAGCATCCATGGACATTTCCATTCTGTCCAACTCTAACACGGTCTGCAAAGAAAATGTTTTAAAATAATTCAACAGCAATTAAATCGACTACTCATTTCTCAAAAAGATTCCTTTTCTAGACAGAGGTTCAAAGAAGAGATTTCTCCACTATGTGAAAGGCTAAATTAAAAAACCTTTAAAGTTCTTCTTAACTCTGTGCTGACTTTTAATCAGCCACTATACATTAATACCAGGATTTCCCTGGTGGGTCAGATGGTAAAGCGTCTGCCTACAATGTGGGAGACCCGGCTTGAATCCCTGGGTGGGGAAGATCCCCTGGAGAAGGAAATGGCAACCCACTCCACTACTCTTGCCTGGAAAATCCCATGGGTGGAGGAACCTGGTAGGCTACAGTCCATGGGGCTACAGTCGGACACAACTGAGCTACTTCACTTCACATATTAATACCAGGATCAATTTAAACTTTAAAAGTTTTTAACCTTAAGAAAAGCAGGTCTACAGGATTCTTTTAAATACTAAATACATGCAATTTAACTATTTTCTAATAACTCCCTGTGCCACTCTTTCCTGAATGTTCAGAAATATAATTTTTGAAATTAAAAAAATCTTTTGGCTAAATACATATGAAGCTGGCTACCATTTGGTTTAATATTCTTGGTTCCTTTCCACAGAAACTTTTGATCCTTATGACATTCTAATGAATAGAAAATACTTTGCTCTGAAAGCATTCTCTTAATTTATGTCTTTCAGAATACACTGTCTGAAATAAATTATTTCAATCAAACACTGGCCCATCTAATCCAGGGTTCTATCTCTGACAGAAGACAGTACTTCTTTATAGGAATAACTCTGATGGTCAAGATATAAGTACATTTATTCATATGCCCAAAGCTATCGATTGCAAACATAGTATTTATTTGGTTTTATTTTTATGCTGAAATTTATGAAAATGTTGCAATTCACACCATGAAATATCCCTTTTAAATGAAATGATTTTTCATCTTAAAAAAACTGACCAGACTAAGCTATTTCATTTTTATTGCAAGGCTTTGAATAGCTTCCTGAGGGGTTCCCACACCAATACGTCAGTCTGATAAACATTATAGTACAGAATTTTTAGGAGACAGAATGACTTCCTCATGTGCAATGTTCTTAAAATAACTGTAGTCCTGAATAATCCATTCAGTAATCTATTTAATTATAGCATTTTGCCCCAATTTAATGGGATCAGCTTGAGTTATCTCTTCAGTTTATAAATACTCTCAAAAAAGTAACTGGAACTTGCCTGGTGGGTAGGGGTTAAGAATCCCCCTCTGGATGCACGGGACACAAGTTCAGTCTCCGGTCAGGAAACTAAGATCCCACATGCTGCTGGGCGACTAAGCCCACACACCACAGGGGAGATCTTACACGGGCAACTAAGACCCGATGCAGCCAAATTAACTAATTATTTTAAAAAGTAACTGTCTCACGTTTACTATTTTGAAAGTTAACACCATTGCCTATACTTCTGTAATTAAATGGTAAAGACAGAAATATCTGGTAAAAACAAATGTATGTATATCTATGTTTTTAGATTTAGATGTATGTCCAGATTCTGAGTATCTCTGATTATTTCAGTTAATGAAAGGAGAATTTACATTTCAGTAAAATAAAATTATACTAATTAATACTAAGTTATCAAATCACTTTTTAAAAAAGCTTCTTATGCAACATCGCAAGGGTCTCTAGAAAAAAGAAAAGAAAATAAAAGGGTTCTCCTTCCCCCACCCCCCATCACTGACACCAAGTTGCTGATAACATTAATAAATTCATTTCTCTCACTACAAATGAAGGCTCAAAAACTATGTATCCTGAATTCCACATTCAGATTCATAGAAATAACAACTTGACTTAATCTCATAAAAACATTAGGTAAATGTTTGGCAAAAAAGGTTTTAAAGATTGTAAAGTATTTTCAAGTTTGACTTCACTAACCCAAATGTTTACTGTTTCAGTGTTAAACACTGACAAACAATCCATATAAGATCACAGGCTTAAAAAAACCTAACAAAAAAGCCATAAA
Source organism: Bos indicus (assembly GCF_029378745.1). NCBI lineage: Eukaryota > Metazoa > Chordata > Mammalia > Artiodactyla > Bovidae > Bos > Bos indicus. Next base: position 59,034,468 of record NC_091780.1, on the reverse strand, counting down.
ACACAATGTTACATAGTTGAAAAGGGGCAGTTCAGTTCAGTTGCTCAGTTGTGTCTGACTCTTTGTGACCCCATGAATAGCAGCACGCCAGGCCTCCCTGCCTATCACCAACTCCCAGAGTTCACCCAGACTCACGTCCATCGAGTCAGTGATACCATCCAGCCATCTCATCCCCTGTCGTCCCCTTCTCCTCCTGCCCCCAATCCCTCCCAGCATCAGGGTCTTTTCCAATGAGTCAACTCTTTGCATGAGGTGGTCAAAGTATCGGAGTTTCAGCTTTAGCATCAGTCCTTCCAAAGAACACCCAGAACTGATCTCCTTTAGAATGGACTGGTTGGATCTCCTTGCAGTCCAAGGGACTCTCAAGAGTCTTCTCCTACACCACAGTTCAAAAACATAAATTCTTCGGCGCTCAGCTTTCTTCACAGTCCAACTCTCACATCCATACATGACCACAGGAAAAACCATAGCCTTGACTAGACAGACCTTTGTTGGCAAAGTAATGTCTCTGCTTTTGAATATGCTATCTAGGTTGGACATAACTTTCCTTCCAAGGAGTAAGCGTCTTTAAATTTCATGGCTGCAGTCACCATCTGCAGTGATTTTGGAGCCCAAAAAAATAAAGTCTGACACTGTTTCCCCATCTATTTCCCATGAAGTGAAAAGGGGTAAGGGGTCTCCATTCCAGCCCTGAAGCTGCCACTTACTAATAAGATCTTAAGCTGATACCTAACATTTCTAGGTCCAGAGCTTCTGCAAAGTCAAACAGGTCACTGAAGGCCCTTCTAATCCTTCCATGGCTAAGTTCCTAGCTAGCTGGCTACGCCAGGTCTCAGCTGTGGGATGTGGGTAGTTCCCTGACAGGAAATGAACCCAGGCCCCCTGCATTGGGAGCGTGGATTCTTGGCCACTGGACCACCAGGGAAGTCCCAGGGCTAAGTTTCTATCAAAGGTGACTTTACCAACAAAGTCTTACCAATTATAATCACTTATAAATAGTCTGTGAGTGAAACATTCATTATTAGCTGAAAAGTATTTACAGAGTACCTAAAATGCAAGCTCTCTCTCATAGAGCTTATATTACCAATAATGAAAGCTTAATGTTTCAGCGCCCCCTGTGCTTAGTCACTCAGTCGTGTCCGACTCTTTCTGACCCCATGGACTACAGCCCACAAGGCTCCTCTGTCCATGGGGATTCTTCAGGCAAGAATATTGGAATGGGTTGACATGCCCTTCTCTAGGGGATCTTCCCAAGCTGGAGATCGAACCCAGGTCTCCCATAGTGCAGGTAGATTCTTTACCAGCTGAGCCACCAGGTAAATGCTTTCTAGAAGGAACTTCCCTCTTCAGTTAGAGCACACATCCACCAAATCCTTACTACTCTAGCAATGATTTAAATATTTTAACATACTACTGGTAGCCCATCAAGTTAAAATAGTGAAGCTATGATTCAGTTCAGTTCAGTTCAGTTGCTCAGTAGTGTCCGACTCTCTGTGACCCCATAAATCGCAGCAGGCCAGGCCTCCCCGTCCATCACCAACTCCTGGAATTCACTCAAACTCACGTCCATCGAGTCAGTGATGCCATCCAGCCATCTCATCCTCTGTCATCCCCTTCTCCTCCTGCCCCCAATCCCTCCCAGCATCAGAGTCTTTTCCAGTGAGTCAACTCTTCCCATGAGGTGGCCAAAGTACTGGATGCTTTAGCATCATTCCTTCCAAAGAAATCCCAGGGCTGATCTTCAGAATGGACTGGTTGGATCTCCTTGCAGTCCAAGGGACTCTCAAGAGTCTTCTCCAACACCACAGTTCAAAAGCATCAATTCTTCGGTGCTCAGCTTTCTTCACAGTCCAACTCTTGCATCCATACACGACCACTGGAAAAACCATAGCCTTGACTAGAAGGACCTTTGTTGGCAAAGTAATGTCTCTGCTTTTTAATATGCTATCTAGGTTGGTCACAGCTTTCCTTCCAAGGAGTAAGCCCATCTTAACCCAAGAAAGACAAATGCCATGGCAAGAGGGATACTTACTCTTCTTACAATAGCCAGAACATCTTTATCTTTTTCTTGACAGAGGAGTTTTCTCACACACATTTCCAACTGCTGAAGTAGATGCTTATCTGCAGGAATCTTCAGAGTAGATTTCACTTTGGGCAACAAGTAGCAAAGTTTCATTCTATAATAAATTAAAAAGCATTAACCTGTGAGTGAGTTTAATAACCTGGAATAATAGTCACAAGAATTTGAAAGAAAATTCAAGCTTTAGCTAGCTTGAGAGTTTATTATGCAGTAAATACCTATGGAGGGCACATGAGTCAAGCATTCATTACTTTGGGTGCTGAGACATTGCAGTGCATAAAATCAACACAATTCTCTGCTTCCTCACAGAGCTTTCATTCTAGTCCACAGGTAGGGAGAGAGGATAAACAAATGAATAAGCATTAGTCGCTCAGTCGTGGCTGACTCTCTGCGACCCCACGGACTGTAGCCCGTCAGGCTCCTCTGCCCGTGGGATTCTCCAGGCAAGAATTCTGGAGTGGGCTGTCATTTCCTTCTCTAACAAATGAGTAAAATGTCCATCAAACAGCGTAAGTGCTGCAGAAAACAATAAAGCAAGGAAAGAAGGTGAAGGAGTACCAGAGGAGGGGGGTTACAAGTTTCAAACATGTGGTCAGAGAGGGTTTCTGTGAAGCTTTCACTGAAAAAATGACATTTAAGCAAAGACAAAGTAAACTGGGGACTAACCCATGTGAATATCTAGAGAAGACTGTTATAGTAAGAGCGAATGCCCTATGAGGGGAGCTTGCCTTAGGAGTTGCCCCAAATTAACAAATTGGCCCAAGCTGGCTAGAGTGGTGAGAACAGAGCAAAAACAAATTTAGCTAGAGGCCTCAGTATGGAAATAGGAGGTCAGATCATCCAGGGCCTTGCAACTACAGATTGGAAACTGGTTTTATTTTGAGAGCAATGAGAAGCCATGGAGGGTTCTGCACATACAAGCAATAAATGCTGGAGAGGGTGTGGAGAAAAGGGAACTCTCTTACACTGTTGGTGGGAATGCAAACTAGTACAGCCACTATGGAGAACAGTGTGGAGATTCCTTAAAAAACTGGAAATAGAACTGCCTTATGATCCAGCAATCCCACTGCTGGGCATATGCACTGAGGAAACCAGAAGGGAAAGAGACACGTGTATCCCAATGTTCATCGCAGCACTGTTTATAATAGCCAGGACATGGAAGCAACCTAGATGTCCATCAGCAGATGAATGGATAAGAAAGCTGTGGTACATATACACAATGGAGTATTACTCAGCCATTAAAAAGAATACATTTGAATCAGTTCTAATGAGGTGGATGAAACTGGAGCCTATTATACAGAGTGAAGTAAGCCAGAAAGAAAAACACCAATACAGTATACTAACGCATATATATGGAATTTAGAAAGATGGTAACAATAACCCTGTGTACGAGACAGCAAAAGAGACACTGATGTACAGAACAGCCTTATGGACTCTGTGGGAGAGGGAGAGGGTGGGAAGATTTGGGAGAATGGCATTGAAACATGTATAATATCATGTATGAAACGAGTCGCCAGTCCAGGTTCGATGCACGATACTGGATGCTTGGGGCTGGTGCACTGGGACGACCCAGAGGGATGGTATGGGGAGGGAGGAGGGAGGAGCGTTCAGGATGGGGAACACATGTATACCTGTGGTGGATTCATTTCGATATTTGGCAAAACCAATACAATATTGTAAAGTTTAAAAATAAAATAAAACTAAAAATAAATAAATAAAGGAGCTTGTAATGAAAAAAAAAAAAAGATTCAACTTAACATTTGGGAAGTATCATCTGGTTACTGTGTTGAGATTAGACTGTAGGTGGACAAGGACAGAAGGGATAGGATAGGGGAGGCTCTTTCAGTAATCCAGGCCAGAATCCAGTAATTCAGTAATCCAGTAAGATGATGGTGGCACCACCATCACTCTGGTTCTTGAACCAGAGAAGCAGCAGTGAGGCGGTGGGAAGTGGCTGGCATCTGAATATTTTATACAAGCAGGAGGATGTGCTGAGGGCCTGGAGGTGGAATGACAAAAAGGAGGTCAAGGCTCTGACCTGAGCAAGTGGCAAGACAAAATGGTTATTTACTGAGATGGAGAAGATGGCAGAAAGAGCAAGTGTGGATGAGGAAGGTGGGGCTTAACTGGATAGATTAACTCTGAGGAGCCTGTTAGGTAGTTGATGGAAATGCAGTGGGCAGTTGCCTTGATGAACCTTCTGTCCAGGGTGGATGCCCATGCTGGAGATGTGCTGTCAGGAATCTTCAGAGCATAGATGCTATGTCAACCAGGAGCCCGGAGAATTACCCAGGCAGCAAGTGCAGTTTGAGAAGGAGAGATAAGAGGAGAGTTTCTATGGCACCCCCATGGTCCAGATGGGCTGATAAGGAACCAACAAGCAAACTGAAGAATTCCAGAGAGGTAAGAGGAAATCCAGGAGAGTTAAAAAAACAAACAAAAAACCAACCTACCAACGGAACAAACAAACAACCTTCTAGGAAAAGGTGGTGCAGGAAATGTTCTATTTACTAAGCTAAAATTCTATTGCTTTGTCAGGGCTGTTGTCTAATTTGTGGCTGCTGTATTCATTCATTCATTTGTCTCAGCACTCTCCAGATACTATTTTTTTATTTCTATGCCAAAGCTTGAGACAACTAAGTCCCACTCCTGGAGTTCTCAGGATGCTTTCTCAGCTGAGCTTCAGTACAGGATTCCTCATATACAAGAAAATTTGCTATTTAACCAAAAAGGCAAAAGATGTTTCTTCCCCAGAATTTTCACCTCTGTACATAGCAATAATAGTCTCACACTTATTCAGGACTCACCACAGATACTGCTAAGCATGGTGGTGATGCTTTTTCTAGTTAAGAGGTCCCAATTACCCCAAAGAGAATTGTTTTCATTTCTGGCAGCTGAAGAGAAAGCTCCTCTGAATACCAATAGTCTTTTTCTAGCCTTGATACTGTCCAGACTCGATGAATTTAAATTTTCAACATTCACTTAAGGAAAAGCAGAAACAATCAGCAGTCCATGCACACTTCATTCTTTATAACCCAAGGCACATCTAGAAAACCTACATTCAACAGAAGCTACCCAAGCCTTAGCAATTATTTAACTCGATGAGAATCCTGGGCCCAGGAGATTAGGAAGATTTTGAAATTAAGGGCCACACTTTTCAGGTAAGCTAAACTCTGCATGTACACTATCTCAGGTATTTATTCCTCAGAACACCCCCATGAATTAAGTACCAAGGAAACTGATGCACAGAGAGGTTCTGTAATTTGCCTGGACGCGCAGCTGGTATAGAGGTCAGGAAGTGTAGCTCCAGCTGCTCTCCTTCTAACCTGCATGATCCTGCCTCTCTCGCCTGTGGCGGCCTCCATTCTATCCGGCCATCTCTACAGAGCTGGGCGAAGGCTTTGGCATCCAAGAGTACATGATGTAGCTGGACCCATTTTTTTTGGCTGGCAGCTGCCCAGGCAGGAGAGTCAAAACCAAGACACAGATGATCTCTTACTCAACAAAACCACCAAGACTCACAGAGCAATACTCATCTTCATTTGGTTTTTGAATTGACAGGTTGCTTTCTCTTAGAGTCAATGCTATGCTGCTAGTCACACTGACTTGAGTAGAGATGATTTCATTCCCTTTCAAATAATTTTTGGGAACTGTCTGATAAGGGATAATTCATCACGTTGGAATCTGCTTTTCTAGAATCACAACTTCAATTTGCAAAAGGTTTACAATGTGGTTGAATCCATTAACTATTTACCAAGAGATAAATTCTAAAGAACTGCCATCAGGGTCTTTCAATCTACTTAAAATCACTTTAATTTAAATCTCAAGTCAAGGAAACCTTAGCTCTTGTTTATACAGCACAGGAAAGATGCTGCTGCTACTGCTGCTGCTAAGTCGCTTCAGTCGTGGCCGACTCTGTGCGACCCCATAGACAGTAGCCCACCAGGCTCCCCTGCCCCTGGGATTCTCCAGGCAAGAACACTGGAGTGGATTGCCATTTCCTTCTCCAATGCATGAAGGTGGAAAGTGAAAGTGAAGTCCCTCAGTCGTGTCCGACTGTAGCGACCCCATGGACTGCAGCCTACCAGGCTCCTCCATCCATGGGATTTTCCAGGCAAGATGCACAAAATACTAAAGCCAATGCTATTATGTTTTCTGTATTTTCTCTACAAAATAAAACCAATATCTAGATTTGTTCCTCCTAAATAATGCTCATAACATTCTCAGGCTGAACTCTTCAACATCTTTTGACAAATCTTGGTATATGTCTTTCTCAACAACTATGCTATTAGTCTATGCTTATTGCCTGGCCAATTCTTCCTGTTAAAAAGTGTTAAATGATTACCCGTTGCCTACAATGCACATCAGTTGTTTATAAAAGATGCACATATGTCACACAGCATGGAACGAGCATGAAGCGTGGCTGGCATGTGAATACTCAGCAGGGAGCTCTGCAGTCCTGTTCAGGAAGTCTTGACTCTGACTGTGTCTCCTACGGATGTGAGTTCCTCAAACGTGGAACACCGACATAGAGCACAAACACAGAAACCTCATGGCTGACAGTTTAAAATTCTCTTTAAATCAGTATGCAATGTACAAATAACTCAAACCCTGTGTGTGTATGTGTGTGTGTGTTTCATGCCACTGAATTGTACAAAATGGTTAAAATGGCATTATGCTATGTATGTTTTACCACTACTTTTTTAAAAAAAATTAATATGCTTATTTGGGGAGAAAAAAAAGCAAAATACAATTTATTCAGTTTTTTCAATTTCCAAGCAAGCCATTTTCAGTCCTGTTTCATTTAACTTCACAGTTAATTAATCAAATCCAATTACCATTTACTGGATTTCAAAACTGTGAGAGCGCTGAACGAAGGAGAAAGAAAAGACTTGGAAACAGCCCTGCTGAGTAAATGGGCTTATAAAAATGGACAGATCTCCAAGCCAACTTTGAACTATTTTTTTCTCTAGGCTTAAAAGATAGATAAGTTAATCATATCTACTCAATCTTCTCCTGGTATCAGTGTGTGTATCCACATGGCTGGAGAAGCCTGCCAGTCTGGCTGTGACTACAGCTGTCAACCCAATAAACTAAAGGCCTCAGACAGTGTTAAAAAAATCACACTTTCAAGTCCTACTGAGGCTCAATTAAGACCACCAAGAATTTCAAAATGAGTACAAGTTCTTGATTATTTTCAAGACTAAGAAAACACTTTTGAATAGCTCAGTTTCTTATTCATGAATAAGATACATTTAAAAAAAATACAATTTTTTCAAATATATTCTTGGATTAGTATCCTACCTTACATTTGCTACTGGATCATGTGTCAGTTCAATAGCAGGTAGAAAGAAATATTTACAGAAAAATGATTTGGAAAAGATCTCTATAATAAATTCACAGGTATCCAAAAATCGGAGTCTGTTCCAATAACTTTTTCCTTGGCCCAGTTCTAGAAACAACAACAAAAAAGTTTTGTGTTTTAATTTTTCCTACATAAAATTTCCCGTGACAAAAATCACAAAGCCCATGACAGTTTTTTTATACCCACAATTTGCTTAGCAAAAACAAGAGATAAGGGGAAAAAAATCATATTATATACCCCTGAATTAATGAAAGCATAAAAAACAGAAAGAAATTTATTAAATATTACATTTAATTCAATAAGCATTTATTAAATATTAAAGGAACATATTTACTATTTTTTGATTACCCGCTATGTACTAAGTACTGATACATATTATCTCATTAAATCCTGAAAGCCCAATGGGATGGGTATATATTTATTCCTACTAAAAGATAAGAGTACCAAGATTCATAGAGGTTAAAGGAACAGAGCTAGAATTCAAATGCAGGTCTGTATAACTTCAAAATCTTTTGACCAATGAAATTAACTGTTTTCTTCCTCTTGTTTTCTTAAAATGCTTTGAAATAAATCATATATAAACAAAATTATCACTGAAAATAATTCAGGTCAATATTTAAAGGATAATTTTTTTCTCCCTTATTACACACATATTCAAAAGCAAAATTCTTAATGTTTAAAACCAAATATAATCTCCATTCAAAATAAAACATTCTAAAGAGCAGGCCCTACCACTAAAAACTGAAAATTGAATTAAAATACAGTTAAAAAAAAAAAAGAAAGATTAAAGTATATTGAGCAAAATTTTTCTTAAACAGAATTTTATGTGCTCTAATTTTTTTTTTAAAGTGGTGATCCATACTTAAAATGGTAAACTATAATAACCAGAAAATCCCATTACCTGTCTATGCTGGATAATAGTTTAATAAAAGCATTAAGGCACTATGGTCAAAACAAGTACACAATAATTAACAAATTCACTAAGTATATATAGGTGTCTATCACTACTTCAAGAATTAATTCTTTAACAAAAGGTTTTGTCTTGATTTTAGCCCATAGCAAATTAAAATAAATTTGCATTTGTTAACTGACAATTTTTTAAGACATTATAAACCACTTCGGCTCACTAGATTCACATTTGAGTGTACTATCAAATCTATTCAAGAGGACAAAACCCACATTCTGTATTATTTAATATAAGAACACAAAACAAATTATTAGATTCATGGAAAACCTGCTTGTATCTTGTTTTCAAATTGTATTTATCAGAATAGAAACTGAGCTTTCAACAATAAGTATATGTATTTTAACTTCTCAAGTATAGAAATTCATGAAAGGTAGCCTAGAGTAGATGAATTTTTCATTAATCAAAGATCTGATCCTGTAAAAAAATTTCTAAAACAAACAAAAAGAAATTAGCCTATAAAGCTCAAATACAAATATTTAGCAATACTGGCCTAATTATTCGTAGCAATATGATAACATAAGTCAGATCTAACTAAGGCCAACCAGTTTATTTACTTTCTGTTCTCCAAATGAGAGAGAGTGATTACTTACGTTCAATTAATTTTTGAATCACTTCATGTCTCTGTTCCTGTTTACGATTATAACGTAGAAAAATGCATAGCGTTCGTGAAGCCGCCTTTTGGACAGGTAAGACATTCTTAGAGAAATAAGAAAGACAATTAAACAAGTCTAATGGTATATGCTGTAAATAATTTGACCCCACACATCAATTTTAAGTTATAGACTAAAAGTAAAAGCAGTGCTGTCTGCCTCTGAAATCAGTGTGGATGTGTCTTCATCATTTAATGTTATCAGTCAGGCAAATCAACTCAGCTATCACACTGCAAAGTTCAAGTAATCTGGCAGAGTCACTTCCAAATCACCCAGATTTGATTTATATTTGAGTCACATCTCCTTGGCACCTCATTTTAAGTGATATTCTCCCCAAATACACCTCAGCCACTTCTAGACCATGTTACTCATTTATTCAACAAACATTTGCTAGTACACACCCTATGTCAGGTACCTCACCAAAAATGTGCCACTTCTCAAATCCAGAGATCCTATGACCAGGTATACGTCAGATTCCTCTCACTTAGTTCTGCCTCCTCCACCTCAATACTATTCTTTAAGATCCCTGGTCCATGACACAGATGAAGTTTAGAATCCAAGGGACACCATGGCAATTATTCTTACTAGTGTTTTAAACTCTTTGAGCCTTTGGATTTGTGTCACACCAACTGGGCAGAACCTTAATTCTAAGTAAATCCAACCATCCATCTTTACTATGGCTTCAAACTATGCATTAGAGAAAAATCTCTCAACCAGGTATACTGTATCCAGTATAAATTCACATTCACTATCTTGACTTACATATATATATAACATTCAGTTCTTGAAGATTCAGACTATCATGATAGGGATGCTTGAAATTCAAGTAGAAAAAATATACATTGCTCAGAGAGTATTGCCTATTACCTCCTTTCACATTTTATACAAGCTATTTCCATTCTATCTAGTACCATTTTGTGCAGTTTTTTAATCTGTTGAAGGTAAAAAAGAATATTCACTATAAATTAGAACAGAAAATTTAAGAAATGTACATAAACAGAAATATCAGTGGAATTAAGGAAAATGAATGTTAGATAAATGAACTTAAATAAAAGGACGTTACTCTTTTCTTTCATTTTGTATATACTAATAGAATTCCAAATGCATAAACACTAATTGTTTGAAACAGAAATAATATAAAATATGTATATTTTATACCTCACAGTATAAGGTAATACCTTTGGGGCCAGAAATCAAAGACAAAGGTAATTATATTAAAACAAACAAAAGTCAGTTTAAAGAAACTGCGACCACTTGAGCATGTGAATAATGACTGAAATTGATTAAAACATTGTTCAATATAAAAGATGAGTCTAAATGAAAGGAAAAAATAAAAACAAAATTCATTCATCATCACTGGGTTAACTCTGAAAATTGATAGAGGGAAAGAAATAAGAATTAATCCTCTCTTTACATTAGGAAATATATTTTAGGATAAATTAAAAAAAGCATTTATCTGCAAATCAAGACCACTATGAGGTACCATTTCACACCAGTCAGAATGGCTGCGATCCAAAAGCCTACAAATAATAAATGTTGGAGAGGGTGTGGAGAAAAGGGAACTCTCTTACACTGTTGGTGGGAATGCAAACTAGTACAGCCACTATGGAGAACAGTGTGGAGATTCCTTAAAAAACTGGAAATAGAACTGCCTTATGATCCAGCAATCCCACTGCTGGGCATACACACTGAGGAAACCAGAAGGGAAAGAGACACGTGTACCCCAATGTTCATCGCAGCACTGTTTATAATAGCCAGGACATGGAAGCAACCTAGATGTCCATCAGCAGATGAATGGATAAGAAAGCTGTGGTACATATACACAATGGAGTATTACTCAGCCATTAAAAAGAACTCATTTGAATCAGTTCTAATGAGGTGGATGAAACTGGAGCCTATTATACAGAGTGAAGTAAGCCAGAAGGACAAACACCAATACAGTATACTAACGCATATATATGGAATTTAGAAAGATGGTAACAATAACCCTGTGTACGAGACAGCAAAAGAGACACTGATGTACAGAACAGCCTTATGGACTCTGTGGGAGAGGGAGAGGGTGGGAAGATTTGGGAGAATGGCATTGAAACATGTAAAATATCATGTATGAAACGAGTTGCCAGTCCAGGTTCAATGCACGATACTGGATGCTTGGGGCTAGTGCACGGGGACGACCCAGAGGGATGGTATGGGGAGGGAGGAGGGAGGAGGGTTCAGGATGGGGAGCACATGTATACCTGTGATGGATTCATTTTGATATTTGGCAAAACTAATACAATTATGTAAAGTTTAAAAATAAAATAAAATAAAATAAAAAAAAGCATTTATCCTGAGAAGAATGCCCTCAACAATGTAGAAGAAAAGAGAATTTAAAAGCCACTCTTTTGTAAGTTCTAATGAAATAACTGATTCAGGCAAGGATCATCAATGGATACTAAAACTGAAGGGTAAAAGGTTACTGGGAAACTGGGTATTCAGTGTTGAAGTGTCAGCTTCAGATTATGACAGATCACAAGGGAAAAAACACAGTTTTGCAGTGAACTAACAGAGATGTCTCTGCCTGCACAAGCACTCCAAGCTGATTTACAAAGGGACAGGCATCCAGATGTGACACAACATAAAATACACAGCAGCACTGATAAAGAATTCTTGCCAAACACATTTGATCTAAGACTCAGCAAGCCCTTATCAAACCTCCAGCTTAAAACAAACATGGAGAAGAGATAAACAAGTAAATCCATGAAGACATTCTACAGGACAACTGACTAAGTCTCTTCCACAATTCAATGTCATGAAAAAGTGGGGGAAGGGCAAAGAGGGACTCTGTTCTGGATTAAAAGCAAACTAAGAAATGTAACCACCTGAGGCTATGTATGGATCTTACTTGGATCCTATATAGAATAAAACAACTATCACACCCATTTGGGGGATAACTGGTAAACTCTGATATGAATTTTAAATGATATTAAAGATAATTGTTCATTTTGTCAAATGTAATAATTGTAACATGATTATATAGGACAATGTCCTTTTCTAGAGATGAATACTGAAATGCTTAGAGATAAAATATGACATCTATAACTTAAACTTTTTAGCACAATGAAATGGAAAAGGCAAATATGGCAAAATGTTAATAACTGTTAAATCAAGGTGATGGGTACGTGAGAGTTCACTGTAGTATTTTCTCTGCCTTCATGCATCTTTAAATTTTTTTCATTATAGAAGTAGGAAAAAAAGTTACTTGATGTCATTCCTCTACTCCAAAACCTTCCAAAACCTTCCCCTGCATAAGAGAATATAATCTCCATTCTACATCATGGCTTTCGAGCACCTGTGTGCTGTGGGCCCAAAGACCTTTCCAGGCTCATCACTAACAACCGCCACACTGGCTTCCTTGCTGGCCCTCATAAAACCAAGCACACCCTGAATCACATCATTGCATTTACTCTTCCCTTTGTCGGGATCACCTGTGCTTCAGACCTCCACATGGCCACTCCCTTACTTGGTCCAAGCCTCTTGATCAGAGAGGGCTTTTTCCTGACCACTACATCCACAATACCCTCCATCACTTTATTCCCCTCTACCCTGTGTTTTAGTTCTTCCTTGTACTTTTCATCCCTGGTGTCCAATGCACTGCGTTGGCCAAAATGTTCATTCGGGGTTTTTTTTTTCGTAACATCTTAAACAGAAACCTGAATGAACATTTTGCCAACCCAATATGTGTGTGTTGTCTGTCTCCAACAGAACTTAAAGTCCCATGAGAACAGATCCTTTATCTTTTCAGTCACTTAACAGTACACGACACATTGTAAGTGCTCAATAAATTTTATTAAGTGAATGAATGAATGAATATTATGACCATTAGATATGGAACTAAAAATATAAACCTTTTTTTCCAGAAGACACTGAAATGAAATATAAATGTCTTTATTTGATCATGGAAAATGTGCTATAGTAAATCATATATCTTTTTTAAGTGTAGAATTACCTCCTTGCAAAAGAAAACAAAGCAAACCCCTCAGACTTGAAAGTATGTTGTTCACACTATGGTATAAATTATTTCTCTTTCCTGATATGAGAGAATATATGGAATAATTTTGTATACTTATTATCCAACCAGTCCACTCTGAAGGAGATCAGCCCTGGGATTTCTTTGGAAGGAATGATGCTAAAGCTGAAACTCCAGGACTTTGGCCACCTCATGCGAAGAGTTGACTCATTGGAAAAGACTCTGATGCTGGGAGGGATTGGGGGCAGGAGGAGAAAGGGACGACAGAGGATGAGATAGCTGGATGGCATCACTGACTTGATGGACGTGAGTCTCAGTGAACTCCAGGAGTTGGTGATGGACAGGGAGGCCTGGCCTGCTGCGATTCATGGGGTCACAGAGAGTCGGACACTACTGAGCAACTGATCTGATCTGATCTGATCTGATTAGCTTTATAAACACAAAGATGACTACTTAGTAATCAGGTTGAGACAAACAATTAAGATCAAGCTTCATAGGACTTATCACCTCCTGTTAATACATTTTATTTTACTATTTATCACTTCCCATACCATCACCTCTTTAGAACTCAAGGTCCATTAGAGCAGGAATCTGTCTTGTTCACACCCAGATCCCCAGCTCTCAGAACAGTGCGTGAAACACAGCAAACAGAAGCTGATTGCAGAATAAAGTCATCAATAAATTCTGCTTGACTTTGTGAAATTTTCTATGTGTTGCATTCATGCATTATCCTCTGATAAGTTATTTTTGCCAGTATCACTTTTTAAGATGACTACACCTATAAAACAACCTTCAACCCCTAGGCTTTGCTTTGATACACCAAACAAACTTCAAGCAGAGGTGCTAGCATAAGATATATGCCTACCATTTTTTAGTTAAGTTATAAAATGACATCAGTAATGTCATTTTTTCCCTCTTTTTAACCACTGAAGCTAAAACTGATTTTGGGTTTTTGAGATGGCTACTAGATTTCATTATCTCCCCCCAACTTTTTTTTTGAGAACAATGAGAATTCAAAGTACTCTTTAAAAAATAGTTTCTAACACATACACATTATGTGGAACTTTTGTATACTTGAAAAAAAAAAGGTAGTAGGATGCCATAGTCAACATATAATCAAACTGCAGGTTAAATGATCCTCTGGGAATTTTAAGGAAAAAAAGGCAGACAATTTACTCTATGGGGAAATTTGAGTACAAGCCTTTCTTTCCCCCTGCTTTTGACTCTAATTTTTAGGCTATCCACAGGAGGGCATCCATGTTTTTTCTATAAATTTTATCTGTTACAAGGTAAAAAAAAAAGAAACCAAAAAAAGAAAAAGAAAGCAAATTAATATTAAAGGCGTTTAAGGAATACTCTTAGGTAAGGTGAGAGAGCACAGCTGAGGCAATGACACATGGAGGGTGCACATCAGAGCAGAAGTCGCTGTGCAGTTGAGACTCCTACCAGCCTCTCCCTGGAGCACTGTATCAAGCTTGAAGTGAGTGTGTTGACACTCTCCCCCGTGCATCCCTCTCTTCAGCTGAGTAGCTGATCAAAAGGAGAACCCAGTGAGGAAGCAAAGGTAACAGCACCCCTCTAGGCAGAAGGGCATGAACGGAGCTTGCCGTTCTATTTCAAGAATGTGGAGAATTTGGTTAATTCCAAAATGTGCTCCAGTTCAAGAAAAAATCAGATAAGAGGCATTGGGCTCACATTTGTCATCATGATTGTGAACATTCTTTGTAAGAAACGATAATAGATCTGATCACTTGATATGACTTGTGGCAGACAGGCGTATTTCTGGAGCAGCTTCTCATGAGTTCTCCACTTTAAGGACGCTGCAGCTCGCTGCTCAGCAGCTGTGAGAGCTGGAACCAAGTCAGGCAGAGATGATAACTGAAGAAGAAAACACATCAAGAGAATCAAAGATAATTAAATACATCAGCTGCAGCACTCAGCCAAATTATTCAGACTTACAATACACTGGGGAAGGGAAAACTCTTAATCATTTCCGAACTTAGGAGGCATTGCAGTTGTCACAGGGAGGTAACTATTCAGTAAAATCAAATACTTTAAAAAAATCTGTAAGTAAAATTTATGATTCCTGGCAACAAAATTTTGAAAGAGACAGATTCATAGCTCTTCCAGTTAAAGTAAAATGTATTCTATTTCACCATCAGCAAACTTTGATATTCTAAATTCCTACCCTTTGTCTTCACTAGTTGCTATTCTTGCAATAACAATTAATGCTAATAAAAACTGAAAATATGAAAGTAAACCCCAAGGACAGTAAATAAAGATTGTGGTAAGAAAGGTAGAGGCAATTCGAGCTGTCATAACTCCAAAAGATTTTTACTGAGCCCTTCTAGGTGGCCAGCACTGTGTTAAGTGTTTTTCATACATTCTTTCATTGATTCCTCTCAACAACTCTGCAGAGTAAGGTCATCCATACAAGATCCAGAAGCTCTTTTGATCCATCAGATTCACCTTATTTTCTTGAACACTGCTCTCCCCACCAGTAGACATCAGTTCCAGAATCTCTGGAAGATGATCTATGAGAGCATCTAGTACCTGTTAACAGAGATACTGATTACCCTTCTTGTAATGGCTGTGTTTTTCTAATCTTAGATCAATTTACTTGCCAATTTCTACACAGAAATAGTGGGTAGTTACCAAAGAGCATTTTGGGGGTTTCTAGTTCTCCTGCTCTATCACCTTTCTGCTGCAAAGTCTTAGAAACATAATCAACTACCTTGGTCAAACTACTTTTGAAAAGAGTTTAGTATGTCTGCCTCTTGATATTATTCAAATAGTTTCGATGCAAGACAGCCTAACAACATCCTTAAAACTGCCTCCCAACTTTTGAAAAACAGTTTAGGGGGTCGGACGACACCCTCAGAGATGTCTCACGTTGAGGAGCTGAGCTTTGGCAAGCCAGCAGTTGTTTGAGTGAATAGGATACACTAGATAAAGCATCAAAATTAAGTGTTCCAGAGGCTCCACAATGCGAAGGGAAATAAAAAGATATAAAATGTGATTGATATATGACCACAATTGTGTAAAACTTAAAAAACCTTTATATAGACAAAAACAAAAATGAAAACATACAAGAAAATATTAAATAGAAACAGTGATTAGAACTAAAAGTACTCTTTTGTCTGTCTACTTTTTGGCATTTCCAAAGTTTCCATAATATAACAAATACATATATATTTTTAAAAACTTAATATTTTTTAATAAAAGACCTTCCCAATCTCTAGTCTATGACACAGTCATTCATCACTTACAAGCTTCCAGGACTAGTCAGCTATTAGAATTCATGAATTCTCAAGAAGCAGGAAAATAAAAAAGGCATTGATATACTCAAACCTGATATAAAAGAAGTAAAAAACAAACAGTAAGAAGATATTACCTCCAATGATTCATCTTGCAACAATGTTATTAGTTCTTTATGTATTAAATATACTCCAGAATTCAGAAGTTTAGACACCTAAAATATAGCAATAAAGTCTCTCAGATTTGAGATTACTAGACATATAAAGGTTATAACAACAATTAAAAAAAAATAATCCCTGCAGATTTACTTCCAAAAGGAGACTTGGTTACAACATAAATATAAAATTAGATTTCTAGAAAAAACTACTTGCACACCTAATAAGCTTTTCAGTCTGCATCCTGACATGCTGGAGTGTATGAGGGTAGGGAAGTGCACAGGTGGGGGTGGGAGGTGTAGAATGGATTTATCCATCTTAAGTTTCCTATCACAAGCAGTAATGAGCCCATGAGTGCCTATAGTTCATATTTTAGTCTTAGAGCAGCCAACAGGGTCTTTCAAGAGAGCGAAGCCAGGGGAGCACTCATCCTGGTTTAGAGCTCCCAGAGGGCACAAGTTCTGCTGAAGGCCAGCAGTCACACAGGGACAGAGCAAACTCCTAAGCTAGCAAAACTTCAAAGACTTTTCCAATCAAAGATTTCAATCAGTAAGAGAGGAGTTGGCAGTTGTTGTTCAGTCGCTAAGTTGTGTCCACCTCTGCAACAGGCCAGGTTCCCCTGTCCTTCACTGTCTCCAGGAGTTTACTCAAACTCATGTCATCCAACCATCTCATCCTTTGTCACCCCCTTCTTCTGCCCTCAATCTTTCCCTGATGCTGGGAAAGCATAATCTTAAGTCTAAACTAATCCAGCTCCTTAACAAACCACTTTTTTCCCCCTCCAGACAAGCAATGGTGAAAATCTACAATGGTAGATTCACCAGGTTCCACTTTACCTTTAAGTATTTTTTAACATACTAGGTTTGAGTAAGCTTTAATTGAAAAGTGAGCTCCTGATAAAGAAGGTATTTCAAAAATCTTTGCTCTACAAGGTTGTTTTTGATTTGAAAGTATTTTGAAAATACTATTTTTCTCAAAAACCAGAATAAACCTGGACCATACTAATTATCAGAATCCAATAATAACATTGTCAGGAAAATTTAAATCCCACCAGTAGATTTTCATTATTTAAAAGGACAAACCTACACTAAGCATTCATTTATGGAGTCAAGTATCATCTTAACCCACCACCATGGTATGACTGGGTGAATACAGAAACTAGCCCCCCAGCAAATAGCCAACCCAATGATTTCCAAACTCACTTCTATCAGTGAAATATTCTTGTATATATATTTCAACACGCCTATTTCTATGGTGCTAATACATTATGTCCACTATAAAACATAAATAAAAATAAAATAGTAAAGGCATGAGATAAAAATAAACTTAAGTAGAAACTCTCATATTGTATAAATACTGCTTTCTCAGACTCTAATCTCATGCAACCATCTCATGAATCTATCTAGACAAACACAAGTATGCAGGACAGCAACCAAGCATAAGTGCCTTAATACACTTAAGAGATAAGTAGTTCACTCAGCCAGCTAGTGCCCTCTGCCATTTTTCCTCCTCCAAAAGCATATTCCTAAATGTGTATTTACAAAGATGACTTAATTGTTCAACAATGAATTATTTTAATTAATTATACCATTTAAAGGGAATCTTTTTTGGACTTTGCACACAGAACATTCATTTAATTCACACCAGAAAAAAACCAGCAATGACTATCATTCAATAGTCAAGAGTCTAAACCAACATTTCTAATGCTGCTATGGATATCCTACATAGTTTTAGCTAATCTAACAATGCTTTGAACACAGTTCAAGGAAGGAGATACAATATTCTCACTGAGAATAAGAATATTACTATAAAGGAAATAAATATTTTATTAAGCCACTAAGATTTTTAAAATTTCTTTTTAAAAATTTTATCTTTTGGCTGCACCCCAAGGCATGTGAGATCTTAGTTCCCCAACTGGGAAATGAACCCATGCCCCCTGCATCGGCAGCATGGAGTCTTAACCACTGGATCATTAAGGAAGTCCCAAGCTACTCAGATATTTTTATATGACAGTCCTGAAGTCGACAAATTATACATGTTATACATGTTTATGGCAATGATGGCACACATGTACTTCTAAAATCACTCAAGAAACATGCCCTAAATTTCAGCCTCAAGGGTTAAGAGGTTAATTACATTTATCATAAAATTTAAATTCACTTTTGTGGGACTTCACTGGTGATCCAGGGGTTAAGACTCTACTTCCACTACAGGGGGCATGAGTTCATTCCCTGGTTGGGAAACTAAGTTTCGCACATGTCCCTCAGCAAGGTAAAAAAAAAAAAATTCACTTTTGCTCTGACACTACGAAGAGTTGTCATAACAGCTAAAAATATAAGCTGTGCTCACAAAATATGAACCATGTATGGTAAAAGCCATAAATTTAAATAAATACTCTCTCAATTTTCCATTTGTTCTCAAGTTCTTGATTTTAGGTACAATGCTAAATATAAACATTATAAAGCATTACAAAACTGATTTTACTTCCAGATCTACAACAGCCATATTCATACCACAATGTCTGGCTTAAAGAGATAGTATAATTTAAGACAAGATATACTGAACGAATGGATTAATACATGATAAATGAATGTAACATCTATTTGTAAATGAATTCTGTAAACACTCTAAACAGAATTATGAGAA
Organism: Bos indicus; assembly: GCF_029378745.1. NCBI lineage: Eukaryota > Metazoa > Chordata > Mammalia > Artiodactyla > Bovidae > Bos > Bos indicus. The sequence continues at coordinate 59,015,338 of NC_091780.1, read as the reverse complement.
TTTTTCCAAATTTAGGATTAGAATATGAAAGAGATATGGAGCCAATATCTTTTAATAAATCTGAAAACAAAAGTGTACAAACAACACATCAGAAAATCCTCTAGTACACATAAGTAAAAAACAACAAATGTAAAGTGGTTATCACTTTTCCAGACTTACTTCATAAAAGCAAATAGCAATAGTATATCTGACTGGTACTTCAGGGTCATGACAAAGGCAGAAGAATGTAGAATAGAGTTCCATGTGGAAGTTTTTGGGATCAACAAAAACAATCATGGCCTGGAGGTGGAAGATGAATTTCGAAGAGAAAAACATGCATCAATAACAATATCATAGTCATTTCACTTAAATTGAAATCATGTTCTCTGAATCATAATTTAGTTAGAAATCATATTTGGAAGATCCAAATACATGCAGATAAATCTAACATATATGTTGCTACTGCTGCTGCTAAGTCGCTTCAGTCGTGTCCGACTCTGTGCGACTCCATAGACGGCAGCCCACCAGGCTCCCCCGTCCCTGGGATTCTCCAGGCAAGAACACTGGAGTGGGTTGCCATTTCCTTCTCCAATGCATGAAAGCGAAAAGTGAAAGTGAAGTCGCTCAGTCGTGTCCAACTCCTAGCGACCCCAGGGACTGCAGCCTACCAGGCTCCTCCGTCCATGGGATTTTCCAGGCAAGAGTACTCGAGTGGGGTGCCACTGCCTTCTCCCACAATAAACCATAATTGTGTAAAATAACCTAATTTGTACACTTTTCCTAAGTAAAGTATACATTAACCTCTCCTTATCTCACTTTTTTCCTCCTAAGCAACCTGACCAACACCCCAAATACAGGTGTCAGATTGCTAAAAAGTCTGGAGGAAAGCTATGAAAAAATCAGGAGGCATGCAGGTTTGTGGAAGAAACCAGCCAACCAGTTCAGAGAAATACTTTCACTGGCAGCTTTATGGTCCAAAATGTAGAGTGACATATATACATAGAGACAAATATAAATTGCACCAATATATACCAGACATAATGCTAACTAATAAGTATCAAATATGGCAATAATTTTCAATGTCATCTATTCACATATTTTATAATTAAAATGTGCAGCCACTACAAATGTATAATGTATTACCGGAAAGTTATAAGCACAGTTCTTCCGTACTGAAATATATTTCTTCTCCTGCTCTAAGATTTGGGGTGGTATCTGGTTTTCATTGTGTCCATTTTCCTGTTGCAAACCCAATGTACAAAGTTTCTTATAAAACTCCAAAAATCTCAAGTGTTGATCTGGAGTAAAAATTCCTAAAACACATGTAAAACCTTTGATCAACATTTTATTTGAAAACAAAAATTGAAGAGAGAAAAGCAAAGTGCAGTAAAAACATAATTAGAATCAGATATTTAAACAAATGGTTGGAAATCATAAGTAAAAGTAATAATGAGAAAAGAAGTACATGCAGATAAATCTAACATATATGCTGCTACTGCTGCTGCTAAGTCGCTTCAGTCGTGTCCGACTCTGTGCGACCCCCTAGACGGCAGCCCACCAGGCTCCCCCGTCCCTGGGATTCTCCAGGCAAGAACACTGGAGTGGGTTGCCATTTCCTTCCCCAATGCATGAAAGCGAAAAGTGAAAGTGAAGTCGCTCAGTCGTGTCCAACTCCTAGCGACCCCAGGGACTGCAGCCTACCAGGCTCCTCCGTCCATGGGATTTTCCAGGCAAGAGTACTAGAGTGGGGTGCCACTGCCTTCTCCCACAATAAACCATAATTGTGTAAAATTATCTTCTTTCTACTGTGAAGAAATCTAATGGGTCTTTACCCTTTGTTAATTTTAATAATATTTTCATTTTAATTTTGATAGTATAAACTGTGTGATGCAGGAATTATACCTGCATTAATTTCTGCAGCATGTACCACAGTATATACCACTAATGAATAATTACAATAGTAATATAGCAGCCATTATTACTATTTATTTCCGGTAAATATTTTAAAGTTGCCTACAGAAAAGACATGCACATATCTCTGCAGAGAAGGAGCTTAAAAATGGGATCTGAGGGAATTCTCTGGTGGTCAAGTGGTTACGACTTGGCACTTTCACTGCCAGGGACCTGAGTCTGATCCTTGGTTGGGGAACTAAGATCCCAGGAGCTGTGTGGCATAGCAAAAAAAAAAGAGCCCTAAAAAAAAAAAAAAAGAGCCCGAAATATGAAAGACAGCAAAATAAACCTAAAATACTTTTGATCAATGACTGGTTCCATATTCATATACTATCTTAGAGAGCTAGTAACTCAACAAATATTGCAATACTTTTTTCAACAGTCTATTGAAAGCCACATAAAAATATTTTTTGCTATGCTAGATTGTTACAATTAATGCTTACATTATTTTAATAAGAGAGAACTGAGTAATACAGTTAAAATGCCAAGAGTTACAGGTATTATTCTACATTCTAATTTGAACTGCTTATGTGATATATTAATCATTCAAAAAAATTAATAAGGGTATACTATGTAACAATAGTTAATATACCTAAACTTCTATGATCAAATGTCAACTAATATAAAAGATAAGATATTCAGAAACTTAAAGGGCTATGTCTACTTCACTCCTCCACTGTTCTTTCACACAGGTTCTATCAGTGAAAAAGTCATTGGATGTTACACACTTATAGGGCAGGCTTTACAACTGAAGAACTGTGGTTTAGGGGCTAACGTATAAGGTAACAGAAAAAGGAAAAATTCTCTGTAATCTTGACATTCTTAGCACATATCATACCATATAATCCATGGCATAGTTTTCCTAAATGGAAAGATAAAGAAATAAGAATTGATTCATCTGCTTTGAAAGATTTTTCACAAAATGATTTCACTACGGGAAGTATAGTTTGACTTCTGTCATCTGAAAAACAAGAATAAAACAGAGTTTAGATCCAGTTGCCCACACTGCAAATGTGCAAATTACTGTATACACACAAAGTTCAGAAAGAAAAATTACTATGTTAGTCTCAGAGTAACAGAAAATATCTGACAGCAATGATGATGGAGGTATGATATAAAGAGGAAGTGAGAAGTGAGTGGAAATCATCAAGAACTTTAGTCAAGCTAAAGAGTTTGTGGGCTCCCCTTGTGGTTCAGTGGTAAAGAACCCTCCTGCCAATGCAGGAGTTGTGGGTTTGATCCCCGGGTGGGAAAGATCCCCTGGAGAAGGTAATGGCAGCCCACTCCAGTATCCTTGCTTAGTGTTAGCATTCTTATAGCCATGTAGACTATACCATGCTGCATTTTATCATTTTATTTTTGATGTATTTTAAAAGTTAGTTCATATTACATTCTGTATAATGAATGTCTTCGCTTTTACTTCTTACGTGACTCTTTCTAAGAAACTTCTTTGAGTTTTTGCTTCTTTGATTCTTTGACTGTTTGCTTACTCATAAGTTTCTGATATTATCAATATTTCAGTTTTGATTTCAAATACTCCCTGAATTTCCCACAGTTCTCTTAAACTTTCAGAAAAGAATTACTACTTTATTAGGGTCAAACCAGTCAATCCTAAAGGAAATCAACCCTGAATATTCATTGGAAGGGCTGATGCTGAAGCTCCAATACTTTGGCCATCTTATGCAAACAGCTGACTCAATGGAAAAGACCCTGATGCTGGGAAAGATCAAAGGCAAGAGAAGAAGGTGGCACCAAAAGATGAGATGGTTAGATAGCATCGCCAACTCAAAGAATGAATTTGAACAAACTTCGGGAGATAGTGAAGGACAGAGGAGACTGGTATGCTGCCATCCATGGCATCGCAAAGAGTCAGACATGACTTAGCGACTGAACAAACAACAAAATTAAGAGTGTGACAACACTAAGTAAAATTTTGTAACAGGATTATTGGTATTATTATTACCGCTATTATTATCATCACATTTTAGCACCATATCTATTGTTTTTACTAATAACATTCATCCAACATTTACTGAAATTTCTTAGAGAACAAACATTAACAGAAATAGAAAAGTGAATGATAAATGGTTTCTGAACTTATGAAATTCAGACCAGCAAAGAAATCAAGCCCCCAAAATATCATAAGACAATGTGATCATTATTTAAATAGTATAAGGCTGCTGCTAAGTCACTTCAGTCGTGTCTGACTCTGTGTGACCCCAGAGACAGCAACCCACCAGGCTCCCCCGTCCCTGGGATTCTCCAGGCAAGAACACTGGAGTGGGCTGCCATTTTGTCTGCAACTATTTTTGCAAATATTCTAGGTTTTGTAGTTTATCTGTCACAAGTACTCAACTCTGTCACTCTGGCACAAAATAGCTAGAGACAACACAGAAACAGATGAGCGTGGCTGCACTCCAATAAGCTCTATTTACAAAATGGGTAGGAGTGGGATTTGACCCACAGGCCATAGTTTGCCAACCCCTGGCATAAAGGGATTTAGAAGTCGTCAGCAAGGACACTGGATCTGAACTGGGCACTGAAGGAGAAGCAACTGGCTAGGAGGAAAATAGAAGGAAGAGTGAAAAAAGAGAACATGGAAAGCCTCGAGGTGCAAAGAATTTGATGTGCCAAGAAAATGGTGAGTGGGGTTAGAGCACCAGAGCCAAGAGAAGCAGGGAAGAACGGCAGGAAATACAGCCAGGAACACATGTTAAGACAGATCTGTGACAGCTGAGTGTGCGGCAGGAAAGGTCCCAGATCAGAGGTGATCTCTGGCTCTAGCTTGGATGCCTAGGGGCGCCCCATTATTAGGACATGGACAGTCGTTCATTCGCTTCTCAGGTACTGCTGTTTTTAGTCCTCTGGTGCACCACATGGCTTAAATTATTATTCTGTAACATCCACACAACATAATTGTCCACATTGCAATAATTTTTAACAGATTCTCCTAACTCAGTTAAAACACTGTTAATCCTACAATTACACAATAGTGTTTTGCACCTGAGTACTGGACATCTGTCCTTTCAAATTACACCCTACCAAAATAGTCAATTGGAAGGATAAAACTAATGTCCAACATTCATTAAGAATCTAGTCACACACAAGAGCAACTAATCATCTCGCTGACTTGATCTGTGTAACACAAAGAAACACCTCCTTACCGATTCCCACCCAAATACCCCGCCCAGACTTCTCTTCTTGCGACCAGGAGATTTCTAGCATTAAAATATAAAATAGAGGAAACTAATATTGATATTGCTTCAGTCAAGATCTGTCTTACGATCAGTTAGTTGAGCAAGTTAAAAGCTAACCCACCAACACAAATTCTTATTAGCTCTCCACACTAGTCAGTTACATGCTGATGAGAGGAGAGAGAGAGGTAGGGAATATACACCACCACCAGGTGCCAGGAGGGGAAAAGTGGCAGCAGAGAGCACTCAAAGAGGAAGGACCACAGCAAGAGAGGGGAAGGGACACCTCACTCTCATCAGGAAGACTTACTATACTGCAGCCAGCTTCCTCCTCTACTAGTGACACGGGACAGGAAAACAAAATGCTTTCAGAAGCAAAGCTATGGAGACTCACCTGTATCAAATATGTCGAGCAGATTAACCAAAGTTTCAAAGGCTGCCAGCCGCACACTGCTGCCTTCATCCCTAGAAAGTTCTATTAATTCAGGGAGCACCACACTTTTGGTAAGTTCTGTCCTGCACAATAAGCAACAGAAGAAAACAAATCAAATCAATAAATTTTTGGTAAGAACTCGATTAAGGATCAGTTGCTGAGCTGCATGCTGCATAAAATAGGAAAAATCATGAGGATAGGGCTCCTGCTCTCTGGAAGCTTGCTGTCTGGCTAGAAAAGAATGACAGTTTAAATATAAGAAATATCCATGGTAATTGCATCATTACTTTTACAGCTTACAGTAGCTGCTCAATATATACTCACTAAGTGAATGTATTTCCGTGACAACTAACATGGTTGAACAATGAGGCTGAATACATGTGTATTAACCACTTGTATTTCTTCTTTATGAAGCATAATATTCATTTTCTTTGCTCATTTGCTGTTTCAAAGAAGTTCAATGGAAATAAGGCATCATTGTGGACCTACATGTATGATGCAAACATTTTCCCTCTTCATTAGTTCCTCTCAGCATACTGGATTATAGGTGAGGAATTTTTTCAGGAAGGAGATGCAAGGCGTATAATGCCCAAACTAGTAGATTTATGAGACTATCATTCTCTTGTCTCACAGCCAGAAGTATACGGAATAGAAGTCGAAGGACAGCCCGATCCTATTACCTTTGTAGGAGTCCATATTTACCAGTTTAAATGCTGGTAATTACAATCTAACCCTGTCATGATGTCAAAAGGGGGTAAAATATAGAAACAAAAAGGTGAATGAAATAAGCAAGCTTCACTTTTATCTCTTAATACAAACACATCAGAAGGTACTTACTATGATCACTTTTAAAGATCATAAAAAGTTTAGTTCTTCAAATAAATGCCTGTTTTCATGGAATATAGAACAGGATACACATGTCTGACAATCCAGAAACAAAAATGTGACAAGAAATTGAAAGCATACTTACCCAATGCCCTGAGCTATATTTTCTAATTGCCGACACATGCAAGATCGAACTTCATATTCTACATCTTGACAGAGTGATTTTACCAAGGGAAGTATTTCTCTTTTAATGCTGAGAGAGAAAAGAAAGAATCATGCAAATAAGTATTTGAGTAATTAATATTTTCAAGAAATTATCCTTAAAATCTTAGCTTAATAACAACATACTTTATTTTTTTTTTAAAGGGAAACAAAAATTAATTATTTGAGCTGTCCAGAGTTTAAATTCCACATGCAGTAGATTATACCACTTTAATATAGAGCTTTATAGTTTACAAACCAGTCAATCCTAAAGGAAATCAACTCTGAATATTCACTGGAAGGACTGATACTAAAGCTGAAGCTTCAGTACTTTGGCCACCTGATGCAAAGAGCAAAAGACCTTGATGCTAGGAAAGACTGAGAACAAGAGGAAAAGAGGGCAACAGAGGATGAGATGGTTGGATGGCATCATTGACTCAATGGATATGAGTTTGAGCAAACTCCAGAAACTGAAGGACAGGGAAGCCTGGCATGCTACAGTGCACGGGCTCGCAGAGTCAGACATGACTGAGCAACTGAACAACACCAGTTTACAATGTATATTTATATGTGTGATTACATTTGCATGTTAACAGCTACTTTAATGATGACAGAATCTTTTAAAAATAAGGGTTAATTTGGAATTGGCAGCTAAAACAAAAAGGCTATGGCCAAGTGGACTATCTGATTATAGCAGCTATCAACCAAAATATTCTTCGATTTTAAAGCTCACTCTTGCGTCATAATTACAGAACATTCCATTCCTTCCACTTGGTATTTATCATCTATGCAGAAAGTAGCGAATAAATTATAAACAATCTCCATTAAACCTCAAAATAAGATAAATTATTCAACATAATAATTCATAGCAATAATGGAAAAGAGCAGAAATCTATTTTTACATCATATTTATCAATTTTTAAAGATTAAAGATATGCTATCCTCAAAACTACACTAGGTACGTGATGGAAATGACTAATATGGGAAATAAGAAAAAAGTTACCCTTACTGATTTTGAAAAGCCAAATCAAGAAGAAATGCATCTGAACAGTAGATTTCAGAGATTTCTATATTCTATAAATTTGAATCAGTTAAAGTGTATACAGTACGGAGTAGTACAAATATAATTATTAAACATATAGTCATTAAACATTTTAGTAGACAAAAAATTATGTACAAATACTCACGCAAGGGCATCAAATTTGTTGGTCAATTTTCCTAAAATTTTACAACTAACTAAACGAGACTGGACTGTTTGGGAAAGTTGTGCCTTGGAAACGAGTGGATTCAAAATCTAAAAAGAAAAGATTTAGAGAACAAATTTACAAAACTTTATATATTCCTGACATTAATGTCAGCTATTTTCTTCAAAGAACATTTTAATATCCTAAATATTTTTTACAGAACCTCAGTTACATTTTGAGGTCCATGGTTGTTCATCACCTGGATCACTACACTTTCTGGATTATTAAGAATGATGATAAATCATGCAATCAAAAATAATCAGGCACACAAAAAATTTAATTAAGGCTTATGGTGAATTCTCTAATGATCTGTATGTACACACAGGGGTGAAACATTCATTTCTCAAAAGAAAAAAGCAGTTAATTATTAGATACTGTGAAATTTGTTTTTGTTCCATATAGATTAATTTTTATATTTGTCCTCATGGGAAATAGATGGGGAAACAGTGGAAACAGTGTCAGACTTCATTTTTGGGGCTCCAAAATCACTGCAGATGGTGACTGCAGCCATGAAATTAAAAGACGCTTACTTCTTGGAAGGAAAGTTATGACCAACCTAGATAGCATATTGAAAAGCAGAGACATTACTTTGCCAACAAAGGTCCGTCTAGTCAAGGCTATAGTTTTTCCAGTGGTCATGTATGGATGCAAGAGTTGGACTGTGAAGAAAGCTGAGCGCCGAAGAATTGATGCTTTTGAACTGTGGTGTTGGAGAAGACTCTTGAGAGTCCCTTGGACTGCAAGGAGATCCAACCAGTCCATTCTAAAGGAGATCAGCCCTGGGATTTCTTTGGAAGGAATGATGCTAAAGCTGAAACTCCAGTACTTTGGCCACCTCATGCGAAGAGTTGACTCATTGGAAAAGACTCTGATGCTGGGAGGGATTGGGGGCAGGAGGAGAAGGGGACGACAGAGGATGAGATGGCTGGATGACATCACCGACTCGATGGACATGAGTCTGAGTGAACTCCGGGAGTTGGTGATGGACAGGGAGGCCTGGTGTGCTGCGATTCACGGGGTCACAAAAAGTCGGACATGACTGAGAGACTGAACTGAACTGAACTGAACTGAAACAAAACATTGTAACTTCAGGGACTTCTCTGGTGTCCCAGTGGTTAAGACTCTGTGCTTCTAATGCAGGGGGCCAGAGTCAGGGAATTAGATCCCACATGCCACAACCAAAACCCAGCAAAGCCAAATAAATATATAAACTTAAATGCTATTGCTGATGAAAGTCCAGGCAAACATGCATTTTCTCATATTACTAGTCGAAAGTATTAAGAATATTAATGCCTTCTAACCTAATAATTCCATTTTTGGGGAAGTTACAGTTAAGGAAATTGTCCGAAAAACAGGAAAAGCTCTACGGAAATGTTCACTATTGCCTTACTTGGATAATAAAACACTGAAAACAGGCTTAAGTATTTCATAAATAAGTAAAATATTTGTAGCTACTACCAAATGAGTGATATGAGAAAATAATAAAGAAAATAATGCTACATGAAAAACATATATAAATTCATTATGATCACTAACATGTCAAACAGCACCATATACAGGGAAAAAATTCTGAAATGAAAATACATCGGAATGCTAAAAGAAGCAAAGTACAGAATCATGATTTTTCTTCCTTCTATATTCTCTACTACTCAAGTTTTCTATAATGAATATGCGCTGCTTTCAGAGTAGGAAATAACTATTCTTTTTGAAATACCATTTTTATCAAAAAACAAAAACCTTAGAGTAACTTAAATATTAAAATTTATATATAGAAGTTTTACCTCATGCCTTAGGGTATCTTTGGGCAATACTTCTATCACAGACAGAAGAGTCTCCAGCCATGCGTTGCTGACACCTGAATGACAAAGACAAAACATAAGTTAACTATCTCACAAATTCAGTTTCAACTTAGCCATTAATATTTACAACAAACTTTAATTATAAAATAGCAATAATTAAATTATCTTTATTGCTACCATAAGAAGTTTCTCTGCTTTTCTGTCTTAGCCAATATCTGGAAAACACTGATATTTTAAAAAATAATATCAAGGGGTTATCTTCAACCCAAAGTGTACTTTTTTCTTATACTATAATTAAATGTAAGTGTTGTATAAGAAGCAAATCTAAGAAGAAAGCATAAACTATGGGTCTTCAGGCTTCAAACAGCACTGAATTTTGTGGATTGTTCCAAAATGAGCCATCATGAATTTTAGTCACACCACTGACCAACTCTTAGGGAGAACAGCCTCACTCAATTACCATGACTCAAAGATCACAGCCACATATGAGCGACAATTAGTACACGTAGGATGAAGCATGCCAGGCCCCTGACCTGCGTCCCTGTGCTCCAGGTGCAGTAGGATGACTTGGAGGAAGGAGTGGGCATAGGTATGAACGGACACCGATTCGTCCTGCAGGATGGTCAAAAACGACACTGCAGCCGTTAACTGCATTTCCACCCCTGCAACATGCAGGGCTTCCTGTATAATCAGAAAGAGTTTGCTATTACAGAGATGAGAGATCAGAAGTTATAATTTTTTTTTAAATCCAAGGTCATAGAAACCAAACAGTCATATTCTACAAAATAACTATATATGACCTTTAAGGATAGGTACTTCTTCTTAATACTTTATTTAAGAAAACTACATTAATCTGCTCCTGATTGTTTAACTCATTAGACCACATAAAGTTTTAAATGTCTTAGATAATTTATAGCACTCCATTGTTTTACTGCATAAAAATCACAAAAAGTACATACACCTTTAGATAATAGAATTGGCATTTTAACAGATCTCAGTTTCTGTTTTCCTATTTGTATTATACAGTTTGCCACCCCACCGAAAACAATAATGCCAAAACTTAGACAACTGCATGTGTTTTTATTACTTGTATTTCTGCTTCAAAAAATAAATATTATGCATTTTACTATAAAAAAGGAATACACTTATGATTGTGAAAATGTATTTTCCCCTTTAAACAAGTGACAAGAACACAAATTACTATGAAATAAACTGTTTTAAAAAGAATTTTGCTTAATATAAGAATGTTTTTAAAAATTATATTTGGCAAAACTAATACAATTATGTAAAGTTTAAAAATAAAATAAAATTTAAAAAAAAATTAGTTATATCCATAACCATCTCCATTCACCTTTTAAAGTCAAAGTCTACATTAGAATAGTTTAACAAATCAAAGAGTAAAACAAAAGAAAACCTATCTTTCATATAAACCTCACCAAGGTCTCACCTGTATTTCTCTAGAAGACTATGTAGATGTGCATAACATAAATATAGCCAAAAGCATTACTTTGTTTCATCAATTACGGTAACTACTGGAATTTCCCCTGTATGCCTATTTTTATAACTAATAAACTTGGTAGAACAAGATGTGGAACTTGCATCCATAAAACCAAGTTTCATATCTGCGATGTTAGGAAAATTAGTCTTTCTGCATTATTTCCTAATATATAAAACATAGATATGGCTTCATCTTCTTAAAGATTTGATTTAAATCATTTACATAGAAGTTTTATGACTTACCAACTTGTGCAAACTGAGCATTTACATAATGACCACTGTATATCCAACTGTCTCCTCTACAGCACCCTTGGATATCTGGTAAGAGTCTCATCACCTGAACCCATCTCTCCCCAAAACCTGTTCCTTCTCCTATCTTCTCCAACTCAGTAAACAATACAGGATAACTTTGTCCTTCCAACTTTCAACCCTAAAACTCTGGAGTCATCCTTAACTCCTCTCAGTTGCTTACTTCCCATAATCAAATGAGCAGTCAATCCTGCCCCAAATCTGACCATCAATCACCTTTATCACTACCATGCTGGTCCAAGCCACCATCATCTCCAGCCTGAATTACTTCAATAACCTGCTCATCAGCATCTGATTCTATCACTGCCTCTCTATTATCTATTCTTTACAGCAGCCAGAGAGATTCTTCTCAAGTCAGATCATGTCACTTTTCCACTCAAAACTTGCCAGTGGTTTTCCAACTCACTCAGAGGAAAAGTCAAAACCCTTTCAATGATTTACAAAGATCTGCCTCCCAATTTCCTCTTTTCCCAGATTTCCACACAGTCGGCTCTCTGAACTCCCTCAAGCCTCTACTCTCATCACCTTTTCAGTGAGCCATTCCCTGATGATCCTATTTTAAACTGAAAGCCACCCCTCCGCCCCAGCCCTCACCATGACCCAACTGGGTTGATCATCACCATTATCCAACATACAACACAGTCATTTGTTTACAGTCTATCTCCCACGTCTAGAACACAAGCATCATGACTACTGAATTTTTTTGTCTGATTTTGTCTGATTCACTACTGTATCCCCAACTCCTACGGCACACAGCAGGCATTCAGTGAGTAATTGCTGGATGACTGAATATCTCTTACCCTTTCACCTAAACTTCCTGCTCTTGTGGCTCTCTCCCTTCACACACTTTGTCCACATCTCCTAAAAGTTGGCTTCAAGAGATTTTGAAGTGAGTCCTAAAGATTAGGGATTGGGAGAATTAGATATAAGGCAAAGCAAAAATGGATCATATAGAAATGCATTCTCAATTCTCTATCATGTCAGTATGGAGATGTTCCTGCCATTTTCCCTACCCCAATGTCTCTGTAACCGTGATTTAGACCATGTACCCAGAGTCCTTAATTCAGCATGGTGGGACCACTGCCAGGCATCAGACTAGGAGATAACACATGTCATTCTACAACACTGAAAGACACAGAGCTGTCAAGCATCTTGCTCAAGGCCAGCATGCTTGTCATCGGCAACTCTAAGACTTAAGCTTTGTTGGCCTAATGCCAAAGCCAAGGATTGAATTCTTTCTCACAGACTCTGCATTCCTCGTCACCATTTACTAAGGCATGGCTTACATCAACCCTGAGTCTGTAGGTGGTAGTGTCAGAGACTTGGCAGATGCCTACATGGTGGGGTTCATTCCCAGAAAACTGATCACATATTAGGGTGGCTGATTTCTGTTGCATTTTGTTTTAAACTTTTGTACCACACACACATATGTCATTTCACAAGCTTTTTTCAATTATGTATCTTAAGAGTTCCAGGCTGAAAAGAAAAAGAGAAGCAATGATAAGGTGTAAAGCAGAGCAGCAACTGGTCTCTGAAATAACCCTCCCACATCCCCCTCTCATACTGTTTCCCAAAAAAGCCATTTGCTCCAAACTAAGAATTCTGGATTTGGAAAACACTTCTAGAAGATTTGATGTGGCCAGGATACATCACTTACAGGTTTCAGAAGGCACAGCTTTTATTTAGAAACAGAAAGCACTTTGCAAAGAAATATTTAAATAAATTGTGAGGGCCACAGTGTGCATTCCAGTTCACATGAGTCTGCTGTTTTAAGTTCCAAGAGATGTGATTCTGCCCCTCTTAAAGTCATTAAGGTCCTGGGTTTTGGACGTGTGCGAACTTTATGCAAAGGAGGAACAGGAGGAGTTCTCCAACTTCACATCTTCTTACTGTATTACTTAGTCTTGACTCCCGCAGCAACATATGCCCCAACTATTTTGCATTTAATTTTCGAAAAATCCTCAAGTCTTATCAGGATTTGGGTTTTTCTCTTGTTGTGCTGACTTCAACATCTGGGACTGTCCACTGTTAAGAAACCAGCACAGACTAAGAGACTTCATCAATGCTAAAATTCAATTGATTTCTAAACATATTTTTCTGAAACATAATACAATAAGAACGTGATACTTACCAGTTCCTGTTTCTCCTCCACAGAGTCACACCCTCGGGACAAACATAGTGAGATCCATACTCTCTGGGTAAATAAGTGTGCATCCTCATGGACCTTGGAAGACACTGAAAAGTAAATTCCTCTATTGCTTAAGTGCATGCCTTAATGCCGGTTACTGTTCCTCTTACATACTATCGTGTGGCTGGCATTCCAACTCAAATTCCTCAAAAATGAAATAAGACATTTTATAAATGAGTGAATGGTACACTTTCAAATTTAAAAAAACAAGTCCCACTCAAGGAAGGAAAATGTACTAGACACTTCTGTGTTTCAATTCAGTCTTTAGTTAGCATGAATGCTGCAAGAAAGCATTTTGTAGACAACGTAATACAGTCCCTGCAGAGAAGGAAACTGCTGCTTCCAATAACCCCACATCATACGCATCCAGAAGACCTTTCTCTTTACAGTCACAACACAGAGAAGCATAAGTAAATCACTGGCTTATTCCAAAAGAGCAAATATTTTGAGTCCACATATTTGGAAACTAAACTTTTAAAATAAATAAACGTATCTACTGTAAAGACTGCTGTTAAAGGTAAAGGAATCCTAAAGTTACAAAGTATCTTTGTATATTTTTAGAGATAACATCACTGATTATTTTGAAATTAAATAATAGGGAGTTAAGTATGAAAATACTAACCTGGGGCAGATATTAAAATACTAACCTAGTATTTATATTTTATATTAAAATATTAACCTATGACATATAAAATATCTGGGGTTCTGAGAGTCACAGTATGGGAATTTTTAGTACCTAACAGTAATAGTGAACAACTCTTTTTACTATATAATTATACTATTTATAAAAGACTTTAGAACTGATTTAAATATGAATCATTGGAACGCCAACCCTGAAATATCTTTAACAATTTAACTACAGTATCTCATTCACTCCCTGATCACTCACTGCCATGTTCCACACTTACATGAAGGATGGGGAGAACTAGTTGAGAGTATCAAAAATCAAATTCTGAGAGGGGAAAATAAAGAGGAGGCAGCAGACAGGAATAAAAAGGGTGTGTTTTACCCTCTTTTAATCTGTTTCAGTGATCAGCAAGGTTCATGAGGAGGTACACATAAAAATATCAGAAGATCTCTTTCCAAAAAAGGAAATAGCTGTACCAATAGAAACTATCACTAGATGACTGCAAGCATGCAATGAAGTATCCAGCCATGCATAATCACCAGGACACCCAAAAAGATCAGTGCATTTCAAGACCACGGTTCTGAAACGGAACTTTGAGCTGGAACAACTCTGTCATTTTTCACACATAATAAATCAGACTCATCAGAAATTTCATGATTTACACTTGAACTGTAAATAAAAATTTAAAACACTGCAAAAAAAGGATGTGCCCATTTCAAAGAAATAACTAATGGACACAAGAGCTATAAATAACCATTTCAAATGTTCCACTTTATTAAACATTTTTTTGAAAAAAGAAATTATAAACGGTTTACAGGGGGAGATGGCACTGGAAAGTGTGACACATTTCTATAAGCAAGTAATGCCTTCTTTTTTCTCTAGTCAGTCACTTTCCCCTTCTATCCTAATCTCTAAGCCAATGAAAGTCTAATTTTGATAGTATAATTTTAATTTCAGTCACAGCTATTTATTAAGCTGCTGTTGCTATTTAGTTGCTCAGTGGTGTTTGACTCTTTGAGACCCCATGGATGGCAGCCCACCAGGCTCCTCTGTCCATGGGATTTCCCAGGCAAGAATACTGGAGTGAGATGCCATTTCCTTTTCCAGGGGATCTTCCCAACCCAGGGATTGAACCTGCATTTCCCGCTAAGCAGGAGGATTCTTTACCACTGAGCCACCAGGAAACTCCTATTTATTAAGTACCAACATCACACAAAGTATTCTGAGAAACTGGAGAAAAGTCAAAGACATGTTTTCCTACCTTTGAGGGACTGCTATTGATGATATACATTCCAATATTGAAACATATCCATTTAGTTACAGCCAAGGAGCTGAAGACATAGCACAGGGCAGGGCTAGCAATGCATCTGGTCATCCTGTAAGTACGCACTCTCATTCGATTCTTTCTGCTGAAATTCCCTATATGTCCACGCACATCACTGTGAGGAAGTGGGTGGTTCCCTGTTCCCCAGTAAGAATCAACAAACAGTCACGTCTGCATCACCAAAGGAGGTTCTCTCCAGCCTCCTGACCTGCCCAAGGGGGCGTGTGGCAAAGAGCCCACCAGTGAGTGCCAAGTTCCCTTGTGTCTGGAGCTCTGAGCTACTCCAAACGGATAGCAATCTTTAAAAACGTTTTAACAGTTTAGCTGATTTTTACTAACGATTTTATCTGGTGCCCACTTCTTCCTCTGAAACTCTTGTCGAAAGTCAGCATCCTTGTGTCCCATTGCTCTTCAGAGAGCTCTTCTGAATAGAGTTCACTTGTTTCTTTGTGACCACTTCTGATGGGCTTGAGAAAAGTTACGATCATGTGAATTTTGTGAACACAAGCCATCATTGTTAGAACAGGAATGATGCTTTCCTGCACATACCTAAGTAGAAGTGGATGGGACTATTTTGTTTCTGAGCCCTGAATATGCCTTACTGTCTTACAAGCTTAACCGTACATTTAAAAGAATGCTTGTGAGACCTCATCTAGAGTGTCAAGATGTTCTGATATGGGAACATTTTCTAGGCTATCTACCTCAACACACTACCAAAAGGCTAGTAAATCCATACAGTTTTAAATCAAACAAAGACCTTTATTATGGTACAATATGTGAATATCTTCTGAGTTTTATAATTTTGCAAGGATTGTAGATCAACATATCCATAAATTATCCTTTGTATCATCCAAATGCCTAAAGTCAGAAACCATATTCAAGTAGTAATGGTGGTCCCATTATCACAGAAAAGAAAGATTTTCTAATTAAGAGATTCAGAAGTTCCAGCTCATTTTTACTGTAGGCAGGATAAAAATAACAAATGATTGAATGACTAAGAAATTTAAGTGAGAACACTGGTCTCCACTAGAATTTATCATACTGAAAGGCAGTATTTTTAGATCTATTAAGAATACTAGCTTGTGTAATTTTTATATATGTCCGGAAAACAGCTATATTTACAGTCAATGTTTTCATTGAATTTACTATCATCAAAGAATTAATGATGTTACTCTATTTTGTCTTTATGGATATACATAAAAAGATATAACACAGATATTATTTTCAGAATGCATTGTGGTCAGTGTACTTTTATTTTTGAGCTATAAACCAGAGAAGAGTCATTTTATACCATCTGTCTATGCTCTCTAAATCCTTTGGTTAATGCTACTTTTTTTTTTTCTTAGTGAACTGGAAGAATAAGTTACACAATTTTATGCTTCCTTTCCTGTAAAAACTACTCATAAGATCAATTCTGGCCCTGATAAATTTTCTCCATCAATCTGACATTACAGGAATAACTTCACTTTCTTCTTCACCTTACTTCACATCAGAGTGTCCTTAAATGCTTAGCCTGTCAGTAGAGACCTGCTCTACTGTGGGCTTTTTATGACCTGCAGGGAGTCTGGAACATCATGTTCTGCTTATTATGTAGAACTGTGTTGCCTTTACAAAACCCTTCTTTTTTCAAGAACTTAACTTTTAACTTTTCTCAGAAAACATCTCGGGCAGTGAGGAAGACAGGTACTTTTATTTTTGAAGTACAAACCAAAGGAAAAGGCAATTTGTATCATCTCTGTGCTCTTTAACTCTTTTAGTTAAGACTATTTCTTTTTTCCTTGGTGTATTGTAAGAATAAATTATATAATTGCATGCTTAAACAAAATATTATAGTCGAACAGAATTTTTTCAGCCTAGATTTTCTCAACTGTCAAACAAGAATAAATATATGGCATGGAATTGTTAAGAAGTTTAAGAGGATATATCTAAACTGCTGAGCACAAGGCCTGGCCCACGGGGAGGGTTCTTCACTTTACTATCTTCGTTGGATCCACATCTCTGTACCACTTGAAACAGAACTTAAAGAGTAGGTAAAACTTTCAGTAACAAACATATTTATTTACATAGTAAAGGTTGTCTATAAAAAATTTTTAATAAAATTTTTTAGATCTACTTTTATTCAGTAGATATAAAATACTCAAATAATCACATTGGGAGAAACTTATGAGAAAAGTAGAAGTGATAAATCTTTTCAGAATCAAAAGATGGGGGCACCACATATACTGATCTTATATAATCAAGTTTCATATGATTAAGTCTACTTTATCTCTTCCCTAATATGTATCTTTCTCCCACTCCTCCCCGCAAAAAAGGTCTCCCTAGAAACGTAAGTCAGCACCGTATCACTCCACTGATAGACTGTTTATACTTCTCATCCAAGAATGCCATTAGTGGTTCAGGCCAATGTGTCATTGATCTTTCAGGTAGACACTTACTGTCTCAGAATATTAAGCTCAATC
This sequence comes from Bos indicus, assembly GCF_029378745.1. Taxonomy (NCBI): domain Eukaryota; kingdom Metazoa; phylum Chordata; class Mammalia; order Artiodactyla; family Bovidae; genus Bos; species Bos indicus. The sequence goes on along the minus strand of NC_091780.1, from coordinate 58,997,305 downwards.
AATGCTCGTTTTAAAATTATTTTTGAGTGCCTATTTTTGCCAAGTACTTTTCTACATTCTGGGGACAAAGTGATAAATCAGACTGACAAGACTTCTGTCCTGATGGAAGAAACAGAAAAGAATGGTAGGTGGGGTAGAAAGCTAGTCAGGGTCATTTTAGAGAACTGAAGGAGTTTTATTCTACCTGAAATGAGAAGTTACTTGTATTACTTTCCTCTATGTGCATGCTCAATTGCTCAGTTGTGTCCAACTCCTTGCAACCCCATGGACTATAGGCTGCCAGGCTCCTCTGTCCATGGGATTGTCCAGGCAAGAATACTGGGCTGCCGTTTCCTACTCCAAGGAACTGTCCCGACCCAGGGATCAATTCCACATCTTCTGCATCTCCTACAATTGGCAGGTGGATTCTTCACCACAGAGCCACTTTCCTGTGGTTGGTATGATAAATTAGCAAAAACTGAAAGGCTTAGAACAACAGAAATGTATTCTCTCACCGTTCTGGAGGCCATTAGTCCTAATCAGTATCACTCAGTCAAAATCAAATTGTTGGCAAGGCCACACTCCCTGCTAGGCAGGATCAGGTACTTGCCTCTTCCAGCTTCTAGTAGTCGTTGGCCTTCTTTGGCTGGTGGCCACATCACTGCAGTTCCTGCCTCTGTCTTCATGCTGCTTCCTCCTCCAGGTTTGGGTCAAACCTCCCTCTGCATTCCTCTTCTAAGGATGCATGTGCTGGCATTTAGGGCCCACCCTGATAATCCAGGATAATCTCCTTCAGTCAAGATCCTTACCCACATCTATAAAAGCTCTTTTTCTAAAGAAAGTGACATGTATAGTTCCGGGATGTGGTAGGAACTGTTCTGCCTACCACACCACTTCAGTAGTTTTCATTCAAGAAGAAAAGATATGATTGATCTCTCTGAAAGATCTTTAAAAGATCTCTCTGAAGAAAAAAATTAACTATGTGAGATGATGGATGTATTAATTCATTTGATAAGGGTGAGTATTTCACAATGTATAATATATATTAAATCATCGCATTGTATACTTTGAATATACACAGTTTTCTTTGTCAAAGTTTATTTGTTCCTAAATAAATAAATAAATATATTAATTTGTTCCTAAATAAATAAATAAATGAAAGATCCCTCTGGCCGAATGGGCTCCAGACAGCAAAAGGAGCAACAGGTCCAGTGAAGAGGCTACTACAGTAATCAGAGGAGAGATGACTAAGGCTTAGGAACTAAAATGACATATTACTTATTTATTGACATCATGATTAGCTAATGAGACAGTGGTATAGCAGTTAAGAGGAAGAACCTGGGTGTCAGACTCCTTATTCAAACCTCATCACACCACTTGCTAGTTTTGTGACTTTGGGAAAGTTAACTGACCTAAGTTGTGACCCATATAGAACTGCCATGGGCATTCAAAGAGATAAAAAATCAACAAAGAGCTGTAAAATGTTTGACAGAGTGCTTTACCCATCTTAAGACCTCAACAAATGCTAGCTATTTCTATCTGTTCCTGACATTGTACATCTTCTAATAGATGGTTTTATGCCATATCTTTTGGTTCCCAAAGTAAGTGAAAAAACAATAACAGGATCCAATAACTCAACAAGCAGAGACTTTTTTTTGTGCTTGATTTATAAAGAAGGCACTGATATCACATGGTTAATGATATCACTATTTTAAATTTTATAAAGGACCACAGTATTTTAGAAATGTATGCTGGTGAAACAAATTCTTTCACTTTCAGACAACCAAAAGTTCAAATCAAATCTTAATATCCAATATTAATTCAATGTAATATGTCATAGGAAGAATTCAAACTTAATCAACAAAGACCACAGAAAAAGCCTTCCTTTTTCAAAAGATATCCTAGGATTAAAAACAGATACAGTAATTACAGTAGACCCTGAACAACACGGTTTAGGGGTGCCAATCCTCCACTTAGTGGGAAATCCAAATAAAACTTTACAGTGGACCCTCCCTGTTTCCTAGATTTGGTAACCACATATTCAACTGAAACCTGATCATGAAGGACTGCGGTACATATTTACTGAAAAAGTTCAAGTAAAGATGGGCCCAAGCAGTTCAAACCCATGCTGTTGAAAGGTCAACTGTACATTCAGACACGTCTCATATCCAGAATTAAAGAATCTGAATAGAGGTCAAAATGTTTCCTTTCTGGACTCTTACTTAAATTAACCTTGAGATGAGTGATCTAATTGCACTATCATTCATCGTCCACTTTGGATAGAATTTAGAAAGCAAATTGTAGAATACTACGATGAGGTCAGTTCTAATCCTGCCTCTCTTTCTGCCATTTTATTTTTAACCTCAAATTCCTTCGTCTCTAAAACAGTGAAAACAGCAACCTGTTTTAAAAGCCATTTTTAAGTTAATACATTATTATAAAGATGAAATGCATATGCTATACAACAAAACAAAAACAGAATTAAAAATATTTTGTTTGGTGAAATTTTATAATATATAAGGCCAGAAAAATCTGCATCACTTCATCTGATGTTCTTCAAGGTAAAGATAAGGTACAGTGTGAGTTCTAAAAAGCTGCTTATACTACTGCTATAAATGTGAAAAGAATCTGGAGAACGATTAACTTCTTACACAAAATATTTATTATTCATGTCTTTAAATTCTCGAAAAGTGAATCAATCATAGAAGATTAGCATTAGTAAGTATTCAAATTATTTTTCCCTGTTGATGTAATAAACTATCAACCAAGACACTCAAAACCAGCAGAAACAATCCAGAAATCTGGAAGTCATTCCTCCATTTCCCACATCGGGTCTGTCATTAAGTTCATTCTATCTCAATAAATACATCTCAGATATATCCACCATTCTCTGTCATCCTAATTTGCTCTCCTGCTCCAAGCCAGCTTCACATACTACAAGGACTAGAGCTGCAACTTCCTCCCACTCCAATCTACTCTCCACACAATTAGCAAAATGATCACTGCAAAATGTTAACGGGATAAATCCTTCTCAAAGTCCTGCCCAGCTTCAAGTCTTCAAGGCCTTCCACTGTTCGAAGAAAGAATGACTCATGCACGCTCTGTCACTGACCATCTCTCTAACCTCTTCAAGTCACAACCTACCCTTACCCACTGGACTCCACCACACTTACGACCTCTTAGAACTTCCCCAACTCCTTCTGCTCTCTCTGCCTGGACCACTTGTTCTCATCTCCTCAAATGGCTGTTTCTCCTATCCCATCCCTTCAGCATTCAATTCCTCAGAGATGCTTCTTTGACCTCCCAATGCTGTTAGTGCCCTCACACTCCCAACTCCCCCACCTCCCCCTCCCCAACTTTACTCTGTTTTTCACGCTCACCCACTTGTTTAATGTCTATTTCCCGCCCCCCTAAAAAAATTCTTTGAGGGTAAGTTCTTGTTTTGTTCACCTCTGTCTTCTCAGAGCTTAGAACAGTGGGAGGTACTCAGTAAATATTTATGAAGCCATTATTACTAAATGCTCACTTTGAGACACAAGATTGCTTTTTTATAAAATTAGCTAAGAGAGTATGGCCATGCAAAAGTGAATAAAGCAGCTCTGTGTGATTTTTGTCATACTTGTATCACCTGGAAGTCACCACTCACAGAAGCAAGGCAGAATTAAAGAAGGTGTTATGCGTACCAATAAATCTTAATATTGAACATTATGATTTTAAATGATTTGCTCATAAACATAGGTTTTATTATTTGAGGTGCAGTTGCTTAAATGTTCAGCTGCCTACATTTTACATTAAACCCTCTATTAAAGTCAGTATTATTGCCCCCATTAAAAAGTCTTTCCCATTTGCTTAATTCATCAGCATTTTTACATAAAGTCAGAACCACACATTAAATAATCCCCTATGCTTGTTCTTTCATTGTTTTCCATAGTTTCTATGTCTTCCTGATACAGAATCTAATCAGGGACTGTTTTCTACATTTTATAGTAAAGGGTAAGATAGATGAGCATCCTAAATAAATGGCTGCTTGTTGATTAAAGAAATGAATGAAATCATTCAGCAATAAAGATTTTCTTAGTATAATATAGTCATTAGTTTATATTTTCCTTATATGCATTTATTTAGTTAATCTTCTGTATTATGAATTAAACTTAATATTTCTTTAAAAGGCTACTAAAATCTTGTCCTCTATAACTCAGTTACATAGTTTCAGCAGAAACATTTGATTCTTTGTATAAATACTCTCTATGTAATATTCTGTATATATTTCCATGAAATTAAAACTTTTTTTAGACATTAATATTTAATTAACTTTAATGTGAACTCTTCGGCAAACACTTTTTTTCAAAATAATTCAGAGACCTCTAAAGCTCACCACTGTCTATCCTTCACCTTTCATTCTTGCTTTATGAAACTTACAACTTGCAGCATGTTCTCTTGGCCCAGATTCAGCCTGCTCAATGCAGAGTGTACAGTGTGCTCAATATTTTGAGCTATAAATCTAATTTGCTTATGCATAATAACTCCTTGGTCAAGAGGATCTACACCTGTTCCCTTCTACAAGTGTTTAACTGGTATTCCCAGGTGACATACTAACAAGCTTAGGTCAGTTAATATCACTTCAGTTGAATGAGAAATTAAACCTAGATTGTATAGACTTAATTCCACTGAAATTACAGAATGAGCTGAGAAAAACAGACATGAAAAAGCTTCCTTTGCTTTTGAATCACATACACTACTAAAAAAAAGCAATTTCTCCATTCACCTCTATAATGTGTTAAAATATATATATATATACAAAGTATATCCATACTGTCTGAATAGAAATCTGGGCATCTTATAAAAATAACATGTTATATCCCTGATCTTCATCACTGGAAGCATGCTGTATATGCCTAAAAATAAAACCCAAGGGCACATAATAATAGTATTTTAAACACATATAAATTAATTAAAAAAAATTTTTTTTAAGTTAACAAACAGAAAGCCAAAGCAAAGTCTATAAAACTCACTATTCGCAAACAGAACCCCCAGTACTATGTAACCTCCTTGACCTCATTAGTAGGTAAGCTCCCTGAGGACCCAAAAGGCATCATCTGTTGTGTTCATTCAAGTTCTATTACAGAACACTTTGCATATGGTACAAATAAATAATAAATAGTATGCATCAGATATTTAATATTATATATTAATAATATTAAATAAAGAAAAGAAAGTTCTAGTAGATCAAACATTTTATTAGTAGCAGGAAAACTAATCTGAAGGAATTTAGAAAGGAATTAAATATAAAACTAAAACTGCAGTGGCCATAATCCAATCTTTATTTGATGATTCTTGAGCAGTCACCAAAAGGTGACTATTAAGACTATCAGTTAAATCGTATTATCAATGTTCTAGAAATACTATTAATAATATGTTTGTCAACAGAATACCAAAAAAGATTGCTATGATTTTATAAGACTAAAATTTTTTTAAGCTACTGAAAACATAATGTTTCTACTGAGAAAATGATTACAGAAAACTTTGTAGTTTAAGATCTAGATTTCTCCATTTCCATCAGCTAAGTTCTCTAAATATTTTCAAAATAATTCAAAATATTTATAATACTTCCTCCACTCAGTGGTTAGGTACAAAAGATCAGCCATCCAAAGCTCTGAAATTTTCTCCTGGCAATGACAACGTACTACTGGGAAAACATGATGAATTCAAATCTTATTTCACAGCAACTTACTCTAACTTTTGGCAAGACTCTCCGAAGTGTCTCAGCAGGGTTCTGTCGCATCAGAAATGGAAGATTCGCAATCACGCTTGTTCCCTGGATATCCTGACCAGCACTTACAAAGAAAACACAAATTTAAGATTTGTAACTATAAATTTGTGATTATAATTTACATTGTAAAAAGCATGGATTAACTTGAAAACAACTGCTTTTAATAATGAACACCAAACTTCTGACAATTTTAAACTTTAAATGCATCAATTAGATATAAAAATTAAGCCAGAGATGAAATTTCATTAGGTAAATCTTACAACAAATACATGGAGATATTAATTATGTTTATGCTAAAACATGATTATCTACACGTCTTACTGAAAAAATATTGAGACCATTATTACTTACTTTAAAATTTGACCTCATTTTCCCCTATGACCTGCCAGTTTGCTATACTTTATAAAAATAGATTTGGTAAATTTCACTATAGTAAAATACTAATAATCATAACAACAGCAGGGACAGCAACAAAATTAGCTATAGCAGAATCATACAACTTTCTTCTAGTACAATGAAACTATCTGTTGCACTCCACTGATTCCAAGTTGCCAGAAACTTAATAATATATGTACTCTATATTTTTAAAAGTCAGTAGGGTGTATTTATACAGTACCTTTTTGATACAGCATTCATTAGGTCACTACAGTGTTACCAAAACAATCTGTAATACTCTAGCCGCCTAAATACTTCAAATTCTTCTCAAGAACCATTTTCATGCAAAAACTTACTTGTTTTTAAAACATAAGCTAAGCAACATAAGTTGTGCAAGTAACTTGAAACATAGCTATAACAGATGTCATTAAATATGGTGTCACCTCAGAAAGAAATTCCACCTATCCTTAACTGATACTAATTTGAATGTTAATTACTGATGCCATAATATTTAAGTAAAAATGATTTTAGTTAACTCTCCAAATGGGATTATTTGTTAGTACACGTATATAAGGCCTTAACAAGGGGACTTCCCTAGTGGTCCAAAGGTTAAGACTCCGTGCTTCAACCGCAGAGGTCATGAGCTCAGCCCCTGGTTGGGGAACTAAGATCTCATATACCAAGTGGCACAGCTGAAAAAAAGACCTTAATATGGCTTTTTTAAAGAGTGTTTTCAAGTATTATTTTATTTGCTTCAGTGCTTTGTAAATCCTGCTAATAAGCAGCTTATTCTGACTAAATGAAGCTGCCCTGCTGTGAAAAAAAAGTCTTTTCCCTGCTGCAGTATCTCTGTTTAGTCTCTCAGTCATGTCTGACTCTTTGCGACCCCAGAGACTGTAGCCTGCCAGGCTCCTCTGTCCATAGGATTTTTCAGGCAAGAATACTGGAGTGGGTTGCCATTTCCTCCTCCAGGAGATCTTCCCAATCTAGGGATCAAACACGCATCTCCAGTGTCTCAAGCGTTGCGGGCAGATGCTTTTCCACTGAGCCACTGTTACAGTAATGGTAGCCTGCAAAATATAGGTCAGTACAATCTTTCCACTATTCTCATCACTCTCTAAGTGAATACTTTAAGAGACAAAATTCAAGAAGGAAAGAGAAGGGAAGGAAAACGGAGAGCCATGCCAAGGTGAGGAGAAGATCAAAAATGGGAAAATAAAATTGCATATAAAAGTACTACTTGCAGCTGGTTGAATGGTACATATGTGTGTGTGCTCAGTCACTCAGTCGTGTCGGACTCTTTGCAACCCCATGAACCGCAACAGGCCAGGCCTCCCTGTCCATCACCAACTCCTGGAGTCCAATGAGTAAGCGTCTTTGATTTCATGGCTGCAATCACCATCTGCAGTGATTTTGGAGCCCCCAAAAGTAAAGCCTGACACTATTTCCACTGTTTCCCCATCTATTTCCCATGAAGTGATGGGACCAGATGCCATGATCTTAGTTTTCTGAATGTTGAGCTTTAAGCCAACTTTTTCACTCTCTTCTTTCACTTTCATCAAGAGGCTCTTTAGTTCTTCTTCACTTTCTGCTATAAGGGTGGTGTCATCTGCATATCTGAGGTTATTGATATTTCTCCTGGCAATCTTGATTCCAACTTGTGCTTCTTCTAGCCCAGCTTTTCTCATGATGTATTCTGCATATAAGTTAAATAAGCAGGGTGACAATATACAGCCTTGAACTGGTAGGCGAATTGTTTACCACTGAGCCACCTGGGAAGCCCAGGTTGAAGAGTGCCCTCCCCCATAAAATGTATCTACTCCATAATCCTGGAAACTGTGAATGTTATCTTAATTTGAAAAGGGATCTTGAGATAAAGAGCTGGTCATGGATTATCCAGTAGACTATAAACCAAATAACAAGTGTCCTTAAAAGAGACATTCAAAGAAGATAGAATAAAAGGCAATCTGGCCACAAAGCAGAGACTGGAGTGATACTGCCACAAGCCAGAGAGTGCTGACAACCACCAGAAGCTGGAATAGACAAGTAACAGATTCTTCCCCAGAGCCCCTCTGACACCTTGATTTTGACTCTGTGGCTACTGATTTCAGATTCAGTTGCTATTTTTAGCAACTACTAGTTGCTAATGAAGAGACTTAGCAGTAGCAGCAGCAGCAGTTGCTAAAAAAGTACTTGCTACCTTTAGCATCCAGAACTGTGAGAGAATACATTTCTGTTGTTTTAAGCCATCCAGTTTGTGATGATTTACTACAACACCATGAGAAACAAACAGACCACTAAAGAACTAAGAGAGGAGAGAAATACCTGAAAAAGGAATGTTTCATCTGACAATGCCTGGGCCAAAGTAGAAGTTTAGCAAAAATCTCTTAAAAGGATGGATGAATGGATAACTCATGGCATGAACTGATGTCACGAATATTTAATATGAACATTCAGTAAATTTTATTTACTTACTTTGCAGTTAGGAAAATATATGATCACTAATACCTCATAGATAGGAAGGCAAAATATTTCATGGAAATTAAAGCAGGAAAAAAATTAAATGGTAGATTTAAGACCCTAAATAAATAGTTACATTAAAGGTAAATGATCTAACTATACCAATTAAAAGACAGGGATTGGCAGAGTGGATTAAAGGACCTGACTCAACTAAACGCAGCCATAAGAAACTAATTTCAAATATAACAATATCAGCAAGTTGAAAGTAAAGGACAGAAAATGATGTAACACAGAAATATAAACCAAAGTAAAGCAGTGGTGGCCAAATTAAGATCAGATAAAGTCAACACCCTTGTAAAGAAAATCACCAGAGGTAGACAGGGACATTGATGATAAAATGATAAAAGAGGAAATCTACCAAGAAGACATAGCAGTTCTAAATGTGTATACATCAAATATAATTGCAAAATAATTTGAAACAAAAACTACAGTACTGAAAAGAGAAGTTGTCTAGACAAATACACAGCTAGATGGAGACTTTCATACTCCTCTCCCAACAACTGATGGAACTAAACAAAAAGTCATCAAGGACATAGAACTCAACAACAACCAACAAGATCTAATTAACTTTTATAGAACACTCTCCATCCAACAACAGTAGAATACACATTCTTTTCAAGTGCTCAAAGAACATACACCGTGAAAAACCACATCCTGGGCCATAAAACAGTCCTTTTAAAAACTGAACTCATACAAGGAGTTCTCTCTGACCACAATGGAATCAAACTAGAAATCAATAATAAAAAGATAACAGAAAGCTCTCTGAATTCTTGGAAATGAAACAACACACTTCTACATAACTGTGTCAAAGAGGACAATTTTTCAAAATACACTGAATTGAGTGAAAATGAAATACAAAATATAAAATTATTATATTTATAATAATAAACTTATACATTTATGAAAGGAAAGAGGAAAAGAGGCAAAAATCTCAAATTAGTACTCTAATTTTTCATCTTGAGAACAAAACAGTCACAATGCAAGCAAAGGAATAAAAACAGAAAACAATAGAAAAAATAAATGAAACAAAGACTTGGTTCTTTTAAAGGATCAATAACACTGATTAACTTTTAGCAAGACTGACAAAGTAAAAATGATAGAAGACACAAATTACCAATGTCACAATTAAAACAGAAGATATTGCCATAGTCCCCGTACATACCAAAAAGGATAATATGAGAATGCTATAAGTGATTCTACACACATAAAACTGAAAACTTAGACAAAATAGACCAATTCCTCAAAAAACTCAAACTGCCACAACTTATCCAATACAAAAAAACATTATTTGAATAGTTCTACAACTATTAAGGAAATTTAATTCATATTTTAAAACTCCTGGAAAAAATCTCAAGGTTCAGATTGTTTCACTAGAGAATTCTACCAAACATTTAACAAAGAGTTAATACCATTCTACACATTCTCTTCCAGAAAACAGAAGGGGAAAGAACACTTTCTGAAAGCACTTTAAGAAGCTCTTACTATACTGATAACAAAACCTAGAAAGATTAAAATACCCGCACAGAGAGAACAATATCCCTCATGAATATAGATGCAAAAATCCTTAACAGAATATTAAAAAATAAAACATAGTAATACATTAAAAGAAGAATTATACACCATGATCAAATGGGATTTACTGAAAGAATGCAAGGCTAGTTCAACATTCAAAATCAGTGTAATCCATCATATTAACATCATATTAACATATTAAAGGAGAAAAATATCAAAAGTATCAATGCAGAGGGAATATTTGACAAAATTCAACACATGAACACTGAAATTACAAACAAAATACCATTTACAATCCCTCAAAAATGAAACACTAACAAAATTACAGGACTCATACGCTGAAAACACAATGTTAAAAAAATCAAAGCAGACCTCAGTAATTAGAAAAACAATCTATGTTCATAGATTGAGAAATTCAGCATAATAAAGATGTCAATTCTCCCAAATTGGTGTATAGGGTTAATGCAGTTACCATCAAAATCTCAACAAGATTTTTGGGCTGTAAACAATATTTTTCTAAAATGTATATGGAAAGGCAACAAAACTAGAATAGCTAAAACAATTTTGAAAAAGAATAATGTGGGAAGAGTCTGTCTATTCAATTTTAAGACTTGTTATATTGCTACGGTAACCAAGACGGCATGGTATTGGCAGGGGAATAGATACATAAATCAATGAAACAGAAGAGAAAACCCAGAAACAACCTCCACATATATACACACTCCACAAACATGCACAGCTGATTTTTGACAGAGGTACAAAGGCAATTCAGTGAGGGAAAGAAAGACAGCCTTTTCAACTAATCATGCTAGAGCAGCAAGAGGACACTCATAAGGCAGAAAACAAAACAAAAAACCCCAAACCTCCAATAAAAATAAAACCAAATGCCTTGACCTAAGTCTCACAGTAAAATGAATCTATAAAATGTAAAACTATAAGAACTTTTTAAAAACACAGGAGAAAATCCTCTAAATCTAGGATTAGGCAAAGAGCTCTTAAATTTGACATCGAAAGCAAGATCTATAAAAGGAAAAATTGACAAATTGGACTTTATTGCAACTAAAAACTTCTGCACTGTGAAAGACTTTGTTAAGAGTTAAAAGACACGCCATAGAGGAGGAGAAATATTTGTAAACTACATGCCTGACAAAAGAATAATATCTACAATATAAAAAGAACTCTCAAACTCAACAGTTAAAAAAAAAAAAAAAGCACACAATCCAGTTAGACAAGGGGCAAAAAGAATGAAGAGACTTTTTAATGAAGATGATATACAGACTGTAAATAAGCACATGAAAAACTTCAATACTGTTAACTATAAGGTAAAGTAAACCCACAATGAAGTATCACTACACTAAATCACTCATTCATTGATGGTGGAAACACAAACTGGTACAGCCACTCTAGAAAAAAATTGGCAGGTTCTTAGAAAATGAAACATGCAACCAGCAACTGTACTCTTCAGCATTTATCCCAAAGAAACAAAAACTTAGGCTCACACAAAAACCTGTGGATGAATGTTTTGAGTGGCTCCATTTGAACCAAAAAAAATGTCAACAACTTATATATCCTTAAATGAGTGAGTGGTTAAACACACTGTAGTCCATCCATACCTACACAATGCTACCCAGAAATAAAAAGGAACAAAAGATACTGACAGATGCAACAACCTGATGAATCTCCGGAGAATTATGCAAATGAAACACTAGTCAACCCCAGAAGGTTACATACTGTATAATTCCATTTATATAACATTCTTGAAACAGCAAAATTATACAAATGGAGAAAAGATTAGGTGATTCCCAGAGTTTGGGGCGCGGGCAGGAGGAAAAAGATGTGACTACTACAGTGTAACATGCAGGATTCTGGGTGGTGGAAAGCCTACCTGTCTTGATTGTATTGATGTCAATATCCTGGTTGTGTACCATACTACAGTTTTTCAAATATTAACACAGAAGTGTTGGGCAGCACCCCATAGGCCAACAAACCTTGAGGTTGCCCAGCACAGACAGAATAAACAGCACAGAGCCAGGGACAGAGACATCAGCAATTTACTGGATAGGGGATCTTTCACGGCTGAAACAAAGGGTCCTGGAGCAATACTCCACCATTTATAGCAGATGGCAGGCAGGGCATGGTAGCAATCTTTGCTTTTTCCCCAGAAAGGCTACCACTAAGAGGGGGAACTGACATCAGGCTGGCTCCTCAGTTACCAGGGAAAACAGCATCTGGGGCACTTCCCTCACAGCCCCTCAGTTAACCACCACCACAAGGGCAGATGTCTCCCTTGAATAAAACTAGGGTGTGGAGCCATTCTGGCTTAAGGATTAGCACAGTCACTGGCTGCAGCAGGCGGAAGCACAGTCACGAGGCAGGGTGCAGGTGAAGCAGGGACTGGTCGGGCAAGGCATGCACAAAGAACAAGGGAACAGCCATGTGGGTGAAGCAGATCTGGCTGATTCTATTATTTCTTACAACAGTCTCTGAATCTATAATTATCTCAAAATAAAAAGCAAATTTTTTAAAGATCAATGTGACAATGTTTTTTTAAAAACACATATGAATACCTCAACAGATGTAGAAATCTGACAAATCCAACATTGATTTGTGATTTAAAACTATCATGGGTGGGATGAATTGGGAGATTGGGATTGCCATATATACACTACCATGTATAAAACAGATATCTAACTAGAACCTACTGTATAACACAGGAAACTCAATGATCTGTGGTGACCCAAACAGGAAATCTAAAAAAGAGTGGATATATATGAATGTATAAGTGATTCACTTTGTTTACAGCAGAAATTAACACAACACTGTAAAGCAACTATGCTACAATTAAGAAAAAAAACGACCAATAAATTAGAAATAGAAGGGAACTTCTTTAACAGGATAAAGGGCATCAGTGAAAAACTTACGGCTAACATCATACTTAATAACCATGTAAGAATGAACGTTTTCTCACTAATCATGAACAAGGTAAGAACGTTCAAATTTACTGCTTCTAAAATTCAACATTGGGTTAAAGGTTTGAGTCAGTGCAATAGGCAATAAAAAGAAACAAAAATTTTTGGTAGAATTCAGCTGTGAAGCCGTCTGGATCTGGGCTTTTGTTTGCTGGAAGATTTCTGACTACAGTTTCAATTTCCATGCTTGTGATGGGTCTGTTAAGATATTCTATTTCTTCCTGGTTCAGTTTTGGAAAGTTGTACTTTTCTAAGAATTTGTCCATTTCTTCCACGTTGTCCATTTTATTGGCATATAATTGCTGATAGTAGTGTCTTATGACCCTTTGTATTTCTGTGTTGTCTGTTGTGATCTCTCCATTTTCATTTCTAATTTTATTGATTTGATTTTTCTCCCTTTGTTTCTTGATGAGTCTGGCTAATGGTTTGTCAATTTTATTTATCCTTTCAAAGAACCAGCCTTTGGCTTTGTTGATTTTTGCTATGGTCTCTTTTCTTTTCTTTTGCATTTATTTCTGCCCTAATTTTTAAGATTTCTTTCCTTCTACTAACCCTGGGGTTCTTCATTTCTTCCTTTTCTAGTTGCTTTATGAAGACACATATGTGTAGAACAGTTTTTTGGACTCTGTGGGAGAGGGAGAGGGTGGGATGATTTGGGAGAATGGCATTGCAACATGTATATTATCATATAAGAAACGAATCACCAGTCCAGGTCCGATGCAGGATACAGGATGCTTGGGGCTGGTGCACTGGGATGACCCAGAGGGATGGTATGGGGAGGGAGGTGGGAGGAGGGTTCAGGATCGGGAACACGTGTACACCCATGGCAGATTCATGTTGATGTATGGCAAAACCAATACAATAATGTAATTAGCCTCCAATTAAAATAAATTAATTTAAATTTAAAAAAAAGAAACAAAAAGCTTACAGATTGGAAAGGAAGAGGTGAAACTGTAATGTACAAAATAGCTGCTGCTGCTGCTAAGTCGCGTCAGTCGTGTCCGACTCTGTGCGACCCCATAGACGGCAGCCCACCAGGCTCTCCCATCCCTGGGATTCTCCAGGCAAGAACACTGGAGTGGGTTGCCAATGAGTCTAGCGGTGTGGCAGGATACAAGGTCAATATACAAGTCAACTATATTTCCATATACTAGAAAAGAAAAATCATAAACAGTAGGAGGAATTGGGGGATTGGGATGACACACATACACTATTGATCAGTTCAGTTCAGAGGCTCAGTCCAACTCTTTAAACCCCATGGACTACAGCACGTCAGGCTTCCCTGTGCATCATCAACCCCCGGAGCTTACCACGTCCATCAAGTTGGTGATACCATCCAACCATCTCATCCTCTGTCATCCCCTTCTCCTCTTGCCTTCAGTCTTTCCCAGTACCCGGGTCTTTTCCAATGAGTCAGTTCTTAGCATCAGGTGGCCAAAGTACTGGAGTTTCAGTGTCAGCATCAGTCCTTCCAATGAATATTCAGGATTGATTTCCTTTAGGATTGACTGGTTGGATCTCCTTGCTGTCCAAGGGACTCTCAAGAGTATTCTCCAACACCCAGTTCAAAAGCATCAATTCTTTGGCACTCAGCTTTCTTTATAGTCTGCTCTCACACCCATACGTGACTACAGGAAAAACCACAGCTTTGACTAGGCGGACATTTGTTGGCAAAGTAACGTCTCTGCTTTTTAATGTGCTGTCTAGGTGGGTCATAACTTTCCTTCCAAGGAGCAAGCATCTTTTAATTTCATGGCTGCAGTCACCATCTGCAAAGATTGGGAGCCCAAGAAAATAAAGTCTCTCACTGTTTCCATTGCTTCCTCATCTATTTGCCATGAAGTGATGGGATCGGATGCCATGATCTTCATTTTTTGAATGCTGAGTTTTAAGCCAGCTTTTTCACTCTCCTCTTTCACTTTCTTCAAAAGGCTCTTCAGTTCTTCTTCGTTTTCTGCCATAAGGGTGGTGTCATCTGCATATCTGAGGTTACTGATATTTCTAATCCATGCAATCTTGATTCCAGCCCGGCATTTCACATGATATACTCTACATATAAGTTAAATAAGCAGGGTGACAATATACAGCCTTGACGTACTCCTATGCCAATTTGGAACTAGTCTGTAGTTCCATGTCCAGTTCTAACTGTTGTTTCTTGACCTGCATACAGATTTCTCAGCAGGCAGGAAAGATGGTCTGGTATTCCCATCTCTTGAAGAATTTTCCACAGTTCATTGTGATTCACACAGTCAAAGGCTTTAGCATAGTCAATACAGCAGAAGTAGATGTTTTTCTGGAACTCTCTTGCTTTTTGTATGATCCAACAGATGCTGGCAATTTGATCTCTGGTTCCTCTGCCTTTTCTAAATCCAGCTCAAACATCTGAAAGTTCATGGTTCACATACTGTTGAATCCTGGCGTGGAGAACTTTGAGCATTACTTTACTAGCATGTGAGCTGGGTACAATCGTGTGGTAGTTTGAACATTCTTTGGCATTGCCTTTCTTTGGGACTGGAATGAAAACTGACCTTTTCCAGTCCTGTGGCCATTGCTGAGTTTTCCAAATTTGCTGGAAATACATAAATTACTTTTTTTAAAAAAAATAAAATTTTTTAATTAAAAAAATTTTTAAAGACTTGAGAGAAAGTCATATATTGGGTTCAGTCTGGTTTTTCCATAATAGCATATGGAATACCCAAACGAACTTTTTGGCCAACTCAACATATAAATTAAAAAAAAAAGAGAGAGATCCAACATACTTTTAATAGGAGTCCCTAAAGAAGCAAAGCAAGGAAACGATCAAAAAAAAAAAACAAAATTACTTGAAAAGAAGATTCAAAAGAGCACACCGTATACCTGAGAAAATCAAACCAGCATAACCAACATTGAAAGGTGTTACAGAACTTAAAAAAAATCCTTTGGGCTTCCAAGAAAATGAGCATGGTACTTAGTAATAGAAAGAACATACAGATTGTCATTCAACCTTGACAGCTATAAGATATTAGAAAAGCACATAATAACCTATAGGTGACACTGCTTACTATAAACAGAACATGAAAAAATATAAAAAGTACACTTAAATTATAATTATCATAATCTCTATCAAACATGTATGGATCTATGCTACCATCAGGATTTCCAGACGGATCGGTGGTAAAGTATCTGCCTGCCAATGCAGGAGATACCCGTTCGACTCCTGGGTGGGGAAGATCCCCTGGAGGAGGAAATGGCAACGCACTCCAGTATTCTTGCTGGGAAATCCCATGGACAGAGGGGCCGGGCAAGCTACAGTCCATGGGGTGGCAAGGAGTCGGACATGACTAAGCATGCACGCATGCTACCATCACCGAATGGAAGGAACCCAGAAATAATCAGCATAAGTTTGTCAACAATATAATATTCAGTTTATTGCTATGTGGTATGGGATATGTAATTTTAAAATAAATGCTGATCAATGCTAGACTTTTGCTTGTTTTTTACAAAATAAGCTTCCTACACTTCAAAGCCTACAACTTCCAATTGAAAGGCACAGGGAACAATCCTCCTGGCTACAACATGAGCTCCTCTTTTCTGTCCTAACCATGTTATTCTTTGGGGCATGTTCCTTTGCTAGGATACCTACTCAGAAACAAGAGGACACAATCCCACTCACTCTGAAAACCACTCCTCTAAAACTGAAAAGAACTGGGTCAATCATCTAAGCTGTACACTAGTGGCTAAAAAGGAAAGACAGGGAGAGGAAAAAAAGACCTAGTGAAATAAATAAATTTAGGACAGCTGTCTTTTAAATTAATGCTACTAATTATTTTATTCCCATTGAGGGAATGCACCTATTTCAGAGAGCCTTTTATAGTAATATGTTAAACCAATGAAAAATAAGTCAATCCACTCAAGCATTTTTTGGTAAAATAGAAGGCTTCTCAGTCTCCACTGTCATCCCAGTCCTGCCACCGTCATGGGCAGCTTCATTCAGCTGAATGCGGAACA
The DNA here is from genome assembly GCF_029378745.1 of Bos indicus. Taxonomy (NCBI): domain Eukaryota; kingdom Metazoa; phylum Chordata; class Mammalia; order Artiodactyla; family Bovidae; genus Bos; species Bos indicus. Next base: position 58,980,193 of record NC_091780.1, on the reverse strand, counting down.
GCTAGTTTTGACCCCCCTAACACAATGAGATCTGGCTCAAATTTTACATTCCCCGATGCTTAGCACAGTATGTAGCACACAGTAAGGGCTCCAAAAATACCCGTTGATTTAAAGTGAATTTGTCTCCACATCAGCAACCATTGTCAAAGGCTGGACCACATTACCCAGAAATGCTCCATCTCTAGAATCTCAAATTCCATGATCTCCTTTGCTGCCCATAACCTCTTATCTGTTTTTCTATTACTAAATCCATCTTTTACCCTCATCACATTTCTAATCCCTTCACTTCCTACTTATTCTCCAGTTTCTAATATTCCTCCTAGTGTCACTTTCTTCCTTGGCAGCCTGATGCTCCCTTTTACTTCAATTACACTCTCACCAGTAAACTTACTTCTTCAATTCTTCTCCTAATTACAACAATAAAAATAGTATCTAATATACTATATGCTAGGCATTATGCTAATAAACACCTTACTTGAGATGTATTATTAGAAGTATGAGGGCTTCCCTCATAGCTCAGCTGGTAAAGAATCCGCCTGCAATGCAGGAAACTCCAGTTCAATTCCTGGGTTGGGAAGATCCACTGGTGAAGGGATAGGCTACCCACTCCAGTATTCTTGGGCTTCCCTGGTGGTTCAGCTGGTAAAGAATCCACCTGCAATGCGGGAGACCTGGGTTTGATCCCTGGGTTGGGACGATGCCCTGGAGAAAGGAACGGCTACCCACTCTAACTCTAGTATTCTGGCCTGGAGAATTCCATGGACTGTATAGTCCATGGGGTCACAAAGAGTTGGACGTGACTGAGCAACTTTCACTTTCCCTTTCACTAGCTCCATTCCAGAGATGAGGAAATCAGGGCTTAGAATGATGAAAGTACTTGCCCAACATTACCCAGACTGTACAACTCCAAAAGCAATGCACTGATCATCACACACTGCCTCTCTTCCAATCTGTGCACTCAGTTAATACCAAACTCATCCATCTGTTTTTTTCTATCCCACTCCTGTTCACAAGCTATGTAGCACTAAAAGATAAAACTGCATAATAATGGTATTTTTTATTAAAAAAAAAAAAGCCAGTCCTCAATGATGTGAGAGGCGAACAAAATGATAACCAATTTGTGGGAGATCAAGAAAAGGACCAGAAATTCTTAGTATATCATATTTGCCTAAAGCACTTTCAGAAACATTATCTTGGGTCTCCAAAAATGAGGCTTGTCTGTGCTAGTTCATGAAACCCATGTCCTTGCCCACAAAGAATAATCTGCGTGTTACAACAGATCTAGATACTGACAATGTTGTCTTTTTCTCTTCTTATTCCTTGTTTCAACCTTGTGACAGCTCAAAATCTAAAGAAGAAGACAGACTCACATGCTAAAAATTCTAATCGTACAGCAAGAATGAGCTAGACAACCTGCACTGTTTACCGAATCCTAAACCAATGGGAAAACGAAGAGAGGGAGCGAGCAGATGCTATCCAAAGGTGACCACATAACACAGTCTCTACTGGAGAAATTAACCTAAGAACTGTAACTCTGCTAACTGTTTGACTATGTGTAGGATCCTAAATGATTTGTAGGTACAGAGCCTGCTATCTAGACTAGGATCACTGCAGTTCTCATTTCAAAACCCCAAATACAACATATAAGCAGCTACTACTGTGTTTGGATTTGTAACAGTGAAACAGATGTCACCCAGGCCATGCTTTGAGTTCTCAAAGTAAACTAAACTGGACATAGTTGATATTCATTTCTTTACCCAAAATAATTAAAGCTTGTTTCAATGAAAAGAACAAAATTTTAAACATGATTAGCTTAGAGAATTAAACTTCTAAGAAAGACAAAACTTCTTTTGAAGACAAAGATGACTCAAGAATCTAAAGCAGAAGATACCAAGTATCAATCCACAACATCAAGAATTTTTCAAATGTGGTGTATTTTCGTGTTGTACTATAAAACTGAATCCTTAATAATGTCACATCTTCAAAACATCAGGTTAAAAAGCTTGCAAAGTTAGAGAACCATTCAACTCTGTTTACAGTCATCATGTTTAGAATCACCGAGAAACGAATTATATTTTTAATAGCACCAGAGGAAGGCAAAAGAAAACTAACATTTGAAGGCCTATGTGTCAGGCAAGATGCTTTATATATACTATCATGCTATTCTTGATAATATTTATGCAATGTATTTATTTATTACTTTTTTATTGGAGTAAAACTGCTTTACAATGTTGTAGTAGTCTGCTGTATAACATGTGAATCAGCTTCAGTTCAGTTCAGTCGCTCAGTCGTGTCTGACTCTTTGTGACCCCATGAATCGCAGCACGCCAGGCCTCCTTGTCCATCACCAACTCCCGGAGTTCACCCAGACTCACGTCCATCGAGTCAGTGATGCCATCCAGCCATCTCGTCCTCTGTCATCCCCTTCTCCTCCTGCCCCCAATCCCTCCCAGCATCAGAGTCTTTTCCAATGAGTCAACTCTTCGCATGAGGTGGCCAAAGTACTGGAATTTCAGCTTTAGCATTATTCCTTCCAAAGAAATCCCAGGGCTGATGTCCTTCAGAATGGACTGGTTGGATCTCCTTGCAGTCCAAGGGACTCTCAAGAGTCTTCTCCAACACCACAGTTCAAAAGCATCAATTCTTCAGCGCTCAGCTTTCCTCACAGTTCAACTCTCACATCCATACATGACCACTAGAAAAACCATAGCCTTGACTAGACGGACCTTTGTTGGAAAGTAATGTCTCTGCTTTTGAATATGCTATCTAGGTTGGTCATAACTTTCCTTCCAAGGAGGAAGTGTCTTTTAATTTCATGGCTGCAGTCACCATCTGCAGTGATTTTGGAGCCCAGAAAAATAAAGCCTGACACTGTTTCCACTGTTTCCCCATCTATTTGCCATGAACTGATGGGACCGGATGCCATGATCTTCGTTTTCTGAATGTTGAGCTTTAAGCCCGCTTTTTCACTCTCCACTTTCACTTTCATCAAGAGGCTTTTTAGTTCCTCTTCACTTTCTGCCATAAGGGTGGTGTCATCTGCGTATCTGAGGTTATTGATATTTCTCCCGGCAATCTTGATTTCAGCTTGTGTTTCTTCCAGTCCAGCATTTCTCATGATGTACTCTGCATATAAGACCATTCAGGTATGACCTAAATCAAATCCCTTATGATTATACACTGGAAGTGAGAAATAGATTTAAGGGACTAGATCTGATAGATAGAGTGCCTGATGAACTATGGACAGAGGTTCGTGACACTGTACAGGAGACAGGGATCAAGACTATCCCCATGTAAAAGAAATGTAAAAAAGCAAAATGGCGGTCTGGGGAGGCCTTACAAATAGCTGAATCAGCTATACGTATACATATATTCCCTCCCTCTCAAGCCTCCCTCCCGCCCTCCATCCCACCCTTAGAGGTCATCACAGAGCACTGAGTTGAGCTCCCAGTGCTATACAGCAGCTTCCCACTCACTATTTTACACATGGTACTGTACATACGTCAAGGCCACTCTCAACCTGTCCTACCCTCTCCTTTCCCCACTATGTCCACAAGTCCATTCTCTCCGTCAGCATCTCTGTTCTTGCCCTGCAAACAGGTTCATCCATACCATTTTTTCTAGCTTCCATATATATGCCTTAATATACAATATTTGTTTTCCTCTTTCTGACTGACTTAACTCTGTATGTCAGATTCTAGGTTAATAAACTTCACTACGAATCACCCAATGTCATTCTTTTTCATGACTGAGTAACATTCCTTTGTATATTAAATATATGTACCACATCTTCTATACTCCTTCACCTGTCAGTGGACATCCAGGTTGCTTTCATCTCCTGGCTATTGTAAATAATACTGCAATGACTATTGGGGTGCATGTGTCTTTTTGAATTATGATTTTCTCGGGGGTATATGCCCAGCAGTGGATTTCTGGGTCATATAGTAGATTTTTAGTTTTTTAAGGAACCTGCATACTGTTTTCTATAGTATTTATAACAATTTACATTCCCACCAACAGTGCAAGAAGGTTTCCTTTTTATTGAAAGTTGAGGAAACCAAGTCCCAAGGGAAAAAAATAATGTGACTTCCCCAAAGTCATCCTACTAAAGATTAGAGAAAGACTTCCACCATACTCTCGAGCTATTACACCACTTATAATCATCGTTGCATCCAGTATAAGTGGTTGGACTGGCAGCCTAAAAATGTCTTCAAGTTGGTAATTTTGCAAGAGAAAAATATGCACACAAACTATTTAGTGATATTAATCACTAAAAAATCACTAAAGAGCCTCTTGATGAAGGTGAAGGAGGAGAGTAAAAGAGCCGGCTTAAGACTAGATATTAAAAAAAACTAAGATCATAATCCGGCCCTGTTACTGCATAGCAAACAGAAGGGGGAAAGGTGGAGGTAGTGACAGATTTCCTCTTCTTGGGCTCCAAATCACTGCGGATGGTGACTGCAGCCATGAAATCAAAAGACAATTGCTTCTTGGCAGGAAAGTGATGACAAACCTAGACAGTGTGTTGAAAAGCAGAGACATTACTCTGCCGACAAACGCTGGTATAGTCAAGGCTAAGGTCTTCCCACTGGTCACATATGGTTGTAAGAGTTGGACCATAAAGAAGGCAGAATGCCAGAGAATTGATGCCTTAGAACTGTGGTGCTAGAGAAGCCTCCTGAAAGTTCCTTGGACAGCAAGGAAATCAAACCAGTCAATCTTACGGAAGATAAGCCCCAAATATTCACTGGAAGGACTGACGCTGAAGCTCCAGTATTCTGGTCATCTGATGCAAACAGACAACTCAGTGGAAAAGTCCCAGATGCTGGGAAAGATTGAGGGCAGAAGGAGAAGACAGCATCAGAGGATGAGGTGGCTGGATGGCATCACTGATGCTATGAACATTTGTTGTTCAGTCTCTCAGTTATGTCCAACTCTTTGTGACTCCGTGGACTGCAGCACACCAGGCTTCCCTGTCCTTCACCATCTCCCAGAGCTTGCTCAAACTCATGCCCACTGAGTCAGTGATGCCATCCAACCGTCTCGTCCTCTATAGACTCCTTCTCTTCCTGCCTTCAATCTTTCCCAGCATCTGGGTCTTTTCTAATGAGTTAGCTTTTCTCATCAGGTGGCCATAATATTGGAGCTTCAGCATCAGTCCTTCTAATGAATATTCAGGATTGATTTCCTTTAGGATGGACTGGTTTGATCTCCTTGCAGTCCAATGAACATGAACTTGGGCAAACTCATGTTTTTTTGTTTTTTGTTTTTGTTTTTTTGGCAAGAGAAAAATGTGCACACAAATTATTTAGCAATATTCACATTATAATAAATTCTTTTACTGATAATTTCCACTATCCATCTTTTACTATCCCAAAGCCATGTCAAAATAGTAAGCAGAAAGTATCACACATTGTGAAAAGGAGACAATCTTCTGACTACAGCAGTACCACAACTTATAAAGAGAACATTTCATTTTAAATGGCTCTTCAATTTCACATATGAAAACCTGAGCTCATGACTCCCCTCCCTCTTTTTAACCACAGAGGTATAAACTGCCCTCTGCTTCTCCGTGGATATGTCTTAGAATTACTCTAACCTTTCCTCTCTCCCTCACAGCCCACATCAAGTCTCACAATAGTATACAAGATGAGCATTTTCCTCACTTGTTCTAGGGTAGAATGAACTTATCAAGGAGCAAACATATCTGCCGCATTAATAAATTTTTTCTTATTTTGTTTATGTATTCTTTATTCAGGGTTTTTTTCCATATTATATTTCAGTATTAACAGGATAATATTGCATGTTAACTTTGATATGTTTTTAATTTGATATACATAGAAGGACAATGTTAAAATTTAGTTGCAATTATATATATATACTAATTCCCACACACAAACACATATATGTATATACTAGGTCACAATTTTTAAATGTATTCCTTACTTGTGAATCATGGTAAAAAAGATTTTTTTGAAAATCACTGTTCTACAGTGTTCTGCAAAGAGTAAAAGGGAAGATTACCAACATCTGCCCTAAATATTGAGCTATAACAGGAATATTGAAAGGTATGTAAAACATGAGTTCAAGAATAACTTTACAAACTTGGAAGATTCCTGGAAACATTGTAATATCTCCCTTTATTCTTCTTAATGTCCCCATTAACAGATGGTAGTAAAAAATCCATTTTAAAATACTTTTAAAAAATATAGAGATATATGACAGAGCAATGCAAAGGGACTAGCTAAGAGAACTGGGTTTATGTATCAGCCAATCCAAGAAGCTAAGAACCCAGGAGAAAAACAGAATAGTAACTGACAGCTATTTTTAAAGACAGAGAAACAGAGAAAATAAGGCCAAATCTCTGGCACCTGCAGAAAGAAAGGATGATAAATAGCTATCCTAGGGAGGGGAGGAGACCTGATTACTTAACCTATAGAAGATGGGTGGGCTGATATGTTCAATAATTCAGTGTTTATTCAAGAGCTGCTGGGGACCAGGCACTCGTTCTGGAGTCTCCAGCACAATCTAATGGTTCTTTACATCTAGCCAGAGAAAGTATCAGACAACAAATACGGAACTGCGTGCTTATCACATATTGGACTCCGAGGTGAGCCCTGGCAGGAACATGGTGATAGACAGACAGACACAAACCCTGCCCTGTTAGAGCTTCATAGTCAAAGAACAGGTTAAAAAAAAAAAATCAATGAAGTCATGCTAAGTATGCAAAGACCCATTAAGGAACAGTCCACAGTACTATCAAGAACACTTTTGGTATGGAGGTCAAGGAGGCCTTCCCTGAAAAGTCAAGCCCTGAAAGATGAGCACGAATCAGCGACAAATGAGAGAGTGGAAGGAACAGTGTGTTCCAAGGTCCCAGGCTGATGGGATTTATTCAATGATTTCATAAAGGCTTACTGATCTCTCAGTATTTTACAGTCACTGTGCTCTGGAAATAGAAAAATAAAAACAAAGCACTCTGATTCTGTGCATCTGAATTAGAGTGGCAAGGAAGGAACGCCTTCTTGCAGAAATAACATCAATAGGACTTAATACAAAACTAATGACTGAGAGAAAAAGGAAGAGTATAAGATTATTCCCAGGTCTCCCTCCAGCACAATTTAAAAGGATGGTCAGGCTCCAGTGACAAGTACAGGCATATTTAGATAAAAAGTAAAGAATTCTGTTTTGGGCACATTGAGTCTGAAAAGCCAGCAAGGCATTCTGGTAGAGACGTGGTGGTGGTGGCAGCACCTGGCAGACATACTGGCCCAAAGGCAGGAAGAAAAGCCCAAGCTACAGCCACCGGTTTGGAAATTCTGTCAGAGAGATACTAAGTCTGGAAGAGGAGAATATGACACTTCTAGATTTAGTATATGGAGAAAGCAATGGCACCCCACTCCAGTACTCTTCCCTGGAAAATCCCATGGATGGAGGAGCCTGGTAGGCTGCAGTCCATGGGGTCGCTAAGAATCAGAGATGACTGAGCGACTTCACTTTCACTTTTCACTTTCATGCATTGGAGAAGGAAATGGCAACCCACTCCAGTGTTCTTGCCTGGAGAATCCCAGGGACGGCGGAGCCTGGTGGGCTGCCGTCTATGGAGTCACACAGAGTCGGACACGACTGAAGCGACTCAGCAGCAGTAGATTTAGTATAAGGAGAGTCCCTAACATAATATACATAGACCCTGTCTGCTCCTCTGGCTGATGCTACTGTAAATTGGGCACCACATCAGGAGAAATACAAACAAATCATTGTAAAATGTAAAAGCTCGTTGGTCAACCCAAAATCAATCTGTAAAAGTTGCGTGAAATAGTGAATCCTTTTCCGTGACGTTAACAACAGGATATGATGGAATGGTGCTGAAGAGGGCCTATACATATTAATTCAATCCCTCACACTGCGACAATGAATAAACCAGCATCCACAGAGACTATGGAAGTAGTTCAAGGCTTGTTGTTGTTCAGTCACCAAGTCATGTCTGACTCGGTGACCCCACGGACTGCAGCATGCCGGGCTCCCCTGTCCACTGAGTCAGTGATGCTATCTATCCATCTCATCCTCTGCTGCCCGATTTTCCTCTTGCCCTCAATCTTTCCCAGCATCAGGATCTTTTCCAATGAATAGTCTCTTTTCATCAGGTAGCCAATGTATTAGAGCTTCAGCTTCAGCATCAGTTCTTCCAATGAATATTCAGGGTTGATTTCCTTTAGGATTGACTGGTTTGATCTCCTTGCTGTCCAAGGGACTCTCAAGAGTCTTCGCCAGCACCACAGGGTTAGCCAGCTAGTTAGTGTTCAAGGTTAACGAGCTAGTCATTGCCACAGTCAGGATACTACCTCTACAAAGCAAGAATCTAATTTAAATAAAACAACGAAACTAAAGTCGCTCATGAGTTCCTTAATAACAACTTAATTTCACACATATATTTTCTTCTTTTGAAGGAGCAGAGAAATGTACTAACCACGTGCTGCTGCTGCTGCCACTTCAGTTGTGTCCAACTCTGTGCGACCCCAGAGATGGCAGCCCACCAGGCTTCCCCATCCCTGGGATTCTCCAGGCAAGAACACTGGAGTGGGTTGCCATTTCCTTCTCCAGTGCATGAAAGTGAAAAGTGAAAGTGAAGTCGCTCAGTCATGTCCGACTCTTTACGACCCCATGGACTGCAGCCTTCCAGGCTCCTCCATCCATGGGATTCTCCAGGCAAGAGTACGAGAGTGGGTTGCCATTGCCTTCTCCGATTGACCACGTGAGGAAAGCTGATAACTAGGGTGAGCACGGAGTTAAGTTTACAGTCACGGAGCAAGAAAGAGTCTCAGCAGCATGACTAGTTCAGCTCCCTCACTTCACTGACAGAATTCAGAGGAGTTAAATGATGCTCCTAAGGTCACACAGCTGGTTAGTACTGTGCTCTGTTTCTTAGCAACAGGGATTAAAAGAAAAACTCAAGTTGCTGTACATAGCTTTCACTGCCAAATAAAAAGAAACATAAAATTAATTAGTCTAGAGACTAATAAACATTGCTGTTGAATCGCTAAGTCATGTCCAACTCTTTTGAGACCCCACAAACTATAGCCTGCCAGGCTCCTCTCTCTACAGGATATTTTCAGGCAAGAATACTGGAGTGGGTTGCCCTTTCCTTCTCCAGGGGATCTTCCCAACCCAGAGATGGAACCCACGTCTCTTACATTGGCAGGCAAGTTCTTTATCACAGTGCCACCTAGGAAGCCTGATTTTATATATATGTATGTGCTATGCTGAGTCATTTCAGTCGTGTCCAACTCTTTGTGATCCTATGGACTGTAGCCTCCCAGGCTCCTCCATCCATGGGGATTCTCCAGCCAAGAATAGTGGAGTGGGTTGCCAAGCCCTCCTCCAGGAGAATCTTCCCAACCCAGGGATCAAACCCAGGTCTCCCACACTGCAGGCAGAATCTCTACCATCTGAGCCACCAGGTAAGCCCATATTTACATATAGAGCTAACCAATAAAACATATGTCATTCTAGAACATGAAGAAATATTTTTCTTGAAGAGCAAAAAAAAAAAAAAGGAAGCCACATCTACTTACCCACCTGCATACCAAAAGAAATGAGTAAAATGCTGGGATTTTTGACCCTCCAACAAGTTTCTGCTAATCCAATATTTGAAAATCATTTTGACTAAACAAATGTTTTCTCACTAATGTGTCTATCAGTAAACTACAATAAGCCGCGTGAATGTTCCTATTTAGTAAATGAAAGATTTAATCAGCTTAAATAGCAGAGATGAGGAACAGGGATATTCCTACGTTTTTAAACCTGCGACAGTAAGTATTGATGCTGGTGCCACTTATCTTAGATAAGTAGGCAACCCAAATCAGGAAAGATCTGATGGAAATGATAGAGCTAGCGATGCAGATATTTGAGAAAACATTAAAGCAGAAGGAACAGCAAGTGCAAAAGCACTGAGGTAATGTGCACTTGGTATATTTAATGAACAGCAAGGATGGCTGGAGTACACAGCAAGTGAAGAAGAGAATAGTAGGAAGTGAAGTCAGAGCTGTAATGGGGAAAAAGCAGAGGTCAGAGAAGTCAGGCCAAGTACATGCTCAAACCATAATGGAACTAAATTAGAAATCACTAACAAAATAAGTATGCAGAAAATCTCCAAACATTTGGAAATGAAATAATGCACTTCTAAATGACTCATGAGTTTCATGAGTCAAAGAAGAAATCTTGAGATAAATTAAAATTTTTTTCAACTAAATGATAATGAAGATACAACATATCAAAATTTGTAGGATGCAGCTAAAGGGAAATTTACAGCATTAAAAATGTACACATTAGAGTAGAAGAACATTCTAAAAATCAATTACCTGAGTTTCCCCTTAAGAAACTAGAGAAAGAAGAGAAAATTAACTGCAAAACAAGGAGAATGAAGGAAATAATAAACATTAGAATAAAATCAAAGAAACTGAAAACAGGAAAATATTAATAATAATAATGATGAAACCAAAAGCTGGTTCTTTGAAAAGATCCACAAAAACAAAAACAAACAAAAAAAAAAAACCTGGTAAACCCCTAGCCATGTTAAACAAGAAAAAAAGCAAGAAGACACAAATTAGCAAGATCAAGAATAAAAGATAGGTAGGACATCACTACTGGGCCCACAAACATTAAAAGGGAATATTAGCATAGCATAATTTGATGCCCATAAATTCAATAATGCAGATAAAACAGAGTTAAGTATCCAAAACTATCAAAACTCACTCAAGAAGAAAGAAATGAGCTCAATAGCACTGTATCTATTAAATAAATAGAATTTTTAGTTTAAAACCTTTCAAAAATAAAATTCCAGGCCCAGATGGTTTAATGGGTGAATTCTACCTAACATTTAAGGAAGAAATAATACCAATTCTAGATAATCTCTTCCAGAAAAATAGAAAACCACCTCCCAAGTGATTTCATCAGCATTCCTCTAAAACCAAAAACTAGGCAAAGATATAAGAAAAGTGCAAACCAGTTTTCTCTCATTAAAATAGATGTTAAAATCCTCAAAAACATTGTAGCACATAGAACCCAGAAACACAAAAAGAAAAATTCATCAAGTAGATTTCATCCCAAGAATGCAAGGCTGGTTAATCATTTGAAAGCTGATCAGTGTAATTCACCATATTAAAGGACTCAAAAAGAAAAGTCATGTATATTATCAATAGATTCAGAAAAAAAATTCAACAAGATTTAATACCCATTCATGATAAAAACTCTCAGCAAATTAGGAAGGAATAGAAAAAACTTCCTTAACTTAATGATAATCTATTAGAGGCTTTCCAGGTTGCTCAGTGGTAAAGAATCTTTCTGCCAAGCAGGAGATGCAGGAGATGTGGGTTCAATCCCTGGGTCAGGAAGATCCCTTGGAAGAGCAAATGGCAACCCACTCCAGTATTTCTGCCTAAAAAGTCCCATGGAAAGAGGAGCCTGGTAGGCTGCAGTCTATAGTATCACGAAGAGTCAGACACGACAGGGCACACAGGTATTAAGAGACTTACAGCCAACATCTTACCTAACGATGAGAGACTGAATGTTTTCACCCTAAGATCAGGAGCAAGGCTGAAAGGTCCTCTCTCACCACTGAAACAGTGGAGGAATCTGGCAGATACAACTTTAACCCAAGTGATCAGGATTAACATCACCAGTGATAAGTCATACTGATGTCAAGTACCTCTGAAATGACAGGATGAGACAGGCATGTCTATGCCTCTATGACACTCTTTCTAAAAGTCTATAACTCCAATCTAACAATGAGAAAAACATCAAACACAAGTTGAAGGGCATTCTACAAAATACCTGACTAGTACTCTTTAAAACTATACATCGAGAAAAGCAAGGAAAAGACTAAGAATATGTAACAGCCAAGAGAAGACTAAGGAGCTATGACTAAATGCAATATCATGGGCTGGATCCTGAAACAGGAAAAAAGGACATTAGTGAAAAAATTGGTGAAATTCAAACAATGTCTAGCACTTAGTAAACAGTATTGTACCAACATTAATTTCTCAGTTTTGACAAATATATGTAAAGATGTTAGTTTTAGGGAAAACTGGTAATAGGCATACAGTAATTATTTTTGTAACTTCTCTGGAAATCTAAAATAATTCCAAAATTTAAAAACCTTTTTTTAAAAAAGTAAAAGGGTAGAAAAAGATATACTGTGTAAACACTAACCAAAAGAAAGCTGGAAAGAGTATATTAATATCAGATAAAGTAGACTTAAAACAAGGAATATTTCTAGGGATAAAGACAAACATTACATAGCTATGAGAGACTACTTCAATGAAAAACATAACAACCTTAACAGTATATACACTAATTACAAAAATCAAAATACACGAACTACTGGTAAAAGTGATATATGTGAAAGAAGGAGTAGACAGATCTGTTAGAGACTTCAATATTCTACTTTTTTAGATAGTAGAACAAATAGAAAATATTCTTAGAGATATAGAAGATCTGAAAAATATCAACCAACTTGACCAACTGACATTGATAGACTATTACACCCAACAACAGGAGAATACATATTCATACACCTGAATAATTACCAAGACTGGCCCATGCTCTGGTCAAAAAACAAACCTCAGTATATTTAAAAGAAATGACATCAAAGTGCTGTCTGTGACCATTACAGAATTAGACTAGAAACAGGAAGATATCTGGAAAAATCCCACAAACAACTGGAAAACTATGCGAGATATGCATACATACCAACCACAGGTGTAAATCATCTCTCTCCATCCCCACTATCATCAGAGCTACATGGGGAGATGCCTTCTCCTCCACATTCCCATGCTGGACTTTTGCGAGTCCTTTTCCCCTTCAAGAATGTCCATTACGCAAGGAAATATAGTTCGTATGTTTATTACGAAAAGTTATTTCCAAGCAAATGCAGCTTGGAAGCTTGTTTCCAAGAGAATTTTCATGACTATTCTAAACTCATCAGACTCCTCAGCCTGATTTTTCACCTGAATATGTAAATATTTTTATGCTAGCCATATAACTTTCAATCTGCCCCAAACATATTCAAACCAAATCTACAGAACTCTTTAAAGAAAATATTGTTGTACTCCGACAGCTTTTGGTAAAAAAATAAAAATAAAAACAAAACAGTATTTTCAGATTCATTATAATACTACTACATCTACTCCTTAACGAAACATAGGCACTTTCCTGAATTATGAATATCTTCTTCAAAAATGACCTTTTAAAAAGAGCTCTGAAACTGTTCACCTATCCACCTTCACCTAAGGTGAAGATCCCTTAGATAGATGTCCATTAGCACCGCCTAGTGGAGCAAATAACCGAGGTTCAACATCTTTTCTTTATCTTCTTAGAACTGAAGACACCTGCTAAAGCAAGATGGACCCTTTTGCGGAAACTCAGAGAGACAGTGAAGGACAGGGAAGCCTAGCATGATGCAGTTCATGGGGTGGCAAAGAGCTGGACACGACCTAGCAATTGAACAACAACAACTCATCATATCACCTGGAGTAAACAGGAAACAGTGCTTAAAGAACTTAAGTGACTTGAATGTGACTGCAGAGACACCAGGTCCCCTGATTCTGGCCCTTTTTCTACTACATGCTATAGCTACGTGGGAGGAAAAATATTAACCGCAACACTTACCTTATACCACAAACAAAATTGAAGTGGAAATGAATCATAAATCTAAAATCAAGAGCTAAAACCACAAAATTTCTGAAAGAAAGCATAGGAAAAAATTTAATGACCCAGATTTGGCAAAGATTTCCTAAATATAACACAAAAAACACTAACTATAATGAAAAAAATCACTAAATTAGACCTCAACAAAATTAGACCATAGCAAAGCAAAGAAACTTTGCTCTCTAAAAGATAGGTACACTTAGAAAAATTAAAAAGGAAGCCACAGACTGGCAGAAAATATTTGCAAAGCACATACCCAACTAAAGGAAGTTCCCAAGTGGCACTGGTGGTAAAGAATCCACCTACCAATGCAGGAAACTAAGATACACAAGTTCGATCCCTGGGTCGGGAAGATCCCCTGGAGAAGGGCATGACAACCCACTCCAGTGTTCTGGCCTGGAGACTCTCATGAACAGAGGAGCCTGGTGGGCTATGGTCCACAGGGTCGCAAAGATTTGGACATGACTGAAGCAAATTGGCATGCACTCATATCCAACAAATAGGCAAAAGATTTAAATATACCTTTACCAAACAAGATATATGTGTCTGACTCACAAATACATGTAAAGATGCTCAATGTCCACTGATCATTTGGGAAATCCAAATTATAAATACAATGACTACCACTACTCTAGAGCACTGGTAATACCACCAGAATGCCTAAAACCAAAAAGAGACTGCTCATACCAAGTATCAGTAAGTATACATATTGAGCAGTCCAAACTCTCATACAATGCTGGTGGAAATGTAAAAGTGTACAATCACTTGGAAACAGTTCAGCAGTTTAAGAATACACTGTACCTACTATATACCCAGCCATTCCACTCTCCAGCTGTTCACCAGAGGAAAGAAAGCACATGGCCACCCAAAGATCCGTAAATGAATGTTTACAGCCACTTAGTCTGTAATACCCCCAAACTAGAAATGATCCAAATCTCCATCGACTGGTGAATGCATAAACAAAATGGACTATATCTTTAAAATGGAATTATCAATAATAAAAAGGAATGAACCATTGATACATGCAACATCATGAATGAACTTGAAAATTATGTTGAGTAAAAAGAAGCCAGATGAAAAAGTAGCTACTATATGATTGATTTCTATAAAATTCTATAAATTGAAAACATATCTGTAGTGTCAGAAGGCAGATCAGTGGTTGCCTGGAGCGGGGGAAAGAATGAGAAGGAAGGGAAAGAACATTACAAAGGAACACAAAACTACACAGAGGAGTGACGGCTGTGTTCATTATCTTAATGGTGATGATGCTTTTATGGGGGTAGATATATATGAAGTGAAAGTCACTCAGTCATGTTCAACTCTTTGCGACTCCATGGACTATACAGTCCATAGAATTCTCCAGGCCAGAATACTGCAGTGGGTAGCCTTTTCTTCAGAGGATCTTCCCAACCCAGGGACTGAACCCAGGTCTCCCTCATTGCAGGCAGATTCTTTACCAGCTGAGCCACAAGGGAAGCCCATATATATATATATATATATATATATATATATACACACACATGTGTGTGTATATAAATGCATCAAACTGTATGGCTGAAGTATGTGCCAGTTATTTGACATCAATTATACCTCAAAAGAACTGAATGAAAAAATATATACTCATCCAATAACCAGCATTCCATTCTCAAGCATTAGCCAAGAGATAGGAAAACATATGCCTATGTTCTAGAACAGGAGAATTTGCCACTGAAGTATACTGACAAAAAGCAGATCATCTGTTGCCCAGGCTCAGGGTGGAGGATTAACTGCAAAGGGGCACCATCTGGGAGACAAGATTTTATAACTACATGAATTCTCTGGATAGGAATTTTCCTATACATCCAAAGTAAAGGATGTTCTGAACTGCCAGCAGTTTATTTAAAAGACCAAGAACAATTATTCTTTACTGAACAAGACTCTACACCAAGCATTCTGCCCTCCACATACATTACCAAATCTTCTTAACAATCCTACAATGTAGGTTTTATTATTCCCAGTTTAGATTAGGAGGCTTGAGCCCAAATAAGAAACTTAGCCTAGGTTTCTCAATAGATAAATGAACAAGTCTCGGCCTCGGAGAATAAATCTGGTATGTCTTAATATAAAGTATTTCTGACACTACATACTGCCTTCTCAATGCCCAACATACTTATTAACTAGAGATGACTTCTATTCTACTAAAATTTAAGAAAAGTGTGTTTGCTTCCTTATACAAGTATCAATACTTCCTTGAACACAAGTATTTGCTGGTACAATGCCACTCATCCCCCAGGAGATGCCTAATACAAAGCAAGTACTCAATAAATATTTTGTGTGTCTTAAGCTAAATTAATTTAAAAAAAAAAAAAGCTAAGATTAGGGCATCTGGTCCTATCACTTCATGGCAAACAGGGGAAAACTGGAAGCAGTGAGAGATTTTATTTTCTTAGGCTCCAAAAATCACTGCAGATGGTGAGGGCAGCCATGAAATTAAAATTTCTATCCATACTCTGATGATATATCTTGTATTTTAATTTGAATTCCCAGTTTGCTGTTGTGCTGTCTATTTGAATGAAATACAAATCTTTTGAGAGTGTCATGGGGAAAAAAAAGACACTTGTTCCCTGGAAGAAAAGCTATGACAAACCTAAACAGCACATTAAAAAGCAGAGACATCACTTTGCCGACAAAGTTTCATATGGTCAAAGCTACGGTTTTTCCAAAGTCATGTACAGATGTGAGACGTGGACCATAAAGAAGGCTGAGCATTGAAGAATTGATGCTGTCAAACTGTGGTGCCAAAGAACATTCTTTAGAGTCCCTAGGATAGCCAGGAGATCAAACCAGTCAGTCCTAAAAGAAATCAACCCTGAATATCATTGGAAGGACTGATGTTGAAGCTGAAACCAATAATTTGGCCAACTGATGCGAAAAGCCAACTCATTGGAAAAGACCTTGATACTGGGAAAGACTGAAGGCAAAAGGAAAAGGAGAGGCAGAGGATGAGATGGCTAGAAAGGATCATCAACTCAACGGACATGAATTTGAGTAAACTCAGGGAGATGGTGGTAGACAGGGGAGCTTGGCGTGCTGCAGTTGTCCATGGGGTCACAAAGAGTTGGAAACAACTTAGAACTGAACAACAACAACAACCTAAATTCATAAAATTTATTCTAAAGTAATTGCTAGTTGCATTTTAAATCTTCTCCATTATTAGTATCTCTGATTTGGAGGGGAAATTACACTGTAAGACACATCTGCATACAAGAATATAATAGATTTTGCTATTATTTCTGACATCATTACTACATACCAATATTATAAAGTCAAAAAGGTGGTGACTGTGAAGAACTAAGAATGAACACTTTCTCCCTGCCTCTCACACCTGGTGGCCAACAATGGCCAGCAAAAGATATTGCAAAAAGCAAAATATCTATGTTGAAAGAGGTATAAATTTAAAGATCACTGAAACACTCACGCGTGCATGCTCAGCTGCTTCAGTCGTGTCCGACTCTTTGTGATCCTGTGGACTGTAGCCCGCCAGGCTTCTCCATCCACGGGATTCTCCAGGCAAGAATACTGGAGTGGGTTGCCATGCCCTCCCCCAGGGGATCTTACGACCCAGGGATCGAACCTGGGCCTCCTGCATTGCACTCCTCATTACCATTGAGCCACTGGGGAAGCCCTTAATTCCCTTCATGTGACCCTAATTCTAAGAGTTATGATTTTTACCACTTAGTTGAGTCAATACTTTAAATAATAATGTAACTACTAAGAAACCACTATACAACAAGATTGGGAGTAAAGCAATAAAACCCCAAATTTTTACTGGGAACTAATTAGATAAGTTTGGGGACAAAATTCAGTCTCCTTGTGCCTCACTTAGCTACGTCTCAAGTGTCAGTATGAACTAATTGTTCATGAAAATAAATATATACACACACAAACATATATATACATTTATAACATCCACACATCTATATGCCATAATATAGGTACATTGCAGTTACAGAACTTAACCTGCATTTTATTTGAATCTTCATACAAGCATTTGTTTTAGCATTACTTTATAGTATATTTTCTCATAGAAACCTATAGGTATTTTATTTATTTATATTTATTTTTTCATATTTATTTATATGGCTGTGATGGGTCTTACAGCACGTGGGATCTTTGGTCTTCATTGTGGCATCTGAACTCTTTAGTTGAGGCATGTGGGATTTAGCTCCCTGACCAGGGATTGAACCCAGGCCCCCTGCATTGGGAGCACAGAGGCTCAGCTACTGGGCCACCAGGGAAGTCCCACATGTAGGTATTTAAATAAGGGATCAAAAACAGCTATGTTAACAAGATGAAAACTGCTCAAATCTCTCACAATTGCATCCTGTTATTAAGCTCTAGGTCTTCCCAATGACATTATACGGGTCACCTTTACATTGATGAAAATAGTTTACTCTTTATTTTTAAGCTTTTCTTGCAGATCCCATGAAAGCATTCTGCTTTCCACTGATGTCACAGACAGCCTTCAGAAGCTCCAGTAAATAGGAAAAAAAGAAACAGATGCCTCCCATCGTTGTTCTCATAGCAAAAGATAAGCAAAAGGAGATGGGAAATAATCTCCAAACCCCTTAGATTCAGAGACCTAGTACTTTTCCAAAACAGGGAGTTCAGGGTTTGCCAAGCACTTAAGTAATGAGGCCTCAGCGATGATGCGAGACATACAGCTGGAATCCATTATGTACGCCTCTGAATATGTGAAACAGTAATCCTGCTTATCCTAGGATGCGAAAATGAAGATGCCTCCAATTTCCATGCACAAAGGCAAGAAATCTGTGCATCACTTTCACACTGGATAACTTGGATGATTTTTTAAAAATAGGACCCTTGGAATCATTAAAAAGCACAGCGACGAGAGGTGGCACCCTTGAAAGAAGACCTTCTAATAACCAAGAGTCTCCTAGCCAAGCCATCTAGCACAATTAAAAACTAAGTGTAAAAATTCATGGAAACTCTCTTACATGGAAAGAAAAAGTTGTATGACATAAGTAAATCAGATACAGAATAACAGATAATTATATGGGCTATTACATAGGTAGTTCATTATTGATATACTAGAAATTTCTGTACTACAAAGTTTGTCACTTTTGTTTCCTAAAAAACATAGGGTGAGACCACTCATGCACTGCTGGAAGCAGTATAAACTGTGCAAGCACTTGGGAAGATGGTTTAGCAGTATCTTCTAAGCAGGACATATGCATATGCTGTGACCAGGAGTTCTACGTCTGTGAACATAACTAAAAGAAATGCATGTGTAAAAAAAATAAAATAAAATAAAAAAAAAAGAAAGAAATGCATGTGTATATTCACCAAAAGACTTGTACAAGAATGTCTGTAGCAGCATTATTCATAACAGCCAAAATCTGAAAACAAATTTCCACCAAGAGTATATATGGTATGTTCATATAATAGAATATCACACAGCCATGAGGATGAACAATCTATTCCTCCATGCAACAGTATGAACAAATCTCTTTTCTAAAAGGTTGAGTAAGAGTAGCTAAACAAAAAACTGTATATTCCATGGTTCTTACTATATTGAGCCCAAACTCAGGCAAACTAATCTATGCTGTTAGATGTTAGGATAGTCGACACCCTTTGCAGGGAATGGGGGAAACTGGGAAGGGTACAAGACAGGCTGCCAGGCTAACACAACGAGACAACAGGTTACATCCTGTTTCTTAATCTGGATGCCGGCTATAGGGGTGTTTTTTAACTTGTGAAAGCATAACAAGCTGTGTATTTTATGATGTGAGCTCATTTCTGCATATCCTCCAAAAGTTTGTTTTAAAAAACAAACTATATGTTTATGACAGTACTTCTTTAACTGAGATTCTTAATCCATTATTTTCTGTTTTTTGGTTAAAGAAGAATAGACCAGACCATAGACCAAACTCAATACAGAGACAAGAGAGGAATATTATGAGTATCCAAGGATAAAGCAAGGCCATCACAGCGCATGCTCTGAAAAGGGATCGTATATCTCTCAACAAGGTGTTAGAAGACTCTCAGCTAAGCAACACTCTCCACTTCCCTGGCAAAGGCAAGCTGAGAGCTTAGAGCTAATAGACAGCTCTGTGAAATACCCACACGCTTCTGTTCTAGCCAGGTGAGCTGTAACCAAGAGTCAGCTGTGTTTGTTCTCAGACCAGTTTATCCCAATTTATTTGATACTGAAATTACATAATTTAATTAAATATTACATAAACATATGAATGCAAAGAGTCGTTTCTATGACAACTAAATTGAAAGTTTTAGAAAAACTCAAAGATAAGTTGCCAAAGAAAACTGTTATTGAATTAGGAAGAACAAGACAACTTGCAAAAGATGAGCAAAAAAGATCATAAAAATCTAAAACAGGCTTTCAGACTGCTTCAAAAGCATCTTTAAATTCTCAACTTTAAAGAGACCTGACCTTGACACTGTAAATGTATTATGGAAGTATTTATGCAAGAAAAAGGATTATGAACTGTGTTAAGCACACCCTGACTCAAAAGGCAATGGATCTACAACAAAACTCTGGCAAACAAATGTATTTTTTACACTAAAATGAAATACTGAAAGTATGTATCAATTTTATGATTCCCCACATTAACCAACTCCAGGAATTACCAACTATTCATCTCAATTGTGAGGTATTAAAAGTTGTGATGTGTCTCTTATGTACAACAGTGGAGAAAACTGGGTAAGCAATCCTGGCTACTCAAGACCCACCTCCTCCACCCTCATCACACACACACACACACACACACACACACACTTTCTCTCTGTCTCTCTCACACACCCCATAAGCACCCCACCTCACCAAAACAGTACTAAATGGCAAAAGGCATCAAAAATGAAAAGAAATCAAGACAATAGTAAAGGCAAAAGAAGTGTGATGGTATAGAAGCTCTTGGAAATACGAGCATACAAAGGCAGTTTTCACACATTTCCCATTTGCCTAGCAAACGGGATAAGTACTTTTTAAAGATAAAACAACAAAAAGCAAGCCAGTAGCAAAGCTAATTACTGGAGTTCTTTCTTCCTCATGGTCTC
Organism: Bos indicus; assembly: GCF_029378745.1. NCBI lineage: Eukaryota > Metazoa > Chordata > Mammalia > Artiodactyla > Bovidae > Bos > Bos indicus. Next base: position 58,959,415 of record NC_091780.1, on the reverse strand, counting down.
ATTGCTGCCTTGTGCTAGTCTTGAGTGCAAGAGTTCCCAGGATGTGATTAGCAACAGCCACAGTTTACAGGATTTTATTTTCAGATTTGGCAGAATTCTCAGTCTGTGCTTTCACTAGGGGGAGAACTTACTATTTTCTTAATTAAAAGGCGGGCAGTGGGGGGAAAAGGGGGGAGCGCAGAAGGGAAAAAGCTCCTAATTAAAGATGTACTTTATTTGACTATCCCTAAAAGGCAAAGTGCAAAATTTTTTAAAATTCACAGTGCAAAGTGACAGATGGTTTTAAAGTGACTGTAAAAGAAAGCAACATAAAAGTTAGTTTAGATACATTAACAAAGCACATTTAATGCATAATACAAATAGCAAATATTGCTTAAACAGGCTGATCTTGTCATCAGTTTAAAACAATTATAATATGTAAAGATTCTAGTAAATACTATTAGCAAAGGGGACTTCCTTGGTGGCTCAGTGGTAAAGAGGCAAACCCGCCAATGCAGAGGACACGGGTTCGATCCCTGGTCCAAGAAGATCCCACATGCTGTGGAGCAACTAAGCCTGTGTGCCACTACTGAGCCCACACTCTAGAGCCTGTAAGCCAGAGCCACTGAGCCTGCATGCTGTAACTACCGAAGCCTGTGAGCCTAGAGCCCGTGCTCTGCAACAAGAGGAGCCACTGCAGTGAGAAGCCCCTGCACCACAACAAACAGTGGGTCCCATCAACTAGAGACAGCCCATGAGCAGCAACAAAGACCCAATGCAACCAAAACTAAATAATTAATTATTAAAAATACCATGTATCTAAAATATTATTAGCAAAGGAAGCTAATAGATTATCTATCACAGACCTGTTGATATACTTTACTTGCCTGTTACTTTATCTGATTATTAGAAAGTAAAATTAATACTGCTATCCTCTTTTAAAAATCTGAAATGTACCTTGAGCAGGTAAGTAGTAAGGAATTAGGAACATGGCACAGGAAACAGAAGGAAACTCATATTAACTGGGTTCCCATTTGGTGTCTGGGGCTCCAATTACCATTTTCCACTTAACAGATGAAAAAAACTAGGACTTAACAACCATAAATCACTTGCCCATGGTCACACGGGCAGTAAATGGTAGAATAGTATACACCCTAAATCTGAATCTATGGCCCACAAAACAAAAAAATCAAAAGTTGCTGAATTCACCAGGCATTTTTTGGTCATCTTAACATAAGTAAATCAGATCAGATCAGATAGTCACTCAGTCGTGTCCAACTCTTTGCAACCCCATGAATCGCAGCACGCCAGGCCTCCCTGTCCATCACCAACTCCCAGAGTTCACCCAGACTCACGTCCATCGAGTCAGTGATGCCATCCAGCCATCTCATCCTCTGTCGTCCCCTTCTCCTCTTGCCCCCAATCCCTCCCAGCATCAGAGTCTCTTCCAATGAGTCAACTCTTCGCATGAGGTGGCCAAAGTACTGGAGTTTCAGCTTTAGCATCATTCCTTCCAAAGAAATCCCAGGGCTGATCTCCTTCAGAATGGACTGGTTGGATCTCCTTGCAGTCCAAGGGACTCTCAAGAGTCTTCTGCAACACTACAGTTCAAAAGCATCATTTCTTCAGCGCTCAGCCTTCTTCACAGTCCAACTCTCACATCCATACATGACCACAGGAAAAACCATAGTCTTGACTAGATGAAACTTTGTTGGCAAAGTAATGTCTCTGCTTTTGAATATGCTATCTAGGTTGGTCATAACTTTTCTTCCAAGGAGTAAGCATCTTTTAATTTCATGGCTGCAGTCACCATCTGTAGTGATTTTGGAGCCCAGAAAAATAAAGTCTGACACTATTTCCACTGTTTCCCCATGTATTTCCTATGAAGTGATGGGCCCGGATGCATAAGTAAATAAATACACCTTATTCCATTAAGAGGTATATATTTATATCACAGCAAAGAATAAGAAAGAACCAAAACAGCAACAACAATAAAACACAGCTTGCCCTCCAAGAGCTTAGTCTATTGAAGAATATGTATGCACACTTTTACGTTAAGGAATACCAAGATATGCAGCCACTAACTGATACGGGAGCTCAGAGAAGCCTGAGATCCATGTGGTTTCAGCAGACAGGAAAGGTCTTATGGAAGATTCAAGACTACAGCTGGATCCTGGCAATGGAAGATGCTGGAGAGGTGTCAATAAAATGAAAGGTATTCCAGGGAAGGGGAAGAGCAGTGAAGGATGAACGTGATGTATCTGAGTAACAGTGAAAAGAGCAACAGGACTGCTTCAAGAAGGAAAGACTGAGTGGAAACAACTCACGTGTCCATCAACTGATGAATGAACAAACAAAACGTGATGTACCCCTATGGTGGAATACTGCCCAGCAATAAAAAGAAAAAAAGCACTGACACACGCTACAACAAGGAAAAACCTTGGGAAGAAAGTCAGAAAAGGCCACATACTGTATAATTTCATTTACATAAAATGCCCAGAAAAGACAAATCCATAGAGAAAGTAGACTTCTAGTTCCCAAAGGCTGGGAAGACCGGGCAAAAGTACCAACACAACAGGGAAGTGACTGTTAATAGGTAGAGGGTTTATCTTGCATATGATGAAAATGTTCTAAAATTGTGGTAAAGAACCCACAACTGTGTGAAAACACAAAACCATTCAACTAAAAATGGCATATGAACTACATCTCAATCAAGCTTTTAGAAAGAAAAGCTGAAGCCCTAATGGGACATCTCATTGCACAGCTAAGATGGAGTCACTTATGCCAAATTAAGGATCTGAAATTTATCTGGCAGGAAATTAGATATGTGAGTAAAGGTTTACCTAATGAAAACAGAGTATACAAACTTAGGACCCTTCTCTAACAAATTCATCCACCTGCTTTAAGTACACTTCTAAAACATATGCCAAACTCACAAAGGGAGAGAACTAGAAGATGTTGTGATATGATTTTGACTAAGCCACAAGCTGTGACTATTAGGAAAGCTGTTTTGCTTCACAGCTAAACGCCACAGACGGGTACAGCAGCATCCCATTTATGCAAAACCACAAAATCATCTGTGTCAAATCTTCAAATAGTGTAATGTTCTAAACTTAATTATGAAAACAACATTAATAATTGATCTGTCATATTTTAGGGTAAGATAATGAACAGTGTAATCTGGTTTTCATTGGACAGTAGTCCAATATAATGCCTTTTTAGACACTACATTCAGTTTAAATGCTATCAGAACCCCCACTAATATAAAGCATTTCCTACTGATATTTACACATTTGAATCTGAATTCTAAGGTAGCATAATCTCCAAAATAGATGTAATATACAAAAATAAGACAACTAAAAAAACAAATCTGACATTCAAAAGCAAGGAGGAAAATTCTGGGTAGAGAATATCTAAAACAGAGGAAAAGGTAATGTACTCAAAAATAAACCTGAAAATCATAGGAAAAAAAAGAACTCAGTATTAGATTTTATAGCATTGGGAAATACAAATAGGAAAAAAAGGAATACATTACATTTAAAATAGAAGGCTCAATACGTGAGACAAGAGGCTTTAACAGCTTTAACAGAGGCAAAGTTTGGAACACGTCCATAAGACAATCCCACACCCTTCCCCTGAATCCCAGGGAAGAAAGAACCTTTCAGGCAGGCCTCGTGTTCTCTCTTCAGAAGCTGTCCTAAAGGTGAAACCCCACTTTCCCCTAGGAGGGGGTGAGATGGCAGGAATACAAAAAAAGAACTTGGCTGGAGGACCCATGCACAACCAAACTAGTGTTTGCCTTTGGAGTCACCTTGCAAACCTCCTTCAAGGTAGATGAGCCACAAGAAACTAAAGGAGGTATCAGATTTCTTTCCAAACTCTCTTGCCTAAGAAGGAGAGGCCCCATCTGTCTCTGTAAGGGCTTTGTAAGTTCTAGAATTGGGTGAAACTCACGTCCTGTGTCCGAGAACCACTGACAATTTAGACGACCTGGTTCGCTAACAATAAAAGCAAAACAGAAAATAAGCTACCCTCAAAAAGAAGCCTTGTCACAGATACCTAGAATGAGGTATCCGCTGTCGCAAGTAAGTAGAGCAAGACTCTCTATTTCCTAATTGTAAGCCAGCGTTTATCTGGAGAGGATTCAGTAGGAGTAAGTAGGCAGTGACTTCACATCATCAACTGCTGTATGCTAAAAGAAGCTTACCCAATTTTCACCAGTTGTCTGCCTACTCCAAACAAGAGAATTGTGGGAAAAGGCAGATGCTTACAACTTCTGTTCACAATATTGGATATGTTCATCATTAAGGAATAAAGTACTTCAAATATTATACAATTATCAATGACTCTATGAAACATCAAAAACACATACTGCTAATTCATACATAAATAAAATCATTTTATTTTGCAATAAATAGGTAGATAACACCAGAAACTAATGCAACACTGTAAATCAACTACACTCCAATAAGTGGCTTCCCAGGTGGCGCTAGTGGTAAAGAACCTGCCTGCCAATGCAGATGTTGGTTTGATCCCTGGGTCAGGAAGATCCTCTGGAGGAGGGCACGGCATAGTATTCTGGGGTGAAGAATCAGAGAATCAGACAGAGGAGCCTGGCGGGCTACAGGGTCGCAAAGAGTTGGACACGACTGAAGCAAAAGCAGCAGCAGCATACTCCAATACAAAAATGTTTTTAAATAATAAAATAAATAGAAATGATGAGAGCAGGCTACTATAAATCACCAAAAGAGGAACGGAAACAACATCGACACAAAGCCTAAGATCCGGTAACATTTTAAAGTAACAGAATTATTGAAGAGAATGGTCTAAATTATAAGCATGCTAAAATTCTGACTTAAATAAGAACAGAAGCCAAGATGTCAGAATAAGAAAATGGAAGTCAAGGAGAGGGTTGCTTTTTTTTTTAAAGGGGGAGAAAAAAAAAAAACATTCAAAGAATACCATGGGACTAGAAACATGATCTATAAAACAAGAAAAGAACAAGAAACTTGCCAGCACCTGAAACTGGCAAAGCAGACCTGAGCTAAGGAAACAAGGATAGCAAATATTCCAAGGAGGTCAATAGTACCAGTTTTCAAAATCTGATTCCAGAAAACAAAAGCGAAAACTAAGTTGCCAAAAGGGGAAAAAGAAATGTGCAAGAAAAATGTTAAAACAATGTACACAAAATACCTTAGGAAAATTTCTATTTCTGAAGTATTTTTATATATTCATTAAATGCTCACATTAGCTTTTAAACTTAAATCCACAGCACAATTTTTTAAATAGCTGAAAGAAATCTTATAAATATTGTCATAACCATTTGGCGTAAGCAATTCTGTAGAGCTTATGAGATGAACCTTAAGTGAGAGTAGACTCAAATTTTAAAATCTCTTAGGCAAAATTATAAAGCGCACATAGCAAAAGCAATATAAACAGGTTATCCTGAGGAAAAATACTGAACTACCATATTGGCGGATTTTTTTTTCTGTAAATACCATATAAAGTTCAAACTCTACAATTAACTTAAAATTAATCACTGGATATTCTTAACTGTCATCTAAATTTACCAGCTCTTATGTGAACACAACCAAAGCTGCAAGATTTTTTTTTTTTTAAGATTTAACTCAAACCACGAGTTGTTCTGTTCCTCCTTCAAGCAATATTCTATAAGCTAGGTTCCTTAGTTGATTTCAGTTCTGAAATTCATAGGCCCACATCTAAATCTAATTTATGACATAATTAAGTGCTGTGCATGCAAAGCACTCTGTTCAAGTGGTTAAGCAAATCTGAACATAACAGTAACATGACATTTCAGAAATCATTTGTGGATGCTGCCACAGGAAAAGAGAAGGAATTATCACAAAAAGACTTTACGAAATACCTGAGCAGATAAACAGCCCTTTCAATATCACTGAGGTCTTCATCAACTGTCAATCTTTCTATTTCTTCTGGTGTCTGTCAAGTGTAAAATACAAATTATGCACACAAACATCAGCTCAAGTCTTGCCTCCAGGGACCCTATATGAGTACAGACTAATGAAAAAGTTTCGCAATTAAGCATTATCCTCAAAAACTAATTAAGGGGTCTGCCACCCTCAAATCAGATATCTCTAATGGTCGGGTTTAGGTGGTGGAGTTTGGGGGGCTCTGGGGCTTTTTTTTTTCTTTTGTTTACTCTTCTAGCTTCTAGACTGAAGCCTGAGAAACACTCTGTGGCTTCAGAACCTTGCTGAAATCAATTGTATGTGCATATGTAAAATATGTACGTAGTTTTCATCTCTAATATCTAAGAGTGTTTTGCCAACATTTCCATCCCAGGAAATGCTTAAAAGGGGTCGGGGGTGGGGGTAGGGATGAAGACTGCAGCCAGCGGAGGGAGAATGAGAAAGACGAAATCTGGATTGGGGGAGGGAAGGGAATAAACTCTGGGGCTGGAAGGAAATCAAAGATATTGCGGCAGGTGGGAGTGAAAAGAGCTAAAGGAGCAATTGCGGGGGGCGGTGGTCGGTCAACCAGGTTTGGCAGCAGTAAGGGTTGGAGCCTCGGGAAGCAAGATGACTCTGCGGGGTGGGGGAGCTAGTGGCAGGTTGTGGGGGGGGGTTGCCTAGTGAAGGCTGACTCTCCTAAGGGGATTGGGGAGCAGGGTCCCTGCTAAGAGTCTTGGAGGGGCTGGAAGGAAGGGACACGTGGTGACTCAAGATCGGGACAAAGGGTCGAGAGGGCTTTAAAGACCGAGAGCAGGACGACTCCAAGATGGGTGTTGGTGGGTTGGGAGGTGAAGTGGGGGCCCTGGGCTTGCTCGGATGAGGACGGGGGTGGGGGGGGGACGGAATGGGATCTGAGGTATCTCTGGAAAAGGTAGCGGGGAGAGTCGGGGCCGTGTTAACTGAAGACTGAGACTAGGTCCACAACCCCGGGTAGCAGCACCAGGGAGCCGAAGCGGGGGGAGGGGGAGCCCCAAGGAGAGGACGCGGGAGGCAGCGGGCTGCGGCTGCGAGGGGCAGCTCCCGCAGGGCCCAGGGGGAGGGGGCCGCAACGGAGGGGCCCCGGGCCGTGAGAGAGGGACGGCGCGGGAGAGGACGCCGGGCTGGCCCGAGTCCAAGGGGCTCGGCGGGCCGTTCCTGAGGTGGCCGGGTTGGGGAAAGGGCCCGGGGCGGGCCGGGCCGGAACGGGCAACTGGAAAAGCCAGAGCGTCTGAGGGGTCGCGGGCTGGCCCCGGGCGCCCGTACCTCAGGGCTGGGGGTCCAGGCTGGGAGAAGCCGAGCCACGTCGAAGAAGGGGGCCCGCGAGGGGTCGGGTTAGGGTAACACGGCCCTCGGGGACTGAGGGGGGCGGGGGCGGGCAGCAGGACTCTGAGAGGGTCCCGGGCCGCCTCGTGAAGCGAACGGGCGGGGGTCGGGACAGGGGCCAGCCGCCGGGCGCCCTACGGGCAGTTCCTCCTCCCCGGGGCGCACCTTGAGGCTCCGGCGGACCGGCCTCTCGATGATGGTGAGCTCCTGCAGGTCCTCCATGTAGCCGAACAGGCTGTTCTGACTGAAATCCATCACGGCGGCGGCGGCGGCGGGCGACGGCGGATGCATGGACCGCCGGGCCCCCTCGCCGCCCGGGCCGGAGCGGTCCCGGGATGCCGGACGCTCACAGCCCCGCGGCCGCCCACCAGCAACACTTTCTCCCGCTCTCCGCCGCCGGAGCCGGGCTGGAGGCTAGCGGGCGGCGGGAGAAGGAGCGCGGCCGCCGAGGGGGCGGGGCGGCCAAGGCGAGGGGGCGGGGCTAAGCGCGCGGGCGTGCTGTGGGGGCGGGGCCGTGCCGGGGTAGGTGCCCGCCTCGGCCCCACCCCCTCCCGGGCGCCCGCTGCCGGCGGGCCGGACGCAACTGCCGCGCCGCTTCCCCTCGCCGCCCTCCTCGCCCCTTCGCCCCGCCCCGTCAGAGTGCGCGCCTAGCAGTAGCGCATGCGCAGAGCCTCCTACCTACTGCAGCTGGTGGAGGCGGTTTGGGGTCGGTAGACCCCGGGCGAAGATGAGCCGATAAGCGAGGGAAACAAAGGGGAAGGTGGGTTGGGATCTTGGTTAACTTGCCGTAATTGTGGTGCGGTTATTCGTGGGACAGCCCACCCCAGCGCACGAGCTGGGTAACTCTGCTCTGTCCTTGGGGGAGAGGTGTGTACCCAAAATAAGCAAATAGAACTTGGGGTGTGCTAGGTTGTGGGGGACGGGTGATCTGGAAATACAGTCCGGGAGGGGTTAACGTAGGGAGGGCAGCCGTCAGAAAAAGGACTCCCGAAGACACTTAAAACTGAATTTTAAAACAGGATTTTTTCAAGAGAAATAAGAGTAAGCGGGTTTCGGGTTGAAGCCTGGGCGTCTATATGGTTGTAGGAAGTGCAGAGTAGAGCTTGGAGTGCAGGGAAACGGGTGCTTGACAAGGTAGAGAGGTAGATCCTTAATGGAGAAGAGCCCAGGTCTGGGCAGCAACGTTGAGTTGCTTGCATTTGGATTCTGTTACGAGTAGGAAGCGATGGAAGAAGTTGGGGCAATTTTGGGGGACCTCAGAGACAAGAGTTTTGTTGATCATACTCTTCAGCGCCCGAGAGTCAGCAGGACCTATCTCTTATTATTTCCCACTCATTCCCTCTCCACGGTCCTGTTTCACTACCCGCCTCCTGTATGCATTCTCTCTCGTTTGATGTGTCCAAGTACATGTATGTATCCTCGAAAGACAGTGCTTTTGGTTTAAGTACCTATTTCTAATATACATGAATGCTGTTGTGATAGGAACTCATTCTGTACGTTTTTCCCTCAACAAAATGTCTAAGCTATCGATGGGGCATATCATATCAGGAGTTCCTTAACTGTCCTTTAAAAATATTTGAATTGGGGGTCTAGCACATTTTACTTATCAGTTCAATAAGCAGTTAGGTTGCCAGAAGTACCTTGTTATCACAGAAATACTGGAGTGGGTATTACATGTGTCTCTTATGGACCTTGAGAGGGAAAAAATGGAGCTGCTTGCTCATAGGATCTACACTGCTTGGTTTCAGTCTGCCCTGGTACTCTTTAGGATGGCTTTGCACTCCACCAATGAAGACAGGAAGGTTCTTGTCTCTCCACTTTGTACATTAACTTTTGGTATTACATCCCAATTTATATTAATCTGGCATTGGTAAGGGTTTCCCTGGTGGCTCAGATGGCAAAGAATCTGCCTGCAATGCAGGAAGCCCAGGCGCTCCATCCTTGGGTCGGAAAGATCCCCTGGAGAAGAAAATGGCAACCCATTCCAGTATTTTTGCCTGGAGAATTCTCTGGACAGAGGCTGTAGCCTCTGTAGTCCATGGGGTTGCAAAGAGTCCTACAGAGTAGTACCATATTTTAATTTTCTTGATTTGTTGTTTAGTCGCCAAGTGGTGTTGGACTCTTTTGAGACACCATGGACTATAGCCCGTCAAGCTCCTCTGTCCATGGGATTTCCCAGGTAAGAATACTGGAATGGGTTGCCATTTCCTTCTCCAAGAGATCTTCGGGACCTGGGGATCAAACCCACATCTCCTACTTGGCAGGCGGATTCTTTACCACTGAGCCACTAGGGAAGCCCAGTTTTCACAATTAGTGATAACTATTTTTGCATATATTTAAGAGTTATAGAGATGTTTTTCCTTCCGTGAACTACCTTCTTACATTTTTTGCCTATTTTTCTGCTAGATTTCCTATTGTTTTTCTGAATGAATTTTTGAGGTTTCTTCAGTTCAGTTCAGTTGCTCAGTCGTATCCAACTCTTTGCAACCCCATGGCAGCACACCAGGCTTCCCTGTCCATCACCAACTCCCGGAGCTTGCTAAAACTCATGTCCATCGAGTTGGTGATGCCATCCAACCATCTCATCCACTGTCATCCCCTTCTCCTCCTGCCTTAAATTTTTCCCAACATCAGGGTCTTTTCCAAGGAGTCAGTTCTTCGCTTCAGGTGGCCAAAGTATTGGTGCTTCAGCTTTAGCATCAGTCCTTCCAATGAATATTCAGGACTGATTTCCTTTAGGATTGACAAGTTTGATCTGCTTGAAGTCCAAGGGACTCACAAGAGTCTTCAACACCACAGTTCAAAAGCATCAATTCTTTGGTGCTTAGCTTTCTTTATAGTCCAACTCTCACATCCATACATGACTACTGGAAAAACCATAGCTTTGACTAGACAGACCTTTGTTGTCAAAGTAATGTCTCTGCTTTTTAATATGCTGTCTAGGTTGGTCATAGCCTTTCTTCCAAGGAGCAAGTGTCTTAATTTCATGGCTGCAGTCACCATCTGCAGTGATTTGGGAACCCAAGAAAATAAAATCTATCACTGCTTCCGTTGTTTCCCCATCTATTTGCCATGAAATGATGGGACCAGATAGCATGATCTTAGATTTCTGAATGTTGAGTTTTAAGCCAGCTTTTTCACTCTCTTCTTTCACTTTAATCAAGAGGCTCTTCATTTCCTGCCATAAGGGTGGTGTCATCTGCCTATCTGAGGTTATTGATATTTCTCCCGGCAATCTTGATTCCAGCTTGTGCTTCATCCACCTAGGCATTTCACGTGATGTACTGTGCATATAAGTTAAATAAGCAGGGTGACAATATACAGCCTTGACGTACGCCTTTCCCAATTTGGAACCAGTCCATTGTTCCATCCCCGGTTCTAACTGTTGCTTCCTGACCTGCATACAGGTTTCTCAGGAGGCAGGTAAGTTTCTTATATATTACGAATATTAACCCCTTGTCAGCCTTGGACATTACCAGTATCTCCCAGTCTTTCTTGCATCCTTTTAGCTTGGTATTTGCTCCCTTACAGTGTAGGGGAAGTGCCTATTTTGATGTACTCAGATGCATGCCATTTCAGCTTTGTGAAAACCTTTTTGGGATCTTGTTTGAGGATCTTCTCCTACTCGTGGTTGCAAAATATTCTCCTACATTTTCCCCTCTTTTGCTTCACATTTGTACATAACACATGTCTTAATTCATCTGGAGTTCACCTCCTGTGTACTGCAAATAGGAATTCAGTATTACTTTGTGCACATGCTAAGCCAGTTTTCCCAGCAGTTCCCACCAAACAAGCTGTCTTTTCCCTACCAAGACGTGATGGCATCTGTGATGTAAGCCAAGTCCCCTTAGACGTCTGTCTGGTCTCTCTTTGCTCTTCTATTGACGCAGCTCAGCTCTTATACCAATGCTGCACTGATTTTATTGCTGTGACTTTGTTATTAATATATATCCTAATATCCAATAGAGTGAATCCTCCCACTCTTTGCCCTTGTTTTTTTTTTTTTTTTTAAGATATTGCCTTGAAGGTCAAAGCAAAAACCGGTCAGGAGTTACCTCAAAGCTGCAAGTCAGGTATCCTGATCCCTACTCCACTAGGGAGAATTCAAGGGAAAATGAAAAGGGGTGGATCTTGATGGAATCAGGATGGAGAAAAAGCAAAGACACGATGAAGGTGGTTTTCCTTAGCTAATGTCTTGAAGCCTCCATCTTCTATGAGTTTCTGAAATTCTCCTTTTCCTCTTGATTTGTAGCTGCTATTAAACAATGCTTGTAAGCTTTACCCTGTTTCAGTTAAGAAGTTTTATGTTATCTCCTATTTGAATTTTGTAACAGCATCCTCTGAGACTTGCTGCTGCTGCTGCTAAGGCACTTCAGTCATGTCCGACTGTGTGCGACCCCATAGACGGCAGCCCACCAGGCTCCGCCGTCCCTGAAATTCTCCAGGCAAGAACACTGGAGTGGGTTGCCATTGCCTTCTCCAGTGCATGAAAGTGAAAAGTGAAAGTGAAGTCGCTCAGTCGTGTCTGACTCTTAGCGACCCCATGGACTGCAGCCTACCAGGCACCTCCATCCATAGGATTTTCCAGGTCAGAGTACCGGAGCAGGTTGCCTTTGCCTTCTCCTCTGAGACTTGAGGCCATTCTTTTTTTTTTTTTTAATCTGTATTGATATTTTACAATTTTATTTTTTTTAATTTATTTTATTTTATTTTTTAACTTTACAATATTGTATTGGTTTTGCCATACATCAACATGAATCCGCCACAGGTATACACGTGTTCCCCATCCTGAACTCTCCTCTCTCCTCCCTCCCCGTACCATCCCTCTGGGTCGTCCCAGTGCACCAGACCCAAGCATCCAGTGTCGTGCATCGAACCTGGACTGGCGACTCGTTGCCATTCTTAATGAACAATTGAATACACCGACACAGCTTTCATGGACAGGAGGTTGGTGAAGTGAAAATATTCAGGCTGAAGAGTTGTGCCTGCTGTAGTTACCACCGTGTGGTGGAAATAGCCCACCTTGCCAGGAAACCTGAGTCCCAGTCCCGAATCTGTCAGTGACATGCAGTGGAATGACTCTTGGAACCCTCTTTTCCTTATCTGACCTGCTTTGTTACAGCTTGTCTCAGTGTTTCCTCAGAGTAGCCGTGTGAGGTACAGAAGAGATGCACTACTTTTCCGATTTTATAAAGAAACTGAGGCTCAGAGAAGTTCTGTGACTTAGGATTGAGCAGCTAAGGGGAGCTAGGTTTACTTATTAGTTCTGTCCCTTGAACAACACCATGGTGGTTGGGTGCATGGACTTTGGATCCCAGCTGCCTGAGTTCGAGTCCTGGCTCTGCCACTTCCAGCTGTGGGCAAGGTACTTAATCACTTTGTCCCTCACTTTACTCATCTGTAAGACAGAAATAATGAAACTGAAAGTTGCTCAGTCCTATCTGACTCTTTGAGACCCCATGGACTCTACAGTCCATGGAATTCTCCAGGCTAGAATACTGGAGTGGGTAGCCTTTCCCTTCTCCAGGGGATCTTCCCAACCCAGGGATTGAACCTAGCTCTCCTACATTGCAGGTGGATTCTTTACCAGCTGAGCCACCAGGGAAGCCAAAGACAGAAATAATAGTACTGGCCCTTAGCACAAAGTCATGTGAGAATTAAATGAGGTAATATGCATACAGTCCTTAGAGAAATTCCTGGCATGCAGCAAGCATTCAGCATCTGCTATTATTATTGTTTTTACCACCAGATCAGTGTTCCTCTGTTCCCAGGTTCAGAAAAGATTAAATACATTGTGCTGAATCAATTATTGTGGGAGGCAGAATGAAGCTGTCCCAAAGATGTCCATGTCCTAATCCTCTAATGTGTGACTGTGTTTACCTTACACAACAAAAGGGACTTTAAATATGTGACCATTGTTGTTGTTTAGCTGCTAAATCGTGCACAACTCTGCGACCCCATGGACTGTAGCCAGCCAGGCTCCTCCATGAGATTTCCCAGGCAAGAATACTGGAGTGGGTTGCCATTTCCTTCTCCAGGGTATCTTCCTGACCCAGGGATCGAAGCCATGTTTCCTGCTTGGCAGGCAGATTCTTTTTTTTTTACTACTGACCCACCTGGAAAACCCAAAAAATGTCACTAGTTTAAAGATTTTGAGGTGGGAGGATTTTCTTGGGTGATCCAGGTAGGCCCAGTGTAATCATAAAGAGTGCTTACAAGTGAAAGAGAGAGGCAGGAGGGTCAGTGTCAGAGTGATGGGAGGCAAGAGAAACTTGACTGGCCATTGCTTTGAAGGTGGAAGAGAGCACAAGTGGATAGCTGGGAAAAAACAAAAACAAGCTTCTAGATTCTCCAGGTGGAAATGCCATGCAGCCCCCACAGACACCTTGAATTTAACCCAGTGAAACCCAGTTCTAATCTCCAGAACTGTGAGATAATAAATTTGTGTTTTTCAAGCTACTAGATTGGTGGTAATTTGTTACAGCAGCAGTAGGAAACTAATGTAATTATAATATGATAATGAGAAAACTATTTAGATTTCTAATTGAGACCATAGGCAAAATCATTTTCAGGTGAGTAAAAAACCAAGGACAAATCTTTCAAACTTTTGGAAGAAAATATAGAAGAATAGTTTTATGACATCAGGGAGAGTTTTCTTATACAAACAAAAAAAAAAACACACAATATAAAAGATTGATAAAGGTAGCTACTTTGAAATTTAGAACTCGTTTCATCATAATGCACAAGAAAACCTGCAGACCAGGAAAGCATATTTACAATAAAATAGCCATGGAAAAATTGCTGTCTAGAATTAAGAACTCCAAAAAAGTCAGTAAGGAGACAGCTAAGTGGAAACACCGGCAAAATATACAAGCAACCGTTTTGCAAAAGAAAACTCACTAATAAACCTATGGAAAGAAGCCCAGCCTCATTAGTAATCAGGGGAAGGTAAATGTAGACACCCACCGAACAGGCACAAATTTTAAAGTCTGATGGCATCAGGTGTCTGAAGGATGTAGAACGGAGGGCACTCTTGCACACTGTTGGTGGAAATGAAACTTGTGGTAAGCACTTTGGAAGCCACAGCATTGACTTATAAAATGGAATTTACTTCTTCAGGGTATGTACTGTGTACCCTAGAGGAATTCTTTGCACACTTGCACAGAGACATGTACAAGAAAGTTCACAGCAGTACAAATTGCAATTGCAAAAACCTGGTAACAGTTCACATACCCATTAACAAGAGGATAAATTAATGGTATTACACTCAATCAGTGGAAAACTGTGATGATAAAAATGAACCCCAACTATGTAATTCTACAAAAATAAACCTCACAAAGGTGTTGAACAACATGTAAATTGCCAAAGACTACATACAGTGTTATACCATTTATATAACATTCAAAAGCAATACTATATGTAATAACTGCATGCATGATAAGTCGCTTCAGTCGTGTCTGACTCTCTGTGATCTGACGAACTATAGCCATCCAGGCTCTTCTATCCACAGTTTTCTCCAGGCAGGAATACTGGAGTGGGTTGCCATGCCCTCCTCTAGGGGATCTTCCTGACTTTGGAGTCGAACTCGCGTCTCATTTCTCCTGCATTGGCAAGTGGGTTCTTTACCATTAGCACCATGGGAAACCCCATGTGGTTAAAATGTTGATAAGGAAAAGAAGATGATGGATAAAAAAACGGAGCCTTTTGTTAATCTCTGGGACTGAGATGTGATCGGGGAGGAGCACATAGATGTTAGTGACGTGTTTGTTTTCTGTTTCAATTTTTCAGCCACGCCAAAATCAGCATGTGGGATCTTAGTTCCCAGACCAGGGATGGAGCTCACCCTGCAGTGGAAGTGCAGTCTTAACCACTAAACCCCCAGGGAAGTCCAAAGTGATGTGTTATTTTTTAAACTGGGTAGTGATATGTGAGTGTTTTATTGTTAGGCTTGAAATATACATACGTACTCCATATCATGTTTTATGCATGAAGTATTTTAGAAATTTTTAGATCTGGGAGGTGATGTGGTTTCCAGTCATAGTGTAGCCACTGCATTCATCCAACCATTCATTCAAAAAATATTTCAAGATTCTACTTTCTATGTTATATTAAGCATTAATCATAGCTATATTATAGGCACTGTTCTAGGCCTAGGGATTCATAGTAAGCTAGGTACAGGTCCTACCATTAAGGACTACATACCCTAGGGATAGCAATAGAAATTGATCCAATAATTGATACAATTAAATAGATAACTACAAACTATAATAATTGCTATGGAAAAAATGCAGGGAGCAGACTGATGGAGGAGGATCACCTCAACTATTTTTGCATAAGTCAGAAATAAACTTCTATTGTGTTAAGCCACTGAGAATTCATGTTTTCTGTTACTGCAGCATAGCCCATCTGTCCTAATGAATAAAAGATTCTAGGGGCACCAGAGTGACAATAGAGAGACCAGGTAGGAGATGATAGGAGCTTGAACTAAAGTCATGATGATAGAGATGAAGCAATGTGAACAGATGCAAGAGAGGTTTTGGAGGTAGCTGGGGATGGATTAGAGGTGGAGGGGTGGGGGTGAGGGAGACAGAGGCATTAAGGATGATTTCCAAGTTCTGGGCTTGTGCAGCTGGCTGCATGGAGCTATCACCCACCCTGTGCTCATTCCGTGATTTCTTTAATGTGTGAGTAGATGGCAACTGCTGACAACGGTCGCAGAGGTCAACCTATAGCCCCAAGAGGACTTTTCCCAAGTCAGCACCTGCCCCATGGAACAGCTCCCTTCTCGCCAGCTTGGGTCTGGGTGAACTAGGTCAGGTTCCTACTAGGCTATACCTGTTAGAATCTGCCCAGTACCTGGCACAACAATTAACAGATAGCAAGGCTTCTGTTAATGTTTGTTGACAAAGTGGTAAGGGAAAGATGGAAGAGGCAAGGAGAATAGGGCAGGGAGCACTAAATTGACACTGTTGTTTAGTCACTAAGTTGCATCCAACTCTTTGTCACCCCATGAACTGCAGCACTCCAGCTTAGCAGAAGATCTGCCACCCTGGGCCAAGTCACCTG
Organism: Bos indicus; assembly: GCF_029378745.1. Classification (NCBI taxonomy): domain Eukaryota; kingdom Metazoa; phylum Chordata; class Mammalia; order Artiodactyla; family Bovidae; genus Bos; species Bos indicus. Next base: position 58,943,078 of record NC_091780.1, on the reverse strand, counting down.
GATTAATGGAGCTTTTGCTGCTTCTTTTTCTTTTCTGCCATGCCATGCGGCTTGCAGGATTTTATTAACAATTCCCCGACCTGGGATTGAACCCAGGTCACAGCAGTGAAACCTCCAAGTCCTAAGCACTGGCCCTCCAGAGAATCCCTGCTCTTCTTTTGAAGTCACTCCCAACATAGTCAGAATGATACTATGCTCTAAACCAGGGCTTCTCAACCTTGTTACTATGGGATTCTTGGTAATTCTTTAAGTGACAGTTCGCTCAGTCGTGTCCAACTCTTTACAATCCCATGGACTATAACCCACCAGGCTTCTCTGTCCATGGAATTCTCCAGGCAAGAATACCGAAGTGGATTGCCATTCCCTTCTCCAGGGGATCTTCCTGACCCAGGGATTGAACCTGGGTCTCCCGCATTGCAGGCAAATTCTTTATCATCTGAGCTACAGGGAAGCCCTCTACTTGGAGCAAAATGCTATCGTGTGCGTTAGCAGCCTCCCTGGCCTCTACCCACTAGATGCCAGCATCTGATCCTAACCCTCTCCTCACACCTTCTCAGTTATGACCCTGGAAATATCTTCAGACACTTGTCAGATTTGGACACAAAACCCTCTTCTTCCCAACTGAGAACCACCGCTCTAAACTCCACAGCAACTCCCCACCTCCTGCAGAGAACGCCCTCCCACATCCCGTCCCATCTCTGATCTCCCATCCGCCCGTTTTCTCCATCACCCACTCTGCTTTTTTGCATGCACTGGTGTCCATGTTGTCCTGTGGGCACTCGAGGTGTGAGGCCCGTCAGAGCCCCAAAACCTGGGATGCTCTTCCATCGGAATTTCAGAAGATTTCCCCCCACACCATTGCATCCTTCAGGGTTTTTCTCAAATGTCCCCTTCTCAAGGAAACCAGCTCAGAACACCTTTTATGAAAGTGTTTTGGTTTGTTAGGGCCACCACAACAAAATACCGCAGACTGGGTGACTTAAACAACAGAAGTGTACTGTCTATCCATCTAGAGGCTGGAAGTCAAGATCAAGGTGTCGGCAGGTTTGGTTTCTCCTGAGGCTACAGGTGGCGGTGTCTTCACGGGGTCTTTTCCCTGTGTGTAGGCATCTTTGGTGTCTCTTTATGTCTCCACATTTTCTCTTCTTATAAGGACACCAGGCGTGTTGGGTCTGGAGGAGGAAATGGCCACCCACTCCAGTATTCTTGCCGGGATAATCCCATGGACGGAGGAGCCTGGCGGGCTACAGTCCATTGGGTTGCAAAGAGTTGGACACAGCTGAGCGACTGAACACACATATTGGGCTAGAACCCACTCCAATGGCCTCATTTTAACTCCATTACCTCTTTAATAGCCCTGTCTCCAAATGCAGTCGCGTTCTGAGGTACTAGGGGTCAGGACTTAACACGTGAATTTTGGAGGACACAGTCCAGCCCATAATACCCAACCATCACCCCTACCAGCACTCATCAGTCTAACATTCTGAGTATTTTGCTTATTCATCTCTTTTACAGTCCTTTCCCCTCTAACCCTCCACTCACACACTGTCTTCCATAAAGGGAGGGGCCTTGTCCATGTGATTCACCACTGCATCCCCAGTGCCTAGAATTGTCCCTGGAACATGGTAGGTGCTTATTAATTAGTTGTTCAAGTGATAAATAGGCAGAGCTTCTCCATTAACTAGTTGTGAACTTGGGGAAATCACTGAACTTCTCTAGCTCTCAGCTCCCTCTGTCAAGTGAGGAAATTAGGCTAGATAACATAAAATGAGAATTCTGCCCTATTTGAATCTTAGCACACTCTTCCCTGGGCGGTGCAGCCCTAGGGCAGCCCCAGTGAGGGGAGTGAAGTGAGATGGGGCACAAACAGAAACAGATAGAGGCACTGTGCTGCCCAGCCGGCCACCAGTTCACAAAGAGACACAGCCAGGTAGGTGCTCAGTCACAGAGGACCTTCTCCAGACAGGCTGTGCAGACACCTGGTCTGGGAACCGCTGTGAGAATCATTTTCCCCTGTCATCTACCTTCTATGGGTCACAGGTGGCTCCTTGAGGAGTCAAGTCCCTGGCACTCTAATGGTTTTACCTGGTTCCTTCAGCAGCTTCTGGGGGCACCAGGCCCCAGGCCCTCTGGAGGAAGGTCTCAATCCTATGAAGGCCTCAACCTCTGAAGCTGCAGGGAACCAAGAAAGTAGGGTAATCGGGACAGCCATCTCTGATCCTCAGGGTCGAAGTGGCTCAGGGCCTAGGAGACAGCCGAGATGCAAAATCTCAGATGGCCTAAGATGTGTCCAAGCAGGAAGATAAGGGAAGGAACAGTGAGGAGGGCGACAGCTGGGGTGTCTGCCACCCAGGTCAGGACAGAGCTGCTAGGAAGCATTGATGGGCTGCAGCCATTGAGGAAGGAGGTCAGACAGAGACGTGCAGCCTAGCAGGCAGAGCATTGGGTAGGCTAGATGGAATTGATCCTTTTGAAGTCCTGAAGGGGACTCTGTGGCCCCATGAGCAGCCCAGCCTCATGAAGTATTCTGGCCTGTCCTTGAACAGGCAGTTAGCATCATCACTTGCAGGGGCAGGCTCCAGGTGGCTGTTATGGGGAAGTGGGGGTGGGAGGGGGTCCCATTTCCTCGACATGGAGCCTTGGGGTTGGGCAGGCAGGGAACTGTTTCATTAGCAACAGGATTTGGGTGCTCAGTTTACCTTCCCCCAACCCCAGTCCTCCTCACTATTAACTGCCTCCGCCCCTCGCCCGGCCTGATCATCACTTTGCCAACTCTTCCCAAACTCCAGCCGCCCCCTCAGCTGTCTCTGGAGGGTGAGAGGGTGCTCAGTGCCACAGCACTCCTCCTCCGGGAGGGGGTGTCCTTTTCTTATGTGTGGGCTGGGTGTGTTGGGCTGTGCTCCAACTCAAGGGCAGGCTCCTCCCTCCAGAGGTGGTCATCCCCGCCAGAAGTGCAGTCACACATTTGTCTCCTGGGAGGCGGTGGGCGAGGGAAGCAGAACACAGCATGTGAGCATGGGGAGGGGTGTCTGCAGATCTGGGATCGGGTGATGGGCCCTGAGAGCAGGGAGCTGACACTGCTGACTGTCTGGAGAGGCAGCAGGAGGCTGATTATAGGGCTGGGTCTCTCGGCCCTGGATGTGGGTGCAAGAGCCTGTGGACACACTTAACTGTCAAGGTGGGGGTGATGGTTACCCTGGTGACTGGGCTAGGAAGTGGGTTGGCCTTGCAGGCAGTAATGCTGGAAAGAAAATATAGTAAGTACTGGTTAGGGCTTCTCTCTTCTTTTTCTTGATAGGAGCACCAGTTAGATGGAGCCTTATTATCCTAAACGAAGGACAACTTTCAGTGGTCAGCCCACCGTATTCTCTGTTGGTTTCCTGTGAACACCCCACTTCACACCTTTAAGTCCTGATGGCTCAGCAGTAAAGAATTGGCCTGCAATGCAGGAGACACAGGAGACATGGGTTTGATCCCTGGGTCAAGAAGATCCCCTGGAGGGGAGGGCATAGCAATCCACTCCAGTATTCTTGCCTGAAGAATTCCGTGGATAGAGGAGTCTGGCCTGCTATAGTCCATAGGGTCACAAAGAGTCAGACATGACTGAAGCGACTGAGAACAAGCATGTAAGCTAGTATAGAAGATCTTGATCCTAGTCCCAAATCACCCTGGGACCTGGGGAAAGTCACTTCCTCTCTCTAGGTACCACTCAGATCTCCAAGACCCCTAAGATCCCTTCATATTCTAATTCCTTGGCCCAACCCCCCAGATATTCTGATTCAGCAGGTCTGGAACTGGGCCCAGGACTCTGCATTTTAGCCCTTCCCCCTCCACTCCCCCAGGTTCATTGTTGTACCTGCAGTTCAGAACTACTGAAGCTGGGTGCTAAGAGCTCAGGCATGGGAATCAGACAGTCCCAGATTTGAATCTCACCTCTGCTGCCTACCGTTTATCTACAGCCCATCTGAGCCTCAGTTTTCTCACCTCTATAATGGGGGAAAGAGAACTGCCAGAGTGTTGTGATGAGAATCAGCTGAGATGAGGCTGCAGGCATTCCTGGCACGTGATGAGGGTCCCATAAGTGTTACGCTAAATTTTACTTGCTATTCTGTGTGAATCTGTAGTGTCTCTACTATCCTCTCCCCTTCCCAGCAGCTCCCTTCCATCTGCTCTTCTTCTCCAGCCAAATCCCACATCCAGGAAAATGGTCTCGGCAGTAAGCAAGGAAGAGTCAGGCTAGAGGAGGAGGAGACAGTACACTCACAGCTGGGGCCCTCACACCCTGTTCCATCTGTTTAATTTGTTGCCATGACAACTCATAGCTTACCAGCCTCTGTGGGGTAGAACAACTTCCTCAGACGCTCTGGATGTGAATGGTCATTTTCCCCAGGCACCAGCAGCTGGGAGACCTCTATGGCCACCCCCATCCTATCCACCACATTTTCATTTCAGGATAAACTGAGGGCTTCTCCAGGGCAAGGACTTAGCTGAATTTTGCTTCAAGGCTCAGGCACCTAACACAGTTACCTGGCATTTGCTTTTATTCACTTGCTAAGTCAGCAAGGAGATCAAACCAGTCCATCCTAAAGGAAATCAGTCCTGAATCTTCATTGGAAGCACAGATGCTGAAGCTGAAGCTCCAATACTTTGGTCACTTGATGCAAAGAACTGACTCTTTGGAAAAGACCCTGATGCTGGGAAAGATTGAGGCAGGAGGAGAAGGGGACAACAAAGAGTTGGACACAACTGTGCGATTGAACTGAACTGAGTTGCTAAGTCGTGTCCAGCTTTTTGCAACCCCATGGACTGCAGCATGCCAAGCTTTCCTGTCCTTCACTGTCTCCCGGAGTTTGCTCAGACTCATGTCAATCAAGTCAGTGATGCTATCCGACCATCTCATCCCGGCATAGAGCTCAAGAAATGCTGGCTGAATGAATACATAAATGTCATGTAAACCTGATTCTCTTTGAGTTTCTTTATCAGCAGTGATCTTCATTTAGGAAAGTTAAAAATGAAGTTAGGAGTCCAGGTGTCTTTCAGTTGATTTCCTCCCCGCCTACCCATTGGGAGTCCAGGTGTCTGTCAGTTGATTTCCTCCCTGCCTACCCATTGGGAAAAATGCATTCCAACCTCTTTGAATGGCATTTATTCACCTTGGCTGCATCTACACATGAATACATAGGAAAGCCTGAGGCCTCCAGGGCCCCTGAAGTATTGTAGTAATGTTGCCTCAACAAATTGTTCATCTAAGCTTTTCTGAGCCACAATGGTTATTAATATATCAAAGTCTGTACACCAAGAACATTCATCTTTCCTTTGCAGGGACTTGCTTCTCCCAACCATGAATTTTTCATACCCCCTTTCCCTCCCCTTGCCCAGTTAAAAATAAATCTAATATTGTCAGTCCATCAACTTTCATCCTAGCAGCCTGTACATTTCAGATAATATATCCTCCTGTCTGGAGACAGACCCATAGATGAATGAGTCTTTGACTTTTAGACACAGTGGTGTCAGGTGTATCTGTACCTTTTTTTAAGACACACGTGCATAAGGAGAAATAGAATAGTGCACTTACTTTTCTTTTAAAAATTAATTAAAAACAAAAATTAACTGAAAGCAAAACAAAATCGGTTCCCATCTTCCTCTCTCTTGAGGACAGCCTCTCTCAAGCAAAAGACAGAATTGGTAAAACAAATCCACTCGGTGTTGCAGCTGATTAACAAATTTCATAAGAAAAAGAGATTAAGACTCTTGGCTCAGAAAGTTTTTTCAACATCACAAAGATTAATTTTCTATTATGTCCGCCATTAATAGACAATTGTGAGGTAATAGAAAATACATACACGGGTTTCCGCTCCTGGTTCCTGGCACAGAACTCCTAAAACCCTTGCTAATTTCCTAAGTGATAAAAACACTAGGAGCATCTCTTGCTCTGTTGAGGACACTGCAGATAGGCTGCTGGATGAAGGCTGGGCACCAGCATGAGCAAGCGTTGGTTAGAAGCTTGGAATTTTCAGTCTCACCCCTTGTCCTCCAGAGCGGGAGGAAGGTGAGTTAATCATTGATCATGCCTCTATGAGGAAGCCTCCTTAAAGTCCTAATGCTAAGGGGCTTGGAGAACTTCCAGATGGATGATCAGGAGGAGGTGATGGGAGAGTGGTCCAGGAGAGAGCATAGAAGCCGCTCGCCCTCATCTGTTCCATCTGGCAGTTCATCTGTATCCTTTATCATATCCTTTTATAATAAACCAGTAAATGAAGTAAACTGTCTGTGTTCTGTGAGCCACTATAGCAAATTAATCGAGTCTGAAGAGGGGGTCATGAGAACCTCTGATTTATAACTGATGGGTCAGAAGCCCTGGTGACAACCTAGACTTGTTTTTTCCCCCATATTTTTTTAAAACATCTGGTCCCACTCTGCAGCATATGGGACCTTAGTTCCCTGACCAGGGATTGAACCCACGCCCCCTGCATTGGAAGACGGTCTTAACCACCAGACACTGGGGAAGTTCATGACAACCTGGACTTGTGATTAGTGTCTTAAGTAATGGGAGGCAGTCTTTTGGGGCTGAGTCCTTAATCTGTAGGATCTGATGCTACCTTGAGGTAGATCGCATCAGAACTGAGTTAAATTGTAGGACACACAGCTAGAGTCAAGGAGAATCATTTGGTGGGTGTGAGAGAATTCCCCCACACACGTTGTCACTGGATCGTAGAATAATGCCAACAATTGAGCTTTGGTTAATGAAGCCTGTGCTTAAGAAGTAACATTTGTACATTCATTAAACCAAAAATTTGAGTACTTAGCATGGCTTCCCCTGTGGCTCAGCAGTAAAGAATCTGCCTGCAATGCAGACGCCACAGGAGACGCAGGTTCAATCCTGGGGGCAGGAAGATTCATCTGGAGGAGGGCATGGCAACCCACTCCAGTATCCTTACCCAGCGAATCCCACAGACAGAGGAGACTGGCAGGCTACAGTCCATACGATTGCAAAGAGTCAGACACAACTGAAGCAACTTGGCATGCATGCATATATCTGGTGCTGCTGCTACTGCTGCTAAGTCACTTCAGTCGTGTCCAACTCTGTGTGACCCCATAGACGGCAGCCCACCAGGCTCCTCCATCCATGGGATTTTCCAGGCAAGAGTACTGGAGTGGGGTGCCATTGCCTTCTCTGATATATCTGCTAGACAGGTCCATCTTCATGGGCCTGCAGCCTGGACAGTCGCACAGAGAGGGCCTGGTGCTCAGAAGAGCCTCCAGCTTGAGGTTTCATGGTCTCATGTCACCATCTTGAAATTCTTAACTTTTTCTTTGAACTTGTGTTTGGTAAGTGAGGTCTGATGGGACACTGTTGCGTGTTAGTAGCAGAGGAACTAAGCACAGTGTGTGGACAGAGGCAAGCTTCCCTTATCCCTTGGTTTCTGAGGTTGGGTTCTGCATTTGTTTGCCAGCACAATATTTTGTTTTGTAATTTGGGTTTCAAAGCTGTGAATGGAAGAAGTGCCACACAGCTGCTTATAGTCCCATTGTCCCCTTTTAGTGTTAAAAGATGCTTTCTCCTTGGAAGAAAAGCTAGGACCAACCTAGAAAGCATATTAGAAAGCAGAGACATTACTTTGCCAACAAAGGTCTGTCTAGTCAAAGCTATGGTTTTTCCTGTGGTCATGTATGGATGTGAATGTTGGACCATAAAGAAGGCTGAGCACTGAAAACTGATGCTTTTGAACTGTAGGGTTGGAGAAGACTCTTGAGAGTCCCTTGGACTGCAAGGAGATCCAACCAGTCCATCCTAAAGGAAATCAGTCCTGAATATTCATTGAAAGGACTGATTCTGAAGCTGAAGCTCCAATACTTCACCTGATGCAAAGAACTGACTCATTAGAAAAGACCCTGATGCTGGGAAAGATTGAAGACAGGAAGAGAAGGGGATGACAGATGATGAGAGGGTTGGATGGCATCACCAGCTCAATGAACATGAGTTTGAGCAAGCTCCGGGAGGTGGTAAAATGACAGGGAAACCTGGTGTGCTGCAGTCCATGGGGTCACAAAGAGACACGACTGAGCAACAACCCCTTTTAGTGTAAATCTGGCCACATCACATATTTGTTATTTGTCTGTGTTTTTATTTCATGTTTTAATTTTATTTTATTATTTTTAAAATCTTTTTAATTTTTACGTTGGCCATGTGGCACGGCATGCAGGCTCTTAGTTCCCTGATCAAAGATCAACCTGGGCCCCCTGTAGGGGAAGTGCAGTCCTACCCACTGGACCGCCAAGGAATTCCCGCTTGTCTGTGTTTTTGTTTTTTTTTTCTCCTCCTCACCCCCACTCCCCCCCTTGTCTGTGTTTTTAACCTTGAATTTATTCAGCAGTTCCTTCAACAAGCAGAGTTGAAAGCTGACTTGGGTTCCTGTTCCGCATGCCAAACTCTATTGGAAAAGGAAAGGACTCCTTTATTCAAACCCCATGCAAAAAGCATATTTGATCTAATAGAAGTATTTATAAAGCCTCACTCTACTCACCTAACACCATGCTTGGAGTGAAGCAGGAGCAAAAGGGGTGAAAATGAGATGAGGCTCCCACCTATTTGAGCTTATGACCTAAGAGGAGAAATAGGATATGCAAACTGTTAACAAGGGCAGCATATATGTGTTTTAATACAAAAAATGATTTTAGCTACTCAAGAGCTATTTCTTAGGCAAAGCAGGAGTGTGGGAATGGTGGTGAGGAGAAAGTGTGTGATCTAACTCACATATGCATGCTCAGTTGCCCAGTTGTGTCTCTTCATGACCCCATTAACCCACAGCCCACCAGGCTCCTTTGTCCATGGAATTCTCCAGGCAAGAATACTGGAGTGGGATGCCATTTCCTCATCCAGGGATCTTCCCAACCCAAGGATCGAACACGCATCTACTGCACTGGCAGACAGATCCTTTATCCCTGAGCCACCTGAAAAGCCCATATACTACTCACACTTTCCCCTTAAAAGGACAAATAGGAGAAGAAATAATGCCTAAGGTGGGTGCTTCCTGTTCAGGAGATTGCCTCAACAAATCTTTAGCCATCAGAGGTCTTCCGTGAATCATCTGGGGGCAGAAATGAAAGACAAGCCCACTGAGGGACAGAGGAGAGAGGAGATACCAAAAATCCATCACTCAGTCATGTCCAACTCTTTGCAACCCCATGGACTGTAAGCCTGCCAGGCTCCTCTGTCCATTTGTTGAGGAGATACAAAAACCTCAGGCATAGTAGTGGAAAGATTTTGAAAGACAGTAATGTCTAATATTCAGTATTAAGTAGTTGGCATTGGTGACTTGTAAAGGTCCTTCCTTTGCCTGAAAATCTTTGATAAAATCTGCCCCACAGATGAGGGTACTGGGTCCCATGAATGAGTCTCCTTCATTCATTTTTATATCTCCCAGTGTGTCTGGCACTTGGCAAGAAATTGATGAGTATGTATTATAAGAGAAAAAAAAAAGTTTAATGAATAGACACAAATGAGAGCATGACTGATGATCTACTAGCTTCTCCAGATGTCACATCCGAGTACAAGTTGGAGATACAGAATGTGCTCTAAGGTGCTTCCAGAGGGTGCGTGGTGGGTGGGGGAGGTGAAGCAGAGCCTTTGTTCACGGAAATTTGGAGACCAAGCTATAAATAGGTGCTGTGGCCCAAAAGACTCAAAGCACCTTAAAAGTAAGCCTGTATCTGAAGGGCCCACATTCAGGGTGAAACAGAATGAGCTGGGATCAAATGCACAGAATTGCTCAGCAAGACAGCGTGAGGCTCTTTAACACTGTGTGCTTTCAGTGTTTGCCTTGGCAAACAGAGCCCCAGGCAGTCGGCTGGCACCTGTTTCGCCCCAACACCTGCTAAGGCTCATTCCTGACTCGCGCCAGCTCACTGTTTCATAAGACGGGGCAGTACCGTCTCTCTTCCTGTGTCACCACAATAGTCACTGAGAACAATAATTTGAACAAGGAGAATTTATAATTCTCCGGTAACATGCAAAATACTGTGGTTTACGGCCAAATAATCCCCTGACTGTTGGGTAATGGAAACTATTATGTTCTGCTTCAGTTTGCATGGCAAGCGTCAACCTTGGCTGTGTATGGAATTAGAACCACTCACTCACTCGTTAACTCTTCAGCCCATACTATTAATAACCAGAATGCCAGTGACGGAGCAGGCAATGTGCACCATGGAGTCGAGAGTCTGGCTTTATTTCCTCCCAGGGAATCGTGATCCAGGAGGAAGCCTTGTAAAACAATGACCCTTTGATGCTGGGCTTCAGGGGAGTAATAAAATACCTCACAGACACCACTGTCCTTAGGGTTCCATCTCAAAGGCCACCACCTTTGAGTGGTCACAGTACAGTAATTCACGTCTCAAACCCCAGAACCCACAGACATGACACAGTGGGCTAATCTGGGTCTGAAGCCTAGTCCTGCCCCTCACTAGCTAAGTGACATGGGACATGTGTCTTCTCCTTCCTGAATCTCTATTACAGGAGGTGAAGTGGAAATAAGGCATGTCCTTAAGATCACTCCAGCAATAGGACATGGGAGGGATTGATGGATTTAGAAGCTAAAGTGGGGACTTTCCTGGTGGTCCAGTGACTGAGACTCGTGTGCTCCCAATGCAGGGTTTCATCCCTGGTCAGGGAACTAGATCCCACCTGCCTCAACTGAAAAAAAAAAAAAAAAGATTCCACGTGCCACAACTAAGATCCAATGCAGCCAAATAAATAAATTTTTTTTTCAAAAAAAAAAGAAAGAAAGAAAAATAAGTAAGGTGGATCTTTAGAATGGATATTCTATGCCATTTCAGGCAAATTGTTATAACTCAAAGCACAGCACTCATTAAATGGCAAATATAAACAGATAAGATTCATTCCTCTTACAATTAGCTCAATTTCAAGAATACTATAGCCTTTCATGGGGTCGCAAAGAGTCGGACACGACTGAGCGACTGAACTGAACTGACTGATAGCCTTTCAGGTTCTTTGTCAGGCGACTGCACTGCAGTAGAGTCTCAAGAAAAAATCGATCCACGAACGAAATGTCCATTTACCTGCAACAGTCACTACAGTTCTGACTGCACATGCACCCAGGCACAAACAAGACCTACTTAACACAGTTTCTGGTTTGTTGCTAAGAAACCACACCGCCTGATATGCATGTGACCACTCTGGTCTTGTGTCAGCTCATTATGCCCACATAATTAGAGTGAACTCAGCATTGGAGAATGGAACGTGGGGTTGTATTTTTCATCACCTATACAGTTAGTCTATTATTGTCCAGAGGCCTAAAGAATATTTTCCAGAACCAGGTGAAAGAACAGAGAAGTCAAGGAAGACTTGAGATCTTGTGAAGGGAAGGAGGAAGGAAATATGCTTCTTTACCTGACAATCCACAAAGGCCTACCAGCTGAGTGGTACCCTTTCATTATCTTTTTTCCTGTTTTGAGTACTGTGCTGTCACAGTGGACAAGCATGGATACCCAGGCCTGGATGCCATGGTGCAAGTGAACCAGAAGAGTGAGGAGCAATATTTCCACAGTGATGACCCAGGTGAGCTATCAGGGCAGCCCGCAGTGATGATTGGCATCCCCCTAAGCCACTCCCCGCGTAGGAGAACATGGCTGCATCTTCTCCCTTGGGAGTGAGAGAGTCAGTGTAGCCCTGCCCCCACCAGCCTGTCCCAGATGGCTGAGCATCCTTCAGCCTGTAGGTGGCTGCAGTTTCCCAGAATTCCACAGTCACACCAGAGCCCAGAAGCACATGACATGGTTTCTTTCTGAGCTTCTGGAGGATGGTCCATAAATCACTTCTCTCAGGAAAGCAGTCTCAAGATAATTCAAAATTATTCCTCCAGTCCCTTGGCTGGCTTTCAATTTCCTTACCCCATTTTACTGCACAGTCAATTTTTTAAGATCCAAGCGATGACGCATGGGAGACAGATAATTTAGCAAACAACTTTTCAGTGTGGTGAGCAATGTGACCAAGGTAAACACACGGGGCTGCAGACCCCAAATAAGGGACCTGTTCCTCAATGGGACAAGTGTGTGTATCAGAGAAGGGGCCCCTGAACAGGTGACACCTAAGAACCCACAACTGTGGCTTCTCTACTTGAGGGCAGACTCTTGACCTCAGCCATTTTTGCATCTATCTTGTGCCTAGCACAGAGCCTCACATTTGGCGGGTATGCCATAACCATGGACTTGTACTGTAAGTTACTTAGACATCTCAGATGACCACTGACCATCTCAGCCGTTAGTCACGTCTTTCTCTAGCTTGCTCATTCCTTGTGCCCTAGGGTAATTTCACTTATGTTTGTGTAACTTTGATTGGAAGTTTTATAAAAAATGAACTCAAAGCCAGCTTCCAGGCTCTTACCATGTCTTAGAAGAGGATCTCTTCCTCTAAGGCTCTAAGCAGAGCCTGGCAGACCAGGCCCATGCTAGCCATCAAAGCCTGAGGCTCCTCAGAGCAGACCCTCCTATTCAGCACCTGCTGAGGGTCCAGGCAAGTCAGGGGCAGATGGCAGGGCTGGCACCACCATCTCCGTTGTCCAACAACAGGGCTCTTCACACTGCTGTGTGGGCATGTGCGTGTGCTAAGTCACTCTGTCGTGTCTGACTCTTTGCGACGCTATGGACTGTAGCTCGCCAGGCTTCTCTGTGCATGGGATTCTCCAGGCAAGAATACTGGAGTAGGTTTCCATGCCCTCTTCCAGGGGATCTTCCTGATGCAGGGATCAAACAAGCATCTTTTATGGCTCTTGCATTGGCAGGTGGGTTCTTTACCACTAGCGCCACCTGTGTGGGCATACATACGCTCATGGGTTTTGGTTGGAGGCAGTAGTTTTTCAGAAAAGTAATACAAGTATCAGTTAAACTCATTTTCAGAAAGTGGAAAACAAAACAAAACAAAACACATCTAGCTCATATGTTAGCTACATTTTGAATGACAGCCTTTTTAAAAACATACCCAATTCTAGAGGGAAAACTTAGACAAGGACTGTGCTTAAAAGCCACGTGTCATTACTATTATTCTTACTAACTTCTGTTGCTGTATTACATGCATTATTCCAAGTCCTATCCGTGGAGGGAAACTGTGTGCCTTAGATTTTAATCTTCCCTAATCACTGCTTTCATGGTGTCACTTTTCTCTTCAAGAACTTGAACTAATGCCCAAGTCCCACTGAAGCCAGTCCAAAGTCTCAGCCCCCATATTCTCTATTGTGAAGTCCTTCCGCACTTCAGCCCCTGCTCTCACCAGGCCGACTGCCTCTGCTTGTGCTGGAAACCACCCTCCCTCCTGCCTTCCTACACTTATTTATACTGTTCCCCCACCATGAAGACTCTCTGCCTTTTCTCCAGTAATGGTAATCCACCTTGCCCTTCAAAGGTCAGTTTATGCCTGCTTTCTTTCTAGAATGATCCCAGATAATTAAAAAAAAAACAACAAAACAAAACATTTCTTTATTTGACTGTCTGGAGTCTTCGTTGCGGCACGGGGGATCTTTTGTTACCACACACAGACTCTCTAGGTGTGGCTTGCGGAATCTTAGTTCCCTGTTGTTGCTGTTGAGTCTTCCCGTTGGGTTTGGCTCCTTGGGACCCCATAGACAGCAGCACACCAGGCCTCCCTGTCCCTCACCACGTCCTGGAGTCTGCCCAAGTTCATGTTTGTTGTATCAGAGATGCTGTCCGGCCATCTCATCCTCTGATGCCCTCTCCTCCTTAGTTCCCTGACTAGGGATCAAATCCATGTCCCCTCCATTGCAAGGCAGATTCTTAACCACTGGACCACGAGGGAAGTCCCAAACCCAGATATTCTCAGCTCTCCTCCCCTCCCCAACCTGGATACTCCCCTCATTTATGCACATGGTTCTATCAGTTTTCTACACTTCCGTGTGTTTCGTGTTTCTGTTTCAGAGATAGATGGCAACATAGTCTAATTAGAAGCTCGTTGGATTTGAAATTGAACCTCAGCTGTGTCACCTATTACCTGTGTGGCCTTGGGCAACTTACTAACCCTCTCTGGGCCTAGTTTCTCCATCTGTTAAAAAAGGATAATAATAACTACTTTGCAAGATTGTGGTGATTTTTAGAGGAAATGGGCATAAATGCATCTGGCACATAGGAAGCTTCATAATGATGGCTACTATTGGCATCAGTGATCTTCAAGGCCTCCTTCTTCTGGCCTGGCCTTCTCGGAGGGTGTGGTTAAAGAAAGCTGGATGACTGTGGTGGGGCAGAAAGGCAGTGACTTCTTCCTGATGCCAGTCTTGCCTGAACATGCAAACTATCCTACCTACTCCTCCCCTCCCTCCCACCACACACAAAATGCCACTCCCCATTGTTGGCCCGTGGGATAAACTGTGCGTTTTGATCCAGGAGTGTTTACTCCTCTTTTGTGCCTTGATCTGGACATTTCAACATAAACATGTCCTCTTCAAGCCGCTCTGCCCTGTGGGACAAGATCTAATCCACCTCCTCCCTCATCTCTTCGATCAAAAGTTGCCAGGAATGCCCCTGGAGCCTCATCTTGCTTTATGTGTCTTTGGCTCATTGCCCTGCAGGATCAAATGAGTTAATCTATAAGAAGCCCTTGAAATAGTTCCTGGTACAAAGGGAGCTCTAAGGAAGTCTTGGCAATTCTTACTATTACGCCGGTCCTCATCACCGACTCTGCTGGATACAGTCAATCCTTCTGTCCATGAGCCTCTCCAGACTCAGGCTCTGTCCATGGAGGCTGATGCCCAAGGATGCAGGACTTGGACCCTTGACTCTAGCTTCCCTAGGGCTCAGCTAATGAGGAACCCTGAGGAGGAGGAGAGGGAAGGGAGGGGAGTGTTGTCAGGGAATTGTTTTGGCCCCGCCTGGTAGCAGCTCCTCTCCAACTTCCCCCCACCAAGTCCTCTGATGTTACTAATCCCAAAGTACTGCGTGTTTCCTTTATTAAATTCTTCTGAAAGTACCCAAATTAACTAGTCATTTGTTTCTTGACAGTCCCCTGTTTGAGACCCTGGTGGCTCAGACAGTAAAGAATCTACCTGCAATGTGGGAGACCTGGATTCGATCCCTGGGTGGGGAAGATCCCCTGGAGGAGGGCATGCCAACGCACTCCAGTATTCTTGTCTGGAGAATTCCATGGACAGAGGAGCCTGGTGGGCTACAGTCCATGGAGTTGCAAAGAGTCAGACACGACTGAGAGACTAAGCATACTTTCTAAATCTTGTACACCTTACAGTTGGTCAGGATCCCTGAGGCTCTTCTGAATTTTGTTTTAAAAGATAATTTGAAGAAAAGAAATATGTATATATACACAAAGATCATTATGAGGATAAGCTTAAGAATTGACACTCATTTTAAAGACTTAACCTTGAGATTCCCTGAAAGTATGTCAGGAACCCATGGGATTTGGAGTTTCCTAGAGAACGTTGTGCTTTTGAGGGTGGCTGAGGAGATGCCAAGAAGATGCTCAGTGAAGACCATGGCTGGGGCACAGGTCCCCTTGGCAGAGTCCTTGGGAATGGGTATCTTCTGTCCCCTCCTCAGTGCCACAGTGCCCCTCAGGGAACAGAGGCGGCACCCTGGCCAGCTGCACTGGCAGAGGAAGCCGTGACCAACACCAGGGTCACTCTGGACAGTGGAGCCGGGGTGTGCCGGAGGGAGCCCCACGGGAGGCAGTCAGCCCGCCCTAGATCTCGACAAAGGCAATGCCAGGCCAGACTCGATTTATTTTTTAATAAATAAAGAAACAAAGGCTTCCTTGATAGCTCAGCTGGTAAAGAATCTGCCTGAAGTGCAGGAGACCCTGGTTCGATTGCTGGGTCAGGAAGATCTGCTGGAGAAGGGATAGGCTACCCACTCCAGTACTCTTGGGCTTCCCTGGTGGCTCAGCTGGTAAAGAATCCGTGTGCAATGTGGGAGACCTGGGTTCTATCCCTGGGTTAGGAAGATCCCCTGGAGAAGGGAAAGGCTGCCCACTCCAACATTTTGGCATGGAGAATTCCATGGACTGTACAGTCAATGGGGTCGCAAAGAGTCGGACACGACTGAGTGACTTTCACTTTCAAAGAAACAAAACATTTGTTGAACCTCATTGTTATGCTGTTGTTTAGTCGTATTCGACTCTTTTGCGATCCCATGGACTGCAGCCTGTCAGGCTCCTCTGTCCATGAGATTTTCCAGGCAAGAATACTGGAGTGGGTTGCCATTTCCTCCTCCAGGAGATCTTTCCAACCCAGGGACTGAATCCTCATCTCCTGCATTGGCAGGCAGATTCTTTACCACTGAGCCACCTGGGAAGCCCTGTTATAAGAGAGACTAATTGTCACCCCTCCTATCTTGTAGGAGAGGCTTGCGACCAGGGCCACCCAGAAGAAAGACCTTAATTCCTAGAATCCTTTGCAGATGGGTGTGAGCAGAATTTCCACGTTCTGCCCTTAAGGAAAGTGGCATGATGATAGGAGGTTGTTCTCACTCAGCTCTACTCTGTGCAGCCTCGGGGACTTTGGCCTAAGATATTGCCTTCATCTGCAGGATCTGAGTCGGCTCCCCACTTATGTCTGCCTTCCAGTGGTTGCCAGGGGCTCGGGATGGGATATGAAGGTCTCTGGAAAAAGATAGCAGATGAGAATTTATTGGGGTGATGGATCTGTAGTTCATTATGGTGGGGGTTACATGAACCTATACATGTGTCAAAATTCATAGAACTATACACTAAAATGGGGGAAAAGTCAATTTTACCACATAACCTAAAGAATAAAATTAATGCACACATGTACATATGTATATGTGTATGGTGGTTTAGTTGTTAAGTCATGTCCAACTCTTTCGGATACCACGGACTAGCCCTCCAGGCTCCTCTGTCCATGGGATTTCCCAGGTAGGAATATTAAAGTGGGTTGCTATTTCCTTCTGTAGGGGATCTTCCTGATTCAGGGATCAAACCCTGGTCTCCTGCATTGCAGATGGATTCTTTACTGACTGAGCCACCAGGGAAGCCCCTATACATGTGTGTATATACACATATCTAGTGTTCTGTTGTATGCCTGAAAAAGCGTTCAAGAACAGGTCCACTCAATCTGTGATCCGTAAACCAGTCACCCACAATTACTACTAGGATCCATGGTGAGTAGGACCTCATGCTACAGAATAATTCAGCTACTTTGCTAAGTACATGTTTTAGGCTATTGCTGAGTTTTCTTTTTCACAAGAAGACTTTCCCGGTAGAGTTAATAGCGTATTGATTTAAGTTATGGTGCAAACTCCTTTTGTAGAAACTGGTGGGCCCTTTGAACAGCTGCTAAGTCACTCCAGTCGTGTCCGACTCTGTGTGACCCCAGAGACGGCAGCCCACCAGGCTCCCCCATCCCTGGGATTCTCCAGGCAAGAATGCTGGAGTGGGTTGCCATTTCCTTCTCCAATGCATGAAAGTGAAAAGTGAAAGTGAAGTCACTTAGTCTCGTCTGACTCTTAGCCACCCCATGGACTGCAGCCTACCAGGCTCCTCCATCCATGGGATTTTCCAGGCAAGAGTACTGGAGTAGGTTGCCATTGCCTTCTCTGTTTTGAACAGCATGGCTGTGGAAATTGTAGCTATAATAATATCCATGTTATTTACATAAGAATGTTATAACAATGGTCACTGAAGGCAGAGACCACGACATTGACCTCTGTTGATTAGCACCAGGCATGGGACCTGGCTGGCAGACAGTAATGTCAAATCAGGTTTGTTGGAGGAGATGAGGACTCATGCTAACAGTTCATCCACTCATTTGATTGACAAACTGAGGGGCCAACAAATAAAGAGCTAATGCAAGGCATATTGAAATGCCTCCTGAATTGTGGCCCAAGAAAAGAGTCCTGCACAAGGATTAAAAGAGGTGACGACCTGTTGGAATGTGTCTCTCCCTGATGCCCAAGATTTCGTCTCTTTTTCATGTACACCCCCAGAACAAGTCCTTCTCTCCCAATCTCTAAAGTCTGATGCCCTGCTGTTTTTTTAATCATTTATTTTTAAAATAATTTATTTATTTTATATTTGGTTACACTGGGTCTTCGTTGTGGTGCATGGGCTTCTCGTTGCAGTGGCTTCTCTTGTTGCAGGGCATGGGCTCTAGGCACGTGGGCTTCAGTAGCTGTGGTGTGCCCGCTTAGTTACTCCATGGCATGTGGAATCTTCCTGGACCAGGGATTGAACCCACTCACTCCATTGATGAACTGAGTCCTCCCCTGCATTAGCAGGTTGATTCTTATCCACAGTCCAACCAGGGCTTCCCAGGTGGTGCTAGTGGTAAAGAGCCTGCCTGCCAATGCAGGAGACAGAAGAGACATGGATTCGATCCCTGGATTGGGAAGGTCCCCTGGAGAGGGACATGGCAGCCCATTCCAATATTCTTGCCTGGAGAATCCCATGGACAGAGCAGCCTGGTGGGCTAAGGTCCATGGGGTTGCAAAGAGTCAGAAATGACTAAAGCCACTTAGCATGTACTGCCAGGGAAGTCCTGTCACCTGTTTTAATCCAGAGCCCCCTGTCCTGCTTAAGAAAAGTCGCACAAGAGGATTCCCTGATGGTCCAATGGTTAGGACTCTGCACTTCCACTGCAGGGGGCCTAGGTTTATCCCTGGTTGGGGAATTCAGATTCTGTAAGCCTTGTGGTGCAGCCAAAAAAAAATAAGTCACAGAAGATCTGGTCCGTGAAAAGGCAAAGAGGTGAAACAGGAAAAGACTTGAGACTAAAATTGAGAAGCCCTGACCCTGGCCCCCCGGCACTGTCCACAGCAAGCAGAGTGACCCAGGCAGGCGCCCCATCTGTGGGCTTCTGTCTCCCCAGCTGACCAGTGGACGGGCTGGGCTCCCAGACTCTCCTACCTTCACCCTGCCAACCACAACATTCACAGAGTCACTGGGCCTGAAGTCATCACTCATCGAATGGACCCTTTTTGTCCTTCTTTTCCGCCCAAGATCTGCATCTCTGGGTATGTTGGTTCCTTGCTAAAGGCCAGCAAGCTTTACCATGGAGGAAAGCATTGTTCCCTCCTGACAGCAAGTCCAGAAGTTGAGTGCCTGGCCCCAGCCTCCTGACCCTTCTTGAATTCTCTGAGTGCCCTTGGCACAGTTCACGGCACCCCAGCAAAGAAGCCCACCGTCTCTGCCACCATGGACCTTCTGGCGGATTGCAGCAGCCTCTATTATTTCAATGTATAATTTATATGTCCCATTTCCATTGCCAAGGACAGCCCACAAAGCACACTTGATCCCACACAGGAAACTGGGATCTCTGCCCTCTGAGATATGTGTGTTCTCCACCCACGACCACATACAACTTTTCTGAAGTCTTTCACTTTACTGGGGCACCTCACTAGGCCAGGAACAGTGAGACCTGGGAGTAATAGAACAATAACCACAATTTCAAGGCTGAGCTTAGAGGCGGGGGCATGGGTGACATCAAACACATATGATGTATTTGTAGCAGCCGCAGGGCTGTACCCAGCAGGCTGGGATTCACAGCTTCACACAGGTCTTAGTAGCCAAGCAGCGTGGCCAACCTGGCATACGTTTTTTTAATCAGAAGCCTGGGTTTCAATTTTGATGCTGCCGGCTACCCAGGAGGCCTCAGAAACGTCATGCCAAGTCTCTGGACATGAGCCTCCTCATCTTTAAAATATAAATGCACTAGCTCCTGCCCTCCCAGCCCTGCCAGGTTGCAGCAAGAATCAAGAGGAATAATACCTGGTTTGCTTTGTTGGAGATAGTGAAAAACATGCAAACCTAGACAAATAGGTAAGGTTTTTAAAACTTCTGTAGCAAAACTGCTAAATTTTTGATATAGTAACCACATATGTTGCCGTTTAAAACAAGGGAGATGTTATGTAAATTGCTTAGTTGTCTCTGCCAACGCATACGTATCAACTTGCTTAAATAAAAAGATCTTCTTTGCTTTAAAAAAAAAAAAAGTAGAGAGGAATAATACACATAGACGTTCTTTAAAGTAAAGCACTGTACTCTGGACTTCCCTGGCGGTTCAGACTGTAAAGAATTTGCCTGCAGTGCAGGAGACCCGGGTTTGATCCATGGGTCAGGAAGATCCCCTGGAGGAGGGCACAGTAACCCCCTCCAATATTCTTGCCTGGAAAATCCCATGGACAGAGGAGCTTGGCAGACTGCGGTCCATGGGGTCAAAGAGTCAGACATGACTGAGCAACTGAGCTCTCTGGCTACTCAAAGTGCAGTCCATGGTCCGGCAGCATCAGCACCACATGGGAGCTTGTTAGAAATGCAGGTTCCCAGCTCCCTCTCCAGGCTTCCCTTGTGGCTCAGCTGGTAAAGAATCTGCCTGCAATGCAAGAGACCTGGGTTCGATCCCGGGGTTGGGAAGATCCTCTGGAGAAGGGAATGGCTATCCACTCCAGTATTCTGGCCTGGAGAATTCCATGGAGTATATAGTCCATGGGGTTGCAAAGAGTCAGACACAACTGAGCGACTTTCACTTTCACAGGTCCCTCTCCAGGCCTGCTGAATTGGAATCTTTTACCCACTCCCCCCGACTAGGTGATCTTTGTGAGAAGCTCTGTAATAAGCAAACCTAAGTGTGGTGTGAGGGCAGGGACGTGCAGGGTGGAGGCTCCTACCTCTCTAAGTTCAAGTTCAGTTCTCCCACTGCCTGCCTTAGTGGCCTTGGGAAAGCTTTTAGAGGCTTGTTTCTTCAACTAGAAAATGGTATCTTATTACTTTCTCTTTCCTGGCGGGGTGAAAAGAAAGGAAGGGGTGGCCAGATATAGCCAGATATAGGCAGATGAGAAATGGAGAAATAGAGAAGATAAAATGATGGAGAAGAGCAGGAAACAGGCCAGCGCTTCCTCCTGCCTGCCCTGTGTCCCCTCCACCCCTCTCTTCCCCAGTCTCCAAAGCCTGTTCACCAAAGGCAGCTAAAGAGTGAGTGGCTCCTGCTCTGTTGGCAGAGAGCCCCAAATGACAACCAATGCAGATGGAAAGAGAAGGCGTGGAACTGGGGGCTCAGAGGGTCCCTGGTTCTTCCAGGAGAGCTGGCAGGTTGTCAGCCTCTTCCCAGACCATAGAGCATCCCAGGGATGGTACCTGGGGAGCTCAAACCAAGGTCAACAAGGGAATGGGAGGAACCACAGAGCAGCCTCATCCTCTGGGTTGCAGGTTGTCTTGGAGACCTTGCCTGCACATGTAATGAGCGACATTACACTGGATTTTCTGTTAAGCAAGCTTCTTGATATAACCTGAAGGTGAGGGGACTTGACCTGTGTTTCATAATTTTCCAGTGATGCTGGGAAATGGACTGCATCACACTCTACAAAATTCCATTCAAGTAATTACCCAGGGAGAGGTATTACAATTGCACAGATGGAAGTGCTCTATTCCGTGGGTTCAAAAAGACCAGCTTTACGGGGCTGTTGTGAGCATTAAATGAGATAACGTGTCGACTGCTCTTGGTGTACAGCTTTTGATTAATCTTTCCCCTTCAATCTTGCAGATGAATTGAAAGCTTTGGTCTGACCCAGAGGTCTCGTCCTTGGCCTCAGCCCTGGCAGCTGCATTCTAATGAATCTGCTAATCGACATTTCTAGTTCACGGTGATGGAGCCCCTAGCCCTGATCCTAAAAGCCCCAACTCATGGCTGATGGATTATGTTTTTTTTCTGAAAAAGCTCTTCTATTTTTTTTTTTTCAAGTACCACAGGCAGCCTGGCCCTCTGTACTTTCTGCAGCTAAAAATGATCTCCTGAGGAAATCAAGTTAAAGAAATCCTTGCAGACAATAGTTTTAAATGCTCCTGGGTGCACATTTAAAACCCAGAGAATTTACAAGCCAACGTGTGGGATAAATAGTACAGACTGAGCACTGACCACGTGTGACAGATAGATTTAGTGGCCCCAGTTCTTCACCCCTCCCTGTATCCACACCCCTACCATGGCCTCATTTTGGGCAGGGTAATTCTATACTCCCGGATTTGTGGCTTGATTGTGTGACTTGCTCTGGCCAATGGAACGGAAGAGAAATGACAGCATGCTGATTCCAAGCCGAGGCCTTAAGCAGCTTCGTAGGCTTCTGCCGTCACCATAAAAAGACCTTCCCCTAGCTGCTTCCCCATCAAGCTGGACGCCAGAATGAACCCACTTGGGTCAGAGCTACCCCAACTGCCCAAAGACCATCAGGGAAAGTCAAAGCTGCTGCAATTGCCACAGCTTGAAGCAGTTATCTCGTCAACCCCAGCCTAGAAAAACAAAACTGCCCCAGCCTTTGTGCAGAGCCAAAGCGGGGTTGGGAAATGATTGTTGTTTTAAGCCACTGTGTTTGGGGATGGTTTATTATGTGGCATTCTTGTGACCATAGCAAGCCTATACACCATGTGATGAAGCTGGGAAAATAAAGCGGGAGGAAAAGAAATACAGAGGGATAAAAGGAGAGCAGGAAAGAGGGGGAAGCTGAGAGTTCCTTACACTGTTTTAGCTCATTCTGAGGATGGACCTGGCCTCCTGGGTGTCCTCAACTCCAAGCGCACGTAGTGATAATGCACTCTGGTGCCACAGCACCCGGTTGTACTAGATGTTCATAATCCTGGAAAACTAAGACCAAGCCCGGAAGAAGTGGCGTTCACAGGAGGGCAGGGAAGCAACTGCAGAGCTAGGAACACCCAAGACTTAGGACCAACAAGGCCCGCATCTGCATTCAAGATGAGAGGAAGACGGGGAATCAGAAGTTACACCTTGTTGAGACTCGAGCACAACTTTGGAAGGCAGGACGGGGCTGGTCAGAGGGTTAGTCTTGGGTTGAGGGAGGCGAGGGAGACCTAGAGTGAGCTTGTTTCCTGTGTTGGAGATGGGGGTGGGCAAGGACAAGCAGGTGCCTGGTTTTAGGAGGCAGGAACCTGAGGGTTGGAAGGAGTCTAATGGGTAGACAGGGTGTATTAATCAGGGTTCTCCAGAGTACCGGAACCAGCTGGATAGATAGGCAAATATTAGATACAGATATGATGGTGGTGGTTTAGTCACTAAGTTGTATCTAACTCTCTGTGACCCCATGGACTGCAGCACACCAGACTTCTCTGTCCATGGGATTTCCCAGGCAAGAATACTGGAGCAGGTTGCCATTTGCTTCTCCAGAGGATCTTCAACACAGGGATTGAACCTGCATCTCCTCCTGCATTGGCAGACATACTCTTCACCACTGAGCTACCTGGGAAGCCCAGTATAAATATAGTAGTCCCAATTATTCTATGGGATATACTTATACTACACAGTTTCTAGCTGTTTATCTGTCATGATCTTAGTTTTTTGAATGTTGAGTCTTAAGCCAGCCTTTTCACTCTCCTCTTTCACTTTCTTCAAGAGGCTCTTTAGTTCCTCTTTGCTTTCAGCCATAGTCTTATCTTGTTCAGTTGCTCAGTCACGTCTGACTCTGCGACTCCATGGACTGTAGCACACCAAGCCTCCCTGCTCTTCACCATCTCCTGGAGCTTGCTCAAACTCATGTCCATTGAGTTGGTGATGTCATCCAGCCATTTCGTCCTCTGTCGTCCCCTTCTCCTCCTGCCTTCAGTCTTTCCCAGCATCAAGGTCTTTTCAAATGAGTCAGTTCTTCACATCAGGTGGCCAAAGTACTGGAACTTCAGTTTCAGCTACAGTCCTTCCAATGAAGATTCAGCAAGAATGGACTGGTTTGATCTCTTTGCCATCCAATGGATTCTCAAGAGTCTTCTCCAACACTATGGTTCAAAAGCAACAATTCTTTGGTGCTCAGCCTTCTTTGTGGTCCAACTCTCACATCCATATATGACTACTGGAAAAACCATAGCTTTGACTAGATGGACCTTTGTTGGCAAAGTAATGTCTCTGCTTTTTAATACACTGTCTAAGTTTGTCATAGCTTTTCTTCCAAGGAGGTGGTGTCATCTGCATATCTGAGGTTGTTGATTTTCTCCCAGCAATCTTGATTTCTACTTGTGCTTCATCCAGTCCGGCATTTCACTTGATGTACTCTTCATAGAAGTTAAACAAGCAGGGTGACAATATACAACCTTGACGCATTCCTTTCCTGATTTGGAACCAGTCTGTTGTTCCATGTCTGGTTCTAACTGTTGCTTCTTGACCTGCATACAGATTTCTCAGGAGGCAGGTAAGGTGGTCTGGTATTTCCATCTCTTTCAGAATTTTCCACAGTTTGTTGTGATCCACACCGTCAAAGGCTTTGGTATAGTCAATGAAGCAGAAGTAGATGTTTTTCTGGAATTCTCTTGCTTTTTCTATGATCCAATGGATGTTGGCAATTTGACCTGTGGTTCCTCTTTCTTTTCGAAATCCAGCTTGAACATCTGGAAGTTCTCGGTTCACATACTGAGCTGAGGGGAGAGTTCCCCTAAAACATATCCCACAGAAGAGTCCCTTCATACATGAGCATATGTAAAGTGTCTCATCCTGGTATCATCTCATGCCTGTCAAAATGGCTGTTACTAAAAAGACAAGAGGGACTTCCCTGGTGGTCCAGTGGTTAGGACTCTGTGCTCCCAGTGCAGGGGCACGGGTTCAATCCCTGGTTGGATAACTGGTATCCTGCATGCATGTGGCATGGCCAAAAAACAAACAAACAAACAAAATGACAAGAAATAACAAGTTTGGGCAATGATGTAGAGAAAAGGGATCCCATATGCACTGTTGATGAGAATATAAATTGGGGTAGTCATTCTGGAAAAGTGTGAAAATTCCTCAAAAATCCAGAGTAGAACCATATGATCCAGCTATCTCACTTCCGGGTATTTATCCAAATACAAAAACTTTAATTTGAAGTAATACATGCACGCCTATGTTCACTGCAGCATTATTTACAACAGCAAAGATATGGAAGTAACCTAAGTGCCCATTAAGGGATGAACAGTTGAAGAAGATATGTGTGTTCATGTGTGTGTTCAGTCACTCAGTCATGTCCGACTCTTGTGACCCCACTGGACTGTACCCCACCAGGCTGCTCTGTCCATAGGATTTCCCAGGCAAGAATACTGGAGTGGGTTGCCCCTTTCTCCTCCAGATCTTCCTGATCAAAACTGTGTCTCCTGCATCTCCTACATTGGCAGGCAGGTTCTTTACCACTAGATCCACCTGGGAAGCCAAGAAGACATGGTGTGTATATATAGAATAGAATACCATCAGGTATAAAAAGATGAAATCTTGCCGTTTGCAACAATATGGATGGATCTTGAGGGTATTATGCTAAGTGAAATAAGTCAAACTGAGAAAGAGTAAATACCATACGATTGGACTCATGTGAATGATAAAAAACCAACCAAGTGAACAAACCAAATCAAACAAAAACAGATACATATGTCCAGAGACCAGATAGTGGTTCTCAGAAGGGAGGGAGAGGAGGGTGATCGACTGTATAGTGATGGATGGAAACTGACTTTTGGTGGTGAGCACACTGTAAGACATACAGAAGTAGAAACACAATATTGTTCACATGAAACATATATAATGTTAAAAACCAGTGTCACTTTGTAAAATAAAATGAAAAAGTGTCTCACCCTAAGGAGTGGCCTCTGTTTTATTTTGTACAACAGAGCACTGTGGGACTCCTTCAGTTAAAGCTGGTTCCGGATGTATATAAAGATCACCTGGCAGAACTGGTAGAAAGGAGTTTCATAATTTTTTCCAGAGAGCGCGGTCTCACTGTGCAAGTGCTGGACATCAAGTAACAAGACTTTTAAAGCATCATGGTAAGTTGTTACGTGGACTCCCGTGATAGCTCAGTTGGTAAAGAATCCGCCTGCAATGCAGGAGACCCCGGTTCAATTCCTGGGTCAGGAAGATCCTCTGGAGAAGGGATAGGCTACCGACGCCAGTATTCTTGGGCTCCCCTTGTGGTTCAGCTGGTAAACAATCCGCCTGCAATACGGGAGACCTGGGTTCAATCCCTGGGTTAGGAAGATCCCCTGGAGAAGGGAAAGGCTACCCACTTCAGTATTCTGGCCTGGAGAATTCCATGGACTGTATAGTCCATAGGGTCACAAAGAGTAGGAAGAATTGATCTGACTTTAAAAAAAATTATGAAACTCCTTCCTAAACAACTGAGCGATTGAACTGAAGTTGTTAAGTAGTGAGATTACAAACACTTGAAGAATGGTTCCAATGTTATGCAAACAAAGACTTGTGTCTTGGGATTAACTTTCTAGCAACAGCATCTTTAATAGATTGAAAAAGTGGGAAAAGAGGGCATCACTAAATAGTCAGATCACCTGCCTGGTTTTGCACCTGCTCCTCAGGGACAGGCTCCTGACAGAGGCTCTGTTAACATCTCTTTGAGGATAAACAATGTTTGACATGTAGGAAATGTAAATAAATATTTACTGAGTGAATAAATAAACCCCACCTTAATACAGCAATCAATGAAAAGAAATAGAGGAAAGCAATAGAATGGGAAAGACTAGAGATCTCTTCAAGAAAACTAAGGGAACTTTTCATGCAAAGATGGACTTAATAAAGGACAGAAATGGTATGGACCTGACAGAAGCAGAAGATATTAAGAAGAGGTGGCAAGAATACACAGAAGAACTATACAAAAAAGATCTTTACAACCCAGATACTCATGATGGTGTGATCACTCAGCTAGAGCCAGACATCCTGGAATGTGAAGTCAAGTGGGCCTTAAAAAGCATCACTATGAACAAAGCTAGTGGAGGTGATGGAATTCCAGTTGAGCTATTTCAAATCCTAAAAGATGATGGTGTGAAAGTGCTGCACTCAATAAGTCAGCAAATTTGGAAAACTCAGCAGTGGCCACAGGACTGGAAAAAGTCAGTTTTCATTCCAATCCCAAAGAAAGGCAATGTCAAAGAATGCTCAAACTACTGCACAATTGCACTCATCTCACACGCTAGTAAAGTAATGCTCAAAATTCTCCAAGCCAGGCTTTGGTAATACATGAACCGTGAACTTCCAGATGTTCACACTGGTTTTAGAAAAGGCAGAGGAAGCAGAGATCAAATTGCCAACATCCGCTGGATCATGGAAAAAGCAAGAGAGTTCCAGAAAAACATCTGTTTCTGCTTTATTGACTATGCCAAAGCCTTTGACTGTGTGGATCACAATAAACTGTGGAAAATTCTGAAAGAGATGGGAATACCAGACCACCTGACCTGCCTCTTGAGAAACCTGTATGCAGGTCAGGAAGCAACAGTTACAACTGGACATAGAACAACAGACTGGTTCCAAATAGGAAAAGGAGTATGTCAAAGCTGTATATTGTCACCCTGCTTATTTAACTTATATGCAGAGTACATCATGAGAAATGCTGGGCTAGAGGAAATACAAGCTGGAATCAAGACTTCTTGGAGAAATATCAATAACCTCAGATATGCAGATGACACCACCCTTATGGCAGAAAGTGAAGAACAAAAGAGCCTCTTGATGAAAGTGAAAGAGGAGAGTGAAAAAGTTGGCTTAAAGCTCAACATTCAGAAAACGAAGATCATGGCATCCAGTCCCATCACTTCATGGCAAATATATGGGGAAACAGTGGAAACAGTGTCAGACTTTATTTTGGGGGGCTCCAAAATCACTGCAGATGGTGACTGCAGCCATGAAATTAAAAGACACTTATTCCTTGGAAGGAAAGTTATGACCAACCTAGACAGCATATTGAAAAACAGAGACATTACTTTGCCAACAAAGGTCCATCTAGTCAAGGCTATGGTTTTTCCAGTGGTCATGTATGGATGTGAGAGTTGGACTATAAAGAAATCTGAGCACAGAAGAACTGACACTTTTGAATTGTGGTGTTGGAGAACTCTTGAGAGTCCCTTGGACTGCAAGGAGATCCAACCAGTCCATTCTAAAGGAGATCGGCCCTGGGATTTCTTTGGAAGGACTGATGCTAAAGCTGAAACTCCAATACTTTGGCCACCTGATGTGAAGAGCTGACTGATTTGAAAAGACCCTGATGCTGGGAAAGACTGAGGGCAGGAGGAGAAGGGGACGACAGAGGATGAGATGGTTGGATGGCATCACTGACTCAATGGACATGAGTTTGGGTAAACTCCAGGAGTTGGTGATGGACAGGGAGGCCTGGCATGCTGCGTTCATGGAGTTGCAAAGAGTCAGACACAACTGAGCGACTGAACTGAACTGAACTGAACCTTGATACGACTCCATTAACTTCACTTTGAGGCAATGAGAGGTTGTCCCATAGACCAACGAGCACTCTGACTCATTCTCTAGGATGGCAAGAAACAGACCAAGGCAACTCTAAAATAAGCTAGTCCCCTCCCATGCAAAAGAGATGGAGGTGGGTCATTCCAGGGGGGACGAAGACCTGGCCCCAACTGAGCATCAAGGGGCAAAACTAACACTGGGGGAGGAAAGCCCTTCTCCAGAGGCCTGGGGCCCAGGTTTGGTGACCTGCAGGCCGGATCTGCCCAAGGCTGGGATGACCAGGATGTGGCTGTTGTTTTGGAGGCTGATGCTGGCTCAATGGAAGACTCTCCGGAGACTTTACTTGTCTTCAAAATTCAGATGATCTGGCCTTCTTGGACCCCCATCCCACAGGGCAGCAGCTCAAATCTGACCCTCCCTTGGATAGGACGGCAGCTCTCTGGGCAGCCCCGTCCGCTCCAGCCTCTGTTGTCATTTATCATGGCACTTGGACTGCAGTTTTTCTTATATTTAAACACTGTTTCAGGCTTCCTTCATGGCTCAGCAGTAGAGAATCCACCTGCCAATGCAGGAGACATGGGTTCGATCCCTGGTCTGGAAAGATTCCACATGCCTTGGAGCAACTAAGCCCGTGTGGCCCAACTACTGAGCCCGAGCTCTAGAGGCTGGGAACTTCAACTTGTGCATCCCAGAGCCCATGTCCCCAGTGGGAGAAGCCACCTCACTGAGACGCTCATGCACCGAAATGAAGAGTAGCCCCCTTCTCTCTGCAACCAGAGAAAAGCCCTCACGGCAGCAAAGAACTGGCACAGCCAAAAATGAATAAATAAATAAAATTATATTAAAAAAGACATTGCTTCTCAGTACAGATGCCTATCAAAAATGGGACAAAGAAAGAACCACTGGGAAGACCCTGTGTGTCCATGAAATAGGAGAAAGGATTTATTCTGTGAATTCGAGAAAGATTCCCAATTGTTTAAAACGCAAAGACCAGGGGGGTCCCTGATCTGTCTCACTCACTGCAGGCCTCCCCTCCCCCTTGCCCCACAGTTTTGTCTATTGAGAGAGATCTGAGCAGGGTGATGGGTCCCTTCTCCCAAGCAGGAGGAGACCAGGCCCAGCCCACCTTTCAGTTCCCAGTCTTTTGGGAGAAGAGAGATGGAAATTCTTCCAAGAGAATAAATCAAATAGACAAAGACCTGAGGATGTCAAGAAGCCAGAACCCAAGCCCAGCCTCTCTAAGCCCCCATTCTTCCTACAAATGCATCCCAATTGCTGCCAAGGACCCAGACCTGCACCCTCCAGGGAGTGTTCGCCACCTGCCCTGGGATGCTTTAGCAGTTTCATCATTGTGAATGGATCTTCCCAGACTCTGAAATGAACACCAATGTTTGATTACACATAACCTTTAAAAAGTGTGCTAGAATCACGTGCTCAGTTGCTAAGTCATGTCCGACTCTTTGCGACCCCATGGAGTGTAGCCTGCCAGGCTCCTCGGTCCATGGGATTTCCCAGCCAAGAATACTGGAGTGGGGTGCCACTCTCTCCTCCAGGGGATCTTCCCAATCCAGGGATTGAACCCTACCTAGTTTTCCATACTTTAGCCCCTCTGATTGTTTCCTGTCTAACTCAGAGCAAGAATCAAAGTCCTTTCAAATGCCCACAAGGCACTGGGGTACCTCCACACACATAGACACACAGCCTCCCCCACCGCACGCTCCCTCCACAGCTCTGACCTCATCTCCATCCTCACTCACTCCTCTCGTCATACTTGTTTCCCTGCTGCTCTTCAAACACCTCCTACCTCAGGACCTTTGCACTTGCTATTCTCTCTGTGAGAGAGATGAGAGCACATTTTTCTTTTTGTTCATGTTTTTCCCCCAAGTTCTATAGCAATACTTGATACATACAAATGGTCAATCGTTATTTGCTAAATGACTGAACAAGTGGGAGAATGATTGAATAGCAGTAGAGGCCAGCACCTAGAGGGATGTGGTAGGACTTCAGACAGCTTAAGATCTAGGGAAGCATAAATAAAAAGGTCTAGGAGCATCTTAGAGCCTGAAAGCTGGATACAGCCAGACATCTGCCGCTGCTGCTGCTAAGTCACTTCAGTCATATCCAACTCTGTGCAACCCCAGAGATGGCAGCCCACCAGGCTCTGCCATCCCTGGGATTCTCCAGGCAAGATCACTGGAGTGGGTTGCCATTTCCTTCTCCAACGTATGAAAGTGAAAAGTGAAAATGAAATCGCTGTCATGTCCGACTCTTAGCGACCCCGTGGACTGCAGCCTACCAGGCTCCTCCATCCATGGGATTCTCCAGGCAAGAGTACTGGAGTGGGGTGCCATTGCCTTCTCCCAGCCAGACATCAGTGGGGCCTAAAGTTGCGAACACAGAGGGGCCTCTCTACATCCTCACTCTGGCTTCTTTCTGTACATTTGCCCTGTTGCTCCTTATCAATGGATCAGCTCTCTCTCCTGCTCAGTCCTCATGGAGATGGCAGAGAAGAACCAAGGAAGCAGCCACCCTAAAACTCTCATGTCCTTTACTATACACCTAGATACTCAGTGTCTCTGTGTCACTTTCTTTGCAAATTTCCAGGGTCAGATCCCTGGTTGGTCCAGATTTGCCAAGAGCCCAGCCCTGATCCGATCAATGTGGTCTGGGAAGGGAGGTCATGTTCACGAACATGCATACCAGGAGCCCACCCTGTGAATGGGAAAGAAACAACATTTAATGCTGTAAGTGACAGTCGGGGAGACGTCCAAAAAAAGAAGGTGCTGGAAAACCTCTTCTATAAAGAGATCTCTCCTTGCCGAATACAAAAGTTTGCTCCAAGAGAGGGAACTAGCCTTGCAGCTTTTCCAGTTTATGATCCATGATTAAGTTTGATCCAGCCCACGAAATGAATCTCCATCTCAAGTTGGATGCTATATGTGTGGTATCCAGCTCACTTGCAACTGTGCTTCGGTTTAAGGTGCTGCCACAAGAGGGCGCACAAAGCAGGGAATCTAATTCTCCCCAAGGCTGGTCCTCAGAACTCCACGGCAGCAGACCCGAACGGGTAAGCTGTAGATAGTCAGTCTGCAAGGCTGGCAAAGACTCGGAATTCTTGGCCTGGTGCCCAGCGCTGCCACGTCTCCTGAAGCATGACACATCTCAGGCAAATTTAGTCCCTTTATTATGACTTGGAGGATTGGCTCAACCCCAATAGAATTTCCAGAAGAGCTGTGGCAGGAGGCCTTAGCTGGAGACAGCCCTAAGGACTACATATTGTCATTTAGTTGCTCAGTTGTGTCAGACTCTTTGTGACCCCGTGGACTGTAGCCCACCAGGCTCAACTGTCTAACTAATTCTCCAGGCAAGAATACTGGAGTGGGTTGCCATTTCCTTCTCCAAAGGAACTTCCCAAACCAGGGATTGAACTCACATCTCCAGCACTGTCAGGCAGATTTTTTTTTTTTTTTTTTTTTTTTTTTACTGCTGAGCCACCAGGGAAGCCAAGGACTACATACCAGGCAGGCAAAGTAGCAAAGCTCTGAACCTGAAAGCATCAACAGAGGTTAGTGATAGGAGACAGAGGGCTTTAATTTTTTCCACTTTGCATATCTAATAATGTTTAAAAGTTCAATGAACAAGGACTGCTCGTATAATTCACTTGTTACTGTACATCTTGGATTCTTTTCACACGGGCTATTCTGAATAAAGTTGTTTTGACCTCTCTGTACAAGTCCAGAAGTGTGACGTATGTCTTCATTTCTCTTGAGCAAAAACCTGGGAGAGGCATTGGTGGATCACATTGAATCTGTAGGTCAATTTGTGGAGCATTGACAGCTTAACATCCAGCCTTCCAACCCATGCTATGGTTTGCCTTTCCATTTTTCAGGTTCCCTTGCATTCCTCTCAGCAATGTTTTCTAGTCTCACTGTACACATCATGCATATGTTTTGATAACATATTCCTAAGTATTGTACGGTTTTGATGATATTGCAGGTGTCATTTGGAAGATGCTTTGATGCTGTGTCACTTTTAGTTTAGTTGGTAGTATTTATAAATACAATTGATTTTTGCAATATTTTAAGTTGCTTCTAGCAGTTTTTTGCGGATTCCTTAGGACTCACTACATAAACAATCATGTTGTACATGAAAAAGGTTTTTACTTTTTCCTTTCCAGTCTTCATGCCTTACTTCCTCCTCCCCCTCCCCACTTTCTTCACTCCACAGGTTAGGATGTCCAGGGAAATACCAAACAGAGGCGGTGAGAGTGGGCATCCTGCCTCCTCCCAACAGAAATGGGAATGCACTCAATATAGCAGGATTAAGAATGATGTTTGTTGTTGATTTTTTTTCCATAGAAAACAAGATTGCAAAAGTTTCTTTTTATTTCTAAATTGTTTAGAATTTTTAATCAAAGCATCTACTAGATAAGAATATGATTATTTTTTCCTCTATTTCTGTACATGTGGGAAGTTACTTAACTCATTTTCAAATATTGGGCTAGCCTTATTTGCCAGGATAAACTTCACTACTTCATGACATTGTCTCTTTTATATATTGGTAGATTTAATTTGCTAATATTTTGTTCAAGTTACTTGCATCCAAGTTTTTAAGGGATATTGCTCTATAGTTTTCTTTTTCTGCAATGCTTTTGTTAAATTTTGATAATAAGGCTATATTGACGTCACAGAGTGAGTTATGGAAAATTTCTCTTTTCCATTTTCTGAAAAAGTTTGTATAAACTTGGTAGCTTTTCTCCCTTTAAATATCTGATAGACTTCATCACTGAAGCTATCTGGGCTTGGAATTTTTTCTGGGAATAATTTAAATTACATATTAAGTTAATTCAGTATAGAGAATCTTTCCCCCTATCCCTGAAGCTCAAATGGTAAAGCATCTGCCTGCAATGCAAGAGACCAGGGTTTGATCCCTGGGTCAGGAAAATCCTCTGGAGAAGCAAATGGCAACCCACTCCAGTATTCTTGCCTGGAGAATCCCATGGACAGAGGAGCCTGTCAGGCTACAGTCTTTGGGGTTGCAAAGAGTCGGACACAACTGAGCGACTAATACGTGCACAAGCGCGCGCGCACACACACACACACAGAGTCTTTCAGGTTTTCTATCTCTTCTTGGGTCAGTTGGTTATTTCTCAAGGAATGCATCCATTTATTTATATTATCACGTGTACAGACATAAAGTTGGTTATAGTTCCTTCTTATCCTTTCACTGTGATAACTATCCTTTCATTCTTTATGATGGTAGTTTTTGTTTTCTCTCATTGTTTTCTTGATCAAGGAAAACTCTGGATATATTTTTTTTCTAATGTTTTACTATAAAAAGGTTGAGTTTGTGCATTTTTTCCCTATTGTGTGCTTTCTATTTCATTAGTTTCTGTTATATGTCTTTCCTTCTACTTACTTTGGGTTTAATTTGCTCCTCTTAATTTGGAAACTTAGCTAATTTATTTTAAATCTTTTTTCTAATATGAACATTTAAAACTGTACAAAAAATATTTCTATGTACTAATTAATTGTGTCCCACAAATTTTAGTGTTTTATCTAATCAACTAAAAATATTTTCTAATTTCACTTGTGACTTTTTAATCTGTCCTATGGATTACTTACAATTATGCTGTTCTTTTCCATATATTTGAGAAATTTCTAAATATCTTATTGTTGCTACTGCTGCTGCTGCTAAGTTGCTTCAGTCATGTCCGACTCTGTGCGACCCCATAGACAGCAGCCCGCTAGGCTCCCCTGTCCCTGGGATTCTCCGGGCAAGAATACTGGAGTGGGTTGCCATTTCCTTCTCCAATACATGAAAGTGAAACGTAAAAGGGAAGTCGCTCAGTCGTGCCCGACTCTTAGTGACCCCATGGACTGCAGCCTACCAGGCTCCTCTGTCCTAATTTAACACTTTTGTGGTCAGATAATGTGCTCTGTGCACAGTCTTTGGAAATTTATTGATTTGCTTTATGGCCCAGCACATGGTCTATCTTATACAATTTTGAACTTTAAGTTTTCCTTATAAAATTGGTTTGAAATATAATATTTTTCATCTTTATAATCACAAGATGAAACCTCTTGCCAAAGTATACCATCAAAATTGGGATCATAACTCAAATGGCACATATACCACATTCTTATGCATAAGTTAAATGTTCAATATGCACAAATTATTCTTAAAAGAATGCCTAAAATATTAATATCGTTGGTTTTATTAATTTTATTTCATTTTTAAATAGTTATAAGCATTCCAGGTTTTTTAACTGTCTTAAATGTTAGTTTTTAACTGGGATGGTACTGCCACCTAGGGGACATCCTGGGAAATTGTTGGCATGTTTTTTGCGTGTAGCTAGATGCCTGGAGCGGAGAAGGCAAAGGCACCCCACTCCAGTACTCCTGCCTGGAAAATCCCCTGGACGGAGGAGCCTGGTGGGCTGCGGTCCGTGGGGTTGCTAGAGTCGGACACGACTGAGCGACTTCACTTTCACTTTTCACTTTCATGCATTGGAGAAGGAAATGGCAACCCACTCCAGTGTTCTTGCCTGGAGAATCCCAGGGATGGATAAGCCTGGTGGGCTGCGAAGCGACTTAGCTGCAGCAGCAGCAGATGGCGTTACTGGAGAAGGCGATGGCATCCCACTCCAGTACTCTTGCCTGGAAAATTCCATGGACGGAGGAGCCTGGTAGGCTGCAGTCCACGGGGTCGCTAAGAGTCAGACACGACTGAGCGACTTCCCTTTCACTTTTCACTTTCATGCACTGGAGAAGGAAACAGCAACCCACTCCAGTGTTCTTGCCTGGAGAATCCCAGGGATGGGGGAGCCTGGTGGGCTGCCTTCTATAGGGTCACACAGAGTCGGACACGACTGAAATGACTTAGCAACAAGATGGCATTACCTATGAATTCCATTTCAAGACAGTAGAGATCATTACAAAGTATTTTTAAATGTTTACCAAAGATACATAGCGCTGGATTAATGATTCTTTTTGAAAATCATTCATTTACTTTTTGTTTTGGTTGCACTGCATCCTCACTGCCCTCTCAACTTTCTCTAGTGCAGCAAGTGCGGGCTGCCCTTCATTACAGTGTGGAGGCTTCTTCTGGGGGCTTCTCTAGTTGCAGAGCACAGGCTTTAGGTGCGCGGGCTTCAGTACTTGCAGCTCATGGGCTCAGTAGCTGTGGCTCAAGGGTTCTAGAGTGTGGGCTCGGTAACTGTGGTGCGCAGGCTTAATTGTTCCGTGGCATGAGGCATCTCCCTAGACCAAGGATCGAACTTGTGTCTTCTGCATTGGTGGGTGGATTCTTATCCTCTGTACCACCAGAGAAGTCCTCTCACCTGTTTTCATCCAGAGCCCCTTGTCCTGCTTAAGAAAAGTCACACAAAAGGATTCCCTGGTGGTCCAGTGGTTTGGACTATGCACTTCCACTGCAAAGGGCATGAGTTCAATCTTGGTCTGGGAATTCAGATTCTGTAAGCCTTGTGAGGCAGACAAAAAAAAAAAAGTCACACAAGATCTGGCCTATGAAAAGGCAAAGAGGTGAAGCAGAGGGAAATTTTTGAGACTAAAATTGAGACGCCATTACCCTGGCCCCCTGGCACTGTCCACAACAAGCAGAGTGACCCAGGCAGGCGTCCCCATCTATGGGCTTCTGTCTCCCCAGCTGACCAGTGGACGGGCTGGGCTCCCAGACTCTCTTACCTTCACCCCTCCAACCACAACATCCACTGGGGCTGAAGTCATCACTCATCAGTTGGACCCTTTTTGTCCTTCTTTTCTTGCCCAAGATCTGCATCTCTGGGTATGTTGGTCCTTTGCTAAAGGCCAGCAAGCTTTGATCATAGAGAAAAGCATGGTTCATCCCCCTGACAGCAAATCCAGAAGTTGAATGCCTGGCTCCAACTTTGCCTCCCTTTGTGAGTTTTCTGGGTGCCCTCAGCACAGTTGGTAAGAAGGGTCCTTCTTAAGCAAGAATTGCTTGGGATCCAAAATGGTTTCATGGTTACCAGGAAAGACCTTGAGACCATAAGGTGGCAGCTGGCACTAGCAGATACTATTTTGAGAATGGCTGGTAGGGTCCTTCAGATTGATATACTTCAGACAATTTAAGTTCTCAGTGATGCAGGAATGTGACTGAAACCGCATCCACAATCACATACACATGACCTTGCTATCTAGTGAAGGAATCTTGTGTTGATGTCACGGGAAGGGGGAAAGCATCTATCCTTATCTCCAAAATGGACATTCTAAACAACCTGGGAATTGCATTCTTTTGTGGTACTTGAAGCAGATGCACCACAGATATTTGACAGGTCATAAGACAAGTCATTCTAGCTATCATAATGTTCCAGCCAAATCACATATAAGCCAAATGACTTCCCCACACCACAATATGTGAAAATGTCTACCATCAACACCAACAGTTGTAAGTTGATAGCATGTACTTTTGACGCGCTGTGATGAGAATGGCAATTTATCTCTGTGATCTTCCTCCATGAGACTTTTATCTAATCATGGGGGGGAATTTCAGACAAAATCCAGTGAGGGAACATTCTCCAAAATACCTGACCAGTACTGCTCAACATTAAGGTCAACAAAAGCAAGGAAAGCATGAGAAACTGTCACAGCAAAGAAATACCTAAGTAGACATGAAGACTAAATGTCATGTGATATCCTGGACTGGATCCTGGAACAGAAGGATGTTAGGTTAAAAATAAGAAAATCTGAATAAAATATGATTTTGATAATAACATGCCAACATTGGTTCATCCCTTGTAACAAGTGTGTCCTACTAATACGAGACATTAATAATAGGGAAAACTGGGTGCAGGATATATATGAACTCTCTGTACTATCTTTGCAATTTTTTCTTTGAAAATAAAGTTTATTTTAAAATATGTAGTCCTTATAGTGGTAAAGAACCCGCCTGCCAGTGTGGAGAAGTAAGAGACGCGAGTGTGATCCCTTGGTAGGGAAGATCCCCTGGAGGAGGGCACAGCAACCCACTCCAGTATTCTTGCCTGGAGAATCCCATGGACAGAGGAACCTTGCAGGTCACAGTCCTTAGGGTCGCAAAGAGTCAGACACAATTGAATTGACTTAGCACGCACACAGGCATACAAAAACAACGACAAAATTTTACCCAGGAATATGGAAAAAGAATAAGTAGAAAGACTTACCATTTTACTGGATAAAAAAATTGCTTTTGTAAAAATATTTCTCCCTGAATATTTATTTTAAGAATTAGCTCAATTTCCATCAAAATAGCAAAAAAAAAATTTTCTGAAATTGAAAAAGATATTTGTAAATTTCATCTGAAGAACTAATCAGTAGGAAGAATCAGAAGTGTTTTAAACCTAAATGAACATGGTCACAGACATGAAATCAAATATTAAGTGTATAAACATTAAAATGGTGTTACATTGTTGCCAGAAGAGATTCTCATTAGGACAGAATAGAATATTCCAAAACAGATACACTGGTTTATACACAAGTATATGTATTTTGAGTATAAGGTTAGAACTTCAAATCAAAGAGGAAATGGAAGATGATTTAATAAATGATGTTGGAGTTTAATAAATGGTGTTTATATCTGAGCTCATTGGCTAAGACATACAAAGATATGTAAAACACCCTATATGTACAAACTAAATTCCAGATGGATTAAAAAGTGAAGCCACAAAAGAACCGCCACCCCCACTCCTTCAAAATACAGGTGATGATGTATCTGAAACCTAGCAGGAACAGCTAATTTTTTAGACGTACAAAAATAATAATAATAAATTAAAGTATTGGCATATTAGCATAAATATTAAAAACTTTTCTGTGTTAAAAAAAGTCCCCCTACCCCCTTGAAGAAAAAGACAATGATGAAATGGAAACAAAATTTTGCAACATCTATAAGAAAGAATTAAGATAGCTAAATATAAATAAATTCCTATATCCGTAAGGAAAAAATGTAACACGTCCATGGAAGAAACACCCGAGAATACCAGACCTTATTCACAAATAAGATTGCATAAGCCTAAGTAACATAGAGGTAGTTTAGCCTGGGGTTTCCCTGATGGTTTAATGGTTAAGAATTATCCTTCCAATGCAGGGGACACAGGTTTGATCCCTGATCCTGGAAGATCCCATATGCCACAGGGCAACTAAGCCCATGGGCCACAGTGACTGAGCCCAAATGCCCTAGAGCCTGTGCTCTGCAACGGGAGAGGCCCTTGCAATGAGAAGTCTGTCCCCTGCAACTAGAGAAAGCCCTCAGGCAGCAAGGAAGACCAGAGCAGCCAAAAACAAACTAATTAATTAATTTAAAAAAATAATTTAGCCTGATTAGCAGTAAAAAAGAAATTTAAATTAAAATGTTGTCATTTTTTTCATCTTTCATCAGAAAGTGTTTTTTTGTTTGTTTGTTTTAATGACAAAGCTAATTGTTGGTTAGGAGTAGAGAAAAATAGATCCCCTCCTATACTTTTAGAGGGAGTATAAACTGAAGCAATACTTTTGGAATATAACCTAACAAGAAACTATCAAGTGCCACAAGAAATGTATAGTTTCTGACCCAGCAATTCCTCCTCCAGGACTATATTATCAGACAATACTTGAGCACCATGACATAAGCACTTCAAGCCAGGATAAGCTATAGAGCAAAAATTTAAATCCTTAAAGGTGGTGTGGGGCAGGGCCGATGCTTCGAACTATAGCTTACCCCCAGGACAGAATGTCTGATGACAAGTGAAAAATCACATTGAATTCTGAAAAAAAGCCGAATGCATAGGGACAGAAAACACATCAGAAGTGGCCAGGGGCTGGGGTCAGGGAGAAGTTGATTACAAATAACCATGAGAGAACTGGGGGCTAGGGGGATTGGTG
Source organism: Bos indicus (assembly GCF_029378745.1). NCBI lineage: Eukaryota > Metazoa > Chordata > Mammalia > Artiodactyla > Bovidae > Bos > Bos indicus. Next base: position 58,904,011 of record NC_091780.1, on the reverse strand, counting down.
ATGAAAACGTTCTGTATCTGAGCTGGTGGTTGCACAACTGTAAAGGTTTGTCCAAACTCATAAAAATACACACTCAAAAGTTGAGTCTGGGGGTTTCCCCGGCAGTCTCGTGGTTAAGACTCCACCCTTTCACTGCAGGAGTCTCAGGCTCCATCCTTGGTCAGGGATTTTAATCCTGGCATGTCCCATGTAACACACTGCCCCCCGCCCCTCATTGAGTTTTACTCCGTGTAAATTATACCTCAATAAAAATAACTTAAAAAAAATCCGGTTGAAGAATATCAAACAACTTGTGCTTAGTCCCTCAGTCGTGTCTTTTTGTGACCCCACGGGCAGTAGCCCGCCAGGCTCCTCTGTCCATGGGGATTTTCCAGGCAAGGAGACTGGAGTGGGTTGCTATGCCCTCCTCCAGGGGATCTTCGCAACCCAGGGATGGAACTTGGGTCTCCCGCATTGCAGGCGGATTCTTTACCCTCTGAACTACTAGGGAAGCCCATGAACACTGGAGTGGGTAGCCTATCCTTTCTGCAGGGGATCTTCCCCATCCAGGAATCGAATCGGGGTCTCCTGCATTGCAGGCGGATTCTTTACTAGCTGAGCTACCAAGGAAGCCCATTAAACAGCTTGGGGAAATATAAACGGTAGATTAAATAAGTAATTTGCAAAGTAGCACGCAAGTGTGATTGGAACTTGGAAGTGAGGTTACACGTTCTGAGAGTGATGGAGATGGGGTGGTCTCGGCGAGACAGACTGGAAGGAAATGCACTAAGATCACCCAGTATCTCCCTCTGGAAGTGAATTAAATTTTCTCCCTGCGTTCTGTATTGTGTGTGTGTGTGTGTGTGTGTGTGTGTGTGTGTGTGTGTGTTTTGCCGCGAACAACTCTTCTGTCATCAGGGGGCAAAATGTTACACTTGGAACCCCGGTCCACTTGCAGAGTCTTTTGGGTGTTTTAAGGTTCTTTTCCTTTTGGTGGAGCCACCAAACAAGAGAGAAACCCATTCGAGCTGGGGGCGGGGGGGCAACCACCGGTGGGTAGAAGAGAGCCGGAGGAGAGGGGCTGGTGAAGAGAAGGACCAGTGGGGTGAAGGTGGGAGCGGGCGAATAAGACCCCGGCGTAGGGATGGGAAGCTGGTGGGGGCGGGCGAACAGGCGAGCAGAAAATACTTTCCTGCGTCTAATTGGGGCAGAGATGCTGCGAGGGGCCGGCCGCGTCCCCATTGGTTCTTCGGACAATCACAGCACCTCCTGGAGCTTAGTCACTTCCTGAGCTCAGCTGCGGCGAAGAGGGCGTCACCATGATAAGTGAGTTTCTCCTTCCCATCAGGGGACGTCCTGGGCAGGGGGCGGCCCTCCCAGACCCCCACCCACCAAGGGCCAGAGGACTCGCTTCTTTCCCTCAATACTTCAACCAACTCTCTCTCTCTCCTCTCTCTCAAGAACGAGCGGCGGCCGCTGCGATCGGAGGAGGTGACTTCCCTGCGTCCCTGCATCCCTGCATCACCAGGCCTTCACCTGGCCCGGCCCGGGGATGGATGGGAGGCCTCAGAGAGCCCCCCCGCCCCCCCGCCCCCTCCATTCCCGGAGCCGCTGGGGTGACTCTTAGGGACCGAGAGCGGTATTCCCTAGGAAGAGGACCCCGCGATTCCCCCACGTAGCTGCTCCTCTAGTCCTTATATGTAAAAAGCATGTAGAGAAGATTTCATTTGAAAGGGTATTTGCTGCTAAAAACAGCAGTGGTTTATTGGTTTATTTCACCCCTACACTGATAGACGACTGAGCGACTTCACTTTCACTTTTCACTTTCATGCATTGGAGAAGGAAATGGCAACCCACTCCAGTGTTCTTGCCTGAAGAATCCCAGGGACGGCGGAGCCTGGTGGGCTGCCATCTACAGGGTCGCACAGAGTCGGACACAACTGAAGTGACTTCGCAGTAGCAGTACACTGATACACACGCACACAGACCTGAAGCCCAGGGAGGGGTAGTGACTTCCCGGTTGTCACACAGCAAGTTAAAGACTCAAATAGGTGCCTCCCCTAAACTACTGTCCCTAGCTGGCTCCACAACTCCCCTCCCACACGTTTTTCTTTACCTTCGGACCCTTCTCCAAGCGGCTGTCTCGCGTCTGCTCCCAGCAGACAGTCCCCAGAAACTGTCAAGGATCCCTAAAGGGGGGTCCACTCCCCTGAGCCCATGTCCCCGACCCCTCAAAGCTCCTCTCTCCCTGCAGCCCTGGCCGTGGCGGCAGTGCCCGCGGTGCTGGGCGCTGTGGGCTTCACGGGGGCTGGAATCGCCGCCTCCTCCTTAGCGGCCAAGATGATGTCAGCGGCCGCCGTGGCCAATGGGGGCGGAGTTGCCGCCGGCAGCCTGGTGGCCACTCTCCAGTCCGTGGGTAAGGGTCCGGGCCGGATGCGGGGCGGGGGGAACAGAGCGGGCGGGGAGGGTCCGACCAGCACAAGAGTCTGCCCGAGGCTAAGCCTGCGGGAGGGCCGGCCGGTCCCTCCCCTCCAGTTTCGTGGTCCTCAATGTCCCTGGTTCTCCTTCTCTCCCTCACTGTTCTCCCTGAGTCCTGGGTGAGCCTTGCAGGCAGGAGTGGAGTGGAGGGGTGAGGGGGTCTTGGGAAAGAGAAGAAGGGAGGGATCCCAGGGTTTGTGATAGCTGGGCTCTAGGTCTTTGTTTTTGTTGTTTAATCGCTAAGTCATGTCCGGCTCTTTGTGACCCCATGGACTGTAGCCCACCAGGCTCCTCTGTCCTTGGAATTTCTCAGGCAAGAATGCCAGAGTGGGTTGCCATCTCCTTCTCCAGTGGATCTTCCCAACCCAGGAATCAAACCCGCGTCTCCTGCATTGGCAGTTTCTTTACCACAGAGCCACCAGGGAAGCGTGGGCTCTGGGTCTAGCCCTGCCCAAATCTGACATCTGAGTGGCCTTGGCAGGTCCCTTCCCCTCTCTGAGCCTCAGTGGGACCTGTCGCTTTTGGGGTCTGTGGCTGACTCTCCCATGAATTCACCCCCTTCTCTCTCTCAGCCACCTCTAGCTCCCTCTGCCCAAAGCAGAGCCCTGGGGGATTCAGGACCTAGAGAAGGCATCCACGTGGGATCTCTGGGCCTCAGGCCTTCTGAGGGGGTCCCAGCCACTGCACCCTTCCTGACCTCACCCTCTTTCTGTCCCACAGGGGCAGCTGGACTCTCCACATCATCCAACATCCTCCTGGGCTCCATTGGATCAGCTTTTGGGGCTTTGCTTGGAGGGGCCAAAAGGGCATCTCCTTCCCCTCCTCCAGGTGGACCCAGACCTGAAGGGGAGCAGCCAGGAGAAAACGTACCCCAAGTCGAACCTCCAAAATCTCCACTCGGGCCAGAGAAGCATGAGAAATAAAGATCATCTGCAGATGTACCTCTCTGTCTTCGCTCCTTGCAGCCCTGGGGCGGGGGGGTGGTGGAGGGGAGTGTGAGTTGTGAACTGGAAGTTTCGATTTCTCCCCATTCTCCTAACCTGATGCGCTTCCCAGGTGACTCAATGGTAAAGAATCCACCTGCCAATGCGGGAGACATGAGTGCAATCCCTGGGGTCAGGAAGATCCCCTGGAAAAAAGGATGTAGCCACCCACTCCTGCGTTCTTGCCTGGGAAATCCCATGGACAGAGGAGCCTGGTGGGCTACAGTCCATAGGGTTACAGAGTCGGACATGACTTGGTGACTGAACCACCACACTCCCAACCTGTCTTCTGGGGGGGGGGGGCAGAAGGGGGTGGGCAGCTGATCAAGCACAGTATCACTTGGCAGGAGGCTCTCGTTGGTCCCCATCTTACAGAGCATGGGCTGTATAACCCAGGGCCATTCGTGGGCCATCGGTGGGTCTCAGTCTACCACTCACTTAATGATGCTTGAGTGCTTAGTTGCTCAGTTGTATCCAATTCTTTGCAACCGCCTGGACTAAAGCCCATCAGACCTCTCTGTCCATAGGGTTTCCCAAGCAAGAATACAGGGGTGGGTTGCTATTTTCTCCTCCAGGGGATCTTCCCCACCCAGGGATCAAACCCACGTCTCCATTGGCTCCTGAATTGGTAGGTAGATTCTTTACCACTGAGCCATTTAGGAGGTCACACTCAATAGTGGGGTTGACAGAGATTCCTAGGTAGGCAGAGATGAGGGGTATCCAGGATGCATATAGAGCCACTGACCCCAGATCCCTCTGCCCTTCCTCATTAATGGACACTGGACATCCAGAGTTGATCAGGGCACTGGCCTTTCTCAGAATGCTGTGGGGAGGCTGACCAGCAGACCACCAGGACAAGGAGAGTGCCGTGTGCCAAGTGTTACAGTGGGTACCTCGAGTGGAAGAGATGCGGTCAGGAGTGGTCCCTATGCTTTGTGTCTGGAAAATTGAAGGGGAACTGGCGTTTACCAGTTCCTCCCCTGGCGACAAGAGTTCTTGGTCTCCCCTGAGACTCTGTTCCCACCCAGAGTGAGCTCTCCCTTCCAGAGAGGCCTCATTCTCTGGAGTCTCTTTAAAGGAGGAGATAATCAGTTCTAAAACTGCTGCTCCTGACCCTATGAAGAAGGAGGGGATGCTTAGGACACAGGAAGCTGGAGAGAGTGTTACTCCCCCCAACAATAAGAAAAAGCCAGAAAACTTACAAAAGCATAACTTTCCTTGAACCCCTGAAAGAGCTGAAGAGGGGCCCACCAGATGGGCCTGAATTCTCAGGGAGGTCAGGTTCCTCCAAGGAGAGCCCTGGAGACCACCCTGGGCAGACCACAGGAGGGAGCTGAGGCCGGTGCAGAGGGGTGCAAGTTCAGCTGAAAGCCTTAACTGATGACTCAAGGGCAAGGATAGGCCTGCGTGAGTGCAGCGGGTCCTGGGGAGCTACAGTCACAAGGATGGATGCTTCAGGCCAGCCTGAAGGTTCTTCTCCCAGCGACACACTGGGTGCTCCCAAGAAAGACTGGAGGCAGGAGGACACCCAAGGAAAACGTCCCTCATTGAGGCAAGACTGGCAGAGGGGAGCTGCAGCCCCACCCCCTAGGGAACAAAAGCCTTATTCTGCAAGGGCAAGGAGACTAAACTGTAGTCCGCAGAGCACAGGTGAAGATCACTGTAGACGGGAAAGAAAAAGAGAGAGGAAAAAAAAAAAAACCTTTACCCCTGAAATTGGGGTGCTAAACTTTCTGGACTGGGATAGTAAGGCTCCGCCCACCACTGGGGCAGCAGGGGGAGGGGAACAGTAATCAGAAAACAGCGCCCCCAAGTCCAGGTCCACAGCCCTGCAAAGACTGAGACCCACTGGGGCCACAGAGAACCCCTCGGCCCTGGCCGCCAGGCGGGAAGGCCAGGGAACCCAGATGTGAAGTTGCTGGGTCACAGACGGCAGCCATAGGAACAAGAACTCCAAACCCCCAGCTGAACTCCTGATCAGATCGACCTCTTGCGCGGCAGTGCATGCGTGCTCAGTCATGCCAGACTCTGTGCAGGGGGGCGCAGGGGTCGAATCTGCGTCTTCTGCATTGGCAGGTGGATTCTTTATCACTGAGCCACGTGGGAAGCCCCCTCCTCGCCCCTCCCTCTCCTCCTCCCTGTCACCTCGTGCAGGGCCTTGGTTCACCACTCTCTCCACTTCGCTAGAGCAACAGATCCTGTGGGAGCTTTGTCCAGGTCTCCCCAGCACTGGCTCCCAGGGCCTGCCCGCTGCTCCCCACTGCCAGGCCCTGCCCCTGGGGGCTACAAGACAGGCTGGAGGTGTCAGGTGTTTCCCCCCCACCCAGAATAGCCCCCAGCCAGGGACGGGTTTTAGTTTTGGGGGATAACTCCCCACCTCCAGAGGTCACATACCAGCACATACCAGCTAAACAGATCTTCAAGAGTTAAACAATCTTGGTTATTCTTTAGCTGTTACTGTTAACACTAACAAGTACTTGTAGCTAGACTTGCCCTTCACAAAGCTAAACAAAGCTAATTACTCTCTGACTTCAAATAAGTTGTATTCTGCCCCTGGCATTCTTCTCTCCCTACACTCTCTTGCAGCATTCTGCATTTCAAGGGGGGGATAAAAAAGGTCAGGAGACAATATGTTTAGGGACACCAGACCCAATTCCTCAATTGCCTAAATGCTGTGGCCATTTCGAAACCTTGCAAAAGGAGAAAGAATGATGATAGAAAACCTCTCCCTATTTTCAGAGAGGGCGTGCACAGTTCTTGAGGCTCTAGCCAACTGTGTTTCCCTTTTGCTCTTCAAAAATAAATAAATAAATAAAGCTGCTCTTTTCTTTTCCCTCCAAACTCTATCTCCATATTTCCTTTCCTCATCGGCAGACAGGGAGCCAAGATCTGGGAAACGCTACCCTGCACAAAGCCACGGGTCAAGGCCCTTGAGGGCAATCACGCAAACCAGCGGACAGTCCCTAATTCTGTAGCTTGTCAGGGAAAGCCTGGCACAACTTCAGTTTCCCTTTCCTTTTCAGTTTCCTTTTCTGCTAGAAAATTCCTATTTCCAAAGTCACTCAAGAGAGTCTGGCGGAGGCTGGCTGGACAAGGCTTGTAATTGTTTAAGTGTACCCCTCCCCCCCCTCAGGTCTCTTCATCACTTTGAAATTATTTGAGTTATTATGAAAGCTATTTTATCTCCCTGAACACAAGCTGATTGCTTGAGCAGGCAGCAGGGACAGAGCTGATGGGCAGCGAGCCAGGTAAAGGCTCCAGATCTCCTGGAGATAATGCACCAAGAAAATGTGAGTTATGGAAAGAAGCCTGTCTTCAATAGCAGCTGGAGTCAGGGACTTGGGTTCGTGTCTTACAGGTTCTTTCAACATTGTCTATGAAAACAGGGGCGGCAGTGTGACCTTTCTTGGAATAGTGTGTGGATTTTCTGTGATGCGTCACGCGCAGTGTCTTAACCAGAGTAAATACATTTTTACTGTTGTTTGCTGCTGCTCTTGTCCCAGTGCTTTTAGAATTGCTCTGGGGGTAAGAGACACCGAGTTTGGTCTCTGAGTCGGAAGATCCCCTGGAGGAGGAAATGCCAACCCACTCCAGTATTCTTGCCTGCAGAATCCCGTGATCGGAGGAGCCTGATGGGTTGCAGTCCATAGGGTCTCAAAGAGTCAGAGACGACTTAGCATGCATGCATGAACATGGGGGTGCTTAGGGTGCCCCAGAGGTGTCTCGGACATTGCTGGGGGGACTCAGGAGGACAGAGGGTGGGGCTCCAAAGAAACAGAAGCCCTTTCCTCCCTCCCCCAATGCAGATCCTATGGTCGTCTTGGCACTTCAGTCCGTATCCTGCCTGGGCCCGCTACCCTCCCCCCACCTCCCTTTTCCACAGTCTCAGACCAGCCATGGGGCCCGTTTGGTTCCTCGAGTCTCTCGGGGGATGGGTGAGCCAGTGGTGAGGCTGTGGTTCTGTCAGAGGATGAGGATGAGTGCCCCAGGGCTGGGGGGAAAGAGGTGAGAGGGCCAGAGATGCCAGGGTTGGGGGAGGGACTTACATCCGCTTCCCTTCCATATCAGATTTCCCAGGTGTCTCAGCAGTAAAGAGTCTGTCTGAATGCAAGAGACATAAGAGACACGGGTTTGATCCCTGAGTTGGGAAGATCCCCTGGAGGAGGGCATGGCAACCCACTCCAGTATTCTTGCCTGGAGAATCCCATGGGCAGAGAAGCCTGTCGGGCTACAGTCCATAGGGGTTCAAAGAGTTGGATGAATGAGCACAAACCCTTTCATGTTTGAGCCTTCACAGATGTCGCATCATTGCAATAACAATAGAAATGAAGTTTCTTTCCTCTCCTGAGAACAAGGGAAGTAAGGAGAACAGGGAGCAGGCTAGAGGAGAAACGTAAACAGGCCTGAAAGAGTTAATCAGCCCCACTTTTAATAGTTACTAATCTGTAGTGTCTGACTCAATCTGTCCTTCAGAAAGCTAACCTATCACCCCGATACTATGTAAACCCGGGGTCCCCAAATCTCTGGGGTCTAATGCCTGATGATCTGAGGTGGAGCTGATGTAACAATAATAGAAATAAAGTACACAATAAATGTAATGCACTTTAATCATCTCCAAACCATCACCCACCCCATTGGCCCATGGAAAACTTGTCTTCCATGTAAACCATCCCTGGTGCCATAAAGGCTGGGGACAGCTGATGTAAGTTATATCCTGCACTTGGTATTTGCTTTCTTTGCACTCTCTTATCTGATCTGATAGCAAATCACCCCTTATAGCTGTTTGTATTTCAGAAAGAAGGTCACAGGTCAATAACCCAGAGATAAATGGATCCAATTACTGGGCTGCCTGACACCAGCTGTGACTGTTTTGAAATAATTCAAGAAGAACAATGCAAGACATTCATTACTTTGAGCCAATCGTTTACCCTAAAACCACAAGACCCAGGCTACATCAGTTCAGTTCAGTTCAGTCACTCAGTCGTGTCCAAGTCTTTGCAACCCCATGGACTGCAGCACGCCAGGCCTCGCTGTCCATCACCAACTCCCAGAGTTTATTCACACTCATGTCCATTGAGTCAGTGATGCCATTCAACCAACCATCTCATCCTCTGTGGTCCCCTTCTCCTGCCTTCAATCTTTCCCAGCATCAGGGTCTTTTCCAGGGAGTCAGTTCTTCACATCAGTTGGCCAAAGTATTGGAGTTTCAGCTTCAGCCATCAGTCCTTCCAATGAATATTCAAGGTTCATTTCCTTTAGGATGGAGTAGTTTGATCTCCTTGCAGTCCAAGGGACTCTCAAGAATTTTCTCCAACACCACAGTTCAAAAGCATCAACTCTTCGGTGCTCAGCTTTCTTTATACATAACTTCTTTAAATTTAAACTCTACATAGGAGGAGGGCACAGCTCTTGAGGCGATAGCCTGCTGTGTTCTCCCATTGCCTGGTAGAGGAATAAAGCCATCTTTCGATTTCCTCCAAACTCTATCTCCGTATTTCTTTTTTTTTAAATTGGGATATAGCTGATTAGCAATGTGATAGTTTCAGGTGAACAGTGAAAGGTCTCAGCCATACATACACATGTATCCGTTCTCCCGCAAACTCCCCTGCTATCCAGGCTGCCATATAACCTTGAGCAGAGTTCCATGTGCTATACAGTAAGTCCTTGTTGGCTATCCATTTTAAATATAGCAGTGTGTACGTGTCCATCCCAAACTCCCTAACTATCCCTTTCCCTCAACCTTCCCTGCTGGCAACCATGTTTGTCCTCTGTGAGTCTGTTTTGTACATAAATTCATTTGTGTATTTTCTTTTCAGTTTGCACATATAAGGGATGTCACGTGATCTCTCTCCTTCTCCGTCGGATTTCACTCAGTGTGACAATCTCTAGGTCCATTGATGTTGCTGCAAATGACATCATTTCATAATTTTTAATGGCTGAGTGTATGTGTACATCTTCTTTATCCATTCCTCTGTCAATGGACACTTAGGTTGCTTCCATGTCTTGACTTTTAAACAGTGCTGCAACGAACATTGAGGTGAATGTATCCTTTTGGATCATGTTTTTCTGTCTCTTCAGCATCAGCGGACAAGGAGTCAGGAATTTGGCAACACCATGGCAGGCTTTGCCACAGGAGTGGCTCTCGTCAACTTGGAGACTGCATGAGGTCTGGATGAACCTTTCAACAGGCACCTCCTTCCAGATGTCAGAACATGAGCAATTTCTTTTCTTGGGCTGGTCTGATTCCCAATCCTCCCTCCGTTTTGGCTTTTGTAGGCTAGCTACAGCATTCTCAGTTCCTGTCAGTGAGGAAGACGGAGGGTCTCAACCCATGTAAGGAGACTCTCATTCTCAGTTTGAAGCTCCGGGTGCCTCCTGGCCCAGGGACCTCACCTCACCAAAACGAAACTTCCAGGAGTCTGCCAGAGGGGACTAGCTGGGGGCCTGCCTGCTTCCTAAATAGACTTTCAGCCAGCCCTCTTGCTGCCAGTCCACCTTACTGCCAACCTGCAGTAGCACACACCACTCTGATGTCCAAGGTTCTGGAGTCCTAAGGGCATAGTTGCCTCTTTTTCCCTTTATCCACTGACACCCTAAGATTCAACTTTGTTGGGACTGCCAAGTGGAGCCCCAGGTCTGTGTGATTTCCGCCTCCTAAATTATGTTACTGTCATCTTCTCTCCCAGCCTGTTTTTTGATATGGGTTTAAGCCTATCTTCAGTCCTTTCCTGTTGTTTTAGTGGGATTTTGAGAAGGAACAGGTAAAAGTAACTCTCTTTATTGGGTTGATTTCTCTATTACTTGCGATCAAAAGATTCCCCCGTGTTCATGAGAATATACGTTTGCTTATTGTAAAAGAAGCCCTCTTGACCTAAACATGAGCGGTTTCTTTCTCTGTTACTCAGTCACATAAGAGCCGGAATGGTGGTTCAGCTCAGGGAGGCCCAGACTCCTGCAGTCTTGTTGCTCTGCCTTCCTCAAAATGCTGCTGTCATCTGCAGGGTGGAGGATGGTCATCCCCCCTGACGACAGCAGAGCCCATGGGAAGAGGCCAAGGGGCAAGGCAAAGCCCCCCACTCCCCTTAAGGGCATGCCCAGAAAGTTGCATACATTTCCACTCACTTCCCACTGGCCAGACCCAGTCCTGTGAGCGCTTCACTGCAAGAGGACTGAGAATGCAGTCCTTGGCTGGGAATCATGTACCAACCAAAGATCAGGGCTCTGATTTTTGCCAGCAGCAAAGAGTAGTCCTCTGCCATGTTGATGAAGACAGGAAGCCATCCTAGCTAGATTCCCACAGTGGGAATTTGCCCTGCCTCCTCATGCCCTACTGGAACTGTACAACTCAGACGGGACTCAGACCCAGCCAAAACCCAAGTTGGGACTTGAATCCACTGTCTTTTAATCAAGATCACACACCTGGTCTCAGGACTTAAGGAAGCTCGGGTTCCTTATATTTCAGCACAGAAGGAATTCGGCAACAGGCAAAGTGATAGGTAACAATGGATTTATTTAGAGAGAGACATATTCAATAGACAGACTATGGGCTCTCTCAGAAGGCAAGAAGCTGTGAAATATGGGGTGGTTAATTTTTTAAAAAAATTTTACTTATTTATGACTGTGCTGGGTCTTCACTGCTGTTTGGGGGCTTTCTCTAGTTGCTGTGAGCAGGGGCTACTCTGCTTGTTGGGAACTGAGATCCTGGCAGGCTGCTGATGGCTCCAAGGAGAGGGTGTTCAGCGGGTGTGGGGCCTGTGATAGGGTCACAGTCATATTGAAAACCCTTCAGCATTTCTCCAAAACCCTCTGGGTAGAATTCAAGCTCCCCTTCCCCAATATGCCTACTATGGTCTGAATGTTTGTACCCCTCTGAGAAATGGAGCATTTCCTGCCATATCAATAAACAAGGATGTCACAGTCGTCAGTGATTCCAGCCCTCCAGGGCAGCTAGGAAGGAGAAGGATACCTGCTCTGTCTGGCCGCATTCGGGCTGCAGCCCGTCCCTACAGTGAGCACTGAGGAACTTGAGATGTGAAAAACAGAGGAGACTGGCCCCAGATAGCTGAGATGCATATGAAACAGATGATTTCAGTGAGCCCAGACGCTTGCATCTTCCCATAACATTGAAAAGCCCCATGCACAGAAAAGCACTAAATTTCTTAACTTGAGATATCTCGTTTCCTTTAATTCACAACAATACTTCTGATGTTCAGACTACCTCCCCTCTGTTACAAGCTTCTATGTAACCTGATTCCTCCCCTCACCTTCTCGGGGCAGTTCTCTCAGAGTTACTTGAGATGCTGTCTCCTGGGCTTGAAGTCCTAAAATTGCCACCAAATAAAACCCAACTCTCAACTTTTAGGTTCTGACTTTTTAAAGCTGACAATGTCTTTATAAAAGAGGCCATAGAGTGCTCTTCTGCCCCTGCCATCATGTGAGGATCCAGAGAAAACTCAGTCACCTAGGAACCGATATCTGCTGTAGCCTAGATCTCTGATTTCCCAGCCTCTAGTACTATGAGAAATAAATTTCCATTGTTTATAAGCTGCCCATTTGATAGTGTTTTTGTTACAGCAGCCTGAACGGACTAAGACAGTACTGTTCTGTGCTTCCTTCTGGGCATGCCCAGAGCCCTGGGCTGGCCCGTGGTGTCATCAGAGGCCAGCATCAGCGGACCAATGCCTGGTGGTCCATCCACCCAGCCACTAGGAGTGCTGCCTCGGGAAGGCCAAATTCCCTAGCACCAAGCCCAGTGCCTCTCCAACAGCACATGCTCAAAGATTTCGTGGCAAGGAGGACTGAATCAACCCCTAAGTGAATTTTCTGATGTTTTGGAATGGAACCCATCCTGCTGATAAGGAGTTTCTAAAAGGCCTTATACTGGGGTGAGAAGGGTAGTTAGGGACCAAGGCCCTGAAGCGGAAAGATCAGTGCGGTGTGCTAAGTCACTTCAGTCGTAAATGGCTCTTTGTAACCCTATGGACTGTAGCCTGCCAGGCTTCTCTGTCCATGGGATTTCCCAGCAAGAATACAGGAGTGGGTTGCCATTTCCTCCTCCAGGGGAATCTTTCCAAGCCAGGGATTGAACCCGCATCTCTTATGTCTCCTGCATTGCCAGGCGGGTTCTTTACCACTAGCGCCACTAGCTGGGAAGTCAGGCCCCTCTGACAAACTAGGTTTCTTTTCTAGCTGTTGGGGGAGAAGAAAAGCCAAAACACCGGACTTTGTCTTCGGAAGGAAGCGGTGACATCCTGAGGTCCTTGCTTTCTGAGCCTGAGGCAGGCCACTTAGGAAACAGCTATGGGTAGGGTGCCTGCAAATGAAGCTCCAAAGAGGGAGTGCCCTTGCATTCCATTCCTGACTTTGCACAGGCACTGTGCCTAACACCCACCCTAGCTGAGACCTTGGAGTTTATTTAAATGAGCTCCCCAAATAGAGAAGGGTCAATGCAGACCCAGAGTGGAGGTGACCCCTTGGGGTCACACACAGCCCTAAGCCAGGCAGGGGGAACCTCCAGTCTTCACATTTAGACTCAGTCCAACTCTGGGCACCCCAACACCATGTCACTCTAAGAGTGGTGAGCCTTCCCCCCAAATGACTTCAGGCCAACAAGAAGGAAGGGACCCAGAGGCGTGGCACAACTCATTTTGTTTTGTTTCCACAACTCGTTTTTATTTCTCATTTTCCTCTGGGGGTGCAGCGTTTGGCACTTGTCACCCCAGGACTGGGTCCCTCACTGCATCAGGCTGGCGGGCAGGACCCCACCTGGTCCTCTTCTCTGCCGAGGGAGCGACAGGGGACTGTTACAGGCCCAAAAATTTGGACACGAGGGTGGACCCAGCGATGCCCACCAAGAGTTTGGATGACAGGCAGAGTCCGCTTGCTCCTGGGGGAGAAGCAGAGGGTGAGTAGAGTGGGGTGGGCAGGCTCAGGGGCGTCAGGCCCAGAGATCCCACCCTGAACCCTCCTCTTTTTCCCTAGCCCCTAAGGATCTCTGTTTGCGGGAGTGCTGCTGCAGGCAGGTACTCAAAGGCATGAACTCCGGTGATGAAGTCAAGAGCTGGGAGTTGCCTCCCACTCCAGGGAAGAAAGCTGAACCCCAGGTGGGGCAGAGATGCTCCAGCTAACCCAGAAAATCTGCTTTGGGCGGAGTCAGCCTGATCCCAGAACAGCTGCAGGCCAGAGCATCTTCCCTCCTTCCTATATCTGCTTCAGAGAAACCCAGAGAGAGAGAGGGACCACGGAGGCAATACTAAGGGACAGGCAGACTGGGGCTTACTGGGGCTGAGGTCAGGGCCAGAGGCACTGAGGCTCCGAGGCTCCTGTCCTTCTCCCTCAGCTCTATGAGCAAGCCATGCGGGGGACACTTACCCACGGACTGGAGCGTGGCCACCAGGCTGCCGGCGGCAACTCCACCCCCATTGGCGATGGCAGATATTGACATCATCTTGGCCGCCAAGGAGGAGGCAGTGATTCCTGCACTGGTGAAGCCCACCGCGCTAAGCACCATGGGCACAGCCGCCACGGTGGAAGCTGAACAGGGAGAGGAGCTAGAATGAGGGGGTGATGGATATCCCCCTCCAAACATACACATGACATCAAGCCTGGGGGGCTTTGGGAGGTCTGGAGAAGGTTAAGTCTGAGCTTGGGAGAGACTCCAGGAGGCGTGGTCAGCAGTCAGGAGTCCAGGGAAGCCCCAGCTGATGGGGAAAGCAGAGGGAAGGGCTGTGGGGTCGCCGGGAGCACGGTGCTGGCTCTCAGCAGGACCTTCCTCGGGAAAGGGCTCAGTTTCTGCCTTAGTAAGATGCCGGAACTGGGGAGGGGGAGGGGGACATTTGCAAGCTTCCTGTCTTTGCTGAGGAAATCTTTAAGCAAATTTTACCGAGGGCCCAGCATAAAGCAAGGAACACATTCTGAGCCCCACTTGAGTCCCAACTCTGGGCCTCCACGGCATAGCCGCAGAGCCCTTGGAAGCCAGAGCCACTGGGCTTCTCAGTGCATCTCGTGTGTCCAAACTGTGCACATGTGTCATCCTGCGTAGTCCTCACGGTAACCCTGAAAGAGCAGGCTTGGCATGTCTTTCACGAGGAAAGCTGAGCGCAGAGGATTTCAAAGCCACATCCAAGGTCACACGGTAAAGGGTCTGCAAGAAACCTGGGCCCCGGGGGCTGCCTCCACACGAGTTTCCATGGAAACTCCTCATTCTCATTCCAGGGCCTCCTCCCCTACCATGGACAGGAGGCCTGGGGCAGGCTGGGGCAGGTACAAGGCCAGTACCAGGGCCTGGGGACAGACAAGGGCAAGCCTGGCCTGGCAGAGACTCACCTCCGCCCACCACAGCTGCAGCAGCCTTGGCTGGAAACCAAAAGAACATTCTGTGAATTGACCTACACTGGCCACCACCCCTCCACTCCCTGAGCCCACAGTCCACCTACTCGGAGGGGGCTGCCCCAGCCTGGGAGACACAGGAAGGAAGGAACCTGCCTGCTTCACCCAGAGAAGTGGGATTTCCTAAGAAGCGGCTCTCTGGGCCCTGATGTTAGTTCATCTGAAAGAGGGTCAGTATTTTATGAATGTGGAGTGAAAATGTTAGTCACTCAGTTGTGTCCGACTCTTTGCAACCCCATGGACTGTAGCCTGCCAGGCTCCTCTGTCCATGGAAATCTCCAGCAAGAATACCAAAGTGGGTAGCCATTCCCTTCTCTATGGAATTTTCTGACCCAGGGATTGAACCCAGTTCTCCTGCACTGCAAGCAGATTCTTTACCAACTAAGCCACCAGGGACGTCCTTGAGTGTGGAAGTCAGAGGTATTATATGACCTTCTCCAATCATCCAGAGAAAGCTCTTCAGACAGCAGTAAATCCTCACATAGAGAGACATGTTTCAGTTTGCAGGACTTAACTGAAATCTGGGCAAACACTGTTGAATGCTTGAGTGCTACTTGAGAACAGTGCTGGAACGCCTTGAATGCTCCTGATTCTTCAAGGCCACACCTGTTGCCTCCTCCTCTGGAAGGCTGCCCCAGACTCTCCCAATCAGAACCATCCTTGCTTTCCTGTGGCTGGAGCCGTTCACAGCACGGGACCATGGTTCCCTGAAACAGAGTTCCTGGAACTCCCTGGCAGAGGTCCTAGCCTGTGGCAGCCATAGAAGCCAAGACTGCAATCTTTGGGGCCAGTGGGGACCAGGAGTTCTAAAAACAGCAAGGTGTGCAGGAGTGAGCTCAGCCAACCTCCCAAGAAGAGAGCTTTGGGGTGGCAGTTAAGCAAGTAAAGAAGGTATGAAAATCAAACCCTAAGTGACCAGTAGAGCTTCCCTGGTGGCTCAGTGGTAAGGCATCTGCCTGCCAATGCAGGAGATGTGGGTTTGGTCCCTGGGTTGGGCAGATACTTTGGAGAAGGAAATGGCAACCCACTTCCATATTCTTGCCTGGAAAATCCCACGGACAGAGGAGCTTGGTGGGCCCCAGGCCATGGGGTTGCAAAAGAGTCGGACGTGACTGAGCGATTAAACAACAACAAAGTGACCAGTGAGCCACCTGGCTGGGGTATGGAACTGGAGACTCAAGGATCGAGAGCCCATTAGAGTGTTTGAAGCTCAGTGTTACTGTTAGGGAGGAGAGAGGACGACAAGCGTGGCGTGCCTGGGCCCCGAAGCACAGACAGTCCAGAGGAGAGGGTGCTGTGTCTCTTATGGTCTGTCTGCTGGGCTCACCCAGTGGATACCCTCGGGGAGAGGGGCCTGGCCCTTCTGGGCTTTTCAGAACCTCCTCTGCCCCGAGGCTTCCTCCCAGGCCTAGGCCCCTACATTTCTATTCTACTTCCTGTCCCAAGCTCGGATGCAGCCATCCACCCCACCTCCCAGCCCAGGGCCCTTGGACAATGGTTCCTTCATTTGTAAATAAGAGGCCATATCATCATCCTCTGGGGTTGTTATGAGAATTAAATGAATTGCCAAATGCCAAGTGCTAACCTTAGAATATCACAGCATTTGATAAAAAGTAGTAGTTTTGATTATTTCATCTTATGAATTGCTTCTCATACGCTGAGGAGTCCTCTTATTTCTGATCAAAAGGAAGGATTACCAGCTGTGGCCAAGGTCCTAACTTTCTTGTCCCACTCCCGTGCTGAGTGGGAGTCCAAGGAGGGGTATGTATCACTCAGGGCTAGTTACCTCCTACTGGCAAAGTGCTCAGGGCCGCAGCGGGGGATCCGAGCAGGAAGGAGCCTTTCAGCGTCCCCACCAAGGATCCCAGGGTAGACGTGGCCCCCGCCAGGGCAGTGCTGGATGGCAGAGTGAGCCCTGAGAAAGAACAGAGGGTGAATGCACAGGAGTCAGAGGTCAGAGGTCAGGCCACCCTGTCCCACTGCCACTTCCATCTTGTACTATTTGCATTGGCAGAGGGGGAGCGATCCCGGGGGTCCACCCCAGGGCACAGAAAGGTGGGTGATGGTGGGTGCGCATGGGAGCACTTCGTGTAGCAGCTGGAAGCAAGGGACACAGGTTCACCTATCGACCCGATGGGCTCAAAAGCAAAGTTCTCGGGGTGGGGTTGGGGGGATAGCGATAAAATGAGATATTCCACACACTCTTCTATGCGTAAATTAAAAAGCATGCAAACAAAAAGCAACACCTATTTTGCAAAAATGTAGATGAAAAACACTGGAAATAGAACTGCCATACAACCCAGCAATCCCACTGCTGGGCATACACACCGAGGAAACCAGAATTGAAAGAGACACGTGTACCCCAATGTTCATCGCAGCACTGTTTATAATAGCCAGGACATGGAAGCAACCTAGATGTCCATCAGCAGATGAATGGATAAGAAAGCTGTGGTACATATACACAATGGAGTATTACTCAGCCATTAAAAAGAATACATTTGAATCAGTTCTAATGAGGTGGATGAAACTGGAGCCTATTATACAGAGTGAAGTAAGCCAGAAAGAAAAACACCAATACAGTATACCAACGCATATATATGGAATTTAGAAAGATGGTAACGACAACCCTGTATGTGAGACAGCAAAAGAGACACAGGTGTATAGAACAGTCTTTTGGACTCTGTGGGAGAGGGAGAGGGGAGATGATTTGGGAGAATGGCATTAAAACATGTATAATATCATATAAAAAATAATTTAAACTATTTAGAAACACTATGGTATAAGTTAGATGAAAGAGCAAAAATAAATAAATAAAATTCAAAAAAAGAAAAGCAGACGCACGTTCAACATATTAGAAAGGTTGACTTGGGGAGGGGGAATTGCAGACAAAAGGCAAGATAAAAAGCGAGACTAATAAAACCAAAGATGGGGCTTGCAAGAAGGAAATGGACCTGAATTGAAGAATTCTGTTCAAATCAATGCTCTGGATTTGAAACCTAGCAGGACAAACTTACAAAAAGCTGGCTGGTCACTGAGGTAAAATATAAAGGAGTTAAATTCTAGGGGTGTATCCCTGGGGAAATGAGAGCCTGAGAATGGGTCCCAGCCACAGGGTCCCTTAGTCTAGATGGGAGAGGCAAGGGATCCAGATCGCCGGTACCACCACCCCACCTCCCCCATGTCCCGCATGTTAGAGTCCTGCCTCCCTCTGGCCCTTCTCAGAGAGAAGGATGCTTGAGTGCTACTTGAGAACAGTGCTGGAACGCCTTGAATGCTCCTGATTCTTCAAGGCCACACCTGTTGCCTCCTCCTCTGGAAGGCTGCCCCAGACTCTCCCAATCAGAACCATCCTTGCTTTCCTGTGGCTGGAGCCATTCACAGCACGGGACCACGGTTCCCTGAAACAGAGTTCCTGGAACTCCCTGGCAGAGGTCCTAGCCTGTGGCAGCCATAGAAGCCAAGACTGCAATCTTTGGGGCCAGTGGGGACCAGGAGTTCTAAAAACAGCAAGGTGCGCAGGAGTGAGCCCAGCCAACCTCCCAAGAAGAGAGCTTTGGGGTGGCAGTTAAGCAAGTAAAGAAGGTATGAAAATCAAACCCTAAGTGACCAGTAGAGCTTCCCTGGTGGCTCAGTGGTAAGGCATCTGCCTGCCAATGCAGGAGATGTGGGTTTGGTCCCTGGGTTGGGCAGATACTTTGGAGAAGGAAATGGCAACCCACTTCCATATTCTTGCCTGGAAAATCCCATGGACAGAGGAGCTTGGTGGGCCCCAGGCCATGGGGTTGCAAAAGAGTCGGACGTGACTGAGCGATTAAACAACAACAAAGTGACCAGTGAGCCACCTGGCTGGGGTATGGAACTGGAGACTCAAGGATCGAGAGCCCATTAGAGTGTTTGAAGCTCAGTGTTACTGTTAGGGAGGAGAGAGGACGACAAGCGTGGCGTGCCTGGGCCCCGAAGCACAGACAGTCCAGAGGAGAGGGTGCTGTGTCTCTTATGGCCTGTCTGCTGGGCTCACCCAGTGGATACCCTCGGGGAGAGGGGCCTGGCCCTTCTGGGCTTTTCAGAACCTCCTCTGCCCCGAGGCTTCCTCCCAGGCCTAGGCCCCTACATTTCTATTCTATTTCCTGTCCCAAGCTCGGATGCAGCCATCCACCCCACCTCCCAGCCCAGGGCCCTTGGACAATGGTTCCTTCATTTGTAAATAAGAGGCCATATCATCATCCTCTGGGGTTGTTATGAGAATTAAATGAATTGCCAAATGCCAAGTGCTAACCTTAGAATATCACAGCATTTGATAAAAAGTAGTAGTTTTGATTATTTCATCTTATGAATTGCTTCTCATACGCTGAGGAGTCCTCTTATTTCTGATCAAAAGGAAGGATTACCAGCTGTGGCCAAGGTCCTAACTTTCTTGTCCCACTCCCGTGCTGAGTGGGAGTCCAAGGAGGGGTATGTATCACTCAGGGCTAGTTACCTCCTACTGGCAAAGTGCTCAGGGCCGCAGCGGGGGATCCGAGCAGGAAGGAGCCTTTCAGCGTCCCCACCAAGGATCCCAGGGTAGACGTGGCCCCCGCCAGGGCAGTGCTGGATGGCAGAGTGAGCCCTGAGAAAGAACAGAGGGTGAATGCACAGGAGTCAGAGGTCAGAGGTCAGGCCGCCCTGTCCCACTGCCACTTCCGTCTTGAACTATTTGCATTGGCAGAGGGGGAGCGATCCCGGGGGTCCACCCCAGGGCACAGAAAGGTGGGTGATGGCGGGTGCGCATGGGAGCACTTCGTGTAGCAGCTGGAAGCAAGGGGCACAGCCTCACATATCGACCCGATGGGCTCAAAAGCAAAGTTCTCGGGGTGGGGTTGGGGGGATAGCGATAAAATGAGATATTCCACACACTCTTCTATGCGTAAATTAAAAAGCGTGCAAACAAAAAGCAACACCTATTTTGCAAAAATGTAGATGAAAAACACTGGAAATAGAACTGCCATACGACCCAGCAATCCCACTGCTGGGCATACACACCGAGGAAACCAGAATTGAAAGAGACACGTGTACCCCAATGTTCATCGCAGCACTGTTTATAATAGCCAGGACATGGAAGCAACCTAGATGTCCATCAGCAGATGAATGGATAAGAAAGCTGTGGTACATATACACAATGGAGTATTACTCAGCCATTAAAAAGAATACATTTGAATCAGTTCTAATGAGGTGGATGAAACTGGAGCCTATTATACAGAGTGAAGTAAGCCAGAAAGAAAAACACCAATACAGTATACCAACGCATATATATGGAATTTAGAAAGATGGTAACGACAACCCTGTATGTGAGACAGCAAAAGAGACACAGGTGTATAGAACAGTCTTTTGGACTCTGTGGGAGAGGGAGAGGGGAGATGATTTGGGAGAATGGCATTAAAACATGTATAATATCATATAAAAAATAATTTAAACTATTTAGAAACACTATGGTATAAGTTAGATGAAAGAGCAAAAATAAATAAATAAAATTCAAAAAAAGAAAAGCAGACGCACGTTCAACATATTAGAAAGGTTGACTTGGGGAGGGGGAATTGCAGACAAAAGGCAAGATAAAAAGCGAGACTAATAAAACCAAAGATGGGGCTTGCAAGAAGGAAATGGACCTGAATTGAAGAATTCTGTTCAAATCAATGCTCTGGATTTGAAACCTAGCAGGACAAACTTACAAAAAGCTGGCTGGTCACTGAGGTAAAATATAAAGGAGTTAAATTCTAGGGGTGTATCCCTGGGGAAATGAGAGCCTGAGAATGGGTCCCAGCCACAGGGTCCCTTAGTCTAGATGGGAGAGGCAAGGGATCCAGATCGCCGGTACCACCACCCCACCTCCCCCATGTCCCGCATGTTAGAGTCCTGCCTCCCTCTGGCCCTTCTCAGAGAGAAAGCCAGGGCAGATGCCCAAGGGGAAGGACAGGGGAGGGAGACGGGCTGAGGGTGATGCCACTGTCCCCGCCCCAGGCTCCTAGAGCAGGACCCTGTGTGCTCCCTGGCGACCCGACACCCGGCCCCCTACCAGTCCCTAGCAGGAACACTCACCCAGCGGAGAAAGTCTTGCCAAGCCGCTGCTGGAGGCCGCCCCGCCCACTTTGGCCAGGCTCCCTGCAGACAGTATCTTGGAAGCCAGGTTAGAGGCTAAGCGGACAGCCTTGGTGAATTCCATGGCACCAAAACTGACCAGCACCAAACCTGCTGAAAGAGTGGAACCTGGATGGGGGATAGTGACACCAGAACTGGGGACATGTCCACTGCCCTGGAAAATCTCAAGGGGCTCCAGCGGGGAGAGAGGCTGCTCTGAGCTTGTGGAGAATGCGGGCTTGGGAAGGGCCCAAAGATATGGTGTTGGGGTGACAGAGTGAGGGGAAGGCAGATGGGGGAGGTGGAAGGAGATTTTACTTCCTGAGGTGGTCTGCTTCCCTCCTCCCAAAACTCACGTTTCTAGAACGCCCTTAAACCTCCATGGAGTCATTTAAAAGGTGCCAGAATTAGGAAATCAGAAACAATCACGTTTTTAAGGCATATGCCACGGGTCAAGTTGGTCAAGCTCTTGTTCTCATGCCCTCTCCTTACTAACTCAACGAGAAGAAGGAAATTATCATCCCCATTTTATGATGAGAAAACCCTGGCACAGAGAGGGTAAGTGACTCATCCAAGGTCACACAGCTTTGCTTGGCAAAGTACACGGGAACTGATACAGGTCTCGGGGCTTCCAAAGCATGGGCTTGGAGTGGCTCTGATTTGCTTCTTCCTATTGCTTGTCTCTTCGCCTGCCCATCTCACCCCCACCCAGCCTCAAGCCTTGAGGGTCACTCGGGCACGGATGAGGCTCACTGCTCCCAGAGTCCAAGAGCCCAGGGACAGGTAGAGGTTTAAGTCCCTTCCCTCTGGAGACCCAGCTTCTCTGACTGCAGCCGCCCAGATGAGATTCCCCAGTGGATCCACAGGGGTCTCCCCTACAGTCACCAGGCCCACCAGCTCCCTGAGGGTGGGGGCCGCAGGAAGGAGCAGCCCCTGCCCACCCCTCCCTGCCTTACCCAGCAGAGCAGACTTTCTGAAGACGTGGACCAGAACCAGGACCTGGACCTGATCTCGAGCTTGGCTGAGTTCAGGGAAGATCTGAAGCAGGACGTTTACAGCAGCTTTGGAGATAACAGAGGAAGAGCTCCCACGGGATGCAGGCAGCCAATGAGATAGCTTTCATTTTCTCAGGAAAACGAAAGTCACAACTGATTTTCTCTTGTCTTGATAAGCCCACAGAACCCTTTGGATGCTTCCTGGACACCCCTCCCCCATGTCCTGTGCTTTAGCTCTTCTCCGAAGTTCCGAGATAATAGTAGCTGATGCTAATTTCCTGAATTTTTCAAACGCTAAAACCACCACCTAAAACCACCACCGAATGGAAGAAATTAACTACTGGATGATCCTGCGCTCGTAGCCCCCAGACTTACTGGTGCCTAAGGGTTGATCCCCATCAGTGAATCAGAGAATTGTGTAGGAGCTGATCAAATACCCTGGCCACCTCTCCCTCACCTGGCCTTTAAAAATACTTCACTGAACCGTTCAGGGAGTTTAAGTTTTGGGGGCACAAGCCACTCGCTCTCCTTGCACTGCCCTGCCACATACCTTTCTCTGCTTCAAACTCCAAAGTTTGGGTTTGTTTGGCCTCCCTGTTGGCCTGGGGCCCATGAACTTGTGTTTGAGAACACCTTCCGCAAAGGACCAACTGTTTACTACACAGATCAACTTTCTAACCACTTCCTGCTCCCCAGATCTTGCCAAATGCCATTTAATTTTTCTGCTGCCTTTACTACAAATTGTTAAAAGAGTTGTAGACAATTGGTCTCCTCTTTTTCACCTTACTCTTTAAATATATAATATGAAATATTACAGAACATGAAATACTTTCAGGCATCCAAAAAGCTATAGATAATAAAAAACAAACACTTCTTCACCCACCCCTGAGCTCAAGACTTCATAATGTTACAGATACAATCTACGTGACCTGAGAATCCCTTCTCATGTTCCTACTTTCTCTGCCTTCTCACAGGTAGTCACCCTTGAGAATTTAGGGTTGATTAGTCCCAGGCAAGGGACTTCCCAGGTGGCACTAGTGGTAAAGAATCCGACTGCCAATGCAAGAGATGCAAGAGACACAGTTTCCATTCCTGGGTTAGGAAGATCCCCTGGAGGAGGTAATGGCAACCTGCTCTAGTATTCTTGGCTGGAAGATTCCACGGACAGAAGAGCCTGAGGGGCTACAGTCCATGGGGTCAAAGAGTCGGACACTAAGCGCACACACACGGATTGCTGGGCATGGATTTATATTTTTAACACATATGAATATTAAATGTGTAATTTTCTTGGAATTGATTGAATGTTCATTGTTGTTTCAATTGGGGTTCAAAGACAGGGAACGTGTCAATCACATGCCAAGAACCTTGACCACGTAACCTCTGTTGGAACACTATGCTAAGAAATGAGAAAACTAGTTTTCAAAGAAGTAGAATAATGAGTTAGGGAGTTGAGATTGGAGAGGAAAGGGAGAAGGAGAAGGAGAGAACTAGAGAGGCTTGGTGGCCAGTGCTTTCCTCCAAGTCCCAAGGGTGACAGGAGGGTGAGTGGTTCTCCCGGCTGGACCTCAGTGGGACCCCCTTGGAAAGCTTGACGAGACTCCCGTGAAATTTGAGGGAAGCAATGACACGTGTCTCACTTGGGTCTCCAAAGGCTAAAGGCAGGAAACTGGTGGGCAGACCTTCCTGAGAAAGGAAGGGGACTACTCTGAAGGTGGGTGGGTGGGTGTGGGGAGCTGCCCCTTTAGAGCTCCTTACAATTTCCCATGGACCAAATGTAGAACCAGGCAGGCAGAGCTGGAAAAGAACTGTCGCCAGCACTGCCCAGAGGTGGAGGGGAGCCCAGGACGGGTGCATGGCTGGAGGGCGGTGGTGGAGAACAGAGGTGGAGGTATCCGGCCCAGGGAAGCTTCCCCTTGTCAAGGACCTTGTGGGTAAGCGAACCCAGCTGGCAGCAGGGTCCAAGAGCCTACAAACAACTGGGAGTTTGAATGTCTCCCACCAGGGTGTCAAAGACAGATTGACACAGCATCAGCAGAGTGCTCCTACAAAGGGACACTTCTGGGCCAGACTCTCATTCTGGCCCAAGTACTGTGCATTCAGGTATTAAGCATTTTCATCTTCACCACCACCCCGTGAAGAGATACTACTATCCACATTTCACAGATGAGCTGATGAGTCTTGGCTGACTCTGCATGGAGCCCTCTCATTTTGTTCTTTACCTGAATTCTCTGGACCCTTTTTCTTTCCCTGCCTCCTGCCTCTGCTGCATCCATTTCTTCCTGGGTCTCCACACCTAGGTGAGCACCCTCTTGGCTGAGTCAAAGACGGCTCGTGCCCCATCGCCTCTCCAAGCCTCTCTGTGACCCTCAGGAACATGCAGCCTTCCTCATACAGCCGAACTCCAACAGCCCAGTCTCTCCTCCACTGCCCACTCATTGTGGATGATCAGCCCTGGATGGACCCAACAATCACAGGTCTCAAAAGTTCTTACACTGCCTATCCCAGGGGCTCCAAGAACAGGACCAAAAAAAGCTCAGGCATGCTCCAGGTCCCCATCAAAGCTCCACAAGAACGATGTCTCTTCTCGTTAAGCCACGTGTCACAGCACTCAGCACGAGTGGGCACTCAGCCCACATTGGTTGAAGGACTTCCTTTTAAAGCATCTTTTCCAATGAATCCCAAGCCCTCCCTTAGACAGACTGGATATAGGTACTAAGGGCTGATAGTCACAGAATTGTTAGCCCAAAGGGGCAGGGCCAGCAGCTCTCTCGGAAATGGGAGTCCATGTCTCCCACTGTTTGCAACTTTAAAGTTTCTGTTGAGATTCTTCCGAAGTAGGAAACTTTTTCTTTTTAAAAATCCAGCTACACAAGTATTAGTAAAATAGATAAAAGGCTAAATATGATATAGTATATGATTATCATGGAATGCCAAGCCGT
Organism: Bos indicus; assembly: GCF_029378745.1. NCBI lineage: Eukaryota > Metazoa > Chordata > Mammalia > Artiodactyla > Bovidae > Bos > Bos indicus. Next base: position 58,879,138 of record NC_091780.1, on the reverse strand, counting down.
AGCTAAAAATTACAGGAAAGACCTGTAGAACAGGAGAAGACCAGCTGCACAACCATATGTGTGAGTCAAAACAAAACTCTATCAATGAGAAGACATAAAGAGGATTACATTAAATGTTTTCTCTGAAGTTATCTATCTCTATAGTTCTATCTCTCGTCCTTCTACTTATCTATCTATCCTCCATCAAGAGAAGTTGCTTTATATTTACTTAAAAATTTTTTTTGGCCACATCTTGCTGCAAGCAGGATCTGTTCCCCAACCAGGGAATGAACCCGCTCCCTCTGCAGGGGAAGCAGGGAGAATTAACCCCTGGCCACCAGGGAAGTCCCAGAAGTCACTTTAAAAGGGCATTAAAAGTACTTATCACTTGCAGCAGCACTTATTTCTGGAAATGGGAGTCAGGAACAGCGATAATTCGAGAGGATGGTTGTCAGATCCAAATCAATTTCAGCCTAGTCTGGAGTCATTTAGATTGTTAAGAGCAGAATGTGTTTATCAATGATTAATATTTCTCAGGTGTAAATTTATTATTAGAAGGACTATATAATTAGGTGAATTTTTACTAGGTAATTTTTAATAGACCTTATTTCCTAGAGCAGTTTTAGGTTCTGAACAAAACTGAGGTTCATAACAGAGGTTTCTCCTATATCCCTTGCCCCCAGCCACATGCACAGCCTCCCCCATTATCAAAATGCTGCAACTTTGATAATTCATTTGCAGTAAAATGTCAATTTTCATTAGCAAGCAATGCAACCCCATTTTGTAAAATTTAAAGTAAAAAGACAAGGGGATGGTAGAGGCATTGGGACGCTGAGACTGACACATATACACTATTGATGTTACAGGGAAGAATAAAATCTTGTATCTGTTGTATCTGTTTCTTTAACTTTTGCTTCCCATTGCTTCTGTTCACTGACAGGATAGTGTCCACACTTAATGTCCTGCCTCGGGGAACCCTGCTCTTCTGCCTAAACATAAAACCTAAGTGCCTTTGGTCAGGAAGACAACATGACCCTGTCCACCTGTGAATGAATAGCTGCAAGAAAGAAGAAAGTTATATGTGCCCTCCCCAAAACTGATCATTCCAGGAGATATTTGCAAGATTAATGGCCTTTTTATTTTACATCCTCACCTTGCCCCCCTCCTCTATGTTCTGTAAAAGAAACTGGCATCCAGACCCATCTGATGATTATTTTGAGACATTAGTCTGCCATTTTCTCGGTCTGCTAGCTTTCAGAATAAAATTATATTCCTTGCCTCAACACCTTGTCTCCAATTTATTGGCCTGTCCTGGGTGAGCAAAGCAAGCTTGGACTCATTAACACTGATACTATGTACAAAATAGATAACTAATGAAAACCGACTGTATAGCACAGAGAACTCTACTTAATGCTCTGTGGTGACCTAAATGGGAGGGAAGTCCGAAAGGAAGGAGATATATGTATATGTATGCCTGATTCATTTTGCTGTACAGTAGAAACTATCACCGACTCAATGAACATGAATTTGGGCAAGCTCCTGGAGTCGGTGATGGACAGGGAAGCCTGGCGTGCTGCAGTCCATGGGGTTGCAAAGAGTTGGACATGACTGAGCCACTGAACTGAAAAACTAACACAACATTATAAAACAACTGCACTCCAATAAAGACTGATTAAAAATAAACATAAAATAAAAAGACAAAATTCTGCTGATGGCCTGCCTTCCAATCCATAACGCTCTTTCCTATTCACTGAAGAGGTAGAGAGTATTTAAAAAGGCAGAAACAGACACACAAGCCTGATTAGGAGGCTGCTCCAGTTTTCCCACAAGGACCGGCCCTTTAACAGAGGACAAACCACATCCTGTCCATAGGGCACAGTCACTGTCTTTGGCCACACAACTGTCCTGTGTCCCTGTTCTCTTTGAAACAGGAACTTACTCTCTTTCAGGTACTGGAGTCCCTGCCCTGACCCTGGGCTTGTCAGAGGCCTGAGCGCTCCTGTCAGCCTCCAAACGTGAGCCCAGAATGAATGAAACCAATCATCATATCCCATCCTTTGGGCTAAAGTAACCGGTTTAGGAATAAATAGATGACTCCATTTAGGAGACTTACAGGAACATTTACCAGAGATATTTGGGAAGGAAGTTTCCTTGCTTATCAACAGAAGGTTCATTAAAAAATATCTTTTAGGGGGAAGACCAGAATAAAGAAACAGATAACCTCCAGAGCGTGCAAACAGGCCCCTACTAAACCAGGAGTGTGGCAGCCAAAGGATGGAGCTGATACTTCAGAAAGTAGATGTAACCCAGCAGAACTCTATGGGGTCTCCCTGGGACAGACCTCACCCCCATAGCCTCTACTGTAGCTCCTCTCTGAGTGCTTCCCTGGTGGCTCAGTGGCGAATAATCCACCTCCCAATGCAGGAGATGCTGGTTCGATTGAGTCGAGAAGATCCCCTGAAGAAGGAAGTGGCAACCCCCTCCAGTATTCTTCCCTGGGAAATCCCATGGACAGAGGAGATTGGTGGGCTACAGTTCACGTCCAAAGAATTGGACGTGGTTAATGACCAAACAACAACAGAAGTTCCTCTCTGAAGTACACAATAGTATCTCATGCATATTTCCTGAGGTTTTCAGCTGCTAAAGTCCACCACCAAATGGAAGAGATTAATTACTCAATGACCATGAGCATGTAGCCCATAGACCTGCTGGCACCTAAAGACCGATAATGTTAACTGCCCTATTGCCTCACCATAAACCAATCAGAGAACTGTACAAGAGCTAATCAGGGATGCTCAGGGATGCCTTCCCTCACCTGGCTTTTAAAACTGCTTTGCTGAAACCCTATGGGGAGTTTGGTTTTTCTGGGCACAAGCCCTGCCTCGGGGAACCCTGCTCTTCCGCCTAAACATAAAACCTAAGTGCCTTTGGTCTCAAAAAATGGGGTTTTTCTGGGCACAAGCCACCCATTACCCTTGCATGGCCCTGCTATAATCCCCAAACTCCATTTTGGTTTGTTTAAGCTTATTGTGCCTTGGGCACACAATGTTTCATTGGGTAACACAAACAGGAGGGATAGGAAAAAACAGCCCCTTGGATTCAGTGTTGAGCTGCTAATTTACACTTTGCCTGAAGACAAATGACCTTTTTATTGTTCAGTTCAGCAAGCCAGCAAATTCTCTTGAACTCTGAGCCAGTTACAACCAAGACTCTATTACTTATAACTACATAAGCCTTAAGTAAAGCAACACCTACTCCAAGCAGTCTTCCCAGATAACTACAATTGCAATTAATGTCTGCCTTCTCTGTCCTCCAAGTCATAAAGCTCAAATCTCTCAATGGATTACACACATTGTTTCATGTTATCGGTTAGTTATTGGTGGGTAACAAATGCCTCCCCACCACCCCAAAATATTTATTTAGCTCGTGATTCATTGGGTCAGTAGTTTTCAGTTCAGTCGCTCAGTCGTGTCTGACTCTTTGCAACCTCATGCAACACAGCATGCCAGGCCTCCTTGTCCATCACCAACTCCTGGAGTCCACCCAAACCCATGTCCATCGAGTCAGTGATGCCATCCAACCATCTCATCCTGTCATCCCCTTCTCCTCCTGCCCTCAATCTTTACCAGCATCAGGGTCTTTTCAAATGAGTCAGCTCTTCACAGCAGGTGGCCAAAGTATTGGAGTTTCAGCTCCAACATCAGTCCTTCCAATGAACGCCCAGGACTGATCTCCTTTAGGATGGGCTGGTTTGATCTCCTTGCAGTCCAAGGGGCTCTCAAGAGTCTTCTCCAACACCACACTTCAAAAGCATCAATTCAGTAGTTTAGGCATGTGGTTTTCCTGGTCTCAGCTGAGCTCCCTCCTACACCTGCAGTCAGCAGTGGGCTGGCTTTGTGAATCTTAGCTGGGCTCACTCCTGAACCTTGTCTGGGAAAAAAGAACTGACTCCTCCATTAGGTCTCTGTGTTAGTTTTCCTCTAGAAGGCCAGCCTGGCTTCAGGGAGGGATAATGAATTCCAGCTCTCAGTGAGATGAACTGTACAGGTACGTTGAACAGGCACTGGGACGTGGTCATTTCTGTCCTTGACCACAGGTCTCTTAATGGCATTATATCTGTGCTTTCCTCAAACTGCCCACCAACACTGCACCTGTTTGGAGTCTAAGCTCATATTACTTGCCACATGACAGGTCAATAAATTGAGAGACAGGTTGTTGGGGCAATGAAAAGAGACTTTATTCAGAAAACCAACAGACTGAGAAAATGGCAGTCAAATGTCCCAAAAAAATCATCTTCCCAGAGTTAGAATTCAGGCTTCTTTTATTCTAAAAGGGGAGGGGATGTGGCTGATTGTTCAATCTTCTTGGTGCCTTTATTCTTGGTACTATTCCCATAGGTCTGGTCACAATGTTCCTATAAACCTCCAACTAAACAAACGTTATGCTCTGTTCTGCAGCTTTTTAAAGAAGTGTTCTATCATTAAGAGCCAGAGCCTTGAGAATGGGCTGTCCTGTGTATTTCAGGCTACAGGAAACATTCTTTTACAAAGGTGCAAGCCAGCATGACTAAGCACAGGCAACAGAGAACAAAAGTTAGAGCTAAAGGAATAGACCCAGTGTGGAGTCAGCTTTGTTCAATGTTACACACACTGGGCTGAGAGGGAACCCGCCCATCTACTGCAGCCATAGGAGACTGGGATGGAGCCCTTGAAGCCAGCTGGAAGCTGCAGGAATGAGCTGAGGTAGCATCGTAAGGAGACAGCCAGGTGGAGAAGGAGCAGGAGGGAAGGCAGATGTGAAGGCCAGAGTGGGGACCTGGGCTGGAGTCCTGGAGCCAACAGGTTGGGATCCGAGACTCACGTTTAAGTAGAAGCAGGTCTTTCAGAACCTGGTGTGGGTTATCCACATGGGCTGGCAGGTTGCAGGTGCCAAGTTAACACACACGGAGCCTGGCCCTGGATCCAGGGCGAGGCACCCAGTGGGTCTTAGGAAGTGAGTGTTCTGCGCTGACCAGCCTCTTGGGAGCCCCATGGCGGGGAGACCTGTCTGTCCTTGCAGGTTCTGGGCGGTCTCACTTGGGGCCAGTGAACTGAGCTCTAGACAACAGAGACACAGCTCTCAAGAAATGCAGATTTCAGGATGGGGAACACATGTATACCTGTGGCAGATTCATTTTGATGTTTGGCAAAACTAATACAATTATGTAAAGTTTAAAAATAAAATAAAATTTACAATTAAAAAAAAAAGAAATGCAGATTCTCTTCCCACTTAAGCATTCCAAAGGCCACCAGGCCAGACAGACAGTGTTACTGATGAGTCACGAAACAGCCAGACCCAGAGTCTTGGGTGGGGAGGGGAGGGAATGAATACTGCCTGAGGATAAAGGTAACTGAGGGTCAGTGCCTCAAACTGACCCCAGGGCCAAGCCGTTGGCTCCTCTGGCTGAGGTCTTTGAAGACATGTGGTCCAAGTTCCCATCTGAAAAGCAACAAACTGAGGCTCAAAGAAGAGACACAGTCTTCGCAGGGTCAAAACTGAGTGGCAGGACTGGGAAAAGACTTGGCTTCCTGTTCTGGATTGGTGCTCATTCTTACAGAGTTCCTGCCCTACACCCAACACCTACAGGGCTCTGTAGGTGCCCCGCACCTGCCTGGTGAACAAGAACACAGCACGGACACTTACTGAAGGTCACTGCATCTCAACTTTATTTCTTATGATTCTTTGAAGAATTTGGGGAGGCAGGGGACTTGTGATTTGGGAGACTGACATCCTGATGCCCTGGAGGGTCATTTCCAGAATGGGAGCTCATTTCTGCTTCAGTACTGGGTCCTCCTGGAGGAGCTGTAGGAACCCCACAGCAAGGCCCCCAAAAGTGCCCCAGCAGATCCCAGGAGGATGTTGGATGGTGTGGAAAGTCCAGTTGCCCCTGGGGGAGAGGAGAAGGTTAGAGCACAAGAGGACAGGCAGACCCAGCAGTCCCCGGCAAGACTGTGGGTGTCAGAGACCCCAGGACTGACTGGAGGCCCTAGACACCAACATCCCACCCCTGTTTCCTCCTCTACTTCTGAGACCCCAGGATATCTGCTCAGGGAGGGGCGGCTGCACATGGCTGCCCAAAGAGGAGACATGAACGCCAATGATCAGTCCATCAGTGACAGGACAGACTCTCTGAGAAATGACAGGCTGTCCCTCCCCTTCACAGCACCAGGCTGGGCTCGGGGAGGAGTGGGCACCTAACCAGGTTTTTTAGGGTTGATGAGGAATGCAGGCCTCCTGAGCGACACACCCCTCGTCCCACCACCCCACACCCAACCAGAAGAGGGAACAGTGACGGGGATACAAAGGATAAGTGGGACACTGAGGACCACGAAGCTGGAAGAAGCCTGTCTGCTTCTTTAGCATCTGGATCAATCTTGTGCTGATTTGTTACCCCTCCCCCGCCTCCTCCCCGGGAGACACTTACCCTTGGACTGGAGATTGGAGACTAGGCTCCCAGAGGGAACTCCGCCCCCATTGGCTCTTGCAGTTGATGACATCATCTTGGCCGCTAAGGAGGAGGGGGAGATTCCTTTTCTGGTGAAGCCCACGGTGTCCAGCAACTCAGGCACAGCCCTCACGGCCATGACTGTAAGGGCAGAGACACTTCAGGGCTAGCTGCGAGGGACAGGCTCGCCAGACCTCCCTGACACCTTCCCGGGGGGTTGAGGTGAGGGGTCCTCTTCGCTCTCCTCAGACCACAGGGCCAGAGGCAAGGGAAGGCTGTAGGTGTGGACACAACTGGGTGGACACCCACCCCGACACCCCGTCCTCCTCCAAGAACCTGGAACCCAGGCCTGCTCCTGACTCTGCTTGCCTGTGACCCTGGAAGAGTCAGCAGTCCTCCCTGGGCTTTAGTTCGCCCTTTATGAAATAAAGTTGAAACAAGGAGGGGTCTTCAAATACCCCCTTTTGGTGGGAACTGGTGTCTTTCGTGCAAGCACAGGCCCAGAGTATGAGGACAGAACTGCTCTTCTGAAAAGCTGCCGGGTGGAAGCTTCTGTCCTCTGCCCTGAGGCCACCGGTGAGCATCCCCCCAGGGTCTCTACATCTCCAGACAGTGCAGGCATAGGACCTTCTGCAGCCAGGAACCTTCTGTGTCTGTACCGTCCACACGGCGGACACATGTGGCCACTGAGCACTTGAGACTGTGGCTGGTATGACAGAAATGTTTCATTTTCTTTAATTTTGGCCACCATGTGGGAGGACCCTGGCCAGAGGCCCAGCAGGAAACCGCTAGGCTTGCTGGATGACTAGAGGGTCGTAGGCAGAGCAGTTCTGAGTAATCCACACAACTCAGCTCACACACTCCTGACAGCCATTTGGAAGGGCCCCTGGCACTGCTTTCTGGGGAGGAATCATGGGTTCAGACAGATCTACCAACTTGCCTGGATCCCAGTCTGCACTTGGGAGAAGCTGAGATTGGAAGTGGTTGTTATGAATGAGTTTCCTTCAGTTCCTTCTCAGCTAGGTTCTTGTTACCTCAAGAATTCAACCTCTGTTCCCTGTCCACCCCACCCCTACCCACCCAGGTCTTGGGGCTGAAGGCAATCTTGGACTTGCTCCCAGGAGCCCAGGGACAGGGGCAGATGGGTCCTTGAGCTTCTTCCCAAGGAGACTTACCTCCTCCAATCACAGCAGCTGCAGTCATGCCTGGAGACAGAAAGAACCCCTGTGAGTGCCCAGCAATGGACTTCCACTGAGTCTCTGCTGCTGTCCCAGTGTGAAGGGTTCCCTGGAGTTGGGATCACAGGAGACAGAAGCCCTGTGTGGCTCTCTCTGCTTTTACAGAGAAGTCTGATTTTCCAGAAATCAGAGGAGGATGGACAAGAGTCCAGAGCTCTGTGATGCTCCAGATGGGGAGAGGAATCTGCCTTGAAAAGATTTCATGCTGCTCTTTGAACTTAACACATTTTGGTATCATTAAAAAAAAAAAATCAAGAAAAGCATGCTACTTTTTTGCAATGGAATATATTTGACTGTTCTGTCTGTTCATCTTCCAGACACCCTGTGCCCATCCCAGGCTACAGCTGGAGTGGAAGCCCCCCATCCTCTAGGGCTCAGCCTACTTGTGACTTTCTGCAGGAAGCACCCCTTATTTCCCCATTAGAAGGCACCATGCTTCCTCTGCATGTCCTGCCTTGAGGCTGGAGCCCCTGGCTACACTGGACAGAGCACGCCTGGACCAGACTGAGTTGCTCAGAGCTCTTGGGTCTGGCAGGGACTAGGGATTTTGGACACCTGGGACAGTTCCAGAGATTTCAGGATCTGCAAGAGTGAGCTCAGATAGCTCTCCATGAAAAAGAGTCTAGGTCCCAGGCAAGGGAAAGAAGTTGGAAAAGCAGTCTCCATCCCCGAGTCATTTCTGGAAGGTTGTAGCTCGTGGCTCACCAACATCTCTCTCCATCAGGACCCCTGACCTGTCTTGAGGGTTTCCATTTCTGCACAGACGATGTTTTCAACGAACTGATCTTACAGTTCTCACCTCCTCACTTTCAAGAATCTTGGATCCTATGCCACATACACCCAAGGTCATACCCTAGGCCAGGGGTTCCCAACCCCGATACTGGTCCCTGGCCTGTTAGGAACCCAGTCGCACAACAGGGGCTGAGTGGCAGGTGAGCCACCGAAGCTTCATCTGCATGTACAGCCGCTCCCCCTCGCTCGTATTAACGCTTGAGCTCCACCTCCTGTCAGATCAGCGGCAGCATTAGATTCTCGTAGGAGCTTGAACCCTACCGTGAACTGTGCTTGTGATAGATTGATGTCGCCCACTCCTTATGAGAGTCTAATGCCTGATGCTCTGAGTTGCAGCTGAGATGGTGATGGTCGGACTGGGGAGCAGCTGCAAATACAGATGATCACTAACAGAAAGGTTTGACTGCACAGGGACCATAATAAATGAATACCTTGCAGACTCATATCAAAACCCTACTAGTGAGTGGCAAGTGACAAGCTGCATCTGGTGGCAGGCTTTCAGTCAGAATCCGACACTTATTTTAGTCCCCACATGTCCCACTCACTATTTTCTTTACCACTTCCATCCTTGCCTCTTTCCTGCACTGTGCACTTGTTTTAGTCACAGTTTTGGTAAGCCCACAAGCTAACCCTTGACAAAATAAGTAAAAAAAAAAAAATTTTTAAGCAAATGTCGCTGAAGGGTTTCTTTGAAAATGGAGAAAGACCCAATGATGAGACTGTAGAAGACTCTAAGATGGCCAACGAAGAGAAAGCTACATTTAAAAGAAAATACCAAGAGCGCTACTTAAAGTACAAGTTCATTGCAGCAGGTGATTCACGTTCTCCAGTCCTGCTTTGTGTAACACGTGGGACCAGCTACCCAATGAAGCTTTGAAACCGTTAAAACTGCTTTGCCACATGGAGACCAAGCACCCTGCATTAAAAGACAAGCCTTTGTGGTTTTTCAAAATTTAAAAAAAAAATGTGAACATGAAGAACGGAAGCAATTATCAAAGGCCTTCACTTTATCAAATGTATCTGCACTGAGAGCATCATTCTTAGTGGTTAACTGCATTGCTAAATCTAAGAAACTGTTTACTATTGGTGAAGAATTGATCCTGCCTGCTGCTAACGTCATTTGTCATGAACTTTTAGGAGATGCTGAAGTTCAAAAGCTGGCATGTGTTCCTCTTTAGGAGAGGCTGAAGTTCAAAAGCTGGCATGTGAAACAGCAGACATGTTGAGGCCAATTGTTAGAAAGGATTAATGAGTCACCGTGGTATGCAATTGGAGAAGGCGATGGCGACCCACTCTCCTACTCTTGCCTGGAGAATCCCATGGGCGGAGGAGCCTGGTGGGCTGCAGTGCATGGGGTCGCTACGAGTCGGACACGACTGAGCAACTTCACTTTCACTCTTCACTGTCCTGCATTGGAGAAGGACATGGCAACCCACTCCAGTGTTCTTGCCTGGAGAATCCCAGGGACGGAGGAGCCTGGTGGGCTGCTGTCTATGGGGTCGCAGAGAGTCCGACACGACTGAAGCAACTTAGCAGCAGCAGCAGCAGCAGTGGTATGCAACCCAGGTTGGTGAATCTACCGATGTTGACCACAAGGCAACTTTACTTGTTTTTGTGCGATATATTCTTCAGGAGGATGTGCACGGGGATGTTTTACGTGCCCTTTTCTTGCCAAGCAAAACCACAGCTTCAAAACTATTCAAGTCTCTGAATGACTACATATCAGGAAACCTGAACTGGTCATTTTGCATTGCTATATGCACGGACGGAGTGCGTGCCATGACTGGATGGAATTCTGGTTTTCACTATATTGATCAAAGTGGTCACCTCTGAATGTGAGCCTACACACTGTCATCCACAGAGAAATGCTCACCCGCTGAAAAATGTCACCTGAACTTAACGTTTTGCAGGAAGTGATGAAAATTATCAACCACATTAAAGTACATGCCCTTAACTCATGTCTGTTCATGCAGCTCTGTGAGGAAATGGATGCAGAGCACAAATGTCTTCTCTTACACACAGAAATGAGACAGCTTTCTAAAAGTAGATCACTGGCCAGCAGTTTTGAGTTGTGAGAGCTGCTCCAGGGATTTCTTTTAGAAAAGCAGTCACCACTGGCAGCATATTTCAGTGACACAGAAGGTGTCGAAAAACATCCTTACTTGTGTGACGTATTCAACTTGCTCAGTGAACTCAGTCTTACACTTCGGGGGAGAATGTCAACTGTTCAAGTCACCAGGTCAAGTGGCTGCATTTAGAGCCAAACTGGAATTATGCAGGCAATGAATGAACACTGGGAATTTTGACATGTTTCAAATATTAGCAGAGATTTGGAAAGAGACTCGGTCAGGGTCGTCTTTCTCCAAACTGGTGCATGATCCACTTATTTCAGCTTTCAAAAGAGTTTGACCATTACTTCTCAACCACAGAAGACCCCTGAACTGGGAAGGAATGGATCCCTGACCCATTTGTAAATAATCCAGGTAAACTGACTTTGTGCCTGCTAGAAGAGGATCAACTGCTTGAGATCACAAATAACAGTGGCCTTGAAAGTATGTTTGCTGCTGCTGCTGCTGCTAAGTCACGTCAGTCTTGTCTGACTCTGTGCGACCCCATAGAAGGCGGCCCAACAGGCTCCTCTGTCCCTGGGATTCTCCAGGCAAGAACACTGGAGTGGGTTGCCATTTCCTTATTCAATGCATGAAAGTGAAAAGTGAAAGTGAAGTCGTTCAGTTGTGCCCGACTCTTAGCGACCCCATGGACTGTAGCCTACCAGGCTCCTCCGTCCATGGATTCTCCAGGCAAGAGTACTGGAGTGGGGTGCCATTGCCTTCTCCGAAAGTATGTTTGAGATGATTTCAAATCTCCATATGTTCTAGATTAAAATCAAGGCAGAATAGCTTGAGATTGCCACAAAAGCACTGAAAAGCCTGCTTCTGTTTCCGACAGCCTATCTTTGTGAAGCAGGGTTTTCTGCAGTAACAGTAACCAAAAGGAGATGACGGGTAGACTGGACGTAAGTAAGACACTTCAGGTATTATTGTCTCCTGTCACCCTCAGATGGGACCATCTAGTTGCAGGAAAACATGCTCAGGGCTCCCATTGATTCTGCATTATGGTGAGTTGTACAATGATTTCATTATATATCTCAATCCAATAATAATATGAATAAAGTGCATGATAAATACAATGTGCTTGAATCATCCCCAAACCATCCTCCCTCTCCGTGCCTGTATCTTCCCTGAAACTGGTCCTGGCCCCAAAAAGGTTGGGGACTAGGGCCCTAGCCCAAGCTCACCACTATGGGAACAACTACCCATTCGAGTGTTCGAGTTAAATCTCACTTAATGAAACTTAAAACTCAGTTCCTGAATTGCATGGACCACTGCTCAAGTGCTCAATAGTTGCATCTGGCTAGTGTGATCTACCATACTGGATCACGCAGGGAACACGCTTACCATCACAGACGGCACTACCAGAGAGTGCTGCCCTAGACCCATCACCAGCGAAAAATCCCTCTCTCTATGATCAATGACCAGCGCTCCCGTGGAGACTCTCACCTCCTCCTCTTACAGATTCTGACTCTAACACAGCCTTCAACATTTCAGCAAACGCAATGAGATTTTCAATCTCTGTTCAGGCACACCTCGGCGATACTGTCGATCAGGTTACAGATCACCAAAGTAAAGGGAATATCATGTGAACTTTTTGGTTTTCAGTGCATATAAAAATTATGTCTATATACAAGTTATATTTATGCATAACTAGACTATACCCTAGTCTGCTAAGGGTGTGACAGCCTTATGTCTAAAAAGACAATGTGCATACCTTAAAAATACTTCATTGCTAAAAATGTGAACCTCCACCTGCCAACTCTTAAGTTGTTACAAATCTTCAACTTACAAAGTGCGTGCCTGTGTTAGTTTCCTGAGGCTGCAGTAAGGAATTACCAGGAACTGTGCTAATTCTCTCATGTTTTCTCCCAGTCAGAGATCCAAGATCAAGGTGTAAAGAGAGCCAGGCTTTTTCTGAAGGCTCTAGGGGAGGATCCTTCCTTATCTCTCTAGCATCATTGTCTAGCTGTTGGTGACAAACTCTGACTTGTGGCCGCATCTCTCCAATCTGTTTCTGGCTCTACCACTGCCATCCTAATTACCATCACCTCTTGTAGTCCCAGATCAGGGAAGGGGACAATACAGAGGATGTTGGCCACTGGGTACAGGGAAGAAGAATGAAGGTGTTAAATCCCCTCTTTGCCCCCTGTGGCCCATAAGTTAAAGTCCACTTGTTCCATGAGCATGATGGGGTCCCTGCATGATCAGGCTTCTGCTTAGATACCAGGGAATGAATAGAAGCCACCTCCCTGCCTCCTGATGTTCAATCTTTTGCTGGCCAAATCCAGGCACATTTTTAAGGACTCTGCCATCCAACACATCTTCCAGAACCTGCTCTGAGCACACGTTCCCAGTCTTCCTCGGCCACCTTCACCTATAGACTCCTAAGTGTGAATTAGTTGTGCTCCTGCTGCCACAAAATTTCCCACAAGGCAATATGATTCTCTGAAATCTCTGCTGGAATTTGAGTTCTTTCAGGTCAAGGGCCAAGCTGCATTCACTGCTGCTTTCTCCTGTGCCAGGCACAGGCTTGGGATCAAGGAGGCACCGAAGGAGGAGTTCAGAGAAAGAAGTACTAATCCAAAGTGCACCTTTGGGCATCCTAAGTCATGCTATGGTCTGAATGTTTGTGTCCCCCAAAAATGATATATTGGAACCTAATGCCCAATATGATGATGTTAGGAGGTGGCCCTATGGGAGCTGATTAAGACTTGCAGGCAGAGCCCTCCTGATTGAGATCAATTTCCTTATAAAAGAGATCCAAGAGAGTTCCTCTTTTCCTCCCAACATGGGAGGTTAATGTGAAAAGATGGTTGTTCTAGGATGTGAGCTGTCATCACACACAGAGTGCACTGATGCCTAGATCATGATTTCCCAGCCTCCAGAACTGTGGAAAATAAGTTTCTGGTTTTTTAAGCCATCGGATTTACCACATTTAGTTATAGCAGCCCTAATTCACTAAGATAGAGCACAATCAACAGAGTGAAAAGGCAACCTACAGAATGGTAGAAAATATTGGCAAAGCATGTATCTGTTTAGAGGTTCATACTCAGGACATAGTATAAAGAATTCTTCCAACAACAGAAAACTTGATTTAAAATCATTTGATTTAAAAATGGGCTAATGTGCAGAGCAACTGGAGAAAGCCCACATGCAGCAATGAAGGCGCAGTGCAGATAAAAAAAAATAAAGAAAATACGGGCAAAGAATCAGAATAGACATTTCCCTAAAGATATACAAATGACCAACAAGAATAGAAAAATATACTTAATATCAGTAACCATTAGGAAATTCAAATCAAAACCGCAACGAGATATCACACCACACCCATCAGGAAAGCCACGATATAAAAATAACAAAAATGGAAAATAACAAATGTTGGTGAGGATGTGGAGAAACTGGAACATTTGTGCACTGTTGGTAGGAATATAAAATGGTGCAACAAACATGGAAAACAGTGTGACAGTTCCTGAAAAAATTAAGAATAGAAAATCATATAACCTAGCAATCCCATTTCTGGATATAGATCCAAAGAAATTGAAAACAGGGTCTTAAAGAGATATTTGCACCCTACGTTCATAGCAGCAGTGATCACAGTTGCCAAGAGGAAGCAAACTAAGTGTCGATGAATGGATGAATGGATCATTACCAAGTAGTATAGATGCCCGAGAGGATATCATTCAACTTTAAATAGGAACTTCTGACATATGAGGAACCTGGGGAACCTTACGCTAACTAAAACAGACCTGTCAGAAAATAACAGATGCTGTATGATTCCAGTTACATGGAAATTAGATTAGATTAGTTGAGCAAAGAGACAGAAGGAGCTGTGGTTGCCAGGAAGTGGCAGGAGGAAAACAATAGTTAATGTCTAATTGAGTTTCAGTATGAGGAGATGAAAAGAGTTCTGCAGATGGGAGGCACAGTAACACGAATATGGTTACCGCTGTTCAAGAGCCGACTCACTGGAAACGACCCTGACGCTGTGAAAGATTGAGGGCAGGAGGAGAAGGGAGTGACAGAGGATGAGATGTTGGCTGGCATTACCGACTCAATGAACATGAGTTTGAGCAAACTCTGGGAGATAGTGAAGGACAGTGAAGCCTGGCGTGCTGCAGTCTATGGGACTGCAGAGTCAGACACGACTTAGTGACCGAACAACAAAGAACAACAATTCAGTGTATGCTAACAAATGGTCGTGTTTGTTAGTCACTCAGTCCAGTCCACTCTTTCTGACTGCATGAATTGTAGTCCTGCCCATGGAATTCTCCAGGCAGGAATACTGGAGCGGGCAGCCGCTCCCTTCTTCAGGGGATCTTCCCAACCCATGGATCGAATCGAGGTCTCCCGCATTGCAGACAGATTCTTTAACATATAAGCCACCAGGGAAGCCCAGTTGTTTTGGTAAATTTCATGCTATGTGTATTCTGAAAGGACTTTAAAAAAACTCTGTGACTTTTGCTGCCGTGGCCCTAGGATGGCCCCACATTAGAGGTGAATCTGCTCTTGGAGGGTGTGTTCTGGGAGGACATTAGTGACCTGGCCCTGGGGCATCAAGGGAGGAACACAAATAGAGAAATGAAACTTACCTGCCTTGGGTGCTGGGGGGCAAAAGGAAATCATGGGCAGTGACCTTTAACTGGCAAAGAGCCATGCCCGAGCCTGTGCCACGTGGCTGTCAGGCATCTAACCTGAGCAGCACCTCTGCCCCACCTAATTGGAAGTGACCTGGTTCTGAGAGACCCCTAAGAGTGACCCCTATGCTTAAAAACAAACCTATAAAGGCCCAGAGAGGGCAAGTGACTGGCTCTGGGTCACTCAGCAAGTCAGAGGCAGAGCTAAACCCTGAAGTGCGGTCCCTCTGATTCTAGAGCATCATTTATTTCATCTCCTGTGTACATTGTGGCTTTTTTCTGACAGTGTGTCAGAGAGATTCCATCAGGAAGACTGTCCTTACACTGACAACTTAGCAGGTTGAGCTGAGCAGTGGGTGTGAGGTGAGGATCCATGGATTGGTGCTCAGAGATAGCTTACCTGCATAACGGTAGAAATTGGGTGGGTCTCTGGGGTCAGAGCCAAAGTCATCTGGTCCCTGATGTGGCCCCTGTGGTGCCTTCCCAGGAGAAGAGCCATAGGAGTCCTGATTGGTTGACTGGAAAGGTTCTTCTTCCTCTGGAAGAAAGAAATAATGGGGGAGCACACAGCGGGGCAGGCAGCTGGGGAACAGACCCCACACAGCCCCCTCCACCCTTTCCTGAAGACCCCAGAATCTCTGATGTAGGGAGGGGACCTCAGAGGAAGCTGAGCTGAGAGGTGTCAAGGGTGCTTGGAGGTGAACCAGGGAGAAGCCCAGCACCAGTGGAGAGCTGGGGGTCCTGACTACACAGAGCAGGAGGCTGAAGCCCAGGGGAAAGAGACTTGATGGGCACCAGGTCAGAACCCAGACCCCTGCTGCCCACATCCAGGAACCCCAATCTCCGGGCCACCCTCCCTCTGGAGATTTCCCAAGGGCACTCACCTTCTGACAGCAATTCTGGCAGGAGGGTGCCCAAGGCATCGCCTTCCCCGCTCTCTATGGCTCTAGCTGACATCCTGGAGGCAGTGTGGGAGCACTGGTTCTGGATGCAAGGACACCACTGTCTTTCTGAGAAACAGAGTGTGAAGTAAAAACTGCTCTGCCTGATTTCAGGCTTTGCTGATAGCTCAGATGGTAAAGAATCGGCCTGCAATGCAGGAGACCTGGGTTCGATTCCTGAGTTAGGAAGATCCCCTGGAGAAGAGAAAGGCTAGCCCCTCCAGCATGCCGGCCTGGAGAATTCCATGGACTGTATAGTCCTTGGGGTCACAAAGAGTCGGACATGACTGAGCGACTTTCAGGAGGGCATCTGTCTTCCGTTCCAGCCCTGCCCTCTGTCCCACTGCAGCCTGTGGACCACTTCCAGCCCACCCCCTTAATCTGCTCAGACCACAGTTTTGAAGTTAATAATGACTTTGCTTGGCTCCCTGATCTCCAGAATCCTGGCCACCTCTAACACCCCATCTCTGTCCCCTGCTCACTGCCCAGCTGGTCTAAGTTCCAGGGCTTCATAGTAACCTGGGTCAAGACAAGACCAGAGGTTCCCAACACCCCATGGTAAAGGTGGGATCAAGCCCCCTCCACACATTCAGCTCTGGTCGCAGGGTCAGCAGTCCTGATAGAAGTGGAGAGGGAGGCTGAGAGTGGAGTCCCTTTGCTCCCTCCCCTCCCCACCTCCCAGGCCCCCGCTTACCTTGCTTAGTATTATTGGGAATCAAAGAGTAGTGTGTGAAGCCCGGCCCAAAGTGAGGCTGTTGAGAACTCCAGCAGGCTAAATAGTCCCTCCCTGGATTACCTCTGACCTCAAGAGTCCAAGAGGGAAGTGAGTCACCCTCATCCCCGGCTTGGTGCCACGTAGACCTCACATTTGCATGTTAATGGGAGGATGAGGGGCTGAGCTTCCCTCCCAGATTCCCCTTCTTGGATACGTGAGGAATCCCTAGTCCACCTTTTTATAAAACTTACCTGCAATTCTTGTGAACTATATTTTCCCTTCCCTCCACCATTTGTAGGTTTATGGTACAAAATATTTTTCCTTGGCTGACAAATGGCACAGAGCCCTAATCTCATATCTGTAATAACTGAGGAGGCAGAGCAGGTTGATGGTCAAAGCATCATTTCTAACCAGTGCCTGGGGAGGAATCTTAAGTTTCGACTAAGGGAGTGAAATACCCTTGATGTGCCTTACTTTAGTGACACACTGGCATTCACAGAATTGGTGGTATTATTACATTTACTTCTTTTTGTCCCTTGATGTATGGAAGTGTTAGTTGCTCCATCATGTCTGACTCTCTGTGATCCCGCCAGGCTCCTCTGTCCATGAAAGTCTCCAAGAGTACTGGAGTGGGTTCCCTATTTCCAGGGGATCTACCTGACACAGGAATTGAACCGGTGTCTCCTGCATTGCAGGCAGATTATTTACCAGCTGAGCTACCAGGGAAGCCCCCTAAGACATATATATATATATGTTCCTTATTATTATATGACATATGTAAATATTATATATTTTATATGTGTATATATTTTACTTATTTTACATTATCTGCTAAAAGGAAATGAAAGCTGAACGCCAAAGAATTGATGCTTTTGAACTGTGGTTTTGGAGAAGACTCTTGAGAGTCCCTTGGACTGCAAGGAGATCCAACCAGTCCATTCTGAAGGAGATCAGCCCTTGGATTTCTTTGGAAGGAATGATGCTAAAGCTGAAACTCCAGTACTTTGGCCACCTCATGCAAAGAGTTGACTCATTGGAAAAGACTCTGATGCTGGGAGGGATTGGGGGCAGGAGGAGAAGGGGACGACAGAGGGTGAGATGGTTGGATGGCATCACTGACTCGATGGACGTGAGTCTGAGTGAACTCCGGGAGTTGGTGATGGACAGGGAGGCCTGGCATGCTGCGATTCATGGGGTCGCAAAGAGTCGGACAGAACTGAGCGACTGAACTGAACTGAACTGAACTGAAGACAGAATAGCAAATTAGTTGTTTTACCCTTAATTTTGTTTTACTATTTTTGTTATGCAAAGCAAGACCCAATGCAGGTCCAGCTGCTTCCAAAGTGAGGTCTTGGAATGGCTCTTATTTGCTCCCTCCTAATGCTTGTCTCTTCCCTGCCCATCTCATGCCTACCCCGCCTAGAGACTTGAGGGTCACCTGATGCAGACCAGGCTTGTTGCCCCAGAGTCCTAGTGCCCAGCAACAGGTGGGTGATTAAGAACTGATGAGACTCAGTTCTTCTCATCCAGTGGTGAATGTTTTGGAGTTTCAGCATCAGTCCTTCCAATGAATATTCAGGACTGATTTCCTTGAGGATTGACTGGTTTGGTCTCCTTGCAATCCAAGGGACTCTCAAAAGTCATCTCCAACACCCAGTTCCAAAGCATCAATTCTTCAGTGCTTAGCTTTTTTTATAGCCCAACTCTCACATCCATCAGAGAAGGCAATGGCACCCCACTCCAGTACTCTTGCCTGGAAAATCCCATGGATGGAGGAGCCTGGTAGGCTGCAGTCCATGGGGTCGAGAAGAGTCAGACACGACTGAGCGACTTCACTTTCACTTTTCCCTTTCATGCATTGGAGAAGGAAGTGGCAACCCACTCCAGTGTTCTTGGCTGGAGAATCCCAGGGACAGGGGAGCCTGATGGGCTGCCGTCTATGGGGTCACACATGACTGAAGTGACTTAGCAGCAGCAGCAGCTCACATCCGTACATGACTATTGAAAAACCTGTTTGACTAGATGGACCATTGTCAGCAAAGTAATGTCTCTGCTTTTTCATATGCTGTCTAGGTTGGTCATAGCTTTTTTTCCAAGGAGCAAGCGTCTTTGAATTTCATGGCTGCAGTCACCATCTGCAATGATTTTGGAGCCTCAGAAAATAAAGTCTGTTACTGTTTCCATTGGTTCCCCACCTATTTGCCAAGAAGAGATGGGACCAGATGCCATGACCTTAGATTTTTGAATGTTGAGTCCTAAGCCAGCTTTTTCACTCTCCTCTTTCATTTTCATCAAGAGGCTCTTTAGTTCCTCCTCAATTTCTACCATAAGGGTGGTGTGAGCTGCATATCTGAGGTTACTGGTATTTCTCCCAACAATCTTGATTCCAGCTTGTGTTTCATCTAGGCTGGCATTTCACATGGGGTAATCAGCATATGAGTTAAATAAGCAAGGTGACATCCAGGAGCACTACAGATACATTGAAAGGGCATGGAGAATATGGTAATCGAGGTGGTATGGTAAATGACCCTTAATGACATCATCTGTGTGCGTGCCTTCCACCCCCATCCCCCACCGCCACGAAGTCTACACCTGTTACAGAATCTAAGCTCATATTGCTTGCCACATGACAGGGCAAGAAATTGAGAGAAAAATTGTTTGGGCAATGAATAGAGACTTTATTCAAAATGCCAGGAGACTAAGAAGATGGTAGACCAGTGTTCCCAAGAACTCTCTTCGCAGGGCTGCAATTCAGTCTTCTCTGATAATGAAAGAATGGTGTAACTGGTTACTGGAACCTTCTTGATGCCCTTCTTCTTGCAGCTATCCAGGTAGGTCTGGTCACAAGGTTCCGATGTTGTTGTTTGCTTGCTCAGGCGTGTCCGACTTTTTGTGACTCCATGGACTGTAGCCCGGTAGATTCCTCTGTCCGTGGCATTTCCCAGGTAGAAACATCCAGTTACACAAATGTTATTCTCTGTCCTGTATCTTTGTAAATTTATTTTTTAATTGAACGATAATTGCTTTACAGAATTTTGTTGTTTTCTGTCAAATCTCAGCATGAATCAGCCATAGGTATACATATATCCTCTCCCTTTGAACCTCCCTCCCATCTCCTGCCCCATCCCACTCCTCTAGGTTGATACTGAGCCCCTGATTCAGTTTCCTGAGCCATACAGCAAATTCCCGTTGGCTGTCTACTTTACATATGGTAATGTAAGTTTCCATGTTACTCTTTCCATACATCTCACCCTCTCTGCCCCTTCCCCATGTCCATAAGTCTATTCTCTATGTTTCTTTCTCCACTGCTGCCCTGTAAATAAATTCTTCAGTACCATTTTTCTAGATTCCATATATATGCATTAGAACACGATATTTATCTTCCTCTTTCTGACTTACTTCACTCTGTATAATAGGTCTTAGGTTCATCCAGTTCATTAGAACTGACACAAATGCATTCCTTTTTATGGCTGAGTAATATTCCATTGTGTATATGTACCACACTGTCTTTATCCATTCATCTGTCAATGGACATCTAGTTTGCTTCCATGTTCTAGCTATTGTAAATAGCGCTGCAATGAACAATGGGATACATGTGTCTTTTTCAATTTTGGTTTCCTCAGGGTATATGCCTAGGAGTGGGATTGCTGGGTCACATGGTGCTTTTATTCCTAGCTTTTTAAGGCATCTCCATACCGTCTTCCATAGCGGCTGTACTATGGTTGCATTGTACATACGGCTGTACTATTGTTACGTTGCCACCAACGCTGCAGGAGCGTTCCCTTTTCTCCACATCGTTTCCAGCATTTACTGCTTTTAGGCTCTTTGATGATGGCCATGCTGACTGGTGCGAGGTGACATCTCACTGTAGTTGTGATTCATATTTCTCTAATAACGAGCGATCCTGAGCATCCTTTCCTGAGTTTGTTAGCCATCGGTGTGTCTTCTTCGGAGAAATGTCTGTTTAGGTCTTTTTCCCACTTTGATTGGGTTGTTTGTTTCTCTGGCACTGAGTTGTATGAGCTGCTTGTATCTTTTGGAAATTAATCCTTTGTCAGTTGTTTCATTTCCCATTATTTTCTCCCATTCTGAGGGTTGTCTTTTCACCTCCCGTCTAGTTTCCTCTGCTGTGCAAAAGCTTTGAAGTGTAATCAGCTCCCAGTTGTCTACCTTTGTTTTTATTTCTATAACCTTGGGAAACTTTTGCTAATTGAAATAAATCAGTCAGAAAGAGAAAAATACATCATGATTCCATTTACTTGGAAATTAGTTTAATTTGGTCAGATTCACAGAGGCAGAAAGGACTGTGGCTGCCAGGAGCTGGGGGCAGGAGGAAAAGGGTAGTTAATGACTAATGCTTACAGAAGTTCAGGTTGTGGGGTGGGGAAAGGAGTTCTGGAGATCGGGGGTACAAAATGTGAACATAGTAAACACTGTTCGATGCACACTCACAAAGGTCATGTTGGTATTTAAGGCTATGTGCATTCTGCCATGATTCATTTTTAAAGCATGTGCCTTTGGTGCCCTGGCCCTGGGCTGGCCCTGTCTTAGAGGTGACACTGCCCTCGGAGGGTGTGTCTTTGGAGGACATTATTGACCAGGTCCCGTGGTATCAAGGGAGGAGCACAAATGGAGAAATGAAACTTACCTGCCTTGGGTGCTGGGGGCAACAGGGCAGGCGTGGCAAGAAGCTGTGCCAGCCGGCTGACCAGGAGCCAGAGCAGCCTCTGGGTCCTACCTAATTGGAGATGACCTGGATCTGGAAAACCCTTAAGAGTGACCTCATCCTACCCCTGTGAGGTCAGAGGTGGCTCCTCTCTCTGTTCTCTATGGTTTTAGCTGTCATCTTGGTGGCAGTGTGGAAACAGGATGCACAGCCAAGGACACCTCTATCTTTCTCACAGACAGAGTTAGAAGATCAGAAGTGCTCTCCTGATTTATGAAGGACTAGGGGGCGGGCACCTCTCTACTGCCCCAGCCCTGCTCTCTGTGCTATGACAGTCTGTGGGCTACTTCCACCCACCCTGCTAATGTGCTCAGAAAACAGTTTTGAAGTTAGTGATGACTTTGCTTGACTCCCTGACCTTCAGAATCCTGTCTACCTCTTAACACCCCATCTCTGTCCGATGCTCACTGCCCACCCAGTCGAAGTCTTAGGGTTCAGAGCACCCAGGTTCAGGACAAAACCCGAGGCTCCCAAAGTCACATGGTAAAGGTGGGCTCGAGCCCCCTCCCCACACTAACCTCTGGTCACAATGACCACAGCCCTGGATGCTGTGGGTGGAGTCCTGTGCTCCCTCCTCTCCCGCACTGCCCAGGTCCCTGTTTGGTAAGTGTCTGGGAAGGAAGAGCAGTGTGGCAAGTTCTGCATGGAGTGAGTATGCGGCCTCTAAGCAGCTGAATAGTTCCACCATGGATGAGATCTAACCCCGAGAGTCCAAGGAGGAAGTGAGTCAGTCTCTTTCCAGCTGTGGTTTCTCCCCTACTTTGCTAGTGGAACAATGAGGGCCATGGGCTGGTCTTGGGCAGAGCATGACTTTCCCTCTCAGAATATTCTTCTTGCATATGTTTGAAATACACAGTCCTCCATTCTAATAAACTCACCGGGCTTCCCTGCTGGTCCAGCATTGAAGAGTGCAACTTGCAGGACAGCAGACACAATTCGATCCCTGCTCCTGGAAGATCCCACATGCCATGGATCTACTAAGCCCGAGCACCCCGACTACTGAGCCCTCACGCCTACATCCGTGCTCTGCTAAAGAGAAGGCACTGCCATGAGAATCCTGCCCACAACTCTTGCTGCTCTGAAGAGTAGCCCCTGTTTCTGCAACTAGAGAAAGCACGTGCACAGCAACAAAGACCCAGCACAGCCAAAAGTAACTAAATAAATAAAATGCTAAATAAACATTCACCTGCAATTCTCAGGAACTTTATTTTCCCTGTTCCCCATGATTGGCAAGTTTACAGTCGAAACATTTTTCCCTTGGTTGACATATGGCACAGAGCCCTAATCTCATATCTGTAATAACCGAGGAGGCAGTGCAGGTTGGCGGTTAAGAGCAGGATCTCTGACCAGTGCCTGGGTTGGAATCCTTACCTGTGACCTTCGGGGAGTGATTTACCCTTGGTGTGCCTTAGTTTGGTGGCACACAGGCACGTACATATTAGGTGCTATGACTACATTTGCTTCTTTCTGTCCCTTAGCCCCAGTGGAATAAGTCTCATGAAAAGTGTACATTTGTCAGTCTCCTTCTCCTGGGGCTGGAGCTCAGTAAATATGATTTGAATGACAGAATGAATATGGACAAGAAAGGGGAAAGTGACAGTGAGTGTGAAGTTGGGCTGGGGTGGGAGGACAAGGGGCAGGAAATGAAAGAAAGGGCAGAATCAGGGGTGGAAGAGGGCACTGCTTGGGACAGGTGACTGTCCTGGGAATGGGGGCCTTGTCCCTCCTTCCAGAGGAGGACAGGAGGGGCCAGAGGCAGGGCGCTGTCTGTCCCCCACCCCCACCCCTGCTTAAGCTTTAGGACAACAGCTCCAAGCATTTCAGCAAATCCTGCTGCAGTTTCCCTGAGACACTGCAAGATGCTGTCCATGGGGCTAAGAGCGGAGAGTTTGCAGGAGTCGGAGAAGGCAATGGCACCCCACTCCAGTACTCTTGCCTGGAAAATCCCATGGACGGAGGAATCTGGTGGGGTGCAGTCCATGGGGTCGCTAAGAGTCGGATACGACTGAGCAACTTCACTTTCACTTTTCACTTTCATGCATTGGAGAAGGAAATGGCAATCCACCCAGTGTTCTTGCCTGGAGACTCCTGGGGACGGGGGAGCCTGGTGGGCTGCCGTCCATGGCGTCGCACAGAGTCGGACACGACTGAAGCGACTCAGCAGCAGCAGCACCTTGTTGTCACTTGGTATTGGCTCCACTTTCCTGGAAAATTCAGGGCATGAGAGACACCTGCCACCTACAGAAGCAGGCAGATTCGTTTCTCTGAATTTCCTGTCACTGGATGGTAGCTAGAGGAAATTAAACTAGACGAAATTAAAAGATGCTTACTCCTTGGAAGGAAAGTTATGACCAACCTAGACAGCATATTAAAAAGCAGAGACATTATTTTGTCAACAAAGGTCCGTCTAGTCAAGGCTATGGTTTTTCCAGTGGTCATGTATGGATGTAAGAGTTGGACTGTAAAGAAAGCTGAGCACCGAAGAATTGATGCTTTTGAACTGTGGTGTTGGAGAAGACTCTTGAGAGTCCCTTGGGCTGCAAGATCCAACCAGTCCATCCTAAAGGAGATCAGTTCTGGGTGTTCATTGGAAGGACTGGTGTTGAAGCGGAGACTCCAATATTTTGGCCACCTGATGCAAAGAGCTGACTCATTGGAAAAGACCCTGATGTTGGGAAAGACTGAGGGCAGGAGGAGAAGGGGACGACAGAGGATGAGGTGGTTAGATGGCATCACCGACTCAATGGACATAAGTTTGGTACACTCCGGGAGTTGGTGATGGACAGGGAGGCCTGGCGTGCTGTGGTTCATGGGGTCGCAAAGAGTCGAACACGACTGAGCGACTGAACTGAACTGAACCGAGATGGTAGCTAGAAAGACACCTCATGGAACAGAAAAGACTGGTGCCTTCAGAGTACATGTGACATTACAAACTCGTGAACACGGGTAAGAGAGAAGTGATCTACTGAGGGGAAAGGAAAACAAAACCTTTGCATTATTAGAATTCCCAAAGAGAGTGCTTACGGAATAATATTTTTAAAGTCTTTAACAAGGAAGTCAGGGCACTTCCCTGGTGGTTCAGTGGTTAAGAATCTGCCCTGCAGTGGAAAGGACACAGGTTTGACCCCTGGTCAGGGAATTAAAATCCCACATGTCAAGGAGCAACTAAGCCCAAGTGCCAGAACTACCGAGCTCTCGGGCCTCAACTCGAGAGTCTGTGTGCTTCCAGTAAATGTCCACCCGGAATAACAAAGACCTGAGCAGCACAGCTAAGACCCAACGCTGCCAAATAAACAAATAAATATTAAAAAAAAAAGAAAAGAAACTCAGCCTTGGGAGTTCCTGGAGATCCAGAGATTAGGACACTGTCCTTCCACTGTAGGGGACACAGGTTCCATTCCTTGTCCGGGAGAAAAGATTCAGCATGCTGAGATGTGGCAAAAAAAAAAAAAAAGTCAGCCTAGAAAAGGTGATTCTTAAAGAGAGAATTGTTTACTACCAATGAATATTTGAGAAGACATTCAATCTTGCTGAGAGTAAAAATAATTTTTTAAAAAAGTAGCTCTGTGTGTGTGTGTGTGTGTGTGTGTGTTCCATGAATCATTCAGTTAGAATTTGGCTGCAGATATCAGGACTCACTCCAGCTAACTGAAGCAGAATGTGTTTTTACACAAGGAGTTCCATGCCTATAAAAGCACCCCAGGATTGGAGAAGAAGGTTCAGGGTTGAGTCTCCGGGAATGAACACCCCACCCTCTAGAGGAACACTGAAGGACTGGGCACCGAGCATGCTGGGACTGCTGCCGTGATCAGGAACCAGAGACACTGGGAAGCCACTCTGGGACCAAACTGCCTTGTATGTCATGTCTGCAGATACAACCATGCATCTCAGTCAGGTGAGAGCTGGATTCTGACTCCACTGCTGCTGCAGAAGACCTAGTCCTCGCTACTGTGCTTGGCAGCAAAGCAGCAGCCCTATCTTCCTGCCTAACACAAGATCCAGTGCCTTTGCAGAACCGGTGTCGCCAGAGAATCTGGGGAATATGGTCATTACTCTCTGTCCTGGGGGTCACAGCAGGGGTGAAGCAGAACTGAGTGAGGACAACCCCCACAGTTGCTCCAGAGATAGTAAATCAAAACACCCAGTGCTGGCTCAGGCCAAGGAAAGCTGAATGCTCACGCCTTGCTGGGTGGGATGTGCTCTGATACCTAGGTCACAACCGGCAACACAGAAATGTGTAATAACAGCTGTCACTCCACTCGATTCAGAAATAGTCTTTCTGGGAATTCATTGTAAGAAAAGAGTCAGATATGTGCACAAAAATATCTGTACGTGATTGATTTTCATGGTGTTATTCAGGACAGCAAACCTTTAAAACAAGACGAAATCAAGGACTCATAATTTTATGCCCCTGAGTAACAGACATCTATGTGGCCACTGATGCTAGTGTCAAAGACCAGTTCACCATTCAGTGAAAGAAGCCTGGGAGAGTTGAACAATAAAGAAAGCTGAGCTCCGAAGAATTGATGCTTTTGAACTGTGGTGTTGGAGGAGACTCTTGAGAGTCCCATGGACTGCAAGGAGATCCAACCAGTCCATCCAAAGGAAATGAGTCCTGAATATTCAATGGAAGGACTGATGCTGAAGCTGAAACTCCAATACTTTGGCCACCTGATGTGAAGCACTGACTCGTTGGAAAAGACCCTGATGCTGGGAAAGATTGAAGGCGGGAGGAGAAGGGGATGACAGAGGGTGAGATGGTTGGGTGGCATCACCAACATGAGTTTGAGTAAGCTCCAGGAGTTGGTGATGGACAGGGAGGCCTGGTGTGCTGCAGTCTATGGGGTTCCAAAGAGTTGGACGTGACTGAGCGACTGAACTGAATTAAACTGAAAGAAGCCTGAGTTCAGGGACCCTCACTTGCACTGGTTCTGTCCAGGAGAATCCCTGAGAACAATTCTGCAGTATGCTAGCATTGCTATCATTCAGTTCAGTTCAGTCGCTCAGTCGTGTCCCACTCTTTGTGACCCCATGAATTGCAGCACGCCAGGCCTCCCTGTCCATCACCAACTCCCAGAGTTCACCAAACTCTTGTCCATCAAGTTGGTGATGCCATCCAGCCATCTCATCCTCTGTCGTCCCCTTCTCCTCCTGCCCCCAATCCCTCCCAGCATCAGAGTCTTTTCCAATGAGTCAACTCTTTGCATGAGGTGGCCAAAGTACTGGAGTTTCAGCTTTAGCATCATTCCTTCCAAAGAACACCCAGGACTGATCTCCTTCAGAATGGACTGGTTGGATCTCCTTGCAGTCCAAGGGACTCTCAAGAGTCTTCTCCAACACCACAGTTCAACAGCATCAATTCTTCAGCGCTCAGCTTTCTTCACAGTCCAACTCTCACATCCATACATGACCACTGGAAAAACCATGATCTTGACTAGACGGACCTTTGTTGGCAAAGTAATGTCTCTGCTTTTGAATATGCTATCTAGGTTCGTCATAACTTTCTTTCCAAGGAGTAAGCGTCTTTTAATTTCATGGCTGCAATAACCATCTGCAGTGATTTTGGAGCCCCCTAAAATAAAGTCTGACACTGTTTCCACTGTTTCCCCATCTATTTCCCATGAAGTGATGGGACCAGATGCCATGATCTTCGTTTTCTGAATGTTGAGCTTTAAGCCAACCTTTTCACTCTCCTCTTTCACTTTCATCAAGAGGCTTTTTAGTTCCTCTTCACTTTCTGCCATAAGGATGGTGTCATATGCATATCTGAGGTTACTGATATTTCTCCCGGCAATCTTGATTCAAGCTTGTGCTTCTTCCAGCCCAGCGTTTCTCATAATGTACTCTGCATAGAAGTTAAATAGGCAGGATGGCAATATACAACCTTGACGTACTCTTCTTCTTATTTGGAACCAGTCTGTTGTTCCATATCCAGTTCTAACTGTTGCTTCCTGACCTGCATATAGGTTTCTCAAGAGGCAGATCAGGTAGTCTGGTGTTCCCATCTCTTTCTGAATTTTCCACAGGTTATTGTGATCCACACAGTCAAAGGCTTTGGCATAGTCAATAAAGCAGAAATAGATGTTTTTCTAGAACTCTCTTGCTTTTTCATGGTCAAGCAGATGTTGGCAATTTGATCTCTGCTTCCTCTGCCTTTACTAAAACCAGCTTGAACATCTGGAAGTTCACGGTTCACATATTGCTGAAGCCTGGCTTGGAGAATTTTGAGCATTACTTTACTAGCATGTGAGATGAGTGCAATTGTGCGGTAGTTTGAGCATTCTTTGGCATTGCCTTTCTTTGGGATTGGAATGAAAACTGACCTTTTCCAGTCCTGTGACCACTGCTGAGTTTTCCAAATTGGCTGGCATATTGAGTGCAGCACTTTCACAGCATTATCTTCCAGGATTTGAAATAGCTCAACTGGAATTCCATCACCTCCACTAGCTTTGTTCATAGTGATGCTTTCTAAGGCCCACATGACTTTACATTCCAGGATGTCTGGCTCTAGCTGAGTGATCACACCATCGTGATTATCTAGGTCGTGAAGATCTTTTTTGTACAGTTCTTCTGTGTATTCTTGCCACCTCTTCTTAATATCTTCTGCTTTTGATAAAGGACCATTTCTGTCCTTTATCGAGCCCATCTTTGCATGAAATGTTCCCTTGGTATCTCTTCAAGAGATTTCTTGAAGAGATCTCTAATCTTTCCCATTCTGTTGTTTTCCTCTATTTCTTTGCATTGATCGCTGAGGAAGACTTTCTTATCTCTCCTTGCTGTTCTTTGAAACTTTGCATTTAGATGCTTGTATCTTTCCTTTTCTCCTTTGCATTTTGCTTCTCTTATTTTCACAACTATTTGTAAGGCCTCCCCAGACAACCATTTCACTTTTTTGCATTTCTTTTCCATGGGGATGGTCTTGATCCCTGTTTCCTATACAATGTCATGAACCTCCATCCATAGTTCATCAGGCACTCTATCTATCAGATCTAGGCCCTTAAATCTATTTCTCACTTCCACTGTACAATCATACGGATTTGATTTAGGTCATATCTGATTCCCTAAAGATCCAAATGGCTAACAGGCATATGAAAAGATCCTTGAATTCAGTCAACATTAGGGAAATGTAAATCAAAACCATGAGATACCACTTCACATCCATCAGGATAGTTACTACTAAGAAAACAAAAAAAAAACATAAAATAACAAGTCTTGGTTAGAATGTGGAGGAGGTAGCACTCCAGCTGAGAGGTTCGTAGGAATGTAAAATGCTACAAGAGTTATGGAGAACAGTATGGCAGTTCCTGAAAAAATTAAAATAGAAAATCATATGATCCAGCAAGCCAATTCCTGGATATAGTTTTAAAGGAATGGAAAACAGGGTCTGAAGATATATTTGCACCCCATGTTCAGAGCAGCATTTTTCACATTTGCCGAGAAGTGCAAGCAATCTAAGTCTCCATCAACGGATAAATGAGTCATAAACATGTGGTAGATACACACAAGAGAATACCATTCTGGCTTTAGAGGAAGTTATGACATATGGGTGAACCTAGGGAACATTATGCTAAGTAAAACAAACCAGTCAGAAAAATACAAATACTGTATGATTCCACTGATATGGAAATCAGATTACATTACTCAAAATTTGAGAGACAAAAAGAACTGTGGTTGCCAGGATCTGGGGTCAGGAGGAGGTGAATGTTTAACGGGTACAGACTTTCAGTTTCGGTAATGAAAAGAATTCTAGAGATCAAGTACACAGCAATGCAAACGTAGTTAACACTATTCAACCTCTGCTGACAGACTGTCATATTGTCGAATTACATTCTATTGTGTATTGTCACCTGATTTTAAAAAAAGAAGCTGATACCTTTGGTGGCCTGGCCCTAGGCTGCCTTCATGTTAGAGATAACACTGCTCTTGGAGGGTGTGTTCTGGGAGGACCAGGTTCTAGGGTATCAAGGGAGGAGCACAAATGGAGAAATGAAACTTACCTGCCTTGGGTGCTGTGGGGCAACAGGGCAATCATGGGCAGTGACCTTCAACTGGCAAAGAGCCGTGCCCAGCCTGTGCCAGATGGCTGTCAGGCATCTAACCTGAGCAGCACCTCTGCCCCACCTTATTGGAGGTGACACGACACTGAGAGACCCCTAAGAGTGACCTCATCCTATCCCTGTGCTTAAAAACAAACCTATGAAAGCCCAGAGAGGGCAAGTGACTGGCTCTTGGTCACTCAGCAAGTCAGAGGCAGAGCTAAACCCTGAAGTGTGGTCCCTCTGACTCTACAGCATCATTTATTTCATCTCCTGGACACTGTGGCTTTTTTCTGACAGTGTGTCAGAGAGATTCCATCAGGAAGACTGTCCTTACACTGACAACTTAGCAGGTAGAGCTGAGCAGTGGCTGTGGGGTGAGGATCCATGGATTGGTGCTCAGAGACCCATTACCTGCATAATGGTAGACATTGCTGCCTTCCAATGTGGGTGGGTCTCTGGGGTGAGAGCCAGAACCATCTGGCCGCTGAAGTGGTCCCTGTGGTGCCTTCCCAGGAGAAGAGCCATAGGAGGCCTGGTTGGTTGACTAGGAAGGTTCTTCTTCCTCTGGAAGAAAGAAATAATGGGGGAGCACACAGCGGGGGGGGTGGGGGTGGGGGGGAGCAGCTGTGGGAACAGACCCCACACAGCCCCCTCCACCCTTTCCTGAAGACCCCAGGATCTCTGATGTAGGGAGGGGACCTCAGGGGAAGCTGAGCTGAGAGGTGTCAAGGGTGCTTAGAGGTGAACCAGGGAGAAGCCAGAGACAGGGAGGCCCAGCACCAGTGGAGAGCTGGGGGTCCTGACTGCACAGAGCAGGAGGTTGAAGCCCAGGGGAAAGAGCCTTGATGGGCCCAGACCCCCTGGTGGCAGCACCAGGCCAGAATCCAGACCCCCGCTGCTCACGTCCAGGAACCCCAAGCTCTGAGCCACCCACCCTCAGGAGCTTTCCCAAAGGCACTCACCTTCAGACAGCAATTCTGGCAGGAGCGGGCCCAAGACATCGCCTTCCCCACTCTCTATGGCTTTATCTAACATTCTGGAGGCAGTGTGGGAATAATGGTTCTGGAGCCAAGGACCCCACTGTCTTTCTGAGGAACAGAGTGTGAAGTCAAAACTGCTCTGCCTGATTTCGGGCTTCCCTGATAGCTCAGATGGTAAAGAATCTGCCTGCAATGCAGGAGACCCTGGTTTTATTCCTGGGTTGGGAAGATTCACTGGAGAAGAGATAGGCTACTGACTCCAGTATGCTGGCCTGGAGAATTCCATGGTCTTGGGGTCCATGGGGTCACAAAGAGTCGGACACGACTGAGCGACTTTCAGGGGGGTGTCTCTCTGCCATTCCAGCCCTGCCCTCTGTCCCACTGCAGCCTATGGACCATTTCCAGCCCACCCCTTTAATCTGCTCAGACCACAGTTTTGAAGTTAATAATGACTTTGCTTGGCTCCCTGATCTCCAGAATCCTGGCCACTTCTAACACCCCATCTCTGTCCCCTGCTCACTGCCCAGCTGGTCTAAGTTCCAGGGCTTCATAGTAACCTGGGTCAAGGCAAGACCAGAGGTTCCCAACACCCCATGGTAAAGGTGGGCTCAAGCCCCCTCCGCACATTCAGCTCTGGTCACAGGGACAGCAGTCCTGATGGAAGTGGAGAGGGAGGCTGAGAGTGGAGTCCCTTTGCTTCCTCCTCTCCCCACCTCCCAGGCCCCTGTTTACGCTGCTTAGTAATTGTTGGGGATCGAAGAGTAGTGTGTGAAGCCCTGCACTTAGTGAGGCTGTTGAGAACTCCAGCCGGCTAAATAGTCCCTCTCTGGAAGACCTCTGATCCCAAGAGTCCAAGGCAGAGGTGAGTCCCCTTCATCCCAGGCTGGGTGCCATGTAGACCTCACCTTTGCATGCTAATCGGAGGATGAGGGGCAGGGCTTCTGAAGGAGCATGACTTTCCCTTTCAGATTCCCCTTCTTGGATATGTGATGAATCCCTAGTCCTCCTTTTTATAAAACTTACCTGCAATTCTTGTGAACTTTATTTTCCCTGCCCTCCATGATTTGCAGGTTTACAATACAAAACGTTTTTCCTTACTAACAAATGCAGAGAGCCCTAATCTCATATCTGTAATAACTGAGGAGGCAGAGCAGGTTGATGGTCAAGAACACCATCTCTGACCAGTGCCTGGGGAGGAATCTGTAGTTGTGACTAAGGGAGTGAATTTCCCTTGTTGTGCCTAGCTTTGGTGACACACTGGCATTCACAGAATCGGTGTTATTACTACATTTACTTCTTTTTGTCCCTTGATGTGTGGAAGTGTTAGTCGCTCCGTCATGTCTGACTCTTGGTTACCCCAAGACTGTAGCCTGCCAGGCTCCTCTGTCCATGAAAGTCTCCAAGTTAGGGTACTGGAGTGGATACCCTATTTCCAGGGGATCTACCCGACACAGGAATTGAACTGGTGTCTCCTGCATTGCAGGCAGATTCTTTACCAGCTGAACTACCAGGGAAGCCCCCTGAGACTTATATATTTATAAGCCTTATTATTATATAACATATGTAAATATTATATATTCTTATATATGTATATATTTTACTTATTTTACATTATCTGCTGAAAGGAAATGACCAGATTATTTCCCTTTAAGAAAGAATAGCGAATAGTTGTTTTACCCATAATTTTTTTTTTTACTATTTTTGCTATGCAAAGCAGGACCCAATGCAGGTTCAGCTGCTTCCAAAGGGAGGTATTGGAAAGGCTCTTATTTGCTCCTAATAGAAAAAGCACAAAATGGAATCAAGAATGCCGGGAGAAATATCAATAACCTCGGATATGCAGATGACACCACCCTTATGGCAGAAAGTGAAGAGGAACTAAAAAGCCTCTTGGTGAAAGTGAAAGAGGAGAGTGAAAAAGTTGGCTCAGAGCTCAACATTCAGAAAATGAAGATCATGGCATCTGGTCCCATCACTTCATGGGAAATAGATGGGGAAACAGTGGAAACAGTGTCAGACTTTATTTTAGGGGGCTCCAAAATCACTGCAGATGGTTATTGCAGCCATGAAATTAAAAGACGCTTACTCCTTGGAAGGAAAGTTATGACCAACCTAGATAGCATATTCAAAAGCAGAGATATTATTTGGCCAAAAAAGGTCCATCTAATCAAGACTATGGTTTTTCCAGTGCTCATGTATGGATGTGAGAGTTGGACTGTGAAGAAAGCTGAGCGCTGAAGAATTGATGCTGTTGAACTGTGGTGTTGGAGAAGACTCTTGAGAGTCCCTTGGACTGCAAGGAGATCCAACCAGTCCATTCTGAAGGAGATCAGCCCTGGGCTTTCTTTGGAAGGAATGATGCTACAGCTGAAACTCCAGTACTTTGGCCACCTCATGCAAAGACTTGACTCATTGGAAAAGGCTCTGATGCTAGAAGGGATTGGGGGCCGGAGGAGAAGGGGACGACAGAAGACGAGATGGCTGGATGGCATCACTGACTTGATGGATATGAGTCTGAGTGAACTCCGGGTGTTGGTGATGGACAGGGAGGCCTGGCGTGCTGCGATTCATGGGATCACAAAGAGTCGGACACGACTGAGTGACTGAAGTGAACTGATGGCTGATTCATGTTGAGATTTGACAGAAAACAACAAAATTCTGTAAAACAATTATCCTTCAATTAAAAATAAATTTACAAAGATACAGGACAGAGAATAACATTTGTCTAACTGGATGTTTCTGCCTGGGAAATCCCATGGACAGAGGAGCCTGCCTGGCTACAGTCTATGGAGTCACAAACAGTTGGACACGACTGAGCAACCAAACAACAACATGGAACCTTGTGACCAGACCTAACTGGATAGCTGCAAGAAGAAAGGCATCAAGATATTCCAGTAACCAGCTACACCAGCTATACTTCTCATTATCAGAGAAGACTGAATTGCAGCCCTGCGAAGAGAGTTCTTGGGAACACTGGTCTACCATCTTCTCAGTCTCCTGGCATTTTGAATAAAGTCTCTATTCATTGCCCAAACAATTTTTCTCTCAATTTCTTGCCCTGTCATGTGGCAAGCACTATGAGCTTAGATTCTGTAACAGGTGTAGACTTCGTGGTGGTGGGGGATGGGGGTGGAAGGCTCGCACACAGATGATGTCATTAAGGGTCATTTACCATACCCCCTCGATTACCAGGATGACCATATTCTCCATGCCCTTTCAATGTATCTGTAGCGCTCCTGGATGTCACCTTGCTTATTTAACTCATATGCTGAGTACCCCGTGTGAAATGCCAGCCTAGATGAAACACAAGCTGAAATCAAGATTGCTGGGAGAAATACCAGTAACCTCAGATATGCAGCTCACACCACCCTTATGGTAGAAATTGAGGAAGAACTAAAGAGCCTCTTGATGAAAATGAAAGAGGAGAGTGAAAAAGCTGGCTTAGGACTCAACATTCAAAAATCTAAGATCATGGCATCTTGTCCCATCTCTTCTTGGCAAATAGGTGGGGAACCAATGGAAATAGTAACAGACTTTATTTTCTGAGGCTCCAAAATCATTGCAGATGGTGACTGCAGCCATGAAATTCAAAGATGCTTGCTCCTTGGAAGAAAAGCTATGACCAAACTAGACAGCATATGAAAAAGCAGAGACATTACTTTGCTGACAGTGGTCTGTCTAGGCAAACTAAGGCTTTTCCGGTAGTCATGTATGGATGTGAGAGTTGGGCTATAAAGGAAGCTGAGCACCGAAGAATTGATGCTTTGGAACTGGGTGTTGGAGAAGACTTTTGAGAGTCCCTTGGGTGTCGAGGAGACCAAACCAGTCAATCCTCAAGGAAATCAGTCCTGAATATTCACTGGAAGGACTGATGCTGAAGCTCTAAAACATTCACTACTTGATGAGAAGAGCTGACTGTCCTCAGTTCTTAATCACCCACTTGATGCTGGGCATTAGGACTCTGGGGCAACAAGCCTGGTCTGCACCAGGTGACCCTCAAGTCTCCAGGCCGGGTAGGCATGAGATGGGCAGGGAAGAGACAGCCATTCAGTTCTGTTCAGTTCAGTCGCTCGGTCGTGTCCGATTCTTTGCAACCCCATGAATCACAGCACGCCAGGCCTCACTGTTCATCACCAACTCCCAGAGTTCACTCAAACTCACGTCCATCAAGTCGGTGATGCCATCCAGCCATCTCATCCTCTGTTGTCCCCTTCTCTTCCTGCCCCCCATTCTTCCCAGCATCAGAGTCTCTTCCAATGAATCAAGTCTTCACATGAGGTGGCCAAAGCACTAGAGTTTCAGCTTTGGCATCATTCCTTCCAAAGAAAGCCCAGGGCTTATCTCCTTCAGAATGGACTGGTTGGATCTCCTTGCAGTCCAAGGGACTCTCAAGAGTCTTCTCCAACACCACAGTTCAAAAGCATCAATTGGGAGTTCCTGGAGATCCAGAGATTAGGACACTGTCCTTCCACTGCAGGGGACACAGGTTCCATTCCTTGTCCGGGAAAAAAGATTCAGCATGCTGAGATGTGGCAAAAAAAAAAAAAAAAAAGTCAGACTAGAAGAGATGATTCTTAAAGAAAAACTTGTTTACTACCAATGAATATTTGAGAAGACATGCAATCTTGCTGAGAGTAAAAATAATTTTAAAAAAAAGTAGCTCTGTGTGTGTGTGTGTGTGTGTGTGTTCCATGAATCATTCAGTTAGAATTTGGCTGCAGATATCAGGACTCACTCCAGCTAACTGAAGCAGAATGTATTTTTACACAAGGAGTTCCATGCCTATAAAAGCACCCCAGGATTGGAGAAGAAGGTTCAGGGTTGAGTCTCCGGGAATGAACACCCCACCCTCTAGAGGAACACTGAAGGACTGGGCACCGAGCATGCTGGGACTGCTGCCGTGATCAGGAACCAGAGACACTGGGAAGCCACTCTGGGACCAAACTGCCTTGTATGTCATGTCTGCAGATAAAATGATGCATCTCAGTCAGGTGAGAGCTGGATTCTGACTCCACTGCTGCTGCAGAAGACCTAGTCCTCGCTACTGTGCTTGGCAGCAAAGCAGCAGCCCTGTCTTCCTGCCTGACACAAGATCCAGTGCCTTTGCAGAACTGGTGTCACCAGAGAATCTGGGGAATATGGTCATTACTCTTGTCCTGGGGGTTCACAGCAGGGGTGAAGCAGAACTGAGTGAGGACGACCCCCACAGTTGCTCCAGAGAAAGTAAATCAAAACACCCGGTGTTGGCTGGGGCAAGGAAAGCTGAATGCTCACGCCTTGCTGGGTGGGATGTGCTCTGATACCTAGGTCACAACCGGCATCACAGAAATGTGTAATAACAGCTGTCACTCCACTCGATTCAGAAATAGTCTTTCTGGGAATTCATTGTAAGAAAAGAGTCAGATATGTGCACAAAAATATCTGTACGTGATTGATTTTCATGGTGTTATTCAGGACAGCAAACCTTTAAAACAAGACGAAATCAAGGACACATAATTTTATGCCCCCAGGTAACAGACGTCTATGTGGCCACTGATGATAGAGTCAGGGACCAGTTTACCACTAAGTGAAAGAAGCCTGTGAGAGCTGGACTATAAAGAGAGCTGAGCACCGAAGAATTGATGCTTTTGAACTGTGGTGTTGGAGGAGACTCTTGAGAGTCCCTTGCGCTGCAAGGAGACCCAACCAGTCCATCCTAAAAGAAATCAGTCCTGAATATTCATTGGAAGGACTGATGATGAAACTGAAACTTCAATACTTTAGCCACCTGATGTGAAGAGCTGACTCATTGGAAAACACCCTAACGCTGAGAAAGATTGATAGCAGGAGCAGAAGGAGACGACAGAGGATGAGTTGTTTGGGTGGCATCACTAACTGGATGGACATGAGTTTGAGTAAACTCCAGGAGTTGGTGATGGACAGGGAGGCCTGGCGTGTTGCAGTCCATGGGGGTGCAAAACACTGGACATGACTGAGCGACTGAAGTGAACTGAACTGAAAGAAGCCTGAGTTCAGGGACCCTCATTTGCACTGGTTCTGCCCAGGAGAATTCCTGAGAACAATTCTGTAGTACGCTAGCATTGCTATCATTACTATTTGCAAAAGTATGATATTCTAAGAGTAACAGGTTAAGACTACAGACTCCTTCCAAATTGTCTTTCCTCTCCCGCCTTCCCTTGTTTCTGAATGACATTTTAGTGCTATTGGCATTTTAGATTGTAATTCTCTATTATATTTTTTAGAGTTTTCTCTTTCCAATTACTTTAATCTCAAACCCCTAAATCCTAGATCTGTCCTTGGTTATATAGATTTATATTTGTCAATATGGGTAACTGTTCCTTAGGTATTATTAAGAAGGAATTTGACAACGCAGTAGTAAGGGAAGATACTGTTTGGTGTTTTAACATGTACATATGTTTTTCTTTTGCTTGTTTGTTTTTCTGGTAAAATGTCACATAAAGTCAAACTTGCTATTTGAATTACATTTAACTGCATGTACATATCTTTTTCATTATTTAGTTTATTTCTCTTTGGCTGTATTGAGTTTCATTGCTGTGCAGGCTTTCTCTAGTGGTGCTGCTCAGGCTGCTCACTGTGGTGGGTTTTCTTGTCTCAGACCATGGGTTCCAGGGCACATGGGCTCAGTAGGTGAATCTTGGGGGCTCAGTTGCCCCAAGCATGTGGGGTCTTAGTTCCCTGACCAGGAATCGACCAATTCTCTGACCAATGTCTCCTGCATTGGAAGGTGGATTCTTAAGCACTGGACCACCAGGGAAGTCCCTGTATCTGTGTTTGTGATGTATGGTACTTGGAGCAACTTTGGAAGTCTGGGCAAAACTCTAGGTAATTTACGATGTCGCAGACATAAATTACTCTTACCATCTGAGTGAGAAAACAGAGTTTTTCAGTATCATGGCCACTCAGACGACTTTGGACGTCAGACGTGTGGATTTCTTTACAAGAAAATCCAGTTGTCTATGGATAGCAGCTGGGTGTCCTGGAATTTAACTTGATTCTAAGAAAAACTAGAGTTAACCCCATGGGTTAAGGGCTCAAACCCACAAGATTGCCCCACTTAGTGGCTCAGATGAGAAAGAATCTTCCTGCAATGTGGAAGACCCAGTTTCTATCCGTGGGTCGGGAAGATTTGCTGAAGAAAGGAATGGCAACCTACTCCAGGATTCTTGCCTGGACAATTGCATGGACAGAGGAGCCTTGCCGGCTACAGTCCATGGGACCGCAAATAGTCAGACACGACTGATTGAATAACACTTTCACTTTTGGTCACAATAGAGTGGAAA
Organism: Bos indicus; assembly: GCF_029378745.1. Taxonomy (NCBI): domain Eukaryota; kingdom Metazoa; phylum Chordata; class Mammalia; order Artiodactyla; family Bovidae; genus Bos; species Bos indicus. The sequence continues at coordinate 58,841,195 of NC_091780.1, read as the reverse complement.
CAGACCTGGCTTCCTGTCATGGATATCACTGCCCATTCTTACAGAGTTCTTGGCCCATATCCTGTCACCAGTGGCTCTACAGATGCCCTGCACCCTGTCTGATAAATAAGACCCCAGTAGGGACACTCATGAAAGGTCACAGCATCTTGCTTTTACTTCTTATGATTCTTTGAAGCATTTTGGGAGGCAGAGGGCTTGTCATTTGGGGGACTGACATCCTGAGGCCCTGGAGGGTCGTCTCCAGCATGGGAATCACTCTCTTCTTCAGTACTGGATCCTGATGGAGAAAAGGCCTTCTTTATTGCATCCCAACACGATGCCCCAATTTTTGCCCCAGCAGAGCCCAGGAGGATGTTGGATGATGTGGAAAGTCCAGCTGCCCCTGGAAAAGAGGACGAGGTTAGAGCACAAAGGGACAGGCAGGCCCAGCAGCCCCCGGCAAGGCTGTGGGAATCAGAAATCCCAGGACCATCTGGAGGCCCAAGAAATAGACATCCCACCTTTGTTCCCTCCTCTACTTCCTGATACCCCAGGATGTCTGGGATGCTGCACATGGCTGCCCAAAGAGGAAACATGAACTCTGATGGTCAGTCTATCAGCGACAGGACAGATCCTCTGAGAAACGACAGGCTGCCCCTCCCTCCACAGCACCAGGCTGGGCCCAGGGAGGGGACCTACATGTAGGGTTGAGGAGGAATGCCCACCTCCTGAGCTGCACGCCACTCATCCCACCAACCGTATTCCCAACTAGAAGAGGGGACAATGAGGGTGACACAGAGGACCAGGGACCCTGATGACCACGAAGCTGGAAGAAGCACAGAGGCCCTCCTCGTGCCTGAATCCTGAGCTGGTTTGTCACACCCTCCCCATCCTCCTGCCCGGACACCTACCCACGGACTGGAGAGTGGCCACCAGGCTGCCGGCGGCAACTCCGCCCCCATTAGCCACGGCGGCCGCTGACATCATCTTGGCCGCGATGGAGGAGGCGGCGATTCCAGCCCCGGTGAAGCCCATGGCACCCAGCACCACGGGAACAGACCCCACGGCTAGGGCTGTAGGGAGAGGGGAGATTTGGGGTTAGCCCCATGGGACCGACTCCCTAGATCTCCCTGACACCTTCCTGTGACATGAGGTGAAGGGTCCACTTTGCTCTCCTGAGAGCCTCGGCGTCCAAGGCAAGGGAAGGCTGTAGATATGGACACACGTGGGTAGGGGGAACCCCTCCAAAAACCTTAATCCCAGGCCTGTTTGTGCCTCATTTTAGCTGTGTTCCTGGGAACCTCAGGAGCCCTCCCTGGGCTTTAGTTCGCCCTTTATAAAATAAAGTTGAAACAAGCAGGGGTTTGACGGGGAACTGGTGTCTTTCACGCAAGCACAGGCCCACAGTATGAGGACAGAACTGCTCTTCTGAAAAGGTGCTGGGTGGAAGCTTCTGACCTCTGGCCCGAGGCCACTGGTGAGCATTCCCCTGGGTCCCTACATCTCAGATGGTGCAGGCATAGAACCTTCTGCAACCTGGAACCTTCTATGTCTACACCGTCCACATGGTGGACACATGTGGCACTGAGCACTTGAGACTGGCTGGTGTGACATAAATGTTTGATTTTCTTTGATTCCAGCCACCACAAATGACCCTCACCAGTGAATGACCCTCACCAGTGGATGACCCTAACTGGGCTCACTGGATGGGCTCCAAGGATTACAGAGCAGTTCTGAGGAATACACACAGTTCAGCTCACACATTTCCTACAAGCCTTTGCAAGAAACCATGCCCCGGCTTTCTGGGGAGATATCACAGATTCAGATAGCTCTAACGCCTTGCCTGGGTTCCCACAGTTTGCACTCGGGAGAAGCTGAGATTGGCAGTGGGTGATGTGAATGGCTTTGCTTTGGTTCCTTCTTGGCAAGGTTCTTGTTACCTCAAGAATTCCACCTCTGACCACTTCCACCCCACCCCTACCACCCAGGTCTCGAAGCTCAAGGCAATCTTGGACTCAGTCAAGGCCAGACTCTCCCAGGCGCCCAGGGACAGGGGCACATGGGGCCTTGAGTTGCTTTACAAAGAGACTCACCTCCTCCGATCACGGCTACGGCAGTCTTACCTGTAGACAGAAAGAAGTCCCATGAATAGCCAGCATTTGCCTTCCCCTACGTCTCTGCTGCTGTCCCAGTGGGAAGGGTTCCCTGGAGTTGGGATCACAGGACAGAGCAGCCCCTGTGTGGCTCTCTGCTTTTACATAGTAGCCTGATAGTCCAGGAATCGGAGGAGGATGGAAAAGAGTCCAGAGCTCTGTGATGCTCCAGAGGGGAGCACAACCTGCCTTGAAACGGTTTCATACTGCTCCTTAACTTTAATACCTTCAGTATCATTTTCTCAAAAAGAAAAAAAAAGAAGTCAGAAAAGCATGCTGATTTTATTTGCAATGGAATAAATTTGACTGTTCTGATTTGTTCATCTTTCAGACACCCTATGCCCTTCCAAGGATATAGCTTGAGTGGAAGCACCCTGTCCTCCAGGGCTCAGCCTACTTGTGACTTTCTGCACAAAGCATCCCTGACTCCCCCATCAGGAAATGTGTGTGCTGCCTTGAGGCTGGAGCCCCTGGCCACACTGGATTCCAGCAAGCCTGTACCACACTGAATTGCTCAGAGCTCTTGGGTCTGGCAGGGACACCTGACCGCAGCAGGGACTGGGGAGTTCGGCAGTAGAGACCAGGTGTTACAGAGATTTCTGGAACTGTGGGAGTGAGCTCAGCCAGCTCCCCAGGAAAAGGAGCCTTGATGCTAGGCTAGGAGGAAAAGGTGCAAAATCAGCCTTGGGCCCCCAGTCATTTCTGGAAGGTTGTAGCTCCTGGCTCACCAACGCCTCTCTGTCCATCAGGAGCCCTGACTTGTCTTGAGGGCTTCCATTTCTGCACAGATGAAATTTCTAACAACCTGGTCTTTCAGTTCTCACCTCCCTACTTCCAAGGATCTTAGACTCTATGCCATACACACCCAAGGTCATACCCTATACCTATGCTGCCTGCTATGGGAAGCACTAGCTATGTGTGCTACTTAAATCTTGAAAGTGAAAGAGATAGTCGTTCAGTCCTGTCTGACTCCTTGTGATCCCATGGACTATACAGTCCATGGAATTCTCCAGGCCAAAATACTGGAGTGGGTAGCCTTTCCCTTCTCCAGGGGATCTTCCAACCCAGGGATCGAACCCAGATTTCCCACATTGTAGGCAGATATCTTACCAACTGAGCCACAGTGAATTACAATAAAATAAAGATTACAACTCAGTTTCTGGGTCACATGACCCAGTTCTCATTAGTCAAACATGGCTAATAGCTACTGTCTTGGATCACACAAAGTTCATGGTCATCACTGCAGAAAGCTCTGTTGGACAGTGGGGCCCTAGATCTTGTCACTGACAAACATTGCCTCCTCCCTGCGATCAATTTCAGCACCCCTCTAGAAACTCCCAGCTCCTCCTTTCACAGATTCTGATTCCAATATAGCTTTCAACAGTTCCTCAACCGCAATGAGATTTTTGATCTCTGTCCAGACACAACTTGGAGTGCTAGGGATTCAGTTCCAGGTTACTGCAATAAAGCAATTATCAGATGATTTTTTAGTTCCCCATTGCATATAAAAGTTATGTTTACAATATGCTGGAGTCTACTAAGTGAGCAATGCCCTTATGTATTAAAAAATGTGTATATCTTAAGTTAAAAATACTTTATTGCTAAAAATATGAACCAACTCTGCCAACTCTTGGTTGCTACAAGCCTTCAAATTGTTAAAAAAAAAAAAAAAAAAGAGTATCTGCAAACTCCAATAAAATGAGATTTGCCCACATTTGTTTCCTGAGGCTGCAGTAACTAATGACCACAAGCTCTGTTCATTCTCTCATGTTCTCCCGATTCTGGAGGTTGGAGGTGTAGGCAGAACCAGGCTCTCTCTGAAGGCTCCAGGGGAGGATCTTTCCTTGACTGTTTCAACATCACTGTCTAGTGCTTGCTGACAACTCCTGGCTTGTGGCTGCCTCGCTCCGATCTCTCTGACTCCACCGCTGCCACCCTCGTGGGCATCACCTCTCCTTGTCCAGGATTAGAGATGGGGGGCAACACACAGAATGAGACACATCTATTGGCTGCTGGGTACAGAGAAGAGTGAAGGTGTTGGGGTCCCTCCTTGGCCCCGGTGCCCACAGGCGAAAGTTCACCTCCTTAGTGAGGATGAGGAGGCTCTCGTTGATCTGGCTTCTGCTTCTATCCTGGGGAAAGAATAGAAGCCATTGCCCAGCCCTCAGCATTCAATCTCTTGCCTGACAAATCCAGGAACATCTTCCAGACTCTGCCACACATTCCCAATATTCCTGAGCCACCTCCACCTAAAGACTCAATGTGAGTCTACTGCGCTCCTGCTGCCACAGAATTTTCCACAAGGCAGTATGATTCTCTATCGTTTCTACTTTTTGAGTGTTTTAAAGTCAAGTGTAAATCCTCCTTCTCTGCCATCTCCCAACATGCCAAGAAGTACTGGCTTGGGAACAAGGAAGCTCTGAAGGTGAATTTCAGAAAAAGAAATATGAATGAAGCATATCTTTGTGCATGCAAAGTCATGTTATGATCTGAATGTTTGTGTTCCTGTATTTTCACAGGTTGAAACCTAATACCCCGTGTGATGGTGTTAGGAGGGGAGCTTCTAGGAGGTGATTCAGTCTTGAAGCCAGAGCCCTCTTGGTTGAGATCAGTTTCCTTATGAGAGAGACTCCTCCACCCCATTCCCCTGCCAGTTCCTTTGTTCCTCCCAGCATAGAAGCTTACAGGGATGGCTGTCTAGGAAGTGAGCTCTCACAACACACAGTCTACCGGTGTCCTAATCTGTGACTTCCTAGGCTATACAAAAGTGAAAAACAAATTTCTGTTCTTTTTAAGACACCTAAGTTATGGCATTTTGTTATAGCACCCATAATGATCTACATCAAGACACAATCCACACAGTGGAAAGGCAACTGATAGAATGGGAGAAAACCTTGGCAAATCACGTATCTGCTGCTAAGTCGCTTCAGTCGTGTCCAACTCTGTGCAACCCCAGAGATGGGAGCCCACCAGGCTCCTCCGTCCATAGGATTTTCAGACAAGAGTACTGGAGTGGGGTGCCATTGCCTTCTCCATCATGTATCTAGTAAGGGACTAATATTCAAGGTGTGGTAGATAGAATTCCTATGAGAGAGAACTCAAAGAACTCGGTTTAAGATTGGCAAAGAATTCAAATAGGCAATTTCCTAAAGAGATACAAATGGCTAACAAGCATTAGGAAAGATGCTCAAATTCAGTCATCATTAGGGTCTTGTACACTGTTGGTAGGAATGTAAAATGGTGCAAGAGCTATGGAGAACACTATGGCAGTTCCTGAAAACATTAAAATAGAAAATCATATGATCCAGCAGCAAGCCGATTTCTGGATATGATTTAAGAAATTGAAAACAGGGTCTTGAAGAGAGATTTGCACTGCATGTTCATAGCTGCATTTTTCACAGTTGTCAAGAAGTGGAAGCAATCTAAGTGTCCATCGATGGATAAATGGATCATCACCACGTGCTAGAGACCACAAGGGAATACCATTCTGCATTAAAGAGGAAGCTATGTCGTATGGGTGAACCTAGGGCCTTATGCTAAGTGAAATAAACCGCTGACATGGAAATTAGATTACCTTACTCAAATTTTAGAAATAGAAAGAATTGTGGTTTCCAGGAGCTGGGAGCAGGAGGAGACAGATAATTAATGTTTAACATGTACAGAGTTTCAGTTTTGAGAAATGCAAAGAATTCTAGAGATCAAGTACTCAACAATGCAAATGTAGTTAACACTATTCAACCTATGCTGACAAACTCTCATCTTGGCAAATTAAATTCTATAGTGTATTATCACCTGATTTAAGAAAAAACATACATGTACCTTTGGTGCCCTGGCACTAGGCTGCCCCACATTAGAGGTGACTCTGCTCTTGGAAGGTGTGTTCTGGGAGGACATTAGTGACCAGGCCCTGGGGTATCAAGGGAGGAGCACAAATGGAGAAATGAAACTTACCTGCCTTGGGTGCTGTGGGGCAACAGGGCAGGCATGGGCAGTGAACTCTGATCGGCAAGGAGCGTGCCTGAGACCGGGCCTGCCGGCTGTCAGGCATCTAACCTGAGCAGCACCTCTGCCCCACCTTATTGGAGATGACCCAACACTGAGAGACCCCTGAGAGTGACCTCACCTTACCCCTGAGCTTAAAAACAAACCTATGAAGGTCCAGAGAGGCCAAGTGACTGGCTCTGGGTCACTCAGCAAGTCAGAGGCAGAGCTAAACCCTGAAGTGCGGTCCCTCTGGTTCTAGAGCATCATTTATTTCATCTCCTGTGTACAGTGTGGCTTTTTTCTGACAGTGTGTCAGAGAGATTCCATCAGGAAGACTGTCCTTACACTGACAACTTAGCAGGTAGAGCTGAGCAGTGGGTGTGGGGTGAGGATCCGAGGATTGGTGCTCAGAGACCCGTTACCTGCATAATCGTAGACATTGCTGCCTTTCGACTTGGGGGGATCTGTGGGGTCAGAGCCAGAGCCATCTGACCCCTGACGTGGCCCCTGTGGTGCCTCCCCAGGAGAAGAGCCATCAGAGGCCTGGTTGCTTGACTGGGAAGGTTCTTCTTCCTCTGGAAGAAAGAAATAATGGGGGAGCACAAAGCGTGGTGGGCAGCTGGGGAACAGACCCCACACAGGCCCCTCCACCCTTTCCTGAAGACCCCAGGATCTCTGATGTAGGGAGGGGACCTCAGGGGAAGCTGAGCTGAGAGGTGTCAAGGGTGCTTGGAGGTGAACCAGGGAGAAGCCAGAGACAGGGAGGCCCAGCACCAGTGGAGAGCTGGGGGTCCTGACTGCACAGGGCAGGAGGCTGAGGCCCACGGGGAAGAGCCTTGATGGGCCCAGAGCACCTGGTGGCAGAACCAGGCCAGAACCCAGACCCCCGCTGCTCACGTTAAGGAACCCCAAGCTCTGGGCCACCCACCCTTGGGAGCTTTTCCAAGGGCACTCACCTTCTGACAACAATTCTGGCAGGAAGGGGCCCAAGGCATCGCCTTCCCCACTCTCTATGGCTTTAGCTGACATCCTGGAGGTGGTGTGGAAACACTGGTTCTGGAGCCAAGGACACCACGGTCTTTTTAGAAACAGAGTGTGAAATTAAAACTGCTCTGAAAAAAAAGAAAAATAAAATAAATAAATAAAACTGCTCTGCCTGATTTCGGGCTTTCCTGATACCTCAGATGGTAAAGAATCTGCCTGCAATGCAGGAGACCCTGGTTTGATTCCTGGGTTGGGAAGATTCACTGGAGAAGAGATAGGCTACCGACTCCAGTATTCTTGGGCTTCCCTTGTGGCTCAGTGGGTAAAGAATCCACCTACAATGTGGGAGACATGGGTTCAATTCCTGGGTTGGGAAGATCCCTGGAGAAGGGAAAAGCTACCCATTCCAGTATTCTGGCCTGGAGAGTTTCATGGACTGTATAGTCCATGGGGTGGCAAAGACTCGGACATGACTGAGCGACTTTCACTTTCACTGCCTGATTTAGGCTGCACTAAGGTTTCAGGGGGGTATCTCTCTGCCGTTCCAGCCCTGCCCTCTGTCCCACTGCAGCCTATGGGCCACTTACAGCCCACCTGCTTAATCTGCTCAGACCACAGTTTTGAAGTTAATAATGACTTTGCTTGGCTCCCTGATCTCCAGAATCCTGGCCACCTCTAACATCCCATCTCTGTCCCCTGCTCACTGCCCACCTGGTCTAAGTTTCAGGGCTTCATAGTAACCTGGGTCAAGACAAGACCAGAGGTTCCCAACACCCCATGGTAAAGGTGGGCTCAAGCCCCCCCCCCCCCACACACACACACACTCAGCTCTGGTCACAGGGACAGCAGTCCTAATGGAAGTGGAGAGGGAGGCTGAGATTGGAGTCCCTTTGCTCCCTCCCCTCCCCACTTCCCACGCCCCTGCTTACCCTGCTTAGTAATTGCTGGGGATCGAAGAGTAGTGTGTGAAGCCCTGCACATAATGAGGCTGTTGAGAACTCCAGCAGGCTAAATAGTCCCTCCCTGAATGACCTCTGATCCCAAGAGTCCAAGAAGGAGGTGAGTCCCCCTCATCCCAGGCTGGGTGCCACGTAGACCTCACCTTTGCATGCTAATGGGAGGATGAGGGGCGGGGCTTCTGAAGGAGCATGACTTTCCCTCTCAGATTCCCCTTCTTGGATATGTGAGGAATCCTTAGTACTCCTTTTTATAAAACTCACCTGCAATTCTTGTGAACTTTATTTTCCCTGACCTCCATGATTTGCAGGTTTACGTTACAAAATGTTTTTCCTGACTGACAAATGGCACAGAGCCCCAATCTCATATCTGTAATAACGGAGGAAGCAGAGCAGGTTGATGGTCAAGAGCACCATCTCTGACCAGTGCCTGGGGAGGAATCCTTAGTTGCGACTAAGGCAGTGAATTACCCTTGATGTGCCTTAGTTTGCTGACACCCTGGCATGCACAGAATAGGTGGTATTACTATATTTACTTCTTTTTGTCCCTTGAAGTGTTAGTCACTCTGTCGTGTCCGACTGTTGGTGACCCCAAGACTGTAGCCTGCCAGGCTCCTCAGTCCTTGGGGATTCTCCAGGCAAGATTACTGGAGTGGGCTGCCGTGCCCTCCTCCAGTGGATCTTCCCGACCCAGGGATTGAACATAGGTCTCCTGCATTACAGACCGATTCTTTACCACCTGAAGCACCAGGGAAGCCCTTCTGTCCCTTATCCCTGGTGGAATAAATCTTATGAATAGCATAGATTTGTCTGTCTTCTCCTGGGTCTAGAGCTCAATAAATATGTTTTGAATGGTAGAACAAAGAAGAAGAGGGAAGTGAGAATGTCAGTGTGAAGCTGGGTCAGGGAACAAGGGGCAGAAAACGGGGGAAGGGGCAGAATCAGTGTTGGAAGAGGCCTCTGCTTGGGACGGGCTTGAGTGTCTTGGGAATGGAGGCCTTGTCCCTCCTGCAAGACGAGGACAGGAGGGGCCAGAGCCAGGGCCCTGTCTTTCCCCCACCCCTACCTCTGCTTAAGCTTTGGGACAACAAAGCCAAACATTTCCGCAAATGTCCAGTTTTGGTGAGCCACTGCGGGACGCTGTCCACGGGGCCAAGAGCAGAGAGGCTGCGGGAGCCCCTCCTCGGTGTCACGTGGTGTTGACTTTCCTGGCAGAATTCAGGACACAAGGAACATCCCCAACCTGGAGAATCAGGCCGATTGGTTTCTCTGAAATTCCTGTCAGTAGAAGATAGCTAGAAAGACAGCCTATGAAACAGAAAAGACTGGTATCGTCCGATCACAGGTGACATTAAAAACACCATCCATCACTGTCTCTTTGACCTAAGGGCTGTGGTGGTCACCTTGGGTCACGGTCTGGGACCCGGTCCCGTCTGTGGCGCCGGAGGAGCTTGAGAACTGACTGGGTTCTGGATGCCTGGCTCCTTCATGATGATACCTGGACAGGGTTTGGGGACCAGGCCCTGAGGGCACCACCAGCTGAGATCTGCCTCCTCAACCAGGTCTGGGCACTGTGGGAGGACCCTGATGGGGTACTTGACCTGGGCAGGGTAACCTACCCCTTCATGTACCTTCTCTCCTCTTAGGCAGGGCCTGAGCCTCGGAGGGCAAAAGTTGTACCTTGGGACCTTGCTCTTCCTGCTTCCTTGGCAGGACAGAGAATAATCTTTGTTTGGTGGAGATTTACAGGAACATAGTGCCCTGACTGGGACCTGACCTCTAGAACAAGGGATCTGACATCAGGAAGGTTACAATAATCAAATACACCCCTCCCTCGTTTTTCCTAGAAAGGGGCTTTACTGAAAGCTTCCAGATTTCTGGATTTTTAAGGCATGAGCCACCTGTCTCCTTCCTGGCCCTGCAAGAAACAGTCCTCTGCTCCAAACTGACGTTTTGATATTGTTTGGCCCCACTGTTTGCTGGGCACACGGACATACATTCGGTTACATAACCTCTTCCTTGGGTTCTATAATTTGCCAAAAGGCTTACGGAACTCAGAAAAGCACTTTCCTTGCTATTACTGATATACTACAAAGAGTATTAAAGGATGCAAGTCAACAGCCAGATGGAAAGATACCTCCGATGAGGCTGGAGCACAGGAGTTGCGGTCCCTGCAGAGTCTGGGGTGCATCACCCTTCCAGAGTGTGGATGTGTTATTGTTTCCCAATTGGCAGTTCTCAGAACTCCATATTGTAGGGATGTTGATGGAGGCCCCATAGTGTAGGTGTGATGGAATATTAGCTTCATTTTTATCCCTCTCCTCGCCCTGCAGGATTGGGGTTGGGGCTGATCATGGCTTGGTCTTTCTGGTGACCAGCTCCCATCCAGGAGCCCAGCTAGAATCACCCCATTAGAACAAAGGATGTTTCTGTCACTCAGGAGACTCCAAGGAATATAGGAGCTCTCTGTAAGATGCACCTATCCCTGGTACAAAGGTTTTAGGAGTTCTGTTGTTAGGCATTAGGGTCAAAGATCAATATATATATATATTTTTTCCTTATTATTTCACATCATCATGATATTCCCTATTACTTCACATCACCTTCTGCTAAAACAAAATGCCAAAATTATTTCCCTTTAAGAATGAATAGCAAATTAATTGTTTTACTACTAGTATTAATTATTTTAGTAATCAGAATTAGATGCAGGTTAAATACTTTGTGATAAGAATATATGGGTGATGTAGTTTCTTCTTTACTTGTTAAACATTCAAATAATGATAGATTTAAAGAAGTTCCCAAGTTCGTGCAGAGGGGTTCTGGGGATCCTTCACCCAGTTAACTCCATTGCTTATATATTATGTAATGATAGTATAAGCTAAAAGCTAGGAAGCTAACATTGGTAGAAAGAGTGTGTATGTCATTTTACTACATGTGTAACCAATATTGCCTCAAGATACAGAACTATTCCATCACCACCAAACCTCTCTCTAACTGAAGCCTCACATTGAACCTCTATCTCCCTGGCCCAGCTTTCCTTATCCCTTGAAACCACTAATCTGTTTTATATGTCTATAATTATGTCATTTTAAGAATGTTATATATTTCGTGATGGGCTTTTTTTCATTCAACATAATGCAGTTTAGATCCATTGAAGTTGTGTGTATCAATAGTTTGTTCCTTTATATTGTTGAGAAGTATACCATGATATAGATCCACAGGGTTTTTCCCCCAGTTTTATTGAAACATAATTGATGTATACCATTGTGTAAGTTATAGTGTGCAATGTGATTTAATACATGTATATATTGCAAAAAGATTATGTACACTGCCGTTTGTTTATCCATTCACCTATCTTGGTTGTTTCCGGTTTTCAGCTATTAGCTATTAAAGCTGCTATGAACTGTCAACAAATGGCTGACCAGGTCAGTACTCTGTAACTTTTGGTACCAGGTTCAACTACAAAAGTAGAGTTGAAGAGTCTGTTCTCAGCTAGAATCAACTGCTTACTCATTCATTCATTCATTCACTCAACAAATATCTATGACTCACAAAGTCAGTCAGACATTGATTAGACATTTTGGGGGGATGCCAAGATAAATCTGATGGGATTTGGTGAGGAGTTTGCAATCTAGGAAGAAATATAAGACAAGAAAAATACATCTCTTTCTCTAATACAGAGCTACAAGTGCTATTCAGCACAGCAAAAGCTCTGGGAATCCTGAAGAAGGAGATGTTGAGACAAATTCTTAGCCTGAATTATACTTTATTCAACTGTGGTTACATGTTTGAAACAACATTCGGCAAGGAAATTATTACAAATTTCAAGTTAATTCAATCTCAATGCTTTTATACTTTGAACTACATATTGAGCTAAGGGTCACAAAGCTGGTTTTGAGACAACTTCCTTGCCAGGTCTAAGGCTCTCCAAGCAACTTACTTTGCAGAGTGAGGAAATTTGACAGCTATTGTTTTCTTCTCAGTTTGAAACCAACTCAGAAAGAATGTCATTTCAACATTGTATCTATAATAATCAGGAAAAGTTTTATTATGAAAAAATAATGCATACATAAAAACTTAATCTGATGTCAGAATTTCCATCTCATGTGTCATTCATAACTTCTCCCCTTTCCCCAGCTTAGATTTGATTCAGGCTCTCATGTGGAGAGGTTTCAGAAGGGGAAGGGAGACAGAATCTGCTCCTCGCTTTTCTTTCCTCTACTTCCTTACCAAATGGCTGCTTTTGGCAACGTCAGGGTCAACTGAGTAGAGCCATGAGACATAAAGGTGCAAAAAGCTATTTTACTTTAGGTGGTACAGTATGTAGAGGTCTCTTGACTGTCCAATAGAGCTGTCTCGGTCAGGGAGGACATCCAAACAAAAGCTGCCCTTTTCTCTCCAAGGATGTTTTGATGGTTAATTCTATTCATCAGTTTGACTGGGTCATCATGCCCAGATATTTTTCACACATTATTCTACATGTTTTTGTGAAGGTGTTTTTAGATGAGATTAATATTTAATATCTAGACAGCATATTAAAAACCAGAGACCTTGCTTTGCCGATAAAGGTCTGTATAATCAAAGTGATGGTTTTTCCAGTAGTCATGGATGGATGTGAGAGTTGGACCATAAAGAAGGCTGAGCGCTGAAGAACTGATGCCTTCAAACTGTGATGCTGGAGAAGACTCTAGAGAGTCCCTTGGACACCAGGGAGATCAAAACAGTCAATCCTAAGGGAAATCAATCCTGAATATTCATTGGAAGGACTGATGCTGAAGCTCCAATACTTTGGCCATCTGAGCTCATTGGAAAAGACCTTGAAGTTGGGAAAGATTGAGGGCAGGAGGAGAAGTGGGCGACAGAGGATGAGCTGGTTGGATGGCATCACTGACTCAATGGACATGAGTTTGAGCAAGCTCTGGGAGATAATGAAGGACAGGGAAACCTGGCGTGCTGCAGTCCACTGGGTCACAAATTGCTGGACACAACTTAGTGACTGAACAACACCAAACATTAAAAAAATATTATTATTATTATTACAATTTTGCGGTGTACTGGGTCTCCATTGCAGTGCACTGGTGTGGTTGTTGCTCCACGGCATGGGAGACGTTAGTTCCTCATCCAGGGAGTCAACCTGTATCCCTTGCATTGGAAGACAGATTCTTAACTACTGGACCACCAGGAAGTCCTAAAGGACATTAACATTTAAATCTGTGGACTTTGAGCAAAGTAGATTCCCCTCTACGGTGTGGGTGTGCCCCAGCCAAGCAGTTGAAGGCCTTAATACAACAAAAATTGACTTTCCCTCAGCAAGCAGGGATTCTGCGAGCTAATTGCCTAGGATGCTTTCCCTGAGTCTTCAGCCTGCTGGACTACTTCAGCAGATCTTGGATTCACTCAGTTTCCACAATCACTGTAACTCAATTCCTTAAAACAAACCTCTCTCTATATATGGTATTCTGTTGATTCTGGGTCTCGGGGGAAAGTGAAATTGAAAGTGTTAGTCTCTTGGTCATGTCTGACTCTTTGCAACTCCATGGACTGTAGCCCACCAGGCTCCTCTGTCCATGGGATTTCCCAGGCAAGAATACTAGAGCAGGTTGCCATTTCCTTCTCCAGGGAATCTTCCCAACCCAGGGATCAAATTCAGGTCTCCAGCATGGCAGGCAGATTCTTTACCATCTGAGCCACCAGGGAGAACCCTGACTAATACAGATGCTTTTGTTAGTTTTTTGGAGGCCTCCACTGAGAATCTCTATGTATCTTTTGGACCCCATAAGACAGCCCCCAAGTACCACCTCTGGGACCCTACTTCTAGCCTCTTTCTGGTGAGGTCCCTTTTCCCTTGGCCACCAACTGGGCAAGGTTTGTCAAGGTTCTGTCACGACAACCTTGCAACGCTCCCGAGCTGGGTAGCTGGCCCAGAGTCGGACAGGACTGAGCGACTACCATTTTACAACTCAACCAGTCTGTACTGGAGGTTCTGTTTTCCCCAGGTTTTCATGCCTCCGCCTATTGCTCACTGATGGTTGGGGACTCTGTGCGACCGTACGAACTGCAGCTCGCCAGGCTCCTCTGTCCATGGAATTCTCCAGGCAAGAATACCATAATGGTTGAGTGGTCGGTTAAACGCTAAAACGTTTGCGAGGTTCCAGGCACACAGCCGATACGTAACACAGTGCGCTGAAACTAAAGCAAAAAGACAAGAAAACTTGCATTCCCGTGCATGAGCTAGCACAGAAGTCTCCTGGAGGAAGCAGGGTAAACCTCACCTGTTGCGCTTGCTCCCTAAGCCCTGGAGGAGGACCTACATTTCAGTTCAGTTCAGTCGCTCAGTCGTGTCCTACTCTTGGCGACCCCATGAATTGCAGCACGCCAGGCCTCCCTGTCCATCACCAAACTCCCGGAGTTCACCCAGACTCACGTCCATCGAGTCAGTGATGCCATCCAGCCATCTCATCCTCTGTCGTCCCCTTCTCCTCCTGCAAGCGGAGGCCGATTTCACTCGCTTCCGCAGTCCGGCAGTCAGTCGCGCCGCAGCGAATCAAGTGCGGCGTCTAGAATGGCGGCGGGACTTCCTTCGCTACGCGCACGCGTGCCTGCGTGCAAGCCCCGCCCCGGAACTGCGGCGGACGCTGCCGCGGCACGCCGGTGCTGCGTGCTTGGGCGCGTCTGCCGGGCGTCTGAGGGGGCCGCGGCAGGGTAGCCTCGCGGTGAGTGCCGGAGCCGGAGCGGGGCTGGGGGCGGGCTCTCGCTGCGGGCTCCTCCAGGCCCTCGGGTTCTCGGGACCAGAGAGGGGTGGCCGCCGGCCTTGTCAAGCGCCCTGGCCGACCCTGCTCTGGGGGCCTCTTCTAGGGCCTTCGAACCAGCCGAGTGGGCGTCAGGGCTTGGCTGGTTCGGCTTCTCCGCTTGGTGCGCCCGTTCGAGCCTGAGACGAGGCGCCGGTGCGGGCCGGGCCGGGCCCCAGAAGGAGGGACCCCCGGGCTTACCCCGCGAGTCACACTCCGCGTCCTCGACCCGCTTGTGCCTGACCCTCACGCCTCCCCTCGGTTGGTGAGGGTAGTCTGTGATCGCGGCGTCGCGGATGCGGGGTGGGAGTGGACCTTCCCTGCACGCTGGCGTGCTTTGCCCACGGGGCGCGATGCTAAACGGTTCTGAACGTGCGCCACTTTTTCGTCATGGCGTGACAATCCAAGGAGCCGCAGGCTCTCTCATCCCCATTTTCCAGACGAGGAACTGAGACTCGTGGAGATTAATAACGGCCACCCCAGACCCACAGCTGACCAGTGGCGCGTCAAGATTTGAACCTAGGTCTCCTTTTGTTTTCCACGGAAGCTATGATTTTCCTCTTCCTTTCTGAAAAAGGGAGAACATGGATCAAGTTCCAGTCAAACGAGTTGTGCATCAATGGTTTTTAAATTACCTAAAATGTAATGATTAAAGCTGGTTGGGTTTTAAGTCACTTGGCAACAGCCAGAGTGGTGACACAGGCATTTGACCTCTTGGGGTAAGATTTGAGAGGGAAGAAAGCTTTGTGCACTCAGTAGAGCCGACCCCCTAAAATATGAAAACTCTGAGGTTCAGAGAGGATTGAGCAGGACCTGCCAAGGGCACCCAGGCAGTAAGTATTGCGTCTGAAATCCAAACTAGATCTAGCTCGTCTCTTTGCTACACCTCCTGTGTCCTCTCTGTTGTAGGCCTAGCTGCGTGTTCTTGGGTACATTTCTTCCCTTCTGTGATCTTCTCCAGCTGGCAGCATTGGTGTTAGAGCCATCTTTGTGTCCTTAGTTTTTTGTAAGACCTGATAGCTGCTTAGGAAATATTTGTTGCCTCAGAATCCTTTGCTTCTCAGTTGCCAATCTAATGGAACATTTTTTTTCCTTTTCAGCAGCCATGAAGTTGAAAGAGAAGAAATCAAGGCCGAAGCCAACAAACTGTGGCAGATTTCAGAAGAAGGGAATCAAGGTTGTGGGAAAATGGAAGGAGGTGAAGATAGACCCAAATATGTTTGCAGACGGACAGATGGATGACTTGGTGTGTTTTGAGGAACTAACAGATTATCAGTTGGTCTCCCCTGCCAAGAGTTCCTCCAGTCTCTTCTCCAAGGGAGAGCCCAAGAAGAGAAAGGCACAGGCTGTTGCAGAAGGAGAGGAGGAAGGAGAGCCTGGCTCCTCAAAGAAAAAGATGAAGTTGAAGAAGAGTAAAGATGTGGAAACTGAAGGAACCAGTTCCCAGAAAGCGTTTGAGGTCAAAGATACTGAGCCAGCGCCCCAGGGAGAGAGCACAATTTGTCCTGATCCAGAGGTAGGGGAGATGGCATCAGAAGGCCTGGCGCAGACTGTACCAAAAAAGAAGAAAAAGAAAGGGAAAAAAAAATCAGAGCCTTCCCAGGGTACTTCTCCAAAGGTGCCCAAAAAAGCAAAAACGTGGATGCCTGAAATGCATGATCACAAAGCAGATGTATCAGCTTGGAAGGATCTGTTTGTACCCAAGCCGGTTCTCCGAGCACTCAGCTTTCTAGGCTTCTCTGCCCCCACACCAATCCAAGCGCTGACCTTGGCACCTGCCATTCGTGACAAACTGGACATCCTTGGGGCTGCTGAGACAGGTAAGGGCATTCTTATCTGGCCAGGGCGAGATTGCTTCTGGCTTGTGGCCACTAACAGGCTGGATGGTTGGGAGACTGGGGAATGTTGGGAACATGACCACAAAAGCACTGTTGCATGAAGACTTTAAGAAGTCCGCTAGCTATGGGTTGAAATGGCTCACTTCCTGATTGGTGCCCTATGCAGGTCACTTTATTTCTCTCAGCCCTGTAGACTGCATTATTAAATGGAGATAGGTAAATTCAGTACCTACATCTTTTGCTGTGTGCTGTGTACTTAGTCGTTCAGTTCTGTCGGACTCTTTGCAACCCCATGGACTGTAGCCCTCCAGGCTCCTCTGTCCATGGGGTTCTTCAGGCAAGAATACTGGAGCGCATACCCCTTCCCTTCTTCAGGGAATCTTCCCAACCCAGGGATTGAACCTGGATCTCCTGTATTGCAGGTGAATTCTTTACCACTGAGCCACAAGGGAAGCCCTTTTTGCTATGTGGGTTAAGTGTAAATGCTTACTAAATTTATACATTTACACAATAGTAAACTGCTAACAAAAAACAACAGTAAACTAAAATTTACACAGTACATTGTAAGTAATCTGTGAAAGTGAAGGTCACCCAGTCGTGTCCTACTCTTTGCGACCCCCATGGACTGTATACAGTCCATGGAATTTTTCAGGCCAGAATACTGGATTGGGTAGCCTTTCCCTTCTCCAAGGGATCTTCCCAACCCAGGGATCGAACCCAGGTCTCCCTCATTGCAGGCAGATTCTTTACCAGCTGAGCCACCAGGGAAGCCCAGGTGATCTGTAAATGGTAGTTTTTTCCAATTCTTGAACCTCTTCTGCATGACTCGGGGGTACACTGGGACTAAGATCAGCCCTCTGGAGAGGTAGATCTTCATCAGTATAAAGAAGTGTCTAATTCTCAAGAGTTGTCTACAGATAAAAGGGCTGCATTGGGAGTTGGTGGGTTTATTGGCATTGGAAGGTTTCGAGTGTGTAATAACCATTGGGTGGATTTTGTAGGCAAATTTGGGCAGGCGGTGACTGTTGAACTAGGCATTGTTTAAAGGTCCCTCATACTCGGGCCGTCTGCGGCTTTCTGAAGCGATGCTAGGTTGACACCCTGGGAGACTAAACTGTTGATGGGGGTAAGGAGCAAACAGACCTGAAACTATTAGTCCAACTTGACCAACAGTAACCATTAGAAATAACATATGCTATGCAAGCCTCATGTGTAATTTAAAATTCCCTAGGAGCCATATTATAAAAGGTATTTTAAAAAAGTGAAGATTAAATTTAATAGTATATTTAACCATTACATAACATTTCAGTGTTAATTAATGTAAAATTATTAATTAGATATTTTACATTCTAATGTTTATACTCTTTTCAAAATCTGATGTGTATTTTGAACCCATCTCAGTTTAGAGCAGCCACATTTTAAGTGCTTGATAGCTGTATGTGGCTAGTGGCTACTATATTGTATGGCATAGACCTGTAACCAAAGTGGGGCGGCTGCTCGCTCCTCAAAAGCCAATGAAGAGGCCAGGTTGGTGGAAAGGAAAGTTTGCTTTATTTTGGATACCAGCAATGGGGAGTGGGGGAAGACTCCTGTCCAAAGGCTGGCTTTCCCCCTGCCACCCCATGACAACCAGTGGGCAAGAACTTTTATAGACAGAGGGAGGGGGCTTCATGCAGAAACAGCACAGTCAGCTCTGACAGACATCTTGAACTTGGTCATTGGTAGTCTGACCAGCCTCATTTTGACTGTTTTAAGTTCATTTAATTTCAGCTCCAAGGTCTGTTTGTTTCAGTTTTCTTGAGGCCGGTTCTCAGAAACGTGGCCGCTTATGGGCTTCCCTGGTAGCTCAGTGTAAAGAATGCATCTGCCAATGCAGGAGATGCAGGTTTGATCCCTAGGTTGGGAAGATGCCCTGGAAAAGGAAATAGCAATCCACTTCTAATATTTTTGCCTGGGAAATCCCATGGACTGAGGAGCCTGGGGGGCTACAGTTCAAGGGGTCACAAAAGTAGGTCATAACTTAGTGAGTAAATAACAACAATGTCACGGCTACCGTCCAGTCATCGTGCAATTAACTTCTTTCATCTGGTGGGAGTTTCAGTATCTACAAGACAGCTCACAGGATGTGGCTCAGAATATTATCTGTAGCCCTTGAGAAGGAACTAAAGGTCCTTAACTGTGTTTATTGACTAAACTATTATTATTTAGTCTTGTTGGACTGCTTTCCTTTTTTTCTGCATTTTCTCACTTCTCTCATTAAACTTACTGTTTGGCTCAAGTTTTTCCACAGACAAAAGGCAGGCAGAGGGTATGATGGGGAAGAACTATTGGGTCCTACTCTGTTTCAGAAATAGACCATCTAGAAACTTTGTGCCTTAGATTTCTGGAAGAGTGGTCAGGGAACTTGAGGTGAGGTCCTGTATAAAAGTCACAAAGATGGAAGAGGGAGGAAGCCCCAGGAAAGGGGAATGGAGGTAACAGTTGTGTGTTACATGCGTTATATTGATGAAAGTTCTCACAACCACTGTGAGGTGGATGCCATTTTTATTCCCATATTACTGAAGAGGAAACTCAGCCTCACTGAGGATAGACAGTCCCTAAAACTGCCCCACTGAAAGCAGTAGTGCTAGGATTCTAGACCAGATCTGTGTGCTGTTCAGCGCTGCTGCAGGACTTGGGTATGTGCAGAGAGGCCTGGAGGCAGAGGCCAGGTGTGAGCCACTGCGCCTAGAGATTGGTGTTTGGGCTTATACCGCAGATCCTCTCAGGCTGTTTCTCTTGAGTGCTGTGGATCCACAGGTCCAAGTCTCAGAGACAAACTGCTGTAGACGGACTGCTGCCAATGCCGGTAATGAACTTACCCATCACCCCCAAAAGATGTTAGGCCCCTTAAGAATCCCGCCTTCTCTGGTCCGCTCCTTGTCCATCCCCAGATAACCTCTAATAGTCTTTTTATCGCTATAGATTAGTTTGCATTTTCCGGAATTTTAAAATAGATCCTACAAATATGTATTTTGGGGAGGGAGAACCTTGCGCTTTAACTCAGCATCCTTTGAGATTCAACCGTGTTATTGCAGATACCAGTGGTTCGTTTCTTTCCCCTGATAAGCGGCATTCCACTGAATGGATATAGTGCAGTTTGTTTATCTGTGTTGATGGATGGTTCTGGTCTTTCTAGTTTTTGGCGTTTACAAGTAAAACTATCATAAATATTGGCATATCAGTCTTTGGATGTATGCTTTGATTCATTGGCTGAATACCTAGATGTGGAATCGCTAGGTCTTTTGTAAATGTAACTTCTTAGGAGTTTTCCAAAGTGATTGTACCATTTTACATAATCACCAACTTATGAGTTTGAATTGATCCGTGTCCTTGCCAGGGCTTAGTGTGGTCGGTCTTTAATTTAGATTTTAAAATTTTTAGTGTTACTTCCTTGTGGCTTTAATTGGTATTTCCAAAGTAACTAGTGAAGCAGCATCTTTTCAAGTGCTTAATTGTCATCCATGTCATCATCTTTGGTGATACCTGCTTAGTTCTTTTGCCTGTGTTTCAATTGGGTTGTGGTTTTATTACTGAATTTATTATATGTTGTAGATACACCTCCTGTATCAGATATATGGTGTGCATTTTTCTCCCCTAGTTTGTGCCTTATCTTTTAGTTCTCTTCTGAAGAGCAGGAGTTACTATTTTGGTGAAGTTTAAATGATCTTTTACAGATTTGCTTTCCTGAGAATCTTTTGCCTAACACAAGATCACAAAGATTTTCTCTTACGTTTTCTTGTGGAGGTGTTACTAGTTTAGTTTTAGGTTCTGTGTTTCAGTCGGATTGTTCCTGTGTTAACTTTTGTGGTCAGAAATATGGATCAAAGATTTGGTTTTGTTTTGCATATGGATATCTAATTACTCCAGCATTGTTTGTTGAAAAACTCTTTCCCCACTAAATTGCCTTCACATCTTTTTTGAAAATTGGTAACAATATAGGTGTGGGTTTATTTCTGGAGTCTTCTCTTTTCCATTGACCCATTTGTCTATCTTTACTGTTTTCCCAACACCTCACAGTGTTGGATAGTGTAGCTTTAGTGCAAGTCTTAAAGTCAAGTAGTGTAAGTCCTCCAACTTTGTTCTTTTTAAAAGTTGTTTTGGCTATTCTGGTGACTGCAGCCATGAAATTAAGTGACGCTTGCTCCTTGGAAGGAAACTATGACCAAACTCGATAACATATTAAAAAGCAGAGACATGACTTTGCCAACAAAGGTCCATCTAGTCAAAGCTATGGTTTTTCCAGTAGTCATGTATGGATATGAGAGTTGGACTATAAAGAAAGCTGAGTGCTGAAGAACTGATGCTTTTGAATTATGGTGTTGGAGAAGACTCTTGAGAGTCCCTTGAGCTGCAAGGAGATCCAACCAGTCCATCCTAAAGGAAATCAGTCCTGAATATTCATTGGAAGGACTGATGCTGAAGCTGAAACTCCAATACTTTGGCCACCTGATGTGAAGAACTGACTCATTGGAAAAGACCCTGATGCTGGGAAAGACTGAAGGTGGGAGAAGGGGATGACAGAGGATGAGATGGTTGGGTGGTATCACTGACTGAATGAACGTGAGTTTGAGTAGGCTCTGGGAATTGGTGATGGACAGGGAAGCCTGTCGTACTGCAGTCCATGGGGCTGCAAAGAGTCGGACACGACTTAGCGGCTGAACTGAACTGAGGCCCTTTGCGTTTCAATATGAATTTTAAAGTCAGCTTTTCAGTTTCTTCAAAAAAGCCAGCTAGTATTCTGATTAAGATTGCATTGGTTATAGAGCCAACTGAGGATGTGACATCTAGACAGTCTAGAATCTTCCAGTCCATGAATGCAGTATATCTCTCCAATTTTTTAGGTCTTTGCTTTTTCTTACTGCTGTTTGTAGTTTTCAGTGTATATACTTCCGCTAGCTTTATCCTTAACTATTTCATATTGTTGATGCTTTTGTAAATAGCAATTTAAAATTTCCTATTTCTGTTGCTAGTAAATAGAAGTATGCGTTTATTTATATTGATCTTGTATCCTGCAACTTGGTATAATTAACTGGTTTCCTGAAGATTACATAGGATTTTCTACAAAGGTGATTATGTCATCTGGTCTGGTTGCATTTTGTTTACTTTTTTCTTATCACACTGGCTAAAACTTGTGGGCACCGTTGCTTTGTCCCTGATTTGGGGAAAAATGTTCAGTGTTTCATCATTAAATATGATGTTAGCAGTAGGTTTATCATATTTAGCTTCTGTCAGGTTGAGAAAATTCTCATCTATTTCTAGTTGGAGAAAGAGTCTTATCAGGAATGGTGGTGGTATTTTTTTTAAATGCCTTTTCTGCATATATGGGATGTATATTTTTTTCATTTTCAATTTGTTGATGATGATAAACTGAATTTAGTTGCAATATATTATTCCATTTATACATTGTTGGATTTGATTTGCTAAAATTCTGTTGATGATTTTTTTAATTTCTCTTAATGGGATATTTGTAGTTTTCTTCTAATGTCTTTGGTTTTGAAATCAGGGTAATACTGGGCTCAGAAAGACTTGAAGTGTTCTCTTCAGTTTTCTGAAGGAGTGTGTGTAGAATTGGCATTTTTCTTCCTGAAATATGCGATAGAAGTCATCTCAGAAAATGGGCAGCTCTAAGGAACAAGGTACTATAAGCAAGAACTCAGCTCATTTACTCTGAAAAATCATCTGTGAGTTTTTTGAGGCCTGTGATAAAAGCTTCTTCACATAGAGATCACTTATTTGCTTCTGCCTGGGGCATTGTAATTTTGGAATCACTTTAAATTCTCAGCCTGAGGTATTTTGTTTCATTTTGTTTTTTGACGACATAGATGGGCTCCATACACATTCAGAGGCTAGTTTGAAAATTTCAAGCGTACACAAAAGCTTTAAAGTTTCCTTGAAAACTAAGAAAACTTTCTTTCATTACCTCCTCCACCAAAGAAACGTGTTGGGAACGTATTATACAGATTTCCATTTTTTACCCTTCAGTTTTATGTTCCTCCACAACAGCAGCAAAACACTCACACCCACAACTCACCTGCCTCTTTGGGTCTCATTGTTTGGACATTTGTCTCCGGTTACTGTTGCCTCAGCTCAGTGCTGTCTGTCGGACGCACCCTCAGGTGCCTAAGTATACGCGTGCCCTCTGGGTGCAGTGCAGTTGGGATACCGGCGTAGGGTGGAAGGAGCTTTGCATTGGTCAGGGTGGCACTTGGCTATTTCAGGGTCCCTTATTCCGAGTAAGAATGGAACCTCAGGCAAGAGTGTACCTCTGTTGATCACACTGCTTTTGTTTGTTTTTTGTTCTGCTTTTAAGGAAGTGGGAAAACTCTTGCCTTTGCCATTCCAATGATTGACGCAGTGCTGCGGTGGCAGGTGAAGAAGAAGCCTACCCCAGCGATAAGTAACACAGGAGCTCCACCTGCGGAGACCGGTAATGAGGCTGGAGCTGCGCCTGGAGCTTTGCCTGATGAGATTGGAATTGAGGGGGAAGCACCTCCCAGTGAGGTCGGAGCGAAGACTGGAACACCACCCAGCCAGGCAGGAACCAGTATTGGAGCTGCCGCCTCAGACCCGGGGCTGCCGTCCCGTGACGGTGATGGTGACGCTGGTGAAGGGCCTTCTTCCCTGATCAGGGAGAAGCCCACCCCCGAACAGGAAGACAACCAGGTGGAAAAGCATGATGAAGAGCAGGCTGGAAAGTTGAAACAAGAATTGGGTGGCAGCACTGTGCCGCCGAAGCGTCCTCTGCTTGGACTGGTTCTGACTCCCACTCGAGAGCTCGCTGTTCAGGTCAAACAACACGTCGATGCTGTGGCCAAGTTTACAAGTGAGGTTTAATTCATTGAATAAATGTTTCCTGAAAGGATCGCAGTGGTGGGGGTGGTAGAGGTGAATGAGCTGTGCCTCCCGCCCTCTAGAGGGAATTTGATTTGCCAGAAAATTAAGCCGGACAGAAAACTGTTTGAGTGACACATTCTTAATTCTCCCAAGGATGACACATAGCTAACGCTGTTCTAGCTGCATAAGCGCTTAGTTACCTTACGGAATACAGTGGATACTTGGAGGGGTTTGGCAAACCACCGTTTAGGGGGTGGTTTATTTTTTTCTGGTAAATAAAGTGCTGCCACACCCATGTATTTACACATTGTCCATGGCCACTTTTGCACCACCAGTGAAGAGTGGAATAGAGCTAGTAGTTGTGACAGAGACCGTTTAGCCCACACACAGGGCCACAACTGGTGACTGTTCAAAAAAGTGTGCGGACTTCTGCTTTAGGGCATTAGCACTTAAATTTTCTCAGGGAATTCCTTGGGAAAGGCTGCATAGTGGGAGTTTCAATTTTATAGTAAAAGGAACGATTCTTTACCGAGCTCTTACTGTGTATGTGAGGCACTTGACTAAGCACTTTGCCTGCATGATCCTTTTTGTTCCTCCCACACTGGACACCTTGAGAAGTCCTCCACTGGAGAGAAGAGAACACTAGGCATTAGAGGAGATTGAGATGAATCTGGATTGAGGGGGACGGGCAGGAATTCCCCTGGGAGAAGTGTCACAGCTGCTGGTTCCATCTTCCCAGCACTGCGGTGTGCCACTGGTCTGCTTCTCCAGAGCCTTGGATGTCACCATCCCTGGGTTCAAATCCAGCGCTACTGTTGCGGGTGAGGGGAAAGAGTAGAAAAAAATGAGGTTGGGGGAGTAGGCCAGGCCTAGATCATAGCAGACCCAGTAAGCCCTCCAGTAATAGCATCAGCAGCCCAGGCCAGCTCTTAGCACTCCCCTGGAGAGGGGAGCTGTACCGCTGACTGGCAGCCTTTGCTAATCTGAGGGCACTGGTGTCCACGGTGGAAGAAATAAGCAATCAGACTAACACTGTCCCTCGTGTTGTGTGAACCATAGGCATTAAAACCGCTATTCTGGTTGGTGGAATGTCCACGCAGAAACAGCAGAGGATGCTGAACCGCCAGCCTGAGATCGTGATCGCCACTCCAGGCCGGCTGTGGGAGCTAGTTAAAGAAAAGCACCCTCATTTGAGCAACCTTCGGCAGCTCAGGTGAGAGTACCTCCCTTTTCCCCCACCCCTTGTTCTGAAGTGGGCCTGAGGTGACTTGGCACAGTGCATCCTCCCTGTCACAAAGTGCCATCGTGGGGTACTAAGCCTTGGTACTAGGTACCCTACTAGGTACTAGGGACTTGGCCTTTAGAAAACCAAGCATGTGTGAAGGAGGTTAGTTGAGGGCCCTGGTGGAGGTGGTGAAAGTGGTGTTTGTCTTGGGTTGGCCAGGGGTGGGGGGGTGGGCACTGGCAGAGTATGCTGTGGTGACTCCTCTTTCCTGCTACTAACCTGGTGATCACGGGTCTGTCTGGATCTGTAGGTGCCTGGTGATTGATGAGGCTGACCGGATGGTTGAGAAAGGCCACTTTGCTGAGCTCTCACAGCTGCTAGAGATGCTCAGTGATTCCCAGTACAACCCAAAGAGACAGACCCTTGTTTTTTCCGCCACACTGACCCTGGTACATCAAGCTCCTGCCCGTATCCTTCACAAGAAGCACGCTAAGAAAATCGACAAAACTGCCAAACTTGACCTCCTCATACAGAAGATTGGCATGAGGGGCAAGCCCAAGGTCATTGACCTCACAAGAAAGGAGGCTACGGTAGAGACGCTGACAGAGACCAAGATCCATTGTGAGACTGACGAGAAAGACTTGTATCTGTACTACTTCCTGATGCAGTATCCAGGCCGCACCTTAGTGTTTGCCAACAGTATCTCCTGCATCAAGCGCCTCTCCGGGCTCCTCAAAGTCCTGGATATCATGCCACTGACCCTGCATGCCTGTATGCACCAGAAGCAGAGGCTTAGAAACCTGGAGCAGTTTGCC
Source organism: Bos indicus (assembly GCF_029378745.1). Classification (NCBI taxonomy): domain Eukaryota; kingdom Metazoa; phylum Chordata; class Mammalia; order Artiodactyla; family Bovidae; genus Bos; species Bos indicus. Next base: position 58,815,597 of record NC_091780.1, on the reverse strand, counting down.
CATCTGGAGGAGTAAGTCAGGCCTGTGCACAGACTGGCCACTGGGTCCAGGTTGCCAGGAGGGTGGGAAGCTACCTTCTCTCTTGGGAGCCTTATTAGTAGAAGGTAGCAACGGCACCCCACTCCAGTACTCTTGCCTGGAAAATCCCATGGATGGAGGAGCCTGGTGGGCTGCAGTCCATGGGGTCGCTAAGAGTCGGACACGACTGAGCGACTTCACTTTGGCTTTTCACTTTCATGCCTTGGAGAAGGAAACGGCAACCCACTCCAGTGTTCTTGCCTGGAGAATCCCAGGGACCGGGGAGCCTGGTGGGCTGCTGTCTATGGGGTCGCACAGAGTCGGACACGACTGACGCAACTTAGCAGTAGCAGCAGCAGCCCCCAGCCTTTTTTAAAATTTTGCACAGCATGAGGCAGGTTCACTCTCATCTAGTACATTTATTTTTAAAACATATCTCAAGTGCTTTTGACTCTTCTCAAACTACACATACATTATGAAACATCATCCAGTACATAGTATTGAGTGTTTGTTTTGAACCTGCTACTGTGCTGCTGCTGCTGCTAAGTCACTTTAGTCGTGTCCGACTCTGTGTGACCCCATAAATGACAGCCCACTAGGCCCCCCCGTCCCTGGGATTCTCCAGGCAAGAACACTGGAGTGGGTTGCCATTTTCTTCTCCAATGCATGAAAGTGAAAAGTGAAAGTGAAGTCGCTCAGTCGTGTCCGACCCTCAGCGACCCCATGGACTGCAGCCTTCCAGGCTCCTCCATCCATGGGATTTTCCAGGCAAGAGTACTGGAGTGGGGTGCCATAGGGCCTGGTAATAGAAGAGTGCATAATGCAAAGTCCCTGCTCTCAGGGAGTTTACATCCATGTGGAGGGAAAAGTAAGTATAGAGCTTGTCAAGTGGTGCTAGGTGCTAAGAAGTAAAGTTACACAGGGAGTTGAGCAGACTGCGGGTGTGTGGTCTGGGAGGCTTTTCTCATAAGGTGAGATTGGAGCAGAGCGTGGAAGAAAGTAAGGAAATGTGACTATCTGAGGAAAACCATTCTGGCCTGAAGTACACTAAGCAAAGACTTGGAGGCAAGAGCAGATCTGGCATGTTTGAGCAAAAGCAAGGATGTCTACCTGTGTGACTGAGGGAATGAAGTGGGAGGGTGATAGGAGACGAAGTCACAGACCTAGAATATGACCCTATTTAATTCACTTAAAGTAGTCTGTGTTATTGCAGAGTGTGGCTTTATTGATTGTGGCCAGTGAAACCCAGGTTTGGATCCTGGCTCCACAGCCGAATAGGCATGTATGTATCTTGGGAGGTTAGTATCTCTGAGCCTCAGTTTTTTCATTTCTCAAAGGGAGATATGTACATAATAGTGTTATCTTGTAGAGTGTTAGTAAGGGTTGTAGTATTTAGAGTACTCGATTGTGGTAAGGAGTTGGTTATGATAGCTGTTAGTTGTTATTAATAAGTTTTCTCTCTCTACCACAGTTGTGTGCTCCTGGCGACAGACGTGGCAGCTCGGGGCCTGGATATTCCAAAAGTCCAGCATGTCATCCATTACCAGGTCGGGACATCGGGGAATTTGTGGGCATCTCCCGGCATTGAGCAGGGACTTCTTAAAGCCAAGGTTGAGGGAGAGAGCAGGGAGAAGGAGAGTTGTTGGTCCCAAGGCCTCATGCAGCAGAGAATACCACTGGTGTCTGGTGACCAGCTAGCTGCTTCCACGTAACTGTGGTGAGATTTATTCTCCCAAACCTCTTGGCATTGTCTGGTGTCAAATAGGCTCTCTCTTTTTGACTTGGGTAGGCTATGTAATACTGGCAGGTAGGAGTCTTAGTTTCTTCTGTGAAGTGGGTGTAGTAAAGTTAAGCATGTAAAATGATTACCCTGCAAGAGAGAAAAGACTGTGGTGGTTAAGTCCTGCAAGGTGAAATAGGTTATTATGTGTGAGGACTTTAGAAAGCCAGGCGGCACTTCCTAAGTGTTAGCTCCTGTTGATGCGGACGTTAATATTCGTGCGTGAACCTAGCAAGAATTAGCAGAGAGTGGTGGTTAGGAGCATGGGCTCTCAAACCTCACTTCCAGCCTTTGAATGCTTCTTGGCTGCTTCTCAGTGGGTTAGCTTTTGGCATGTTACTTAGTGTCTTTGGTTTCAGTGTCTTTGTAAATTGGGAGTGGTGATGCTGCTGCCTACTTCATGGGGTTATTCTGATGAGATGAACTTAGGCTGATGGATTACCTGGCACCGTGTAAGTACTCAGTAACTGGTGTAATTATTTCTCCTTTTAAATCCTTCTTGCTTTCTTTTTTTTTCCTTTAAATCTTTCACACTTTTAACAGTCTTTGAGGGTGCCAGTTCAGTTGAGCAAATCTTTATTCTTCCTCTTTTTGGGAGAGTCCAGGTCAGTCTGTGGGAAGTATCCAGATGAACGAAATACAGTTCCCAGCCCCTAAGAAGTATCAAATCCACTAGAGGAGGTGAGATGCCTGCAGCCATAATTTAAGGCAGAAGATACTAGAAAGTGGCAAAATAAAGTTGGACAAAGAGATAACTTCTGGTGTGGGAGGTTAGGTTGGAAAGTGCTTTCTAAAAGATGCTTGGCATTTAGGGATGGAGAGGATTCCGGCATGTAGAGGTAGGGACGGAAGGAGGAGAGAACGTGTGGTAGAGGGCTGTTGCTGGGCAGTGAGAAGAGGGGGTGTGTGCTCTAAGAGGAAGTGAAGGATATTTCACGTCTCGCACCATCATGAACCATGGGTTAGGCACTGAATTAAATTTGCCCATTCTGGTCCATTTTAGTTCACTGATTCCTAAAATGTCGATGTTTACTCTTGCTGTCTGTCTCCTGTTTGACCACTTCCATTTGCCTTGATTCATGGACCTAACATTCCACATTCCTGTGCAATGTTGTTCTTTACAGCATCGGACTTTACTTCCATCACCAGTCACATCCACAACTGGGTGTTGTTTTTGCTTTGTCTCAGCGTCTTCATTCTTTCTGGAGCTGTTTCTCCACTCTTCTCCAGTAGCATATTGGGCACTTACCAACCTGGGGAGTTCATCTTTCAGTGTCATATCTTTCTGCCTTTTCATACTGTTCATGGATTCTCAAGGCAAGAATGCTTAAGTGGTTTGCCATTTCATTCTCCAGTGGACCACGTTCTGTCAGACCTCTCCACCATGACCCATCTGTCTTGGGTGGCCCTACAGGGCATGGCTCATAGTTCACTGAATTACACAAGGCTGTGATCCATGTGATCAGTTTGGTTAGTTTTCTGTGATTGTGGTTTTCATTCTTTCTTGCCTGTGATGGATAAGGATAAAAGGCTTGTGGAAGCTTCCTGATGAGAGGGACAGGCTATGGGAAGTCTGGGTCTTGCCTTGAAGGGCGGGGCCATGCTCAGGAAATCTTTAATACAATTTTCTGTTGATGGGTGGGGCTGTGTTCTCTCCACTGTGGTTTGTCCTGAGGCCAAATATGGTAGGGGTAATGGAGACCTCCTTCAAAAGGACTTAAGCCAGCATGCTGCAGCTACCAGAACTGTTGCAGTCAGTGCCCCTGACCCCACGGCAGGCCACTGCTGACCCACGCCTCCACTGGAGGCTCCTGGACACTCACCGGCGAGTCTGGCTGTCTCTTGTGGGGTCACTGCTCCTTTCTCCTGGGTCCTGGTGCACACAAGGTTTTGTTTGTGCCCTCCAAGAGTCTGTTACCCCAGTCCTGTGCAAGTTCTGTAATCAAATCCCCCTGACCTTCAAAGTCAAATTCCCTGGGGGTTTTCAGTCCTTTTGCCAGATCCCCAGGTTGGTAAATCTGTTGTGGGCCCTAAAACTTTTGCAACAGTGCGAGAACTTCCTTGGTGTAATTGTTCTCCAGTCTGTGGGTCATCTGCTCAGCGGCTCTATGGTGGGGTTAATGGTGACCTTCTCCAAGAGGACTTAGGCCACACACCGCACCTCCCAGGTCTGCTGCAGCCAGAGCCCCTGTCCCCGCAGCACATCACTGCCAACCTGTGCCTCTGCAGGAGACACTCAAATCCTCAAAGGCAGGTCTGGCTCAGTCTCCGTGGTGTCTCTGGGTCCTGGTGTGTACGTGGTTTTGTTTGAGCCCTCCAAGCATCTCTGGCGGGCATGGGATTTGATTCTAAACACAGTTTTGCCCCTCCTACCATTTTGTTGGGGCTTCTCCTTCGCCCTTGGGTGTGGGGTATCTTTTTTCAGTGGGATCCAACATTCTCCTGTTGACGGTTTTTCAGCGGTTAGTTTTGATTTTGAGCACACAGCCTCTACTCCACCATCTACTGGGTCTGCCTGGAGCGCTGCTCTAGGAAAGACACTGAGCCTTGCCTGGGCTCCGTGGAGAAGACTGCTCTTGATTAGTGGTGTGCGCCACGGTGTGGGGGGCAGTCGTCCACTCCCACGCCACGTTAGCTGTGGATGACACATCCACCGTTTCTGCTCTTTATTGGGATGGTCATGAGAACCTGAACCAGGGCAGGGGGCGGAGCCTGCACAGTGAAGGGGCCAAACCTGGGGACAGTTTGGATGTGGGACCTAGGGAGAAGGGCTTGATCTCTCCACAGGGCTGTCGAGGTTTCTAGCTGCCTGGCTGGGAGGGAAGAGAGTCCTGCCTTGGGTTGTTGGCCTTGAGGGGACGAGCGGTGTTTGGTGACAGCCACGTGTTAACCTCCCAGTTCTTTATTGGTAGGTCCCTCGCACCTCAGAGATTTATGTCCACCGAAGTGGTCGGACTGCCCGTGCCACCAGTGAGGGCCTCAGCCTGATGTTGGTTGGGCCTGAGGATGTGATCAACTTTAAGAAGATTTACAAAACCCTCAAGAAAGATGAGGACATTCCACTGTTCCCCGTGCAGACAAAGTACATGGATGCAGTCAAGGTAAAAAGAAAAGCCAGAAGCCCAGTGCTGACGAGGGGAGGGCTTGTGCCGCTCCCTGACTTTGCTGTGGGATTCTTGGAGTACCACTCTTGGAAACTAGTTCCTAGTTTTGTGTAAAAAAGAAATGGGAGGGTGCCGTTCCTCAAAGGGGGGGAAGAAAGGGCGAATGGCCAGAGTGAGGAGCTTTCTTCATGAGCCCTTCCTTTACTGTGCCCCCGAAACTTCCACCATCAACCGCCGCCCCCCGCTGGCCAGTGCAGCAAGCATAGCTGGACGGATGGATGGTTGTAGGGAAGTGGGGTCAGTGTGCCTCACTGAGGCAGAAACTGAATGTCTGTCACATCCCTGAAGCTGATGCCTATAGTTCCTACCTTTGGGGTTTTACACGGTAAACATTCACTTGAGTGAGTGCTACTGACTATGAGCTGTCGCGTGTCAGGCACCCAAGCGGGGTGGCTGCTTTTCCATAGGAGTCCACTGGGTCGTGCGGCAGGTTGAAGTTCAGGTGCAGAGGAAGCACTGTGGGCGGGTGGGCGTACAGTAACACGGGTAGGGGATTTAGTTTCCTACAAGCCTCCTGCAGGCAGAGATGTGAGAAGATGAAGAAAGGATGGAATTCCAGGAATTGGGGGAGCAAAAAGCAAGGAATGGCTCCAGTTCTGTTGGCTCCTCTGGTTCAAAAGGAATGTCAGTTGTGTGGGAAAATGAGGTGGGAGATGAGGCGGACAGATGGAGATTGCAGAGAGGCTTAGGAGCCACTGTGCTTCCCGTGGTTCTTCATCACAAGATCTTTCCCTTTTTTTTTTTTTTTTGGTGTTTCCTATCACTGCGGTCTGAACCCAGTACGCATAAGGAGAATCGAAGTGTTTGGGAGGAGGAGGACAGGGGGAGGCAGTCCTGTGACAGGTCTGTGTTATCCCTGTAGAGTGAGAGCTGGGCCCTCACCCTGCTGTTGGGGTGTTTCCAGGTCTCAGCTCGGCTGTGGAGGTCAGCCGTGGTATCTGGGAAACACGTTTCCCCTTTGAACACGTGTAGATTGGGAGTCTGACCAAGGTGGGCTGCCAGGAAGAGGGGCTGTTCAAGTTGGCTTGGAAAGCTGGCTTTTGAGGTTCGTGTGTACACACTCACCAGTCGTGATTACTTTAACCAGGGACCAAAGAAATGCTTTTTGATGGGAGCTGAGGTGCCTCTCTCTGAGCACTGACGTCAAGAGTTTTTTTAAAAACACAACTTAAATGAGCCTTTATTCCCCAGAGGCCTGAACCCTCTGTCGGATGAATACTTTCTCTACCTTGCCCCTAGGAGCGAATCCGTTTAGCTCGACAGATTGAAAAAGCGGAGTATCGGAACTTCCAGGCTTGTCTGCACAACTCTTGGATCGAGCAGGCCGCGGCTGCCCTGGAGATTGAGCTGGAAGAAGAAATGTATAGGGGTAAGGAGCCAGATGGGCTTGAGGAAGGGTTCATTCAGCTTTTAGCTTTGGTTTTTCCCTTCAACTTCTGTCTGTTGGAGCCTCCCCCACCGCCATGGGTCCCCTCAAAACCAGCAGGATGCCTCCTCCTCCTTTGCGAGAAGCCCTAATCTCAGATGAGCCTAAACCCCTCAGCCGTTGCCATCATGTCTGGAGGCTGTAGTTCCATCCCTTGTGTGGAGAGATGGGGGAGGTCAGGGCAGGCTCTGAGAGCAGACTGCAGGTGTTTGCTGCCTATTCTCTTAACTAGCTATGTGACCAGGTCAGGTTACTCAACTCTGTTGTACCTATGCTGTCCTCATTTATAAAACCAGGGCATAAAGTACCTGCCTCATGGGGTTGAAGGACAGGGTGGCCCTGAGTGGTTCTCCTAAACTGTTGGAAGTTAGCCAACACTGGCCTCTGCAGAGAACCTAGGAGCCCTGTCTCCCCAAGAGGTCCAAAACATTTTTTCATCATGAGTATTATCCATCAAGGGAAAGAAAATGCTCCTATGCTGCTGCTGCTGCTGCTAAGTCATAGTAAATGCGATCTATTTTGAATTGTGTTTCAAGGAGGAAAAGTTGATGAGCAGGAAGAGCGTCGGAGACAAAAGCAGATGAAGATCCTGAAGAAGGAGCTGCGCCATTTACTTTCGCAGCCGCTGTTTAAAGATGACCTGAAAACCAAGTATCCCACTCAGTCAGGCAAGCTGCCCCTGCTCACGTCTGCCCCAAGAAAGGGTGAGTCCGCGCTGAGCTGCCTTTCCAAACAGAAGAAGAAGAAGAAGAAAAAGCAGCAGCCGCAGGAGCAGCCGCAGCCGAGCACAAGTGCAGGCTGACCGCCCCCAGGCCAGAGTCAGCTGGCGGCCGCGCCGTGTCTGTGCTCGTGCTTGTATGGAAACCCTCCCGCCTTGGATCTCACCCAGTGTCAGCTCTGGTTCCAGAAATCCCCCTCTCTTCCACGCCACCCCTCACAGCAGGACAGACCTCATGCAGATTTGTGTTGTTTCAGAGTACGAATTCTGTGTGCCAGCTTATATATTTCTGCATTTCAGTGTTTACAGGCTTCTTATATATGTAACTTGATTTTCTCAATTAAAAACAATGGTCAGAACCAACGTGTCATCTTGAGTTTCTGCCAGAGCCGGGGAGGGGGTGCCGTCCAGGCCTCTGGCTGCAGCCTGCTCACAGTGTGGATCAAGCAGAGGTGGTGAGTTTCGCCGATCACGATGGAGTCATTTCTGCCTGGGTCCCCAGCGTGTGTTCCCGCTGTTCTCCATAGCAGAATCCTAGCAGTTTCTTCGCTCTTTCTGCCTCACAGCTGTTGTCTTGTCTGAGCCTCCTTGGGAGGTGGGCAGGGTAGAGATTGCTGCTCTCGGGTTCCTAGAGAACACAGCTTCCTTAACCTCACTGAGCCCCTTGTGGGGAAGCCAGGAGCAGTATGCGGAGTCTGACCGTGAGGCGTGCAGGTTTGGCTCTGGCCGGTCTCCAGCCTGGTCTCTCAGCTTCCCTCCTCTGTATGACAGAATGGTTGCTGCCCACGCTCTCATGCCCCCATTCCTTTCCCCGAACCTTTGTCCCAGCATTTCCCTTGGCCTATTTGCCTTTTCCCACCCCTGAGCAATGCTGGCCCCTGAACCCCAGGAGGTGAGGTGTTCCTCCTGTAGACACCCACAGCACTGGCTGCACTGCGATCTGGTATCTTGCTGGGCTCCCTGAGAACAGAAGCTGCTTTATTTCCCCTGGCAGCCCTTGTGCTAAGATCTGGGCCTGGTGTAAATAGGAGCTGAGGGGACATGTGACCTCCCGGCACCACCGCAGGTTCGCCGGTCAGTCTGGGTGAGTAGCCACAGGCATGGGAGAAGCAGACATTCCTGCACAGCTAAGTCTGTGCTTCAAAAGGTGTTCCCGTGGCCTCGTAGTTGGCAGCTGTATCCCTGTAGCCCCTGTAGGTAACTGCAACAGGGTGTTGGCCTGAACTCAGATTCAGGTATCACTGGGTGTTGGCTTCGGTGCTTTCTATCTGCTTTAATTATCATTTAGTTTCTGTCAAGGCCCTGGGACATAAGTCTTACACCCTTTGTTGTAGTTGAGAAAGCTCATGCTCAGTGGTTAAGACTTGCTCAGAGCTAGGATTAGAACCCTGGGCATTTCCTTGTAGGTCAAAGGCAAATTTAGAAAACTGCTTTGGTTTTTATTTTTTTTTTTTGGTATGCCTTTTTTTTAAGTGTTTTGTTTGTTTTGGCTGTGCTGGGTTTTGTTGCTGTGCGCAGGCTTTCTCTAGTTTGCAGTGAGCAGGGCTCCTCTCTAGTTGCAGTGTACAGGCTTCTCATCTTGGTGGCTTCTCCTGTTTTTTCGTGGAGGAGCCTGGGCTCTAGGCTGAGGGGCTTTAGTAGTTGTGGTTCCTGGGCTCTAGAGCACAGGCTGGTTGTGGGGCATGGGCTTAGTTGCCCCGTGGCATGTGGGGCACTGATTTTCCTGGACCAGGGATAGGACCCATGTCTCCTGCATTGGCAGGCAGATTCTTCACCATTGAGCCACCAGAAACCCCCTGTTTTAAAGGATGTCTTCCCAGCATCACCAGTGACGTGGAGGAGACTGTGAAGTCGGCTTCTGAGTGACAGCTGTCAGGACGGCAGGGGCTCTCCCATTTTCCAGATGAGAGCAGTGGAGGTACAAGCAGACTCAAGGTCCCTCAGCAGCTCCTGAGCCTTGAGAGGCCTGAGGACACTCGTCACAGGCCAAACAGACCCACTGATGTCCTTTGACATCCTGTCCTTGCCCCCTAACAGCAGATTCTTTTGTGGTGGGGTAACATGGTAAAGAGCTGGCTTTTAAAAGATAGGGCCAGCCTCCAAGGCAGTTTTGCTCTCTGACCCGATGAGGTAAAGCTCTGACGAGGCCTGTGGTTCCTTTGGCACTTACAGCCCAGCCCAAGGACAGAACTTCCTGAGCGGCTTGACCTTTCACTCAACGAAGACACTCCGGCCCCTGCTGATCCACTCACACAGACAAGCCCCATGGGACGGCAGTGTTGCTCTTTGGTGCGGGCCAGGTACCGACTATTAAGAAGCCAGGACCAAAAGTTGTTATGGAAACCATTTTAATACTAGAAAAATGTTTTTAATCAATTGCCGAGGAAGCTGTAGGGCCTGGCCTACCTCCCACAGAACCAGGGGCCCCTGGGGACCCACTCACCGAGCCACAGCCCGTGCCCCTGCCTCCGCTCAGCATGGCAGTGTGTGTGGTCCTTTGATGACTTCCCTCTGCCTGGGAAACTGCAGAGCCACCACCAAGGTGGCTTTTCCCCGTCTTGGGGTGTTCTGCCATGTCCCATTGGGAAGGGTCTGCGGGGGAAGCATCCCAATTGTAGGGCACCCACTACACGTCAGGTCACGTGATTATTTTCACACATAATCTTGTTTCACTTGAACCAATAATTCTGTGATATGTTGGTAATTGTCTCCATTTCACCAGTGTGGGAATTGGAACTCGGGGAGTGAAGTGACTTGGCTAAGGTCATATAACTAGTTAGTGACAAAGTCGAGATTTCGAACCCAGGCAATCTGGCTCCAGAGCCACTTTGTGCTTAAAGTAGGAACCAAAAGCGAGGACAACTCTGTTGCTAAATAGTCACACTGATTTATAAAGTTCCCTTCGGAAGGAAGGTAACACATATGCAGTTGTAAAGACAAACTCTCAAAACAACTTTCCTTCCAGCTTTTGGTCTGCAAAGAGAAGGCATCATGGGATGGGTGCATTACCCAGGAAGTGGGATCTCCGGCATGACTGGCTGCTGTAGCCAAGCAGGGTAATGTACGTGGATGAGTGGATTTCTTAATTTTGTGTTCCTTCGAGTTCCTCTGAATTCTGCCACTCCTTTCCTCCACAGCGCTTTCCCTTCAGAAGCAAGATCTGAGGGCAGATGTGAAGGGAAGAGAGCGTTGCTTTGGGTTAGGCCAGTGGATTTGTGAAAAATGGGAGAGCAGAGGGCAAGGTCATGACAACAGCCTGCCTCTCTCGGGTGCTCCGATTCTAAACTGATAGCATCTCTCCTGGGAAGAGGGTCCCCCCCCACCCCCCGCCACCCACAAGAGCACTGGCAGGCCTGGAAAGGCACAGACACACCCCGAAGGGAATTTCTCCAGCCTTCTGCTGAAGAGAAAGCTTCACTTTTGTGAATGCTGCACAAACTAGAAATGCAGTTAGGGAGCAGCCACTGCTGATTATACTGTGCCTGACAGCCCGGCCCGAGACCCAGGACACCTCTCACGATGGCTCAGAGCAGCCGAGATTGAGCTCGGGGTCCTTCAGTTTGGAAACAGGGATCATGACATTCACAAACCATGTAACGTGTTAGCCCACTCTGACAGTGTACTTGTCACAGTGTACTCCTCCCCAGGCCAAGGTGGGAGAGGCAGGGAGGGGGAACCCCTGCACCAGTTCAGAGATCAGGGTCAGATTTACATTCCTGTGAAGAAGGGACAATCACTTAGCTTGAGCCCGTGGGTCCACATTCCAGCCCAGGGCAGTACGGGAACCTGGGCCCCTGCCTGCGATTAAGAGCACCCTGACACTGGTCTTCCCAAAGGCAGAAAATGGACGCAAGAGTGCCCTTTGTATACAGGGACTGGGAGCAGTCTGTTACCCAGCCCTGGCACAGTCTTGGCTGTCAGCAGACACTGCAGTCTGACACTGAAGCACCAGTAGATTCGAATAAATCCCTGCAGATTGGAACCTTTGAAGGCCTTCGATTAAGGAAGGCAATTCCACACCCCTGCATTCTCCCTTTCTTCCCAGAGGGGAAGACAGCTTGCTGGCAGTGGCCGTGGCCCAGCCAGGGCTCCTTGAGATCCTGAGGCAGCAAGGTGAGCAGGTTATTAAGGGCCAAGTCCAGATGGATGAATGAGGAGGCTGGCAGGAGCCAGGGCTCTTGGCTCCCCGGCAGCTCCCACAGTGGTGGTCTCCCACACTAACACCTGCTCATCTCCGTCTTTCCCACCTAACCTCTAGCCAGCCCATAAGAGGGAAGGGAGAAAGAAGCCAAAGACAGCCTCAAAAGGCTTGTCTGCTCTGCTCGGCTGGAGTCTGGTTGCATGTGCTGGTCAGTGCCTCCACCTGGCTGCATCGCTAGATCCTACTTCCAAGGTGTGTTAGGGATGACGAGACAGCTTCTTGGTCCTCCAGGACCCTCGTCTTTCTCAGTGTCTGTCCAGGTGGGGCTGGTGGCAGAACCCTGCAGGGCTGCCCTCCAGAAGGCAGGCAGTCCTGGCCCTGAGGGAGGTAAGGGGCCCGACAACTTGGGCTTCATGCTGATGGCCACAGGCCCCTTTCTAGACTTTGGTATTAAAGTCTTGTTCCTCAAGTTCGGGGTGAGAAAGCACTCCATCGTGAATGTTTGGAAGTACACTGGAGATCTCCAAGTTGGCCTCAGTTCAGCATCCCACGTGCACTCCAGCAGCTGACTGGACTTGATTTTTTATAGAACTGGTAAGACCTTGAGCTTGAGCTTTTCCTCCACTGCAGAGAGGCACTGCCTCCAGGGAAAATAAACCAAAGGACATTTTTTTACCCAACAACAGAATGTCAGCACTGGCAGGAACCTCCTCCAGATGGAGATTTGGACCCAGAGATGGGTAGTGACCTATGCAATGTCTCAGAACTGGGGGTAGAGCCAGTCTGGCATCCTTGCCCAGAGTTATAAAACATTAGATCCTCCATGAAAATAAATATTAAAAATATTATCACCAAGTTACCAGCAGTCCATAGTGAGTAGGCCTTATTCCCAGTGCCTTTGCCCCAAAGGCGGCAACGTTCTCTAACTATAGTCTAAATCGCTTAAAAAACTGAAAAGCCGTAATGTCCATTCAGAATGCAGTCCCGTTAGGTGACAGGCTCCACTGCATGGCCTAAAATTAATCAATGTTTATCGGCTGCATAAAGGATGTTGTAGTGGGATGTTTTATAGAGCAGGTACACGGAGGGGGTGGCAGCCTCGGGGAACACGTGGTGGTTCAGGGCCGTGTCCATCTCGTCCACGTACTCCACCTGCAGGGCGATGTTCAGGGCCTGGGACAGGGCCGTGATCTGGATGTGGTCACACTCCATAGCCATGGGCTCCACTTCCTGCAAAAGCCACAAGGAGAAAACAACCCAGTTGAGGATGCATGCCCAGCAGAGGACAGGTGAGAGGTCCTGGCTTTTTGCCCAGTTGCAGAGCTCAAAACCTCTGCAACTGTGCAATGGTCTCCACAACAGGCCTTGAGGCAGATGTCGACACACGCATTTTCTAGAGAAGGAAACACAGGCTCAGTGAGAAAGGAACAGATAGAAATCACCAGAATTAAAAGGTTTGAATCTAGATCTTTTTGATTCTGGTCCCCTCGTTGTATGTCAGAAGAACACACCACTTTGAAGAATCTGGAGAGGAGAGCAGGAGTTTTTCAGCTTGGGCTTTCTAATGTATAAGGAACCTCAGAGCAGAAGGGGACTCTATCATAAAGGGATTTCAAGCTTAGGTGCTTAAAGAGGGCTGGGCGAGCAAGTGAGCAAGTCAGTGGAGACAGGCAGAGATGGTGACAAGCTGGCTAGTGAGTCCCAGTAACTCAGGCAGCTGCCACTTAGCTCCTGCTGATTGTTGCCAGGAAAGAATAAAGCCTGGGGAGCTGGATCTTCTGATTTTTCCAGAGAAATCCAGACATCCATATAAAAATTGCACAACGTTTAAATGGTTGGCAGTCCTTTCAGGTAAACACCACACATCATAAAACATGTCCTGGAGCAAAGATGACTATGGGGTTGCTACTCTGTCATTTTGTAAACAGTCCAGTCCAAAGGCCCTTTCATGAGACAATCTGAGGCTCAGAGAGGGAAAGCGACTTGCCCAAAGCCACACAGCTCAGGCAGCTCAAGGACAACCTGTTCAGTTTTCTAATCTAATCTAATGCTCTGAATTGCCATGTAGACGTGACACCCCAGCCCCTGGTTAGGGAATGTCGGTGTTAAGGTCTCCTAAGGAGAGAGGGATGAGAGCAGAGCCCAGGGTTGGAGGCCACATCCCAAGCCGGGACCCCGAGGACCTACATGAGCGCAGAAGTCTTTGATGTCCATCTCCTCGTCGATGAAATGTCGGAAGAAATCTGCACGGTTCCTGATGAAGGCGGAGGTCAGCAGGCGCAGGAACTGCACGATTCGGTCCGAGAAGCTCTGGTCGTTGAATACCTTCAGCAGGCTGGACACGGAGCCATCCTTCTCCACCAGCTCTACCACGCTGTAAAACTGTACCCCCGGGCCCTCAGCTGGGGGCCAGGCAGGCCCTGCCCCTCCCTCCACGAGCCTGGCTCCATGAAATTTCCACTTTGAAATCCTCAAGTTGAGGCACCAGAATCAATCCATCAGAGATCTCACCAAAGCTAAGTGACAGGGTTAGAGACACTCTGTAGTGAGTCCCTTGGCCCCAAGTCTCCCCTCCTCACTGCCGTGACTGCGATTCTTACATACAGATTCAGAAGTGAGAGTCCTCCAGCCCCGCACCGCCCTCACTAGTGGGGTCAGGGGGGTGAGGTGGGGAGGCTGGGGGAAGTTTCCAGCCTGACAGCTACCGTTCCAAAGGAGGTGCCTCCTCCCAGAGGAAGGGCAGGGCCTTGGGCTCCCTGGCCCCTCATGTCCCCACAAGCTGGAGGCAACCCTCAGTCTTCTGTCTGCTCTGCCAGCCCTGAGAAAAGCTGAGTCCCTCAGCTGTCATGCCCAGGGTTAACTCACAGCGTTGAAGAAGTTTCGGAACGTGTGCTCCTCGAAGCCAGCCACCAGGAGGTCGTTGGGGGTCTGCAGTACACGCTCTTTGAATCTGAAGGAGAAAGCCAGTGCTTTCAGGGAAAGGCAGGGGGCGCTGCTGTGACCATCAGCTGTCCTCTCACTCCCCACTCCGCCCCCACACACCTGAGAGTCACTGGAGGTGGGTCGTAGACCCATTTCACAGATGAGGAAATTGAGGTACCACCCATTCCAAAATATACTGATTCTATCTTCCGAAGGTCTCTTGACTGTCCCGTGGTTCCTGGGGCATCAATACCATCTCTGGCCTGGCAACGCCCAGCCTCCCCTCCCTCCTGGTCCCCACTCCACAGGGACTGTAAGAGTGACCTGCCGCAGCCTTCTCCCTCAGGTCACAGCTTCTCAGCACCGGGGGTCCCGGAAGGGCCCCTGCTGAGCTCACCAGCCACATCTCCAGTCTAGTCCACAGCCTCCCTCATGCCCTACAGCCACTCCCCCTTCGCATCTTCACCCCTGACATCCACTGTCCCCTCGGCCAGGCCTGCTCTTCTCAGAGATGGGCTGAATGTAAAAAACATTGTTTTTTTAAAAAAAACAAGAGTATCATCTGTGCTCGTGAGGTTATCTTTGTCTGTTGTGTGTGGACGGTGGAAATACAATCTGGACTATAGGGTATGTTGCATACGTCTTCCCAACTCCCTGTCCAGTGAACCCATGATGGTAGCTTGAAAAAAAAAATCATGACAAGAGGATTTAGACTACAGAAATCAACTCACACCACAGGTCAGGTCTCCCGGCCAAATGGCCATTAAACCTTTGCCAGTACTGACCTACCGCAAGATCTGGTCCAGGGACCCCACCTCTTGTCACTGCTCCTGCTGCAGACCGCCAACAGGCACAGCCCCTTCTGGGACCTGTCCTCACCCCCAGGGACAGCGAGGAGCTGCCCCAGGACACAGAGTTCAGCAGCAGAGACGAGACACAGTCCAAGGGACTGGTCCACAGGAGGGAACACCTTCCACACAGAAGGGCCGAGTGGAGAGGCTCAGGGGGACCAGCTGGCTCGGGCCTAACTGCAGCCCGGCTCCTGGGAGGGGAGCCCAGGCTCCAGTGAGAACGCAGCAGGGGTTTTCATGAGGGACTCAAGGCACAAGGAGAAAGGCCTGGGAGGTGTAGGTGCCCGGTGGGAGCGCGAGGGGAGAAGAGGCTGGTCTGAAGCCAAATCATCTCATAATCTGGAAGGTGAGGCACTTTTACTTTTGCTGAAAGGCAGCCTGCCCCTGTCTGGGCCGGTGTCTCTAAGCCCGTTTTGGCCAGGGCAAGTGTGGGAAGGAGTGTGGAGCGGGGGGCTGCAGCCCCGCTGCTAAGTCGCTCTCTGGCTTTATAATGCTCCCCTTCTGTGCAGGGTGGGTGATGGGGACAGGTCTCCATGGCAGGCTGTGAAGGCCTCTCTGGCCACTGTTCCCATGAGGCCGACATGCACAGCTCGGCTCCCAGCTCTCTTGCCTGCACACCCTCCCATCCCCAGCTACGTGCCCATCGCATCCCCACGCTCATTCCTCACCAGTGCCTGCGGGCCTCACAGTGCCAGCCCTGGGGTCACAGAGACACAAGGGCCCAGTCTAGTGGGGGCCAACAGTCAGGGCAGGACTCCCGCCCCGATGAGGTGAGGGAGGGGAAGGAGGACGGTGTCCAGACTTGGAGCGCGGGTCCCCTCTTGCGCAAGTCATGTAACCTATCCGAGGCTCAGTTTACTCATCTGTAAAATGGGATGACACCAGCCTGGTACTTCCCACTGGACCCCACCTGGATGGCTCCCAGGCATTTCAGACTTGGCAACCTGGAGCTCCTGATCTCCCCCAGCCTCCCTGTGTGGCAAGGGCTTCTCAGTCCCGATAACTCAGGGCAAACGCCCAGCACTCAGCCTCAACTCTCCGCTACACACCCCACTCCAGCCATGAGTGGATGCTGTGGTGTCACCTCCACTCGATCAGGCCACCTCTACGACCTCTCCTCTGGGCTCTCCAAGATCACACCCCTTGCTGCTCTCAGACGCCATCATTTGTGTGTAAGCCTGGTTTTTCCTGCACACAGCAGCCTGCACGTCAGGCCTTTTGCTCTGCCAAACCCTCTGTGGCTCTATCTCATTCAGGCCAACATCCGAGGTCCACGAGGCCCATGAGGCCCTACCCCAGCGGCCCCCGCTATGTCTCCAACCCCTACTTAAAACTGTAGCCCCTAGCCCTGGACAACCTGGCTGCCTTTCCTGCCTGATTTTTTTCCCCACAACGCTTCCCACCATCTGACACAGCAAGTTCTGTCCGTATCTACTGTCCCTCGTTCCCAGTTAGGATGCGAGCTCGACAGGCAGAGCGCTTTGTCTCTCCTGTTTGCTGCTGCATCCCCGGGGCCCACGACACAGTCGGCATGTGGCACCCACTTGGGTGATGGCTGCAGGGAGCAAGGGTGCCCCAGAAGGAGGGTAGAGTAGAAACCCGCTCAGCAGAGGAGTTCTGGCACCAGGATGCACAAATCAACCCCATGTGCTCTGTGACCCGTGGCCACTCTGCACTCTTCCCTAGTGTGTGTGCAGGAGGGCATCGGATGAGGAAGCCTGGGATCTTCATCAATCCTCTAAGGGCTGTGAGACCTCCAAGGTTAAGGAAGCGGGTCTCAGCATCTTGCTACTACTCCTTGTTACCCAGCAGCAGCGGCAGCTTCTCCGGGAACCTGTGAGAAATGCAGAGTCCCCGGCCCCAGCCCCACAGAACTGGAATCTGCATCTGAAGAAGATCCCAGGGGGTCTGCACAAATGCTGATGTCTGAGAAGCCCCGAACTAAGCTGAACCCCAGGGGTCAAAGGGAGGATCATGTCCCAGCTGCAGGACAGAGGGGCCTAGGGCGGCATCAACTCCAGATCCAGGCTGACCAGGTAGATGCCTGGGTTACACACACTCACATCCAAGGTCAGCTGAAGCGATCCAGAACAACGGGCAATGCTTCTTTGTTTTCTCCTTGGAATGAGGCTTCAAGAACGCACCCAAGGCAAAACTCACTTCACCCAGGCACACTCAGATCAGAGAGTTGAAAGTGCCCACTAGGTCATTTGTCCCATCCCCAGCTGGCCCCTTGGCTGCTCTCATTTCCACCACGAGGCCGCTGGGCATCCCCTCAACGTGAACGCCGCCACTCACTCCCTGGGCTAAGCAGGGTGCACTGAGGTCAAACCCTCAGGGAAGTTCAGGGCTGATCGACGCAGCAGAAACATAGCCTGCCCAGCATCCCTCACACAGCACTCACTTGAGGATCTCCCTGCTCTTGCCCAGCAGAGACTCCAGGTAGGAGTAGCCCAAGGCCCGGTAGAAGCAGTTCCCATCCCCCTTGGTCTTGCGGATGGCGGTGAACCTTTTGCTGAGTTCCTGCGGGGGACAGAGGAAATGTGGGCATCCGTACCAATGGCACCCCCGTCAAAGTCCTGTCAGGGGTGGGGTCCCGCCTCCCCCAGGCAACATCTGCTCTCAGACTGGAGGCCCTCCACGGTGTCCCAACTCTCATCCCACAAAAATAAAAATACGTGGAGTGCGACCTGCCTGAGGCACTGTGAACGGGGAGCCGTGCCCCGCTCTGAAGAGCCTACAGGCTAGGGGGACGATGGACAGCTAGACGACTGTCACAGGAAGACAGGGGATGCACCGGGGGCGGAGCAGTGGCATCTACACCAGACTTCAGCAGTCCAGGAAGACTTCCTGGAGGAATGGCACCGAGGGAAGTGGTGTGCCTGGTGGGGGCAGCGAGGGTGCATGTGGCTGTGAGGTGGGCCAGGGGCTGCACAGGCAGTAGGAAAGGCCTCCTCGGACATCGCCAAGCAGTCTGGCCAGTCCTCCAAAAGAGGTGTGGCGTCCCCACGGCACCCCCTCCAGTTCTGCTCTGAGCTGTCAGCTTCCGCCCCAGCTGCCTCCCGGGCCTGCCTACAAGTCAGGATTCTGATGGCCCAGTGTGGTTTCCAAGGGGTCAGGGAGTCCCTGCTCCCACCAGGGTGGTGCTGACGGCTCCCCAGAGGCAGGCTGTAGGGAGGGGTGTGCTCCCTGGAAAGCCAGCTCATCTCCCAAAGGCTGAGATATGCAGCCCAGCTCTCACTCCTGCCCCAGGAAGGGCTCCCGGCGGCCACAGGAGACAGTCCTGCCCAAGTGCAGGTGACCAGAGGGCAGTAGGGGCACACCCAGATTCCTCCTAGTCCTGTGACCGTTCCTGCATCCTTCAGCCATCTCCCCTTTGTCAGAGTCCAGCCAGAGTGGGCCTTCTCACCACAGAGCTGCTCACAGAGTGGTTACAAATACTACTTTTATGAGCTCAGGCTGCCTGGCCCAAATGCCAGCTCTTCCACGCATGCGCGGTAGAATCATGGGCCAGCCATTTAATTTCTGTAACTTGGTTCCCTCAGCTGTGAAATGTGGGTAATAAAAGTTCTGACCTTGCAATGCTGTAATGAGGTCAAAAACTGCTGGGTTGTTTTTTTTTTTTTTGCAACTAAAGGATTTCTCACTAAGGTAAATCCGTCCAACATTGCATTATTCTGGGAGCCCTCTAATTTGTCTAGGAACCTGGTCCAAACGCAAAGCCTTTTTACCTTCAAAGTGGTACCTTTGTCTCTGCTCCCAACTCCAGCCCATTTCATCTAGGCTCCCCTCCTCCTGACCCTCTGCCTTACCTGGATTTTCCTCTGGTAGATCCTGTTTTCAGGATGATCCCGAAGAATTGATAGAATGTCACATTTTTCTGATATTAGGTTGAAAGATGTTTCACTCTGAAAGACAGAAAAAGGAGCAAAGCTGTGACCATTTCAAAAGCAACCGCAGGACTTTCATCCATAGAAAGCCCACGACCTGCTGGTTGCAGGACGCGGTGAATGTTGCCTTCCCTGGACAGAAGCACCTGCGAGTATGTGACTGGCAGCCCAGAAGCCAGGCTCCCCGGCAGGAGTCAGGGTCAGCCCCATCGTGAGAGGCGTATCATCTTGTAAGTCCTTTTGTTTTAAATTGTTTGGAAATATTTATTTAGTTGGCTGTGCTGGGTCTCAGTTGCAACACGCGAACTCTTAGTTGTGGTACGTAGGGTCTAGTTTCCTGACCAGGGATCGAACCTGGAACGCTGGCATTGGCAGTGCAGAGTCTTAGCCCCGGGACCACCGGGGAAGTCCCTCATCTTGTAATTTCTGAACTGACTCATTTTATAGACTGTAATACATCAGTGCACAAAAATAAATGCAGCATGGTTTAAAGACTTAAATGTAACACCCGAAACCATTAAACTTCTAGAGGAAAACACAGGCAGTATGCTGTTTGACGTTGGTCTTGGTGGTATTTTTTGGGGATCTGTCTCCTCAGGCAGGGAAAACTCAAACAGAAACAAACAAATGGAACTACATTAAAACAAAAAGCTTTTCATCCAGGAATCTATTTCCTGTCTGTGTAAACTTGCCTCTTCTGAACATTTCATACAAATGGAATCATATGATTGGTCTTCTATGACTGATTTCTTTCACTTAACATAATGTATTTAAGATGCATCCATGTTGTAGCACGTATCAGTACTTTTTTCCTTTTTGTTGTCAGATAATATTCTATGGTATGAGTATACCATATTTTGTTCCATTTGTCAGTTGATGGATTTTGGGGTTGTTTCCACTTTGGGGCTATTATGAATAAAGTTACGATGAATATTCCTGTTTAGAAAAAAAAGCTTTTGCACAGCAAAGAAACTTTCAACAAAAGGAAAAGGCCACTTACTGAAAAGGAGAAGATATTTGGAAATGATATATCTGAATAAGGAGTTAATATCCAAAATATATAAAGAATTCATACAACTCAACATCAAAGATACAAACAACCCAATTAAAAAATGGGCAGAGGATCTGCACAGATATTTTTCAAAAGAAGACATGGATGGCCAACAGGTCCATGAGAAGATTTTCAACACCGATAACCATCAGGGAATCAAAACCACAATGAGGTATCACCTCACCTCTGTTAGAATGGCTGTTATCAAAAAGACAACAAATGACAAGGTTGGTGGGGCTTCCCTTGTGGCTCAGCTGGTATAGAATCTTCCTGCAATGCAGGAGACCTGGGTTAGATCCCTGGGTTGAGAAGATCCCTTGAAGAAGGGAATGGCTACCCACTCCAGTATCCTGGCCTGGAGAATTCCACGGACCATACAGTCCATGGGGTCGCAAAAAGTTGGACACAACTGAGCAACTTGCACTTTCTAACAAGGTTGGTGAGAATGTGAGGAAAAGGGAACCCTGGGTGCACTGCTGATGGAATTATAAACTGGTATAGTCACAGACATCCTGGAATGTGAAGTCAAGTGGGCCTTAGAAAGCATCACTACGAACAAAGCTAGTGGAGGTGATGGAATTCCAGTTAAGCTATTTCAAATCCTGAAAGATGATGCTGTGAAAGTGCTGCACTCAATATGCCAGCAAATTTGGAAAACTCAGCAGTGGCCACAGGACTGGAAAAGGTCAGTTTTCATTCCAATCCCAAAGAAAGGCGATGCCAAAGAATGCTCAAACTACCGCACAATTGCACTCATCTCACATTGTAGTAAAGTAATGCTCAAAATTCTCCAAGCCAGGCTTCAGCAACATGTGAACCGTGAACTTCCTGATGTTCAAGCTGGTTTTAGAAAAGGCAGAGGAACCAGAGATCAAATTGCCAACATCCGCTGGATCATAGAAAAAGCAAGAGAGTTCCAGAAAAACATCTATTTCTGCTTTATTGACTATGCCAAAGCCTTTGACTGTGTGGATCACAATAAACTGTGGAAAATTCTGAGATATGGGAATACCAGACCACTTGATCTGCCTCTTGAGAAATTTGTATGCAGGTCAGGAAGCAACAGTTAGAACTGGACATGGAACAACAGACTGGTTCCAAATAGGAAAAGGAGTTCGTCAAGGCTGTATATTGTCACCCTGTTTATTTAACTTATATTCAGAGTACATCATGAGAAACGCTGGACTGGAAGAAACACAAACTGGAATCAAGATTGCCGGGAGAAATATCAATAACCTCAGATATGCAGATGACACCACCCTTATGGCAGAAAGTGAAGAGGAACTCAAAAGCCTCTTGATGAAAGTGAAAGTGGAGAGTGAAAAAGTTGGCTTAAAGCTCAACATTCAGAAAATGAAGATCATGGCATCCCGTCCCACCACTTCATGGGAAATAGATGGGGAAACAGTGGAAACAGCGTCAGACTTTATTTTTCTGGGCTCCAAAATCACTACAGATGGTGATTGCAGCCATGAAATTAAAAGACGCTTACTCCTTGGAAGGAAAGTTATGACCAACCTAGATAGCATATTCAAAAGCAGAGACATTCCTTTGCCAACAAAGGTTCGTCTAGTCAAGGCTATGGTTTTTCCAGTGGTCATGTATGGATGTGAGAGTTGGACTGTGAAGAAAGCTGAGTGCCGAAGAATTGATGCTTTTGAACTGTGGTGTTGGAGAAGACTCTTGAGAGTCCCTTGGACTGCAAGGAGATACAACCAGTCCATTCTGAAGGAGATCAGCCCTGGATTTCTTGGGAAGGAATGATGCTAAAGCTGAAACTCCAATACTTTGGCCACCTCATGCGAAGAGTTGACTCATTGGAAAAGACTCTGATGCTGGGAGGGATTGGGGGCAGGAGGAGAAGGGGACGACAGAGGATGAGATGGCTGGATGGCATCACTGACTCGATGGACGTAAGTCCCCGTGAACTTTGGGAGTTGGTGATGGACAGGGAGGCCTGGCACTCTGCGATTCATGGAGTCGCAAAGAGTCGGACACGACTGAGCGACTGATCTGATCTGATCTGATCTGATAGTCATTAAGGAAAACAGCGTGGAGATTCCTCAAACAAATTCAAACAGAACTATCATATGTTATTCCATTTCAGGGTATGTATCCAAAGAAAACAAAAGCACTTATTAGGAAAGATACAGGCATCCCTATGTTCACTGAAGCACTGTTTACAATAGCCAAGATGTGGAAGCAATCTAAGTGCCCACAATAGATGAATGGATAAAGATGTGGTGTATAATATGCAATGGAAAATTATTCAGTCACAAAAAAGAATGAAATATTTCTCTTTGCACCAACATGGGTGGAGCTAGAGACCATTACACTGAGGAAGTTAAAATAGTGAAAGCCAATATTACATGATATTATTTGCAATGTGGAATCTAAAGAAATGAACAAACATAACAAAACAAAAACAGGGTCACAGATGCAGAGAACAAACAGGTGTTTGCCAGAGGGGAGGGGGTTGGGGGGAGGAGAGAAACAGGTGAGTGCGATTAAGGGGTACAAAACAGAAGAGATGAGCCACGGTATGAGGTACACAGTGAGTGGAGTATACTCAATAATTATGTAGTATCTTTGGTGACAATAACTAAACTTACCATGGTGATCATCTTGAAGCATAGAGAACTAGTGAATCACCATGTGGGGTAACAGGAGCTAACATAGAGCTGTAGGTCAATTATACTCCAAAAACAAACTCACAGAGACAGAGATCAGATGTGTGGTTACCCGAGGCAGGGGTGGGGTCACAGGGAACTGGAGGAAGGTGGTCAAAAGGTTCCAGTTACAAACTTCCAGTTGTAAGATAAATAAGTACCGGGGACGTAATGTACAACATGATAAATATAATCAACAGTAGTATATTAACATTTTTAAGAGAGTATAATGGCACCCCACTCCAGCACTTTTGCCGGGAGAATTCCACGGACAGAGGAGCCTACAGTCCATGGGGTCACAAGAAGTCAGACATGGACTGAGCGGCTAACACAAGAGAGGAAGTCCTAAGCGTTCTCATCAGAGGAAAAATCTTTTCTATTTTTTAAACTTTGTGTCTTTACAAAGATGAGGGATGCTCACTAAACATGCAGTCACTGCATGATGTACGTGAATCAAATCTCTGCGCTGTATACCTTAAACTCAACGCAGTGCTGGATGTCAATAACACTGGAAGAAAAAAGAATATAGTAACTGAAGTCTGTGAGCCTCCCTACTGTAAGGAGGCTCCATACTCCCTTTGTCTTCTCCTGACCTTCCTGTCTCACTCATTCATTCCTTCTTCTATTCATCCAACTATACCCAACCAGTCTGCACCAAGCTCTGTTTGTTGTTCAGTCGCTCAGTGGTGTTGGAGCTGGAAACACAGAGGTTAGACCGTCTAGCACCACCTACTGGTGAAAGTTTATATCGCAGCCCAGCTCTGAGTGGAGGCCAGTTTCCACCCAGAGAGAAATCAGGGCCTCTAGACGTGGGAGCTTGGTGCGAGGCCGTCTATGGCGTCACACAGAGTCGGACACGACTGAAGCGACTTAGCAGCAGCAGCAGCAGCAGCAGAGGGTGGAGACGGAGAAGGCAATGGCACCCCACTCCAGTATTCTTGCCTGGAAAATCCCATGTACCGCAGAGCCTGGTAGGCTGCAGTCCATGGGGTCGCTAAGAGTCGGACACGACTGAGCGACTTCACTTTCACTTTCACTTTCATGCCTTGGAGAAGGAAATGGCAACCCACTCCAGTGTTCTTGCCTGGAGAATCCCAGGGACCGGGGCGCCTGGTGGGCTTCGGTCTATGGGGTCGCACAGAGTCGGCCACGACTGAAGCGACTTAGCAGCAGCAGCAGAGGGTGGAGAAGTCATCTAATGGCAAAAGGAAGACCCAGGGCCAGGGGAAGGGTAGGACACATCTAACAGCTAATCTCCCACAGGCTTGTCTCTGCCTCATGTTTTTCCTGCTCACATGAGGGTTCAGGGCAGTGGGAGCTGCACCCCTGTCTCCAACCCTCACCCCCCGCCCCGGGAAAGGCTCTGATTTCATCAGGAATATAATGTTAAAATATAATGTGAAAGCCACTTGTGTGTGTAGTTGAAACAAGTAGCCTTGATGGGAACCTACTGTATGGCTCAGGGAACTCTGCTCAATGCTCTGTGGTGGCCTAAAAGGGAAGGACATTTTTTTTTTTTTTTTTAAAGGGTAATATATGTATAGTCATGAAACAGAAGTAGATTTTTTTTCTGGAATTCCCTTGCTTTCTCCATGGTCCAGTGTATGTTGACAATTTGACCTCTGGATCCTCTGCCTTTTCTAAACCCAGCTTGTACATCTGGAAGCTCTCAGTTCCTGTGCCAATGAAGCCTAGCTTAAGGATTTTGAGCATAACCTTACTAGCGTGTGAAATGAGCACAGCTTGTACAGTGGCTTGGACAGTCTTTGGCACTGCCAAAGAATAAGTCCCATTATTTACCCACCTACCTCAGTAAAAAAAAAAAGTCTTGTTTTTTACACACAGCTGACTTAAAATGATGGCTTGGGTCTTTTTAAATGATGGATGATGACAAAGGAGCACAGCTGTATTGAACACTGCTCGCACTTGGACTGCCCCCCGCCCCCCAATAATACCCAACATATGGTGAGGGAAGAGGCACAAACTCAGTTCTATTTGATGAGCAGTTTGAGACAATGTCACTGGCAGAGTGGAAAGCAGTATAAAGAATGAATCCTAAATACAGAGCGACAAGAACTGGGTTGGCCAAAAACTTCATTTGAGTTTTTATAACATCGTATGGAAACACCTGAACGAACTTTTTGGCCAACCCAATATTGCAGATGGTAGAAAACTACCAGTCAAAATGAGAACGTGAAAGGTGGGTCAGGAAGGGGACCCACAGGCTTCACACCAGGGAAGCCTACCTAGGCTTTCCACTCGCCACAGTCGTATCATTTTTGCAAAGTAAATAGCAAATTTACTTAGGCTATTTAAAACAGTCAATTTAAAAGGAAAACATTAAACAGCAGTTTGGGGGTGGGGAGGGGCTCACACTTGGGGTTCAAGAGACCCACCGTCAGCCCCAGGCGTTTTATTCCCTGTTCCCATCCTGCCACCCCCCCACCCTTTGTAGGTATTCTCTATGTCTTTCAATATGTCTTTTAAAAATACCAAGTTGTTTTATGTAAGCATGCGTTTTAAATGTGCAACAAATTATTCTATAGGTATCGTGGCATTTTCTCTTCACTCAATACTACTTAAGATCCATCCTTTTTGACAAATGGCTCTCAGGTTGGTTGCCCTGCCCAGCAGTGGAGCCTTGAGTTGGCTCCAGCGCCCCCTCGTGGTCCCGGGTGTGTTTACAGGGCCACTGGGAGGGGTGAGTGAGTTTCTACTTTGGCACTTTGGGAGTCCCCGCCTGGCACGTCCAGAGTGACTCAAGTCAGCCCAGGTGGCCTCCGCCCCACTTCCCATAAGCATGGCCCTGGTCACATGGCTGGAAGAACAGCCTCAGCTCACTGGCCCATTAACCAGGTACAATACTCTGCATTTGACCTTGGCTGACTGTAATTGGTGGTTTTTTAAATCATGGCCGAAAATTTCCAGGGTGTTATGGGACAGGGACTGGCCTCGCCTGACAATGTTGCGTCAGACCTTATCAGGTCACTTAAAAAGATTTTAGCCTTTAGCTGCTGATTTGCAAACAGGTGCTAATGAATTAGGTCAGGCAGATAGCACCTCTACTCTGAAACAGTTTTGAGCTGCCGAGTGGAAGAATGTATTTCAAAGTGGAGAAGGATGTTTCTCTAATCACTGACTCCTCCCCAGAGACCCCGGGAACTAACCAGATGCACTACAATGGGGGCTTGGTGTTCAGACCAGATCTGAGTCCTTGTAGGGGTCCTCTCACCTCCTACCTTCGGAGACTATAGAACCAGCACGTCACCACCTACTGGGGTCCTGCTGACCCTGCCCTTGATCCCCACCCTACGTCCAGACACCGCCCACCTCCAAATGGAGGGAAGGCAAGTTCCCCCCTACTTCCCTCCATTTTCTCGCCAAAGCCTCTACACACCTACACACCTGTCCACATAGCCCCAAGAGTTCCTCAACCAGCCTGAGACCAACGAAAAACCAGGTTGACCCCAGCCCTCCACCTCTACCCTCATCCACGGATTCTGCCCCACAGAGGCGGCATTTGAAGTCCCGAAGGCTTCCGGTAAAGATGTGACCCGCCAGGGCCCAAGGGAGGGCGCACTGCCAGCGCGATGTCGGAACTCGTGCCCCACAGCTGCTGCCTGCCCCCTCCCGGCCCATGGGAACCCCATGCGCCCAGCACTGTGAGAGCGCCCCCAGGGACCCCCCCAGGAGATAATGGGGTGACAAGGAGCTGCGGGGCAGGGAGGGGCCAGGCTGAAAGACTGGGCTCTGGCAGCTCGGG
Organism: Bos indicus; assembly: GCF_029378745.1. NCBI lineage: Eukaryota > Metazoa > Chordata > Mammalia > Artiodactyla > Bovidae > Bos > Bos indicus. Next base: position 58,789,204 of record NC_091780.1, on the reverse strand, counting down.
CCCACAGACCTTAAGGCTCTGACCCACAACACGTGTGACCCACGCCCACCCCCTGCCCCTCCGGTGAGTTCTCCATGGGCCCCTCCTGGAGCAGGCACCGCTCGGGGTTGGAAGCCAGCCCCGGTGAGCTTTCAGGAGAAACGACACGAAGCTCCACGCGGACGCGGTCCTTGTCACTTCTGTCCCCGTACTCCTGGAACAGCTGCTGGTCCCCAGCAGGCACGGAGTACCCGCTGGTTGATGCGTCACCTTTGCTGGGAGGTCACCATATGCCAGGTGCTGGGGATAATCTCACTTAAGCCTCACGGTAGCTCTGTTCTACACGTAGAAACCGAAGCCCAGAGAGGTCAAGCTGTTGGCCCCAAGTCACACAGTGAAGCGATCCCGGAAGAAACTGGACCCTGGCCCCCCAGCACATTAAAGGTATTCCACAGACCTGGTGCCTTTCTGGCTCTCTCCCCCTCCACGAAGAGAGCCCACCTGGCCCTCAGCTGTGCTCTGTCGTCACTTCCTGATGGCTCCTTAATAGCCAAGCCTCAGGCTCACGCCTCTACCTACAATCTCCGCCCCCACCCATGACATACCCCGCGGTGCCTCTGTGGGCACCCCCGGCCCAGGCTCTGAGGTCCTGGTGGGCCTCTCTTGGGTCCACCCTGAGGCCTGGTGGGCAAGGCCAGCCCTTGGCCTGCCTGACCTTCCTCTGAGGCTGCTCTGCTGGCAGGGCTGACCCCGAGTCGTGAGTCAGCCTTGTTAACCAGGCCCAGCCTCCCAGAAGCCACAACTCAGTGCGTGGTCTGACTTCAAGCTACCAACTCCTCCACAGCAGGGGCCAGAGCCTGCAGCCTCACCACCAGTGGGGCAGGACCCAGAATGCAGTCCGCCGCCCCTCTCAGAAGGTCCCTATCATTTCTAGAGGCTCCCCCATGGCTCCAAACCTGGCCTTGCCTGCCTACCGCTGGGGTCTCCATAGTGGGCTGTTTGCAGGGGCTGGAAGGAAATGCCTTTTTATCTGATTTTTATTGGAGTTTGGTTGCTTTACAATGTTGTGTTAGTTTCTGCTGAACAACAAAGTGAATCAGCCACATGTATACATATCGCCCCTCCCTCCTACACCCCACCCCACCCCCCTGCCCCCCGCAGGTCATCACAGAGCACCGAGCGGAGCTCCCTGCGCTAAACAGCAGCTTCCCACTAGCTATCTGTTTTACATATGGTAGCGTATATATGTCATTTCTATTCTCCCAATTTGCTCCACCCTCCCAGGGCCCCCCACCCCACCCCATGTCCACGTGTTCGTTCTCTATGTCTGTGTTTCTATCGCTGCCCTGCAAATAGTTCATAAGTACCATTTTTCTAGATTCCATATATATGCATTAATACACAACATTTTTTCCTCTTTCTGACTTACTTCACTCTGTATGACAGACTCTAGGTCTGTTCACATCGCTGCAAATGACCCAATTTCATTCTTTTTTATGGCTGAGTAATATTCCAGGGAATGCTGCTTTAAATGTCTACTTTAGGGTATAATGTACGATGTACCAACATATGGAATAATCAAACACTTTTACTGATGAGCGATCAAAAACATTTGGAGGCCAAAGATTTAGGGGAGTGCTAGTCCTAGGGCTCTGAAGTGGCTTCTTACTGCTGCTGTAACCAATTAGTACAAACACAACGATTTAAAACAACAGGATTTATTATCTTACATTTCTGGAGGCTCAGGGGAGAACCCACTTCCTTACCTTTGTCAGTTTCTAGAAGCTTCCTGCATTTCTTGGCTTATGATCCCTTCCACCCACTGTCACCTCCTTCTCACTCTGAGCTTCCTGCCTCTTCCTTATAAGGATCCTTGTGATTGCATCATTGGACCTCCCTGGTAATCCAGGGTGCTCTCTCCATTTCAGGACCCTAATTCACCATACCTGCAAAGCCCTTGCTGCCATGTGAGGTACCCTATTCATGGGTTCGGGGATTAGGATGTGGGTGTCTCCGGGGTGCTATTACTCAGCCTACCACTCGCATGCCCCATCTCTGCTGTTCAGCGCAGCAAACAGGGAAGACCCTACACCTGAGGCCCAATTGCCTCAGGTCAGTTATTGGCTGGCCTTGCAGACAGCCCAGATTCAGATGCTGGTCCTCTCTCATCTGACACCTGGACTCTTAGCACCCTCCTAACCGACCCTCAGACCTTCATCTCCCGCCCTGACCTCTCCCTAGAGATCCAGCCTCAAACACCACCAGCCACCAGGATGTCTGACCACGATCCCCGAATTAATGTACCCCTAATTGCCTTCTCCCTCCACCCCTGCATCCCCTCCAGGTGTCACCAGATCTTCGAAAGCCCCCCTATCCAGATAGAACTCACACCAAAGATGCGGAAGGACTCTTCCCCTCCTCTCTTCCTGCTTCAGCTCTGCTCCTGTGTCTGGCCAGAGCTGCCACCATCTGCCCCCAGGGAGGTGGCACCAGCGTCTGCCCAGTGGACCTCCTGGCTCCCACTCCCGCTCCCACCGTCACCCACAGCACCCAGCATGGGCTCCCACAAAGCGAACCAGTTGAGGGCGAGACCTTCCCCAGGTCCCTCCAGTGGCTTCCTTCACTTGGGAAAAGACTCAACCTTTGGATGACAACCATCATCTGGCCTTGCTCCCCTCACTCTCCTGAACTCCAGCCCCAGTGACCCTCCTTATGTTCCTCCAAAAAATGCACCCATTTCTACCGCAGGGCCTTTGCACATGCTGTTCCTGTGCACGGGCGGATTCTCTGCCTCTTTACATGTCCAATCACCTTCCTTGACCATCTTGTCTAAAGTTGCCCCTCCCCCCAACCCCTACTGCCTTAACTTGCTTTATGTCTTCAGCGGGTTCTCTAACATATACGTTCATTTGTTGACTTGCTTTCTGTCTATCTCCCTCCACAAGAATGTCAACTCCATGAGAGTAGGGACTTTGCTTGCCTATCATGACCAGATTCCCCAGTGCCTGCCACATAGTAATGCTCCCAAAATGCAGAATGAGTGGATGAGGGAATAGATGGAAAAGCTGGTCTCTGACTCCAGCCTGGCCACTTCTGGCCCTCTGTCCACTCCACTGCCAGAGAGACCATCCAAATCAACCATCTCTTATTTGTCAAAAATACGTTATGGTCCCCTCCACCACCACATTTGCAGAATAAAACCCAAACCCCATGGCGCAGCATGTGAAGCCCTTTATAGCACATTCTGAACCCCCCAGTTTTTCTAGATTCGTCTCTCCTTGCTCCATACAGACCACTCACCATTCCCAGAATATCCCACTCTTAACCATGTTTCCAGGCCTGTCCCACCCTGACTGGAATACACAATTCCCCAAATGCTTCCTGAAAACTCCTACACATCCTTCAATACCCCATTCAAAAGACCCCTTTGTGAGGCCTTCCTTGACACTCACTTCTCCCTTAGAGTGCTTGGGTTCCTGCTGTGCTCCCCAAGCCCTTAGGCTTCTTAGGTCATGACTGGTAGTTCAGGAATTGCTTGTGTCCAGTTCTGTCTTGTCTCAGGCAGTGAGTTCCTAAAAGAGGGCAGGCCCTTGTCTTTCTCATCAATGCCCAGCCCAGCGTGGGGCTGGACTAGGGACCCTACTGGGGGCTTGTTTGAAAAACCAAAGAACAAAGCACAGAAGGGCCCTGTGGGTTTGCTGTTCACATCTGACCCTCACTCTTCACTGAATGCCCTTTGAGTGAGCACGAGACCCCTCACTACCTACAACCTCCATCCGTGGCAGCCCCCAAGCCTTGTCCTCACCCAGGCCACTGCCTTCCCAAGGGCTTCTATGTCTTCTACCTGGGACCCTTCCCTAGCTCAGTGACTTTGAAATGGATACAGAAAGAAAACACTATATGTTCCAAAGGCATTCTCCTCTGCCCACCACACACACACTCACCATCATCCATACCACACAGACTCAAAAACATCACCAGTGGGCCCGGCACGGTGCCTGGCAAACAGTAGGTGCTCATTAAATGCTGAATGAACAGACGAGAACACACCATGCACTGCCTCTGCCCCCACCCTCTCCCCATGATTCCCAGAGAGACGTCTTGTTTGGCAAGTTAACCACTTCATTCCTCTCCAAGGCACTACGCCGCCCGTCACAGGGCGCGGGCTGGTGCTCTGACTCTACCTGCCCTCTAACTTCTGTTCTCCTGAGTCCAGGGCAGACGGGAGGCTGGAGTCAGAGGCCTCACTGTGCACCATGAAGGCCAGAAGATCAGGCCCCAGCCCCACTGCCCTACCATGCCCTCGGCTACCCAGTGGTGACTGGAAGGCAAGCCAGCCTTGGCTCCAGGGTGGCTAAACCCATTTTTACCCCAGCCCTGGCCACTCCCTTGTGGGCAATGCAGAAACACCTCGGTGCCCTTCCAGGAGCAGCAGAGCCAGGTAAACCCTTAGGCCCTGCCTGGAAACAGGAAGTGGTGTTTCCAGGTGCTCCAGAAACCCTCAGCCACACCCAGCTGGTTTGTCCAGGACAGGCTGGCTTAGATGACCGGGCCACCCACGCCACACTCAGAACGTGTCAGACCATGACCAGGCTTTGACCCGTGTCCCAAGCCAGCGGCAGCCCGCAGCGGTCAGTGACCCATTTCCTTACTCAAACCTAGGAGGGAGGAGGCTCTAAGAACCAGGCCCCTTTGCACACCCATTTCCAGGATTCTGTTGTCAGAGGGAAAGCCATAGCCAATTATCTGAACCAAGCGCTCCATGCGCATCACCTCATGTGATCCTCACAGCAGCCCATTATACAGATGTGCAAAATAGTGCTGGGGAGGGGAAGCGACCAACCAATGCCTCTTGGGTTTCCAGGGGGTGGAGGTGAGATCACCCCTCAGGGCTGTGACCACAAGCCAAGCCACCAGTCCTTATATGTTCCAGGCTCCCTGGAGCAGGGGGGTCAGAGTTGATCAGTTTTAAGCATTCATCACACCTAGTCCTCTGCAGATTGCCTGTGCCCCTGTCTCCCCTCACCCCCAAGATGGGCTGATGTAGTAATACAAACGAATAATTCCTGGTGGCTCAGATGGTAAAGAATCTGCCTGCAATGCTGGAGACCCAGATTCGATCTCTGGGTAGGGAAGATCCCCTGGAGAAGGGAATGGCAACCCACTCCAGTATTCTTGCCGGGAGAATTCCACGAACAGAGGAGCTTGGCGTGCTGCAGTCCATGGAGTTGCAAGGAGTCGGACACGACTGAGCAACTAACACACACACACAGTAATACAAAGAGCACTGGACTGGGAATCCAAGTCCACCATGATCAGTCCCAGCCCCTCCCTGTCTGGGCCTAAGGGTCCCCGCCTGCCCAAGCCCTGAGTTTGGCCTGGCTCAGAGGGTCTCCGGGGCCGTTTCTGGCCCCTAATTCACGTGCCTCACAACTTGAGACAGTCTCTCCACGTGGGTCCTAACTGCAAAGACCTTCTGTTGACAAGCAGGACGGAGAGGATGTCGGGCCACCCGTGGCAACCCCAGGTCCACTCGTGGGGCTTGGGAGTGGGGAGGTCTCTAATGGCTGAGCCCTCGGGTGGGTGCGGCCGGGAGCTGCGAACTGCGGGGCTACTAACGAAAAGGAGGCGACCCTTAGCCCTGGAGCCTCCCTGTCCCCGCCGTCGGAGCGGCACACGGGACACCAGGGACGAACGCGCCGGGGGCGGGGATCCTGGGCGCTGGGTTGGGTTCCCGGCGCTGACCGTCCACGGGAGCCTTCCAAGAAAGGACCCGGACCCCCCGGTATTCCTGGGGGGCCCGAACGCAGCGGATTTGACACTGGGGGCTGAACCTCGCGCCGGATCCCCAGTCCCGCGAGTGCACATGCGCCCGGGGGCCGACCCCGCCTACCGCGCCCCCTTCCCACCCCTCCTTCCCCGCTTCCCCCTTAGACCACTGACCATAGTGACCGGAGCCGTCGGGCCAGGTCCCGCCCCAGCGAGGAGCGATCCGGTGCGGGAGGGCGCCGCGGGAGCCACTGGCTGGCTCCGCCGTTGGGTCGGGCGGCGGGGGCCTCGAGGGCGTGGGGACGAGCGGCGAATACACCCGACCGCTCCGCAAACCAGAGGTTAGACCTCTACTGTGTCCCAGCAAGACACACGCCCCGCGATTGACGTCTGAAGCGGGCAATCAGAAGCTGGGCCACAGGACGTCACAGAAAGTGGGTGGGACTTCACGCACCTTCAGCCTATACTTTAGGGGCCATTTGACAGGGTACCGCCTCCTTTTAAAGACACAGAAACCTCTTAACTAGCAAAGGAGTTAGCCCAACCCAGAAACACAAGTCTTCGTTTGTGAAGGCTGAAGGACTTTCGCTCAAAACTGTAAATTGAAGTCTTCTGAAAGATTGGCTGTGTTATGTGCTAAGTCACTTCTGTTGTGTCCGACTCTTTGCGACCCTATAGACTGTAGCCCGCCAGGCTCCTCTGTCCATGGGATTCTCCAGGCAAGAATACTAGAATGGGTTGCCATCGCCTTCTCCAGGGGATCTTCCTGACCCGGGGATCGAACCCAGGTCTCCTGCATTGGCAGTCAGATTCTTTGTTGGCCCTCGTTAATTCATAATAAGGTCATATAAGTATAGTTTGCTCAAGATCAGAGGACAGGTGCTTAGGGAACATGTGTTCAATAATATTAAGTTACCTGCCTGCACGTGTAGCTTCTAAATAATATTTTACCCACTTCCAACTCATGAATCAGTAGGTTGCCAGGCCACCCAATTAATGTTTGTTGAATGACTGAATTTCTACAATCGTTAATTCTGTGCCTCTGGAATTGTATGGCTATATATGAGGCACAGACCGTGAACCAGGCTTGGTTGACTCACCCTGTATACAAGCTCATTATTGCTGAACATCAAACAGACGAATATGTATCATTCAGAACGAATATGTATCATTCAGAGATTCATTCACTAGTCCCTGACTGCTGGAAGACAGTGCTTTGGGGGTGGGGGCAAGGGGCTCTAATGAATTGTATGTACCCCTTTTATAAGTATTAATACTTCCGGGATTGTGTATTAATTCCCCCACCCGGCTCTTACACATCTGCCGTTGGTACCAGGCTAGGCTCTCAAGTAGACAACATCTACATCTTCCAAGCGCATATCACTTACTCAGTGGGGAGTTTGGGATCAATCAAGACTCAAGAAGAAATAACAATAAAAGCTAATTTTTTTTTGAGCACTTACTATGTATCAAGCACCATCCTAAACTCTCAACCTAAATTATCGTAATTTCCTCACAACTAGTCTATGGCGGTAGGTTCTATTATCCCTGTTTTACAAATGAGGAACTAAGGCATAGAAAAATTAATTTACCCAGCACATGGAAGGATTCAATCCCAGGCAGCCTAACTCCAGAGCTGGGTTTGAATTTGTTCTGAGGAGCAATGCAGGTGCTTGCAAGGGGCTGTGTACTCCCCATGCCTTTTCTTGCATGTGGAGTTTCTGCTCTGTTGTTTGTTTGTTTGTTTGTTTTTACAGCTAAGGAAAAGCCAGAGAGGTGACAGGCTCAGTGCAGGGCTCATCTAGTAAGATGTTCAGCTGGGATGAAGCCCAGATTCTGACTCCATATCCAGTGCTCAGTGGAGACTGTGTTAGGTGGACTTCACTTGGTGGAGGAATGATTGAGCCAGGTGTGGCTCCTGGGGGTGTGGGCGAGGAGACTTTGCTGAGAAGAGCAGGGAAGGGTCTGTGAGGGCACTGCCTGGGGCCTGGTCTCAGGCTTAACCCTTGTCAAGCCCACATCAGAGTCATTTGGGCCTTCCAGAAGGAGGGCTTCTGAGAAGGAGCCCTCATGCTGGGTCATAATAAGCCCTGAGCCCTTGGCCCATCTCCTCCTCTCCCCAGACCACAGCAGCTCCAAACCAAGCTGGCACTGGCCTGTGGAAGGAGCACAGGCAACCCTGCGCCCAGGCTAGCTCTAGACCCTGCCGCTCACGGCTGTGTAGCCTCAGGTGACTTCCAGGGCCTCTCTAGGCCACTGACTCCCCACTCAGTGAAGGAGCTGAACAATTTAGGCCATTAAAAATAGATGAAAAAATATTTTTAATAGTGAAGCTTTTAAACAAAAACACAGTCTTACACAGAATCTCAGTACTATGTGTAATGGAAACTTTCCTCAACTGGGTCTTGAATGAGCAGAGAAAATGTAGTCTCTTTAGTCTGTAAGTAATCAGACTTCTCTCTTAAGAGTCCCTTGGACAGCAAGGAGATCAAGCCAGTCCATCCTAAAGGAAATCAACCCTGAGTATTCATTGGAAGGTTGATGTTGAAGCTGAAACTCCAATACTTTGGCCACCTGATGCAAAGAGCTGACTCATTTGAAAAGCCCCTGATGCTGGGAAAGATTGAATGCAGGAGGAGGAGGGGACAACAGAGGATGAGATGATTGGATGGCATCATGAACTCAATGGACATGAGTTTGAGCAAGCTCCGGGAGATAATGAAGGACAGGGAAGCCTGGCATGCTGCAGTCCAAAAGAGTCGGACACGACTTAGCAACTGAACAACAACAACAACAACATCTGGTGAAAAGCAGGGAGAAAAAAGGCTTCCAAATAGTTCAGCCATTTTCTTTCTTTGTTTCTTTTAAATATCTACTTACTTATTCTTCGATCTTCATCGCAGGATCTTTAGTTGAGGCATGCCAACTCTTTGATCAGGGATTAAATCTGGGCTCCCTGCATCAAGAGTAGAGTCTTAACCACTGAACCACCAGGGAAGTTCCTAGCAGTTTTCAGTCTGGGTTTGAGTTGAAATCATGAACCGTCCTTCTAAGGGCTGCCCTGTGTTCTTTCTGGAATGAACCTACTCCACTTCTGCCTTATCTCCTCTCTCTCTCACTTCCCCACATCCTTAATACATGAGCTTAAGAGGCTGGCTTCAAGTACCCGGAACCCCCTCTAAGCCTCTGCTCCTCCTGGAACGTCCTTTTCACAGGCTCCATTTGTCACAGTCCCCCATCCCCACCCCCATCCTTCAAATTCTGGCTCCTCCTCCACGAAGTCTTCTCAGATTTCCAAGCTGGTCATGAATTCCTCTGAATTTCCACTGCATCATCTCTGTCCTGCTATGTCCTTATCCTTTCCAACTGTGAGTTGGAAGGAATAGTAGGACGTGTAATTACAAGTGTGAGCAATGGCATCAAGTGTATTTCTGTCATGACTGCCATAGCATCACTCCTTGTGGAAGGCATGCCTCTCTGTTTCCTCATCTGTAAAGTGAGGGTATCCATACCCATCTCATAGGGCAGTCAGGAGGACTAAATGAGATGATCTTGAAAAGTACTTGACACCGCACTCGGTATCCAGTAAGTGCCCCATATACGTGGACCTTGCCTGGTGCTTACTGGGGCCTGAGTCTTGTTCATCTTTGCCTAAAGGGGACAGGTAGGGATTTGCATGTAGTAGGAAGGAGCCTCAAGGACATCTGTGTCTTTGCCAGAAAGGGAGGGGTCGCCTACCCCCTCCCAAGTCATTTTCCCGAGACTATGGTGGAGAGTTCTCGGGCAGCCATAGCCCTGTTGGCGGAGCTGTTTCAGTGCAGACCCACTTCCTGCTGTGTGTTATCGTCGTGCTGTTTCACGCACTTGACCGTCTCTGCGAGCTGCGGGCAGGGTGCTCTGCGGGAAGCCCAGGACGCCCGGGTTTCCTTGCAGGATGTCAGCACCATCCTCCTGGCTGCTCCCTGCCCCCACCCCTCGCATTAGAGCCTGCAACTTTGAGCTGGAAAATCTGAGATACAAACTTGCATGCTGTGTCGCCGCTGGGGAAGATCAGAAAGAATCGGATCCCTCCTCCCGTCCCCTACCCTTGGGGAATAGAGCTGTGGGCCAGTCCTGGGGTCAGTGGGCTTCCCTGGCTCCCACTCCGAGGGGTGAGGCTGAGAGAGAGGCCTTTATTGTTAAGAAAAGCTCTTTCCAGAAAGAGCAATGGGACTTGGGGGAATTAGGGTATGGGGAGTAGCACCTGGCTGAATAGAGAGAATTTTCTGGAATTGGGGAAGTGGTGGAATTAGGTGTCCCCGAACAAGGGGAAGCCAAGCACTCCTCCTTGAGAGGAAAGTCCTGTGTGCCTGGGGGAACGCCGGACCCTGGCCTGGCTGGCCAAGACTCCTTTGGTGCCTCTCTTCAAGACACCTTGTATGTTTGGGCAAAGACTGTGACCACCAAACCAAAGACTGCTCGCTCAACATTCAACAATGATTTATTGTGCACCTACTGTGTGCTGGGCACTGCCATGCACAAGTGTGCACAGTACTTGCTGGCCTTACCCAGCTCCCTGTCTGGTGATGGTGGGGGGTGATTTCAGGCTCTCAGCCCTGAATCTGTTGCCCTAACCACTCAGTGTCTACAGGGTTGGGGGAGGGCGGGAGGGAGCCCCTCAGAAGACAGATTTCATTATCCACCAGTCCCGGAGATGGGACACTCAGTTAATTTCAGGAGGAAAAAACAAACAAACAAAAAGAATGTGGTGTTTCTTGTACCCACCAGGCTGCTTGGGCTTTTCAAATGAGAGGCAAGAAAATCTGTTAGAGAAATAACTTTACAAGGCTCAGTTATACAACATAACAGCTCACTTTTCAGTTTAAACATCACCCGCAGCCTTAGGAGGCTAGTAGATAGGCCAGTTTTCCAGGCAACTGCTCATTTGTGGGTTCCTCCCAGGCCTGGGTTTTGAAAGCTAATGTTTCTTCAATTTGGATGGCAAAGGCGCTTATCTCACACAGCCTTATGAGCTGAGCAGGGAACACGCCCAGTTTCCATGGGAGGAGAAAGGAGTGGGTGTGACTGGCAGAAAGCCAAGGCCACTGTGGGGTGGGGAGGTGGTCCTGGGCTTGGCCGGAGCTGCCTATCCTGTCCCATCCTCACATCCCTGGGCCAGAAAGCCTGGCTCCTGAAGGAGGCTAGAACATGTCCTGGCTATGAGACCTGGGGCTGGTACAGGACTTCTGTGATAGGCAGCCTCTGCTGCTGCTGCTGCTGCTAAGTCACGTCAGTCGTGTCTGACTCTGTGTGACCCCATAGGCAGCAACCCACCAGGCTCCCCCATCCCTGGGATTCTCCAGGCAAGAACACTGGAGTGGGTTGCCATTTCCTTCTCCAATGCATGAAAGTGAAAAGTGAAAGTGAAGTCGCTCAGTCATGTCTGACCCTCAGCGACCCCATGGACTGCAGCCTACCAGCCTCCTCCATCCATGGGATTTTCCAGGCAGGAGTACTGGAGTGGGGTGCCATTGCTTTCTCCGAGGCAGCCTCTAAGGGCCCCCAACAACCCCACCTCCATGTTCATACCCTTGTGTAATTTCCTCCCTGGGAGCGTGGGCTGGACCTAATGACTCGCTTGTGACAGGGTACAAGAACAATGGAGTGTCATTTCTGAGACTAGGTTCCCCAAAGACCATAGCTCCTGTCTGGCTCACTCTCTCTTCTCTCTCACTTGCCATGTTATAAACTGCCCTGCGGGGAGGCCCTTGGGGCAAGGAACTGAGAGAGACCTTCAGCAAACAGCCAATGAAAAACTGAAGGCCTCGGTTCAACAGGCTATGAGGAACTTCATTTGCCAACAGCCACGTGAGTGAGCTTGGAAACCGATTCTCCTCTGGTTGAGCCTTCAGATGAATCCACAGCCCTGGTTGACACTTTATTGAAGCCTTGTGGAGAGATACTGAGCCAGAGGACCCAGCTAAGCCATGCCCAGATCCCCAACCCACAGGAATAATGAGGCAGTACACATCCAAGAAGAAAAGCTATGACCAACCTAAACAGCATATTAAAAAGCAGAGACTTTTTAATTTGCCAACAGAGGTTCATCTAGTCAAAGCTATGGTTTTTCCAGTAGTCATGTATGGATGTAAGAGTTGGACTATAAAGAAAGCTGGGTGCCGAAGAATTGATGCTTTTGAACTGTGGTGTTGGAGGAGACTCTTGAGAGTCCCTTGGACTGCAAGGAGATCCAACCAGTCCATCCTAAAGGAAATCAGTCCTGAATATTCATTGGAAGGATGGATGTTGAAGTTGAAACTCCAATACTTTGGCCACCTGATGCGAAGTACTGATTCATTTGAAAAGACCCTGATGCTGGGAAAAATTGAGGCAGGAGGAGAAGGGGACGACAGAGGATGAGATGGTTGGATAGCATCACCAACTTGATGGACATGAATTTGAGCAAGCTCTGGGAGTTGGTGATGGGCAGGGAAGCGTGGCATGCTGCAGTCCATGGGGTTGCAAAGAGTCAGACACAACTGAGCAACTGAACTGAAACTGAAAACATCCCTCGCTTTAAGCTGCGTTTCAGGGTGATTTGTCACGCAGCATTAGATGACTAATACAGTCTCTCTTGCTCTCAGCCTCAATCTGCTCCTCTAAGAAGTGGGGTTAAAGATACATCTCTGGGTAATCGTGTGGATGAACTCGGCTCTGGAGGTTCTTCCTCAAGACCCCACTGGAGGCAGAGTAGATGTTCCATAGCACCATCCCTCGCTTCTACTTTAGTCACACAAATCAAAGTCAAATAGCAAACTATGCAAGTGCTGGGAAGGAAGAGAACAGGGTGCTGTGGGGGCAGAAGCTGTGGCCCTGGCCTGGCCTGGGAGAGGGGAGGTTTCTTAGAGGAGGTGAATTTTGACTGAGATCTGAAGGCTGAGTTGGAAGAGGGTTCATTTATCCTTCTCTTCCCTACCCCCTTGTTAGTCTCTTTCTTAGCACTTTGTGGTTTCCTATCCTAGTACTTATCACAGTTCATGACTGCTCATGGAGAAGGAAATGGCAACCCACTCCAGTATTCTTGCCTGGAGAAGCCCAGGGACAGAGGAGGCTGGTGGGCTGCCGTCTGTGGGGTCGCACAGAGTCAGACATGACTGAAGCGACTTAGCAGCAGCAGCATGACTGCTCATGTGTCTCTGCCTTGAGGAAGCTCCAGGTCACATAGTAGAGCAAGTACGTGGCACAGGGCCTGGAACATAGTAGGTGCTCCAGAAAACTGCCCTGAATGAATGGGTAGGCACAAGACCAGGGGACAAAGCATTAGTGGGAGAGGGAACAGCATAGGTGACCGTCTGGGAGGGGGCCCATCAGGCTGGCATGAGGAGCGTGGTACCAGTCAGCCTGGAGAAGGAGGCCAGGGCCAGATCACGTAGGCCTTGAGGCCTCGGGAAGGGAGTTGTCTTCAGGGCAATAGGGAGCCATAGAAGGGACAGGAGGGAGAGCGACACAATCAGATATGCTCTTTTGCGAGATTGGTCTGGCTGCTATGAGGTGAATGGGGTTCAAGAGGGCAGCACTGGAAGCAGAAGGCTTGAAGGTCAGAGACGAGAGGGCCAGGAAAGAGTGGACCATATACAGGGACAGAAGGTGACATGGACAGGCCCTGTGGTGACTAGACCTGGGGCGGCAGGAGAGAGAGGGTCCAGGCTGATGCCACGACAGTGCAGCCTGCATTAGACTGAGCAGAGCTCAGTGTCTGAGGGAATCCCCCAGGACATGAAAAATGGAGACATTCAGGGCTCTGTGATCCTGGAAACTCTCTAGGTCCCTGGTGAGCAAAGCTCAGAAGAGCCTGGCCTTGGAGGGGGCTGGTAAAAGCTTCTTGAAACTCGAGCCTGTGTTTACAGACGATGGAGGTTGTGTGGGGAGAGTGCCGGCTTCCCCGGTCCAGGTCTCAGGGGTCCCTGAGTTCCGCCAGGCAGAGCTTGAAGAGCGAATAAACACGGAGCAGCTTTCTGGATCATCTGTTTTCCTCAAAGATTTTTACAGGGAAGAAAACAATATATATATATACTGGTATAAAACAAAGTATTACAAAGTAGAAAGCAAATTCACTCACATAAAAATTTCGTATGAAAATGCAAAAGTGTGAAGATATTTGGTTTCCCTCAGGTCCAAATACCAGACCCCTGAAAGTCTGAGTAAACTCTTCTCCACCACTGGAGATATTTGGGCGGGAAGGAGGGGAGGGTTCTTGACTTTGAGCATGAAAAGTGCTCTAACTTTGACGGCAGCCAGACTTCGGCTCTGCCACCAGATTGCTGTGTGACCGTGAGTGAGTTACTGTGCCTCTCTGAGCCCAGGTATCAGTTTCAGTGGCCCTCGAAGGACCTGTCACTCCCCAGCTTCAAGCAGCCGTTCCTCTCAGACTGGCTTTCCAGCTCTCCCAAGTCTTACCTTTTTGCCACTTGCTGAAGGAGGATTAAAATTTGCTCATTTCCTAAGTGGCAGCATTTTGCATAGAATAATTTCTTCTATGAGATCACAGGAAACAGAAAAATGAACTGAATCATTGTAGAAATAAATAACTGTAGGTATACCCAGTCTCCCCACCATATCTTATGCAAGCATTGATAGTAAAATCCAAACTGTATAAAGGTCTTAGATTAACTCTTTTTTTAGATCAACTTTTTGAAATCTTTTAATATGATGTGCTACACTATTTGGTATGAAAGAAAACAAGAAAGAAAATTTGAAAGTTCCCAATAGATATCATGAGATCTTATTTTTAATCAGAACTTCCCATAAATGAGCAAGAAGACATAAATAGACATTTTACTGAAGAGGGTGTAAGTTGGAAAATAAGTATACAAATAGGTTTTCCACAGCATTAATCAGTGGGTTATGCAAATTAAAATCACAGTGAGATACCATGATGTGCTTATTAATTAGAACAACATTAAAAAGAATGACTCCACCAAATAAGAGGATATAGAGAAATGGGGCCACTCACTCACTGCTAATGGGAATGTAAAATGGTACAGCCACTCTGGAAAAGAGTACTGTGGTCTCTTACAAAACTAAAATTACATTTACCAAACAACCCAGCAACTGTACTCTTGAACATTACATCAGAGAAATGAAAAACTTTTGTTCATACAAACGTGAAGTGAAAGTCTCTCAGTCGTGTCTGACTCTTTGTGACCCCGCAGACTACACATATTAAAAAGCAGAGACATTACTTTGCCAGCAAAGGTCCATCTAGTCAAAGCTATGGCTTTTCCAGTAGTCGTGTATGGATGTGAGAGTTGGACTATAAAGCAAGCTGAGTGCTGAAGAATTGATGCTTTTGAACTGTGATGCTGGAGGAGACTCTTGAGAGTCCCTTGGACTGCAAGGAGATCCAACCAGTCCATCCTAAAGGAGATCAGTCCTGAATATTCAGGAAGGACTTATGCTGAAGCTGAAACTCCAATACTTTGGCCACCTGATGTGAAGAGCTGACTCATTTGAAAAGACCCTGATGCTGGGAAAGACTGAAGGCAGGAGGAGAAGGGGATGACAGAGGATGAGGTGGTTGGATGGCATCACTGACTCAATGGACATGAGTTTGAGTAAACTCTGGGATTTGGTGATGGACAGGGAGGCCTGGCGTGCTGCAGTCCATGGGGTCACAAAGAGTCAGACACGACCAAGCAGCTGAACTGAACTGAACTGGACTATACAGTCCATGGAATTCTCCAGGCCAGAATACTGGAGTGGGTAGTCTTTCCCTTCACCAGGGGCTCGTCCCAACCCAGGGATCGAACCTAGGTCTCCTGTATTGCAGGCAGTTCTTTACCAGTTGAGCCACAAGTGAAGCCCACAACAGGTGAGTGGTTCAGCAAACTGCAGTCCATCCACATCATGGAACATTACTTAGCAGGACAAAGGAACAAACTATTGACGCACAGAACAGCTCACTCGACTGTCAAGGGAATTGTGTGCAAATAAAAATTATGAGTGAAAAAAAGGTCCATATCAAACAGGTTATATGCTGTAAATTTTCACCTGTATAACATTCTTGAAATGGCAAAATTAAAGAGAAAAACATGGCGGTGGTTGCTAGGTGTTGTGGTATTAAGTGGGGTGGGGAGAGCTTTTGATTATGGCTATAAAAGGGTGGCTGGAAGAATTCTTTTGCTGGGATTTTTCTGTATCCTGACTGTGGTGATGGCCACAAGAATCTACATGTGTGATAAACTGCATGCAACTAATTACATGCCCATATACATTCAATGAAGGCCTGCAGAACTGGGTAAAATCTGAATAAGTTCAATGGGCTGCCTCAGTGACTGTTTCCTGGTTGTTACACTGTGCTCCAGTTATGTAAGACAGCTACCACTGGGGGAAGCGGAGTGAATGCCATGCAAAGATTTTTGTATTATTTCTTACAACTAAATGTTGTAAGAAATGTCTATAATGTGTCAAAATAAAAGGGTTTTTTAAAACAAATCTTTTATTAAAAGAACTTCCCAAATCCATCCCATAGAGCTGGTGATAATCTAGCCAGCCATTGTGAATAAACTATTAACAGACAAATACACACACACACACACACACACACACACACACACACAAGGCCCGTCGTGTTTTTTTATCCCCTTTCCATTTCATCCATCCCAACTCCATATGTTAAAGGCCAGCGAGGACTGGAAGGGCTCTGTGGGCCGCTGTGGCTCACTCCAGAGCAAGTCTCTGTGGCTCCGAAAAGGTAGACACTGTCACTGTCTTGAGTGAGGGTACTGGCTGTCCTGAGGCCCCCTCCTCCCTCACCCCTTGGAACAGCCCAGAGTGATGGGCTACAGCATTCTTACGATCTATGATATTGTGCAGAGAAGAGAGAGGGAGATTTCCCCTGAGAATTCCCTTGGAGGACTCATGAATCCTCGCCTGGTTTAGCAAGTCTCACCCTGGGCGACTGGTGGAGAGACAGCTCACCCTGGATGGTGGCATGGCCCCACCCAGGTATCCATCAGCACCCATGTATGGGACATGGATGACCCCGATGGCCAAGTGGTAGACAAGATCCCTCTGCCTTCCCAAATATCCCTCACTCGGGGCTCCTATGCAGGCCTTAAACATCTTTTCTCTTAGAGATTCATTTCTTTGCTTAAGACTTTCGTTTGTTCATTCATTCACTCAGTGGGTATAAGAATGCATTCATTCAAAACTTATTTCCTGACACCTATTCTGTGCTAGGCTCCATGCTGGGTGCTAGAGTATGTAGTTAAGACATGACTTTCCTGAGAACTTCTCCTTCAGGTAGAGAAGATATAAATTCAAACAATTAAATGATACCTTTAAGGAGGTAGGTACTCTTGAGAACCTTGTACAAGGGGATAGCAACCCAGAGGTGGGCTGTGGGGCAGGGGCAGCTGGGAAGGCTTCATGGAGGAGGTGAGGCTGGAAGAGGATGGAGGAGAGGGGCAGGGAAAGGGAGTCAGGGCAGAAGGAACCTTCCTTGAAGCACAGGACCACAGTGGGAGCCCAGGTGGTTGATTGGCTGGCTAGAGACAAGGCTCCTCCCACTTCCCAGACGCCCTTCCCAGATCCCAGCGGAACCACGAGTCACACCTTCACCAGAGGGGAATGCAACCTTGCCTCAGAGCAAATTAGACCAGTGCTTGGCCATGCAGGTGGATCCTGAGAGGATCTTGTTAAAATGCAGATTCTCTGCCTTTCTCACAAGCTCCCAGGTGACTCCCGGGACGCAGGTCCCTGGACCACACTTTGAGTAGTTAGGGATCTATAGTAGCAACCTCCCTTGATTCCACCTGGGAACTTCATTTCACCCAGATCTGAACTTGAGCCATTGGCTGCTGCCCTCTAGGTCATGATTCACACCTTCATAACACCCACCCGTCCCACCAACTCTGGAAGGAGACAGATGTGGGGCCTGCCCCTGGGCTGTGTGACCTCAGGCAAGTCTTCAACCTCTCTGAGCCTCCATTTCCTCATCTGCAAAATAAGATAGTCGTTTTCACAGGGTGAGTATGAAGGCTGCATGAGCAATGATGAGCTTAGCAAAGTGGATGGCACCCAGCACGACCAATGCATGTTAGTGCTTGTACTTGCTCTTTTGCTGCCAACGTTTCCAGTTATATTGTTCCATCTGGAGCCCAGCGGACTTGAGTTAATGTCCCAGCTCAACCACTGAGCAGCTGTGTGACCTTGGACAAACCACACAACTGCACCAAGCGGCGGCTGCCCCTTCTGTAGAATGGAGTTGGGAAACTGCCGCTTCCTAGCTCACGGGTTGTGGGGAGGTTCCAGTGGTCTGTAAGCAGCCTCCTGGTACCACACCAGGAAGTCCTGACCACGTGGAGAGCCAGCAGGAAGCCTAGCTGTCTAGATTTACTCACACATCCTTGCTTGTCCAACACTGAACACCCGCTCTGTGCCCCCCGATAGGCACAGAGATTGAGGGGTGAGGGAGATGTCACTCGGAGCCTCACGTCTCGCCATGCACAGGGCTGGAGAGCCACTTGGGGGCCTCGGGCTGGGCATCCTGGCAGCTGGCAGCTAGGACAAGCGAGCTTTGGCACCAAAGGGCACAGAGATGGTGCAGCGGCCTCTGAAGATGCCTAGTAAGATACAGGGACATGCTGGTACCGGGTGGGCTTGGGTCTGAACACGTTTGAGATTTTTTTTTAATTTTTAATTGGAGTATAGTTGCTCTACAATGCTGTTGGTTTCTACTGTACAGCAAAGTGAATCAGCTGTACCTATACATATAGCCTCTCTTTTTGGATTTCCTTCCTGTTTAGGTCACCACTGAGCACTGAGTAGGATTCCCTGTGCTTTACAGTAGGTTCTGAAGACATTTTAGATGTTCCCGTAGTCTGGCCAGCACTTATAGTCTTGAGTACAAGTCTTGAAGTAGCCGGCCATTCCTGGGCCAAGAACAGGGCTGGGCAGAGCCTGAATCCCCAGGGTGATGAGCTGGGAGTGAAGGCAGAAATGCCCAGAGCCTCTTTTCAGCTGGGGCCATGGCGAGGAAGCCTCCTCCACAATTGTCCTGTTACCCGGTCTAGGAAACTTCCTTACCTGAAGAATGGAACTCAGATTGGGACATCAGATTTTTAAGGTTAGATAGAGACCATTCAGAGAATGGAGCCACATTCCAGAAAGCAGAATTGCTGAACTTGGAGAAAGCAGTATTCAGGGGCCAAGAACCCTGTCTTCAGAGACTGATGAGAGTCCTGTGGTTGAACCACCTGACAATCTGCTTTGTTCTTAGAGATGTCAAAGGTTAGGATCAGTGAAATGCCAAGAGTTGGTTTCCAATTACTTTAATCAATTTTTGAATAAAGTTCCCCCCCAATTATAAAAGTTAACCATGCTTATTGCAGAAACTTTGGAAAATATACAAAACTATAAAGAAAAAAATGAAAAATTAGAATCTTCCAATCCAGGGTTCACCATTTTTAACATGGCAGAACAGAGTTTCTAACTCTTTTTTGACAGTTCAGTGGTCCTTAGGGACCCAATTCCTGCCCAGCAGGTGGGCTGCTCCCCATATGCTGGTGATTTTTGGATTAGAAACAGCATGGAATTTGAAGAAGTGTGCAGGTGTATCTGACAGCTACTGCTGTGATACTGTGTAACAAACAAACTCCCAGTTCACTGGCTTACAATTATAAGCATTTATTTCATAATCAGGTCTGTGGGTTCAGTGAGGAGTGAATGGTATCAGTGAATCTAAGCTGCGGGTTGGTCTATGTGGGCTCCATGTGGCTTTCATCCCTCCGCAAGCTGGGAGCTCCCACAGGCACATAAGGCCCACTGCACAGTAAGTTTTAAGCCTCTGCTTGTGTCATAATCCACTAACATCCCATTGGCCAGAACAAGTAACATGGCCAACCCAAAGTCAAGAGGTAGAGATGAACACAGCCTTTGGCAAGAGTGTGGATGTAGATGCGCCCATGGGCTGGGGGGTGGGGCACTTATTCAATCTTCTGCATCTGGTGGGTCTAACACTTCCCACCCCCTCCCCAGGGTCAGGACCCTCCTGTGTGGAAGCACTGCTTCCGCCCTTTAGTCTATTTCCCTCTTTTACATATATAATTTTGATTACACAGTGTTAGTCGCTAAGTCATGTCCAACACTTTAATGGCCCCATGGACTGTAGCCTGCCAGGCTTGTCTGTCCATGGGATTTCCCAGGCAAGAATACTGGAGTGGGTTGCCATTTCCTTCTCTAGCATTGGGTGTATATTCAACTTTTTAAAAAATGCTTGTTTTCTTTTTTCACTTAGCTTTATACCCTATAGATAATTTCCTTATATTAAATATTTTTGAGAACATGGAATATAATGGCTACAGAATTATAAAGTCATAAAGTTTTGCATGACTGGTTGCACTCTCCCTCTGAGATACTGAGGTTTTATCCAGTTTGGCTGCTATAAGTAGCAATGTGGTAGACATCTTGGTACAGACACTGCTTGTACCACATTGGTCATATGGTTGGTCTCTAGCCATGGAAGATACGCACCTCACTAAAGCTCAAAAATTTGACCAAGGCCTGGAAATCAGAGCATGGAATCTCCCCTAGTCATAGAGATTTGTTCAGAATGGAGAGGGAGCCTAGGCTTGGCCAGTCAGGGATTTGTTTCAAGAGTGACATCTGACCCAAGGTGATCCAATCAGAGTAAAGCCTGGGACTTGCCGGGGGTTTACTGGGAGGAGACACACTCTCTTTTCCTCTGACTTCAACTTTAAAGGATGCATGCCCGAGGATGCTGGCAGCTGTTTTGTTTATGCGAAGCCTGAGAATGAAGCCAAGATGCAGGAAAGCAGAGCCCACAAACAGACTGGATTCTGTGGCCACTGGGCCCCTGATCAAGCTGTTCCTGAAGCTTGAGAATTCCTGGACTTCTTGTTTTATAAGCCAATACACTCTCTCTTTGGCTTAAGCCAAGTTGAGTTGGACTTTGTCATTTTGAACCAAATAGCTCTGGTTTCATTCACTTAAATTTTTTGACTTAGAATTGCTGAGCCAAAGGACACAAACATTTTGTAAGCCTCTTAAGACCCCTTTTCAGAGCGCTTTCCAGAGAGTTTATACAAACAGCATTGCAGTGTTGGAGAGTCTATCTTACATGGATTAATGTACTAGCTAATATTTTTTTGATGGGCAGAAGTTATAAGGTGTGGACGTCCCTGGTGGTCCTGTGGTTAAGAATCCACCTGCCAATGCAGGGGATACAGGTTAGATCCCTTGCCTTGGAAGAGTCCACGTGCCACAGAGCAACTAAGCCCGTGTGCCAGAGCTCCTGAAACTGCATACCCTAGAGCCTGTGCTCCTCCAGAAGAGAAGCCACCGCAGTGAGAAGCCCTACGGCCACAACTAGAGAAAGCCCCAGCAGCAGTGAAGACTCAGCGCAGCCAAAAATCAGTAAATCTTTACGTAACCACATCCACAAAGACCCTTTGAAAAAAAGTTATAATGTGCAATTTTATTTTCAGTCAAGAGAAAGATCTTTCATGTTTGTAGGCCATTTTTATTTTGTGATTTATTTTTTGTCCATTTCGGGAACAATTGATGTCATTCTTTTTACTCGCGTTCTTTCAATGTCAAAAACATTGATCCTTTTTCAAATTTCTCAGCATTTCCTTGATCTCACCCCACCCCCATTTTATTTTCTTTAGACATTTTGCTGTGTTCTGAGGTAGATGCAGCTTTCATTTTTATGTGGTTGAACTATTTTCAGGCATCGCTCCTGGTTGCTTTGATGCTTCCGAAAATTCTTCCGGACTAAAGGTAGATGTGGAGCAGATTTCTTCTTTTTGACGTGGGTGTACTCGGTGTTTCGCACCCTGTGATTGGAGACCAGTCTGCGCTGGAATCATCTGGGATGATTGTTAAAACAACAGATCTTGGGGGCCTCATGCCAGAATTCATAATTTCTGAGAATAAGCCCTGTTTAGCAAGTGTCATAGGTGGTTTTAATGAATACTGTCGTTGGAAAACCACCTCTCAAAGGAATTGGAATATACTATAATATCTGGTGGGAAAAAAGACATAACTTGATCTTTCTGCCAAATAGCCAATTTTCTCAGCTCCAGCCATTAGCTAATAGTCTGCCTCTTCCTGAATGGTCTGTAGAAAGAATGCTCTCACACTTAAAGAAAATTAAAGCTGGAATTTGATGTCAGGTACAAAGAGCTCTCAGTCTTGGAAAATGTCCAGGCCCTCAGGCTCCTGGTGTCTTGGGGTCTCAGGGTCTGGATGTGAAGTCAGATGACATGACATTTCATAAGGTATCTGAAACCACTGCTTTTTTCCTCCAAATGCTCCTGAAGGCCTTTCTCCAGCTAACTTGGAATCCAGAAAGAAAGTGCTTTGAAGGTTCACGGCCACGGCTGAGAGAGCTTTCTCAAAAGACAGCCTTTTTTTTTTGACAAAAAAGCCCAGCAAGGATAAACTCCCATGCTCTAGTACATGCCAGCAGCCTGGGAGCACAGGGCCCTTCAATGCAGGGCCCAGTTGTCAATTTCATGACCAGGCTCTGCCCAGGGGAGGCTGGGAGTTTCTAGAAGACTCGGTCGGATGCCTGCTGTAACTTATAGCAGTGACCAGGTCATTGTCACACCAGTCCTCTGTTCTGATGGCCCTCCTCCCCAGGAAGTGTGTCAAACATCTGAACTCGACCTACTAACACACGCATAACGTGTGCACAGCAGGTAGATGGCAGGGTACAGAAGGACAAGAGCTCTTCACAGAGCCCCAGTGGGCAAAGGCAGAGGACCGTGCCCTGGGCCCCTAACAGGGTGTTATGTCCAGGACCTCTGGGGAGGTCATATGGGGTGGGGATGGCCCTCCCAGAATGCCAGGACCCCATCATGCTTGCCCCATTGTACAGATGGGAACTGGAGTGCAGGCAGGGGGCTTGGTGTTCCACGTGGAGCAGAGCCCACCTTAAGCATTTGGGATTTGTCATTCCTCCAAAGCAGCAGTTCCCAAAATGTGGTCCTGGGACCAGCAGCATCAACATCACTGGGGAGCTTGTCATAAATGCAGACTCCAAGGCCTGGCCACCCCAGGCCTGCTAAGCTCTGGGTGTGGATCCACACTCGATCCTAAAAAGCCTTCCTATGCAGATTTAGGAATCATTGGCTTAACATGTGCCCACATGACATGGGATCCCATTACATGGGTTCTCCCACAGTACAGGGAAATTAAGGAGATGCTTCAGATCTCTTTGGAAAGCAGATGTTGCGGGGAGAGAAAGAAAGCAGAGGGGAGTGGATGTGAGAGGCTTCCTGTGATGGACTGAGCATTCCTGTCCCCCGGCACTCCTATGTTGAAATCCTCAGCCCACTACAATGGTGTTGAAAGTGCGGCCTCTGGGAGGTGATCGGGTGAGGGTAGAGCCCTCATGGATCGGATTAGTGTCCTTATAAAGGGACCCCAAGGGGCTCTATCACTCGTTCCACCGCCTGAACCAGGAAGTGGGCTCTCGCCAGACCAAACCTGCCATTGTCTTCATTGTTGACTTCCAGCCTCTAGAATCAGGAGAGAAACATCTGCTGTCTAAGCCACCCAGCATATGGTATTTTAAAAAGATTTACTTATTTATGGCTGTGCTGGATTTTCGTTGCTGCTTTCTCTAGTTGCAGCCTTATTTCATAGGCTTTCTCTAGTTGCGGTGAGAGAGGGATGCTCTCTAGTTGCAGTGTGTGGGCTCCTCATTGCCGTGGTCTCTCCTGTTGGGGAGCTTGGGCTCTAAGTGCACAGGCTTCAGTAGTCGTGACTCATGGGTTCCAGAGTGCAGTCTTGGTAGCTGTGGCTCACAGGCTCAGTTGCCCTGCAACATGTAGGATCTTCCATGACCAGGGATTGAACCAGTGTCCCTTGCACTGGAAGGTGGATTCTTAACCCCTGTACCACCATGGAAGCTCTGGCATATGGTATTTTATTATGGCAGCCAGAATGGACAAAACACTCCCATATATGTCCTCCAGAACAGAGTCCAAACCTCACAGCCCAGGCTTTGGAACCCCACGTGGCCCCCCAGCCCACCTACCATCTCAGACTGCCTGTCAGATTCTTCATGCTGCAGCCAAATGAGAAGGCCCCTGCCTTGTGTTTCCTTCACTTCCTCCAGCCCTCCCCTCACCTCTCTCTTCTGAAATCTGACTCAAGCTCTACCTGGGATGTTCTCTTGGCTCCAAAGGCCCAAGAGTCAAAAACTTGAAATGATGCTTTCTCTGCAGCACCCTCACCCTTTTGGTGTAAACTGCTCGTAAGACCTGACCCAACATCACCTCCTTTCTTATATTCAGCTTCCCTAATTAATTTAGTGGCCAGGTCCTACTCAGGGCCCCACCCCACTCTCCCTCCCTCTGAACCTCCCGTTATCTCTCCCAACAGTACCTGGAGAACATCAGTCCCGTGTTGCTTATTGGAGGAATTGCATCATCTCTTCTGAAACTCCCCCATGAAAGGTAACTTGCTGACATGCCACTGTTTGCCGCAAATCAGTTGCTCTGAACTTTCAACGTTTACCTAAGTCAGTCAACATCAGCAGATCCCCAGGGGCTGCGGTGGTCACTAGGATGATTTTACTCCGGTGGCTCAATGACACCAAGCCAGTGCATCCCTGCAGACCAAGTCTTTCCAACCTTGACCTAAGAACTTCAGACTGGAACAGGGACTCCCTTAGACATCCTCACACCCAATTTCACAGGTGGGAAAACCAGCTCTGAGAAGGGCTTTGCCTTGCCCCAGTCTCCCTAAGAGTAGCACTCATGCCAGGAAGCTCTTGGACCCTTGGGTGGGCAGTAGGCACTGGCTTGGTATCCAGCTTTTGGGAGCCAGTGATGAGATGCCCCCTACTAACTGAGTTCCCTCCACCCTGCTGTGGGTCAGGCCAGCTCCCATGCATCCTATGGCTCTGGGCGTCTCCTGTGACTCCTGTGTTCCCAATAATCAGGCATTTATCCAAAGCTCCTTGGTCTCAGATAGATCCACTCACAATAGTGAGAAATGCATCCCTTACTTCCGGTACGGGTCTCCAGCTTGATACCTCCCACCTGGCTGCTGCCTCCAACTCGTGACCTTCCCCTTGACCCCCTTCGCTTGTCCATGGTCCCAGGCAGGCCTCATCTTGATCCCTGTGCTGTGCTTAGTCGCTCAGTCATGTCCGATTCTTTGCGACCCCTTGGACTATAGCCCTGCCAGGTTCCTCCGTCCATGGGGCTTCTCCAGGCAAGAATACAGAGTGGGCTGCCATGCCCTCGTCTGAGAGATCTTCCCCAACCCAGGGATCGAACCCAGGTCTCCCACATTGCAGGCGGATTCTCGACCATCTGAGGCACCAGGGAAGCCCAAGAATACTGGAGTGGGTAGCCTGTCCCTTCTCCAGGGTATCTTCCCGACCTGTATTGCAGGTGGATTCTTTACCAGCTGAGCTACCAGGGAAGCTGCACTTTGATCCCTATCAGTCCCCAAATATGGGGAACAGTGCCCCCTCAGCCCCTTCTGGCCTCAGGATCCAATTCTGCTCTCTCACTGCCCCGCCCCCACCTGCTGGCCACCCCCTCCCTGCCCCACCCCCTCAATCCCAGGAGCCCAAGTGGGTGAAGAAAAGAGGCCAAGCAGGTGGGGATTTGGTCGTGATGCTGGCAGCCTGGAGGCCCCAGGCTGCCTCAGCTTAGGTTGAAGCACTCTGAAGTCTGGGTGCTGGGGAAGAGGTTCCTGGGGGTTGAGTCTTCACTCACTGAATGTTTCCTGAAGGGCCTAGGGTAGCTTCTGAGGCCCTGGTTGTTGGGATTGTTTGCTGTCCAGCACACGATGGGTCCCGTGAGCAGTGAGATGAATCTCACAGTCTCCATTTTGTCCAACATGAATTCCTGGAAGGAAACAGAAATCTCTGGCACCTGACTGGGCACCGGCCCCTGGACACCACTTCCCAGACACCAAACCACCATCAAAGGTTGACCTGCATGTCCTTTCACAAAGGTCCCCAACAAGGATGTGGTATCAATGCCAATTGGCAAGTGAGCAAACTGGGGTTCAGAGAGGTTAAGTGGTTTTCCTGAAACGACACAGCCCAGCAGTGGCAGAGGTGGATGGCTGAGTCCAGGTCCTCGTGAGGCTTCCTGAATGGGGTTGCCTCTTCTTACCACTTCCTCCAAGAAGCCCACCCTGACTGCCCACAGCCTCTCTCTCTGAGGGGCACTCATTTCTTAAGGGCCTGGTTACCGTTATTTCCTCTACCTCTACCTCTTTCTCAGGCATAAGAGTGTGACTGTAAGTCTTGACTGCTTGATTGTTGAGGGGGATCCTTGGGACCCCTTGACATCTCTGGGTAATTTCCTCCTTTTTCTTGGGAAGAAGATGAAATTAATACACTGTGAATATAAGGGCAAATAAGCCCTTTCTCAAATGTTCATTCGTGTCCAACATGAAGGAGCTACACCCCAGGGGATGCCAAATACATGGCATTCAGTGTGAGCTGTGCCACGGAGCAGGTGGCCCTGATACTGCCCATGACACTCTTGTGAGAAGTTCTTCTCAATTAAGACGCAGCCTCACTCACTGCTGGACAACACAGGCCATGGGTCTTGCCCGCCACCCTACCCCCTGCCAGTGTCCTGATAAATCCCATGGACAGAGGATCTTGGTGGGCTACAGTCCACTGAGTTGCAAAGAGTTGGACACGACTGAAGCAACTTAGCAGGCAGCAACAGGTCCCAGAGGCACTAACAATCCTGAATTCAAACTACTCCACTGAACCTGCCATGAACGAGGAAAGCAAGTGACGGCTTAGGATGAAGCCAGTGCTGAAGAGGAAATAGAGGAGGGTGGAAAGGACGGTCCTTGTGGTGCCACTGAGTCTGAACCCCACCTAGATGTTGAAATTACACGCACAATACAAGACATGCTGTTACAAGAGTCAAATAACCTCAAAAAAAAAAAAGGAAGAACAAAGCTGGAAGACTCACTTCCTGATTATAAAACTTACTACAAAGCTACAATGATCCAGACAGTGTGGTATTGGCTAAGGACAGATGTGAGGACCAATGCAATAGGATTAAGAGTCCAAAAATAAACCTTCACATCTGCAGCCAATTGATTTTTGATGAGGATGAGGAGACAATTCAATGAGGAAAGAGTAGTCCTTTCAGCAAATGGTAACAGGACAATTGAATATCCTTACACAAAATAATGAAATTGGACCCCCATCTGATACCATATACAAAAATTAACTAAAATTACATCACAAACCTAAAACTACAAATATCTTACAAGAAAACTTAGATATAAATCTTCATGACCTTGGATTAGGCAATAGTTTCTTAGATATGATGCATAAAGCACAAGTAACTAAAATAAAAATGTATACATTGGATTTCATCAAAATTGAAATCTTTGTGCTCTAAAAGACATCATCAAAGCGAATAGACAACCAGTAGAATGAGAGAAAATATTTTCAAGTAATATATTTGATAAGGAACTTATATTCAGAGTATGTAAAGAATATTTACAACTCAACAGTAAAAAAGACAAATAATCCAGTTTAAAAAACGGGAAAAGGATCTGAGTAGACATTTCTCCAAAGAAGATACGCAAATGGGCAATAAACACATGTTTATATTGCACATTATTCATCATCAGAGAGATTAAAATCAAAATCACAATGAGATACCACTTTATATCCACTAGGATGGCTAAACTATCAGAAACAGACCATCGAGTGTTAACAAGGATATGAAGAAACTGGACCCCTCATACTTTGTTCACAGGATTGTAAAATTACACAGCCACTTTGGAAACCAGTTGGCAGTTCCTCAAAACGTTAAACATAGAGTTACCACGTGAACCAGAAATTCCACTCCTAAGCGTTTACCCAAGATAACTGAAAAAGTTATGTCCACACAAGTACGTGGCCATGGGTACTTTCTTCGTGGTTCAACGGCTAAGACTCGAACTCCCAAGGCAGGGGGCCCAGGTTTGATCCATAGTCAGGGAACTAGATCCCACATGCTGCAACTTTAAAAGATCACACATGTTGCAATGAAGATCAAAAAATCCCCTGTGCTGCAACTAAGACTCAGTGCAGCCAAATAAATAAATATTTTTAAAGAACATGGGCAGTAGAGGCATTATTTATAATAGCCGCCAAATGAAGACAACCCAAATGCCCATCAGTTGCCTACCGGATAAACAAGAGTGGTCTGTCCATACAATGGAGTATTATTCAGTCATAAAAGGGAGTGATTTACATAATGAAGACATTATGCAAAGTGAAAGAAACCAGACACAAAATGTATTATTTGGGGGGAGTGGCAAAAGGATTCAGGAATGAGATACTGCGAATGATGGTGCAGTTCTGACTGTACTGAAAACAGTGAAGTGAGCTCTCTGAATGGGTAAGTCTTAGGGCACTGGAAGTAGGTCTCATTAAAGATATTATTAAAATTAAAACAAGGTGTGCTGTCATTGGTGGAAGCCAGTCTGATGACCTGACCTCCACTGTTGCAGCATCAGCATTATGACTGATGGGGGTGTGGACGACTGATGGGGGTGGGGACCCTCCCAGTGAGAAGGCAAAGCTCAGCGGACTTGAGGAGAGCCTGAAGTTTAAGACGAGGACCCCTCGGTCCTCATCGGGAGCTCATCAGTGCTCATCGGGAGCACTGAGGCTCCCTCGGTCACTGAAATATCCCTCCCCGTGCAAACATATGATCACACCTGTGAGCATCTTGGTGTGTTGCTTTGCAGGTGTGTCCATGTATGTTTCATGGGTATTGCAGGGTGTTTGGCGAGACCATATGACTATCTGTATGAGTGTGTACCCTGTATGTGTTTGTGTGTGTGTATGTGATGTAACAAAGTGGACTACACATTAAGACCAGGCAGGACAGGATTTCCTTTACAACTCTGACCCAGCACCAATAGGTGCTCACTACAAGTTTGTTGAGAGGCTAAAAAAGACCCCAAGACCCTACTGCACACATGCAGGCACCACGCAGCCAGGGAGGGAAGGGCCAACAGGGCAGCTCACCACGGACACACCAGGAGCCGAGGCCCAGGACAGGCTCAGGTCGAAGCCTGCCTGGGAAGCACAAGTCCTCACCTGGATGAGGTCAAGCTTGGAGAAGAGGCCCATGCCCCTGGGCACGGCGTGGGCAGCAGAGCAGCACTGCCGGGCCATGTCATTGATGGCCACTTGCACGTAGTTGAGCAGCTCGTTCTGCAGGGAGGGGAGCAGGCTGGGGCCCCCTCTTAGAATCCCCTGCCCCCTCTCCCCACCTTGCTCAGGCCAGATAGGCATCCTGGAGCCAGGAGCCACCTTCTCATCTCGGTCTGTGCTCCACACCCAAAGGGGCTGGGATGAGTCCCTCCACTCCCCGGAGCCAGAGCATCCTCCCCTGCAAAGAGGGACACAGGATGGACTGGCCTTCCAGAGAGTCCACCCAGCTGGGGACACCTGAGGTCCACACCCAACGGAGGGGCTTGGTCGGGGGGAACGTGAAGGAACCCAGGGCTCCTCACTCGGGGCAGCTCCAGAGTCCCACACTTCAGGTCTTCGGAGTCATCATTAGCTGCGGCTTCCTTGCTTCCCACCTTAAAGAGAAAGACCCAGAACAGGCTCTGTAAACTGCGGCCGATCCAGCTCCCCCTCAGGGCTCCTTGGCTGGGAGTAGAAGCCCATGGACTCCAATGCTCGTGTCTGCCAAACTAGTCTCCCATAGGGCCTGAGAAGGTCCCACATTCACCGACTGCACCCTGCCCATGTGGGGTGTGCCCAGCACAGCCCTGTTCCCCAGCCTGGCTTCCCCACCTCCTCCCAGCAAACCCCGAGGCTAGTACGGTGCAGACTCTGGCATGGGGAGGACCTGGGGGGTGTTCAGAAGGTAACTAGTGCACAATCCCCAGCCCAGGAAAGAGAGGCTCAAAGGATTAAACCCAGAAATCTTGGCTCCTGACTCCAGTTCAGTTCAGTCGCTCAGTCGTGACTCTTTGCAGCCCCATGGACTGCAGCACACCAGGCTTCCCTGTTCATCACCAGCTCCCGGAGCTTACTCAAACTCATGTCCACTGAGTCAGTGATGCCATCCAACCATCTCATCCTCTGTCGTCCCCTTCTCCTCCCGCCTTCAATCTTTCCCAGCATCAGGGTCTTTTCAGATGAGTCAGTTCTTCACACCAGGTGGCCAAAGTGTTGGAGTTTCAGCTTCAGCATCAGTCCTTCCAATGAATATTCAGAACTGATTTCCTTTAGGATGGACTGGTTGCATCTCCTCGCAGTCCAAAGGACTCTCAAGAGTATCCTCCAACACCACAGTTCAAAAGCATCAATTCTTCGGAGCTCAGCTTTCTTTATAGTCCAACTCTCACATCCATACCTGAGAACTGGAAAAACCATAGCTTCAAGTCCCTTGACTTCAGCCCTGACTTATTCTTTCTGAGCATCACTCTTCTCCAAGGTGAAATAGAATACGAATAAGAATCACATTATTTAGGGGTGCACATGCCTGAATGGGGGCATCCCAGCTACCTTAACAGCCTGTGGCCTCAGCATCTGCCTCATCTTAGAGAAGCCCTTTGAAAACTAATAGCCACCAAATCAGAGCAGTCAATCCTAAAGGAAATCAACCCTGAAGAGTTACTGGAAAGACTGATGCTGAAGCTGAAGCTCCTCTAGTCTGGCCACCTGATGCGAAGAACTGACTTATTAGTAAAGACCCTGATTCTGCGAAAGACTGAAGGCAGGAGGAGGAGGGGAAGACAGAGGAAGAGATGGATGAATGGCATCAGCGACTGGATGGGCATGAACTTGGGCAAACCCTGGGAAATGGTGAAGGACAGGGAAGAGTGGCATGCTGCAGTCCATGGGGTCACAAAGAGTCAGATACAACTTGGCAACTGAACGACAACAACAAGCCGTGAGGGAGAAGTGGGTAAGTGGTGTGTGTGTGTGTGTGTGTGTGTGTGTGTGTGTGTTGAGGGCTGATATTATGGAGGAGACAGCAGCCCCCAGCCCTTGCCCCACCCCCACCCACCCAGCAGACTGAGCTCACCTCACAGCTGCCCACGTCTTTCTGGAGGGTGAATCCATGTTCCAGCTGCTGCCACTGCTCCTGCTTGCGGTGACACCTCCTCTGCAGCTGGCACAGCCGGATCTTGAGGCGCTGCGGTGAGGGTGGCTGGGTCACTTCGATGCAGCAGACCCTCCCCGGGGGCATCTGCCCTGGGCCTGGTCCAGGAGCTCAGTGCTCAGGGTGGTCTGAGCGAGGATGGGAGTGGGGGTGAAAAGTTCGGGGATCAGAAAGTTCTGGGGGGAGTCAGAGCCATTCAAAGCACCAGGAGATGTAGGGAAAGGTATGTCTAGGTGTTCTCTGGTGGCTCAGGTGGCAAACAATTTGCCTGCAATGCGGGACACCCAGGTTCGATCCCACGAGGAGGGCATGGCAACCCACTCCAGTATTTCTTGACTGGAGAATTCTATGGATACAGGAGCCTGGCGGGCTACAGTCCATGCAGTCGCAAAGAGTCAGACATGAAAGTAAGAAAGTGAAGTCACTCAGTCGTGTCTGACTCTTTGCAACCCTGTGGACTGTAGCCCACCAAGTTCCTCCGTCCATGGGATTCTCCAGGCAAGAATACTGGAGTGGGTTGCCATTTCCTTCTCCAGGGGATCTTCCCAACCCAGGGACTGAACCCAGGTTTCCCTCATTGCAGGCAGACGCTTTAACCGGAGTCACCAGGGAAGCTCTACTGAGTGACAAACACTTTCACTTTTCAGGCCAACTGGGGTTTGAATCCCAGCTCAGCTCCTAGAACCCTGTTTCACTCTCCATAAGCAAAACCACCTGTCTGGGCCCTTCCGGCTGCAGGGCTGCTGGGAGGACCCTGGGTTGGGGATAAGGCTGTGAAGGCCTCTGGGGCACAGGCTGTGCTGGGCACACTCCCCCGCCAGGCCCCGTGAGGATGTGCTGGGGGACACAGGATATACATGACTCCTCACTTTTCTGAGCCCTCGTTTCCTTACTTCGAAAATGAGAAAAATAGCCTGCCTGGGACTAAAGTGCAACACTTGGCTCAGAACTAATATCATCAATATTTTAATGCGATGTTTTTAAAAATCAAAGTTAATGCAAAAAATAATGTATGATGAGCAAAATATTAAAATTTTCAATAAAGTTGGGATCCAATATTGCACTTGCACACCTCACTCACCTCCCCTAGTCTCAGCTCTAGGAATAGAAACACCTACCTTGGGGTGCTGGTGTGACATCTGAATGAGATAAAGCATGTTAAGTGCTTTTCACACTGTCCCTTAACTCAGCAGGGGCCACAGGACTGGAAAAGATCAGTTTTCATTCCAATCCCAAAGAAAGGCAATGCCAAAGACTGCTCAAACTACCACACAATTGCATTCATCTCACACGCTAGTAAAGTAATGCTCAAAATTCTCCAAGCCAGGCTTCAGCAATACGTGAACCGTGAACTTCCAGATGTTCAAGCTGGTTTTACGAAAGGCAGAGGAACCAGAGATCAAATTGCCAACATCCGATGGATCATCGATAAAGCAAGAGAGTTCCAGAAAAACATCTATTTCTGCTTTATTGACTATGCCAAAGCCTTTGATTGTGTGGATCACAATAACCTGTGGAAAATTCTTCAAGAGATGGGAATACCAGACCACCTGACCTGCCTCTCGAGAAACCTGTATGCAGGTTAGGAAGCAACAGTCAGAATTGGACATGGAACAACAGACTGGTTCCAAATAAGGAAAGGAGTAAGTCAAGGCTGTATATTGTCACCCTGCTTATTTAACTTATATGCAGAGTACATCATGAGAAATGCTGGGCTGGATGAAGCACAAGCTGGAATCAAGATTGCCGGGAGAAATATCAATAACCTCAGATGTGCAGATGACACCACCCTTATGGCAGAAAGTGAAGAGGAACTAAAAAGCCTCTTGATGAAAGTGAAAGAGGAGAGTGAAAAAGTTGGCTTAAAGTTCAACATTCAGAAAACTAAGATCATGGCATCCGGTCCCATCACTTCATGGCAAATAGATGGGGAAACAGTGGAAACAGTGGCTGACTTTACTTTTTTGGGCTCCAAAATCACTGCAGATGGTGATTGCAGCCATGAAATTAAAAGATGCTTACTCCTTGGAAGGAAAGTTATGACCAACCTAGACGGCATATTAAAAAGCAGAGACATTACTTTGTCAACAAAGGTCTGTCTAGTCAAGGCTATGGTTTTTCCAGTAGTCATGTATGAATGTGAGAGTTGGACTATAAAGAAAGATGAGCACTGAAGAATTGATGCTTTTGAACTGTGATGTTGGAGAAGATTCTTGAGAGATCCTTGGACTGCAAGGAGTTCCAACCAGTCCATCATAAAGTCCTGGGTGTTCATTGGAAGGACTGATGCTGAAGCTGAAACACCAATACTTCGGCCACTTCATGTGAAGAGTTGACTCATTGGAAAAGACCTTGATGCTGGGAGGGATTGGGGGCAGGAGGAGAAGGGGACAACAGAGGATGAGATGGTTGGATGGCATCACTGACTCAATGGACATGAGTCTGGGTAAACTCCGGAGTTGGTGATGGACAGGGAGGCCTGGCATGCTGCGGTTCATGGGGTCGCAAAGAGTGAACACGACTGAGCGACTGAACTGAATTGAACTGCATTTCCTCAAAGGAAAAAAAGAGATAGAGAAAAAATGGTGTAGGTTTTTAGTGCTACCACTAGGGGGCAGAGACTGGCTGCAAACTCCAAGCCAGGTCCTTGCAAGAATCAACCAACCCGTCAGCCTCTCTTTTCCTGTTTTCTCCCTCTCCACGTCCCTGTCCTCTGTCCTGTCGTGTCCCCAGGTCCCAGCTGCAGCACAAAAATTCATCATGCCATGCCTTTGCCAGGGCAGTTTCTTCTGCATGGAATTTCCATCCCTTGGGGTGAAAGTTGAATTTATTAGAAGATAAACCAAATATGAGAGAGATGACCTCTGGGGGCATTTACTCTGAGACAGTTTCTGTTCGGTGTCTCACAACTGCCTACCAGCTAGGTTGTATTGCCCCCATTTCACAGTTGAAGAAACTGAGGCTTAGAGAGGATCGTGCCCAGGATCATGGAGCTAGTCAGAGGCTAAAGAGGAATTTGAAACTCAGTCTGTCTGAATCTAGCACTCCTGACTTTTCTACCACAAAGATTACTTTTTAAGTATAAGCTGAGTTTTCCAGGGGACACACCCAGCAGAAGCGGAGGGAAAGGGATTCAGAACAAGGCTCTGGAGTGACAGCCCCACCCAGATTCCCAGCAGCCCACCCCTGCTCCAAGCCTTCTTCTGGGGTGCAGAGAGCGGTAGGTGCCTACACCCCAGTTCTCTGCCCAGGGGGATGAGCCAGGCTTCAGGCAGCTGTTACCAGGATCAGAGCCCTGTGACCCTCCTCTAGAGACTCCAGGCTCTTGTGGACGGCCTGGTTCATCTCGAGGAAGGCCTTGAGACGCTTCTGGATGTCCTGGCTGACTGCGAAGAGCTTCCCGTAGTGCTCCACCATGGCTGCCACGGGGGTTTCTTCCGGCTCCTCCCCTTGGTTGTAGCCTACGGAGACAGTGCGTGGCAGGATGGGTGGGCACAGAATGCCCAGCCCCTGCCTGCCCCCTGCAGTGATGCTCACACGGTGGTGGTGGGGAACTGCTGCTGTCAGCTGGAGCCTCAGAGTTGAGAAGGCTCCATCACCCACACCTCCTGTCCCTTCAGGAGAAGCCTCAGCATTTGAAAGGCTGCAAGGATTCAGGATTGAGTGATTCTGGATCACTGTCGAGCGAGGCAGGAGACTCCCCACGCCCTGCCCCATCCCCTGGAACCCCCAGGAGAAACTGCTGGCTGGGGGAGCCTGCAGGAAGAGGACAGGGGTCGTTGCTGCCCTGAGTGAACAGGCCCCAGCCTTGGTGTTTGCTCCTTCTAGGTGGGTTGAACAGGGTTGCATGGCTAGGAAGGCCCCAACCTAGGAGGTTGCTGGCAGCAGCCCTGGGCGCTGGGTCCACATCAAGACCTGTGCTTGGACTGGAGCCCTGTGCCCCTCCTTGGCTCGGTGCTCAAGGCTCTCTGGTGCTGCTCAACCTTCCAATCACACCTCCCAGCAACCCCTGCCGGGCCCCGGTGTTCCAGCACACTGGAACTCACCAGCCCCAAACACACCACGCGGGGCTCCAGCCTACGTTTGTGCTGTTCCCTCTGCCTGCAGCGCTGGTTCCCCTTTGCTGAACACCTTTGAGCTCCATGAGTGGCCCCCTCCTCCATGAAGCCTTCCCTGACCTCCAGGGCAGAGTCCTTGGGGCTCCCACAGCTCCAGAGCACTTAGCACAGTGGCTCTGAAATCAGATAGACCAAAGTCTGAGACCCAGCTCCACCACTTCCTGGCTGGGTGACCTTGGGTGAGTCCCTTAACGTCTCTGAGCCTAGGTAATACAGTTCCCAGAAGCTCCTACGTGTATGCATGCTCAGTCACCCAGTCATATCCAACTGTTTGCAACCCCATGGACTGTAGCCTGCCAGGCTCTACTGTCCCTGGGATTCTCCAGGCAAGAATACTGGATTGCCATTTCCTTTTCCAGGGGATCTTCCTGACCCAGGGATCAAACCTGCGTCTCCTGCATCTCGTTCTTTGACAGGCAGATTCTTTACCACTGAGCTACCTGGGAAGCCCTGGCACCTCGTAAGGAGGACTTATACCTTAGCACAGAGTAAATATTTCATAAACAATAACAGTTATTTTATTATTGATGGTGTAAAGATAATAATATGATGATAATAATACAAATATGTAACTATGACTTCCCTTCCATTTCCTACCAAATTCCCAGCACTGATCACAGTGGATTCTGGCACAAACCATGATCAAACGAGACACAGAAACCCATTGCAGATGTCTGTAATTTTAGCTCCTAAGAGCAAAACCAAAGACAAATGAGATAATAACAATAGCTGGCATTTCCTGGGTGCTAGCTGAACGTCAGGCACTGTGATTTGGGGTTGGCCAGAAAGTTCATTCGGGGTTTTCTATAAGATGGTACAGAAAAACCCAAGGGAACTTTTTGGCCAACCCAGTATGTGATGATGAAATGTGATCCAGGCCACAGAACTCTCATTGTCCTCACTGTACAGAGACGCTGAGAACTTGCCACACAGGTCACATGGCTGGCGGCCAAGCTGGCTCGACCACAGTGAAATGGGCCTGTGGGTTCCCATGCAGCAGGTGAGCTCGAGGTTCAGTGGGGCCACACATGCCCAGGTCCCAGGCTGGGAGGTGGTGGCGGAGAGGACAGGCCTTCTGCAAAAGTTCCATACGTACCCTTGGGGATTTTCTCAAGGACCTTGATCAGATAGTCTTCAAAAACCTTGTGCTTCTCCACCTCCCTCTTCAGCTTCCTCTGCCTGTAGAGTGAGCCAGACTTGAGGACGTGGTGTGGAGACCCCCAGGCCATGACCCCTGGCAAGGGCCCGTCTCTGGAGCCGTGTGGATCTGGGCTGGACCGGCCACTGTCCCCATCAGTGGGCCACTGACTGCGTCTCTCCACCCCCATTTTACTGCTGAGTAAACTGAGTCATAGAGAGGTCAAATAGATGCCTGTGGTCAGGCCGTAAGAAAGGAGACCTGGGGGGAAGAGCAAGGCTGAAACTTTCTGGCGTGGGGTCTACGGAGCCCCTCCTGCAGGCTGAGCAGGTGGCAGATGGCCTGAGCCCCCACTAGCCAGTCATCTGGCCAGGGGCTTCACCTCTCTGCCTGGGTGGGCCATGTGTAACAGGCGTAACTAGTTCCTCACAGGAAGGTGGGGACCAGGTCTGGAACGCCCAGCGCATCTGAGGTCGGGGCCCCAGCAGCCCCCAGAGGGGAGACGGCCACATGGACTGCCCAGCCAGGCTTGACAGTCAAGGGCATCACCAAGCAAGATGAGTCTCCTGCTCTGGGCCCATTCAAGGTCAGCAGTTAAGGGCAGAGAGCAGAGGGAGACAGGGCCATGGTTAGGTATCTCTGAGTGACCACTGAGTGCCCCAGGGCAAGCCACTCTGCATCTCAGACCCTATTTTCTCATCCACACCATCCTGAAAAATGCAAGAAAGAACGGTCTTTCCCGCTGCAAATACCACGTGGGGTAAGCCACAGTGCTAAACATTATTGGGGTTGGAAACCCTGTGAGAATATGATGGATGGGTTGGACCTTCTCTCCAAAAAATCGCTCACAGATGCATCCTTTTGCACCCAATTCAGGCTTTCGTGGGCAGCCTGATAGGGAAGGGGCTCTCTGGGCAAGGACCCAGGGCATCTGCTTGGAGCCAGGGCAGCAGCCTCGCACGTTGATTTTGGAAGGGCTGAGTTGACAGGTGCATGGGGATGGCCACCCACAGCCCTGCCTTCACGCTGGGAGACTGAGCTTGTGCGGGGCTTGGGGCCAGCCAAAGCCTGAAGTCAAAGAGGGAGAGTTAGGCGCCCCCACCCCTCTCTACTCACAATTCAGCTACCCCTCCTGACTTACTCCAGGCATCCCCCACCCCCTGGCCATTTCCTGGCCCTGAGGAATTTTTCCATTGCCTCCTCAGGCATTTTTGCTCAGTCCCAGCCGCTTAGGCCACTGCAGGTGGCCCTGGGGCCAGGGCCCGGGGCACAGCAGGGCTTGGGACAACTCGTACTTGGCCTGGAGTTGGCAGAGTTCCTGGAACAGCACCTGCAGGCCCCTGTCCTTGTTGCCGGGATCGCTCGGGCCAGCCTCCTGGCCTGCATCCCTGGCCGCCAGCATCGCCGCCACACCACCTCGGGCGACTCTGGACGATGGGGGCCGCGTGGGCCAGGCAGGAAGGAGGTGGGTGTCCACGACAACAGTCAAGGCAGCAGCTTTCTCTTCCAGTCCTCCTGACGGTCCTCAGAAGTCAGGTTCCAGTCTCGCTTCCTAGAAAAGGAAACCGAGGTTCAGAGGCGACCCCTGTGACCAGCTTGAGGATGTACAGCAGGGCTGATCTGGACTCCAGTTTCATTAAATTCAAAGTCTGGGGCCTTTGAGCAGTGCCTCCAGCTCTGGAGGAACCAAAGGTGCCATTCTGCAGTGGCATCATTGACATTGTCACACCATAACGGGGACTGTCAAGACCCATGGGCGCCGAGATGCCTGGGACTTGCAACAGGTGCTGGCTTCCAAGAGCATTTAGGAAAGAGTCCAAGGGTGCAGAGCTGTTGCAGAGTCAGAGAGTAGCCCACAGAGGGAGGAGGCTCCTTTGTCATCTGTCTCTCCCCACCCATCCTGCCAATCATTTATGCATTTAACTGACATCATATACTCTGAGTGTCCATAGAGCTAGACCGAGGTAGACACTTGGAATAAGCTCACGGTCAAGCTGGGAAGGTGGCCTAATTAACAGGCAGTTACAACACAGCCTTGCAAAGAGTTCCTGGGCTGCTCACCTAAACGGCTAAAAGAAGACAATCTCCCTAAGCACGCCATTCATTGGCCACCTGCTGGGCCAGGCCATCACATGGGAGGAGCAGGGTGAGAAGGGGAGGGGCTACTTGGTCAACTTTTCCAGCCCCCAGCGTCAGACAGGGGTCCATGAGCACAGGGAGGAGGAAGGGGCCTGGCTGACTCACTGGACAGCTCCGGGAGCACAAAGCCATCGCCAACCTATGACGTCACAATGCTGGCTTCTGTTCTCATGACATTGTCTATTGCAGGATTCACCTGGGGGTGGAGTGGAGGGCCTGATTCCCTGAGTTCCTGGGGGCCTTTTTCTCCCTGGTTCAGTTCAGGGGAAGGGCTGGAGAGGCGTTGGTGACCTCAGGGTAGGGGGTAGGGTGGACTTGGGCTATTTTTACCCTTCTTTCAAGGCTGATCTTTCTTGATACCCTACCTTGCAAGTTTCCCAAATCCTACTGGCTTGTCCTGGGACTCCCTTTTTGCCTCCTTTAACCTGATTTTGGGTAGCTATAGCTTGGGTACTTCCCTAGGTGGGATAGTCAGCAACTATGGAGGGTTCAGCCCCTCTCTCCTCCACTCCCCTGCCACCACCCCCCCCCCCCCAAGGCTAAGGATGAAGCCTGGCCTCGGGCAGGGGAGGTGGGGGAACAGAAGGAAACTTCTGGACCTAAACCTGGTCCTGGCCCTGCCCCTGCCTAATGCTCAGCCCTGTTACCTGGTGCAGGGCCTCTGTCACCGGCGGGGACCTGGGCATGGTGCCTGCCTCTGATACACCTGTTGCATTCACTGCCCAGTTATCTGGCCTGGCCTTCCCCACTGGAGGCCCCATTCAATCAGAGCGGGGGCTCTGCAGAGGGCAGCCTGGGAGGGTCTCACCGGGGAGAGCATCAGGAGGGGCTGCAGTGAAGGCCGAGGTAGGGCAGGGGCTCTGCAAGTGCAGAGACAGGCCTGGGCTTGAGGGCAGGGTGTGAGGTCGGGTCTGTGGCTGGAGCTGGGCAGGGGCTGGGGCTATGACTAAGGCTGGGGCAGGCTCTGGACCAAAGGTTGAGGATGGGGCAACAGCCAACCCAGAGGAGCTGGGTTGTTATTCTGGGACAGTTCCCCAGCTTGCACTCTTCAGCATTCCCCTCATGACTCTTCATCCACAGACAACGGGTTCGGTCTTAGCTGGCAGAGTCCCTGAGCAGATCCCAAGGGCGCTATCTGACCTCCATGGTTCTGGAGCCCAGAAAGCATTTGTTGAGACCAACCAAGAAACAAAGGTGGACCTGGATCTGGCCTTGGGCTCAGATGAAGGGTTGCTGGTGCTAAGGGAGAGAAGCCCGGGGCTGCCAGAGGGTCAGAGCCAGGCCTGGGGGCGGGGCTTGTGTGTGGAGGAGGGGCGGAGGAAGTCCCCCCAGTTTTGACAATGTCTGAGATGGTTCTTAAGCTTCCCAGTTGGTAGTAGTGGTAAAGAACCCACCTGCCAATGCAGGAGACATAAGACATGTGGGTTGGATCCCTGGGTTGGGAAGATCCCCTGGAGGAGGGTAAGGCAACCCACTACAGTATTCTTGCCTGGAGAATCCCATGGAGAGAGGAGCCTGGCGAGCTACATGGGGTCGCAAGATCACAAATAGTCGGACATGACTGAAGCAACTTAGCACGCATGTATGAGGTGGTTCTTGAAGATAAGAATGAATGAGGATGGACCTAGAGGCGATTGTAACAAGTAGAGTAAGTCAGAGAAAGACAAATGGCAGACATCACTTACATGTGGAATTAAAAAAAAAAATACAAATGACTATTTACCAAACAGAAACAGACTTTCAGACATAGAAAACAGACTTAGGATTAGCAAAGGGAAAAGGAGGAGGAGAGATAAGTTAGGAGTTTGGGATTAACAAATATATACTGGTGCTGCTGCTGCTAAGTCGCTTCAGTCGTGTCCGACTCTGTGCGACCCCATAGACGGCAGCCCACCAGGCTCCCCCGTCCCTGGGATTCTCCAAGCAAGAACACTGGAGTGGGTTGCCATTTCCTTCTCCAGTGCATGAAAGTGAAAAGTGAAAGTGAAGTCGCTCAGTCGTGTCCCACTCTTAAACAAGGCCCTACTGTCTAGCATGGGGAACTCGACTCAGTTCTTGTAATAACCTCTACTGGAAGGGAATCTGAACTAGAATAGATAGGTACATATGGATAACTGAGTCACTTTCCTGTATACCTGGAACAAACACAGCATTATAGATCAACCATACTTCAGTTTTAAAAAGAATGAGTGAGGAGAAGTAAGGTGGAAAGGGCATTCCTGCAGGAGGACTGGCAGAGACAAATGTTCAGAGACACACAGTAGCAGACATGGATCGTGAGAACAGTAGGTTTAGTGGCTAAGTCACGTCTGACTCTTACGACCCCATGGACTGCAGCCTGCCAGGCTCCTCTGTCCATGGGATTCTTCAGGTAAAAATACTGGAGTGGGTTGCCATTTCCTTCTCCAGGGGATCTTCCCAACCCAGGAATCAAACCCAGGTCGCCTGCAGTGCAGGCAGATTCTTTACCAACTGAGCTACAAGGGAAGCCCTGTGAGGACAGTAGGTGGATCCTTAAAAGCTGAAGGTGAAGGTCAAAGCCAGGATATGTCTGGGGAAGTTGCCAGCAGGATCCAGAGCATCTCCACCAGGACCTTGGGATGCCTGCAACAGAAACTGGCAGGGCCACTCTGGACAAAGAACACATCCGTGAGAGGCTGTGAGGGATTGCA
The DNA here is from genome assembly GCF_029378745.1 of Bos indicus. Lineage (NCBI taxonomy): Eukaryota > Metazoa > Chordata > Mammalia > Artiodactyla > Bovidae > Bos > Bos indicus. The sequence goes on along the minus strand of NC_091780.1, from coordinate 58,748,256 downwards.
CAGAATCAGAAGAAAGGCTGAAGAGCCAGGTTCAGAGAGGACCAGGTCCCAGGGCAGCCCTGGAGATCCAGACAGCAGGAACTCAGGGTATAACCTCCCAAGTGAATCCTTCCAACCTCTTTCCATAAGCTTCTCCATCCTTAAGAGGCCAAGTCCTTAGAGAATGTGCCCAATTGGCTGAGCCTGGATCATGTGCCCGCCCCTTGGTTTGACTGACAGTCACATCATGGGCTCTGCCGTGGGGGCTGAAGGTTTCCCAGGGCAAATCCTGAGGCTGTTGACTCTAGAAGGGGAAATGGACCCTGGGCAGGGCTCCCTGCACGGAGGCTCAGAGAAGATGGAATAAGGAGTTTGGGCTTTATCCTGAAGGTGATAAGCAGCTAAAGGAGAGACACGGCCAGACTGCCATTTCAGAGCCTGCTGATGGGCTCAGAGTGGAAGGGAGGCGAGCAGGCCAGCTGTGGCAATGTCTAATGCTTTCAGCACACTTGTAAGCACTTCCCACGTGGGAGCTCATTTAATTGCTATTTTGCAGATGGGGAAACTGAGGCCCAGAGAGGTTAAGTAAGTTGCCCAAGGTCTCACCATTGGGAAATTGCTGAGCTATGAAGTTGGGATTCTAGAAGCGTCTGGAAGGTTGAGTTTTGCTGGGACATGGGGTCCTCCAAGGATATAGACTGAGGGAGGTGGCCCTGGGGGAGGCTCCATCAGTGCCCCCATCCCCGGGCGTCAAGCCTTCATTTATTAAGGGCACATGACTGACCCACCTTCTGCTAAAGCAGCTGCTGGAACAGCCTCACCAGACCCCCATCTCTTCCCAGGCTCACCCTACTCTGTAACCTCATCTCCCAGCAACACAGGGCCCTAAACCACTTGACCCAATACAGCCACAGGCAGGGGGGTTGCGCAGGTGGTGGACCATTCACTTCCCAGGGAGGATTTTATTTTTGGCCTGAAATGTCCCACCCGTGAACAAGACTGGGAGACAGACTGCATGTGGCTCCAGAGATATTTTTCCCTGTCTGGCCATACAGATGGGGCTTCCTGGATGGCTCAGAGGGTAAAGCATTCGCCTGCAATGTGGGAGACAGAGGAGACACAGGTCCAATACCTGGGTTGAGAAGATTCCCCTGGAGAAGGAAATGGCAACCTGCCCCAGCATTCTTGCCTGGAAAATTCCATGGACAGAGGAGCCTTGGGGGCTACAGTCCAAAGGGCCTCAAAGAGTCAGACATGACTATGCAGGGCCCCACAGAGCCCTATAGAAAGACAGCCACAATTTCCAGGGCACGACGCCTGCTGTGGACTTACTGCTGCCTGGCTCTTGGCCTGGAGTCTCTCTTTGAATTCTCAGCACAATCCTTGCAAAAGGTAGAAGCATGGCTCCATTTTACAGGTGAGAAAACTAAGGATCAATGAGGAGAAGTCACTTGCCAAGGGCACATGGCTCATAATGGGTAGCAGGGCTGGCTGTGCAATCTGTGGGACCCGGCGCAACAGGAAAAAGCTGGGCCCCTTACTCAGAAAATTAAGAATTTCAAGACAGCGACGGCAGGCCGTAAAACCAATTGGGAATCTTGGGAGTGCAGGCCTTGCACAACTGCATAGGTCCTGCTCGGGATTTGGACCCCGGTCTAGGGGGTCCAGAACCTGTTTTTAAACTCCCACTTCCTTCCAGACCACTAAGCTGCCCTGAACCCTCCTCCCCCCCGACACCCCACCCCACCTCCCCCCACCCCTCTCCAGCGACCTACAGCGACCAGGGTAGGAGTCAGGAGCTTACCTCGGGGCTGAAAGGAACTTCAGAAAAGTGGAGATCAAGGTGAGGGAGGCAGGAAGTGCCAAGGTTCCACCGCTGCGGAGGAGCCCAGGTTCCAGACCTCCCAGGGAAGCCTCTATCTCTTGGGCTTCCGGACAGAGAAATTCAAGGTCAAGCTGTCCATTATAGACAGCTGGGAGCCCACTTCAAGGGCAGAGCCACAATTAAATAGCAATAGAATCCCCTTTTGAAAAGCTTTAACAAGGACAGTGAGGCTGGAATTTGACCCCAGGGCTTGAGTCTCACAGCACAGCAGAAGGGAATGGCAGACCAGGCCTCTGCGCAGAATTCCAGCCCTGCCTGCTCTGCAGCCCCCAAATGCCCCTCAACAGGGACAAAGCTGGCCTTCTGCATCCAGAGGTGATGATGATGCCCAGAACGCAGAGAGTGAGGCTGTGGAGCCAGGCAGTTCGACCAACTGTGTGACCTTAGGAAAAGTACACAACCTCTCTGAGTCTCATTTTCCAGAAATGCAAACTAGAGTTAATAACAACCCAGGATTAAATGAAATAATCCACATAGAACATGTAACAGCATATCATTTTGGTAAAAATAGTGCGTGTGTGTGTGTACAAAGAGGAAACTCTAGAAGGATAGGAATAAGCTTTTAGGATCTGATTAATATTTTGGGGACAGAGGATGAGGGGAAACCTTCCTCTAACTCTTTGAGAAAAGCAAGCAGCTCTGCCTGACACCTGGTAGGAGTTCTACCAGCCTGAGTTTCCCTTCTCGCTCCCTCCAGATAACAGTGGCAGTGCCCGCCTGGCACAGGATGCTTGTCTGAGAGTGAGTTTTCACAGAGGGAGGGCCTGAAGCAGCTAAGCCCTGTTGCTGGGGCTGGTGCCAAGGGTGGCTCCAGGGAAGGGGTGGGGAGTCTATGTAGCTGGTGGGGGGTGAGGAGGGGTGACGGGTGGATGGGGGAGTTGCGGGGTGTGGGTGAAGGCGTAGCGAGCGTGAGGCAGACAAGCATAGCGGTTCTGCCAGAATCTTGCTAAGACCCTGCACTGCTTAGGCTCCCCACCCCCACCGAGATAGACTCTCAGGTATGTCCCTAACCCTCCCTCCCACCCCAGTCCTCTGAGGTCCCAGCTCCAGCCCTCATCCTTGCTCTGCGTCCCCCCAACCCGCCCCGCCCCCCCAGGAAGGTCTCGGGTACTAGAGCTGGGGCAGCCCTTCCGAGGCCTCCGGGCCCTCCTGGGACAGAGGACAGGGCACTGGCCGGGGCCCCAGGGCCCATCAAGGGAGCTGGGCCTTTCAATGTCTCTGCTATGACATCTTGGCTCCCTCCACGCCCCACACCCCCCACAGCAGCTCAGAGGAACTGCCCTCGAGAAGAGGTGTGGGAAGGGCCTGCTCCAACCACAAGAAGCGAGGGCTGAGTTGTTTAGTCGCTAAACTGTGTCCGGCTCTTTGCGACCGCATGGACTGTAGCTCCCCAGGCTTCCCCGTCAGTGGGATTTCCCAGGCAAGAATACTGGAATGGGTTGCCCTTTTCTTTCTCCAGGGGATCTTTCCTACCCGAGGATTGAACCCATGTCTCCTGCTTGGCAGGCACATTCCTTACCACTGAGCCACCAGGGAAGCCCACTAGGGCTGAGGGTCACCGGTTAATTATTTCCTCTTTGTCCTAGAACATAACCTTCCCCAGGAAGAGTCTTCAGGGCAATCTGGGGAAACACTGAGGTATAGGGAACAGAAAGGCCTGGGCTCAATCACAGCTCCTCCACACTCCAGCCTTGTAACATTGGCAGGTCACCTCTTTGCTCTGAGCTTCAGTAATGGGGTCATCTTAACGAGGCCCACTGGATCTGCCTTCAGAACCACTCAGATCCATCCACTGGCCCACACTGGTCCAAACCCCCATCTCTCCGACATGGGCCAATGCAGTGACTGTCCCTGCAGGCATCCTACTTCTCCGTCTCCTGCAGGCCAGTCTCCTCCCTGCAGCCAGAGAGGGTTCCTTCAAGAGCAAATCCCCTCTGCCCACTTCCCTGTCTAAAACCAGTGCAATGCAGATAACTGCTTAACCACCTGCTTCCCAGGGTGCAAAGCCATGACCTGTGGTGCTTGCCAATTTCCATGGTGTAAATACTCCCACTGTGGCTGATTTCAAGCTACTAATAGTTTAACAACAGGCAAAAAATCCTGAAGATTTAACAGATGATTGTCAGGAGTGGGCATGAGTTGTCTGCAGCACACCGCTGCTTACAAACCTTCCAATAATTACAAAAGAAATTTAAACCCTGGAGGACCAGGTCCCCAGTGATCTGGTCCCCTACCTCGGCCATTTTCCCCACATTGGTCTTCCCCTGGCTCACCCCAGGGCCTTTGTACCTGTGGTTTCCTCTGCCAAGAGCACTGTTTTCTCAGCTCTCCATAACATCAATACTTTCTCCCTCTTGCCTTTTTGATCTCAGCCCAGATGCACCTCTCAGAGTGGCCTCCCCTGACCATCTCAAACCCTCTTGACTTCAGCTCACCTTTGGTCTCACTGCATTCTTGTTCTGGGAAAAAAATGGAAAATGGGGAAATTGGGGAAAAAATGAAGCAGTGGCAGATTTTATTTTCTTGGGCTCCAAAATCACTGCAGAAGGTGACTGCAGCCATGAAATTAAAAAATATTTGCTCCTTGGAAGAAAAGCTATGACAAATCTAGATAGCATATTAAAAAGCAGAGACATCACCTTGCCAACAAAGGTCTATATTGTCAAAGCTATGGTTTTTCCCGTAATCATGTAAGAGTTGGACCATAAAGAAGGCTGAGCACCAAAAAATTGATGCTTTCAAATTGTGGTGCTGGAGAAGACTCTTGAGAGTCCTTTGGACAGTGAGGAGATCAAACCAGTCAATCCTAAAGGAAATCAACTTTAGATATTCATTGTAAGGACTGATACTGAAGCTGAAGCTGAAGCTCCAATACTTTGGCCATCTGATGTGAGGAGCCAACACTTTGGAAAAGACCCTGATTCTGGGAAAGATTGAGGGCAGGAGGAGAAGGGGGCGACAGAGGATGAGATGATTGGATGGCATCACCGACTCAATGGTTTGAGCAAGCTCTGGGAGATAGTGAAGGACAGAGAAGCCTGGCATGCTGCCGTCTATGGGGTCACAAAGAGTCAGACATGACTTAGCGATTGAACAACAACATTCTTGTTCAGTTCTATTTTGGTCTTGTTACTCTGGGTTGTCTCTCTCCTCACTGCAATCTGATGTCCACCAGGACAAAGAATGGTCCGTCTGGAATCTTAGTGTCTAAAAGAATAGTATATCTTTCAGGTGGCTCAGTGGTAAAGAATCCGCTTGCTAAAGTAGGAGACTCGGGTTCAATTTCTGGGTCAGGAAGATCCCCTGGAGAAGGGAATGGTAACCCACCACAGCATTCTTGCCTGGAGACTCCCATGGACAGAGAAGGCTGGAGGGCTACACCCCATGGGGTCCCAAAGAGCTGGACTTAGTGACTGAGCACATACACAGAGAAGAATAGTACCAGACACATAGTAGGTGCTCAATAGATGTATGGGTTCAAGCACAGCTTTGGAGACACACATCTTTGGTTTTAAGTCACGGCTCCCCCACCAGTCACGTGCATAACCATCATCACTTAATCTCTCTGGACCTCAGTTTCCTCATCTGTAAATTGGGGACAGCAGTGTCTGTGTGATGGAGCTGTGAGAACCCAGAGTACAGTGTCTGTTATTACCAGGGTCTCAGAAAATGCGACCAGCTTCTTCAGTTGCCTATATCCAATCGCAGGGACTCAGTCCCTCCCAAAGTCACCTTGTCCACCTCTGGGCCACTCTGACTGCCAGAACATCTTCCCTTCCTTACACTGAGACCAATTATGTCTCCTCATAGTGTCTCTTGTTAAGTCCTAGTTCCTCATAGGAAGTCTTGTGTTTTCATAACCACGCTGTGACTGTTGGAGCAGACTGATGTCACATTTCAGCACGGCACTGAAGGCAGATGTGACGTTCCTCAGTGGCTCCTCTCCAGTCACGAGCTGTCCCGTCTTGGCACATTGCCTGGCCTTGCTGAGCCTCAGTTTCTTCCTCTGTGAAATGGGGTTAATGTATACCTACCTGAAGTGTAGTTGTGGGGATTAAACTAGCTGATTTACACATATACTTGGGCTTCCTTTGTAGCTCAGCTGGCAAAGAATCCACCTACAATGCGGGAGACCCGGGTTCAATCTCTGGGTTGGGAAGATCCCCTGGAGAAGGGAAAGGCTGCCCATTCCAGTATTCTGGCCTGGAGAATTTCATGGACTGTATAGTCCATGGGGTCGCAAGAAGTCACACACAACTGAGCAACTTTCACAAGACCCCCCCCCACAGAAAGAGACTGTTATTACTCTTACTCTGCCTGGCGTGGGTCCACTCCCAGAGCCAGAATTTGTGCCACTTTCAGGTCCACAGCCGTTTCCGGTTAAGGCCAGGCCCTCTCTTGAATGCTCTGCAGCCAAGCTGGAAAAAGGGCCCGTTCTTTCTGGGTCGCCCACCCCACCTGCTCCCAGCTGTCAGAGCCACCCCCTCACAGTGGACCAGGGGGAGTCTCAGCACTTCCCAAACTCTCCAGGGATTACCTGACCCTGGGCGGTCATGCCATCATTCAGCTCGGAGGCGAGGCCCCCAGACCCTGTGCCATGAGCTGCCCCATGTGAGGGCTGAGTCCCCCTGGGATGACTTCTGCTGGCTCTCTGGGTGCTTGGGGGTGTCCCAATGTCCCTAAAAATGCTGGCAGTGGTAGATGAATGGGGCGAAGGAGACCAAGCTGGAGCCGCAAGGAGGAAGGAGGATGGATTTCTGAAAGTAGGAAGAAGGGGCTCAGGGAGAATCAAGTTCTAACCTGGTCCCACGGTTTCCCCATCCCCAGGACTGTGAATACAGTGAGCCGTCACACTCCTGATTACGTCACCTGCGCAGATCTAATGACGGCTCCGCATCCTGGGCTGAGAATGGAAGATCATTGCCAGGTAGGTCTGATCTCATCACGGGAGTCCCAGAAAGGCAGAGCATCTTCTCCAGCTGGTGGCAGGGGAGCGAGTCTGAGAAACTTCACACCCATCTGACACCCTGCCCTCTCTCTCCAAGCATCCTGTCCTAGATGCCAGCCCCCTCAGGGTTCTGCTGTGAGCTCAGAGCTGAGTCTGAGAATTTGGCCATGTCACTACTGACAGCCAGGGCCTGCTCATGGAAACAGGACCAGGAGGGCCTCTGTGCATGGTCTTGGGGGCATTTTAGGGGTTGATGCTATGCAACTGGGGAGATGTCGGGGTCAGTCCCCTCATCTTTAGACTGTGTTCTTGCCCTTAGGGAAACTTGATGCCACCGCAATACGAGAAAGAAGCAGCCCATAGCTCCAACCTTATGGCAGAAAGTAAAGAAGAACTAAAGAGCCTCTTGATGAAAATGAAAGAGGAGAGTAAAAAAGTTGGGTTAAAGCTCAACATTCAGAAAATGAAGATCATGGCATCTGGTCCCATCACTTCATGACAAATAGATGGGGAAACCGTGGACACAGTGGCTGACTTTATTTTTCTGGGCTCCAAAATCACTGCAGATGGTGATTGCAGCCATGAAATTAAAAGACATTTGCTCCTTGGAAGGAAAGTTATGACCAACCTAGACAGCATATTAAAAAGCAGAGACATTACTTTGCCAACAAAGGTCCGTCTAGTCATGGCTATGGTTTTTCCAGTGGTCATGTATGGATGTAAGAGTTGGACTATAAAGAAGGCTGAGCGCTGAAGAATTGATTCTTTTGAACTGTGGTGTTGGAGAAGACTCTTGAGAGTCCCTTGGACTTCAAGGAGATCCAACCAGTCCATCCTAAAGGAGATTAGTCCTGGGTGTTCATTGGAGGGACTGATGCTGAAGCTGAAACTCCAATACTTTGGCCACCTGATGCGAAGAGCTGACTCATTTGAAAAGACCCTGATGCTGGGAAAGATTGAGGGCAGGAGGAGAAGGGGACGACAGAGGATGAGACGGTTGGATGGCATCAGCATCTCAATGGACATGGGTTTGGGTAAATTCTGGGAGTTGGTGATGGACAGGGAGGCCTGGCGGCTGCGATTCATGGAGTCACAAAGAGTCGGACACAACTGAGCGACTGAACTGAACTGATAGCTCCGTCTATGCAGGCAGAGTGTAAGTGCTTCAAATCCAACCTATTCTTCTAGTCAGGGGTGACTGGAAATGCCTGTGATCTGAGGGACACGTTAGTCCGCCAATTAGGGGCCCTGTAAGTGGGATCACCAGATTTAGAAAGAAAAATACAGTGCACCTAGTTAAATTTGAATTTCAGATAAACAGCAGGGAATTGTGTAGTGTATCTTATGAAATAATTGGGACTGCTATACGTGGACTGGGTTTCCCTGATGGCTCAGTGGTAAGAATCTGACTGCCAATGCAGGAGACCTGGGTCCAATCCCTGGGTCAGGAAGATCCCCTGGAGAAGGGAACGGCAACCCACTCCAATCTTCTTGCCTGGAAAATCCCATGGACAGAGGATTACACGGGACTGGTGGGCTACAGTCCATGCAGTCACAAAGAATTAGACACGATTTGGCAACTAAAACAACCACATCACTTTGACTAAAGGAGTATTTATTGTATGTCTGAAAGTCAAGTTTAACTAGATATGCTGTATTTTATCTATAAGATACATCAGGCATATACCAAAGGTTGAATGAAGAGGAGCTGATGAAGGGACAGAGAGGTGGGCAGGATCAAGGGTACCAGGACAGACTGAGGCACTCGGAATTCAGGAACAGTGGGAAGCTGGCACCGTCCCCGGGAGGAAATGATGACCTGGAGCCTGGTGAGAAGCCTCCCAAAGAGCCACAGCCGAACTCGGGCCCAAAGCAGAGGAGGAGCTGGACAAATAAACACCGGACCTCTCCCCTGTCCCGCCTGCAATGAGGGAGAACTGGGTTTGATCTCTGGGTTGGGAAGATCCCCTGGAGAAGGGAAAGGCTACCCACTCCAGTATTCTGACCTGGAGAGTTCCATGGACTCTATAGTCCATAGGGTCGCAAAGAGTTGGATACAACTGAGCAACTTTCACTTCACTTCACTCCCCTGTCCCGCCCACCTGGCTTCCCATTGGCTGGACCCTGTCAAAAGCCAGAGGGCAGGGGGTCTTGGGTGATGCCCTGGTCAGCCTGCCAGGCACTGAAGGGCAGAGCAGGGATCTGAGAGCAAAGGAGCAGTCAGTACAGTGTGGACAGGAGACCAGGGCTTCTTAACCCGCCCTGGGCTCTGTCCCCTTGATGAGATTTAGAGTTCTTTCCCAGCATCTGCCCAGGATGGGGCAGAGTCACAGATGCTATATACAGGCCCCCAGGCCTCCAGGAAGAGGCCCCACATGCAGGCCAAGCAGACATGGCCAGATGTCCACAGGGCCCTTCCCCCTGTCAAAGCATGGCTCCAACTGGCTCCAAGCTCACCGGGGTCTCTGGCCCTTTGCGTCCAAAGCTTTTCCCAAGACTTCTACCAATTTCAGGACCTCTGTTCTCCTGCCCTCCAAGGCCCCTGCTCCAGGTTGGCTACCTCCACCCAGATTGGACGCCCCCTGCCCTCCCCAGTAGGCTCACTGTCTACAGCGCCCACCATTCACCAGTCGGAGCCTGACTGTCCTTCCTGGGAAATGCAGGCAGGTCGTCCCCCACCCACCTCTGCCTCCATATGCAGGGCTGGTCCTCTACAATGCCCTCCTCAGCTGTATCCTTCCTGGGTCCATGACCTTCTCTCTCTGCTGTGTGGAGTTGCTCCCCAGCTCTGAAGGCCCAGAATGAAGTGGGAGTTGCACCCACCCCAAACTTTCATTCAAGTATTTCCCAACCAAGACCCTCTTTCTCTGTCTCTCTTCCTCCCTCACTGCCTCCATCTCTCCCCCCTTGCTCCTCCCAACACCCCCCACCACCACCATATACCTTGCTCTAGGCTGTAGAAAGGAGAGAAACTTCCCCAGTTGCTCCTTGCCATGTGAGAAGACAGCCAGCCACCCACAAGCCAGGAAGTGGACCCTCACCAGACACTGGGTCTGCCGTCACCTTGATCTCAGTCTTCCTAGACTCCAGAATCCTGGAACCTGTGACAGCCCCACCCCAGACCTGCAGGTGATGCCAGACTTTAAGGGATGTCAGTGCAACCTGGGAACTTGGGTCGCTGACTGAGAAGCAAGCTACCCATCCCCTGAAATGCTGGCCTTGGACCGATACAGAGGAGGAATAAAGGCCCATCTTGGCAGCCCCAAAGGAAACCAAACCATCCCTCCATCGTCTCCCCCACAGTCCAAGCCCTCAAGCGTGGCCTGCCCAGCTCTGCTGGCCCAGTGCCTGCCTTCTCTTCCAGCCCACGTCTGCCCTTCCCCACACTCTGCCCTCTGGCCAGGCCCAGCTCCTGTGGTTGCCCAGCTGGCCACCGGCTTCAAGGCCACAGGCCTTGGCTCACGCCTCACCCTTGGCCTGGGATACCCCACACCCACCTGTGCACCTAGAAACTCTGCAGAGACTCAAGGCAGTCTGTTCCTCCTTTGTCGGATGGTCCTGACCCCCACGCTAACCCCTTCCCCTCCTTCTTCCCGGCCTACTCCCCTCTCCCACTCTTCCTGACTCCTCTCCCTTCACTCTCCCTACTGCAATTCCTGACCTCTGCTCCCTGCCCCCCGAGACTGTGTCTCCCCAGGGCTCAGATGTAGCAGTTCTACCTCCCAGCAGCTTCTGGCTCCTGATGGGGCTCATAGCATTTAGTTTGTGCCTCGAGAATAAAAATAGAAATAGTTACAGTCACTGAGCTTCACACAGCCCCGCCCTGAGTGTGTGTTAGTTGCTCAGTCGTGTCCTACTCTTTGTTTTTTAGTTTTAGGTTTTTTTAAATTAATTTATTTATTTTAATTGCAGCCTAATTACCTTACAATACTGTAGTGGTTTTTGCCATAAATTTACACGAATCAGCCATGGGTTTACATGTGTTCCCCATCCTGACCCTCCCTCCCACCTCCCTCTCCATCCCATCTCTCAGGGTCATCCCAGTGCACCGGTCCTGAGCCCCCTGCCTCAGGCATCGAACCTGGACTGGCGATCTATTCCACATATGATAATATACATGTTTTGATGCTTCTCTCAAATCATCCCACCCTCGCCGTCTCCCACAGAGTCCAGAAGTCTGTTCTTTATTTCTGTGTCTCTTTTGCTGTCTCGCATATAGGGTCATCGTTACCATCTTTCTAAATTCCATATATATGCATTAATATACTGTATTGGTGCTTTTCTTTCTGACTTACTTCATTCTGTATAATAGGCTCCAGTTTCATCCACCTCATTAGAGCTGATTCAAATGCATTCTTTTTAATAGCTGAGTAATATTCCATGGTGTATATGTACCACAGCTTTCTTATCCATTCATCTGCCGATGGACATCTAGGTTGCTTCCATGTCCTGGCTGTTGTAAACAGTGCCGACTCTTTGTGACCCCATGGGCTCTAGCCTTCCAGGCTCCTCTGTCCATGGGATTCTCCAGACAAGAATACTGGAGTGGGTTGCCATGCCATTCTCCAGGGGATCTTCCCGACCCAGGGACTGAACCCTGGTCTCCTGCATTGCAGATGAATTCTTTACCATCTGAGCCACCAGGGAAGCCCCAAACTGCCCTAGACCTTCTCATTTAAGCCTTATCTCAACCCCATGAGGAAGGTGCTCCTTATGGTTCTTGACTTGCAATTGAGAACCTGGGGCCCCGAGGGGGCTAAGCCTCCCAGCAGTTTCAGGGGAGTGGGGAGGGGGAGACAGACCCTCAGCAGACCACCCACACAGCACCTACTCTAACCTCTCACCAGCCGCTCTACAAAACCTGCCCGAAGGGTGAAGGGACAGACCAGCGCCGATCCTGGCGGGTCCGACACAGCCACGTGCAGACAGGTGGAGTGGGAATGAGGCACAGAGAGAACGAAGCTGCAGAAGGCATGGGAGGGGGGTGCAGACAGGTGGAGTGGGAATGGGGCACAGAGAGAACGAAGCTGCAGAAGGCATGGGAGGGGGGTGCAGACAGGTGGAGTGGGAATGGGGCACAGAGAGAACGAAGCTGCAGAAGGCACGGGAGGGGGGTGCAGACAGGTGGAGTGGGAAAGGGGCACAGAGAGAACGAAGCTGCAGAAGGCATGGGAGGGGGGCTGCCCACAGGGGCCTTGGAGAGCCCACCAAGGAGTCCAGGCAGCACGTGTCAGAGGCAGCCTGTTTTGATTCTCCCAGGATCCACGTGCCCCTGGGGGACGCAGCACCCTCACCCCCGACAGGCACCTGACGGCAAGGGTCAGGAGCCAGGCCACTGGGCACTGCAGCCTGGAGACTATCTTCATGCCCCAACAGTCCCCTCTCCCAGGACGCGTGGCATGGCAAACACCTGATCCTGCTATTTAGCGTTGCTGCTAAATAGAGGGCGGGAGGCCCAGAGAGAGGGACGAGCCCAAGGGGCCAGCTGACCAGCTGGGGCCACCCACAGGCCCCGCATCAACAAGAGGAGCCCAGGGGTTGGCAGACATCCTCCAACCCCGCTCCCCCGGCACAGCCCTGACTGCTGGCAGGCACCGGTGTGCATCCAGGTCACAGGCTCTTCAGTGGCCAGGAGCGATGACAGTGCAGTTTGGAGGGGACGCTGGCTGACTTGAGTGGCACCAGGAGAACTGGAAAGTAGAGGGGAAAGGAAAGAACAGAGACAGAGGAGAGTTTTCCTTCCGGCACCTGTAATAACTGAGTCAGCTTGGACTCGGAGACTTGTTCAAAATCACTGTTGTCCCTTTTTTTTTTTTTTTAATTTCTGGTTTTGAAAATATTTACATAGGCTCAATTTTGAATTCCAGCTGACTTAGAATTTTTATTCTCAGAGAGCAAAGGGATGTGGGTGCAGCCGCTTATGGCTGCTCCTGGTTTCAGAGGCTCTCGGAGTCTGCAGGGGCCTGGGTTCCTACCAGTTGATGGGGCAGCGCCGTTCTTTCCTCAAGGCTCCAGAGAGAGGAAAGGTCTGCATGAGGTCACAGAGAACTTTCCAGAAGGGCCCAGACCAGCACCCTGGTGGCTAGGCCTGAGCTCTTTTCAGAGTGCTAGCTGCCTCTCATCCAACACATGCACACACACACAGGCACCAAGAAAGAGAGGGAGGTCCAGTATTTGCTTTTAGGGAAAAAGAGACATTGACAGTTATTTAGTATTTGTATAAGACTTGCTGCTGTCCTCATTAGTATAGTGATGAGTATCCCCACCTGTCATGTGGGAGAATGGGGTTCGATCCCCAGTGGGAAGGCAACACCCCCTTTGGGGCTTTCCTGGTGGCTCAGCAGTAAAGAATTCGCCTGCAATGCAGGAGACGCAGGTTCAATTCCCTGGAGAAGGAAATGGCAACCCACGCCAGTATTCTTGCCTGGGAAATCCCATGGACAAAGAAGCCTGGTGGGCTACAGTCCATGGGGTCGCAAAGAGTCAGATGTGACTGATGCGACTAAACAGTTCCTTGGCCAATGGCCCTCACGACTGGTGGATTAAATTCAGCTCTTCACCGAAAGAAGGTAAGTTATGTGTAGTGTCCAGATGATCTAAGCATCGTCACTGTGTGTGTGTCTGTCTGTCTGTCTGTCTGAACGCACCAGCTACCAGCAGGGACGCCTGGCCCTCACAGGGCTGAGTCCCCCCTTCCCTGCCAACTGGCAGACCCCAGGCTTCATGGGGATCGCTGAGGCTGTTGCTTCTGCTTGGCTTGAACTATGGCTGCATTTGCCTCTGCTGGTGACCTTCAGGGCCAGTTTATGAGACCGGTTCAATGAGCCTTCCCTATAACAGTCTCAAGGTATTTAAACTCCAAACACCTGGCCCTCCTTGTGGCAATTATTCCTGAAATCCAAAGCCATCCTTGGGGAGCAGGGAGAGCCCTGGTCACTCCGAGCAGACCTCTTCCTACCCCGACAATCCTCTTCCTTCCACACGCCGTCCCTCCAGCCAGGCTTCTCCACCACTGCACCGCGCACATTGGGCTCTTAATTCTATGCTGGGGAGGCTGTCCTGAACACTAAAGGATGTTTGGCAGCATCCCTGACCTCTCCCCCACCAGATGCAGTAGCACGCCCAGCATCCTCACTTGTGGCTACCAGAAACATCTCCAGGAATTGTCAACTGTTCCCTAGGGGTAATGTCCCCAGTAAGAACCACTGTTTTCAACTAACCACCATTCCCTCTGTCTCTGTCAGGAAGTTTAAGCTAATAGCAACACCTAACATTTATAAGTCTTCATCCTAAGGAATATATACAGGTGTTGTTCAGTTGCCCAGTCGTGTCCGACTCTTTGTGACCCCGTGGACTGCAACACATCAGGCCTCCCTGTTCCTCACCATCTCCCAGAGTTTGCCCAAGTTCATGCCCATTGCACCAGTGATGCCATCCAGCCATCTCATCCTCAGATGCCCTCTTCTCCTTCTGCCCTCAATCTTTCCACAGCATCAGGGACTTTTCCAATAAGTTGGCTGTTCACATCAGGTGACCAAAATGTATACAGTAGTTCCCTCTTAGCCAAGGAGGACACATTCCAAGGCCCTCAGTGAATGCCAGAAACCATGGATAGTACTGAATCTATATATACTGCTTTTTCTTGTACATGCGTGCATGCGTGCTGAGTTGCTTCAGTTGTGCTCGACTCTGTGCAACGCTATGGACTGTAGCCTGCCTCGATCCTCTGTCCGTGGGATTCTCCAGGCAAGAATACTGCAGGGTTGCCACACCCTCCTCCAGGGGATCTTCCTGACCTAGGGATCAATTTTTGTCATGTCTCCTGTATTGGCAGGTGGGTTGTTTACCGCTAGAGCCACCTAGGAAGCCCACATACATTCCTATGATAAAGTTTAAATTTATAAATTAGGAACAGTAAGAGATTAGCAACAATAAGCAATAATAAAACTAAACAATCATAGCAATGAAGTGAAGTGAAAGTCATTCAGTTTTTTCTGACTCTTTGAGACCCCCACGGACTATACAGTTCATGGAATTCTCCAGGCCAGAATATTGGAGTGGGTAGCCTATCCCTTCTCCAGGGGACCTTCCCGACCCAGCAATCTAACCGGGGTCTCCTGCACTGCAGGTGGATTCTTTACCAGCTGAGCCACTTGTGATAAAAGATATGTGAGTGAAGTCCCTGTCTCTCTCTCTCAGAATAACTATTGTACAAATTTAATGCCCTTTTCAACTTAACTAAGTACTTGTCACATGCTGTGGCTGTAACTTTTGCAATTTGAAGTTTGACAGCAAAACTAGCATCAATCCCTTTATCCTTCTTCACAATTTCACAGATAGAAGATTTATTCTCACCCTAGATCTTAGCAACCTCAGTATACAATATTTTTTTTTCTCTCCTTATTAATTTGTGTGTTTTCACCTTTTCACTTAAAAGCACTTCACAGCTTCTCTTTGGCAGATCCAAATTGCCAGCATCAATGTGCCTGCATTTTGGGCTCATTATTAAGTAAAATGGTTACTTAGTGAACACAAGCACCGTGATACCTCGACAGTCAATCTGATAACTGAGATGGACACTGAGTGACCGATGCCGGGATGCGATGGACAAAGGGATGACTCAGGTCCCAGGCAGACAGAGCAGGATGGTGTGAGATTTCATCTTGCTACTCAGAAGAGCTTGAAATTGAAAACTTATGAATTGTCTATTTCTGGAACTTTCCATTTAATATTTTCAGACTGCGGTTGACCGAGGGTAACTGAAACCATGGAAAGTGAAACCGAGGGTAAGATGGGGGCACCCACTATAATAAAATTTAATCTTTGCAGCTTTCCTATGAGGCATAGGTACTATCATTTTTTCCTCCCACTTTATAGATCAGAATGCCAAGGCTCAGAGAGGTTAAGTAAGTTATCCAAGACCACACAGCTAGAAAGTTGTGGAGCTGGCAGATGACTCCGGAGTCTTGGTTCTTAGCCACTTGGCTCTGCAAGGGAGACCCGGGGCAGTCACCTTACAAGCGATTCTGTGCTGAGAGTGGCCCCTGCCTGACCTCCTGGAGTGGGAACAGGGAAGCACAGTGACATTGACACCCACGTTGCCTGTGCTTGAGCCTCCAGCTCTTCACTCAAACTTGTGGTCTGTTGCAAACCACAATCTCCCCACCCCGAAGCACTTCTGGGAGCCTCCAGGAGGCAGCAGGCATTGTAAATGTGCCCAGAGGACATCCAGCCTGCCTTTTGCCATCTCCCTCTGACGTGGTGGGGTTCCTGCCCACTTGCCCAGCAACTTGGGTTTTTGTGTCCAGGGCATGATGTGATTATCAACCTCTATGGCCACACCATAAGCTTGGGATGGAGCTGTGGAGAAGCAGAATTAATTTCTGGAAGCTGTGGTTTCTGCAAAGCCTCGCCCTCTCCAGCCTCATATTCCCTTTTCTCAGAAAAAGGATGCTGGGGTGGATGAACCCTGAGGACCTTCTGCTTCGGACATTTCTTCTTCTGATCTTTCAGTTCTCTGGGACAGTGGTGGTATGGCTGGAGGTGTCACCATCACCGGGAGCAGGTGAATCCCTGGAGGGTCTAGGTTCCTCCATCAGGATTATATACCTCCCTCTTGGATGGCCATGCAGGTGCCTGGACCCCTGGAGGGGCTGCTCAGTGGGGGTGTCTGCATCCCTCCCCAACCCCGGGATGTCGGAACACCCAATCTACTGCCTGCCTCCTCATCAGCCCCGACTCCCTCCCAGAACCCAGGTCCCCCCTCATCACAGCAAGCCCAAGCCTCCCTGATGACATCTCTGCAGTGTCACGTCTCTGGCCACTTTGCATTCCCTGAGGAATAAGGCAAAGATGAAGCGGTCAGCAGCCCGACAGCCAGCTGCCCGGCAGAGATGCCAGCCTGTGACAGCTGCGTTTCTGGAGTGGAGACTTTGTTCCCTGCAAGCTCCACCTCCAGAGTGGCTGACCAGGGACCGAATACAAGAGGTACCTGCCCTCCCTGCTCCATTGCAGTGGTGGAGGGAATGGCCCAGCAACCTGGCCTCAGCTCTGTATACATGGCGCTGAGCCGGCCAGGAGAGGCTGGACCCGGCAGGAAACGCATTGTCTGACACAGCCCGGGCTCGCCCCTGGGCAGGAGGGCCAGCCGGCTGCAGGCTCGCCCTGGTTGGGAGGTGGGTTGCCTTCCCTCTCACCAAAGGGCAATAGAGAGCTCCCAGCTCCACTCGAAACATGTTTATGTTCATGGAAAACCTGTTCCCAGCAGCTAACAAAGCTCACTCAAGCTCCCAAGGGTGATTCAGGCATGATGAAATCAAGCCCTGGAAGGGGCCAAGCAGCCTGGCCAGTGCAGGGGGCCAGCAGCTTCCAGGATGGATCAGTCCAAGGCCCACTCACTGGTCACCTGAGCCTGCCTGGCCCGTGGGAGACGCCCTCCCGCTCTGCACACACAGACCCTCTGCAGGGGGCAGGTGGGGTGGAAGAAGTCCCATGGATGAGCGTCTCCTGAGTGCGGGGCCTGGGGTGGGATGTCTGAGTCCTGGGATCTCGTCCAATCCCCTAATAGTCATGGAAGAGAAGAGTCAGTGCTCTCCTAGCCTCAGAAGATGAAAGTCAGATTCAGCGAGGTGCCGGGCTGTGGGCAGGTCCCGCAGCAAGCAGGGATTAACCAGCCGTAGTGCCCATGCTGAAAACAGGACAGGACGATGACAACGGGTTGCGCCAGTGGAGTCCTTCCAGTCTCTGCAAGGAAGATACTGCCTGCACGGGGCTGGCCCAGCATGTCCCCGCCAGGCCAGGACCACCCTCTGTTAGGACATCCTCCAGAGCCCGACGCTCCCTGGAGAAAGAGCTCACGGATGCATGGGCCCGGGGATGCAGGGCTTCTGCTGCAGATGGTTATGTATCCAAAGGCTGAAGCCTGAGAGCTGGGGTAGACGCCCTTGCTCTGTGTCTCTGGGCAGGGTAACTCTGCAGCCCGCCAAAGAGCGTTGGCCATTTGTTCAGTGGCAAGTGAGGTTTACAGCAGGGAGTTGTGAAGCTGGCTGTCTTGCTGGTCTGTCCTGGCTACTCTTGTTTGAGGGTCAGTCATGGATGGTCATGGCTCCAGGAAGGCCCAGGCAGCTGAAAAGAGCCCAGTGTTCCACAATGGAGTCTGTGTCTTGGATCTGCTCATTGTGATGGAAATCCTTACAAGATCCTGTTGTTCCTCCCTCACATGCCCAAGGGCTGTTAGGGGAGCAGGGCAGGATCGGACAGCCCTTCTCCAGTCCCCAGGGGTCCTGAGGGGGGTGATGGGGTGTGAGGCTGACCTGCCCTGCTCTCCCATCTGAGGGGTGAGGTCATGTGCTTACTCTACTCTCTGAAAAGCAAAGTGAAAGTGTTAGTTGCTCAGTTGTGTCCGACTCTTTGAGACCCCATGGACTGTCAGGCTCCTCTCTCCACGGAATTCTCCAGGCAAGAATACTGGAGTGGGTCACCATCCCCTTCTCCAGGGGATCTTCCCAACTCAGGGACCGAACCTGGGTCTTCTGAATTGCAGGCAGATTCTTCACTGTCTGAGCCACTTTGCTCCCTATAAATAGGCAAACGGTCTTCTCTCCAGGAGTCTGCCTTGGCCCCCTGAGCTGGGAGGTTGAGGAGGGTCCCGATTGCTCCGGAGGAAATGAGCTGTCGGTTAGCCACAGCCCAGAGGGCACCGTGCCCATCATAAGGAAAGGAGGAGAGGTGGGGACTTCTGTCTGCCTTCTCGCCCACTCCTTCCTTTCTGTAGACGCACCTTCCTCCCTCCCAGGACCCGGGGCTTTTGTCTGCCCTCCCTACCCCTGCCGTCTGCCTTTCGTCCTCTCCACCCCAGCACTCTGCCCAGAGTGTGGATCTGACTCTTTCCTGTCCCTCTTCATCCCTTGAAACCAAAATAAACTGATATCAAGAGGCAGCCAGGGCTAGGGGCCAGCGCACCAAGACCTCAGGGGTGCTTATTTTAGCTGGTGATGTGCCGTCACTGGGTCCAAACTGTTCCAAGACTCAGCACTGAGTCCCACATCCCAGTTCACAGCACCCTCTCCCTCTCCTCTTTCTCTCTCCTTCCTGAAAGAGGCGTCACTGTCATATGGAGTACATGCTGGGACTGGCTCCCTCTCTGGTCTTTATTAGGCTTGGGGCTCTATGAACTGCCTCCCTCCCCCCAACTTTACTCATTGAATTCAGATTAAAATAAACACGGAGGGAAGCCCGAAAGGTCTGCGGGGTGTGTGAGTGTGTGTATGTGTGTGTGTGTGTGTGTGTGTGTGTGTGTGTGTGAGCGTGAGTGTCTATGCAGCCATGAGCCAGGAGGAAGCTGCCAAACACGACACAGCCTTTCCCAGTTTAGACCCAGGAGCTGTGTGGCATTCATGTTAGCCCATATAGCAACAGTCATTTAATGAGCACCTACTATGCGCCGGGCATCATTGTAAGCCCTGATCCACAGCAGTGAACAAAAACATTATTCCAGACGGGACAGGCAGGCAATAAATAATGAGTGACAAATAAATACATCATAACTCTGGGGGAGGGTGATAAGTGCTCTGGAGATAAATGAAGCAGGGTAAGGAGCTAGAGAGGGAGGGAGGGGAGGCTCTGTGTGGGATCAGGAGAGAAGCCTCCTGGTGCCATCTGTGAGCCCTGGGGTTTTCTCTTGGCTGCCAGGCCTTCTTTCCATTGCCCTGCAGGTTGACCAGTTGTTTGGTTTCTGCCTCTGCATCTGTGCCCCCATTGACTCTTTTCTGTCTCTGTATAAATTTTCCCTGGAGGACTGTTCCACAGGACCATCTATAGGGCCTTGCACAAAGGCTCCGAATATCCCTGGGGCCAAGACTTTTCAGAGGTTTGTGTAATTTGTAATCTAAGACACTTAAGTGAAAGCCTTAGTGAATTAGCAGTATTGCCCATCAGAATGGATAATGGGAGAAAAGGTGGAAAATGCCAAGTGTTGGAGAGGATGTGGAGCACCTGGAACTCACGCACACAGACTGTGGGAGGGTAAGTTGGTCCAACACCTTTGGAAAACTGGCTGTGTTCCTGCAGCTGAACATACACTGATTTTATGACCTAGTGATTCCTGTCTTAGGTGTTGGCCCAGCAGAAATGGGCATGGATATTCACCAACAGACATGTTCTAGAATGTTCACAGCTACGAAATCCATCATAGTCCCAAACTAGGTATCACCCAAAGGACCATCAGCAGCAGACTGGACCAACTGAGATACACTCAGAGCACGGAAAACCACACAGCAACGGGAAGGAACAATCTGGAACTACATGAAACAATATGGACGGACCTCGGAATCTCTGGGGTAGAGGCAGGTATGGCTAAGTTTAATAGGACTCTAATGTGCAGTTTAGCTTGGGAATCGACAAGTTAGCCCAACTTCATTTTGGAGTTGACTGACCTGTAATGTGAACAGACAGGCCAACCTGGGTCTCGGACTCTGTGGACCTTTATCCAGAGCATCAAGTCTCCCACGCGGGATGCGTGAAGGACCAGGGGAATAGCACACATTCACCGATTTATAGTCAAAGCTTTGTGGCGCTCCTTGCTCTGCTCCAGCATTTGATTTCTTCATTACCTGGAGGATAGGGGCTTCCCTGGCGGCTCAGATGGTAAACAATCTGCCTACAGCAATGCGGGAGACCCGGGTTCAATCCCTGGGTTGAGAATATGCCTGGGAAAAGGGAATAGCTACCACTCCAGTATTTTTGCTGGGAGAATCCCGTGGACAGAGGAGCCTGGCAGGCTATAGTCCATGGAATCACAAAGAGTTGGACATGATTGATCGACTAACACTTTCACTTTGGGGAGATAGAGCTACAGCTAAAAGCATCAGTTTTTGCATCAGGCAGACATAGTTCAAATTGCTAAACCGTCACTTATAGATTCTGGACAAACTCTCCAGTCTCTCCATGCCTCAGTTTTCTCATCTGTGAAATGGGGGTAATGATAGCACTTGCTGCAAGAGTGTGCGGGAGCAGCCAGAAGACATTGTCATATATGAGTCAATCTGCCTACAGCAATGCGGGAGACCCGGGTTCAATCCCTGGGTTGAGAATATGCCTGGGAAAAGGGAATAGCTACCACTCCAGTATTTTTGCTGGGAGAATCCCATGGACAGAGGAGCCTGGCAGGCTATAGTCCATGGAATCACAAAGAGTTGGACATGACTGATCGACTAACATTTTCACTTTGGGGAGATAGAGCTACAGCTAAAAGCATCAGTTTTTGCATCAGGCAGACATGGTTCAAATTGCTAAACCGTCACTTATAGATTCTGGACAAACTCCCCAGTCTCTCCAAGCCTCGGTTTTCTCATCTGTGAAATGGGCGTAATGATAGCACTTGCTGCAAGAGTGTGCGGGAGCAGCCAGAAGACATTGTCATATATGAGTCAAAGTGTGTCTGGCCAGCCCCCTCCGATGCACTTTCTGTTCCCTGTGATGTGACGCACAATTCGGGCTCTTAATTTTCAAAAGCTGAGTGCAACCACAGGCAACAGGATTTGGAGACCGAGTTTCTCCAGCTTTCTTGACTCTATGAGGTTTGTCTGGACTAGGAGGGAGAGGCAAGACAGAGGGCCACCTGAGAAGGGGCCCTGTCCCTGCCACAGCCCAGTCCTCCTAGGAAGGCCAGATTTGGGATCTGTGACATAGAAAGCAGTGGCATCTGTGCCCTACATTTGGCAGGGATCCCAAGGAAGCAGTAGGACTCCAAGGACGCACTCCATGGAACCTGCTAGAACTTTCTGCCGAGAAAAATCCCCAAACAGCCCCGGACAGCCCCCCTCTTCTCTTGCATCCCTGTCATGGCACATGGCCTAGGGGTCCTATGTGTGAACTGACCTTGCGGGGTCATCAGCCACAGTGGCCTGGGGGACTCTCCCAAGTGAGAGTGAGGCTACTGGCCGGGAGACAGCCTGGGACTCGTCATGCCCTCCTGTCCTCAGCCCCAGGCCAGCCTCTAGAACACTGACCCGACTACAGGGCGCCCTGAACTCGCTGAGATTAATTTCCAGATGGAATATGCAAAGTGAGCCACACTCTGGGGTCACAAGTCCAATATCCTGCAAGGGGATGTGGTCTCTGAAATGGAAATTATTTTCCATTTACAGGAGTGGACCAAGTGACATTTCCAGCTTCCCCCACTCTGCAACCTGAGATCTGAATGCAGACGTGGGCATGTGGGTGCCTGGCATCGTGCATGCTCAGGGCGTGTGGCCCTACGTATGCAGTCTTTGCCACCCGAGGCTAACATTTTGGGTCACTCCATCGAGTCCAGAAGCAGATCATTTCTTCCCTGGGCCTGGAGAAAGGGCTCCACTGCCCCTGCACGGGGCTTGCCCACAGGCTTATTTGTTCATTTGCTCCCCTGCCCACCCCACAGACTCCAGCAGCTGGATTCCCACCCTGGGACCCGGAAATACCAGGCTCTGTCACCTGCTACCCGCAAAGGCCCCAACAGTGAACCCGCGCATCCTCGCTTCCCTCTTGTTCAGCCTTCTTCCTCCCTGCCTTCCTGCCTGCTCTCAGTCTCCCTCCGTCCCCTCTTCCTTCCCAGCCTCCCCGACTCCCCTCCTTCCTCCTCTCTTCTCTCTCCATCCTCTCTTCCCACTTTTCCTCTTTTCTCTCTCTTTTCCTCCCTTCTCCTCTCTCCCACACTTCCTTCCTTGCTCTTGCTTGCAGCTTTCTCTCCCAGCTCTGTGTCTCCTACTCTCTGCATCTCTCTCCTCTCTCGCTCCCTCCTGGGGAGTTCCAGAAACATACCCATATATGGCCTCCGTGTCAAGGATCAGAAGTGATGACGTCACGGGAGAGCCAAAGCTCCGAGATGCTCTCCGAAGTCAAGTCCGTAATTGACGCGGCCTGGAGGAAACCAGGATCCCGGCTTCCCCGGTGCAATCTTTAAACAGGAAATCTGAGATTCATAACATCTTATAGTTTGGCTTGCCATCATTGGTCATGCGATGGGCCCGAAATAAACTCCCTGCTTCAAAGGAGAGCGTTTCAGAACTGCCTGGCAGAGCAGCCAGAAGCCCAGGGCCAGGGCTGAAGGCAAACTCAGGGAGCATGTTCTGAATTAAGACACTCTCAGGAAAAATCCTTTTTCTTACCCCTGAATTTTACCCTTGTTTCAGAGCCTAACAGGTAATGCATGCTTTCAACTTTCTTATGCAGAAAGACTGCTTGTCGGGCTGGGACTTAACCGCTGCGGTGTCTATTCATAGCCTCTTAGAGTCAAAGTATGTTTGTGTGTCTCCCTCTTTCTCCTATTCTCTTGAGTTATTAAAGCAGGCTGGTGACTTTTATTTTGGACTGGGGGCACAGAGAATCAGCCGTTTGCATGTACTTGTCCAATCTTCCGGAGGATTCTTGCTCAGAATATCATTCTACTGTGTACTTCTAAAAATGGCAATGCAAAAGGAGTTATCAATGATGCTATTGTTGGTTCTATAGGCCTTGGGCAATGTCTGTATCAGACAAATGACTTTCAGAAATGCTTTTAGGTTGAGGGAAGAGATATTTTCATGCATGGGGGTGTTAATTTCATGTGCCATTTATGGAGCGTCTATGGAACATCTATGTATGGGCAGGATTGTGTGTATGTGTGTGTATTGGGGGGGTGGTGATAGCAACCTTGGATGCCACGAGCTGTATTTGCAATAACTTGGGGTTTAGGAGAGGAAATAAAATCTGCAAACAGAACTAAGATACCACGTAAAGAATGAAAAGGGGGGTGTGTGTAAACATGAGGACACATTCAAGGAAGTGCTGGCCTTTGAAAAGATGGATAGATGTCTCAGGTGGGCGGAGGGTGGGTGGGACAGGGACTTCCAGCTGGAGGATCAGCTCAGGCAAAGGCAGACAAGCTGGGGTGGGTCTGGGGAGATAGTAGGGAGAGCCGTGTGGTTACAGCAAAGGGTCAGGAGGTGAGAAGTGGCGGTGATGCTGGAAGGGGAAGTCGGGAATGGGGGTAGGGGTGGGAGATACTGCTCCCACCAGGCCAGGCAAGAGGATGGAACACATTCTGATTATTTTTGAGCAGAGGAGCAGTGGGGAGGATCTGACTTCAGGCAGCTCCTTGCAAAGCCAGGGGAAAGAAGAAGCAGGGGGGCAGAGACCCTTAGGTAAGTCATTAAGGCCTGAGTCAGGGCAGAAGTTGAGCTCCCGGCACAGGATAGAAGAGCTTGCCTCGACAATGGGAAAGTTTATGCACCAGGCAGCAGCTGAGGGAGTTAACAAGTGCCCAGGCAAAGCCGGCGGGGCCAGTGCATCAGCCATAGCCCCTGACCTCTGCGGTTGGAGGTCCGGGGCAGAGCGCAGTGGGGCAGCCAGGGGCGGACTCCAGTCACTTCTGCAACAGTTGGACAGGTCCTGACAGCTGATGGCAGGCCTGTTTACAGCACAGCCCCCTCCAGGACTGGCGGCTGCCACCACCTGGCAGCCTTCCAGGTTGCATCATCCATTCGTGCACAAACAGTCCAGCCCACGAGGGCCTGGTAGTGGGGGGAGGGTGTCACCTTCTTCCTCCTCCTTGGGGTGGGGCCATGTGTGATCCACCCGTGGAGACCTGACAATGAATAAGAGCACTTGTACCCCTGAGCCTTCACTGAGCATTCACCGTGAGCCGGGCGCTGGCCCAGTGCTTGTGGTAGTTCCTCTCACTGACTCTGCTCCTGGCAGCATGAATTAGAGACGATGGTCACTCCCATTTCCCAAAGGTGGAAACTGAGGTCCCGAGAGGTTAAGGGTCCACCTAAAGCCAGAGAGCTAGGAGGTGTTGGAGACGGGACTCAAATCCTGGCCTCTTAGCTGATGGGCCTCCAGTGCCCACAGCCTAAGCCATGGTCTCTGGGGTCCCCCAGGGAACCAGCACGGCAGTAAACAGACCCGTCCTGGCACCAATGAATCATCATAAGGTGCCGTACCATGTGGACAAGCTGGATCCAAAAGAGTCTTCCCAGAGGAGGCACAAAAATATCTCTGGACCCGCCCACTGTCCTTCCACTGCTGAGCTGAAGAGGGTTAGGCCGCCTGGAGCGGGCAGCTGTCACAGGACTTGTTTATTTCTTTACTTCTCATCCTCAGCACCTTCTTTTGAACCAATTAATGCTTGGGAGTATAAATGAGTTGTTAAGAGCTTTGTGGCCGAGGAAAACATTTTGGGAAGGTGATGGTAATACAGAACTCATGCTCAGTAGCTCAGTCGTGTCTGACTCTTCATGACCCTATGGACACTATAGCCCACCAGGCTCCTCTGTTCATGAGATTTTCCATACAGAAGTTAGGTGATTCCTAACCTGCCTGAATTGTTTAAAAAAAAGGAGACAGAAAAGAGGGGTAGAAAAGACAGAGAAAGTAGAGGGAGGAAAAGAAAAAGATTTAAGCAAAGGCAGGAGAACAAAAGCAAGCAAACAAACAACAAAAAAAAACCAAAAGGAGAAGGATCCTAGCTGATTTTGGGGTGATCTCGAATAAAAGATTTCCAGCCAGCCCTGCATGTGGTTAGGCTGGGTGAGGAGAGAGAGGGCTCTGGGAGGGCACCCCTGCCCACCTGAGATTTTCTCTTCTGGAGCCTAGAGTTAGAGCTTCCAGAACATTCTACCACCCAGGGGTCAAGATGAGAAAGAGTCCACGTCCTCCGGGTGCCCAGAATAGGGCTGGGCAAGGCCATACTTGGGCTCCCCAGGTGGCGTTAGTGGTAAAGAACCTGCCCGCCAATGCAGGAGACATGAGACGTGGGTTCGATCCCTGGGTGGGGAAGATCCCCTGGAGGAGGGCATGGCAACCCACTGCCTGGAGAATTCCGTGGACAGAGGAGCCTGGTGGGCTACACTCCCTAGGGTCGCAAAGAGTAGGACACGACTGAAGCAATTTAGCATGCAAAGCCATACTTGGGCTACGTGCGAGGGCTGGAGCAACAGTGATCAGAGGCTCAGACCTACACCAGGGAGCCCGGCCCCTTCTCATCCCCAGCCCAGGCTTCTGGCACAAGGCAAAGCCTGGCATTCGCTGAGCCCTGGGCAGAAACCGGGGCAGGGGTCTCGAGTACTCCATACGTGCCAGACCTGTATGCGCCGAGCCGTTGCTGTAGGAAAAAGTGAGGAGGTGGGCCCGGAGGGGCGTGGGAGGGGGCTAGCTGTGCCAGGACCAGCCCCTTCAGGGCTGGGAGGTAAGAGACACGTCCTCCACTTGGGAGGCTGAGCAGAAGGTGACCCACGGGGCCTGGGGACTCAATAGCATGGGACCCAAAGATATAAAATGGAAACTTGGCATTCACTGATGCTTTTCTTAGCTGGTGCTCATGGCCCCGCCTCAGGCTGTGGGCCTTTAGGCCTGTGCAGAGTATGTGCTTCTCCTTGGAAAATAGAATATTTTCCAACAAAAAAGAGGAAAGAGGTTTTCCCCCCTTGTTTTTTCTTCTTCCCTGTCTCCCCCTCCCCCTATTTCTCTCCCCCTGTTTTGGGGGTAGCCTCTGCCTGCAGTTTGCAACAATCAATACATAATCTTCTAAAATGTCATCAGGGTCCTAAGCCCTGGTGAGCGATTCATCCTGATTCAGGTTGGCAAGCGGTGCTCAGCTCGTTTAGGACAGTCTTGGACTCCTCTGTGTACGCTGGACACAGAGGGTCTGGGGGCGTGGTGGCGTGGGAGCGAATGTAGCTTTGGGCACGTTCAAATCCCTGTTCGTCACCTCCTTCCTTGATGGCTTGGGCTGGTCGAACCCTGTCTCTGGGCCTCAGTTTCCCCTCCTGGGCTATGGGTCAGCAGTGGTCAGGTAACCTTCAACAGGTTACTTAGTAACAGGTCAGCTCAGTAACCTCCAACAACCCTCATGCAGCCTCAGAAATCTAGAGTCCTAGCTCCCGAGGGAAGCCAGGAGTGTGTATGTCACCAGCATCAAAGTTTCTGAGATCAGAAGAGCTGGGAGGGGCTTTAGAGGTTTAGAGTCTGAACAAAGGCTCAAATCCTAACAGCTGTGAGGCCCCAGACGCCAGCAGCCAGAGGCTTGTCAGCACTGCCGGTTGCAAAGGCCCACCCTGGGGCTCTAACCTGGGCCCCTCTGGGGGCCAAGCAAGATGGCCCGGATTCCACTCCCGCTCCCACCAGGGCCAGGTCAGCCCTTAGCAGAGACTTCCAGACTAACCCCTGCCCACTGCCCTAAGCGTTCAGAGTCAGAGAGTCTGATGAAAACAGGGGCAGGGGGGCTCTCTACCACTTACAATCTGGGTCTCAGTCTTCCCATCTGGGCAATGGGAAGAATCCTCCCCCAGTGCAGGGGTCTTGAGAAAGTCAAAAGGTGCAGTGTGTGAAATTGGCCAGGAAATGGTGCAGGGACACACAGCACCGGCTTTTTTTTTTTTTTTTAGTTAGAGTGTAGTTGATTTATGATGTTTCAGGTGTACAGCAAAGTGATTCAGTTAATCACGTATATTGGGTTGACCAGAAAGTTCAGTAGACTTTTTTCATAACATCTTACAGAAAAATCCGAACGAACTCTTTGGTTAACCCGATATATGTATTGTTTCAGATTCTTCCATTTATAGGTCGTTACAAGATATTAAATATAGCTCCCTGTACTATACAGAAGGTCCTGTTGTTCATCTGTTCTATACATAGTTGTATGAGCACCAGCCTTTTCTATGGTTTAGCTTTTAAAGCCTTAGGACCCGAGAAGGGAAGAGATGCTTTAATGTTTTACAAACAGGAGTCTCCAGCTAGAAGTGTTTCCTCAGATTTCCCAGGACCCCTCCGGATCTGGGGCAACAGCAGATCAGAAAGATTAAGCTTCATAAACTTATTGGGCTTCACAAGAAGTGGGGTTGAGAACCCTAGGGGCCAAGAAACCGTCCAGGCCAATTCCTCACTTCCTCATACGGCCCCAGGCTCACCAAGCAGTCAGAGGTTAGGACTGCCCCAGACTAAGGTCATGGAATGTTTGGGAGGCCCTGGAATACATCGATAGACAATTATATACTCATGTAACATATATGTATATACATTTATAATATATTAATATACAAAAGTGAAAGTGTTAGTTGCTCAGTGCTGTCTGACTCTTTGCGACCGCATGGAATGTAGCCCGCCAGGCTCCTCTGTCCATGGGATTCTCCAGGCAAGAATACTGGACTGGGTTGCCATTTCCTCCTCCAGGGGATCTTTCCGAGCCAGGAATCGAACTCAGGTCTTCTGCATTGCAGCCATACTCTATCATCTGAGCCAAGGAAGCCCCCTTTGAATGTATACGTATGTGTGTGTGTTTATATATATATAGTCTTCAGTTTAACCTGGCCCTTTATTCAAAGCTTACAAAATGACTAAAATCTGTTGGTTACATGGGATGAGGACTAGGTGTGAAGTCAGAAGATGTAGCCTCTGGTCTCTTCTTTGTCAATTTTGTCCTGCTTTTGCCTCAGTTTCCTCATCTGTAGAATGGGAACAAAAAACACCCTCATCATATATCTACCACGTGGCTCAAGCAGACAACGTTGAGGAGAGTGTAAATTAACTGCAAGGGGAGGCTTTAGGGCTGTGGTTCTCCCAGTGCTTGTTGCAGCGTCTGAAACACAGCGCTTTGCATAAGAGCTGACTCAGACAGTCCACACTCATACCTAAAACACCTGCCTGAAACACTCATCCTACCCTTACTACGTGCCAGCCCTATTCCAGGAAATAAGTGCTCACTAGACACCCTCTATTGTTGTTTGTAGGCGGTCACCTCACACATGAATTCAAACCCAGGATTAGAAGGAGTGGGACGGGCTGTGGGTCCTTCCAAAGTTCCCAGGACAGAAGGTCATATACGCAGGAAGGGAGGAGGTGGCGGGAGGGGCCCTGGGGAGTGAGGGATTTGGAAGTGGTGGGCAGAATCCATCCTGCACCCAGGCTGGGCTTGGGGAGGGCATGACGATCTCCCTCCTTCCGAAGCTCTGAGCCCGTTACTCACCCCCGGGCCCTCCCAACAGGGTCCCACGGGGCTGCCTGGACTAATGTCCCTCCTGATCACAGCTGAGGGGAAAGCGGCTCACACGGAAACTGCCAACTGGGAAGGAGTTCCAGATGACAGCATCTGGGCAGGAATGAGTCAGAGCAGAGAATCACAGCATCTCAGGAGCATGGACTAGTGTTAGCAGGTTTTCCTGGGCTGCTGGCCACATGCTAAGTGGCCTGCCCCCTGTTTATCCATGTTTTTCCATGTCACCTTGTTTCATCTGACTGTACCTCTGTAGACCAGATGCTGCTATGTCTCCATTTTACAGAAGGGCAAAGTGAGGCAGAAGGGGTGGGAGCAACCTGCTTCCCATGACACGGCCAGCTCGTGGCAGAGCTGGGTTTGAACCCAGGCAGTCAGACATCTGCGGTCATGCTCTCTACCAAAAGCAGAGTCTTCTCACCATAGCTGTGCTTCCAAGGTTTGACCCAATCATTCATTCACCTGCCCGTCTGACATTTATTAAGTACCTACTGGGTACCTGGCCTTGGGTTAGGTCCTTGGGTTATGGCATGAATGTGACATGGCCCTGCTCTATGGATACCTTTGGACTCCCCAGGGAGCCAGGCCCACAGAGGGCAGTCAGAGTACTAGGAGAGGAGGGGTGCCCTTGAGGCAGCTCAGGGCTCCTCAGCCATCAGATTGGGGAGGCTTCCTGGTGAAGCCACAGGAAGGCATCTGGGACAGATAGTGAGTGGACGAGGAAGGAAAGGGAAGGCAGATGAGCGGAGGGCTGGAAGTGGCTTATCTGGGCTCTTACCTTTGACTCAGGTGCCCAGCAGAGTGCGAGCTTGGTGCCCTGGAAGATGCCTGCCAGGCCCTTTCCTGTCCCCGACACTCCCAGCCATGCTCCCAGCCCGTTTCTACTAAGACATCAAGAAGCCACTCTTCCCACCCCAAACAGCCACAAAGACACCACCCCATCTGTGGGAACCCAGGCCCCTGCCGGCTCCCAGGCCAACCCTGGCTGTCAGGGAGCCTGGATTTGTGGGGAGGGGAAGGAACCAGAGGAAGAAGGACCACTTTTCAAATGCTATTATTTAATCCTCACTTCAGTCTTGCAAGGGCCCATGTTTCTATGCCCATTTTACAGGTGTAGAAACTGAGGCCCAGCTTGGAAGAGCACCGACTGTGGATGGGCCAGGCATTGTGCTGAGTACTTTATTGTGTTAACACAAGAATCCCCATCACAGCAACTGTTACCCCTATTTTACAGATGCCACCTAGGAGAGGTGGGGGTTCCCCTGGAGCCAATGTTTGGGGACCTACAAAGGAGGAAAAGAGGGGCCCCCGGAAGCCTCGGTCTCCCCTATTCCAAGCTGGCTTTGGATGGGCCACGCTCAAACACTGCTCCCTCTGCAGGCCCCTAGCTTGACTGGCAGGGCCCACTGCACTCTCACTTTTCCCTGGGAAAGGGCTATTTTTATCTCAATCAGCCTCCCAGAGGGTCCTGTGAGACCGCCGGCCTCTTTCCTGGAAGCAGGCCCAGAAGGTGGCCCAGCCCCCAAGCCGAGGCCTCAGAAATCAAGCTGAGCAGCACGAAGATGGGGAGAAACTGAGGACAAGAGAGGGGCAGGGTATCACCCAGGACCTCACCTCCTCACCCCCCCGTCACTCTGCCATGAAACAGGTGCTCTTATTAAGCTCACTGTAGGGACACCACTCTCATGGCAGAAAGCGAAGACCTGAAGAGCCTCTTGATGAAAGTGAAAGAGGAGAGTGAAAAAGTTGGCTTAAAGCTCAACATTCAGAAAACTAAGATCATGGCATCCGGTCCCATCACTTCATGGGAAATAGATGGGGAAACAGTGGACACGGTGGCTGACTTTATTTTGGGGGGCTCCAAAATCACTGCAGATGGTGATTGCAGCCATGAAATTAAAAGACACTTGCTCCTTGGAAGAAAAGTTATGACCAACCTAGATAGCATACTAAAAACCAGAGACATTACTTTGCCAACAAAGGTCCATCTAGTCAAGGCTATGGTTTTTCCAGTAGTCATGTATGGATGTGAGAATTGGACTATAAAGAAATCTGAGTGCCAAAGAATTGATGCTTTTGAACTGTGGTGTTAGAGAAGACTCTTGAGAGTCCTTTAGCCTGCAAGGAGATCCAACCAGTCCATTCTAAAGGAAATCAGTCCTGAATATTCACTGGAAATACTGATGCTGAAGCTGAAACTCCAATACTTTGGCTACCTGAACTGACTCATTGGAACAGACCCTGATGCTGGGAAAGATTGAAGGCAGGAGGAGAAGGGGACAACAGAGGATGAGATGGTTGGATGGCATCACCGACTCAATGGACATGAGTTTGAGTAAACTCATGTTTACTCAAACATGAGTTGGTGATGGACAGGGAGGCCTGGTGTGCTGCAATCCATGGGGTCGCAAAGAGTCGGACATGACTGAGCGACTGAACTGAGCTGAACTGAACTAAACAGGTAGAGTAACTCAACTTCTAATAACAGGCAAAGCTGTGATTTGAACCCAGCCAGTGTCCCCAGAGGCTGTTCCCTAACAGCCCCTCAGGCTAAGGCTGGGGAGTCCCACCCACCTCGGGGAGACACCCCCGTGTCCTCGGCAGCAGCCCTAGCCTGTGACGGGGAAGCCCAGTGACGGGGAAGCAACCGGGCATCGCAGGCTTCCACACCAACAGCCGGGTCCCGTGCTAGGCCTGCTACGCCTGCGCCCTCTTAATTCTACCACCACCTCCTCACAACAGTCCTTACCAGTGACTCTGTTTTTGCACATGAGGCTTCTAAAGGTGGGGAACTTACTCAAGGCTGAGGATCTCCCAACCAAGTACTAACCAGGCCGAGATCAGATGAGACTGGGCTTGTTTAGGGTGGTGTGGCCGCAGACAGACTGAGGATCTCAATGGGAAAATCAAGAGATGTCAGGTCCCACAGCGAAGTTGGGGAAGCTCCTCTCCTTCAAGAACCTTCAAGGTCAACCCCCCATCTGGGAAACTTCCCCTGCATGGGCTGAGAGCCTGACACCGTGCCCACTGTGCAGATGCCAGGCTGGAGGAGGATGGCAATATTATCCCTGCCTGCTCAGAACCCCGTGAGTGCTGCTTACCTGGATCCGTGTCCCTGAAATTCCCAGAAGGAGCACTGGCTTTGAGGTAGGAAGCTTGGGCTCCAAAGCCCTATGTTCCAGCTGCCTGTCCTCATGCGACCCTTTCCCTTCCCCTTTCTGAATCGTAATTGCTTCATCCATCACACCCATGTGTGGGTATCAAGTACGTAGGGACATCAAGTCCTGGTGGAAGGCTCGAGGATGCAGAAGATTTAGTAAGTTAATTCAACAAAAAACGTTCTTACTTTCTAGGGCTGTTGTCAAGGCAATGCCATGAGATAAATGATAAAAGGGAAAGTCTCTGGATGCATCTCACCCATGGGGGTGGGGGATGGGGGATTGGGGAGTCTGGCATTAGTTGCAGGAGATGGCAGCTCCAGGTGAGCATCACCTAGCTGCCCTCGCCTTCCTAGAAATCTGGTCAGGGAAGGGGTGCTCGTTGGAGCTGGGTGCTGTCCAGGTGCCTCTGAACCACCCACACCAGGCTGCAGAGCCAATGGCTATCTTGGGGTGAAGGACTGGAGGGGTCTCCTCCCCACTGCCCGCACCTACCCAGCATAGGTATGGCTCCCACAACGTGGTGAAGTGTGTTGTCTCATTCCCATTTTTACTGATAAAGGAGCTGAAGCCCAGAAGGGGAAGTGACTTGACCAAGGTCACAAAGCTAGTAAGTTGAAGAATTGAAACTAGACCTAGAGTTCCTGACTCTCAGATCTGAGATCCTTCCACTCCTACCTGGGTCCCTATTCCCCCTGCTAAGCTCCATAACTATGGAGAATTTGTTGACGTGGCCATAGGGACCCCCAGGGACAAAGAGTTTGGGCTTCACTAGCACAGAGCTGACCAAACATCTCAATGAGCTGCAGAAATTTTAGAACAGGAAGAGCCCTTGGAAGCCTTCTAGCCAAAACCCTCCTTTTGCAATGGGAAAACTGAGGCCCAGAGAGGGACAGGGATGTGGCTGAGGTCACACAGCGCTTGAGCATCGACTTGGAGACTGTAACTCAGGAAAACTGAGGCCCAGAGAGGGACAGGAATGTGGCTGAGGTCACACAGCACTTGAGCATCGACTTGGAGACTGTAACTCAGGAAAACTGAGGCCCAGAGAGGGACAGGGATGTGGCTGAGGTCACACAGCACTTGAGCATCGACTTGGAGACTGTAACTCAGGAAAACTGAGGCCCAGAGAGGGACAGGGATGTGGCTGAGGTCACACAGCACTTGAGCATCGACTTGGAGACTGTAACTCAGGAAAACTGAGGCCCAGAGAGGGACAGGGATGTGGCTGAGGTCGCACAGCGCTTGAGCATCGACTTGGAGACTATAACTCAGGTCTCTGACTCTTAGTCCAGTGCTCTCCCCCCTGGCCACTGGCCTGGAGCAGGGGGATGCCTGCAGGTGGAGGCATCAAAACAGGCCAGGCACTGGGCGTCTGTACTTCTGGTCAGGTAGCACCACAGTTACTGAGTCTCTGCCTTGTTCCAAGTCAGGGGTAGAGCTGGACTCCAGGCCTGGAAAAGCCAAGGCAGGGACCTTAGGCACAGGGTAGCGAGGGAGACGTGGGAAGCAGGGTCTGGCCCAGACGGCTGTGGGGACCACCTGGCTGCATAGTGCCAGTGACAGAGGGCAGGATCTAGTCCATCCTGCCATTTAACAGATGGAAAAACCAAGGGCCCAAGAGACGAAGATGCTCATGGCTGAGCTGGGAAATTTACCCAAGTCTCTTTGATTCCCAGTCTTGAGCTATTTATACAATAAGCAAAACTGATGTTGTTGCTACTGCAAAATAATAATAATGGTAGAGGTAGGAGATCAGGTGGAACTTTATAGGCCAACAGTTGTTACTCTTAGGGCTGTGACAGTAATTGTGTGTATGTGTGTGTGTGTACGTTCAGTCGCTACATCATGTCTGAGTCTTTGGGACCACATGGACTGTAGCCTTCCAGGCTCCTCTGTGCATGGGATTTCCCAGGCAAGAATACTGGAGTGGGTTGCCATTTCCTTCTCCAGGGATCATCCCAGATCAGGGATTAAATCCAGTCTCTTGCATTGGCAGGTAGATTCTTTTTTTTTTTTTACTTTATTTTATTTTTTAAAATTTTATTTTATTTTTAAACTTTACATAATTATAATAGTTTTGCCAAATATCATAATGAATCCGCCACAGGTATGCATGTGTTCCCCATCCTGAACCCTCCTCCCTCCTCCCTCCCCATACCATCCCTCTGGGTCGTCCCAGTGCACTAGCCCCAAGCATCCAGTATTGTGCATCGAACCTGGACTGGCAACTCGTTTCATACATGATATTTTACATGTTTCAATGCCATTCTCCCAAATCTTCCCACCCTCTCCCTCTCCCACAGAGTCCATAAGACTGTTCTATACATCAGTGTCTCTTTTGCTGTCTCGTACACAGGGTTCTTGTTACCATCTTTCTAAAGTCCATATATATGCGTTGGTATACTGTATTGTTGTTTTTCCTTCTGGCTTACTTCACTCTGTATAATAGGCTCCAGTTTCATCCACCTCATTAGAACTGATTCAAATGTATTCTTTTTAATGGCTGAGTAATACTCCATTGTGTATATGTACCATAGCTTTCTTATCCATTCATCTGCTGATGGACATCAGCTACCAGGTAAGCCCCGGTGACAGTCATGGGAAGAATATTTACCAAGGACTCAGCCCATGTCCTCATCCCTTGCCCCTCCTCCACCCCGGACGGTGCTCCCCTGCCCGACTTGTGCTTTATCACTGCTCATTCTGCCAAGTGATGGTGCCCAGTCCCCCGTGCAGCTCTTAGAAGAAGAGTGACACCCAGGCCACACACCAGAATCCAGAGATTCTGACGCAATGGGTCTGAGATGAGGCCCAAACACAATCCTTCATAGAGAACCAATCTTATATACTTTCAAAGTAGACATATTATTGTGGTATAATGTACTCACAGAGAAGCGTACAGATCACTTGAATTGCTCCAAGGATTCAAAGGGAACCAACCGATAGTAAACCACTTAGATCAAGAAATACAGGGGACTTCCCTGGCAGTCCAGTGGTTAGGACTTCCCCATCCAATGCAGGGGGTGCAGGTTCGATCCCTGGTCAGGGAACTAAGACCCCACATGCCTCAGGGCCAACAAGCCAACACATAAAACAGAAGCAGAATTGTAACAAACTCAACAAAGACTTTTTAAATGGTCCTCATCAAAAAAAAGTCTTAAAAAAACACCGTGTAACCGGCCCCCTTCATGGTCCTTCTCACTTTGTTAACTCCTAAAGGTAATCACTCTCCATTGCCTGTTCTTGAACTTTATACAAGTTGAATGGTGTGTGTATATTCTTTATTATCCGATTTCTTTTGCTCAGTTTGGCTCATGAGACTCATCCTGTTATTGTGTATAGCGGCAATTTGAGTGTTTCAATGATGTATACTATCCGTCACGTGAATATACCAGAATGTAGTAATCCATTCAAATGCTGATAGACATTTGGGGAGTTTCCACGGGGTTATTATGAACAGTGCTGCTATGGATATTCTTGAACTTGCCTTTTTGTACACAAGTCTCGGACATAGAGCCTGGAGTGGGGATTTGAGGATCAAAGGAAATAAATATGCTCAGCATTAGCAAATGTCATCCCATTTTGACACTCCTGCCAGGAGTAGGGAGCATCCTGGTTTCTCCACATCCTCTCTAACCCTCATCATTTCCCATCTTCTCTTGAGCCATTCTGGTGGGTATATAGCGGTATTACATTGGAGTCTTGAGTTACATTCTCCCCAGATACTTAGGAAGTGAAGTGCCCTTACCTCTGGTGGTTGGCCATTTAGCTCTGTTCTTTGTGAAGTGCCTGGCATAGTCTTTTGAGTATCAGTTATCTAGAGCCACAAGAATCCTACATAACACAGCACCCCCAATAAGAATTCATTCTCAGGAATTCCTTGGTGGTTCAGTGGTTAGGACTCCATGATCTTAATGAGGAGGGCAGGGGTTCAATTTCTTGTTAGGGAACTAAGATCCCACAAGTTACTTGGTGCAGCCAAAACAAGGGGAAAAAAAAGAGTTTATTCTGGTGTTCTGCGTCTGCAGGTCGATGGGCTGATCTAGGCAATGCCAGGCTGGGCTACTGAGCTTCAGGCTGCAGGCCCACTGGACACAGCTCCTCTATGTGGGTTGGGCTAAGGCTGCTCCAAGTGAGTTCACTCTGGGGCCCAGCTAAAGGGCAATGGCTCTGGGGGGAGTCCTGGAGCTGGCAGAGGAGCGAGTGCCACTGCCCATGCGCGTGTCAACTGGCTGCTTTATCATGTCCACCAATATTCACTGTCCAGAGCAAGCTACAAGGCCAAGCCCAATCTCAGCAGGGAAGGACAGGGGAACAATCTGCCTCTGAGGGGAAGAGGAAGGTGAATATTTGCTGAGCAAACCAAATTACAGCCCTGGTATTTTGCATATTTTTTTAAAAGACCTTATATGACTCTAATCTTCAATCAAGGCTCAGAACCACTGACCTAGAGTCACACTGCATGTCAGCCAGTCAAAACAAAAGTCAGGCCTAGCTGATTTGGCCTCATTTCCTTAAAGCAGTTGACTCAAGCAAAGTCCATTTCACCTTTAGGCTTTTTTTTTTTTTTGAGAAGACAGTCCCTGGATTAACATGGCAAGTGATTTTAACAACTGGTTTTTAACTAGAGCATATGATTCATCTCTAATAATCGCAACTCTAGTACAGGGCAGAGAAGTGGGGAATTAGGTGTTGTGGATAATTGGAAGGAAGGAATGTGAGCACAGTTGTGTAAGTGCCGTGATGGCAGGGATTCTGTCGTTGGTATCGTTGTTATATCACCAAAGCTTAGAAGAGTGCTCAGTAAATAATCTCTCAATTAATGATGCATGCATACATGCATAGATAGGCTGTCTGGGATGGAAAAATAAACCGTGGATGAGTGGATGGTTGGTTGAATACATAGATGTATAGGTGGCTGAATGGATAAATGACTGGGTGGGGGACAGACAAATACATCAGAGGTTGAATAGTGGAGAGATGGGTGAATGACTGGATGGTTGGATAGACAGATGAGTGGATGGATAGGAGCATGGATGGTTGGATGGACAGATTATTAGAAGGTTGGACAAATGGATGGTGAGGTGAATGAATGGGAGGGTGAATGGATAAATGAGTGGGTAGGTGGACAGCTAGATCCAAGAGAGGATGAATAATTGGACAGGTGGGTAGTTGGTTGGATGGATAGTCAGGCTGGCAGACTGATGAATAGAGGAGTGGATGGATGGTGGATGGATGGATGGATAGGTGAATGGGTGATTGGGTAGATCATATGACAAAACGAAAGGATGAAACATGATTGTGTGATTGCTGCAAGAAAGCATAGCCTTCCCTGTGTCTAAACACAGCTACTTTCCAAACTCTTAGTTACCAGGATGGCTTTGATCTCCTCACAGAGTTTTCTGGTTTGATGCTTGCTCCTCCCTGCTGAGTGTCTTCTGGAGGCGGAGGTGAGGCGTGGAAGAGGATGGCCACGGAGATCAGTGCTTGGGGCAGACCGCGCGCCATTGGGCAAGAGGAATACAACCTGTACAGCAGCCTGAGCGAGGACGAGCTGGTCCAGATGGCCATTGAGCAGAGCCTGGCTGACAAGACTCGGGGCCCAACCACCACTGAGACCACTGTGCCCACACGTGTCAACCGTGAACCCGCCCACTTCTATCCATGGACCAGGTGAGCAAGGGGCATCCAATAGGGTGCAGATCCCAAACACTGTTAAGCCAAGACCAAAGTAGCCTGGTCTCTAAGCTGTATTTTCACACTGTAATGACTTACAGTTGTTATCTAAGCTTACTGAGCTCTGAAGGTGCCAGGCACTGCCCTGGGTGCTCTACGCACTTTGCCTCATTTTATCCTCTTAAGGACCTTCTAGGAATCTCTGTGCTATATCCCATTTTAGAGATAAGGAAACTGAAGCTCAGGGCTGAGTGACTAGTCCAGGGTCACACAGCTGGCAGATTGTGTGGCAGACGTTGGACCTATCTGGTTCCAAAGCCCATAGCTTAGTCTTGCTTCACTGGCTTTATGATTGGATGCAGTGGAACTGAGGTGCTGAATCTGGCGAGTTTACAACCCTATCTATGCTGTCTCCCTGGAAATACATGTCTGAGAAGCAGTAATATCTGCCTGGCAAAGCCATCTTGCCTTCTGTTCTGGCTCCCCCATCTGGATATGACCTCATCATCCCATTAGCCGGACCATCTACAGCAGCGCCAGGTTGCATCAGAAGAACTATGATGTGGGCCTCAACTGTAATTTCACAGATGCAATTTGACTATCCCAAGAGCCACACTAAAAAGTAAAGAGAAACAGATGAAATTAATTTGTATCTAAAATACTATCATTTCCAAATGTCATTAATATGAAGCTTACCAATGAGATATTTACATGCCCTTTCCTTTCCAGAGAAGTTAGTGTGTATTTTATGTTCACAGCCCATCTCAATTCAGACTAGCCGCATCTCAAGGGCTCACTAGTCATACGTGGCTACATGCTGGACATGTAGCATGTCCAGAGACAAATCTAGACACCTACCCCCTTCATAGGAGATGAGAGGCAGGGAGGTAATTAGGATCTTAAAATGGCACTGGATCTTATAATGCTTTTAGAAAAGAAGCATATACATTTTAAAAAATGCTTTTGCTCAGCATGGAGTCCAAGTCAAGTGTGTATTTGCAGGAATTTAAAAAATTTTTATTTTTATTATTTTTTTAACACCAGAAACATTTTGTAATGGGGTATAGCCTATTAACAATTGGGATATAGTTGTGATAATTTCAGATGAACAGTAAAGGAACTCAACCATACATATACATGTGTCCATTCTCCGTGGGGATAGGAAGTGATATAACACTTGTGTGGGTGTTACCTTGAGGCATGGGCCTTAAATCTTATTGTCTTCAACAGCCAGTTGACTTCCTGTGTGACCTCGGGCAAGTTACTTAACCTCTCTGAACCTCAAACAATAATAGTAATAACAGCAGCAACAATAAACAGACTTTCTGATGCCCAGAACCAGTGGATAGGGATGAAGGTGGGTGATGGTACACCTTGACCCTGTCCCCTGATGAAAGGGTGACTTTGGCCTTTTGGAGGCTAGACCACTTTTGCCAGGCAGGCTGAGCAAAGTCCTGGGATGCGCACCACTCAGGCGTCCCTTCCTTAAAGGGGCAGGAAGGCATAAGGAAGTCCCGTCCTGGGACTCAATCTGAAATGCAGAAGTCCAAAGCCAAGATTGTGATGGCTCATGTTCTAGAAGCTCTGGTTCCTGTTCTGGCCGGTTCAGCCTAAGTCAGACCACAGGTTCCTCTTTCTCAGGGGGATCAGATAGAGAGAAGAGCATCCTCCCCTCATCCTAGCTGCAGCACAAACCACGTAACCTGGGGCCACCTCTGCAGCCTTCTCCTGTGTGGGAACCACCCCCAGGAGTCCTGGGGACCCTTGAAAATATTAGCACTGGGCCCTGACCTCCTTCTTCTTCTCGGGGTAGGAAGAAGAGGCCCACTGTGGGGTGTAAACATTTATCCTGAGAAAAAACCTCTCACACAGCAGGGAAAGGACTTATGCGGGGCCACGTGATCCTCACCTAAGACCCAGGCAGAGTCATGCAGGGCAGGAGGACTGAGCCTGCCTCTCCGCACCCTGGAGGTGACCTGAGGCTGCCTGGGTTCTGTTCTGCCCTTTCGTCTCTGAAAGGAGGCAGAGCTGCTGGGAAAGCAAGTCCCTTTCATGGGACTTTTAATGAAATTCTTCTCTCCTGCCCAGCAAGCTTAGCCCACAGGCGTTCACCTGACCCTGAGAGAAGCCACGGAAGGTGGATGTCTCGGGGTCCAGTTTACATGTGACAATGCAGGCGCCCCGCAGGTCCAGGACCCAAACCAAGGTCTGACCCGCCCTGAGTTTCAGACACTTAGCCAGCTGTGCTGATGCTACAGAGGCCTCTGTTTCCTGTCCCTCCTCCACTTCCAAGGGCCTCTTCCCCACTGAGATTTAGGGTCCCACCCCGACAAGAGACATATGGACTTGCGTTCAGACACAGCCTGAGAGTAAGTATAGGGCCCAAGAGAGTCCTTGAACACATTTATCCCCGAATATCACCGTGTCCATCTAAGTGCACCCACAGCACGTCTAGAAGGCGGGCATCACATATGCCCTCGGAGGCTCCCCGTGGCCAGCCCCTCTTCATCTTTGAGCAGGCTCCCCGACCAAGCAGGTTGCATTTTTACTTTCCTGGCTGTTTACTTCGCTGCCCTGACAATGACTTACAGCTTCTATCTTTTTATTTCTGCCGTTCACCTGTGAACTCCTTGAAGGCCGGAGTTCTTC
Organism: Bos indicus; assembly: GCF_029378745.1. Lineage (NCBI taxonomy): Eukaryota > Metazoa > Chordata > Mammalia > Artiodactyla > Bovidae > Bos > Bos indicus. The sequence goes on along the minus strand of NC_091780.1, from coordinate 58,707,952 downwards.
TTTCCTGTGAGGCCCCGTGTCTAGCACATGGGGCTTGACCTGTGGCAACACCACAGAGCTCTTTGTAGGCAGATGAATGGCTTAATGCAGACCTGAGTGAGGCGGTGGCTGATCAGACCGGAAAGAGAAGGGGGTGTAGAGTGGGTTCGGATCCTTCCTATGTCATTACTGGCTGTGTGACCTCAGGCAAGTGACTTGACTTTTCTGAGCCCCAGCAGCCTTATCCCTAAAATGGTAATAACAAAACTTGCCTAGGCTCACCTGGCACCTTTTCTTATGAAAAGCAAATCAGATGAGGTAGGTGTTGAAGTCCCCCGCAACATCCTGCTGCCTGAACGACTTCCCCCCACTTCCTCCCTGCGTACCCTGACTGCTCATCTCATGACAGCCTCCGTTTCCTGGACAAGCTTTTGTGTCACTGTAGGAAGACATTATCTGGCCTCCTGAGAGTGTCCCCAGTGACACTGTGTGACCTCCTTGGGGACAGGGAACAGATATTACTCACTTTTGTATCCTCAGTTCAGTTCAGTCCAGTCGCTCAGTCGTGTCTGACTCTTTGTGACCCCATGAATCCCAGCACACCAGGCCTCCCTGTCCATCACCAACTCCCGGAGTTCACGCAGACTCACGTCCATCGAGTCAGTGATGCCATCCAGCCATCTCATCCTCTGTCGTCCCCTTCTCCTCCTGCCCCCAATCCCTCCCAGCATCAGAGTCTTTTCCAACAAGTGCCTGGCAAAGAGCCTGGATCACTGTAGATGCCCAGTGAATGTTGTTATGCAGATCAGTGTACTTTGAATCCAATAAAATTCTCTAGAAATACAATTTATTGTTACCTGCTTGTGACCAAAATGGCAAATGTGGACATAAAGGTCAACTGGTGCTTTGGGATCCTAGAAATAAAAGCCAGCTCAGCACTTCAGAGAAATATAATATTCCCTCTTAAAGTCATTGTCCAATTTGCCTCTCTTCTACCACAGGGTAAAGGGTTGAACCATGATCCCTGAACCCAAGGTAAAGGGTTTGGCTTGAATATGTATGACGATCATTTGCCAAACCTTGGCCCACTGAGGACTCCCTGAATGGAAGAGGAACTTTCTATCCAGTAAAGAAGCAGGATTCATGCACTCATGAAGCAGGAAGTCCAGGGTTACCGAAATGAACCAGTTCAAATGGGTCTAGAAAGCTGGGTCTTCCAGTTTTCAAACTTCTGCATTTTATTTAAGGTTACATTTCTAAGAAAATGAAAGCATGAGGCAGGAACTTGCTTGAGCTGATGTATGCACAGCTGCAAACAATTCAAATAAGCCACTTTTACTATACAACTATGATGTTCCACTTCATTCTTGGCACTTGTATGTAAATCAGGCCTGGTCCCTGCTTTCCCTAAGCTTGCAGTCTAACGAGGGCACAGTCTAACCATGAGTACAGAGGGCTCAGAGGTACATAATGATCGAATAGGACGGATGCAACAAAGAGGCTTGCTTCAGTGTCAGAGGGACACAGGAAGAGTTGATTTATTTCTTAGTCTAGGAGGTGGGCTTTGCAGGATGAATAGGAGTTTGTCAAACAGGCTAGAGGAAGTGAACCTCTCTGAGCCTCAGTTTCCTCATCTGCAAAAGGGAGCCAATTATATTGCCTTCACAAAGTGGTCTAGAGGATGAAATGAAGTACTCTGTGCCACGTGCCTATCATAAGACATACAGCAAGCTCTCAATGAATCTTAGCCTTCGATGGGAAGGCAGAAGTTGCTGCAGTCGGAACTCACATTCTCCTCTACCTGTGAGTCCTTTCTGGCCAGCCCAGGAAGGATGAGTTGGCCAGTGGATGAGAGGGAAGCAGAACCCTCATGGGTGGCATGGGCATGGAGGTAGTGACCTCATGTGAGCTCTCCCTCTCTGTAACCATGAGTACAGAGGGCTGGTTCTCCAGGAATCTGAGGTCTTGGCCTATAACCACACAGCACCAAGATTGCCATAGAGGGTATTACCCTTTCAAAGGTTTTTGTTTGCTTGTTTTGTAATATTCATTGAAATTTATCAAGCAACTACTGCGTGCTTCCCTGGGGGCTCAAACAGTAAAGAATCTGCATGCAATGCAGGAGACTCAGCTTCGATCCCTGAGTCAGGAAGATCCTCTGGGGAAGGGAATGGCTACCCACACCAGTATTCTTGCCTGGAGAATCCCATGGACAGAGGAGACTGGCAGGCTACAGTCCATGGGGTTGCAAAGAGTCAGACACGACTGAGCGACTAACACCTGACCTGTGCCAGACCCTGTACTCATGACACCTGTGCTGGACACAGGGTTCGTGTAAGGACCAGATGAGAGAGCAGGTATCAGATGCTGCTTGTTAGGGTGGCAGGCACAGGGAAGAGTCTTGTTATCAGCTCCCTCCGCTGTTAAGATGCCTGCTTGCCACCTGCATTCACCCAGGTCCAGGCCAAATTAACACCCTTCCTGGGACTGTCCTGGGCGTCTCGTTAACTCTGACAGGACTCACTGAGAAGTTAGAAGACCTTGTCATCACTGCCCGGCTCCCCACTCTCACCGAGCCTGACCCGTGTCTGAAGCCAGGATCAGGATGGGCTGGATTCCAGGACAGGGACCTGGCTATGGTGACACTCCCCCAACCCCGACCTGCCCGCCCACACAGAGGACGGGGGACCCTTCCTGGGCCCCTTCCAGGTCGTGACCTGTGCCCACATCCTGCCAGGTCCCTCTCACCTCTGATGACTCAGCCCTGGTGGTTTTCTCTGCTGGGAATTTCCCTGCTCCAGACCTGAGGGGAAGTGGGGTCAGCAGGCTTGATCAGAAAGAACATGGAACCCAGTTGGGACCCCGCATGCTTTCCAGCTCTGAGCACTCACCCTATCTGCCCCTCCAGCCCAGTTAACGCCTGATTTCAGAGCCCCCAGAGCGAGTCCTCCAGCCTCTCTCCCAGCCCCTCCCCTGCAGCCTGGTGGTGGTGGGTGTCCTGGCCCCCCAACACTGTAGATCTCTGAACATCTTGAGGATCACATCAACGATCTGCACCACTCGGGGCCTAGTGCAGGGCGTGGGACGAGCAGGAGCTGGGAAGGTCTCCTGGAAACAAACCTGGTCTGTCTGTTTCCTCCTCCGCCTGTGGGAGCAGTCCGCCCCCTGCCTCCATCCAGGGAGCTGGGAGGATGGAAAGAAGGTGCTGCCCTGAGACTTCATGAGGGAAAGTCACTGTCACCACCTCGCTGCCACCCCCACCAGCCTCACCGTCCCTTTCTTGCTGTTACGTTTACGCCATCAGTGAGATGTCCCCATTTCAGGGTGGGAGTGGGCTGCTATCAATGCTTTTTACCTGGCTAAAATCAGTCTAACAGCAAAAAGTGATGAGGCCACACATGGACCCATGATGAGAGTGACTGGGTCCCCAGGACCACGCAGATGTAGAAGCCCAGGGCTTTGTCATGACCCTCGGGCTGGGGACTGCCGCTGTGCCCAGAAGTCTCCCCTTTTCAGGGCCAGGAGTAAAGAATATACCAGCCAATACAGGAGACTCGAGCTCGATCCCTGAGTTGGGAAGATTCCCTGGAAGAGGAAAAGGCAACCCACTCCAGTATTCTTGCCTGGAGAATCCCCATGGACAGAGAAGCCTGGCGGGCTACAGTCCACAGGGTTGCAAAGAGTCAGACACGACTGAGCGACTGAGCACATACACACGCAGCATGTACAGCAGTGACGCTGAAGCAGCAGCTCTTGGGGCTGGGGGAGAGGACCCTGGCAGCCAGGCTCTGAGCCCCCTTGCCAGGACATGGCCTTCGATGTGTATGGCCTCCTGAGTCTCCACGTGAGTTCACTGCAGTGAAAGCTCCATGACCACCACAGCAGCGAGGGGACCCCTGGTCTGGTCCCGCCTCCTCATTTTGCAAAAGAGGAAACTGAGGCACAGAGGGGTGGGGGCTTGTTCCCAGTTGCAGGGCTTGTCAGTGTGGTGGACTGAGGACCGGAGAGGGGATAAAGGGATGGGAGAGAGGGAGAGACCAAGGCTCTGGGGAATAGAGCCCATCGTCAGAGCTCCACGGACAGGCAGGCAGCAACTTCGCAGCTGAGTGTGGGCCTGGGGCAGTTTCTCACTTCTTGGAGCCTCAGCCTCCATGTCTAGACAAAGCAGTGGCATTGGCACCCACTCTAGCGTTCGTGGCACCACACTCGGCCTCACAGTGCTCAGGAACAGGTGTGGGAGAAGGCAGGTGGGAAGTGATGACCGTCCTGCAGTGATGAGCCGCGTGGAACAGGTGCTGGCCTCCTGCCCATCTCTCTGCCCCTCACCCTTCCCCGTGTCCCCACCTGGCTGAGGGTGCCCACAAAATCTGCAGGGCCTACAATTCCAGCACCTCCGTGGCCCACAGGGGGCTGGTCACCTGTACCAGCATCCTCCCCAATCCTTCAGGGCACCCCAAGAAGGGCACAGGAGACCAGACTGGGTCCTCTGGGGAGTCCATGGCCCCAGGGCCCCAAACCTGCTGGAAGAGGGGCCAGCAAGCCCTGTTCCCATGCCAACTCCAACCAATTCGGATCTGTACAGAGGCCACCACCCCTCCTTTTGACCCTCCTGTCCTTACACGGGGGAGCCTGGTGGGCTGCCGTCTATGGGGTTGCACAGAGTCGGACACGGCTGAAGCAACTTAGCAGCAGCAGCAGCAGTCCTTACAACAGCCTGGGGTGGGGGTAGGAAAACTGAGCCCAGAGAGACGAAATCATGATATGATCAACGGTGGACACGTGTCGAGCCCTGTGCCCGGCCCTCTGATAAGCCCTTTACACCATTCACGCACTCAGGCCTCACCAGACTGAATCCCAGAGAAGGAGTACCTGTTCAAGGTCACACAGCCAGGAAGTACCAGAGCTGGATTTGAACCCATGTCGGTCTGACTCCAAGCCCTGGCTCCCATGACCCTCACGCATCCTTCTGATGTGCCCTCTGCACTGTTTGTTCTGACCCTGGGATGGCAGGACCCTCTAATGAGGAGCCGGCGAGGTGGGGGTGGGTCACTGACCTGGCTTGGCGCCCCAGCTTTGCTCTCCTTGTCCCCCACCCCGGTGAATTTCTTGTCCATCTCTTGTTGGGACCCAGCCCAGCCCGCCCCAAGACTGAGCGCTTTTCATCCTGGGACCTGCCACTGACTACTTCTCACATCTTCTGGGTGAAGAATGTCACCTTGCTTCATATCTGCCTCCCGCGTGGTTGGCTGGGGAGGGGGACCTGGGGCGTGGGGTGAGGTTAACCTCATTGTTGTCTTATATGGTCATTTAAATCTCCCAGGGCTTCCTCCAAGGGCCAAAAATAATCTGGAGACACAGCAGCTGCGTCCAGACACAGGGAGGACCCGGCCATCTGCTTTGGTTCAGAGCCCTGTGTCTGTCTGTCAGTCTCCCCCGCGCTCTCCCTCCATCCTCGTTCCTGCCTCCGGCCATGACCCGCTTCTCATACACGGAATACTTTTCCCTCTTTCACTCCTGCCCTGCACCCTCCAGGTCCTCTGTGTCTCCTGAGAGCGCCCCGACCTCAGCCCCCAAGGGCCTGTTCCAGGAGGTGATGCAGAAATACAACCGCAGCAAGTCCTCCCAGCTGGCGTAAGTGCCCCCCGCCGTGGCCCCCAGACCATCCAAGCTCACTCTCCTCCAGACTGGGGTTGGGGGTGGAAGGCAGGCCCACGGGCCCCAGGAAGGGACAGCCCCCCACCAGACACACACCTCTTCCAGGTATGTCCCCTTGAGACTCAGAGGCTCCAGCCAAGCCGGGCTTGGTGGTCACAGACTCTATCCTCCAGGACCTGCCAGCCAGGCTGAGCTTGTGATTAACCCCTGGGTACGCCGCCCCCTCCAATGGGCCCTGAATACTGGAGTCACCCCACAGGGCTCTGAACCTGGGGACCCAGTGAGAGGGAGACTGGGGAGACAGCCCCAGGACCCCAGAGGCTCAGAGCTGAGGCTGATGAATCTGCTGCTCGTCTGTCTCACTTTCCCCCTGCCATCAGCGTGGGTCTGTCTGAGCACATCCACAAAGCCCACACCCACAAGTTCGGTTTTGCTTTGTTGCTTTTATTTATTAAGTGCCAGGTGCTAAAACAGAGAAACAATCTGAGCCACAGGAGGGGCTGTCTTTGCCTAGTACTAGGATGCTGGGCTAGGCGTGTCCTTGAAAATAGCTCTGTGCGAGTTCTGTCTCTGCTCCCGCATATCGACCCTAGAAGCAGCTAAAAGCCAAAGAGGGGTCCCATCGCTGGAGACCCTGTATCCTTGATGAGTTACGTTGTGGGGAGGCGGTGACTGGCCAACGCTTTGCTTCTCCTTCTCAGCCCTTCGCAAGCCCTATCCCACCTCTTCCTTGGTGCTGCAGGGAGGATTGTGATTGTCTGGAGGAGCGAGACCCAGCTTCTGGTCTCTGCGTTGCTGCCACTTCCTGTGCAACTGTCCACGAGTCGCTGTCCCTCTCTGAGTCTCCGTCCTGTGTTAGGACAGAGTGGCCTCGAGGGTCCTGTGTGGCTTCTTAGTCTCTGATGGCCTGACACCCCAACAGCTCCCCCCACCCTCGAGGCGGGCACTCTGGCTGAGCTCACAGACAAGCCAGCGGTGTGTGTGCCTGAGCACTCCAGGGTCCTTGCACCACAGCTGGACGAGACCCAGGCTGGGCAGCGGGTCCTGAGAGTGTTCTCATGACACCGCACACCACCAAGGCCACAAGAATAGCCAGCCCTCTTCCCTTCCACTTCAGCCGGGTCCCACAGGAGACCTTCCGGGGGAGACGGGACACCTACCCCACCGGGGCCTTTCCTGACACCAACAGGGGCTGCTCCGGCTGCTCGTAAGAGGAGCTCGTCAAGGTGGCAGTGATGGCGTTGATGGGGACTCCAGGGCTTATCTGGTCAGTTACCCATCGTCCTTGCAGGGTCTGTAACTTAACCGGCATCTGTGCTCTGAAGCTATTAATAACCAGAGAGGCTGAGAGCCGGGAGGAAGTGCTGCTCTTGCTGCAGGAAGCAGCTGGGAGGCTGAAGGGGCTGGCCCTGCAGACGTTCCGGGCCTATCCGGGCCCCTGACAGGGATGAGGGTCCTGGGACAAGGCTGGCCTCTGGTCTCACCTCCTCCATCCGGCAGATGGGAACATTTATGCAGCATGTTTTCCAAGGGTGGAACCATAGCAGTCGTAGTCCTCACTGACTTTCTAAGGATGGAGGAAGTCAGCTCAGAGAATGAATGAATGAATGAACAAGTGAAGTGGCTTGGATGAGTCAAGCTAAGAAGTTATCTTTTACCGTGGCCCTGGAATCTTTTTGACGTTCACGAGTTTTAAATTGTGAAGGCTTCAGATGTATTAGTCCTCCAGGCATTTAAATCTTGTAGCAGCTAAAAGTTCTAGGGGTGAGGAGAAGGATCTGGAGGAAGAAAAGGGTTGGGAAGACCCCAGAGAGATGCTCGATGTGAATAGTCCCACTCTGAGGGGTCTGTGCTTTCATCTCAGTGCAAATAGGCCCTGAGGTGGAGGCGTTTGGTACACTCTGGAGTGCTACGTGCAGGGAAGGTGTTTAACTATCATTAAAACTCCCATGGGGCTGGTTATCCATCACTTTGGAGGCCAGCGCTGGATGCCCGAATCCCCTGGCACAATGGTCTTGGTGCAGCAGAGCCAGGCACTGAAAGCTGCAGGGACAGAGGGGTGCCCTAATTCTCTTTTGGCCACCAAGGAGCTCCTTGTAAAAAGGGACCCCTGGTTTCCATCTGTGAAGGTGAATGAGCTTGCCGTGTTTCTAGCAGAGTTTCCCCCTGTGGTGCCCAACTCAGAGGTAAAGACGTGGAAACGCTCCAAGTTCAGCAGGGCTCACAAGGGTATGGAACACAGGCAAGGCCTGATCCAGAGCCCCCATATTTAATCTCATAGGTTGATTTGCCTCCAAATAGGGCTTCCCCGATAGCCAGTTGATAAAGAATCTGCCTGCAATGCAGGAGACCCCGGTTCTATTCCTGGGTTGGGAAGATCCACTGGAGAAAGGATAGGCTACCCACTCCAGTATTCTTGGGCTTCCCTTGTGGCTCAGTTGGTAAAGAATCTGCCTGCAGTGAGGGAGACCTGGGTTCCATCCCTGGGTTGGCAAGATCCCTTGGAGAAAGGAAAGGGGACCCACGCCAGTATTCTGGCCTGGAGAATTCCATGGGCTATGTGATCCATGAGGTCTCGAACAGTCAAACACGACTGAGCGACTTTCACTTTCACTTTCATGCCTCCAAATGCTCAAAGGAAATCATTGCAAAGTTGTTTTGAATGAGATGCAAATAAAATTCCCAAAGAAAAGCAAAAATCTAACAGGGAAGAAACTGTCTTTTGGGAAATAGAAGAGATGAAGGAGTGAAAGAATTAGGGGTTTGTTTGGTTGGGTTGGTTTTTTGTTTGCTTGCTTGGTGGCAAGGTATGTGAGATTTTAGTTCCCTGAACGAGCAGGGAACTGTGTCCCTTGCAGTGGAAGGGCGGAGCACTAACCACTGGACCCTAGAGAATTCCCTGTTTCGGTTCTTAAATTCTGAACTCTTCCTCCTCCCTCCCTCCCTTCCTTCTGTGTTCTTTCTCGCTCTTTCTTTCAAGCAGCAAATATTTATTAAGCACCTGTTACGGACCAGCCGCTGAGCTGGGCCCTGGGAATCAAATCACGAGGGATAAAAAGAAAGATACAGGCGCTATGGTCTTGACGCTCACAGTCCAGTGAAGGAGACAGACAGACGGTGGGCAAATGATCAAAGACATGTAAAGACAAGTGATGAGTCGATGGCTTATGACCGGAGGCAGGGAGAGGCTGACGCGGGCGGGCAGGCCAAAGAAGCTGTGATGGGGCTAAGAGCTGGAGGGGCCAAGGTCAGGCCTGAGGTCGGGGCAGGCTTCCCAGGGCTCGCCCGTGGGGGTTAGGAAGGATTATTCTCCTCATCGAGAGGACACAGCTGCAGGGGCTGAGGGCTGTGTGATCCCGTGGCCAACCCCTCTCCTGGCCCTGCCTCCGTCTGCCCCGGTCCTGAGGAATGACCAGCCCCTTGCTCTTACAGGCCTGTGGACCCTGTGCTAAAGGCCATCAAGGAAGACGATGAAGAGGCCTTGACGGCTATGATCAAGGCGGGCAAGAACCTCTCAGAACCCAACAAGGAGGGCTGGCTGCCGCTGCACGAGGCGGCCTACTACGGCCAGCTGAACTGCCTGAAGGCCCTGCACCGAGGTGAGGCGGCGGGTCGGGCTGCGGCCACAGGTGGGACTGGGACCCATGGGTGGTGGCACTTTCCTTCTGGAGCTTTGGCCCACAACGACCGTGATGACCGGGGGCAAGGCCAAGGTACCACCCCGCCTTGCAGAGTTAAAGTCAGCACGTCGGAAGGGACGAAGTGATGTGTCTCCCGCCTCCCCGACTCCGCGCTCCCCACCCCATCCCGCCACCTCTCCAGCCCTCCAGGACAGGAGAGTCTAATTCCTAGAAGAGGACTGAGGGAGGGCTGACTTCTGGGAGCGCCAGCTTGTCCCAGAATGTTCCAGGAGTTGATCTGGTGTGGAAAATACCGCAGCTGTGCCTGTGCCCTGCCAAGGCCGTCTCCAACAGCTGTGAGATTCTGGGCAACTCCTGCCTCCTCTCTGGAGCCTTGACTTTCCCCCAGGCTAGATGAGGGTGGGGGACACCTGCAGGCGGGATCTACCTCTGCCCTCGGGGATCCAGAAAGGGACCCCAGGCAGCCCACCACACGCCAGGGCAGAAAGAGCAGCAGTGGCTGGTGGGAGTGTGAGGGAAGGCTGGGCTCATTCGGAGAAGGAGGGGGTTCGATCAGGGAAGGCTTCCCAGAGGAGGTGGCATTGGAGCTGGATTAATATGACTTGGAAGCTGAAACAGCCTGTTGAAAGTGGCTGAATCCAGGACCAAGAGGAAGAAGGCAGTCTGGTTGGTAAATTCAGGCAGAGGCCACACATGTCTGTCCTCAGAATGGGAGGAAATCAGGACCAACTCTGTGTTGGAGGGAGAGATGGGTATCTTCCTCCTTCATGAATTTCCTGGTCTGTCCTGCACAGCATACCCGGCAGTCATCGACCAGCGCACCCTGCAGGAGGAAACGGCCCTTTACCTGGCGACATGCAGGGGACACGTGGACTGCCTCCAATTCCTGCTCCAGGCTGGCGCCGAGCCCGACATCTCCAACAAGTCCCGAGAGACACCGCTCTACAAAGGTGAGCCTAGGGGTATGGGCTTCCCCCAGGAAAGGTCCAGAGACTGAGTGGCTATCAGGAGGATTTGCTTGCAAGGTGTACAACCCTCCCCACCGGGGTCTACTGTGATGGTGCAGCCTCATTCAGGTGTATAACTTACATAACTGAACCACTCAGTCGTGCATGTATTCAGGCAGTATTTCCCAAGTTCTCCCACGGGCCTGGCACACTGAAGACTCAGAGATGAAAAGATACGGTCCATGCCCGTCCAGTCCGATAGACATTGATTCAAAGACGATATACATTGATTCTCAGTCAGCTACTGGCACCGAAGAGCTTGACACAAGGGAGCATGGAGGAAGAACCAGGATGTGGGAGAGGGCACCCCCACAGAAGGGGGTCCCAGAGCTGAGCCTGAACAGGAGGGATTCACCGGCTGGATGAACCAGGGGAACAGCATAGGCAAAAGTGAAGAGGCATGAGAGGGAATTTGTTGCTCTAGGATTTTTGAGAAAATGAAAACCTCCAACTTACTCAATATGTCATCCAAGGACAGTCACCGGCTACCCTAGCAGTGCCCAGAGTCAAAATCCGAATAATCATAACAGCTGGCAATTATCAAGTGTTTACTATACACCAGGCTCTGTTCTTTTTTCTAACCCTCACATCCATCCACATAAGAAGTAAGCACTGCTAGCTTCCCCAGTTTACAGATGAGGCCTTAAGGCATAGAGAGCAGACAGGAGGCACCCAGGATCACACGGCCAGGAAGGGCAGACCTGGGATCTAACCCTGAGGGCTGGATGCCAGCATCACGCTCTGAACTACTCCACTCTCCAGTGTCTAGTTCAACCCACTCCAGTGTTCTTGCCTGGAGAATCCCAGGGACAGGAGAGCCTGGTGGGCTGCCATCTACGGGGTTTACGCATGTAAACAATCAGTTTTGGGTCTTGCAAAAAGGACAGGACCTCTACACTTTGAAAAACGACAGAAATTCCCAATTTCCCACATGTCTGGTCTCTAAAACCTGGAATATCCCATCAGCAGCAGGAACTGGGTCCACTGCAGACCTGCGGTGGAGGTGTCTTCCCTAGAACTCATGTCCCCCAGGCACCGGAGCCATCACCCAGAGCCCCAGCTGTCCCAGAAAGAGCTCCCAGGATGCTGAGTGACTCACAGCTGAAGCCTGAACCCTGATCCTGCATGAGCTCCACCCTAGAACCTTCGTACCTTGCCCCACTCCATTCTCCCACAGCTTCCTCTCGGGAAGGTTTCGTTACCTGTGCTTTACAGGTGAAAGAGCCCAAGGCTTAGAGAAGCCATGAGCTTTGCTTGGGGTCCTGTTTGAAACACTACACAGGCAGCCCCTCTTCCTTTCTGTGCATGCGTGTTCAGTCCCTCAATCATGTCTGATTCTTTGCCACCCCATGGACTGTAACCCACCAGGCTCCTTTGCCCATGGGATTTCCCAGGCAAGAATACTGGAGTGGGTTGCCATTCCCTACTTCAGGGAATCTTCCCAACCCAGGGATCGAACCTGTGTCTCCTGCATTTGCGGGCAGATTCTTTATCACTGAGCCACGTAGAAAGCCCCTCTTCCTTCTCCCCACCTCCCTAACTGAGGAAGTTTCCAGGGGAGGTTAATTTGGACAAGTTCTCAGTCTCCTTGGAACAGCTCTGCCAGCACTAAGGCTACATTTAGAGTCTAGAGCCAGATAAGGCTTAAAAGGGAGGTTTGAGCAGGTTGAGAAAGACTTGATGAGCTGCACTCAGAAGACAAATTTTAATTGAGTAGCCTCTGAGCAAGTGCTTTGAGCAGGAATATGACACTGCCCTCCTCTTCTTCTGGCCTCGTGGAGGACTGAAGCAGGTAACACTGGAAAGGGAGATGAGTTAGGGGCATTCTGGAACCTTCCAGGGGACAGAGACTCCAGACCTGACTACCTGGATTCGAATCCCAGTTCTGCACTTACTGTGTGACCCTGGGCAGGTCACTTAACTTCTCTGTGCCTCACTGTCCTCCTCTGTGAAAAGGGACAACACAGCATCCTTTAAGGGTAGTTGGGAGAACTAAATTAATCACGTGAAGTGCTTAGAATAGAGTGCAGGTGCATAACCAGTGCTACACACACATCAGGATATTATTGCTGATTGTTACTATTACTATAGTTGTATATCCTAGGTTTAGTGAAGTGACTGGACCTTAGTGCAGACTCAGCAGATATTTGTTGCGGGAATTCACTTCTGGCTGATGAACGAATGGTTGGATGGACAAATGAATGAATGAAGGCGTGGCTGCCCAGGTCCTGCCAGGGGCCCCGCTGACCATCTTGCTTCTTGCTGGGCACAGCCTGTGAGCGCAAGAACGTGGAGGCAGTGAGGATTCTGGTGCAGTACAAGGCGGACACCAACCACCGCTGTAACCGAGGCTGGACGGCTCTGCACGAGTCTGTTGCTCGCAATGACCTGGAGGTCATGGAGATCCTGGTGAGCGGAGGCGCCAAGGTGGAAGCCAAGAATGCCTATGGCATCACCCCCTTGTTCGTGGCCGCCCAGAGTGGGCAGCTGGAGGCACTGAGATTCCTGGCCAAATACGGTGAGTAGTAAGGGTCCCTGGGTCATGGAATACCCAAGGGGCACAGCTGGGAAGGACCTCAGGTTAAGTCTAAGGGAAAGCAAGTTTCAGTGCCACCTATGGACATATTCCGGAGAAGGCAATGGCACCCCACTCCAGTACTCTTGCCTGGCAAATCCCATGGACGGAGGAGCCTGGTAGGCTGCAGTCCATGGGGTCGCTAAGAGTCGGATATGACTGAGCAACTTCACTTTTCACTTTCATCACTTTCACGCATTGGAGAAGGAAATGTCAACCCATTCCAGTGTTCTTGCCTGGAGAATCCCAGGGACGGGGGATCCTGGTGGGCTGCCGTCTCTGAGGTCGCACAGAGTCAGACACGACTGAAGCGACTCAGCAGCAGCAGCAGCATGGACATACTCTGATTGAGTGACAGCATCTTCCAGGTGTGTTAAGAAGGATTCTGAGGTTGTGCCTAGGCTCAGCTGGAAACAAGTTGAGATCCACCAGCAATGCCTGCAATTAGGAACACACTTGGAGGGGTGTGGTACACCTGCCCCCTGTTAGCCTTCTCTCACCTAGTCCAACATCCTCATTTTACAAATGAGGAATCTGAGGCCCAGAAAGAGGAAGCAACTTATCTATCTATAGTCACGCAGCAAATTACTTATAGACTAGCCAGACTCTTAGCCTCCCAACACCCCAACAACTTCTCTTTCCATCACATCACCCTTCAGGGCTGAAGGAACTTCAGACAACATTTAGGTCACCTCTTCACTTTTTATGGAGAGGGAAATGACAACCCACTCCAGTATTCTTGCTTGAAAACCCCATGGACAGAGGAACCTAGGAGGCTACAGTCTATGGGGTCACAAAAGAGTCAGACACAACTTCGGAACTAAAGAACAACTCATTTTATAGGTGATGAAACCAAGGGCCAGCATGGGAAAGTGATTTGTCCAAGGTCACACAACAGATTAGTGGCAGAACTGGGATTTAGACCCTGGTCTTTGTACTCTTTGCCTCTTAAAAATCTTTGTTCATTTAATGGGATAAAATAAAATAATATTGCCCAGATTATTATGTCCCAGTAACAGAAGACTCTGAGACCATGGCAGACGTTCTTTTGGTTAAAAAGATCATAATATTCTGATTTTCCCCAAGAACTCTTTTGATTTCTCTTCTCACTCCCATGGAAGTGACCTTTCCACTAGAGAAACAGACACCAGAAGCAAGCCAGACCTGGGGGCTGAGCTGGAATAAGCTTTCAAGGACCTGCTGTGTGACAGGCCCTGCACTAAGCATGAATGCAGAATAGGCCCGGGGGGGGGGGGGGCGGTTTCTCTGTAGCCTAGGGGGCAGGGATTGGAGGAGACTGAGGCTCGGAGAGATTAAATGATTGGTCACAATCGGAGCCTGGATTCTGACTGCCATCATCTGACCCCAAACTGCATGCTCTTTGCACTCCACCACCCCACCCCAGGGCTCGAGAATTTCCATCCTGGGACTTGGCCTGAATAAGCATCCATTTACTCAGCACGTGCCCAAGCTGTTGGGAAAACAGATCGAGGGCACATCCTTGGCACTGGGGACAAATCTGCACTGACCAGCCAGAGGCCAAAGAGCACAGGCAGGGTCCTGGGAGCCAGGCAAGGAGGCTGGACAAAGGGCCAAGTGCTCAGCGGGTGAGAGGAACAGGCTAGCACTGAACATCTGCCCAGCTCTCCTGCTGACGCCCTGAGTCAGAGTCTGTTCCCGTTGCGGGCTGAGTCCATTTGCAAATCCAAATATTTTTCTTGTGTGAGCGGGCGGCTATGCTGGCGGGAGTCCAGGCTTTCAGGGAGCAAGTCTTCCAGAGCTCAGGGGTGTTGGAGCCACTTGCCAATTCTCCCTCGGGTGGAGGCAGGAGCAGTGCCTGCCTCCCAGCCCTTAGTCTTGGGGAACTCATGTTTGCTGAGCACCCTCTCTGTGTCAGGCTCGGGTGGAGAGGTTGTCTTAGTCCACTCAGGTGGCTATCACAGAATAAAACAGTTGGATGGCTTATAGACAACAGAGGTTTATTTCTCACAGTTTTGGAGGCTGGGAAGTCCAAGATCAAGGTGCCAGTGGTCTCAGCGTCCCATGAGAGCCTGTTCCTACCTCCTAGATATCCATCTTCTTGTGTCCTCACATGGTGGAAGGGGCAAGGGAGCTCTCTGGGGTCTTTTCTATTAGGGCACTAATCCCATTCATGAGGGCTCCACCCACAAAACCTAATCACCTCCCAAAGGCTCTACCTCCTAACACCATCACACTGAGGATTAGGGTCCATGTGATTCTTGGGGGGACATACGTGTTTTTGTCTATAGCAGATATTTAATTCCATTATCTTACTTAGATAACCTCACAGTAACCCTGGTTGCTAGGTACTATTTTTCTCAGTCAACAGAGGAGAAAACTGAGGCTTCTAAAGGTGTTTGAGGCTATGGAGCTTGTAAAACATGGAACAGAAACTTCAGCCTCTGTCTGTCATGAAAACCTGTGATATTTCCACTAGACCGGAAACCAGTCATCAAATATTAAATTTATCAGAGAGCTTGTGATAAGCTGACTGCCCAGAAAGGATCTGTGGTTTAACAGATACTTCTGATTTCAGCCCTTGCTGATGTTTCACTGCTATCTCATTTCCATTTCCTATCAGAATAAGGGTTGGGGAACAGGCTGCACTTCTTTCTGCAGAGAAACCCCTGCCTTCTCTCTCCATCACCACCAGGAGATGGAGCAGATGTAGGAGATTGGGCTGAAGGGAGACCATCGCCAGACTGATGCCTCCTCCTGGCAGCACGGCGTAGTGTTTCTTTCAGAGGAGACAAGAAGCTATGGCTGTTAATAAATTCTTCTCTTAATCCTTGAAATGGAAGGCATGCTGCATGCATGATCAGTCACTGCACTAGTCTCCAGCTCTTTGGGACCCTATGGACTGTAGCCCACCAAGTTCCTCTATCCATGGGAGTCTTCAGGCAAGAATACTGGGGTGGATTTCCATGCCCTCCTCCAGGGGATCTTCCCCACCCAGGGACTGAACCGGGGTCTCCCACATTGCAGGCGGATTCTTTACCATCTTAGCCACCAGGCAGAAAAGAGCATATAAGTCCTAATTAATAAAGTTATTGGGTTTTTTTCTTTATGAGGAGGCTCTGTGCCCCCCTAGAACTGTGAGGGCCTTCCTCAGGGCAGGATCTGGATCATTCTAGGTGGAACAAGCGTTAGGAGCATTGTCTCTGCCATCAGAACATCTGCCAGGGCTTCTGCCATCAGACCCTCTGGATCATTCTTTGGCTCTTCCCTTATGAGCTGCAGGATCTGGGGCCCATTGCAGAGGTTCTCTGTGCTTCACTGCAAGAGACATAAGAGATGCGGGTTCGATCACTGGATCAGGAAGATTCCCTGAAGGAGGGCATGGCAAGCCACCCCAGTATTCTTGCTTGGAGAATCCCGTAGACAGAGGAGCCAGGCAGGCTATAGTCCATAGGGTCGCCAAGAGTTGGACTTGACTGAAGCGATTTAGCACACACACACACACGTGCTTCAGTGTTCTTGTCTGTAACATGGAGATAAAGTTGTTACTGATGGCATGGGGTTAGCAAATGTTGTGGACTCAAAGAGATAGCACATGTACAGCTCCCTGTGTGTCTTAGTTGCTCAGTCGTGTATGACTCTTTGCAGCACTATAGACCATTGCACGCCAGGCTCCTCTATCCATGGAATTCTCCAGGCAAGAATACTGGAGTGGGTTGCCATTCCCTTCTCCAGGGGATCTTCCCGACCCAGGGATCAAACTCAGGTCTCCTGAATTGCAAGCAAATTCTTTACCACATGAGCCACCAGGGAGGGCCCAGCATAGAGCAAGTGGTTGGAAATCCCAGCATCACTATGGCAGTTCAGGCTGGCGGCCCGGGGTCTCAGTGTAGCAGAAAGGAGCTGGGGGTCCTCCGGGTGATCCAATGTGTCAGAGTGGTTACGGCAGCAGCGCCCAGCCCGAGGTGGGCGTTACATCAACGACAGTGACTGGCCTGATCACTCACCAATCCGCCTTTCCTTCTCCAGGCGCTGACATCAACACACAGGCCAGCGACAGCGCGTCCGCCCTCTATGAGGCCTGCAAGAACGGGCACGAGGAGGTGGTGGAGTTCCTGCTGTCACAGGGTGCGGACGCCAACAAGACCAACAAGGACGGCATGCTCCCGCTGCACATCGCCTCCAAGAAGGGTAACTACAGGTCAGCCCAGGCCCCGCCCCCAGACCCCGCGGCTCCTCCCACTTCCCCACCCATTCCTCCGAATGCCCTGCCCACTGCGGGGTAGGGAGGGCCGGAGAGTTCAGGGCCCAGGGCACGGTTTAGGTGGAAAAGTGGAACACCACCGAGCAGTTAGCAAGCTAGAGTGAACGCTTATAACAACGGCAACAACAATAACAACAGCAAACTCCTATGTGGCACTTAGCAGCACTTTACATTATAAACATATTTAATCCTTTTAACAACTCTACTTTTCATAATTCCATTAACAGATATACTGAGGTAGATATGATTACCTTCATTTTTTTTTTTTTTTTCAAAATGAGGAAGCTAAGACACAGGGAGGTTGAGTGACTTGCCCAAGATCACTCAGCTTGTAAATGACAGGAGCTCACTTGTTCCGAACCTTATGTCTACCAGATTCCACACAGGAAGCCAGATAGGGGATATTTCTGTTGGGGATGCAAAAATAACCTCTTAGGCAGTAAGCAAGGATGCAGGGAACATCTACAATAATACAAATAGCACCATGGGTACTAGCTAGTTTTTGTTGAGCATTTATTATGTGTTAGGTACTTTGAAAGAGATGAAGGAAGCCAAAGCTCTCAGGGAGCAGTCTGGTGGGAGGGAAGATGCACGCACACACAGAAACATGCTCATGAAAATGAAAAGGCACGCAGGACTGAGTTGCATGGGGGTCCTCGAGACGAGCGTGGGCTGGAAGCAGAGGTGTGCTAGACCTGGCTTGTGCAACTGCTGTGAGCTGACTGATCACCTTGGTAGTCTGAAATCGGCCTTGGTGAGAGTATTTACTTCATGGAAACTGGTGATTGTTAGCAATCAGAGCCCCCTCCTTCCCCCAAAGAGCAAGCTGTTAAACTTCCACCAGTACCACCACTAGCTGGAGGGTCAGAAGAGCCTTGCCCAGGGGGTGGAACTCCAGCTGACCATGAAGGATGCATGGGCCCAGTAATTTCCACTTGATCAGTGTTCCCTAAACTGAGCATTCACAGACTTTCTTCCTGCTTTTAGATGTCTATACCCTCACTTCTTCGTATGGTCCCTTAAAGACATATTTATTTTAAATGAATTTATTTTCAAAAGGAAACATTTATCACATGATTAAATTGTTCAAATTACCAATTTACAATTAGTAATAATAATAATAAAAAACCTTCTCACCTATAATCCCATCTCCTGTACCCCAGATGACACACTTCAGGAAATGCAGCCCTGTCCCCAACAGGGAGAAGATTGTGCATGCTAGAGGGTGTGGGTGGTCTTCGCTTAGGGAGATGGGGGTGAGAATGACACCCTGGGGAATGGATTGGAGACACAGGAGACAGAGCTGACCCTCAGGGCTCCAGGCCCTGCTCCGCAGGGACCCATACAAATGACCAGCCAAGGATGCCTCCCCGCCCCATCCGTGCACACAGGAGACCTTGCCTTCTCCGGGCCACGTAGCAGGCTATGAGGCAGACAGATGTGGGTTTTAATTCCTACTGAGGCCTTAGGGAAGTTATTTAACCTTTCTGAGCCTCAATTCCCTCTGTAAAATACGAAGTAGTTGTACTGCCTGGCGGGGCTACTGTGGGGACTAGTGAAATGGATGCACGTGTGTATAGAGTAGAAATAAAGCGCCCAGCAGAGTGCAGCACACAGTAGGTGCTTGCTGGGTCTGTGTTCTCTCTCATGTAGGAAGGGTAAATTCCATCATTTTTCCGTGAAGCCAGTGGAAGGACAAAAGCAACTCAAGTAAGGCAGAGGTGATGGGCAAGATAGCATCTCGCGCTCCAGTTGCAAAAAGATCCAGCAGCAGTCAACAAACATGGCTTATCTTACTCTGACTCTAGAAAGATCCAGAGGGAAAGAGAGAGAAGGGTTGACCCTCAAAATCTCCTGGTCTACTGGCTCTCCAAACCTGCCTGTACAGCACGGTCACTCTAGGCTGTTTTTTAAATGACGCCTCCCAGACACACAAAACCGGAATCTCCAGGAGAGAAGGAGCCCATGCCTTTATCTTTGAAAAGCTCCCAGCCAACCAGATACAACCCAGTCAGACCTTCAGGAGGAACACTGATGTAATCCAATCCTCTGCAATGATTTTGCAGAGGAGGGACCAGAGGTCAGCGATGGGAAGTGGCATGCCAGAGAGTGGCAGAGCAGGGACTGTCACTTGGAATCATTCAATCACACCCAATGCCTTCAGGCGGGCCCAGGTGCCAGCAGTCTGGCCTCAGCTGGTGGAAAGTTTGAAGGAGCACTGCGCATGCCTAAGGCTGGCCAGGGAGCAAGGCTGGGCCTCTCTGGAACCACCTATGTGAATGATGTATGCTCCTGGAAAGTCTCCTGCTTGAGACTCGTGCTGACCCCCGAAGCCATTTCTCTGGTTATTCACCCTCCATTCTCAGATCCCAGGTTCCTCTGGACCCCAAGAGTGAGAGGGACCAGGCTGCAGTTTGGGGGCTGCCCTACAAAGGGGTAAAACCAGGTTCCCAAGGGCTTCTGTCACCTGGCAAGGCCCCAGTGCTGCACTCACCCTGGGGCATGTGGCATGTGGCCCTCTCCATGCTGTCCTTCCTTGGCTGCTCAGGGATCTGCTGTGACATTCTCTAGGCTTTCCACACTCAGCCGCGTGCCAGGATACCCTGCCTGTCCATGGCTCCAGCAGCTGGAGTCCGTGTTCGCCAGATGGTGAATTCAACACATTTACTGCAGAGCATGACATTTAGGTGTGGCTGAGAAAGAAGCCACCAAGACCCCAAAGTCTTAGGCACCTCCAAGTTATACCTTTTTCTTAGTTTTCATTTCCAGTTTAGCAAATGCAACTTTTGAGATTAAAACTCAGCACCAAGTGAAAGAAAGTGAAGTCACTCAGTTGTGTCCGGCCTCGTGGGTTCCTCTGTCCATGGGATTTTCCAGGTGAAAATACTGAAGTGGCTTGCCATTTCCTTCTCCAGGGGATCTTCCCAACCCAGGGATCGAATCCGGGCCTCCCACACTGCAGGCAGACTCTTTACCATCTAAGCCACCAGGGAAGCTAGCACCAAAGATAGATTTATCAAGAAACTGTTGGTATTAGACAAGAGCAGATGGCCCAAGGTTCCTTTAAACTGAATTTAGAATAGCACTGCAACCACTGGTTCTCAACCTTGGCTACACACTGGGACCCTGGCGAACTCTTAAAGCCCCAAGGCTTGGGCCCCAGCCTCAGAGATCTCACTGAAAGCAATCTGGGTTGGAGCTGGGGCTGCAGATGAGTTTATGAGGCATCCCAGGAGAGAACCAGTATCTTAGACTCAATTTTGTGGCTGACATATAACACAGACTTGCCTTTGGACTTTACTTCTGGCCTCCTCATTTTAAAATATACTTTCTCTTTTACTTCTAATTAATCTTACCTTTGCAAGACCCTTAAAACTCTTTCTGAGAAAACTGCTTCCCTGCTCTAGCTCCCAGGAGAAAAGCTGCAGACTTTCCCCCATAGGGACCCCTCATGGGCAGAAGTTCCACTATGCCCTTGGGGACACCCGCAGGCAGACTCTCCTCTGTGGAGTCTTTTCTGGCTCCACACAGCCTCAGAGGAGAGATAATGCCCCCAACACACACACACACACACACACACACACACACACACACACACACAGCTGGGTTGAAACACGGCTGCCCAGCGTTACTGGGAGCGGAGCCATTTGTGAACAGCTGGTTCCCTTGTGAAACTCAAGTCCATGGTCAAATTTACACTGAATGCTGGCAAAGGTCACACCACCATGACCTGGTGACCCAGGAGGCTGAGCTGGTGGGTGCAGCCTCCGTGCTGGGGAAAGAAGAAGAGACGGATGGGACACTGGGCCTCCCAGACACCAAAACTTGTACCAGGCAATGGGCACCTTTGCTCTCTACTTAAGTTGCATTTCAAGCTCCTGTGGTCTCAGGACCTGCTGTAGGAGAAGTGGGAAGGTCCCAGCCTGTCTTATTAGATCCAGCCCTCATTCTCCTGCCTTCTTCCCACCAACTGGGCTGGGGGAGAGGAATGATGACATGCAGTCTGGCCACCAACACCTTCATTCTGCCTGGGCTTTGCCATCCACCTCCAGGCCAACCTCACTCTCTCCTCCCCGCCCCCCGCCCCACATTCAGGTCTCAGTTTCACCCTCTGTAAAATGGGAGGCTGGACACATTGATGTCCAGGCCCCACACAGCATGACACACTGACTCTCAGCTTGGCCATGTCCTACAGAAGTGTACAACAATTAGATGATTTCACTGTTATTAAGATGATGCTTCTGGGACCTAGGCTGCCTCCAGTCACGTTTCCACATTTCTGCCACTTTGCCTTGGTTCGACAGGGGACCACTGTGACCTGCCAGATCTCAGCCCATCTGGCCAGCGGCCCTGGGCAGTCCCCCTCGCTGTTTTTCCCGTGGTTGGGCACGTTACGGCTGTTACAGAGCATTTGTCAGCGATGGCTGCGGTCCAGGGTGAGGCCCCGGCCCTGCCTTTGACCAGCACCTCTACAGAGCAAGGTCAGGCCTCCTGAGCCTGCACAAATAGAAATTAGGAGGCAATTAGCCCCCCTGGGTGTGTGAATTTCCTTTTGAGGTTCAAGAGGCAGATTTTAAGCAAACACAGCGTCACTAACCAAAATAATACTTTCCACCGAGATCCTAACGGGAGATCCCTGGCATCAGATTTCCAGGAAGCCAGAGGCCCAGGGAACCCAAGTGCCCAGAGTGAGGGAGGCTTGGAAACAGGCTTGGTGCACCTGCTTGCCCTGCCGTGGTCACCTCCTTGAAGCCCACCCGAGGTCACCGGTCAGCAGGGGTTGGGGAAATTAGGGTCTGGAATCATGTCAGTGGCAAGAGCTTGGCAGGCGTCACGGGTTTAGGAAAGAGAGCAAATACAAGAGGTCAGGAGTCCTGGGGTCAAGCCCCAGAACGGCTTTATGGCCTTTGATCAGTCGCTTCCTCTCTCTGAGCCCCCTCTGTTATAAAGAAGCCCACAGACCCAGTTGGGCAGCCCCACTGGGCCGCAGTGAAGGTACAGTGGGTCAGGCAAGTTAATGCATTGTAAGGAGCTCAAAACCCTGTGACATAGCAGCTGTCACCTGACCGCTAGCTACACAGGAAGTAGGGGAGTGGCTAAGAGTGTGGCTCACTCCAGGACAAGGGGCCCCAACCTC
Source organism: Bos indicus (assembly GCF_029378745.1). Lineage (NCBI taxonomy): Eukaryota > Metazoa > Chordata > Mammalia > Artiodactyla > Bovidae > Bos > Bos indicus. The sequence continues at coordinate 58,685,715 of NC_091780.1, read as the reverse complement.
CGGGATCTACTGCCTGATGATCTGAGGTGGGGCTGATGCAGTAACAGTAGAAATAAAGTGCACAAGAAATAGAATGCGCTTGAATCGTCTGGAAACCATCCCCCCCATCCCCAGTCCATGGAAAAATTGTGTTCTGTGAAGCTAGTCCCTGATGCCGAAAAAGCTGGAGACAGCTACTCTAGGGGGAATCAGACTACCTGCCTCCATCACCTTCTACTGGCTGTGTGTCCCAGGGCAAGTCACTGGGTTTCTGGGTTTCTGTTTCCTTATCTGTAAGTGAGATTAATCCTAGTACACACCTCATAGGGCTGTTGGGAGGATATATTATAATAGATTACTGTAGGTTAACTGCCGAGAACACCACCTGATTCAGCAGGAGAGACCACAGTCAGGACTGGCAGGAATCTCCAGCCTCAGCCACAGCTGATCAGCCCACTCCAGGCGACAGGCAGGGCAGCGAGCCAGGGAGAGGCTAGAATCAGCCTTCAGGGGAAGAGGCATTGAGATCTACAGGACAGGGGAGGCGACCTCACGGTCACTGAGGGCTGACCGGGGCCTGGGGCAGAAGTGGTTGGGACAGACACGTTTGTCCCCTCTTGTCCCCCAGGACCTGGCAGCTCCGCCAAGTCCTCGGGGCAGCAAAACAGAGACGCAGGGTAGCTCAGCCCCGGAGTCAGAGGAGGGGACAAGTCCCCGTTTGTGTCTCCCAACATATGGCCTGGGCAAGTCCCCTAACATCACTGAGCACGGATTTTCTCATCTGAAACAAATGTGCATGACCAGACACACTTTACGGGTTGTTGTGGAGATTAAACCAAATAATGCGTGTGAAGCCTTTGGACGGTGTCCTGGCACATAGTGAGCCCTTGGATAGGGCTGTCCCCGCCCCCCCAACCCCCCCACCGACCTAGGCAGGGCAGGGTCTGCACAACTTCATGTTTTCCCACTCTAGGTCTGGGGGCCTTCCAGTCAATTCCTCTAGAAAACTGAGCTGGGAGTGGGCAATACCCCTTAGCCTGAAAGAAGTCAGCAAGAGATTCTTGAAATTGCCCTCCGGTGTGGCTGAGACTTTTTTAAAGGGCTCAGACTTTGGAGGCTTGTGGCTCAGCTTCTAAAGAATCCGCTTGCAATGTGGGAGATCTGGGTTCGATCCCTGGGTTGGGAAGATCCCCTGGAGAAGGGTATGGGTGCACACTCCAGTATTCTGGCCGGGAGAATTCCATGGACTGTATAGTCCATGGGGTCACAAAAAGTCAGACACGACTGAGTGACTTTCACTTCACACTAACTTTAGGGGTTCTGGGTTTGAAGCCCAGCTCCACTCGTTACCGGCTCTGAGGTTTTGAGAACGTGGTGGAAGCTCTCTGAGCCTCAGTTTCCCTGTCTGTAAAGTGGACCCCCCTCTCCCTCCAGTGGTTAATTGTGGAGACTGGCCGTCTCCACGGCGCCCCCTGCTGGTGGGCCCTGCCGCTCCCACGCAGTGGTTGCGAGCGGTCGAGCCTGGACCCCTCCGCTCCCCCTGCCGGCGGGTCCGGTGCCGTGACCCGCGCGTGCCCGCCTCGCCCGCAGGATCGTGCAGATGCTGCTGCCGGTGACCAGCCGCACGCGCGTGCGCCGTAGCGGCATCAGCCCGCTGCACCTGGCGGCCGAGCGCAACAACGACGAGGTGCTCGAGGCCCTGCTGGGCGCGCGCTTCGACGTGAACGCGCCGCTGGCGCCCGAGCGCGCGCGCCTCTACGAGGACCGCCGCAGCTCGGCGCTCTACTTCGCGGTGGTCAACAACAACGTGTACGCCACCGAGCTGCTGCTGCTCGCCGGAGCCGACCCTAACCGCGACGTCATCAACCCCCTGCTCGTGGCTATCCGACACGGCTGCCTGCGCACCATGCAGCTGCTGCTGGACCACGGCGCCAACATCGACGCCTACATCGCCACGCACCCCACCGCCTTCCCCGCCACCATCATGTTCGCCATGAAGTGCTTGTCGCTGCTCAAGTTCCTCATGGACCTCGGCTGCAACGGCGAGCCCTGCTTCTCGTGTCTGTACGGCAACGGCCCGCACCCGCCCGCCCCGCCGCCCTCCAACAGGTTCAATGATGCGCCCGCCTCGGACAAGGCGCCCAGCGCGGTCCAGGTAGGGGGCGCGCCGCGGGGACTGCGGCCAGGACCAGCGGGCTCCCGAGGCTGGGGGGGCTGGAAGCAGGGCGGACCCTCGGCAGGGTGGACTGCACTTGGGAGGCAGCTGGAGACGGTGGTGAACAGGATTTGGAGGCAGTGTGGGCTAACGGTTAGTGCACTTTGGAGGGCGTGTCAGCTGGCGTTTAGCACCCATTGGAGGCAGTGGAAACTCAATGGTTAACATGCTTTAGAGGCAGCAGGACTTAGCGGTTCACAGGAGCATTTCGGTCCCCTGTATTAGGGGAGGGAACAGTTTGGCAGGCGATTGGTGGGGAACCCTGCAAAACTGAGGGGTTCACCACCCCCAGCAAACCTACACCTGGAATATCATGGTGATGGACCAAGATCCGGGTAGAGGTGAGAACAGGCCTACTAGAAGAGCAGGTGAGCTACAGAAAGTCAGTGACCCCAGAGGCAAGACCTGCCCATGGTGTGACTTAATAAGTCAAAGTCCAATGAACAGGAAGTTAGAGGCGCTTCCCTAGTGGTCCAGTGGTTAAGAATCCACCTTACACTGCAAGGGACACTGGTTCCATCCCCGGTCCCAGAAGATCTCACATACCACCGAGCAGCTAAGCCTGTGAGTCGCAACTATGGAAGCCTGTGCAACAAGAGAAGCCAACACAGTGAGAAGCCTGCAGACTGCAATGAAGAGTAGCCCCCCGCTTGCTGCAACTAGAGAAAGCCTGTGTGCAGCGACAAAAACCCACCATAGGCGAAAAAGATAAATCTTTAAAAAGGAAGTTAGAAACACTCTTCTCTTAGAGATATTAACAATGGCTAATGGCATCACTATGGGCCATCTTCTATGTGCAACAAAGTTTATGTTTATATTGCCTTAATTCTCATAAAAAAACCCTTCAAGTGAGTGCCATATATCCATTTTCTAGACAAGGAAGTTGAGGCTTAGGGGGCCCAAGCTGCCCACCTCCCACTTTTGGCATCAGAGGTGTGTTGATGAGAGAGAGGTGTGGATCTGGAGAGCTGGATTCTACCCTGGGCATGCATGGTGTCTGTGCTCGGACATGTCCCCTGCCCTCACTGGCTGTGGGTTCCCGCCTGTAGGATGGACTTGCTGAGAAAGTGCTCTTGATCCTGGGCATCTCAGCGCTGGTGTGTGTTCTCTTTCAGTTCTGCGAGTTCCTGTCTGCCCCGGAAGTGAGCCGCTGGGCAGGGCCCATCATCGATGTCCTCTTGGACTACGTGGGCAACGTGCAGCTCTGCTCGCGGCTGAAGGAGCATATTGACAGCTTCGAGGACTGGGCTGTCATTAAGGAGAAAGCAGGTACGGGCTGTCACTGCTGCTGCTGCTGGCAGACGCCCCTGCCTGACTTGGGCCCAGGACTCGGGGCCTGTGACTGCTCCTGACATTTGATGAGCACCTTCTCATGCCAGGCTCTGAGCTGTGTGTCACATCCAGTGTCTCCGTGATCCTTTGTTTTGTAAATGAGGAGACCAACCCTCACAGAGATTGTCACTTGGGCAAATGTCTCATCACTAGTTAGTGGCAGAGTGGGGATTCAAATCCAGATTTGATCCACTAAAGAGTGTGTTAAACAAAAACCCCAGCTCCCTGAGAGGTGTCAGGACCTTTAGAGTAAGTTGTCCGGGTTTGTGGGCCACTGGGAAGCCGTGTGGTGGGTGGAGGAGGAAGTGATGGGCTTGGCATCTCAAACTGTAAAATGCACATGAAGCACCCGAGCATCTTATTTAAAATGCAGAGTCTAACGTGGCAGGTCTGGGGCGGGGCCTAAACGTGTACATTTCAACATGCTCCCAGGGCAGCCCCAGAGCAGCACTGGTCTAGGAGGCAGGCCCCCAGAGCTCTGGAACCAGGGGCTTGCTGGGTGATCGTGGGCAGGACGCCCCTCTGGACCTCAGGGCCCCTGTCCAAACAGAGCAAGCTGGACGTGCTCAATGTCTGGCTCCTCCAGCTCTGCCAGCCTGGGGTGTTTGCAGGTGAGATGTGCCTGGCGCAGTGAGGTGGGCTTTGGCCATGTTCCAATAGCTGTGTGCAGCGTAGTTGAGGCAGCCTGGCTGTCAGGCCAGAAATCCCTCTCAGGAATTGTGGCGCTCACCTGGGCAGGTGAGGCGTCAGGGGCAGTTGCACTGGGTGCTTCAGCTGATACTGAGGACATGCCTGTCCCCAAGAGAACCAACTGCCCCAGGACTTCCTCTGGGTCTGAAGGGCACCTCTCCAGCTGTGTGTCGATCACACAGCACAGAGGCTGACTCACAGGAAGTTATTTTTATCCCACTGCTGCTGCTGTTGTCCCCAGGTGAGAATGCTGCCTCGTTACCTGTCCAGGTGTCCCGCAGCCCAGTGCCCAGTCTTGCTGAGTTTCTCTTTGATCCCTGGGCCCCTTTAAGTCTAAACTTTCTGGTAGGATTTTCCATTTACACAAATGCCTGGGAGCACTTGAGTTGAGGCCCTTGATAAAGTTACTGGGAAGGTGATGGAGGGGGCGTGGAGAGAGAGACCCATGCTGGGGTGACACAGGAAGGAGGGGGGTATTGATTTGCTTATTGGCTGGGAGCTCAAAATTCTCAATAAAACATTCTTTGAATTCATAAATGGTTGCTGTCACTGGAACTGGCCACTAGAGGCCACTAGAGAGTAGAGCAGTTCTTGCTGAGAATCCCACCCCTCACTTTCTCCTGGACCTGCCCTGCCTGGGAAGGGTAATTAACAGCTAAACTGTCCCTGGGAGAAAAAATTGCAGAACCTTTTATTGTGCTATAAACATTTATTAACAAGAAGAACAAATAGTTCTTTTCATTTAATGCTGTGTTGTTGATATCAGAGACTCCGAAGTAGGGAACACCACTAGACCATTTAGGTATGACCTAAATCAAATCTCTTACGATTATACAGTAGAAGTGACAAATAGATTCAAGGGATTAGGTCTGATAAACAGAGTGCCTGAAGAACTATGGATGGATGTTCATGAGATTGTACAGGAGGCAGTGATCAAGACCATCCATCCCCAAGAAAAAGAAATGCGGAAAGGCAAAATGGTTGTTTGAGGAGGCCTTACAAATAGCTGAGAAAAGAAGACAAGCTAAAGGCAAAGGAGAAAAGGAAAGATATATCCATCTGAATGCAGAGTTCCAAAGAATACCATGGAGAGATAAGAAAGCCTTCCTCAGTGATCAATACGAAGAAATAGAGGAAAACAATAGAATGGGAAAGACCAGATATCTCTTCAAGAAAATTAGAGATACCAAGGGAACATTTCATGCAAAGATGGGCTCGATAAAGGACAGAAAAGGACAATAAAGGACAAAAAAGGCCCTAAGGGAAACAGAAGATACTAAGAGGTGACAAGAATACACAGAAGAACTGTACTAAAAAGATCTTCACGACCCAGATAACCACAACTGTGTGATCACTCACCTAGAGCCAGACATCCTGGAATGTAAAGCCAAGTGGCCTTTAGGAAGCATCACTATGACCAAAGCTAGCGGAGGTGATGGAATTCCAGTTGAGCTATTTCAAATTCTAAAGATGATGCTATGAAAGTGCTACACTCAATATGCTGGCAAATTTGGAAAACTCAGCAGTGGCCACAGGACTGGAAAAGGTCAGATTTCATTCCAACCCCAAAGAAAGGCAATGCTAAAGAATGTTCAAACTAACACACAATTGCACTCATCTCACACACTAGCAAAGTAAAGCTCAAAATTCTCCAAGTCAGGCTTCAACAGTATGTAAACAGTGAACTTCCACATGTTCAAGCTGGATTTAGAAAAGGCAGAGGAACCAGAGATCAAATTGCCAACATCTGTTGGATCATCAAAAAACCAAGAGCATTCCAGAAAAACATCTACTTCTGCTTTATTGACTATGCCAAAGCCTTTGACTGTGTAGATCACAACAAACTGTGGAAAATCCTTCAAGAGATGGGAATACCAGGAGACCTGAACTGCCTCCTGAGAAATCTGTATGGAGGTCAAGAAGCAACAGTTAGAACTGGACATGGAACAACAGACAGGTTCCAAATAGGGAAAAGAGTACGTCAAGGCTGTATATTGTCATCCTGTTTATTTAACTTATATGCAGATTATATCATGCGAAATGCCAGGCTGGAAGAAGCAAAAGCTGGAATCAAGATTGCCAGGAGAAATATCAATAATTTCAGATATGCAGATGACACCACCCTTATGGCAGAAAGTGAAGAGGAACTAAAAAGCCTCTTGATGAAAGTGAAAGAGGAGAGTGAAAAAGTTGGCTTAAAGCTCAACATTCAGAAAACTAAGATCATGGCATCCGGTCCCATCACTTCATGGTAAATAGATGGAGAAACAGTGGAAACAGTGGGAGACTTTATTTTATTGGGCTCTAAAATCACTGCAAGTGGTAACTGTAGCCATGAAATTAAAAGACATTTGCTCCTTGGAAGAAAAGCTATGACCAGCCTAGACAAGATATTAAAAGGCAGAGATATTACTTTGCCAACAAAGGTCCGTTTAGTCAAGGCTATGGTTTTTCCAGTAGTCATGTATGGATATGAGATTTGGACTATAAAGAAATCTGAGTGCCAAAGAATTGATGCTTTTGAACTGTGGTGTTGGAGAAGATTCTTGAGAGTCCCTTGGACTGCAAGGAGATCCAACCAGTTCATCCTAAAGGAGATCAGTCCTGGCTGTTCATTGGAACAACTGATGCTGAAGCTGAAACTCCTCTACTTTGGCCACCTGATGCCAAGAACTGACTCATTGTAAAAGACCCTGAAGCTGGGAAAGATTGAGGGCAGGAGGAGAAGGGGACAACAGAGGATGAGGTGGTTGGCTGACATCACTGACTCGATGGACGTGAGTTTGAGCAAGCTCTGGGACAGGGAAGCCTGGCATGCTGCAGTCCATGGGGTCACAAAGAGACGGACACAGCTGAGTGACTGAACTGACTGACTGACTTTCATTTAATGCTATGTTGTTGATATCAGAGACTCCAAAGCCAGCCAGAATGCCAGCCTTGGAGGCCCTGTATCCTCTGCCCGCCAGCAGCCTTTTGCCTTCCCACAAGCTCAGCCTTTGCTCTGCTGAGAAAGGGGCTGCGCTTCCCAGGGCAGGCTCTGTCCTGAGATCAGAGGTCAGTGGAAGTGTCAGAAATGCCCTGATGGGGCGGCTGGAGAGGCTACACTCTGGTGCCCTAGCCTCTCCACCCTCCCAACGTTCCCTCCGCATTCCTGTCTCCCCTGGGCGGTCTCTTTGGCTTGGCACTGCCGCTTCCCCTGCTTGGACTGCCCTGCCTCCATCCCTCACCTGGAAAATTCCTACCCACCCATCGAGACCTTTCTCAGATGCACCATTTGGTATGGAAGGCTTTCCCCAAAGCTCCTGAGTGGATACCCCTGCATCTCTGTCCAAGAACAGGGCCAAGCGCAGTGAAGGGGTCAGCGTGTGTGTGTTGAATGAATGAATGGATGGCATTCTTTGATTCAGCAAATGCCTACCCTGTTCCCGGAGCTGAAATTAATTACCCCATTACTAGATGCATCAGGACCAGTTCTTACCCCCCCTCTCCGCCCCCCACCCCTTAGCTGAGAAAGCTCCACTTAATGAAGTATCCCTTGGGGCCTCCTGGAAGAGATGGCCTGGTAGGATTCTGGGACCTGCTCAGTCCCTGCCCATTGATCCTGACTTCTCTGCACCTCCTAGAACCCAGAGCTGAACTGGATGCATGGGGTCACTTAGGAGGTTGTATTTGCTGAGGCTGTGAGGAAGGGTGGAGTCTGGGCTGACACGTAGAGGAGGGAGCTCAGGACAAGCTCCAGTGCCAGGCATGATTCTTGCTAAGCCCTCACCTGTGAAATGGGTTTGCTACCTGCCCTCCTTGCGCTTCCCTGGTGGCTCAGTGGTAAAGAGTCCATCTGACAATGCAGGAGATGTGAGCGCCATCCCTGGGTCAGGATGATCCCCTGGAGAAGGAAATGGCATCCCACTCCAGTATTATTCTCGCCTGGGAAATCCCATGGACAGAGGAGCCTGGTGGGCTACCATCCATGGGGTCACAAAAGAGTTGAACATGACTTAGCAACTAAACAACAACAAACCTGCCCTCCTCCTTCCTTGGGCTGCGCAGATGAGTGAAGGATGACACCTTTGCAGTGGCAGGGACCATGAGAATGGGGGAGTCAGGACATCTCCTCTCTTAGCCAGCCACATGGGTCAGGAGCTTCCTACAAGCCAGGGGTCAGAGATGCAGACCCTCTGCTGGGTGCAGGTGACCAATCAGCATCTCTCTTTCTGTCCTTTTCCCAGAACCTCCAAGACCCCTGGCTCATCTTTGCCGGCTGCGAGTTCGAAAGGCCATTGGGAAATACCGCATCAAACTCCTGGACACGTTGCCGCTTCCAGGCAGGCTGATCAGATACCTGAAATACGAGAACACCCAGTAACCAGAGCACACGGGGGAGGAGCAGCAGCTCCTCAGACGGTTTCACTGAGTCTCAGGACAGCGGTGTCCCCAAATCCAGGGGACCCAGGGACAGATGTGGCTGGGAGCCGCTGGGCTCTCAGATATCTCTGGGCCAGAGCTTTGCCCAGAGCAGAGGACAGCTGTGTCGAGCAGGAGAAGAACCGTGTTGGCTTTCACTTGGATAAGGAGATCCCAGACCTGCTCTGCCATTGGGAATGGCAGAAAGCTCCATTCCTGGGGCCAGGAGGCAGGACCAGGGTAGAACTTGGGGTGGTCGGGGGAAGGCAAGGGGGCCGGCAGCAAAGCCCTGACCCCACCTCCAGGCTATGGCTGGAGAGCTTTCTTTCCGGGGTGATTCTGTCTTTGCTGGGCCACCTCCTGCAGAGCTGCCCCGTGCCCCTCCCCCTGTGCTCTGTGAAACTCTCCACTTGACTCTGAGTTCTCTCCCCAAAGCTGTGGCCCAGGGGAGCAGGGTGGGAGACTTTGGGCCCAGAGGGCTTCCTTAGGTACAATAAATGTTGCACAGATGACGCCCTGCCCAGTGAAGTCTCTTTCACCAGCACCCTCCAGGGCCTTGAGGTCCTCAGCCCTGCTCTTGGTGGGAGTGAGGGTGGTACCGGGGGCTGGGACAGGGCACATGGAGCCCTGATCGTGTCACTTTGGTTTGGACTTCTGAAAGGCCCCAGAGCATGTGTCCTTCATTCACCAGAAGAGACCCGACGGCCTGAGGAGAGGGGGCAGCTTGCTGCCCTGTGATCGGAGCTGGCAACGTTGGTTTCTCTCTCCTGGTTCCGTTGCCATAGAAACCGGAGCTTCATCACAAACAAGGTCTCAGAGCCTACAAGTCTCCTAACACCTGGCCTTGTCTTACACACATGTTCCCTGCCACTGTCTTCACGTCTTAACTCACCCATTTGGCGACAAAGGCTGAGATACGAGGGGAAAGCCGTCTAAATACTGGCTCCTGTGAGCAGGTGCCGGAGGGAGGCTGTCGTCAGCCCTCGCAAAGGCCCCACACTAGAGAGGCAGGAAGCCAGCCCTGTGCCCTCTGCAGCATCCTCCCATCCTCCCATGCCTTGGGGGTAGCCGGGCAGGAGCCGCCAGCCTGCTGTGGGTGTTACAGGTGAGAGCACTGAGGATTGGCACTTAGGGCACTTTCTCAAGGTCTGAGTCTCTCTTACAAAACCCTGTTTGTTTTTCCATGGAAGTCACAGTCAGTCATTCTGGAGAAGGAAATGGAAACCCACTCCAGTGTTCTTGCCTGGAGAATCCCGTGGACAGAGGAGCCTGGTGGGCTGCTGCCCATGGGGTCGCAAAGAATCAGATGTGACTGAGTGAGCACGCACAGTAGCTCATAGGCACTGTCTTCCCCCACATGACTAAAGCCACTCAGGTGACACCAGAGCAGGTGACCTTGCTGAAGAGCCTGCTCGGGCCTCCTCTAGGAGAGGCTTGCTGCGGCTGCTAAGTTGCTTCAGTCGTGTCCGACTCTGTGCAACCCCACAGACGGCAGCCCACCAGGCTCCACCGTCCCTGGGATTCTTAATGGAGATCAAAGGTTATTTATGGCCTTTGCTCGATGAGCAGCCGGGAGGGTTGCAAGAGCACTGGTCCCAGGCCTGGCTTCACCAGGGCTTGCACCTCTGGGGCCTTGGGTTCCCAGCCTTGTGGCCCTTGGTGGCCTTTCTGGCTCTTACATCTTGGCTTTCCATGGAACCAGTAAGTCCCAGTGCCTTCCTAAAGAGGCCGAGTCTGCCAATAGCACCTTCCAGCCAGGGGTTTGGGGGACCTGGCTGCTTCTTTCCCCCTCCTCCCTGGTACAGGTGGGAAAACAGGCCCAGAGAGGGGAAGGGACTTGCCTGGGTACACACAGCAAATCCCAGGGGGTCCAGCCCAGCAGTGCTTGGCTAGAGTCTCGTGCTGTCTTGCTGCAGAGATCCTGAAGAAATCCCGAAGGAAGCCTGCATCCTCCCAGACTGGGGATGTTCAACCCTAGGGTCCAGAGCAAGGGGCCAAGGAGGGCTCGGTGCATAGTAGGGAAAATCCTGACTGCATAATGCCTCCTCCGACCAGGAGCCAGAGGGCATGGCGGCAGTCTAGGATGGGATGGGACAGAAAGATGCTTGGGTGCGTTTGGGATGGGGCTGGGCATCAGGCAGGCTCCAGCACTTCTCAGGTCACCTTATGTCCTAGGGGGTCCTAACAGACAGGGGCCATGGATATCAGGCAGGATAGGGACATTGGTCACAGGGAGGTCTCCCCTGGAGGAGGTGAGGCTTGAGGAGATGGCAGGAGGTGGGAGGGAGGGCTCAGTCTCTGCATTCAGCACTGTGTGTGTGTGTGTGTTTGTGCATGCACACGCATGCATGCTCAGTCATGTCCAAGTCTTTGCGACCCCATGAACTATATAGCCTGTCAGGCTCCTCTGTCCATGGAGTTCTCCAGGCAAAAATACTGGAGCGGGTTGCCATTTCCTTCTCCAGGGGATCTTCCTGACCCAGGGATCAAACCTGCAGTCTCTTGCATCTCCTGCATTGGCTAGTGGGTTCTTTACCAGCTGAGCCACCAGGGAAGCCTGCATTCAGCATTGGCACCATCTCTAGCCAGGGAGGCCCTGGAGTCACCTTGGTTCTTAGAATATTGTTATCCGTCCATACCAGTCAGTCACAGCCACTGGTCGGGGTCCTTCCTCTCCAGTGCCTCACCCAGGCATGGCTTTTGCAGATTCCCCTCCCAGTCCCCCAACCACCTCTGCATAACCCAGCAGCTAAAGGGTTAACATCCCACTGCTTCCGGAGTCAATCCTGATTGGTCGGTGCTCAGACTGTGCCAGGGGTTTCCTTTTTTGACAATATCTGCTGTCAAGAGGACTGTGCAGCCCGCACTCCCATGCTTACCCAGCCCCTGGGAGGATTTCAGCCTCAGAGATGTGTAGACAGCCTCACCCAACAGTCCAAGTCCTGAAAGTGGCTCCATGTCGTGGGCAGAAGCACATGTGACCCAGTGCTGTTTTGATTAGGGGAGCAGCTACTTCTGCAGCGGCAGCTGTCCATTTATTTTGATACTGAGAATTTCCGAGGTGTGTCTTTTCCCCAGCTTGTTTCCACGTGGGGAATTATGATGTCAGGTGCTTCTGTTGGGTGGCACCTTGGTAAAGGTTTCTGCTTCCAGACAAGGCTCCCAGCGTGTGACTGAAGAAGAACCACCAGGTATACCCCCTGGGAAAGGCTGAACCCCAGAGGGGCTGTGGGGGCCCAAGCTCCGTGCGCTGGAGCAGCACCCCAAGGAAACATGCCTCCCAGAGCGGGGCTCCTTCTCTGAAGGAGTCGGCTGGTTCGATGGCCCTAGAACCCATTCCTGTGGGCCGCCCAGTCTATAAACATTGAAATACTGGCGTGGAAGGACCTAGAGACTTAGTCAGATGACTAGGTGACTTTGGGTGGGTGCAGCTTTTCAATCCTTTGTGCCACGCTAGACTGCCTGGTGCTCTCACCATCCCCACAGCTACCCACGTGGCAGCTCTATTTTCCTTTTTTTAAATTTTCGATCACATTTTTCACATGAAGAAATTCTGGCACAGAGAGGTCAAGTAACTTGCCCAAGGTCACACAGCTACTAGGTGGCAGGGCCAGGATTAGAGCTTTTGACACCCTGCCGTACCGTGTGGAAGGACTGAACCTTATCACAATGGGTCCTGCAGGGACCTTTGTAATGACGTGCAAGTCGGGAAAGAGGGGACCTGCCTCCTCCAGGGACCCTGTCTAAGAGTGGAGCAGCCTGAGGTGAGGGTCCTGGCCGAGGGCTCCTTACCTCATGAACCAGATGATCATGCAAAACAACCTTGCCTGTGTCACATGGCCTTGCGGCTTTGCCATCCTCTGAGACCATCGGACATAAAACACCAGAAACCTACCAACTTTCCCAGCGAGCAAGCTGCCCCATCCCTGGGGATGCCTCACTTCAGGGGGAACCTGCAGGCCCTTAGCAATCACTAATTCTGAGTCCTGTGTTAGGAAGGATTCTGAGGCCATATCTGGACCTGAAAGGGGAGCGTCTGTGACCAGTTATGAGGCTCACGTTGGATGCAGAAGTGGTGGGTGCATCTGATTGCTATCTTTGATCTGGTCCCTCCTTTACGGAGGGGCTTCCCAGGTGGTACTAGTGGTAAAGAACCCACCTGCCAATGCAGGAGACATAAGAGGTACAAGTTCAACCCCTGGGTTGGGAAGATGCCCTGGAGAAGGAAACGGTAACCCGCTCCAGAGTCGGACAGGACTGAGAGACCCAGCACGCATGTGCTACTTTACAGAGGAGGAAACGGAGGCGCAGAATGGGGAGTAACCTGTTCAACATTCTGCTGTCGATGTGGGTGTGGAGTCCCCCGCCAGGCTGGCCCCCTGCCCCTGTCCCAGTCGTGAGAACTGTGCTTTGAGGAAATGAGACGCTCAGCCTCTGTGGCAGCCCCCACACTCTCAGCCATGGAGCCACGCCACCCACTGCAGGATGGTGGAGGCCTCCAGTGGCTTGGCTGGTTTGGGTGCTGTCGGGGCCAACCGAGGGCCGCTGCCCACGAGCAGTGCCCCTCCGTGTGCATGGTCGCTGGCAGAGGCCCTCATCTTTCCATTGACGGGCGCCTAGTGTGTGCCAAGGGCTGCATCAGGCCCGGGAAGAGAGCCAGCGGCAGGAGACCTAGGAATCTGAATTAGCTAGAGGTGATGTTGACGGTGACGACAGTGATGGTGATGACTTTGAAACAACTCGGTCAGACAACCAGTTATTTTGTCCACAAGAGGCCCCGTTCCTGTTCGGCCTGACATTCCCCTCTGACCAGGGTCGGACATGACTGCCTTGGCCCAGCCTCTGCTCTGAGGCTGTGATGGGGTGGGAGGTGCCACCGAGGGTCCTGTTCTCATCTCACCCCTCATCCCACAGGTGGGGCAGGGAGGCCTAGAGAGGAAGGGTCCAGCCCTACATCCCATGGCAGAACCAGGAGGACAGATTCATCCCCCACCCCCCACACATACACCCCAGTACCAGCTCCTATTCTCCAGAGCAGTTTGGGCCCTCTGGGGCTCCAGGCCTCCCCTGGCCTCTATTTGCTGAGATTGGGAACCAGAGCATTCCTTTCCCAGGAATCCTCTCCACCCTCCTTCAGGTTGAGCTATCAGGCTCCCAGGCCCATTTCAGGCATCACGGAGGCCTCTGGGCCACTCTGGGCACCACCCCCCGCCCCTGCCAGCCTCTGTAAGCAGCCCTCCACCTGGGCATAGCCAGCATTTCCTAGGCCGGGGGACTAATCAACTTCATGAACCCGAGAATGTGAAAACTGCAAAAGAAATGCCTTTATTCTCTTAACCTTCTTAGTATTTACAAAGAACAAGAAGAACAAGACTGAGACTGGCTTACACAGTGGGTGGCAGGTGAACAGGTGGTGTAACGCTGGCTTCTGGGGTGGCCGGAGGGCCAGGGCAAAGGCCCCGGCCACCTGAGGTCTGCACGGGCACACAGGTGATCTGTAGGGCTCTGGCCTGCTTGCGGAGGGGCTGGCCTCCGGAGGCTGTGCGGACTGGCTGGACTGCTGCCCGAGAAGAAGCCCCTGCCCCATCCTGCCCTGCCCTCCTCCCCCCAATGCAAAGGGATGGTTCTCTCCCAGCCCACTCCTCACCAGAAGAGCTCGCTCCTGGGGGTCCCCGATACCCTGCAGGCCAGAAGAGGGAGCCAAGGCCCTCCCCACCTGGCTAGAGGTAGCCGAAGACATTGAAGATGGGTGGGGGCACAGCCGGCTTGGTGGGGATGGGTTTCAGAACCACAGGTCTGTACACTTTCTGCCCCGGGCCCTCCGCATCCTTGCAGAAGTGGGCCAGCTCGCCGGGGGAAGCTGCGCTTTTCCGCCAGAGGCCCAGGCTAGGCATCGGGCTCTGGGGCAGGGCACCTGGAGGGCTTGGGTAGACGGGCTGTCCATGGTACTGGAAGGGGCAGCAGCTCCAGGCACTGACGCGGCCCACCAGAGAGACCCCAGGCATCTTGAGTGGCTCCTTTTCAGCTGGTGCCCTGGGGGAGGTGGGCACTGGGGTGGTCTCGGGCCCCAGGGGCTCCAAGCCTTTACAGTGTTTCTTACCCTCGTAGGGAGGTCCCTCCCGGGGTCCCAGTCCCCCCTCCAGCCCCACGGGGTAGCTGTGGGTGGGCCGTGGCTCTTCCCAGAAGGAAGCAGGCAGCTGTCTTTTCCTCATGGGCACCTGGCCAGGCCTGGCAGCTCCTGGATCTGGCCCATGGAGGGTCCGCTCCTTAGAGAGGCTTTCCTCCCGGTCCAGGTTCCCCAATGCCTTCTCCTTGCAGCCCCCACCCCCGCCAGGGCTGGAACCGTGGCCAGATTCGAGGGGCAGCGGCCTCCCGGGCCGGTCCTCGGGCCCCCTTTTCAGGTGAGGCTCAGCCCCTCTGCCGGGGAGGCCCCGCGGGAGCCGGGAATACTTCTGGGAGAAGCGTTTGAGCTGCTTCTGCAGGTACTTGCGGTGGTCCACCGAGCGGCGGCAGGGCGCGGACTTGTCCAGGGCCGCCTTGATGTCGCTGGACGCCAGGTTCACGAAGTTTAGCAGCATCTTCACGTCACTGTCGGATGCCATCACCAGAGCGCCGCTGCACCGGGCTTTCCATGAAGAGGCTGGGTTCTCCAGGCAGCTGGCAGCTCCAGGGAAGAGCACAGAGCCAACCTGGCGAGGGACACAACAGCCGTTGGTGTCTCTCCGAGCATCCACAGTCCACCCTCCCCAAAGGCTACATGGCTGCAGACAGCAGTGGTCCCCACCTCAGCCCCCCTCAGGCCTAGACAGAATCCCTGGGTCATGGGATACCCATTCAGGCTGCTAAGCATCTCCCAGAGCCTCTGGGATGCAACGGGAAGAAACCCATTTCATCTTCAACAGGCTCCGCACATGCAGGTGAGGCTGAGACAGGTCAGGCAACTTGCCCAAGGCCACTTGGCCCTACCAAATGGCACTGCTGGGGTGGGAGCCCACCAGCAACGTGTGTGTCTCCCCACACACCACGCTGCCCGCAGGGCACGACTTGCCAGCAAGGTTTTCATTTTCTGAGCCTAGGCAGCCACTCTACTTTAAGGCAAGGCCAAGCCCCTTGGTTGCCTGGCGGTGCCCTCCTCCTCCCACCCCCGCCCCCAAGTCCTGCTAGCAGCCGCCCCCCCCCCCTTTGGTCCCCACGCTCCACCCACAGGTCTCACGCAGGACAGGCAGGACCCCTGTCTGGCACTCAAGCCGAGGCCTGCCTGGCGGGCTGATCGCAGGCTGTGGGCAGCAGGGGCTCCCCCGTAGAAGCATCTGCAGCAATTTCATGCCTCCTCGGCCACCACCCCGCAGCCCCCTGCCCCTCCCCCAGGCCCCGGCCAGCCCCACGCCCCCCACCTAGTGGGGCCTGAGCCGCCAGGGCCTCCACACTGACCGAAAGTGCGGGGGCCCGGGCCCCCGCCAAGGTGGCCCGGCAGAGGTTTCCCCCGTGCTGCAGACCTGGGCCAGGCTTGGCGCGGCCGGCGAGCTCCGTGGTCCGGCTGGAGGCAGTTGTGCCGCCCTCGAGTGGGCTGAATGGAGGACGACGGGTCCCCGGAGCTGGGGGGCCCTCAGGCCAATCAGGAGCGCCTCTCCAGATACAAAGCATCCCAAGCAGGCGGCGGCCCCGTTCCCACATTCTTTGCCGTCACAAATTGTCACCATGGGGACCATCACAAAAAAGACAGCTCCCAAATGCAATCATTTCCCGGTAAATTTCTACCCTTCAGCCCACTCTCCCTTCTCGGCCTCCACGCCCCTCCTCCCCTTGACCTCAGTTCCCTGGTTTCTCGAGGGGGCGGGGTGTGTTGTGTGCGTGCGCGTATGTGTGTGTGTGTGTGTGTGTATTTAAAAAGTCCAAGATTGAGGAGGGGCTGGACCCAGAAGAGATGGGCTTGCAAACCTCCCCCCAAGACTCCGGGCCCGCAGCGGCCATGCTCCAGTGCAGACAGACAATCGGACGGGGTAAGCCAGGGCGGGCTGCTTTCCCCGCTGTCCTTGAGTGTTGAGTGGCTCACTCGCACTGTCTCTCTCTCTCTCTCTTTCTCTCCCTCCCCACCCCCTTCCCAAGGCATGGGCACTGGCGGGCCTGCGAGGGCGGGCAGCACGCTGATGTTGGAAAGGTGGCCAGGGAAGGGCCCTCTAACGAGGTGCTGGGATATCCATGGGAAGGGGGCCGGAGCTCTCAGGAATCTTGTCTTTATGTTTGCTTCCTCAATTGAGCTGCACAAAGCCTGAATTGCCCATTCAGTGAGGCCGGACAAAAGGTTGGCGTTGCACGGTCCCCTAGCATTTGTAGTCAAACAGTTAGGGACTTAAATCGAGTCGTCATGATGGAGAAAGAGGTGGACAAAGCCCATAGAATTGCCATCAGCAAACATTTTCCTGTGTCATATTAGCCAGTCTCCATGGCTCCCCTTGGCCTGGGGACAATGGCACAAGTTTGCACACTTGGCTACTGTCACCGTGCCAACGCCGGCGGGGCCGCAAGCAGGGCCGCTCCGAGCAAGCAAGGGAACCCGGGGCCGGCCGCTGGCCCTGCCCACTGACTGGCCCGAGGGAAGGTGAGGCTGCAGGCTGAGGGAGACTGCCTGGGAAATCCGGATGGGCGAGGCCTCCGTGCCAGCCAGCTGGGTGGGCCCCCGGCACGCCACCCTCTGCCTCTTCTTTCCTCTCCTCCTCTCCGTCTCCTTCCCCCTCTCCTCTGCCACCTTCTCATCCTGCCCCCTAGCCAGCCGACACCAGCCCACACCTTGACATCACGAACTAAAGTACCAGGGGTACTCTCCAAAGCCCCCTCCCCACCCCCAGCCTGGGAGCCCCGGCAGGGCAGGACTCACCCACCAGTGACGCTCCCACCCCTTCCTTCTGGCCAGTGGGCAGCCACTGCCAGTGCCAGGTGCCTGCAGGCAGCACGGGGGCTCCAAGTCAACCCCGCTCTGGCCTGAGGGTCCCCACAGGCTGAATGAGGGGTTTGGAGGAGATGGTTTAGGCCCTCTTCCCCTGCTGCTGAGATGAAGGCTTGACCCTGGGCTGCAGCACCCCGACTGTGGGCCCCTATCTGCAGCAGCCTCTGCCTGCCTGAGGGCTAAACCACTGTCATTTCACCCCCTGAGATGTAGGGGTTTTTCACTTCTGCAGCTCCGTCCAGCCCACCCTGACTGGTAGAAGCAGGAGACATCCTTTCTGCTCCAACGTGCCCTGCCCACACGGCTGGAGAAAGCACTCTGCTGCCCGAGGTCACCCGGTTAGGCTCTGGAGCAGCTCTCACCATGGCTCCACACTGCCTGCTGCTGGGGGCACCCAGGCTCGTATGAATTCCAGCCCTTCCACAACCCATAGCCGGCCCAGGAGCCACCTTCTCCATCATTCTCTGCTGGGAGATTGACCTCAAATTACCCCAGCCCCAGACCCGCCTGGCCTCCAGACCCTCTGTGTCTGCTCCTGCCAGCCTCTCTGTCTGGAAGGCCTTCCCTCCTCTAAGAGCGTGGGGATGCTCTCTGCACACTCCGCTCAGATCTCAGCTTCCTCCGAGAGGCCAGCGCGCCTGCAGTCCCTTCAGCCCACCTGACGCCGCCTGCCCGTGACGTCATCCCCATCCACCAATGATGGACTCCCATCCCCAACAGGTCCCTGAGCTTCGTGGGACTCCAGTCTGCGTCTTTAAAAATCTCCAGAGCTCTTAATAGGGGCTGTCCTTCCACCAAATAAAGGAGAGAGGCGAGCAAGGAAGGGAGGGAGAGAAAAACAGGGTGATTTATGGAGACTTGCAGAGCACCTGGTCCCCACTGAGACGCACGCACTTGGACCAGCTCACGCGGCCCTGGGACCGCTCCGAGGTGTGGGTGTGGCCAGCCCAGAAGGGTAGCACAAGAGGCAGCTAGGTTCCCAAGTGCCCAGAGCTACTAACTGGTAGAACTTGAACCTGAAGCCGGGACTGTCTGTATACAAAGCCCATGTCAGTCCCGCCAGGCCATGACGCTCCCCTGAGCTGTTGGGTTGGACAGCCTCTCAGACCGGGTTTTCTGTGTCAAGTTCTAGCTTCAGCTCTTCTGTCCTTCGTCAGGACGTGACTCTCAACTTCTGACTCAGGAACATGGGAGCTACAGCGATGGGCGATCAGGCGAGGGGAGGGGTGGCAACTGTGGCTTGAACTGTGGCCTGAGACCCTGAACCACCACCCTGCACAGACCCAGCCCCACCCCAGGCCTCAGGCCACACCTCTGGGACTGCTGAGGAAGCCTTCTCCATGATTTTCTGATGGCCTGTATACACAGGTGGAAAGACATCACTGAAAATAATCATGCCTCGCTCTGGAGAGAATTCCCACAGTCATTCTCTCAGTGTGGTCCTGGGTCTGTGCAGGGAAGCAGTTGTTTTCCCGTTTACAGTGGGTGACGCAAAGACAAGCTTCGGACTTCTGCTTCTTGGGCCCAATTCAGGCAACCCTGTCCCCTCAGCACTCTTCCGGGCCCAGCTCAAACATCCAGGAAATCTTTCACCAACATGCCAGCATTATACATGCTCTCATCCTCCATTTACAGATTCGAAGATGAAGTCTAACCTCCTTGGTTTAACACCGAAGGCTGGCACAGAGGGTTGTTGCTGTTCAGTCGCTAAGTCATGTCTGACTGTTTGAGACCCCATGGACTGGAGCACGCCAGGCTTCCCTGACCTTCACTGCCTCCTTGCTTGCTCAAACTCATGTGCATTAAGTCAGTGATACCATCCAACCATCTTATCCTCTGTCAGCCCCTTCTCTTCTTGCCCTCAATCATTCCCAGCATTAGGATCTTTTCCAGTGAGTCAGCTCTCCACATCAAGTGGCCAAAGTACTGGAGCTTCAGCTTCAGCATCAGTTCTTCCAATGAATATAGAGGGTTGATTTCCTTTAGAGTTGACTATTTTGACATCCTTGCAGTCCAAGGGACTCTCAAGAGTCTTCTCCAGCACAATTCAAAAACATCAATTCTTTGGCACTCAGCCTTCTTCATGGTTCAACTCTCACATCTGTACATGACTACTGGAAAAACCATAGCTTTGACTATATGGACCTCTGTCGGCAAAGTGATGTCTCTGTTTTTTAATATGCTGTCTAGGTTGGTCATAGCTTTTCTTCCAAGGAGCAAGCGTCTTAATTTTGTGGCTGCAGTCACTGTCCACAGTGATTTTGGAGCCCAAGAAAGTAGCTTCTCACTAAATGTTTCATGAATTAAGTACTTTGGACATCCCATTACATAGAATTTACCTTGTGGACTAGAAGCAACTGCTTCCTGTCTAGTATTATTGTTTATACACCCCACCCATCCAGCGCCACCTGTGTGAGCTCCATGAAAGCAGGGAGCTTGTCCACTGGCTCATTTCTGTATCTCCAGTGCCTAGAATGGCCTTGGCAAAGAGCAGGCCTTCATGACGGACCCTTGTGTCTGCCATGCATGCACTTGATGACCCATTGTGTGCTCCATGTGTCTTCAAACGGGAGGCACTGTTTCACAATTGCGACCCCCTACACCACAGCAGGGGCTCTAGAAAGCTCTGTTGAAGGCAAGCCAACGGTGCTGACTTGGACTTGAGGGTCCCGTCCCAACCATCTGCTGTCAGTGCCATGGATCTCCAACATTCCAGTTGTGTTAACCCCGCCTCAAATTTATCCACACTGTTCATCACGAGCGACTCCATTCAGCACCCACCATGTGCCAGGGACCAGAGAGGCCAGAGTGGGCTCGCTTGGCTTGCTCCTTTGTTCCCGAGGCAACTTACTACAGAACAGGTCAACTTTGTCTTGATGATTAAGCACCCATTTTCTGCCCATCCGCCAGTGAAATGAACAACTCCCTAACTTTCCTCTGTTTCTTAAACTACTAGGGGCCACCCTTACAGAATCTCTAGATGTCATCTGACATGGCCCTCTTCTGGAGTTAGCTGACCCAGGTGCAACCCGAAACTGAAAACTAAAGGAGGCATTTGGCCATGTCTTGTGCCAGCCAAGCCAGAGGGAACCTAGGGAGGTGATCTGGGGGCAGTGGGCTTTCAAACTGCTTTTATGCAGAGAAGCCCGTTAAAAAGTATTGTGTGGGAGCCCATTATGTAAAATAGTGGCAGTGGTGTGCAGTGAACACAGATCGATTTTTGCACACACAAATGCATGCTTCCAAAAAAAAAAAAAAAACAAATGCATGCTTCCTATTTATATTGCAAACAGTAGGTCAGAACAAGGAAGTTGTTTTGATGACAGGGAATGTTGAAACAAGGGTCTATAGATTACAATCTGACATCAGCTGTACTGCCAATCACCCCAGCTCAGGAAACATACAAAGGCCACATGGAGGGCGAGGGCACAGTGGTGCAACCAGCACCTCTGTGGTGGTGTGACGCAGACATCACAAGATGATTTATGTAACCTCTTTATATAATGGGAGTGTTTCTATCAAAGACCAGCCTGAGGCTTGCTGTCAACTGTAATCAGAGCAGACAGGCTTCCTGGCTTCTTTGGAATGGGAGGTGTGGGGTTGAAATTGGGCTGCTGAGCCGCGGGCTTCCCGTCTTGGCGAAACTTGCCTCACAACTGAGGCTGTTCATCGGCATGGCTGGGCCCTCAGAGCGATTGGAGACCTCATGACGACCCAGGAGAAGCCACAGCCCAGCTCAGACAGTCCCTGTGTCCCTGGCTGCAGTGACAGGGACAAATGTCAGTGTGATTAAGTCCCATATTGGAAGCAATTTCACCACTGGCTTTGGAGACAAGATCTCTGAACTCTGCCTATAGCTGGCTGTGTGATCTTGGACCAGCCACTCACCTTCTCTGGGCCTCAGTTTCATGGCTGGATTATATAAGTAGTTCTCAGCCTCCATTTTTGCACACACAGACATTGGTGAGGGGCTGGTGTGTCACAAGTCAGTGTTATTTTCAAAGGTTCCAAACTTAGCAAATGTGCTTTTTCTTAACATAAATTAGAACAGAGTTAGCATAATAAAGTTAGATGTACTCCCTTGCATTCCCCAGTGTTTTCTTGAAGGTGATATGAATGAGCTGGTAAGTCTGATAACACAACTTTCAAGGAAGAGAGGATAGGGCATTGAATTTTCATTCATGTGGGGTCTCAGAAAGATCAGGGTTCAGGAAAGAATTTTATGCTGGATGAGGTGAGCACAGACATGTGTGCCTTGTCCTAAGTGTCAGGGGGAATGCATTCAGTCTGATGTTAGCTATAGGATTTTTGTAGATGCTCTTCATCTAATTGAGAAAGTTTTCTTTTATTCCTAATATACAGACATTTGTGTGTGTTTTTTTAATAAATCACAAATGTGTGTTGAATATTGTCAAGTGATTTTTTTCCATCAGTTTATATGATCATGTTGTTTTTCTTGTTTAGCCTATTGATATGGTGGATCATACTGATTGATATTTAAATACTGAACCAGCCTTGCATTCCTGGGGAAAATATCCTATTCACTTAGGGTGTATAATTCTTTTCATATAAGCTGAATATAATATGCTAATATTTTGTTGCAGATTTTTTTTCTTTGCTCTTCTCTATGTTTATGGAATGTATTAGTCTATAGGCTTGTTTTTTTGTAATTGTTTTTCCTAGTTTTGGCTTCATGATAACACTGGCCTCATAAAATGAATTGGGAAGTGTTTCCTTTGCATTTTTTTCCCCTAGAAGGGTGTAAAATTGATGCTAACTCATTAAATGTTTGGTAAGATTCTCCCATGAGAATATCCGGGCCTGGGGATTTATTTTGAGGGAGATTTTTAACTATGGATTCAATTTCTTTAATATTTATAGAGTTACTCAGATTATCTCCTTCCTGTTGGATGAGCTTTGGTAGGTTGTAGTCTTTCAAGAATGGATCCATCTCCTCTAGGTTATTGAATTTATGTGCGCAGTTCATGTTATTCTCTTATTATCCTTTTGATATCTGCTGGATCTGCAGTACAATCCCATTTCATCCTTGATGCTAGTCATTTGTGTCTGTTTTGTCAGCCTTGCTAAACAATCTTATTGATCTTTCAAAGAACAAGCATTTTATTGATTTCCTCTATTGTTTTCTGTTTTCAGTTTCATTGATTTCTATTCTTTTTTAACTTTTTTCCTTCTTCTTTGGATTTGTTTTGTTTCTCTTTTTCTAGTTTCCTAAACTTAGATTATAGAGATTTGCTTTTCTAATGTAAAAAGTTAGCACTATAAAATTTCCTCTCAGTGCTGCTTTAGCTGCGTCTCACATATTTTGACATGTTTTATTTTCATTTTCAATCAGTTCAGTGCATTTTTGTATTTCCCTTGATACAATCTCTTTGACCCTGGGATGGTTAATTTTATGTGTCAGCTTGACTCGATTACAAGGTGCCCAGATGTCTGGTTAGTCATGAGTTCAGGGTGTGACTGTCAGGGTGTTTCTGGAAGAGATGAGAATTTGAAATACTGGACTGAGAAGAAGGCATTGCCCTTCCCAGTGTGGGTGGCACCACCCAATCTGTTGAGGACCTGAATAAAACAAAAAGCAAAGGAGGGAGGATTTATTTCTTTCCCGGTTCCCTGCTTGAGCAGGGACATTAGTCTTCCCCTGCCATTGAACTGAACCAGGACTTACATATTCAGCTCGCCTGGTTCTCAGACCTTTGTACTCAGACTAGAAGTACACTACCAGCTTTGCTGGGTCTCTAGCTTGCATTTGGCAAACTAAGAGATCATAGGATTTCTTAGCCTCTATAATTGCATGAGTCAGTGCCTCATAATAAATCTGTCTCTCTCGCCCATATATTCGTGAAGTATGTTGTTTTAATTTCTAGCACCTAGAGATTTGAGGAGATCTTTCTGCTATTGATTCTAATTCGATTTCATTAGGGTCAGAGAACATACACAGTGTAATGTAAATTCTTTTAAATTTGTTGAAGTTTATTTAATGAGCCAGGATATGGTCTATCCTAGCAAATATTCCACAAACACCTGAAAAGAATGTATATTCTGTTCCTGCTGGCTGGAGTGTTATATGTCAATGAGAACTTGCTGGCTGATGATGCCGTTCAGTTCTTTTATATCTTTGTTGGTTTTCTGTTTAGTAGTTCTATCAGTTGCTGAAAGAGGGTTGTCTAAGTGTTCAACTGTAATTGTGGACTTGTCTTCTTTTCCTTTCAGCCTTATGGGTTTTACTTCATGTACTTTGCAGCTCTGTTTTTTGATGCACAAACATTTAGGATGGCTATGTTTTGTTTCTTGGTTGATTGACACTTTAAGTATTACATAATGCTTCTCTTTATCCCTGGTAGTTCTCTTTGCTCTAACATCTACTTTGCGGCTAAGCTGCTAAGTCGCTTCAGTTGTGTCCGACTCTGTGAGACCCCATAGACGGCAGCCCACCAGGCTCCCCCGTCCTTGGGATTCTCTAGGCAAGAACACCGGAGTGGGTTGCCATTTCCTTCTCCAATGCGTGAAAGTGAAAAGTGAAAATGAAGTCGCTCAGTCACATGTGACTCTTAGCGACCCCATGGACTGCAGCCCACCAGGCTCCGCCGTCCATGGGATTCTCCAGGCAAGAGTACTGGAGTGGGGTGCCATCGCCTTTACCTGGTATTAATATAGCCACTCCTGATTTTTTGTAAATTAATGCTTACATAATATATCTTTATTCATCTTTCTACCTTCAACCTGCCTATTACAGTTATATTTGAAGTGAGTCTCTTGTGGGACAATATGTGATTGGATAATTTTATTAATCAACTCTGCCAATCTCTTCCAATTTTTATGTCATTTAAGTTACATTAACTGATGAAATGTTAGGGATTAAATCTGACATTTGGTCATTTGTTTTCTGTTTTTTTTAAAATATATCTCTTTATATAGTTTTTTTCTTTTTTAGTGGTTGCCCTACATATTTCAGTGTACACACATAACTTGTTATTTTCAACACGTTACCATCATTTTACGGTTGTCTCAGATCAGTGCTTCTCTATCTGATGCCAGGCCCTTCCCCAGACCAACAAATTCAGAATCTTTTATTGGGTGGGATGAGGGAGGTGAGTCAGACCCTGTTTTCTTTTTTTGAACCAGGTGATTCTAATGTGCAGCCAGGCTGGAAATTCAGTGCCTGGGTGCTCTCTGAGACTCCTTCCAGGACAGATAAATTAGGCAGGTGAAGATTCTCAGAGAGCCTGGAAACATGTCCAGGTCCAAAGCCTCATTATAGTTCCAACACTAGAAGTCACTTAGTACACTAAGGCACCACCCTTATGGCAGAAAGCAAAGAACTGAAGAGCCTCTTGAGGAAAGTGAGAGTGAATAAGCAGGCCTAAAACTCAACATTCAGAAAACTAAGATCATGGCATCCGGTCCCATCACTTCATGGCAAATAGACGGAGAAACAATGGAAACAACGAGGGACTTTAATTTTGGGGGCTCCAGAATCACTGCAGATGGTGACTGTAGCCATGAAATTAAAAGACGCTTGCTCCTTAGAAGAAAAGCTATGACCAACCTAGACAGCTTATTAAAAAGCAGAGACATTGCTCAGCCAACAAAGGTCAATCTAGTCAAAACTATGGTTTTTCCGGTAGTCATATATGGATGTGAGAGTTGGACCATAAAGAAAGCTGAGTGCCAAAGAACTGATGCTTTTGAACTGTGGTGTTGGAGAAGACTCCTGAGAGTCCCTTGAACTGCAAGGAGATCCAACCAGTCCATCCTAAAGGAAATCAGTCCTGAATATTCATTGGAAGGATTGATGCGGAAGCTGAAACTCCAGTATCTTGGCCACCTGATGAGAACTAACTCATTGGAAAAGACCCTGATGCTGGGAAAGATTGAAGGCAGGAGAAGAAGGGGATGACAGAGGATGAGCTGGTTGGATGGCATCACCGACTCAATCAATGGACATGAGTTTGAGCCAGCTCTGGGAGTTGGTAATAGACAGGGAAGCCTGACGTGCTGCAGTCCATGGGGGTGCAGAGTCGGACACGACTGAGTGACTGGACACTAAAGCAAACTTGCAGATGAGGTTAGGAAGAAGACAGACAGTGTTCGTCTCACCAAGGAGGGCTCTGCCCTTTGCCCGTGCTCAGTTTCTCTAGAGTCAGTGCCCCTGGCTGTTCTGGAGGCTGGCCATTTACAAAACACCTCGGTCACCGAGTGAGCATCAGGAGATAGAGGAAAGGCTCAGGACCCTTTGCCACGAGGCTTGGGGCCAGATCCCAGCCAAAGAACCAGCCTTTTATCATTTCCTTTACAGATGGTCGTTGGATGCCCGTTGTTCACTTCCATCCCCGTTGGTCACTTCCGTCCCCATGCAGACATCACTAACAGATCACAACACCCTCTCCTGCTGACCCGTGCAGCGGCTCTGCACCTTTCAGCAGCCTCCACTAAACAAATAAGGTAAAACCTGTGTTCAATCCCTACCCAGCTTACGGGCACCTTGAACTCTCTTAATCTGCTTTATATCATGTTCATTTTTTCACCTCCCACTGCCTGCAATCAAAGTCAGCTTGGGACACACTTATCAAACACCTCATTTTCTTTATAGATCTAGCTTTCAGACTTCATTGGCTAATGAATTCCTTCTGGTCAGAATCACTGTCCACTCGTGCATTCTCCTGTCACATGGTTATGTATCCTCTATTCAGGGGCTGAGCAGCAGGTGAGACTTGGAGACATTTTAAGGAAAAAGTGAAGGGTAAAGCCCCTTAGGGAAGCACTCTGGGGGATACACCTGGAGTGGAGGCTGGCTCCACCATTTCTTAGCTCTGGCACTTTGGGCAGGTCAGCTAATCACACAGAGCTTCAGTTTTTCTCTCTGTGAAATGGGGACATGGAGAGTTATGCAAGACTCTTCTAAGGATAGTCAGAGCCCAGTGGTTTAGTTCCAAAGTATTTAATGAGCACCTACTATGTGCAAGGCATTCTATGAGGCACCAGAGATGTCAAAAAGAATAAGACATCCACGCTAACAGCCTAGCAAATAGACCTCTTACTCTATGCTGTAGAGAATGTTCCAAAAATGTCATCTGTATCAACTCCTTCATAACAAGCTGGCTGTTGCTATCCTCCCCACTCTACAGATGAGAAGACTGAGCCACAGGCTGACTAGGGGACTTGCCCAAGACATCACAGCTAGAAGAGGTGAAGCTGGAGTTCAACCCCAGCAGATTATCATAGTTTTATGATAATAAGCTCTGAGCCTCAGGTTCTTCATCTTTAAAATGAAGTTCCCCAGCAAGGCAGATAATGGGAAGTAAGAAACATCATCTTTGAAAAAGACTAACGAGGTGCCTGGCTCATAGCCAATGCCCTTCCCTCTCCTTTGCTTCCCCTCTGTGCTGGGTCCAAAACTGCCCAGGTGATGTCCACGTTGGGCATGTCTCACCCGTAGAGGGGCTGATGTGACAGGAGTGACATGGAAGTAGTATCTCAGTGCCCCTGTGGACGCCCCAGTGGACCAGGGCTTCACTTCTCACCGTGAGAGATCCCATTCTGGCCCCTGCCGCCCTCCGCATGCCCCATCACTTGGATTGTACCTTCTGGCGCCTTTCTGATGTGTCTCTTCACCTCACCCAGGACACCAGCCCGGGATGAAAAGTCCGTTTAATCTCAACTGCCAACTCGGATTTGATTGGTGATGGCTGGCGGGTGCCCCTGGAAAGATTCCGAGGGCCCCTCAGGGCTTAGCAGTTAGAATGCCCCAATCAGCTAGTGATGTCTTCCATGGGCCTGGATTAGCTAGGTGTCCCTGGATCCAGTTTGAGATCACAGGATGCAAAGCTTGGCATTCTGGTAACCCATCACAGGATGCTAAGGTTGACATTCTGGTAACCGAGTCTCTGGGGTTTTCATTAAGGGAACAGGACAAAGAGAAGGGAAGTGACTCCCCAAGGACTCAAGTGCTCCCACTCTCCAGGCCAGAGTTCACTGATTCAGTCAACAAACTGAGACTGGGGTGTTAGGAATGTTGGAGAATGGAGCCAGTGAGAACTTTAGTGCAGTGGAGGGGGGAGGTCGCCCCAGGAAGTAGGGCAGGATAAGGTGAGAAAGTAAGTTGTCTTCCATGTATATTTGCATGCATGTGTGCTAAGTCGCTTCGGTCATGTCCGATTCTTTGAGACCCAGTGGACTGTAGCCCACCAGGCTCCTCTGTCCATGGGATTCTTCAGGCAAGAATACTGGAGTAGGTTGCCATACTCTCCTCTAGAGGATCTTCCTGACCCAGGGATTGAACCCGGTTCTCTTACATCTCCTGCACATGCAGGTGGGTTCTTTACCACTAGCACCACCTGGGAGGCCATATTTGCATGCAGTAGGCGCATAATAAAGCCTGTTGAATGTGGTTCAGTGAACAAACTAGAATATGGAGCAAAATGATTGGTTGGCTTCCGAGCCATCTTGGAAACTCAACAGTCATCTCCCAAAGTGTAAATAGCAGCTGCCTCCGCAATGCTTGGCCCTCCTGGCCACAGCTCTCCCTCTTGGCTGCTTTGCACAAACAACAGACTCTCATCATCAAAGAGGAGCCTTTGCCCCCTGGGAGTGGGATTTCCCCAGAGAAAGGTGGTGGGGCAGGGGCCTGACGCCCCTTGAACACCACAACGTGCTGAGAGTTTTATACCTGCCGTCTCATTTAATCCTCAATGAACCAATGAATAAATGAAACTTTCTAAGACAGGAGTTATCCTTCCCATTTGACAGGTTAAGAAACTGAGGTTTGGGGAGTTAGAATTCTTTACTGTCACTGTACTGAGCAGCAGAAGAGCTGGGTCTGACCTCGGTCTGTGTCTACACCACTGCACCCCTCAGAGAAATGGAGGGCATTGTCCCCTCTTGTCTGGTCTGGCCTCTTGGATCTCCAGCCCTGTGCTTCCCACCTGGAGCGTCTGCTCCTCTTTGGTCCTACACAGTGGGCTCCTTTTCATCACCTAACTTTTGCTTCCTGACCTCTGATTGCAGTTCTGTATGTCACCCAAATCCAACCCAAAATATATCTTTAAAGGATTCTCTGAACAAAGTCTTGCTACAGGAGAGGAACAATTACGTAACGAGCAAATGGGCTCTTCAAGCCTGCTTTGTGCATTCCCTTCCCAGGGTCCTTCACAGGTCCTGACTAGGTAGGAGGGGAGTAAGAAGAGTTACCACGGGACTTCCTTGGTGATCCAGAGGTTAAGAATCCTCCTTGCAATGCAAGGGACAGAGGTTCGATCCCTGGTCAGGGAACTAAGATTCCCACATGGAGCCCACACACCACAACTGGAGGATCCATACACTGCAGTGAAAGTTCCCACATGCCACAGCTAAGACCCCAAACAGCCAAATAAATGAACAGATAAATAAATAAGAAGAGTTACCATGGTGAACGCAGTGCCCGCTCACCTCCGCCCCCATGCCAGACCCGAGCTCTTCTGGCCAACATCACCCCCTTGTACGGTGTTCCTGTGTTTGTTTCAGGGAACCACAGTTCTCCTTGCTTTTCCTCAATCACCAGGCACTCCATCTTTGCATTTGCTGTTCCCGCTTTCAGGAACTCCCTTCCCGCCACCTAGTTCTATAAATAAAGTTTTACTGGGACACAGCCAGGCCCTGATCCATCTATGCTGCTCTGGGGCAAGAGTGGCTGCGACAGACACCAGAGGGCGTACAAAACCAGAAATATTTACCATCTGGTCCTCTATAGAAAACTGCCAACCCCTGCCCTGGATCTTTGCAGGGTCCACCCTTTCACCTCATTTATGTCTTTATCCCCCCTATCCTCCTGCTGCATTCTCTGCTTTATTCTTCCCCATCACACTCACCTCCACGAAGCCCTGTGGATATTTATGCACCTGCTTTACTGCCTGATGCCACTAGAGGTCAGTCACACAGAAGGCAGGAACTTGGACTCCTGCTAACTCGATTGTCCCAGTGCCTAGAACTGTACTTCACACATGGTGCTGGAGAAGTAAATTCTCAGCGAATTAATGTTTCCCACACTCCGGGACACTGGTCTGGCCCATACCTCTGGGCTTCTGACTCAGTTTCCTCTGCCAGGTCTCTCCCCAGGGAGGCTGAGTCCCGTTATGAATGGATGCAGGCCCCAGGGACACTCAGCCTGGGTTCAGGCAAGCCCTGTACCACTTCCATGTCATGAAGTTCTCATCATATTAAAAAAATTTTAACACATTCTAACTTGGAGGGAGGTGCAGAAATGCTGATGCTTTAAGTGTTTACATGTGACAGAATAATACTCCCCTAACACAGAAAAGCTTTGCAATATAATGGTGAAACTTACAAGATAGTTACAGTTTATTTTTGCTTTTAATTCAATTCAGTTAAAATATTAATTGAAATCTATTACAATAAGATAAATAATTAATTTTGAAATAGTTAAAGTTGAGGTTAACTTAGATATTAATGAGCAGTGCCCGGGAGGACACAGGTGATGATGTTAGAGAGTCGCTCTTTCTTTTCTTCTTTCCTCGATCCTATGAAATGGTCATCTCATTGGAGGGAATGTCCAAAGTCTGGACCAGAAAAAAAAAAAATCCAAAACCTCACTGCTGGAGCACTTCTAACTCCCCCTGAGACACCTGGCACAGTGTAGGAGGGTCTCTGCCCTGCCATCAGCTCCCCCTCCACTTCCACTCAACCTTTCCCCTGGGGTCCCTATGAGTCCCTCTGAGACGCCCCATGTCAGGAGCTTCCGTTGAGACCAGTAAGCCCTGGTCAGAGCGCTACATCCATCTATAAGGAGACAGATAGGGGCGCAGGTTCACTCCCCAAATCCTCCACCACCGCGGGGCAGAGGATAAGAGCGGAGCCCTGGGGCAGCTGGATCTTCTCCTGGGTAAGCGCTCGGCCCAGAGAACATAGTTTCGTGATGGCTAGTTGAGTGGTGGTCATAATTTCTTCCGCAAAGGCAGTACATTTTGGGTTTTGTTTTGTTTGGGTTTTTTTTTTTGGTCATGCCATGCAGCTTGTGGGATTTCAGTTCCCTGCCCAGAGACTGAACTTGAGCCATGACAGTGAAAGCCTGGAATCCTAACCATTAGACAACCAGGGAACTCCCACAGATAGTGCTTTAAATTTTTGGCCACACCATATGGCATGTGGGATCTTAGTTCCCTGAACAGAGATTGAACCTGAGCCCTCTGCACAGGGATGGTTGAGTCTTAGCCGCTGTGCCACCAGGGAAGTCCTGACGGTGCATTTTGTATATGAGCTTACTTAGGGCTTCCCACGGAGAAGGCAATGGCACCCCACTCCAGTACTCTTGCCTGGAAAATCCCATGGATGGAGGAGCCTGGCGGGCTGCAGTCCATGGGGTCGCTAAGAGTCAGACACGACTGAGCGACTTCACTTTCACTTTTCACTTTCATGCATTGGAGAAGGAAATGGCAACCCACTCCAGTGTTCTTGCCTGGAGAATCCAGGGACGGGGGAGCCTGGTGGGCTGCCGTCTCTGGGGTCGCGCAGAGTCGGACACGACGGAAGCGACTTAGCGGCAGCCGCAGCAGCCGCAGCAGGGCTTCCCCAGCGGCGCTAGTGCTAAAGAGCCGCCTGCTGATGCAGGAGGCGTAAGAGACGTGGGTTCGATCCCTGGGTTGGGAAGATCCGCTGGAGGAGGTAATGGCAACCCACCCCAGTATTCTTGCCTGGAGAATCCCTTGGACGGAGGAGCAGGCTATGGTCCACAGGGTCGCACAGAGTCAGACGCGACTGAAGCAACTTAGCGCTAGCACTGTGGCCGGAAGCCTGGCCAACTGGCTCTTCACTTCCCGTCTTAGCTGCCTGCCACGGCCCTAAGGGCTCCTGCGAATCTCTCTCTCTCCAGCAGACACCTTGAACCATAGGACAGAAATAGCAGGGACCGTGGAGGCCATGAGAAACCCATGGGAGTTGGGGGAGGGGGGCGTGCCCAATTCTGCCACTTTCCAGCTGGGTGACTGAAGACAAGCCACTCAACCAATCGAGCCTCAGTTTTTCCTCTGTCGCCTACCAGCCACGCCCTTGGAGGAGCCCAAATAACACAGGCCCGTGCTTAGCCCACAGCTGGCCGGTGGTCAGCATTTCCCATTCATTTCATCAGTCCAGTTCAGTTCAGTTGCACAGTTGTGTCTGACTCTTTGTGACCCCATGGACGTTCAGAACGCCTGTCCATCACCAACTCCTGCAGCTTGCTCAAACTCATGTCCATCGAGTCGGTGATGCCATCCAAGCATCTCATCCTCTGTCATCCATCCCGTATCATTTCATTTCATCTGACCTCCTTGTTAATCAGGTGAGGGAACTAAAGCTGAGAGCTGAAATGGCTCGTCCAAAGACCCAGGTGAGCTCGTGGCATGGCGAGGTCAAGCTTCCTGACTCCGAAAGCAGTGCTCCCACCCTCTCTTTTGAGCCTTTTTTTTTCTGCGCTGTTGTTTGGCTACGAGAGGAAAATGCAGGATTCTTCTGTGGGTGCTTGCCTTTGGCCTCAAGTGACCACAAGTGGGCGCCCTCTGAATTGTTCAGAGTCTCCTGCGTTGCAGGTGAGGGAGACTTTAGGTCCTTCTGCTCCCAAGTTCATGGTCTCCCAGGCCTGCAGCCCAAGCTCCCACGCCATCAGGCTTCTGAAGGGAGCCCTCCACGTCCCACCCCATCCAGCACCTTCCAGAGCCCCTGCCCACCTCCTTCCTGCCCCCACCTCCTACCTCCAACCCCAGGAAGATCTAGTCTCCATTTCTGAATAGATCTGGGATACTTGGAAGCCCCTCCTTGTTTTCGCTGAGCAGGGGGTTCGGGATCACATTGATGTTTGTTCATTGCTTCCACCCACACCCCCAAACCTCTACCCACTGACATGTGCTCAGCACTTGCTGGTAGGAGGGCGAGGCCAGGCCTGGGAGGTGGAGCAGGGCCCAAGGGAGTCGCTTGCCTCTCGGAGGGAACGTTCCAGGAGGGGAGGGGGGCTTAGTTACAACACTGATGACAGGATGTACTTCAGTGCGTTACTGGGGGTGAGGGTGGGACCCCAGGGCAGTTTCTGGAGGCTGATTCTCCTGATTTGCGTTCTCCAAGAAGCAGAGGAGTTGTCCAAGTAAAGAGAGCCCCTGGTTCAGAGAAGTCACAGGGGGAGATCCATGCCTTTGGGTGAGGATCCCCATTCTGGACACTTCTCCCCATCTGTAAATGGGAATAACAACTCATGCCTACTCTGCCTCCTCTTAGAATGAAAGAGGATACAACGACTAACAATGGAAGCAGGCTGGAAATGCTAAAAAAACCCACACCAACACTGGTGTTAAACAATATAATGCAGCACCGGTGTTTTCTTCTTTCACGAGGCTCTACCCAGTGAGCCTCCAGTTCACGGTCTCCAGCATGCGCCCTCCCTTCCTTGACCTGCTTGCAGATGCATTTCCTGGGTCCCTAATGACAGTCCCTGCGGGGCTCCTGCTGCTGACCCCACCCTTCCCTTTTCCTTCCTCAGCTTCCCCTGAGTCATTTTAAGTTTCTCGTATAAGGCCTATTAGAATAAAAGCAGGAAGAAAGACAAGCCAGGAGACCATCCTACAGCTCTTAGAAGATTAAAGTCTATGGAAAGGATCCCAGGTGGCTATGGGCACCATGCCCCCTGCACCCTGAGGCTGCCGGCCAGGAGGACCTGACTCTGGGCTGAAGAGTACTGTTTGAATGTTGGCATTGCCCCATCACCCCTTTTCCATCATTTTAGACTCACAGATGACAAGCTAGCTTCAAATTTCATTTTTCCAAAGAGTCCTTCTGGTCTGGGGCAGGGGTGAAGTGAGAACGGAGCCCCTCCATACCGTAACCACACCCTCCTTGGGTTCAGTGGACCACTTTCAAGGACCCAAAAAGCACGCTTACATTCCAAAGCCTGTGGTTCACTTGGCTTTGCTTTCTCTCCTCGCCTGGCCATGCATCACCAAGTATGCACTTCTCCACTTCTCCCAAAGGCATTCTCCTGGAGGGCAGAGTGGAACCATATGAGATCTCACTCAGATGAGTTGGGGAAGCATTATCAGAGACCAAGCGGCCTCTCGGGGGGCTCTGATTGACCCAGGAGCCCCCTCCTCTGCCCCGGGATGGGAGGCTTGCTGAGGGTCCTGGGCTCTGGGCCCAGGATCAAAGGCTCAGCAGGGTTTGGGGAGGGCCTTTCTCTCCCTGATCAAGGAGGAGTGGGATCATCACCCACTACTATGAGAAACTGGAGGCTCATATACCTATCAGGCAGCCTTCCCAAACCTCTTCCTAGGGAAGCCACCTTAAATGCCCATTTTAACCAGATTTCAAATGGCTTTGAAGGCTGAGATGACCGCATCTCGTTTGGATGTATGTGACTGTAAAGGGGCGTGGACTTGGGGACTTCCCTGGTGGCTCAGTGGCTAAGAGTCCATCCCAGTTGCTGCAACTAAGAACTGGCACAGCCAAAAAAAACAAAAATAGTTTTCTTTAAAAAAAGAGAGTGGACTTGGACACGTGTGAATCAGTAAGTGGATGGCTGGAGTCGACAGTGTTCCAGGTCCTGGGCCAGGGTCAGCCCGAGTGTCAGCTGCCTCTCTCTCTGGCTTGGCCACGACCTCCTCCCCATCCTCTCTAAGCTTCTTCTCTGCTCCTCCCTCCCAAGAACACACTCCAGGTGCCTGAGTCCCCAGCCCTGAGGACTCGGGTCATTCCGCCTGACACCCAGCAGAGGCATTCCCAGGCACTTGCTCTGTGCCCGGGCTTCCCCGGGATGCTGGGACACAACAGACACCTCGGAGAGCCCAGCCCGCTCCATCATGTGCAAAAGACAGACCCTGAACACACCCAAGCTTCTGGCCTTGATTCCCAAGCAGGGGATTAACAGGGGCCATGAGACAGGTCAGGGAGGGCCTTTCTGGGGAGGAGACATTTAAGCTGGGACCTGAATGTCAAGGTGACAGTAGGTATTTCCCAGAGAGAGACATGCATGAGCTTTCAAGAAAAGGGGAGCAATCAAAGGTAACCCTTAGATCTTTGACCCGAGCAAGCAGATGAACAGAAAGGATATTTTCTGGGAAAAGAAAAGCAGAGGCAGGAGTGAGTTTGTGGGAGGAAATCCAGAGTTCAGGTCTGGCCACCGTAAACCTGATATGTCACTTAGACATGGATCTGGAGTGTCATGAGGGCAGGTAGAAACGTGAGCTCGGATTCTTAGGGGAAGCGCGAGTGTGGGAGACCACGATGGACCAGTGTCTAAGGCCTGGGAGTTAGAGGAGATTGCTGAGTTGTGCCCAGGTCTTAGAATTTATCATAAAGGTGACTGAGTCACCACACAGAGGCCGATCCCATTGAAAGAAACTTTAATGTACTCACAGCTCCCCTAGAAACAGGAGGATAGCATGCCAGGCACAGTCACAGGGGAGCACCAGGACTGGTGGTCAGAGGCAGAAAAAAGCAAGGGGAGGGCCTAGGCCGCAGCCTTCATTGGTGTTTCTGCAGACAAGGCAGGGCCAGGCACTGAGAACAGCTGGGGCCTGGAGAGCTTGAATAATCCGGGAGATCTCTAGCTGTAGGCACTGGGCCTAGGTGCTGAAGTGGTGGGGGAGGGGAGACCAAGAGGGCGGTTGGGGATGTGGATGCAGGCTCGGCTGGAGGGTTTGTAATATGATTTCCACACACCTTGGAGAGCTGGATTGCAGGGCAGATGTGAACAACTTTGGAGCTGAGTTTGGCGCTTGGTTTTATGGATGCCACAAACAAGTGACTACACCAGGAAAGTCAACTGGGGCCACGTAGAGGGTGGGTTTTTAAAGGGGATCCCACTGAAGCCAGGCCAGCAATTAGACGAGATTTGCAGAGTACCGAGCAGGGTCATCAGAGGTGAGGGAGTCAAGGGCGCCTCCTTTGGGGATTTGAGTTGACAGATTCTTTAGCAAATTGAGGCTTGGACACGGAGTCTTGGAGGGAGCTAGACTGCAGCCTGAAGGCTGGTGGGAGCGGGGAGAAAAAAGGGGGCACTCTTGTCCCTTCTGGGCTCATTTCCCTCTGCCACCCCCCACCCAGTGTCCAAGGGCTAGTTCTCTGAAGTCATGTGGGGCAGTAGAGCCAAAGTCTGCACTCCAGGACTTTGGAGTCTTCATGCTGCCCTTTTTCTCCTTTGCAGGTATCATGCCCTCCACCTGTTACACCCCGACTTCTTTCTGGAAAACACCTACTCATCCATCAAGACACAGCCCAAGTATCACCCCCTCCAGGAAGTCTCCCAGTACTTGCAATTCGCAGTTGATTAACTCCTTGGAGCTCCCACAGCACCCACTTGGGCTTTTCTCTGGGTTTCTATTACTCTATACTTGCCTCCCCTTCTCTTCCCCTCAGGCTGGGGAAATTACTTCCTGCATGCTAAGTTGCTTCAGTAGTGTCTGACTCTTTGCGACCCTATGGACTATAGCCTGCCAGGCTCCTTTGTGCATGAGATTCTCTGGGCAAAAATACTGGAGTGGGTTGTCATGCCCTGCTTCAGGGGATCTTCCTGACCGAGGGATCGAACCCGTGTCTCTTACATCTCCTGCATTGGCAGGTGGGTTCTTACCCACTAGCGCCCCCTGGGACTTCCCTAATTGCTTCCTAGGTGGCCCAAAGGAGATCTTGTGCCCTTAGTCCATCCAGGGGCCTCAGGCCCCCTTGAGAAGCAGGGTAAACAAAGAGCAAGTTAAGCTGTCCCAACCCCTCCCGGACTGCAACGTGTTTCTAAGCATTTTAGGTAGAAGGAGGAGGCTGTCACTACAGGAAGAGAACTTGACAATTAGAAACACAGCCAACGCCCAGATGCCCATGGACAGGCAGGGGTGTATTTTTTTAGTAAAATCTCATGTCTGCAGCGTCAGGCAAAATAGCAACAAGAAGGCCTTTTCATGACTGCACAAGTCTTAGGAGAAGATGCTTCCTGATCTTTCGTTTTACAGATGGGGAGGCTCAGAGGTGGGAGGGGCCTGACCAGGTCAATGGGCAGTGCCCTTCCTCCCGGTGCTGGGGATGGGCTTGGCTCAGAGCTTGGAACTGGCACGTCGTGGCCCACAGTGGCTTACTGACAGCAGCTCAAACTACAGAGCAGCTAGAGGGAACCTTGGCACTTAACACTGGGGGTGGAGGTGGGCAGCTTTGAGTGTCAGCTGGTCACCTTGCGGTCCAGACAGGTCCAACACCGTATGACCCCCTTGTTGGCCTGGGCAGCGGGAGATGGTGCCCCAAGGCGCCCCCTGCTGGAGGAGCAGTTAAAGGACTCGGCCCCCAGAGCTGGCAGGACTCAGGCTTGCCACTCTCATCGGCTTCCAGCCCCGCCTGCATGGATTCCAAGTTCAAGGTGTGCGAGTGGGTGTAAGAGATTATCCTGGAAGAGACTTCACTGGTCTCCGCGACAGAGTAGGGCTCTCCAGGAGGGTGTCAGCACCCAAGTGGGGAGAAGTAAAGCTTATACCATGAGGAAGGTGCAGCAGCAGCAGTCCTGGCGGGAGAGGACAGCCAGTGAGTGGGGCTGAAACACCCGGGGGGCTGGCACACAGGGGCCGGAGACCAGAGTCCAGAGAAGGGGCTAAGGCAGGCAGGAAGGCCAGGTCCTTGCTCCTTCTCTGCACACTGTGCATCCTGTACAGAGTCCCACTGGGAGACGTGGCCTCTCCCCGGCTCCTCTCTGATTGGTCAGGAACCCAGCCCTCACCTGCCAGTCTGGGCCTCGGGGTGCTCCCATCCAGGGGCTGGAGCCTGTCCTGGACACAGACTGGAAGGAGCACGTGGCAACCCAGGATCAGGAAGATGAGGGGCATTGTGGAACCTGCACCTCCTTCAGAGAGACGAGCAGACAGCTGATCTATGACAGCTTTAGAGAGAGGAGCGGGTATTGCCCAGAGACAGGGCTGGAGGTAGAAGCAGAAGGCATCCCTGTCTGTCCACCTCCTCACTCTCCCCAGACTCCCAGGCAGGGTTCCTGGTCAGCTGGCAACACATGACAGATGCTCCAGTGGGGCGTATCCATCACATGAGGAGACACAGCAGTGATTTTCCACTTCTTTATCAAGGACCTTGGGTCTCCTTGGATTGTCTCCGATTTGGTGAGAAGCCTGGTCTCCCTGGCTGTAGCGGGAAGGATGTCACCATGAGTGAAGATGCAGGAGAAAGGAAGGCAGTGCTGGTCTGCTTCTGGACGGATCATTCATGATACGCATGGTCCAAAGGATAAGCCTCAGACTCCAGACTTGAGCCCACCCTCACGATGTTACCCACCTGCCTGGTCCCCTAAAGATCTAGAATAGAGAGTAAAAAGTGACTGTCACTCCTCCCCTGCCCCAGCCTCCGAGGTCCCCTCTCTGTGTTATTGTGGTCGTTCAGTCACTGAATCGTGTCCGACTCTTTGAGACCCCCACGGACTGCAGCACGCCAGGCATCCCTGTCTCTCACTACCTCCCGGAGTTTGCCCAAGTTCATGTCCATTGAATCCGTGATGCTATCCAATCATCCCCCTCTCTGTAGGTAGCTACATTTCCAGTCTTGGTGTATATTTCCAGAGGTGGTCTAGGCAGCTCCAGCTGCTTGTGTGGACAAGAATATTTTCCAACTCCTTCTGTTTGTGTACACTTGTCCACAAAGGACAGCACACTCCTTCTGACCATGAGTCTGTGCTAACGTTTTCTACTGACTTGACTTTAGTGATCAGTCCACAGCAGTATGTAAATGAGCTCCTGCATAAAGACAGGCGCTTAACTGGTCTCCCCAGCCTGGTCTTCCCTCCCTGAAGCCACATTTGTGTCCGATACTAACTAAAATGATGTGTTACGTACTGCCGCTGCTGCTGCTACTAAGTCACTTCAGTCGTGTCCGACTCTGTGCAACCCCATAGACGGCAGCCCACCAGGCTCCGCCGTCCCTGGGATTCTCCAGGCAAGAACACTGGAGTGGGTTGCCATTTCCTTCCCCAGTGTTACATACTAACAGTGGTTAATTCAGAGTAATGCAGGTACGTGATGTCATCATTTTCCTAAGAGAATTTTTCCTCTGTTTGTTAAATTTTTCCAAATTAAAATGAGGCCTAGGGCTCAGGGTCCAGAGGACCCCAGCATTTGGGAGACAGACTTCCCTGGTGGCTCAATGGTAAATAATCCACCTACAAATGCAGGGGACACAGGAGACCCAGGTTCGATCCCTGCGTCGGGAAGATCCCCTGGAGAAGGAAATGGCAACTCACTCCAGCATTCTTGCTGGAGGATCCCATGGACAGAGGAGCCTGGCGACCTACCGTCCTTGC
Source organism: Bos indicus (assembly GCF_029378745.1). Lineage (NCBI taxonomy): Eukaryota > Metazoa > Chordata > Mammalia > Artiodactyla > Bovidae > Bos > Bos indicus. Next base: position 58,646,847 of record NC_091780.1, on the reverse strand, counting down.
GGTCACAGGACTCAGACAAGACTTAGTGACTAGACAACAACAGAGCCCAGAGCAGTCACGCCAGCTTTTGTTTGTCTGGGGCTTGATGGGGCCATTGTCAAATATGTTGGCAAAGGAGCAGTTGAAGAGGAAGGGGTGCTAAGGATAAGGAAGGGGACAGAGAGTCTGAAAGAGTCAGAGAGAGAAAGGAGGGGGAGAGGGAAAGGGGTACCTTCTCCAGGGTTGGGCCGGGGCCCCTTAAGCAGAGTCTCTTTGAGGATAAACCATCACTTCTTCCCAGGTTACAAACCAGGCAGCTTTTCCTGCTCCAGCTTTCAAAGAGAAGCAGACACGACTTAGCGACTGAGCACACATATAAAAGTCCATCTTGGCCCATATGTTCATCTCACTCCAGAGAATTCTCTGGAATGGAGAAAGAACCCAAGTGGCATTTGTTTGCAGTGAAAAGCAGCAGAAGAGAAGCCCCGTCAGCTGGAAAGCGTCCGAGCCTCAGCGAGCGGCCCCCTCCCGCAGCTGCGGCGCCTCTTATTAACACAGATGTAATGACATTAGGCCGCCTGATTAAGTCAGCAGCCCTGGGCCCTGCTACCCCTCATCCCAGAGTTACAGCCTCATTTTTCAATTATATTTTAATTTGAACATCTACAGAGAACGCCTGGAGAACACAGGAGTCCCGGAGGAGAGCTGGACATGGTTCAGCCTGTCTTTCCCTCCCCCCTGGAGTGGACGGAGCTCATTTTGCAGGTCTGGGATCTGGGTCCTGTTCCCAGATCCTGAACCTCAGACTTGAGAATTCTTCCAGCCCCATCTGAGTGCCATCTGTTGTCCTCAGTCATGACATAGGAAATGTTCAAGCCAAGAGGATTCCTCAGAGATCAAAACCAGCCTTTTCACTGACAAGTGGGGCAACGGAGTTCCCAAAGGGCCTGGACTTGCTTGGAGCCCAGCCAGACCCAACTCAAAGACTCTAGATTTCTAAACCAGAATCCAAAGGAGCAAACACCTCAGATGGATGTTGGGCCCTCTGTAGAGCCATCTTGCTGCCGTGATAAATGGAAGGGCCTCTGCCACCTAAGGGTGCACAGACTGGGGGTCCAAGGGCTGGTGCTGGTCAAGCCCCTTATGGCCTCCTGGGTACCTGTCTGAAGTTCCCAGGGCCGCCACTAGGTGGCCCCAGGTATCGCCAACCAGTGCTTCAGGGTCCAGTCGTTTTCCACCTACTGGGACTGGAAGAGTGCAGAGTGCTCCTGCTGGTCTCCATCCTCCCCTCTCCTTGTAAATTGAATCCGCCGAACACTGAGAGTTCAGGTCCTAAATTTTCAGCAGGTGCAGAAGCACAAGGATTGGAGGGAGAAGCCTGCTCGGGTGTCCTGAGCATGTTGCCTCTTATCTCCAAGTCTCCCTTACGCTTCCTTACTCACCTTACACACCTGTGAACAAGTGTGTTAATAGCCTCCTGCCTCACAGAGTTATTATAACAATACTGGGTGTGGAGCCCCGTGGGAATGGCAGCCCAAAAGTTCCAAATGCCAGACCAGAGTCACATCCTCTGGGAGACTGTTGACAAGCACAGCCTGGGAGCCAGAATCGGAAGCAAAAGGTCTAGAGCAGGCAGATCCATCGGTGAGGGTCCTCCCGGCCAGCAGGCAAGCAGGCGGAGGGGAGTACGTCTCGACACAGAATGCTCACGAGGGCAGGGTCCTGACCCTCAGCACTGGCCCAGAGCTCTCCCCTTGCACTAGAGCCGCCTTCCTCCAGGGCAAAAGAAAGGTCACCAAGACACCTTGCAGCACCCTGCACTCATTCTGGTGGGAGGCAGACCATGCAAACTGTTACAGCCCTGCCTGGGAAGTGATGGCCTCGCAGTGGGACAGGAACCTGCTGGGGTGCTGTGATCCACTGTGAGGCGCTGGGCAAGGCAAGGGCTTCCAACCACTTCCAGAAGCCTGGTGCTTGTCCATGATGCACTCGACAAATGAAAGCAGACTTCCCATACAAACATCACTCTCATGCAAGGCAGGCTTTCCAGAATGTTCTGGGGGTAGATGTAGCATGACCGTGCAGAGAGTTCAGCCCCAAAACCTCAGGCCTGTGTCCTGCTGAGATGCCTTGGGATAGTGGATAGATGGGGAGTCTTTGTGCTTTGAACATTACCCTTACCAGAGAGTGGTTTAGGGTTGATGTTTGGTGGAGGGGACTCTCGAGCTGGGTCTTCGAGGAGGTGAGAGGATGCCCAGGAAGTGAGAGCACGTGTGAAAGGGACAGAAGACTGCCAAGGCCTGATAAGGCCACAAACATTTGATAAGGCTGGGGAGAAGGGAGCAGAAGGTGGGCAATGGGTGGGGTAGTCTCATGGGGGCTGGACCTGCAAGGGCTCCTAAGCCAGGCTGAGCTGTTCAGATTTTACACAGAAATTCACAAGGACCTCTTAAGGCTTCTCACCTCCTTGAGGGCATGGACTGGGGGACAGGGAGACTAGATGGCAGGAGCAGCAGGGGGCAGAGCAGCAGAAGTGACAGCAGAGGTGGGAGGCAGGGCCAGGCACTGGAGACGCTTAGGTCGCGGGATCTACCGGACATGGGTCCACAGCAGCAATGGATGGGCCGCGGACTGCAGAAAAACCAGAGTGGCCAGAGGGAAGGAGGAGGGGGCAGGGGACAGGGCGCCCGACAGCTGATGGCGTCTGGGTGTGAGAGGCCCTGAGAGCTTGTACCTGTGTGAGCCTGGCTTCAGGACGGCCCCTTAGGAAGATGGATCTGGAGCAGAGGGAGCAGGAAGGATTGGCAAGAGGACCCAGAGAAAGGGTAGGGAGTCAATGTTCAGGGAAAATTCCCTCTGCAGTGGCACACAGAGCAGATGGACAAGGATGTGGAGGTGGGTACACAGCCAGGACTGCAGGGGACACAGGTGGAATTCCAAGGGAGAGAAACTAAGGGCAGACTCACAGAAACTTCCAGGGCCCCAGAGGGGTCTGCAGAGGAGTCGCTCAAGAATAACTGGGACCAACTCACTGTGTGATCATATGCAAATCCCTTCTCACCTCTCAGCCTTGTTTTCCTTATTTATGTAGTAAATAAAAGGATGGATGAGGTAAGGTCCTGAGAGTATGGACCTTCCTGAGTTGTCTAACTAGAGTATATTCCAACTTCTTAAGGAAAACATTAGGTAGCAAGATTGATGGGGATGTCTACACAGCATATAGGCCACTTCTGGACATGCCCTCTGAATGGTCATAGAAGTCTATTTTGTGTAAGTCCAGCCAGGGCTGCTATGTACAGTTGCACAGGCTACGCACTGTACAACTCCAGGCACTGCTATCTCTTTAGACTAGAGCATGAGGGAGGCATGCAAAGCAGCCACTCTGCTGAGAGCATCCTGGCTGTTCCATGGACAGGCCCCACATAGAGCAGCTGCAGTGCCTACCCCTGGGAGCCTGGAAACTATTAAAGTGGTTGGAGAGACTGGGAAAGGCCATGTATCAGGAAAGTGAGGACCTGAGCTCCAGGCTGACCTGCTGTGTCACATGGCAGGCCTTCCCCTTTCTGGGCCTCTGTCTGTTTCTCTGTAAAGTGCCTGGGACAAGTGGGTCTTCAAGGCCTCGTCCAGCTTGTGTTCCACACTTTTCTCTGTGGAGCTTGCAGCAGCCCCCACATGGCTGATGCTGAGGTCATGACTCCTGCCAGGGTCCATGACAGACTCCAGCACTGAGGGGGCCACGTGGCCTCTCCTGGCCCCTCCCTGCTACTCCTGGAAGCTGAGACTTTTCTGTGGGCCTGCATGCTGCAGAGCAGACCCTATGCTGGGCCCAGTCCAACCCACATGCTCCCAGGAGCCCTGGGAACTCACTCCCAGCCTCAGTGGCTTCCTCCTGGCTGTGGCCATGAACCAGGGCTTCATGACTGCCTTGGCTGCCAGGCCAGCATTAAATGTCCAGACTAAGCAGTTGATCAAGAATCACATGACAGCTGGGCAGTTCTTGTTTAAACCATCAGTATCGCCTTTACATCCCACGAGTAAAACCTCTGGATTTGCTGCTGAGAAAAGCACACAAGGCCTTCATCTTGGGGACCCTCTAGCCCACGGATGGGGTTGGTGAGATTCACTGCTTTGCAGAAATCCAGCCTCATTACAGAGCACCACTTAACATAGTGCATAGCATGCACACATACTTTACAGTCCGTAGAGCCCTTTCCACGCTCATTAAGTCACTCGACAAACACCAAGGCCCTTTCTGGGTTAGCTCACAAGGGGCCATGGACATGAATCTGCATTGCTCAAAATCATTCACAGAGCACCTGCCTCAGAGCTCATTAGAGTCTCATGAACAATGAGCTTGGAATTATTTTCAGCCCCATTTTGCAGAGATGGAAACTAAGGACAGGAAGACTGAGGGACTTAGCCAAGTGCTCGTGGCTAGTCTTGAACACAGGCAGCAAACTCGAACCCTCGAGTTCTTTGTTCCACCCCAGGTGCTGAGACCTGGGTCCAGCACCTTCCCTTTCTGGGCCTCAGTTTCCTGGCCTGTCCAGTGCAGGGACCCTGTAGTGGTAACACAGCTGTGATGTCACAGATCCTCTGATACTATATCTGCCATGGGTTTGACAAGCAAGAGTTAGCTTCCAAGATCAAGTTGGCAGACCGAGAGCTCTAAATCAGAACAGACTCTGCCTGGCAAGCCAACCAGGCCAGCAGGTGTTCAGGCCAAGACTGAAACATGCACAACTCACTTTATAAACATCCCGCAATCCGAGTTCCAGCTGTCTACTACCCTGCCTGTGAGCTGACGTCTGCTGGCTCTGACCCAAATTTCAGCCCCGAAACTGGCGTTTCATTTCTCCCCAGAGTGTCTCACATTGTAAATCAGATGCTGGGCTGTGGAGGGGAGCGGGGAGACTGTCAGAGGCCAGACCTGGCCACGCTGTGCACAGGGCGGAAGTGGCAGAACCTGCAGAGGATGAAGGAGAAACAGCGGGCCTGCTCGCAGCGATGGCGCTCGAGGCTCCTGTGCACCTGGTCTCTGCCCACGAGGCCTCAGTGCAGGACACCAGGGTGAGAGCAGTCCGTGGAGTTAGAAGCATCTCACTGTTAAACCATCATAGAAAACAAAATATTTTTTTAAAAGGAAAAGGGACTTCCCTGGTGGTCCAGTGTCTAAGACACTGCACTCCCAATGCAGGGGACCCAGGATGGGTTCCTGGTCAGGGAACTAGACCCCACAAGCTGCAACGAAAGATCACGCTTGCCTCAACTAAGACCCATGCGTGCTTGCTAAGTTGCTGCAGTCGTGTCTGACTCTTTGCGACCCCATGGACTGTAGCCCACCAGGCTCCTCTGTCCATGGGATGCTCCAGGCAAGAGTACTGCAGTGGGTTGCCATTTCCTTCTCCAGGGGATCTTCCCAACCCAGGGATCGAACCCACGTCTCCTGCATTGGCAGGTGGGTTCTGTACCACTAGCACTAACTGGGAAGCCCAACTAAGACCCAGCACAGCCAAATTTAAAAAAAAAAGGAACGTACACATATATGTATGTATATAACTGAATTACTTTGCTGTACAACAGTAATTAACACAACATTTTAAATCAACTATACTTTGGTATAAAAAATTTTTGTGAAAGCAAGTTCAACTTTCTCATTAAAGATTATTTGCAAAAAAGTAAAACATAAAAGTAAAATAAAAAATAAAGCAATTCAGAAACTTTTAAACTTTGTACAATAAAGCAAAAGCTAAAAACAAACAAAAACTTAGCAGCCTCCGACTAATGATTTCCACATGCCCATCCAGAGCCATGCCCACTCTCCCCACCATCCTGTGTCCAGCAGGGGAATCGCTGGATGTGTTTAAATGACACCTCGCCTCTGCTTCCCAGGGAGGCCCCACAGGAGTAGGCATGCGCGTAGGATCCGGGGTGCCAGACAGCGAGGCTGGGTGTTCCTTCCCCTGGCTCTTTCCTGCAAAGAGGGCAGCATGAGTCAAGCTATTCTTTCCTATGGCCTCTCCCCAGGTTGTGGTAACTGCTTCTTCTTCTTGCCCCTAAAGCTCCCAGCTGTGGCCAGCCAGAGACCTTGCACCCCCTGGTTGATTTTCCTTAGCCCTGCCCACAACTTTGTAAATGTCTCCTCTACTAAATTCACATTCTCTTCCACATATGCTACATATGCTATGGGATTTCTACCAGGAGGCTCACAGATACCGCCATTTACTGCACATCATAGAATCTAGGGACATCAGCTTTAAGATCCACTATTACTTCTATGTCTCACTAACAAAAAACAGACCTCTGTCACAATGATGACACCAAGGAGACTTGTAAATTATGACACTTCTTTGTCATCTTAAAATGTTTTTATTTCATATTTGTTGAAACTTATTTAGACCTAGAGTTTTTTATTTAATCGTGTATCACCCTTGTGCATACATTAAAAGGAGAATCAGTCAAGGTATTTGCAGAACTTCTCCACTCCCAGAGCCCACCTTTGCCTCAGAATCGTGACGTGCGTGTTGGTCCACGTGGTGCTGACTCAGGGCCGTCATGGGCACTGGCGACGCAGCGCTTCTGAGAGGAGTGCTCCGCTATTGTCCCTAGCATTTTTTCCAAACCACTACCTGCGATATGCAGATTTTCATGTGCATGTGTGAGCAACGGAATCTACATTAGGACTCACAGCTGTTAGCATCAACTGGACGTTTATAAATGGTCCACTGGTAGCTCGGACAGTAAAGCATCTGCCTACGATGCGGGAGACCCAGGTTCGACCCCTGGGTCAGGAAGATCCCCTGGAGAAGGAAATGGCAACCCACTCCAGTATTCCTGCCTGGAGAATCCCATGGACCGAGGAGCCTGGTGGGCTACAGTCCATGGGGTCGAAAGAGTCAGACAGGACTGAGCGACTTCTCTTCACTTTAACCACTTTACTCAACTTTACCCAGTGATCTATACATTCAAAGAAATACCAGTAAAAATCCCAGAAAGTTATTATTTGGATATCACCAAACTGGTTCTGAAGTTTATTTGGAAAGATAAAAGACCCAGAACAGCCGACATAACACTTAATAAGAACAAAGTCAGAGGACTGACATTACTCAACTTCAAGACTTATTATAAACCTACTGCAATCAAGACAGTGTAGTATTGATGAAAAAATAAACAAATAGATCAAAGGAACAGAAAAAAGAACCCAGAAAACAGACCCATACCTGTATAGTCAAATGATCTTTGACAAAAGAGCAAAGGTGATAAAAAGGAGAAGGATGGTCTCTCCAACACACGGTGATAGAGTAACTGTGCCTCCACATACCAAAAAATAAAAAGAAAGAAAGAAAGAAGATAAAAAACACAAAATTAAAATAAATTAATTAAAAAAAAAAAAGAAAACAAAACCCACAAAAGGATCTAGATAATGGCCTTATGCTTTTCATAAAAATCAACTCACAAGGGGTCACAGACTTAATGTAAAACAAGACCATAAAACTTCTAGAAGACAACATGTGTGACCTTGGGTTTGGCAATGAGTTTATAGATACATCACCAAAAGCACAATCCATGAAAGAAAAATCAATAACTTGGATTTCATTGAAATGAAAATGTTTGCTCTCTTAAAAACACTCTTAAGAGAATGAAAAGTAAACTACACTCTGGTAGACAATATTTGCAAAACATACCCGATAAAGGACTAATATACATAATACATAAAGAGCTTAACAATAAGTAAATAAAACAACCCAATTTAAAAACGGGCAAAAGATCTGAATAGAGATCTCTCCAAGGAAAAGAAACAGATAGCAAAGAAGCATATGAAAAGATGTTCAACATCATATGCCATTAGGACATGCAACTTAAAACAACGAGATACCACTACACATCTACGAGAGTGGCCAAAGTCTGGGACACCGACATCAAACGCTGACAAGGATGTGAAGCAACAGGAACTCTCGTCACAGGTGGGAACGCTAATGTTACAGCCACTTTGGAAGACAGTTTGGTGGTTTCTTACAAAACTGAAAGTCTTCTTACCATATGATTAAACATTCTCACTCCTTGGTGTTTACCCAAAGGAGGTGAAAATTTATGCTCACACAACAACCCACACACAAATGTTTATAGCAGCTTCATTCCTAATTCACTGAAACTGGAAGCAACCAAGATGTCCTTCAAAAGCAGAAGGGATAAATAAGCTGTCACACATCCAAAAATGACTTGTTATTCAGTAATAAAAAGCCTTTTGTTGGCTCTCTGACCTCTGTCTGTGCCCCCAGGTGACCGTGCCTGGACTGATCTGCTGGAGAAGAGGCAACCGTGAGTGGCAGAGATGAGTCATGCTTTTGAGGCCAGTTCAGACCTCCAGCCAAACCTCAGGAAATCAGCCAAGACTGGCCCAATCAACAGAACAGCCCTGCCAAATAAAGACTTGGGAGAAATAATAGTGGTTGGCTTAAGCTCCTAAAATTTAGATTTTTTAATGTAGTCATAGCTAACAAATTCAAGTATATTTCTTTCTCTCATATTTGCTATGCGTTTTCTTTGCATGGTTATGTAACAATTGGGTAACCTGCTGTTTTTCACTTAACTTTATATCCAAAGAATGTTTCCATGAAAGTACATGTCTTTATGACCATCATTTTAATAATTCAACAATAAATAGCTGAAACAAAGGATTGGCAAGCCATGGCCCCTGGGGCAACTCCAACCTATCACCTGTTCTTATAAATAAAGTTTTATTGAAACACAGCCTTATCCACATCTATGGCTGCTTTTGCACTATAATGGCAGGTTAAGTAGTTACAACCGGAGAAGGCAATGGCACCCCACTCCAGTACTCTTGCCTGGAAAATCCCATGGACGGAGAAGCCTGGTAGGCTGCAGTCCATGGGGTCACTAGAGTCGGACACGACTGAGCGACTTCACTTTCACTTTTTGCTTTCATGCATTGGGGAAGGAAATGGCAACCCACTCCAGTGTTCTTGCCTGGAGAATCCAGGGACGGGGGAGCCTGGTGGGCTGCTGTCTATGGGGTCGCACAGAGTCGGACACGACTGAAGCGACTTAGCAGCAGCAGCAGCAGCAGCAAGTAGTTACAACAGACCCTGTATGATTCAGTCAGCTGAAAATATTTATTATCTGATCCATTTCAGAAAACACTTGCCCACCCCGCTTTAAACGTGCTTTTGACAAATTCTTTTCCGATGGATTGTCATGGAAGAGCCTGCCTTTCTGTGTCCAGGACAGCATTCAGTGTTTGGGTACTTTTGTTTGTTTGCTTTTGTATTTACACATTAAAAAATTAGAATAAAAAATAGTATTTTCTTATTTTCACTTGAATTTCTTAGACTATTGGTGAGTCTGAAATATTTTTTCATTTTTAAATTGTTTCCTAAATCACTTTTTTAGAGAATTCTCTATTGCTCATTTATTTGCTGAAAGACATGTTTATTTGTTTTGTTTGCCAATTTGTGTGAGCTCTTTCTGTAACTGAAGTATTAATACTTTTCTCACTTATTTGTCATAAATCCTAAAAAAAAAAACCTTGCAAAGGCATTTATGTGATTAATCCCTCAGGTGTCTGTGCAATTCTCTTAACCTCACTGAGCTCCAATTTCCTGATCTACAGGTAGAAATGGTTGGGTTTTTTTCACAGTGTTCTTCTGTAAGTGTGATGAAACCTGAAAACCACTGAAGAACTGAGTTATTATTGGTATTATTATTATCCATGAAAACAGGTTGGCAGAAATTTTAAAACATCCAATGCATTCTACCTGATTTGAAGGATGATATAGAACAGTGGTTCTTCAACTGTATTCCGTGAACCCTAATATAGCAGTCAGGATTCCTTCCGTTATAAGTGAGAGCAAGCCGAGCTCAAACAGGCTTAAGCAAAGTGGGAAATCTATAAGCTCAGGTAACTGTGAAGTGAAGGATTGCATTTGTGCAGGTAGAGCCAGATCCCAGAGTCCAAACGACGTCATTAGCCGTTGTTTACTTTTTCTCCATCTCCTGAGCCTGCCGTCCTCTGACTTGGCTATATTAGGAAGGCTCTCGCCTGTGGATGCCCACAGATTCTGCCTTCCGCTCAACCAGCCAAGCAACCCCAGAACAAAGAGCAGACTTCTGATTTGATGCTCCTAGGAAGAGTTCCAGCGCTAGACCCTGGACCAACCCAGGTCACGTGTCTTTCCCAAGCCAATCACTGCAGACAGAGTGTGGCACTGGCTGATTGGCAAGGTTGGGTGCATGGAATCCCGGTCTGAGAATGGGTGAGGGTGGGTCCACAGAGGAAAATCAGAGTCTGTTACGAAAGAGGGCACGAGTATGGCTGGGCAGGAACTAGATATCTCTGCAGGCGCCTGGGGGGCCACACTGGGAACTGGCAGGCCAAGGAGTATGGGGACCCTGCTCTCCTCCCCGACTTTGGCCAGATTACCTTCCTGTTTATCTGTTTTATATAGTGGGCCTGCTGCTAAGATTTCATTTGGAGAACAGCTGCTGCTGCTAAGTGAGTTTGGACGTCTGTGATTTAGACAAAGGGAAACATGTCCAGAGAGGGGGCTGTGGATGTGAGGGCCCTGAATCCACTTTTTGCAAGGGGCCATGGAGGAACCAGTGGCCAGGAGACTCTGAGGACACAGGTACCACATTCTTGGAAGAAGCATTTATTGAGCATCTACTGTATGCTAGACCTGAGATGACAGTGGGAGCAAGATAAAGACCCATCCTGGCAGGGGACTTGCATTCTAGTTTGGTAGACAGCAACGTGTGCCTAGGTAAATTTTGTATTACAGTTAAACAGTCAAGGAAATCAACCCTGAATATTCACTGGAAGGACTGATGCTGAAGCTCCAATAATTTGGCAATCTGATGAGAAGAGCCAATTCATTGGAAAAGACCCTGATGCTGGGTAAGACTGAGGGTTGGAGGAGAAGTGGGTGACAGAGAATGAGATGGTTGGATGGAATCACCAACTCAATGGACGTGAGTTTGAGCAAACTCCGGGAGGTAGTGTAGGACAGGGAAGCCTGGTGTGCTGCAGTTCATGGGGTCACAAAGAGTCAGACATGACTTAGCAACTGAACAACAACAGCAATAGTTAAACAACTTTACCTGCTCTGGAGGAAATGACATAAGAGTGATGGCATTAGAGGACACTTTACCTAGGATGGTTGCTCGGAAGAAGTGACATTTGAACTGGGATCCTTGAGAAGGAAACCTTCAAAAAGTATCCTGGTAGAGGCAACAGTAGTGTAAAAACCTAAGATGGGTATGCATTTGTGCATTTGAAGGACAGACAGCTTTGGAGCAGAGGAAGTAAGGGGAGTGAACTGGTGAGGGTGCAAAAGGAGCCAGAGCCAAGTGACAGAGGATGTTACAGGCTTTGGAAGGAGGTAGGAGCCCTGGTCCCATAGATGGAGGTGACCAAGGGAGCAAGCTGGTTCTGAGAGGCCAGAGCAGTGTGGGGCTTCCCTGGTGGCTCAGTGCTAAAGAATCTGCCTGTCAATTCAGGAATCTCGGGTTTGACCCCTGGGTTGGGGAGGATCTCCTGGAGAAGGAAATGGCAACCCACTCCAGTACTCTTGCCTGGGAAATCTCATGGCTAGCAGAGCCTGGTGGGCTACAGTCCACCGGGTCACAAGAGTCGGACACAACTTAGCTACTAAACAACAAGACCCAGGTGTGGCTCAGGGGGCAGACATTACAGCTACCCAAAGAGAATTTCCATCCCAGCGCACTTTCCCATTACTCAGAGTCCTACCACGGAAGGGGTGGCTTGGAGATGAGCTCCCCAGCCCCAGAGGGATGCAACCAGGGTGGACAAAGGCAGAAGAGGCAAAAACACAGGGAGTGGGCAGATTTCTGTGACATCGGTGGAGGAAAACAAGCGAACTCGATAATAATGCTTAACAAAGTTTACGGTGGCAGCGGACCCACTTCAAACATTTTACCAGCAGCCCCGCTGTGATCAGAGCAATCTCTGGAAATGATTTATTTACATATAAAAATGAGACATTTCCCAACAGCCTCGCGACAGCCCCTGGGGTGAAGCTCTCATTGGAAGGCGCCTCCCCCAGGTCCGGAGACTTTGCCCCTCGTGGGCTCCAGCCTCGGTGGGGGGCTGATTGCCTCACCCAGGGAAGGCGGCGGCGCCAGCCCAGCTGGTGGCAATCCGGAGAGTTACTTCTCCAAAATAAACCCCGCATAAGCATTTAGATGTGCGGCTGAGCATGAAGCACAGTCACAATTTTATTCCAAGAATGCAAATGAATCCCTGAGGGGCCTGGAAGAGGCAAAAAGGCCTTGACCCAGAAGCACTTAAAAAAAAAAAAAAAGCCTGAGCTGGAACCAGCCAGTTCCACCAGCTCAGGCCAGACTTGGGGAAATTGAGGCTCGGGAGTCAGTTCAGGGAGTCACAGAGTGAGGAAAGGGGCAGACCGGACTGGAACCTGGCTTCCCGATGCTTCCCACACAATTGCCCCATCAGGACTCTGTTTCTTTGCCCGGAGGATGCTCCTCAATGCAGGCAAATACTAGCCTGGAAGGCCAGGCAATGCGGATTGTCCTCTCAAAGGGAGGCACTCAGCCAACTTCCTCTGAGTCCGGGCTGGGTACCAGGGACCCAGCGGAAGAGGGCCAGCTCTCAGCCGCCTGGCAGCAGCATCTGCTGGGACCTCGTCTGGATGCTGCAGTCTGGACTGGGTCCCTCCTGCGGCTCAGGAATTAGCAACTGACCCAGTGGGGGAGGAAGAGGCCGCTTCCATCCTGACTGTCCTCACCCCAGTGCTCCTCAATACCCCCAACCGCACGGCATTAGGTTCTCTGCTGGGTTCCAGTCACAGCAGTCTTGTCCCTACCCGGAGCCTGATACACAGCAGGTGCTCAAAACGTGTTGCAGTGACCTGAACCTAGCCCACACAGACCCCCAGTGATTCATCCTGGCCTGGTGGGCCTGTGAGCGGGACCTTCATGATTGCTGCCCCCACACCCCCAGACTTCCTCCACCAGGAGGTTGATCTCTTCTCTTCCCTCCCTAGAACAGAAGACACCCCAAACATTTCCCCCTGGAGCATCACAGAAGCCAACAGTGAGGGTGAATGGGAGCTTCTCCCTCAAGGGGGCAGTCTCCTTCTCTCAAGTGGAGGAGGGTTCCTCACCAGACAACCTTCTTTCCCAAGACACATTTCAAGTTTACTTTGAAGTCTAGTCTTTTCCATTTGGGGCTTCCTTGGTGGCTCAGATGGTAAATAATCTGCCTGTGATGAAGGAGACCTGGGTTCGATCCCTGGGTGGGGAAGATCCCCTGGAGGAGGGCATGGCAACCCACTCCAGTATTCTTGCCTGGAGAATCCCATGGACAGAGGAGCTTGGTGGGCTACTGTCCAAGGGGTCACAAAGAGTCGGACACGACCAAGAGACTAGCACGTACTTTTCCGTTTAGAAGAAACACAGTGCACCCCAGCCCCCTACTCCACTCTCTCTTATTATCGTGCTGAAAATTACCTAACCTCTGTCCCTCAGGCCTCAGACCCAAAAGCCTTTTCAAAATTTCACTATTAGGGTTTACATTCTTTATTGTCCATGAGGGAGGCACTCTCCTGACTGGATCCTGTTCATCCTGGTCATTTGCTGATGGAACTGGGCAGGCAAGGGCTTGCCGACAAGTCCCTTCCCCACCACACCCAGAGCAGATTCCTGGTTTTCCCCAGGGACCTGGCACTGGGCTAGGTGTACCCCCGGGGGGCCTGCTCGCTGCCCGCTCCTGGTACTGACGACCTCAGGGCACAGTCAGATGCTCTGCCAGCCCTGCTTGGCCAACACGTTCCCATTTCTCTGCTGGAGCCAAATGCCCTCTTCCCTATTCTCTGGAGAAAAATAACTCACTTTAAACGAGGAGGAGGATGACTTTGCAGCCACCTTTCCCAAGCCTAGCAGTTGAGCACCATCTGGATACCAATTTGCATCATCATTTCCCCTCACGCCGGCCTCCTTCCAGTTGCAAAAAGTTTGCTCAAGGCCAAGGCATATTTGCACATTCCTGCGTCCATTCATTATTACTACCTCCTCTGAGCCCGGTTCCTGTAACAATAATAGTTACCGTGAGGGCCAGGTGTAACGTCCCAGCCCACAGATGAGGAGACCATCTCAGGGCTCTGAGAGGCTCTGAAACCAGTGCAAGCCTAGCCACCCTAGGAGCCCTGGATCTGAGGTTTTAACCAAGACTGATTTCAAAAGCTGGGCTGTGACCAGTGACAACATCACCACAGCTGCACAAAAGACATTGCTCTGGAGACTAAGCGAGATGAAGGGCAACTGGTCAAGGGTCTTGAACTGAACAGATGCTGGCTGCCCCCTTTACTGGAGGAGCAGGTAAGGAGAAGCCGTATCAGGGGACGGCCCTCCAGAGCTGACTTAGGGACTGACAGGGAGGTGATACCATGGCCCGGTGGAACTCCAGCCAAAGACACGCACAAATATCATGCCTTGGGAATTAGAGGAAGGATGGTTTCTGTTAGCAGAGGGAATCCAAGAAGGCTGCATGGAGGAGGCATCACTGACTGGCCTTGAGGAGTGGGAAGGATTTCAAGGGGAACAGATCCTATGTAACCCCAATGTGCAGAGAAGTAATCCTGGGCCACCATCCTTCCTTTCCTGTCCCTGCCCTTTCAGTGAGCAGGGCCTGCCACCCAGGTAGCATTGGGATCAGTCCTGTTTATGCCTGTAACCTGTTGCTGTTCCTTCCCCAGACAGTCCCAGCATGCTCCAGAGGCCAGGCCTAGCTCTGCAAGGCTAAAGACACCCAGGCCAGATTCCCTGGTCCCTGCTCTTTCCTGGGGTGCTCATAGTTACCCCTGCCTTCTCTGTCTCTCTGCCTTTGACTGTGAGCCTCTTGAGGGCAAGAATCCACCCACCAATGCACTGGCACTCGGCCAAGCACTGAGACAGTGCCCGGTGAGTATTTGCACCATCTGACCTCCTTCCTGCCCTCCCTACCCACCAAGACGCCATGTTACCCCAAATCCAAGCCGCAGGGTTCTCAAGCTGGAACAAGTCACGTGGCAGCTCTGAGCCTCAGGTTCTTCATCTGCAAAATGGGGATAAATCATTCCTGTTCCGCCTCCCCTCCAGAGCTCTTGTAGGTGTCAGAGCGAGATTACTCAGGTGGGAGGCCCTTTGAAAATTAAGCAGCCCTCTCAGTCTCTCTCTCTTTATATATGCACACAGGAAGGATTTTTTTTAATATATAATTTTTGAATATTAGAATCCTTTGCTCACTATTTGCCTATTGAATGTTTTGTTTTGCCAAGTCCTTTAGAGCATGAACTCTTGGATTAATTTTAGAATTTTTATAAATCTTTGTACATGATCAAGTGTCTTCACATTATTATCTCCACTGATCCTCCATACAGGGCAATGGTTCACATTACCTGGATATTACAGCTGAGACCGCAGAGGATCAGAGAAGTTAAGTGACCTACCCAAGGTCACACAGCAGAAGGAAGACTTGAACCAAGGTCTTCCTTTTTGCATTGTTGGGTGAGCTTCCTTACATCCTACTGAGCTCTGAGCAGAGTCCCAGCTGATGCCTCAGATCAGTAAGTACTTCTGTAACAAGAATTCTGACTTTGCCAAGTCTCAAACGGAAGCTAAACTGAGGGTAAGAGGGTCTCCACAGCCAGCCTATATGTAGGGGTCTCCCAGGGCCAGATTGACCTCTGGGAGGAAGGTCTCACTCATTAGGTAGGGAGTGATAGATGTACCTACCTGTCCCTCCTGGCTGGAGTCCCTGAGGCTCAGGCTGGGCCAGTGAAGGGAGCCCTGCCAGCTGCTGCAGACCCCTTGGGAATGAGGATGAATCAGCTGACCTGGATTGAGCATCCTCTCCTTGTGCTGGGTCCACCAGCCTTGGGCATGACTTCAGTGCAGCCCTGTACCCTTCAAGGAGCTCAGTCTAAAAGGGAGGGGCAGCTGGCCATGAGGGTCAGAGAGGAGGTTCTCATTTATCCTGAAGGTGGGAGAAGGCAGCCGAGGGCAAGGATGTCTAGGCAGAGTCCTTTTTTTTAGGATTTATTTTATTTTATTTTTTGACTGTGGTGGATCGTCGTTGCTGCACGCGGGCTTTCCCTGGTTGCGGTGAGCAGGGGCTACTCTTCGTTGTGGTGCATGGGCTTCTCATCACAGTGGCTTCTCTTGTGGAGCACAGGCTCTTGAGTGAGGGCTCAGGAGTTGTGGCACACGGGCTTCGTTTCTTCTGGACGTGTGGGATCTTCCCAGACCAGGGATCGAGCCTGTGTCCCCTACATCGGCGGGTGGATTCTTAACCACTGGATTACCAGGGATGCCCCAGTCTTAAAGAATGAGTCAGAGGCATCTAGTGAAGAGGACAGAAAGGGGTGGCTTCAGCTCCTCCCCTGCATGGAGCCCCTTCCCTTTGTGATATTTGTCAGTCAAATAAATATATTTTATTCATCATTTGGTGTCTTTCCTTAAAGGAACTCTCAAGTTAAGAATAGCATTGAAACATGTAAATTACCATATGTGAAATAGATCGCCAGTCCCAGGTTCGATGCATGAGACAGGGCGCTCAGGGCCAGTGCACTGGGATGACCCTGAGGGATGGGATGGGGAGGGCGTTGGGAGGGGGTTCAGGATGGGGGACACATGTACACCCATGGCTGATTCATGTCAACGTATGGCAAAAACTACTACAATATGGTAAAGTAATTAGCCTCCAATTAAATATATAAAAAAATAAGGAACTCTCAGGTTGAATAAGTTTCCAGTTCCCATCTTTCCTGGGAACATGCGTGGACTCACCCTGTATGGATATCTTGCGTCACACCAGAAACCTGGACTTGGGTGACACAGGGTAGGCAGTGGTAGTGAAAGAGTTTAAGAAGAGAAAAGCCCAGCAATGTCAGGCATCTCAAATTTGGCATGTCCAGAATCAAAGCCTCCATCCACCCTCCAGAACTCTCAACCAGCTCTTCCCTTCCTTTCCAGTCAGTGGGACCTCTGTGCTCCCCGGGGCTCAGGCCAGACCTCCAGAGTCCTCCCTGCTCCCTCCCTCTCCCCCTTACCCTCCCCAGAGTCAAACCACCAGAAAGTCTGGTCTGTTCTGCACTCCAGTACCCTCTCTTCCATCCACCTCTGTGCATCCCCATGGTTCTCACCTCCAATTTCCTCCTGCCCAGGCTGAAATTCTGCTCTAAATAAGTCATGCATGGAAAAGCCCAGTACATCCCCCATCCAGTCACCTGGCTTCTCCCACACTCCCACTGCTTGTCCCCCAGGACTGACTCCTGCCTGCAGGGCCCTGGATACCTGGCTTCTCGCAGAGCCCTGTCACCTGCCCTCACACGAGGGGCTCTTCTCATCATGGCAGAGAGAACCACCTCCCCCCTGTCCCCCCTGGTATCCAGACGTGAGATAGGATAGTAGTTATAAACTCGTGTGTTCGCAATGTCCAAACAGAAGGGATGGAGATTCAGGGACATTTGTGAGGTTTAGGGGGCCCTCTGACACCGCAGCAGGCTGAGTGTGGCCAGCTAACCAGCCCTGTGGTTTTCAACATTTCTGAGCCTGCACTTTGCCAGGCCAGGTACTGGGGCCACAATGAGGAGGGCAAAGTCCCACTCTCAGGGACTCCCAGGTGACAGGACACCACCACCGAGGCCAGAGCTCACCGACCACCAGTGGGAGGGGTCAGCTGGAGACGCGCCCACCGCTAGAAGGCGTGGTGCTTCTGCATCGGTGAAGCCCTCGAGGAGCAGGAATTGACCTTCCCCCAAGGCAGGAGACTTAAGAGACTCGGGTTCGATCCCTGGGTCGGGAAGATCCCCTGGAGGAGGGCATGGCAACCCACTCCAGTATTCTTGCTGGAAGAATCCCATGGACAGAGGAGCCTGGCAGGCTACGGTCCATAGCGTGTAAACGTGTACTTGTCAACTTGTGCCCAGGACAAACGCAGGGCAAGCCACCTGCGTGTCTCCAACACCAAGCCCAGAGCCTGGCATACAGTAGGTGCTCAGTGAACGTTTCATGAAGGGCTGAAGGGGTGAGTGGGGAAGCACCGCCGCCAGCTCTGCTTGGGGTCGCCTGTTGTCACCTCGTCACCGCCACGCCTGACTAAGGCTGGGCACTGTTGTCCAGACTCCTCTTCCACTGTGGGTTAAAGTTTGCTTCACCCCACCCCAAATTCACACATCAAGTTCTAGCCCCCAGGACCTCAGAATGAGACCTTACTTGGGAATAGAGTCCTTGTAGATGTTATCAGTTGGGCTTCCCTGGTTCTCAGACAGTAAAGAATCTGCCTGCAATACAGGAGACCTGGGTTCGATTCCTGGGTCGGGAAGAGCCCCTGGAGAAGGGAACAGCAACCCACTCCAGTATTTTTGCCTGGAGAATTTCAAGCAAGAGGCGCCTGGCAGGTTACAATCCATGGGGTCACAAAGACTCGGACACGACTGAGCGACTAACACTTTCACTTTTCATACAGGAGTAGGGTGAACCCCCAATCCAATGTGACCCGTGTCTTCCTGGAAAGGGGACATTTGGACACAGACACACACACACAGGGGACACCACTAGAAGATGAGGTGGAGGGTTGATCTCAGCGATGCTTCTACAGCCGAGGCTCCTCTAAGATTGCCAGCAAACTCCCTGGAGCCAGGCGAGGGGCCCAAGCAGATTCTCCCTCAAAGCGCCAGAAGAGCCGTGCCTCCTGTCTCCTCGATCCCAGACTTCTGGCCTCCAGGGCCGTGAGACGGCACATCTCTGCCATCTAAGTTGCCCAGCCTGGGGTGCTCTGTTACCGCAGCCCCAGGAACTAATACCCCTCCTCATCAGTATGAGAAACTCTTGAGATTGGAAGGGTCGTTATTCTCGAAAGGTCTTGAGGTTGGAGCGGAAGTCTTCCTCACATGAGGGCTCCTCACATTCCCCGAGGGCCTGTGTGGATGGACCCCCTTCATACCCATAGATGTGGGTGCCCCCCAGAGGCCCCCTGTCTGGGACTCTCCAGTTGCTCCACCCTTCTTGGCCCCTGGGCTCACGCTTGGTGGCGTTGCTCGAGTGCCCGCTCCCCCCAAGCCCCTCCCACACCTTGCAGGCTTCCTCTCCTGCACTGCACCTCGGAGAAGGGAATGGCAACCCACTCCAGTATTCTTGCCTGGAGAATCCCATGGACAGAGGAGCCTGGTGGGCTACAGTCCATGGGGTTGCAGAGAGCCGGACACGACTGAATGGCTAACACACACACCTTCCCCACTGCAGCCCTGATGCCCATGTCACCGGCACTGACTGTGGCTCCCTGACCAAACCCAGGCTGATTCAAATCTCAGAACGCCACAGCGTGGGTGCTCCTGCTGGGCCTGATACCTCCCTAACGCTGCCCTCGGCTTCCAAGGTGACATGGTCTTTTTCAAAAGGGCAATAAACAGGGTCTTCCCTGGTGGTCCAGTGGGTTAAACTCCTCGCTTCCAATGTAAGGGATCCAGGTTCAAACCCTGCTCGGGGAACTGAAATCCCATATGCCAATGTGGTGCAGCTAAAAAATAAATTAAGAAAAAAAAGAATAAGAAAAATAAAATATTTCTTAAAAACAAACAAACAAAGGAAAAACCAAAAGTGCAATAAACAGGCCACCGGAAGCAGTTGGCAGATCTCTGAGCTGTTCTCTCACAGTGACAGTCAGGGTGATGGGCACACTGACAGGTGAATTTCCATCTCTCAGCTGTTACGGTGACCCTCGGTCATGCCCCCGCCTTCCCGAGAGAGCCCTCTTTCGGGGGTGACCTCATCACTCACTGGACAGAAGCAGGGACTGCATCCTAAAACACCCTGGCTGCTACTCACAAGCTGGGAGGGATGGGAAAGCTTTCTTAGCTGTGTGTGTGGCCACAGACACCACATGGGCTGGAGGGCAGCGAGGGCAGTGGGCTCCCAGCAGATTCCACGCACCTTCTGCCACCCGTCCTGGGAGAATGTTCCAAGGAGAACCAAGTCTTGAGGTAAGTCGCCCAGCAAGGAAGGGTCAGTGCCAAAGCTTCTACAGATACCTCAAAGGTCTGGAAATCCAGAGGGAGCCTGAAAGATCTAATACAAAGCCCACAAGGGATCCTCAGGCTCTGAAAATGCCCACACTTGCCTTTGACCTCCCCCACCACCCTGAGAGCTGCTGCTCAGGGTATCTCAGAGCACCTGGGACCCCGAGCCTTGTATCCCTTGCTTACCCTTTTGTTCTTGGATGGCTGTTTGCCCTTGCCTAGCCATGGGCCAAGAGGCAAGCATTATTATCCTCATTTCCCAGAGGGGAAGCTGAGTCCCAGAGGGGCTAAGTGATGTGCTTGACATCCCCCAAGGAGTAGGTAGTGAAGTTGGAGACAAGACTCCGCTTTCATCATCAGAGCGGTGGTTTTCAAGCTTCGGTGAGTGGATGCTCATGAGTGAAATGCAGATGCCTGGGCCCCACTCCCAGCGGTTTGACTCAGCAGGTCTGGCTGAAGCTCAGGAACAGGTGAATCTGTTGTAGCCGGTCCAGGGTCCACATCTGGGGAAGGGTTGGGCTAGGTGGTGGTCTCCACAAGGATGCTCCGCCTGCACCTGGCCGCCTTCTTCTCCAAGAGGTTTACTGGAAGGAATCTCTCCCTCTGCACACTCCAACAGAGCATTCTAGCTGAGCCCCCATTCGCTGAAAGTGGTTCAAATACCACTTGCTCCGCTTACCAGCTCTGTGACATTGCCCTGACTTTCTTATCTGTAAAGTAGGAAAAACACCACAACCTGTCTCAGAGTTGTTCAGTTCAGTTGCTCAGTCACGTCCGACTATTTGTGACCCCATGGACTGCAGCATGCCATGCTTTCCTGTCCATCACCAACTCCCAGGGCTTGCTCAAACTCACATCCAGGAGTTAGTGATGGACAGGGAAGCTTGGCGTGCTGCCGCCCATGGATTCGCAAAGAGTGGGACACGACTGAGCATCTGAACTGAACTGAACTGAACTGATGTCAATTGAGTCAGTGCTGCTGTCTAACCTTCTCATTCTCTGCTAGCGCCTTCTCCATTTGCCTCCAATCCTTCCCAGCATCAGGGTCTTTTCCAGTGAGTCAACTCTTCACATCAGGGGCCAAAGTATAGTTCTGGTTAATGGCTATTATTACTACAGAATGATTTCAAGTGTCTCTGTATCGTCTACATGATAAGATTCTAAACTCCTGAAGAGCACAAGGCTTAGCACAGGCTGGGATATGCAGTAGATATTCAGTTAATATACTCACTGAGTGTATAAAGTCATCATTAAATGCCTAAGTATTCAGATCTTATCATTAATGTGTGGCAGAATAGATAATAATGGTTACTGAAACAATATAATAAAAAAGAATATTATGGATCACTTGTTGATTGCTTAATATATGACAGGCTTCCCACTAAGTACTTTACATGAATATCTCATTTAATCGTTACAATTACTCATGAGACGGGCACTACTTGCAGTGAGAAAACAGAGGCACAAAGAAGTTAAGCAATTTGAGCTACTAAGTAGTTGGGCTGGTATTTTACCCCAGATTGTCCTGGGGCAAGAGCTCATTAATGTAGGAGCACAGTGCTGTGTGCTGCTTTTTTTTTGTTTCTAGACTGGAAGCTTATCCAGGGGAGCAGTAGAATCTTGTTCATTTGTTTCCCTAGGGTCAGGCAAAGGTCTTCACATAAAGTAGATGCTTAAGGAAATGTCTGTTGTCTGTGTTTGCATGCATGGATGAGTGGATGCATGGGTGGATGGAGAGATGGGTGGATGGATTGATGGAGTGGATAGATGGATGGATGAGTGGATGGGTAGATGGATGGAAGAATAGATATGTGAATGGATGGATGGATGGGTGGATGAGTGGATGGTTAGATGGATGGATGGATAGATGGGTGAATGGATGGATGAGTGAATGGATGATGATGGATGGGTGGATAGGTGGATAGATGGATGGGTGGATGGATGGATGAGTGGGATGAAGTGATGGATGGATGGGTGGATGGGTAGATGGAAGCATAGATGGGTGAATGGATGGATGGGTGGATAGGTAGATGGATGGATGGGTGGACAGATGGATGAGTGGAATGATGGGTGGATGACTTAATAGATAGCTGGGTGGGTGGATGACTGGGTAGATATGTCTTTGGGACAGCAGGTGGATAAATGAGTGTTCAGACAGAAGAGTGGATGAATGGATGAATACATGGGCAGATAGGAAAATGAGTAAGTGGTAGAAAGAGAAGATGGGTGAGTAGATGCAGAAGTGAAAGAATATCCTCCCCATGTTACTCTGCAGAGTAACACTCAAAGAATTATTAGAAAGGGAGATGTAGGAAACAGGTGTTCATTTTTTTGGATAAACGAAGCTGAGAAATAATTGCTGGCAGCGCTATTCCTGGAAGGGTGGTGGAGGCAGGGAAGGCACCTCTGGGTTACAGGAAGAGGCGTCCCTCCTCGTTCAACATCTTTAGTCTGAAAGGGCCCAGGGCTCCACAGTGAAGGCACTAATTAGATTTCATTAAAGTGAAATAGATTTCCTACCTCTGGAAGAACTAGCTCATTAACTGAATACATGCTCTACTGGTGGAAGGCACAGGGAGGAGCGACCAGCCCCAGCTCACCTGGGCTAAGGAGAGAGCTGGGAATGCTGCAGTATGCGGCATCACTAGGGTTCTGAGCCCCTGCTCTATGCCAGTGCCTGGGATGGCCACTGGGTACGCAATGATGAATCAGATACCATCACTACCTCCAGAAACTCAGTCTCAGAAGGAGGCAAAAACATAACAAGGCAGGACGTGCACAATGGTAGGGCACTGGACAAGGAAAAGCAAAGTAGACTGTCTGATCTATGCCTCGGGGGTCCTGGGGGTCGGGTGGAGATAAGGCATGGAGAAGGATGAAGCTGGCACAGCTGGTATAAAGGTCATGGACCATGATTTGCAGAAAGAAGGCTGCTTGTTCAAAGTGGTGATGGTACAAAACCAAGGAAAAGAGAAATGGAATGAGTTGGGGGGTTGTGTCCATCCAATTGTTCAAAATTACTTACTCAACACCCACTCTGTATTAGACATATTATAGATACTGGACATACGATGGAAAAAGCTGACTTGATACTGGAGTTAAAGAGAGTGGTCTGGGTTGAAATTTAAAATTGGGGAGTTTTGAATATACAAAGAATGGTTAATGCCCCAGCCCCGATGCAGTCTCCTGGGGAGAAAGAAGGAGGAGAGGTTCATCTTGGTTCATTCTTCCTCGTAGAGCAAGAATTCCTTCCACGGCCTCCCTGGCAAGTGGCCACTCAGCCCCTGCTTGGATGCTCCAGTGACAGGGAGCTCACCACCAGTCAAGGCAGCCCTGTCCGGCTTTGGAAGTTCTGGTTGATAGCAGATCCTTTTGTCTGTGAACCGAAACCTCCCTCTTGATCTCACTCTCTTGTCCTGTTTCTGTCTTCTGGAGACCAGCTCATCCAGTCACCTCCCACATTGTCATGACCTGCTAGAACCAACCACATCTTCCTTCTGTTTGTCTCCTAATAGCAGGGCCCCAGGTTTCTTCTGAGGGTGCCATGCCTTCCCTACTGCCATCTCCCATCTCAGGAAGTGGGTGGGTGGATGGAAGGAGTTTCATTTTAATATCCGAGTCGTGATCTCAGAGACAACAAGGAAAGATACTTAACAATAAGACTTTCTTTCTTGTTCTTTCACTAAAAATGCAGTTCTTGTGTGTGTGCAAGCTAAATCACTTCAGTCGTGTCAGACTCTGTGCAACCCTCTGGACCACAGTCTGCCAGGCTCCTCTGTCCATGGGATTCTCTAGTCCCTCTGTCCATGGGACTCCCATTCACTGAAGTGGGTTGCTGTGCCCTCAGGGGATCTTCCAGGGATCAAACCTGCATCTCTTAATATCTCCTGCATTGGCAGGTGGGTTCTCTACCACTAGCGCCACTTGGGAAGCCCTATCCCTCTTAATTGTCTGAGGATTACTTCAGCTTGTTTTTTCCTCTGGGTTGGAAATCGACTTGCGTGCAACAGTGGTTGTGCCAAGGGCCACAAGTGGCTGGATGTACCATCCACCTCAGCCCCTTTTTGGTTGCCCCTCATCTTAGCATCATTAAAAAATATATATTTTAACTTATTTTTGGCTGTGCTGGGTCTTTGTTGCTGCATGGGGGCTTTCTCTAGTTGTGGTGAGTGGGGGATACTCTAGTTGGGGTGCACAGGCTTTTCATTGCAGTGGCTTCTCTTGTCACAAAGCTCCAGGCTCAGTAGCTGTTGGCACACAGGCTCAGTTGCCCCATGGCATGTGGAATCTTCCCCGACCAGGGATGGAACCTGTGTCTCCTGCATTGGCAGGCAGACTCTTAACCACTGGAAGTCCAGCACACCCAGCATCTTTATAACAACATCCGACCCAGTTGAACTTCCCTCCTTGAATGGATGTGCTCATCCTCCGAGGTGCTTTCCTGCCCTCAACTTCCCTCAGTCTAACTGGGTCAGGCTCCGGGTCAGCAGCTGTCTCCTGCCAGCCGTGACCCAACTGGGCCAACTTCTCTCCTGCCCTCTCTCCACCAGTCTTACCCAGCATGGAAAAGAAACCAGGCTCTGAGTTCTGTCTGAGTTCTGCTGGCAAAGGGCTGGCTTGCAGCAGGCCTGGGTTGGCCACACCCTGTACCTTCCAGAGAGAAGTCTGGCCCTGGATCAGTTCCTGAGACATAACCTTTTCACCCTGGAGATATTCTTCCCAACACTAGTGTCTTGCGGCCATGCCAAGTTGTCTACACAAACAATGTGATTTATGGTGGGGGCTTTGGGCCATGTGGTACCAGTTTGATCTTTGGAGGGGCTGGAGACTAAGGTCAGCCACATCTACACAACTGATGTGGACCCCAAAACTCAGGTGAATATCTTCAGCTGTCACATGTTGCTACATGAATCAGCTCTGTCTGTAAGTCTCTGCTGGGAGATGACAAAGGGAAGCTCATGCCTGGTGTCTCCTGGCCCCCAGCCTGTGCCCCTTAACCCCTTAATCAGTGTCCTATCACTGTTATAAAGCATAACCATGAATTAAAAAATAGCTCTCTGAGTCATGTGAGTTCTATCCTAAACCTAAACGTGACCTTGGGGACTCTTGACTGTGTCTGCTGCCACAGCATCCATCCTGCTTTATTAGGTGTCTGTACACCACCCTCCACCCACCTCCATCCTAGCCCATGAGCTAGGATGTTCATTCCAAGTTCCCACCATCCACACTAATCCTTTGTCCCTTGAGCTGAATTCAAGAGACAAGGCTCCAGCTTACCATAGCTTTTCCTTGAGCTACCTTCAGATTTTTGCTTGACAAATGGTAAACCTGGGTTTCTCAGGCCATTGCTGTACATGACTGGCAGTTACACTCAAGCATTGTAGATTTCATTCTTGGATAATAGCTCTGTTGGCAGCTTTTATGGACAGCTCCTTGGTCTTTGATTCTGGATGGAAATCCACAATGAACTAAGCTGCACAAGCTCAGCAGAACCTTGAAGCCTCCTTGCCCCCATCCCCATCCTCATTGCTGATTGAGCCGCCTCCCTTCACCTCACAGCTCTGATCCCAGAAAAAGTCAAAGGCCCCTGGGAGCTCTGAGCAGCACTTCCATTCATATCCCAAGCCATGGAGGGCCAAGGTGACCATGGCCCTCTCAGCACGGGGGCCCTTGGGTACCCACCCCCCTCTCCCCAGAGAAAGGCCAGAACTCCCCTCTGTAGAATGGGAAGAGTGCAGAATCTTCCAAGATTTGGTTTCCTTGGCAAGATGTAAAAAAGAAAAAAAAAAAAAAAAAAAGGGAAAACAGCCAAGTTCAAGAGCAAAGAAAATCCTATTTGGTGACTTCATAGCTGAGCCAGAGCCTGGCCTGGCCCCACCACAGGACTGGCTGGAAAGGGCCACTGTCCTTATGACCTGCAGCTGTGATGAGGCCACCTTCTCTCATCCCACCCCTACCCCTTCTCCCCGTGTCCCTAACTTCTAAGGAAGGAGACGGCCTGAAAGGGTTTTGCTGGCTCCTCGTTAATGGAGGTCGGGGGATATGAGAGAGGCATATTCAGATTCTTTTTTTTTTTTTTTTTTTAATGTAATGTTTCTGTTCAGGCAACTGGCTCAGCCTCTTGAAAGAAGACAGGAATCTGAATAATATTTATGTTTTATGAAACACTTTTCCAACCATTATCCTACTTGATCTTCATCACGATCCTGGAAACTTGGCAGGGTAGGAATTTTCCCTCCTCCCCCACACTCTGCCCTTTTCCAGACAAGAAACAGGATCAGAGGGATGATGTGGCTGAAAGGGCAGAGTTGGACTAAAATCGGGGTGTCTGTATGCCGGTGCCATGGTGGACACTCTCACCGGAAGCACTGGCTCTGGGAGGAAGAGAGCTGGAGGCGGAAACAGGTCCCAGCCCCCAGAGAATGGTGCTGGGCTCTGCCGCTGTGCAAAGCTTGCTCACGCTGTCCCCTCTGCTGGGACCCCTCTCCCTGTTTGCTAGTTGGGCTCCTACTCATCCTACAAAGCCCCACCTAAATGTCACTCTAGATAAAAGTTCCTGGGTACTTGAGGGCCACCTGGATTGTGTAGCTCCCTTGGCTGTCACAGCTTCTGGGATGACTTTATCACTCTGGACTGCCATTTTCTGTTTGTCATTTACCTTTCTCATGGGATCCTAAGCTCCATCTTACATCTCTGCAGCTCCTGTTCCTAGACAGGGCCAGTCCCAGAGGACACACAGTCTTTAATGTCTATTGGCTGAGTGGGTGAATGAATGAGTGAATCAATCAATCAAATCAAGCTGCCACTCCATGTATTTATTATCCACAAAGCAGATTTTCCATTTTCTTGTTGCTTTCTTATGCATTGACTTTTAACTACTAAAGAAGCATATGATTATATTTTTTCTTGTAAGCAACTCAAGCACCACAGAGAAATCCCAATTTCCCCTTGTCAACCTCCACTCCAGCCATATCCTATGCCCTTCTCCATTCCAGTCCTTTCCCTAGAAGGAACTCCATCATTGGTTTGGGGTGTCTCCAGACCTCTTATGCAATTACAGACATTTATAACTGCATAGGTAAGCATAAGGCATTATGTATCTTTTAAGATCATTTTTTTATTCCATTTTATATCCTATTCTGCAACTTGCTTTCGGCATAAAATGTTATAGCTTGGACTTTGCTCCTTGTCGGTCTCAGAGAGCTCCCTAAGCCTTTTTTTTTTTTTTTTGTCTGCACTGGGTCTTCGCTGTGGAGCAAAGGCTTTCTCCAGTTGCAGTGTGCCAGGGTAGTTGCCCCATGGCATGTGGGATCTTAGTTCCCCGACCAGGGATCGAACCTGCTTCCCCTGCGTTGGAAGGCAGATTCTTAACCACTGGACTACCAGGGAAGTCCCGTCTTAGGCCTTTGTAGTTGCTGATCTATTGTCTATGTATCTAGATCTTTCTAGATGTATATCTATGTATCTAGATGTATTCTAGATCTATCTAGATACATCTACATATCTAGATGTATTCTAGATCTAGATAGATCTAGATGGGCACTTAGGCTTTCCCCAACTCTTCTCTCAGGGGCTTCCCAGGTAGCACAGTAGTAAAGAATCCACCTGCCAATGCAGGAGACTCAAGAGATGCAGATTCATTCCCTGGGTTGGGAAAATCCCCTGGAGTAGGAAACGGCAATCTACTCCAATATTCTGGCCTGGAAAAATTCCATGGACAGAAAGAGTCTGGTGGGCTACAGTCCATGGGGCCTCAAAGAATCAGACATGACTGAGTGAATGAACACACACACACACACAATTCTTCACTCTGACAAACACAGTGACAGTGCCACATTCAAGACATATAATTCCCTTTTCCGGGTGAGTCCCTCCCAGGTCTGCACTGGAGCCCCAGGTAAACTCTGGTCTCCCTCCAGCCCATGTGCACAGCACACTGGTGGAGGATGGTCTGAATCAAGTGCTCGAGACCAAAGGCATTTAGCCCAACCCTCATCTGAGGTTTGTTGCCATACAACAACATGAGTCACTGCTTCCCAGGAATGAAGCCCTTGTCACCTCCCACGGGAAAGTTGCTTCACTGCAGCACAAACAGACATGCTAGGCTTTGGGGCCTTAGGAAGCTGGGGGCTCAGTCTCAGATCCCTGTTCTAAAGATGGAGGGTGGCACTCCCCGCTTCCAGGGCTGCAGTGAGGATTAAAGGAGATGAGACATCCACTGTACCTTGCACTTCGCCAGCTCTTCCCAGATGCTCACCACCATCAGCTACCAGATCCACACCCATCTTCTGAGGCTAACCATCTGAAGCCCAGCTCAGCCCCGCCCTGAGCTGCCTTCCTTTCTGGCCTGTCCTGCTTCACCCACTCATCCTTCATCCTGCCTCCATGATCTGATGGTAGGTCATAGCTAAGGAACGGTTTTCTGGGAAGTTTGGAAATATGAGGGCTTCTCTGGTGGCTCTGTGGTAAAGAATCTGCCTGCAATGCAGGAGACCCAGGAGACACAGGTTCTATCCCTGGGTCAGGAAGATCCCCTGGAGAAGGAAATGGCAACTCACTCCAGTATTCTTGCCTAGGAAATCCCATGGACAGAGGAGACTGGGAGGCTAGAGTCTGTGGAGTCACAAAGAGTTGGAAGCAACTGATCTCACACACATATTGGTTGGTTGGAAATATGAGCTTTGCATTTCCTTATGTAACACAGGGTTAGAAATTCACCTGCCACCAAAGTCTCTGACAGTCAGTGTTCCAGGACTCAGAAAGATCTGTACTGGGGCCAGCTCCTTGCCTCACCTCCTCCTGGCATAATCAAGCTGAGCATGGAGGAAAAGGAGACAGATCAGCGAAGGACCTGCTAGGGCCAGGGTGCAGACTCCCAGCCCCACAGCCTGGGCCCCGACTCAGCGCAGGGGGTTCTGGAGTCATGTGGGGAGTTGTCCAGAGTCACCAAGCAAAGAGTACCAGGGCCAGGAAGAGGGTGAGGGAAGTGGTACATCCCTTCTGGAAGGAGAGGTCCCTCCCTGGAGGAAGCTACGGGTGTCCCAGGGCAGGGAAAAGTGGTCAGGTTGAGTGACATGAGCTTCACTAGTCTACTATGAGATTTTAGGCAAGTCAGTCACCCTCCTTGAGTCTTGGTTTTCTCATCCGTGAAATGGGAACAGGCTGTTCTCTCACTGGCTTGTTGCAGGAGCATGTGTCAAGTTCTTGATGACCTCTAGAGTCTACAGCATCAGGCAGATGCTAGATTTTCCTGCCAGAACACCCTCAGAGGGCAGAGACAGCTTGCAAAAGACCGAGATAGTAGAATTGGTCCTCAGTCAGAAGATAACAAGAGGAGTCACAGGGTGAGTGACAGGAGAGAGGGGAAGTAAAAATGTGGACAGGGAAGAGAAACAGCAAAGTGCTTTCTGAAGCCCATATCCACTCTTCTTCCCTTCAGTGTTGTTTATGTTGATCCTCGGCTCCTGTGGTCTGGGCTGATCTCTGCCGGTGTTTGGGGGAGCTGGTGGGGACTGGGTGCCACCCCAGGCAGCCCGGCCCCACGTAGCCCACCCTGCACTTGCCACCGGAACTTGGAAGCTCACCCTGCCAGGACTTGGAAACTCACTCCAGCTGCGGCATCCTGATCCTCTGGCTCTCTTCATCCTCCCAAGGAGAGTCTCCTGCTCTCCCCTTCACCCCCCCACACAGCTTCCCACGTCACCCTCCCAGCCCCCTGGCTCCTGGGAGAGGCCAAGGAATCCCCATCCCACCCTGGGCCTCAGGCCAAGGAGGAGGGGACATGAGATAAAGAAAGAAAAAGGGAGAGAAACAGAGAGATGAGGGATGCGGGTGGGGGTGGAGGTGGGGGGGCTGGCTGGAAGAGAGGTGGGTACTCAAGGAAGAAATAAACAGAGACACAGAGATGCAGGAAGGAAAAGAGAGAACTGGAAAGACAAAAATACCAAGGAGTAGGGTTCCAGCCCATCCTAAAGGACATCAGTCCTGGGTGTTCATTGGAAGGATTTATGTTGAGCTGAAACTCCAATACTTGGGTCACCTGATGCGAAGAGCTGGCTCATTGGAAAAGACCCTGATGCTGCGAAAGATTGAGGGCAGGAGGAGAAGGGGATGACAGAAGATGAGATGGTTGGATGGCATCACCAACTCAATGGACATGGGTTTGGGTGGGCTCCGGGAGTTGGTGCTGGACAGGGAGGCCTGGCGTGCTGCAGTCCATGGCGTCGCAATGAGTCAGACACGACTGAGCGACTGAACTAACTGAGGGTTCCAGCACTGAAGTCTAAGGTTATTCTGCCAGATGGTCCTAGGTGTTGGGGATGGGGTGGGGTGGGATGGGGGGTGGTTCTGTCGTCAAGCAAGTCAGGTGGAAAGCACAGGCTACAGGAGGACCCAGAAAAGCTTCTCCTCTACAGGGCAGACCCTGTGGCCACTGACGTGAGTGCGGTGAATCTCCAAGAGGGGGCTCTAGAGCTCCTCAATGACTGTCACCACCAGGGACAAGAAGGACCGAAACCCAGCACCATGACATACACTGGCTCAGATTCAGAGGAAAACGTGGACACAGAGAGACGGAGGCTTAGAGATAAAGGGACAGGCAGACAGACAGAAGGATATAGAGGGACAGACATAAAAAGAGCAGGGACCCAGGGAGAGACAGAGACAGAGAAACACACACACAGTCATTCAGGTTTCAATGTAAAGGGAGAAGCAGGGACAAGGCAGAGGCGAAGGCTGATGCTGAAAGAGAAGGGCAGAATCCCAGGGACAGGGGAGCAATAGAGACAGGGAACCAGAGTGAGAGACGTGATGGGCAGTGCCCCTCTGAACCTCAAACCCAGAGAGGCTCTTGTTTGTTCTGAAATGTGGAGCCCCACAGGCTCTGCCCCTCCTGCAGCTGGTCCAAATACCCCTTCTCCCTCGGCGGGCAGCACAGCGTCTGCCAGAACCCGAGGACAAACTCCCCGGGGAACATCACTTGACCTGCAAGAAAACAAATTCAGCCACCCCTGTACAGAAGGCCTGAAAGAGACATCAATACCGCAGCAGACTGAAGATCATTCCCAGCTTCTGGAGAATTATGACAAGGCATTAATAGTTGCCCCCTGCAGCTGTGGCTTGGCTTCCAGAGGGCAAGGCTGAAACAAAGCTCCGAGAGTTAACTGAACCGATTTTAAATGATTTGCCATTAATTTTATGGGTTTGTGAGAGCTTTCGAGATGAGAGATGGACTGGGTGACTTCAGAGACTGTTATTTCATGGGTGTTAATGCCCACTCAGCCCAACAGGCCATCGGCTCTTTTAATCCCTTGACTCTGTGCTTGTTCTGATGGAGAGCAGTCCTGAGGGATTTCTGTGGACACAAGTCCCCGTCACGGCTGATCTATGTGGATCTTTGTACCCGACAGCCCCACTGGTCTCAATTTATGCTCCAGGCAAGATGTACCAAGAAGTCTGCTGGTGCAGGGGGTGATGGTTCATGACTGTCACGTGGCTGCTCTCTCCTGCTCAAATGCCTTCCATGGCTCCCACTTACCACTCTGCCTGCCTGATCCCCTTTCAGTCCTGGGGAGATGTTTAGGCCTCTCTTCTCTTACATCTCTGAGGCCAGTGTCTCCCGTGCTCCCCAGGAACCCTGGATATTTTCTGCACTGGCTTCACGTCCTGTGTTATAGATTGGCCTGTGTTCCCTCCTCCCTTGTTTTCTGGCCATCTTGGGCTGGCCCTGCTTGTCTCTTGGACACTTGATGGGCATGGTGAGAAGGTCCAGCTCTCTGGCTCTGGACTGCAGGGTTCTCTGAAGCTGACGGCCCCGGCGGGTGTACACAGGGTCTTGTATTAGACTATAGGCTGAACTATTGGAACACAGCATCCGTAAGGAGTGGTAGCATATGGTAAGCACAGCCTTCACCCTAGAACTCAGTTATGCCTCACACTCTAAGCCTTTACATGAGGCCAAACACACTAATCACTAGGCAGAGCCAAGGACCTCTGGTTACTTCTCAAGAGTCATAGATAATATTTTGAGCCATATCCTGTGAGCTGTTTTTCAGATACTGAAGCCCCCTCACCAGGTGGAAGAAGGTGACTACGTGATGAGAAGATGACCTCATGATGACCAGACAAAAGCTGTGACATAAGCCACTCCACTTCTAAGAACTGTCCCCAGGAAGCTGGGACAAACACTGAAACTGGAGACTAACTGTACTCGAAACAACGAAGATGATGCTGAATGGGCTGCCACATCGCTGATATCAAGATGACTATCGGAGCCGACTGTGACCATCGTCACCAATATTGAGATCACTGCAGGAGCCAACTATGATCATCATCACCGATATCGAGATGACTGTCTAAGCTGACTGTGCCATCCTGCTCCCGCCCTCTGTCCATATAACCCTGAAACGCCCCCTTAAAAATGTCTGCCTCCCGAGCAGCAACTGGGAGTTGGCTCTCAGACACAAGTCTACCTTGTCCCCCAGTTGCCAGCATCTGAATTAAAGCTTCCTTCCCTTTCCTCCCAACCCTTGTCTCTCGAGAATTGGCTATCGAGTGGTGAGCAGTCGGACCTGGGTTCAGTAACAATATGATAAAGGTTTGACTCTTTCTCATGTAAGTTTCTAAATGTAAACAAACATGGTAAATTATTGGCCTATGTCATCACACCTTTCTGTACTTCTCTTTGCTGCCTGTCTTTGTACTCTCCCCACTCAAGGTGCCAGGTACTTCCCTGCACCGTGATTTGATAATGCTCAGTGACTTGACTCACTGGTGCTTATGGGTGAAAGCTACAATGTGCCTGTGAAACGAGGCTATCAGAGGTCTTGCGTGACTCTCAGCTGGCCTGAAGACATGTGAATGGAACAAATGCTGATTGCTGGGGGCTACGCAGATTTTGCAGTTATCACAGATCCAGGATGGGGAGTCAGCTCCTTCCAGGCAAAGGCAGTGCCTGGCGAGGGACTCAGCTGTGAGCCACCAGCAGTTGGAAGTCCCACCAGCAGAGAGAACGAAGGAATGCCTGGGTCCTGCAGGGGTGTCTGGGTGGTGCACTGCGCAGGTGCTAATTCCAGCTCTGACCACCTTAGCCAAGCCTATTTTCTGTCTCTGTGTCTCTCTCTGCAGACCTGGGGCACGCTTTGGCCCATGGCTCCAAGAGACACATAAATAACCAGGCCTTAGCCTCTTGGGCCTAGGAGGAAACTTTCTCTTTTGCATGTGAGATCTCTCGAAGTGTCCACCTAAAGGACTCTTCTGGAGCTGCCTGGGTGTGGCTGCTGAGGAGGGAACCTGGCCCAGCTCTCAGCTCTCCGTGATGGACTCTCCTGTCCTCTCCTTCCACACCCCTAAGTGAGACATCTGTGGGCTCAGGGGAGCAGTGAGTGAGAGCGGCCATGCCAGCCAGGGTAGTCTAAACCAAGCTTAACTCTTCCTGGGCTTCCGGGCTCTCTGGGGCTCCCCTTGGCTTCTGCTAAGGTGTAGGCATTCTTAACTGTCTCTGTCTACAGACCCCTGAGTATAATGTGATGGAGCCAATCAACCCCTTCTCTGAGTAATGTTTGTAAAATACAGAATTATAGAAGTAAATTACAGAATTACAAAATTATAGAAATACAGAATTATGAAATAAAACACAAAGAATTACGAAGAAGAACGCCGAAACAATGACATTGGAATAAACTTCTCAGAACGCTGTAAAAACCAATTTGTGATCTAGTACTGCATGTGCGTCTTCAGTGCATTAATGATAAGACTGGGAAAGAGTACACTATATCTAAGAGTATCTGATAGCAATCATAATATCAAAGCAGTGATAAGCAGAGATGATATTTTGAGATATCTGTGACAACTATAATACGATAACAAGAATATATGTGCTTTGTCTTGGTTTCAAAGTCCTACTAACGTTACTGTGGTTTGTTGCCTGTGACATGATTTTTCCTACCAAGTTCATGGACACCCTTGAACTCTATCTACAGACCATCTAGGGGTCCAGAGACCCCAGATTGAGAACCCTTGTGCCTTAGTGAGTAACTAGCCAGAAAAAGCTGTGCCCAGCCTTGGAGCCAGGAGCTGGACTCTGTAGTCCTTCCTCCTCTTGGCAGCTGCAGGACTGGTGATTGGCCATAGCAGTCATTCACCATGCAGCCTGGAACCAACTTGTGCATCCATCCATCTGTCCATCCATCCTTCCATCCAGGCATCACTCAACAGATATTTATAGAGATGGGCTCTGGGCTGATATGTCTTTCCCCAACATGCTGGGGAAATTTCAGGATGCAGGGGGCAAAGAGAAAAAGATGAGAAAAGAGAGAAAAGGATGACAAATCCAAATGCTGAATTTCTCAACAGAGACAAGCAAAGCCAGGAATAACGGAGGAATACCTTCAAGATTCTGAAGAAAAATGACCTCTAATGTAAAAATATGCAGATGGTAGACTATCATTTGGAGAAGGACTTGGCAACCCACTCCAGAATTCTTGCCTGGAAAATCCCATGGACTGAGGAGCCTGGAGGGCTGCAGTCCATGGGGTCTCAAAGAGTCGGACACGACTGTCTAACACACAGACTATCATTAAGTCTATTACAGTTAGACTCTCAGAAATGCAAGGTCTCAAAGTGTTTGCCTCCTGTGGTAGCCAGTCCCCAAGATGACCCCTGTGACCCCTGTTTCTTGCTTTTCCACCCCCTGGGGGAAGCCAGCTGCTCTGTTGTGAGGAAACTCATGCAGTGCCGAGGAGAGGCTCATGTGACGGGCAAATCAGAGGACTTCTGCCAACAGCCAGCAAAGAACTTGGTCTCCTTCAACAGCCATGTGAGAGAGCCATCCTGGCAATGGATTCCCCAGCCTATGTCCAGCCTTCAGACGACGGCAGCTCTGCCTGACAGCTTTACTGCAACCTCACGAGAGACTGATCCACCACCCACTTAAAGATGCATATATGTGGGATCTGAGAGAATTGGTAGCGACGATCTTATTTACCAAGCAGAAAGAGAAACACAGTGGTAGAGAACAGACATAAAGATACCAAGGGGAATGGGAAAGATAGAATGAATTGGGAGATTGAGATTGACACATATACACTATTGACACCATGTATAAAATAGATAATTATTGAGAATCTACTGTATAGCACAGGGAACTCTACTCAATCCTCTGTGGGGACCTAAATGGGAAGGAAATCCAAAAAAAGAGGGGATATATGCGTACGTATAGCTGATTCCCTTTACTATACAGTAGAAAGTAACACAACATTGTATTGCAGCCATACTCCAATAAAATTGTTTTGAATGTTAAATAAATAAATAAACATGATGACTGACCTGGAGGAAGTCTGGGGGAAAAGTGATGGGGGGAAACTCCCTCACCTTTAGGTCCTGAGAACTCCCTCTGAATCACATGTGAAAATCTCTTACACTAATTAGGATGGATTTGGCAGCAAGTAATCACCCAGGCACCCACTCCAGTGTTCTTTCCTGGAGAATCCCCGGGACGGGGGAGCCTGGTGGGCTGCCGTCTATGGGGTCATACAGAGTCGGACACGATTGAAGTGACTTAGCAGCAGCAGCAGCAGCAATCACCCAGACTCCCATTCCATCAGTGAAGCTGTGAGCGTATTTGTATTTTGCAGCAGGAAGTCCAGAGGCAGGTGGTTCCAGGTTAGTTAATTCAGTAGCCCAACCATATCAGCAAGGACCCGATTGTTACCATTCCTCCCCTGGGCCGTCCTCAGGGCACAGCTCTGGTCCTCAAACCGCCACCCTCTGGACTCAGATAAGGAAGACCAGGCAATGGATCTGAGGACAAAAAAAACCAAATCACTGGCTTGGATTATTTTCCGCACTTGGCAGAAGCAGAAACTGAAGCACAGAGACTTTAAGTAGACTTTAGGCACAGAGACCTGCTCAAGGTCACACAGCAGAGCCAGGTCAGTCTTCTTTTGAAGAGCTCTTTCCACTGGATTATGTTGCCACCCATCTCCTACCTGTCCTATATCCAACTAGAGCTTATCTCCCTGCTCCTTGTGCAAGAAGGAGCAGTAAACAGGACAAAAACCTCCAAGATTTGGGAAAAGTCACCCTCTCATGTCACATGACGATGGGTTTAATGCAGAATGTTTTAAACATCTCTACAGTTGCTGTCTCCTTCGTGTCTGAGAACGTCCGTGTATGCTCAGTGACTCAGTCATGTCTGATTCTTTGCGACCCCATGGACTGTAGCCCTCCAGGCTCCTCTGTCCATGGAATTTTCCAGACAAGAAAACTTGAGTGAGTTGCCATTTCCTGCTACAGGGTATCTTCCTGACCCAGGCATCGAACCAGTGTCTCCTGCATTGGCAGGTGGATTCTTTACCACTGGGCCACCTGGGAAGCCTGTCTGAGAATGTAACGAGCCCAAATAAGGCTTCAGAGAAATGTGACTGCGAACTGAATATTCGGTCGTTTTGATGAATTATAGTTTATGGTATTAGATGAAACACTGAGGTTATGCAAGAAAATAGCCACACACTCCTCTTTTCTGAGATAAAAGTGTAAATATTCATGAGTGAAATGACATGAAGTTTGCAATCAGCTTTAAAATACTCCAGGGAAAAGATGGGAATGTGGTGGGAACACAGCTATTGTGCAAAGTTCTGAGAGCTGCTAACACTGGACGCTGGGCTCATGGCAACTCACCATTCTCTCTACTTTTGAATGTTTTGAAATTTCACAATAAAAATTAAAAATAAATTATTTCTAAATAAACAGCAAAAGGGCCTCCCAGTCACGCTAGGAATGAGTCCTGTAGTCAGTCAATGGAAACAGAGGGGCTAAAAATAGCAGAGAGATTTATTTGGTTTCTCCACATGACATCTTTGATCATTTATCATTGATGCTCACACTTACCACATTTGTTCTCTAGATGTCCTGGATGGAGCTTGGTTTCAGGGAGAGAAAGAAATATTCCCCCATCCTCACTTGAATAAGTGCTCTTGCAACTTCTGATGGTGGATTGGAAGGAAGTGATTTCCCTGCCCTGCCCCTCACTGTGAGCCTGTTTCCCCCAAGAATATGAAGCGTGAGGGTACCAGCTTTGACCTCCTCCGATAGGGTCCTTGCAAGGAGCAGAGGAAATGCTAGAACTGAAAACACTGTTTTTAAAAGTCTTAATTTTTTTTATTCATAAGTGAGACATGCTCATTGCAGAATATTTAGAAAACAAGATAAGCAAAATAAAAATCACTCACCATATCACCGCCAATATATAACTAGTATTATGGTGGTTGTTTACTCTGCATATGTTCTATTGCGTAAATTTACACAAACAGGCTCAAATTATGTTAACATTTTATTTTCTAAACACATTGGGGACATCCTTTCATATTGTTACGAATTCTTCCACAGTATT
Organism: Bos indicus; assembly: GCF_029378745.1. Classification (NCBI taxonomy): domain Eukaryota; kingdom Metazoa; phylum Chordata; class Mammalia; order Artiodactyla; family Bovidae; genus Bos; species Bos indicus. The sequence continues at coordinate 58,609,425 of NC_091780.1, read as the reverse complement.
ATTTTACATTTTAATCGTTATTCTGTTTTCCATTATGTGCCTATATGGTCATTTATTTAATCAGTCTCGTTGTGTTAGTTTCCTCTAGGAGCCATTTCAAAGTGCCACCTGGTGGCTTAGAACAAAAGACCTGTATTTTCTCACAATTTTGGAGGCCAGAAGTCTGAAATTGAGGACTGATTCCTTCTTGGGGATTTAAAAGGAGAATCTGTTCCATGCATGCCTCTCTGATAGATTCTGGTGGCTGCAGACAGTCCCTGGGATTCCTTGGCTGGTGGCAGCAGAACTCCAATCTCTGCCTCTGTCACGACGTGGCTTTCTTCCCTGTGTGTCTCTGTGTCTCTCTCTTCTCCTCTTCTCGTAAGGACACCAGTCATATAGGATGAAGGATCTCTACTCTTCCCACATCACCTTAACTTAGCTAATTCCATCAGTGCTGACTCTATTTCCAAATTAATTCATATTCTTCAGTTTAAAGAGTTAGAACTTCAGCTTATCTTTTTGGGGAACAGAAATTAATCACATTGGTGGGCTTTTAAAGCTCATTTGCTTTACTTCTTTTTCATTTTGTTATCCTAATGTCTCAAATTTTTTAACACATCTATGATTATTTTCTTAAAGTAAATTGTTAGAGGTGGAATTTCTAGGATGAAGATTGTATCGGTCAAAGTTAGGTTAGGAAAAGAGAAAGCATAGGTACTGCAAATGCAGAGGATTTAACATAGAGAATTAATTACATAGGTGGTAAGAAGATGAAAAGCAAAAAGATGCTGAGATAAATCAGAGATTAGTAACTGCAAGAAGCAGCTACCCTCCTCAGGACTTGGGGAACCAAAGGGAAGAGGTGATGTTACTAGGACTCAGGAGCGTGGAGAAGAAGCCCTCTAAGCTCATGCTTGGACTTCTACAGGAGACACAGCAAGGTCAGTGCTTGGAGCTCTTGAGGGAACACTAGCAACTGGTGCTCAGACTTCTGAGAGGAGGGCCCTCAAGTGTTCTCTGATGGAGCACCATGTGTCTGATGCTGGGACTGCTGGATGCTGCTCCTTCCAGAGGGTACAAATGGCATGGCTGCTGCTGGTGGCATACAGGCCTCAGTTGGAAGCCAAAAAGCAGTCATTTCTCTCTCCCTCTCAACTTCCTCTTTTCACCATTGTCTCCTATTGGCCAGTTAGAAGCCAGCAAGGTGTCTGGAAAAGATAGTTTGCAGACTTCTAGCTCCAGCATCACAGAGCAGAAATGAGGCGGCAGGGGCATGGAGATGAAACACAAGAAATTAACTGTCTTAAAGGCTTTTGATATGCATTATTTCATTGTCTTCCAAAAATGTTGTACCAACTTACACTACTATTAGCAGGGCATGGAAATGTCTGGTTCCAAAGCTCAATAACATGAATTGTTGCTGTTGTTCAGTCACTGAGTCGTGTCCAACTCTTTGCAATCCTATGAACTGCAGCACACCAGGGCTTCCCTGTCCTTCATTATCTCCTGGAGTTTGCTCAGAATCATGTCCACTGAGTTAGTGATGCCATCCAACCATCTTGTCCTCTGTTGCCCACCTCTCCTCTTGCCCTCAATCTTTCCCAGCATCAGCATCTTTTGCAATGAGTCAGCTCTTCAATTAGGTGGCCAAAGTATTGGAGTTTCAGCTTCAGCATCAGTCCTTCCAATAAGTATTCAGGATTCATTTCTTTTAGGATTGATTGGTTTGATCTCCTTGCTGTCCAAGGGACTCTCAAGAGTCTTCTCCAGCACCACAGTTTGAAAGCATCCATTCTTTGGCACTCAGCCTTCCTTATGGTCCAACTCTCACATCTGCATGCGACTACTGGAAAAACCATACCTTTGACTAAACGGACCTTTGTTGACAGTGATATATGCTTTTAATACAGTGTTTAGGTTTCTCATAGCTTTTCTGCCAAGAAGCAGGTGTCTCTTAATTTTGTGGCTGCAATCACTGTCTGCAGTGATGTTGGAGCCCAAGAAAATGAAATCTGTCACTGTTTCCACTTTTTCCCCATCTCTTTGCCATGAAGTGATGGGACGGGATGCCATGATCTTCATTTTTTGAATGCTGAGTTTCAAGCCAGTTTTTTCATTCTGCTCTTTCACCCTCATCAAGAGGCTCTTTAGTTCCTCTTCACTTTCTGCCATTAGAGTGATATCATCTGCATGTTTGAGATTGTTCATATTTCTCCCAGCAGTCTTGATTCCAGCTTGTGAATCATCCAGCCCAGCATTTTGCATAATGTACACTGCGTATAACTTAAATAAGCAGGGTGACAATATATAGCTTTGATGTACTCCTTTCTCAATTTGACAGGAAAAAATTATAACCTGTTTTGCACTTCTTAAATTTTTAGTGATGCTGAACATATATCTTATGTTTTGGGCCATGATGTTCATTACTTGTTTTGTGACTTGTTGAAATATGAAGCTAAAATAATTAAAATGTCAGATTTTATGTTCTTTACTCATTTTTATTACAATATTCACCTTTATCGTATCAATTCATAACACTACTTTATGCATTAAGGCTATTAATCCTTGCTCTACAATACATGCTGCAAATAATGCTTTTTCATTGTGGTTTGACATTTAGTTTTATTTATAGTGGTTTTGATGTCAAGCTTTTCAATTTATATGTGGTCAAACCTATTAATCTTTTCTTTTATGGATTTGTCTTTGGTTTATGCTTAGAAAGTTCTTTCCCAGGCCAACATTACATAAATATTTATGTTTTCTTATTCCTCATGGTTTTTATATTTTTAATATTAACTTTTTTTACATTTTAGTTTTTGTATGGAATTTATTTGGAATATAGTATAAAGTTAGAAATTACTTAAGATCAATTTTCCTCTATAATTTGGAATGCCATCTTTGTCTTTATTAAATTTATATACGTGCATCTGTGTTTATTTCTGGACTATCTCTCTCTTTTTTTTTTTTAGTATTTTTTTTTAATTTTATTTTATTTTTAAACTTTACAAATTGTATTAGTTTTGCCAAATATCAAAATGAATCCGCCACAGGTATACATGTGTTCCCCATCCTGAGGACTATCTCTTATTCCATTAACCTGTCTTATTTTATTACATTCTCATAAAAATGTAAACTCCATGGCAATTATCTTGGTACCACCAGCATCTAGCTAGAATGGTGCCTATCACAAAATTAGTACTCAAGAAATACATGTTGAATGATTGAGTGGACTATTTCTGTGCCAGAATCACGTTTAAAAAAAAACAAACATGATTTATATTTAGTAAGATGTTTGTTGAGTATTAATTTACATACAGTAAAATTTTCCCTTGTTAGTGTCCAGTTTAATGAGTTTAACAAACACACACAGTTGGGGAGCCACCATCATAATCAATATATCGAATAGTTCACCTCCTCAAAAAAATAAAACTGTCTTGTATTTTTAAAGTTAGTTTTTTAACTTTAAAATACAGTTTTAAAGGCCTCATATAACATAAAAGTTGCCATCTTAACCATTTTTAAGTGTACAGTTCAGTAGTGTTAAATATATTTACATCATTGTGCAATGGATTGCCAGAACTTTTACAGTTTGCAAAATTGTAACTCTGTACCCATTAAATACAACTCCCCACCCTGCCTTCCTCCAGTGGCTGGCTACCACCGTCCTGTTCTCTGTTTCTACAAATCTGACTGCATTAGATATCTCATGTAAATGAGATCACACAGTATTTGTCTTTTTGTGACTGTTTTATTTCACTTAACGTAGTATCCTCAAGGTTCATCCATGTTGTGGCAAATGTCAGAATTTCTTTCCTTTTTAAGGTGAATAATGTTCCATGCTATCTATCAAGTCCTTTTGTAGTGAACACGATCCCTACCCCTCCAGCTTCTGTCTCTGCAGTTTGGCCTTTTCCAAAATGTCGTTTTAAATGGAATCCTACAGTTTGCAGTCTGCCTTTTGAGTCTGGCTTCTCTCACTTAACAAAAGGTATGTGAGTTTCATGTATGTCCCAGGTGGCTCAGTGGTAAATAATTCACCTGCAGTGCAGGAGACACAGATTCAATCCGAAGGCTGGGAAGATCCCCAGGAGGAGAAAACAACAATCCACCCCAGTATTCTTGCCTGGGAAAACCCATGGACAGAGGAGCCTGGCAGGCTACAGTCCATGGGTCGCAAAGAGTCAGGTACAACTGAGCAACTGAACACACACACAATCATGCACATGTTCTTGCAACTATCGGTAGTTCATTTCTTCTTATTGCTGAGTAATATTTCACTGCATGCATGTTTCACAGCTTGTTTATCCACTTCCTAGCTGAAAATAAATTTGGGTTGTTCCTGATGTTAATTACTGTGGTTTCATAATGCATTTTTACAATGGAACCATTTGATAAGATGTCAAATATATGCTAGTTGTAGCCAAAACTGGAGGAGTCCATGGGGATAAAATTTCTGGGAAGAAGGAACCCACTTGTGATATCATTTATTAATTTGGCCATGCTGAGTCTTAGTTGCTGTATACAGGATTTTAGTTGTGCCTGCAAACTCAGTTGCAGCATGTGGGATCATGTTCTCTGACCAGGGATTGAATCCAGGTCCCCTGCATTGGGTGCAAGGAGTCTTAGCCACTGGACCACCAGAGAAGTTCATTCACTTGTGTTAAATGTGGAGAGCAATGATATCAGAAGACTGGTGGGAAACAGCCAGGTCCTGCCAATCAAACTGAGCCAGTGGGTTCACAGGCAGTGTCATGGGGCATAGGGCATTAAGAACATGAGCTCTGAAGACAAGGAGCTCTGGTGTGAGTCTTTCCTCCGAGGCTTCCTCTCTGGTGATAGGGCAGCATCCTGATCTGCTGGAAAACTTGGCTTCTCATATGTAACATGGGATCATGACAGCACGTTACTCACATGAAGTAGTTAGTGCAGCCACTAGTCCGGAGTAAGTGCTTAATAAATGTTTCTTTTTATTAACTACTGTCTTGGGGAAGTGAGGCTGGATGGTGAAAAAGAAATTCAGCTATAGATTCATTCAGCTGTCTTTTTTTCTGATGAGAGAATGTACAAGCAAGGCCGTGATTGCGGCCACTTTTAAACATGGCTGCAAATTTGTCAATGTTCTTCAAGAGACGAACCTATTTTGGTGGACATGGCAACTGTTGCCACAGATAGAGTAGGGCAGAAGTGATGGCATGTGACCCCTGAGGCCGAGCCGTGGACAGCCATGTGGCGCCTGCCTGGCTTGCTGGAGCTCTGCTCTTGGAGCCCTGAGCCATCATTTAGCAGGTAGTCAGAATCTCCTGACACCTGAAGCTGCAGGAGGGAGACCACACACAGACCACACAGAAGAAGAGACCCAAACGGGCAGCCCATCCCCGGGGGCCAGATGTGGGGGTAAAGAAGCTTCCAGGGGATTCCAGCTCCCCGCCATTTGAGTCATCCCTAGCTTTGGGGACTCCCCAACCAAGACCCCAGACACCATGGAGGCAAGCCATCCCCTCTGTGTCCTGCCCAAATGTCTGACCCATAGAATTTGTGCATGCAATGAACAGTGGGGATTTTATGTCACTAAGTTTGAATTGTTTTGTTACAGAAATAGATAGAGCAGCGGTCTAGAAGGGATTTAGGGGGGAAATAGGGGAGAACCAAAGAAGGAAGATTAATCAGTGTTCCACTAGCAGCTGGTGGAAGCCCCCACCCACTAGAGGAGGTAGGAGAGTTGATCAACCTTTTTCATGACCTCAGTGAAACATTCCCCAAGAATGCGTAACTTTGCTTCCTCTGCTTTTGTGCCTACTGAAAACCAGCAGCTAATTCAGTCATCATGGCCCGGAGTATTTGGGGCCCTGGAGAAGTTCATCAAAGCTTTTAAACCAATAACTCTGCTTTCTGGTTTATACAAAAGTCTCTCAGGACTTAATACGTGTGAATCCCTTAAGCCTAAGGCTTCTGGACCTCCTTAGCAGTACAGTGGAAAGTCATGGGCTGAATCCCAACTCTGGATCTAAGTCCCAGCTCAGCCACCATATGACCTCGGCGTGGTGCTTGGCCTCTGTGAATCTCAGTTTCCCTGACTGTGAAATAGATTCAAAAATGTCTCTCTCACCCAACTGTTCCAGGGGTTAAATGAGACAGCACCTGCAAAGGTTTAACACAGGGCGTGACTCATTATCAACTGACTGCTGATATGATTTCTTTTTCTTTTAAATTTAAGTATAGGTGGCGGTGTTCAGTTTCTCAGTCATATCTGACTCTTTGTGACCCCATGGACTGCAGCACGCCAGGTTTCCCTGTCCTTTGCTATCTCCCGGAGTTTGTTCAAACTCATGTCCACTGAGTCGATAATACCATCCAACCATTTCATCCTCTGTTGCCCCCTTCACCTCCTGCCCTCGATCTTTCCTAGTATCAGGGTCTTAAGTATAGGTGGCTCAGTGGTAAAGAATCCTCCTGCCAATGCAGGAGATGCAAGAGACTCAAGTTCGATCCCTGGCTGGGGAAGATTCTCTGGAGGAGGTAATGGCAACCTACTCCAGTATTCTTGCCAGGAGAATCCCATGGACAGAGGAGCCTGGAGGGCTACAGTCCATGGGGTTGCAAAGAGCTGGACACAACTTCATGACTGGACAGGCGTAGTATTAAAAAATACATATATGAAAAGACAGCCTATAGAATGGGAGAAAATATTTGCCATTGATGTGCCCAACGTGGGCTTAATCTCCAAAATATCATTTCTTAGTTTCTCTCCCCACCTGCTGAAAAGCTTGAAGGCAGGTTCTGGACACAGTGACTCCCCCCAAGTTCCCCTCCCTCTCGGCAGGCATTAACCCTCAGAAAACCTGGCCATGGGGACCTGGTGTCCTCCCCTCTGACCCCTCCACCTCCAGCCTCAGTGCTTCCCGCACAAGTGGAAACTCTTGGCCTGCCTGTTGGCACCAGGCTGGCTTCCTCGCTGGACCCGGAGATGTGTCTTGACTCTGCTCCTAACCCCACAGGCTCCGAATGGAGAGGCTGAGGGAGAATCAAATAGGAGGTGACAGGGGACACGTGGCTGAGATGACAGAGGAGAGTCCCTGAAGGTAAACAGCTTTGTCCCATCAATTAGTAGGGCGGGAGAGAAGACGGGGAGGGGAAATTACAGCCCCATCAGGCTGTCATCATCTCTTGCCTCTCATGAAAGTGATCAACAGCCCTTCAACTCTCATTTTAAAGATTAAATGGGAGGAAGGATGACTCCACCGGATTTCAGCATAGGCCGCTGGCAGCCCCGAATGCCAGAGAGTGTGATGGATTGAGGGACTGAAGCCCAGAAAGAAAACATGAACCTACATATATCACTGGAAGATGCCAATCTGATCCAAGGAGGCATGTGGTGCTTGCATCTTCCAGCCTTAGGGCAGACCCCTGTGCTCTCTTGGAGGTCCAGGCCCAGGGTCTGAAACATCAGTTTCGGGAAAGCAGGGGGATCAAATCCATTTTGATCAGTGCACATGAGGCACTCAATAAATATTGGTTGAATGAGTGAGTGAATGAACAAATACCTGTTCTATCTTTCTAGCTATGAAGTTTTGGTCAAGTCACTTGGCACAAGTCAAGTGGCCTGTCCTGGCCTCAGTTTCCTCATCTGTAAAATGGGACCAGGAATATCTACTTCCCCAGGGTTGTTGTGAAGACGAAATGACATCGCACGAAGAAAGCACAGTGGCTGGCATATGGTACAAGGTCCCCGGGCAAGAGAGAGGTCAGGTGGGAGGCTCAGCTCATGAGCCAAAGGGGTAAGGAGGAGAGCCAGGCAGGGCAGAAGGATGGCTCTGTGGGGCACAGTCCTGAGATGTTTGGGACAAAGATGGCTCAGCTTTGGCTTATTACCTTCACTCTGCCCAACTCTCTGCGTCCCGTCTGCCTCAGAAGAATCATGGAGAAGGCTGTGACACGGGCTTAGCGAATCCTTCACTCCCAGTGACATGAGAACGGTATTCACAAAGGATTCACTGAGGGGGGTCACCTTGTCAGGAACATTCTGAAGGCGTCATGGAAAGAGGGACATTTGTGTCTATCTGTGACAGGCAGACAAGGCATGGCTGGTGGGGCCAGAAACCAGGCACATCTGTGGGCAAGGTGAGCCAAAAGGCCTAGCTGAGGACCTCACACTTCATCATCAAGACAGTGGGAGCTATGGAAGGTTCTAGAGCAGGAATGATGACTCCAAAGAGAATTCCTCAGCTTTGTTAAAAAATTAGGGTTTTGACTCCTCCACAAGAAGGGGTCAACAGTTCAACACTAGTGCCTAGACCATCAAGGGAAAGAAAACAGAGTGGACAGGATGGCCAGAGTGACGCTCTGGGTTCAAGCCCCAGATCTTCTGTGTATGGGCACCAGCCCCACAGGTGGCTCACTTCACAGCTTCAAGCCTTGGCCTCCTCATCCGATTTCCGGGCGGGCAGCACAAGGATTCTCCACGCCAACACCAGGCCGGCTCCAGCACAGGCCCCACTTGGCAGCAGGAGCAAGCAAGTCTCAGCTGGATTTTATTAGTATTTGTGTTAAACAGAGAAGGAATGGAAAGTGTGGTGAAATAAGTTATCTTGAAGAGGGGAAAGAGGGGCAGGCAGGACCTTGACGTTCAGGCTGCCAGATGCGAAATCACCAGGGTGCCTCTGGGAAGTGATGGCAGCAAAAAATAACTGACCCTGGGCGGGAGGTTAAGCTCTGCTTTACCCCCAGGATTCTTCTCCTGTTCCTCTAGTTTTTCCAAAGCCCCAAGGGGCTTATGTCTGAACGAGGCGAGGTGTGGGTTTCTTCTCTCAGTGCGGGGGCAGACTGGTGGGTGGTTGGATCCTGGGTTTCCACGGGCCAAGGCTGCCTGGTTACAGATCCCATCTGAGCCCGGGCTTCCTGCAGATACATCCCCACTCCCAAGGACAATGTGGCATCAGGATCATAAAGTCATTCTTTTCCCCCATAGAGGACAAGCAGACAGAGAGATGGGAGTGGGGATGAAGCCCCAGCCTGGGTCATGACGCAGTCTGCTGGAAAGGGATCCTCGGTCCAGAAGGCACGCTCTGCAGCCTGGCAGCCACTGGCCTTGGCAGTCGGCCGATGTTCCCAGAGCCCGTGGCATTGACTGCTTTTCTGCTTAAACAGACTGTGCCTCTGCAGAGCGAGGAGAGGGCTACGAGGCCAGCGTCTGCCTCAGCCTAGCGGGTGTGTATGTCAGTCACTCAGTCGTGTCCAACTGTTTGCGACCCCCTGGACTCTAGCCCACCAGGCTCCTCTGTCCATGGGACTATCCCGGCAAGAATACTGGAGTGGGTTGCCATTTCCTCCTCCAGGGGATCTTCCCAACCCTGGGATCAAACCCACATCTCCTGAGTCTCCTGCATTGGCAGGTGGGAAGCCACCTGGGAAGCCACCTTAGCGCAGTAGGAGGGACCAAGTCAACATGTCCATGCAAGGTTTGCTTAAATAAACACAATGAGTAAACAAATCTCACTCCTCACTCATGGCTCTCACTTGGACCCCTCATACCTGCCCCGTAGCTGCTGTTTCTTCCACCTCCAGACTCACTGCCTGCCCGTTTACCCCAGAGCATGCTGCCAGATTTCTCTTCCCAGATCACAGCTCTCGTCAAGTTATCCTTCACCTCAAAATGTCAGCCGTGGCTAAAAACCACCAGCACTCTGCTCACTGCCGCTTCCAGGCCTCCTTGCCTCAAGGCCAAAGGCAAATGCCGCCTCCTCCAGGAAGCCTCTCCTAATTTATGTCTCTGAATGGTTTGTAACTGCCCCCCTTCACAATCCCCATCGGCTTTCACTTATACCAGAATCTGTCCCAACGCCTGGGATGTAACACGCAGAGCCAAGGAAGAGAAAAGGCAGTCCTTCCCCAGGGAAAGATGATGGCTTCCCCAGGAGCCTACAACCACACTGCCATCCATCAAATAAAGAACAAGATCATACAGAGAGTCACCCACAAAACTGAGAGGCCAGGGATGCCAAGTGCTGGAGAGCTTTGGGATGTGTGTGAGAGAGAAAGACAGAGAGAGTACAAGTGTGTGTGAGGGAAGCCTGGGACCTGGCAACATCCCAGGATGACAAATTTAAATAAAATTAGAGCATTAGAACTAAAAGAGATCTCAGATCATCCAGTTAATCCTTTACACCCAGGGAGGCTCAAAGAGAAGGTGGGATGGATTTCCAGTTAGAGATCACAAGAGTCATCCTTTGCTTCGTCCAGTCACTCGGTCATTTGTTCTTTCAGCTATTCAACAACCTTACTAAAACTCTGTTAGATTCCCTACCTCTTGCCAGACTTTGGGAACCCAGAGCTGAAGAATAAGTGGCCTGGCCCCCATGAGGCTGAGAATCCATGGGGAGTGACAAGTGCCAGTCTGGAGGTGAGCCCAAGGTGGGAGGAAGTAGAGAAGGGAGCAGAGGCCCTGCTGGTGATGGTGAGGTAGGGGGAAAAAGTGACCCTGGAAGGCTTCCCAGAGGTGATGTCTGGTATGGGCATGAGGAATGTGTAGGCATTTCCTGGAGGGTCAAAAGTAGAGTTAGCAGAAGAACCCAGGCATGGGGACTTCCTGCCCACTGTTCTTCCCCAGCCTGCACTGTAGGGTTTTAACATCTGAGTGCAGCCTGAAGGTTAAGGGAAGAAACGGGCCCTCTGTCACTCTAGCTTGTTCCAGCCTCCACAGAGCCAAAGCTTGAGGCCATGCAAGGCATGGCAGTGATTATGCAATTGGAAAGGCCCAGAGTGACTCAGAGGCTCTGCAGGGAAACAGAGATGAAAAGTAACTCTGCCATAGACCTTGTGTTCAACGGTTGACTCCACAGCGCAGCACTTGACTCTCGGAGAGGAAAGACTTCAGGGCTCCTTGGGACATTTTGCAGATGAAGAAATTGAGGCCTGTGCAGGGAGCACCTCCTGCTCAAGTTACACGACAAGTCAGTGGCAGAGCTGGGACTCAAAACAGGCTTCTCGGCACTCCCAGTGAGGTCCCCTGGCAAGGGGTCAAAGAAAGCAGAGTTGACTCCCTAGAGAAGACCAAAGTATTCATGCTACTTTAAAAATCATCACGCTATTTTAAAAGTCTTTAGGGACTTCCCCGGCGGTCCAGCGGTTAGGGTTCCATGCTTCCACTGCAAGGAGTGTGGGTTTGATCCCTAGAAGGGGGAAAACTAAGATCCTGAATGCCACATGGCGCAGCATTTAAAAAATAAATTAAAATTCTAAACAAACAAATAAAAGACTTATAAAACTCACAAAATGGAGACAACCAACACAAACGTAGAGGTTTAGAGCTGAGACAAGACAATTCGTGAAGGAAAGTCCTTCAGTATGCAGTGCCTGAGGTTCACTGATTCCCCTTCCCCCAGGAAGCTTTCCCTGATTCCTCTCCAGCTGCACTGGGTGCCTCTACAGAGCAACCTGGATACTGAGTACTCTGTATTCTCATCTATGTATGAAAGCCGGTCAGTTTTGTCTGACTCTGCGACCGCATGCACTGTGGCCCGTCAGGCTCCTCTGTCCATGGGACTCTCCAGGCAAGAATACTGGAGTGGATTGCCATTTCCTCCTCCAGGGGATCTTCCCAACCCAGGGATCGAACTCAGGTCTCCCACACTGCAGGCAGATTCTTTACCAGCTGAGCCACCAGGGAAGCCGATTCTCATCTACACTGGAATTTAGCAGACCTCTTCTCCATGGGAGAGGAGAAGCTCCTTGAAGGCAATAAATGGAATCGTGCCTCTTTTATTGCTGTGTTCCCAGGATATAGAACATGCTCAATAAACATTTAAGTTAATCACTGCACAAAAAGAAAAAGAAATAAGCGATACTTCTTCCTGAAGCAAAGAAAAAGAAAGTATGGCCTGTTCTGTGAATTGAATCTCCATCCATCCATTGTCTCTCTACCCTCCCATCCTCCTTCCATCTATCCATCCATCATCCATCCATCCATTATCTCCTCCCTATCCCCTTCCTCCCTCCCTCCTTTCTTCCACTTCTCCATCCTGCCTTCCTCTCTCCTTCCCTCCCTCCATTAGTCATCTATCTATGTATCCAACACCATTTTTTGAGTACCACTACGAGCAGTCCCCTGAATTAAACAAAGAGGAACGGAGCCTGGTCTCTGAAGTGAAAAGCTCTCTGTTGGCAGGGGCCCTCGGAAAACCATCATCAGTGTTTTGGAGAAGGCAGCAGAATAATTTGGAAATGTGATTTAATCAATATTTACTGGTCCCTGAAATCCGTCTCTCTTAAGTGACCAATAAAAAGACAGAGGCCAGAGAACCACAACTGAAAAGTGAGTGGGGAGAAAACCCAGTGTGACATCTGATGGGGAATAGACCCACCTGCAGGGTTAGGGCTGCAAAAACCCCAGGAACCTTTGTTATTAGTAACAAAGGGCTCCTGAGGATGAATGCAATGTGCAATGTCCCCACACCCGAAGCTCTGCTGCAGGCAGGACAACAGGTCTCAGATAATCGTCTGAAAATTCCTCCTTGTGGGAAGCTTGATCTCCAGCTTGACTCCCGGTGGGCCTGCCACTCGGGCCATCAACACTCAAGACCTTCCATCTCCAGAGAACCTGCCCAAGGGCAGCAGTGATGGCCGCAGCAGCCTATTTCTGCAGCAGGACATGCCTTCACATTCTTTTCTCCTTTGAACCATTTGAAGATCCTGTTAGTCTTCCCCCTTCCCAGGTAAGAAAACGGAGGCCCAGAGGGTGAACCGACTTGACAAAGTAAAGAAGTTGGCAACTGTCATCAGGAAGGCAAAGTCGGTTTCCTGATGGACTGCTCGCCTCACCAGGCTTTTTGGGGACTTGACTCAATATCAGGATAATTAAAATCCTAAATGGCATTCTCAACTTAGTACCAGGACATAATTAAAATCCTAAATGGCATTCTCCAATTGACACCTAGAGTGAAAACAGCCCAGTGCAGGCCAGGAATCTAGGAACCCGTATTAGGACTTGGAATTAACCCCACAGCAGGGTGTTTCTGTACCCCAGCCCACAGTGGGGGTGGATGGCCCCTGAGCCCTGACTGCCTTTCAGAGGCTAACAGAGTCCTTAGTCAGAGTTCTGTATCATCCATTTCAAAGCAAAAAGGCATTCGCGAGGGCTGCCAGCTGTCATTTCTATAATGGAATTTGCTTTCAAAGCCGGAGGCCGTGCTAATGACAAAATAAAGCAAATTCGAGAGAAGTAGGCTCAGCTAAGGCGGGTGGGAAATGCCAGGAAACCTCGGGCGGGGGCGGAGCGCCAGGAGTCGTGACTGAGTTGCCTACACTTGTGTGTGCACACACACACACACATACACACATGCACGTGTACTCACATGCACCCCACGGGGAGGCTCTAGAAACCAGGAAGAAGAGGGGATTTAACCTGGGACGGAGGTCTGGGGGGCATTTGAGAACTGTGAGTATGTAAGTGTTTAAGGGATTTTTTCCCTGGGAGAGGAATCAGAATTAATTTGAACAGTGGTTGGTGCTCATTGAGTGCCTACTATGTGCCAAGCTCTGCACTGGGGGCTTTTATCTCCTCAGTCAATCCTTCCAGCAACTGTAGGAGGGACCCTACTCATTCCCATTTAATAGGTGACAAAGCAGAGGCTCAGATGTAAGACCTCTTGTCCCAGTCAGAGCATTAGAGAGGAAGGGAGTTGAGATTTGAAAGCAGATCTGTCCTCATCTCCCTAATACTTTACCTCCATACAGAAAAAAACAACAACAAGCTATAATAAGACAAAAGGCCAGTAACTCCTCAGGCAGAATGAATCTAGGGAGATTCATTGATTCAATGATGAAGCCGCTGTCTCAATCCAGGAAAGAGCTAAAAGCCAGAGCTGGTTCTAAGTGGAACAAGTGTTGAGACTCCTGTCCCAGGAGGTATGCAAGAGGCGGTGGCAGAAACCAGTCACTGGGCTGACCCAAGGGTCTGTTGGTTCCTGAGACTGAAACCAAAAGAGCTGTTCTTCAGACTCCACACAGCACACCCACCCCCGTGGCCCACAAGCCCGGCACCGGCAGAGGCCTCACCCACGCCTGGCTCCGCAGCGCTCCGGGAGCAGCCACGTGACAGCCCGGCCCCCGCGGGCACTTCGTGGGTTGAGAGGTCCCCCAGGGAGTTCCCACGTAGGCCCTGCCCCGCGGTGACTGAGTTAGGAGCCGCCTGAGTGTCACCACCGCCCCCGCCCCCAACCCACAGCAGGCACTCAGGGGGGATCGTGGCCCTGCCCACCACCCCTAAAGGTCTCAGAGCCACCCTCACGCCCTCTGCCACAGGCGCTGTCTTCTGCCTCCCCAGCTCTGGAGCACCCTCTGAGTGCCTGCCATGTACCAGGGCAGTGCTCAGGAGCTGGGGTCTTGCAGTCCCCCAGTGCATTCCAATCGGGCTTCCCCAGGGCCACCCCAGGCCCCCCGGTTCCCCATCAGCAAAGTCTGAGGAGTCACAGTCTGGCAGGAGCCTGGACGTGACCTAGGCTGGCAGGAGCCCTAGAAGTGCTGGTGGAATAAAGGGCAGAGAAGGGTGCCCAGCACACACCGGACAGCAGTCACTACAGACTCACAGAGTCCACCCAGCAGCCTAGTGAGACGGTAAAGGAGATCTCGCTCTAATAAATGAGGAAACTGAGACTCAGAAAGCAAATACCACTTTCTCATGGCGAGGCACAGAGCCTAAACTGGAACCCACAAAGTTCTGACACCAGTTCCAGGCTCCTCCTCTCGTCTCTGCTCAGTCCAAACACCTAGCCACACCTCAAGTATATCCAGCAGCCCACTCCCACCTCAAGCTTCAGGTCACACCTGGGTAGGGTCGCTGTGACCAGTTCCTCTTGGCCCTTTCTACCTGGGGCTCCAGGGGGAGTTCCCACCCAGATGGAGACGGGGGGTTCCCAAAGAAAACCTTGGCTGGAAGAACAGATGGAGCCCCAGGAGGGCAGAGGCCAGTGCTGGGCATCTCTGTGCTTCTAACACAGGCGAGGCAGGTTGTGAAGGCAAAGTTTGGGTGGAGTGTACCTGCTGGTTGCTTTGAGGCCACGACAAGATATCCAGCGGGATAGATGACCACCACAGAGGGCAGATGCTGGGCACAAGGAAGGAGGGCCCCGTGGGCTGAGGTTCCTCCAGTTAGTCACTGGTAACTTTGGGACAGGTCATTCCCCAGGTTTTCCATCATAAAATGAAGAGGGAAGAATTCTTGCAAGATTGTTGGGAGGATAAAACAGAAGGATGGGGAGAAATTCTCTACCACGGGGGCTGGTATACAAAAGTCGCTTACTGACTGAGAATTGGAATTAGGGGTGGATCAAAAAGAGCTCACCTGGTGATCAGAGGCACCGTCTCTTAAACTTCCTCTGCCCTAGAGCCAGGTCTTTGGCTGTTCTGCGCCCCGTAAGTCATTCTTTTCTTAGTTCCTCGACCAGGGACTGAACCCGGGCCCTCTGCAGGCAGAGCTGGGAGAGTCCTAACCACTGGACCGCTGAGGAAGTCCCTTCCCATAAGTCGTTCTAATATTTGTTGAGCACCTACTATGGGCAAGGTTTTCACCAGCTGCTGCACTGAGGCTACAAAGGCGAACGAGGAGGGATCCCCAGCCTCAAAAAGTGTCCATCTGGGGAGCTTTGACACAAAACAGCTCAAATACACCATGTGATGCCTCCGTAAAAGAGAAGCAGGTAAAAAGCAATGAGTACAAGGAGGCAGGAAAACAAGATTCCAGCTGTGGAGGAGGCAGGGGAAGGCGGGGGGGGGGTTAGGGGGGGGCTGGCTGAGATCAGGAAGAGCTCCGGCATCTAGGCTTCAGGGGACAGGATTTGAATCAGGAGATGGGTGAGGGGCTTTCATCTTGGCAAGCACAGCCTCGGCAAAGGTGTGGAGGCTCGAAGCCCAGATGAAGCCCCAGGAGGGCAGAGGCCAGCACTGGGTGTCTCTGTGCTTCTAAGGCAGGCGAGGTAGGTCGTGAAGGCAAAGAGTTTGGGCTGAGTGCTGGTTGCTTTGCAGCCAGGACAAGGAAGGAACCCCTGTCCACTGGATTCTTGGCTGAGGCAAGGCTACCAGCTGAAAGAGGGACAAGTGTGGTGTTGTCAACTTAGGGGGAGTGTGAGATGACTGAGGGCAAGGTGGAGACACCCAGGAGGTCGCATGCACAGGTCACAGGGTTCAGTGTGCTCAGAGCGGTCCTCACATAAATAACACTGTAGTGAACATCTTTGCACGCCAAGACATTTCCATTTCGTACACTGCTTCTTCATGATTGACTCCTCGACGTGGCTGTGGATTAAGGCCTGTGGACATTTTACAGAGGTGTGACAGATGTTGGAAGCATATTGTCAGGTGGCTTCCCAAGCATAGTTGCTCTGGCTTTTGCCTCCTCAGTGACTTGGGAGAAGATACCGGTCTCCACCACACCATCACCAGAATGCTGTTGTGTTATTATATATATATATTTTTTGAAATACCCTCCTAATTGGATAGCAAAGAGGCATATTTCATTGTGGTGTGTACAGCTTTTCCATTTCTTTGATTCATGTTGGAGTGGAGTGTTTTTTCATAAGCTTATTCGCTATTTGTCTTTTCTCTGACTGTAAATTGTCCTTTTGCGGCATATTTAAAAAGTCTCCAAGGTAAGTCTCAGTGGAGTGATGGCCATACAGCCCATTAGGAGTGAAGCAAGGAGGAAGCTTGTAGAGAGGGATTTTGTGGCTATTTCTTTTTCCTGACAGTTGCAAAGGCATGAAAAAACAAAAAGCCTAGAAACTGAGTCAGGGCCATTCACAGCATATTTTAAAACTAATTTAGGAGAAGAGG
The DNA here is from genome assembly GCF_029378745.1 of Bos indicus. Classification (NCBI taxonomy): domain Eukaryota; kingdom Metazoa; phylum Chordata; class Mammalia; order Artiodactyla; family Bovidae; genus Bos; species Bos indicus. The sequence goes on along the minus strand of NC_091780.1, from coordinate 58,592,622 downwards.
CTTCTTTTAAACTGTCAGCCCTCTTTCTTACATAAACACAAACACACACACACATAAGCTGATGATAGCAAGGAATTATTTACAGAGTTCTGTCTTGGCTGAGCTTTCTGTGATGACTTTTATTAATTATTGAATAATTCAATAAATAATTCATGACTTCCCTGCTGGTGAAGGCTTCATCAAAAACTCCTGAATACTAGTCAAGCCAGCCAACTGGTCTTCCTGAAGCTGGAATAAACCCCGATTGTATTTCCATATATGTGTGAATGTATGTGTTTGTGTGTGCCTGAGTGTGGGCCAGTGAGTGTGGAAGCCTGATGTGAACAAGTGTGTCAGTGTGTCGGGCACGCTGCGTGAGCATGCTAGGAGGACTCTATAGCTTTAGGTGAGAAGGAATTTCTCTGTGACTGTATTCTGCACACGGTTATCATGTCTCTGATTTCTGATGGTAAGAGCAATAGTTCTTTGTTATCTGTATAGATCGTTCTTAATATAAACAGGTTTTAGATAAAGGAAATTGTAATAAAAATGCACGCACCTTGGGGAGCAGTTAGGAGCTGGGCGGGCAGGAACATGGGGAAAGATAAGGCATGTCACTTGCACCAGGAAACTTTGCCTGACTCCCCAGGCTGGGCTTCTCAGTGCTTGGCACTTGTTTGGGGCAGGGCTTCCCTGGCGGTCCAGTGGTTTAGAATCTGCCTGTCAATGCAGGGTACATGGGTTCAGTTTCTGGTCCGGGAAGATCCCACATGCTGCGTGGCAACTAGAGCCCTCGAGCGGCAACTACAGAGTCCACACACCACAACTACTGAAGCCCGTGTGCCTGGAGCCCCTGCTCGGCAAGAGAAGCCACCGCAACAAGAGAAGGCATCGCAGTGAGAAGTCCACTCACCGCAACCAGAGAAAGCCCACGGGCAGCAACAAGGCCCAGTGCAACCAAAAATAAATGAATCAACACACAAATCTTTAAAAAAAAAAAAGTTTGGGACAAATCATGGAAGAGTATAAAAGATATCACAAAAAACTGGAAATTTCTGAAAGAGATGGGAATACCAGACCACCTGACCTGCCTCCTGAGAAATCTGTATGCAGGTCAGGAAGCAACAGTTAGAACTGGACATGGAACAACAGACTGGTTCCAAGGAGTACATCAAGGTTATATATTGTCACCCTGCTTATTTAACTTATATGCAGAGAACATCATGAGAAATGCTAAGCTGGATGAAGCGCAAACTGGGATCAACATTGCCAGGAGAAATATCAATAACCTCAGATATGCAGATGACACCACCCTTATGGCAGAAAGTGAAGAGGAACTCAAAAGCCTCTTGATGAAAGTGATAGAGGAGAGTGAAAAAGCTGGCTTAAAGCTCAACATTCAGAAAACTAAGATCATGGCATCCGGTCCCATCGCTTCATGGCAAATAGATGGGGAAACAGTGGAAACAGTGGCTGACTTTATTTTTGGGGGCTCCAAAATCGCTGTGGATGGTGACTGCAGCCATGAAATTAAAAGACGCTTACTCCTTGGAAGAAAAGCTATGACCAACCTAGACAGCATATTCAAAAGCAAAGATATTACTTTGCCAACAAAGGTCCATCTAGTCAAGAATATGGTTTGTCCAATAGTCATGTATGGATGGGAGAGTTGGACTATAAAGAAAGCTGAGTTCTGAAGAATTGATGCTTTTGAACTGTGGTGTTGGAGAAGATTCTTCAGAGTCCCTTGGACTGCAAGGAGATCCAACCAGTCCATTCTGAAGGAGATCAGTCCTGAATATTCATTGGAAGGACTGATGCTGAAGCTGAAACTCCAATACTTTGGCCACCTGATGCGAAGAGCTGACTCATTTGAAAAGACCCTGATGCTGGGAAAGACTGAAGGCAGGAGGAGAAGGGGATGACAGAGGATGAAATGGTTGGGTGGTGTCACTGACTCAATGGACATGAGTTTGAGTGAACTCTGGGAGTTGGTGATGGACAGGGAGGCCTGGCATGCTGCAGTCCATGGGGTCACCAAGAGTAGGACACAACTGAGTAACTGAACTGACTGAACTGATAAAGGATAAAGAAAAGGAGAAGAAGCTCTTTTATTTTTTTAATTTATTTATTTTTAATTGGAGGATAATTGCTTTACAATATTGCATTGGTTCCTGCCACACATCAACATGAATCAGCCAAAGGTATACATATGTCCCCTCCCTCTAGAATCTCCCTAGGTTCATCTGTACCTTCTTTCTAGAGTCCATATATATGCATTAATATATGAAACTTATTTTTCTCTTTCTAACTTACTTAACTTTGTATAAGAGTTAGCTTTAGGTTCTTCTACCTCATTAGAACTGACTCAAATGCACTCCTTTTTATGGCTGAGTAATATTCTGTTGTATATATGCACCACAACTTTTTTCTTTGTTCATTCATGTGTCAATGGACATCTAGGTTGCTTCTGTGTCCTAGCTATTGTAAATAGTTCTGGGATGAACACCGGTGGGCAGGGCAGCAATGGAAATGCAGACAGAAAGAGCAGACTGGAGAAGCTCCTTTAAAAAGAAAGACAAAACAGACCATCAGTCTCATCAGCAGGGCTTCTGGTGTGACCCCTTTGGAGGAGGGACCAGGGCTCAGTCTGAGGATGGAAGGGAAATGGCTATGGTGGCCAATTTGAATACCTCGTGTACTGCAGTTGTTAGCTAATATGTCTGTGCATCTGCCTATAAAATCTCAGTAAGAAACCCCTACCCTGTGACCACTGAGGTTGTTGTTAGAGCCTTGAACAGAAGTGAGTGCTATGTATTTGGGGTTCCCCAGACCTTCGTGGGAGTGGAAAGAACATGAGACAGAGGACACTTCTCGGTTCCTGCTTGGTTTCTCTACCATTTGCTGGCTGTGCAAAGAGGGGCAAGTCATCTTGTTTCAATTAGGCTCAGTTTCCTCAAGTGGAAAATCGGGCATCATTAACTATGCGGTGGAAGCAGATGAAATCAAGCAGGACCGTGGTGAGAATTAATGGCTAACCCTGGCACAGTGTCTGCACACAGCTAGGTCAGGATGGTTGTTTATTCATTTCCTGTTCATCCCCAGTGGCAGCATCTGAGCCCGCAGAGAGGAGTCTAGTTGTAGTACCAGTTACTGATAAATAAACGTTACTATCACCAACTCTGACTGTAGATAGGTCCACTTCTGTTTTATGCATTTGGAAGCTATGACGTGCCACCACATTTATGATTGTTATGTCTTTCTGTTGTGTAGACCTCTTTATCATTATAAAATGTCCCTCTTTCTCCCTAATAATTGGCTTTGTTCTGAAGTCTACTTGGACTACTGTTAAGACAGTCACATACCAGCTTTTTATTGGTTAGCATACACATGGTACATTTATTTCTGTCCTTTTAATTTAAACCTATATCTTTATAGTTAAAGAACACCCTTTAAAGGCAGCCTATATTTGCTGTTTTATCCAGTGGGACAATCTCTGTTTTTTAATGGAAGTTTCCATCCATTTACATTTAGTATAATTATTGTTATGGTTGGGTCTATGCCTACAATTTTGCTTTTTTTTTCTGTTTGTCTCAGCCCTTTAGGAGAAGGCAATGGCACCCCACTCTAGTGTTCTTGCCTGGAGAATCCCAAGGACAGGGGAGCCTGGTGGGCTGCCGTCTATGGGGTCGTACAGAGTTGGACACGACTGAAGCGACTTAGCAGCAGCAGCAGCAGCTCAGCTCTTTTGCATTTCTATTTCTCTTGCGCTGCTTTCTTTTGTATTAATTGATTTTTTTTTCTTTTTTAGTTTTCCATTCTGTATTCTCTATTGCATTTTTCCTGGAGGAGGGCATGGCAACCCACTCCAGTATTCTTGCCTGGAGAATCCCCGTGGGCAGAGGAGCCTGGCAGGCTACAGTCTGCCAGGGGTGGCAAAGAGACAGACATGACTGAGTGACTAAGCACTGCATTTTTAGCTGTACTTCTTTTTACTATTTCTACTGATTATTCTGGGTATTCTAATACACATCCTTAACTTACCATGTCCACTTAGAATCAATATTGTACCACTTCATATTTCACTTTTACATTTCTCAAATTTAAGAACATGATTGCCATTATATTTATCTTCTTATCTTTTGTGATGTTATTGTCATATATTTTACTTCTACATAACTGACAAACTTAAAATTACAATGGTATCATTTTTACTTTAAGCTGTGATTTGTTTGTTAAGTAATTAAGAGAAGATAGTAAAAGCTAATATGTTATACTTCTCAACATCTCTATCATTTTGGTGCATATCATTCCTACCCTCAGATCTGAATTTCTATCTAAATTCATTTCCATTCAGGTGGAGAAACTTCCTGTAGTGTTTCCTGCCACACAGGTCTGGTGGTAAAATTTTTTTTCAGCTTTTGTTTACCTGAAAATATCTTTATCTTCCCCTCATTTTATTTTTTTTAAGAAAACTTTAAATCTTGTATTGGAGTATAAAGAATCTGCCTGCAACGCAGGAGACGCAGATTCAATCTCTGGGTCAGGAAGATCGCCTGGAGAAGGACATGGCAACTCACTGCAGTATTCTTGCCTGGGAAATTCCAAGGACAGAGGAGCGTGGCAGGCTACAGTACATGGGGCTGGAAAAGAGTTGGACACAACTTAGCGACTAAACAGCAAAGACATAGCTGATTAACAGTGTTGTGAAAGTTTCAGGTGGACAGCAAAAAAACTCAGTCATACATATACACGTAACCATTCTCCCCCAAATTCCCTTCATTTTTAAACAACTTTATTGAGATGTAATTCAAATCTCACATGATCTATGTATGTAAAGTATACAATTCAATGGTTTTTGGTATCTTACAATTATTGATTTTTTAAACTGTGGTAAAATATATATAACAGAATTTGCCATTTAACCATTTTAATGGCATTAATTACAATCACAATTTGTCTATCTCCATTATTTACAAAATTTTTTCAATCAACCTCAAATGGAAACTGTACCTATTAAGCAATAAGGCCCCATTCCCCACCCCAGCCCTTCTAATCTATTTTGTCTCTGTGAGTTTGCCTGTTTAGGTACCACATATAAGTAGAATCACACAGTACCTGATCTTTTGTCCATGCCTTATTTCACTTAGCATTTGTTTTCAAAGTTCATCCAGGTGTAACGTGTGTCAATACTTTATTCCTTTTTAAAGCTAACTAATATTCTATTGTGTGGACAGACCACATTTTGCATATCCATTCTTCTGTAGATAGGCTGCTTCTACAGTTTGGCGATTGTAAATAATGCTGTTATGGACATGGACATACAAATATGTGTTTGAGTTCCTTTTTTCAATGGGTTTGAGTTCATTCTTAGTTTTTAAGGATACAGAATTCTGTGACAGTTATTATTTTCTGTGCTTTTAAGATCTTATTCCGTTTTCCTTTGGGTTTTCCTTTATTTCTGATGAGAAGTCAGTCTGGATTTTTTGTCGTCCTCCTATTTGTGATATGTCATTTTTGCCTGGCTGCTTTTCAGACCTCTGTCTTTACCTTTGGTTCTCAAAAGCCCGACTATGATGTTTCTAGGTGTGTTTTTCGAAGATTTGTTGAGCTTCTTGGGTCATTAATTCCTAAATTTTCATCAAATTTAGGAAATTTCAACCATTATTTATTCAAATATTTTTCTACCCTATTTTCTCTCTCCATGTCTTCTGGGACTTTAAATACATGTCTGTTATGCTGCTTAATATTGGCTCAAGGGTCACTGGGGTACTGATCATAACAATTTTTTTTTGTATCTGTTCTTTAAACAGGGTAACTTCTGTGAATTGTCTTCAAGTTCACGAACTCTCCAATATGATGCTAAACCCATCCAGTGAATATTTTTTCATTTCATATTGTTTTTCAGTTCTAAAACGTTTATATGGCTCTTTTGTTGCCATTTCTCTGCTGAGATTCCTCATCTGTTTACTCAATTAGATCATCTTTTCCTTTAAGTCCTTGAAAATATTTATAGCAGCTTCTTTAGTGTTCTTGCCTGTAATTCCAACACTGGGGTCATCTCTAGATCTGTTCCTACTCAGTTCTTTTTTCTCAATTATTGGACACACAGGGATTCAGATCCCTTCTCCTCAACTCTTTACATGTGTAACCTTGGGCAGATTAACATCTATTAGAGTGTTTCCCCTTGTATCTACTAGGAATAATAGCAGTTACATTGTAGGATTGTCAAAAGGCTCAAATGTAGTAATATATGTGAAGAGCCAAGCACATAGTAGGTATTTAACCTAATGTGTTTCTCATTGACCTTCAAGATTAGGCTCATGAGACATCTCTCCCACAAGAAGCTCTTTCTACAGCCCTATCTGGTCTCAGCTGCCCCTTCTCTGCGCCCCTCGATATCCTGGGCTTAGCTTTCAATGGCACATTATTGTACTATCTACTCATCCCCATCTCTCCTGCTGGACTATGATTCTTCCAAAGTAGGGACAGGTTGTGAGGCTTCCTGGGTGGCTCAACAGTAAAAAATCCACCTGCAATGCAGAAGACGTAGGAGATGCCGTGGGTTTGATCCCTGGGTCGGGAAGGTCCCCTGGAGGAGGGCATGGCAACCCAGTCCAGTATTCTTGCCTGGAGACTCCCATGGACGGAAGAGCCTGGCGGGTCCATAGGGTCGCACAGAGTCAGACACGAGCATGCACACAGGGACAGGTTGTTTTCGGCTCTGGACCCTGGCTCACAGTAGGTCCCAGAGCACATTTGTTCCACCCAACCTGTCTCTGAGAAGCCAGGAGAAGTTTCACAGGCAGCACAATTTACTACAGTCTGTAACATGGTAGAGAGTTTCAGTGGTTCAGGAACTCCCTATGCGCCAGCAAACCTGGGGTCCCCTGTGCCTCCAGCCCTGAAAATGATAACTGAAGCTCATGCTGCATTAAGCATTGCTGGTATTAGGCCTCAAGGCAGTGCAGTTGCTCTTTGCCTCTAATATGCTAGTGATCTTTCATTTTTGTAGCATCAATGTCTCATTATTACATACAGCTTCCGCCATGAGACCATAAATATCTGGCACATGCATTAGCCTTTTCTCCCCACATGACACTCTCGTATCTGAAATGGCTCCCAATCACCCCTCCTCCCCTAACGCAGATACCCGACTCCTGGACCACTGTTCTTTCCAGTGAATTTGCAAGGCAGGTATGGGTGATGGTGTGGATAATTATAAACAGGTTCATAAGGACTAAAGCTAATGGACTGAGGGATTACCGTGTTCCAGGCAGTGTGTGTGTTATCCCATTTAATCCTTACCAAATCTGAGAGATGAATGTCATTATTCTCATGGAACAGGAGGACTCTGGGAGCTTAGGGAAATGATGACTTGCCTAAGGTCTCACACACACAGTAAGAGAAAGTCCAATCTTGCTGACTCCTTGCACAGTGCTCTTTTCTGCTGACTGTTCTTGGTGCTCAGCAACCCTTGACTCCAGGGACAAGTGCCTGTGCCCAGTCCCACCAGTCCCATCAAGATGCCCATGGCTCTGAAAGCTCTGGAGAGTGCTGTTTTTAAAAGGGATGTGCGTATCTGTGATGAGTAAGGTGGGTGAGGTGACCTGGGAGATCTGGAGAGGGTGAGGGCTGGTCCACACAACAATTGTAATGACAGACGTCATTTCTAGAGGACCCACTGGAGCCAGAGCACACACTGGGCAACTGGTTTACATTATCTCTCATTCCTCACAACAGTCCTGCCGGGCAACTATTATTCCCATTTCACAGATGGTGCAACTGAGGCCTGGAGAGATTCAATAACTTGCAGCTACCCTGTGGGCCTGCTCTCCCCTTTCTTCAGGCCTCGATCCGTCCTCTACCTCTTTCCCTGCCTGGTTCACCCCTGGTCACCATTTGGTTGAACTGAGAAGTCGCCTTCCTGGCCTGGGGCTTCCCCAGGCGGGGTCGGAGTCCTCTTGGCCTCATAGCAGCCTTGCCCTTCACCTCATATCATGGTGCTTCACACACCACTGTCCTCGCTCATTTCTACCCTGGAATCTAAACTGTGAGCAACTCACATCCTACTTGGCTCCATATGTTTAAATGGATTAGTAAATATAAAAGCCTGACACAGTCTCCAAATGCTATTACTTCTTTTTAAGATTTTTGTTTTAATATGGACCCTTTTTGAAGTCTTTATGGAATTTGTTACAACATTCTGTTTTATGTTTTGGGTTTTTGGATGTGAGGCATTTGAGATCTTAGTTCCTTGACTAGGGATCGAACCTACAGCCCCCACATTAGAAGGTGAAGTCTTAACCACTGGACAACCAGGGCAGTCCAAACGCTGTTACTTTTATTGTCCCCGTTGCTTACCATAATTCCAGGTACACACGCAGGCATTAAACATTTGTTAAATTAAGAAATGAATGACTACCTTACAGCTGTCACTCACAGAGCCAGGGATATGATTCCTCTTATCCCCAGAACCCACACACCCACTCCATCACCCATCCACCTGCTGCTGACATGCCTTGACCTCCTGGAAGCACCCCCACTCCTAACCCACCAGCAGAGGCCGGTGTACACTTTGGGAGCAGAAGTCTCTGCGACAGAGCTCAGAGAGGCCATGCTGAAGACCACTGCTGAAAGCACCTTGGGAATGGAGGGTCCAAATTCTGTCTCTGCAGGGCTAGTAGAGGGAAGGGAATGCTCTGCAATTTTTCTTGGAATTCTCCAACATGGAATGCTGACTCTTCTCTTCTGAAAGAACAGGGTTTCAAGATTGGATGTGTTAACTGGCCTTCACTGGTCACCTAAGCAAGCTCCCTCCTCTTGCTGTCCTCCCCTGGGAGGACCAGATGAAGGGCCAAAACCTTCATTTTGGCCCTGGCCCTACTCTCTGTCCATCCTCCATGCCCATGACCTCTGTCATCCTGAGGCAACTATTCTTCAGATGCAAGTTCCAGGCTCCTTTGCTCCTTGTTCAATTTGCTCTAATGATGCATGCCCCACCTCCTACAGTGCAGCCCAAGGGAATTCCAGCTCCTACAGCCCAAATGCTCACTTTTCCATAAAAGACAGCTGCACTGCCAGATCTTCAACCAGTCCTGACAGAAGCAGACCCACCAGCAGGTGGGGGCTATGATTGCTTTTCTTGCCCAAGCTAGGAATTGTGTGTCCTAGGCATGTGCCTTGGCACCTGGGAGCCCAGTGGGGCTGGGATTCCCTCAGCCCCCTTTCATTGGCCAGGTTTCCTCTTCACCATCATCATCACCATCATTGCTAACTCTTTTTAAGGGCTTGGATGGGCTTACACTGTGTCAGGCACTGTTTGGAACACATCACACAGGTAAACATCATCTCATATAACCAGATCCCCACACTACCTTGGACAACCAGGACCTGGTCCTAGAAAACAGGTCCACTTGGTGGAGGCCCTGAGACCCCCACTCAGGTCACTAGACATTATAACCATCATGGACAGAATGCCTGGGAACTCATCTGACCTATCTCCAAGAACCCAGGTTGTTGCCCAGGTTCACCCATGAAGCTGAATTCCCTTGAGCACTGGCATAGCCTAGATCAGGTGCAGGAGCCTCCTAAGACCTGGATTCCGGATGTGGGTTGCAGGGTGTGCCGGCAGGCCATTGCAGCTTTGTTTTCCTCCCCTTCCGTAACCCATGCCTGAGTTCCCAGCCTGCCTCATGGCCAAGCCCACCTGAGTTAGGACAAGAATTCTCCACTTGACCACCCACAGTGATCAAGACCACCTGAAGACTGCCACCATCTCGAGCTGCATCCTCAATTCTTTTCCTCCTTCTACCCTCTCAGCTTTTATAAAAGGCAGGATGGAAATATCATGGGTGTGACTCTTGTTAAGATTGAAAAAGTCCATGTAGAGACATGATTATCTTGCTAAAATTCTAAGAGAAAATGTATCCCATTTTAGACCAAAGTTAAAGGGTCCCCTATGGAGAGGCTGGTGTTCTAGTTACTGTAGCTGCGAAACAAGCATAGTGGTGTCAAACAGCCCTTTCTTACGCTTATGGATTCTGTGGCTCAGGAATCTGGGAAGGGTTCAGCTGGGCAGCTTGTTTGGGGTCTTTAACGAAGGTGAAGTCTGATGCTGACTGGGGCTGCAGTCATCTGAAGGCTTGACCAGGGCAATCACATGGCTGACAAGTTGGCACCAGCTGTTGGCAGGGAGCCTTGGTTTCTCTCCACACTGGTCTCTTCCTGGTGTGGCTTGAGGGCTCTCATGACATGGCAACTGCCTTCCTCCAGAGTGAGATATCCAAGAGGCCAAGATGGAAGCTGCACGGTCTCTTATGACTCAGTCTCAGAAGTCACACGTTTTCACTTTCACCATATTCTTCACTTTCACCATATTCTGTAGGTGACAGGCCAGTCATTATTCTGTGTAGAAGCGTTTATACAGGCACATGAATACCAGAAGCCAATAATCATTGGGACTATCCTGGAGGTTGTTGCCATATACATCACCCCCAGGGAGGAAGCAGGTTCATGAGGGGGAATGGAATTGGGAACCAAAGAGAAGATGCCACCTCCTTCCCTAGGTTCTGGAATTGGAGGTGTCAAAACGTCCAGCCATGCTCCCCTAAACTGTGGGTGTCACAATACTGTCCACCATGTGAAATAATACTGAAGAGGAGACAAAAGGACCCCGAGGTGAAAGCCAAACTGGAAATGAGTAATTGTCACCGATGTTCCGGTGCCTGCCCTGTACCCCCCACCTCGGTCACCTCTGATGCCAGGTGTAGCTGTGGTGGAGAGCTCTGGCGCCCTGCAGAGTGTCATCCACAATGCCAGACACATATTGCTTCCCTGCCTGATGCTCACTTGGCCCCCAAACACAGCCCAGCCCAGAAATGCAGAGGGGTTAGTAATCCTCTAACAACAGGGATGAGAGTCAAGTGGATACAGACCCCTTCCTCCCTTCCTTTCTAGGAACAATTATGAGGCTTGTGCTACAGAGTTCCTTGGGGGGCCCAGTGGAACTGAGCCCCAGAGGCCCACAGCTGTGCAAAAATCACTTATCATTGCCTACTTCTCCTTCCCTGTCCTCTCCCCTTCAGAATAAACTCCCTTTACCCAACTCCTTGCCCCAGACTCTACTTTGGGGGGAAGCCAAGCTAAGACAGCTTCACCTCTTATTCATTATGAGCCCCATTTCCTCCATCCGTAATATTCTCTGCTGGTGCTTTTATTCAGCAGATGCTTTTTTGAGCACTTGATCTGCACCAGACACTGAGATGCAAAGGTAAACCAGACATGATCTCAGTTCTTGAAGACCTCAGCTTGGCCCATGGCAGTCCCAGAGAGAAACACTGACTATTAAAGAGAGTGGATGAGGGTGAGGACCCATGTGTGAATGGAGCCCAGAAGAAGGTCTCTACATCAGACAGGGATATAGAAGTCTTCTCAATATGTGAATGATGCTTGAGCAATTGAACAACAGTGATCTGAGGGGTTCAAAGGATGAAAAGTTGTTAATGAGACCCCACAGGGTGAGGTTGGTTGGAGCCAGGAGAAATAAAAGGGAACATCATTGCCAAGGAACTACTGATAAGGTTCTTTGTTGTTGTTTTTATAGTTCTGGAGTTTTCCTAAGTGCTCAGCCCTCTCATGGATTCTTTCTTGTAAACCTCATGATAATTTATGTGCTAGACACAGTGTTGCCATTTTATAGATGAGAAAACTGGAGGTAAGAGTTCAGTCATTTTCCCATGGTGGCTCATCCAATAAGGGCAGAACCATTATTCAAACATGGGTCAACCTGATCTCAGGTCACAAAGTCTTAGCCCTATGAATGCACCTGCTCGTTTGGCAGTGGTACATGCGGAGGCGTTGAGAACAGGGCTGGGAAAGGAGGTGGGGGCTAGATCGCAGCCACAAATTCTGAGTTTAAAGGAGGGAGTGGAGACTTCCCTGGTGGCCCAGAAGCTAAGATTCCATGCTCCCAGTGCAGGGGGCCTGGGTTCAATCTCTGTTCAGGGAGCTAGATTCCACATGCAGCAAGTGTAGATCCCTAAGACTCCGCACAGACAAACAATGCTAAAAAAATAAATAAATAAATAAATAAATAAATAAAGGAGGGAGTGACAAGCTCACGTCTGGTATTTTCCAAAGATAATTCTGGGCATGGTCAGATCATTCTCTTCGGGGTTCCAGAGAAAGCGAGAATGGTTTTTGTCTATACTGGGCCCAGAGGGGTAAAGGGCAAGCAGCGCCCCCATGAGGCTGGAGTGGGGATGGCAGCAGTGATTAGCACCATCCTCCAATGCAAAGGGTGATTTTCTCCCAGCAAAGCTCAGCACTCCCCATTCCCTGCCCCACTACCCCTGCCCTCACCCTAAGAAAATGAATGCCCTGCAACACTAATCTTCCAGGACATGGGATTTTATTAAGGGAAGTGGCATTTTCTTTCAGGTTTATCCCTCTTGGAAAGCATAACAAGCATCCTCTAATGAGCACCAAGGGCCTCCAGGGCGCAATGCTATCCATGATGACTATTTTTGACTCACCCTGCTTTTTTCCAGAACAATCTTAATTAAGTAGAGGGTGTCAGTAGCTCTAAAAGAATTTACCAACTGCCTCTCAAAGTAACTCTGATTAATAGCAGAGGCACAAATGTGTGGCCATAACCAGGTCACATGACATAATACAAATGACTGTCTGTTGCTATTTTTAAATAATGTTTATTAGAATCCCTTGGCGCGTAATAAATTTAATTTACAGCTGCTTGCAGCCCAACTTACACATGGCCTCCTGTGGCTTAGCTCATTAACACACTCAGGGACGAAATGAGTTTTCTTTTTAATTCTCCCATTCCATTTCTCCTTTCTAATGAGGCCAGATTGTGAAACTCTTTAGGAGAAAATTTCTCCACTGTCTTCAGTGAAAAATTGTTCTTAAATGTTCAGATTTTTAAATTATCACGGAAGCACATGGCACAAATTAATGTGAGATGGCTCGGGGCGGAGCTGGAGAAAAAAACAGTGAATCATCCATGCTCACATGAGTGTGTGCGAGCCCACAGATGGGAGGGTGAGAGGAGGAGGCCTGTGGGTACCAAGCACAATCCAGTTGGAGGTTTGGAGGCCTTTAAACAAATCCAACGGGGCTTTCCAAGTGGCTCAGTGGTGAAGAACCCACCTGCCAACACAGGAGACACGGGTTGAGTCCCTGGGTTGAGAAGATCCCCTGGAGAAGGAAATGGCAACCGACTCCACTATTTTTGCCTGGGAAATCCCATGGGCAGAGAAGCCTGGTGGGCTACAGTCCATGGGGTTGTAAAGAGTCAGACACTGCTGCTGCTGCTGCTAAGTCGCTTCACTTGTGTCCGACTCTGTGCGACCCCGTGGACTGCAGCCCACCAGGCTTCTCCGTCCATGGGATTCTCCAGACAAGAACACTGAAGTGGGTCAGACACTACTTAGGTACAAAACAACAACAAACAAATCCAACTGTAATAAGTCCCCTACATACCAGCCTTCAGATTGCAAATTTTCAGACGTGAATGCGTATTTGGTTCCAACAAGGAAACCAGAACCTGTGTCATCAGGTCAGGCGTGAATGAAACTTCAGCTGGCCCTCCGTCTCCTACGGAGAAGGCGATGGCACCCCACTCCAGTACTCTTGCCTGGAAAATCCCATGGATGGAGGAGCCTGGAAGGCTGCAGTCCATGGGGTCGCTGAGGGTCGGACACGACTGAGCGACTTTACTTTCACTTTTCACTTTCATGCATTGGAGAAAGAAATGGCAACCCACTCCAGTGTTCTTGCCTGGAGAATCCCAGGGATGGGGGAGCCTGGTGGGCTGCCGTCTCTGGGGTCGCACAGAGTCGGACACAACTGAAGCGACTTAGCAGCAGCAAAAGCAGCTCCATCTCCTGTTGCTGACAATCCTTCAGCTCTACCGTCTCCCACCTCCTCTCCCTCCTCAGTCAGTACCTCTTCTTGCCTGTTCGCTCAATGCCAGCCCCTGTATGCCTGCTGTTGTACTGTACGACTATACTTTTCAAGGCACCATTCTGTAAGTTTAAAAATATTTTCTTTATTTTTAATATTTGCTTTTATGTATTATTTGTGTGAAAATATTATAAACCTATTACAGTACTATATAGCCAATTGTTAGTTGGGTATCTAAACTAACTTTGTTGGACTTATGAACAAAACTGATGCTCTCAGAATGAACTTAGTATGTAGGGGACTCATACTACTGTTTATTAGCTTCTCTAGAAAGTAGAAGAAGAGCTCTGGGCCAGGAGACCAGAGACCTGGGGTCTCATTCTGTTTCTAAGTTTCGATTAGAAACTCTTTTAACAATCACATTCTTCTCATTTCTGGGCCTAAGGACAAAATTCAAAGACGAAACATCTCAGTCAAACTATCAGAACAAGAGCGGATACACTTGTCCTATAAAGAGCCAGAGAGTAGATATGTGGGGCTTTGCAAGCTAAGAGGCAAAATCAAGGATATTGTATAGATATCTACATAATAAGAACAAATTTCCACGAGTAATTATTGATGAAATTAGAAATATAATAATTAAGTGTTAATTCTGTATAATAGGTCCACAATGAGAAGAATGGAATTCATTTTTGTGGGATAGCATTTGTTCAGCTGAGGTTCAAAGTAACTGTTCCCTATTATCAAACCAATTGAAAATATTCATCGTAATAACCATTCTTAGCTAGTGGGCTGTACAAAATCAGGTGGTAGCCTAGATCTGGCCTGCAAACCATAGTTTTCCAACCACTATAGAACAGAAGAGCATCTAAGAGTATGGGCTCTGCAGGCAAGCTCCCTGGATTCAACTCCTGGTTGTATCAATGATTGGCTGGGAATTTACATAGTCTTCTGTACAAGCTATCCAGTGACATGATAATGCTGCTAAAACTCAGTGGTGTACAATGAGAAATATCTACTTAGCTCCTGGATCTGTGGGGCCCCCTTGATCTGGGTAGGCTCTGCTGATCAATTGCAAATTGGCTGAGAAGCTTTGCTGATCTTAACTGGGATCACCTACAGGTCTGAGATTCTCTTGACTATTGGCTGATCTAGGGTGGCCTCATGTGGGAGCAACCCAATTCTGTCCTTCACCTTCTGGCAGGCTAGCCAGGGCATCATGTGGCCATGAGAAGAGAAGAAAAAGGAAGAAAACTCAGTTACACAGCACCCTCCAAGCTTCTGCTTGCATTACACTTCCCAACATCCAGTTGGTCCAAAGTAGGTCACAGAGGCCCAGAGTCAGTGGGAGGACAATACCGAGTCACATGGCATCGAGGATGGATGCCACAAGGGGCATTCATCTGCACTGGTACAGGCTCACCCATCTTTGCCAGTTTCCTTACCTATAAAATGTACAAGAACTTCTTATAAAGTTGCTATGAGGATATAAGGAATTAACACTGTAATACCTTTGAAACAGAGCCTGGCACTTAGTAAAGTGAAGTCGCTCAGTCGTGTCTGACTCTTTGCAACCCCATGGACTGTAGCCTACCAGGCGCCTCCATCCATGGACTTTTCCAGGCAAGAGTACTGGAGTAGGTTGCCATTTCCTTCTCCAGAGGATCTTCCCGACCCAGGGATTGAACCCAGGTCTCTCACATTACAGGCAGATGCTTTAACATCTGAGCTATCAGGAAAGCCCTAGCACTTAGTAAACAGCCAAGGAATGTTTTTCATTCTTATTGCCTGGTAGTCAAAGTATTGGAGATTCAGCTTCAGCATCAGTTCTTCTGATGAATATTCAGGACTGATTTCTTTTAGGATTGACTGGTTTGATCTCCTTGCAGTCCAAGGGGCTCTCAAGACTCTTCTCCAACACCACATTTTAAAAGCATCAATTCTTTGGTGCTCAGCTTTCTTTATGGTCCAGTTCTCATATACATACATGACTACTGGGAAAACCATAGCTTTGATTATTTGTTGGCAAAGTAATGTTTCTGCTTTTTAATATGCTGTCTAGGTTGGTCATAGCTTTTCTTCCAAGGAGCAAATTCTGTGTACCAGAATCTTAATTCTATTAGTCGGGTAGAATCTATGTACGCTAAGAATTTAAAGATAAAAGTACCTGGAAAGAATGATTTACTCTGGGGCTCTTTTAAAACTTTCTCTACACTCAGTTCGATGTGGAACATAGATTCCAGAGGAAGTATGGTGGTGTCTGGTCTTAGCTTGCAGCTCCACCCATCAAGGAGGTGCAGAGAATCTGGGAGAGAGGATCTGAGCCTCCAGGTAGACATTCTTGCATGTTCCAGGCTGTGTGGCCCCATGTTGCCCATATAGGCTGGCTGTCTCTGGTTCAGAGCCTGTTTGCTGCTGCTGCTGCTGCTAAGTCACTTCAGTCATGTCCGACTCTGTGCGACCCCATAGACGGTAGCCCACGAGGCTCCCCCGTCTCTGGGATTCTCCAGGCAAGAACACTGGAGTGGGTTGCCATTTCCTTCTCCAATGCAGGAAAGTGAAAAATGAAAGTGAAGTCGCTGAGTCTTATCCAACTGTTAGCGACCCCATGGACTGCAGCCCACCAGGCTCCTCCGTCCATGGGATTTTCCAGGCAAGAGTA
This sequence comes from Bos indicus, assembly GCF_029378745.1. Taxonomy (NCBI): domain Eukaryota; kingdom Metazoa; phylum Chordata; class Mammalia; order Artiodactyla; family Bovidae; genus Bos; species Bos indicus. Next base: position 58,576,058 of record NC_091780.1, on the reverse strand, counting down.
CTGGAGTGGGGTGCCATTGCTTTCTCTGAGAGCCTGTTTTACACTCTTGTAAATCTCAAGCTTGCCTCCCTCCTGATGGTTCATCGGCCAGCTGCTAACGGGGCTCTCAGCCCCCTGCCTCTCAGACCTGAGTTCCATGAGGCTGTCCTCTGTCTTCGTTCATCATCATGAGGTTACATCAACTCAAGGGTCTGCTCAAGCCACCCCTAAGCAGGTAGGTGTCGCTTTCTGCTTTAGGCACCCATCACTGGGGGAAAAGGGATATCCTTGAACCTCTTATATAACACAATCAAGCATTGCTCTTGCAACACTGTCTCTGGGGTTGCTCTTTCTTGTTCAGTGTCCTATGGGTGACATACATTTCACTTTTAAGAAATCTAACATATGAAACTGAACAATGCATATCAGGAAATTGCTAGTTGTCTGACTGTCCCTCAATATTAGTATCTCTCTTATTCATTAGTAATGGCATTTCTGATTTTAAACTGGGCACATAGCTTCTCTGAAATGTTTTTCCCAGCTCCTCTCGCAGCTAGGTGTTGTCATGTGATTGTGCCCATGTCCCCAGGATATAAACAGAAACATCATTGGACACTTCTAGAAAGTGTTCTTAAAGGGAGGAACATATCCTTCTTTTTCTCTTCCTTTTCCCTGTTGGTTGGAATGTGAATCTGATGACTGGAGTTCAAGCAGCCACCTTGGACCACAAGGTAAAAAGCAACCTATATGCTGAGAAACTTACATGTGTGCTGGGGTCTAGAAAAACCTGCCCCTGCTCTGTGGAGGACCGTATTAGACCCAGGATTCCTTCTACCAGAAATAAGTTACCATGTTTAAAGCCCCTGCTGACTACTGATCATGTCTAGTATTTGCATGGTATTTTAGAGTTGTGAAGTCAAGTGGGCCTTAGAAAGCATCACTACAAACAAAGCTAGTGGAGGTGATGGAATTCCAGTTGAGCTATTCCAAATCCTGAAAGACGATGCTGTGAAAGTGCTGCACTCAATATGCCAGCAAATTTGGAAAACTCAGCAGTGGCCACAGGACTGGAAAAGGTCAGTTTTCATTCCAATCCCAAAGAAAGGCAATGCCAAAGAATGCTCAAACTACCGCACAATTGTACTCATCTCACACGCTAGTAAAGTAATGCTCAAAATTCTCCAAGCCAGGCTTCAGCAATATGTGAACCGTGAACTTCCTGATGTTCAAGCTGGTTTTAGAAAAGGCAGAGGAACCAGAGATCAAATTGCCAACATCCGCTGGATCATAGAAAAAGCAAGAGAGTTCCAGAAAAACATCTATTTCTGCTTTATTGACTATGCCAAAGCCTTTGACTGTGTGGATCACAATAAACTGTGGAAAATTCTGAAAGAGATGGGAATAACAGACCACCTGATATGCCTCTTGGGAAATCTGTATGCAGGTCAGGAAGCAACAGTTAGAACTGGACATGGAACAACAGACTGGTTCCAAATAGGAAAAGGAGTTCGTCAAGGCTGTATATTGTCACCCTGTTTACTTAACTTATATGCAGGGTACATCATGAGAAATGCTGGACTGGAAGAAACACAAGCTGGGATCAAGATTGCCAGGAGAAATATCAATAACCTCAGATATGCAGATGACACCACCCTTATGGCAGAAAGTGAAGAGGAACTCAAAAGCCTCTTGAAAGTGAAAGTGGAGAGTGAAAAAGTTGGCTTAAAGCTCAACATTCAGAAAACGAAGGTCATGGCATCCGGTCCCACCACTTCATGGGAAATAGATGGGGAAACAGTGGAAACAGTGTCAGACTTTATTTTTCTGGGCTCCAAAATCACTGCAGATGGTGACTCCAGCCATGAAATTAAAAGACGCTTACTCCTTGGAAGGAAAGTTATGACCAACCTAGATAGCATATTCAAAAGCAGAGACATTACTTTGCCAACAAAGGTTCGTCTAGTCAAGGCTATGGTTTTTCCTGTGATCATGTATGGATGTGAGAGTTGGACTGTGAAGAAGGCTGAGCACCAAAGAATTGATGCTTTTGAACTGTGGTGTTGGAGAAGACTCTTGAGAGTCCCTTGGACTGCAAGGAGATCCAACCAGTCCATTCTGAAGGAGATCAGCCCTGGGATTTCTTTGGAAGGAATGATGCTAAAGCTGAAACTCCAGTACTTTGGCCACCTCATGCGAAGAGTTGACTCATTGGAAAAGACTCTGATGCTGGGAGGGATTGGGGGCAGGAGGAGAAAGGGACGACAGAGGATGAGATGGCTGGATGGCATCATTGACTCGATGGACGTGAGTCTGAGTGAACTCCGGGAGTTGGTGATGGACAGGGAGGCCTGGCGTGCTGTGATTCATGGGGTCGCAAAGAGTCGGACACGACTGAGCGACTGATCTGATTAGAGTTTACAAAACCCATTTACATTTATGTTCTCTTCTGATTTTTCCAGGAAAAGAAAGTAAATAATTGTCCCCATTTTATAGATAAGGAAACTGAGGCTCAGAGAGTATAAATGATTGCCCAAATCACACAACTAGATAAAAGCTGCTATTCAAACCTGGACTGTGTGGCTCTAAGTCCAAGCCGTCAGCCAGCACTTAGCTTGCCTGCCTTCCATCTGCTTATCCCTTCATCCATACCCCTCTTCCCCGTGATACCAACATGGTCTTAATAAATCACAATGTATGATGCTGCTGCTGCTGCTAAGTCACTTCCGTCGTGTCTGACTCTGTGCGACCCCATAGACGGCAGCCCACCAGGCTCCCCCATCCCTGGGATTCTCCAGGCAAGAACACTGGAGTGGGTTGCCATTTCCCTCTCCAATGCATGAAAGTGAAAAGTGAAAGTGAAGTCACTCAGTTGTGTCCGACTCAGTGACCCCATGGACTGCAGCCTACCAGGCTCTTCCATCCATGGGATTCTCCAGGCAAAAGTACTGGAGTGGGGTGCCATTGCCTTCTCCGTGTATGATGCTATTCTCTTGCTTAAAACTGTTTAGTGTTCCCCTACTGCTCCCCAAATGAATTCTGAATGTGTTAGCATGGCTAATGAGGCTCACCATGGTCAAGACTTTACTTCCCACAGCCTCTTTCCTTGTATTTTCTGATTTCTCACACTCTCCTCAAGCCATGCCCAGGAACCTATAGCAGGGGAAAAACAGTATGGAAGATCCAAACCTAGCTTTTTGACATCAGAGTCAATATGTTTTTCTTCTGAATCACGAGCCCCTCCCCACCAACTCTGTCAATTACTGATCACTCGCACAAGAGAGCATAAAGGGCAGGCTTCGCACAGCACAGGACAGGATGAGGTGGGGTGCTGGGATAGGAGACGGACTGTTTCCTGGGTGAAATGATATAAGTTACGACTTGAAATATGACCAGGACTTTGTCAGCAAGATGGAAAGGAAAGCATTCCAGACAGAAGGAACTGTACAGGCAAAGCTAGAGAGTTGTAAATAGCAAATGTGTGCAGAAGATCACAGTTTGGTTAATTGAAGTAGAAAGTACAATTACTCCGAGATCCTGAAAGCACATTCTTCCTCAAGTTTGCATCCTGTGCTCAGCTCATCATAGCCCTTCTCACATCATATTTTTAAATTTTATTTTGTTTTATATATTTATTTTATTTTTGGCTGTGCTGGGTTTTCACTGCTGTGCACAGGCTTTCTCTAGTCGTGGTGAGTGGGGACTACTCTCTCGTTGCTGTGCACAGTCTCTCATTGCAGGGGCTTCTCTTGTGGAGCACGGGCTCTAGCGCATGTGGGCTTCAGGAGTTGTGGCTCCTGGGCTCTAGAGCACAGGCTCAGTAGTTGTGGAACATGGGCTTAGTGCCCTGCAACACGTGGAATCTTCCCAGACCAGGGATGGAACCTGTGTCTCCCACATCAGCAGGTGGATTCTTTACCACTGAGCCAAAAGGGAAGCCCCTCACATCATATATATAATCATCTCCTCCCTTCTCTGTCTCCCCTATCAGCCAGGAGCTCCTGGAGGGCTATCAGGGACGCTGTCTCAGGCATTTCTGATCCCCATTGCCCAAGTCTGACACACAATCTGCGTTCTATAAATGCTGATTGAGTGCCTAAATAGGCAGGGATTAGCTCAATTATTTCAGGGAGAAACTCGCCAAAGTAATCCTTCTCATCATACTCCAAGATAGGCATGCTCTTTGGACAGCTATAACAAACAGCTGAGTGCTGGGCTGGTCAAGGCAGGTGTTAGCAGGAGATCTTCAAGCTTCTGGATGCTTCTGACATTTCTGACTAAAGTAAATAGTGAAAAAAAACTCATTCCCTGAAAAAAATCTACAAAGTTCAAAGCCAGGTTTCCAGGCAGAAGTTTCATTCTGTGAAAATCCTAGTGCAAACAAGAAGAAACAAGATTCAGCAAATTCTCTTTGTGATTAAAAAAAAAAAAGTCACCCAAATATTTCATCATAAACCAACATGCAAAATGTAAAATTCTGTAAATTGTCTCTCTTTCTGTTCATTCTTCAACAAACGTGTACCAGACCCTCATAGGTCAAGTATGCTGTAGGCTTGGAGTGTAGTGGTCTTCTTGGGTTCTCCCAAAAGCAGAGATGAGACCAGTATTCAAGTGGGTGATGTGTTTGGGAGGTGAGCCTGGAAGGAAAAGGGAGGATCCAGTTAAGGCTATATTAATCAAGACTGTTACCCCCACAGTCAAAAGGGCCTCGATCCACTGGGGTCCCCCAAGGAATTGTAAGAATGAGCCTCAGAGGAGTCTTCTCTTCTTAGAAGCAACTAAGCCCATGTGCCACAGTGACTGAAGCCTGTATGTCTAGAGCCCATGTTTGAAACGAGACAAGCCACCACAATGAGAAGCCCAAGCTCCTCAACTAGACAGTTGACCCCACTCCCCACAACTAGAGAAAGCCTGCACACAGCAATGAAGATCCAGCACAGCCATAAATAAATTAATGAATAAAGAAAGAAAGAAAGGCAGGCCAGGGTATGTGTCCAAAACTCCAGTGACTACATTGTTCAAGTCTTTATGGAGTCTTTACCCCCTGCACTTCGGGTTTCTGCCTGCTTTCCTTGACTCTCAGGCAGAAAAGTAGAGGTGAGCAGCTTAGTAGGGAGTTGGGGACAGGAGAATCCCAGTGTGCAGAGGAGCTGTCCATCACGACTGTGCTGAAACCAGAAGTGGATTGAAGGCGTGCAGTGCAGGATGCAGGAAGTGTCTGCTCAGGGCCATGCAACTCCCTGACACATCTTAGTGAGAGGAGAAACATACTAACCACAGGAAACAAGCTTTTAAAGTTTGTATTACAAAAGAACATGTATTACTGAGAAAAATCAAAAAACTCAGGAGAATGAGGAGAGCCAGTGAGCATGGGCTGTCAATTTAAATAGGATGGTCAGAATGGGTGTGGTTCAAAGAACGACAGACAAGCAAAGACCTGGAAGACTTAAAGAATTGGGCCCTGCTGAAATGGGGGAAGTGTGTTCCAGGCAGAGGAAACAGCCAGGCCAAGACCTTGAAGCAGGCTTGGGCTTGAGTGTATAAATAGCAAGGAGGATGACGGAGGGGTACTAGGCAACAGTGAAAAAGGAGGTTGGAGAGTGAAGGGGACTCTTCTACAGAGGTCCAGTGGCATGGATTTACAGTCACTTTTAAATATTTATGGAGCTCCTGTTGGATGTTGGTGGCTGCCAGGTGCCTGCACTCAAAGATAAACAAAACAGAACCTCTGTCCCCAAGGACTGAAAAATTAGGAGGGGAGACAAGCTTGCAACTAAATAAAATGGACATGATTTCTTGCGGACTTGCGCTATGAAGTCACTGTGCTCAAAGCTTTATATGCATTATTTCTAATATTCCCCCCTTCAGCCCAGCAACTGTAAGGGATTTGATTTAGGTCATACCTGAATGGTCTAGTAAAATTTGCCTACTTTCTTCAACCTAAGTCTGAATTTTTCAATAAGGAGCTCATGATCTGAGCCACAGTCAGCTCCCAGCCTTGTTTTTGCTGACTGTATAGAACTTCTCCATCTTTGGCTGCAAGTAATATAATCAATCTGATTTCTTTTTTTTTTTCAATCTGATTTCAATATTGACCAACTGGTGATGTTATGTGTAGAGTCATCCCTTGTGTTTTGGAAGAGGGTGTTTGCTATGACTAGTGCGTTCTCTTGGCAAAACTCTTAGCCTTTGACCTGCTTCATTTTGTACTCCAAGGCCAAACTTGCCTGTTACTCCAGGTATCTCTTGACTTCCTACTTTGCATTCCAGTCCTCTATGATGAAAAAGACATCTTTTTTTGGTATTAGCTCTAGAAGGTCTTATAGGTCTTCACAGAACCGTTCAACTTCAGCTTCTTCAGCATTACTGGTTGGGGCATAGACTTGGATTACTGTGATATTGAATGGTTTGCCTTGGAAATGAACAGAGATCATTTTGTCATTTTTGAGACTGCATCCAAGTACTGCATTTCGGACTTTTTTGTTGACTATGATGGCTACTCCATTTCTTCTAAGGGATTCTTGCCCAAAGTTGTAGATATAATGGTCATCTGAATTAAATTCACCCATTTCAGTCCATTTTGGTTCACTGAGTCTTAAAATGTCAATGTTCACTCTTGCCATCTCCTGTTTGACCACTTACAATTTACCTTGATTCATAGACCTAACATTCCAGGTTCCTATGCAATATTGTTCTTTACAGCATCAGACTTTACTTCCACCACCAGTCACATCCACAACTGGGCATTGTTTTCACTTGGTTCTGTCTCTTCATCCTTTCTGGAGTTATTTCTCCACTCTTCTCCAGTAGAATATTGGGCACCTACCGACCTAGGGAGTTCATCTTTCAGTGTCATATTTTTTTGACTTTTCATACTGTTCATGGGGTTCTCGAGGCAAAAATACTGAAGTGGTTTGCCATTTCCTTCTCCAGTGGACCATGTTCTGTCAGAACTCTACACTATGACCCATCCATCTTGGGAGGTACTCACAGCATGGCTCATAGTTTCATTGAGTTAGACAAGGCTGTGGTCCATTATACAGTGGAAGAGACAGATAGACTCAAGGGATTAGATTTGATGGACAGAGTGGCAGAAGAACTAAGGACTGAGGTTCCTGACATTGTACAGGAGGCAGTGATCAAGACCATCACAAAGAAAAAAAAAATGCAAAAAGGCAAAATTGTTGTCTGAGAAGGACTTACAAATAGCTGAGAAAAGAGGAGAAGCTAAAGGCAAAGGAGAAAAGGAAAGATGTATCCATCTGAATGCAGAATTCTAAAGAATAGCAAAGAGAGATTAGAAATCCTTCCTAAGTAATCAATGCAAAGAAATAGAGGAAAACAATAGAATGGGAAAGACTAGAGATCTCTTCTAGAAAATTAGAGATATCAAGGGAATATTTCATGCAAAGATGGGCACAATAAAGGACAGAAATGGTATGGACCTAACAGAAGCAGAAGATATTAAGAAGAGGTGGCAAGAATACACAGAAGAACTATACAAAAAAAGATCTTCATGACCCAGATAACCATGATGGTGTGACCACTCACCTAGATCCTGGAATGTGTAGCCGAGTGGGCCTTAGGAAGCATCACTACGAACAAAGCTAGTGGAGGTGATGGGATTCCAGTCTAACTATTTCAAATCCTAAAATATGATGCTGTGAAAGTGCTGCACTCAATATGCTGGCAAATTTGGAAAACTCACCGGTGGCCACAGGACTGGAAAAGGTCAGATTTCATTCCAATCCCAAAGAAAGGCAATGCCAAAGAATGCTCAAACTACCACACAATTGCACTCATCTCACATGCTAACAAAGGAATGCTCAAAATTCTCCAAGCCAGGTTTCAACAGTGTGTGAACTGAGAACTTCCAGATGTTCAAGCTGGATTTAGAAAAGGAAGAGAACCAGAGATCAAATTACCAACATCTGCTGGAATACAGAAAAAGCAAGAGAATTCCAGAAAAACATCTACTTCTGCTTTATTGACTATGCCAAAGCCTTTGACTGTGTAGATCACAACAAACTATGGAAAAATTCTTAAAGAGATGGGAATAGCAGACCACCTTACCTGCCTCTTGAGAAATCTGCATGCAGATCAAGAAGCAACAGTTAGAACCGGACATGGAACAATGGACTGGTTCCAAATTGGGAAAAGAGTACGTCAAGCCTGTATATTGTCACCCTGCTTATTTAACTTCTATGCAGAGTACATCATGTGAAATGCTGGGCTGGATGAAGCACAAGCTGGATTCAAGATTACTGGGAGAAATATCAATAACCTCAGATATGCAAATGACACCACCCTTATGGCAGAAAGTGAAGAGGAACTAAAGAGCCCCTTGGTGAAAGTAAAAGAGGAGAGTGAAAAAGTTGGCTTAAAACTCAACATTCAGAAAACTAAGATTATGGCATCTGGTCCCATCCCTTCATGGCAAATAGATGGGGAAACAATGGAAACAGTAAGAGACTTTATTTTCTTGGGCTCCAAAACCACTGCAGATGGTGAGTGCAGCCATAAAATTAAAAGACGCTTGCTCAAGCGTTTTCTTTCACAACTTGGAAGAAAAGCTGTGAGAAACCTAGACAGTATGTTATAAATCAGAGACATTACTTTGCCAACAAATGTCAGTCTAGTCAAAGCTATGGTTTTTCCAGTAGTCATGAACAGATGTGAGAGTTGGACCATAAAGAAAGCTGAGCATTGAAGAACTGATGTTTTTGAACTGTGGTGATTCTCAAGACTCTTGAGAATCCCTTGGGCTGCAAGGAGATCAAACCAGTCAATCCTAAGGGAAATCAGTCCTGAATATTCACTGGATGCTGAAGCTGAAGCTCCAATACTTTGACCACCTGATGCAAAGAACTGACTGATTGGAAAAGACCCTGATGCTGGGAAAGACTGAAGGCAGAAGGAGAAGGGGCTGACAGAGGATGAGATGATATACCGGCATCACTGACTCAATGGCCATGAGTTTGAGCAAGATCCAGGAGTTGGTGATGGACAGGGAAGCCTGGTGAGCTGCAGTCCATGGGGTCACAAAGAGTCAGACATGACTGAGTGACTGAACTGAACTGAACTTAACCCAGCAAAGTGAGTAGCAGCATCTTTCTTTTGCAGACAGGAAGAGAGAGACTCAGAGAGGTGTAGGGAACTTTCCATATTCCCCCTACAGTCAAGCAACACCAATATCCAAGTTCTTTCCATTAAGTCCATGCCCTGTCGTATCCCTGACTGCCCATGTCCTGATAATTAAAGGGCCATGATGGAGGGGTGTGTAAGATCAGGAGAAGGGATGACTGCATAGGAATTAGTCCAGTTGGCAAGAGGAGAGGGGATTCTCAGTGCAGGAACCAGGGGAACAGGGCATGGAGATGTGAAACAGGAGGAAGTGCTGAAACATCAAATACAAAGGGGTGAGTGGATGGGAGGGGGAGGGTGGCAAGGCTCAGGGGTGCTTGGGTGCTGTGTGAGAGTCTTTTGCCGAGTTTAAAGCAGAGAAGAGAAGTGGTCCTATTTGCAGTGTAAGGATCATGTATATTTCTTCTCCCTTGACTAGAAAGTGCAGTCTTGGAGTCGAGGATTTGTCTCCTTCACCTTGATGGCTCCTGCTTGGCCCAGCACATGGAAGAGAAGAGATGAAGTGGGCTCTCCCAGCTGGGTGGGCATTTAGACTTGGCCTGCTGGGCCAGAGAGGTGGCCCACCAAGCAGTTCCAACCCAGTGTTCTCTTGGATTATATCTGATTGGACTCTCCCATGACAAAGGAAGTTGGCACTGGGCCAGGCTGTGCCACAAAACATTCTCAATCTAGACACTTTTCCTCAAAGCTTTGATCTTTCTTAGGATTTAAGAAAGGATGACCAAGGTGGTTTTAACAAAAGTTTAAAATCTGAGGTTCTTCCCGACTCTCCGATATGTCCAAAGGTCTGACTACAAGAAATCCAGACCAAAATGTTCTTGGAGAAAGGGCTTAACTCAGAGCTTGGGGCAAAGCAAATCTGCTCACAGAACCCTCATAATGAATCTAGCTCAGCTCTTAGGTTACTGGTTGGAGTGTAGGACCAACCTTAGAAAGACCAGTTGAGGTCTGGGACAACAATACCTAGAAAAGACTTGGGTTCTCCCTCCCCCATATGGGGTCCATCAGGGAAATGTCCTCTCTGGACAGAGTGACAACTGACCTGTAAAATATGACATGGACAGTTACGTATTTAATTCAAGCAGAGGTAATGAACAATTGGACAACACCAGTGTCTTTTTCAATAATTGTATGTTTATCTGCAGCATTCAGGACATCATTAGACTGCATAATTTCATGGCTCAATGAGCGCTCTTTTGTTGGTCATAAAGTGCTTCTTTTGTTTCTTTGTGTTTTAGTCAAAATGATCCTTGATGCCAATTAGCACTCCTGCAAAAGGGCAGCATTTTTGCCCTTTTATATATACTTCAAAATAATTAGAGACGCTTTCCTTAAACAGTTACTATGCATCAGGCTAAGTGTTTATATGAGTTAGCTCAGTTAATCCTTCCAAGAATTCTGCAGTCTAACTTGAAGTATTGTTATAATTCTTGACAGACAAAGGAAAGGAGGCCAGCTTTAAAGTTTAGGGAACTCTCCAAAGGTACCACAGCTCATGAGATTCAAGTAGTCTAGCTCAAGAGCTGGTGTTCTCAAGCTGCATGAAGTCTTCCCAGCTAGAATTTGCCTGGATGCACAGGAGTGAGGGCCTGAGGAGCACCATTCAGATACTTAAAGAATTTAGGTATTGAATTTGAATTTGCCACAGTTCTTCAGAGGTTGCAGATATGAAATATCCAGTTTTGCCGTGGCATCCTACTTCATCTTCTACACTTGACCACACCCTCTAGGGTCCACAAAGCCTCTAAGTGGCAATCCACTCCAGCACTCTTGCCTGGAAAATCCCATGGACGGAGGAGCCTGATAGGCTACAGTCCATGGGGTCACAAAGAGTCAGACATAACTGAGTGACTTCATTTCACTAAACTCGCCAAAAATGGGAACTGGAAGTAAAGCAGATGTAATGACACATTTGACGGTGGTGGGGGGAGGTACATTTCTAGGTCAGAAAGAATTAGAGGAAATAGGCAGGGAGGCAGGGAAGGAAAGAAGCAGAGGAAATGTGGGGCCTTCACCGTCTCACCATGGGCTTCCCAGGTGGCTCAGTGGTAATGAAGCTGCCTGGCAATGCAGGAGATGCAGGTTCAATCCCTGGGTCAGGAAGATCCCCTGGAGTAGGAAATGGCAACCTACCCCAGTATTCTTCCTTGGGAAATCCCATGGGCAGAGGAGCCTGGCAGGCTACAGTTCATGAAGTCCCAAAGAGTCAGACACGACTTAGTGACTAAACAACAACACTGGTCTGGCCACTATTTTGCCAGAAAACACAGCCAACTGCTCAGCCACACAAGATAGACTTAAATAGGCCAGATGGAGCCATAGATGGAGACAGGGGGATGGATGATAGACCAGATCCTCCTAGACCCTCGTTTCTCCTTGATCAAAGGTCACATCACAGGGAGTTACCTCTCTACACTTTCAGGTCATATTCCTTGGCCTCTATAGATAGCTGCTAGGAAGTCAGAGCCCACCCACCATAGTGGGAGGCTCCACATGAGTACGGAATTAGTGGTAGAAGCCCAAACCTCCATGAGTCTGCTTGGGCTGGGCATGGCCCCATTGCTGCTGGGGGCCCTCCCACAGTGGGCATGATGGAGGCCACAGTGAAGCTCAGCTCTGCCCTGGGGAAGACTGAGAGCCACAGTGTTAGGAGATGGGACAGTTGTCTTCTCTATGGAGCACATTGAGGAAGCAGATTTATTGTTATTCAGTCACTCAGTCATGTCCCACTGTTTGCAACCACATGTCTATAGCATTCCAGGCTCCCCTGTCCACTGTCTCCCAGAGTTTGCACAAATTCATGTCCATTGAGTCAGTGATGCTATCTAACCATCTCATCCTGTCATCTCCTCCTGCCTTCAATCTTTCCCAGCATAAGGGTCTTTTCCAATCAGTCAGCTCTTCGCTTCAGGTGGCCAAAGTATTAGAGCTTCAGCATCAGTAATTCTAATGAATATTCAGTAATTCTAATGAATATTGATTTCTTTTAGGATTGACTGGTTTGATCTCCTTGCAGTCCAAGGGACTCTCAAGAGTCTTCTCCAACACCACAGTTCAAAAGCATCAATTCCTTCACATTCAGCCTTCTTTATGGTCCAACTCTCACATCCATATATGACTACTGGAAAAACCATATTTTTGACTAGACAGACCTTTATTGGCAAAGTAATGTCTCTGCTTTTTAACTTGTTGTCTAGGTTTGTCATAGCTTTTCTTCCAAGCAGCAACCATCTTTTAATTTCATGGCTGCAGTCACCATCTGCAGTGATTTTGGAGCCCAAGAAAATAAAGTCTATCACTGTTTCCATTGTTTTCCCATCTGTTTGCCATGAAGTGATAGCAGATAGAGCCAAACAAATATCCAGGTGCCTAAATAGGGTCCAATACAATCCACCCCTTGGATTATTCAAAACCGTTCACATGCTCCTATGCTATCTGTGTCTAACTTGAGAAGAAAATGCCATCAGTTTAAGAACGAAGGTGCAAGTCCAATTTTTGAAGTGGTTGATTATAACCTCCTAACAAGACAGAAAAGCATGAGCAAACCAAGCTATGTCCCACTGCTGCTGCTGGTCTCAGGGCCATAATTGATTGCATCATCTTCACCCACCCACACCTCCCACTGTAGATTTCTGTGGCCAGCTTTTCAGCTGATCTGGGGTTCCTACCTGGAGGGTCTTGCTGCTGCTGCTGCTGCTGCTAAGTTGCTTCAGTCGTGTCTGACTCTGTGTGACCCCAGAGATGGCAGCCCACCAGGCTCCCCTGTCCCTGGGATTCTCCAGGCAAGAACACTGGAGTGGGTTGCCATTTCCTTCTCCAATGCATGAAAGTGAAAAGTGAAAGTGAAGTCTCTCAGTCGTGTCCAACTCTTCGAGACCCCGTGGACTGCAGCCTACCAGGCTCCTCGGTCCGTGGGATTTTCAAGGCAAGAGTACTGGAGTGGGGTGCCATTGCCTTCTCCGACCTGGAGGGTCTTAGGGTATCTTAACTGCCAATTCATATTATCTCTGAGCAGAGATGCTCCAGAGAATCCCAGAGTATCAGATTGAGCTGCCATAACAAAATACCACAGGCTGTGTAAACACAGGTGATGTAAACAATAGAAATTCATTTTCTCATAGTTCTTGAGGCTGCAAGTCCCAGATAAAGGTCCAGCAGAGTCAGTTTCTGGTGAAAGCTCTCTTTCTGACTTGCAGGGCCTTTCCTCTGAGCACATGCAGAGAGATAGAGAGAAAGTGAGTTCTGATCTGTCTTTCTCTTCTTGAATTAGGAATGTCGGATCAGCAGATGCCTTCAGCAGATCGGGCTGTCATTCAGGGGAGCACTCAGATGGCCAGAGAGAGGTTCCACAGGATGGGTCACGCTTGTCCAACAGATTGCAGAGAGCCTACCTGGCAATCAATGCTCCCTGGTGAGTATGAATATGAAGCAGGAAACTTGTATCTTTTGTGTCCACTCCCATGAGTTCATCCATTGACTGTGTACCTGACCTCCATGCCTTTGAGTTTTCAGTACTGTTTTTTTCTGTAAGCAACTAGTTGAACCACTTACTCCTGCAGCCCAAGATTTTCAGGCTTGTTTATCGCAGTGTTCCCATTCTATCACAAGGTCCAGCTTCTTCCCTATCAGAGCCCTGATGTGTACACCTGTATGGCTGCATGTGTAGTATGCTCTCCAGCTCTGCCACTCCTACAATCAGATCCTGAGTCTACTTCTCAGCACAGTCTGCCTTGTGGATGTCAAGAGACGAAAGTGTCCTTGAAGCTTTACAAAGCATGCCTTAATCTGGCAAACAGCTTCCCTATCACTTGCATTTTGCAAAACCTCTAGGACTGTCAGAAGAAGCCAGCTAACCTCACAATCCTTACGATTATCATTTCCTTACATTGATCAAATGCCGTGGACACTAGACCTCCCATAGCCTTGCTTTCTGTTCCATCTCATTTCACTAAGCCAGTGGCGAAGCTTTAGAAATAGTAATGTCTACTGCATGCCTGATATGATCTGCTTCCCATCAGTAATGGGGCCCCTGTGGCTTCCAGACACATGGAAAGTGCAGCTCCAACATCTCATCCTGAAGACTTGCTTTCTGGAGCACTTGTGGTATCCACTGTCCCTGGTTTCTCAGGAGATACAGCATGAAGCAATGATCACTTGCTTACACTTATTGAGGGCTACAGTCCTAGGACAAGAAAGATAAAAGGAAAAAGGAAGTGAGGAAGGAATTGCTCTGCCTCTAAGTCACTTCAGTTGTGTCCGACTCTTTTGTGACCCTGTGGACTGTATACAGCTTGTCAGGCTACTCTGTCATTGGGATTCTTCAGGCAAGAATACTGGAGTGGGTAGACATTTCCTCCTCCAGGGGATCTTCCTGACCCAGGGATTGAATGCAGGTCTCCTGCATACCACTGAGCCACCGAAGGAAGGTGGGCAGTAAATATGAGGTTGTGTGTTCTCTGAGCTGGCCGCATCTTTGGAAGAAAATGTTGCCAGTTACTCAATCACGTCTCCTGGACATCTCCTGCCAGGTCAAAGGAACCGCTACCATCCATATGCTGGGCCCTTCCCGTCTCTCGTCTTTTGTTGGTCAAAATTTGCTACAAGGCTTCACTTTCCTGAATTTCTGAGCAGAGATGCCTGGCCCGGGTAGGCAGATCCCAGACATCCCAGACAAGGTATGGGTTTCCATATGGGTCCAGAAGGGATGAAAGGAGTCAAGCCTCCCTGGGTACTGCCATGGCATGAGGGGGGTCCACAACAGAGCCTCGTTTTCACCCTCAGGGAGGTGTCATATTTCACGGTGTAAGGAGAGTTGTGAGAAGGTGGAGCCAGGTGACACTCAAGAAATGGACAGACAGGGTTCAGTACAGGAATACTGAAGACAAGAATGGATAATTCAGGCTTTCCAGCAGTCATAACTCACCTAGGTTCTCCTGAAGTATCAGCCTTCTGTTTGGGGCCAGACTTCTGAATCCCAGGTGAGCAACTGTGTAATTCTGGAAAGCCTTATCTCGGAACTTGTCAAGTGGGGCAATCACATTTACCCCACAGAGATGTAAGAATTGAATTAAAATCTGATTTAAGAACATTTTTCAGTAGCACAGAGCTCCATATTAGCCTCAGGGGCTGCTGACACATGAAAAGATTGAAGTCACAGACTTAACCAAATACCCTGGCTAGCTTAAATGGGAAGGTAATAGAATGTGGAGTGTTGTTTTAACCTCAGCTGATCAATAGGCCTCATTTGATGCCTCATTCTCCTGCTTCAAACCATTGGTGAAAGAAAGTCATCCAGGAAGCTCCTCCCTCACTACACCCTAACTATCTTCCCTCCTCCCTAGATGGTGGGTTCCTTAAAGGCAACAACAGCTGGTTTGTCCACTGTCGTATACCCAGTATAGAATGGTCTATCTGATCCTTAGTAGGTATTCCCAGAGACTATATATGGAATGAATGAACCAATGAACAAGTATCTCCACATCTCTGCCCAAGGGGTTCCCAATGCTTGTAATATTCCCCAACTCCTGGCAGGTTACCCAGTCTTGCTAGGCTTTTCTGACCCTCCCTCCAGTTTTCATTGCTCTGTCCTCCACTTACAGTGGTTTTGTCACATTATAGCTGACACCAGAATGTTAGTGGACAGTGGCATGGCTGTGGACAGTGGACTGCCTGGTTTTATCTGTCTCCTAGTGTGTGCTCAGTCTCAGTCATGTCTGACTCTTTGCGATCCCATGAACTGTAGTCCCTACAGGTTCCTCTGTCCATGGGGTTTTCCAAGCAAGTATACTGGCTGCTGCTGCTGCTGCTGCTAAGTCACTTCAGTAGTGTCCGTCTCTGTGCGACTCCATAGATGGCAGCCCACCAGGCTCCTCTGTTCCCTGGGATTCTCCAGGCAAGAATACTGGAGTGGGTTGCTATTTCCTTCTCCAGGAGATCTTCTGACCCAGGGATAGCACCTGCATTTCCTGCATTGGCAGGCAGATTCTTTACCTCTGAGCCACCAGGGATTTAGATGTCTCCTAGATCAGACCCCAAGCTGTTAGAGGGAAGGGCCAGGGCCTCATTCTCCCTTGGGTCCAAGCATCTCACTGGCTCAGATGTGTCTGTCTCTACAGAGAGTGTGTGGAGAAGTGCCTGGGGTCAGCACTCAGCACAGACGAGGTCGCTAAGAAATTTGCCTGAAAGCTGGTTTGCAGAGCAGCTGATACTCAAAGAGTGTGTATTTATATGCGGTGACAAGGGTACCTGGAGAGATGGGGGAAAGAAACTAAGTAAGTGTTCCTTCGATGAATGAGCTATGATGTCAGGCTCTCCGCTCACTGTCCTGACCCCACCTAAAAATAGGATTGTCCATGCCTTGCGGGAGGACGGAGTGGGGTGCTCTGGAAGGCCACTCAGTCAATCAAAGCCCTTGTCAAGTGCTTCCACCCCATGAGCAGAGGCCATGCGTATCTGCGGTGCGGACCGCGGGGTGGGGGGCGGGGGCCGGGGCAGCTTGTTTCAGAGATATAACGGGCTACTTCGCCACCGACTTGTTGACAATCTCGCCTCAAATAGGAGTTTGAGAAAAGCAGTGGTGGAGGGTGGAGAGACCCTCCCCAGGGGCCGTCGGCAACTCCTTCCAATATGTAGTGGCCGGAGCGGTGTCCAGGCCTGGGACCACAGAAGGGAGAACACAGCACTTGGCCCCGGGAGGGGCGGCCTGCACCTCCAGCCCGGGCTTCGCGGGCATTTTCGCCTCCTTCGGAATGGGGCGGGGGAGGGGAGGGAGTCCGCAAGGATCGAGCACAAAAGAAGGGGTCTCCGCAAGTCAGTCCTTACCCCCTTCTCGCCGCCTCGAAGAAACTTGTAAGGGGGGCGGGAGGGGAAGAGGACAGCAGGCAAGGAGCAAGTCCCCTCGGGAGCTGGGAGTCCTCTTCCTCGCGGGTGGATAAATAAATTATTAAGCGCCCAATACACAATAGCCTCGCTAGATGGAGACGAGGAATCACTGCAGCGGCGCTGGCGGCGGAGAGCGCGGGCGGGCGCGCAGCACCAGGCGGGAGGCGGGCGAGCTCTGGCTCTGCTCACGTCTGTTTTCCTTTTTCGTGCGTTATTTATTTCGCCTCCGCCCGCTGCCTTGCGGCCCGAGCGGGCGCTCCAGGCCAGGGCCTCTAGCCGCTGCTTCTCGCGGGCCGGCTTGAGGGGCGGTCAGAGCCCGGGCACCCCCGCGCCCCGGGCAGCCGCGCGGCGCCACCGCGAAGGGCGGGGACCCGGGGAGGGCACGCGCCGCCGGCTCCCGGAGGCTTGGAGGAGACTTTCCCCGCCCTCCGCCTCCGCCTCGGCAGCCCGCCCAGTTCCTAGGCGCGGGGTGCCGCCCCTCCCGGCCCGCGCGCGGCCAAGCGCAGCCCGGAGCCACCGCGCCCTGCGCCCCGTGCGAGCGCGCCCGGCCCGGGCCCCGGGCTCAGCCGCCCGGGAGACCCAAGCCGCGCGCAAACTTTTGCTCCAGTGCCCGGCGTTCCTCCTCGGCATGTGAAGCCCCTCGGCGCCCGCGCAGTCGCCAGGGTGAGGACCGAGGCCCCGCCTAGAGGGCGGGGGACTGGGGAGGCGGCTGGCTTTAAATGGGGGCCGTCCGGCGGCTAGCGATCAGATTCTGCCTCGGGCGGGGGCAGCGAGCGAGGACCTCTCTTCCCCGCGCCGAGGATCGGTGGGGGCCGCCGCCAGGCAAGGTGGCGTGAGGCACTGGAGGGGTGCGGGCGGAGATGGAGAAGCGGGGGAAGCTCCGGCCCTGAGGCGGGAGGCCGGGGCTCGGCGGAGCGCGCGAGGTCTAGCGGGGAGCGCACCGAGGTGCCTCTGTTGCAGTGTGCGCAGTGAGGGCTGGAGGGGCAGACAGGGTGCCCGCGGCGTGTGATTTCACGGTGCCGTACATGCGGGGGTCAGCGAGTGTGCGGGCAGGAGTCGGTGGGTATGAGAGGCAGATTCTGTGGGTGTGCACACAGGGTGAGCGGCGCCCGCCGTGTTTGAAGTGTGCTCACAGTGGGAGAGAGTTGTGCACGACTGTTTCTGGGGAGGTGCACGGGGTTCGGGAAGAGCGCTTGGCTGTTTCTGGAGGTGTGCCTGGGGCCAAGGTACGCACGCAGGATTTGGGGGGCGTGCGCCACGACGGAGTGTGAGTTCCGGAATGCCGGCCTCCGTGAGTGTGCACCAAGGGTCGGCGAGGGTGCAAGCTGGAGTGAAGAGCCAGGCTTGGGTCACGAGGGTGCCCCAGGGTGAGGGGAGTGCCCACTGCGTTCGGACTGCTGCGGGTGCGCCACCAGGATGGTGCCCGTGGAGCCCGGCTGACTCGAGCTTTGTTCCTCTGACAGTTCGCCCCGGGAGCGGGAGCCGCGGGCCGAGATGCTCCTCCGGGATCTGGTGCTGCGCCGAGGTTGCTGCTGGCCGTCACTGCTGCTGCACTGCGCGCTCCACCCGCTCTGGGGCTTCGTGCAGGTGAGCGGCGGCGCGGGCTGCGCGCCCAGGACGACTTCCTGGGCAGGACGGGGTAGCGGGTGGTTGTCCCTTCACTCCCACGACCCTGGCTTTCTGCGGTTGCCCGTCCGATTGGTCCTGGGAAGAGTTTAGGGAAAGAAAAGATGCTCCGGCTCCCGGTACTCTGGCCGTGCAAAGATAAGAAACTCCTGAAGGAGACTTCAGTCCTGGCCTGCTGAGTGAGGCCCGCAGGACAGCGCCTTGGAACAAACAGGTCACAGGGAATGCCTTCTGGATGATAATATTCCATTGCAGAAATGCAGAGAAATAAATCTGAGAGCTTTGGCAAACTTAGAAAGAAAAAATGATCCCAAGAATATACCTTCTTGATTTCCTATCAGAGCCTTTAGTAAAACTTCACAGTAGCCTTCTTAAACTGGATTTCAACACAGAAGCGACTGTGCTTCTTGCAGACAGTGGAGCTGAGGATGGGGGGCAGATTTTGCAAAGTGGCTATTGATGGGGGAATGTAGGAAGGTGTTGTCCATCTCTAAGGATTGCCGGAGGATGGTATCCTCACCCTGGGCCCATCATGCCTCCTGGACAGAGACCAAATAGCCACCAACTCCAGTGACCTGTGTTAGGGTCAGAGAGATGGGTAGATGGGATGGTCCCTGGTGCTTCCCAGAACACACAGTCAGTGGTCCATTGGAATGGTGAAGAGGTGAAATTTGTTGCCAGCTCCCTGGGTTGGGAAGGTCCCCTGGAGGAGGGCTTGGCAACCCCCTCCAGTATTGTTGCCTGGAGAATCCCATGGACAGAGGAGCCTGGCCAGCTGTGGCCCTTGGGGTTGCAAAGAGTTGGACACAACCAAAGCGACTTAGCACATACTCACGGTGAATTTTGAGCTCCAGCTCTGCCTCTTACCAGCTGGGAAACTTTAGGCAGGGTGCTTAACCTCTCTGGACCTTAGTTTCTACTTCCCCACTGTGCAATTATAAGCACCTGATGAGATAAGGATCGTTTAGCTCGGTGCCTCAACCATACTAAACACTGAATGGACGTTGTTTCTGCGATTATTGATGTTAGGAAGTCACCAGTAGTAACATTGCTCATCTGTCTGGCTAGCCAGGTACTCTTGTAGATCGCTACATAGTCCCAGCAACACTTCTGAATTGTTAGAGGTTCCGCAGGGTCTGGAGGACATTTTTACCATTTCAGACACTGAAATGCCCACTCTGGGATATTTGCAGCTTCATGTTCTCCTGGTGGCATTTGGGGGGCTGGGGACTATTCAAGATAGTTGCCCTGAGTAGGAGGTGACAGTTCAGAGAAGAAGGGATGGGGCAACACTGCTTGCCAGGCCACCACGTTTCATGAGCTGTCCCAAGCGACAGGGCCTCGCTGAGAACGAACTTGGTCAGTCCTGTTGGGATGGCAGCCCTAGTGACCACTGGGAGATAACCAGGGCCCATAATGCTGGAACCAGCTATCTAGGTGGAGAGCTTGAGAAAGTGGGTCTGCTTGAGAGGGGGAAGGGGGATGTATACACTCCCCCTTCGCCAGTACTAGCCGCATCCTCTGCTCTCTTCTCTGGCTTGCGTCTGTCTCACTCACAATTGTTTTCCTTTAGGAATTGACAGCTTTGTTTAATGTGTGAAACGGCAGCTATTAAACTCAGCTGTGCCTTCTCGGAATTCAGAATTTTGTCACTTCTAAACATTTGGGCGGTTTGGGACCAGTTCTTCTCATTCAACTTTTAGCTGAACCTCAGATGTTCAGCTCACTTCCTTTTTATATTCATTTGTTTAGTTTGCCCTCTTCTGGGAGACTTTTCCAGCTAGTATGGAGAGCAACATGGTGACGTTGTTAATCTCCAAGAACTGGAATTTTGCTGTGGGAGCTAGCAGGATAGAGACTGGAGACCTGCCACCTCCCCACACACCCCCCACCAAGAGAAATAATACTGTAAAGTAGCTCCTTTTGTAAGCAGTGTCCTTCAGCCAGGCAGTACTTCCACCAGCAAATGTGTGTGTGTGTGTGTTTCAGATGTCCTTACTCAATATAAATCAATTTTTGTGAAAATCAATTAGAAAGAAACCCTCCAGACAAGTAGAATGGATAAAATCTTGGCTGGAGGCGCTGGAAAAATAATCTACAAATGATAAGGGCTGAGAAGCCAAGGGGAAAGGGGGCTTTGGAATGAATCAATCTGGTTTTTGAGCAACAGAACTGAATTCAGGAGAAGAGAGGGGAGAAAAGTTGAAGTGCACAAAGCCATGTGTTTCCCTTTAAGTGGAGAGATTATCATGTGTGACGTCACAGGAGTTTCTTGAATAGAAAAAAATCTGTCTATGCTTTTATGAGCTTTTTGCTGGAGGAGTTGTAAACATCTGGCAGTGTGAGCCAGCACAACCAAGTCCTGTAATTAACAGGATGGTTGATGAAGCAGAGCTCTGTGTGGCCCCTCCAAGCACCAGATTCCAACCTTGAGATCAGCCCCGGAGCCTCTGGCTGCTTCCTGGATGAAAAGAAACTTAATCATTAAAGTCAGATGACATTAAATAGCCGCAAGGATGGTGGGGGCACTGTTAAGCCTTTTCTCTCTTTTTTCCTTCATGTGTCTGGAATTGAGATTCTGAGCTTCTGTTATTTAGGGTTCTTCTAAGTTCACTTCCAGATGAGTCTTTTTTTTCTGCAAGTGAAGAGGATGACAGGCTGTCGAATTTATTAGGTGTGACAGGAGTGTGTCTCGTGAAGTTACTGTGGTGCTGGCCTGTCTCGATAAAAGATGTCAGGAGCCATCATCTTTGTGGGCGCCCTCCGAAAGCAGTCGTCAGAAAGTCAGGCTCAGATACGGGCCTGTGGGTCTCTGAGCGACAACAAGGAACCATCCCGGACCCAAGCAATTGCCAAGCCCCTGCCCCTGTGGACAGTCATTACAGCTTCACTTATTTAGTCAGCTGCATTTATCCGGCACCTACTCTTTGCCAGGCCCCGTGTTAAGGGCAAGGGAAAGGTACTGCTCCCTGCCTTCATGGCACTGACAGTCTAGCACTGGAGAGATTGTTAAACAAGTCATGGTAGGCAAGTACGCTTGGTAGGAGCAAATAGCTTAGAGATGGGAGCTGGTAGAAGATCCAGAGAAAATGTAGGTACAGTGCTTTAGCCGAGACAGGAACGAGAAGTCAGGAGTCAGGATGCAACTGTGAGTTGAGTGAAGTGTCCAGACTGGAGGGAACAGCCCCCCGGTGGGAGCAGAGGGCAGGGCACTGGAAGAACCCCGGGGAGGGGTTCCCCAGGTGAGGCCTCTGTTGTAAGCCACTAACGTCGTGTCTTACAGTTTGGGCTTGATCCTGAAGACTCTGGGGGCCAGGGAAAGTTTTTCTCAGAAAGGGATGACACAGTCTTAAATTAGCATTTTAGAAATCTCCAACCAGCTTCAACAGAAGATTAGGATTCAGGGAAGGATTGAGGCAAGGGGTGATGAGAGTCAGGTTGCCAGATTTAGCAAATAAAAATACAAGCTGGGGACTTCTGTTGTGAACCAGTGGTTAAGACTTTGCCCTCCAATGCAGGGGGTGTGGTTTTAGTTCTTGGTCGGAGAGTTAAGATCCTACATGCCTGGTGGCCAAAAAATCAACACGTGAAAGAAAGGCGATATTGTAACAAGTTCAATACAGGCTTTAAAAAAGGTCCACATCAAAAAATCTTTAAAAAGAATATAGACTGTCCAGTTAAATTTTCAGATAGACAATGGATTATTCTTGAACATAGGTATACTCCATACAATCTTTGGAACATATTTATACTTAAAAGTGTTTATTATTTACCTAAAACTTTACAGGGTGTCCTATAGTTTGCCAGGCAGCCCTGGAGAGAGGCGAGGGAGCTGTGAAGACGTGGTGGTGCCTTGGTTTAGGGCTGTGGCTGTGGAATGAGAAGTGGATGGATTCAGGGACTCCTGAGGAGGCCAGGTGTGGGAACTGGCTGCCACGAGCCCCGTGTTCCCCAGACCACTGTGCCGGGGACCAAATGCAGGTGACTGCGGGACCTCTTGGGGCCTCTCTGGACCTCAGGATTCTGGCCTCAGGAGAACACTGCAGAGTGGGGAAAGGAAGGCAGGTGATGGTAAAACTGGAATAAAAAGCGGCCACAGGAAAGGTGGGTCATTGTCCTTCTCTGGGCCTCTGCTCCTTCTTGGTCAAGTCCAGCTAAGAGCAGGTGTCTTCAGGGGCAAGTTTACTCTCCTGTGAGACTTCCCAGGATGTAACCCAACCAGGCCAGGGATTGAGACAAGCGTGTGGTATTGAGGATTCCTCTTTACTGGTCTAAACAAAACACTGCCAATCCGAGGAACTAGTGGTCCTGGAGCTGGGGTCCAGGGTAGGTTCCATGTTTCTCCACTGCTGGGCAGACCTTCCACAGCACACGTTTGCACTGGTCACCAGCTGAGTGTCGGGCCCGGTGCAACTCTGGTCCATCACTTAGCCTTGCCCAGCCTGTCGTCCTATAGGTATGGATGATACCAGCTCCATCTCGCGATTATTCTCGTTGTGGAATCAGCGCATGTGTCCCACGACTGACACACAGTAGGGCTCAGGAAATCATGTTCCATCAGGACTCATGAAGCACAGACCCACCTGCCTTTCTGTTCCAAGATGCTCACAACTTAGTGTGTGTGTGTCTGGTTGGGGGGCGTGGTGCAAAGACAGACATTACGTAACAGGGGGAAAGTGCCCCAGAGAAGAGGTTTATGAAGTGAAGGGGCAGCACTGGGTAGCTGGGTCTAATTCTGGGGGCTGTGGGCTTCAGGATGGCTTGCCCGGGAAGACCGTGTAAGAGCTGGGCCTGAAGGATGTACAGATGTGGATGCAGGGCCTGTGTTACCAGCTGTCAGTCAAGGGAGGTTCAGCAGCCACAGGCTTGTACTGGTCCAAACCAGTGAGGGACCCAAGTGGGCCCCTGCCTCCGGGAGGATAGCCCACCCAGGCTGGGTAGTAGGGTGGTGGCAATATTAGTGTGTGCTTATTGTTGGTTAGGCAGTTGTGCTCACTCCCTTTTCAGTGGGACCATGATACCAGAGACCAGATGTTTAAGATGTAGGGTGTGACTTTCCTTCCCCGCCCCCTTCCACCTCGAAACTCGGTCTCTGCTTGTAATTTCATCACATGAAGCCCTCTGATCCATCTGTGCCCTCGTAGCCTCTCACAAAAATAGGTCACTGGGTTGGGCCAGGTTAAACAAACGTGCTCATCGTGAACCTTCTCGTGTGAACTGAACCTTGGAGAATGCAGAAGTGATTGCTTTGGCAACGGTATTGCTTGATGTTCACACACTTGGTGGAGTTCAGTGTAGAAGCGATCTCAGAGGCCAGCGGTTGGGAGAAGGGAGCTTTCAAGCAGGCCCCAGGGTCTTGGAAGGTCGGAATCCAGAGAACAGTCCCCGTGATGGGTGATGAGAGGGCTGACCACTGCGCTGGGGGAGAAGCCAGTGGTTTGGCCGTGACGTCTAAGGAGCTCATCATCTCCCTAAGACAACCGAGAAAAGGCTTACCATCTGAGGATACTTTCTTGCAAGATAAGATGGCCTTCCAGGGTTTGAAATGCAGTCAGTGGTCCTTTAAAACACTAAAAGGTGGTGAGCAGGAGCTTCATGGCCTTGTAGATATTCAGTCAGGGCTGTAAATCAGTCCACCTCCTGGTGCCATTACCCATCCTGTTCACTTCTGCCATGTGTCAAGGGAGCAGCCGAGCCCTGCTGGCTGTCTCTGCCAGCTGGGACACATGCAGCAGAGGGTCTACACTGGCCTCCAAAGACAGGTCTACACTGGCCTTCAAAGGCAGGCCTACCCTGGCCGGTTGCAGAGAAACTGAGGTCGTGGGTTTCTACTCATGGGAGATGACAGCCAGAGAAATGAACTGTGGCCCTCCCTGAGGTAGCAGGTGACCACCAACCCCTTCCTTCATGTCTTTAAATCAGTTATTCTCCGGGACAGTCAGAAAATGCTAGGCTCAAAGATGTATGGCTGTCTGCCATGAGGGATGATGGGAGTGGGTCTAAACCAGCCATTCTCTCACTGGCTATGCATTGGAAGTTTAACCCAGGATGCTTCAACAAAATTCGCATGCCCAGCTCCACCTGCAGAAATTCTGATTTGACTGGCATGAGAGAGGCTCAGGCATGAGTATCTTTTCAAGATGCCTGGAGAGTCTAATGAGCAAGCAGGGCTGGCATCCCCTAGGTGAACACCCACCCACTTTTGCTCCCCTTTGTAGCTTACGTATGGGGAGACTGGGACTGAAGTCGAAAGAACACCAACCCAGAATTCAAGAGGTGTGGATTCTGGTGAATTTCAGGCATTTGCTTAGGTGATATGATGGCGAGAGGAAAAAGGCCTGACTCCTGACCCCAGAGACCTTAGAGTCCAGTAAACAGGAGAATGAACTGGGTAAACACTCCAATGTGGATTTCTGTCCCGTAGAGTGAAATCCAGTACCAGGAGGGCTTGTAATGGCCAGGGCGGTCAGAGATGCTTCCCTGAGGAGGTGATAGCTGAGCTGAATAAGAGGTAAAGCAGGGGGAAAGGTGTGGGAGAAAATTCCAGGCCATTGGAGCAGCCAGTGCAAAAGGCGGGAGCACAGTCAGGAGCCAAGGACCGGAAAGAGGGCTTTGAGAGCAGAGCAGAGGGCCAGAGCATGAAGGGAGGGCTGCCCTCCCGCTCAGGGCCCTGTGGCCACGGGATCCCCTGAGCTGTGGACAGGCATTCAGGGCTGGTGGGGGGCTGAGTGCAGGCAGTTTGATCAGGTGTGTTTCCCACAAGACCAGTCGGGGGCCTCGTGGATAACACTGGGGATGTTGCTCCGGTCCCCTTAGTCACACAGCCACCAAAGAAGAGGCCTGGCTGGGTAAGAGGCCTCCTTCAAGATGAGGGGACCTTGGCCCAGAGTGGACACAGGAAGGCCATCAAGAGCTGTGGCCAGAGAGGAGGCCAGGGCTTGAGGAAGACTGGAGAAGCAGGCAGTGGGTCAGGTTACTGAGGAGGTGGAATCAGTGTTCTGGTCTGGGTGTGAGAGCCTCAGGCGGCCACTTCTCCTACCTGGGCCTCAGTTTCATTTGTTTGATAGGTAGATTCTAGTTCACCTTAGAGCACTCGTTTGCCTCTCACGGGTACCCAAACCTATTGCCCCGGTCCCATGGCTGGTTCCTGGCAGGGCTAGAAATGAAACCTTGCTCTCCAGTCCTCCCAGGCCAGCCTCCCATAAAGTGGTTTCCTTTGAGCCAACCCAACTTCTGTCCTTCCTGCCAAGGCCGGGGGTGGTGAGGTGTGTTGCGGGGAGTGGTGGGGAGGGAGCATCTGGGCTCCCAGTTGCCTCATTGGCTTCTCTTGGGCACCTGTGCCCATTTCTGCAGGTGACGCACGGTGAGCCCCAGAAGTCCTGCTCCAAGGTGACCGACAGCTGTCAACACGTCTGCCAGTGCCGGCCCCCGCCCCCGCTGCCACCACCACCCCCGCCCCCGCCACCTCCCAGACTCCTCTCCGCCCCAGGTAAGCACAGGCTCGCTCCGTGTTTCCGGTTTCTCTCTGTGTTTTCCGGGGCCCAGGAAGAACCCCTGAGGAGAGCAGAGGACAGCCCTGCTTTCTTTGTAATTTTCCACTGGCCGAGCAGGAGGGAAGCCAAGGCCCAACTTTTCCCTGCAGTCTGCAAAACGCCTTTCCCACAGCGTGCTCCTGTGAGATGGAGAAGGATGTTTCTCCATCGGGTAATCAGATAAAAGTCAATCTCCATTTGATGAGTGACTCTGCCTGGATTGTTCCGAAGGCCAGACCTTGAAGAGGGGGCAGCCACGGACGCTGGCCTGAAATCCCCCTCCTGTGAGCACGGTTGCGTTTTCTGATTTTCATTCACGTGTAAGACAGCAATTAGTATAGAACCCAAGTGGAGGCTCTGGGAACAAAGTTACACAGATACCTCCCAGCTATTTGCAGTCTATTCTGCTAACCTCCCCCCTCCACCGCAACCCCCACTTGTTTGCCTGGATTTCATCTCTGAACAATTTGATTGTAAACAAAGGAGGGCTTCTTTAGCCAGAAAGAGCCTCAGTCCTGACCGGCAGGGGTTAAGTTCCATGTCTACAATTGCCAGTTGATAAGGTCTCTAACAAGAGATTCTGTATTTTGATTGGATCACCCAAGTTGCGGCCTGTAGAATGCGTGAGCTCATGCGTGGATCCACCTCATTAAACATATCTCTGTTGAGTTATTTGGGGCATATTTGAAATAACCTTGACGAGGTTTGTTCTCTGGTAAGCCCTGTTTCCAGGCTCTCAGTGTCCAGGCCGGGATGCAGTGTGCTGGGGGACCTTTGGCAGTTCATGCATATTTCTGCATTTTGTCTATAGGTTCTCCCCACCCCCAAAAAAGTGAAAGTGCTTGTATCTCAGTTGTATCCAACTCTTTGTGACCCATGGACTACAGCCCGCCAGGCTCCTCTGTCCATGGAATTCTCCAGGCAAGAATCCTAGAGTGGGTTGCCATTCCCTTCCCCAGGGATCGAACCCATGTCTCTCGAATTAGAGGCAGATTCTGAGCCGCCAGGGAAGCCCTAGGGTCCCTACCTGTGTCCAGTCTTCCCTGACACTTGTGGCTCAGTGCTTTTCAGAGAGTGGCCCTCAACATCACCTGAAGCATTCGTTTTAAAGTGGAGCTTTATAGGCTCACTGTAACCCACCGAGTCAGAGCCTTTGGGGTGGGGCTGCGGAGTTGGCATCCTGACAAGTTCTGAGGGGATTCAGATGCACGTTAGAGTCAAGAGCCTCAGCCTACCAGGCCCTCTGCTGCGGTACCATGCAGGATCCCACTATCCCAAGATGCTCACCTTTCTCCTCTCTCCTGAAGGAAAGCTTTGGGGCCCGGCCTCAGGCCCCTGCCCCTCACTCCCTTCCCTGCCTTAGAATTCCTTCTCCCTCCACTATTCAGACTCCAGGTCTGCGCTGCCTCCAGGCATGTTGGTACCTGATGGATCCACATCCCCCAATTAGAGTCTGTTCAGTTCATCTTGTGCTAACTGAGCCTCTAGTGCCAGACACAGACCTGAAAGGCCATTCTGGTTTCTGGAATCTCTTGGCCTCAAGGAACCCACACAAAGTCACCTGAGGGGGCACAGAAATTGCTCTCTAGGTCTACTGAAAATCCTGGAGTATTTGGACCAAACTCCAACCACAGGAAACAGTGACACGACTTGGGTCTTCATAGTAAGTGGAATTGTTCCAGGTCCATGAGGAGGTTATGGGGAAAGGGCATCTGGGCAGGAGGAACGGCAGGAGCAAAGTCTTAGAGGTATGACTCTGCAAGTCGTCTCGGGAGGCCCAAGCCCCTCCGAGGGTTTGAAGGAATGTCAAGGGGTGGACAGTGAAGGGCCTTGTGTGCCTGGCTGAGTAGGTTACATCTCATCCTTTTCACCATTGTTTGCCAAACATTCACCGTATCCAAATGCCTCCTGTGGTTTGCCTTATTTCTTTTTTTTTTTTTTTACTTTAAACAGACTCACTTTTGTGTTTATACAAATTAGTCTCCAAAGGAAACTTTCTGTAACTATTCTCAGTGCAAAACCGGAATCACTTACATAAATAGAAGGTGACTGTAAAAACAAAGGCGATGGACACAAACCAGCGTTTTAATGTTCCGGCCTGTCATGGAAGGGTCTGAGCTTGAGGCCTTCTCTCTTTCTGCTAAAAAGGGAGCGCAGTAGGTTGGAGAGAACTGTCAGGGCCACATGTGCCCCATGCAGAGATGTTCTCTAGAAAGAAATCAGAAGGTTTGCAAGAGAATCAAAAGGAGCTTAAGTTTCTTGTTCTATTACCATGTGTCTGGGTGCTGGCTCTATGTGCTGTCTAAGACCGGCTCACTTACCTACAGGGACATTCACTTCCTCCTTTAGGAAACCCTGCTCTGGGTAGCCACGAACCCATGGAGGTATTAAGCAAAGAAGTGACATGCTGTCTGCTTCAGAAAGTCAACTTTCCTGACAACATAGCGGGTGGATTGGGGTCAGCTGCCTGACTGGGGTCAAGTGGGGACCCTTGAGATACTCCAGGCCCCAGATCACCTACGAAGGCCTGAAGCCAGGCGGGGGGCTGTAGAGAAGTGGGCAGGAGTGCCAAGTATGAGTGCCAGATGCCTCATGTAAGCTTGGGGCCTGAGGACACTTCTGGGTGAGAGGACAGCAGGAGTTGTTTGATTCTGTGATGCAACTTTTTCAGTTAGGAGTGGCAGAAACCCATCTTGAAGTGGCGTGAGTGATGTGAAAGCTAGAGAGAGATGTTTGGTTTTTGGCTCATGTGTTAGAATATTCCAGCAACAGGTCTTATATGATGAACTGGGTTTCTTTCTCCGTCTCTCTCTTCTGATTTCTCCTGGGTCTCCTTTTCTCTCAAGCTGGTCCAGTCCCTGTGGCTCCAGTTTCCAGGATTCCCTCAGCCTTACAGTTAGTCATCTCTTCACTCTGAGAGCTTCTCTTTCCCAATCATTCACCTAAGGTGAAAGTCACCCCGAGGCTGACTTTCATTGGACCAGCTTGAGTCACATGTCCACCCTTGGACCAATCTTGGTAGCCTGTGAGATGGAATGTGCTGATTGGCCGGGCCTGGGCCATGTGACCACCCTGGACAGTTGAAGTATATGGATAGAGGTTAAGGGGATGGTGGCTTCTCAAAGGAAAATCCAGGTAGAGGGGTTGTAACCTAAGGATGATGATTTAGATGCTGGGCAGGAGGACAGTGGATGTAGCACCATAGCCTTGGTATGCCTGGTAGATTAGACCAGTGATGGAGAATGTGTTCTATATACTCTCTTGGTCCTCACTGAGCTCAGCCCAGAAGCTCACCCTTGAGTACAGCCCAGTAATGTCAGACAGACCTATGCCACATGCACAACTAACGCTCATTCTGTAATCCTTGGGGAATTAGCCTCCCCCAGGCGGAACAGGACTTCATGCTGTGAAGCCTGTGTGGTCGTTCAGCAGGTGTGCACAGAGCTCCCCAGGTACTGATACATGCCAGGGGCTAGGACATAAATGGTGAGCAAGAGAGGGGCAGCTCCTGCCCGCAGGGAGCTCATGGCCCAGCAGCCCATCTTCTGCAGAGGATGTCCATGGGAGGATCCTTCCTGCCGTCTTTCTGGATACACTGGCTCCGAGCATCTGGCTGGCTCCAGCAATAGGTGACCCACCATCCCAGTTTGGCCAGGACTGAAGAGTTTCCCAGGATGCAGAGCTTTGATCCTTTGGTCATCAGAGGTGCCTGCATCACAGCCACTCACAAGGGCTTCTGATTTACCTGCTGAATGTTTGTTGAGTGTCTGCTCTGCATCCAGTCATGTGTTGAGTGCACTGGAGGCCCATGGGGACTCGTCCTCACCCGCATGGCCTGAGTAATGAAAAAAAACTGAGAACACAGCTTAAGAGGCCGAGGCCCTGAGCCTGGGTTGGTGTGCTAGCACTGCCACTTCCTCTGCACGATTTTAAGAGGGCTGGTAAGATTTTTTGAATTTTATATTGGTGTACAGTTGATTAACAGCGTTGTGTTAGTTTCAGGTGTACAACACAGAGATTCAGTTACACATATACAAACATTGATCTCTTCTCAGATTCTTTTCCCATATAGGTTATTACAGAGTATTGAGTAGAGTTTTCTGTGCTATATAGTAGGTCCTTGTTGATTTTGTATTTTATATATGGTAGAATGTGTATGTTGATACTAACCTCCTAATTTATCCCTCCCCCCACCTACCTTTCTCCTTTGGTAATGTAAGTTGGTTTTCTAAGTCTTTGAGTCTGTTTGTTTTGTGAATGAGTTTTGTATCACCTTTTAAGGTTCCACACATAAGCAGTATCATTTATATTTCTCTGTCTGGCTTACTTAGTATGATAATCTCTAGGTCCATCCATGTTGGGGCAAATGACATTATTTCATTCTTTTTTATGACTGAGTAATATATATATATATGTGTGTGTGTGTGTGTGTAAAACACATCTTTATCCATTCATCTGTGGTAGAACAGCTAGGTTGCTTCCGTATTTGGCTATTGTAAACAATGCTGCAATGAACACCGGGGTGCATGTATCTTTTTGAGTTATGATTTCCTCCAGATATATACCTAGGAGTGGGATTGCCAGATCATATGGGAGCTCTATTTTTAGTTTTTAAAGGCAGCTCTCTGTTCTCCATAGTAGCTGCACCAATGTACATTCCTACCAAAGGTGTAGGACTGTTCAGAAAGGGCTGGTAAACTTAAGTTTGAGTTTAAGGTGTAAGATTTTTACCTACCAATGGGATTGACTGGAGGATTCATGTCAGTGGACACTGCACTAGTATCCATTGCTGCTAACTGTTTCATGAAAATCATTCTGATGAAGAGCTACCTCGGAGTGTTAGACTTGGGAAAGGAAACAGTGCTTTGGGGAAGGATATTTAATTCTGAAAAAGGCAGGAAAGGAGGATCCAGGATGACATGGGAGAATTCCCAGGTAGACCTTGGATAGGCAGGAGCAGAGAAGGCCAGACAGTCCTTAGAGTGGCTGAAGCAGAGGCCCTGAGTTAGGAGCATCAGGATCACACAGGAGGTGCCCTGCTGTAGAATGTCCTTCTTCAGGAGTGTGGGCTTCAGGGTGTGTGTCTGGGGTAGAAGGAGAAAGAGCACACAAAGGAAACCTCTGCAAAGGATAGATCAGAAATATTTGCCAGAATTGTGGGGCATTGTCCCTGTGGCCAGGCATGTCTCCCCTTTCATCCAAATAGCACCTGCTGCTGCCCTGCTGCTCAGGGCAAGCAGAATGTCTTCGGTTGGCTGGGACTCTCCTGGCTTTAGCCCTGGAAGCTCCACATCCCAGTGTCAACTTAAAAAATAGTCACAAGCTAAAAGTTGAGATGGAGAAGGCAATGGCAACCCACTCCAGTACTCTTGCTTGGAAAATCCCATGGATGGAGGAGCCTGGTAGGCTGCAGTCCATGGGGTCGTGAAGAGTCAGACACGACTGAGCGACTTCCCTTTCACTTTTCACTTTCATGCATTGGAGAAGGAAATGGCAACCCACTCCAGTGTTCTTGCCTGGAGAATCCCAGGGACGGGGGAGCCTTGTGGGCTGCCGTCTATGGGGTCGCACAGAGTCGGACACGATTGAAGCGACTTAGCAGCAGCAGCAGCAGCAAAAGTTGAGACTTATGTTTTATTAGATGAGAATTTTTAGGACTTCAAGTCTGGGAGACAGCGTCGCAGGTGACCCTGGGAGAACCGTTCCAAGGAAGCGATGGTTATATAGAAGTTTTGCAACAATGGACAGGTAGTCTGAACATCAAAAGATTATTGTTACTTAAAGAAAGCCAGATATCCCAAGTTAAGAAATTTAGTGCTTTTCTCTGTATGGGAAGATGCAAGAGTCTGGGCTGTCTGCAATCATTCCTGTCATATGCATCTCAGCTGTCCTGGGCCAGAATCCCATATTTTTCACATCCTGAGCTCCCTTGGGGCTCACTGTAGGGAGTGGCTGCAATCTTGATGGCTTCTAGATCTCAGGTATTCTTCTCTTTCCTGAGTGCCCTTAAGGCTTAGGAACTCACTTTGGAGGCTGCAGTCGCTAATGACTGTGACATCCTTGTTTACTGACATGGCAGGAAATACTCCTTTTCTCACCCAGAAACTCTTTAGTCATCCTGGGCAAGCCAGGATGGTGGGTCATCTGTTACTGGGCCACCCTTCTTCTAGCAAAGGCAACATGGTTTTTCAGTTTATTTCTTGTTGTTTTTGCTGTGCTTGTTTTTGTTCCACTGTGAAACTTTCAAGAGCACTGCTCTCCCCATCCCACTTTCATACTAGAACTTGCTGATCATAGGGGCAGCTTGGCCCATGTTTCCCTGTGGGCTCCCAGCTCAGCTGCCACTCCCAGCAACCTTGGATGTCTGTGGAGACAGCCCTGCCCTGTCTTGCCTGATGGTTGAGAAGGATCCTGGAAAGTGTTCTTTGATGCGGAAGATTCTTGAACAGCATCTCCACTTTCTGCGCTTTGTTTTCCAAGCTCTGCCCACAGCGCTTTGCACTGTAAAATTTGCAAACTGTGTGAGGCACTAGACCAGCATTTCTCTAAAGCAGAGTACGGTCAGAATCCCCTGGAGGGCTTGTTTAATCTTGGTTGCCAGATTCCAGCGCCAGGATTCCTGATTCAGTAGGTTTGGGGGGTGGGACCAAGGATTTTGCATTTCTAAAACATTGTCAGGTAAAACTGATTCCACTCCCCACCACCCTCAAACCCTACCCCAGCCAGGGTGCACCCTTTGAGAACCAGCATCCTAGAGGATGGCAATCAAATCAAGAGACTTTGGAGTCAGATGCAGCTCTTCCACTCTTAGCTCTGTGACGCTGGGCATGTCTTATCCTTCTCAGCCTCAGTTCCCTCATCTGTAAAATGGAGCCAGTGATACTTACCTGAGGAAGCATTACAGTGAAGACTGGAAATTATACAGCCTGTACTTAGCAAAGATGACATGCTTAAAAGTGGTGTTACAGCACAGTGGCTCAGCCTGACTGTCCTGCCGTCTAGATCTGGGGTCCAGTCTTGTTCATGAGCTAAGTGGTTTGGGCAACACAGCCTTAATTGCTTGGAGCTTCAATTTCCACCTATCTGTAAAATGAGGCGAATGACAATACCCACTGCATATGGGCACTTGTGAGAATTTGATGGTATAAAGTTCACACAGCACAGAACCTGGAACCCAAGTTAACACTCAATCAATGGCAGTTCATAAGTAATATTAATGATAACTAATAATAAATGATATCTATTTAGTAATAATAAATACTAGGTCACTGACCTACAAGTTGGGAGTTATTTAAAAATGGTTCTGGCACCATTTTTAAACAGAGAAAGGAGTATCTGTTTAGACGCTCGGGGAGGAAATGGTGCCTTAAGGAGGTGTAGACACCCCTAGGTATTCAACAGAAAATGTTCATCCAGAGTACCACTCATGCCCCATTAGGGGCAGCCATCACCAGGCTTGTGATCCCCAGCGTCAGCCCCAGAGCCCCTGGGTGGAGGTATTTCTGCAAGGCGTGGACAAGGGGTGAACTCTGGCAAAGCAAAGGAACACACATGCTCGAGGGCCCGACTGAAAAGCCCACGGCAGCCACCAGGGCTCAGGACCCGGCCGGCTTTGTAAATGTCAGCAATGGCCCACTCGTCCCCGTGTGTGACTCAGATGCTGCGGCCAAGGAAGGAGATGTGTACCAGCCCTCGAGGAAGAGCACGCACACCCCCTCCACGAGACCTGCTTCTGAGGCTGATGGGGCCAAAAATAGCTATGGCAGCACAGAGGCGTGAGCCTGCATTCCCATAGAACCTGTCTTTAAGGAGCTCAAAGCACTGAGATGGATTTGGTTTTTGGTATGTATTTTATTTTTAGAAAAACCAGGGACTTCCCTGGTGGTCCAGTGGTTAAGACTTTGCCTTCCAGTGCAGGGGATGTGGGTTCACCCCACGGTCAGAAAGGTAAGATCCTGCATGCCTCGTGGCCAAGAAACCAAAACATAGAACAGAAACAATATTTTAGCTAATTCAATAAAGACTTCAAAGATAGCCCACATTAAAAAGAGAGAGAGAGAGAGAGAGAGAAACCAGAAAAGAGGTTGACTCTCTCAAGTTTGCACAGCAGTGGTGGAGATAGGAATGGGGTCACTTGGTTCCCCTACTATGTGCCGAGGGCCGTGTTTTAAAAGAGGGAAACAAACGGAACTGTGGAAGTTCTAGAATGATTTTATTACTCACCCAGCACACTAGGAAGAACCAGTACTCAGCCCTCCCATTTTGAGGTGGAAGCTCTGTGCTACTTGTCTCATTTAATCCTCACGTACTCATTTGCAAGAAGCTCAAACCAGTTAATCCTGAAGGAAATCAATCCTCAATATTCATCAGAAGGACTCATGCTGAAGCTCCATACTTTGGGCCCCTGATGTGAAGAGATGACACATTGGAAAAGACCCTGATACTTGGAAAAACTGAAGGCAAAAAAAAGAAGGGGGCAACAGAGGATGAGATGGTTAGATAGCATCACTGACTCAATGGACATGAATTTGAGCAGACTCTGGGAGATAGTGAAGGACAGAGGAGCCTGGAGTGTTGCAGTCCACGGGGTCGTTAAGAGTCAGACATGGCTTAGTGACTGAACAACGCCTTTGTAGGAGTATACGCTAGTCCTCATGTCGGCCAGGCTTCCCCTCAAAGTAGTTAACCTCAGCTTGGGCAGATCTGAGCTCAAATATTCTCCAGGAAAACCTTCCTTGACTTCCACAGAGGTCACACCATCCCCTGTTCTGGTTCTCTATGGCTATAGAGTCAGTCTCCCCAAAAGTTAGCGGTTAAAGAAAACACAAATGTCCTATCCTTTCCTCTAACAATCACAGAGGAAGGGTGACAGGCTTCACCAGGAGGGTCTCGCCTGGGGTTTTTCCCGTGACTGTAATCATTTGGCTGGGGCTGGAGCCATCTGGAAGGCTTCCTTGCTGGTATCTGGTGATTGGTGCTGGCTGTTGGGTGGGTCCATAGATGGTCTTGTTCACCAGAAGGTATCTGGTGATTGGTGCTGGCTGTTGGGTGGGTCCATAGATGGTCTTGTTCACCAGAAGGTATCTGGTGATTGGTGCTGGCTGTTGGGTGGGTCCATAGCTGGTCTTGTTCACCAGAACACCTCCATGATGCCCCCGTGTGGCCTGGGCTTCCTCTGAGCATGGCAGCTAGGGTCTAAGCGTAAGAAGCAGGTGGAAGCTGAACCACCCTGAGGATGTAACTGAGATCATGCAGCATCATTTCTGCTGCTTTCTGCTCCTCGGAATCAAGTGACCAAGGTTGCTCACCTTCTAGGCAGAGGGAATTCTATTTTACCTCTTGGTAGAGGAATGTCAGAGAATTTGTGTACATTTTAAAACCATGCACATAGATGCACACACTCTGAACTTTTTTCATTTTCCCTTATAGCAACCATCCTACTCTTAAAATATCTAGTCAGTTACTTGATTGATGCCTGGGTCTTTTGCTAGATATAGGTCACTGCCATGTGTCTGCTGTGTCCAGTTAGAGCTCCAGCTCCTTAGCACGTGCCTGGCACATCACAGGTCCTCAGTAGCTACTATTTGCTTCTTTTGCAAAGATTTTTACATTCTTCTATATGCCACGCACTGTGCAAGGTTTGGGGAATACAATGATGAACAAGACGGAAGGGTCACTCTGCGTATGCACAGGCAGGGCAGGGGGGCTGGGACAGAAAATAAACCAGAAAAATAGAAGGTGACCTGGGCTATAAAGGTAATTAAAATCATAAGACCTGATAAGGGGTGAAAGTGTTAGTGGCTCAGTCATGTCTGACTCTTTGTGACCCCCTGGATGTTAGCCTGCCAGGCTTCTCTGTCCATGGGATTCTTCAGGTAAGAATACTGGAGTGGGTTGCCACTTCCTTCTCCAAGGAATCTTTCCAACCCAGGGATCAAACCCAGGTTTCCCTCATGGCAGGCAAATTCTTTACTATCTGAGCCACTGACAGGGTGGTCACTTAGATTGCGTGGTCTGGGGACAGGAGATGACGCTTCAGCTGAGAGCCATTTGGAGGGAAGTCATGGGCGAGGAAGACCTGGGGGAAGAGAGTTCTCAGCAGAGGGAACAGCAGTGCGAGTTCCTCGTGTGCTCAGAGTGTGTGAAAGACCAGCGTGGCTGCTGGCTGCTGGGCAAAGCAACACAGGAGGAGGCGAGGCCCAGAGGGAGGGCCTGGGAGGCCAGGGAAGGGGTTGGGGTTTTATCTTAACTGTGAGCAGAAGCTTCTAGAGGGTTTTGAGCAGGGCTGTGGCCTGGCCTCATTTATACTTTACAGACGGGCTCCCAGTAAGGGGACTGTCACTTCAGTCCAGGTGGTGGTAGGGGAGCCAGTGAGGTGGCCCAGGTTGGGGAGGGGAGAGGCGGTCAAGCCCTAGTCTGATTTAAGATGATGTTGGAGGCGAGGTGATAGCTGTGGTTGTAGGGGGAGGAGAAGCAAGGATGCTGTTAGGTTCTGTGGAGTGAATGAGCCTCAGGACATCACTCACAGGCTGCTCTCGGACGTTTGTGGCCTCAGCTGTGGGATAATGAAGCAGACTCAGGTGGTGCCAGGAAAGCTGGGCGTGTGATGAGGGACTCCAGGCATCAAACGCAGGCCGTGTCACTTGGATTGTTTCTTGTTTCACCGTCTGTGTTGGTGCCAAGCTGGTCTTCACTGTTGCCATCGGTCCCAACCTTGGGATGTTGGATGTTCATCATTTGCCGAAAGCAGGTTATCTGTCCTGCAATCTTTGTGCCAGTTGCCTGCTCCAGTAGTAGAAGGACCAGGAAGCCGGGTGCAGCTCTGGCACTCACTCAACCTGAGATTCTGTTTCCTCAGCGGCAAAAGGGGAATCAGGATGTGGTCCTCCGAAGGTGCTTGTGGGAACATGAATAGTATGTGGGCCTACCCCAGTACCTGCTGCATTCACACTCCCAGGAAACAGATTCTTGTCAAACCTCTTATCCAAACAGGTCTCAGCTCCCACATCCATAAAGAGGACTCACTCTGCCCTGTGTTTCCCTCAACACTGATCATCAAGTGTGTGCTCAGGCATTTCTGACCCTTTGCAACACCATGAACTGTAGCCCACCTGGCTCCTCTGTCCATGGAGTGACAGAGGGGAATACCCAGCAAGAATACTGGAGTGGGTTACAGTTTCCTCCTTTAGGGGATCTTCCCAATTCAGGGATCACTTCCGGAGTTCTTGTGTCTCCCACCTTGGCAGGCAGATTCTTTACCATTGGTACCACTGAAATGTGACTTTTTGTGCCTAAAATTGAGCGTCTGATATCCATAATATCGTTCATCATTTCCTGCTCTTTTTTAAAAGTGGTTTTTAGAGTTTGTGTTTATCGGAGTCCAGTTGTTGTACCATGTCATGTTAGTTTCTTCTGTAGAGCAAAGCAAATCTGCTATATGTGTACGTATATCCCTTCTTTGTCACCAGGAGCATTGAGTAGAGTTCCCTGTGCTATACAATAGGTTCTTATTAGTTATCTGTTTTATTGATTTCATTTTTGTAAGTGCTGAATTTTATTTTTCCCATTTAGTGCATGGAATTGTCTTTCATGTATTTGCTTGTATCCAGCAAATAAAAGATTACAGATTCATGTTAATTTACTCAACAAACCTATATTTAGGGAATTCCCTGGTGGTCCAGTGGTGAGGACCCCGAGGTTTCACTGCCAAGGACATCGTTTTAGTCTCTGGTGGAGGAACCGAGATCCCGCAAGCCTCACAGCGGAAAAACAAATAAACAAAAAAACTATGTTCATTGGTTTATTGAACAAACGTTTGCCAAGAGATAGGTCCTGGGGCTGCAGAGATGAACTGTGCACAGCCTTGCCTGCCTCTGGCTGGATGCCTGAGCCCCGCTACATGTCAGTATCCCCTGGGAAATGACTGATGTCTGGGCCCACCCTCAAAGGAGGTCATTCTTGCATGAATTGAGGCTGAGACCCTCGGCTGTAACCAGAGCCCTGAAGCAGGAAGGGATTTGTGCTGAAAAAGAGAAGTGAGGTACGATGGAATTGGGGCCAAAAGGCCAATGAGACTTGCCCATGAGTGACCTCTCAGTACTGCTTCAGGCACTGTGATGACCCCAGAATTGGGGCCAAACTGGCTCCTACCCTCCAGAATTCAGAATCTTGTGAGAAGTCTAGACTCAACCCTGAGATGAAAATAGGAAAACACACATCTCGGCAAGAGCGCACATCCAGGTCAACATGTGCTTCCTGGGGGCTCCAGATTCACCGTTTTAACCATTTTAAAGTATATGATGGTTTTCTAAAGCATAAGGTTTTTAGTCTATTTACAGTGTTGTGTAACCATCACTACTGTCTAGTCCCAGAACATTTTTATCACCCCAAAAAGAAATCCTATACCTCCCCGTACACCCTCTCTCCCCCAGGCCTTGGCAACCAGTAATCTACTTCCTGTCTCTATGGATTTGCTGTTTCAGACATTTCCCATAACCCTGGGTGTTCTAGGGCGCTCTGAACCTCAGTTTCCTCATCTCCCAGTGAGGATGAAGCCTCCTCCCTCAGTGTTATTGTGAGGGAATTCAGAGGGCGTGGATAGGGTCTGCCCACTGCCTGGCACAAGGCAGGGAGGACGTGACTCTGATAATGGAAGGGAACCCTGCTTGGGAAGCGGGGTTTGATCCTGGTAAAAAGGGCCCCACCTGTTGAGCTGGGATGGAGGGCTGTTTCTGACACTCTGTGACTCTGTGTGGACCCCGTTTTCCTCTGGGCTGTTGAGAGGGGCACATGAGCTTGAAGGTGACGGTGTTTAGAACACCGCCGGCACAGGGTGATCCCCCTGTCAGAGTTAGCTGTTTAATGTCATTACGGATTTCATCAAGGATGTCCCACATGCATCTTGGTCAAAGCAGCCAGCCTGACCTGTTAGGTTTCTGATCTAGTCCCTGAGGTCAGGGACTGTTGATTACCTTTGTCCCGAGACAGCTCAGAGCTTAACGTGGAAAAGTGCACACAGAGTGTTTGAATATATGAATGCATGTGTGACTAAGTGAGACAGACAGAAGAGAAACTGTCCAGGACAAGGGGTGGGGGAGAGGGAGGGACTGACATTTGTTTTAAGAGTCTGCCACTTACCAGGGAGCACTTGGGACCATGTCTTATTCGGGGCTGGACGGAGGTGGGGTCCGTTTTGTCAAGCAGAGCTGCAGCCCTGGCAGTTGCAAGCCCAGTCAGCAAGCCCAGGAAGGGCACGAACAGCATCTGCTACAGGCTGTCCCCTCCTTCCATCATGATTGCCACAAGTGACCTTGACCCTGGTCAGACCCCAGTGGGTCCCAGTCCACACCTCTCTTTAGCACCCAAGAGAGCTCATCCATGTTCAAGCGAGTGTTCTCCTTTCATAAGGATACCTAATTTATATATTTAAAGAGCAGTAAATCATTCACATACATTTACTCATTCAACAAATATATGGAGACCTCTCCGCTGAGGTCACAGACTAAGGAGGATGCAGTGGGTAAGAGAGGGTGAACCCAGGGAAGAGTCAGTGGAGCACAATCAGGGTTCTGCCTTATCTCATGTGGATTTTGGGATGCCTATGGACAGCCAGGGGAGGCAGAACACACAGGAGTTGTAGGTTCAGTGGAGTCTAAAGGGGGTTAGTCCCCTGAGAGGAGAGGGTCTGTCCTAGAGCAGATGTCTTGCAGGGGGCCCTGGCTGAGCTGAGGGGAGTGGCTGATTCTCCAGGCGAGGCCCGGGCGTGCTTGGCAGAGGGAACAGCAGGGGCAAAGGTTGGGAAGCCACACAGAGCCAGTCCATCCCAGTACTGGAAGTTATGGGAGGCGTGGTGAGAGAGGAGTAGGGTCATGGCAAAGCCTGACAGTGTGCAGGAATCTCCAGCCCACTCTCCTGGAGGTGCCGAGCCCTGGAGGGTCTGAGTGTAAAGGTCTGAGTAAAGGTCTAAGCAGCCTTTACTCAGCCCTGCCTGGGGACAGAGAGGAAGGAGGCTAAATGCAGCGCATGGGGAGGAATCTGTGGCCTGCACTAAGCAATGGCTGTGGGCAGACCCAGATGAGTCCATTCAGGATTCAATGACCAGCCACTGTCAGGGATGAGGGAAGGGGAAGACTCTGTATGACAGTGTCTGATCAGGTTCCGCCTTTGGAGATAGGACACAAAGGGGGAGAGATGGCTGCAAGAGTTCCAGGCTTTGCCACGTGCCAGTGGAGGTGGCACAGGACAGCAGGGGAGATGGTCAGCTGGTGGGTCTGGCGCTGAGGGCAGAGGTCTGACCTGGCCCTTTGGATGGACTGGGAGCACCAGTGGGCTTGGTACCAAAACCACTGGAGATCAATCGCCTAGGGAGAGTGTGGGGAGGACAGAGTCTGGGGTTTGGGGGAAGAGGAACCCAAAAAAGGGCAGCCAGAGAGGAAGGAGGAAAACTAGGAGAGGTGGGCTGGGAGGGGGTGAGGAGCCAAGGGCTGGAGAGAGCTCATGGGATTTGTAACCAGGTGGGCTGGGAGGGGTGAGGAGCCAAGGGCTGGAGAGAGCTCATGGGATTTGTAACCAGGTGGGCTGGGAGGGGTGAGGAGCCAAGGGCTGGAGAGAGCTCATGGGATTTGTAACCAGGTGCTGGTATCTACCCTCTTGCATCCGTTTATCTGCTCCTCAAGAGCAGAGAAGAATGAAGGGGGAGGAAGTTGAGAACTGAAGCAAATGTGTGGCTCCCACTTAGGGACTGTTGGAAGTCAGGTGGTGATAAATTTAGTCTAATCCAGGGAGACTTCAGGGAGGAGGTGAGTACTCTGATGGGAGTTCAGAGGCAGAGTCCCCAGGATGCCAGGAGCTGAGGCCGGGGGAAGCAATGGCAGGGCCCACAGACGTTTATTCATTCAAATATTTCTTGAGCCATTCTACATTCCAAGAGCTTGGGCTATAGCATGGAACCTTTGTAGGTGCAAAGCTGACATTCTGGCCGAGGAGAGAGAGAAAACTGTAAACCCAGCAAACCTGTGGGCTGTAGAGTGTGCTAAAAATGTAAGTGCTGTGGGAAAAAATTGAACTAGAGCAAGCCAAGCTTGGGCCACGTGGACGGAAGACAGTGCTGGAGGGAAGATGGAGCAAATACGTGAAGGTGAGGGAGCAAAACTCAATCATACCTGGGGAGGCTGTCTCTGGTGGAGAGGACAGCCAGGCTGAGCCCTGGGGTGGCTGAGGAGCAACCAGGGGCCAGTGGGGCTGGGGGGAGTTGGGGTTTGGATGGGAAATGAGAGTGTGAAGAGGCAGATGGAGTGGAGCTTGACTGGCCCTTGTGAGGGCATCTTCTGTAATTACTGTCCAGTGGGGGCCCCCGTGGGTCTCAGGTCATGATCTGACTCACCCCTGATAGGATCAATTTGGCTGCTGTGTTGAGACTAGACCAGATGGTGGGTCAGGGTAGAAGCCGGGAGATGAGCTAGGAGGCTGCTGCAGTAATCCAGGTGAGAGGTGAGGACCTCTAGAAACAGGTGGCACCAGAGGGGTGAGAAAAATGAGACTTTGGATGAGGGCACATTGCACTTCTGAATAGGCTTGGTTCCAACAGGGGTGTCCTGGGCAACCGGGACAGGGAGCTGTGAGGGGTGGGTGGACCCTGAAGTTCCTCCAAGGCAAGCAGCACCAGTGGTACTTGGGAACCTGCCCCAGAGATGCTGGATGGGGACTGTCCTGGAACCAGGACACAGCCATTCGGTTTCAGGTCCCAGACAGCCCCTCAATAAATGCTCCAGTTCGTGCAAGGCTCTGATAAAGGGCTTGTAAGTGGGCTGGTATTGGTGTAATTAGAAGGGGGAAAGGGGTTCTGCCTCTGCTGGGTGATGGATGAACTCCCCCTACCCAGTGCTTCTGGTTGCGAGACCCGAGTCCTTCATCACTGTCATGGTTCTGCGATCAGCCACGCAGCCCAGGTTTGCCCCGCCAGCACCCACCAGGACCCTGAGACTGACATTCCCAAAGCTGCCTCTCGGGTCTTCATCCCAGTACCCAGACCTGGCCCAGGGCAGAAGCCTGCTGTGGAGGAATCATCATGGAAAGTTATTGCTGTGGATACAGGAAGAGAGTTGAACTCTATAAGAAGCATAGTGATAGTGTCTCTGAAGAGAATCAATGTTGACAAATGAAAATAACAGTAAAGAGGCTAAATGTACTCAGAAGCAAGAAGTTACTCTTTTTTTTTTTAACTGAAGTTATTATATAATGTACTGAATTATATATATATAAATTACTGAAGTTATATAATATTATATGTTATAGGTGTACAATATAGTGAGTCACAAGTTTTAAAGATATACTCCAT
Organism: Bos indicus; assembly: GCF_029378745.1. Classification (NCBI taxonomy): domain Eukaryota; kingdom Metazoa; phylum Chordata; class Mammalia; order Artiodactyla; family Bovidae; genus Bos; species Bos indicus. The sequence goes on along the minus strand of NC_091780.1, from coordinate 58,533,563 downwards.
TTCTGATTATTATAAAATATTGGCTGTATTCCTTGTATTGCACAATGTATCTTTGAGCTTATTTTATACATAACAGTTTGCACTCTTAATCCCCTACCCCTATGCTGCCCCTGCCGCTTCCTTCTCCCCACTGGTAACCACTAGTTTGCTCTCTGTATCTGTGAATCTGCTTCTTTCTTGCTGCTTTAGGTGTGACATTAGGTTGTTTATTTGAGATTTTCCTTGTTTTCTGAGGTAACCTTGTATCACTATAAACTTACCCCTTGAACTGCTTTTGCTGTTTCCCACAGATTTTGGATCACCGTGTTTTCATTTTTCTTTGTCTCTAGATATATCTCCTCTTCGATTTTTTCTTTTTGCCTTTTCATACTGTTCATGGGGTTCTCAAGGCAAGAATGCTGAAGCGGTTTGCCATTCCCTTCTCCAGTGGACCACTTTTTGTCAGAACTCTCCACCATGACCCATTGATTTTTTTCAGTGTTCCACTGGTTATTCAGTAACATATTATCCAGCCTCCATGTGCTTGTGGGTTTTTCCCTTGTATTTGATTTCTAATCTCATAGCATTGTGGTCAGAAAAGATGCTGGTATGATTTCAAATTTTTCCTAAATTTACCGAGACTTGTTTTGTGGTCCAGCATGTGATCTATCCTGGAGAAAGTTCCGTGTTCACTTGAAAAGAACGTGTATTCTGCTGCTTTTAGATGGAATGCTTTATAAATACCAATTAAATCCATCTGATCTAATGTGTTATTTAAGGCCTGTTTTCACTTATGATTTTCTATCTGGATGATCTGTCCACTGACATAAGTGAGGTGTTAAAGTCCCCCACTATTATTGTAATACTGTCAGTTTCTTCTTTTGTGTCTGTAACATTTGCCTTACACATTGAAGTGCTCCTGTGTTCTGCGCATACACATTTACAGTTGTTATGCCTTCTTGGACTGACGCTTTGATCATAAAATTTCACTCTTTTTTATGGCTGGGTAGCATTCTATTGCGGAGAAGGTGATGGCACCTCACTGCAGGACTCTTGCCTGGAAAATCCCATGGGCGGAGGAGCCTGGTGGGCTGCAGTCCATGGGGTCACTAAGAGTCGGACACGACTGAGCAACTTCACTTTCACTTTTCACTCTCAGGCATTGGAGAAGGAAATGGCAACCCACTCCAGTGTTCTTGCCTGGAGAATCCCAGGGACGGAGGAGCCTGGTGGGCTGCTGTCTATGGGGTCACACAGAGTCGGACACGACTGAAGTGACTTAGCAGCGGCGGCGGCAGCAGCATTCTATTGGAGAAGGAAATGGCAACCCACTCCAGTGTTCTTGCTTAGAGAATCCCAGGGACAGGGGAGCCTGGTGGGCTGCTGTCTGTGGGGTCACACAGAGTCGGACATGACTGAAGTGACTTAGCAGCAGCAGCAGCATTCTATTACATATATATACTGTATCTTCTTTATCCATTCATCTGTTGATAGACACTTAGGTTGCTTCCATAACTTGGCAATTGTAAATAATGCTGCTGTGAACATTAGGATGCATGTATCTTTTCGAATTAGTGGGTTTTTTTTGGTGGCGGGGGGGATATATACCCAGGAGTGGAATTGCTGGGTCATATGGTAGTTCTATTTTTAGTTTTCTGAAAAACATTCATCAATAAACCACTCTTGGTTTTTGCTTTAAAAAAAAGTTCACAACCCTAAACCCTTCTAACTTTGTTAGTCAAGAACCAAATGAAACTAGAGTTTATGTGTCCAGGGGGAGATTGTTGCAGGTGTTCAAACATCTACTGAACTCTTACTCTGGGCTGGATGCTGTAGCAGGAGCTGGGAATGTGAGGATATAATAGTGATTACAGGGCAGAAGTGGGAGACTATGGAGAGAGCCTTCCCTTGGACAGAGTGGCCAGGGTATGTCTGTCCAAGCTGTCTGATATTTGAAGAAGAAGGAACTAGCCTTGTGAAGACTAAGGGAGAGCATTCCAGGCAGAGGAACAGCATGTATGAAGGCTCTGTGTGGGAACAACTGGCAGGGTTGTGTTGGGCACGGTGATCAAGGGGGAAAGTGGTTTAAAATGATGTTAGAGATGTTACTGCCAAGTCACGCAGAGCCTTGTGAAGCACAGTTTACAGACTACAGAGCTGGATTTTTTCCAAAGTGCCATGGGAAGCCATTAAAGAAGTTTGGGCCCTGAAGGTGGCACTAACAGTTTTCCTTTTGAGGACAATCATTGGTGACTGAGTGGAGAGTGGGCTTGAGGGGCACAGGAGTTGTAGGGAAGACCAGCCAGGAAGCTACAGCTGTTTGTCCAGATGAAGTAAGATGACTGCCTGGATGGGGGCAGTGGCCAAGGGGAAGGAGAGGTGGACAGACAGATCCCAGATGCAGTTTGGAGAGAGAGCCAGCAGGATGGGGTGGAGGAAAATGAGGAGGGAAAAGAGTCTAAGGGAGGAGATAGGAAGACTATAAGTTGATGCCAACCAGTGTCTGCCAAGAGTTTGTTGGCCCTGGGATCATCTGCTGAGCAAGGTGCTGAATCACTCAGCTCACCTCCTATGCACCTACTGGGTGCTCAGTCAGGCAACACAGAGAGAAGTCAGAATTCTTCCCTGCCCTGGAGGAGGCTAGAGGAGTGGGGGATAAACACAGAGATAAGTCAGAACTGTTCCCTGCCATCACTGGCTAGAGGGGAGGGGGGATAAAAAGCTGTCATCAAGCAGCATACAATGGATACAAAGTGCTGCTGAGCACAGAGGTGGGAGCTCTGAGCCATCAAGGATGACTGCTCGGAGGAGGCGGCATGGAGCTGTGACTCAGAGAGCAGTTAGGACTTTGAAGAGCAGATGGGGCGAGGGCAGGGGGAGAGTAGGGTATGAGCACTGCTGGAAGGTGAAACACTTTCACTCTAGGTGAAACAAACAGCATGAGGGAAATCGGGAGTCAGAGTCCCAAGGTCTGTTGGAAGCCTCAGCATGGTCCCATTTGGAAGTGTAGGATACTGGGGAGGCGGGTAGGGAGGGTGATGGGAGAGTAAAGCTGTATCAGGATGGACCAGCTGAGGATTTGGGATGTGATTTTAGAATAGTGAAAGCTTTTGAGCTGAGTTAAGCCGATCCGGTGGTGTTTGAAGACGATTAATCTCACAGAGATGGGAAGGAGGCCGAATCCCTGGACACTGGTGCGTCTAAGATCGTGCCAAGATGTTGGCCTTGTTTTGATCCCCGTTACAGCCCGGTTCATGGGGACTTGATTTATGCTCCTTCTCCATCCCGTTCCTCTCTCTAAATATGGTCAGGCTGCAACTGGGGATGGTGTCTGTTAGTCCTTCAGCGAGGGCCTTCCTTCAGTTTATCCAGGCTGGCTGGGACCTGGCCTCCATGCCGCCCTTTGCCCTTTGTCCTCTGAAGAAGGAACCCAGTAAAGATTTAAGATGTCTGGGACCAGTCTGTCTGGGAAGCTTCCAGACTTTGATGTTTACACTGGGGCCTCTGCCCACATCCAGAGCAGGTGGTGACAGCAAGTCCTTATTCTTGGTCACTCCTCTTCCAGGAAGTCCTCCCCTCCTCCAGGTCTGGAATTTGGGATTACAAATGGGCTGCTTCAGCAGCCACCTGAGGCAGAGCTGGGTTTTTTTTTTTTTTTTTCCTTTCTTACTGGACCAGGAGAATTGCTGAGCTCAAGAGATTCTAAACTCTGATTGTGTTGGAAATGCAGATGGCAAGAGTGAACATCAATATCTTAGGAATCAGTGAACTAAAATGGACTGAAATGGGCAAATTTAATTCAGATAACCATCATATCTACTCCTGTATGCAAGAATCCCTTGTTTCTTTGTAACAGGCACTTCTCTTTCCCTTCCCCTCCCTTTCCAGTCCTTTCTCTTGTACTCCAGGTTCACTCTTTTTCCAAGTTCTGATGAATCTTCTCTTCCCCTCCCTACCACACACACAGGCGGTGCCCTGCTCTCCTCCACTCTCCTTCCCTCTCTCACCTTGAGCTGACTTTGCTCCCACCTGTGGTTCTCAATGGGGTGGGGAGGGGTGTAAAAACAGCCCCCCTAGGGTCCATTTAGAAATGCAGGGATTCCTGTCTCTATTGTCACAATGACTTGGGGCAGAAGTGACATTTGATGATTGGGGCCAGGGATGACAAATGTCCTGCAATTTACACAACAAAGTCCCTCCTCGGAGGAGTACTAATAGGGACCTACTGAGAAACCACATAGCCACCAAGCCTTGTTTTGATGCAGCCAGATTTCAAGTGTCCCGAGGAGAGTTCATTCTTTCCATTTTTGGAAAACTCAGTGACCCACAACGCTACCGTGAAAGACAGTTACTGTCTCTTCTGATGATTCTGTTTCAGTTCGGATGATGGCTTCAGGCTAGTTCACATTCATTTCTCAACCACTTACAAAGCACCTTGCCAACAGCAGAGACATGAAGAATAAGCAAGACCTGGCCCAGGTCCTTAGAGAGCTTGTGGCTATATTGCTGAGTGACTCTAGTGGTCTTTGAGGACTCCAGCAACTCACAGGCCCCTAGAAGGCAGAGGATGGGTCCACTTCATCCCCATGCGCACCCCCACAGAGCTCTAAACAGCGCCTTGCTCCCAGACACTCAGTGATTTGGGGCGTGTTGTACTGACCCCAGAATGCTGGTTGTGGCTGTTGGCATCCTGGTCGGCTGGAGGGCAGGGCTCTCAGTGTCCGTCACCAGGGCTATCATTCTTCCTGTGCTGTCGGTGCTGATATATGAAGTTGAGCTTGGACACACGGTCCTACATGGTCAGGAGTTTATGTCAGGTTGTACCTTCATGGCGGTCATGCCTTTCTTGACTTTCCTTGGTCATCTTGTCTTATATCAGGTGCCCTAGGGCAGAGTCTGAGCTGGGTTCAGGTGTGTGTTATCGTCACTGAAGGAGGGCTTTCAGGAGGAAGCAGGAGGGAAGTGAGAGAAGCAGGACTGGAAAGGGAAGGAGCCGATCAAGCGTATGATTTCAGGGGAGACCACAAGGAGCTTGGGATGGGAGCGGCCCCAGCCTTTCTTTTTTTCTCGCTCTGTTGGGTCTTAGCTGTGGCACGTGGTGTCTTCGGTCTTCACTGCAGCATGTGGCATCTTTAGCTGCAGCGTGTGGGATCTAGTTCCTTGACCAGGGATTGAACGTGGATCTCCTGCAATGGGAGTGTGGAGTCCTAGCCACTGGACCACCAGGGAAGTCCCAAGGGGGCAACGTTTTATACCTCCAAATCACCGATTGCCCTGGTAATCCAGGGGGAATCCCAATAGCCTCTCCTCATTCCTCTTAGAAGCCAGGAGCATCTCCACCAAGCTAGGTGCCGCATAACATGCTCTCAGTTTCTCGGTTCAAATCTGGCAGCATCTATCACTACACAGACCTACCTAATTTTGTCTTAATATCCTCAAGATTTTAAATGTTTCTCTCAGCGTCTCCCCACTTTTGCTCTTTTCAGTCTTCTTGTCTTCCCTTTCCACTGGTCTCCAGTTCCCATTAGGACAGAGCCCAGTGTGCTGAAGCCCCCTGCTCACCACAGAGACTTGGAGAGCTTGGAGGGATGCACATGAAGGGGGGCTGTTCACCCCAGCCCTAAGCCACGCCCAATTTGCAGCAGAAAGCCCCGCCTCCAGGCCCCACTCCCAAGGACAGAACCTTGCATTCCTTCACAGTCAGAAATACACAAAGGATTTTTGTCTCATTTCTGAGAACATTCTGGGGCTCATAACCAGCAAAGCAGTTCATCTCTGTACTCAACTCTAAGATGCTTTCTGTGGGCCTCTTAAAGCCCTGTGGGATTTACCGGCTCTGATATTTCTACCAAACTGCTCCTCATTCCGAGAGACACTCCAGGAGGGTGAGCAGGAGGTAGAGGTGGTGGCGGCTGACGTTTATTAAGTGCTGCTGTCTCCGAGGCATAGCCATTAAGTAATACGGCTAATTCCTTTCTTGCTTTTTTTTTTTTTGAACGCACATCCCACAACTTCTCCATCCCCCCTGCTTGGAAGTCTTCCCACTCTGTGCTGGCGTTAGCAGTGCCATCACTGCCTGGAAAGTTTCTAGATTCTTCCCTATTAGGATTTGAACCTGCGTGGCCAAAGTTTAGCATCTGTTTTAAATTTTGCAAGGAAGATTCTGGCAGCCGTGTGGAGGATGGATGAGGGAAGGGAGAGACCAGTTAGAAGGCTGCTGTGAAGGGGGCAGGTGAGGGCAGAAGGGACTGGAGGCCAAATTCAAAGTAAGAACTAACTTTTGTTGGATTGAATGGAGGGAGCAGTGGATGGGGAGGATGGCAGGAAAGACGCCCAACTTTCTGAAATGAGTGGCTAGGTGAATGGGTGATTGGGGGAGGTGGGGGTTGTGGGGTGAAAAGTGAGGAGTTGGTTTTGGGACACAGACAGTCTGAAACGACCTGTGGATTATCCAGGTGGAAATGCTCAGTCAGGAGCTTGGGCAAGGTGCTGGGAATAAGACTGTAAATATGGGAGTGGCTGGCACCTGATTGGTGTTTGAAGGCCTGGGACGACATGCATCTTCTGGGGAGCGAGTGTGGAGAGAGACAGGAAAGAAGCCGAGGCAGGCCAGGGAGAGGCCACGTGCAGCCCAGGACCTAAGAACACTGCCGCCACTTTCTTTCCCTTTTTCAAGATGACAGCTTCCTTTTCCTCCTTTATTCCCAGAGGTAGATTAAAGCTGATCCGTTACCGAGGCCATCACCCGGGTCATTGTCTCCCAGAAGGATGGGAGCGGAAGGCATATCAGATGCCACACTGGTGGGCTGTGACCTCATGGGCCACACCCAGTGTTTAAAAAAAAGAATGAAAAAATAGTGTTGTTTCTGAAATGAGCAGGTGGGTGAATAGGTGATTGGGGGAGGAGGGGGTTGTGGGGTGAAAAATGAGGAGTTGAGTTTGGGACACGGACAGTCTGAAACGACCTGTGGACTATCCAGGTGGAGATGCTCACTTGGGAACTTGGGCAAGGTGCTGGGAATAAAAGATACGTCACGTTTTAAAAATCCCGATTTCTGTGTTTTCTTAAAAATCAGCATCTCCCTGTGCTATTGAATGGGAAGTGTGAACCAAGGTTCAGAGTGGAGTCCTCAAGGTGACAAGGGGAGTTTGAGGCAGTGTGGGCTCCGGGAAGGGAGGAAAGGAGAGAGAAGGTGGCTGCAGGTGGCAGGAAGAACTCTGTTGGGGCAGGGGAGCCTGGAGGGACTGGAGGGAGTCTGTGTTCTTTGCTAAGCTTGGTGGTCCTTTCCTGCTTCTCTAGGGCAGCAGTCCCCAACCTTTTGGCACCAGGGACCGGTTTCATGGAAGACAGTGTTGCCCTGAATAGGGGGTAGAGGATGGTTTGGGGATGATTCATGTAAAAGTGAATTACTTTTATTGTGCACTTTATTTCTATTATTATTACCTTGTGATATACAATGAAATAATTGTACAACTCAGAATCAGATCATCGGACTTTAGACTCACAAGGAGCACACCACCTAGATCCCTCGCATGCACAGTTAACAGCAGGGTTGGAGCTCCTTTGAGAATCTAATGCCGCCGCTGATCTGACAGGAGGCAGAGCTCAGATGGTAATGCAAGTGATGGGGAGCAGCTGTAAATACAGATGAAACTTCACTCACTCGCCCACTGCTCAGCTCCTGCTGTGCAGCCTGGTTCCTGAACAGGCCACAGACAGTACCAGTCCATGGCCTGGGGGTTGGGGACCCCTGCTCTAGGAAACCTTTGGTAAATGCTCGTTCCTCATTACTGCCTGGAGGTTGGTCCTGGAGGTGGGGTGGGGGGAGAGGAGATGCTGAATTGGTGTCAGGGTGGATTTGAGACGGGAACCAAGGCCGCAGGGACTCCTTGCGTCTAGTTTACCACATTACCTAACAGAAGTACTGGAAAGGCTCCACACCCCTTGTCTGAAACTTGGACCTAGCTGTGTTTCAGAAATCAGAATGCTCCAGATTTTACAAAAGCAGTGTCACACATGTACTGTGGATCAAGTATCACCCCAGGCAGCCCAGCACCTGATAATAGTTCTGCGATGAAACGTGTGCATGTTCACACTCAATGAGATGAATCACAGACCCCACAACTCAGATTTTGGCAGCAAATGACAGAGAGTTGAGGTCCTGCATTTGAAAGACAGCCTCTTCTGAACTGACTGGCTAAACCCTGGTACATTCATACCGTGGTGGTCCATTCGGCAATTTTTTAAAAAGGCAGCTCTGATCATACTGATGTGAAAGCATTGCCAAAACATAATAAGCGGAATACATATTCTATCTGATAACATCCCTAGCGTGTGTATGGGATGCTGTCTCGTGACCGTGGCCTTTGTGGTACCTCGGGTTTCTGAAGCAGGTGGACACAGCTGGTTCCTGAAGTGTCACCCTGTCTGTATGAGGCAGCCGTCACCTCGAGGCCCCACTGATGTCCCTGTCAAAGGCAGGTGATGGGACTGTTGGTTATGGTGACCTGTGTGGCCAGCTGTCATGAAAAATGAAGAACAGGTGACAGTGTCTGGGTTCTTGAAGTGTTTAATGGCCATTGGATTTTGGAACAGTGTGTCTAGGGAGATTATGACTATATGGAATTAAAGAGGGGGGAATTCATCCTGAATGTCATATGAAAAGTTACTCCCTAGTCTCTCCCTTGCTGAGAATTTTATTTCCCTTTTGCATTGCTCCTGGGGTTCAGGATGGGCATGAAGCAAGCTTTGTGTTCCTAGGTCTTGAGCATGTCACACAGACCCTTTGGTTGAATAAGCCCTGCCCTCCACCCTCAATGGCACCCCTCTCCAGTACTCTTGCCTGGAGAATCCCATGGACGGAGGAGCCTAGTGGGCTACAGTCCACGGGGTCGCTAAGGGTCAGACACGACTGAGCGACTTCACTTGCACTTCTCACTTTCATGCATTGGAGAGGGAAATGGCAACCCACTCCAGTGTTCTTGCCTGGAGAATCCCAGGGATGGGGGAGCCTGGTGGGCTGCCATCTATGGGATCGCACAGAGTCGGACACGACTGAAACGACTTAGCAGCAGCAGCAGCCACCCTTAAGTGGAGAAGGCAATGGCAACCCACTCCAGTACTCTTGCCTGGAGAAGTAAAGGGCTGGTGGAGGCTGGGAGTGTGGCCAGGGACATTCCTCAATGAAGCTACAGGTCTGAGGTCCAGGCACCCCCAGGCAACGTTCTAATCTGTTCTTCCAGCCATGCCAAAGTGCCCTGCTGCTAAAATCCAGTGATTTTAGCTTGGTTAGCAATAGGATATGTATGGTAGGAAGTAAATGGACTTGGGCATCAGTCGGTGCTGGAATCGTGGCTTCTCCCATGACCTCTCCTTACTGAGCTTCTGAAATTGGGGACTAGCTGAGGACAGTGACACCCACGTGCCTTGATGGATCAAGAGACTTCAATCAGATAATGTGACTTAACAAGCAATTACCAAAACAGCGGGGGGAGTGGGGAGTGGGGGTAGAGTGTTATTACCATTATGTTTTTATTAAGCTCCTTGAAATCTTTTTCAGATATAAAAGTATTCCTCCATAAAATCTTCTGAAACCTTAGGCATTTGCTCACCTGCCAGATGACAAACAGGAAACGTTAAGTGAAGGCTCGAAACAGCCTGGGGGGCCCAGTCTAGAGGTCTGGTGTTGCATGTGAACATAGATGATAGTGGCCATGACTTTGTGCAGATGGTGATCACAGCATCTTTGTACCATAGGCAAGTTGTTCCTCGTTCACCTTGTGGGGTTGAATGCATCCTGGGCCTTGGTCTCCTGCACCGGGACATTGAGTTTCTCTGCCCTGGAATAGGACAGAGAAACCCCGCTCCACTGTAGCTTCCGCCATCAAGGGAGTGCTGTTTGAAAGAGGGTGGTATCACCTCTCCAGGTCAGCGAGGGATGGTCTCTGGTGACTTTTTAGAAGAACCACTATTATTGGGCCTCGTCCCCAGGAAAGATGACAAGAGTTCTGCCTGGCGGGTCAGGGAGGAACGTCCATTGGTTTATGTCCCCTTCTTTCACCAAAGAAAAACAAGACAATATGAGCAGTGCCTATTCCCAGCTCCCCAGTTTCTATGTCACCCTCGCCAGCAATCCGAGAAGGCCAAAGGCCACCATTTCCTGGAAGAGATGTCAGCCTGGCCCCTGCTCCTCCCGAGAGAGAATGGGCTCCTTGTTCTCCGATTTAGAATGAACTGGACTGTGGGTGGCAAAGGCACATTGTCTCCTGCCTTGGCAGAGAGAATTATGGAGGCTTTGGAAAATAATGCCTTCGCCTCTTCTTGGACACTATTACGGGCAGTTCCGCCGCACAGCCTCTCAGCAGCTGGGGGTCATCGTGGAGGCCATTGGCCTGGAATCTCAGGTTCCAGCTGGGAGGGCATCAGGTCTCACTCCTTCCGTTGGCTGGGATTGGTGCGATGCACTCTGGGGGGCGGGTCTGGGCTGCACGGTTGGCTCTGCCCACCCTGGAGGCATCCATGTCTGCACCACGTGGAGGAGCCAGGGAAGAGCCCTGGAGGCCTTCCAGTCCCCTGATTTTCAACTGGGAGACTTTGTTCCCCAGGGAACATTTGGTCTTCACAGTTGGGAGAGGGATGCTAGTGGCCTCTAGTGGGTAGAGGCTGGCATCTGGCATGTCCCATGCACGGGATAGCTCCCTCAGCCAAGAATGATCCAGCCCCACATATCAGTAGTGTCGAGGCTGAGGAACCCTGCTCCAGACAGGTCACCACTCCTGCCTGGTACATGGGTGTTTGCAGTCCAGACTGAGGAAGTGACTTTCAAAAGTTCCAGGGGTTTCCAAGCAACCCCTTCAGGTTATGTGGCCTTGATCTTTAGAATGAGCTGCTTGTTCAGAAAGAGAACAGAATTCCCAGGCAGGAGCCAGTTGCCAAGTTTGAGATCCTCCACCCAGTGTCAGTGCGCCCCACCCTTCAGACAGGCTGGCGTCACAGAAGTTGTCTACAGAGAGTGGTGGTGGGGTTCTTGTGGGCCTGGGCCCCTTCCTCAGCAGGGAAACTGCACAACTGCTTATCACGGAGGGCAGAGCCACTCGGCAGACTTCTGCCTCATTATCTCAGAGACACAGTGACCACCCTTCTGGTCATGTGTTCCACTCCCCAAGCCACGTGGCTGTTGAGGGTGTCCACCAAGCGTGGGTGTTGGGCTGTGCCCCAACACACTTACATCAGAGAGCTGACTTGTTGGGCCTCCCCACTGCTCCCATCGTCCTGGAATATCCCTGCAGCAGTGACTCAAGTGTCGCATCTGACTCTTTGCAACTCCATGGACTATAGCCCATCAGGCTCCTCTGTCCATGGCATTCTCCAGGCAAGAACACTGGAGCGGGCTGCCACTTCCTTCTCCAGGACCCAGCAGCGGTAGCAGAAGCCTGACAACTCAGCAGCTCCCGTTCTGTCTCCCTCGACCAGCAGCTCTGTGACGTCACATCTTTGGTCCTTAGGAACCCTCAGTCTCTTTACCTGTAAAATGGTGCTCATAAGTCCTGCCTTGCCCTATTTTCAGAGGAGGAGAAATGAGAATGAAATAAAAGAATCTGAAGAAAAGAACGCTTTGAAAATAGCACTGTCGCCATATATGGGGCTATCATATTTTGTTTTCCATGAGGTATGCAAACTACTCTTGGCTGCCTTTTTGGAAAGGGAGGTAGAACATCTCACCTCACGTCACCCTGGACCAGTGCCAGCCAGTACAGTTCCTGTGATGATGTGAATGAACTGTATCTGTGCTGTCTCTATGGTAGCCATTAGCTACATGTGGCTACTGAGCACTTAAAACAGCTAGTACAAGTGAGGAACTGCATTTTTAACTTAATTAAACTAAGGTAGTCACATGCGGCTAGTGGCTTCTCTATCGGAGCTCAGCCACGGACCATCTGTATGAGTTTCTTTTCTCCTTAATATTATGATTTTATCCCAAAGCCACAGACACTGCAGGCTTCTTCCTTTTCAAACAAAAACCAACTGAGCGGCAGTGATCTTTTCTAGCTGCGTCATCATTCCTTTGAAGTTGCAACCTAGACAAAATTCATCCTTAGGTTAACCCAACTAGGACCTTTTAAATAGGACTTAGAACTAGCAAAGGGGGGTTCTGGGAAGGACCCATCAAGAACGTAGAAAGTGCACATGAATCTCTTTGGGATGTAATTTCATCTATGTTATGCTTAAAAGGCAGACCATGATCATTCAGTACCATGGTGACTTTATGTCTGGGGCTCTTGACATGGACCCTGTCCTCAGAGCTAGGTCAAGAATTCTTTTTTTTTTTTTTTTTAACTTTTTGTTTTATACTGGAGTATAGCAAATTAACAATGCTGTGATAGTTTCAAGTGGACAGCAAAGGGACTTAGCCATACATATACAGATATAAAAAGCAGAGATATTTGCCAACTAAGGTCCGCCTAGTCAAGACTATGGTTTTTCCAGTAGTCATGTATGGATGTGAGAGTTGGACTATAAAGAAAGCTGAGCGCCAAAGAATTGATGTTTTTGAACTGTGGTATTGGAGAAGACTCTTGAGAATCCCTTGGACTGCAAGGAGATCCAACCAGTCCATCCTAAAGGAGATCAATCCTGGGTGTTCATTGAAAGGACTGATGTTGAAGCTGAAACTCCAATACTTTGGCCACCTGATGCGAAGAGCTGACTCATTTGAAAAGACCCTGATGCTGGGAAAGATTGAAGGCAGGAGAAGAAGGGGACGACAGAGGATGAGGTGGTTGGATGACATTACCAACTCAACGGACATGAGTTTGAGTAAACTCCGGGAGTTGGTGATGGAACGGAGGCCTGGCGTGCTGCAGTCCATGGGGTCACAAAGAGTCGGACACAACTGAGCGACTGAACTAACTGACTGATACATATATCCTGGGCTTCCCAGGTAGCTCAGTGGTAAAGAATTTGCCTGCTAATCCAAGAGTCCCAGGAGATGCAGGTTCCATCCCTGGGTTGGGAAGGTCCCATGGAGAAGGGAACAGCAACCTGCTCCACTATTCTTGCCTGGAAAATCCTATGGACAGAGGAGCCTGGCGGGCTACAGTCCGTGGGGTCACAAAGAGTCAGACACGACTGAGCAACTAAGCGCGCGCACACTCGGACACACACACACACACACACACGTATCCATTCTCCCCCAGACTCCCCTTCCATTCAGACTGCCGTGTGACACTGAGCAGAGTTCCCCGTGCTACACAGTAGGACCTTGTGGTCATCCATTTTAAATACAGCAACGTGTACAGAGACAAGGATTCTGTTTTTTTCAATTTTTATTGGCGTTTAGTTGCTGTACAATGTTGTGTTAGTTTCTGGTGTGCAGCAAAATGAATCAGTTAGACGTCTGCATGTGTGCGTGCTAAGTCGCCTCAGTCGTGTCCGACTCTTTGCGATCCTGTGGACTGTAGCCCCCCATCCTCTGTCCATGGGATTCTCCAGGCCAGATTACTGGAGTGGGTTGTCATGCCCTCCTCCAGGGGATCTTCCTGACTCAGGGATTGAACCCACATCTCTTAGTGTCCCCTGCATTGGCAGGTGGGTTCTTTACCATTAGCACCACTGGTTAGCCCATGTATACATGTATCTCCTCTTTTTTAGATTCCCTTCCCATTTAGGTCACTAGAGTTCCCTGTGCTATACAGTAGGTTCTCATCACTTTTTTTTCTGATCAATCATTCATTTATTGATAGCATTATCTTTTTTTTTTAAATTTTAATTGGCGGGTAATTACAATATTGTGGTGTGTGTGTGCGTGTGTGTGAATGTGTATTAGTCGCTCAGTCTTGTTAGTTTCTGCCATAGCTGGATGTGAGTCCGCCATAGGTACACATATGTCCCCTCCCTCTTGAACCTCCCTCCCAACTCCCACCTCATCCCATCCCTCTAGGTTGTCACATGGATTCTTAAAGGAGGTGTTCCCAGGGGAGGCTAGAAGGAAATGGAAGAGACGCGGACAAGGAGGGGGACGAAGTCGAGTGAGAGTCCAGGAGGCCTGAGCCCGATCCTGCGGGGACTCTTCGGGTTAGTGAGGCCTCACAGCTATCCCCAGCTGGTGGCGGAGGCTGGATTGCCCCACCTCGTACCGGGCACTGGTTGAGGACTCTCTGGGCTTCCGAGGAGTAAATTCCCAGGCTGTCTGCCTCCGCTTGGCCACTCTAGCAGCCCGGGGCAGGCTTCTAAAGAAAATGCAGGTGCCCAGGAAAGTCAAGGTAGCTGCCCACCTCCTGCACCCCAGCACAGGCAGGAAGCAGCTCCCGCCCTACCTCACATGCCTTCACAGCGAAGTCTGGGGTGGGGCAGCTGCAACAGCTGATGTCCAAATGCCCAACAAAGAAAAAGACCCCGAGGGATTTACCTGGTGGTCCAGTGGTTAAGACTTCACCTTCCCATGCAGGGGTTCGATTCCTGGTCAGGGAGCTAAGATTCCATATGCTTCAGCACCAAAAAACCAAAACATAAAACAGAAGTGATACTGTAACAAATTCAATAAAGACCTTAAAAATAGTCCATATAAAAAAAAAAAATCTTAAAAAAAAAACCCCTGAGATGTACCCTAGGGGCCTTTGGGAAGGAGGAAGGGCCAGAGGTTCTCTTGAGTGCTTAGAACTGTCAGAGGAGGAATGAAACAGAGCCGCCTGTGCCACTGCTGAGAGGCTAAGCCTTTTATCAGAGCCGGAGCCAGAAGTGTCTTGGAGCCTGATGCCAAAGTAGCAGGCTGTCCCAGCCTTAAGAGTCAGCCTGCTCCACTGAGCGACAGTTTAGGCAGCTCCTGGGGGTGTCAGTCCTAACTCTGCCCCAATCCCGTTGCCTCTGCTCACAGGCCCTAGATCTGAATTGAAGAACCATCAACTGTGTTATGGTGGTAACCCTGCCCTTGGTTGTTCGCCCCCACAGTAGGGCTCCGGACGATACTTGGCATATTACCACAGTAGATGCCCCCCATCAACCTTCCAAGGAGTGTCATGCCCACCCGGGAACCGAGCACTTAGGAGGTGTGGTGTGGCCAAGTCACGACTGGCACTGTTGGCCTTCCCTGGTGGCTGAGATGTGAAGAATACACTTGCCAGTGCAGGGGACACAGGTCATCCCTGGTCCGGGATGACCCCACACGCCACGGAGCAACTCAACCCGTGAGCCACAACTACTGAGCCTGTGCTCTAGAGCCCCTTCTCTTCCACAAGAGAAGCCACTGCAGTGAGAAGCCTGCACCCCGCAACTGGAGAGCAGTCCCCACTCTCTGAAACTAGAGAAAAGCCTGTGCAGCAACAAAGACCCAGCACAGCCAAAAATAAAAAATTAATTTAAAAAGAAAAAGAGCCTGCCACCATTAAAACTCCCAGACAGAACAGGCTGCATGTTACATGTCTAGACACCTCCTGCCAGGGCACTGGTGTGACATTTGGAGTAAAGGGACCTTCTAAAATATAAAATGGAAAGAGTGGACTGTTCACATGTAAAATGAAAATTGGGGGTATCATTTTAGGGGACTCTCAGGTCAACTTTCTAAGCTTATCTAAGAACCTCAGGTGAAGAGCACTGGAAATTAGGGAGGGGTGGACGCACTTGTTCTGTAAAAGGCCAGAGAGTAATAGCTTAGGCTTTGTGGGCCATACAATTTCTGCTGTAGCTACTCAACTCTGCCCATGCAGCAAGAAAGCAGCCATGACATTATGTAGACACATGGGTGTCTGTGTTTCAATAAAACTTTGTTTACAAAAGCAGGTGGTGGGCCAGGTTTGGCCTGTGGACCAGAGTTGGTCAACCAGTGGTCTGAGTTGATCCTGAACCCCTCTCCACACAGCTGTTTGGACCAAGCAGATTCTACCTGACCGGGCAGTTATGAGATCGCCATCATCTAAGTGCCCTCTGGAAGGGGAGAAAGTGATCCAACATGTATTGGATATCAACTAGGTGCTGGGCATTTAACATAAACCACTGGGAGCATGTTCCTGTCCCAAAGTCATGAGCCACTCACAGAGATGAGCCCATTGTTTTCAGTCAACATATACTGGCTCTTCGGGTTCAGGGAATTCTTTTTTGTTTTGTTTTGTAGTTTCCTGCTGTTTGTACCTAAGGCACATGCACAGTTATCTCGTGAGGCAGGAGTCAAGTATGCATTTAGCTGGTGGTGACTGAGTTAGTGTCCATTCTTCAGCAGACTGGATCCTAAGGGCAGGGTCCCTGACTGCTGACCTTCATCTCTCCAGCACCTAGCACAGTATAGACTCTTAGCGGATAGGTATCAAGTGAGTGAATGGATTTGCCCTCGAATGATGAGTCGGGGCCATGAGGGTGGGCTAAGGTGGTCCCCCAGAGGTTTCGCCCATGGCACTGTCTCGTCACTTCTGGACAGCACTCTGCTGTTCTAAACTGGCAACTGTGGCCCTTTGGGGTGGCAGTGCCTCTGTAGCCCTGGGAAGGACCTGAGACTCACACATCTGGGGAGGGTCCCCAGGGCAGGGCACAGACAAAGGGTGGGCTACGGCTCCTGAAAGTCAGCAGGGCTGCCGAGGACAAGTCCCGGCCTTCAGGAGCCTCACAAAGAGGACTGTTTGGGCCAAGAACAAGGGGAGACGTGTCCTGCAGTCGCCGCCAGAGGCAGGATGAATGGTCCCAGGCAGCGGCCGGCTGTTCTCGGCTCCTGCCCGGCCTCCGCCCATACCTCTCCCTGACATGGGGAATGCCGAGGCCGCCCCCACCACAGAGACTTCAGTCCAATTCATAATTTTCCTTTCCTAATTAGGCCCAGGAATGATGGAGACAGTTATTAATAATGTATCAGGTTTTATTTAGTGCCCTCCTCAGGAGCTGAGCCTCAGAACTGTGTGTTTTATGATAAGCAGCCACGCTGCCACCATGCTGGGCTCCGTGCCTGGGATGCCGGGTGGAAATAAATCAGAGTGAACGTCCCATGGCGCTTGGGGAACTGGCTGGGACTCACAGATGGAAGGGCCTGGCGCCCCTCTCCAGGGCTTCACCCCTCCTAGCACCAGCAGAGAAGCGGAGACTTGGGGCACCAGCTGCCTGTTCCCCATCCCCTCCATCGCGACCTAGGCCAACCCAGAGAGGACCTTTCTATAGGGCTGTCCTCTCCCCTTAACCCTGCGGGACTCAGCCAAAATGCCACCTCCTCAAAGAGGCTTCCCCAAAGCCCAAGGTGACACTCATCTCTCCTTTCCACACACGGCATTGCCCTCTCTGGGTGTGCTTGCTCACTTGTTTTTTATCTGTGTAGCAGTTATGGGTCCACCCTGGAGCCAGATGTCTGGGTTCAAACCCCAGCTCCAGCACCCACCCAAGTGAAGTTGGGCGCCTTCATGTGATCACTATGTGTGTCTCAGTTCCTGCCTCTGGTCCTGTGTTAACCCCCCTGGTGTGCCCTCAACCCCTTCGCCCTGCATTCACATCATCATACACGCTGGGCGAACCTGGCTTCCCCTTGGCAACTGAAGGCAGCTGGGCAAAACGGCCAACCTTGAACTGGACTCGATTTCACATCCCTGGTCCTTTACACTCCTCCCTTCCCCAGCCAGTCACTCACCTGCCCTCCTGGGGAAGCAGATCACACCTTCTCTGCTCCCCTCGAACACCCATCACCTGTCCCTCATCCTTCTCTCAGCTGCTGACCTGCCTCCCTCTTCGCTGAGATGACTGACACCGTCTGAAGGCCGCTTCCACCAACTCCCACCTATCAGCCACCCCTCCACCCCCACCTTTCCTCCACAGCACAGCTCTACCACCTGTGTGCGGGCCGACCCTCCCCTGAGTCACACCCACCAGCACATGTACGCTCCACCTCCCATCTTAGAATCCTTCTCTTCTACCATTTCTTCCCCCAGCTATGGCTGCATGTTGCTGTTCCATTTTGCAACAAAACTCCACCAATAAGCTGTGCATATGTGCTGTTTCCCTTTCCTCTCGGCACCTTCTCTCCTATATGGCCCCAGTCAAGCTTCTTCCAGGGCTCCTGCAAAACCACCTCTATGATGGTCAACGGTGACCACCATGTTGCTCCCTCCAGCAGCTGGCTCTCAGACTCATGGCGCTTGCCCCTCAGCCACAGTGGACATGGGGCGCTGACCATCCCCTCCTCCTCGACGTCCTTCCCTGCCTTGGCCACAGACTTCACCTTGCCTTGCCTAGTACCCCTGCTGGCCTCTCCTCCTGGCCTCCTTGGCTGCCTCCTCCTCTGTTCCTTGACCTCTTTACGTGGGGCCCCTCGGGGCTCAGGTCTAGACTGTCTGCTCTGCTCTATCCATGCTTTCTCACTTGACGATCTCACGCCATCTCAGGAATTGTGCTGACGGTCCCCAAGCTTATTCCTTCAGCAGAACTTTTGCTTCTCAACTCAGAATCTAGATCCCACTGTGGGTTGCCTTCTCCCTTGCATGTGTGATGGCAATTTCAGACTTCACCCCCGATCTCCATACCCAGCAAGCCCGTCCTGCCCAGCCTTTCGCATCCCTCATGGCAGCTCCATCCTTCTGCGTGCTCAACCCCAAATCCTTCGAGTCATTCTTAACTCTTCTGTATCTCTCACACCTACATCCAAGCTTTATATCAATAACCCCAGATATGCAGATGACACCACCCTTATGGCAGAAAGTGAAGAAGAACTAAAGAGCTTCTTGATGAAAGTGAAAGAGGAGAGTGAAAAAGTTGGCTTAAAGCTCAACATTCAGAAAACTAAGATCATGGCATCTGGTCCCATCACTTCATGGCAAATAGAAGGGGAAACAGTGGAAACAGTGGCTGACTTTATTTTTCTGGGCTCCAAAATCACTGCAGATGGTGATTGTAGCCATGAAATTAAAAGATGCTTACTCCTTGGAAGGAAAGTTATGACCAACCTAGACAGCATATTAAAAAGCAGAGACATTACTTTGTCAACAAAGGTCCATCTAGTCAAGGCTATGGTTTTTCCAGTGGTCATGTATGGATGTGAGAGTTGGACTATAAAGAGAGCTGAGCGCTGAAGAATTGATGCTTTTGAACTGTGGTGTTGGAGAAGACTCTTGAGAGTCCCTTGGACTGCAAGGAGATCCAACCAGTCCATCCTAAAGGAGATCAGTCCTCGGTGTTCATTGGTAGAACTGATGTTGAGGCTGAAACGCCAATACTTTGGCCACCTGATGCGAAGAGCTGACTCATTTGAAAAGACCCTGATGCTGGGAAAGATTGAGGGCAGGAGAAGGGGACGACAGAGGATGAGATGGTTGGATCACATCACTGACTCAATGGACATGGGTTTGGGTGGACTCTGGGAGCTGGTGATGGACAGGGAGGCCTGGCATGCTGCGGTTCACGGGGTCGCAAAGAGTCGGACATGCCTGAGTGACTGGACTTAACTGAACTGAACCTTCCAAACGTACTCAGAATCTACCTTTTCTTACCACATCCACAGCTGACACCCACTGTCAGCTCTCTCTTGGGTATCAGCAATATCCTCCCAGCTTCGCACACTCCCCATCCTCACACACACACGCATACACACACACACAGTCCACAGTCTAAACACAGAGTGATTGAGCCAACACTTAAGTCAGACCTTACCACCCTCTCTCCAGACCCCCCGGGCACCTCGTTCTCAGTGTAAAAGCCCAAACCCTTCTCACAGCCTCAATCCTGAGCCATCTCATCTCCTTTTGTCCTCCCCTTGCCCACGACACACCAGGCCTGCAGTGACCTCAGGACCTTTGCTCTGACTCTTCCCTCAGTTACTGGTGTGATGAACACCTTCACCAAATCCATCTTTGTTCAAAAGTTGCCCCTGGAGGTCGCTCTACTTTACACTGTAATCCACCCAGCGCCCCGGCCCCCCCAGAGCTGCTCTCTTTGGGGGTAAAGAGGACGTGGCTGTGTCCATGAGGGAAAGAGGCCCACCTATTTCCATGGCTATTTCCTGCCTGTTTCCATGCCTCTCCTGAATAGCGAGGAGACAGCTGTGGAAGCGCCCAGGAGATATTCCCCCTCGTGTCACTGGCCAGAACTGGCCAAGGCCTCCTGAGTTTCCATAAACCAGTGATCTCAGTCTACAGTGAACAGAAACCCGGAAAGCTCAGCTGTGGCCTCCACAGCCCAGCTGGCAGGAGTAGGAAGGGAGTCCTGGGCCAGATTTGGGAGGCAGTGGAGACAAGGAATAGGACTGTGGCAGGGTAATGGGTGAGACAGCCCCCCTCCCCAAGCAGCCCCAGTACAGCTCTGCTTCCCAAGAACACCATCTCCTCCCGGCCCTGGACTGGAGGCCGGGACCCTCGTTCAGGCTGCAGTGTCCAACCTGCAGGGTGGAGAGGGAGCGCCCCTGAGTCCTGGAAAAGGTGGGGTGTGGAGGCTCCCTCAAGAGCTGGGAATTCAGACCTTCTGCCAGCTGTTACTGGGCAGCCGGGGGCTTCCTGCTCTGAGAACCTCAGGTCTGGGGGAGGCATGAGGAAGACATGAAAAAGGGGGTCTCTGTGCTGCACCCAAAGCCAGATTGCCATTGGCAGAGGAGGGGGAAAAGCCCTCTGAGCTGAGGTGCAAAGGATCACTATTTTCATGTGGACCAACTCAAAGGAGACTCCTCCTTTCTCTGTAGAAGTAGGGGCTAATTTCAGGGGTTTGTATAAAGCACCAAGGTCTGAGCCTGTATCTGTGGTTTAAAGCCCGGCCACACACTCTGGCATCTTTGGGGAGGAAATGAGGGCCCCACTCCGAGCTGGCCCGGGCGGGCGGCTGGACGCCCCTGGCACAGGCCTCCCCGTGGAGGCTGGGTGCCCGTGAATGGAGAGCAGCGGCCTGACTTGGTCCCTTGTGTCCAGAGACAATGGGCTCTGTGTGGGGGCGGGGCATGAGAGAGAGGGGGGCCCCCGCCCTGTGCCCCCCTTCCCCCCAGGGGGCCTGCAGTCTGTGTCAAGCAGCCCAGCAGAGGGCTGGGGGCCCCAGGGCAGTGAAGGGGAAAGACCGTGAAGGACTGCAAACCCAGGTCCTTCATGGTCCGTGGGGGCAGCACGTGAAGCAGGGCTGGGGGGCCTGAGACCCAGGTCTGCCCCCCACCCCCAGCCTCGTGTCCTCCTTTGTCTGAACAGTCTGAGGACCAGGTTTTGCCACCACACAAGTGTATTAGCAAAGTTCCTGGACCCCTTGCTGTCTTCGTGAACCAGATAAAACCAACAGGGGTTTAGGTGAGCAGACTGAGGCAGAGCGAGAGAACACATCCTCTTCGATGCTCTTCAGACACTCCATCAACTTGCAGCGTGTGCACAATTCCTAGATGTGATGGACGGGGTCCTCGAGGGCTTCCAGGTGGGCAGGAGAGCGTGGAACCAAGGGGGAGCCCACCCACCCTGAGGGCCAACTGTGCCCCGAGACTGTCTTTTGGATCAAGGCTGTGTGGCCCCCTTGGCATCTACTCCCAAAGCCCAGCCCAGCCCCTGAGACCCGAGGCTGGCAAGTTCCTGGCCATGTCGTGAGGCTGACCTCAGTTTCCATGGCAAAGGCTAAGTGTGTCCACTGTGGTTTCAGAAGCAGGTTCACAGACCTTAGCCCCTTGAAGGAGACCAGTCTCTGCAGCTCAGGGGACCCTAGACAAGCCGCGCTCAGTGGCTGTGATCTGCCTGGTGGGCTGGAAGCTGAGTCTCAGCTCTCCGTGCAGGTCGCACCTCCTCCCCTGGCCGTTACCAAGGTCAGCTCCTGAGCATCAGTCGGGAAGCCCCTTGGGCAGCCTGGCCATGAATCACCAAACTGTGAAAGTTAGAGACGTCTAAGGATGCCCTGCACACCTGTGGTGTCACCAGCAGGGCATGGCACTCAGGCTGCACTCAAGAAATGGGGGGCCAGGTGAGCAGGGGGCTGGCCTCTGCAGGTGATCATGTGCAGGTCCAGAGGCCGAGACATGGATAAACCACAGCCTCCACCTCCCAATGGTTTCATCACTGACTCAATGGACATGAGCTCGAGCAAACTCCACGAGATGTTGAAGGACGAGGAAGCCTGGTGTGCTGCAGTCCATGGGGTTGCAAAGAGTCGGACACTACTGAGCAACTGAACCACCACCACAGCCTCACAAGGGAAACATCAGGCTAAAACAAAGAACACAGCTCTCAGTCCCTTCTAGTAATCCTAGAAAAATATCTTGGAGAACTAAGGTTGTTTCCCCGCAACTTGCTTTTCCTTTGATCTATTTGTGCCCCATTCAGTTCCTTCCTGCCAATCGGGTATCTCCAAGGCACAGCCGGCTCTCTGAGGACATATGGAAGCGGCCCGTCCCAAGTCAAAGGCAAACACACGCTGAGTTTGCCATGAGGGCTGTCACAGGCACACTGGGTTCCAGCCCCATCAGGTCCCTGGCTGTGTCCCCACTGCTGAAGTGGGGCACAGCAGTGCACAGCAGCCTCGGAGTTGGTGCTCAGCAAATGCTGGTGCTCCTCCTGGTTCCCTCAAGAACACTGTCTCCATCACCCCATTTGATAGTCACAAATACCCCGGTGAGGAATGCAGGGGAGGCGCTTGTCCCTGAGAGCAGGGGACCTCATGCGGTTCTCCCGTGACACCAGACTCCAGGCAGGCCCACTGGCCCCGACAGGAATCTCCTTGGTCTGCTTAGTATCCATGACAGGGACATCGGAAGCGACCCCATCCCAGCTGCCTCTTTTCCAGACACTTGTGGGGGCATCTTGGCCTCTTCTCCGTTTCTTTTCCAGCGCTCGCCACAGCATGTAATTATCTGTTTGTGGGTGGAATTACTTGTGTGCTTTTGGCTCCGTCTGCTCTTCCGGAAGTCCCTGTGGGGGACTTTAGTCTGTCTTGCTCCCTCCGAGCCCAACTTCCCTGATGTTCTGAGTGGGCTGGACCTGGTAGGGTTGGGGGGGTGGGTCTCGCCCTTCCAGGACTGATATTTGGGACCTGTCTCCCAGCAGTAAGCTAGAGAAGCCATGGAGCTCACCTCTTTTGGATTTTGGGGTTTTGGGGAGAGGTTTGTTCGGCTGTGCCACTTGGCTTACGGGATCTCAGTTCCCCGACCAGGGATTGAACCCGGGCCGTGGCAGTGACAGCTTGGGACCCTACTCACGAGGCCACCAGGGAACTCTCATCTCCTTTGTTTCTTGTCTCTCAAGGATCTGCCTTTTGTTACCTTGATGTCCACTATTTTGAAAACCATTTTTATATTTTTGGTATATTTTTGAGATGTTTCCCAGAGTGGGTATAATGGTGCCAAGTCTGGCCCTCGTTACCTTATCTTGGCCAGAAGCAGAAGTCCCGAATATGAGCTTTTAATGATGCATTTCTTGACTGAAAAGACAGCAACTCCATTGATAAGGCGAAACTCGGCCCATGTCGTTCTAAATCGCTCTCTGGATGCCAGCCTCATTATCTTTACAGGCATCAGGGGTCTTTAATGAATGCAGCAGACAAAGCCTCATTGAGTTCCAGGAGAGAGGGTGTCGTGACCCCTGAGATATCATGACAGCTCCTGCCTTTCTGTCTTGTTCGCAGAATCTTGGCTGAGAGCAGGCGGGTGACAGAGGAGGCAGTGCCCTGGCAGCCTTGTGTCTGGGAATTCACACTCTGGTGGCCTCAGCTTCCTCCATCTGACCACCTGCCTCTCACAAGGCATCACGCCTCTCCCTTGAACCCTGGCGCCAAGTGGCTTCCTCTCCTTGGCCACAAATGACCTTGACCTTGCACGTTAGCACTTCTGTGTCTCTTCTCTCGGAGACCGCTGGCTCCTTGAGCGAGGTGATCAGATTTTGGGCAGCTGGCATTAGATCTGGAAAGGGCACAGTTGACATCTGATTCATCCTTGTACTCCCAGCTCCCAGCACGCTACCAGGCACAGAGGGTGCTTATTAGTAAATGTTTGGTGGATGAACAAATGAATTAATGAATGAAAACCTTCATGATTCTATCTTCTTGAATACGAATCATCAGTCTGCCCACAGGGTGAAGAGTCTTACCTGGACAGACTGGAAAGCAGGAGAGGCCACGCCCAGTGGGAGAGAAGTTCAGGCAGGGGCGGACCTGGTCTGCAGCCTAAAGATCCAGTGTCCTCATCCTGGGCCCTGCAAAAGCTGTTTGATCCTGCACCTCACTCAGTATTTATTTTCTTTTCTGCAGTGACACCTCCTAGCCTTCCTCTGGGGCTTCTTAGGTGGCGCTAGTTGTAAAGAACCCACCTGCCAATGCAGGAGACGTTAAGAGATAGGGGTTCCATCCCTGGGTCAGGAAGATCCCCTGGAGGAGGGCATGGCAACCCAGTCCAGGATTCTTGCCTGGAGAATCCCATGGACAGAGGAGGCTGGCAGGCTACAGTCCATAGGGTCGCATAGAGTCAGACACGACTGAAGCGACTTAGCACACACACACACAGCCTTCCTCTGACTCCAGCATCCCCTGATCTTCTCTAATATAAAAAGAATGAGTCAAGCAGGGATAAATAAGGACACATTCTTTGAACACAATAGCTGTTTTCTTGGCAAAATCCAAGATTTATGTCTTGGACTGTTTCATAGAACACCTCCCTCTTTTCATATTTGGTAGTAATCTTGCCTGGGGTGGTTTCCTCACACACAAGCGGTGAGTAATATTCACACTGCTGAATATTAGCAAGGAACTCTGCAGAAGGACCTTCTTGAACAAACCTTCCTGCTTTCAGCATTAATTGTGTTTGAAAACAGTCAGCAAGAAGAAGATTCTCGCCTCATTAATAGTGAATGAAAAGAAAAGAACATCAAGAGAGGTGCTCTGAAATTTAGCATCTAATTCCAAATGAAGTTTAGAATTAACTTGTCCTTCTGTTTCCACGGATGGAATTTCTCAACAGGAGCCCTGGTGGGTTTTGGAGGGACAGTCCTACCATGTATCCATAGCTGCTGGGTGATCAAAAACAGCCCCTCCCACCTCCGCCATCAAAGATTTTCAAGTGCTGCCTGGGGAGGGGTGCTGTCCCCACTGAGCCCACTCTCTGGTAGACAAACGCCCCAGCCTTGGCAATGTTGGGTAAACTGTGGGCCACTGATGCGAGCATCCCCACGGGCTGCTGTCTATAGCCTATTTGTGAGTGTTTACAGCAGCTTTGTTTACAAAAGTAAAAACTTGTGAACAGCTTAGGTATTCATCAACAGTTGAACAGGATAAACAAACTGTGGTATATACATATCATGGAATACTGTTCAGCTGTAAAAGAAAGGAACTATTTAAATATCCAACAGTGTGGGTGAATCACAAAAACACTGCTAAATAAAGGAAGCAAAAACAAAACAAAACAAAACAAAAACCCAGGCACTGCATGATTCCATTTATGTGAGTTTCAAGAACAAGCAAATCTAATCTGTGATTTTAGAAAGCAGAACAGTGGTTGCTTCTGGGGTCAGGACAGACTAGAAGGCGCAAGGAAGCTTTCTGGGCTGATGGTGATACTGTGTGTCATGACAGAGGTGTGGTTTACACTGGTGTATGCATTTGTCAAAACTGATCAGATGCTACACTTCAGATGGGTGTATTTCACTATACGTAAATTATACCTTGATGATTCAAACAACAACAATATCATCAATAATAATATAATAATGAAACCACCCATGGCATCCTTTGGGAAATTATTCACTGAATCCCCACATACTGTTGCACTCTTCATGGTGCCTATTATTAAATCTAGGGCATAGTTTTGATTCTGTTACACATATTCACATGTCTTGAAGAACCATCCCGAACTAATAGTGTCTATATAAACTCCACCCTCTCCCTCTCCCCTTTTCTCTTTCCCTCACTTCCATTCCTTTTGCAATTCCAAGCAATTCTTCCCAGTTGGATGTAGGTCTTCCAAAACCTCTGGGGTAAAGCTATATGATGTCTCTGCTTTTCTCAGAGCAGAGCAAACCGACTTTGTTGCAAGCTTTGTCTGTACATGGGTCCCCTCACTCAGCCTGTGCCAAAGGGAAGGACGCGTTCTCCCCAAGGACCCCACGGACTGAGTAATGACAAGGGAGGTCCTGCAGCAACCCCTGTCAAATGCTCTGTCAATGACTTTTTCAAATTGTGGCCGCTGTGCAGGCTGAGACGCTACCGGTACCCACCACAGGGACCAAACCCAAGAAGAGAGAAAACTTGAATCTTGCAAAAAAAAAAAAAAAAATAGCTTAAGAAACTGATGTTGACAGGCCTCCCTTTCTCTCCTCCCTGTCCCTGCCCCGCACCCCGTGTGCTCTGTGAGCCCAACTCCTCACTCCCACCTTCAGAGGAAGCAGATTTAATACCCATGCTGAGAGAAGATGTTCTGTTATTTTTCATGGGAAATTAAACCCGACCCTGCTGTCAGTTAGCTCATGCCCAGGAAGGATGGATAGCCCAGGCTGCAGTGCTTAACCCCAGCTCAGAGCACGTCACCTGGCTGGGGGCCAACCATGACGTCACCTGCCACTGGGTGGGGGTGGGGGTGGGGACGGCAGGACAGGTTGGAGAGGCTTCATCTGGGTGATGGATGGTGGCGAGGCCAGCCTTGGTGTCACCTACAATGGTTCACCCCTGACACCAGCTTGGACCCACACATCCAGGGGACACTCAGGCTGCTCCTGCCTCTTTCAGCTCCCAACGCTACCTCGTGTCCCGCGGAGGAGAGCTGGTGGTCGGGGCTGGTGATCGTCATCGCGGTATGCTGTGCCTCCCTGGTGTTTCTCACTGTGCTTGTCATCATTTGCTACAAAGCCATCAAGAGGTGAGTATTCACCCAGCTCTGGCGCCAGAAGGGACTCAAACTGGGCTCAGGGCTCCTCCACCCTCCTCCATTCGTTTTTGTTTTTTAATAATAAAAATTGTCAAGCATTTAAGAAGCAGAAAGAATGTACAAAGATCACCCACCTACCTTTACCCTGATTCAACAGTTACCAAGATCTGGCTAATATTTACTGTTTCCTGTTCCTTGTATCTTTTTCTTTGCTGAAGTATTTTAAAGTTGATCTCAGATATTATTCCCCTCCCCCCCCCCCGTCATTTTAGGGGGTTCTATGAGCATTTGACGAGCACCAGTTATATGTCAGGCTGGAGGCAGGATAAAGCTCCTCTACCCACTGCCAGGGGCTCACTCCAGGCCTGGGAGGATGGAAATAATTCTTGCAGGGTGGGTGACAAATCCCCTGGAGGGGGCACCATGCTGGTTTGGAGCTGGAACTAGGTTTTGGAATCTAATCAAAATTCAGACTCCAGTTCAAGCTGTGTGACCAGGAGGAAATCACCTTTCTGGTCCCCAGTTTCCCTATCAGTAAAACGGGGGTAAAGAATAATGATCTTGCCCCCAGGGAGTGGTGAGATGCCCTCTGTGAATGGTCTGCACAATATGTAGCAGTGCTACATGGTCAGCAGTGCCTGGCATAAGTTTGTGCTCACCAAGAGCTGCACCAGCTTTCACTGTCTCCATAGTGGAAGATGGAAAAAGGATGAGAGAGAAAGGAGCGAGGTTCTCTTGGGAGAAGGAGAAGTAGAAATGCCTCAGAGAAGGTCTTCTGTGAATGCTTTGGCCAACTGATGCGAAGAGCTGACTCACTGGAAAAAGACTCAGATGCTGGGAAAGATTGAGGGCAGGAAGAGAAGGGGGAAGTAGAGGAGGAGATGGTTAGATACCATCACTGACTCAATGGACATGAGTGTGAGCAAACTCTGGGAGGTACTGAAGGACAGGGAAGCCTGGCATGCTGCAGTTCGTGGGGTCCCAAAGTCAGAGACAATTAGTGACTGAACAACAACAAGGCTGGGTTTTGAAGGATGAATAGGAGTGCTCCCAAAGGGTCATGAATGAACCAAACAGCATATTATCTTTCAGTAACACTTGCTGTTATTTCTCTTAACTACCATCTCGCTTGGATGCTTTTGAACTGTGGTGTTGGAGAAGACTCTTGAGAGGCCCTTGGACATGAGGGAGCTCAAACCAGTCAATCCTAAAGGAAATCAATCCTGAATATTCATTTGAAGGACTGATGCTGAAGCTGAAGCTCCAATACTTTGGCCACCTGATGCAAAGAACTGACTCATTTGAAAAGACCCTGATGCTAGGAAAGATTGAAGGCAGGAGGAGAAGGGGACGACAGAGGATAAGATAATTGGATGGCATTACTGATGCAAAGGACATGGGTTTGAGCAAACTCTGGGAGATGGTGAAGGAAAGGGAAGCCTGGCGTGCTGTAGTCCATGGGGTCGCAAAGAGTTGGACATGACTGAGTGACTGAACAACACTATCTCACTTTGCCTTTCAGACAAGGTTATCAAGCACCTTGTTGAGTTGGGGTCTGAAGCTCAACATTGTTATTGTTGAGGCCTGAGGCCGAGGTATTACAACACAGAACCTCTGGCCCCACCCCTCTATTTCCAGTTCTTAGCCTTCTCCCAAAAAATGGCCTCCCTGGCCTTGGGGGACGTTCAGTCAGTCAGTTCAGTGGCTCAGTGTGTCCGACTCTTTGTGACCCCATGGACTGCAGCACACCAGGCTTTGGGGGACTTTAGGGGACAATATAATCAAAAGAGGAACAATAATGTTGCTTGCAAAATACCAGAGGATTTGTTAATATGTTTTTAAGAAAGTTTTTTTTTTAATTCCCTAAGACCCAAAGTTAAAGGATCTCTATTGAGCAATCATAAGACCAAAGTTATTTAAACTTTACCCTTTTAATCAGCTGTTCTATGTGGTTTCACTTTAATAATTCAAGAGCAGAAAGAGTAAACTATCAAGTTGAGTTTATTTTTGTGTATGGTGTTAGAAGGTGGTCTAGTCTCATTCTTTTACAAGTGGTTGACCAGGTTTCCCAGCACCACTTGTTAAAGAGATTGTCTTTAATCCATAAACTATCAAGTTGAGAGTCTTAAAACCTGCATGTGGTCAGGCACCCAGAGCGAAGGGCCGCATCAGGCCAACAGCCGGGACCAGGCAGGAGAGGCAGGAGTCATGTGAACCGTGATGTGGATGAAAAATCGTTTCAGCTGAGAGCCTGCTGCAGCGGGAGGAGGATTTTAAGAAGCAGAGCAGCGCAGGCATTCAGAAGCGCCAAGCATCAGGAAGCCCCTGTGATGGGGGTGGGGATGGGGAAATGGGGGGTGGGGGGTTGGAGATGAGGGTGGAGGGAGGCTGGAGGAAGCCCCAAGCCCGATGGGGATGTGGTTGTCCCACCAGCTGTAGCTGCTGGCCCATGATTCAGCAGACACAGGGAGCCATTGAAGGTTTTAGGGCAAGTGTTCAAGATCCACCCGGGGCACTGCCAGAGAGTGGGGGCACTAGTCCCCTCAAGGACCCCCTTCCCTCAGAGACAGGCTGCATCATCCTTTCTTTTTTTTTTTTAAGATTCTTTTCTTTCCCATATAGACCATGACAGAGTACTGAGTAGAGGTCTGTGCTATACTGTAGGTCCTTGCACGCTATGTTGCTTTAGTCGTATCCAACTCTTTGCCACCCTATGGGTTATGGCCTGCCAGGCTCCTCTGTCCATGGAATTCTCCAGGCAAGAATACTGGAGTGGATTGCCATGCCCTCCTCCAGGGGATCTTCTTGATTCAGGGATCAAACCCACGTCTCTTATGTCGTCTGCATCGGTATGTGGGTTCTTTACCACTATCGCCACCTGCGAAGCTCTGTAGGTCCTTATTAGTTATCGATTCATATTTTATCTATAGAAGTGTGTATATGTCAATCCCAGTCTTCCAATTTATCACTCCAACCCACCCCCTGGTGGGTTTCCCTGGTGGCTCAGTGGTAAAGAATCCAATGGCCAATGCAAGAGACGTGGGTTCCATCCCTGGGTCAGGAAGATCCCCTGGAGAAGGAAATGGCAAGACACTCCAGTATTCTTGCCTGGAAAATCCTATGGACAGAGGAGCCTGGCGGGCTACAGTCCATGGGGTTGAAAAGTGTCAGACACGACTTAAGCGACTGAGAACAAACTTATTAAAAAGATGAGGCATGCATCTTTTTGAATTATGGTTTCAAAATGCATCATCTTTTTAATAAACTGAGGCTCTTCCAAAAGATATGCTTCTGCCTCCTCTCTGCTCCAAAACTCTCCTGAAGAAACAGGCTACCTGCTCCAACAGTAGGAGGACTGGGCAAACCTAACAGGTGAAGCAGCTCACTTGGATGTCTCCGCTCTGGGCCGTGTCCGCCGCGTCTGTCCTGCCGGGCTTTGTTTCAGCGGAGCTGGGGGACTCCCGGGAAGGCGAGGGGAGGCACCACCCCACCTCCAGTCAGAGCACCAGACAGCCTCCCTTGTCTCCTTCCACAGGCTCTGGGTCTTGGTTCCCGAGCCTGTCAGCCGCCTGGAAAAACAGATAACTCACTTCAGATGGCTCAATGGATCTCTTCCAAGGCGTGGATGGGACGCCTTCCGGGGTGTGGGCGGGGCTTCCTCCCCAGGGGTGTGGGCGGGGCTTCCCCCTACCGTGTGGGCGGGGCTCCAGCCAAAGGAATGGGCGGAGCTCCCCCCAGGGGCTTGGGCAAGTCCTGAGAACAATAGAATTTCTGAAGAATTTCACGAATAACAGAGGTGCGAGCTGTTAGCAATCCCAGGACAGAGGATGGACGCAGTACCAGGGAAATCTACAGGGCCTGGAGACTCAAAAGAGGGGCTGATCAGCAGGACCTGTGGTTGGAACTGCTGGAGATGCAGCCCTAAAAAACAAGTGCGGGGAGAAAACGCCCCAACCTTTCTCCATGCTCCCAGATATCCTGAGGTGCCGCCCACTGGCTGAAACAGGGGAGCCCAGGAGATACCTACAAAGGTGTCAGCACCCCGACCCATGTAGTAAATGGAGCGCAGTCCTTTTCTGCCTTGGCGCCAAAATGTGCATCCTCTTCTGGGGCAACACGCAGCCCTCTGCCTGTCCAGATCCTCACGGTCCAGAGAGGGTGTCCCTGGCGTCCTAAGATGGATAATCAGTGTCAGGAGTGGGTGCTACTCGCGGCCAGTGGAGGCAACAATAGAGTCTGGTTTTCCCAGAACCCTCCTGGAAGGTAGCTTGACCTGGGGAAAATGGATCAGCCCCTTGTGGGCTGCGGAAGGAGGAGGCAGCAGAAGTTACACCCAGTGCGGGACAGCAAACGCCCCTTCCCTGCTCCCCCAGCCGACCTCTGTAAGAGATAGCCTGGCCAAGCAGCTGTCTGTGTGCATTTCTCTCCAGAGTAAATGGAGGATTTCTTCCTCACAGTCAATTCTTTTTGGTTAATAATTCATCTGAAACATGCCTTTTCTCTCAGGAAACAAAAGCATTGCATGTCGCTGTGAAACCATTAGAAGGGAAATTCAGTGATAAACCCTGCTTTCTTAAAAAAAAAAAAAAACAAAAACACCCTCTCACAGCCTGGAGTCCTAGTGGAGGACTTCCTAGAGATCTTTGTGAATGGCCGCAACACAGCCTTATGGAGCCAGATTGCTGGAAGGATGGTTCTAGAATCAATTGCAATGGAAATGAGGTGATTCTGCAGGTGCCAGCTTGGCTTGGTATGTGGGGTGTGGCCTTGGGGAGGGGAGGAAACTGGGGAGCAGATGCAGACAGAGCACCCCCTCCATGCCCTCTCTAGTCATTGACCTTGATAGCAGGAAGGTGGGGTGTGGTTAGCACTTTCTAACATACAGACCCCACTTCCCAGGTGGCACTGGTAGGTAAAGAATCCACCTGCCAATGCAGGAGACATAAGAGACACCAGTTTGACCCCTAGGTCGGAAAGATATCCTGGAGGAGGAAATGGCAACCCACCCCAGTATTCTTGCCTGGAGAATCCCATGAGCAGAGGAGCCTGGCAGGCTATGGTCCATCGCAGAGCCAGACACGACTGAAGTGACTTAGCATGCATGCACACACACACACACTCAGTGGATCAAATTTCATCTTGTGACTCAATAAACATTCCCAATGTCCCAGCTCTGCTGGGTGATAAGATGCTCAGGGGGTATCCAGGTTGGGGGAGCTCAGAGGAAGGGAACCTCACCCAGACCAGGGCCCCTGAGAAGTGTTTTTGGAAGAAGATGGGCATCCCATGTGTTAACCAGTGGGACTAACACATGCAGTAGCCCCCAAGTCCCTGTCAATAACCCGAATTCTGGAGACTTCCCCACCATGGGAGGCCCACACAGTTTGCATTTCAGTGGCTCATTGCCCTGGCATTGGCGTGAACAACTTCTTTATCCGAAGGCCCAGGATGGTCAGGCCCCAGGCTCTCGGGTGTTCTGGATGTCATGCTCCATCCAGGCCTCCTCCCCACCCAGGGTCTGGCATGTACCTATCATCAGACCACAGGACGGCCTGGAGCTGTTTAAAGAACACAGGACTGGGTATCCAGAGCCCTGCATTCCATTCCCAGCCCCAGCCCAGTTCAGTGGGTATCATTGCCCTCATCTATAATGTGGGGGAGCCCTCCTAGTCTCTACTCAGATCCCTGAGCTTTTGTTTCCTGGCCCTGGGATGTTGGGAGGACCAAGGCCACCGGGTCCTTCTGCTGCCAGATGTGTAAATACTGGGGGGGGTGCCAGGGCTGTGCTTGGCCTGGGCACTGTGGTAGTGGGCACTTCCAGCATAGCCCCTGGCCTCACTGCCCACACTTCTGCAAGGACACCTGTGTGTTAATCAGACCCACCCCACCCACCCCTGCAACAGTTCAGTTCAGTCACTCAGTCATGTCTGACCCTTTGTGACCCCATGAACTGCAGCACGCCAGGCCTCCCTGTCCATCACCAACTCCCGGAGTTTACCTAAACTCATGTCCATTGAGTCGATGATGCCATCCAACCATCTCATCCTCTGTCGCCCCCTTCTCCTCCTGCCCTCAATCTTTCCCAGCATCAGGGTCTTTTCAAATGAGTCAGCTCTTCGTATCAGGTGGCCAAAGTATTGGAGTTTCAGCTTCAACATCAGTCCTTCCAATGAACACACAGGACTGATCTCCTTTAGAATGGACTGGTTGGATCTCCTTGCAGTCCAAGGGACTCTCAAGAGTCTTCTCCAACACCACAGTTCAAAAGCTCAATTCTTCAGTGCTCAGCTTTCTTTATAGTCCAACTCTCACATCCATACATGACCACTGGAAAAACCATAGCCTTGACCAGACGGATCTTTGTTGGCAAAGTAATATATTACAATGGGAGCGTCGTGTCTGGAGGGAAGACCACGGTTCTGTGAGCAGGGAGGAGGAATCTTGTCCACGGTGAGACAAGGACAAGCTCCAAGGTGCACGGTGTCCACTGCCCGGGTAGGAGGGCCAGGGAGCACCCCACAGGCATGAGGACTCCCAACACTGTCCTAGGCCGCTGTCCTAGGTGGGTTTTGTGGCCTCCACCCTTCATCCGGAGAAGAGACCTGTGTGGCGGAGACATGGCCCCACCCCTCCCAGGCCCCTCCCTGGAGTCATCCCCACTCCCCAGGCACCGGAAGAGCTCCCCGCCTCCTCTGGCTGCGCACAGCATGGGTCCTGCACCCTCTGCCATCGATTAGCCATTAAGTCACTTGACAGCCATTTCCTTCTAATTTACAGGGTATTGGCTGAAAGACCAATAAAAGGCTATGGAACAGTTTGGCGGACCCTGCAGGCCGCTGATTGCAGACAATGAGCAAGCCTGCGGCTCCTGGGAGCAAGCGGCAGTGTGTGCGCGTGCCCAAGCGTTCCCGGGCACGCGCGTCAGCTTTTTGTGGTCAAGTTGCTTCCAGTAGAACAGGCACTTTTGAACACCCAGGTCTGCTTGACGGGCCTTAGGACCCACTGACTGGCACAGACTGCTCACACATATTTATTGAGTACCTACTGTGTGCTGGGGCCTAGACTAGGCGTTGGGGATGTAGTGATAAACAAGACTGGATTCCTGTTCACCTCCTCCAACTGGGGGAAGCAGATCAAACATATACACACCAGCAAATTAATAAATGAACTGTTTTAAAAGACTATGAATGCTATGAAGAGGGGAAAAATGAACCTCAGGGTAATGAGGGAGAGGAAGAGAAGGGGGGTAAAGCGAGGTTGCTTCTTCCATTCCAACTGTCAGGAGTATCATGCGTGACCCTTGAGGGGGCTTTATGGTTGGAAAGTATGGTTAGGGCTTTGAATGTTCATGATCACTTTTTAATTCAATTTTTTTTTTACTAAAGCAATACATGCAAGTAATTAAAAAAGTAAAATGAGCCTCAGCCTATTCATAAAACCAGAAGCCCCCTGAGTGTCCCTCTTTCTCCCCCAAATCTCATTCGTAAGAGGCAACCACTTTTTAAAAAATATTAATTTACTTATCATTTGGCAGTGTCAGGTCTCAGTTGTGGCGCATGGTCTCTCCTGGTGTGGCCCAGGCTTAACTGCTCTGTGGCAGGTGGGGTCTTAGTTTCCTGATCAGGGATTAAACCCAAGTCCCCTGCATCGCAAGGTGAATTCTTAACCACTGGACCACCAGGGAAGTCCCAAAGGCAACCATTTTTGAGTGTTAGCTGTTTCTTCTGGTATTTTCCTCCATGTTCTAAGTGATATGGATACTCTACATTTTCTGTTGATTTTAAACATTATCCACTGTATCCATTATCCATTTTTCACTATAGAAGGTACAAGATTTAGAAACTAATACTACTCTGAAATGTAAATACAAAACACCTGCCCTCTTCCCAACTGCTTCCTCGAGGTTCCTTCAATGAGTGGATCAACGACTACCCAAGGTCCCCTCCGTATGACACTGTATAAATATTGTTCACAGCTGAGTCATGTAGTGTACTATGATTAGCTTCCTTCTCTGGAGTTAGCAGTGCCTTCTCCCAATATGTTCAGATACATTAGGTGATCAATTTGTCAGTTCCGTGTTTGTCTTGGAGATTCCGTCCTCCTCTCCAGGTGGATGGTAGCTCTCTCGGCTTGATGTGCAGCCATTGGGCTATCGTTGTCTTCAGCAGCTTTCCAAGCCTCGCCTCTGGGAACTTGCCACACTCAGCTCTCTCCCTCCCCATATCCCACTCCAGTTCTTCCTTTCTTTAGCTTAACTCCATCACAGAAGATTTTTCCAAGGTCTTTCCTGAATCATAGACTCAATAGCAAATCAGTCAGTGAAGTTAGTTTTCTTTTTAGGATTTACATTATTTGGGGAGCTTTGGGGTGCCCCAGCAGAGGGTTAGCTCTTACTGAGTGTGTGGCAAGTTGAGAAGCCATGGTTCCTCGGGCAGCTGGGAGACTGTAGAGGAGGGCAAGAGAGATCCCTGTGTTGTCTGAGCCAGAATACGCCTCTGTGGTCATAGGAGGAAGCTGTAGCTCAGGTCACAGAGGTTTCCAGCCTTCCTCTCACATTCTTTGAGGACTCAGGGAGCTGCCCTCCTGGCTTCCAGCTGAGTCCTTACTGCTCACTCAAGACCCAGCTCAAACACACCTCCTTAGTCATGGGGCCCTGGGCTGGGGTTGACCTTTCTTTCTTGCCAAGTTCTTTGAGTTGTAACTCTCCCTTGATTTGCATTTCTGCTTTCTGCTCTTAGGTAAGTTAAAAACAGTTGGTGTTTGCATGTTTGTGTGCTTGTGCACAAGTGTGTGAGTGACTGTGTGTGCACACACACACACATTAGAGGGGGAAGCTGTCGTCCGGTCTCACCCATGTTGTCTGTCCCCCACAGCGCCTGGCATGTGCCTGGCAGGTAGTAACTCTTCCATGACTTTCTGTGTCATGAATGGAAGCTTGTTGTGTAGATTTGAGAAATTCCACCTTTAAAACTGACTCATGGTAAAGAATCCACCTGCAATGCAGGAGATCCAGGTTCTATCCCTGGGTCTGGAAAATTCCCTGGAGAAGGAAATGGCAAGCCACTCCAGTATTCTTGCCTGGAGAATCCCATGGACAGAGGACCCTGGTGGGCTACAGTCCATGGGGTTTCAAGAGTTGGACATGAGTGAGCAACTAACACCTCTCTCCAAGGGGCCTGGGTGCTGTGGTAGGTGATGAAATCCCCTCCCAACAGTAGGAGGCAGGCTTAGGGGCCAGCTTCTCTGTGTGCCTGGGATCCTTGGTGCAGTGGGGCCGTGGAGCCCAGTGCTGGCAGATGGAAGACTCAGACAAGTCCCTGCTGCTTAGACCTTTCTATCCCCAAGAAACTCCATTCTCTTGGAACTCAGCTCTCCAGATACACTGGGTCAAGGTCATGGGGCAGTGTAAGGGGATAGATAGCAATTCCTCATACAAGGAGTCCTCAGTGGCTCCCACTGCACTCAGAATAAGATCCAGAGGCCTTGTCCTGCCAGCCGGTTCCCACGAAAGACCCGAGTCCCAGAACCTCTGCAGCACCATCTTTCAGCTGGCTCAACAGACATGACTGAACATGGAAGCCCTGGGCAGGGGGTGGGGATAGGGGCAGTGAACACAGGGGGCTCAACTGAGTGGGGCTGCTCATCAGCCACATGCCTGGCTCACCTTCCCTGGTGATGGCAGAGGATTCGGGGCGAGAAATGGGGTGCTGCTTCTCATCTTCAGGGGACACCCAGAGGCCCAGAAAGGCTGTTTTGCTTTTTGTTTTTTTTTTTCATTTCTTGACCCAGCTTTGGAGAAGTCTGCGGTGTACAGAGGTGTCTCATGGTGGAACTCTGTGTATGTGAGCGTGCATGGATGTGTGTGTGTGTGTGTACAATGCATATGTATGCATGTGTGTATAGGCATGTATGAGTGTATATGTGCATGTCTGTGTGGATGTGTGTTATTGAATGTGCATATGGGCATGGATGTGTGTGTAGTGTGATGTAGTGTGTGTGTGTGTGTTGGGGGTAGTACTGAGGTCCAGCCCCGGTTGGATCCAGGGATTCCCTCAGGATGACGGCGTCGGCGATTAGAATAGCGATAGCTTAATTAAGTATTAATTAGAGATATAAAGAGTGGTTAAATAGGGATAGCTCAGTGAGAAAATTCAGTGGAGAAAAGAGGCTGAATAACTTGGTTTACGTGGAAAACCAATAAAACTCCAAGACAAGGAGTTTGCGTCACCTATGTAGGCCGCAGGCGTCCTCCCGTTCTCCCGAAGGAGAGGAGACACCAAGGCCTCCCCGGTCAGATCTTAGAAGCCCAGGCAAAATTAGTAGGCTTGACGAGCCTCCACATTCCAGATGGGAATTCAGCCAGAAGGTGAGAGAAAGAACGACATGGGGAGACCAAGCTTCGGTGAGCAAGGCCCGTAGCTTTATTTTCAACAGGGGCTTTTATACCCTAAGTTGCACACAGAGGATAATAGGGGGTGTGAAATCATGCAAAGTCAGCAGTCTTTGATCCTTATCGAAACCAGG
This sequence comes from Bos indicus, assembly GCF_029378745.1. Lineage (NCBI taxonomy): Eukaryota > Metazoa > Chordata > Mammalia > Artiodactyla > Bovidae > Bos > Bos indicus. The sequence continues at coordinate 58,496,310 of NC_091780.1, read as the reverse complement.
GTTTCTTTTCTGCAAACTTATCGTATACAAATGGTTTAGGTGATTTACATCATCTTCTGGCCAGAAGGCCTGTTAACATTTTATGACTCTGACAAAGGTTTGTCGACCATAAGACTTATTTTCTCTAAGAGTAATTATTTTAAAGTTTGGCGTCATCCTCCGAAGGTGTTAGATAAAGTTGCATTCCTATAGGGCAAAGGTGCAGTGGGTTTACAACAAAGGAAAGAATTTATTACCTTAAGGGTCTAAAGTTGTTAAAACCAAGGCCACTACTTATTTTTTCTACATACCAACTATATTAATTAATACACTTCCAAGGATACAATACAGGGGATGTGGAAACTTGGCAGCAAACATTGGCTCAACAATGAAATCTACTAGTTTTATTCTAACAATTTCTAACTCTCCGAGAGGCTCTATACTATTTGAATATCTTAAGCTTCCCGTGCCTTTCACAGTTGGGAGACTGTAAACAATCGTATGCATAGCTGTAGGAGTCCGGGTAAACCTGTCAGGCGAGTTAGAGAGCCATCTGAGGGGTTTGTGAACTAAAACACTCTTGTCACGCCCAGGAACTTTATTAACTGGATCTGTAAGTTAACTCTTTTTCAGAGAGAGAGATGGTGGTGGGGGACAGCCCCCCGTAAAGTCAGAGGAGTAGGTAAGAGCACAAAGCAGGAAAGTAGGCAGACTCTGGTTTTGGGGGTAGATGCTTGAGAATTTCCAGGGGGACTCCTGAGGCTCGATCCTGCCTTTGCATATGTTGAGCCTCCTTCCTCATGACCTTTGCCACGGGCGGAGTTCCTCACGCTGGCTCCTGGCAGGGTAGGCCATGGGGGGAGTCTGAGACCTTTAACCTCATGTCGCTAAGAACAGACCCTCAGTGGGCTGCAGGACACAAGAAACGAGCCAGCAGCCTCTACTCTCAGGCTCTCAGAGCTGTTCTTTGCCTCCAGCTCCCCCCACCCCTCACAGAGCAGGGGGCTGAAGGGGGAACCCATCACAGTGCTGTCAACAGGAACCGCAAGGAGGTCCTGGCTCTCCCTGCCTGGGCATTCTGCTGGTGGCGAGCCATTAGGGCCACCCTCCAAGCAGAGAACATGGGACCCCCAGGGTGGGAGTTTTCTCAAGGTGGGAGGCCCCGCCCCATGGCATTTGGGAATCAGACGTGGAGCCAAGGAAAATCTCACTTTCCTTTTTCTTGGTTTTAGGAACCAGGCCATGTAGGCAGCTGTGTGTGCCCAGCTTTTCCCGCACCCAGGCAGACGGGCCTTTCTCTGGTTTAGCAGGAACCCCCTGGTGGCTCACAGGGGGCCGTGCTGGGTCCCCACCAGCCGCCCTAGCACTCAGGAGCCCTGCAGGGTGCACATTAGGTAGGAAGTCTCTGCAGACTGGAGACCACTGGCAACAGGAGCAGCTCTGCACTGACCCTTTCCAACTGCATCATCCTGAGAACTAACATGACTTATGGAGCACTTACTGTGTGCCAGATGCTCCTTAAAGGGCTTGACATGCATTAACATATTTTTTAATCCTCCCCATAGGACTATGAAATGGACCCCGTTGTTGTGCCCATTTTATAGACCAGGAAACTGAGGCATGGTGAGGTTAAGTGACTTGTCCAAGGTTACACAGCCAGAAAGTGGGAGAGCTGGGTTTAGTGAGCTAGACATCTGCTTCCCAGCCCTTCCGCAGAATCACCCTAAAGTGCTGTGCTGAGAGAGAGGATGGGGATGAGGGTAGGTGTTCAAGGCAGAGCGTTGTCCTGCTGTAGGTAAAATTCCAGTGTCCACCAGGCTCCAGTGAATCGCAGAAGGGCTTCGGGGATAGGCTGGGGCAGCAGCCCAGGGAGCAGAGTGGCTGACAGCTCAGCTCCATAAGGGAGGGGAGCAGACCAAGTGTACTTCTCAGGAGAGCCCTTGGGACAGCCCATTCTCCCCTCGCCACGCCCAGGCTCTTGGACTGCTCCTGAGAGGTGCTGCACTAGCCAAAAGTTGCCCTCTTTGCTGGATGGAGCCCCACTGAGACCCCCTTTCCTGCCTGGGAAGCTGGCTGAGCCATTGAGAAGGCATTGAGAATCCCCCTGGGATTCTCTCCTGGTCCTGACCCCAGTGTCCCTCCAGCCACCATCCCCTCCACCCAAGCCCCAGGAATAGGGGTCTTGCAGCCAGCAGCCTGGCTTTAGAAATGTCTCCTCTCCTCCTGGCAAAAGGAATCCTACTCATTTACTACCCTCTCCCTGAAAAGGGCTGGAACTCTGTGCCCGCCAGGCTCTACCCATCTCCCTTGTAAGTTCCAGGATTCCTTCATCTTGGCATTATCTACCCTCAAAGGCCCTTAAGCCTCATCGCCCCTGTCCTTACCCATTTTAATTGACTTTTCAGACCTAGCCCAAGACTGAATATTTTAGGGAGAAAAGCAGAAAAATCTTTGGGCCCAGAGATTTTTGGGGGGAGAGGGGGCAGAGATTTCTGTCTTGATTTTCTGGAATTCTGATTCTGACAAAATCCCTCTATATTGATGATAAATTTAGGAATGTCAATTAAGTCCCTGCAGGGCCTCATGTTGGGGGCCACACAGGATCTCACTGTAAAAAAATGCACCCCCACCCCCAATTTTCCAGGTCAGGTAGACCTCACTGAGTCAGAAATCAAGCCCACACAGTAAAGTCAGAACTGCTTGAGGCCCCTGGAAAGGGGTGGGTGGGAGGGAGGAAGAGTAAGAGAAACAGAGGAAGAAAGGTCCTGGGGAGAGGGAGATTCAGAGTCTGTCATTTCCAGGAGCCCATCACAAACAAGGCAATTCATCTGAGCCTTTTCTGAGTTTCAGAAAGTGTCTGTGAGCATCTATAAAAATGGGGTTTGGGGGGCCCTAGAACACAGTATGTGCTGGATTAAAGCAAGATGACACAGGCTTCTGGGAGCAGGGTCCTGAGAACTTTGGGGAATCTCCAAGAGGAGGGTGGCAGAGGGCCTTCCCAAGGTGATTGGACCACAGGGCCTATTTGGGGATGGAGGGCAGAGAAGGCCTGCTTTATCATCAGGAGCAGCAGAATGGTGATTCAGTAGAAAGATGTCTGGGTCAAGACATGGTAGGAGTGAGTGGTGCTCCAAGCCCACCACAAACTGGTGGGGGTCATCGGGCAAGTCACAGCTCTCCCAAAGCCTCAGCTTCCCCATGAAATGAATCTCGCAACTTCAGGCCTGGCTTCTTCAGGAGACCATTGTGAGAGGGGACAAGACAACCTGTGGCTGCTCATCGTGTCGCCTCTGAACAGGCCTGGTAGTCCCATCCCCCGAAACTACTGATAACTACCGCACAGACCCTCCCTCCCCTAAACTAATCGCCAACAGCCTTATCCCACAGACATCAAACTGTCACTGCCTCCCAGTCCTCTCGCTGGGTTTGGGGAGGCGCTAGGGACATTTGAGAAGGCAGAAGCAATCAATCCCTAGGCTTTCAACGATGACTGTAAACATTCAGTTTAGTGAACACACAATGAAGGCCAGTTCAGGCTCAGCCCCAGCGTTTTTGGGGGATACAGGAGGTGACCGAGCTGTCACCTCTTGGGCCTCAGGTCCACCCAAGAGACAGCAGGATTGTACCATGGGGTCAGTCTACCCAGCATGTATGGCGTGGACCCATCAGGAGGCTGTGGTCACTCAGGCCTGGGGCCGGGAGCTAAAGCCCTTCTGAACCCCAAAAGAGAGGAGGTGGAATCCGAGCCAGGCTGGAAAGCAATGCTGCGAATTCAGTCTCAGCAAGTGAGCACAAGCCTTCTCAAAACTTCCCTCCCAGCCTTCCCCATGCCCAGCGTGCCTAGGAGGAATGGCTCCTGGGGCTAAAGGGCCTTTGAAATGAGCTTCCAGCGGTGCAACATGAAGTGTTTGAGAACCACGGGTGTGCACTGATTTAGTCTGGACATTCACCATCATCCTCACCACCATTTCCCTCTCTGCCATCACCATGACGATCACTGCCATCCACTACACCACCGTTTCTGTTACCGCTGTCATCACCACCATCCACCACCATCACCGTCACCGTCAGCACCGCTGTCCCCTCCACCACCAGCATCACCGTCACTGTCATCACCACCATCAACTCCACCATCGTCACCACCACCGCCTCCCTTACTATCACCACCGTCTCCGCCCACCATCGCCACTGCCTTTACCGTCAATGCCACCACCCCTACCATCACCATCCCCACCTCCACTGCCATGACCAGCAACAGCACTACCACCACCCACCTCATCACATTTTCCTCTTGCCTTTGACCACCCAGAGATAAGACTACAAAGCCCAAGCATGAGCACCTCGCCTCTTTTAACCCTCTGCACCCCCAATATTCATCTTCATGTCGATTTGCTCATATCAAAGAGATCAACCGAAGGCTGACCAGAGAGCATACCAAGCTGAGCATACATCGTGGTTTGTCCAGAACAGTTCCAAGTCACACCTATCTTCCCTGCTTTGTTATTCACTATGCCCTGGTTGCCTGACACAGTATATGGTTACCCTATAACATAAGACCACAAGGACTAGCGCCCCAAGGAAGCTGACCTGGACCAGAGCCTGGTGGGGTAACTGGGAGGGTAAGATACGCCCCCACCAGCTGCTGATAACTAATGGGTGTGCCTGCCTCCCCCTCCTTTGCCTTCCCTACTCCTGCCCCCAGGAAACCCCTGAGAAAAGAGGAGAACGGCACTGGCGTTGCTGAGTACCCTATGACTTCCTCGCAGAGCAGCAAAGGGGTGGACGCGAACAGCGCTGTGGTATGAGTCCGTAGGCCCCGGACTGCTGGCCAGAGGGATGTCTTGGTGGTGCTGGTGGAGGCGGGAAAGCAGGTGGACACGAGCTGACACTGGGCTTGTCCAGGACTTCATCGCCTTGCAGGCTTCAAGCCTCCCAAAGGAGAAAGCCTCCTTTGCTCAGCCTCGCCCCTTGGTCAGCCCACAGCGCGGATGCTGCAGACACCAGGCTGAGCCAGCAGGCAGCAGTCTCTGGGGTAGCGCCGCCATCCGATGCCCCATATCTCTTCCTCGTCTTGTGTCTGATCCGTGGACTGTCCCCCGGCTGGTGCCCAAAGCACACACCCCAAGAAGGCCGGGAGCCTGTCTGCTGGGGCGAAGAGGTCCCCCCGCCCCTTTCGCCTAAAGGAAACCTCCCCTCCCCACCAGGAAGCCCACCTTCTTCTTCCCCGACCACACCGTTCCCGACAGAAGCCATGGGCACAGCCACGAGACGTCCCCGTTCAAAGGTGCTCCCACCCATCCTCCCGCCGCCCTGTTGCTGTCTCAGTCTTCAGGGCCTGCCTTCACCCTCCCATCTCCATCACAGGCCCCTGCCTCCTGACTCCACCACGGGGGGCTGTGCGCCTTGTCTGCAGAGTCCAGACTGAGCCGAGAAGCCCGTTACACCCCCGGGTGGGGTCTGACCGTCCAGGGCTAAACGACGCCCTGAACCCCAGGCCTGGGGCCCTGGAAGGACGGGGGCCACTACCCCTGTCCTCAGACTCACTCCCACACCTGACCCTCAGAGGACCTGACGCTTCCCTGTGAGCCAGGCCCTGCCTTCCCTTGGCAGAGGCCACCCCCGTGCCAAACCCACCACCGGCACTCCGGCCTGGGCCCCCGACGCTCCCTGAGGCCTGGTACTCCCCTGAGAGCCCTCAGGCCTGCCATCATCCCGAGGGAGCCAGTGTGCTTCTGTGGCTGCCCTGAATGTCCCTTGTGTTCTGAAAGTGCTGAGCCCTCTGGAGTGGTTGGTGGACGAAGGGAAGGAAAGGAGACGGGAGGAGAGGGACCCTCCCGGCCTGGTGACCCCGTCTACTGGCCGAGTGACCCCCACCTGCCAGCCTGTTTCGCTGGTGGCCAGTCACTCTGTGGGCACATCACTGGGGCCCCGGAGACAGCAGCCTTGTGCTTTTGCACTCCCGGAGGGTTGCAAGAACACTTCTGGCCCTTGATTCCCTCACCCTCCATGCACTTGCATGGAGGAACCCATCACAGCCAGCGGCTCCACTCTCTGGCTATGCAGGGTCCGAGCCAGGGACCCTGTCTGTCTCCCAGCCCACAAGTGTCAGCTGTTCTCTGGAGGGCGTCTGGGCCACAGGTGAGACTTTCACATCCAGGGGAGACTGACAGACTGAAAACCAATCCCCGTTTGGGCTGAACCTTGAAACATCCATCATCTGGCAGCCCTGGTGCCCACAGAGGTGTCTGTGTGCCGAGAGCAGGGGAGAAGGTGAATGCGCCCTGACCTTGGCCCAGGTCCTGTCGCCAGGTCAGTGACTGCAGGCTGAGGACAGGCCCCGGGCAGAGCCTCCAGAAAGGGTCTTCCCTTCTTTTCAGTGTTCCCCGTATGAGGATTGGGTTTGGCTCTGGACTGGCTTTTGCTCTCCCTGTGCGACCCCTGTGCACCTTAGCATGGAGCCACCTGTGGCCTTCCTCCCTGCCCCCACCCAGTGGGTACTCTGGTTCGTGCCCTCCACTTGCCAAGGATGCAGAGCTGAGTGACAAGCAGGCCAGAGGCTGTGGGCCCTCAGTGGGACAGACCCCACCCCAGAGTACTTTCCTCACTGCCTGCAGCTCCTGTTGAGTCCCCTGCCTGTTCCCTGAGCAGACACCCAGGCAGGATCCCAGGCTGACGCACACACTTTTCTGGGTCCAGAAGTGATGCAAGAGCATCTTTGGCCAGAGGGAAGAATCCTGGCTAAGCGGTCGTGGAGGCCTGGGCAGTCAGTCTGGGGGGACATTGAGGGAGGCTGGGCACACCCCAACTTTTGCAAAAGCTCACTGATCCCACCTTCCCCAACCTGGGCTTAAACCTGAGTGGCTCAGATTTTGCAATTAATCCTCCAGCCCCAGCCAGGCTCCCCAGAAAACCATTAGTCCTTCACTCTGGAGCTACTGTCTGCTTCCCTGGGGACACACAGCCCAGGCTCCGTGCAAAGCTAACATTTGCACATAAATTCCCCCAAATTGAGTTTGTCAAATCTCCTCTCACCCAGTCTTTTCTTCTTTACTAAGAAAAGACCCCAGTTTTTAAAAGAGAACAAACCCAGAACCGGCCATTTGGAAGACAGCCCTCACGGGTGCAGCGAGAGAGCCCCCATGGATTTTCAGCTTAATCAACAGAAGATCCCTAAAACCACCCACCCTGGTATTTGAGCTTAAACTTAAATTTCAGGAACGTATCTTCAGCCCCTCAACACGGACCAATCCTCAGGCTAGCCTGAACTTTCGAGAGTTCAGACTCTCGAAAGGAAAGGCACATTCCTCTTCTGCATTTTCTCAAATAGATATTTTTCGACCGTCTCCTGTCAAGCCCAGCTTTAGAATGGCATATAAGATCTTCCAGAGGTTTCAGGTGTTGCTTAGATGCTTCTAAAGCAAGTTTTGGAAGAAAGACTAATAGCTGTAAAAATAGACATATATATTATATACAGTTATATATATTTAAAGAGATATCTATCTATCTATATATATATAATTACTGTACTCTCTGAATCTGTACAAAGTATGATTTCAACAGCCCAGGTAGTGTGCGATATCTAATGCATGAATGTAAATACCCTCAGACCTGCCTTCCTCATGGTTGCTAAGAGTGCACGGGAAGAAGCCTCCTGTTCCCAGTTCTGTCTCAATGGACCAATACACACGTGGGTGCCCTCCTGTCCACCGCCGAGCCTCTGATGTCGATTCTGTGCTGACATGTTGTGCAGCAAGCAGGACAGGCAGCGTGGAGTGTGGGCTACATGCTGCTTACGAGGAAGAAAGCACCATGCCTTTTTATTTTCAATAAAAATATACTTATGAAGATGGCTGTCTGCTGTCATTTGTGGTGGGGGCTTGGCCCCGGGCAGAGTGGGAAGGAGCGAGCAGACAGTGCACAGGTGTGGTCCTCCCTTGAGGCCCTGCTACAGACCCAGGTACCTGGGATATGGCTGGTCTTGGTCCCTTGCCTGCCTGGTTTCTATATGGTTTCATCGTAATTCCCTGAGGTCGGCATTTATGGGGATTCCAAGGTACTCAGCTTTTCCCTCACCCCCCATCCGGCCACCTTGATCCTTGACTCAATCAAAAGGAGGCTGGTCAACCACCCTAGCTCGCCTGGGACTGGGAGGTTTTCCTAAAATGTCGAACCTTCGGTGCTGAAACTGGAAAAGTGCCAGGAAGATTGAACGAGCCAGTCACTCTCATTTGACAAGTTCTCGTGGGAATCATGGGGGGTCATGAACCCGCGGGCCACTCTGGAGGGGAGATGGCTAGAGCTGTGGCCAGTGGCGGGGCTCCTGCTATGTCCTTCTCCGGTCCAGACCTCGGCTCCCATGTCAGTCTGCAGCACCTCCTCACCCAGCTGCTCAGAGCGCTGTGGTGGCCGGCCCTGCACCCCCAAGCAGACAGGTCCCTGCCCTGCAGGAACAGTCCTGTTTCCCCGGACTTTTGGAGGAAAGGGGTTCCTCTCTGATTGGCAGGGCGAGATGGAGAGAGAAAGCAGCTGCCCTGCAGCCTCATCGGTTTTATCTGAGGGCTGAGACAACAGTTTGGACACAGCCAAGGTCACGCAGACACAGACAGTGGGTGGGGCTGGGGTTTGCATGCAGACATGAGTGTCTTCAGCACACAGCGCCAGACATGACTGAGGGAACCCCAGCCCAGACTATCTCCCCACAGGTGGGGTGCCGCAGGGCCCCATCACCTCTACATGTGTCCCCACGGCTTCAGAGTCAGCTCCACGGAGGCAATCAGGAGGGCTCTGTGTGCCCAGAGTCGGGGGGTCAGACTGCTCTCCAACCTGACAGCTCAGGGGGATGTCGGCTCAGCACAGGGTCTCAGGAGGAAAGGGCCCATGTCCCATGCCGCTGGGATCAGGGCAGAGCGGGGAATCCATGGAGGTCCCCATCGAGAGCCAGGAGGTTGTCATCTCGGTGGTACCCCCTGGAATTCCACGAGCTGTCATTTGCTGAAACCCAGTACAGGTCCTGGCATACAGTGGGTCCGCAGTGGACAGTGGCCATCACTGCTGTCATTGCCACTGCGGTCGTTAATAAGCTGCCACCTGGGCCACAGCAAGAGCTCTTCTATCCACTGGCGGCTCACTCAGGTCCCCCCGGTGGAGATGCAGTGGAACATTTCGGGCCTTGTCTCAGTGGCCCTGCGCTCCAGCCTGGTTAAACTCATGGTAGCAAACCCCGAGGCCAACCAGGCAGGAGGCAGGGGACACCAGGCCTGTGTGCGAGGCGCTGCCGACTCCTGCAGGTGCCTGGGCAGGGAGTGGAGCGTGAGGGTGGCAGCAGGAAGCAGGGCCAGCCTGGGAGAGGGGCGGGGAGGGGCTGAGGACTGGGGCTGAGGAGCCATCAGCACAGAGAGGCAGAGTCCCCTGCCACGTCCCATCTCCAGTTGCATCTCTGGGGCTTTTTGCCAAGATTCCAGCTCCAGAGACCAACACGGCAAACAGCAGCATCTGCTCTGCCCACCTGCCGGCTTCATGCCCACCCATGAGCCTCCCACCTCCTGCTCGGGGTCCTGCCCCTGGCACCCTGGTGTGAGACACAGTGAGATCCACAGGTCCCCCCGGGGGGCCCCCGGAGGCGTACTGGAATGACTGCCCCTGACCAAGAGGGGATGGCCATTCTTCCTTCTCGGCAACACTGCACTAAGACACACCAAGTGTGGCATCTCAGAAGATGGTTCGGTGAGTGGGAGTGAGCAGTGGCACTTAATTCCAGGTGGTGGCCTCCCCAAGGCCTCATCTTGGGGCTCACACACATACCCCACCTGACTAGTGACCAGCCCCACCAGACACTCACTCTCCTCCTCCACTCTACCCTGCCCCCCTATCCCTGCCCAGGCCCTAAATGCCTTCTAGTTCCCCTATCCCTTGCCTCAAATTTGTTGCTGTTGTTCAGACACTAAGATGTGTGACTCTTTGCAACCCCATGGACAGCAGCATGCCAGGCTTCCTTGTCCTTCACTGTCTCCAAGGTTGCTCAGACTCCCATGTCCATTGAGTGGGTGATGCTGTCTAACCATCTCATCCTTGCTGCCCCCTTCTCCTCCCACCTTCAATCTTTCCCAGCATCAGGGTCTTTTAAAGTAAGTCAGCTCTTCATATTAGGTGGCCAAAATATTGGACCTTCAGCTTCAGCATCAGTCCTTCCAATGAATATTCAGGGCTGATTTCTTTCAGGGTTGACTGGTTGGATCTCCTTGCTGTCCAAGAGACTCTCAAGTCTTCTCCAACACTGCAATCCAAAAGCGTCAATTCTTCGGCACTCAGTCTTCTTTATGGTCCAACTCTCACATCCATACATGACCACTGGAAAAACCATAGCTTTGACTGTACGGACCTTTGTCAGCAAAGTGATGTCTTTGCTTTTAATATCTATGTCTAGGTTTGCGGTAAATAATCTGCCTGCAGTACTGAACACCCAGGTTCCATCTCTGGGTTGAGGAGATCCCTTGGAGAAGGAAATGGCTATCCACTCCAGTATTCTTGCCTGGAGAATTCATGGACAGAGGAGCCTGGTGGGCTCCAGTCCATGGGGTTGTAAAGAGTCGGACACAACTGAGTGATTAACACTTTCACTGGGTCTGTCCTAACTTTCCTTCCAAGGAGCAAGTGTCTTTTAATTTTATGGCTAGAGTCACCATCACCATGATTTTGGAGCCCAAGAAAAGAAAATCTGTCACTACTTCCACTTTTTTTCCCTTCTATTTGCTTGAAGTGATGGGACCGAATGCCATGATCTTAGCTTTTTGAATGTTGAGTTTTAAGCCAGTTTTTTCACTCTCCTCATTTACCCTCATCAAGAAGCTCTTTAGTTCCTCTTCACTTTCTGCCATTTAATACTGGCACCTGGGCTCTAAGGGTGCCCTCAACCCCAGAGAAGGACCCAGAGATGGGCCTGATACACAGATGGTCCCTCCTCTCTCACCCTTCAAGGAGGTCTCGCCTCAGTCATGCGGGCCACAGACTTGGGAAGCCCCTCTGCCAAAGGTGGGCCATCCTTACTAGGCCCCCCGGGAGTAGCGAGGGCTCCTGGAAAACAGAGGGGCCTGCAGGGCTTCCCAGAACAATGTGAATGGCAACCCTGGTCCTCCCGCCTCCCCTTGGCCGGAAACACATAGCCTGCTCCTCCCCACTAGGCCGGTTCCAGTGCTCGCTGTGGGGAGCGGTGGCCCGAGGCACCCTTGGAGCCCAAGTGCCTGACTGTGGACCTCACACTTGATGGCTCTCTGTGGATGACTGGGTGGCATCAAGAGGGTCTTCCTGGGATGGCTGCTCAGGGACAGGAAGCAGAACTCCGCCCCTGTGAGCTTGCACTGGGTTCTCATCCTGTAGCCCTCTGGTGGGCATGGTCACCACTGACAAAGCTGCAACGTGCTCGTTCAGTCGCTCCCGTGACAGAAGCCTTTGGCCTTTGACCTCAGCCCAGTGCTCCTGCACTCCTGCCACACCCCTATTTCTTCCAGGAGGTTTCCTCAAGGGGTAGGGGGTCGTTTCCTACTGGCTAACCACAGCCAGGGCCATCTGAGGCCAACAGAGAATGGTGAGCCCCAAAAGGGAGGGGGTCCAGGCTTAATCCCTCTCCTCCTCAGAGCTTGCTGAGGGCAAGCGCGCTCCTTTGCTTTTGGTCAAGGCAAACACAAGCCACCCTTCTCAGAGGTGGTGTACTGCCTGCCAGCTAAGAGGGGCCATCAGGAAATCCTCCCAGAGCAAAGAAGTGACTTGTTGTCTCCACCATTAGAAATCAGAAGCAAGCACAAAATTTGGTTTGTTGCTCTTCATGTCCCCTCCTGACACCCCTTAATTTTTTCAAAAATGTCCTCCTTTTCAGATTCACCAATACATGAAAATAACCCAATTATTAAAAGGGAGTCGGGCAACCCCACCCCCCCCCCCAGCCCCCGCAAGGAAAGAGGCTCTCTGATGGTGGTCATGCAGGTCGGGGGATGTCAGAGTACATCCTGACGTGATGTACTTGACGTGAGCCCAGACCAGTATCTACCCAGGAAGACAAGGGCTCCAGAGGATGGTGACAACATAGCCCACCACACAGATGATCTCCAGTGAGGCCGCTCTGAACCTGTCCTCAAGGAGGAGGGCTGACAAGTAGGGGGTCCTTGTCCTATGGAATTCCAGGGGACTGGCTTCACGCCACTGACTTTTTGCCTGGAGCTTTGCCCTCAGCCTTTCAAGTGAGATATATTATCAGGGGTTCATATGTTCTCTGTGAGAACTTAATTTTCTATTTCATTTTTATGTCAAACTAAAAATAAGTGTAATAAGCATGTGTGGATCCTAGGAATGAGCATATGAGATTTCAGGCCCACAGTCATGTTCACTGCCCAGCGATGACAAACAGCACCATTTTAGTTGACGAGGGTGATGAGAAAAGAAGTTGGCCAGGTGCCATGGCTGGCTTGCCTCCCCCCGGCTGGGCCTCTCTGGGGAATCCCTCTCATCTGTCTGCCACACCCTTTCAGGGAGCTCATCCTGTCCCACCTTCACCTCCCCTCAAATGCATACCATTCCCCCATCATCCCCAGACCTGAGGGCACCCCACTGCACACTTGTTGTCCTGGGGCATCTTGTCAAGCCCAGAAGGATTCCTGGCTCTCGCCCATGACCTCTCTTCACCCCATCGTCCTCACCTCCACACCTGGCCTCTTCCACCACCACTGTTTCTCTGCCCAAACCCTGACAATCGGCCTTTATTCCTCCTTGCCTTTTAAATGGGACATGTTCTCGGGGATGAACATCTGCCAGTGGCCCATAAGCCAGCAGGTCTTCCCAGGTGGCGCTAATGGTAAAGAACCCACCTGCCAATGCAGCAGATGTAAGAGATGCAGGTTAGATCCCTGGGCCGGGAAGATGCCCTGGAGAAGGAATGGCAACCCACTCCAGTATTCTTGCCTGGAGAATCCCACAGACAGAGGAGCCTGAAGGGCCCCTGTCCATAGGGTTGCAAAGAGTCAAACATGACTGAAGTGACTTAGCACTCATGCACGCACACAATAAGCAGCAAGTCCTATCAACCTGGTCTCCAAAACACTTAAATCTGTCTGCCTAACTCGGCCCCCACCGCCCCCATCCAAGCCACCACCACTTCCCACGTGGACCACAGAGAAAACCCCTGCCTGGGTGCTCTGCTTCTACACTGCCGCCCCCAGGATCCTTCCCACAAAAGCCAGAAGTGTTCTTACAAAACATACATACATGAGTTAAAATCCTGCCCTTGACATTTTTCACACTCAAAAGCCACACTCCTTACACTTGCTCACAAAGCCTCTGCTTCTCCTGTACCCACCCCCCTGTCCTCCTTTCTCCCAGGCCCTCCTTCCCCTTGGTCACCCTGTCCTCTCTGAGCCCCTCACATATGCCAGCCCCTCGCCATTTGAGGTCTTTGCAGCCACTCTCTCTCCGATTATCAGCTGTGGTTCTCGTCAACTACCCCTAGTCCTCTCTAAATGTCACCTTAGTTTATTTTTAATATGGTGCATCTCACCTGCTAAGGGCTTCCCTGATGGCTCAGTTGGTAAAGAATCCACCAACAATACAGGAGACCTGGGTTCGATCCCTGGATTGGGAAGATCCCCTGGAGAAGGGACCGGCTAACCACTCCAGGATTGTGGCCTGGAGAATTCCATGGACTGTATAGTCCGTGGGGTCGCAAAGAGTTGAACACGACTGAGAGATTCTCACTTTCACTTTTGTTACCAGCTAAGGACACTTGTTGATAAGTGTATGCATCTCCTGTCGTTCCTCTCCCATATAAAGTAAGGTGGGTGAGGACAGGGGCCTACTCTACTTTTGGGTCTTGAAAGTTAAAGTGGAAAAGTGGAAATGAAAGTCGCTCAGTCATGTTTGACTCTTTGTGACCCCATGGACTATACAGTCCATGGAATTCTCTAGGCCAGACTACTGGAATGGGTAGCCTTTCCCTTCTCCAGGGGATCTTCCCAACCCAGAGGTTGAACCCAGGTCTTCCGCACTGCAGGCAGATTCTTTACCAGCTGAGCCACCAGGGAAGCCCTTTAGGGTCTTAGTCATTGTCAAATCTCCAGACTCCCGAAGTGATTGGCACCAGAAATATTTGTAGAATTAATTAATTGATTATTTAATTATGGGTTACACATTTAACACTGAACACGTAGCATCAAGAAGAGAATATAGCGTTTTATTCCACATAACTGTTCAGAGACCCCACCTCATTGAATATGGAGGGGAGCGGTTGAGGGAATAGGAAAACCTGAATTTGCAAACTGTTGGTGTTTGGGCCTCCTCCAGTGTAACTGGTCTCTTTTGGATGACTCCGTCTCTTTGGTGTAGGTACTCAGACTGAGAACTGTCTCCTCAGGCCTGGTCCCCTCCAGGAGGCACCCAGGTGGGTTCTGAGTGGGGGTCTGTGCTCTCTGGTGCAGGTAGAGTCAGGTTCAGAGCACGTGGTATCTTTGGGGTCCTGGCAGGTCTCGTGGCCGGCCCAGGTTGCTTCCAGGAGAGGTGACTACAGGGCTCTGCCTGGGCCCTTCCGGTCTCTGAGGGTGGCCACGCCTTCCGCTGCCACTGTCCACGCTGCAGCAGGTTCCTTCTCCCAACCACAGCTCTGCCCATCTTCCTGCTCTCTCAGCCTAGCCACCAGAACTCTGGAATCTGCACTCCTAGGCAAGCCAGGAGAGGCTGCTGGAGATGGGGTGCAGGCTTCTATTCACAGCCCCTCCCCACCCCAGGGCTGCAGGCTCTTCTCCTGGAGGCTGTGTGCCACCATGTCATGGGCTCCCTGGTACATTTCCATCTGGGTGTACCATTCTCACCCCAAAGAGGGAAGCTGCAGACATGCCCAGCTGGCCTCTCAGCCCTGCCTTACATCTGTCTCCCTTTGCCTTCAGCCAACAGTCCACTAGGGTCCAGAAAAGGCAGACTCTTCGTTCCCTCAAGCTGTGTGGTCTGAACCTCCTCCCACCCCATGCCAGCCCCGGAGCTAGGCTGGGAACATGGTTTCCTGGAGAAGAACAAAAGACATATCCATTTATTATTTTCAAAATATTATCCCCCTGACAAACACAAGGATGTGTTCACACAAATGATGAGGCAATGCACCATCTGGGCGAGGATTTCCCAGTTGCTCATTCAGACAGAGAAATGTGGGAAGCCTTGAGTCAGACATGCAACCCAGCAGCGTAGGAATGCCGCATCCCAAAGATGGAGCCAAATGCCCATTGCAAGCTGTGATTTCATTTCAGCAAAACACCAGCTGTCACACGACACTGCAGTTGGAAGAAGAAATGGCTGCCTGAGTGTCAGCTGCCTAGCCCAGAGCCTGGCATTCCTAGGAGCCTGGCCTTTAAGTTTAGCACTTCCTGTTCTATGATTCCCTCTCTGTACTAAGTACTTGACAGACATCATTACCATCTGCATTTTGAGCTGATGAAATGGAGTCTTAGCAAGATGGAGTGACATGCTGGTGGTCAGAGCCAGTGGTCGGGAACGTCCCTGACTGACCTGGCTGCAGAGCCTGTGTTCCTCGCCATCCGCTCCCAGCCCTTAGCCCCGCAGCAGTGAGCTCTCTGAGCTGAAAGCTCTGGGCACACACCCTGCGGTCTGAACTTGGCCCGATCCGCCTCTTTGGAGCCCTCCCCCCTCCACCACCCCCACTGCACCTCCACCTGAGCAGCGGGATTGTCCTCACCTGGAGGGTTTCTGTCCTTCACGCCTGATTACTTGCTGGTTCCTTTCTTTTCCAAGTGGCCACTCGAAGGAGCGGAAATCAGGGCGTCTGCCAGGCAGCCCCAGGAGGCTCCCTCTCCACTGGCCTGCGGGTGGGGGCCCGTCTGGACTGCATGATGAAAAAGCCAGTTCTTTGTTCCACCAAATCCGTGCCTTCCGCCAATGTCCCGTGCACCCTTCAGAGATGAGCTGCTGCCAGGGGACTCACCTTGGAGAGACCAGCCCTGACCTGAAATGAGGTCGAACTGACGGGCTGGGGTGTGTAGAGGCAGGGTGGCAGGCCATAGTCATGTAGATGGGGGCACTGATGCTAGGGAGAGGTAGGGCCCCTGAGGGGCTAAAAGCATGGCCTCAAGTCCTGCTTGGCCACTGCCTTGCTGAGTGACTCTGTGACAATCCCACCCCCACGAAAGGAGAGGGTCTAGGCAACTCACAGGCCTGCAGGGGGGAGCAGATGAATGAGTGATGCCCCAAGCCAGAGGCCACAGGGTTTTGGCTGAGAGGCTGTGGGGGTCTTCCTGCTTGGGAGGCCGAGGTCCGCAGTGGGAGAGGCACAAAAGCAAAGCCTGCATGCTCTATTGGAAGTGTTCAAACCAAAAGAAGAAATGCAAGTTCAAGCTCATCGAAGAAAATCTGCTGTGGGCCAAGTTTAACCAGCAGGCTGGGGAATTCTGGTCTATATAGTTCTAGGTTAACTTGGCGAATAGCGAAGGGTCTACCTATCACTTACCTACCAGGATTACGTAGTAGAAAGAGCCACGTTTTTGGAGGCAAATATATCTGGATTCAAATTTTGCTCTCCCTTTTACTGAGTGACTCCCACAAATATTGTCTTTCCAGACCTCAATTTCCTCGTCTGTAATATGTAATAATAGAAGTGCCTGCCTTATGCCATTGTTGAGAAGACTAAATGAGATTACTGTATCTAAAGTGCCTAACATGTAGTAAGCCCTCACAGAGGGTCCCTATGATTATTTGAATTAGGGGCACGTCTCCATAGGGCTAAGTAAATGCTTAATAGACCCCTAATCTAATCATCACAGTCTGTAATTCATAAAATTTTATTGTCATAAAACTATTTTATTAAGTGGGAAACTGTGACTTAATTTGTGAGCTGCAATTCTTTCAAATGAATTCCCAAGGAGAAAATGCCTTGTCAGATGAAGTGACACGGGCTTGATAGAAATTTATTATAGATGATTAATAATAAACAGAGACACTGACAAGACTGAGCTGCCTCAGAAAAAGCCCTCAGATTTGTATTCCCCATGCTCTTGGCACATTTTAGCCAAGAGCCCAGAACCATAAAAAGGGGGTAGGGCAGGGAGGGGGAAAGAGGAAACATTTACTGAATGAAGTTCTGACTTGAAGTCAGATGGCATTTTGGTCCTTACGCGACTGCTGCCAGCTGCAGTAGTGTGACTTGATGTATGCAGAGTGTATGTAGCATGACTTGGGTGAGTTATTTAACTTCTGGGCCTCCACTGCCTTACCTGCAAACTGGGAATAATAATAACACCTATCTCATGGGGAGGAAAGGGCTAAGAGGAGTAAAGATAATGTATGTGAAGTGCTTAGGACCTAGCTGATGCTCAGTAAATGGTAACTTTTGTGGTTTCTCTGGAATTCCCTTCACAAGAGGCTCACTGCTGTCAGTGAAAGGAACTGACTGACCAGCCTCTTTCTAGTAACCCTTTTTCTCCCAAAAGGTTCAACTCTCATAAAAACATACTACTGCTACTGCTAAGTCACTTCAGTCGTGTCCGACTCTGTGTGACCCCATAGACGGCAGCCCACCAGGCTCCCCCATCCCTGGGATTCTCCAGGCAAGAACACTGGAGTGAGTTGCCATTTCCTTCTCCAATGCATGAAAGTGAAAAGTGAAAGGGAAGTCGCTCAGTCGTGTCTGACTCTTTGCGACCCCATGGACTGCAGCCTACCAGGCTCCTCCATCCATGGGATTTCCAGGCAAGAGTACTGGAGTGGGGTGCCATTGCCTTCTAGCTTGGTTCTATTTCACTGTGTTCCAATTGCTCCCTTCATGCTCCTTAAGATCATTACTGTTAAAACACCCAATATGCCCCAAATACATATTTGCACATTAATTCTATTAAAGAGGTATATTAAATGATCTACATTGTCCAATTAATGCCAGAAGCCCTTGAGTCCAAGCTCACGAAAGAGTCTGGTGCATAACACATCTTCTCCAGGCCAATCCAATCTGATTGGCCTGTTGTTGCTTGGAAATGAAGACGAAGATGCTGCTATCCCTTGGCCTCAGATGAGACTCTTGGGGAAGAGAGTTGCCGAAAATATCCCATTGCAGGCAGAACAACACGCTTGTAAAGATGGTATACAATGAAGACTGGGTATCCTTGGTTAATGGGCACATTTCAGCTCCTGTGGGTCTTGTAGGTCTAGATTCTGAGGGACGGGCTGAAGGAAAACCCAAATGAGCCTGCAGCTGTGAGCTGTCCCCTCGTGTGGTCTTCATAAGGTGGCACAGGTCTTCTTGGAGGTCCATAGAGTTTGGCACAGTCTCCCAACCACCACCTCAGTCCTCCGTTCATTTGCACTTTCCATGGTAGACGGCTCCATTTTACAAATAAAGCAAAACAGAGGTCCAGAGAGGCTTAGTAACTCGTCCAAGGTTACCCAACTAGTAAGAGGCATGCCCATGGCAAACAATCACAGAATCTATGCATTTGCAGATGTTGGCCCATTCCACCCTTGGGAATTTCAGAGTGTGCTGCTCACACTTTGGAATGAGTAGGATTCAGTGAGGGAAGGGAAACAATCGACTTCCGGCCCTTCTCCAAGCCAATATTCAGCACTGGCCAAATTGGGATTGGAGTCTCTCTGACGTCTGTGCTGCTGTCAGAGGCATCACCCTGGGCTGGAGTGTGGGGTCACAGGACTCAATATGGGCAGTGGTTGAGAGCACAATCCTTGGGGTCTGGCAACCTGGGGTCAAGTTCTAGTTCTGCCTCTTACTAGCAGTAAGACCTTGGACAAGTAGGCTTACTTCTCCAGGCTTTAACATGAGAACAAAAAACAATAACACATAACTTTTCATTGAGTGCTTACCACGTGCCAGGCATCGCTCTAAGCTCTCTCCTTGCATCCTTTTATTTCATCATCTCAACAACCCCATGAGGTAGAATGTGTCATTGTCCACATTTCACAGATGAGGAAACACTAATAATATAATTTCAAAAACCCTGAGGCTTTAGGGAAAATACGCCCATGCAAGGGTTCAACTCAGTGCTCCTCGGTGGCGTTCACCTAGGCCAGGGATCAGGAGACTTTCTGTAAAGGGGTCAGATGGTAAATATTTTAGGCTTTCAGGACCATACATTCTCTGTCACGATCCTTCAGTTCTGCTGTTGTACTAGCACAAACACAGCCATAGACAATATGCAAATGGCTGGTGTGGTTGTGTTTCATTAGATTTTTTACAAAAACAGGTGTGGGCTGTAGTTGTCTGACTCCTGACCGAGGTGAATGGCTTCTCCTTCTCCTTGTAAGGACCCAATCCTGCTAAACTTCCATCTGTCCTTTCTTTTCCTGGCTTTTTTCTTCCAAGTACCTGAGCCCCACTTGCTGGAGCGATTAACAAGAAGGACATAACAAAAAAAGATGGGGATTCTGGGTAATGAAGTGGGAAGGAGGGAGTGTAAGCCAGAGAAACTTGCTGGTCTCTATCAGCCGGAGAAGCGGCAGGGTCCCAGCAGAGACAGTATTCGGGTCAGTCACACGGTTCTAAGGGGCAAGGAAGGAGACCTGCCAAAGTGGGACCAAGTCACCAGGTTTTAACTGGTGTGAAGGAAATAGGTCTGGAGAGCAGGAAGTATAGAGGGACCCAGTTAAGAGGGCTGAGTTAAGGAGTCATCCCCAGCCCTCGTAGCAGGGTGTGAATATAAGGGAAATCGAGGCAGTTCACTCAAGGAAATGGAGTTGGAGAAGTAGCCATGGATGACTCTGGGAGGACTGGGCCACCAAGATCCTGGCTGCCTGTGGCAGCATGGGCTCAGGACTGCTAAAGAGCTGGGTCTACAGCTGAGCCCAGATAGGAAGTTAGTTAAACCCCAGGGAAAGCAGCCAGGGCCTCCTGCTCTGGCCTGTTTCTGTAACCCCCTCTAGGAATCCTTGCATAAAAATTAGAAAATCACAATTTAGCCCTTGCTGAGCCCACTGGGTAGCTCAAGAAAGACCTGCTGCTTAATCAAATCCATTCAATTCACTAGACATTAATTAAATACTTACTACATGCCAAACCCTAGGGATTTAGACAGGACACATCCTCAAAGCTGTCACAGTTTACACATAAGATAAGTACATGCACGGCTTTTCATAATACAAGACATAATGTGCACAGAAGCATAACCAAGCACGACTGGGACAGAGAAAAGGCCTTTTCCAAGAGTTCGTTAGCAAAATATGAAGAATAATCATTTCTATACACTTATTCTAGGGGCCTATTTGTTCCCCATAAGTTTTCATAAGAATGGAGATCTAATACCCTATCTTTCCAGAACTCCTGCAAAATACTTAAATATTTGAGGACTTGTTTCCTGCTGAGAAGCATTAAGACATCAGACTTCCCAGAAGAAAAGAGAAACTTCTTCATAACCAGTGTAAAAAAAAAAAGTTTCAAGCCCTCAAAGTTCCTCAAAGAGAAGGGACTTCAAATAAATTGGGTATTCCTCTCACCAAATGATGTTAAAGAAAGCCTTCTCCTCTTAAAATTGTACTTACTGTTAAGAGAAGTTATACATTTTAAAAGTTTAGAAGAAATGGTTGTCAGGAACTAAACCCTAGCTCTATAAACTGATTTTAAAAAACCCCAGGCTCACAAAGATAATAAAAAATGCATTTAATAGCATGTCAATATACAGCTTAAATGTGTATTAAGTCTTCTTTTAGTCAGTGCATTACAGGGATAGAGAAGAGAAATATCATTTGTAAATGCACAGTCAGACGCTAAGTATCAGTGCTAATAAATCTTGGTGCTCTTACACTATTAAAATTCTGATTTATGAAATGTAGCTCCAGGTGCAGTGTTCTGTGCCAGCGTGGGGAGTCGTATGGTCCAGGATGCAGTCTACAGTTTTAAATCGAATTGTATACAAGTATTAACAAAAGAATAAAATTTATTACTCACAAAACTAAAGTGGTCGTCATAAAGCATACAAGAAAGTACAGCCTAGAACGAATGAGCTGAAAAACCTAGTTTTAAAAATAATCAAAACGTACTGGACAGTCCTGGAAAATGACATTAGAAAACAAAGAAAACAATTGGCACAGGTTAACCACCTAATTTCTAAGTGCACTTTGTAATGGTCCTTGCAAGCTGCCACTTTTCCCAGGATAATGACAAAAAAGCTTCAGTCAAGTGTCACTGGCTTATGGTGACGGTTTTGTTTTGTTTTTTTTCTTTTTTTTTTTATTGCATTGCCAAGAGTGGATTTTAAGAAAAAACACTACAAAGGTTTCAAAAACCCTATTTATTCTCTATCATCAAAAATAGCAACAGGGGGACTTATACAACTTTTCTGTGAGTACCCACCAGTCTATTTTTTTTTTTTCTTAAAAAAAATAGAAGTTAGTTAAAGAAAAATGATTTGGTTTTTTAAAAAATAATGTAAGGAAACACTTAATCAGATAGCCCAAGGAGTCATCAGAAATGTGTAGCAAGAAAGCGTCATTGTGGCCCTCTCCGGCCTTTGCACGTCTTTTTACTAAACTAGAAAGAGAATGTACAGTACCAATATGTTCCCCAACCTGCTTGGATCGAATTGTTTTGTTTTGAAACCCGTTATTGCTAAACCAGAGTGTTGACACTGAGAGCCGTGGAGTCCGCTCATAGAGGATAAAATTGAGAGGCTGCTTCTGAGGACTGGATCTCCACCTGCGCCATTTTGAACTGGGTGCACTGCAGCCACTTACGCAGCGCGGCCAGGCCAGCACTGCTCTGGGCGGAGCCCGGCAGCGTCCTGAGGCTGTGGTGGTTCACGTTGTTCTGGATGGCCTGGAGGCGAAGCTGGAGTCCCGCAGATAAGTGCTGTCAAGAAAGGGGCAAGAACGGGCACTTTAGTTTCTTCCCTCCTAAGGTTCCCATCCACCCAGGGAGTGCTGGCCTGGACTTCTTCTGCAGGTGGAACTTCGATGTGGCATGGGGACTGACTGGCCTGAAGAAGGCCGGCTCTCAACTGTGGCAGCGCTCAGGGCAAGGGATGTGGGCTGGTACCATGTCCTTAGGGCCCACCTGGCCCAAATCTACCCAAATGATGCCTTTCCCATCTAGACTCATGCACTGCAACCTCAGCGTATGGGCTGACACCCCAGGAGCTGTTCACTATGAGCACCTGTCATTCAGGCTTTGCTCCCAGGCTCCCTGGATTCAAATCCTGTCTCCTCCTCTGTAAACAACTTAGGGAATGAAGTTTACGATCTGTGTTTGGATTTGCTCATGGACAAAGTAGGGCTCGTAACACTCACCTGATGGGTTTTTTGTAAGGATAAATGAGTTAACAGGGATCAGAACAGAACTTGGCACACAGTAAGTGCTCGGGACATTTTAATCCTGATTATAGTCTTTCTCTTCTCAGGTTCGTGCACTGGAAGGAGCTGGGTTGTAAGCTTTTCTGCTCTTTCCTAGCCTTTCATCAAGTTCTGCTGGCCTCCTCTCAGCACTCTGTGCCATGTCAAATTGCCACAGATGACCACCATGCAGGGAGGAGGGCAGTGCAGAATGCCTCGGGGTGGAAGTCTAAGCGGTTTTCACAATAGAAGCTAGTGTTCCAATGAGGTTTTCAGTAAAGCCATTGGGCTTACTGATGGCCACCAACAGCAGTAATGCCATGAACCAGGATTCAAAGCCTATGGTTACGGCTGGCAGCTATATTTCTCCCTTGGGGTCTGGGCCCCCTGAAGTCATTTTCTTTGCTTCCATGAGCATCCCATCCCAACTCTAAGAGGAGATCCAGCAAAAAGACTTCCATCTTCTCCTGTGATACTCCTAGGGCCTGTTAGACAGGACCCAGTTTTGGATGGAGTGGTGGTTAGTGCCACCATCTTAATGCTAGGCCCCAGTAACTGCATTCCCAGCCACAGAGTATGTCCGGCCCCACAGTAACAATGCGTCACTCAAGGTGAGGCCTGGCAGTGAGACATACATTCAGTCTTCTGCTTCCTGGCTGGCAGCCCTGTCCAAATTACTCTTCTTTCTCATCCTAGGTTTCCTCTCATGTAAAATAGCAGAGGCGTGGGCGAGTCTCCTCTTGTTCAATTCTATCATTCACTCAGTGCTATCTTTTCTTAGTATAATTCTTCCCATCACAAAAGCCAAGCTTGGCGGCCAGGAAATAGCACTAGACATGCCTGGGACCAGATCCCAAGGGTATCCCCTGAGGGCAGAGTCGTTTCTCAGCTGTATTCTATCTAGTCAGTAACGGAGCCTGGTCCAGCTCTGGGATCCTCCCCCTCTCCCTTCATCAGCGATGAGTAGTAGGCTATCAGCTCTTGCCATCACCTCGGCCACACGCCCCTTACCTCGGCCACGGGGTCTCCTGCATTACTGCCCCCAGGGACCACGAACAGGTAGTGACTGGAGCATGGTGGAGCCCTATGAATGTAATGAGCCTCTGTGGAGGGAAGTGAGCTTCCAGGCCACCCAGGGGTGACTTACCTTGATATTTGACTGAATCATTGGCAACCACATAGGTATGAGCTGTATGGAGAGACACAGAAGGTCCGTTATGACTGTTCTGCATTCTCCCACATAAGCCGTGCTTACTGCGAGGCAGAGCGAGCGCACAGAATCCCTTTAACATCACAGAAGGATGTGGGCCCTAGCTGCAAAGTTACTGCTATCAGACAACTGTCTCTCTGAGGCCAAATCCCGCTGAGCTGGTGGCATTTGGAGGTTAATAAGCGCCCCATGAGTGCCTGAACCACACACTTTAGAGTAAATGACTGATTGTCTCTTGAAAGCTACCAAGCATGGGAAATTAAATGTGTATTTATTTAATTAAATCCTCATTCTCTTGAAATAGCATTTCCTCCTTGGGATGTTTAGAACTGTGTCTACAAGTAGCATGGTGATGCTGTCTGCCTATGGTTGTTAAGAAAATATCACTGGCTTACTTCACGCCATTGTGTATTCCTGCCTCGTTTGTCAAAGATAAGGTGACCATCGGTCCGTGGGTTTCCCTCTGGGCTTTCTATCTTGTTCCATGGATCTACATTTCTGTTTTCATATACTCATGCTCAGTTGCTAAGTCATATCTGACTGTTTGTGACACCATGGACTCCTCTGCCAGGCTCCTCCATCCATGGGATTTCCTAGGCAACAATACTGGAGTGGGTTGCCATTTCCTTCTCCAGGGGATCTTCCCGACCCAGGGATGGAACCGTGGGTCCTCTGCTTGGCAGGTGGATTTCTTACTGCTATGCCACCAGGGAAATCCTTCCATACACTACCATGTGTAAAATAGATGGCTAGTGTTAAGCTGCTGTATAGCATAGAAAGCTCAGCTCGGTGCTCTGTGATGACCTAGAGGTGGCAGGGGTGGGGGGTGGGTGGGAAGTAGGCCCAAGAGGGAGGGGATATATGGGTACTTATAGCTGATTCACATTATTGTACAGCAGAAACTAACACAGCATTGTAAAGCAATTATATTCCAAAAATAAAAAATATCACTGAGAAGCAGTTAAAATGCTTTAGTGATAGAAAAAGACAAGCCCTGAGGTTGCCTGGCTGTGACTTGTGAAACACAGCAAGGGTGAGCTGGGGCAGGGGTTTCAACAGCGTGGGTTCTTTGGCAGGCGAGCAGTAGGCCCCTGCTCTGGCCGAGAGTGAGACTCTCAAACCCCAGGCATCTGGCGCACCCTCTGCGCCCCTTCACTGTCTCTGATTTGCCCTGAGGCCCTTCCTAGGAGGGCATAGGTGCCCCGCCTGAGTGCCTCCAGCAGCGGCTCTCCTCTGCTTTGGTCTCTCACCACACTTCAGCTCTTCTGAACACAAGTCAACATTGGTGGCTTCATAAATCCTGAAGTCAGAGACAGAACACAATGGTTCCCAAAGCGTGTTCCACAGAACTCTAGTTCAGTGGGAAAGGAAGGTGATGATCTAATAAATTTGGAAATACTAGTTTATTTCAGGACTGCTCAGACCTTGAAATGAGCTCAAATGCATCATATCATTTCACTCCATGCTTCTTCTGACCCTCCTCCAATAGAGCAGAGTTGATGTGCACTGAATTGTGTCCTCTCGTGAAGCAGTTGTAGCCTTAGCGCATACAGCCTTATTTGGAAACGGGGTCATTGAAGATGCTGTGAGTTAAGATGAGGTCATTCTGGAGTAGGGGTGAATACTAATTCAATATGACTAGTATTCTTTTTTACACATCTCATTTTTTAAAAAAACTTTAGCCGATTAACAATGTTGTGATAGTTTCAGGTGAACAGCAAAGGGACTCAGCCATACATAGATCCATTCTCCCCCAAACTCCCTTCCCATCGAGGCTGCCACATAACACTGAGCAGAGTTCCCTGTGCTCTACCGTAGATACTTGTTGGTTATCCATTCAAAATATAGCAGTGTGTACATGTCCATCCCAAACACCCTAACTATCCCTCTGTCCCACCCATTCCCTGGGCAACCATAAGTTCATTCTCTAAATCTGTGAGTCTCTTTTTGTTTTGGATGTTAGTTCATTTGTATCATTTCTTTTAAGATTCCAATATAAGGAATGTCATACAATATTTCTCCTTCTCTGATTATGACTAGTATTCTTATAGAAAGGGGGAAATCTGGACAAAGACACACACACACACAGGGAGAATGCCATGTGAAGATGAAGCAGAGATCTACAAGCCAAGGAAAGATGGCTAGCGAATCCCCAGGAGCCAGGGGAGAGGCCGGGACAGATGCTCCCTCACAGCCTTGGAAGGAATCAGCCCTGGCATCGCCTTGATCTCACAAATTCTTGTCTCCAGAACCATGAGACAGTATATTTCTGTTACTTAAGTCTTCCAATCTGCAGTACCCAGCAGCCTAGCAAACAGATACGAGGGAAGCAAAGCCCAGAGGCAGGAGAATGCCAAGAGGTGAGGAGGCAATGGGATTCACGAGATGCTGAAGAGTGAGGTTCTTAGGAGAGAGCCATGAAAAAGAAGTCTGGAAGAGCAAGTTGGGGCCTCTCAACATCTACCCACAGATGATATGGGATGCCACATAAGGAGGTTTAGATCTTATTTCAAATTCAATACAATTTCTGATGAAGAAAGCCTCATTCACCACAAGAAGAACTGTGCTCTAGCAAGCTCACTGTGGCAGCAGTCTAGAGACCAGAGGAAGGACATGGAGAATGGAGCCCAGGGCCCAGTGTGAAGGCAGCCCCCATGGTCCAGGGAAGACCTGTGTGGCTTCTGAGATGGAGAAGGATGCTGTCCACAGAGACAACCTGTGAGGGTCTGAGGACTAGTTTGTTCTTTGGATTGAGGACAAGGTTAAAAGTTAGCCTGGGCCAAGTTGAGAACAGCAAGGCAATGAAGAAAACAAGAGAACCGAGAGGAGAGCCTGCTGGGATGGGGGATAGCATTTCAATGCCCTCTCTATTCTCTAGTCATGGCTATAGTTGCTAGTCTCATCTAATTCATCAAATCATTAAAAAATAAACTTGGCGAAGTGATAAATCATGTTTCTTCTCTGTGCTTCTTTTCCTAAGGCTGAATCTGGCTGTTTTTCTGCTTTCAACCTTCTATGAAAGCAGAAGTGTCACTCACTCAGTCATGTCCAACTCTTCACAACACCATGGACTCTTCACAACACCACAACTCTTCACAACACCACAACTCTTCACAACACCACAACTCTTCACAACACCATAGCCTGCCAGGCTCCTCTGTCCAAGGGATTCTCCAGGGAAGAATACTGGAGTGGGCTGCCATTCCCTTCTCCAGGAATCTTCCTGATCCAGGGATTGAACCTGGGTCCCCTGCATTGCAGGCAGATTCTTTACCATCTGAGCCACAGGGAAGCCGTCAACCTTCTATAGATACATACAACTTGCTAATTTGACTTCACTGATGTTTATTCCTAAACACAGTATTTATACTGCAGCCATTTAAGTCTCTGTCTGTAATGTAACTACTGTGTTTAGAAATGAAGTATGGTGTGTCCCAGAAGTTATGATTGGACTTCTGATAGCTGTGATCAAACTTTCAGAAAATAACACACTCGCTTGTCTCCCCCGCCCTCAATCCTCATAATAAAATTGTGGGATTACAAAGGTTGGTGCCAGATAAGGCTGTGCTCTCTGGCATATAAGAGGACTGGCTCGTGTGGACATCCTGAACAGGAATAAATAAGTCTAACCGCCTCCTCCCTAATATCTGCAGGGCAAAAACAAACCCTGAGGGCCCTAATGCCTATAGACTTTTATTGTCTTTTGACCCGTTTAATATGGAAGCAAGCTCGCATGCCTCTTGATATTTGGGGAATACCTGAACTAACCTCTCTTGTTAAGAATCCTGAGGGACTAAGGACCAGGGAACACTGAGTCCTCTGCTGCTCGGTGGATGTCTTTCTCAGGGCTGCCCCTGGGGCTAAGGGTCTGTATGAGGGAATCAAGGGGGACACTGAGGCTGATTTTAGAAGTGTCTCTCTTATTTCCCCATTGATGTAACACATGACCATAAGATTCTAAACATACTTGCACAGGGCCTTCAGATCTGTTATTTATGAATCGCCTGACTGAAAGCATCAGGTTAAAGTTCATTGTGAAGGACAACATTATACAACCCAGCAGTCATCCTATTTCAGGAATGCTAATTGACTTTATTGAATATGATTCATTTCAGTACCCTTTTGCTAGTGGCTCCTACAAAGCTGTCAGTTAGAATTAGATATAATTTATTCTGGGCTCTGTAATGTTATAATAAAATCGGTTGGGTTTTTTGTTGTTGTTGTTCTCCAGAAACAATATCTGGAAAAACAAAGGACGTTTTTAAAAAATAGGTTGTTTTTCACCAAAATAAAAGTAATAGTCTTCCTCTTATCTTAGTTTATGCTATGGGATACATTGAAGATTTCTAATTCTGTTGGATTATATTCATTTCATTCCTTGCTTGTTCCAGTCCTCATAATAAAATTAGTCATGTAACTTCCACTTTCAGCCAAGGTGGAGTAACAAAGACCAGATTTACACTCCTGTCTAAAACAAAATTAAAATTCCAGGTGAAGGATATGAAACAATGGTTTTCAGACATTAATTGTCAACAATGCAGGATAGTGACCACTGAGGGAGAGAAGACAAACAAGGAGAGCCCTTCAATTATCCTAACTCACTGCCTAGAAAGTATTTTTAGGCGGTAGCACAGGGAGGAGGAACCTAGGCAGTCTGGCAGTCTTCATGAGGTGAGAAAATGGAGCTCGGAAACTAGGAAGGCCAAGGGAGCTAAAGTTTGTTTAAGGCAGAGCAGTGGAAAGGAGAGAGCTGTTCAGAGAGAGAGAGAAAGACAGAGAGAGTGCACAAACTAATTCTCTGAAGATCTGTGAAGGGTTTCCCTTGAGTCTTCAGCTGAATACTCACCAGTATATACATGTGAGAAAACTATTCAAGGCTGAAGAAAAAATAACCTCAAAAGATTAGAGGGAAAAATCCCTGGTAATCATATAGCAATAGTTTGTGTTTCCACTAGTTAGAGCGGAAATCATTAAATTTCCACTTGCAAATGGAAATCATTAGATTTCTGTTCTTGCAAATCATTAGAACACCGAGTACTCAAAAGGATATTACCTGAACAGTGAAGAAATGGTAGCCCTATACAAACTGCTGCCCCAGTCCCACTGAACAAAGCTTAACATCAAGTCTCAAAGGGATAGAACTCTTTCTAAGTAATTTAACTATATCATAGAATATACTCAAGAATACTTATAGGAATTTGAAAAAAATATTTATAGAAATAAAAAATAGCATCCCAAAAGTCAAATTTGAAATGTCAAGAATCCAATAAGAAATTACCAGACATAGTAAGAAGCAGGGAAATGGGTCCCACAATGAGAAGAAACCTCAGGCAACTGGAAAAGACCCCCAAGTGACACAGACAATAGAACTGGCAAATAAGGACCTTAAAACAGTTATTATAACTATATTCAATACAGTCAGGAAGGTAGAGGAAATACTGAGCATGCTGAATAGAGCTTTAGAAGAAAATCTTACAGACACAATAGCTGATACTTTTTCAAACTGAACAAACGCAAGCTCAAGAAACATGAAGAAAGCTACACCAAGGCATATCATCTTCAAGTTGCTTAGCAACAATGGTAAAGGAAAAAAAAATCTTAAAAGCAGCCCAAGAAAAAAGACATATTATATATAGAAAAAAATATATAAGAATGACAAAGATTTCTTTTCAGAAATAATGGAAGCAAGAAGACAGTAGATGAATAGCATCTTTGAAATACTAGGAAAAAAACCTTTCACCTAAACTCAAGAACCAGTGAAAATACTTTCAAAAATGAAGGCAAAGTAAAGACTTACTCAGATATAGAAAAGTTGGAGGAATTAAGCTTCAGCAGAACTACATAAGAAGTAGTAAAGAAAGTCATTTGGGCAGAAGGAAGATGGAAGTTTAATTCTATAGAAAGGAATAAATAAAACTGAAAAGTGCAAATATGGTAATTATCACAAATACAAATAAATATAAAACAAATTTTAAATTGCTTTAAGAGGTAACTGTTTCGAGCAAAAAACAGTTATGGTTTGCTTTATAACATATGTAGGAGTACAATGGATGACAATAACAGCACAAAGACTGAAAATGGAACTGTACTGGTGTACATGCTCATTATATATATGAAGTGGTATATTATTATTTGAAGGTAGATTGGGTTGTTTAAAATGTAGTCTGTTAACTCTAAGTCAACCACTAAAACAACAGCAACTAAGACAGATAAGCAATAGGATAACTGAAAAACACATTTAAATAATCCATGGATCAAAGATGTCAAAAGGGAAATTAGAAACTATTTTGAACTGAAGGAAGGTAAGAATATATAAAAATTCAGAGGAATGCAGCTAAAGCAGTACTTAGGAGGAAACTTAGAGCACTAAACATGGACAACCGAATAGAAAAAGGTACTCAAATTAGTGACCTCAGCTTTCCCCTTAAGAAACTACACCAAAAAGAGGAAATTATATCCAAAATGTAATCATAAAAAATCAGTCAAAAAGAAGGTCAAATAAGAGGGAATAAAGGACAAAGAACACACATAAAATATAGAAAACAAATAACAAGATATTTTAAGCCAAATAATATCACAAAACACATTAAGTAAAAATGGTTTAAAAAAACCTAATTAAAAGAGATGTCAGATTGGATTTTTAAAAAGTGCAACACCCTATGCTGCCTATAAGAAACATACTTTAACTATAAGACACAAATAGGTTAAAGGATAGAAAAAAATACACTGTCCTAACACTCATCAGAAGAAAATCAGACTGCCTCTACTATTACCAAAGATATTACTAAGATAAAGAAAACTATTTTATAAGTTCAATTCACTAAGATAAAATAATCCTAAACATTTACACACCTAATAATAGCTGTGTAATATGTGAAACAAAAACTGGTAGATTTGAAAAGATAAATTAGGGAGATATTTCAATACCCCTTTCTCAATAATTGATAGACTAAGCAGATAGAAAAAGAGCAAAGGACATGAAAAAAAAATTGAATAGCATTCTCAAGAAGCTTGAACCAACTGACAAAGGAAAGTGTGTTCAACAACAGTAGAAGACATATTTTTTTCTAGTGAACACAAAGCACCTACCGAGATAGACAACATCCTGGGCCACAAAACAAGCCTCAAAGAGTTTAAAACGAGTCAGATTATACAAACTATGTTCCCTGATCACAATGTAATTAAACCAAAAAACTCCAGAACAGAAAATCTCTAGAAAAGCCTTACTCATTTAAAAACTAAATTATATACTTCTAAATAAGCAATGGATCCGAAAAGAAGCAAAAGGGAAGATAGAAAGTATTTTGAAGTGAACAAAAATGAGAACACAACTACCAAATTGTAGGATGTAGTTAAACTAGTGGTTAGATGGAAATTCATAGCAGTAATCTCTTGTTATAAAAGAATAAAAATCTCAAATCAGTGAATTCTACTACTGCCTTAAGAGATAAGAAAAAGAAGAGCAAGTGAAATTTAAAGCTAATAGAAGAAAGAAAATGACAAAAACAGAAATCCATGAAACAAAAACTATAGAGAATATCAGTGAAAACTAACCAAGAGCTGATTACTGTTGTCACTGTTTTAAATCCAAAGCTCACTAAAATTAATAAACCTTTATTCAGACTAACTAGAAAAAAAAAATGAGATCACAAATCACCATTACCAGAAATGAAAGAGATGGCATAACAACAGATCCTACAAATATTAAAAGTATAATAAGAGAATATTCTGAGTAAGTTCATGCCAATAACATCAACTATTTTGATGAAATGGACAAATTCTTTGATAGGCACATACTGTCAAAGATCACTCACAAATAAGCAGATAACTTAAACAGCCCTATATTTGTTAAAGAAATTGAAGTTTAACACCCTGCTGCAAAGACAATTCCAAGCCCAGGCAGTTCCATTGATGAATATGACCAAATACTTAAGGGAAAAAAATAACACCAAACCTATATAAACTTTCCCAGAAAATAGAAAAGGAACACTTTGCAATTTGTGCTATAAGGCCATCATTACCCTGATGTCAAAATCAAAATATAGTTATTACAAGGAAAGAAAATTACAGTCCAGTATCCCTCATAAACCCTGATGCAAAAAATTATTTTAGAGAGTTAGCAAATAGAATTCAGTAATATATAACAGAACAATACATCAAGACCAAATGGTTTGTCCCAGGAATTGGTCCCAGGAATGTTGGTTTAACATTCAAAAACTCAATCTCTGAAACAGTCAAAAAAGAAAAATTTAATGACCATCTCAATAAACATAGAGAAAGCATTTGACAAAGCCTACATCTATTCCTGACAAAAGCTCTTAGCAGACTAGGAAGAGAAGAGATACTTGCTCAATCTGACAAAGGTATCTATGAAAAACTAACAGCTAACATTTATATTTAATGAATGCTTTCTTCCTAAGATTAGGAACAAGACAAAGTTTTCAACAATCATGGCTTCTATTCAACTTTTACTAGAGGATTTAGCCAGAGCAGAGGGAAAAGAAAAAGAAATTAAAACTATAAAAATCCAAAAGAATAAAAGAAAACTGCTTCTATTTGCACATGACAAAACTGTCTAAATAGAAAATCTGATGAAATCTGCAAGAAAACTAATAGATGAGTTTACCAGAACTAATAGATGAGTTTAATAGGTTGCAGGATATAAGGTATAAATCAGTTATATTTCTAAATAGTAACAATAAAATGCAAAAAACATATTATTTATAAGACTATAAAATTATTACACACGTGTGTGTGTGTGTGTTAGTCGCTCAGTCATGCCTGACTCTTTGTGACCCCATGGATTATAGCTCACCAGGCTCTTCTGTGCATGGGATTCTCCAGGCAAGAACACTGGAGTGGGTTGCCATTTCCTTCTCTAGGGGATCTTCCCGACCCAGGAATCAAACCCAGGTCTCCTGCACTGCAGGCAGATGCTTTACTATCTGAACTACTAGGGATAACACACTTAGGGATAAATTCAACAAAATACTCTAGGTCCATATATGTAAAATTATAAAATATTGCTGAGAAAAGTCAATGCAGACATAAATAGAATGATATACTGTGTTCATAGACTGGAAAACTCAATATTGCTAATATCTCAATTCTCCTTCAAGTGATCTATACATTCAATGCAACCCACATTCCCAGGAGGCTTTGTGTAATAATTGACAAGTTGATTTTAAAATGTATCTAGAAATGCAACAGACCTAGAATAGCCAAAACAACTTTGAAATAGATGTAGCAATTTAGAGGACTAACAGTACATGATTTCGAGGCACATTAGAAAGCTATAATAACCTAGACAGTGTGCTCAAAGAAGGACAAACAGATCAACAGAACTGAATTGAGTATCCAGAAATAGAACCATACATGTAAATGGTCAGTTGATTTTTGACAAGAGTGCAAATGTAATCCAATGGATAGAATTTTTAACAATCTTGAAATAACTGGATATCTACACACATAAAAAGTACATCAATCCAAACCACACATATACAAAAGTTAACTCAAAATGGATCATAAATACAAACTTACACCTAGAAGAAAACACATATAATACCTAGAAGAAAACACAAACAAAACTCTGTCTTTGATTAGGCAAAGGTTTTCTTAAATACACCACCAAAAGCATAATTAATGAAAGAAAAATTTGATAAATGGTACTTCATCAAAATTAGGACCTTCTGCTCTTCAAAAGTCACTGTGAAGACAATGAAAAGACAAACACAGAAAAAAATCATTCCAAATGACATATCTGATAAAGGACTTGTATCCGAACAATACGAAGAAAAAAAAACCAACTTAATTTTTTAAAAATGGGCAAATAATTTTAAAAGACATTTTACCATGCAGATGTATGGATAGCAAATAAGCACACAAAAAGATATCACGGATCATTTGCCAATAGGAAAATGCAATTTAAAACCATGATCAGACACCACTGCACAGTTCTTAGAATGACTAAAATTAAAGATGAACTACATTAAGTGTTGATGAAGATGTACAGGTACTGGATGCCTACTGCTGGTGTGAATGGAACAGGGTACAATCACTTTGGGAAAACAGTCTGCCAATCTCTTTAAAAGTTACACACATATCATACAGCCCAGCAATTCAGCTCCTCGGTATTTATCCAACACACACGAAAGCCTAAGGCTACACAAAGACTTACGTACTGAGTAAGCCTTATTTTTAATAGCCTCAAACTTTTGGAAACAGCTCAGATGTCCATTAACTGATGAACGGATAAATGAAATGTGTTATATCCATATAATGGATACTACTCAGACATAAAATAAACAATCTACTGATACATGTAACATGGATTAATTGCAATATAATTATTCTGCATGAAAGAAGGAGAAAGAAGCTTAACTACTACATAAATCTATTTATATGAAATTCTAGAGTATGAAACTAAGCTATTATGACAGAAAGCAGATTAGAAGGTACCTGGGGATGAGGAGATGGGGGTCTAGGAAGTGGCGGAACAGAGACTAATAAATGTGTAAGAGAAAACTTCAGAGAGTGAGGACTACATTCATTACCTTTACTTGGTGACGGTTTCACGGGCATCATATATGTGATATAAAGATACCAAATTGTACATTTTAAATGTGTATACTGTTCAGTCTATAAATTATACTTTAATAAAGCTGTAAAAACTAAAATCAGGTATGATCACCCAAGTGTCAGTCATATAGTTTCTCTTATAATGTTGACGTTTGCTATGGACTGTTAAGCTAGATAAGCCGTATCTATTCCATTTGAACCAACCGCCTTGCAGTTTTCTGGTAACAGTCAAGTTTTCCCTAAAAATGCGCTGCTCATGCATCTTGTTTGAAAAAGGAAGTTCAGGGAAGCAGAGTTAGGGTCTTAGTTTTCCAGGGCTCTATAATAAATCACCACAAACTGGATGGCTTACAAGAACAGCAATTTTTAATCTCACAGTTCTGGAAACCAGAAGTCTAAAATCCAGGTGGTTGCTGGGTGATGCTCTAACCAGAGACCCTACAGGTGATTCTGTCCCATGTACCTTCCAGCTGCTGGTGGCCCCAGGCCCTCCTTGGCTTTGGCTACATCATTCCAAGTCATGGTCCCACTTTTCATCTCTTTTCTGTATATCTGTCTTGTAAGGATACACTGATTGCATTTAGGGACTCTAGGATTCACTTAGATAATCCAGTTAATTCACAGCTCTGTGTGAGCTAACTTGACAAGTGTCCTTAATTGAAGGGAGTCAACCAAAGAGCGAAAATAGGAAGTTAAAAGGTTCCAAGCTGATGCACTCCATGGTGGGGGGTGAGGGTGGTGGTGATGGTGCCTGAGATAATGGAATATAGAAATGGAAGGCCAAAAAGTGGTACAAGAAGAGGAAGGACAAAGAACCAATGAGATAGAGATGGAAAGGAGAAAGAAGGGAAATAGAAGAGAAAGCAAGCAAGAAACCACATTCTCCTTTGCTCTTTTATCTTTTTATCACACTAGGATGTTTCTGATGTTCCTGGATAAATAACAAATACTTGAATTACTTACATACACTGTACAATGATTTAGAATAGTAATATTAGAAACTAAATTAATTTATCTTTGAGAAAAGCATCAGCTAACAAGTCAAACAATGACAGACTATTTTCCTTGGTTTTCTGGATATCTTGCAAGATGAGGCTCCACCAAACAATTTATATGACTCCAGGGTCATTTCCAGATCAACATTTTTGGTAATATTTTAATTACTTGTGTGGCAAGCAATCATGGTGCAACATATCTAACCCAGCTACGGTTGGTCACAGTGGTGAAGAAAGAGCAAAAATTATACAACAACTATTTGGTGAAGGTTGTTATATGATTCCTCCAGCCTCAACTTTGAATGTGAAAATTAAATCAGTTTTATTTTCCTCTTCAGAAGGTACATTCAAGATAAATCCACATTTGTTTCTAGAAGAAAATAAAGGTCTATAAAAATCATAAGAATTTCCTACCTTGACAAAAATTGTTGAATTGCATTCTTGCAATGCCTCCATTAAACTAATCACATGGAGACACACCATTTCTACCATCTGAAACAACAAATATGAAAATCAATTCCACTCCCAGTCTGCAGCCACAGAAAAACCCATGCCCTGTGTCCATGAGGACTTTCTGCTCAACAAACAGAGAGGATCACAAGGAATGGTATATATTCATCTCTAAAACTTCGGCCAGAAACTGGATTTTATAAGCTGCAGAGGTTTTGCAATTGTCATGTCTAAATCGGGCTGCCAATGGAATTCAGGTATTGACCTCACTAATCTGTACCACACTGCGATTCACACCAGAGGATAAATGGCCTCTGCTTCCTTCATTTCCAACTGCAGAACTCTGGGCATGGGTCCTTTTCTCCATCTTGATGCTTTCACCAGTTTCGCCACTTGGAGAGGTTGTTTAATTTATTGCACCATCTGTGTTTGAGGCTTTGTTCTTCATGGAACAAGGCAGCCATATTTACAACCGTTCAAAAATACAATAGAAATGATAATCCCTCATCAGAGAACCCTATGGCTAGATTTTGAACACTCCAGGGGAGATTTTACCAGACTGACTTATATGGTTTAACCAAATTTTTGGACTTTAAAATTAATTCAAATTCATTTGTAACATGATTTGTACAAGATTCACCTGTAACACATCCATTTCCAGCATTTGAATATTAAAAAAGATTTAGAGGAGAGGTATTAACGATACCAAGAAAAAACTAGTGACAATAGAAGGAAACCCTGAATCTCTAGTTTAAATTTAAGGTCTCAGTTTCATTGTCTATAAAATAGCAGAATAGAAAACTTGACCTCCATGTGCTTCTTCAGTCCCAAACTCTGCCATCTAATAAACCTAATTATCTATGTGGTGGTCAGAACTGTTTGCACACCCTAAAGTTTTCACATAAATTTCCTTTCAGCTGAATTAAAACACCTCCCACCATACACAACTGCTTAATAATATCTGCTTCTCTAAAGAAAGTGCTTCACTGAAAGTAAAAGATATTCCCCTTTCCAATGATAACTAAAAGATAATGTTTCTGAGACTAATTATTCAATCAATCAAAAACTATTCCAGAATGCCTTTGTGGACAGTGAACTGTTGGGTTTCTGGGCACAGTGGGATCATCATTATGGTGTTCTTCCAGGCCCTCCGCCCTTCACAGATAAGAATTCTACTGATGAAGTGCCCATAACCAAGACTGGATGGTGCCTTCCCAGCTGAGAATCCTCCTCCAAAGCAGCAAACTGAACTAGAGGACTCCTTTGGAAATTCCTCCCGTATACCCTCCAATTTTATCTCTACCGGACTAAGCCAAGCTTGTTCAATGACATGGGCCCATGCTAGCCATACCTCAGATCTTTTCCAACAAGGTAAACCATCTGCATGACAATGCAACTGGGTTTGAAGACTAAGGAGCCTAGGTCCTTGAAGGGCAACTCAAAAAGGTGAAACTCTTTTCAGATTTTTTGCCCTAAGTGGAATTAACACATACAGTCAGTCTGCACCTAATTGACCACAGTTTCCCCAAACTGCCTTAGAATCCAAAAATAATATAAAACCCCTTCCTAACTCTCTGACTTTATAGAACAAGACACCTTGTAAAGGTAGAAGTTTCACACACATTTCCTTTGCCACTAGGCAGAGAAAACACTGTTTCAACTGAATTTACTTGTTTGCTTTGTTTTTCATCAAAATTATTATGCATGTAGAATATCCTGTTTTTCACATAGAAATTCACCAATCCATTTACGTATTATTACAACTGAGGTCTTTAAAAAGCATGTACTGTGAGGACTAAGAGTGGCTTACATGTTTTGAGATTCTCTCCAAGAGGGGAAACCCATCTGTGAACTCACCACTTTGTTATGGGCCATCAGCTGAAGGATGCTGGGGGTCACCCTACTCCAGAATTCTAGCGCTGTCAGGATCGCTGTGAAGCTGAATTCATTCTGACTTTGGACATTCGTAGCTACAGCACTTTGTTCACAATACACGGTCCAGAGCTGAGCAAAGATAAACGCGTGGAAAAGAGAGCACATGTGCAGCACGGAGGTCTGCAAAGGAAGCAAACAGGGAACCGTTACGTTCTAGCGGGCTGTGGCACTCCACGGAGCTCTCCCCGCGTGACTTTGGCCTTCGAAGGGGCACAGCTAAAGTACATGCGATTTGAGCAATCCGAGGCTGGCGGAGCTGTCTCCAGGATACAAACTCATGATTCATCACCTTCAAATAGTCTGCTCTTCACTCAGTCAGTGGGAGAGTGCTTAGAGACCAGGCATCTTTTCAGACAGAAGGCACCTTGGTTTGAAGAATAAATCTGCCCACCTCCTTGGTGGTGGTGGTGGTTTAGCCACTCAGTTGTGTCCAACTCTCACCACCCCAGGGCCCCACCAGGCTCCTGTGTCTTCTCCAGGCAAGAATACTGGACTGGGTTGCCATTTCCTTCTCCAGGGGATCTTTCTGAACCAGGGATCAAACTTGTATCTCCTGCATTGCAGGCAGATTCTTTACCACCGGGCCACCAGGGAAACCCCCACCCCCACCCTCTTGCCCTTTAATGAAAGTGACATTCCTCTCCCTAAACTAGATTAGCAAGAACAAATCATTCCACCATTTTAGGATGTCTGCCCCTCTGTGAGATGGGGGTAATGGTACCCCCCTCAGAGTGCTGTAGCTTGGAGTAAATGAGGTGACATATAATGATGCACCATCCAGGGCTTAAGAATTATACTACGTAGTAATGACAGCAGTAGCAGCAGTAGAGACAGGATTCCTAACTAGCAGTAAGTACTGATCGAGTGAGCAACTACAGTGTCCCAAACACTGTGCTAAAGATTCACAGTTTACCTTCATAGTTCTCACACCATCTCATCTATTTTACAGCTGAAAACCTGGAGCTCAGACAGGTTAAGTAACTTTTCAGTGTCACAGAATTACAAAGTACCATCATTAGGAATCAAACACAGATTGGGTTGAAATATTAGGAACCGACTGCCTACTTCCTTTTGTAAACATCATTCAGGTAATTTGGATGGGTGCTCTATTTTATTGCAGAATTTAAAAAAAAAATCTATTGCTGGTGAAGCTTGCCCTAGCTAGCCTAAATCCCAGCTGTTCCCAAAACCACTATGAGCTCCTAGAACTGGCCTAGGCTCTGTGAGGGGACTTAGACTCCTCACAGCTGAGCAGTACTAATGTGTCTGGTTTGCTTGTACAGGCTCATGATTGATGCTAAGCCTTGGATTTACTTTATTCCCTTAAGCACACCACCCGTCTCTACAATTTATAAGTTCCTTCTGTGTAAGTGATTCCCATATATAATTTAGTGAGTTCCCAACTGGCCTTATTTTCACTTTGTATCTTCATATATCTCTAGAGATTTGAGTTGAAAAGACAGTGCATGAAAAATTAGAGAATAAATTTCCCTCCACTTCATATTTGTTTATAAAAACTGATCACGGAAGTTTTATTATATTTTGAGCCTTTTATTTCTCTTCATTATTTTGAGACAGCAATGCCTAGGAAGCTAACTTTTGCTTGCCTCTATAATTTGTCTTCATAAAAGTAAACCGAAAAACAACTTAGGGGGAAGAGAAGATAGTCTGGGAATTTAAACAACTTTAAATAAGGCATTAGCACAAAGTTGCCTTCCTAGCATCCACAGGAGGGCAAGTGATAAGGTGCATTTCCTTCTCAGAAGAAATGTAATTGGCCGATAAGGGTTTCCATTAGCAATCTTGATGCGTATGGCTTTAATCTTGCAGAAATCACTTACCTTTGATTGCTCTGGAAATCCAATCAGGATAACAATAAGATGGTCTGCAATATGGGAACCTGCATCCAGAGGTATGGGCAGGCAGGGAGAGGAGGCATTGGGACACACCGCATTATGGGTGAGGGCACCCAGAAGCAGCCAGGACAAGAGCCGGATGTGGGAGACACACTCGATGAATTCTTTCGGTCTATTAGGGAGGAAGGAAGTGTTAGAGGTGTTTTGGGGTTTTCCGTTTCATTGGCTGCTCAACAAACACTGAAGGAGGGGTGTAAAAGTGTGGCCTTGAGGCAATTACCTAAAATAAAACACCAAAGCAACGAAGTGCCAACGAAGTGATAGATCTTTTTTCTTCTTTCCCACTCTAAATCCTGGAGCTCAGCTTCTCGAGCAAAGAGCAGCCTTTGGTGACACAGGATTAAATATCATTCTTCCATAAATCTGGCTGCCTTTCTGATTAGTTTCTCTTTCTAAATTCTTTCCTTTCTTCTCATTAGAGAGTTCTCGATATACCCACCAGAAGGGGAGGAATAGAAGAGGAGCTAAAACACACAGCCACCCATTTTCCTGTTCTCCCCCTCCTCCATCCCCCTCCCCCTCCTCCATCCCCCTCCCCCTCCCTCCATCCCACCTTCAAACCTTTCCTCTAGCCTGGAAGCTGCTCATGCAAGATGGCAGGCCAAGCCTGCTCTGAGTTCTCAAATGAACTAGTCCATGGGCACCTCTCTCTTCTCGGCCTCCCTTCGGGCAGGATCAGGTTCTCACACTTCCTTACACTCTATTTCATCTCTGCTGTAGATTCTGTTCCAGCTACAATCTAAGCTCATTGAAGGCAGAAGCAATGTAAACGCTAAAATAAATACCTATCAATGTACTTAACTAGTGGAAATTACGAGTTGAAGTGGTAGTTCTAAGCTCCAAGTTTTCAACACCCATCAAAAGGACTGAGGCTTTTGTACAGCACAAGTTTTATTGGCAGCATGTCAATGTGCTCAGTCGATAAGTGTGTCTGATTCTTTGCAACCCAGTGGACTGTAGTCCTCCAGGCTCCCCTGTCTGTGGAATTTCCCAGGCAAGAATACTGGAGCAAGTTGCCATTTCTCTCTCTAGGCGATCTTCTCGATCCAGGGATCTAACCTGAGTGTCCTGTGTCTCCTACACTGGCAGGTAGATTCTTCACCACTGAGCCACCTGGGAAGCCCATATGTCATGAAGTACTTGTGTTCAAAAAATGCTGTCGGGTCGTCAAATAAGTATGGAAATTGGTTTCAAAGCCCATCTTTCCAACCAATCATATTTATCCTCTAGATCTTCAGTGCATTCCGCAGCTCTTACTGAGCCCCAGGAAGCTCAGGGGTGTTTCCGGCCTTGTTGCCAGAATAATAAGGGTCTTACCCTTGCTGCATTGCAGAAGGGGGATGATAGAGCCAAGGCAGATAGCGGATCACAGCTTTGTTGTCTCTGTGGTTGCCCCGGGAGATTTCCATGGCTGCAATCTGAGCCAGCCCCACTTTGAGATGTCCACCGAAGGTATCTTCATGCAGAGGCTGGGAACATGTCTTCATGTGGCTCTACAAAACCAAGTGGTGTTTTTGTGACTTTGGCAAAGTACTCGGGGACATTTCAGGACACTCTTTAAAAAAGATCAGATTGTTGTATCCACACCTTCTATCATCACTCCCAAGCTACAACTGATTTGAACTTCTTTAGGGGTTTCGTGACAAAGAGGGAAAAAATTCTTATCATGGCCTAAACAACCTGAGACAGTCTAGACACTACAGACCTCTGCAGCTTATCCCTTCACCCTTGTGGTCCAGCTTCACTGGCTCTCCATGCTCCCCACCATCACTGGCCTTCCTTCACTCATGCTGTTTTCTCCACCTGAAATATTGTTTCTGCCTCTCTTTACCTAGTTAATCTATTCATTACTCAGATTTTAACTCTGATGTCACCTCCTCAAGGAAGCCTTCCTTGACCTCCTCTGTATGCGTGTGTGCTCAGTTGCTCAGTCATGTCTGACTCTTTGCGAGCCCATGGACTCTATAGCCTGCCAGGCTCCTCTGTCCATGGGATTTTCCAGGCAAGAATACTGGAGTGGATAGCCTTTTCCTTCTCCAGGGGATGTTCCCAACCCAGGGATTGAACTCGCGTCTCCTGCATCTCGTGTATTAGCAGGCGGATTCTTTCCTACTGAGCCACTTGGGAAGCCTGACCTCCGCTATGAGCCTTTCTAACTTCCCTGGCTAGGTCATTTCACCCTATTAGAAGCTCTCATGCCACTGTCTACCCCTTTTTCATAGCAATTGTGAAAGTCACAATTTCACTTTAGTTTGTATGAAATTCTCATTAAAATTGGCCATCACTGTCAGACTATAAAGTAATGAGAGCAGCCACTGTCGTCTGGTTTTGGTCATCATCACATCCTTAAATATCTAGAATGATGTGAGGCATGTTACTCAAGACATATTGGTGAATTAATTAATTCAGAAAAATTTCATTGCTCAGTGTGGCTTAGTGGAAAGAGCACTGAATTGGGAGATGAGACGTAAGTTCTAGACCCAGTTCTGTCTTAAACTCACATGACTTTAGATAAGCTACTTGCCACTTCACTTTTCTGATCTGTTTCCCTAATATATAAATTCAGAGCGTTGGATTAGGTCAGAAGTCCCCAACTATTTGGTCATCATGGGTCCTTCTTAATATTTTGCTCTGTATTTTCAAGGTGGCTATAACACTGTTTAGATAATATTTCCTCTTCAGACATCAAAACTGTCTCAGTGTGAGTAGCCAGGTTTAGCAATCAGTAACCCATGCATGACCAAACATTAGGGACGCTTACTCAGAAATGACTGGATTTGGATATCGTGAGAAATGGTCAATTTAAATTTTTATTTCGGTCTCCACCTATCCCTACCCGCAAGAAACATTTGGATCATCTGAGCAGTCTGGAAACTGAGCTGGGTGCTGAAAGGACTGTAGTTTTAGCTGATAAACTTCTGGGGCAACCAGCTCCTATTTCTCAAAAAGCCACATTTAGTGCCAGACTGCAACCTGGCTGCTCACTGGCCCATGTTTGGATCTTCTTCTGCTCTTTTTCCTGGGTCTTCCTCAAATCTCTCAGAGTATCAGTCTTTTAGCTGTCTAGCTGACTCACAGCAAGGACGTTGACTGGCATCAGCAATTCATTCCACCCTGCAAAGCAATCAATAACCTCAACAACCTCACTAGGATTTTGTCCCTATGCAAATTAAATGTTGCTTTGTCTTTAATTATTTTCTAGAAGGAGATAGCTTTGATACAGATAAAAACCATAAACAGCTTATGTTTGCATAATGTGTACACATTTCCTACAAACTAAAGTTTACAGAAGTCTCTTCACATGCATTACTGCTGCTGAGTCGCTTCAGTCATGTCCGACTCTGGGCGACACCATAGACGGCAGCCCTCCAGGCTCCTTTGTCCCTGGGATTCTCCAGGCAAGAACACATGCATTATTTCACACCAAATCTTGTAGTGGTCAACAAAGCTAGGTTTATTTAGGTGGGTTCATTGGTCTTCTTTTGCCAATGAGGAAACTAAGGCTCAAGGTAATTAAATGACACTGGGTGGTCCAGTGAAAAGAGGCTGGATTGGAGGAGGTCCCCACAGTCTCAGGTCACCTCTGTTTCCATCAGTTACCAGAAGTGTGACCTTGAGCAAAAGACTGCCCCACTTCAGGCCATAAAATGGGAATATTTTACAATACGGGGCCTGGGAAGAATTGAATAAATGGGGCAAAAACAAAGGTATGCACAGAACTGACACCACTGTGGAAATCTCCTTTCCTTTCTCCATCCCCTCTTTGCAGAGACAAACTTGGTTCTTCAGAGTCCCAGGACATGGGCTCCTTCAACACTGCCATTGCTACCTCTCCAGGTGAGGATAAATTTCCATCTGGCTGCTCAGATTCCCTACGAATGCCTCTCCATCTCGCCCCCCTGAGAGATGAGGGCATGCAGCCCTCTTACCTTCAGCTTGGTCAGCGTGTGCATGTCTGCCACGAAGTCCAGCACGTCACTGATGTACTGCCGCATGCACTCCATGGCCGCCGTCCCGCACTGAAACACATGAGGATACCGCTGGGCGCGCGCTCTGAGTCACGCCAGCTCTGTAGTCCCGACTGCAGTGATTGTCTGACTCTGATTTCCCGCTGTCTGCTAATGAGTTGTTTCACTCTCTGGATCTCTGACTCACTCTGTTACTCTCAGCCATAGTCTCTGACTGCCCCCACTTTGCATACCATCCCTCTGGGCCGTCCCAGTGCACCAGCCCCAAGCATCCAGCATCATGCATCGAACCTGGACTGGCAACTCGTTTCCTACATGATATTTTACATGTTTCATTGCCATT
Organism: Bos indicus; assembly: GCF_029378745.1. NCBI lineage: Eukaryota > Metazoa > Chordata > Mammalia > Artiodactyla > Bovidae > Bos > Bos indicus. The sequence continues at coordinate 58,452,634 of NC_091780.1, read as the reverse complement.
CTCCCAAATCTTCCCACCCTCTCCCTCTCCCACAGAGTCCATAAGACTGTTCTATACATCAGTGTCTCTTTTGCTGTCTCGTACACCGGGTTATTGTTACCATCTTTCTAAATTCCATATATATGCGTTAGTATACTGTATTTATGTTTTTCCTTCTGGCTTACTTCACTCTGTATAATAGGCTCCAGTTTCATCCACCTCATTAGAACTGATTCAAATGTATTCTTTTTAATGGCTGAGTAATACTCCATTGTGTATATGTACCACAGCTTTCTTATCCATTCATCTGCTGATGGACATCTAGGTTGCTTCCATGTCTTGGCTATTATAAACAGTGCTGCGATGAACATTGGGGTACACGTGTCTCTTTCCCTTCTGGTTTCCTCAGTGTGTATGCCCAGCAGTGGGGTTGCTGGATCATAAGGCAGTTCTATTTCCAGTTTTTTAAGGAATCTCCACACTGTTCTCCATAGTGGCTGTACTAGTTTGCATTCCCACCAACAGTGTAAAAGGGTTCCCTTTTCTCCACACCCTCTCCAGCATTTATTATTTGTAGACTTTTGGATCGCAGCCATTCTGACTGGTGTGAAATGGTACCTCATAGTGGTTTTGATTTGCATTTCTCTGATAATGAGTGATGTTGAGCATCTTTTCATGTGTTTGTTAGCCATCTGTATGTCTTTTTTGGGGAAATGTCTATTTAGTTCTTTGGCCCATTTTTTGATTGGGTCGTTTATTTTTCTGGAGTTGAGCTGTAGGAGTTGCTTGTATATTTTTGAGATTAGTTGTTTGTCCGTTGCTTCATTTGCTATTATTTTCTCCCATTCTGAAGGCTGTCTTTTCACCTTGCTAATAGTTTCCTTTGATGTGCAGAAGCTTTTAAGGTTAATTAGGTCCCATTTGTTTATTTTTGCTTTTATTTCCAATATTCTGGGAGGTGGGTCATAGAGGATCCTGCTGTGATGTATGTCGGAGAGTGTTTTGCCTATGTTCTCCTCTAGGAGTTTTATAGTTTCTGGTCTTACGTTTAGATCTTTAATCCATTTTGAGTTTATTTTTGTGTATGGTGTTAGAAAGTGGTCCAGTTTCATTCTTTTACAAGTGGTTGACCAGATTTCCCAGCACCACTTGTTAAAGAGATTGTCTTTAATCCATTGTATATTCTTGCCTCCTTTGTCGAAGATAAGGTGTCCATATGTGCGTGGATTTATCTCTGGGCTTTCTATTTTATTCCATTGATCAATATTTCTGTCTTTGTGCCAGTACCATACTGTCTTGATAACTGTGGCTTTGTAGTAGAGCCTGAAGTCAGGTAGGTTGATTCCTCCAGTTCCATTCTTCTTTCTCAAGATCGCTTTGGCTATTCGAGGTTTTTTGTATTTCCATACAAATTGTGAAATTATTTGTTTTGGCTCTGTGAAGAATACTGTTGGTAGCTTGATAGGGATTGCGTTGAATCTATAAATTGCTTTGGGTAGTATACTCATTTTCACTATATTGATTCTTCCAATCCATGAACATGGTATATTTCTGCATCTATTAGTGTCCTCTTTGATTTCTTTCACCAGTGTTTTATAGTTTTCTATATATAGGTCTTTAGTTTCTTTAGGTAGATATATTCCTAAGTATTTTATTCTTTCCGTTGCAATGGTGAATGGAATTGTTTCCTTAATTTCTCTTTCTGTTTTCTCATTATTAGTGTATAGGAATGCAAGGGATTTCTGTGTGTTGATTTTATATCCTGCAACTTTACTGTAGTCATTGATTATTTCTAGTAATTTTCTGGTGGATTCTTTAGGGTTTTCTATGTAGAGGATCATGTTATCTGCAAATAGTGAGAGTTTTACTTCTTCTTTTCCAATTTGGATTCCTTTTATTTCTTTTTCTGCTCTGATTGCTGTGGCCAAAACTTCCAAAACTATGTTGAATAGTAATGGTGAAAGTGGGCACCCTTGTCTTGTTCCTGACTTTAGAGGAAATGCTTTCAATTTTTCACCATTGAGGATAATGTTTGCTGTGAGTTTGTCATATATAGCTTTTATTATGTTGAGGTATGTTCCTTCTATTCCTGCTTTCTGGAGAGTTTTTATCATAAATGGATGTTGAATTTTGTCAAAGGCTTTCTCTGCATCTATTGAGATAATCATATGGTTTTTATTTTTCAATTTGTTAATGTGGTGTATTACATTGATTGATTTGTGGATATTGAAGAATCCTTGCATCCCTGGGATAAAGCCCACTTGATCATGGTGTATGATCTTTTTAATGTGTTGTTGGATTCTGATTGCTAGAATTTTGTTTAGGATTTTTGCATCTATGTTCATCAGTGATATTGGCCTGTAGTTTTCTTTTTTTGTGGGATCTTTGTCAGGTTTTGGTATTAGGGTGATGGTGGCCTCATAGAATGAGTTTGGAAGTTTACCTTCCTCTGCAATTTTCTGGAAGAGTTTGAGCAGGATAGGTGTCAGCTCTTCTCTAAATTTTTGGTAGAATTCAGCTGTGAAGCCGTCTAGACCGGGGCTTTTGTTTGCTGGAAGATTTTTGATTACAGTTTCAATTTCCGTGCTTGTGATGGGTCTGTTAAGATTTTCTATTTCTTCCTGGTCCAGTTTTGGAAAGTTGTACTTTTCTAAGAATTTGTCCATTTCTTCCACGTTGTCCATTTTATTGGCATATAATTGTTGATAGTAGTCTCTTATGATCCTTTGTATTTCTGTGTTGTCTGTTGTGATCTCTCCATTTTCGTTTCTAATTTTGTTGATTTGATTTTTCTCCCTTTGTTTCTTGATGAGTCTGGCTAATGGTTTGTCAATTTTATTTATCCTTTCAAAGAACCAGCTTTTGGTTTTGTTGATTTTTGCTATGGTCTCTTTTGTTTCTTTTGCATTTATTTCTGCTCTAATTTTTAAGATTTCTTTCCTTCTACTAACCCTGGGGTTCTTCATTTCTTCCTTTTCTAGTTGCTTTAGGTGTAGAGTTAGGTTATTTATTTGACTTTTTTCTTGTTTCTTGAGGTGTGCCTGTATTGCTATGAACTTTCCCCTTAGGACTGCTTTTACCGTGTCCCACAGGTTTTGGGTTGTTGTGTTTTCATTTTCATTCGTTTCTATGCAAATTTTGATTTCTTTTTTGATTTCTTCTGTGATTTGTTGGTTATTCAGCAGCGTGTTGTTCAGCCTCCATATGTTGGAATTTTTAATAGTTTTTCTCCTGTAATTGAGATCTAATCTTACTGCATTGTGGTCAGAAAAAATGCTTGGAATGATTTCTATTTTTTTGAATTTACCAAGGCTAGCTTTATGGCCCAGCATGTGATCTATCCTGGAGAAGGTTCCATGTGCGCTTGAGAAAAAGGTGAAATTCATTGTTTTGGGATGAAATGACCTATAGATATCAATTAGGTCTAACTGGTCTATTGTATCGTTTAAAGTTTGTGTTTCCTTGTTAATTTTCTGTTTAGTTGATCTATCCATAGGTGTAAGTGGGGTATTAAAGTCTCCCACTATTATTGTGTTATTGTTAATTTCTCCTTTCATACTTGTTAGCATTTGTCTTACGTACTGTGGTGCTCCCGTGTTGGGTGCATATATATTTATAATTGTTATATCTTCTTCTTGGATTGATCCTTTGATCATTATGTAGTGACCTTCTTTGTCTCTTTTCACAGCCTTTGTTTTAAAGTCTATTTTATCTGATATGAGTATTGCTACTCCTGCTTTCTTTTGGTCCCTATTTGCATGGAAAATCTTTTTCCAGCCCTTCACTTTCAGTCTGTATGTGTCCCCTGTTTTGAGGTGGGTCTCTTGTAGACAACATATGTAGGGGTCTTGTTTTTGTATCCATTCAGCCAGTCTTTGTCTTTTGGTTGGGGCATTCAACCCATTTACATTTAAGGTAATTACTGATAAGTATGTTCCCGTTGCCATTTACTTTATTGTTTTGGGTTCGAGTTTATACACCGTTTTTGTGTTTCCTGTCTAGAGAATATCCTTTAGTATTTGTTGGAGAGCTGGTTTGGTGGTGCAGAATTCTCTCAGCTTTTGCTTGTCTGAAAAGCTTTTGATTTCTCCTTCATACTTGAATGAGATCCTTGCTGGGTACAATAATCTGGGCTGTAGGTTATTTTCTTTCATCATTTTAAGTATGTCTTGCCATTCCCTCCTGGCTTGAAGAGTTTCTATTGAAAGATCAGCTGTTATCCTTATGGGAATTCCCTTGTGTGTTATTTGTTGTTTTTCCCTTGCTGCTTTTAATATTTGTTCTTTGTGTTTGATCTTTGTTAATTTGATTAATATGTGTCTTGGGGTGTTTCTCCTTGGGTTTATCCTGTTTGGTACTCTCTGGGTTTCTTGGACTTGGGTGATTATTTCCTTCCCCATTTTAGGGAAGTTTTCCACTATTATCTCCTCAAGTATTTTCTCATGGTCTTTCTTTTTGTCTTCTTCTTCTGGAATCCCTATGATTCGAATGTTGTAGCGTTTAATATTGTCCTGGAGGTCTCTGAGATTGTCCTCATTTCTTTTAATTCGTTGTTCTTTTATCCTCTCTGATTCATTTATTTCTACCATTCTATCTTCTAATTCACTAATCCTGTCTTCTGCCTCTGTTATTCTACTATTTGTTGCCTCCAGAGTGTTTTTAATTTCACTTATTGCATTATTCATTATATATTGACTCTTTTTTATTTCTTCTAGGTCCTTGTTAAACCTTTCTTGCATCTTCTCAATCCTTGTCTCCAGGCTATTTATCTGTGATTCCATTTTAGTTTCAAGATTTTGGATCAATTTCACTATCATTATTCGGAATTCTTTATCGGGTAGATTCCCTATCTCTTCCTCTTTTGTTTGGTTTGGTGGGCATTTATCCTGTTCCTTGGTGACTGCCCCCACTTTGGACAACAATTAATAAAAAGATTTGTGGTGGAGAGGTGGGCTGCCGTCTATGGGGTCGCACGGAGTCGGACACGACTGAAGCGACTTAGCAGCAGCAGCAAAGAAGTAGGGGTAGCCTATGAGAGACAGGGTTTACGTGCTTTTTTTCCACTGGGTGATTTAACCGATTTCTGTTTGCTTGTTTGTTAACTGGCTGATACATAAAGACAGCCTGTGCGAAGCCACTGATATCAGTCTTTACAACACGCTGCTGCTGCTGCTGCTGCTGAGTCACTTCAGTCGTGTCCGACTCTGTGTGACCCCATAGACGGCAGCCCACCAGGCTCCCCCGTCCCTGAGATTCTCCAGGCAAGAACACTGGAGTGGGTTGCCATTTCCTTCTCCAATGCATGAATGTGAAAAGTGAAAGTGAAGTCGCTCAGTCGTGTCCAACCCTCAGCGACCCCATGGACTGCAGCCCACCAGGCTCCTCCGTCCAAGAGATTTTCCAGGCAAGAGTACCGGAGTGGGGTGCCATTGCCTTCACCTTCAAACAGCAGTAACACCTAATCACTCTAGGGAATCTCAGATACATGTAAAATATGTACCACTAAATTCTACCACCATAATCTTAGATATCTTTCTCTGTCAAAAGCAAAAAAAGGACACAAACAAATATTGTGTCTGCTGAAAGACTCAAAAATTCTTATGTTCAAGCACTTACAACTTCTTATAGATAGTAGGTACACTATTAAGTAGATGAATGTATTATTGTTAAATTCTTGCTAGGGAAAATTAGAGAAAGAAACAAACTGATCATTCTTCCCCACTTCTAGCAGAGTGTTTGAGAAATCTTAAAGAAAAAAAAAAAAAAAAAAAAAAAAACTCTGTTTCAGGTTATTAAATGGAATAAACCTGCTCTCAGGGCAAGGCAGTGAATTTAGGATTAAACGCACAGAAAAGGAAAATGGACAGCCAGGCTGCTACATCAAAGCTGTACCAGAGAACCCATACATAAGACTGGATATCATGTGGATCAAAAGCAGGCCCTCTTTGAAGCCATCCGAATACCATGCTAAGGCCTTTCTTAGTCTCTTTAAGAAAATCTGAAACATTATATACTTAACTAGCTCACCCAGTGGCTCTCATTTTCCCATATTCATGTAAATCTGCACAGCACTGAACTGTATCACCCTCTATCTCTTCTAGAATGTTACGCCTGTCAGTTCCTCTGACAGGGTAACAAACAGTAAAATAAGGTCACTGGCAGCTCTGCCAGAGTGTTTTCCAAGCATTTCATATATTCTAAGGTTTTCTTCTTTTAATTTAAATCAAGTGAAGGAGTTATAAAAGGTTATTGTGCTCCTGCTTTGGCAATATTAATCCCTGAGTGCAGGAAAGGACTTCTCCCCCCGATTTATTCCATTTTCTCTGACCTTTCACATGTCATGCAAATAAGAGCATATACTCTGCTCCTGAATTTCCTGAAAGGGATTTGTTTCTTTCATAGGCAATACTTTATACCATTTCAACTAGGCAAATGTCACAGAAAATAATTACTTGGAGCATTATTCAATATTTGTCTTTTACCTTTGAATTTCAAAAATGTGAGAGGAAAGAATTTACTATTGCCAGTTACTTTTGCTCTAGAGTAACTATATCTAATAAAAGTCTTACAATATACTTTCTAGCCAGGATAACTTCAGTGAGCCATTTATAAAATAAACCACATAATTTTTTTACTTTGCAAAACATAGGTATAATCTTAGCACGTTATTTTAAAAATAAAAAAAAACATAGAGACAAGCTCAGCTTGTTTCAGAAGACCTACATTTATTTCAATGGGAAAGCTGATGATAAACTAGTTGAAAACAAACTCTAATCTCAAAAACATGAATTGAAGTGATTCGTATCCAATTTTTCCTCAAAACTTGTATCTGATTTTAAAGTTACATTTCTTGAATTATAAAGATAACAATGCAGAAATCTTGGAAAATATAAATTAAGAAAAAGAAAAATGTCCGTAATAGTTACCTTTCTTGAATTATAAAGATAACACGTGTTCAATACAGAAAACTTGGAAAACATAAATTAAGAAAAATAGCCATAATCCTAATTCCTGCTCTCCACCTCTGAATTTGTCACTGCCATAATTCCTTCCAAATATTTTTAGTGCATATAACATACACACATATAATGTTTTTATAAGATTGAGATTATTTTTTCTAATATGCTTTTAAATTAAATCCATCATAAATGTTTTCCAATGAAATATTCTTAAATGTGATTTGGTCCACATAATAGTCCATCTTATAGATGGGCTGTTACTTTGTTCAGTCATCAAGTCATGTCCAACTCTTTGGCAATCCCATGGACTGCAGCCCTCCAGGCTCCTCTGTGGGATTTCCCAGGCAAGAATATTGAGGTGGGTTGTTATCCCTTCTCCAGGGCATCTTCCAACCTGTGTCTCCTGAATTGCAGGCAGATTCCTTACTACTTAGCAAACAGGGAAGATGTACCTTATTTTATTTAAATAATATCTTAATGTTGCACATTAATTTTGTTTCTATATTTTTGCTATTTTAAATGCTGCTTTATGTACTTATAGATAATTCTATATTTATTTTCTCAAACACGTACCTACAGATAGATTGTCACAGTGTTCTTCAGCAAGACTGACTACCATCAGGATCTTATAAGAATGCTTGTTTTACTTCATCATCAGTGAGTTTCACTGTTAGGAAAAGCTTGTTGATATGCCAGATGGTTTTAATTTTTATATTTTAAATATTTTATACTTGACATTAATTTACAGTTCACTGATTGCTAGTCAGGGTAAAAGATTTATAGTGAGTGGCTTATTGGTCATTGGAAAGGGTTCTATATGTAGATCTATAACTTGCTATTTTATTGTTTTGGAATATTTGACTTTTACTTGATTTCAATAAAACTTTTATACATTAGGGATGTTATTTTTTAGCTACCACATAGGTAGCAAATATTGAAGTTTAGACAATTAAATGAGGAAACCAGTGACTACTGGGCAGAGACTGGCCAGCTACCCACAGAACCATTTTTCTTCTTCCCTAGGATGCACTAGACCACATTTCCCATCCTCCTTTGCAGTCAGGTGTGGCCATGTGACTGAGTTCTAGCCAATGAAACATGAGTAGGAAAAATGTGTACCACTTTTAGACCTGACCCATGGAAACCTTCCATGTGCTACAAGCTCTCCTCTTTCCCCAACCACCAGCTGATTACAGGGGACAGCATGTGACAGAAGAAACCCGACCTCTGTGCGTTCATGTGAAAGTCTTCCTCCCTTTACTAATCAGGACACCCTTTAAAACTTCACATGGGCAAACAATAAACTTTTTTGAGCTAAGTCGCTAAGAACTGGGGTTGTATCTCATAGCATCTTGCATTGCCCCAACTATTACCAAGAACCCTTAAAAAACCCCAAGGTCTATTAATTCTACTATCAGAAATCTATTATAAAAAATAGTCTAAAATATGAGCAAAGATTTAAGCACAAAGATGTTTATTACACATTAGTTATAATTGTAGAATATTGAAAATAACTAAAATATCCAATAATACATAGTGCTTATTAATAATACTTTTTAAACTTTTAGGTGTGTTTTATTTTTTATTGAAAAATATTTGACACATAACTATGTATAAATTTAAGGTGTACAATATGTCAATTTGATTCACCTACATACTGTAATATGATTGCCCTTGTTGTGATAATTAGCACTGTATCACATTACTTAATTATCTTTTCCACTTGGTAGGAATAATTTTTCGTTTTTTGGCAAGTTTGATTATTATAATACTACATTGTAGTCTATATTCACTGTACTTGCATTATAGCTCTAGGACTTATCTACCGCTCATTATAAGTTTGTGCCCTTAAACATGACAGTCCTGCCCCCACCTCCATTGATATTATTTTCAATCGTTGATGCTCACACAGCACCTACTTATGCTTGTCACCTTGTTAATGCGCTTTACATGCATTATCCCATTCAATCCTCAACCTAGAACTTAGGCCCTGTGATAGCCCGTTCTACAGATAACATAAACCAAAGAATCATGGATTAAATGACTTTCTTGATCACACAGCTAGTAAATGTCAGTTCTCAAACTCTGTTGTGAATCAAAACCCATATTATCAACTATTGTTATATGGCACATTCATATGAGCTAGTATCACTTTAGGGAAAATACTTAAGACATATGAAGCCAAAGCTGGGTCTGATTTCAACTATGGTTTCAACTATGTTTAAACAAATATATGCAGAAAAAGATGAAAGAATTAATATGTTAGCAGTAAAATTATCTCTGAGTTGAATGTTATTTTTCCTCTCTCATAATATTTCTCCACATCAAAAAAGAATTGAAGTAATCTTTAGTGTTTGATATGCAAAACTAGTATACTTACAAATATAAATTAATAAAAACCTCTTGTGAACAGGTACTATGAAGATATTCTTGCTCACTGATGAAGGAATTTATCCAAGGATATCATTCAAAATAAATGTGAAGAGGATCTTTGTATATATGCTATATACTATGTTATTCTAGACTAGCAAAGAACTAGAAAGTATTGGGTTGGCCAAAAAGTTTATTCAGGTTTTTCCATAACATCTTACGGAAAAACTCAAATGAACTTTTCAGCCAATCCAATATATAAATATCCAACAATATGGGAATAAGCAAACTATGATACTGAAGTAGATCAAAACATGGGAAATTTTCCTAAAACAATAGAATTCTTATTTTAGGGCAGAAGATTATGTGACCCTTTATCTTATTCAAATTTTTTTGTTGAAAATTTAAATGACTTTTTTCCACTAACAATTTAAATCTCTGCAGTTTCTCAGTTTGTTGAAATAACCTTGCTTTAATAAGTTATTGTGGTTTCTGATATCCAGTCCCATCTATGAGAATCTTAACATATTTCACCAAATAGTTCACTAGTTAATGATAACAGAAGTTTTTTAAATTTTCAGAGGAAATATAATAAAGGAAAACAAAGTATTACAATGCTTATTTCTTTCTGGCAGTAGTTAAATCAAATTGGCTAACGGGAGTGAATATAAGAAAATTGACTTGGGAAAAACTGAACTTTAATTAAATCTATTTTGTATGTCTGATAATTTCTTTCCTTAACTGGATGCTTCAATTTTTATTCCTGTTTCCTAGAATTAAAAGTTTCCAGGGGCAGAGATTAATTTAAATTTTCACCAGGGCTCTTTTAAACAAGAAGCTAATGTTTTCAATTTTTACAGTGTTTGTTCCACCAAAAGAGAACCAGGACACAGGCCAAAAACGCCTCTTTGCCAAATTAGGAAATGAAAAGAAATAGAAAATGTACATAATTAATTCATTCAGAACTTACTCCAGGTACAGAGGCAATCATCTGCTTGCTCAGGATTGTTGACTCAGCTAGTTTGGTTCCAGCATCTGCACAAATAAACTAATAAGAAATTGAAAGGATAATTATTTTTAAGAGCACTTGGACCGTAATAGTAATTTGTAATTTTATTAACTTGGCTTAGATTCACTAGTTTTTACTTTAGTGACAATCTGCTCTGGATATATGGGACTTGCTAGTCATGAAAGTTCACTCCTATCAGAAATTCAGAATCATAGTACTGGGATTAACACAGAGATTCTCATTTTACCCAGACAGTAGTGTAACACTGAAATGGTACACATTCAGTCAAGGAAGGAAGGAAAGATATCAATATAGTCAGATTTACCCTGAAGTCATGTTATTTATTCTTTGGCACTTTTTGACAGTTTCTGAACTTTCGTGGATTTTCCGGACTTCTATCATTATGTCACATCATGATGAAAACAGAAAAACAATCAACCTCAGAGTGAATATTACACCTGTTTATTGCCCTCCAAGATCCCTCAGTATCTGGTCTTTCTCGTCCCACCTCCTTCACACCTGCCCTCTGTGCTGATAATGACCCCTGACTTCTGCTCTGTCCCCACATAAAACTTTCACACATTCCTACTGCCACAGTCGTCACCTCAGGTTGCAATGATCTACACGTCTATTTTTCAACCGGTTACAAGCTCTTTGAGACCACAGACTGGACGCACTTCACCTCTGGCGTTAGCTCCCTGACTGACACCTCAGAGGGGCTCAGCAATAAATAAATTAATTCTTAAAAAATAGAGCTTGTGAAATGAAATGGTTAATCAGGGATGACTCAAGTTCATGGCAAGGATGGATTTGCCAAATTACAATTTAATATACTTCATTACAGATTTTTACAGGTGCTTCCCCAGTGAATGCAATGCCCAACTATTTATTAACGGTTTTGTTGTTCAGCTGCTTAGTTGTGTCCGACTCTGCAACCTCATGGACTGCAGCACACCAGGTTTCCCTGTCCTTCACCGTCTCCTGGAGTTTGTTAAAATTCACGTCCATTGAGTCAGTGATGCCATTCAAACATCTCATCCTCTGTTGAAAAGAGAGGTGGTGGGAGGAATCTGGAGATTGGGATTGACATATATACACTATTCATATTGTGTATAAAACAGATAATTATTGAGAATCTACGTATAGCACAGTGAACTCTACTTAATGCACTGTGGTGACCTGAATGGAAAGGAAGTCCAAAAGGGAGGGGATATATGTGTACATATATCTGACTCATTTTGCTATACAGTAGAAACTAATATGACATTGTAAAGCAACTAGACTCCAGTAAAAATTAATTTTTAAAATATTTGAGGCCAAATTCAAATATCTGATCTGTGAGAGCTAATAGCTAATTTTAGAAGTCAAGATTAATAAAAAAAAAATTCTAAAATTACAGAGGTGTCTCAGAGAGTCTGGGGTATTAAAAGGCATAAAAGTATATAAGCCTTGAAAATCATCTGTTATTTTTTATGAATGCCTTTTCATCCAGTGTAATTTTACATAAGATGTACAACTAAAATCTTAATAAACTTTCCATCTTCATTTTATATAGCTGCCAACTGAAAAACTCCATTATGATTTTCGAGAGTGGTTCGAAATATAAAGATGTAACTTAAATCAGAGGGGAAAAGGCTGATGGCTATAGAAGGAAGAATTCTATCCTTTAAGACAGAAATATGCCACTGAAAAATGCACTCCTGAATGAATACAAAAGAATACAAAAAAACCCACAATACCCATTAAGTGTAATTACTAAAATCATTATCAAAATGATCCTCAAAATAGTATCTCCACCTCTCACCCCAGAGAGTGATCAGATTATTACTAACTCAACTAATACTAATAACCCCACGTAAGTAGTAACTGGGAATTAAAAACAACCATACCTCTGCTGTTTCTTTGTCCTCCAGCCCACAACTAAGCTATCTTTAAAAGAAAACCTTTCACCCACATGGTTTCTCACAGCTTGAATATGCAGGTATGCCCCACATTGTGGGAGTGTTCCATGCACTTCAGCAGAATGTCTACTCTTGACACATAATAAGAACTGAGAAAATTCTTTTCGATTTGAGCTTATATAGATTTTATGGTGGCTTTCAATGAGTTACTCTATTATGAAAACTCAAATCCATCTTGAGAACAATAATAACATCCTCTTCCATGTAAAATTTCTATAGCACACCATCAGAAGAGAGAATGTTCTAAGTGAAAGCAAAAACATCAACAGATCTGAATTAAAACAAGACAGGGCATCTGGACAAACTGTAAAAGGGGAACACTGCCCTGATGTTCAACAATAGAAGACTGTTTGGAGAATTCTTTCCTGTCTCCATGATTCTTTTTCCTTTCAAATGAATATCCACTTGAATATTTAAGTGAAAGTGACAGATGCTCAGTCGTGTGACCCCATGGACTGTAGCCTGCCAGGCTCCTCTGTCCATGGAATTCTCAGGCAATTCTATTGGAGTGGGTAGCCATTCCCTTCTGCAGGGGATCTTCCCAATCCAGGGATCCACCTCTGTGACCCTTTGGACCATAGTCCATGGGATTTCCCTGGCAAGAATAGTGGAGTGGGTTGCCATTTCCTCCTCCAGGGGGGATCTTCCCAACCCAGAGATCCAACCTGCGTCTCCTGTGTCTCCTGCATGGCAGGTGGCTCAGGGGTAAAGAATCCAGTATCCTTGCTGAGAAAATCCCATGGACAGAGGAGCCTGGTGGGCTATGGCCCATGGGGTTGCAAAAACTTGGACACAACTGAAGCAACTGAATATGCACGATTTTATATGCAAGTTAAAATAAATAACAGAAGTGATGGCTGGGCAAACATAATATAGCAGGCTGGGAGATTTCCCAAGGTGTCAGGCTTCTAGGAAGAGTTCTAGAAATCGAAAACGAGATTGGTACCTGTCTCTGCCTTGAAGTGTTTAGAACTTGAATAGCCTTGCATCCCTTGGGCAAGTGTTCCACTATCCTTTGAAGGGACACTCTTACTGCCGGAGTGTTTGGTAAGTAACAAAAGTATGGTTTACCCATGAAAAGAATTATAAACAGCCCCCTCTCTGTGAACCCATCTGTCTACTAAATTATTAATCAGAGGAGTAGTAGAGGGACTATCCCAGAGGTCCCCTGTGGGGTTAAAGAATGAATGATAAATTCAAGGTTTGACCAACTGAATCTTCTTACTAATGGGACACAGGCCACTCATGATGGATCACCAGGGGACTTTTTCTTTACCTTTAAGACTTTATCATTCTTTTTATAAAAAATTTATATTGAAGTACAGTGGATTAACAATCTTATGTTAGTTTCAGGTGTACAGCAAGGTGACTTTCTATCTATTCTTTTTCCAATTCTTTTCCTGTTTAGGTTACTACAGAATATTGAGTGGAGTTTCCTGTGTTATACAGTAGGTCCTTGTTGGTTATCTATTTTAAATTTAGCAGTGTGTACATGTCAATCCTAAACTTCTAATGTATTCCTCCCCTTCCCCCTTCCCACCAGAGGACTTTTTCCTTCCAGCTGTTACTTTCTTTTCTTTTTCCAAGTTGCATTTTCAGTTAAACAGTCACCTCCAGTGCCCTGAGATGCTGGTCATGATATCCAAGAAGGAAAAGACCGTCTGCCCCAGACACATTTTTCTGTCTGTACCGTGAATCTGATCTTCCAGGTGCCAGGAACCGACATTGCCCATCAGAAAAGGGGAAAGCTTCTCTCTGACTCCATGCTAAAGTCTCTGGTTTAAAAGAAACTACCAGAGAACAATAGCACCCCACTCCAGTACTCTTGCCGGGAAAATCCCATGGACGAGGAGCCTGGGGGGCTGCAGTCCATGGGGTCGCTAAGAGTCAGACACAACTGAGCGACTTCACTTTCACTTCTCACTTTCATGCATTGGAGAAGGAAATGGCAACCCACTCCAGTGTTCTTGCCTGGAGAATCCCAGGGACAGCGGAGCCTAGTGGGCTGCCATCTATGGGGTCGCATAGAGTCGGACACGACTGATGCGACTTAGCAGCAGCAGCAGCAGCAGCACCAAAGAACAGGCTGTCACCTCTGCTATCTACTTGAACATCTGTCAAGGGCAAGAGAAAAAGGAACAGGGAAACCCTACAGAAAGGCGCACCATTTCCTGTAGAAAGACAAAAGATGCTTTTCCATCATTCCATGAGTGGCCCCACAGAGGCCTTTTCTCCATGTGCTGGGAGGGATTGGGGGCAGGAGGAGAAGGGAATGACAGAGGATGAGACGGTTGGATGGCATCACTGACTCAATGGACGTGAATCTGAGTGAACTCCGGGAGTTGGTGATGGACAGGGAGGCCTGGCGTGCTGCGATTCATGGGGTTGCAAAGAGTCGGACACGACTGAGTGACTGAACTGAACTGAACTGAACAGGGGAGAAAGGGAACTATTTCTGTTTTTTCTTGCTTAAGGTATGCCTCACTTTTTTTTCTCTCAGTAATTAAAATGGTTTTCATTCTGAGAGTTTATATAACAAGGATACATTACTTCAGAATGACATGGTGTTTAATACTTTTTGGTGGAGAAGGCTGAGATATTATTCACAAGGCTGTTTCTCATGGGTGTGATATCAAAACATCCTCCCAGATATCTCTCTGATCTAAATAATTTTACAATTTTATTTTTGAAATTTAACGTAATGACTCAATGACAAATATGTATTTGTTTTTAAAGACGAAAATGTACGCATTTGAAATGGCATGAGAGAATCCAAAAGACATAGAAGAGTTTACTTTTCTTGCCTTCTTTCTTCCTAAAGATAATTTGTTTTTTGTTATTTACTCCCCTAGCTGTGATGCAATAATCACTGTTTTCATGGTTTCCTTAAGTCCTGAGCAATTTAAACTGTCAGTCTTTTGGTATCTTGTGACAAGTGCTTATTATGGCCAGCTAACGTACTTCTCAGAAAAGCCCAGTCCCCAGCTGCAGTCACAGAGCGAGGTGCCAGCACCCAAGATCAGCTACACAGGTCTGCGCTGCTTAAAACTGAGAGCACTCAGGAGAACAGCCTCTGATGCCCACAGGATCTCACCTCCAGGGCCTGGGAACCAAGGCTGCTTTAAGGGGGCAGGTCCCCAACCTCAGAAGCAAGTAACTTCCAGACAGTCACCCTGCTGGCCCTAAATCTCTCATGGGCTATTTCACTAAGCCTAGTTCCCCTGCCCTCTCGTCCAAACCAGTGTTGATCCAATTAACCTTTGTGGTCAGTTTGCATCCAAGTAGCTTGTACTCAAAAGTGGTGTTGCTGTTGATGAGGGAGTAGGCAGGACTTGTCAATGACAACCCACTGGAAGAGACTCAAGCCTGTCTCTCCTTGGGGAAACACATATTTCCTGGTTGAGCGCAGCTTCTGTCTCCTCTTGGGCTGTCCAACATCTTGGTACAATGGAGCCATTTCACTCCAACCATGTCATACCAGCATCCACGGCTGTCACCTTCCAGCCATCACCCTTCTCTGAAAGCATCATAGTGCCTGGGAAAGCTCTTTAAAGACCCTTCTTCACTGAAAGAACACCCACTTTTTTATTAAATTTCGAACCTTTGAGAAAAACTCACTTTTTGTCTCAAGGATTAGTAGAATGAGGTGGGGGGTGTGTGTAGGGGGGAGGGGCCAGTTAGCAGATATTAAATGATTAATGACAAAGGTGTTCCTCCTCTTCTCCCAGGTAAACCCCCAAACTTCTGCACATCCTTCAAAAACACAGTCCCTTTCCTGCACCACTTCCTTACTCAGTACACACAACTGCTACGGTACCCATTGCACTATGTCAAAGAGTTTTTATTTAGATGCAACTTCACCTATCAGACAGGAAACTCCCAGAAGAGGCCATGACTTATTCATCTCTGCTTTTCCAGCCCCTGGGCCAGATCAGGGCTCATAACGGCTAAATGAGCCTTCCTCCACCTCCCACCCTGAGTGGCCTGAGCTGGCCACTCCCTCCTCTGCAGTAGTTCGTATACTTTACGGACTTTCAGTGTATTGGTTAGCATGTTATCTGGATAGTGCCTATGCCTTTCTATCTCTATATCCCCAGAACCTAGCCCAAGACAGATGGTCAGTAAGCATTTGTAATGGGAAATAATGCTGAATAATCAAATATGGCCAGATGATGGAAGACCTTGATGATTCAGGTACTTCAGGGTCACTGGAGGTTTTCAATGCACAGAGTGATCTGATGAAAAGCAGAGCTTTAGCAAAATTCCTCTAGGCAGCCATAGGTTAGAAGACTGGATTGATGTAGAGAGAAGTGAAGACAGTGCAAAAAGCTAAGCGCCATTATGGTAATCCAGGCAGGGGGTGGACAGAGCCTAACTAGGCTGGGCTCTACACTGATTAGACCCTGTTGTCATTGTTGTTCAGTCGCTAAGTCATGTTGAACTCTTTGTGACCCCATGGACTGCAGCAGGTCAGGCTTCCCTGTCCTTCACTATCTCCCAGAGTTTGCTCAAACTCATGTCCATTGTGTTGGTGATGCCATGCAACCATCTCATCCTCTGTCTCCCTTTTCTCCTGGCTTCAATCTTTCCCAGCATTAGGGTCTTTTCCAATGAGTCAGTGATTAGCATCAGCTGGCCAAAGTTATTGGAGCTTCAGCTTCAGCATCACTCCTTCCAATGAGTATTCAGGGTTGATTTCCTCTAGGATTGACTGGTTTGATCTCCTTGTTGTCCAAGGGACTCTCAAGAGTCTTCTCCAGCACCACAATTTGAAAGCATTAATTCAGTGCTCAGCCTTCTTTATGGTCCAACTCTCACATCCATATGTGACTACTGGATTATTAATTGCTGACTAGACCCTGTGGTCAGATGTTTATGCTATTTATGCCAGCTGGGTGATCTTGTGTGATCTCTGAGCCTCAGTCTCCTCATCTGTGATACAAAACCAATTCCTTACATGGTTGTAAGGATTAAGTGAGGGGGGTATATAAAGCCCCAGCATATTGTCTGGCACATAATAGGTGCTCTATTAATATTCCCTTTTCTCCCATCTTTCTAAATTGCACCCAAGGTACCTAAGATTCAGGGAAATCTGTCCAGTTCCTTGACATCAAGCTCCTATTTTCCTTCAGTCATTTAACCTCAACCTTGTAGGTTCAGACTCAGGGGCTGGTGACAATGCCCAGCAGCAAGAACTGAAACAGCTCTGACTGGGGACTTTGCACAAAGGCAGTCTGAATGTGACCCTGACCCCAGCTGTAGCTCAACGAGCCTGAACCTTAACTAGCCTGAACCTTTGGGGTAAGAGACAGGGTCTCAGGTTACCTGGGACAGATCATGGACTGACACCCCTGGCCTGGCCAGCCTGTTTCTCAATCCCATCCTTATGTGGTTATTCCTAAATTATACCACCTTTCCACTGAAGCCTCTCTTTACTGCTGGAAGACAGTCAGCCCTGGTGTTGAACTCCAGCCCAGGCCAAGAGTTTTGCCTGCACCCACCAGCCCTTTGTGACCCAGTTCAACGGCCAAATGCCACTTTCTTCACGAAGTCTTCCTTAATTTCACACAAAACAAGACACGATGCCTCCTGCTCCAACTTCCCCTAGGACTTTATCTACCTCCCTCTCGTTCTCACTCATGGCACTAATCATAGTCTCATCTAAGACGTTGAGCTAAGGATGCCAAGGATGAGCGCTGGAGCCCCTCAACCAAAAGCATGCATCTTTGCAAGTTCTCTCAAGCCGGCCTGGTATGTGTTCAAACTCCCCCCACAACCTGCCTCAGTGTTCCTGTGGGTGTTGGTTCTTCACACCCACCTCCCTCCCTGGTTGGACTCAGTCTGTCCTGCCATTTGCCCACATCTTGCTTGGCCCACCCTCACTTTCCCTTCTGCTTCAGACATTTGGCGACCCACCTGTACTCATAGTACACTGCAATCAGATCTTAGCCTCTTCTCCCATTTTTGGCTTCATTAGACCCACCTCAACTCTAGTAGCCATTAATGGTCTATCCCTCCAACCTCCTGGACTATAAATTTCTTGAGGACAATTATTGTTTCATTCTTCTTCTTATGTCTCTCACAGAACTAGTTCCACAGTAGGAACAAAATAAATACCCTTTTTGGGGGTCTTTTCTTAGCCAGTGGAAGTGCCAAGTACATAATAACAGATAGATGATGGCTAATATAAGGTATTTCTCATTTCTGGGCAGAGACATTTAATTTATGCATATTCCCCCTACCTTCCTTAAATTTTCTAAACGTTGACTGAATTTCATGCAAAGTGTTATAAATGAGGCATAAGCCTACCTGGACAAGTAGAAGGAGGTTTGTATCTGGTAAAGGAGATTTGAGCTTCAGGGCCTGCAGGAGTTCTAGAACAACACCACGAGACAAGTAGAATTTATCCCGCTCCTAAATAAAACAAAAAAGAAGGTAAGTGACTTCTGAAAATTCAATTAGAAGAGATCTCTGTCAAAAGAGCTTCCAAAAGATTCACAGATCAGAAATAAAAAACACTGCTTAAAAATGCGTAATGAACTGTCCTGAAGAAATAAACTCAAAATGAAAAAAGGCATTTTTGTGTTTGTAATGAGTTTAGTGAAGCACTGAGAACACATAATTTAATGGATAAGAAAAAGATTGGCTATCTCTTAAATACTGAAACTATAGGATTTGATTCTTACTCGTAGAGGATATGTCCAAGAATGTAGAAACTAAAAAATCTAGAATTTTTTCAATAGAAAATAATTTAGAAACATTTAACACTGTTGAAAGGGTCTCATATCCTCTCTAAAGAAACTTACTTTTTAAGTGGACCATTTCGAGCATACAGAAAAATAGATGGAATATATCTTGTACCTATTATCCATCTTTTAACATTTTTCATCATAAGTCAAGCATCACAGAAATAGTTGAAGCTACTATCTACACAGGTCTCTCTTTTCTTTCTCCCTCCTTGAAATAGCCACTATTTTGTATCTGGCGCTTATTACTTCTTGTATATTTTAACACCTTTACTACATATGTATGCCACCATTGTAATGTTTAATATTATTTTTGCATGTTTTTTAATTTCCTACAGTGTGTATCTTTCCGAAACTTACAATTTTTCTACCACATTACATTTTTGAAATTAGTCCCTATTGATACACATAATTCTCATTCGTTTAACTAAATAGCTTAATGATATTTTATTGTATGAACACACCAAAATTCATTGATCTGTCCTCAATAATGGAACGATAGAATATCTTCCATTTTGTAAGCCTTTAAAAATTGTCAAATATAGCACACGTGGAAAAGTACATAATATATAAGCTAACAGATGGATTAGTACAGATTGAACACAAATGAAATCATCGCCCAGGTCAACATCACAAGCACCTTAAAAGTCCCCCATGTGTCCTTTCCTGATCATCGCTAACTTCCTGGAGACCCTGTGGTCTGAATCCATTGTCTTTTCTTTCTACTCATTCTCATTTATGGTGTCCTGCCCCCTCATTTGTTTAGTTACCTTTGCATGTTGCATGCTTTGTTTTAAAATTATTTTTAGAAATAATCTGAGGCCTCGAATGCTATCTTCCTCCAAAAAGCTTTCTGTTTGCTTTTCACCAGGTTCTGGAGGCACTCGTGGTCCAGGGTATTACCTTAAGACACATAACAAGACTGGAAATATTTTATCTTGGGCCACCAAAGGTCTTGACATGGATCTATGTCCATGTGAGGACAAGCTTACTTCTAGATTGTCTTTATTTTGTGGTCCTGATGAGAAGGTAAGGGCAGTGCAGAATCAGACAGAGTCCCCAATCTTGGAAGTTCCTAGATTCTGACTTTTCTCCTTGCCTCCTGGATCTTTCAGAATTGTCACATCCTTCAGATAGCCAAACACTCCCAGGGCAAAAAAGGTCTTCAGTGCCAGGCTTACATCTCCACATTTCTGTGTTCTCTCAGACCTTAGCTTAGTAATTCTTCTATGTCTGGCTAGTATTTTGATGATTTTTAAAAGTTTTCAGAAAATATTTTAAAGAAACTTTTAAAATTAAGTGGGAGGATAGATTCAAATTATCTAGTCCCTCCTGAACAGGAGGGAAAGTCAAGGATTTTTTATTGGAATGACACTAAATTTATAGGTTATTTTGTGAGAATTAGTAGTCTTTCTTATGCTGGGTCCTCATTCATGAACATGAGATCTGTTTCCATTTATCTAGTGCTAATAAAATGTTCTGGTTACCTCCAAAAAGTTCTTGCATATTTTGGTTAGATTTAATCTTTGTTGCCACAATAAATGATATTTTAAAGTATATCATAATCATTTGTATTGATAGCTGAATATTAAAGGTAGATGATTTCCGAGTATTCATTTGTATCCAGCATCCTTGCTGAACTCTCTTATAAAAGTTATAAAAAGGTGTCTATAGATAAGCTCTCTTCAGTTCATTTGTAATCACATCGTCTATGAAAAGTTAGAACCTTTTTCTTCCTAATCCTTATACTTTGATTTATTCTTCCTGTCTTACTGAAGGGCCTCCAGTACCATAACAAAGACAAGCCATGATAATGGTCATTCTTGTCTTACTTGTGACTTTAAAGGGACTATTGTTGGCATTTTACCATAAGTATAATATTTCCTAGAGGTTTCTGGCAGACACCCATTATAAGTTAAGGAAGTTCCCTTCTGCTCCTAGTTTGACAAGATTTATCATAAAAGGATGCTGAATTATATAGAATGCTTCTTTTCTATCTCCTGCTGCTGCTTCTAAGTCACTTCAGTCGTATCTGACTCTTTGCAATCCTATGGACTATAGCCCACCAGGCTCCTCTGTCCATGGAATCCTCCAGGTAAGAATACTGGAGTGGGTAGCCATTTCCATTTATGGGCTTCCCTGGTGGCTCACACAGTAAAGAATCCACCTGCAATGCAGGAGGCACGGGTTTGATCCCTGGGTCGGGAAGATCCCTTGGAGAAGGGAATGGCTACCCACTCCAGTATTCTTGCCTGGAGAATTCCACGGATGGAGATGCCTGGTGGGTGGTCTACAGTCCATGGGGTTGCAAAGAGTTGGATACGACTGAGCAATTAACATTTTCACTTCATTTATAGTTATCATAAAATATTACACATATTCCCCATGTTGTGCAATAATATATCCTTATAGTTTATTTTATACGTAATAGTTTGTCTTTTTAATCCCCTACCACTATGTAGTCCCTCCTCACTTTCTTCTCCCAACTATAACCCCAGTTTGTTCTCTGTATCTGTGAGTCTACTTCTTTTTTGTTATATTTTTAGATTCCACATATAAGTGATACTGTACAGTATTTGTCTTTCTCTGTCTGACTTTCTTTACTTAACATAATGCCCTCCAAGCCCATCCATGTTGCTGCAAATGGCAAAATTTCATTCTTTTTTGTGGCTGAATGTGAGGCTTTATTTTTAATGCATTAACTTGGGATTATTCATTCAGAATTTTTGCATCTTTGAAGTATAACTGACCTATAATTTTCCTTTCTCCTATTGCCCTTGTCTGATTGGTACTGAGGTTCTACTGGCCTCATAAAATATGTTGGGAATTGTTCCCCTTTTCCTATTCTCCGTATTAGTTTGCATAAAGTAGAGCTCAATCTCAAATGTTTAACAGAAGTTGTCTTTAAAATTGGAATGGCTTGGGACTTCCCTGGTGGTCCAGTGGTTAAGACACTGTGTTCCAGTACAGGGGAGCTGGGTTTGATCCCTGGTCAGGGAACTAGATCCCATATGCCACAACTAAAAATCCCATGTGCCCCAGCTAAGACCCAGCACAACCAAATACATAAACAAATATATTTTTTTAATGGAATGGTTTTCAACCACCAAAGCAAATTTTCCGTTATGTAAGTCTAGCTATCTTTTTTTTATTGTTATATATTACAATTTTCTAGAAAGTTTTCCTTATTTTCCAAGATTTCAAATGTACTAACTAGATTGTCCCTTTATATTCTTCAGCTCTCTATCTCTCTTGATATAAAAGTATAGATAAGTATTAGTAGCTCAGTTGTGTCCAACTCTGTGATTCCATGGACTGTAGCCTGTCAAGGGATTCTCCAAGCAAGAATACTGGAGTGGGTTGCCATTCCCTTCTTCAGGGGATCTTCCTGACCCAGGGATGGAACCTAGGTCTCCTGCTTTGCAGGCAGATTCCTGACTGTCTGAACCACTTGTGAAGCCAAAAGTGTTAGTTGCACAGTCATGTCCGAGTCTTTGCAACCCCATGGACTGTAGCCCACCAGGCTCCACTGTCCCTGGAGATTCTCCAGGCAAGAGTACTGGAGTGGGTTGCCATTCCCTTCTCCAGATCTCTCTTTGCTGCATGCTATGTAATTTCTTCAGATCTATTTTCCATTCCACCAAATCCCTTTTTGGTTAAGTCTAATTTGCTCTCTGACTGTCCACTGAGGCTTTTTTTTTTTCTTTTGTTTTTGTTTTTTAATGTCAATGACTATTTCATTTCTAGAATTTTTACTTTGTTCCAGTCTATCTGGTTCTTACAAAACAGAAACAGACTCACAGACTTAGAGAACAAATTTACAGTTGCTGGGGGAAGGATAGTTAGGGTTCGGGATGGACATGTACACGCTGCATATTCTGAACGAGTAACCAGCAAGGACCTGCTGTATAGCACAGGAACTCTGCTCAGTGTTAGGATGGGAGGAGAGCTTGGGGGAGAATGGATACATGTCTAGGTATGGCTGAATCCCTTTGCTGCTAACCTGAAACTTACAATGTTGTTAATTGGCTATACCTCAATACAAAATAAGAAGTTTTAGAAAAAAGACCCACTGACTGGGTTTGAAAAGTAACTCCATCACTTTACTACCCATGTTTATGAGGGAAAGTTACGTTTCCTTTTTAAGGTTTAGCTTCCTTGTCTAAAAAAGTGATGAAGTATAGCCAATTAAAACATATGCTGAATGAGAAGCATATAAAGGATGAATTGCAAACATGGGAAAATATATAATTACTAAAGAATAAAGAACCAGATAGCTTTTATTTTCCTAATGAGAAAATATTTTTAAAAAGAAGATAATAAATATTTTCTCATTAGGAAAAAAAAAGCGTGTTTTTATTTTCTTTATTATATAGTTCTAATATGGTAGTTCTTAAGGGGAATAATCTTGCTTTTTATTAACTATACTAAAGTATCTCATTGTGAATTATTTCTTCATGTATTTTGTAATTTTAGATTGTGATCTCATGTTCATCAGGATTTTAATTATAAGAATCCTATTGGGCCTAGGTTGAAGGCACATCTCTCCAGAGAGGTTTGAGGATTGATTCTGAGCTGCTTCTGCCAGACACTCCAATGCTATTATGTGCCCAGCACCAATTAATTTGACTTTCCAGTTTAGGAGTTCATAGGACATGTAGGTATTACAAATTCAAACTCTAAACATATTCAAAAATAGGCTCATGTTTACTCATTCTCAAAGGAAACTATAGATGTTTCAGTTCTCAGGCTCAGACAGATCCCATTCTTCATCACCTCCATATAAGAATACATTCTTTCCAAAAGATATATGTCTTTTATCAAACATATAACCTTTCATGGGTTTTGACTTTCTGCTGAGGACAACTCAGCTCTAACTCCCAACCTAGGATAGCCCCAAGATGCAATTTACTTTCTCTGTGTGGGCTTTAAAATTCAAGCCACTAAAGAATATAATAAAAAAGAAACAGATTCACATATATAGAGAACAAACCAATGGTTACCAGTGGAGAGAGGGAAGAGGGCAGGGAACTAAGAGGTACAAGCTATTAAGTGCAAAATAAGCTAGAGGGACATATTGTACAACACAGGGAATATAGCCAATTTTTTAAATAATAACTATATATATGGAATATAACCCTTATAAATTATAAATCACTATATTGCTGCTGCTAAGTCACTTCAGTTGTGTCCGACTCTGTGCAACCCCAAGACGGCAACCCACCAGGCTCCCCCGTCCCTGGGATTCTCCAGGCAAGAACACTGGAGTGGGTTGCCATTTGCTTCTCCAATGCATGAAAGTGAAAAGTGAAAGTGAAGTCGCTCAGTCGTGTCCGACTCTTAGCGACCCCATGGACTGCAGCCCACCAGGCTCCTCCGTCCATGGGATTTTCCAGGCAAGAGTACTGGAGTCGGGTGCCATTGCCTTCTCCATATACTTGTAATTCATATAATATTGTATATCAACTACGCTATTGTTTAGTTGCCAAGTTATACCCAACTCTTTGCAATCCCATGGACTGCAGCCTGCCAGGCTCCTCTGTCCATGGGATTTCTCAGGCAAGAATACTGGAGTGGTTTGCTGTTTTCTTCTCCAGGGGATCTTCCTGACCCAGGGATCAAACCCAAGTCTCTTGCATTGACAGGCAGATTATTTACCACTGAGTCACCAGGGAAGCCCAACATCAACTATACTTCAATTAAAAACAAAAGATTCAAGCCACCAAGTTTACCAAGACTGTCAACTTCCCCAACCCAGGACTACTACAATATCAGTTTATATGCTTATCACCCTGGTTCTCAATTCCCTCTTCATTTTTGCCCCTTTCATGCTGATAAGATTAGCTATATATTTAAAATAATGTTTATTACATTTCATCCAGCACTTCCAGAATTTTAAGTGGGACAGCTGTCAAGTTGTTAAGACTGCCTGAATGCTTAATAGAAAAGTCTCCAAAGTGCTTACCTTTCCATCCCTTTTCTTTTGATTAAATAAGGGAAAAGACTCAATTAGATACTGCTATTTCTTTAACTATTTCTTATAGCTTCTCATTATCTATGAAGAAGGTGGGAACACCCTAGATGAAAGCTCTATAACTAACAATCATTTGAGTTGCAGAATAAGGAAGGATAGATGACTGGCCACTGAAGTTATGACAGATTTTGAGGGGATAAAATGCAAAATGAATATTCAAAACCAAGAATATCTTGAATTCAAAATAGTGGAAGGTCTGCTGTAATCAGTACTTATAGTACACAACACAGAAAGTACAAACTCATTACAGTTCTTTCTCTAAATATCTATATGTAATTTAAACAAATCAAACATAAAGAAAATTAAGAAATAAAGTGACTTCTAAATATAGAATATCTTTTCACTGTATTTGGTGCTGTCTTACAGATCTATTTTCTTAAGTGAAAAAAAAATAAAAAGAAGCTATTTTTCTGGAAGAATTTGAAAGAAGAAAAAAATCCTGATTATTTCGGTAGTTAGAAAACATATTGCTCCAGGCAGAGTAATAAATAGTTTACAGTCAGAAAGATTAAACAGAAGATTATCACAAAACACTTAACATGGCGGAATGGACACACGATGGTAAGAAAGGAGACGAGTATTTTAAATAGAATGAAATCTTGATATACAATTAGATTTTTATGAGAAAATAAAGGGCCTGTAGAAGTGGACAACATGAATAAAGGAGTATTCTGAATGTTTAAGAGGAAACAGCAGACACAGAAACCCCACTGAAAATAAGGTTGGATAATTTGGAAGTCAGAGAAGTAAAATTGACACTTTGTTCTAAGGACAGACAGGCTCTCTTTGCCCTGCCCTCTGCTTTTCAGCACCAGCAAGGCTGCTATATGCATTGGGCAAGCAGTACTTTTCCACTTCCTCAGTAGTGGGGCAGGGGATACCAAGGATAATGCAATAGAGAAACCATTATCAAAGCAAGATGACAAAAGACGAGATTACAATCTCAGAGACCAAGAACCCAGAACTGGGGAGACAGACAAATGATGAGAATTAAGGAGCTCTCGACTGGCTTTTACAAATAACAAGCTGATAGTTTTCTACTTTGGGTATAAAACTGATATGTGCTGATGACTTGCCCACTAATCATGGAATGGTGAACTTGAAAAAGACATCAGAGGTCATTTAGACCATTACTTCATTTCATTCAAAATACCTCTTCTCCTGTAAGCCATCTGACCCTCAGTTCTCCAAATTTGCATGTTTAACATATAGGTTATATATTTGTATGTATAAAGTGTTTGCTTCTAATGATTTTTATCAGACCTCAGTAGAATTATTCATTTTAAGCTATATTGAGGCAACTCACCTAAGAGGGATTTGATACTGATTAGAAAGAATATGTTTCTACTAGTTTTCAGTTTCCCACGACACACACAAACATGCAACCTTACCTTAGTGAAAGCTCGGTAACACAAGCCGCACACCTCCACCAGGTAGGCCAACGTGAAGACGGCATTCTGAATCACAAAACTGAGCAGTTTTGAAAATGGTTCCAACAAACTCTGCAATGAGATTAGGGCCAAAAAAATCTATTGCTGCTTCTTTTATGAAAAAAAGAAAAGTAATTAAAGTCTAATGACACTTTAAGTAATGGGGATCATTCTTTAATTTAAAATCTGTTGCCAGGTGGCTACTATAGCAAACTGGTTGGTCTAACAAGAACTGAATCTTCAATCAGTAGCTCAAAGAACATCATTTAATCATTTTATTGCTCAAAAAAAATCCATCTTTCCAAGTGGCATCACTTATAAACTAACCTAACACTAATCTTATCCTCATACCCACCCCCAAGCAATCAAGACTCTGATGTCTGTGTGAGGATCTCTCATTCTATTTCTCTGAATCTTTAGGCATTTATGAGTTAATTAGACCTAAGCAAAGTGAAATGAAAGTTGCTCAGTCATGTCCAACTCTTTGTGACCCCATGGATTGTAGCCTGCCAGGCTCCTCTGTTCATGGGATTCTCCAGGCAAGAATACTGGAGTGGGTAGCCATTCCCTTCTCCAGGGCTTCTTCCTGACCCAGGGATTGAACCACGGTCTTCAGCACTGTTGGCAGATTCTCTACCATCTGAGTTGTCAGGGAAGCCCTAGCTTATCAGACCTAACTCCTCTAGAAATCTGTCATCTCAGTTAAGCAGCAAAAACCACCCTTGCACGTAAGTACTAAAGGGCTATTAGCTTAATAAAACTCATCAGGACCCAGATTCCTACCAATGTTTATGAGGAAAGCATTGTCATTTTTTACTTTCCCTTCTGAATCTGACCCATAAAGAGTCAGTTATAGAGTCAGAGTTAAAGAGTCAGTTAAAGAGTCAGAAAGCATATCAATATGCTTTCTTAAGTCATTTGGAAACATTTCCTGAGTACCTACTAAGTATCAGGCAGAGTTAGATGCTTTTATATCATTTATCTCATCATTTATAAAATTCTTATAAAAAATCCTGGGGAGACAATATATTATAATAATTAATGACACACACTCTAGAATTTTACACAGAGAGCAAACTTTAGCTCTCTGTGACTTTGAACATGTGATTTAACATCTCTAGACTTTATTTTCTCCCATGTAAAATGAGGATAACAATGACCTCCATCTCAGTATTTCTGTGAGAATTAAAGAAGATGATGCATGTAAAGCACGTGGCAACAGTAAGCCTCTCATCACTGTTAGTTGTGATCAGCACATCTCTGAAGCTTTAATATCCCCATTCTGCTGCTGAGACAGTTAAGTAGGCAAGTAACTTGCCTAAGGCCATACAGCTATTGAATGGAATTCAAACTCAAATTCGGGGGCAATCTTCCAGAGAGAGAACTGCTCTATAGGGAAGACAGGATTTTAACTGGACTCCAAAGGACTTCATGCTGCGATTTCTGCTAATTCTCAACCTCTATGGTCCTAACTGTTTGGATTATAAAAGTAACACATGTTCAGTGTGCAAAAGGGGGATCTGTAGAAAAGTAAAGATAAGGAAATAAGTCCTCCATATTCCCATCATAACATTTTGATATATTTCTCTTCTTCTTTACACACCAGTTTACTCAGTTGAAATCTTGCACAGACATAATAATAGATTTTGTTAAGATAGTAATATCTGAAATTTCCAATGTTATTTAATTCTTCATATAGATCCATCTTAATGGCCACAAGTCAGATTTTATTATATAAAAAGATCTCAATAAATACAATTTTGCATGAAATTTGCATTTGCTTCTTTAAAATAGATTCTGAGGAAAAGAATGACCATATCAAAGATTTTGTGCATTTTGGGGCCCTTTCCCTTATGGATACAAAAATGAATTCATCACATATTAGCTGCCCCTGAGGATAGGAATTATGTTTGCTATCTATATTACCCAAAGGAACCATGTAGTACGTTCCATACAGAAAATCTTAAAGACACTCTTTAAAATAGTACTATTGATTCAGTATTCTTTGCTCTGTATAAATGTTGTTGCCTTGAAACACTAATAATGGATGACTGGGGAGAGAAATATGTCTGTGTTGATACATAATTCATCCTTATTGGTTAAAACAAAAGAAGAAACCTGGATTGAACCTATATAGAAACTTGCTCTTTTATCTAGTAAAGCAGCATGGTAATGGGGCAGTACAGTACTACAGACAAAAAAACTTGAAATCAAGAACCTAGATTCAAGTCTCAAATCGTCCATTAACCAGCTATGTGACCTTGGTCAAGACACTTCATTTCTCTGATCCTATTTCCTTATCTCTATATGAACAGACTAGACTAAATAATATCTTTGCAGTTTTCCATGAGTCTATGCAAGCAAAGTCAAGGTAAAAAGTTACAAGGGATGTGTCTTCTTGGTACACACTGGCAACCCACTCCAGTACTCTTGCCTGGAAAATCCCATGGACGGAGGAGTCTGGTAGGCTGCAGTCCATGGGGCTGCTAAGAGTCGGACACAACTGAGCGACTTCACTTTCCCTTTTCCTTTTCATGTACTGGAGAAGGAAATGGCAACCCACTCCAGTGTTCTTGCCTGGAGAATCCCAGGGACGGGGGAGCCTGGTGGGCTGCCATCTATGGGGTCGCACAGAGTCAGACACGACTGAAGTGACTTAGCAGCAGCAGCAGCAGCAGCAGCAGTAACTACTTGGTACTTCTAGTAACTACGATCCACTGCAATACAAACTATTGCATTACTGCATATAACGCAGTCTGGAAATGTAGCCAGGAATACAAAAGTGAATAAGACATTGGACTTTGTGAAGCTCACAAGCTCACCGAGGAGACGATAGGATAGCTGCTAATACAGAGACCTCTATCAGGTACTGCGGATCTGACAGAGTGTGGATCTAACAAAGCTGCTATAGAGAATGTGAGCCTTTTTAAAACTGGTGAAAGCAAAAGTCACTCAGTTGTGTCCAACTTTTTGCAACCCCATGGACTGTATAGTCCATGGAATTCTCCAGGCCAAATGGAGTGGGTAGACTTTCCCTTCTCCAGGGGATCTTCCTAACTCAGGGATCAAACTCAGGTCTCCTGCATTGCACGCAGATTCTTTACCAGCTGAACCACAAGGGAAGCCCACGAATATTGGAGTGGGTTGCCTATTCCTTCTTTAGCAGATCTTCCCACCCCAGGATCTCCTGCATTGTAGGTGGATTCTTTACCAACTGAGCTATAAGTGAAGCCCTGAGCTTTCCATTTTAAAATTGGAATGGAATTCAAATTCTCATCTTGAAGAATGAGAAGGAGTTTAGTCTCCAATAAGGGTATAAAGCATTTCAGGCAAAGGAAATAGCCTAAGCAAAGGCAAGGAAGTATGAAATTAAATAAGATGGTAAATGTATAGCAATTAGCACAATGTCTGCCATATGGTCAGTGCTCACCCAACAGTAGTTGTTGTTTTGATGGTGATGATAATAGTGCTTCTGAAAGTACACAGGGAGCACGCAGATGGGATAAGTTCAGTTTAGTTCAGTTCCGTCACTCAGTCGTGTCCGACTCTCTGCAACCCTATGAACCACAGCACGCCAGGCTTCCCTGTCCGTCACCAACTCCTGGAGTTCACCCAAACCCATGTCCATTGAGTCGCTGATGCCATCCAACCATCTCATCCTCTGTCATCCCCTTCTCCTCCTGCCCTCAATCTTTCCCAGCATCAGGGTCTTTTCAAATGAGTCAGCTCTTCGCATTAGGTGGCCAAAGTATTGGAGTTTCAGCTTCAACATCAGTCCTTCCGATGAACACCCAGGACTGATCTCCTTTAGCCAAAGACTAAACTGGAAAGGTGGGCTTGCAAGTTAATGAAGTGCCTTTTTGCATGCTCCATTAAGGAATCAGGACATTATCGTAAAAGAAGGGAGAAGCTATCAAGGATTTTAAGCAAGGAACCCATGCAAAGAGATCTGTGTTTGGAAGGATCATCTAGATCACGGTACTGGGGATGAACTGCCGGACGTGGCCCAGGACTAAGAGAACCGATGATATTGTGATCTATTCGAGTTTTTTCATATTAGGCACTTTCAAAAGGTTGAAAGTGAAGCATTTAGTATGTGATAACTATCTCTTCAGTATCATTACATGCCTGTGGTTGTGGGGTTAAAAAACAATTGAATACCAAGGGGGAATGGAGAGTGGGGATGAATTGGTAGATTGGGATATTGATACCTTTGATACTATGTATAAAATAGATAACTAATAAGAACCTACTGCATAGCTCAGGGAACTGGACTCAATGTGCTGCTGCTGCTGCTAAGTCACTTCAGTCGTGTCTGACTCTGTGCGACCCCATAGGCGGCAGCCCACCAGGCTCCTCCGTCCCTGGGATTCTCCAGGCAAGAATACTGGAGTGGGTTGCCATTTCCTTCTCCAATGCATGCATGCATGCTAAGTCGTCTCAGTCGTGTCCGACTCTGTACAGCCCTATGGACAGCAGCCCACCAGGTTCCTCCATCCACAGGATTCTTCAGGCAAGAATACTGGAGTGGGCTGCCATTTCCTTCTCCAGGACTCAATGCGCTATGGTGACCTAATTGGAAAGGAAATCCAGAAAAGAGGGGATATACGTATATGCATAGCTGATTCACTTTGCTGTGTAGCAGAAACTAACACAATCTTGTAAAGCAACTATACTCCAATAAAAAGCAATTAAAAAATAACTGCATAACCAACTAGCTATGTTTTTCTGAAACATACATACCCTTGTGGCATTGGTAGAGGGTATCTTCAAGAGGCAAATCATAATTCTCAAACTGGAGTCTAAAGAACACTGTGAACCGATACAAAAAAACAAAAGTCAGTACTCTTCTTAATACATCTTCTGCTTCATATATTTTCTCCAAGCAAATTTATGTTAGGAAAAACATCTGAAATATATCTGCCTTCTTACAGGTTTCCATGTCATACATTCATGTTTGGAAAAAAAAAGAATTCTTAGCTTTAAAAAATTTAATTAAGCCATTTATTAAACAGTTAAACAATTAAATAATATTAATTGATATTAAATGTGCCCAGTTCTAAAGAAGTAATTTGTGAAAGGCCATGTTGAAATAAAAAAC
Organism: Bos indicus; assembly: GCF_029378745.1. NCBI lineage: Eukaryota > Metazoa > Chordata > Mammalia > Artiodactyla > Bovidae > Bos > Bos indicus. The sequence goes on along the minus strand of NC_091780.1, from coordinate 58,421,045 downwards.
CTATTTAGATCAATTTAAAATCATTAGAGTTATTAATCCAAATAAAGAATGTTTAATCTGTCCTTTCTCTGATAGTAAAAGACATAACAAAAGCCTGGGGGAAAGCAGTAAAATTTCTACAAACGAAAACCATGCCTCACAAATCAAGTAGCATTGTATTTTGGCATGATTTCACATCAAAATGTACTTTTTAAATAATATGTTTTTGGATTAGGGGGAAAATGTTACAGCAAGAATAAGCAATGATATTATTTAACATGGTTAATGATATCGCAACAGCAGATCTCTGCAGTTGTGTAGAATATTAACCTCTTTAAGATAGTATAAACAAAGTCAGTGGTTCTTCAAATGAGATGTGTGGACTAGCAGCATCTGTATTACCTGGAAACCAGTTGGAATGCAAATGCTCAGGTCACAACCCTACTGAACTGAAAGTTCTCAGAATAAGGCCCAGGAATTAGACTTTAGCAAGTCCGTCAGGGACCATGATACACACTGAAGTTTGAAATCCACTTCTCTAAATTGATGAGAACAAACTACAGAAAGTCTCTCAATGGCTTAATCTTTTCCCCAGAAATTAAATACAAAACAGGATGGTCAGAGGAAGTGCCCAGATAGAATCCAGCAGAGTGAGTTTTTAGATAAATTCTGAAAGCCTTTCACAAGAAACTTCTAAGAAAACCATTGCTCTATTTAATCTTCTCAATACCCATAGGAGTTGATGTGACATTTACATTACTTTAGACCAGGGGCTGAAAACCAGCTGCTCATCAGGTCCCCATCGTGACCTATGAAGGAAGTCAGGAAATATCCTGGAAAACGTGGGCAGATGAGCAACACAAGGAAGGCATTCTCAAATAATAACTGATCGGAACCCAGTAGCAGCTGATCCCGTTAGAAAGGATGTGCTTTCTAGTTCTCAAGAATCTCAATTCTCCTTCTCATCTCACTCCACTCTACTCGTTTACCTTGTAGTCAGGGTCCTTTTGGACAGGGCTGACTGCTGTAAATTAGGCTTACAAATTTGCCATGCCTGCCCCTCACCCCTTCTCTACTAGTGTGCGGCTCTTAAGCAATGAATGGCCCTGACCGGCTCTCTAGTCCTAGAGAGGATCCATGTGGTCTTGTTAAAATGCATACACTTGTATTCCTAAGTGTATCTGTACAGTAGCTATAAACATCCTTTGCCTGGATTTATTCAACTACTTCAGATTCTGGATAGACGAGGATCAGAGAACATGAGAGATGCTAAAGATCTCAGTAATCCTGCTTTTCACAGTAATTTCAGACTCAGAAAGCAGAACACACCAAGCTAAGGGTCCCTGAATTATCATCCTTACAGACATTATTGAAGGTCATATTTTCCAAATCTGCCAGTTAAGAAAAATGTATTATCAGAGATGGTTGGATTTAAAAAAAAAAAAAATGTTACATGTATGTAATACTCATTTCAAAAGTGGTGCTGCCAACATGTAACGTCACTTGGCAGATCAACAAGTGATTTATTTTGTTGTGAGTTGAATATTTTCATTCTGTGATCTGGATAAAGCACAAAAAGCTTGTGGAACCCATGAGGTTCAAAGACACAACAGTGGTCATCACCAGCCGCCTCTTTTCTCCCTGCGATGGAGACCTGAATGCCTTCAAATCACTCTTGTCTGAGAGTGACTCCAAGATTCCACTAGTGGAGAGGACACTAGTCAGAGACTTGAGTTCTGATCTTTCCACTGCCTCTATCTCTCTGCATTCGCAGTTCTCCGTCTGGAAAATGGGAGTATTAAACAGGATGGTGTTTATAGGTCTCTTCCAGTTTTAACAGTATACGATTCTGTGTTTCCATTGAATGGGCTCATGTTGAAAATGTTCCTTAGGCTACCAGATTTCCGGCTAGATAATTGTGTGGTATTCTTGGAGGGTGGCATGGCCCTGGGTAGGGAGTGACGGTGGGGACGAGCGTAAAGCCGTCAAACAGAAATATCATCTTGGTCTTGCAAGTACTTTATTCACAAACACAAAATTTTAGACAATTCTCTAAAATTGAAGCTTGACATTATATGTCTGGTCTCCTTTCTTATGAAACTATTTACTTACAAATTTATTTAATATCCATTTGAGAACGTTTTCTAGATAAACACAATCTACTAATGTCTTCCTGAACTTTTTATTTTTTCATCAACTGGAAACACGAAATCACTAAGTCAGAATGACTGAATATTACTGTCAATTCTGCAACATTTGGAGAGAAAATCTCAATAACACTTTCTACTCTGTGGCTAACAAAGATTCCTTCTAGCCCTTTGCAAAACATTAAATCTTCCTAGGCCAGGTGGCTTGCAAACAGTAAGGAAGTGATTTGAAATGAAATCCAGGGTTCAGCTTACCTTCAGAGGTAAAACACAAGGCAGCTTGGCAAAAAATGTCTGAAACTGATTGCTGATCGTTGTCCAGAGGCTACTGGGAGCATCCATGGGCAGAGCTTCCATGAAGGTGGCAATGTTTTCCAAACAGCGTATCATAGCACCCCCTGCTGGTAAATTCTTTTTGTTATTTAGACCCTAAAAACACAAAAGCATAGGCAATCAACTGCTGAAATGGTGTGGGAATTCAGACAGCTGTTGGGGAAGATCAGTTTTTTAAAAATCATATACTCACGTTAAAAACGTGTTGTGTGTAAGCTTTGTACCTGGCAGGAGTACAGAGAAAAATGGACTAATCTACAGAAACTTGGGGGTAGGGGGAATTGTGATTTTTGACTCAGTGAGGAAAGGTAAAACATGAGCAGGAAACTGGAAATATCTTCCCAGGATCCACAATTGGCATGGTCAGGTGTTCAGAAGACAGAGTGAATGATGCTTGCTAGTATCTCTACCAGCAGTGATTAACACACACACAAACTCTCCACGGCTGTTCCTCTTACTCCAAATTTGAATTTCAGGAAACTTACCCATTTTCTTAAAAAACTTCCCTGGTGGCTCAGACAGTAAAGAATCTGCCTGCAATGCAGGAGACCCAGATTCAATCCCAGGGTTGGGAAAATCCCCTGGAGAAGGGAATGGCAACCCACTCCAGTATCCTTGCCTGGAAAGTTCCCAGGACAGAGGAGCTTGGAGAGCTATAGTCCATGGGGTCACAAAGAGTCGGACGTGACTGAGTAAGTAACACACACATTATAGGAACAGCAAAGTCCCCAAGGCAAGCCGCCAACCATCCAAGTTAACTAAAAGAGTTAATAAGTGGAGGAAGAGAGACAGACTCCAAGTTACGTGATACAATGAATAAGCTGTGGAGGTGAGAACTGACTTCAAGTCTTGAGATACAGAAAATAGGCAGACTTTGAACCCAGATCCTGAGACAAACAAAGCTGTGAAGCTGAAATATGAATCTAAAGTCACATAATGTAGTGCACATGGCTTTATCCACCACACATTTTGGAAGCTGAAAGTGAGTGCTCAGAGGCTGGCATCCACCCCTTAGTGGAGGGGTCCAGAAGCTTTAAGTACATCCACACTAAACAGCAGTGTCCAGCTGACTTTCTATACATTGGTCATTTTTATCTTTTAAGCTTTTACATATTAAATTATTCAGCATCTAAGTTAACATTTAAATTTTTAATATTTAAATTAAATGACTTTGAATTTCTTTCTCAGAAGCGATTTCAACAAGGGCTTAGAGTGTCGACAAGGCAAACCTACCTCCAAGAGCTGGCTGAGAGCAGCAATAGAGCTCAGCTCGTTGAAGTCCATCAAAGATGTGGCCAAGGTCCGTAAAAAAGTCCCATCTGGAAAGTCAATGGTCAGATTTAGGAGTGTTCACGTTTCAGCAACTAGCCATGTCTGTGGTGTCAGCCTCCCCCGTGGATGAATTACCTTTGATGGTGCTCTGGAACAGCTGTGGGAAGATGCCATTGGGAGCCAGCTGATGGAAGATACAGCGCAGGAACTGCTTGGCCACCCCAGCTGCATTGCCAGGGACCATCATGCTGAGGTTGAGCAGAGAGAGAAAAGAACAAGGAATCTTGGAGCATCGAGCATGAGTTCAGATACTTATTTACGTATTTATTCACATGCACAACCATCCTCTTATGGAATAACTCATTGTCACTTGCATTAATGAGATGAAATATTCTAGTCACATGGAATCGCTATTAACAATAAGCTTTTAGAAAGAGGGAACCAGGTAGTGCCAGAGTTGGTCTCAGACTAATTCCAGCCACCCCGCTGTGCAGATGCGGGTTCCCAGGTCCAGAGAGAAAAGGTGACCTGCAAAGACCCTGATGCTGGAAAAGATGGAAGGCAAAAGGAGAAGGGGGTGGCAGAGGATGAGATGGTTAGCCAGCATCACTGACTCAGTGGACACCAATTTGAGCAAACTCCAGGAGAGAGTGGAGGACAGAGGAGTCCGTGGGGTCGCAAAGAACTGGACATGACTTGGTGGCTAAACAACAACAACAAAGGTTACAAGTCCAGAGGGTGGCAGAGTCAGGACTAGAATTCAGGATGAGGATTATCAGTAAGATTCTCCCATAAAGTGGCGTTGGCTATGAGAGTGAGCACCTCCAAGGAAGAATGCAGGGAGAGAGATGTTCATCCTATTGGAAGAGCAGGCACATTTTCTTGGGGCCTCTGAACTGATACTTGTAAAAAGGTTAGGACTTTGATATATCCAGTTTTCCCCTTTACCCTCTACACCACCTCTGCATGTCAAAACAGGGAGCCAAGAGATGATTATGTGCCCTTTCCCTTTAGACCAAAGTATCAGAAAAGGGACTTCCCTGAAAGGCCAGGAGTTAAGACTCCGCTCTTCCACTGCAGGGAGCACGGGTTCAACCCCTGGCCAAGGAACTATGATTTCACATGCTGCACATGTTAATTGCTCAGTCATGTCCAACTCTTTGCGATCCCATGTGCTGTAGTCCACCAGGTTCCTCCATCCATAGGATTCTCCAGGCAAAAATACTGGAGTGGGTAGCCATTTCCTTCTCCAAGGGATCTCCCTGACCCAGGAATCGAACGCCTGTCTCCTGCATTGCAGGCAGATTCTTTACTATCTGGGCCACTGGGGAAGCCCCACATGCTGTATGGTGTGACCAAAAATAAATAAATGAGATTAAAACATTAAAAATCTCACAAAGTATCAGAAAGGACATTCCCAGAGGTGATTCTGGCTGAGTGGCTGAAAGGAAGAAAGAGGAAATCAAAGAGCCTAGACAGATAACTCATAAAAAGTCCCTCTTACCTAAATTGTTCTTTCTGCCTGTCTGCCCTGATATGCTGGTTCAAACTTGTAGGTCAAAAAGATTCTTCAGGAAGAAATGACACCAAGTTTTCACAAACTCTTTCAAAAATTAGAGGAGGGAACCCTTCCCAGTTTATTTTATGAGGCTAGCAAAGCCTTAAAGCTAAAATCACATAAAGAATTACAAACAAAACAAAATAAAACAGAACGAAAACCAAGAAGGAACATAAAAGAAATAAAAAAGACAAACCGATAGTCTTCATGGACATTGAATCCATACGAAGAATGATTGACCATGACCAAATAATTTACCCCAAGAATGTAAGAATGACTTGATATTCAAAACTCAGTTAATGGAATTTGATATCTTAAAGAAAAAAGTGCAAAACACATACCATTATTTAAGTGCCTTTGGCAAAATTCAACATGAATTCATGATAAAAAAATTCTCAGAAAAAAACTAGAAATAACTAGAAATAGGAGGAATCATCCTGTCTGGGTAAGGGCACTTATGAAAACCTATAGTAAACATAATTAATTGTGAGATAACAAATGTTTTTCTTGTCAGATTAGGAACAAGGCAAGGATGCTCAATCACATCTTTATTATTGTACTGGAGGTCCTAGTCATTGCAATAGGATAACAAAAAAGGTATAAAAAATCAGAAAGGGGTAAAACTGTCACTATTTACAGATGATGTGATTTTTTACATACAAGTATGCTTACATTTCAAGGAATCTAAAAAGCAGCTATTACAACTAAGTGAATTTAGTTTATTACAGTACAGTGTTAAAAAATAGTATATTTGTATATAAGCAGCAGAAAGTAAGAAAATAAAAAATTTTTTAAATTCTATTTACACTGGCTTTAAAAAAACAAAATTCCTGGTAGTAAATTTAACAGAAGTTATGCAAGATCTCTACAGTGAAAGCCACAAAACACTGTTGAGAGAAACAAAGACTAAATGAAATGAAAGTATATATTACGTTTATGAATTAAAAGATAATATTTTTATAGGGTCATTTATCCTCAGATTGACTTATAGTTTGAAGACAGTCCTAGCAGGCTTTTTCTCCCTGGATTGAAAAGCTTATTCTAAAATTTATATGGAAACATAAAGAATCCAGAATATCCAAACTAATCTTGAAAAGGACAACCAAAGTTGGAAGATTCACACCATCTGACTTCATGACTTACTCTACAGCTACAGTAACCAGCACAGCGTGGTGACGGTGTAATGTACGGATCAGCGAAAAAGACCAAGAACCTGGAAATTTCGCTGTTGTTCAGTCGCTGAGTCGTGTCCAGCTCTTTGCGACCCCATGGACTGTAGCCTGCCAGGTTCCTCTGTCCATGGGATTCTCTGGGCAAGGATACTGGAGTGGGGTTGCCATTTCCTATTCCAGGGAATCTTCCCAAACCAGGGATCAAAAATGTGTCCCCTGAACAGCCTGCATTGGCAGGAGAATTCTTTACCACTGAGCTACCTGGGAAGCCCTTGGGATATGTGGGCGTATGCATGTGCTACTTCTTCCACCAGGAACATTTTTTCGATAAATTGCTGTGTGGCGCACTCTCCTATTATCTTATGTTTTGTTTAAATATAATTTGCTCAGAAAAGCTACTATATCTAAAATACCACCTCCACCCCTCTCTATATCCTGGGCTTTCTTGATTATTTTTCATAGAATTTAGTACTAAATGATATTAAATTATCAGGGGTTTTTTTGTTGTTGTTGTTAACTAGCTCATTGTCTGCCTCCTCAACTAGAATCTAAGTTTCACGAGAGCCAGGATTTGCTCTTTTGTTCACTAGGGCATCCTCAGTTGCTAGCAGTCACTCCGTAAATAGTTGCTGAATAGGTAGCACTCTGGCTTGGAAAATCCCATGGATGGAGGAGCCTGGTGGGCTGCAGTCCCTGGGGTCGCTAAGAGTCGGACACGACTGAGCGACTTCACTTTCACTTTTCACTTTCATGCATTGGAGAAGGAAATGGCAGCCCACTCCAGTGTCCTTGCCTGGAGAATCCCAGGGACGGGGGAGCCTGGTGGGCTGCTGTCTCTGGGGTCGCGCAGAGTCGGACACGACTGAGCGACTTCACTTTCACTTTTCACTTTCATGCATTGGAGAAGGAAATGGCAGCCCACTCCAGTGTTCTTGCCTGGAGAATCCCAGGGACGGGGGAGCCTGGTGGGCTGCTGTCTCTGGGGTCGCGCAGAGTCAGACACGACTGAAGCGACTTAGCATAGCATAGGTAGCACTAATGGTAAAGAACTTGGGCTCCCCTGGTAGCTCAGCTGGTAAAGAATCCACCTGCAATGCAGGAGACACCAGTTCGATCCCTGGGTCAGGAAGATCTGCTGGAGAAGGGACAGGCTACCGACTCCAGTATTCTGGCCTGAAGAATTCCATGGACTGTATGGTCCATGGAGTTGCAAAGAGCTGGACATGACTGAGCAACTTTCACTTTCAATTCACTTTTAGTGGTGAAGAACCTGCCTGCCAATTCAGGAGACGTGATATCAAGGAAGCAGGTTTGATCCCTGGGTGGGAAGATCCCCTGGAGGAGGGCATGGCAACTTACTCCAGTATTCTCGCCTGGAGAATCCCATGGACACAGGAGCCTGGTGGGCTACCTTATGGATATAGGGTTGCAAAGCGTCGGACACGCACGACTGAAGCAACTTAGCATGCACGCACACAGGCACATACAAGTCTTAATATTCTTTCTGTTCATAGCATTTAGCAGCTTACAATCACAAACTCATGCAAATATTTAATTCATGTTTGCCTCCCAGACAGACTTTAAGCCCCTCAAAGGCAGGAACCATGTCAGTTTTGCCCCCAGTAGAAACCTAAGTATCTAGCATGCTGCCTGATATGGAGTGGACTTAAAAGTATTTGTTGACTAAAATGAGTGAATAAATGAAGGTGTGAATGCAAAGTGAATGTGTGCTCTCTGGAGTTGCAACCGAATGTAACAATACTCGTCTCATGGTAATCACACTTGTGTTTTAGAAATGGAGGAACATGCAGGAATGGAGGAAAGTGAGCTTTGCCTCACTGAAGGAGCTTACCTTTCTGCTTGATTAGAAAAAGTCATGCTGGAGGCCAATCTAGGGAGTAAAGTAAACAGAGTCACATGAGTGTCATGCTTTCATAATGAAATGCAAGAGTACTGTATGCCCCACTGCAGCTCCCATTTAGATGGGGGGCATGTAAAACCATTGACAATTCCCTTGAGCAGGGACAGAAGACCCATTCAGGGGTCAGTCTCCAGGTTCAGCTTACTCCAGTTTCTGAACTCTGCTTTCTACATCAAATTAGATATTTCCATGGTGAGGCATACAGTTGAGTTAGTTGACTATCACCCAGCCAATCTACAAGCATGTTCTTTGCAACCAAATCTAACAGATGTCAGAACAGTATTTGACCTAGTCCACCCCTATACTGAAAGTGAAAGTTGCTCAGTCGTGTCCCACTCTTTGGGACCCCATGGATTATACAGTCCATGGAATTCTCCAGGCCAGAATACTGGAGTGGGTAGCCTTTCCCTTCCCCAGGGGATCTTCCCAACTCAGGGATTGAACCCAGGTCTCCCACATTGCAGGCGGATTCTTTACCCGCTGAGCCACAGAGCAAGCACAAGAATACTGGAGTGGGTAGCCTTTCCCTTCCCCAGGGGATCTTCCCAACTCAGGGATTGAACCCAGGTCTCCCACATCGCAGGCGGATTCTTTACCCGCTGAGCCACAGGGCAAGCACAAGAATACTGGAGTGGGTAGCCTTTCCCTTCCCCAGGGGATCTTCCCAACTCAGGGATTGAACCCAGGTCTCCCACATCGCAGGCGGATTCTTTACCCGCTGAGCCACAGGGCAAGCACAAGAATACTGGAGTGGGTAGCCTTTCCCTTCCCCAGGGGATCTTCCCAACTCAGGGATTGAACCCAGGTCTCCCACATCGCAGGCGGATTCTTTACCCGCTGAGCCACAGGGCAAGCACAAGAATACTGGAGTGGGTAGCCTTTCCCTTCCCCAGGGGATCTTCCCAACTCAGGGATTGAACCCAGGTCTCCCACATCGCAGGCGGATTCTTTACCCGCTGAGCCACAGGGCAAGCACAAGAATACTGGAGTGGGTAGCCTTTCCCTTCCCCAGGGGATCTTCCCAACTCAGGGATTGAACCCAGGTCTCCCACATCGCAGGCGGATTCTTTACCCGCTGAGCCACAGGGCAAGCACAAGAATCCTGGAGTGGGTACCTATCCTTCTGGCAGTGGATCTTCCGGACCCACGAATCGAACTGGGGTCTCCTGCTTGCAGGTGGACTCTTTACCAACTGGGCTATGACGGAAGCCCTATCCCCATTTTAACTCAACTCAAAATTCATTTCTTTGTATAACTGATTCACTTGGCTGTATAGCAGAAACTCACTCAACACTGTAAAGCAACTATTCTCTAATAAAAATTAATTGAAACAATTCATTGCTTTGTATACAACTTCTGAAACCTAATCACAAATAAGCCACAAACTGTAAAAACCTCTAGAAGATAGTAAAATGTGTAATAAAGGAATTTGTCAGCTAACTGTTAAGTTGAAATGACATCTTGGGAAGAGAAATTTTTTTAGGTTAAGTAATCAATATGCTAAGTTGCTTCAATTGTGTCCGACTCTTTGTGACCCTACAGATTATAGCCTGCCTCTGTCCGTGGGATTCTCCAGGCAAGAATACTGGAGTGGGTGGCCATGCCCTCCACCAGGGGATCTCCCCACCCAGGGATCAAACCTGAGTCTTTTATGTCTCCTGTATTAGCAGATGGTTCTTTACCATTAGCACCACCTGCTGCGCTGCTGCTAAGTCACTTCAGTCGTGTCCGACTCTGTGCGACCCCAGAGACGGCAGCCTACCAGGCTCCCCGGTCCCTGGGATTCTCCAGGCAAGAACACTGGAGTGGGTTGCCATTTCCTTCTCCAATGCATGAAAGTGAAAAGTGAAAGTGAAGTCGCTCAGTCGTGCCCGACTCCTAGCGACCCCATGGACTGCAGCCCACCAGGCTCCTCCATCCATGGGATTTTCCAGGCAAGAGTACTGGAGTGGGGTGCCATTGCCTTCTCCTGGGAAGTCCCAATTATATGGTTCCATATAAATGGAAATACTCTAGATGTATAGAAAGAAAAAGAGTGTACTAAATTGATGGGTTTAGTAAAACATGTCTTGATCAGTAAGATATTGAAGAAACAAACATGGATAATGCTAAAATTTTATTTATTTAACACCATAACAATGAATCTCATTCAGACTGCATTTGGAAAGGAACAGAGGGTCCAGCACCAGTAACACCAGACACCATTCCCAGTTGGCTCTTTCACACTAATGACACTACAGTGAACAGGTAAGCACTGGCAAATGAAATAAATAGTAAAGAAGGGTGCAGTCAACGTGATCTTGAAGGCTGCATCTAGAAAAAGGGGTGAGTAGATTAAGAGGGATCTAAGTAGAGAGCAAAAAAATGAAATCATATAGAAAGTCTTGTGTGATAAAATGGATGTGCCAATACAATATTGTAAAGTTTAAAAATAAAATAAAATAAAATGGATGTGCTGAATACGCACACTCTTAGAACATGCTGGAAATAGTTCCTGTGGGACTAAAATAAATAAATTAAGTGTTCATAAATCCACATTACCTCATTCGGAATTGAGTCATGCTAGTCTGATGCGGAGAAGGCAATGGCACCCCACTTCAGTACTCTTGCCTGGAAAATCCCATGGACAGAGGAGCTCAGTAAGCTGCAGTCCATGGGGTCGCTAAGAGTCGGACACGACTGAGTGACTTCAGTTTCACTTTTCAGTTTCATGCATTGGAGAAGGAAATGGCAACCCACTCCAGTGTTCTTGCCTGGAGAATCCCAGGGACGGGGGAGCCTTGTGGGCTGCCGTCTATGGGGTCGCACAGAGTCGGACACGACTGAAGTGACTTAGCAGCAGCAGCAGCAGTCTGATGCTGGGAGGGATTGGGGGCAGGAGGAGAAGGGGACGACAGAGGATGAGACGGCTGGATATCATCACTGACTCAAAGGATGTGAGTCTGAGTGAACTCTGGGAGTCGGTGATGGACAGGGAGGCCTGGCGTGCTGCGATTCATGGGGTCGCAAAGAGTCGGACACGACTGAGCTACTGAACTGAACTGAACTGAGGAACCCCTAAACCAGGTGACTACTCAATCTGCTTTATCAGTAGTTCTAGCTGCTAAGAATCATGGCAGCTTGCTTTAACGCTCTCTCTGTCTCTTGCTTGTCTGTCCAAAGGAGGTAGAGATTTACTTTTTTTGTTTTGGCTTGGGGTGTTTTTGGCCATGCCCTGAAGCATGTGGGACCTTAGTTCCCCAAACAGTGATGGAAGACATGCCCCTTGCAGTGAAGTGCATGATTAACCACTGGACCACCATTTGTACACTTAAGTATCTAAAAATATATCTGCACTGTTTTCTTCAAAGTTTGTGTGTTTCTATCCTAACAGTTGGCAATGCTTGAACACAGTTTATTCTCTCTTATGTTAAACAAACAAAAACAAAATAAAAACCCCTCTATGTATCTATTATAATAACAGATCATCTATTTCAAGGAGATAGTAGAAGACCAGAGCAATAATTCTGTCTGTTCTAAAACTGAAAAGTATTAATAATAGGAATTATGCATTTGCATTAATAAAAACTTCCCATTTCACAAGTCTTACTCATAGCTGGTATAACATTTATTCCATGTTTATTATGATTAGGTTAAAGTCAAGGGCTTAAATGAAATAATTCATCTTTTCTTATCTCTCTGTGTTCATCACTTATTTCACACACTGGCTATTTCTAAGTATTAGAGGTGGAATAGTTACCCCATCTCTGATTATATACTCTTAAGGTATTCCCTGGTAGCTTAGCTAGTAAAAAATCCGCTGCAATGCAGGAGACTCTGGTTTGATTCCTAGGTTGGGAAGATCCCCTGGAGAAGGGATAGGCTACCCACTTGAGTATTCTTGGGCTTCCCTCGTGGCTCATGGTTCAGTTCCTGGCTGGGAAGATCCCCTGGAGGGCATGGCAACACACTCCACTATTCTTGCCTAGAGAATCCCCATGGCAGAGGAGCCTGGTGGCTTATAGTCCATGGGGTTGCAAAGAGTTGGACACAACTGAGTGACTAAGCACAGCACAAAATATACACATCTAAGGGGATTTTAACGCTTCCCTGTTTAACTTGAAATCATCTTTTTTTTTTTCATTAGAAACATTAAATTTTAGCTCCATTAATATTTATTCTCTTTCCTCCATCAAATACCAGGAATTGGAGGTTTCCCTTGTGGTCCAGTAGTTGAGAGTCTGTCTTACAATGCAGGAGACATGGGTTCGATTCCTGGTCTTAGAATACAACCACCTGCCATGGGGCAACTCCACCCGTGTCCCACAAATACTGAGCCTCTGCCCTAGAGTCTGTGCTCTGCAACCAGAGAAGCCACCACAATGAGAAGCCCTCAAGCTGCAACCAGAGAAAGCCTGCATGCAGCAACAAAGACCCAGACATTTTTAAAAGCTTTTATTTAAAAAAATACCAGGAATCTGTAGAATCCAGTTTTTTCTCTAACCTCCTTCATAGAGACTTTTCCCTAAGAAATCATTTCCATCCTGAACTCCCATAGCACTCAGCACACACACTCAGCACAGCTCTTAATGATCTTCCATCTTTTATGGCTACTCAGTTTTGCCACACATCACGGTCCTCTTCAACAACTAAGCCACAAAGCGCTTAAAGGCAAGAGTTAGGCGGGTGTGATGCCTGCAGCCTAGAGACCTCGCTCTCTGCTAGCACAGGCTGCACACGATATTCATTTGCTGCTGTTTAGGCACTAAGTCATGTCTGACTCCTGTTGACCCCATGGACTATAGCCCCAAAGGCTTCTCTGTCCATGGGATTCTCCAGGCAAGAATACTGGAGTGGGTTACCATTTCCTTTTCCAGAGGATCTTCCAAGCCAGGGATTGAACCCTTGACTCCTGCCACATGTCCTGCATTACAGCAGGTGTTCTTACTGCTCAACTACCAAGGAAGCCCCAGTACATTCACGTGGAATCTAGTACAGTCCTCTCCTGTGCATTGTGTCTGCTAGAACTACACTTTGTTACTGAGTTTGAACTCTACTTCCATGAAATACAACACTTTTCTTCTAATGTCCTATGTACTAAATGGAATTTTCTTTATATGAAAATTCTCTGAGCAGCTAAGTTTTAATCAGTCAGGCTGAAGGCTCTATTCCCCAAATGTGTGCCTCCTTCCTTTTTCCGAGTCAGAAGTATAAAACTGCTATACTTCCATTTATCCCTTCATAGGACAGTGCCCCAAGTTGCATAATGAAGTGAGCCACCCCCAGACTACAAAGTGCCTGGAAAACCCATCTTAAAACAGACAGAGAGAGGTAATAATATCTAAAAGTTACAACGTGTTTAGTGTGAGGAATTCACAGTTGTGAGTGCTGTGACACACACTGGCTCACATAGTAACAGGGAACAAGGAACCAGTAGAGTCTTCTCAGTGCAGTTTCCTCTGGCTCCACTCTGATACTGTGACTTGTGACCCTGCATGGCTGTAGAATTCAACCAAAAATTTGCTCCCTTCGGTTTGTGAAATTAGTCTGAGTTGATCCCACAGATATTAAGCATCTGTAAGGTTACAGAATGTTTCACCTTGAACTGACAAGGTTAGTAGACTAAGGCTCCTTTCTACCAATCAAAACAGAAGCTGACATTCACCTTCCCACAGACTGCATGATGTCCAGCAACAAGGGGGCTGCCAAGTCTGGGCTTAAGTGGATGAACGTGGAGAGGACCACAATGGCCAGCCCCAGGGTTTCCTCATCGTACTCTTCAAGAATGGCCCCACAGTCATGGCATCTGCAAAGAAACGGAGGAGTGCTTTCCATGAGAGCTGACAATGGTTTCAAGATATAAGCGCATATAGCCTTTTTTTTTTTTTGGTGAGAGTTGGAAAAATCCCCAAAAGGAGGTCAGTGGTCCCTTTTTAATAATAAATAGGACACTCGAACACTAGTCTCACCTTAGACACAGAAGTAGCACACACAGAAGAGACCGTGAAGTTTCCTCTGATCACTGAAAATGGTCTTTCAACTCATAGCTATCTGGTCTATACAAGCATTATTGATTCGTTTTACAAGAAGTACCAATTGGACTAATAATTTGAGGTTTCTGGTTGAGGGATTTTATGTATGTGAAATTATTTCCAGGGATAATCAATAAGCAGATTTTTTTTCATTGGTTGAAATTAAAAGTGAAAAATGTCTAGACACAAATAGAAACCTTCCTAAACTTTCAGATCTAAAAATGTCCTATTTGTGAGTGAAAGAATAGTCAATAGAACCCTATAGAAAACCTCACTCAGATCAGTTTTATGAACTCACCACCTACTGAGTATAGTCTATAAAAACACAATGGCCCTTGCTCTTAAGGAACTTCCAACTTGTTGCTCTTCACACTATCTAAGGTAGGTTCAGTTAATTTCATCTCAATGAAAGCAGAGCTCTTTTTTTCAGCTGCGGCTGGGCAGCTTTATAAAGTGAAGGGAAGTCTACTAGGAAAAGCAAAGGGAGCAGAACTACGATTGCTACTGTGACTTTCTATCTGAAAACTTTCTAAAATACGTGTGTATGTGCATGAATGTGTGTGTATAAATATATATATGTCATCCGTACAAAGTGACTTTTTTTAAAATACAAAGTTCACTTTTGTAACTAAAAAATAGATATCAGATTGGCCCAAAAGTTTGTTCGCGTTTTTCCATAAGCTATTATGGAACCCAGTGAATCGAGTTCCCCCAACAAAGGCAACCGGGAAGACAACTAGGAAAGATTGAGACTTGGAGGAGGACACAAAACGGAGGAAATTATACCAAAGAAGGAGCTAAGAAGAGCCCTCCACAACCAAGTAGGTGCTCCCCATGTGGACATTCTAAGGCAGCTGTTTGAGATAGGCCCTTCCCTTCTACAGTAATGATAGCCAGCTATGACCAGCCCAAGGATCCTCACGCACCTCCTCCAACCTCACCTTCCTCCCTTTTTATCACAAACTTACTCAATTTGTCACTTAGCTCACCTTTACCAGGAAGCCTCCTCAGCCCAAGAGAGATCTCTCCAAGCTTGAAATCCTACACGTCTTATTCTTTATCATACTTACTGAACAACATTTATATGCCAGGCAATGTAAAGGGAGCTCAGACTACAAAATACAGAGGAAGGAGTCCAAGTCGCTAAGGAACTCACAGTCTATTACAAAACATGTGTACAAACAACTAAACAATTAAAATATAGTGTGCCAAGTGGTAGAATAGAGAGATATATCAAATACTATGGAAACCTGGAGAATTGCATGATGCATTTTGCCTTGTGAAATTAGAGAAACTTTGCCTTAAGCTGGATTTTGATGTATGAGCAGGAGTTCACCAGGCAGAGAAAGTACAGAGAGAAGGGCACCCATGAATTTGTGGAGGAGAGAAAGAGTTCCGGTGGTTAAGTCCATACATTCATAACCTGAAGAGCCTTTTACAATAAGCTAAAGCATTTGGATTCCGTAAGAAATCTTGGGATAGTGAAGACAGACAAACAAGAGGCAACATAGCCAATCTGAGATTCAGAGAATGGATCTTGCCAGCAGGATGGGAAAAAGAATCAAGCCTCAAACTTAGTCCCATCCTAACAA
Source organism: Bos indicus (assembly GCF_029378745.1). NCBI lineage: Eukaryota > Metazoa > Chordata > Mammalia > Artiodactyla > Bovidae > Bos > Bos indicus. The sequence goes on along the minus strand of NC_091780.1, from coordinate 58,405,060 downwards.
TTTAGAATCTCTGGTTGGGGGATTTTATTGGTGTGAAGTTGTTGCTAGGAATAATCAGTAAGTGGACATCACTTGCATAAATCCAAAATAAAAAAAAAAAAAGAAAAATGCCTTGGCATAAACGAAAGCTGCTTATACAATGCTGCATTTCTAAAATAACAACACTCACGGCTACAGCCATTTGAAGAACAAATTATGACTTAAAAGCATAGTATGCTCCTCTGATATTTTCTCACACCCGTGGAGAGCCAACTCTCAAATCCTGTAAACAGTGAAGAAAATAACTGTGAGTTTACTTGTCTGTCATCACCGTCGGCTGCTCGTCTGTGAATTCTTCAGGCGCAGGCACGAACATACTCACGATGCTGGGTGCTGACAGCAGGCTGGATTTCGTGGCCCCTGGATAAACAGTAAGACAACTGGTGAATAAATGCATGTTGCTCAGAGCCTGGAAAAGCACTACTCTCCTCTTAGAAATCCTGCCAAGATCCCCTTCACAGGATGTAACAGGCACAGCCCAATTTCATTGTGAAAAACCATGAAGAGTGAAACACATTCAAGAAAGACTGTGATTTGTTTTGGCTTATATCATTTTAAGGGTTTTCCAGGTGGTGCTGGTGGTTAAGAACCCGCCTGCCAATGCAGGAGACATAAGAGACGTGGGTTTGATCTTTGGGGCAGGAAGATCCCCTGGAGGAGGAAATGGCAATCCACTCCAGTATTCTCTCCTGGAGAATCCATGGACAGAGGAGCCTGGTGTGCTGCAGTCCATGGGGTCGTAAAGGGTCGGACATGACTGAGCAACTGAACAACAACAAATGATTCAGAGGATTGTTATCTAAAGGAAGCAACATAACATTTTTTGGAAACTTCACCAAATGGGCAAGGTGCTTGAACCTGAGGGAGAAAAAAAAATAATATCAAAGCCTTTGAAGAGTCAAGATGCTTCATACAGACTCCCTCGCCTGATCAAAGGCTACAGAATCTGTTCATAAGGAGACCTTCGGACCCCAGTGGCAAAGGAAATTATCTGAAAATATCTTTATGTCACTTCTGAAGATCCAAAATGGAATCTGAATTTTGCTACTGTATTTATCAGCTCTCTTTGATCTAACAGACTTTCCTAAGTATACTCAATTGTATCATTAACAAAGGTCTTCAGTTTTTTCATAAGGATGATGCTTTGAATGAAAGCAACATAGTTATTACTAGCAAAAATATAAAGTGATTAATGATAGAAAAGGCAAGAACTGGGCCAAGATAAAAGAAGATGTGATTGATTATTAAAACAGTTAGGTAAATAGAATGAAGTTGCTTCAAGAAACCAAAACACAGAAGGTTCAAATCCAGCACTCCACATTTCCTGAACACTGACACTCCGCATCTACCAGGTACCAAAATGTCTGTGCTAAAAGTGGGAAAACTCAGCCCCCAAGATACGTGGTGATATATATGCAGTCTTACTAGAAACATAAGAAATTGATTTTAAAAAAGAAAAAACAACTCTGAGTCAAGGGTTTCAAAAGATTCTTGCCAACTGCTATTACTTACACAGAAACCACAATGCAAGTCAAAAAAAAGAGAGGGAAGCAAAGTCATTTGGGAGGTTTCACACCAATCATTACCCAATACAAATGCCAAGGAACAGATATTTTTGACAATAGCATCGTGAATTTATTTTTCCATATGTCAACAAAGAATGTACAATGCAATATTTATGACAGTCATTTATAAAGGCAGATAGGTTATGAGATATTGGCCCCTATATGGCAACATTAACTGAATCAATGGATTTCTAAATACTGCTTATGGTAAGGCAGCAAAGAGTAATGTTTGCAGGTGGGCAGTGCAAAAATGAAGCCATTGAGCTCAGCTTCTTTTTTTCATAACCGAGTCACAACGAAGTCTGCATTATTAAAGGGAGTCCCATTATCCCCAGTTGTTAGCAACACTTCTGATACTACCACCACTGTCCATCTACTCAGTATCCAAAGTGCACCCTACATGGAATTAAGGAACAGACATAGAAGGTTGTTAGAAACTTGAATGAAGAGGAAACCTCCTACTATATGTTTGTAGGACATGCATTAAAAATGCATTCCAATATACACTAGGTACAGACAAGTGCCATTTGGTTCTACTTATATAAGATACCTAGAATCGTCAAGTTCATAGAGTCAGAAAGTACATTAGTAGATGCCAGGGGCCAGGGCTGGGGGTAGAGGCATGGAGAGTCAGTGTTTACTGGGGACAGAGTCTCATTTCAGGAGACGAGTGATGGTGAGGGCTGTACAACAGTGTGAGTGCATGCAGTTAAATATGGTTAAAATAGTATGTTTTATATTATATGACTTTTACCATAATAAAGAAAACATTTTAAAAAAGACCTCAAAAAAAAACAAAGAGAGAGAGAGGAGACCTCCTCCAAAGCCTAGCTTCAAAGTTGACATTTTGACAAAAGTCCCTTTGGGAGTCTTGGAGAAAGTATAAAGGTGTTGGTGTGTCTCAAAGCACATGCACATCTCAGACCCCTATTTATCAGTGGATTTTTCAGTTCACCAAGAAACAGACTTTCTTTGTTCTCATTACCTCACTCCACTTGTGCTTCTACTGACTGTGTCCCTAAGCCATGGCCAAGCACGAGAGTTTGTTCAACATCCCTGGCTTCTGCTCATAAAAGCTTTCCCTTTTCTCCACATCCCCTCCAACATTTATCGTTCATAGATTTTTCTCGATGATGGCCATTCTGACTGGTATGAGGCAATACTTCATTGTAGTTTTGATTTGCATTTTTCTAATAATTAGTGACACTGGGCATCTTTTTATGTGTTTATTGGCCAGCTGGATGTCATCTTTGGAGAAATGTCTGTTTAGGTATTCTGCCCATTTTTTGATCAGATTATTTCTGATACTGAGCTGCATGAGCTGTTTATATATATTAGATATTAATCCTTTGTCAATTGCTTCATTTGCAATTATTTTTTCCCATTATGGAAAACAGTATGGAGATTCCTTAAAAAACACAGGAATAAATCTACCATATGACCCAGCAATCCCACTACTGGGCATATACCCTAAGGAAATCATAATTCTAAAAGACACATGTACCCCAGTGTTCTTTGCAGCAACATTTACAATAGCCAGGACATGGAAGCAACCTAGATGTCCGTTGACAGATGAAGGGATAAAGAAGATGTGACACATATATACTATGGAATATTATTCAGCTGTAAAAGAGGGCGAATGTGAGTCAGTTGTAGTGAGGAGGATGAACCTAGAGCCTCTTATACAGAGTGAAGTAAGTCAGAAAGAGGAAAACAAGTATCATACACTAACGCATATACACGGGATCTAGAAAAATGGTACCGGTGAACCTGGCAGAGAACAGACTTGTGAACACAGAAGGGGAAGGTGGCGGGTGAACTGAGAAAGCGGCATTGCCATATACACACTATCACGTGTAAATAGATGGCTAGTGGCAACCTGCTGTGTAACTCAGGGATGTGTGATGACCTAGAGAGGGGGGATGAGGGGAGGGGAGGGGAGGGAGACTCAAGAAGAAGGGGATATATGTATGTATATATATATATATATATATATATATATACACACACACACACATATTTATGAGTGATTCATGTTGTCGTATGGCAGAAACCAACACAACATGGTAAAGCAATTTTCCACCAATTGAAAAAAAAATTTTTAAAGGTTTCCCTAGGCCCATGAATGAGAAGTCTCATCTCGTTGGATACAAGGGATACAACTGCTGCTGCTGCTAAGCAGCTTCAGTCGTGTCCGACTCTGTGTGACCCCGTAGATGGCAGCCCACTAGGATCTGCTGTCCCTGGGATTCTCCAGGCAAGAACACTGGAGTGGGTGGCCATTTCCTTCTCCAATGCGTGAAAGTGAAAAGTAAAAGTGAAGTCGCTCAGTCGTGTCTGAGTCTTCACGACCCCATGGACTGAAGCCTACCAGGCTCCTCCGTCCACGGGATTTTCCAGGCAAGAGTACTGGAGTGGGATGCCATTGCCAAATAAATCTTATCCAAAGCTGGAGTTAAGTGTCTCCTCATTCATTCCTAAGGAGAATCAGAAGGGATATGGTCCAAAACAATAGGTCTGCTTGATTTATGGGACTAATTAAGACATGTGGTCATAATTCTTTTTTGCTTTCTGGTTTTCACCCATGATGGGTTATCCTGCCTTCTAAATTTAAAGAAAAAAAGAGCAAAAGTAACAATTAACTAGACATAAGATGAATTTTAAAAATACATATTCTGGACTTCTCTGGCGATCTAGTGGTTAAGATGCCATGCTTCCAGTACAGGGAGTACAGGCTTGATCCCTAGTCAAGGAACTAAGATCCCACATGCCTTGCAGCATGGCCAAAAGTTTTTTTTTAAATATTCTGATTATCTTAGCATAGATTTATTCTCGGCTTGCTCCTCCAATTAGCATAAAGTCAAGTGTTCATTTTGCTCGGTTTCAGATAGATGAAAAGAAGCTGTCCATCTATTAACTCAATAATCTAGAAGGAATATAGATAAGATGAACATGCTTAGAGAAGTAGATACAGGATACAATGGAAAACTAATATGTATTAGGAGGAACGCCAAAGGACCCAGAGCTGTGTGGTCTAGAAAGGATAGGAAATAAGCAACTGGAGGCTTTCTTCAAATGTCTGAAAAGTTAAATGAGAAAGTCTAGACTTGCTTTGTGTGGCCCCAAGGTTTAAAACTTCACTATCAAGAAGAGATTTTTGTCAGTCATGTTCAACGATAGGATGTCATACACACTCCTAAGTCGTGGAAGACTTTGAGCAAAGGTTGAGTCCTCTTCATGGAGCTGCTGAAGAAGAGATTTCAGCCCCTGCTGGCTGACTAGATGACTGACATATACAGTTCCTTTCACTCTTATAGTCAGGTTTGTGACACAGCTCACCTCTCATTCTCAACGGCTGTCCCTCCAGGTCAGGATTTAGGCACATCGGCACATTACATTGGCGCTTCCCGGGCTGTATCTGTTCTGTGGATGAATAGAACATTTCAGTCTTCGATGTGGTCAACTGCACACAATTCACAATACAATGAATTTAACCAGTAATCTCTTGGGGCCATCTTTGGTGATTGATAATGTTGCTTATTAACATTTATAGGAAACATTCTACATTTTAGCACAGGGTTGCCTGGGCTTTCCCTATAAACCTACCATTCAGGTGCATGAAATGCAGCTGAAAGCAGGAGAGCATCTGAAACCATCCCTCCAAAGTCCAGATTCTCTAATCTCCACTCCCCAAAAGCTCAAGTCCCATATCTCTTGATATGAAATGAAAAAAAAAAATGAAAGGCCAATGTCACAGCCATGAAAACAATGTTTTATGCAAATCAATAAAAATATAATGATCATTTGCAACAATGACCAGACAGATCATCCAGAAAACATGTGGAACTGGTAGCAAGGAAATGCGAGGCATCTGACTGAGGGCTGAGGAACAGGAATAAGGGGACAGGGGCAGATGGAGGAGCAGCACTCCAGGAACATTTGTTTGAGGTGAAGGATGAGGCAAAGAAGCAAGCCATCAGATGTGCATGGGTGGAGAAGTGGCAGGTACTCTGTGAATGAGCAGGTGCGTGCTGCTGTAAGTTGATCATGACCCAGGCTTTAGGCTGCCTTTCTCAGCGTGTCTGCAGGACCAGATGCATTCTTTTGGAGACTAGCAAGTCACTGAATCAACATGACACTGTATGTGGTATACAGTGACATGCCACCTAACATGAAACTCCATACTCATTGACTCTCCTCTGGTCTTGGATTTGGGGAGAACTTTTTATGATACTAATAAAAGCGAGAATATTGAGATGAAGCTCCAGGAGGACTTGGTGACTAGCGAATCAACTTGGAGGATGGAAAACAAGCTCAGGAAAACTCAGATGAAAGAAATTCATACAGCATGTCAATGGCAAATATTAAATGAGAAATCAGAATGATATGAACAAGGCTGCAGTTTTGTTGAAAAGTGAAAAATTCAGTTAAATGGGTTATTTGGCATCATGTAGATTTTTTTCTAGATTAAAATTTGGAACAGAATTTGAGGTCTATTTGCCTTTTTATAACTCTACAGAGTTGACCACTCCAGGCTGTAATTGTAGTCAGAATCTACAATGGTTAGCTTAGGCTGAGCTTGTTACAGAGAACAGTAATAGCATAATAAAAAAAAATCTCCAGGGCCTCAGGTGCACCTAACAAAAGATGGGTGTTTAGTTATCAGAGAATGAACAGAATAAATATTTCCATTGTCAGCTCCTGACACAGCATCAGCTCAGTAAAGAGAGAAACAAGGTCCTCTCTGGTGTGAACAAAAAAAGCTTCACCCAAACCCAGGAAACTCTCAAAGCTGGTTATTCAGTGTCTTTCTCCTTGTCTCCCTTAACCCACTGGCTTTTGGTCATTTCATTATTCACTACCACTCATCACTAAAAGGAAGATAAAACACTATACCTTTCAAATGTTAAGAACCTTAGAAAGGCCAGGAGAGTTGAAATTGTCTGTTAAATAAGATTGGGTATGGTGTGTAAGAGTTAGTAATCTAGATTAGTCCTCTCTCTCTTTTTTATAAAGAATAGTGGGGGGAAATAAGATGAAATCTCTATGTAGATATTATGGCTATGAGAAATTAACAGTATCTTAATATTTTGGTCTTGTGGACATTGCAATTCTTGGTCATAAGGAAGGCTATTAAAATAATTTCACATAACTGTAGCCAGAAAATACTAAGATTTGAAAATAGTCCTATCCAAGTGTTGGCCCCCAGAGCATATCACACTAGTAAATCCTGATATTTTCATAGTGTGTGCATCTTGTGATAAGCTTTCACAAATATAATCTTGTAATCAAATGACCCATTTAATTAAAATAAGGAAAAAAGGAAAGGCACGCACTCAAAAGAGCAAAATTGCGGCAGTACTACTGGCTCGAGGAAGTAGTACATGTGCAGGACGTGGTAACAAAGTTTAGAAAATGCAGGGTGATCATGTTTAAAATAGACATGTCATGGCAGTCAATTCTTACTTTAAAACTGAGGTTAGAGGCAGTTCCATCGTATGAGCATGAGGGTGTGCGGCTGCAACATGGTGACCCTGCTAACTAAAACACAGAGCTCATATTCCCAGACCTACCCGCAGATCATGACGTCACTAAGCTGACGTTGGTTATGACTGTTATCATTACTATCAATAGTCCCTTATTTTTGATACATCATCACTTATAAAACAGAGAATATTGATAATCGTGTTTTGTTTTCTAATTTGCAACATGAAATCATAGTTCCATACCCTCCTTTATGCATTTACATCATTTAACCCCCAAAGAAATGGCCTAAAATTATCTGGAATCTGAGTCTTAGAGGAAAAAAATAAAAGAGTTGGACCAGCTTAGATGGAAGAACCTGTGGCTCTTAAACACTCAGAAAGCTTAAATAGACTTATTAATCACCTTAGGTTTAAAAAAAAAATGTTTGAACCACAGAATACAAGAGAAAGTCTATTCCTTCCCAAGGAAGCAGAGGGGACACAGAGAAAGTGGCATTCCCTAATCTGAGAGGTAAAACAAGAAGAAAAGCTTGACCCACCAGTGTCCCAGTTGCTGATGTTATGGGGGGCGCTAGACTGATGTTCCAGCTGTCGCTTCATTAACTGGCTCATTGTCAGAGCTCCCAGGGATCCCCTTTTCATCTGCCTATACTGAGCTATATGGAGGAAATTAGGAGATAATTACTAAGGGGAATAAATTTGCACAGCACACAAAGGCTCTACACAGCCATACAGAATCTTAATTGAACCTTCATCTGCTATTTATAATCATTTAGTAAGTTGTATGCTTCTGTTCAGATGAAAAACTAAGGCACTATGCTATTCTTGGTGCCTTTCTTTACTCAATAAAGAAAGAAAGAGTGGCCATGAGCACTCATCTGTAGCCTGTAAATATTTACCCCAGTTACAACAGTGTAATATTTTCATTTACTTCATTTATATACTCTTTCTTGTTCCGCAAAAGATTCAAGACAGATACTACTACTTCTGTAAATAATTTATAGCTTAACTTTCTTTAATGGAACTTGTGCATACATGGTTTCAGTCTCCTGATATCCCCCTGAGGTCCTGTGTGAGTGTGTGTGTGTATGTATTTGTACATGTATATTTTGCAGTAGGATGACACATATCAACCCCAATTTTTAGAGAGAAATTGAAGCAAATGAAATTGTTATTTGGAACCAACAAGTTAATGAAGTGGTCATAAAATCAAAACGTGTCATCTCCAAAATCAATGCTGTTTTCAATCTCTATATAAGCCTCTGCTTACTGTTTGAAAAATGTGAATCCAATAACATTCCACAAGCATAGTCTAGTATGTGTCTTTGTTTTAAATGAAATAGTGGTAACATTTTTATCTTGCAATTAGGCATTGGCAGATATCCCATGATTGATATGTCAAGTACATTAAGCATTTTCTAACCAGAAAAACAGTGAAAAGCACTTCTGCCAATAGACTGCTGACTGAGAAAGCAATTTGTCTCCTACCCTTCTTTTCCTCTTCGAGTGGTCCCACCAATACCTGTCAGCGACCCAGTGAGAAAGGAAGGGTATATCTGACAGGCCTTATCTACATGATCCCAAACAACTAGATATTTGAGAATTTGGGGTTATTTACTTTCTTATAAGGACAATTTCAGAAACTGAATCTCTAACATGTATATGGTCTAGAAGAGGATGTTAGACACCAAGAAGTCTGTATGGCCCTTAGAAAGCCTTACATGTTATATACAGGTTTCCCAGTCATGGTACCAAGACAGCAACTTGGTGTGATGTGAACTCAATTATGACATTATTTTTAATGTAATTAGCGAGCTGCTTCATTAATGGTGGTTATGGCATGTTTAGCTACAAAATAATCAGCTGATAAACTGAGCAAAAGAGAGGTGTGATGGGAATTCTCATGTCTTGGACTCCATGTTAACTGAATTCATGGAAATGACTACGCAAAGTAATATGAAAAATCTGATTCTTGTGGTTGGTAAATTTTACAGCACCATGATTCACTTGAAACTGCAGCTTCGGGTAAAATTCAAAGGCAGCAATCTTTCAGAAAATTTAACAAATTTCATGTAAAATTCAAAAGTGGAAATCTTTGAGAAGATTTACCAAATTTAAAAATTAGCATCTATCAGACAAAATCAAAGAACGATTAAAAACCTCTAGTGATAGAACAATTTCTCCAATTATCAGTTGTTTTTAAAGACAGAAGAATTCCCTGAGAGTAAAAATTCTTAATGTTCAGCACAGTGTGTAAAGCACCTGGCATTGTCCTCTAAGAACACACCATCAAAAGCTGGTGTGTATCCAACACGCGCTTTTAATGGAGAGGAGGACAAAGGTGGAAATCTAATGATGCATTATGCTAAATCCCAAAGGGCTAGATTCAATCATGATTTTGGGTCATGACTTATTTGACACATTTATTTTGTGATACATTTAGCTAGCACTGAAGTCAAACTCAGTAAGTCATCCCGGCTCAATCGTACTCAACTTGGAATTCTAACTATGTAATTCACTATCCCTTTTTAGATGACTCTCGCAAATTAGGAAGAGAAGATACATGTTCATGATTTTAGTATGTGGACTTAAAAATGGGCATGTTATGATGCTTTAAAACAGATTTTTTTGTGATAAATAAGAACAATCAGGTTCAGAATGAGCCATTTGTCTTTGCTATCAAAAGGGAAAATAAATGGTACTTGGAAACACTTTCTTAGAATTTCTATAATCTCTATTATAACTGAATTTAAATTATTCTAAGGCAGCGGTGGTGATGGTTTAGTCACTAAGTTGTGTCCAACTCTTTAGGACCCCAGGGACCGTAGCCCACCAGGCTCCTCTGTCCATGGGATTTCCCAGGCAAGAATACTGGAGTGGGTTGCCATTTCCTTCCCCAGGGGATCTTCCTGACCCAGGAAAAACCAGGTCTCCTGCATTGCAGACGGATTATTTACTGACTAAGCCATCAGGGAAGCTCTAAGCTGTGTTCCATACTAAAAAATGCCATGAACTTGAAAAATCAAACAAATCTAGCATCAATTCTTATCTCTATCATTTAATAGCTGTGCAAATTTAGACAAGTCACTTAGCCTCTCTGAACCTCTGTTTCCTAGTCTATTAAACTGGGTCAATACTGTCATACAGTACCAAAGGGAGGACTTAATAGACTAACAATGTGTATAAACCATTCAGCACAGTGCCTGGAACACGGTAATTGGTAGCTATTATTACTATTTATATCTGTAAATGCTTGAAGAACAAGTTATATCTTATTTATTCACCTTTAATCACCAGTGCCAAGCATCATGCCTGGCACTCAGCAAACTCTTAATAAATAGTTGCTGAATGAATGAAAGCATGAATAAATGAATGATGAAGATGATGTTGTTCCATACTACCAGTCCCACATTTAAGATCTTTATCTGGTTTTCAAGATCATCTTTATTTCCAAAGATGGTCAAATGAAAATTCACTAGCCTTGAGGCAGCATCCACATGGAACATAAAATATACCAGCGCATGTGACAAGGGTCTATGGAAATTCAGGTCTGTTTGTATCTTTGTATCTCTGAGAATTTCTTGTGCTGAAATCTCTTAATGGACTCCACTGAGCCAGGTGGACACCCTTATTTTCAAACTTCAATAGAATGCAAGCTCCTCATGGGGAAAATCTAGGACCCCATAACACAGGGCAGTTTCAAAATAGTTGCCTCCTATCGATCCAGTAAGGTTTCATGCCAATTTAATTTTCTGATCCTAGAGGGCTACATTCAGAAATAACTTTGGAATCATGATATATCTGATACATTTATTTGATGACAACTCAGAGAAAATTTTTGTCAATGACAGAGGTGATTCAAATTAAACAAAGGTGTTTCATGTAAAAATTCTGTCACAGATGGTGTTTTTCACTTGTCCCAAAACCAGTTCCATGTTTTGTGTCTAATCCAGTCATATATAACACTTATTCTACTGAATTATGATATGCAGTGATTATTCCATAACAAATTAGGATTCTCGGCCTATCACTGACCATACTGATTATCAAACCCTTGAGATGCTGACAAAAGTGGGCCTCTGTCTCATAGTCTCTGAGAACACACAACACGGCATTACCTAGGAAGCTAACACGAACGTTAAAGGAAAAAACAACACCAAGACTGTGAAATTGAAAGCAAGGCGGCAGATCATGGTCTACAATCGATGCACAGGCGAAACGATCATCAGAGGAAACCTTACTTGATATGGAGGAATGGCTGCCCGTCTCTGGCACACCTGCTTCCAGGGTAGGGGCAGACGAGGATTCTCGTGGCATTTCCAAAGTTGAAAGTCCTTTAGTAGCAGGATCTACCAACAAAAACATTATTTAGGATTCAGGACACTGATTAAAAGCAAGTTGGGGAACCTTTTCCATATATTCTCCCCTCTTGCCCAATACTCCCACTGAAATCAATACACACTTTCTGGCCCTACTGATGATTTTTCTGGAACCTCATACACACTGGCTTCAAAGTTCCACGGAGAGTCGCTTCCACGTTACACTCTGCATGTGTCAATACACCTCTCAGAGATTAACAACAGCACTGTTACAAAGCCAGGGCTTGGCACGCTCACATCACATATTCCTGCACCTTTCAAGAACGGGATTTCTTTTCATACAAATCCCAAAGACACTTACAGGCAATCCACCTGTTTCATGCTACCGCTTCACCTTCGTCTGGCAGTTTCCTACTTATCACTTACATCTCAATTTGTATAGTAATTCCTCCTCCAAAAGGGCAACCAGGATCCCCACCCCCACATTCAAACAAAAAACTGGATCATGTGACCCTCTTATGTAATCCCAGAGTACCCTGTCCTAACCTTTACCAAAATTAACACACTAAAATGCAAGTGTCTACCTGTCCATAACCTCTGCTAAACCATAATTTAGGAACAGGGACTGTACCTAAGTCGGAATAATTACTTACTAGTAACTCAGATTTTTCTATTTTGTTAGCAAATAAAATAAAATTTTATTATATTCTATTTTACTAGTTGAGCAAGAAACAGACTGCATCATTTGTTTCTGCTGTTGACAAATGCATCTAACCTGAAATATTTTCTGCAAAATAATACTGTCTTTTTCATCTGTGCAAAATGAGAAACAAGCTGCCCCACATTATTCTAGGTGAAGATGATTCTTTAAGTTTTTGAAAAGTTCAATAGTTTTGACAGCAAATGCCTAAAATTCTTTATAAGCCTCCTTGCCATCTTAAGCAATACTTTTTATATATTGAACTCAATGAGCAGTCTGGAATTACCACTAGGGTTTCCATGATTACAACATGTCCACCCTAAAAGACCTCAAATTCATAAGCTTCATGACAACTGTCTCCTCCTCTGCAATATATTATCAATTGTTTGTTCTTGCCCCAGAGCAAGTCACCATACATTCACACACACATACAATGTAAGCATGCAGACGCTGTTCGATTGGGTGAGTATTAAACTGTCGGAAATGAAAGTAAAATACATCCTAGGTGGGGGCTGAGGAGAAAGGCTTTTAAGCATTGATTTAGGAACCTCTATTTTTCATTCTCAGAGGTCTTTCTGAATAGATATGATTGTTAGATAAGAAATTTCTTGATAACAAAAAAGTATAATTGTTACAATGTTTCCCAAACTCTCCTAATAAAGTATAAAATTACTACTCATTTTAAATTCCTTAGTCATTAAGATATTGAAGATTAGGTTATGGTTTTTCTCCTAGGTATTCTCCACAAACCACTAGTTAAAAACAAGCACAATTACCTCTCTTACTTTTATTTGTCTCTGTTTTATATTTGTTGCTGCTGCTGCTGCTAAGTCGCTTCAGTCGTGTCCGACTCTGTGTGACCCCATAGACGGCAGCCCACCAGGCTCCCCCGTCCCTGGGATTCTCCAAGCAAGAACACTGGAGTGGGTTGCCATTTCCTTCTCCAGTGCATGAAAGTGAAAAGTGAAAGTGAAGTTGCTCAGTCATGTCTGACCCTCAGCGACCCCATGGACTGCAGCCTTCAAGGCTCCTCCATCCATGGGATTTTCCAGGCAGGAGTACTGGAGTGGGGTGCCATTGCCTTCTCCGATATTTGCTGCTACCATGCCATAAATAATAATAGTAAGAGTAGCTTCCCAGGTGGCACAGGGGTGAAGAACCTGCCTGCTGATGCAAAGATGTAAGATATACGGATTCAATCCCTGGATCAGGAACATCCCCTGGAGAAGGAAATGGCAACCCACTCAAGTATTCTTGCCTGGAAAATTCCATGCACAGAGGAGCCTGGCAGGCTACAGTCCATGGGGTCACAAAGATTTGGACACAATTGAGCACATACACACACAGCAAAATAAAAGGAATGTTCAATAAATGGCAGGAGCCACTGGGGCTGAATAGAAGAAATATGGAGAGAATCATGCAAAAATGAAGTCAGAGAACTAATGAGAATTAGGCACACAAGATTCCAGCCATTTAAAGGACTTGAATTTCTACTATGATAGAAATGAGAGCCAATGGAGGATTTTAAGCAGAGTAAAGGTAAAAAAATTACTTTTTACTCTGTAAAAACAGAGTGAAAACATGAGATTTCATGTTTTTAAGGATCGCTGTGGTTGCTGTGTTGAGAAGATACGAAGGCAATAAGGGAAGAAGACAGGAGCCCAGTTAGGAAGCTATAGCAATTGATCCTGATAAGAGATGTTACTGGCTCAGACCAAGGTGGAAGCAGGGGAGACAGTGAGAAAGGGCTAGATTCTGGGTAGACTTTACAAGGTAGATTAAGGTGGCCAGATAAGAGAGGACACTCAGTTAAAATTTAATTTTAGATCAGTTTTTGAGTATGAGTATGTCTCATGCAATATTTGGCAGATACGGCCCCAATTCTTCACTCTTCTCTGAGTCAATGACCTCTGCCCTGTAACTTAGAAGTTCCTCTCATTGAAGAGGCAGAATATATTTCTCCTCTTGACTTTGGTCCTTCCAGATGATTTTTTTTGACTCATGGAATGTGTGCAGGGATAATACAATCAAAGGTTTAGAGAGCTCTTATGCAATTGGGCTTGCTCTCAAGCCTCTTCCATTACCATAAGAAAAATATTTTCAGCCTTCAAGGGTCCCAGGAGGAGGCTGGCCACCCAGTCCGGCTTAGGTTAGCTGATCCTTGAATTGAAGAAATGTTTATTGTTAAATGTTGCTGGTATTTGTATGATTATTTGTTGCGCAGCGTTATTCCAGCAGCAGGTATCTAATGGAGTTGTCTCAGCATACAGAAAATATGGAAAACCATAAGACTAGATGAGATTGACACCACTAGATGAGATCACCAATACCAGTGTAGACAGAACTGAGAAAAGGACCAAGGACAAAGACCCTAGGCGATTCCCTCATCAGGGTGATAAGGAGGAATCAAAAAAACAGATTGAGAAGGAACGACCACTGAATATGCAGAAAACCAAGAGAATGTGTATCCAAAAGCCAAGTGAAATGAGCGTGAGAAACTTTGTGAACTACTGAGTCAGAAGTTAAAATCTAAGAACCGACCATTGGATTTAGCAGTGGAGGCCACAGGCGACCTTGACAAGTGACATGTGACTGAACTCTGGAAGCTTCGTAGGAATTAAACTGGAGATAGTGATATTATAGATAACTCCTTTAAAAGTATTGCTAAAACCTAGAGGGTATTATGGGACTTCCCTGGGGGCTCAGATGGTAAACAGTCTGCCTGCAATGCAGGAGACTGGGGTTCAATCCCTGGGTGGGGCAGATCCCCTGGAGAAATAAATGGCAACGCACTCCAGTATTCTTGCCTGAAGAATTCCATGGACAGAGGCGCCTGGAGGGCTACAGTCCATGGGGTTGCAAAGAGTCGGACACGACTGAGCAACTTTCACTCTCACTGACTCAGAGAGTATTATGCTAAGTGAAGTAAATCAGACAGAGAAAGACAAATACTATATGATTTCACCTGTATATGGACTCTTAAAAACAAAACAAATGAACAAATAAAACAGAAACAGGTTCACAGATACAGGGAACAAACTGGTGGTTGCCAGAGAGGAGGGGTTGGAGGTATGGACAAAATAAGTAAAGAGGATTAAGAGGCACAGACTTCAGTGATAAAATGAGTTACTGGATAATATACAGAATAGGGAATATAGTCAACAATATTGTTTTACTGTAAATGGTGACAGATGGTAACTAAACTTATCATGGTGATCATTTTGTAAAGTACTGTGTAAATGTCAAATTGCTATGTTGTACACCTGAAATTAATATAATATTGTGTATCAATTTTACTTCAGTAAAAAAGAGGGGGAAAGTTTTGCTAAAAGGGAGAAAGCAAAATGAAATAACAATTGGGAGAACTGGGATCAGGAGTTTTTATTAAGAGAGATAAATTAAATGGTGTTTGTAATTCTCAAGTCAAATGTATCTTAGAAAAAACTAAGGGAAGAGCAACAGGGGAGAATTTCCAGGCCTACGTTATTGAGTAAGTAAGAGAGATGGAATTGCGTCCACAGGCAGAAAGGCTGACTTCAGACCAAAACACAGTTCACCTATAGCTAGGAAGGCCAGGTGTATGAGTGCAGACGACAGAAGGGAGGCAGATAATGGCGGAGGAAGATGTGGAAATCTCTCCTGATTAGGTCATAGGAAGAGACATCAAAAGCTTGAAAGGAAAAGTAGCTATGAAATAGTCAGGAGGATGGAAAGGTAAATGGACGGGGGATACACGGTGCGATTGCTGAGCAGCTTGAAGGACCTAGTTGATGCTTGTAGTCATGAATTTAAAATGAGATCAGTCAATACTGTTACATGCTTTTCTCCAGTCACACTCATCTGATAGGTGCTGGTAGATGGAAAGACAGATTTGACAAGGGTTGTGTTTAGCCAAGCAAGTCTGAAAAAAGCAAAGGTCAGGGATGATGGAGGCAGGAAGGGATTATAATAATCAACTCGAGAAGAAAAGACATGAAGTAGGGGAGGGATAGTGAAAGGTAATAGGATCGATACAGTGCTATCCAGAGAGAGGAAATGACAATCAGAGAACGGGAGACATTGGACTGACATCATGGACAGTCTGCAGCGACTGATAATAACAAGTTCTGTGATATGATCATGGGAATGAGTAAATGAGCAACAGTGGAAGATGAAAAATAGTCTCTGGAGAAGATGAATTCAAGGAGCTGAGAAGCCAGAGTGTCAGAAGACACTGTACTAAGACTCTGTAGTATCTGTACTAATATTGAAATCAACAAGAATTAAGACAGGAAGAGTTTAGGAAAGAGTAAAAATGAGCCCAGTGTTAAAATTGTCAATCAATGAGAAAGTCAGGGGTAAATAATGTAAGATTCAGAGCTGAGTGTTTTTAGAGACACCGTGGAAATAGTCTGAAAGGGGAAACGATGAGCAAGGAAGGTGTCCACACCTTGGCCCTAGCCTAAGGACATAGTATCTTCAGGGAAGAGCTGGACTTTCATTTGACTAGGAAGTAAAGGAAACAGTGGAGAGAGCATACAATGGATTTTGCTCATGAAGCACAATGCATTTCTGATGGAGGAAAAGTTTCAGGAGCTGGGATAAGATGGGAGAAAGGTGCTGGACAGGACATGCGCAAGGCCTCGTGGAAACTGGAGTGAGAGAGAAAAAGGGAGATCTGGGGCTTCTTGCAGGGACTGACACGAAGAGACGGAAAGTACACAATGCCATGAGAACCATAGCCTGAAGGGGATTTGCAACGGGAAGGCTGTGAGTCTGGTCTCCCTTGCTACCACTGATAGCCGCAAGACGGTCTGGGGGAGCCTGAGTCTTACTCTGAGCGCGTGAGCCTCCTTCCAACCCCCAGCAAGGAAGGGGTGATCTGTATGTCTGTGGCACGTGCGACACTATACAGATATAAAATTATTATGATAGTATAATCTATACTATGAAAACTCTAAACACATGTCATCATAATTGTCAGATACTTTCCTTCCTATTCTGGTGACAAATATATTAATATAATACCAATCTCCTCCCTGGCAGCCTGGGGAACAATCTGACCTAAGGATGAATAAAGAAGGTAACACACAGACATATACAAACACACATAAGGCAACCTATATACAACCTATATATCATATACACCCACCGGGGAGACCTCATATAGTTTCTTATATACCCACCCTATAGACCTTAAATGGTTTCTTATATACTCATCTATAGACCTTATGTGTTTAATCACTCAGTTGTGTCCAACTCTTTGAGACCCCACGGACTGTAGCCCGCCAGGCTCCTCTGTCCTTGGGGATTCTCCAGGCAAAAATACTGGAGTGTTGCCACCACAAAAAAAAAAATAAAAAAAAAAAATACTGGAGTGGGTTGCCATGCCCTCATAGACCTTATGCTGCTGCTGCTACTGCTGCTAAGTCACTTCAGTCGTGTCCAACTCTGTGTGACCCCATAGATGGCAGCCCACCAGGCTCCTCCATCCATGGGATTTTCCAGTCAAGAGTACTGGAGTGGGTTGCCATTGCCTTCTCTGAGATTATAAGGTTCCTTATATATCCCTCTATAGACCTCCATAGTTTCTATAATAGGTCAGTGCTTTCCTCCATCTACATGCAAAAATTTTCTTGGCTCCAAATAATAAAAAGTTGTCCCAGTTTCCTTAGAAACACTCTTAAACTTTCTTGTTATCATGAGAATCTTTATCTTCCCCTGCTGCCTTACTGGAGCATGACCTTTTCCAACTACATTCATGTTCATTCAACAGATTTTTACAGGGCACCTTTGAGATTACACAGCTCTGCCTTATGAGGCAGAGAACTGCTGGAAACCTCCGGAAATGCCTGGAGCAAATAAAAAGGCCGAGCCTACTCTCTTGGGAGCTGCTTTTACTGTGGAGTAGAAAGAGAAGTGATGTATGACCCAGAGCAGGGCATATCACCTCCTCAGTGTCAGTGTCCTCTTGTAGGAAATGTGGGGTGATGAGAAGTCCCCAAGAGTTTTGTCAGCGCCCAATGTCTTTCAGTCTATGAATCTACTAAAATAATCATCCCAGACCGATTCCTATTTTTTATGAAGATTCCCATTCTATTTTTTTGAAGATATGAGCTGAGAAATTAAGAAACATTCTGATCAGTATTATGATAACAGAGCAGAAGACTGTGTTTTAGGATGAGGTGGACTAGCAGCTTGTCACTTTTTCAAGTTAATCCCTCTTAGAATCAGTGCCTCCAAGGAAACACAAGTCATGACATTTGAGGCAGGAAGTTCTTGTTCTCTGGCAGCTTCACCATCAACTGGTGACTGTGGATTAGACTGGGATGTAACTGGGCTCATTTTGGTTCCCAAGGGTACACCATGCCAGGCTGCTGATATTTGGTTAGAATATGTAATCAGCTATAGACCCTAAATGATTATACAATCAGTTCTCAATCATCCCAAGTACTCTTTACTTTATTTTACCCCTTCCTGTTTGTTCCTCCTTTGGTCTGTATCATAATTCACTGAAGTATATAGCAAGGAAATAAAGAAAGCAAAAAGAGTTCAATTAATGCCTTTTGTTGTTTGAGGAAAACAAAAATGGTATTTGGAATGTCTTGATATTAATTTATCATTGCCTCTTGTTGTCAAGGGTGATCAAGAATTAATTGTAGAGTTGAGGAACAACCAATATCAAAACATTTATGGAGCCAACAGAACCACATCTGAATCTAACACACTGCAGTAAGCAGGAAGGGTTCAGAGTGATAATGAAGCAATGATAACGTCATCCCCTGACATTTTAAGGCTGAGAGTCTGATGCATACTCAGTGCCAAGACCCTCACAAGTAAGAAGCACACAATTGAACATAGGCTGGGAGAAAGAAGGAGGCGCTCACCTGGATCTTTCTGATCACCCAGTTTGTCTAGAATGTTGAAGGAAATGTCAAGGTACTCTCTCTGGATGGCACTGACCGCAATCTTCCTCTGTTTCCTCTGCCGGGGGACAATCTGAATCTTAAATTCCGACTCCTCGGCTCCCTCCTCCTCTGCCTTCCTCTCGGGGTTCTGTTCTGTGTCTGATTCAGCGATGGCGTCGGGCTTCTCACCCTCCATTGGGTTCTCCAAATCTTCAGGGACCTTGAGAAGGACAGTTTTTGCCCCTGAACTTGGCATCAGCCCACCAGGCTTCTCCTCCTCAGTGCTGGGCTCTGCGTTATCATCCAGAGACGTCTCGGGGAGGGCAAATGACTTCTGAAGGAGGTCTCGTTTTTGCTTCAGCGTGAGTGGGCTGCCACAGGAAAACTCTTGCAGCTCCTCAGGCTTGACTAACTCTTCAGAGTCTGTGGGGTCTTCCAGAGCTATGAGAGAGGCGTCCTTGTCACCCGCGGACTGGTTATTTCCTGAGTCCTTAGAAGAAAAGTCTTTGGAACAATCCTCCACGCTTACTTGCACGAGGGGCGTTGTACTGAGGCTGAGGACAGAGGGGTGTCTGGGGACAGAGGGAGAAGAGGCAGCATTCTGACCAGAGGCACCCTCATTCCCTTGGTCCATGGTCTCCTCTTCATCACTCTCTACTATTCGCAGAGGGGGAAGAGGTTCAAACACAAGAGAGTCGCTATCCGACGTTGAGAGCATAGAGCGTTTCTCAGGCCCAGATGTTGAATCTGAGGACAAGTCAATCAGATCTAAATCCTCTTTGGGGGCAGGCTTTATTGGGGAATCAACTTTCACCTCAAATGCCTCCATGCAATTTAACCTAACTTCTGGTATCACCGGCCTCCGAGATTCTTGGAAACCTTCCACAGCTAGGTTCTCGGGGATGTCGGCACTGTCGGGCCTCGTGGCAGAATTCTGTCTAGATCGTCCGTGGTCGTGCTGTCTTTGCATAAAATAAGCAGCGTGGGCAGAAGGCTTGTCTATGTCACAGCGGTCTATGCAGGACTTCCTACGGTGCTCGTCTAACGTAAATAAGAGGGAGTCTGCGTTTCCTATATCAAGAGATTTTTGTTTTAGAGAGCGCAGCTTTTTTTTCTGAATGCTTTCTTCTCTCACACAGTGTAGGATGTTGTCTTGTAATGCACTCGTGTCTCTATATTCAGCCAGCTCTATTTCACCTGATTAAAACAGAAAAAGCTAGTACTATTTTACTTGGAGATTTCAACTTTCTTTTCCCCTCATACTTGGGCATACAATTGGCATCAATAATAATCAGAACCCCAGCTCCACCAAAAGGGAAAACTGACTTTCTGGCCAAGTTTTCATCAGGTTCATTCTAATTTCAAAAACCAGAAAACTCTGGAATGAGAGAACCCCCAAATGGCAGTTTAAGATCTTATTTCCAAAATCAGGCTTCAGGATAATCCCTCAGCTCTATTCATTTGTGTGCTGGAGAGGGGATCGCTTTTGGCTGAGGTCAGTCTAGAAAACTGTATTCAAATTGTGTGGAAGGGAAGCAAACATTTCGCAACAAATCAAATCAAGCAATGGCCCTCTCAGACAATCATGACGTTAATGATGTATCTGTCAATTCACGTATATATATAAGTGTGTATATATATATACTGGTTATGCATACATATATATAAAATCAACAGTATTAAAATGTGTAGTAACATAATAAAATTAAGATTTCACCCCAAACAAATGGTAGAGTACAACATTTCTGCATAAAATTACTAAGAGGAAAAAATTCATACTTCTCTGAACATTCATCTCAACCGGCTGATATTTCACCATTTTGCTGCCGCCTATCCTTTTCAATCTTGCAAAAAAAGTTTGAGACTCTTTATTGCAGGGTCCAGTAGGTGTATCATGAATATCAGATTCATCAAAAACACTATCTTCTTCTAATTGGGGAGAGAAAGTCAAAATTACACTTAAGAGGTTATTCTCTCTTAGGCTGTGTCTACACAAGCATTTCAACGAAAGCATCATGGAACACAGTCTGGGGTGGTTCCTACACCAGCCCAAGTCTAGCCCAGCTGGGCATTTAATTCAGGTGTCAAATTATTCAGAAGTTGAGCAGAACAAACTGTTGTAAGTTTGCCCCTCAATTTCCATGTCACAAAGGGCAGCATTTTCAAAAGAGGCATCTCAATATTCCGATAGAGCCTTCATGGGGAGCTTTTTCAATGCACTTAACAACCAGATAACCAATACATGTCAGGAATCTGGGACACTCCTGAAACGTGCCTGCTTTGGGTGAATTTTCAGGCTAATTTGGCAAAAGAAAATTAAACACAATGAGTAGATCTTGCCCCTTCCACAAATACATGCCTTCCTGGGATCTGAGAACTGGCATAGACACAGCCTAACAGTACATGCACCTTATACTTTGTGAATGCAAAATACTGTACTCTACACTTGAAAATGAAACACATGACACACAGAAAAAGCTTAGAAAAGCCGCTGGTCATCTCAAAAGCTCCACAAATGATTATGGACTGAAAGAGTAAACAAAGGAAAAAGAAAACAGAAAATAACATCTCCCCACTAAAGTAAGACTCTTCTCGAGTTTGCCGTGGGCGCTTTTATGAATCCCAGAAAGAATCTTTGACTGTTACGGTCCTGAGGCTCCATAAACAAACTGGTCACTTAGAGTCCTAGCAAGCTTGTATCTGTGTCCTTTTCTACCCCCTTTTGGCCACTTTTAAATCAAAGAGAAACCCCAAAACACATTAATGAGGAAAATGTTGTTATATTGCAACCCACAAAATTCCCTTAATAAATTTTCTTCTTTCGTCCTTTGAAAAGGTCAAAGCCATGTACAAAATAGCAAGAGAAAAGGCTGCAAAAACGCGTTAACACCACAGGGAATGGAATTAACCTACTATTCAAGTTCAACATCATTGAAATCACGGTGTTTGGCCTATATTTACATCTACATGTATGAGAAAATGAGGTTCAGGTGTGATTGTGATTATTTAATTCTCTGAGTATAAGGGGAGTACAAGCTTAGAGTTAAGTTTTAAGGACCGATTCTGTCTTAAAACACAAGATTTTATAAGTAAATGAAATTTGAACAGCAGATGCTGGACAAAGTAATCAAAATAATCTTTTGGGTCAAATGAAAAAAAAAAATAAGTGTTAATGATCAAAATGGATACAAAACTCCCAGTGAACTTCTGCAATGATGAGGAGGCCTGTCAATACAACATTCTGTTTTATTTATTTCGTTTTTTAAAATACTCTCCTTTGAAAAATACAGCTTTTTTGGAGCAAGAGTTATGCAACTTCCCTTACATAACTTTGTATCAATGATAATTCTCAAAATGAATTGAATGAGAGTGACAGGAAGACTTCAGCATGGCTCCTCTCACCCAGAAATGTTCATCTGGGATTGGTCCAGGTACTGAGCCCACACTGATGACATTTATAGTTTAACTGAGTCTGTCCAATTTCCCAGAAACTAGGACCTAAGATGGTAAACAAGATATTCTTCAGGAAGGATCTGAATGGTATCAGAACTTAAAGAACTTTCTCTCAGTCCCATCTCTGGCCAACCTAGAGTCTTGAACTTTTTGGTAATAAATGAACAATAGAACACTGGCTCCAATCCATCCTATTCAGACATCTGCAGAGCAGTTCTACCAAAAAGGAATCTATGAACACTACTAAGAGTCATGGGGCACTTGGCTTTCTCGCAGGACTGGATGAGATGATGTCATCGTTCATGAGTCTAGTCACCCTGAAACAGACACAAAAAACACACATCTTGGCTCTGCAGTTCTCACCTGAAAATATCCAGGCTGGAAGTTTACTCTAGCTAAAGTTTCATTCTGCTGCCTCCTTTGTAGAAAAGCTATCAATACAAAAAAGTATTGATACTAGAAATAATTTAAACCTATGCAAAATATTTGATTTCATTTGCCTTTAATTCTTATTGAATAAGGAGGCTAAGAAAGACCACTTCAACACATTTAGACTCCATTCAAATCTAATCTCAAGGTCAGAAGCAAAACAGAGTTGGACAGGATCATGGCACCACTGAGTACCAACCAAGAATCATTTCACAGCCCAAAGCAAGATGTTTCCAACATGAAGGAAAAGGCTTACAAAGTCTCCTTAACCAGACAGCAGACAATTTTTCTTTTTTTTTTTTTGCAAAACATGATTTCTCATGAAAGGAGATTTAGAAGCATATCGATTATTTCTCTTGAGTGCTCATTTTAAAAAAAGGAAAGCAACAACATTCATGGGAAATGTGGAGAATTAATGAAGCAGTAGGTCATTTTTTTTTTTAACTCCAGAATAGTACCTGGGGTGCTCCTCTACGGTCTAAGGAAAACATTGTCCAGAAATGTATTACGTATGCAAGCTGAGTTTGGGATAGGATTGAGATATGTAAAGTACCTTTTTCCTTTTCGCTGTATCTGCTTATGTTACTGTTGTCACTGTACAGAGGTCCTGCCGTGGCATGGGGCTTGCAGCTATGATACTGTGCATTGAGTGTATTGACTGTTATGTGAATCAGATGCAGAAGGACCTTGCTGATATCACAGTCTCGGTATGGATACTGCTCAATGAAATGGAGGGAAAAAAATATAAACAGTTATTTTCAAGGGTAAGTTTTTCCACTTGATCTTGCTAGCTATTTTTCTCAGTCTCTTCTGGGTAAGCAGAAACGTCAATTCTTACCATGGTCTTATTTGAACAAGGGATTGTATCCCCACCCTCTTCCACCAAATTATGGATGGCAATGCATGCCAGTTTGTAAGTTTTAATTTATTTTAAGAAAATGAGCCGCCATAAACATAATGTAGGAGTACAATTTTAAATAGTTTTCTTGTTTTCTGACGTAGTACTTAATACATAGATAAAATATGAGGTTCTGAGCATAGACAGAGATTATGGATCCATGTTCATCGTATTTGGCTTTAAACGTTTTAGAGTATATACTGGCATGGTCTACATTTCTATTTTCCTTCCAAAAGTTCTTCACTTCTGAATACTAATTGTACGTCGTGAATCTTCCGAAGGTCAAATTACTGAAGGTCAAATTACTATCTTACAAAATTTTGAGCTTAGATCTCTTAAATGTTCTCTCTAAAAGAATTGTTCCACCCAAAAAAAGATTGACTACAGCAACTCACCTTGTAAAGAATGACAAGCAAGGCCTTCAACCACATCTGCCGGATGTGAGGCTTTAGGGACCAGAGGGAACAACGAGGTGGCTGTTGGAAATAATGCCGGAGTTGAGGACAAGAGCAGTATTTGAGCACCTGAACCACCAAGGGAAGAAGGTGTTTTCCCAGATTAATGTTATAGTCCATGACCTGAAACAGGAAAGAAAGGTAACAACTGAAGAAAAGACAACTACAAAGAACATTTATAAACCAAAAGGAAAACTTTGAACCATCAAAACATGAGCAAGATATTTACCATGTATCTCACAAAATATTATTAATAATGGCCAGTACCCATAAAGGGACAAAAGTCCAACCTCACAAGAAATTTAAAAACTTGTAACTTCATTTTATCTACTTAATTGTCTAATTATTTATCTACTTAATTATATGCTGAAAATAAATTTCCTCTTTGAAAATGTCCTATGTTGTGTGCATGCTAAGTCGCTTCAGTCGTGTCCAACTCTTTGAGAGTCCATGAACTGTAGCCAGTCAGGCTCCTCCATCCATGGGATTTTCCAGGCAAGAATACTGGAGCAGGTTGCTGTGCTCTCCTGCAGGGGATCTTCCCAACCCAGCGCACAGGTGGATTCTTTACCACTAGGCCACCTGGGAAGTCATATTAAACTATTACCTAGAATCAATGAAAGCATGTAGAGTTGGTAATTATGTGAGGAAACAGGCATTCTCAGACACCACTGGCTAGAGTATTTCTCAAATTTTTCAGGAGAGCAGTTTAGCAACATGTATTCAGAAGCAGGAAAAAGCACATAGCCTTTAAATAGCAATTAAACATATCCTAAGGAAATAAATCAGACAGGCATTTCCAGATGTATGCATAAAGATACCCAGCATTATAGCCACTCCAAATTGCAAATGACCTCCATATTCAACAATATGGAATTAGTAAAACAAAAGATTGTTTATATAACAACAGAATACTCTATAGACATTAAATGGAATACCGTACAAATTTATTTACATGATATGAGCTTCATAACAAATTTTAGGCTTAAAAGAGACATGGAACTTCCCAGGCAAGTATACTGGAGTGGGTTGCAATTTCCTTCTCCAGGGGATCTTTTTGACCCAGGGATCAAACCCAGGTCTCCTGCATTGCAGGAGATTCTTTACCAACTGAGCCACCAGGGAAGCCCAGACATAAGTATGTATATACATATACATGCATATACATGCACACATTCAGGCACATATACATATATCAGTATGTATAAATGATCCCATTATTATAAAAAATATGTGCACATATACACATAGTTGAGGACAAGAGCAATAGAGCAACATGTATTCAGAAGCAGGAAAAAGCACACAGCTTTTATTAGAGCTTCTCTGTAGCTCAAATGGTAAAGAATCTGCCTGCGAAGCAGGAGACCTGGGCTCAATCCTTGGATTGGGAAGTTCCCTTGGAGAAGGGAATGGCTAGCCTCTCTAGTATTCTTGCCTGGAGAATTTCATGGACAAGGAACCCAACAGGCTACAGTCCATGGGGTCACAAAGAGTCAGACATGACTTAGTGACTAACACTGCCACTACTAATGACCTTGAAACATGAGTTACAGAATGTGCTAGGGGAGGGCAGCCTAGATTTTTATCCTACTTATCACACAGATGGTAAACTGAAAGCTAACCATACATGTACATACCTATGTATGTATGCGTGTATATAGGAATGTATGTAAACCTAGAGCCATCAACATATACCAAAATGTTAGTAACTGATTTTGTGATGGGTTTCCTGGAGATTTACATTTTAATTTTTTTGCTTATAGTTTGAAAATAAATATACATAATGTGAACATAGAAAGAGAGAAGTGAGGGAGGAAGGGTAGTGAAGTTTGCTATCTGAAGTGGCATCTTCTGTCTCTATCACAGACAGGTGAGTATTAGTGATGATTCATCTAGTTATCAGCACCAGCAGGAGACATGCAAATTGCTCCCACATTGCTTCTCCGTGTTCACTATATCAACGATCTGTTTGAGCTAAATGGTAACAGCTATGATCATGAGTTCTTTCCACGCGACAGGCACTGATGAAGGTGATTTTCAGTATGTTGTCTCTAGTCTTTCCCCAAAAAATCTATTACAATGAGCAAAGAAGCAAGGATGCTTAAGGCCGTAACAGTTTTAATAACAGTGGCAGAGCTGAAATTCATATCCATTTCTCTCTAGCCCCAAGTTCTACACTCTTTGCAGATTAGGGCAGCCATTTTGGAAATTTAGATTTGTAGCACTGGTCAAATTAGGCATATATATACACCCAAAGTGTGAAAGGCACTCAGTCATGTCTGACTCTTTGTGACCCATGGACTAGAGCCCTCCAGATTCCTCTGTCCATGGGATTCTCCAGGAAACACTACTGGAATGGGTAGCCATTCCCTTCTCCAGAGCATCTGAGGGATGCCCAGGCATTGAGCCTGGGTCTCCTGCATTGCAGACAGATTCTTTACCTTCTGAGCCACCCCGGGAAGTCCATGTACATCGATGGTCTATTAATTCTGCTCCTGGATCCATATCCCAAAAGAATTCTCACATTGTTGAATAAGGCTGCATGTACAGAATGGTTGGGGTTTCCCTGATGGCTCAGACAGTAAAGAATCTGCCTGCAATGCAGGAGACCCCAGTTCGATCCCTGGGTCGGGAAGATCCCCTGGAGAAGGGAATGGCTACCCACTCCAGTATTCTTGCCTGGAGAATTCCATGGACAGAGGAGCCTGGTGGGCTACAGTCCATGGGGTTGCAGAGTTGGACACAACTGAGCAACTAACACTCGACTGTACAGAATGGTTACTGCTGATCTGTGTGAAAGGGTGAGGAGTCGGGAGCAATATGAGTGTCCATTACTGAGGGAATGGATAGTTAACTCATGAGAAATATACATCATGGTATATAACACAGCGGTTTGGAGTAGCAAAGAAACATGAAAAATGCCAATGATGATAATATGATATGAAGTAAGTTGAATGATTAACTCAAGTCTCCACTTGAAACCAAAAAAAGGAAAGGATTGGAAAAAAAAAAAACCTACAAACAAAAATTCCACACTCCTTTACTATTTAATAGAGTTTCAGTTTAGGATGATGAAAAAGTTTTAGAGATGAAAGTGGTGATGGTTACATAAGAATGTGAATATACTTACTGCAACTGAATACTACAGTTGAAAAATGACTGAAATGCTAAGTTTTGGACTTCCCTGGTGGTCTAGTGGTTAAGACTCTGTCTGCCAATTCAGGGGACACAGGTTTGATCCCTGGCCCAGGATGATCTCACGTGTCATGGAGTGGCTAAGCCTGTGTGCCACAACTACTGAGCCTACACTCAAGCCTGTGCCCTCAACAAGAGAGGCCACCAACATGAGAAAGCCGTGTACTGCAACAAACAGCAGCCTGGCTCACCACAACTAGAGAGGTCCTGCGTACAGCAATGCAGCCAAGAATAAATAAATAATTTTTTTTGAGAGGTCCTGCGTACAGCAATGCAGCCAAGAATAAATAAATAATTTTTTTTTTTAATTCTTAAGTGCTAGGTTTTATGTATACTCCCCTCCCCACCCCCGTAAATCCCCAACTCCCTTTATGTTATCAGGCTGCTAATGTCTTCTATACACCCCTGGCTTCCCTGGTGGCTCAGAAGGTAAAGAATCCATCTGCAATGCAGGAGACACAGGTTCAATCCCTGGGTCGGGAAGATTCCCCTGGAGAAGTAAATGGCTACTATAGACAGAGGAGCCTGGCTGGGCTGCAGCCCACAGGTCACAAAAGAGTCAGACACAACTGAATGACTGACACAGTAAAGTAACTTGAGCAAAGCTTTACGCTCAACCAGTGTTGGCTAAATGGAATTTAATGACGCGTTTGGACTAAAAGCCTAACGGCATGACTCGTGAAAGCTTCCACTTACCTGGGCAATCCCTGCAATAAATGCATTAAAGCAAGTTGACAGGCGCATTTTCTGAGGCGCGATCATGAAGCAGCCTTCCTGCTGGTCGTAGCCGAGTAAGACGTAGAGGTGCCGCTTGACCGTGTTGAAGGCCTTGGCGCTGCTGATGTCCGACTCGGCGCTGCTCTCGTCCTTGGCCATGAACTTCATGAGCACTGTGATCAGCTGGTGCACTGTCTGGTGGTCGATTCCAGCGTCTTCGGGGAGCAGGTCCTTGATGGTGTTGTCATTCTCAGGGGACTGTTGTCCTGTCGGTACAAGAAAGGCCATCAGTGGGTGGCTCCCCCACAAGTAAGTTTACAGTCAAATTTCACTTATTGATCAAGCACCACTTTGTCTGCTGCCTCTAAATATTTAAAGGTCTGTTCTAGACAAACTCAGACATAATATGCCCTACTAAGCAAAGCACTGCTCCCAGGATGGAAGTTATGTTGTTGTATCAACAACCAATTTGGGAAGAATGCATGTGTGCTAAGTCGCTACAGTCATGTTGGACTCTGTGCGATCCCATGGACTGTAGCCCACCAGGCTCCTCTGTCCATGGGATTCTCCAGGCAAGAATGCTGGAGTGGGTTGCCATGCCCTCCTCGCGGGGATCTTCCCCACCCGGGGATCGAACCCCGGGTCTCTTAATATCTCCTGCTTTGGCAGGCAGGTTCTTTATCACCAGTGCTACCTGGGAAGAATAAGGGAATGCAAATAAAAACATGGCAGTAGAAAGCAAAGTTATCTTCTGACAGCAAGACAAATACCTACACGCAATTTACATTTAGAGAACTTTTAAATACCTTGGCAAAGTTTTACCTTAATAAAGAGACATTTTCCTTCCAGCTTTGTAAAATAAATAGGTAAGAATAACCACAAAATAATATTCATTAAATCTGCTGAGCAACTAAAACATCCATTGGGTTACCTTGTTTAAATTATTATCTCCATTCAGTTATGTTCAAAAATCAGCTGAGGCAGAAAAAAAAAAGTTTCCTTCTCCAAATTCTGAGATAACAGCAGTGTGTACTCTTTGAATTATACATTCAAAATTAGAAATAGCAAATGATAATTCCTGCTGTATGTAATGAGAAGCACACAAGGGGTGGGAGGGCACAGACAGAAAGAAAGAAGCATGAACTTTTAAAAACAGAAACACGCCACATGAAGGTGGGCTGAAATTCACATGCAAAGAAAAAATACCTCAGCCCCTAACTTACTTTTAACCTAACAAATAATCACGTCTGAACAGGTCCCTGACATGGACTTTCTCAGTTATTTCTTAAAGTCAGAAATTATACCCTGTCTCCCCTTGTTTTCTGCCCTTTAGTTTAGGACTTTGAGGGAAGGAAAAATGAGATTTGCTTTCCTATATTTATATTTGGGGCCTTATTCAAAATACTCTCTGCATCCTTCTCCTTCCTTTGACATGAGAATTTCTGAATTGGAAACAAAGCTTTTGCCTGGTGGGTTAGACGAGCACACATCATTCTCATCTCTCATTCTGAGAGAAAACATTCTAAATGATGACAAGCTTTGGTTACAAATCATTATACAGCAAACTGATTTTATCCATTTAAATTACAGCATGCAGGATACAACAAACAGCTAGATAGTCAGTCATATTCTTTAATTCCTCAACTGATCTGTCAAAAATCTGTCTTCCAGGACCAACCAAGAGAAACAAGATAGAAGGAATGTTTTCTGGGGACCACAGAAATTAGTTGTCTGGAGCCTAAACACTTTCTCTGTCAAATTCCAAATTTACTAGTTTGAAACTGCACATACTACCGTTTATGTGCTTGGTTGTCTAGTCTTCCCCAGATGATCAGAATGTTGATCTGCTCAAAAGTGATGCCCTAAGATGGGATCTTGGCAGTGAGTGAAAAGGTCACAGAATCAGCCAAGTCTAAGAACGTCTAATATAGGGGAAATCACCTAACAAACTTCACTATAACCCTTGAACATTAACAACATTTTCTGTCTCATAGTCTGTTCATGAAGGAATAAATATGTGCAGTGTACTTTAGAGACTTTTTTATCAAAAAATTATTCAAATAAAACCTAAAGATTTGTTTATGATGCTGTTTCACATGCAGGAATAGTCAGTTGTTAATATCATTATTCATTAGGCAGGCATGAGCCACCAGAAAAAAAAAAATCAATTCACGTGGAACATCCTATTTCATGAAAGGTCATGAATATAAAGCACTGATGTATATTATAATTAAATGTTTGAAATAGAAGATCAGACCAAATTCTCATTTTAAAAGTTTAGAGAACTATCTTTTCAGCATTGAAAAATATTCAATCTTGATTTTTTTTTTCTTCAGAGTATTATTACTTTATAACTAGAAGGAGGTTATTGCTTTGGGCAAGTTTGGGCCAAAACCTGACAAGTGTGAGACTCTAGGCGCTCTGCAGGGTTCAATGCCATTGTAGCAGCAGGTGATGGCTGTTATGATGCTATAAGTTCATTCCTCAATTCATCGTAGCTCTGGGGGGCAAAGTTTAGGAGAGTATGATATCACTCAGTTCTGCTCGGCCACCTCCAAGTCCAGACTGGCTAGACTCCAAAGCCCCAAAGTTAAAAACAGAACTGAGGAGCATTCAAGAAGGAGATGCACCTTTGCTGTCTAGCCCTGAGAGTCCAGGGAATTCAAACAGAAGAAAGGGAGCTCCAGACAAGGCTCAGCTAGGACATGGGCTCCCCATTTCCTTCTATCACCTTGAGTATAGAAAATAAACCATCAGACTTCAACTTTAAATATTTCAAATCTCTTCGCCCCACTGCAAGTAGATAATCATTTTCAAAGTGTGTCACCTTAGCGTTTCAAATAAAACCATATTTTCCCAGTGACTAAGTATCATTTCACAAAGGCCCTCTCTTCATTTTAGATTGATCTTCATTGATCTGCAGTGCTCAGCTTTAAGGTTGTGGCTTTTTGCTTTCCCTGAGCAGTGAGTGATCTTTAACAAACCATTAACTGTATTGACAAAAGAACTGGTTAATGGAACCTTTCTCATAAAGTGAAAAAAAAATCTCTTTTAGTTCCAATAACTCACTCCTCCAAGTGAGGGCTTCGAAAGTCTGCACTTTGCATACTGTCTTTCTTTTAAAGGACTGTAAGAATGTGATTGCCACCACTCTTCATTAAGAAAAGTTACCTTAATCAAACCCCTAAGAAAAATGAGGTTAGGAAAGCGGAAACTTTCTTTATTGATAAAGATAAAATTACTGGTTTAGTTATCTATAAAGGATATAAAATTTCCATTTTAAAACTAAAAGCCTATAATATTTTCTCCAAAGTGTGACGATGAACATGTTTACTTTTGAATTCTAGTCTATGAAGTTCTTAAATCTGTTTTAACTATAGACATTGAACATGTTAAGAGATTTGATTTTCTCCTTTTTGCAAAGAAAAATGTAAACATCTTTACTGCCGTAGAGGCAGAATGATTCCTAGCCTAACTTTAACATGGACTGGGTCCATCACGATCTGTCCACAGAGAGGCGCAACTGATTGAAATGCCACAGTAGAATACAATTTTATTTACTTAGAAGATCTGAAACCAGGCAGGATCAGGATCTGCTTTTCCAGACATCTCCTGCTGCTCCATCCCAGAAGCTCGGCATCCTTACATAAACACTGGGCTGCTTCTGGACCTCAGAATGGAGCCAGCCTTCTGCACCTTGGTGCCTTCTCTCATGGTGCTCTATTCACCTTGCAAGGTGGCCCTCCACCCCTACCCCCAACGTTATCCCATGAATGTGGCCCCCAGGAGCCATTCTTATTAATATGCCCACCCTCCTCTCAGCAACTGTGACCCCTAAATTCTATAAATCTCTAAAAACAAGAAAGGAGGGAAGAATAAAGACTCCTCAAAGGTAAGTAATATGTCTTATCCAAATTTTACGCCTCTCACAGAATAGGGGGCAGTGATTGACACATAGTAGATGTTCATTACTTGTAAATGTTTAAGTGCCCTGAATTTAAGTAAATATTTCAGATCTTTTCTACATGGGAGAAAAATGGATGAAGTCCCCAAAGAGCAAAGAAGTAGGTAAGGAAATACAGAACATTCCTCTGTGGAGGTCAACTCACTGACCCCTCCAGCAAGTGACAAACCAACAAGTAGCAATTAGGTGGTGGAAGGAGGCTTCCATGAGCTTATTCTGCATTCGGTCCAGAGAAACCAATGAGCGAGCGCTATAAATGAGCCTGCACCACGTTGGCAGTTCTAACGACACTACCTCACTGATCTCCCTAGCTCATTCATTCGACTTGAGGCTTCATTCACAGCAGTTCTGTTGTGTATGCACAAAGCCACAGAAGGGCTGGAAAGATGGGGCCAGATGCTGACTGCAAAGCCGCATATGCTTCCCATCCCTGCCTCTCTCCCACATCTATCACTATGATTTACCTCCTACCCACCTGTCTCAGCCTGACTGAGAAGTCACCTGCCCACGAGACCTTCCCTGTTGCGTCCAGCTCTCCTCCCACCGCAGTTGACATGAATGAACCTGTAGTACAATCACTTTCTCTGGAGATGAGAGCTCACTTATGGTCACACTTCATCTCTCTTACTTGACTATAAGCAAGTGGACAGTATAAAAATTTCTGATGTATCTCTACATTCCTCCTAGTACAGCAAGTGCCCAGTAATGCTTTGTTCAATAGAAACTCTCATTTCCAAAACTATCATTTCAGACAAGGGAATTCCTATATAAACAATTAAATTCTAATGCAAGAGACCCGGGTTTGATCCCTGGGTCGAGAAGATTCCAATTTTGCAAGTTAGTGAAAACATGAACTGTTAGCCACCTCTAGAAAAAAAAGAAAGAGCCTCAAGAGAAGTTCGTTGGAATTCTAGGCTGAACACTAAGAGGGAGGCAGGAATGCACGAGAGCTTTACTTATTATTCCCAGTATTAAGTACATTCTCTTGTTGATATAAATTCAGACCAAGAGAGCTTAAGATTTCTCTTTAGGTTGGAGTAGAATTGCAAGTATCCATGTCCCTTTAGGGATTAGATTGGCTCTTCAGACCGATTTGTGACTCTTATTCAGGAAGATCCTTTGGTCTGGACACCCATGGGCTTACATCACACTGTAGCGGGCTTGAATGCCCAGGTCAGCTCCCTGACAAGACTGGTGTCCTCGCGTCCCCTAAGACAGGAATACCCGTAGACGAACTCATTGAGAGGTAGCTTTAGTGGAAAGAAAAGCAGATCAAGTCTCCTGGACTCAAGTCTCTAACTAATTAGTTACATGTGACCTTGAGCAAATTAGGCAAGCAGAATTACTTAGCCCTTCACGCCCTCAGTTTTCCTGTCTGTATATAAAGTGGAAAAAATACTTTATGCATATGCAGAATTGTTGTGAAATTGAAATTAGATAATTTGCATTAAAAACACTCTTTATAAAGAGGTACGCTACATATATAAACGTTCTTGCTGTTTTTATTATTAACATTATATACCTACTATTATTTAATTACTCATTCCAGGGGATGGGAACAAGATATGATTAAGTTTCCCATGGGGTTGATACCATTTCAGTATTGTCCAATTATGTAACTGCTGCATTATATTCAATTACTATTCAAAAGGTGTTCTGAATCACCAAAAACAAAGAATTCCCAATTCTCAAAGCATCAGTGAAAAAACAGCTTATATATAATTTATAATTACACCAACTTCGGATTAGCAGGTGAAATTGTGTATTTCATCAGTTAGGATTAAATGAAGGTGCTGAGCTCCTTCCTGCTAGCACTACCATACATGTCTTGCAAGACAGATCAAGACATGCAGGCTTGAGATCCAGATCTGTCATCAACAAGTTTGTGAAACCTGTTCCTTTCTGGAAGCCTCAGTTTCCTCTTCTGGAAAATGAGAATGTTAACATATCTCTAATGTTTCAGCTATGACAGTCTATGAATTTTACTTATATGCACAGAGGTCTTTAAGATAAATATATATATACTTATGACTGACTCATGTTACTGTACAGCAAAAAACAATACAAATTTGTAAAGCAATTATCCTCCAATTAAAAATAAAATAAAAAAATTATTAACTCATAAAAAAAGTCAACAGAATAACACAACTCTTTGGTAGCCTTGCAGAGTTTGCCCTCTTTACAAGCATGTTTCTGTTCCAAAATTTGCTCTGGGCAATATATAAAGGCTAAGATTAGAGAGTCATAAACTGTATATCCAGTGCCAAAAGTTTCGACCTAAATATCAACTAAAATTAAGTCTTGCTGCATAATTAAAGGACATCTGCCTTATTTCGGGCCTAATCAATAAGAGGTCTTGCACAGAGGCGCTCATTACTTGTTCCAAACAAAAGTATCTTCCTTAAACAGCAAGGTCTTTGGTTTCTATTTAATTACTATCTTAAACCACCCTGTACAATCTTATGATTATCCTGGCGTGTTTTTGCTTCCAGGGTAAAACACTCAGTGTTCAGTAAATAATAATGCAAAAATGAAAAACTAGTTTCAAATTGCCTTAAAAGCTGAGCCATCTGTTTCCAAATCTAAGCAAGTTTTGCTTATGGTGGTGTCATATAATTACCTCTCTAGAAGCCTCAGCTTTTTATTTAATTTAAACAATGCTGTCATCTGCCCTTTTTCCATCTGATCACTTTTGGTGGGACAATTAGACACCTAAAAGCTTAACTTCAAGACACATATGTATATGCTTTTCCAAAGACATGTGAGAGGACTCCTATGATAGGATTGTTTGCATGCATGCATGCTAAGTCACTTTAGTCGTGTCTGACTCTGTGCGACCCTATGGACAGCAGCCCCCAGGCTCCTCTGTCCACGGGATTCTCTAGGCAAGAACACTGGAGTGAGTTGCCATTTCCTTCTCCAGATAGGATTGTTTAAATGGGTAATAATAAAGACTAGCTTTTCAACTAAGCCTTAAGATGAAAAGATATGGTGAGATAAAGATAATTTATGAAATTCCATAAGAACCAATCTCAAAAAGAGTTAACTGAAGAGGAAAGGAGTGATTTTCATATTTTTAATGACACACAGGGTCAGAAATTCTTATTTTTATTCTTTAAATAAAAAAAAACAAAAACCTCAGCACAGTTGAGGCCTGAGTGATGCTAAAACAAAGTAGAGAGAGGGGGACTTCCTGGTGATCCAGTGATTAAGAATTTGCCTTCCAATGCAGGGGATGAAGGTTCCATCCATGGTCAGGGAAGAAAGGTTCCACATGATGTGGGGCAATTGAGCCGGAGCACCTCAGCTAAAGAGCCTGTGCGCTCTAAAGCCCGTGCTCCACAACGAACAGCCCATGCACTGCAATGAAGACCCACCACAGCCCAAAACAAAACAAAAAAACAAAGTAGAGGGACTCTGAGACATGTCTGCTGTCCCTTTTATCTCATGAGTTTTACAAGAGAAAATACACTTTGACCAACATCTGCCATTTGCATTCCTAATATTAGGGGCTCTCTCTCTTCTCCTCCTCTCCCACTCCTCACTGGTTCTCTTTCTAGCAGATTATTTTTTAAATAAATTTATTTATTTATTTTCTGGCTGCAATGGGTCTTCATTGCTAGGCAAGGGCTTTCTCTAGTTGCAGTGAGCGGGAACTACTCTTCACTGTGACGGACAGGCTTCTCGCCGTGGTGGCTCCTCGTGCTGCGTTAGCCCCGGCTCTAGAATGCACAGGCTTCAGGAGTTGCAGCACACAGGGTGAGCTACCCCGCCACATGTGGGATCTCTCCAGACCAGAGATCAAACCCATGTCCCCTGCACTGGCAGGTGGTTTCTTAACCACTAGATCACCAGGGAAGTCCCTTTAGAACACATTCTTGAATGTCTTCTTACTTGAAATTTTCCTTCTGAGAGTATCGGTACCATTCTGAAAAGTTTATTTTAAAACTATTCTTAGATGAAAAACCAGACATTGTATAGCATGATACATAGGTGGCAGTTAACCAGGTTTGTTTTGGACAAACAGGCAGGTACTCAGAATCTCCACAATTTTCCCAACAAGCACAGAATTAAGTGTGTAGATAACATTCAGTCTGTAGTAGCTTTGCCAGCATCCCTTCAACCCTAAAGATACTTTATGATAAACTATCTATCAAAATATCAAAAGATAGTTAGTTACCCTCTACCAAGCTGAATATGATCCTCTAAAGAATGGAAATCCTCCTTTCTCTGAGAGATAGAAATGCATGTGAGAGTTGCAAAGAATCAGAAATGGCTAAGGGGATGAGTGAATGATGGTGGCTTAAATGTATAACCTTTTAAAATGTAAATGAAATGTTTTTCCTAGAGCAGATATATATGAAAGTAATATTTCTATGTGTAAAAACACATACAAATATAAGTGCTATGCATCATTCTATTCATATTGGCTCTCGGGGGAAAAAGTGCACACCCCTTGGGTAACAGGATGCTTCTTACTGGACCATAAGTTAACAGGATTAAAAGTCATCTGCCAATTTGAAAATTGAAAGAATTGCCATGTCAGGGACTCACACACTTGAGTGTCTGGGGTGAAACCCTTGGAGCTTTCCAATCATAATTACATCAATCAGGTCCAGTTAGAGACACCTCATTTTTTACCTTGTCCACCTGTGATAGACACTTGCACACGGCCCTTCAACGTCAGAAGTACCCACCTGGTGTCTGTTCGGGTGTCCCACCGAGAGCTGGAGCAGACTGCTCATGCCTGGTCAACCTCACAGCTTAAAAATCAACAACAACTCTATTTAAATAAGCATTAAAAACAACTTGAGCCTAGAAAACATACTCAGCGCTAACTGCATTGGATAGCAGGAGCAAGTTGTGCTTTCTTATTTGTAATTAACATCACAGACAAGAGGTTTAGTCCTAAAAGTTTTGTGGTTTTCTTTGAATCTAAAGAACATCCTTCAATGTGGCTTCAATTCTTATCCTTCAAAAATCGTCATGTGAATCAATGAACAAGAAATATCAATAAATAAACTTTAGGTCCCAAACTGATTAGTTAAATAAAAGAGCTGGGAAATTCATATAGAAATTGTAATTTACTTAAGTACTGTTTTCTAGGATCTGCTGCAGTTTCACCTGGTCCTGATACTGCTAGAGGTTATTCTTAAATGGCCATCTCTTATTATCTTTGCTGCCTGAAAAGCTGAGTTATTGATTGCTTAAAGGGCTTTCCATGACTCTTCCAAAGTTCAAAATACCACATTTCCATAGCTTGTCATAAAATAGAGAAAATGCAATAAACAAAATAAAATCATATTTATGATTAAAAATGGTTATGTCACATAAAGCTGTCTTCTAAGAAATGCCAATGAAAAAGCAAACATTTCAGCTTCTGACAGGATAAAAAAATATGTTTTATGGTGCTATTAACTTCACGACAGTTATTTAAAAATTAAATCATTTCATAAATGTTACATTTAATGCACTCATTCACTAATATGATGACAGTTATGATTTTTAATTATTTGTCATTCGTGAGCCATTGCTAATCGTTACAGTTCATCTAGTTATTTGATAATTTTTTGTCTTCTTTAAAACTGCTATATAAAGAAAGACCTTTGGAAAACAATAATATATGGCTTTTTTTTTTTAGATGGCAATGATGTTTATTTTTATTTATAAATTATCTAGTGAAGTAGGGCAGAAATTCAACTTCTCCTCAGCCTGATTTTTTCTTTTTTTGAAAACACCATTGTTATTGGTTTCTGGGAGTCTGCTGGCTGCCTTTGTCATGCATTCCAAATTTCCACTCTCCCCTCTTAGTTGCCCTGGGTCTTGTCAGAGTTTCATCCAGGAAGCTCTTAGGTTACAATACTAGTGGTGGAAACCTTCATATTCTAGGGCTCAGGAACAAATGCTTCTTCTGCATTTCATGCCATGCATCAGTGGATTTGCTGCCTTCTAAGTCTCAAAACAACCCACTGCTGGATCAGAGCTTTGCTTCACCAGCAGCCGGGAAAAGCCATCCAGGGCACCAATACACCTGGGGGGACCCTCTAGGGAATGTGAAGGTCAATGCAACTGAAGGAGCTCAGTTTGCTAAGTACATTACTCTCTGAACATTCAACAAGACAGGTCAGCCTCAGAAAGACATCAAACAGATTTAAAGGGAGGATGGAAGAAGATACTCAACGGATTTTGGAGGTTAGGGTCTCGGGGAGGGAGAGCGCCCTCTTGGATTCCACGGGTCCTTTCACGCTGTCTCGGAGGGAACGCACGCTTTTCTGGCGGTTCCTTGCAAAACGAGCCCTCTTGATCTTCCACAACGCGGCATCACTGAGGTTAGCGACATTGGTCCTCACAGCAGTGATAGCTTTGCAAAAGGAATTAGAGGCGATCATTTTCCTTAACTAGCTAAGTTATATACAACTATTCTGAAACAATCCATATGCATATATTTTCAATATTAAAAATCATTTCCATGGATACATTTCTCATTCATCTGTCTCCCTCTATGATAAGATTTATATTTTAAAAAATGTAACTATTACCTGTTTCAACTATCACTTATCATTTTTCTGTTTAAATTGTAAGGTTAAACTATCTAATTTTATCACTGGATAAATAGTCGAGTGACCAAAGTCTTTCCTCCATCTATTTAGAGCTGCAGGTAACTAATTACTAAGCAAGGAAGTGTAAATTTACAAAGTACAAATAAATCTCACACAGTTGCTCACAAACATAAACAGATGATTGAATAATATTTAAGGAACACAGAGTCACAAATGGTTCTCATTGGTCCTCAGATAAATGAGAATTTTGATGTTGAAGTGCCAGAAAATAATTAACCTGCAGACTACAACAGTAGATATTCAATAAACATTTGATGAACTGAGTATATGAAGTCAAGGTAGTTTCCATAATGGGAAATGAAACTACATGCAGAGAATCCAGCTTATCCAGCAAGCACAGGAAGAGGAACTGACTTTTAAAGCAAGTTCTTTGTTTTGCTTACTTGTAGGAAAAGGAAATTCTTTGTTACAATCCAAATGTAGCTGAGCTTCCAAAGAAAGCGTTTCAAATCTGTTGACAAAGAACTCCCAACTCAAAGCAGGGATATCTTGCTTGAGAAAATGTAAGAGTAAAAGCTTGCTCAATATTGTGGGTCGATCTTTAACCACAGTATCAAACTGGAAGTCAAGACAAAGACACAGACCCTGGAGAAAAGGTTAAAAAAAAGTCAGATGTACATACACTAAGCACAGTGAAATAAGGCAGCCTCCTCAATACACACTTACAACGGGGAATGATTCAGTTGAAATCTTCTTGGATTGGGTTTTTGGTAGGGGGAAAATGTGGGAGAGAAGTTTCATATAATCATTGAATATCTCTTGAATTTTGACTCAGAAATCTGAGCTACATGTATATTACTGATTTTTCTGATACATTGTATAATGACCACTTACTCCGAATACTCAATACTATAAACGACTTTCACCGTCTACTGTCTATGTGTATTCTAAAATGTAGTTTTGGAAGTATGATTCTCTTAGTAGACACTATGGGCATTAAAAAAAAATTGGTTTGAGGATATATGGATTAAGTGGTTATTATACAATGTATCAGGAAAAATCAATAATATACATGTAGCTCAAATTTCTAAGTCAAAATTTAAGGAATATTCAATGATTAGGAGAAATTGCTCTCCCACACTTTTTTTTCCTACCAAAAGGAAGATGCACTTCCACTTACTAGCCATGTAACTCTGAAAAAGTTACTTAACCTTTCTAACTCTCAACTTCTCTATCTGTAAATTTGGAACACACAAGAGGTTATTGTGAGGATTAAATGAGGTAATACATGATGGAACACTTATAATACATTGCCCTGGAAATACAATATATGTTTCACAAATTTTGGTTCTTCCCATTATTGTTACTTTTAATAATAACAATATGCTAATGTGGAAAAACAGCAGAACAGGACTTTGGAGGGTCTAAACTTGGTTCTCCCCTGAATTCACTCTGTGTTCTTTGAAAAGCCACATTATCTCTCTGAGACTTCATT
The DNA here is from genome assembly GCF_029378745.1 of Bos indicus. Lineage (NCBI taxonomy): Eukaryota > Metazoa > Chordata > Mammalia > Artiodactyla > Bovidae > Bos > Bos indicus. The sequence goes on along the minus strand of NC_091780.1, from coordinate 58,364,898 downwards.
TCTTCAAGTATAAAATAAAGGTACCAAACAGGATAAACAATTCTCTCCAGGTCTCACATTTCATGTCTCTCTGACGTTAACTTGTGGCATTTTGTTTCAGCAGCATATTTACCTTCTCTTATTTTGCTCTGATCTATATTACCATTCATCTGATTTCTCTTAGCATCTAGCTTTAATGACAAGAACTTCCCACCCTGGGGCTTCCCAGGCAGTTCAGGTGGTAAAGAGTCTCCCTGCAATGCAGGAACCTGGGTTCGATCCCTGGACCAGGAAGACTCCTGGGGAAGGAAATGGCAACCCACTCCAGTATTCTTGTCTGGAAAATCCCATGGACAGAGGAGCCTAGCAATCTGCAGTTCATGGGGTTGCAAAAAGTCAGACATGACTGAGCGACTAACACTTTCACTTTTCACTTCTTCCCACTCTGGAGTCAGTTGAATGGTAGAAAATAAACCAACCTAGCTTAAAAGTCTGCCACATACAAAAAATTATACAATACTGCATCTGGCAGAAATGATAGCAGCATGGGGACAAAAACTGAAAAGAAAGAATCAACAAAGAAAACAAGAGGTCTGTTAACATGTTGTGGTTCTAGGATGTTGTTCCCAATTAAAAAATTTCCAGTGTCGAAACTGGAAGCTGAGACTAGTAAAGACTTCCTTAGACACATGTTCTTTGAGAATTTGGAGAGGGACATGCAGGAATACAGCACTGAAACTTTTAATACTACAGAATGTGGAAAAATATACAGTGCACAGAATGTTAGCACACAAAATGTGAAATGTTAAGTTGCAAAGCTTCATGACAATCAAGAAGTCTACAGTTATGACCCAGGACAGTGACCTCAGGTTCATTCCCTGGATTCAATGGCCATGATAATGACTAGTCTATCTTTCAGTTATCACAGGGGTTTATAAGAATCAAAGGGAAAAATGCAGGATATCACTTAAGAAAGGATAATGTGCTATACAAGGATGGAATAAAGTAGTTATTATGAAGTTGTATTGATATTATATTGAGAAGTAAAGTTGTCACCAATGAGTAAATATCTCTCAAAGTCCTTCTCTGAGCAGAAAAAAAAATTTCTGGTGTTATCAGCAGCAGCAGCATTTTGTGTGTGTTATGTGACAAATGACTCATTGAGTTGGTACAGAAGAGCAGAGTGCCATATGTGGAGCAGACAATGCCCATCACAGGGCAGGAACATCACCTGCAGTGCTGGCCTCTTTATGGTGTCAAGCAGGAGACCGGCCCTCGTAGCCACAGCTGGGTTGACGTCCTCCACAGCTGTCAGGAAGCAGCAGAAGGCGTGTGCCAGGGAGTATTTCAGTAGGTGGTTTTTGGTCACTGAGTGAATATCCAGAAATCTACAAATTACAGCCACTTTTTCCACTGCAATATCAAAGGCACACAACAACAAAAAATGACATTTATTTAGACAGTCTGAGAAATGAATCCACAGAGGATAAAGTTAGTTCGGGGTGCCCTCATACGGATCTTAAACACCAAGAGGAAATTTCAATGCCACCCTTGTTGAGTGTTCTGCTTTATCTGTGTGGCAGAGAGCATTTCTACTCAGTGCAGTAGTTTTCTGCCAGCAGCCTTGATTTAGTTCCGGGTGTTTTTTCTTTAATGCTCTCTACTTTTGTTGACCTTCCAATCATATTTCAAACTCTTCAAAATGCCTCTATGTTCATTTCCTTGTCCATTCTACAGAGATTCTGCAGGCATGTTCTACAGAGGCTCTGCAGACCACACAGGGAGGCGGGATGTGCCCGCCAGGGCTAGCTCTAGGTTCTTAGCATGTCATGAAGTGATATGACAACCACTTCCTGGGGCTACAGAAGCCACATATTTCTTCCATGAAATAGATGCACCCTTACTTGATAGCGTTCTAATTATTCTGCAAATCTATGTTGAATTATTCCAGCCACTCTTTAAACATAGCTTTATAAAAGTTATAGTAGCTAGTAAAGCAATATAGTTCCATGCAAAGACATTTCAGGTCTTTATTTAAGCTGTTCCAGCAGCCTAGAAAGAATATTCCTTCTATTCTTTTCCACTTTTTGACACTCTATCATCCTTAAAGAGTTTGCTGCTGAAATTCTACTGTTCTGTAAAGTCACTCTGACTTTCTAGAATGTTCTTTGCATCCCATGAACACCTGCAAAATTACAACTCACTTACCTATGGCATTTGTGTGTTCATATATAGCTATATGACATATTTCTTGTTGTGATCTTGAATTATATCTGTACCTTTATAGTTTCTTAACCTCTTACATGTTTATATTTGGTCACATCAATTAAATTAGGAGCCTCTTAAGAGCAGGAATCTGTTCACATACTATTTTTGTTACTCCCATAGTACCTAGTACATATAGTACTTATTCAATAAATTCATAAATTCATTTATTTTATATATATGTGTATATATAAAACTAAGATCATTCTACATTTGTTATATAAAATATACCTATAAATATTTTATATATAAAAAGCAGAGACATTACTTTGTGGACAAAGGTCCACATAGCCAAAGCTATGGTTTTTCCAGTAGTCATGTACAGATCTGAAAGTTGGACCATAAAGAAGGCTGAGCGCCAAAGAATTGATACTTTTGAATTGTGGTGTTGGAGAAAACTCTTGAGAGTCCCTTGGACTGCAAGGAGAACAAACCAGTCCATCCTAAAGGAAATCAGTCTTGAATATTCATTGGAAGGACTGATGCTGAAGCTGAAGCTCTAATACTTTGGCCACCTGCAAAGAGCCAACTCATTAGAAAAGACTCTAAAACTGGGAAAGCTTGAAGGCAGGAGGAGAAGGGGATGACAGAGGATGAGATGGTTAGATAGCATCAACAACTCAATGGACATGAGTTTGAGTAGGCTCTGGGAGTTGGTGATGGACAGAGAAGCCTGGTGTACTGCAGTCCACGGGGTTGCAAAGAGTCAGACATAACTGAGTGACTGAAGAGCTCATTCTAAGACAAAAGAGATCATTCTAAGTACTTGGGGGAGATGGAAGTAAATGGAAAAATGAACTGTTTCGGACTGAATGTTTGTGTCCCCTCCAAAAATTGATATTGGAGTCTTAATTCCCAATGTAGTGGCATTTGGAGGTGGGACCTTGGGAGGTAATTAGGTTTAGATGACATCATGAGGGTAGGCTCCCTATTATGGGACTGGTGAACTTATAATAAAAAGAAAGGAGACCAGAGTTCTCTCTCTCTCCACCATGTAAAGATATAGCAAGAAGGCAGTCATCTACAAGACAAGAACAGAACCCTCACAAAGGAACCCAATAAGCTGGAGCCTTGATCTTGAACTTCCCAGCCTCCAGAATGATGAGAAATAAATTTCTGTTGTTTAAGCCACCCAGTCTATGGTATTCTGTTATGGTTTCTCAAGTAGACTAATTATGTGAATGAGTCTCAGATCTCGACTTCAAAGTCAAGTCAACTAAAAGAGATAACACAAGTACAATTATAACAGAAATGTAATGTAAAAGGCTAGAACTGCCATTAACGAGGTAGAAATAAAATGCTACAGGAGATTAGAGGATAAAGAAATGACTTTCCACTGAACGAATAGAGAAAGTGAAACTCAATGGGGGCATTTGAAGACTCATGAAATGGAGGTGGCATTTGAATGGGACCTGGAATGGAAGAAAGATTCATTAGAAAAGACCCTGATGTTGGGAAAGATTGATGGCAGGAAGAAAAGAGAATGACAGAGGATGAGATAGGTGGTTGGATGGCATCACCGACTCTATGGACACAAGTTTGAGCAAGCTTCAGGAATTGGCAATGCACAGAGAAGCCTGGCATGCTGCAGTCATCAGGTCACAAAGAGTCAGACGCAACTGAGTGACTGAACTGAACTGAACTTGAATGGAAGAGGACTTCAGAGGGAGAGCACAGAATGGTCAACACATGGATGAAGAAAAGCAAAAAGCAATGGAGAAATAGCAATGGTATATGTAGAAAGAAAAGTGAGAAATAAGGCTGCAAACACTTGCAGTTAGACCATGGGAATCTTTGAATGTCTGTTTAAGGACTCTGAAATTTATTCTCTAGGCATCTAAAGACCTATTAAAACTTTTTGAGTAGAAAAGCAATATAATCAGATATTTATCTGCTTTATTTGTATTCAAATGTCTATAAAATGTTGTCAATACCATGTAGTCTTTTGCTAGAAAGTTTTACTCTAATTTCATACAACATCATGTGCTGTCACATAAATAAACCAGCCCTGGGATTCATGGGACATTAAAAGCAAGAACTCCTTGAGGGGATCAGATGTTAGGGAACTAAACTCAAGGTATAATAATTAACTCACCTGATGGAACTTCCATTTCTCTGCAAAATTTCTGAGACACTAAAATATACTGCAGATGGTGACTGCAGCCGTGAAATTAAAAGACGCTTACTCCTTGGAAGGAAAGTTATGACCAACCTAGAGAGCATATTCAAAAGCAGAGACATTACTTTGCCAACAAAGGTCCATCTAGTCAAGGCTATGGTTTTTCCTGTGGTCATGTATGGATGTGAGAGTTGGACTGTGAAGAAAGCTGAGTGCCAAAGAATTGATGCTTTTGAACTGTGGTGTTGGAGAAGACTCTTGAGAGTCCCTTGGACTGCAAGGAGATCCAGCCAGTCCATTCTGAAGGAGATCAGCCCTGGGATTTCTTTGGAAGGAATGATGCTGAAGCTGAAACTCCAGTACTTTGGCCACCTCATGTGAAGAGTTGACTCATTGGAAAAGACTCTGATGCTGGGAGGGATTGGGGGCAGGAGGAGAAGGGGACAACGGAGGATGAGATGGCTGGATGGCATCACTGACTCGATGGACGTGAGTCTGAGTGAACTCTGGGAGCTGGTGATGGACAGGGAGGCCTGGCGTGCTGCGATTCATGGGGTAGCAAAGAGTCGGACACGACTGAGCGACTGAACTGAACTGAACTGAACTGAAAATATACCGAACCATTCTGATCAGGCACACTGTGGTGTGCCAACCCTGCTTGCTACCCCTTGAGAGTGGGAGTACCAGCAGATTAGAGTGACAGTGAGGCCAGCAGATATAAGACTAAGACACACCCAGGTTCGTTCCATACCCTGTTCCTCTAGGAACCTGCCATTCTAAGCACTAGGAATTACAAGCATCACTGCAGACTTGGTCCCTGATGTTTCAATGGCAAGAGTACAACAGCAGAGCTTCTCAAACTTCACTGAATTACCTGGAGAGAACTTGTTAGAAATATAGATTTCTGGCCTCATCTCCTAAAATTCTGATGCAGTAGGTCTAGGATGAGGCCCAGTAATCTGCATTTTAAGCGAACATTTCCAGGTATTCCATTGCAAGTAACCCATTAGGCTGACTACCATTCACACCAGGACCCCTTTGAGAGTAAACAGGGGTACAATTAATAAGCACTTCTGGACAACAGGCATTCACTGGGACTATCTTAGACAAACCTAGACAGGGTCAACCTACCTAAGGACCATCCTGAAAAATTCTATTATCAAGGAAGCTCAATTAAGTAGAGCCAACAAAGAACATTAGCAAGCAGGACAACACCTTCCAAAGAGAAGGGAGGAAAAGGAAGGGCCGGAAAGAGATATCATGACTGGACATCTGGTTTACCTGGTGAACCAGAGAGAATTTTTAAGCTAATACAGAGGTACCTGCTTCAAACCTCATCTTCCAGTCTTTGCTGTTGAAATTGCCATTTATGATTGTCCAAAAGATGTCAGCACCATGAGGAAGTGACAAAGCGTGAAGAAGGAGAGGAACTGCCAACGAAGACAGCTGGGAGAATTCAGATTTGACGACTCTCCACAGGCTGGGGAATCAAGAAAAAGCAAAGTGGTTACAGTTACAACAAACTTTCTAGAAATAAATCTTATTATCTTAATTTATGGGAAGTGTCGTTAACAGATGGCTGGTAGGGATGCTCTGATACACTCTTTTTCTATGTTAATTCTTTTTAAATGTTTGGCTGCATTCTGTGGCATGTAGGACCTTAGTTCCCCAACCAGGGATCGAACCCTCAACCCCCGCATTAAGGTGGAGCCTTAATCACTGAACTGCCAGGGAAGCCCTTTCCTATGTTAATTTTTTTTAAAGAAATTACTTATATATAAGAACACAGAAAAACGCTACCGGTTAACATTGCATGTTAACATAAAGTTTTAAACTGTATATTATAAATCCAGGTACATAAATGGACAATAACTGTTAAATAATAACTGATATTAGTTATGTTAAGATGATGAGGTGATAAGTGATTTTTGCAAATGCTCTTATAGTGAAAATCTGGAGAATTTTATTGGTTTTGTTTGCCTAGCATCCTTTTATTCTTATTCTAGCAAACAACTCTCTTCCTATTAAGAACAGCCTCTGTACCAACTGGCAGGGTTGTTAATCAAGTTCCCCCATCTTCTCTATCCCAAGAGTGAACACAAAGCCCAGACTGATCAGAATACTTCAATGTAATGAATAGAGTGATTAGTCCAGGGGTGGGCATGTAACCAAGCACGGGAATGCTGGCATCCTTTTCCAGGCTTTGGTATGTACTCTGAAATCTCAAGAATAAAGTGAGATGTGGCTCTAGAGCTGCCGGCCACCCTGTCCCACCTCACAGGGGCAGCCTGCTGAAAGCCAGCACAGAGGGAACAAGGCTAAGCAATGTGCAGGGAGGGAGAGAGGGGTGGGAGACGAGAGAGGGAAAACAAACAGAAAGGGGGAGGCATCCCTGGTAACACCTTAGGAATACTTGCCATTCCTAAAATCAGACCAATACTGCTCAAAAACACACCTTAGTAAGTTAAAGCAAAGTCCCTAACAATACATGCCAGAATAATTCTGAATGCATATTTTTAGTAATAATATTTTCAAATTTTTTATTCAGTTATCTAAAGTATGGCTTTTGTTTGTTTTCACTTTGGTTTATTCTGTTTTGTTTCCTCTCTGGCTCTAAAGTTAATACCAGAATCAACATGACATTTGACTTCCAAGCAAGACTATAAAGTTTTTTGCCACTCAGTTCATAGTCATTTCTTAGGGCAGCCTAGGAAACTAGTATATTTCCCCCTCCATCTTAGCTGAAACCTGACATCTTGCTGGTAACACAATTTCCCCTTAACCTCTCTATGAGTCTTCATCCTAGTCTTCACTAGCTCCACACAATCCTTGGTTCCCATGGCTTCCTCCAGGCCTTCTCTTACCAACCTCTTTCTATTGAAACCCATGCCATCTACTTACAGGGCCCTGTCCCCTCTCCCTTCCCTGCTGAATGTGGTCCCTGCTAGACTTCCTCCTCATCCAAGCCTCTGCCAATGTCTCTAGTGAATCCAGCCATGGTCTCACAGGTCCACCTCTTCCTCAGTCACGGTGGCCTTTATCTTACTCTATTGGGTGAGTCACTGACCTCCCCTCAGGAAGGCTGAGAACATTCAGTTCCCACCTCTGATCCTGACTTAGGCTATTTTTCCCTCTTTTCTATACTCTTCCCCCAAATGTCAAACCTCTTTTGGCTTCGCTTGCCTCCAGTTTTAGAAGGGATCCCAGAGTCAACCATTTTGATCCTCTGGAATTCCTCATCCCTCTGACCTTCCACCATAATCAAAGCACTAATTCCCACTCCTGAATAAACCCATTGCCTACTTTTATCCACTTTCAGGCCCCAGAGTACTGGTGAAAAAAATCCACAAATTCCTACATGCCTGGCGCATCACAGTTAGGTGCCAGCTCACCTCGGCAAGGCCCCAAGGCTAGTGTTTCTTTGATGATTTCTTGCTGATGCCTTACTGCTTCCCTTATGTAACCTGTTCCACACTTCTTCCATATTCTTCAAACTCCCAACTCAATCTTTATCGCCCCGTCCCTCTCAGAGGAAGACATCAGCATGTACTATTCTTAAGGTTCTAGTTACTTGTTATGATCCCCTTGACACTTTTCCTTTTCCTGCAAATGCATCTCCTTTCAAAGGAAAAGGCATCCCTCCTCTTTCTCCCCACCCTTGTTCTTGATCTCATGTGCCTGCCTTCCAGGACTTGGCTCCACCAACTACTCCCTTTCCTCTACTTCTTTCTATGGACCATAAATGTTCCAAATGTCTTTATTCAAAACACACTTGACATCCACTTCTTTTCCCCTCTAAGTGTCTGATCATTCCCTCCTCTTCAAACAAACTTTTCAGTAGGAAGTTCTGTATTATATCTTAACATTCCCAAAGCCTTTGCAAGCTCTTTGCACACCCTCAAATGCGGATGGTCCCCAGTGATCTCTTTTCTTCATGTGCTGTGCTGTGCTTAGTCACTCAGTCACATCTGACTCTTTGTGACCCCATGGACTGTAGCCTACCAGGCTCCTCTGTCCATGGGATTCTACAGGCAAGTATACTGGAGTGGGTTGCCATGCCCTCCTCCAAGGGATCATCGCAACCCAGAGATCGAACCCAGGTCTCCTGCATTGCAGGTGGATTCTTTATCGTCTGAGCCACCAGGGAAGCCCAAGAATAGCCTGTCCCTTCTCCAGGGGATCTTCCTGACCCAGAAGTTAAACCAGGGTCTCCTGCATTACAGGTGGATTCTTTATGAGCTGAGCTACCAGGGAAGCCCCTTTTCTTCATACTCATGCTATGAAAGTACAATTCTGACCCTGTTCATTGTTTCAAAATCTTCCAAAGATCTCCAAATACCATTAAGTAAGTAGTAGTAGTGTAGTCAGTCATGTCCGACTCTTTGCAACCCCCTGCCAGGCTCCTCAGTCCATGGGGATTCACCAGGCAAGAATACTGGAGTGGGTTGCCATTCCCTTCTTCCCGACTCAGGGATTGAACACGGTCTCCCACATTACAGGCAGATTCTTTGAGCCACCGTGACATGTCTATATTATTATAACTAGATCAACAAATGTAAACATTGGGCTTCCCTGGTGGATCAGTGGCAAAGAATCCAGCTACCAGTGCAGGAGACACAGTGCAGGAAGATCCCCTGGAGAAGGGAATGGCAACCCACTTGAGTATTCTTGCCTGGAAAATTCCATAGGCAAAAGAGCCTGGCAGGCTATAGTCCATGCGGTCGCAAAAGAGTCAGACATGACTTCAAACAACAACAAAGCCTCTATTTTCAAAGGCCTTTCACTCTTGCGTCCCAACCTCCAGCTTCACTTTCCATTCTAAGTCACTTAAGTCATGTCCAACTCTGTGCGACCCTCTGGACTGTAGCCCTCCAGGCTCCTCTGCCCATGAGATTCTCCAGGCAGAAATACTGGAGTAGGCTGCCATTTCCTTCTCCAGGGGATCTTCTCGATCCAGGGATCCAACCTGCGTCTCCTGCACTGGCAGGTGGATTCTTTACCACTGAGCCATCTGGGAAGCCAAGTTAACCTGAACCACACTTTTGTTTTTCAATTATCTCATTTGCTTACATATTAAATGAGAATTATATTTTTTGACTTATTTCTAAGAACACTGTAACAGTTATTTTAAGGTTGTCAGGAAGAAAATAATTAGTAAATCTAGGACAATATTTTATTATTTTTCTCAAAATGCTTCAGGAATGTCTAAAAAATAACTTTTCAGACAATATATGGAGAGATTTAGATGCTTATTAGCAGTACTACTTCAAGTAAGATGTTGAGTCTTAGTTGTACTTGGTATCTATTAACTTATACCAATTGACATTTTTCTAGCATACACTGTATTCTTAAGTCATCTAACAATTAAAAGGCATAAAATAATCCTTATTTTGCCTTTTCTACTTCTACAGTATCTAGCAAATTACTATTCCTCATGTTGATATACTTAAAAAATTAGACTCTATAAAAGAAATGTAAGTAGTTCCTATAGGCAAATTAGTCTGTCCTGACTAAGAGAAAGAACCCAATGAATTGATAAGTCTTATTCTAACACTGATTTTCACAGATGAAATCTAAAATAGAAACAGACAAAAACACTATTAGGAAGACATACCTTGCAATCAGCATATGATCCTGAATATAGGCTAAAAATTGAGGATGATCTTTTCTAGCAATGTATAAACACTCTCCATGTAGACAGAGGATCTTCAGGCAATTGAGCATATTAAAAAGAATGTCTGGCTCTTCAAACTTAGCCATTTCCTATGCAAAGAATCACATGTTTACTGAGTTATCGCAAATGGCAATGCTACCAAATAAAATATTCAAATATCTCAAAAAACGTACCTGGAAAATGGTGTATATTAGTCTCAACGTTACTGGAAGCTGCTGGTGGCAAAACTTTCTTTCAGTATCATTCTTTATTGCTAGGAAGAAATAATTACACACAAGTTAGCACAACTCTTTTCCCCATCATTCATGAATTATCAAGACCATAAAATGAAGAGAAGTAAATATAGAATATATTAAAAATATTCATGTAAAGTGTTTCTTTGCTCTCCAAGTAAGCATATATACTTTCCATAATGCAAGTGAGGGAAAGCTAGATTTAGGATCCTCAGCTTCCAACTCCCACTGTGTATTCAGATATCTTTCATTCCCTGAAGCAACCCCAGCCCAGCCCTATGCTCCTGTGGGCACCTAGTTCCACTGATACCTGGAGGGGCCTAGGGCTTGGCTAGGTTTGCCTTCCTATTTGAAAGGGAGATAGTATAGTGTGAAAATGTTAATTGTTCAGTCATGTCTGACTCTTTACAACCTCATAGACTGTAGCCCGCCAGGTTCCTCTCCATGGAATTTCCCAGGCAAGAACACTGGAGTGGATTGCCATTTCCTTCTCCAGGGGATCTTCCTAACCCAGGGATAAAACCTGGGTCTCCTGCATTGAAGGCAGATTCTTTACCATCTGAGCCACTAGGGAATGCAGGTATTAAAGAGAGATGTGGGCTTCCCTGGTAGCTCAGATGGTAAAGAATCTGCTTGTAGTGCAGGCAGGGTTTGATTCCTGGGTCAGGAAGATCCCCTGGAGAAGGGAATGGCTGCCCATTCTGGAATTCTTCCTGCAGAATTTCATGGACAGAGGACCTGATGGGCTACACAGTCCTTGGGGTCAGAAACAGTCAGACATGACTGAGCGACTGAGCAACTAACACTTTTACTTTCTTTTTCACTTTCAAAGAGACATATGCAAGTTGTATTAACACCTAAGGATTTACCCCAGGATTCACATGTATCCTTTTCACACACGCACAGGACTTACTCTTGCACAAAAAAAAAAGGATACTTTTAAAGACTTGAGAATATTTAAGTGAGAACTATTCATGGTTTTATCTTCTTGTGAAGATCTCTAAAAAGACCTTTGCCTCTATAGTTGGGGGGGTAGGGGGGTGACTTGAGGAAGGTATATTGTAAGTGAGGCATGTCAGAGAAAAGAATTCACAAGTTAATTCTCAAATGTAGAAACTAGTGTAAAATGTTTTCAAATCACTATTATAAGTTTTGGCAATTCCTAGGATAGCCAGTGGGAGTCAAACCATCTTTGTCTAGCATAAAAATTTTTTTTAGTATTTTTAATGGAGAACATATCTGACTACTGTAAGAAATAGGTGCCAGGCCACAAAACAGGAAACAGGAAATATTCTAGAAAGAGGAGGAAACCACTGAACATATATCAATAGAGCGTTCCGCTAATCTCTGACAGAAGAGCTCAAGAACCCCGTCTGAAGACCCACAAAGCAGAAGCAGGACCAGGGTGCTCGGCAGCAGGGAAGGCGGGTCTTGGGAAACAATTCCTCCTCCCTGAGGAGACAAGTTATAACTGTGTCCTGCAAACAGCAGAGAGTAAGAGAAGGAAAATAGACCAGAAACTGTGACCAGAGCCTGAAGCAGTGTTTAGGGGAGGTGAATAGAGCAAATGTTTAGGTAAGTGGAGCTTATAAACAATTAAGCACAAGGGGAAGTATAATTTATAAAAATCAATTGCTTGATTTTAACCATTATTCAAATGGCAATTAATTGATTTGTGCACTATGTTGAGTTAAAAAAATCTATTTACACAGAAAGAGCACAGGTTATTAGATCATAAGTGAAATCCATCAACCTGCCAGACTTAAGACTGTACTAACAATCATCAAGACAGTGTGATACTGGCACAAAGACAGAAATATAGATCAATGGAACAAAACAGAAAGCTCAGAGATAAATCCACATACCTATGGACACCTTATTTTTGACAAAGGAGGCAAAAATATACAATGAAGAAAAGACAGTATCTTTAGCAAGTGGTGCTGGGAAAACTGGTCAACCACCTGTAAAAGAATGAAACTAGAACACTATCTAACACCATACACAAAAATAAACTCAAAATGGATTAACGATCTAAATGTAAGACCAGAAACTATAAAACTCTTAGAGGAAAACATAGGCAGAATACTTTGACATAAATCACAGCAAGATTACACTTCCCAGAGTAATGGAAATAAAAACAAAAATAAACAAATGGGACCTAATTAAACTTAAAAGCTTTTGTACAATGAAGGAAACTATAAGCAAGGTGAAAAGGCAGCCTTCAGAATGGGAGAACATAATAGCAAATGAAGCAACTGACAAAGAATTAATCTCCAAAATATACAAGCAGCTCTTGCAGCTCAACTGTAGAAAAATAAATGACCCAATAAAAAAATGGGCCAAAGAACTAAACAGACATTTCTCCAAATAAGACATACAAATGGCTAACAAACACATGAAAAGATGCTCAACATCACTCATTATCAGAGAAATGCAAATCAAAATCACAATGAGGTACCATCTCATGCCGGTCAAAATGGCTGCCATCACAAAGTCTACAAACAATAAATGCCGGAGAGGGTGTGGAGAAAAAGGAACTTTCTTACACTGTTGGTGGGAATGCAAACTAGTACAGCCACTATGGAGAACAGTGTGGAGATTCTTTTAAAAACTGGAAGTAGAAATAGAACTGCCCATACTACCCAAGAATCCCACTGCTGGGCATACACACCAAGGAAAACAGAATTGAAAGAGACACATGTACCCCAGTGTTCATCACAGCACTGTTTACAGCAGTTAGGACATGGAAGCAACCTAGATGTCCATCAGCAGACAAATGGATAAGGAAGTTGTGGTACATATACACAATGGAATATTACTCAGCTATTTTAAAAAAAGAACACATTTGAGTTAGTTCTAATGAGGTGGATGAAACTGGAGCCTACTATACAGAGTGAAATAAGTCAGAAAGAGAAACATCAATACAGCATATTAATGCACATACATGGAATTTAGAAAGATGGTAACGACGACCCTATAGGCAACCCAACAAAAGAGATACAGATGTAAAGAACAGACTTTTAGCCTATGCGGAAGAAGGCAAGGGTGGGACTATATGAGAGAATAGCACTGAAACATGAATATTACCATATGTAAAATAGATGACCAGTACAAGTTTGATGCATGATGCAAAGCACTCAAAGCTGATGCTCTGGGACACCCAGAGGGATGGCATAGGGAGGGTGATGGGAGCAGGGTTCAGGGTGGTGGGACACATGGATACCCATGGCTGATTCATGTCGATGTATGGCAAAAACCACCACAATATTGTAAAGTAACTACCCTCCAATTAAAATAATTAATTTTTTAAAAAAAGACTAAATCCACCATGTGGCTTTCAGAGAAAAAAAATAATAAGTGAAATCCATGCTTTCCTTAGGCATTAATTCCTGATAGAAACATGGCTTGGGCCTCAGCCTTGGCAAATAATTAGTAAATCTAAATAAACCCAGAGACGTAGGTTCTAGTCTCATCCCTGCCACTAACTAGTTGCACAATGTTCGGGTTACCAATTTCCAGTCTCCCACCCCAGGTACACCCAGGATCAAGGGTGAGCAGGCGGAGCTCATTTCACTGTGTTTGTGTTTCAACTCCTCAGATGACCCTGATGCTCCATTACATTTTGGAATCATGTTGAGCATAAAGTATAAATCAGGAGTGAACAACACGAGCTACATGACCACGAGCAAGATGCTCAACCATCCCGGATGTACTTTCCTCATCCACACAGTGAGAAGGCTGACCTAGATCGGCAGGTTTCAAATCTCTTTCCATGAAGTCCTTTGTTGAAACAGAATCTTACGTAGAACTCCAACATATGAAATAGCACAAGACAGAGCGCCCTGGCTGAAGCAGGGTGGGAGCCTGGGTCTGCTCATCCTTTGCCCACATCTTCTCACCAACTGCCACCCAATTAAGGATGGTCAAAAGAAAACACAGAGTTTTACAACCTCTAGTACACGCTAAGCAGAGAAGGCAATGGCACTCCACTCCAGTACTCTTGCCTGGAAAATCCCATGGACAGAGGAGCCTGTTGGGCTGCGGTCCATGAGGTCGCTAAGAGTCAGAAACAACTGAGCGACTTCACTTTCACTCTTCACTTTCATGCATTGGAGAAGGAAATGGCAACCCACTCCAGCGTTCTTGCCTGGAGAATCCCAGGGACGGGGGAGCCTGGTGGGCTGCCGTCTATGGGGTCGCACAGAGTCGGACACGACTGAAGCAACTTAGCAGTAGCAGCAGTATACACTAAGAACCAATGAAGCAGGTGATCTCAGGTGTTCCCTTTTCTAAGTGTCAATGGTTCTAAATAGTGTGAGTCAGCATTTTGTTTGTGTGTGTGCCAGTCCTGTCTGACTCTTTGCAATCCCATGGACTGTAGCCTGCCAGGCTCCTCTGTTCCTGGGATTCTCCAAGCAAGAATACTGGCGTGGGTTACCATTTCATCTTCCAGGGGATCTTTCCAACCCAGGGATCAAGCCCACGTCTCATGCATTGGCAGGCGGATTCTCTACCACTTTAGCCACCTGGGAAGTCAATATATTCACCCCTCAACTAACTATTTATACAGTTCCTGCTGAAGCAGTGAGTTCCAACCAAGCAGTCTGTACTAACAATGTAGTTACCCTGGTCTGATCAGATGCGCCATGAGCTGAAAAGGAGCCCCCAAAATAGTTATTTAATGTTTGCTGCTCACTGAAGCGGTGATGGAAAGCCCGTGCTTCCCAAACTTTGGTTCTGGGGAGCGGGTCCCCCAGGGGCCAGTTCAGGATTGTGGAAGCAGGAAGATATAAATTCAGAGAGTGCCACAGTGCAGATCCAGAAACCAGGCTTTGCCAGAGAGACGTGAGGTCACACCCTAAATTCCTGAAACCCCTTCAGAGTTTGAAGAGCTGGAGATGATTTCATGGGGGCCGGTTCCTGCCATCTTGCTGCTCCCAATTAGCCTACACAGAGCCTTTAAGCAAACTAGAATGAGGGCATCCCTCTTCCCAGCTCTGAGCAGAGCCAACCAAGTAGCCTTAGAGTATGACTTGTACAGCTGCTCACAATGAGCCCATCCAAGGTCCCAGCCAAAGCCCTGGGGGTGCAGCTTTGGCCACCTCTATCCAAAAGCACCGTGCTTTGGCCAAATGACCTGAGTAGCTCTCAAGAGCGCTGGCCCCCTCCACTTGGTTGCTGTTGTATAGTCACTCAGTCGTGTCTGACTGTGACCCCACGGACTGCAGCACGCCAGGCTTCCCTGTCCTTCACTGTCTCCCCGAGTTTGGCCCTTCAACCTTAGTTCACAGCTACTTCTCCGTAGAGAACACGATTCAGTGTGGAGAGGCTGCCTTCCCTGACAGGGTGGGTTTTGTTGCTCACAAGCTCCAGTTGCCAGGAACATGCTCAGGGACTTCTGCTCTACTAGAAGCACGCCCTGGATCTGTTCACTTCATAATCTTGAGAGAAATGGTTCATGTGCACCAGTCTGAACTTGCCCAAGCCTAGAGTAGGCTAAGCAACCCAGGTCCTGAATGTTCATGCAGACTGGGTGGGATGTGCCCACCACTCCCAGTAAGCCACAGTCCACCTACCAGCATGTTCCATGGGCTCGGGGCGATTGCCAGGGTTCTCCTCACGCTTGTTCGCTGGATTCTCCTCCTCCTCACCTTCAGGGCCTATAATAAACTCTGGTCTGGAGGAAAGGAGGCTATCTTCAAGGCTGTCTGTGGGCTCCTGAAACAAACACAAACAGCCGGATGAGCAGCCCTTCAGGGATGTGAAGTCCCTCTTAGTTCAACAAAGATAGGTGAGCACCTGCTGGTCCCAGGCCCTGTGCTGAACCCCGGGGGAGCAAAGGCACTGCCTCCAAAGACATTTAGATCAGCTATTTTCCGAAACATTTTCATTAGCTTAAAATACATATGGAAAAAAAATCTTAAAAACATTGTTAAACTTCCTAGGCTAGCTTTCTCACCTCTGCTTTAATTCCTGTGATTGTCTCAATTACCTAGTAATTCCAACCCATGCTCATTTTGTTCACTAACAGTACTTAATTAGCAGAGAATAATAAGGGGTTCACATCAATATGTGTGTGTGTGCTCAATCGTGTCTGATTCTCTGTGACCCCATGGACTGTAGCCAGCCAGGCTCCTCTCTCTGTCCATGGGATTTCCCAGGCAAGAATACTGGAGTGGGTTGCCATTTCCTTCTCCAGGGGATCTTGTCAATTCAGCAGTTGAACCTGCATTTCTTGTGTCTCCTGCATTGACAGAAAAATTCTTTACCACTGCAGCACCTGGGAAACCCTCACATCAACATATTTGGATACAAATACTGGTGGCTAGGGGAAGTCACATTTTTCAGAGCAAGACATTTCTATAACATGCAAGTTAAAGAGAGCTAGGTACAGCAACCCAAGTGTTCATCAACAGATGAACAAATAGACAAAATGTAGCAAATACATACAATGGAATATTATTCACTCTTATAAAGGAAAGAAATTCTGACACACGATACAATATGAATGGACCTTGAGGACATTATGCCCGGCTTCCCAGGTGGCACTAGTGGTAAAGAATCCATCTGCCAATGCAGGAGACACAAGAGACGCGGATTTGATGCATAGGTTGGGAAGATTCCCCTGGGGTAGGAAATGCCAACCAACTCCAGTATTCTTGCCTGGGAAATCCCATGGATAGAGGAGCCTGACGGGCTACAGTCCATGGGATCACAGAGAGTGGGATGCAACCGAGCACTTGGGCACAAAGACATTATGCTAAGTGACATAAGCTGGTCATAAAAGGATAAATATTGTATGATTCCACTTATATGAGGTATCTATAGGAGTCAAAGTCATCGAAACAGAAAGTAAAATGGTATTCTCCAGAGTTAAGGGGAGGGAGGAATGAGCGTTATTGTTTGATGGGTACAGAGTTTCTGTTTTGCAAGATGAAAATATAAAGATTGGCTATACAACAATGTGAATATACCTAACACCACATCTGTATATCTATATATAACAAGCTGAAAAATGAGTGGGAGAGATTTGAAAAGAAAGAGAGAGAGTGTACATGCTGGGTATGGCTACTATTCAAAATATCCATCTCTAGTTATCCTCCTATTCCAGTTTTATTCTTTCTTTGAAGTTCCACCTTCAAATATCCTCTTTTAAAATCATCCTGTTTTAGGGGAAAGGTTGGGGGGAGTTTGGGATTAATATATACACACTAATATATATAAAGTAGATAATCAATAAGGACCTACTGTATAGCACAGGGAACTCTACTCAGTATTCTATAACAGCCTGTGTGGGGAAAGGATCTGAAGAAGAATGGTTATGTGTATACGCATAATTTAACCACTTTGCTGTACACTTGAAACTAAACAATGCTGTAAATCAACTACACTCCAATATAAAATAAAACTTAAAACTTTTAAAAAATAAATAAAATTTTAAAGTATCTTCTTTATTTAACACTTTAACCAGTACAAATTTGAAGAATTACTTGATTGCCAGCTCAAAGCAAGCAGGTGAAGACTGATGGGATACACAAAGGGATACTGATGGGATACAAAAGAAGAAAAAACTCAGCGCTAAATTGGTGTCTGGGAAGGTTCTGAAAATATCCTTGCCAGCTTCAGTTTTGATGAGACCGGCCCTGTTCCTAGGTCACCCATGAACAAGATGTTAAGTCAAATTACAAACTGATTTCCATAAAATTCGATACAGTGCATACTGACTCTTCTGCATATACCCAGTAACTCACCTATAATTCTCTGTAAATGGCAATATCATCTGTTCCCAGACCACAAAACATGGATTTATCCTCAATTTTTCCAACTCTAAACACTAGCTAGGGACTTCCCTGGCAGTCCAGTGGTCAGGACTCGGCACTTTCACCACAGCGCACACAGGTTCAATTCCTAGTCAGGGAACTAAACCCTACATGCTGCACAGCACAGATCAAAAAAAAAAAAACAAAACAAAAAAACCACTAACTAAACACCAAGCGCTGTCAATTCTCTTTTCTAAAAATCCATCAGTCCCATGACTTCTCTTCATCACCACCATCACTACCTTAGTTCAGGCTGCCCTGTTTCTTCCCTGAGTGACCAATTAATCTTCTGACTAGAATCCTGTTCCAGGTATCCAAATCCTCTTATCTCTCTCCTCCACTGGCAGAATTTCTCAAATTCATCAAATTATAGCAGCACCCTAATTAAAATTCTTCAGGATTCCCCCATTATCACTGAGATAAAATCCATACTTCTTAGTCTAGCAGACAGAGCCTTTAATAAATGTGATTATAAAATGGACCCTGCCTTTCTCTCCTTTTCTCTCCTTCTCTCTGCTCTATCAACAATGACCTACACACTTTCCTGAGTAAATCATCATCCTCTTTCCTCTGTATCATTTAAGCAGAGAGCTTCCTAGGTCTCAAAGGCCTTCTTTCCTATCACCTTCATTTCATTAACTCCAGTCTTCCTTCATAGAGGCACTCAGAAGCCGTCTCCTCTGGGAAGACCTTGCCCACCTCTAAGACGTCCAACCTGGACTCGTCCCTTTTCTGTTCTCTCATAACTACCTCATTCATCTCTCTCTCTCATTATGCTCATCACTCTGTCTTATGGTGTTTCATTTACTTAGACATCTTCCTGACTAGACATTAAGTTAGATGATGTTCTCAAACCATCTATTACTGTGACTGTTGTAGGTAATAGATGTAAACTATATTCCCAATGAGTTTACAAGACCATATCGCAGGAATAGTACATTGTGACAAGTAAGACTAATGAGTTACGTGGGCTGAAAGGTATTTAAAAACTGAAGAAGAAACACTTTACTGCATGTATACTAGACCTCAAAAGATTTTTTTTTTAATGAAGTCACTTTCTACCTAGACAAACACTAGGGGAAGAAAAAGAGAAGATGTGGAACACTGGCTCGAAGGATTCAGGTTCATCTCCCTATGATGTATGAGGGTGGTGATGTGTGTATTTAAGATGGTAAATAGCCCAAACAGGGAATAACTAATATATGAAGCAGCTAATTTATGGCATATATTAGCTATTCCCTATTTAAACAATTTTCTTAAAAAGCAGAAAATGAAGTGAAAGCTTTATTGGTTGCTGATAGAGTCAATGAGTTTTACACACTGAGGTTAAATCAGGGATTTTCATGTCTACATCCAATCTACCTACTCAATATTTGATATGTACATTTTGTAGTATTCACTGTTCTCTAAACTTCGTAACAAAACATTGTGATAAAATTGTTTCAAGAATACCAGTAAAATTCATTTTACTGTATAGTAGAAACTAATACAACATTGTTAAGCAGCTTTAGTCCAATGAAAATTAATTTAAAATATTAAATTGTTGCCAGGATGAAAATTAAGAATACCAGTAACGCATTGTATTTATGAAAACTGTGTGAATAAATATGTTACAACCATAACTCAAGATTCAAGAATTCTAACTCAAGATTTCTGTGTAAGATAGCCTCACTTCATATCAATTACCAGGAGCCTGAGTTGGTGAAAGGAACAGGGAAACTTTCTTTTAACACAATTGCACATGTTACCCAGCATGGAACATAAGGTAATACTGGAGAAGACTCATTCCACCACCTACGGTAGTCTTGACTACTATTATTCGTGGATCATCTCATTTCTTCAACTGCTTACCACCAGTCGGCTTTCTTCTTTGGGAGCCAGTCTCTCCAGGAGTTCACAAGCAAGCTGATAGCAGAGAATACTAGATTGACATAAATTACACTCAATTGCTTTTTCTTCCTTCTGGCAGGTGTGGGAGCCCCCCCAGGGGGCTTGGAAGACATTGTTTATAATGGAAATAATGTCCTTTGATAAGCTGTGCTCAAAACCCATTGTGATCCCATCATCTTGCAACTCCATCTGAAAGATATCAAAAAAAGGCCAAAAAAAAAAAAGAAGAAGGAGGAGTTTGATCCTTTTGTTCAATATTCTATTGGCACTCTAACTGGGGATAATTTTCACTAATTGCTGACAATATTAAATTATTTAAAGATAATACACCTTGCAGACCATGAATATACATTGCTTTCCATGGGCTCTCCTAAAAAGAATATATACACAATACAAAGTAATGGAAATTAAGTTTTAATTCATGTAAGACATTTAAAAGAGGGTTCTTTTTTAAACCCATCACTTTGTGAGATGTTAAACATTTAAAAAATGTTGCTCCTCACCCAATGTCCAGATCTTGGTTTCTAAATACCTTTATCCACTAAAGGAACCAGAACTCCTGGGAGAAATGGCTGATTCCAGGAAAAATGTAAAATGAGCCTGGAACATTTTAACATGCAAGACATTAAGGACGTGTTCACAGAATGATGGGTGTATGTCAAAAGAAGCCAATTTGAAGGGCCTCCCATTGGCCAAATTTGAGTCTCAAAATAAATAATTATAGTAATGGATTTTAGCTCACTGAACAAAATAAGAATTCATGAGTATACTTGGGTATAAGTAGATTAAACAAATAAATATCAATATATAAATAGGAGAGAGGGGGAACCTGCTTCTTCAGTAGAATTCCAGCTAATCAATTAGAAGAAATGATGGAATTGGAAAATTATCATTTGGTAACCATCATAATAAAAATTGATTCAGAAATAAGTCACCCATGGATGCTAAAACTAGGTGAAAGCCTGATGAGAAATGGGAAATCAGTCTTAAAGTAGCTCTCTCTAAGTTAGTACTAATTACAAAGGGGTAAGTAGTGACTTTGTAGTAGAGAAATCTGGCAGAAATCACTTTAACCAAGTTATTACCACCTGAAATGGGACATTATCATGTCATGTGCCTCCTGATATCAGACGCTGAAAACAACATAAAATCAAATCTGTAGCATGACTGGCAGAAGTGCTGAACCCAAACTGATTCATAAGGAAATGTCAAACTCGTGTTGAGAAATATTCTATAAAATAACTGGACTGTACTCTTCAGAAATGTCAAGAATATGACAGATAAAGGCTGAAGAACTGTCCTGAAATAAAGAAGACTAAAGGGCCAGGACAAATCATTGCAATGAATGACGCTAGATTAAGTCCTCAATCAAAAATCATTTTTTTCTTTTGCTATAAAGATGATATGATGATTATATCAATTTTAATGAATAATTTCTGTAAGCTTGATAATAGATAATAGTGTTATAACAATATTAATTTCCTGATTTTGACAACTGTATGCGGTTCTGTAAAAGAATGCCATTTTTTAGAAAATACACTCTAAAGGATTTAAGGATAAAGGGATATCCTGTGTGCAACTTACTTTCAAATGGTTCATTAAAAAATTCTATAATTAACACATACATATATAGGCTAAGAGAGAGAGAAGAGAAATAAATATGATCAGTGTTAACATTCAGAGAATTTGGGGGGGAAGTAATTGGGAATTTTTTGTACTATTCTTTCAACTTTTCTGCAAGTCTCAAATTATTTCAAAATAAAAAATTAAGAAGAAATGTTCCATGAACAAAGCCTTTTCTAAACTTCTCTGTTCAAATTAGCTTCAAAAATCAATTTACATTAAAATCAGCCCATCACTATGGAGTTATACCTTGCCCTTCCCCAAAACAGAATTACCCAGTTTGTTCACCAAGTTTTTTCAACAGAATCAATTCTAACAGTGCTAAAACTCATATCCACTCTCATATGTCAACATCATTGCAGATATTCAATGATTGCAAGTATTTTTCAGGCTCTTTAGAAAATCCCCACAGAAGTTTATGAAATGTCCTGAGTAATACTGCATCATTTCAGTAAGTGTGAAGATGCCCAACACAAAGAAAGAATCACTATACAGAGCTTCCCCTCATTCTTCACCTCTGAACTAAAGGAAGTTCATGCTTCAGCTACCTGCTTCAGGAGAAGATCAAACATGAGGATGAAACAATTTAGATTCATTTCATCATCTTCACAATCAAAGTCAATAGTCCTTCCTCCTTGGTGTCCAAAATTCTTGAAAGGACTACGAAATGGACTACGCACAGGACTCCGAAATGGACTCTGAAAAGGACTATGAAATGGACTCAGCATATTGTGCTGAACTCGTCGACCAGGATCAGAGGCAACACTCACCTAGAAAAAAGAAAATCAGCACATATAAGTGAGCTCACAGAAGCTCAAATGGCTGTACAAAATACTTGAGGATGCTGTGGAAGGTGTTTCCAGCTGTCACACGGATTTCCTTCCTTAGCCAATGGAATTACTACCTCCAAATCCCATGCATCTTCTCAAAACATAAAAATAAGAAATAAAATCATCCAAACTTTCTATTTGTCAGGTAAAGGACACATTATCACCCTGAAGAATGAAGGCAGCCTCTTTGCCATTATATTTTTCATCCCACCAACATGTCCAACTACATTGTCTGCATCTATCTAAAACCATAAACTAAACAATGACAACTTCCAGAGTAAAGCATTGCAAATCAATTTTAGAACCATTAGCACAGAATCTCAGATTGACTGGTAAAAGAAGAATGGTCTCTGACAATAATAATTATTACACTATCATGAGACAACAGTACATCAAGCCTATTGTACTAGTTATTTTTCATTTGCGAACCAACTCTTCCCCCACAAAAGGCCCTCACTGCCCTTTTCTGCCCTGTTCTATGCCCAAGGATGCCAAGAACTGAGCCTCTTCTGGCCCTCTTGCTGGACGGCTTCCAGATGATTCAGTCAATGAGAGGTACCAGCAGAAGACCTGAAGTTGGCAGAGAGAGAGGCAGGAGTATTTCTCTCCCCCGCCTGGCTCCTCTGATGCTACAT
The DNA here is from genome assembly GCF_029378745.1 of Bos indicus. Classification (NCBI taxonomy): domain Eukaryota; kingdom Metazoa; phylum Chordata; class Mammalia; order Artiodactyla; family Bovidae; genus Bos; species Bos indicus. Next base: position 58,341,830 of record NC_091780.1, on the reverse strand, counting down.
TTCTGCAGTATCTCCATCCTCTCCAGTTCCTCTAGCCAGCCTTTCCCTATAACTTCAGCTGCCAAAAGGCCCAGGAACACTTGTTCCTTCAGCCATAGGTATATAAAGGCTTCCTAGTGAACTACTGCTGGCCTCTGGGTGTCTCACCGACCCTATTGCCCCCTTAACCTTTCCCATAACTCTATAGGCCAAGAATCCATAAAAGACTCTTTGTTAAACATCTGGGATAAATTCTGTAGCAGGACCCTGACTGACATACCTGTACATCAGTCTCAAGTCACATTTTCTCTCTTTAAAATCTCTCTAATAATCAGAAAGCTCCTTGAACACCATTTAAAGTAAAAAAAAAAGAGTATCCCATTAAGAATCAGAATACCTCGATCATGATAGTGTTATCTATGGCAAATCGCTTCAGTTCACAGAATCTCAGGTTAAGTAGTTGTAGAATGAGGATAATGAGTTCTTTCCAACTGCCTCACACAGGCCTCACACATCTTCACATGTGATGTCATTACATGTGAATACTTTACACAGTATAAAGTGTTAATCATGTACTGTAATATTAAAGGTAACCAAAGAAAGAAATAAAATATAAATATTGGGCAGCTGGTTCCTATGAGGTACATGAGCAAATAATGATTTTTTTAAAGCATTTTAAAAGCATGAATCCTATGAGTATGACGGTATTATAAAATATCATTGATTCTTGCCTGGAGAATCCCATGGACAGAGGAGCCTGACAGGCTACAGTCCAATAGGGTCACTAAGAGTGAGATACAACTGAAGCAACTTGGGTAGACACACACATAAATGTCACATATAGATGTAAATTCTCTGAATGGCTCTTGTGAGCATCATGACTTTCCTTGGTCATTGACTATTAGAGACTAAAACAACTTTTTAGAAATAAAAGTAAATTTAAATTTTTAAAAACTTGTAAAAATTTTTAAAAAGCACTAAATACAATCTATGATCCCAGGATTTTGTTATGTTCTCTAATCCTAGATAGCAGGTAGAATGACTGGAGGATTGTGGTATACAGCAGGGAAGATGTTTTGGAGAGGCTAGACAGGACTAGAAGCCCAGAACAGTCCTCACCCACCACCAGATGACAGTCAGCCTCTCCAAAGCTGATCATGGTCTTGTCAGTACAAGAGCAGAAACTTTATCAGGTCCTCCATAGAAAAGTTATCATAAACATCCAACAGCTTCCATATGCTTTAGACCAGACTATCCTGACTATCCAGACTATCCTGACAGAGGCACAAAGGGATCAGTAAGATGGGCTGTTAGTTAACAGTGACAGTATCACTCACGGTCACCACTAGCTGATCATTTTCTCCCAAAACACAGTAGAAAAAAACACACAAACAACAATATCCAAACTCCTCATTCCCAAAGTAAAGCACTGATCTGCCCAGCACCTGGAAAGAATTCTTCTTCACCAGAAAACCAAAAAAAAAAAAAAAAAAAAGGAGTAGTACCCCACAAGCTACTTTGTTCTGGTTTATCAAGGGGAGAGGTAGCTAACAGAGATGTGTAGGAGAAAAACTCAAAGGAAAATTAAAACTCAATAGCTGATTATAGAATATATCAAATATATCTTAGATCGATGTTTTCTGTTATTCAATGTGCTTAAAAGGTTAATAGAGTGGATGGGATAGGATGAAAAGGCATTTCCAGAGCAGTTTATGATGATGCCACTTTAAGGCCCACTATAATGGACAAGAGTTTTCAAAATCTTAACAAGTAAGACAAAGACAATTATGGCAATAATTACCCTTCGAGCTGCAAGGTTCCCTGCCAGTTCACTGACTCTTGATTTTCTTTGATTTGCCAGTTCTTTGACAGAATTAACTCCATCAGAAAACATACTGATTAATAGCTGAAGTGGAACCATGATGTCTAACTCCGATAATACCTGGGGAAAAAAAGGCATATGTCCCCCCAAAACATAAACTTTAAAACTCCAAAAAACTACATTTAACACTTTTTCCTAAAGTGACCTATTGAACATAAGGACATTAGCCTCACATATTCTATCTGCAGTTGTCCTCAATTTTATTCTATCTGCAGTTGTCCTCAATTTTTCATACTAAAAAATTCAAAGCTATCATCAAATATTCCGACTCCTCCACCCTCCACATTGGATAAATTGCCATGTTCTTTCTAACAAAACTTCTAACAAAGTATCTCCTGTCCCCTTCTTTCCATGTCATTCTTGTTGCCTTGGTTCATTGCTTTTCTCCTGAACTGGTATAATCTGCAACCAATCTACAATTAACAAACATACAGATTTACAGATTCTTTGCAGTAACTCTCTGCTGCCCTACCTGAGGAGCTAAAGTTCATAAGCTAAAAGCTATTGCCCAAAATGATCAAAAGTATGATTCACTTACATGAAGCCACAGTAAAGCTTGTTCCTGCACAGAGGAAGGGTATCCTGTGAACCGACAACTAATAAAGCCAAACATCTCTTCCATTGAAAAAGGTAGAGGGCAAAGCTCAATGTCAAACATTTTGCTAGAAAGCAAAGCAACAAAAGTAAATGATCAAAGGGCATATATTGGGGTTTACTGTTGTCTTCCCAACTATATCTTATTTGGGGAACCAAACATTTTAGATTAGTCTGAGTTCTGAACAGTTATTAGCATGTTTCATTTTATTGTAATAGCTTATGTCCTTAGAACAGATATGAATAATCCTTATGGTTGTTGATAACATTAGTGTTCATATTCACACTGCATTTAATAAAAGGAATTGCATTTTCTAAGAAACTAGAGTTGCTTCTCAGCATCTTAAAACATGTCCCTTTGTACTTTTCCAACTTTATCCAAATCATAATTATATTTGAAGATAAACAATGTTTTTATTATATACTTTATTTGTAAACAAACAATATCTATTTATTATCCCATCAGAACAAAATCCTTTCTGAACAATTACAGATCACCTTGGCACAATTTACAGCAATTATTGTTCAGTCGCTCAGTCATGTCCAATCCCATGGGGTCGCCGAATCAGACGCAACTGAGCGACTGAATAACAATAAAAACAACAAAAGCTTCTATTTGAACATTCAAATTTCTCAGTAGGCTTGTAAAAATTCTATAAGGTTATATAAAACGCTTAGCACAGTGCCTGGCACACAGTACATGCTTCATAAATGCTAGATATCATTATAATTACAGTGACTTCATTAAACTACTTACCCACCTTAATACTTCCCTGAATTCTTTTAACTGATTATCTGGGACTTCTGTTCTGATGGCTTCCAGCCACTCCGGCATGATGCATTCCCACACGGACTGACTGATCACATTGTAGGGGATCAGGCAGAGGATTCGGTTGAGACCTTCCTTCAGCTGAGTCACTGTGCTACAGGATTTATCCCAGTATCCACCAACCTGATGGGATTTCCACAGCCACAGGGGAAAAGAACAAAATGCACTCGTTACATTTATACCCAAGGAAATACTGAATGAAATGGGTACAGAGAAAGACCACAATCCATTACCTCTGAAACCTGTGCCAAGTATATTGAGTGAGGTTTGTGAAAAAACTACAAACCACCAGGATCCCTTAGTTTCCAAAAAGAAAACAGTTGCAAATAGATCCAAACACTGACCAGAGACTGAACTTGAACTATTTTACTGCAGATTTTCCAAATCGTATGTGCATTAAAATTCCAAAAATTTATTCCTAGAACAATGAAGCTTTATTTCTAAGGTGTGACAAATCCCCTGCAAATATGTGCAGTTATACCTGCATTTCAAAGGAACATAGATTTCTACTACTGTACACTTTGTACTGGAGACTTTTCTTCATGGAAAATGAAGTAGCAGAGAGTACTCTTTTTTTCCTACACTGCATATTCTGTCACAGTTTTTTTCCTAAGAATGTTCTAAAGCTGGTTGAATCCATGAGTTTTTAAAAAATGGTATTTTTTTTAACTAATTAAGATAGGATATTAATTTTCTAAGGCATAAAATCTTAAAATCACAACTTGAGGTTCTGTTTGTAATTCTGATTTTAGATAAATATATATTACTATTACATGTATCAAAGTAACAAAGGGTTGACTGGTCCTAGATCTTTACCATGTAACACAAATTTGGGGGGAAACTTCATTATTTTTCCCTTGCAGTTTTATTTCCCTTGAGTTATGATTGACATACAGCAGTGTATAAGTTTAAAGTCTGTAACATACTGATTTGACTTACATACATCATGAAACAATTACTACAGTAGATATAGTGAACTTCCGTCCCTGGAGGAAGGCATGGCAACCCACTCCAGTATTCTTGGCTGGAGAATCCCCATGAACAGAGGAGCCTGGCAGGCTACAGTCCATGGGGTCACAAAGAATTGGACATGACTGAGTGATTAAGTACATCATCCCATGTAGATACAAAATAAAAGAAATAGAAAGGTATTTTTCCCTTGTGATGAGAACTCTTAAAATGTACTCTCTTAACTTTGACATAAACAGCAATGTTAATTATATTTATCATGCTTTTACATTATATCCTGGTATTATAACTGAAATTTTGTACCTTTTGACTGCCTTTATCTAATTCCCCTTTCCACCACCCCCACCTCTGGTAACCATAAATATGATCTCTTTTTCCATGAGTTGGTTTGTTCCTTTTTGAAGGATGATTGACCAATAGCACCATGTTAGTTCCTGTTATACAACTTCAGTTCAGTTCAGTCGCTGAGTCATGTCCGACTCTTTGCGATCCCTTGAATTGCAGCATGCAAGGCCTCCCTGTCCATCACCAACTCCCAGAGCCCACCCAAACTCATGTCCATTGAGTCAGTGATGCCATCCAACCATCTCATCCTCCGTCGTCCCCTTCCCCTCCTGCCCTCCATCTTTCCATAGTGATTTGATATTTCTATACATTTCAAAATGATCGCCACAATAAATCTAGTTATCATGTCACCATATAAAGATATTACTTAGTTACTGACTTTATTCCCCCTACACTGTACATTTCATATCTGTGATTCATTTATTTTGCAACTGGAAGTTTATGCCTCTTAAACTTCTCACCTATTTCTCTCTTCTCCCAAACCTCCTCCCCTCTGGGAAACACCGTTTCTTCTTTGTATCTACAACTCTGTCTCTGTTTTGTTATGTTTATTCATTTGTTTTTTTAGGCTCCACATATAAGTGAAATCATTCAGTATTTGTCTTTCTTTGACTTATTTCAGTTAGCATAATGCTCTGTAGGCTTATCCATGTTGTCATAAAGGCAACATTCTTTTTCATTCTTTTTTATGGTTGAGCAATATTCCATCACATATGTACCACATTTTTATACATTCATCTATCCATGGACACTTAGGTTGCTTCCAGGTCTTGTATATTGTAAATAATGCTGCAATTAATATAGGGGTGCATATATCTATTCTAATTAGTGTTTTTGCTTTCTTTGGGCAAAATGGCCAACAGTGGAGTTGCTGAATCATATGATAGTTCTGTTTTTAAGTTTTTTGAGGAATCTCCATACTGTTTTCCATAGCAGATGCATCACATTCCCATAGACAGGGCACAAAAGTTTCCTTTTCTCCGCACCCTCATCAGTGCTTGCTATTCGTCATCTTTTTGGTAACAGCCATTCTGACAGGTATAAGGTGATATCTCATTGTACTTTTGATTTGCACTTCCCTGAGTACATCATGAGAAACGCTGGGCTGGAAGAAACACAAGCTGGAATCAAGATTGCCGGGAGAAATATCAATAACCTCAGATATGCAGATGACACCACCCTTATGGCAGAAAGTGAAGAGGAACTCAAAAGCCTCTTGATGAAAGTGAAAGTGGAGACTGAAAAAGTTGGCTTAAAGCTCAACATTCAGAAAACGAAGATCATGGCATCCGGTCCCATCACTTCATGGGAAATAGATGGGGAAACAGTGGAAACAGTGTCAGACTTTATTTTGGGGGACCCCAAAATCACTGCAGATGGTGACTGCAGCCATGAAATTAAAAGACGCTTACTCCTTGGAAGGAAAGTTATGACCAACCTAGATAGCATATTGAAAAGCAGAGACATTACTTTGCCAACAAAGGTCCATCTAGTCAAGGCTATGGTTTTTCCTGTGGTCATGTATGGATGTGAGAGTTGGACTGTGAAGAAGGCTGAGCGCTGAAGAATTGATGCTTTTGAACTGTGGTGTTGGAGAAGACTCTTGAGAGTCCCTTGGACTGCAAGGAGATCCAGCCAGTCCATTCTGAAGTAGATCAGCCCTGGGATTTCTTTGGAAGGAAAGATGCTAAAGCTGAAACTCCAGTACTTTGGCCACCTCATGTGAAGAGTTGACTCATTGGAAAAGACTCTGATGCTGGGAGGGATTGGGGGCAGGAGGAGAAGGGGACGACAGAGGATGAGATGGCTGGATGGCATCACTGACTTGATGGATGTGAGTCTGAGTGAACTCCGGGAGTTGGTGATGAACAGGGAGGCCTGGCATGCTGCGATTCATGGGGTCTCAAAGAGTCGGACATGACTGAGCGACTGAACTGAACTGAACTGATCATTAGTGATCTTGAGCATCTTTCCTGTGTCTGCTGGCCATTTGTATGTCTTCTTTGAAAAAATGTCTATTCAAGTTCTCTGGTTAATTTTAATTAGATTTTCTTATGTTGAGTTGTATGAGTTCTTTGTATATTTTGGATATTAACCCTCTATCAGATATATCATTTACAAATATCTCCTCCCATTCAGTATGTGGCCTCTTACTTTTGCAAAAGTTTCCTTTGCTGTGCAAAAGCTTTTTAGCTTGATGTAGCCCCATGTGCTTATTTTTGCTTTTGTTTCCCTTGCTTACAGGGACATATCTAAAAATTAGTATTAAGACTGATATCAAAGAGCATACTACCTATGATTTCTTTTAGACATTTTATGGTTTCAGCTTTTACATTTAAGTCTTTAATCCGTTGTGAATTTATCTTTGTATATAGTATGAAAAAGTAGTCCAATTTGATGCTTTTGCAAGTACCTGCCCAGTGTTCCCAATATCATTTATTGAACAGGCTGTCTCTTCCCCACTGTATATTCTTGCCTCCTTGGTCATAGATTAATTGTCCCAAAACTATCTTACTTTAAATGAATTCAGTTTTCAGTATTTAATTTTCATATCTAGAATTCCACATCATTAAAACAAATCAATTCCATTTAAATTTCAAATATCTATTTAGCATCATATTGGCCAACATCCTAGATGACCGACTAGATATTTTCAGGAAGTGACTCCGTTTCTGAGATTGTTGTTGTTGTTAGGTATCTAGACTCAGAAGAGCTAACACTGATAATGCTGAGATTGTTGGATGCATCATTCCTGAGGTCCCTTTGGCTGTTTAATTTATGCTTAAGTCATACAAAGGCCTTTTGATTTTGAATCACATTTTGAAACAGATATACCTATGAAGATCCTAAGTTGTCAGTGACCAGACAATGGATCCTTTGATTTGGAAAACTTTTTATAATTAAGAAGATTTTAGAGAGCTCTCACCCTAAATAAATGTTCTCTTATCAACTATGGGAGGACCAATCTGACAGAAGCACACACACACAAAAAGTCACAGCTAGCTAAAAGACTCCTTTAACATAATTCAAGAATAGAAATCAGATTTAGAAAGAAAATTAAAACCCACACCCACCATAAATCCCCCTCTACCATGTCCCTCCTACAAATGACCCAGTTGGAGCTTGACATTCAGAGCCTGGTAGGAGATGTTATAAAGGCCTTCCCTCAGAAGTTTAATTGGCTAAAATAGAACAATCTACTCAGGGGAATACAGTCTAAAACCTTTGTCACACAATTTATAAAAACTATTACAAAGGCACACAGCTCTAAATTTGCAAATCTCAGTTCATAGGAGGCTTTTCCAATTAAGCTGAAAATCTTGTCTCTGATATAAAAGAAATTAATTCAAAGTAACGGGGTTGGGTGGGCAGGCCAGCTCCTTAATGTTATTATTGAGGCTGTCATCTAATGCTTTGAAGAATGAAAAATAAATGGCCTTGCCTTATTGAGTATTTTAAAAAAAAACATAACTGTGATTCTAGAAGAATCCCAAAGCTCATCTATCTTTCTTACCAGTCCCAAAGCCTCCCCTATTCATCTCAAGATGCTTACAGATATTATAAAAAGTCAGAACGAGGAAAAGGGACTGTCCTGCCCTTAAGAAGAAACACTTAAATAGTAATTGCCTTAGGCCTCAGTTTCTTCAGACAAGCTCCTCTGAGCCCTCTTCTCAACTGAGGCCTCAACTTGGACCTGTTAAAAATTTCAGATTCTCAACATGAGTAATTTTTCCCCCTCCCATAAATCTCCTCCCTCAAAATACATGTAAAATCTCAGTGCTCCCAAAAGAATCTGTTTGTCCCATCCAAAACCTTTTAATAGACAAACATGTCCTTGAAATGTCCTTAGATTGTTATTTTACAAACTTGCATCTTTTCTCTCCCTCTCTGAGACTTAAACCTTCTCCCATTCAGCACTATCTTCTCAAGGATCTGAGAATCATCTCTATAAATGCAAACATTCAAGGACATGAATGTGGCTCTCAGCCCAAGAGATGCCTTGCTTTAACTTGTACTATTGCCTCTTGTCATAAAATAGGAAAAATTTGTTTCTCCTCCTGATATGCATCAATTAACACTCCTCTTGCTGCTGCTGCTGCTGCTGCTGCTGCTGCTGCTGCTGCTAAGTCGCCTCAGTCGTGTCCGACTCTGTGTGACCCCATAGACGGCAGCCCACCAGGCTCCCCCATCCCTGGGATTCTCCAGGCAAGAACACTGGAGTGGGTTGCCATTTCCTTTTCCAGTGCATGAAAGTGAAAAGCAAAAGTGAAGTCGCTCAGTCATGTCTGACTCTTAGCGATCCCATGGACTGCAGCCTACCAGGCTCCTCCATCCATGGGATTTTACAGGCAAGAGTACTGGAGTGGGGTGCCATTGCCTTCTCCATTCAGGAAAACTAACAGCTTATAAAATTAAATATTCCTAAAACCCTATGTTAGCAGGAAGAAGTTATAGAAGACGGACTTTTCCCCCTAATGCCATAGATATGAAATGATGTTGGACAAGTGGGGATTTGTAAGCAGCTTTTTGGCCCTTTCCTGTTTGCTTATTTGTTTTATGAATGAGATCACGCAGCAGTTTAACATAATTCCTGGCCTAATGCTTTCCTGAAGATACATCGTGCTTTGCCTAACCTGTTGATTCTTTTCCCAGATTAAAAGAAGTAAGAATGAAGAGTTAAGTAGTTAAAAAATGACTAGCTTTCTACTGCCAGCAGCCCCCAAGGCAGATCCTGCAGGCAGATCACATAAGCAATATACCATCTGAAGAGAAAGTCAGCCAGTCAGCACCCAATGGAGAATGATGCAGAACCCAACCTCCTGCCTTGATCATTCACTGAGATTCTCTCCCCTTTTTCCCTTTAAAAACTGTCATGGCTGGTCCCACCTAACACGTCGGAACAGCCATCATCCAAAGTCTACAAATAACAAGTGCTGGAGTGGGTGTGAAGAAAAGGGAACCCTCCTACACTGCTGGGGGGAATGTAAGATGGTTCAACCACTGTGGAAAACAGTATGGAGGTTTTTCAAAAACCTAAAAATAAAATTACCATATGGTCCAGCAATCCTATTCCTGGACATATACTCAGACAAAACTGTAATTCAAGAAGATATATGCACCCCTATATTCACAACAGCACTACTCACAATAGTCAAAACATGAAAACAACCAAACATTCATCAATAGGTGATAAAGAAGATGTGGTACATATATACAAAGGAATACTGGTGGTGGTGGTTTACTTGCTAAGTCGTGTCCAACTCTGCCAGGCTCCTCTGTCCATGGGATTTCCCAGGCAACAGTACTGGAGTGGGTTGCCATTTCATTCTCCAGGCGATCTTTCAGACCCAGGGATTGAATCAGGGTCTCCTGCATTGCAGGAAGATTCTTTACCGACTGAGTCACCGGGGAAGCCCACAGTGGAATACTAATCAGCCATAAAAAGGAAATAAGACCATTTGCAGCAACATGGATGCAACTACAGATTCTCATGCTAAGTGAAGTAAATCAGAAAGTGAAAGACAAACGCCATATGACATCACACGTCTGAAATCTCAAATGTGGAAATATGGCACAAATGACCCTACCTACAAATCCGAAATGGACTCACAGATATAGAGAACAGGCTTGTGGTTGCCAGGGAGAGGGAGGTGGGGAAGAGAAGGACAGGGGGTTTGGGAATAGTAGATGTAAAGTACTGTATACAGGGTGGAAAAACCACAAGGTCCTAGTCTATGACACAGGGAACTATATTCAATATCTTATAATAAGCCATAATGGAAAAGAATATGAAAAAAAGAATGTTCACATGTATATAACTGAGTCACTTTGCTGTAGAGCAGAGATTGGCATGACATTATAAATCAACTATACTTCAATTAAAAAATTAAATTTAAAAAACTGTCATGCCTGAGCAGAATCTTCTAATTTGGTATTGGGAAATGAATTTGCTTTCTCCCCAGACTGCTGGCTTTTCTGATTAAAGCAGCTTTTCCTTTCCACCAACACTTGCCTCTCTAGTGTTGGTTTTTAAATGAAAGAAGAATGGAACTGGAGGAATCAACCAGCCTGACTTCAGGCTCTACTACAAAGCTACAATCATCAAGACAGTATGGTACTGGCACAAAGACAGAAATATAGATCAATGGAACAAAATAGAAAGCCCAGAGATAAATCCACACACCTATGGACACCTTTTCTTCGACAAATGAGGCAAGAACATACAATGGAGAAAAGACAATCTCTTTAACAATTGGTGCTGGGAAAACTGGTCAACCACTTGTAAGAGAATGAAACTAGAACACTTTCTAACACCACACACAAAAATAAACTCAAATGGATTAAAGATCTAAATGTAAGACCAGAAACTATAAAACTCCTAGAGGAGAACATAGGCAAAACACTCTCCGACATACACCACAGCAGGATCCTCTATGATCCACCTCCCAGAATATTGGAAATAAAAGTGAAAATAAACAAATGGGACCTAATTAAACTTAAAAGCTTCTGCACATCAAAGGAAACTATTAGCAAGGTGAAAAGGCAGCCTTCAGAATGGGAGAAAATAATAGCAAATGAAGCAACTGACAAAGAACTAGTCTCAAAAATATATAAGCAACTCCTGCAGCTCAATTCCAGAAAAATAAATGACCCAATCAAAAAATGGGCCAAAGAACTAAATAGACATTTCTCCAAAGAAGACATACAGATGGCTAACAAACACATGAAAAGATGCTCAACATCACTCATTATCAGAGAAATGCAAATCAAAACCACAATGAGGTACCATTTCACACCAGTCAGAATGGCTGCTATCCAAAAGTCTACAAGCAATAAATGCTGGAGAGGGTGTGGAGAAAAGGGAACCCTCTTACACTGTTGGTGGGAATGCAAACTAGTACAGCCACTATGGAGAACAGTGTGGAGATTCCTTAAAAAACTGGAAATAGAACTGCCTTATGATCCAGCAATCCCACTGCTGGGCATACACACTGAGGAAACCAGAAGGGAAAGAGACACATGTATTCCAATGTTCATCGCAGCATTGTTTATAATAGCCAGGACATGGAAACAACCTAGATGTCCATCAGCAGATAAATGGATAAGAAAGCTGTGGTACATATACACAATGGAGTACTACTCAGCCATTAAAAAGAATAATTTGAATCAGTTCTAATGAGGTGGATGAAACTGGAACCTGTTATACAGAGTGACGTAAGCCAGAAAGAAAAACACCAATACAGTATACTAACGCATATATACGGAATTTAGAAAGATGGTAACGATAACCCTGTATGCGAGACAGCAAAAGAGACACTGATGTATAGAACAGTCTTTTGGACTCTGTGGGAGAGGGCCAGGGTGGGATGATTTGGGAGAATGGCATTGAAACATGTATAATATCATATGTGAAACGAATCGCGAGACCAGGCTTGATGCGTGATACAGGTTGTTGGTGCACTGAGATGACCCAGAGGGATGGTACAGGGAGGGAGGTGGGAGAGGGGTTCAGGATGGGGAACACGTGTACACCCGTGGTGGATTCATGTTGATGTATGGCAAAACCAATACAATATTGTAAAGTACTTAACCTCCAATTAAAATAAATAAATTTATATTAAAAAAAAATAAATGGCGATCTGCCAAATCTGAATTCTGTAACAGTTTGTGTAAATCTTTGATAAATAAGACTATTTTAATACTGTTGGTTTGATAAAAACAGCTGCATCTTCTGAGTTACCAGCACTGAGTATGATATGAACACAGTTTTTATTCTATATGGGTTTACTAGTCAAATAAGGGAATATTATATTTACTTTTTATGTTTAAATTACTTTATATGTTTAAATTATAAGATGGATTTCATTTTCATCAAATTAAATTACTATGACAAGCTTTATTTCAACAGTAATTGTGTTTTATGACATATCTTCTTAGAAGTAGTTTCCAAAATCTTTTTCATAACCTGAAATTAAATTTATATTAAGTTACATGAGTGATATTCATTGAATATCCAGATCATTTCTACATAAGTTTAATTTTATCTACTTTTGGCTTCTTATTTTTACAGAGATGCTAAAATTATTTGGATCTGCTAATAAATATGTTCATTTTGCCATGCTGAGAAATTACACTATGAAGAAGCATATCCAGTAGAAGTTATGATAGAAGTTATCAGCACTGAGTATAATAGTATAATCATAAAAATATACTAGTATAAAACAAAAATAGAATAATCATAAACTTTGCTACAAAATGCTGGTATGTGACGAGCAATTCACAATTGTTTACCTCCTGGTCTTTGAAAAACAGAGATCATTAAGTGTTGAAAATTATAATCAATATATAAATGAAACTTCTAGAAATAATAAGGATGAAGAAAAAAACCTCTGTATGCAGAATATTCGAGGAATGTAGGATGTGTTTTTTGTCAAGGAAAGAAAGAGTAATTCTGTCCTAAAGTAGTTGTTTAGAGATTGTATAAAGGTTATCCTGGTGAGAAAGAGGAAAGTGAAGGGCAGAAATATGACTGAAAATAGAAAATTGTATAGGATCTGTTGGAGGCAGGGAGGGGGGAGATGGGCACACATCTTCATCATGTCCTCAATTATTTAGGAGAACCAAGTCTTTTCAATGTTAAAAAAGCTAATTTTTAAAATTATCACATTAGATTCTATATTTATTTTTGAAATTTGAATTGCCATTTTGGTTGAATGGATAACTAAGTATTATTTCATAGCAACGTATCAACCTGATTAATTGAGTATCCAAACCTTTTGATTTTTTGACAGCTTTAGATATTTTGCTTTCCAAAATCAAATCCTAAATAAAATCTTGATCTCAAATTGACTTTGAGGCTTCTGAGGTAGCTTTCAGAAAATCTCAAAGGATTCTTCACTCCTAGTAGAAAGAGATGTTAAACTAATTAGGTCTGTTTGATAGGTTGAACTACATGAAAAGCATTGGCAAATAAGAAGAGATGCTTAACCCTCTCTAGTTTATATCTATATAGGTAAATATTTTTAACATAAATATTTCAGAAATTATATGCAATTTGTAAAAATTATATGCCCTTTGTGTTCATGATTATATTTTTATGCTGCTTTGCCTGATAGTAGACAATAATGGAATAATTTTAACATCATAATTCCAGTTACTCTCATCAGATCTTTAATCACAGCATTTTACTTTTTTAATTAATTTTTATTAGAGTATAGTTGATTTAAAATGTTGTATTAGTTTCTGCTGTATAGCAAAGGGAATCAATTATACACATGCACTGTGCTAAGTCGTTTCTAACTCTTTGCAACCCTGTTGACCACAGCCTGCCAGACTCCTCTGTCCAAGGGATTCTCCAGGCAAGAATACTGGAGTGGGTTGCCATTTCCTCTTCCAGGGGATCTTCCTGATGCAGGGATCGAACCTGGGTCTCCTGCATTGCTGGCAGATTCTTTACCATCTGAGCCACTAGGGAAGCCCTACTCCAGTATTCTTGTCTGGAGAATCCCATGGACAAAGGAACCTGGGTGGCTACAGTCCTGGCATCACACAGAGTCGAACATGACTGAAGAGACTTAGCATGCATGCATAGTTATTTACACAAGCTTAATAAAAATCTGTTCTCCTTGTAACTGGACATAATAGGAAAAACTGGTTATGCTATCAAGGCTTTGACTAAAATGTCATACTCGAGAAAGATAGGCAAAGAATCAAATATGACCAGACAGCTTTAAAGAACTGTGGTGGACATTATGAAGCCCATGCTTATAAAGCCCTCTTGGAAAAACCAGCCTGCTACTTGACTTTTGATGTCCCCAGTCTATAAGCAAATAAGAAAAGTCACTTCCTGACAGACCCAGAAACCTTAGAGCATTCAAGGGATCTCAAAAAGAAAAATTCACCCAAATCTACAAATACTGCAGATAAATATGACAAATTCTTGGTTTGGCTTCCCAGCATGGAAAGGCCTTTAAATGTCCAATCTGAGATTCTAGAAAAAACTTGCAGCAAAACAAACTCTTGAAGGCCCATGTGGTCAAATACCACTTTCGTTGTATGTAAATAATCAGGCCAAATTTAATGAGACTAGACTTACTTTGTGAACAGAATATCTTACTTTTAATTATCTTTGGTCAAAACTGGAAAATTCAGAAATTGTTTCAACAGAAAACTATACTCACACTTGAGGGTTATCAGATCTAGTCCTGTTCACTGAGCTGTTTTTCACCTCTTTATAAACTGGATCCTGCTGTCTTGCACACTTTGTGAGTAATTAATGTTCCCAATTGTTTTGCCTACCTTTCTGACTTGGTGTCACTGAGAACTAAAACCTGCCTGCCCAGATCCTTACTGAGACTCTAGGCAGTCTTGTCCCAAAGCCCAGCAAGCTAAAGCAGGCAACTTGATATAAACTTCAAAAGACTTCTTGCTTCAGCAGTTTAGGCCACTTGGGACGTTCACCAAACACCCACATCTTCCAGGCTCTGCTTCAGAAAATAACCATGAGTGACACTGATGAATTCATCATCATCTGGAGATGCTTCAAGCCCAGCATCTAGAAATCTTCACTGTTTTCCTTAGGCCGTAGAAACTAGGTTTATAGTCTACTCTAACCACTAATCTTTGTTTTCTATTTCCTTATTCCAATTTATGTTATTTTCCTCTTTCGTGTATCTCTTACCTAGCAGTTCCTAACCCAAATCTTCTCTCCAAGTCAATCAACCTAGATTCCTTTTTGTGCGAAACTTCTAAGGAAGTTACAGATGGGAGAAATGTGGGGAGGCACTCAGACCCCCAGAGTTGGTATAAAGAGTATATTAAATGGAAACATTTGCACTAAAGAAGACGCAGAGAGAAATCTCATCTGAACTTCCTTTATGTGACTAAACTGGAGCCTCCAGAAAATATGGCTTCTATTAAGCCCCTCCAAAAGGAGTTCTTGTGAATTCAGCTGTCTTGGAGAAAGGCTGCCCATTTCCATTAGCATCAAAACACCCAAAAGAACTTTCCCTATCTTCCCATTCAAGCCTCCTCACAAATGCTCCTCACACTCTAGAAGTTTGGCATATAAACTTTTTATCTCTGGTTATTGAAAAAAGTTTCCCATCAATGAGTACTTCTGTGTGTAAATGTAAATAAACTTTGTCTCTCCTCTTGTTAATAACAAGTCAGTTCTGTCAATTAATCGTGTCTGATTCTTTGTGACCCCATGGACTGCAGCATCCCAGGCTTCCCTATCCATTACCAACTCCCAAAGCTTGCTCAAACTCATATCCATCAAGTTAATGATGCCATCCAAGCATCTTATCCTCTGTCGTCCCCTTCTCCCCCTACCTTCAATCTTTCCCAGTATTGGTGTATTTTCCAATGAGTCAGTTCCTCACATTCAGATGGCCAAAGTGCAGCTTCAGCTTCAGCATCAGTCCTTCCAGTGAATATTCAGGACTGATTTCCTTTATGATTGACTGGTTTGATCTCCTTGCAGTCCAATGGACTCTCGAGAGTCTTCTCCAACACCACAGTTGAAAAGCATCAGTTCTTTGGCACTCAGCTTTCCTTACACTTCAACTCTCACATCCATACACGACCACTGGAAAAACCATAGCTGTGACTAGATGGACCTTTGTTGGCAAAGTAGTGTCTCTGCTTTTTAATATGCTGTCTAGGTTTTTCATAGCTTTTATTCCAAGGAGCAAGTGTCTTTTAATGTCATGGCTGCACTACCATCTGCAGTGATTTTGGAGCCCAAGAAAATAAAGTCTGTTACCATTTCCATTGTTTCCCAATCTATTTGCCATGAAGTGATGGGGCCAGATGCCACGATCTTAGTTTATTGAATGTTGATTTTTAAGCCAGCTTTTTCACTTCCCTCTTTCACTTTCATCGAGAGGCTCTTCAGTCCTCTTCACTTTCTACCATAAAGGTGGTGTCATTTGCATATCTGATATTATTGATATTTCTCCTGGCAATCTTGATTCCAGCTTGTGCTTCATCCAGTCTAGCATTTCACATGATGTACTCTGCATATAAGTTAAATAAACAGGGTGACAACACACAGCTTTGACTTACTCCTTTCCCAATTTGGAACCAGTCTGTTGTTCCACGTCTAGTTCTAACTGTTGCTTTTTGACCAGCATACAGATTTCTCAGGAGGCAGGTAAGGTGGTCTGGTATTCCCATCTCTTTAAGAATTTTCCATAGTTTGTTGTGATCCACATAGTCAAAGGCTTTGGCATAGTCAATGAAGAAGTAGATGTTTTTCTGGAACTCTCTTGCTTTTTGTATGATCCAGTGGATGTTGGCAATTTGATCTCTGGTTCCTCTGCCTTTTCTAAATCCAGTTTGAACATCTGGAAATTCTTGTTAACATGTCTCTTGACAATTACATGCAGGCTCCCAACTGCTGGAGCCAAGTTGGAAGAGGAAAAGTTTTCCTCCCAATATAATCATTTCCTCTTATTTTTCAGAATTCGTGGGGTTCCAGGCAAGAATACTGGAGTGGGTTGCCATTTCCTTCTTCAGGCAATTTTCCTGACCCAGGGATCAAACCCGTGTCTGCTGCACTGGCAGGCATTCTTTACCACTAGCGCCGCCTGGGAAGCTCTTTTCAGAATCATATCACACTAATTCTTTACTATTCCAAAAGAAACAATAATTGAAAACATATCAACACAGTCAAAGAATGCCAGGAAATGGGGAATTTCCATTATGCAAAAATCTGATTTTATACATAAGTCAGTAGGTGGCACCAAAGAAGAAAGTGTATCTTGATAAATGCACAGAATGCTCTGACTCCTGGAAATCTAATAAAACCTACTCTCTAGAAGGTATGTATTATGTTTTCTTCTTAAAATTCTTATTTAAACTGAAAACTGCCTCAAAATTTCATTGAAAGCAAACCCAAAAGTCACAAATAAAAATAAAACTTAGAAAATACCTTGAAATAAATTTCATGTATTACTGGCAGAAACTGATTCTAGATATCCATCTTGCCGGGTTAGACATGAATGATAGTACGAAGTCTTAGCAGCTGTGCATCTGAAACCTGTGATCCAATAAGGCAGAAGCAAGAGATCAAGCAAAGAGAAATTTGTCCTAGAGCCAGAAGAAAAGGAGCATTTGGGAAGTTCCTTTCTGGCTCAGCTGGTAAAGAATCTGCCGGCAATGCAGGAGACCTGGGTTTGATCCCTGGGTTGGAAAGATCCCCTGGAGAAGGGTCTGGAAAATTCCATGGACTGTATAGTCCATGAGATTGCAAACAGTTGGACATGATTGAGCAAGTTTCACTTTCACCTTAAGTCCTTTGGGCATTCCACATGAGAGGGCAGGGACCATTCATCCCTAGATATATATGTGAAACCACAGAAACTGCTCCTAGTCAAATGTTAGCCTTTCCCCAAACCAGAAAAAGGCTGAGCTCTAACAACCTCATGGAAAAGCTTTTTTTATTTCTTGTTTCTTAGTTAAAATATTCAGCAATGTCAGGAAAGAATAGTCCCTTAAATTTTTTAAAGATATGTCACATATTCATCTTGCCATTCTTCCCCATCTCAAACTAACATCAAAACAGCATATCAGCTAAAATGTAGTAACTAAACTCATTTAGCTCTATTGACTAAATTAAAGAGAGGTATTCCTCTTCTACAGACACTGATAACACTAGTATGTAAGGTGGTGTCAGCAGACAGGGTAGGGCTCCAGAGAAAGAACCAGGCATGGTTTTCTTGCCAGAAGAGAAGCCACTTTCACCTAAGCCATTTTGTGATCTAAGCATGTTCACAATGCTTGCCCTTGAACAGGTCTCAGTAATCAACAATTTTAAGGACAGTAATAAAGGAAGATCAGCCAAGAAACAATAGTCTAGCAATAAAAGAGTCCTAGTTCCTCCTCAGGGAATCTACCTCACACTTTTGAGTTCTGCAGGAAGCAAGGCCCCCACCCAGGTGGAGGATGGTGATGACATGCCGAGACCCCCGACTGGTCAGAAGGAAAGATGGTGTTGACTTTTTCTGACGCTCTTGACTTTAATCAACTAAAGCTTGGACTCTGTCCATCTTTGCCCCAGTTCTATGCTGAATTCTCCTCTGCTCAAGCCCCTTCATGAATATGCATATATCCTTAGCCTAAAAGGTCTCCAATTTTGCTGTTGAGAGACACTGCCTTGGAAAGATGCCTGGTGTTCTCCTTACTTGCTGCAAGTATTAAGAAGTCCTTCCTTCTCCTGATCTTTGCCTTGTTGTATCTCTCAGCTCAACACCCACTGAGAAGTAAACCCAGGTTTTCAGTAACAATAGTGCTTCTCCCCAAGTCCTCCTCTCCAACAAGGTCCAAGCTGTAGGTCTTGATGAAAAAGATGAGTATTTTATAGCAGGGCAAGAAAATTTTAAACATAAAAATTCTTCTCTGCCCATTTAGGCCTCCTCCTTCCCCTTTAGTACATGTTATGCAATTGCATTAACCAGACTTTCTTAGGAGATAACGTTCCTTCTTAATCGCATCAAGCGTCATAACTGCTTGGGAAATAACTTTCCTTCTTATCTTGTAAGAGGCCATGATGACCCGTGACCCACTCAGTTCAGTTCAGTTCAGTCGCTCAGTCGTGTCTGACTCTTTGCAACCCCATCAACAGCAGCATTACTCACTTAGTATGTGTAGATCTGGATTGTGTTAACTGTCAATAATATATCACTTGACATAAAACCCTTTGTCTCAAAATTTTACGTATCTGTGCTTTGGCCTCCAAAGGGCAGAACAATCTTCAGAGCTTTCTGAAAGACTATCTCTTGGGTTATAATCCTCAGGTTGGCTCAAATAATATTTCCCCTTTTTTTTTTTAAACTTTTCATTTTTTTATTGGGGTATAGCTAATTAACAATGTTGTTAATTTAGTTAGTTAGATAGTTTCAGGTGACCAGCAAAGGGACTCATTCATACATAGACACGTATCCATTCTCCCCTCCATTTCTTTCCTAGATCAATTATTGATTAATTTTTTTTTTTTAATTGACAGCCTCCACTTACCCGGGCAAATTCCATTGGTTTGGGAAGAAGGCACATGACCATGACATCAAAGCGAACATCACATACTGTCTTCAACCACTTGGTGACAAACTGAGGCTTCAGCTTTTCAACCAAACTTCCAACTTCATCATCCATCATATAGGCTGTGGAGTGGAACCACTGGAACACCATGGCCACGAGCCTGGCCAAGCTTTCCGTAGGCGTGTTCTCACTGGGCGTGCAGAGGCTCACCTGGAAATAGATTAGATTCTCCTTCAGCCTCAGTACATAATATGTTTGTTTAAAGACAAAAAAAAAAAAAAAAGAGATGTCCCGGATAATCCATTTGAAATAGACAGTCCTATATAAATGATGGAGGACCACTTATCCTGGAAACTGTGTTCTTCTCTACAGAGAGACGAACTGCAACAACTTCCCCTCAAGACTGCACCTCCCAATAAGCTTTTTCACCTAAAAGAAATCAATTATATATTCTGTACCAGGTAAATACTTTTTTTTTTAATTTTATTTTATTTTTAAACTTTACATAATTGTATTAGTTTTGCCAAATATCAAAATGAATCCGCCACAGGTATACATGTGTTCCCCATCCTGAAGTTAAGTCTACAAAGTGAAATTTCATAAATCTTCAGTGCAAAAATAATCTCTATATATTTCAGTTCCAAAATGATCAGATTCACTAAAAATTTTCTAGCAGTAATAATTCTGAAACCTTAGAGCACCACCCCTCAGTTCACCACATTATAGACTTTTCAAAACTGTTCACCATTTATTCATTAATCTTTTATTAAGCACTGAAATAGGATTCAGGAATATAAAAAATAAATAACACATTATCTTTGCCTCAATGAGTTCATAATAGTAGTCAGTTTGTCATTAGATAATAAGTTCTAGGAGTGAGACATGCAAAATCAATAATTAAACTCAAATTTGATAAAGCAAAACAAAGCAAAAAAATATATGAAAGCATAAAAGAGATGTATCACTAAGGAGATTTAATCTATTTCTCCAATGGGCAAAAACAAAAGTCTGCTTCTCTGCAGAACTGTCAACTTCAGCATTCTTGGAACTTTGCATCTATATGTTTGATTTTTTTTGAGTGAATACTTCAGCTGACTCAGTCAATAGAAGTCAAATTCCCTGCACTGGTTTGGCAATAATTTTTCTGGCTGTGTTACAGACTTGCCATAAATAAACAAAAAGATCCACAGTAACTGAACTTGCAAACAAAATATTACATCAGTGGGAGGTGAATGATCTATAAATTATATTGAATCCAATATTTCACAATATACTCTAGCAACTTACCCACTTGTTTCTTGTCAAAAGTGCATTTCCAACAGTTTAGAATCTGGCACAAAAGGTTCTGACACCTGGCTATTTATTAGAATCAACAAGGGATCTTTTTAAAAAGTTCCCAAGATTCTGGGATGGAATCTGGGCAATGACATTTTTTGAAAGCCTTCATGGGTAAATCCAATGTGCAGTCACTGTCCTAGAGTATAGATTTCCTATACTAAGGTTGGCTTCTCAGAGGGCGCAGTGGTAAAGAATCTGCCTGCCAGTGCGGGAGACGCAAGAGACGTGGGGTTCGATCCCTGACTCGGGAAGATTCCCTGGAGGAGGAAACAGTAATCCACTCCAGTATTCTTGCCAGGAAAATTCTACAGATAGAAGAAAGTGGTGGGCTACAGTCCCTGGGGGACATGACTGAGCACACACACTGGTGGTGGTGAATGCGAAGGTTAATTTTTCACCGTTTACTATTTACTTCCCTAAAAAGAACAGAAGAAACTCATCACCAGGGCAATGTTGGAATAAAACATAAGATGTTAGAGATTAATTAACTTCTTTTCTTACTAAGAACCATATTCCAAATTGACTGAGTAGCCGCTGGTCGTGCTTATCATCATCCTTATTGTCAAAGTCAGCATTATCCAGGGAATGATGCGAAGAGGAGAGGCCCAGCTGCCGCCGGCGATTCAGCTCATGTTCCCGCTGCTCAGCATGGAACTCGGCTTCTTTCAACAAGCTGCGGGAGAGGAGAAATTTCAGGTAAGACTACCCAAAAGCACACTCAAGATAATGACCCTATTCAGAGCAATTACTTCACAAGTTTTCAAGCATGACTCATTTCTCCTTTAAACTGGAAGGACCTCATGTCCTTGTTATTTTCTACTCCATCCCCATCTCAGAGATCTATAAACTGAGGCACAAAGAGACTACTTCCTCCAATCAGTAAGAATCAACCAGAACTGATGCCTTCTGCTTTAAGTTCAACAATCATCCCACTAGAAGCCAATGCTTCTCCTATATCTAATATGAAGCTATGAAAGAAAAAAGTGAAAGCGAAAGTCACTCCATCATGCCAGATTCTTGGCAACCCGATGGACTATACAGTCCACAGAATTCTCCAGGCCAGAATATTGGAGTGAGTAGCCTTTTCCTTCTCCAGGGGATCTTCCCAACCCAGGGATCGAACCCAGGTCTCCTGCGTTTCAGGTGGATTCTTGACCAGCTAAGCCACAAGGGAAGTCCCATATGAAGCTACGTGGACATCAAATGCATGATCAAGTACAGTTTGAGGAACTGATAATCACATGGAAAAACATTTAATAGAATTCAAAGACCTGACAGTGAACAAAAAAGATTCCTTTTTCAATTTTCTAAGAAGATGACAATTTAAAAAAATAATACACAATGTTGGCAAGGGTGTAGCAAAAACTATCATGATGTATGAAATTCACATACACTCTTTGAAAATCAGATTGGTAAGGTATCAAGTGTCCTTAAAATATTCATACCCTTTGATCCAGTCAGCCACATCTGGTCATGTACCCTAAATAAATAAAAAATACAGGACTGGCACTATACACAAAAATAACAGTAAAAATAATGGAAGAAATTGAAGTGTCTAATGGTGGAGGAAAATAATCTAGTGTACCCACTAAAAATGATAAATGTGGAAACTACACAACGTGGAGAGGAGCTAATGGTATAATGTTATATCAAAAAGAATGTGGATACACTGTGATTGCAATTATATAAGTAAAATAAGCATTTGAATAAAACTAGACCATATGCAAAAAAAAAAACTGATGGTGATGACAGGAGTATGGTTGTTTTTTTCTCTTTCCAAACTTTCTGCATTGTTTTATTTAGCAAACATTTATTGCACTTCCACATGTGTTGGCCACTGGGATAAGAGAAACAGAAGACTTAGTCCTTATCTTTAAAACATACATTCTAATATTGTTTCTTTATCTTTAAAAATCTTGTCTCAGTGAATAGTATACAAAAAGAGAACAAGTCTAGAGTTATCACTTGTAAAGCTCGCTTTTTTTCATGTGATAGAAAAAGCCAGCTGCCTGCAGGATCTGGTCCATCTTACTCCACAGCCTTCTGGTTTACTCCAATACCGAATTATCTAGAGTTCTCCCATCCTTCGCTGCTGCAGTCAAGTCTGGGACACCTCTCTCCCACCCCTTCCATCTGACGGGCGCCTCCTCTCCATTCCCTGAGAGTCCCATCTCTGTGTTGTCACTGTGCTCACCACTTTGGCTGGCAAATTCGTGCTTCTATTTTTACAGACCCCCCCATGGGTAACTTGAAGGCAGAGACCATATTTCACTTTCTTCTGTCTTCCTGTGCCTACCACATGCCTGGCACATAACTGGCATTCCATAAAAATATTTGTTGAATGAGTGAATTAAAACATCATCACTGCAGCATTGTAGAAAGTGAGCTGTCTGGCTGAGGGCTCTTGGAGTTGAATTAAATGTACACATCTCAATGGGGAAAGGGTGGCTCAGAGAGAAGGCAGAGTTTTCAGGGAAAGCTACTAACAACCCTGTTACCTAATCACGGCCTCCACGGCACAGACAAGCTCCTCAGCACCACATTCCCGGGTGTTGATGGGTGGAGGGGAGGTTTGATAGAGGTGGGTCTCTGAGGCGGCCCCCACTTCGTTACTATGGTGATTTGAGTGGCATCTTTTGCAGTACCGAACAGGCCTGTTTCCGTGACGACCACAGCATCCTGCTGAAAAGCACGTGACCACAGCTCTTCTAACATGGGAACTGCAGTTCTAGAAGAAGAGTGAAATCAATTAAAATTCACCACTGAGGTAAACTGGGCTAACCATTGGAACGAACAGAAATTTCTAGGGCCACTAGAAGAGGCAGGACTTTCCCAAAGCGTCACTAGTTTCCAAAACGCAGCTCATCTCTAGCCAGTTAGATTTCAGTCATAGTTAAAAATTAAGGTGAGAAGTGGTTTCTGTTTGTGTTGAGTAGTAGAAACTCTCTAAATATGAATGAAACTGTGTTAAAAAGTCCTCTATAAAGTGACCTCAGCTATCTGGCATGGGGTGTGGGGGGCTTCCTAGATTATTTCAAGTTGGTGTTTCAACAGTTTTCAGCAGAAATATGAAAAAAAAATGAAAACTGTGGTCCAGAGAAAGCCTAGCACAGCACATCAGGGTAGGAAACAAACAATTTTAAACCCTAAAATAAACTTTCAAAATTATTTTATCCATCTCCTAAAGACCACATTTCTATTGCAGCTCATCTGTCCTTGATGCATTCAAGGACAGGTAGGGAGCTGTGCTGTGCTCAGCTGATGGCCCAGAAGCTGGCCTGCCCATCCCCACCAGCGTTCTTTCTATCAAGACCTAAAGAATGTGTCAGTTGATAACACGGGGACATCAAAGCACAGTGATAACCATTCATAGATGCAGCTGTTGAACATCAGCTACAGAAAAAGAATCAACAGATGAAGTGTGAAAAATGGTGCAGTGAAAAAGAGAGATCCAGAGTTCAGGGGAGTTTATTATCAGAGCTGCCCTGACAAGAAGCAGAGGGGCAAGGCAGCGCCCACGCCCACATCAAGCAACTTGAGGAGCAATCAGGAAATATCCCTGATCTCTCCATAAAAGTGTGCCCAAGCCTGTTAGAGATGCCACCACCACATACTCAATAGCTTGTGTCAGAAAGCATTTCACCCTTTTGATAGAGCTTATTAAGATGGAAAACACTGAAAAAGAATATGATTATATGTATATGCATAACTGAATCACTTGGGTGTCCACATGAAACTAACAGAACATTGTAAATCAACTATTATCCAATAACATTATTTTTAAAATATGGAACCAGAGAAATAATACCCTAAGCCATGATGAACTCAGGGCTTGGAGAAGATTGGAGAACCTTCCATGACAGATATCTTGGGGAAACAGAAGAAAGAAGAAAGCAAGCACAAAACCTACATCCAGACATTGACCGTGTGTTGAATTGCTTATCGGAAAAATCATTTCAAAGTAAGGCTTGTTCCACTTCGATTTTAGCACAAGGCTTTGGATACAAGTGCTGGGAAATCTCATTTTCTGAACAGGACTCGGGTCAATAAATCATAAAAACAAGTTTAAATTTTTATGATCTTTTTTCCCTTTTATTAATGTTTTTTAAATTATTTGTTAAAATACAATGTCTTTCTTCTGCACCGAGACCTATGTCTTCTTCAATATCCAAGTCAGTCCTGACTTCTCCAAGTGAGGTATATTTCTTGCTTTGTGCTCTTTCTTTCTCTTTCACATACTAAGTTTCATTCTGGAAGCACATGAATCCTTACCAGTTTGGGACTTCTCCAAACCAAACCAAACCACATCACTAGCAACATGGTTGATGTCAGAGCACACTGTTAGTGCTTATTTCTTCCTTTTGACTGTAATTAGTCTTTGTTCCTCTGGGATTCCCACTGTTACATAAACAATGGAATGTGGATATGGGCTTAGTGTGGAGAAAGAAATGGCAACCCACTCCAGTATTCTTGCCTGGAAAATCCCATGAACAAAAGAGCCTGGAGGGCTACAGTCCTTGGGGTCACAAAGAATCAGACATGACTGAGCAACTAACAGACAGAACAGATGGGTTTAGTGGGTAGTTATTAGCTATAATAAAGTCCTGATGTTTAAGGCCTACAATCTCCTATCCTATTTCCTGGTCACAAATTATTTACATTCTTTCCACATGCAAATTCCTGGCTGGAGGTTCAAGGTGGTCTCATTAAATGAAGTCCAGTGGTGGTTGAGGCTCTTTGGATTTGGTTCCTCAGATAGGCTTCCATGTGCCTTGAACCCAAATGGGCTGTGCCAGCTTGAACTGAGAAAACACGGCTGAGTAATACTCATATGACTCCCAAGGCAATTTCTAAAAAGACATGCTGCCTCTAAAAAGACATCTTGCGGTCTGAGAAAGTTCTTTCTTCAGAAGCTTCCTCATCAGGATACTCTTCTCAGGATTCTGTCATGGCCCAGGCATATGGAGAGGCAGTAAGTCTCTACTCAACAGGGCTGGCTAAGCCCAGCCTTCAAGTCACCCCATCCCAGAGCCCTAACATATGATCTAGATGCCACTAGATAATTTCAGCCCCTAGCTATTCAAGTCTCCCCAGCGCGTGCATGCATGCTCAGTCACTAAGTCGTGTCTCACTCTTTGTGACTCCATGGACTCTAGTCCACCAGGCTCCTCTGTCCATGGGAATTCCCCAGGCAAGAATACTGGAGTGGGTTGCCATTTCCTCCTCCAGGAGACCTTCCAAACCACGTCTCCCGCATTGGCAGGTGGATTTTTTACCAATGAGCCACCTGGGAGGCTGTTAGTTTTCCCAGATGAGGCCCCAAATATCATCAAGCAGAGATAGGCTGTGGACTGTGCCCTGCCCAAATCCCTGACCCTCAGAATCTAAAAGCATAATTAAACAGTTGTTGCTTCATGCTGCTACATTAGGTAGTATCTGGATATACTGCATACATTAGTATCTGGAATATAAACTGAAAGTCAGCCTAACCTGCTTTAATACCACGTGCCATCATTTCTAAATAATATCAGTGATAAAATACTTTGCCCCTAAATAACCTTTGGTTGGTCAAAGTTCTAAACAATTGCTATGGTTCCTATTAAGTTTTTTAATTTTTTTTTTTTTTCAGTTGAAGTGAGAGTTGGACAATAAAGAAGGCCGAACACCAAAGAATGGATGCTTTTGAGCTGTGGTGTTGGAGAAGACTCTTGAGAGTTCCTTGGACTGCAAGGAGATCAAACCAGTCAATCCTAAAGGAAACAAATCTTGAATATTCATTAGAAGGACTAATGCTGAAGCTGAAGCTCCAATACTTCGGCCACCTGATGCAAAGAGTCGATTCACTGGAAAAGACCCTGATGCTGGGAAAGACAGAAGGCAAGAGGAGAAGGGGATGACAAAGAATGAGATGGTTGAATGGCATCACTGAGTTTGAGCAAGCTCCAGGAAATGGTGAAGGACAGGGAAGCCTGGCATGCTGCAGTCCATGGGGTCGCAAAGAGTCGGACACAACTGAACGACTGAACAATAATAGTCGATTTACAACGTTGTGTTAATTTCTCTACAGCACCTACTAAGTTTAAATAGGGCTTTGCAGGTGGCTCAGAATCTGCCTGCAATGTGGGAAACCCGGGATAATAGATTTCCAAGCCACAGACAGTCCTCAACCCTGTGAACTCAGCTACATGCATTCATTTCAAAAGTAAACCAGAGAGATTTCTCTTGAGTTCAGATTCAGCTGGGTATGTTTTCATATGTTCACTCAAACCACGCTGTTTCACTGCTTGGAATTTTTTTTCATAAATTTATTTATTTATTGGCTACACTGGGTCTTCGTTGCTTTGTACAGGCTTTCTCTAGTTGCAGTGTGTGGGCTTCTCATTGTAGGGGCTTCTCCTGTTGAGAAGCTTCAGTACTTGCAGCATGTGGGCTCAGTAATTATGGTACACAGACTTAGTTGCCCATGGCATGTGGAATCTTCCCAGACCAGGGATCAAACCCATGTCCCCTGAATTGGCAGGTGCATTCTTATCCACTGCACCACCAGAGAAATCCTCACTGCTTAGAATTTTAAACATAAATAAATAATTCCAAGTGGTATCATCGAATAACAAAAACAAAATTAAGAAAAGTCTGTCTCTTGATGCTTATTTGACATAATCTTTTTTTTTACTGTAATATAGTTGATTTACAATGTATTTGATACAATCTTGCCATTTATTTCAAACCTACAGTTCAAATGTAGAAATATCTAGTACTGAAAGAGGTAAAGACACAAGCTTTGCCCAAAGCAAGCTTGAAACATTAGGATCTATTATGAACCAAATAAAAGTTTTCAAAATGAACTTTCATATAAAATACATTTATTAAAGAATAAGTAATAAAATGTGCTACTTTTAAGCTTTTACCAAAAATAATTTTGTCACATAAATGAGGAGAGTGTTAAAAAATGATCCATTGTGGGTGTCAAATATGTTAGGTATACCACCAGAGCAAGGATATGTCAACTTAGGAAATAAAACTGTTTCTCATCCTAGTCTCTCCAGCTTGTAAAAGATCCTCAAAGTAGTAAATAGCCTCAGGATAAAAATGAAATCAAAAGTATGGTGAATGACTATGATCCTTTGTTAAGACTTCCGAAAGATATAAGGTGATGCCCAGTTGAGCGTCTCTGCTAGAACCTAGCTTCTAATAATGTTAAGGCAGACTGAAATGCCCACAATATAAAAGGAACTGTCTCAAAAAGAATTACAGATGTGGCTTTGAGGGCACTGAACTCCAATGAGATTCACTGAAAATCCGCAAACTTTGAAAGAAAGGCAAACGAGTAAAAGCACCACCCGCAGACTAAAAGGGACACAGTGTGACACAAGAAGAGGTCTACGGACCCCATTTCTGCACGCAGGAGGCAGGCTGAGAGAGTCACTCAGCAACATGGGCTATTTCTTATTGAAAAGTAAACATGTCTTAGAGAGTGGAGGCAAGATCCCAGGACAAAAATGAATTAGGAAACTACTCCCAGGAAGCAAAATCAGACCCTAATCAAGGCACATTTGCTATCCCTGGAGACAGAAGAACTGCTGACATGTTCATGGCTGGAGTTGCTATAGACTAGTGACAGCTATCTGCTTGCTCTTGCTCTTTTTGAACAGAGGTCTATTGCTGTCATCCTATCCCTGTCTCACCATTTTGTGTTGGGTATGTAGAGGGCACATAACTTGCTTTTTAATTCACCAATCTCTGGTTCAAGAAAATTTGTACCTGAAGGGTTTCATCAGTGAGCAGACCAGATGCAGATCACAGGACTTTAAGCCTGAAGCCATAAGTGGGTTAGACTTCTGCAGGTCTCGTAAGGTGGTAAGAATATTTGTCATACAGAAAGAATGTAAGTAATTATGTGCAGAAGGTGAATTGTGGTAGATTAAATATGGTCACAAAATTCTTGCTGCTCCTTCTCTAAAAGAGGAGGAGTCTATTTGCCGACTTGTTTAAACTGGGCTGTGCTTTGGACTTGCTTTGATCGATGGAATGCAGCAGAGGTGATGCTGTGCTACCACTGAGCTTCAGTCTCAAAAGTCCTTGCAGCCTCCTCTCTTTTTCAGAACACTCATACCTTGAGAACAAATCCAGCCTAGCCTCCTGGAAGATGAGACACCTAATGGAAAGAGAGAGGGCCAGATACCCCAGTCATCCCAACCATTCCAGCCATCCCAGATGAGGCTCTAGACATGGGAATAAAGTCATCTGGGACCAGCCAATTGCCAGCAAACCCACTAACTGACTGCAAATACCTGAGTGAGCCTAGAGGAGTTTATGAAGAGAACTATCTAGGTGAGCATAGGCAGGGCTGCTGATCCACAAAATTGTGATCAAACAAATGTTTGCTGTTATAAGTTAATACACTTTAGGATAGTTTATTACATGGCAATAGAAAACTGAAACAGCCCTCCAAAGGTATCCACTCATAATCAACTCCTAAAACGTTTAAATGACATGTACATGGTCTCATAGCTAGATGGGAAGACAGCTGACCAGAATCCAAGTATCTCAATCAACCAGTCCAGAGTTCTTTGTATGACATCATACTACCTTCTCTTGTATTTCTCAAACAACTAGAACAAGAAAAGAAGATGGAAATAGTTCAGGGAAAGTGTCATGAACAGTGGCTATTTGAAGGAAGAATCTTTAAGTAGAGATATCATTCACCTCACATATAAATATGTATTTTCCATATATATTTGGTCTGGTTATGTTTTTGACACACAAGTGTTGGATCACTTGCACTCCACTTGCAAACAATAAAGATTTTTTAGCAAACAAGATCATCATTTACCAAAATTAAGTTGCATTGTCACTCACTTTTGTATTCAGGTTTCTACCCCAGAGTTACACATATGCTTTTATTTCATATTATTTTTCAGAAACACTGTGCATATGATGGGTAAGCAAAAGCAGAAATGGAAATAGAGGCCATCGAGACATAGCAATCTTGCATGCTGAATAATTTCCTTTCCCCCTTCACAAATACAGTGACATGTACATACTGGGAAACCATGGTGCAGAAATGAGACAGATGTCAATGAATGAATTTACATACAAACACAGCAAATCATGCCGCACCACACAGATGGTTTGCTCTTACCTTCTTCTGACATATAGCAGATATTTCAGCTGTAAGGGGAAGGTACACAAAATATCAACAAAAAACGAGAGCCCATTTTAAATAAGGGCAGCCACGAAGAGGAGTAAAAACAAGCTTAGTAACACAACCTCCAGATTTGGCCAAAACATCTTTCTCCTTTGTCTCATGAATTGTCATCTACTCATTCTTAATGAGATTTAAAATGCCTGTGTGCCGCAAATACTTTACCTATTCCTAGAAATAATTCAACCTTCTCAGATATGACTTAGAATTCAGATCAAATAATTTTAATCTCACCCAGTCATTTGACAGAGAACAAAATTGAGGGTTAGAGGAGTTCTTCAGGATCATACAAGCTATCAATGGTAGAGACCAATCAATCCAGAAATGTCTCTGGATTCCCTGTCTACTGCTGTTCCATTATGCTATGACACTGAGTTGACATGATATACTTAGAGTTTCGCCATGGAGATGATTTGCTATATCAGAACTATAGAAAAAAACTTGATAACTCAAATGAATTAGACTCAAACTCTCAACTAACATCAGTCCTTAACTAGTGCAAAACCAGCTGCAGGCTTATTAAGAGAAAACATCTTTCAAACCCATGGATAGGTCAGTTGGAGTAAGGCTGTCAAACTACCTTAGTACTTCAGGATTAAGTTTAATAAATGGATAAAACTGTTTGTGGTAGGCATACCAATTATCTCCAAGAAAATTAGTGGTTGATAAAACTTGAAAATAATTTTTCTAAGAATCTGTTAACATTTCCCCTGAAATAGTAAGTGCTCAAAAATAAATTAAACCATTGTTAATAGTCTATATCACAACTTACTAACAAAATCGAAAGTAAATGTCTCCCAAACTCCATCTGGAAATTATGAATTAGTGAATGTCAAATCAATGAGATTAACAACTCAGTTTTTAAAACAGATTTTGTTTAATTAATGGTTATTTAATAGCTTGATATCCTGGCATTTATCTTAAGCTGAGGTTAGTGGGTCATCTCTCTGGATAAGTAATGAAAAGTTATTATCAATTTTCTTCAACAGATGAATATCATCTGGAGATGACCAGAATTCAGCAACGTATCTATACAGTAAGTCCCCTACAAACAAGCACGTTTCAGTCTGAGAGTGCATTTGTAAGTCCAATTTGTTCATCACGTGTAACAAAGTTAGCCTAGGTACCCAACTAACACAATCAGCTACATAACCACTGCTTTCATGCTTGCTTCCAGACATTCTGGGCTTGAAATAAAGATACTGGACTACTGTACTCTATACAATACGGTACTATACAATGAAGTACACAAAAATACAATCACCTGTGGAGGATGCACGCACCCCAGACATTCCAGACATGTGAACCAACTTATGAGATCAGACATGCGAACACATGTTTGCATCTCTGAAAGTTCACAACTGGAAGGGTTGTATGTAGGGGACTTAACTGTATTTAAAATGTAATTTAGAACCTGACTATGGGTTTTACCTCAGAGCACTGGAAGTTCACTTGCAAGGTAGCCTCATTTAAGAGGGGAAAAGTTACCTTTACCTATGTAAACCCAAATCTTTTTACAGATATTCTTATATAATTTTTAAAATATCTCTTTGAAGGATATAGAGCTGACATTATTGATCCATTTTACAAATGCAGAGCATTCATTAAATAATTTATTTCTTAAGGTTGAGATAATCTAATATTGAGTTAAACTATAAGGAAATGGTGTATAATTATCATCAAGCAAAGTACTTTAGTTTTTTAAAAAAAAAAACCTGAATTTAGTTAACATAAGGTGTTTACACATAAATTCTTTCATGTAAGTTCTTCTATTATCTACCACTGAATTATAGATCAAGCTCCTCCTGTGTGCCTGATCTATACTCAGTATCAGATCAGATCAGATCAGATCAGTCACTCAGTCTACTCAGTATACCCCCAGCTTTTTCCAGCTTTCATCTTTCCTCTGCTTTCCTGAGAGTTTTCTTCCTGGTCATTTCAGCCTGCAGTTAGGTGACTGGAATATCTGCCTCCCCATACACAGAGAAATGTTCTTTGACCTGCCAGCTTGCCAGCATAGCTTTCAGAACTCTAACAAACTGCAAGCATTACAATCTCATCTTTTCACTGAGATGGGCCAGATGTATTTATTTATCCCCATTTTACTGAAGGAGAAACTGACACTCATGATCATTGAATGATTTTCCCTTAAAACACAGAGCTAGTAACAGTGGCAGAAGAAAGACCCATTATTCAATGCTCTCCTCACTGATGTTCTTTATTCTCTTTTTGGCCTGGCACAGCAAGCATATCCTTGGCAACACCTGTTACATACACAGAAAATCCCTTAAGACAGAATTCAGCTTTGGTCATACAGAATCCCAATTCCAACACCTACCCTTAATTTTGGTAGAAGTGATACTTCTTCCCTTAATATTCATGTATGGGTATATGACAACCAAGACATTGATACAAGGCTTCATATAAATGAATATTCATAGTAAATAATACTTTGGTTGCTGTCTTTGTAAAGTAAAAACAGTACAAAAGGAGACAAATCACCTGTACCATCTGTCACAATTTACTTATTATTCATCCTTCCTGAAAACCATACCTTGCGGCAGAAGAACATCAATCAGCCATTCACTGTGGTCCCTATAAAGAACAACAAAATCCATTTTTGAGCCTTTCTGCAATGTTACCCTTCCACATGAATGCTTATAAGCTGCACGCTATTGTTAAAACACTTCTAATAGAAAGGACATGTAATTAAGAGCACTATCTTAATAAACTTTTTAAATGTTTAATGCATTCCAGTTAAATTTTAAATTATAGGCATTTAAAAAAAATAAATTAATAAATAAATTATAGGCATTTCATCATATTCTGTTATCTTTAAATGATATTCTCCAGATGCTAATTAAGTCAGCCAAAATACAGCATGATTTGTAGAAAGCTGAGTATGATTCTGTGAAACTAACAAGCACAGAAAAACCATATGAATTTTACGTCACGTTTGAAAACCACAGCTTTCTTTTCTTTTTCACTGTGGCCTTTTTAACAGGGTCATTTGAAAATTGGAGCTGTTTATTAAGTGGAATTGCTGTCTTTTGTCACATGCAGAGAAATACTGAAACATTTCAAAGCTGATGTCTTTTCAAATGAAAGTTTGCTATATATTAAATATCTGACAAGCTAACCTTTAAAAAACAGAGAGGCTAATGGGAAATGAGGGTAACATAATCAATATAAGACGAAGTGATTATTCTTCTCAGCGTCGCCCTATTAGATTGTCTTTTCTTGCACCTACCCTGCAATCCGCTGGCTGCATTCTTCACAGAGATACAACGGGGGTGGTTTATCACCCAAAGCTACAGACAAGGAGGGGTCTATACACATCTGAAACACAGGAAAAGACAGAATGAACTCTCTTGCCCTGTTTATCACGTCCCCTATATCAAGGACAAAAATGTTTCAGTAACAGATTTTCTAAAGCAAAGCAGAATAAACATTTTTTAGTAAAACCCATTCGACCTAAAACTGTTTTTCCAATACGGCGATTTAAATGTGACTAGTGTGGTTTTTCATTTCTCTTGTTATTTGCAATGCAAGTAACAAGTAGTGTCAAGAAATCCACCCTCATTCTATAAAGATAAAAATATCTCATTTGGTGGCTGTTCAAATTGCTTCTGTATTACTCACACAGTAATTCCTTCTTTAATGTGGTAAACACAGTAATCTGTCTTTGGGAAAAGGAAAATGCATTATTAAGATGTAAAAATCATAACTGTTAGCAAAATGCTGGCAGTAGAGAATTTCGCTTCTCAATAGACCTCATTCAGAAAATTGAGCATTAAATCTAACATTGAGTGATTCCCTTTTCTTACTCGGGAATCTAAAATCTAGATATCCAACTTTCACTTTCAGGTGTCGTTTTTTTTTTTTTTTTTTTGTCCACATATGATCTGTAGTTTGTTTAACTGTGCAGTATTCTGTTCAATTATTTACGGCTGTTTCCATTAGCCTAAGTACAAAGATGAAAAGTGTTAAAAGTGATCACTAGGATATTTCAAATACTTGGATGTTTTAAATCAAATGGACAAAATAGTCGATGACTAACTGGATTTTGTACTTTGCATCAGTCTAAATGTTTACGACTTTCCAAAGAAATTTTGAATTCTGTTCCTGCCCTTCAAGAAATAATCAATCCATGCTATAGCTAAGTATGTAGTTAACATGCCTAGGACACAAATTCTTCTAAAAGTTCACTCTGCCTTTTCTTTAGTTTTTGTTGCTTTTTTTTTACCGATTTGAAGGGACAAGTGAACTGAACTTAGGGGTTTCAATGGTTGGGGAAGCAAGAGTTAGAATTTCTAAATTTAAATAATTATACCATGAAAATCTGTAAATTATATATTCCCTGGTGCTAAAGGCCCAGTGTGAAAATTTTCCTTAGTAAGATTCATGCTTCGTTTGAATAACCACTTTTTGGCAAGTCAAATCAGGGACTGGCAAACTTTCTGCAAATGGCCAAAGGGTAAATATTTCAGGTTTTGTGGGTCATATATTCTCTGTCACAACTACTCAACCCTGCTGTTGTAGCATAAAAGCAGCCAGAGACAATGAATAAGCAAATGAGCATAGCTGTGTTCCAATAAAACTTTATTTGCAAAAACAGGCCAAATTTGGCTGAGAGCCAGAGCCATAGCCGTTGCTGACTCCTGTGTAAGGTAATTACCTGGGATCCAAATATTTCACAAGGTGATATTTCAAGTGGGACCAAGTAAAACCAAAAAGCAGAGTATGATATAATAGACTATATTTCCAACATACTTTCATTTTAGAATCTATCATAACTTTCGGCTCTTGTTCTTACTTTTTTGCAACCTATTGCAAAAAAAAAATAGATAATATTTTTCTATTTGGCAAATTATTATGTAACCAAGCTTCCCTGGTTACTGGCTCAGCTGGTAAAGAATCCACCTGCAATGTGAGAAATCTGGGTTTGATCCCTGGGTTGAGAATATCCCCTGGAGAAGAGAAAGGAAGATCCCCACTCCAGTATTCTGGCCTGGAGAATTCCATGGACTGTATAGTCCATGGGGTCACAAAGAGTCGGACATGACTGAACAACTTTCACTATTATGTAACCAAGCAGGACCTGATGGGGCCTTCCAGAGACAGACCCCTCCCCCAAGCTTCTGCTGTAGCTCCTCTCTGAAGTTACCCAGATAACAGTATCTGATGAACACTTTATAGATACTAAAACCACCACCAAATGGAAGAAATTTATTTGATGATCATGAGTATGTAGCCCCAGACATACTGTGCCTAAGGACTGATAATGTTAACCCCTGTGACACCACTGTGTTGCCTCACCTTCAACCAGTCGGAGAATTTTGCCCGAGCTGACCACAGACCACAGACCAACCTGAGACCGCCTCCGGCTCCCTCACCTCGCTTGGCCTTTGAAAATGCTTTGCTGTTTCAGCACTACCTGTCCCAGACTATTTGTACAGCACATTACAATAAATGCTGCACTTGCCTTCACCACAACCCAGTATCAGTAGTTTTATCTTTACAGCATGCAGGTGGGGCAACCCAAGCTTAGTTAGGTAACAATTACTGCCTAGTGTCATGCCTTTCTGTTATAGAGATACTGGGTTTTTTGTGAAGATAAACCCGTTTTCCCTGAGGTTTTCCCATGCACCCTATATGAACCTGTTCTTCAGTATAGTTAATTTACTGTCATTTCTACTGTGTCATTGATACTTCTGTTAGGTAAAGATGTTTTTTCATTCCACTCCCCCCAAAAAACTCCTAGGATGTTATAACTATAAATAGTTAATAGTGATTAGCTAGTTCACCTCTGACATGTTAAATGAATTAACATGACCCATAACTAGATTTGTGGCTAGTACTGTCAATCCCATTCTACTCTGAACAGATCAGTTTACAACCATATTAACATGTTCATATCTGACTGATCTGTTACATTTTAAAATAGATATTTTCTGTCTATAAATATAATATATGCCCAAGGCAGAGGCTTCAGAAAATGGAGACAAGGAAGGAAGAAAATCTAAACAGCTCATTAATCCGCCATCTCAATGCAGTTGCTAGCAACATTTTAATGAGCATTATCAGTTGGTTTTGACTGTGAATGTGAATATAAAATCTTTATACCTAATTTTTAAGCTAAATAGGCATCATACGGTATAATTTCATAATTTCCTTATCATTTAACATTACTCTATAAGCATCTGAATTTGGGGTACCTTGATCTACTGTCCTATGCTCACATCTCCATGTATTTGGGGAGCACTCATATCATAAAGAAAGAGCAACCCTGAGCCAGACCTGTGGTAAAACCAGCCCCAGCACAGGAAGTGTCAGTAAGAATATTACCTCTCTGGGAACTGTAGAGCAAAAATGCAAAAGGAAGTTCTTTAGGAAAACGGGGGTTGAGAAAGTAAACTTCTGGGGATGAGAAAAACTTCTTAGAACTAGATAGAGGTGGTGGTTGCATAATATTGTGAATGTGATAAATGCCACTGAACTGTCCACTTTAAAACAGTTAGTATTATGCTATGTGGATTTTACCCCCATTTAGAAAATGACAGAAGGTAGAATGGTTTGGCTTATTTTGGAGGACTGGCTATAGGGAGCGGCCTGTGAGAAAAGTGAAGCTGGTCCAGAGGAGAGGACTGGACTGTTTGCCTAGAAGAGAGGGAGAATTTCTAATTCATGATGATTTCTGTGGGAAGGAAGCCAAAAACCATTTCTAATCAGAATGCAGCCTGACATAAAATCAAGTAAAAATAACTGGAAAGTTAGACAGATTTTCTGTTGATGTCTGGGTAAATCAAAAGAGAGCATTGTGACTCAGGCAGAAAGAAGAAAAGACAGATATAGAAACCAGGGGAAGCGTGAAAGTTTCATTATTGTGAAGAATTAAGCTGAACTCTGTGAATAACATTCGAACTCACCTGGTTTAGCTCAAAATGTCCTCACACCAGAAAGTACCTGTGAACCGAAAACGTCTACGGACGTTCACGGAAGGGTGTACATAATAGACTGGGAGAGGACTGTGCTGCCTTGTGTTGGGTTACCCTCACCTGCTCTTTCTCAGCATGAAAGTGTTAGTTGCTCAGTCGTGTCCGACTCTTTGCAACCCCAGGGACTTTGGCCTGCCAGGTTCTCTGTCCATGGGATTCTCCAGGCAAGAATACTGGAGTGGGTTGCCATTCCCTTCTCCAGGGGATCTTCCCAACGCAGGACTCAAATCCGAGTCTCCTGCACTGCAGGCAGATTCTTTACCACACCAGGAAGCATAAATTCATCCAATTTGCTTTCATCAAAGGAAAAGATAAAGCATAATAACACCAAGATGTTCTTTGTTGGTAAAATATGTCTAGATGATAATGTGATGACTGGCACTCCTCCACTTTTGGTATATGAAACATATTTTATTTCATTTATATTTCTGTGGTTCCATTTGTACTTTTTATATCTCATTTACCTTTTCTACTGTTTCTATAAAATGATAATATTATTTTTCTATCATTTGGTAATCTTCACAGTCTACCTATCTACCTGTCTATAGAACAAGGGGGGCAAACCCCAATGACAATAGGTTCTAAAAAGTAACTTGAACTTTAGTCACTTGGCCTAATTCCCACTTGTCGTAATAGAAAAATTAATCTTTGCAAATCCAGACATAGGTCTCTCTATCCAAGTGTTGTATCTGACAAATATACCATAAATAATTTTGTTAAGTGATGTGATCATTTTTCTCAATATTCAACTTCAAAGATTCAGGGTCATAACAGGACAGAACCAATTTGATGTGGTAGAAAAAGAATAAGGCTGAGAGTCAAGGTACCTGGTTCAGGCTGTGTGACCTTAGGAGAGTTACTTGACCTTTCTAAACCACTGTTCCCTTACTTCTACTGTAATTTTCTATGTGTTTGCTATCCAACAACCTCTCAGTCATTTCAACGAAAGTCGCATTTGTGAATTGAGCTCAGACTTCACAAATTTATCTATGTTTGTCCTATGACTTTGAATTCACATAATAATACACTAGGCCACTCATAATTTGTAGCAAACACATGAAAACAGGGCAAAGTACATCTCTTTGAGTCTATTAGCCCAAATAGAAACCAGTCAAGGACTATGTGTCTCACCAGGACTATTCTGGTAACTATGCCAGTTTCCAACGGCACTTGGCTATGAACTCAGAGACAAATTTGCAGACACCACTATCCATTGCTCTGTCTTGAACCAACCCACCAACATACAGTCAGATCAAAGCAGAGTACACTAATCTGAGACTACCACAGAGAACAGGCTTCTGCTTTACAGAGAAGGATGCAATCTCCCTTTCATCTAAGAATTTGCTCCTGATAATTTGACCACTGACAATACAATATTGCCCCAGTCTAATAAAACAGTACCTTCACAGCTGGTTTGTTAATTGCATTGTGGCATTCGATGTGCTGGCAGTGGATGGGGTTCCAAGCTGTAAGGCAAAGCACAGCTGATGAGTATTTCTCACTGAAAGTGTTTGTGCCCTGTAAAAATGAGTTAAAAAATTTTTTTTCACTACTTTTCCTTTTCCTAAATAGAACCATCACCAGGTTTTCTAAAATAATTATTTTTTTTTAATCTATGAAGTATTTTCTAATTTAGTAAAAACATCACAGCTCCATCCATTTTCCCATGGGGAAGATAAGCTAGTGTAAGGTGGCATACCCAAAAACCATAATACTATTTCATGATGATATGCCTAGTAAATTTTTAGAAGTTTTTACATTTATGGCTTCACTTGATCCTCCAAACAACTCTGTGGGATAGATAAAGCAGATTATTAACCTCACTTTATGTGTAAGTTAAAATCTTAAAGGTTAGGTTCCTATGGTCACAGAGTTAGTAAGAGACAAGCTGCAACTAGAACATATATCTCTTGGTTCTCAAAACCCTCTTCTTTTCCCTATAGCATAATAGGCCAAACAGCCTAGATTTTTGGCACCAAGAAGTTTTCAGATTCATAATAACTGCTATAAGTGGTTATGTCACCATTCCATTTCCCACCCCATCCCCATCAAATGTGGAGACTGAAAAGATGAGTTTCTTGCCCACATGCAATGCATCTCTTTCATATGTTGTACTTGCTAAATCACTTTAGTCATGCCCAACTCTTTGCGACACTATGGACCATAGCCCACCAGGTCCCTCTGTCCTATGGGATTCTCCAGGCAAGAATACGGAGTGGGTTGTCATGCCTTCCAGGGGATCTTCCCAACCCAGGGATTGAACTGATTTTCATACATTACCCACAGTCTAAACCTCTGCTAATTTGTTAATACCCAACTCCTCAACACAGTATACATACAGAGTGAAGACAAGAACAAAGTGAACTGAGACAAATAAGAACGAGAATTACAATTACTTATCTTCATCCAGAATACTCCATAGCCCAAAGCACTTAGTTAACAATATTACACCATAAAAAAGTAATAGGATTATATGTTTGAAAGTAGGACATTTTTCTACATTGCCATATTTTAAACCTCAGATATACAGATGATACTACTCTAATGGTGGAAATCAATGAGGAACTAAAGAGCTTCTTGATGAAGGTAAAAGAGGAGAGTGAAAAATCTGGTTTAAAACTCAACATTCAGACAAGTAAGATCATGGCATCTGGTCCCATCACTTCATGGCAAAATAGATGGGGAAACAATGGAAACGGTGTCAGACTTTATTTTCTTGGGCTCCAAAATCACTGAAGATGGTGACTT
This sequence comes from Bos indicus, assembly GCF_029378745.1. Lineage (NCBI taxonomy): Eukaryota > Metazoa > Chordata > Mammalia > Artiodactyla > Bovidae > Bos > Bos indicus. The sequence continues at coordinate 58,301,901 of NC_091780.1, read as the reverse complement.
CACCCATGCTCCTTGGAAGAAAACTATGACCAACCTAGACAGCATATTAAAAAGCAGAGACATTACTTTGCCAACAAAAGTCAAAGCTACGGTTTTTCCAGTAGTCGTGTATGGATGTGAGAGCTGGACTATAAAGAAAGCTGAGTACCAAAGAATTGATGCTTTTGAACTGTGGCATTGAAGAAGACTCTTGAGAGTCCCTTGGACTGCAAGGAGATCAAACCAGTCAGTCATAAAGGTAATCAGTCCTGAATATTCATTGGAAGGACTAATGTGGAAGCTGAAGCTGCAATACTTTGGCCACCTGATGTGAAGAACTGACTCATTAGAAAAGACCCTGATGCTGGGAAAGATTGAAGGCGGGAGAAGGGGACAGCAGAAGATGAGATGGTTGGATGGCATCACCGACTCAATGGACATGAGTTTGAGTAAGCCCCGGGAGTTGGTGATGGACAGGGAAGCCTGGCATGCTGCAGTCCATGGGTTTGCAAAGAGTTGGACACAACTGAGCAACTGAACTGAACTGAATGGCAGAAAGTGAAGAGGAACTAAAGAGCCTCTTGATGAGGGTGAAAGAGGAGAGTGAAAAAGCTGGCTTGAAACTCAACATTCAAAAAATAAGATCATGGCATCTGATCCCATCATTTCATGGAAAATAGATGGAGGAAAAGTGGAAACAGTGGCATATTTTATTTTCTTCAGCTCCAAAATCACTGCAGATGGTGACTGCAGCCATGAAATTAAAAGACTTGCTCCATGGAAGAAAAGCTATGGCAAACCTAGACAGTGTACTAAAATGCAGACACATCACTTTGCTGACAAAGTCTGTAGGCAAAGCTATGGTTTTTCCAGTAGTCACGTATGGATGTGAGAGTTGGACCATAAAGAAGGCTGAGCACTGAAGAATTGATACTTTCAAATTGTGGTACTGGAGAAGACTCTTGAGAGTCCCTTGGACAACAAGGAGATCAAACCAGTCAATCTTAAAGGAAATCAAAACCGAATATTCATTGGAAAAACTGATGCTGAAGCTGAAGCTCCAATACTTTGACCACATGATGTGAAGAGCCAATTCATTGAGAAAGACCCTGATGCTGGGAAAAACTGAGGGCAGGAGGAGAAGGGGGTGACAGAGGATGATATGTCTGGATGGCATCACCAACTCAATGGACATGAGTTTGAGCAACCTCTGGGTGATAGCAAAGGACAGAGAAGCCTGGCATGCCGCAGTCCATGGGGTTGCAAAGAGTTGGACACAACTTAACAACTGAAAAACAAAATATTTGATAAGAAATTAAAAGGATAGGAAGGAGAAAATGAAAGTGCACAGGGTTTTTATATTACATGTAAACTGCTAAGTCACTTCAGTCGTGTCCGACTCTGTGGGACCCCATAGACAGCAGCCCACCAGGCTCCTTCGTCCCTGGGATTCTCTAGGCAAGAACACTGGAGTGGGTTGCCATTTCCTTCTCCAATGCATGAAAGTGAAAAGTGAAAGTGAAGTCACTCAGTCGTGTCTGACTCAGCGACCCCATGGACTGCAGCCCACCAGCCTTCTCCGTCCATGGGATTTTCCAGGCAAGAGTACTGGAGTGGGGTGCCATTGCCTTCTCCGACATGTAAACTAGTATAACATTATTTGAAGGTAGACTATAAAGTTAAAGGTGCATATTGCAATTGAAGAATTGTAGAGTAATTCTTTTTTTTAAAAAAGCTGTAGCAAACAATTCAAAGAGAGAAAAATGGAACAGTAAAAACTAATCCAAAAGAAGGCAAGGTATCCAAAAGGAACAAAGAATAGATGTGGCAAATAGAAAACTAGCACAAGATAACAGACATAAGCCTAATAATATCTGTAATTACATTAAGTATAAATAGCCTAAACAATAAACACATTAAAAGACAAAGATTGCCAAATAGGATTTGAATTTCTCAAAAAGCATGACCCAAATATATGCTGCCTAAGAGAATCACACTTGAAATATAAAAAGAGATAAGTTAAAAGTAGTTGAAGCAAAATATATATATATACTGAACAGCAACTATACAGCAACAAAAAAAATGTTAATTCAATAAAAGTTGTTAATTAGCTAGTGAAAAAACAAAAAGAATCCTGAGGTATCATAGAAATAGTAACTGCAAGATGCAACTGCCACCCCTGAGTTTGAAGGAATAAGGAATTAAGAAAAAAAAAGAAAGAAAGAAAAAAGTAGATGAGAGAAAAACTATTATGATTCAAATGCTAATCATAATAAAGCTGGAATGTCTATATAAATATCAGACAAGTAGACTCCAAGACAAAGAATATTACTGGGAGCAAAGAAAGATATTTCAGAATGATGAAAATGTCAATTCATCAAGATAACAAAACAACCATAAAAATGAGTGTATCTAATGACAGAGTTTCAAATTATATAAAGCAAAACTGACAGAACTTAGAGGAGAAATAAGTCCATAATTAGTGTTGTAAATTTCAACAATCCTCTCTCGGTAATTCATATAACAAGCAGACCAAAAAAATCAATGAAAATAGAAGACTTGAACAACATTCTCAACAACCTGACTTAATGGATAATGATAGAATTCTCCACTCAACAACTGGAACAGACACAGTGTCTAGGAGATATGTACTAAGGGCACAGGCAGCATTTACTAAGACAGTATTCGCACCCATAAAGTAAGCCTCAACAATTTAAATCGAGTGATAGAATAAACTATGTTCTCTGATCTCAAAAGAATTAAACTAGAAATAAATAACAAAAGATATCTAGAATATAACCAAATATTTGTACATTTAAAAAAGCTTACTTCTAATCAATCCATATATCAAAGAGAAATTACAAGGAATATTAGAAAATATTCGTTTCTGAAATACAATGAAACCACAGCATTTTGAATTTGTAGGCTGCAATTAAAATAATGCTTAAAGGGAAATTTTTACCTTTAAATTCTTGCACTGAAAAATTTTAAATGTCCAAAATAAACAATTGATACTTTAATAATATACAAAAAGAACAAAGTCAATCCAATGTTAGTAGAAGGAAGAAAATAATAAAGATAGAAGTACGTATCAATAAGACTGAGAACAAAAAACCAACAGAAAATCATAAAACAAATGCTGTGGGGTTTTTTTGGAAAGTTCAATAAAATTGATAAGCCCCTAGGTAGACTGATGAATTGAGAAATATAAAGAAGCAAACTATCAATGTTAGGAATGAAAGGTAGGACATCACTGCAGATACTAGACACATGCCAATAAATTACATAAGTTGGATGAAATGCTCACATTCAACAAAAAGCACAGTTACGAAATTACAAAATTCAACTCAATAAAAAGTAGAGTTAAATGCCCCATTCTATTCAATTGAATTCATAATGTTAAACTTGCCCACAAAGAAAACCACAAGACCAGATGGATTTACCAGATGGATTCACTATTTACTATTAAAGGAATAAATAATACAAATCTTACATAAACTCAGAAAATAAAAGAGGAAACAATTTCCAACTTACTTTATGAAGCCAGCATTACTGTGTAAACAAAACTAGATGAAAACATTACAACAAAAGAAAAGTAGATCAATATCCCTCATAAATGTAGGAGCAAGAGCACTTAGCAAAAAAATCAGCAAGTATGTCTGGCAGGATAATATAGCTGAAAAGTGGAACGTATCCCAGGAATGCAAGGTTGGCTTAACGCTGCAAGTAAATCAATGTAATTCACCTTATTAATGGAATTAAGTAGGGAAGTCATATGATCATTTAATAGAAGAAATCACATTTGACAAAAACTAACATTCATTCACAATAAAAATTCTCAACAAACTACGAATAGATGGGGACTTCCTCAACATGATAAAAAACATCTGTGAAAAACCTACAGCTAACATCATGTTTAACAGTGAAAGCCTGAACACTTTCCTGCCACAAATGAAGGGGAAAAACAAAGATATCCATGCTCAGCACTTCTATTCAATACTAAACAGGAGATAAGAGCCAGTGTAACGAGAAAAAGAAAATAAGGGAGTGGGGAAAGAAAGGAAGGAAGGGAAAGAGAGAGAAGGAGGGAACCAGGCAGGTAGGCAGGCAGGCAAACATACAAATTAGAAACAAACAAACAAAAATCTTTATTTGCAAGAAAACAAATCATATATACAGAAAAAATCTTAAGAAACTTAAAAATAAGATACAAAAAATAAGTGAATTTAGCAAGATTGAAGAATGTAAAGTCAATACACAAAAGTAAATTATGTCTCTATATAATGGCAATAAACAAGTAGAATATTAAATTTTAAAATACTACTTACAATAGCACCCAAAATATAAAATATTGAGGAATACCTTTAACAAAATATCAGTAGGACCTGTACACTGAAAACTAGTAAATATCGCTGAAAGAAATTAAAGATTTCTTTATTTATTTAAATTTTTTATTTAATTTAATTTATTCACCTAAATAAATGGCCAGAATTGCCACATTTATGAATCAGAAGACTCAATACTGAGTTAATTCTCCCCCAGATTAAACAATATATTCAATGTAATCCCAGTCAAACCAGATTGCTTTGTAGAAATTGACAAACTGAGAGTAATATTTCTATTAAAATGTAAAGGTCCTATAATAGTCAAAACAATTTTGAAAAGGAACAAATCTAGAGGATTTAAACTACATAATTTCAAGATTTACTATAAAACTACATTAGTCAAGATAGTGTGATAATGGTGTGAAGATAAACAATGAAATAGATTCATGCATATTAGTTTTTAACAAAATTAGTTTTTAACAAAATAGTCACTGCAATCCAATGTGGAAAGAGTAAGTTTTTCAACAAATTGAACTGAAACAAAAAAGTCAACCCTTATGTCCCACCATATACAAAAATTAATTCCAAATGGGTCATGTACTTAAATATATATATTTATATTAAATAATATATAAATATAATAATTAATATATATAATTTTTATATAAATTTATATAAATATTTATTTATATAAATTTATATAAATATATAAATAAATATATAATATTTATATTAAATAATATATAAATATATTAATTAATATATATAATTAAATAATAAATAAATATAAAGGCTTAAACTATAAAGCTTCTAGAATAAAACATTGGAGAATTTCCTTATAACCTTAAGGGAGACTAAAGAAAAACTATAAAAGAAAAATCAATAAATTGAAATTTATTAAATTGAAAATTTTGCTCTTTGGAATACCTGAAAAGGAAATCCCCTGACTGAAAGACCACATCCATAATATATATATCTGAAAAAAAGTCTTCTATTTTGAACATCTAATAGACTGGAAATCCAATTTTAAAATGAACAAAAGATTTCAGTGAGAACTTTACAAAAATATATACAAATGGCCAATAAGCACCAATGAACAATAAGATGTTCATTATCACTAGTCATCAGAAAAATGAAACAACAATTTGTTATTACCACCTGGCTATCAGAATGTCTAACATCAAAAAGACCAACAATCCCAAGTATTGATAACAATATAGCATTAGAACTCTCAATATACTTCTGGAGGGAGTATGCTGCTGCTAAGTCGCTTCAGTCGTGTCCGACTCTGTGCGACCCCATAGATGGCAGGCCACCAGGCTCCCCCGTCCCTGGGATTCTCCAGGCAAGAATACTGGAGTGGGTTGCCATGTCCTCCTCCAATAAAATGGTACAATCACTTCTGAAAAACGATTTGGACTTTTCTTATAAAATTAAATATATACTTACCAAACAATCCAGTGTTTTCACTGTCCAGTATTTATCAAGAGAAATAAATGTGTATCTTCATAAAAAATACTTTTTTATGTGAATGTTTATAGCTTTACTCATAATAGGTAAAAGTGTTCATCAAGAAACCAATGGATAAACTGTGATATACCCATACAATGCATTACTATCAATATTTTGTAAAATGAATTACTGATATACCAACATGAATAAACTTTAAAAACATTGTGCTTCTCCCAAATCTCCCCACCCTCTCCCTCTCCCACAGAGTCCATAAGACTGCATTGAAACATGTATAATATCATGTATGAAACGAGTCGCCAGTCCAGGTTCGATGCACGATACTGGATGCTTGGGGCTGGTGCACTGGGACGAACCAGAGGGAGGGTATGGGGAGGGAGGTGGGAGGAGGGTTCAGGATGGGGAACACATGTATACCTGTGGCGGATTCATTTCAATATTTGGCAAAACTAATACAATATTGTAAAGTTTAAAAATAAAATAAAATAAATAAAAATAAAATTAAAAAAATAAAATAAAAACATTGTGCTAAATGAAATAAGCAGACACAAAAATAGTATATACTATGTGATTCCATTCATATGAAATCCTAGGACAGGCAAAACTAGTATACAATGACAGAATGCAGATCAGTGGTTGTCTATGGTGAACTTACTGAAAAGAAAGCTGGAGATATTCTGGGGATGATGGAAATGTTCTGTGTGTTGATTATAGCTTTGGTTACATTAGTATATACACTTGTCAAAAGTTATCAAACTATGCTTAAAATGTGTTATTTTACTGAAGGAAAATTATAACTCAATAAAATTGTTTTTAAGAAATGAAGGATTAATCAAATGTATACTTCAAAGGAAAAGAAGCAGCATACTGAAACATGAGAGAAAACATTTATCTGATCATCATCTAGTCATTGAATCAAATTAGGAAAGTGTGTGGCATCTCGAACATGAAGCAAGAACATAAAAGCTCTATAAAAACAAGAATAGAAAGTCAAAATAATTTGCATGAAATATTCCCTTTGTATCTCTAATTTTCTTGAAGATATCTCTAGTCTTTCCCATTCTATTTTTTCCCTTTATTTCTTTGCATTGTTCACTTAGGAAGGCTGTCTTCCTAAGGATACTAAGGATACTAACAGAATGAAACAAAAACCTATTTAGATAAAAGATATGATAAATGTAATTAAACTAAAAATGAAATAGCAAAATTAGAAACACTCATTCAATGCAATAAATAGTGCTCAGTTAGGGTAAAAGTCACTCCAGTACTCTGGCCTGGAAATTCCCATGGACGGAGGAGCCTGCTAGGCTACAGTCCTTGGGGCCGCTAAGAGTCAGACACAACTGAGCGACTTCACTTTCACTTTTCACTTTCATACATTGGAGAAGGAAATGGCAACCCACTCCAGTGTTCTTGCCTGGAGAATCCCAGGCACAAAGGAGCCTGGTGGGCTTCCGTCTATGGGGTCACACAGAGTCAAACACAACTGACGCGACTTAGCAGCAGCAGCAGCAGGGTAAAAGTCAACTAGGTTATAAAGAAAATTAACCTAAGAAGCTATACCAACCTATGCATTCAGCAAAAACAAGACCTGTAGCTTAGATCAAGAGCTCCTTATTGCAAACTTCAGACTTAAATTGAAGAAAGCAGGGAAAAATCACTAGGCCATTCAGGTATGACCTAAATCAAATCCTTTATGATTATACAGCGGAAGTGATGGATTCAAGATCTGATAGACTGAGTGCATGAAGAACAATGGAGGTCTGTAACATTGTACAGGAGGCAGTGATCAAAACTAACCCCAAGAAAAAGAAATGCAAAAAGGCAAAACGGTTGTTTGTGGAGGCTTTACAGATTGCTGAGAAAAAAAGAGAAACAAAAAGCAGAGAGGGAAAGATACACCCGTCTGAATGCAGAGTTCCAAAGAATAGCAAGGAGAGATAAGACAGCCTTCCTAAGTGAACAATGCAAAGAAATAAAGGGAAAAAACAGAATGGGAAAGACTAGAGATGTCTTCAAGAAAATTAGAGATACAAAGGGAATATTTCATGCAAAGATGGGCACAATAAAGGACAGAAACAGTAAGGACCTAAAATAAGCAAATGAGATTAAGAAGACGTGGCAAAAATACACAGAAGAAATGCACCAGAAAAAAGGTCTTAATAACCCAGACAGCCACAATGGTGTGGTCGCTCACCTAGAGCCAGACATCCTGGGGTGTGAAGTCAAGTGGGCCTTAAGAAGCATTACTATGAACAAAGCTAGTAGAGGTGATGGAATTCCAGCTGAACTATTTCAGATCCTAAGAGATGATGCTGTGAAACTGCTGCAGTCAATATGCCAGCAAATTTGGAAAAGTCAGCAGTGGCCACAGGACTGGAAAAGGTCAGTTTTCATTCCAATCCCAAAGAAAGGCAATGCCAGAGAATGTTCAAACTACCATACAATTGTGCTCATTTCACATACTAGCAAGGTAATGCTCAGAATCCTTCAAACTAGGCTTCAACAGTGTGTGAACTGAGAAATTCCAGATGTACAAGCTGGATTTAGGAAACGCAGAGGAATCAGGAATCAAATTGCAGACATCCACTGGATCATAGAAAAAGCAAGGGAACTCCAGAAAAACATCTATTCTGCTTCACTGACTACGCTATAACTTTTGACTCTGTGGATCACAGCAAACTGTGAAAAATTCTGAAAACGATGGGAATACCAGACCACCCTACCTGCCTCCTAAGAGACCTGTAAGCAGGTCAAGAAGCAACAGTTAGAACCTACATGGAACAGCAGACTGGTTCAAAATTGGGATAAGAGTATGTCAAGGCTGTATGTTATCACTTTGCTTATTTAACTTATATGCAGAGTACATCATGCAAAATGCTGGGCTGGATGAATCGCAAGCTAGAATTAAGATTGCCAGGTGACATATCAATAACCTCAAAAATACAGATGACACCACTCTAATGGGAGAAAGCAAGGGGGAACTAAAGAGCCTCTTGATGAAGATAAATGAGGAGAATGAAAAACATGGCTTAAAACACAATATTTAAAAAACTAAGATCATGCCATCCGGTCCCCTCACTTCATGGCGAATAGATGGGGATAAAATGGAAACAGTGACAGGCTTTATTTTCTTGGGCTCAACAGTCACTGCAGATGGTGACTGAGCAATGAAATTAAAAGATGCTTGCTCCTTGGGAAATAAGCTATGACAAATTAATTAAAAAATATTTATATAGCAATATTTTTAAAAAGCTATTTTTTAAAAAGATAGATAAGGCTCCATGAATTAAGAACAACAAAAGTAACTCCTCTAACAGACAAAATCACTGGTTTAAGTCTTGTCTTCAATAACTGTGAATGCCAGAAAACAGTGAAGTAATTTTTACATATCTTTCACAGTGAAGCAGAGGTTTTTTTTTCATGATGAAATAGAAAGACTCTTAAATATACCTGACCTTGAATATATATATACATTCCACCACTGAAAATAATACAGAAAAAAAAATTCTGAGTTCTATTTCCCCAGAAATGATATACAATTTAAGCCAACTCTCCTACTAAGAATACTTAGAAAACCAGACACCGTTAAATGCAAAAACAAATGAACCCAGAGAATTTTATGGGAGAATTGTGGGGCCACGATCCAAAAGAAGAAGGGATTGCCAAAAGGTGGACCTGGCATCTGAGTCCACTCTTTCTCCTTTGCCTATTTCTCTTTCTGCCAATTCTGCAACATGAGCCAATTTCAACAGACTCTCTGACACAAGAGAACTAAATTTGGAACTAGTTGACCACCAAAGAATGGGAAACCTAAAAATCACCCTGGGCTGTGGGTAGAGGTCCCAAAAGGTCACACCCTAGCAGTAAAAGGGAAACAGAAATAGACCAACCCTCACAGGGACTGAAGATCAGCTTCAAATTATCTCAAGAATTTACTGTAGTTTTTTTTTTTTTTTTTTAGCTTCATTAAAGTGACCTGGGTTACCAATGTCTACAGTTTCCTTCCAGAAGCAAACATAAATACTTTCTGAAGAAATACAATTTAATCCTAAACCTCAAATTAACTCTATAGTTTTTCTATCTAATATCTTGCACACAATTATTTTTTTAAGAACAAAAAATAAAAAGATAAGAAAGCAAAAGAAATTCAACAGAATCAGAGCCTCCAGAGATCTAGAATACTGAGTTATCAGAAATAGACTTTAAAATAAATATGCTTAATATATGCTATAAAGAAAGACAAATTAGAGATTATAATCAAATAATTGGAACTTTTAAAGCACCAAATGAAAATTGTAGAACTTAAAAACATAATTAACAAAATGAAGACTACATTTGGAAAGCTAAACAACTAATGAGGAGGAAGAAAAATCAGACAAAGAGATTCTGAATGAAGCATAGAAAGATGAAATAAGAAAGGAGAATGCAAGAAATATCCATAGATGACATGGGAGAGAAGATCTAACATATGCGTCATTGGAATTCCAGAAAGAAAGATGAGAATATGGTATAAGCCATTGTTGAAGAAATAAGGAAACTTCCAATTACAACCATGATATTTTAATAATATATGGATTTATCCTTCAACTGCAAAAAAAAAAAATGTATAAAGCAACTCATTTCTGACACTGGGTATAGATTTTAACACAAGATTGCAATCTTTTGAAAAAGGAAGAGCACACAAATTAAGTTCTACATTCACTTTGGTTTTCTGCCTGGGAATATTCCCAGACTGTAGCAAAAAGAAGTGGAGCCCAATAAGTAATTAGCATTTTCGGTGAGTAGAGGAAACATCACAGTGAAGAATTGCTAAGGCAACTGGAAATTGAGTAAAGTAAGAACAATAGCGAGTGCCAGAGAACAGGTCCCATAAATCTGTGTAAGGATGCTCCTCAGGTCCTTGGCTTAATCATAAACTTCATGGGCTCACAGAAAAGCTCTACAAGGACTAGCAGAGAACACAAGCTTAATGGCTTAATGGCTAAAAGCTGAACAGTGATTTTACAGGTCACATAGTGCTAGAGATGCACTGTATTTCCAATATAGCCAGAGTAGGTAACTTTGGTGAACACACCAGGAATTTAGGAGCCCGCAGATAGGTCACTACTAAAAAAGTAAAAGCCAATATCTCTAATGAATATAGATATAAAAATTCTCAATAAAATACCAGCAAACTGAATTCAGCAGCACATGAAAAGGATCATTTACAAAGGTCACGTGGGATTTATCACTAGGATGAAAAAATAGTTCAACAAACACAAATCAATAAATACGATACATTGCATTAGCAGAGTGAAAGAAAAAATCATATGATTACCTCAACGGAAGCAGAAAAAGCATATGACAAAATTCAATATTCGTTCTTGATTTTAAAAATCTTAACATATCAGGCATAGCAGGAAAATATCTCATCATTAATAAAGAACATATATATCAAGTCCACAGCTAACATCATACTCCATGGTGGAAGGTTGAAAGCTTTTCCTCTAAGTTCAGGATCAAGACAAAGTACCCACTCTCACCACCCCTATTCAACATGGTACTGAAAGTTCCAGCTACAGCAATTAGGCAAGAAAAATAAATAAAAGGTATGAGAATTGGAAAGGAAGATGTAAGCTTGTTTCTATTTCCAGATGACATTATAATACAAACAGAAAATCCTGAAGACACAAGAAAACTTACATCTCATCAATGAATTCTGTTAAGTTGAAAGATACAAAATACAGATACAAAAATTATTAGTATTTCTGTACACTAACAATGCATTTTGTGAAAAAGAAATAAACCAACTGCATTTACAATAGCATCAAAAATTATAAAATACTTAGGAATAAACTTAACCAAGCAAGTGAAAGACCTCTATCTAGTCTGAAAACTATAAGACATTGTTGAAAGAAATCAAAGAAAACATAAATAAATGGAAAGGTATCCCATGTTAATGAAGAGGAAGAGTTAATAGTGTTAAAATTTCAATACTACCAAAATCCATCCATAGATTCAATGCAATTCCTATCAATATTAAAATGACATATTTTATAGATGTAAAAAACACTCTTAAGATTTATAAGCAACCACAAAAGACCTCAAATAGTCGTAGAAATTCTGAGAAAGAACAAAGCATGAGGCATCACATTCCTTGATTTGAAGCTATACGTTTGAGCTATAATAATCAAAATAGTATGATACCAACATAGAAACAGATCTACAACCAACGGAACAGAACTGAAAGCCGAGAACTAAACCCAAGCATACACAGTCAATTAGGATTTGACAAGGGAGCCAGGAATCTCAATGGAGAAAAGACGATCTCTTCAGTAACTGGATATTCACATGTAAAAAAAAAAAAAACTGGATCCCTATCTTGTATTACAAAAAATTAACTCAAAATGAACTAAAGACTTAAATGTAAGTCATGAAAACATAAGAATAAAGCTCCTTCACATGTGTTTGATTATCATTTTTTTAATAGGACACCTAAGCATAAACAATAAAATCAAAAATAAGTAAGTGGGACTACACCAAACTGAAAAGCTTTTACATAGCCAAAGAAACCAACAAAGTGAAAAGCAACCTATGGAAGGCAATAAATATTTCTAAAACATACATGCAATAAGTAGTTAACATCCAAAATATTTAAAGAATTCATACAGCTCCATAGCAAAGAAAAAGAAGAAAACAGTATAAAAATAAGCAAAGGACCTAAATAGATATTTTCCAAAGAAGATATGCAAAAAGCCAACAGGTACATGAAAAGATTCTCAACATCACTAGTCATTAGGGAAATGCAAATTAAAAACCACAATGAAATACTACCTCACACCTGTTAGAATGACCATCATCCAAAATACAAGAGATAAGAAATGCAGAAACTTTCTGTACAATTGTAAATTAGTACAGCCATTATGTAAAACAGTAAAAGGAATACTCAAAAAATTAAAAATAGAACTACCACTTCCACTTCTGGAAATATGTCCAAAGGAAATGAAAATAGTAACTTGAAAGGATATCTGCACCCCCATGCTCACAGTACCATTACTTATGACAACCAGGACATGTGAGCAATGTAAGAGTCCATCAATGGATAAAAGTTGTGACTTCAAATTTCCAGTTAAAAGATAAATAATTATTAGGAGTTGAGGTACAACATGAAGATTACAACTAACACAGCTGTATGATATATAAGAAAGTTATTAAGAGAGTAAATCCTGAGTTCTCACCACATGGAGAAAATTTTTTTCCTTTTTCTTCTTTGTGTTGATATATGGGATGATGGGGACCAGACTTATTGCACTAATAATTTCACAATGTATGCAAATCAAATCATCAGGCTGTACACCATAAACTTATATAGTGACATATGTTATTTCTCAATAAAACTGGGAAAAAAAGGAAAATTTCAATCAAATATAAAAAAAAATGAAAACTTTTTCAAAAGAAAAAAAAGGGGGGCGGCTTAGTCTTCAAAACAGCAACAACTTGGCATGAAACTAGAAACCAACCACAGAAAGAGAAATGAGGGAAAAAACAACTCAGTTCAGTTCAGTTCAGTCACTCAGTCAACTCTTTGCAACCCCATGGATGCAGCAAACCAGGGTTCCTTGTCCATTACCAACTCTCGGAGCTTGCTCAAACTCATGTCCACTGAGTTGGTGATGCCATTCAACCATCTCATCCCCTGTTGTCCCCTTCTCCTCCTGCCTTCAATCTTTCCCAAAATCAAGGTCTTTTCCAATGAGTCAGTTTTTTGCATCAGGTGGCCAAAATATTGCAGCTTCAGCTTTAGCATCAGTCCTTCCAATGAATTTTCAGGACTGATTTCCTTTAAGATTGACTGGTTTGATCTTGCAGTCCATGGGACTTTCAAGAGTCTTCTCCAACACCACAGTTCAAAAGCATCAGTTCTTCGGTGCTCAGCTTTCTTTATAGTCCAACTCTCACATCCATACGTGACTACTGGAAAAACCATAGCTTTGACTGGATGCACCTTTGTTGGCAAAGTAATGTGTCTCCTTTTAATACACTGTCCAGGTTTGTCATAGCTTTTCTTCCAAAGAGCAAGCATGTTTTAATTTCATGGTTGCAGTCACCATCTACAATGATTTTGGAGCCCAGAAAAATTAAGTCTGTCACTGTTTCCATTGTTTCCCCATCTATTTTGCCATGAAGTGATGGGACCAGATGCCATGATCTTCGTTTTTTGAATGTTTAGTTTTAAGCCAGCTTTTTCACTCTCCTCTTTCACTTTCATCAAGAGGCTCTTTAGGTCCTCTTTGCTTTCTACCATAAGGGTGGTGTCATCTGCATATCTGAGGTTATTGATATTTCTCCCAACAATCTTGATTCCAGCTTCTGCTCCATCCAGCTCGGCATTTCCCATGATACACTGAGACCAGTGCGATTTGATCACAGAACTTCCACAGGACTGGGGAAACAGACTCTTAGAAGGCACAAACAAAACCTTGTGCACACCAGGAGCCAGGAGAAAGAACTGATCCAGACTTGCCTGTGAGTGTCCAGGAGTCTTGGGTGGAGGAGTGGGTCAACAGTGGCCTGCGGCACAGTCAGGGCACTGAATACAACAGTGCCTGCACAAATCCTTCTGAAGGAGGTCGCCATTACCTTCATTACCCCTACCATAGTTGGCCTCAGGCCAAACAACAGGGAGGGAACACAGCCCCACCCATCAAATGAAAACTGGATTAAAGACTTACTGAGCACGGCTCCGCCCATCAGAACAAGACCCAGTTTCCCCCACAGTCAGTCTCTCCCATCAGGAAGCTTCCATAAGACTCTTATCCTTATCCATCAGAGTGAAAATCACAATCACAGAAAACCAACCAAACTGATCACATGGGTCACAGCCTTGTCTAACTCAATGAAACAATGAGCCATACCATGTAGGGCCACCCAAGATGGACAGGTCATGGTGGAGAGTTCTGACAGAACGGGGTCCACTGGAGATGGGAATAGCAAACTTCAGTATTCTTGCCTTGAGAACCCCATGAACAGTATGAAAAGGCAAAAAATGATTACATGGAGACTAAACAATCTGCTACTCAAAAACCAGTGAGTCAACTATGAAATCAAAGAGGAAATTTAAAAATGCCTGAGGAAAACTACAATGAAAAATGAAACATATGAAATCAGTTCAGTCCAGTTCAGTAGCTCAGTTGTGTCTGACTCTTTGCGACCCCATGAAATAGATGGGATACAACAAAAGAATATATATATATATATATAACTGAATCACTTTGTTGCACAGTAAAAATTAACACAACATAGTCAATCGATTATACTTCAATCAATTTTTAAAAGTCAATAAAATAAATATTAAACTTAAAAAGAAAAATCTATGGGATGCAGCAAAAGCAGTCCTAAGAGGGAATTTCACAGTGCTATAGGCCTTTCTCAAAAAAAAACAAGAAAAATCCTGAATAAACAATCTAAACTACCACCTAAAAAAATTAAAAGAAGAACAAACAAAACCTGAAGTAAGCAGAAGAAAGGAAATAATAAGGATCAGAGAGGAAATAAAGAGATATTTAAAAATAGAAAGAGATATTTAAAAATAGAAAGAGATATTTAAAAATAGAAAAAAATCAAAGAGCTAGTTTTTTGAAAGTATAAACAAAATCAAAAAACCCTCTGGCCAGGCTCACCAAGAAGAAAAGAAAGAGGACTCAACTAAACAAAATAAGAAATGAAAGAGGAGAAATAATAACCAATTGCACAGAAATTTTAAAAAAAATCGAGAAAACACTATGAATACTTTTATGCCAATAACAGACAACCCACATGAAATGGACAAGTTTCTAGAAACACACAGCCTGCAAAAACTGAATCAAGAAGAAATATAATTTGAATAAACACCACCAGAAGTAAAACAGAATCCATAATTTTAGAAAAAAACTCCCTGCAAACAAAAGTCCAGGATGAGGTGGTTTCACTGGGGAATTCTATCAAACATACAAAGAACTATACCTATCCTTCTCAAACTCTCAAAAGACTGAAGGGGAGGGAACACTCCCAAAGTCACTCTATGAAGCCAAAACTAAGGACACTACAAAAAAAGAAAATTATAGGCCAATATCTTTGATGAATATAGATGCAAAAATCCTCAACAAAATATTAGCAAACTGAATGCAAGAACACATAAAAAGGATTATACACCATTATCAAGTTGGAGTCACTCCAGGGTCTCAAGGGTGGTTCAGCACTTGCAAGGCAATCAATGTGATACATCACATTGACAAAAGAAAAACAGCACATGATTATTGCAAAAGATGCAGAAACTGCATTTGATAAAGTTCAACCTCCATTCATGATAAAACCTGTTCCCAAAGTGAGTATAGAGAGAACATATCTCAACATAATAAAAGTCACTTATGACAAATCCACAGCCATAATACTCATTGGTAAAAAGCTAAAAGACTTCTCCCTAAATTCTGAAACAAGACAAGAATACTCTCTCTTATCACTTTTATTCAACATAGTATTTAAAAGTTCTAGCCACAGCAATCAGACAAGAGAAAAGTAAAAGGTATCCAAATCAGAAAGGAAGAGGTAAAATTGTCTCATATACATATGACATGATATTCTATCAAGAAAACCCTAAAAACTCTACATAAAAACTATTAGAACTGAAAAATTCAGCAAGACCGCAGGATACATGATTATTATACAGAAAGTTTTTGCCTTTCTTTACATTAACAATGAACTATCAGAAGGAGAAAGTAAAAAAAAAAAAATTAAATCACATTTTAAAAAATACCTAGGAATAAACCTAACCAAGCAGGTTTATTTTTTATTTATTTGGGATTTACTTCCAATCCCAAAGAAAGGCAATGTCAAAGAATGCTCAAACTACCACACAATTGCACTCATCTCACACGCTAGTAAAGTAATGCTCAAAATTCTCCAAGCCAGGCTTCAGCAATACATGAACCATGAACTTCCAGATGTTCAAGCTGGTTTTAGAAAAGGCAGAGGAACCAGAGATCAAATTGCCAACATCCGCTGGATCATGGAAAAAGCAAGAGAGTTTCAGAAAAACGTCTATATCTGCTTTTTTGACTATGCGAAAGCCTTTGACTGTGTGGATCACAATAAACTGTGGAAAATTCTGAAAGAGATGGAAATACCAGACCACCTGACCTGCCTCTTGAGAAACCTATATGTAGGTCAGGAAGCAACAGTTAGAACTGAACATGGAACAACAGACTGGTTCCAAATAGGAAAAGGAGTATGTCAAGGCTGTATATTGTCACTCTGCTTATTTAACTTACATGCAGAGTACATCATGAGAAACTCTGGGCTGGAAGAAGCACAAGCTGGAATCAAGATTGCCGGGAGAAATACCAGTAACCTCAGATATGCCAATGACACCACCCTTATGGCAGAAAGTGAAGAGGAACTAAAAAGCCTCTTGATGAAAGTGAAAGAGGAGAATGAAAAAGTTGGCTTAAAGCTCAACATTCAGAAAACGAAGATCATGGCATCCGGTCCCATCACTTCATGGGAAATAGATGGGGACACAGTGGAAACAGTGTCAGACTTCATTTTCTTGGGCTCCATAATCACTGCAGATGGTGATTGCAGCCATGAGATTAAAAGACGCTTACTCCTTGGAAGGAGTAACCTAGATAGGACCAACCTAGATAGCATATTGAAAAGCAGAGACATTACTTTGCCAACAAAGGTCCATCTAGTCAAGGCTATGGTTTTTCCACTAGTCACGTATGGATGTGAGTTGGACTGTGATGAAAGCTGAGCACCGAAGAATTGATGCTTTTGAACTGTGGTGTTGGAAAAGACTCTTGAGAGTCCCTTGGACTGCAAGGAGATCCAACCAGTCCATTCTGAAGGAGATCAGCCCTGGGTGTTCTTTGGAAGGAATGATGCTAAAGCTGAAACTCCAGTACTTTGGCCACCTCATGCAAAGAGCTGACTCATTGGAAAAGTCTCTGATGCTGGGAGGGATTGGAGGCAGGAGGAGAAGGGGACGACAAAGGATGAGATGGCTGGATGGCATCACTGACTTGATGGACGTGAGTCTGAGTGAACTCTGGGAGTTGGTGATGGACAGGGAGGCCTGGCGTGCTGTGATTCATGGGGTCGCAAAAAGTCGGACATGACTGAGCGACTGAACTGAACTGAAGCAGGTTTAAGATGTATACACTGAGAACTATAAAACATTGATAAAGGAAACTGAAGATGATTTAAGGAAATGGAAAGATATCCCATGCTCTTGAATTGGAAGAATTAATGCAGTTAAAATGGCCACACTACCCCAAACAATTTACAGATATAATGTGAATCCTATCAAATTACTCATGACTTTTTTCACAGAACTAGAACAAATAATCCTAAAATTTATACAGAACCACAAAAGACCCAGAATTGCCAAAGTAATCCTGAGGAAAGAGAACAAAGCTGGAGGTATAACCCTTTCAGACTTCAGACAATACTACAAAGCGACATTAATCAAAACAGCATGGCTTTGGCACAAAAGACATACAGGTCACTGGAATGGAATACATAGCCCAAAAATAAATCCACACACCAATGGTCAATGAATCTTCAATGAAGGAGGCAAGAATATACCATGGAGAAAAGACAGTCTCTTCAAGTTGTGTTGGAAAAGCTGGACAGTCATATGTAAATCAATGAAGTTAGAACACTCACTTACACCATATAAAATAATAAACTCAAAATGGTTTAAATACTCAAATATAGGGATTTCCCTGATGGTCCCCCTAGAGACTAAGACTCCACGCTCCCAATGCAGGGAGCCCAGGTTTGATCCCTGATCAGGGAATTAGATCAAACATGCTTCAGTGAAGAGTTCCTATGTCGCAACTAAGGATTTTGCGTGTTGCAACTAACAGATCCTGCATGCTATGACTAAAAGATTTCACATACTGCAACTAAACCCAGTGCAGCTAAATAAATACAGAACTATTTTTTAAAAAGACTTAAATATAAGACATAACACCATAAAACTCCTAGAAGAGAACATAGGCAAAATATTCTCTGACACAAATCGTAGCAGTATTTTCTTAGACTGTCTGCCAAGGCAAAAGAAAGGAAAATAAATAAATAAACAAACAGGATCTAATCAAATGTGCAAGCATTTGCACAACAAAGGAAGATATAAACAAAATGAAAAGCAAATCTACAGAATGGGAGAAATTATTTGTAAATGAAGCAACTGACAGGAGCTTAATTTGATTTAAAGTCAAATCAAATAGTAATTATATTACATATATGTGGACAAAGTGCTTCAATTAAAAGGCAAAGATCATGAAAACTGAGTTTAAAAACTAGAACTATATGCTACTTACAAGACACACATGAAATACAAAAATATTAAAAAGTTGAAAACAAAACATCAAAAAATATCACACATGCACTCTTGAAAGCTGGTGTAGATATATTAGAATAAAACAAAGTACATTTTAACAGACAAAAAGGCATTATTAGTAATAAAGACATGCACTTCATAATGGTAAGTTTCAGTTCACCAGGAAGATGTGTGTGTGTGCTCAGTTACTTCAGTCGTGTCCGACTCGTTGTGACCCTGTGGACTGTAGCCCACCAGGCTCCCTTGTCCATGGGATTCTCCAGGCAAGAATACTACAGTGGGTTGCTATACCTTCCTCCAGGAGACATTCCCAATCCAGGGATCGAACCCCCATCTCCTGTGTCTCCTGCATTGCTGGCAATCTTTTTTTACCTCTGAGCCGCCAGGGAAGCCCCACCAGGAAAATACTGTCTTCTAAATTTGTATGCATCTAATAATACAGCTCCCAAATTTATACAGCAAATATTGACAGCTACAAGGTGGAATATACAAATCGACAGTCATCATGGGAGAGTTTAACATTCTACTCTTGGTAACTGATGGAAAAAATATGCAAAAATGCAATAAGGATATAGAACATTTGAACTATACAATAAAAAAATTTATTTAATTGACATACATAGAACACAGTACCAAACAATAGCTAAACATAAGTTCTTTTTAAATACAAAGGAACATTTACAAAAATGACCATAAACTTACTCTAAAGAAAGTGTTAAAATTGTCAAAGTAATGAGATAATATGAAGTATATCGTCTGACTATAGAGGAATCAAGCTATAAATCAATACAAAACTTCACTACAAAAATCTCCTTATGATTAGAAATTATCATCCTTCTAAATGATGCATGAGTCAAAGAAGAAACCTCAAGGAACTTAGAACTCAGCATAGCATAGGAGGTTTTAGCCAGGACAAGGCAAGAGACACAAAAGACATAAGGATTGAAAAGGAGACATTAAACTGTTCTTGTGCTTGTGCTAAGTCACTTCATTCATGTCCGATTCTTTGCAACCCTATGGACCGTAACCTGCCAGGCTCTCCTGTCCGTGGATTCCCCAGATAAGAACATTGGAGTGGGTTGTCATCCCTTCCTCAAGGGATCGAACCTGTGTCTCCCACATTAGCAGCCAGGTTTTTTACCACTAGGGCCATCTGGGAAGCCCTAAACTGTTATCATTCAACAATAATACAGATTTACACATGAAAAATTTTTAATAAGTGTTTGCACTTATTAAAAAGTGTCTGCAAATATATTATTAGAATTAAAAAGTGAATTTATCAAGGTGGCCAAATATAAGATCAGTATACCCTGATGGCTCAGACAGTAAAGAATCTGTCTGTAGTGCAGGAGACCCAGGTTTGATCCCTGGGTTGGGAAGATGCCCTGGAGAAGGAAATGGCAACCAATTCCAGTATTCTTGCCTGGGAAATCCCATGGGCAGAGGAGCCTGGCAGGCTGCAGTCCATGGGTTCCCAAAGAGTCAGACGTGACTGAGCAACTAACACTTTCATTTTCGTACTAGAATTAACTGCACACCTACATATTAGCAAAAAGGGTTATAAAATGTAATTTCTAAAAGATTTATCATTGATAATAACATCAAAAGATAAATGAATGCCTAGTGACAGACTACATGAGTCATAGGCAAGACATCTACACAAAAACCAGAAAACAGCATTGAGGGGAACTAAAGAAAGCCTAACTAATAGAAGAAAGATACTCTGTTTTGGTTTGGAAGATTCAGTACTACCAAGGGGCCAGTTTCCCAAAATGATCTGGATTCAAGGCAATCATCAATCAAAATCTTAGTTGCTTAGGTATGTGTTTGTGTATGTTTAACTTGACAAACTCTTCAACTTAGCAAAACTTGAAGGAGGAAGAGAAGAAGGAAGAGGAAAGCAGGGGGAGACAAGGAAGAGATCAACAATTATGGGGTAGAAAGATCTGCACTAAAGGATATAAAATTTTATTATTATCCATTAAAACTGGATAGATTCATACCCTCTGATCCAGTACTTCCACTCTAGGCATATATAACAGAATTGTATGTGTGTGTATACTCAAAAGATATGTGGAAGAATGTTCACAGCAGCATTATTTATAAGAGCCAAAATGTGGGAAAACCCAAATATCCATCAATAGGAAAACCGATACATAAACTGTGGTACATACATTTGGTAAAATATGTATATAGAAAAAAATGAACAACGTGCAGTTATGCTCAACCCATGAACAAATCACACACACATACGTGTGTACACAAATGATGTGTGCACATTCCATGTATATAAAGTTCACAAATAGGCAAAAATAATCTCTGATGTTGGAAACAAGTCTAGTGGTTAACTATGGGACAGAAGGAAAGGCAATCATCGTAGTAAACATGGTGGGAAATGTTCCATATACACTTAAAATTTGTATTACTTTATATGTGTATAAGGCACCAATAAAATGGTTTAAAGCATTTTAAGTTATGTGGAGATAAAATCAATATAATAAAATAAATAAGAACTTGATGAGGAGGAAGTTATGACATAAAAGGATTGGAAAGGCTTTCTTGTATTTTAAGCTTATATACAACTCAAAAATCCAATTGTACTAATGTAGAATTAGACATTTGGTAGGCTAGGCCAAAGTCTAACCTCGTAGCACTATCTTTAGTTAGTAGCACTTTATCTACTTTTGCCACAATCTCAGTCTTAGAAATGTATTTGTGCCACATTTTTGTCCTGTAATTCAGGTGGAAACTACACAATAACTGGTGCTCACCTTTGCTAACAAAGGCTGGAGAAATATCAATCACCTCAGATATGCAGATGACACCACCCTTATGGCAGAAAGTGAAGAGGAACTCAAAAGCCTCTTGATGAAAGCGAAAGTGGAGAGTGAAAAAGTTGGCTTGAAGCTCAACATTCAGAAAACGAAGATCATGGCATCCAGTCCCACCACTTCATGGGAAATAAATGGGGAAACAGTGGAAACAGTGTCAGACTTTATTTTTCTGGGTTCCAAAATCACTACAGATGGTGACTGCAGCCATGAAATTAAAAGATGCCTACTCCTTGGAAGGAAAGTTATGATCAACCTACATAGCATATTCAAAAGCAGAGACATTACTTTGCCAACAAAGGTTCGTCTAGTCAAGGCTATGGTTTTTCCTGTGGTCATGTATGGATGTGAGAGTTGGACTGTGAAGAAGGCTGAGTGCCGAAGAATTGATGCTTTTGAACTGTGGTGTTGGAGAAGACTCTTGAGAGTCCCTTGGACTGCAAGGAGATCCAACCAGTCCATTCTGAAGATCAGCCCTGGGATTTCTTTGGAAGGACTGATGCTGAAGCTGCAACTCCAGTACTTTGGCCACCTCATGCGAAGAGTTGACTCATTGGAAAAGACTCTGATGCTGGGAGAGATTGAGGGCAGGAGGAGAAGGGGACGACAGAGGATGAGATGGCTGAATGGCATCACTGACTCGATGGACGTGAGTCTGAGTGAACTCCAGGAGTTGGTGATGGACAGGGAGGCCTGGCGTGCTGCGATTCATGGGGTCGCAAAGAGTCGGACACGACTGAGCGACTGATCTGATCGGATCTGGCCTATTGTAGCAAGAAAATTGCTAAATGGTTTCTTTCTCCCCAGAGAAGCAGAGCTTTATAGAACACTCTAATGGCTATTTCATTGCCAAGAAACCTGTAATTCTTGCATCATTAAGACTTGTATTTAATGACCAAAATAATTGGGGTACTCTTTTGTTTATGATAAATACTAATAAACTGAAAAGAAGCAAACATTGTAGATTGCCAAATCCTCACTGTTTGATCTTCTTCATATGAGCTATAATATTCCCACGTTACTATCCTTTAAAAGCAATCAATACATTAAATATAAACATATGCATAGTTAAAATTACTAACAATGATTAAATCTAGGTGGCTATACGTGTGCTCATAGTATTAGTCTTTTCTGTATTTGAACTTTTCTGTAATTGAAAAACGTCATAATGAAAGGGGAGAGGTAACTTTGCAGAATTATATATAATATGATCTATTTTATTTTAAGAGGTACATCACAAAAACTGGAGGGAAATAAACCAAAATGTTAACAATGGTCATTTCTTGGTAATATTTTTTTCTCTCTTTCAGATTTCTATAATTTTTCTAAAAACAAATCTTTCTTTTACAAAAAAATAAAATTTATGTCTTAAAAAGGAAACACATCACTGGGAAGACATACAATGTTGCTGCTCCCTAAGAAAGCATTTAATCTTTGAGTCCATAAAATTCTATCTCCGCATAATTTTATTATGGAGAACATTTAAGGTTGTAAAGCCATCTAAATACTGATGATACCGTTTAGTGCATATTTCATTGCAGGAAGAATTGCAGAAAATTTCCAGTGCTCCAGCTAAAGTTTAATTACAGAACTGAATTGAGCAGAAAAATATAGGTTTTTAATTAAGATGATCTAGGATCAAACTCAAGCTGTGCTCTTTTATTATTTGTGTAAGTTTAGTGATATTACTTAAACTCTGTCCCACTCTTGATCTATAACATTAAAATAAGAAAATATACCTCCCAAGATTTTTGTGAGAATAAATTGAAAAAAACTGTCTGTAAAGCTAAATATGGTGCTTGGCCCACATATTCTGTTCAGCTAAGAGCAGGCTAAAATATGAAATGAAATACTTAGCAGCTAGACCAATGTCTGACAAACAGCCAGCGCTGGATAAATTGTAATACATAGAACAGAATGATTTAACTTTTCCCATGATCTCTTGTTTCCTGCACAGAATGCCATGCCTCACTAGCATGGGAGTTCCAAGACAGCTGCTTCCCTGGACGGAGGGTGGCAGGTAGCAAGCATATAAGGACACATGGCAAGGATGGAAATGTGTCGGGGTATGAACACAAGAATGGATTGAAAAATGAATGCCTGTAGACAGAAACGTCTTGTTCATAAATGCCAAGAAAAGATGAAAGAGTCTCTTTGGTCTCAGTAAGCATAGGCTGAGCTATTCCGGGGAGACAGCTTTGGCTGTCTTGGCCCTTCCAAGAGGGTGTAGTCACAGGGTAAATGGAACTGGCAGTCACTCTGTGGGCTTCTAAGATGCTCTGAACAGGCAAATCTCATCATGTGGTTTCTCCATTTAAAACCTGTCCGTGGTTTCACTTTGCTGCTAGGATAAAATCCAAACTCCTTCGTAGGCCATCAGGCTTTCTGCTTCACTCCCAGCTAGTCTCCTCCTGTCCCTCCACTACCTGGCTACATAAGACTTTTTTCAGTTCCTAAATACAACTGTGCAGTTTCTGGCCTCCAAGTCTGAATCCATGAAGTTTCTTCTGCTTCAAACTCACATTTTATCCATTCATGATTCACTCCCCTTATGACTCTATCTATTGTGTGCATAACTTTCAGGTATCACCTTACATGTCACACTCTCCAGAACCTTTCTTGACAATTTAACCTTCTCCAAATTAACCCACCACTGGGGTGAGGTCAGAGGCCCTTCCTGTGTGTTCCCACAGCTCTCTATATTTGCTCTGGTGGCTTAGATGATAAAGAATACACCTGTAATGTGGGAGACCTGGGTTTGATCCCTGGGTTGGGAAGATCCCCTGGAGGAGGGCATGGCAACCCACTCCAGTATTCTTGCCTGGAGAATCCCCATGGACAGAGGAGCCTGTGTGGGCTACAGTCCATGGGGTCACAAAGAGTCGGACACACAGCACTGTGCTTCTTACACTGTAAGGTGGTTTCCTGGTCTTTCCACCACAATTGGAATGCCCAGGCCAATGCTTCAGCCTGTTTTTATTAAATAACTGTACCACCAGTGCCTAGAATAATGTCTGGTTAGTAGTAGATGCCCCACAAATATTTGCTGAATAAATGAATGAATTTCCATATTTAAACTGCATTAAGTTCCATGAGGTCTGGTTTTGTGTCAATTCTTCTATTGTCAATATATAGTTCCTGCCACATGCTCTCTCTTTCATGCAGTATTCTCAAATATTTATCAAATAAATCAGCTTCATTTGATATTAGTTACCTATTCATATATCACATAAATGTTTATTTCTGGGATATATTGAGAACTGATTGGTATCAAATTTTTCAGTCATTTCACCTTTTATGAGTGTTTCCAAATTCTTGCCTTTACACTCAAATTATCCACTTAGCAACACTTAAACATCCTCTACTATTAAAGATATAAAACATAAATAATACCAATTTCCATTTTTTCAAATTTCTTACTATCTACCTTCATCATTTCCGTTAATACCATTGTTATCACTAAGGCTAATATTTGTTCCGAGTATAGAATAAGCTTACCAAGGACCATCAATATCTCTAACACTTGGCTTTAATCAGAAACATAAAACAGACATCTGTATTAAGTTAAATCCCCTTTGAACCACCTCAAATCACCAAATGCCAAGAAAGAAGTACATTCTTATAACATCTGTGTACAGTCCTACCATACCTTGAATAAAAGCAATGCCAAAATATTTACCTCTTACATTTTCATAAGAATATGTATACAATAAAGTGGGGGTGAGAGGGTAGACAGGGGCATCAGAAATGTTATTAGCCATATACTGCTTCTTTGATTTTATAACATAAACATTAACGACACAGAGGCTAGTTTATTTCATTTTTGGTAAATGTATGTCTTTACAATAAACTCAGTGTTTACTTGCTGTTTATTAATTATACCAGTATTCACCAGTGGTTGACTCTTTATGTCCAACTAGGCTTTCAGGGTCATTTAATTTTTATTTAGTGCCTGAATTTGTAATGCTGAAAGCACTCCAAGTCTTCTCACTAGAGCAGAATCAGCCGCTAGGGACCCTGCTAAATCTGCACCAATCTGCAGCATTACTAATTGCTGACACCTTGACGGTGATCAATATGATTAGCAATGGTAACACCAGAGGCCAGTGTATAGCAAATGGGGCTGAAACTTAATGCAATTTGCTATGATGTCATAAAAGATTTGAAATTAATTTTAATTAATTCATTTTTATACCACCTAGTTTCAGAAAGGATTTATAACACCATCTAAGGGTACAGTAAACATAATCTAACAGTATTTAAACAAATAAGTAAGCGAGCCAAATATGGCATGAGAGAAATCAAGATGGGGCACACAGAGCTTGTCTTCCCTTACCTGTGTACTGCAAGCCCCTGTACTCGCTTATTGCCCCTGGAGGTTTTAAATTGGGCCAGTAATGGAACAGCATTTGCACAGCTGGAGGTTTCACTTGTGAAGGCCCATAGGCTATCACATACAAAAGATCCTAAAGAAAACAAGAAGCATGTTTTCACCAACATCATCAAATAAAAATAAAGGTAGCTCATTCAATATTACCAAAGCAGTGAAAATTCTAGTGGAGGGATTGAAGTGGTTAATTTCCCTGGAACTTCATCATCTAGGTGGCCTTTGCAGATTAAGTCACATTAGAATCTTCTTTTTATTATTTTCATGGGTGTTGTAAATAAGCCAGCCCTGGTAGTGTTCAGATGTACACTATCTTTTAACATATTCTTTTCTATTCAGAATAATGGGGAAGATTTTAGAACGGCATAAAGCCAGTTTGCCAAACACTACATTTTTAAAAACATTTCTGTAAAACATATTTTTTAATAATTCACATCTATTTGAAAGAAGAAAGTTTCCCAAGAAACCTTTCAAATTAAATAAAACTGTCACATTGTACAGTATTTGCTA
Source organism: Bos indicus (assembly GCF_029378745.1). Lineage (NCBI taxonomy): Eukaryota > Metazoa > Chordata > Mammalia > Artiodactyla > Bovidae > Bos > Bos indicus. The sequence continues at coordinate 58,275,033 of NC_091780.1, read as the reverse complement.
AATTCCACAAACGAGAGATATCCAATTACTGCTTCTGTCAAGTCACTCTGCTCTTCAAATCTCATTTCTTCTCTAAATGATAAGTAATTAACCAGTAAGCAAAGAATTATAATTTCTACCACACCAAGATAATAAGACATCAATAAATTTGACCTAAACAATAGTTTTAACATGCAAACAACTTTTACTCTATTATATAAATTCAATTTGTGACTATGAGTTTAACGTGGCCCCAAACTTACTTTCCAGACTTCCTGTTTATATTTCATGAGGCATTCCAATAATTGACAATGATACACTGAAAGGAAGAAAATATAATTGGTACATGAAATGTAAATACCAGACAAAAGATCCTGTGTAATAAACTATATTAGTAGGACTCTTCACTCTAATCATTAAATTAGAAATTGCTTATTTTCATGTATTTATACCTATCAAAAATCATATAAACCTTTGACTTTATCAAGTTTTATTTCAAGATCCCTGAAAAGTATTTTATTTATCTTATTAGCATAGGAAATATTAAGAAAACTCCCTAGGAATCATACTTTTATAATATAAACATATTAATGTAATTAAGAATGATGCAGAAAAAAAAATTGCTTAATCATAGTAAAAGTTCACATTACTTGAGTGTTCATTTTGTGCCAGGTATTGAGCTTAAGAGCTTTAAACATTATGTATTTCATAACCACCATGTTGCAGCTAGAGAACAAAGGTTTGGTTTTCTATCTTGCCCAAGTTTGGATAGATAGCAAGAACAGACTGATGGATTAGAAAAGAGGTCTTTTAGCACCAATTCATCTAGTTGAGGAATCCTTAAAAGCTATACAGCGGCAAGCTTCTTTAATTTGCCAATGTTTACTTGTGGAAGAAAGATATTTTCACCCTAGTTAGATACATATTTGATATCTTCCCTAACCTATCTTCCAACCTTATCACAGCACTGAAGCTGGTCTCCCTTTAGTCACCAATGACCTCTGAGTCGTTCAGCTCCATGGAGACTTTTCAGTCCACCTATCATTCGACCTTCATCAATTCAGCACTGCTGAACACCCTCTTTCCTTGACTTAACGACTGCCCCTCTCCCGTTACCTGTGGCAGGCAGTGCTGTTGCTACTCAACTGCTGTAAGCAACCCTTTCTTCCTTGTTCAGCTCCCAGTACACAGACTGCAAAGCAGGACAACTTGCCAGATTTTGTTGCAGCTGGGAAAGCCACATGACTCAGTGCTGACAAGCAAGACGTAATGGAATCTGCTGGGGAGCTTCTGAGACTCATTTTTCCTCTTTGACAAAAGGAAAGAGGCACACCAGGAGACTTTTCTCTAATCATCCTGACTGATCTTATTTTTGATAGGATTTGATTGGATATATTTTTGAAACCCATTTTTTAGATATGGTTGTTTAAGAATATGGGCTTCCCGGGTGGCTTAGTGGTAAAGAATTCTCCTGCACTACAGGAGACATGGGTTTGATCCTTGAGTCAGGGAGATCTCCTGGAGAAGGAAATGGCAACCCACTGCAGTATTCTTGCCTGGAGAACTCCATGGACAGAGGAGCCTGGCCGGCTATAGTCCATGGGGTCGTAGAGAGTCAACACGACTTAGTGACTGAGCATGCATGCATGTAAGAATATTCACTGTGGCATATCTTGCAAACATGAGAAGAAATTCAAGAGAAACCCAAAGATGGCATCTCAGACCCCTGATACAGCTATCTCCAAGACTTCCTATTAAGTAACAACAAACATTTTTATAGCTTAAAGCCTATATTAAAAGCCAAACAGCTCTCTGCCTCCTTGGCAAGCTCCTCCTCTTCCATTGGGCCAGTATCTGCTGGAGTTCCTGAAGGTCTGATCATAAATAAAATCCACTTTTCATTCTATGTCTCTCATGAGCAATGTCACACTCATATACAGCAATGCTTCAGAAATACTACAAGTTCCATTACAGACCATACCAAATACTGCAATAATGTGAATCATAAAAATTTTTTGGTTTCTTCAGGCATATAAAAGTTATGGTTGGACTATACTATAGTCTATTAAGGATGCAATAGCATTATATCTAAAATAAAACAATGAACACACCTCAATTGAAAAATATTTCATTGCTAAAAAATGCTAACCATCATTTGACAATGCAGAGACGCTACAAAACTTCGTAAAAAAACACAAGATCTGTGAAACATAGTAAAAGAAGATATGACTGTACAACTTGACTTATCATCTATATACAACTCAGTGTATAATAGCATTGAACATGAGGGCTCAAAGTTCATTAATTCTAGCCCAGAATTCTGTAACGGGTTAAAGACTCATAATACAACTTCTTAATTACTATTACCTCTTTTTTCCTGAAGGAAGCTGATTTATTTGCATTTTTGTGTTTTGCTGTTGTTCAGTTGCTCAGTCATGGCCGAATCATTGTAACCTCAGGAACTGCAGGATGTCAGACTTTCCTGTCCTTCACTATATCCTGGAGTTTGCTCAAACTCATGTTAATTGACTCAGTGATGCCATCCAACCGTCTCATCCTCTGTTGCCCACTTCCCCTCCTGCTCTCAATCTTTCCCAGCATCAAGGTCTTTTCCAAGGAGTTGGTTCTTTGCATCAGGTGGCCAAAGTATTGGAACTTCAACATCAGTCCTTCCAATGGAATTCAGGGTTGATTTTCTTTGGGATTGACTGGTTTTATATCCTTGCTATCCAAGGGACTCTCAAGAGTTTTCTCCAATACCACAGTTCAAAAGCATCATTTCTTTGGCACTCAGCCTTCTTTATGGTCCAACTCTCACATCTGGACATGACTACTGGAAAAACCATAGCTTTGACTAGATGGACCTTTGTCAACAAAGTGATGTCTCTGCTTTTTAATATGCTGTCTAGGTTTGTCATAACCTTTCTTCCAAGAAAAAACATCTTTTAATTTCATGGCTGCAGTCAGCATTCACAGTGATTTTGGAGTCCAAGAAAATAAAGCCTGTCACTGTTTCCATTTTTTTCCCCATCTATTTTCCAAGAACTGAGGGGACTGGATGCAATGATCTTAGTTTTTTGAATGTTGAGCTTTAACGCAGATTTTTCACTCTCCTCTCTCACTTTAATCAACAGGTTCTTCGATTCCTCTTCACTTTCTTCCATAAGGATGGTGTCATCTGCATATCTGAGGTTATTGATATTTCTCCCAACAATCTTAATTCCAGCTTCAGCTTCATCCAGTGTAGCGTTTCATATATGTACTCTGCACTCAATATGCCAGCAAGTTTGGAAAACTCAACAGGGGCCACAAGACTGGAAAAGGTCAGTTTTCATTCCAATACCAAAGAAGGGCAATGCCAAAGAATATTCAAACTACCACACAATTGCACTCAATTCACATGCTAGCAAAGTAATGGCCAAAATCCTCCAAGCAAGGTTTCAACAGAACGTGAACCAAGAACTTACAAATGTACAAGCTGGATTTAGAAAAGGCAGAGAAACCAGAGATCAAATTGCCAACATCCGTTGGATCATAGAAAAAGCAAGAGAGTTCCAGAAAAAAATCTGCTTAATTGGCTATGCTAAAGCCTTTGACTATTTGGATCACAACAAACTGTGGCAAATTCTTAACTAGACAGGAATACCAGACCTCCTTACCTGCCTCCTGAGAAACCTGTATGCAGGTCAAGAAGCAACAGGTAGAACTGGACATGGAACAACAGACTGGTTCCAAATTGGGAAAGGAGTATGTCAAGGCTGTATATGTCACCTGCTTATTTAACTTCTATGCAGAGTACATCATCTGAAATGCCAGGCAGGATTAAGCACAAGCTGGAATCAAGATTGCTGGGAGAAAAACCAAGAACTTCAGATATGCAGATGACACCACCCTTATGGCAAAAAATGAAGAGGAACTAAAGAGCCTCTTGATGAAAGTGAAAGAAGAGAGTGGAAAAGCTGACTTAAAACTCAACATTCAAAAAACTAAGATCATGGCATCCAGTCCCATCACTTCATGTCAAATAGATGGGGAAACAATGAAAACAGTGACAGACTTGGGCTCCAAAACCACTGTAGATGGTAACTGCAGCCATGAAATTAAACTATTTTTAATGAATTTCATGAAATGAAATTTAAAGATGCAAGCTCCGAGAGTTGGTGATGGACTGGAAAGCCTGGTGTGCTGCAGTTCATGCGATCACAAACAGACACGGCAGAGTGATTGAACTGAACTCTTCTGTCTTTTCTAAATACAGCTTGTACATTTGGAAGTTCTCAGTTCATGTACTGTTGAAGCCTAGCTTGAAGGATTTTCAGCATTACCTTGCTGGTATGTGAAATGAGTGCAATTGTATAGTAGTTTGAATATTCTTTGGCATTGGAATAAAAACTGACCTTTTCCAGTCCTGTGGTCACTACTGAGGTTTCCAAATTCACTGGCATATTGAGTGCAACACTTTAGCACCAGCATCTTTTAGGATTTGAAATAACTCAGAAGGATTTCCATCACCTCCACTAGCTTTCTTCATAGTAATGCTTCCTAAGGCCCACTTGAATTCACACTCCAGGATGTCTGGCTCTAGGTGAGTGATCATACCACTGTGGTTATCCAGGTCATTAAGATCTTTCTTGTACAGTTTTTCTGTGTATTCTTGCCACCTCTTCTTAATCTCTTCTGCCTCTGTTAGGTCCATACCATTTTTGTCCTTTATGGTGCCCATTTGCATGAAATTTTCCCTTGGTATCTCTAATTTTCTTGAAGAGATCTTGACGAGATCTCTCCCCATTCTATTGTTTTCTTCTATTTCTTTACAATGTTCCTTTAGGAAGGCTTTTATCTCTCTTTGCTATTCTCTGGAACTCTGCATTCAAATGGGTATATCATTCCTTGTCTCCTTTGCCTTTCGCTTGGCTTCTTTTCTCAACTATTTGTAAGGCCTCCTCAGACAACCATTTTGCCTTTTTGCATTTCTCTTTCTTGGGGATGGTTTTGATCACCACCTCCTATACAATGTCATGAACCTCCGTCCGTAGTTCTTTTGGCACTCTGTCTATCAGATCTAAACCCTTGAATCTATTTGTCACTTCCACTGTATAGTCATCAGGGATTTGATTTAGGTCATACCTGAATGATCTAGTGGTTTACCCTACTTTCTTCAATTTAAGTCTGAATTTTGCAATAAGGAGTTCATGATCTGAGCCACAGTCAGCTCCCAGTCTTGTTTTTGCTGACTGTATAGAGTTTCTCCATCTTCAGCTGCAAAGAATATAATCAGTCTGATTTCGGTGTTGACCATCTGGTGATGTCCCTGTGTATAGTCGTCTCTTCTGTTGTTGGAAGAGGGTTTTTGCTATGACCAGTGCATTCTCTTTGTAAAACTCTGTTATCCTTTGCCCTGCTTCATTTTGTACTCCAAGGCCAAACTTGCCTGTTATTCCAGATATCTCTTGACTTCTTTCTTTTGCATTCCAGGCCCCTATGATGAAAAGGACGTCTTTTTTTGGTGTTAGTTCTACAAAGTCTTGTAAGTATTCATAGAACCATTCAACTTCAGCTTCTTCGGCATTAGTGGTTGAGGCAAAGACTTCAATTACTGTGATATTGAATGGTTTTCCTTGGAAGTGAACTGAGATCATTCTGTAGTTTTTGAGATTGTACCCAAATACTGCATTTCAGACTCTTTTGTTGACAATGAGGGGTACTCCATTTCTTCTAAGGGATTCTTGCCCACAGTAGTAGATATAATAGCCATCTGAATTAAGTCGCCTATTCCTGTCTACTTTAGTTCATTGATTCCTAAACTGTTGATGTTCACTCTTGCCATCTCCTGTTTGACCAATTCCAATTTTTTAGGACATAGAGAATTATTACTGAGGTTATGTGTAGGTTTTCCCCCCAGTGTTATTGAGATATAACTGACATACAACAATGTATTAGTCCAAGGTATATCATCTTCTCTCAAATATTTTAAAGACTGCTTGAACATAACATGTCTAAAATAGACCTCATGATCTTCCCTTAGAAGCCTGGTCTTTCTCTTCCAGTGTCTTCTTTCTCAGGGATATCCAATATGTCACCAAACCCTAACAATTTTTACTTCCTGAATAGCTCTCAGATATATCCACTTTTCTTGGCCTCAATCAACCCTGGCTTTTACATGTATAGACAAATGCAACGGCCTCCTCATGGGTCAATCTGTATCCACTCTGGCTCCTTTTATTCCATTCTAAGCTGCAGCTAGGGTGACACATACGTGCGTGCATGCTCAGTCGCTCAGTCATGTCTGACTTTGTGTGACCCTGTGGACCGTAGCCCACCAGGCACCTCTGCCCATGGGATTCTCCAGACAAGAATTCTGGAGTGGGTTGCCATTACCTCCTCCAGGGTGTCTTCGCAAGCCAGGGATTTAACCAGCGTCTCCTCCATTGGCAGGCAGATTCTTTATCACTGGGCCACCTGGGAAATCCCAGTGACACACACACAAACACTCAGTCTTTCAGTACCTCCCCATTAGACTCAGGATGAGCGCAGGACTCCCAGAGCCCACAGCATCCTGCGTGTTCTAACCTGTGGGTGTCTACAGTCTCGTCTCACACCAGGCAGCCCTCACTCTGAGCTCCAGCTACAGTGACCTGTCAGTCCCACCTGCGTGCAAGTTTCCCTTCTGACACATAAGAGCCCTCTGCCTGGAAAGCTCCACTCCCTGATAGGCCTTGTTAATGCTACTCATCCATCAGTCCTCAGACCAAAGGTTTTACTCCCAGAAAAGCTTTCCCTAATCTCTTCAATAAAAGAAAAATCCCCTTTTATAGGGTCTCATCATAGCACAATGTACATCATTCAAAGCACTTGTCACAATCGAAACTGGACACTTGCTTGTGTAATTATTTGGTTAATATCTTCTCCCTCCACCACATGATAGGCTTCACAAAGAGAGAGGAGGGGTTGCACCAAGCAGATACTCAGTAACTGCTTGTGGAGTTTATAAATGGTCCTCTAGATTGGGAACTGTGTGAAGCCATGACTGCTTTCTCTGGTCTGGGGTACTTTCTCTTCCACAGGGTCTGCTCTTCTCCTTGTATTTGCTACACGAACCTTGTTCACAGGAGGCCACTGACTATCCATGAACAGACCCAGAGAGTCCCTTTATTTAAACTGCCTCCTCTCCCAGAATGCCCCACTTACCCCGTCAATCAAAATTCTATACGATTTTAAGACCCATGATCAAGTGGCACAAAGCCTTTCCTGATCATTTCAACCCATACAGTTCTCTCCTCTGATGAATTAACAGTATCCGTAGAATTTATTCGGTACTTTTTACATACTACTTTACATTGTAAATTAATCATTTATGTGAATAAGCCTAATCTTCCCAATTAGACATAAGCTCCATAGAAAGCACCATGTCTAACATTTCAGGGTGGTTTTCACAGTGCTGAGCACAGAGGAACGTACACAGGAGTTACGCAATGAATTCCTGGTACCTGAGCAAGAACTCGGCTCTCTTCCTGATATACAATCAGGTACAAGGATCAAGCTTCCACTGGCTATCTCCCCCAATAAAAGTTCAAAGGATAATAATGTCCTACCCACTTAGTCACAGAGAGCCCCCTGGTGGACAGCACCTCACTTCTTCCGTTTCCCCCATCACCAGATTAACTTGCTGTCCCACATGTCATTCTTAGTATAGAATAGCTGGCTATACATGTCCCCCCATGAACAGATGAAGACACGGATTTAGAAATAACAGAAGTAACACTATTTGATAGCAGTGGTTTCCCAATGAAACATTCAACTCCAAGAAGACAATGGCAGATTGTAGAGATCCGTGTTTCCATTTACTGAGCGGTGTCCATGATGTGCCACATCATTATGCTGACGAAGCACATCACACAGACCCAAGCCATTAAATCCTCACAACAACATTTGTAGTTATTGCAGGAAGAATTATTTCCATTTCGGAAGTGAGAAAACTTAGTTTTAGGGAAGTTGAAGAACTTGCTCATGGTTAAGCTAACTGGCAATTTGTGCTGAACTCAGATGTGAACTCACATACCCTTAACCTCAAAGCACATGATTCTACCCGACCTGCTAAACTGCCTCCCAACGTGGAAATTAGGACCAAAGCCTGATGCAGAGTTTAGTTAACTAACTAGATTCTCAGAGACTTAGATAACTAACTAGAGACTTAAACGAACTAGATTCATTATATTCTAATAAATATAAATGACATTATGAGGATCCTTTAAGCCAAATAGAGATATGAGATATAACTTCCTCCAAATATATATTTTAATTAAACTCATATAATAATCATAAGGGATTTCATATTTGAAGGATGATATTCCAGATTAAGAAACATTAAGATTTTGAAATGAAAAGAAAAAATTGGTTTCCTCATCCTGAGTCAAAAACTCAATTATTACTCATTATGTAATTAAGTAGAAGGTCAAAAACAGGGCCCCCAAATTTGTCTACTAATGAAAATAAACATTGAGATCATGTCTTAGCATGTGACTCCAATAGTCAGCCTCTTTTAGGTTAGTTTCCTGAAGTTCATCTGCAGTGACCCTAATAAACGGAAATCAAACAAAGTATATCAGATTAAATCTGCTTAACATTACTAGTAATCAAAGAAACACAAATCAAAATGAGATATTGTTTTTTATCTAGTCATCTCTACACAAATGTTATAGCACTCTATAACAGGGTACAGTGTATTTTCATACATAATTAGTGGGAATATTGAAAATTTTTTCAAGCCCTTCAACCCATTAATCCCTCTTTTATGAACTTACTCTAAGGAAACAGTCACAAATATAATAAAAGATTTACGTGCAAGGATATTCGTATGGTATTAGAGTAGCAAATTCATAAAATATTCACAGTGGTCATCTGTAGTTCTTAGAACTGCAGGTGATTGTTTTTATTTTTATTATTATTATTTTATTTTTATTTCAATCATTGAATTATTTCTATATACTTATATTCAAGCCATTTCCAGTGTTCTAAAACTGTTCTCCAATATTCTAAAAATATCACTAGCCAATAAGATTACTACTAACATCCAGAGGCAAGTAAAACTTATTTCAATTTTGAAGTCTGTTTTCTAACACAACTCCAGTTGTCTATTCACCAAAAGAAAATCTCCTAAGAATTTCTAGTTTGCCTATTTGATATCTTATTCAATTACTGGTCTTGGAATTAATAAATCCATCCAAATTTCCACTTACCTGGGTTGGATGTGTACTGCATTGCAATCATTAGCATGGATGATGCAGAGAGATTAACATGGGCAGGAACGCCTTCTCTCCTTGAGGAACCCACTAAAACCAAAATTATTTTGATTAGACACAATTTATACATATGTATTTGTATATTTATATTTATTTATATATTTTGTTACTACTTTGCATAGGGCAAGAGAGCTGAAAAGAAACTTGAAAAAATTAATAGAAGTTTTGCATAAATGAAATCACAAAATTTGTCCTGGCACACAAACACTACCGTAGTCTTTATCATAGGCATATTTAGTGAGAATCTTCAAGGAGCAGGAATAATGCCAGAATGTAGTGCAATAGTTACATCAGAATTTTACTTAGATGTGATCTCTGTTTCCAATATGTTTTTATCTAGGTAGAAAAGAAAGAAAAAACAAAATCCTCTGTGTATCCAAATACAACGCATGTTGAAGTTTATCCCAATAAGAAAGTAAAAATAAAAGGTTTTTTAACACAACTTGAATGTATTAAGAGATGCAACTGAAAGAGTCTACTTATAATGGGCACTATATTCACTTAGTAACAAACACAAATTTTAAATCATGCATAATAAAAAACAGTATATTAATTTAAAAATTATTTTCAACTCTCACTTATCATTAAACAATTTTATTCAAACCTTCACATGTAACTTCAGCAACAGCAGCTTAATTGCCATGACAATCACTCTTTTACTTTTCCAGAGCTTACCATTTTCATATCCACCTGAGTTGTTTGAAATAAAGCACTTTTTGAATCTGTGAATAATGCTGTTGCTGGACATTTTATCCTGTCCCACAGTATTCAATCACAAGGTCAGTTGGATTCTTCAAAATTCATCTTATAGCAGTAAAATTGTGAATGCCATGTGATAACCACTTACACATTGCTTTCAAGACATCTTTAAGTGGCTTGTTTACAAAGACATCCAACACTGTTTCAAATCTCTCTTTTTTAATGAGTGTATCAGGTAACCTCTATAAGCATCCAGAACTAGCTCTGACGGAGGTCACTCGAGGTAACATGTTGTCTCCAGTGTACTTTATTATTCTAAGCACAGTAACAGAGAGGGCCCACAGTAGAGAAACTTTACAAGGACTCAAATAGAAAATAGAATTCCTTTTCTGGGATAATTGCAGAAATAGCAGAAATCTTGCCTTATAGTTGGGCTGCTGCGGCAAATTGTCAGGAAAGCACAAACAGAACAGTAGATAGTGAATAAACACGCTCATAAAGTCAACTCTCAACTTCCAACACAGACTGCAGAAGACCACCAACACAGCCAACAAGAAAAAAGCAGAGAGCCCTAAAATCTGTCTTATTTTAAAACATTAAAGTGCAATGTGTAGGAATAATATCTCACCTACAGCCAAAAAGAATAAGATAACATAATAAAACACATGTATAAAAGAAGTATTAAAGCACTAAAAGAGGTTTATCATATAATGAAGAAGACAAAAAAAAATTTAACATGATTCTCTTTTAATTTACATTTTAAAAATGAGCACCACAAGGGACACTGTGGCCATTACAATAGTTTACAGAAATACACAAACAAATAAAATGGATCTATAATTGAGTCCCATTTACCTGAGTTGGTTTTTATGAATCACTTACTTCTGGGATGCTGCTAACCCACCAAGCCAGTGATAATCAGGAACAAAAATTAGCTTGGTTATACAATATAAATAAGTATTAATACTTATACAAAGACATGAAGATCAGTTCACTGATCTTAGATGTTAAAGTTGATGAACTAAGTAATCAAGGGAAAAAATCTTTGGGCCAAATTCAGACTTTAGCCAAGGAGCTTGTTCAAATTGGGCTTCCCCGCTCAGACGGTAAAGAATCTGCCTGAAACGCAGGAGACTCAGGTTCAATCCCTGGGGGAAGATTCCCTGGAGGAGGGCATGACAACCCACTCCAGTATTCTTGCCTGGAGAATCCCACGGACAGAGGAGCCTAGAGGGCGATAGTCCATAGGGCCACAAAGAGTTGGACATGACTGAATGGCTGATACTAATACTTGTTCAAATTCAGCTTCAGGGGACCCATATCTACAGAGTCTAACTCAGTTGAAAAGCAGGAAAGCTGTTTAATAAAGACATCAAATGATTCTGACCAAGTGGACCTTGGAGCTACATTTGAGAAGTACTACTAGAGGGATGAGAATAAGAAAGGAAATACTTCTGGGGCAGCTCAGTGGTTAAGACTCTGCCTTCCAATGCAGGGGATGCAGGTTCGTTCCTTGGTTGGGGAACTAAGATACCATATGTCGCAGTGTGCAGCCAAAAATTTTAAATAAATAAAACTTGGGAAAAAAAGAAAGGAAATATTTAATAAGGTGTCCAGATGTGCGAGGAATAATTGCACACCCTTGGGTTCTTTGGTTAAAGGGGAGAAAAGCAAAAGAAAGTGTAGCCTTCAACATAGGCAAGGAAAAATAATTATGTGTATACTATATCCATTCCTTTGGGGACAAGTGTCTCACCTTTGTTTAAATTCATTTCAAACTTAAATGAGAAGTGTTTCTTAAAAATGAGAACTACTATTAAGGGAGGCTGAGAATCACTGTGCCTGGAGACACAGTGGGAGAGATGCCCAAATATCTCAGATGATTTAGGTGAAGTTCATTTGGAGAACAGTCCAAATGGCTTGGTGACTTTTGGATGTCCCTCCTAACCCCTACAAATCCATGCTCTCCCTCAAGAAAGGTCAGGACCAAAGCCAAGAGTGTTCCCCTGACTCAAGGCCTCCGAAACCAACTCCAGCACTTCTTTAAGTAGACTGTGCCTTGCAATTTCTTAGTCTTCTAATGGACTGAACAAAGTCACCACAATTCCAATTTAATAAACATGCAGAGACACACATCATTTATTGAATCTTGTTAAAAAGGCATGATGCAAACAGACATGCAGCTTGTCCTCATGAGGATGTATAAGGTCAAAGCTGCATACAATGGAAGGAACCAGAGAATTAATCAAAATAAGGAAATTTTACATGCAATATTGTGCTCAGGAAATACAATTAAGTCTTAAGACCGATTCCTCTTAAGACCTGATCCTCTTAGCACTACCAAAACAATTACTATATCATTCCCTCCTTCTATGAACAACAACAATTTCTTAATCTGTTCCTGCATTTTATAATTCCTAATACATTATCAGAAATAGCTCTTATATGATTCTCCGCAAAAAAAAAGTATAGCGGAAAGCCATTTTATAAAAGAGAAATCAAATTTTGCACAAGAATACCAACCTAATTATTAGGACTATGGCCTAAGTCACTTGACTTCATAGTTAATGCTCTAGTCACTTAGTCACACAGTATTTTTTCAGTATCTCCTACATACGAGGCATTATTCTAGACGCTGGGACACAGCTGTGTATAAGACAGGCAAGTCTTTGTCTTTATGAAGCTTAAATGCTAGAATTGTGCTGTACAATATAGTAGCCACATGTGGTTAAATTTAAACTAATCAAAAGTAAATCAGGCATAGTGGTAAGAATCTACCTGCCAACGCAGCAGACATGGGTTTGATCCCTGGTCCAGGAAGATTCCACATGCCATGCAGCAACTAAGCCCATGAGCCACAACAACTGGGCCTGTGCTCTGGAGTCCACAAGCCCCAACTCCTGGGCCCTTGCCCTGCAATAAGAGAAGCCAGCGCACCACAGAGAAGAGTAGCCCCCGCTCTTCGCAACTAGAGAAGGCCCACATGCAGCAACAAAGACCCAGCACAGCCATAAATAAAAAATAAATCTTAAAAAGTAAGCTAAATTAAAAATGCAGTTCCTCTGTCTCATTAGATATATTTCAAGTGTTCTGTTCCCACGTGTGGCTAGTGGCTATTCTATTGAATAGCGCAGGATTTTAAATAACCTTTCCATGACTGCAGACAGTTCTGTTGTGTTATTCTAGAGGAACAGGAAACAAATACCTGTGAAGAAATACAAAGCAGGGCAAGGGAATAGGTAGAAAATGATAGAAGGTCCTGTTTGAGCTTGAAGGTAAAGAAGGGCCTCTGGGAAGCCGTACTACTGGAGCTGAGACTTGAAGGGAGTGAGCAAGCAAATCATGTGACCATCTGCAAGAAGGGCTTGTGAGACAGAGGAAAAAAGCCTGGAGCAAAAGCAAAACCTGGTGCCTTTATGAAACTGCAGCAAGGCCAATATGAGCCCAGCAGAGCGAACGCTAGCGGAGGCAAGGGATGAAGTAGTAAGATAAGCTGGGGCCAGATAGCAAGGCAGAGGCGCTGAATTTGATTTGCAGGAGTGATGGGAAGCTACTAGTTGTTTTCAAGAAGGAAATGACATAATTTGATTTCCATGTTTGGAGGACAGCTCTGGCTTTTTGGTGGAGAGCAGGCTCTGGGAGGGCTAAGAGTAGAGGCTGGGAGACCAGCTCAGAAGTTATTGGATGCTGTCTACCTTTTTAAGGGGTACAGAGAAGGGAATCACCTGGGAAGAAAAAAAACATTCTGATGCCAATTCTGCTATATGACAGAATCATTTCCTGTGCTGCCTGGATTAGCAAGTGGCCTCTGTTTGTGTACGCAGAGGTAACTGTGCTCCCTGAGACAGGGTTTGAGCATAAGATACCTGTGCTGTCAGGTCATATGGGTTCAACAAAAGATACCATGACCCTGAAGTCTATGCAGCATTAAAATATATGCTAAGATTGGTAGATAAATAAAAAGTCATAGAGACAGGATTGCCCATCAACACAAGAGGTGTTCTGTCAGGTTCTATGAGATCAAAAACTGGTATAACAATTACTGTTATTATATGACACACTCTCAGGAAAAATTCCCAAGCCCCAGCAGATGGCCCCTTATTTCAAGCAATATTTAAGATGATGAAATGTCATGTCACCATGTAATTTTGAGCAGAATATTGGAAAGGGTTGCAATGAGATTTGACACATCTGTCCTTTGACTGTGTGTTTTGGTCTGTTATAAACTGGTATAACATCGGACAACATTCAAAGGCCATTATCATATGTTATGCCATGGCCTTCAGAACAAACACTGTGATGTAGATAGGAACGTTACAATTATTCACAAATTTACAGCTAAAGAAACTAAAGTTAGATGAGATTGTGAGATCTGCCAACAATCAAAAGACTTCATTTCAGTGCTTCTGGATTCTTATTCCAAAATATTTCTCATAATTCAATATTAAAGCTCCTAAAGTATACTATTATATAGAATTGATGCTTTTGAATTTTGGTTGGAGAAGACTCTTGAGAGTCCCTTGAACTGCATGGAGATCAAACCAGTCAATCCTGAAGGAAATCAACCCTGAATATTCATTGGAAGGACTGATGCTGAAGCTGAAACTCCAATACTTTGGCCACCTGATGTGAAGAGCCAACTCACTAGAAAAGACCTTGAGGCTAGGAAAGATTGAAGGCAAAAGAAGGGACGGCAGAAAATGAGATGGTTAGATAGCATCACCAACTCAAAGGACATGAGTCTGAGCAAATTCCAGAGAGAGCAGAGGACAGGGAAGCCTGGCATGCTGCAATCCATGGGGTCACAGAGAGCGGAACATGACGTAGTGACTGAACAACAAAAAAGTATAGTAATATCTACCTTACAAAAACAGTCATTAGCTAATAAAACATTTTATATATAAAATACTACTTAAATTCATTAATATCTTACACTGGTATTTTACTGTGTTTTTTTCTATTATATTTACTTATTAGTGTTTGGAAGATCATAGAACATAATATGCATCCTCTGTAGCAGCAGTAGAACAAAAAAATGATACAGGGCCAAAGGCTTAGAAGCAGATATTCAATTAAATCATACAGTTGCTTTTAATTCCATGCAAAGATCTAAATGAACCTTTGTTGTCTAAGGGTAAGTGACTTTTGAGGAAATTAAAGTTGGAAAAGAAACTAGATGAGACTACAGTTCAGGATGCCAAGATACCACTAGAAGGATCTTTCACAGATATAACTGTTCAGCTTTATTATTCGCTTTAAAATAATGTATGCTACATCAAATAATGTTCATTTGGGACCTCTTTTCCTTTTCTCTGCCAACATCCAAACTTCAGTTTGGTGCACAATCACAGAACCTTCGTGGAAAAAGAGAGATTTCCATGGTGAAATGCAAATAACTTTCTCATTCTTAATAATTCCTTTATATTTATGTATATGTATATTACACAAAGCCTATTGCACACATATGGAATTAAAACAAGTGTATCTTAATATATATACAAGATATATATATCTTAATATATATACAATCTTAATATATATAAAATAAAAACAAGTGTATCTTAATATATATACAAGATATATATATCTTAATATATATACAATCTTAATATATATAAAATAAAAACAAGTGTATCTTAATATATATACAAGATATATATATCTTAATATATATACAATCTTAATATATATAAAATAAAAACAAGTGTATCTTAATATATATACAAGATATATATATCTTAATATATATACAATCTTAATATATATAAAATAAAAACAAGTGTATCTTAATATATATACAAGATATATATATCTTAATATATATACAATCTTAATATATATAAAATAAAAACAAGTGTATCTTAATATATATACAAGATATATATATCTTAATATATATACAATCTTAATATATATAAAATAAAAACAAGTGTATCTTAATATATATACAATATATATATATCTTAATATATATACAATCTTAATATATATAAAATAAAAACAAGTGTATCTTAATATATATATAATATATTGTATATATATACAATAATGTATATACATTTGTATATACTATATATATATATAAGATATATATTTACCAATATATATCTTAATATATATACAAGGCAATAACAAAAAAAGGTTATGTCAAAGAAAGTTTTATAATAAATTACACTTTGCTTTGCAGCACCTCAAAGGAATTATTTAAAATAAAAGCACAGTACTTGGTTTATTGACAAAAATGGCGTAATAGATTTAACTGATATACATACAGGGCTTTTCAACTGAAAGAGCTGCAATCCCTCATTAGGTCTGCTTGAGAGTTCAGAGTTTCATCTCCTAAGTCCTTAATGATATTATCATTTAACACCTGAAAACCTGTCGTGTACTACATTTGACCTTGCAAATATTGTACCAAAGAGGTAAAAGCTTTTTTGTCTTAAAGACTTTATCAAGTACTCAGAAAATGCAATGTCCTTTATCTCAGGCCTTAAATAAAAATATTCCCATAGAAATTAAATGCTCCCCTCTAGTTCTGGTCAGAAATTTTGAACACGGAAACAACTTCCCAAAATAAAACCAACATGGATACAAGCAACAGACACACATTCTCACATCGATTCAGTTTGACACGATTAATTTGGAACCCAATTCCCTCCATCTTTGGATCTGTGTCCTTTTTATCTACTCTGGGAAAAAATAAGGACAAAAGAAACACCTGAATCATTTAACAGAATTGGCTTTAAAGGTAAGTACCACAACTTATTCTCAAAGACTTAAAGATGACAAAGATTGGCTACATTCGAATCTCAGGAATAGTGACAAGAAATGAAACAGTCAAAACTAAGAGACTAAAACCAGAGGAACCAAATAAATGAACCAGATCAGCGATTGCATTGAAAGAATATATGCCTGTTACATAAAAAAAGATTGATGTTATTTAACCTAGAATAATTAAGCTAGAAATAACCTTAGAGACGGAACATTTTTTCTAAACCTCTCCTTCACAGTTAAAGAAGAATGAAATGATTTGTCCCTACCCTTTAAATAAATACCAAGCTAATTCACTAACAATTGCAATTTTCACACAGATTTTATAAACTCAACTTATAATTTTGTTTCCCTCAGTTGCCAAGGCTCACACATTTAACTAAGTGAGGATTCCAACGTGACTACAGGCTATGTTTTAGAGTACATTTCTAAGTAGAAACTAATAATCCAGGATGAAGAAACAAGTTGCCAGCTGTCACATGCTCAGTCACTCCTAAGTATAACCCCAAGGGCCTGATATATGTAGTACCTCTTCCAAAAGTACTATTTCTAAGAAGGATGGATATAGTGAGTTACACTCAGAAAGATACAGACCCAACTGCTACTCTTTTCTTTTTAAAGCCTCTGCTTAAGCTTAACTGTCAACATACTTCTAAAAAAAATACAACTTTACAATTCTAAGGCTGTATCCATGAGTACTTTGTCAACAGAGTTACACAGAATGAAAAAAGAGAACTAAATTAAATATTCTAAAACAGAATTAAATATTCTATTACTTGAACAGTATAATCAGTCTGCTCATTTTTAATAGCTATGTAATTTAGGCAGAAGTCAGACTCTATTTTAAAGACATGAAAATTACAATTCCACAGCTAAAATTAAACTCAAGTGTAAAACAAGTAAATGAGGCTCAAAGGTACATTTGTTTACCAATCGTTATTACAAAGCGACAACTTTAATACAATTGTTAAGTGCATAACAGTAAAAACTGATCTCTAGGAACTGAATGTGACCAACACAGGCATTATTATAGAATGAGAGTTGAGAGAAGGACAGAAGTAAACCAACACTTATTGAACACTAGGCATTATGCCAGCACCCTACCAATGCTCCAATCAATCATCTCAATTGTCACAGCAACCTTATGAGGCAGTATTATCACTGTTCTCACTTTGCAAACAGAAAGGTTAGGTGACTTGCCTAAGCTCATACAGCTAGTTGGGAGCACAGCTGTGATTTGAATCTATATCTGTTTGATTCCTAAACCCATAATCTTTTCAGATTATCTACTGAAACATAGGTTAATTAATCATGTATTTCTTTAAAAAAAATACTTTAGAAGGATTTTGATCATAAAAATCACAACCCAACTTCTTTTTTTTCTCTCTGTTACCACATCTGGATAACAAGCCTGCAGAAATAAGCTTATAAAAATGAAGCAGAATTCAAATTGAATCCATGTTATAATAGTACCTGGCACATGAGTTGGAAGCTTTTGCTTTTTTCATAGTGTTCTCATAAACTTTGACTCACTATGTCATCACAACACTCTTGTGAGGGAAAGCTGATACTACCATCACCCTGGAGACGAGGTTTAACTATATGAGCTGCCGATCTCACAGAGCAGATTACGGACAGAAGTGAGACTAAAGGATATCTAGATACCCTGACTCTATCCATTGTTCCTCCCAGCACACCCTGCTGCCTTCAGATGCAAAAGATAAGAATTTCTACGTCCCAGACAACATTTTTCTCCGTCTTTTTTTCTAAAGTTGCAAAAAATACTCTAATTTATATGTAGGAAATGTAGACTGTGCTTTGACTCGTTCTCTCTTCCTATTCTGTAAGATCAAACTATGTGCATAAAATAATTCTAAGGTATTATTGTCTTTTCATGTCTTTGATGTTCACCGTACTATTCATGCTAAGTGACTGAATTTTAATCAAAGCCCATGTATACAGCAGTGATTATAATCTTGAAAATCTACAAACCTAAAACAGCAAAAGCAATTTCCATTCATACATCATACAACACATAAAAATAATCTAGTATTAGGTAAGACTGAACTTACGTATAGCCATTGGTAGAAAAGATGTGCTAAGATATTCAATAATATCCTTGTGCAGAAACGGAGGAAAGGTAGCTAAGGTTGATATCATCGTGTAGGGCAAAGTACTCAGAATATCATCACTGAGAAAGGGGAGCAAACATGTAGTTGTATAAAAGATTGACTGTCCAAGGTCTGCAAAACAAAATCAAGTCATCAGTCATTGAATATCCTGCATTTAACAAAAAAGCTAACTTTACATTTTAAGCTTTTATGAAATGGTTTAAATTGCAAGCAACTATCACTCCCTTCTTTAAGAGTTCTGTATAGCACCTGCACAGTATTTGATAAATGATAGAATTAAAAAATATAAATACAGTTGACTTGTGAACAACACGGGTTTGAACTGTATTAGGTCCATTTTTGTACATGGATTTTTTTCAATAATTATATTATCTGTAGCTCAGATGGTAAAGAATCCACCTGCAATGTAGGAGACTTGGGTTTAAACTCTGGGTCGGGAAGATCCCCTGGAGGAGGGAATGGATACCAACTCCAGTATTCTCGCCTAAAGAATTCCATGAACAGAGGAGCCTGGAGGCCTACAATTCCATGGGGTCACAAAGAGTCAGACACAACTGAGCAGCTAACACTTTTGACTATTTTTTCATCTTCATTTTACAGATCTTTAAACTAAGTGTAGGAGGAAGTTTGTGGTCAATTAGAGATCACAACAAATGGAACCCAAAGAACTAGGATTTGAGTCTTGATTCTATCCAAACCGTTTCAGCTCCCTGCCCTTGGGTGAGTCATTTATCAAATCCATTGTTTTTGAGGCAGAGACAGCAGCAGAAATTCCTGATTTTTTACTGTTTGCGGGGCGAGGGCGAGGGAAGGTGGTTAGTGCCTCTAACTCCTTGAGTTATTCAAAGGTCACCCGTATCTATGACATGAGCTTTTCCTCAACACTTTATCCATCTTCAGTCATATTACTCCCTGATTTTATAAATCAAAAGCACTTTCACATGATAATGAATCCTGAAATCCCTCCAGCATTCTTACCTCCATTACATTTTATACAAGATAACTGTGGCACAAAGATGTTAAATTATTTTCTCATGGGAAGTTTCAGAAAACTCAAGGGCAAGGCTGGAAATAAAACCAGGCTATTTCTGCTCCATCAACTGAACAATCTTCCTACATCTGAAGTCTCAGGCAATGAGGTAATTGGCATCTTCCAGCACAGTGGCAGATTCAGCATACATCAACGAAAGGAAGCTGTAAACTGATACTGCCCGACCCTGTGCATTTAGTTACAAATATCACAGAAGGACGTGTCCCCTGGTAGTACTGTTTCTATCAACGTTTGTAAGTGATAGGAACAATACCTACCTCACTTCATTAGGATTGTTAGGAGGTTTAAATGAACAAAACGTAAAGTACCTAGCATAGCACACAATGTGTGCTCCACAAGTATCAGATATGAATATTGTTACTATTATTATTACCTGCACAAGGAGTAAAAATAGAAGACATTCAAAAATCATAACTATTTAGCTTTAGAACGCAAGTAGACCAAACCACATCACACTGAGTATATGAGTATATATTTTCAGATTTCTGCATCTCACGTCATCAGCCAAGTCTTGACAATGAAAACTTGGATCATTTTCGTATCCTTTATAAAAGAAATTATTAGATTTGTTTGTCTGGTAGCAGACTGAGCTTCTTAGTGCTATTTTGATGTTATTTCTGATCATCATTAGAATTAATTTGCCCCCTTGACTGACAGCAGAGAGACACAGTGCACACTGGGAGGTGAGGGTCAGTCGACCTTGGGCTCAAACCGATGAAACAGAAAAGTCACAAGTGTTTTACTAAGAAATGATTGCAGCTGTGCACAATAGACACCTCAGCTGCATTTTAGTCTAGGTACAGAACACTGGCACGGAAAGGAGCCTGAAGCCCCCCGGAGTAATTTTCATATGAGGAGGCTGAGGCCTGAAAATGGAAGTGTTTGCCCAAGATCACGTGAGAGTAAGCAGCTGAACCACAACAAAAACGCAGTTCTGCTGGGTACACTGCACTGCCCCACGCGAGGACACAGCCTCCAGCCCTGAAGGCAAGGCTTCTCCAACTCAGTGCATAGAAAAGTCACCCAGAGAGCTACTTAAAAATTCAGATCCTCAGGACCCACCCCTCAGTCATTCTTGTTCAAAAGTTACAGCTCGGGAACCAGAATTCCCTGCTTCCAGCTTCCTTGGAAATTCTGATGCTGTTCACATCAACCAAAGCAGTGTTGTACTGTTTTATGAACCTCCCTGGTGCCTGGAAAATCCCATGGACAGAGGAGCCTGGAAGGCTGCAGTCCATGGGGTCGCTAGGAGTCGGACACGACTGAGCGACTTCACTTTCATTTTTCACTTTCATGCATTGGAGAAGGAAATGGCAACCCACTCCAGTGTTCTTGCCTGGAGAATCCCAGGGACGGGGGAGCTTGGTGGGCTGCCATCTCTGGGGTCACACAGAGTCGGACACGACTGAAGTGACTTAGCAGCTGGTGACTCAGATGGTAAAGTGTCTTGCTTACAATGTGGGAGACCTGGGTTCGATCCTTGGGTTGGGAAGATCCTCTGGAGAAGGAAATGGCAACCCACTCCAGTACTCTTGCCTGGAAAATCCCATGGACAGAGGAGCGCTGTGGGCTACAGTCCACGGGGTCGCAAAGAGTCAGACACGACTGAGTGACTTCACTTTTTCTTTCTTTCTTTCTAAGGGATGGTCTAGTGAGTTTTTTCTACCTTCTAAGATTTGTTATGCAGAATAAGAACACAGCCCATAGATAATAGGAAAGAGGAAGGTCACAAAATAGCTGTGCATATAAGAGTAAAAATATAAATCATCTTCCCTGAAATTGTCACAATTTACACATGAATTGCCGTTAGATGGGCTGTAAGATACCAAACAGAATGCTTTTATCTCAGTCAACGATCCCTAACAAGAGGTCCACCCCAGGGTCAGAAAGGCAGTCACAAAGGAAAAGCACAGGCACGTCCATCACCGCAGTCAGCTCCAGGAACATTATATTCAGAGAGACATCACCTCTAAGTTCTCAGCTGGGGTAGGATCACAACAAAAGTGACTAGGCTTAAAACAGCAGCAAAATTGTACAATAAACAAACTCACAAGTTTCTACATTTTTGTATATTCACTGTAATATAGAATCGCAAATATAAAAAATTAATAATCATTATATCATCATTTTTCTAAAAGCAGGCTTTAAATGTTTGTTTAAGAACACATCTTACTAAATAAACCATTGAGAATTCTCTTAGGAAAGTTAGCCATAACTAAAAGACAAAATAACCCCCACCACCACCAACCCATTTCCCAAATTTCAACTTTTTGTGCAGTGAAACTTTGGTTATCATACCTCCATGGACCAAATTATCAATGCTTTTAAAGTTAAGACAACTGACGTATTAAAAGCTCATTTGCTGCAAAAAGAAATCCTTTTTTCTCCCACACAGTAAGTCCCCTACATACAAACTCTCACATTACGAATTTTCAAATATGCGAACGTGCCCCTGTATGCCAGCTGTGGTACTGAACTACTGTACTTTTCAAGGTACTGTTTAATAAGATTTAAAATGCTCTCTTTATATCTGTGTTTGCTTTTTATGTATTATCTATGTGAAAAGTATTATAAACCTATTACAGTACAGCACTATATAGCTATGACTGTGTTAGTTGGGTACCCAGGTTAACTCTGTTGGACTTATGAACACACTGGACTCACAAATGTGCTCTCAGAACATAACCCATTCATATGTAGAGGACTTACTATATTTAATACTTAAGCAGTAGATACTACTGAGCTCCTTTTTATGGGTTGGAAGAATCTGGTAAGCATGCAAGCTAATGAAATTGACGAAAGACTGCAGAAAGGGGAAGAGTTAAGCAAAGAAGCATGCTCTTGGGCTTCTGTCATAAAGCATCATTAATACATGTATAATATACACCATACACAGCATGCATATACTATACACAGCATACAGCACCACTATACACTGTACCATGTGGTCAACATTTTCTAAAAACCACTGATAGTTAAATTTGGAAAAGTTCCTAGAGATTTCTTCATATCTAGCCTCCTGGGTTAGGAGACAGGAAAAATGAGTCCCAGGGAGATTCTGTGATTTGCTCCCCAAAATTACAGAATTAGTTAGTAGACTTGACGTGTCCTTCAAGCTCCACCTCTTACATTTTTCTGGGGGTGGACTAGTTTTTAAAACAACCCCCAAACCATAATTTCAACCAGTCTCCCTGATAAGCAGGTCAGGGTGAATAAGAAAGTTCCTTTTATAGTTTTCCTCCTTTCTCAAGCCCATTGCCCCCAGTGTAGACCCACTTGGATAACATCCCTCTGCCTATAAAACAGCAAAAAATGATAGAACAAATGATAGAAAACATAATTAAGTTTCAGTGTAAGAAAGGCTTTAGCCACACAAAGACCTTTCAGGCAATGTATTATAGTAACTGCAAGGGTCTCCAGTATCCATAAGCGTACACGTATATTTTCAAAAGTTTTGATTAAATGCTCACCATGTTGGCCATGCTGTAGTAAAGGAACTAGATCCAGGAGAGTCACCAAAGTCACGTAGAGGCCTTGATAGTCCAAAGAAGGGTAGTCTGACAAGTGAGCATCACGACTTTGCAGGCCACGTTCAGAGGGTGCATCTCGCAGGACGCTGTAAAGGAGGGAGCGAGTAACAGTAGGGTTGATGGAACTGACCTGCGGTCTTAGAGATGGGGTGAGTGGGAATGGCACAGGAAAAAGACACATGGTCATGGGCACTGTCAAATTGGAGGCATCTTGGTTTTCCTTCTTCCCTGTGCGGGACAAAATGCTGTTGGGGGGACAAAGAAAAAAAAGAGACAACAAAGACACAAAGAACAGCACATTACATTGAAATGACACTCTAAAACAAATAATAAAACACCAGATATGTCCCACATAAGATGCAATTGCCACACCAGCAGCATCTACCAATCTAATACAGGTCACACAGCTTCATGCTCAGAGATACCAATAATTAAGATTTATTTTGTGGAAGTTGCATTGCATCTCATGTGTTATCTGGTTAGTAAGGAGCAAAAATATAAAAATGCATGTTTCAGTGCCAAACCCATGTTTTACAGTTTATTGATTTGATGAAGGAGGGGGTTTCCTGGAAGGAAAAATCATGGCTTTAATGAGTTAGGGCTTTTATTCCTAATTAAAAGGAGCTTTCAAAGCAAAGGAAGTTTTCAGCAAGACTGTCGTAATCAGGTAAGTAAAAACCTGCAAAATATAGGTATGGCACTTGCAGAAACATGTTTTAGCACAGAATAAACATGTGTGTTTATTAAGAAAGTCTTAAAAATCACATGTTTATTGCATCAAAATAATGTCTATATGTATATTATGATACTGTTTCATGACATTCTGTCAGTATCATTTGAGATAATGAAGTTTAAACAGGCATATGAATTTAGAAATAATACATATTTCTAAAATGTTAGCTAAACTACATTGGAAAAGCTATAAAATAATATAGAGTAGATGGTCCGTAGCATATGTTTGTGAACTAATGATAATGGTTATTTATGTGTGTTTTTTAAATTTTGCATGTTGGGGAGGAAACATTTTATTTTATGAATACGAACAGTGGTTTATTAAATAGTTACCTTCAAAATTCTAAAGACTAAGCAAGCAGTATCTGTCATATAGCTGCACATCATACAATAAGATCTTATATATTTCTGCTGCTACTTACGTTATTATTCAACAAAACTCACTAAAAACTAAAGGAAAGATAATTTACAAAGTTAAAAAAAGTTTAATGGGAATAAAAAGAAATTCTTTTAAAAAATTGGCTTTCTTTTAGCATTAATTTTTAAATAAAAACCTTTCAGGAAAAGCAATAAAGCAGAAAAGTTGTTAATTTAAACATAGAAGAAATGATTGCTTAGCCAAATGTTTAGGTTTTTTTAAATTAGGCTATACTTTTTAATCATTAAAGACAATAGCTATACATTGTAATGATAATATCTGCTGCACTTACAAAGTGCTTTGATAGAGTACACTTCTATGTTAATCAAAATAGATACCAATTTTAAAGTATTTCATTACATATTTTATACTTATTCTATGTGCATCAAACATTACTAAGTTCTTAGTTAATGCTATTACATTTACAGTTTTACAGTAGTGTGAAGAATTGGTTAGTGTCAAGCATGCTTGCTATTTCAAATTTACATTTATTTTTATTTACTCTTAGTGCAAAATATGTTACAATGTAAGAAAAATGACTACATGCTTTTTATTTTCCATGTGCCTAATTTACCTCGATTTCCTTTGTCTTCTGTTACCCAATGTCCAGGGGAAAAACAATTAATAATAATAAAAATAATTTCAGAATAGTTATGTTATAATTCTTAGCAATAAGTAGCTTAAGATTTAGAGTAATTTTTTTTTCATTTTTAAAGGGATTTAATATACCTTTTTTGTGTGTGATGTATTTTACTCTGTAGTCTTACACTTTACAATGGGATAATATCAACATTCCAGTTACCCCTGTCTGCCTACATCTACCATAAATACCATCAGATTTTCCATTAGATTTTATATTTTCGTCATAAAACTCAATTACTCCTAAAAGTACCACCTTTAAATGTTAAATTCTTGATAAACCCACTCATCAAAAATCTGTTTTAACACTATAGGATTTTTCCCACTGAAAATTTCCTTAAAATCACAATGGAAATAAGTCAGAAATATTATTTACCAAACTTCAACCCTAAATCAGCTTACTACCAGCATCCTTCCAAAATTACAAGATGTGGCTCTTACAGAAGTGGCATAAAAAAATAATATTTTGCCTTAGAGAATAAAATTAGTTGTACAGCATACATTAATGCTTTACTTCAAATTAAGTACCTTGTTCTCATCAAACTTTTCCTTGGTAGGGGAAATATAACACATTATTTTTTTCAAATGTACAGTAGTATTTTTCCAAAGTTTGATATAATTTAACAAACACTAGTCACATCAACTTTGGATGTTCTACATTGATATTTTTCCCTTCCTGTATATGCATGGTTCCCAAATGAGAGCAGCACTAACTTCATAATATGCAGGGAGGGAAAAGGTCAGCACTGAAGCAGTCAATTTCTCTCTCACTGCCTTTAAATTTAATAAGTTGGTGAGGTTGAGAAAAAAATGGCTGAAGATGAGTTATCCATGAAACCAGTTTTAAATTACCATTCATGTTTCAATGTAAGGAAATGTTTTCATTTGTGGAAAAACTTAAGAAGGGCTTATGAATAAATGTACAATGCATTGTGATTTCATGATATTTTGTGAAGTCTACTCAGAAAAAAAAAAAAAAAAAAACTTATTTCCCCAACCAAACTGTCTAACTTGGAATGATAAAACCATCTTCCCCATCTGAGATTCTTTCCCAGAGGCCTGTACACCCAACCAAAAGAATATTAAGAATTAAGAATGCCCTGCTCAGAAGAGTTTGACCCAGCAGACAACTTTTCACCTTTCCTCTTCACTCATGAGATCCTCATTATCAAGCATATACTTCTAATATAAGAGAAACCAAGAGGAGAACTCTGTAGTTTGGGGAAAGACGTGAAGTTGCCCTGAGGTATTTATAGCACAAAAAATAAATAAATAAACTTTCTATGCCCAAGAATACTGGAGTGGGTAGCCTATCTCTTCTCCAGCAGATCTTCACGACCCAGGAATTGAACTGGGGTCTCCTGCATTGCAGGCGATTCTTTACCAACTGAGCGATCAGGGAGACCCAAACTTTCTATAAGACTATGAATTCTGACATTTGAATCAGATCTACTCACGGCACAAAATTTACTGGATCATGCTATGTATGCTCTAAAGCTACTCTGTGGATTATAAATCATTCATTTGAAGGTCTATATGTTGTTCCTCGGAGAAGGCAATGGCAACCCACTCCAGTACTCTTGCCTGGAAAAGCCCATGGACGGAGGAGCCTGGTAGGCTGCAGTCCATAGGGTTGCAATGAGTTGGACACGACTGAGCGACTTCACTTCCACTTTTCACTTTCATGCATTGGAGAAGGAAATGGCAACCCACTCCAGTGTTCTTGCCTGGAGAATCCCAGGGACGGGGGAGCCTGGTGGGCTGCCGTCTCTGGGGTCGCACAGAGTCGGACACGACTGAAGCAACTTAGCAGTAGCAGCAGTAGGATGTTGTTCCTAAACCATTAGATATTAGAATTCAGTTATGATTATTGAACTGAAACTAGAATCCCCTTTAAAGATTTTCTAAAGAGCTGACAGCAAGTAGATTGCCCCAAACATAATGATTTTTTTAAAGATGTGTGCGCTAGCAGTTTGAATGACACCAGAAGAATGATCTAGGGGAAGGAATTCTAAAAGAATATTTGAAATAGGAAGACAAGAAGGAAGCTTTTAAATGCTCTACCAGTCAAAAGGCAAGATCCCTATGGAAGACCTTAGATGTTTAAAATATGGTCCCAGAGGGCTTCTAATATAAAATAGGCAGATTCCTATGTAGTAATGAGGAGCATTAAAAGAGATGAAATTCAGCCACTTCTAAGGCTAAAAGCAAACAAAAAACTAAACTCTGAAGTTGTGTATAAATCGTGTGTCCATTTCCACACTTAGATCCCTACTGAATTAAAATGAGGACAACTCAGCACTCACACAAATCTTACCCAGGACCCCTGGTCACTGCTAGATTAAGTAAATGCTCTAGAAGAGTTCCCATGATGGATGAAACTTGGACTAAAGTCAATCCAATTCAACAAAAACTGATTCCCTTCTAAGAGGGAACATTGCTCCAGGCTCAAGGGCTAGCGAGCCGGGTAATATAGAGGAACTGCCTTCCGCTCCCCTACAGTTTGGGGAACCTCCATGAACTCTAATATGAGTTAAATTGTGAACTAAGTGGACCTATGTGGACTGTTCAACTGCTGATATAGTCAATTAGGGTCTGCACATTTCTCCACATATAATCTCTCCTCTCCTATGGATTAAACTAACTGAAGTTAAACATCTAGCCTAACCTCTGCCTTTGAAAATATATACAAAACTCTACTGAAATCACAGACAGTAATGTGCATGCATGAATATCAAAGGACTATTACTCTAAAAATGCAATTCTGATGCTGCTGAAACTGCAGGTGGCATATTTGAACTTCATTGAGAAAACCCAAATAGAAAAACAGAAGTTTACTGCAAGAATTCACCCTTAATGTTTTCTGCTTTCTTATAAAGAATCTGAATTCTAAAAGCAAGAAATATTAAATACTCTGAATATGTGTATTAAATATGTAAAATGCAAAGGAAATAAACTTCTTATTAAGTAGAGAACATTACTGTCAAAAAATCTTGGATACCAAATACTTAGACTGTCTTATTTGTCTTGAACTTTCTAATAGTATAAGAAAAATAAAGAATTTTATGCTTGTTACATATGATAATATGTATGATTATTATGGACATATAAACCAACAGTGAAAATGGTCATAAATTGGTCTAGTACACAGAATAACAGTTGTAAATTCTGTATCACTGGAAATATTGGGAAGTAAACAAAAGACATGAGAATTTTTTAAAAACTGAGGTCGTATGCAGGTCAAGAAGCAACAGAACCAGACATGGAACAACGGACTGGTTCCAAATTGGGAACAGAGTACTTGAAGGCTACATATTGTCACCCTGCTTATTTAACTTATATGCAGAGTACACCATGACAAATGCCGAACTAGATGAAGCACAAGCTGGAATCAAGATTGCCGGGAGAAATATCAACAACCTCAGATATGCACATGGAACCACCCTTATGGCAGAAAGCAAAGAGAAACTAAAGAGCCTTTTGATTAAGCTGAAAGACGAGAATGAAAAAGCTGGCTTAAAACTCAACATTCAAAAAACTAAGATCATGCATTTGGTCCCATCACTTCATGGCTAATAGGTGGTGAAACAATGGGAGCAGTGACCGACTTTATTTTCTTGGGCTTCAAAATCACTGCAAATGGTGCTTTCACCCATGAAATTAAAAGATGATGCTTGCTCCTTGGAAGAAAACCTATGAACAACCTAGACAGCACATTAAAAAGCAAAGACATTACTTTGCTGACAAAAGTCCATCTAGTCAAAGCTACGGTTTTTCCAGTAGTCATGTATGGATGTGAGAGTATGACCATGAAGAAGGCTCAGTGCTGAAGAATTGATGCTTTTGAACTGTGGTGTTGTTGGAAAAGACTCTTGAGAGACCCTTAGAAAGCAAGGAGATCCAACCAGTCCATCCTAAAGGAGATCAGTCCTGAATATTCATTGGAAGGACTGATGTTGAAGCTGAAACTCCAATACTTTGGCCACCTGATGCGAAGAACTGACTCCTTGGAAAAGACTCTGATGCTGGGAAAGATTGAAGGCAGGAGGAGAAGGGGACAACAGAGGATGAGATGGTTGGATGGCATCACCTACTCAATGGACATGAGTTTGAACAAGCTCCAGGAGTTGGTTATGTACAGGGAAACCATGGGGTCGCAAAGAGTCTGACACGACTCAGTCAGACACAACTGAGCGACTGAACTAACTGACTAACTGAGAAAGGCAAAGAGAAGGCAGAAAAGGCCTTGGGTTCAGCCCACAAGTTGAACCTGAAAGTGTTAAAGCCCAAGGAGTAACATGTTATACTCCTCAGTGTCTTCCCACTTCTTCCCATTTGCTGGGTGTGTGCCCTACAAGCTGTCAACTCTGATCTACCAGCCACAACAAATCTCTGAGTGGGAGGCAGAGCTAAAATCTCTGGCAACAGAAACACTGTCCACATCACCTCAGATATGGCTCATAACTTCCAAAAGGATGGTAAATCTTTGCACTACACACTTCCTTTCTTTCCTAGATCTCAAAGACAGCCCAAACTGTATTTTATGAATTCATAATGGATGCCAGAAGCAGCACAAGATATTAAGAAGAGGTGGCAAGAATACACAGAAGAACTCTACAAAAAAGATCTTCACGACCCAGATAATCACCATGGTGTGATCACTCACCTAGAGCTAGACATCCTGGAATGTGAAGTCAAGTGGGCCGTAGGAAGCATCACTATGAACAAAGCTAGTGGAGATGATGGAATTCCAGTGGAGCTATTTCAAATCCTGAAAGATGATGCTGTGAAAGTGCTGCACTCAATATGCCAGCAAATTTGGAAAACTGAGCAGTGGCTACAGGACTGGAAAAGGTCAGTTTTCATTCCAATCCCAAAGAAAGGCAATGCCAAAGAATGCTCAAACTACCGCACAATTGCACTCATCTCACATGCTAGTAAAGTAATGCTCAAAATTCTCCAAGCCAGGCTTCAGCAATATGTGAACTGTGAACTTCCTGATGTTCAAGCTGGTTTTAGAAAAGGCAGAGGAACCAGAGATCAAATTGCCAATATCCACTGGATCATTGAAAAAGCAAGAGAGTTCCAGAAAAATGTCTATTTCTGCTTTATTGACTATGCCAAAGCCTTTGACTGTGTGGATCACAATAAACTGTGGAAAATTCTTCAAGAGATGGGAATACCAGACCACCTGACCTGCCTCTTTAGAAACCTATATGCAGGTCAGGAAGCAACAGTTAGAACTGGACATTGAACAACAGATTGGTTCCAAATAGGAAAAGGAGAATGTCAAGGCTGTATATTGTCATCCTGCTTATTTAACTTATATGCAGAGTACATCAGAGAAGGCAATGGCACCCCACTCCAATACTCTTGCCTGGAGGATCCCATGGATGGAGGAACCTGGTAGGCTGCAGTCCATGAAGTAGCTGAGGGTCAGACACGACTGAGTGACTTCACTTTCACTTTTCACTTTCATGCACTGGAGAAGGAAATGGCAACCCACTCCAGTGTTCTTGCCTGGAGAATCCCAGGGACGGGGGAGCCTGGTGGGCTGCCGCCTATGGGGTCACACAGAGTCGGACATGACTGAAGTGACTTAGCAACAGCAGCAGAGTACATCATGAGAAACACTGGGCTGGAGGAAGCACAAGCTGGAATCAAGATTGCCGAGAGAAATATCAATAACCTCAGAAATGCAGATGACACCACCCTTATGGCAGAAAGCGAAGAATAATTAAAGAGCCTCTTGATAAAAGTGAAAGAGGAGAGTGAAAAAGTTGGCTTAAAGCTCAACATTCGGAAAACTAAGATCATGGCATCTGGTCCCATCACTTCATGGCAAATAGATGGGGAAATAGTGGACACAGTGGCTGACTTTATTTTTTTGGGCTCCAAAATCACTGCAGATGGTGACTGCAGCCATGAAATTAAAAGACGCTTACTCCTTGGAAGGAAAGTTATGACCAACCCAGATAGCATATTAAAAAGCAGAGACATTACTTTGCCAACAAAGGTCTGTCTAGTCAAGGCTATGGTTTTTCCAGTGGTCATGTACGGATGTGAGAGCTGGACTATAAAGAAGGCTTAGTGCCAAAGAATTGATGTTTTTGAACTGTGGTGTTGTTGGAGAAGACTCTTGAGAGTCCCTTGGACTGCAAGGAGATCCAACCAGTCCATCCTAAAGGAGATCAGTCCTGGGTGTTCACTGGAGGGACTGATGTTGAAGCTGAAACTCCAATACTTTGGCCACCTGATGCGAAGGGCTGACTCATTTGAAAAGACCTGATGCTGGGAAAGATTGAAGGCAGGAGGAGAAGGGGACAACAGAGGATGAGATGGTTGGATGGCATCACTGACTCAATCAACTTGGGTTTGGGTGGACTCCAGGACTTACTGATGGACAGGGAGGCCTGGCATGCTGTGGTTCATGGGGTCGCAAAGAGTCGGACACGACTGAGCAATTGAACTGAACTGAACTGAATGGATGCCAGCATTCCCAAAGGCCAAACCAAGTTTTTACTAAAGAAGTACCACTGGAATATGATAGCTAGCAATAATAAGGAGAAGAAGCATAGCGTAACTGTTCAAAGCGTATACTGTGGCTTAGGAGTCCCAGGGTCAAATCCTAGTTCCAGTGTTTGCCAGATATGTAACTTGGAGCAATTTATTTAACCACTATGTCATTATATGTAGAATGGCTATAATAGTATACTTCTTTCATAGAATTATTATGAGGGGTCATATGATTACTATTGTGTATTATAATATTGCTGTGATAATAATAGCTATATAAATACAGCTATAATAATAAGAGCTAATGGATTAGTACTACCATTTGCAGTGATTGTTGATGTTGTCTCCCTTTGAGGGACTCAGTTTTATTGAATCTTTTTCAATAGCCACTTGAACAAACTGTTTTAATACCAGTTTCACCATTAAAATGTTACTATCCATGATCATATTCTAATTATCCCTTACTCAAGAAAATAGAATCCTCATGTCTTGCAAAATGACTTCAATATGCTAAATTTCTTAATTTTTTGGCACCGTGACTAAGACCTAAGCAGCAAGCTTTGAAGTGCCAAATAGGATGTCACAGTTTCTTTGCAAATGGAATTCAGAATTTGCTTCCTACTGAAAAGTGTCTCTCACTTAGAGAGATTTCATAATTTGTGATAAAGGAAAGTGTTTCCCATTGAGAACCCTGACCTCAAAGACAAAAGGAGAATTTAAGAGAACAGAATCAGATGCTTTGGTGCACAACCTTATCTGATTATTACTGTGAAAACTGAGCTAATTACTCCACTGCCATTGGAAGAGAAATGTCTGTAACAAGGTCCTAAACTTACTATGCAAGTAAGAAATCTACAAATCTGATAAACAGAATCCATTTAACACAGCACAGGGACACTAAGGATGCTAAAGAAGAGACATTTCAAAGAAGAACACAGAGATCGGGGCACTGAAGACTAGAAGCTGACTTGACCCAGTAAGGCTTCTTTCTACAGTGTTCATCCCCACCCCTCCACTCCCGCAACCTTCTCAGCCCCCAGAGGCTTTGCCTCAAACTTCTGGGAAGTCCAGTGCCATGATGGCTTTTCTGAGATGGTAGCCTTTCCCTAATACATGTCCTACAAAACTTTTGCTCTTAATAGACCTGAAAGAAACATTTCCCAAATCAGATTTGGAGCATGAAGATCATAATAATGAGACAGACCAAGCTTTAGGATCTAATCTCTCATCTCTTCAATATTATGTCCCCGGCAACTAAGTCTTTACCTGAAAGGCTCACCTTTGCCTGCCTGTTTTCCCTAGTGCTTCCCTGGCTTCCCTGGTGGCTCAGATGGTAAAGAATCTGCCCACAATGTGGGAGGACCTGGGTTCTATCCCTGGGTCAGGAAGATCCCCTGGAGGACAGAATGGCAACCCACTCCAGTATCCTTGCCTAGAGAATTGCACAGACAGAGGTGCCTGGCAGGGTACAGTCCATGGGGTCCCAAAGGGTTGGACATGACTAGCCATTGTTGTTTTGTTGTTTCCCTGTTAAGAATTGTGAGGCAGATGGGTTCCTCCTGTCTCTACCTTATAGTCAAAGCAGACAATAGAAAAAGGGCTGCCATGGTTTTGTTCCTGTCCTTCATGTAGATTGTAAAGCATATTGAACATTTGAAGTGTTACACGGATTAAAAATAATTGTATCATCATAAATGATACTCTGAGAAATAGGAAATACTGCTAATGAACTTAAAATGCTTCATAATTCTGATTTTCTTTAAGACCATTAGTGTTTTCTATTCTTCATTATAAGCAATATAGGTTCTCCTTTTAATCCCACTCTATATTAGTGGCAAACATAACTTGCATCACCATATGAATCTCTTGAAAAGATGTTCAACTGAGGAAAGCAGGCAGTAGCCATTTATTTCACTTAGGCCTCTGATCTCATCTGCTATATACACACCCAGAAAGCTTGAGTTCAGACTCTTCTGGCAGAGCACTAGAAAACATAAAGCCCTTTAAAACTTTCAGTTCAATAAAAATTTAAGTCCCAATCAATTCAGCAGAACTACCTAAGAATTCTTTCAAAGTACAGGATATTTTAAAGCTTACCTTAACAAGGTCTGAGAAAAGTATTTCAGGGTGTTTGCAATATCTGTTCCTGAAGGTACAGGATAAATGTTGTGGAGGACCCGGTTATGATATTCCTGTAAGTACCGGATCTTGGAAGCAACTAGATAAAAGCAAAAAAGAAGAAGAAGAAGAATCATCTTGTAATATGTATTAGGCATGCAGCACAGGAATTTAATCAGTATCTTAAGAAAAATATGTACATTTTTACTGGAATTCTATGATGGAGACAGTTATAAAAGCCCTTTAATTACTTGTAATTGTATTCAGCACACAAAATTATTTTTAGTTATCTGGCTTAACATTCTATTCACAAATTAGCCATTACTTTTTATAACTAAGAAAGGCAATACTCCAAATCATCTTATAATCATCCCCGTTAGCCTTTTATTAGCAAAATAATAGTGGATATATATCTGCCACCAGAGAAGTTCTCTCACATTGAAGAAGGTCTCCCTCCCACATTGCAGGTGGATTCTTTACCATCTGAGCCACCAGGGAAGCCCATGAATACTGGAGTGGGTAGCCTATCCCTTCTCCAGGGGAACTTCCCAGGAATTGAACTGGGGTCTCCTGCATTGCAGGTGGATTCTTTATCAGCTGAGCTGCCCAGGATGCCCAAGAATTATACTTAACTAAAACTAGAGAAAACTCAAATGTCTCTGAACAACACTAAAAATCCTAAAACATAGGGAATCCACTGCACAATACCGTCAATAAAAACCAGATTTATAACTCAATAAGTGATCATAAAGTGTGTAGCAATGTTTGAACTGTGAGAATTGTTAAAGTAGATTAACTTGGTGAGTACTAGTAAGAATACAATAATTGGATGATAATAAATTACAAAAAAGGAATGTCACATTTTTCTTCCAAGGAATTTCATGAATCAGGAGACTTCCTCATAGCTTTCTGAGCTTGGCAGCCCAGATCTTCTCAAGACTCAGGAGGGACTAAATAGGCTTATTTACCCTCCTAGACCTACCTGGAGTCATCAGCATTGTCCACATTCCTGACCTGACCTTTGACCTGGCTGCCGTGAATGGCCCAGTTCTAGTCATTCCTCTTTGCAAATCCCAAGGGGCCATGATGATCAACGTCTCTCAGGTCTCCTCTTCCACAGAGCTCTCAACAGTGTCCACTGTCCTTTCAATCTTTAAGGCTACCCAAGGGGCCTTTTAGATGGTATGGCTCACTGTCAGCAGTTAACAGAAGACATATCAAGTGCTGGAGAAGCAAGGCCTTGCGGTTCCCAACAGCCCATGGAAACAAGCTCCTGGATGCATTCTAACTGAAATGCTGGCTTCAGCAACTTGAAGAAAGTCAAATGCTTTTGATAGGCATGGGACGTAGAATCACAGAATGATGAAATAGAACTAGAAGGATCTTAGATATCTTTTCCCATAACCACGTAATGTTAAAGGTGGGGAAAACAAGGCACATTGGTAGTCAGCAGCTGAGCTAGACTAGAACTTACAGACCCTGACTCCCATCCAAGGCTCTTTCCACTATGACATACTCTTGAACACCATCTGGAGTGAAGTCGATATGCAGATTGTGCATGTTCATTGCATGACATCAAAGCAATCTTCAGCTGCAGTTGGATTAATCATTCATCCTAAATCTCATATACCATTTATCAGATTTGCCTCTTCTTCCTTCTCCTATCTGCACTATTTCCATAATATGGCTAACATTTTCCCACAAAATTGTCTACATTGCAAATAGCACCTTGAGTTTATATAACACATCACCTCTGAAAAAAGCAACAAGTTTATATCCATTGTCTCAATTAACCCCAATAAGTATTTGGTTGTAAGTTTTTTTTTCCTGAGATACAGTAAAAATAGATGATAGTGGAAGGGTTTCAATTACATAATTTACAAAAATCCATTTTCTTCTCAGTCTTTTTGATCATCATCTTTTCATCATCTTTTTTTAAAAAAATTACAGGGAACCCCTACATTAATACATAGTTCTGAGTTTCAAGAATCAGACATTTGCTAGGCCAGCAGATGCTTTCTCCACACCCACCATCACAGTAACGCTTTGCTACTCTGACTTATCAAGTCTTAACATTCAGCAGGTTTCTGTCGAGTATTTCAGGAATATCATTAATCATTCTATCGCCTTAAAAAGGTGTTGATAGTGCAGGTTTGGGACAATAAGCTAAATGAGGAGAAAAGTTATAGATCTCCCAACTCAAAGCTTGCTTGTTATTCAGGAACTACAAAACTTTCACTACACAATGACAGCCAGCATTCAAAAATGTGAAATGAATGCATATGCTTTTTACAGTTCCTTTCATTAAAATGCAGCAATGACTCTTTTCAATGGGTAACCAAACATGCAAAGGAATGCATAGACAGAGTCACTCCTTTCCCTGAGATCTTGTAACATTTTATAAGCATTCCATTGTATTGCTTTTGTTTACTTACCTGTTTCTTTTTCTATATCAGGTTGTAAATTTCTTGACGGTAAAAATTTTACCTTACTCATGTCTCTATCCCAAGCCGAACACAGTGTTTGGCTCTTAACAGACACTCAATATATTTGCAGGTTAAATGAACAAACGAATTATTACTTTAATAACAGCACTATCACTTGAGGTTCTATTGCGTATATACCTGTCTCCCACACTAGATTATGGACTCCTTTTACCCCTAATGCCAGACAACTAGTAGGTATTCAATAAATTGATGAGTGAAGACGGGGAAAAACAGGAAGAAAGAAGGGGGAGAGAAAGAACAAAAATAATGATGACTAATCATTAAAGACAATTTTTTTTAACAGAACCAGTTGGCAAAATGTTCAAGCTAATTTGCTCATTGGTGAATGCAACAAAACCCTAGCAATTATAGATTATTTAACTTTCATGTTTTCTACTATTTGAGAACAGCCAGAAAGGTCCCTGACATAGAGCAATTTGTAATTGTGCTCAGAATGTAAGTGAAACTCATTTACGTTCAAACTGTGCACACAAAAGATGGCCGTTTGGCTGAAATAACAGTAGCCACGTGGCAGCTCAGATTTCATATACTTTATTCCACCTGTGTGCCTGAATATTCGGAGAAGGCAATGGCACCCAACTCCAGTACTCTTGCCTGGAAAATCCCATGGATGGAGGAGCCTGGTAGGCTGCAGTCCATGGGGTCACTAAGAGTCGGATACGACTGAGCGACTTCACTTTGACTTTTCACTTTCATGCATTGGAGAAGGAAATGGCAACCCACTCCAGTGTTCTTGCCTGGAGAATCCCAGGGCTGGGGAGCCTGATGGGCTGCCATCTATGGGGTCGCACAGAGTCGGACACAACTGAAGTGACTTAGCAGCTGCAGCCTGAATTTTGCTGCAGAATCTTAGATAATTGGGTTGTTGGATGTAAACAAATCATCTCTAGTCTCACCTGACCCTGGGGTTACACTTCTCTAGAAAGCTCCCCCTTTCACCCTCTTCAATCTCTATTTCAGTCCTCCCCACACTTTTCAAAATTAGCCCCCAGGCCCACTCTTTTCCTTACACTTTAAGAAAACAGAACCCATCTGCTTTGGATGGAATTTTGTCTCCCAGAATTCACATGTTGAAGTCCTAATCTCAAAATGTCACTGTACTTGGAAATAAGGCCTTTAAAGAGGTAATTAAATTAAAATGAGGCTCTTAATGTGGGCTCTCATCCAAGCCGACTCGTGTCTTTATAAGAAGAAGAGATGAGAGCCCAGGAGAGACACCAGATATGTGTGTGCACAGAGAAAGGGCCATATGAGGACACAATGAAAAGACAGCCATTTGCAAGCCAAGGAGACAGTCCTCAGGAGAAACCAAACCTGTCAACACCTTGGTCTTGGACTTCTGGCCTCCAAGAGGCAAGAAAATTAATTTCTGTCATGCACACCATCCTGTCTGTGATGCTTCGTTATGACAGCCCTGGCAAGTTGACTAAAATACCATGTTAGAGGAAGTCCTCTAAGAGCAGTGGTCCCCAACCTTTTTAGCACCAGGGACTGGTTTTATGGAAGACAATTTTTCCATGGACCGGGGTGGGGGGACGGTTCCGGGATAATTCAAGTGAGTTACATTTATTGTGCACTTTAGTTCTGTAACGATAACATCAGCTCCACCTCAGATCATCAGGCATTAGATCCTGGAGGTTGTGGACCTCTAGAGCAGAGGCAAATGCTAAGAGTCTGAGTTCTGAAATCAAACAGTTCTGGACTAAGAATTTGGTTCTCTCTCTACTCAATCCCAGTTTCCTCATCTGTAAAATGGGAATAATCATACCAACTTCACGGGGCTATTGTGAATAATAAATCACTTACTATGTCGATAACTTAGCATAGTAACTCTAGTACACATTCAACATCAATCCCACCACGAATGCCCTCCACTCATCAGTCGTCTCCCCTACATCATTAATTTCTCCCTCCCTACTAAATCATGTCCATACCATCCAAATAAACTTTAAAATCTCCCTTGTCAAAGGGAAACCAAAAAACTCTCCCTTGACTTGACAATCCCTTCCAGCTGTTGGCCTCACTTCAGAACTAAGATGATAAAGAGTTGTGTACACTCTCTCATCTCTCCAGCGCTTTTTATTCTTACTTCTACTCATTCCAGTCTGGCTTCCACCTGTGCCACTGCACTGAATCTGCTTTTCCCACCATCATCTAGAGCCTCCATGTTGCCAAATCCAACAGGCACTTGCTTTTTTTTTAATTTATTTATTTTTTAGTTGAAAGATAACTGCTTTACAGAATTCTGTTGGTTTCTGCCAAACATCATCATGAATCAGCCACAGGTATACATACGTCCCCTCCCTCTTGAACCTCCCTCCCATCTCCCTCCTTTTCCAATCATCCTTTAACTAGGCCTTTCAGCACATTCAGCCAATGCCTCCTTCCTTGAAAACCTCCCATTGGTTTCCCTGACAACCACATTCTCTTAGTCTTCTCCTGCCACCCTGATGTATCCCTGCCACCTGCCCTATTACTTGATGCTAAAATGTTGGAATTCCTTAGGAATCAGATTCTCCGTTCCTCTCTCAATATTCTCTCCACAATTCCCTCCATCCAAAGGCCTTAAAGCACTGTCTGTACCAATGACTCTTAAAAGCATATCTCCATCCCAGATAGGTCATTCTTCTGAGTAATAGATCTTATCTATTCAATTTCTCTTACGGATACTGCACAGTAAAACATGCAATGCTGAACCCTTATCCCTTCCTTCACCACCATCCATGTAATCCACCAAGTCACCCCAGCAAAGCGTAATCAACAGCTCCTATTCCCTGTCCCCTACTCCTAATCAATCTGCCACCAAGTCCTATCAATGTGACTACTAAAATACACCTCCATCTGTCTTCTGTTCCTTATCTTCACTATCACCACTGGGCACCATCATCTCCTGATCAATTCTCAAAGCCTCCGTATTCACCTTTCTGTTTCTTGCCTCTCTCCAGTTCTTTTTCCTCTGAGGAGCCAAAGAATTATTTTAAAAACTATTTGCTTCATGCAAATCTCTCAGAGGCTGTCCATTGCCCTCAGAATAAAATCCAAAACCCTTAACCAGGCCCTTGTTTATCTTCCAGGCTGTCATACCAGAAGGGCCAGGCATACTGACTTTTGCCCCAGTTTCTTTAACACACAAAGATATTTTTTGCCTGAAAATCTTTACAATCTAACCCTAACCCTCTACTTACCATGGTTTTCCTTCCACATTTTGTCTAACATCTTCTTATGCCTCAAGGCTGACTTTAAATGTCACTTACCCATGAAGATCTTGTGTCGAAATTGATTCCCTCTACTCCACCCCCATTTTCCTCTCTCACAACACCTTATTTTTTTTCACAGTAGTTAGCACAATTCTTAAATATTTAATTACTTGGGTGACTGCTGACTATCTTGACTATCTCTCCCAAGTGGACAGTAGACTCTGAGAACTATGTCTCTTGTTCACCACTGTATATGCCCCGTGACTAGTAACTAGTGAGTGCTGAATTTGCTGGGTGCTAGTTGGACACGACTGCAGCGACTTAGCAGCAGCAGTAAGAGTGAAAGGAAGAGCAAGAGGGAGGCACAAAGCGGCTGTTTGCAGAGGCTAACTGAGTTAAAGTTTCTTTATGAAAACAGCCAAGGAAGCCAACACTTAAAACAGTGATGAAAATGAAGAAAACAAGAAAGGGGAGCCTAAAAAGTGATGATTTTCATCCAGGCAAACATGAGTCTAATCTCTGCTCTCTGCTTCTTCATGATTCATCCTGTCCCTAACATCTTGAAAAGTGCTACATTTTGAAAGAAAAAGCCACAGAAGCAAAATTCAGTCATTCATTTTAGGAATTGGGATAAAAATACTTTAACAAAAATAAACAATGTGTTTTTCTTTAAATCTTAATCATTTTTTTATGTCTCTAAGTATTTTAAGTAATGATCCATTCATACTTTTAAATTTTTAATTATCTATGCTTATTACCATAAAAGTAAAAGATTTGGGTAAGTACAATGAAGAAGATAAAAATCACCTAATGGCCCACTATTCAGAGACAACAGTTTGGGTATATTATCCTTCCA
Organism: Bos indicus; assembly: GCF_029378745.1. Taxonomy (NCBI): domain Eukaryota; kingdom Metazoa; phylum Chordata; class Mammalia; order Artiodactyla; family Bovidae; genus Bos; species Bos indicus. Next base: position 58,234,589 of record NC_091780.1, on the reverse strand, counting down.
GAAAATTTTCTCTGCGTAAACATACACTTACAAAAATGAAGTTATACTGTATATAGTTTTAGAATCTTCTTTCCTTACTTTCTATATCAGAAATACATTTCTACATCAGCATTTTAATAGCTTTGTAATTGTTCTTTATGTAAGTGAACCATAATTTATTTTAGCAATCATCTATTTGTGAAATATGGGGTTATTTTTACTATTCTATTCAATACTGCAAAGAATATCTTTTTAAATGTGTACACACATCTTTTTTCCTTAGAATAAGTTTTTAACTGTAGAACTGCTGAGTCAACAGGAAATACTCATTTTAAAGCTTTATGTAAGAATTGAGACATTTCCCTTCAGAAAGACAGTATCTCTTTACATACCAATAGTGTATATGTTGATGCTTTTGAGTTGTGGTGTTGTAGAAAATTTGAGAGTCCCTTGGACTGCAAGGAGATCCAACCAGTCAATCCTAAAGGAAATCAATCCTGAATATTCATTGGAAGGACTGATGCTGAAGCTGAAACTCCAATACTTTGGCCACCTGATGTGAAGAACTGACTCATTGGAAAAGACCCTGATGCTGGGAAAGATTGAAAGCAGAAGGAGAAACGGACTACAGAGGATGAGATGGTTGGCTGGCATCACCGACTCGATGAACATGAGTTTGAGCAAGCTCCGGGAGTTGGTGATAGACAGGGAAGCCTGGCGTGCTGCACTCCATGGGGTGGCAAAGAGTCGGACACGACTGAGCAACTGAACTGAAGTATATGCGTATCTTGTTGTTTAGTTGCTAAGTCATGTTTGACTCTTTTGTGACCCTGTGGATTATAGACCGCCAGGCTCCTCTGTCCATGAAATTTTCCCAGGCAGGAATACTGGAGTGTTGCCATTTCCTCCTCCAGATCTTCCAGACCTAGGGATCAAACCTGTGTCTTCTGCATTTCCTGAGCTGGCGGGTGGGTTCTTTACCACTGAGTCAGTAAGTAGTAGAACTAACAGTTTAACTGGTTGCAAGTCAGGCTTCCCCACCATGTCACACTGTTCCTTTATTATTTTTACTAGTTTAACGATGTATAATTATTAAATATGATAGGGCATGACATTCTGACACTTCCCCTATTTTATTTTTTGACATTAAGTTGTTTCCAGTATTCCACTAAGTTATATTAGAGTGAACAGATGAAATATTAGATTAAATCTGTTTGTTTTTTTAGGAAACATGAAATGAAACTTGCTTACTTCACTAGCCCCAGACTTTCCTCCTTGAAAAACTAAACCCCTTTAATTCTTGAAGACCCATCTTAAGAATCATTCCATTTAAAAAGCCTTCTGACTGACTCCAGACACTTATCTCTTCCTTCCCTTCCTGACGACTCAAAGCACTCACCATCGGCCTCAAAAATTTTGCCACTTTATTATATTAATTGATCACTGGTAATAAACTGTTCTGGATGGTTCTAAATTAGTTTTATGTTTGCACATCTAGTTTCCCTTGAGATTATTGAGGACAGAACTCATATATATATATCTCATTTGTAATGCCCTTAGAACTTCTTACAACTCTGGGCACAAAAAGATGGTCACCTTAACACAGGGTTGAAATGAGTTAAAATTTTAAATGTCAGCTATATTGTATCAATATCCTTTAAATAAATTCCTTAAAATTCTAGTATCATTTATGTGCTGTGCTTAGTTGCTCAGTTGTGTCCAACTCTTTGCAGCCCCATGGACTTCAGCCTGCCAAGCTCCTCTGTCCATGGGGATTCTCCAGGCAAGAATACTGAATAGGTTGCCATGCCCTCCTCCAGGGGATCTTCCCAACCCAAGGATCAAACCCACGTCTCCCACATACAAATAAGCAAGTTCCAGAAAAAAAAATTGTACAACATGTAAATAATAAAGAACACTTCTTCCTGATTTATTTTCCCCTCATTTTTCATTTCATAGAATTCCAATCATTTCACTTTATATATTCCCAAGATTTTCATAGGTTCTTCACTGTTTTGGCAGTATTTGCTCATTTCTTTTCTTCAAAGGAGCCACTTCTTTTATTCTTCATGACTTGGACCCTAACATGCCGGGTACATGAGGTGGAATCATCACAGTGTCCTGCAGAAAGCTCTAGGATGCAGTGAATTCTCACCTACAGCTAGGTGTGACCTCAGTCAACCATTTAATATCTCTAAGCTTCAGGGGTTCTTGTTTGCTTTTTTGTCTTGTTCTGTTTTTGTCAAATGAGAAATTAAAATAATACATCCACATTCTTTGCAAAAGTTGATTATTTATGTTGTACATCTGAAAGCATATATTCTAATTTCATCTTATTTTTCATTGATTTTCTCTTCCATTACATAAAGTCTAAGACTTTATGGATTTGATGTCATTGCTTCCTTTGAAACTATTCATCTTCTTTTCAATTTCACCTTTCATTGAAAAATGACAGATACAAATACGGAGTATTTGGACATACTTCACAAATTTGGATTGCTATAAATATTCACCTCAATGGTTAAAGTAAAAATTATGCCTGGTTCCTTTTTCATTTCTTCTCATGATTAGAGGATCAGTAAGGAACCAGACACTCTCGTTAATCACCCTACAGATCTGTCTTAACTTACTATTTTTGAGCCTCTCAAGGTGTTTCTTGTGTCCAATAGATTCAACTGCTTGACCCAATTGGTTCTATCTAGAAATAATCTCTAAAATCAACTCTCTTCTCCATCTACACTTACATCACCTGAATTCAAGCCTGAATATTTCTTTCTTAGATTATTGCCATCATATCTAGACTGATTCTTTTCTGATTCTTTTTTAACATGACAGAGTGATCTTTCCAACATGCAAAATCTTCCTCATTTCCTGCTAGTCAAAATCCAGATAATTAACTTAGCACATGGAGTCCAGGGTGAATCAATTCCTACTCATCTGTCAAGCTCCATCTCCCGTTTCTTCCCTATGAACCATACTTCAGCCATACTGACATGCAAAAACTCCAACTCACGATGCTCTCATCCTGTCATGGGTTTTCACATGCTATTCTCTCTACAGAAATGCAACCCATGCTTCCCTGACTGACCACCTCCCAAGAATTCCAAATATCAACTATAACTACTTCTGCTGTAGATAACTAATCCTCCCTACCACAAGCTGCATTAAATGATCTTATCAGCACTTTCACAGCACACAGGGCTTCCTTCTGTGATAGCACTCATTACTAAATGCTATAATTACTGACTCACTGCCTCTTCTAAGACTCTGAGCCTCAATTTCGTAACCTATAAAATGGGGATAATGATAGCTCTCACAGGGTTGATATAAGATTTTTAAATATTACATATATAAACTACTTAGCACAATGACTAGCACATAGTAGATAATAAATTGCTAAAATTAGCAATTACATGTGAGATCCTGCTCCATCCGCCTTCCCAAGCCAATACTCTGTCTCTCAAAACAGAATGATCTATAGAGTAAGGAAAATACAGCAGTGATCTTTCATCAACAAAATCAAGCATAATCTCCTATACACATCCACACACATCCACATACACAGACAATATAGTATCTGCAGTTGGTACTGAAATCCAGTTCTATATCCAGAAACTCGTCCTTTTTAAAGAATATATACAGCTAATAAGAAACATATTCAGAAATAGAGATGTGGGGAGAACAATGCAACAGCACATGGCTTGGGAGTTCTAACGAGGAACCAGAGTTCTTTGCAGATTCATAATCTAAGAATGATCCTCCTTCTTTGAGGAAGGTCATCCTCTTGAACTGAAACCAAAACTTCATAAAAGAAACAAATAAAGGGTGACAGGAAAGGACACACATATTTTGAGAGCCAAAACAGTCAACTCTCCCCTCAAAAGCAAAAGGATGTCATATATCACAAATCTCATTGTTAATTCTTCCAAATATTCTTATACTTACATGTATAATCTTCAGTCAGTTTTAGTTCCGGGAGGCAAACTTTATCTGGCACTTTCAGCAGACAGGAGAGGTCAGCAAACACTCCCATTCTCAGGCAAGTGATTCCAGCACCACCAGCACCACCACCATCATCATCATATCATCATCATCAATCATATTTGCTTAGCCATTTACATTTTTCAAAGCATTTCCACATGCATTATTTGTTACATTTTTTTTTGAGCAGTTAACTTGTGAAAAGGTGTTCTAAGGAATTTTAGACATTAAGCAAAAATTAAGCAGCAAAGGTGAAGGGAAAGATACTAGTGTTTCTAGTCATTTATCAGATATTGTTCGGAGAAGGCAATGGCACCCCGCTCCAGTATTCTTGCCTGGAAAATCCCACGGACAGGGGAACCTGGTGGGCTGCCGTCTATGGGGTCGCACAGACACGGACACGACTGAAGTGACTTAGCAGCAGCAGCAGCAGCAGCAGATATTGTTGATTGAACACACACTGTGTACCAGGCACCTTGTGACATGGGTAAATCCGTGATTAAAAAAGATGTCATCTTCATCCTCTGGGTCACAGTCACAATAATAATTCTAAATTCTGATTGTTTACTTTGTGCCAGTAAATATAAAAATAATAGTTCTTTTGTTATCATTATTATTCCCATACTACCAGTAAGAAAAGCAAGGCTTAGAGAGGTTAAATAACTTGCCCAAGGTCACCGAGGAGATAAATAATAGAGCATTTATATGTCACCTATAAAGAGAAACAGTTGAAAACGTTGTGGCCCACCATACACTTTTTAGCATATTTTTTAAAACCCACATAGGTACATAAAATCATCCAAGGTTTTCAGGCATGAATTAGTAGGACCTGACCACTTGCCAACTGGAAAACACCTTAACATGGAAACAATTCATTTGTCAGAAATGGGGCACTGGAAATAAAGAAAAGGGGGGAAATAATTTATTCAAGCGGAAAAAGAAGATGGATTGCTGTTTGGTTCCTATCGCACTGTTGATCAGGAGAGCTTGTGCTAGGAACAGTGGAAGTCATTTATTTCACATTGTGATGGAGAAAGTGACAAAGATGGCGAATCTTCTTGAAGTTGAGTGCTTGTTGGATATTAGTAACATTTGAAATGGAATATGAATCTCTATTTTATTTTAATACAATCAGGTTAGGTGACAGAAACTTGTTTTTTAGAAGTTTACTGGGTAGCTTCCTCAGATCAATATTTTGAAATTGAAGAATCAAGAGGCCAAGTTTTAAGCACTTCCCACCCAAACCAGAGTGACTCATAAGCCTGTGCTTTCTTTCTGATGTGATGAGACATCTGAGTACTGTACTTGAAACTGCAAGGACAGAGGGGAACAAGAGTATTACTGATTTTTTCAAGGAAGTATCAATCTAGACATACAGATTTAGCAGAAGAAAACCAAAGAATATTTTAACTCTCGTTGCTAAATTGTACTGAGCTCTTTATAATTACAAATTTTTCAGGAACTAAGGAGTTATTGGGTAGAAATTAAATAATTTCAGAGATATGCTGCAGTTGATGACAATGAATCATTCTTTAAGTTTTTAAATCAAACTGAATTATCAACCACCTATCCAATCAATGTGGCTCTATTTTTTTAAAAGTGATTGTACCAAAAATGTATTACACTCCTTTAGAAGGTGCAGATATTTTGGAACTGCCTAAACAAGAACCTGAAGTATAGACAGCAGTGTCCTGAAATTTAAGTGTCTGGCTATATGGACAAACTTGAAAATACCTGGGCTCCTACCTTCATGGTAAAGTACATTCTCTTCCATGATAGTGTTACAGTCCAAATTGAGATTCATGATCAACCTGGAGTTAAAATTCAGATATGCTATGACTCAGAACATACTACACAATACTCAAGAATAATTCGTCAATAGGGAGGGAACACATGTATTATTTATGACTGATTCACACTGTTGTATGGCAGAAACCCACACCACATGGTAAAGCAATTGCCCTCCAATTAAAATACATTTTAAAAAATACCTTAAAGAAAAAAATAATTCATTCCATCATAAAACAATATTTAAATATAAACTGATAACTCTTTAGAGACTCTTTTTTTTAAGACTCTTAAAAATACAACATTTCTGTAGTATTTCCTATGTGCAAGGCACTGTTCTAAGCACTTTCTCCTCTTCATATTGGTAAGCCTCACAACAATCCAATGAGCTAGGAGCTATTTCATTTCCCCGCTCTTTTCCTACATATGTAAAACCTGAGAGCATTGCTATCAAGCTTAAAAATTCATGCCTATGTGTACCTTGTCCTTTCACTCACTCAGCGGATATTTCAGTTCAGTTCAGTTGCTCAGTTGTGCCCGACTTTTTGTGACCCCCATGAACTGCAGCACACCAGGCCCCCCTGTCCATCACCAACTGCCGGAGTCTACCCAGACCCATGTCCATTGAGTCGGTGATGCCAACCAACCATCTCATCCTCTGTTGTCCCCTTCTCCTCCTGAACTATGTGCCAAATACTGAATATGTGACAGTGTATGAAAAAGCTAAAAAATAAAAATTAAAGCTACAGCCCTTGATGCTGCTTATGGTAAAGAGTGAAAGATGAACAGAAGTATAAAAAATATCTTCAAAGGTCTATAAAGAGATGGGAGCTAAAACAGAGAAAAAAGAAAAGGGTAAGGAATGCCCCCCTAGTGGTTTCGGAAGACCTCTCAGAAGAGATTATATTTAAGACATAAAGAATGAGAAGACAGTAGACACGAAAACGTGGGAGAAAGCTTCTAGGTTAAGATTACAAAGGCGAAGGACTTCCTTGATGGTCCAGTGGTTAAGCTCTGCATTTCTGGTGCTGGGATGAGGTTCACTCGCTAGTGGAGGAAATAAAATCCCACATGCCTTGTGGTGCATTCAAAACAAAACAAAACAAAAAAGACTACAAAAGCGAACACAAACATCTAAATCAGGCACATCTGAAACGCTACCAAACTACAGTAGAAGAATTGTTTTAATACAAGAAGAAAGGGACAAGAGGTAAGAAGACACACTGCAACATAATTCTGGAAGCTTGAAAACCAATAGACAAGTAGCCATTGACTTGGCAGATCGAAAAAAATCCAATCCCAGGCCGGCAGTGAGGAAAGCTGAGAAACAACAATGAGCATCTCAGGATTCTCAGAAGTCATGGAACTGCCAGCTCTAGTTAGCTCTGGAACTGGGAGTGGAGGGGGTGGGGGAGTACAGGAATAGGAACTTTAAAAGCTGGGGATTAAGAGGTTTCCCTGACGGTCCAGTGGTTAAGACTCTGAGTTCCCAATACAGGGGGCATGGGTTTTATACCTGGTTGGGGTATTAGGATCCCACATGCTGCATACACAGCCAAAAGAAAAGGAAAAAAAAAAGGAGGAATTGGTTGAAAGCTGTTTACAAAACAGTTAGATCCCTAAATTCTCTCCCTACCTCTCGCCAACTTAGCAGATCTTCTTAAGTTTATTGCCTAAAGAGAAGATATACCAGAGGGTCTCAGAAGTGGAAGAAACCAAACACAGTTGAAGACCAGGGTAACTCACTTAAACATGAGGAACTGGTGTTTCTGTGAAGTGTGAATACTGAACAGTGAATAAGCTAACCTCTGCCCCCGCACCCCACACACAGCTAGCAGCGACTCTTACTCTTCAAGCTGGAGATTAGAAGCCTCTTTCTCACTCCTTCCTTCTGTGACTCTGACCAGTCAAAGAGGAAAAAACTAAAGACACACAGTGACAAAAGGGGTTTCCCCAGTAAAGGGCCACCGACATGCTCAGGTCAGCTCCTCAGTCCCAACCTGTAATCAGTGAATAGATAGCAAAGGATGGCCAGCCATCAGAAAGAAAGCCTCTGGCATGGAGGACAAAGTGAAGAAACAGAAAAATCAACTCGGAGAAAAGGAATCTATGTAGGAGAAGAAAACCTTTTTTAAAAACCTGTTATTAATATCAGAATATGAGAGACTCTACCACAGATGAATATTGAGGTGCTGTAAAAAAAAAAAGGCAATATACAGAGAACAAAAAACAGAAAAGAGCTCTTACAAATTAAAAACATGATCCCAGAAATAAATAATCAATACTCAATATTAGGGCTAGAAGATGCAGTTGAGGAAATTTCCCAAAGTTCAGCAAAAAGACAGAGACAAAGTAAGAGAGAAATGATCAATCCAGAGATCCGACATGAGAATAAAAGGAACTTGAGGGGAAAACAAATAGCAAAACCAGAAGGGCTAAAAAATTAACAAAATTAATTTTTAAAAATTTAGAAAATGCCAGATTAAAAACATACATCAAAGTGAATAAAAGTCGGCATAGAATAAAGCACATCTTTTTATGAAATGTCAGAAACTGAGGACAAACAAAGTTCCACATGTCTCTAGAGATTTTTTTAAGTTATATCACCTAGGAAAGATCAGGAATTTTGGACTTCCCAAAAGCAACATTTGAATCAAGACAATAATGAAGCAACGCCTTTAAAACTCTGAGAAAAAAATTATTCTCAATAAATTATTGTTCAGGTCAACTATAAATCAAAAATAAAGACATGCTTCAGTTTAGTTCAGTTCCATCGCTCAGCAGTGTCCAACTCTTGGCAGCCCCATGGACTGCAGCATGCCAAGCTTCCCTGTCCATCACCAATTCCCAGAGTTGCTCAAACTCATGTCCATCAAGTCGGTGATGCCATCCAACCATCTCATCCTCTGTTGTCCCTTTCTCCTCCTGCCTTCAATCTTTCCCAGCATCAGGGTCTTTTCCAATGAGTCAGTTCTTCACATCAGGTGGCCAAAGTACTGGAGTTTCAGCTTCAGGATCAGTCCTTCCAATTCACAGTTTCAAAAGATTTATTTCCCATTCATCCCTTCTCCTGGTAAGACCCAAGTATACATCAGGCATCCAGGGCAACCAGGCCAGAGCACTGCGGTCCAACACAGAGTGTTAAAGGCTGTCATCACAAAGAACCCCTCACCTTATGTACTGGTTTTGACCCAAGCCAGAAGGCCTGTGTGAGTGGGCCCCAGATTCTTGTTTGTTCTTGACCCAGCCAAGTGCCTACTCTCTTCCACAGTCTCCTAGAACAGCTAAAAACACTGTTTTTGCTACCAAAGAAGGGTTCTTTGACCTGCATCTAAGAGCTAGGTGTTGGTCATGTTGAATTTAAGCAGAAAATACAGAGTAACTCCCTCACCAATCATACTTTCAACAGAGGTACAGTACCTGGCTCACATTTCTGCATCCAACAAAATCCCCAACTCTGGTGAACACTTCTGTTTCTGGACTCACTCCTGACCTTGCTCAGTGATGCCCCCAAAAGAAATTCTGAATAGGGGTAGAAGGATATTGAATTCACACTGTTTTCCAGAGATTCTACATAGCTTATCTTGATGTTATGAAAGTGGACATAAATTTATATATACAGATTTTTAAATAACAATAAATGCACACTCATGTAACTACCACCCAGATTAAAAGAACATTTCCTGAATCTTACAGCTATCTATCTCTATTTTTATCCCTCTCACTCATCATGAAGGTAAATACTTTTTTAACTTTTCTGAATCATTCCTTTGCATTTCTTTATAGTTTCATCCCCTGAGCATGTATACAGTGTATATAAACATAGTTTTTTTTCATTTCACAAAACTGAACAGCAAGCCTAAGCCTAGTGGGATAAGGAAAGTTCAATGTTGCCATTGATCAGGAGGCCCCCATATTTACAGATTTTTGTCAGTTCAGTTCAGTTCTTGCAACCCCATGGACTGCAGCACGCCAGGCTTCCCTGTCCATCACCAAATCCCAGAGCCTACTCAAACTCATGTCCATCAAGTCAGTGATGCCATCCAACCATCTCATGCTCTGTCATCCCCTTCTACTCCCACCTTCAATCTTTTCCCACATACAGGTCTTTTCAAATGAGACAGTTCTTCACAACAGGTGGCCAAAGTATTGGAGTTTCAGATTCAGCATAATTCCTTCCAATGAATATTCAGGACTGATTTCCTCTAGGATGGACTGGATGGATCTCCTTACAATCCAAGGGAATCAAGAGTCTTCTCCAACACCACAGTTCAAAAGCATCAATTCTTCAGTGCTCAGCTTTCTTTATGGTCCAACTCTCACATCCATGCATGACTACTGGAAAAACCATAGCTTTGACTAAATGGACCTTTATGGGCAAAGCAATGTCTCTGCTTTATAAAATGCTGTCTAGGTTGGTCACAACTTATCTTCCAAGGAGCAAGCATCTTTTAATTTCATGGCTGCAGTCACCATCTGCAGTGATTTTGGACCCCCCAAAATTAAGTCTGTCACTGTTTCCACTGTTTCCCCATCTATTTGCCATGAAGTGATGGGACTGGATGCCATGATCTTAGTTTTCTGAATGTTGAGTTTTAAGCCAACTTTTTCACTCTCCTCTTTCACTTTCATCAAGAGGCTCTTTATTTCTTTGCTTTCTGCCATAAGGGTGGTATCATCTGCATATCTGAGGTTATTGATATTTCTCCCGGCAATCTTGATTCCAGCTTGTGCTTCCTCCAGCCCAGCATTTCTCATGATGTACTCTGCATATAAGTTAAATAAGCAGGGTGACAATATACAGCCTTGACATACTCCTTTCCCAATTTGGAACTAATCTGTTGTTCCATGTCCATTTCTAACTATTGCTTCCTGACCTGCATACAGATTTCTCAAGAGGCAGGTCAGGTGGTCTGGTATTCCCATCTCTTGAAGAATTTTCCACAGTTTGTTGTGATCCACACAAAGGCTTTGGCGTAGTCAATAAAGCAGAAATAGATGTTTTTCTGGAACTCTCTTGCTTTTTTGATGATCCAGAGGATGTTGGCAATTTGATCTCTGGTTCCTCTGCCTTTTCTAAATCCAGCTTGAACATCTGGAAGTTCACGGTTCATGTACTGTTGAAGCCTCACTTGAAGAATTTGGAGCATTACTTTACTAGTGTGTGAGATGAGTGCAATTGTACAGTAGTTTGAGCATTCTTTGGCATTGCCTTTTTTTGGGACTGGCATGAAAACTGACCCTTTCCAGTCCTGTGGCCACTGCTGAGTTTTCCAAATTTGCTGGCATGAGTGCAGTACTTTCACAGCATCATCTTTTAGGATTTGAAATAGCTCAACTGGAATTCCATCACCTCCACTAGCTTTGTTCGTAGTGATGCTTCCTAAGGCCCACTTAACTTTGCATTCCAGGATGTCTGGCTCTAGGTGAGTGATCATACCATTGTGATTATCTGGGTCATGAAGATCTTTTTTATATAGTTCTTCTGTGTATTCTTGCCACCTCTTCTTAATATCTTCTGCTTCTGTTAGGCCCATATCATTTCTGTCCTTTATTGTGCCCATCTTTGCATGAAATGCTCCCTTGGTATCTGTTTTGGTTATCTCCTCTTCATGGTAACAGAAAAAAGAAAAGAAGAAAGGACTAAAGGGACTGCTGTCTACTGTGACTTCACCTTGACACAATGTAGAGAGTGGGTGAGCAATCACAGCCTGGTTCTAAAGGCAGCAGCCATTTATTCAAGAAATGGATCTTAAATACCAGACAGCAGGGTTTTTAAGAGTCAGGTTAAATATGCTAAATGAGGAGGATTCCAGAGAGTCCAGTGACAAAAGCATAGGTTTCAAATCATCCAAAGCCCCTCCAATAAACACAGACAGGTCAATGAGGGCGACAAACCCAAAGACAGGCTAACAATATCTACAACAAAATCAGTGACCAGGCAGCGCAGCAAACCAATTATGAGTGGATAGGGACAATCATCTGGTAGCCACACATCACAGTATCAGCATTCATGATGGAAGATACACAAGGAAGACAGCTGGGCCTCTGATGGTCCTCTGGTCTGGAAAACTCCCGAACCATCCATAGGCACTCACTGAAAACTGTGATGTCCCAATCTGAAAATAGAAGTAAAGCAAGGAAGGAGTTCTTCAGATGATAAGATCTGAGAGTGATGGAGCAGACTCTCAATTCTAAAAACTAACACACCAAGCCTACCCTCAAGATAAAGCTCTGTGCTCAGAAGAAACTGCTGGGAATAGAATCCCAGTTGAACTGTGTCAGGATACTAGACACAAAGGAGGAAGAGTCCAAATTAAAATGGGAAAGAAAACCAAAGGAAATAGATCTCAGAAAGTACACAGGCATATTTTTTATCACTTTGATCAGAAAATAAACAATAAAAATAGAAGAGGAGCCCTAAAGTTATCCCGAACCTGTCTTTAAAACTATATCAATAGAAAAACTATTTTTCTTTAAAAATGAGCAACAGAAAATTCCGTATGAATTTATCACAAGAGAAAGAGAATAAGAAGCAGATGCACATGCACTAAGCAGATGAAATTGTAACCCAGTATTTCCAAGCAAGCTAAAAGAAATTAAGAAAATGACTGATGTATGTATATGTGAAATTGATTCAATTTGTTGTACAGTAGAAAGTAACACAACATTATAAATCAACTATACTCCAATTAAAAAAATTTTTTTAAACAAAGGAAATGATCAAAACTGTGTTATTAACACACTAAAATTAGGTGATGAGAGAAAAAAGAGATTGTGAAGAGCCAGGTAAAAGAACTCAAGAGAATTAGGAGTAAAAGACAAAATAATTTTTAAACGAAGACTAAATCAGTAGAAACCCAGGAGTAAATAAACACAATGGATAATGCTTTAAAAAAATAAAACATAGGAAGAGGGAATTTTTAAAAATTAAAAAGAAATGAAGAGACTTTACATTGTGATAAAATAAACCTCTACCATCAATCCCTCTTCCTTTCACAGAAAACAACTTATAAAATTGGACATAATGAGAAAGCAACCACCTGAAGCTACAGAGAGTGAACAGAAGCAGATGGACCCCAATGGGGGCATTACAGCTACTAAGGAAGATGGAAGACAGACAGCTATACCAGCAAGTTTCCATCTCCACGGGCCTGGGCTAACTGCTGCCCATGAAATATGCACAGTGGTGAGAGCAACGCGTAGAAAACTCCACAAGCTTTCTGGCCTGGGGAAACCAAAAAGAAAAGCTGGCAAACCGTGAATGTTTAAAGAGAGTAGGGGAATCTACCTCCCTGACTGAACCCTGAACCACACAAGTAGAAAACAGACTCAAAGTCACCCTGTGAAAGGCAAAAGATCTGAACAGAGTAAGGAGTTACTGCATAAGCAACAGAGTTTTACAGTTCAAGCCCTGCCAAGAAAATGACTCACTAAAACACAGGAAAAACTATTTGCCAGTGGGAAATAACAGAATCCAAAGTCTTCACAACTCAACATTCACAATGTCCAGGATATAATAAAAAATTACCCAACATATGAAGAACCATAGGGCTTCCCTGATAGCTTCGTTGGTAAAGAATCCACCTGCAATGCAGGAGACCCTGGTTCAATCCCTGGGTCAGGAAGATCCCTTGGAGAAAGATAGACTACCCACTCCAGTAATCTTGGGCTTCCCTTGTGGCTCAGCTGGTAAAGAATCCACCCGCAATGCAGGAGACCTGGGTTCAATCCCTGGGTTGGGAAGATCCCCTGGAGAAGGGAAAGGCTACCCACTCCAGTATTCTGGCCTGGAGAATTTCATGGACTGTATCGTCCATGGGGTCCCAAAGAGTCAGACACAACTGAGTGACTTTCACTTTCATGAAGAACCAAGAAAATAAAACACATTCTCAGAGGAAAAGAAAATTAGTCCAGTTTGATCACTAAATGAAACAGAGGTTGGAAAGAGAGACAAGGTACATGCAGCTACTATAACTACCCTTAATGAAGTAAAACAAAACATACTTTCAATTCATGAAGCTCTCATCAGAAATAAGAAGTCGCAGCAGAAAAATTAAAATAGTAAAAAGAAAAAGATAGAAATTTTAGAACTGAAAAATATAATTTCTGAAATAAAAAATTCACTCAGAGACTTCCCTGGCAGTCCAGTGGTTAAGACTGTGCTTCCACTGCAAGCAGCATGGGTTCAGTCCCTGGTCAAGGAAATAAGATCCCGTATGCCATGTGGCATGGCCAAAAATAAAAAAAAAGAAATTCACCTGATGGACTTAACAGCCAAATGGACGGGACAGAAGGAAGAGTATGTTAACTTGATAATGCTGCTGCTGCTAAGTCATTTCAGTCATGTCTGACTCTGTGCAACCCCAACTCTGGGCAGCCCACCAGGCTCCCCCGTCCCTGGGATTCTCCAGGCAAGAACACTGGAGTGGGTTGCCATTTCCTTCTCCAAAGCATGAAAGTGAAAAGTGAAAGTGAAGTCGCTCAGTCGTGTCCGAGTCTTGGCGACCCCATGGACTGCAGCCTACCAGGCTCCTCCATCCATGGAATTTTTCCAGGCAAGAGTACTGGAGTGGGGTGACACTGCCTTCTCTGACAAACCTGTTAGGTAACATCAAACAGTAAAATTAAGGGTATATAACTGGAATGGGCTTCCCTGGTAGCTCAATGGTAAAGAATCCTCATGGCAATGCAGAAGACATGGGTTTGATCCCTGGGTTGGGAAATACCTTGGAGAAGGGGCTTCCCTGGTGGGTCAGAGGTTAAGGCGTCTGCCTGGAATGCGGGAGACCCAGGTTCGATCCCTGGGTTGGGAAGATCCCCTGGAGAAGGAAATGGCAACCCACTCCAGTACTCTTGCCTGGAGAATCCCATGGAAGGAGGAGCCTGGTAGGCTACAGACCATGGGGTCACAAAGAGTCAGACACGACTGAGCGACTTCACTTCACTTCACTTTGGGAAGATACCTTGGAGAAGGAAGTGGCAACCCACTCCAGCATTCTTGCCTGGGAAATCTCATAGACAGAGGAGCCTGGCAGGCTATAGTCCTTGGGGTCACAAAGAGTTGGTCATGACTTAGCAATTAAACAACAACAATTGGAATATTGGGCTTCCTTAGTGGCTCAGTGGCAAAAAATCTGCCTGCCAAAGTAGGTAATGAAGGTTCAACCCATGGATCAAAAAAATCCCCTGGAGAAGGAAATGGCAAATGACTCCAGTATACTTGCCTGGGAAATTCCTGGCAGGCTACAATCTATGGGGTCACAGAACAGTTGGACACAATTCAGCAACTTGTTGTTCAGTTGCCCAGTTGTGTCCAACTCTTTGCAACCCCATGGACAGGGAGGCACGCCAGGCCTCCCTGTCCCTCACCATCTCTCAAAATTTGCCCAAGTTCATGTCCACTGCATCAGTGATGCTATCCAGTCCTCTCATCCTCTGACACCCTCTTCTCTTTCTACCCTCAATCTTCCCCAGCATCAGGGACTTTTCCAATGAGTCAACTGTTCACATCAGATGAACAAAATACTGGAGCTTCAGCTTCAGCATCAGTCCTTCCAATGAATATTCCGGACTGATTTCCTTTAGGATTGACTGGTTTGATCTCCTTGCTATCCAAGGGTCTCTCAGGATGTCTTCAGTACCACAGTTTGAAGGCATCAATTCTTTGGCACTCCACCTTTTTTATGGTACAGCTCTCACAACAGTACGTGACCACTGGGAAGACTATAGCTTTGACTATATGGACCTTTGTCAACAGAGTAATGTCTCTGCTTTTCAACACACTGTCTAGATTTGTTATAGCTTTCCTGCCAAGAAGCAAACATCTTCTTGTTTAGTGACTAAACAACAATTGGAATATCAGAAAAAGAGAATGGAAAGAATGGAGCAGAAAAAATATTTAAAGAAATAATGGCCAAAGATATCCAAATTTGATAAAAGACAGAAATTTTCAAACACAGAGAGATAAGCAAACATCAAGGAAAATAAAATCTAGTAGCCTATGCCAGTAGAAGCCCATATGACAATCAAACTATTGGAATCAAAGATAAACAGTATATCTTGAAAGCAGCAAGAAAAACAATATATTATATACATATTATGGGCATAATACAACCCATGGCTGAATTCCCCCCTGAAACCATGAAGGCCAGATCGACTAATAAATTTAAGGTACTGAAAGAAAAAGAAAAGCTGTCAAATCAGAATTCTATATTCAGAAAAAATATTACTCAAAAATAAAAGCAAAATAAAGACACTTTCAGACCAAAGAAATCTAAGAAATTTGGCCATAAGCAGCTCTGCAATTGCAGTTTTGGGGCTGAAGATAAAAGATACCAGATAGAAACTTGGATCCTCAGGAAAGAATGAAGAGCATCAGAAATGGCAACTCTATTGGTAAATATAAAAAACTATATTTTCTTTTTGCTCTTAATTTCCTTATTAATCATACAACTTAAAAAGTCATAACAATGTCCTGTGTTGTATGTAACATACAACATCTTTATAAAATCAAGATATGAGAGTACAAGGTTGCAAGATTTCTGTATTTTAAATAAAGTAGTATGTTATTAACTATAAGTTAACCGTGGATATTAAAGATGTACATTATAGTTTCTAGGAAGTCAATAGGAAATTATAAAAGATTAAAAGGAAATGGATAGAAAATATATGCCACACAAACAGTAAACAAAAGCAGGCTGGAATAGCATTAATATTAGATAAAATAGATTCCAAAACAAATCTATCCTATATTAACAAGGATAGAAAAAAACACTTCATCATGTTAAAATGGATGATTCAACAGTGAAACATAACAATCATAATTGAGTAGGACCCAAGTATCAGAACCTCAAAACACAAGAAGCAAAATATGACAGTTTTATAGGGAAAAATAGAGAGTTCCATAATCATAGTCAGTTAGAAACTGCAGCATGCTTTTATCAGCAACTGACAGAAAAAGAGACAAAAAATAGCAAGGATGTGGAAGATTTGAACACATCATCAAACAACTGCAGAATATACATTCTTTCAAGTGCTCATGGAAAGTTTATCAGTCAAGGCCATATTCTGGGCCACAAAACAAATCTCAATGTCAAAATATTGAAGCATACAGATAATGTTCTCTGACAAAAGTTGAATTAAGTTAGAAATCAAAAACAATAAATACAATGGTCCAAATATTTCCAAATATTCAGAAATAACACACTTCTAAAGAAACTTTGGGTCAGTGAAAAAACTTACAAGATAAATTAGAGAATATTTTGAACTGAACTATAACAAAAATTGAACCTATCAAAATTTATGGAGTGCAGCTATAATAGGGCTTACATGGAAATTTATGGCCTTGTGCCAATATTCAAAAACAAGAAAGGTCTCAAATCAATAAACTTTCACTCTAATAAGATAGAAAAAGAAGAGCAAATAAATCTAAAGCAAACCAAAGGAAGGAAACAGTACAGATAGTGGCAGAAATCAATAAAATAGAAACAGAAAATAATCAAAATCAAATGTTAGGTCATTGAGAAGATCAATAAAACTGATAAACCTCTTATCAGACAGATCAGGGAAAAAATAGAGGGACAAAAAATATCAATATCAGAAATAAAAGAGAGACACAGAAACAGATTATACAGATACAAAAAAGGATAATAGGGGATTATTACAAACAAATTTATGATAGTAAATGGACAACTGAACAAATTTGGCAAGTGGTCAAAATGGACAAATTCTCAAAAGACACAAATAACAAAAATGACTAAGAATAAATTAAAGCAATAACAATAACAAAAAAAACCTCAAAGAGTTCTATATCAATTAGATAAATACAATTTAAAATTTTTAACTTTTTTTAAAAAAGAAAAAGAAATCTTCAAAGGTCAATTTTATCAAAAATTTAAGGAAAAATAAATATCAACTCTATACAAACTCAGAAAATGTAGAAAAACGGAATACTTCCTAACTCATTTTATGAGGTCAATTTTACCCTGATCCAAAAACCAGACAAAGATATTACAAGAAAATAAAACTGCAGACCAACATCTCTCGTGAGCGTAGGCACAAAAATCCTTAACAAAATATTAGCAAATAAGTAGTTTCCTGGTGATCTAGCAGTTAGGATTTTTCGCTTTCATAGTCATGGCCTGGGTTTAATCTTTGATCAGCGAACTGAGATCCCAAAGCTGTGCACCACAGGCAAAAAAAAAAAAGCAAATAGAATCCAACAAAATATTAAAAGGATATACATGCAGTTTATTTCAAATGTAGTTTATTTCAAAGGATGCAGGGTTGGTTTAATATTTTGAAAGCTCAGGCTTTCTACATAAGACCAAGAACATGACATGATGGTGTGCTGAAAACTTTAAATAATCCCTACGAATTAGACTAAACTAATAAGTGAACATTGCAAGAATGCAGAATATGGAGTCAACATACAAAAATCTATTGTATTTCTCTATACTGAGAGTGTCGCTAAGTCACGTTCGACTCTTTGTGATCCTACGGACCATAGCCCATGAGGCTTCTCTGTCCGTGGGATTTGCCAGGCAAGAATACTGGAGTGGGTAACCATTTCCTACTCCAGGGGATCTTCCCAACCCAGGGATCAAACCAGTGTCTCCTGCATTGCAGGCATATTCTTTCTTTACCAACTGAGCCACCAGGGAAGCCGATTTCTCTATACTAACACAAAATAATAAGAAAAGGAAATTTGAAAAACAACTTCATTCACAAAAATGAATGAGGAAATAAGTTTAGGAATAAGTTTAATGAATGCTGTGACAACTACAAGCTATTACAAAGGGGAAGTAAACAATATCTAAATAAGTATACACATATATCATTGCAAGGAACAGCGAAGACTCTATGTTGTTAAGATAGTAATCCTCCTCAAAGTAATCTATAGACCAAAATCCAAATAAGCTTATTTTGAATAAAGTGACAAGTTAATATTAAAATTTATATTTAAAAAAGAACCTAAAATAGCTAAAATGATTTTTAAAAATAAGAACAAAGTTGGAAGACTTACACTACTTGATTTCAAGACTTACTATAAAGTTACAAAATAAAAACAGTATGTCACTGGCATAAAGATAGACATATAGATGGATAAACAGAATAGAGTCCAGAGATAGCTAGACATATATACGGTCAATTGATCTTCAACAAAGGTATCAAAGTAATTCAATGGAGACAAGATAGTTTTTGTAAGAAACATGCAGAAACAACTGGATATTATATATGGAAATAATGAACTTCAAGCCTTCAGTTCAATTCAGTCACTCAGTCATGTCCAACTCTTTGTGACCCCATGAACCGCAGGACACCAGGCCTCCCTGTCCATCACCAACTGCCAAGTCTACCCAAACCCATGTCCATTGAGTCAGTGATGCCATCCAACCATCTCATCCACTGTTGTCCCCTTCTCCTCCCACCTTCAATCTTTCTCAGCATCAGGGTCTTTTCCAGTGAGTCAGTTCTTCCCATCAGGTGGCCCAAGGATTGGAGTTTCAGTTTCAGCATCAGTCCTTCCAATGAATATTCAGGACTGATTTCCTTTAGGATGAACTGGTTGGATCTCCTTGAAGTCCAAGGGATTCTCTAGAGTCTTCTCCAACACATTTCAAAAGCATCAATTGTTCAGTGCTCAGCTTTCTTTATAATCCAGCTCTCACATCATACATGACTACTGGAAAAACCATAGCCTTAGCTAGATGGACCTTTGTTGACAAAGTAATGTCTCTGCTTTTTAATATGCTGTCTAGGTTGGTCATAACTTTCCTTCCAAGGAGTAAGCGTCTTTTAATTTCATGGCTGCAATCACCATCTGCAGTGATTTTGGAGCCCCAAAAAATAAAGTCTGACACTGTTTCCATTGTTTCCCCATCTATTTGCCATGAAGTGATGGGACCAGATGCCATGATCTTAGTTTTCTGAATGTTGAGCTTTAAGCCAACTTTTTCACTCTCCTCTTTCACTTTCATCAAGAGGCTCTTTACTTCCTCTTCACTTTCTGCCATAAGAGTGGTGTCATCTGCATATCTGAGGTTATTGATATTTCTCCCGGAAATCTTGATGCCAGCTTGTGCTTCATCCAGCCCAGCGTTTCTCATGATGTTCACTGCATATAAGTTAAATAAGCAGGGTGACAATATACAGCCTTGACGTACTCCTTTTCCTATTTGGAACCAGTCTGTTGTTCCATGTCCAGTTCTAACTGTTGCTTCCTGACCTGCATACAGATTTCTCAAGAGGCAGGTCAGGTGGTCTGGTATTCCCATCTCCTTCAGAATTTTTCACAGTTTATTGTGATCCACACAGTCAAAGGCTTTGGCATAGTCAAAATAGATGTTTTTCTGGTACTCTCTTGCTTTTTTGATGATCCAGTGGATGTTGGCAATTTGATCTCTGGTTCCTCTGCCTTTTCTAAAACATCTTGAACATCTGGAAGTTCATGGTTCATGTATTGCTGAAGCCTGGCTTGGAGAATTCCTCATACCATACATAAAAAGTGACACAAAAAAGTTCTTTGAGGGTCTTCCCTGGTGATCCAGAGGCTAAGACTCCTCACTCCCAATGCAGGGGGCCTGGATTCGAGCCCTGTTCAGGGACTAGCTCCTGCATGTTGCAACTAAGAGTTTATTTGCCAAAACTACAGATCCCACATGTCACAACTAAGACCTGGCACAGCCAAATAAAATTGTTTTTTAAATGTTCACTGACCCAAATGTTAGAGATAAAACTGTGACGTTTCTAGAAGTAAATCTTTACGTTGTTGAGTTAGGCAAACATTGTTTAAATAGGAGATCAAAACACAAATAATAAAAGAAAAAAATAATAAAATGGACTTCATAGTTTAAAAGTGTCACTTCTCAAAAGTGATTATTAAGAAAACACAAAGGTAATACACAGAGCAGAAGCAAAATTTTTCACAACAAAAACCTGCTATTCAGAATACGTGAAGAACTCATAACTCAATAATACAACCAATAAAAGCTAATAAAAAAATGGACAAAACATTGGAACAAACATTTCCCAAAAGATATACAAATGCCAATAAGCACATGAAAATATGTTTAACATTGCTAGTCCTTGGAGAAATGCTAATTAAAACTACAGTGAAATACAACTGCACACATGCTAGAATGACTAAAGTAAAAAACACTTTCAATACCAAGTGTCGGTGAGAATGGAATATGTGGCAGCTGGAACTATCTCCTACATTGCTGGTGGAAATGCAAGATGTTACAACCACCTTGCAAAACAATATGGCGATACCTTATAACACTAAATACAATGGTCAAGCAATTCCATTGCTGGCTATTCACCCTAGACAAATAAAAACATATGTCCCCTTGAAAACGTGTCTGCAGAAATTTTAGCAGCATTTTTCATAATGGTCAAAAACTGAAAACAACCCAAATAATATATACATATCATGGAACACTATAGAGCAAATATATATAAATACACACAACAGCATTAGTGAATCTCAAAAATATTATGCTAAATGCTGCTGCTGCTGCTAAGTCGCTTCAGTCGTGTCCGACTCTGTGCGACCCCATAGACGGAAGCCTACTAGGCTCCCCCGTCCCTGGGATTCTCCAGGCAAGAACACTGGAGTGGGTTGCCATTTCCTTCTCCAATGCATGAAAGCAAAAAGTGAAAATGAAGTCACTCAGTCCTGCCTGACTCTTAGCGACCCCATGGACTGCAGCCTACGAGGCTCCTCCATCCATGGGATTTTCCAGGCAAGAGTACTGGAGTGGGGTGCCATTGCCTTCTCCAATTATGCTAAATAAAATTAGTCAAATTGAACGACTATGTACTGAATGATTCCATTGATATGAACTTCTAGAAAAGGCGAACTATAGTGATGGAAAGCAGATCAATGGCTGCCTGGAGTTAGGAGTAGAAGGAGATCAAGAGCAAAGGGGCACAAGGAGTATTCTTCAGGTAAGAGAACTACTCAATATACTGTTCAAGGTGATGCTTACACAATTCTATCTGCTTAATAAAAGTCATAGCACTGTGCTTTGAAAACAGTTTTTTTTCCTGAAAACAGAATTTTATTATATGTAACTATTTCCATAATAAAAAAAAGAGGATAAAATAACACATACTAGAATATGGAGATACTTGGGCATGCTACATTAGAAGATGGAATGATGTAGCCACTTGTACTTACTTATAGTGACTAAGCTTGGATTTATAAAAAGTAAGGTAATAATATTCAACTAAATACTGTCAATTTTATTTATATTTGACATTTCAATTTAAGAGCTAAATAAATATATATGCATGTGGAATCACCATGAATAGGTTAGTTCATATAAAGACTAATAAAGATATACTGCATGGATGACTCTCTAAAACCACAAAAAAAAAATGCAGAGAGACATTTCTAAAACTTCCAATAGAAAGTGATCCATACAGAAGATAAGCAAAGAAGACTCAGCATACATATGACAGGAATCACAAAGAATGCCAAATGATAAGCCAAAGTAAATATTAAATTATACTCTATAATTTTAGAACACTTTCCTAAAATTAAGAAAAAAAACCTCAAATTTATATATCATGTTTCAGCACAATCATTTCAGCATGACCAACACTGAATCATATTACAGTTTAAATTACTTTAAAAAGAAAATAAAACATCATTTGGACAACCATGCAAAAAAGCTAAGACACCAATAAGAGAAAGAAAACAAGATTGTCCCCTGACTTTTCAACCAGTTCCTAATACCCAAAGAACATTAGTTCAGTCGCTAGTCGTGTCCCACTCTTTGTGACCACATGGACTGCAGCAAAGCAGACTTCCCTGTCCATCACCAACTCCTGGAATGTACTCAAACTCAAGTCCAGTGAGTCAATGATGCCATCCAACTATCTCATCCTTTGTTGTCCCCTTCTCCTCCTGTTTTCAATCTTTCCCAGTATCAAGGTCTTTTCCAATGAGTCAGTTCTTTCCATCAGGTGGCCAAAGTACTGCAGTTTTGGCTTCGGCATCACTCCTTCCAATGAATATTCAGGACTGATTTCCTTTAGGATGGACTGGTTAGATCTCCATGCAGTCCAAGGGACTCTCAACAGTCTTCTCCAACACCACGGTTCAAAAGCATCAATTCTTTGGTGCTCAGCTTTCTTTATAGTCCAACTCTCAACCATACATGACTACTGGAAAAACCATAGCTTTAGCTAGACAGACATTTGTTGGCAAAATGATGTCTCTGCTTTTTAATATGCTGTCTAGGTTGGTCATAACTTATCTTCCAACTTATCTTACCTTTTAATTTCATGGTTGCAGTCACCATCTGCAGTGATTTTGGAGCCCAAAAAAATTAAGTCTGTAACTGTTTCCACTGTTTCCCCATCTATTTGCCACGAAGTGATGGGACTGGATGCCATGATCTTAGTTTTCTGAATGTTGAGCTTTAAGCCAACTTTTTCACTCTCCTCTTTCACCTTCGTCAACAGGCTCTTTAGTTCTTTTTTGCTTTCTGCCATAAGGGTGGTGACATCTGCATATCTGAAGTTATTGATATTTCTCCCAGTGATCTTGATTCCAGCTTGTGCTTCCTCCAGCCCAGCATTTCTCATGATGTACTCTGTATATAAGTTAAATAAGCACGGGTGACAGTATACAGCTTTGATGTACTCCTTTCTCAATTTGGAACCAGTCCATTGTTCCATGTCCAGTTCGAACTGTTGCTTCCTGACCTGCACACAAATTTCTCAAGAAGCAGGTCAGGTGGTCTGGTATTCCCATCTCCTGAAGAATTTTCCACAGTTTGTTGTGATCCACACAGTCAAAGGCTTTGGCATAGTCAATAAAGCAGAAGTAGATGCTTTTCTGGAACTCTCTTGCTTTTTTGATGATCCAACAGATGTTGGCAATTCGATCTCTGGTTCCTCTGACTTTTCTAAAACCAGCTTGAACATCTGGAAGTTCACGGTTCATGTACTGTTGAAGCCTCACTTGGAGAATTTTGAGCATTACTTTGCTAGCGTGTGAGCTGATTGAAATTGTGCGATAGTTTGAACATTCTTTGACATTGCCTTTCTTTGGGATTAGAATGAAAACTGCCCTTTTTCAGTCCTATGACCACTGCTGAGTTTTCCAAATTTGCTGACATATTGAGTGCAGCACTTTTGCAGCATCATCTTTTAGGATTTGAAATACCTCAACTGGAATTCCATCACTTCTACTAGCTTTGTTCGTAGTGTTGCTTCTTAAGGCCCACTTGACGTCACGTTCCAGGATGTCTGGCTCTAGGTGAGTGATCACACCATCGTGGTTATCAGGGTCATGAAGTTCTTTTTTTGTATAGTTCTTCTGTGTATTCTTGCCACCTCTTCTTAATATCTTCTGTTCTGTAAGGTCCATAATGTTTCTGTCCTTTATTGTGCCCATCTTTGCATGAAATCTTCCTTTTGTATCTCTAATTTTCTTGAAGAGATCTCTAGTCTTTCCCATTCTATTGTTTTCCTCTATTTCTTTACATTGATCACTGAAGAAGGCTTTCTTATCTCTCCTTGCTATCCTTTGGAACTCTGCATCCAAATGGGTATATCTTTCCTTTTCTCCTTTGCCTTTTGAGTCTTTTTTGTAAGGCCTCCTTGGACAACCATTTTACCTTTTTGCATTTCTTTTTCTTGGGGATGGTCTTGATCACTGCCTCCTGTACAATGTCATGAACCTCCGTCCATAGTTCTTCAGGCATTCTGTCTATCAGATCTAATCCCTTGAATCTATTTGTCACATCCACTGCATAATCGTAAGGGATTTGATCTAGGTCATGCCTGAATGGTCTATTGGTTTTCTTCTAGACCTACTTCTTCAGTTTAAGTCTGAATTTGGCAATAAGGAGTTGATGATCTCAGCCATAGTCAGCTCCCGGTCTTGTTTTTGCTGACTGTATAGAGCTTCTCCATCTTTGGCTGCAATAATTCTAATCAATCTGATTTCAGTATTGACCAACTGGTGATGTCCATGTGTACAGTCTTCTCTTGTGTTGCTGGAAAAGGGTGTTTGCTATGACCAATGTGTTCTTTGGCAAAACTCTGTTAGCCTTTGACCTGCTTCATTTTGTACTCTAAGGCCACATTTGCCTGTTACTCCAGGTAGCTCTTGACTTCCTACTTCTGCATTGCAGTCCCCTATAATGAAGAGGACATCTTTTTTGTGTGTTAGTTCTAGAAGGTCTTGTAGGTCTTCATAGAACCATACAACTTCAGCTTCTTCAGCATTATGGTGAGCACATAGACTTGGATTATTATGATATTGAATGGTTTGCCTTGGAAACAAACAGAGATCATTCTGTCATTTTGAGAGTGTATCCAAGTACTGCATTTCAGACTCTTTCATTGATTATGATGGCTACTCCATTTCTTCTAAGGGATTCTTGCCCACAGTAGTAGATATAGTTGTCATCTGAATTAAATTCATCCATCCCAGTCCTTTTTAGTTTGCTGATTCCTAAAATGTCGATGTACACTCTTGGCATCTCCTGTTTGACCATTTCCAATTTGCCTTGATTGATGGACCTAACATTCCAGGTTCCTATGCAATATTGTTCTTTACAGCATTGGACTTTACTTCCATCACCTGTCACATCCACAACTGGGTGTTGTTTTTGCCTTGGCTCCATCTCTTCATTCTTTCTGGGGTTACTTCTCCACTGATCTCCAGTAGCATATGGGGCAACTACTGACCTGAGGAGTTCATCTTTCAGTGTTCTATCTTTTTGCCTTTTCATAGTGTTCCTGGAGTTCTCAAGGCAAGAACACTGAAGTGGTTTGCTATTCCTTTCTCCAGTGGACCACATTTTGTCAGAACTCTCTACCATGACCCATCCATCTTCAGTGGCCCTACATGGCACAGCTCACAGTTTCATTGAGTTAGATGGACAAAGAACATGATGTGACAAATTTAAGACACTAAAGGAAGAGAAATATGAATCAAGGATTTTACATCTACCCAAACTGGCCTCCAAGTACAAAGCAGCAAACAATTATAAACTTACTGAAACTCAAAGTACATTGATCCTGTGAACCCTTACTAAAGAATTTATTAATAGTAGAAAAAAAAAAAAAAAACATTCAGACAACCAAAGACTGAGAGACAATAACGTAAGAATGATTGGTGAGCACTAAATATAAATATTCATATAGAACGTAGTTAACCCATGGTCACAAAAGAGAGAATATAATAGACAAGTATGTGTGTGTGTGTGTATTAGTCGCTCAGTCATGTCCAACTCTTTGCAACCCCATGGATATAGCCTGCTAGGCTCCCCTGTCCATGGAATTTTCCAAGCAAGAATATTGGAGTGGATTCCCATTCCCTTCTCCAGCAGATCTTCACAACACAGGGATCGAACCCAGGTCTCAGCGTTGCAGGCAGATACCATCTGAGTCACCAGGGAAGCTGGTAGACAAGTATAAATTATCAAAAATTGTGGAAAAGAGAATAAGGAGTGCATGTAGATATGACTGTCCATTAGACATTAACTGGAAATAATAGGATATTGCTTTAGATCAGATACTGGAATAGAAGGAGTAAAGGAGAAGAGGTTACAAGATAATTTCAATATTGTTCAATGCAGGGAACCAGTAAGCCCAAAAAAAGTATATTAATGGTATTATATAAAGGTATTAGTATTAAATATATAGTTAACCAATAGGACAAACAAACAAACAGATAAAACTGACTGCATAATGAAAAACCATAGATACAAAAGACAAAAAAAACCAAACCAATATGATAGAACTGATGTCAAACATTAATCATACCAGTAGATGGAAATGGGCTTAACTCCCCTATTGAAAGAAAAGGCTAATGAATCAAAATCCAACACTATGCAGAATACAAGAGATACACCTAAAACAAAGAGATTCAAAAGAGTTAAAAATAAAAGGATGGAGAAAGATGTATCAGGCAAACACAAATAAAAAGAAAACAGGGGTCTTAATCTTGATACCTGACAAGGTGGAAGTGAGACCAAAAACCATTACAATGTATTAAAAAGGCCACTGCATAATGCTTAAGGCTACAATTCACAATGAGGATATTACAGTTATTAATATTTATGCACCCAATAACACAGTAGTAACTTTCATTAAGCTGAAACCTACAGGAAATTCAAAGAGAAATAGGCAGAAACACACTAACATTAGGAGATTTAACATACATCTCAAAATCCAAGATTGAGCTGACTAAAAATTAATAAGGACAACATAGGTCAGGTTTAATATAGATCTTTAAGATCTATATCAAATTTTGAACCCCAATAATAGCAATTACAATTTATTTTCAAGTACACGTGGAACATTCACAAAAACTGATAATCTTATGCCACAGAGAAAAGCTCAATAATTTTCAAAGAATAGAAATAATGCAAACACCATCCTCACACTATAATGCAATAAAAGAAGAAATCAATACCAAAATAAAAAGATGTTAACTAGACTTACTACAGTAATCATTTGCAATATACACAAATATTTTCTTTTTTTTTTTTTTTTTGCCACACTGCACAGCATGCAGAATCTTAATTCCTTGGCCAGGTATCATACTTGCACCCCCTGCACTGGAAGCATAGGGTCCTAACCACTGGACTGCCAGGGAAGTTTCTATACACAAATACTGAATTATGTTGCACAACTTAAACTAATATTACATTTTAATTATAACTTCAATTTTAAAAAGAAACATACATATGAAATAAAAAACAAATATGCCCTTCCACCTGGAAATTTACAAGCACACTTCTAAACAACACTTGAGTCAAAGGCAAAAATACAAAATTAAACTGCAGAACTTTGTGAAAGTAATAATAAAAACCTGATATTATCAGAATCTGTAGGCTACACCTAAATGAAATGTCAAAGAAAACATATGGCATGAAATGCCCATATGAAAAAAATTAAACACCCAACACAAAAAGCCAGAAAAAAAAAAAAAGATGTTTGTGGAAAATAGATTTAATAAAAGGAGAAAGTAAACTCTAAAAAAGCGGCAGAAATAATAAATAATTCCAAAACTTGTTCCTTATAAAAAAAAATTAACAAAATAGACAAACCACTAACTAAATATATAGGGGAAAAAGGTGGTGGGGATTTGGGAGGGAAAAAAACAAAATGCACAACATTAAGTACACAACATCAGAAATAACAATAAGAAAATAAAACATCAGAACAGGGGAAATTAAAAATTTTCTAAATGATTATTTTTCTTAGTTCTATGCAAACAAATTTGAAAACTTAGATGAAATGGAAAAATTTTAGAGAAATAAAACTTACCAAAATTGACCCCAGTAGAAACAGAAAGTCTAAATAGAACAAAGATCATAAAGAAAATAAAAGAAGTTAAAAAGTTTCACTATTAAAAAAAAAAAAAAAACACTAGGCCAGATGATTTCACATGGGAACCCTAATAAACTCTGAAAGATCAGAAAACTTCCAGTGTTACTTTAATTATTCCAGAGCATAGGAGAAAAAAAGGAAATCTTCCAAACCCATTTTATGTAGTGAGTATAACACTGTTCCCAGAAACTGACTAGAATCACTCCCCACCCTATCCCTCCAAAAAACAATGGACCAATCTAACTTACAAATATCAATGCAAAAATTATTAAATAAAACATGATAAACTCCAATCCAGCATATTAATGAATAGAAGTCATATGGTCTCCATAGATAAAGAAAATGAACTTGACAAAATTCAACACAACTCAAGTTTTTTAACTCAATAAAATAAAAATTCATGGACACTTCCTTAATACCTTAATATGTTACCTCGACACCCCCAAAAATCTTAATAGGGAAATTAGTGGCTTTCCTACTAAGATTCAGAATGACACAATACTCAGTCTCTATGCTATATTTAAAGTAGTGTTGGAAATATTTGCCAATGCAATTATAAAAGAGAAAGTAATTAGAGAAAAAAATTGGATAGAAAAGAGTAAAATTATTTTCTATTTCTAGATTATATAATTATTTATATTTTGAAAACCCAAAGAATAGATGGAAAAACAAGTACAAAAATAAAATAATTTGGTAAAGTAGGGTTATAAAATTGGCATACAAAAAGTAATAACATTCATGTACAAATACAAAAATATAGAAGACAAACCTCAATTATGATAGAAAAAAATATATCAAAAAATGCCAAGCATAAGCTTAACAAGAAATTATAAAAAACACCCTTTCTAAAAGCACCTTTAGGAAAGCCACCAAAAAAACTTGAAAACAAATAGAAAGACATACCATGTTCCTAGATGGTAAAATTCAATATCCTGAAGATGTCAGTTTTCCTCAAGTTATTTTATAAATTTAAAATGATACTCAAAAATACCATCAAGCTTTTTTCTGGAGCTATGAAACTTGATTATAAAATTAGTTTGAAATACTAAAAAATAATAGCCAGAGTTTGGAAAATAAAAACAATATTGAACCAGGGAAAAGAGATTCAAGTACAATACTCTCAAAAAAAATTTAGCCTACAGTCTAAAAAAGAGAGGGAGCATAACAAGGATAATAAAGGGCAAGGATTGGCTCTCTGTGAATAAGTCATGCCAACTTCACTTCAGTGTCTTATTTCTTTGGGGGAATCTGGACAGAAAACAAAGGAAAGCTAAAGGTAGAATATACACATCTCAGCAAAGTGAACTCACAATAAAGGACAGAAATGGTATGGACCTAACAGAAACTGAAGATGTTAAGAAGAGGTGGCAAGAATACACAGAACAACTATACAAAAAAGATCTTCATGACTCACATAACCACAACGGTGTGATCACTCACTAGAGCCAGATATCCTGGAATGTGACGTCAAGGGGCCTTAGGAAGCAACACTATGAACAAAGCTAGTGGAGGAGACGGAATTCCAGTTGAGCTATTTCAAATCCAAAAGATGATGCTGTGAAAGTGCTGCAATCAATATGCCAGCAAATTTGGAAAAGTCAGCAGAGGCCAAGGACTGGAAAAGGGCAGTTTTCATTCCAATCCCAAAGAAAGGCAATGCCAAAGAATGCTCAAACTACCACACAATGGTATTTACCTCACATGCTAGCAAAGTAATGCTCAAAACTCTCCAAGCCGGGCTTCAACAGTACGTGAAGCTGGATTTAGAAAAGGCAGAGGAACCAGGGATCAAATTGCCACCATCTGCTGGATCATAGAAAAACAAGATAGTTCCAAAAAAACGTCTACTTCAATCTCACTGACTACGCCAAAGCCTTTGACTGTGTGGTTCACAACAAACTGTGGAAAATACTTCAAGAGCTGGAAATAACAGACCACCTATCTGCCTCCTGAGAAATCTGTCTGCAGGTCAAGAAGCAAGAGTTAGAACTGGACATGAAACAATGGACTGGCTCCTAATCAGGAAAGGAGCATGTCAAGGCTGTATATTGTCACCCTGCTTATTTAGCTTCTATGCAGAGTACACCATGAGAAATGCTGGGCTGGAAGAAGCATACGATTGGGCTGGAATCAAGATTGGCGGAAGAAATATCGATAACTTCAGATATGCAGATGACACCATCCTTATGGCAGAAAGTGAAGAGGAACTAAAAAGCCTCTGGATGAAAGTGAAAGTGGAGAGTGAAAAAGTTGGCATAAAGCTCAACATTCAGAAAACTAAGATCATGGCATCCAGTCCCATCACTTCATGGCAAATAGATGGGGAAGCAATGGAAAGTGAGAGACTTTATTTTGGGGGGCTCCAAAATCACTGCAGATGGTGACTGCAGCTATGAAATTAAAAGATGTTTGCTCCTTGGAAGAAAAGCTATGACCAACCTAGGCAGTATATTAAAAAGCAGAGACATGACTTTGCCTATAAAGGTCCATCTAGTCAAAGCTATGGTTTTTCCAATAATTATGTATGGATGTGAGAGTTGGACTATAAAGAAAGCTGAGCACCGAAGAATCAATGCTTTTGAAATATGGTATTGGAGAAGACTCTTGAGAGTCCCTTGGACTGCAAGGAGATCAAGCCAGTCAACCCTAAAAAAAAAAAAAAAAAATTAGTCCTGAATATTCACTGGAAGGACTGATTGTTGAAGTTGAAACTCCAATACTTTGGCCACCTGATGTGAAGAATGGACTCATTGGAAAAGACCCTGATGCTGGGAAAGATTGAAGGCAGGAGGAGAAGGGGTGACAGAGGATGAGATGGCTGGATGGCATCACCGACTCAATGGACATGAGTTTGAGCAAGCTCCAGGAGTTGGTGATGGACAGAGAAGCCTGGCATGCTGCAGTCCATGGATCACAAAGAGTCGGACACGACTGAGCTATTGAACTGAACTGAAAGTGAACTCAAACTGTAAGCTCCCCTAGAGCCTGGTACAGAGCCTGACACAGTGCAGACACTCAAAAAATATTTTTTGAATTAGACAATGGACAAGCTGGGACCTCCCTGGTGGTCAGTGGTTAAAACTCCAAGTGCCCAGTGCAAGGGGTACTGGTTCTATCCCTGGACAGAACTAAAATCCCTCATGTCTCTAGGCCTTGCCAAAAAAAAGAGAGAGAGAGAAAGAGAGAAAATGGACAACTTGATAAAATATGATTGGGTAGTACCACAATAGAATGCATTTGTAGTTGATGAAACTGTCTTATTTAAGATGTATTGATTAATGGTGCAAAAGTAACTCAAAACAAGCTATTTAATGGTATATCACATGCTTTTTTTACTTCTTTTCTCCCGATCAACATTGGGGGGGAGGTATTTTATATAGGGATGCATGTCACTTTGGTAAGTGATGCAAAACTACTGAAGGAATGGTTATTATGTTGAATGATAAAATCAGGCACAACAATGAGATGACACTAAAAAGATGAAGTTCAATAGTCTGTAGTGGGTTGAACTGTGTCCCCCAAAATACTATGTTCAAGTCTTAAACCCTGATACCCATAACTGTAAACTTATTTGGAAATAAGGTCTTTGTAGATGTAAACAGATTAAAATGAGGTCAAACTGGTTTAAGCTGGGCCCTAAATCCAATCATCTTATCCATGAGAGGGCAGAAAGAATAAAAACCACAATCACAGAAAACTAACCAAACTGTGACATTGTACAGGAGGCAGTGATCAAGACCATTCCAAAGAAAAAGAAATCCAAAGCAGCAAAATGATTGTCTGAGGAGGCCTTACAAATAGCTGAGAAAAGAAGAGGAGCTAAAGGCAAAGGAGAAAAGGAAAGATACCCACCTGAATGCAGAGTTCAAAATAGCAGGGAGAGATAAGAAAGCCTTCCTCAGCGATCAAAGCAAAGAAATAAAGGGAAATAATAGAATGGGAAAGACTAGATATCTCTTCAAGAAAATTAGAGATACCAAGGGAACATTTCATGCAAAGATGGGCTCGATAAAGGACAGAAATGGTATGGACCTAAAAGAACAGAAGATATAAAGAGAGGTGGCAAGAATACACAGAAGAACTATATGAAAAAGATCTTCATGACCCAGATAACCACAACTGTTTGATCACTCACCTACAGCCAGACATCCTGGAATGCGAAGTCAAGTGGGCCTTAGGAAGCATCACTACAAACAAAGCTAGTGGAGGTGATGAAATTCCAGTTAAGCTATTTCAAATCCTAAAAGATGATGCTGTTAAAGTGCTGCGCTCAGTATGCCAGCAAATTTGGAAAACTCAGCACTGGCCAAAGGACTGGAAAAGGTCAGTTTTCATTCCAGTCCAAAGAAAGGCAATGCCAAAGAATGTTCAAACTACCACACAGTTGGACTCATCTCACACACTAGCAAGTGAAGTCGTTCAGTCATGTCAGACTCTTTGCAATCCCATCGACTGTGGCCTGCCAGGCTTCTCAATCCATGGATTTTCCCGGCAAAAATACTGGAGTAGGTAGCCATTTTCTTCTCCAGGGGATCTTACCACCCAGGGATCGAACCCAGGTCTCCCACACTGCGGGCAGACTCTTTACCATCTGAGCTACAAGGGAAGCCCACACACTAGCAAAGCAATGCTCAAAATTCTCCAAGCAAGGCATCAACAGTACATACATGAACTGAGAACTTTCAGATGTTCAAGCTGGATTTAGAAAAGTCAGAGGAATCAGAGATCAAATTGCCAACATCCACTGGAACATAGAAAAAGCAAGAGAGTTTCAGAACAACATTTACTTCTGATTCATAGACTACATAAAGCCTTTGACTGTGTGGATCACAACAAACTGTGGAAAATTCTTCAAGAGATGGGAATACCAGACCACTTGACCTGCCTCTTGAGAAATCTGTACGCAGGTCAAGAAGCAACAGTTAGAACCATACCTGGAACAACAGACTGGTTCCAAATCGGGAAAGGAGTATGTCAAGGCTGTATATTGTCACCCTCCTTATTTAACTTATATGCAGAGAACATCATGAGAAACGCTGGGCTGGATGAAGCACAAGCTGGAATCAAGATTTCTGGGAGAAATATCAATAGCCTCAGATACGCACATGACACCACTCTTATGGCAGAAAGCAAAGAAGAACTAAAGAGCCTCTTGATGAAAGTAAAAGAGGAGAGTGAAAAAGTTGGCTTAAAACTCAACATTCAGAAAACTAAGATCATGGCATCCAGTCCCACCACTTCATGGCAAATAGATGGGGAAACAGTGGAAACAGTGACAGACTTAATTTGGGGGGGCTCCAAAATCACTGCAGATGATGACTGCAGCCACAAAATTAAAAGACAACTGCTCCTTGGAAGAAAAGCTATGACAAATCTAGACAGCATATTAAAAAGCAGAGACATTACTTTGCCAACAAAGGTCTGTCTAGTCAAAGCTATGGTTTTTTCAGTAGTCATGTATGGATGTGAGAGTTGGACCATAAAGAAAGTTGAGCATGGAAGAATTGATGCTTTTGAACTGTGGTATTGGAGAAGACTCTTGAGAGTCCCTTGGACTGCAAGGAGATCCAACCAGTCCATCCTCAAGAAAATCAGTGCTGAATATTCATTGGAAGGACTGATGTGGAAGATGAAACTCCAATACTTTGGCCACCTGATGCAAAGAATTGACTCATTTGAAAAGACCCTGATGCTGGGAAAGATTGAAGGTGGGAGGAAAAGGCGATAACAGAGGATGGGATGGTTGAATGGCATCACTGACTCGATGAATAAGTTTGAGCAAGTTCCGGGAGTTGGTGATGGACAAGGAAGTCTGGCGTGCTGCAGTACATGGGGTCGCAAAGAGTTGAACACGACTGAGCGACTGAACCAAACTGAACTAAATCCAATGAATGCAACATTTATAAGAGAAAAGAGAAGACTGGGTACAGAGACACAGAGATCACACGGGCCATGTGAAGACAGAGGCAGAGATTAGAGTGATATAGCACAAACCAAGGAATACCAAGGATCCCCAGCAATCACCAGAAGGTTGAAGAGAGGCAAGGAAGGCCACCAGAGGAAACAAGGCTTTGCCAGCACCTTTACTTTGGACTTTCAGCCCAGTAATCATGTAAAGATGTAAGAGTTGGACCATAAAGAAGGCTGAGTGCCAACAAATTGATGCTTTCGAACTGCAGAAGACTCTGGCGAGTCCCTCGGACAGCAAGGAGTTCAAACCAGTTGATCCTCAAGGAGATTAACTCTGAATATTCATTGGAAGGACTGATGCTGAAGCTGCAATACTTTGGCCACCTGATGTGAAGAGCTGACTCATTGGAAAAGACCCTGATTCTGGGAAAGATTGAAGGCAGGAGGAGAAGGGGACGACAGAAGATGAGATGGTGGGATGGATGGCATCACTGACTCAACGGACTTGAGTTTGAGCAAACTCTAAAAGACAGTGAAGGACAGGGAAGCCTGGAGTACTGCAGTCCATGGGGTCACAAAGTGTTTGACACAATTTAGCAACTGCCTCCAGAACTGTGAAAGAATAAAGTAGCCTTATTTAAATCCACCCAGTTTGTGGTAATTTGTTATAGCAGCCCTAGGAAACTAATACAGGGTTAAGCCAAGTTCTGTATCTTCCTACTGCACGATGGAGAATGAAGGAAAACAGGCTTAACAGGTATTCTTATGGAAAAGGTCTGGCAGTTTCAGCAGACCAGAGGCTCAACATTATAATACATAAAGCAAAAGAGATCCTTACATTTTGAAATATAGCTTGGAAGAAAAGCAATGACAAACCTAGACAGCATATTAAAAAGCAGAGACATTACTTTGCCTACAAAGGTCCGTACATTCAAAGCTATGATTTTTTTCAGTAGTAATGGACATAAGTTTGAGCAAAATCCAGGAGATGGTGAAGAATAGGGAAGCCTGGGGTGCTGCAGTCCATGGGGTTGCAAAGAGTCCAATAGGACTGAGTGACTGAACAACAGCTCTGCACTAGCGAAGGTATGTATAAGGTATTGAGTCTTTTTCAGATGCCACGTTTAAAAGAGGAAATAAAAAGCATCTGGAATGCATTTTTAAATGTAATGTAGAAAGTGCCTCAAAATTAAGTCATGTTATCACCCAATGTTACTGAGCAATTATTCTACATATACTTTGGCCACCTGATGCAAAGAGTCAACTCATTGGAAAAGACGCTGATGCTGGGAAAGATTGAAGGCAAAAGGAGAAGAGGGTGGCAGAGGATGAGATGGCTAGATAACATCACTGACTCAATGGACATGAGTTTGAGAAAACTCCAGGAGACAGAAAAGGACAGAAGAACCTAGTGTGCTACAGTCCATGGGGTTGCAAAGAGTCAGACATGACTTAACAACTGAACAACAACAAAAATTCTACATATATAGAATACAGTCTAACATCTAGGAAGAGCTCACCCAACTCCCAATGAGGTGGGGCTCTAACATGGGTACAACATGACGGGAAGCTACTGAAGGGTTTTAAAGGAAAGAATGATGAGAATGACATGGAAGCTTCTATATTTCAGATGGATTACTAAGGGAACTATGTGAGGATAGATTTGATCAGGACAAAAGGAGACAAGGGGAGATAAATTAAAAGGCTGGAATAATAGAGAAATGATGAATTCCATAATTATGATGGCGACAGTAAGAATTAATAGGAAATGAGGGATCTGAGGAATATTTAAGACATAAAGCCAGAGCACTAATACAATAACATTTGACTCTCAAAACTATTGTGAGAATGAATTACACTAATATATGTCAAAGTGCTTAATACACAATAGGCACAAACAATAGACATCTAAACTCTCCTTTCCAGAGATCATAAGGTTGAAATACATGTAACTCTGACAAGACAAACTGGTTATATGATTAGGAGTTATCTGTTGTCACTTCTGAGGCAAGCTCAGTTCAGTCACTCAGTTGTGTCCGACTCTTTGAGACCCCATGAACCGCAGCACGCCAGGCCTCTCTGTCAAGCTCATTTCTTCTTAAAATGCAAATAGCGTTATATATATAAATGTGTAGGTATATAAACACACACACATATATAAGTACCTATGTCTACAAACATATACACACATCCTTTAGATTTTGTCCTTGTGTTAGATCAAGCTTCTGAGACCAATGAAGAAATACACTCTAAAAGGCTGATTTCCCTCCAATTTTACTCCCACATCAAACAGGAAATGAGACTCACATGATAAACTATATGCTGTTTAGAAGTGTTGTCCTTTCGAGAAACGTCTGAAAGGAGAGAAAAACCAGACAGAAATGGAATGTATACATTGAAAAAAAAAGCTAAAAATTCTAAATGAAACGGTTGAGCTTTCCATACTAAAGGGAATGAGCTTATTGATAAGCATACATTTTTGCTTAAGGTAGCTTTTGATGCAATAAACATTTCATTTCTAAGCCAACATATGTGCTCATTTATGCTGAGCTATTAATATCTTTTCAGAATATGAAAAATAAATACACATGAATTTCCAACATAATAATACTGTAAGATGAAAATCCCAACTTAAAGCCTTTTTATTGACTGAGTAATCAACACATAAAACTTGAACAGATATGTTATCAAAGGATCCAAGTTACAACATGGAGCCCCTGACTTCAGATGTATTGTCACTTTATCTTAAAAAAAAGCTGCTGTGTGATAAGACAGCCTACCAATTAGGAATCGTAATTATTAAGCTGAATATATTAAGAGAAAACTTTAGCTAGGAGAAAGAACTAAAAATACAATGAACATTCAGGAAAAGTATCAGTTGTTATGAAATACTATAAAATTTGATTGAGCAAATATGTTTTAAGTACTTTTGATAACTATATTTTTAATTACTTATAAATCCATTTGAAAAGCATGTGAAAATTGTATATAATATGAACCTCATATTAACAAAAATATGAAATCTTCAAATGAATGATATCCAGAAACGTAATTATTCAATCCTTTCTTCCAAAAAAAAATATTTATTTATTTGGCTGCACCGTGCCTTAGTTGCAGTACGTGAACTCTTAGTTGCTACATGTGGAGTCTAGTTCCCTGACCAGGGATCAAACCCAGACCCCCTGCATTGGTAGTACACTGGACCACCAGGGAAGTCCCTGTAATCCTTCTTTGTAGAAGACACTTACTTCACCTTCAACCATTTTTACTTACTCAAGAAACAGTTTTTGTGCAACCCTGTGCCCTAGACAACGATCCACATGCTGAAGACACAGATTTGAACATAACACCATCTACGTGGTGCTAGTGGTAAAGAATCCGCCTGTCAATGCAGAAGATGCAAGAGACATTGGGTTCGATCCCTGGGTCAGGATGATCCCTTGGAGAAGGAAATGGCAACCCACTCCAGTATTCCTGCCTGGAAAATCCCATAGACAGAGAAGCCTGGCGGACTACAGTCCATAGGGTTGCAAACAGTCGGACTGACTACACACACACACACATACACACGGGGGAAGTTTAGGAAGACTCCAAATCTTTTGACTTAGGTGAATGCGTAGATCATAGTGCCATTTGCCAAAATGAGTACTGTAAAAAAGAATTACAAGTTTAGGACCAAAGACAATGCATATGGGTTTGAGTTGCCTGTAGGATGCTTGATACGGACAGAGGCCAAGAAACACGTTTAGACTAGAAAACTGAATTTGAGTGTTATCCACATAGAAGTGAGAGTTGGTACATCAAGAGTGAAGGAGAGAAAGAATCTGTGGGATTTGAAAAAGAAAAACAAGAATAATGACAGAACCCTGTTTTTAAAGACAGGGAGAAGAGGACTTCCCTGATGATCCAGTGGATAGGAACCCCCCACCAGTGCAGGGGACACAGACTGGATCCCTTGGCAGGGAAGATCCCACGTGCTGCCAGGCAACTAAGCCTGCATGCCGCAACTACCAGACCTTGCCCTAGACCCTGCGAGCCACCACTACTAAAGCTGCATGCCTAGAGCCCGTGTTCCGCAACAAGAGAAGCCACTGCAATGAGAAGCCAGCACACTACAACCAGAGAAAGCCCATATGTCTAAATAAACAAATATTTTTTTTAAAAAGATAAGGAGAAGAAAGGTAGCCGTAAGAAAAAAATCTGAATAGGAACAGTCAGCAAAGAAAGAGGAAAGGGAGAGATTAAATAGGGAATAGAAAAGCTAGTGTCAAACCATGAAGAGAAATCAGAGCTGAAAACCAGGTGCTCTTTTTGCTACCTACATGGTCAATAGCCAAACTCTAATTTTTACACATGTGAATAAAACTAGAGTTCCCTCTGTAAGAAGTTAACAATGTTGTGCAAAGACTTTTAAATGGCTACAGGTGGCAGTGCTATTCAAAGAAGTGCTTTTTATATTTTAGTCATATTAACAAATAATGTAATAAAAATAAATAAAACTATCTTTTGATTTCTCCAAGCATAACCCTTAAATATGTAAGGGATGGGGCAAGTTCAACTTCAAATCATAGTGCTAATTAGCTATACTCTTAAAATGTTTGTTTTGATGTAATCAAAAGATTTTTAGTTATCAGGATACATATGTTGAATAGGGTAAACACATTAAAAATGGCACACATTCATATTTCTGTAATTATTATAGTAAGTTTATACACAAAGTATCAGCAGGTTAATTTCCAAATTTGACAACTGTTTTGATGGATATTTATGTACATGATTTATGTAACCAGATGCTACACTGTCATCATAATACAAAAGGTGATGGATAGGCAGTTCATGCCTTAGAAATGTTCTGTAAGGATGATCAGTTAGTTCTCTGCTAGATATATCAAGTCAAGGAATTGTCATGCAGAGATTCCCTCCCATTCAAAATGGATTAGGTTGATTGCTATAGAAGAGACTTGGAGACAAAGAAAGGAGAATAAAAAATAGTTAATACGCTATATGCCATTTAACCCACTCCAGTGTTCTTGCCTGGAGAATCCCAGGGACGGGGGAGCCTGGTGGGCTGCCGTCTATGGGCTCGCACAGAGTGGGACACGACTGAAGCGACTTAGCAGTAGCAGCATACCATTTAAACAATGGCTATTCTTTTTTTCTGCTGCACTCTGGGGGGCTAGAGCCAAACATTATAATTATCCTTATTTTAGCAGTAAGCACAAGGTTTGATACTTGATGATAATAATAATAATAGCTAATATTTATTATGGTTGGGAAGATCCCCTGGAGGAAGAAATGGCAAACCACTCCAGTATTCTTGCTTGAAAAATCTCATGGACAGAGAAACCTGGCAGGCTACAGTCCATGGGTTGCAAAGAGTAGGACACAACTGAGCAACTGAGCATGAACACGAATATTTAGTAGTTTATTGTGTGTCAAGATTCTGTGCTGTGCACTTTTCATGGATCACCTCATTTATTCTTCACAACAACTATGACTATTCCCATTTTATGAATAATGCAGTTGAGGTTTAGAGAGGTTGAGTTAACTTGTCCAAGGTCACAGAGAATGTAAGAAGCAGAACTAGAATTTAAACCCAAGCAGCAGTCTGATTCTACAATCCCAACTCTTAACTTCTGCTGTTATCAAAAGCAAGCTTTTCTTGAAAGAGCACACCCAAAGTTCCAGATTGGGAAATTTTAACTCTTAAAAGACAGGAAAAACGGGGGGGGGGGGGGGGGGGGGTGGGGTAGGGAAGTGGATTCCTCTTTCTCCTCTTTAGAATAAAAGAACTACAAATTCTTATTTTTATCATTCTGTATCAGCCACATAAACATTTTCACTACAGTGAAGTTTCACTTTAAAACAAACAAACAACAACAACAACAAAAACACAGCATTTGGAGGAAAAAAGTTGTAACTCTGTGCAATTGCCTGGAAATTGCTAGGCAGCCTTCACCTTCTGTTATGATGTTCTGCACAAAGCATAGGAAACTGATTGAATGTTTAAAAACAGGCCCCAAACTATGTCTTAACTATACCTAGCCTCTCTTTGATCATTTATTTATTTTATGAAAGAAAATGCTACTACACAAAAATAAAATCATCTTTCACACATCTGGGATACATTACATTTCAAAGGTAAGTCACGTAATTTGTTTGGTTGAAATGCAAGTACTTCCTCTTACAGCTCAACCAAACTATGTCCACTTCCTGTACCAAAGAAACCTCTACCTACATCAAGAGGCCACAGGAAGAAAAATTACAGAAATAATATTTTGACACTGCATTAAGCCTCCATTCCCCCTTAGTCCTTAGGCAAGTGGTACTGTGCATGTTTCTGAATGCAGATAAGAAATGAACTTATTCTCCTTCCCGTGGTCTCCACATCCAACAGAGAGAAAAATCTCATGGCTCCCTTCCCTGCTCTTTCCCCTTCCTCCTAGCTATACTCCTACTGAGTCCAAGAATAAAATATCACAGATTTGCAACTTCTCTTTGTTAAAAAGTAGTCACCCTTTGCAAACAGCAACCGCACAGCCTTTCATGTGTCTGCTCTATTTTCAGGACTATAATGTGCACTAGAGTGTCAGCTCATCCATGTTAGTACATGTAAGAGAGAGACAAAAGAGATTCTTAACTTCCCTTCACCCTG
This sequence comes from Bos indicus, assembly GCF_029378745.1. Taxonomy (NCBI): domain Eukaryota; kingdom Metazoa; phylum Chordata; class Mammalia; order Artiodactyla; family Bovidae; genus Bos; species Bos indicus. Next base: position 58,193,908 of record NC_091780.1, on the reverse strand, counting down.
AATAAAGACACCTAAAAACACCCAAAGCATCTGTATCCTTTTCACAGCCTACTCTCATGTTACCTCCTTTGCCCTCCAAAATGCTAACAGCTAACAAAGATAGTTGCTACTCCTACTCCTTACTTCACAGATGGAAACTTTGAGGCACAAAACTATTAAGTTAATTGCCCAGTTAATTGTGTCTCACAGTTAATCAGAACAGCATGAAAAATTCAAATCCACATGTTCTAACTTCAAATATGGCATCCTTACCATCATCTACTGATGAAAAAAAAAATCTGATTTTACAAAAATTCTAAATTACCTAAACTACATACTATGTGCACTACACAACCAAGTCAAATATAGATTATATTCATCTTGTCATTAACTGCCCAGGAAAGAGACAAGACAAAGAGTCCAGTGCATCTCAAAATATAACAAGGAAGAAGACAGTAATACTCACTGGCTTTCACCTGATATTACTTATATAATATGTAACTATAAAAGCAAATGACAGGTACTAAAATAAAATTTTCAAGGGAGTGATATTTTCACATGGGAAGTTCTGCACCAATTCCAACTATGTTACCATTACTCAAGATATAATGCATTCAATTTTTTCAAAAACCTCTGTAGAAGCAAAATTTATCTTTGACGTTTAGATTTAACTTGTCAAAATGGGCCCAAAAAATCACAAATGAGCTTCCTAATGATTTAGAAGAGATGGACTAATAAGTGGGGAATAGCTGTCAGTATCATAACTACCATTTATTGAGTACTTGCTATATGCTTGACTCACCACTCAACATTTATATATATATTCTCTCATTTATAATCACAACAATCCCGTTGGCATTATTATCCCAGGTTTACAGATGAGGAAATAAAGTTCAAAGAAGTCAATTATTTTGCCCAAGGTCAAATAGTAAACAGCAGAACGAGGATCCAAACTCAGGTAGTCCAGATTCCAAAAATAAACAAACAAACAAAAATTTATATAAAGGTACACGCACTCGATGGTAGGTGAACATAAAGGATCTCTAATGAACCATTGATCTGGGAATTCTTTGAGACTTCAGTTAATTTAATCTACCTGGTGAATTAAGTGACACACTGCATTTTATCAAACACAAGCTACTGCCCCAAAATACTGAGACTACTGTTTTCAGCATTTCACAAAATGGTTTTAACAGTCATTCCAAAGAAGAATTTAAAAGACTTTTAAGCAGTAACAGCATTAGCAACATAACTGTGTACTGCTTTGAAAGAAACAAGAGTCAATTCCATGAGCAGGTTTTGGTATATTTGTTATAAATTCAAAAGCATTGGTTAGTAAAAAACACCTTTTATTTATAGAAGTTTAAGTTCCTGAATCCTTCAAGTGCACTCAGGAAAAGGTTACATGATAATCAACCTACCAAGTACATACCAAAGGCCTACTAATGTGCACTGCAATAAGAGAGGCTATAGGAAACAGATTAGAAACTTCCTCTGTCCACAAGGAGTTAGCAGGTTGTTTCCAACCAAACACACAGCCAGTCATGACTGGGACAACTAAAAACCCCTGCTATTTGTTATAGTTTGTGTGAGCTGACCTACAAAAGAAACCTCTTTGGAAAAATAATTTGATCATTTTCCCAGAGCCCCTTTCACTTTCTTGCCAGCACTAACTCTTGCTTTAACCTATGGTTGGGGTTAGTTTCAGCATTAGTGCTGATATTGTTGATTTTTTCCTCACACTGAATCCAGAATTCTGCCTGGCTTTCGGCTCCCTCCCCCTTCTCTGCCTTTTAGCCTCTCCAACCCAAAGTGGAAACTGCAGACTCAAACTCCCCTATGGCTCCAGCAGCGAGAACTGGGCATGCTCAGAAGGCCAGGCAGGCTTTGGTTGCACTGACAGTTCCCCGCCCCTGATTTGCCGCTGCCCCCCTTCCCCCACTCCAACAACAGATACTGAAATGTTTATCTGAAAGATACGAGGCCTCTTTTCCTCAAGAATGACCCCATTTTAATTTCATTTCGCAGGGTCTTTCAGTCTTGCGAAACCCCACCACCAGCCGAGGAAGCCCGCATAATTTTTCAGCACCGGGGACAGCGCCGCGTTCCCATTAACGTCCACCCTCCCCCACCTTCTCTTGCACCCCCCCACCCCCCCCACCCGCCCCAACCTCAGCCCCCACCCCCGCACCAGCACGATGCCAAGGTCTCCCAGCAGCCGCAAACGCCGCAACTGCAATAGCTCCCAGCCGGAGGCCGGGCCGGAACGCCGGGCCGGCTGCTACTTACACTGCTCCGCTTTGGTGGACATGGTGCTGTCCAGATGGAAAGGCTTTGCCCCAAAATCTGTGTCGTGTGAGCTCCCTCGCTCCGCCAGCGATGTTGCGAGGAAAAGAGCGCATACCCCCCACCCCCCACCCCCTCGCTTTCCCCCTCCCTTAGGCCCGTGTCGCTACCATTCGGACAAAACGCACATCAAATTGCAGAATTCGGTCCCGGAAGGTTAGGAAATCGCCCCCGGAGAAATGGGTGGGATTTAATAGGCGGCCAAAGGCTTCCTGTCCGTCCCCTCCTGGAGCTGCCCGCGTTGATGTGGGCGGGGAGACCGAAAGAAGAGAGCAAGCTGCGGCTCCTGGTGAAATGGGGAAAATGGGCTCGACCGGGGGAGGAGTATTTCCATTCATAAGGCGCACGGAGGGGACGGGTGTTTCCCAGAGAAAAGCCTCTTAAAGTGCCGGAGTCCCCGACCATTTGGATCTCCCATTGGCGTTTTCCGGGCCTGTAAATCCTGCTTCGGGAGTAGCCCCCGATGCCTCAACGGGGTGACCGGAGAGGGACACAGGTGCGTCCCACGCTTGGTCTCAGCCTCCTAGAGGAAGGAGAGGGAGGCGGATCCGGGGCGGGCTGGAGAGAGCCAGGGCCGGAGGGTGGCGAGGATGCTCCTGAGGACCGCAAAGAAGGAAATGCAGAAGTAACCCTCAGCATGGCTTCCCGGCGTGCTGCGGTCCGTGCCCTCTGTCTCCCCTCTCAGATGGGCTCTCCTGCGGGTGATTAAGATGGGAGGTCCCAATGCCAGGGGGCTGTGAGAAGACTTTAGAAGTCGAGTCTAGGGAAGGAGGAGATTTCCTCCGATGGTGAGTGAAGCTGAAAGGAACACAGAAAAGGGAAATGCAGGATCGGAAACAGGAGGAACCAGCTGTGCGCCCATGCAACCACCCAGGAGGGAGACCGGCACCCTCTTCCTCTTAAGAAGACCCTCTGCTGGGAAACCAAACGAAGCCAATAGAAAAAGAAGGCGATGGAAACACACATTAAGCATATTAATAGGAAAATACTTAAATACTCAAGTACAGTGTGGAAAGACACTCTGAGCCTGGACTTGGAGTCAGAAGAATCAGATTCAAGACTCAGCCCTACCACTTACTCATTCTAGGACTAATCCTAATCTCACTAAGCCTCAGTTGCTTCTTCTGTAAAATGGGAACAATAAAACCTACAGTCACTGAAAGAGTTAGTGGGTGGGTCAAATGATATAATGGATGTCCAAGTCCTTTTAAAATGAAAGTACTGTACAAGTGCCAATCATTATGACGATTCTTAATTCAAATAATTTCAATAGCTGGTGTTAGCTGAGTTGGTTTAGCAAAAGCTTTGGGAACAGAACTGAGAGAATTGACCAATTATTTTTAATACTAACCACTGTAGTGACTAAATCAATGTTTTTCCATCTCTAAAATTATTAGTTTAGGTAAAAGAGTGTTAAATTATGTAAGATATGGGCAAAATATTCAAAAGAAATCTTTTGACAGTTAAGAGAAACTAAAGATCATGGCACCAGCAGATGTGGTGTCTGGTAAGGAACCCACTTCCTGGTTCACAACCGGTGCCTTTTTGATATGACTTCACGTGGCAGAAGGGGCAAGGGAGCTCTGTGGGACAATCCCAATCCATTTCCCAAAAGTGCACGTCCTTCTCAGGGACTAGGATTTCAATATACGACTTTGTGGGGGGCAGGGGCAAAGAAACATTCACCCCATAGCCATGTCTGTCTGCAATACCTACCTTCAGGCTAGGGTCCTGGTTGAGTGATCTTCCAAGGGTTCTACATTCTCTGCCTAGGCTGAGAATTCTCCCTCTATTTCTTGAAAAGCTCTAACTTTTTACCATTCACATTTCTTTTTCAATAAAAAGCTCTTCCCTCAACAACCTGGAGTCATTCAGTAAACATATTTTGTGATTTTAATACAATCTTCCTGGTAACAGTTCCCTATGTTTACCTCCAGCCCAGATTATTCCTTTCATTCCACACTTGGTCCGATGCTGTCCACTCAGCAAATGCTACTGTGTGTTCATGACTAAGTCGCTTCAGTCGTGTCCGACTCTGTGTGACCCCATAGACGGCAGCCCACCAGGCTCCGCCGTCCCTGGGATTCTCCAGGCAAGAACACTGGAGTGGGTTGCCATTTCCTTCTCCAATGCATCAAAGTAAAAAGCGAAAGTGAAGCCACTCAGTCCTCAGCGACCCCATGGACTGCAGCCTACCAGGCTCCTCCGTCCATGGGATTTTCCAGGCAAGAGTACTGGAGTGGGGTGCCATTGCCTTAGAGCTTTTCAAATCACAGGTGGCCTGAAGTAACTCCTGGTCTGACCCAAGCCAACATAATCTTTCACCTGGCTCATTGTATAAAATCCTCCCTAGTCCCCCATCCATGATTTTCAATAGTTTCCTAAGTAGTCCAATTAAAATCTAAGACAGAACATCCTGTTTCTCAGCACACAACCCTACAGCAGCTTCCCATCTCATTCAGAGTAAAAGCCGAAGTCTTAATAATGGAGAACAAACCCATACCTTGGACTATGGGAACCTTTATAGGCAAAGTGATGTCTCTGCTTTTTAATATACTGTCTGCTGCTGCTGCTGCTGCTAAGTCACGTCAGTCGTGTCCGACTCTGTGCAACCCTGTAGACAGCAGCCCAACAGACTCCCCCGTCCCTGGGATTCTCCAGGCAAGAATACTGGAGTGGGTTGCCATTTCCTTCTCCAATGCATGAAAGTGAAAAGTGAAAGTGAAGTAGCTCAGTCGTGTCCGACTCTTAGCAACCCCATTGACTGTAGCCTACTAGGCTCCTCTGTCCTTGGGATTCTCCAGGCAAGAGTACTGGAGTGGGGTGCCATTGCCTTCTCCAATATACTGTCTAGGTTGGTCATAGCTTTCCTTCCAAGGAGCAAGCATTTTAATTTCATAGCTGCAGTCACTGTCCACAGTGATTTTGGAACCCAGGAAAATAAATCTATCACTGCTTCCAATTTTCCCCCTTCTATTTGCCATGAAGTGATAGGACTGGACGCCATAATATTAGTTTTTTGAATGTTGTTTTAAGCCAACTTTTCACTCTCCTATTTCACCCTCATCAAGAATCTCTTTAGTTCCTCTTCACTTTCTGCCATTAGAGTGGTATCATCTGCATATCTGAGGTTATTGATATTTCTCCCTGCAATCTTGATTCCAGCTTGTGCTTCATCCAGCCCAGCATTTCACATGATGTACTCTGCATGAGTGAGTGAGGTCGGTCAGTCGTGTCCAACTCTTTCGACCCCATGGACATCAGGCTCCTCCGTCCATGGGATTTTCTAGGCAAGAGTACTGGAGTGGGTTGCCATTTCCTTCTCCAGGGAATCTTCCTGACCCAGGGATTGAACCCAGGTCTCCCAAATTGTAGACAGATGCTTTACCGTCTGAGCCACCAGGGAAGTCCAACTCTGTATAGAAGTTAAATAAGCAGGGTGACAATATACAGCTTTGATGTACTCCTTTCCCAATTTGGAACCAGTCCATTGTTCCATGTCCAGTTCTAACTGTTGCTTCTTGACCCACAAACAGGTTTCTCAGGAGACAGGTAAGGTGATCTGGTTTCCCCATCTCTTTATTAAACTTTCTACTGCTACATTGAGAAAGTATAATATTGTTAAGGGGAACAGGTTGAGTCAGGCAGCCTGGATTTGAATTCCAAGTCTGCCTGGGTGTGACCGTGAACAAGTTACTTCCCCATATCTCAATTTCCTCACCTGCAAAATGCACATGATAACAGAGCTCCATCAAAGGTTGTTATTTAGATTAAATGAATGCACAGAATAGACAAAACTATAATTCAAAAAGATATATGCACCCCTATGTTCATAGCAACACTATTTACAACAATCAAGACATGGAAACAACCTACATGTCCATTGACAAATGAATGGATAAAGAAGATGCAGTATATATACATAAAAAATGGAATATTACTCAGTCATAAGAAAGAATGAAATAATGCCATTTGCAGCAACATGAATGGACCTAGAGATGGTCACACTAAGTGAAGTCAGTCAGAAAGAGACAATTTCATATCACTTATATGTGGAATTGAGTATATGACACAGATGAACATATCTACAAAACAAAAGCAGACTTAGATATAGAGAATAGACTTGTGATTGCTAAGGGGGAAGAGGGTGGGAGAAGGAAGGATTGGGAGTTTGGGATTAACAGATGCAAACTGCTATATGTAGGATGGATCAACCATAAGGTCCTACTGTATAGCACAGGGAACTCTATTCAATATCCTGTGATAAACCATAATGGAAAAGAATATATAACTGAATCACTTTACTGTATAGCAGAAATTAAACACAACACTGTAAATCACCTACACTTCAATAGAATTTTTAAAACAAAGGATCTAGAACAATCCCTGTTGTTAAATGATATAGGATGAAAAAATAGTATAGGATAATCTAGAAGAGTCACTGGCACATATGAGTGTTTGCTCTTTTTTTTTGCATTACTGTCCAAGCCACTCAAGTGTACCCATTTCATTAAAGTTAGTTTCAACAGTTTCAGACCCCTCAACGCCTTAAATCATCCATGTTTAGTCAGTTCAGTCGCTCAGTCATGTCCAACTCTTTGCAACCCCATGGACTATAGCACACCAGGCTTCCCTGTCCATCACCAACTCCTGGAGCTTGCTCAAACTCATGTCCATCAAGTCGGTGATGCCATCCAATCATCTCATCCTCTGTCGTCCCCTTCTCCTCCTGCCTTCAGTCTTTCCCAGAGTCAGGGTCTTTTCCAATGAGTCAGCTCCACATCAGATGGCCAATGAATATTCAGGACTGATTTCCTTTAGGATTGACTGGTTGGATCCCCTTGCAGTCCAAGGGACTCTCAAGAGTCTTCTCCAACACCACAGTTCAAAAGCATCAATTCTTCCATGCTCAGCCTTCTTTATGGTCCAACTCTCACATCTATACATGACTACTGGAAAGACCACAGCTTCGACTAGATGGACCTTTGTCAGCAAAGTAATGTCTCTGATTTTCAATATGCTGTGTAGGTTGGTCATAACTTTTCTTCCAAGGAGCAAGTATCTTTTAATTTCATGGCTGCAGTCACCATCTACAGTGATTTGGGAGCCCAAAAAAAACAAAGTTTGTCACTGTTTCCATTGTTTCCTCATCTATTTCCCATGAAGAGATGGGACCGGATGCCATGATCTTAGTTTTCTGAATGTTGAGTTTTCAGCCAATTTTTTCACTCTCCTCTTTCACTTTTGTCAAGAGGCTCTTTAGTTCTTCTTCGCTTTCTGCCATAAGGGTGGTGTCATCCAACATCTGAGGTTCTTGGTATTTCTCCCAACAATCTTGATTCCAGCTTGTGTTTCTTCCAGTCCAGCATTTCTCATGATGTACTCTGCATATAAATTAAATAAACACAATGACAATATACAGCCTTGATGTACTCCTTTCCCAATTTGGAACCAGTCTGTTGTTCCATGTCCAGTTCTAACTGTTGCTTCTTGACCTGCATACAGATTTCTCAAGAGACAGGTCAGGTGGTCTGGTATTCCCATCTCTTTAAGAACTTCCCACTGTTTGTTGTGATCCATGCAGTCAAAGGATCATAGTCAATAAAATAGTCAATAAAGCAGAAGTAGATCTTGTTCTGGAACTCTCTTGCTTTTTCTGTGATCCAGCGGATGTTGGCAATTTGATCTCTGTTTCCTCTGACTTCTCTAAATCCAGCTTGAACATCTGGAAATTTTCAGTTCATGTACTGTTGAAGCCTCGCTTGGAAACTTTTGAGCATTACTTTGCTAGCATGTGAGTTGAGTGCAATTGTGCAGTAGTTTAAACATTCTTTGGCATTGTCTTTCCTTAGTATTGGAATAAAACTGACCTTTTCCAGTCCTGTGGCCACTGCTGAGTTTTCCAAATTTGCTGGCATATTGAGTGCAGCACTTTCACAGCATCATCTTTTAGGTTTGGAAAATAGCTCAGCGGGAATTCTATGACCTCCACTAGCTTTGTTTGTAGTGATGCTCCCTAATGCCCACTTGACTTCAGACTCCAGGATGTCTGGCTCTAGGTGAGTGATCACACCATCATGGTTATCTGGATCATTAAGATCTTTTTTGTATAGTTCTTCTGTGTGTTCTTATCACCTTGTCTTAGTATCTGTTGCTTCAGTTAATCATCCATGTTACTGATACCCTAATTATCAACCAAGGCTTTTACAAGTTCAGCCTCCTAACATGTCCATTGGGCTAATTCACTAAACTGAATCATATCCCTTAGTCAGATGGCCTGACTTACTGCTTCAAAGAAACAAATATTAACTCCTTCATATTTCCTTGTCTCCACTGATCAATATTAACCTTTCTCTCTTTCTTTTCTTCTATTTCAGAAGTAGTGCCCCTCTACATTGCCAGGTGAAGGGCCCTTTTCTACTTAATCTATACCTCAAATTATAAATGCTGCCATTAATCATCCTCTCTTTCCAGCATTTTAAGTCTGTATTTTTTCAATGGATTGTTCCACTGTGCTCACAGACATGAATAAATTTTACATCCTGGAAATGGTGTACTTGTCATCACTGAATAAATGATCTCCATTTTCCCACCCACCGCCTCCATTTTCTCAGCATCCAATCCATTATCATCTCCTTGCTGAAACAGCTTCTTTCAGTAGTCACTAATAATTTCCTAATAGTCAGTTACAATTATCTTATCTCTTGGCGACTAATTCCACATATCAAATATCTCCCTATTCATTTTTGAAACTCCTTTTTCCCTTAATTTCAATGCTATAATGTTCTGAAAAATCTTCTCTAAGCTTTTTGGTGCTGGTATTGTTTAATGAAGTATTCTCAGCAAAGAAATATAAAAAAAAATTAGTGCCATAAACACTAATTTTGCCTCTGCCCACTGCCATCAATGGCTTAGCTGGTAAAGAATCTGCCTGCAATGCAGGAGACCTGGGTTTGATCCCTGGGTTGGGAAGATCCCTGGAGAAGGGAAAGTCTACTCCAGTATTCTGGCCTGGAGAATTCCATGGACTGTAAAGTCCATGGGGTCACAAAGAGTGGAACACGACTGAGTGACTTTCACTTTCACTGCCATCAAATCTTAATTTGTCATATTTATGCTAATATTTTATTTTTAATAAAAAAAATTTTTAGATTCACTGCTGCTAAGTCACTTCAGTTGTGTCCGACTCTGTGTGACCCCACAGACGGCAGCCCACCAGGCTCCCCCGTCCCTGGGATTCTCCAGGCAAGAACACTGGAGTGGGTTGCCATTTCCTTCTCCAACGCATGAAAGTGAAAAGTGAAAGTGAAGTCGCTCAGTCATGTCCGACTCTTAGCGACTCCATGGACTGCAGCCTACCAGGCTCCTCCATCCATGGGATTTTCCAGGCAAGAGTACTGGAGTGGGGTGCCATTGCCTTCTCCAAAATAGTCTCTTAGGTACTGATAATTACACAATACAAAAAAAAAAAAAATACTAAACCAGAGGAAAGACATAGGAAATGTTGAAAAATGTTGGAATTTTGGATAGGGTAAATTTTAGATAGGATAGCTCCATATGCTATATGTTGTTGTCCAGTCACTCAGTCACGTCCAACTCTTTGTGACCCCATGGACTGCAGCACACAGGTTTCCTTGTCCTGCACTGTCTCTCAAAGTTTGCTCAAACTCATGTCCATTGAATCAGTGATGCCATCCAACCATCTCATCCCCTGTCATCCCCTCAATATTTCCGAGCATCAGGATCTTTTCCAGTGAGTCAGCTCTTCGCATCAGGTGGCCAAATTATTGGAGCTTCAGCTTCAGCATCAGTCCTTCCAATGAATATTCAGGATTGATTTCCTTTACAATTGACTGGTTTGATCTCCTTACTGTCCAAGGGACTCTTGGACAACAAGCATCCAAGCATCATTCATCAACGCTTAGCTTTCTTTACGGTCCAACTCTCACACTCGTGCATGACTACTGGAAAAACCACAGCTTTGACTATACGGATGTTTGTCAGCAAAGTGATGTCTCTGCTTTTCAGTATGCTGTGTGGTTCTAGTTCCTGTCCTACAGGGAACACTTTAACCCCCACTACCCTACAGGAGGTAAATTCAAAATACCACTACCTACTTCCAGCCTGGAGTACAGCATGTTTCTAACATCAACCCTACTCACAAATTTGAATTTCTATTCACTTTCCAATACAAATTGATTTTTATCTTGTTTTGAACTCAGTCATGCCCTATTTGTCATTACTATGAGTTTAGGCCCAATGTATGTACATATTACTATCTTGAATGAATAGTATCTGTCTATTCCATTTGACCCTTCCTTCATCTTCTGAATCACTCCCCCAAAATATGAGTTGTTTCTCAGAGCTTCAGCCTTGGAATTCTTATCTTTCCTCTAAATATTTCTTCTTTAGATATACTATCTATTCCCATGCTTCAACTACAACTTACATATTGAAGATTCTCAAATCTTTAAATTTTGTGTCCCAACTCGTCTACCAAGATTCAAGCTCTTATTTTTAACTGTTTGATAGATGGTATTTTGACTGTACAATTAATACCTTAAACTCAATATACATCAATCATGCCTTAGTTTCCTACACCAATCAACACCTCTTTCTGAGGCCATTAGTCTCACTGTTATCCAGACTTGAAATCTCAGTGGTGTTTTACTCTCCAGTATTCTCTCATCCACAGATTGGTTCCAAATAGGAAAAGGAGTACGTCAAGGCTGTATGTTGTCACCTTGCTTATTTAACTTATATGCAGAGTACATCATGAGAAACGCTGGGCTGGAAGAAGCACAAGATGGAATCAAGATTGCGGAGAGAAATATCAATAACCTCAGATATGCAGATAACACCACCCTTATGGCAGAAAGTGAAGAGGAACTAAAGCCTCTTGATGAAAGTGAAAGAGGAGAGTGAAAAAGTTGGCTTAAAGCTCAACTTTCAGAAAACGAAGATCATGGCATCTGGTCCCATCACTTCGTGGCAAATAGATGGGGAAACAGTGGAAACAGTGTCAGACTTTATTTTTTGGAGCTCCAAAATCACTGCAAATCATGATTGCAGCCATGAAATTAAAAGATGGTTACTCCTTGGAAGGAAAGTTATGATGAACCTAGATAGCATATTCAAAAGCAGAGATATTACTTTGCCAACAAAGGTCCCGCTAGTCAAGGCTATGATTTTTCCAGTGGTCATATGTGGATGTGAGATTTGGACTGTGAAGAAAGCTAAGCGCCAAAGAATTGATGCTTTTGAACTGTGGTGTTGGAGAAGACTCTTGAGAGTCCCTTGGACTGCAAGGAGATCCAACCAGTCCATTCTAAAGGAGATCAGTCTTCATTGGAAGGACTGATGCTGAAGCTGAAACTCCAATACTTTGGCCACCTCATGTGAAGAGTTGACTCATTGGAAAAGACCCTGAGGCTGGGAGGGATTGGGGGCAGGAAGAGAAGGGGACAACAGAGGATGAGATGGCTGAATGGCATCACCAGCTTGATGGACATGAGTCTGAGTGAACTCCGGGAATTGATGATGGACAGGGAGGCCTGGCGTGCTGTGATTCATGGGGTTGCAAAGAGTCAGACACGACTGAGCAACTGAACTGAACTGAACTGATTCTCTCATCCATATAATCTAATCAGGCTTTGCTGCACACTGTGCTGTGACCCCCTCCCTCCTTAATGCATATGTGCAAACCCTAACTTCCGATATAATGGTATTGGGAAGTGAAGGCCTTTGGGAAGTAATTGGGATTAAATGAGACCATGAGACTGAGGCTCTCATAATGGCATTATTAGTGTCCTTACAGGAACAAGAGAGACCAGAGCTCATACTCTCTCTCACTCTTGGTCTTGGTCTCACATTCCCTTCCTCTCCCCCATGTAAGGACACGGTGAGAAGGCAGCCAAAAAAGGGAGCCCTCACCAAGGAAATGAATCTGCCAGCACCTTTATCATAGACTTACCAGCCTCTAGAACTATAAGAAATAAATTCCTGTTGTTTAAGCCACTCAGAACTGATAGTAGTAGTAAACCAATATAGGTTTCAAATTTTAACATTTCTCTTTCAGACCTGTCCTTGAAGTCAATTCTTTCTTTCCATACTTTTTGCTATAACACTAATTTATCTCTTCTTGATCTCACATCTGAATTACTAAAACTCCTCCCTGAGTAGTTCTTCTAGTGTTAATCTCACTCCACTCTAATCTATTCCGTATTAATCATCCTAAAGGAGAATGTACCATTGATTCCAGTACCCTCTGCTATAGTCAAACTTATCCTTTCAACTTCCTCACTGTTAAGTCTCTACTTATGTCATTTCCTTTGCCTGGAATTCATTCCTCTACATTCTTTCCTATAAAAATTTACCTTTCTTCTGCTCAATTGCTACTTCAGCCATAAATCCTCAGCTTTTATTCAGAGTAATTTCTCCTTCATCTGACTCCAAGGATGCTCTGCCTGTACCATTCATATGGTTCTTATCTGCTAACTTATACCACATTTATCTACTTACTGTCAACTCTTTGTGAACAGGGGTCATTTACATAGCCATATCAAGCCTAAAACAAATTCTTGCCCACAAGAACGGTATAAAGAATATAAACTTTGAGATAAATTGTCATTCAAATCCAGACTCTGCCACTGCTTGACCTTGGGCATACTAAATTTCTCTAAGTATTTAAGCTGTCAACCATTGTGCCTGATACCCTCACAGTTTCTTTTCCGGTAAACTGACCCCAAATAGCTTCTGCTGAAAGAGCGCAAGAAGTTTACTCCCCAAAAGATCTCCCCCACAGAAATGTAAATAAGAAAGTAGAAGAATCAGCCACTTAATCATAAAAAGAGAAGAGAAAAGAAACATAAATAGGAAAGAAGGGTTACCTGACTTACGTCAATGATAGGCAACCACACAGCTATTCACAGAATTTGGTTCGAATGTTCCTAAAACTGCCGAGGACTATGAAGGACCTTCTCACTCCAAGTTCTATTTCACCCTGTCAGAATGGTTTCCATTCTGAGGGCTACTAATTCAGCTTTTCCAAGATAACTGTTAAAGATAACTGCTTTACTAAGATTCCTGTTTCCTACACACATACACACACTACATCCTTTATTTAATATAACAGTTTATTGTTGTTCAGTCACTCAGTCATGTCCAACTCTTTGCGACCCCATGGACTGCAGAATCCCAGGCTTCCCTGTTCATCACCATATCCTGGAGCTTGCTCAAACTCTTGGCCATTGAGTTGGTGATGTCATCCAACCATGTCATCCTCTATCACCCTCTTCTCCTCCTGCCTTCAATCTTTCCCAGCATCAGGATCTTTTCCAGTGAGTCAGCTTCTTGCTGTATTGCAAGAAGCTTCCAGTACTGCAGCTTCAGCTTTAGCGTCAGTCCTTCCAATGAACATTCAGGGTTGACTTCATTTAGGATTGACTGGTTTGATCTCTTTGCAGTCCAAGGGACTCTCAAGAGTCTTCTCCAATACCACAGTTCAAAAGCATGAATTCTTCAGCACTCATCCTTTTTTATGGTCCAGCTCTCACATCCATACATGACTACTTGAAAAACCGTAACTTTGACTATATGGACCTTTGTTGGCAAAGTAATGTCTCTGCTTTTAATATGCTGTGTAGGTTGGTCACAGCTTTTCTTCCAAGGAGCAAGCGTCTTTTAATTTCATGTTTGCAGTTACCATCCACAGTGATTTTGGAGCCAAAAAAATAAAGTCTGTCACTGTTTCCATTGTTTCCCCCATCTATTTGCCATAAAGTGATGGGACCAGATGCCATGATCTTAGCTTTTTAAATGCTAAGATTTAAGCCAGCTTTTTTCACTCTCCTATTTCACCTTCATCAAGAGGTTCTGTAGTTCCTCTTTGCTTTCCTTTTGCCATAAGGGTAGGGTCATCTCCATATCTGAGGTTATTGCTATTTCTCCCAGCAATCTTAATTCTGGCTTTTGCTTCAAGCAGCCCAGCATTTTGCATGATGTAAACTGCATATAAGTTAAATAAGCAGAGTGACTATATACAGCTTTGACATACTTCTTTCCCAATTTGGAACCAGTCTATTGTTCCATGTAAGGTTCTAACCGTTGCTTCTTGACTTGCATACAGTTTTCTCAGGAGGCAGGTAAGCTGGTCTGATATTCTTTAAAAATCTCTTTAAAAATTTTTCAGTCTGTTGTGACCCACACAGTCAAAGGCTTTACCGTAGTCAATGAAGCAGAAGTAGATGTTTTTCAGGAATTCTCCCACTTTTTCTATGATCCAAGAGATGTTGGCAATTTAATCTCTGGTTCCTCTGCCTTTTCTAAATCCATCTTGAACATCTGGAAGTTCTCAGTTCACATACTTTTAAAGCCTAGCATGGAGAATTTTGAGCATTACTTTGCTAGCGTGTGAATTGAGTAAAATCGTGCAGTAGTTTGAGCATTCTTTGGCACTGTCTTTTTTTGGGATTGTAATAAAAACTGACATTTTCCAGTCCTGTGGCCACTGCTGAGTTTTCCAAATTTGCTGGCATATTGAGTGAAGCACTTCCACAGCATCATCTTTTAGGTTTGGAAAATAACTCAGCTGGAATTCCATCACCTCCACTAGCTTTGTTTAACCTGATGCTTTCTAAGGCCCACTTGACTTCGCACTCCAAGATGTCTGGCTCTAGGTGAATGATGACACCATCATGGTTATCTGAGTCATTAAGATCTTTTTTGTATCGTTCTTCTGTATATTCTTGCCACCTCTTCTTAGTATCTTCTGCTTCTGTTAGGTACATAATGTTTCTGCCCTCATTGTGCCCATCTTTGCACGAAATGTTCCCTTGGTATCTCTAATTTTCTTGAAGAGATCTCTAGTCTTTCCCATTCTATTGTTTTCCTCTGTTTCTCAGCACTGTTCACTTAGGAAGGCTTTCTTATCTCTCCTTGCTATTCTTTGGAACTTTGCATTCAGATAGGTATATCTTTTTTCTTCTTTGCCTTTTGCTTCTCCTCTTTCCTCAGCTATTTGTAAGGCCTCCTCAGACAACCATTTTGTCTTTTTGCATTTCTTTTTCTTGGGGATGCTTTTCATCATCACCTTCTATCCAGTACTGTATGTATATCTATGGTTCTTCAGGCATTCTATCAGATATAATCCCTTGAATCTACTCATCACTTCCACCTTATACTTGTCACTTGGACATCTTCAAATATGTAAATGTATAAATATTAAATTACACTATGTCATTGTTTAGTCGCTAATTCGTCTCTGACATTTTGTGATCCCATGGACTGCAGCATGCCAGGCTTCCCTGTCTTTCACCACCTTCCGGAATTTGCTCAAACTCATGTCCATTGAATCAGTGATGTCATCCAACCATCTCATCCTCTGTCATCCCCTTCTCCTCTTGCCTTCAATCTTTCCCAGCATCAGGGCTTTTTCCAATGAGTTGGCTCTTCACATCAGGTCACCAAAGTATTGGAGCTTCAGCATCAGCATCAGTCCTTCCAATGAATATTCAGAGTAGATTTCCTTTAGGATTGATTGTTTGATCTCCTTGCAGTCCAAAGAACTCTCAAGAGTCTTGTCCAGCACCACAATTCATATAGTGTAATAAAAAAAACCCACTATACTATTGTTAACATATTATGGCATAATACGTTATTATATTTTATTTCAAAACCTGGAGCTAGAATTCCTCTTGGGAGGTAATTTATATAGCTCCGGTAAATTCCCCACAAGTGTTTGGGAAAAGAAGGTCTTATAAATTTAGATACAGAGTGACCCGTTTTGTCAAGGATAAAGAGAATTATCCTGATAAATAGAGGGAAAAGAGAAGAAAAAGACAGAGACAGGAAAATGACAGAAGTTATTTGTCCAGTGTTTGACCTGACTCTTCTCTGAACTTTTTAAAATATTCAATAAAGTTATCTAAATGATAAGTCTTGGTGCAAGTGGGTATTTTGTGGAAAGAAGAGTCTGGACTTTGTGCCCAGGGTGATATGAGGTAAAACCAAGATAATATCAGAGATGCAGGAGTAGAGATCAAGAGAAACATGATAAAATATGTCAGAGGACCTAGTGATATCAAAGAAAGGCTGTATAAATGAGATTTGACCAATTTAACCAAATCTTTATTGCAAAGAAAGACTCCAGTTAATGTTTGGGTGGCCCTCACAATGAACCCTCTACTGCATGTGGTAAATTTTGATTCCATAGAAACAAAAAGATCCAGCTAAAATGCTAAATATCTTATCTGTATAAAATGGGGTTAGTGATGACTATCTCAAAATCTCAGATGTGAAGAATCAATGAAATATATGTATAAAGTGCTCAACAATAGATATTAAATGCATAGAGCTCTGATCCAGTCTGCTACTTATAATCTCAATCTTGAACTAATCACTTGGACCTGCTTATGTGATTTGGCTCTACTAATTACTCTATGGGTTTCCCTGGTGGCTCAATGGTAAAAAATCTGCCTGCCAATGAAGGAGGTGCAGGTTTGATCCCTGGATGGGAAAGATCCCCTGGAGAAGGAAATAGCAACCCACTCCAGTATTGTTGCCTGGGAAATCCCATGGACAGAGCAGCCTGGTGGGCTACAGTCCATGCCGTCACTAAAACGTATGACACAACTTAGAGACCAAAACAAACAAACAAATTATACATTATTCTATTTCTACCCACATTTCAAGTTTATGAGCAATTTTATGTGCCCTTTCAAATTTATGTGCAATATTATCACCCAGGTTCCAGCTTTGGATCTTCCCAATAATGTTGCTGCTCCTCTATCCTGGAAGCCTTACCTCAAGTTGCCTTTACTTATAACCCTTCTAGTTACATTCAGTCTTGTGCCCAGAACAACATCCCATCTGACTGGCCTATCCTGATCCTGTAGATAGAGTCAAATCACAAGATTCTTGTGGCAAAAAAAAAAAATTATATCTTATGGTTCTATATACCTACATTATGTAAAACAAAGAAGCTAAGCTCCTAACAGTTACTGAGATAGCAATGAAAAGGGAGAGTAAGGACTGCTGAAAATTCTTCTCCATAAAAGCAAGAGAAAACTGGCAAAAATTACCAGGATCAACTTTTTCTAAACTCTGGACTTTAACTAAAGGCTTGCAGCCACCCAAGCAACATTAACTGAAAAAAAAAAACAAAACCCTCATTAAGATCAGAGAGCTTTGTAGCATTTTAATTTGCCCTGGTCCCATCCCCTATTCTCGGGCTCTGAAGCAGCCTTGAAAACTAACAGACTATATTTGCAGTAAAAATTAGAAGCTGGCAGCAACTGAATGTGACAGAAACAGGATGGGGTTCCCTCAGAGTTTTGTTCTCAGTGGATTATCACTGTTTGATCTCTCAGATAATTTCCTAGAAGATACTACTTACAAGATTGTCTGTATTTGACCTGATGGGGAGCTTGCCCATGTACAAATTTGAAAAGGTTTTCCTGAGGCATTGGTCAAAAACAATTGCAGGCATCACAGCTGTCTGAGCGAGTGGATAACAGTTGGGACAAACAGTAAACTAACCAAAAAGCTTAAAAGGAAAATATGAAGAATGAGATATTGCAGGGGCTTTGAAAAGCTCCAACATATTCCTAGGAACCTAGAAGTCCATTCACACACATCAGACTGTGCACATGCCTGAGGTGTACACATTCTCAAGAAATTTAAAAAAAAAAAAAACAAGAAGGCCCTAAGCTGTCACCTCTGGCTGACCTTAAGACATTGTATAGGAAGTGAAGCCCAAGACAGAGTTGTCCGCTGCTCAGCTGAGAGCTGTATACATACCCTCAACGCACACACACACAGATTCTCTGCAAAAACAAAAGACTTATTTTTTTCTAGACAGTTAAGAAAATCTCCATCCAATAATTAGCTGACCACTAAGCTAATCAAGCACAGACTTCTGTGGCCACACACAAGAAAGAATAGACTTTATATAATTAATTCAAAAAAAACCTCACTAAACAAACAAACTATTAAAAATGAAAACAATGAATCCTAGTGAAGGAAAAAACATCTGGTTTCCAGAGTTACCACATTATATTAAATTAAATGTCCAGTTTTCAACAAAAATTGTGATCTAAGAAAGCATAACACACACACACACAGAGGGAGAAAAGCAACCAATAGAAACTGGCTATGAGAAAGCCAGAAACAAAGTAAGAGAGGCTTCCTTATTAGAGAAAGACAAATCAGCGATTTTAAATATGTTCAAAGAACTAAAGGAACCCATATCTAAAGGATAAAGGAAAGTACATGAGCTATGTCTCACTATTTAGAAAATAGCAATAAAAAGATTTTTTAAAAATTTAAGAACCAAAGAGAAATTTAGAGCTGAAAATGACAACCGAAATGAAAAATTCAGTAGATGATCTTAAAGAGAAGGTTCAAGCAGACAGAAGAAAGACATCAGTGAGCTTGCAGACAAGTTAATTGAGTATCCAGTCTGAGCAACCAAAAAAAAATTTTTTTAAGTGAACAGAGCCTCAGAGACATCATTAAACATATCAATATATTCATAATGGAAGTCTAAAAAGGAGAGGAGAGAAAGGTACAAAAATATAAAAGAAATAATGTCTGAAAACTTCCCATATAGGATGCAAATTATTAATCCACATATTCAAGAAGTTCAACGAGTTGCTAGTGGAATAAATTCAAAAAGATCCACACCTAGAGACATCACAGTCGAGCTGTTAAACGCCAAAAATAAAGAAAGTAGCAAGAGAGAAGTCACTTGTCTCTTACATTTGAAACTCAGCAAGATTAACAGCTGATTTTTCATAAGAAACCATGGATATCAGAAACAGTAGGATGAGATATTCAAAGTGCTGAAAGAAAAAAATACTGTCAATCAAGAACTCTACATCCAGAAGAGGTATCTTCAAAATGAAGGTAAAATTAAGGCATTCACAGATAAATAAAAACCTAGAGAATTTATTACTAGCAGACATCCCTAAAAGAAATATTAAAGAGAGTCCTTGAGAATGAAATGAAAGGACTCAAATCCAAAAGAAGAACATTGAAAAGGCAATTACGTAGGTGAATATAAAAGACAATAAAAATGTATTTTTTGTAACCAAGTAAGTACTTAATTATGTGAAGTGTCATTATTATTATTATTATTATTCCAATGTGTGTGAAACTTCAGTGGAGATAACCATTTATCCAGGTAAGGCAAAACAAACCTGATGATAAATAAGATAGTAGACTTCACAGCCAATCAATGGGATAATAGATTTCGCAGCCAAATAACACTAATTCCCCCCTTAAAATACAGTAGCACTAACTACTGGTAGAAATTGTGAGTTTAAGAGAAGTTAGTCATAGGTTCTAAGACTTCTGTCAGAAGAGATTTAGCTTTAAGTAATGGTTAAAACATTCAAACATCCTAAAGGAACCTACCAAAATTGGACTGGAGTTTAAACAGGACATAAAGCCTGAAAATTATCATCATAAAAGTAATGGTTGATGTAAAGGGACAACAGTAGCTCCCTAAATAAAATAACATGCATAGAGGATAGTAGAGGACCAAGGACTGAGACTTTAAACAGAAGAACAACTTCCCTGGTGGTCCAGTGGCTAAGACTTCATGCTCCCAAGGCGTGCAGCCCAGGTTCAATCCCTGGTCAGGAAACTACATCCCACATGCTGCAACTAAAGATCCTGATGAGACTGTGATTGTTAGTCACTCAGATCAGATCAGATCAGATCAGTCGCTCAGTCGTGTCCGACTCTTTGCAACCTCATGAATCGCAGCACGCCACGCCTCCCTATCCATCCTGTCTATCAGTTGTGTCCAACTCCTTGTGATCCCATGGACTATAGACCACCAGGTTCCTATGTCCATGGAATTCTCCAGGCAATAATATTGGAGTGGGTTGCCATTCCCTTCTCCAGGGAAACTTTCCAACCCAGAGATCAAATCAGGATCTCTTGCATTGCAGGCAGATGCTTTACCAGCTGAGCCACCAGGGAAGTTACAAAGACCTCATGCAGATGAATAAATAAATAAACAAACTTTTAAAAATTTTAAAGGAAACAAAAAAAAATTTTTAAAGGAAACAGAAGATTGGGAAAAAGGCCAGCCAAAATATAAATATTTTCTACGGTAAAAATAGCCAATCACACAACCAGGAAAAAAGAATTCTTGAATTTCTAATAAAAACATGATTTTCAAAAACTGTTTCAATTTAACTGTTTCTATAAAAAGAATTTTTAAGGGAAAATGCAAAAATTAAAGGTTTATCCAGTCTACCTAGAAGCGTGTGTGTGTGTGTGTGTGTGTGCATACATATATATATAAACTTCATGTAACTGCTCCAGAAATGTAGTTTCACTTAGAAAAGTAGCAAGGATACTTAAGTAATGGCTTTAATGTCTTTACCTCTAAATTACTCATCAGCCAAAATTTTTGAAAATAAGCCTGTCATTTGGCTCACTTTGATAAAGAAGAGAATCCTATTTCCTATGTTAACTATGAAGAACTGTAACCTTTATTCTCAATAAAATATTAATGAAGGAACAGTTTCTGAAAAGAGCCCCATTTAATGACTGAGTCCTGGGTTAATTTAAGAAACATTTACTGAATCCTATTATATGCAGTAGATTCCACTCCTCATTCTCTGGATGATCAAAGACTTTCTCTGCTATCCCATATGTAGATATCCAACCACAGGCTGCTATGCTACTTATTATCTACCTGTTTTCAAAAATATCAGCCATTCTACCTCTTTACCCTTGATGAAGCTGATTCTAATGAATCAAATTTGCCGAAGGTCTAGAGGGCCATTCTAATATTTTGTTGTCTTTAAGAAGATAACATAAAACACATAAACTACAATTATTTTCTCCCATGTTAAGGCCATTTATATTGTTAAAAAAAATATGCACATACAGAAAAGTATGTAAATCATAAATGTGCAGCTTAATGAATTGTTATATAAGCAAACACTTGTATAATCATCATCTAGGTCAAGAAACAGGACATTGCCAGCATTATAAAAGCCTCACACTTGACCTTCTCATTTCTAAATGAGGGCTGCCCTTCTCAGCCCCAGTGGTTGCAATAACTACCTACCTTTGGGGTGATTACCTTCTTACTTCTTATACAACATGATTTTGAAAGAATAGAAAACTATCAAAAATTTACTTAGTATATATATGTAAGAATCTAAAGTCAAAATCAACTTTTAAAGGAATTGTCACAATATTTTTTATAACTTTCCTAATCTTAAAAATTGTCCCCATAACATATCAGTCCTGAGGTTTAATTTATCCCAAACCCTTTGTAGCCTATCACTGTTGATGAAATAGTAGCCAAAATGCAATGCTTCATTTCTTCAAGGATATGAGTAATAGGTGGTATGAACACAAAGTTCTCAGTATATTCCAAGAGATTTGGGTAGTTATTCAAGCAATGAGTGTTTCAAATAAAACACTCAATCCTGATCAGAAAAAGATGTGTATTAAAGAATCACTGAAACATGTGATGGAAATGAAGCAGAAAATGAAATTGTTAGAGACTTCTTGTGGCTACAAGGGAAACAAATCACTTCCTTAGCTTTTTTAATATGGGATCAGTGTCATTATAATCTCCATAAAAAACAATGGACTAAAGATTCATCACATCAGCGCTCTATATACCCACAGGTTCCACATCAAAGGATTCAACTAACCACTGACCGTGTCTTTTTTAATTCCAGAAAGCAAAATTTGAATTTGCAATGCACTGGTAACTATTTACATAGCATTTACATTGTGTTAGGATATCCACTTGTCCATATAATTTATTAGGCAAAAACTATCCTTAATCCTCTGCTATGCAGTGACATCATTGTGTAATCAAGTATCTATCTATGGATGGCTCTATTTCTAGACTCTATTTTGTCATGTCATTTTATGTCTGTTCCTGCACAGACAAAAGTTATTTTCTCATGGTCAGTGGTATTAGTTTATCTTTAATTTTACTTCTGTCATCTCAGGTTTAAGTAACTTGTTTTAGCTTCCTTTACCTTCCCAATATTTTTTGGTTATAGTACCCTGACTTTAATTTGTGGACCTTTTCATGCAGTCTTCAGTTCAGTTCAGTTCAGCCGCTCAGTCATGTCCAACTCTTTGCGACCCCATGAATCACAGCACGCCAGGCCTCCCTGTCCATCACCAACTCCTGGAGTTCACTCAGACTCATGTCCATCGAGTTGGTGATGCCATTCAGCTATCTCATCCTCTGTTGTCCCCTTCTCCTCTCAGCATTAGGGTCTTTTCCAATAAGTCAACTCTTCGCATGAGGTGACCAAAGTATTGGAGTTTCAGCTTTAGCATCAGTCCTTCCAATGAACACCCAGGACTGATCTCCTTTAGAATGGACTGGTTGGATCTCCTTGCGTTCCAAGAGTCTTCTCCAACACCACAGTTCAAAAGCATCAATTCTTTGGCGCTCAGCTTTCTTCACAGTCCAACTCTCACATCCACATATGACCACTGGAAAAACCACAGCCTTGACTAGCTGGACCTTTGTTGGCAAAGTAATATCTCTGGTTTTCAATATGCTGTCTAGGTTGGTCATAACTTTCATTCCAAGGAGTAAGCATCTTTTAATTTCATGGCTGCAGTCACCATCTGCAGTGATTTTGGAGCCCCCCAAAATAAAGTCTGACACTGTTTCCACCGTTTCCCTATCTATTTCCCATGAAGTGATGGGACCAGATGCCATGATCCTGTTTTCTGAATGTTGAGCTTTAAGCCAACCTTTTTACTCTCCTCTTTCACTTGCAGCAAGAGGCTTTTGAGTTCCTCTTCACTTTCTGCCATAAGAGTGGTGTCATCTGCATATCTGAGGTTATTGATATTTCTCTCAGCAATCTTGATTCCAGCTTGTGCTTCCTCCAGCCCAGCGTTTCTCATGATGTATTTGGCATATAAGTTAAATAAGTAGGGTGACAATATACAGCCTTGACATACTCCTTTTCCTATTTGGAACCAGTCTGTTGTTCCATGTACAGTTCTAACTGTTGCTTCCTGACCTGCATATAGGTTTCTCAAGAGGCGGGTCAGGTAGTCTGGTATTCCCATCTCTTTCAGAATTTTCCACAGTTTATTGTGGTCCACATAGTCAAAGGCTTTGGCATAGTCAATAAAACAGAAATAGATGTTTTTCTGGAACTCTCTTGCTTTTTTTATGATACAGCAGATGTTGGCAATTTGATCTCTGGTTCCTCTGCCTTTTCTAAAACCAGCTTGAACATCTGGAAGTTCATAGTTCACGTATTGCTGAAGCCTGGCTTGGAGAATTTTGAGCATTACTTTACTAGCGTGGGAGATAAGTGCAATTGTGTGGTAGTTTGAGGATTCTTTGCCATTGCCTTTCTTTGGGATTCATGCAGTCTTACTGGGACTGTTCATTGAGGTGCCCACCTTTCTCTAACCAAGAAATAGTAACACAACTCAAAATGTTTTCAGACCCTCTCTCTACTGAGAATCTAAGTCAAACTCAGTGATATAAAGATAAAAAGTTTGAGCTGATCCATTCCAGTCCAATCCTAAAGAGATTATTCAGTCTTTACACACCACAAATATTATCCAGTGAATTTTTTAATATAAATTTATTTATTTTAATTGGAGGTTATTTACTTTACAATATTGTATTGGTTTTGCCATACATCAACATGAATCCACCACGGGTGTACACATGTTCCCCATCCTGAACCCCCCTCCCACCTCCCTCCCCATACCATCCCTCTGGGTCATCCCAGTGCATCAGCCCCAAGCATCCTGTATCCTGCATCGGACCTGGACTGGTGATTCGTTTCATATATGATATTATACATGTTTCAATGCCATTTTCCCAAATCATCCCACCCTCTCCCTCTCCCACAGAGTCCAAAAGACTGTTCTATACATCTGTGTCTCTTTTGCTGTCTCACATTCAGGGTTATCATTACCATCTTTCTAAATTCCATACATGTGCATTAGTATACTGTATTGGTGTTTTTCTTTCTGGCTTACTTCATTCTGTATAATAGGCTCCAGTTTTATCCATTTCATTAGAACTGATTCAAATGTATTCTTTTTAATGACTGAGTAATACTCCATTGTGTATATGTACCACAGCTTTCTTATCCATTCATCTGCTGATGGACATCTAGGTTGCTTCCATGTCCTGGCTATTATAAACAGTGCTGTGATGAACATTGGGGTACATGTATCTCTTTCAATTCTGGTTTCCTCAGTGTGTATGCCCAGCAGTGGGATCGCTGGGTCATATGGCATTTCTATTTCCAGTTTTCTAAGGAGTTTCCACACTGTTCTCCATAGTGGCTGTACTACTTTGCGTTCCCACCAACAGTGTAAGAGGGTTCCCTTTTCTCCACACCCTCTCCGGCATTTATTGCTTGTAGACTTTTGGATAGCAGCCATTCTGACTGGCATGAAATGGTACCTCATTCTGGTTTTGATTTGCATTTCTCTGATAATGAGTGATGTTGAGCATCTTTTCATGTGTTTGTTAGCCATCTGTATGTCTTCTTTGGAGAAATGTCTGTTTAGTTCTTTGGCCCATTTTTTGATTGGGTCGTTTATTTTTCTGGAATTGAGCTGCAGGAGTTGCTTGTATATTTTTGAGACTAGTTCTTTGTCAGTTGCTTCATTTGCAATTATTTTCTCCCATTCTGAAGGGTGTCTTTTCACCTTGCTTATAGTTTCCTTTGTTGTGCAGAAGCTTTTAATTTTAATTAGGTCCCATTTGTTTATTTTTGCTTTTATTTCCAATATTCTGGGAGGTGGATCATAGAGGATCCTGCTGTGATTTATGTTGCAGAGTGTTTTGCCTATGTTGTCCTCTAGGAGTTTTATAGTTTCTGGTCTTACATTTAGATCTTTAATCCATTTTGAGTTTTTTTTGTGTGTATGGTGTTAGAAAGTGTTCTAGTTTCATTCTCTTACAAGTGGTTGACCAGTTTTCCCAGCACCACTTGTTAAAGAGATTGTCTTTTCTCCATTGTATGTTCTTGCCTCCTTTGTCAAAGATAAGGTGTCCATAGGTGTGTGGATTTATCTCTGGGCTTTCTATTTTGTTCCATTGATCTATATTTCTGTCTTTGTGCCAGTACCATACTGTCTTGATGACTGTGGCTTTGTAGTAGAGCCTGAAGTCAGGTGGGTTGATTCCTCCAGTTCCATTCTTCTTTCTCAAAATTGCTTTGGCTATTCGAGGTTTTTTGTATTTCTATAAAAATTGTGAAGTTATTTGTTCTAGCTCTGTGAAAAATACTGTTGGTAGCTTGATAGGGATTGCATTGAATCTATAGATTGCTGTAGGTAGTATACTCATTTTCACTATACTGATTCTTCCAACCCATGAACATGGTATATTTCTCCATCTATTAGTGTCCTCTTTGATTTCTTTCACCAGCGTTTTATAGTTTTCTATATATAGGTCTTTAGTTTCTTTAGGTAGATATATTCCTAAGTATTTTATTGTTTTCATTGCAATGGTGAATGGAATTGTTTCCTTAATTTCTCTATTTTCTTATTATTAGTGTATAGGAATGCAAGGGATTTCTGTGTGTTGATTTTATATCCTGCAACTTTGCTATATTCTTTGATTAGCTCTAGTAATTTTCTGGTGGAGTCTTTAGGGTTTTCTATGTAGAGGATCATGTCATCTGCAAACAGTGAGAGTTTTACTTCTTCTTTTCCAATTTGGATTCCTTTTATTTATTTTTCTGCTCTGATTGCTGTGGCCAAAACTTCCAAAGCTATGTTGAATAGTAGTGGTGAAAGTGGGCACCCTTGTCTTGTTCCTGACTTTAGGGGAAATACTTTCAATTTTTCACCATTGAGGATAATGTTTGCTGTGTGTTTGTCATATACAGCTTTTATTATGTTGAGGTATGTTCCTTCTATTCCTGCTTTCTGGAGAGTTTTTATCATAAATGGATGTTGAATTTTGTCAAAGGCTTTCTCTGCATCTATTGAGATAAGCATATGGTTTTTATTTTTCAATTTGTTAATGTGGTGTATTACATTGATTGATTTGAGATATTGAAGAATCCTTGCATCCCTGGGATAAAGCCCACTTGGTCATGGTGTATGATCTTTTTAATGTGTTGTTGGATTCTGATTGCTAGAATTTGTTACGGATTTTTGCATCTATGTTCATCAGTGATATTGGCCTGTAGTTTTCCCTTTTGTGGCATCTTTGTCAGGTTTTGGTATTAGGGTAATGTTGGCCTCATAGAATGAGTTTGGAAGTTTACCTTCCTCTGCAATTTTCTGGACGAGTTTGAGTAGGATAGGTGTTAGCTCTTCTCTAAATTTTTGGTAGAATTCAGCTGTGAAGCCATCTGGACCTGGGCTTTTGTTTGCTGGAAGATTTCTGATTACAGTTTCAATTTCTGTGCTTGTGATGGGTCTGTTAAGATTTTCTATTTCTTCCTGGTTCAGTTTTGGAAAGTTGTCCTTTTTTAAGAATTTGTCCATTTCTTCCAAGTTGTCCATTTTATTGGCATATAATTGTTGATAGTAGTCTCTTATGATACTTTGTATTTCTATGTTGTCTGTTGTGATCTCTCCATTTTCATTTCTAATTTTATTGATTTGATTTTTCTCCCTTTGTTTCTTGATGAATCTGGCTAATGGTTTGTCGATTTTATTATCCTTTCAAAGAACCAGCTTTTGGCTTTGTTGATTTTTGCTATAATCTCTTGTTTCTTTTGCATTTATTTCTGCCCTAATTTTTAAGATTTCCTTCCTTCTACTAACCCTAGGGTTCTTCATTTCTTCCTTTTCTAGTTGCTTTAGGTGTACAGTTAGGTTATTTGTTTGACTTTTTTCTTGTTTCTTGAGGTATGCCTGTTTTGCTATGAACCGTCCCCTTAGCGCTGCTTTTACAGTGTCCCACAGGTTTTGGGTTGTTGTGTTTTCATTTTCATTCGTTTCTATTTCATTCATTTTCTATTTCATTCTATTTCACTTTCATTTGTTTCTTTTTTGATTTCTTCTGTGATTTGTTGGTTATTTAGCAGCGTGTTGTTCAGCCTCCATATGTTGGAATTTTTCATAGTTTTTCTCCTGTAATTGAGATCTAATCTTACTGCATTGTGGTCAGAAAAGATGCTTGGAATGATTTCATACCAAGGCTAGATTTATGGCCCAGGATGTGATCTATCCTGGAGAAGGTTCCATGTGTGCTTGAGAAAAAGGTAAAATTCATTGTTTTGGGGTGAAATGTCCTATAGATATCAATTAGGTTTAACTGGTCTACTGTATCATTTGAAGTTTGTGTTTCCTTGTTAATTTTCTGTTTAGTTGATCTATCCATAGGTGTGAGTGGGATATTAAAATCTCCCACTATTACTGTGTTATTGTTAATTTCCCCTTTCATACTTGTTGGCATTTGTCTTACATATTGTGGTGCTCCTATGTTGGGTGCATATATATTTATAATTGTTATATCTTCTTCTTGGATTGATGCTTTGATCATTATGTAGTGTCGTTCTTTGTCTCTTTCCACAGCCTTTGTTTTAAAGTTTATTTTATCTGATATGAGTATTGCTACTCCTGCTTTCTTTTGGTCTCTATTTGCATGGAATATCTTTTTCCAGCCCTTCACTTTCAGTCTGTATGTGTCCCCTGTTTTGAGGTGGGTCTCTTGTAGACAACATATATAGGGATCTTGTTTTTGTATCCATTCAGCCAGTCTTTGTCTTTTGGTTGCGGCATTCAACCCATTTACATTTAAGGTAATTATTGATAAGTATGATCCCGTTGCCATTTACTTTATTGTTTTGGGTTCGAGTTTATACACCCTTTTTGTGTTTCCTGTCTAGAGAAGATCCTTTAGCGTTTGTTGGAGAGCTGATTTGGTGGTGCTGAATTCTCTCAGCTTTCGTCTGTAAAGCTTTTGATTTCTCCTCCATATCTGAATGAGATCCTTACTGGGTACAGTAATCTGGGCTGTAGGTTATTTTCTTTCATCACTTTAAGTATGTCCTGCCATTCCCTCCTGGCTTGAAGAGTTTCTATTGAAAGATCAGCTGTTATCCTTATGGGAATCCCCTTGTGTGTTACTTGTTGTTTTTCCCTTGCTGCTTTTAATATTTGTTCTTTGTGTTTGATCTTTGTTAACTTGATTAATATGTGTCTTGGGGTGTTTCGCCTTGGGTTTATCCTGTTTGGGACTCTCTGGGTTTCTTGGATTTGGGTGATTATTTCCTTCCCCATTTTAGGGAAGTTTTCAACTATTATCTCCTCAAGTATTTCCTCATTGTCTTTCGTCTTCTTCTTCTGGGACTCCTATGATTCGAATGTTGGGGCATTTAACATTGTCCTGGAGGTCTCTGAGATTGTCCTCATTTCTTTTAATTCGTTTTTCTTTTTTCCTCTCTGATTCATTTATTTCTACCATTCTATTTTCTACTTCACTAATCCTATCTTCTGCCTCCGTTATTCTACTATTTGTTCCCTCCAGTGTGTTTTTTATCTCATTTATTGCATTATTCATTATATATTGACTCTTTTTTATTTCTTCTAGGTCCTTGTTAAACCTTTCTTGCATCTTTTCAATCCTTGTCTCCAGGCTATTTATCTGTGATTCCATTTTTATTTCAAGATTTTGGATCATTTTAACTATCATTATTTGGAATTCTTTATCAGGTAGATTCCCTATCTCTTCCTCTTTTGTTTGGTTTGGTGGGTATTTATCCTGTTCCTTTACCTGCTGGGTATACCTCTGTCTCTTCATCTTGTTTATATTGCTGTGTTTGGGGTGGGCTTTCTGTATTCTGGCAGTTTGTGGAGTCCTCTTTATTGTGGAGTTTCCTCGCTGTGAGTGGGGTAGTACGGGTGGCTTGTCAAGGTTTCCTGGTTAGGGAAGCTTGTGTCAGTGTTCTGGTGCGTGGAGCTGGATTTCTTCTCTCTGGAGTGCAATGAAGTGTCCAGTAATGAGTTATGAGATGTCAGCGGGTTTGGAGTGACTTTGGGCAGCATGTATATTGGAGCTCAGGGCTGTGTTCCTGTGTTGATGGAGAATTTGCATGGTATGTCTTGCTCTGGAACTTGTTGGTCCTTGGCGGGTGCTTGGTTTCAGTGCAGGTATGGAGGCGTTTGATGAGCTCCTATCAATTAATGTTCTCTGGAGTCAGGAGTTCTCTGGTGTTCTCAGGATTTGGACATAAGCCTCCTGCTTCTGGTTTTCAGTCTTATTTTTACAGTAGCCTCAAGACTTCTCCATCTATACAGCACCGTTGATAAAACATCTAGGTTAAAGATGAAAAGTTTCTCCACAGTGAAGGACACTCAGAGAGGTTCACAGAGTTACAAGGAGAAGAGAAGAGGGAGGAGGGAGTTAGAGGTGACCCCAATGAGATGAAGTGGAATCAAAAGAGGAGAGAGCAAGCTAGCCAGTAATCACTTCCTTATGTGTGCTCCACAGTCTGGACTGCTCAGAGATGTTCACGGAGTTATACAGAGAAGAGAAGAGGGTGGAAGGAGACAGAGGGAGATAGAGGTGGCCAGGAGGATAAAGGGGGGAATCAAAAGGAGAGACACAGATCCAGCCAGTAATCAGTTCCCTAAGTGTTCTCCACCGTCTGGAACACACAAAGAGATTCAAAGAGTTGGGTAGAGAAGAGAAGAGGGAAGGAGGAGATAGAGGTGACCTGGTGGAGAAAAAGGAGAGTCCAAAGGGGGAGAGAGCAGTCAAGCCAGAAATCTCACTCCCAAGTAAAAATGGGTACTGAAGATTGGGTTCTTAAAGGTACAAAATTGATAACAAATACCAAAAAGCAAAGATTAAATACCTAGAGTAGAGGTTGGATTTTCAAAAATACAATATTAAAGAAAAGAAAAAAAAGTCACAAAACTTATAAAATATATATATATATGAAATTTGCTTTAAAAAATAGGGTCTCTTTTTTTTGCAAAGTAATAGTAGGTTATAAAAATGAAAATTCAATGAGTAATAGAGGACTTTAAATTTTTTTTAATTAAAAAAAAAAGAATGACAGTAAAAATATATCTAGGACTTTCTCTGGTGTTGTTGTGGGCAGTGTGGGATCAGTTCATTTTTGGATAGTTCCTTGGTCCAACTTATATTTCTCAAGATCTATAGACCCCTTCCTATGTAGTCGGTACTAACTACAGGCTTTTAATCTATTGCACCTGTCACTTCCAAGGCGGTTCCCTCTGTTTTAGCTTCTTCTGTTGGCTGGTCTCTTCAGCGTCTGATTTCCACCCTGACACAAGGGGGCGGTGGTGGACACATTTTTAGGCTCACTTGTTCAGTCGCACTGTGGGAAGGGAGGGACGCTGCAAACAAATAACACTGGCATGTGCTCGCAGTGCCTCAGCCACACTGGGCCTGCTCCCACTCAAGGCTCCTGTGCCCTCCCTGCCCACACTGCTCAGGCTCTAGGTTGCTCCGCCAGAAACCGTCTGAGGCCGGCCCTGAGCTAAATGCACCTCCCAGGTCTAAGCCACTCAGGTTCAGGCACTCGGGTAGTCCTCAGAGGCACGGACTCGGTTGGGCCTGGGTTTTGTGCCCTTCCCAGGTCCAAGCAGCTCAGGTGATGAGGTGTTTGGTGAGTGCAGTCGCTGGGACTTATTGCCTCCCCCGTCCCTGCCGCTCGGTTTTCTGGGTGTACAACTGGCGCACCTTCTCAGGCGGATGTTGACCGTCCAGAACCCCAAGAAGTCTTAGCAAACAAGCCTGCTTGCAGTTTGGTAGATAATGCCTCTCTAGGGCTGTTGCCCTCTTTCGGCTCTGGCTGCCTGTCACCGGAGGCGGATGGTCT
This sequence comes from Bos indicus, assembly GCF_029378745.1. NCBI lineage: Eukaryota > Metazoa > Chordata > Mammalia > Artiodactyla > Bovidae > Bos > Bos indicus. The sequence goes on along the minus strand of NC_091780.1, from coordinate 58,162,778 downwards.
GCAGCGGGCTAGCTCTGTTCAGTCCTTTGTTCTGTGAGAGGGTCTGACGGCATCTTAGGTTAGGGCTTTTCGCGTAGCACTGCTCAGTCCTTTGTTCTGAGAGCGGGCCTGGCAGTGTCTTAGGTTAGGGCTTTTCGCATGATAGCTATCCCACAGTCTGGTTTGCGAGCCCAGGGAAGTTCCCTCAGATTGCCCTTGGGGCATTTAGGTCCGGTCCTTACTCTAAGCAGTGCAGCCGGCGCCTCCCTGCCCAGCCCCTGCTTGCTAGTGGTGGGTGCAGGCATCTGCGCTGCTTCTCCACTGGGGGAGTTACCATTGGGCTTGTAATCTGTGAGTTTTAATTTATTTATTTTTCCTCCCAGTTATGTTGCCCTCTGTGGTTCCAAGGCTCGCCACAAACTCGGCAGTGAGTGTTTCCTGGTGTTTGGAAACTTCATTCTTTTTAAGACTCCCTTCTCGGGATGGAGCTCCGTCCCTATCTCTTTTGTCTTTTTGTCTTTTATATTTTTTCCTACCTTCTTTTGAAGACAATGGGATGCTTTTCCGGGTGCCTGATGTCCTCTGCCAGCATTCAGAACTTGTTTTGTGGAATTTACTCAGCATTTAAGTGTTTTTTTTGATGAATTTGTGGGGGAGAAAGTGGTCTCCCCATCCTATTCCTCCGCCATCTTAGGCCCACCTCCTAGCCAGTGAATTTTATTAGAAAAAGCCAATCCGGACACATTGAAACACAAAATAATTAAGTCTTTTCTGAATCTAAGATGTAAAGATATGTTACCTCCAATAGTCAACTACAAAGATACAGATGAAAAAGGAAGATCAGTTTTCTTATAAGAAAGATTAAGAGTTCTTCAGTAACTTTTAAAAGAAGTGACCCCATCCAGGCACCGAGGATGAAATACTGGAAAAGGAAAAAAAAAAAAAGATTGCTTTACTTAGGAAGTAGTCTCAAAGTGTTCCCCCATGAAAATGGTGGGCAGGGGTGGAAAGAAAGAAAAAAATGTTTAAGCAATGCGATCCATTATTGATGAAGGTACAGAGTAAGTTGCACTTTCATGCATTGCTGATTCAACTATGAATTGCTGCAACCTCTTTTGAAAACTAATCAGGTAATATCTACTAAGATTAAAAATACATATGCTCTCCAGAAGATATTCTGTGTTGGAGAAATGTATCCTTTATAAATAAAAGCACCAGTATCTAAAACACATATACAAAGATGTTTCTTTCAACTTTGTCAGAAGTAACAAATTAGAAGTAAGGAAAAAGGCAGGAAGGGAGAGAGGGAGGACTTGCATGTCTATCAAAAGAAGAATGATTGACTATATTGTGGTTTACTCGTGCTATGAAACAGTAGTTTTTAAAAAGAATAAGTGAACTCTACTGAACTATGGGCTTTGCAGGTGGCTCAGTGGTAAAGAATTCACCTCTGTTGCAGGAGATGTGGGTTTGATCTCTGAATCAAGAAGATCCCCAGGATAAGGAAATGGAAACCCACTCCAGTATTCTTGCCTAGGAAATCCCATGGACAGAGGAGCCTGAGGTCACAAAAGAGTCCAACACAACTTAGCAACTAAACAACTGAACCGTACAATTAAAATGGTTAATGTGGTAAATTTTGCATTATGTGATTTTTAACATTAAAAGAAAAGAAAGAAAGAATGAGTCATACCCATACATATTGATCTAGAGAAATGGTTAGTTGATATGGAAGAACAGAAAAAGCAGTACCATGTCACTTAGCAGTACCCTAGTCCAGGGACTCAAACTGCCTGGTCTTAGCGAACACTTTCATGGAAGCAATTATATCAGATTATCTCAACTTGATGCCAGCAAGCATTCCAATTACATAATTATGTCCCTTGTTTTTTATTTACATGGTTAACAAAAAACTTCTTTTTATAACTTGCCTGTAAGTGTGGTGGCCAAAGGAGGCCAATATTCAATCCCTTTGACAGCCATATTTCTCACTGTAAATTAATAAACTGGCTTTTTGATTTTAAAATAAATACCAAAATATGAACTCTGCCTTAAGGCAGAGCTTCCTCCCCACCAACTGTTTCCAGTCATCACACATACATACCCCTAAAGATCTTCTGCTTTCTCCTCAACATTCTAAAACTCCTCATAAATTTTCTAAAATTCAGATTCTTCTCATGTGTGGCAGAAGAACTCAGAACTGGGGAAGGCAAAAAGAGAATCCATCCAAAACAGTATTTACTTAAGAAAAAGACAATTGCGACTCAGAGATCAGAACTCTGATTTCTGCTCTTTCTACATTGAGTTAAAAATCAAATATGTTAGACATTTTCTGCCCTACTTCCTACCCACTCACAACTATTTCCCTCAACAAGCCCAACTCCCACCTCTCCCGATCCTCTCACAGAAGAAAGGAAAATGGAATTACATTTCAGAAGCAAAGTAGATGATGGTGAATGCTAAGCATAGAAGGAAATTATATATCACACAATATGAGCAAGACCTCAGTGGTTGAGCCTTCAGAATATGTCCCATGTAATCATGCCCATTCTCCAATTCCTATCTTCTCTACAACACTTTCCCTCTATCCCTTGTGTCTGTGCTTTTTAAGTCTTCATCCTTCAGTATACCTACCATCTCCTTCGTGAAACAACTATGATTCATCCCACTCCATTTTTGCATCTTGCAGACTCCACTGCCTCAGCTGTAGCAATTGTGATTGGAATCTCAGTGCTCTATGGATCCCACAAACAGAAATGGGAAGTTCTCATCATTTGTATGCTCATGCGTATATATGTGACTGCATGAGAGAAAGGTAGAGAAAATTAGAGGGAACCAAAAAAGGAGTGGGGGTGGGGGAAGAATAGAGAAAGAGAGAGAGGGAGAGAGGGAGATCTTAAGTTCAAATTATCTTCACCATCCAAGGCTGCTGGACCTGAGGTTTATTCTAAATACTCTAACACAGATACATCTAAATGCAACGTGGTACCCTAGATTGGCCTAGGCTGGCAAAACATCATTAAAAAAAAAAAAAAAAAACTATCGAGATTCAAAAAAGTTTAGAGTTCAGTTAATAGTAATGTACCAATTTTCATCTGTTATTTTTGACAAGTGTCTCATGGTTATATAAGATGTTTGTTGTTATGGTTTAGTCACTATGTTGTGACCAGCTCTTGCAATCCCCTGGACTGTAGTCCACCAGGCTCCTCTGTCCATGGGATTTCCCAGGCAAGAATACTGGAGTGAGTTCCCATTTCCTTCTCCAGGGCATCTTCTTGACCCAGGGATCAAACCCGCATCTCTTGCATTGCAGGCAGATTCTTCACCACTGAGCCAACTAGGAAGCCCTATAAAGGTGTTAACATGAGGGAAAATTGGGTAAGAGTATATAGAAACTCTGCATTATTTTTACAACTATTTCATAAACTTAAAATAGTTTACTTAAAGATATGTCCACATAATCACGTGGGGCTTTCCCAGTGGCTCAGCAGTAAACAATCCGCCTGCAATGCAGGAAACACGGGTTTGATCCCTGTGTCAGGAAGATCCCCTGGAGCAGGATATGGCAACCCACTCCAGTATTCTTGCCTGGAGAATTCCATGGACAGAAGAGCCTGGTGGGCAACAGTCCATAGGGTTGCAAAGAGTTGGACATGACTGAAGCGACTTAGCATGCATGCACACATATATATGTATATATAACACATATATAACTATATATGTACATATAAGATTAGATATTAATAGACGTGCAGATATATAGATATCTGGCATTGTGAGAAATTTTTTTCCTTCAGGAAACCAACTCTATTTACTCTAATGTGTTAGTGAATAGTACAATTTCCTAGAAGTTTGTGAGCAAAGATGAGGAAAAGATTTTACATCATTACACAGCATGCAAAAAAAAGCTTAATCTCTATAAGATTATTCTGCTCTTCCTCCAAAATCTCTTTAACAGCATCAACACTCTCTTCTCCCAATACTGTTAAGTGCTCTGGTTATCATTACTGAAAAACAAACTACCCTAAATGATCAATTATTACAACCCACAATTTTGTTGGTCAGGAATATGGGCAGAACTCTGCTGGGTTACTTTTATGTTCCACATGTCATTAATTGAGGTCACTGGGTCTCTCGGCAAGCAGATGGAATGGTCCAGAGTGCCCAAGATGATGTCCCAAACATGTTTGATACCTTGACAGGAATGACTAGAAGGCTGGGCACAGCTTTGGCTTTAAACCCATGTGCTTACACATACGGCTTCCCTGGTGGCTCAGACAGTGAAGCATCCACCTGCAATGCGGGAGACCTGGGTTTGATCCTTGGGTTGGGAGGATCCCCTGGAGAAGGAAATGGTAACCTGCTCCAATTTTCTTGCTTGGATAATTGCATGGACAGAGGAGCCTGGCGAGCTACAGTCCATGGGGTTGCAGAGTCACACATGACTTAGCCCAGCACAGCACAGCCTACACATAGCCTCTCCACCAGGGTAACCTCCAAATGGCTGGACTTTTTACATGGCAACTGAGGCATCCTAGCATGTTCCTAAAATAGGAAGTGGAAACTGCCAATCTCTTAAGACCTGTGCCAAGAAGCTAGCTAGCACAGTATCACTTCTGCCATATTCTAATCACCAGAATAGTCACAGAATCTGCTCAGAGTCACAGGAAATGGCATAGACTCTATGTCTCTCAATGGGGAGTGTCAAAGAATCTAATGCTGTCCTTAATCTGTCACACGAAGACTTAATACACATTTCAAACTTATTTTTCTAATGAATGAGAAAATTAAAAGTCTCTAACTTCAAACAGCTAGTCCACAATGTAGGCCAAATATCAGATGCATAGATAATTATTAAGCTATAGAGATATTTTGTTGTGTGAAAGCAACTGTTTTGCTTTCATCCCCTGGGAACTGATTAAAAATGGTATTATCATTGACTTGTGGGAGTTATCTCATGCTTTTATTCAAGTTAGAGTATGAGTTCACTTTGAAAACATTTTGTATATTAGCACTAATAAATTAAAATAAGGCAGTTTTTTCTTTAACCCCAAATACAATAGTTAAGATGACAAATCAAAAGGTACTCAGTGTGCCAATTTTCCTTTCAAAGAGTATATAAACATCTATTAAAATGGCAAAGAAAAAAACTTTTAATAACAAGTACTGACAAAGATACAGAGCAATCAGAACATTCATACATTACTGGTGGGGACACAAATGGTACAGCCAGTCTGAAAAACAGTTGAGAAACTTCTTATAAAGTTAAATACCAGCAAACTCTTTTAGAGCAGAAGTTGGCAAACTATTTCTATAAAGGTAAGGTAGGAAATACTATAGGCTTTAGAGGACAAAGTCTCTTTTGCAACCACTCAATTTTGTCATTACAGCATGAAAGTCACCAGACAATTTGTAAATGAATGAGCATGGCTGTGTTTCAATAACACTCTATTTACAAAAACAGGCAGTGAGCTGTTTAATTTCTGCCTACAGAAATTAAAATATGTTTGCACAAAAACCTGCACTGAGGTTTACAGCAGTTCTTTTCATAATTGACAAAAACTGAAAATAATCCAAATATCCATCAATAGATTAACTGTGTTATATCCATGAAATGAAAATCTACTTGACAATTAAAGTGAACTATTGATACATACAAGAAAAATGGATGAACCTCAGAGGTATTCAGTTCAGTTCAGTCACTCAGTCGTGTCCAACTCTTTGCGACCTCATGAACCACAGCATGCCAGCCTCCCTATCCATAACCAACTCCCAGAGTCTACCCAAACCCAAGTACATTGAGTCAGTGATGCCATCCAACCATCTCATACTCTGTCGTCCCTTTCTCCTCCTGCCTTCAATCTTTCCCAGCATCAGGGTCTTTTCCAATGAGCAGTTCTTCACATCAAATGGCCTAAGTATTGGAGTTTCAGCTTCAGCTTCAGTCCTTCCAGTTCACAGTTTCAAAAAATTTATTTCCCGTTCATCCTTTCTCCTGCAAAGACCCAACTATACATCAGGCATCCAGGGCAACCAGGCCAGAGCACTGTGGTCCAACACAGAGTGTTGAAGGCTGTCATCACAAAGAGCCCCTCACCTTTCAGATTCAACATCAGTCCTTCAATGAACACCCGGACTGATCTCCTTTAGGATGGACTGGTTAGATCTCCTTGCAGTCCAAGGGACTCCCAAGAATCTTCTCCAACACCACAGTTCAAAACCATCAATTCTTTGGCACCCAGCTTTCTTCACAGTCCGACTCTCACATCCACACATGACCACTGGAAAAACCATAGCCTTGACTAGATGGACCTTTGTTGACAAAGTAATGTCTCTGCTTTTTAATATGCTGTCGAGGTTGGTCATAACTTTCCTTTCAAGGAGTAAGAGTCTTTTAACTTCATGGCTGCAATCACCATCTGCAGTGATTTTGGAGCCACAAAAAATAAAGTCTGACACTGTTTCCCCATCTGTTTCCCATGAAGTGATGGAACTGAATGCCATGATCTTAGTTTTCTGAATGTTGAGCTTTAAGCCAACATTTTCAGTCTCCTCTTTCACTTTCTTCAAGAGGCTCTTTAGTTCTTTGCTTTCTGCCATAACGGCGGTGTCATCTGCATATCTGAGGTTATTGATATTTCTCCCAGAAATCTTGATTCCAGTTTGTGCTTCCTCCAGCCCAGCATTTCTCATGATGTACTCTGCATAGAAGTTAAATAAGCAGGGTGACAAAATACAGCCTTGACATACTCCTTTTCCTATTTAGAACCAGTCTGTTATTCCATGTCCAGTTCTAACTTCCTGACCTGCATATAGGTTTCTCAAGAGGCAGGTCAGGTGGTCTAGTATTCCCATCTCTTTCAGAATTTTCCACAGTTTATTGTGATCCACACAGTCAGAGGTATTATGCTCAGTAAAAGCGGCTAGTCTCAAAAGGTTGCTTACTGGTATGAGTCTATTTATATGAAATTTTGAAAAAGACAAAACTATAGGGACAGAGAACAGATTTGTTAACAGTAGTTGACAAGAGTTAGGAGTCGGGGGAGAATGTACCTACAAAGGGGCAGCACAGGGAGCTTTTTGAGGTGAAAGAAAAGTTCCGTATTCTGATTGCGGAGGTGATTACACAGATTATACATGTGTTAAAGCTAAAAACTGTACACACCTCCCAAAAAAGTCAATTTTAAACATGTTATTTGAAAAGTAAATAATGAACAAAAGTACTTTATTCACTGTAAATTCATCGAACATAAAGACTATTTCTGTAAACAGAACTGAAGTGGAGAGATTATGATTGACATTGTATTTAAATTTCCCAAATTTAAATAATTTATTATAATATAATGAATATATTTATAATACTGTATATATAATAATGTAAAATACTTTGTTTATATGTCCTGTTTTTTTTCTGCCTTTATCCTTGAAGTTCAGAAACTTCTCAACCATCTTACCCACAATATGCCTGAACATATTCAATATTTTCAGCAGTAGCTATTTTTTTGTTGCTTCTCATATGGTTTTCATCTTTTCACTAATTTACATTCTAATTTTTAAACTGTTTAATGTTTCTTTTATTTATATTTATTTTAGGCTGCCCTAGGTCTTCGTTGCTGCATGCAGGCTTTCTCTAATTGTGGCAAGGAAGATCTACTCTCTAGTTGCGGAGTGAGGGCTTTTCATTGTGGTAGCTTCTCTTGCTTTTTGTGGAGCATGAGCTCTACGGCACATGGGCTGGGTAGTTGCAGCTCACAGGCTCAAGAGTTTGGACAACTGTTCTACATACTCTCAAAAAAATTACAGAGGGAGAACAAGATGGCAGAGGAGTAGGTGGACATGGAGTACATCTCTCTCCACAGATACATCAGGAATACACCTTCAGACACAGAAGTGCATGCAGAACACCAGCTGAGAGAGGACAGGAGTACCTGACCAGAGGAAAAGAATATATAGAACCAGGCAAAACTCATTAGGATAAAAGAACTAGGGGGAAAAACAGGAGTGTTAGTAGGACTAGACCTGCCCTCAGCCAGTGGGGGAACTGAACCAGGGGGGTCCGATCCCCACATCCAGGCAATTGTCTGAGTCAGAGGAGAAACATTTAAGGCTGAGAGTGAAACAGCTGATCTGTGGCAGCCTAAATGGAATGAGAATCATACAGTCTTTGCCACAGCCATACATACCCCAGACAGGAACGCAGGTCCCCTGGAAGGTGCAGCGGGTGGGAGCTGGAGTTTAGTGATTGTGGAGCAATCCCAGGGAGAGGGCTCCTGTTGACTGCAGAGAGACGGATCGAGGGGATGGGAAGGAGAAGACTGTGCTGGGTTATGGCTGTGGAGGAAAGCCAGGCAGTCACGGAAGCAAGGTGATACTGCTGAGTCACGCAAAGGGGGTGGAACCATCACCATAGCCTCTCTCCCCCAACACACCAGCATCAGCAGCTGAACAATAGAGAGGCAGGCCCATCAAACGCCTGACACACTGAACTACAGAGTAGGACCCCACCCAGGGTGCCCCTTTAAGTGCCTGATGCACCCATCTCCAGAGTAGGACGCCAGCCAGGGAGGGCCCCTCTATGTGGCTGAGGCAAACAACGGAGAAGGACCCCAGGCAAGGGAGCCCTCTAAGTGCCTGAATGGGGAACTACAGAGAAAGACTGGCCAAAGAGGCCTTCTGACCGCCTGCTACAAGAGACTCGAAAAAAAGATTCTGATAGGGCTATAACTCCTGCAGGGGAGACAGTCTGTGTCCCTGCACACCTGGCACTGCCAGGGTCCCCACAAGCCAAGCAGCTGTGCCACCTTCACACTCAACTCTCACTGGGGCAGAGCTGCCACAGGCAAAAAAAAGTCTTGCTTCTATGTGTGCAGGGTCACTTCAGTAGTGTCACTCTTTGCGACCCTGTAGACTGTGGCCTGCCAGGTTTTTCTGTCAAGGAAGTGGGTTCTCCAGTCAAGAATACTGGAGCATATTGGTTGCCATACCCTTCTAGAGCACTGTATTTCCTTCTGCCCTAGCCATCAACTCCCCTGGGTACCTGGTACTGCCAGAACTCCTGCAACCCAGGCAGCTGCACCACCTCCACACCTGGCCCTCTCAGGGGTAAACCCAAGTCCTTCAGGGCAGCCTCAGGAGCAAACCCCAGTGGACGACCCACATGCAGAGGTGGAAATAAAACCACAGTTGAAACCCAGGGGCAGTGTGGCTAAGGAAGAAGAGCCAAAACCTTCCCACCAGCTGTACAAGCTGCAGATTAAGTCCACACACTCAACCAGGCAGACTCTGTGTGTATGCACTATATAAAATGTCATTGAGAGCCCCCACAAAAGAAAACGCACTAGTTCTGACAGCTGTGGATGCTTGAGGCAAGAACACACAGGAATAGGACCAGATTAGAATTTGAGCTGCCCCCACAGCAGGTCCAGAGTGTTGGAGGGCATCCTATGGAGGTGAGGTGGACTGTGACTCCTAGTGAGGGAAAGGACTCTGACAGCAGTGACTCAAAAATTTTTATTATTCTTATGTTTTGACTTATTCTGTAGATTATTATGGATTTTTTTTCACCCCCTCTGTTGTAGTTGTCAATTTTATTGGCACTATGAAATCTAATTAAGCTTTTGAGCTTTTTTTTTCTCAGTGTCATTTTTTATTGTTATGAACCTCTGCCTCTATGTGGACTTTTGCAGTCCTGTGGAGTTTTCCTTTTTTCTTCTTTTCTCTCTTTAATTTTTTAAACCTATTATTACTTTTTTTACATTTATTCCTTTGTTTGCTTTTCCTACTGTTCTTTTCTCCTTGCAGTTAATCTTTTATATATATATATATATCTTCTTTATCTATCTCTATTTAACTTTGCATATCTATTCTTTCTTTCATGTCTTTCCTTTCCTCTTAACATATTTGTTAGTTTCATTTTCATTGTTTTATTCCCCAGTTGGCACCTTGCTTTAGTTTTGTATTCCAGTTTGTGCTTTAGTTAGTTTTGTTCTTAACTGGTAAATATAATTTTTTTATTTCCTTTGTTCACTGGGTCAATTTACTGTACTTTATTTTTGTTGGACTGTTTGACTTTGCTCATGGGTGTATACGTATATGTGTGTATTCCATCATTTTAATTATTATTTGCCTGATTTTGTAGCTGCCATTTTCCTGGGGTTCATCTTTGGTTTCTCGTTTTTGGATATTTGTTTTAATCTCTCTTAATGCCATAACAGGAGAAGGCAATGGCACCCCACTCCAGTACTCTTGCCTGGAAAATCCCATGGACGGAGGAGCCTGGTGGGCTTCAGTCCATGGGGTCGTGAAGAGTCAGACACGACTGAGCGACTTCACTTTCACTTTTTGCTTTCATGCATTGGAGAAGGAAATGGCAACCCACTCCAGTGTTCTTGCCTGGAGAATCCCAGGGACGGGGGAGCCTGGTGGGCTGCAATCTATGGGGTCACACAGAGTTGGACACGGCTGAAGCAACTTAGCAGTAGCAATGCCATAACAACTCACTTGTGGAATCTTTTTTCCTGACCAGAGATCAAGCCCTGAGCCTTTGGAGTGGGAGCATTGACTCCAAGACCCTAGACTACCAGAGAACTCACTCTAGGGAGTATCAAATAGTGAGAACTCACACTAAGGAAATCACTTGAATACAAGACCCAGCATCATCCAACCACCAGTAGCACCCTGTGCAGGACAACTAAACATCTAAACAACAAACAAAACAAAAATACACACCCAATCATCAACAGACAGTATTACCACCTCACTCAGCCTTGCCCATCAGAGGAAACACAAACAAACAAACAAACAAAAAACTCAGCACAAATCTCACCCTATATGAAGTTTACACAAACCACTGGACTAAACTTAGCAGGGCAGAAACCAAAAGGAAGAAAGAATTCAACCTTGAAGCCTGGGAAAAGGAGACCTCAGACACAATAAGTTTAAAAAAAATTAATGAAAAGGCAGAGAAATACTACACAAATGAAGGAAGCAACTAGAAACACAGAAGTCCAAATAAATGAAGAGAAAATAGGCAAATTACCTGAAAGAAAATTCAGAATAATTATATTAAAGATGAGCAAAAACCTTGAAAACAAAATGGGGAAAAGTACAAGAATCAATTAACAAGACCTAGAAGAATTAAAGAATAAATATACAGAGACAAACAACACAATTACTGAAACTAAGAATACTCTAGAAGGAATCAATAGCAGAATATCTGAAGCAGAATAATGAATCAGTGAGCTAGAAGATAAAATAGTGGAAATAACTTCTGAAGAGCAGAATAAAGTAAAAAGAATGAAAAGAACAGAGAATAGTCTCTGGGAGACTATATGGGACAATGTCAAATGCACCAACATTTGAATTATAGGGGTCCCAGAAGAAGAAGAGAAAAAGAAAGGGTATGAGAAAATTTTTGAAGAGATTATAGTTGAAATTTTCCCCAATATGGAAAAGGAAATAGTCAATCAAGTTCAAGAGGCACAAAGAGGCCCATACAGGATAAACCCAAGAAGAAACATGCCAAAAAACATACTTATCAAACTAACAAATACTGAACACAAAGAAAGATAACTAAAAGAAGCAAGGGAGAAGCAACAAGTAACATACAAGGGAAACCCCATACTCTTAACAGTTGATCTTTCAGCAGAAACTCTGCAGGCGAGAAGGGAATGGCAGGATATATTTAAAGTACCGAAAGGGGAAAATCTACAAACAAGATTACTGTACCTGGCAAGGATCTCATTCAAAATTGATGGAGAAATAAAAAGCTTTTCAGACAAGCAAAAGTTAAGAGAATTCAGTACCACCAAACCAGCTTTACAACAAATGTTAAAGGGACTTATATAGTCAAGAAATACAAGAGAAGAAAAAAGATCTGCAAAACAACCCCAAACAGTTAAGAAAATGGCAATAGGAACATATATATCAATAATTACTTAAAATGTAAATGGATTAAATGCTCCAACCAAAAGACACAGACTAACTGAATGGATACAAAAGCAAGACCCATATATATGCTGTCTACAAGAAACCCACTTCAGACCTAAAGATACATATAGACTGAAAGTGAGAAGAGGGAAAAACATATTCTGTTCAAATGGGAAGCAAAAGAAAGCTGGAGTAGCAATCTTCATATCAGACAAAATAGACCTTAAAATAAAGAGGATGACAAGAGATAAGAAAGGACACTATATAATGATCAAGGGATCAATCCAAGAGGAAGACATAACAATTGTAAATATCTATGCACCCAACATATAGGAGCACCTCAATATATAAGACAAACACTAACAGACATAAAAGGAGAAATTGACAGTAACACAATAATAGTAGAAGACTTTAACACCCCACTCGCACCAATGGACAGATATCAAAACAGAAAATTTATAAGGACACATAAGTCTTAAATGATACATTAAATAAGATGGATCTCATTGATATCTTCAGGACATTCCATCCAAATGCAGAAGAATACACCTTCTTCTCAAGTGGACATAGAACATTCTCCAGGACAGACCACATCTTGGGTCACAAATCAAACCTCAGTTAAAACTGAAATCATATCAAGTGTCTTCTCCAACCACAAAGCCATGAGACTAGATATCAATTACAAGAAAAAAACTAGAAACACAAACACATGGAGATTAAACAACACATTTCTAAATAACCAACAGGTTACTGAAGAAATCAAAAGGGAAATCAAAAAATTTCTAGAAACAAATGACGATGAAAACTGACAACTCAAAACCTATGGGATGCAGCAAAAGCAGTTCTAAGAGGGAAGTTTATAGCAATACAATCCTACCTCAAGAAATAAGAAAAACATCGAATATACAACCTAACTTTACACCTAAAACAGCTGGAAAAAGAAGAACAAGAAAACCCCAAAATTAGTAGAAGGAAAGAAATCATAAAGATCTGAGCAGAAATAAATGAAAGAAACAATAGTACAGATTAATAAAACTAAAAGCTGGTTCTTTGAGAAGATAAACAAAATTGACAAACCTTTATCCAGGCTCATCAAGAAAAAAACAAAGAAGAATCAACTCACCAAAGTTAGAAATGAAAAAGAAGAGGTTACAACAGACAATGCAGAAATACAAAGGATTATAAGAGACTATTATGAACAACTATATGGCAATAAAATGGATAGCCTGGAAGAAATGCACAGATTCTCAGAAAAGTTCAATCTTCCAAGACTGAACCAGGAAGAAAAAGCAATTATGACCAACCCAATTACAAGCACTGAAATTGAAGCTGTGATCAAAAATCTCTCAAAAAAACAAAAGTCCAGGACTAGATGGCTTCAAAGGAGAATTCTATCAAACATTTAGAGAAGAGCTAATACCTATCCTTCTAAAACTCTTTCAAAAAATTGCAGAGGAAGGAACACTTCCAAACTCATTCTGTGAGGCCACCACCACCCTGATACGAAAACCAGACAAAGACGACACAAAAAAAGAAAACTACAGGCCAATATCACTGATAAACAGAGATGCAAAAATCCTCAACAAACTTTTAGCAAACAGAATTCAGCAACACATCAAAAAGCTCATACACCATGACCAAGTTGGGTTTATTCCAGATATGCAAGGATTCTTCAATATATGCAAATCAATGTGACACACCATATTAACAAATTGAAAGACAAAAGTCATATGATAATCTCAATAGATGCAAAGAAAGCCTTTGACAAAATTCAGTACTCTTTTATGATTACAACTCTTCAAGAAATGGGCACAGAAAAAACCTATCTCAACATAGTAAAGGTCATATATAATAAGCCTACAGCAAACATTATTCTCAATGGTGAAGAATTGAAAGCATTCCCCATAAGATCAGGAACAAGACAAGGGTGTCCACTTTCACCACTATTACTAGCTACAGCACTAGTAGTAGTGCTAGTAGCTGTAGTGCTAGCTACAGCACTCAGAGAAGAAAAATAAATAAAAGGAATCCAGATCAGAAAAGAAGAAGTAAAGCTCTCACTGTTTGCAGATGACATGATACTCTACATAGAAAACCCTAAAGATAGTATCAGAAAATTACTAGAGCTAATCAGTGAATTTAGAAAAATGGAGGATACAAAACCAATACTCAGAAATCACTTGCATTTCTATACACTAAAAATGAAAAATCAGAAAGAGAAATTAAGGAATCAATCCCATTCACCATTGCAACAAAAAGAATTAAATATCTAGGAATAAATTCACCTAAGGAGACAAAAGAACTGTACACAGAAAATTCTAAGACACTAATGAAAGAAATAAAAGATTATGTAAACAGATTGGAGAGATATTCCATGTTCCTGGGAAGGAAGAATCAATATTGTGAAAATGACTATAATAGCAAATGCAATCTACAGATTCGATGCAATCCCTACCAAATTACCAACTGCATTTTTCACAGAACTAGAACAAAAAATTTCACAATTCATATGGAAACACAAAGGACCCCTAATAGCCAAAGAAGTCTTGAGAAAGAAGAATGGAGCTGAAGGAATCAATCTTCCTGACTCCAGATTATACTACAAAGCTACAGTCATCAAGACAGTATGGTACTGGCACAAAAACAGAAATATAGACAGAAAGCTATCTGAAACAAGACAGAAAGCTCAGAAATAAGCCCATGCACCTATGGGTACCTTATTTTTGACGAAAGAGGCAAGAATATACAATGGGGCAAGGACAGGCTCTTCAATAAATGGTACTGGGAAAACTGGACAGCTACATGTAAAAGAATGAAATTAGAACACTTCCTAACACCATACACAAAGATAAACTCAAAATGGATTAAAGACCGAAATTTAGGAAAACATAGGCAGAACACTCGATGAAATAAATCAAAATAAGATCCTCTATGACCCACCTTCTAGCGTAATGGAAATAAAAACAAAAGTGGGATCTGATTAAACTTAAAAGCTTTTGCACAGCAAAGGAAACTAGAAGGAAGGTGAAAAGACAACCCTCAGAATTGGAGAAAATAATAGCAAATGAAACAACTGACAAAGAATTAATTTTCAAAATATACAAGCAGTTCATAAAAGTCAATATCAGAAAAACAAGCAACCCAATCAAAAAGTGGGAGGAAGACCTAAACATTTTTCCAAAGAAGACATACAGATGGCTAACAAACACATGAAAAGATGCTCAACTTCGCTCATTATAAGAGAAATGCAAATCAAAACTACAATGAGATATCACCTCACACCAGTCAGAATGGCCATCATCAAAAAGTCTATGAACAATAAATGCTGGAGAGAGTGTGGAGAAAAGGGAATGCTCTTGCACTGTTGGTGGGAATGTAAATTGATACAGCCACTATGGAGTATGGAGACAGTATGGAGATTCCTTTAAAAACTAGGAATAAAACCACCATATGACCCAGCCATCCCACTCCTAGGCATATACCCTGAGGAAAACAAAATTGAAAAAGGCACATGTATTCCAATGTTCATTGCAGCACTGTTTATAATAGCTAGAACATGGAAGCAACCTACATGTCCATTGATAGATGAATGGATAAAGAAGCTGTGGTACATATACACAATGGAATATTGCTCAGCCATAAAAAGGAATGCATCTGAGTCAGTCCTGATAAGGTGGATGAACCTAGAACACATTATAGAATGAACTGAGTCAGAAAGATAAATATTGTTGGAAGGACTGATGCCAAAGCTGAAATTCCAATACTTTGACCACCTCATGTGAAGAGTTGACTCATTGGAAAAGACTCTGGGAGGGATTGAGGGCAGGAGGAGAAGGGGACGACAGAGGATGAGATGGCTGGATGGCATCACCAACTCAATAGACATGAGTTTGGTGAGCTCCGAGGGTTGGTGATGGACAGGGAAGCCGGGCGTGCTGCAATTCATGGGGTCACAATGAATCCGACACGACTGAGTGACTGAACTGAACTGAACTGAACACATATATATGGAATCTAGAATGGTACTTAAGAACTTATTTACAGGGCAACAATGGAGAAACAGACATAGAGAATAGACTTATGGACATGGGGGGAGGGGAGCAGAGGGTGAGATGTATGGAAAGAGTAATCTGGAAACTTACATTACCATATGTAAAATAGATAGCCAACAGGATTTTTTTTTTTTTTTTTGTATGGCTCAGGAAACTTAATCAGGGGTTCTGTATCAACCTAGAGGGGTGGGATGGGGAAGGGGATGGGAGGGAGGTTCAAAAGGGAGGGGATATATGTATACCTATGGCTGATTCATGGAGAAGGCAATGGCACCCCACTCCAGTACTCTTGCCTGGAAAATCCCATGGACAGAGGAGCCTGGCGGGCTGCAGTCCATGGGGTCGCTAAGAGTCAGACACGACTGAGCGACTTCACTTTCACTTTTCACTTTCATGCATTGGAGAAGGAAATGGCAACCCACTCCAGTGTTCTTGCTTGGAGAATCCCAGGGACAGGGGAGCCTGGTGGGCTGCCGTCTATAGGGTCACATAGAGTCAGACACGACTGAAGCGACTTAGCAGCAGCATGGCTGATTCATGTTGAGGTTTGACAGAAAACAACAAAATTCTGTAAAGCAATCATCCTTCAAAAAATAAATAAATAAATAAATAGAGAAAAAAATTACAGAAAACCTGTTTCTTCATGGGAAAAAGAACCTATACAAGACTGTCTTCACTTCTGACACATTTGCAAGTTCAGAGGCCTCCCAAAACCACTTATAGCCCCAATGATTCATGAAGAAGGCTCACAGAACTCACCAAAAGCTACTATACTCATTGCTGTGGTTTACTAGTTAAGGGCTTCCCTGGTGGTTCAGACAGTAAAGAATCTGCCTGCAATGCAGGAGACCTGGGTTCGATCCCTGGGTCAGGAAGATCCCCTGGAGAAGGGAATGGCTACCCACTCCAGTATTCTTGTCTGGAGAATTCCATGGACAGAGGAACCTGACAGGTTACAGTCCATGGGGTCACAAAGAGTCTGACGGGACTGAAGGACTAACACTTTTCACTTTTTCATTATAGCTAAAGGATACAGATTAAAATCAGTCAAGGGAAAAAGTGCACGAAACAGATGCCAGGAAAGCTCCAAATACAGACCTTCCAGTTGACCTTTACCCCATAGAGTTGGGACAGCATTACTCTCCTGGAATTGGTATGTAACAATATACACAGAAGACTGCCAACCAGGAAAGTTCACGCAAGCCTCCATGTTCATAGTTTTTATTATGGTCCTATCACATAGGTATAATTGATTGCTCACATCTCAGTGTCCAGTCCCCAGCCTGAGAGGTGAGCATACTATATGAGCCAAAGCTCCTACCATAAATCACGTATTATCTAGTGTGTGGCCAGCCCCCACCCTAATCACATTAACTATCTAATGGGATCCAAGGGCACCATGTGAAAAGACATTCCTATTAGGCACAACTTTCTAAAGACTGAGATCTTTCTAAGCTGAGGACAAAGGTAAAGTTAAATTCTTTACTATACATCCTCCAATATATTTGAACATTTCTAAAAAGTCTTCATGCAGTGTAGCTTTTGAAACGGGCTAACATCCTTTGGGTTAAGGCATCTTGTGCTGTGATTTACTAATCACTTCTCCTCCTTCCTCCACTTCACCTCTAGCAATCTCCTCTTTACTAGGAGGTGAGATCATAGAAATAGCAAGTACACTAACAGTGCTATAGTAGGCAGTTCTCTAAACAGATATTTCCTACTTCTCTTGTGGCTGCATCTAAGCACCTCTAAACAAAGAATTGATGCATATACCTGTCAAAACTTTCAATGAGATCTTAATTCTGCTTAGAGGATAGACAGCTTTGTTGAATCAGTCTTTGTTTCAGAATCCCTTGTTTACAGTATTCAGTAAGGTATGCTACTGTATAGTTTTGTCTTAAGCTTATGGATTTTATAATTTAAAATGGCATTCTTTCTCTACATTTTCATGTTTATAATTTTCAGTGACTTGCAAAGAAGAGAGATTTTTTTTTCCATCATCTTCTGCATGAGGTCCATCATTTGTTTTCAATTTGTGGGGGAGTGTATCTCTAGGAATATAGGTGAATTTAAAAACCTGAATACAAACGAGATGCCAGTCCAGGTTCGATGCACGATACTGGATGCTTGGGGCTAGTGCACTGGGACAACCCAGAGGGATGGTATGGGGAGGGAGGAGGGAGGAGGGTTCAGGATGGGGAACACATGTATACCTGTGGCGGATTCATTTTGATATTTGGCAAAACTAATACAATTATGTAAAGTTTAAAAATAAAATAAAATTTAAAAAAATAAAATAAAATAAAAACCTGAATACTCTAATAGAAGAATTTGATTCATTAAAATTCTGAATTGGTGAGTAAAATAAAATACAAATGTCTCAGTGTATCAGAAACATATATCCTTGAGCAAAATGCAGATATAAATTATAAATAAAGAGATATGTAGATATAATGAAAAGGTAATATCTAACCCATTTTATGATTTCAAAATGAGCAAAACTAGATGAAGGGGCCTAAAGTGGTTCCAGGGTGGGTGGTAGAGTAGAGTCACTCTGAGAACATATTAAACAAAAACAAAGGAAGCTGTTCAGATTTCACACAAAAACAGAAACCCAAACCTGTGTCACAGGAATGCTGTGTATCTATTGCTTTTCACATTGACTCCACTCAGGGTGTTGGGGGCCAGAGTGAGGCACTCGGCCCGTGGCAAAGGTCATGAGGAAGGAGGCTCAACATACGCAAAGGTGGGATCGAGCCTCAGGAGTCCCCCTGGAAATCCTCGAGCATCTACCCCCACAACCAGAGCCTGCCTACTTTACTACTTTGTGCTCTCACCTACACCTCTGACTTTACGGGGGTCTGTTCCCTACCACCTCTTTGGGAGAAGGAGTTAACTTAGAGCTCCAGTTAATAAAAACTCCTGGGCGTGACAAGAGTATTTTAACCTACAAACTCCTCTGAAGGTTCTCTAGCCTGCCTGACAGGCTTGTCCGGCCACATGTGATTGCTCACAGCCTCCCAACCGTGAGAGGCACGAGATGATTTAAACCTTCTAAAAACAGGTTCCTTAGAAAAGTTAGAAAACCATTAGTATAAGTATAGTGGGCTGATTAGAAATTGTATTGGTGAAGGGTTTTTCATTTGTTGAGCCAATGTTTGTCGCTAAGTCTCCACATCCCCTGCCCTTACACATATTAATGAATATATAGAAGAAATAAGTATTAACCTTTGATATTAATCACGTTAGACCTTAGGCTAATTAAATTCTTTCCTTAACTAAAACCCACTACACCCTCACCCTATAGGAATATAACTTTATTTGGGTGGCGTCTGTTTTAAGAATAATCACCCCTGGAGAAATAAGTGTCCCGGTTGACTGACCACTGTCACAAGGAGAGGGTCATAAATTGTCAGCAGGCCCCCTGGCCAGAAGATGATGTAACACCCCTAAGACCTCTGTATACATTTGTATGAAGCACCTGACTTTGATAAAAGTCAGGACTGCTGACCCCACGTGACTTTTGCATAACATCTCAGTGTATAAAAGTAGACCATGGAAAATAAAGAATTGGGATCAGTTTCTCAAAATACTGGTCTCCCCATGTCGCTCTCTCTCTTACACTCTGGCTGAGTCTCCGTCTGGAACGCGGAACCCACCAAGCTTACTAATTTTGCCTGGGCTTCTAAGATCCAACCGGGGAGGCCTCAGTGTCTCCTCTCCTTCCGGAGAACGGAAGGACGCCTGCAGCCTACGTAAGTGGTGCAAGCTTCTTGTCTTGAAGTTTTATTGGTCTCCCGCGTAAACCAAGCTACTCAGCCTCTTTTCTCTACTGATTTTTCCTACTGAGCTATCCTCATTCTATTACTCTTTACATCTTTAATTAATATCTAATTGAAGCTATTGTATCCTGATCCTCGCCGACGCCGTCCCCACTTCGAACTCCCTGGATCAGCCGGGGCTGGACCCTGGCATCAGGGCATAGCAATCATGGAGCTACTGGGTTGGTATTAAGTTCTTTAGTTATTCCCATCTGTAGGATAAATCATGGACAAGAAAAAAGGCAAATGGTCACATTTCTGCTGCCCCAAGTAAGAGCTGACCAGGGCAAATTGTGCAGCCTGTTACTTAGATTGGTCTGCCTACCCTTCCCACTGCCCCGGACAGCCAAGTTTACCCAGACAAGGGACTAACACAGGGAGTCAACACATTTACTGTAATTAATAATATTTTTAAACTTATTTCTGCCCTCTTATGTCATGTTTCCAATTTGTCATTCTTAAGTGTTGTTTTCTCTTTCCTACCTTTGCTGTGATGTGCTTAGTCGCTCAGTCATGTCCAATTCTTTGCGACCCCATGGACTGTAGCCCTGACAGGCTCCTCTGTCCATGGGAATTCTCCAGGCAAGAATATTGGAGTGGGTTGCCATGCCCTCCTCCAGGGGATCTTCCCAACCCAGGGACTGAACCCAGGTCTCCTGCATTGCAGGCGGATTCTTTACCATCTGAGCCACCAGGGAAACCCGTGAATACTGGAGTGGGTAGCCTATCCCTTCTCCAGGGGAACTTCCCAACCCAGGAATTGAACTGGGGTTTCCTACACTGCAAGCAGATTCTTTACCAGCTGAGTTATCGGGGAATTCAGACACACTTGCTTTTCCATTTTATCCTCGAGAAGTTTGGAAAATATATAACCTATTCTTCTTACAATTACCCTTAAATTTTGAAAGAATAAACTTTCATTTAAATATTACCACCATGGCCAATAAAATTCTCCATCAGTTTCAGTATCCTGGGCCTTCCCTGCTGGTCACCATCCACCTAAGATACCGTAGCACCTGAGGCAGTCATCTGAGGGTCCAGTTCCAGATTATTAAATTGTTTTGTTTTACCCATTAAAAATTACATAGACTTAACTATTTTGTGTGGCCTTTTTCCTATTTCATTGACCCATCTCTTTCTCTTCCCTGGAATAAAGCTTCTAATAACTATTTACTAGGAGAAAGGTGAAGGAAATGGCAACCCACTCCAGTATTCTTGCCTGGAGAATCCCAGACAGAGGAGCCTGGCAGGTTATGGTCCGTTGGCTCGCAAGAGTCAGACATGACTTAGTGACTAAACCAGCACCAGGAGAAAGGTGGAGAAATGGATTTAAGATAGTGTTCGAACCACAATCAGTATGAAAGTCACCTAGTTAAGAATCAGGGATGAGGGCAATAAGAAAAAAGGAGATTTTTATGAAACAAGAGGCTCAGGAATTCTGGACACCAGCTGGAGAGAAGCCCAAACCAGGAGCAGCAAGATGGGGATCAGCCTTCCTGTCACTGTCCTCTCTTCCAAGGGCCTATGGGGACTACAGCGGGTAGGGGGCAGGTAGCAGAGTTTGGGGATGGAGGAAGACATTCAGCTTGGGTATTCCCCCTCCTCCGAATAAACCTCTGATCACTCAAAAACAAAAACAAAAGTTGCTTTCTCTTCACAGAGGAAGATGCATCCTTGGTAATGCTGTCTTTTGTGTAAGAATGAAAAGAGATGAGTATTTGTTTCCCCTATTGGAAGCACATACATAAGTTGTATCTGGTGATCTCAGTCCCAAGTATAAATGGACATAAGCAAAAGCAAGATTTGGGTTTTCCCAGATCCAAGAGTACCTTTTTTCTTCCTGGACATCATCTCCATCAGCTACACATTCCATTAAGAATCTGAGGGCCATGAAAAGATGCACTAAGATATGCTGCATCTGATGTGCTTTATGCCATCACTTCATTTCCCCTTCATGGAGCACAGCCTTGTGGTGAAGGGGCTTGTGTACCTCAATGAAGCTATAAGCCATGCTGTGGAGGGCCACCCAAAACAGATGGGTGAAGAGTTCTGACAAAACATGAGCCACTGGAGAAGCAAATAGCAACCCACTCCACTACTCTTGCCTGGAGAACCCCATGGACAGTATGAAAAGGCAAAAAAATATACAACATCGGAAGATGAGCCCCCTAGGTTGGAAAGTGTCCAATATGCTGCTGGGGAGAGGCAGAGGATAATTACTAATAGCTTAAGAAAGAATGAAATGGATAGGCCAAAGCAGAAATAATGCTCAGCTGTGGGTGCGTCTGGTGGGGAAAGCCCAATGCTGTAAAGAACAATATTGCATAGAATGTTAGGTCCATGAATCAAGGTACATTGGACATGGTCAAGCATGAGACGGCACGAGTGAACATCGACATTTTAGGAACTGGTGAACTAAAATGGATAGGAATAGGTGAATTTAATTCAGATGAACATTATATCTACTACTGTGGGCAAGAATCCCTAGGAAGAAATGGAGTAACCCTCAAATTCAAAGAGAGTCTGAAATACAGTACCCAAGTACAATATCAAAAATGACAGAATGATCTCAGTTCGTTTCCAAGGCAAGCCACTCAACATCACAGTAATCCAAGTTTATGCCCTTACTACTGATATCAAAGAAGCTGAAGTTGACCAGTTCTATGAAGACATACAACACCTTCTAGAACTAACACCAAAAAAAAGATGTCCTTTTCATCATAGAGGATTGGAATGCAAAATATGAAGTCAAGAGATACCTGGAATAACAGGAAAGTTTTGCCTTGGAGTACAAAATGAAGCAGGGCAAAGGTTAACAGAGTTTTGTCAAGAGACACACTGGTCATAGCACACACCCTTTTCCAACAACCCAAGAGACAACTCTACACATAGACATCACCTGATGGTCATTATCCAATTCAGACTGATTATGTTCTTTGCAGCCAAAGATGGAAAATCTCTATACAGTCAGCAAAAACACGACCTGGAGCTGACAATGGCTCAGATTATGAGCTCCTTATTGTAAAATTCAGGCTTAAATGGAAAAAAGTAGGGAAAACCACTAGGTCATTCAGGTATGACCTAAATCAAATCACTTATGATTATACAGTAGAAGTGATAAATAGATTCAAGGGATTAGATCTGGTAGACAGTGTTTGAAGAACTTTGGATGGAGATTCACAACATTGTACAGGAGGCAGTGACTAAAACCATCTCAAAGAAAAAGAAATGCAAGAAGGCAAAGTGGTTGTCTGTGGAGGCTTTGCAAATGACTGAGGAAAGAAGAGAAGCAAAAGGCAAGGGAGAAAGGGAAAGATACACCCAACTGAATGCAAAATTCCAGAGATCAGCAAAGAGAGACAAGAAGGTCTTCTTAAAAGAACAATGGAAAGAAATAAACAATAGAACAGGAGAGACTAGAGACCTCTTCAAAAAGACTGGAGATATAAAGGGAACATTTAATGCAAGGATGTGTAAGAAGAAGGCCAGAAATGGTAAGGACCTAAGAGAAACAGAAGAGATTAAGAAGAGGTGGTGGGACTTCCCTGGCTCCAGTGGCTAAGTCTTGGGCTCCGAATCCAGGAGGACCAGGTTTGATCCCTGGTCCAGCAACTAGATCCCACATGCTGCAACTAAAGATCCTAGTGTAGCCAAATTAATTAATTAATTTTAAAAATATATGAGAGATGGAAAGAATACACAGAAGAACTATACAAAAAAGATCTTTATGACCTGGATAACCATTATGGTGTGGTTGCTTACCTAGAGCCAGACATCCAGAAACATGAAGTCAAGTGGGCTTTACCATTACTACAAACAAAGCTAGTGGAGGTGATGGAATTCCAGCTGAGCTATTTCAAATCCTGAAAGATGATGCTGTAAAAGTGCTGCACTCAATATGCCAGCAAATTTGGAAAACTCAGCAGTGGCCACAGGACCGGAAAAGATCAGTTTTCATTCCAATCTCAAAGAAAGAAAATGCCAAAGAATATTCAAACTACCGCAGAATTGCATTCATTTCACATGCTAGCAAGGTGATGTTCAAAGTCCTTCAAGCTAGGTTTCAGCAGTATGTGAACCTAGAACTTCCAGATGTACAAGCTGGACTTAGAAAAGGCAGAAGAACCAGAGATCAAATTGCCAACATCTGCTGGATCATAGAGAAAACAAGGGAATTTCAGAAAAACATCTGCTTCATTGACTCTGCTAAAGCCTTTGACTGTGTGGATTACAACAAACTGTGGCAAATTCTTCAAGAGATGGGAATACCAGACCACCTTACCTGTCTCTGAGAAATCTGTATGCAGGTCAAGAAAGCAACAGTTAGAACAGGACATGGAACAACTGACTGTTTCAAGACTGAGAAAGGAGAACATCAAAGCTGTACATTGGCACCCTGTTTATTTAACTTATATGCAGAGTACATCATGCAAAGTGCCTGGCTGGATGACTCAAAAGCTGGAATCAAGACTGCCAGAAGAAATATCAACAACTTCAGATATGCAGATTTCACCACTCTAATGGAAGAAAGTGAAGAGGACCTAAAGAGCCTCCTGATGAAGGTGAAAGCGCAGACTGAAAAAGCTGCCTTAAAATTCAACATTCAACTCAGATCATGGCATCCAGTCCCATCACTTCATGTCAAATAGATGGGGGAAAAGTGCAAAGAGTGACAGATTTATTTTGGGGGGCTCCAAAATCCAGTGGACAGTGACCGAAGCCATAAAATTAAAAGACACTTGCTCCTTGGAAGAAAAACTAAGACAAACTTGCTAAGTCACTTCAGTCGTGTCCGACTCTTTGCCATCCTGTGGACTGTAGCCCTCCAGGCCCCTCTGCCCATGGGATTCTCCAGTCAAGAATACTGATGTGGGTTGCCATGCTCTTCTCCAGGGTATCTTTCCGACCCAGGGATCAAATCCATATCTCTTATGTCTCCTCCACTAGCGCCACTTGGAAAGCCCATGACAAACCTCGACAGTGTATTAAAAAGCAGAGACATTACCTTGCGGACAAATGTCTGTCTAGTCAAAGCTATGGTTTTTCCAATAGTGATGTATACATGTGAGACTTGGACCATAATGAAGGCTGAGTGCCAATGAATTGATGCTTTCAAACTGCAGTGCTGGAGAAGACTCTTGAGAGTCCCTTGGACAGCGAGGAGATCAAGCCAGTCAATCCTAAAGGAAATCAACCCTGAATATTCACTGGAAGGACTGATGCTGAAGCTGAAGCTGCAATACTTTGGTCACCTGATGCAAAGAGCTGATTCATTGGGAAGACCCTGATGCTGGGAAAGACTGGGGACGAGAGGAGAAGGGGGCAATAGAGGATGAGATGGTTAGATGACATCACAGGCTCAATGGACATGAGTCTGAGCAAACTCCAGGAGATAGTGAAGGACAGGGAAGCCTGGCACATTGCAATCCATGGGATTGCAAAGAGTTGGACATGACAGTGACTGAACAACAAAGAAAAACAAGGATTATTTCCCACAAAACACCTGAAATACCCCAAATGGTAAACTTTGAGGCCTTGTTCATCTAAAAATTATTTTTTTCACTTCCACTGAAATGCTTCTTTGGCTAGGTATAGTACTCTTATCAGTTAAAGAAAATCATTGTCCCTCCTATCTTTGAAAGTGTTGCTTCACTGCCTTTAAAATTGTATTACAGCGAGAGATCTGATTATTTCTTTGTAGATAACATTTTTTTTTTTTCTGTATGAAAGAAATTTCTCATTATCCTTTGTCTTCTCAGATTTCACCACAATGTATGTATGTATGAGTCAGTGAAGTCGCTCAGTCGTGTCCGACTCTTTGCGACCCCATGGACTGTAGCCCACCAGGCTTCTCTGTCCATGGGATCCTCCAGGCAAGAATCCTGGAGTGGGTTGCCATTTTCTTCTCCAGGGGATCTTCCTGACTCAGGGAATGAACCCGGGTCTCCCGTATTGCAGGCAGACACTTTAACCTCTGAGCCACCAGGGAAGCCCTATGTAGGTATAGGCCTTTTATAATTTATTCTGTTATTGATTTATTTAGTGTTTGAGTTTTTCTCTAGATTTACTTTCAAGTGTACTCGCCCACCTTCTTTATCTAATCTCATCCCACACACAATAAACCTATTCAGATAAATCCTAAGTTACAATATGGATATATCTCACACACATAACATCATTAAGACTGACATAATAATACATTCCGTACTATTCTATTTGTGTAAAGTTTCAACATACAAAACTAATCTATGCTGTTAGAAGTCAGAATAGGGGTTATCTTTAGGGGCTAATGACTAGAAGCGGGTACAAGAAGGGCTTCTTGGATCTTGGTAATATTCTGTTTCTTGGTCTGGGTGTCGGTTACATAGTTGTATTAACTTTGTTTGTATTAACTTTGTGAAATTAATTTGTATTAACTTACACACCTTTATGTATGTGGTACTTCAATCAAAAGTTTTTTTAAGGGGCTTCCCTAGTGGTTAAGAGTTAAAGAGACCATCTTGCAATGCAGGGACACTGGTTCGATCCCTGCTTCAGGAAGATTCCACATGCCACACAGCAACTAAGCCTATGCGCCACAGGTACTGAACCTATGCTCTAGAGCCCCCAAGCCGCCACTACTGCAGCCTGAGTACCTACAACCCATGCTCCACAACAAAGAGGTCACAACAGTGAGAAGCTCACACACAGCAACTAGAGTAGCCCCAACTCCCCACAACTAGAGAAAGCCTGCACATAGCAATGAAGACCCAGCACAGCCAAAAATAACAAACTAAATAAATAATTTTTAAAGTTTTTTTTAAACAACTGGAGATTATTTTGAATTCTCTATTCTTCTTACATAGAGGTAACTTTTCATTTATTTTAATATAATTTAAAAACAGATTAATATGTAAAAATCTGGAAAATTAGATTATATTTATATACTGCAAAGTATACTCTAGGGACTTCCACCTCTAGAACCAGCAGAACAGCTAAGTCAGACTAGTATTTCTGACAAGCAACTAGACCAGTAGAACAAAATTTAAAAAAAAAAAAAAAAAAGTTTTAAGGTATAAACAGACATTGAAGAATTACCAGGCCAGAAACTGATAAATATAGAGATTAAGAGAGGTAAGTCCTGCATTTGCCAATTCTGGAAGAAGTGGTTGAGAAATGATTTTGACAGCCTCTCAGAGGCAGGGGGATAGGGGCTGAAGTGCAGAGTCAACTAAGGTAGGGAATGCAGAGGGAGGAAAGCAATCAGACAAGTGGGTGAATCTCCCTTGACTTGCTTTGGGACCTCAAAAGACTGCAATCTAGAAGTAAGACCGAACCAGAAGTAGATAGGTTTATCAAGAGACCATATCTATTTTAAGAGTAAGCTGAGGATGTCATAAGAACATGAAGGCTACACAGGTTTCCCAAAGGACACATTAAATCTGAGACTTGAGAAAGAAATAGAAGTGAGTAAAAATTTTCCAAGCCAAAATGGAAATTGGAGAAGCAAAGAGTACAAGAGGGAAAGCATTCCAGAGAGAGTCCATGCAAAGGCTGGAGGCATTCTGAAGATTCATATATTCATGTGATAGGGATATGAAAATATGAGCAGTTGAATATAACTAGAGCACAGCTAAGATAAGTTAAGAGGTGAAGCTGCAGTTGATAAAATGTACAATCAGTAAGACTTTTTAAGATTAGAACTACAGTAAAGAAAAAGACTGTTAAGGAGGGTTCCTATGGTTATTTATGGTATAGGCAGCTGATACACCATGGTATCTTACTTTTCAGATTCAAGGCAAACATGATTCACTTGTTACATTTACTTTCGTAAGCCTAAATTACTTGCATTATCTTCCTAAAACCAGAGTCTATCACTTTCCTGTCCAAAACTCTTTAATAGCTTTCCTGTACATATAATGGACTTCCCTGGTAGTGCTAGTGGTAAAGAACCCGTCTGCCAGTGCAGGAGACAAATGAGATGCAGGTTCGATCCCTGGGTCAGGAAGGTTACCTAGAGGAGGGCATGGCAACCCACTGCAGTATTCTTGCCTGGAGAATCCCATGGACATTAGAGCCTGGTGGGCTCCATAGGGCTGCACAGAGTTGGACACGACTGAGGGGACCTTAGGACGCACACATGTACGTATAATAAAAAAAATTTAATTCAAACATGGACTATATGCCATCTATGATTTGGTTCCCACCTACTCTCTCATCATCTTCACACAGCACTTTGTCTCACTCCCAGCATTTTAAGCTACATAGTTTTCCTCAGTTCTATAAAATATTAAGATCTTGGTCTCCTGAGGGTCTCATACATGATGTTTCTTCTGATATTTTCATCCCCTTCCCCACTCTTCACTTCACCTTTTTGTCTTTAGGTCTCAACTTAAATATCATTCTAGCAAACATACCTTCAATGACTCCCCTCCCCCCAGCTTAAGTTAGGTTCCCTGGTTCATATCTCCCTCCCTTCGTATCTTATTTGTGATTATGTATTTCCTCCTCTAGACTTAACAGTCTAGTGACTTCGTTTCTCTTGTATATATCCAGTACCTAACACAGTGTACTGTGATATACAGGAGGTGCTCAAACACTGAATGAATAAATGCACACAGGATGAATAGCAGATTTGAAAGGAGAAAGATTTCAGGATTGGGTATTTTTAATCTGAAGTGTCTACACATTATCAAAGAGGAAATACTAGGCAGATAAAAACAGCTACCTGGATTTTAGAAGAAAGATCTAGGACAAAAAGACAGATTTGGGAGTAATCAACAGGTACCTGAAGCCATCCAAAGATGAGAACACACAGAGAAGGAATTTTAAGCAGAAGGGGAAGGAGGCTAAGACTAAGAAAAAACTGATGGGAGAAAAATAAGTCTGTGATAAGTGTAATACCACTGAAGAGATTATTTCAAAAACAGAGTAAATAAATGGCAAATACTCAAAGTTGAAAAGACTAAAATCTATCTACTAGATTTAGTGCCAAAGCTACTGATTACCTTGGGTAGCAATATCAATGGAATGATGAATAGAAATAAATGTTCAGTTAATTGTTAACTCAATCAGTGGAGCAGAAGTTGAGAAAGCTACCAAAAACTTGGATGCTTATGTTAAATAAGGTAGAAGGGCTTTTTCCCCTTTCTTAAAGAATTAAAGTTGGGGATATTTAAATTACCATGAGATAGAATCAGTAAAGAGAAATCTAAGTTAGACAACTGCTAGAGCCTAATTATAGGGTAGGAAACATGTAGGACCCAGAGCAGAGGATAGCGAATCAGCCTTAGAATGGCAATTGTTCCACTGCAATTGCAGGAAAGATGGGTTGGATTCAGTTACACTTGTAGAAAGGCAGGCAAAAACTGGGCTTCCCTGGTGACTCAGAGGATAAAGAATCTGCCTGCAATGCAGGAGCCCCGGGTTCAGTCCCTAGATTGGGAAAATCCCCTGGTGAAGGGAATGGCAATCCACTTCAGTATTCTTGCCTAGAGAATTCTATGGACAGAGGAGCTGGTGGTCTACAGTCCACGAGATCACAAAGAGTCAGACAGGACTGAGCGATTACTTTCACTTTCAGGCAAAAATTAAGGATTCATTTCAACTTCTCTGTGAAGCCCGCGATGAGGTAGTCCTCTGAGATTAAGTAGGAGGCTAATGTGCTAAATGGAGCTAACATGAGATTTAATTTTTTTAAAGGATACACATTTATTTAGGCTGTACCTAGTCTCAGTTGCAGCATGTGAGATCTTTAGTTGCAGCATGCAAACTCTAAGCTTTGGCATGTGGGATCTAGTTCCCTGACCAGGGATGGAACCTGTGCCCCCTGCACTGGGAATGTGGAGTCTCAGCTACTAGACCAGGAAAGTAGGTGGTATAGCATCTCACCAACTTGAAGTTTAAAAATGGCCACTATCATAAAAAGTAAAGAAAAAGAGAAAGGAATTTCAAGAAGCACTGCAGGCTTTTAAGTCTGGAGACAGTGAATTTCTAATAGCAGTAATAGTGCAACTCTTTGATTCCCTTGCAGCTCTTGCCCAAGCCAAAATCAGGGAACTAAGACTGATACAGGATTTGTATTTTGGAGGGCAAAAGAACAAAAAGATAGAAGGGCAAAGTTAAAGGTATTGGCAATAGAACACTTAAATCAGAGTGGGTAAGGTGGAAAGGCTGGATAAGTAAAAAAGGAAAAACAGCAGGTTCCTCACAGAAGAGAATGGAGTAGAAGTCCAAATGAGGCCAGGTAAAAGTGTGGTGAGAACAATGAAGTAAGAAAGCTGAGAAAAGTGTAGACTGACTAAATGAGTATGACATTATAGAAGTGATTTTCCCCATGATGGGCCTACTCAAGCATCGTATTGAATGTACATGTTATGCATATGTGCATAAATTATACACAGGATAAATTTTAATCAATACTTGATTTATAAAGTTTAATTCTGAATAACCTTAGGTTACTGTTCAAAAAAAATTTTAACGCCTTGCTTACACAGCAGGCCAGAGAATCTTTCAATGACGACATATTAATTTGAATAAAGCAAAAAGTTAAAAATCACTGGTCTAGGTCAACCTGTTCATTTTTCAGAAAAGGAAACAGCCTTCCAGAAGTAAAACGATTTACCCAAATTCAGCAACTTGCCATAGCAACAGAACTTTAAAAATAAATGGAACTTTGCAGAAAATGGTTTTTCTGTATTGAAAAATGGCTTACCTCAATCTTTCAGAATAAAAGTATTTCATAATTATCAACCTTTCTTGTAAAAATCTTTGATACAAATATTTGCCACAAATCTTGTATTTACCATGCTTACAAATATTGTGTTCATCATGCTTATAAACGTTACAAATGATTTATAAGTCCCTGTCTAAAGACCCGAACTTATAATTTTTATAAATTTGCCAAAACCTATCAAGGAAAAACTGACAAGCTTAGTCAATATAAATGCTACATTTTACTTATACTGTTGACTAAAATTATTCCATTTCTTCTATAATCTTCCTCAACACAGAATTACACACAGCCACTACTACAAAAGGTTGAATTTGGCAAAAGAGATGAACCCTATTTGTCTTATCAGCAGTTTAACCATTCAACAGATATATTTAAAACAAAAAAAGAGCTCAGAACATGTGCCAGGCATTGAGCTGAATGTTAGAAAAACACTAAGAACTGCTTTCCTATCTACAGACCACATGCTCACCAAATGCTTGTGTATTGAAGGACCAATTTAAGTCTTTTGATCAAAGAGTAAATATTTTTATTTATCCACTATGCCACATCTAAGGATTAAAAAATTGTCGTACCTCACACTTCCTTGAGAAATTTTAAATCTGGCTATGGAGATGAAATAGATAGGCATTGTATCTATATGCTGATGATTAGCTATTTTATCAAATACCAGAACTTTATACCTACTAGATGTTAGCCAATAAAGTACTCATCTAAGAAACAGTGAGAGTTCTGTTGATATAGATAAAATTGTATTGATAAAGTTCAATGATATCACTGTCAAATATGTTACAACTAACTGGCTGTCTCACCAAGAAAATCATTAGTTTATTGGCAAATTTCACTTTTAAATCAAGTTGAACTACTTCATTTATTCCCCAAACTTACATTTTAAACTATTCCACAAAAATTTAATCTGAAGAAATGAAAAGTTTCTACACATTTCGTGCGTGCATGCGAAGTCACTTCAATTGTGCCTATTTTCAACCCTATGGACCGTAGCCTGCCAGGTTCCTCTGTCCATGGGATTCTCCAGGCAAGAATTGTGGAGTGGGTTGCCATTTCCTTCTCCAAGGGATCTTCCCAACCCAGATATTGAACCCACATCTCTTAAGTCTCCCACATGGGCAGGAAGGTTCTTTTATCACTAGCGCCACCTGGGAAGCCCATTCTACACACTAATCCTTCCCAAAAGAACGTACTGTAAATTCTTAAAATTTCAAAATAAAAATTCCTCAAACATTTCACAAATAGGAGCAAGACCTCCTCCAAGAAATTCGACTTGATTCACATTATCTGTAGAGTCCGTATTTGCAAACCCTACTTTCTAAAATTGATTTGCAATCCCCAAATCAATACTCACAACACTTTCACAACATTTACAGACATGGCGGGGTGGTGAAAAATTTGAATTGCTCAATGCTAAGGTCAAACAAGGCTATGTTCTGCCTTCCTGTTTTGACTCATTATTGTAAACAAGCATCCTTGCCATGATCACCTAGCATCACATTTTTTATATTTTTTATATTTTTATAAAAATATAGTGTATAGAGGGAGAAGGCAATGGCAACACACTCCAGTACTCTCGCCTGGAAAATCCCATGGTCAGAGGAGCCTGGTAGGCTGCAGTCCATGGGGTCTGAGGGACTTCCCTTTCACTTGTCACTTTCATGAATTGGAGGAGGAAATGGCAACCCACTTGTGTTCTTGCCTGGAGAATCCCAGGGACAGGGGAGCCCAGTGGGCTACTGTCTGTGGGGTCGCACAGAGTCGGACACGACTGAAGTGACTTAGCAGGAACAGCAACACTGTATATAACTGAAGCACTTTGCTGTACAGCAATGAACACACTATAAATCAACTATACTTGAAAAAAATTAATTTTAAAAAAATTAGATTAAAACTAAGGCATCCTTAAACAGAAAGACATATAAGGTTATATGCTGACAAAGTGTTCAGTCGCTCAGTTGTGCCCCACTCTTTGCAGCCCCATGGACCAAAGCCAGCCAGGATCCTCTGCCATTTTCCAGCCAAGAACACTAAAGTGAGTTGCCATTCCCTACTCTAGGGAATCTGTCCTACCCAGGGATAGAACTCACATCTCTTGCACCTCCTGCATAGGGAGGCAGGTTCTTTAGCCCTAGTGCCACCTGGGAAGCCCAATATATATTGACAGGTGGCGAAATATTAATATATTGTGACCAGAGGCTCACAAGAACCTAAGCCTATGTTTCCCCTAGGAGCAGTGCTTCAGTATTTGCTAATTGAGCATTCACAGTGACTACAGAATAAAACTACCCAAGTAACAAGAATCAACTATACTTTGAATGTGACACCTTTATGCATGTAAAATTAACTAAAAGACAGGGCAATAGTCCGTTCTCCAAAATGAGCTACTATTTCAGTCTGTTCACCAAAAGGAACTACCATTTTCCTATAGCATTATTCCATGAGAATACTCAATAAATACGTGTGAAGTAAGTGGTTCATAAAATTAAGTGCTCCAGTTTTATGTTAAAGACTCCTATTTTCAATATTCTTTCCCAGCTAGCACAAAGGTAGGTCAGTCCTTTGCTATTATTTGGAGTATGTGGAGGCATACATTAGAAGCTAAAGCTCATAAAGCTCAAGTCAGAGAAGAAAAAAGTTCAGTAAGACTGATCATTCATTAACGTTCTCATTATTGTACAATTAGCCCCTGAACAATACAGGTCCACTTATATGGGTTTTTTTTTTGTTTGTTTGTTTGTTTTTTGCCACATGTGGGATCCTAGTTCAGAGACCAGGGGTAAACTGCACCCCTGCATTGGAATTCCAGGAACCTTAAACACTGGACCACCATGGAAAGTGCAACATGTGAAGCTTTTTTTTTCCCCCAGTAAATATGTACTACATACAGGATCCTATGTACTACAGGATCCAACGTTGGTCGACTCCTTGAATATGGAACCACTGATACTGGAGGGCGGACTGTAAAGTTACCTCTGAAATTCCGACTGCATAAAGGATCAGCAGTCTAATTCCTCTGCTCCCCTCCACTCCTGCCTCCCCTCAACCCTTCCCTTCCCTTCCCACCTTTCAAAGGTCAACCGTATTTTAATTCAGTAGATTTCATCAGCTTTCACGATGTTTAGAAAAAACCTGTGATCACACATAATAGCAAGCATAAACAAGTATCTCAGTTTTATTTAACATTTTTAAATGACTGCACACTCTTTCTCTAATGCACCATATAAAAAAGTGCAAAATATTTACCATAAGCATATGGTCAGGAAAGTGAACACCCACAATGGCTGCACCATCAACTCAACTAAGCACTTTTACTCATTTAAAGAGTCCACAGCGTTTTCTGGAAGTTGCTGGACGTTAACAGCTGCTCCACATCTTCTTGCACTACTCTCTTCTGAACTGGTCCAGGTTGCTCAGCACGTACCCACGCGGCGTTAAGAAGGCGGTGAAAAACACCACGAGTGCAATAGCCACCTCCTGGAACAAGATATCAACAGCGCTGTTAGGAGGGCGGCTTCCCGAGTGGAGAACTGTTTCAAACGTTCTGAGGAGTTTGGCTGTGGTCCTCGATCTGGGGGCCCGGTGACACCTAAAAAGCAGAACTCCCTTCCTAAGTGACCCCGTAGAAATTTCTGAGGAAAACTCATTTTCCTCCTCATGGTGCCTCCGTTCTGACCTTTGAAATCTGGAAGCTAGACACTGCCCCGCGATTTCCCACATTTTACGGAAATGCTAGGTCTCGGCAATTTAGGGCGCTACCAAAGTGAGAGATGTTCTGAGGTGCAACGACGGCTCTGCCCCTCGAACTTCGCGCCCAAAACGGTACCGACAACGAAGGTCCGGTTCTCTGAGGCCCTCGCGCTCCTCGAGGTCCCCGCTTCCTGGCGCCTCAAGCCCAACCCCAGCGCCCTCACCGCGACGGCGCCTCAGCTCCCCAGCGGCCTCCGAGCCCTCCGGACCACCCAAGCCTCCCACCCAAATAGCGGCCGCGTCCTCCTCGCCTCCACCCGTCGGGGCGCTCCCGCCTAAGCCACGCGCTTCCGCCCGCCGCGTCCCGCCTTCGCCGCCCGGGAGAATGGGCCCCAACTCACGACGGTCGACACCGGGCGGTGGCGCGGAGGTTCCAAGTGGGCCATGCGCAGGCCAGGCATCAGGAGCAGCAGGGTCACACGGCGGCGGGGAAACAAGCAGAGCACGGGCATGCGCGGCATGATTCGTCCGGTGCGGCGAAGCCAGGCGTAGACGCGAAGCGCGGTGAGGAGACGTGAGGTGAAGCGAGGCGACGCGCGGTCGGACCTCACGAGCCTCACAACACGGCAGTAGAATCGTCTGCGCATGTTCTGGGGACACAGGAGGTAGGGGGAGCGTACTACTCCCCGCTCCCTGATAAGCCCCGCCCCTGACACGCCCCTTCCGCTCAGCGCCCTGCTGAGCCCAGACCTTACGCACGTACCCGCTGCCTCAGTCCACCTACGCTCCTCGCGTAGCACCATCCCTATGCTCCTAGGCCCTGCTTCCTACGCATGCCACACCGCCCTCTCCCCTACCCGCCCTGCCTAACTTCCTAACCCCACGGCCCACAGTATCTCGATTTCTGTTCGGTGGGGATCAGACGGTAAAGAATTCGCCTCCAATGCGGGATCAGTTCAATTCAGTTCAGTGGATCAGTCGTGTCTGACTCTTTGCAACCCCATGAATCACAGCACGCCAGGCCTCCCTGTCCATCACCAACTCCCGGAGTTCACTCAAACTCATGTCCGTCGAGTGGGTGATGCCATCCAGCCATCTCATCCTCTGTCCTCCCCTTCTCCTCCTGCCCCCAATCCCTCCCAGCCTCAGGGTCTTTTCCAATGAGTCAACTCTGTGCATAAGGTGGCCAAAGTATTGGAGTTTCAGCTTTAGCATCAGTCCCTCCAATGAACACCCAGGACTGATCTCCTTTAGGATGGACTGGTTGGATCTCCTTGCAGTCCAAGGGACTCTCAAGAGTCTTCTTCAACACCACAGTTCAAAAGCATCAATTCTTTAGTGCTCAGCTTTCTTCACAGTCCAACTCTCACATCCATACATGACCACTGAAAAAGCCATAGCCTTGACTACCCGGACCTATGTTGGCAAAGTAATATCTCTGCTTTTCAATATGCTATCTAGGTTGGTCATAACTTTCCTTCCAAGGTGTAAGCGTCTTTTAATTTCATGGCTGCAATCACCATCTGCAGTGATTTTGGAGCCCCCCCCAAAAATAAAGTCTGACACTGTTTCCACTGTTTCCCCTTCTATCTGCCATGAAGTGATGGGACCAGATGCCATGATCTTCGTTTTCTGAATGTTGAGCTTTAAGCCAACTTTTTCACTCTCTTCTTTCACTTTCATCAAGAGGCTTTTTAGTTCCTCTTCACTTTCTTCCATAAGGGTGGTATCATCTACATATCTGAGGTTATTGATATTTCTCTCAGCAATCTTGATTCCAGCTTGTGCTTCTTCCAGTCCAGCGTTTCTCATGACGTACTCTGCATATAAGTTAAATAAGCAGAGTGACAATATACAGCCTTGACATACTCCTTTCCCAATTGAAACCAGTCTGTTGTTCCATGTCCAGTTCTAAGTGTTGCTTCCTGACCTGCATATAGGTTTCTCAAGAGGCAGATCAGGTGGTCTGGTATTCCCATCTCTTTCAGAATTTTCCACAGTTTATTGTGGTCCACACAGTCAAAGGCTTTGGCATAGTCAATAAAGCAGAAATAGATGTTTTTCTGGAACTCTCTTGCTTTTTCTATGATCCAGCAGATGTTGGCAATTTCATCTCTGGTTCCTCTGCGTTTTCTAAAACCAACTTGATCATTTGGAAGTTCACGATTCACATACCGCTAAAGCCTGGCTTGGAGAATTTTGAGCATGACTTTACTAGCTTGTGAGATGAGTGCAATTGTGCAGTAGTTTGAGCATTCTTTGGCATTGCCTTTCTTTGGGATTGGAATGAAAACTGCCCTTTTCCAGTCCTGTGGCCACTGCTGAGTTTTCCAAATTTGCTGGCATATTGAGTGCAGCACTTTCACAGCATCATCTTTCAGGATTTGGATCAACTGGAATTCCATCACCTCCAGTAGCTTTGTTCATAGTGATGCTTTCTAAGGCCCACTTGACTTCACATTCCAGGATGTCTGGCTCTAGGTGAGTGATCACACCATGGTGATTATCCCAATGCAGGATACCTGGGTTCGATCCCTGGGTTGGGAAGATCCCCTGGAGGAGGGCATGGCAACCCACTCCAGTATTCTTGCCTGCAGAATCCCCATGGACAGAGGAGCCTGGTGGTCTACAGTCCATGGGGTCACAAAGAGTCGAACACAACTGAGCGACTATGCATACAAGATAAAGCATAGTGAACACAGCTAGACTTAACTTACCTTTATCTTTCATTCCTCCCTACCTGTGTCTTTCTACGTGCCATCACTTCTCTTGGTGGAATTTATAACGTTTATACTCTGTTCTCTAATGTTAATTACATTTTCTATGCATTGTCGATAATTTAATTCCCCAAATTAAAATCAAGAACGAGTATCTAAAAATAATCATGGCAGGATCAAATTGAGTGTTTGGATCCAGTAAAGAAGGTGATGTAACTGTGGAAATTCTTGAAGGAAAAATGGTATATTGTGATTTTCAAATTTAATAATATAAGAACCCTTGCCTACTCCCTAAGATGATTTAGTTTCTTCACAGTATTTCATTTTTAGGCTTATTGTGAAACTAGCATTCTAGGGTTTCTTTTGATATGCTCGTTTCTACTACCTGATTTCTTCCTCTTTTTGGATTCCTATTTCATTTTGCTTCCTATTTTTTTTGTTTCATTCTTATTTCAATTCCTTAAGCAATTCTTTCAGGAAGGGTCTGTGAGTAATAAGTTTCTTCAATCCATAAAAGTCAAAGAAATATT
Source organism: Bos indicus (assembly GCF_029378745.1). Lineage (NCBI taxonomy): Eukaryota > Metazoa > Chordata > Mammalia > Artiodactyla > Bovidae > Bos > Bos indicus. The sequence goes on along the minus strand of NC_091780.1, from coordinate 58,125,341 downwards.
TTGCTCTACACTTAATTGCTAATTTGGCTGGGTATACAATGCTAGACTCAAAATTATTTCCTTGTTTTCTAGCATTTTAAAGGAATTGTAAAGGCATTATTCCCTTGTTTTCTAGCAGCTAGTGTAACTGCTAAGTGTGATCTAATATAATTCTTATTCCTCTGACGTAGCCTCTTTTTTTTTTTTTTCTTGGAATCTTTTTGTGTTTGGGCTTGTTAAGTGTCTCCACGTTATGGCTAGATAAGGTTCTTGCTTCATTCATACAAATCAGCAGTGGGTGAGACTTTTCAACTTGAAGACTTGGATCTTTCTTAACCTCTGGGAGGTCTACTTCTGTGTGTTATTTATGTCCTTCCCTCTATTTTTTCTAGTCTGTCTTCTCTTCACAAGAGATGAAGGATCAAGAGAGCTGTCTGTGGTCTCTTTTATTATGTAAGACAGTAATCCCATTCACTAGTGTCTGAAAGCGAAAGTTAAGTAGCTCAGTAGTGTCCGACTCTTTGAGACCCCATGGACTGTAGCCCACCAGGCTCCTCCATCCATGGGATTCTCCAGGCAAGAATACTGGAGTGGGTTGCCATTTCCTTCTCCAGGGGATCTTCCTGACCCAGGGATCGAACCCAGGTCTCCCGCATTAGAGGCACACGCTTTAACCTCTGAGCCACCAGGGAAGGCCTGACCCCTGCTCTTAACCTAATCTTCTAGAAGAGGCTACACCTCATCACTTTGGAAATTAGGACTTCAACATATGAATGTGGAGGGAATGTAAACATTCAGTCTATTGCATTTAGTAAAAAAAAAAAAGAATGCAAAAAGATCTCATTAAAATTTTTAGTTCTAAAAAAAATTTAGTTCTGAAAAATTATCACAATAAAAAATTTTGTAACTGTGTATGGTAACAGATGTTCATTGTATTTATTGTAGGAATCCTTTCTCAATATATAACCACACATCTCAGATGGGACTCAAACCCATAATCCTCCAACAGAAACCATACAACTCATCTCAGGACTTAATGAAGCTGAGGTTTTTTACATCTCAGCACAAAAGGAATTCTGCAAGAGGCAAAGTTATAAGAAGTAAATTTATTAATAATATTTGTAAGGAAGTTGCAGGAGCATGAGACATGAAAGGATGGGCATGTCCCAAGTCTTGGGCTAGTTCCTAGGATGGGCCACCAAATGCAGATCCTTGGCTTCTGGCAGGAAAGCATTCAAGAACAAGTCATAGTAAAGTGAAAGCAGAGATACACATTCCATAGACAGAATAAGATCTGTCTCGGAAGGTGAGAGCGGACCTTGTAGTTACTTTTTATGGACTGGGTAACTTCATAAGCTAGTGAGTAGGAGGATTATCCCAACTATTTCAAAGAAGGGTGGGGATTACCAGGAACTGGGTGAGCCACCATTCACTTTCTGGTCTTCTATAACCTACCTCAGAACTGTCATGGTGCTTGTGGGTGTGTCATTTAGCATGCTAATGTATTACAATGAGCATTACAATTGTATTACAATATAATATCCATCCATGTTGCTGAAATGACAAAATTTCATTCTTCTTGGTGACTGAGCCAGCCACTTACCCATTTCCCATGGCTCTCTTTCCCCTTCTCTGCATTATGTATGGCCCATAAGGACCATCTGAACATGGTAATTGTGTATCTCATTCACTAAGAGGTGAGCACTGTAAGAGGAGGCTTGTCTGACTTGCTCACCCCAACGCACCCCAAGAAGCACCTCACACACAGTAAGTACCCAATAAATATTTGTTGAATGCACGAATAATGAATGCTCATGTCTCCCTGTCTCTTTTCCTTCCCACCTAAAGACACTCTCTGGAGAGAACACCCTCTGCAACACAGTAGAAACGGACAACTAGGGAGACACTAGATTGTGAAGAGAGGGAATGAATGAACCATGGCACCTGTAAATATTGGTCACCTGTTTGTAGCCATGAGATTATGGGAGAGCACAGCTGGAGGAGGGGTGCTAATGTATAATTCTTCCCAGATATTTCTCTCCGTCTATGGGCCAAGGAGGATTTGAGTTTTGCCTACTCAGTTTTTTTTCTTCTCCTTCACCCTTCAAGATGGGGGAAGAGGAGGTGTCAGAACTATCCCTTTAAATTCTTGTAATGCAGAATCAGGAGGAAACAGAAGGGGCAAAAGACAGAAAGCTCAAGACACCACTGAATGCAATTTTCTGAAGAGCTGAAAAAAAAATTTGTACTATGTGATTAAGTAGAAAGAAAAATGAAAGGGAATTTTTAGAAGAATCGCGGTAGTCTGTGTATCCCAGTGGTAAACAGCCTGCCTGCCAGTGCAGGCTTAGAGACGCGGGTTCAGTTCCTGGGTCAGGAAGATCCCCTGGAGGAGGGCACAGCAACCTACTCCAGTATTCATACCTGGAGAATCCCATGGACAGAGGAGCCTGGCAGGCCACAGTCCATAGCATGGCACCGAGTTGGATATGACTGAAGAGACTTAGCACAGCACAGTATTATAAAATAAGTCACAATAGTTTGAAAGGATTGAACTCATACATGGTGAGTTAACAACAATGGGATTAAATTGGAAATCAAAACCAAAAGGGTATCTGAAAAAACTCCTAGAATATTTAGAAATTGAACAATACACTTCTGAGTGATCCATTAGTCAAAGAAGAAACCACAAGGGAAATTAGAAAAGATTTTCAACTGAATTAAAATTAAAACACAACGCATCAAATTTTGTGAAGAGCCAGGCTCTTCTCTCCATGGAATTTCCCAGGCAAGATTACTGGAGTGGGTTGCTATGCCCTACTTCCCGACCCAAGAATCAGTCCCAGGTCTCCAGCACTGTAGGCAGATTCTTTCCCATCTGAACCACTAGGGAAGCCTTCTTCTGTAGTACTTGCCTTAGCATAAAATCCCAGACATTTTCATACAATTTTCTCTGATACTTCTTATTTTTTGGTTCCAATGTTGTTGACATATGGCATAGTCTGTACACCTTTCTTTTCTGGGAACTGCCTCTCTCTCATAAAGTGATGATGATAGTAGTTATTATTATTGATATTATAATTAGTAGCAGTAGTAGTATTTAACCTTTCTAAAGCACCTGTTTATGTGCCTGGAACTTCCTCTAAACACTACACAAAGTATTAACTCTCTAAATCTTCCTATACACCTATAAGGTAAGCATTGTTATTATACTCATTTACAGATGAAGAAACTGAGGCAAGGAAAATTTAAGCAAATTGCTCATAGTTATATTAGTGGTTTAGAAAGTTTTTAATCTCAGGAACTCCTTAGAGATTAAGCTCCAAAGAGCTTTTGTTTATGTAGGTTATACTATGTTCAGTTCAGTTCAGTCACTCAGTCGTGTCCGACTCTTTGCAACCCCATGAACTGCAGCACACCAGGCCTCCCTATTCATCACCAACTCCCGGAGTTCACTCAAATTCACGTCCGTCGAGTCAGTGATGCCATCCAGCCATCTCATCCTCTGTTGTCCCCTTCTCCTCCTGCCCCCAATCCCTCCCAGCCTCAGGGTCCTTTCCAATGAGTCAACTCTGCGCATGAGGTGGCCAAACTACTGGAGTTTCAGCTTCAGCATCAGTCCCTCCAATGAACACCGAGGACTAATCTCCTTTAGGATGGACTGGTTGGATCTCCTTGCAGTCCAAGGGACTCTCAAGAGTCTTCTCCAACACCACAGTTCAAAAGCATCAATTCTTCGGCGCTCAGCTATCTTCACAGTCCAACTCTCACATCCATACATGACCACAGGAAAAGCCATAGCCTTGACTAGTCGGGCCTTAGTTGGCAAAGTAATATCTCTGCTTTTCAATAACAGAAGCAGAAGATATCAAGAAGAGGTGGCAAGAATACACAGAAGAACTGTACAAAAAAGATCTTCATGTCCCAGATAATCATGATGGTGTGATCACTGACCTAGAGTCAGACATCCTGGAATGTGAAGTCAAGAGGGCCTTAGAAAGCATCACTATGAACAAAGCTAGTGGAGGTGATGGAATTCCAGTTGAGCTATTTCAAATCCTGAAAGATGATGCTGTGAAAGTGCTGCACTCAATATGCCAGCAAATTTGGAAAACTCAGCAGTGGCCACAGGACTGGAAAAGGGCAGTTTTCATTCCAATCCCAAAGAAAGGCAATGCCAAAGAATGCTCAAACTACTGCACAATTGCACTCATCTCACATGCTAGTAAATCAATGCTCAAAATTCTCCAAGCCAGGCTTCAGCAATATGTGAACTGTGAACTTCCTGATGTTCAAGCTGGTTTTACAAAAGGCAGAGGAACCAGAGATCAAATTGCCAACATCTGCTGGATCATGGAAAGCAAGAGAGTTCCAGAAAAACATCTATTTCTGCTTTATTGACTATGCCAAAGCCTTTGACTGTGTGGATCACAATCAACTGTGGGAAATTCTGAAAGAGATGGGAATACCAGACCACCTGACCTGCCTCTTGAGAAATCCGTATGCAGGTCAGGAAGCAACAGTTAGAACTGGACATGGAACAACAGACTGGTTCCAAACAGGAAAAGGAGTACGTCAAGGCTGTATATTGTCACCCTCCTTATTTAACTTCTTTGCAGAGTACATCATGAGAAACGCTGGACTGGAAGAAACACAAGGTGGAATCAAGATTGCTGGGAGAAATATCAATAACCTCAGATATGCAGATGACACCACCCTTATGGCAGAAAGTGAAGAGGAACTAAAGAGCCTCTTGACAAAAGTGAAAGAGGAGAGTGAAAAAGTTGGCTTAAAGCTCAACATTCAGAAAACGAAGATCATGGCATCTAGTCCCATCACTTCATGGGAAATAGATGGGGAAACAATGGAAACAGTGTAAGACTTTGTTTTTTCGGGCTCCAAAATCACTGCAAATGGTGACTGCAGCCATGAAATTAAAAGACGCTTATTCCTTGGAAGGAAACTTATGACCAACCTAGATAGCATATTCAAAAGCAGAGACATTACTTTGTCAACAAAGGTCCAGCTAGTCAAGGCTATGGTTTTTCCTGTGGTCATGTATGGATGTGAGAGTTGGACTGTGAAGAAGGCTGAGCGAGGAAGAGTTGGTGCTTTTGAACTGTGGTGTTGGAGAAGACTCTTGAGAGTCCCTTGGACTGCAAGGAGATCCAACCAGTCCATTCTAAAGGAGATCAGCCCTGGGATTTCTTTGGAAGGAATGATGCTAAAGCTGAAACTCCAGTAGTTTGGCCACCTCATGCGCAGAGTTGACTCATTGGAAAAGACTCTAATGCTGGGAGGGATTGAGGGCAGGAGGAGAAGGGGACAACAGAGGATGAGATGGATGGATCGAATCACTGACTCGATGGATGTGAGTCTGAGTGAACTCCGGGAGTTGGTGATGGACAGGGAAGCCCGTGTGCTGCAATTCATGAGGTCGCAAAGAGTCGGACACGACTGAGCGACTGAACTGAACTGATCTAGGTTGGTCATAACTTACCTTCCAGGGAGTAAGCATCTTTTAATTTCATGGCTGCAATCACCATCTGCAGTGATTTTGGAGCCCCAAAAAATAAAGTCTGACACTAGAAACACTTAAATACTTTAAATATTTATTTATTAATTGACTTAAAAATAGAAGTAACAAATCCATCATATACTCACATAATAACATTTAAATGAAATATAAATATATATATATATATAAAGCAGTGAAATGAGTAGTATTGTTTTACATTTTTGTTTCTCTTTACTGTCAGGTTTAATAGAAAATTGTGCTGTGTGTATGTTCAGTTACTCAGTCGTTGCCAACTCTTTGCAACCCCATGGACTGTAGCCTGCCAGGTTCCTTGGTGCATGGAATTGTCAGGCAAGTGTATGCTCCTCGGTTCTTTGTCTCTCACCACAAAGATTTGGAGTGACGGACATTAAAGCCCCCTTGGCATGTCACAGCTCTTGGGTCTTAGACAGACCATGTTATAGCTCTCAGATCTTGAAAGGACGATGTTATAACTCTTAGACAAATCAGTGTTACAGCTCTATTTTATTTATAAGTTAGCAGAAAAATCCATCTTCGAGGTGTGAGGGCACGTCGATCCAAAGACGCGAAGAGAAGAGTGCCCCAGCGCACAGGAGAGGGAGAAAGAGAGAGAGAGAGCCCTTTGGCTCCTCTTTTTATACGTTTTTTTCTTCCCCTTGGGCCTGCCCTATGCAAATTGGGCTTAGTCAGGAGTGCTATTCTACCTGAAGTCCTCACTCCGGTCCTCAGACCTTCCTTTGACCTTTCTCTTTTCTGCTTTCGCAGGCTTCTCCCTTCCTTGTCTTTTAGCCACCGCCATTTTGGACTCCTTTTCCCTATTCTAACTACCTGACAGAATTTTCTAGGCAAGTATACTGGAACAGGTTGTCATTCTTACTCCAGGGGATCTTCCTGACCGAGGGATCAAACCTGAGTTTGATTCCTGCATTGACACGAAGATTCTTTACCATTGTACCACGTGGGAAGCTCATAATAGAAGATTAGACTACCTGAAAAAAAAAATTAGAAATAAACTACCCAGATTCACATCTGCTTTTATATTCAACCTATTGTGATGTCCCATGTTATACAATCTCTGGAAAATTCCACCATACATTCTTCAGAGAATGAGTAAAAAAGTCAAATATCTTAGTGTTATTAGGAAAAGAATTTTTGTTTAATTGTTGTTTTTTAATGAAAATAACTGTGACATTGTGGGGCCTCAGAAAGGGTCTAGGGAACTCCTAAATTCACGGGCTACATGAATCCTGTAATAACTCTTTTTTTTTAAATTAATATTTATTTATTTGACTGTACTGGCCTTTCTCAAGATGGCGGAGTAGAAGGACATGCACTCATCTCCTGCTGCTGCTGCTGCTAAGTCGCTTCAGTCGTGTCCTACTCTGTACGACCCCATAGACGGCAGCCCACCAGGCTCCCCAGTCCCTGGGATTCTCCAGGCAAGAACACTGGAGTGGGTTGCCATTTGGATCCCACCAAAAAAAGATACCCCACCTCCAAGGGCAAAGGAGAAGCTGCAACAGGATGGTAGGAGGGGCACAATCGTGTTTAAAATCAAACCTCATACCCATCAGAGACACTCGAAGGTGCAAACAAAACCCAGGGAAAGGAGCAATGACTCCCCCACAAGAGACTGAGCCAGACATGCCTTTGAGTGTTTGAGTGTCTCCTGTGGAAGAATGAGTCAGCAGTGGCCTGCCATGGGCACAGAGGCTCTGGCAACAGCAGAACTGGGAGGTGCAGTATGTGGCATAAGTCCTCTTGGAGGAGGTCGTAATTAGCCCCACCGTGTGCGTGCCTGCTAAGTCGCTTCAGTCGTGTCCTACTCTTTGTGATTCCATGGACTGCAGCCAGCCAGGCTCCTCTATCCATGGGATTCTCCAGGCAAGAATACTGGAGTGGGTTGCCATTCCCTTCTCCAAGAGATCTTCCTGATGCAGAGGTCGAACATGTGTCACTTAATGTCTCCTGCATTGGCAGGCAGGAGTTTGATTAAATGGACCTAAGTTTGAGTAAAGTCCGGGAGTTGGTGATGGACAGGAAGGCCTGGCGTACTGCAGTCCATGAGGTCACAAAGAGTCAGACACGACTGAGCGACTGAACTGAGCTGAGCATTGCCAGGCAGGTTCTTTACCACTAGTGCCACCTGGGAAGCCCCACAATAAAACTGCTGAGCAGGTGACTCACAAACTGGAGAACAATTATACCAAAGAAATTCTCACACTGTTGTGAAAGTTCTAGGGTGAACAACAGATTTCCCAACCTGGCGATCCAGCAAAGAGACTGCAAACCCCCAGGGAATTTGACTTTGAAGGCCAGTAAGATTTGATTACAGAACTTCCACAGGACTGGGGAAACAGAGACTCTTGAAGGGCACAAACAAAAGCTTGTGAGCATCAGGACCCAGGAGAAAGGAACAGTGACCCCATAAAAGACTGAGCCAGACTTGCCTGTGAGTGTCCTGCAGTCTCCAGCAGAGGCACAGGTTGACGGTGACCTGCCATGGAGCCAGAGGCACTGACTACAATTGTCCTGGGAGCTGCAGCATGCTGGCATAAGTCCTTTTGGAAGAGGATCATTACCCCTACCATAGTTTGGCCTCAGGACTTCCCTGGTGGAACAAGGGAAGCAAACAGTAAACAAACAGTAAAGCAGCTGCCTACAATGTGGGAGACCCGGGTTCAATCCCTGGGTCGGGAAGACCTCCTGGAGAAGGAAATGGCAACCCACTCCAGTCCTCTTGCCTGGGATGGAGAAGCCTGGTAGGCTACAGCCCATGGGGTCACAAAGAATCTGATATGATTGAGCGACTTCACTTTCACTTTCAAACTACAGGAAGGGAACACAGCCCCACCCATCAGCAGAAAATTGGATTAAAGATTTACTGAGCATGGCCTGTCCACCAGAGCAAGACCCAGTTTTACCCACAGCCAATCCCTCCCCCCAGAAGCTTCCACAGCCTCTTATCCTCACCCATCAGAGGGGAAACAGACTGAAAACCACTATCCCAGAAGACTAACCATACTGTTCTCATGGATCACAGACTTGTCTAACTCAATGAAACTATGAGACATATCCTGTAGGGCCACCTAAGTCTGATGGGTCATGTTGGAGAGTTCTGACAAAACGTGGTCCATTGGAGAAGGGAATAGCAAATTTCACTTTGCCACTTCAGCATTCTTACCTTGAGAACCCCATGAACAGTATAAAAAGGCAAAAAGATATGACACTGAAAGTCGAACTCCCCAGGTCAGTAGGTACCCAATATGCTACTGGAGAAGAGCAGATAAATGTCTCCGAAAGAATGAAAAGGCTAAGCCAAAGAAGAAACAACACCCAGTTGTGGCTGTGTCTGGTGGTGAAAGTAAAGTCCAATGCTAGAAAGAACAATACTACATAGGAACCTGGAATGTTAGGTCCATGAATCAAGGTAAATTGGAAGTGGTCAAACAGGAGATGGCAAGAGTGGACATCGACATTTTAGGAATCAGTGAACTAAAATGGATGGGAATTTAAATGGAAGAATTTAATTTAGATGACCATTATATATAGTACTGTGGGCAAGAATCCCATAGAAGAAATGGAGTAGACATCATAGTCATAAAAAGAGTCCAAAATGCAGTACTTGGGTGCAATCTCAAAATGACAGAATGATCTCTGTTTATTTCCAAGGCAAACCATTCAGTATAACAGTAATCCAAGTATATGCCCCAACCAGTAATGCTGAAGAAGCTGAAGTTGAACGGTTCTATGAAGACATACAAGATCTTCTAGACTAACACCTCTCAAAAAAGATATCCTTTTCATCATAAGGGATTGGAATGCAAAAGAAGCAAGTCAAGAGATAGTGGGAGTAACAGGCAATTTGGCCTTGGAGTACAAAGGGAAGCGGGGCAAAGGCTAACAGAGTTTTGCCAAGAGAATGCACTCATCATAGCAAAACACCCTCTTCTAACAACACAAGAGACGACTACACATGGACATCACCAGATGATCAATATTGAAATCAAACTGATTATATTCTTTGCAGCAGAAGATGGAAAAGCTCTATACAATCAGCAAAAAAAAAAAAAGACCAGGGGCTGACTGTGGCTAGGATCATGAATTCCTTATTGAAAAATTCAGATTTAAATTGAAGAAAGTAGGGAAAACCACTAGACCATTCAGGTATGACATAAATAAAATCCCTTATGATTATACAATGGAAATGACAAATAGATTCAAGGGATTAGATCTGATAGACAGAGTCCCTAAAGAACTATGGAAGGTGATTCGTAATATTGCACGAGGTGGTGATAAAAACCATCCACAAGAAAAAGAAATGCAAAAAGGCAAAAAAGTTGTCATAGAAGGCCTTACAAATAGCTGAGTAAAGAAGAGAACCAAAAGACAAAGAAGGAAAAGAAAGATATACCCACCTGAATGCAGAGAATAGCAAGAAGAAATAAGTAAGCCTTCCTAAGTGAACAATGCAAAGAAATAGAGGGAAAAAATAGAATGGGAAAGACTAGAGATCTCTTCAAGAATATTAAAGATACCAAGGGAACATTTCATGCAAACATAGGCACAATAAAGGACAGAAATGGTATGGACCTAATAGAAGCAGAAGATATTAAGAGGTGGCAAGAGTACACAGCAGAACTACCCAAAAAACATCTTAATGACCTGGATAACCATGATGATGTGATCACTCACCAAGAGCCAGACATCCTGGAGTGCAAAATCAAGTGGACCTTAGGAAGCATCACTACGAACAAAGCTACTGGAGGAGATGGAATTCCAGTTGAGCTATTTCAAATCCTAAAAGATGATGCTGTGAAAGTGCTTCACTCAATATGCCAGCAAATCTGGAAAACTCAGCAGTGGCCAAAGCACTGGAAAAGGTTAGTTTTCATTCCAATCCCAAAGAAGGGCAATGCCAAACAATGTTCAAACTACTGCAGAATTCACTCATTTCACATGCTAGCCAGGTCATGCTCAAAATCCTCCAAGCTAGTCTTCAATGGTACATGAACCAAGAACTTCCAGATGTTCAAGTTGGATTGAGAAAAGGCAGAGGAACCAAAGATCAAATTGCCAACATCCATTGGATCATAGAAAAAACAAGAGAGTTCCAGAAAAACATTTACTTCTGCTTCATTGACTAGACTGAAGCCTTTGATTACATGGATCACAACAAACTGTGGAAAATTCTGAAAGAAATGGGAATACCAGACCACCTGACCTGCCTACTGAGAAATCTGTATGCAGGTGAAGAAACAACAGTTAGAACTGGACATGGAACAATTGGTTCCAAATTGGGAAAGGAGTATGTCAAGGCTGTATATTGTTACCCTGCTTATTTAAATTATATGCAGAGTACATCTTGTGAGATGCTTGGCTGGAAGGAATACAAGCTAGAATCAAGATTGCCAGGAGAAATATTAAATAACCTCAGATATGCAGATGACACCACCCTTATGGCAGAAAGCAAAGAGGAACCAAAGAACCTCTTGATGAAAGTGAAAGAGGAGAGTGAAAAAGTTGGCTTAAAACTCAACATTCAGAAAACTAAGATCATGGCATCTGGTCCCATCACTTCATGGGAAATAGATGGGGAAACAGTGTAAGACTTTATTTTTTTGGGCTCCAAAATCACTGTAGATGGTGACTACAGCCATGAAATTAAAAGACGCTTACTCCTTGGAAGAAAAGCTATGACCAACTTAGACAGCGTGTTAAAAATCAGAGACGTTACTTTGCTGACAAAGGTCCATCTAATCAAAGCTATGGTTTTTCCAGTAGTCATGTATGGATGTGAGAGTTGGACCATAAAGAAAGCTGAATGCCGAAGAATTGATGCTTTTGAACTGTGGTGTTGGAGAAGACTCTTGAGAGTCCCTTGGACAGCAAGGAGATCCAATCAGTCAATCCTAAAGGAAATCAGTCCTGTCAATATTCATTGACAGGACTGATGCGGAAGTGGAAATTCCCATACTTTGGCCACCTGATTGAAGAACTGGCACTTTAGAAAAGACCCTGATGCTGGGAAAGATTGAAGGCAGGAGGAGAAGGGGATGACAGAGGATGAGATGGTTGGGTGGCATCACTGACTCGATGGACATGAGTTTGAGCAAGCTCCAGGAGTTGGTGATGGACAGGGAAACCTGACATGCTACAGTCCATGGGGTCGCAAAGAGACACGACTGAGTAAGTGAACTGAACTGAACTGAACGGGCCAAATCATCCCACTCCAGGGATGTTACACTTGGGATCAGCAGTCTGAAACTGTTTCTTTTATACGATGAGTGGTCTAACTTGGGAGCCATGTTTTTTTCTACCCACAGAGAAAGCCCTTCCGTGGTGAGTCAATAATGAAGCCAAGCTATTGAATGAAGCAGAGATAAGCGATGGAAGGAACATCCTGACCATGTTCAGATCCCTGTTTCTCACTGTTCTGAAGCCCTGGTACTTTCTGTCCTTGAGTTCTGGGCCACTTTTTATTTTCTTAATGATAGATCCTGCTTTTGACTTCAATGAGTCAAAACTGGATTTCTATCACTTGCAACCCAAAGGGTCTTAACAAAGACTCTGTTAGTCAAGTCTTTTTTTCCCTCAAGTTTTCCCTGCCCTTAAATTTAAAAAAGATATCAAAAATGCTGAAGTAAACTAAGAGCTCTGTGAGAGACAAGCTTGGCTGAACTAATTCAAATCACGAGAAGTTTAGACTGGTGTGCCACTGATGTGAGAATCAAGCATTTTAGGTCTTTCTCTGTGAAAAAACCCATAAATTACTTTTGACAGTGTCAGTAAATCTGACTCCAAATTCAGCCACAATACAATTAAGCTCCTGCCGCCCACATGTACCCCTGGAGGTGCCACTTTCAGCTTCTCAAATTGCAGGTACAAATAGCAGTAGCTCCTTTAATACTTCCAAGTTACAGAAGACTAGCACTGTTAACTCAAACCTCTCCAATTTTCAATAAAGGGCTTAGTGGGCCCCAGATTCAATATATTCTCAGTGAACTATAATGCAGAACCTTCCTGCTACAGTTATATAAAGGGCATAATTAGAGCTATAGCCTAGAGATCAGGTTTTTTGAGCTCTGTATATACAATGAAAAAGAAAGGCACACTCACCCACTTGCTTATTTTTAATGTGATTTTTATAAGTGTTCGTGCTCTAAATAAACTGGTGTTAGAGTTCTAGAAAATTGTATAATGTATTAAGACTGTGGTACCTCAGGCTCAAACATCTTCAATTCTCTCCTCTCTAGAAAACGCTTTTAATTTCTGTTCAAGGACCAAAGTTCTTTGAGGAATGCAGTGACTCTCTCTAGGTCTATTTATGTCTATCTTTACAGTTGCATGACCTCAGAGAAAGAAATTCAAGAAGGCAGCAACAGCAGAGAGTTGCAAAGGTTGGGAAAACATTCAGAGTTATGCAACTGGTACCATCAGTATCACACTCCTGAATCGAACACACATTGCTAATATGAGATCCAGCAAAAGCAGCCATCCATTATTTCAAAGTATCCTGAGAAAGAATTGCCCTTCTGCAGTTCACAAGATAATCTTGATGTTCCAAGTTTACTCTTTCAAATTTGTACTTTTTTTTAATAGAGTGTTTCTTCAAAAAACTGTAGGCGATGAAAACAGTTTTAGTTTTCTTATATCACTTTTTCATTTTTAAATCTGAAATTCCTTTTCCTCTCCTAAACTGCAAGATATTTGCAGATGTATCTGTATCCAGATATTCTTCAGTGGATTTCTTTTATACTGGAGTGAAGAGAGATTGGCAGTTGGAGCCAATAGATCAAAGATCAGACCTCAATACTATCCTTTACTAGCTGTGGAGCTTTATTCAAATTAAGTATAATACTTCTCTTAGAATGCTGATGTAGAGGTTAAATGAGGTAGTGTGTATATATGTATTAACCTGTATGTGTGTATACACATACAGGTTAAGATTGTTGTTTAGTCGCTAAGTCACATCCTACTCTTTTGCAACCCCCTGGACTGTAGCCCACCAGGCTCCTCTGTTCATGGGACTTCCCAGGCAAGAATACTAGAGTGGGTTGCCATTTTCTTCTCCAGGGGATCTTCCCGACCCAGAGATAGAACCCACATCTCCTGCATTGGCAGTTGGATTCTTTATCACTGAACCACCTGGATAAATGTTCCTCATTCAGTGTTACAGAAAACATAATAATAAATGAAATTGATTGGGTCACATAAGTGGAAAGGCCAGAAGTAGTTGATTTCAGGGAAAGCTTATTTAAGCATCTCTAATGGTGTCACCAGGGACTCGTTTTTCCTTAGGGCACAAGTTAGCCGTACCCTAAGTCAGGCTCCCCTCTGGTAGCAGGATGGTTGCCAAGAGCTTCTGGGGCTACATCCAGGTTCAATCATGTTTAATAGAAGAGGAGACTCTTCCAGCATCTTCTGCAGGAGACTTTTTCTTTTCCAGAAGTCTTAGTCACATCCTGGCTCTTGAGGGGTTACATATTTTCCCCTGAATGCATCTCTTAAGCCAAAGGAGTGACATCTGGGCATCTGCCGAAAACCTTAATCAAATCAGGCAACCAGGTGTAAAATTTTGGATCATTCCCACCCAAACTCCTTGATTGGGAAAGTGAGAAATTATGAGAAAAAAAGGAAGGACCAAAATGGTTGAGGAACCATGACAGTGTGTAAGAATGTGTTTTGAAGAAGGATGCTGAGTAAACTGGGTTGAATTCCATCTCCAGGATTTGTGGAGGAAACAGATACTTCCAAAAGATCAAGGATTGACTGGTACCCTTGCCAATTAGACCTCCAGAACATTCCATAGCATCTTAAATACTTAAGAGATATCACCATCCTTAGTATCTTAAACACTTTAAATGATATTTTATACTTACTTTTCTATATAGTTTAGGGTTTATATATCTGTAAAGCAAATGGTTTAGCTTTGCCTGTTTTTGTATTCTATAGAATTTAAGATGTCATTATTTGATGTCTCACTAAGAAAGAAAAAAAATCTATTAACTAAATCATGACCCAGTGTTAAGAGGTCACCAACTGTAACACAACAAATTTCAGCATTCTTTAAAAATTAAAAAAAAAAAATCTGTGTCTTAGAAAGGAAAAAATACAATACATGGAATTATCTTGTATGTTACTTTTGTGTTTTTAAGATCAATGTTTTTCATAGCTCAAATTCAGTTAAAGCATGAATATACCAGTTTTTATCCATTATATTGTTGATATTTGGGTTGTTATGCTATGCTATGCTAAGTCACTTCAGTCGTGTCCGACTCTGTGCGACCCCATAGACGGCAGCCACCAGGCTCCCCCGTCCCTGGGAATCTCCAGGCAAGAACACTGGAGTGGGTTGCCATTTCCTTCTCCAATGCATGAAAGTGAAAAGTGAAAGTGAAGTCGCTCAGTCGTGTCCAACTCTTAGCGACCCCATGGACTGCAGCCTACCAGGCTCCTCCATCCATGGGATTTTCCAGGCAAAAGTACTGGCGTGGGGTGCCACTGCCTTCTCCAATTTGGGTTGTTATCAGTTGACTAATATAAACTGCTGCTATGAACCTTTTTGTTCCTGTCTCCTGGCACACATGGGTATAAGTTTCTCTATATAACCAATAGTGGATTTTTGCTGGATGCAGAACAAGCCAATTTTCTTCTTTCCTAGGTAATGTCAAACTGCTTTCCCAAATGGTTCTTCCTATTTCTACTCTCACCAATAGTATTTGTTGTTGTTCTTTAGTTGCTAAGTCAACTTGTGCCTCCATGGACTGTAGCCACTGATACTCTTGCGACCCATGGACTGTAGCCCACCAGGCTCCTTCTGTCCATAGGATTTCCCAGGCAAGAATACTGGAGTGGGTTGCCGAATTTCCTTCTTCAGGGGAATCTTCCTGACCAGGGATGAAACCTGTGTCTCCTGCACTGGCAGACAGGTACTATACCACTGAGTCACCAGGGAAGCACCACCAGTAGTATAGTGAGTTCCTAATAACTCACATCTTCATCAACACTTGGACTTGTCCCTTTTAAAAAAAATTTTTAACCAATGTTATGAGCCAGTATTATCTTATTGCAGCTCTATAATTTGTACTTCCATTATATTAACCCGGTTGAGCACCTTTTGATTTATTTTATTTTGATTTCTTCATTTGTTCAGGTTTTTTGAAAATTACTTCACAAATATTTTTTACCAATGTGTGACTTGTCTTTTCACTCTCCTTACTGTGTATTCTGATGAACTGAAGCTCATGTTTTAAATGTAGCTGAATCTATGTGTAAGGGAGGCAAAACTTTACTTCTACCCTCTTAAGGTCTCTGACAGGGACTGAGAAGTAAGTTGACACACACAGATTAACAAGGAGAGGCAAACAGATTTTTACACGTGCATGGGAACTTCTCAGTTCAGTTCAGTTCAGTCGCTCAGTTTTGTCCAACTCTTTGCCACCCCATGGACTGCAGCACCCCAGGCTTCCCTGTCCATTACCAACTCCTGGAGTTTACTCAAACTCATGCCCATTGAGTCGCTGATGCCATCCAACCACTTCATCCTGTCGTCCCCTTCTCCTCCAGCCTTCAATCTTTCCCAGCATCAGGGTCTTTCCAATGAGTCAGCTCTTCGCATCAGGTGGCCTAAGAACTGGAGTTTCAACTTCAACATCAGTCCTTCCAATGAATATTCAGGACTGATTTCCTTGAGGATGGACTGGTTGGATCTCCTTGCAGTCCAAGGGACTCTCAAGAGTCTTCTCCAACACCACAGTTCAAAAGCATCAATTCTTCTGCACTCAGCTTTCTTTATAGTCCAACTCTCACATCCATACACGACCATTGGAAAAACCATAGCCTTGACTAGATGGAATTTTGTTGGCAAAGTAATGTCTCTGCTTTTCAATATGCTATCTAGGTTGGTCATAACTTTTCTTCCAAGGAGTAAGCGTCTTTTAATTTCTTGGCTGCAGTCACCATCTGCAGTGATTTTGGAGCCCCAAAAAATAAAGTCTGACACTGTTTCCACTGTTTCCCCATCTATTTGCCATGAAGTGATGGGACTAGATGCCATGAACTTGGTTTTCTGAATACTGAGTTTTAAGCCAATTTTTTCACTCTCCTCTTTCACTTTTGTCAAGAGGCTCTTTAGTTCTTCTTCACTTTCTGCCATAAGGGTGGTGTCATCTGCATATCTGAGGTTATTGATATTTCTCCCGGCAGTCTTGATTCCAGCTTGTGCTTCATCCAGCCCAGCGTTTCTCATGATGTACTCTGTGTATAATAAGTTAAATAAGCAGGGTGACCAAATACAGCCTTGACATACTCCTTTTCCTATTTGGAACTAGTCTGTTGTTCCATGTCCAGTTCTAACTGTTGCTTCCTGACCTGCATACAGGTTTCTCAAGAGGCAGATAAAGTGGTCTGGTATTCCCATCTCTTGAAGATTTTTCCACAGTTTATTGGGATCCACACAGTCAAAGACTTTGGCATAGTCAATAAAGCAGAAATAGATGTTTTTCTGGAACTCTCTTGCTTTTTCTATGATCCAGCAGATGTTGGCAATTTGATCTCTAGTTCCTCTGCCTTTTCTAAAACCAGCTTGAACATCTGAAAGTTTATGGTTCACATACTGTTGAAGCCTGACTTGGAGAATTTTGAGCATTACTTTGCTAGCGTGTGAGATGAGTGCGATTGTGTGGTAGTTTGAGCATTCTTTGGCATTGCCTTTCTTTGGGATTGGAATGAAAACTGACCTTTTCCAGTCCTGTGGCCACTGCTGAGTTTTCCAAATTTGCTGGCATATTGAGTGCAGTACTTTCACAGCATCATCTTTCAGGATTTGAAATAGCTCAACTGGAATTCCATCACCTCCACTAGCTTTGTTCATAGTGATGCTTCCTAAGGCCCACTTGACTTCACATTCCAGGATGTCTGGCTCGAGGTGACTGATCTACAGGAAAGCTAAGACCCAAAGAAGCAGTTACAGCTGAATGTTTATACACTAAGCTTTGTGTTGTACAAAGAGTAATAAATTGTTGAAACTGACAAGACAAAAGGGCTTGGACCAGAGCAGTTAACAGTGGAGAAGTGAATAGGAAGATAAGGGCTAACAAGATATGTTTGTATAAATTTCC
The DNA here is from genome assembly GCF_029378745.1 of Bos indicus. Taxonomy (NCBI): domain Eukaryota; kingdom Metazoa; phylum Chordata; class Mammalia; order Artiodactyla; family Bovidae; genus Bos; species Bos indicus. The sequence goes on along the minus strand of NC_091780.1, from coordinate 58,107,701 downwards.
CTCATTCTTGATTACTGTCTCTGGGGATGAGAATATTTCTTTCCTCCTGGTATAGGCAAGATATCTTTCACATCGTTCAAGATCACTGTCAGGGGCACTTTGACACATATGTTTCATTCCTCTTCATTTTTCAGACTCCGGCAGATTCAGAACAATGCTTGGAAATGGGGAACAGTATCATTATGGCAAAGCATAGGAGGAAACAGAATTTTCCTTTTCTTCATGATTATAAAACTCAGCTTCTATATTCTATTTCTAGAAAGATGAGCCAAGGGAGGGGCTGTGGTGGATGCTTACACTTGGTAGAAAAATGAAGTTTCAGATTGGAGTAACAGAATATGGTATACACAGTTAGAAAAAGAAGGATCTGGATTTTAGGCATACGTGACCAGGTGGATGGGGTGACACATTGATGGAGGGAGCACGGAGAGGAAGAACAGAACATTCAGTTGCAAAAGACAGAAATGTACTGTTTTTATCCACCTCCAACCAGTTTAAGATGAAAAAAGGAGAGTTAGTGCAACCTCAGTTCAGTTCAGTTCAGTTCAGTCGCTCAGTTGTGTCTGACTCTTTTCGACCCCATGAATCGCAGCATGCCAGGCCTCCCTGTCCATCACCAACTCCCGGAGTTCACTCAGACTCACGTCCATCTAGTCAGTGATGCCATCCAGCCATCTCATCCTCTGTCATCCCCTTCTCCTCCTGCCCCCAATCCCTCCCAGCATCAGAGTCTTTTCCAATGAGTCAACTCTGCGCATGAGGTGGCCAAAGTACTGGAGTTTCAGCTTTAGCATCATTCCCTCCAAAGAAATCCCAGGGCTGATCTCCTTCAGAATGGACTGGTTGGATCTCCTTGCAGTCCAAGGGACTCTCAAGAGTCTTCTCCAACACCACAGTTCAAAAGCATCAATTCTTCGGTGCTCAGCCTTCTTCACAGTCCAACTCTCACATCCATACATGACCACAGGAAAAACCATAGCCTTGACTAGACAGACCTTTGTTGGCAAAGTAATGTCTCTGCTTTTTAATACGCTATCTAGGTTGGTCATAACTTTTCTTCCAAGGAGTAAGCGTCTTTTAATTTCATGGCTGCAGTCATCATCTGCAGTGATTTTGGAGCCCAAAAAAATAAAGTCTGACACTGTTTCCACTCTTTCCCCATCCATTTCCCATGAAGTGGTGGGACTGGATGCCATGATCTTTGTTTTCTGAATGTTGAGCTTTAAGCCAACTTTTCATTCTCCACTTTCACTTTCATCAAGAGGCTTTTGAGTTCCTCTTCACTTTCTGCCATAAGGGTGGTGTCATCTGCATATCTGAGGTTATTGATATTTCTCCCGGCAGTCTTGATTCCAGCTTGTGTTTCTTCCAGTCCAGCGTTTCTCATGACGTACTCTGCAAAGAAGTTAAATAAGCAGGGTGACCAAATACAGCTTTGACTTACTCCTTTTCCTATTTGGAACCAGTCTGTTGTTTCATGTCCAGTTCTAACTGTTGCTTCCTGACCTGCATACAAATTCCTCAAGAGGCAGATCAGGTGGTCTGGTATTCCCATCTCTTTCAGAATTTTCCACAGTTTATTGTGATCCACACAGTCAAAGGCTTTGGCATAGTCAATAAAGCAGAAATAGATGTTTTTGTGGAACGCTCTTGCTTTTTCCATGATCCAGTGGATGTTGGCAATTTGATCTCTAGTTCCTCTGCCTTTTCTAAAACCAGCTTGAACATCAGGAAGTTCACAGTTCACATATTGTTGAAGCCTGGCTTGGAGAATTTTGAGCATTACTTTACTAGCGTGTGAGATGAGTGCAATTGTGTGGTAGTTTGAGCATTCTTTGGCATTGCCTTTCTTTGGGATTGGAATGAAAACTGACCTTTTCCAGTCCTGTGGCCACTGCTGAGTTTTCCAAATTTGCTGGCATATTGAGTGCAGCACTTTCACAGCATCATCTTTCAGGATTTGGAATAGCTCAACTGGAATTCCATCACCTCCACTAGCTTTGTTCATAGTGATGCTTTCTAAGGCCCACTTGACTTCACATTCCAGGATGTCTGACTCTAGGTCAGTGATCACACCATTGTGATTATCTGGGTTGTGAAGATCTTTTTTGTACAGTTCTTCTGTGTATTCTTGCCACCTCTTCTTAATATCTTTTGCTTCTGTTAGGTCCATACCATTTCTGTCCTTTATCGAGCCCATCTTTGCATGAAATGTTTCCTTGGTATCTCTAATTTTCTTGAAGAGATCTCTAGTCTTTCCCATTCTGTTGTTTTCCTCTATTTCTTTGCAGCTCATAAAAACTGAAGACTAGGAATGGATTGGTTTAGGGTAAGCTATGCCCAGGAGTTCAAATGATGTCAGGGCTTCCCTTTCTCAGTTTCTCTGATTCTTTCTGCTCGTGGTCTCCATTCTCTCCTACTGCTCATGTCTTTCTCCTCATAGCTAAGGAAGATAATTTACATTGTCTGTTAAGGTCAAAATTCCAGAGAAATAGATTTTTTAAAAAAATCTCCTAGGATAACTTCATAGAAATTTCCAGAATAGATGCTGATTTGCTGACTTGTTTCACAGGCCCACTAGGTCTGTCTGACTCTAGAGTGCATACTCTTCACCACTGAATGCTATCTTAGCACTTAAAAAAAAAAAAAATATATATATATATATATATATATATATATTTTAGTCTGCCTTCTTATTAGAGTCTAAGCTCCTCAAGGACAAAGACTCATTTATTTTTTACCTGGTGCATCTATCACTGTGCTTGGCATATGGCATTGGATGCATTTTTTTTTTTTAAGTGTGTAGGAGTGAACTGAAATAGATAAATCTAAACTCTAACGGATGATGTGTAAACCAAGTATATTCAGTATCTTGTAAGTGCAACTAAATAGTTTAATAAGAAAACACAAGATAGATGAATTAAAGGGTGGAAAAAAATCATGGAGCACTTACACATGGTTTCTGTAAAGGTAAATCACACCCAACTAGTCTACTAGAGTTCTTCAAATATGCAGATAGAGAAAAGGACAAGGTGAAACCAGCAGACTTTATTTGGCTTTTCAAAAAGCCTTTTGATAGATTTCCACGTCAAAAGCGTTTAGAGAAATGGTGACACCCTCAGATTTTAGAATGCTGTTGTTGTGTTGTTCAGTTACTCAGTCATGTCCAACTCTTTGCCATCCCATGGACTGCAGCATACCAGGCTTCCTGGTCCTTCACCATCTCCTGGAGTTTGGTCAAACTCATTTTCACTGAGTTGACGATGCCATCTAACCATCTCATCCTCTGTCCCCTTCTCCCCTGCATTCAATCTTTCCCAACATCGGGATCTTTTCTAATGAGTTGGCTCTTTTCTAATGAGTTGCCAAAGTACTGGAGCTTCAGTTTCAGCATCAGTCCTTCCAATGAATATTCAGGGTTGATTTTCTATAGGATTGACTGGATTGATCTTCTTGCAGTCCAAAGGACTCTCAGGAGTCTTCTCCAGCACCACAGTTCAAAAGCAACACTTCTTCAGCACTGAGCCTTCTTTATGGTCCAACTCTCACATCCATACATGACTATTGGAAAAACCATAGCTTTGATTATACAGTCTTTTGTTGGCAAAGTAATGTCTCTGCTATTGTTGGTATTGTTTTACTTTTGCTTGTTAAATTGTGTCTAGAAAGCAGAATCTAAGTCAAGCAATGAAGATTTGGAATAAATGGGAAACTGTAAATATGTGCATGCTAAAGTCACGTCCAACTCTGTGCAACCCTACGGACTGCAGCCTGCCAGGCTCCTCTGTTCATGTATTTCTCCAGGCAAGTGTACTAGAGTGGGTTGTCATGCCCTCCTCCAGGGGATTCACACCCAGGGATTGAACTCTTACATCTCCTGCACTGGCAGGTGGATTCTTCACCACTAGTGCCACCTGGGAAGCCCGAAAGTGTAATAGTGGGGACCGATCTTATGTAATGTTTTGTGAATTATCAAAAGGTGGTTAGGACAATGAAATTTTTAGTTTGCATATAGTAGGTCTTCCAGTTAGTGTAATATTTAGCTAAAGACAAAGGCAAAAGAATAGAAAATAACGGTAGGTGTCTTGAACTTAGATAAGATTCATTTATGCATTTTCAGGAAGTAGACCCTGATGCTGGGAAAGATTGAGGGCAGGAGGAGAAGGGGACGACAGAAGATGAGATGGCCGGATGGCATCACCGACTCAATGGACATGGGTTTGGGTGGACTTCGGGAGTTGATGATGGACAGGGAGGCCCGGTGTGCTGCAGTTCATGGGGTCACAAAGAGTCAGACAGGACTGAGCGATTCAACTGAACTGATAACAGTACAGGGGAACAGGATGTGGGCTCCCAGAGTCAAACCTTTGCTCCAACTAGATGGGCCTATTTCCCTTGTATTTTCTCACTTTTCCATGTACTTATCTCCTGTCACCACACACACACACACACACACACACACACACACACACACACACACGCTCAGTTGAAGAAACCCCTACCAGTTAGAAGCGATATTTTTTCCTGACAATGGAATGCTACAATCTTTAAACCTTTGAGGACTGGGGTTGAGGAAAGATGCATGGGTTGAAAGGTTGGGGGAGGGGAAAATGAACTAATACCAATTGGAAAGAAGTATCTTTGCAAGGCAGTAAGGCGGTGATGAATGAGGACAAGAAAGATACATCTAATCTGAAGAAAGTCCAGAGAAAAGCAATGATCACATTCATAAAGTCCTTTCCTTGTTAAAAAAAAAAAAAAAGAAACCTAAATCTTCCAACCAAATGTGAAATGTATAAAATAATAAAGGACCAAGAAATGGTTAAAAACACATCGTAAAATTTGAAAGTGCTCTTAGTGTTTTAAGCTTAGAGATGGTTTGAGAACAAGAAGACTTGGAGGCATGACTTAGAAAACTTGTTTCTCAAAGGATGGGTAGAGATTGACAAAGCAAGTACTTTCAAGAGGGATTTAAATAAATTCCCAGAGGACAAATACACGATGTATTGAAAAGCCTGTCGGAGAACTGTGAGGGGTAATTTGTCTGATGACCAGGGTGAGAATGTCTGGGTTCTAGTCTTGGCTTGTCCACTTACTAATGCAGCATGTACGCCCGGGGGGGCAAACGACTTAGTATTTTCGAGTCTATTTCCTTAGTCGTAAAAGGATACTTGTCCTTTTTCTTGTAAAAGTAAGCTTGTAAAGGATACTTGTAATACTTGTCCCCACTACCTCAAAGGGTGGGGTTTTGGTGTTCAAAGGAAGCCATGCATTTAACAGTGTTTTTGCAAACTGTAAGGTGTTCCATAAATATGTGTTTCGTTAATGCATCGCTGAAACTCCCAGACGAGGGGCATCTGGGGAGAGCGATTTGGCTCTCCCACGTGGCGACTGTGAGCTTTCATCAGTTCTTATCCCAGGTTTATGGGAGTATCTTGCTGAGGAAAACTTTTCAGTGTCTGACTTAAAAAAAAAAAAAATCCTCTATACAACTAGCAAGATGGTGTTTGTAAAAGTATCATACAGACAGGGCTTAAGATAAACTGTCAAGAAGTCACCCAAGCGCCAAGACTGTAAAAAAAAAAAAAAGATATTTCCGCGGACGTAGCCTTCGTTTTGAGAAAGATGCAAGGTGAGTTCTAGATCAGGATGCCAGCCGCCGAATGGAAACAAAAATTGGTAGAATCGGTCGTCCGGTAACGTTGTTATTATAGTTCCATTCTGACAGATTTAAACGATTTGCCACAGTTCCCCAGAATAAGCAGGATACAAGCAACCAACTCCGAGGAGAGAGCGGGAATAATGCGCGCGCACTCGACTCAGACCGCTCCCGGGTCCCGTGAGCGCGCCTCCCGGGCCAGCCCCGGCGCGCGCGCTGCCGGTGGTCCACGTGACCCCGGGCGCGGCGACGGCGAGGACGGGCGGGGGCTCGGGCCGGCTCCGCAGCGCCGCGCAAGCGCGCCAGGTCCGCGCTGAGCCGAGCCCCTCCTGCCCGCTCCAGGCGTCAAAATGGCGGCGAGGGGAACCTGGAGAAGCCTCGGAGCCTGAGCTACTGACAGGAGCGGAGAGGGGGGCGGCGGCGGCGACGGCAGGAGGAGGATGGCCCGGGGCGCTGGCGCCGGTGCGGACGGCGGTGCTGGTGGTGGCGGCGGCGGGGGCGACGGCCGCGGTCCCAGCGGCGGCAGCAGCAGCGGCAGGAGGAGCCTCCGGGGTGAGTGTCCCCCTCGATGTCTCCGAGGCTGTGAGGCGAGGCTGTGCCCGGCGCGGCGCGGCGCGGCGCTGGGCGTCCCGGCGGGGAAGGGTCTGTGCGTGAGCGGCGGGGGCTCAGTGCTGGGGCCGGGCCGCCGCGCGGCGCCGCGGGGCGGAGGGAGGCAGTGGTCCGTCTGGGGCTAAGGCGGCGGCGGCAGACTGACCGGTCCTGGTGCGCTCCGAGGGGCGGGCTGCGCTGTGCGCCGCCGTTCCGGGGGGCTGGAGCCGCGAGGTGTGGCGCTCCCGAGCTGGGATAGCGGCCGGGCCGGCTCCCGACTCAGGGCTCCGAGGGGCGGGACCCGCCGCTCCCTGGACGCCGGGAAACCGCTCCCGAGACTCGGGCGCGCGTTTACCCGGGCTGCCGGGCTGGACCGCCTGGGGGTGGGCGTGAGAGCGGCCGGCCGGCTTCGGGGGTCGGGGAGAGCAGGCCTGGGGACCGCTGCTCCCGTGGAGAAGTTGGATTGTCCGGGTAAGTTACTGTTTCGGGATCGAACTGGAATTGGCTCTTTGGTAGGTTGGGAGAGGGACGAGACAATACAGAGTGTTTGATAAAGAAGTCTGTGTTTGGAGTACTTGAAAGGCTAAAAGCGTGCATTCAGCATCTCGTCATTTGCACAGATGTTTATTTACTAGCCTTGCCCCGAAGATGAGAACTTTCTCTCTCAGTTTTCGAGGGGGAAGCTCTGAGCAGTGTTGCTCCTCTTTTGAAATACAATAGCACCTCTTCATATACCAGCACAGATAATAAGTACTCTGGATTAGGCCTAATTTGCAGAAGCAGCCTTGGTTTTTACCAGAAATCTGTTCCCTCTGCTAAAATATCTTACCGTGATAAAGAAGTAGACATTTTTACAATCTTTTGTCTCTCAATGGCATCCATTTCTTTTAGATTGCTGAAATCTATTACTTTCTTCCTGGAGATGTGGAAGAAAGATTTGAAACTGCAAGAATCATACGCGTTAATGGCAGCTGTGACGAAACTTGTCCTAGAATTTTGAAGTCAGAAAAACCTTGAGCGATCTGGTGTGACTTGTTTTAGAGCCGGGAAACTAGGCTCAGGGAGATGAGCTACTCGCTGTGGGTCCTGCAGCTGGCCAGGGATTGGACCAAAACGGGGATCTAGGCCTCTCTCCGCCCCATTTAGAGAGCACTTTTCACTCACTGCTGAACCCCCTGTTCTTCATTGATTGCATTCTTCACCACCATCCTCCCTGGGTCTTTGTGCAATAGAGTTGAAAGGAGAAGTCAGAGAGTGCGCCTCACGCTGATTCTTGACAGTTGCTGTCAGTTACCACAAGTAACTGATGAAGATTTTTTTCCTGACCTGAATTTAATAAAAACCAACTGACATTTCATTTAGAGTTTTCATAGGCCTGTGACTGTATTTCTGTCCACTTATAGCATTGCTCGTGTTTGCATGCATTCAGTAAAACCATAGGTTCATATTCTGTCCCGCAAAACCTAACTACTATATCGTTTGATTCAGCAATACCAGGTTTTAAACAGGTTCTTTGTATCAGACTCTCATTTTAGGCTTTAAAATACCTGTGTTATACCACGTGGTTTCCACATAATCGCAGCAATTTCTGTGTTGTGTGTCACAGATTAACCTTCAGAGACAGTCATGTCACATGATTCTGATTTCGTATTCTAGTCATTGAAACACACACACCAAAGTTGTGCCTTTTGTTCAGTTACACAGGTGATTATTGAAGATCTGTTCTGTATTTTGCAATATTAGGTGCTGCAGAAGAAAGAAACAAGTGTAATATATAGACTTTGCCCTCAGAAAAGATGAGATGTACCCCTCTGAGCCTAGAAAAACAATCTAGTTAAAGTTCTCTCAGTACAAAGAATGCTGTACGTTTCCTGGTTAAAGGGAGATGAGTGAGGGCTCAGGAGTCTAAATAACTTCCTGGAACACTTGAGACTTGAGCTGGCTTCTGTGAGGGTTTAGATTTACAGAGAGATTGGAGCAGTTACTTTGTGGGGGAAAAGCAAGAGTATAAGGTGGAGATTAGTTTTAAGGGAGGGGAAAAGAGGAAAACTTGGATGAGCTGACCACTGAAGTTCCTTGGGAAGACATTAGACTATTGAAAGGGTATCTGTTTGTAGAAGGGTTTGAGTGCCAGATTGAGGAGATTTGGATTTTTATCCTCTTGTGCAAGATATGGGGAGTCTTTTAAACTTTGGAGGCCAAACATTAGTTTGATAAAACTGCCAAGATGCACCTGTCAGTGATCCATTGATTGAGTTAGAATAAGGTTGAGTGGGATGAACCAGGGAAAATAGTAGCTGTTGCAGTACTTGGGTAGGAAGAGATTGGATCCTAACACTAAGATAGAGTCCCTAGAAAAGATGCACAGCAAGTATAATTTTGTTGTTGTTTTTATCATGGTAAGATACACATAACATAAAGGTTGCCATCTTTACCAGTTTTAATTGTACATTAAGTACATCCACTTTGTATCGCAACCACTACCACCACCCATTTCCAGAACTCTGTTCATCTTTCTCAACTGAAACTCTGTTCCCAGTAAACACTTAACTCCCACTTCCTTTTATGCCCAGCCCATGACAACCACTTTTCTGCTTTCCTTCTCTATGAATTTGAGTACTGTATGTATTTAATATAAGTAGACTCATACAATATTTGTCCTGGCTTATTTCACTTAGTTAGCATAATGTTCATCCAAGTTGTAGCATTTGTTAGAATTTCCTTCCTATTTAAGGCTGAATAATATTCCATTGTATGTAATCTGTTAGTTGATACTTTGTATGCTTCCACTTTTTGGCTCTTGGACTAATGTTACCATGTACATAGATGTGCAGGTATCCCAGTCCTTGCTTTCATTTCATTTGGGTATGCTGCTAAGTCGCTTCAGTCATGTCCGACTCTGTGCGACCCCATAGACGGCAGCTCACCAGGCTCCCCCGTCCCTGGGATTCTCCAGGCAAGAATACTGGAGTAGGGTGCCATTTCCTTCTCCATCATTTGGGTATATATCCAGAAAATTTTACATTCCCACCAGCATGGGTCAGAATTCAGTTTCTTCACATCTTCATCAATACTTGTTCATTTCGTTATTTTGATAACATCCATCCTAATTGGTATGAAGTGATATCTTATTGTGGTTTTCACTTGCATTTCTCTATGATATTTGCATCTCTTGTGCTTATCAGCCTTTTGAACTGGAGAAATAATCTATTTAAGTTCTTTGCCTATTTTTTAAATTAAGTTGTTTTTCTGTTGAGTTGTAGGAGCTGTTTGTATTTTCTGGATGCCAATCCCTTATCAGATATATGATTTTCAAATATTTTTGCCATTCCATACATTACCTTTTCACTCTGTGGTGTGTATTTTGATGCACAAAAGTTTTTAATTTTAATGAAGTCCAACTGATCTAGTTTTTTCTTTTATTTTGTTTATACTTTTGGTGTTAAATCTGTGAAATTACTGCCAAATCCAGTGACATGAAGCTTTCCCCTTTTAAAACCCTTCTAAGAGTTTTGCCCTCAAAAAAACTCTTATAGTTAGCTCTTTACATGTGAATATCCAGTTTTTCCAATACCATTTGCTGAAAAGACTGTCTTTTTTCCATTGAATAGTCTTGGCATCTTTGTCAAAAATTACTTGATCATACATTCAGGGATTTATTTTTGAAATCTTCTATTCCATTTTTCTGTATGTCTGTCTTTATGCTGGTACCAAACTCTTTTGATTACTCTAGCTTTATAGTAATTTTGAAATCAGAAGTATGAGGCCACCAACATTATTCTTTTTTGAAATTGTTTTGGCTATTTAGGGTCCCTTAAGACTGTTCCATATAAACTTTAGGATAGATTTTTCTATATCTGCAAAAAATATGTCATTGGGATTTTTTTGATAGGGATTGGATTGAGTCTTTGGAGTGGTGTTGACATCTTTTCCAGTCTTCCAATCTATGAACAACAGATGTCTTTCATTTATTTGTATTTAATTTCTTCCCACAACATTTCGTAGTTTTCAGTATAAAAGTCATCTCTTTGGTTAGGTTTACTCCTAAATACTCTTTTTGGTGCTTGTAAATGTGATTTCTTTTTTGGATTGTTCATTGTTACAGAACACAACTCATTTTTATGTGTTGATTTTGTATCCTTCAACCTTTCTGAATTCATTTATCCTAAATAGGTTGTGTGTGTGTGTGTGTGATCTTTAGAATTTTTTATATATAAGATAATGTTATCATCAAACAATAATAATTTTACTTCTTTCCAATTTGAATACCTTTTCTTTCTTTTTCTTGCCTAATTGCTCTGGCTAGGAGTTCCAGTATTATATTGAATAGAAATGATGAAAATGAATATCCTTGTCTTGTTCCTCATCTTAGCGAGAAAGCTTTATATAATTTCCTTATATTCCTGGTTTGTTGAGTGTGTTCACAGGTATGTTTTAAGAAAAGAAAATTCAGTTTCAGGTGCTGAGTTTCTGCCTGGTGAAAGTTTTGTGGTCATAAGCCATCCATTTTACCTGTCTGAGGCCTGATTTCCTCATCTGTAATAAGAAAGAAGTACAGACACAGGCAGTGTTTACACAGCAACTTTGCCGCCTTATTTTTTATTCCATTCTTTCCCTCCCTGTTACCACTTCCTTACGAGTCTGAGTCTGGACTGTTTATCGAATGGCCTACCAGCTGAATCGCTGCTGTTTGTTCTCCCACTTTCCCTCTCCTTCTCTGCAGTTCTCTATATTGCTACCACACTTTACCAAAAAAAAAAAACCCAGTTGAAGGATGTTTCTTTTCCACCTAAAAAACTTGTGTTGAGTTCCCATTGTCTACTGGATAAAGTCCAAACTCACAGAAGTTTCATAAACTGTGTCCAACCATAGATTTCCCATCACTCCAGCCATGCTAAACTGTTTCTCTTGTTCCCTGTTCTGTTTTTAGTGTGTTTATCCCAGTGTTTGGAGTTCTTTTTCATTGCCATCCAGGAGACTCTTAGAAGATGACTCATCACCCATTTCAGCGGTAGATTTTGATTACACCAAGCCAATCAGCCTGAGGCATTCCCCCGTAAATTATTGTTTGTCCAAGTTAAACTGGACAAGGAAAGAGAGATTCTATTTTGGGGGAAGAAGGTTTTTTTCCCCTGTTGTATGTGAACAAGAGAACAGTGTTAGTGGCCACTGGCAGCTGTTTTGTGACCACAGGGAGTGATGAAGCAAGCCCTGAGGATGGCAGAACTGAGAGGTAGAAAGAATGTAGGTCCATGATAATACAATTTTAGACTCCTGTTGTGCTGGGCCTGGGGCTTTCCCTATGGTGGGATTTCTATTCATGAATAAATCCCTATTGTGTAAGCCAGTTTGGGGTTATTTGCAATTAAAAGTCTACCGATTCTTAGAGCCATCTTTATTCTTCAAGACCCAGTTCAAAAGTTGCTTTTACCGGTAATCATATACTCACTCCCTTAGTACTTTGGACCTTTCTTCCAGTTCTTATTGTACTACATTATCACCAGTTGCTTGTACGTTTGACTCCTCCACTAACTCTCTGTACTTGGAACAGAAGCCTACAGAATGTGGCATCATAGTGTCTGGTAAATTGTAGAGAGTGAGTTGTTGGGATGAAATAATAGCATGAGAAAGTGCTTTGTAAACAATCTTTTAGTAAATTTGAGATATATTATTGTATTTAAAACTAAAGTGAGATGGAAAAATCAATTAGGCCAGGCATGCAAGGTGTTCTTTGCTTGCCCTTGTTTTCTAAAAATAGTGACAAAGATTAAAAGTTTGACAATCTCCTCTGGCTACAATTCCTTAAATTTTATGAAAATCTTACTAAAGCAGAAATCATGGAATGAGCAATAATGAATTGTGTTGTTAGTGTGTAATTTCCTTTCTTCTTTAGGGGGAGACTTAATGCCAAAACAACTTCAAGTATAGTGTATTTTTTCCTCTGAATTCTGAAATTGTGCTGTGAGCTAAGTCTCTCCGGTCGTGTCCAACTCTTTGCGATCCCATGGATTGTAGCCTGCCAGGCTCCTCTGTCCATGGGATTCTCCAGGCAAAAATACTAGAGTGTGTTGCCTTGCCCTTTTCCAGGGGATCTTCCCAACCCAGAGATCGAACCCAAGTCTCCTGCATTGTAGGCAGATTCTTTACCTCTGAGCCACCAGGGAAGCCCATTCTGAAATTATACTTACTTTCTGTTTTATCTAGAGTTTACTTCAGAGAAAAATTCTATAATATTCTTCTTAAGACTTAATTATTCTTGTCTTCAGACTTTTCCCAAAATATTTCTTGCTTGCTTGAGACAAGACATGAGAATTTTCTGGTTAGCAAAAAAGCTTTGTGGCAGAACTAGGTGAGTTTGTAGTGAATGTTAGTAATAGCTTATGACAGATAAATCTCATTATAGCCTTGATTACAGAGTCATAGTTCTGTCACATGCTTCAACAGTAAAGTCTGAGAAAGGAGGAAGGATGGGGAAGTAGAGTTAAAATTCCCAACTTGGTATACTTCTCCATCTGTTGGCTTCAGTCAGACAAAAGTCTGACATGGTGATTTGTAGTTATTTTTGAAACAAGGTAAAGGAGAATACAGTATACATGAGAAATTGTAGTGTCGTGTGTTGGGGTAGGCAGGTTTGTGAGCAGCCTTCACGTTTTGATGTCTAGTTGTTTGTTTCCTCTGTACCTTAGTTTCTGCATCTGTAAAATGAATAGTATCACCTTCCTTAGAGTTATTCTTTGATTAATTAAAAGAGTCTATGTGAAAACACAACATAGTGTTCTGAACAGAGATGTTCAGGCATCTCTCTTTTTCTCTATCAACTTTTCCACATTAAGTGAATGTCTTTAATGCTCTTTGGATTTCAACTTTTGAGAATTGAAGCCAAGAACTCTCTTCTTTATGTGTGCATTCTTTCTATCCTGTGGGCTTATTAACTCTTGAATGAGACCAAGTTTAAGCAAAAGTGTGTGTGTATGTTTAGCAAAACTCTAAAATAAGGTTCAAACTCCCTTTCATAGGTCAAGTGGCTTTTTGTTATCCAGCCTCTGCCGCCTCTCTGGGCTCGTATCTTTACTACTGCCAAACCCCTTCCCTTTCGCACTCTGCGTATAGAATTGCTTTAAGTTCCTTAGTGAACCGAGTTTCGTTCTTTCCTTGGGCCTTCACATAGTCAGTTTCCTTTGCTGTTTAGAGCTTTATTTTGGTATCCCCCCACCTCCCCCCATTACCTTCACCAAGAAAAAAGTTCACACTTATAGTCTTAGATCTTATCTCAGATGTTACTTTCTCAACAAGCCCATAAGGTGAATACTTCATCATTAGACACAGAGAAGATAAACAGTTTACCCAAGATCACAAACTTTTTAAATGGATCTGGATCCAAACCTAGATAGTTCAGCCCTAGAGTTCATCTTCACTAATTTGTGCTTCCTCTACATTGTAATTACCTATTTACCAGCTTGTGTGTGTATGTGCTAAGTTGCTTCAGTGATGTCTGACTCTGTGTGACCCCATGGACTGTAGCCTGCCAGGCTTCTCTGTCCATGGGTTTCTCCAGGCAAGAAGACTGGAGTGGGTTGCCATTTCCTTCTCCAGGGGATCTTCCCCACCCAGGGGTCAAACTGGCATCTCTTACATCATCTCCTGCTTTGGCAGGCAGGTTCTTTACCACTGGCGCCACCTGGGGTCGTTTACCAGCTTGTCCTTATATAATTTAAAAAAAATATTTGACTGCACCCAGTCTTAGTTGTAGCGTGCGGTATCTAGTTCCCTGACCAGCGATCAAATTGGCCCCCCATATTGGGAGTGTGGGGTCTTCGCCACTGGGCCACCAGGGAAGTCCTATCCCTAAATAATTTTGAAGCAGAAATTACGTCTATCTTTTTCATTGTTATATCCTTGTAAGCCTATTATTAGCACATAGTTCATGCTTGGGAAACATATAAATGAATGAAAATTCTCTTGAGAGCAGAATTTTTTTATTAAATTTCTCTTAGTACTTTTCACATAATGCATGTCAGTAAATAGTCTTTTCATGCTTATGATACAAAGTGAAAAGTATATGATCAAGTTCATTGTGTCTTTGAAATATTTTGCACTTTGTACCAAAGGTAGTTCAAGCTCCATTTTTATAGTCACTGTTAACTCCTCCTGCCCTTTTATAGCAGTGTTACTTGGCTTCTTAAACTGGTGCTTTCTTTTGTAGGCCTCCATGTCACATGGTATTCCAATGAACTATTAAAATTTAGATTATTTGTAACTCCTTTCTAAATGGTACCTAAGAGATTTTATAAATTATAAATTTTATAACTAGTACATGGACTCTAATCATTTATATCTATTAACCTTTTAATGGGTGTGATTGCTGTACATATTTGGAACTTAGAAAAAAATAGAAGTACCCACATTTTAAACCTTGGTGGTATCCCAAAAGATAAATGGTTTATCTGTTCACAGGGTAAATAATGATTTAAGGCATACACATTGTCATTCGTGTATATGGGGAAAATTGGAATGTTGTATTTCATTATGCTTTTTCAAATAAGTAATATCTTGAAGCTATCCAGCTTCGTGCTGTAATCAGGGTCACTAGGATAGAGAACCAGAAAAGTTCTTTCTCCCTGAATGTTCTCACTTTACCAAAGACTTTGCCTCTTTGGTTAGTCATTCTCTCTTTTGTATCCACTGTGCTTTAGTACAAGGTTTCTCAGCTTTGGCACCGCTGACGTGTTGGATCAGATCATTCTTTATTGTGGGGCACGGTCGTGTGCATTGCAGAATGTTTAGCAGCATCCTCAGCCTCTACCCACTAGGCTGCAGCAGTGCCCTTTCTCATCCCTAGCTGTGACAGCCAAAAGTGTCTCCTCAGCCTCTACCCCCTAGGCTGCAGCAGTGCCCTTTCTCATCCCTAGCTGTGACAACCAAAAGTGTCTCCAAGCATGCTAGACGTCTCTGGGGGAGCAGAGTCACCCAGTTGAAAACTGATGCTTTACTGCATCTTCCCTCCTCATTTGTTATGATTCCCCCTCTTTTTCATACACACACCTTTCCATACTTTCACATCCTCTCTACCACTGCCTCACTTCTTGGCACCTTTTTACAGTCTTTCTTTGAAAAGAGTTATAAAACATCTGCTCACTCCAAGTTTTTGCTTCCGCTTCAGTTTCGTCTCTTCAGTTGTATGAAACGACATTTTTCTGGTTTTCCTTTACATCTCTGGCAGCTCCATTTTGGTCTCCTTTATCAGCCCTACTCACTTGGACAATGACGTAATTTTTGCTTCTTTCTTACTTTTTCTGATCTGGTCTACTCGTGCCTTTCTTGCTTCATTTCTTTGTATGTTGTCTCTCGTATACCCATTAATTCTTAAGCTGTTCTTTCTATTGAAACACCCTTACCTGTTCTTCTTTCCATTTAAATTCTAACAGTCTTCAAGAACCAAAGTAGATGTCATCTTCCCATGAAAGCTATTTCTAATCACCCTCCTCTAACTTCATGCCATGATCCTGTTCTTTCTCTCGTATTCCGCTTACAGCTTTGTGTTATTCACGTCCTGGAATATGTCCTGCACTCGACAGCAGGCTCGTTTTTGTTTCTCTGACGGTACCTGGCTAAGTGCCCTGCACATAGTCGGTGCTCAGACAATTGTTAAAGCAACGCTGAGGAGGTAGCAGTAGAGTGGAAAGGATTTAGTAAAAACGGTAATGACCTGAAAGGTTGCCAAAAGTAGGAGAAAAAGAAGAAAAATGAAGAAAATTTAAAACTGATCATAGAATACTTTACATTCTCTCCTTTCGTGGTTTCTGTGATACGGGCCTGATTTTATTCTCCATTCTAAGCACCTGATTTATTAAGGACCCATTATGAGCCAGGCTGTCTTCAAGGTAATTGGAATACAAAGTTATTTGAAAAGGACACAGTGCCAGTACTGTAGGAACTTAATCTCTTTGAGGATGTAGAAATCGTAGCAATTATTTGCCCCTACAGAGTGGTAAGTACTGAAACTGAAGTGTATCCAAAACTTTCTGGTCACACAGAGGAAGGGGGCGACTTCTCATTTCAAAGTAAACCTCACTCATAGACCACTTCTTAACACGCAGCCTATTCTGGTCACTGCCCAGCTGATTAGGGTTTTCCATGGTTTCCTTAACTGTGTTCTTTCCCAGCTCCCCAATCATAGGCATTTCCTGTGCCTCAGAACTTAGCCTTCCGTTCATTCTTTTATATCCTTTTCTTCAGGAAATGGATATATTGATAGCTTCAAGACTTCAGCTGACAACTTCCAAATCCATACCAGCTACAACAGAACATTTTCTGTTGTGAAATAATAGACAAGTATATAAACAATTTTAACTTACCTTTTTACTAAGTTATTTTGAATCTGACACTGCCATAGTCATGAAATAGAACAGTGTAAGCATGAGCAAGCTTCCCTGGTGGCACACCTGGTAAAGAATCCACCTGCAATGTAGGAGACCTGGGTTCTATCCCTGGGTTGGGAAGAGCCCCTGGAAAAGGGAATGGCTACCCACTCCAAGTATACTTGGGCTTCCCCTGTGGCTCAGCTGGTAAAGAATCCATCTTCAGTGCAGGAGACCTGGGTTGGAAAGATCCCCTGGAGGAGCGCATGGCAACCCTCTCCAGTATTCTTGCCTGGAGAATCTTCATGGACAGGAGCCTGGCGGGCTACAGTCCATGTGTTCGCAAAGAGACACGACTGAGCACCTAAGCACAGCACAAACATGAGCAAAGCCTCACTCAGTGCCTTGTCTCAATCACAATCACTTTAAAGTTAGCTGTCATTCTGCTTTTTATGGTAATTGCTTCTATTAAAAAAAAAAAAAAAGATTCTCTATACCTGAATACCAACTATATATTTTTTCCAAAACAGTATAGTTTCATTTTGAAAGACTGGAAAACAGTGGTGGAGGGAGCCATCTCTCTGTATTCCATTTTGTTCTTGCATTGAAATCTGTAAGAACATCCCTGGGTTCACTAGGAGGACTGAGTATATAGTGATACTCATGGATATCATTTATTGCAGCACAGGATACAAAACAAAATCAGCAAAGAAAAAGGGCCCATGAGGCGAAGTCCAAAGGGAAGCAGGCACAAGTTTCCAGGAGCTCTCTTTTGCTGGAGTCACAGAGGTCACACTTAGTACTTCCAGAATCGACTTGTGACAGCACAAGTGACATATTGTCTACTAGGGGAGCTCATTAGAGTCTCAGTGGAGTGCCTAGGGTTTTTATTGACGGCTGGTCAAGTAGGCATCCACTATCTAACATGTATCAAAATTCTAGGCTCCCAGAAGGAAAGCAGATATTGAGCATAAACCATACTGTTGGCACAAACAGTTTACGTATACAGAGCTGTCCTTATCTGTTAAGGAATGGTAGAAACACAGAAAGTCCAAGGTCTTGAAGACCAGCCAGGGCCAGCCTTTCAAGCAGTTTTTAAGCCTGTTGTGCTTTTTTCTGCCTGATACTTTTTAATTCAAAATTTAAATAAATGAAAACTCAGTTTTCGTATTGTATCATTTTCTCTTAAAATGTATCTGCACTAGCAGAGTGCAAGCCTTTACTTCATACTCCCCTGCTGTCATATGATTGAACGTATGTTCTATGGAACACTGTACATGGCCTGTTACCGGTTTTTCTTAGAAAGGTTTTCATGATTGATTAAGGTTCAGGAAGACTGAATTAAGCAATTAAACAGACAACTTTCACAGGTCTCTTGGCCTTTTGGAGTGATGTGTGTGGCCTGGCCTCCTCCTACCTGTCTTCCCTCATCTTACAGTATCTTGCTTCCGCACTTCCCCTGCATCAGCTACCTTGGCCTTCTTGCTCTTCCTGGAATTTGCTAAACTGTTGACTCTGCCTTAACTATCCAGTATCACATCACTACTACCTCTGTCAATAAATAATGTCAAGTGTTATTTGTGTTTCTATATTATTTATATTTATGTGTTTAAGATCTCTCTTCTGTATGCTATGTGTGTTCTTTTTATGTCTTATGGGCTTATTCATGTCAATAAATCAACTTATTCTCTCTCATAGCAGCCATGCCTTTCATGGCATTTATCCCAGGGTATAATTTTATTTTTGTAATTATTTCCAAACTTGGAAAACTCAGCAGTGGCCACAGGACTGGAAAAGGTCAGTTTTCATTCCAGCCCCAAAGAAGGGCAATGCCAAAGAATATTCAAACTACCACACAGTTGCACTCATTTCACATGCTAGCAGGGCTTGCCTCGTGGCTAGGCTGGTAAAGAATCTGCCTGCAATGCAGGAGACCTGGTTTCGATCCCTGGGTTAGGAAGATCCCCTGGAGAAGGGAAAAGCTACCCACTCCAGTATCCCTGCCTAGAGAATTCCATGGACTACAGTCCATGGGGTTGCAAAGAGTCGGACACAACTGAGTGACATTCACTCATGCTAGCAAGGTAATGCTCAAAATTCTTCAAGCTGGGCTTTGGCAGTATGTGAACCAAGAACATCCAGATGTACAGACTGCATTTAGAAAAGGCAGAAGAACCAGAGATCAAATTGCCAACATTTGTTGGATCATAGGGAAAGCAAGGGAATTCCAGAAAAACACCTACTTCGGTTTCATTGACTTTGCTAAAGCCTTTGACTATGTGGAACACAACAAACTGTGGAAAGTTCTTAAAGAGGTGGGAATGCCAGATGACCTTATTTATCTCCTGAGAAACTGTATGCCGGTCAAGAAGCAACAGTTACAGCCTTACATGGAACAGGCTAGTTCAAAACTGGGAAAGGAGTATGACAAGGCTGTATATTGTCACTCTGCTTATTTAATTTACATGCAGAGTACATTATGCAAGGTGCCCAGCTGGATGAAGCACAAGCTGGAGTCAGGATTGCTGGGAGAAATATCAACAACCATTTAGAAAGATGGTAACAATGACCCTATATGCGAGACAGCAAAAGAGACACAGGTGTAAAGAGCAGTTTTTTGGACTCTGTGGGAGAAGGCGAGGATGGGATGATTTGAGAGGATAGCATTGAAACGTATATATTATCATATGTGAAGCGGATCGCCGGTCCAGGTCCAGATTCAACGCATGAGACAGGGTGCTCAGGGCTTGTGCACTGGGATGACCCTGGGGGGTGGGATGGGGAGGGAGGTGGGAGGGGGTTTCTGGATAGGGAACACATGTGCACCCGTGGCTGATTCATGTTGATGTTTGGCAAAAACCACTACAATATTGTAAAGCAATTAGCCTCCAATTTAAATAAATTAATTTTTTAAAGTAGAAAAAAAAATCAACAACCTCAGATATACAGATGATATCACCCTAATGGCAGAAAAAAAGAGCCTCTTGATGACACTGAAAGAGGAAAGTGAAAAAACTGGCTTAAAACTCTGCATTCAAAAATCTAAGATCATGTCATCCAGTCCCATCACTTCATGGCAAATAGAAGGGGAAAAAGTGGCAACAGTGACAGATTTTATTTTCTTGGGCTCAAAAATCACGGCCAATAGTGACTACAGCCATGAAATTAAAAGATGTTTGCTCCTTGGAAGGAAAGTTATGCCAAACCTAGACAGCATATTAAAAAGCAGAGACATCGTTTTGCTAAAAAAGGTCTGTATAGCCAAAGGTACGGTTTTTCCAGTAGTCATGTACAGAAGTGAGAGTTGGACCATAAAGAAGGCTGAGTGCTGAAGAATAGACGCTTTCAGATTGCGCTGGAGAAGACTCTTGAGAGTCCCTTGGACTGCAAGGAGATCAAACCAGTCAATCCTAAAGAAAGTCAGCCCTGAATGTTCATTGGAAGGACTGATGCTGAAGCTTCAGTACTTTGGCTGCCTGGTGCAAAGAGTCAACTCATTTGAAAAGACCCTGATGCTGGGAAAGATTGAGGGTAGGAGGAGAAGGGGGGCGACAGAGAATGAGAGGGGTGGATGGCATCACCAACTCAGTGAACATGAGTTTGAGCAAACTGTGGGAGATAGTGAAGGAACAGGGAAGCCTAGCATGCTACAGTCCGTGGGGTGGCAAAGAGTTGGACATCGCTTATGGACTAAACAGCAACAACAGATTGTTTAAATGTCCATTTTTATCACTTGATTGTAAGCAATATGAGAACCAAGATATTTTGTTCATAACTATAACCATCAATACTTAACATAGGGCACATAGTTGGCACTTTTAAGTGTAAAATACTTTACATAGTTAGGATTTGCGGCCAGGAGTTCGTACTTATTGTATATGTTTGATTGAACCTCTGTTAGATTAATTCATTGTTGGTGTGCTGGAATTAATTCATTGTTGGTTAGACTGGAAGCAGAGACCAAGATTGATTTGTGACAATCCAAGGAAGATACTAAACTGTGAGTTAGTCTGAGTGGTTTGCAGTGGGATTGGTGAACCACCTTGTTACAGTGGAGAAAGATGAGGGAAGATGCGACGCTGGGTGTCCAGATGTCTTTAGCAAACAGCATATGAGTAGATAGGACTAATTAGGTTTCTTCTCCCCAAAAGCATCCTCCTGTTAATCTGAATAGCCTCTAATTAAAATAAATAAGTTACATTAAAAATGAAATAGCTATATAACTCATAGGATCAATACAGATGTAAAACTCTGACAATAAAAAATAAAATAAAATACTGAAAAAAATATCCATTTTGTTTCCAGGCAACACCAATTAATTTTATTATCTTCATATTAGGAATTAATTTCTTAAAATTAGCACACTGAATTACTTAATAATAGCTGTGCTGTAAAACTCTTTATCTAATGTCAGCTTTCTGCTGTGTTTGAGGAGTGTTTACCTACATAATCTAATTTGGAGAAGACAACAAAAATTAAGAGAACTTTTTTGTATGTGATGTAAAAACATTTACAGCAGGGAATGTGAAACCCAGATGTTACAAAAAGAAAAGTTTGAAAAAAGTGACTGTATAAAAAATTTAAACACTTATGATAAAAGCCATCATAGTTTTAAAAGGCTAATATAAATATTCTGCCTTGATATTTTAATATTAAAAAGTGTCACAAATTAATAAAAAGAACAGCTACATAGAATAATACCCAAAGATTATAAAGAGACTAATAAATACACTGAAATTCAGTTTCTCATATAATTTTTAATATGAAGATTAAAATAATGAGATCATTTTTCCCCCATCAGATTGACAAACATTAATAATGACCAGAGTTTTGATGTTCTAACACAGAGTTGGTAGGAATGTAAATTTGCAACTTTCTGACCAATCTCCACATCAGAAATATATATACCCTTTTATCCAGTATGCTATTTCCTGATACTTATTCTAATGGCATAAGTTACAGTGGTTAAAGATAGAGGTAAAAGGATTACAGGACTGTTTATAATATTGAAAAGTTAGAAATGATTCTCAATATGTTTTGGTAAAATAAATTATGGCATATGTACACAATATTTGCTGCTGCTAAGTCGCTTCAGTTGTGTCCAACTCTGTGCGACCCAATAAAAGGCAGCCCACCTGGCTCCACCATCCCTGGGATTCTCCGGGCAAGAACACTGGAGTGGGTTGCCATTTCCTTCTCCAACGCATGAAAGTGAAAAGTGAAAGTGAAGTCGCTCAGTCGTGTCTGACTCTAGCAACCCCATGGACTGCAGCCTTCCAGGCTTCTCCATCCATGGGATTTTCCAGGCAAGAGTACTGGAGTGGGGTGCCATTGCCTTCTCCGACACAATATTTTCAGTTCAATTCAGTTCAGTCGCTCAGTCGTGTCCAACTCTTTGCGACCCCATGAATCGCAGCACGCCAGGCCTCCCTGTCCATCACCAACTCCCGGAGTTCACTCAGACTCACATCCATCGAGTCAGTGATGCCATTCAGCCATCTCATCCTCTGTCATTCCCTTTTCCTCCTGCCCCCAATCCCTCCCAGCATCAGAGTCTTTTCCAGTGAGTCAACTCTTCGCATGAGGTGGCCAAAGTACTGGAGTTTCAGCTTCAACATCATTCCCTCCAAAGAAATCCCAGGGCTGATCTCCTTCAGAATGGACTGGTTGGCTCTCCTTGCAGTCCAAGGGACTCTCAAGAGTCTTCTCCAACACCACAGTTCAAAAGCATCAATTCTTCGGCGCTCAGGCTTCTTCACAGTCCAGCTCTCACATCCATACATGACCACAGGAAAAAACCATAGCCTTGACTAGCCGGACCTTTGTTGGCAGAGTAATGTCTCTGCTTTTGAACATGCTATCTAGGTTGGTCATAACTTTTCTTCCAAGGAGTAAGCGTCTTTTAATTTCATGGCTGCAGTCACCATCTGCAGTGATTTTGGAGCCCCAAAAAATAAAGTCTGACACTGTTTCCACTGTTTCCCCATCTATTTCCCATAAAATGATGGGACCGGATGCCATGATCTTAGTTTACAATATTTAGGGGGTTTTAAAAGATAAAGTAAAATTTATATTGGTCTGTGTTTCTCTATCCCTGATATATTATGAAATGAAAATAACTTTTTATAGAACTCTTTGTAAAATATCCCTACCTAAAACTATTTAAAGTTGATTTATGTAAAAAATGCTAGAAAGTCAAAATAGCTATCAGCTGTCTTTGTGAGGCAGATTTTAGGAAATTGCCGTTTGTTACACTCTCCTGTTTTTCTTTTTTTTCCAATTTAAACAACAAATGTGTAATTCTCATACGTGAATGGGGAAACATAAGTTTTGGAGTGGGTAGGCCTGAGAAGATTTAGCATGTATTTTATTTGTATATTATGATCTATAACCTTTAAAATGCAGGGTCAAAAGTATAAATCTCAACTTTTCAAACTCTAGTAATAGAAGGCAAAAACCCTTTTGGGGAGGGAAAGAAATAGACAACTAAAAATCAGATGCTAAAAATTACTGTTACCATATTTTCAATAAAGAAAATAAAATTATATTTTAACCTTGTAAAATAACAAAACTAAGAGGGGAGTGGGTATACACTGTTTGATGGCAGTGCCTATGTGCTGTCACCAAATAGCATGATTAGTTTTATATTCAAATTAGATTGTTGTTTAGTTGCTCAGTCATGAGTGACTCTTTGCAGCTCCGTGGGCTACAGCACGCCAGGATTCCCTGTCCTTCACCATCTCCCGCAGCTTGCTCAAACTCATGTCCAGTGAGTTGGTGATGCTATCCAACCATCTCGTCCTCTGCGTCCTCTTCTCCTGCCTTCAATCTTTCCCAGCATCAGGATCTTTTCAAATGAGTCAGATCTTCGCATCAGGTGGCCAAAGTATTGGGGCTTCAGCATCAGTCCTTCCAGTGAATACTCAGGACCGATTTCCTTTAGGATTGACTGGTTTGATCTCCTTGCAGTCCAAGGGACTTTGAAGAGTCTTCTCCAACTCCACAATTCAAAAACATCAATTCTTCGGCACTCAGCTTTCTTTATAGTCCAACTTTCACATCCATTCATGACTACTGGAAAAACCATGGCTTTGACTAGACGGACCTTTGTTGGCAGAATAATGTCTCTGCTTTTTAATATGCTGTCCAGGTTGGTCAGCAGGAAGGACTGTAAGTCAGAATGATTAGCCAAAGACAACCTGGAATTAATCCCATCACCATAAAACCCCAAGACTGGGAGGCACATGGCAGAGCAGTTCTCCTTGATTCTCTTACGCTACTGCTCTCTGCCTGGGTGCCCCTTCCCAATAAAATCTCTTGCTCAACACATGTGTCTCCTCGGACAGTTCATTTCCGAGCCCACTTTCTTGCCCTGGAAGGGATCCCCCTTTCTGCAACAGTTAAACATAAGCATTGAATAACTGTTTAGGGATTTAAAATTCAGCAAAACTAATTGTTCTTTATGCAAAGGAAATGTGTGGGTTTAGAGATAAATAATTAGGTTAATAATATGGAAGTCCTGTAGCTAATGGTCAAATTTGGAAACAGCCCCCTAAAATATTGTGCTTAAATTCAGAATAATTCACATGCTTGATGTCTAGGAGTAAAATATTTGTAACATGGTTCACTTCAACTTTTTGTTTTTTATTGACTATTTTCACTAAATGTTTGCCATTTTCTATTCTTGGCTAACCTACTTAAATATTGATATTAATTTTACATTTTAATGCACATCTGAATGCATAATTTCAAAGATTAAATGTACATTTAATTTTCATAAATGAGAAAATTGCTACATTTAACATTATTTCTAATAACTTAGTATCTCATTGAATCATTCTCTCACTGGTTTTGGTTTTCTTAACCTATTTAGAATGATGATCAGTAGTTTCCCTTGTGATTACTCCTACGGTCATGATTCCTTGAAGATTATCTTTTTAAAATCATTTGAAAAACTACAGCTTAACATATTTCAGACAATGCTGAATATGCATTAAAAAGCAGACATTTTATTTAAGAAATTATTTATAACGAGAAATATCAAGAATACCAAGAATATATAGTATGAATCTGCACTATAGTGAGAGTTCTAAGGACCAGACTCACCTCGTTTATCAGCATTTTCCCCCTCATTTTCTAGTTTTAAAAATTCTAATTGTTATCCTTAAAAGAATGTTGCATAGACTGGTGGAATGGGATGTACTTTTAAAAATATCCTTTTTAAGAATTCATTTTTAATAGGAAAAAAAGAGTAGCAGCAGGAGACTAACAAGCTGTTTTAAATTATAATAGGTTGTATTATAAAAAGGCCACATGGGCTTAGTAAGATGCTCCTAAGCCATACTCGAACAAATAATCTCTATTTGCAGTAACACAATTTAATTTTATAATAAAATGCAGTTTAACAGATATCTTTATTTAAAGTGAGTAAAAATGTTTTCTGACTTGTCTTTTTGTTGGTGGTACTGTTTTTAGACATGATCTTAAGCTACTAACCACAGGTCCACAATGTCTTATTTATAATTTGAAATTCTAAAAGTACTGAAAGCCTTTTTTTTTTAGGGAGACTCATTTAATGGCAAACACTGATAATATGACCTGAATACATTTGACAACAAAACCTAACCTGAAGTAACGTAGCTTAGTCTAAATATTTAATGTGAAAGTGAAGTAGCTCAGTCGTGTCCGACTCTTTGCGACCTCATGGGCAGTAGCCTGCACCAGGCTCCTCCGTCCATGGGATTTTGTAGGCAAGAGTACTGGAGTGGGTTGCCATTTCCTTCTCCAGGGAATCTTCCCGACCCAGGGATCGAACCCAGGTCTCCTGCATTGTAGACAGACGCTTTACCATCTGAGCCACCAGGGAGTATTTTATTGCAAAATAGGGGATGATAATTTTGCAAAATACGGGATAATATGACAAACTTCTCTGGGGTGTTTCCATAGTATACAGTAAATATTTCATATACCATATTATTTTCTTTTAAAAGAGGGAGAAAGAGAAGGAAAGGAGTCTGAATTTTAGAATATATTTAGCTCCAAAGGTTTCTACCTGATAAAGGATTATGGACTTGTGTTCTGAATAACACTCTTAAACTAGTATTTTGAATTGGTGGTGAACATTAAAATTTTATTGGTAAAGTAAAATTGAGAGACAGTATGTAGTACTTTATTGTTAAATTCTATAGATAGAGCTTAATTATCAAATATGTGGAAAGACTATATGAAAAGTAGAAAAGTTCACTGATTACTTTGTAGATACCAACTGTAAATAAATGTGTTACTTAAAATTAGATACTGGAGGATTGAGATAGGAGGAAGAAGATACTAGCAATTTCAGTATTGCTTATAGTAGGGAGCCAGTGGATAGTAGCCAAAAAAGAGGGAATTTAGGGTATTATGTAAAAATATTATTAAAGTTACCTGTGGGATAGGGAGAGACTAGGTTAAAGTAGACAGGGAGAGCAACTAGTCTTTGAGGATGTCTTTTTTTATGGTTTTGACTTTAGATTCATCTAAACATTTTGCAGACATATATAACAACATTAATTAAAAATATAGTGCCTAAAAGTCAAAAGTGAAATAAAAGTGTACTTCCAGTTAGTGATGTAATCACCCAAAGCAGACTGTTGCAAGTGACTTACGTACATCGTAATGTATAGGTATCTTGAGTTGGGTAATTCTGAGGGTAAAAAAGAATTGCCCCTCAGAAAGATTTTTGTTTATCATATTGCTGGTGATAGTGTTAACATTTTAAGTCTTGGCTATTGTGTGTATATTGTGAGATAAAAGAACAGTTACGAAGGGAGCTTTGAAAATAGGGTTTTGGCATGCGAGAAAGGAGAAACAGATGTACAACTAATAAAATTTAAGTGAAAACTCTCTAAACCTGAGTTTGGATTAGAATCATCAGTATATACTCATGTATGTATGTGTATGTATATACACGTGTATATGACATTTCCTAGCTCTGTGTACTAAAAAGGCAGTCAGCACCACTTAGCACC
This sequence comes from Bos indicus, assembly GCF_029378745.1. NCBI lineage: Eukaryota > Metazoa > Chordata > Mammalia > Artiodactyla > Bovidae > Bos > Bos indicus. The sequence goes on along the minus strand of NC_091780.1, from coordinate 58,081,089 downwards.
CAGATTGTGGTTTCTAAATAACCATTTCCCACTGAAAGGAAAGGAATTAGGGCTCCTTTAAATAGATGGCTGATTACAGGTCTAAGATAAGAAAAAGATAAGATATGCCTAGAATAAGGTATAACCCTAGAAAGCAAAGAAGCTCTCTGAGACAACTAACTATGGTTACAAAGTCTTGGGAGCTAATTTGAATAAGCTTCCACTGTCCAATCTGAGTGTCAGTAGGGATAACTACAAATAATTGAAATCTACCAAATATGTCTAAATCTGTGAACACATAATTGTTTTTAACTTGCTGATCATCTTTAGAGAAATGCTGGGATGTTAATTGTTTTGAAAATCAGTTGTTCAGTTGCTAAGTCATGCCTGACACTTTGCCGCCCCGTGGACTGCAGCACTCCTAGGCTCCCCTCTCCTTCACTGTCTCCCGGAGTTTGCTCAGATTCATGTCCGTTGAGTTGGTGATGCTATCTAACCACCTTGCTGCCCCCTTTTTCTTTTGCCTTCAGTCTTCCCCAGCATCAAGATCTTTTCCAATGAGTTGACGCTTCGCGTCAGGTGGCCGAAGTATGCTTCAACGATGGTCCTTCCAACGAGTATTCAGGGTTGATTTCCTTGGGATTGACTGGTTTGATCTTCTTACAGTTCAAGGGACTCTGAAGAGTCTTCTCCAGCACATTTCAAAAGCATCAATTCTTTGGCATCAACCTTCTTTATGATCCGACTCTCACATCTGTACATGACTACTGGAAAAACTATAACTTTGACTATGCAGACCTTTGTTGGAAAAGTGATATCTTTGCTTTTTAATATGCTGTTTAGGTTTGTCGTAGCTTTCCTTGAAAGAAGCAAGAGTCTTTTTATTTCATGGCTGCAGTCACTGTAGTGATTTTGAAGCCAAAGAAAATTAATAAATAAAGGTAAAGAATCATTTATTCTGACTTTTCTGTGCAAACAACTGAATTGTCGATGGATGAGTTTCTCTTACAAAAGTGTTTAGCCAATGAATAAAGAAGGAGTGATAGAATATTACCATGTTGCAACCCCTAATGAATTAATAACTCTAGTTGGTGATTACTGAGAATGAGAACTAGACATTTGATACCTATGTTGGAAATAAACATCACCACCTGTGAAGCAATCTTGACAAACTTTAAAAGTACCAAAATGACCCTAAATATGATTAATTCGTTGCTCGTAAGTCGCTTCAGTCGTGTGCGACCCCACAGACGGCAGCCTAGCAGGCTCCCCCGTCCCTGGGATTCTCCAGGCAAGAACACTGGAGTGGGTTGCCATTTCCTTCTCCAGTGCATGAAAGTGAAAAGTGAAAGTGAAGTCACTCAGTCGTGTCCGACTCTTCGAGACCCCATGGACTGAAGCCCACCAGGCTCCTCCATCCATAGGATTTTCCAGGCAAGAGTACTGGAGTAGGGTGCCATCGCCTTCTCCGTGATTAAGTTATTAGATCTGTCAATTACTATAATTACACGGATCAGAAAAACATGTTAAGGTACACCATAGTGATACATTTGGCAAATTCAGACTATGGGAAACAACCAAATAACCTGATTTCTTCAATAATAAAAATAAAACTGCAAGGGGGAAAGGGCTGTGGAGGGACCTTTTAAAGGAAATTTAAGAGACATAGTCATTCAGTCACAATGCATGGGCCTTATTTGGATCCTGATTCAAACAAACTTAAGAAAAAATAAACCAGTGATGGAAATGTCAGCACTGTCCTGGGAAGTTCGTACTGAGGAATTATTGTTCATGATTTTAGATGTGATCATAGTACTACAAGCTCTCTTGTATCCTTTCTTCTAGAGATTCATAAGGAAGTATTTATAGATGAAATAATATGCTGTCTGGAATTTGCTTCTAAATAATCCAGAGAGATTAGGTAGAAAGAGGGTTGGGATATAGTGATACAAGACTGCTACAAATTGGTAATTGTTGAGCTTTGTCTTCCTAGTCTCTCTACTTTTGTTGTTTTTCTTTCCTTTATTACAGAAACTGCAAAAGTAACTGCTGCGCAGGAGGAAAAAACAAGTGATAAGAAGTGAAAATAGAAAACCATAGTTGTAATTGTCTTTGGTGTTTGCATGCTAAGGGGTTTGATATTCATGGAGTGTAATCCACAATCAGGAAACTTTTTTATTGTTCACCAACAATGCAAAGCACTAGAGATTAATTTAAGATCTGTCCTTTAACCATAGTTGGGTGATAAAGTAGGAAATTTAACAGTTTAAGAACCTTAACAAAATCAACAGTGCAGTTAGATGTAAAGAAGCATAAGGAAGACATGGCTGTTCCCATCAGAAAGGTTGATACAGGACCGAGGACTTTTGAGATGCTTCCTTGTTGAGGGGAAAAACACTAGATTAGGGATCAGAATGACTGGTATCTAGTTTTGGCTTTGCCATTTTACTATATGGATAAAATTTTGGGGCCAACCCAGTATTTTACTTTAGATAAGTCGCTTTGTGTTTCTACCTTAACTGCCTCATTCAGAGATGAGAGGATGAAACCTGTCCTCTCGACATTGAAGACTTGATATGAGAATAAAATGACTTCATGTGTGGGAAAGTGTTTTGTGAACTATTTATCCCTGTTAGAAGATACTTCTGCTACAGTCATTAGAGAATGTAAAAAGGGGGAACTTATGTCATTGCTTTCCTGTCTTAGTGGGTCTTTTTTCCAGTTACTTTTCAAAAGTTATGATTAAAGATACAGGTAACAGAGCATTTACCGTTTTAACCAGTTGTGAGTGTACATTCACACTGTTGTGCAGCCGCCACCATCCATCTCCAGACCTTTTCATTTTCACCAGTGGCTCTCCAGCCCCTGGCAACCCCCATTATTCTTTCTGTCTCTGTGACTTTAACTACTTTACATACCTCATATAAGTAGCATCACATAATATTAGTCCTTCTGTTGTTCTAAGACTCTTTGTTATCTTTTGCAAACATTGACAGGACGTTTATAAATGATACCTTCCATCAAAAGTAGATGAATTATATTGAGATAATGCTGTATTGTATGTTCAAGTGTTAAGCCTCTGCTGCTGCTGCTAAGTCACTTCAGTCGTGTCCGACTCTGTGCGACCCCATAGACGGCAGCCCACCAGGCTCCCCCGTCCCTGGGATTCTCCAGGCAAGAATACTGGAGTGGGTTGCCATTTCCTTCTCCAGATTAATGTGCTAGATAACCACAAATCAAACAAATATATATGATAATAAGCATAAATACTTAAATCCAGTTTACATCAACCCAAACAGAAACGAGACACTTTCTGCCCCTACAGTAACTTCCATGTTAGGTGGGGAAGTACTGAGGTGAGAGCAGTACTGAGGCAGAATTAAGTGCTAAATACAGGTAGAAGTGATACGGTTACCTGTTTTTCCAGAGCAGCCTTTCCTACTTCTTTAGTAGACGATGTGAGTGTTTCATTCAAGCACTGTAAACTTGCTAATTCAAGCCGCTAGAGCAGTGAAAATATCATAGTCATCCCTCAGTATCCGGGGGGGTGGATTACAGGATGCTCACACATACAGAAATCCGTGGATGCTCAAGTCCCGTACATAAAATAGCATAGGACTTGCATATAACATGTACGTATCCCCCATATACTTGAGACCATCTCTGGATTACTTATAATAACTAATACAGTATAAATGCCATGTAAATAGTTGAGAACATGTGTACAATTCAAGTTTTGCTTTTTGGAACTTTCTGGAATTTTTTTTTCTTAACAGTTTCTATCTACAGTTGGGTCAATCTGCAGATGCAGAACCTGTGGATACAGAAGGTCAACTGTATTAGGAAACTCTTGTTTATAGATTTCTCCTTTAATGTATTCTCTGTTTGCATTATGTCTTCCCTGGTATGTCTTTCTGGGACCTCAAGCCCATTATCCTTATTACTCCCAAGTCACCCACAAATCGCTTGTCCTGTGTTTCTTCTTGGTTCACAGCATTGCCAACCACATTGCAAAGTAGACTTTATCATCTTCCCACTTCTTCCTTTCCACCACCTCCCTCACCAATTAGGGACGCGTTTACTATGTGTTCTGTGATAAAGGCTTCATCTGGGTTGTCTTAGTGTTTTGTTATAGATGCCCTAAACAAATGCAAAATAGTGTTTTTAAGATGCAGACTTGTATTACATAAACAGGACCTAGAATATGTGTTCTGGTCTAATTTGTTTGGACTGTAATATTCTCGTCTAGCATTTCAGCTACAAGTAGCACAGGATAAGCAGTGGGGTTGAGGAAAGAAAGGGGAAAATAGTTTATCATTTATCCAAGAAAGGCCTCATAAAATCCTTAGGAAGGGAAGAGTTTTGTCTGACTTTCTACTTCTCACTTTACCTACGAGGTGGTGTTGTCTCTGTAAGAGGGGTCTTTCATAATGGAGGTGTCTTAAAACTTGTTCATCCTCAGACCTACAGTTTGAGAAGTTCCTACTTCTTTACTAGGACTTATGTCTGCAAGATTGTTTCTAACTATGAACTTCAGGAGACTTTTAGGAGAAATACCTCTTCATTTGACATCCTAACAAAGAGTCTGTGAGTATCAGAGGTATTATGGGCAGAAGCCTATCAGAATGGCATGAGTGATCATTATTAAGGCGAGGGCAACATTGTATATACCTTACTCTTGGCTGAAAATATAAACTAATGGGTTTTCCCTCATATCTGTTCAGACTCTTCTACTCTGGGTGATGGGAGGAAAAATAGAATTTTAGTACAAAATTAACTCCAGCCCCTAAACCATTATTATCCTCCTATTTATAAGAACTTGAATAATTCCTAGGACCATTCACATGCTGATTCTCCTGATAATCAGAAGTTACAGTTAAGCACTTGATGTCCTCATGGAGACTGCCCTGGATGAGGGGGCCTTTGAGGGTTGCGTTCCTGTTTCTGGTTTGTTCTTATTCTTTTCTTCTCCGAGTGTAGCCATAGTGTCAGGCTCACTGTCAGCTTCACCAGGACGTTTTCTTTCTTCTCCAGATTTTCCAGGGGAGCCCCGAGAAACTCATCAACAAGAAATATGCCCTTGTATTTTGCTTTTTAACATTCACTGAGTTGGTGTCAGAAAATCTAAACTGTCTTTGAGTGAAGTTTATGAGAAATTCCATGTTTTTTCTTCAAATTCAGTTGCTTTGAACATGTTCTCTGATTTCAGCTATAGTTCTCTACTGATCCTCTGTAGGTTCCTATCTAGACTCAGACTTGTCATTGCCTTCTCCGTATCATCCAGAGCTGCTTCTCTGTACAGCACTAAGTGCTAGTTGCTCAGTCATGTCCTACTCTTGCGACCCCATGGACTGGAGCCGCCAGGCTCCTCTGTCCATGGGATTCTCCAGACGAGAATACTGGCGTGGGTTGCCATTTCCTTCTCCAGGGGATCTTCCGAATCCAGGAATCAAACCCAGATCGCCTGCCTTGCAGGCAGATTCTTTACCATCTGAGCCACCAGGGAAGCCCACTAAACCAGCAGTGAAAACGGTTGTCCCCAGTTAGAAAAGTGATTTCACTCATTCACTCAAATACTGTGTGCCTGGCTCAAAACTAGTCTTCCTACTGTGAACACAAAAGTTCCAAACAGCACCATTTACCATAAAAGTTGATTGAGCAAGTTCTTGGAGGGCTTCATAATCATTTCCAAACTCTGTTTATATGCCCTTATTGCTACCTGCTAGAGAAAATTTATCCTGCTGCTTCTAGAGCTGCCTTAGTTAGGGGGAGTACAGTTTATTGCTAAGAAGAAGACAACAGAAGCTTTGGTGTTGGGGATAGCTGAGCCAAGCTGCTCTGGTCCAGCTTGCCCTGTTGGGTCTCACTTAACCTCTGCTAGAGACCCAGACAAGGGTCTAAACCCCCTTCCACTTTGATCTTATCTATTTAAAGATGCCTTCAAAAGGCAACAGAGAAGGCAATGGCACCCCACTCCAGTACTCTAGCCTGGAAAATCCCACAGACGGAGGAGCCTGGTAGGCTGCAGTCCATGGGGTCGCACAGGGTCGGACACAACTGAGTGACTTCACTTTCACTTTGCACTTTCATGCATTGGAGAAGGAGGTGGCAACCCACTCCAGTGTTCTTGCCTGGAGAATCCCAGGGACAGGGGAGCCTGGTGGGCTGCCATCTGTGGGGTTGCACAGAGTCGGACACGACTGAAGCGACTTAGCAGCAGCAAAAGGCAAAGGTCTTGCTGACTGCTTCTGACGTACTGTTCAGAGTCTTTTTGCTTTGTTGTTCTTATGTGTCCGAGGATAGAACTGAAGGTTCTATCTAAGAGGTATTTGGAGAACCAAGTGGGTTTAATACATATAAATGCTCTAAACAGAGTTTGGTATATAAATGATAGCTGTTATTTTGGGTAAAACAAGCTTGGGAATGAGAATGGACATAGGAAATCGTATTCTTTTAACTTTTAGGTTTTGTTTTTTTCTTTTTAAACTTTTTTTCTAGCTGCTCTACAAATGTGAGATTTGACTATAGAAGCTATCATTCATCCAGCTTTGCCTCCTTAGGCCTGGGTGGTACCCTTTTTCACTCTCACGTATCCTGATTTGAATGATGTAGTCCTCTTAGATCTGACAGAAGTGAAATATTACTATAGTTTTGCATTTCTTCTTAATTATGAATTGTTTTTCACAGTCACATGTGTCCCACGTTCCTGTTCTTCTATAATTATACCTAATAATCAGACTAAGTGGAAAACATGTTTAAAATTCAAAATTCAGTTGCCCTTTTTTTTTCATTGAAACAATAACATTTAATATAGAAATAACTCCCTTCCCCATCCTCATTTTACAAATCAATAAGTCTTACACTTCAGTGAATTTTAGGAACCCTGTTTTGACTTATTTTATACATCTGGCCCATACATCTTAACTTTGGTTTATAAAAACTGAGATTCATAGACGTTAAATGTACTTATCCCATGTAAGTGATAAATTAGTTATGAGAGAGAACTATCTCAGATGCAGTAAAAGCACCTTTGTAAGTCCAGTTTGTTCATTAAGTCCAACAAAGTTAACCTAGGTACCCAACTGACACAATCAGCTATATAGTACTGTACTGGAATATGGAATAGGTTTATAATACTTTTCACACAGATACTACATAGAAAACAAACACAAAAATAAAGCATTTTTAATCTTAAAGTATAGTACCTTGAAAAGCACAATGGCACAGTACAACAGCTGGCATACAGAGGCTGGCATCAAGTGAACAGGCAAGAAGAGTCCCGACTGGTGGAGGGACAGGAGGCGGGAGACGGTAGAGCCCAAGGATAGATGGCAATAGGAAATGGGAGGCAAGGCACAGTTTCACTCGTGCCTAGTGGTGATGGAACACATATTTGCATCTTTGAAAGTTCACAAACTTGAAGGCTTTCAGGTACAAGACTTACTGTACCTGACACTCATTGTTCTGTCTGCAGCCTAAAAGGTAAAAACATATTTTTATGGCAAAGGTCAGAGTTTTCCAAGTGTGTTATGCAAGTCTGTTTTACTGCTTTGTGGGGCAAAAGGGCTCCTTTAGATTAAGCTGAATACTTCCTTTTGGAGGTTCACAGTGCACCTTCGCACTTCAAAGATTCTAAAAAAAGTTCTGAAGTAGGGAAAAGTAAAGCTTTGTTTAACTCTGCATTTTCTAAAACATTGGGAAAACTCTTTGGAAATGCTGGCCTAGGGATTTTGCGGGGAGGGGGGTTTTAGGGGAGAGGTTGATTTTCGTTTTCAATTCTTTTTCATTGGGTTGTAAATTTTCTCTGTTGCATTCAGCATGACTTTTTTCTCCCATAGTTGGATATGCTACAATCACGGAAGCTTATTTTAAGCCAGTTGGATCCTCTGATTGAGATTGGTCATGTCAACTATTAGCAGGAGCTCTCCCAGAAAGGTGATTCTGGGAAAATGATTTATCAGCTTTCTAGGACCATTTGCATCCTGTGGGCCTCTCCCAGTCCCTGAGGCCCTCCCTTTCCCTTTCCTGTCTATCATCCAAAGGTTACGTTTCATCCTGTTTTATGTAGGAGACAATCAAAGCTTGCCCAGAATGAAAATATCCCTGAAGAGTTTTAAGACTGTGACTAACTCTCACTTCCAGCGTAAAGGCAGCAAATTCAATTAAGAAATAAATAACAAGATACTGTGTTCCATTTGGCATGAGTTTTTGGTTACCTAAGAAATTGTTTCCTGAGAATTTCGAGAAATATGGCTTTAGTAACTTTAGTGACTCCTGGGATTTGGGATTGGGGACGCAGGAGGGATTTAAGGATTATAAGTGATCCAGAAAAAGTCTCTCCCATCAAGTCTTTCCAAGGCCTATGTACTTTAGTATCAGAGCTCTAATAGGAGATATGAATGTCACCCAAAGCAGTTCATCTTGAAGGGGATTTCCATTGACTTGGAGCTGCCAGGAAGAGACACTGTCCCTAAGTCCTGAAGACTTTTTTATCTCAAATCACTTCATCAGAGACCCCAGCTGTCCTTCTGGTGCTAATTATAGTGGCAAATGGCCAAGCATCAGTATCTCAGCTATGACTTCTCTGGTGTTTGCGGGGTGTTCTTTTGTCTTCATTGGGGCTGGTGAGGTTTTCTAACCTTTCTGGGGATACCTTATAGAGTATCTAATTGTGCTAATCATAAAATTGAGCTTTTTTTTTTTTTTTAATCATTTTTGGCCTGGTTTAAATCTCAGACCAGTGCAAAAATGTTTTCTGTCCCTGCAAACTTTGCAAAATTCTCTGATGAAGATACTTTTCATGTGTGTGCACATGTGTGCACATGCACACGCAGATGAGAGAATAGTCAACTTCATCTTATTTATGAGATGGAGTGAGAGCAGGTTACCTTTGTCCATTTCTGTAGACACTCCGGCTTTTCTTCATCTGGACCCAAGTCTCCGCTCTTGGTTTGCTTCTTCAGCATACTTTGTTCTGTGTTAGTGAGTTTACTCTGCAGTCATCAGAAATCAAAAGCAAAACAAAATGAAGCAACGTGGAACTTCAAGAATGAGTAAAGATGGAAGTGAGAGGGCTACTGTAGGAGTGACGCTTTACCAGCACTTTCCATCATCCACCAGTACGTCCATATTCAGAGCTCGTCTTTTTAATCTTTTTTTTTCTCGTTTTGATAAAGGCTTTTATTTTGCATATTTTTACTCTGGATTTTTTTCTTAGTATATTTCAGACTTCTTTGTTTGCATAGGATTGCTGATGCTGTTTCTATGTTTTAAATAAAAATTTTTAGTGACTGAGAATAGGACTTGACTTGAAAATAAGACCACAAACTTGGCTTCCGGGATCCTGTTTTTTCTTTTTTGTTGTAATATTTATAGTTGATTGACAGCATTGTGCCAGTTCCAGGTGTACACTTCAGATTCCTTTCCATTATAGGTTATTACAAGATACTGAATATAGTTCCCTGTGCTACAGAATAAATCCGTGTTGTTGATCTATTTTGTATATAGTAGTGTGTATCTGTTAAGCCTTTATCCCTCCCCTTCCCCTTTGATAACCATAATTTGTTTTCTATGTCTGTGAATCTGTTTTGTAAACAAGTTGATTTGTATTATTTTTTTAAGAAAGCCTGTTTTCTCCTAAAGAACCAGTAAAAATGCAATAGAATCTTGAAGCTTTTAAGGAATTCAAAAATTAAGATTTATTAATCAGACTTTGGTAGTGGTGGTAGTTTAGTTGCTAAGTCGTTTCTGACTCTTGCGACCGCATGGACTATAGCCCACCAGGCTCCTTTCTCCATGGTATTTCCCAGGCAGAAATACTGGAGTGACTTGCCATTTCCTTCCCCAAGGGATCTTCCTGACCCAGGGATTGAATCCCGGTCTTCTGCATTGCAGGTGATCTCCTGCATTGCGGATGGATTCTTTACTGACTGAGCCATGAGGGAAGCCCGTTATTTAAACTTACGGTTTTTTGAAGTTTGAACTGAAATTAACACAAGCAGATTTAGTTTCTATTTTATAAAAATTGACAGCATTCAAAATGAATCACAAAAAATTGCCTTTTCTACATTATATATATAATATATATGTTATATATATACATATATATTTCTACATTATATATAATATATATAATGTATATATACAAAAAGTCTAATGTGCTGTGTTCTATGGTAGGTAAATTTCAAATAGGAAATTAAATTTACATGTGAGCATATGATTTGATTGAAGTTACTGCTACTTCTCATAGTATCTAGTTAGCAGAGTTTCCCAGTCTCCTCTTGAACACTGTAGGCAGGTAATTCTATGCTTATTAGATAAATGAACTTCCATATGATTATAGTGGGAAAAGATTGAAGGAAAGCACAGATGTTAAGTGATTTTCTTAAATTTGATTTCCTAAGGTTACACTATGTAGCAGAAATGAAAATAAATGCCAAGAATCTTGACATAGTTCTATTTTCCAGCAGGGTTTTTGTGATATTTGTGTTTAACTCTTAACTGTTAAAAAATTTCATCCTTCATTATGAGGCCATATTAACTGCCTACTGACTGGTTTCCTAACAGTTCCAATAATAGATTTTAAATTGTGTTTTCTCTTAAACCATTATTGCTTTTGGTCAAATAAATTTTATATATCTGGATGGTATAAAGATTTAGAAGTATCCTGTGAACACTCTGCTCTCTTAGAATTTCTTCTTTTTGTGCTTATATCTTCAGCTTGCAGCTCTGAGAGTTAAGGTTCTGTAATGTGGAATTTATCCTATAATTGTTAAAATTATCTATTACTGGTACTGCCCTATCCTGTCTAAGCCATAATATCAGGTAAAAGAAAGTAGTGTTTCTATTTCAGGACTTTTATGAGGAGGAAAGATGAAAGTTTTTGTTTTTCCTTGTGTCTTCTCACTGTATTTATTATAATTTCCTCAAAATTGTTACAGAACAAGTAGCCTAGAGAGAATTTAGTTTGAACTATCTTTCCTTCCCCCTCTTTCAGCAAAATGCCTGAATAAATCTGATATGGTACTTTTTGCTTTCTTAGAATGTATATAATTGGTACATTTTCTGGCACAAAATTGCAGGTAGCACTGATACATAAGTCAAATTTAGCTGTTTAATTACATTTTCTGAAATTTTTACATGTGAATTTGACAGTATATTATTATTTGCAAATAAAAGCCAAGTTTTCAATAACTTTCTTTTTTAGCTGTGCAATTTGAGATACATTTGAAACAGTAAAATTATTTTTGTTTCATATCAAGAAATGGATGAAAAGAGGCTCCTGGATCCAGGGTTGAAAGTCCGTAAAGGCCTCTGGGATCATACTCTGAAGAACCAGCAGATGGAATGCCTGAGTGACTGAAGAAAATGGGTGCTAATGCATCTAGCTATCCTCATTCATGCTCCCCGAGAGTAGGGGGGAATCCTCAAGCCCAGCAGACTTTCATAGGTAACCAGTTCAGTTTTTCTAACCTCATTTTCTTTTGTGGATATAAATAGGATTGTGTTTTCAGTGGTCTTTTTGGATGAAAAGAGGGTTGAGCTATGGAAAAAGTTAATATATATAATAATTCTGCAGCATCCATGTTTTTTCCTACCAGGTGTAAATCTGGCTTATATGATTCTTATCCTAACCAAGCTGCTGTAGCACAGTTGATCTTTGATTGTTTTCTTATTTCATTTATTGTGCCCATAGAAATTTAGCATTTTTTTACAATGAATAATCTGCTCTGTTTTTCCCTATTCCTTATTTAATATAAAAATGAGTTACTTGAACTTTTTAACCTTCCTTTATAGAAACAAAAATCAGTTTTACTTGAATGGTTCAGAAATGTCTGTAAAAATTTTAGCACAAAATGTATGTTAAATTGAATGTTGAAAATGACTGCTAAGAAAAAAGAAATAAATTTTCACTTGTTTAATTTCCTTCTTAGGGACATCATCCTATTCTCAGCAAGGCTATGGTTGTGAATCAAAATTATATAGTCTTGACCATGGCCATGAGAAACCACAAGACAAAAAAAAGAGAACCTCTGGCCTTGCCACCCTCAAAAAGAAGTTTATCAAGCGTCGAAAATCTAATCGGTCTGCTGATCACGCCAAGCAGATGCGAGAACTCCTCTCTGGGTGGGATGTTCGAGATGTCAATGCATTAGTGGAGGAATATGAGGGAACTTCAGCCTTAAAGGAGCTTTCTTTACAAGCCAGTGTGGCTAGACCAGAAGCCCGGACATTGCAGAAAGATATGGCCGATCTTTATGAGTACAAGTATTGTACTGATGTAGACTTAATATTTCAAGAAACTTGCTTTCCTGTTCATCGTGCCATTTTGGCGGCAAGATGTCCATTTTTTAAAACACTACTTTCTTCCTCACCTGAATATGGGGCAGAGATCATCATGGACATCAATACAGCTGGTATAGATATGCCCATGTTTTCTGCTTTGCTCCACTACCTTTACACGGGAGAGTTTGGAATGGAGGACTCAAGGTTTCAAAATGTTGATATCCTCGTTCAGCTTAGGGAAGAATTTGGAACACCAAATTCCCTTGATGTAGATATGCGTGGACTCTTTGATTACATGTGCTATTATGATGTCGTCCTTAGTTTTTCTTCAGACTCTGAACTGGTTGAAGCTTTTGGTGGAAATCAGAACTGTTTAGATGAAGAGCTCAAAGCTCACAAGGCTATTATTTCAGCACGGTCCCCATTTTTTCGAAATTTATTGCAAAGAAGGATACGGACTGGTGAAGAAATCACAGACCGAACTTTGAGGACTCCCACAAGAATTATATTAGATGAGTCCATTATACCAAAAAAATATGCAAAAGTGATATTACACTGTATGTATACTGACATGGTGGACCTGGCCGTTTTGCACTGTAGCCCCTCTGTGGGGAGTCTCAGTGAAGTTCAGGCTCTCGTCGCAGGGAAGCCAAACATGACCAGGGCAGAAGAAGCCATGGAGCTTTACCACATAGCACTGTTCTTGGAATTTAACATGCTTGCACAAGGTAATGAAATTCTGATTTTTAATTTTAATCTTGATCTCTTGAATTGCACGTTTGTCTTCCAGATTGAAAGCACGACCAGTATGTTCCATGATTTCAGTGTTTGGGATGTGACAGAGTCAGTTTTTTCAAATCTGTAGTTATGACATCTGAGACAGAATGGGGGTTAATGTTAATGTAGCTCTTCATTTGGTATTAATACCAAGCATTCACAACTAATGATTAAGAATAAATGAGGGACTTCCCTGCTGGTCCAGTGGTTAACGCTCTCAGCTCCCAAAGCAGGGGGCCCAGGTTTGATCCCTGGTCAGGGAACTAGATCCCACATGCTGCAACTAAGACCTGGTGCAGCCAAATAAATGAAAAAAATATTAAAAAAAAAAAAAAAAAAAGAATAAATGAGACTTGAGGCTCTTTCTTCCCTAATGTAAGATGATAGATGTGAGAATATGTAATGACCCAGCTACCGCCCTGTCTGCTCTTGAGCTTTGAGCTAGTCCTGTTTGCCAGATTTCAAGGTTATTCTTGGTCTGAGACTCGTTGGGTAACTTAGATTCTCATATAGATACTCGGTGCCTTATTGATACTTAAATATTTAGAATAAGAATGAAAGTTCATTACAAAAATGAAGATAGTCTCATTTAGATACAGATTTATTTGAATCAAAGAATTGGGCAAGGTTTCTGACTTAAATTTTTAAAATATTCTCTTATCTTTTCAAGTTCAGCTGTGCATCAAGCAATAGCTTATGGAGTATAAAGCACAGTTTGTTCTTAAACTCATGTGCCGCCTTCATTTAATTTAAACTAAAATTAGTAAGTTGGAATGACACATTTTTTGTGTTACAGGCAAATAATTGCACTACAGCTACACTAGAAGAATATATCTTTTAGTGTATATTTGTGGTAAACATTAGAATCATAACATTTCAGAGCTGGAAAGTGACCTTCCGTGGGAGAGAAAGGGAATTTGCTGTCTTCACAGAATGTACTCTTAGCTTTCTATGATCGTATATTAAAAGAAAACAAGCTATATGACATGAAGGTACTTCAGAAATTTAGCTGATGAGTGTTTGCTAAAAGAACACTAGAAGTTGCAAATTAGCAGAGAATTCATGATTTGGGTAAAAGATATATATTTAAATAAGGAAAACTAAGCACATTTTTCTGGAGAGGGCAGTGTCACCCCACTCTCCACTACTCTTGCCTGGAAAATCCCATGGACAGAGGAGCCTGGTAGGCTGCAGTCCATGGGATCGCTAAGAGTCAGACACGACTGAGCGACTTCTCTTTCACTTTTCACTTTCATGCATTGGAGAAGGAAATGGCAACCTACTCCAGTGTTCTTGCCTGGAGAATCCCAGGGATGGGGGAGCCTGGTGGGCTGCCGTCTATGGGGTCGCACAGAGTCAGACATGACTGAAGTGACTTAGCAGCAGCAGCAGCAAGCACATTTTTCTAGTTTGGAAAAAAATCTGTATTGTGTGGGTGAATCAACAAGTCAGTAGAACTTTGAAAAAAATAAAAGCCCCAGTTAAATAACAATGTCAGTAATAAAATGGAAGAGATTATTGGAAGACAATGATAAGCATGAGTGAAAAAAGTTGAGATTTCTATTACATAAAGAATCTTAAAATCTTATTTTACTATTTCCTGTGTAGTAATATTACTAATTTTGTTTTATTGCCAAATCAAAATGTCATTAAAATATTTTCTTGCTAGTTCAAAACAAAAACTATGAGTAATAGACCATTAGATATCAGACTATAGGAAAATATGTTATTAAAAATAACCTAGCAGCTTGCCCTACCATTCTTTGACTCTGTAAAACCAAATTTGTCAGAAAATGCCTCTACAGAAAAACAGTTTGCAGCACTACCATAAAGGTGTAATATCACTCTTTTCTCAAAATGGTTTTATTTTTGAAACATTTAATAAGAAACCAAAGTGTATTGTGTATACTTTACTGTTTTTAAAACTGGGAAAGCATCCCTTGGTATAGTTTTTTTTGTTTTGTTGTTAAGTTTTTAACAGAAAGTAAAATGGTGAACTAGCTCTTGGGATCTTGGATAATATTTGATCTAGAGTGGTTTTTTTTTTTATGTTGAGTTAAATTTTTATACGTATAATTTATCAGTAGCTAGAAATTTTATTTTTTGGAGCACATTTAGGGCTATAAAACAACACTCCTTATAGAACTTTAATTTTGGCTACTTAAAACAAGCAAGCAAATATTCCCTTAAATTTGGATATACATGACTCTGTATTATTCAAATTCAAATTTTTCATTTTTCAAACTACAGAGTTTGAGTTACTTGATGTTTTGCTTTTTGTACACCATGTAGGCATTACCTTTCTCCCATACCCATTAGGCTGTTCATACTAGGGTTTATATATAACCAACCATAACCAACCATATAACCAACCATAACCAACCATATAACCAACCAACCAGCATAGTTTTGCCCCATTCCCACGGGAAGGAGACTAGTCACTTGAAGAGGGATTTTATACCATAAAGCTTAAGATCTCAGGCTCTGAAACCAGACAAACTGGATTTGAATTCTTTACTATCATGTTTTAACTTGTTTAACCTTAAAGTAAGTCATCTCTAAGCCCCTGTTTTCCCATTTGTGAAATAAGAATAGTAACACTATGAGGTAGGATTATGAGGATTAAAGGAAGTAATACATATCAACTGATCTGAACAGTGCCCAGGACATAGTAAGCATTCAATAAATGTTAAATGCTAAATGAAAATCATCACAGTATATATTATTCACTACCACAGTCTCTTCTAAAACTAACTTTTTACGTTTTAAAAAATAATTTTTTATTATATTGACTAAACCCCATATTGAGACTAGTTTGCAAAATTTTTTTTAAGTAACTTGTTTTTAAGATTTTACTGTAATTTTATCCCTAGCAAACTGGTGCATACTATTTATCAGACTGTTGTATCTGGCCATTTGTCACTCAGGTTTCAACTAGAGTTATGCAAGCAGACTAAACCTGTAATACTCTGAGGCATCTATTACGTGTAATGAATTAGCATCTCTCCACTGCATTTAGTGTGGTACTAGTTACATACCATTTTGGAGAGAATTAAGAAAATAGTCCCCAAAATAATTTTCTGTCTTCTTTGATTCAGTTGAAGACTCCTGGTTAAGAAAGCCTGTGAGACTAGACTGGCAGCTTGAGTATAAGATCATATTGTTCTCATCCTTGTATCCCCAGTGCCTGGGGCATAATAGGCACTGAGTAAATGTTTATGAACTAATGACAGTTAACCTTTTTATTCCAAATTAGGTTTGACTTTAAAAATTAAAGCCCAGTTTTAAAAGGAGACAAATTCTATCAAGGGAAGCTAGGACATTGAGACAACATATGCTCTTCAAGGTGGAGAGGTGATTTAATAGTTTTAAGAACATCATAAAAAGAGGCAGTATAGGCAGACAGCCAGAGTAATTTGGCAAGTGGATAAAAGGGAGGATTCTTGGCTTACACTGAGAATGTATTTTATTCAGAGAAGTAGGCAATCACTATTAGGGAGGTGAATTAACAGGTAATGAGGCTTCAGCTTACTCATGTGTGCTATCCTTTATTAAGCTCCCGTGAATACATGGTTTAGCACTTTTCATTCTGCTTAAGTGATCCACCTGTCTGTTCTTGCATTGACGTCGTTTCCAGCTAGGTGGCAAATCCTGACCTGCCTCCTCAATTCCCTTCTAAACACGAGAGTCCTGAGATTTATTTTCAAAGAAAGGAAAATAGATTCCACATCTGGAAATAGCTATAAAGAAGGGTGGGGATAAGGCACAGGATTGAGATGTGGAATTATGTGAAAGCCTACACACTCTACCTTTCCCTGCTCTGGTCCAAACTGGACAGATAGCAGACAATAAACTGGTGCTGCCGAAGTGGTCTATATGAAGAGCATATATAGACCTGCTTTGGGGTTTCATGATGAAATGATGCTCAGGAGTTATACAGTGAAAAAGCCGGTTTGCCTTCCAGATGTCCTACAGGGAAGACAGCAGTCAGCAAGCCTGCTTGTGCAACAGACCTTCCAAATAGCTGTTAAACTGCCTTAGTCTTCCACTGGATGTTTGAGAAAAGCTTGCAGATTGAGACAGAAATAAGAACACATGCTAGAGGAAACAGACAATGAAGGGAGAGAAGAAAACGTCAATAGAATCAAAATATCCTTACATAAAAGAATATTGAACAACGAGACATACATAGGATGCTATAAAAGTGAAAAGAGGAGCTTTTAGAAATGAAAATTGTAGGAGGATTAGAAGGGAAAATTGAAGGAATCTGGAAAGTAGAACAGATTAGCAAAGAGATGGACAACAGTGGAGACAAATAAGAAAACGAGTATTCATCCAGAAACTGTAGCGTCTTAAATAACAGCTGTAGAATATATACTAGAGAAAATGGAAGAGAAGACAGTATCTAAGGAGTAATGTAATAAATATTGCCAAAGCTAAAGGGATTTCTATATTTTAAAAATTTCATCCCTGTCACTAGAAAACACCAGAGAAAAAGAGAAGATTGTAAAATCATTGGGAGGTGAAAGGGTAAGTTCCATACAAGAAATAGGAAACAATGATACTGAACTTTCCAGTAGCAACAACTGAATGTACCTTTAAAAAGATGATGGAAAATTGTTTTAAACACAAAGCCAAACAGTCAGTCAAATGTCAGGCTAAATAAATGCATTTTCCAGTCATGCCTCAAAAATTTTAACTCCCCTGTACCCCTACTTAGGAAGCAACTAAGGATGTATTCCACTAAATGATGAAGTAAACGAAGAACCAGCAAGTGTTGGACCCAAAAAATGGGGTCTAACACCAGAAAGAAGAAAAGGAAATCCTAGATACTAGCTGTGCATTAGGTGTAGTGGATATCTAGTCTAGACTGGGCGAGGAGGAGGAGAGTGTCCAAGAAGTAGATATCTCGGAAGAGACCAATTACCTGAATGTTTGAAAATTAAGTGACAAGTGACATTGAAAGAAGTATTACAGATCTTTTGGTACACTTGTGAAAAATTAGCTGTTGCTAATTTATTAAAAGTGAAGCAAGTGAGAAAAGAAGAAATTAATAATTTCCAAGAAAATTTAAAGTTAAATATGGAAGAAAATATAATTCTAGTATACAGTTTGGTTCAGCAGTAAGTAGTATTTAAGTAGTCATTATGATTTGAACACTGAGTGTTGGTTTAATAAAATTTATAAAATTATAATTATAAAGAGATAAATATCAGAAGATAGATACTAAAAAATTGAGCATAGTTGCCTCTGGGAAGCAAGACTGAGTGAAGGAGAGATAAGGGCAGAAGGTTTTGCTTTTAGGGTACACTTTTTATTGCTACTAAGTATAAGACTTTGTAAATTATGAGCCTATATTGCTTTGATTACAAAATTAATTTTTTATAATAAAGATGTGACATCAGTACCCAGAAGAACCAGAGAGATCTGGATTGGCCACGGTCCTGAAGAACTAGGGAATTTATCATACCTATCAGGGCTGTTAATTAATGAGATCATGCTTATAATTTTGGTCTACATGGAGCCTTTACTTTCCTCTCATTTGGTTATCTTGACAACCTATGAGTATGGCAGGGCTCAGAAATGAATAACTAGCATTTTCCCAGTCTTGTAAGGGATGAAGCTGTGAGCCACACCAGCTCTTCCAACCTGAAGCCCAGGAATCAGCATGGTGAGACAGGAGCAGTGTGAAAAACAACGTCTAAGAATGATAGTGAGAGGCCACTGTGGCCTAGTTGTAGGAGCCAACCAGACTGGTGTAGGAACAACTCAGAGCAATCTCAGCTGTGAGCCTGTTGGGACTGAACTGCTTGGGGGTGGGGGAATTGTGGGCTAGCTGGGTAGGTCACCACTCAGACTGCTTCCGAGCACTTAGCCAGAGAACAGAGGGCTTTGTGCTGAGCAGGCCATTCTTTCCTGGATAGACAAGTATTCCCAGGTCAGTTATTTGACTTTTTCAGCAGCCCCGAGTGAGGAACTCCTTCTTTGCGTTGGGCAGTTCCATACCACGTAGGTCTTGATAGAAGACAGAGCCCGCCTCCCAGTGTTTTCTCAGTCTTCTCTGTGGTCAGGGCTCCCCCACGTGACCTAGACTTTTTGAATCTAGAGCATTGATGGCACAGAGATTTGGGGACTGTAGAGAATTCTTTCTGGAAGCACGGTGGGAACAGCAACACCTAGTGGAAAAGCAGAGGAATCAGTGTCAGTGGCGCCAGTGATGGCGTTCACTGTCCAGGGGCAGTTTTGGCCTGGGTCCCAGGCCACAAGGGGCCCTCGCTGGGCTGTTCTGTGCTATAGTACTCAACTCGCAGTCTTCCTTTGTTGTTTGTACTCTGAGCCCGCTCTCCAACTTTCCCAGCAACTCTGGGCTCGCAGTATCCTTTCAGATAAATTCCTTTTCTGTTTAAGCCAACTGAAGTTGTTTTCTGTGGTTGCAGCTTAGAAGCCTAGTTCATAACAGTAACTATATTGAAAGACTAGTGTATAAAATTCCAAAATAAATGACTAGATTGGAAGAGCTTCAGATGAAGGACCAGGTGTTTAATCACTGACTTTACACAATGACCTTAGAATACACTGCATAAACAGCTCTGAAAACGTGAGAACAGTGAGAATGTATTATTTATTGATTTGTAATTCTTTTAGTAAATACTGACTCTTTAGGGGAACTATAGATTTTCTCATGAACTTTAACAACCCACAGGCCAGTAGAGCTTCTGTTTCCTTTTCATAAATACTGTTGAGTTAGCACCAGCATCTGCATGCGTATTCCAGTCAGGGGTGTCTTACAGTTGTGTGCTCTAAAATACAGATTTGTTTTTTTTATATTGATCAAAAATGTATTTTTCAGTCTTTGGAATATGAAGTTTATTTATAGCTTTAGTTCCAAAATAGCTTCTGAAATGCATTGCCCCTGTTTTTAGTTGTAATGCATGTGATTATACTTTATTGAATTAAAACTCTTAACAGAGAAACAACTGAAAGCAATGACCTAATTTTTTCTCTTAGCAACTTGGTCAGATTCCAGGAGTATGTGACTTGATACAAATACCGAATAACAAAAACTGGCCCCACTCTAATCCATTCCTCCCTCTTCCCATCCTCTCCATTGTCCCCATGTTAACACGCTCCCTTCTGTCTCCATTTGGTTGCTCTGGTAGTTCATTTTGCTTCTCCCTCTAATTGTTTCCTCTTCGGCAGCTTAGTCTGGATATACTTGCTAGAGAACAGTGGAGCTAAGTTAAATACCATCATCAACAGATCAAAGTAGTAAATACAGGTTTCAGTTAAACATGGGATATGGTTGAAGAATTCCTGTTTCAGGAATGGCAGTTCAAATGACTCAAGTTATACATCTTTAATCATAATGAAATTTAGCACTTAACTCAAAATTGTGAATAAGGTTCCAATGTGTAATATTTAAAATATTTAATTCCACATTTTATTTTATAACTCAAACTTGTTCATGCTGCTGCTACTGCTGCTGCTGCTGCTGCTGCTAAGTCTCTTCAGTCGTGTCCAACTCTGTGCAACCCCATAGAAGGCAGCCTACCAGGCTCCCCCGTCCCTGGGATTCTCCAGGCAAGAACACTGGGTTGCCATTTCCTTCTCCAAAAACTTGTTCATATAAACTCTTCACCTCTGACCCTCTGCGCACACTGTTCTTTGGTTTTATAGTATCTTTGACTTTGTTCACTAAATGTCTAAATTCTAGCCTTGCCTTTACGACCAAACTCATATTCTACTTCCCGTGTTTTGTCTTAGGCATTGCAGATTAAGTGTTCCTGCTTCTTGCAAACCTCTAAAACACTTCTTTTATCATTCTTTTAGGTTTTTACATCTTCTGACTTGTTTTGAAATTAACCTGTGTAACTTTCCTCTACCAACTTGTACCAACTATATTCTCTAAAGACAAGTTCCAAATCTGAGTCATCTTTGAATCACCCAAAGAACCTAACACAGGCCTTTGCTCTTAATAGACTCTCAGTTATATATTTTGAATTATCTTTAGTACCCATGCAGACTGCATAACTTTTTCTTTTAAAAAAGGGGAGAGTGTAATCAATGTTTAACCCTAGTTGTAAAAAAGAGAGAACAGTGAGCCTAAATCAAGGAGATAAATATCAAGTATTATTATAAAAATAAATTTATATGTGGTCTAAGTGATGTATACTTCTGTACTGTTAAACTCAGTTTTAAGTTAAATTTCTAATAAAATTGTCTCATCAGCTCTTTACTTTCTTGGTCCATGCTGCTGCTGCTGCTAAGTCGCAGCAGTCGTGTCCAACCCTGTGCGAGCTTTCCAGGGACTGAAGAGCAATCCCAAAGGTCAATGCCAAAGAACATTAAAACTACCATACAACTGTACTTATTTCACATTTAGTTCAGTCAGTGCCTGCTGCTGCTGCTGGTGCTGCTGCTGCGTTGCTTCAGTCATGTCCGACTCTGTGTGACCCCGTAGACGGCAGCCCACCAGGCTCCCCCGTCCCTGGGATTCTCCAGTCAAGAACACTGGAGTGGGTTGCCATTTCCTTCTCCAATGCATAAAAGTGAAAGTGAAGTCGCTCAGTCGAGTCCGACTCTTAGCAACCCCATGGACTGCAGCCCACCAGGCTCCTCCGTCCATGGGATTTTCCAGTCAAGAGTACTGGAGTGGGGTGCCATTGCCTTCTCCGGTCAGTCCCTGGAAAGCCTTTAATCAAATCCCTCTGGCCCTCAGGGCCAAATTCCCTTGGGATTCCCAGTTCCTTTGTCGGATCCCCAGGCTGGGAATCCTGACTTAGGTTCAGAATGTAACCTTCAACAATAGTGTGACAACTTCATTGGTATTATTGTTGTTTAGTCTGTGGGCCACCTACCCAGCGGGTATGGGATTTGATTATATCATGATTACGCCTCTCCTACCATCTCACTGCAGCTTCTTCTTTGTCTTTGGATGTGGGGTATCTTTATTAGTGGGTTCCAGTGTCCTCCTGTGGATGGTTGTTCAACAGCTAGTTGAAATTTTGGTGCTCTCGCAAGAGGAGATGAGCATAGATCCTTCTACCCACCATCTTGAACTGCAAGCATATGCTGCTTAATGTCATTTTTACAGCAGCCCCATGAAGCTTGCAGAATGGGTCTTCCATTTGCCCAGAGAGATTCAGAGGTACATAACAATGCCCAAATTTAATGGTATTAATATTTTATAAATATGAAGTCTGGAGTTAGATCTGTGTTCTCATACTGCCTCTGCCACATACTAACCATGTAAATTCTGTCTAGATTCCTCAGCCTGAGCTCATTTATTCCTCTTCATAGAAGTGCAGGCACCAAACACTGTGCCTGGCTCACAGTTGGGCTTTAACAAATGGTTTTTAAATTTATTTACATTAACTCTTAGTAGACAATTTCTGAAGATAAGCATTGAGTTATTTTCCGTACACATCATTTGACAGCACAGTTTCAAGTTTCCAAAGTCTAAAAAGTTTACCAGATTAATTAAGACTTTTTAAAAAACAATGATACAATTGCAAGAAATATCCAGTGTTAGATGGCAAAACAGAGCCATTAAAAAAAAATGGTACATACAGTGTTCCCTGCGGTGGTGGGCTTTTTAGTGTAAACTCCCATTTTGCTTTGATTCGGTTATAGTCCCTTTTTCTCTTAGAAACGCTGAGAAAACGGCCTGAATGGGCCATTTCCTAAAGCCGCAAGTTATTTTTATTTTTCTAACTCTGCCATTGTCAGATTTTGACTACTCCTCTTATGCTTTCTGTTGCCAAGAAGTGCAGAAACGAATGCAGTCTAAGATGCATCTTAGACTGATACATGGAAAACAGGATTGGGAGAGGGTGTTAGTAAGTGAGGAAGGAAAATGACAGAAGGAAGAGCCTCTGTATTCAACAAGTCTCCTGCCTTTTCAAACTCAGTTTTGAGATACAAAGTTGCCATTTCTGCCGTAAAACCAAATATTGCACTTAACTCCTAAAAAATCCAAAGTAGAAGAACTCTGACCAGACACAAGCATTTTGTCCACTTCTGGTTTTGGAAGTGGCTGGAGAAAACTGTTCTAGAAATTCAGATAGATTAGAATATTTAGCTGTTACTGTGTGCAAAACATTGGGCTAAATTCGTGATGTGTAAGACCTCCCTTAAGCTTTACAGTAGCTTGTGTGGTAACTGCTATCATCCTGCTTGTTTTAGAGATGAGGTGAGTAACTTGTTACTTCTCCAAGGCCACATCTACTGATCAAAAAAAGGACTGCAAAACAAACATTTACTGAGCACCAACTCTGTATGAAGTAGTGAAGCTTCTATTATATTTTTTTCCTTTTTTGGGGTGGTGGGGATGGAGGATGGGATCTTAGTTCCACAACCAGGGATCAGATCTGTGCCGCCTGCAGTGGAAAGACAGAGTCCTAACCACTGGAGCGCCAGGGAAGTCCCTTTACTTTACACTTTAAGAAACTTTAGACCGTGTGTTCAGTAACACTCATCGAGAAACCGTATTTTCATCTACTACCACTCCTTTCCCCAAATGCATATTGATGACAGACTTTGAACAGTTTTGAGTTTTCTTACAAACCTCTGAATATTTTTGAATGTGTTTGTATATTTCAGTGCATCTCTTGTTCTGTTGTGATATAATAGTACCACACTATACATGTTATCCTGTGTCTTGCTTTTTACATACTTAATAAACTTTGGGGAAATGATGTCAGTAAAGAATAGCTACCCAGGCTTCCCTAGTGCTCAGAGGGTAAAGAATCTGCCTGCAAAGTGGGAGAGCCAGGTTCAGTCCCTGAGTTGGGAAGATGCCCTGGAGAAGGGAATGGCAATCCACTCCAGTACTCTTGCCTGGAGAATTCCATGGAGAGAGGAGCATGGTGGGCTGTCGTCCATGAGGTCGCAAAGATTGAGTGACTAACACTTTATTTTAATAACTATATTTTTGTTTCTAAAAATATAAAGGATGCCCTGATTGGATATTCAGATAATTCAAATAATACAAAAGTTGTTTTAAAAACCCTTTAGACTCACTCCTCAGTGAAAAACACTGTTGACGAATAGTACCTTTTTATAAATATCTCCTCTTAGAGTGTTAATTTATGGACCGGCTAAAATATTCAGTGAATATAAACTGACTAGAAAGTTCTTGCCTCACAACTATTTTTTCTCATATTTAGATGAAGAGGAGTATCAATTTCTATTATAAGTTAACATGAGCTAACCTCACTAAGTATGTCTCCATGAAGCGGGTAGCTTTGATAAATTACAAGGCTTTGAGCTCTGTTTTTGTTCTCTTCACTAAAACATTTTTATGTTTCATGCTTAGCATGGACATGTCCATAAGACTTCCAGTAAATGTTTTTACATGTCAAGGCACTTGAAGGTAAAACATCCACACATCTGAAAGTTGTGCCAGAAAACTGAAAACACTGTTTGCACACTTACATGTCTTTGTTTTTAACCAAGTTCCTCTTCAACCGTAATAGGCCCCTGAAGTGGGTTTGATTTAACACTGTTTTCACTGTCAGAGTTATGTCCTATTAACGTTTGCATTGAAGAACAATGCTGGTACTTCCACGGCAATCCAGTGGTTAAGACTCTGTGATTCCACTGCACGGCGGTGCTGGTTCTTTCCCTGGTTGGGAAATCAAGATCCCACATGCCACATGGCTCGGCCCCCATAAAAGACAGTACTGAATTTTGGAACCTGATTCACTAAACTATTTGTAGAAAATAGATGGGCGTCATATTGGTTTTTTAAACCTTGATATCTTTCTGAGCTTATATCTAATGAGCTTGTATCTAATTGTGAAAGGTTCAGAAATGTATGATTAATTGCTTTTTTTATGCCTCATCTCAAATTCTGGATTGATAGTTTTTGTTTGTAAATGTAAGTAAAAGTATTAGGTATCTGAAGTCTTCAGTGGTGTGAACCCCGTCCTAACCTACCTTTTAATTATCAGATTTCTAGAAGTACTAAGTGAAATAGAAGTAGACAGAATGTTGTAAACCTGGTCATCACAATAGGTCTGTAAACCTGAGAGAGTAACAGCTGCCTGAGCTTTCAAAGGTAAAAATGGAACATTGTTGAGGGAGGGAGGAATAGAACCTTGATTCCAGTGGATCTTTCTGTAGAATTAGCACTGTGATTCCTAGACTTACTCATTTAGCAAACACTTAACTGAGCTCTTACTGTATGCCAGACTCTGAGAGTAAGTAATGAATTAGATAGTCTGGTGGTGGGTGCCAGTAGGCAGTTCCGATGTATAAATGCCCCAATAGAGTAAAGCCCTGACCAGTAGGGAGCACATAGGAAGAGAGAAGTCCTAACCTCAATATATGGAGTTAGGGAAGGAGGGACGGTATCTAGAAGAACTGTACAGAGAAGTTGTGACCTGGAGAATGAATAGGAGTTAAGTAAATAAAGATTGGAGATAAAGAGGCCCATATCAAGCAGAAGGAACTTCAGGTGGCAAGGTCTAGAGATAAGGGAGAGCACTTCTGGTTTTGGTGGGGAGGTTGTAGGGGTTGCAGAGATGAGAGAGAGGTATGATGTAGCAAGAAATGAGGCTGTAGCAACCAGCACGGCTAGGTAATAAAGAACTTGGTATACCACGCTGAGACGTTTGGTTTTATCCTGAGCATGTGACCTGATTAAATTTATATTTTCTGAAAGATCTCTTTGGTTGAAGCATGCAGGTGGAAACCATCAGAATTTTTCCAGAAATAGTGTTTTTATTTTAAATGTATACTTTCTTTAAGCAGATAAAATCTGTATAAGATCAGATCAGTCACTCAGTCGGGTCCGACTCTTTGCAACCCCATGAATCGCAGCACGCCAGGCCTCCCTGTCCATCACCAACTCCCGGAGTTCACTCAGACTCACGTCCATCTAGTCAGTGATGCCATCCAGCCATCTCATCCTCTGTCGTCCCCTTCTCCTCCTGCCCCCAATCCCTCCCAGCATCAGAGTCTTTTCCAATGAGTCAACTCTTCACATGAGGTGGCCAAGGTACTGGAGTTTCAGCTTTAGCATCATTCCTTCCAAAGAAATCCCAGGGCTGATCTCCTTCAGAATGGACTGGTTGGATCTCCTTGCAGTCCATGGGACTCTTCAAGAGTCTTCTCCAACACCACAGTTCAAAAGCATCAATTCTTCGGCACTCAGCCTTCTTCACAGTCCAACTCTCACATCCATACATGACCACTGGAAAAACCATAGCCTTGACTAGCCGGACCTTTGATGACAAAGTAATGTCTCTGCTTTTGAATATGCTATCTAGGTTGGTCATAACTTTCCTTCCAAGGAGTAAGCGTCTTTTAATTTCTTGGCTGCAGTCACCATCTGCAGTGATTTTGGAGCCCAGAAAAATAAAATCTGACACTGTTTCCACTGTTTCCCCATCCATTTCCCATGAAGTGATGGGACTGGATGCCATGATCTTTGTTTTCTGAATGCTGAGCTTTAAGCCAACTTTTTCGCTCTCCACTTTCACTTTCATCAAGAGGCTTTTGAGTTCCTCTTCACTTTCTGCCATAAGGGTGGTGTCATCTGCATATCTGAGGTTATTGATATTTCTCCCAGCAATCTTGATTCCAGCTTGTGTTTCTTCCAGTCCAGCGTTTCTCATGATGTACTCTGCATGTAAGTTAAATAAACAGGGTGACAATATACAGCCTTGACGAACTCCTTTTCCTATTTGGAACCAGTCTGTTGTTCCATGTCCAGTTCTAAGTGTTGCTTCCTGACCTGCATACAAATTTCTCAAGAGGCAGATCAGGTGTTCTGGTATTCCCATTTCTTTCAGAATTTTCTACAGTTTATTGTGATCCACACAGTCAAAGGCTTTGGCATAGTCAATAAAGCAGAAATAGATGCTTTTCTGAAACTCTCTTGCTTTTTCCATGATCCAGCGGATGTTGGCAATTTGATCTCTGGTTCCTCTGCCTTTTCTAAAACCAGCTTGAACATCAGGAAGTTCATGGTTCACATATTGTTGAAGCCTGGCTTGGAGAATTTTGAGCATGACTTTACTAGCGTGTGAGATGAGTGCAATTGTGCAGTAGTTTGAGCATTCTTTGGCATTGCCTTTCTTTGGGATTGGAATGAAAACTGCCCTTTTCCAGTCCTGTGGCCACTGCTGAGTTTTCCAAATTTGCTGGCATATTGAGTGCAACACTTTCACAGCATCATCTTTCAGGATTTGGAATAGCTCAACTGGAATTCCATCACCTCCACTAGCTTTGTTCGTAGTGATGCTTTCTAAGGCCCACTTGACTTCACATTCCAGGATGTCTGGCTCTAGGTCAGTGATCACACCATCGTGATTATCTGGGTCGTGAAGATCTTTTTTGTACAGTTCTTCTATGTATTCTTGCCATCTCTTCTTAATATCTTCTGCTTCTGTTAGGTCCATACCATTTCTGTCCTTTATCTAGCTCATCTTTGCATGAAATGTTCCTTTGGTATCTCTGATTTTCTTGAAGAGATCCCTAGTCTTTCCCATTCTGTTGTTTTCCTCTATTTCTTTGCATTGATCACTGAGGAAGGCTTTCTTATCTCTTCTTGCTATTCTTTGGAACTCTGCATTCAGATGTTTATATCTTTCCTTTTCTCCTTCGCTTTTCACTTCTCTTCTTTTCACAGCTATTTCTAAGGCCTCCCCAGACAGCCATTTTGCTTTTTTGCATTTCTTTTCCATGGGGATGGTCTTGATCCCTGTCTCCTGTACAATGCCACGAACCTCCTTCCATAGTTCATCAGGCACTCTATCTATCAGATCTAGGCCCTTAAATCTATTTCTCACTTCCACTGTATAATCATAAGGGATTTGATTTAGGCCATACCTGAATGGTCTAGTGATTTTCCCTACTTTCTTTAATTTACGTCTGAATTTGGCAATAAGGAGTTCATGATCTGAGCCACAGTCAGCTCCTGGTCTTGTTTTTGCTGACTGTATAGAGCTTCTCCATCTTTGGCTGCAAAGAATATAATCAATCTGATTTCGGTGTTGACCATCTGGTGATGTCCATGTATAGAGTCTTCTCTTGTGTTGTCAGAAGAGGGTGTTTGCTATGACCAGTGCATTTTCTTGGCAAAACTCTATTAGTCTTTGCCCTGCTTCATTCCGTATTCCAAGGCCAGATTTGCCTGTTACTCCAGGTGTTTCTTGACTTCCTACTTTTGCATTCTAGACCCCTATAATGAAAAGGACATCTTTTTTGGGTATTAGTTCTAAAAGGTCTTGTAGGTCTTCATAGAACCATTCAGCTTCAGCTTCTTCAGTGTTACTGGTTGGGGCATAGACTTGGATTACTGTGATATTGAATGGTTTGCCTTGGAAACGAAGAGAGATCATTCTGTCATTTTTGAGATTGCATCCAAGTACTGCATTTCGGACTCTTTTGTTGACCATGATGGCCACTCCATTTCTTCTGAGGGATTCCTGCCTGCAGTAGTAGATATAATGGTCATCTGAGTTAAATTCACCCATTCCAGTGCATTTCAGTTCGCTGATTCCTAGAATGTCGACATTCACTCTTGCCATCTCTTGTTTGACCACTTCCAATTTGCCTTGATTCATGGACCTGACATTCCAGGTTCCTATGCATTATTGCTCTTTACAGCATCAGACCTTGCTTCTATCACTAGTCACATCCACAGCTGGGTATTGTTTTTGCTTTGTCTCCATCCCTTCATTCTTTCTGGAGTTATTTCAACACTGATCTCCAGTAGCATATTGGGCACCTACTGACCTGGAGAGTTCCTCTTTCAGTATCCTATCATTTTGCCTTTTCATACTGTTCATGGGGTTCTCAAGGCAAGAATACTGTATAAATTACACATCAAAAGTCACTATTCTTTTTAAAAATTCCATACTCTATTTAATGTGTTTATTCAGTAGAATTTTTTTGAACACCTATTTTTTTGCCAGGTATTGTGTAAGCTTTCAGTTCACATTGTCCTCTGTGGTAGGTGTTTTCTCTATTTTACAGATAAACTGAGGCTTGAAAATACTGTCACTGGAGGTTACAACTAGAAAGTGTTAAGGCCAAGATTTGAATCCTGGGTTTTCAACTCTAGACCTATTGTTTTCTATTTAAAGGAGAAAGAGAATAAGATTTCTGTAAGTGGAAGTCATCTGTGAGGTGCATTGTTTCAAATGGAGCACATGATTATACTGAGGAGATAACTAAACCAGTAGATATCAAAAACTTTTCTAAAAATCATTAATTACATGTCTCTCCCTCAAACGCTTTGGATTTTTCCCTTATTATGATGATAGAATTAAGGACACTAAATTTTGTTACTAGTGGGAAAATGGTTTAAGAATAATAAACCAGTTCAGTTCATTCGCTCAGCCCTGTCCGACTCTGCAACCCCATGGACTGCAGCACGCCAGGCTTCCCTGTTCATCACCAACTCCCAGAGCGTACTCAAACTCATGTCTATCGAGTCGGTGATGCCATCCAAACATCTCATCCTCTGTCGTCCCCTTCTCCTCCTGCCTTCAATCTTTCCCTGCATCAGGGTCTTTTCCAAGGAGTCAGTTCTTCGCATCAAGTGGCCAAAGTATTGGAGTTTCAGCTTCAGCATCAGTCCTTCCAGTGAATATTCAGGACTGATTTCCTTTAGGATGGACTGGCTAGATCTCCTTGTAGTCCAAGAGACTCTCACGAGTCTTCTCCAATATTAGTTCTTCATTGCTCACCTTTCTTCATAGTCCAACTCTCACATCCGTACATAACTACTGGAAAAACCGTAGCTTTGACTAGATGGACTTTTGTTGGCAAAATAATGTCTCTGCTATTTAATATGCTGTCTGTGTTGGTCATCGCTTTTCTCCCAAGGAGTAAGCATCTTTTAATTTCATGGCTGCAGTCACCATCTGCAGTGATTTTGGAGCCCACTGTTTCCATCGTTTCCCCATCTATTTGCTGTGAAGTGATGGGTATAAACAATGTATTTGCCATGAAGTGATGGGGTAATAAACAAGGTATAGGTATAAAGGGGTATTTTTTGTTTTTAGATAAAAAGGAATGAACCTCTGAGTTTTTCACATATCGAGTACTAGGGTTGATTTTATGTAGCATTTTAACAAGTGTGATCTTGTTAAAATCTGTGAGATCTGTGAGAGACCCCAATACATTTAGGTTGTCACTGGCCATTTCTGTTCCCTTTATGATCTTTGCTCTGCTCTCTTAAGATTGTGCTCGTTTCCTACCCTCTCTCACCCCCACAGATCCCTGTACTTGCTTTTGAATTAGAATACCCCAGTACAGTGGATGCCCTCTTCAAGAAAACCTAATTACAGTAACTGTTGTTCAGTCGTTAAGTCGTGGCCAACTCTGCGAACCACGGACTGCAATGCACCAATTATAGTAATAGCTGCTACTTATTAATGTGTATCATAAGTTAATGTGCTAAGTGCTCTGTGTATATTATTTAATCCTCAAAATAACCAGATGAGGTAGAATTAAGAAACATTTTTTCAGATGAGGAATCAGGCAGAATTTCACACATCACACAGCTATAGGGAGTTGGGGTTGGGTCTCAGATCATGGTGTTGGGTCTCGTATCAGTCTGACTCTAGTGGTGTGTCTTGACATCTCTCTTCCAGATAGATGCCTGAACAAAAGAACATATGTCAATTTCGAGGAATTCAGGCATCCTGTAGATCCCAGAATTAGATCTCCTTGCATTTTAATTTAGCAGAGGCTTATATACAGTATCTGTGTCAAGAGAACGGACATCCCCATGACTGCTTTTCCCTTTCATTATGCTATTTTCACCCCCCAAAATACCAAAGAACAAATAATTTAAAATGTCATATTAGAATTAATAGTATAAACATTAGAGAAATACAAATCTGTATTTAACTACATATCTTAGAGATTCTTGGTCTTTTTTGTTTGTTTCCTTTCGTGGTAAAAAGAGAACCCTTCAGTCTTTTATCACTTGCTGCCTGTGTGCTTTAGCCTCCTCCTCTAGTTACCAAAGTTGTTGTGTAGATATTTTCAGCTTCTTTCACATCTTTGTCTGTTTTTCCCTCTCCCATAGCTTGGCAGAGCTGTGAGAGTGAAGAGTACCAGCACTATTTATATATTTTCACACAAGCAACGTGAATCTCAGTGATATGTGTCTTCCGCATCAAAAGGGAGTCATGTTCTCAGAGCAGAGAACCTTCTGATATCCCTCCCACTATTTGCTTGCATTTTGTGGACAGTGATTGATTTTATGTTGAGCCCTGAGGGAAGGGACTCCTGGCACCTTCCCTAGCCTGGTGTGTTTTTTTTTTTGTTTTTTTGTTTTTATTTTTTGAGTAGATAATACATTCAAATGGAGCAGAATTCAAAAGGGGACTCATCAGAACGTCTCCTGCCCTCTCAACTTTCTGTTCCCCAGAGACTAGAGACTTTTTACCCTGCCAGCTTTGAAGAAGTCAGCTTTTGTGTTGTATGATGGCCTGTTGAGTGGACTGCATGGAAAGAACTGCAGGCAGCCTCTTGGAGGAGATTGTGAACCCTCAGCTAATAACCAGCAAGAAGCTGGGCCTTTAGTTATACGGCGGCAAGGAAACGATTTTTGCCAGCAACCTGAATGAACTTGGAAGCAAATTCTTCCCTAATTGAGAATGTGAACCTAGTTGACACCTTGATTGCAGCCTTAGGAAACCCTGAGGACCCAGGTGACCTGTGCCCAGAAAATATGAGATGATTTGTTTGTTGATTTAACCTACTATGTTTGTAATCATTTGTTGTATAGCAACAGAAAACAAATAGATTAATCTTCTGACTTTCATAGGGTAGAATGGTTTAATAGCAACAGTTGCATGTGATTTAACTTAATTAGAGGAGAGCAGTAATTTAAATCTAGTTTACCACAGAGCCTTCAAGGTGCTAACCAGCCGCACCTCTATAAAAGACTCAGTTCAGGAAAGATGATACAATTAGCCACAATCCCAGCTGCTGCAGTTGGGTAGAGGCTTTCATTGATATTCTCATCATAACTGTATCACTCGGGTTTCAGTCAGGGAAGCTGAGCAACAGTGACTTATGGGGTAAGGGAATCATTGTAGGAATTGGTCCTTACACAGTTGTGGGAGAAGCTGGGGCAGTGAAGGTCTGCTGCGGTGGAGGGGGTTGGACCCAAAGGAGTTAACAACCAGTCAACCTGGGAAGCCAAGGATGTCGAGGCAGTGAGGTGGGGCCGCACAGGGGACAGTGGCCTATCTGTGGGTCTGCAGCCAAGCGCCTGGTGGTGGCCTGGGGCCAGGGTTGTCACCAGAGCTGCAGTTGGGAGGGAGAGCTGGATGCGGATTGCAGAGAGCAAGGAAAGCTAGGCTCCATGGGCACCTCCGTGTCTGCCTTTCACCACATCTAGCTTCAGTGATTTTTAGAGAGTGATGGCTGCTGCTGCTTCCTTTCACATCACACATTTCTGTTTTGGCCAACTTTGGGGATGATTGTGCAAAAGAGTTTTAGCTTAGAGAAGTGTAAACAGTACAGATCAGCACAGTCTCCGTCTTTCATCACTGCACCTAGATTTTCTTCCTGCTTTGCCAACATTTCACCAGGTCTAGATAGCCTACCAGGTGAGAGGACCCAGACCTTCATCCCAGAAACATCTGCAATTGCCCAGGTTCCGTTATCCCCGAGCAGAGAAGCACCAAAAGGTGCTGCAGTTGAGTCCCTTGGGTTCTGGAAGCGCACCTTCCTGCTCCTATTGTCCTGCCCCACACCTCACAGCCTGGCCCAGGACTCTCAGTAAGCACTCCCACAGTATTTACATCCAGGTCGTGCAGTTCTTTGGGTGTATGTGCTCTTTCTTCCCAGAACAGGGACTGTACTTTCTCCCTCAAACTGTGATTATGCTTGAACAGATCCTGATTTTTGGTTTGGAGCTAGCGAGAGGAGGCTGGGGCAGATACTGAAGAGGACAGCATTGTCTTTTCAGGCACCTTCAGGATCTTCTGGCAAGAGAAGGCTGCTGTCCTCCAGCAGGGAGTTGGGAGCAGGGTGCTGCTTCTCCCACCCTGGAAAGTCCAGGTGAATCTTGGGGCTTAGCATTCCTCATCCACCACATAGCCCCTTTCAAGGTTTCTGTGTCCAGCTCTTCCTCTCAGGATCCACATTTTGTCATAGGTTTGTCGAGATTTTGTTCCGATCTTCTTCATAGATCTGATAAAATTAAATCTTGAGCCTAAGTTTTGGCAGTCTTTTCTGTAGCTCTAGGAAGTAAGGGTATCTTTGAACACCAATCTAGAAGTTTCCTTGTTTTGACAGAATTCTTAGGCTTAAAGAGTGACTGTCATTTTCTTTTTTCATGACTTCTAAGCCAGCCAGCACCAGGTCTTAGAATCACTCATGTTTCCGTTCAAGTGCAGCCACAACCACTGCTGCTAAACTAACACTTCCCTTAGTGAAAAACCTTAGTACTGTCACTGCAACAGGCAGGGGTTGTCACCATCCCACTTGCCATTAGGATGGGGTCCTCTTGGCCATCTTACCAGGGAATGATCTAGTTCCAAAATCTTTCTCAAGAATTTTATTTCCTGGAGCCACTTGCCTTACTATCATAGTGTGGGTGTCCCCTCCCATTTCCCCATAGCCTGTGCTGAAACAGCCTAAAAGGCTTGCTTGCAGTTATTTGGTAAGGAATCCCATGAACAGGGGAGAATTGGGGGGAATGAAACCAGGGAGGAGGAGAAGCAGCAGAAGAGTGGCCCGTAGTGTTGGTCACCAGTGGAGGTTATGGGGCTTCAAGCCTGCCAGGAGCTTCGAGGAATTTTGTACAGTCTTCTTTAGAATGGTCCTCCTGAAAGATGGCAGAGAGGAGCATTTATCTAACCAGCTGTCAGGTGTTGCAGAGTCCCGGGAGTAGCGGTGAAAAGCACCATGGCGTAGATCGTCTTGTCTTCTCACCCACGTGTCTGATGCTCATTTCTGCCTTGGATCTGGAATTCTGGTTGCCTTTTTAAAACAGATGTACAGGGATGATGTGTTGATAGTGGTGTCTTAGAAAGCAAACCTTTCAACGGTGTGATCATTGTGGATTAGAATACTGAAGGCATGGAGACAGTCGGAAGCTTTTCTATAATTAAGGTGTGAAGTATGGAGTATTTGAACCAAGGTGGTGTTGATAGAAAACAAAACTAATCAAATTGTGTTTTTGAAGGAAGAATCAGAAACATTAGTTTCATGTGTGTATATGAGGGAGAGAGAGAAAGGAGGGTGAAATGGTGTAGCGGACTGAAGATTTCTTGCCTAGGAGAAGCATAGTGCTCATGGACAGGTTGAAAGTGAAAGTGTCGGTTGCTCAGAGTCATGCCCGACTGTTTGCAGCCCCACAGACTGTAGCCCAGTAGGCTTCTCTGTCCATGAAATTCTCCAGGCAAGAATACTGGCGTGGGTTGCCATTTCCTACTCCAGGGGATCTTCCCAACCCAAGGATTGAACCCAGGTCTCCTGCATTGCAGGCAGATTCTTCATTGACTGAGCCACTAGGGACGCCCCATGGACACATGGGCTCCTGAGTATTTTTAACATGATCCTCAGAACTCTGATGGCATCATTTCATCCTGGGTATAAGGAAATGAGACTAACAGAGCGTGGGATGCTTTGATCCAGCACTTATCACTGGATGATAAGTGAGAGCCAAGAGTTAGTGATATAATTACCTGAATTCAGAACCTTCAGTGCTCTATCTACTACTTCATGCTGCTGTCACTTCCCACTTGTTTCATAATTCCTTTCCTTAGGATTTGGAATCAGTCCCATACAGTTTAGTAGGAAAGAATTGAAGCAGCTTTTTTCTTGAGCCTATTTGCACTTGAAGTCTTAATTCTAACTCTGGTGCCACTGAAGAGTCACCACTGAAGTGCCTACTCTAAGGCCAGCCTTCCTCTAACCTTACCATATTGCTTTATGTTGTGGGGCAAGCCATAATCTCCTCCATAATTCCTCTTCTTTCTTCCCCCTTGTCTATTTCTTTCTTCCTCTTCCCACCTCTAACCCAATATGAAATTCTAAATCTGGAAGCCACTTATATATTTTCTGATGGCTATAAGCCAATGAAAGGTTCCCCACTGATAATTGGTTAAACATGTATGACGATGTACCTGGGAGTAATGAAGAGTATGAGAGCAGCAGTAAAGACAGATCCTGGCAGCATATTCAGAAAATCTGTCAACATCGACGTATATTTTGGTTATCAGAGGTACATGGAGAGGAGAAAAACAAAAATGTTCATAATAAAAACAGAAAATGGCCCTATTTATCATGCAGAGTAACACTCATTGGTATCACTAAATGTCTAATTGTTTTACTTCTTTGTATTTCTGCCTTGATCATTCATGTTATGTAGCTCAAATTTTTGAAAAGAAGCATTTCTGCCATCATTAAGGATTAGAAAGAAAATATTCTGGTGAAAGAGAGTAGAAGAAAAGGATTAAAAAAATAGGAGATGGATCTATAAAATGGAGTTATCACAGAAGCACAAAAGAACTGTAAAATGTTTACTTCATACTCTCTGCCAACCTCACATCAACATCATTGAAGATCTCCTACCTGAGCAGAATACATGGGCATCTTTGAGATGTTAAATGTCTAGGCTCCAGATGAGTTTTTCTGTTATGAGGACATTGTTAAAAACTTTTGATTCATCCAAAAAGTTCTCTGGTTTATTAGTCAGCCATTGCTATATAACAACAACCAGAGAATTTCAGTGGCATTTAACAAAAAACATGTTTCTCACAAATTTCCAGGTGAGCTTAAATCAGAGATTTAGGTTTGCAGCAGCTGGGGTCACTCTGACGGCCACCATGGTTGAATAGGACTGGCAGTTCTGTTCCCACTGCTGCTCACTTTCCTCCTGGGACCAACAGACTAGCTCTGTGTGTTCTTACCATAGCGGTGGCAGAAGACAAGTGGGCAAGCCCAGTTCCCAAAAGTACTTTTGAAGCCTTTGGTCATATCACATTCACTAACATTTAATTGGGCTTCCATGATAGCTCAGTTGATAAAGAATCTGCCTGCAACACAGGAAACCCCGGTTCAATTCCTGGGTCAGAAAGATCCGCTGGATAAGGGATAGGCTATCCACTCCAGTATTCTTGGGCTTCCCTTGTGGCTCAACTGGTAAAGAATCCGCCTGCAGTGTAGACCAGGGTTTGATCCCTGGGTTGGGGAGATTTCCCTGGAGAAGGGAAAAGCTACCCACTCCAGTATTCTGGCCTGGAGAATTCCAAATATTTAATTGGTCAAACCTGATCTCACAGCCAGTTCAAAAGTCTTGTTGCAGGGAAGTAACACTCTGCCCATTGAGGGGTGGTGGGGATCAGAAGGCTGGCAGTAGGGACTGTGTCTAAACAGTAATCTAGCATGTGTGGACAATAGACTCATAAGCTCTAAACTTCTAGTTTAAGAAGATAAAGTAATCATTCTGTGTTGTTTAGTTTTATTTAAAGAAATATATGTAATATTTTGTCTGTAGTGAGGCAGTGTAGTCAGTGAGTTCTATAGGGAAGAAGAGCAAGCATGCCCTCTGGAAGTTAATTAGGACCAAATGGGAAGAAACAGTCCTGACTTCCCTATATCCTGAAACTGACAGAGGGGAAAGGATTTTAGACAGAATGGTGCTACTCCCTGTTCAGCAGTGTTCTAAGTGGTGTGTGGCTCACAACAAACTGTGGAAAATTCTTCAAGACATGGGAATACTAGACCACCTGACCTGCCTCCTGAGAAATCTGTATGCAGGTCAAGAAGCAACAATTAAAACCGGACATGGAACTATGGACTGGTTCCAAATTGGGAAAGGAGTATGTCAAGGCTGTATATTGTCACCCTGTATAAGTTATTTAACTTATATGCAGAATACATCATATGAAATGCCAGACTGTATGAAGAACAAGCTGGAATCTGATTGCTGGGAGAAGTATCAATAACCTCAGATATGAAGATGACACCACCCTTATGGCAGAAAACAAAGAAGAACTAAAGAGCCTCTTGATGAAGGTGAAAGAGGAGAGTGAAAAAGCTGGCTTAAAACTCAACATTCAGAAAACTAAGACCATGGCATCCAATCCCATCACTTGATGGCAAATAGATGGGGAAACAGTGAGAGACTTTATTTTTTGGGGGGAAGGGGGCTCCAAAATCACTGCAGATGGTGACTGCAGCCATGAAATTCAAAGACGCTTCCTCCTTGGAAGAAAAACTATGACCAACCTAGACAGCATATTGAAAAGCAGAGACATTGCTTTGCCAACAAAGGTCCATCTAGTCAAAGCTTGAAGAAGGCAATGGCACCCCACTCCAGTACTCTTGCCTGGGAAATCCCATGGATGGAAGAGCCTGGTAGGCTACAGTTCATGGGGTCATGAAGAGTCAGACACGACTGAGGGACTTCACTTTCACTTTTCACTTTCATGCATTGGAGAAGGAAATAGCAACCCACTCCAGTGTTCTTGCCTGAAGAATCCCAGGGACAGAGGAGCCTGGTAGGCTGCCGTCTATGGGGTCGCACAGAGTCGGACACGACTGAAGCGACTTAGCAGCAGCAGCAGTCAAAGCTATGGTTTTTCCAGTAATCATGTGTGGATGTGAGAGTTGGACTATAAAGAAAGCTGAGCGTCGAAAAATTGATGCTTTTGAACTATAGTGCTGGAGAAGAGTCTTGAGTGTCCCTTGGACTGCAAGGAGATCCAACCAGTCCATCCTAAAGGAAATCAGTCCTGAATATTCATTGGAAGAACAGATGCTGAAGCTGAAACTCCAGTTCTTTGGCCACCTAATGTGAAGAACTGACTCATTGGAAAAGACCCTGATGCTGGGAAAGATTGAAGGCGGGAGGAGAAGGAGACGACAGAGGATGAGATGTTTGGATGGCATCACTGACTCTATGGCCTTGAGCTTGAGCAAGCTCCTGGAGTTGGTGATGGCCAGGGGGGCCTGGCGTGCTGCAGTCCATGGGGTTGCAAAGAGTTGGGCACAACTAAGTGACTGAACTGAACTGATTGAAAGTGGATCTACAGTGAGATAATAAGGAAACTGAGAGTATGCTTTTAAAACTTTTGTAGCAATTTGACATTGACACAGTATTCAAGCAGTGTTTTTACTGAATTTTACTAAGATATTGGTTTGTGTTAGATTGGAAACTTAAAAAGAAGCAAACTTAAAAATCTGTTCCCTGATGCAAGATAGTTTGAGAAGAGCTCAGATAGACTTTCCACTGACTAGAAATGAATACTTCCACTGTACATAAATGGACCTTCTGATTTATCCATTAGTCTTTTGGGATTTGGGTTATCAACACTTCATCATCAAGAATCTGACCATCTTTGAGTGTGCAGTAGTGTTTTACAAGACTGGTCCAGATTTTTCCAAGGAAATGTCTTTGTGTGAAGCCTCTTTGTATCTCATTTCCTAGCCTTTCCCCTGCCAGCATCCATTTGACCTTGCTGCTGTAGTATTTACATTTTCATTCCATTATTGACAAACTTAACAAAAGATAAATTACCACTAACTGAAATTGTTTACTATAACATGAAAATACTAATTTTGACAATACTAGATAAATCTCTTTAAAGTGTCCCTTCCACCTTTTTTAAAATTTTGGCCCAATTTTCTTTTACATTTCTGAGTTAACATCACCATGTTTGAAGGTGCTTTTCTGTTCATAAGAGAGGCAGTTCTAAGTGAAGAAGTTATATTGAGCGTTGATTAGTAGAAGACCTAAGTTAAGAGGCATGACAAGGAAAGAGATTTTTAGGATGGAAGGAAAGGATGTTTCATTAAGTATGACTTTCTTTCTTCCTGGCTGTATGACCTTGGGCAAGTTAATTCATCTTTGTGAGTCTTAGTTTTCTCATCTGTAAAATGGGAATTATAATATTACCTTCTTCAAGAATATTATCAAAATTAAGCACAGAGCTTGGTACATAATAAATTTCAAAAATGTTAGCATTATGTTTTGTTTTTAATTATCTACCAGGTGTCAGGTGCTATAGCATCAGAGATAAAGGGAGGTCACTACCCCAGAGAAGCGCTCAGTCTGACAGAGGAGTCAGACAAGTATGTCAGAAATGTAAACTAAATTAGTATGAGAATTTAATGCTATTACATAGAGAAACACAGGACATTGTGGAAAATTTCAGGTAGGAGGAACACCTAACTTTTGACTTAGGCTTTGGGGAATGGGCTCAAGGTAGGCTTTTGAAAGAGGCAATATCTCAGCTGATTCTAAAAGAATGTGGAGGACTTAGGAAGGAAAAATTCAGAGACTCAGGGTGGTTAAGTGGTTTGTCCAAAGTGACTTTTCTGCTTAAATGCCCAAGTTGGGGTCTCAAGCCAATCTGATTTCAAAGTCCGTTTTTCATATCTTTGTAAACTTGAAAAGTTTAAACATATGATGTTATCTTTCTCTTTCTTTCCTCTGCCAATATCCTGGTTTTAGTAGGACTGTGACACATTCTTTTAAATAACCACTTTTTCTCTTAATTTGCCACCAAGCACATCTACCAGATTGCCTTTGCTGTCATGTTGACTCATACTACTCAACTCTACTCCACTGCCTGCTTTAAAACAGCAGAAGTCCTCCATTGGCTACTGGGCGAGGCCTGTCCTCCTCAGCTTGGCATTCAAGACACTGTAAAATGAGAACTGTCCAGGACTTCCATATTTCCCACTTTTCATGAGCTCATATTCCTGCCTCTGGTGTCATTTACATGCAGATATCACTTTATAAGGATGCCATTTTAAGGTTTAGATTAAATAAATTAATCTTCAGTCTTTAGATTTAATTACTCTCTTACAACTGAGTGCTCATGCGCGTGGGCCACACACACACTTACTCTGTTATTTCTAAAAATGATTTTATCATTATGACCAAAGAGCTTGGATGTCATCCTTCTTTAGTTCCATACCCAGCATAAGGGTTCTTGGTTATTGTTGTTTAGTTGCTAAGTCATGTCTGACTCTTGTGACCCCATGAACTGTGGCCCACCAGGCTCCTCTGTGCATAAGATTTCCCAAGCAAGAACACTGGAGTAAGTTGCCATTTCCTTCTCCAGGGGATCTTCCTGACCCAGGGATCGAACCCATGTCTCCTGAACTGGCAGGTGGATTTTTACCGCTGAGCCACCAGGGAAGTCCAAGGGTTCTTGGTACTCTACCCATAATGTGATGAGCTAACCTCTGCTCCTACATTTTTCTGGAGGGATCTTTTTTCTAGAGGGATCCTCTTTTTTGAGGAGAGGTAAGGAGAACAGTTCTGATTGTTAGAAATTTCTTAATAGTGAGTCAGAATCTCTTCTTTTACCATCCATTTGTTTCCCAGGACTTGCCCTTGGAACCACAGGTAATTGGTCTTTTTTTTTTTTTCTGCCTCATGAGGTTCAAGATTCTATCAGACGTTGAAAGATAGCTCTTACATCTCTCCTTGGGTTTCTCTTACATAAATCAATAATAATATTGTTTGTTTAGACCTTTTTTCATTAACAGGTCTCAAACTCTTCACTGTACTTTTGCCCGCCTCTGAGAATCCTAGAGTTTTGCCATTGCCGGTCTAAAACCACAGAGCTTAGAACAGAACACAGCATCCGACAGGACAGCAGTGCAGCATTGTTCCTTCATTATGACTCTTTGCTTGTGTCTTAAAAGCCTGTGATTGGTTTAGCTTTATAGTAACCATTTCACATTTTGCATTCATTCAGTTAATATACCCAGATACTATCTTTACATAATGGTTGTAGTTAAGCTAGCTGTTCTTGTCATCTACTCTGTAGTTGACTCTCTTTAAATACAGAACTTAAGATTTTGTTAGTTAGATTTCACCTTCATTTTGATCCATCTTTTTAGCTAATTTTGACCATTTTATCCAGTGTATTTTAAACTGTGTTTCCCAGCTTTAGGTTATCTCAAGACTTTGAAGCCTACTTTCCAGCTTGATGAACATCAGAGAAGTAGAGACTTTCCACTCCATCTCAGGAGTTGACCAGTGCTTCTTACACATGGTTCTGTTAGCCACTGGTCTGTCACCCCTCCACATCTTTTTGTCTTACCTTCAAAGATCTAATTTGTACATTCAGCAAATTTTTATTCAGTGCCTACCATGTGGAAGAAGATACCAGTGATAAAGTGAAGACAGCGGTCCCCATCTTCTGAACTAACAATCTAGAGACATCATGAAGTGTTCTGTTAAATGCTTTACAGAGATTAGCTTACACAGTTCTCTATGATACTCGGTTTCTCTGTTGTCATATCAAAAGGGGAGGATGCATTACTTTTTACAAACTCTATATTGGCTCCTAATGATCATACATCACCTGAAAATGGGAATCATTATCTTTCTCTTTTCACAGGTTCACAAGAACCTTGAGCTTGGAAAGTCTGCAGAGTTCATTGCTGACCTTTCTACCTTTTATTGTATCTTTTAAACCTCCGAGCTCATTAGAGAGCAGCCTGTTTAGCCACATTTGTGGTGGTGGCAGTGGCATCTAATCCCCCCATTATTGGGATTCTTTTTGTATTTTAAACTTAGCTGTGAAGAATGTCTGTCCAACTTTAGCCATTTTCCCTTACAGTCTTTGTCACTCCAATCTCTTTGTGTTTTATCTTTGTATTTTGAAACTATTTTTTCTAAGGAATATAGCTGACTATCCTCAGATGCTTTTCTTCTCCTCTTAAAGCACTTAAAGTGCCATAGTCACTTTCTCCAGGATCCTGGTCCTTTTCACTTAAACCATGTATTTCTTTTTAGTTCAACAAATGAACAAAAAACTGTAGTACTCTAAGGGATGAAACTATCAACGATGCAATGTGTTGGTTTTTTACTAGAATAATACCAAGAACAGATATCCTCATAGTTCCTAGAAGACAGCCCACCCATACCCCTAAGTGTGGGTTCACTTATCCGTCAGGTGTCATCCAAACCTCAACTTGCCAGTTCCCACAGCTGGATCATCCGTGCCTATTCTTCCTTCTTTCCCCGCTGGTCTAGTGCTCTCTGCTGTGTCCTGTACAGATTTTGAGTTGCACATAGATGTTTATTTTCTTAAACAATTATGAGGATTCCTGCCTTTTTATGTAGATCTTTGTGGAACAGCAGATTCCCTGCAGTTGTCAAAATCTATAATGGTTACCAGTTGCTACCCCATCCCATCAAGTCTTGGTGACTTCCATGAGATTTTATTATCTCTGTCTTCTTTTTTCCTATTGCTACTTTTAAGATTGGTGTCTAACACACTAATGTTCAATAATATTTATGATTAATCTCAAGAAGTATTTGCCTTCTCTTTTAGGCTGTGAGGATATCATTGCTGAAAGCATCTCATTAGATACCTTAATTGCCATCCTCAAGTGGAGCTCTCATCCATATGGCTCTAAGTGGGTGCACCGACAAGCTTTACATTTCCTCTGTGAGGAATTTTCCCAGGTCATGACTTCGGATGTTTTTTATGAACTCAGCAAAGACCATCTGCTTACTGCTATCCAGTCTGACTACCTGCAGGTAATCATGTATACGCTCTCGAATTCACTGTCGTTCGTATGTGCACCAGGAAGCCCGTCTGTCCTCCGTTACTCCCCCACCCAGGGAGGTCAGCCCACCCAGGAATGCCTGCTTCATATTTGTGCAGCCCGAGGTGTCTAGGGCTCTGGGCCCTTTGTGCTCACTGCCACCATCACTGAGCAGTGTGAACCAGCCCCAGTCCTAACCAGCGATTCCCCAAAGGGGTTGTGGCAGTAGGCAAGGTCAGAAGCATATCCCAATGGTGATTCTCTTGGCTTCTGTTAATAGTAGATTCACTACAACAGTTTCTTTTATTTTTGGTAAAGTATCAGAAGATATTTAGACTTAAGCAGCACAAAATAAGAACAACATTCAATTTCTGACCTATTCGGACATTTCTTAAAACTCAGTGTATGAGTCCTCCTGAAGTATAATAATGTTTTCAAGTACTTATTTTTAGTCAGAAATATGTTTAAACAAATTCTTGTATTCTTATATATCATTTATAATTAAGTAATTTAAACTAACAGTATATTTAAAATAAGTTAAAAAAATACTTTGAGGTAGAGTTTATTCGATTTTTTTTTTCTTTCTTTTTTGCATTGGCTGTATGACTTTTATACTGGTAACTATACAGCAGTTTTAATGTTAAGAAGTTATAAACTCATTAAACCATATCCTATTTCTTTGTATTTGTACTAGAAAAATTATGAAATGCTTTCATCTCAGTCAGCAGTGCAGTGAAGAGTTAAATAATCCACTTAGCATCTGTATTTTTCCTTCATACGTTGCTTTGATTGTAGTACATATGTTGTCATAATTGGCTTTGATCTGTTTAGGATTTGTTTTCATTAACCTTATTATTTCACTGTCCTGTTGCAGACCTGATAGGAGTTAGGATTTGTCAGTTCAGTTTCCACCTCAGTCCGTCTCTGCCATCATGAAGCTTCCATAAGCCTCTTATCCTTATCCATCAGAGGGCAGACAGAATGAAAACCGCAATCACAGAAAACTAACCAATCTGATCACATGAACCACAGCCACAGCCTTGTATAATTCAGTGAAACTATGAGCCATGCCGTGTAGGGCCACCCAAGATGGTCATGGTGGAGAGTTCTGACAAAACAAGGTCCCCTAGAGAAGGGAATGGCAAACCACTTCAGTAGTCTTGCTTTGAGAACCCCATGAACAGTATGAAAAGGCAAAAAGATAGGATACTGAAAGATGAACTCTCCTGGTTGGTAGGTACCCAGTATGCTACTGGAGATCAGTGGAGAAATAACTCCAGAAAGAATGAAGAGACAGAGCCAAAGCAAAAACAACACCTAGTTGTGGATGTGACGGGTGATGGAAGTAAAGTCCAATGCTGTAAAGAACAATATTGCATAGGAACCTGAAATGT
This sequence comes from Bos indicus, assembly GCF_029378745.1. Classification (NCBI taxonomy): domain Eukaryota; kingdom Metazoa; phylum Chordata; class Mammalia; order Artiodactyla; family Bovidae; genus Bos; species Bos indicus. The sequence goes on along the minus strand of NC_091780.1, from coordinate 58,037,146 downwards.
TCATCAATCAAGGTCCATCAATCAAGGCAAATTGGAAGTGGTGAAACAGGAGATGGCAAGAGTGAACATTGACATTTTAGGAATCAGCAAACTAAAATGGACTGGAATGGGTGAACTTAACTCAGAATATCATTGTATCTACTACTGTGGGCAAGAATCCCTTAGAAGAAATGGAGTAGCCATCATGGTCAACAAAAGAGTCTGAAATGCAGTGTTTTGATGCAGTCTCAAAAATGACAGAATGATCTCTCTTCGTTTTCAAGGCAAACCTTTCAATATCACAGTAATCCAAGTCTATGCCCCGACCAGTAATGCTGAAAAAGCTGAAGTTGAACGGTTCTATGAAGACCTACAAGACCTTTTAGAACTAATACCCAAAAAAGATGTCCTTTTCATTATAGGGGACTGTAATACAAAAGTAGGAAGTCAAGAAACACCTGGAGTAACAGGTAAATTTGGCTTTGGAGTACAAAACGAAGCAGGTCAAAGGCTAACAGAGTTTTGCCGAGAGAATGCACTGGTCATAGCAAACACCTTTTTCCAGCAACACAAGAGAAGACTGTGCACATGGACATCACCAGATGGTCAACACCAAAATCAGATTGATTATATTCTTTGCAGCCAAAGATGGAGAAGCTCTATGCAGTCAGCAAAAACAAGACCGGGAGCTGATTATGGCTGAGATCCTGAACTCCTTATTGCCAAATTCAGACTTAAATTGAAGAAAGTAGGGAAAACCACTGGACCATTCAGGTATGACCTAAATCAAATCCCTTACAGTTATACAGTGGAAGTGACAAATAGATTCAAGAGATTACACCTGATAGAGTGCCTGAAAAAGTATGGACGGAGGTTTGTGACATTGTACAGGAGGCAGTGATCAAGACCATCCCCAAGAAAAAGAAATGCAAAAAGGCAAAATGGCTGTTTGAGGAGGTATTACAAATAGCTGAGAAAAGAAAAGATCCAAAAGGCAAAGGAGAAAAGGAAAGATGTACCCATTTGAATGCAGAGTTCTAAAGAATAGCAAGGAGAAATAAGAAAGCCTTCTTCAGTGATCAGTGTAAAGAAATAGAGGAAAACACTAGAATGGGAAAGACCAAAGATCTCTTCAAGAGAATTAGAGATTCTTCAAGGGAATATTTCATGTAAAGATGGGCACAATTAAGGACAGAAAAGGTATGGACCTAACAGAAGCAGAAGATATTAAGAAGAGGTGGCAAGAATACACAGAAGAACAACACAAAAAAGATCTTCATGACCCAGATAACCATGATGGTGTAATCACTCACCTAGAGCCAGACATCCTGGAATGCGAAGTCAAGTGGGCCTTAGGAAGCATCACTATGAACAAAGCTAGTGGAGGTGATGGAATTCCAGTTGAGCTATTTTAAATCCTAAAAGATGATGCTGTGAAAGTGCTTCACTCAGTATGCCAGCAAATTTGGAAAACTCAGCAGTGGCCACAGAACTGGAAAAGGTCTGTTTTCATTCCAATCCCAAAGAAAAGCAATGCCACAGAATGTTCAAACTACCGCACAATTGCACTCATCTCACATGCTAGCAAAGTAATGCTCAAAATTCTCCAAGCCAGGCTTCAACAGTATGTGAACCGTGAACTTCCAGATGTTCAAGCTGGATTTAGAAAAGGCAGAGGAACCAGGGACCAAATTGTCGACATCTGTTGGACCATCAAAAAAGCAAGAGAGTTCCAGAAAACATCTTATTTCTTCTTTATTGCCTATGCCAAATCTCTTGACTGTGTGGATCACAACAAACTGTGGAAAATTCTGAAAGAGATGGGAATACCAGACCACCTTACCTGCCTCCTGAGAAATCTGTATGCAGGTCAAGAAGCAACAGTTACAACTGGACATGGAACAATGGACTGATTCCAAATTGGGTAAGGAGTACGTCAAGGCTGTTTGTTGTCATTCTGCTTATTTAACTTGTATGCAGAGTACCTCATGAGAAATGCTGGGCTGGATGAAGCACAAGCTGGAATCAAGACTGCCAGGAGAAATATCAATAACCTCAGATATGTAGATGACACCACCCTTATGGGAGAAAGCAAAGAGAAACTAAAGAGCTTTTTGATTAAGCTGAAAGACGAGAATGAAAAAGCTGGCTGAAAACTCAACATTCAGAAAACTAAGATCATGACATCCAGTCCCATCACTGTATGGCAAATAGATGGGGAAACAGTGAGAGACTTTATTTTTGGGTGGGGAGGGGGCTCCAAAATGACTGCAGATGGTGATTGCAGGCATGAAATTAAAAGACTCTTGCTCCTTGGAAGAGAAGTTATAACCAACCTAGACAGCATATTAAAAAGCAGAGACATGACTTTGCCAACAGAGGTCCATCTAATCAAGCTATGGTTTTTCCAGTAGTCATGTATGTTTGCGAGAGTTGGACTATAAAGAAAGCTTAGTGCCGAAGAATTGATGCTTTTGAACTGTGGTGTTGGGGAGAAGACTCTTGAGAGTCCTTTGGACTGCAAGGAGATCCAGCCAGTCCATCCTAAAGGAAATCAGTCCGAATATTCATTGAAAGGACTGATGCTGATGCTGGGAAATATTGAAGGCGGGAGAAGGGCACAACAGACGATGAGTTGGCCCATGGGGTCGCAAAGAGTCGGACGCAACTGAGGGACTGAACTGAACTGGATGATTGTTTAGAATCTTTGCATTTCTTCTTGGAATGTAAAAAACTTGGAGAGCAACCTGGATTATGCCCTAAGATTTTAAATGCAGTACAAAGAAATGAGAAGCACATTGCCATTTCACAGACTATGCCTGAGGGGTCCTTCACCAATCAGTAGCATACTTCGTGGAGATCATAGTGTCTTCTGCCAAGACAAGTTGCCATACTTGTTTTTTTCTGCTCCTCCAGGAGACAGCAGTCACACTGTATCTTTACACTTTTACTTTCATGTATTTATCTCCATCTTGTCCCCAAAAGAATTTAAGGCAGCTGTATAGAAACCATATAGTAAGGTAAATTTAAAACAGGGAAAGAAAACAGTTTAAAAAACAAATAAAGATGAAAATAAGAGTAAAAATTTAATTTGAGCCAAGAGTGAGGTTACTGGACCAAATGTATATAATTGGGTCTGTGTATTTGCTTCCTGGTATACCACAGGTTTAGGTCAGACATTTGAAACAGCCAGTGTAAAGAGTGAAACGTGGCATGTTGCACATTGTATGTACTTTATGACATCAGAAGAGTCTTTAATGAGATTAATGTCTATCTGTTTGCACTAAAATAAATATAAACTTTTTTATTATAGGCAAGTGAACAAGATATCCTTAAATATCTGATTAAATGGGGTGAGCATCAGTTAATGAAGAGAATAGCAGACAGAGGTAAGCTCAGAAAACTAGCTTGAAACTGTAAGTTTTTCCCAAAAGTTACTAAAGTGTATGCTGCACATCAGTCTTGACACTTACCACTGTTGCCTGGTGAAAATAGAAATATTTAAATCAGTAAAATCCTTTAGTGGAAAGGGTATACTTGGTTAGAAATAAACATATCAGAAAGTTTAATTTTGCACTTTAAACTGTAGCTCTTAGTATTCTCTTTCTGTGTGTTTAATAATGTATGTTGAATCATTTATAAAAGTATTAAAGTGCAGTTTTTCAATTAATGAGTAAAGTGTTACAAAGGCATGTTGTTGATGAAAATATTTTAGAATTAGGTGGTAGTGATAAGTGCATAGCATTCTAAATGTACTAAAAACCACTACATTGTACACTCTAAAATGGTTAAAATGGTAAATTTTATGTTATGTGAATGTTGCTCGAGAAAAAAAAAATATATGACTACCAAAGGGAAGCATGTTTGTTGTTTATTTGAATTTTTTGTGAAAGGTAAAGGAGAAATGATACTTTTGCATGGCCTCCAAGTAGGGGATACTGCAGAAGAGACGCAAGCACCACGTGTCGCTCGTGGTCTTAACTGTGGGAGCTTGTGCTTATGTAGCAATCTTACATCTATATCTAGGGTGAGCCCACACACCTGTGTGACTTCATATAATTTTGTGTTTGTCTATATAGTGAACCCAAATCAAAATATTTTAATTTAAAAAATTAAATGCGGGTTTCCCTTTCCTCTCATTTTTGACAGCTTTATATAGATAAATTTACATACCATAAAGTTTATGTTTAAGTGTTCAAGTCAGTGTTTTTTAGTATACTTAGAGTTGTTCTTCTCACATTTTAAAATATTTTTAAAAAGTAAAGCTGAACCTGCCTTCAAATCATTTTATAGTGTGCCTTTAATATACTGCTGCCAGACTCTAGGAAACAAAAGCAGTCCTCCTATCTTAATTCTAATTTAATCTGTGGCCTGCAGTTTCAGGCCTTTAATCGAAGCCTTTCACAGTTTCAGATTTGAAATTTTTTAAATACAAAAACCACTACTGTTAATTTGGGACATTTTTGAAATGCCAGTATGCAGCCTATGCTGCTGTTTTACAGATTCTAAATTTGCAAATTCACCTACTTGCTAAAATTTATTTATGATCCCCAAATCAGTACTCATGACACTTTTAATCATTTGCAGAGATGCACAGAATGCCATACGTTTCCAGCTTATGGTAGAGCAAAGTGATACTCTGCCATCTTCAATGTTCAAACAAGTGTCCTTTTCATAGTCTTTTTAGTGCTGTGTTTTTTACATCTGAATGGGATTTTCTGGTAAACCCACTGTCTAAGATAGCCTCCAAATGTAATACTATTAATACTGTCTAGTGTTCCTAAGTCCAAGAGGGCTATGATGTGCCTTACGGAGAAAATATGTGTTAGATAAGCATTGTTCAGGTGCATGAGTTACAGTGCTGTTGGCTGTGAGCTCATTGTTAAAGAATCAACAATATATACTAACAAGGTGTCCCTAAACAGAAACATACATAAAACAAGGCTTTGTCCTCATTGGCTGACAAAAGTATTGTGACCAGAGGCTCAAAGGAACCTAACTGTGTGTTTCCTTTAGAAGCAGTGGTTCAGTATTCACTAATTGTTGTGGTGGCTTTATAGAACAATACCACCCCAGTGCATATAGTGCTCCATAATCATCAAAGGCTTGTTTATTGATGTAAAGCTGGTGATGATATGCCATATTTATTCTGGGCAGATAATGAACATCCTTGATAAAATTTCCATTGTTTCATGGTTTTCTGGCTGGGTTAGAATGGGAGGCTCTTCCACAGAGATGAGAAGGACACTGCACAAACCAGACTGCACCTTTGTCTCAGTCACTTTCACGGATAAGGTTTCTGCCCTTACCTGATACATATCTGGGGGTTTCATGTAATATTACGTTTGAAAACAGGACACCACTACTTTGAGAAAAAATTTCTTTTGAAAAGAAATTCAATTTGATTCAATTGAATCAAAAAGATTCAATATACATATTGAATCCAAAGCATAACAAGGCAAGAACAAAAACCCTTTTCCACACACTGGCAACAATTTTAATAAGCCTCTCAAAAAACAATATCTCTTTATCACATTATTTAAGGGAAAATATCAGTTTACCTGTAGTGTTTGTGGGGAAAATCCAGCATTTATATTTTGAATGATAAAGATCTTATTTTTAAGCAAAAAAAAAATATATATATAGCCCCCTAGTTTAAAGATATGATTAAAAATTCCTCAAATATGTTGTTTTCCTTCCCACCTCACTTTCAAAAACCATATATATACTTCAAATCTTCCTCTTCCACTAAAACCCCATGAAAAAAACATTATTCTCTGCTCTGGACAGTGGAATATATTACACATGAACTTTTATGCATTAATATTTCTGTCGAAATTTAGACTCATAAAATTCTTAAAGTTAAATAGAGTGTACATTAGGTTTTGCTGCTTTAAGGTATCAGGTGATATAATTTTAGATACTCATTAAATTCCTATTAAATCTATATAGTAGCCTAATGAGCATACTCATAACTTACAGTTACCAGAAATAACATTTGTTCTGTATTACCCTTATTGTAAGTTGTATTAAAATAAAAAAAACTAGCCCCAAAAGTGAGGAACATTAAGAAAAAGACTTTGATCAAACTAGATTTTAATAGATTGTTTTTCTCCTTTGAGTTAGTATGCAGAAAAGAATTGTGTCTTCTTTAATGCAGAACAATTGTAAAGAATGTTACCGCACTATTGACACTATGCTTTTTCTTTGTCCAAGAATATCTATTAGGGAAACTTCTTAAGCCATAAAAGTAATTTATGTATAGCACTTTTTAGAGCAGGTAAATTTAGTATAGAAGATTACTGAAAGTATACTTAGAGAAAAAAGAGAGCCTTTCTCTGGAAATTTGAATTTGGGTGGAGACTTCTCATTTTCCGTTTCTGTCATAGAGCCAAACTTACTGAGTGGCACTGCTCACAGTGTGAACAAGAGAGGTGTGAAAAGACGGGACCTGGACATCGAAGAGCTTAGAGAGATCCTTTCCTCTCTCTTACCTTTTGTGCGAATTGAACACATCTTGCCTATAAACAGTGAAGTCCTAAGTGATGCAGTAAGTATCTTTCTTCATTTATCCCTTTCATGAAAATAATATGTCTTTTTTTTTAATCCTTGTAAATAATTTCTCCTAATGGAGTATCGTGAGACTAAACTCCATGAAGACACAGATGTCTGTTTTGTACTGTGTTAGGTCCCCAGTATCTGGCACATGGCACAAATAAATATTTGGTGGATGAGACTTGAGTTGGGTGTATCAGTCTTACTTTTGCAAAAATATAGTCTCTAAATGGAGTTAATCCAGCAATTGATCAGTGTAGATCAAGTAGTCCTCATTTTAAATGGAAAGAGTAGAAGTTACTTTGGAGACTTTCTTAAGAATAGCAGTAAATCAGAGAGCAAGAGAGGAAGAGATTGGTTCAGTGTAAAAGGGGTAAATGAATCCTGTAATTGTGTTTCAGGTAAAAATTAATGGAGCTGATTGATCATGTTACTTTCACAGTTTTTATGTGAATTTTTTTAGACTATAAGAATTGCTCCAATTAATGGTTGACAGCCTGGAGGAGGAAATGGCAACCCACTCCAGTATTCTTGCTTGGAGAATTCCATGGATGGTGAAGCCTGGTGGGCTGCAGTCCATGGGGTCGCAAAGAGTCAAACACAACTGAGCGACTTTCACTACTACTATGGTTGGGAAAAATACTCTTCACAGATTGGTTTATAACTTTAATAAGATACTGTAAACGTAATAGTTTTTTCCAACTGCACAGAAACATTGTAAAAGTCATCTAGAAAAAAACTGATAAGAATTTTTTTAGTTCTAAAAGAAAAATAAGGAGTGATAATAAAGGGCCAGCTTAAAACAAAATATTAAAAAAACTAAGATCATGGCATCTGCCCCCATTACTTCATGGCAAATAGAAGGGGAAAAGGTGGAAGTAGTGACAGATTTCCTCTTCTTGGGCTCCAAAATCACTGCTGATGGTGACTGCAGCCATGAAATCAGAAGACAGTTGCTTCTTGACAGTAAAACTATGAAAAACCTAGACAGTATATTGAAAAGCAGAGATATTACTGTGCTGGGAAAGGTCTATATAGTCAAGGCTATGATCTTCCCAGTGGTCACATACACTTGTGAGAGCTGGACAGTAAAGAAGGCTGAGCGCCAAAGAATTGATGCCTTTGAACTGTGGTGCTGGAGAAGACTCCTGAGAGTCCCTTGGATAGCAAGGAAATCAAACCAGTCAATCTTAAGGGAAATCAACCCTGAATACTCATGGGAAGGACTGATACTGAAGCTGAAGCTCCAGTATTTTGGTCATCTGATGCAAACAGCTGACTCATTGTAAAAGTCCCTGATGCTGGGAAAGATTGTGGGCAGAGGAAGAAGAGGGTGTCAGAGGATGAGATGGCTGGATAGCATCACCAATGCAATGAAGATGAACTTGGGCAAACTTCAGGAGATGATGAGGGACAGGGAAGCCTGGCATTTTGCAGTCCATGGGGGTCACAAAAATGTCAGACATGATTGGGTAACCGAACAACAACTCTTCCATAATGTAAAATATATTTTAAAACTCTTTTAAGAGTCAGTCTGTGATGCTAGCATAATAGAGAAGACAAAACAGCCCAGAAGAAGAGGCTAATTAATATAAGAATTAAACATATAATAAGCAAGCTATCACAAACCATGCTAAAGTAAGCCATCAGTTGGGGAGGGAAGAAATGTGCTTTAAGTTAAATCCTCATTTCACTTGCACACAAAATTCATCCCTATTAGATCGAAGAATTAAATATTAAGTTGAAACATGGAAAAACTAGAAGAAAACAAATATTTATGGAACCTCTGATTAAAAGGATGTTCAGTGTCGCTAGTAAGCACATATAAAGTAAAGAAAGCAAAATAAGACAAAAAGTTACCACTTTTTTACCTATTAGGTCACTAATTTTTGAAATAATATTACTGGTCTGATGGGGAAGTGTACCTGGTACATTGGTAGCATTATCGTTAAGTATATTTGGAAATAACCTAAATGTCCAATAACAGGGGAAGTAAGTTATAGCATAACTATTTGACAGAGTATTTTGCTGTCCTAAAAAAAATATGTACTTTTATATATTCTAAAATTTATTTAGGTAAAAATTTATCTAAAAAAGATTGGGAGGAAATACATCTACAGTACTACACTTACAACAAATTAGAGTTAGGATTTTTTTTGCCTATTTTCAAAATATGTCTAATGCTATATTTTATTAGTTAAACATAATTTTAATGCACCAATGAGATGTTTATTATATTTAACAAGAATAATACTAGAAACAGTATTTGGTTTCATTTAAAATCTGGGACTAAAACCAGATACAGTTTGGTTCAGAAAAATACTTTAGAACTTTTGTTTAATAGATTTAGAAAATATATAGCTGTGTTGTTAATATCCTATGCTTAACACATAATAAATAAAGTGAAACTTGCTCAGTCACGTCTGACTCTTTGCAAGCCCATGGACTATACAGTCCATGAAATTCTCTAGGCCAGAATACTGGAGTGGGGAGCCTTTCCCTTCTCCAGGGGATCTTCCCAACTCAGGAACTGAAGCCAGGTCTCCCATATTGCCAGGCAGATTCTTTACCAGCTGAACCACAAGGGAAGCCCAAGAATACTGGAGTGGGCTATCCCTTATCCAGCGGATCTTCCCGACCCAGGTATCGAACTGGGGTCTCCTGCATTGCTGGCAGATTCTTTACCAACTGAGTTATCAGGGAATCCCAACACATAATAAGTCCCCAGTAAAAGTTTACTAATATTGGTTGTTAGCCATAGTGCTCATGTAGTATATGTTAAGCACTGTGCCAGGTGCCTTTTATCTTCCTCACCGTCATTTCCTCCTCACAGCCACCTCATGGGCTAAAGTACTTGATTTATATTCTCCTGGCATAGATGTTGGAGAAGGCAATGGCACCCCACTCCAGTACTCTTGCCTGGAAAATCCCATGGATGGAGGAGCCTGGTAGGCTGCAGTCCATGGGGTCGTGAAGAGTTGGACACGACTGAGCGACTTCAATTTCAGTTTTCACTTTGATGCATTGGAGAAGGAAATGGCAACCCACTCCAGTGTTCTTGCCTGGAAAATCCCAGGGAAAGTGAGACTGGTAGGCTGCTGTCTATGGGGTCACACAGAGTTGGACATGACTGAAGCGACTTAGCAGCAGCAGCAGCAGCAGCATAGATGTGGAAGCAACAGGACCACCGCATTTAGTTAGTCCTGCAGTGTCCCATCTCCAGGGCTAATTCAGGGTCCTTAAGGTGAGGCCCAGGTAAGAGAAGATGTCCATGGCCCCCTGGCTGTCGAATGGAGAGTTAAGGTTTGAGCCAAGTTCTTTCCTTAGAGCCCCTGCCCCTATCACTGTGCAGACTGGCTATCTTCGTACTATAGATACAGGCCCAAGAATGTGCTTGTTTTGTCTTGTGGAGGATAGATTGGGGGAGGAATCAATTCCTAGATGAGTAAGGGAAAAAATCGGTTCTATTTTAGAGTTCTGAAAGTTAGCCTGACTCATATTTTTAATTAATATAACTCTTGTTTTTAAAATATCATTTCTCTATTTAAAGAAAAATGGAAAGTTGTACCTTTTTATGGCTTTCCGAATCCTTTAAACACTTTTAAACATTCAAAGTATGTGTAAGTTTCATGTGCATTCCTAAGTTCATATTTAAATGGTGAAGTTTGAACATGTTGACTTATAGGTATAATTATTTTTATCTTAGTAATATTGTGCTACACAAATGTCTGTTTCTCTAAAAAATAATTTATTTTTCAAGATGAAAAGAGGCTTGATTAGTACTCCTCCATCAGATATGCTTCCTACAACAGAAGGTGGAAAGTCAAATGCCTGGTTACGGCAAAAAAATGCTGGAATCTATGTTCGTCCTCGGCTGTTCTCTCCCTACGTAGAAGAAGCGAAGGTAAGATATTAAACTACTTTATTATGAACTATAAACACAAAGATATCTATTGTAGTATCATTTAAATATTTGGAAATAGCCTAATAAGGAAAGTGAAAGTAAATTCTGCTTTGACTTCTCACCAGAGTAGTTTAATTATGTTTAATGTTTAATTATCAAGCATGTTTTTATATTTATAACTTAAATCATATTAAGTTGTATTTTACATTTTTCTCATCTTAGTTTTTCTTGCAAACTGTTAGCTTGGAAAAAACTTCTTCATTTTACTGAAATGGTCATCAGTATGTTGCTATCTTCAGGGTGGGAAAAATGTTTGAAAGAAGACTGCAAACATATTTTCTTCCTTTTGTAAACTAAAGAAATGCCATGACTTCCTATAACATATTTCTGTAGTGGGTGACTGTTGGAAATTGTATTTAGCGTTCAAAAAAGTGTACAAGCTAAAACAAAATTTCAGGCCTATTAAATTAAAAGCTGACATTATATTATATTGTATTGCCATTTATAACATAACTCGCCAAGTAAATATGATAAATACTGCAGTATAAAATACTGCAGTTTTATTAGACGTGTTCAGCCGAGGCGCTTCGGTGTGACCTTTTGAGAAACTGACAGTCTTTGAAAGTCAGAAATCACCTTTAAGCTTAATGAAATGAATTAACAGGCAAAATAATGTGTTTGGATATAGAAACATAGTTACCTTAAAAGTTTTCTCCCTTTTATTTGTTGGAGTCAGTTCACTTCAGTTCAGTCGCTCAGTCGTGTCTGACTCTTTGCCACCCCATGAACTGCAGCACGCCAGGCCACCCTGTCCATCACCAACTCCCGGAGTTCACTCAGACTCACGTCCATTGAGTCAGTGATGCCATCCAGCCATCTCATCCTCTGTCGTCCCCTTCTCTTCCTGCCCCCAATCCCTCCCAGCATCAGAGTCTTTTCCAATGAGTCAACTCTCTGCATGAGGTGGCCAAAGTACTGGAGTTTCAGCTTCAGCATCATTCCCTCCAAAGAAATCCCAGGGCTGATCTCCTTCAGAATGGATTTGTTGGAGTATCCCTAGTTTAAAATACATATATGAAAGGATTTGTGAGAGATTTATTGATGAGGTTGATAATCTACCCCTTATTGAGTAATTCACACTTTGAAAGTGAAAGTTGCTCAGTGTCCGACTCGGTAGCCTGCCTGACTTCTCTGTCCATGAAATTCTCCAGGCAAGAATACTGGAATGGGTGGCGAGGATCTTCCTAACCCAGGAATCAACAGGGGTCTCCTGCATTGCAGGCAGATTCTTTACCACCTGGGAAGCAATTGACACTTTAAATAATTGTGAAACGGTGAGGTGGGCAGGGGAGGCAGAATGGTTGGGTCAGGTCTTTCTGAAATAAGTCCAGTGCCTAAAGTCACTCGAGCAGGTGAGGCCTCTGTGGAAGGTTGAGTCTAGTGCTAAAAGGTCCATAATAAACTAGATCTCCCCTCCTTTGTGCTGTCTCAAAGTACAGCAGCCGCAAGCTGACCAGACAGCCCTCCTGTACCCGTGCATACGTGGGTAAATGCCCACAGTAAATGCAGAGAATGGTTTTACATTATGCCATTTTGACCGTTCTGCAGTTTGCTGAAGTGGATTCATCTGAAGCTTATTTAACAAGTGTTTATGTGTAGGTCTGTTGAATTTAATATCAGTCTTTAATATTTTATATCTTGAGCATTTCTTATTGGCTAGGATATTTAGTCCATATTTACATTGTTTTCTTTACTGTGACTTTATGTATAATTTCACTTCTGATTAATTTTATATCCCTTCTTCAAATTTCAAATACTCCTGTTAAAAGCATACTTTTCAGAAAATGATTATTTCTTTTCAAAGATGCTCCAGAAGACTCCTTTAAACATTGAAGAGGTAGGGAAAAAATTAAAGAGGTTAGAGTACTGTCTCCGTTTACCACTAATTTTAGGCTGTATACACTGCAAACAGTAAATTAATTCCCTTTTTATGTGATGATGGCAGTAATCTTTCTCTAAATGTGATGTAACAAAGGTGTAAGGTTGACTAACTCTGTTAATACTGAATTGTTTTCAGTCAGTGCTAGACGAGATGATGGTGGAACAAACAGACCTTGTGCGTTTGCGAATGGTTAGAATGTCCAACGTGCCAGACACGCTTTACATGGTCAGCAATGCCGTGCCTCAGTGCTGCCACATGATCAGCCACCAGCAGATCAGCAGCAACCAGTCGAGCCCTCCTTCAGTGGTAGCAAACGAAATCCCAGGTAAGGCGGTTAACCTTGTGAATAGTCTGATCATATTCTGTAACCCCTCTATGCATGCTGATTCTTTCCACCTTCCAATACCCTTTATGCATTGTTCTCATTAAAGACGAAATTCTTATAAGCTAAGTTTTTTGTTTTGTATTTTGTTTTACAGTAACAAATGTGTGCAGTTTTTCAGTTTAGCTCAGGGTTTCTCAGCCTTGGCCCTGTTGAGCATTAGGGTTGGATAGTTCTCTGTTATGGAGGCTGTCCTTTGCTTTGTAGGGTGTTGAGCAGCATCCCTGGCCTGTACTCACTAGATGCCAGTTGCACATGTGTTTACACGCACGTGCACCCACACACACCTTGTGACAGCCTCACGGAAGCATTTTCATGTCTCTGCACACTGCCGAATGTGCCTGTGGGGCAGTATTACTGCCTGTTGAGAACCACTGGTTTAGAGGAATTCAGACTTTTCATCACCATAGGGTGTTTCTCATAAGACTCTTTGGGGAGAGTACTATCAACTTAGATCTTCGAGTCTATATATGCCCTCTCAAAATGTGATTACCATTGGTTTCTGGGAGATCCAGTTTCCCAAGGTCTGCTTTGTGAATGTTATATGCATTGTAATTCAGGCTTCCATCTTATTGTCTATTGATCGAGGTATAATTGTCATGTCCGAAAACATCTGAGTGTCAGTTAGTGCTGACGTTAACCAAAGGGCTGTCATGTTAGTTTCTAAAACAAGAAAATCCACAGAGATCTCGGGGGTCAGAAATGTATAGCTCTTGCCCGTTACCATTGCAGGAGTCCAAAAAATCAGCAAACTATAGCATTACTGGAAATGATGCTGTGCGTTTTTTTGCTGAGAAGTCTCCGTTTCAGTTAAGGATAGTAAAAGGCATAACGACGGAACTTTTAATTGAACACATTCGTTTTATTCCAGAACTAACCTCTGATCGGTTGTTGCCTTACCAGATTTGACCGCTGTGTATCTATTTAATAAAGTGTACATTGAATGAACAGTATGAAGAGAAGTATTTCTGTAGCTGGTTTGTGCAGCTTTTGAACCTTTGGTAATTATCACGGACTTTATCAACTTCAGTTAATACGACTGAGTAGCAGTATAATTTAACCTTAGAACTCACTCTCAAAAGCCCAAAGAGATCTACAATTGAGTATGCTCAGAAAAATAGGACTTGTCTTTCTGTTGTTTAATGAGACGTGGCCCTATGCTTGTACCATCAAAATTCTCCCTTCCTCGCTTACCATGCTAATGTAAGGTGTCTAGCTTTTGGAGAAGACTCCTGGGCACATGTTCTGGCTCTGCCACTTTGTATGACTTTGGACAAGACATTTACTTCCCTGAGCATTAATTTCCTCATCTGTGAAATGAGGATATCTCCTTTCTAGGGTTCTTGTGAAGATTTAAGGAAGCTCTGTGAGGAATATGGAGTTTGCATGGCACAAAGTAAGCACTCAGTAAACAGTAGCTCCCTTTTCCCAGAATTAATAATCAGTGACCACTCAAGTCAGTTTGTCTCATAGATACTTACAGATGGTCCCCTCTTCCCCAGCCCTCTGCTGCATCCTTAGTCCAGGTTCCTAACCTGTGAACCTGTCTAACCTTACTCCCACTCTAGCCTTTATACCAGGGTGTGGCAGACATCTTCTGTGAAGGGCTAGGTAGTCAATATTTTGGGCTTTGTGGGATATGCAGTCTCTATTGGACTATGCTCAGCTCTGCCGTCATAGGCCAAAGGCAGCCATACGCAATACCTAAACGGATGAGTGTGTCTGTGAGCCAGTAGAACTTTATTTACAAAAACAGGTGGCAGAGTGGTTTTAGCCTACAGGCGATAGTTTGCCAACCCTTGCTTTCCACTCCTCTCAGAATGCACTTACTGCAACACAACTCGGATCCTCTCATTCCCCCACACAAGCAACTGCCCGTTGTTCCCCAGATACAAATTAAATTCCTTATCATGACACAGAGGGTCATTTATGGTCTGCCACTACCCTTCTTTCTAGCCTTCTCTCCTCTTACCCTTCCTGCTTGTACCGTCTACTGGCTGTGCCATCCGATTGTGCCTTGCTGTCTCTCACTTGCATGTTTCACACGTGCCTGGTCCTTCTGCAGAAAAGGACCAGAAAACCTTGGCTCCACGTTATTTGCCAGCCTGGTTTTCTCTCATTCTTCAAGTCTCCATTCAGAGCTCACCTGGTCCAGGAAGCCTCCCCTGCCTGCTTCCAGTCTGGACTGGGGCCCTTCCTCCAGTTCCTTCAGCGTCCTTTGCACATCTTTCTCTACGATCACTGGCGGCCCTCTGCTGTGCTGGTGTACTTTGTTTACTTCATTAAAACCAGAGCTCTGTAAGGATAGGGATCACGTCTTTTGTTCTGTGCACCCTAATACCTGAGTCGAAGCCCTGGTGCATAGTCAGGACTCAAAGATTATTTGAATAAAAGAGTGAATATATTTAAAAGACTTTTGAAATATCCTGAGATTCAGCAGAGAATATATGCAAGTAAAATTGTATTTAGTCTGTGAACTCATAATGCAGTTCAGGGGCTCTGGTATGACTAAGAGCCTTTGGGGCACTGTGAAATTTTAAAACCCTAAAAAATAATTAGATGTGTATAAATTACTATCTTTCCTGGAAATTAAAATACTATCAAAAGTTGATGAGGATGCAAAACACATGCTTTTCTTTTTTGCACTCAGTAGGTGGTCTTGTGCAGCTCAGGCATTGTGCCTACAGACTGTCTCTCTTCTTGCAGTTCCTCGCCTCCTCATTATGAAGGACATGGTCAGACGTCTGCAGGAGCTACGGCACACTGAGCAGGTGCAGAGGGCCTACGCGCTCAACTGCGGGGAAGGCGCCACGGTCAGCTATGAAATTCAGATCCGCGTGTTACGGGAGTTTGGGCTTGCCGATGCCGCAGCGGAACTCTTGCAGGTGGGAAGCAGCCTCCACTACCTAAAACAGGGAATCTTGAGTTAGATTGTCAGCTGTTATTAATAATGAAAATATTGTGGTATTCTTTTGGATTTTGCAACGTTTGTGTTATTTGTCATATTTTGAAATTTGCGATTTGTGATTTCTAAGTCTAGATAGTCAGCTTTGTACCTGAAAAAAATAAAATACAAGGAGCCCTGACTGTAACTCAGACAGTATTTTCAGACATCCCAGGGAGCCCTCATAGCTTGTCCTTTTCTTTTGTACGTGCTTTTTCAACTGTCCTGGTGTCTTGGGTGACCTGAAAGCCCTCAGTAAGAGGCAGTATGGTAGAGTGGATGGGGCACAGGCTCTGGAGTGAGAACTGGTTTTATATCCTGCAATGGTGCTTACCAGTTAGTTAACTTAGAGCGAGTTATATAACCTCTCTGAGCATCAGTTTCTTTACCTGTAAAGTGAATTGTGAAGGTAAGAGTGGCTGTATGCAAAGCAGCTGTGTCTCTTGCACATAATAAGCACATAAATGGTGACCCCTAAAAGCTCATGGTGTGTACACCCAACAGAGTGAGAAAGAGAAAGAGAGAACATTCTGCTGCTTTTCTCTCCCTGGTTTGGTCACTAGATTTTCAGGTTGTGACCTACTACATCCTTAACAGACCTTCCAGATGCCCCCCCTTTCCTCCTCTCTCCTCCCTTTTACAAGAAGTTTTTTTGCACAATAGTTCAAACCACATAAGCATGAGAATCAAAGAATGAGTAGAGTGCTTTTTTTTTTTTTTTTTACTAGCAGGAAGAAACCCAATTCTAGTAATTATTTAGTACAAAAAATAGTAGTATTTTTGTATAAAATGTGTAATCTTCACAACTAAAGCAGAGACTAAAATAAAATTTCATTTCATCGGTCAAGTGATTGCATTGTTTTCATGCCACTGACTGCAAACCATTTTAGCCTGAGTTTTCAAAGGGGAACGTGGTATGGTAGCCCTAGGCAAGGAGCAGACCATTTGTAGGTTCTTGATTTTCAATTTTTACTGTAGTTTCCATCCCTAAAATAGTCTTGTTTTCTGTTCATTTCTGTTCTCTGTGCCATTCTAAATTGTATCTTAATTTGGTCTCTTAAATGTATAAGTTGTATAATTTAACCCCATGTTTATCAAAATATTAATCAAACTTATTTCTACATAGTAGTATTTTGTAGTTTTTATTTCAGACTGAATGCGTACAGATGTTTTATCAGAAAGTTCTAGGAGGATCTTCACTCGTATGCCTTTTCTTCTTCTGGTTTTTAATGGTACTTTTATTTTCTTAGGAAAGACATATTTGAATTAGGTTTTATTTCCTGTTTTTTATCATCACATAATTTGCAAGAGATTACTGACCTGCTTTCTGGGGCATTCAGCTAAGCAGCTCTCCTTGATAGCTGTACTTTAAGCTATGGAGGCTGCACTCTACTGTTTTACACCGTTTTTAAGGTAATTTTTCCTTGAGCTTCAAGCCTAGAAAAATATGTTGTGCTTTTTACTGAATGTGGTTTTCTTAGGTACTCACTTAACTCTCTCAGCCTTCAAATTTCTGTCCAGGAAATCTGCTAACAAATATCTTAACTTTTTCCCCCTCCATTCTTTCTTAGAATCCTCACAAATTCTTTCCTGATGAACGATTTGGAGATGAAAGTCCACTCTTGACAATGAGACAGTCTGGGAGATGTCGAGTTAACAGCACCCCCACTGCAGAAACCATGTTTACAGATCTGGACTCTTTCGTGGCCTTCCATCCACCCTTACCCCCTCCACCGCCTCCCTACCACCCGCCAGCAACCCCAATCCATAACCAGCTCAAAGCAGGCTGGAAGCAAAGACCTCCCAGTCAGCATCCTTCACGTTCGTTTTCTTATCCCTGTAATCACTCACTGTTTCACTCCAGAACAGCCCCTAAAGCTGGCCCCCCTCCAGTCTACTTGCCAGGTGTGAAAGCGGCAGCCCCTGATTGTACCAACACCACAGGACTGGGGAGACAGACGGTGGCTGCTGCTGCCGCTGCCGCCTCAACAACAATAGCATCTGAAAAACAAGTGGTAAGTTCGCACTTCAGTGACTTACCTGAAGTTAAAAGTCTCTGGAATGTTAAAAGCAATTTCCTAGGCCCCAGGACCCCTACCTGGGACTCAGCAGTGCACAGAGTGTTACTGACAAGCTGAAAGCATAGACTTAAGGAGTGTGGAAGTTGGAGAGAAAAAGAGAGTGTAGGTGGATGAGAAAGTCCAGAGAGAAGAGACAAGATGTGTATGGTGGGAAGAAGCGAGTGCCTTCCCTTATGTTCATGTGCAGGTGTCTGGACAGGGTGGAGTTACTGGGCAACACAGGTAATGTTGTTACTGGTTTCATAGTGCACTCTTCAAGCACATGTCTAGAGTCTGTTCTTGGCCTCTATTCTGTAGAGTCTGCTATTCTCCCAAAGGCTTTGGTGGGGCCGGAAGGGGAAGCTACTTGTAGCTGAGCATACCATCAGGAACAGTGTGGCAGGAGACTCCCCATTCATAAAATAGGCAGAATATTAACCCTCATGAGTGTCTGCCTCCAGCAAGCTGTTTGATCAGAGCACTCATTTAATTGGAAATCACAGTTGCCAGCGCTAGTTGCTAGTAAATTAAGCAAGACTTCCTTGCTTGATCTTGCACTGCATTGAAGGTTGAATTTCTGTTGTATATAATACATTTGAAAAAAGTATTGATTTTTAAGTCTTCCTGCTTAGTCACACTTTATCAGTAGCATTCAACATAAGAGATAAAAGATACATATATTAGTTCAGGGAGTCTTCATTGAAAGATGACTGGACTAGTGTACAGCTTGAGTCAAATTATGGTCCTTCCTCACCTTTTACCCTTTTGCCTGTTCTCCCTGCTATCCACTCCAACCCCTCAAAAAAGAAGAAATAACAAAGGTTAATAGTGTTGGATAAACCCAATTTCCATCTTATCGGCCTGGCCCTCAGTGCCACAGTTACAAAAGTTCTACTACTTTATAATTAAATAAAACTCCCTTTGAAGGTAATTTATCTGTATGTTCCTTGCACTCCCGATTATAATAATGAAAA
Organism: Bos indicus; assembly: GCF_029378745.1. Classification (NCBI taxonomy): domain Eukaryota; kingdom Metazoa; phylum Chordata; class Mammalia; order Artiodactyla; family Bovidae; genus Bos; species Bos indicus. The sequence goes on along the minus strand of NC_091780.1, from coordinate 58,018,406 downwards.
ACTGGAAACTGCCTTAAGGTCTCACAGTGGAAGAATAGTTAAGCGGTCATGCCTCATCAATACAGTGGAATAGTATCCAGTAATTTAAATAGAAATCTCAAAATTTAGTGACAGTATTATATATGCATTAAATTTTATGAAAATTAATATTTGTGCAAAATAAAAAGGTGCGAGAACTGCTTCAAAATGTTAATAACAGTGGTTATCTCAGTCCGGAAGGTTTGGGGTTTTGTGGGGGGGTTTTGCCTTACAGTTTTCTATATTTTTATTCTTCTTAAAATTAAGCATATATTTTTATAATGAGGAAACAAAATCAGTGAACATCATTTGAAAAAGAGGGAGTCACAGGCCTTTTTCTTTTTAACCTTCCCCCTGTTTGTTTCTGTTTGCAGTGCACACAACCTGTGCTAAACGATCTAATGCCAGATATTGCCATGGGTGTATCCACGCTGTCACTCAAGGACAGGAGGCTTCCAGAACTTGCTGTGGACACAGAATTAAGCCAGGCAGTTTCTGAAGTAGGACCAGGGCCTCCCCAGCATCTATCGTGTATTCCACAGAGGCATACACACACATCTCGAAAGAAACACACACTAGAGCAAAAAACAGATGCTCGAGAAAATCAGCAGGAATATCCGGATTTCTACGACTTCTCAAATGCTGCTTGCAGACCATCTGCTCCTGCCCCTGGCAGACGGACCCCCTCCCCTTCACAAGGTGGATATTTTGGTCCCGATTTGTATAGCCACAATAAGGCATCACCAAGTGGCTTAAAGTCAGCCTACCTACCAGGCCAGACCTCGCCTAAAAAGCAGGAAGAAACTAGGAAAGAATATCCACTTCCCCCCGACGGGCATCCACACAGACAGAAGAGTGAGCCGATACACCTCGACGTTGTTGAGCAGCCTCCCCAGCGGCCAGATTTTCCCTTGGCAGCCCCAGAAAATGCCGGCAGTGGTTCAGCCCATGTCAGGGGGCGAGCAGCAGTGGAAACTGACTTGACTTTTGGGCTGACTCCTAACAGACCTTCACATTCTGCATGTAGCTCTGAAGCTCCAGAAGAGAGATCCGGCAGAAGACTGGCAGATGAGTCCCTGGGCCATGGAGCTCAGCGAAATACAGATTTGGAAAGGGAAGATTCAGTCAGCAGAGGAAGGAGGTCCCCCAGCAAGCCAGACTTCCTCTACAAAAAGTCTGCCCTTTGAGAGCAACCTCCAAGTCGTCCGTGCCTGAGATGTGAAACATCCCATTTTATGATGTAACCCAACAACTTAGAGACCAGTTTATTGATGCCAGCTGATAACTCAGTTTCACGTTATTTTATTCTAGTTTTTGTATATACATGTTTATTAGACATGGCATGCTAAGAGGGTTATTTTGAATGCTGCATCTGCTGTCTGTTTTGTGTTTGAACAATTGTGTGGGGAAGCATTTTTAAGAACAAGCAAGCTGGCACTTTTTTTTTTTTCCCCTCTCTTTACAAACAATGGGATTTTTTTGCACTTGTACCTTTGTTTTATCTGTATTGGTTTTATATCAGTATGTTAAACTTTATTGCCACATTTAAAGGACTGTATTTTCATACTTTTTTGCATTTTACCTTTCATCTACCTATTTCCACGTGCATTGGATTGCACACTAAGATGTATTTTCTTATGAAATAGTTCTGTGTTTATTTTTTAATTATAGAAATTCCAAAGAACAGCACATCAAAAATGCTCCTCTCTTTTCTGTAGTTGTTTCAGTTCAGAAACCTTCCTGCTCAGTCTTCATAAATCTTATGTCATCCTGTTTAAATAAGTCCTGGGAGCTGGTCTGCATTCCTCCAGCAGGAGTCCAATCAGGAATCCTGAAGTTTTCCTGGTTCAGGAAAGAACAAGAAGGAGAAAAAGCCTTCTGCATCCAGGCAAAAGCTTGTTGTTTTATCCACAGTACAGACTCTGTTAGAATCACTGCAGGTTCTGGTCATGTGGATTAGAGTTTCACTAGATGAGGTTTGAAAGAGATCAGCTTTCTTGGAATCCTAAAGCAGTGGAATTAGTAACTTAAGCTTGCACTACGGGATCGCTGCTTCTGAGCATCGACTCAGCAGCTGAGTGGGGAGTGACTGCTTGCTGCCTTCAGTTGTCCTGCTCTCTTGTGGGGGGGAAAAAAAACAAAAGGGCTTCAGTCTTACGGATGTCATTTGTTGTTTGTAAGTAGATGTTTTAAGTGTTTTTCAAAGTGTGTCCGAAGTTTGGTGTCCTTTAAAAAGTTATTGTATAATGCATAATGCTTTGTCACCAAAAAAGAAAAACCATTTTTTTTTCCAGTGAAACACTACATGTCCTACTTGAACTCCACTGGGGACGCTGGTTTGGGATTTTACTGAACCACTGAGCACATGGGGTCTTTTAAGATCCTTTCCCTTAGAAGGGCAATGTGTGAGCTAAGGACTGTTTTTTTCTTACTCTCCAATGTAAATATATTAGCATTTGAGTTTTTAAATCACTTCAACATTATTTGAGCATTCACTTTGTATTTTTACACATAACACACATACAGCCGTAGCACTTAGATTAAAAGAGACTTTTCTGAGCACTCCCCTCACTTGAGGGATGTTCGGGAGCCTCCTCTCTGTGTATGTGTATATACATATATACAACTCTGAATCACTCACACTCACTCTAAAACTATGCAGGGCTAGGGAGCCTTTACAAGCTACCATATAAATGAATTACATGCACTTTTAAGTAAATAGGTTTCTATTGGATGTCAGCAGCTCTGATTTTTCCCGAAACTGTAGTTTCTCTTACAGTCTCTTCCTACTTTACCCTGTGGATACACACTCAGGAATAATCTGACATTTTAAAAAATCCTAACAGTAGATAGTCTCAAAGATGGGAACACGTCAGTTGATCTGTCTACACCGGCAAACCGCCGCCACTCGCTCTGCTGCCTGGCTAGTTAGCTGCTGCCCACGCATCCGTCCATGTTGGCCACGCTGCACACCAAGCCCTGGGTCTCCCAGAGTCAGCACCAGGCCGCTGCGAGGTTGGCTGCATATCATCGCCTCTGAGGCTCCTTTTTGTTTTGTTTTGTTTTAAGATGAAAAACTTTAGGACTCTGTTCTCATTTTTAGGAGGTTTCACCTTTTGTAATAAGATGACAGTGTCTTTTGAAACTAATCTCGGTCTGTCTCCCCTCAGAAACAAAAAATATTCATTCCATCACATTCCTTAAGGTGTATTTATGTACATGTGTTGACATGAATTCTCTTGATACAGTTTTAAACTTCTCTTCTGAATTCAGACTGTGCTGTGCTGGTACTGCAATTAAGAGTGAGTAGATATAGTTGGTGGGGAAGTCTTTCTGATCTCCAACCTGTTTTTTTTTTTAAAGACATAAGAGCTATTGATGCCCCACATGGCGTATTTCTGAAAATTTATTAAATATTCTTTCGAGTCCCCAAAATATAAAAGAAGTGACCCACTGTTTGTAGTTTTATTTAATTTATGAAGTTTGTTTTTAATAATTTGGTAGCATACCTGGCTGAACTGTGTATAGAGAGAAACGTGCTGTGGGACTGTGGACTGCTGTGACTTGCAGAAGGTGAACAGATGTGGGTTTTGTGTTAGGGTAGGGTTAATGGATTTTTAATGTGTCTCGTGAAGTATGGTCAGTAGGGTAGGTTGAATAGCTGTGTGCCTCTGGCTTTTGACCCCATCTCTTCAATCTTTTTTAATGCTTCTTAAGCATTAAAATCTTTCAGTGCTGTACTAAGATAAATGTGAAGTCTGAGTAAGATTGCTCTGAGAAATTAACGTGTATAATATGAGACTTAGGCCCTAGGACCTAGTGTTTTACTCAGTGTAGAAACTTCCTGAGAACCAAATCTCAACACACCAGATCTCCTCTTGAGGCCGTGGACAATCAGGCCATTAGACAATCGCCACTTTTGGTGCCCGCCATGTTGAGGTTGGCGAATGCCAGTTAGATCCTGGAGCGGAAGCAGAGGATCCATGTTTCTTCAAGATGCTGTTGGTCTTGTTCTTATATTTTTGTTTTAATTCTGTGATCTTGATTAATAATTTCAGCTCAGAGTCATAGGTATGACTCCTAAGGGGAAAAGATAGCAGCAAGAAAGGCAAAACTTACTCGTGAAAAAATAATCATTGGCCTTGTCCACGTACCATGCATAACCCTTCTCAGTGCCCCTGTAGCTTTTTCTAGGCACATCCCTAGACCTAAGCTTTCCTGACATTTCGGTAACCAGGTAGATTTTAAGGATTTTAAATGACTTCTTTTTATTTGAGTTTTTTTGTTATTGTTGAACTCTCTGTGAAACTTTACCTAATTCTTGTTTATGCTTCCTTAAAAAAAAAACTTGTTCATTGGGTTTTCTTTGGATTTGTTCTTCAAACTTGAGTAGCAGTGGACAGCACTAGTCCATTGATGGAGGGAAACCAGCACATACGGCCTCAGCAGGGGCACAAAGCTGACCCCTCCCCGTGTGTCAGTCTCTGGAAGTCTCAGTAACGACTTGGCAAAATATGTATTTTCATGTTTAAATCTACCTTTTAGGGAAAATAAGTTTCATGAAACACTTATAAGATACTTGTTTGCAATTCTAAAGCATTTATGTTTTTATCTTAGGACTGAACTCAAAGGGAAATGTTTGACTTTTCATTTTTAATTATTTGGTTGACCTTTAACTTCCTGTTGAAAGTTCCTATTAAAGCAGCAGTGATGGGTGCTACTCCCGTTCTGCAGTGGTTTACTTTGTCTACTAAGGAGTTTACTTTCAAACCTCATTACAGATAACCTTACTAAAAGAGTTACCGTCACACACTAAAGGGTATCGTGCTGTTTTTCCATTAACACTATTGTATAAACAATGTTCTATGAAATGTTAAGTTGTTTCTTTGTCCTATTGATTGCAATAGCTGTTATGTAATTGTATTGGCAAGTCTGATTTTTTTTTTTCCTCTAGAAAACCCTCAGACCATGAATCAATCTTCCATATTCTGAATATTATAATGCTGTGGCCATTTCTGTAGAAAGATGACTCGCAAGTGTGTATCTTGAAAGTGACCTCTTGTGTTTGCGTGTTTACGTGGGTTCTGTCTTAAGAGCTGAGAGGAGCTCTGGAAGCTTCATGGTGAACCTGCACATGACTGTGTGGGTTCCACGGGCAGGTGGGACGGAACCTCGCTCTTAGGTGGGGTGGCTGAGAGGGAGACTCCTGAACTCCACTTGCTGTTGATGCGCCACGTCTGCACTCGAGAGAGGTGGTGTCTTCTGCAACACTGCATTGCTTGTGGTTGTGCTGTTACTGGTATAAAGTCAAGTGCCTTCAATGCTAAAGGCTCAGAAATTTTTCTTAAAACTGATTTCATGTCCTATGCAAGTGTTTTCTACAACCTGCATAACCAGTACTTTGTAAAACTTGTTTACGCTTCGACTGTACATAGTGTTTTTTAAAGAAATACATAGTATTTTTATTTAGGTACCTCCGAACTTGAACTCGTCTGTGGGAAGCATTGTAAAACGATCGATCCATTTCTCTTTTGAGTACCATTACGGTTGTACAAAGGTTTTCACTGGTTCTATTTTTCTACTGTTACTGACAAGCATGTAACACTGACTTTATCCTACATATAGTTGGCGTTTCAAATAAATGGCTTGGATAGAACTCGCTGAGTTGGATACAGTCTGTTTTAGCAGGTAGCACACAGTCCTCAGTTACAGAAGTGATTTTGTCCCCACCACTAGAGTAGAAAGTGGGAGGTTTTCTAGATGGACTTCTCCTCTGTCTCTTGGCCTTCAGGTATTCAGAGACGTGTTAAGTATTAACGGATTTCTTGGAAATAACCACCTTCTCATTTGATTCAAATTCAGAATTTCCTGTGATGTCATTGGGGGCATTCCTGAGAGATTTCATTTTACACTTTGAACAAAAATAACTTGCACAGGGGCCTCCAGAGGGATTTCAGCATTCAAACCACACGAACCCAGCACCTGGAATGAGCGCCTGGAAGGGCTGTGGTGAGAGACACAGATAGATCCCAAGATTCACAGGCCTCCAAGTGTCAGACACCTGGCTTAGATTCAAACTCCGAGCATTAATTAGTATTTTTCAGTTTGAAAGGGAAATGATGTCATGATCTAGAGCCTAGTTTTCTGCCGGGGGGGGGGTGGTGTGGAACATGTAAAATAGAAATCTTTCCAATTTGCATATTTTGTTAAATCACTGTTTAAAACTTTATTCATTTCACTAATAAGTTCCATCCTAGCGTTTCACCCTTTGTTCCTCACTATGGCAATTCTCACAATGTTTTATAACTATCTTAGGTTTAACTGTGGGGTATCAAGATAAAACCTCAAGTTTCTGGAGGTGAGCTTCTTCAAATTCTCAAACAGGAAATCGAATAAGTCAGCTTTCACTTCTGTTCTTGTGATTCCCCTGGAAAAGTGCGTCCAGGCCAGCTTCCCTAGCCACTTTGAGCCTTAACCTCTGTTCAGTGCAGCAAGTGTTGAGTCCACTTTTCCCAGGGGCCTGGGGAGCAGCAGGCAGCAGACAGGATGCCTGTTCTCAGAAGCCTTAAAGCAGCTAGAGAGACAGCCAGAGCAGCACATAGTGACTGAGGGGAAAGCTGGCTTACCAGAGGCTGGGAATGAAAGGGAGGAGAAGCACACTGGATTCAGTGCAAAGCACTTGATGATTTTTTTCCTGTAATCAACGATTTAGGTATTATTTTATTTAACCCTCTGAATCACACACTATTATTAGTGCCTAGGAGTAGAAGGCAAGAGAGGATGAGATGGTTGAATAGCATCACCAACTCGAGGGACATGAATTTGAGCAAACTCTAGCACAGGGAAGCCTGGTGTGCAGCAGTCCATGGGGTCGCAGAGAGGCGGACACGACTTGGCGACTGAACAACAACACAAATGAGAAAACCAAAGCACAGAGATCCTGAATGCTTTATCCAAGGTCACACAGCTAGTTAGTTGGCAGAGCCTGAGTTCAAACCCCAGGCATTCTGGCACCAGAGCCCAAGTTCTCAACCACGGTATTATACTGACACCAGAAAGCATGGTGCCCAGGTAAAGGGCCACAGTGTGCAGGGGGTGGAGATAGGCACAAGCGTGGCATTTGTGTCTTCAAACATTCACCCAGTGAGCATCTTCTACCTGCCAGGCTCTGCTAGGCCTTGAGGTCACAGCAATAAGCAAGACAGTCACAGTCCCAGCCATGAGAATGCTAGGGTCTCAAAGGAAAAAAAAGACTCAGTATTATAGAGGTAAGCTGGGGTTCTGGCTGGTGCCAGGACTGGGAAGCCTTCCAGGTGGAATCAAAGTGCAGGTGAAGGAAGAGTCCCAGGACGAGGAGGAGCTGGTTTCCAGTAGTTTCCAGGGCTAAGCACTGGGGAAGCCAGGGTTGGCAGAGAGGTGGGTTGGCCCATCTTTCCAGCCCTTCCAGGACAGGCGGAAGATTTTGAAACTGATCCTCAAAGCAACAGGAAGTGCTGCCGGGTTTTCAAGAGGAACATAAATGTAAGCAGATTTGTATGTTCCACATCACAGGACTGAGGAGCAGGTGTGGATCAGGAAACAAGGCAGGAGGCTGGCGCAGCCTCCAGGGGAGAGCTTGGATAGCCAACAGAGCAGAGAGGAATTTGGTTAGGGAGTAGTATCTCCAGGACTTGGGAGTTGCTTAGGCACGGGGAGAGAGTGGGAGGAGTCAGGTCAAGGGGAAAAACCATGAGTTTAATGTTGATCGTGTTCACTTGGTGATTCCATGTGAGCCGGGAACTCAGAAGCAAGGGCCAAGCTGGAGGTGCCAGTGGGAGTTGTCCACATGTATGCATGCGTGCGTGCCAAGTTGCTTTTCTCTGTGACCCTATAGACCATAGCCCACCACATATTAGGTGGCAGTGAAAGCCTCGGGAGTAGATGGGGTGATGTAGGGAGACAGTTTAAATGAAAAGAAGGCCAAGGGGGAACTTTGAGGAATTCCCACCTTTCAGGTCCAACAGCTTGAGGGAGTTGCTGACCAAGGGCCGCCTACCAGGTAGAGAAAAAAACCAGTGTGGTTCTCAGAAGGGCAGGAGGGACTGTTCAAAACGGGTGAAATATGATCTTCAGAATGAATGAAGTGAAAAGCCAAATGCAAAACAGGGCATATGGACACCCCCAGTTGAGAAGATGAGAAAAAGAAGCTACATGATAAATTTTATATTCATAAAAACATCTGCAAAAACCTAGCATTTGCAAGAGCTATCCTCTGGAGAGAGGCACTGTAATCAGGTGGGGGGAAGTTAATTGTATACTTTCTGTACTGGTTGAATTTTTAAAATTGCCTGCATGTGTTTTTTCAAGTTAAAGGTTAAGAGATGAAGGATCAATTCCACCCCTCTCCCAAAGTTAACTCAGTGGTGGCTGCTGCTCAGAGATTTTTGGAAAATCAGGCTCAAAAGATGATTGGGGTCAGCACCATGGAGAAGGTGAGTGAGCTTGGCAAGAGCAGTTTGGTGGCGGAGAAGCCAGGTGAGGTGGGTGGGAGTCCACGTGGAATATGTGGAGATGGCCTGGGGGAGGAGCTGGGGCAGAGAAGAGTGCAGAGAGCACAGAGGCTGCAGCAGTGGTGAGGTGTCAGGGGCCACAGCCAACCCCTACGTGTCCGTCATGAGAGGCAGCCCAAAGGGGGTCTATCCCTCATGGAAGAGGAGGAGGCCAGCTCAGTGTCGTGTGTGTTCTTAAAAGACTCTTAGTTCTGGGACTTTCCTGGTGGACCAGTGGTTAGGATTCTGCAGTCTCACTGCCAGGGGCTGGGGTTCAAGCCCTGGTCAGGGAACTAATCCCACAAGCTGTGTAGCCAAAAAACAAAAACAAAAAACTCTTAGTTTCTAATCATAGCTGCCTTCTCCAAGTATCAGCAATCATTCAGCAGTAGCAAAAGTTCATTTTCAAATCCCCTAGAGAACCCTGTGAAAGTCCTTGTCCTTAGTTACCAGAACCTGCCATCCCCCACATAACAGGACCAAAGCAGATGAGTTGAGACCTTTGGTCGTTTCTAGTACTGGTCTAGTACTGATGCTGAAGCTTAAGCTCCAATACTTTGGCTACCTGATTCGAACAGCCAGCTCATTGGAAAAGACCCTAATGCTGGGAAAGATTGAGGTCAAGAGAAGAGGGTGGCAGAGAATAAGATGGTTGGATAGCATCACCAACTCACTGGACATGAACTTGGGCAAATTCCAGGAGATAGTGAGGGACAGGGAGGCCTGGCGTGATGCAGTCAATGGGGTTGCAAAGCGTCAGACACGACTTAACGACTGAACAACAAGTATTGGTCATCTGTCCTAATGCCAGGAACACGCGAATTCCCCAGAAGGGACCGTCCTGCTCCCTGGACCCTCCCAGACCCTTGTCTCCACGTTTGCTCACCTGTCTGGGTTTGAGGGATGCTCCCTGCAAAGAAGGAGAAGGCAATGGCACCCCACTCCAGTACTCTTGCCTGGAAAATCCCATGGACGGAGGAGCCTGGTAGGCTGCAGTCCATGGAGTCACGACTGAGCGACTTCACTGTCACTTTTCACTTTCATGTATTGGAGAAGGAAATGGCAACCCACTCCAGTGTTCTTGCCTGGAGAATCCCAGGGATGGCGGAGCCTGGTGGGCTGCCGTCTATGGGGTCGCACAGAGTCAGACACGACTGAAGCGACTTAGCAGCAGCCGCAGCAGCCCTGCAGAGAAAGGATGGCAGTGACTTTGTGGGTCTGCTCTCCATCCCCCACTAAGCCTGCATGAAATGTCCCAGCTCCAAACGCAGCTTACACTTGACAGGGAGAACAACACTGGCATCACGGGCCTCACCTCAGTCTTCGCCTCAACGACTCATCAGTGTGTCCCTCATCTGCACAACTCTGGCCCCTTTTTATTTGGCCTCTAAAACCCCCAGAGCTCACCATGCTGAATAGCCCAGATGCGGCCCTGAGGCTTTGTGTCGGCAGCAGGGCTAAGACGTCCTCCTCTGAGGACTGCCCCAGGGTAAGCCTCACATCTTTCAGAGCCTCGGATTTGGGGGCGTCACTTGTCTGTAACCTTGGGTGGGCATCTGCTGCCACAAAGTGTGCTAGTCCAAACATGCTTTTGACCACCCTGGCCGGTGGGAGAATGAGGAAGCCAAGGCCAGAAATCCTGAGGGAGGAAGGGCTCACGTTGCAGAGGGGGGCTTGTCTGGTGGGGACCGTCGCCGGGGTGCCGCCTCATCCACCTCAGCCTGTGTGTCCTCATCCTTAAGTGGGGCGGCAGCAGTTCACTGTCTGAGCTCTGTGTGGACTTCTCACATTTTGCCTCTTAATCCTTGAGTCACACTACATTGTCTTCCTGTTCTCAGGTGAAGAAGCTCCTCAATACCCCTGGCAGGCCTGCTGTGAGGGTCTGTGGGCAGGTCTTGCCTTTTGCACTCTCCCACTGAAATCCCTCACCTTAAACATTCTCCATTTCTGGAAACTTCCATCAGATGAACCGAATACCTCTCCACACTCTGTGACTGAACTACAACCATTTGTTCTTATTTCTCCACATCTACACAGATTCACCCGCCCTCTGGTCAGTCCAGGTGTGGGGCACCCCAAGAGGCCCAAGTGCCCCGACTTCCCCCCCTGCCCAAGGGGTTGTCAGTACTGTGCTCTTTGTAGAGCTGGGGTCAGCTGTCCCGCTGGACCTGCTGTTTCCCCTCTCCCAAGTCACTTGCACAGATCCCTGGACTCCTCCCATGATCCAGCTCCACTCCCGGATTCCCACGGCCATCCCCTGACCCCGTCCCCTGCCCTTCCTCTGCAGTGGCCTCCTCCTTCCCGCCGTCTCCTCCTCACCGGCCTTTTCCTCAGCTGAGGCCCATCCCTTCTCCCACCCTGCAGACCTCTCCTGGGAACACTTCCCACACCTAAGGGTCAGGGTGAGCGGTGTGTGGCCGCCCCCCAGTGTGGCACCCTAGCATCCCTGCAGCTCCCTCATCTGCCTGTCCCACCCTCAGCCTTGTGACTGTCACCCCGCCCCTCCTGTCACACCCTGGGGCCTCGGCTCAGCCTCACTGTTGGCCTCTCTGCGCAGGCCTGGCCATCAGCCTGGGGAGCAGCCTGTTGGGGATTTTCTCGCCGGGACTTGGAAATGACGAACCTGAAAGAACAACACTTGGACAGTCTCTCGCAAGGACTGACAAGTTTATTTCTGCAGTCAAGCCTTTTTTATAGAAGCAGGAACAAAGAGCTTAGAGTATACGGCCAGCAGAGCACGTACAGGGTTAAGACATAATCAGTAAAAGATATTTCAAGGACAGCGCGTTCTAAATGACCCATGTGTTTATCCCAATGACCCTTTTTCTCAAGCAACATCCTTAATGTTTAGTTATTAAATCTTGGTGCCAAGCATAGCTAAAGGCAGGAGATGTTTTTCAGCTTCAGTACGCAAAGCCTGGGTACTTCTGGCCTTCCGCCATTTTCCCAAGGACCTTCTCCTTCAAGGCTATTTTGCACTGTGCTTCCCAACACAGCCGGACCACCCCCAGCCACCTGCTCCGCCACCCCGCCCTTGTCCCCAGAAAGGCTCCACCTTTGAAACCCTAACTCACTTCCTGCTCTCAGGCCACCACATCCCAGATGCCCACCCCCCCCACCTCCCGCTTCCTCTGGGTCCTCTTTACTCCCCTCTCTCCTGAACAGCCCAGCCTCCCTAGGCATCGGCCTCCTCAACCTGCTCACCTTGCCACCAATTTTCTGGCCAGATTCAACCCATAAATAATAGACATGTCCATCTCCTGGATCTGGAGCCAGCTCTGGGGGACAGCTGAAGACAGTCATACGGCCACGGTCCCCACAGTCCCCAGGCTCCCGGCCACTTTCCGCCCTGGCCTCCTCTCACGGGTGCTGCCCTCCAGCTTGCTGCTCAACCTCAGGGGCAAAACAGGCTGCCCCCAGGTCCCTCATTCTCTCTCCTCTGTGACACTTCGGGTGAGCAGAGGCACCTCTTTCTCCCTCTAGGGTCACCATCCGTCTCCAGCCTCTTGCTTGGGCACTCTGCGCTGGAGTTGTGTTTGTGTTTCTTGGAAGGTGTAGGAACCCCTGGAGTGGTTTAGATGCTGGAAGACAGTCCAGTCCTGTCGTGTAGTGAATTTACCAAAAGAAAACCCAGAAAAAGAGTCAGGGTCCTTCCTACCCCAGGGCCAACCACAATATACCATGATTTAGGTAAAAGCTGTCAACATCTTCCATCATTTCTGCCCCGAGATGCTTAACTGTTTCCAGTGCCCCCAAGTGAACAAGGCTGGACTGTGGAATGAAATGAGCCGGGAGTCACCACTGATGAGCTGTGGACCCCTGGCTTCTCATCGCCTCAGTTTCCACATCTGTAATATGGGGACAGGCAATCCTACTCTGTGGGCCACTGTGGGTAGGAGAAGGAGATCACATGCGCAAGCGCATGCAGCCCACGGCCGCGCACCCAACAGTGGGACAGGCGGCCCCACATTCCAGCCCTTTAACCATAAGTTGGAAGGACGGACCCTGACCTTGAGAAATTTACCGTTTAGTGGGGAGAACAGATACCAAGCAAATAAACCCACAAATATATCATTACTGACCGGGGTGTGTGCTGTTACAAATTAAACAACGATTTGAATATTAGCCACACTGTGGGTCTCTCCATTTACAATAAAGAGGTCTCGGAGGGGAGGGAAGGCCAGGCAGGAAAGAGAGAGCCCAGGGCCTCTGTCATGGCAGCTAGGTGACCTGCTGATGCACCGAGAACAGAACCCGGGGGATGAAATCCGTGGCTGACTCTGCAGCTTTGCAAAGAAACTGATGGGGAAGGTGTGTCTGTCATTCTCATCAGGGTCTCTGTCCTCAGCTGCCACCCCTGCTGTTTTATTCACAGCTCCAGGCCCGCCAGCTGGGGTGGGCTTTCTTGATGGGGTGGAGAGCCCCGTTCCCCTGTGAGTCGGGTGCTGAGATCCCAACGTGGTCACCACCGGCTGTGCGCCTCCGCGGGCCTCTTACCCCCAGAACAGCCTGAGTGGCACCTGCAGCCCCGAGGACATAAGGAAAGCCAGCACACAGGCTCATCCCTCCAGACCCCCGCGGCCTTCCTTACTCCACAAGCACTGCTCAGGGTGGAAGGAGACAAAGAGGCGGGTCAGTTGTTGTGACGGCTGATTTTCTGTGTCAACTTGACTGGGCCGTGGGGTGCCCAGACATCTGGCTAAACATTATCCTGGCGCATCTAGGAGAGCATTTAGCATCTGTACCTGTAGACTGAGTAAAGCGGATGCCCCTCCCGGAGTGGTGGCATCATTCAATCCGTTGAAGGCCTGAATAGAACAAAAATGTGCAGAGAGGATTTACTCTCTACCTGTTTGAGCTCAGAGACTGGCCTCCTCCAGGACTGGGACACTTACGTCATGAGTTCCCCAGGTTCTCAGACCTTCAGGCTGGGACTGGAACCACCCCACTGGCTTTTCCTGCATCTCCAGCTTACAGACACAGCTTGCAGATCACAATCACATGAATCAATTCCTTATTTTATAGACCTAGGTAGACAGAGGTAGGTGTGAGTATCTCCTGTTGGTTCTGTTTCTCTGGAAAACCTAATACAGTTGTGTTGGTTAGTCAGTCCTGTCCGACTCTTTGACGCCCCATGGACTGTAGCCCACCAGACTCCTCTGTCCAGGCAATTCTCCAGGCAAGAATACTGGAGTGGGTTGCCATTCCCTTCTCCAGGGGAACTTCCCAACCCAGGGATTGAACCCAGGTCTCTTGCATTGCGGGTGGATTCTTTACCAGCTGAACCACCAGGGGAAACTCAATACAGTTGTAGAACGTTTCACTTTGGCTCATTACAGCTCAGCCTCATCCAGAAGCCTGAGGCAGAGAGGCAAGAGAAGGAAGCCAGGAGGTGGGGATGTGAGTGAGAAAAATCAAGTAGCATGGGGCATTGGCCCCACACAGGAGGAAAGATGGCTGAAGAGAAACCCAGGTGGGAGTCTCCAGGTGGGGGGAGTTGAGATAAAGCTGAGCAGGGGCTGGAGAACACCAGGAACAACCTAGGAATCCCTGGGAGAAGACCAGAACAAAACGCTGGATGGGAGGCTGATGGAAAAGTCCAGAAGTGTCCAGACTTTTTCCACAGGAAAAGGCACCAGCCCTGGGAGAGTAAGGGACAAGTGCCATGTGTGGTAGGGAGCGCTCTGTCACGGGCAGTGCTCAGGAGAACATGCTAGAGATCCACAGAGGTGTTCTTTGCTGCAGCGGAGTCCATGAGCTGCAGACCGCAAGCTTCAGACCAGTGGCTGAAGTGCCTGATTCACACCAAAGGCCTGGATTCTGTCTCCTCTGCCTTCCAGGGTGTTGGCTTCCTCCTGAGTCTGGCCCCCCGGTGCTCACAGGATTTATGCCGGCAGCCAAGAGAGAAGAAAGGCTGAGTGCCCTCACGTCACCTGGAGCTGCCCCAAGAGCATGGAGGCACGGAGGCCAGGGGGCTGAGACTGGCACAGGACCCTGTGAGGATCACCTGTGAGACGGGACCCTGGCCCAAGAGGTGAGGCTGGGTGGCTTCTTGGGTCCCTTTATCCAAGGGGTCCTGTGACCCTAAGTGTGGATTGCTTGCCTAGTGCCCAGTGGTCCAGGATACATGAGGCACCAGTCTGGCTGTAGCCCAGATGCCCACTTAGGCCAAGGCTTGTGTCTGGTAGCTGCTTCAAGGTAGACGGACTGGGAGGCAGCCTCACTGGCTCCTGGGGGCTCTGCTGGGTTGATTTCCACGTTCCCTCTGCTTCCCACGTTCGCAGCACACACTCGCCTTCTGTGGGAGCTGAACTAGCTCCCTGCCAAGGTCCGGTTATCACTTGGATTGTTGCTCTTTCAGTTTTCTTCTACTGCACTAGGGTCCTTTTAGGGAGCTGGGAGGTGCGCTGTTTTCCTGGCATGGATGGTTCTATAATCCTGAGTGTTCACTGATGAGAGCAGTTCCAAGGCTATGGAGAGCACTTTATTCACCTGCATTTATCATAGGTGATGACTGCAACTGTGAATCATCTCCAAGGAAGCAAGAGCTGGGGGAAGGCCACAGATGGGCCTCTTCACGGGCTTCTTGGTTTGTCCTCACATTTACTTTTGAAGTAATGGCTACCGTGGAGGTGGACCGTGTCTCTCCCTTGGCCTGTGGGCTCCTGGCTCTCTCCCCTGTATAGAGCAAGACCAGAGTACACTGCGATTCATCACAACCCTCACCCATCTCTGTTCTCTGTTCACCTAAGAAATTATGGACCCTCTCTCCTCGGAGGTGTTGTAAAGTGGGGTGTGTATATGTGTTCCTCAGAGGTGTTGTAAAGCCAAGTTTGTGTGTGTTCCTAGGAGGTGTTGCAAAGCTGTGCGTACGTGTGTGTGCACACAGAGGTGTTGCAAAGCTGTGCGTACGTGTGTGTGTGCACAGAGGTGTTGCAAAGCCGGGTGTGTATATGCGTGTGCACCCGTGTGTGAAGGAGCTCTGCTGGCAAGACCTGAGATCTGGGGTGCGTGTGCTGGGATCAGGCCACGTCGTGCTGGGGAGACAGGAGCAGCCCCTCCGCTACAGCAGGCCCCAGGGCGGCTGGAGCTGCCGCCGTGGGCTCACATGGTTCCTGCATCTGCAAACGGAGGCCACATACATGTAAATGTGACGAGAAACCATCTGAAAGCCACTATTTTGAATTGATTTATTTAAATTTTTACAGAAACCTGATTAGAGTTAAGTATGTAATTATAAGTCCAGTAACAATTCTACAAAAATGCACATACAATGCCAGAACTCCTTAAAAGTAACTAATATCGTATTCTTATTTTGCATAAAACATGCATTAATATCAACTGCCACATGTTGGCCAAAATCAGTCTCTACAAGAAGAGACGGTCCAATACAGTCAATAAGAAAACTAGTTGTGAACAACAGGTTTAAAAAAAAAAAAAGAGGTTTTCTGGTTAACATGAGAGGAACAGTACCTTTCCTAAAACAAGCCCTTCAGCACTGGGGGTTTGCTTGTGCTGCACAGTGATGCCGAGACTTGGTCCTGACCTGTCGTAAGAAGAAACTTTCTGGTGGTTAAATCATATGCCTGAGATGATAGAGCCTTTCAGGCCATACTGGTATACTAGTATCACCTTGAAGAGAGGGGTTCAAAAATCCTCAGGCTTGGAACAGAGAGCTCCCAAGCTGGGGGTGGCGGCCCTCTCGGAGATGCCCGGAGCTCTGGCCCTGGCCACTTCAGCCTTCCACAAGGCCAGCTCAGAGCACACACGCCTCTCCTGTGGCCACAAGATCTTCCCGCTCCACACATCACTCTTCCTGGGGATCTGTAATTAGGAGGTCTGAGGCAGAAAAACGTGAACTGTACTTTTTCTTGAAGGCCTTTGCCTTCTGTAGGCCGAGTTCACCATACTCAGGGATCGGTGGGTACTTATGACTGCTGGACACACACAAAATATTAATATACACTTGTGGCCCCAAAGCCTCAAATGCTTATAGTCACACACCTCAAAGTGTGTTGTCTACCATCAGGAAAGACCATGCTCCTCCAGAGGGAGACAGCAGCTGAGGGCTCTTGTTTATTGAAAGGTGTTTTCCACACAGACCGAGGGGCTTTAAAGACACTTCAAACCAACTGAAAGGACATCCCCTCAAATATGGGCTTTTATACAACACCCCATGAGGTTCTTCAAAAGAAGATCTCACAGTTATTAGGGACTCAGCTGCAGACTGACATTAGGGACTATTTTTTACTTAAAGCTCACTATCTGCGCGGCCTGGGGCCTTGTCTGGGATCTCCTCCAGTCTGCTTCTCCCAAAACAGGGCACTCACTGGCCCTGCTCCTTACAAGTAGGCTAAGCCAGTATGTTTTTTCTTCAGCACAGATTTAAGGGGGAAATAATTTACTGGGCTTCTAATAACATTTTCTTAACAGAACAATATCAAAATAGGTCTATTCTTAATATATGCTTATGAATATCCCTGATAATATAAAGAAACTCGGAGGACTTTGTAAACCACCAAGATTTCACAGGGTAGTGCCCGGTCTACTTTCTAGGCAGGAGAGAGGGACTAGTCTTGACATAATGGCATATTTTCTCCAGGAAGCCCTGTGAGCACTACAGTACTGAAATTCTAATATTCTAGAGTCAGTAGATTTGTGAATGACATTTCCACTTTAAATTTATTAGTAAAATTTGTAACAAAGGTAGGCTTCCTCAGTCCTGCCATCAGTCAACCTCCTTGCCTGTGACACACATCTAAACCAAAAAGCTGCAGTCCGAGCTAACTCCAGAGGGTCAGCCTAGATGAAGCAAGCTCTGAGGTCCCTTCTAGGCCATGACCAAACCTCAGAAAACAGGGACAAGGGAGAGAAGCAGACCAGGCTTGAGGAAGCTTTGACCCAAGGCACCACGATCAGAGGGGTGAGGGGACCTGTGGAGCTGACAGGAGGGCTTCTGCAACGCTCCTCAAAGCAGGTCCTGGAAGACAGAGGCTGCGGCAGAGTAGACACACTTGGGAGTTAAAAGAACAAATCATTAAGGGGGTAAAAAAAGATGAGTTTACTTTCTCAAAACCAAATCAAACTTCTTGAAAGTTCTGAACAAATAACCCTGGCTAGACTGGGGTGGGGTTGGGGGGCTCAAGTCTGTGGAATGAGTTGCATTTAGCTGAGTCAGAAAGAAGAATGCTGGTTGTGAAATCGGCATAAACATTGTGGCTACTGTCGTTAAGCAGAGTGAAGGAAGCTCAAGGTTGGAGGAGGAAGCGGCCTCTTTTATTCCTGGAACAGGAAGTGGGTCTTCCTCTGCCTGGATAGAAGGCGCTGCACTCCTTTCTAGCTGCAATAATACTGCATCCCATCCACTCTTCTTCTCTTTTTTGACTGAAATTCTTCAAAGAACTGCTGGATGTCCTCTCTCTTAACCACCTGTGGATGGAAAGCAAAGATTAGGAGTGCTGAGTGTGGGTTCCACTGCCACCCTCGGGTTCCTCATTGAAATGAGATGAAAGGGAGACTTCCATGTGGCCCGGTAGTTAGGGATCTGCCTTGCAGTGCAGGGGATGTGGGTTCAATCCCTGGCCGAAGAACTAAGACTCCACATACTGTCCAGCACTAGGCCCGAGCGCCACAGCTAGAGAGCCCATGCACAGCAAGGAAAGATCCTGCATAATGCAACTGAGATGCAATGCAGCCAAATACATAATATTTTTTAAAAGGGAGAGATGAAAGCAGTAGCCATCTAACAGGACCATTTGAAGAGCAGATGAGATGTAATGCCTGTGCAAGCCCTGCCTGGTGCAGAGTAGGCTATGAACACTGTCAGCTGAAGACAGCAGTGACAGAACCGCACGAACACCGAGGGCCCTGAGGTCTCTGGAGGACACTGTGCTCCCTCGGGACACGGCTGTCCTGGGATGTCCCTCAGTTCCACACAAGCACCCCAGCAAACAAAGGTGGCTTTTTTGACACTTGTGCTCTCTCCTTTATACTGAAGAGAAAAAAAAAGAAGAAACCTCAAAACTCTTCTCTCTTTCAGGAGTCCAAAATTAAAGACATTTGCTATATAAACAGAAAAATAATTGGCAAAAACTATGGAAGCATTACTCTCAGTCAATGGAATATCCATGTTATACAATAACAATGAGAAATTTATCTTGAATTTTATTGGAAAAAGGATTACAGCATCACACAGGAGTGTTTATGATTATCAGCAAAATAGAATATTAAAAATAAAAAAATAAGGGGGAATATGGATTAAAAAAGTAAACCGGGATGACCCAGAAGGAGTTCCTGCTTATTCCAAGAGGGAGTTTGTACCACAATTGACAGGTTTGTTGATGTGGGTTTTACTTTTTATTGTTTACTTATTTATCAGGATCCTAGTTCCCCGACTGATCAGGGATTGACCAGGGGCAGACCCATGTCTCCTGCTTTCAGACAGGAGTCTTAACCACTGGACCACCAGGGAAGTCCTGATGAGATGTTTAATTACAAAGGCAGCACACTGTTACCAACATGATTTTTAATTTTGTAACACATTCTTATTATCATGAGGAAATAAAGGTGGGGTATGGAGAGAGAAAGAGAAAAAGAAAGTACTGGAATGCAGGGACCAAGAAGGAGAAAGAGAAGGAAAAGAGAAGACAAATACTTGTGTGTAAAGTGAAAACTTCCCCCTCCTCTCCCCAGAAGTGAAAGTACAAACATCCCCAAGTGGCAAAGCCAATGTGAATAACTCACTGGGGTAAGATACTGACTAATCCTTGAAAAAGTTCACATTTTGTCAGTATTCTGCCAGACTGGTAGCTGACACTGACAATAAGCTGGAAGTCAACCAGCGGGAATGAAAACCCCTCACAGACTCAAGATGGAGACGGCCAACACACACTGAGGCCACCGCAGCTCAGAGCACTGAGCGGCTGGGCTTAGGAATGTCCACTGTCAAACGCTAACAGGTAGGATACCAGGGAGTTCCGACGTGAAGCCTCTGTCCCTCACTTGGATCACAGACATTACACACTGAAAGGCAATGCAAGGAAACCATTTCTCTGGCAAGGATATAGTAGGAGGAGACTTAAGAGCCCACAAACTATAGAGTGTGTCATTTTTAGTTTCCAGACCTCCTCAAATGGTCACAGCCAACATAAAGAGTAGAAATGTTAAAGAACGTATGTTTATTAAGTCACTAAGTTGTGTCCAACTCTTCTGCGACCCCATGGACTGTCGCCTGCCAGGCTCCTCTGTCCATGGGATTCTCCAGGCAAGAATACTGGAGTGGGTTGCCATTTCCTTCTCCAGGTGATCTTCCCAACCCAGGGATCAAACCTACATCTCCTATATTGGCAGGCCAGTTCTTTACTGCTGAGCCACTGGAGAAGCCCTAAAAATACTTGGGTCCAATAGTAAAATCATTTTATTGGTTTGTCTCAGAAAATGTGTAGTTTCTAAGTCTTAAGTCAGACACAAACATTAAATAAAGGGCAGGCCATTATTTGACAACATCCAGACCTTATTATGAAAAAGAAAAAAAAGGAAACAAACGGAAAATAGACCATATTATGGACAAACACAACCAAAGCAGACAAGCTTTATGACAACTTAAGGTGTTTGTTTGTAAAGATCTAGTTAGTAATGTTGAAAACAAATGATAAAAAATATTTTTTCTGTCTTTCAAACCATCACATAGGATTTAAAAATTACCTCAGACTCATTAAGAATGGCTCCAGTGATAACAAAGATCCATATGTTGAAGACAGGTGTGAATACTCCGGATAAAATTGTTTCAAATGTGAAAAGCAAAAGACACCACACCTACTTTTTTCTTGTGCGTGATTTTAAGTGTGTGTGAAACAAAATCAATAATGAGCACAGCAATCACACACTACACAGAAGCAGAGGCACAAGTGCACGCGCTGACACTGCTGACTGACACAGCTGGGAGGCCTGGAACGGCCACTGACAGTGCCAAGCTCAAACAGTTACACCCGTGGACGCCTGGAGCTCCAGTGCGAGAAGGCGGAGGCTGCGTTAAGCAGAGGACAGCTTCTGCCACAGAAATGAGAATAACTGACAGGTAAGAGCTGCTGGGACACAAAAGGACATCCACAGGGACAATGAGGAACATTCTCTAAAAACGAGCAAACCATCTCAGAAGGCTCTTTACCCTCAGACTCCACAATTCATTCTGCCGCAAGGCAGCAGTGCCAGCCATCCAGGCAGCTACAAGTCCTTCCCACGTTGATGAGAAAGCACTCGGCCTGCAAAGACTTCTCCCAAGAAAGCAAGTCTCAGGGCATGTCCTAAGTGTCTGTCAGATCCAGGTCTGACTGCGTTAGTCTGTCTGGCGGTAGCAGAGCAGAACATTTACTGTCTAGAAGGACAACTGTAGGCCATGAAGAGAAAAGTTAAGTTTTATTTTATATCTCCCTTTCGAAGATAGAAAAGTATTTTAGAAAAAAATCCCATCATAAACACATATGAGTAGTAAAGAGTTAGAAAGTATTTGAAAATCCATCTGGAGAACTATTTTAAAAGATTAGACACTGTAGGGACTCCCCTAGTGGTCCCTACAATGTTAACCCTACAGTGGTTAAGAATTCACCTTCCAATGCAGGGGCTGTGGGTTTGATCCCTGGTCAAGGAACTAGATCCACATGCCCACGTGGGCATCTAAGCCCACGTGCTGAAACTAGACAAAAGTTGCCCTGCTTCAACTAAAGAATATATAAAGTTGTATATCACAACTCAGACTGACAGAGCCAAATCAATAAATAAACGAATTAAAAAAAAAAAAAAGATTACACATTAAGAGTTAGTGTCGCTCTTAAAAGTTGTTAGACTGTCCTAACCAGCAAGACAAATATTTTAGCCCCCAATTATCAAGTTCTTTTATTCTAAACTACAGAACCCCAAATCATAGAAAAGAGGTCTGGCTTAAATTTTTTTCCTGACTGGTCATTTTGGTTTCCTCCTCCAAGGAATCCTGCTGGATGATCAGGACTGGGGGAATCAGTATGGCCAATCCAATGGCCCCTCCTAAGCTACAACTGCTCTCTCAGGATCCTGGGTGGCCATTCCATCCCTCATCTGGAGGCTCGGGCAGGACTCCTAATGTGGCTGGTCTGGTGGTGTTTCACTACTGCTCATCTCCCTTCCCTCTGCCTGTACTACGCTCTCAGTCATCTTTTTCATCAGAGAAAATGATCTATGGAAAATAGTATGGAGGCCCCTCAAAAAAAGAAACAGAACCACCATATGATCCAGTTAATTACTTCTAGGTATATATCCAGGCTTCCCTGGTGGCTTAGACAGTAAAGAATCTGCCTGCAATGCAGAAGACCTGGGTTTGATACCTGGGTTGGGAAGACACCCTGGAGGAGGGCATGGCAACCCTCTCCAGCATTCTTGCCTGGAGAATCCCCAGGGACACAGGAGCCTGGCCAGTTACAGTCCATGGGGTCTCAAAGAGTTGGACACGACTGAGCGACACAGCACAGCACAGCACACAGGTATATATACAAAGAAAACAAAAACACTAATTCAAAAAGATACATGCACCTCAATGTTCAGAGCAGCATTATTTATAATAACCAAGATATGGAAGCACCCTAAGTGTCCATCAAGAGATGAATGGTTAAAAAAGATGTTGTATGTATATACACACAAACACACACACCAAGGGAATATAGCTAATATTTTATAATGATTTTAAAAGGAGTATAATCTATAAAAATATTGAATTATTAGGCTGTACACTTGAAAGTAACAATAAATCTGTAAATCAACTGCACTTCAAAAAAAAAGAAACTTTATTCAAAACATACAGGGCTATGATTAAAATTCGTTAACTCTACTTACTGTGCCTTCATCAGCAAATCTCTTGAGATAGTCTTTAAGTTCAGTCTTCAAGTCATTGTATTCTAAATCAAAACAACAAAGCAAAGGACAAGGACACAAACTTCAGACAATCCATTTGCATTTAGGAACAAAAGATTTCCTGACCATTAACATTTGAGTATTTTAATAGTTTAATCTATTTTTCTTCAAGTGAAATCTGCATACAGATTTGTTCTCAATTTCTCCCCAATTCCCTCACTTTGACATCTGGGAACCCTCTTTCATTAAATAAACCCTCGAGGAACAGATACTCCCACTCCCAAAAAGACTGTTGTTTAAGTCGCTATGTCTTATCCAACCCTTTGCAACCCCAAGAACTACAGCATGGCAGGCTTCCCTGTCCTTCACTATCTCCCGGAGCTTGCTCAAACTCATGTCCATTGAGTCAGTGATGCCATCCAACCATCTCTCCTCTTGCCCTCAGTCTTTCCCAGCATCAGGGTCTTTTCCAATGAGTTGGCTCTTTGCACCAGCTGGCCAAAGTACTGGAGCTTCAGCTTCAGCATCAGTCCTCCCAGTGAATATTCAGGGTTGATTTCCTTTAGGATTGACTGGTTTGATCTCCTCACAATCCAAGGGATTCTCAAGTCTTCTCCAGCACCACGATTCGAAAGCATCAATTCTTTTGGCACTCAGCCTGCTTTATGGTCTAACTCTCACATTCATACGTGACTACTGAAAAAACCATAGCTTTGACTCTATAGGCCTTTGTCAGCAAAGTCAAGTCTCCACTTTGAAATATGCTATCTAGATCTGTAATAGCTTTTCTGCCAAGGAGCAAGCGTCTTTTAATTCTGTGGCTGCAGACCCTGTCTGTAGTGATTTTGGAGCCCAAGAAAATAAAATCTGTCGCTACAGCTGAAAATTTTTTAAAAGGTTTCCCATCTGTCTATAATTCCATTGCTCAAGTATCTTGGACTTGTCAAACATTAAGTTTTAAAACTCATCTCACTTAATAAATTATATTATATACATGGGAACTTGAGGGTTATATCCCTCAAGTTATAGACTCTATCCCCAAAAAGCTTTTAGTCTAATAAAGGCAAAAGGAAATGAATCAAATCGTTACATGTACAAGACAGAAATAACCATTGTCAAAAAAGGGGTACAAAAGTAGAAACTGTCTAGGACAGAAATCATGAAAATAAGTTGGGCATGCTGGGGGAAAAAATGTAAAAGCCTACAATTAAGGGTTTGGGAATATTTTCCCCTCTAGTGGGTTTCCTGTGAACCACTGAAGCATCTCAACAACTGTCAAAAAGATGGCATGTAATGTTCAATGAAAACTGTTTCAATGGATGGAAAAAGAAATTGATTTCCTCTTATTCTGTACTTATACATCTACCCTTAATCAAAATAGCATGCTATGGTTTCTCAAGCATGCAATTATTCTAGCATTTAACCCTGACTCAATGGAAATAGTAGCTAAATACTCAGCAATGTTACAATCAAGCAAGTATAAGTGAGGCTTACTATATAATTCCAAATTTAAACCATTTTTAGTTGTCCTCCTTCTATATAATTTTTTTAATGGTAAAGGAAACTTCATGAACTTGATGAATTTTCACAAACAATATTTACCACAAATAAGTTCCACTTGCTGGACTCTGTTCATGCTATTAAGGGTGTCCATTAGAGGGTCTCTCCTGTCAGCTGCCTGGTCAACCTTGCCTTTGTTTTCATAAGCCAGAACTGTGTCATATTCATCTGTCAGGAACAGGACATCTAGATCGCCATACATTTTCTTTAAAAAATAAAACCAGTTTTCCCCATTAGAACTGTATGTCATTCTCAGAAAGTCGACCTCATGAGAATCACCAAAAATTTGTTTAAGTTTTCTAATATCCAGAAAACCCCCAGCCTTTCAGCAGAGTTGCTTGAAGGATTTATTCTTTCTGCCCAAATTTCTCTTAGAAATCTCCCAACTTCCAGTGGATGCTGTAAGATCTAAGAGATTTTTATTTAAAAACCAACTTACTGTAACTTTCAAGAAATTTGTGTTTCCAAGTAATTCTATGATACAGAAAAGCTATTTTCCACTGAAAGGAAGATAAATAAGAAGTACTGCATCGTTCTTAATTGCTTCCATAAACATTCAGACTGCAAACACTAATTTATAAATTTGCTTAACATTAAAAAAAAAACTTACATTCCCTATACTCTAATATCAATTTCATAAATAAACTTTCCAGGTGTTCTTATTTTAGGCATCTGTCCACAAAACACTTGATGCTGAACATGATCTGCTACTTACCATACAGTCTTTGCAGGTACACAACTTGCTCCTCCAGTTCAGGGGCCAATAGGTGGCAGTGTCTTTCTTTATAAACTGCTTAGCTTTAAGCTCCTCAAGTTTGCAGCCAGACTGTGATTCTGTGTTGAGATGTTGATTCTGAAATGCTTTCTGAAATTAAGTTTTGAAGTGTGTATTTTAAACCATCATCGTTTTCAAAGTTTAGATTTTGTAAAAGAATTTCTTTTAGGCAAAAGGTACAACTGAAATCCAAAGCTACATAGCTTACAGAATTAATTTTGCTCAAGTTTTATTTCTTTTACAGCTCAGATTTCATTTTGTTACCTGGAGATCAGATTCAGAACTAGAGCTGGTACATGGTTCGTTTGTCTGCTCTGCTTTAACTTCCTTCACAATAGCCTTTCCATGTTCTGGAACATCCTCTTCGAGGGCATTATCTTGATGAGCTCCATTTTCAGTTTTGATAACTTCTTGATCACCTACTCCATCAACATTCAGCACCAACCCATCATCTTCAGTAGTTACTTTTGTTACTGTAGGTTCAATGAAAACACACACACACACACACATCCACACCAGTGAGACAATGAAATCACTTAGTTTGATTAAAAAATACTTTAGAATCTGGAAAAGGAGAGAGTTAACCTTAATCTCTGGAATAATGAGAAAGGAAATAACACTTTTTTAGGTTATGCCTGCCTATTCTAAAGTGTCAAATAACAGAAAATTTAAAAATATCAATCACTAGTAGGAAGGGTGGGTTCAAGAGGGAAGGGATATATGTGGCTCAGTGGTAAAGAATCTGTCTGCCAATGCACGAGATGCAGGAGATGCAGGTTCAATCCCTGGGTCAGGAAGATCCCCTGGAGGAGGAACTGGCAACCCACTCCAATATTCTTGCCTGGAAAATCCCATGAACAAAGCCTGGCAGGCTACAGTCTGTGGGGTCACAAAGAGTCGGACATGACCGAGCAACTGAGTATGCATGCATGTGCAACATACACTGCAGAGGCACTCAGCTGACACTCTTCACTGTAGAGCAGAAATTAACACAACACTGTCAAGTAATTACACTCTAGTAAAAAACAAAATGTGAACCAAGAACAGAAAAAAAACCATCTGGAAAAAAGAGCTAAAAAAAATATATCAATCACTATTTAAACATTTTATATGTAAATGAGAAAGGAAAATACTATAGATGTTAAAGACCCAAGGACACCAAAGAAGCAAGAGGCAATAGGAAGAGATTTAGCTGCAAACACAGGAGAAGGGTAGTTTTGCAAAAACAATAGCTTTTCTTTATGCGAGGAGGAAATTAGAAAGGACGCTTGCAGAGACAGAAATAACAGAGAACAGAGAAATGACAAGGGAACTCACACTGCAGGATGGCTTTTCAGTTTATTAGGAAATGAGGCCATCTGCTGACAGGGAAGGAAATGAAGAAGGGGCAGAGGGGAAGGGTTAAGAAAATCCAGTGAATGAGAAAAAGATTCAGGTCCAGCAGAAAGTGAGACGTAATTGAAAAGGATATGAACAGGCTGATTTGTGCTGATGTATGGTATAAACCAACACAGTAATTATAAAGCAATTATCCTTCAATTAAAAATAAATAAATTTTTAAAACACACACACACAGAAAAAAGCATATGAACAGAAAGAGGACACACCAAGTACAAGAACTTGGAGACAAAACAAAAACGCAGGATGCTGCTTGAGGTTTGTATGGTGAAGTGCTCCCTAAAGGTGAGAAGGGCAAAAAATTATGAGGCTGGAACAACAGACACTATGAAGTACTACCATTTAAAAAATAAACACATATAATATTAAGAGTAAAATAAAGTATTTCATACTCAAGAACATTCATTACTAATTAGTGGTTTGGGTCAATTTCTCAGAGTACAGTAAAAGCATTAGATGGCAAACCGTCACCACCTCCCCCTCGACCAGTAGCATGTCTTATATCTAAGAACAACTTGTTTGGGTTCTGTTATCTTTCAAAATCCCCTTAAAAACTGCTTTCTCCATTTTCTCCAATTCTGGTCTCATCCATATTCTGCATCATGCCATTTAAGTAAAAATTGGTTCTTGGCAGTCACCCAATCTATCTATAAGCACCTTGTGGAGAAGGAACAGATCTTATACTTTATACTTTTTTCTATACCTCAGAGTCCCTTAAAAATGGAACTCTGTTCAATGTTATGTGGCAGCCTGGATGGAAGGAGAGTTTGGGGAAGAATGGATACATGTATACGTATGGCTGAGTCCCTTTGCTGTTCACCTGAAACTATCACAGCATTGTTTGTTAGCCATTCCCCGGTACAAAATAAAAAGTTTAAAAATAAACCCCATAAAATAAAGTAAAAGTACACAGTGAAAAACATAGTAGCTACAACTTACTGAACAAATTGTACTGATTTGTACTGTACTGAACATACGGCCCAAGTTGGAGGCATGCCAACTCCACAGAGACTCTTACCTGCCAGCTGTGCAGCGTAAGCCCACAAGAAAGAACAGCGCTTCATGCAAGCCTGGCACACCATCTCTTGGAAATCCCCACTCTCAGGAGGAATGGCGCCAAGATGCTGTGAACACAGAAAACCAAGTTATTTTCCTTGTGATTACCAAGTTGTCCAGAAAGTTCATTATTTTATAAAATATTGCCAACGGTACATTGATCATATCGCTATAGTATTTTTTAGAAGGGTAGTGATAATGTGAAATATAATTTAATTCCAAAAGACAAGATTTTGGGGGGACTTCCCTGGTGACCCAGTGGCTAAGACTCTGTTTCCAATGCCAAGGGCTTCGGTTCAGTCCCTGGTTAGGAAAGTAGATTCCATATGCCACAACTAAGATCAGACTCAGCCAAATAAATAAATATTAAAAAAAAAAAAAGACAAGATATTTTCTTTTTGTAAAGACAATGGGATTAAAAGGTCAAAGCTCTTCTCACCCTTCCATGGAACCAATCTTCACAGACTATACACTGGATCATCTCATCTGGAATCTAACATAGAAAAGCAATTTGTTTATTAATGATTACAGTGAATTCATGGGGTTCTCAAGACAAGAACACTGCCATTCCCTTCTCCAGGGAAGCCCAGTATGCTGCAGTCCATGGGGTTGCAAAGAGTCAGGCATGACTGAGCGACTGAACTGACTGACAATGAACTCTGGAATATCAAAGTAAATCTGGCACACACTAGAATCAGATATTAAATAATTCTCTACCAATTCTGTAAGGCCACTATCCACATGCAAAAAGTCAAGGAGACACGGAGAAACAGCAATTCAAGGGGTCAAAGAAGTTCTTTCTCCATGAACTGGGGTTACAAAAGGATTACATTGAGATAAGCACTTTGTGAATAATTATCAAAACTTTCGTATCAGTTACTTACGATCTGATTCCCACAAAACTTTATGAATAAGTAATATATTTTCATTTTACACATAAACCCAGGCCCAGGGAGGTAATGTGAATTGTAGCAAGTTGCACAGTGAATTACAGAATTTTGCCTTTGTCAAAAGAAAAGGAAACTAGAAATTAAAGCACACATTCACTCACTTATACGTGCACAGAAAAAGGTCTCAAAATATATACACCAAAAGTGTTAACAGTCGTTATGTCTAGGAGGTAAGAAGGTACAGGAATGAGGAAGAATAAAAATTCTTTTAAAATTTTGCATACACCTCTAATTGAAGTTTTTAAGAGAATCCAGTTTGTGCACCCTATTTTCTCTCCTTGCAGGAATGCGAGAAGTTGAAGGTCATTTTTCTGGAAAGTATTCAGAGAAAAGGAGCAAACAGGCAGGCAAAGAGAGGGAAGAAGGAAAAAAGTTCTGGCCTTGATAAAGTCCTGTCCAATATTTCTCATGAGGTAAGAAATAGAAAAATAGTTGGGCTCTGTACTACTTGTAGCTTTAGGTCAGAGTCAAAAGAAGGGATAAATCTAGAATACTTTCACAATCCCCAAATCCCTGCTGAACAGCTAAAGGGCCAAATATGACAAGAGGCTGGAGTGAAGGCTGGAGATGACACAGTCCTGGTGCTGACCTCCAAATCTCTTACCTCATCTTCAGGATCAGGGTAAGGTCTCTTGCAAATGCAGTACAATCCAAAAAAGTTGTCATTGTACTTATTGCCAGAATTTATCTTTGCTTTGTCCTGAAAGATATTAATTTCAATATAAAACATGGCCTAACTTTATAATTTCATGCATCATGGAATTTATGCATTCAATAAATTTGTGCACTAAATATCTGTACCACCCCCTCCCCTGGAAGCTAGTCTTCAAAGTACAAGGGGAAAAA
The DNA here is from genome assembly GCF_029378745.1 of Bos indicus. NCBI lineage: Eukaryota > Metazoa > Chordata > Mammalia > Artiodactyla > Bovidae > Bos > Bos indicus. Next base: position 57,989,397 of record NC_091780.1, on the reverse strand, counting down.
ATTCATCCTATAAAGTAACACTTTCTCCAGGATACAAGGAAAAAATAAAATTTATTTTCTATACCTTCTTTGTACCAATTGGGGGAGAATGAATCACAAATATTAACTATCAATCTATGGAAGCTGACACTGGTCTAGAATTTCAAGATATTTCTTAATGCCCAGCTATGATAGTTAAAGCCCCCAAATTACTAGGAGGTGAAAAGTAGGCAAAGAAGTTGTCTAAAAACAAGGAGAGAAAGAGCACGATAACTTTAGTAATTAGGATTGAATACAGTAAAGTCCCTTATTTTCTGTTTCATTTTTGGCATTTCACTGAAAGTTATTGTAGAAGATAGTCTTTATTATCCAAAAAGCAGTGAAAAACTTTTGCAAAAGCCCATGCTCATTACTGCCCATTTTATTTATTCAGTTTTAAAAGTCGTACCCTTTTCTTTAAAAAGCCTTAGAGCATGAGCACAATCAACACAACGGAACCTGAATCACTTGAGAACACTACCCCCGAAGCCTTTCATAGTAATTACAATCTATAGGTAGGCTCTGAGCAGGTTACTTAGTTCCAACAAATAAATAAACGGGGTACAGTCTAACACTGATTTGCTCATTTGCAAAGAAGAAGCACAGAACTTCCTTTTTGAAAATTCTTGGTTTTTATCCCCTAGGACAAATACCAATCTTAGCTACTTTTCATGCATTTATCGTTTGCTGTGCTTACTTACAGGAAATAATTTGCATTCCAAATTTTTAAACTTGCTGTTTCCGCAATCACAACGAAAATTTCTGAAAGAAAGGAGGAAGAGCCAATTTTAATTTTTCTTCTAAATTTAAAGACTACTCTTTACATTCATATCATAGCCTCTTCCCTTTCAACTGGCTTCTAGGACCTAAAAATTGGACTTGGTTGTTGTTCATATATCCAATCCGCAACTTTCCCAAGCATATTACAATAAAATATTTAATAATTCTATAAATTAACATGTGTGTGCTGTGTGCCCAGTCGTGTCTGACTCTTTGCAATCCCATGGACCGTTGCCCACCAGGCTCCCCTGTCCATGGAACTGTCCAGGTAAGAATACTGGAGTGGACTGCCATTTCCTTCTCCAAGAAATTAACATGCATAAAGACAAATATCTGTATCTCTCACACACACACATAAAACAGTGGCAGAATAGCAGGAGTGGTCTGAGTTTGCCCCATAATTATAGTTTAAAAGGTCCCCTGGAAAAACTGTTCTTTCCGATTATATTATATAAAACAGTTGCATTAAATTTTACCAGGGCACAACTACTTTGAATGCAAAAACATGATTAAGAGAAAAAGTGCAACTGGAAAAGAATCTAAATATTTGAAAACCATCCAGCATCAATCTCTGACCATTTTACCTTTTTGTGTACAGCTCAAATAGTTTATGACTTCCATGACATTCATAACTGCAAGCCAGGCAAATTCCTGCTGGTTCTTCTCCCTCTGGAGTGCAGGTACTGCAGGCATACAGTGCTTGTCTCTTTACTGAACCCTAAAAGACAGCCCCAAAATGGAAAAAGACAGAAAACTGATGAGACATTGGCAGAGCGACCTAATGCCCATACTATGATCTGAGACATAACTGAAATCAGATTATCTGTGGTCAAGATCTTCCTGTAAAAGCCACTGAGACTAATAAAAAAGCATATACAACAGAATCCCAAAACATGGTTGCAGGTTTCATACATGTTTCATATAACTTTTTCTCAAAGTGATAGAAGTTAACATTTTCAGTCAGCTGTGAATAAGCCAGTCTACTTAACTATTTTAACACATGAAAATACAGGAGAATGTGTGTAAGCTTATGTAAGGAATAATCATACTTTAATTTTGGAATATGCTTGTGATTCCACCAAAGAGAACACCAATGTATTAAATGAATCCCTTTGATTTTAAGATGTATGCTGACATATTTAGAGTTGAAGTGTCATGGTGTGAAATTTATTTTCAACTGGTTCAGGAAAAAAAACCAAAGTATATTACAGTGAAGAAGTAAAAGATAAAACAAATGTGGTAAAATGTTAAAAAGTGAATATATGTGAAGATACACAGGAGTTCATAATATTATTTTTTCATTTTAACTGTAGACTTTAAATGTTTCAAAATAAAAAGTTGAAAGAAAAGCAAATCTTGATAATGGCTGCCATCTTCCGGGAAGAAGGGAGTCCCAGGAAAGCTTCTGTGATGCTGGTAATGTTCTATCTCTTGATCTGGGTGGTACGCACCTGCTGGTGTTTTCGGTTTTGCTTTCCCAAGACTTATACGTGGTTTCTGCACTTTTCCACATATTTTACAACAATACAAAAAAAAAATTTTAAGGAAGTCTGTTTTAAAAATCTAAGTACGTTTCAAAAATAACGTACAGGCTTTTTTAAAAAAGGCAAACAGAAAAAGTTGTTTCAGTGACGACCAAAGGTTTTAAAATATCAGCCAACATTAAATACCTCTGATACCAGGTGTATTAAAAAAAAAAAAATCTAACCACTTTGCAGTGTAAACTCAACTGGTCATTGATGACAACTGGTATTGTGATCTCAGGCCACACCACATAAAGACCCCACGTCTCTCTCCCCATCCTGCAATGTTCCACTCCACCGGCCTGGAAGGCAACCTCTTCTTCCTATCAAGCATCATCTCTCATTAGTTTTCTTCTACCACCTTTCTCCATTTTTGAACCTAGAAACAGAATGAGTCACCAAACACTACGTCACACCCCCTTCAGTCCTTGTTCCCACCATTTTCCGAATGCCATCTCTCCTCCTCTCCTCCCCTTTCCTTAGACAGTGCCAACAGCTGTTCGGGTTCCGGTCTATCCCCCTGGGGGGCCGACTGCAGACAGACGTGGTACTTGCTTCCTCTCGCCAAAAAACCAGCTAGCACTTGTCAAACTAAATTGCAGAGGAACCAGCTGTCCAGGAGTCCAGCCTACGCGGAGAGATTTTCAAATCCAGAGCCCTCTCCTTTAACTCTGCTTTGACTCTCCCGTTTAGTACCCAGCAAATACTCTGAGGATGGGAAAAGTAGGGACAAAAATACTCAGGATGTGAAAGGTCACGGGGTTGGTTTGGTGAAAAGCGGCCGGGGCACCAAGAGACGAGGAAGGAAGGAAAGAGCAGCCGCTCCGGGGCCAAAACCAGAGAAACGTCGGGGGCCGGAGAGAGGAAAATCGAGAAAGGAGGGGCGTCCTGCTGGCCACAGGTTAGGATGGGGGCTCAGGAGACTAAGGGTAAAAGGGCACCTGGGCCTGGGATGGGGACTCCTACGACCAACAGCTGAGCCGGACCACCACGGGGTGCCGGCCGCGGCCGGCGGGAAAAGAGAGGGTAAGGCGGGTGGGCAAAGGGAGGTTGAGGGGAGCCTGGGGGAGGCGAGGCCCGGGCCGCGCGCCCACCTGCGAGTAGGAGCACTTCTCCGAGTCACTGCCGCCCAGGACGGCGCAAGCCTCATTCTCCAGCTCCTCGTCCTCCTCAAGTACATCGACCAACGATACCACGGGCTCCAACTCCGACTGTCGCCCAGCTGGCTCCTCGGCTCCGGCCATCCTCAACTGTCACCCGGACCGCCGATCAGCCCCGGCGGAGGCGGGAAAAGCGTCCGCGAGGGGCGGGGCCGGAGGAGGCGGGGCCTCGGTGCCAGACACCAATCCCAAAGACAGGGAGCGAAGGAAGGGGGAGGAGCGACTTCCGACAATCGGAAGTCACGCCTGTCCCTTCTCCGCGCCTGCGCCCGCGGCGGGCTGGTTTCCGTTTCCGGTGGCGCCTCATTGTGGCGCGCTCCTGAAGCGTAGCGGTCGCTATGGAGCTGTTGGGAGAGTACATCGGACTGGAAGGGCGGCGACAGCAGCTACGGGTGCCCTGTGAGGCGCCGGGCGTCACCGACCCTTTCCAGAGCTTGTTGTCCGGTGTGGCTCAGATGAGGGAGCTGGTGACTGAGCTCTTCGGCTCTCAGGTACAGCAGGAAGCACAGGACCGGGTGACGGCGGCTCCCGACGAGGCCTTGGACGGTGAGCTCTGAGACGGTTCTGGGAGCGACAGGAGGGCGGGCAGGGGCGCCCGGAGTGGGAGAAATTTCCTCAGGGAACCTGTGTAGAGCGACAAACTTGGAGAAGGTGAGCCTTGGGGGAAGAATTCCAAATTAAAAATTTTAGCTGTTTTCGCCAAATTTGGGCGGTACCTGGACTCATTTAGCAGGACTGCTTTTCACGATTCTCTTTTCATTTATGTCACACAAAAAAGTACTGAACGCCTACGGCCCTGTGCCAGTCACTGGGCTGAACTCTGGAGAAAGAATGAAGTGAAGGCGACTCAGTTCCTGTTCTTGTGGAACTCTGTGGGAGGTTAGACAGACAAACATTAAAGAGTAGAAGGAATGACCCTAGACTTCTCTGTAACTATTGCAAACCTGGAGAACCCAAGAAGGCTTCAGATAGAGCATGACTTCTAAGCTGGGCTTAGATGGATGGAAAGGAATTTTCCCAGGCGTGAATTTACAAATATGTTTGGAAGACTGCCATCTATTACAGAATAGGAACAGGTTCTGAAGATTGGAATAGATTTCAGATGAAAAAGGCTTCACTGTCAGGCACTCCTTTCCCAATGTGGTAGGTGCAGTTTGAAAGCAGAAATGGAAAATTTAACTATTCTTAAGTCTTGTCTTGAATACCCTGAGGTGAAGAACCTAAGAACTAAATATTGGAATCAGGGGTTACTTCCCCTGTTGTCGTTGTTGAGGTTCAGTCACTCAGTTGTGTCCAACGCTGCAACTCCATGGACTGTAGCACACCAGGCTTCTCTGTCCTTCTCTGTCTCCCAGAGTTTGCTCAAATTCATGTACATTTAAACTGCAGTGCCATCCAGCCATCTCATCCTTTGTCTCCCCCTTCTCCTTCTGCCCTCAATCTTTCCTAGCAGCAGTCTTTTCCAGTGAGTCAGCTCTTTACATCAGGTGGCCAAATTATTGGAGCTTCAGCTTCAGCATCAGTCCATCCAATGAATATTCAGGGTTGATTTCCTTTAGGATTAACAGATTTCATCTCCTTGTCATCCAAGGGACCCTCAAGAGTCTTCTCCAGTACCACAGTTCAAAAGCATCAATTCTTCGGCACTCAGCCTTCTTTATGGACCAACCCTCACATCTGTACATGACTACTGGAAAAACCATAGCTTTGACTATACAGACTTTTGTCATCAGAGTGATGTCTCTGCTTTTAATACACTGTCTAGGTTTGTCATAGGTTTCCTTCCAAGGATCAAGTGTCTTAATTTCATGGCTACAGTCACTGTCTGCAGTGATTTTGGAGCCCAAGAAAATAAAATCTGTCACTGCTTCCACTTTTTCCCCTTCTATTTGTCATGAAGTGATGGGACTGGGTGCCATGATCTTTGTCTTTGAATGTTGAGTTTTAAGCCAGCTTCTTCACTCTCCTCTCAGCTTCATCAAGAGTCTCTTTAGTTCCTCTTCACTTTCTGCTATTAAAGTCCTGTTATTTGTGTATCTGATGTTATTGATATTTCTCCTGGCACTCTTGATTCCAGCTTGTGCTTCCTCCAGCTTGGAATAAGCAGAGTGACAATATATAGCTTTGATGTACTCCCTTCCCAATTTTGAACAAGTTTGTTGTTTCCTGTCTAGTTCTAACTGTTGCTTCTTGACCCGCATACGGTTTTGGGATTGGAATAAAAACTGACTTTTTCCAGTTCTCTGGCCACTGCTGAGTTTTCCAGATTTGCTGACATGTCAAACAGCATCATCTTTTAGGATTCTGAATAGCTCAGCTGGAGTTTCATCACCTCCATTAGGTTTGTTCGTAGTCCTAAGGTCCACTTGACTCCAGGATATCCAGCTCTAGGTGAGTGACCACACCATTGTAGTTATCCGTGTCATTAAGACTTTTCTTGTATAGTTCTTCTGTGTAGTCTTGCCACCTCTTAATCTCTTCTGCTTCTGTTAGGTCCTTATCATTTCTGTCCTTTTATCGTGCCCATCTTTGCATGAAATGTTCCCTTGGTGTCTCCAATTTTCTTGAAGAGATCTGTCTTTCCCATTCTATTATTTTCTGTTTCTTTGCATTGTTCATTAAGAAGGCTTTCTTATCTCTCCTTAATATTCTTTGGAACTCTGCATTCAGAAGGGTATATCTTTCTCTTTCTCCCTTGCTTTTCACCTGTCTTCTTTCTTCAGCTCTTTGTAAAGCCTCCTTGGACAACCACTTTACCTTCTTGCATTTTCCTTTTACTTTGGAATGGTTTTGGTCACTGCCTACTGCACAGTGTCGCAAACCTCCATCCATAGTTCTTCAGGCACTCTGTCTGCAAATCTCATTGCTTGAATCTATTTGTCACCTCCACTGTATAATCATAAGGGATTTCATATAGGTCATACTTGAATGGCCTAGTGATTTTTCCCTACTTTCTTCCATTTAAGCATGAATTTTATAATAAGGAGTTTATGATATGAGCCACAGTCAGCTCTAGATCATGACTGTGGAGCTTCTCCATCTAAAGTTGCAAAGAACATAATCAGTCTGATTTCAGTATTGACCATATAGTGATGTCCATGTGTAGAGACATCTCTTGGGGTATTGGAAAAAGGTGTTTGCTACGACCAGCATGTTCTCTTGACAGTACTCTTAACCTTTGCCCTGCTTCATTTTGTACTCCAAGGCCAAACTTGCCTGTTTCTCCAGGTATCTCTTGACTTCCTGCTTTTACATTCCAGTCCCCTATGATGAAAAGGACATCATTTTTGATATTAGTTCTAGAAGTTGAAGGTCTTCATACAACCAGTCAACTTTAGCTTCTTCAGCATCAGTGGTTGAGACATCGACTTGGATTACTGTGATGTTGACTGGTTTGCCTTGGAAACGAACCGAGAGCATTCTGTCGTTTTTGAGATTGCACCCAAGTACTGCATTTCAGACTCTCTTGTTGACTATGAGGGCTACTTCATCTCTTTCCAAAGGATTCTTGACCACAGTAGTAGATATAATGGTCATCTGAATTAAATTCACCCATTCCCGTCCATTTTAGTTCCTGATTCCTAAAATGTCGATGTTCACTCTTGTCATTTCCTACTTGACTGTGTCCAGTTTACCTTCCAAACATTCCTGGTTTCTATACAATATTGTTCTTTACAACATCAGACTTTACTTTCACCACCAGACACATCCACAGCTGAGCATCATTCCCGCTTTAGCCCAGCTGCTTCATTCTTTCTGGGGCTATTAGTAATTGCCCTCTGTAGGGCAATTACTGCCCCCTTCCCCAGTAGCATATTGGACACCTTGCAACCTGGGGGCTCATCTTCAAGTGTCATCTTTTTGCCTTTTCATACTGTCCATGGGGTTCTCTGGGCAAGAATACTGGAGTGGATTGGCATTTCCTTCTGCAGTGGACCATGTTTTATCAGAATTCTTCACTATGACACATCCATCTTGGGTGGCACTGTGCAGCATGGCTCGCAGCTTCATTGAATAACGCAAGCCCCTTCACCATGACAAGGCTGTGATCATGAAGGTGTAACTCCTCTGTAGAGGAGCTTAAACTGTACTGTACTTTCCTTTTCTTTCCATCTTGTTTACATCTTGATAGTGCCAGATAATATGATGGAACCAACTCAGAATATTATGTGAATTTCAAACAGTAGATTGTTTCCATTAGCATGAAGTCCTGGTTCTTGGCTCCAAAAGATCCTCTCTAAACTGTTGAAAATGCTGTCATTGGAATAAGGACAAGTATAGATGGAGCCATTTAAAAAATGGCTTGCTGGAAAAATAACTTCTACCTTTTCTGCTAATAGTGGGTCAGTAATATCTTCATACAAGAGGACATGCTTTTGTATGTTTAACAAAGTCCCCAAAGTGTTTCAGTTTGAACTTCCTTTGTTGAAAATGGTAGAGGGACTTCCCTGGCGGTCCACTGGTTAAGACTATATGCTTCCACTGCAGGAAGCACGGGTTTGATCCCTGGTTGGGGAACTAAGATCCCTCATGCCCTGTGGTGCAGCCCAGGAAAAAAAAAAGTGATAGAGATTAAAATGATGAATTTTATCTTATATAAATCATATCTCAATTAACAAGTACAAAATTTTTTTAATGTAAATATTACAAAAGTGATAGAATGCAATACTAAAATGACAAATGGTGATCATTTTGTATGTACAGAAATATTGAGTCATGGTGTTGTACACCTGGTACTAACAGTGTTGTGGGTCAGCTATACTTCAGTTGAAAAAATTATCATCATAGTGACCAAAAAAGACAATCCAGTTGCCAGGTGTGCAGAAAACTTGAAGAGACAGTGCTCCAAATAAGATATACAAATGGCCAATAAGCACATGATGCTGAACATCACTGGCTTTTAGAGAAAGGCGAATCAAAGCCACAATAACATAGCGTGTCATACCCACCAGGAAGGCTATAAAGAACAGTAACACGTGTTTTGACTAGGATGTGAAGAAATTGGAGCCCTCATACGTTGCTGGTGGAAACGTAAAATGGGGTACCTTCTTTGGAAAACACTTTGATAGTTCCTCAGAAAAGTTAAATGTAAAATTATCATTCGACCCAACAATTCTAGTCCTAGAGATTGTTAGTTCCACTCCAAGTTCTCCCAAGACAGCTGGAAAAGTGTTCCCATAAAAACAAATGCGCATGTGTTCATAGCTGCATCATTGATAATAGCTAAAAAGTAGAAATAACACAAATATCCATCATCTTATGAGTGGATATACAAAATGTGTATCCATCCATACAGTGGAATATTCCTCAGCAACAAAAAGGAATGAAGTATTGATAAATGCTATACAATGTGAATGAACTTTGAAAGCATAAGTGAAAGAAGGCAGACACAAAAGGCCATATATTTTGATTCATTTATATGAAATGTCCAGAACAGACAAAGCTGAGGGGTAAGAAAATAGACTTTTGTTGTTTTTCAATCACTCAATCGTGTCCAACTCTTTGCGACTCCTTGGACCGAAGCACGCCAGGCCTCCCTGTCCATCACCAACTCCTGGAATTTTATCAAATTCATGTCCATTGAGTCGATGATGCCATCCAACCATCTCATCCTCTGTTGTCCCCTTCTCCTCCTGCCTTCTATCTTTCCCAGTATCAGGGTCTTTTCCAATGAGTCAGCTCTTCGCATCAGGTGGCCAGAGTATTGGAGCCTAGCATCAGTCCTTCCAATGAATATTCAGGGTTGATTTCCTTTAGGATTGACTGGTTTCATATCTTGCAGTCCAAGGGACTCTCAAGAGTCTTCTCCAACACCACAATGAAAAGCATCAATTCTTTGACACTCAGCCTTCTTTATAACTCTTACATCCATACATGACTACTGGAAAAACCATCGCTTTGACTATATAGACCTTTGTTGTCAAAGTGATGTCTCTGCTTTTTAATATGCTGTCTAGGTTTGTCATAGCTTTCCTTCCAAGGAACAAGCATCTTTTAATTTCACGGCTGCAGTCATCATCTGCAGTGATTTTGGAGCCCAAGAAATTAAAGTCTCACTTTACATTGTTTCCTCATCTATTTGTCATGGAGTGATGGGACTGGATGCCATGATCTTCATTTTTTGAATGTTGAGTTTTAAGCCAGCTTTTTCACTCTCCTATTTCACCTTCATCAAGAGGCTCTTTAGTTCCTCTTCTCTTCTGCTATAAGGGTGGTGTCATCTGCATATCTGAGGTTATTGATATTTCTCCCAGCAGTCTTGATTCCAGCTTGTGCTTCATCCAGCCTAGCATTTCTCATGATACACTCTGCATATAAGTTAAATGAGAAAAGTAGATTAGTGATCGCCAAAGGCTAAGGGGAATGGGAAGCGAAAGTGAAAGTCACTCAGTTGTGTCCGACTCTTAGCAACAACATGGACTATACAGTCCATGGGATTCTCCAGGCCAGAATACTGGAGTGGGTACCCTTTCCCTTCTCCAGGGGATCTTCCCAACCCAGGGATAGAATCCAGGTCTCCGGCAATGCAGTTGGATTCTTTACCAACTGAGCCACAAAGAAATCCCAAGAATATTGGAGTGGGTAGCCTAACCCTTCTCCATTGGATCTTCCCAACCCAGGAAGGGGAAGTGACTGCTAATTGGTATGAGATTGCTTTCTTGGAAGATGAAATGTATTCTAGAATTAGTGGTGATGGTTTTATAACCTAGTGACTATCTAAATCAATAATCTGTACACTTTGAAAGTGAATTTTATGGTGTATGAATTATATCTCCAAAAAAAGGTGATAGAAGGGAAAGGTTTTAATCATAATTTCTGCAGTCTTTTTTTAACTGTACATATTGCTAATTTGATATGTGCATTGTTTTATTAATCCCTGAAGTGAAATGATCTCATTATCAACCATTTTAGCTATCTATATTTCTTTCAACCACTGAACATATTGTCATACAACAAATATTTGTTTTAAAAGGTGATGATGAAGATGATTCAGAAGATGAAAATAACACTGATAACAGAACTAATTCAGATGGACCATCTGCAAAACGGCAAAAAACACCATCTTAACTAGCTTTTATGAAATTTAAAAGACTGCTACCATATTTTATTTACCACACACTGACATTTAAGGAAGACTTGTGCTCTAATTTGGAAAGTGTTTGTTTTTTTCCCCTGGGACAGTTTTGTCAAAGAGGAAACTTTTCTTCTGTTTTCATCAAAGAAAGACATAAATGCATAGAAATGAATCCCTTTTCTTGAGTGAGAAGTCAGTTTCAGATCATGGAAATAAAATAGACATTTAATAATGTATAATATCCAGTAAGTTGGCAACTGAATTCTTACTTAATACTGTTTAAATACCCGTTGGATTAAATTGTGGTGTCTACATGTTTTAGCTTCTGCTTCTGTTATGAAAATATATGTCAAGGTTTATGGACAATAACATTTCAAGGAACTGACATGAACAAGTGATGAAAATGAGGTGTTAAATTTAAAAATGGCAGGTGCTTCCTTGGTGGTGAAGTGCCTAAGACTCTGCATTCCCAATGCAGGGGGCCTAGGTTCCTTCCCTGGTCGGGGAACTAGATCCTGCATGCTGCAGCTAGAGTTTGCATGCCACAACCAAAGACCCAGCATGATGAAATGAAGATTCTGCACGTGCCACAACTAAGACCTGGTGCAGCCAAATAAATGTGTTAGTTAATTAATTTAAATTTAAGAATGGTAATTCCATGTAAGTAGAAGGAAAATGGGAATAGTGAGAAATACTGAAGGGAAGGAGAGCCCTTGAGAGATACCCAAGAAAACCTTGAATCCACACCTGAACTCAATATACAGACTTCTGGAGATGATACCACTCAACAGATAGATGTTTAACTTGTACCTTAAGAGAGTCAAACTGGGGTGTGCTTTTATGCTGGTGATAATGCTGTTTATGTTAACACACGTGTAAGTCTTTAGGTAAGCAACTTCTGTGTTGACTATAACTTAAGATATTTCATGTCATTCTGTAGTCAGACTTTGATTTTGCTTAACAAGGAACTATCAGATCCTTTAAATACATATATGTATATATTCCTAAAATGTGTGTGTGTGTGTATTCCTTTTCTGCTTGTCAGAGAGACTGAGGTATTTTTCATTTACTACACATATAAATGTTTCCTGATTCATTTTGATAGCTAAACTACAGGGAATAAAATCAAGTAACAGGTACCTATTGAAACACAAATAGTCACAGAATTTTAAGTTGGAAGTAACCTTAAAGATGATATGATTTACTCAGAGATGAATTGAATCTTAGATATTTTCCTTGAGTTACAGAACTTACTGGCAGAGCTGGGTTATACACACAGCCTTTAAAAGATTACCATAGTACTTTCGCAGTTACACATTCTGAAATCTGTAGCTTACAAAGTACATGGTATTAAAGAAATTGAATTTACACACCTTTTTATATGTTTAAAGTATTGTTTTAGTTGGAACATCAGGCTTCTACCAAGTACTCTTATGTAATTAAAACAGTACCAACTAGAAAAAGTTTTAAATGGTCAGAAATTACCTTGTTTGTTTAGTTTGTGATATGTCTCTACTATTGGAACTTCAGGTCAGTTACTGATTTACAATAATCTTTTATCTTTATACGTTCCTTAAAAAAACTTGGGACTTCCCTGGTGATCCAGTGGTTAAGACTCCAAGCTCCCAATGCACGGGGCCTGGTCAGGGAACTAGATCCCACATGCTGCAACTAAATATCCCGAGTGCTGCAACTAAGACCTGGCACAGCCAAATTAAATAAGTAAATAATTTAAAAAATAATAATAATAACTTAACCTGTGAAATTAAAATAGTTCATAGTTTTAAAGTAATACCTGAACTTTGCTCCTGAATATTTTATCTCCTTTGTTTAGTAAATATGTTTATAAAAAAGAAATACCAAGATATTCATGCTTGAGGTCTGGTGTTTGGAGGTCTGGGTTATAAGTCTGATGGATCTTTTTCTGATTCTAATACTGTCTTCATAAGTGAGCCACATGTATGACAAAAAAGGTTTTGAAGGTGTGAGGGGCTAGTTTGAAGAACCAGTATAAGAGAGATGCCTTGCCGATTTTCTGATCTGCTGCCTTTCAAAGGTAATAACGATAGCCACAGACGCACAGGACACAGTTAATGTCTGAAACAGCTCTGCAACTTTACTTTCATACAAGAAAGTCAACCCCACAGTCCTACCTAAAAATAATCTGGATGCTAGACTGAGATAATCTTTTAAAATATGAAACATGGAGTTCTAAATGTGAAATACATGGGCATATACAAATAGATGTGTGTTCTAAAAGTAAGTGCTTTTGTGTCACATTAAGAAATACTTCCAGTAAAGTTCTGTGACCAAGGACAAGAATTTTTACTGTTTTATAATAGGTTGCTGTTGCTTGGCTACAATATTAGTTAGGAAGTTTGAACAAACATTTCCTCCAGCAGAACTTTCTTGGCTTCTGAGATGTTAGGCCTCATACTGTCTTTCTGTGGAACCTAGCCCCCTGTACTGACTCCCTCATGTTATGAAGTATACTCTATTAGAATTATTTCTTCAAGCTGCTCAATTTTTGAAAAACTTTTATTGAGAAGACTTGTATTTTTAAGAAAATAGAGTTTATGTTTTCTTCCAAATGGGACAATCGGTTGGAGACATCTGTGGCTCTTGGTTTATTTTGTGGTAGTTTAATCTAGATCCTATTTAGCCTATTGAAGTTACACCTGTTCCTCAGTATAATTAATTCATTTTACAAATATAGTGTATCATTTTTTATGATACACTAACATGTTGCAGTAAGTGATATGATAACGTATAAGATATGATAACATACTGCAGTAAGGCGCATACACAAAACATCCTGAAAACACAGGCTTTCTAACTCACTTTCAACCACTATGCTGTGATAAAACGATTACAGGAAATTCCTGTTTGAACTTACCCTGGTGGGCGGCTGAGCACCACTGAGTAAAACTGTACTAGAGTTTGCAGTTATGTCACTATGGTAGTTACAAATAAATTAACATTGTTTGGGGAAATTATGGTCATTTTGTGATTTCGTCTTGCATATTTAAGTATATAGTAAGATTAGCATGTAAAATTATTAGAGAAATTGGAGGATATTTGTAAAATAACAAATGAGAAACAAGTTGGTTTTTGTGATAAAGTTGGGTTCTTTTCTCACTACTTTGAACATAATTTCAGGTAGATTCAAGATTTAGAGTATAAAATAATATTTAAAAAAACACAAAAAGTACTAAAAGAAAATGGACTAAGTTTTTTTTTTTTAATAGTATCAGAGTGAGTAAGGATACCTAAGCAAGACTTTAAGAAATCCAAACACTGTGATAGAAAAGATTAATAAATACATTTCAGTTCAATTCAGTTCAGTCGCTCAGTCGTGTCCGACTCTTTGCGACCCCGTGAATCGCAGCACGCCAGGCCTCCCTGTCCATCACCAACTCCCGGAGTTCACTCAGACTCACATGCAGCAAGTCGGTGATGAAGAGGGTTAGGGTTAGGGTTAGGGTTAGGGTTAGCCATCTCATCCTCTGTATTTATATGGTGGTAAACATTTCTGAACATTCTGTAAATGAGGTTAAGTAGAGTAAAGTATTTAGTGTTTTCAACAGAAATGACCAAGAACTAATATGCCTTTTATAGCTCTCACGTGTACCAGTCAGAAAGACAATAGAAATTTCACTTCAAATAAATGAAAATTAAAACCACAACGCAGTATCATTTTTTTACTTTTCAGACTGAAAGGTCAAAAGTTTTGATGCAATATTGAGCTGGAAAGGGTGTGAAATCTATAAGATGCTGGTGGTGAGAGTGTAAATTGGTATAAGCTCCTTATAAGTCAAGTTGACTCTGTCAAAATTTAAAGATGTGGTGCTCTTGGGCCCTATCAGCAATTGCTCTATCAGCAATTTCAGTGATAGAATTTATCCTATGGATAATAGCATACATATACACAGATACATTTACAAGATAATTGATTGCAACATTATTCTTGGTAACAGGATTGGTAGTGGTGGTTTAGTCAATAAGTCATGTCCATCTCTCGCAATGCCATGGACTGTAACCCGCCAGGCTCCTCTGTCCATGGGATTTTCCCCGACAAGAACACTGGAGTGGGTTACCATTTCCTTCTCCAGAACAGCAGATTATAAACAACCTAAATGTTTTATCAGCAGAAGACCCTAGTTAATTAAAGTAGAAGCATTTCAGTACAATAATTCTGTGCAGCCATTAAAAAAAAGACCATGTGTTGTTAAGGATCCACCTCCAGGATATGATGCTAAAGGAAAACTTAGCAAAATACACAACAGTGTGTAGAATGCTTCTAGTGGAGAGTACTGGCTAGATACACATATAGTATCTCTGAAAGGAGAGTCGGACTGCATCTGGGAAGAGGGAGATGGGGTTGGGAGTGAGAGGGAGATTTTTCATTGTATCCTCTTGTTCTCTTTGCATTTTTGCCTGCCAATGCAGGAGACATGAGTTTGATCCCTGGTCTGGGAGGATCCCCCATACCTCAGAGCAATTAATCCCATGTGCCATAAGTATTGAGCCTATGTTTTAGAGCCCGAGAACTGCAACTACTGAAGCCCATGCACCCTAGAGTCCCTGCTTTGCAAAAGAGAAGCCACTGCAGTGAGAAGCCTGAGCACCGCAACCAAAGAGTAGCCCCTGCTTGCAGCAGCTAGAGAAAAGCCTGTGCAGCAATGAAGACCCAGTGCAGCCAAATATTTTTAAAAAAGAAAGAAAGCATGTGCTACATATTTTTCCACAAAAGCAGGGGGGAAAATCATGCTTTAAAAAAAATCCAGTTTTTTTTATTATTATTGTTTTTTGGCTGTGCTGGATCTTCATTGCCGCGTGGCGTGTCTTTAGCTGCAGTGATGGGGGAGGGGTGCTGCCTAGTGTGGTACACGGGCTTCTCACTGTGGTGGTTTCTCTTGGTGCAGAGCGTGGGCTCTAGGCTAGGCGGGTACAGCAGTTGTGGCTCCCAGTCTTTGTTGCTTCACAGCACGTGGGCTCTTCCCAGATCAGAAATCAAATCCATGTCTCCTGGACAGATTCTTTACCACTGAGCCACCAGGGAAGCCCCCCATGCTTTTTTTAAAAATTCATTTATTTTAATTGGAGGCTAATTACTTTACAGTATTGTACTGGTTTTTGCCATACATTAACATGAATCAGCCATGGGTGTACATATGTCCCCCATCCTGAACCCCCCTCCCACTTCCCTCCCCATTCCATCCCTCAGGGTCATCCCAATACAGCAGCCCTGAGTGCCCTGTCTCAGGCATCGAAGCTAGACTGGAGATCTATTTCACATATGGTAATACACGTGTTTCAATGCTATTCTCTCAAATCATCCCACCCTCGCCTTCTCCCACAGAGTCCAAAAGTCTGTTCTTTACATCTGTGTCTCTTCTGCTGTCTCACATATAGGGTCATTGTTACCATCTTTCTAAATTCCATATGTATGTGTTAATATACTGTATTGGTGTTTTTCTTTCTGACTTCACTCTGTATAATAAACTCCAGTTTATCCATATCATTAGAACTGATTCAAATGCATTCTTTTTAATAGCTGAGTAATATTCCATTGTGTTTATGTACCACAGCTTTCTTATTCATTCATCTGCTGATGGTCATCTGGGTTGCTTCCATGTCCTGGCTATTGTAAACAGTGCTGCGATGAACATTGGGGTACACATGTCTCTCTCAATTCTGGTTTCCTTGGTGTGTATGCCAGGCAGTGGGATTGCTGGGTCATATGCCCCTGTGCTTTTAAATAAGGGCAGTTGAGCCATGTTAACAGTTTAAAACGTTGTTGTGTAAATAATTCAGGCCAGAAATTAAGCAATCCAGGCTTAAGAATGTCCACATTTCCCATCTGACTACTGTTATGTCAGAAGGGGAGTAGAATGCAGTTTCTAAAGAGGTTAGGAGAGCTGGGCTAAGTACGAGATAGGGTAACTTTAATAAAAAAAGGAGGTATTTCTAAAACTGATGGGCCTAGCTGTAACCCTCTATTGTTCAGTCATGTCTGACTCTTTGCAACCCCATGGACTGCAGCACGCCAGGCCTCCCTGTGCCTCACCATCTCCTGGAGTTTGCCAGAGTTCATGTCCATTGCATTGGTGCGTTTATACAGTCCATTACAACTATATAAAAAGCTGTAACCCTCTAGCAAGTGCATTATTCTCAAAATATAAAAAGAATTTCCCAGTGTTAACTGTAACTATTCCAGTTCTCAGGTGACCTTTGGGATCAGAATTGCTCTATTTAAAGGCATGGCCCAGGAAACAGTGAATGCTAGACAGTAAGCCTCTATTTATATCTTTTAAAAAGTAGCAGCTCACATTGGAGCAGCACAAGGCTATTAGGTACAGTTTTAAATAGAAATTTACTCTCATGCCAAAATTCTGCTGGGAATAGAAGTAACTTCTAGAGGCACCATTACTAGTTTAAGTGAGTGCTTTAATTTAGGGCCAAGATATTGCCCGCTGATACCAGAGTGCTGAAGATGTCTTCTGTAGCTTTAAGATGTTGTCAAGATACTTGCTGCATTTGTTTGGTGGTTTAGGAAACCATTGTCTTCATGATTGTAATTAAAGAACTTCTAAGTGGTGACTCTGAAAACCTTGTTTGTGAATGTGGTCTTTGTTTTTCTTGCATCAGTAAGAAAAATGCCAAGATAGCCAACATCACAAGAATTGTCGGCAAAACTAAATTGGGAGACTCATTTTAATCTTGGCCTTAAAAAGAGATTATCCCCACATGCTGAAACCTGAAAGAGCTTAATAACCAAAGTTACCTAGAACACGTGACACATTATGCCATGCACTTTCTTTTTGTTTGGAAAGTGGTAGTCCCACAGTAGTGTCCGACTCTGTGATACCATAGACTGTAGCCTGCCAGGCTCCTCTGTCCATGGAATTCTCCAAGCAAGAATACTGGCAGGGGAAGCCATTCCCTTCTCCAGGGGATCTTCCCGAGCCAGGGATCGAACCCGGGTCTCCTGCATTGCAGGCAGGTTCTTTACCATCTGAGCCACCAGGGAAACCCATGCAGTCAATAACCTTAATCTTTTTTCTCTCTGGAGAGTGAAGTAGATTGTTTTGTAGCCTAGTGAGAGTTGTCGAGTGGCAGTAAAAATCATTCATGTAGTAAGTAATCACTAGGCACCTACTATGTGCCAGGCACTGTTCTGGGCATAGGCTGCATGACATGAACAGACAAGTGCCTGCCCTTATGGAATTTAGATTCTGACAAAATGTGTAACATGTCATATGATGGGAAGTGCTCAGGAGAAAAGCAGGGGAGGCGGATGGTTGATTTTAAATAGGGTGGTCAGAGGCAGCCTCACTAAGCTGACAGTTGAACAGAGGTCTAAAGAACATGATGGAGCTGGTCAGAGCTGAGCATTCAAGCAGAAGGTACACTGAGCCCAGAGGCCCTGAAACATGTTTTTCTGGCTTGTTCTAGAATCAACAAGAAGACCAGTGTGGGTGGCATGGAGCAAGGGATGGAGGGGGGTGGTAGAAGATGAAGTCAGGGGCCACTTAGAACTTTGTGTGCCACATTAAGGACTTTGACCTTTATTCTGAGAAGGGAAACTATGGAAGGATTTTTGAGAAGAGTAACATTTTTAAATGATCCCTCACCACGTGTTTAATAGTAGGCTTGTAGGGGACTTGAGCAGATTCTGGTGGTTGGAGAGATCAGCAGCTTATCTTTAAAGAGGTTAAATTGCAGGTGCCTGGTAAGATACCTTAGTAAATATCAGGTAGGTGGTTAGCTATTCAAGACTGGAGCTCAGGAAAGAAATTTGAGTTTTAAAGCCATGAGCCTGGATAAGATGACAAGGGAGTAGAAAAGAGAACATGGGCATGCCATGTCTTAGAAATTGAGTAGATGCCCCAAAGAGGAACCAGCAAAGGGCATAGGAAAAGCTGGTGAGGCAGAAGACTAATAGAAAAGTATCTAGAATTGGGCTATTTAGCCACATGTGGCTGTTGAATTAAAATGTAAAATTCAGTTCGTCAGTCACACTAGCCGCATCTCAAGGCCTCATTTCATGTGGCTTCTGGCTGTTGACAGGGACAGGACAGATAGAGGACATTTCCATCATCACTAAAATTCTATTGAGCAGTACTGTTCCAGAAGCCAACAGAAGAAAATACTTCAAGGACAAGGGACTGTGTCCAAAAGTAATTTGAGGGGGAGTTCCCTGGTGGTCCAGTGGTTAGGATTCCATGCTTTCAATGCCAAGGGTGTGGGTTCAGTCTCTGGTTAGGGAACCAAGATTCCCCCAAGGAATGGCATGGCCAAAAAACGTAATTTGAAGACAGACTTGACCACTGGGTTTAGTTATATGTAAATGACTGGCAACCTGTTGACAAGAGAGCGACTTTGATAGAGTCAGAGACAAAAACCTGACAAGTATATTCAGGATAAATTGGACAACAGGAATCAGGAAATACAGACACCTCGTTCCCCACCGTGAGCTGGGGCTGGCAGCTGTCTGCAGTCTACCTGGTGTGGTCCTGTCTACACTGACGTCCCTGCCACTGAGGGTCCTGACATGCCCGGCCTGCAGCTCCCAGTGCCCCACGCCCAGATCCATTCCAAACCACTACAGGAGCAGCTCAGGACCGTGGATGTTACCACTGGGCTCACCTCCTGCTTCCTGTTTCCTCCTGCCTGGCGCTGGGCCTTGGCCACACCTGGAGAACTACAAGAAGCAGGAGTCCTCTCCTTTATCTGTGACCTGACCACCCCCAGCCTGAACTGATCATGTCTGCTGCATTACTGGCTGACCTCCCCTAGAACTTGGCCTTCAGTTACAGTGACCTTCTGCATCTGACCTTCATGACCTCTCTCCATGGCTGATATCCCAGGACCACACATATTAGTTTATAAGACTGCTCAGTAGGGCCCCTTGTAACAAGTGTATTTAAACCTTGGGAAAAAATATGTTGAAAAAGAATATATAGACACCTTTTTAAAGATTTGCAGAATTCAAACAGCTGGCGTGAGCCTACCATGAAATGTTTGTTACAAACGCTGTTCCAGAGAGAGCTCTCAGTGACTTAACAGTTGAGGCTTCATGGTGCATAAAAACCCCTGGCCCAAAAGAAAGAAAGAAAACAACAACACTCCAGCCCAGTGACTCTCAACCCTAACAGACTTGCTTGAAGAGCTCTCAAAACATGATTGCCTTGGCCCCTCTCCCAGGGATTGATAGCTGGGAAGGGACCCTGGCATTGTTTATATGAGGTTTGCAGTTTTTTTTATTTCCTTGAGTGATTATAATATCAGACAGAGTTCAAGACCCACTCACTGCCGTAGATCAAAACAAAAATATCAATGCATGATGATTCCCAACCATGGTCTAGAATTATGTAGAACATTATAAACATATTGGAGAACTTATAAAGTATGGCACTTATTTGATGCAAAAACAAGACGTGGTATTGTGATAACCTTTTCTGCCAGTGTTTTAGAGAGATTGAGAACATTAAATCCATCAAGAAGGAAATCAACAGTAGATAATTTTAACAAAGACTTTAACACAACTCATGGTGAACAAACATGCAGGTTTGATTATTCTCTGGGTGCTGTCACTTCAGAGCACTTTGATTCCACTTCCCCAAAGAAAAGCTTTTTTTTTTTTTTTTGCAAGGGTTAAATATGTTTATTCATGTAAAGTGTTTTTTTTTTTTTTTTAAACTTTACATAATTGTATTAGTTTTCGAAAGCTTTGTTTGAAGTAGAATCAAATTCTAAGGGAATCACATTTTTCCCTTTAAAACTGTAGTGTTGTTTTTTTTAATGACTTTATTTCTTTATTTTTGGCTGTGCAGGGTCTTCAGTTGCTGCATGGACTTTTCTCTAGTTGCAGCAAACGGGCTACTCTCTAGTTGCAGTATGTGGGAGAGTTTACTAGAATTTTAAGTCTAAGAAAGTCTCCCTCAATAAAATACGGACTTACTACTTTACAAGACAAATAGCAAACTCACAAACCTTTCATTACATCATTTGTAAAACAAAAAGTGATGGAAATAATGTTCTTAAACGATTTCCAAACTAGCACTGCCTCAGGACAAATCAAATAAAACAAGAAACTATGCAATGACTTTTCTTAAATTATGTCCTTTTTTTGATAAGCAGTATAGTAGAATGATATAGCTGGAGATTTGAAGCCAGATATCCTGGGTTCAAATCCTGGCTCTTCCACTAGCAGTGTGACCAACAAGTTATTAATTCTGTGTGCCTCAGGCTGCCTCATTTTCCTCTTCTGTAAGGTGGTACTAGTCCCAACACATACTTGCATCATAGAACTCTCATGCAGCAGAATCTGTATGTCTCAGGAATCTGCCTGCAGCCATGCATACTTCTAGTAAGCACTCAAAAGATGCAAGTGATTTGGTTACCTGTCCCTTGCAAAAACATGTATTTCAAACTGTTACTTAATTTGAAGACTCAGTGTATCAGTGTCCTGTAGCAAAAAAACATTTCAGTAACTAGACCTTTGGAAGTAGTAAAGGAGAGAAATGAGACTACTGGAGAAGAATCTGATTGTGCCAAGGACACCTGCTTAATCTTTAAAGTAAAAGCTTCCTATGGAATGCCCAGCCTTCCATTCTGGTCAAACCTGACTTAAAGCTGCTTGAAGACTTTGGTTTTCAGTAGCTCATACAAATTGAGAAAAACCTTTCTTCAGTTCTTTTCCATTTATTAGCATGGTTAGGCAGACAGTACCCAGTGCTGAAACATCTGTCATCTGTGAGAAGCCCTACAGCTCAGGGATTAGGAATAAAGGCATCAGATGCCGGGTTAGGCTTTGGCTTTGCTTCTTGGCTATGTGACCTTCAGCAAGTTACAGAACTTCAGCTCACTGTCCTTACCTGTAAAATCT
This sequence comes from Bos indicus, assembly GCF_029378745.1. NCBI lineage: Eukaryota > Metazoa > Chordata > Mammalia > Artiodactyla > Bovidae > Bos > Bos indicus. Next base: position 57,967,947 of record NC_091780.1, on the reverse strand, counting down.
GGATGATAATAACTGTTATCTCATAGGGCTGTTGGAGGACTACAAGAGTTGATTGACGTTAAAGCTCTTAGAGCCCAAGAGAAGCACCAAAAAATGTTACGATTCTTATTAAAAATCAGTGTACAACATTTCTCTGGTATTGATGACATAACTATAAAAATATATCTTGATCTCACCCAGAAAAAAAAGAAAAAAAAATTCCTAAAATCTAGTTTTCCATTTTTCAGTTATCTGTATTGTTACCAGACATGAGGTAGTGAGCACAAATCCAAGAGGCAGTACAGGGATCACATCTCCATGCAGTTAACCTATCGCCTGAAGACTAGACTTTAGGCAGAAAAGAAAATCAGAGGGATGGTGACTTGAGAGCATCGTTTAGATAGCACACATCTGACAGGGACTGGACTGCTTTCATTGAACACCTTGTTTCCATTTTCTATGTGTTAGATTACTCAGCTTTCAAACATTTAGTCTTTTCCCAAGTAGGTTTTTTTTTAATTGCATTAATAATTCTAGCTAATGAACAGCACCCGTATTATTACCAAAAGGAAGATCACATTTTGCTTCTCAAGACACCCATCACCTCAATAATTTCATACCAATTTCTCACAAGCTGATAGCAAACGAGCATACTGCCTTAGCTACAATGGGATGAACTGGTGTTTTAGTTTGAAGAATTTTAAAGCAAGCCAAGTAATTGTATAAAATTTAAATTTTATGACCATGTTTGGACCTTTTTACATTAAGCACAATGGAAATGTTCATATTCATTTTTCCCCAAAGGAAAATTTTCTGAATTATCACTATGTTGCACAGTAAAATAAAAATATGAGTCCAGGTACTTATTCAAGTTTCTAAGGAATGCAAATAACAGATAAAATTTTACTTCCAAAATCTGAAGTCATCCACATGATTTTGTAGTACTGATTCTCAGTCTTTACCTAAAAACTCATTATTCAGATAAAGTTAGCCCCCTAGCCACATTCTTTAAAAAGCTTCTGCCCCACCACAACTTCCTGAGATCTGTGAAGAAACTGCAGTCTTGTGATCAGGCTCCATATCATACTGGCAGTTTTGTACTTGTAAGGAAAAGATGATGACGGATTTTATGTGTCAATCAGTTGTAGTCTGCTGATCTGATTAGAAGCCTTGACAAATGCTTGGTGGCGATTGCATATAACTGCCAAGCATATGGGAATAATACAGTAGCCCACCGTTTTGGGGTCAGCTCTTGTACAAGAGTAAAGGAATAAAAACATCTGTAAGTAAGGTATCAGAAAAACAACTGTCCAGAACCAAAAAGGCAGGGAGAGCAACCGAGTTTTCAAGGAGTGTGTCCACGTGGTTCCTTCAAGGGGCTCCTCTGGGTGCTGTTGAATGTGTTCCAAGGCCAGCCTGTTGTAAGTCTCATTTATTTCAAAAACGTAGTAAAATGCTGCTGCACTTGCTAATAGATACAGTCCCACTCCGATCCATCCCATCCGCTGACGGAAATTCATCATTCTCCATGCTCTGTGCCTGCCAGTTAGAAACAAGTTAGGGTCTAGTAATGCTGTCATGGCAACTATTCCAAATGTACTTAACTTTTTTTCCCCCAATGAGCTCTAAAATACCCCATAACGCATTTGAGGTTTTAAATAACTAAATTTACATCTATTAAGAAATGTAAACAACTTACAGGTCGTTTTATGTAATAGATATGATAAAGTTTAATTATATATTGAGCATGCTTTTTATTGTAGCCCACAGATAAATCACTATATCTGACTTAAACAGGTCCAGCACACCGCCCCTTAAACTGTAATTAAATTAATTTCCTACGGAACATTTCACTGTTAACAGTTCAAATACTTTCTGATTTAACAGTATTGCTGCAGACATGAACGCTTAGTTCTTCAAGTCAAACCTATGTCGGAGCCCCCAAGTTAAGACAGTAACTCTTAAACACTTACAGTGGTCCCGAAAATCTTCCTGTTCCCACGGCAAGCGTTAAAGAGTCACTCAGTTCTGAATAATCGGGTGGCTTTGGCATTTCAGAGAAAAAGCCACCATAAAAGAAATACCCCGGGGTCACCGGCTGGGAGAATGGTGAGCACGGCCAGCCTGGAGCAAAGACTAAGTGTGATTAAGCACAGCGTGACTGCAGCCGGTCACGCGGGGGGCTGGCCCCCGTCGCTGCTGCCCGAGCCCCAGCCTGTGTCGGTCGGCCCAGCCGGGAGGCTTCCCCCGACACCTGGGCCTTCCCTGCAGCCGGCCCCGCCCCCTGTCGCGCAGCAGGGGCCGCCGGCCGCGACCAGGGCTGCGCAGGCGGCGCCAGACCCGGGCCTCTCCGCCTTGCAGCGCCGAGAGCCCAGTGCCGGGCAGCGGCCACCGGCCGAGGCTGCAGAGCTGGGCAGGTCCCGGGTCTCACCTCCTGTCCGGGTTGGCCCGCCTGCCCGCCGTCCCGGATGCTGCCACACTCGTGGCTTCCGGCTCGGGCCGGAAGCGCGCATGCCCCGCCCCCGAAAGACCCGGCCCTCCCCGTGACGTCAGGCCGCGGCACCGCCTCCTCAAGCGCTCTCCAATCGGCTCCAGCTGTCTGACTGGCTAAAGTTGCCGAGGCGCGGGTGGTGGCAAAGATCCCCACTTCTGGTGGGTGGCCGTCCGAGCCTGGCCGCTTCAGTCCCCCTCGAGGCTTCACCCTGGTGCTTCTCTCGTGGCCCTGGTCTCCCAGCTGTTCCGCCTCGCGGAAAGCCCCGCAGCGTCGGGCGGTCAGCTGTTTCCCCGGCGCGCCTCTGCTATCCCCTTTGGGTGTGCATCGAGTGGAGAAGAGGCCGCCCCTCGCGTTCCTCGGGCCTGGCGGTCCGGGAAGCGTCGCGAGCAGGCCCTGGTGCCTCGGCTGCCGGCGATGGACTCAGACACCGACAGCTAGATCCGAGGCTCCGGTGACTGCTTGCCGCAGTGGGGCTGGCCTCAGGCGCGGGTGCGCGGGCCTTCTCCGGGCTCGAGTCTAGGGTCATTCATTGACACCTTCAAACTGACCTGACTGCCTCGTCCTCGCAGCTCGTCGGAACTCCGGACGTTAACCAGACTTAACTGTAGTACCGCGGAGGAATACTGTGAATTGCGGCGGTGTCAATGGTGTGGGAAAAATTGGAATTTAAATCTGTTGTTTGGGGCACCATGACGCTGAGGCTCTTAGGAGACTGGTGTAGGGGGATGGATGTGAACTCGCGGAAAGCGCCGTTGGTTGCCGGCATCGCCCAGACCTGTGATGTGGCAGAAATCTGTGAGCTGGTGTAGCCCCCTTGGGGGAGTACAGACTCCTCGGGAGAATGTCCCGGAGGGACGAGATCAGGAATGTAGCCTTAATAGGACTTACTGAGGAGACAAGTCATGTTCTGATCCCTAAGGAGATACCCGGAGGCAGGGGTGCCTGTAGAGTGATCTTTAAGTCCCCTGACCCAGATAGTTAATTTTTAAGCAGATTAAATGAACTCTTAGAGGGGGAGGGCGTGACATTGGGTAAGTTTACCAGAGCTCTTACGTATGGAAACGACCCTTTGATCTAGACTAGGATGTGATTCTAGGAATGCGGACCCCTTTGTTGGCACAGGCAGTCCATAAGGCTCTTCAGCCTGCTCTGTAACACCTGAAATACAAAAAACTGAAAGTTTTCTCAGGCAGTGATCCTCCAGAGCCAGAAGAAGAGTTTGAATCCTGGCTGTTTCATACTACTCAAAAGATGAGGATATGAAAGTTGTAAGATGTCGAAAAAACAAGGCGATTGCTAGAGAGCTTCAGAGACTCAGCATCCGGTATCTTTCGTGTCCTCCAGATAAACAATCCTTTAATCACAACTCCTGAATGCCTGCAGGCTCTGGGAGTTGCAGGTCAAATACCTGACCACTTGCCAGAAGGAGGGAGAAAATTGCTTAGGAACTAAGGCTGGAGCCTTTACTACAGAAACTGGTAGAGAGAGGAGACTTGGAGTGAGCCTGGAGCAGGTCCTTGCTGGAGCAGTCCACAGAACACCGGCGCAGGCAGGCTTCTTAGAGTTACTGACACTAATAAAGGATGAAGAGGCAGCTGAAGAGGAGGAAGAGGGCGCCCTCCTCCAGGCAGGACTTGAGAGACATTTCATCTGAATCTTGGGAAATCAGGAAGGGCTATCTGCAGCAAGCAGAACACGGAGGCTGAACAGTCTGTATGCTCAGTGATAGACATTAACCTATCTTGTGCTGCCAAGTTACTCATGTTTGTGCAGTTCTTAGTATAATCCTTTGTCATTTCTGTGCCCATGTAATGTCTCCTAAATGTCTCTCTAGTCATTGACTAGAAGGATGTAGTTCAGCACTGGTATTTATATATTTATATTCACCCATGAATTTGTTTTTTAATCACTCAGAGTCGTACAGAAGTTTCATCACTACACACATACATGTGATACTCTGAGAGGATGTCCAGACATGGCTCAGGTGCACATGCTGATCAGATTTCGTTCAAATGTCGGCTTGTGTGATAATAGGGGGACCAGAGTAGCTGTCCCACGTGATGCGTCATAGGTGGTTTTTAGGTGTGCATGTGTGTGTTAGTCGCTCAGTCACATCCGACTCTTTGCAACCCCATGGACTGTAGCCCACCAGGCTCTTCTGTCCATGGAATTCTCCAGGCAAGAACATTCCCTTCTTCCCGATCTAGGGATCGAACCCGGGTTTCCAGCATTGCAGGCAGATCCTTTACCATCTGAGCCACCAAGGACGTCCAGTTAGGTATGTCTGGCCCTATATTAATCATGAAGATCATGAGCAGCGGTTTTTATTTTCTGTGTGAATAGAAATTTTATTGATTCTATGCCATCAAAACAAGAGGCAGAATTCAACGCTGTGGTTGGTAAGTTTGCAGCTGCCATCTCTAACCCCAGATTTCTCATGTGTGTCGTCAAAGCATCTATTTATTAAACGTCATATTAATAGGTTGCATTCAATTATAGATTGAATTAAATTCAATTATAGATGTGAATTTATAAAATAAATGTGAATAAAATGACCTTTTAACCTATTTTGTTTATACCAAGTTTCCAAGAGCGATTTCACTTGAACAAAGTGTTTCAAAAGCATGAATCTGAAAGCCACTGAATTTGCACAGTCTTAGTCCTTTGGACACTTAGTCCCTTGGACACTTTCCTGCTGGTGCCCAGGGGTAGGGAGTAGTTTTCGAACTGAGAATGCTGGTGGGACCTTCTCCTGAGGCACAATGGAGTGAAATGAGACTGCGCAAATGAGTGCAAGCAGCAGGTCCCAAGGTATCAATGTGTTGAATCTGGAGGGTGAAGGGAAAGACAGGAGCATTGCATACCTCTGGGTGGCAGGCTAGACTAAATGGTCCAGTACTTCCTCACTTAATCCTTGTAAAAATCCTGCAAAATGGGGAAACAACTAGTTTCAGAATTCTGTCATCTGCCTTACTGTAAGACCCGTGTTCTTCCCACTGCCAGGAAAGAGAAGCAGTCCTAAGAGTGTCTGGACCCAGCCTCACAAGGGAAGTCGGGCAGATTGTTAACAACATTTAATAATTGGTATGGGCTACATCTTTCTTTTTTTAAAACAAACAAACGAACAAACATATTTATTTGGGTGTGACTGGTCTTAGTTGTAGCATGCAGGCAGCATGCAAAATCTCTAGTTGTGGCCCTCAGGATCTTGTTTTAGTTGCAGCATATGGGATCTGGTTCCCTGACTAGGCATTGAACCCAGGCCCTCAGCGGTGAGAGCACAGAGTCCAAACCGTTGACCACCAGGAAAGTCCATAGACAACATCTTTCTTACACACCACTGCCAACTGGATGCTGTAATGGGGAGTAAGAACCTGTAAAACCAGTGGGCAGCAGGGAGGCTGGACATGGGCTAGTGATTTGGTCTCAAAAAGGAAGAATGAAAGCATGAAAGTTGAGAATTGCTGAAAGATCATACTGAGAGTCTTTAATAAAAATACTCCCAAAGAGCCAGTTTGGGGATATACACTTTTGGGTTTAGATACAAAGTCATAATGTTTCTGTTATGAATAAACGGGTTCACTCTTCATAAATTCACATGTGTTCCCCCTACAGAAGGTTAAATACATATCAAACCATCTTGTTGTACCTCCTTAGTGAAAGTGAAGTCGCTCAGTCATGTCCGACTCTTTGCAACCCCGTGGACTGTAGCCCACCAGGCTCCTCCATCCATGGGATTCTCCAGGCAAGAGTACTGGAGTGGGTTGCCATTTCCTTCTCCATGTACCTCCTTAAATGTATGTAATTTTAACTTGTCAAATACAAGTGTGTAACTAAAGTGTGTTTGTCACTTAGTTATGTCCAACTCATTGTGACCCCATGGACTGTAGCGAACCAGACTCCTTTGTCCATGGAATTCTCCAGTCAAGAACATTGAAGAGGGTAGCCATTCCCTTCTCCAAAGATCTTCCCTATCCAGGGATCGAACCCGATTCTTTACTATCTGAGCCACCAAGGAAGCCCAAAAGTGAGGAAAAGAAGCTAAGCAGGAGATGACACAAAGACTCTGGATAAAATCAGAGATGTAACTCCGATCTTGTTTATATGCGTATAGTCATTTGTTTTTGGAGAAGGCAATCACAAGCCACTCCAGTACTCTTGCCTGGAAAATCCCATGGATGGAGGAGCCTGGTAGGCTGCAGTCCATGAGGTCACTACCAGTCGGACGCAACTTCACTTTCACTGTTCACTTTCACGCAATGGAGAAGGAAATGGCAACCCACTCCAGTGTTCTTGCTTGGAGAATCCCAGGGACGGCACAGCCTGATGGGCTGCTGTCTATGGGGTTGCACAGAGTCGGACACGACTGAAGCGACTTAGCAGCAGGAGCAGCAGCAGCAGTCATTTGTTTGCCACCATAGGAAGTGGTATTAGCTGTGTTTTGCTGATAGACATTGTGAATGTGTGCACACGTAGGTGTTAATAAATATTGCACCCCTCCTGTAGGTGAGGCATTGAGACGGAGGGGGGTGACTGTATAGTTAAATTTAGGTTATAAGCCCAGCCATGGAGATCTATCCAGAGTCAATAATAATAGCTGACTTTGAACACTTGTGTGGACTAAGCACTGAACACCACTGAATGCATTTGGTCCTCCAACAATACTGAAAGCAAAGCTTTTTGTTTTCCCACTTTACAGACGAAAGAGAGGCAAAGAGAAGTCAAGTAACTTGCCCAGGGTCTCCTAACTAAAAACTGGCAGTGTCAGGATTTATACTTAGGCCATCTATTTCAAGTCCTTGATCTTAATCAACTGTGTGCTGCTTTGTTAAGTTTTGTGAGAAACATTTCATCACTTCCTCTCTTTTCCGGATGAGAGGATTGAGACTCAAAGATTCAGTGACCAGGGGATGGGGGAGGTACAAAGTCTGACTCCAGAGAACTTTTCTTAAGGTATTCTGACATAAACATTGCTGCTGCTGCTGCTAAGTCGCTTCAGTTGTGTCCGACTCTGTGCGACCCCATAGACGTCAGCCCACCAGGCTCCCCCGTCCCTGGGATTCTCCAGGCAAGAACACTGGAGTGGGTTGCCATTTCCTTTTCCAACGCATGAAAGTGAAAAATGAAAGTGAAGTCGCTCAGTCGTGTCCGACTCTTAGCAGCCCCATGGACTGCAGCCTACCAGGACTACCTTGCTCGGTCAATGTTAATATCAGGGATCAGTCATGTTGGTGGCATGTGTCTCTGATATGATGTAACGACAAGGACGCTTCACATCCTCAGAACCCATAATCCAGTCTAGTCTGAGCAAAACACCTGGTTAATTCACACTGAGGGATGTTCTACAAAAGACCTGACCAACACTCCTCAGAACTATCAAAATCGGGAAAGACTAGGAAACTGTCAAAGACCAGAGGAGTAAGGAGGCCTGGTAAGTAAATGTAGTGTGGTATTCTGGACAGGCGTTTGGAACAGACAAAGGATCTCAGTGGAAGAGTGAAATCTGAATATGCTCTGGAGTGTGGTGACAAGTAACATATCAAGGTTGGTTTCTTGGAGGTGACAAATTACCAGGGTAATGAAAGCCATTAAAAGGAGAAACTACGTGAGTATACACAAAGTCGCTGAACTGAGAAGGACAAATACAGTATGATATTGCTTATATGCAGAATCTTAAAAAGATACAAATGAACTTATTTACAAAACAGAAACAGACCCCAGACTTAGAGAACGAATATTATGGTTACCAGAGGGGAAGGGTAGCAGGGAGGGATAGTTCGGGAGTTTGGCTTTGACATAAACACACTGCTATGTGTAAAATTAATAGCCAACAAGGACCTACTGAATAGCACAAGGGGAAAAAAAATATCTATAGCTAAAAAACTTCAGCAGCTGTTCGGCTGCTTTAGAAATCAAAGAAATGTAAATAAAAATGATGAATGTCTAAAAAATCAAGAAACAAAAATTCTCTTTACTATCTTTGTAACTTTTCTGAAAGTATCAAACAATTTTGAAATAAGTTGTTTGTTGAAATATATACATAGGTACTTACATATATACTCAAATAGACAACAAATGACCTGGAAATTAAGTCACTAGGGAGTAACTAGAGTGCGGGTTCTTCCCCAAAATGGTTATTCATCTGCAAACCACCAGGTGGCGGTAAGGACTCAGGTTAGGCCTTGGCCAGGCCAAAGGAGGGAATGGGATTATTTCTTATGTAAGTGGCATCATGCCTGCCTTCTTCAAAGACTGGAAAATGTCTCAAGGCTTTATGTGGAAAAATATTTAAATGCTCAATCTGGAACTGTGACTTCCTCTCTAGGTCCATGACCCTTCTAGAAATCTTTTTTAAAAAACTTGAAGTATAATACTGGGGCTTCCCTGGTGGCTCAGCAGCAAAGAATCCGCCTGCAGTGCAGGAGAGGCGGGTTCTATTCCTGGATTGGGAAGAGCCCCTGGAGAAGGAAATGGCAGCCCACTCCAGTGTTCTTGCCTGGAGAATTCCATGGTCAGAGGAGTCTAGTGGGCTGCAGTCCATGCGGTTGCAGAAAGAGATGGACAGGACTTAGCAACCAAGCAACAAGAGCATGGTTGATTTACAATGTTAATTTCTGCTGTACAGCGCAATGATTCAGTGATCTATATATATATATATATACATTCTTTTTGTATATTCTTTTCCATATGGTTATCACAGAATTCTTTTTCTTTTGGCCACATCATTCGGCTTGTGGAATCACTCTTTGGAAGAAAAGCTATGATCAACTTAGCATATTAGAAAGCAGAGACATAACTTTGCTGGCAAAGGTCCGTCCAATCAAATCTATGTTTCTTCCAGTAGTCATGTATGGATGTGAGAGTTGTACTATGAAGAAAGCTGAGCGTCGAAGAATTGCTGCTTTTGAACTGTGGTGTTGGAGAAGACTCTTGAGAGTCCCTTGGACTGCAAGGAGATCCAACCAGTTAGTCCTAAAGGAAATCAGTCCTGAATATTCATTGGAAGGACTGATGTTGAAGCTGAAACTCCAATCCTTTGGCCACCTGATGCAAAGAACAGACTCCTTGGAAAAGACCCTGATGCTGGGAAAGACTTGAGGCAGGAGGAGAAGGGGATAACAGGATTAGATGGTTGGATGGCAATACTGACTGATGGACATGAGTTTGAGCAAGCTTCAGGAGGTAGTGAAGCACACAGGGAAGCCTGGTGTGCTACAGTCCCTGGGGTCACAGAGAGTCAGACACGACTGAGTGACTGAACTGAACTGAACTGACCAGGAACTGAACCTGGCCAGGGCCACCTTGGTGAAAGGACTGCTGGGGGATTCTCTGTCACAAGACACTGAATACAGTTCCCTGTGCTATACAGTAAGACCTTGTTGCTTATAGAATCTCCTACGTTGGCAGAGGCCTGGCCATGACAAATGGAATGATCCATCTGCACAAGTGAAAAACATCTTCAGTGGGACTTCCTGGTGGGGCAGGGGCTATGACTGAACTCCCAATGCAGGGAGCCCAGGTCAGGGAACTAGATCCCACAAGCTACAACTAAAGATACAGCATGCTACAAGGAAAATAAAAAATCCTGCATGCTGCAACTAAGACCTGGCACAAGCCAAATAAATAAATATTAAAAAAAAGAAAAAAAGAAAAACATTCTTAATGATTCCTCTTCACTCCCAGTCAGAGCATTTCACAAACTGGAAAGTAGCTGGTTTCAGAGATCAATTTCTGAAAGTCTCTTAAAGAGAACGACATTTAGGCCAGCAGTACTAAAGTTTAGCTGTCATAGGTCCCCATACACTTTCCTGCCTCTGCTACCAGCAAGCCGTACCCTGCTCTCAGAGGTCTTAGTTTTCTTATCTTCATGGTGTGTGTTAGTTGCTCAGTCGTGTCCGACTCTTTGCAACCCCATGGACTGTGGCCTGCCAGCCTTCTCTGTCCATGGGAATTCTCCAGGCAAGAAGACTGGATTGGGTTGCTTGCCCTCCTCCAGGATACCTTCCTGACTCAGGGATCGAACCCATGTCTCCTGCATTACAGGCGGATTCTGTATCACTGAGCCACTGCGGAAGCCTAGTATGTTAAATAATTCAGTGTAAAATACGGTAGTCAGGCTCTTAGTCATCACCCAGAGAGGTGGTTTGGAAGTTGGAAAGCTGGGGTCTAAAACAGAATATTGCCAGGGAGGCAAGGGTGGCTCAGAGAAGTGACTGGTTTGCTCAAGAACACACACTAGTTAGTGTCAGAGCCCAAACTTGAGCGCAAATCTGTACCTACTTCTCATTTGCTCCATGACCTGCAGTAAAAGCACTTAATTCCTCCTGGACTTCAGTTTCAGATCAGATCAGTCGCTCAGTCGTGTCCGACTCTTTTCGACCCCATGAATCGCAGCATGCAGGGCCTCCCTGTCCATCACCAACTCCCAGAGTTCACTCAGACTTACATCCATCGAGTCAGTGATACCATCCAGCCATCTCATCCTCTGTCGTCCCCTTCTCCTCTTGCCCCCAATCCCTCCCAGCATCAGAGTCTTTTCCAATGAGTCAACTCTTCGCATGAGGTGGCCAAAGTACTAGAGTTTCAGCTTTAGCATCATTCCTTCCAAAGAAATCCCAGGGCTGATCTCCTTCAGAATGGACTGGTTGGACCTCCTTGCAGTCCAAGGGACTCTCAAGAGTCTTCTCCAACACCACAGTTCAAAAGCAGCAATTCTTCAGCGCTCAGCCTTCTTCACAGTCCAACTCTCACATCCATACATGACCACAGGAAAAATCATAGCCTTGACTAGATGAACCTTTGTTGGCAAAGTAATGTCTCTGCTTTTGAATATGCTATCTAGGTTGGTCATAACTTTCCTTCCAAGGAGTAAGCGTCTTTTAATTTCTTGGCTGCAGTCACCATCTGTAGTGATTTTGGAGCCCATAAAAATAAAGTCTGACACTGTTTCCACTGTTTCCCCATCTATTTCCCATGAAGTGATGGGACCGGATGCCATGATCTTCGTTTTCTGAATGTTGAGCTTTAAGCCAACTTTTTCACTCTCCATTTTCACTTTCATCAAGAGGCTTTTGAGTTCCTCTTCACTTTCTGCCATAAGGGTGGTGTCATCTGCATATCTGAGGTTATTGATATTTCTCCCGGCAATCTTGATTCCAGCTTGTGCTTCTTCTAGTCCAGCGTTTCTCATGAGGTACTCTGCATATAAGTTAAATAAACAGGGTGACAATATACAGCCTTGACCAACTCCTTTTCCTATTTGGAACCAGTCTGTTGTTCCATGTCCAGTTCTAACTGTTGCTTCCTGACCTGCATACAAATTTCTCAAGAGGCAGATCAGGTGGTCTGGTATTCCCATCTCTTTAAGAATTTTCCACAGTTTATTGTGATCCACACAGTCAAAGGCTTTGGCATAGTCAATAAAGCAGAAATAGATGTTTTTCTGGAACTCTTTTGCTTTTTCCATGATCCAGCGGATGTTGGCAATTTGATCTCTGGTTCCTCTGCCTTTTCTAAAACCAGCTTGAACATCAGGAAGTTCACGGTTCACATATTGCTGAAGCCTGGCTTGGAGAATTTTGAGCATTACTTTACTTTCCTACAAAAGCTGTGATCCCTTGGTTTAGTTGCTAAATGATATCTGACTCTTTCAACCCCATGGACCAAAGCCCACCCGGCTCCTCTATCCATGGGCTTTCCCTGGGAAGAATACTGGAGTGGGTTGCCGTTTCCTTCTCCAGTTATATGATCCCTTATAACTCTAAAACTGTGTGACTCAAAAGACATTTTAATTATCTTTATTTGAATATCCTTAATGTAAAAAGTGACTCTAAATTCTTAGTTTAGACTCTAAATACCTAATATTTGTCACTTAACATGTGTTCTCAAATATTATCAGGGTATCTTTTGATGGGTGTGCTAACTCCCTAACTAGATTCTATGTTTTCCGTGATATCAAGGTGCATTGTATTCTCATATAGGCCCAACATGGTGTTTCATACTTGGAAGGTTATAAATATTTCTTAATTAATCATAGTGCTCTGATGTAATAATACATAATGATAAATTGTAATATATATATTGATATATATAATGCTGTATAATAATAAATATGATGGCATATATAATATCATTTGTTAAACTCTTCCTATGTACCAGTCACCAGGGCTTCCTTGGTGGCTTAGTAGTAAAGAATCTGATGGCCAATGCAGGATTCGTGGGTTCAATCCCTGGGTCAGGAAGATCTCCTGGAAAAGGAAATGGCAACCCACTCCAGAATTCTTGCCCGGGAAATCCCATGGACAGAGGAGCCTGGCGGGCTACATTGCTTGGGGTCGCAGAGTCAGACATGACTTAGCGACTAAACAGCAAGAGTAACATCAGTGTGTCAGGCATTGTGCTAAATGCTTTACATTTGTTACCTCATTTAATTCTGACCACAACCCTTATTGGTATATTTCTATGCTTAATTTCAAAGAAGGAAACAGACCTTTGGATCAGTAAAATGACTCGCCTGGAGTCACACAACTGGAAGCTACCAAGATCTGTTTGTTGTAGAGCCAGGATCTTAACCACTGTGCCAGAGGGCCTCCAGAGTATCTTGGCTCTGAATGGAACCAGCACTACTTCAAGAGTGGATGTGAGAACATAAATACAATTACTGGTAAAGCAGGTTCTGACCACATACCCTGAAGCCCTATCCATCACCACTCTCTGCTCCCTCCCTCCAAAATAAATAATAATAATACAACCCAGCTTAGGCTGCAGCAGAGACAGTAGTTAGCTACAAGCCAGCAACCGTTAGCCCTTCCTCCTCTGTACCTAAATCCAAATTTGTTCTCCCACTTTACAGAACTGTGAACTTCAGGGGAAACCTAGCTTTTCCCTAGCCCCTGCAGGCAGTGGAGGTGGTAAATCTTGACTTAGTTTAAGATGATTCAGTCCTCTTGACCAAACTGCTCTTTTTAGGCATGGGCAAGTAATGCAATTCTATCCAGTGAAATTTGAGCAGCAGTTTTTAAATTTTCATTTATGTAAGCGTGACTGGTCCCTGAGTACTTAAATTCGGATTCCATCTTCACCATTTTCTAACTCGATGGGTTTGGGCAAGTTTACTAACGCTTTCCTGGACTTCAGGTTCTTCAACTGAAACATAATTATGGCACTCTCTCAGAGTCAGTGTCAAGACTCACAATGTTACGTGCAGGGAACTGTACCTGATGCATAGTAAGGGCTCAGGAAGCAGCTGTTGTATTTGTTCTCCTTTATTGCACAACTAATTGCCCCCAGATTTAGAGGCTGAAAACAGCTGATCGGTGGATGAAGAACCTGGGAGCGACTGGGAGGCTCTGGCTGTCTGACAGAGGTGTTGGTCAGGGCTGTGGTCGTTGCCTGGGAAATCTTCCAGGCTCACCCATGCTCATCACACAGCTGCCTGTGACACAGTAGCTGATGTCCACCATTTCCACAGAAGCAGGCGATTCAAAAGAGACAACACCCAAGACAGAAGCCACAGTCTTTTTTTATCTCCAAAGTGGCACCCTATTACTTCTGTCAAATTCTACTCATTAGAAGCAAGGTAGTAACTCTAGCCCATTTTCAAGGAGACGAGATGGCACAAAGGTGTGAACTCTAAGAGGTGAGACTACTGGGGGCCACTGAAGAGGCGATGACAGCTACTGGTTGGTTTTTGTGTGTGTTTGTTTTACAGAGTCTACACTTTTGTTACTTCTCCTTTGTACTTTCCCTTTAAATGATACAATTCCTCTATTAGACCCAAGTTAAAAAAAAAAGATCCTCCATGACATTGCTTGTCTCCAATTTAACTCTTTCATGTATCAGAGTAATAAACAGATTTGTTCTTTGTCCCTTCTAAAGCCTGCCATGGGTCCTCTTAGGTTTTACAAGCAGCGTATGTTCAGCATTTTAGAGTTACAAGCATAATTGCCTCCTCAGTCTCTTTCTACTTCAAGCAGTAAATACCCAGCTGCTTCCCTGTCTCTGATTTCCTTCTGATCTCACCTTCCTCCCTTTAGGGAGAAGCAATATCCTCCAGGGCCCCTAACACTCCCATCCTCCTGGGAGTGAAGAGGAGACTTTGTCCCACGAGCTTTGGCTTCTCAGATACTATTCCTTCAGTACGCAGCGAAAGCACTTTTCTTTTTTGTCTCAAGCAACAGGTGGGATCTTGGTTCCCCAACCAAGGATGTAACCCACACCCCTTTGCAATGGAAGCTCAGAGCCTTAACCACTGGACCACCAGTAAAGTCCAAAAAAAAAAGCTTTTAAAATGTGCATTCTTAAAATAAATAAATAAAATAAAATGTGCATTCTTTTGTAGTTAGGGATAAATTGGTAGATTGGGATTGACATATACACACTACCATATATAAAATAAATAACTAAAAACAACCCACTGTATAGCTCAGGGGACTCTACTCAGTACTGTGTGATGATGATTATGGGATAAGAATCCAAAAAGGAGTGGAGGGACTTTCCTGGCGGCCCCAGTGGTTAAGACTCCACGCTTCCATTGGAGGAGTCACAGGTTGATCCCTGGTCAGGGACGTAAGATCAAGTAGCATGCCCAGGGGTATGGCCAAAAAAAAAAAAAAAGAGAGAGAGAGAGAAGTAATATTATTTTATAAAAAATAAAATAAAAAAGAGTGGATATATGCATATATATAACTGATTCACTCTGTTGCACACCTGAAACTAACACAACATTGTAAATCGACTATGCTCCAATAAAAGCTAACTTAAAAAATAATAAAATGTGCACTCCTTTAACCTAATGTATTCCATTTATAGAAATGTATCCTAAGATACTAAGAATGGCCCCAAAGAATGGTTTTCCATTGCAATAATTTTTAATCATTGTGAAAAAAATTGGAAACTAAATGCATCAATAAAAAGTGATGTGCATGTGTGGGTGCTCAGTAGCTTCAGTCGTGTCTGATTCTTTGTGATCCCATGAACTGTAGCCTGCCAGGCTCCTCTGTCCATGGGGATTCTCCAGGCAAGAATACTGGAGTGGGTTGTCGTTTCCTCCTCCAGGGGATCTTCCAGACCCAGGGATTGAACCCACGTCTCTTACGTCTCCTGCATTGGCAGGTGGGTTCTTTACTATTAGCACCAAGTTGAGTACATTAAGCCATGTACAAAGGGCTACAGAATCTGCAGCGATTAAAACACAATTGTACTGGGTGAAGCCATAAGCAATTGTTGTTTTTGTAGTTCAAAACTGGTTAAATTTTGGTAATTCATATGGTTCAGCCAAACAGAAGAATATTTTTTGATATACAAATAGATTTACAGCCTACTGAGTGAAAAAAAGTCGAGTACCACAGTATTTATGGAACGATCTCATTTTTGTGTTGACAAACACACACAAATATATTTGTGAAGAAAAAATCCAGCAAAGCACACACCAAAATGTTAACAGTAGTTGTCTTTGGGGCACAGAATTATCCTTGTTCCAAAAATGAAGTTTCTGCTTTTTTTCCAGTCAATACTTCCTATTGGTGTAATGTTTACAGATTTGTAAATGAGTAAACTAGAACCTCAAAAAAGCATAAGATGCTAAACTCCAAGAGGCCAACCCTACATTCTTATTTTTCATAGTAATGGGTAATGCATTAAGCACAGCAGAAGCTAAACAGCTTTTCCGCAGGGAGCGGACGTGCCAGGCCCAGTCGGCAGGAGCGGAGTCTTCCCGTGCAGGGATGGCCAAGCCTCGGATGCTCCAAGGACAGGCTTCTCTAAGTGACTGCTCCCGGTTTGGGAAAGCAGAGAGACAGAAGAAACGTGCATGTCCCTCAGGACTTCTGTACCGCATTTGCTCTCTCTTCTTCCAGCCATAGCCCGGGTTTTGCTTGGGGATTCTCTCCGCCATAGCTTAGCCATAGTCTAGGGGTGGATGCGTGACCCAGACTTGAACTAACCAGCGAGTCACATTCGTGCAAAGTGAGCACGTGACCCGAGAGAAGCCGCGGAAAAATGAACTCCAGCTCCTCTGCGCCCTCTGCCGGTCTTTCTGATGAATTTTTCTTTATCCTTTATTTTAAAAATTAAATTTTAAGATTGACGTATAGTTGGTGGCGAGTCTTCCCTAGTAGCTCAGTTGGTAAAGAATACGCCTACAATGCAGGAGACCCCAGTTTGATTCCTAGGTTGGGCAGATCCCCTGGAGGAAGGCATGGCATGCCTGGAAAATCCTCATGGACAGAGGAACCTGGTGGACTACAGTCCTTGGAGGTGCAAAGACGCGACTGAGCAACTAAGCACAGCACACCGTTGTCGGCTCAGTGGTCAAGAACTCGCTTGCCAACGCAAGTTCAATCCCTGGGCTGGGAAGATCCCCTGGAGAAGGGAATGAATGGCTACCCACTCTAGTATTCTTGCCTAGGTAATCTAATGGACAGAGGAGCCTGGCGGGCTGCAGTTCATGCGCTCACAGAAGAATCGGACACTGAGCAAGTAAAACAACAACAGATAGTCGATTTCCAATGTTGTGCCTGTTGAATTTTAAATTCAGTTATATCGCATTACTTTCTTCTCACTCACCCATATTGTGTGATTATTCCATTTGTATTCATTTTCTGTTCTTATTCCATGGCTGTATTACTTTTACCACGATGATCTATTCCTGCCTAATTAATCACCTCAAAACTAGTGGCTTGAAACAATAAAGATCACATATTATCTTTCTCCGTTTCCATGGGTCGGGAACTCAGACAGGGCTGAGCAGGTATGGCCTGTCTCTTTTACATGATGTCTGGGCCCTCGGCAGAAAGACCCTGAGGCTGGGGACCTAGAATCACCTGAAGTCTCCTCACGCCCTTGTCTGGCCAGTGACACTGAGGTCAGGGACCCACGGGCAAGTAGTGGCTGGTATCTGCCAGAACACAGCATTTTGTCTGCCAGGCCTTTCCAGGTGCGCTTCCTTGAAATGTGAATCAGAACCCCAGACAAGACTATATACAACTCTTGGTTGTTATGCCTCTGAAGTCTATTTTTTTTAATTATTTTTTTAAATATTTATTTTAATTGGAAGATGATTACAATATTGTGATGGTTTTTGCCATATGTCAACATGAAGCCTCTGAATTTTCCTAAAGTGCCCCTCCCTTTTTCCATGCCATGGCCTTGTTGAATCTCCAATGTTAGAAGACATATAAGAAACACTTTTATATTCCCCAGACTATCTCAGCATGGCCTGTAGAGAGTCTAAGGGGTGGCACTGGTCTTTGCTAGAAAGGCTGCAGATGTGACTTGGAGTCTAGTGGAGTTGTTTTAGCCTCACATGTCAGACTGCAGCCCTTGGCGTTTCATTCCCACAGCAACCCCTGTACTCTGAAATACAGACTTTTGATAGAGACATGTTTTCCTCCCAGACTTTTGAATAACCCTATCCATGCAAAGTTATCTTTGGATCAAAAGAGATCCAGGAGAAGGCAGGGACCCAAAATACTGAATTCTTTCTGCAGGGGCCATGGTGCCCCGTGGACGCCCTGCAACACTCCCTTAAGCTGACATACAAAGTACTTCTAAAGCAAAAAGACTGAAGAATTCTCTGCTTGAATTCTTGTTTCAGAGTATTACTGAGATAAGTGTGAGACAAGCGGATTCACCTTTGGTGGGGAGCCTTGTACCTCCTTCCTGTATGAGGATTTGCCCACTGCATTCCCTGAAAGCTCAGTTAGTAAAGAATCCTCCTGCAATGCAGGAGACCCTGGTTTGATTCCTGGGTCAGGAAGATCCACCGGAGAAGGAATAGGCTACCCACTCCAGTATTCTTGGGCTTCCCTTGTGGCTCAGTTGGTAAAGAATCCGCCCGCAATGCAGGAGACCTGAGTTCGATCCCTGGGTTGGGAAGATCCCCTGGAGAAGGGAAAGGCTACCCACTCCAGTATTCTGGCCTGGAGAATTCCATGGATTGTATAGTCCATGGGGTCACAAAGAGTCAGACATGACTGAGTGACTTTCACTTCACTTAGTTTCCCAGGACAGCTGGAACAATGTCCTAAAACAACAGAAATGGATTGTCTCACAGTCTGGAGGCGAAAAGTCAAAAGCAAGGAGGCTGTACCGCCAGCTCTCTGAAGGCGCCAGAGAAGGATCAGTTGCACGCTGCACTCTCTCTTTTTTAAAAAAATAATTGCATTTATTTTTATTTTTGGTTGTGCTGGGTCTTTGGTGCTCTGTGGGCTTTCTCTGGTTTCGCAAAGTGAGGGCTGCTCTCTAGCTGTGGTGCATGGGCCTCTCTAGCTGTGGTGCGTGGGCCTCTCTTGCTGTGGAGCACGGGCTCCAGGGTGCATGGACTTCAGTAGTTGCCGTTCTTAGGCCTAGAGCACTGGCTCGGTAGGTGTGGCTTAGTTGGGCTTAGTTGCTCCACAGCTTATGGGATCTTCCCGGACCAGGAATCGAACCCGTGTCTCCTGGGGATTCTTTACCACTGAGCCACCAGGGAAGCCCCATGCCTCCGTGTAGCTTCTGGTGGTGTCCAGCAATCTTCAGCAGTCCTTGCTTGTAGACGCATCACCCAGTCTCTGCCTCTGTCATCACATGGCTTTCTCTCCATGTATTTCTCAGTTTTCTTTTCTTAGAAGAGCACCAGTCATTGGATCAGGGCCCACACTAATCCAGTATGACCTTATTCTAACCAATTACATCTTCTGGTTGTTGTTCAGTCACTAAGTCGTGTCCAACTCTTTGCGACCCCATGGACTGCAGCACGCCAGGCTTCCCTAGCCTTCAGTATCTCCCAGAATTTTCTCAAACTCATGTCCATTGAGTTGATGATGCCTTCCAACTATCTCATCCTCTCTCACCCCCTTTTCCTTTATATCTGCAAAATTGCTATTTCAAATAAGATCACATTCTGTGGTTCCAGGTGAACATGAATCCTTGGAAGACCCTATTCAATTCAGAGCCCTGACCCTGAGTCTGATGAGAATGCAAAAGATGTGAAACCCACCCACTTTTATAGTCTGAGAACACCTGATACACACTTTCCCAGTCTCCCTGTCAGGCACACTCACGTGTGTGGACTGGGCTTTGCCAGTGGACACCCCCACAGAGGATTTTGTATCTGGAGCTGGAGTTCTTTCGTAAAGAATCACAGGAAGAGAAATTCTTCTAGCTGGTCATGTGTATTTGTCAGCCTTGGTGGCTCAGACGGTAAAGTGTCTGTCTCCAATGCGGGAGACCCAGGTTCGATCCCTGGATTGGGAAGATCCCCTGGAGAAGGAAATGGCAATCCACTCCAGGACTATTGCCTGGAAAATCCCATGGACAGAGGAGCCTGGTAGGCTACAGCCCATGGGGTTGCAAAGAGTCGGACACGACTGAGCGACTTCACTTTCACTTTCTTTATAGGTAACATATATTGGGCTTCCCAGGTGGCTCAGTGGTAAAGAATCCACCTGCCAATGCAGGAGATGCAGATTTGATCCCTAGGTCGGGAAGATCCCCTGGAGGAGGAAATGGCAACCTACTCCAGTATTCGTGCCTGGGAAATTCCATGGACAGAGGACCCTGGTGGGCTACAGTCCATGGGATCAAAAAGAGTTGAACACGACTGAGCAAGTGAGCAAGCACAAAGGCGTGGGTACCGAGTACTGGTGCTTAGTCCCTCAGTCATGTCCGACCTTTTGTGACCCCATGGACTGTAGCCCACCAGGCTCCTCTGTCCATGGGGAGTCTCCAGGCAAGAATACTGGAGTGGGTTGCCATGCCCTCCTCCATGGGTAGGGGATCTTCCCAACCCAGGGATTGAACCCAGGTCTCCTGCATTGCAGGCAGATTCTTTACTGTCTGAGCCACCAGGGAAGCCTCAACAAGTACCACCCCCACCCACCTAATCTCAGTGGTTTCCAACAGCCCCAAACATGGGTTTCTCATTCATGGTTCTGTGGCTGGACTGTGCCTTGGCTGGTTTCTCCCGGGAGCCCCCGGGCTGGGCTCCAAGATGTTTGCTGGGATCAGGAGTACTCCATGTTTTTCCAGAGCTTGGGCTGGAGGAACAGCAGCTCCCTGGAGTAGGCTCTTCTCGTACAAGAAGGCAGGAGCGCAAGAGCAGGGCAGAAACACTGCTCAGAAAGGGCACACAGTCACCTTTCCCAAATTCCGTGTGTCAGTGCAGGTCACACAACCAAGCCCCAAACCAGCAAGGCAGGCAGGCATAGGATGGAAGAGGGGTGAAGGAATTCTTCCTGGAAAATAACAGAATTGGACTTCCCTGGTGGTACAGTGGATGAGAATCCACCTGCCAATGCAGGGGACACGGGTTCAATTCCTGGTCTGGGAAGATTCCACATGCTACGGAGCAACTAATCCTGTGTACCGCAACTACTGAGAGCTTCTCTGCCGGCTCAAACAGTAAAGAATCTGCCTGCAATGCAGGAGACCGGGTTTGATCCCTGAGTAGGGAGGATCCCCTGGAGAAGGGAACGGCAACCCACTCCAGTATTCTTCCCTGGAGAATCCCATGGACAGAGGAGTCTGGCGGGCTACAGTCCGTGGGGTCGCAAAGAGTCGGACATGCCTGAGCAACTCACACTTTGCTTTCACTTTCACCGCAACCGCTGAGCCTGTATGCTGCAGCTGCACATAGCCTGCATGCTGAGCTTCTAAAATTCATGTGCCTGAAGCCTGTGCTGCATAACAATGAGAAGCCTGCGCACTGCAACCAAGCAGTAGCCCCCTGCTCTCTGCAACTAGAGAAAGTCTGCATGAAGCAATGAAGACCCAGCACAACCAAAAAAGAAAATAACAGAATCTACCACACCAGGGCAGCAACATAAGATGCTAGATGGCAGCGGGTGTCCTTTCTGGGCTGGTTCTGGGCTGTGATCCTACCAGTATTTCTGGGCCAATTTCTAATTTTGGTTCTCAAGCCAGTTTTGTGAGCCTCTGGTCGGTTCCTTTTCAGTTTCAGTCAGTGGCTTCTGTGGCTTGTGACTCAGGATTTCATCCCGTTAACTCCTCCCTGGCCTTAAACATGGCTTGGGGGTCTCCAGCCTAGTGTTTCTCAGTCCCAAGCCCACCCATCTGCCCGCTCTGGGGATGGAACTCTGAAAATCACATTGCAGACCTTGCCAGCTGACTTTCTGATGGGTCCAGCCCATCTAGAGAAAAGTTGGCAGGGAGGAAGCGAGGAGGGGTATCTTTTCTACTGCTTGAAGCCCTTGTCCGAGTTGTCTTGGAACTGCGGTTTGTCCCAGCCTCCGGATTTCTCCAGCATCTCCGAGCCTGCTCCCTTGTGTCTTGTGCTGTGTTCCCGCAGTGGTGGGGCAGTGCCCCCTCCTGGGGGGTGTTTTCTGATGCAGTTTATTGATGCTTGGATCATCTCTAATCATCGCTCCAGGTTGCAAACCTCCACTCAAGTTTGTCATGTCCCAACTAAGTACAGCCCTGGACCTTCTTCCAAGCCCTGCCTGTGGGTGGCCAGGCATGCCCTTGGGGCCTCCAGAGTCCTGGAGCATTTCAGGGAGGCATCGGCAGTGCATAGTCATCATGGACAGAACACAGTCCTGTGGCATTGCCGGGCGTTGTCCCTGCCGGGAACCTGATCGGTCCTGCGTGCAGACCACAGAGGAGTCTGTATCCAGAACCTCCCAGGAGAAGCTGGTGAGGTTCCAGCAAGGCCCCGGGGACTCAATAGGGCTTCACACGCAGCCCTTCCCACTTAATCCCTTTGCACAAAAGCCCTAGTCTCTCTCCCTTTCCTGGTAGAGCCTTGATGGGCCAATAAAACTGGACACTAAATCATTATCCACTGAAAAACTAGTTTCCCTTGCCCTGAGGGCTGGAAGGACTCATTCTTCATCTACTACTGGAAAGGGAAGGGAAATATTCAGAAATATTTGCCCCGAGGGGATGTGCTTGGGGTGGGGGTGGGGGGAGACTCCCTTCCTAGACTGTGTTGAATCCTTCCAAAGCAGGGAAGAAAAACAAAACTGTTAAATTTTCCTATTTAGAAAGTTCATATGCTGCCCCAGCTTTTAAACGAAAATAAACTTAAAAATACAAACAAAAAGTCATGAACTTCGAATTAACATTAAATCAACGTGATGGATGATGTTTTACCAACACTAGATTACTGTGAATCACTGGTGTGTGGTTTACTGGGAGAAAGATGTTTTTTCAACTTGACTTTTTTTTTGGATAATGGACCATTATTTGAGTCACTGACATTTTCACTGTCGATTTTTTTGTTTTGTTTTGAATAATAAACTCCTTTTAAACCACCTATCTATTATTTTAATGAGTCAATCAATTTAATTGTGCAGTCTGCCAAATATAATCAGAAAATATTTTTTAAAGTATTTAATGAAATTCTTTTATTGTTTTTACTACATTTAACTGCTAATGCATATTGTTGCAAGTTGGATGGGAAGAAGATGACAGCTGCAAAGTCTATCATCTTGTAAGACCACACAATTCTCTTGCCATCTTTCTCTCTTTGAACTCTGGTGAAGCATTTGTCTTCAATGATATAGCACACTGATTCATCTGCCATGAACATGACCTTAATCCAAATGGAAAAGCAGGTTTAACATGGTGAAGCGGCAGTTGGTTCTGGTGTGGTCATCTAGGTGATCCAAAAGTGAAAATAGAACATTCAAAACGTTTGGTAGAACTCATAACCCCCCAGGAATATGCCTGTGGACCTCAAGTTGAGAAGCACCACCCAGAATTCCATAGGGGAAAAAAAGAGGGATTGCTCAGTGGCTATGTGCATGAGCCCGGGAGATTCTCTCTGCTGACTAGCAGAAACAGCCTGGGAAGCGCCCAGTAGGTGGAAGGATGTGGGGGTGAGTTTCCAGCCACACGTGCAGACACCTCCTATACATCTGAGGAGGAGGCAGTCTCTTCCAGAAAGCTGGTCGCAATCCTGGCCAGAGTAACAACATAAGATACACGGTTGCCTTTCCACTGTCCTTCCTGGAGACTCGAGCTGTAAATTTCCCCAAGAAGGCTGAAATGAGTATGGTCTGAAAAAAATAGAAGGAAAATAAACAGTAAATAATAAAGACTGCTTTGACTCTCCATGAACAATACTTTACAGAGCGACAGGCAAACACATATGTTGGATTTTCTGGTTCAGCTCCGATCTGTTCTTCTTTCTATGAAGTGTCCTACCAGGAATTCCCCGGTGGTCCAGTGGTTATGACTCTGTGCATTCACTGCCAAGTTCCTCTGGTTGAAGAGCTAAGATCCCATAAGTCGTGCAGCCAAAAAAAAAAAAAATTGAAAAATACTTCTCCTTGATTAGAAAAGTCAGATTCATCATAAAAAATCTGGAAAACACAATAAAGTGGGTAGGAATCAAACAAATTTCTACAGCTCAGAGATAATCACCAACTTAAAAAATTTTTTTTTTACTTGAAGTAGAGTTGATTTACAATATTGTGTTAGTTTCTGGTGTACAGTCGAGTGATTCAGTTATGCATATGTATATCTTTTTTTTGGTTCTTTTCCATTACAGTGCATTACAAGATATTGAATATATTTCCCTGTACTACGCAGTAGATCCTGTTCATCTGTTTCACATGTCGTAGTTTGTATCTGCTGATCCCAGACTCCTAATGCATCCCTCCCCTGCCCTTTTCCCCTTTGGTAACTGGAAGTTTGTTTTCTATGTCTGTGAGTCTGATTCTGTTTAGCAAATAAGTTCCTTTGTATAATTTTTTAGAATTCACATACAAGTGTGATATCAATGATATTTGTCTTTCTCTGTGTGACTTGCCTCACTTAGTATGATCATCTCTGGGTCCATCCATGTTGTGGCAAATGGTATTATTTCATTCTTTTTTATGGCTGAGTAATAGTCCATTATAGGGCTTCCCAGGTGACCCTATAAGGGGGCAGGTGGCCCTAAAAGAATCCACCTCCAATGCAGGAGACACAGATTCATCCCTGATTGGGAACATCCTCTGGAGAAGAGAATGGCTACCCACTCTGGTATCCTTGCCTGGAGAATCTCATGGACAGAAGAGCCTGGCGGGCTATAGTTCATGGGGTCGCAAAGAGTCGGACACGACTGAGCATGCCTGCACCTATGTATCTCTCACGTTTTCTTTTTATCTGTTCGGTTGTCAGTGGACACTTAGGTTGCTACTACTTCCACATCTTGGCTATTGTAAATAGTACTGCAGTGAACACCAGGGTGCATGTATCTTTTTAAATTAAAGTTTTCTCCAGATATGGGCCCAGGAGCGGGATTGCTGGGCAATTTGGTAACTCAATTTTTAGTTTTCTGAGGAATCTCAATACTGTTTTCCACAGTGGCTGTACCCAATTACCTTCTCACCAACAGTATAAGAGGGTTCCCTTTTCTCCACACCCTCTCCAGCATTTATGACTTATAGACTTTTTGATGATGGTCATTCTGACTGTTTGGAGGTGACACCTCATTGTAGTTTTAATTTGCGTTTCTCTAATAATTAGGGAATGTTGAGCATCTTTTCATGCGCCTATCAGATGCCTTCTTCAGAGAAATGTCTGCTTAACTCTTCTGCCATTTTTCCATTGGGTCATTTGCTTTGTTGTTACTGAGCTGTTTGTATATTTTGGAAAGTAGGCCCTTGTCAGTCGCATCATTTGCAAATATTTTTTCCCTGTCTATAGGTTGTCTTTTCATTTTATTTATTGTTTCCTTTGCTGTGCAAAACTTATATGTTGAATTAGATTCCATTTGTTTATTTTATTTCTTATTGCCTTGGGAGACTGACCTAAGAGAACATTGCTATGACTTATCTTAGAAAGTGTTTTGCCTATGTTTTCTTCTAGGAGCTTTATGGTATTATCTTTAAGTCTTTAAGCCATTTTGAATTTTTTTGTGTGTGTATGGTGTGAGGGAGTGTTCTAACTTTACTGATTTATGTGTGGGATGTCCAACTTTCCCAATACCACTTGCTAAAGACACTGTCTCTTCTACATTGTATAGTCTTGCCTCCTTTGTTGAATTGACCATATGTGTGTGGATACCACTAACTTTCCAAAGTATGTTCCTCCACTCCTTTGTGGTGTAAATTTCCTTTCCTAGAATATAGTTATAAATCATACCATGAGTAGCATTCGATAGAACTTCCCCTGACCCCTACCAAGCACTATTATGACATAAGCGTTTCTCCCATGATTCACTAGGAAAGCACTCACACTTGAAAATAGATTTTGGAGATTCTATCTTTGTCAGTTCATTACGTAAATGCCAAAAAATGTTTTCATTGAGAAATAATCATAACCGCACAAGAAGTTGAAAAACAGCACACAGCATTCCATGTACTCTCCGCCAGCTTCCCCTAATGGTGACGTCTTACGTAACTAACGGACGATATCAGGAAATATATTGACGTTGGTACAAATCTATAGAACTTATTCAGATTTAACCAGTTTTTTACATGTGCATGTTATTACCTCAATTTTATTTGACAGAGAAAACCAAGACTCAGATGGGTTTAGCATCTTCCCGAGCTGCCCTGCTCCTGAAGCTGGCATATAGACCTAGGTCTGTCTGATTTGGAAGTCTGCACATTTCTCACTTATTCTGAGGAGTAGAAGGAGCATCACGAGACAAATAATTTTTAGCAGGCGAAACACTGAAAACTTAAACAGCATCTCAGAATTGGTCTTAGTAACAAGGAGATCCAGGCTTGGTTCTACCACTAACTGTAAGATACTGAGAAAACTAAATTTCTATTGGCTTCAGAGTCATGAGCTGTTCTAAGATAGACAGGATGCCCACAGAAGGACAAGTGTATCAAACACACACACACACACACACACACACACTGTTGTTTTAATCCCTAAACATAGTAGCCCTCCTAAAAATGTTCTGGATGGAAAAACTTTAATAGAAACTCCTGAGTCTGGAGTTAAAAGGTTTAAATAAATTGATTGTAGTAGGGTTACATTTGATGTGAATTCGGATTGTGGAAGTCGCAAAGAGTAGGACACGACTGAGCGACTGAACTGAACTGAAATAATGGAAGAATATGAGTAAAGCCTGATTCTATGTCCCGTAGTAGAAATACAGAATCCCACCCAATTAAAATATTAGTATTAGCCAAGAATCCCTTCATTTCAAAACTGATGGGACTGGAGATTGTACACCATTCATAACTTGGCCACAGGGTGGCGCCACTTCAACGGGTAAGCAAACACGTCTGTTTTATCAGCGTAGAAACCACGGCGGTGTGTGCGGGTGTATTGGGACTTTGGGTTCAAGTGGTCTTAAAAGGGCTGAAGCTGATGTTGTAATACATTGATGTTGTAATCACTTTTGTGGAAAGGTTAGCTGAGCTAGATTGCTATGAAGAAGGCCAATCACTGTGTGCGTGCGCGTGTGCTAAATGGCTTCAGTCGTGTCCGACTCTTTGCGTCCCCATGGACTGTAGCCTGCCAGTCTCCTCTGTCCATGGGATTCTCCAGGCAAGGATACTGGAGTGGGTAGCCATTCGCTTCTCCAGGGGATCTTCCTGACCCAGAGATTGAACCCGCGTCTGTGTCTCCTGAATTGGCAGGCAGGTGCCACTAGCGCCACCTGCTGCTGCTGCTGCTAAGTCGCTTCAGTCGTGTCCGACTCTGTGCGACCCCATAGACGGCAGCCCACCAGGCTCCCCCGTCCATGGGACTTTCCAGGCAAGAGTACTGGTGTGAGGTGCCATCACCTGGGAAGCCCCAGTTTATGTGCCAGCGTTCCACACAATAATAGAAATGGTACAGAGAGCAAAGGTCCAATGAAACCACAAGACTACAATGGTTGTAAAATTTGTTTTCTGAGAATCATGCCCCCGACTTTAGAATGACTTCTGTGGGAAAATAATTCTAAAGAGTACTGAGTGTTAAATGATGTGAATCTTTAGCAACCCATCATTCTTAGGAAATGTGATAGATCAGATTCTAATACCTAAGTGTGGATCAGCTCAGCTCGAAGGGAAGTTCTGACCTACGAGTCTGTCCCAGAAAACCTAATTCCCTTCAAGATACAAGAGAGGAAGCAAGGAATTCCAGTGGTTGGGACTCTATGCTTCTACTGCAGGGGGCATGGGTTTGATTCCTGATCAGGGAACTAAGATCTTGAAAGCCACAAAACCAAAAGAAAAACAAAAAGCCTGAAAACCACAAGAGAAGAAACAGATTTTCGCTCCATTTTGTGCTCATCCCCCTTCCCTCTGCCTGGTTCTCGTTCCCACCCATCCACTTCCACAGCCGAGCTTTTGTCAGTGTCTTTTCCTTTCCTCAATAATGAGGAAACTGAGGCTCAGAGAGGTTAAGTAATTTCCCGAAGATCTCACAGCTGGCAATCAGCAGAGTTGGAATTTGAACCTAAGTAAGCTGAGCACCGAAGAATTGATGCTTTTGAACTGTGGTGTTGGAGAAGACTCTTGAGAGTCCCTTGAACTGCAAGGAGATCCAACCAGTCCATTCTGAAGGAGATCAGTCCTGGGTGTTCATTGGAAGGAGTGATGCTAAAGCTGAAACTCCAGTACTTTACCCACCTCATGCGAAGAGTTGACTCATTGGAAAAGACTCTGATGCTGGGAGGGATTAGGGGCAGGAGGAGAAGGGGATGACAGAGGATGAGATGGCTGGATGGCATCACCGACTTGATGGACATGAGTCTGAGTGAACTCCGGGAGTTGGTGATGGACAGGGAGGCCTGGCGTGCTGCGATTCATGGGGTTGCAGAGAGTCGGAAAGGACTGAGTGACTGAACTGAACTGAACAGGTGATACCAAAGCCTGCTCTGTTCCCGTACCATAGGGCTCCTCTACGCTGTGCTTGTGTGGTTACCTCCACCATCAAAAATTCAGCAGGAGCAAACAGGTTGCCTGCCTGTGATGGAGGTGGAGGGAAAGTATTTCTCAGTAAGATAGCATTGCTCTTCCGTAATCTATTTTAATGTGCCAAGCGTCCTTGGATGGAATGATTTTGACAACTGTTTAGGCAGAAGCGGTCACTCCTTTTCTCCAGACGTAATGCCACCATCTGTAATTATCATAGCAATGGTATGTCTGTCAGCAAACCTCTCAGTCACTTGCGAGATTTTATTTAAGTCAGCAGCCTTTTAGTTTCCTGGAGTCAAGGAGAGGTTGATGTAGGCGGGGCAGAAAGGGTAGAAGATTGTGACACAGCAGCAACGGCTGGAACTGCAAATGCTTCCCTACTCTTTGGGAAATTGTAATGTTATTTTTTTCCATCCATTCACCAAACACAGATGAGGAAAGAGAAAGCATGAGACCCTGGATAATTTACTCATTGCCTGATCACAGGCCAGCACCTGCCTTATAGAAACAGCATCATTCTAAAAGTGGGGTGGCTGTGTTCCTGATTGAACTGAAAGTAGAAATGCAATTGATTCTCCTAAGTATGATTATAGGGGATGTACATAACACTTTTTTTTCTCAAAATGCTTTTACATCTGTTATCTTAATTTATCTCTGCACAACATCCTTGCCTTGAACAAACTTATTATAGCACTTATCACCCTGTAGTTAATGTTTAGTGTATATGTCCATCTCTCTTGCTGGTTTATGACCCTCCTTAGGGCAGAGACCCTGCCGGATTTATGCATCTAAATAGCTCGAGCACTTGACAAAGTATTAGTTAGGGCTCACGCGTGCTCAGTCGCATCTGACTCTTCATGACCTCATACACTGTAGCACGCCAGGCTCCTTTGTCCATGGAATTTTCCAGGCAAGAATACTGGAGTGAGTTGCCATTTCCCACACCAGTGAATCTTCCCAACTCAGAGATCGAGAACCTGCCTCTCCTGCATCGGCAGGCAGATTCTTTACCACGGAGCCATCTGGGAAGCCCTAGTTAGCACTTGTTTCATTGCAGAAGATAGAAACACACTGAATACAGGTTAAGTAAGGGCGGGGTGGGGGGTGGGGGGGTGGGCTTTGTTTCAAGGTGCCCCGGGGTAGGTGTACAGCCTCTGCTTGGCCTAACAGGAATCAGGCTCTCTGGCTATTCCTCATCTCTTGCCTCAGTAACACCTCCTCTTTGAAGAAGTACCTTTCACCCCTTCCTGGTTCCCTGGCTGAGAACCTGGCTGGCAACATGTCCGGAGTCGTGGTGTAAGTTGGCCAGTCCTGAACCAAGAGCCTTATCACCCTGTCCCAACCTCACCCTTGACTCTCCAGGAGTCAAGACTCTCATTGGTCCAGCCTTGGCGAAGTGTTCACCTCTAGCACAATCAACTGCAGCCAGAGGGGTGTGGTCTAATCTAGGAAGGAGATGGTTGGCATGGTAAGGCGCCTGGTAGTGGCAGGAAGGAACAAGGCACAGTTTCCTGGAAAAAAAAAAAAAAAGAAACAGTAGGGGGCCTCATCTCGGTATACACTTGATGCTCTATAAATGCTTACAGATCCGCCTGGCTCTAAACGTGGCGGGACGCTGGGCTTCTTCCGGTTCCTCAAGCCTGCGGAGCTCTTTCTGGATGCCGGGCTTCCGGATGGCTCTTTCTCACCACCATCCCCATGGCCTCGCTAACTCCAGCTCCCCCTTTGGATCTAGATTCGGGTTCGCCGCTTCTTCATTAGGTGGCCTTTCCTGACCCCGCCCAGAATATCCTGCTCTATGTCTTTAGAACACTCAATGCCTTGCTGTGACTTGTTTAACTCCTGCCCTCCCCCAACCCCCAAGATTGTAAGTTCCAGTGTTCCCAGAGGTCCCAATAGCTCCTGGCCCAGTGGACAGCCCCACAACTTGGAAGTGGGGGCAGCAGGGGCATTCATGCCCTGTTGTTAAGCAAACCTCTGACCAATGGGAGGTGGGAGAAGTGAAGAACTTCTTGCCCTTTTACCCTCCATGGACCGTCCTGAGATGAAATTTGTGTAGCTTTTGAGAGGATGGCCCTGGAAGATTAAGTACCCTCATGTTGACAGTTTTCTCCTCACCCACCTCTCTGTGAAGGGACAAGGATTTCCACTCTCTGGAACTTCACTCCCTTTTGAACTAGTAGCCAGAGCCTTCCCCTCAGGCTCTGCTTTCTGGGGAACTCAGGCTACGTGGCTACCTCTAGCTGGCATACATGAAAAAATTAAGTGTAGTGGCCTTTGGTTAGTACAGTGCTTAAACAAAGTTTCAGAAATCCCACCGGCTCCATCCCTAGGGCCGGCTTTTCCCCATTTTAGTTGTCTTTTTTTTTCCTTTTGGCCACGCAGCACAGATCTTAGTTCCCCTACAAAGGGATGCAACCTGTGCCCCTGCAGTGGAAACAGTGTCCTAACCACTGGCCTGCCAGGGAACGCCTTGGTTTTCTGCTTATCCAAGATTTCTCTGAATGGAGGCAAGGTTGCCACCTGTAGCTCCTGCTTGTTCTCACGCATGAATGGTTCTCTTACCTCTTGGCTTCAGGCTGAGACCAGAGTTGACCCTCATGGTCTGGGATGGGCCCAGGTAGGGTCACGTGTTTTCCTCTGACCCAGTCACTGTGGTGGGTAAGGACCAAGATCCTTCTCTGGGTATCCTCTCCTTTTAAGTTTCAGGAGCAGTGATAACGTGCCAGAAGGGGCAAGATGAGGCCCATAAAATACCATGTGGGCTGTGGCATTGGAGAGGGGAGTACCACAGATGCATATGGCAAGGAGTCTATGACCCACCCCCTTCCCCTCATCCAGTACACACCCAGAGGAGGAGGAGAAGAGATCTGGGTGATCAGGTCCCCAAGCAGTCAGGATGGGAGGCCAGAGCTGGGGTGGACAGGCTCATTTCTACAACGGGCTCTCCCCAGAGCAGCCTCTCCTGTCAGGGCCCTTGAATATAGCTCAGCGCCTCCCCCAACCATGAGGTCCAAGCTGGCACTGGTCGTCTGTGTTCTCCACAGCAGCATCAGGACCTGTCTGCCCTAAAACTCTCAGTTTGGAGGCTTCCCAGGGACCCAGACATGCCTCCACCAAGGGCTGAGTTCACGCAGGGTTGTGGACCCCAGGTAGAAGCAGCCTGGAGGCTCCTCATTTACTACAAGCTTTCAGCCAGGTAGACCCTCCCCTTCCCCTTGGGGAGACACCATCCTAGAGAAGTCTCCTTCTAGAGGTCAGCCAGGACTTTCCAGACACCAGGCCAGAGGCTCCCTCTGGGCTGTCTGCTCAGTCATGGGGTCACCATCCTTCACCATGAGAGCCTTCTGGGCCTCAGTGCTGTGTCTTTGGACACTCTTATTCCCACTGTGATACAGTGTCTGCACCCCCATGGGACCTGGGGCCCTGTGGAGTTGGTTCTCAGCCCCTGGTGCCTGCTGAGAAGTGTCAACATTCATAGAGCGCTTACCACCCCAGGAACCGTCTAAGAACTTCATGATTATGGATTCATTTCACCCTTACGGGAAGACCCTGAGAACAATGTCTATTGACCGTGACTGGAACCCAATTTGAAAAAAGAGATCAGTAAAATACATTTTGGTGACCTTTAGGCCAATATGAACTGAGGATTAGATGATGTAAAGAATTATTGTTACTTTTGTGAGATATGATAATAACGTTGTGGTTCCTGTAGGAGAAAAAAGTCATTTTGGGGCATAACAAATCATTAGAGGTAAAATTTGATGATGTCTATGCTCTACTTTAAAAATTCAATTAGATGACAATTAAGTGAAACAAATATGGCAAAATATTAAAGACGGTTAAATCTGGGATAGTGGTATATGGGTGTTTATTATACTTATCTCTACTTTTCTGTACATTTGAACATTTTATAATAAAAAACAAAAACTTTGGGGTACTTCCCTAATGGCCCAGCGGTTAAGAATCTGCCTTCCAATGCAGGGGATGTGGGTTGGACCCCTGGTCGGGGAACTAAGATCCCACATGCCGAAGGCAGGGCACGTGAATCAGCAAACCACAGTGAAAGATCCTATTTGCTGCAACTAAAACCTGATGTAGACAAATAAATAAGTATTAAAAATTGTTTAAATAGGAGGTAATTAGTAATCTCATTTTACAGATGAGAAAGCTGAGGCATGGAGAGGTCAGATAGAGAGTGGCTGAGCTGGAATTAAGCCCCGCCTCATACACCATTTCTCAACACAATGATGCATGCTCATGTTTGATAAATATTTGTTAAAACAGTGGTCTTTAGGGTTTGGGCTGTTCCACCTCAGATGTGTTCCTGGAATACATGTTTTACCTTGGGTCCCAGGTCACACACCCAGAGCTTTCCAAGTGGCCTCTAGATTGACTAGGCTCCTACCGAACTCCTAGTCTCCTAACAGTTTTCCACAGGGCAGCCAGAGGGACTTTTCTGGACTGTAGCCTGCTAGGCTCCTTTGTCCACGGAATTTTCCAGGCAAGAATACTGGTGTGGGTAGCTATTCCCTTCTCCAGGGGATCTTCCCAACCTAGGGATTGAACCTAGGTCTCTTGCATTGCAGGCAGATTCCTTACTGTCTGAGCCACCAGGGAAGTCCCCAAATTTTTTGTTTTTTATTATAAAACATTCAAATGTACAGAAAAGTAGAGATAAGAGTACAATGAACACCTATATATCCATACTTCTCTGGATATATAATATCTATGTATCCATACTTCCATGGAAATATGTACTTCTCTGGATATAGAATAATGCACACAATTTAAAATTCAAATAATGCCAAGGAAAAAAATTCAAAGAAAATACAGTAAAAAATGATTCTCCCTGGGAATTCCTTCATAGTCCAGTGGTTAGGACTCGGCACTTTTACTGCAGGGAATCCAGGTTCAATCCCTGGTGGGGGAATTAATATCCCACAAGCCACACGGCACGGCCAAAAAAAAAAAAAGGTGATTCTCCCTGCCATTCAGCCACTGGGTTCCTGCACGGAGGCCAGCACTCTACCTAGTATCCTTTCAGATCCAGTCTAAGTGCATAGAGGCAAATAGGAACAGGGGAGGAAAGGCAAGACCTCCTTCTGCTCCGTCCCCTACCCTACCTACCTCTAACCAGGGGAGCTCCGTTTTACGTTTTTTGTAGCTTGGCCTCTTCTGTAAGATCTTATTTGAAGAAGGGGCTCCTAAAGGTGGGAAGTCACTGGCTAACCTGACACAGCAGCCCTTGCCCGCCTGGTCCACCTTTACAGCCAACGGGCCCCCCTCCCAGCCAACTCACGTTCAGCCACAGCAGGTGACTGTCCCCCATTCATGCCCTGCGCTTTCTCGTCTACCGCTTTGCTCGTGGCATTGCTGGAATGAATTTGTCTCTGCTTGGTGAGTTCATCCTTTAAGATCCACCTCAAATATCACCTCCTGCATTAGTCGTCTGTCAACACAGTCATGTCCGACTCTGTGCAACCCCATGGACTGCAGCCCTCCAGTCTCCTCTGTTCATGAGATTATCCAGGCAAGAATAGCGGAGTGGGTTGCCATGCCCTCCTCCAGGGGATCTTCCTGGCCCAGAGATGGAACACGCCTCTCTTATGTCTCCTGCATTGGCAGGGGGAGTCTTTACCAACTGAGACACCAGGGAAGTCCGGTCATCTATCACATTGTAACAAATCACCCTAAAACTTTGTAGCTTAAAACAATAAATATTTATTATCTCCCTCCATTTGTGAGGGTCGGATCTGAGGGTGGCTTAGCTGGGTGATTCTGGCTCAGGGTCTCTCATGAGGTGGTAGTCAAGCTGTTGACAGTGCTGTGGTCTCCGCTGAGGGTCTGACTGCCTACCACACTTGCCTGGCTGTCGGCAGACAGCCATGGGTCCTGGGTCCTTTCCTCAGGGCTGCTCATGACCTGCCAGCCAGCTTCCTCTTGAACAAGTGATCCAAGAGAGCAAGACAGAGAGGACCCAGCATGGAAGCCACGATCTTCCATAACCTGTGCTTGGAAGTTTCCTATCGTCACCTCCACTTTATTCTATCGGTCACACAGACCAACCCCAATGCTGTGTGGGAGGGAGCTACAGGGGGGTGTGAATATCAGGAAGTGAAGATCAGGAAGCCATCTCGGAGGCTGCTGGCCTCAGCTCTCCCATGTAGTCCTTGGGGGACTGGCACTTTGAATAGCCTTCTATGAAGCTTGTGTTGTGGATGGTGGCACTAGTGGTAAAGAGCCCGCCTGCCAATCCAGGACATGTAAGGGACGCGGGTTTGATCCCTGGCTCTAGAAGTTCCCCTGGAGGAGGCCATGGCAACCCGCTCCACTATTCTTGCCTGGAGAATCCCATGGACAGAGAGGCCTGGAGGGCTCCAATCCATGGGGTCACAAAGAGTTGGACACGACTGAAGCAACTTAACATGCACACACCAGTCTCACTCCCAGATGGCAAACTCTTGGGGGACAGTTACTAAACCTTATTTATCTTCCCCTTCCTTTTTAGGCCCACATATTCTCTAACATAGAGTACACATTCAAAAAATGTCAAATTAATCCTGAAGGCATGCATAGATGAATAAACGAATGAATTAGTAACTCTCTGGGTGGATAATTCAAAACACTAGAGGAGACGGCATGAACATATGATTAATTTCCCCCGTTTTCTGCCACAAGATACCTAAGATGTTCGTTTGCTTAGAGCTTGCTTTCTTTTCCTCTGTTTACTTCTCCTTCCCCAACACCTTATGGTTACAGCATCAGAGGGCTTTCTCAACATCTTGGTGTAACAAAGGTTCGCCTCTCATCACAGCTGATTGGATCAGGGCCAAGCACCCGACCCAAGATGGGCCAATGGGCTTCAAGGAACTTGAAATGGGACTAAGAGAGGCCAAGCTTCAGTCTGGCTGCTTCCTTGCCAAAAGGGTCCTGGAAATCTGAAAACTGTTGACAGTAGCAGTTCTTTGATCCATGGACTGGGGAGCAGAGAAAGCCAGTCTGCCCCAATAGGAGGGTAAGAAGGAAGAGAGAGGGGAAGGGTAGCCGAGTTTGCAGAAGCCCACAGTTCCTGCTTCCTGTTCAATCTGAACCTGGCTGCAGCTCCAGCTTGATCCCCATGAGACACACGTATATATTTTTAAAATGTGTATACGCTTTTAAAGGTTACTTTCTATCTGCAGGTATTACAAGATATTGGCTGTAGTCCCCGTGTTACAAATACGTCCTTGAGCCTGTCTTATACCCAATACTCTCCCATCCCTAGATTGCCCTCCCCAACTTGTATTCTTATAATAAATGGGGCTCAAGCAATGGTGTACTAGAGCTGGTTCACACTGGCTCCTGAAAGCTAGTTGTACATCTTTCTCCATGGGAGCACCTGGGGAGCTTAACATAGACCATAGCCACAATAGTCACACCATAGAAATCAGAAGATGCTACAAATAGTATCCCCCAGTAATAAACACTGGTTATTAAACATTAACAAGCACATCACTGGGTTTAAGATAATTCCAGGGGGCTTCTGTAAGGTACAGCCCACACAGTCTTTCTAATTAAAGCCTCTGCTGGACAAGCTCCTACTCAGGCTCTGTGGCCCAATGCATCTCCCGTGAGAAGCCTCCTCTGGTGTTTGTGGCAAGCTGGTTCTCTGTGTATTCCCAGAGCCTAGGAGACACTGTGAGACTATCCAGAACTCTGAGGGCTACGTGACACAGGCCAGGCATGAGACAGACACCCCACCTAGGCAATAATCGCCTATTGCCCTTGGAGTGAAGTCCAGGCTCCCCAGCAAGGCCGACTCTTCCTCTGAGCCGTGGCCCTTGCCCTCCTCGCATCTCATTCCTGCCCACTCCATCCCCACCCCATCACCGCGCCCTGGCCTCCTCAGATTTCTCAACCTCTAGCCCAGAGTCTCTACCCCGTGAGCTGTCAGCCATTTGGAGACTATGATAAAGATCACAGACCTTCGCTTTGAAGGAAGCAGGCATACACACACACACACACACAAAGATTTGCCTGTAACTTCAAGGCTTCATGGACCAAACAGCTTCTTTCCCTTTTAAAAAAATGTTATGTGGTTATTTATTTATTTTTGGCTATGCTGGGTCTTCCTTGCTGCACAGATTTTTTCTACTTTTGGACAGCAAGGCCACTCTCCAGTTGTGGTGCTCAGACTTCTCTTGTTGCAGAGCACAGGCTCTAAGATGCAAAGCTTCAGAAGTTGGCAGCTCTTAAACTCTAGAGCGCAGGCTCAGTAATTGTGGCGCACGGGCTTACTTGCTCCGTGCAATGTGGGGTCATCCCAGATCCAAGGATCCAACCCATGTCTCCTGCATTGGCAGGCAGATTCTTTACCACTGAGCCCCTAGGAAAGCCTCTTTTCTCTGAAGCCTTTCCTGACTCCAACACCCCACGTGCCCAAACATAGCTCTATGTCAGCACCTTCAGCACTCTTAAACTAACATTTATGTTTAAAAAGAATATTTACTTATTTGCCTGTGCTGTCTTATCTGTGGCACACACGATCTTTATCTTCATTGCAGTATGAGAACTCTTACTTGTGGGTTGTGAGATCTAGTTCCCTGGGCATGGATCAAACCCTGGCCCCCCACATCGGGAGTACAGAGTCTTAACCCACTGGGCCAACCACCAGGGAAGTCCCATTTATATTTAACTTTGGGTCTTGTGCTTCACTGGCTGCTCCTCGAGGAAGCATCTGTCCCCATCTTATTTAGAGTACGTGAGTGACCAGGAGATGCCTGAGGTGTGTCCTGACACTGAGTTCTAATCATGAGATCAGGGTGTCTCTACAGACACAGCCCCCTGCCTAAGCACAATCGTGTGTCCTTCGAGGCTGGCATCAACATTGCTAAAGGGAGAAGATGCCAACCAGAGTCAGGCCAAGGCACACGTGGAGGGTGAAAATCAGGTGTCTCTATGGCTGGTGTATTCCCAGCAACCAGGGCTCTGGGGGCATGCCTTGGGCAAAGGAAGAGCGTCTCAAGTGTGGTACCACGGGAAGAGCCTGAACTCTGGGTCTCAGAGATCTGTGCTCAGATTCTAGCTCTGCCACTCATGGCTTTTGGCCATGAGCAGCTCACTTTGTCTCTCTGAGCCTACTTTCCCACCTGTCAAACCCTACTTGACTGAGTCACTGCTAAGATGAAAACAGATGATCTGTAGGTTGTGCCTGGGACACAGGAGTTAGTCAATAAAAGTTAGTGTCCTTCTTTCCTGTATTTCTGTCTTGTTGGTCACATGCAATAGAAACCAACTCTGTTAACTAAAGCCAAACGAGGAATTTATTTGTAAGAGTGGCAGAGATTGCTTGCTGTCCCCCAATTTCTGTTATCCCTTTCTCTCATGGTAAAGTAATTTTTAGCTAGGAACATAGTTGCTTGGCTGAATGCTGCATTTTCTCCCCCAACTTCCCTTGCAGATTGGCATGACCCAATGACAGTATTCTCTAGAGAATGTGGTGTGACCAGAAGTGATTTGTACAATTTCTAGGTCATGTCCTTAAAGGTCATGTCCTTAGAGGTGTCCGTACTCACCTCTTTCCTCATTTCTTCTGTCTTTCTGGCTGGAACAGGGATGTGCTGGCAGGAAGTGGAGCAGCCATACTGACCTATGAGGTAGCAGCTGAGTGTTGAGGATGCAGAGAAAAAAGACAGAAAGAGCCTGGGTTCCTAATGAGTTATTGGAGGGAGGCTCTGCACCCGCTCAGACTTTTAAAGGCAAGAGAATTAAACTGTTGTTTGTTCAGCCATTGTCAATCTTTGGATTTTTGTTATAGCAGCCAAACCTATACACTATCTAATACTCAGTGCTTTAGACTGTATACCCCTAAAATGTGTATGTTAAATGCTAACTCCAATATGATGGCATTTGGAGGTGGGGGGGGGCCTTTGGGAGGTGATTAGGTCATGAGGACAGAGCTTTCATGAATGGGATTAGTGTCCTTATAAAACAGACCTCAGAGAGCTCTGTGGCCCCTTCCATCATGTGAGAACACAGTGAGAAGACAGACAGTAGTTTTTGCTAGAAACAGAGTTGGTCAGAAACTTGATCTTGGACTTCCAACCTCCAAAACTGTGAGACAGAAATTTCTGTTGTTTACAGGACACTCAGGCTACGGTAATTTTGTTTTAGCAGCCAAATAGACTAAGATACTTAGTAAACCACAAGGGACTCATGGTATCCAAAAGAGAGCCAGACAAATGTTTACATTGTTTCGACTTTAACTATTGTCGGTTTGACAGTTGTCTTTGTGACAATTGTCTTTGCCACTACTCAGTTGACTCTTGTGTTACTTTGATATACACACATCATTTTGTTTGTTTTTAGTATATCCTAACATTTGGCACAAGATATTCCAGGCTCTTCTTGTAATTTCCATGCCTTAGCCTTGGACTTCTTCATTTGAACAATGAGTTTCAGTGGTTTAGTGGAGAATGGTGATTAGAAACCATGACCTATGTGCTATGTACGCTTATTGATACCAAGCTGACACTGCTTCTTGGCTTTCTGGCAGACCAAACTAGGCAATACACATGTATATATGTGTGTGTAGGCATGTATAGGTTAATACACACATCTAATGCCCACTCTTCCATCTATGCTGCTGCTGCTGCTGCTAAGTCGCTTCAGTCGTGTCCGACCCTGTGCGACCCCATAGACAGCAGCTCACCAGGCTTCCCCGTCCCTGGGATTCTCCAGGCAAGAATACTGGAGTGGGTTGCCACTTCCTTCCATCTATACATCCTTTTAAAAACCATGAATTTATACCAGCATTTCTAAATCCAATTCAACATTCAGAATTTAGTCTTTCCTTCTTTTATTTTCTTTTTAAATATGGAATGCTTCCTGAACTTTCACATCATCCTTGCACAGGGGCCATGCTAATTTTCTCTCTATTGTTGCAATTTTAGTGTATGTGCTGCTGAAGTGAGCACGCCCTCTTTTCCAATAGGACATTGCTCTCTTCTCTGGTGGTGAGCAACTGGATCCCATTATCTTCACTCTATTTCCGTGCTTGCTTGCTCCCGTTTGTACCAATTCCTTGACCACTAGAACTCCCCGGCCCTGCTACGTCCTCAGCTTGGCCGAGGGAAATGGGGACAGACCAGATGCACATCTTAAGATAATATCAATCCCTTTGCTTTCCTCCCCCCACCCCCCCTCCCTGTCAAATAGCCTCCTTGTTACAATTTGGGCTCCATTTAGCTTACTTATAGGTACTTATTTCCCAGGTGGCACTAGTGGTAAAGAACCCACCTGCCAATGCAGGAGACATAAGATACTCGGATTCGATCCCTGGAGGAAGATCTCCTGGAGGAGGAAATGGCAACCCACTCCAGCATTCTTGCCTGGGGAATCCCATGGACATGGGAGTCCGGCAAGCTACAGTCCATGGGGTCACAAGGAGTCTGAGACGCCTGAAACAATTTAGCACACACACACACACACACACACGTACAGAACAAAGTAATCTCTAGGCCACAGGGAAGCTGAGATTGGATTTGCCTTCTGCTTGAAGAAAGAAGGTGCTCATCAAAAGGACTGGACTGCAGGGCGCCTTTGAAGGAGGACACTGTCCAGCACAAAGCCTGGACGCTTCTCTAGCCTGAGCCCTACTGGGCAGACGGGCACTCAGGTAGCTGCTCTTCAAGAGCATCCAGCTAACAACCCTTCCCATCTTCTGATCCCATCCTCAAGTACCATCGCCACCACGCAAACAGCATCCCTGCCAGGTATCACGCTGGCAGCTTTGTGTGTGTTCTTTCTTTTCAGTCCTCACATAATATTAGGGGGAGGCACCATGATGGTCCATATTTTACAGATGAGGATAAGTCTTGGAAAAGTGAGGGAACCTGCCCAAGGTCACGTGACAAGCATCGAGGTCAGTACTTGAGCCCTTGAAGTCCAGCTCCGCCAGCTCCATTGTCCTGCTCTGAGCCCTTGACCTCTCACTTCAGTCTTTTTTTGACCTCCACCTGTCATTCTGACGCTACCCATGCTCTGGCTAGTTCTGGCTTTGTCCAGGAAATTGAGTCCTGGGTGCACAAAAGCTGTCAGTGCCAAGCTTTTAAAGAAATACCACTGTGTGATATTTAACACGTGCCTCCCCAAATATGTAACATACATGTGCGTGTGTGCTAAGTCGCTTTCATCGTGTCTGACTCTTTGCGACCCCAAGGACCGTAGCCTGCCAGGCCCCTCTGTCCACGGGATTCTCCAGGCAAGAATACAGGAGTGGGTTGCCGTGCCCTCCTCCAGGGATCTTCCTGCATCAGTAGGTGGGTTCTTTACCACGACCACCACCTGGGAAGCCCGATGTAGCCTGCATGTGCAAGTCATAAAACAGTAATGAAAGAACCCCCATGCCCCAAACCTACTGCCAACTTAGACATACACTAACAAATGCTTTTTAATTAGGCTTAATCTTTTACATTTTTAGAGAGCCTTTGTGTTTTCAAAATGCAAAACCTTTTTCAAGTTAATCTCCTCACTGCAAAGCTGCATATCCCTTGTGGATTAGCCGGCTCCCTCCCTCTGTCATCTTTTCTCTGAGGGGTGAGTCCTTGGCTGCTGTGTGTGTGTGTTTCAATTACATTTCTGACAAGTCCTATGGGTCTTGTCCAACTTTACTTTCAGATACATCACAAATCTGGCCACCTCTAGCCTCCTTCCCTAATCCAAGCCACGGGCAAGGCTGGATCCTGGCACTAGCCTCTTAGCTACCGTCCATCAGGCAACCACAGTGAGCTTTAAAAAAAAAAAAAAAGGAATCAGATTATGTCCCTTTCCTGCTTGGTCCTGGCCCCTGGGACATGTCTGCCTGCTGTCTCAATCCTGACCTAGGGATAGGGTCAGAGCCACGGTCTTTGCCAAGGCTCACAAGCCTTACTTCCATGGGTTCCTCTTCAACCCCCACCCCTGACTCTGATATCTGCACACACAACACCCTGTTCCTTCTGCCTGGAATGCTTTTCCCCAGGTATGATCACAGCTCCTTCCTTCCTCCTGTAGGGCCGTTGCTCACTGGCATCTTTGGTTCCTTTGATCACTCTTTTTTTTTTTTTTTTTTTTCTGCTGAGTGGCATGTGGGATTTTAGTTCCCTGACCAGAGATTGAACCTGCACCCCCTGCACTGGAAGGGCAGAATCTTAACCACTGGACCGCCAGGAAGCCCCGCCTTTTATCACATTTTATAAGCATAAGATAGATTCACAGAAAATAAAACCTACCTAAGCACATACTTTAAAAAAAAATTAATAGGATGTACTACAACATAAAGGAGAAATAAAATAAAATGAATGTTTAACCATTTAATATGTATTTTAACAAGTAGATCTGGCAGCTCTCTGCACTTACACCTAGAGTTCTTATAAATGTAACACCCACAAAGATGCAGTGTGCTGCCTCAAATTCCACAGAGATGTGATTTCTTAAAACAGTGAACAGTTCTTGGTGGAGTCCCAAGCAAGACAAAATGTAACCTTCTCTCTGTGTATTAGATACACAGTTCTTGAATTCCTGAAGATGCAGTGAGTGATAAATCTGTGTACAAAATACTTTCTGCTTATTTATAAAACCGTTTTAGGTTCTAGGCTCACATAATTATAAGCAGAGTTTTCAGCTACATAGATGTCTGCTGGGGCATTCCAGAGTTGCACAAAGGAAGAACGTTTTCAGTCTCTTATCCTTTCATTTGTCTCGTGCCCTTCAAGATGTCTGGCACGCCTGCTTGTCGTTCGGTTGCTAAGTCGCGTTTGACTCTGTGAACCCACTGACTGCAGCACTCCAGCTTTCCCTGTCTTTTGCTAACTCCCAGGGTTTGCTCAGACTCACATCCATCGAGTCAGTGATGCCATCCAACCATCTCATCCTCTGTCCACCCCCGGCTCCTGTCCTCAATCTTTCCCTGCATCAAGGTCTTTTCCAAGGAGTCCGTTCTTCACCTCAGGTGGCCAAAGTATTGGAGCTTCAGCTTCAGCATCAGTCCTTCCAATGAATATTCAGGGGTGATTTCCTTTAGAACGGACTGGTTTGATATCCTTGCTGTCGAAGGGATTCTCAAGAGTCTTCTCCAACATCACAGCTTGGAACTATCAATTCTTCGGCACTCAGCCTTCTTTATGGTCCAATTCTCACATCCATACATGACTACTGGAAAAACCATAGCTTTGACTCTATGGACCTTTGTGGGCAAAGTGATGCCTCTGCTTTCTAATACACTGTCTAGGTTTGTCATAGCTTTCCTTCCAAGGATCAGGTATCTTAATTTTATGGCTGCAGTCACTGTCACCATGATTTTGGAGTCCAAGCAAAGAAAATATGTCATTGCTTCCACTTTTCCTCCATTTGCCATGAAGTGATAGAACTGGATGCTATGATTTTAGTTTTTTTAATATTAATTTCATGTATTTATTTCTATCTTTGGATGTTCTGGGTCTTTGTTGCTATGAGGGCTTCTCTCTAGTCGTGGAGAGT
The DNA here is from genome assembly GCF_029378745.1 of Bos indicus. NCBI lineage: Eukaryota > Metazoa > Chordata > Mammalia > Artiodactyla > Bovidae > Bos > Bos indicus. The sequence continues at coordinate 57,925,179 of NC_091780.1, read as the reverse complement.
GGGGCGGCTACTTTCTAGCTGCGGTGCACGGGCTTCTCACTGCGGTGGCTTCTCTTGTTGCAGAGCATGGGCTCTAGAGTGTGTGGCTGCAGCAGCTGCAGATTGCAGGCTCTAGAGCACAGACTCGGGAGTTGTGGTGCATGGGCTTTGTTGCTCTGAGACCTGTGGGACCGTCCTGGGTCAGGGATTGAACCTGTGTCTCCTGCATTGGCTGGTGAGTTCTTTACTGCTGAGCCACCAGGGAAGCCCGATCTGTTTTGTTTTTTTTTTTAATGTTGAGTTTCAAGCCAACTTTTTCACTCTCCTCTTTCACCCTCATCAAGAGGCTCTTCAGTTCCTCTTCGCTTTCTGCCATTAGAGTGGTATCATCTGCATATCTGAAGTTGTTGATATTTCTCCCGGCAATCTCGATTCCAGCTTGTGCTTCATCCAGCCGGCATTTCACATGATGTACTCTGCATGTAAGTTAAATAAGCAGGGTGACAATATACAGCCTTGACGTACTCCTTTCCCAATCCATGTCCGGTTCTAACTGTTGCTTCTTGACCTGCATGCAGGTTTCTCAGGAGACAGGTAAAGTGGTCTGGTACTGCCATCTCTTTAAGGATTTTCCACAGTTTGTTGTGATCCACACAGTCAAAGGCTTTAGTGTAGTCAGTGAAGCAGAAGTACATGTTTTTCTGGAACTCTCTTGCTCTCTCCATGATCCAGTGAATGCTGGTGCGCTTGCACTGGCCAGCTAAACATATGGCGTGCAAGCTGCCCACTCCCCCGTTATTGTGACAGGCAGAAAAAGCCCGGGAAACTGTCAAAATGTCCACTAGGTGGAGCTACAATCCAGGGTGAGACCCATAGGTGGGCCCCCGCCCCCCGCCCCACCATTTTGATTTTTCCTCTCCTCAAGCACCGCTCCCTTATCTCGTACAGTGGTCTATGTTTTTCGTCTGTGTCTGAGACTAGGGTAGGAGCTGCGGGAGGGCAGGGCTTGTGTTTTTCGACGCTGCATCCCCAATGCCCAGAGCAGCGGCTGGCACGTGGAGGGCACTCAGGGAGGGAGTGGATACGTGAGTGCTGCCCCAGACCACTCTAATTTCCATCTCTGGAATTCGACATTAAAGTGGGTGCAGAATCGTCTCAGGAGAGAGGCTGGGCAAGGTGTCACACATCCACCAAGCGCAAGGCCTGGGTTTTGAAAAGCAGGCACTCTGTCCACACGCAGAACTGCCAGGCTGTGTCCGACTCTTTGCGACCCCAGGGACTGCAGCACGCCAGGCTCCCCTGTCCTTCACCATCTCCCGGAGCTCGCTCAGATTCACGTCCATTGAATCAGTGATGTTACCTAACCATCTCATCTTCTGCTGCCTGCTTCTTCTCTTGCCCTCCTCAGCCTGTGTACCCCTCCTGATACACTCTGGCCAGGGCTGCGTGTGTGACAGCAGAAAGGAGTCTCGCTTAGGAGCCAGAGATCCAGGCTCAAGGTGTTGTTTGGCCACCCACTTGCTGTGTGACATCGAGCAGGCCACTTGGCCTCAGCCCCTTTATCTATCAAAGGAAGTGGTGGAACCAGTCCAAAAAGCTAATTTGATGCAAGGCCAGGTAAACAGACATATTATTGTCTGTCTCAAGGCAAGAGATTTCGACTCTACCTTGAGGCAGCAAGGAGGACCCAGGTGGGCCCAGGAGAGCCTGGAGCAAATTCTAGGAGAACATCCAGCAAGGGTGTGATGACCATCCGCTCCTCTCTGAAGGGCAGTCAGAGCAGAGTCGTGTTGGGTGTCCCAGTGTTGCCTGGTGGTCTTCACCAAGGGTCAGCGTCCGGAGGGGAGGCTGATGTCCGCACTGCAGTAGTCTGCAGAGAGGGACTCCTCATGATGACCTCTGTCTTAGGTTAAAGATGAAAACTTCTAAAGAGGGAGTCAGAGGGAGTCTGAGGCTGGGTACTAAAGACAGAAGGGCTTCCTGGAAGTTGGGGTGTGGATGTAACACGAAAGTGAAAGTTGCTCAGTTGTGTCCGACTCTTTGTGACCCCATGGACTATACAGGATTCATGGACTATACAGAATTCTCCAGGCCAGAATACTGGAATGGGTAGTCTTTCCCTTCTCCAGGGGATCTTCCCAACCCAGGAATCGAACCAGGGTCTCCTGCATTGCAGGCAGATTCTTTACCAACTGAACTATCATGGAAGCCCAGATGGAACATGGGCACTGTTGTGAATGAGCAGAAGTCAGCAGGAAAGGGGTCCAGAGAGCTTCTGGCAGATTTTTAGAGTATTTTCATACCAACATGTTGGAGAGATGGTCCCTGACTTATCTTTAAGCTTGGACACCCCCTTCCCGTGGCCCCTGACTGTCTGCTCTTAAGGCAAAACTTCTCCTGTCTCTTCTTTTCTCTTGCCACCGGGCCTTGAAAATCCACAAGAGGCTTTCCTCAAGGACAGCGTGGAAGAAGCTCCTCTGATCTAGTCCATCAGCCCTTCTGGGGCCAGGCCTGCCTGGATATTTCTGGCTCTCCCAAAAGAAAACAAGCTCTTGCCCAATAATATAAGCAGGCAAAAATCTTTACCCAACAAAACAAACAAACCCAGTTCCTCCAGGCCATGCCCAGCCTTCCTAATATGGCATCCGGGATAGGACCCTTGGCATCTGATCAACATGGGTAGTCCCACTCCCAGGAGAGAAAAAGGAACTAAACCCAGGTGGCAGATAAAGGCCACATTCACACCGGGTTGGCTCCCAAGGTTGGATGGGCTTTTCACGGGTAGGGTCAAATATACCTGGATGAGATACAGGAGGCTGAGCTAAATTTGAATCTCAGCTACAAATACTTTTTTAAAAGTATGGACTGCCCTGGGGGTACAGATGATGAGGATTCACTTACCAGTGCAGGGGACACAGGTTTGATCCGTGGTCTGGGAAGATCCCACACACTGCAGAGCTGTTTAGCCCGTGTACCACGACCGCTGAGCCCAGCACTGCAACCACTGAAGCCTGCAGGCCTGGAGCCTGTGTTCCGCAACGAGAGAAGCCCTCACAAGGAGAAGCCTTCACACCAGCATGAAGAGTAGCCCCTGTTCGCCACAACTGGAGAAAGCCCACATGCAGCAGTGAAGACCCAGCGCCACCAAGAGTAAAATAATAATAATAAAAAAAGTATAAGTATACCTCACAGGCCATTTGGGACATACTTATACCAAACACTTATCCATTGTTTATCAGAGATTCAAATCTAACTGGCTTCCAGTATTTGTATTTGCTGGATCCGGCAGCATTTTGGGACGGCATGTAAATACAGTGAAGAAGAAAACTGGGCTCCGACTGGTGTCTTTAAAAAAAAAAAAAACCACCAAAAACATTTTGTATTGGGATATAGCCAATTAACAATGTTGCGATAGTTTCACCAAACAGCAAAGGGACTCAGCCACACATACACTCGCTCAGTTGTGTCTGACTCTTTGCTACCCCGTGGACTATACAGTCCATGGAATTCTCCAGGCTAGAACACTGGAGCCTTTCCCTTCTCCAGGGGATCTTCCCAACCCAGGGATCAAATCCTGGTTTCCCACATTGCAGGCGGATTCTTTACCAGCTGAGCCACAAGGGAAGCCCGTCCATGTATCCATTCTCCCCCAAACTCTCCTCCTATCCAGGCTGGCACATAACGTTGAGCAGAGTTCCATGTGCTGTACAATAGGTTTTTGTTGGTTACCCATTTTAAATGTACCAGTGTGTCCATGATCTTCCCAAAGTCCTTAACTATCTCTTCCCGCCAGCAACCATGAGTTCGTAAGTCTGAGAGTCTCTTTCTGTTCTGTAAGTTCATTTGTAATGGAAGGAGCCCCTGTCAAAGAAGGACTTCGTGTGCAGGTAACTCTGAGAGTTAGTACCTGATGTCATTTACATATGAAAACTCAGCCTCTTTGCACTAAAAATAGCTTTCACCATTTTAAAAGCTACCCTGGAAGTTTGAAGTCAGTTTCAGCCTTTGGGAAATATGTTTGACTTTTTGTTACAGAAGGAGTTTGAACCCATCATTGCCCTCTGAGGAGTCATTTCCAAGGACAAAGTCATAAGTAAGCTTTAGGGATCCAGCACTATCTATAATAATTGTAACACGTTCATAGCAGTGCTGTACATAAGAGAATTGCTGAATCCTCCCAGAAAGATTGAAAACCAGAGAATAACTCAGGTCCAATATCCGGGGACCAGTTATGTGAGTTGATGGTCTAATTACTAGACAATTAGGCAGTCATCGAAACCAATGCTTATTAAAGCTGTTACAACACAGAGAGTGCTTAAAATTTGATGGTGAGAGGGGCCAAAACAGAACACAAAACTAAAATAAAAGCTTGTTACCTGTCGAGAGAAAAGACACTGAAAGGAAATAATGCTAATTTATTAGGATTGTTTTTATAGGGTTTATAGGATTGCTAATTTGTTAGTGATTGTTAGGTAATTTTTTCTTCCATAGTTTCTTTTTCCTAAAGGCCCTTTAAAGAGTGTGTATTTGTTTTATCTCATTAAAAAAGACCCTGATGCTGGGGAAGGCAGGAGAAGGGGATGACAGAGGATAATATGGTTGAATGGCATCACCGACTCAATGGACGTGAATTTAAGCAAGCTCCGGGAGATGGTGAAGGACAGGGAAGCCTGGCGTGCTGCAGTCCATGGGGTCACAAAGATTCGGACATGACTGAGCGACTGAACAGCAACAACAATTCATTTTATCCTTAAAACAAAACTGAAAAGTCTTCCAGGATCCTCCCTGTCTTCCCAGATAGACAGGTAGAATCCAGAATCTACCCAAGGTTATCTCACAAACGTCTACACTGTGATTCCCTTGTCTTTCCTCCCTACCTTCCAGTGAATCAGAAGTACTTAAGAAATGCCTCTCGGGCACAGCCCTGCGAACAGTATAGTTGGAATCTTGAGCTGAGAACACATAAAGCCTGCCCTTGAGGGTCTTAACAGCCACACTGTTATGTAGAACCTGCTAATTAACCCCTAGATTCGCCTCCTCCAGAATGCCTGCCAGGATACCCTCTTCTTGCACTCTCACAGGGCTCTATGTCCTCACCTGATTTCCCAGGTGAAGATCATGAGCTTCTTAAGGTCAAAGACTGTGTCTCTTTTTTCTGACTCCCTAGAGCATGTAACTGGCCTCAAGACAGGTGGCGCTAGTGGTAAAGAACCTGCCTGAGATGTGAGTTCGATCCTGGGCCAGGAAGATCCCCTAAAGGAGGGCGTGGCAATCCACTCCAGTATTTTTGCCTGGAGAATCCCTTGGACAGAGGAGCCTGGTTGGCTACCGTCCACAGAGTCGCAAAGAGTTGGACACAACTGAAGCAACTTAGCAGCAGCATATGTGTGCTAAATGAGTGTCTCCTACATCCTACAAATACATGGAAATGACCTGGAGCATCCTTCACCCTCAGATTTGTCATCTTGATTTTCTTAGCTGCTTGCCTCTTCCAGGCCTGGTCTAGCCTCCAGTTGCTACCTATCCAAATATGAGAAAGGTTAAGACTTCCTTTTGTTGTAAATGTTTTTATGGCCTCACACATCTGAACGCTCAGTGCATTGTCATTCATTTGCTTGAATTGATCCACCAGAAATCTCAGACAATTAGTTTATTGTTATATGACTCTATAAAAGCAACTTTATACATGCTCAAATTTAGCAATTTTGGGGATAAAAACAGTGCTTGTTTAAGTATAAAAAAGAAAAGTGGAGAATTTATAAACTGTGTAACTGTTTAGAGCAGGGGTCAGCAAACCTTTTCTGGAAAAGGCCAGATGTAAACATTTTTGGCTTTGCTGGCCATGCGGTCTCTGTCACAGCCACTCAACTCCATTGTTGCAAGAAAGCAGGCACGGACAAGACAGAAAAGAGTGGGTGTGCCAAGAAACCTTGGTGTGTGCACGCTGAGATCTGAATTCTGTGTCATTTTCACATGTCATGAGTTCTTCTTTGGATTTCTCCCTCCCCTGCCCCCTACCAAACATTTAAAAATGAAAGAACCATTCTCAGCTCATGGGCTGTACAAAGACCAGTGGTGGGTTTACTGCATGGGCCCTGAGTTCAGCTCCAGCCTCATCAGTCACGCTTACCTTTTTTTTTTCTCTCTCTCCTTAAGTTATTTATTTTTAATTGAAGGATAATTACAGTATTGTATTGGTTTCTGCCATGCATCAACATGGATCAGTCATAGGTATACGTATGTCTCCTCTCTCTTGAGCCTCCCTCCCACCTCCCACCCTGACCTTTAAAAAAAAATATTTTATTTGGTTTTGTCTGGTCTTCACTCTGGCATGCAAACTCTTAGTTGAGGCACGTGGGATGTAGCTCCCTGACCAGGGATTGAACCTGGGCCCCCTGCATTGGGAGCTCAGAGTCTTAACCAGTGGACCACCAGGGAAGTCCCTACACTGACCTCAGGGCAATTTCTTAAACTTCCCAGTGCTCCGTTTCCTCGGGTGTAAAATGGGAGAAAATAAATGTGAACCTAGCCTAGGGCTGTGTTGAGGATGGACTGTGATTCAGCCTGCGCACTGTAGGAGCCTATAAGCACATTCTTGGTAGCTATTGTTCTTTTAAACTGTAAAGAATACCTGATTTAAACTGTTAACTGTACCTGATTACAAAGAATGATGATAATACTGTGATTCATGTCTTTCCCGTATTTTGATATAGTGCTCAGTCCCCACATGCATCCAAATATTTGGAAGAAGACCCTTTCTCTGTCTCTCTCTCTTTCTCTCCCTGCCTCTCAGGAAGATTCATATTTCTGGCATTTCTTTATGTTGGTTTTAGAGGCAGATGATTTTAAAAGTATATTCTTCATTTCAGGACTTCCCTCGTGGTCCAGTGGTTAAGAATCCGCCTTGCAATGCAGAGGATGTAGGTTCGATCCCTTGTCAGGGAACTAAGATCCCATGTGCCGTAGGGCAGCTAAGCCCATGAGCCCCAGAACCACAACTAGAGAACCCGTGCACCACGACAAAAGATCCTGCATTATGAAACGAAGATCCTACGCGCAGCAACTAAGATCGATGCAGCCAAACACATACATCAATTAATACTTAAAAAAGAAAAGTATACTCTCCTTGTCATTGCATAGTATCACCCATGCTAGGTGCCACTCATTTATTTTTCCGTCCCACTCTCTCTCCATGTTCCTCTCTCCCTCATCAAGAATTCTGATCCATTGGTCTGGGGTGGGGAACAGACAGAGGTATTTGTTTTTAAAAGCTCCTCAGTGATTCTAAGTGCAGCCAGGGACCCACTGGTCTACATCTTATTAGTTTCTAATGTCTTGCTCCTCAGAGTGGCCTGGGGGCCAGCATCAGGGGCTAGACCTTCAGGGTCTCAGGCATCACCCCGGGCCCCCTGAACCAGAACACGCACTTGAACAAGATTCCAGGGGATCATCGGCTCAGTTATTAATAAGTTAAGAAGCACACAGCTCTTGCATCGTGCGTGTACGCCTCCCTTTAAGTAATTGATGTGTACTTGGAAGTGGTGTCTGAGGCTCGATGCTGTAGACGGATTTGTGTTCTAGATCCGAGGTGGGGCTGGGAAAACGTCAACTGCTGAGGCACGTGGGTTTTCCGCTTGTTTATTTTTTTCCTTTTTAAATCTTGGTTTCTCGTAAAGCGAGGTCCCTTTGTCGTCCTCTGTCTGGCAGAGTGCAGGGGGCGGGACTGTGCCAGGAAAAGCAAGTTAGGACCCAAGAGGCCACCAGGGGCCTCTTTCCCCATGACCCCAGAGGGTGGACGTCACCGGGGCTCATGGGGCTGTCAGGGGTGGGCTGTGGGTGGCATTTCTTAATATAGTTAGTCAATAGCTGCGTTTTCTAAGTGCCACAGAGGACTAAAAGAATGTCACTTAAATGTCTGGCGTGGAGGTTACTGATGACATTGAGAGGGACATTTCCCAGGCCTTAGAAGGAGAACAGATGTCACAGAAGGGGGCGTCCTGGAGACAGATCCCTCTGCTCAGGCCTGGTCACTGCCTTTTCAGCACTTTGGCTCTGGGCACGAGTATAATGGTGTGAGCAGAGAGCTGGCATCACCCAGGGAGACTTTGACCTTGCAGTCCTTGGAACTTGACCTTGCTCAGGTCAGAGGAAGAGCTGAACGCTGCTGGCTTTCTCCCCTTTCCTTGGTTTATTGGCCTGTACAAAGGGCACGTTGCTGCAGCCAGCCATGTTGCAAAACTCGATAGTACAGCCTTGTTTCTCTGGGCATTTCCTTCCTTCTTTCCACCTGAGGTCTTGAGAAGAGGGTTCCTGTCCTAGACCTCCCTGCCTCTTCCCAGGCAAACAGGGAATGGGGGGAGAGAGCAGCAGGAGGCGGCAGGTCCCACTCTGCCCTTACCCTGTGACCTTCAGCTAAGCATTTTGCCCATCCGAGTCCTCATTCAGTATGAAAATGGGAAGAACACATCCCTCTTTGCAGGTGGCTATAGAAGTCTGTAAAGCAATGTATTGAAGAGTTCTTTGGGGACTTCTCTGGTGGCTAAGAATCTGCCTTGCAATGCAGGGGATGAGGGTTTGATCCCTGGTTAGGGAACAAAGATCCCGCATGCCGTGGAGCGCCCACTGAGCTGGCCAGCCACAACGTGCCGGGCTCTGCAATGAAAGATCCCACATGCCGCAAGGGACTAAGACTTGATGCGGCCAAATACATATATAATTTTTTTTTAAAAGTTCTTTGAAAACCAGGTTCATGGTTTCAGTAGCTGTGCATAGTCTAAATGAGCATCTCTTGGATTGAATCATCTCTCTCCTACTAGACCTGTGATGTCAGCTTAAATCTCTTCCATGCCACTTTTTTTTTTCTGGGAATGACAGCTGACTTTAGAGTCTGATCAGTTCTGCAATCTTCAAGGAAATCAGCTCAGGCAAGATTACTTATTGGTGTTAAAACTATTAGGAAGTCTATCGGCAAGGGATGGACAGCACAGTTGTGGCATATTCATCTGATGAAATAAGACAAGCATAGGGAAAAACCTTGATACCCATAACAATATGCGTGCATCTCACAGACAATGTTGAGTGAAAGAGTTCATATTATAGGGTGCTAATTATACAAAGTACAAGTATATCAAGATTGCCGGGAGAAATATCAATAACCTCGGACGTAAGATATGCAGATGACACCACCCTTATGGCAGAAAGTGAAGAAGAACTAAAGAGCCTCTTGATGAAAGTGAAAGTGGAGAGTGAAAAAGTTGTCTTAAAGCTCAACATTCAGAAAACGAAGATCACGGCATTCGGTCCCATCACTTCATGGCAAATAGATGGGGAAACAGTGGAAACAGTGGCTGACTTTATTTTTCTGGGCTCCAAAATCACTGCAGATGGTGACTGCAGCCATGAAATTAAAAGACGCTTACTCCTTGGAAGGAAAGTTATGACCAACCTAGATAGCATATTCAAAAGCAGAGACATTACTTTGCCAATAAAAGGTCCGTCTAGTCAAGGCTATGATTTTTCCAGTGGTCATGTATGGATGTGAGAGTTGGATAAAGAAAGCTGAGTGCAGAAGAATTGATGCTTTTGAACTGTGGTGTTGGAGAAGACTCTTGAGAGTCCCTTGGACTGCAAGGAGATCCCACCAGTCCATCCTAAAGGAGATCAGTCCTGGTGTTCATTGGAAGGACTGATGTTGAAGCTGAAACTCCAATACTTTGTCCACCTGATGTGAAGAGCTGACTAATTTGAAAAGACCTTGATGCTGCGAAAGATTGAGGGCAGGAGGAGAAGGGGATGACAGAGGATGAGATGGTTGGTTGGCATCACCGACTCAATGGACATGGGTTTGGGTGGACTCCAGGAGTTGGTGAGGGACAGGGAGGCCTGGTGTGCTGCAGTTCATGGAGTTACAAAGAGTCAGACATGACTGAGTGACTGAACTGATAAGAAGTACAGAAGGGGCAAAACTCATCTGTGTGAAGAAAGTCAGAAGGGTTTTCCTTTGCTTGGGGGCTATTATCTGGGAGGGGCATGAATGGGAGCCTGCTGGGGAACTAGGAACGTCCTCAGTCTTCATTTGAGTTGTGATTATGTGAGTGGAAACATACATAAATATCTTAGCACAATAGGAACTTCATGCATTTTCTGGTAAACATAACACTCTCTATTATGTGATTTAGTTGAAAGCTTTTAATGAGTCTTATCAAGCCTTTACATCTAACTTCTGGTTTCCGAGAAATGTAGGGACAGATGGACGAGCTAAATGGTACCGCGAGGAAGCAACTGGACAATTCCAGAAGCTGGCCCTTCTGCAGGACAATCAACGCAGTATCTTTCTCAGGGGTAGTTAGTTGAGGTCAGAAGAGCTCAAGAGACATCACGACCTTGGTCTGGATCCTGGTTTGGACAAAGCAGCTGTGAAGGAAACTTTCAGAGGCGCATGCTGTGTGCGGTGTTTAGTCGTTCAGTCGTGTCTGCCTCTTTGCGACCTCATGGATTGTAGCCCGTCAGTTTCCTCTGTCCATAGGGATTCTCCAGGCCAGAATACTGGAGTGGGTTGCCACGACCTCCTCCAGGGGGTCTTCCCAACCCAGGGATCAAACCCAGGTCTCCTGCATTGCAAGTGGATTCTTTACCGTCTGAGCCACCTGGGAAGCCTGCTTTACAGTATACAATTAATTAAAATATCAATATCTGTTGAAATTTTTTCTAAAAGAAAAATCTGTTAAATTTTTGATAGAGATTACAGTTTACCTTCTATGGAAATTGTAACAATTTAATTCATACCCATAGAGGCACATCAGTTCAGTTCAGTCGCTCAGTCATGTCCGACTCTTTGTGACCCCATGAACTGCAGCACGCCAGGCCTCCCTGTCCATCACCAACTCCCAGAGTCCACCCAAACCCATGTCATTGAGTCAGTGATGCCATCCAACCATCTCATCCTCTGTTGTCCCCTTCTCCTCCTGCCCTCAATCTTTCGCGGCATCAGGGTTTTTTCAAATGACTCAGCTCTTCGCAACAGGTGGCCAAAGTATTGGAGTTTCAGCTTCAACATCAGTCCTTCCAATGAACACCAGGACTGATCTGCTTTAGGATGGACTGGTGGGATCTCCTTGCAGTCCAAGGGACTCTCAAGAGTCTTCTCCAACACCACAGTTCAGAAGCATCAATTCTTCGGCACTCAGCTTTCTTTATAGTCCAACTCTTGTATCCATACATGACCACTGGAAAAACCATAGCGCTGACTAGACGGACCTTTGTTGGCAAAGTAATGTCTCTGCTTCTTAATATGTTGTCTAGATATGGATCAAGTTTTCGATGTCCTTAGGAATTTTTTTCCTGGTTTTGTTTTTCATGTTTTAAAGTATGATAATGCTAATTTGGTTCTATTGGAAAATGTTATTTTCAAAAGATTTTTGTTTTGTTTAGTCACTCAGTCATGTGACTCTTTACCACCCCATGGACTGTAGCAAACCAGGCTTCCCTGTCCTTCACTATCTCCCGGAGTTTGCTCCAACTCATGTCCATTGAGTCAGTGATGCCATCCAACCATCTTATCCTATGTAATCCCCTTTTCCTCCTGCCCTCAATCTTTCCCAGCATCAGATCTTTTCCAACGAGCAGGCTGTTCACATCAGGTGGCCAAAGTATTGGAGCTTCAGCTTCAGTCCTTCCAATGAATATTCAGGGTTGATTTCCTTTAGGATTGACTGGTTTGATTTCCTTGCTGTCCAAGGGACTCTTAAGAATCTTCTCCAGCACCATAGTTTGAAAGATGTTTACTGGCAAAAAATTAGGATTCATTTTCAGGTTGGTGAAGACAAGTCAACCCATAGGACCACCTTGGAAGTTTCCCTTTCTGTAAATAAACCTTTCAACAAGGAAATGGACATTTACTGGACTTCTGTTTATGCCAGCACTGTATGCATTTTCTCATTTCATAATAGCTATGTGTTTTTCCTTTTTTAATTAGGTTTAGTGGAAAAGTAATATAAATTAAAAAAAAACAATATAAATTTGATGAAAAATATTTTAGTCACCTAACAAATAGGCAATGAAACATGATTCCCCTCCCTGCAGGAAACTCTTCTTCCCAGTTCCTCTTCCCAAAGGCAGCAACTATTAATGGTTTCTTGTGTATCTTTTCAGAAACAAAGCTTTCTTTGTTCACACAAGCATCTCTATGAATTGTGGTTCCTATATCAGTGATGTATTATACATGGGTGCTTTGACTCAACATATCTGAGAGACTCTTACGTATTTGCTCTTACGAAGGCCACCGATGGTCTGCCTGTGGTCAGACCCAAGGCCACCTGTCAGTCCCTCCCTTACCCCAGGGCTTCCAGGGCTGGTACTCTCCTGGGTTTCCTCCTACCCCCTCAGCTCTTTTGCTGGCTCCTTCAGGCCTCCCTGACCTCCGAACGTCATACTACCGGCCGCATCCTTGAACTTTTCTCTGCCTACACTCACACCCTGGATGATCTCATCCGGGCTTGATATCACCCCTATAGTGACAACTCCCGATTTTATATCTCTAGCCCGAGTCATGCCCTGAACCCCAGATTTCTTATCAGATTGCCCGCTTGAATTGCCATCAGATGTTTGACCAATGACTCAAACGGAAACTGTCCAAAATGGAACTCCTGACTTAAGTCCCTACCTCTTCACCTCCTGTCGTCTTCCCCCTTTCAACTCCATTTTTTTCCCCAGTTTTTCAGACCTCAAACCTCAGACATCCACGAGTTCTTTCTTGCTCTCAAATCCCATATCCCACCCATTAGCAAATCCCATCGACTCTTCCTTCAAGCAATATCTGACCAGTTCTCACCGTCTTCGCTGCTACCTGGGTCTGAGCCACCATCAGTCATTACCTAGATTATTGCAATAGAACTAACTAGTCCTTTGTCCTCTAGCCTTGCTCCCCTGCCCAGTCTCTTCTCCATACAGCAGCAGAGTAGTCCTGGTTAAGCAAGATGAGGTCCTGTATTCCTCTGAGGAATCCTGTCTGTCTTACAGTGAAAGGCGATGTCTTTGCAGTGGTCCGGGAGTCCCATGTGATCTCTTTGTGGACTCGCCATCTGTTCCTCCTCCGTTGCTTCTTCTGCTCCAGCCTGCCTCGCCTCCTGACTGCCCCTTGTCAACACCAAGGCTGTCTTCGACTATTTGCAGTTCCTCTGCTTGAGAGCTCTTACCTCAGATATTTGCATGGATTTACTTGCTCACCTTTGTCACATTTTTGCTAAATGTGACCTTCCAGTGGGATTTACCGTGACTAGTGGATTAAGATGGTGATCTGCCACTTCCCATCTTCCTTGTATGCTTTATTATTAATTTTTTGTAGCATGCATCACTTACTAACACAGTAGGTCATTTATAAGAATATAAGCTCCACCAGGACAGGTGGGAGTCGGGGGGGTTCATCCATTTGCCTCCCACTTTTGCTGTTTTCATCATTGCAGTATCCCTAATGCCTAGAATAGTTCCCGACACATAGTAGATGCTTAATGAATATTTACTGATTGAATTATGGAACAGATATCATTCTGTTTGATTAAATGGCCACAGGAGTCCACTATATGGATGATGTAATGACAGCACAGTGGTGGCTAATTTTCACAAGGCATGTCTGATAAGGTCCTATATGAATTCAGACTCATTTATACTTCTCACCAACCTTGTGAGCTAGGTTTGATAATCACTTCCACCTAATAGATGATGAAACTGAGGTTTAGACAGTTTATTCCCCCAGTTCCACAGATAATACATGATCATGCCATTCTGGCTGTCTTGAACTAGCACATTTAATTTCTGTGCTAGACTGTTGCAGAATGGGTTTACTTAACCAGTTTCCTACAAATGGACACAACCTTTTGGTTCTCAGATGAGGCAAGCAAAGCTCAGAGAGGTTAAGAAGCTTGCACAAGGTCATACAGCTAGAATTCAAGTCCATCAAGTTGAATCCTGGGTTGGAACTCTCAATCACTACCCTGTCTCACCTCCCAAAGTCACCTTCTCCCTAAGGAAAAGGATTGGGGTTAGGAGGGCAGTCCTACAGCATATTCAATAGCAAAGATATCACTTTGCCGACAAAAGTCTGTATAGTCAAAGTTATATTTTTTCTAGGAGTCATGTACGGTTGTGAGAGATGGACCATTAAGAAGGCTGGGTGCCGAAGAGTTGATGCTTTCGGACTGTGGTGCTGGAGAAGACTTGAGAGTCCCTTGGACAGCAAGGAGATCAAACCAGTCAATTCTAAAGGAAATCGACCCTGAATATTCATTGGAAGGACTGAAGCTGAAACTCCAATACTTTGGCCACCTGATGTAAAGAGCTGACTCACTGGAAAAGACCTTGATGCTGGGAAAGATTGAGGAAAGAAGGGGGCAACAGAGGATGAGATGGTTGCCTGGCATCACTGGCTCAATGGACATGAGTTGGAGCAAACTCAGGGAGATAGTGAAGGACAGGGGAGCCTGGCGTGCTGCCATCCATGCGGTCTTAAAGAGTCGGACATAATGGAACGACTGAACAACAAGAAGGGTGGTGGCCAGCTTTGATTTTATCCCAAGCACAGTGGGAAGTCAGCTGGGTGGGGTAGGGGGAGGGCAGTTAGGAGCCTGATTGGACTGATCAAATCTGACTTGCCATCTGAAGTCTCTCCTGGCTGAAGTGCAGAGAACAGACTGGCTGAACTGAGGGGACAGACACATGGGCAAGGGTTTGGGGGAAGGGTTGATGGGCTCCGTGGCCCTGAAAGAAAGGAGCAAGGAATGAATCTGAGGAATATTTGGCCTGAGGTCTTGCCCCTCCCTTGGGTCAGCCATACTCAAAGTTTGGTTGATTGAGCAGGGCCGGGGACAGCAGAAAGGCCCACTCCCTTGGTCAAGGTGGGACAGCTCTGAAGGATGGTTCCAGCCCTGGAGGTCTCTGAGGGATGACCAAGATCTTAAAACAGAGGTATAAATGCATAATTTCCCATTCTCATGGAGAGGAGGTTTGAGGCCAGGATCTGCCCAGGGTTCCAGAGATGTGTGGGTGGGTCGGTGGGTCCCTGGTCTTGCCAATGCATGGGAGGATCTTGATTTTCCCTGGGCACGGGTCCTGGCCCTCAGAACACATTCCTCTCCTCTCACAAACGTCTCATCTCCAGTGGTGGTGGGCCTTGGGGGTGAGGGAACTCTTGACCTTGGAATGCTGGTTCAGGCTTTCCCACTTATCTACTCTGTGACTTTGGCCAAATCCCTTTCCTTCTCTGGGTCCAATGCTTCATTGATAAGACAGGAAGTTGGAGTAATCAATGACTCAGACTTTGAGGGTTTGTTGAAAGCTATGGTCATGATGCATGTGATTTCTGGCAGCTTCAGGGGTTCCTGAAGTCCTGGGGTGGGGCAAGGAGGGGACTTAATTGGACCTCAAGTTAAGAATCCTTACATATACACACTACTATGTAGAAAACAATCAATAAGGACCTACTGTATAATACAGAGAATTCGCCTCAATATTCTGTAACAACCTATATGGGGAAAGAATCTGAAAAAAAAAAAAGATATATTAATAGTATAACCGAATTACTTTGCCGTATACCTGAAACTAACACAAAACTGTAAATCAATTATACTCTAATGTAAAATAAAAATTAAATTAAAAAAAGAATCCTTGCATGAAGCCACCAAAGAGTCACAGATGAAAGGATCAAGGTGTGGCACAGACCCACATACACGAACATCACTCGGTCACAAGGAAGAATCCTACCATTGGTGACAACATGGGTGAACGTAAAGGTTATCATGTAAGTGAAATAAGTCAGAGAAAGGCAAATACCATATGATTTTACTTATATGCTGAATCTAGAAAACAAATGAACAAAACTAGAAGCAGACTCAGAGATAGAACAAACTTGTGGTTGTGGGGCGGGGGTGAGGGGCAGGAATGGGCAAAACAGGTGAGGGAGATTAACAGGGACAAACTTCTAGCTATAAAATAAATAAGTAACAGGGCTGTAATGAACAGCACAGGGAATATAGTCAATAATACAGCTGATAATACTGTAATCACTTTGTGTGGTGACAGATGGTAACTAGAGTTATCGTGGTGATCATTTCATAATGCATTGAGTCATTATGTTGTACACCTGAAGCTAATGTAATACTGCAAGTCAATTATACTTCAATTAAAAAAAAACCAAAGAGTTCTTGGTGAGGTAGTAACAAGCTCCATTTCTGATGACCTGCTGGGAGGACCAGTCTAATACCCTGTCCTGATCCTCCTCACAATCTTTTAAGGCAAGCATTACTTTTTCAACCTGGAAATCAGAGGCAAAACTTAAGTAACTTGTCCAAGCTGGGAGGAACTAACTAGGACCACACCCCCCCCCCCCCCCCAGGCCAGGTCTTTCTGAAGCCAGAGACTGTTCTTCCAGTACAGTGAGCGGCAGGCATTGCTCCTTCTGCTCCCACCTGCAGCAGACCCTCTCATAACATCATACACTCTAGGCCTCAGAGCCGCTGCTCTTCTGCGGTGCTTTCAGGAGGCAGGGCTTACCTCCTAAGGTAAGAGGGAGGACCTGAGGCCCAGAGAGGCTAAGTGGCCTGCAAGGTCACCCAGCCAGGGTGTAAAGGGAGGGGAGATGGGTGAAGGGTGGAGCTAGCTGAGAGTGGAGACAGAAGACCTCTGTGCTTCCTCCTGGAATCTGGTGTGGACAAGCTTCACCTAGTTGCAGCTGGGAAGGCCTGTAGGAAGAGGGATGGGGAAGCTGTAATTAGGGGAAGAAGGCAGGCCCTTAGGGTTGGGCCTTAGAGAATAAGCTCCAGTCTGGTCACCCCTAACAACTTGGTTCTTCCAGTTCTCCTTGCCTCTCTTCAAGCCACCCCCAATTCTCAGGCCTGTCAACCTCATCCTTATTTTCCAAGGTCAGCTTAAATGCCTTCCCTGAAAATTGGAGACCCTTTCCACCCCACCCCACCCCATTCATTTTTCCTGCCGTGACCTGGGGAGTGATGCCCACTTTGCCCAAACTCTTTGAAGGTAGGATGCTCCCTAGGGCCCTACAGGGGAACCAAGGTGCCAGCCACCCTGATGCTTGAGCTTCTAGTTTCTCCCTTGCCTCTCCGTTGGAGGGAACCCAGAGTGTGTCTAGTGGTTAACCTCCTTAAGCCTGAGAAGGCCCCTGGGTGTTTATGTCCCCAACCCCAGGGGCCCCCATCCTGGGCCTGGGTCTGTCTCCTCCGGGGAAGACAGATGATCTCATCGAGTGTCTGCTGCCGCGCCAACCCCCGCCCACCCCCCGCTCGTCCTGCGCCCTCTGCTGCAGTTGGGACTGAATATTGCTCAGGGTACAGAGATGCTATTGATGAATGAAATTCAAGTGGCTCGATCACTCCGAAAGGACAGGCAGAAAGTGCCCACACCGAGACTCCTCTCGTCCCTTTAAAAAGTAAAAGCACTTGGCAAGGATCGCCCTAAATCCAGCCCTGCTCCCTCCATCCCCCAAGCTCCACGGCTGAGCCTTTCACACAAACACGCACCAAAGAACCAGACCCGGGGGCGGGGTGGGGGGGGGGGGGGGGAAGGCGCGGCGCCTTTAAGAGGCGGCAGGCAGTGCTGCCCCCTGGCGGCCAGCGCTCTCGCGCTTCCTCCGCCCCGGCGGGGTCCAGCGGGCCGGCTGGCCGGGTCAGCACGGCGGTGGCGACGGCGGCGAGCCGCGCGCCGGAGCGAGGACCGGGACAAGGAGGAAGTGGCGGCGGCGGCAGGTGAGGACGGCGGGGGGCGCGGGCGGCCGCGTGCGCCCTGCCGGGGTCCGAGCCCGTCGGGAAGGGCACGCGCCCGTCTCGGATCGGCCGAACGCGCCGCCGGGGGCTCGGACGGGAGGGCCCCCCGCGATCGGGAGCCAGAGGGAGGGCCGGGAGGAGGGACTTGGGGGCGGCGCGCAGCCCGAGCGCGGGGGCCGATCGTCGGTGGCCGCCGCTGGAGGGCGTGCGGCTCGGTTCCGAGCGCCGGGAGGGCGGCGCTGGCGAGGGAGGGCCTGCCTCCTCTCCTCCCCAGCCCGGCCCGGCGCTCGCGAACTTGCGCGCCCGGAGCCCCACAGGCGGCGGGGGCGTGGGCGGCGGCGGCGCGGGCGGCCCCCGGCACGGTGGCAGCCAGTGGAATGCCGCGCTGAGCGCCGCTCCCTCCGCCCGGGCGCCCGCCCCGCCCCGGCCCGCCCCTCCCGGCAGGACTGCGCGCCCGGAGCCCCGTTCCGCGTCCCCGCCGCCGGGAGGAGGTGCCCGCACGCTCGCGGCGCGCGCCGGGCCGCCAGACTCGGCCTGTGGGCGATTTCCTCCGGACCCGAGCTCCCCGCCCGAAGAGGAAGATGCAGACCTTTCTGAAAGGGAAGAGAGTTGGCTACTGGCTGAGCGAGAAGAAAATAAAGAAGCTGAATTTCCAGGCCTTCGCCGAGCTGTGCAGGTAAGGAGGGACGGGGCTCCAGCCCCCCACCCCCCGGGGACCCCCGGCATGAGCCCCAGGTTCAGCCTCGGGGGGCTGGGGGCTGTTTCCGGAGGTTAGAGCGAAACGGGAAGAAACGGTGCGCGGGGACCCTGAGTCCGAGTAGCCAGGTGGCTGTGGTGGCCGCTGGCTGTGTTCGAGGGAAGCGGTGGGGCAGTACGGGCGGTGTGGCACGGACCAGGGCTCTCAGGTGCACAGGGACCCCGGGTAGGGAGACCCCTGGCTTCCCCGGGCGTGATGGGAGCGCTGCTGAAGGTGGCAGAGGGACCAGGGAAATGGGGGGAATCCACGCTGTCTGCCTGTGGCTGGAGGTTACTTTTGGACTGGAGTGGTCCTCTTCCTTCTTCCCCCTTCTCTTCGTGGAGGCGGGCACCCATGTTTGTGTGTTTGCGGGGCACCTACTAGGTGCCCCTCCGGCGCAGCTCTCTGCAAGAATCTGTCATTGCATGTTGCTGGATTAAGCCTCTTTGAAGCGAGTAGCAATACTTGGCGTGTAGGTCATTTGCTGTCTCATTAGAGCCTCGCACCAGCCTTGAGAATTGGCTGGGCTGGTGATTCTGGCCCACATGTCTGAGGGGGGGAATCCATCCGCAGAGAGGTCGGGTACCTGGCCCGGGGTCCCACAGCCAGGGAGTGGCTGGTGCAGAATGTAAACGCTTGTGTAGAATGGCCTTCTTCCCTCGAGGTCCCCACCCCCCACCCCGTGCAGTTCCTTAGTGGTGAAGACTCCAGGTGTTTTATTAAGATGGGATCACATTCTTGGTCCATTACAGACGCATCCAGTCTTGGGTCGGCTTTGCCTCACCTTGTTCCCCTATGGTGGCTTTGCCTCTGAGAAGCCCTTAGTTAAATCTGGTTCTTAGTGAAAGCCTAAGAGAATCTGGCTCCCCAAGCCTTTTGCAAACTCCAGGTGGAAAACCTTTTGTTATGCCGTGTCTCCACTTGGTAGATTTGATTCTCAAAAATGGGCCCCCCTTGCATTTTTGTCTTTTTTGGGTCACCAAACATAATGATGAATTGAACAATTGAGTTTCCTTATCTCCTGGCATGCGGAGCGAGTGGCTGGTCTGAGCTGGCCTGTGCAGGCTGGCACAGCACCTCTATGCCCCTCTCATGCCTGTCCCCAGGGCCTGCTGCTCCTTGGCCTGTTCAGCCCTGCAGGCGCTCTGCTCCCTGCAGCCAGAGGGGTACACCTTGTCTAAAACAGTTCCTGAGGGTTGCGCATCCCTCCGTCTGCGTATGGAGTTGGCTGCCTCCTCTCCTGCTGGCTTCCCTGGGAGAAAGCACGCTTTTCATTTTCAGGAGGGCATGCCAAATGACCGGGGAATTCACAAGGAAACGGGGAGGAACTTGCAGCCAAAGCCTTGGAAGTGTGAGGACTTTTGCAGCATTAGAAAGGGGCGCTTGAACACACACACGTGGACGATGTGCCCTAGACACTGAAGACATGTGCAGAAACCCCTTTGATGTGTTCTTGAAATCTGGTCTGGTGTCGGGTGCCCAAGCTCCCCCTGCAGTCCTCTGAGACTTGGGAAATCCCCACTGATACCTTGCACCCTTTTTCCTGAGGTCTTTCTCTATTTGTGTCGTCCTGTGCCTGCAGCTGAAGCACGAGGCTTGTCATCTGGTTGGTATGTTTTGCTTGGTAATTAGGAGGCTCTCGCAACACAGTTCCCACCGAGACTGAGACTCGTGGCTGGGTCCTCAGGCTGGACTTGCAGACTGCCTTTCCCTCCCCAGAGACCCTCCTGCCCTTAAACACTGGGGGGTTCAGGGCAAGCTATGATGTCAGCCGTTCCGGGGAAGCTCCAGCATGGAGTGTTCATTTCTCTGAAAGAGTGGTTGCGTTCAAAGTCTAGTTGCCTTCTTCTGGCCAAAATATTGACTTCAAAGAGAGGAAGAGAAATATCTGGGTCATTCTAGAACCTCAGGAAACCCACTTTGTGTTTTCATCAGGGGAGCTTTAGCTATTTTGTTGCTTAAGCTTAGGAAGGAATGGAAAACACCGAAAAGAATTTTTCTGTTTCTTCTCTCCTTTTTTATGGATACTTTCAGGGTGGCGCCCCCTGGTGGCCGCATTTCTGTACTGGGTGCAAAGTACTCCCACCCTCTGGAGTGGCCAGAGTCCTTTGCCCGCTGGTGGGTGTGATGTGAATGCTGGTGCAGTTTCAGTGGCTGAGAGGGGCTGTGGACGGACATTGTCACGTGGGGTTGCCATTTGGATGGGTGATGAATCATCCTCGAGTTCCATAGTGAAAAAGTCCAGAGATGTTTGAAAATGGCTTGAGGTCCTGCTGCGAATGTTTGGGGCAGTATCAGCGCTGGAGAGGATGACTTGAACGCAGCGGGATGAGTTGTTTCGCCAAATGCCAGGCCTTGTTAAAAAAAAAAAAAAAAATCTTAGGACCGGAAGGGAGATCTTGTCTACCCAGCCCCTTTGTTTCACAGGCACAAGACGGGGCAGGCTCCATACTTCTGTTCCTTTTGTTCAGCTACTAGAATGGGCGGACCCCCTCGTCATGGTCACGGGGGTGCTGCCGTTCTGTCTCAGAGATTCTTCCTTGCAATCCTGAGCTGTGGCCTCAGCAAGCGTCTTGTCTGCTCTCCAAGGAGCATTGCCCCCTGCAGGTGTCTGTGGACCGTGGACCGTAGGAGCAGGTCCCACCGGGACACCTTAGCAGGGGGGAGGGCCGTCCCTTCACACCCTGGTCCTGCCTGGTTTGTTGATAAGTTCTTTGCCTGCATTAGCCCAGGGCTCTGGGAGGCTCCGGGAGGAGGGAGCTGCGAGTTTCCTGTTAACAGTAATTTGGCCTCTAGGGTGGCCCATACCTTCAGGGCCTACATTCCTTTATTTTAATTTCTTTTAATTTTAAAAATTATATACTTTTTGACTGCACTGCAAGACATGTGGGATGTCAGTTGCCAGACCAGGGATCGAACTTGCGTCCCCTGCAGTGGAAGCGTGATGTCTTAAGGAGCATCCCTCTGGCTCCCTGACAGATAGGCCTTGACTTGGCTTATTTCTTGCGGGATTGTTCGTTCCCGACATTTGCCAGTGAGTCTCCCCCTCTCCAGGGATGGCTCTGCTTGTGTCCCCTTGGCTTCCCACCTGCCTGCCCCTTCCCCTAACCCTGGAGCAGCCTCAAGGCTTCCTCACACGCAGAAGGGACTTCAGAGGGGAAGCCGAGAGGTAAAGCTGTTAGTTGAAAATGTTGGGTGATTTTTTTTTTTTAAATGCTCTCAGTTCTCCGCGGTGGCCCGTGCGGATGTGCTGGCTGACCCGGTTCGCTGTGTCCACGTTTTCTGTGTCAGCCCTCCAGCGCCTCGCCTCGCCGCTCCTCTTTCCTGCAGCTGAATTTGCGGTGCAGGCTGTGGTGGAAAGACACACGACGTCGCAAAGCATTTTGGTGTGAAATGTGACCTCTGTCCGTCTTTACCATCACGTCAGCTGACCCGAACGCTTTCCTTTCCGGAACCTCATCTCATGTCATCCTCCCAGCAGCCCAGGGTGGCAGAATGGGGAAACTGAGGCTCAGGCCATATGAAGGACTTGGATTCGAAGTGAAGGGCTTCCCTGAGCCCAGATCCCAGGCCTTTACACCTGAGGATGTGGCTGCCTTGTTTATTAATAAGTTCTTTGCCCAGGTTAGGCCGGGGCTCTGGGAAGCTGCAGGAGGAGGGAGCTGGGAGTTTGCTGTTGACAAGAACCTGGCCTCTCAGGTGGCCCATACCCTCAGGGCCTCCATACCTTTATTTTTATTTTATTTTTTTAATGTTTAAAATTTTTTGATTTCTGGCCATGCCTTGAAGCATGCAGGATGTTAGTTCCCTAACCAGGGATCGAACCTGCGCCCCCTGTGGTGGAAGCGCTGCGTCTTATCCATTGGACTGCCAGGGAAGTCCTCATTCTTTTCTTTAAATGAAGGACTCTAGGTTTGTTCTTTTTGCTGGGAGGATTTAGCGTGGTTCTATCTTTGGGGAGATTCATAGTGGGGAGGAAGGAGAATTGTTTCCAGGGTTAAGTGATGCTGGTCTGTGAGTGGGTTTTATTTTTTCCGTTTCTTAATGATTGGATCTGGCACCATTTTGGGGGCATGGGGGTGGGAGGAGGTACTGACTTAAGTAACCTTTGCAGATGCACACTGGGACTGTTCATACTTAGCCTTTCAAATAAACACGTTCCACCAGCCTGCTGCGGGGGTGAACTGGGCTTCCTATGGGAGAAGATGGACCGCCAGGGCCGCTGCTGTCTGTTGATGAGCCTGCCCGGGTGCCGGGCCTGCCTCGACAGCAGGCCACCCATGTGACCGGGGCTCGTGCCTCGGTGTCCTCACTTGTAAAGTGAGGCTGATGACAGTATTCGCTCAGGGGGACCCGGACTGTGCCTGGAACTCTGTGGGTGGTGGTTTCTGCTGTTACTTTTTAGTTGGTCCTTGGGGAGTGGGTGAGTGGGCGTCTGCCCGCAAATGTCTGTCTATTCCTGGATCTTGGGCATTTGCAGGTTGAGTGTTCCTAGTTGGGGCAGTTTTAGAGCGACCCTGAAGTCCAGGAGGGAGGCTGACTGCTCATCCTGCCTGGGTGTGGGTCTGGGGCAAGGCTGGGGGTGCGGGGTGGGGGAGCCTACCCTGCCTGCTGCCCTGCCAGCATCTCCCTACACACCCAGCCCGTGGGGATCTTACAGCCCCTTGGAAGCCGGGGCTGCGGTCTTCACCTGTTTTATGGATGCAGAGCCTGAAGAAATTATGTTAACGCAAGATGATACTTTTGTTTTTTTCAAGTTTGGAGATTCAAGAGGAGTTTGTACTGGGTTTCCTGAAAATGCCAAGAGTCTCCATGCCAATCGCGCTACTGCTATGATTAGCTCACATTTATTGTTTTATCTTTTTGAATATTTAATACATGCCTATGTTAAAACCTAGAGGATTCAAAATACACAATGAAAAGGACTCAAAATACACAATGAAAAGTCAGTCCATTTCCTCCTTGTTCTTGAGTTCCGGTCACTCAGGGACACACGCTGTCGGCAGTCTCTTTCTCTCGAGGTGTTTTTTTTTTTTTTTAACTTAAAAAAAAATTGAATGATTCTTGAAATTCTGTGGTACTTTACAGTTTTCCAAAGTTTCACACATGTGATTTTGTATGTGTGTGACAGTCGCTAGGTCATGTCTGACTCTTGCGACCCCATGGACTGTAGCCCGCCAAGCTCCTCCGTCCATGGGATTCTCCAGGCAAGAATACTGGAGTGGGTTGCCATGCCCTCCTCCAGGGGATCTTCCTGACCCAGGGCTAGAACCTGGGTCTTCCGCATTGCAGGCAGATTCTTTACCATCTGAGCCACCAGGGAAGCCCCACACGATTTTATATAATAATATAATAACCTTTTAAAAAAATCCCCTATTCCTATGTTGCCCCCCCCGCCCCCCAACCCCAAGGGTTTTGTGCAAAACACAGGGCATACGTGTATGGATCTCTTCCGCACGTATTGTTCTGTCCTTGGTTCCTTTCATGAAACGCTGTGTCTTAGAGACACTGCCCATCACTGCTTCTCTGGGGACACTTCTTATCACTTACCTCCTTTCTTTAACGGCTGTGGGTTTCAGGTGTTAAAACAATGGACCCTATTTCTTGCCCTGTGCTTGGCGTCTACTGGTGTAGATGGTAGGCAGGGCATGGTCCACCCCCTGGTCTGGCTGCTCATTGCCAGATGAGTGAGGGGGTACAGGCGTTTGACTTTTTCGGGGCAGTTCTGAAACCACTCACCAGGACAGGGCGCTGCTCACTGGTGACAGCGAGCGGAAGGACCTGTCACCCACTCCCTCCCCGGCACAGTGTGTGGACATTTTTGATCTCGGCCACACACATGGGTGAGAAATGATACTGTTGGTTGCGTTTCTCTTATGATGGGAGGACTGAGTTCCCGTGGGCAGGGATGGCCGTGCTTGCTGGGGCAGAGCTCGGCTCACTTGTGCATCAGGCTGGGGCCTCCCTCCCAACCCCTGGGCCCTCCTGCCTCCACTCCACGGGTTATTTCTCCTCGATGTTTAGCAGGCTTGGGGCATTCAGCAAAGGCCCATGTAGTGAAGTGCCGCATGAGAGTTGGCTGTTAAAGAGGGTTTCTGTTCCTCGTTGTGTTTTGAGTTCAGTTCGTAAGCCGGCTTTTTACAGGAATATTCTGGTACCTTTTTTAGAAAGCCAGATTCATTTAGAAAGCACGTGGTCATCCAGGAGCTGAGCACCTACTCCTTGCCACCGTGTGGATCTCAGACGCCATCCCTCTGGGTGCGGGAATCTGGTCCACGCAGCCATTCCCGCTCTGCTGGCCGGCCTGGGCATGTGCGGCCTTGCTGGGAGGGGAGCCCATGCAGGGTGGGGTGGCTGGTCCCAGGTCACACTGTGGGATGGGGGTGGGGGGGCGGGGGTCGTCTCACTCCTAGACCAGAGCCCTCTCCCCACTGCCTGCTTTCAAACAGCGCTTCCTCCAGAGCTGTGAATGAGGCCATTCCCACTGGGCTATTTGAATTCCGCCTGCTGCTTTGTCTTGCCGGCTCCCAGCCGCCCTGAGAAGGCAGCTGTCCCTGCGGCCCGGGGCCTCTCCCTCCAGCCGGGCCCATCGTGGTGGCGGGGCAGAGGATCGTGACAGCCCCTGGGGGTGAGGGCTCGGGGGTGGATCTGACACCGGCTGTGGGGATTTGAGAACCACTCCCGTGAAGGACCCCCCCACCCCCCAACTCCTGCCCCTTCCCTCCCAGGCCCGTGGGTGTGGGGTGCCCACTGTATTAACCGCCCTTGGAGGCCCCAGCTGGCAGAACGCGCTGGGTCCACTCTGCACAGCCACCAGCCGCCCCGGGGGAGTAGCGGGACACACACGTCAAAGTCCTCCCTGGATGGCTTCTGAGAGATGCTTGGTTTTCTTTTCGCTTCACTTAGGATCTCGAACCCTTAGTGCCTCCTGGCTGGCCTTGTTATTTCTCTCCGCTCCTTGTCCCTCTCTCCTTTGGCAGGTGGATTCCATAAAGGTCGAGACTTGGGCAGTTCTGTTCCCTGGTGAAGCCCCCCAGTGCTTGCTTGTAGCAGTGCGCACAGTAGGGGCTCAGAGAGGGTGTCTGTTAGTGGGTGAAGGAACCAACCGGTGGGTTTTGAAGCCTTTTCCAGGCCCTTGTGACTCAGCAGAGTTGCTTGTGATTCTGGAGTGCCCTGGGCCAGGAAAGAAACCCCAGGGTGAAGGTGGTGGATCCCAGGTCAGGTCATCGGCTTTATTCCTTCATTTTTTTAAATTTTTTTATTAAAAGATAATTGCTTTACAGAATTTTGTTTTCTGTCAAACCTCGACATGAATCAGTCATAGGTATACATATATCCCCTCCCTTTTGAACCTCCCTCCCCGTCTCCCACCCCTCTAGGTTGATACAGAACCCCTGTTTGAGTTTCCTGAGCCATACAGCAAATTCCCGTTGGCTGTCTATTTTACATATGGTATTCCTTCGTTAAAAAAAAAATAGTTATATTTATTTATTTGGCTGTGCTGGGTCTTCTTTGCGGCGTGGGCTTTTCTCTAGTTGCAGCGAGTGGGGGCTGCTGTCTATTTACGGGGTGCAGGAGGCCTCTTACTGCACTGGCTTCTCCTGTAGTGGAGCGTAGGCTCCAGGCCTCGAGGGCTTCACTCCTTGCTGCAGCGTGGGCTCAGTAGTTCAGGCTTTAGAGCACGGGCTCGATAACTGTGGTACATGGGCTTAGCTGTTCTGCGGCATGTGGGATCTTCCTGGATCAGGGATCAAATCCGTCTGTTGCATTGGCAGGTGGATTCTTTACCACTGAGCCACCAGGCACACCTTATTCCCTCATTCTTTCATTCACTCAGCAAGTCCTCAGGCTCCACCCTGGCCTGCCCTGTGCTAGCTGGTCCCTGCCTTCCTGTGCCTAGAGGCTTGGTAAGGAGACGAAGGGAAACCAGCATACAGACACGTTTAAAATGCTGCAGGATGGAGCTAGAGCCAGGAAGCCTGCAGATGGGAGAGCCGTGGCAGGAGCAGCTGCAGCCACTGTGTGGCCAGAGAAGGCCTCTCTGAGGAGGTGACGTTTAGTAAGAGCGAGTGCCCATTCCTCTGGGAGGTAAAGAGCTACAGGGCGGGTGGGGTCTGCTGCCTGGAGGTCACTTGCCTGGCCTGCCTCTGCTGTGGCCCTGGGTGCCCTGAGGACCAAGGGCAGCCACCTGGGTAAGGGCAGGTCGGTTTCCATGTTGGGCAGGTGGTGGTCAGAGGAGGCAGCAATGTTTCCTCCAGTGGCCTTGTTCCCTGACAGTGTCAAAAGGGACCAGGTGGGTGGCCCTGGGACCTTCCTCCACCTGAGGCTGTGCTCTGGGGGCTGGACAGGAGGACGGATGCTCCCCTCTGGCCTGGTTCAGTCCAGTCTTTGTGTTCGGGAATGAGCTCTTCTGGGCCTTGAGGGTGGGCTGGGGTGAGGGATCATGGGGGACCGTTGGGGGACCTGGGTAGGCCTTAGGCCAGCTGAGCTTTCCTGAGGATCAGCTTAGGCCTTGGGTCCCCAGGGAGCGGGGGGAAGGATGCTTGTTCTCTTTTACACTCATTTACCTTCCTCTAGGGGTTTCCCTGATGGCTCAGGGGGTAAAGAATCTCCCTGCAGTGCAGGAGACGTAAGAGACACGGGTTCAATCCCAGAATCAGGAAGATCCCCTGGAGGAGGGCATGGCAGCTCACTCCAGTATTCTTGCCTGGAGAATCCCATGGACAGAGGAGCCCAGGGGGCTACAGTCCATAGGGTCGCACAGAGTCGGATGCAGGACTGAGCAACTGATCACAGCACCTTCCTCCAGGCCGGTGTTTGCTGACCTTCCCAACAGAAGAAGCACTTGGGGCATCAATGAAGAACATATCCTTGAGTCCACCTGTCCCCCGCTTAAAACCCTCCAAGGAAAGGGTCTGGGAGCCTTCTCTTAACAAGTGCCCTGACAATTCTTCTGGGAAACAGACACTGTCACTTCCTGAAGAGTGTTACTAGGCCTCACCCCAGAGCCATCAGGCATGTTTGGCGCTGAGTTAAACAGGCTAGAGCAGCCTCTTTACTGTGGGGCTTCTCTGGGAAAGGGGCCTCCAGGAGGGCGTCTGGGATGTAAAGGTTCTTGGGCTGGTTTGTCCCCAGAACCGCTGTGTGGGACTTGTGTTGCCTGGAGCCCACCTGGGTAGCTCTGGTGTGGCACCCACCATCCACTGCCTTGTTTGATCCTCGTTACGTGAGAGGAGGGATGGGCAGTGGCAACAGGCTGCCTGCCAGCTACCCTGCCTGCTGGTTGCTACCTTGTGGGCAGTGTTCTCTCCCCGCTGATGCTGGGAAAGATTGAGGGCAGGAGGAGAAGGGGACCACAGAGGATGAGATGGTTGGATGGCATCATCGACTCAATGGACACGAGTTTGAGTAAGCTCCAGGAGTTGGTGGTGGACAGGGAAGCCTGGCGTGCTGCAGTGCATGGGATGACAAAGAGTTGGACACGACTGGAGGACTGAACAACAACAACTCTCCCCTTTTAAAAATGTCTTGCCTCCCGGCGCCTGTTTTACACTGAAATTCCTTAGTGGCGGATCCTGGGGCTGGGGAGGAGCTGCTTTGGTCTTTGCTCAGGAAGCATTCCTGAGGACTGGCTAGGCCAGGTGCACGCTGATTATCAGGCAGGGGGCCAGGAGCAGAGGTGGGGCGGGGGAGGGGCAGCCCCTGGTCTGCAGAGCCCCTTGTTCTGCGGTGTTGTCTGCAAACCCACTGGCTCCTCATCAGCCTTCTGCCTGCTCGGGTTTTGGAGCCTGAGACATGAAACCAGAACTGGGGGCTCATCCAGGAGGCCCCGATGCTGCAGAAGGGCTGTGTTCCATGCCCCCTGCTCCCTCCAGTGACTCACACCCAATTTCCAAGCAGAGGTGAAGCCTACCACAGGCCAGGCACTATTGAAGATGGGGAATGTCCTCTCCAAGACGGGTCGCGTGTCTCCATATGCTGGATGAGAACACGGAGGCATAGGGAGAGGCGAGATGACTTGCCAGATCACCCGGCTGTGAGTGGCAGGGTTGGGACTCACCCTCGGGGCGCACTGACTCCTGAAACTGTGCTTTTTCCACCCTGCCAGTTGGCCATCATCTCATCCAGGTACCACTGGCTTGAAACCCAGTTTCAGAAGAAAATCGAGGCGTTCTTTTCTGAGCATCCTCTGAGCGTTGTGGTTGGGCCCGGAGGCGTGGTGGGTGGTGAGATGACTGTACAGTCAGAGCGACAAGACTTGCCCAGTTGGCTGTGGATGCCTGGCGAGTCATTCCACTTCCCTGAGCCTCTGTGCTTCCCTCTGTAAAGGGGAGCATTAGTACACCCCCCTCCAGGGCTACTCAGCATGGAGTGCTTCATACGTGCTGGGACTTGCCCTCCCCACTGGCCCCCCTATCCAACCAGGCCACAGTCTGGGGTCTCTGACATGTGTCTGGCCAGAGCCCCCAGCCCAGGGCAGACAAGGTAGCCCCCCTGCCCCCTCCTTCCCCCTTTTCTGGTGTTGGGGTCCTCCAGCACCCGTGACCAAAACACGGCCTCTCAGCTGACTGCTTCCTGGGAGGGGCTGGGAGTGGTAGGTGGGTGCTGAGTGGAGGCCACTGTGGGAGTTTCGCTTTCATTTCTACCTCGCACCCTTATCCATCCAACAGTTGAGGGCCAGGGTGTGGAAAACCCTCGGGCCCCTCCTTGGGGCACCCGTCCCAGTGTAGGTTGCTCGGCGCCCCCTTCCCAGAGGGTGAGTCTGGGTTGCCCCGGGCGTCTTCTCTTTGCAGAGCACCCCATTCATTCCTTTGTGCAGTCACACAGTATGTATTTATCGAGTGCCTGCTGAGTGCTGGACACTCTTGGGTGCTAGGATCCATGCAGCAGTGAGCTCCCCAGGGCAGCCTGGGGCCACGGAAGCCTCTTCCTTGCTGTGCGCCTGGCTGGGTCTGAGGGAGGGAGGTGTGGTAGGGAGGGGTGTGCAGGTTGTGTGGGGGCTCTCTTCCATTCTCCCAGAGGGGATCGGGGACCCTTGGAGAGAACAGGGGCATGTTGGCACGTGTGGGGGTATTTGTGAGTCCCCAGGGGCTGTCAGGTTGGCGCTCATCCTCCCAGGGCCCTGGGCATCTTCTGAGGACCATTCAGTGCTGTGGGCCTCTTGGGTTCTCTCTGGATGGAGTTTCCTCTTTGCACCCCAGCCCGGGTTACAAAGGCCCAGAAAGATGCAGAGTGAGCCCCTAGTTTTAGACCCAGTAGATGGGGCAGCTTGGATTTGAACCTTGCCTTGCTGACACTAAAGCATATCTTCTTTAAGATTTTATCCTAAAAGTCCTAGCACTCAGGCCCTTTTCAAGGGCTCCTTGAACAGAAAAGGAATGCTGGCCATTTCATCAGAGATCTTTTCCTGCCTCTGCGTGGGCAGGTCTGGGCAGGGACACCAGGATCCTATCAGGAAAGAGTTCTGGTTCTTTCGAAATCAGCCCCCAAGCCCCTCACCCTCACCTTGACCTGCACGCAGGCATGTTGCGGCCTGTGCTCATGGGGTTGTAGGTGCTCAGACCTTTGCTGCTTGACCCTCTGGGCATCAAAGCCCCTGCTGGTGAGAAATGTACTTATTTTTCTTATGTCCTTGGAGGTGCTGCTGTGGCTGCCCTGGTGGTGAGGGGACAGTGGGCTCCTTTGCATGAGGCCGTGGACATCATGGCATTGTTTCCAGTGCTGTGAGAATAGCTAAATCCTTGGAATCGGAGAAGGCAATGGCACCCCACTCCAGTACTCTTGCCTGGAAAATCCCATGGACAGAGGAGCCTGGTAGGCTGCAGTCCATGAGGTCACTAAGAGCCGGACACGACTGAGCGACTTCACTTTCACTTTTCACTTTCATGCATTGGAGAAGGCAATGGCACCCCACTCCAGTACTCTTGCCTGGAAAATCCCATGGACGGAGGAGCCTTGTAGGCTGCAGTCCATGAGGTCACTAAGAGCCGGACACGACTGAGCGACTTCACTTTCACTTTTCACTTTCATGCATTGGAGAAGGAAATGGCAACCCACTCCAGTGCTCTTGCCTGGAGAATCCCAGGGACGGTGGAGCCTGATGGGCTGCTGTGCGACTCTGTCGCACAGAGTCGGACATGACTGAAGTGACTTAGCAGCAGCAGCAGCAGCAGCAGCAAACCCTTGGAATAACAGTAGCTCCCCATCCTGGAGGTCCAGTCACCAGCCTGATCCTGTGCTTTAAGGCTGTCATTCCACATGTGGAAACAATCTCAGAGAGTAACTGACCTCCCCAGCACTTCATAGCTGGTCCCTCCTAGGGGTGTGAGTTGAACAGCACTTCTGTGAATCCAGAGCCCAGACTCTTGACCATTAGAGTTTATTTTCTTTGTAAGTAAAGGCAGAGGATGAGAGGATGGCTCTCCTTTTGTCTGAGTTCTTTCTAATGACCTGTCCTTAGCACCCCTTAGTTTTAAAATTTTCTCCTTTTCATTTTCAGTTTCGTTTGGATGCACGGCTTGCTGGGAATCAGGAAATTTAGGTCCTGGCTCAGGTGGTGTTCACTCAGGCTGGGCATCAACTGAGACACCTTTCAGCAGCGTTGTCATCTGTCTGTGGATGTTGAGTTTGGGTCTCCCAGTATGTGATGTGCTCTGTCCAGACAGTGTCACTCAGATTCCCAGTATCCCCTCATTCCTGCCTCTCAAACTCCTTCCTTGAAATGCTCTGAGCCCGTGTGGATGAGGCCCCATGGCCTTGTTATTGCTCAGATGCTAAATCATGTCTGATTCTCTGTGACCCCATGCAGCACGCGAGGCTTCTGTGTCCTTTATCATCTCTCAGATTTGCTCAAACTCATGTCCATTGAGTCAGTGATGCCATCCAACCAACTCATCCTCTGTCACCCCCTTCTCCTCCTACCGTCAATCTTTCCCAGCATCAGGGTCTTTTCCAATGAGTTGGCTCTTTGCATCAGGTGGCCAAAGTATTGGAGCTTCAGCTTCATCAGTCCTTCCAATGAGTATTCAGGATAGATTTTCTTTAGGATTGACTGGTTTGATCTCCTTGCTGTCCAAGGGACTCTGCAGAGTCTTCTCCAATACCACAATTTGAAAGCATCAGTTCTTAGGTGCTCAGCCTTCTTTATGGTCCACCTCTCACATCCGTACATGACTACTAGAAAAACCATAGCTTTGACTAGACCGACCTTTGTCAGCAAATGGACTTATACTTCTGTTTAAGTTGCCATGTGTGTCCCTTTCTGGGGTCACCTTGGGGAACCTTGGTGCTTTTTTTCCACTGAAGCTCGAGGGTTTCAGAAGCACCTTGGAAAGATCCCCAAAGCCCTGGAAGGCTCTTGGGAACATTCTTGTTGGAGCCAATCCTTGGCTTCAGAAGTGGGAAATGCTTTTGAAGGAGCTTCAAGAACTTGGAGGCAGAGGTGCTGTCTCTGTGACTTTGGGCCAAACCACTTAACCTCTCTGAGCTTTTCATTTCTATACCCGAAATGGGAATTTTAGTACCAGCCTGCAGCAGAATACTTTAACAGGTTGGGTGAGCTGAGGCAGCTTGAGTCCTTTTTAGCACAGAGCCTGGCGCCTGGTGGGCAAATGGTAAATACTGTTATTCGTGTTAGAGTCAGCCATTAAAGGCTGATGGACCGTATGTTTGAGCTTATGTGTGAGCAGCCCTCGTATCTGGGAAGAAGATGGGCAAGCCGAGTTCCAGAAGCCTCTTAGGTGGGGCCGTGCTAGATTGGTGTCCCAGGAACAGTGTGTGTCTTGGTCAGTGATGGGCTGTGAATGCTGACACAGCCTTTTACTGCCTGGGTGGCCCCTCCCTGGTTTCATAAAGGAAATCAACCCTGACTATTCATTGGAAGAACTGATGCTGAAGCTGAAGCGCCAACACTTTGGCCACCTGATGCGAAGAGCTGACTCGTTGGAAAAGACCCTGATGCTGTGAAATATTGAGGGCAGGAGGAGAAGGGGGTGACAGAGGAAGAGCTGGTTGGATGGCATCATTGACTCAAGGGACATGAGTTTGAGCAGACTCCGGAAGATAGTGGAGGACAGGTTAGCCTGGTGCGCTGCAGTCCATGGGGTCGAAAAGAGTCGAACATGGCTTAGTGATTGAACAAACAACAGTCGGGCCTTAATTTCCTCCTTGACAGGAGTCAACCTGATGCCTGTGCACAGGAGGGGCTCAGCACACAAGCTTCTCCTTTCTTGTTTGGGCCAGAGGCCATCCCTGACAGAAGCCGGGAGGGCTGCCTTTCACTCCCCGGACCTGTAGTCAGGCCGTCTGTGTTGTCTGTGTCGCCCCTCCCTTCCTGCTGAGATGCAGCAGTTCGCCATCGCAGAGCAGCAGTTTCCCCGCCCCTCGGAGCCAGAAGGGGCCCTTGCAGGTGAGGATCTGCAGCTCAGAGCGCCAGGCCTTGCAGGTTCGAGCACTCAGTGAGTCAGCCCAGCGTGCTGGGCCCTCGTCCTGGAGTCCACGAGCGGGCTTCCTTTGGCCTCCAGGGAACTGCGGATTGAAAGCAAGGCCAGAGTGTGTTCTGTTCTGTTCTGTTCTGGGTCACGGTGGACAGATCTCTCCTTGACCAGGATGAGTTCTTTGGTCCACAGGCCCAGATAGTTGGTGTCCCCCTGCCACCATCCCAGTGGTCTTTCCTCCAGCCTTGCCAGGAATGCCAAAGGGGCAAACTCTTTGAGGTGCTCCACTGGGAAGGGTCCGGGGGTGGCCATGTGGGACACAGACAGTTCTGAGGGGAAGGGGAAGGATGGTGACTCCCCTGGGGGTGAGCCTGGAGGACTGGCCAGGCGCCTACGCCTCTGTCTGCATCAGTGGAGGACACCACAGGGCACTCTTCTTTCTCCATCAGCCGACAGACGTGGCGAGTTATTGGGGTGAAGTTAATGATCTGAGAGAAAAGCAGCTCTCTGACTGATTTCTACGAGTCACAGCAGTGTCTGGGTTTCAGTAGAAACCTCAGGGCCGACCAGGTTCAGTCATAAAGTAGCTCCTGTAAGTGTTAACACAGTGCAGAGGCAGCTTCAGGTCCAAGTGGATCCAGGGGCTCTCATGGTGTCCGCAGGACCTGGTCTCTCTCCTCCCCAGTCTCCCTTGTGTGGCTTCGTTCTGAGGCCCAAGTGATGCAAGATGAGTCCTCACAGCTGACCTTTATTCTGAGTGCCGAGGTCCTCATGTGGTATCACCTTTGATCTACATTACACCCCTTGGGGTGTGGGCTTGGAGTGCCCCTGTTTCCTCATAGAAGGAGTGGAGGCCCCGAGGGGTTAAGGAACTAGCTCAGGGTCACAGCTAGTGGGGGGGGGGCTGGGGTGCGAACGCGGGCTGGGGGCTTTGGGCCTCCCCTCTACCTCGGAAGGGTCAGTCTGGGTCACACCCTCATCCCTGAACCAGTTGTGGGGGCCGGGGAGTGCCCGGTTCCTGAACCCATGGTCGGCGTGTGGGCAGGGTGGACCCCACGTAGGAAGCTGGGTACTTCCCTGAAGACAGCGGGCTGGCCGCTGGGCAACCAGGGGAGGTGCGGGTGCTCCCCGGTTCTGGGCTCCAGGGCAGCTGGTGGGAGGGTAGGGGCTTTCTGCCTGCCTGAGAGTTTGCACTCAGACTCCAGGGTCAGGGCGCTGTTCCCAAGAGCAGGGTGACGAGTATCCCTGCAAGTGGGCCCCTGGCTTCCGCTTTCCCCTCAAATAAACCTGAGCCTGGTTTATCTCCACAGTCGGTCGGACCCAGGCAGATTCTGAGGGCCCTGGGCCCAGGGTCACGCTGGGTCGTCCTGGAGGAAGGGCTTATGTAACCCTTCCTTGAGGGATGGAGTTCGGGGTGTGGGGCAGAGCTGCCTGGAGTCCAGGGCGAGGGCTGGTGTCTTCCCTGTTCCGCCCGTCTGCATTGGGAGGAACTGTGGGGTTTTGACACCGAGTATTTGGGGTGAAACAGTCTTGTGTTATGTAAACGTGTTATCGCCCTCTTGCCGTTTGGCCCTGTCCCACGCTCACCGCAGTGTGAGCTGTCTTTCCCCCGGGGAGCCTGCAGGACTTCGCCGCTGTGAATTAGTGGGTGGGTGAGGGGTCAGTCCTCCCGCAGAGGGGCGTGTCAGTGCAGGACGCGGGACCCCCCTGCCGGCCCCATCACGTCCCAGCAAGCCTGGCGGGAGGAGTTCCACCGGGAAGGAGAGGGGGTGACTGGTGACTGGTTGGTGGTCCCACACCCAGGCCCTTCAGTCCCGAGGGCCCCCAGTGAAGGGGCTGGGCCAGAGACTAGGAGAAGGCTCAGGTTCTGGGGGAGGGGGTATGGTGAGGGTCTGGTTTTGGTCCCACATGGTTCCTTTCTGGAAGGACCCTTGAGAAGCCAGCAGCCGCCCTGCTCAGAGCCCTTGTCCTGCCCCCAGGCCCTTTTCTTGGCTGTTGTGAAGTCTCGTGGGCCAGTGGTTCCTTTTCGGGGCGTAGCCTTCGGAGGCAGGTAGATAGTGGTGATGCGGGTGGGAACGCAGTGGAGAGAGGGCTGTCCCGGGCCCTCCCCTTTGCCCTGGCCACCGTGGGCTGCAGGTCTGGCCTGACTTTTGTCAGCAGGGCTTTCCGAGACTGTGCGAGGAGGGAGCGGGGTCAGGAAGCTCAGATCTCATTCATTTTCACTGTGAGCTGTTTGGCCTTCACTAGAGTCCCCTTCTGCGGGCCCCCAGCTCAGAGCTCAGAGGCCCTGGCGAGCGAGTCTGTGACCCAAAGCGTCCGGTTTAGCTGACGGGACTACCGGCCCGAGCTGACGGCTCGGCAGGTCTGTTACGTGAGGCAGCGAGGAGGGGTCATTTCAGTTTATCAGCTGATAAAAACAGCACTTGAAAACAAGCTAAGCTCAAGAAGGTCGGTCATCTGCATGAAATTCCGCAGTCTCTCTTGGGCAGGTTCCCATCTGATCTGTGAATACCACTAAGACACTCTTATTACGAAGGAATAACGAACCTGATCAAAATTTAAACCACAGCAGGGAGCGTGCCGTGGAAAGCCGGTCTCCCTTAGACCTCACCCCAGGCCCTCAAGGCGGCCACGTTGCCTTGCTCTCGACTGTCCTCTGAGACGTGTGTTGTGTCTACACAAGCCTGTGTTTATGCATGCACACACATACACGCACAGCCCTCTTTTTTGTTTCTGAAACAGAGATGATCCATTATCTATGCTTTCCTACGCTTAATGTGACTGGAGAGGGGAGGGGAGGAAAGTGATGGCAGAGCTGAAAGATCGTCAGCAGTAGGAGACAGAGGGCAAGCCGCAGTTTCACTCACACCAGACACTGATGGAACACACTTGCATCTTAAAAGATTTGCAACTTGAAAGTTCGGATGTAGGGGACTTACTGTACCCTCACGTTGGGGGTTAGGGCTTTGACATGAATTTTGTGGGGAACACAAACACTGAGCCAGTAGCACCCATCCTGGCAGGGGTTGTACAGGGGCACATCCACCTGAGGCTGGGGTCCTGTGCCGTCTGCATATATGTGGCCCTTAGTGCAGATGCTACTGGGGAAGGACGCTGACAGGTGTGCTGGGCCAAGCAGCTGGCTTCTGAGCCCAGTCCCAGTGCCCAGGGCATGACTGACCTGGGCAGGTGACGGACCTCCCTTTCCTCATCTGTAAAATGGGTGAGCATCTAATTGGGCAGTTTGGGGGATCAGAGGCAGTGACAGCCTGCCTCTGAATTGATGGAGGTGGTCTTTGACACATAATGGGGGGTCTGATTATAAATAATTTCTTCTCTTCTCCAAATTTTCTGCTGGTAGATAAATAGCTGGAAATCATCTCTGACTTCAAAACTGGTCAAAGAAAGGGATATCTGGTGTGGTCCCTTAAACTGGGAAGGACCTCTCTTGGATGATAAACTCCCGGCCCAGCACTCTTGCTGGGGGCACGTTGAGAGCAGGTGAGGGTCCTCTCGACAGCCTGGCCAAGTGTGGGTTTCCTTCTGTGTCTTTCTGCAGAGCCCTCCCCCTTCCCATCCCACGTGCTTCTGAGAAGGGCCCCCCACCAGCCAGCCCCTCACTCATGCTGAGCCCCAGCTGAAGGAAATGAACGCATGTCATCTTTTTTCTTGGAATTTTTGGTCCTCTGTAAAGACCGTGTAACGTCATGAAAGCAAAATTTGAAGAGACAGATCATTCCTCTACTCCTAACCCAACCACTTCTAGTTCCTTTTTGTATCTAAAGTTGCAGAGTTGAAAACACTGTATGGGTAGCATTTTGATTTTTGCTTTCTGCAGGCAGCCTTATAGCTAAACAAACTCCATGTTGCTAGTCTTTAGAGTGATCTTTAAAACACTTTTGTTAGCTTTTATTATGACCATTTCCAACATGTGTAAAAGAATAATAAAATGACCCCCCCAATACCAAGTATTAACCATAAGTTATGACTTCTCTTGTTTTATTTATTATTATTTAGGAGAAAAATCTCAGATATATTTCTTAGGTAAATAATTCAGTGTGATCTTTAAAAGCTAAGGACTTAACATAATCCATATGATAATATATTTATAGTTTCGTTTTCCTTTTCGTACATCAAATATCTTAAAAGATGATAAAAGTGTCAGCTCGCCACCATCCACTGTACCCCACCCCTGCTAGAAAAAAAGATAGGGACTTAAAACATAACCCGGTGATGCTGCCACACCTGAAAGTGAAGTGCAATAGAGGATGATCCTTTTTCATTGCTTCGTGATAGCTCTGTTGGGCGTCTATGCTGTGATATATTGAGCTGTAATCTTATGATTGACTATTTAGATTATTTCCAGTTTTCTTGCTGATGTAGATAATGCTTCGATGGGTATCATTGTGAATATAATTGCCTTCCTACTTTGTATGTATAGTTAAGATTTTTATCAATTCCATTACGTGTAAGAGTCTTATCAGTTATCATTGAATAACAGACCTTCCCCAGAGTAACCACTGTGAGCTCACTGCGCGGTGGGCTGGCGGTCTGGGTCAGTCAGGGTCTCTGCTCCTGGGGCTTGGCCTCTGGTCAGCCGGGGTGATGGGGGTGACCTGGCCACGTGTGTCTGATCCCCTAGCAGGCTGCCTGGGTGTGCTCTGGGGGGCAGGGGTCCAAGACAGTGGGCGCTTCCGAGGCTCCTGGAGGCATGGTGTCTCCACCACGGTCTGTTGACCAAAACAAGGCTCAAGGCCCACCCAGGTTCAAGGGGTGAGAAAGGGAACGTCACCTCTTTTTTTTTTTTTTTTGAGGCTGTCACATAAACCTGTTTCTGTGAAACGGCTGGTTCTTAACTTTTGTTGGAGGTTGGGCAGACCTTTGAGGTCCTGATGAAAGCTGTAGAGACTATTTGAAGAAACCACTCTGTACTATGTGCTAATATACATCCACCAAAATTCAGAGAAGGCCACAGGTTCTCCGAAGCAGAGGTCCTATGGATCCCAGGTGAAAGCTCCTTGTTCCACACCTGTGGCCTAGGTTTTCGGGAGAGATGGCATGTAAGCGTCCTTTAGAACATGGTTTCTTCAGGCTAATCCTCCAGGGAGCAATTCCGTGGTCACGTGAATTTGGGGAGCAGTGAATACCTGGAGATGTAAAATACACAAGAGCGTATGAAAAATCCTAGGATGTCTTGCCAGAAACAAGAAACGAAGAAACCTTTTGTCTTCGTTTGACTTAACACTTTGCACTTGACACCAGAGAAGACATTTTAGGAGACACAACGTGGTCCAGTGTCTACTCTGTGACTTATTAGATGTGTGACCTTTGACAGAGAGCTTAACGGTGTGTGTGGCCCTTGGTTTTCTCATCTGTGAAATGGGGACAGTGATATGAATGCCACTCCATTGGCCTGGTCAGAGCAGCAGAGTCCTTGCAGAGGATGCGGATACCGGGAGGAGTCATGGACTGGGAACCTTCGTGCAGATGAGTGTATGATCTGGCCTTAGTGTCAACCAGGCAGGCCCTGGACCCTTCTTTAGGACCAGGAGGTCCCAGCTGTGCTGTGCTAGGCGGGGTGAAGGGTGGCAGCTAGCTTGGGGGCTCTCAGGGTGCTCAGTCTGGAGTGGACTCTCTGAGGAATGAAAGTCTATCCTTCATTCATCCTTTATGAGTGCCCACTTTATGCCCAGCTCAAGCCAGGCGTTCTGAGGCCTGGGCCTCTGGGAACACAACGTCCGTATAAGGAGAGGAGGCTGGTGTGACTGCTGACCCAGGGAGCCCTGCAGGCAGGACTGCAGGGTGTGGGTGGGGGGCATCTGGGCCCCTTTCGGAGACCTGGTGTTACCTGTGGCAGCCCTGCCCCCGACCTGATGAGCTCCTTTTCTCAGCTGGAAGAAAACGAGGTTTGAACCTTGTTCAAAACAAGGTCCTTGAACGTTCCCACCCTCGGGATGTCTGAAGGGGAAACTGGAGTGAATCAGGCTGTAGCTCTTGCCACCCGACCCCTGCCCCCGCACTGCTGGGGTCGATCATTTCCGGAGTGCTCCCAGGCCACGTCTCCTGTTGTCGGTCTGCTTCTGTGTATCTTTACCAGGACGGCCCCTGTGGTCCCCCCCACCCCGCCCCCAAGTCAAGTGTGTGTTCGCAAACATGCCGGGCCTCGTGAGAGACCATGAGTGTGTGAATCTGTCTGCGGCCAGGGTGGACAGGACCCTGTCCTTTGAGCTTTGGTCTATGGGGGGAGGTCTGTGTGGGTAACAGACATATCAGCCAGTGAGTTAAAGGGGTCAGTCCAGGGGTGAACAGGAAATGAAGTGCAAGCAGTGATGCAAAGGGGTCCGGGGACTGTCCCCAGAGTGGTCAGAGAGGGCCTTTCTAAAAGAGAGACTCCTCCTATGACGCGGCTGATCAGAGATGAGTTATAATAGCTGCAGAGAGGCCGGAGCATCTCAGGCTGGGGGAGAAGCAAGTACAAAGGCCCTGGGGTGCCTCAGAGCAGTGAGGAGGAGGGCTGGCCAGAGCTAGGTTTGTGACGTGTGAGGGAGGGAACGATAGGGAGGGAGGCAGGGGCCACATTCTTCAGGGCTGCCTGGGGGTGCATGCATGGCCATGCATGGGGTGCAGTTTGACTTTTATTTATGTGAGAGGGAAGGCACCCATCAAATCACCCCACAAAATAGTCCTTGAACCCCTTTAAAAGCTTCAGCAAGTGTTCTGAGCTCCAGGCCAAGGTGTTGAGGCTGTCTGTGCACGTCAACCTGAGGATGTTAAATGTGAGCTGCAAAGCATCGCTTGCCACGGGCCTGGGGCTGTGCTCCGTCCTCAAGTGGGTGATGGCCTGCGTGTGTGACTGTGTCCTGGAGCAGGCTGTCCTTCTGGCTGGGTGGTCACAGGGACCCCTCTGTGTGCTTGGGGGCAGCCTGGGCTCCTCTCCCTCCAACTGAATAACAAAATATCCAGAGTCGGCTTTGGGAAGGAGGGACCTCGATTTCAAGCTGCTTCTCGCACTGTCCAGCTCTATGATTTGGGGCAAGTTGTTGAGCTTCTCCGAGCCTCAGTTTCTACATCTGTTGGATAAACAGAGCACTTTTTAACCTTCAAGATTGGTGTGTCAGTTGAAGTAATGGGTGTAAAGCTCCGTCGTTCATTGCTGGGCACATTTATTTACTTATGAATATCAGCAATACCCCATCACAGGTCCGTAACAAATGGGAGGTAGATGGTGTTATTATTGTGGGCGTGGGGTTAGCAGTTGGTGCTGTGGGTCTGGGTCAGAGCCCATGCTCAGAGCTGGGAGCACCGGAGCTCAGTTGGGTGGGGGAGATGGGAGCGTTGAAGGGTTAGACTAGTCACATTCAAGTTTGGAATGGTGGTGGTGGTGGGGGACAGCTTTCTCCATCTAGGAAGACCAGGAAGGCTTGACCCTGCAGATGACCTTTGAGGGTCGGGGCAAGCCCAGTGGACAGATGAGTGAGCTGGCACGTGGGAAGGTGTGATGCTGTAAGATCAAGGGTTCTCACACAGGGGCTCTAGACGTGTTGGGTTGGGGACAGAGTGGGGCTGCAGGGAGCCCCTGGAAGCCAGGCTGAGCATCTGGAGAGCGCTGAGATGGGGTACAGGGGAGAGGGCACCCTGATTCTCCTCTCTTGCCAGGCTGAGCATCTGGAGAGCGCTGAGATGGGGTACAGGGGAGGCGGCACCCTGATTCTCCTCTCTCTGAGTGGCAGGTTTGTACGGCAGTACAGGTGTACAGGTTGGAACCTGGAGGTGCCCCCTCACCTGCGGAGCCTGGCTGCCCCTCCAGGAGGTCACTGCACATCTCTGAGCTTCACTCGGGGTTGGTGAGAGCCCCCCACTTGCAGGACCAGTGGGGGGTGAGAGGTTTGTGGATGGTACTTAGCACACGGCAGGCTCTTGATGATGAAATGATGGCTTTTAAACGGAGTCCTTGAAGCCGAGCCTGTCTGACAGCCTCTTGTTGGTTTAGGGGAGGGGTGGTGCGCAGGGTGGAGAGACGTCCCTCTCAGCCTCCTGAGCTGTAGGCACGGAGCTGATACAGCCCTGCTACTTGTTTCTTTTCTTACTTGTTCTCAAGCGGCTGCAGGGCAGCTCCCTTCCTCTGTCTGCCTCAGTCCCTTGCCTAGCAGCCCCCCATCCCCCACCCCCACCCCACCAGGCAGTGGAGGGAGGAGGGACCCCCCCCCAGGCCCTCAGACCTGAAACAAGGAGGCCCTCGCCGAGGTTAAGTGGCCTCTGCTCCAATGTGAGAGCTGGGTGACCCCCAGAGCCGCCCCTGGAGGGATGGAGCAAGGTCATGGATGCTGGAGGGGGCATCCTAGGAACCCAGTGCAGTCCAGTCTGTCTGGACCTTGGAATTTGGGGTCGGCTTGAGTTGAGACCAGGTGGCTCAGGACCCGGTGAGCCCTGCTGTGGCAGTTTGGGCTTGTCCTGAGGACTGTCGGAGCCCTAGCAGGCGTGTGAGCTGGGCAGGTGGAGGCCAGCTGGCCTGGAGGACATGCAGGGAAGTGTCATTTTTTTTTGTCTTCAGAGAATATAAATGTGCTGAAATAGACAGTATAGTCGCAATTCAAATCAAGAGGCAAGCGGAAAGGTCTGGCCCTGGCTGTGCCCTGTCGCCCTGTCTTCTCTCTTGGATTGTTCCTAGTTTTTGTTTCCAGGATATTTCAGCAAATGCAAGCAAACACACATGCATACCTATATCCGTATTTACATTTGTGTACTTGAACTGCAAGGAGATCAAACCAGTCGATCCTAAAGGAAATCAACCCTGAGTATTCATCGGAAAGACTGATGCTGAAGCTGAAGCTCCAATATGTTGGCCACCTGATATGAAGAGCCGATTATGAAAAGACCCTGGGAGAGATTGAGGGCAAAAGGAGAAGAGGGTGGCAGAAGATGAGATGGTTGAATGGCATCACCGACTCAATGGACATGAGCTTGAGCAAACTCTGGGAGATAGCAGAGGACAGGAAAGCCTGGTGTGCTGCAGTCCATGGAGTTGCAAAGAGTTGGACACGACTTAGCAACTGAAATTTGCTATACATATTTATTTATTTGAAAGTCTTGTTGTTTTGACCCAACCCATGTCTAGGCAGATCCAAATCCTTGTTCTCAGATTTCTGTATCTCAGGGTTCCTCAGCCTTGGCATGGTTGACATTTTAGGCCGGATCCTTCCGCTAGGGGCTTCCCTAGATCCCCTTCTGTTAGGGGCTGTCCAGTGCGTCATGGGATGTGGCGGTGTTCTTGGCCTCCGCCCACTGGGTGCCACCCCTTCGCCCATTGAGACAACAAAAGATGTCTCCAGGAGTGGGCATGTATCCCCTGGGGGCAAAATCGCTTCCAGTGAGAAGCACCGCTAGGCTGACTTTGTGGCCCCCCAGCCGCCAGGTGTGGGCCTGGCCTGCCCTGGTGGCCCCTCTAGGGGCTCCCTGTCCTCACACACACAGTCGAGGCCCTCACACACACAGTGGCAGTGTGCTTGTGGGCACTTCACATGGCCTGGGGGTCATGGCTCTCCTGTTCCCTTGATGGAGACCCTGAACCTGTCCTTTTATGCTTCTGCAGACCTCGATTTTCTCATCTTTGAAATGGGGCTGACACAGCCTTTGTCTTCCTTGGGTGCCGGTGCAGACTGGGGAGGCCCGAGTGTGATGCCCCTACCCTGCAGCGCCAGGCTCATCCTGGGTGAGACCTCCAGTCCCTCTCAGTTCTGGGCCTAGGTTCTCGTGTACAAAATGGGAGGACCCTGAGAGGCAGAGGGCCCAGGGCTAGAAGGCACCCCCTGAGGGGAGAGGCGAATAGTGGGGGTCAGCTTCGGTCAGAGCCTGTGGCGTTTTAAAACCCTGAGTCCCCGAGAGGGTCGTGGGCTGAGGATGGGGAGGGCCGGGCTGCAGGCTGAGGCCACAGTGCACACAGGCCTGGCAACTGTGCCAGGAGGGGCACCGAGAAGCTCTGAGTGGCCCCTTCTCCGCCACAGCCTCCCAAGCCCAGCTAAGGCCCCGGGGGGCCGAGAGCATGGAGTTCGGGCCCAGGCCAGCTGGGTTTGCATCCCTGCTCGTCTCCCACTAGCTGAATGGCTCGTGTAGCCTTTCTGAGGTCAGGCTCCATGTCTGTAGGGCCAGCAATGCCGTTCTGAGGCTTCATGGGAGCTGGCTGCCCGCTCGTCATTCAGTCTCCAGCATGGGTTACACTCCATGATCATGCCCGATTTACAGATGGGGAAACTGAGGCACAGAGTACAGCTCCTGGCTGTAGGAGGCATACAGAGACTGAAGCCGTCCTTGTTATTATGAACTGGCTCTTCCTGGGATTTGAGTCTGAA
The DNA here is from genome assembly GCF_029378745.1 of Bos indicus. Lineage (NCBI taxonomy): Eukaryota > Metazoa > Chordata > Mammalia > Artiodactyla > Bovidae > Bos > Bos indicus. The sequence continues at coordinate 57,881,915 of NC_091780.1, read as the reverse complement.
CATCAAAGACTAAAGACAGAGAAAGATGTGCCTCTGGCTTTCTTGGGAAAGGCCCTGAGCCAGCTGCAGAGGGGAGCCAGGGTGGTTCTGGGCTGGGTTTCCTGGGCTGGTGCTTCCCCTGGGCAGCTGCAGGCCCTTCTCAGGGAGCTGCCTGGCCCTGGTGCCCTGGTTGGCTTCGTTATTTTTTGCCTGCAGGGGCCTGCATGATCTGTGCCGGCGATAAAACATTCCTCGGTTGACGCTGTAATCACACTGCAAGGGACACTTGAAATTACATTCGCATTTGGGAAGCTAATTTTAAAGAGCGTTTTTCCTTCATAATTATATGCAATCAGCCAGCCAGTGTTGATGGGGGTTCTCTTTTTCCCTCAGCCAAGAGACCATCTGCGTTTCTCTTCCTGCCCCTCCTTCTATCATGCAATCGCCTACCTCCCTGGGAGGGGGACCCCCAGCCCTTGGCTGCCTGGAGACCCAAGTGAAATCGTTCTTTGGTGACTGATGCGAGAGAAGTGGAGGGTGCTGTGGGCTCTGGGTTGGGTAGCTGGATGGGTAGGAGTGTTTGCTTCCAAGATTGAGGCCCAGGTTGTTGGAGAAGGTGATAGAATATGATGCTTTGGTTTGGATGTTGAAGGAGCTGGGATTCTTGTGGATGCAAGTGACAGGAAAACCCAGTTGCGACGAGCTTAAGCAAAGCGAAGATTTCTTGGACCAGGGGAACAAATGGCACAGAAACAGGCCCTCCGGGCCCCAGACGTGCCTCCTGCCCTTCTCACTCCTCACTGATGATCAGCCTCCATGATCTTTGCTGAGTTCTTTAGCTGCTCTAAATTCCTTCCTATCTCAGGACCTTTGCATACACTATTCCTGCTGCCTCACAGGCTTCCTACCCCCAACGTCTAGCTGCTCCTCGGCCTTTTGACCTCAGCATAGTCCCCCCTTCTCTGTCAGTCCCTTGGGCCTTCCTTTCAGAATATGTCATACCTTGTTGTACTTAATTCTGTGGTTTGCTTGTTCACCCACTCCTCTGTGCTAGAAGCTCCTTGAAGACAGGAGCCGTTTCTGTTGTCCTCACCGTGATGTGTCCACCATGCTGGGCACAGGGTAGGGGCTCAAGAAACAGGCATGAAATAAACAAATGAGTAAAAGGCGGCCTTGGATGGAAAGGGGGTTCTTGAGAAAGCAAGCCATTGGAGGAATTTAGTTTAAGAAAAATCTTGGCTAAGAAAAGGCTTCGCCTCCCTACCTCCTGCAGCTTGGACCCGTTCTTCTCCATCTTGAGTTCTTACCCTGCAAATTAAGGTCATCCCTGGAGAACTGTCCAGCAGGTTAACATCCTGAGTCAGAGAAGTGGGGCCCCCCCCAACCCAAGCCACCCTGCCAGGGTTGGCATAGGGTGGATTGTGCGCATGGCTCTTAGTTCCGGGGGCACCCAGGTCAGGAGAAGACACTGTTTCCTGGCCCTTCCAGTCGGGGTTTGACTCCTCAAGCTCCTCGGCTGCCTTTCTCGTGGGCTGCCCTCGGAGAGGGGCTGTGCGAGGCAAGAGGCTTCCGCTGCTGTGGATGGTGGGCAAGGGGTGGGGTGTTCACACGAGGGGGCTGACAGTGAGGGCAGATGAGGGGGAGGGCATGGAGCCAGCTGTACTAGAAGCGGATGGGGTGGGTGAGGAATGGGTGCCTGCTGCAGAGGTCTTGAATGCTGGGGGCAGGGATGAGTCACAGACTAGATGTAGAGGCTCACAGGCCAGACCCCTAGGGGGTGGGCAGGGTCGGCGGGTTTGTGGCTGGTGGTCCTGGTGGCCCTCAGGACCGAGGCCTATGTCTGGGGCGGGGAGGCTGCCCTTTCCCGACCCAGAAGCATTCTTCCCCTCTGGCCGGATGGGGCTTCCTCTTTTCGGAGTTTCTCACTTCTGCCCAGGGCCCCGGCTCTCCTTAGCCTCAGGTTGGCCACTGCCATGACACTCTGCGTGGGGCTGACTGAGGGATTTCTTGGGCTGTTTGGGGCCTGTTGCTATGGCTGCCAGCTGCAGGGCCTGGCTGGGTGAGAGGCCGGGCAGGAAGGAGGTGTGATGCGTGCCTGCCATCTAGGAGGAGGCTCTGGGGCTTCACCTTTTGGTGCTGGGGTCCTCTAAGGCCCCAGGCTCGTCCTCTCCTCCCTGGGAGGCCCAGAGGACCGATTGCTTCTTCTCACTCGGGGGTCAGAAACGCTTAGAGATGGGGAAGACCTCCTGAGATGTTAGCCCGTCCCCTCCCGCATGTACCCGTCTCCCTTCCATGACTGTGGCATCCGGCCTCGGCTTGAATCCCTCCCACCCCTGGGCAGTCACCACCTACCTACCTGCCTGGACAGCCTTCCTTGGGGGGCTGGCCGCCCCTTCTACAGCTGAGCCTAAACCGGCTCCCTCCGGCTTGGGAAGTGTGGCTTTGAGCTGACTTTGTGGTCAGAAGGAGGCGTCAGCCCCTTGGAGAGGGGAAAGCAGGCCTCCCCTTGCTCCTGGGGCCTCGGGGGACCCCAGGCGTTTCAGGTCCCCACTGCGCAGAGGTCTCGAGATGCCTGCGGCTCCTCAGGAAACCCCTTCTGGGCTGTTGACCCGCGGGCCTCTCAGGGGAGATGGCACCTGCTCCTCTAGCCTCCTGGGGGTCAGGGGTCTGAGGAGGGAGTACAGCCCAGACTTGGGTCAGTGGCTGGGTGGTGGCAGGTGGTGCAGGTGAGAGGCACGTCTGTCCAGAACAATTCCTCCCCTGGAAATCCCAGAAGCTTCACCCCCGACAGACCTGGCTGGACCCCACCCTCACAGGTCACTGGACGGGTATGGTCTTTGCTGACAGACCAGACTTGAGACTGTGGTTCCACTGTGGCTGATTTCCTATGGGTCTTTGAGTTCCTTTTCTTTTTTCTTTCTTTCTTTTTAACACATAATGTATTTTTTTCATCTCTATTGAGGTATACTTGACAAATAAAATTGTAATATATTTTTAAAAAGGCAATATGACCTGAAAAAAAAAAAACAAAACCCAGAGTAGAAATTGTGATGTGTTTGAATATTTGAAGTCTCTGGCGTGATGGTTCAGCGTGTGTGCACTGTGGAAGGACCGATCGGGCCTGTCCCCTCACATGTTTATTTACTCCCCCTCTTCCTTTCCTGGGTGAGAGCGGTTACGTTCTACTCTCTGCAGGTTTCAGTCATATAGTGCAGGGCTGTCAGCTGCCGTCACCGCATTATTCATTAGATCCCCAGACCGTTTCCTTTGAACTGACACTTTGTCTCTTTACCAACCTCGCCCCGTTTGCCTCATCCTGCCAGCCCCTGGCAACCATTATTCTATTCTCTGTTTCTTTGAGTTTGATTTTTTTTTTCCCCAAGTTTCCACTTAGAAGTGATACTCTGCAGTATTTGTCTCTCTGACTTTTTTCACTTAGCATGATGTTTTGGGTGAATTTCTTGACCTCTTTAAATGTCCGCACTTGCAGAAACAGGGCAGTCACAGCCCCTCGTGCTCAGGGGCCGTCTCTTAGGCCCCTCCTGGCCCCCACCTCTTCCCCTGCCTCTCCCCCCACCCCAGCCCCTGCTTTCCCCCTGAGTGGGGAGTGAGGGGCTCAGGAATTAGTCGTGTTGCCAGCCCTTTGTTTGGGTTGTGTCCAACCCCTTGGAACCCTCCCTGAAATTTGAGGGTCTCAGAGGCCCCAGATGAAGCCCCTACCTGTTTCTAGAGTTGGGTGCTCAGGGCTTCTGAAGGGGCCAAGGGGCAGGGCCTGGTACCCCCGGGGTCTGTAAATGGGTGCTGGGCAGGCCCCTGCTGGCCCCGGTGTGCCTAGGTGCTAGGCTCCGGTTCCAGCTTCTGTCTGCCGAGTCTTTTCTTGGCAGCTTGGAGCTGTGGCCTTCAGTGGAGCCAGGTGGCCTCAGAGTTGGGGGTAGGAAAGCCTCGGTGATCTGAGCACCTCTGTTAGGCCTAGGGGTGGACCCCAGGGTCAGGAATGTCATCCCTTCCCCCAGTTTATACAACTAAGACTTCCAGGCCTGGGGCTTGAGGTCTCTGACATCCAGGCCTGGGCCTTCTTCCCATCAAGAACCCCTGTGTCGGTGTTTGGTTATGCCCAGTGCCCCCATCAGAGTCCCATGGGCAGCGTAGGGGCTTAGCTCCAGTTTCCCCATTGGTGACTGTCGAGGCTCCCAGTGAACCTCTGGACAAATCTCAATTTGCCACAGCCCACACATGGACACTTTGAGGGGGTGTCTGGGATGCAGAGGATGGCAGAGCTGCAAGAGCCTTGATGTTGGGATAGACAGAATAATGTCCGGCTACCCCAGGTGTCCTCAGAACCTGTGAATATGGTCCCTTATGTTGCAGAGGGACTTTGAGATGGGAGAGAATCCTGGATTATCTGGGAGGGCCCAGTGTAATCTCATGGGTCCTTATAAGAGGAGGGTCAGAGGGAGATGTGACAATGGAAGCAGAGGTCAGAATGATGTGGCCACAAGCCAAGGAATGCAGACAGCCTCTAGAACTGGAAACCACAAAGGCGTGATTTCTCCCCAAGCCTCAGGAAGGAACATGGCTCAGCTGCTGACCCATTTTAGACGCCTGATCTCCAGAGCTGCAAGAGAACACACTTGGGTTGTTCTCAGCTCTCCTTTGTTGTAATTTGTTACAACAGTAATGGGAAATGAATGCAGTGTTCCAATGCACTGCCTTTTCCGGAACCTCCTGCTGGGAGGGATTGGGTCAAGGTCGGAGCCAGGCTCTGACTCCTTACCCTTAGTCACAGACCCATGGATAAGGTTGGTATTTGACTCCCAGGGCCTGCTTTCCCACTCCCCATCCTGCAAGTAGATAGGGGTTGGGAAAATATTTGATTCAGGTGCTGTGGTTTAAGTTTTCAATGATTGGGGGTGGGGCCAACCTCACCCTTGCTTTGATGTGATAGCAGCCTTGGTGCTTGAGGCAGAGGGGCCCAGGGAACCCCAGTGCCCAGAGGCCCTGGCATTGCCCTAGCTGGTGCTGGTGCTTTGCAGCTGCCCTCCTGGCTGCGCCTGGAGCTCAGCTCAAGTGGCAGTCTTCAGAAACCTTCCCCTGTCACTGCCATCCCCCAGAGGCTAGGTCTGTTCAAGGGCCCTGTGGCTCCCAGCATCTTTAGGCAGGGCTTGTGGCTTGCGGCAAGTGCTCTGTTCCCAGGCCAGCCCAGAGTTGGGTGGAGAAGGTCAGCAAATGTTTAATGACAGGGAAGTCTGCGCTCCTGTGCTTGAAGGCTCAGGACAGCACAAGGCACAGATACCTCCCCGTCCTCCCTCCTACCCCCGACCCCCCCTCCAGCCACAGAAGGTGGCTCAAAGAACCCTTCTCTTGGTCTTGGATTCCAGCCCTTAGGCCTGGAGGGAGCTTTCCGTGGTGAGGGAATACTAGCAGCGGATCTGGGTAGATGGAGATACTTAATCTGCTGTGGCATGCAGCCTTTAAAGAGTGCCGGCATCCCAAAAGCAGGTCTGGCACACGCTTGTGCAGTTATTTTGAGCGTGTGTGGTACCTTGAGGAGAGTTGCTGAGAACAGTCCAGACCTTGGGCAGGCTTCTCCCTCCCCCAGTGGGTCCAAAGGACAGAAATATGACGCAGGGATTCCTGCCTGCCTTCCTGCTGGAGCTTACCTTGATCACTGGGCTGATGTTAAAATGACTTTGCATTCTTGGAAATAAACTGCTCAGGAGAGAACCGACTGAGTCATTATTAGCCCCAAGGCAAGTGCCCAGAGCTGTGGGTGGCGGAAGGCGCTGGAACCAACCCTTCCTGATGTCCCTGTGGGTCTCCTGTTCCTGGTTAACACTCTCCTGCCTGCAATTTAGGGCCCCTCCCTGATTATGAGAAGGAAAAATTATAGCACCTGTGTGCAAGGGGGTAGTCAAAGATCTGAAAAGAATTTCAAGTAGAGGATTTTTATACTGAAAAGTGAAGGTGTGTCAAGCGCCATTAAGGGAATTTCAACATTTGGTTTTAGATGAAAAGTCAGGGCCGTTTCCAATCTGAAGCGATGACAGTTTGGAGGCAGCGGGGCACATTCTTGGGTCGTCTCCGCCCCTGCCTCAATTTCCCGACCCTGCAAATTGAGGAGTGGGCTTTTAGAGCGTCTTGGCCCCGTATTGTCATGTGTCTCTGTAGCCAAGGCCTTTGGGCCCGGGCGGTTCTGCTTTCTTCCTGGAGGTGTGGAAAGGTGAGTCACTAACCCTGCCTCTCGCCCACATCCTGGGTTCACGAGGAAAAGCCACTTCTGGGGATCCCGTGGGCTTGTTCTAGGTCTGAAGGAGCATGCTGACTCATGCCTCTGCGAGGACCCTCTGGCCCGCCTGCCTCCTCCAGGTGGGGCACCTCGTATGGGGGAAGGGCTTCAGTTACCGGAGTAGGTGACTGTCCAGTCTTGAGAAGGGTTTTACCCTCCCCCTTACCACTCCCCGCCCCCCCACCCCCACTGCCCCCCAAGTAAAAAGACGTATGCTAGCTTTCAGTTTATCTGGTTCTTTCTTGGAGCTGTCCAAGCAATTGAATGTTTGTCCTGGCTGTAAAATCTCTTCGTATGTTGCCTTTGTATTGAGCCATTTCAGTTTCTGGCGCTGCTAAGAGAAGGGAAATCCAAATTAGGAAACCATTGGTGAGTGAACCAGGCTGCAGCCTTGGAAGCAGACAGGTAGGGGTGCTCAGGGATGGAGTGGAGGCTGGTACCCTCATTCGGGAAGTGCTTGCGAGCGCCTGCCTGGTGTGTGGGGGAGGGGTCAGTAGTGGGCAGGGGCGGCTGGAATAAAGAACAGACTCAGATTTCAGGGGCTCATGGGCCCCAGACTGAGCACAGAGCGGCCTTAAGTGTCCATGGCCTTGTGGCCAAAAGGCCATCGTTTCTGCCCAGGGAAAGGGCCAGGAACAGCCTCTCAGCGTGTATGATGTTTGAGCTGCCCCTGATGAATGAGTAGGAGTTTGCCCAAGGACGGGAGTTTCGCAGCAGGACCAGCTTGTGCAGATTCAGAGTTAGGTCAGGCCTGGGTGTTTTTACAGCACAGGATCTCTCTTTGGGAGAGTTTGATGAAAGGAGGGGGTTGCGCTACTCCCCCAACCCTTGTGTACGGCACCTCCAAATGTCTGTGCTAGGGATCTGGGGTGCAGATAGAGGACACAAGCCCTGTTTCCTCAAGGAGCGTTTGTCCATCGGGATAGGTCTGGTTAGGCTGCAGTAACAAGCCTCCGGAGAGGTTGGTAACAGGTTTATTTATAACTCATTCAGAGTCCACTCTGGGCCCGGGTGACTCTCCAGGGCTGGGGGCCTCCCTGGGTGTGGCCTCCCTGGGGACGCTCAGCGCTGGTCCTCTGCATCTCGGCATCTCTCATATTCTCAGCACCATGGCCAGGTGGTTCTTCGTTTCAGGGGCTGTTCTGTACATTGTAGGGCCTCTGCCTTCTACATGCCAGGCGCACTTGCCCCAGGTGTGACAATCAAAAATGCCTTCAGGTGTTGCTAAATGTCCCCTAGAGGGCAAAATTGCCCTGGTTGAGAACCACTCCTAAGCTGAAAGTCTTTTTAATAAAAAGTCTTTAAAAAAAAAGTCCTCTTTTTTTCCCCCTGGTTCCCAGACTCTCTTCACAGCCACCCAGCCAGGTTTCTCTCCAAGAGTGCATCTGGGATGGCTTTGGGGGCCATCTCTGCCCACATCTCCCACAGTTTCTGAGCAATAGAAGGATAGGCTGGAGAGCCGAGCACCAGCCATCGAATGGTTCTATTTGTTTAGTGCACATTTCCCTGGCCAAAGCAAGCCACGTAGCTGTGCCTAGCCTGGTGAGTGTGTGTGTGTCCAAGGGAGTGAGTGCCCAGGAGGAGAACTGCCATACTGGTGGACACCATTAATGGCCACCTTACTAGCTGTTAGCCTAGTAGGGGTCGGCAGCCCAGAGCCAGGCAGCCTGAATGTCAGTGCACCGTGCTGGGTGTGGGGGCTCCAAGGAGGGTGGGAGCCCAGGAGGGACCCTCAGGAGCTGACCTGGGCTGTGGGTTAGGTGGTGATGTTGGTGTGGCATTTGGGGCCGTGGGACCCGAGTGTGCGTCCATGCACAGGTGAGAGAGGAGCCCTGGCCGCCCATTCGGGGAGCCCCGAGTCCTCAGGAAACATTTCGAGGACCCTGCCTTCTGCTGGCCGGGGGAGAGATGGGGGTGTGGGGGGTTTGCCTGCTGGCCTCATAGGGCTAAAGGGCGTTATTCGGGGCTCCTGAAATCTGGTAATTACCAAGCTGGCTGGGGTGCGAGTGATGCCTGGCTTCGCACTTACATAATTACAAACTTCCCATCTCCAAGTGGTTTTTAGCTCTGGGGCAGGTGCAGCTCCTTTCTCCATGCCCACTGGGGGTGGTGGGGGAAGTCCCTGTTTCCAGGTCGATCCCTTCTGCTGTGAGATCGCTGCCAGGCCAACTGGTCAGCCTCCCTCCGCAGCGGGGTTCTCCAGCCTCTGCCATGCCTGAGGGGGGAGGCCGGTGGCTGTGGCCGCACCCGTTGTGAGAAAGCGTTTCTTGCTGAACCCAAGGGGCCCCCTTTTTGGCAAACTTCGCTCTTCTTTGGCCGCTGCTGTCTTCTCTCAGAGCTTCTGGAATTCTCCCAGCTATCCCAGGACTTTTCTTTCCTTGTTGGGCAGAGGGCACCTCTGATGACCCCTCTGATGACACCCCATTGCTGATTTTTCTCCCTTGCTTCTGCTTCTCTTGCCTGTAGCCCTGTGTCTTATACCTGCCCTGGAAAGGTCTGGAAGGATTTGAAATTCCCCAAGAATATGCTCTCCTTGGATGTCTGGGGACGGAGGTCCCTTTTGCAAAGCAGATTCTCCATTCGATAGCCAGCTTTTGGGAAAGCAAGCTTATGAGTGGTGAGGTAGGCTTGCGTCCAAAACTTAGGAATCCAATATTTATCAAGGAAATGACAGTTTTAGATTTTCTTGAGGGATTTTCTTGAGGTACAGGTTTTAGGTAAAATTCTTTTATTATTTTTTATTGTTACGTTTTCCTATAATTTTAGAAGTATTCATAGTATCTATGCTCCTTGTCGAAAATTTAGAAACTACCAGAAAATAAAAAGAAGGCGCACATCGCTTTACCGCTGTGGTGGTGTGCGTGCTAAGTCGCTTCGGTCTTGTCCGACTTTTTGCGACCCTATGGACGGTAGTCCACCAGGCTTCTCTGTCTGTGGGATTCTCCAGACAAGAATACTGGAGTGGGTTGCCATGCCCTCCTCCAGGGGATCTTCCCCACCCAGGGATCGAATCCATGTTTCTTACATTTCCTGCTTTGGCAGGCGGGTTCTTTATAGCTAGCGCCACGTTAACGTTCCAGTTCCCTCCGTATCTGTTTCTCAGACACCCAAGTAGTTAAGTGGCTTAGACATCCAGTTAACTGGATGCTCTGGTGCCTGACAGGCCCTGGAGAGGGTGACAGGGCAGCTTCCCTTTTAGCAGCACTGGGAAGCTTTTCTAGATAAATCCTGAGCTCCTCTATTCCACTTCATCAACTGGTTGATTGACCCGTGTCTACATCAGGCATTTCTATGCCAGACCTTGGAATGCTGGCAACTGTTTTGTTTTTAATTGAAAACGTGTAGTTCTCTAGTTTGGGGGCATGCCTTAGACACATATGGCACAAAACTCAAGAAATGCATGAGGCTGCACAGCGAGGAGGAGGTCTCCTCCCCTTACCTCTCAGACACCTCTGTCCTTGCTCTTGACTGGAGGCTGGGCCACAACTGTTTTCTGGTTCTTTTAGATTCGTTCTGCGTGGCACAAGCATGCCAGGATGTTGTTCTGAACCCAAGTAACCACGTGCGGCCGAGGGTTTGCATCTTGCTTTCTGATAGCAGTATCTTGGAAAGAATGCAGGCCTTCCGGGGCCTGGAGCACTTCCTCGTTCTTTTACGCTGCTGCATAGTATTCCTTTGACCGCATGCCATTTGTTAGCAGCCCCTCTTGGGGGGCTGAGGCGCTGTGGGCTTTTGCTCTCTCGGGCAGTGTGGCAGTTAACATTTGCAGCCCCACACGCTTTGCTTGTGTCTGGGGCGAGGCCACGGGGTTTTCAGGAGGAGCAGTTTACTCAATTGGCAGCAGGCTTGCTTTGTCTTCCCTTCTCTCACTCCCGTCTCCCTCCCTCCCTCCTGCCCTGCCTCCTCCCGCTTCTCCTTTGGTGTCACAATTTAATTTCTGAACTTTCTGGTTAGGACCAGATTTCGGGAGCCTGCTGCTTGGGAAACGAGGCTATTGATACCTTTGTTCTGCAGAAATTCCAGGTGCAGAAGTCTGAACCCCCGCAGGCTTAGAACTTGTTCTCCCAAGTGTGAGGCAGTAGGACGTGGTTTTCCGCTCGCCTCCTTAGGCCCCCCTGTTACGCCTGAGGCCCTGGGGCACGGAGACGAGACTTGCCCCCTTGGTGCCTCTGAACCAGCTGTGCCGTGACCATGCAGTGTGGGAGACCGGCTGCTCTCCGGAGGCGGCCAGGTCTCAGCTTGCTGGTCAGAGTAATGGGCGATCACTGTGCAAGGCACTACGAGCGCTCATTGGGCCTTCCCTCCTCACACCGTGAGCATGTGTGGTGTCCGTGTGGCTGGGTGCACGTGGAAAGGGGAGCTGAGCCCACTCTCTCCTGCTAGAAGCGCCGTTTATCCTGTTTCTGACGCTTTGAGCTGCAGAGAAGCTGTGCCGGCTCCTGGGAGCTCAGCCCCACTTGAGGCTTTCAGTCTGTCCCCAAGACCACTTTTTTTGTTGTGGTTTGTTTCTTTTATTTTATGTGTTCCATCTGTTTTCAAAGTTGGAGTCCTGTTTGTTTTTAGGACGGGGAGGAGGGTGGGAACCTTCTGGGCTATGTGATGTGGACCGATTGGAAGTGACCGCAGCAGCTGGCTTTCTAAGGACATGAGAGCCGCATGCTGGGGTAATTTGGATGCGGAGAGAATTCCCTCGGAGGGAGAAGCCAGGCTGGGCCGGCGCCTGGCAGAAACCCCGTCCACCTGGCACGCGTCATGTGCACGGGAGCCCGTCTCCTCCAGGCTGTCCGTCTGTCTGTCTGGAGTCTCGTCACCTGAGGCTTCTTTCTCCCTCAGCTGTTGGAGGTTTCCATCCAGGCTGGGGGCAGGGGCTGAGCCGGGCGAGGAGACTAAGAGCCTAACCTGGCCAGTCACAGTCACGTGGCAAGTGACGGTAGCAAGTTACTGTTCCTGGTGCTTCTGGGGCACCAGGACCGTCGGGGATGGAGGCGGGGACACTGGGACTCAGAAAGGAACGCCCGGGTTGCGAGCCGATGCCTGAGGCGGCGCAGGTGCCGCGTGACACCATCCGTGCCCCTCCCGTGGGCCCTGGTGGCCCAGGGCGGTGCTGCCGTGTCCAGCCTGACCCCTCGTGAAATCAGGGAGACAGATGGACTTCGGCTGTCGTTCCTTCCAGGACTGCAGAGCGGCTGGCAGTGGGGACCCCGAAAGCATCAGGCGCTGTGGTTTTCAGCTGGGGTTGCTCAGGGCTCCAGGCCCTGGGAGGTGCCGTGGGTGGAGGGGTGGGCGGCAGGCGTGTCCCGCCGTGTGACTCGGTCACCCCTCTGCTGCATCTTACCATCTCACGTGGGGGCCTCCTCGTGCGTTGCTGCTTGGTGCCTGGTGCTTGGAAGGCACTGGGCAGTGCTTGTGGGAGCCGTTAAATGACAGATTCCAGGATTGGCAGGTGTCCCCTCCGCTGTGCTGTGTGAGGTGATGGGTCTGCTTGCCGTGGCCCAGAGGTTTCCCCAGGGCTTTGTGCCTCCCTCAGGCAGTGAGCCCCTTGGCAATGCGAGCCATGACTGTTTCATTTGGATTTTCCCCTGCGGGCCAGGCCGGGCACAGGAACCAACCTCATGTGATGAAGTTCAGGGGGCATCTGGATCCTGGGCAGGTGCAGTTAGTGAACTTGACCCCGACCCTGCTCCAAGGAGGCAATGTGGGTGAGGGAACCCCAGATCCTGACCTTGCCTGGTCACAGCCTCCTCTGAGCATCAGGGGGGTGGGATGGGGGGGACCCCAGCCTCTCTTCTCAGGAAGGTGCACACAGGCCGGGCTGTTGTGGTGTCTGTGGTCCACGTGGGCTCCTCCCCGCAGGTGACAGCCCGCTGCTGCTCCATAACCACAGACTGGGAAGGAAGGGTGCCCCAAGTTCACCCTGCATACACGGGCGGGGAGAGGGTGTCGCGAGTCAGGGAAGGCTTCCCGGGAGGGTGTCTGTCGGAACCGAGTCCGAAGGGCTGGGATGGAGAGTGAGGCCTGGGCTTAGAGTTGCCAGCCGATCCTGTGCGCCCCGAACTGCTTGCAGTAAGGAATGTGGGTGGGCGAGTCAGCAGGGAGCCTTTGTGTGCTTCTGTGGGGATCCAGACCCCAACCCTGGCTCAATGAGTGGGGCAAGTCAGGGGACACGGTCCTGGATTATGGGGGAGACGTCAGGGGCAGGGGAACAAGGTCCAGGCCTCGGAGGATACTGGTGAGGACGGTGGTGGTTGAACCAGGGTCAGAGGGTGGGCGGGGTGTCAGGGGGGCTGAGATGGCCAGCGATGGATTAGCAGTCGGGCAGGACTGGAGGGCCCAGGGGCCTGGTCCTTGTGGGAGGGTGGGTGGGCTGCAGTGGGACGGGCTGAGGCAGACCTGGGGGTGCCCCGGAGGGAGTGGGGTTGGGTGGTTGGCTTAAGGCCATCGGTGGGCGGAGGGTCTTCTTGGGGTGGTTCAGGCTGGAGCTGTGCCCAAGAGGCCCAGGCTCCAGGATTGGAGTGGGGGACGGCTGGCTGTGGGCCAGATGGGCAGGTGCCAGCCAGCCTCCTCTGGGCACCCAGCCTTCTCTCTCAGCCAGAAGGTGGCTCCGAGGACTGGCTGGGAGTTCATAAGCGTCCCCCTCGAGAGCAAGGTCATCCCGGGGACCACGGCCTGAGAGGTGCAGCTGCCGCCCTGCCTCCAGCTGGCTGTGGTGGAGGTGCTGGAAGGGTACTTACTCCCTGCCGGAGTAACCTGTGTTTTCTTTGATTTTCTCCACAGGAAGCGAGGCATAGAAGTCGTGCAGGTGAGTACAGACCATGCCCTCACCGCTGTGCAGGTGGAAGGGCCTGCAGCACTTACCTTTCCTGCTCTCGGAGGAGTCTGGGTGCTTGGCCTCTCTCCACTTGCTCTTGTTTTAACTTCTCTTTCTGTGGAATTGACATGCTTGCTGCCCAGGGTGGACAGGAGTTGGGGCTGGCTGTCTGGGGGGGGGGTTGAGGAATTGCTGTGCTTTGTCGGTGGGGGAGCTGTGGGACCCTGGGTCAGGGTGGGGAGCGTGAGGGGGCATAGCCCCACGTCCCGGTCCTGGGTGCTGTTGTGACCCGTCTGTGCCATCCTCAGGGGAACTCCAGCCCCTGGGTATCTGCCTCAGCTGTTAGCCCTCTGGGGATGAGCCTTCTTCTACCTGGACCATTCTTGTATCATGACCCAAGTGGTGTCATCTCCATAGACCTTTCTTCTCCCCGCCCCAGGGTGCGTCCCCTCCCCCTTGTCAGTCCTTCTCTGCTCTCAGTGGCCGCATCTGATCTTCGAGATGTTCCCCTGGCCCCTGGGGCATGAACTGAGTCAGCAGAGACTCCTGACCCCCGGTGTTGCCTCACTTTGGGTTGGACTTGGATCACGAGGTCACTGGGGCTTCCCTGATGGCTCTGCGGTAAAGAACCTGCCTGCAATGCAGGATTCACAGGAAATGCTTGTTCGATTCTTGGGTCAGGAAGATCTTCAGGAGGAGGAAATGGCAACCCACTCCAGTATTCTTGCCTGGAGAACCCCATGGACAGAGGAGCCTGGCGGGCTACAATCCCTGGCATTGTAAAGAGTTGGACATGACGGAGCACACACACATACACACACGCGAGATGAGCTCATTAGCTGGAGAAGGAAGGATAGTTGGAGAGAGAAGCTCACCTGGGGTGTGGAGCTTGCCCTGTGGGCCCCAAATGGATGACAAGCTCGGACAGCAGCAGTGATGCCAGGAGGCTGGGTCTGTCTGAGAGTGGGGAGGGGTGGGGACATGCCAGGGGTGCCTGCTGGCCAGCTCCGTTTGTCCTGGCAGTTATGACTTGTGGGGGGATGGAAGGGGGCCATTTTTCTCTGCGGGGACATGAAGATGCCCTCAGACCCTTCATGAGGGGCAGGCTGTGATGTTTGCACCAGAGGTTCTGCCTGGCACCTAACAGGTAGTTGGTGAGTCCCAAGGGTATCCTGGTTGGGCTCCCTGTCCCTGCCCAGGGTGAGTCTGCCTGTGTGTGCAGCTTGGCTGGTGGCCCTTCTTCCACCTGGGGCTGCAGAGAGGAGAACCCAGACTAGGGCTGCATCGGGGCTGATGGGAGCCTGCCCACCCGCTAGAATATCTGAGGAAGGCTTTTATACAGCCTGCTGAGAAGTTCTCAGAATCCACCTTGTGAACTTCGGCCCCCATCCCCCTCCCCACACCTGGCAGGTTCAGGGGGTGGTGCCCTCAAGCCGCTCTGCCCCTGGGACCCACGGGGTGGGCGGTGGGTGGGGTGGGGCTGGGCGCCTCTGTCTGGCCGCTGTGGTGTCCGGCTGCTGAGTTCTTCCTCCTGGCCTCCCTCTTCATAGCTTGTGGGTTGAACTTGTCACCCTGAGGCTGAGGTTTGTTTTGGAAGAGGAGGTCGTTTCTGGAAGCTTCTCAGCAGCTGTGTGTTTTTCATCCTGCCTCATCTAGGCTCTGCTGTTCCATGATCTGCGATGAACTCTTCTGTGGACCTCAGTTTCTCCATTCGTCGAAAGGGGGAGGTCCAAAGGATACTCAAAAGTAATGCTTTGAGTGCCGTTTTTGATTGATTAGTAGTGCCTGCCGGAGGATTTTAAAGTCTGTGAATGGCTGAGGACAGGGGTGGATTGGTAATGCCTGCCCGGGGTCCAGCAGCGGGCAGAGCAGGTGCAGCTGTATTCATGTCCTTCTGGAGCCTGGTGTCTCCTGCTCCAGGACACTTTGGCTTAATTTCATCTCTTAGTCATCTTTGATGGTTTCCTTGGAAGCCCCCTGATCCTTTGTAGATGCTGCTGTACTCACCACCAAAGCCTAGACCCGTAGCTGAAGCTATAGCTGGAGGTCACTGTGAAGGGCCAGGTACTTCCTGGAGGCTAACTACAGCCTCCATCAGGGTCCATGCGGAAATTTCTCTCAGGAGCCGTTTTTAGAGGCAATGAATTCATGTGCTCACAAACAGTCGCTGCTTAAAAGGTGAAGAAGTAAGCTCTGTCCCCAGTACCTGATCCCTGTTCATACCAGATCCCACACTATAACCCACTGCGATGCCACCTCTCCCATGGGAAGGGACAGGAGGGGGGCAGGCGGAGGGAGCCCCTGGAGCTTCAGGGTGTGAGGGCCAACTCAGGGGTTAGTGTGTTTGCTTTGCATGGCTTGCCGGGAAGACCAAGACCTTTAAACCATTTAGTCTCTGGGTGGAATGGGAAACTGGAGCCATTGTTTTAGAAGGTACCAGGCAGAAGAAGAGTTGTGAAATCTTTCTTGATGGGTCTGCTGTTCATTTGGGCGATGATTTGGGGGGAGGAAGTGGCGGCTGGGGACCAGCACGAAGGCAGGCTGGACGCTTTCCACGCCAGCATCTAAAAATAAAGCCCACCACCACGCCTCTCTGTTCACCTCCTCCTGGCATCCCTGTGTGTTTGGAGAACTTGAAATTTCAGGATACAGAGTAAAAACTCTTTGAAGAAATTGGAAACCAAGCCACTTGGCTTTTTTTTTGTTTCCAAAATCAGCCAAGCCTCTGTGCAGCAGACCCCAGGCTGGTGGGCCCCTGGATGCTGGTGATGGATGTTTGCCAGTCACTGGGTGGCAGTGATTGAAGAGGAAGCAGCAGAGTGAGCACGCCGCAGCTGCCACTCAGCATTTCCCGTGTCAAGTGCTCTGAAGGGCACGGTCCCACTTTGTGCAGCCACCCAGTGGTGTGAATGGTGTTTTCATGTCCATTTTAGAGATTAGGAAACTGAGGCTCAGAATTTTCCCCTCAAGGAACTGAATTGGTTAAGTTTGTGGAGTTGAATTTCAGTGCGGTTGATTTGTCTGTAAAGCCCATGGTTTTTCTGATAACTGGGTCTCTCCTGCATGTTTATAGATTGCTCTGCATACTACATGTTTTTATACCTGTTGTTACCTGGGCTTTGGCTCCTGTTAATAGTTTTTAAAAAAAAGGATGTTGGGACCTGGGTTCAGGAACCAAGAGTGTAAAATGGTGGTGAGACCTGCACTGTGGGTCCTGGTCACAGGAGTTGTTCTTCCGGCTGTTGAACAGCAGTAGTAACACTACGAGTGCTAACATTGTTGGGCAACACTGTCTACCAGGCAGTGATGCCATTTGCTAGAAGGAAGCATTTGTGTGTGACCTCTCCAAGGCGGGGCTGGGAACGCACTGATGACAGTCAGCCTTGCAGACCCTCGGCCTTCTCATCTGTTCGTTCCCACAGCTGATGTCATGGCTTTTGGTTCTTCCACATTCCGGCCGACACTTCGTATCCTCTGTCTTTTCAATTTTAGACATTTCAGTTCGTGTACTTCGGTATGACCTTGTGATTTCCATTTTCATCTCCCTCAAAATTAATGACGCTCAATACTTCTTCATGTCCTTCTTGTCCATCCGTGTATATCTTCTGTGAAGTGTCTATTCAAATCTTTTGCCCACTTAAAAGTTGTTTTTTTTTTTAATTTTAGGAACTCTTTCTATATTCTAGGTACAAGTCCTTAGATGCAGAAAAAACGTTTGACAAAGTCCAGCGTCTACTCAGCATAAAATCCTAAGCAGTCTAGTGGAAGGAAACTTCCCCAGTCTGATAAAGGGCATTGTGCAAAAATTCTACAGCTCATATCATATGTAATGGTGAAAAAATAAACTTTTCTCCCTGGGTCGGGAATGGTGAAAAAACATTCCCTCCCCCCGGGTTGGGAAGATCCCCTGGAGAAGGAAATGGCATTCTTGCCTGGAGAATTCCATGGACAGAGCAGCCTGGCAGGCTACAGTCCATGGGATCACAGAGTCGGACACGACTGAGCGGCTGATGTTTTCACTACTTATATCCAATATTATATTGCAGGTCCTAACTAGTGCAGTAAGAACAAGAGGAGAAACAAATGGCATCCAGATTGGAAAAAAATAAATTGAGTTTTGATAATAAATTACTGTAATTCTTGCCATATAATTCTGAAGGAATTCAGAGAATTTGCTATGGTAAATCTCTTTCCATCTTTCTATTTATTTGACTAGGTGGTTTCAGCACTATAAAATTTGAAAAATGGAGATAGAATTGATAATAAACTCTGCTTTATTCTGGCAGTAGGTAATAGTCATCTGTGGGTTTGTGAAATAATTTAAAAGCATTACCATTCATCTCTGCTAAGATTTATTTCTAATAAAGTTTAATTTTTATGATTATTACCTATATAGATTTATATTTCTGTATTGATCAATTATGTGCTAATAGTAGTTGTAATAATAATTCAGTCCAGAAGAAAAATTTTGACGGTTAGAGCTTTATGGTTACGTGAAATTAAAAAATTGACATTTATATACATTTTTCTTTTTTGTCTCATAGTATGGTAGACTAATCAATGAAAAAGGCCTTCAAACATGAAATACACTGAAAGTAGAAATGTCTCAGGGATGTGGATTGGAAATTGGAGTTTGAGGAGGCAGAAGGAGCCTTGCTATCTTTCCAAGTGTTTAAGAAGCGTCCAATTCTGTAATTTTAAGATGGATGACGGTGGAT
Source organism: Bos indicus (assembly GCF_029378745.1). Classification (NCBI taxonomy): domain Eukaryota; kingdom Metazoa; phylum Chordata; class Mammalia; order Artiodactyla; family Bovidae; genus Bos; species Bos indicus. The sequence continues at coordinate 57,864,124 of NC_091780.1, read as the reverse complement.
CTTGAATTGCTATGGTATTTAGAATTCCACTGGGTCCATTTGAAAGAGACACAGTAACAGTTTTATTTTGAAATGTTAATATTTACAATATGTTGGAAATTACATCCTCTACAAGTATTTAAACTTACGATGAGAAATTTAGATGTCAGCTTGAAAATGTACAAATAGATACAGAGTTTTAAACATTTATTTTGGGGGGTTTGGATTGAAGGCCCATGCTTTAGAGTGTTACCCCGTTTGCTTCCCAGAACCAGGCCCTGAGGCGTATACAGCCCCAGAGAGGGGGGTCAGCAGCCCGGCTCTCAGGCCATCAGAGGCCCTGCTCCGAGGGGGGCCACTCGGACTCTGGGGTCCGGGCCTCCGCTGAGACTCAGAAAGGCCTTGGCAGTGGGCTTGTCTGCAGGCTAACTGGCCTCCCCTAACTGGGTCTATTAGGCCAAGAGATGCTTGATAATAATGAACGCCTGCCGTTACCTGCTCAGGAAGCCTGAGAAGCCCCAGGTGAGCCCGGTCCAGCAGGGCTGGGAGGACTGGGAGTCCTGCCCTGTGATCAGTGCTGGGACTCAGCTAGAGCACAGGTGGGAGAGTAGGACAAGAGGCCGGCCACCCCCGTGTCCTCAGGGGGTGCCTGTCGTGATGGTGATGGTCGCAGGTCCCTGTTTGCCTCAGTTTCCCCCCTGCACTGTTGTAACGAGGGCGCTGGATACACAGACCCCGTTGACTCCTCCATTTCAGGTGTTGACAGGTGGCCTCACTGAACCAATGAGCGTGAAGTGAAGTGAAAGTCGTTCAGTCGTGTCTGGCTCTTTGCGACCCCTCAGACTGTACAGTCCATGGATTTCTCCAGGCCAGAATACTGGAGTGGGTAGTCTTTCCCTTCTCCCGGGGATCTTCCCAGCCCAGGGATTGAACCCAGGTCTCCTGCATTACAGGCGAATTCTTTACCCGCTGAGCCACAGGGGAAGCCCCAGTGAGCGTGAGGGTCCCTCATAGCCGGCAAATGCCGGTTGGGAAGACTGCCCCTCTCCCCCGCCCCTCGCAACAGGATTCAGCAAACCTTTCCCTGCTGGGTCACAGGCTGTGGGTGCTGGGGACTCGCATGGGCCCAGGCCACATCCCTTCAGCTCTCTGAAGCCTACCGTTGGCATTCAGAGCCAAAGAGGGTAGGGATCGTGGGCACAGACTGTAGGCACAGGCATGGAGGAGGGTCCTTCCCACACTTTTGTAAATCAGGAAGGCTTCCTGGAGGAAGGCAGGGTGAGCCTGGCTAGTGGCGATGAGCCTCGTCCACCTGACAGAGCCTGGCTGAGAGGTAGGGTTAAGCCCACAGCCCCTTCTGCTCCCGGAACATCTAGGTATTGAGTGACCTAGGGCTGAGCACAGCACGTCGTCATGGCCTTTCCACTCAGTGAACCTTTGTTGGGAGAAAACATGCCGCGACACTTGAGTCATCTGTGGCCTGGGGCTGAAACGTCAGCCTTGCAAGATGCTCTTCCAGGGAACATTTTTCACTCTGACCTGATCCATGGGGAAGGCTTGGGAGGGAAGCTGGTGAGTTTTCTGTCCCTGGACCCCATCTCCCTTTTCAAGGGCAACCCTGAATTTAGTGGAAGAAGTTGTGGTGGGAATATCGTGCCTATGTGGTCCCACCCACCTTCAGCCCCAGCATCCTCAGGAAAATGTATTTTGCATCCCACCGTCTGCCCCGCCAGGTTCCAGGATCTGTCTTTCACCAGTTATTTTCAAAGTGCAGGGGGGAGCAGGAGATGGCTGTTAGCAGGAGAGGGGTTGGAGTCTTATTTTAAAATGCAAATAAGCAAGCTGTAAGTGTGAGAAGGACAGTTGCTGATTCTAGATTCATGGTCCTCCTTCCAAATTCCTTGAGAATTCAGATATTACAAAACCCCCCCGTCTCTGGAGCAGCCGCTCCTTCTCAAGCAGGTTGAGGAAGTAAATATGTTTTCCCAGCTTGCAGGAGTGAAGGGCGGGTGGCAGGTTCTTCCTGGAGGTTTCTCCAGAGTTGTTGCTGCTTGAGATGTTGGAGCTCTTTGTGTGTCCTTTCCCTTTTTCTGCACAAACCATTCTGGGCAGGAGGTTGGGCGGCAGAAGAAGCAGCAGAAGGGAAAGACTAAGAAAGAGAGATCGATGCCAAGGTCAGGCCATGTGCCCAGGGCACATGGAGGACTGGGTGCTGGGCATCTGGAGTCAAAGGGGTACCGTGACAGTGGTCCCAAGCTCACGGGCAAGCCTGGAGGGTGGGAGGACTTGTCTGTGCCTTCATGGGGGTCTGTGAGGACACGGGGGGCAGTGGGCATGGAAAGAGGGGAGTGGGCAGGGGCTGGGGAAGCCCTAATGGGGAAGTTGAGGCTTCTGGATACAGGATAAACCAGGCGCAGGTGTGGATGGGGAGGTGAAGTATTTGAATGTCATTCCGGGCAGGAAGCACAGCCTGTACAAGGAGCCTGGGGCTGGGAGAGGGGGTCGTTTGTCTGCTGGTGGAGTGGTTTGAAAGCACCGAGGCCTTGGCCACAAAGGAGTTGGCAAGCAGTTAGGTCAGAGAGGGTTGGTAGAGCCAGAGGAGGGCCAGGTGAGCTGTTGGTGGGCCGCTGGGTCAGGGAGCATCAAAGGGCTTCTCCGTGGGAGAGGTGATGGGGGAGGGTCCCGCTGGGAGGACACATGGTGGAGGGGGGCGATTAGACATGGCCAGACTGGAGGGGGAAGAGCTGGATCTTCTGGTCAGAGGCTGGGGCCAGGGCTTATCGAGGGTGCTGGGGTCCAGCCAGAACAGACGCAGTAGTGGATGGCAGGGAAGACAGATGGCAGGGTGTGGTGCCTGGGTGTGTGTGTGTGGGGGTGCCAGAGAGTGAGGGGGTCAGTCCTTAGACTTGGGGGGGGGTGTGGGCAGTGCAAGAGGTGGAGCCGTGGGGAGGGGTTGCTGGTTCAGACAGTTGAGCTCAATGCCGGCTGCTCAGGTCAGCAGCCCCTCTCCCACGGAGAGCTGGGAGGGGTCACATGGCTGGGAGAGTGGTGTGCTTGCCTCCAAGGATTAGAGTTGCGGAATTCTCCATTCAGCTTTAAAAAAAAAAAAAAGTATGTTATTTAGTTAATAGTTTCACATGATTTATGATTCACATGATTCAAAAATTGTTTTAAAAAGCATGGAGTTAAAGGTGTCCAGTGATTAATCCCTAGCTGGGTTTCCTTCGCCACCCACACTCTCTCCAGGGTGGCCCAGCTGGCTGACCTTGGCGCCTCCTGGTTTTATTTCCAGGTAATTGGGGCCCAGGTAGGGTTGGACACCTGTGAACATCCTTCCTTCCACCTGCTCCCTCTGCTGGATCCTCTGGAACCCCGTGTAAGGGGCGTGGGGAATATCAGTTGCCTTGGTGTTTCTTGGAGTCACCCAACTGGCCAGCTCCTCATGGGCAGGGACTTCCTGAAGGCCACCTGAGTATGACCCCGACCTCTGACAGCAGACCCCAGCACCTCTGGGGAGAGTGGCCATGGGACTGGGAAGTTGGTTCCACACGGGATGTTTCCACATGGCCAATAAGGCCATTGTTGGGATATACGTGGTGCCAGAGAAGACCCTTGAGAGTCCCTTGGACGGCAAGGAGATCAAACCAGTCAGTCCTAAAGGAAATCAACCCTGAATATTCATTGGAAGGACTGACGATGAAGCTGAAGCTCCAGTACTTTGGCCACCTGATGCAAAGAACCAACTCATTGGAAAAGACCCCAATGCTGGGAAAGATTGAAGGCGGGAGAAGGGGATGACAGAGGATGAAATGGTTGGATGGCATCACCAACTCAATGGACACGAGTTTGAGTAAACTTCAGGAGTTGGTGAGGGACAGGGAGGCTGGCGTGCTACAGTCCATGGGGTTGCAGAGTTGGACATGACCTAGCAACTGAACAGACTGCAATTGTTCTTGGCTGAGCGCAGTCTCCCGTGGAGCCAAGAGGTCTGGGTCTGAGTTGCCATTGTGTTTTCTGATTGTGTGTGATCTCAATTTCCTCATCTTTGGAATGGGATGACCCTTAGCACACAGGACCTAAGATGCCTAATAGAAGCTCAAGGATTATGGGCTTATTTTCCCTTATCCTTGAGGGAACGGTGTGGTTTGGGTGTCTGTGCGGTGGGGAGGAGGCTACAGGTTAAGCTGTGCTGCTTAGAAAAATATGTTGTCTTGTTCAAAAGCGTGGGATTTTTGTCCCCTCGCCTAAGTTAACACTTTTGGGTTTTTAACTGTTGTGGATTTTTAACTTAATTCCTTTTTAAAAGATAGATTTTGTTGTTAAAAATTTGAGACACAGATATTTGTATCATTTTCAAAACACTGAAAATTATTTTTATTCTCATTTTACTTAACATACATTTAACGAACGGAGTTACACACATTTATCTGTAAGCATGATTATCAAAAGTGTTTCTTTTTTAATATATAATCATGATACACGGGGCTGGGGAAGCACGTGTTGGGGTCTGAGCGTGTCAGATGTTTTTAGTAGCCATGAGACAGAGACCACATTTTGGAGGGCAGCGTGGGAAAATGTTCACAAGTCGATGTAAGTGCTGTCAACGTCTGCTGAATGGTTTCAGTTCTGCCAGTTTTATTTTTATTCTTGAGCTTTTCAGGCTTGCTGTTACAAATAGAAACCATCTCCGGCATCAGAGCAGTCCTGTGTGGCTTCAGAGGGCTGTGAACCTCAGTTCTGGGGTGTTCTTTCCTGGCCTTTGACTTGCTGAGTCAACTTGCGTAAATCCTTTAAATAGAAAGCACTCCAGTCAGGGAAGCTGGGCTCTGGGGGAGCCAGCCCCTCCACACTGCTCCACAAGTTGGGGTTCCGTCTCCTGGTCCCTCTGCCCTTGGCTGGCTTTCTGATTTCTCTGGCCACTTTGGGGATGTAACAAGCACATAAAAGCAAAGAGACGCAAGGAGGAACATGGGGAAATAGGAAGGGGTTAAAAGGGTTAGAGAGAGCCAGAAGCTAAGATTCCACTTTGAAAGTAGCCACCTGTTTCAAGGTTGTTCTGGAGTGAAGTTGTCTATAGTGTTACTCAAAAGTGTGATCCACCAGCCATGGGCCATCGCCCGGGATTGGGTTAGAGTGCCAGCCTGGAGCTGCTGAACCCGAATCTGCATCCCTCATTGAGCAGAATGCACATTACAGTTGCAGAAGCTCCAGTGCAAACAAGTGGCTCCCATTTGAGTTGGGGAGGAGATGCCTCCTGGGGCTGAGGCTCTGTGAGATGGTGAATTGACATGAAGATCCGAGGCGCACAACTGGCTGTGGGGAAGCAGGAGTGGAGACGGGCGTTGTCTTCTGCTCAGTTTCACAGACCACAGAGCATCCTTGCATCTAAGAAGCTGGCATCTCCCTCTCCAGCTCCCTCCCCAATCTCATGTTTCTGTTTATGGGGTTAGACCCATTCCCTGCTCCCCCAGGGGACCTCCTTCCCCCAAGCTGGAGCTGCCTGTGGACCTGTCATCCTGGGCCAGACCCTGCCGTCTCTGAGAAGGGCAGCACCGGGCCCCGTGTGTGCTCTGGGTTTGCTGAACTGAGCTGAGAACTTGCTATTTGGGAAACTCATGTGACCCAGCAGAGTAGGGAGGGGAGTATAGGGCATCTCTGTGTACCTGTCGCTCAGCTTGGTGTCCATGACCTCCTGGCTAGTATCACTTCCGGGAGACCTTGTTCCCACTGGATGGTCTGAAGCCAGTCTCATCATTCTGTCAACTCATCTGTGAATGTGTCTCTGCAAAGTAAGGACCAGCCCTTATTCTTAACCTCTGGGCGGGCCGTTCAGGGGTGGGTTGGGGTGCTGCCAGGTGGTGGGTCTGGTCCCTGCACTGTGGCAGTTCCCTGGCCTCTGGGAGGCAAGTGGAGGCAGCGCTGTCTTCCTTCTGACCTCCGGGCCGAGGTTGCCTGTTGGAAATCTAAGATGTGGGTTTTCCCTGGTGGTCCAGTGGTGAAGATTTTGCCTTCTAATGCAGGGGGTGCGGGTTCAGTCCTTGGTTGGGGAGCTTAGATTCCACATGCCTTGTGGCCCCCAAAAAACAAAACATAAAACAGAAGCAGTATTTTAACACATTCAATAAAGACTTTAAAAATGGTCCACATCAAAAAAAAAAAAAAATCTTAAAGTCTTGGATGTGTGTGAATTGATTGGGTCCCAGGAATTGTTCAAATTGGTGCCTCCCTAGGAGTGTTCATTATAGGGAGTGAGAAAGTGAAAAGAAAGTGAAAGTCGCTCAATCATGTCCAGTTCTTTGCAACCCTACGGGGACTATAGCCCGCCAGGCTCCTCTGTCCATGGAATTTCCCAGGCAAGAATACTGGAGTGGATTGCCATTTCCTTCTCCAGGGCATTTTCCCAAACCAGGGATTGAACCCATGCGTTGCAGGCGGATTCTTTACTGTCTGAGCCACCAGGGTGGGGGAGTTGTTCAAAGCAATGTGGACACAGCGTCACTGCGTTCTGGGAAGTTCTCTCAGCACTTATGTACGTTAACTAATTTAATCCCTACAACAATCCAGAGAAGGACTGTTATTAGCACTATTATTAGCTTTATTTGATGGATAAACTTTTTTTTTTTTTGGTTTGTGTTCTGTTTTTGGCTGTGCCTTGCAGCTTGCAGGATCTTAGTTGCATAACCAGGGATTGAACCCGGGCCATGGCAGTGAAAGCACAGAATCCTAACCACTGGACCACCAGGAAATTCCCAACGGATCAACTTTTATTCTCCATGCTTTACAGCCGAGGAAACCGAGTCCAGGAGAGCTTGCCCAGCCTTGCAGCTGGCACAAGGCAGAGCTGAGCCAGCTTGCTGGCGCTCTGGTCGCTCTCTTAACCTCCACACCCCACTGCTGGTTGTGCGTCTTTTCTGAAACCAGTGCTTCCTGGCAGCTCCTTTGCCCCAGTGTCTTGCTCTCTTCTGCTCTGATGCGTCTGATGCCCACGTGCTCTTTCTCAGACAAGTCCCATCTCGTCACAGCATGGCTGCAGTGCCCAGGCTACAGGGGAAGACCCTTCCTTGGAGGGGTCCATGAAGCCCTTGGCGGTTGGTTCCTACTCCAGGACTCCAACCCGGGCCACACCCTCAGGTACACCCCAGTGCACCCTGTGCAGACCCTTAGCCTGCTCCTCCGTGTATCCTGTCCCGGCCTGCCTTACCCCTCCTCCTGTTCAGTCTCTTGCAGACACTCCTTCATCTGTGTGACCAAGCTCACAGCTACTGGCTCCTCAAAGCCTTCATGGACCACCCCCCAGGCCTAGAGAGCCTCTCCCTTATCTCTGCCCACCTCCGCCCTGTGGTCCCAACCTCGTAGGCACAGAAGCTCCCATTTCATGGCGTAATTACATATCTGGCAGCTTTTCCTTTTCTCCAGAGATTCCTTAATGCCGTGGACCATGTCTTCTGGGGGCTGTGCCAGCCTGGCACACAGTCTGGCTTGCAGACACTACTTATCAAGGAATCTTTGAAAGCCAGTGGAAAATAATTCAGTAACATAGAAATACGTGAAATAGAAAAATTCCCTATCATCTTATTCTCCAGAAATAAGCACTGCTAACTATTCCATTTTTTTTTCTCCCTATATATGCCTGTACTAACTTGTTATTGTTCAGTCTTCAAGTCGTGTCTGACTCTCTGCGACCCAGTGGACAGCAGCATTCCAGGCCTCCCTGTCTCCTAGTATCTCCCGGAGTTTGTCCCCCTCCTTTTTTTCTCTTTTCATTCCCTAACGCCGAAGTAAAAATCTTTTAATGCATTTGAAGTTGGGATGTGAACATTTAATGTGCCTTTGAGTGGAGGAAGTAGTGTAATAACGTATTTGTACTCTGTGGAGGGCTCTTCACCTGGGCTTGATGGTGTGTGAAGGCTGAGGCTAGCTGAGAAGGCTTGTTTTTTTTTTTTTCTTTTTCCAGTAACAGGCTGCTGTATCACAGGGCACCACTTTGAAAGGTCAGAAAGTATACGTAAACCAGAGAATTCCCCCTTACACTCATGAAGCACTAATTTGTTTTTACTTGTTTGCCATTTTAACTATTCCCAGAAAGAGAAAGCTGGGGCTGTTCTCTTTACTTTCGTAGCCTAGGGATGTTCCTGCCTTTTAGTGCTCTGTCTGCTTCACACTCTGTCTCTTTCCCTGAAGGACAGGTTAGTAAGACCGGATTAAATCAAGGCTGAGGAATGGAGGAGGATTAATGCTAACGGTCAAGCCCGCTGCTGTGAGGGTACACCGGGGCGGTTCTGAGGTTCCTGGTAGTGAGAGCAGGCAAGGAAGTGAGATTGGCGGCCAAGGAGGAGGAGAGCTCTGAGTCCCTGGAGGGGAGTAGAAAGCCATGCAGAGGACTGACCCTTCCTTCCTAAAATGTTGAAGAACCTCGTCAGTGTCACAAATAGGAAATTTTTCTCTTGCCCTGGACAGAAAGGGGAATTAAAGAAAAGCAGAAGTTTGGTGTCCTGAGTACATGCTCCATGAGTCCCTGGCACAGGGTCATTGTCCTTTTTGGGGGGGCTCTCCTGGACCCCACTCTCCACTCCCTCTGCCTGGCCAGTGCCCATTCTCCAGCACCCTGTCCACCTGCAGCTTCATTCTGGAGCCATCAGGATTGGCATTCAGCTGCCAGTAGCAGGTTGAAAATAACAGTGGCTTAAAATATATTTATTTCAATCTTTTTGGCACCAGGGACCGGTTTCGTGGAAGACAGTTTTTCCACAGACTTGGGGGGAGGGGGGGTGCGGATGGTTTGGGGGTGATTCAAGCACATTCTATTTATGGCACAGTCTGTTTCTAATCTGCTGCTGCTGCTGATCTGTCAGGAAGTACTGGTCCATGGCCCAGAGGTTGGGGACCCCGGGCTAAAATGAAATACTGGATACAATCCTATGGAAAAATCCTAACAAACTCTTTTGGCCAACTCAATACCATGTTTATTTCTCTCCGTGTCAAAGAAGCTGGATGTAGGCACCTAGGGCTGGTGTGGGGGCTCCATAAAGTTGCCCAGAACCCTTTTCCCTTTGTGCCACACCATCCTCTGCTCTGACTTTTAGGCTCTGGCTCACCTCCTTGCTGAAAATGGCTGCTGGGGCTTCTGCCATTTCGTTTACATTCCAGGCTGTAGGAAAGTGGTCAGGGAGGAGGGCACCCCGCCTTGTACCTGAGTCTGTTTTCCCTCGGTGACCTCCACAGAAGTCCCACGTTACACTGCTGCCTATATCGCCTGGGTCAGAAGTGTTCTAACAGGCACTCGATCCTGGCGGCCTTCTTGCTGGGCATGCTGTCACCTCGCATGAACTTGGAGAAGAGAGTGGGCCTGGATGTTGGGCTGCAGCTAGCTCTGCCAGCACGCTCAGGCTCTGGAATTAGTTACCCTCAAACTGGACAAGTTACCCTCAAAGAGACATTGACAAAAAGGCAGTACAGTAAGTCCCCTACATACAAATGAGTTCTATTCCAAGAGAGTCCGACACAGTTAACCTAGGTACCCAACTAACATAATCGGCTGTATAGTACTGTACTGGAACAGGCTGATAATTCTTTTTGCACAAATAATACATAAAAAAACAAAAGTAAAAACAACATTGTTAATCTTACAGTACACTAGTACAGTACAACAGCTGGCATAGAGGGGCTGGCATCGAGTGAACAGGCAAGAAGAGGTACTGGCGGGAGGAGGCAGAGGAGGTGGGAGATGGTGGAGCTGAAGGATCGTCAACAATAGGAGCTGAGGGCCAGCTATGTTTCACTCAGGTCTGATGTTGATGGAATGCATGCTCGTATCTCTGAGAGTTCACAACTTGAAGGTTCATACGTAAGGGACTTACTGTAGTACAGGAGCCAGCCTCAGGGAGTTGTGAGACTGAGCTAGTGCCGCCAGGGAACACCGCAGAGCCTGGTACGCAGCCATCCTTGGAAGCAGCTGTTCGGTATTATTTACTAGCACTCTCATCCTCATCGTCCTTGGGGCCCGTGGAAATTAATACAAGTCTGAATGTTGTGCAGGTGAGCGACTGGGTTGGTAGATGAGCCAAAATAGAAGGATCTCTCTTGTTTGATTTGTTATCACAAGTAAAGAAAGAGACAAGAAGCTAGAAATATCTACAGTGTAAGTTCCATTCATCTGGTTTGCTTAGAACAGGGCTGACAGAGATATTTTTCCTGCTGGGGTCCTGTGGGGTCTCTGCTCGGGGTGCCATCCTGGACATGGCAGCCCAAGGTATCTCCTTGGTGCTGGGATGGGGTGTCCTCTGAGGTTGGAGCTGAGTTTGCCCTGGCTAGGGGCAGGCTGACTTACTTCCTTTCTCTAGATCTCCTTGCATTTAGCTGTCATCGGGTGAAGGCATCACCTCTGAGGCGTGCTAACTCCTGACCGCCCCCCCGCCCCCAGATTCCCCAACCCTGCGTGCTAGCTGGGGGAAGCCCCAGGAGGCATGCATACCGCTGAGATTTCATGGCTGTCCCAAAGTTTGTCAACCCAGAGATACAGCTTGGCTCCCTTTCAGCCACCCCAACCTCGAGAAGGCCCCTGGGAACCCCTGTGGTCCCTGCGCCTCTCTCCCAAGGTCTCTGATGGTCCTGTATGAGGGACAGGCAGGGGCCACCCTTCCAGGGACCCAGTGGGTCTGGCTTCCCTGTCCCCGTTCCCCGCAGGCCGGTTTTCCAGACCGACGAGCCGCCCGAGTCTTGTTCTCTTTGAACGTTCTCAAGTGCCCTCAGAGCATACCCTATAAGGAGATTCCAGCTCACACTGTGGCCCAGGAACTTGGCGTGGAGCGGGGCTCGCTCACCACTTCCACAGAAGCCCCTTGGGAGGTGCTCCGTGGCCCAGTGGGAGTGGGTGGGTGGTGGCCTTCATCAGGTGTCCCGGGGGGATCATTTAGGGCCACCAGCCTGGGCACATGGGCAGCGATCAGCCAGGGAGATTGCTCCGGAGCTCTGAGATGCTCACAGAATGATTCCCACAGTGCCCCGATGTCTCTGCGCTGGGCCTCCGTGAACCAGCCCGGGCTGCCGCAGCGATAGTCTGGGCCTTGCCTGCGTTCCCACTTGCCCGGCGAGAGCACCGAGGTTCAAGTGGGCGGAGGGTCTTTACCCTGTGCCGTCCAGAGGGTGGGCCGCAGAGCTGGGACTGGATTCCAGGGAGCGCAGTGGCAAAGCCAGCGCCTGCTCTGCTCCTCCTTGCCTCCCCTGGACTGAGAACTCAGTGACAGGCCCCACCCCCTAGTCCAACCAGCTCCTCCCCTCTGTAGCTGTGCAGCCCTCGGCAAGTGGCAAAACCTCTCTGAGGCTCAGCTACCAGATGATGAATGTGATGAGACCAGAGTAGGTAGGAAGGCCTTGGCTGCAGGAGAGCCGTGAGCACCCTGAGGCCAGGTCGGGCGCTGGTAAGGACCTTCCCACAGCTCACCGGTTTTCTTGCTCCTGAGATCACTTGAGGGGTCTTTTAAAGCCCATCCCTTTGTCCAATGGGGCAGAAATTGGCCTGGACTCGGAGTCTCTCCATCCCTGGTGGGTGGGTCCGCTGGGTCCCTGAGCGGGCAGGGTGTGGATTTCCTGGCATGGAAGCGGCCCTTGGCTCACTGCGTGCTCCCTGCCCCGGGCAGTATTTTTGCTGCAGGCCCTGCCAAGTGGAAATACGTTATTTACAGTGTTTTGACAGGAGCCCCAGAAGGCTGGATGAGAAAGGATGCCTCTGGGACTGAGCTAATGGCCTGGGAGTGTGGCCTGCGGGGAAGGGAGCCTGGCACGAGAGGAGGGGGAGATACGTGGTGGGGGTGAGGGCACCCATTCCTTCAACTTGATAAATGTGAGGTCCAGCCCTCCTCTAAGCCCAGGGCTTAATAAGATTATGTTTGAGTGAATATCCCAGGCTGCCCGTTCCCGGCTCCCACTGCAGTAAGGACCGGGGTGTCCCCAAGCCAGCTCTGGGCCTCTGCCTTCTTACTTTGCTGTCTGAGGCCTGAGTGCTGTCATTGTCTGATGAGGACAAGGACCCCTGATAGGGAGAAGGTGAAACACACCGAGGTGTGATGAGGCCATGCCGGTCTGTCCACAGCCCAGTCCAGGAATCTTCTATAACCAAGCTGTTCTGGACCTGTTTGCTGCCTCAAAGAACACGAGTCTGCCTTGGGCCCCGGGCCACCTGCCAGGGCAGCACCTCCATCCCACGTGACTCTCTGATCCTCTAGAAACAGCTTGAAAATGTCTTTCAAAACCGTCCGGTGGGGGGTGAGGGCGGGGGGAAGGTCCAGGAGAGCCTCCTTTGTGGCTGGTAGGAGCAAAATGTATTTACCCGTGGCCCAGAGATAACCAGCAGTCACCTTCCTGAACATCCTTTGAGTTTTTTTTTTTTTTTTTCTCCCCGTGTAGAAATGGAACGTGTTTATACACTTTAAACAAAATTATTTTCTGTTGACGTTTCCCCTTTTGTTAAACGTTCTGCTTAGGCTTGCTTTCTTAATGGCTGCATAATATTCTGTCTGTCAGCGAAGTTTCTGAATTCTCCTGGTGGATGCTGGCCGTGATTCTGGTTTGTCACTATAGTAAATAGTGCTGTGGTGAACATCTGGTTCTGATATTGTTGGGGCAAGTCGGTGATTATTTCTGTGGGCTATATGAATAATAAATCTTATTTGTTTTTTTTTTTTTTTTTTTTACAGCTTATGAAAAGTAGTGTGTACGCCTGGGGGAGGGAAAAAAAGCCAAACATCCTCGGGAATTGTATAAAGGGACTTTGTGTTTGGAGTGTGTCCTTCTGGATTTTTGGTTGCACTTAGGTTCTGCTTCTCTCTCATGCATCTTCTCTCTCTCCTCCTTTCGTTTCTCACCCACCCATCCCTGGAGCAACCCCCCACCCCTGCCCCCCCACAGCTGGAGGTTGTGGGGCTGCAGCCCTGTTCACAGGCAGTTTCCCCTCTGCGTGTTCCTGATCCGGGGAAGACGCAGAGCGGGGACCAGTGCAGAGGCGTTGGTCTCTGGATGGGTGCCCTCCAGCACCGCCGGCTGCAGGCGGCTTCCCTGGGCCTGTCCGTCCACACCAGGGTCCTCCCGCCACCTCCGCCGCCCCTCTTGCTCGCAGGCGCTCTGCTCCTCTTTGCACGTGCCTACAGTTTTCTAGCCGAGGGGAGATTCAGACCACTTCTGAGAGCAGAGAGCTCCTGTCTCCCTAACCTCACCCCGCTCAGAGGTGGCGAGCATCCCGGTCAAGGGCGCAGCCTTATCCTCAACGTGTGCTGGTGGCCCCTTTAGCCGCAAGGCTGTGGGTGAGATATTTGGCCTCTGACTCCAGACTCCTCATGTGGAATGGGGTTTTCATGGCGCCTACCTCGGAGGTCGAGAAGATTCATTGAGCTGGAGTCAGAGCATCTGCTGCACAGCCCGGCACTGAGGCCGTGTTTAGAAATCTGTGGCTGGTGGCCGTGTGTCAGGATTCACCCCTGTCCTTTGGCGGCCGGCTTGTTTTTGGGGAACTGAGGACTGGAAAGTTAGTTCCTGAACAAGAATATCGAACACCCACATGCATGTCAGGCTCCCTTCAGGGTAGGTGAGTTAAGTGCAGTCCTGAGGCAAACCCTGCAGTGCTTCCCTGGTGGAAGGGGCCCAGCCCGGACTTTTCTGGGGTGGATATGGGTCAGTGTCCTAGGGAATCCTGGCCACGTGACTTTGAACCAGTTCCTTCTCATTGCTGAGCCTGGGTCCCTGTCCTTCTTGGGCATTTATACTTTTATCTTGGTAGTTCTGTGCTGCTGCTGCTGCTAAGTCGCTTCAGTCGTGTCCGACTCTGTGCGACCGCATAGACGGCAGCCCAACAGGCTCCTCTGTCCCTGGGATTCTCCAGGCAAGAACGCTGGAGTGGGTTGCCATTTCCTTCTCCAATGCATGAAAGTGAAAAGTGAAACTGAAGTCGCTCAATCGTGTCCGACTCTGTGCGACCCCATGGACTGCAGCCCACCAGGCTCTTCTGTCCATGGGATTTTCCAGGCAGGAGTACTGGAGTGGGGTGCCATTGCCTTCTCCTGGTAGTTCTGTGAGGTGGGATCTATTTACCCTTCTCCCCGTTTTGCAGATGAGGAAACTGGAGGCTCAGTTATGTCACTTGCTTAAGGACATATCTAAGGTCACAGAGCTCACAAGTATCACCCACTGGGGTCTCTGAACCCAGAGAGACCTGAACTTCATGGGCCTGGGCTGCTCTAACCACACCCCCCACCCTCCCTGGTGCCCACTGGACCTCGTTGGTTTCCCTTTAAAAACCTATTGTGCCTTCTGTGAATTTCCCAAAGGTGCTATGACCCCAGCCCCAGTGTCCTGCAAGGGCTTTTGCAGCAAAGCAGTCACCCCTGCTCCTCAGCTTGGTCCGCTGTGCCCCGTGCTGCTGCTCCCCGGTTCTGGCCCGTCACGCCTTCCTGCTGAGAAGGCCTGAGCCTGCCCGCCCTGCGTGGTGGTTCTGAGCTCATCTCTCCCACCCACGTTTGTTCCCGTTGTTCTAATCCTATAATGTTCGGTGACTTGGAGAGTCTGACCAGGTGGCACCCACGGGCATCCCTGTGTCGTGTGATGCCTGAAGTCAGGGCGGCTGGCACCAGAGGCCCCAGGCCTGGGCAGCGGGGACCCCGGACCCATTCCCCCAGAAGGCTGGGCTGGCTTAAGTTCCTCCTCTGCAGAATGGGCTGCTGGCCCTGATGGGATCTCACTCTCCCTCCTGTGAATCTCTGACTCTTCAGGAAGCAGGGGGTGGAAAACCTCGCAGTCGTCCTCTCCATCTCTGTCTCCTCACTTCTCAGCCTTTCATCTCGAAGTCAGCCTGCTGAGGTTGCCGCGCCTGCCCTGCAGAGCTGAGCCCTCCTGGGCGGTGCACGAGTGTGCGAATGAGAATGTGTTGATCTGCTTGAAGTAGGCCCCTTTGATGCTCTTTAAATAGGGCAGCTTTCTCGAGAATTCAGCCAGCTCCCCACATCAGACCTCAGTTGGGTGCAGCTGCTGTTGTGTGTAGCAAATGCACTTGCGGCTGCTTCTGTGTGCGCAGTGGTCTGGAGTCAGCTGCCCCAGGTTCCCATCCTCTCTGACCGTGACCAGCTGGGTGACCTTTGGCAACTCACTGTGCTTCAGGCTCTGTGCCGACAGCAAGGCTCATCATCGTGATGGTGTCGGTCAGACTCACCCCTTTGAGAGGATCAGGTGCTGTGTAAACTGTAAAGTGCCCGGTGAGGTGAGCGGACGTGCGGACGTGCTTTTTCCAGCAGCATCCAGCTTCGGAGGCTCAGGAAGCACTCTTGGCAAAGGCCGATTTTCAGCCTCGAGGCATCATGCTCAAAAAATGCTCGCACATGGTTTATTCAACTTTAAGAGGGGGCACATTCTGAAATGGGTTGTTTATTGTCCAAGTTGAATTTTTAATTTCTCATAAACTCCCCACAAATTGCTGTAGTACGTCTCTATTTATTGAATCTGTCAGGGTTGTTTATGGCGCTGAGGCCTGGGCTCCCGTGTTTGTGGGTCGTTGCCCAGACGACGCCAGGGTCTGAGGCTCCGGAGGGGAGGCCCTGCCCCCAAGGTGGTGTGGAAGGTTCTGGAAGGGTGGGTGGTGTGAGGTGGCGCCGTGGCTGCTGCACTGGGTCAGGCGAGGTAGTCAAGACTGCGGTTCCGTGCCAACTTTACCTGCCCACTGCTGGCTGCCCCTTCCCCTGGGGGGTGTGCTGCTCCAGCCTCTTAGCTGTGCCCCCTGGTCCTTGCTGCTCCGCGTGGGTCTAGGGACGGGCAACGCCTGCCCTGCGGGGTACCTGAGGGGAACGAATGCATACGCTCCCCAGACCTGCTGGGTTGCCGCCTACAGGGCAGCAAGACAGCAGGTGCCCTCTCACCTGTGCCCACCAGTGTCATTGCGTGACCTCCTCGGGGCACCCCCGGGGCCCCAGTCCTTAGGACAGAGCCTAGCGGCCTTAGCCTGGCAGTTCTTTGCCTCCACCACCACCCTACCCTGAGATCTTTCCAACTCTATCTGCCCCACTCACCTGTGCCCTGCTGCATCTCTCCCCCCATACCCACCCCAGCCCCCCCATCCCTGGCTCTGCACACGCCCATCTCCACTTGCCATGCCTACCCAGCCTTCTCTCTCTGGGGAATTACAGGCATCTTGGAACTGACAGCTCCTGAGACATCGCCACCTTGAAGCCCTCTCTGCTTTCCCCGGACTGGGTCAGGTCCAGCTTCTCCAGACCCATTGTGATCCAAAGGCCGGAGCTGCCCCAGCCCCAGGGGCTGCTTCACCTGCTTGCCCAGCTCGCTCCCCTCATTCTGGGTGCTCTGACTGCTCCTTCTCCTCCTGGGGGCTGGGCCTGCAGCCAGCACTTAGGAATGCCCTGCAGTCAGCTGGCCTTCACATGGCCGAGATGTGAGGCTGGACTTCTCCCAGGAGCCTGGCTGCTCCTGAGACATCTCCCAGGAGCCTGGATGTCCTGAGGAAGGGCCATGGCATATCTTGAGTTTCTGAGGGCTCTTGGCCTTTAGTCGAGGCCTGGTTGACATCTGGGGCTCAGGACTGGGTGAGAACAGAAGGGCACCTGCAGGAGGAAAGACAGAGGGACAGCTGACAGATGTCCCGACGCCCATGTGCAGGTGGGAATGCAGACGCTCGGGATGGCCTGTGTGCGTTCATTTGAGGATCTGCTTTCACTGAGTATCACTCAGCAGTAAACAGTCCCTGCCCTCTTGGAGCGTCCACGTCCAGAAGGCTGAGAGACTGAAAACAGATAAAATGTATGAAGTGAGTGAGATGGCACAGAGCAATAGGGAGAGAGAGAGAGAGCAGAGTAAGGTGCTGGGGATTGCTGTGGGATTTTGGAGCATGGCTTACTTAAAGCTAAGCATGTGCCTGCCCTTTGACTCCCCCAGTTCCACTCCAGATATCTCCCCAAGAGAAAGGACCACTGTGCCCATCAAAGGACAGGCATAGGCTGTTCAAAGCAGCAGCAGTCATAGCAGCCTCAAAGTGGAATCAGCCCCTGCGTCCAGGCAGTGGAGAGAGTGGGTGTCATGGTCACATGGTGGGATCCTGTGCAGTGGTGACGAGGAACCAGAAGCCACCATGTGCAAAACACGGGGGTCCCATGGACGTGCGGCTCGGACCCGGTGAAGCACTGCTGGTAAATTCCTGGGCCGGCGACACTACTGGGGGTGGGAGGGGAGGTGTGGTAGCAGACTAGCGGTACCTCTAGGGACAGGGACCGGCTGGGGGCCTGACGGGGCTGCTGGGGTCTTGCAAATGTTCTCTTCTCAGCCTTGACCTTGGTCATCCTTCTGTGAATATTCACCAGGCTGCTCACTGTGATAACGCTTTTTTCCCTTATATATTATACTTCAGTAAAAGGCTTATAAAAGCTTATAAAACATGAAAGGCAAGAAACAAATGATAGGAGACAGAGAGCGTGCTGTTTTCTGAAACGTGCACCCTTGGGTTCTCTCCAGAACGTTGGTGAAGGAGCAGGGACATGAATGTCCCTCCTGGGGTTCCCTTGGGGGAAGGGGCTCCTCTCACCACAGTCATTGTCTCCAAAGTCCACAGTTTACACTGGGGTCCTCTCTTGATGTGGTGCATTCTGTGGGTTTTGACAAAGGTATAGTGACATATGGGGTTCCCGGGTGGCTCGGTGGTAAAGAATCCTCCTGTCAGTGCAGGAGATACAGGAGACTCGGGTTTGATCCCTGGGTTGGGAAGATCCCCTGGAGTAGGAAATGGCAACCCGCTCCAGTATTTTTGCCTGAGAGATCCCATGGACAGAGGAGCCTGGCGGGCTATGGGCCATGGGGTCACAACAAGAGCTGGACACGACTGAAGCGACTAAACAGCAGCACCAGCATAGTGGCATGTATCCACCATTATGGTGTTGTGTGAGAGCGTCATACGCCGTATGCTGGCATGTCGCTGCACTGCCCTAAGAACATCCTCTCTAGAACGTTGGTGAAGGAGCAGGGACATGGGCGTCCCTCCGGGGTTCCCTTGGGAGAAGGGGCTCCTCTCACCACAGGAATTTATTTTAAAGTATTTAAGGAAAAAGAAAATTCACACTCATACTGATGAAGCTGCATTAATTAAATCAAGATCTCGGGTTGGGTCCTGTACGTTTGCCATTCAGTTGCTCAGTTGTGTCCGACTCTGCGCAGCCCTGTGAACTGCAGCACGCCAGGCTTCCCTGTCCTTCAGTGTCTCCTGGAGGTGATTCTGAAAGGCAGCCAGATTGAGGCTGGCTGTGATTCTCAAACTTGAGTGTCGCCAGAATCCCCAGGAGAGTGTCTTCCACATACGGCGGGCCACATTCCAGAGTCTCTGAACCAGCAGGTCTGAGGGGCTGAGAATTTGCGTCTCTGATAGGCTTCCTGGTGATGCTGATGCTGCTGGTCTGAGGAGCCCCATCTGGGAACCGCTGGTTTTAAGCAGTGGTGGCAAAGGATGTGATGAGGCCTCAGAAGCTCCGGGTCCTTTGGGGGCATCTGTGTCCAAGGCCCTTTCCTAGATCGCGTGTCTGCTGTCAGAGTGGGAGGCTCTGAGTGTTTGCTCTGTGCCTGAGCTCGCGTGCTCCTGCCATCACCCCCGTGGAGATCCTGGGTTTGGGAGGAACGTGGTGATGCAGGCAGGCATTATGTTGAGTGCGGGGTGGGCCAGGGGAAGGAGTGGGTTGCTCACAAGCCAGGAGGCTGGTTACTTTCAGCTCTCTGGACTACTCTCAGGCAAGCCCTGGGGATTTCTTTTTGTACTTCCACCAGGATAAGTGGGACCTCCACCCCAGAGTAAGGATACCCCAGATCAAGCCTCCCTGTGTGGGGGTGTCAGCCAGCATCTGACACCAAGGCATAGAGTTTGTACAGAGTCCAGAATCCCGGGATCCTGGTGGGAGAAGCAAGCTGCCATAAATCTGCCTGGCATCTATAATAAAAGACCTTCAGGAGAAACTCAGTCTGCTCTGCTTGGCCTTCTAGAAGCCCAGCAATAAAATCAATGTAAATATAGCTAACATTTGGGAGTGGTTTATAAAGCACTTGAAAAAAATCCCTCATGTAAACCCCAAGTCAGTCTTACAAGCCGTGGAGGCGATTGATTACGCTGTCTGTCAGACGTGGAGACTTCAGACTCAGAGCTGCTAACTGGCAGAGCTGGGGCCTGAACCCGCGATGCTTTCTGCTCTCTCAGCCCTCCCCCACCTCCGCGTGAGCCCCCACGCAGAGCAAAAGACTCCTCCCCAGCAAGCTCCAGTGACCGGAAGGGTAAACTGAAGATGCTAGTGCTCCCGGGAGAGGAGTGCGCTAGAATTTCTCATAACAGGCTTATTCCTGACAGTCCTCACTCAAAAGGTATAGAAACCACCACCCCACATGTGCGACAGTGGCAGAGATTGGCAGGTTACTCAGCTCTCAGATGGAAAGCTCGCAGATAGAAATTTTCCATTTCCCACGCTGAGGAATTCTGAGGCCCAGGGTGGTTTCCAGGCTCGATGGATTAGGGCTGGCAAGCGGGGATACAGCCCAGCAGTTTGAGTAGACCTCTCAAGAACCTCGAAGGGGTGCCTGCTATTTTGAGGGCGGCGTTTCTGACCCCCGTACTCAACAGGCCCCCTTCAGTCATAGATGCAACTCTTATCTGTTTTTGATTTGAGGGATTTTCTTTCAAGAAGACATCGCAGGTCAGGGAAAGTTTGAAAACCACGGGTCAGGGAGTAGGTTGGGGGAGTTTGGAGGTCAGGGTGCAGCAGAGCCAGGGCCCTGGAGCCGGTAGCCCTCTCCCCCAGGCCTCAGGCTTTCAGGTACTGTGTGTACAGAGTGCTGTTGAGCGGTGAGGTGAGCGGCATGGCCAGGGCAGTGAGGCCCGGGGCATGGAGTCTGACCGTCATTGGCTTGATCCATCCGTCAGGTGTTCATTCATCTGTGTGCTGGGCCAGCGGGCACTGTGCCGAGCATGGAGATGTAGTTGACAGTCCTCGGGGAGCTTCCTGTCAGTGGGAAGACAGAACCTGGCTTCAGGAGACCCTGAATCTCTTTCAGCACCTCTCAGCACCGTTTTCCAAGACCGAGCGTTTTAATCTCCTGTGCAGGTACTTTTGCAGGTCTCGTGTCTGCTGATGGGTCACCATCACTTAACTTCATCCAAGACCATGGTGACACCACCTACTGGACACTGCTGGTCATGGTGGCTCTGCAGCAGGGTCTGCCGTGGAGTCTGTCCCCACCTGACCCCATCTTCCAAGAATTACACTTGCCAAACCTCTTTGATCTGCCATCTTTCTGAGTGGGAGAGGGAATAAAAGGTGGAAGTGTTATTCATACGAGCAGGGGCAACGGGAGCCAAGTAGGACCTCGCAGTGTGAATGGAGTGAAAGCTTTCAGAGACCAGCTGCAGGAGATGCCCACCGGAGACCCCTGATTCCTGGTGTCAGCCTTTGGTTCTCCTGTGGTGGACCTGGCTGCAGGGGCCACTCAGGAATCTTGGAGAACCATCTGGAATGAGTGGTGCTCATGAGCGCAGGGCTCCTTGTGCGGGACAGGGACCTGGTGGATTACAGGGCAAGCTGCCGTGGAAGGCCACTGCACAGACATGGCCCAGATAGAAGGGGCCATATCCTGCCCGCTCGAGGCTTTTGGAAGACAAGGCTTTTACAAACGCCAGTTCAGTTTTGATTTTACACGCTGGCATCAAAGACAGGAAAACTAGCATAACCACTGGGCTTTCTTTAAAATGTGCTTTGTGGGGGCCCCCAGCGCAGCTCAGCCCTCCTCGTATAAACTTGCATAAACTTGCAGATCAGCCAGAGCAGTTTGCTTCTATTTAAGGCAGTGAGAGGCTCTCCTCCAGTTCGGCTGTTCTCTGGCTTCTGCTTTGCCCCAGGAAGGCTGGTCCTCACATGCTCTTTTGCACCCGGGTGAAGCTGAGTGGGGATACACTTGTCCGCCCCCACCCCGAGCAGGCCTAGAATGTCTGGGGAGTATCTCTGTTTGGAGACACATGTGTTGTATCTCGACTCCCCACCATCCCTTCCAAACCTGCTTCCTCTCCTGTTTTCTTGGATCGTAACGAAGGTGCTGCCTCCCGTCTCCCACCCAGGCAGCCAGCCCAGGTCCCTCTGTCCCTCCATGTCCTACAGCTCGTCAGTTTCAGGCCCTGTTGATTTCTCCCTTTGCATGTTTCCTCGCCCATCCCCACCTCCATCCTTCACTCGCAGGTCCCCTGTCGCCCCTCAGCCAGCACTGCCACACCTCTGACGGGTGTCCCTGCCACTTGGCTGAGCCCTTACCTGTGGAGTCATCACTCATCAAGCCTTACCTGTGTCACACCCCTGCTCTCCTTGTCTTCGGGTGAAAGTCTAGCCCTCAAGAACTGCTTAGCATGCTCTTCCCAGTGTTGCCTCTGCCACTCCCCAAGTCACACGCCTCAAACCCTTAACAGCCCCATCTCTCTGCCTGCGCACACCTGTTGTGGCCTACCTTGGCACACCTGGTTTCATCCTTCAGATGCAGGTCAGGTGTGACTTCTGTGCACCGCTCCCCCCCAACACTAGGAGACCGTTCACTCCTGGGGATGGCTGCTGGCCTCGCCCAGAATCCCTGGTCTGTCTCTGGACCCTTAGCCGTCTAAGGTTGACCGACACTCTACCACCCCCCACTGCCTTACCCCTGAGGTCGTCAAGGCACTCATCTCAGTACTTAGTGAAGAACTTGGCATGTGTGGGCATGGGGAGAGGCTTGATGAATGATTCTATTTGCTGATTTTACCCTAAGGTCACTTAGAAGCCACACAAGTGGTTTCTTAGGACTTGTGAGGGGCCTGTGGACTCCGTTTTTCTTTAGCATCTGGCAAGTTGCCTTCTTGGCACATCTTCACTCTCCAGCTTCCACGCAGGTGGCGTTGGTGATTAACCTAGGTCTGTCATGACAACATAGTTCCCTTTGCCCAAGACTTGCATCCCAAGCTTCCCTTGCAGCTAGAGGCACCCACGTCTTGCAATTCTGACCAGTAAGATGTGAGGGGGAGGAGTATTTTCTGTCTTACAAAATGGTAGCTGTTTTGACCTTTGTTTCCCTTTTCCTGCCTCCCAGATTTTCTCTGGGAACAGGATACCTAGAGGTGTGGCAGCTATTCTGTGACCATGAGGTAAAAGGCATGTGGACAGGTATGTCTGTCATAAGAAGCATGGCAGAATAAAACCTGAAAAGAGCCGGGGTTCTTGCTGACATCAAACTGTTGAAACCCTCTAGAGACCCACCTTCCTCTAAATTTTCTGTCTTTAGGATTCAAGCCACTTTAGTCAACATTTCTTAAAATCAGACGTATCTTCACTGTTTATTCTGAACTTGGCTGAACTGTATTTTGTTACCTAAGATCAAGTGCACCTTTGGGATGAGGAATGGCCATTGTTGAAACAAAACTTTGAGGGCTGAAGGCATGTGCCAAGGAGAAGGGGACCAGTGCTGTTAGTGTTGAAAATTTGGATGCCTTGGGGGTTGACTGTTGGGACTTGTGTACATTTGGACATATGTTAAAAAAAAAACAACGACAAATTGTCCTCTGTGTATGATAAAACTTAAAGGATCTTTAGGTTGTTAAGCAACAGATTTTCAACTTGAAAAGAGACTTAAGAAAATGTGAATGAATATTGGGTTGGCCAAAAAATTTGAGTTTTCTCATAACACCTTACAAAAAAACCTGAACAAACTTTTTGACCAACCCGATAGAGTTTGTTAGCATGGATGTCTCAGAAAAATCAAGGTGTGAGGGGTGTTAGGCCATCAAGGACTCAAATTTATGTCATCAGAAGTGTTTCTTCACTTTTCAGGCTCTTTGTGTAGGTTCTTTCAAGGCAGGCTTTGCCAAGACGTGTGAAAAAGATTGCCAGCAACTCCATCCCATAAGCTCAACAACCTCATAGGAAGCAAGTATGACTTTCCTTTTGCCCTGAGTTCTGGCAAAGCTCCCAGGTCTGGCTGCTGTTTGCTGGTTCTGATTAGTTTGACTTGAGTTACATACCTATTATGTTCTTTACCTGGGGCTACCATAACAGATTAAAACAGAAATGTATTCTCAGTTCTGGAGACAAGGAGTTGGGAATCCCATCTGTCAGCAGGGCCACACTCCCTCTGGCCCCTCCTTGCCTCTTCTAGCGGCCCTAGGATTTCCCTGGCTGATGGCAGTATCCCTCCAATCTCTGCCTCCATCTCCATGTCCCCTTCCTCCCACCGTGGGCCTGCGCCTTCATATGGCGTATTTCCTCCTTGTAGAAGAACGCCGTCATGTCGGATTGGGGCCCACCCTAATGACCTCATCTAAACCTGATTATGTCTATAAAGACCCTGTAACAAATGAGGCCTCATTCACAATATGGGGATTAGGGCTCAGCCTGTTTTTTTAGGGGACACAGTTCAACCTGTCACACCTGTTCTTGAATCAGACACTTGGGTCTGGATGAAGTGATGCTATGATTGGCCAGGCCTGGGTCCCACGCCCATCCTGACAGTGAGTTGGGGTCAATCCCCGGGAATTAGGTGGCGTCAAACTGGGAGAGAGAGGTTCTTCTGGGACTACGTGGAGGGAGGCTCACCGGCCGCCTGCCTCTTCTGAGGACCCAGACTTTTTCCTGCGTGTCTTCTTGCCCATTTCAGTACCTGTCTCTGTCCTTCCGTTTTCTGACCTCAGGGAGGGGGTGGTTAGTTCAGTTGGGGGGAGGTTGGAGGGAGGAGGCAGAGGCGCCGTGCAGAGGCCACAGTGATCTCTCTACTCGCCATTCACCCTGGACCGAGGCTCACGGTGGAGCCTCATCTCACGGCCTCGGGTGGCTGGACACTGGGCGCTGTACACTGCTTGCCTGTCCACGCTTTGAGCTTTTCCCTTGACAGGAGTTACCAACGTGGGGACCTGCCTACAGTCGGACTTTGATGGGAATGAACCGTCCGTTTGCTGTTTTCCTTTGCTTGAGGGTTTGTCAGCTCCCTTGAGAGGCCGAGTCGTGGGGCAGAAGAAGGTGGTTGGGACGTTCCGTCCACAGAGAAATGGAAAAGTACCGAGCCTCTGACTCTGCCCCTTGCTTTCTGGGTGACCACTCACTTAGAGCTACTCTGTTTTGCGCTCTTTCCCCCCTCCCCCCCAGCCTGTCAGGCTTGTCCCTCCCAACCTGGTCCTTCCCCAAAGGTCCCAGAGCTGCAGAGCACCCAGGAGCCTCTGGGCACTAAATTGTGTCCAGCCGTTTCACCACTTCCTGTACGCTGGGCTTATCTCTTTTATGACAGGGACATGGTTCACGGTTTCCTTTTATCGAGGGCACCCGGTGGAGGACACGTGGGGGTGGAAATTTGAGCCAGGAGGACCCAGCGCGGGTCCTGGTGACCCCGCCCTGGGGCCCTGGGTTAGCACGATTCCTCCTCTACCAAATAGGAAAGGAACGAACCGTGGTTTTGCTCGATGGTTGTGGCTTTCCTGTGAGCGACTTCCTGTGAGCAAGCCTGTGTGTGTCTGGGACCCTGAGCAGAGCTCACAGAGAGGCGTTAGGTTGAGCTTATGGTCAGCCTGGGAGATCAAGACGACCTGAGAGTTAGGGCCGTGAGTTGTGTTCAGACCACACACAGGCAGAAGAGAGCCTGGTGGGGAGTGAGGGTCAGAGAAGCTGTGTGTGTGCAGGCTGGGGCTTGGGGCCGGGTTCAAGGACCAGGAGGGGGTCCTGTCCAACCAGAGTCGGGAGCTGCTGTGGGAGGCAGTGAGGGGGAAATGTGGACAGGAAGCTGGAGGCAATGTGGCTCTTTGTTTAGGGACCCTGGGGAGCCGTGGAAGGTTTTTGAATGGGCGAGGGGACCCTGGCAGTTCAGGCCCAAGGTGGACCGGGTTACCCCCAGCCTAGAGACTGGACTCAGAATTTAGTTCCACAACAGTAAACAGTCTGAATTAGAGAGTTTAATGAACTGTAGTGAAAATATAATTTAATTTTAATTACGGGCTCTTGTTAATCAGTTCCCGGATTCGCCTGTAACCAGGGTCCCTAATTGGCCCTTAAGTGCTGTCATATGTTTCGAGAAGGGGCTCCATCTCCCTTCCTCTGACCTTTCCCCCCATCATGGTGACTGGTTGAAGAGCCTTGGCTAGCAGGCAGCAGAGCTTCTTGAAGCCTTGAGGTCCCTAGCGATGCTCTTTGGAGTCATTGCTGCTGCTAAGTCTCTTCAGTTGTGTCCGACTCTGCGACCCCAGAGATGGCAGCCTACCAGGCTCCTCCATCCATGGGATTTTCCAGGCAAGAGTACTGGAGTGGGTTGCCATTTCCTTCTCCAATGCATGAAAGTGAAAAGTGAAAGTAAAGTCGCTCAGTCATGTCCGACTCCCAGCGACCCCATGGACTGCAGCCTACCAGGCTCCTCCGTCCATGGGATTTTCCAGGCAAGAGTACTGGAGTGGGTTGCCATTGCCTTCTCCGTTGGAGTCATTAGAGGAGTTGAATTCAGAGGCTGCACTGAAATCTGTCCCCCCCCACCCCCAACACACATACCCTGTTTCTTGGCTGGCCCAGGCCCGTAAGGAGCTGTGGGAGTTGGATGCTGGCTGCAAGGACAGAGGAGCCTGAGGGTTTGCCCAGAGAGGTACCAGGCCTCTCCGCTTACTTCTGAAAGGCGAGGCTTAGAGATTTGATCTGATCTTGAAACACTGTGCGTGCCGAGGCAAGGACCCGGTGCCTGGTGAATCATTGTCATCAGACCTGGGACTTCAGACGCACTGTCATCTGGGGCTGAAAGGCCAGGTGGCCAGAGCTGGGCACTCAGGGTTCTTTATAGGACAACTTACGGGGATGGGAGCCTTAAATGTGCCTTCCCCCACCTGCTGGCCTCCATAGCTGGACTGGTTCCAGCCCCAGAGCTCTAGAGCCTGCCCTGGCCATGGTCCTCAGGGCTGGATGCAGCTGGCACAGTGTGAATCTTCTTTTTTTTAAAAAAATCTATTTAATTTTTGGTCATGCTGGGTCTACTGCTGTGCAGGCGTTCTTGAGTTGTTGCAGTCGGGGGCTCCTCTCTCGCTGCGGTGTGCGGGCTTCTCACCGCACTGGCTTCTCGTTGCAGAGCACAGGCTCTAGGGTGCCAGGTATCAATAGTTGCAGCATGTACACCTTAGAGCACAGACTCTATAGTTGTGGTGCATGGGCTTAGTGTCCCGTGGCTTGTGGGATCTTCCCAAACCAGGGATCGAACCTGTGTCCCCAGCATTGCAAGGTGGATTCTTAACCACTGAGCCACCAGGGAAGCCCAACCCCCTCCGCCCGCCCCCCCCTTCCTTCTCAACCAGCCTGTGTGCCCGAGGCAGTCCTTCCAAATGGTGTGAGACCACACCCCTCTTCTCACTCCACAGTGCTGCCTCCGCCAACCCCTGCTTTTCTTCTTTCAGAATCTGCGGCCCACCTCCCCATGGAGTGAGGGGATGGGCGGCATCGATTCGCTGTCACATGTGATGAACCCCAGGCCCTGGGTGGCAGCTTTCAGTCCTTAACCTGGAGGCCCCGTGGATCACCCACACCCCAGAGTTTCCACCTGCTGCCAGCTTTATGCTGCAGCTCAGCAGGTGCGGGGAAGGTGATTAATTAGGCTGGCCCAGGCTTCAGGCTCAGTGTCATCGGGAGTAATTAACTGCCTGGCCTGTGTCCTCTCTGTGGCCTCTCAGCCTCCGGATCTCTGCAGAGAAGGGTGGGCTGGTGGACTTGGCCTGCAAGTGATATGCTCGGCCCACACAGGAATTTTTACGTTCTTCTCTTGGAATTTGTTGCTAGTATCTAAACCACTTGCCCAACAGTCCCCGCCG
The DNA here is from genome assembly GCF_029378745.1 of Bos indicus. Lineage (NCBI taxonomy): Eukaryota > Metazoa > Chordata > Mammalia > Artiodactyla > Bovidae > Bos > Bos indicus. The sequence goes on along the minus strand of NC_091780.1, from coordinate 57,837,306 downwards.
CTCCCTGTTGCCCCACGCGACTGCCTGGTTGGCTGTTTACGTGTCCTCTGTGGGGCATTTCGTCTGCGCTCCTCCATTTGCCCCCAGGCCTGTCCCCACGGGAATTGCCCTGTGGCCTCTGGCTCTGACCTTCCTGGGTGATGGGGCCAAAGAGGGGAGAGGCAGCAGGCTGGTCGTTCACAATTCCAGAATGATGGAAGCAGAGGGCCCTGGGGGAGGGGAGAAGGTGCCCCGTGGGCTCAGAACTAGGGCTGGGGATGGTGTCTGCATGCCAGGCTCTCAGTCACCGACTGTCTCAGGGGCACAGTTGAGACCACAGAGCTGTAGGAAGGTGTACGTGGGCTCTAGGGGGTAGGGGCTGTACAGGGGAGGCCCTGGGCAGCTCCCTGCAGGATCCTAGGCTGGTGCCAGGCCTGTCCCGCCAGGTCAAGAAGAGATTGTGGTTTGCACGTGGCCCCCTGAGTCTTGATATGCTCCAGGAAGAGGCACCTGATTATAGCACCCCTGGCCTTAGGGTTTAAAGATCTTGGACATCCAGTCTGGTTTTAATCAGGGTACAGATAAGAAGAAATGGCCTCTCCCAGCCCGGGGTGCATGTTCCCCACTGGTGTGTCTTGTACTTTGCTCTTCCAGGTGGGTAGGGCTGGGTGGGTGGGGCTGCTGGCTGGTGTGGACCCAGGATGGCCTTTCCCCTGCTTGACAGGGTTGTGGGCAATTGCCTGGTGGTAGCAGCCCCAGAAGGAAGAATGGTCAGTGGGTTGAGCCATGCATGTGTTCAGTGTTTCCTGCTGTGACTGCAGGGAGCACATGGGCTTTTGTGACCTCCACCCCCACTTGTGTTGTGCTTTCCCGCTGACCTTCCTTCCTTCTGAAGTCCACCTGGCCTGGGGACTTCCCTGGTGGTCCAGTGGCTGAGACTGTGCTCCCAATGCAGGGGACCTAGGTTCAACCCCTGGTCAGGGAACTAGACCCCACATGCCGCAACTAAGATTCCACATGCTGTAGCTAAGACCTCGGTCTGTCAGTTCAGTCGCTAAGTATGTCCAACTCTTTGCGACCCCATGGACTGCAGCACGCCAGGCCTCCCTGTCCATCACCAACTCCCGGAGTCCACCCAAACTCATGTCCATTGAGTCGGTTATGCCATCCAACCATCTCATCCTCTGTTGTCCCCTTCTCCTCCTGCTTTCAATCTTTCCCAGCATCAGGGTCTTTTCCAATGAGTCAGTTCTTCGCACCCAGTGGCCAAAGTATTGGAGTTTCAGCTTCAGCATCAGTCCTTCCAATGAATATTCAGGACTGATTTCCTTTAGGATGGAGTGGTTGGATCTCCATCCTTTAGGATGGACTGGAAATCTCCTTCTCCAACATCACAGTTCAAAAGCATCAATTCTTGGGTGCTCAGCTTTCTTTTTGTTTGTTTCATTTATTTATTTTTGAGAACATATCATTGGCTTGTGTTATATAGAATGCAGCCTTGGGAAAGACACTTGTGGATAAGGAAGCACCCAACCAAGGAGATGCCTACAACTTCGTCTACTTTGACCTTTTTTGCTAATTTTTAGACATTTTTTAAAATTTAAATTTATTTATTTTAATTGGAGGCTAATTACTTTACAATATTGTGTTGGTTTTGCCATACATCAACATGAATCCTCCACGGGTGTACACGTGCTCCCCATCCGGTTTTCTTTATAGTCCAACTCTCACATCCATCAGATCAGATCAGATCAGTCCCTCAGTCGTGTCCGACTCTTTGCGACCCCATGAATCGCAGCACGCCAGGCCTCCCTGTCCATCACCAACTCCCGGAGTTCACTGAGACCCACGTCCATCGAGTCGGTGATGCCATCCAGCCATCTCATCCTCTGTCGTCCCCTTCTCCTCCTGCCCTCAATCCCTCCCAGCATCAGAGTCTTTTCCAATGAGTCAACTCTTCATATGAGGTGGCCAAAGTACTGGAGTTTCAGCTTTAGCATCATTCCTTCCAAAGAAATCCCAGGGCTGATCTCCTTCAGGATGGACTGGTTGGATCTCCATACAAGGTGCAAATAATGAATGTTAAGATAAATAAAATTAAGTCAGTTTAACCCCAAAAGTACAAATCATTTCCTGGACCTATGGGAAATGCGCTGGGCGTTTCTTGGGCAGCCTGCCTTGGAGGGGGGTGCCTCCCAGTGTGGTTGGAGCTGGGGACACCAGTGTCTGCTCTCACCCATCCAGAGAGTGTTCAGCTCGGGGTCTGGGGAGCTGGGTGGAGAGGCGGTGGGTCTGCAGAGCAGGGCCCCCTCCAGAGAAGTTGCTGAGGGCAGAGGAGGTCCTGGAGGAGAAGTGAAAATGCCCCCTTTCCTTTTACCCCCCTCTGTGTGGATGGCAGTAGGGCAGCCCGTCCAGTGATACTGAGGCCACACACCAGCCTGCGCACTGCCGACCTTTTGCTGTGGTGGTGTCCCTGCGACCACAGGAGCTGTGTGCAAGAAGATGCCGTAGCTGCCGATGGGGTTGGGCACAGATCAGTGGTAGCCCAGGGAACTTACTGCAGAGCTTGGGGAACATCTTTTGGGGCTCAGTTCAGAGAAGAGTTGAGCAAGAAATAGGTCACAGTTACCAGGCATAGTTGCCGAACTTCTTATTTTCTGGCAGGACCAAGAAATGAGGCTTTCCACTAATTCCATTTCTTAGGTAGTAGCTTGGAGCTTTGTCTTCCCTTTGTCTTCCAAAAAGTGGTTTTACAGGTTTAACCATATATTCCACCCCTCTTTTCCTTTTAAAAAGAGAATGTATGGGATGCAGTTTAATTCTTTTTCTTATGTTTGTTGTTTTGTGTTGTTTAGTCACTAAGTCCTGTCTGACTCTTTGCTACCCTGTGGACTGTGGACTGCCAGGCTCCTCTGTTCATGGAATTTTCCATGGAGGGGGTGGCTATTTCCTTCTCCAGGGGATCTTCCCGACCCAGGGATCATTATTGTACAATTAGAAACAACCAGATGTTCAGTGATAGGGAGTTGGTGAAGTAAATGATGCTTTATTGGTCTTTAAATGACAGTGACTTAGAAGAACAGGTAATGCCATCAGAAAGCATTCATTACAGTGTACTTCATTAAAAAGTAAGATCCAAACCTGCTTATGTAGTATGATCCCAGTTTTAGGAAAATAGATCTAAAAATTGGAGGGATGTATACCAAAATAGAATCAGTTACCTCTGAAATCAAGGACGAATTTTCTGATGTGAATAAGTAACTTGGAACTTAAACATCTCTTACAACGAGCGGATATTAATTTCATCAGGAATTTGCGTTACTTTACAGCCACACCTGGTAACTTTCTAGCCTGTCTGCTTTTTTTCTGTCTTCATGGTGGAACACTCTAGAATCTGAGCTTTTGGCAGGCAGAGGCTCCGCATCCCATTTGAGCTTCATGGGGTGCCAAGTGGCATTACTGTCTTGGACTTTCGGACCACACCCTTCTGGAAGTTGTGTGTGTGTGTGTGTGTGTGGCCTCGCCACCTCTAGCTGCTGTTCTTGAGTCCTAGACCTGGCTCCCTTGCCTGAAGGGACCGAGCCCAGAGGTGGCTGCAAAGTTCAGGGGTGTGTGTGTGCGTGCGTGTGTGTGTGTGTGGTTCCGTTCTGGGGCTAGACAGAAGCCTGAGCTGGGCTTTCACCTGCAGCTGCCATTTCGTTCCAACATTGAGACCCAGCCTTTATGTTTCTTGAAATACCTTAAAGAATCCTTACTAAATTTTGAATTGTTAAGAGTCAATATGAGTTTGACCCCCAGCCATGTCTGAAATAAAGGCAGACGTCCTCTCCCCGCCCACGCAGGCAGGTGGGGTCTGACCTCTGGGGTAAAGAAGCGCTCTGCATTTGTTTCCCTGTCATTCTTACCCTGCTGACCATGCAGGGGACACAGAGGTGGCGTTGTTTTGGGGCCAGGGGCTTGGCAGGGAGGTGTGCTGAGGTCGGGGGTGGCTTTGTGGCCCCCAGGGATTGGGACTGACTCAGCAGGACTCTGTCCCAGAGTAGGGAGCCACCCGGGAGCCAGGACCCGACCTCAGGGCCAGCCTTGTCCAAGAACAGCCCTGACAAGTGGGGTCACTTCCCGAGAAAAGGAGCGTGATTGGGTGGCGGAGGGTGGGGAGAGCGTCGAGTCATCACTGACCCGAGGGTTTTCCCACTCCCCAGCCATCCCCGCTGTGGTCTGGGCCTCGCCCCTGGCAGGTACAGCCTTGTTTTTCCTTTGTGGCCGCCTTGCTCCAGTAGCTGCCCATCTCTCCCAGCTCCCCTGGCTCTCCTCCGGGGAGATTTTTCTTAGCATGTCCCTGTTCTGAGCTGTCCTCCCCCTGCCCCTTGGTGCTGAGATGAGTGGGAGAGAAGGCAGCTCATGATTTTGGTCGTGATCCCGGACCAGAGAGAATAGGGTCAGTGTTCTCAGGCATTGGGTCTGAACATGGGGGTGTTGGCAGGGGGGGGGGGGTAGTACAGAGCTGGACAGGGAGCCCTCCACTGCAGAGTTGGGGCTGAACCTGAGAGGTCACACCGCTCCCTCTCCAGGTGGTGGGGGCTCAGTGACCTGTTGGGGAGGAGGGGGCCAGTGGCGAATGGAACAAGTTTGGAGGGTCAGATGGGCCTTGCGATGCCCCCCAACCCCGCTCCCACCCTGCCGAGCAGCATCTCCAAGGAAGTCGTGTCTATTAATTATTGGCAATGTCAGAAGAGCATGTAATCAGCTGCTTAAAGAGGAACCTGAGCTCCGTTTCTGTTCTCTCTGTGACTTTGAGTTTATTTTAAACCTCAGCGAGACGGTTGCAGCTTTTCTCACTGTGGCCTTGACCACGCGCCCTTTGACCCAGCAGTCCTGTGCACCCCACCGGTGTCCTGGGGCAGGGCTTCCAGAGGGATGGGGACAGTGTCCGTCTTGTGACCTGTTGGCTCCCTGTGGCCTGCCAGGTTGCTGATGGTGAGCTCCTTGGGGAGGGGGCAGATCTCACTGATTTCATGATCGAGGCTTGGGGAAGGGGTGGCCTCGGTGAACACCCCCTGCCACCCATCTCCATTCTCTCTTAGGAGGGTCCTTGGGACCCAGAGAACCATGAACTAGTCATCAGATGCTCAGGTCAAGGCTGGGAAGGGACAGACACCTGGCACCAAAGGCCTGTTCCCCCCAGATTTTGTCTGGGACACCCAGGCCCACGGTTCAGTGCCATGGGCCCCTGGCCCGTAGGGACCCCTGGCCGGGCCGTGCTCTGGATCCTGGCGTTGAGGTCCCAGGCTGACCTGGGTGAACCCTGGCTCTGCTGTCTTCTAGCACCAAGGAGGGCGAGGCGGGTGTGGTGGGGTGCTGGGGGCGCCAGTTACTGCTCAGCCAGAGATTATCGCTGTCCTGGGCGGCCTCCGTGGTGCCTAGTAGACCACTGATTCCCACTCCTGGTGTCAAGGTCAACTGTGCCGGTTTCTGCTTCATCCCCTTTTCTGACGACCCTGCTCTGCACCCTCTGTCTGAGGCAGCACCGCCTCAGCCAGCCACTGACCTCCCATTCCTCCTGGACTCAAGGTGCAGGCTTTCCGTAGCCCTGTGGTCTGCACTGCTGGTTTGGGACTCCTTGGTACACGTGTGCAGGTATGCACCCCCAGGTCTGCCTTCATGGCTCAGCTCACCAGCCTCCTCCTCTGAGTGGACTTCCTGAGCGCCCCCTTGAATGACCGCATCTTCCTTGGCGTCCCTGCCACACTCTTGGTCAGTCTGGAAGAGCTGCTGTTCTTGTCCTCCTCACGGCCCCCTGGCGACTGCGTCTGCCCCCAGGGGCCCTCCCCGCTGCCCTGGCGTGGGCTCTGGGGCACACACGCCGAGTGCCCAGTTCCTGTGTGTTGATTGAATGATGGCGAAGTGGCCTGAGCAGGTCCCAGGGATCAGTGAGCAGATGAGACAGGGGGTGATGCTTAGAGGCAAGCAGGGCGAGCAGAGGTGAGCAGGGCATTGTCCTGGGAGACCTAAGGCCCAGGGGAGATGGGCGTGTGCTCTCCCTGGACCGGCCTGTAGGCTATGGGCCCTCAGAGAACCAGCCCCTCAGCACTGCCCAGGCTGGGGTGGGGAGGGAAAGGCCGCGGAGGAGCTGCCGGGCCTAAGGGGTGAGGGGTTTGCAGGAGGGCGGGGATGTCCAGGCAGAAGTGTGAGGGCCCCGTGGTGAGGGCCTGCCACGCCTGTGTTGGAGCCGTTCAGCCTCCTCTGCTGCAGGTGTGACTTGTCCTCTATCCTGGGTAAGCCCGCTCCTAATGGCTGTTGCCTCACTTTCTGACTTGACCTTGCTGAGCGGGTCAGCTTGCATCCATTCAGGCAGCACGGACATTCGCCAGGTCCCCCCCACCCCCATATACACACAGATGACCAGGACACACCTGCTTTCTGAGGGGAAGCAGAGTAGACAGATCCTCCCCACCCAGGACAGTCAGAGATGTGGCAGAGCCCACCTTTCCAGAGTCCATTCCTGGCGGAAGGTTCTGGAAATGCACACAGATAAATGAGCAGAGGCACAGCTAGGCAGAGGGACCAGAGTCACCTTCTGAGGACGCTTGTCGGCTCCCCAGAGGGAAGGAGTTTTCTGGGTCAGGATCAAGGAACTCAGGAGTCTCCTTGGCTTCTAGGACATCCCGCTGCTTCGCCTGTGGGGTATTCCAGAATGTCCCCCTCCTGCAGCGAGGGAGGGGTGGTTGCCATAGGAACTGCTGGATCTCCCTCCTGCATCAGTCAGCCTCTAGGGCAGGATGCTGAGGGAAGACACTGCGACGAGGTGTTGGATCAGAGGCTTGGAGGGATCCGTGGGCAGAATATTAGATCATGTTGGGGGGCTCACACCTTGTTTGGGGGCCTGAGACCCTGATGTCAGAGCCCACTCTTTTCTCCCCACTCCTGGCTTTGGAGAAAGTCTGGGGCCGGCACCCCCTACCCCCTTGCTTGATGGGAATCTGTCCTTTGTGCACATCCCCACCCCATCCTCAATCCCTGGCCACTAGGTCACGGCACAGTCCTGCTTCCTCCCTCCCTGCTCCATCACACACACACACACACACACACACACACACACACTCCCTTACATTACAAACCCTCCCTGGCTCATGAGTCCGTTGAACTGCAAGGAGATCAAACCAGTCAATCCTAAAGGAAATCAACCCTGACTGCTCAACGGAAGGACTGATGCTGAAGCTGAAGCTTCAGTACTTTGGCCACCTGATGAGAAGAGCCAACTCATTGGAAAAGACCCTGATACTGGGAAAGATTGAAGGCAGGAGGAGAAGGGGATGAGATGGCAGAGGATGAGATGCTTGGATGACATCACTGACTCAATGGACATGAGTTCGAGCAAACTCTGGGAGATAGTGAAGGACAGGGAAGCCTGGTGTGCTGCAGTCCATAGGATCGCAGAGTTGGATACCGCTTAGTGACTGAACAACTGGCTCCTGAGGCCCCTGGGGATCTGTGTGACCTCTTTCCAGCTTTTCCTCTGTCCCCAGGCTCTCTGACCTGGGCCCCTTCACACACTGACCCAGGGCCCCCTGCTCAGGATGGCTTCTGATGTGGCCTCTGCCCTGACAAAGCTCACTCTCTTTCGGTCACACCTCCCCACGCCCACCTCTCCTGATCTGATCCCTTGCACAGCCCTGCACTTCTGCCCTGTCTACCCCTGTTGTCACTGGGTCCTGATTCCTGGTTCATTTTCTCTCTGCTCTCGGCTTTGGTCCTTATGCTGGGACCCAGCAATGGACCAGGCCCAGAGGAGATGCTGGGAGATGTTTGATGGGCACAGTGGCCCCTGTGTGCTTCTGTGAGTCATATGAGACTCTTTATGACCCCGTGGACTGTAGCCTGCCAGACTCCTCTCTCTGTGCGATTTCCCAGGGAAGAATAGTGGAAGAAGAGTGGGTTACCATTTCCTCCTCCAGGGATCTTCCCAACCTAGGGATCAAACCCACGTCTCCTGTGTTGGCAGGTGGGTTCTTTACCTCTGTGCCACCTGGGAAGCCCAGGCTTCTATGTGGAACATTTATAAAAGCTCCTGCTAAGATGAGAAAAAGGAACTGTGCATTAGGTTTGGCAATCCCATGAGTAGATACAAGGCTGTTCCTTCCAGTTCCTCTGAGGTGCAACTGTGCTAACACAGTCTGAGCTCGATGTCACTTCCTCCGGGATCTTCCTGAACCTGGTCACCACACCCCCAAGTTTCTTGTGGGGGACCCTCGGGTTCCCCCCTCACCTCTAGGACCGCAGGAATCCTAGAGTCCACTTAGTCACCGACCTCTGAGCAGAAGTTGTGATAGTACATTTGCATTTGCTGATTTAATCTGTAAACCCCGGGGAAAAACCCACCGGGGATTTCATTCCTCGGCCGCCTCAGAGAGCAGCGCCTTTCCGTGCTGGTGGGCGTTCCCACCTCCCCGCTTTCTCTCTGAGTCCCTGGGTGTCTCTGCGTTAAGGCCTCCCGAGCGCCTCTGAGCAGCTGGTGACCACAGTGAGATGGAACCGCCAGGCCCTTTGTGGAAGGCCCGGGTCCAGGCCCACCCCCGCACAGGAGGGCTGGCTGCGCAGGCTGGTGAGCTGCCGCGTCACCCACCACTGTTACTCATTGACCCGAGCTTAAAAACAGTGCTCAGAGCCATCGAGTAAGTGCATTGCAGTCTCCCCATCAAGGTCACCATGTGCCCCTCGGGACACTGCTCATCACAAGCGCATCAAGCTGCCCCTCACGCGTGGCCCTTGGGGACTTCTTAACATCTCACAGAGGGGGCTGGTGGATGTGTTGGTTGGGATGTCCCGTGGTGGTTTGGTCAGGTTTCTACATTTCTGTGACCTGGCATTATTCTCAGAGCTCTCCAAGCCAGTTCAGGAAGGGTTCCAGCGCCAGCGTCTCCCTTTGTCTCTCACCAGTGCACACGAGTGTTTTATGTATACATGTATGTAGCTGCACCTGGTCTTCGTTGCCGCATGCGGGGTCTACTTTCCTGACCAGGGACTGAACCCTGGGCTTCTGCCTTGGGAGCGCAGTGTCTTAGCCACCAGACCAACAGGGAAGTTACCACATAAGCATTTAAAAATACCTGAGCCCTGCGCCAAAGACGCCAGTTTGACTTGACACAACCCAGCTCCTTTTCAAGCAATTTGGAATACTGAACTTTTCTTTTTCATGGAATGTGTTTAATTTTTTAAAAAACTCCATTAATATTATATCAAATACCAGTTTGAAAACTGCCTCAAGGAATAGGAATGCTCTCTGGGCTGGAAATAAATGACCGTAGAAAGGGAACTGCTTCAGGGCTTGAAAAATAATCTTTGCAGGCTTTGTAGAAGTTTGACTCAAAGTTTTCCTTCCTTATTGTTAAGAAGGATGCACAAAGAAGATGTATTTTTGGCTTGGAGAGTTCTTAGCCACTTGTGACTTGGCTTCCAGTTGTCATTCCAGGAGGAACGTGGAGATAAAAGCAACATTGAGATGTGTTTTCCATTGTCAGCAGGGAAAAAACCCTCCAGGGCCGGGAGCCAGGGCTGTGCAGGGAGGGAGGGAGCCTGGCTTGGGGATCCCAGCTGGGATGGGCAGCCAGTCTCATGCCACCAGCTCTAGATGCCCACCTTGGGGTTTCATATTAAAGACGGGGCCCTGGAGCTTCCCTGGTGGTCCAGTGGTTAAGATTTCACCTTCCAATGCAGGAGGTGTGGGTTCAATCCTTGGTCTGGGAGTTAAGATCTCACATGCCTCCTGGCCAAAAAAACAGAACTGAAAACAGAAGCAGCATTGTAACAAATTCAATAAAGACTTAAAAAATAGTCCACATTAAAAAAAAAAAAAATCTTTAAAATGATACAAGTGAACTTACTTACAAAACGGAAAGAAACTCACAGAATGAACCCATGGTTGCTGGTGGGGAAGGATGGGAGGAACGATAGTCAGGGAGCTTGGGGTGGATGTACACACTGCTATATTTAAAATGGATAACAAGGTCCTATTGTATAGCACGTGAACTTTGCTCACTGTCATGCAGCAGCCTGGATGGGAGGGGACTTTGGGGGACAATCGATACATGTATATATACGGCTGAGTCCCTTTGCTGATAACCTGAAACTCTTACAACACTGTTTGTTAATGGGCCATTCCCCAATACAAAGTAAAAAGTTAAAAAAAAAAAAAAAAAACTTAGGAAAACAAAGACAGGGCCGCCAGGTTACAGACAAGGAGAGTGACGGCCCGTGTCACCTGACCAGTCAGTGCCAGGTTCCTGAGCTGCCCTCTTCAGAGCATCCTGGTTTTGGAAGTTCTTTCTTAAGCCAGCTATTTGGTGAGGCCATAGAAATGACAACTGGACATATTAAGTGCTTACAACATGTATGAGGCGGGGCACTGACACCTCATACGTATTAACGTCCAGAGTGGTATCTTCAGAGAGATCTGAGACCTGACTCCCTGCCCAGCGCCCTCCAGGGGCTTCCCCTCCCCCAGGGGACATCTTCCCAACTCCTTCCCGCCCTTGGAGGCTCTGCACAACCTGCCCCATGTCCTTGTCACCCTTTCCTGGGACCCACTGAACGCAGCCTGTGCTGGGGGGCCCCCCTCGGCTTTCCCCGTTCCTTCTTGGTCGGGTCTCGGCTCAGATGGTGCGTCCTCAGGCCTCACATGAGTTCCTTGGCTGCCAAAATGAATTCAGGACTGTGCGGCTTACACAACAAACGTATTGTCTCCCAGCTCTGGAGGCTGGAAATCGAGACCAGAGTGTCGGCGGGGTTGGTTCCTTCTGAGGCTGTGAGCAAGGGTCTGCCGCAGGCCCCTCTCCTCACTTCCGTGTGGCTGGTGATCTTCGGCGTCCTACGCTGGTAGGTGCAGCACCGTGACCTCCGCCTTCATCTTCACATGACTTTCTCCCTTGTGTGTCAGCACCCAGATTTCTCCTTTTTATAATGATGCCAGTCATGTGGGGTTAGGGGCCCACCTTACTCCTGTATGATGTCCATTTAACGAGTTACATCTGCAGTGACCCCGTTCCCAAATAAGGTCACGTTCTACGGTACTGAGGGTCAGGACTTCCGTGTGACCTATTTGTGAGAGTCGCTCAGTTGTGTCTGATCTTTGCGACTCCATGAACTATACAGTCCATGGAGTTCTCTAGGCCAGGATACTGGAATGGGAAGTCTTTCCCTTCTCCAGGGGATCTTCCCAACCCAGGGACCAAACCCAGGTCTCCTGCGTTGCAGGCAGATTCTTTACCAGCTGAGCCACAAGGGAAGCCCTGTAAGCTATTTGGGGGGACAAAATTCAACTCATAATGGGTTTTCTCTGCTGAGTGCCCCGCCCCGCCCCACCCCCCGCATCATGCTCTCTACACTGATTTTATTCATGTTGTGATGCTTTGTTTATTGTCTGTCTTCCCCCATGAGAATATGAGGTCTTGAGACAGGGACCTTGGCCATCTCGTCCACTGCTGTCTCTTCAGCGCTTGAGCAAAGCCAGGCACAGAGCGTCCACTCACAGGAACTGCTGAGTGAGTGCTCTGCCAGATGCAGGGGTGGGTGGGTGAGAGGAGGAGTGGGTGGCTGAAAATACAGCCTACAAAGCAGGTACTCTCGTCATCCCCACTCACCACCCCCGCATGCTGAGATATCGAGAAAACAAGACCAGAATAAAGAGCAGTCTTTTGTGTCGGGTTCGTGAAGCAGTGGTGGTTTCTCTTCTATTTAAATCTTAAAAGAGCAGAAGCACAGATCAGTGTTACCACCTTCTAGATGTGTTGAGGGTTTGTCAGATGAGACACACCTCAGCCCATTTGCTTCTGCACCTCCTGCGGTCCTGTTATGCTCCCTGCAGACGCTCACCCATGTGGCCCACGGGGTGCCGTGCTCTCACACCTCCTTCACCTCGTTGGCCTCGCATATTGCGTGCAGGATGTGCACCACGCTTTGGGTATCGACTTCAAGTTTACCATCTAGAAGGGAAGTTGGGGTCCAGGTCAGTTCACGCTTGATCTAAAATTCTCAGTAGGAAGTGCAGGGAGGAAGCTGAGAGCCAACATGTGTATAGGGTGGGTGGGGAAGGGTCTGGAAGAGGGGCGGTGGCATTTGAATTCAGCTGGCTGGGAAGCTCAGATGGAGCGCCTCGCTTTATCTCAGCCCAGGCTTTAGCTTTGGGAAGGTCAAGGGAAGTAAATGGGAGCCTCTGTGGGGGGACTGTTGTCCCTGTATCTCTTTTCCTCATTTACCCTCTTGGATTTGTCACACGAGTGTATGTTCCTCAGTTCTTTGTCTCGTCACAACAAAGATTTGGAGCAACGGACATTAAAGCCCTCGGCGCGTCACAGCTCTCGGGTCTTGGACAAACCGTGCTACAGCTCTTAGGCAAATCAGTGTTACAGCTCTATTTTATTTAGAAGATAGCTGGAGAGTGAGAGAGAGAGAAAGAAAAGAGCGCACGTACACGCAGGAGAGAGAGTCCGAGAGAAAGCGCTTTGGCTCCTCCTTTTATATGTTTTTCCTCCACCTGGGCTTGCCCTATGCAAATTGGGCTTAGCCAGGAGTGCTGTTTGTTCTGTTTGTTCTGCCTGAAGTCTTCACTCTGGTCCTCGGACCTTCCTTTGACCTTCCTTGTCTTTTGGCCACCGCCATTTTGGACTCCTTTTCCCTATTCTACCTACCTAACAGATTGTTGAGGGTCAGTGTCTGGTGACTAGCTTCCCCGTGGTGCTAGTGTTAACCCACCTGCCAGTACAGGAGACACAAGAGACACAGGTTCCATCCCTGGGAAGATATCCTGGAGAAGGGAATGGCTTCCCACTCCAGTATTCTTGCCTGGAGAATCCCATGGACAGAGAAGCCTGGTGGGCTAGAGTCCAGGGGGTCGCAAAGAGTCGGACACGACTGAAGTGTCTTAGCAGGCACATGTCTGATGACTCTAATACTATATTCTACTTGGCTGTAGACAGACACCCTGAGGCAGGGCATGGTCTGCTGGTGGGGGAGGGGCATGCAGGACTCAAGCCTGGGAAGCCATTGTGGGTGGCTGAGGGGCGGCTCCTCCTCTGCGCTCTTGTGTTGTGGGTGGAGACCGGCCTCTCCAGACCCCCCTGCTAGCCTGGCTGAGAACACAGCTGCGGTAAGCCCTCGGGCCTCCTGGGCTCCCTGTGGAGGCCGGGCCTCCCCTCTGGAGGGTGCAAGTCCTAGCATTATGAACTGCGTGTCTGCAGCGTGTTCCTGAGGCCACTTGGGACTTCAGCGGGGACTTTGATTGGGGCTTCCAGTGAGCCCTGTGGAACACTGCCTCCCTGAATCCAATGTAGGCATAATACACTTGGGGCCTTTGGGGGTCCCACCCCCTGCCATGGGGGACAGAGGCTAAAAACAGAACGAAGGTGGTGGCTGTGGGGAAAGGAGCACGTAAGTTTGGGGTCAGAAGTCCCTTGGGCCTGCCCCCCACTGGCAGTGCCCTTGGGCAGCTCACCTTGCCCCCCACTGTCTCCATTTTCTCCCTGCAGATTGGGGATGACATTGACTTGGAGGGGTGGATATTTAAGTGCTTAATAAACCTCGTGTGAATGGGTGGGTGGGTGGACGGGTGGATGGTCTGAGTCTTTAGCCTCTGGGAAGAATTCCGGCACAGGCTAGCTGGGCTCTGGAACCGGATGCAGTCCCCGACCTCAGCGAGGGTGCACTGGCCGAGAACTCTCTTTCTGCAACTCACCAGGCAGGTAAGTGTCCTGCCTGGTACCCAGGAAAGAGCAACCTGAGCCTGAAGGGCAGTTACCTATTGGTGTCAGAGGAAGAGGGTCCAGCCAGACCTGAGAATGATGGGGGTCTGTAGGCTCCGAGAGCGGAGAAGACTCCAGGAAGGGAGGGCTGACACCGCTCCTCAGGACCATGACTGCCCGAGGGCCTGTGGTGGGCCTGGCATGGCACCAAGGCTGTACCAATACCCTTGTCAAGTGCTGGAGGCAGTGACTTTTCTGGCTCTCTGAAACAAAGTTGACTTGCAAATTCCCAGAACTTTGGAGCTGCACACAAGGGACTTTCATCTTCTGGCTGTTGACTTGAGTGCACCCCTCATCTTCTGGGGGAGAAAGGTTATCCACGCTCTGCCTTAACCAGATGGTGGTTTATTATGTTCATTATTGGAAACCAGCTACTGAGAATTTGGGGCATTGGGTCAGGGAGTTCTGGGGCAGAGGCCGCGGGGGCGACCCGTACTGTGCTTGGCCCGGCCTGCGGTCTTTGGGGATCAGCCCCATGTGACATCTAGCTCCTGACCCCTCTGAAGGCCACTTGGCGCTCCTTCGGGAGGGAGTCACTCTTGCCAGGGAAAGACTGCTTGCCCGTCAAGTTTTGGATCCAGTCCCACCAAGAAGCGCAAGACCCGGGCAGCATCCTCCGAGGCCGCGTGCCTTTTTGCAGCCTGTCCCCAAGGCACCAGCTCCAACTTGCCTTTCAGGAGAGCGCTGCTCCTGCCTCCTGGGGCCTTTAAGTGTTGGAGATGGCAGTTCTGTTCCATCTTCAGACTTTGGAGAGTCCAGAGAATAAATTGGGTCTTCTGCCCACTTGCTTTTCATTGGGGCCATTGAGTCAGGACCTCAGTTGAGACAAAAAACTTTTCATCTAGTGACTTCCATCTGAAAACACGCCATCCACATGGCGTGAACTGAGGGAGAAAAGGAACAGAAGGAAAGCCCCAGGGGCCCAGGACACCCTTTGGCTTAGCGGCCAATTGACTTCTGCAGGAGAGAGACCAGGTTCCCATCCAGCTATGATGGGACGACCCTGGACAGCTACTTAACCTGTCTTGTGACCTGGTGTCCTCATGTGCACCTGCTGGGGTCACTGCTTGTTAGCTGGTGCGTGGCCCAAAGTCAGAACTCTTACCATCATTAACAGGGATGGTCCGTTTTAATATGGCAGAAAATGCATTGAGAAGCCTAATCGGAGCCAGGACAAGTGACCTAGCTTTGCAGAATGCAGATTCTGGTGTATCTTGTAAACAGTGCACGTGTGTTGCATGCTAAGTCACTTCAGTCATGTCTGACTCTCTGCAGCCCCATGGACTGCAGCCCACCAGGCTCCTCTGTCCATGGGATTCTCCAGGCAAGAATACTGGAGTGGGTTGCCATGTCCTCCTCCAGGAGATCTTCTCGACCCAGGGATTGGACCCAGGGATTGAACCCAGGTCTTCCACATTGCAGGCAGAGTTTTTACCACTTGAGCCACCAGGGAAGCGCCTTGTTAACAGAACTCAGGCGAGATTTCACTGGGCAGTAATAAAGTAAAGAGTAAGAATAGAGAAACGGAATAGCTGAAGTTTTTGAGTGCACAATTGTAGAAAAAACACACCTCCTGGGATTCACCTTTACTCTCACACTTCTACACACTTGCCATGTGTGATGGCAGTTGGCTGGGGGCTTTACCCATACCACATAAACCCGTAACACCAGGCCGGGAGTCCTACAGTTTAACACAGTTTTGACACTGACCACCTGAAGGTGAACATCAGTTCTACAGGTTAAGGACTCGTCCCACGAGGTCCTCCCCATCCCTGCTCCATTAGATGCCAGTTGCAAGTTTAGATTGATATCTGTGCGCATGAGCCATCAGCTGTAAATCACAGGTTCCCACAATCCCCTCCTCTAGTTTGATTAATTTGATGCATTGGCTTCTGGAACTTGGGAAAACAGTTTACTTAGTATTTACCAGCTTATTATAAAGGACTGTGGGAAAGGGTACAGTTGAACATCCAGGTGGAACAGGTGTATCGGGCAAGAGATGTGGGGAAGGGCTTCTGCACCCTCTGGGCAACCCTTTCTCCCAGCTCCTCCTTGTGCTCACCAGCCAGGATGCTCCCTGAACCTGTCCTTGTGGGATTTCCTATGAAGGCTTCATCACAAAGGCATGATCTGTCACTAACTCATTTTCCAGCACCCTCCCCACTCAAGGATAGGGAGTGGGGCTGAAAGTTCCAAGCTTCTAGTCATGCCTTGATTTTTCTGGTGACCCACGCCTATCCAGCCCACCAAGCATTGCCTCATTCAAATAAAAGACATCCCTGTCACCCAGGAAGATCCCATTTGAGGACAAGCCCGTGTGGTCACCCTACTTCAGAACCTGCGTTTTCAGGCTAGCAGCCATAGTCTGGCGTAAGTGCACGGCTCCAGCACCCCCGCTCTGTGTCAGGCTCTGTCCTGAGTAATTATACACATTAACTCAGTTCTCACAGCAGCCTGAGGTGGGGACCTGTGAGACAGACACAGAGCCTAAATAACATGCCAGGCCTCACACAGCTTCACAGCCACTCCTAGAGGACCCGGCCACCGAGCATGGTTGTGGAATAGTACCCACACCTGCCTGACGTCCTCACCAGCTTCACCTGCAGCCTTTGCAGTAGAGAGGGCCATTGCAGCCTGTCTGGCCATTCAGAGAAGCGTAGGTTTTTCTCAGCAGCCCAGGTCTCTGCTAGCATACCTTGCATGTTGCAGCCAGAGAGGATGAGTGGCCCCCAGCATGGGGTGGGGGATGGGAGCCAGTTTTTCCGAGTCCCCAGCCTTCCGAGGCACATGCTTCTTTCACATCTAGCTGGTTGTTGATCACATCAGGGAAGTGCGTGTGGGAGTTTGGGAGCAAAGAAAGAGCTGGAAGTACAGCCCAGAGAACCCTCTTCCAGAAAGCTGGAACCCTCTGCCTCTTGTCTCATCTTGGCATCCCTCTACCCCCACCCTTCCACCATCTATGATCTCTCCTGTGGGGACTGCCTTCGGGTAAGCTCACAGACAGCCCCAAACTCTTAGTGGGTTAATGCACTCAAGATTTGCTCATTGATTATACCACAGCTGAATCCTGGTCCCCTAGGCATTGGAATCTTCTACAGGCTCCTCTGCTTCCAGCCCACAGATGAAGCATGAGAAGGGGGGGCGGTGATGGGCCACCCCCTGCAAGGTGCCAGTCAGCGGTCAGTGCTGTGGGAGAAGCTGTTTCTGCAGAGGTGGTAGCTTAGGGCACCTGAGGCGTTTGGAACTGATAGATAAAGGAGAGGGTTTAATGCAGATGGTGCGTCCTGCATCTTTGCAGCTGCCCCTCTACTTGGATTAAACCTTCCTTCCCCTGCCCATCTCTGGAGGTCCCATTCTTCCCTCTCCCTTCTGTGGCTTGGTCTGGACACCTCCTCCTCTAGGAGGCCATTTCAGCCCCCTTCACAGAAAAGAGTCACCCTGCTCCGTGGAAGGTCCCTTCTGGGTCTGCGTTGTTCACTCTGTTCTTTGAAGCTGCCAGTGCACTTAGCAGATGTCTGCTGAGCTCTTAGGCTTCCTAGGTGGCACACTGGTAAAGAATCCACCTGCTAGCACAGGAGACCCGGGCTCAATCCCCGGGTCAGGAAGGTCCCCTGAAGGAGCAAATGGCAACCCACTCCATTATTCTTGCCTGGGAAATCCCATGGACAGAGGAGCCTGGCAGGCTACAGGCCATGCAGTCTCAAAGACTTGGACATAACTTTAGTGACTGAACAACAGCAACAGCCTAGTTCTTGCTTGGGGCCTGGTTCTAGGTCCTGGAGAGGCCAGGTTGCAGCCCTGGTCATTGGGGAATCTCAGGATCTTGTGGAAGGGACAAAAGGTTAAAGAAACTACTTCGTGCCTGGAAGTTAGGGTGCTATCTTGGAGGGATGTGCATAGCATTTCGGGGACACTGGTGAGATGAAGGAGCCATTAAGCCTTCTTGTTTGGGAAACGAGGAGTTCAGAAGTCTGGAAAAGGATCGAACTTCTATCCTGGGACTTGGGAGACTAGTAAGAGCTCGTGTGTGGACCAGAGGCTACAGGTTGTGGGTGGGCACTCCAGGCAGAGGACTCACTGTGGCAGGGGAGCACCGCCCCGTGCAGGTCTGGGGCAGCTGGGGCTGTGTCCAGGGTGCACAGTCCCCCTGAGGCCCTGCGATGAGAGGGCAGGGGACATCTGTGCCTAGTGCACAGGAGGGGCCCAGAAAATACTTGTCAAGTTAACGAGTGATCAAGCTGAAGCAGGAAGTTTTCTAGAGGGCTTAGGTGCCACATCTGTAAATGGAATGTTCTAACTCACAGACCAGTCCTGGAAGTCACAGTTATGACATTCTCATTTTATGAAAGGGGAAACCGAGGCACAGAGGCAGCTGAGCCAGGAGGGGTGTCCAGGTGCCCACCGTTGCATCCTGTCCTCCTCAGCCAGCTGATGGGCGGGAGGCAAGCGCCCAGCTCCCCTTGGATCACGACGGGGTTGCTTGTTCCCAAGGTCAGAGGTGGCTGTTGGGCCTCTGGGGTCTGCGGGCCTCTGTCCCATCTCCTCCTGGGCCTCCCTCCACCCTCGCCTGCCTCAGCGCCTTCGTCACTGAGGAAACAGTGGGCCCTTGTTTTCTCCGAATCCCGAGCGCTCGCAGAGCACCATCCAGCGCCGGCCTCTCAGGGTGGCGTGACTTGGAAACGTGGCGCCTGCAGCCACTACAGGGGGGCCCTTCCGTCCGGACACCCCGTGACTGGCTGAGGGGGCCCAGTTGGACCCTCTCTGAGGAGGAGGACAGGTCCCCTGGGAGAGTTTCCTTTTCTGTGAGCAGAGTGTGGTCAGAAAAAGCGAATGACACACTTGAAGTGAGTTTACTTCCGCCCTGGCCCCCAGTCCCGCCCCATCTGGGAAAGGAAGCTTCTGAGGTGCCTCCTCCCACCCCCCGACCCCGCTGGTCCCAGGATTCCATTCTCTGCAGCACCCCCCACCCAAGGGCCCCTCTTCTGGGACACCCTCCCTCTGTGAGGGGTCCCCTCTTTTGTGGCACCCCCAGTCCCCTCTGAGGGTCCCCTCCTCTGCAGGGTCCTAGGTTCTCTCCCACGGGTGCCCGGGGCCTGCTGACCAACAGCAGTTTTGGCTCCCCTAGGATCTGAGGGTGCAGCCCCGGAAGACCTTCTCCCCCTTCCCAGCCAGTGGGGAGGGACTGCTGGCTCCTTGGGGTAGACCCCCTCAGGACTGCCAAGGCTCCGGCTCCTTGGGGTAGACCCCCTCAGGGCTGCCAAGGCTCCGGCTCTTTGGGGTAGACCCCCTGAGGGCTGCCAAGTCTCCGGCTCCTTGGGGTAGACCCCCTGAGGGCTTCCAAGGCTCCGGCTCCTTAGGGTAGACCCCCTCAGGGCTTCTGTGGCTCCTCTGGTCCTCTGAGGAAGGCTGGTACAGGAGGGCCTTTTGGAGCCACGGACAGCTCTGCTCGGGCCCCAGCGAGGATGCGGAGCGGGGACTAGCCAGGCCTGATGTGTGTCCAGAGCCGCAGCTCTCGTGAAAGGGTTTCACTGGCACAAAAACTCTTGGAAAATACACAAAGGACAGTGGCCAGCTTCCAAAACTCAACTGTTTACCTTCAGCAGAGTGGCCGGGAACGCAGGGAGCTTATTTCGCAAACAGCCCACAGTTGTCAGGTCTACAGACCTTGGGTGATGCCGGGCGAGCACGAGCCCGGGGCCTCTCCTGCCCACCTCCTTCCCCAGAGGTGTGGGGACCCTAGAGTCTTCTCAGCGGCTGGCTTCTGTCCCTTCTTGCTGCACAGGAAACATTCTCTCTGGGATGGGGTTTCTGAGGCCTGGGGCGCCCTGCCCAGCCTCCCACGTGACCCAGGCTCTTCCGCCCGTAGCCGTCTCGGTCTGAAAATGTTGGCCTCTTGCTTCGGTGCCTGTCACAGTGGAGCCGCTGGTTACAGGGCAGATGGGCAGCTCTGAGAATGAGCTGTTCCTTGCCCATGTTCCCACTTGCCACTGGCTGCTCTGCCTTCCTTCCAATCCTGTTTTTGTTTTTTTTTTCTTCTTGGGAAGTAGCATTGGATGGAAATTAATAATGAATGTATGGACAGAACTGGAAAGATCCTTGGCATTTCCTGTTTTTATCGAAGGAGAAACTGAGGCCCTGGGACTCTGCTAGGCTTTGGCACAGGCCCCAGGACATGGGCAGCTTGGCTGCAGGCTAAGCCCATCTGTGTTGCTGTTTGTCCAGGTCCCACTGGGTCATTTCCCAACCATGAGGCCTTACCCAGTCATTTTTTCTCCTCGGCTCTTGGGGTCCTGGTCTGTGAAGGTATAGCTGTCACCTCTAGCTCCTGGCCCTCCTGTGAGGACAAGTACCACATCCCTTCCCCATCTAGGAGTCTTGGAAGACGGGCAGCTGCTCAGCTGGTCTGATTTTTGCTGTTTTGTTTTGTACACAGGCTAGAACATTGAGGGATCAGTGTTCTTCAGTATTTTCCTTTTGTGAAGTCCATGAAATTTTTTTTTTTTTTTTTAATAGGGAAAATCCCTTAACATCTTTCCTGGAAGACAATAAAAAAGAGGAGTTAAGGCTATCAACAGGAAAGACCTGGTGCATTCTGAAGCTTTAATGGAAAAAGAGTTTAAATCAGGAAGATGACATAGCATGGGCGGGGTCAAAGGAGCCAGCAGGAGGTGGTGAGGCGCCCCAAAGTGGTGGGGTGTCACCACCCCAGGCCCAAGGGAATGAGGGGAGGGAAGAGCCTAGAGACAGTGGTGGTCTTGGGAGAGGGGCCGCCCTGCTCAAGGGAGATGTTGGGGCCGTGAGGATGGTGGGGACAAGCACCCGGACTCCTGTCCCATGCTCTCTCCCATCTTCTCCTGGTGCCTCCAAAGGGCCAGACGTGGCCAGCAGCCAGAGGGCAAGGCACCCAGGCGGTCGTGGCTCTGGGGCACAGCGCGGGCACGGGACTCGGGCTGGGGGCTGGGTGGCTGGTCCAGCTTCAGTTCTGGCTCTGCTTTCTCCCTGTGAAGTCCTTGGCAGGTTTCAGAAGTCTGTGTTTTCCTCTGTCATGTGTGGAATTGCCTCTCACTGTGTGGCTGGAAAATAAAAAGTAACAAATGGACATACGTTTTTAGCACCCAGCCTCCCTGGAGCTGTCATCATGATCTCCTCCCTAATGACTTTGAAATAAACAGCCTGGAATCCTGGAGGGAGCCCCACTGGGGGAGTGGGACGGAGGGCAGGGGTGGGGCTGGTGGCCTTCTCTGGCCTCCACTGAGGCCACTCGAGGGGTCAGCCAGGTGATCAGCTGGCGCCGCCGCCTCCAAGAGCACAGCCCTGCAGGTGGTGGCGGCCGCGTGCCAGGCGGTAGACATCTGGCGGCCAGGAAGCGCAGTGTCAGGCGGCCCCGGCTGTTGGTAGGTGCTCCCGTCTTGGGGGTCTGGGATGCCGGCTGTCAGCCAGCAGCTCTGGCTCCCCCAGGACCCGATCTTCCAAACCCCATGCTCTTGAAAAAATAAACACGTTCCCCAGTGGAGCAGGGTGAGCCGGGGACTTGGGGACTCCAGGTGGCCCTGCATCCCTCTCTTTGTCATCAAAGGCCAGCCCTGATCCCAGTGTGAAGTGCCAGCGGCCAGCCTCACAGAGCGGTGGCTCTTAGATTCACACAGATCACAGCTTTGCCGAGACCGTGGGTAGTTTCGTGGGGAGAATGTCTGCTTGGATCTCAGTTCACGTCTGGCCTTGTGACTTCAGTCATTGGACTTGACCTTACCGAAACCTGGTGTCCCCACCCGAGAGGCCCCAGGTGGTGGGGGCAGCTGCAGCATGGCCAGTAAATGCTCTCACAGTGACTCTCGCTTAACCCGTAGCTCCTTGGTCACCCCGACTCCACCTGTGTATCTTTTATGTTCCAGGCAGCCTGGCACTCGGGGACAGAAGCACAAACACGGGGCCTGCCCTGGAGGAGTTCCAGGGCCTCAGCGAGTCCTGTCCAGTCCTGTCCCGCGAGTGCCGGCCCTCCTCGCGCTCCATGCCCTGGGGACGTGCAGAGAGGATGGGATAGACGAGGCCGCGGGCTCCGAGCTCAAGTTGTTCTTTCTCTCTCTGTGTCTCCCTCTCACAGCTGAACCTGAGCCGGCCGATCGAGGAGCAGGGCCCCCTGGACGTCATCATCCACAAGCTGACTGATGTCATCCTCGAAGCTGATCAGAATGACAGCCAGGCCCTGGAGCTGGTGCACAGGTTCCAGGTGCGTGGGGGAGGGGGTCAGGGTGGTGGGGAGTGGTGGCTGAGAACAGCTCTGTGCCTCTCTGAAGCCGTGGAGCTGTCCTGCTGGGTTACCGTAGATACGGCTCTGCCTCTGCCAAGACGTGGGCATGTGGTTGGGGCCTTCCCTGCCAGGGTCTCTGTCTTTGGAGGTGAGATGGGCCCGCTTGTCGCCACCCCCGTCTGCCGTCTACCTTTAGAGATATGATTTACTGATCAGGGCGCTGCCCAATCCAATCATGCCCTTGCCTCCTCCGTGCACACATAGCCACAGCTGCAGATGCTCTGTTGGCATAGAGGTGGGAACCCTCTTGCCACCCTTGAAGAAAAGGACTCCCCGAGGGTGTTTGAGCTGCAATGGCCGCCCTTGGGCCCCTGAATCCTGCCCCAGTGGAGAAGACCCTCTGCGTGCTCAGGGCTTTGAACCCGCAGGCGCATCTCTGAGCTCCGATCAAGTCTCCCTGGCTCTTCCCTCCTCCCTTCCCCCTGTTCCCCAGTGTCCTGGGCCCTGACCCCACAGTGACCTGCTCGCCGCCTTGAGCGCTGCTGCCGTCGCCCCCACCAACTTGCCCTGTGTTTTCTCTGTTGTGGACAAGAGCGTGATTCATTCCTCAGGAAAGCGGCTTGGGGTCATGAAAAACAAGGTCATGTTATCAGTGAAAAATGCACTTGAGATCCAGGGCCTTCCCAGTGGGAGGGATGCTCGAACCAGCACTTTTCAGAGCGTGATGACTGGAGGGGTGACATTCTGTCCTTCCTTATCAGGACAAAGGGGAATCTCATCGCCACACAGCAGCCCTCCTGCTGACAGCAGTTTCTTTTGCCCTTGTGTCCCGGGTTGGTGACCTCAGCCAGCCTCGCTCCCTCCTTGACTGACCATGTCAGACTCCCATGAGCCCCAGGGGCCTGTGTGTGGCCCCGCTGGTGTCCCCTCCCCTCCTGCACGCACCTGCAGAGGCGTGCTGTTCGTAGGTGGTGCCCTGCAGTGACTTTGGCCAGCAGCCTGACATGATCCACTCCCCTACCCTTCTCCCAAAGGGCTGGGGGCCATGGAGAAAGGTATTTGGGCTCCTCCGAAGCCTCAGTTTTCATATTTGTACAGTGGTGTCGGTACTGTGTTGGGAGCAGTGAACAACACGATGCGTGTGAGAGTGCTTCACACAGTGCTCGGGTCCCAGTGAGTGCTTGATTGGAAGGTCAAGGCCAGGGTGAGCATATGATCTTGAGCCTTCGTCTCCTCTTCTGTGAAATGGGGTTGCTGCTTCCTAGGATGCTATGAGAAGGTTGCTGTGAGCAGTAAGCGCCTGAGTACGTAGACGGATCTGATGTTTGCTGAGTTCTTCCAGCAGCTCCACCACCATTATTACTTTCTTAGATGAAGGACCGCAGCCCCCGGCCCAGCCCATTGCCCTGGGGGGTTACAGAACGACCAGCCCTGGGGGACCTCCCATCCCCTGCTCCCCGCAAGCAGACACACAGCCCACAGCCCAGGGCAGGTGGTGCTGAACAGTAAAGGGGAACTGGGTGCCCTGAGTTCCTGTTCTGGAGCGAGCACATCGTGGGGGATGTGGGGACTTGCAGCTTCAAGGGTTTCAGCCACCAGCTGTGTGTCCCGGGGGGTCTCAGCTGGTCTCGGGAGTCTGTCTCACCCAGGGCACACAGAACAGTTGCCCTCAGATGGCTGGGGTGACCTCAGGATAACCTTCCAGCCTGGGTATCTCTGGGATAAGTTTTCACTGCCATCTGTGCTTGAGCATGAAGCGGATATCTGATAAGGCCGGGACGTTTCCTCTTTTGTGACGAGAACAGTCCTTTGGGGAGAAGGGTGACAGGCCGCGCATCATGCAGGCCCTGAGAGGAGAGGAGACGGGCAGGGGCTGGTGGAGAGGAGGGCTGAGAGGTGCCAGGTGAGGCTGCTCAGCGCCACGGGGCCCGGTGCTATTGGCGCTGCCCTGGGCATCCCACCCTGCACGAGATACGAGGTTCAAGTTCAGAGCCGAGCCGTAGGCTGACAGACTTGACCTTGACTACGCCGTTGTTTTCAGACGCCTGTTTTAATGTTTATTCTCGGGACCTGAATGAGGAGGCATGGGGGGAGGGGCCCAGGGCCAGTAGAGGCAGAGGAATGTTCAGACTTCAGAGGCTGGGAAGCAGGGCCCTGGGGCTGGGGTTTGCAACACTGGCCTTTCTGCATTTTGTCGTATGAAAACAGAGAAAGGTGATGTGGCTCAGAAGGGGCGCAGCTCAAAGGGCCTCCTCCAAAGGCACAGCTCAGGTCCCTGGGGAAGTGGCCTGGGGCTGCATGGGTCAAGATAGATACGTTTCTGAGATGTTTCTGGACAACTCTAGAGCATTCTGCTCATGGGATGCTCCTACTAAGCCTCCAGGGCCCAGGGATTGAAAGGAATTCTCAGAGCTGAGAGGTTATGCTTTTTTTTTCTGACTGTCCTTGAGGACAGGTTGGGGACTGGGGGTCTGGGGTTTATACAGATCACTGAAGCTGGTTGCCATAGAAACCAGCTCCCAAGCTGCTGCCTGCCATCCCCTTCCTTTAAAAAAAAAATAGTGGCCTCAAGAGGGCTTGGCTTGGAGAATCATGGGGATGATTCAGTTGTTTTTCTGTGCCAAGGTTCTCGTGGAGCCGGCAGCCTGGTGCCGCCGAGGCCCTGCCCCGAGATTCAGTTATCAGTGAACCGACCTGGGCAGAGGTCCCGTGGGGGCCGCGTCCACATGGATGAGTGGGGTTAGGGTGGTATGAAGGTCCTGGTCCCAGTGCTCAGGGGTCTCCTGGCATCCAGAGCGGCTGCCTCAGGGAAGCAGCGAGACCCGACTCACTGCAGCATCCAGGGCTGGCTGTCAGGTGTCGCGTGGGGCATGGTTCTGCTGCTGCCCTCCCAGAATGGATAGAAGCATTATGGCGAGCGATCATCCTCCTCGGGGCAGGCGACTCGGCCAGGTCGAGCTTCCTGGGGTTTTCCCTGAATGAGCTTGCGGGAAAGAGGTTTGAGTTTGGACTGTCACCTTTTCTACTCATCTCCATTAGCTGGGAGGGCGTTAAGTCCTTAATGGCCCCAGACCCCCCGTGTGGACTCAAGGACCGCTGTCTCCGCAGCGGCACACTACTACTTGGTGAGCCCATCCACACTCCCACCCTGCCCTCCCAGCCCGGAGGAGAGGTCTGGGCAAGCCAGGAGCTGCCTTTGTGGCCCCCTGAGTGATGAGCTAGGAGACACCCCGAGCTGGTCCCCGAGGGCCCTGGCTAGAAACTGTCTCACTGCAGTGATGATAATAAAGACTGCAGGCTCTGTCGTGGCCCGTGGGGCCTGCAGTCTGGCCACGGCCTCCTTCCCTCCCTCCCCAGCCTCATCTTGTCCCGCCCGTCCCTTCCTTGCTCAAGTTCTGAGCTCTTTTCCGCCTCAGTGCCTCTGCACAGGCTGTTCCCTGGAGTGGATGGAATTCGTCCCCACCCCCAGGATCAGGTGCCCCTTCCTGGGGTAAGTCTCTCCAGTTAGCCAACTGCAGGGACATTCCCTGTCTGAGGCCCTCAAAACTTGACACTTTTCCTTCCGACTGTTTGGAGGTTTGTAATTCTTGATGGGTTGTTCTGGCCAGTCTCTCCATTTGGGGATCTGCTTCAAGCTCCCCTGGTCTCCCCTTTGCTGCCGTTGGTGCCCACGTGTCTGTGAAGTTGAAGAGCATCTTGGGTGTGGGGCGTGCAGGACACCCTGGTGGGTCCCTGGCGGCTCCAGGGCGCAGCTGGGAGCAGGCCCGAGGAGGGAGGGGGCTTGGGCTGGCTCGCCGGGCTCTGATGGCTGCATGTGGACGTGCCCTCGGACCTGGGGACCTGCACGGTGGCAGAGAAGAGTGGAGAGAGCGCATTTCACACCAGGCTGCAGGGCTTAGACTTTATCCTGCAGGCTGGGGGTGGGAGTGATAAGATCAGATTTAAGTGGAAAGAGAGGACCTGCTTGGGAGGGGAAATTGCCAGCTCAGGATGAGCTTGGGGTAGTAGGGACCCTGCAGTCATTGGAACCTGGCGGTTTTCTGAGACTGAGAGGGACTCATGCCATCTGAGGCTTAGCAGTGCCCCCTCCTCACCCTGGGGGCCCCTCCGTCCTTGGCATGCCTTGCTCAGCCACGACTGGCCAGCCTCTGAGCAGCCTGGGCCAGCACAGCCCACATGCTCCCAGCCATAGACAGCCACCAGTTCCTGCCTCTGTCTCAGTTTTTGCCCGTCCAGCCCCCTCCCTCCTCATGCCTGCTCCCAGCTGACCCCCAGAGCCCCTTTCTCCCTCCAGGGGTCCCTGCACCCACCCACACCTGTGACGCTCTCTTTCCCTGTTCTGGACTTTGCTGTTCATGGAATCATATAAGACACCTTCTTTGGGAGCTTCCTGGTGGCCCAGTGGTTAGGACTACTCATTGTTCACGGCCTAGAACACCTCAGAGAGGCTCGTCATGGCTCTTAGTCTCTGCCCCAAAGTGACAGGTCCCCGGGGACTCTTGACAGTTTGGTGGCCACTGGGATCCTCTAGGCCCGTGAGTGCCTGCTGGGATCAGAGGAGTAAGAGCCGCCTATAGGCCCGGGAGCCAAACACGGTGAACAACAATACCTGGGGCCCTTTTCTTTGAAAACATAAAAAAGGTGCTGAAACACATTCACATGCATGATGCCCTCAAGACGGGTGCCAGTGCTGAGCGTGTGGAAGCGTTCACCACCCTTACTGTTAGCACCTGGTGTGTGAGAGCAGGCGTAAGGCCATCTGCCCAGGCGGAGCCTTTAGTGACCCCTGAGTCACATAGGCTTATTATTATTGCTATTAATATTCCTTTTAAATATTTATATAATTTATTTCTTTTAAAGGTATTTTAAAAATAAATCTTTTAAGTTTTTTTTTTTTTTTTTTTTAATGTGGCCCGTTCTTAAAGTCTGTATTGAATTTGTTACAATACTGCTTCTGTTTTATATTTTGGTTTTTTGGCCGAGAGGCATATGGTATCGTATCTCCCCAATCAGGGATTGAACTCGCAACCCCTGCATTGGAAGGTGAAGTCTTAACCACTGGACTTCCAGGGACGTCCCTGTTATTATTATTATTATTATTCCATGGCAGTAGTACTGCTCTAGCAACCTTATCTGTGACTTTCGGTCCCAGCCAACTTGAGAGCTCTTAACTGTAATTGGAGTCAATTAGACCGTGATTACGAAAGTGTCCCCAAATGGAAGCTGAGCTCTGTGACAGCAGAGTGGAAGAGTGGACTGATTGTAGCCTTAGAGGCAGGGCCGGGTGGTCTTCAGGGGGACTCTGGGTACTGTGCTAGGCTCCACTCTTCACCAGCTGACCCACTGGGGCCTCGGTTGCACCCTGGCCGTACCGGGAAGATGCCAGCACAGCAACAGAAGACGTGACCTGAGAACAGTGGTGCCCAAGCCGAAAGCCTGTTGCTATGAACAGCGGCGATCACCTCTAAGACCCCAGCTCCGCTCTCCTCTGGCACCTGCGGCTCTGAAATGATTCATAGCTGTGTTGACTCAAAGCCTGTCACCCTCAGACAAGCACCGAGCCACCGCCAGCACGGGACTGTGTACTGTGGGCACCCACTAGAAGTAGCAGAAGCAATAGATTTTACTGTTGGCAGCCTTCTAGTCTGATGAAGAAGATAACATCTGAACCGATCAAAAGTTAAGTGAGTTTCTGTCCATTTTGGGGGCAGCACCTGGTAACCTGTGGACCTTCAGGAGAGGGCTCAGAATAGTAACCCTGAGCACCAGTGAAGGGTTTAGGTGGTCACCATGGAGCCATGGAAGAGGCCACATTTTCTTGAGCACATCCCAAGGGGCCCTCTCGGCCATGGGCATTGCACATCTCATATCTTATTTGGTACTTATATCAATCCATGGAAAAATGGAATTACTTCCCCATTTTTCATGTGACAAAGCTGAGGCCCAAGGAAGTTATTAAATCACTTGCTTATAGTCACTGAGGAAGAAGGTAGCTTGTGTTCTTTTCAGAGATGCCTCAGAGGGGCCAAGGCCTGCCCACTGACAGACCCCTGGGGGGTGAGGGCCAGTGATGCCGGGTCACTGTCTGGCTGTGCCAGACTCTGACCCTGCTGGTGCCACCCGATGATGAAATAAATGTTGGCTGGATGGAGGCCAGGGAGGCAGAGCTGGGTGGATCTGGTGGCCCTGGCCCCAGGACAGGATTCCTGGGGTGGCTGTGAGGTCAGCCTCCCCGTGACAGCTGCCCCAGGTCAGGAGGCCCCTCTTCCTGCGGCGGAGGTGGCCACACAATCTGGCCATTGTGCGCCCAGGCCAGGCTGCCAGGCGGTGGCTGTGAATCGCTCTTTCTGCCCTAGGGAGCGTGGTGCCCTTTGGGGCCGTTAACTGTCTGCAGGGCCTTTCTCTGTGGAGAGGGAGGCCGGCCCTCTAGGGAGACGCTCAACTTTATGACCCTGTTACCTGCCCAGAGCAGAGCTGGACTTTGTACGGCAGGGGAAGGGACACCGCCCCAGGGCCTGAGCTCACTCTGGGAGCTGGCCGCCTTCCCTCTGTGTGTGTAGACAGTTTTTCACGGCACAGGGTTGGTGGTTTGCTGGCTTTTAGAACGTTTGCTAATAGTACATTTTCCCCAAATGGTAGGGAAAACTTGTGTACAAGTTTTGTGATGTGTACAAGTGTGTACACGTTTTGGGTTTGTGTACACGTGATGTGATATACACATCATTTCAGGGTTCCTTAGCTTGGTCCTTTGGGTGTGTTGGGCTCCTGGGTTTTGGGTTTTGGAAATCGAGAACTCCAGCCAAGAGGTTTGTAGTCGGTGGGCTCGTCATTTCAGGAACGTCTATGGCAGGAAGGTCTCTTCCATGCTCCTCCTGGCCTGTGTGGGGCCATGACCTACTGACTTGCTTCTGTGCAACCCGTGTGGTCTGTGTGCCCACGATTAAAGCCTGTGTGGTTTCTTTCAGCTTCGTGTAATAAATCACAAAGCCTCTCACCAGCCAAGAGTGAAGCTGCTCTGGTGGCCACGTGCTGGGGCTGCCGACCTCTGTCCTCTGGGGACAGACAGAGTGGGGCAGGAGGACCTTCCCATGCTGGCTCGGGTCCAGGCCCCTGCCTCAGGCCTCCCACACCCTCTGGCTCCCAGTCCCTGTCCTGGCCTGTATCTCTGTCTCTCCATTGATCCGTGAGATCATTTGTCAAATAACCATTATGTCATTTATTCCACAAGCCTCAATTAAGCACTTATTGTGTGCCAGGAATCTTAAAAGACATCACAGATACAAAAAATAAGACAGTTCAGGTGGACACAACCCCTGTCCGCACAGATCTGTATTTGGTGTGTGTGGCGGGGAGCTTCCCAGGTGCCATTAGTGGTAAAGAACCACCCTGCCAATGCCGGAGACACACGAGACGTGGGTTTGATCCCTGGATTGGAAGATTCCCTGAAGAAGGGCACGACCTTCCAATATTCTTGCCTGGAGAATCCCATGGACAGAGGAGCTTAGTGGGCTATAATCCATGACTGAAGCGACTTAGCTTGCACACGCGCGCGCGCGCGTGTGTGTGTGTTGCCATAGGTGAGGCAAGGGTTCATACTAACAAAACATAAGTAAATGGAGGAAAAGTAATATAGTCTCCAATCATGATTAAGTTCTGTGCTGTGTGTGTGCTGAGTTGCTCAGTTGTGTCTGACCCTTTGTGACCCTGTGGACCGTAGCCCGCCGTGCTCCTCTGTCCATGGGATTCTCCAGGCAAGAATACTGGAGTGGATTGCCATGCCCTCCTCCAGCAAATCTTCCTGACCCAGGGATCGAACCTGTGTCTCTTGCATCTCCTGCATTGGCAGGTGGATTCTTTACCACTGTGCCACCTGGGGAAGCCTGTGGCAAGTTCTCAGAAGAAGAAAAATCAAGGCCTGTCATAACCTGGAGATTCTTATCACCTCTCTGAGGAGGTGACACTTGAGCTGGGGCCTAAAAGCCTGGTAAGCAGGGAGAGGTTGTGGAGCAGGCCTAGGGGGTGTGTCAGGATGGTACGGGGGCCTGTGGGCCTGGAATAGGCTGGTGCAGCCCAGCACAGTGGCGAGTGAGAGTGTCCAGCCCGGGCCTGCGACTGCCACTGCTCAGGAGAGGGCAGAGATGTGCAGCCGGAAGTGAGACAGTGGTCTGCAGCACCCGGGGTCACTGCCAGGGTCACGGTTGGCAGCCACAGCCGTCTCTGTTCTCCTGCATCCAGAGGCTGGGAAGGCAGCTGAGTGCAGGGGTGAGGGGCCTCCCTGGCCTGAGTGGCCCTGGGTCCCAGAGTTCAGCGGCACCCTGCAAACTCTGCTGTGATTCCAGGCAATTCCTCTGTCTCCCCACTGACAGTGGCATGGGCATCCTAAGTCCTGGTGGTAACCTGGCACACCCAACGGAGCAGGCCAAGGACCCTGCAGGCCTCGGGGAGCCGAGAGTCCGAATCTGGCTGGAGGCTGCAGCCTTGGGTGGGGCGGGTAGAGCCGGCTTTTGGCCTGGTTCCGGGGATGCGGCCCGAGGGCAGGGGCTGCTCCACCGGCTCACCTGAACAGGTGGGTGGAGAAGGCACACGGGGTTAGGACAGGTGCTTCGGGAGTGAGGGGGCCGCTGCTGAGCTGGGCTGACACCGAGCTCCTGGGGCCAGGCAGCCCCTCTCTGGTGTTCACTGTGCTCAGCTGTGATGCCGCTGGGACCCCCTCCAGTCCCACCAGTGGCCGCTGAGTGGAAATGCCAGCCTGTCCTGGTTGAGAGTCAGCCCCTGGAGAGGTGCCTTCTCCCGGCGGCACCCAGCCATGCACATCCCCCGCTGGTCCCAAAGCTGGTGTGTGGCCGCAGTCTCTGCTTGCTCGAGGGCCTGAGCAGTGCCCTGGCACTGTGACAGGGCATGTGGCTTTGTTCAGGTGCACAGCCTGGCCCGGGCACCTCGCCAGCCTCCCGCAGACGGGAGGTAGAGGACGCCTACAGATTTGGTGCTGAGGTCCAGGGGCAGAAAGAGGGGTATTGTTCTAGTCCGGGGCCTGGGAAGGAGGGGAGAGGGTGTTTGTTGTCTCAGATGGTAAAGTGTTCCGTTTCCTCCCCGCCCTCTCTTCCTCAACATTCAGGGGTTATCCGTTGGTGGGATCGCTTTTCTTCATGGACTTTCCATCAGTTCTGTGAACAGCAATGTCTCTTCCATGGGGACCGTGGTTTTCTCTCTGATGGCTGAGTGAGGCGCGTGATGCCGCAGACCGTCTGGGAAGATGACCCAGGGGTGGATGGTTGTGGGTGGCATCTGGCTTTGGGATGGGATGAGGGCCTGTGACCTGGAGGCCACTGGTGGGCACTTGGCACACCCAAGATGTTCAGGCCCATCTCACCCCGTCAGGCAGTCTTCCCCTAGTCCCCCAGCCCCCTCCCCTCTCCCTGTCTAGAAGGGGTTTCCCTCAGCTCTGTCCGTGGCACGGGTCCCGTATAGTTCATCTCTGGATTCTTCCAGTGTCCTGCCCTTTCTGAAACCCTTGTTCTGGGGCTTGTTTCCCAGCAGGGACAGGTGGGGGTTATGGCTGGCGTTCTGTTGCCAGGAAGCCTCGTGAACACTCCAGTGTTTCTCCCGCCTTCTCCCCTGGGACCGTGAGTGCTACCAGCCTGTTCATGCTCTGTGGCTCTGGTGGGTTCCTCAGGTGTGGCTTTCCCCGCGTCCTCATGTCTGGCTCTCCACCATTTGGTGTAGCTAGCACGTGTGGCAAATTTAAGGAGTTTTTTCCTCGCCCTGCTACCCAGGCATCCAGTCCCCGTCTGGGGGGTGGGGGGCAGCAACCCAGAGCCTTTTCAGGGAGTTCTGTGTTCGGGAGCAAAGGTGGTCATCCCATCCCCTCACAAAGCCATTGTTTTGTGTGGTCTGTTTTGGAAATGATTCTATAGCAGTCCTTCCTTCAGGCTGCCTTATTCTTTTTAATGGCTGCATAGTATTCCATCAAATGGCCTTAAATCCTTTTCTTAACCCATCCTCTACTGCTGGACACTTAGAACGGTTCCCGTCATGTTTTGAAAATGCTGTAGGGAGTAAATATCCTTGACCATATACATCTTTGCATGCCCATGTGGGGAATTATGTGGGAAAAATACCTAGAAATAGAAATGCTGAGTTTATGTCTTAATTTTGGCCGTTTCCCAATGTCTCTCCATAGAAGTTGCGCCAGCAGCACTCCCACCAAGCAAGTCCTGCCCCTGTTCCACCCCTCTGGGAGGTGTTTCTAATCAGTTTCATTTGGCAGCAAGTCACAGAGAATCCAAGCGTGCCGGGACCTAGTACTCACCTCCTCATCCTGTTGTTTTTTTCCTGCTGGGCACTCAGGGTCCTGGGAAGGGCAGTGTGTGAGCCAGGCTCACTCAGCCTGCCTGGGCCTTGAACCTGCTCACCTTGCTCCTGTCTAGTACTCGTGTGCACCCAGCCTTTCTCCTCCGTACTCCCTGTACGAGAAGGGCCTGGCCTCTTGGCCTGAGCTCCCGGGTTTAAATAACGGGTCTGAAGAGCAAAATAGGCTGAGGGGTAAATTGCACCATCGTTTTCCTTTCAGAACCTCGCCAGGTCACGCACAATATTGTGCCAAAGGTCAGGCAGCATCTCGGTTCTTCCTGTCCGGTGAAATCTGGCGCACGTGCCCCCAAGGCCAGCGCTTTGCCTGACACGCTGCCCAGGACACGTCCCTTCCAAGCTCAGCCACTTAGCCTTGCACACCGCTGGACGAGTCACCGCCAAGCTCAGGGCTGGCTCGTCACTCCCCAGCCCAGAACCTGTTGCTTTAGGATCAAGTCCAAACCCCGTGGCTGGTCCGTCTCCAGCTGTCTCTCCCTGCTGTCTTCACGTAGCCTCCCCTTTGAGAGCTCTGTCCACCCAACCACGTGGGCGGCCTCACCCCATGCCTCTGTTTTTGCTGTCTCCTCTGCTTGGAATGTCTTTTCATGTGTCCCATGCCTGTGACCCTTTGTGGCTCGGCGTCACCGACTTCCAGAAACCCTCTCTCCTCCCCTCTTCCCCTCTCCCCCGTAGCTGGATTACTCCCTCTACCCACACCCCAACATGGCAACACTGCCCTACTCGATTATTATCAGTCACCCCACATCTCTGTCCACTTATGAGCCCCCAGTGAGAGGGGGTGGGTTGTGGCTGCTCTGTGGCTGAAGACACCACATACACACACACACACACACACACACACACACACACACACACACACACACACGCTGTCACCCTCCCTGGTCTTGTGCTGTCTCATACACACACACACACACACACACACACACACACACGCTGTCACCCTCCCTGGTCTTGTGCTGTCACACACACACACACACACGCACACACTGTCACCCTCCCTGGTCTTGTGCTGTCTCATACACACACACACACACACACACGCCGTCACCCTCCCTGGTCTTGTGCTGTCACACACACACACACACACACTGTCACCCTCCCTGGTCTCATGCTGTCACACACACACACACACACACACACACACTGTCACCCTCCCTGGTCTCGTGCTGTCACACACACACACACACACACACACACACACACACACACACACACACATGCTGTCACCCTCCCTGGTCTTGTGCTGTCACACACACACACACACACACACACACACACACTGTCACCCTCCCTGGTCTTGTGCTGTCACACACACACGCACACACACACGCACACACACACACACACACACACACTGTCACCCTCTCTGGTCTCATGCTGTCACACACACACACACACACACTGTCACCCTCCCTGGTCTCGTGCTGTCACACACACACACACACACACACTGTCACCCTCCCTGGTCTCGTGCTGTCACACACACACACACACACACACACACACTGTCACCCTCCCTGGTCTCGTGCTGTCTCACACACACACACACCCACTGTCACCCTCCCTGGTCTCGTGCTGTCACACACACACACACACACACACACACACACACACACACACTGTCACCCTCCCTGGTCTCGTGCTGTCTGGGAGGCCTCAGGCTGGGTGCTCAGACACTTGAGAGCTCTCTGGAATACAAACGAGGTTTCATTAAAACCGAGGCGCCTGCTGATGGGAAGCCCTGCTCTCCCCGGGAGCCATTTGGGAAGAGTTAGAGAAGCAGCAGTGGGTGCAGGGTGTCGTCTAGATGCCCGGCTAGTTTGAGGGGGAATGGAGAGGCAACTGGTGATGGCAGAGAAAAGTCTCGCAGTGTGCGTGGGCTTAGCTGAGCTAGCGGGTGGGCATCTGTCCCCGACCTGGAGCCGTCATCTGTCTGTTGCTCGTGTGCCGTCCCTCTGGCTTTCTGCCCTCTGCTCTGTCCCACCGCCCCAGCGAGCTTGTCCTGTGCAGTCACCATGCTGTGCACAGCTCGAGGGCAGCAGGCCTGGGGCCCCTGTGTACCAGTCTGGCTCCATTCAGTACCTGAAGAGCTGTCTTCTTTGTTTATCACATTGTGGAACCAACAAATCCTAGAACTTAAGAGTCAGAACGGATGTTTTAAATGTTATCCTGACTCTGTGGTTTATAGATGAGAAAACTGAGGTCCAAATAGCTTACGACCTTCAGAAGCATACGTAAAATTAAGAGCGATTCTAGGACCTGAACCCAAATTTCTAGACTCTGCCTGTACCTTAACTTTCACAGTGTCTCAGAGTCCTGGTGCTGAGATCAGGACTGTCCCAGTGCTGTGGCTGGCCTGATGGAAGTGGTCTGCCAGTGATTGGAAGGTACAAACCTTGGCTGACTGTCAGGGACAGTCGCATAGGTTGTATACTGCATGCGCAGGTCAGTAGACTGCAAATGACACTGCGTGACTGGACTTGGCAGTCCATTGTATATTCTGGTATACATGAATATATATATTCTGGTATATTATGGATACTGCCACAACCTTCTCTTGGCTCCTGGGAGCCCACTCTCGAGGCTTAGCTGCAGGAGTCAGACCCAGCCTTGTTCCAGATGCCACTGCCTCTTTAGACCCTCAGCATATGATTGTTGAGCAGCTTCGCATGCTAGGGTTTGGCTAGGGCCATGGCTGCCTGGCACGTTGTGTGACATCACAGCACCACTGGGGCCTAGTGTGGATTCTTCAGGAGTATGTTTGATAGTGGTTTTCTGTAAGCTCTAATGAACAGGCGGGTATTCGGAGTGGTGTCAGAAGGCTTTGCCTGGGGGGACCTTGGGTCCTGGCCTTGGTTGATGACAGGTGTCAGTGGTTTGCCCAGAGGGTTGGTTGGTGGTTCTCCCAGAAAGCTCTGCTCGGCCCGGCTCATGATCTCATAGTCACCTGGAGCTGCCCTCCAGTGACAGGTCTCACTCTCTGCAGAAGTGCGCGTGTGCCTCTGAAGGGGGCATTGCTGCTGACGCTGCTGCAGTCTTAGACCTCCCTCCGGGGGCTCGTTTCCTCAACCCTGCAGCGCCCACGGCCACCCGCCTGTGCACCCAGCACGAGTCCTTCCCTCGGTGCCACGCAGCTCCCCTCACAGAGGCTGCTGTGGACTCCGGCGTCCGGCCGTGTCGTTTGCCTGCTCTCCCAGGAAGGGTCTGTCTTCAGTTTGTCTGGACCCAGGGTTGGGGACAGATGCAGACTGCCCCAGGTCCCTGGGGGCCTTTGGAAGTAGGGCGAACCAGGGTGCAGGCCCTGGGGTGGTCGGAGGAGCAGGTGGGCCCACAGCCTTTCCTCTTTTTTTTAGCCTTTCCCTGAGCTGGACCCCATGTGCAGGTGCCCGGCCTCACGGCGGAACCAGCAGACTAAAGGCCTCAGCTTGGCTTGGCAGAACATGAGAAAGGCTTATTGCTTTTTGCCTTTTAACATAAATTTTAAAAGAAAGTAAGAAAGTTTTCAGATATGAGAAAATGTAATTTTTTTTTGCAAGTCACAGAATTAGTTCATGACACCAAGAGTCGAAGACCCTGGGGCCCTCAATTCCCAGTATAGTTTTCTTTCCACTAAACCATCATGACTTGATGCTTAAAGGAAAGGTTCCGCCTCGCCTCCTGGTTATCTGTGGGCCCATGTTAAGAGTGCCCCGTCTTTTCTGTTTTATATAAATAAATAAATAATGGAAAATTCTAAAACAGTTCTAAAAAAATGAATGAACCTGAGTGACCCAGGCTTGCAGCTGGAACTGAGATGCTTCTTTTTGTTTACCCAGTTTTGCCACGCCTTGCTTCACTGACTGGAGGGCTCTAGAGCCAAAGGGCATGGATTCAGATCCTGGCTTGGCTACTTCCTAGCTGGGAGAGCCTGGTCAAAGTACTGAGGGTCTCTGAGCCTCAGTTTCTCTGTCTGTCCAGTGGGGCTGCTCATAGGACCTACTGCATAGGGTTGTTGTGACGAATAAAAGGCCAGTTCCTGCAAGGTATAGGACATTGTCCTGCACTTGCTGAGTGTTTAGGAAAAGCTAGCTGCTGTCATGATTACTGTTGTAGCTGTCAATAATAGTAACACATCCTAGCATCCTGCCAGGACTCCCATCGTGATATCAAGACCAGAGGAACCAGAAGCTTCCTGGCTTTCACCCACCACTTGGTGTGGAAGGAGCCCGCTAAACGGCCAGGCTTTGTGGCATCAGCTCAACCATCCGGGCTCAGGTCATGCTCTCAGGAAGAACCAGAAGGAGTGAGATTATGCTGAGTAAGCCCAAGGTCACCTCCGTTCCCGTAAAAACCCCCACAAGTAATTTTTAACAGCCACAAGGAAGTAATTTCAGTTCTTCCTCAGTGTTCGTTCGGTGGCTGTTAACTGAAACGCAGACCTTGACTCCTGGGATCCTGGGAGTCTGCCTGGAGCGTGTCTTCTGTGCGTGGCATGTTGAGTCTATCTGATGCTGATGCTTACCTGCTTCTGGAACCACGTGATGACCCAGATTCCGAAATCCCCCTGGGGTCAGCACAGAAGGTTGTTGTCACTCCCAAGGGGTCACCGCCACTTTCGGTTGATGGCTGCCAGGGCCATGGGGGGCGATGCATGGTGGAATTGGGTCCCATTTTCCCTTTTTGATACTTCACATGGGAAGTGGAGTCCTAGACAGGGTGAGCACCAGGCAGGCCACAGTGCATAGCAGGAACTATAACCAGAGCCTTGCTGTTTAGTCCAGTGCTTGCTTCCCAGCTCACCCACGCCCCCTTAGGAACTGAAGTATAACAACATAAAGTGTATGTGTTGTGAGCAGCTTGAGGACTTTTTGCCACAGATAGGCCGTGTACCTAGCACCCCATCAAGCAGAAGAGCAGTGCCACTCCCCTGAGCCTGGTCCGGCCCTGCCCCGCCCAGCCCTGCCCTGCCCTCACTGTCCTCAGCCGTGGGCAGTGAGCTCCCTTCCTACTCACGGTGCAGAGCTCCTGTCCTCCCCCATGACATCCTCTTCCCGGGGTGGGGGACAGGCCGCTGGAGGGAAGGAGGCCGATTACTAAACCAAGAGATGGACTTTATCCAGCCAACTGGGTGCTGTCAAATCCCTTGTTTCAGGAATGGCTTCCAACCTGGTTCCCCTGCCCCCCCACCCCCGAGCCGACCACTTTTCCTGGCCAGCAGGAATTTTTCTGAAATTCTTCTGAAAAGCTCCTCTGCCTCTCCCTCCAGGCTGCAGGTTAACATGCAGAGTGCTTGGTGGGGGAGCGGGCACTTAGCTCACCTAGCCCTGCACGTGCTCCGCTGCTAGCATCCACGTGCTGTCCCCTGTCCAGCCTCCATGGAGGTTGAGAGCACCCCAAGGACAGGGCCTCCGGCTCCTCCCACTGTGGGGCTTGCCTCAGTGTCTGCTGGATGTGACTGCCCAGGAAACCGTCTTTCAAACAGCCGGCCACCTGGAGACCCAGCAAGGAGACCGCTTGTTCGTGGGAGGTCAGGGCAACTCCCAGCCTCTCCATGCTCCTCCCCCTCGCCGGCCCCAGGCTTCGGTGTGTTTGCTCTTCTAGACCTGCCCAACTCAGCTGTGCACAGGTGAGGACCGAGGCTTATGGAAGCCCAGCCTCGCAAGTGGGGAAGGCAGGACTGTGCCAAGTCTGGCAGCTTCAGCTCTTAACATGTGTAACCTCTTCCCAGCAGTGACCTTTGCTTGACAGAGAAGGAAGCTGAGGCCTAGGGAAGAGCCGAGATGCCCAGCTTGCTGTGCGGTGGTGCTTCCTCCATCCCAGCTCCCCTAGCCCTCAGAGGCATAGATTTCCACCTGTCCATCACGTCTGAATCCCCAGTCCTCCTGTCGGGGTTGGAGGACACAGCCCAGTGGACAGACTTCCCCTTCCTGGGTCCTGAACGTGATGAGGTGAGGCCATGCCCGGGCCCTCCCTCGCTGCAGAGCACCAGGTCCGAGGCAGGTCGCATCCTGGACACAAGCTCCTGATGTGGATGATGTCCAGTTTAGTTTTTGTGGGGTTTTTTTTGCCTGTACTTTTCGTATCATATCTCAGAAACCATTGTCTGATCCAAGGTCTCGAAGATTTACAGAGATGTGTTCTTCAAAGAGATTTATAGTTTTAGCTCTTACCTGATAGGATTTTTATGTAAAGAAATGATACTTGTGAACCCCTGTATCCAGTGGCCTGCATGTAGCCAGTCCTGGGCAAATAGGAGCTGCTAGTATTTCGAATTATGATCAATTATTTTATTGATTATCATCTTTACCCTGTCGTCTCTCATTGTATTTCCCATCTGGGTGCCTGCCTCCTGCTCTTTCCTGAAAGTTTGTGTTGCTGTTTGAACTCATTTCTGGCACAGTTGGGGGGGATGGGGACTTGAAGATGGAGGATTTCATTACTTCCCCCACTCCTCCCCATTTCCCCCCAAACTTTTTTTTTTCCTTTTTTTCAAGTTGATTTATTTTTAATTGGAGGATAATTGCTTTACAGTATTGTGCTGGTTTCTGCCATACCTCAATATGAATCAGCCACGTGTACACACGTCCCCTCCCCCTTGAGCCTCCCTCCCGTCTCCCTCCCCACCCCTAAACATTTTGTTTTGGAAAATTTAAGAATGCTTGAGAGGCTGTGGCAGTGTCTTCCCCCGTCCATCACTGGCTTCAGCGGCCAGCAGCTTGTGGGCGCTCCGCTCTAACCTGTGTCTCACCTCCTTCCCTCCCCCACCCCCCGCACCTGGTCATCGTGAAGCAAATCCCAGACATTGTGTTTAATCTGTAAATTGTTTTAGTACGCATCTCTGAAATATGAGTCACCACTTTCTCTTTTTTTCACTGAACTAAAGTTGATTTATAATGTGTTGATTTCTGCTCTACAGCACAATGTAGAGCATATGTGTATGATGTTATACATATATATATATATATATATATATATATTCTTTTAAAATATTTTTTTCCATTATGGCTTATCACAGGATATTGAATATAGTTCCCTGTGACCCTGCTGCTAAGTCTCTTCAGTTGTGTCTGATTCTTTGCATCCCCATGGACTCTAGCCTGCCAGGCTCCTCTAGCCTGCCAGGCTCCTCTGTCCATGGGATCCTCCAGGCAGGAATACTGGTGTGAGTTGCCATTCCCTTCTTCAGGGGATCTTCCTGATCCGGGGATCGAACCTGGGTCTCCTGCATTGCAGGCAGATTCTTTACCATCCGAGGCTCCAGGGAAGCCCCAGTTCCCTGTGCTGCCACTCTCTAAAGAGACCTGTGGCGTTTGGGAGAAGTGGGCCAGAGCCCTGTTACCTCCTGAGGATCCAGGGGGCGGGTCCTGGGCGCCTCGCCTGCTGCCCTGTGAGGAGCAGGCAGCTGGGTTCCGTCAGGACCCGAGCTGCCCTGGAGGGTGGCTGCCGTGGGCGGGGGATTGTGTTGTGCCCCGAGGGTCCATGGGCCAGCCTGGGGCAGCCCAGGTGCTCACCCCGAAGTGCAGCGCTGGCCTGGGCCGTCAGTCTGCTGGACGGGGCAGGGCACAGCAGTCTCAGAGGCCTCCAGTCAGGTTGGGCCCTAAGTGTCTCTATGCCTCAGAGTCATGGGCCTCCTTTTCGTTTTCTATCTACCAACTCTTTCTTTTTTTTTTTTGAATTTTTATTTATTTTGGTTGCACCGTGTAGCTTGCAGGATCGCAGTTCCCCCACCAGGGACCGAACCTGGCCACGGCAGTGAACGATTAGACCCCAGGGAACTCCCCATACCCTTTTCATATCTGTCATCTCCTCGCTGTCCACGCAGTTTCCTGAGACAGGTTTTATTCAGAATGTACATTTACCCACAGGAAAGGGAACATCAGAGATTTAATTCCAGGTTCTTCTTCACGGACATAGAGTGACAGAGGCGGGATTTGAACTCAGGACTCCCACCTGCATTTTGTCTTCAGAGGAGAGCAAATCCTCGTGTTGCAGTCCTGCTCCTTTCCGGGCTGTAAATGCGGAGGAAACAGGATCTCCTGTGCTCATCTCAGTCCTCTCATTCGGCTCAGATTCCCTGCGGGGAAAGCTCGACCCCAGCCTGCCTCCACCCCGGCCCAGCAGAGGGCCAGGTGCCCCTCTCAGCTTCACAACCCCTTGGGCCTTGGGGGCATCTGGCTGGTCTGTGCCCCTTTGTCAGTATTATCCAAACCTCCCCTGGCCCTGCTGACCCCAGGCTGTGTATTTCTGCATTTCTTTTGCCTTGGCTTCTCAAAGCCAGGCTCCCCCTAGTTAACTTCCAGAATGCCTTTCTAGGTGTTCGAGACAGGCCTTCTAACAGAAATGTGTTTACCATTTGCCATGGAGATGGTTTGGGCCTTTATTCCTCCAAGTGCTGATAAAATGATACTGAGCACTCACCCTTCCAGCAGTGTGTTTGGTAATTCTAAGAGACTTGTGAAAAATGCATGAGGCCCGCGACACAATAGATAAGCTGAAAGGCTTGGAAGAAAATCCGCTTGTGGATAGTGGGGTGATTGGAAAAAACTCCTTCTTTGTCCTGAAAGAGATTGTGTTCAGGAATAATTCTTCTCTTAATCCTGATGCTTTCATCCCGGGTCCAAAGCTTGTTGGCGCCTGCTTGTCAGATCTTTCCCACTTTGGTTTCTTCTAGCATCTTTGGCTTCAGTTCACGTCTTAATGAGCCCGAGTTCTCTCTATAGAGGCCACTGCCCTAAATGAACAAAAGTGGGACCAGAACAAGCTTTGTGTTATCTGGCAACTGTGTGGACAAGTCTTCTCGGTAGTGCAGTGGGGATATTTGAGGGGAGAGGGGTCATGGTTTACTGGCCCTTGGTGGCTGGGGGAGAAGCGGAAGCGACGTCTCCGATGCTGCCTCCCCTTTGGAGGAAGGCAGGGAGCGTGTGTGTCCCTGTCGTTACCTGTTGTGTCTCTACCACATGGCTGCCCGGCTTGTTGCAGAGCAGCCTCATGTGTGGCCTTGAAGCATGCCGCATAAACACCGCTCCTAGGCTTCTCCAGCTTAGACTCACAAGTCACAGATAAGGAAACCGAGACGAGAGATGCCAAGTGGCTCGTCCAGGGTGACAGTGGGAGATGACGGCAACCGGGGCGGGGGTTTCTCGGTCCCTCGCTCTTCCCTCTGTGCCAGGCTTCTCCCTGCAGGCTCGGGGATGGGGAGGTGGGCAGTGGTGGTGAGGGCATCACGAACTTTTCGTTTGTAACTCAGAACGTGAATACGTCAGCCAGATCGAGTAGGGGAAACCCTCGAAGGCTGTCATTTGTCCATTGTTTGCAGGACAGGACGCCGCTGTGGGTGATGCGAAGTTTGTTGAGTGGATAACCTTTTCTTTTTCTTTAATCCTTAGTGTAGAGTTTAGTCTGCTTTAATTGAATCATGAAGTTCGTGTGTGTGCCTGTTAAGTCGCTTCAGTCGTGTCTGACTCTTTGTGACCCTAGGGAACGTAGCCCTCCAGGCTCCTCTGTCCGTGGGATTCTCCAGACAAGAACACTGGAGTGGGTTGCCATGCCCTCCTCTAGGGGATCTTCCCGACCCAGGGATTGAACCAGCATCTCTTATGTCCCCTTGCGTTGGCAGGCAGGTTCTTTACCACTAGCGCCGCCTGGGAAGCCCTGATCATAAAGTTCATCATAATCTAATTCCAAGTAATCTCTCGAAGTTTACCTACGTTATTCTCTTAGATTTCACCCTTCAAACTTTATTTTTTTTTAAAAATGTCAGCATTTCACTTTTATTTATTTTTTATAATTAATTTGTATTGGAGTCTATGTAGTTGCTTTACTTGAGTGGATGACCTTTTAACATGAGGACATGGTCTGATTGTATCATATATTGCAGTCTTGGTGTCTCCCGAGTGACAGGCCCTGGTGTCAGTATAGGCCTAGTTCTGAGGGACACACTCTGGGGAAGGAACCATGCCGATGGTGGGAGTTGCCTCTGGGGATCTGGCAGCAGAGAGGTACCGGTGCACAGGTGAGGCTGCGGCCATAGGAGAGAGAATGGCTCCTTGGCCTGAGGACAGCCCTGGATAGACCTTCCTGAAGGACACCTCTGAGCTCGTCCCCCGTCCCCTCTGGGTCCAGATGTGGGCTCTGCCTTACCAGTGCTGGCCCGTCTGTGTGAGCCGGGCAGCGGGCCAGGCTCTCAGGAAGAAGAGGCATGAAGGCAGCTTCTCTTCTGCGCTTGGGTCTGCAGACGTGTGCTGGAGAGGACCTTCTCGGGGCGAGAGCGTATAGGCGCCATGGACTTCACAGGTGTGAGGACGGGAAGATGGCCTCCTCAGATGTGTGTTGTACTGGCCACCCCTCGGGAGCAGAGACATTTAAAAATAAAAAATTCAAAGACACCAATGAACCCATCACCAGATACTCTGGTATGGAACACCAGGCAGGAGCAGATTTCAGAGAGGGAGATATGAATCTCTGGCTTTTGTGTTGAGAGCTCTTAAAAATGATTCCTAGGAACCAAAATAGGTTCACTGGGGAAAAAAAAAAAAAAGAATAATCCCAATGGCACATTCTTTTTGCTGATAAGGTTTGCTAGAAAAGAAGCATTATGGCTTTTCCCCCTGGCCTCTGCTGACCTCACAGAGGGAGCTTGTGGAGTTGGAGGGGAGGGTGAATTAAGCTGGTGTGTTTATTCCCTGGGGCTCCCACAACAAAGTACTATAGACCAAGTGGCCTAAAACACAGAAGGTTATTCTCTCAGTTGAGGAGACTGAAAGTCTGAAGTCAGGGTGTCTGTGGGGTTGGTTCCTTCTGAAGGTCCTGAGCGGGAGGGTCGTGGTGGCTGTGGCCATCCTTGCGGGGTTGGTTCCTTCTGAAGGTCTGAGCGGGAGGGTCGTGGTGGCTGTGGCCATCCTTGCGGGGTTGGTTCCTTCTGAAGGTCTGAGCGGGAGGGTCGTGGTGGCTGTGGCCATCCTTGCGGGGTTGGTTCCTTCTGAAGGTCTGAGCGGGAGGGTCGTGGTGGCTGTGGCCATCCTTGCCTTGCAGCTGACCTCACTCAGAGTCTCTGTCTTCACACAGCCCTCTCCGTGTGTGTCTTTGGTCCCCATTTTCCTCCTCTTGAAGATACCAGTTGATGGATGAGGGTCTATCTGAATCCAATATGACTTCACATTAACTTGATTCCCTTGTGGCTCAGCTGGTAGAGAAGCCGCCTACAATGCAGGAGACCTGGGTTCGATCCCTGGTTTGGGAAGATCCCCGGGAGAAGGGAAAGGCTACCCACTCCAGTATTCTGGTCTGAGAATTCCATGGGGTCGCAGAGTAGGACATGACTGAGCGACTTTCACTTTCACTCTCATTGACTTGATTCCATCTCCAAAGACATTCTCTCCAAACATGGTCAAGTTCACAGGGACCAGGGGTTAAGACTTGAACAGATCTGGGGGTGGGCGTGCACAGTCAACCCACAGTAACAACAGCTGGTGAATGGCCTTCCTTACAGCCAGCCTCCTCTCTGAGCCCATCTCCTGTAATGCCTGCGTCCCTCACTTTTGTCTTTAGCATCATAGAGTTTTAGGGCCAGAGGGATGGTCTCTTCTACTTTGTCTGCCTGACAAGCTGCTCTCCCCCACTGACTTGGGGCTCCTCGAGTCATAGAGGTGCCCCATGGCAGGGCCACGATCCTGTGTTTTTTTTCCTGGAAACATCTTCCTGTGTCTTTTGTTGAATTCCTGTTTCAGATAATGGTTTTTTGTTCTTAATGTGCCTTAATGTTATTTCCCCAAGAAGACTGTAAAGACTAATCTTATCACAGTTCTGCTTACCTGTCCATGGTCTACTGTGAAGCTGCTGCTGCTGCTAAGTCGCTTCAGTCGTGTCCGACTCTGTGCGACCGCATAGACGGCAGCCCACCAGGCTCCCCCGTCCCTGGGATTCTCCAGGCAAGAACACTGGAGTGGGTTGCCATTTCCTTCTCCAATGCATGAAAGTGAAAAGTGAAAGTGAAGTCACTCAGTCAGGTGCGACTCTTAGCGACCCCATGGACTGCAGCCTACCAGGCTCCTCCGTCCATGGGATTTTCCAGGCAAGAGTACTGGAGTGGGGTGCCATTGGGTATTAATAAGCACTTGTTGGAGTGGGCACCCGAGGGTCAGGTGGCTGGCCTATGTCACGTGTTTCATCACCTTCTCACAGACCTACAGAATCCTGGCATCCCACTCTCCCCAGCCCTGCCTCAGAAGCCTTCAGGGCAGGGTCCTGGCCACTCTCACTGAGCGTAACCCACCCTGGGAGCAGGTCTGGTTTCCGGTGAGGCTCTATCCAGGAGTTGAACCAGCTGATCAGAACCCAGTGGTTCTCCTTTTCTCACCTCTGGTTTCTCAGTTTGGGCTCTGTCTTGAGCTTGGCTCCATCATGCCTGTCTCCTTCAGATC
The DNA here is from genome assembly GCF_029378745.1 of Bos indicus. Lineage (NCBI taxonomy): Eukaryota > Metazoa > Chordata > Mammalia > Artiodactyla > Bovidae > Bos > Bos indicus. Next base: position 57,792,517 of record NC_091780.1, on the reverse strand, counting down.
TTAGGATGACTGCTCCCAGCTGCCCAGTCTCCCAGCTTCCTCTTGTCCTCCAAGAGGGAGAGTGTCCCAGCATTCCCAACAAAAGTGCTGAGCCTACCTCTGATTGGATGGACTCTGGTCACATGTCCTCTCCTGAGACAGCAGCCCCAGGAGGTGGAAAATGCTGATTGGTCTAATCAAAGTCATGTGATCCCAGTGGGGCTAAGTGGAGCCTGTGTCCTGAGACCAGGTGATGCCCCAGCCAGAAGTCAGGCCTGGTGGGAGGACGGAGCACAGAGGGATGGATGCGGGGAGGGCACACGGGATGAAATCTTGCTTGTCACCCCCGTTGCAGCATCAGTCTCCCTTCTCTAACCAGAAGAAGTGTGTTTTCCTTCCAGGAATACATTGATGCCCACCCGGAGACCATTGTCCTGGACCCTCTTCCTGCCATCAGGACCCTGCTTGACCGGTCCAAGTCCTATGAGCTCATCCGGAAGATCGAGGCCTACATGAAAGGTACGGACTCCAGTGGCTCGGCCCCGATGGCAGTCGGCCCACCTCGTGGACATAAGGCGGTCCTTGCTTGGGTGAGAGATGGGGTCTGGTCGTTTTAAGCACTTTGACACAGGAAGCAGTTGTACATTCTGGGGAGGGCCTTTCTTACTCCCTCCGTGACTGGCAGAGTTAGGTAATGAAAGCCCCAGGGTGCTTTTTGGGGGAGTAGCTCCAGCCACATCAAGACAGATTTGTTTTGTTGTCTTAAACCCATGCATGTGATGAAATATCCAGATAACACAGTGGTTAGAGAGCAGAAGTGTGTGAACAGCTCAGCGGCAGGCAGGCAAGGGGAGTTATGTAACTGGGCAAAAGAGACAAACAGAGAAATTAGAGGCCTTTAATCAAACGCGTGGAGATATGTCATGTGGTGGCTGGACCTCACAGGGATACGTGTTATTCTTGCAGGCCGGCACCTCCCACTTAGCCGCGGGAGTGTCTCCTGCCAGCTGCCGGCTCCTGCCCCAGAGGACTCACGCTCCCCGCGTTCCCGGGCAGGGCAGCACCAGAGATGTCAGACCGCCTTCCCAAGGTGTCTGTTTATGTGAGAAGGGCGTTTCAGAAAGATTCACGCTCAGTAAGCTCTTAATTCTCCGCCTGTCTACACAGTCCCTGCATAGAGTTCTTAAAAAAAATTTTTTTTTGTTTTAAGTGCTTTTCCTGGGCCCTGGGGCTGGGTGAGGGTTCATCTCTGAGGAGGGACAGGCAGCCCCCGTTCCTGCTATCTCGGTCCCGTGTGTGTGGCCTCGGGGGCTGCCTTGAACCCTGACCAGGGTGGTGACTTGGGCCCAAGTGTGTGTTCACGTGATGCTGGGTGCCTTGGCTTGCAGGACCAGCATGGCAGAGAGGAGCAGCGTTTTTGGGTATGTCCTGCGTGCCCAGCACTGGGCTTAGCCTTCCTCTTACCTTCTCCCTGCTGGTGCTCATCAGGGTGGGCCAGGTCATCCTCCTTGTGTGGCAGAGAAGGTCCTGAAAGGTTCGCTGATGTACCAGCATCACACAGCCTGGAAACCGCCCAGTCAGAATCTAGCCAGGCCTCTCCCCCTCAGGCTCCCCGACTCCTAACACCTAAGCTTGACTTCCATGTCTGTAGTCAGAGGGCCCTGGATCTAGTAAGCCCCTGGCATGGGTACAGTCGTGGACCCTGGCCAGGGGAATCAATGCCTGCTTGGTTCTCTGCTCTGCGCAAGAGCTGGGTGCTGGACCTGGCCATCCTGGAAGAGGTCTTAAGGCCCCTTGCTCTGGGTGGTTGGCCTTTGCCAGGAAGCACAGGGCATGGGCACGAGCTTGGGCAAACTCCGGGAGACGGTGAGGGACAGGGCGACCTGGCGTTGCTGCAGTCCATGGGGTCGTGAAGAGTCGGGCATGGCTGGGCAACTGAATAACAACATAGAGGACGTGGCTTCCTAGACGGCCCAAAGCAGGCAGGCTTCTTCAGCATGCTAGCGTCCTTCCATCCTTGGGTCTGGAGTGATCAGTGACCGTGTCAATTTCTGTTCTCTTTGCACTCCTTCCCTGGATCCAACCAGTACTCCTAGAGGAGAAGGAAGATCCGTAGTGATGTTTTGGCCAAACAGTGCTTCTAGAAAGGAAATCTGCCTCTTCCTAGGAAGAGTGTGTGTCGGATGCCAACTATTTGTGAAGGGACAGGAGATGACCGTAGAAGATGAGAAGGCCCAGTTAATGGGCAGAGTTGCAGGTCAGCAGAGGCAACACGTCCATGAGAAGAGTGATGCTTTCTGATGGGATTAGGGAGGCTACCGCTGAGAGGGCTTTTTTAGAGCAAAATGCCCAGACTTTGAGGGGGGGGACAGACTAAGATTGGTTACAAATCTTGCTGCCTTGTGGTCTTGGCCAAGTCTCTTGCTCTGACCTTGCCTGTTTTCTGTAAGATGGATAAAAAGTGGTTTATCCACAGGGCCCAGGGTCAGGGTACCTGGGATGATGTCTGCAGTGCTCTTAGCTTGGGCCTTAGCCCATGGGGTCACCCAGCAGTGGGGTCCCCTCTTCCTGCTCCTGTTACACTGGAAAGGGCTGAGCTGACTGGATTGGCTCTTAAGAGTCTGTCTTTGTTTTTATGAGCAGAGAAATAGGGCTGGGGGTCAAAGGTGAGCCCAGATCTAGTGTGTGAGCACGTGAGTTTGGGGGTGAGACTGCAGGGTGCACAGGAAGCAGGACTAACTCTCGGGAGGGCAAGTATTGAGGGGGTGAAAGCCTGGGCCTCCCAGACAGGGCAGAGGTGGGAGTGAAGCAGGGAGGGAGATGAAGTGGGGGTATTTGTGTCAACTTATGGACCACCGGTCAGGGGTGGGGGGACTCAGAACACCTCGGGCAGTGGGGGACCCCATTCATGAGCAGCCTTTGAAGGTATGTGAGCTAGTAAGTGAGACGAGGATGCATGTTAGACAGGCAGTGCAGACACGGCCTAGGGATGGATCTTGATGGCCATCACCTGTATCCTGTTGCAGAGGGTGACCCCCACAGGTGTAAGGGGCGGGTGACTGGCCCCCAGTGGGGACACAGGACAGACCCCACTCAGCTCAAACACAAGAGAGGTCAGCGCGGGGGTGTCCCACTAGAGGGCCCAGTGAGAACTTGTTGACCCAAGTCTCAAGACTGGCTTGGTCCTGGGCCAGCAGGAATTGTGTGGGTAGGCCGTGACCGCTGCGCCCGGGGTTTTCCTTATCGTGTGCACGGAGCCGGGCTGGTGTTCTTCCAGGAGGGCAGGCAGTGGCTGGGGCTTCCTGGAGCCTTTTCCTGCCCACCCGGGGCGGTTCACTGCTGGCTCCCACATCCCGTCCTCCAAGGCGAGGCTGCGTCTGTGAGATGCAGAGCACCTTCTCTGGGAAGTGCGTCCCCAGCCGCCCCCACCCGCTCCCGCTACTCCTGGAAGCCCTGCAGTAAAGGGCCGTAATTACCCTCTAAGTTCCTCAATTGTAGCCGTCCAAATGACACCGCTTTTGTGTTGGGAGAAGGGGCTTGGCAGAGACTTCTGGGAGTTGTCACCACCCCCCTGTGCCAAGGTGGCTTTCCCTGTCCTCAGAGATCCCGGATGGCTGCACAGAAGACAGGGCGGTATGGAGGAGGCGCTGCAGGGAGGGACCAAGGCCCCCTGCTTTGCAGTGGGGGTGGCCCGGTGGGCTGTGACACGTGGGGAGGGTCCCCTGGGGAGAGCAGGCAGAGCCCTTGGACTGAGGCGGCCATCCATCTCCATGCAGAGCATGAGCTGCGGGGAGCTCCCAGCCTCACCTGTCTGAGGACCTCGGCGTGGTCAGCACCATCTCAGTTCCATGCTCCCAGAGTTCATCGTTTCTAATTCAGAGCTTGCTGGGGGAGGCCGGCTCCTTCCTGCCTCAGACCTGTGTTCCAAACCACAGACATTTGGTGTCACAGTAGAGACCTGGGGGAGGGTGGATTAAATGAGACGGGCTTCATTTCTCTCTCACAAAAGCCGAAGTTTCCCCAGCTCCTTGTTCTTCTGGTGTGGCCCCTCCTGGTCCAGGGTGGTGCTGAAACTCCACCAGCCACACCCACAATCTAGACGTTAGGATAGAGAAGGACTGAGAAAGAGGAAGCAAAGGGAAACAGCTCTGGGTATCTTTTAAGGAAAAGTTCCAGAAGCTATGGTGATGCTCTGTTCACATCTCAGTGGCCAAAACTGAGTTACCTACTGAGTTGCGAAGGAACTGGGGACTGTGGTCTTTATTCTGGGCAACCATGTGCCCAGCTAACATATAGCATGAGGTCGGTAGGCTTACAGAGGGACCCACCCCAGGGTTCTTAGGCCACAGGTTTCCCACATGGATAATGCCTTCTGGGCGGGGCTGCACCCACACCCTTTACCAGAGGCACAGATGGCCTTGAACTTGGATCCAGTTCAAGCCAAGGACAGGAGCTTCCTGGAGGTTGAACATTGCCTGCTGCAGGCCTGAGGGGAGATGGGGAGGCTGCATCACCAGCCAAGATTGCTAGACATGCATCTGCAGGCCTCGTCTCTCACAGGCACCTGCTTTGCTGCCCAGGGCTGGGGTTTTGAGGCAGAAGTCCAGAGCCCAAGGCCTGGCCCTGCAGCCCCAGGCCACACAATCCCAGGCGAGGCTCTTGCCGGCTCCTAAACTGGCTGGAGCAATGGCTGAGAAAGCTGGGCTGTGACTGGATGATGTGGGTGTGTGTCCTTGGCCCTGGGGTCAGCAGGTGGTAGAGGGTCTCAGATCACCTAGTGGAGGGCGCAGAGGCCCTTCCGAGACAGCTGTGGGCTCAAGGCAGCTCCCCCGGCAGCTCTCCCACACGCATACTCTGGGGGGTAACAGTTGGCCATCTGATGCTGGGCCTCCCCAGGAAAGGGGGGTGCCCTCTGCAGATCGAGTGTCTCTGCCTGTGGGTTTTGTGGGAATTTAATCAGGACTCATCTTGGAGGCCAGTTGGGGGCTGGGTTAAATTGGAATAATCTAGACACCAAGCAAAGAGAAAATAACTTGCCGAAGAGCCTGGGAAAAATGATCCCCACAGAGCAGCTGCCTCGGGTGGGTGTGTGTGGTCGAGCCGGGGGCTCTCACTCAGGGGTGGGGGCTGGCTGTCTGCCCTTGGGGAGCTGCACAGGGCTGTTGGTGGGAGAGGAGACAGCGAGAGAGGCCTTGGAGTCAAGGCCCAGGCCCCGGGTCTGCCTGCAACCCCTGTGTTGTGCGGCTTGCAGGTCCCTGTTCCTCTGGGGCCGCTTTGTCAGTGCTCGGGTAGCTGACCCTGGCAGCACCGGCTGCGTGCCAGGCACTGTATTAGTTAATTTAATCCTCACGATGACCCCTGTGAGAAAGGCACTACGGTTACCCCCCAGAGCGGTGAGGTTACTAGTGTCCCTTGAGTCTAATTGGCTAAGGACACAGAGCTGCTGCATGCAGAGCTGGAATCTGAACCCACACCCTCGGGGTATCATCTTGGCCAGTGGTTCCTGAATCCAGCTCCTGGCCCCTGCGTGGACCGCCTCTCTTCACCTGCACTTGTGCCGAGGACGCGCTGGATGAGCTCGGGGCTCTGGCCCTGCTCCCAGGCACCCCCTGGTGTCCAGGCAATGGCATTGTCCAGACAGGGTCCCTGCTTCGGTCATGGAGTCTCTGCCTCATACAGTTTATTGAGGAAACGAAAGTCCTGTCCTTTTTGAGGTTAGTGACACATGGTAGTGGAGAAGAACAGGGTTTGGCACTGACAAGCCTGGGCTCAAATCTCAGCCCTGCCCGTGTGGCCTGGGCAGTCACTGGGCCTCTCTGAGTCGTCTGCTCATCTGTCATGAGGGGGTTGGTTGCCTTCCCTTCAAGTCGGGGTTGGCGGGGGCCGTGGGGAAGGCCTGGCCCTCCCTGCCCGCTGCAGGGGGCCCAGCCCGGAGCTGGAGCCCAGGTGCTCTCAGCTCCTCTCCTTGGTCCCACAGCGCGCCCGGGGCCTGGCTGGGAGGCACGTGGTAGAGCTGGTGGTTAGTAGGAGGGCCTGGAGTCTTGGAGGACGAAGAGGAGAGCGGTGCAGCCCTGAACACCGTTGCTCCCGAGTCAGGGTCAGCTTCCAGCCCTGCTCTTGTGCAGGAGGCTGGAGTTTGGATGAACCCACCAGGAAAATGCTTCACACAACACCTTGCGAGTGGGCTTGTGAGGAGCTGACCCCTGAGACAGCTACCTGCCCTGCCCCCCAGGTGTCGGCCTGCCCACCCCGCAAGACTGGGGTCTGGTGCGAGGGAACCTCTAGCTCAGTCCAGGGCTCTTTCTGGGGGAGCCACACCTCCAGTGTTTAGCCCTTTCCACCTCATGGGTTATGGGTCCCCCTCCTTGTTTTTGTTGTGCTTCTGAGAAGAGGCCTGCCCCACCCAGCACACCCCACGAATTGCTGGACTGGAAGGCCGCTCTCCCCGAGGCCTGCACAGTAACTGGTCCTGAGTCCCCTCTGTCAGCAGACAGGTCCCTGATTGTCGGTGATTCTCACACCTGTTGATCCCCCTCCTTTCTTCCCAGAGGCCGCCCATCTTAAGTATGGAATCAATCCTTCCAGGCCCTTCTCATACATGTGCAAATACATGTGTGCTTAAAAAAAAAAGAAACAGCATCTATTACTTGTGTTCTCATATAACTTGCTTTTTCTCCAAGAATATATGTCTTGGCTTCTTTTCATGTCAGCCCTCAAAGATGAAGAGGAGTAGGTCTGATCTGCCCTTTTTGATGGCAACATCATATTTCAGCACGTGAATGGGGAAAAAAAAAAGCGTAGTTTATTCAATTATATTGACCTCAATGAGTCATTCCAGTTTGATTTGGATTTTTTCTTCTCACCGACTGAGCTGCAGTCAACACAGGTCTCTGCAGAGTTCTGTAAAATTAATCCCTAGAAGTGGAATTTCCCAAAGACTATGGTAAACATCTCTCACCTTGTGGATATTGCTGGATTGTTCTCCAAAATGTTTGAACAAATTTTTCGCCCCATTGTACACAGCTGCTGGAGAAATGATAACTGTCTGACTTTCATTTACATTTTTTCTGTTATTGACAAGATTGCACATTTCTTCATGTGTCTGTTCACCCTTTGCGTTTCTTCTGAGTATGAATCTTTTCATGTTGCCCATTTTTCTCTTGGGTTGGTGGTCTTTTTCTTATTCATCGGTTAGAGCCACTTTTGGGATTAAGGATATTGTCTCATTTTTTCTTGAAGATTTTTTAATGTGGACCATATATAAAGTCTTTATTGAATTTGTTACATGTTGCTTCTGTGTTATTTTATGGTTTTTCGGCCAGGAGGTATGTGAGATCTTAACTCCCCAACTAAGGATCGAACCCGCACCTCCTGCATTGGAAGGCAAAGCCTTAACTAGTGGACCACTGGGGAAGTCCCATGAGTCATTGTTTTAAAATATGGACTGTTTCGTTGCTGGCAGCTTCATCTTTGCACTGGGCCAAGCTAACATTTTCTATTCTGCTTTTAGAATGTGTATGGCCAGAGAGAGCACTTCAAATATTTTTCAAAACGTTTTGAAAATGAAAAAGGCTGCTGCATTTTGGGAGTCAGAGCTGAGTGGGGCAGCAAGCCTTTGGGTCCGGAAGGGGCCATAAATCAGTGCAAACAGCTGCCACAGAGTTAATCCGCGTTTCCAGCAGCCGTTTCTATAAGCTGGAACGGGACTCAGGAATGTCCCTGTCTCTGCCAGCCCGTGTCTGCCTTCCTCGATCCTGGCCTCGAGCATGCCCAGCACAAGTAGCACTGTGTCCCCTCAGGATGAAACAGGTCATTAGCTGAGTCAGACGGGAAGGAGACTGCTTGTCCAGCTGACCAGGACCATGTCAGACAGGGCCTGTCAGACCTGTGGCCTTTGTTCCCCTCTGTCTGTACCCAGAAGCCACCCCCTCCAATAATTTCAAGCTGGTTGCCCACAGCAAGCCTGTAGCTGGTGAACCAAGGATCAGGCTGCTAGCAGGGAGGTGGCAGCTGCAGCTGGGCCTAAGGAGGCCCTTCAGAAGCCTCCCAGGAGCAGGGTAGGGACTGTAGCCACTGCTGAAATGCCCCCACCCTACCACCTAGTGTCTCCAAATAGCACAGTGAGGGTCCCTCTTTGAAAACTCTTAGTGACCAAGCCTATGAGTTTCCTGTTGCTGCACGACTGGTTGCTACAAGCTGAGTGGCTTTCGGTAGCTTCACCCCCGCCTGCCCCCGGCCTGCCGCTTGTTATCTCACAGCTTGGTAGGTGAGAATTCTACCTGGCATGGTTGGTCTCTGGTCTCAGGAAGTCACAGGTGGGAATCAAGGTGTCAGCAGGGCTGTGTTCTCATCCAAACACCCTGTGGAGGAACCCGTGCCCGGGCTTGCGCTTCTTGGCGGTGAGCACCCAGCTCCTTGCGGCTGCAGGACTGAGGTGTGGTGTCCCTGCCAGCTGTCAGCAGGGGGCGCTCTCAGAGAATACAGGCCCCCACGTTCCTTCTCACGGTCCCCTCCACCTTCACGCAGCCTCGGCGTTTCCAGCTGTCCTGGTGCCTCAGGCAGCCCCAGGCGGGCCCCCCCGCACAGCAGTCCTGCTGGGCTGCCTCTCATCCCCTTGCCCCCTGCCCTGTGTAGGTGGCAGGGAGACAGTGTGAGCCTGTCTACACCTGGGACGTGCCGCTTCTCTCTGCCTCCCCTCAGAGGGCTCTGGGCAGGGGCACCGTCGGAGCTGGTTCCGGGCCCTGAGGCCCTCGGGTCACTGCCTGGTCTGCGTGACCAGGTGCCCGAGTGGACGGAGCCTGGGCCCTTCCTCACATGCACTGTCCTCACGTGACCTTCCGAGGTGTCAGGCCCTTCTTCTCCTCAGACAAGCCGGGTGAACTGGACAGTGAGCAGTGCCCAGTTGTGCCTGGGGAAGGCTCACCCCAGGCTGCCTCGGGACCCAGCTCTCTTGCAGGGCTGCCCGTGAGCCTCGCTCACCCTCCCGCTCTGTCTGAGCCCCTCGGGGCCCGAGCAGTGGACAGGGCCTCCCTCCTCCCTTTTCCCAGAGGGGGTACCGCAAGCGGCACCTGAGACAGCCCTCGCTCCAGAGGGGCCCTCGACCCCATGGTGGCTTCAGAGGGATGCCCAGGCTGGACCTCAGTGCCCAAGGAGGAGGGGACCCAATGCCGACTCACGGCAGTCAAGTGTTACGTAGCGCTTCTCCCTGCACAGCCGCTCACGGTGACTCAGCTGGTCCTCACATCTTCATCAGCAGCCTGGGGAGTAGGTACCGATGTTATTCACCCCCCTCCCACCCCGTTCTTGGAGATATGGAAACAGAGGCGCAAAGAGGCGGCTAGCCCAGGGAGAGAGAGTAGGGCCAGGGTCGGGACCCAGGCACCCTGCCCACCACTGTGTATAACCGTGACCTGCGAGAGGCTCTATGGACAAGGGTAGGCCTCTCCTGGAATCCAGCCCAAAGCCCTGGCAGATTTCCATGTGGTTCCCATGAGTCAAGCTCCCCAGTCCCCATATCCCCAGGGCACGCAGCTGGAACTTTACTGTCTTAAAACGTATTATTTCAGTCTCATCTCACCTGGGGCTATGGATGGGTCTGAAGAGGCGTGATGATGTCACCATCGTCCAGGTATTTCCAGCCTTTTGAAGCCTGACACAAATCCCCACTCAAATCCAGGCCCCTGTGCCTCCAGGGGCCCTTGGGCTACAGGCAGAGCTGAGTCACCTTCGGTAAAGGGAATGCAGAGTGAACTGGAAGTAGGTGCTAGGGGATAGACGTGCTGTGTCAGAGCAGGGAATGGTTCCTGAGTGTAAGAGTTGACTCATTGGAAAAGACTCTGATGCTGGGAGGGATTGAGGGCAGGAGGAGAAGGGGACGAGAGAGGATGAGATGGCTGGATGGCATCACTGACTTGATGGACGTGAGTCTGAGTGAACTCCGGGAGTTGGTGATGGACAGGGAGGCCTGGCGTGCTGCGATTCATGGGGTTGCAAAGAGTCGGACACGACTGAGCGACTGAACTGAACTGAACTGAGGAGGGTCTTGGGGGTCATGCCAGGAAGCAGGCCTCCTGAAGAGAGCAAGGTGAGGATGGAGCCCCGCCTGGGGGAGGCATGTGGGGTGCAGTGACTGGACACTGAAGCCCTTCCTGGCCAGGCCAGTGGATAGGACATTATAAGTGGACAGCGGGAGCAGGAGAATCAAGGTCAGGACAGGCAGTGCCCTCTTGATGCCCAGGCCTGGCTCCACATCAGAGAGACCAGTTCTCACATCTATCTCCTCTCGTCCGTGGGCCTGTCATCCCTGCCCTTCCTGACTGCCTCCTCCTGGCTCGGGCCTGCGGTGCTTTCCCAGCCCTCACCTGACTGTCCTGAATTACTGGGCGGCTGCCATCGCCGTAGGCCAAAAAAACCATCCAGATGTTTTCAGAGCTGCTGTCAGGCTGAAACTTGGTTCTCCCAGAGTGTACAGAGAGCGTCTTATGCCATGTAGGATTCGAGAGCACGGGGCTCCTGCCCTCTAACAGTATAACGGCAGGCTGAAGGTGACTTTGGACAATCTGGCACTGGATGAGTCATGAAGACTGGAGTCTGCAGGTTGGCAGGCCAGGCCCAGCCCGCAAGTCCCGTGGCCATGGTCACCAGGGCTGTGCCAGGCCGACAGTGCCACATGGCGGCCAGTTGAGGAGTTGCAGGCCACTGCCACCTTTCTTACCCTGTGCCAGTCAGTTGTGCTCCTCCGTGCTCCCCTTCTCCTTTCGTTTCCAGGCTCAGCTCACTTTTATTCCATCTTCAGTTCATCTCACACATGTGTACTTGTCAGAGAGTTTTTTCTGAGGGCTGCCTCCTCTGAGTAGCACTGGGCTAGAGGTCAGGCCAGGTCCCAAGGAATATACCATCTGGTTGCAGAGTCAGAACCCAAACATGTGGGCATTTAGTAGGGTACCAGAGATGAGCAACTGAACAAGGTAGCAATGCAGGAGAGAGATGATGGTGGAACAGGCAGGACTGTGGGTAGAAGATGCTGGGGGTATCTGTTGGGAGGTGTCATTGTGATGAGACATCTTGTTCTCAAGGGGTTGGGCGATGCTGGCTGGGTAGGTTGTTGCCAACTGGTGGGGGAGAGAAGAGTCCCAGGGTTGTGCCGGGGGATGACAGGGAGACCCCTCTGCTTGGCGCCGGGGTTTGGCTGGGAGTGAACTTGGTTCTGCCTTCTGAGAGGAGGCGGGAAGTGTAATTTCCAGGGCTACTTCAACAGAGCACCACGGACTGGGCGGCTTAAATTAGAGAAGTTAATTTTCTCACAGTTCTGGAGGCTGGAGTCTAAGATCAAGGTGCTGGCAGGGCTGGTTTCCTCCAAGGCCTCTCTCCTTGACTTGTAGGTGCCTGTCTCCTCCCTTGTCTTCTCATAGTCTTCCATCCACGTCCTGTCTCCCCTTCTCAAGGACATTAGTCACCTGTATGACCTCGTTTTCATTTAATCACCTCTTGGCAGGTCCTGTCTGCAAATAAGAGGCATGTCCTGAGATCTGAGAGTCAGGCCTTCAGCATGTGAATTTAGGGGGACACAGTGCAGCCCATGGGCTTCCCAGGTGGCTCAGTGGGAAAGAATCCGCGTGCAACACAGGAAATGCAAGTTTGATCCCTGGGTCGGGAGGATCCCCCGGCAACCCACTCCAGTATTCTTGCCTGGAGAATCCCATGGACAGAGGAGCCTGGGGGGCTACAGTCAGACTCCTGGGGTTGCAAGGAGTCAGACAGACTGAAGTGACTGAGCATGCACACATGCAATGCAGCCTGTAACAGGAACAGGTTGCAGGGACCTGGAAAGGCTTCGAACCTTCACTCACATCTGACTTGGATGATTATTGAGCCGAGGGCTGCCTCAGTATATAGGTGGAAACTTTAAGAAGACAATCCAGGATCCAGCCACTGTGCGCAGTCCAGGCTTGGTGGCGGGCTCGGTAGTGAGGTGGGCAGAACACCAGGAATCCAGCAGTGTGTGGTTAGAGCAGCCACAGTGGGGAGAAGATGGTTCAGAGGTGAGAGTGTCAAGAAGGGGGTTCCTTGGTTAACAAACCCCAGCAGCTAGGAAGAAACCCCAGCGCTGGGCCACTGATTTTGTTCTGTCTGTCCCAGGGGATCATCCAACCTTGATCCTGGGATGGGTTGTGTTGGGCGATACAGCTGAGGCCGATATTGCTTCCCAGACCCTTGGGGTGGGACTGCTCCTCCCAGAGGAAACTGTGTTAAGGAACTATTTCATCATTTAAATCTGTTGTTGTTTAGTTACTAAGTCATGTCTGACTCTTGCAACCCTATGAACTGTAGCCCACCAGGCTCCTCTGTCCATGAGATTTCCTAGGCGAGAATACTGGAGTGGGTTGCCATTTTCTTCTCCAGGGGTTCTTCCCAACCCACGATCAAACCCACATCTTCTACATTGAAAGCATATTCTTTACCACTGAGTCACCAGTAGATACTATTGCTCTTGTTCTCTTTTCAGTGAGGAAGCTGAGGCAGAAGTAAAGTTACTTGGCTGGGATCGTGCAGCTGATACGAGTTGGAGCCAAGATTCAAACCCCAGGCACACAGGGGCCTGGTGAGCCCACTGGGGGGCGGGGGGAAGGGCTCCTACCAGGTGTGGGGAAGGTGATGCTTAGAGGAGGGAGGTGGCCTGACCCAAGGCTTGGAGGACAAGCCAGAGCTTCTCATGCCGAGAAGGGGCTAGAAGGTGCTTGCAGGGCTGAGGGCCCGGTGTGTGCAGAGGATCCAGGGCCTGTGAAATCAGTGTGTTAGGCTTAGTTGCCCCTCGGCATGTGGAATCTTCCCAGACCAGGGGTTGAACCTGTGTCCCCTGTACTGGCAGGCGGATTCTTAACAACTGGACCACCAGCAAAGTGCAGGAGCTGGCTTCTTTAGTGGGTAAAGATTCCACAGTGCTTTTTCCTCTTCCTTGCAACTTCAGGAAGTAGACAGGAGTGATTAATCATGACCGTCAGTCTACTACTGATCAGGAACCCAAAACCCGAAAGGTTGGGTCTTGCCCAGGCTCAGGGGAGAGCTGCTGGAACTTGCATGCAGGTCTCTGGGCTTTTGCTCCCTGGGTCATGCATGGGCCTTGCCCGGGGCTTCCCCCAGCAGCCTGGGTCTCTGTGCCTCGTTCCCTCTGCCACGGGGCCGGTAGGCCCCAGAGTGACCTGTGTTGGGGGTAGGACCACTCACTACGTCATCTGTCACCCTCCCTCATGAAAGTTCTGCCCAGGTTTCTGAAAACGGGGCTGCCCAGGGCTGGAAAAGCATGATCAAGACCCCTCATTGCTGGCTCCCCAGGAAACTCGCCCATGGTCCCTCTGAGGAGCAGCATGGGTCTGTGGCAAGAGACAGAAATGCTGATTCCAGGGGGCCCCGGACCCCCAGCTCCTGGGCACGTGACCGCAGAAAATGATTTGTCACAAGCCCCAAGCCTTATCATGCATGAGAGATGATCAGCCCTGTCTATGGTGGAGGAAAATTGGCACAAACATAAATGTCTGACCTGAGGGGAAACATTGACAGTTGGATGACCAGGAAATGCAGACTCACGGGAAAATACTGGTGGCAGGAGCGTTCAGTGGAAAACAATTAAAAAGGAAAGTCCAGTCACGGTTGTAGCAAAGCAGATAAACAAAGTGCTTCTGCAGGCGAAAGTCCTCTGGAGAAGCCAGTGGCCAGACTGAGCGGGGTCAGCTGTGAGGGCTGTGTGTTTTCAGATGGAACAGACTGGGGGCGGGGTGGGGCGGGGCGAGCCTCGGGGGAGCGGAGCGTGAGGGCCCGGCAGCGGCCAGAGGGCCGGATGCCGGCAGGCTGGCCCGGAATGTGGGTCAGCGGCGCCCAGGCACGTCAACCACGGACTCTGCATCCGACCAGATGTGGCTGAGATGCCCGAGGAGCCGGCCTTGTGCACAGGGCGCTGTTGAGGGTCAGTCCGTTCACTCAGCAAGCCCCTGCTGAGCGCCTACTGTGTGCCTGCAGTGTTCTAGGCGCTGGGCCCACAGGGGTGAAAAAATGCACCGGTCCCTGCCCTCATGGAACCAGCATTCTAGAGAGAGGGAAACAGAGCCCTTGAATGTAGTGACTGCTCTCCCGACACGTGCCAGGCGGGTCCTCCCTGCTGCCCAGGCCCACGCAGCCAGCTCCAGGCCCCACGGGCTCTTTCCCTGGCCTGTCTTCAGCTCCTCTTGTCTCAGCACAGCCCTCACTCGTGGGCGTCGTTCTCTAGGGTCCCACCCTTTGTGTCAGAGGATTCCAGCCTTTGTGTGTCCTCGGGGACCGTCCCTGCCCCCAGGCTTTGTTTCTCTCGAGGGTCATCTGGAAGAAATGAACTGAGGCAGAGTCCTGTCACAGCTGTCCCCAGGCCCTGCCCTGCCGGAGCCCTGCCAAAGCTTCCTTCACAGCCTGGTGCCAGCACCATGCTGGACACAGCCAGGAAGCCATGGAGGGGGAGTTTCTGTCATCCCCAGAAACTGGACGTGGGCCACTAGTTACGATTTAGAACCTGCCTGCTTTCCTGTCGGCCGCCCAGCTGGCCTCGCTCAGCGTAGTAAGAGAAATCACCACTGCTGTTATGTGCCAGGCCTCCCAACAACCCTCTAGGGAGGCCTTGTTCCCATTTTACAGATGAGAAGAGCGAGGCCCAGCACTGTTTGGTCATTCGCCAAAAGTTACAGCCAGTTTACCCCAGATTCAAAGCCAGGCTTCAGAGCTGCACCTTCAAAGTGCCATCTCCGCCTCCCCCGGTTGTCCTCTTGTGGCACCTGTTCATCATTGTCTTTGCTCCTCTTGCTGGTTCTGTAGCATCTGCCCCCAGTGGCCTGGGAGCGTGGCCACCTGGCACAATGGACAAGGTGAGGATGTGACTCGGACACCTGGGTTCTCATCCTGGGCCTGCCCATGACTTGTGCGTGACCTTGAACTCTTCTCTTTCCCTTTCTGGACATGATGGGATTTGCCATCTCCCAGGACCTCTGATTTCACACTCTCTGATGAGGGTGGTGGACAGGGAAGAGGGGGGTGTTTCAGGTTCCCAGGGGCTGCTGCTTCAGCTCTTAACAGAACACAACCCACCACCTAACTAAAAAAAGCTTCCTTTCCAACTCCCATCCAGAAATACGATGACAGATAAATAAGTAGCCTTTTTCAGGGAACCAGAAATAGCCTCCTGGGCTCCCAGTGCTGACTGATAGGAAGAGTCTTTATGCTATTTGGGGGAGAAGAGCTGCTGGCACTGTTGGGATTTTCCTGGGGAGTGGGGGGACAGCTGCAGGGACCGCTGCTGTCACCGACCCTCACATGGGATGGAGCCAACGTGTCCCGTGCCACCAAGATGCTGGCTCAACTGCTGCAGGGCTCGTCTCCTTCCTCAGCTCTCCCACTCAGGTGACCTCTGAGTCCACAGGCTAGACGGATGTCACCATCCTCCTCTCCAAGGCTGGGTCAGTGTGTGTGCCCAGGGGGCACCGTGTCCTCAAGCAGGGCCTTTGCAGCGGCCGTTCTGTCTGCCGGGAGTACGCGTGCCCCAGATATCTGGCCTGCCTGCTCATCTTCCCATGCCTGGGCTCCGCAAGGCACTTCCTGGGCACACCCCACCTCCACAGGCACCCCCTCGCGATCCCCAGGTCACCCTCCAGCCCCATTGGGCTGTCTGTTTTACTCCTCCATCTGGCTGTGGCCTGGTCCCTGCACCTGGAGCGTGGGCTCCATGAAGCAGCGTGGCTCATGTTCCTTTACTGCTGCATCTTGGGCTCCTAGGATGCAACACGTTTTTTTTTGTTGTTGTCGTTGGTGACTGGTGGTTGGAAACCAAAATAGGAACAGTTGTAGTTTCTAATTATTGCAATCTCACAGGCGTCGCGGGATGGTTTTAGCTACAAGCTGCCAGAAATTGGGTCAAGCTACAATCATCATGGTCTACGGTCCGTGAGTCTAGAGGTGGGACAAGCCCCGGGTGTGGAGCAGCCAGCAGCCCAGCGAGGGACACGGGTCCCTTCCAGCCTCTGCCCTGTGGGGCTCAGGACTGCCTTCCCTCAAGCCTGACCCGTCAGAGGGTGACCGAGCTTGAACCGTGGGGCTTTCAGGCAGTGGGACCTGGATGGTCTCCAGTCCTGGGCCCACCCTGGAGAGGGCGTGGGGTCAGCAGCTGGTCATGCCTGCTGCTCAGGGTGTGGTCAGCCAGCTTCAAGTTAGGATAAAGGAAGAAGAATGCGACACTGTGCATGGCCCCCTGTCCTGATGACTCAGTCCTTTGTCTTCTCTGCTGGGTCCTGCTACCACCTCTGACACCAGAGCCTGAGATTCCAGAAAGGTGGGGGTGTCTGGTCTAATGCTTGCTGTGGCCCGTTCATTAGGAATGTCTCCTCTCTGCATTTCATCTGGACCCCAAACATCTCTGGAGGAATGCTGCCCTCGTCCTCCTCTGATTCACCCGGGACTCAGCAGGGTCGATGGTGGGGGACAGGACTCTGCAGGTTTGCTGGAGAACTGAAGGAGACACTGTACCTAAAGCATTTCTTCAGCCCAGTTTCCTGCACAGGTCAAGTGTTTGCGCCTGATGGATCTCAGCTGCTGCCGCTGGGGTTTTTTCCTTTTTTTTTTCAATTGGTATAATTCACGTACCATAAAATCCACCTTTTTAAAGTGTAGATACAGTTCAGTAGTTTTGAATATATTCAGAAAGTTGTGCAACCATCACAACTATCTAATCCCAGAACATTTTCATCGCTCCAAAAAGAAATGGACCCGCCTGCAGTCACTCCCCATTCCACCTGCCCCCCAGGCCTTGGCAGCCGCCCGTCTCCTTTCTGTCTCAATGGAGCTGCCTGTTCGGGACATTTCAGATAAATGAAGTCATGTATTCTGTGGCTTTTCCAACTGGCTTCCTTCAACTCAGCATGATGTTTTCAAGGTTCATCTATGTTGCAGCATGCATGAGAACTTCATTCCTTTTTAGGTCTGAATAATATTCCATTGTGTGGCTATGTCGCCTCATGTCCACCAGCTCATCAGTGGATGGACACTTGGGTTGCCGCCACTTTCTGGCTGTTACGAATAACACTGCTGTGAATATTCCTGGACAGGCTTTTGTGTGGACGTGTGTTTCCGTCCTCTTGGAAACACCTAGGTGTGGACTGCTGTGGACCTAGTTCTGTGTGAAGAACCGCCAGAGCATTTCTCAGAGCAGCTGGACCATTTCACGTCCCCACCAGCCAGTGTCAGGACACTTTTTCCTGTCTGTCTTACTGGGTTGTAGCCAGCCTCACACGTGTGGTTTTAATCTTCATTTCTCTGATGCCTCATGATGTTGAGCATTCCTCCCTGTATTTACTGGCCATTTCTGTGTCTTTATTTTGAGAACTGTCCATTTTGGGCCCTTGGCCCATTTTTAACTTGGGTCACTGGTCTTTTTTATTGTTTGGTTGTTAATAGTTTTTCATGTATTTTGGATACTAGACTCTTGCCAGATACATGATTTGCAAATATTTTCCGCCATTCTTTGGGTTGTCTTTTCTTGATAATGTCCTTCGAAGCACAGAAGTTTTAAATTTTGACGTCAAATATGTCTATTTTTACTTTGGTTGCTTGTGGTTCTGGTGTCTAAGAAACCATGTCTAATCCAGGGTCATAAAGACCTACACCTGTGTGTTCTTCCAAGTGTTTTATAGTTTTAGCTGAAATGCTTTTGCTACATCTCTTGATAGGATTGTGTGAGTTTTGTCCTTTTATTCTGTTAATAGGAGCAGGCACTTTTCTGCTAGGGAGGCCGTGGTCAGTAGCCTGAACTTGGGATCCAGCTGCCCGGGGGTGAGCCCCCAACCGTACCCCTTACTCACTGTGTGACCCTGGACAGGGAACTTCACCCCTCTGTGCCTCATTTCCCGTATCTGTAAAATGGGGGTGACAGCACCTCCTTATGGGCTCTCATGAAGGTAAATGATTGTTTTGCAGACTACATGGAACAGTGTTTGGCACGTTAACAAGTGGGGTTTCTTGACTGTTGGCTGTTAGCCATGACATTAGGTGGAAAGCTTTGATGGCCTGGGGTGGGGAGGGCATTGAAGGCGAATCTATAATAAAAGCCTAGACAGTGTACTAAAAAGCAGAAGTCGGCAAAGACATCACTTTGCCGACAAAGGTCCGTATTGTCAAAGCTATGGTTTTTCCAGTAGTCATGTATGGATGTGAAATTTGGACCATAAAGGAGGCTGAGTGCTGAAGAATTGATGCTTTTGAACTGTGGTGCTGGAGAAGACTCTTGAGAGTCCTTTGGACAGTAAGGAGATCAAACTAGTCCATTCTAAAGGAAGTCAGCCCTGACTGTTCATTGGAAGGACTGATGCTGAAGCTCCAATACTTTGGCCACCTGATGCAACAAGCTGATTCATTGGAAAAGATCCTGATGCTGGGAAAGATTGAGGGCAAGAGGAGAAGGGGGCGAGAGAGGATGAGATGGTTAGATGGCATCCCTGACTCAATGGACATGAGTTTGAGCAAGCTCTGGGAGATGGTGATGGACAGGAAAGCCTGGCGTGCTGTAGTCCATGGGGTTGCAGAGTTATACATGACTTAGTGACTAAACAACAAGTGGTAAAAGATTCACCTGCTCCAAAAAGTCTGGAAGCTCTTAACAGGAGGCCGTCTGTTTGCCTCCAGGGATCTCTGAGCCTTCCCGTGGGAGGGCTGGGGCCAGGATGGGTCCCCTGCCAGACCAGGTGGGTGCTGCCTCAAGCCGACCTGCTGCCACATCCTTTAGTTTGTTTGGCCTGGAGTCTCACACCCCGTTAGGGCCTGGCTGGAGGGTATACAGCAGGGAGCCTTTGCAGAGATCACTGCCTCCCTCCCTGGCCTGCTAGCCCCTCACCAGTGTTTCCACCCTGGCTCTGACTCTGGGCAGGGGATGCAGAAACGGGGCCCCATTTAGATAATGGCTTAGAGCTGAGAGCCAGGACACCCCACCCTCTCCCTCCCTCGATGCTCTGATTTTCCTGGCTTCTCTCTTCCTGACCTGCCATGTGAGCCCGGCTCCTTGTCCTACCCTGGAGGTGACTGTCCAGTGACCTTGGGCAAGGACTGCCTCTGTTTCAGCCTTTGTCTGTGAGTGCTCCAAGCAGAGGGCCCGCCTAGCTGTCTGCCAGGGCTCCTCCCTCCCCTGGGTCCCCGAGAAACTCTGCCCACCCCAGAATCTGCCATCACTCTGCGCCTGTTTGGACTTTGGACTTTGCTGGTGGGGGGCAAGGAGGGAAATGAAAGCACTTTTAATATACCCTGTGTAATTCTTGGCACTTGCTTTTTATGAGATATGTGAAGCTGGATCTTACCTTGGTTTTAATGTTTTAATGTACTGACCTCCTGGCCAGCCAAGTAGCTAGAAGCTGTTGGAGACAAGCTGCTTTATTGTTTGCTTTTGGTTTGGTTTCCAAGTTTGTGGGTGTGTGTGTGGGGGGGTCACCCCCCATCCCACTAACGCTCAGCCTTTCCCGGCCCCTGTGCCCAGAAATACAGGGTGGTCTTACCTCCTGAGGAGCTGGTGCCCTGATTGGGGATGGAGGTAGACAAAGTAGTAATAACAAGCCAGTGGTGCAGTTTAGCAATCCACAGAGAGATTCAGAATGCACTTTATTTCCCCACGGATGGTTTTTCCTGCCTTCACTTGGTGCCTGGCTCTAGGATCGTCCTGACAAGCAGAGCACACCCAGCTTCCAGAGCTTTCCAGAAAACTGAACATGCCAGGAACCCACTGGGTGTGTGTGCAGAGAAGGTGGGCAGCCCCCTGAGCCTGAGGAGTTGCGAAAGCAGAGGCGGGGGATCTGGGTGGGGGCTGGGCGGGGCTGGAGTCTGGCAGCCAGCGGAGGTCGGGAGTGTGTGCTTGTCTGTGGCCCATCCATGTGACGGCGGTGGCAGAAGCCCCTCTGTTAGGCACGAGAGGCTCCAGGAGAGGGGTCCCTGTGTGACAGCGAGCCCCTCTTTAATCCCTCCCCCGCCTCAGCGTCTCCTCTGCCCCCACCCCCATAGGATTATTTGCAGACTTCAGACGTGATGTATGCAAAGCCTTCAGCAGTGCGGGCCTCAGGCTAAGAGCTGAAGGGCTGGCGTCATCCTCGGATGATCATTAAGCCAGTACCGCGTATGGAGGGGCGTCTTCACTGCCCCCGGAAAGTGTTCATAGTTGATGGAGTGCAAATTCGAGTCACAAAACAGCATCCTGTTGTCAAGCGCTGTGCGTGCGTGCTCACAAGCCCAAGTGCGGGCTGAAGAGGCGGGGTTGAGTCAGTCTGGTTTTCACTTTGCTTTGATCTTCAGGCTTTGCTGTTATCATGTGTCGGTCTCATCCTTACGGGAATGCTGTTGACAGTAGTTAATGACTGTGCCCTCGTTCCCGGGGCACGTGTGCGCGTGTGTGTCTGCACGCCCACGGGTGACTTCGGGGTGTGGGCTGCTGGATGGGGCGGGCAGCGGTGCTGAGGGGCCCCGTGGAGCAGGCAGTGCTGACGCGGGCTTCTCCTCTGTCCCCAGATGACAGGATCTGCTCGCCACCCTTCATGGAGCTCACGAGCCTGTGCGGGGATGACACCATGAGACTCCTGGAGGAGAATGGCCTGGCCTTCCCATTCAGTGAGCACCTGAACTCCTGGGGGTGAAGGGAGGCCTTGGCCGCCTGTGGAGGGCACGGCCCCGGTCCCTGGGTCCCTGGGTGGTAAGGGCCTGGCCTGGTGGTGACCATCTAGCGCCCCTGAGGGCAGACGCTGGCCCTGGTGGAGTCAGCCTGTCTCCTCAGCTCCCCACTAGCCCCCTCCCCACCCCAGGGGCTGCAGGAGGTTTTGAGAGTTTCTCTCTGTATCTGCCAGGCTGGGCTTTGTAGGTGAGTAACCTTGCTAACTCCTGTTTTTCTTTCCCCCACCCACAGTTTGCAAAACCAGAGTGGCTCATGGCACCAACTCTCACGAGGTGAGTGGAGGAGCTGACGACTTGATAGCCTCGTCCCTCTCCAGCCTCCTGGCTTCTCTGCCCCTGCCTTCCCCGCTCCACCCTGCTCCTTTTAGCTCACAGAGTCTCTCTGGGAGCCTGACAGCCCTGCTGCTGGATCCCACCGCACCTGCTGGAGGCCCAGTACCCCGACTCCACCTGCACCTTGGTCCTCTCCTGTCCCCAAGGCTGGGATGGGCGTGCCTGCCCCCTTTGAGCCCATGCAAGCCACACCACCATCTGACCTTCCTCTGGCGCGTCAGTGTCAGTCACTTCCTGCTCTGGGCCGGACACAGGCCTGCCCCCCACCCCCGAAAAGATCCCGTCACTGCCCCCAAGTCTGCAGGTCCTGCTGAATTGGGGAAGGGGGTGTGAGGAGGAAGGGGCACCCGACCTGCTGTGCACGCGATCCTCCCCGGCACGTTCATTCTTCTACTCACCCAGTGGCCGTTCACCTTGGGTGCTGAGGGAAAGATGCTTGAGATGAGAGTCCTGCCCCAGGGGAGAAGACGGGGTCCCGGAGGCAGAGAGCGCCAGCGGGTGTGGTGTGGGAGGCCGGGCGGAGGAGGCCTTCTGGGGGAAGAGGAGCTGGTGGCCAAGCAGGGTCTCGGCTGTGTCTTTCACCGTCTTGGGGAATCACGACTGGGACGTTGCCTCCAGGGGCACAGCCCAGCCTGGGGACCCCTTTGTGAGGCGTGTAGGAGGACGCCCTGGGCAGTAGAGGTTTGATCCTCCTGATAGGCCCTATGGGAGAGCCTGTCCTGGGCAGCCCCACCATCAGAAATGCTCCCCCATGACCTTATGACGAAACATGGACAAACCCGGCAGCGGCGCCCTGTAGATTTAGGTAGTGTCTTTGTCCCTGGCGTGTATCTATGGGGAAACGTCTCTAAACAGACGCGTCCGCGTGGTGTGCTGTATGCTGTGACGAAGCCGAGGGGTCCCTTTGCTTGTGGGCAGGAAGGTGGGGGCAGGAAATCCCCGCCTGCGCCTGAGGTCGGCTGTCTCCTGAGGTCTGGAGCCCTCGTGGAGCCTCCCTGTCTGGGCCTGCCTGGGCTCCGTGCCTGGGACCTGCTCCTGGGCCAGACCCGGGGGTGGGGGGACAGGAAGGCTTCAGAGCAGCCAGACCATGGCCCTGGAACCCACAGTCCCCTCGCCAGCACCGGACCCCCAACCTTCCACCTGACCCGTTACACCGCCGAACAATTCCTCTGTTGGTCAGTGCCTTGGGGTTTTTCAGGACAGAAGGGCAATTGCAGTCATTAGTGTGAGTAGACCATTCAAACGCAGAGCAGGTCAGCCTGCTGGGAGGGAACTGCTTCTGCTGTTGACACAACAGCTTTAGAGTCCCTCCCGCCGGGGACCAGGTCTGGCTGTGTGCACTGCCAGCTGTGTGACTTTGGGCAGATGACCCAGCCTCTCTGAGTTTCTGTCCTGCCCTTGTAACTGGCGATGTGATGGGTAAGGGAGTTGCCCCTGCTGCTGTGCTGCGGTGGGCTCCGGGCCAGGGAGTACTTGATACGTTGTAGCGGCTTCCCAGGTGGCTCAGTAGTAAAGAATCTGCCTGCCATGCAGGAGACAGGAGTTCGATCCCTGCTTAGGGAAGATCTCCTGGAGGAGGAAATGGCAGCCCACTCCAGTATTCTTGCCTGAAAAATCCCATGGGCAGAGGAGCCTGGCAGGCTACAGTCCAAAAGAGTCGCACGTGACTGAAGTGACTGAAAAGGTGTGGCCAGTTGCCCTGCAGCCTGCTAGGTCATGGCAGAAGGGGCAGGGGTTCTGGGTTGAGGGGACCTACTTCCTCCAGGAGAGTCTTGACTCCATGGGGTCAGCTTGACTTAAGGTGTTTCACCCCAGTCCAGCTCTGCGGGTCTGGCTTGTAGATGTACACATGTGTGCCGTGGCCCCTTCTCCCCTTTCCCCATCCCTGGGGCTCCCCAACCCACTGTGTGCTATTTCTGGGGCGGGGTGGGGGTTCCTCTGCTGGGTGGGCATCAAGAACAGAGCTCCAAGATTGGGGTCTGGAGTGTTGCAGGTTCCCAGGGGGGCTTCTGTGCTCCAGGCCACCTGCCTCCTGGGAGGCTGGTAGCATCAGAGGACTGCCCCCTCTGGTGGGGCGCCCTCCATGGCATGAGCCCAGGGGGGGCCAGGCTCCATCCCACCTCAGGGGTGCCTGGGGATGTTTAGTGCAGTGAAGACAGAGGACACCTCTGTGCTCATGTTTAGCTTTACACAGGAAAGGGGGCTTTCCGATTGGGGTCCTCACCTGGACCCCAGCCTGCCGAGCCCTGCTTCTGATCGCTCAGTTCCTAGCTCAGTCAACCAAAATCAGGACGCTCTGTTTTTATTTTATGTTCATGATTTGATTTCTTGTTTTGGTGTAAGCGCTTGAGTTTGTTCCACAGTGAAATACCACTCCTCCTTAAAAAAAAAAATTGAGCCGAAAGCTCAGAGGACCCCCAAAGCTACCCCATGGTGGCTCCTGATGCTATTTTACAGGTGATGAAAATGGAGCTTAAACAGGGCTTATGCAGCAAGTGCCAGGTATGGGACTTGAACTCATGTCTGGCTCTCTTACTTTCATCAGCAGGCTAAGGAGCTGTTCACTGTGGTGTGTGTGCACACACACACACACACACACACACACACACTTGTTTCCCTGTGGTATATACAGGCATACATTGTGTTTCCCCATCTGGCCTGGATCTCTACCTCTGCCCCACCCAGCTGGGTGCCAGGCACGTTGGGGTGGTGCTCTGTGAAGGTTCGTTGAGAGGCAACAGCTAGTGTGGGCAGCCAGCTATTCAGCCCTGTTATCCCCTCCCTGGGCAGTAGCCCTGGGCAGCTGGTGGCTCCTTGCTGTGGCCCCAAGGACTGGGTGAAACATTCATCGTGGCCCCAGCACTGGCTGCTGGCTCTGGTGGACCCTGGGC
Source organism: Bos indicus (assembly GCF_029378745.1). Classification (NCBI taxonomy): domain Eukaryota; kingdom Metazoa; phylum Chordata; class Mammalia; order Artiodactyla; family Bovidae; genus Bos; species Bos indicus. The sequence continues at coordinate 57,768,608 of NC_091780.1, read as the reverse complement.
AGACCCAGCCTCAGCCCAACACAGGGAGGTTTTGTCCAGTCACCCCCCCGACCCCCACCCACCTTGACCTCTGTCCCCTGCCAGATCCTCCTGTTGGAGGCCTTTGTGCCCAGAGGAGTCAGGACCCGGGAGTGGAATGTTCCCATTCCTTAAGCACTCGTGTGCATCGTGTGCGGGGCTGGGGGCTGCTGGACCCCATCCCTTCCTGGGCTCTGTCACTTGCCAGCAGCCTCTAAGTGCCTCAGGGCCTCAGTTTCCTCATCTGTAAAAGGGGCATGATGCCCGTGCCCACCTCGGGGCAGGATGTGAGGATGACACCCGGTGACTCAGGTAAGGTGATCATAGCCGGGCCAGGCATGTCATGAGTTCTCAAGAGGCAGCCGTTGTCATTGTACAGGCCTGAACCCAAGGCCTCCCAACCCCTGATCCCTTGTCCTCCGCTTCTTGCCCCCACCCCCTCGGTGCCCCATCTCCCACCGCCAAAGTCTTTGTAGAGGGGTGAGTAGTACACAGCCCGGGGGGCCCGTTCCATGGATACATTGTGAGTAGTGGGATTGTGCAGTGCACAGCCAGCTCAACCTTACATGGCAGGCCTGACGATGCAGGATTTCCAAATCCCCCACAGCAGGAGTGGATGGATGCCCAGGTGTTCTGCTCGAAGCCCATCCCACTCACTCTGGCTTGAGACTCTTCCTGGGGAGGCCTCGTGCCACCGGGCTGGGATGGCCCTTGGTGGTGATGCTCTGGACGGTGATAAGGCCGAGGAGGCGGTAGACTCTGACCAAGCCCTTGGCCCCCTGTCTCCCCAGATGGCCATCGTGTTCAACCAGGAGGGCCTGAGCGCCATCCAGCCGCCCTGCGTGGTCCAGAATTTCATCAACCACAATGCTGTCCTGTACAAGGTGTTTGTGGTTGGCGAGTCCTACACCGTGGTCCAGCGGCCCTCGCTGAAGAACTTCTCCGCGGGCACGTCAGGTAAGCGGGCCTCACACTGTCCGGGATCCCTGCGCTCAGGAGCGCGGCTGGGACACGGCACCAGCCGCCTGTCCTTTGGCACTGACCCTGGTTGCCCCGGGTTATTTCTGGAGGGAGGAGAAGTGATCTGAAGGTTGGCAGAGTTGTGTCCAGTAGGTGAAGAGGTCTTGGAGCATGAGTGGGAAACCCCTGTCCCAGCCAGGTCCGTCGAAGGGGCTCCATGCGCCTCAGCTACCTTAAGCTCGGGGAAGAACTTGAAAGCTTTCTGCACCCAGGCCGCTTCCCGGGGCCCCTCGTGATAAGGAGGCTCACCAAGAACACGCTGGACTGGGCTCTTCAGGGCAGCCAGGAAGGGAGGGGCCCCTGGTGTTTTGAGGGCCAGAGCACTGGCTGCTTTACCGTGTCTCCTTTCTCCAACTGGGAAACACTGAGTCACCTGCTGCCTCTGCAGCCCCTGAGGTGGGCGCGAGCTCTGTTAAGAGTTATGCTGGGGGCACAGGACTTGCCAGCTGTGGGGCCCCGGGCGGGTCAGGAGTGGACGCAGGGGTGAGGACCATATTGGTGAGCATATTGGGGACCAGTGAATGATGGCCCCAAGTGTCCCTGAGCTGTCACACAGTGGTGGCCTTTGCGGGGAGCTGCCCCATCTGAGGGTGTCCTCTCGGGAGGCCGAGGGGCTCCAGGCCCTCAGCTTTTCTTCAGCTGCTCACCAGCTCCAGGTGACCCTGGGCTATCACAAAAACTGACACTTAAGGATTTGGTGGTATTGTGGCCGCTCAAGAGACTGCTCCAGTGGTTCTGGAGGCTTCCTCGAGGCCAGTTCTAGGAACCTTTGGAACAGGGGCAGCATCTCTGGAGTAAGCATGGTGATCCCCTGGACGGAGGACGTGGGTCACCCTGGCCTGATTTGCTCTCACTTGCTGTGTGCTTCTCTCTGCGCGGGAAACCCGCCGTCAGCAGGCGCGGTGCCGGGCTGCTGAGCAGACAGATGTGTCCGTCTAAAATCCCTCTGCCCGGGACTGCCTCTCACCGTCCGCTCCTCGTGGCTGCAAGCCACTCCTCTTGGACCAAGTCCAGCTGTTCCCGTCCTCTCTCAGCCATTCTTCCCGTTAACACAACCCAGAGAGCAGACACTTTGGAAGCGTGTGTCTCTCTCCCCTGACCTTCTGAGTGCAGGCGGCTCTCCCTGCCAGGCGGGGCTTTTAGGGCCTCCACATACCAGTCCCTACTTCCACCCACTGGGGTGATGGAATGACTGGGGGTGGGGGACCAATGTCGGGAAGGGTCTTTCTATATGTGACTGTATATTAACAAGAAACATTCTTAGCAGTTGTGGGCAGGATAAGGCCAATATTTTTTAATCCTCTTTATATTGTTTCCTGGTTTTTAAGAATGTGTTTAAATCTACAGCAAATATATTAAGGGAAGAATAAGTTTACCTTATGCAATTGTTTTCCTTTCTTCTTATTTTACCCTAAATCACTCCATCTCTTAAAGAAACATACCACCTGGTTTCCTTCCTTTCCACACAATAATTGTCCCCTCCTTTCCCCTGGTTGCTAAGGGCTGGCTAGTTTCTGTCTGAGAACCGCCAGTAGCAGGGTGTGGATTCTGAGTCCTGTCTCAGGATGAGGGCTCCACATCTGTGTCTTCTTGTGGCCATTCTGGGTTGCCAGTTTACCGTAATATGCAGGCTGCGTGCTCAGTCGCATGCAACTCTTTGCAACCCTATGGACTGTAGCCAGGCTTCTCCATCCATGGGATTTCCCAGGCAAGAATACTGTAGTGGGTTGCCATTTCCCTCTCCAGGGAATCTTCCCGACCCAGGGATCGAACCTGTGTCTCCTGTGACTTCTGCATTGCAGGCTGGTTCTTTACCGCTGAGCCCCCGGGAAAGCCCAAATGTGTTGACCGGGACCAGATCAGTGGAGAAACACAGGGCTAATGGAGGAGTGTTTATTATGCTCAGGGAAGCTGAGTGACTTTCTGTGTATCTATCCCTCCATCCCCAAAGCTGATTCTGTGGCCACCGTCTTCAGGGCATCAGGCCATCCAGCTGGCCTGGGGTTTGTCCTTTGCACACGTGTGCTCTTAACAGATGAAAATCACAGAGTGAGAGTGGCCCTTTAAGCTGGACCAGTTGAGCAGGGGGCTTTGAGCCTCTGGCTGTTTCCAGCCCCCTCCCATCTCTCTGGTCCCTGCTGTCCTGCATGGCAGGCCCTCCAGGCTCCCCGTCCACGCAGGGAGGTTGGGGCTCCTTGAGTGGGATTCTTTTGACCTGCGGTGATTATGAGGACACCACCTCTCCCTCCACAGCTGCTGTGTTCTTTCGGTTTTCAGGTGGCCTTTTGGTTCGCATCTGTCAGCACCTCTGAAGTCAGGTGTGTCTTAACAGCCAGAGTCTTGCAGCTGCCTTGGCTGGAACCGATGTCACGTTTTTATGGAGAGGGTTGAAGCTGGCCTGTGCCAACCCCTGGCCGTGTTTCTCTGTGACGCCTCCCCCTGCCTCTGTCCCCGCCCCCCAGCACAGTGGGAGAAACTTTTCCTTTTCTTTCCCCTGTTGTCTCTGCATCCTGGGCCTTTTTTCCCGTAGGGGTTTGTACATAAAGGAATGATACCAATGACCACGTAGGGCAGGGGTCAGCAGGCTTTTGTGCTGGAAAAGTCCAGAAGAAGTATTTCTAGCTCTGTCATCACTAATGTTGCAGAGTCCCTGTAGACAACTTGTAAGTGAATGGGCGGGGCTGCGTTCCAATAAACCTCTATTTATAGTCGCAGCTGGCGGGGCCAGATCTGGTGATCTCACCATCAAGAGCCCTGCAGGTGTAACAGAGGCTGTATCTCCTTGAACCTTCCACGTGCCCAGCCCTGTGCCGGAGCTAGGATCCAGCAGGGGACTGGATAGTCAGCCAGGTGTCCTGCCCAGATTCTAGTGGGAGAAACTCCACGGGGAAGAAGTCATGAAAGGATGAACTGTGCACAGATGAGGGGCCCCGGAGGAAGCGGGGGGTCCTGGGACACCGCTGGATGAGGGGGCCACTCAAGCAGGGCAGCCAGGGCCAGAGGTCTGGGAGGAGACGTGGACCACTGTCTGTAGCCCCGTGACACGCTGCCCGCCCCTGCCCCAAGGAGACATGTGAAGATGAAGCAGATGAAGCTAAGAAGCTGTGGCCGCAGCTCACAGCTGCACCACGGAGTCGCAGGGATATTTGGGGGCTAAACGTGTGCCCTACTCTTCCTCTTTTGAACCTGTTTTCCTCATCTGTAAATTGGGCACAAAAACCCATATTCCTCTTATTGTCTCCCTTCTCCTGTGGGCATTCATGGTGGTTCTTCACTGGGCTCCATGTGTCGCAGGACTAGCCCGGGAACAGAGAAGGGACGAGCTCCCCCCGTGCAGGGTGCTCCTGTGATCAAGGTGCAAGGGCCCGGCCAGGTTTATCAGCAGGGGATCTTGAAGCTGCCCAAGAAGCTGGTGCCAGGGGATGCTGCAATCCTGCCTGACCTATCTCGGCTTCCACAATCTTCCTGGATCACCAAATGGCTAGAAGCTGCTCCCTCTCCACCTGGGCCTGCTCAAGCTGCATGTGGGGAGGGTTCTGAGCCAAGGGCAGCTCCCATCGCCCTGCTGAACAGTCCTCTGGCTGGAGCCCCCAGGTCAGAGTTAGCCAGGAGGAGAAACAAGTCCCCTTTGAAATGGTCCACGCTTTGGATCTTGCCCCAAGAAGCTGCCGGGTGACGTGGTCTGTCCAGTTCAGTGGGCGCTGGGTACACCCCTCTGAGCACCCAGTTCTTTCCCTTCCTTGCATAGCCAAGCATCCACGTTGTTCTCTGTGGCTTCCAAGCCTCCCTGAACTGGCTGTGTCCACTTGTTCTGGGGGGCCTTTCTCTCCCCAGGCCTACTCTGCTACTCTGGCCATTGCCCTTGGGTCCCACTGGGTGGGTGGGAGGTGCCCTGAGCTCAGCGGGGCTAGGCTGGGCTACAGGCTGAGAAGGTGGGCAGTACCTGCAGAGTCTGGAAGGCCCACCCCAACTGCTCAAGCCCTGCTCTGACCTCTGGCCCATGGGGCTTGCTACCCCCAAAGTATCAGTCTTCTTGCTTGTCGGCGCTCAAGAGTAGAGGTCAGTGGGCTGCTTGGCGCAAGTCCTGCAGGGTGTTTATTTTCCCCAGGCTCCTCCCCAGGACCGTCTCTCGTGCCCCCCGTCTGGACTGGCTCTGGTCGGAGCGGTAGGAGGACTGTCGGGCACACCGGGGCGGCAAGGGGCCTGCGTGCCCCGCTAGCGGGAAAGATGCCAGGTACATCTCAGCGCCTGCCTGCTTGGCCTCCGCCCGAATCACTTCCTCATGCATGATTGTTGCGGCGCTGTAACCCTGGAGCTGGCGGGGGGGCGTTGGCAGCCAGAGCAGGTGCCCCCGCAGTTCAGCCCCCCGGCACACAGCGGCGCCCAGTGGAGCCGTTCCTGTCCTGGGTCTCAGGGCTGAGCAATGTGTCCTGGGGGAACGGGACCCACAACGCCTCACCCAGAAGGACCAAAGCAGAGGCTGCCGGGGCCACGTGGGGACTTGTGGCCTGTGTCCTTCTCGGGGTGAGGTGGGGTGGGGTCCTAGTGTGATGATGGTCTTCACCAGAGCTCTCAACCCTGAGGCTCCTGGTTTTGTGATCCGTGCATTTGCACACTTCCAAGTGCTGGAGAGCATGTTTCTGACCAACTGACGTGCCTTTACTCTGCAGGGCATGAATGAACAAACCTACTGCTCATCACTCTAATAATCTTGGGATTGAGATTATTAATCTGCCTCTCCATGGGACTGAGGGGGCTCCAGGGGCAGTGGGAGCTGGGAGAGATGGTGCAGGAACATGTGGAGGGTACTTCAGGAGGCTGTGCCCATTTCCAAAGCCAGGCAGAAATTATTCTCTATGCTTTCTTGGATGGATCCTACAAAAGCCCAAGTTCTGATTTCCTATTTTTTCCCCTAAATAACTGGGAAACAGCAGAAGCTTTTGTGTTTTAAACATTCATGTGCCCTGTGGCAGCCTAAATGTGCCTGAAAAGGCATTCCATGGGCAGAACCAGGAGGGGTTGGGGATGCTGGATTAAGTGGCATCAGTCGACCTCTTTACTCTGGGCCTTTGATGTTCCCATATGCAGCATTTCCCCTTTCTCACTCAGCCCCCCTTTCTGGCGCCATGTCCGTAAGATACGCTGGACACACTCTGGGGAGGGGGCCTAGGTATCAGGGAAAACCAGGTATGGTACTGTAAGATGAGAGTGGGGGGGAGGTGGGCTCATCAAGCCATTCATTTTTATATGGGAAGAAAAGTGGAAACAGGAGCCCTGACTCGGCGTGTGTCGCTCCGTGGTGTCCTGTCTCTTCGGGGTGGGAGGGGGCCCGGGTGGCTGCTGCTGGACCCTGAGCCCTAAGGCATCACGGCCTGTGGCCGGGGTGGTGCTGCCCCCTGGTGTCAGGTGGTGGAGTCGCTGTCTGCCTCGAGCTTCTAACTCTGGCTCCTTCCCGTCTTTGCTTTTCAGACCGCGAGTCCATCTTCTTCAACAGCCACAACGTGTCGAAGCCAGAGTCCTCGTCGGTCCTGACCGCGGTATGTCCTTCCCGCCGAGCCTGGGGGTGGGGTGACGTTGGCTCTCCAGCGGGGCAGGGTGGCAGGACCTTCCCCGCCAGGCCGGGGACCCCGGGGGGTTCCAGAGACGCCCCTCTTCCTTGCTTGCTTTGCGCCTCCGTGGCAACAGCCATCACAGCCATGCCCGCTCGCCACTCAGTCACTCAGGTGGAAGTTGTCTAACTTCTCCCACGTGAGGAAATCCCCCAATTGTGAGGAATTTGAAGACCTGCTTTCTAAGCTGCCTTTTCCTGATAAAAAGAAAAGAGGCAAGAGACAGCAGCACCTCAGTTTTCCTTTGTTCTTTCCTTGTCCGTATGAGTCCAGTAAGTGCTTGTTGAGCTCCTGCTGTGTACTTCTGCAGCTGCCAGGGTGGCTCACGGTGGGGAGTGGGCTCGGGGCTGCTGTTCAGTCAATGGCGCTGGGCATCAGGCTCCATCCTCTGGCCCGAAACAGCCTTGCAGGGGTGGACAGACGTCCCTGCTTTCCCGAGGGGAGAGCTACGCTCAACCAGGTTAAATAACTTGTCTAAACCCATAGGGCTCCTCATGCAGGGACAGAGATGAGAGCTGACCCCAGATTAGTCTGATTTCAAAGCTGGGTCTTGCAGGAATTCAAGGTTTCTTACCTCCCTGGCACTTGTCGAGCCGTTAGAAATCAACACTGCACCATGCCCTGCTGTTCCTCCATGTCCCCAGAGCCGGTGGCCTCTGCCGCCACTGCCTCTGAACCGAGCCCTCTGCCTGGTCTCTAGCTCCCATACGCCACGGCCCTCCTGGCCGTTCTGGGAGGGTTTGCCCATGTCCCCTCCACAGCGGACCCCTGCCTCTGGGCCTCATTCCCCTCCGTTCCAGGCTAGGGCCTGTGTTGCCCATGACCCACTGTCCCTGACCTAGGCCGCCGGTCCCATTTCTCATTTGTTCCTGGTTCCTTTGAGGAGCCGGCTGTGTGCCGAGGGTTCACCGGAGCACAGGCACAGCAGGGACCTGGAGTGAGCACCAGCCTCCCTCGGGACGTTGATAGATATAACCCGGGAACAAGTTCTGTGCTCAGGGACGCTTGGAGAACAACCAGATTCTAAAGAGAACCCCTCGGCGCCTGGTGTGCACATTGTAAGATTGAGATAGGTGTTCTGTGCGAGAGAATGTTCTGGTCTCATGAAAGCTCAGAAACCTCAGGGCGTCCTCCCTGCGAGGCTCCCAGACCTTGTTCGGCCAGTGACTCTCAGAGGGGGTCAGCATTCCACAGCCTTATGGAGAAGCTGTCCCTGCTGCCCCCCCCGGCACAGTGCGGCCCTCGTCACCACTGGGCTGTTAACAGAGGCCAGAGGGTCACCATGAGGGCTGGAAGCAAAGTCGCCTTCCGAGGTTATCACCCACCTGTGACTCAGCCCGTGTCTCCATCTGCAACGTGGGAAAGGTCGGCCTGGAGACATCGCAAGGCCTTCTCTCCACCTCCCAGGCCTGCTGTCATCTCTCCCTTCCCCTCAGCTCGTGACTGCTGTGCAGGGGTCCTCCAGGGCTGGTAACACATAAACGAGGAAAGGGAAATGCAGTCGGCTGTCTCTTTTCCATTCGGGATGGTGGGCCCTCCTGCCCAGACACGTGCATCCCCAGGTACGGGTGTCCAGACGAGCCTTTAGCATCCTCCCGTCCGCTGGGGTCCCTCCAGCCCCCTTTGTGGCCTCGTGCAGGTGCAGGGAGCCCTGCCTCCCTCCCTGGCCGGACGCCCTGAGGGTGGCCCCCACACCAGTACCAGGCACCAGTTGAGTGTGACACTGAATGAAATGGCCTGGAGTCAGAAGCTCCACAGCCTTCCAGCTGTGTGGAGAGTCGAGTCGTCTCTCTGAGCCTCAGTTTCCCCACCCTGCCCCTAGAATGTTCCTGGGACTCAGGGAGTCCCTGGATGAAAGCGCCCCACACCATGTCAGGCTCAGTCAGTGTGGGTGACGGGGGCGCAGGGGTTCACCTCAGCACCTCCGTCGCCTCCTCGTTGCAGACAGGCAGAGGGCTGCAGAAGGATGTCTGAGGTCCCTTCGCTGAGCTGAGAACGCGCTTTTATAAACAGCGGGTCACGAGGCTTTTGTGATGGAGCGGCAGCCATGGGTCTCCTTGCTGCCCGGCCTGTGCCGCGGGCCTGACTTGGGAGCTTTGTGGATCCTCACCACAGTCCCTTGGCGGCAGTGTTTTTAGTATTGCATTTACCGAGGCGAGAAAGCAGGACCCGGCAGGGCCCAAGAGGGCCCATTACAGCTCAGGGCACGTGGCTGAGACTGGGCAGTGCTGGGCATCCCCAGGACCAGTGGCCGAGCTGCTGAGCCCACACTGCTGAGCGTGAGCGGGAGGCAGGCATGGGGTGGGCTCAGCAGGTGCCAAGCGGGCAAGTGTCCATCACAGCCAGGCTGATGCTGCCGCCTTGAACGTGGCTCCCCAGGGTGGGACACCAAGGCACTGGGGCCATGGGCAGGGGGGCCCTGCCTGCAGAGCCGGAGCAGACCTCTCTCATGGTAGAGCATCACAGTGCCCAGAGGTGGGCTCCCTGCCCTGCGCATGTCTGGAAGCTCCCCATCAGCCACTCGGCTTCCTGTGCCAGGGGTGAGGGCCACGTGTCCCGTGGGTGCTGCCCAGGCTCTGTCCCTGCCTGGCTGACCCAGCCTCACTTCTTTTTTTTTAAATCCAGGTGAAAGTCATATAACATACAATTGTTTGTGGGTTTTTTTAATATTTATTTACTTGGCCATATCAGATCTTCATTGCAGCATGTGGGATCTAGTTCCCTGACAAGGGATCAAACCTGGGCCCCCTGAAATTGGGAGCATGGAGTCTTAACCACTGGACCGCCAGGAAAGTTCTCTCTGATTAGTTATTTTAGCATGGACAATTCAGCGGTATTAAGTACATTCACAGTGTTGTACAACCACCACCTCTGCCTAGTTCCAGAGACCATTTTCATTTCAGGCATTTTCATCACCCAAAAGAGAACCCCGTACCCACTGAGCATCCCTCCTCATCCCCGCCTCCTCCTGGCCCCTGACAACCACTAATCTGCTTTTCGTCTCCATGGATTTACCTCTTCTGGACTTTTCATTTTAAGGGGATCATACAGTAGGTGACCTATTGCATCTGGCTTTTTTCACCTGGCCTAATATTTTCAAGGTTCCTCCACATTGTAGCAAAGGGTGGCAGAACAGTCTGGGTAACCCATTCTGTTTATCCAGTCATCTGTTGATGGACATTCGGGTTGTTTCTGCCTTTTGCCTGTTGTGAATAATGTAGCTGTGAATATTGGCATACAAATTACACATCTGGGGTGGAACTGCTGGGCCACGTGATAATTCTCCGTTTAACTTTTTGACCCAGCTTCTTTTTTTTATTTCTGGTGGATCAGCTCCTGTGCTTCCCATCTGACCCCATCCCAGCAGCCTTAGGACTCTGGTATCTACTGAGTACCATGTATGAGCCCTATTCTGGCTGACTTAGGGGTGACATGCTGCCATCTGTGGCTTAAATGCAGGTGAGGCAGCTCCTGCAGCCAGACCTGTGCTGTCCCCACTGCTTAAACGACCTTGTGACTCCTCCCAGCTGTCTGGGGTGGAGGCCTCGATGGCCCTGATTGGCAGATGAGCAGACTGAGGTGCAGAGAGGCCAAGTACTTCTCTCTAAGACCACAGAGCTAGGAAGTCACAGTCCGGATTCAAATCCAGAGCCATCTGCCTCAGTCCTTCCCAGGGTGATGTGCTGCTCCCTTCCAGGGGCCAAGCTTGAGCCCATGAAGACTTGTCTGTCCCAGGCCAGCTGTGATTAGAGCAGAATGTGAGTGGTGTCACGGTAGGGTCCTGGAGCCAGCCCCCCAGCCCTGTGTCGCCAAAAGCTGAGCTCAGACCCAGGAGCTGGGCAGGAGTGGCCGAGTAGACTCTGGGGAAGCTTGCTGAGCATGGGGAGTTAGAGTGGAAACACCAAGGTTAGCAACTTGTCTGGAAGGGGAGAATGACGAGTCCCACCCAGGAGCCCTGTGTCCAAACCTCCCCCCATCCAGTACCAGCCAGTAAATGAAGGCTGGTCCGTGGAACCCACCGCCTCACAGCCTTGAGGCTCTGCCAATGATGGGCCAGTGCTCTGATGCTAACAAAAACTTCCCCCACTGCCCATGTCCTCCCCGACTTCTCCAGCCGCTCCCAGCAATCTTCCGTGGATGGTTGCCTCTCACCTCTGCTTCCACTGTGCTCTCGTCTGGGTCCCTTGGCCCAGCCACTGCAGTGTTCCCCTCTTCAAGGTGCAGCTCTTAGGTGTCCTGAACCACAGAGTCTTCCTGGGGTCACAGCAGACTCTCCGTCTCCTTCCTTTCTGCTAAGAACCTTGTCTTTTACAGGCTCAATGAGTGTGTGCCAAGTCACTTCAGTTGTGTCTGACTCTTTGCAACCCCATGAACCATAGCCTGCCAGGCTCCTCTGTCCATGGGGATTCTCCAGGCAAGAATACTGGAGTTGGTTACCATGCCCTCTTCCAGGGGATCTTCCCGACCCAGGGATCGAACACGTGTCTCTCCTGTCTCCTACACTGGCAGGCGGGTTCTTTACCACTAGTGCCACCTGGGAAGCCCACGGCTTTTACAGGCTAAATACCTGGGTCCAAATGCAACCCTAAGCTGTGTGGCCGTGAATCAGCCCTGACCCTGAGCGTCAGCTCCTCTCTGTGTAAAATGCTGGTAATGATGCTCACCTACCTGGTGGGCATGAGGATTAGGGGTCACAGATGCCATACCCGCCCCAGTGCCTGCCCAGCCCATGGCAGGACTTGGAAATGGCCATCCTTGGGCTGATTCTAGTGGGTCTGTCCTGCCTCTTGCCTGGAAATAAGACTCAGCCTCGTGGCACCGCAGTGGGGGTCTCTATGGGGTAGTGTCGCGTCTCCCTGCCCGAGGTCTGACTCCCGTGTGTGTGTGTGGTGTATGTGTGTTGGCAGCTGGACAAGATCGAGGGTGTGTTCGAGCGGCCAAGCGACGAGGTCATCCGGGAGCTGTCGCGGGCCCTGCGGCAGGCGCTGGGCGTGTCTCTCTTTGGGATCGACATCATCATCAACAACCAGACGGGGCAGCATGCCGTCATCGACATCAACGCCTTCCCCGGTGAGCGGCGGGGCGGGGGCTGCCTTCACTCGCCTGGAGACTGGTGGCCGTGGGTGGGTGGTGGGGCAGGAGAGCCGGCCTGACCGACCCCATCCCTCACTGTCTGGTGCCTGGGGTCAGAGCAGCGCCCGCTAAGCCTTCGCCCACCTGCCAGTGGGTTTACAGCGCTCACAGTGGGCCCGCTCCTCAACCCGTGCCCTTTACCTCGCTTCTCCCGACCCAAAGTGTCGGACACGACTGAGCGACTACACTCTCCTGACCCTGTGCCATCAGCAGTAGCCTTTCTTGGCCAAATCTCAGCTGACCTCTTGGGCCCTTGTAGATTTCCTTAAAGAGCTGAGAGGATTCTGGAGGGAATACAAAGCCCAGTTTCCACAAAGGGAGGGAGGGAGAAATTGTCCCAGGTCACACTGCAGGGTGGTGGCAAGGCCTTGCTCCTTCCCCACCCTGAGCCACCGTGTAGGGGACACGCTCAGATCCCGCCGGCTGGGGGGCCTGCTCCACGCTGTCTGCTGCAGCCCTGAGGCGGGAAGCACATGCCAGGCCCTCTGGGCCTGCTGGCATGACTAGGCTCTGCCCAGCACCCCTCAGATCCCCACTCAGCGATGGCTCCATAGGAGTCATCACAGAGACCCCTCAGTGGGACCGTTAGCCTCAGTGATGACTGTGGGGCAAGGGGTGGTCCTGGGCTGGTCTCCTTCACAGAGATGTGTGCTGAGGCTGGGCGACTCCCTGTCCTCACAGCAGGTCAGGGACAGAGTGACATTTGGCACCCCCCAGCCTGGAGCAGCCCGGGCAGTTACTTCTCAGTGGTCGTCCCCGTCTCGAGGCCTCGGCTGTCACCTCTGTCAAGCACCCGCCCTGGAGGTAGAGCAGCAGCCCTGCTCAGTGGACTCTTAAGAAGGCAGGAAGCCATTCCTGAGTGTGAGAGTCTGGCTTGCTGGAGGGGACTGCTCCCCTGGGGTTTGCAGGGGCTGGGAGCCCCCGTGCTTGGGGAACACTCACGGGCCACCAGACTGGGTGCTTGACGTGTGTCCCCTGCACAGAGGGCACGCAGGCCGAGCCCAGCCAGCACTGCAGTTCACAGCCAGGGAAGCCCGGGCTCGGAGGAGGCCCCTGGCTCCCTCAGCCACGCGGTTTATCTGAAGCCCGCTGCATGTCCCAGCTGCTGCAGACACTGGGGCGGCGTGCGCACGGCGGCTGGGGTCCTGCCCTCGGAGGACAGGGGCTCCTCTGGGAAGCAGGCGTGGGGGCAGGGCTGGCAGGGAGCCATGCAAGGGCCTTGGAGGGGTCCTGTGGCCCGAGGCTTCCTGTGCAGCAGAGAGGTCAGAGGGGAGCCCAGCACATGGCCATTCACTCCGAGCAAGATGGGGCGGCCATCTGAGGGCTGTGTTTGTGAATAGAAGTTGAGATCCTGTGGGACAGTGGCCTGTTTTTCTGTAGTCACCCTGGGGGCAGCCTGGATGGAGAGGTAGGTTTTTGATGAATGCGGGTGCTGGAATGAGAGAGCACAAGGGAACTGCGGCTGCGTCGGGGGAACAATTATAACAAATCAGAGGATCTAAACAGGGAGGAGATGGAGGGGATGAAGGCAAAAAGGTCGCCGGGTTAACGGACTCGGGGGGCAAGGCGGGGCAGCACCGGGCTGTTGGGATGGAGGTTCTAGAAGGAGGGACAGAGAAGAACTCACAAACCACTGAGCTGTGGGTCTGTGCCGAATGCTGAGTCTGCCCACCCCGCCAGGACCTGTGCGAGTCAGAAGGACAGTGACAGTGAACCGGCAGGGACAGGAAGCCATGAGCAAGCCCCGCCGCCAGCAGGCCAGGCCTGAGTGACAAGGCTGAGCCCCCAGAGACTATGGAAGGGCGCCTGGCCCACACGGAGGAAGGCTCCGGGGAGGGCGTGCAGCCCAGGGCCCCAGGGGAGGCGGTGTCCAGGAGATGGCTGCCTGGGGCCTGGCTCTCTCCCTGCTCCATTTGTGAGCCTGGATCTGGGGTGCCCGTTGGTCCTGGTTGGTTCACCCTGTGCCTCAGACTGTGGGTGTCCTGCAGCACCCCTGCCAGCCAGCCTGCAGGCTGGACAGTCGTGTCTACCTTTGGTGCCCAGCCTGCCTGGGGACCTTTGTCCCCAGCGCCTTATCTCATCCTCACAGCCACACAATGTGCAGAGGACTGTTGGGATCTCCATTTACTGACATGCATGGAGCCAGGGGGCTGGGCGACACGTCCAAGGTCACGTCCCAGTGGCGGGGCTGGGCCTGGGTGCCTGACCTGAGGCTTCGTGCTTCTCCACTTGAGTCGTGGTTTCAAATCCTGGCTCTGCTCCCTGACGAGATGAGCCTCCTGCCCGGGCAGCCTCAGTGTTCGCTCGTGTGCAGTGGGAAGAACACTCCCCTCCTTGCAGGGGAGATGATGTGTGCACAGCACTCAGCCCCACAGAGCTCTTCATGCCTCAGCCACCCTCCCCAGGCTGCATGGGGCCGTGGGCCAGGCCTCTTCTGGGGATGGCCGAGCTGTTGCTGAGGGAACAGCTGATGTTCCCTAGCGGGTCTCAGCTCTCCTCCCTGCTTGCATCCCAACCCTGGAAACCCAGCAGCACATCTGCTGATGGCCCCTGAGGGGCTACGGGCTGCCCTGCTGTTTACCCCCACCCCAGGGCCAAGGACGCCCCCAGTGCTAGGGTGGGGCACCCAGCACCATGCGTGTTCAAGGCACAGATGGCACCAAAGGGCCTGCAGATCTCAGTGCCACGTGTCGTCTAATGTTCTTGTTCAGTCCTCAGTCGTGTCCAACTCTTTGCGACCCCACGGGTTGTAGCACACCAGGCTTCCCTGTCCATCACTAACTCCCGGAGCTTGCTCAAAGTCACATCCATCAGGTCGCTGATGCCATCCAACCACCTCATCCTTTGTCGTGCCCTTCTCCTCCTGCCTTCAATCTTTCCCAGCATCAGGGTCTTTTCTAGTGAGTTGGCTCTTCGCATCAGGTGGCAAAGTACTGGAGCTTCAGCTTCAGCATCAGTCCCTCCAGTGAATATCCCCATCTGTAGAATGGGGCCAACCCTCGGGCCCCACTCCCCGGGATGCACCCCTCCCAGGATGCCACAAGGAAGGATTGCGAAGCACGTAGCCAGGAGCAGCACTTAGCCTGGATGGACCCCAGCCGTGGACAGTCACCCCACTCGCCCTCCAGTGGACACGTATCCACCTGCTGATGGCTCTTGGGTGTTTGGGGCTGGTCACTTAACTCTGTGCCTCCACTTACTCATCTGTAAAATGGGGACAGAGGGTTGTGATGATTAAGTGAGAACATGTCGAGCAGGGCAAGTATGGTGCATGCCAGCTATCTTGCCCACTCTTGTTTTTACTCTGGGCACCTCCGCTTGTCCCTCTCAGCCTCGGGTTCCCTCAAAATCACAGCACTGTTTGCTGAACACATAAGAGCATGGACAATGAGGCAGCCCCATCCGACTGGCCCCTGGGCAGCCTTTTCTGTACACGATAGTGCACCTGCCCATGTCTGAACCTTCATTCCCCCCACTGCTTGTACTGATGGCCGTGAAGACCATCCCGGAGGCCATGCAAGGGAGGGGTCAGTGCCTCTCAGCACTGGGCCTGCTGTGAGCGACGGGGTCACATCCAGGGGGTGGTCCCTGCGGCCCCTCCCGATGCAGGCACACCGTGCCTTTTGGGGACGTACTTCCTGTCCTGATCATTGTTCTTGCAGCTGTGTGCCTGGTTCTCATCCCTGTGAATTGATTCGGGCAGGCGGGGGGTGGGCACGCACCCCTTGTTGAATTTCTTTTGAAACCGTTTTCAAAAGTCAGCAAAATCCTCGCCCTAGATCTGAAACTTGCTTGGTGGGAGGCTCCGAGGACTGTTTGCTGACAATCACAGTCGAGTCTGGGATGGGAAATGCAGGCCCCTGGTAGTTTCTGTTCAGGAGACCCAGGCCCGCTTGTGAGGGAAGCGGCGTCCATGTGATGACCTTGTCCGGGCTGCCCAGTCTCTGTCCCTCGGCTTTGCGGGTCAGGATGCAGCACTGGGGGCCTCCTTGCAGGTGCTTGGGGGAGGGGAGGTGGAACAGACTCAGTTCCAGGAGCAGCTGCTGTTGATCAGGTCTCACTCATGTTCCAGCTCCTTTTGGCCCTGCCCATAGGAGCCCCCAAACTTGAATCCTCAGTTTACACACAAGGAAGCAGGCGCCAGATCACATGGACACAAGAGGTGTTTATGATTCAGACCTGGAGGAGTGGGCCTTCGGTCCTGCCCCCAGCCACGCCACATCCCCACATAAGGGCATCAGACCACATGTGCTCCGTCACTCAGTCGCGTCTGACTCTTTTGCGACCCTGTGGACTATAGCCCACCAGGCTCCTCTGTCCATGGGATTTCCCAGGCAACAATACCGGAATGGGTGGCCATTTCCTTCTCCAGGGGATCTTCCCAACCCAGGGGTCGAACTCACATGTCTTCTGTCTCCTGCTTTGGCACTTGGATTCTTGACCATGTGCACCGTCTGGGAAGCCCACCAAACCACGTGGGGAGGGTAATCAAATGAGACCCTGAAGCTGTGCCCTAGAGGGACAGGATGCAGGGCACTTTCTCATCAGCCTCCTCTCTATAGATGCTCAGACCCCACGGGTGCAGCCAGAATTCAAGGATTGGCCCTTGGGGCCACACACACTTGGGGTCTAGGCTGGTGTGCTCCACCAGCTCCCCTCAACCCCACCCCAGGTCCCAGGAGCCCCTGAGCGCACCTCCCACCCCCACCCACCTGGCTAAGCCTGCTGTCTGTCTCTCCCATCCGCAGGCTACGAGGGTGTAAGCGAGTTCTTCACCGACCTCCTGAACCACATCGCCAGCGTGCTGCAGGGCCAGAGCTCGGGCGTGGCGGGCGCTGGGGATGTGGCCCCACTGAAGCACAGCAGGCTCCTGGCGGAGCAGGCGGGCGGCCTGGCGGCCGAGCGGACGTGCAGCGCCAGCCCCGGCTGCTGCAGCAGCATGATGGGCCAGGAGCCGCCCTGGACGCCCGAGGCCGACATGGGTGGCGTGGGCGCCGGCAGCACTGCCAAGCTGCCGCACCAGAGACTCGGCTGTACCGCCGGCGTGTCGCCCAGCTTCCAGCAGCACTGCGTGGCCTCGCTGGCCACTAAGGCCTCCTCCCAGTAGCCTCGGAGCCCGGGACCCAGAGAGACGGCGCGGGCCGCAGAGCGCGGCCGCTGGGCGAGCAGCTCCCGACGACGGTGACGCTACTACTAAGGATTCCCAACGATCTGATTCTTCTTCTTCTACTTCTTTTTTTCTTAATTTTTAACCTGATTTTCTGATGTCATGATCTAAATGAGGGGTGGGGGTGGGGATGGAAAGGAACCCCAAGTGGTCCAGCCTTGCGGCAAAGGGACGATCCCTCCTGGTTCCTGCTGTGCAGATGTCTTCACCGAGTTTACACATGCTGTGTTTTCAACACTAGGTCTGAATGTGAGGTGGGGCGTGCGTGTGTGTGGTTGTGTCTGTGTATGTGTGTGTGAGTGCCTGGGTACGCCCACGTCTGTCTTTCTCAATGGCTGCTGTGGGCCAGGCCTCGGGGACCTTGGAGCAGGCTGTCCCGGGTCAGGTTGTTGGTGGCTGAGCAGAGAGTAAACAGTTCCCAGTCTCTTCCCTCCTGGCCCCTGCACCCCGGCCCAGCCCGTTGCTCTTACTCATGGCCTCAAGCCCCACCAGGTGTGCAGCTGCCCCTCCCAAAAGCATGACCCCGAGGAAGCCAGAGGCCTCAGCTTCCCTTTCCTTGGGGAAGTCCATGCAGCGGGTCTGAGCTGGGATCCACCTGCTGCCGCTCATGAAAGGCAAGGAGGAGGACGCTTCTCCGGGAAGGCTGCAGCCCCGGGCTGGCTGCCTCTCTCCACGTCCCGCTCCCCGGAGTCCACTGGGCCTGTCAACACATGTCCTGTGCCGCCATGCAAAGGGTCCGCCCGTCCCTGACCAGGGCCGCCGCTCCCCGGACCTGGGAGAAGGCTGCCCAGCCGAGAGCCTCTGGGCTGATCCTGCCTATGCCAAGGATTTGTGCTGTGACTTTGGGCAAATCATTCCAAGAGTCGCTGGGCACTCACGACCAGAGAAGTCAAGGGCAGGCTCAACGCCCTACCCCTGTGATGCAGCCTGTCCCTCTGTGAAGCCCACCCAGATGAGCCTCCCCTTGGCATCCAGGCGATCGGTGGGGGCCCTCTTCCCAGGCCGGATGAGGCTGCGGCTGCTCCACGCCTGCCCAGAAGGCCTGATCCACACCCCTCCCGTGTTCACTGCCCACCCCAAGCACTGAGCCAGCCAGGTGTGAGCAGGCTGCAGCCCCAAAGGTGAGAAAACATTACCTGCTTTTCCCGTCCGAGCCCCCCCGCCCCTGAGGGCAGCAGACCAACCAACCACTGGCTAATAAGTCCAGTTCCACAGTCCAGGTGGGCAGGCGGCCCCAGGGGGCCAGTGAGGGGCTTGGTCAGCCCTCTGCCAGTGTGACCACCCGGCAGGAAACAGCAGACCCCCCTGAAGCATGAGCACGTGTCTTCAGATATCAGGCACTCGGAGGGAGGGGAACAGGCCTCGGGGCCGTCCTGCGAGGTCCAGGGAGGGCGCCACAGAAGAAGCTGCTGCGCTGGGCATTCGGAGGCACCTTCAGGCCTGGCCAGCGGGGAGGTGGGGGTCGCCTGCCTCTGGGAGAGGAAGGGCTGGGGTGAGGGGCGCTGCCCTCAGAACTGGCCGGCTTGTCCTAGAAACCAAGGGCCCGCCGACATCCGTGTTTACACGACTTGAGTGTTGAACCCCAATTATAATGTCTGTACGTCGCCTTTCCTCGTCTGGCCCCCGAGCTCCGGGGGAAGCAGGAAGCGTGGCCGGCCTCTTGCACTGCTTTGTCTCCAAAATAAACTACTGAAATCAAACTGCATTTCACACGTGTTTACAAAACATTGCTGAACATTTCTGTCCTCCTGCCGTCTTTTAATAAAACAACTTTACCTTTTGGAATAAAATTCCAGTCCCGATCGCCTGAGGACAGGTCAGGAGTGCAGGGTGACCCCCCGTGCCTGGTGGGGCCCCTGGTCATGTCCTGTCCAGATTAAGTGATGCCTCCCCCGCAGCGTCTCACATGTTAGCATCCAGGGCCCAGGTATTGAGGAGCTTTTCCAGTGACGTGGCGCTTTTCACCAGCCTTGATGCGGGTGGCCAGCAAGGTGACTGCCTTTCCCAAGGGTGGAACCAAGGATGGGGATCGACTTCATAAAGGCCCAGGAGCCGCACAGCAGTGGGGAAGGGACCGGTCCACTCGAGAGCGTGTGCGGGCCTCTCCCCAGCTGGTGAACCCCGTCCAACAAAGAGTAGCTGACTCTGCAGGGGTGAAGGGAGCTGCGTCAGGGAGCATAGACTAGGAGAGGGGCCGTGGGCCGCAATGAGGCCTCCCCAAGCGACGCTCCCCCTGCTTCAGCATCACCAGATGCACACTGACTGGGTCCCAGGACACACGCCATGAAGTTGGCTTCCCCCAAGCCTCAGTGTCCCTGGCCCTGGGGCTTCCTGTCAGGGGAATACAGACCCCCGGGAATGCTCTCTGCCTTTGCAGCCTCTTCTTCGCCAGGGCTTGTGCTGCCGCCTCCGATCAGTCTCAGAACCTTCAAGGGCCCGTGGGGAGAGACTGCTCTGGTGAGCGCACACACCTGCTGGTAAACTGGGGGTGGGGGCAGGGGTGTTGGGACTGTCCTTCCCCAGCTTCTGTTTGCTAGTCGGTGGGCTTGTTGGGGCCTTGGCCCTGTGGGATCTCTCTGGGTGTGGTCCGTAGCTGGGGCTGCTGAAGGCCCTCTTGACTCAAAGGGCTCCAGGAGCAAGCGCAGGACCATGTTTTGCCTGAGGCCTCGGGTAGGTTCAGAGGGTCGCTTGCAAGGTCTCTGCCCTGGGCAGCCTGGAGCGCTGGCCACAGGCCGAGTTCTGCTTGCAGGTTATAGCGTAATGTGGTTTGACACGCACTCAAGCCCCGACTGAGTGTGGGTCCTGGATGTCTGTCCTCCCCAAGAATGTCTGTCTTCCCTAAAAGAGCCTGAGGGCAGGAGTTTCCATTGGCATGAAGGTGTCTTGAGTTTGCGGAAGGAGGCGGGGTAGGGGGGCTGAGTAGGGTTGGGCGAGAGGTCCCCCAGCATCACCTGCAGGAGGCAGACACAGCTCGAGTTCCCGAGGAGTTTGTTGTTCAGTCGCTCAGTCGTGTCCAACTCTTTGCGATCCCATGGACTGCAGCACGCCAGGGTTACCTGTTCTTCACCATCTCCCGGAGTTTGCTCAAACTCTCATGTCCATCGAATCAGTAATGCCATCCAACCATCTCATCCTCTGTCATCCCTTTCTCCTCCTGCTTTCAATCTTTTCCAGCACCAGGGTCTTTTCCAAGGAGTTAGTTCTTCACATCAGGTGGCCAAGGTATTGGAGCTTTAGCTTCAGCATCAGTCCTTCCAATGAATATTCAGGACTGATCTCCTTTAGGATTGACTGGTTTTATCTTGCAGTCCATGGGACTCTCAAGAGTCTTCTCCAACACCACAGTTCAAAAGCATCAGTCCTTCAGCGTCAGCCTTCTTTATGGTCCAACTCTCACGTCCATACATAACTACTGGAAAAACCATAGCTTTGACTATACAGACCTCTGTTGGCAAAGTAATGTCTCTTCTTTTTAATATGCTGTCTAGGTTTGTCTCCCGAGGAGTTATGTGGGGGCATTGTTTAAGTTAATCCCATCAGTGAGGGAGAAAACAACCTTGAGAAAGGATTCTTCTCTATCCAGAGGACTGCCAAATACGGTTTATGGCAGATTGAAGGATCCTGGCAGGAAGCTGTAGTTTTCAAGCCAGCTGGGAAGAGCAGCTGTTGTCTGCCAGGCGGCCCCTCTGAGACCAAGGGAGACTGTATGCATTGTCCTTGTTGGGGGGGGTGGGCACTGGGCCTTGGCTCAGGGAATCACATTGTCCACAGAGAACCCACTGAATGGCTCGTCTGATGTCCCTGGGGTTTGCATCTGCCCTCTCTTCTTCCCCTAGAAACTGACCCTTCACCCATTGGGACCCCCCATAGCTCCTCTCCCTTCCTGGGTCATGGCTCAGGGCCCGCATGCTCCGCAGACCCTGAGCAGAGTGTCCTGAAGGAAAACACCCCCTGCACGTAAGGTTTACCACGAGACAGAGGAGCACATCCAGTCTTGAAGGTTCTGGGCTTCTGCCTCCTCAGGGAGCCTGGCCACGCCCTCGGGGAGCCTGGCCACGCCCTGAGCTGCAGGCATAGTCCTACCCAGGCCAGAGCCTGAGTCTGAGATGCTGCAACAGAGGCCTCCAGACAGGTGGTTCTCCCGTCAGTCATACCTTCCGCGATACAGGCTCGGTGCCCCTGCCTCGGAATGGCCCTCCCCCAACACGCGGTTCACTGGAGAGCTGCCTGTTGACGTGGAAGCACCAGGCCCTCTTCCTTCTGGTTCCCACCACCAGGTCCCATCCAGGCCACCTGGGGCCTTTTCCGGAAATGGTCACATTTTCGCTCTACATCCAGTTGTCCACAGTCTGGTGACTTGGAAGGGACTGTATCCTTCCCACAGCCGAACCCACCTAGGCTTCCGGTGTGGATCCCAGTTCTCTGCAGCAGGCTTTCTCTTTGGGAAAGCCTCTCCCAAGACACGGGCAGCTCCAGTTTCAGTGCTAACACCTGTGCTTTGTGACAAATGCTACTTGTTTCGATCCCGTACACGAGCCATGCTTGTCAGAACCCCAAGCTGGCTTGTACTTCATTTGTGTACATATGCATGTATATAATGTTTATATGAATCTATACATACTGTCTATAAAATCATCGCTTCTGTAAAAACCAAGAACCACTGGCTCTTTTGATTCGGCTGCGTTTGCCCCATGTGATGACAGCACAGGCGGCCCGTCTCCGAGAAGGGGTATTTCAGGGACGAGGTGTCCCGTGTTCTCTTTATTTGTTAACTGTTCCTGGAGGTGGATGTTCCGACCGTTGACTAGTGGAATACAGTTCGTGTCATGTTTGTTATTTCGATAACTGTCAGGGTTGTGGGGGGTTATGAACCTGTCTCACTGAAATGTGAATAAACACCTCACGGCCCCAGCTCATTGGAGAGCCCCTCTGTGCTTCATGGACGGCTGTCAACAGCAGTGGGCCTGCTCGCCAGGTTAGGAGAGGCCCAGACTTGCCAAGATCCCCTCAAAAGACTTGTGTCATCACTGCAATGGTTTTCTGGTCCAGGCTGTCTAGACCCCTCGAATCCTCGCCATGATCTGCTGAGAAGCTAAAAAAGTACTATCCCCATTTTATAGATGAGGAAATTGAGGCTGCGAGAGCACCAGAAATGCTCACCCAAGCTCTCTAGCTAGGCTGGGGATTCCAACTGCAGTCTGATGTCAAAACCCACGTTCTGCAGGCAGTGGATTTCTTGAAGTCAGGGCTTGTCCACGTCATTTCTGCGTGCCCAGGCCTGCCAGGCTCAAGGCAGCGGCTCCCAAGTGTTTGATGAATGACTGAATGATTGGCGCAGATATTCAGCTGGTCCACTCTGGTCCAGCAGAATAGCCTGTCCTGATTCATAATTCTACAGCCCCGTGTTTACGTTTGGGGCATCACTCTTGCCGAGACTTTGATGGGTCAACCCACCCTCTGAGCCTCAGTTTCCTTGTTCTCAAAGCTGAGACCCAGACTACCATGCTATAGTGAAACGTTAAGTTCAAGAACTTCAAATGCCCCAGAGCCCTGTGCATGTTTCAAGTCAGAGATGAGATTTGTGCCGGGGGTTGGGGGTGAGGGGTGGGGGCTGCAGCTCAGAGGCCTGAGTCAGGAAGTCCAGAGCTGGCTGGGCCTGTGGCCTTGGTGGCAGGTACTATCCTGGGGCTGTCAGCAGAGGCTGTTTCCCAAACCAGCCCCGTCCCTGCCCGGCCTGGCTCACGTGCGGCTGGGAGATGGGGGAAGTGTTATTTAATCCCACGTGCACTTTGGGGCATGTGTCAGCATCCCTACTTCCAGGTGAGGAAAGTGATGTCCTGAGCAGCAGTGTCACTTGCTCCCCAACCCCTGGGCTGGAAAGTGGCCCAGAGTCACCCCAGGGGCATTGAACCTCCCCTTGTCCTTCTGCCTGAATACATCCATCCCACCCTACTCGGAGTCAAGATGGGGGAAGTTCAGAGAAACAGGAAAGAGCCCAGAGCAGATTTATTTTCCTTAGATAAACTTCATACACAATATAGTCAGGAGTCCTCAGCTTTCACCTAAAGGTCAGTACTTATTGCAGTTAGGCCCAGTGGCTCTAATGGTGGAAGGGAAACTTTGAGAAGGCTGCCTGTGTTCAGAGACAGGATAATCGTTGAAAGGCAAGGGGTCTGCCCTGCAGGGGGGCGCACTGGGCAGGGGTCAGGAGGAAAAGAGCGTGGGGGCAATGGGGTGGGCTGGGCTTGGGCAGGCTGGGGGCGGCCTCCCTCCCGGAAGCAGTGCCCGGGGCTGTCTGGCCAGGACCTGCAGGGGGGGCAACAGAGCCGGGACCACGAGGTGTCTCGGGGCCCTGGCTGGTGGGGCCAGTCGGCGCCTCAGCCCCGCCGCAGCTCCTCCAGCTGGTGGGCCACCTTCTCCAGCTCTGCCTCGATGGCCGACAAGCTCTCCAGCTCCTGGTCCTAGGAGAGAACCCCCAGAGTCAGCCGGGCACTGGAGCGTGGAGCGCACAGTCAGCCTGGTGGCTCCCAGCTTAGCTGTGTGACCTTGGATGGGTGGCTTTGCCTCACTGAGCCTCATCTATTTCATGGGGACAGTGAAGCTGCCCTGCTGCACTGCTCTGAGAAGCCGGCGTGCAGGAGTGTGTGCCCTGACCCCATACCTTCCCCAGTGGACTCATTCAGGCCCACCTCCTCCTCAATGGCTCTGGGCAGACATGTGGGAAACCAAGCCTCTGGTGCCTTTCAGAGCTGCTTCGAGTCCCCCAACCCCAGGCTAAGGCTTTGACAGTGGCTTCCAGGGTAAGGCCGTGCCTGGGTGTCCTGTCTGCTGCAGGCCTCCCTACCCGAGGGGCAGGGGACCAGGACACAGGCTTGAGGACGTGAGCACTGTCTGGACGGAGCCTCCATCCTCTGTCTCCGTCACTGGGTCCCCAAGCTCTGGCTGCTAGGGTGGTCCAGGGCAGCCGGGGACCCTCTGGGACTGACGCCCACAAGGGCATGCCCTCAGATTCACAGCAGGAGTCAGCCATACCCCAGCTTTGACCGAGAGGGGTGATTTTCCAGGAGTCCCTGCCTGGGGCCCAGTGAGAAGAGACGGACAATGGTTGCCAATGAAATGGGGACCCTAGTGGCTCCCATCTTAGAGTAACACCCCAGGCAGGAGTTCTGTGATTCTGGGGTCATTTTTTCTAAAACCTTTGGGCTGAGTCGGGGGGCCCTGCCCTGTCCAGTCCTCAGGACTCGGGTCCCCATTTCTCCTGCCTGTAGTCCAAGGTCCCCTCTGCCCGTGGAGAAGGGAAGCCAGTCAGTCCCTCAGGGCCCCTGGCTCTCCCCAGTTTCTGTGGGTGGGGAAGGCAGTGATGAAAGGTGCCAGCCTTGGGGAGGGGTGAGAGGCAAGCAGCTGCTTCCTGAAGGCCTGTCCCCTCAGCCCCTGGGGACACAGGCAGATGAACTCTCAGCGCCAGCTGCCAAGGAGGAGTCTTCTCCCCCTCAGACTGCTGAGACCCAGTCCCAGGTCCAGAGAATGGGTTGGGGACCCGAGGAAAGGGCCGTATTGTCTTCTGGGTGGGCAGAGAAGAGCACTGGGGCCACAGCTTCGGACACATCCCAGCCCCCATAAGGCCCTGATGCCCCCCGGAGAACTAAAGCCTGAACCATGGACCCCCCCAAGGCCTCCCCCAGCTCCAAGGTGCTGTTGCCAGCCCGCCCCAAAGTCCCATCCCATCCCCTCCCATGGTATATGTCTTCACACCCCTCTGAGTTTCCCAAGTAGCCTGGGCATGGCTAGGGTTTCAAAGCTCATGTGCATTCTGATCATGATAATGAGGTGGGCAGAGAGGACTTCTTACCCCCATTTCACAAATGAGGGAACCGATGAGGCTCAGAGAAGGGGAGTGACCTCCCCAAGGTCACCCAGCTAGGAGGAGGTAGACCCTGGGTCTTCTGGCACACGCCCATGCCTCCCCAACCCGTCACCACCAGACCCTCCCCACTTTGCCATCAGGGCGGGAGGCGGGGCCTGAGCCTGGGAGGGGGGTGCGGCTGGACTGCCTGGAGGTCAGGAGAGGACACGCTGGGCCAATGGTAGGGCCTCCCCAGACACCACCTGTCCCTCAGTGTCCCCTCCTGTCCTGCCCTCCAGCTCGAAAGGCCAGTGGTACCCAGAGCCTGGATTCCCCCAGGCAGCAAGTGGCCCTCCCAGGCCAGCCCCCGCCAGGTCCTTTAGTTTCCAAACTCTTCTCTATTCAAAATTCCAAGCACCATCCATCCATTCTTCTGTTTCCAAACCTGCAGAGGCTCCCTACTGCCTTTCAGACAAAGGTCCCTCCCAGTGCCTCTGGGATCCGCTTTACTCGCCAGCTCTTCAGCTTCTGTGTGCTGATCTGAACGTTTCTGTCTCCTGTTTGCCTGTCCACCAGCTTTCCTGGGTGCCCGCTCCCCCCGACACGCCCTTTCTCCTGGGCCTTCCCAGTCTCCTGAGCACCCCCTGTCCAGGTGCCTCTCCAGTCCCGACTCCAAGGGGACAGTGTCCCCTCGGTGATGCGGGGCAGTATGTCTGGGTGCAGCTGCCCCCCAGCTGGGCCCGGGGCCAGCTCCCACCCCGTACCAACCTCTGGTCTGCGGTTGGCGCTGCCCTCCTCCTCCTTCTTCTCTTCCGGGTAGCCGCGCACCTGGAGGGGCAGGCCGGCCTCCACGCTGTCCTCCCGGGAGTTCGGCCTCCAGCCTCGCCGCAGCTGCAGCCCGGGACCCCTGAAGCCGTAGCCCCGGGCCCGGAAGGAGAGCCTCATGGAGCGGTCGGGGTCCTCCTCTTCCTCCTCCTCCCCCTCCAGCCGCTTCTCGGCCGTCAGCTCCTTGGCCAGCTGGTCCATCTTGCTCCATCGCTTGGCGTCCTCCCACTCCTTGGAGAGCTGCTCCTCCTGCTCGGGCTCCCCGCTCTTCCCACCACGGAAGAGGACTTGAGGGGCCCTTGCCATCTCCTCTTCCTCCTGCCGGGAGTGTGCCCACTCCCCCTTCCCCTCGGGGGGCTTGGCCTCCTCAGCCCCCATCTTCCCGGCTCCATCCTCGGGCCAACCTGGAGCAGCTGGTAGATAAGAGCGGGAGAATATGGGAGCGGCTGCCACCTTTCTGGGTCCCTGCCACTCCCTTAGGTCTCTCTGTGGCCACTGTTGTGACCACAGACCCTGTATGCCAGATCCAGCTCAGCCTCTCACAACAGACTCCCCTTGGAGGGAAAGGTCACCTTGACGCCATGCTTTACAAGACCCTCTAAAGCTCCAAGTCACCTCTTCCTTAGCCCTCTCATCCCAGAAGCCCCAACCCAGGGATCGCCCGGCTGGGGAGGAAGGAAAGACCCTGATCAGGCCCTCAGGAGGAGCCAGGACCTCTTCCTAAGCCCTGGTTGAAGCTAGCAGCGTCCCCAGACCAGCCTGTTCCCTCCAATCATGCTGCTGCTCGGTTCCCAAATCCCACCCACTCACCCTGCAAAGCCCCTCTCCCCTCCTGGGGGTGGAGAGGGGCTATGTGGACTAGTGGAAGATGCAGGGTTTTGGAACCAGACAAACCTGGGATGGAATCTCCGCGTGTACTACAAATCAGCTGTGTGACCATGGGCAAATTACTTAACCTCTCTGAGCCTTGGTTTCCCATCTGGCAGATGGGAATAATACCTACCTTTCAGGGTTGTTGAGAAGGTGGAATGAGATTATGGATCAGGGGACCCCCCTCCCACCCATCCCCCTCTCCCCAACACATCTGCTGAAGTCTCAGACATCAGACACAGTCTCACCCCTCTGCGTCTCCTTGTTGCCGAGGCTCGGTGGGGGTTTAAACGCTGCGGTGGGCGGGCTTTCTTCCTCCGGGACGGCCTTCTCTCTAGCCTCCGCCTCCTCCCACTTCTCCTCCTCCTCTTCTCTCTCTGTCTGCCTCCCTTGCTCTTCACTCAGGCCCTTCTCCCTGCTGGCTGGACCCTGGGAGGGACCCTCGCTGTCCTCCTTGGCCTGTGGGCCTGGGTATTTCGGGCTGGGGAGGCTGGCTAGGGGGTGGGCGTTGGAGGGGGCCTCCTCCTCCTCCCCAGGGGCCTGGTTGTCCTCCTCAACCTTGGGCCCCGGCCCAAGCCCTGGGGAGGCCTGAGGCCTGTCTCCGTCCGAGTCTTCATCACTCTTCTCCACCTCTTTAGAATCGTCTCTTTTTTCTGCAGCATCCTTGGAGGACACCTCTTCTGTCACCTCTACAGAAACAACAGAGCAAAGTCAGGCCCTGAGGACCAGATCGGATCTCCCCCGGGCCCAATTTCAGATCTTAGTCACTGTATCTCTAGGCTTCCAGCAAGCCCAACCCAAGACACACAGGAGAGAATTAGGGCTGCCCTCTCCACGTCTGGGTTTGACCTCAGCACAACGGGATTGTGTTTCTTTCTTTGTAATTCTGCCTCTCGAAGGAGAATGTGATGACCCCTTGAAAATGACCCCAGAAGATAGAGCCCTGAATTTAAAATTAAGACAGCAGTTGAACTGCTGTCTGATCTTGGGCAAGTTCCTTAACCTCTCTGTGTACTGGGCACCATTACTGTGACTTCCTTCTCCTTTCTGCAAGCATTCTATCTTGAGCATCCTATGAAAGTATTCAATTCCTCAGGATTTGTCAGCTTTCATTAAAGGTATTTACTTGTACCTGCTTTGAAGACAGCTTTTCATCTAGTAAAAATCCCTCCCATTGCTAGAAATGATTACTGTCAAACAAGTCACTACCAAGTACATTCCACCATTTGACCAGGACTCCAGGTGCAAGTGCTCCCATGCCCACTTTACAGAAACTCAAACCAATCCTTAGAAAGGTAAGATGACCTGTCTGTGCTCACAGATGGCAGAGCTGAGCCTTAAACCCAAACCTCCGAATGCCAAGTACAGGGTGCCCTTTGCACTGACGTGTGGCTGTCTCCCCAGTGAACGCTACACTATTCTCCCTCCTACAGCCCAAGGCACACAGCCAGAGTCAGCCAGACACTCGTTTCCATGGAACCACAATGTGTGAGTCCCTGCCGTGCCTCAAGCAGCCACCAGGGTGAGAGCCCTGGCCCACGTGAGGGCACATTGGCAGGCTTCCCCTCTCAGCCCCAACAGATGACCACCGAGGTCCCTGCTTCTAGGAACTGGCCCTGGTCACTCACCTTCCACATGCAAAGAATAGGCCTGCGGGGACAAGCGTGTGAAGCGTGTGACTGTTTCTAGCCAGAAAGGTGAGTTTAACAGAGCATCCCTCTGACCTAAGCCATGATCTCTGTGACCCCTAAAAGCTCTCTGTTTTCAAGAAGGATGATCCAGGACTTTCCTGGTGGTCCAGTGGTTAAGAAACCGCCTGCCAGTGCAGGGAACATGGGTTCAATCCCTGGTCCAAGAAGATCCCAGATGCTGTGATGCAACCAAGTCCACGCACTAAACCACGGCGCACCGCAACCTGAGAGCAGCCTCCACTCACCCAACCGGAGAAAGCCCACACGCAGCAATGAAGACCCAAAGCGGTCAAAAATAAAAAATTTAAAAAAAAAAGAAAGATGATTCAGATTCATTTAGTATTTCAGACCTACTCCTCTGGGATCTTGCTGCCCCTAGGCTATGCCAGGGCACCACTAAATTCCCAGGAGGACAGGCATTGGGGGCGGGGGCCCTGCCTCGGTGGCCACTGGAAAGAGTTGAGCTGCCCACCTGCCAGGCCTCCTGCCCGAGAGTGCCATTGCCTGGGATGGGCGGATGGGACCCATCAAGGGCTGCAGAGTGAGACGTACCGTCTCCAGTTATGCCTTAGAAAGGTGCTTCAACCTCCCTGGGTCTCAGTTTCCCCATTTGGAAAGAGAAGGAAGTAAGAGCTCCCTTACAGGACCCAAAGGAGAGGTTTTTGACTCCGCAGGACCCTCGGTCTATTGTAACTACTGTTCTCTTCAGTATCCCACCCCTGGTCTCTGGCCAGACGTGTCGGCACTGACCTTTCAGCTCGGCCTGGTCGTTCGGCTTCTCAAGCACCTCTGAGAGTTCATCCTCGTAACTGCTGTGCTTCTTCTGCTGATGTGTCCGCTCCTTGGCTCCTGGATAAGAAAACGAGAAAAGCATCCCATTTGGTCTGAGCCCCGCATGGTTGGCTGTGAGAATGGAGGCCTCTGTTTCCTCATCCGTAAAACTGGGCACGTCCTGTTCTGGGCCTGCCCAGTGAGAGAATGAGGGGGCAGGAGCTGGTGGGGGTGGCGGGGAGGGCTGGCTGCCCCCTCCCGGCTAGGGCCCGTCACACGACCTCATCACCTCTCCAGACTCCACTTCTCACCTGTGAAATAAGAACATGCCTTGCCTACTGCCTCACGGAGTAGTGAAGACTCAGAGTCGAGGGCTCCAGGAGTAGGGAGTGGGGAACCCTTAGGACCTGGCTGGTAGTTAGGTCAGTGGTCCCCAACCTTTTCGGCATCAAGGATTGATTTCGTGGAAGACAATGTTTCCATAGATCGGGTCGACAGGAGGATGGTTTGGGGATGATTCAAGCTTAGTAGGGTTTGAACTTTAAAGAGAATCTAATGCCGCTGCTGATCTGACAGGAGGCGGAGCTTGGACGGTAACCTGAGTGATGGGGAGCAGCTGTAAACAGAGGTCGTCCGCTGCTCACTTCCTGCTGTGCGGCCCAGAGATTAGGGACCTCTGGGCTAAGGGACCCTGTAGCAGGAGGTAACAGTGACTGCTTGTCCCCTAGTGGGGGCTCTTGATTCAGGCAACACCTGTCCCCATGGACCCCCATAAGCCCAGGCAGAACACCTGTCTGCATCAACCCAGGCTGTGCTGCCTCCTCTGTCTCCACTCACCCTGGTTCTTGACGGTGGCCCTGGCCAGGCCAACTCTGCAGCCAATGCTGGTTTTCCTATGACGGGAATTTCTGGGGTGGCCAGAGGTGCCTGACATGGTGGCTGTGGACCAGGGATTATGCCCAGATCTGGCCCCTGGCTGACCAAGCTTCACATCTCCTGGTTAATCCTATGCTCTGTGACCTTAGGTGACCTGGGCAATCCAAGACTTGGGTGCTCATCTATAAAACAGGGTGGCTGCATTGTAAATGCTAAGATAGAGGTGTGCAGAAGGCATTATGAGAATACAGAAGAGGGAGTGGGTGGATAGGTAAATGGATGGATGGATAGACAGACATGTAGATCTATCTCATCCTCTTAATGGAGAACAATAATGTACCTGTATATTGGACACCGTTTATATTGAATACACACACATGTGTGTATGTGTGTAAACAGATGTTTCGGGACACATCTTCCTATCATAGTCTTCATTGACATTACATTTAATTATTTAAATATAATGTCACTCAATAATTAATTTAAAAATTACCATATTGTATCCTAGCAACCATGTGCAGTGGATGTCTGTCTTCCAGGACAAGTGAGCGAGAGGAACAACGGTGTGCTAACTTGGGGAGGGCCTCAGGGAGCCTTCCAGCTGTGATTATTTTCACTCGCTTCTTCCCCCAAATCGCTCTCCATTAGTACATGTGGCCCAGTCTGCCCCAGAGGCCTCAGAGTAGGGGCCTTCCCTGAGCCTGGGCAGCCTTTGTGCCCCAGCCCACCCCACCCAAGCCAAGCCCTGAAGATGAGCCTTTACTTCCTTTGCAGGGAGATACGAGACTCCTGCTCGAGGGCCCAAGGATGCCCATGCCCCCACCCCCAAGTAAACAGCCCCTTCCCACAGGAAGGTGCAGGGCCAGGACCCATTTCTTCCAATTTTCCAGGGAGGCCTTCTGTGCCTCACAGGAACCCAGGAAGGAGCCTGGGACTGGGCAAGTAGCTAACTCTGTGGGATGACATCAGCCTAACCCTCCATTCCCAGTATCCTATCTGGGCTCTGCTTGAATATCCTCAGTGACAAGGAGCTCACTACCTCACAAAAATCACTCCATTCCCAAGAGCATCAGTGGATTTTTGTTAACCTCTTGGAGAAAGACACACCTCACTCCAAAAGCACACTGGAAGTCTGGGCTGTGTTTTGGGGCAAGCGAGATCCTGCTTTTCCCATCTCCCCTTTGAGCAGAAGCTCACAAGAGCAAAGAGGCCCCTCCTCTCTCCTGGAGACCAATTTCTTTCCCATTAAACAGAGAAAAGAAGTCCTCTCTGTAACCTAGTCTTGAAAGTGCCCCCTCTAACAAGGCTGAACTCCAGAGACCACAGGGTTTTAGAAGAGCTGCTTCTGGTCTTGGGATGTCCTTAACTGATTGTGTGATCTTGGACAGGTTGCTCAACCTCTCTGGGCCTTGATCTCTTTAAGTGCATGAATGATAGGACCAAGTGGCACAGAGGACTCCACCAACCACCCTATACAACAAGGTGGTAAGTGAGGGTCAGACACAAGACCTTGCTCAACCTTCCACCATGGTCTTTCTGACTCTCAGTTACTGGAATTCACCCAGATTCATGTGCAGTGGTTGGAAAATACCTTGGAGAGCGAGGTCTTGGAGCTCTTTCAGCAAATTCTGATGTCGCAGGATTGAGAGGATCCGTTCATCTGCAATGAAGGGGAGTCGTTACGGGTGGTTTCCAGAAGACAGCAGAGAAAGAGATTGCCATCAATATTTTCAGCTGAGCACAAGGAACTTAAAACTCAAAACCCTGGTGGTAGCAGCAAGATTGGGTCTGGAGATAACACTTCTGAAATGACTTCCTTTCCAAGTTTGCTATCGTGTCAGGAAGGTCAGCCACTGTCCCTGCACCTAGACTTCTGCCAAGAGATGGCATCTCCTGCAGTGATGCAGGAGTGTCTCTAAATACAACCTGTTTTCCCATCTCCATGCCTCTGCTTGAGCTGTCCACTTCACCTGGAGTACCCTCTTTTTCATTTTTCTACCTACTGATTTCCCACTTTTCTCTTAAATCCCAATCCTAACTGGCGACCCACTCCAGTACTCTTGCCTGGCAACTCCCATGGACGGAGGAGCCTGGTAGGCTGCAGTCCATGGGGTCTCTAAGAGTCAGACACGGCTAAGTGACTTCCTTTCACTTTCCACTTTCATGCGTTGCAGAAGGAAATGGCAACCCACTCCAGTGTTCTTGCCTGGAGAATCCCAGGGACAGGGGAGCTTGGTGGGCTGCCGTCTATGGGGTCGCAGAGTCGGACACGACTGACGTGACTTAGCAGCAATGCTAATGTTGGATCCAGCCAACACTGACTGCCTCCTTGCAAAAGCTTTGCCCATCTCATGCTCACCCACCCCTGATGTTCCTTTATTCATCACACATCTACAGGGCACCTACCAGGTGCCAGTGGTTGTCCTCAACACTGGGGATTTAGCATACAAAATCCTCACCCACAGGGAGCTCACATTCTGGGGGCTTGCTATTCCCAGCCCTGGTTTCATTCTGCCCAGAATTCTAGTTAACTGTGGTCATATCACTCCTCTCTGCTAGACTGTAAGCTCAAGGCACACAGGGCTGTTAGCTTTTCATCTCTCAGTACCACTCAGAGCTCAGCACAGACCTGGTTGAGGTATGCACTTGGTCAGTGACTACTGAATTAAATTGTTGATTTCCATCAAAAGCCACACACCCATGTCCTCGCCTCCCAGCCCAGCAGGCAGCAGCCCCTCATCCCGAGCCTGGCCCATACCTCCTCGGAGTGTCTCAAAACACTCCTTGCTGACTGGCATGGGGCTGGGCTTGGAGAGTGTGTCAGAGATGACCTCGACGATACACTTCATCACCTGGGAACAGAATGGGGCCAGTTAGGGCTGGTTTGGGTGTGGGACTCAGCCCCTGGAAGTTCCAAGGCAAATTTCTAAGAGGACATGATGATGCTCACTTTTGTTTTCAGGACTCCATGGATGCCTAGCTCAGGGGCACAGCTGTGCTTCCCAAGCCGGACAATATTAGCAATAATACTAAAAATCCACATACAGTGCTTACCAAGTGCCAGACACTCCAACCACCTGACCATCAGAAGCCCCTCTAAGGTGGGGGTGGGTACCCTGCACCCTCTCATCCCAAGTGTTTCTCTACAGATAGGGAAGCTGCTCCTGGGCATTAGAGGTGTAGTCCTACAAAAGTACTTTAGTCTTGCAGATGCCCCAAAGGTCAGCTATCGCCAGGAAGCCTTTCTGGACCAACCCAGAGGAGAACAAAGACCTTTCCTGGCTCTTTCCTGGCTCTTTCCTACTGGAAACAAGACTTGGAAAACTGTCTCTAAATATCTATGGGGTTGTCACAGGCAGGGAGTGACAGCTTCACAGCCTGGCTCCATATTCACCAGCTGAATTCCCTGGCTGGATGTGGGCATACATCTACTACATTCGGGTGCCCATCCCAGGCCAACAGCAGCCATTTCTCTGAAAGTCTTGTCCAGTGCCCAGCAAGGTGCTGTGGATAATCAGACATCTGATAAATGGATGATATATGAAGATGGTGCCAACTGTAGTGTGACATCCTAGCTGTGTGATCTTGAGCAAGAGACTTGACCTCTCTGAGCCTCAATTTCCTCCTCTATAAAATGTGAGTGAGAAGATCTTCCGACTCCCCTCCCAGGGTGATGGGGCACAGATGGGAAAATACTCTGTAACACATGGAGTGCCACACACAGTCAGGGATGGATTCGCAATTTCCAGCCTGCTTCAGCTGCCTAGAGCTGGGGAGAGGAGCAGGAAGTGTCAGACAAGCATCAGGCAACACAGTGAGGATTGAGGGGGTGGAAGGCTGTGTCTATGGGATGCCAAGGCAACCCGTTCAAGGATCCAGGATAGCAAACTGGGAGACAGGCTCTACAGTAGTCATGGCATCCTAGATAGAACATGCAGGTCTTCACCAGCTGCTCTGGTGTCTCTGACCCAGGCTGCTGAAAACAATATGATGGCCAAAGTGTCTCCCATAAGGAATCTGGCAAGGAACGGCTTATAGCCTGCACCCTTCCTGCAACCACAAACCCTGCACTGGGAATATCAGATAACCACAAGTCCATGAGGACAGATTCTGGGAGAGACGAATTGGGTATGGGTCCCAAGAATGATGGGGAGGTCAGAAAAGGAAGCTCTAGGCTAGGAATAAAAATGCTTATTTACTGAGGACCAACTATGTGTCAGCAATTTGCAAGAGTCCTATTCCTTACCAGGGCTTCCCTGGTGGCTCAGCTGGTAAAGAATCTGCCTGCAATGAGGGAGACCTGGGTTCGATCCCTGGGTTCGGAAGATCCCCTGGAGAAGGGAAAGGCTACCCACTCCAGTATTCTGGCCTGGAGAATTCCATTGGCTATATAGTCCACGGGGTCGCAAAGAGTCAGACACGACTAAGTGGCTTTTCTTCTTTTCATTCCTTACAACTTCCCTCAAAGGAAATATCATCATAGTGAGAAAAGGGAAAGCTCAGAGAATTCAAGGGATTTTTCCCAAGATGACACAGCTACAATGAGTGGCAGCGGTTTTTTCAATTTAGGCCTGTGTGTAACTAGTGAATAGGAAATTTTAAATAAGCACATTGAGGTTTAAATCTCTTTGATGCTTTGGGTTTCAACTATAGCCTCTCTAAAGAAAATAGTTCCTGAAAAGGCAGGGAGTAGAATTTCTCTAATTAACAAGTGAAGATATCTGTGAACATCGGAAGCTAGAAAAACAGCCCCAACTCAGACTTGAATCAATTTGGGGTATATGCCCAACACAGTGTCTCTTGTTGGCCACAGAAGCCCCCATCAGTGTCTTCCAAGTCCTTTCCTGGGTGACCTCCACCAGAAGCCCCAACTGGCCTGGGTGCAGGAGCCATGATCAAGAATGTTCTCCTCAAGGTCCTTTGAGAGAGCCAGGGCTTTAGCAACTGTGGGATGGGGTGGGTGTATTGCTGGCAGAGCCTTGGGGCAGAGCAAAGGGGGAGGCCAGAACCAGGCAGATGAAGACTGTTCTTGCAGGACAGAGGACAACCACAACCTCAGAGAAGTCACCCCCACCAGCCCGTGGTGGGCCTACAAGATTTGGAGTGCTCAAGACAGTGGGCCTGGCCCCTGGGCCCAGTGGGTAGCACACAGGTCCCACCGGGTTGCACACTCAACTCAGAGGAGCCCAGGGACGGCCCTGCAGCAGGCAAGCAGGGAAATCTAGCAGACTTTGATATCTTCTTTTGCAAGCTGTCCCCAGGCTCAGCAGCCGCAGTGCTGACTTCTGGCTTGATGCCAGACTCCTGCAGCTGCCCAAGAACTGGCTGTGAGGGGTCCACTGGGGTCTTCTGCCCCCCCATCCCGGGGCATCCCCACGCCCCTTCTTACCTCAGTGTCCCCTTTATTCATGGGGCTGTTCACAGGCAGGGCAATGACTAGGAAGAAAAAGAGAGCGTGGGTCACTCTTCTGCTCTGAGGGGAGAACCCAGTCCTTCCAGACTGGGTTCATCAGGGGCCTGTTCACCCCAACGCTCCTCCGTAAGACCACCCCTACTCAAATGAGATGTGGAGCTGATTTTATTTCCCTTCCCAACTGCTACCCTCATGGGGGTGGCTCCCACAGGCTGCACTGAGAGCCTTAACCCTTCCTTTTGTGAAAGCTATGCTCTGGAGGAGGTGTGGGGGAAGAAGCCAAGAGCTATGAGAACAGGCCAGTGGCTGGGTGGGACTGAGGTCGGGGGAGGATGAGGGAGAGGCAGAGAGACCCCAGAGGTGAGCGGAAGAGAGGGAGGAGGAGGATTGGGAGAGGTAGAAGTCAAGGGCAGACAGACGGTAGGGAGCAGGAGGAAGAAGGGAGAGAGAGGGGAGCCAACAGCGGTCCTCCCATCTCCCCAAATGACCTTGGCCAGCCACAGCGCAGAGCCGGCGCTGACCCCGAAGCAGCCCAGACGTGGGGTGGGGGCGACAGGGAGCCCTGTCCCGCGGGGTCGAGAGTCGGAGTCAAAGAGTCAGGTCTGCAGGTTCTGCGCCGAGGCCACTCTGCGGGGTCAGGTGGGAGGCGGGGCGCTGTCCGTGGCGCTGAAAACTCGCCGCGCCGGAGGGAAGGCATGGAGGGGCACGCTGCGCGGCGCGGTGCCTGGACCTCAGGGCCGTCAGGGGCGTCCAGGACCCTCTCCCCCAAGGGCCCGCGCTCACTCACCTTGCCCCGCGCAGAGCAGAAGCGCCAGGACCGCGGCGGAGCGCATGGCGAAGCCGGGGCGCCGAGCAGCTGGTGGTCTGGGGCGGGCCACGGCGCGCGCGGGCGAGGGGCGGCTGGACTGCTCGCTCCAGGCAAGCTGCGGCGACACCAGCGCGGGGATGGGGTTTGGTGGTGCAAGGTCTCCGTGTGCGTCTGTCTGTCGATCCGCCCTCCGCACTGAGCTCGGGCACTGCAGCAGTGGGGCATGCTCGCGACCCGCTTATATACCCCGGACCCCGGAAATGACGTCATCGGACCCGCCCCTACCCCTTTCCCCATCCCTCCGGGGGTCCAGCAGCAGCTCGCCCCGCCCCCCAAGCCTCCCCCCACTTAACCCCCGTCCCTGTTGCGGGTGGCCCCCATAGCACACAGTTCTTGGGTGAGGCAGCCAGGCGGACCTGTGACTTCAGGAGGTGGCACAGAGGACTCAGCTGATCGTCCAACTCTCGACGGCTCCCCCGACCTGCTGTATGTCCGTGGGCAAGTCACTTCCAGTCTCTGGACCTCCTGTTCCTCCAAAGTGCGCTGAGGTCCCCGCCAATTCTAACGGCACTCCTTGCTTCTGAGGGCCTTTGGAGGGGGCCTCCCTTCCTCCATCTCACTGGCTGCAGGCGTGCTCACCATTCTGGGCTCCCTCAACAATCTCGGAGGTCCCCTAGAGGTCCCTCACCCCTTGTCTGAATTAGATCTCTCTCTGGTAACCCAGTTTTGTGCTTTCACAGTTTCTAGTTGTATATGTATTTATTTATTTGAATAATGTTTAGTCTTCATTGCTTTCAAAGTCCTGAGCAGGACCCTTGACACAGAGTAAATCCACTTAATTGATTACTGTTGAAGGCGCTGATTAAGAGTTCATTGCAGGAACAAGTGAAGTGTGGACTCTGGCCGTTGGTGGACAGCACTCATGGAGGGTGGCAAGGGAGGAGAAGGGAACAGTTCTTGACACCAAACCAAAATAGGAGCCCTTGTAGCTTCTACTCAGAAGACCCAGTGCAACCTCTTAGGGTCACCTTCTTGTGGCTGGTTACCCATTTGTGTGTTTGAGAACAGCTCTTACCTTCTCTTATATGTATCTGTGCATGCTCAGTTGTGCCCGACTCTGCAACCCCATGGACTACAGCCCACCAGGTTTCTCTGTCCATGGGATTCTTCAGGCAAGAATACTGGAGTGGGTTGCCGTTTCCTCCTCCAGGGGATCTTCCCGACCCAGGGATTGAACCCGAGTCTCCTGTATCTCCTGCATTGCAGGCAGATGCTTTACCACTGAGCCACTGCGGAAGCCTCTACCTTTTCTTGAGTGTTCTCAAAACCTGGATGCTTTGTGTGTAAGGCTGGTTTCCTGGTTTATTTCTCTCTGCCCTGGGGCCCTTATGTTCTGGTCACAAATATTGCTCTCAACCTGAGGGCCACATTGAGAGCCCTTTGCCACCTGCTCCCCACCCCCCCAATATAGAGAAGCTGGTATCTGGCCTTTGGTGTGACATCATTTAAGAGCCCCTCCTTCTTTCTGTAACCCTCCCCTCCCATCTGCTGCTGCTACTTCCCACCACCTGCCCCACGCCTGTGCCCACTCCCACCCCAAAGGAGAACCTGGCAGAAGCCAGAAGAAACTGAAATGGCCCTGTTCATGCATTTAGTCATCCATTTAACTACTACTTGTTAGTCACCTACTACACGCTTAGAGCCTGGTGAGCTATAGTCCATGGGGTTGCAAAGACTGAGCACACACACATAGAATAGCACACACGTGCCTAGAACACGTGTTCTAAGAAAAGGTAGAGGCTTCCGTGGTGGCTCAGTGGTAAAGCATCTTCCTGCATTTCAGGAGACACGGGAGACCCGGGTTCAATCCCTGGGTCCGGAAGATCCCCTGGAGGAGGAAACGGCAACCCACTCCAGTATTCTAGCCTGAAGAATCCCATGGACTGAGGAGCCTGGTGGGCTGTAGTCCATGGGGTTGCAAAGAGTCGGGCACAACTGAGCAGCACTCGGCTGTTGTAGGCATGCAAAGTATGTCATGGGGGAGCAAATGCTGTGGACGAAAATGAAGCAGGAAAGTGGGGACTGTGAGCTGAGGGAGGAGTTGGCTTATATTTTAAATAAGGTGGATCTAAGGAGGCCTCACCAAAGAAGTGACATTTCAGCAAAGCCCTGAAGTTGGTGGGGGAGGGGTTGTGTGTTCCAGAGGCAGAGGGCTCCAGGTAGAAGGACCCAAGTCCAAATGCCCAGAGAGAGGAATCGGAGGGAGACAGAGGGCAAACAGCCTGGAAACTAGAGCTGAACAGTAACATGGAGTCTGTCTCAAAAACTTGGAAATGCACAGAAATACAGAACATCACCCGTGCTCCCACGACCCAGGCAGTATTGATCATTTTAAAGTATATGTTTTCTACACTAAATAAGTAAGTGTTAGTCACTCAGTTGTGTCCACCTCTTTGCGATCCCATGAACTGTAGCCTGCCAGGCTCCTCTGTCTATGGAATTCTCCAGGCAAGAATACTGGAGTGGGTTGCCATTCCCTTCTCCAGGGTTCTATACACTACTGGGTATAAAATAGATAACTAATAAGAACCAACTGTATAGCACAGGGACTTCTACTCAGTGCTCTGTGGTGACCTAAATGGGAGGGAAACCTAAAAAAAGAGGGGATATATGCATATGTACAACTGATTCAGTTTGTTGTGCAGCAGAAACTAATGCAACATTGTAAAGCAACTATACTCCAATGAAAGTCAATCTTAACTAACTTTTGATCTATGACTGCTGGTGGGAATGTAAATTGGTGCAGCCACTATGGAGAGTTCTTCAAAAAACTAACATAGAGTTGCCATATGATCCAGCAACCCGACTCCCAGGCCTATACCCAGGCAAAATTATATAATTTGAAAAGATACATACATCCCTGTGTTCACAGCAGCACTATGTAAAATAGCCGAGACATGGAAATAAATGTCCACTGACAGACGAATGGATAAAGAAGATGTGGTATGTTTACATAATGGAAAGTTACTCAGTCATTAAAAATAATGCCAAAAATAAACAAAGTGTATGTTCTATAGTCTCTGTTTAGGCTGCTTCGTTGGTGAAGGGCGATTCCCAGTGGAAAACATCAGCTGAACACGCTGAAAGCCTAAGACCTCAGGCCCTTCGGATGTAGGTCATCCTGAACGTGGTGCAGAGGTTTGCGGCCTGCAACCTTGTGCAGGAACCTCTGCAGTATTTGCAGTTCTTTTGTATCATTTCATGTAACAGAGGGTGAGCTTCTTGGTCAAAGAAAATGGACATTTTAGGACACTTGATGTGCATTGCCCAAAAGCCATGAAGAAAGTTGGACCACTCTCCAAGCTGAGTGGGTTTTTCTCCTGGGAAGTTTCAGAGCCCCTGCCACCTTCCTCAGATCACTAGTTCTCCCAGAGCCTATTTGCCTCCCTGAAGCTGAGCATAACCAACCTTCAAAAATGTCCCAAACTAGGCTTTACAAGTGACGATGCCAGTAATTGGCATTTGCACCATTCTTTATAAGCTCTTCAAGACGTTCCGTCATTGAGCCCTTACAGTACCCCTAAGCCTACATTAGAGCAGGACTTTTTTATTCTACTTTGCAGATATGGAAACTGACCCAGGATATTAACATGAGCTTCCAGGGTGCTATATGGCCAGTGAATGATAAAGTTGGACCGAGAGCTTGTTTTGCTCAAATGTCCATGTTTCCCCGCACCACCACCATCTCTCATGATTTCTCACATGCTGTTACCACTCCCTGGAATGCCTCCCATTACCATCCCACTCCCTCCCCTATAGCCTGGCAAATGCTTCCATCCTTTTTGGGACCTAAAGTAATTGCTCCCTCCTCTCTGCCTCCACAACACTTGTGTGAGCATTTATCACAGAAGGCTGGCATTTTTTTTTTTTTTTTTTTTGCCTCTCGATCCTTCTATCTCATTACACGTTGAGTTCCTTGGGATTTGGTCTGCATCCTGCTCATCTTTTGATTTCAGTTTCTGGCACAGTGCTGGGCACATGGTCAACACAATGGATAATTGAAAGGAGACAAAAACTCACATCCGTTGACCCCATATTTGTCTTTGGGCTGGTCGGTTAAGTGAGGAGAAGCAACTGGAAGGGAAAACCCTAAAATACTATGAAATAAGATGGGGTCTTATTTATTCCTCCCACAACAGCCCCGAAGTGAACAGTAGGATTTGCGGGGTGGCTCTGTTATCCTCAACATACATTTTGATATCAAGGCAGCTGTTCTAGTTGCCATTATTTCTCAGCTCTCTCAAAGCAGGCAAAGGGTAGATGGAGGCCAAGCAGCTTCTTTGTAAGGTTCTGATGCAGGCCCTGCCTGTATCACTTCTCACAACCCTTCGGCTAGGACTAGAGCACGTGGACACACCTAGTTTCCAGGGAGACTGGGCAGCCACAGGTTCTGATTACTAAAGGAAGCTGGGATACTGGAGGACAATTTGCATTCTCTACCAACCAACCCATGGGGGAGATGCTAACAACTCACCATTGCTGAAAACTTAGAGCCAGGCACTGTTCTAAGAGTTTTACACAGCAAGGTGCTGTTATCATACTTGCTTACAGATGGAGTTTTAACAAGAGAATGCAGCCCAGGGATGGGGGAGCCTGGTGGGAGGCCATCTATGGGGTCACACAGAGTCGGACATGACTGAAGCGACTTGGCAGCAGCAGCAGCAGGAGCCCAAATACCCTAAGGCATTCCTCATGAATTAGTGTCTCTTGCATGCATCTAGAATGATATGAATTATGCACTTCCATTGGGAGGATTGAGAAGATAACCACTCAAATAATTTCTGGGCTGTGGTTCTTAGGAGGAGCCCTGTATGGTGCCGGTGATGGGTCCCTTTTAAGGAGCCAGGCACTGGGTTTGATGCTCATCTTTGTTTAGGTTTCCCCAAAAGTAGACCCTAAGACCACGATCTGAGAATGCATCATTTGGAAATGATTTCATCAATATGGGAGCAGGAAAGTGAGACAAGGAAAAGAAAAAAAAAAAAAAAGACAATGAAATGGGTATTGATAAGCAAGTTACCACTGAGTGCAGTAGAGACTCAGTCTAGCTGGGACTTCTTGAGAAACTGTGTAGGGCATACCCCAGGATTTTCCCACTGGGGCGAGGATGCTGGGATATCACCTGTTGATTCCTTTCCCTCACCAAGGGCCTCTCCTGGAGATGCTGACTTCCTATCTGCTCTAAGAGAGGGCCAAGCAAACCACCACTGCCAAAGAATACCTTCAGGCAGAGAAACACTGGAAGCTGTTGGCATGTATGGCAACTGTCTACAGGTAACCTCCAACGTGGCTCAGAGGTGGGACACTGACATCTGCTATAGGGTTTTATGCATGTCGTTTTATTTCATCTTTACAATAAACCTGTGGCTGAGATATCAACATCTCTGCTTCTCATATGCAGAAGCTGAAGCTCAGCGAGATAGAGGAACCCCTCCAAGGTCACACAGCTAGGAAATGGTGGAGTGTGGGGACCAGCCATCTGCCACCTACCCTCCCTTTGCCATGCCTGATGCCCTCTAGCAGCCTTATATTTAACTGGTCTTTACCAGCAACCCCCACCCCAAACTACTGCCTCCAGGCTTTCTAAGGCTTCTCACGTTTGAGAGAGACAATTGATGTTTTTCCAGCTGTAGGTGGATGAAGCATGGAGGAAGGCTCTTTTTTACTGCTCCAAGTCTATACATGCGATCTCCATAAAAAGCAGGTCATGGCTTTATATCTAAATCTTCGAACAAGTTCTCTAGCCAGCAATCTGATTTCTAATCAGATCGCTGCTCCTGAGCACCTCTTGTCTTGATATTCTGGAGCTGCTTCTGGTTAAAGCAAATACCTCTCATCTGATGCCCATGGTCAAGTCTTGGTCTTTCCCCCCAGACAAATCTTCTCTCTGTGAATCACTCCTACTGAAATGCAAAGACCTGGGACAGAAAGCCAAGATGTGGTTAACTCTCCATCAATTATGCAGTAAGAGGGAATCAGAGACGAGGGGGATCTGCTCTGAAGGTGGGCTTAGCAGCCCATCTTAGGCTCATGTTGGAGCACCAGGGAACCAGTATTGCTCAGTCTACCCACTGCTCGTGGCTCCCCATGACAGTTTCCCAGATTTGCTGCCAAATTTTGATCCACACACAGAATGTGTTATGATTATAGCTAAGTATATATGCTGCCTTGGTTTTGTATGTTAGATGAAGCAGTGAGCTGAGTGGGTGGCGGGAGCTGGAGTATAGCTCACTGATAGCAAGAGGCAGGGGCAAAGCAAAGTCAGGAACTCTTTACCTTGTGAGCATATGGAGAGCACTGTGGATTAGACTGTTCAACTTCCATTCCAACCCTCTCGGCTAGGGGTTGGGGGGTAGAGGTAGGAAAACTAAAAACTACATTTCCCAGATCCCTTTGCAGCTAAGGACCTGGATGTGACTTGTTCAGTTGTTAAGTCA
Organism: Bos indicus; assembly: GCF_029378745.1. Lineage (NCBI taxonomy): Eukaryota > Metazoa > Chordata > Mammalia > Artiodactyla > Bovidae > Bos > Bos indicus. The sequence goes on along the minus strand of NC_091780.1, from coordinate 57,726,067 downwards.
CGTCAGTCAGACTGGTTGCAACCCCATGGAGCATGCCAGGCTCCTCTGCACTATCTCCTGGAGTTTGCTCAAACTCATACCCATTGAGTTGGTGATGCTATCTAACCATCTTATCCTCTGCCATTCCCTTCTCCTTTTGCCTTCAATCTTTCCCAGCATCAGGGTGTTCTCCAATGAGTCAGTCCTTCACATCAGGTGGCCAGAGTACTAGAGCTTCAGCTTCAGCATCAGTCCTTCCAATGAATATTCAGGGTTGATTTCCTTTAGGATTGCCTAGTTTGATCTGTTTGCTAGCCAAGAGACTCTCAAAAGTCTTCTCCAGCACACAATTTGAAAGCATCAGTTCTTTGGCATTCAGCCTTCTTTATGGTCTGACTCTCGCATTCATATGTGACTCCTGGAATAAACCGCAGCTTTGACTATATGGACTTTAGTTGGCAAAGTGATATCTCTGCTTTTAATACACTGTCTAGGTTTGTCATAGCTTTTCTTTCAAGCATCAGGCATCTTTTAATTTCATGACTGTGGTCACTGTCTGCAGTGATTCTGGAGTGCAAGAAAATAAAACCTGTCACCACTTACATTTTTCCCCCTACTATTTGCAGTGAAGTGATGGGATTGGATGTCATGATCTTAGTTTCTTGAATGTTGAGTTTTAAGCCAACTTTTTCACTCTCCTCCTTCACCTTCATCAAGAGGCTCTTTAGTTCCTCTTTGCTTTCTGCCATTAGAATGGTATCATCTGCCTATCTGAGGCTGTTGATATTTTTCCCGGCAATCTTGATCCTGGCTTGGGATTCATCTAGCCCAGAATTTTGCATGATGTACTCTGCATATAAGCTAAATAAGCAGGGTGACAATATACAGCCTTGTCGTACTCCTTTTCCAATTTGGAACCAATCAGTTCTTCCATGTCTGGTACTAACTGTGGCTTCTTGACCTGCATACAGACTTCTCAGGAGATAGGTAAAGTGGTCTGGTACTCTCATCTGTAGGAATTTTCCACAGTCTGTTGTGATCCACACAGTCAAAGGTTTTAGTGTAGTCAATGAATCAGAAACAGATGCTTTTCTGGAACTCCCTTGCTTTCTCCATGATCCGTGAATGATGGCAGTTTGATTGCTGGTTCCTCTGCCGTTTATAAACCCAGCTTGTACATCTGGAAATTCTTGGTTCAAGTACTGCTGAAGCCTAGCTTGAAGGATTTTGAGCGTCACCTTGCTAGCATGTGAAATGAACACGATTGTACGGTAGTTTGAGCATTCTTTGGCATTGCTCTTCTTTGGGATTGGAATGAAAACTGACCTTTTCCAGTCCTGTGGCCACTGCTGAGTTTTCTAAATTTGCTGGCATACTGAGTGCAGCACTTTCACAGCATCATCTCTTAGGATTTTAAATAGCTCAGCTGGAATTCTATCACCTCTGCTAGCTTTATTTGTAGTAATGCTTCCTAAAGCCCACTTGACTTCACACTCCAGGATGTTTGGCTCTAGGTAAGTGACCACTGTGGTTATCTGGGTCATTAAGACCTTTTTTGTATAGTTCTTCTGTGTATTCTTGCCACCTCTTCCTAATCTCTTCTGCTTCTATTAGGTCCTTACTGTTTCTGTCCTTTACTATATCTATCCTTACGTGAAATGTTCCTCGATATCTCCAATTTTCTTGATGATATCTCTAGTGGTTCCCATTCTATATAAAATAGATAAACAGCAAGGAACTATTGCATAGCACTAGGAGTTATATTCAGTATCTTATAATAGCTTATAATGGAAAATAATCTAAAAATAAACAGATATAGATTGATGAATGATTGAATCATTTTGCTGTGCACCTGAACTAACCCAGCATTGTAAATCAACTATGCTTCAATTTTTAAAAATGGTTAAAAAACAATAAAATGTAAATAAGCACATTATACAGTAGGTTAGAAAGTAGTGATGCTGGGGAAAATGAAGAAGCAGAGCAGAGTAAGGGGCTTGGGAAAAGCTGGGTGGGAGGGTGTGGCCTCATCAAGTGGGTGGTCAGGGTAGGCCCCATTGAGATGGTAACTTGAGTGAGGACTTCAAAGGAGAGAGCCCTGGGAGAACATTCTAGGCAGAATGAATAGCCAGTACAAAGGCTCTGGGGCAGGAGTACACCCGGAAGCTTTGAGGCAGATCAAAGAGGCCAAGGTGGCTGGAAGAGAGTGAGTGAGGCAGAGAGTAGCCGAGGATGAGACAAGAGTGTTGAGCCAGATCATGTAGGGCCTAGGGGACCTTGGTGAGGATTTTGAATTTTACTTGGGAGAAAGTGGGAGTCCCTGGGAGAAGATACACGGCAGAAGGTGGGAGTCACCCAGAGGCTACAAGGCATTGTGCAGATGTGCCTACCAAGCCTCGCAGGCTCCTGGCAGCCCTAACCCTCCACTTCATCCCAAGGTGCCTACAGAGATGCTTCTGAACCAGGCGCCAGGGAAAGAAGAGAAAGATGTTGCCACTACCTGCCCCAGGCGCTCCAAAATGTCCCCTTTGTTAAACACCAGATCTCAGGGAGTGACGACTGCTCCTCTGGCTGGGGCTCGGGACACGCGCACCTGGGAGTCCCTGCCAGGGGGTCCTTGGGAGCAGCTTCCTGCCTGCACCCCAGGGAAAGTGGCAGCTGCTCATCTGATGCGGGATGCAGGGCATCGGGCCGAGTCAACATACCCTAGGCCCTGCTTACAAAATCATATTTTCCAAACACGCAGCTCCTCCAAGCCCCTTATCGGGCCTCCAGGTAGCAAAGCTCCGTTGCCGGGCAATGATGTTTTATCTGTGAGGTCTGCACAGAGGCCAGTACAAGGTGATTTCATTAGATCCTGTCCCATCTGTCTCTGCAAACATCCCCAGCGGCCTCTAATTATAAGGTTTTGCTTTTCTTCTGTGGCAGATGTTTGTTTTGATCTAATAAAGTGGTTTACAGGCCTCATGGGTGAACGAAGGATTTGGTGGGCTCCAGCCCAAGAGGGTGGTGGGCAAGGCAAGGGGAGGGCACCATGGGGGCCAAGCCTTGGGGGCTCAAGGCACACAGAGGAAGTTGAAAAGAAGGACATGGCCTGGGCCAAACTGAGACCCCAGAGAGCTTCCCCATAAACCACCTCCTTTCTGCAGCCATGCTGCCACAGGGAGCCACTGCGGCACCTGACTCCAAGCAGGATGTTTTTTTAGGGTGATGCCTCGAGATCAGAGATACCCAACTTCTCAATTCTATAGGCCCCCAAAAGGTTGACCTCTAGGGCTTCTCAGGAAAGAGTCTTCAGGTGATTTGGGGGTGATCCTGGTCCCCAGAGCTCCTGACCAACTTCCAGAAGTTGCTTAGGATGGTTGAAAGGATTATACTTCAAAGTCCTGCCTGGGTTTGAATCCTGGCTCTGCCTGGTTCTCCTGTGTCACCTTACAAAAGTCATTTAACTTTGCTGAGCTCTTGTTCCTATTCTACAAAATGGCCAAAATAATTTTTGGCATGATTTCTCTGAAACGAACTGAGAGAATTCAGCCACCAACATCTATCAGTGCTAACTGGGTCTGGAGTGTCTTGGGGTTGCTGAAAACAAGAGGGAAAGCCCCAGCACAGTTCCTGGGGGCCCCAGGTGGCTGTCATAGCTCTTGGCCCCAGGCTCTATCCTCTGGGGGAGCACTTGGTCCTTGTGGTTCAATTTTGAATTTGATTGACTAAATGAGCCACGTCCTTCAAGCTTCGGCATCAGCAGGGCTGGGCAGCTCAATGTCTGGAGTGCCTCCGCCTTCTCATCTGTAAAATGGGTGTGTTGATGATCGTTCCTACCTCCTGGGGCTCTTGCGAGGCTCACAGAGTTGCTGTATGCTGGGTGTTTGGACACAGGGTTTGCCCGCAATGAGTGCCAAGTCACTCAGCCTGTCCTTGTTGTAATTTGGGGAAGTCTTGCATCAGGTGACTGAGTTTATCAGTCTCCCCACAGGTGCATCTAGAGCTCTACAAAGTGGGGAAAAGGAGTGTTGGAAGTGGGAGCACTGGAGACAGGAGTAGTGCTGATTCTGCCCTCCAGAGACAGGCAGGTGGTGAGCGGATGCCACAGCATCAGGCCCTGCCGCTCCCCAAGCAGTCCAGGTGGGGACCAGGGGCTCCGGCAGAGGGGCTCCTGGGAGCACTGGCCTGGATGGATGCACAGGGAGCACCTAGCTGGCTGGGGCCTGCAGGCCCTCGAGCCACTTCTCTGCTGCCCAGTGCTTTTCCAGATCCAAGTAGCAGAGGCTGTTCACTCCCCTAGCTCCCCAGGCTCAGAGACCACAAGCTGTCAACAATTCTCCAGTCCTTCTCCAACTGGATTCCACTTCTGTGCTTTCCGCCCTGCCCCCCCGCACTCAAAGCTCTGCTCCCCGACCTTCACTCCCCGAGAGGAGGTGCCAAAGACTCGTCTCTGGCAGCCGAGTGTACTCTACAGTATGGGGGATCCATGGAAGTGGGGTGATGGGACACCCCCAGGGGAGTGACGATGTATCACTCAAGGAAGAGAGGAACTAAGAATATGACGGTATGCTGAAGTTTCACCTTCCAGAAAAGGAAGGAATTCACACCCTCAGAAAGGTCCCCTCATATTTCTTTGGCTTCTCTCTTATTATTCTGCTCCCACCACCCCCCCGCCCCCGTCTGCCACACTCCCCTAATACTGCCCTGACGCCTCTCCACCTCGCCTGTGTCACATGTATTATCACACACTCTTGCCTCCATACCTTTTCCACGTGCTCCTGCCAAGAATGCCTTCTGCTCTTGCTTGTTTTTCCCAGACTTTCAGACTCAGATCACCTCCTCTCAGCACCTTCCACTCCAGGAAGATCTTTTAGCCCTTACTGTAGGCACCACTATTTTGACCATTATCAGCTACCATATTAGCCAGAGAATTAACTTCATAGGCAAATATATCTCTGCTCAACTGAATTTCAAATCTTTGGAAGAGAAAGACATTGCTTCAAATCACCCTCAATGTTACAGTCATAGGAACATGACCTGTGTGTGTGTGTGTGTGTGTGTTTATGGAGATGAAAAATAGTTTAACTCAAATACTAGGATGATGGTGGAATTTCTCACAAGGTGGGATATTGGTTGGGGAGAGATGTCTGGCTGGCCTGGGAGCTTTAAGAACCCCATAGATGTCTGGAGTGCCTCCATCTTCTCATCTGTAAAATGGGTGTGTTGATGATCGTTCCTACCTCCTAGGGCTCTTGCGAGTATGCCACCCTGTGAATATGCTTGTCCCGACTCTTCATGTAGAGGCAATTGAGTTCAAATGATGCTCTACAAACTCTCTGATTCGTGCTGCTGCTGCAGATGAAAGGTGGAGTTTTCTTAGAGGAATACATGTAACAGGGGCAGCTTCCTGGCCGCTGTCTATGGTCCTGAACAGTCACCTCCCTCCAGGGAACCCAGGACACTGGTTAAGGATTTTTGTTTGACACGCCCCAGGGGGTCATTGGCAAAGGCAATGGCACCCCACTCCACTACTCTTGCCTGGAAAATCCCATGGACGGAGGAGCCTGGTAGGCTGCAGTCCATGGGGTTGCTGGGAGTCGGACACGACTGAGCGACTTCACTTTCACTTTTCACTTTCATGCATTGGAGAAGGAAATGGCAACCCACTCCAGTGTTCTTGCCTGGAGAATCCCAGGGACGGGGGAGCCTGGTGGGCTGCCGTCTATGGGGTCGCACAGAGTCGGACACGACTGAAGCGACTTAGCAGCAGCAGCAGCAGGGGGTCATACTTTTTAAACTTTTTTCCCCCAAGCTTGTTCAAACTTTTGAAATTTTTAGATAACCATGGAATAATTAGAATTTCTGTTTTCTTTCTTAATTGATGTAGTTGTTTTATCTCATGGAGTCTTATTTCTGAACAGTCAGACATTTTCCAGCTCTGAGAAGTTGGATGGTAGGGAACTCATGTGCATACTCTGTCAAGTCCCTGGCAATGATATTTTTGTGGTTAAGGGCCCTCCTTACTTCATGAGACTAGTGCTCTCCCACATCTTGCCTCATTTTAAGAGACATTGTTCAAGCTCTTCCTCATAATGACTGGATGAGGAAGGCCCATCCACCTGTCTGGGCCTCCATTTTCCCAGAGGAAAATGGAGAGAGGGCTTTGGACTTGATTTTCTGAGCAATCTCTTTCTTTGCTGAAATGGTGGCTCCTGAGTCACTGGCTATGTCTCCCATATCTCCATGAATCCTTCCTCCCAAGCTCTTTAAAATAACCAAGAAAATCTAGGACATTTCCCACATGAAACTCAAGACAGTTTTTTTGTGGGTGGCCTCACTTCCGATTGCTAAGAATAATGGGAGGGTTCAGTCTGTGATAGCCACTGTAGCATATTTTTTTAAATTTATTTTTATTTTATTTTTTTTAATTTATTTTTAATTGGAGGATAATCGCTTTACAATATTGTGTTGGTTTCTGCCATATATCAATATGAATCAGTCATAAATATACATATGTCCCCTCCTTCTTGAAGCTCCCTCCCATCTCCCACCCCATCCCACCCTTCTAGGTTGTCACAGAGCCCCAGTTTGAGTTCCCTGAGTCATATAGCAAATTCCCCTCAGCTATCCAATTTGACATAGGGTGATGTATATGTTTCCATGCTACTCTCTCAATTCATCCCACCCTTTCTTTCCCTCTCTGTGTCCACAAGTCTGTTTTCTATGTCCCGCTGCATCTTAGAAGGATGTTTGAAACCTCCCATTCTTCCACTCATATTTCCAGGTGACTTTAACAACATCTGAGCTTTCTTTCAAGTGGAATGCCCTTGGTGAGAAGCATTTGGGCCAATATGTAAACAATGAATTTTGTTCCACACATGCCAGCTCTTCTGGAGAAGATCCGTACCTGGACAGGTTTCAGGGGCAAAAGCCTACTGTCTTGGCTTCGAACCAGGAAGCCTCCCTGCTTGGAGAGCATCAGAGGCCTTCAGCTGCTGTCATACCCATGATGAGGGTGCTCTGAAGAAGCCACAAGCCCACCCCAAACCCAGGCCTCTTGGCTCCAGGCCAGGTGGTTCCAGCTACTCCACCACCTCCACCTGGAATCCCAGCAAGAGATCTTATTTCTGAGGCATTGAATGCCAATAAACAATAAATGCCCAACTGGACACAGGGCAATGATACTGAGAGGCCAGAGAACTTTTATCAAAGATGAGAGCTTGGTCTCAACTGCATTTTTCCGGAATCCCAAGGTACTGGGGAGGTCACCTAACGTCCCCCACAGCCTCTCCACTAGCAGAAGGGAAGAATGAAAGATGCGAACGAGAACTCCCGGGGTCTCCATGCCATGCCTCACCTCCTCACTAAGAAAGAGAACTTGGCCTTGGGCAGGGGGCCTGGGAACCCGGGCGTTTCTCTGGGAGCAGCTCTGCGGTAAGACGCCACCACACGCCTTCTGGGACACCTAAAATTAAAAAGACCGACCATGCCAAGTGTTTGTGAAGATGCGGAAGAACTTGAACTCATACACTGCTGTTGGGAATGTAAAACGGTACGACGGCTTTGGAAAACAATTTGTCATTTCTTGAAAAATTAAACAAACATCTACCATATGACTAGCCATTCCACTCCTAGGTATTTACCCAAGAGGATGAAAGCATCCAACACTCGTACATGAATATTCATAGCAGCTCTATTTGTAATCGCCCCAAACTGGAAACAACTCAAGTATCTATCAACAGATAAACAAACAAAAGCGTCGTAGCAGATCCATTAATGGGGTATGGCTTAGCAATAAAAAGAAATGAACTGTTGAAATACACAATATGGATGAATCTCAAAATAGAAGCCGGACCGAAAAAAGTACATAGTGTATAATTCCGTTTCTATAAATTTCTAGGACATGCAAATGAATCTCTAGTGATAAGAGGCAGATGAGTGGTGGGTTGCCTGGGATGTGGAGGTGGGGAGGGAGGGGTCACAAAGGGCTGAGAGGAGATGCGGGGAGAGAATGGACGTGTTCATTATCTTGCTGCAGCGATGGCTTCCCGGGGGGACACGCATGTCAAAACTTACCAAATCGTACAGTTTAAATATGTATATCAATAAAGCTGTTTTAAAGAAAGAAGCTGCCGCAAGAATCTGGAACACACTGAGAATACATGGAATACACAATGTCTTCCAGTTCCAAGATGGCTTGATTATCGTGCAGGAAAGAGTTATTGTCCCCATCTGACCCATGAAAAACCTAGAACCCAGAGAGGTTAAATGCTGTGCTTGAAGTCACACAGCGAAGCCCAGGGCAGAACCCACGGCATGATCCACACTTCCTCCTCTGGACCCAGCACTTCTTTGGCAGGGCTCTGGCCATGCTCCCAGGAGTCACCCAGGGCCTGTCAGCACGTCCTGACCTGAGGGACAGGGTGTCCCTGCCACCTGAAGATGTCATCTCCCCTCCCTGACAGTGCTCCCTCGGCTTGTACTTGCAGCCTGGAGACTGGCTTAATTGGCAGAGAGGCCATGGTTACAGCACCTCCCTGGGGAAGTAATAAAGACTGAGAGGGAGATAAGGGCCAAATGCAATTACCTAATGTTGCTGTTATCTGTGGCTGAGAAGACACAGGCCAAGCCGGTGACTCCCACCCCTGTCCCAGTGTCCTGGAGAGGCTGACAGGAACACCAGCCCAGGAGAGCACCCCAGGGCAAGAGGTCATAGTTGGAGGGCGGAAGGAGCAGGGGATGAGTCAGGGTGGGGGTGGGGAGGGGGTACCGGGCGGGGCCGAGCACCCGCTTGGTTTCTGTCCGTGTGTTCTCCTCCAGGCCCAGGGGGACCCACACTGCATTTGGAGGCAGAACCAAAGAGGGATCCTGGTTGAGCTGAATGAGCACCAGCTTTGAGCATGAATGGGCCTGGATGTGAAGCCCGGTGCCAGCAGGGCCTCCGTGACCCCACCTGTGAAATGGGGGTCATGATAACAATAGCGACCTCCCCAGTAAAGGGGTCACCCTGCTCCCCCTTCCCTTGCTGTCCTTCTGGTGTGTTCTCTCCATACACTGTGCAAACTAAGACTGGACCAGCTGAGGCAGGAGGACTCACTGCCCCCAGAGACCAGGTGGGAGAGGGAGAGGTTGTGGGGAACTGGGCGGAGGGACCCAGCCACATTTGCTGGGTGCTGCTGCTATGCCCCAGGACCGGGGGGACTGAGCGCTTCACAGGCTTGTCCCAACCCCAACCCCATCAAGTACTCGCTGTCACACCACCTCATCAACAAGGGAAGGGCACTGGGGCCTTGTGAGGTGAAGTCACTGCCAGGGTCACAGACTGTAGAGACAGGCCCTGAACCCAGGCTGTCCGCCTCCTGAGTTCATGGCCTTGCGGATGAAGCGCCCCCTGGGGTTCTGGGTTTTTCCTTTGCTGAGTCCTGTCCCGGCTGGCTGGGCAGCTTGCTTCAGCCAGGCTTCAGCCTCGGGTTCTCTCTGCTACTCCAGCCATCCTTACGATCCTCACGTGTGCACCACACTCTGCAAAGAATTCTGCCATCACACACACCGTAAGTGGTTCCAAATCCCTTGAGAAAGCAGATTTGCTTTCTCCTTCATGGAATCTATAATCAAGTGTCATCACCCCTACCCCTGGCAGAGATGATCATAGGAGTATGAGAACACTGGGTCTGCTTTGCCAAAACTCAACTTGCTAAGACTCATTTGCTAAATAGCCTATTGGGTAAATTGACCAATTCACTCAAAGCTTGCTTCTTTTAACCACTTATACTACTGACATAATTTGTATTGAATAAAAAATTTTAAAGGGGAGAAAAAAAAGATATGATTCCCTTCCTAAGGGGACCAATGGCTTTGCATAGCATCCCTGAGAAGCAAGTATCTTCAAGCCTAGTTTATAGATGGTGAAACAGTCACAGAGAAATTAGATAACTTGCTTAAGTTTTACAAAGATGGGGCATGGCCGAGACAGTATTTCCTCCTAGATTTGATGAACTCCAAAGTCCAAGCTCTTCACCACTTTGGAACTGAACTGAAACACAGCCTACCCCAATTTCAGTAACTGGAATCATTCTAACATCTAATCTAATGCAATTCAAGGGGTAATAATTAACCCCTACCTTTCCCAGCCCCGTCCAGGGCCAGGCTCTGAAGTCCTTTGTTCAAGGCTTAGTCCTGTCATTTTCTGAGTTAATCAGGCAACATTCATTCATTCATTTAACACGAATTCATAAGCAGTGCTGTGTTCCAGCAACCATGCCAACACGTGGATTTGGACTGCTCACGAGTTGTGGTCCTTGCCGTGGAAGAGTTTACTGTTTGGCAAGGAGAGAAATGAGCATGGTTCGTAAGGAATCTGCCCTTTTTGTGGGTTGCAAAGTGCAGAAGCCACATGTGTACCTTGGTGTATTCAGTACAGAGGAAAACCCTCTATTCTGAGCCTCACTATTCAGCAGTTTCCATGGATACCGGATCATAATAAGTAATGAGACCAAATCAGTGTCTATTTCAATCTTTGATGTCATTTGCTGCTAACATTTTAGCCACTTACATTTATTTCAATCATTCATCCAACACAAACCAAATACCTATAAGGCTCTGGACTTGAATGAATGTGTTATTAATCATCATCATAACAACCATCAAAAAACAACTAACACCCATTGAGAATTTATTACATGCCAAACGCTGTTCTAAGCACGTCACATGTATTTGTTCATTCATCCCACAGCAGCCTTTGGAGGAATGTACCATCATTATTCTCTGTACAGGATGAGGAAAAGGAGACAGAGAAAGGATTTTGTGTGCTGGGGTCATATTGGACAGCTGTGAGTCATCACTGGATCTCTGGCTCATCCAAATATGACCTGATCTGAGAGTTAAGACCCTTCTCCAGGGAAGGTCACCTCTTCCTTTCCCTGGTCCCCGACTCCAGCATCAGTCTTTCACAACTTTATGCCTTTTGTATAAGGCTCCACAAAAACATTGCCTGGTGGCTCAGTGGTAAAGAATCTGCCTGCAATGCAGGAGACTTAGGTTCAATCCCTGGGTCAGGAAGATCCCCTGGAGAAGGAATTGGAAACCCACTCCAGTATTCTTGCCTGGAAAATCCCACGGACAGAGGAGCCTGGTGGGCTACAATCCATAGGATTGCACAGAGTTGGACACGACTGAAGTGATTAAGCAACAGCAACAGCAAACCACAAAAACAAGCCTGGGTCCATGGACCTGAGGCCTGCTGGCTGGCTCCAAAGCACAGGACTAAATGCTCAGGATTGAAGTATGTGGGTTTGGGGGGCCCGCCCAGCAGCCCCAGGACAGGTGGAGGTCCCTGAGAAACATTCAGGGTGACCTGTGGCTCCCTTCTCCGCCAGCCTTGTCCCACCACACTGTCCCTTCGCTCCTACACAGTTGTATGGAACGTAGGTGCTGAGCTGGGTGAGAGGGTCGTAGGATGTGAGCAGGATGGGGTGCCAGGAAAGCCCACTTCTCGAAATCCAGAGGCAGTGGAAGTGAGAGGACAGAGCTGGTGGGTCTGCGCTGCTGAAATGGTCCCGGGCTCTTTCCATTTCCTCTAGTTTCTTTGGAGCCCTGGGCACAAAGATGTCTTATCAAATCCAAAGGTCAAGTCCCCTTGGAACCTCCCCTGAATCCCCTGCCCTACTGACCTCAGACCTCGTCAACAATGAGATCATGGACTTCCATGGGCCCCAAAGACCACCTTGATGGGAAAACCAAGACCAGCCCAAGAATAAGACTTCTTGTGCCCTCCATGGTCCTGACCTTCACTCCCTGGCTCTTTCTGAGACCCCTCGAGTCTTCTGCACTTTTCCAGGAACATGGCCTGGTCATGTGATCACCACACCTGCCTAACCTTATCCTGGGGTCATGTCACCAGTGCAGGGGTCTTCCTGTGATGTCCCCACCTGGAGAGCTGCCTTTGAGCTTGTTCCAGAACCACGGAATCAGAAGAACTTTGGATTCAGAGGGACTCAGGGATGCCTGCTCGGAAGGACAAGTTGCCTCTGATCTCAGGAGCCTCTTCTGTAGAGTGGAGACTGAGCCTTGCTCTGGCAAGGATCAATGGCAACTCCCACTGTTGCTCTCAACTGTGTGCTTCACACACAATCTTCTGATCTGTCCATCTGTCGTGGTGAGTGTGTGGTTAACGGTGGTCTCAAGCCTTGAACCTAGAGCATCTGCTCCCAAGCTGGAACTCTTCTGCCTGGACCACATGGACTCTCACCATAGAAGGCTCTCAAAGAAGCTGGAGGCTTCAAACACGGGGTGGTGTCTTCTGACTCCCAGACATGCTGACCACGGGAGGTACCCTAAGAGACCTGTTTCTGGGCCCTTGTGTGTCCTATTCACATCTTCCTGACTTCTGGACAGGCTGTGTCCAAGCCAGCCTGACACACAGGGCAGCTGTGGCTGCCCGCCGTCTTGTCCCTGTGCCCGAGCCAGCTGGCACCACAGTGCTGCTGTTTCTCCTGGTTGTTTTCATGTGGAGGAGGTACCTCCTTCCAAATTGGGAAAGGAGGTTAGAAGAAAATATCTCAGCAGCTGGCCCGAGCTGTGCTCTCCCCCACTGTTTGGCCAATGCAAGGCTGTTTGTGTTGGGTTTCCATATGGCTTTGTGATAGGCATGGCTTTTCCATCAGCATCTATAGTGGCTGCTATTGGTGCCCTGAACCTTGTCACTGCCGCCCCAATCGGACCTCAGCAGCAGCGCTGTCCCCAGTGAATTGGGGGTTCACTCCCCCAGAAACAGCCCTCCCTCTGTTGGGGGGAATGGCGGTCAGTGGGACCAAGCCCCAGCCTCCTCCAACTCAGGACAGTTCCGAGGAGCACTTTACACAGGTCCTCAGAGAATCACAGGTGGAATGGTGCCCACGCCAATGACTAGCTATCGCATGCACGTGAGTCGGCATCCCCCCTGCCTTGTCTCTCTCTTTCTCACTCCCTCATTGTAGCTTCCCAGGCTCACTTCTCAAGTAAATGTCCTCTTCCCAAATCCTTGTCTCGGGCTCTGCTTTAGGGAGAAGCCAAACTGAGACCAAAATGTGAGTCAGGCTGGCAGACAGCATGACTAGGAGGAGGGTGAAGCCCTGGCTGACGAGCCAGGAGACCTGAGTTCCAACCTTGTATCTCTGTTTCACCAGCACTTTGCACAATACAAATCAGTGGATTGAACACACAGACGTACAAATGAGTGAAGGAATGATGGTAGATATTATTTTGCCTATTTTGTTGACCTGGAAACAGTGGTTGGCAGGTTTAGGGCTCACCAACCATTTCTGGATGTACACTATCATCCTCCTATGATCCCAGTCTCCATTCTTGAATTGTGTGGCCGTGTGACTTTCTTTGGCCAATGAAATGTGAGCAGAAGTGATAAGTTTTACTTCTGAATGAAAGCAGTTCAGGGTCAGTCTCCCTATTTTCTTCCCCCATCAACCCTGCAGTCGAGGGTTGAGAAGCAAGTGCCTGAAGATTAAAGCAACTTGATTGCTGAGTCACTTCACAGGGGACAGTGACCCCAGAGTTGCCCAGACTGGCAGTGGATTTTTGCGTATTAGAGAGAAATAAACTTTTGATGTTTTGAGCAGAGATTTGGGGGATGCTTGTTATTGCAGCATAACCTGGCTCATCCTGACAAATACACAAACCAAACCCAGAATGAATTGGTTTGGGAGCCTGAAACCCAGGCATTTCTTCTCATCCAGGTAACTCTTGTCTCTGATAGAGGCCTATACTCACTTCCCTATGTTTAGAAACAGGGCAGTGTGGCCAAAAGGGAAGCCATTCCCATCCTATTTCTTGGGGCCAATCTCAAGTGAGCTCCTTAAAGGTTCTGCCCCTAGTCCACAGTCTGGCCTCGAGTTTTTCATTTCTCCAAAGAAGAGTTTGGACGAGCTCAGTGATTCTGAAACTGCACTCTGTTGAGGCCCTGGCTGCACAGAAGTGTCATGAGTCAGGGTTGCTGGACAGTGGTCATGCTTTGAACAAAGCAGCTCCTCTGGTTTCTGTTTTGCATTTGGAGGCTTTCACATTAGAGAGGATCCACCGATAGCAGTTTGATAAATGCAGGCTGGAGGGTCTGTGACTTCAAGATGAGGGCATTTGACCAGCAGATACCTGAATTCAACTATTCCACCCAACTCTGTCCAAATATGAAATTCCGGGGCCCACACCCCTGACTCCCAGTCACCCTCAGATCCCCAGTGAGGACAGTATAATACGGACACTTCCTGTGGACATGACCTGTGTGTCCAGGGCATGTGAGCCGCCTGATCCCTGCATGGCTCCTGCTATGTCAGCCAAACACAGAGCCTCCCCTTCACCTGTTAGCTTTACCCCCTCTCTGTGGGCAGGGTGAGGCGCATGGATACAGGGTGGCCTGGAGATCTGGTCTCTAATCCCAGCTCCATCACCCTCTCACTGTGCAGCTCAGCTTCCTTTTCTGTAAAAGAATAATAACAAAGAGTCAGCACCATGCTAAGCAGGTGACGGGCCATGGGTCAAGAGAGGTGGAAAAGGGAAGGTTGAGGGCTTTTGCCTGCAGGAGAAGTCAGAGAGGGGGTGAGAGCAGGCTTAAAAGCTCCATGAGACTTTAACAGGAAGGTGGGTCAGACATTATTTTTCATCATAGCAATTATCAGCACCAAACAATATTTTCTATGTGCTTATCTAGACTGTCAGCTCCGTGAGGACAGGTGGGGACCTTGTGTGTCTTGTTCGCTGTCATGTCAAGAACAGAGGTGGTACACAGTAGGTGCTCAGTAAATATTTCTTGAATGATTAAATTTGTCCCGTGTGGCTTCCAAGGGAGTCCACTGATTTCTCTCTGCCTCTCCCGCTGCCGAAAACTCTGTGTCCCTTCTTCCTCTGCTCTGCACCCCCTGGAGTCAGCCACTTCCTCTCAGCTGGAGTCCAAGCCAGACTTCCTGTTGCTTGGACTGGCTTAGATGAATCTAATCAGGGCTGATGAAAAGTGCAGGGCTAATTAGCTGGGGAGGCTAAAGGTGGCTGGTTGTTGAGCTGAGCAGAGAAACAGAAGGAAATTATCCCCAGAAAGGGAAGAGTACACCCCACCCCATGTCACACCCTTTACTCAACACCAGGAGCTGTGAGCCATTGGCCTTGACAATGTTTGTGTTGCACCAGCTGGAGGTGGCGGGGGAGGGCAGGATCAATTGGGACTTCACGTTGCAAATACAAAATAAATTCAAAGTATGATGTGGAGATGAGGCTCTGGATGGGGGAAGCTGTCCTGTTTTGACCTAGAGGTAAGTGGGATTGAATTGATTCCACAACTGGGAAGAGGAAACTTCAAAGTCAGGGCCATCTTGGGTTATATTACTAGAAGTCTATCATCAAACACAGGGGAAGGGATATTCCACAGTGGGCCAGGCTGATTAAACTCTCACTTTGCTACCCTCCTGAGAAGCCCAGGACCCTTCAGCTGGGTCTACACAGAGTGTGTCAGAGCTGAAAGCTTTCAGAGTTCAACAGACATGGAGTTTGGATTCTGTCCCCATCAAGTCAAAAACTTTCTGAGCTTCACTTCTAAATGTAAATAATGTGCGTAATAATACTCACCTCCTGTCACAAAGATTAAGGGAGGTAATGTAAATAGTCTAGCCCAGTGCCTGGCACAGACAGGTGCCCCACAAATATCAGTTCCGTTCCCCACCCCTCCACTCTGGGCCAGGCTTACTCTCTGCCCACAGCCTACCTGCACTTCTCTCCCTCTCTGTTGCCTAAAGTGGGTAACACCATCTTTTTCCATCACTAGGGCTTCCCCTGGCTGCCAGCCCCACTCTGTCCTTGCCCAGGCTGTCCTACATCTGCTGAGTAGTGGGGCTAACATCCCATTTCTGACTCAGGACACTATGTTCATAACCACTCTACAAATCAGCCTGTGGTAGGTTCAGCAACAGCACCTAGGAGGGAATGATGAGCTCTGGGGCAGCCAGGAGGACTTCTTGGAGGAGAGACTCCAGAGCAAAGATCTAAAGAATAAAGGGGAGTGCCGTCGACAGATGAGAGTGGGGAATTAAATTTCAGGTGGAGGGACTTCCTTGGTGGTCCAGCGGCTAAGACTCCAAGTTCTCAATTCAGTGGGCCTGGGTTCGATCCCTGGTCAGGGAAGTAGATCCCACATGCTGCCACCAAGAGTTTGAATGCCACAACTAAAGATCCCACAAGCTGCAACTAAGACCCTATGCAGCCAAATAGATTAAAAAATATTTAAAAAATAGAGGCTTTCCTAGTGGCTCAATGGTAAAGAATCCGCCTGCCAATGCAGGAGTATGCTAAGCTGCTTCAGTCATGTCTGATTCTATGTGATCCAATGGACTGTAGCCCTCCAGGCTCCTATGTCCATGGGATTCTCCAAGCAAGAATACTGGAGTGGGCTGCCATTCCCTTCTCCAGGGGATCTTCCTGACCCAGGGATCAAACCCACATTTTCTGTGTCTCCTGCATTGGCAGGCGGGTTCTTTACCACTAGCGCTACCTGGGAAGCCCTGCCAGCACAGGAGACATGGGTTCAATCCCTGATCTCGGAGGATCCCACATGCCGCGGAGCAGCTAAGCCCACGCATGCCACAACTGTTTAAGCCTGTGCTCTCGAGCCCAGAAGTCACAACTACTGAAGCCCGAGTACCCTAGAGCCCATGCTCTACAACAAGAAAAGCCACCGCGACGAGAAGCTCACACATCACAACTGGAGAGTGGCCTCCGCTCGGTGCAACTAGAGAAAAGCCCATGAAGCAATGAAGACCCAGCACAGCCAAAAATAAACACATGAATTTCAGGTGGAGTGCATAGCTCCGGCCAAGTGATAGAGGTAGGAGTAGAAGGTGGCAGAGTGTTGTGTGGCAGGGAGAGGGGAGAGGCAGGGTGGTAAGACTGGCAGCGGGGAGACCAGTTGGGAGATGGCTACAGTAATCCGGGAGAGAAGAAGTGATGGCTTGGAGCAGGATGGAGGCAGTGGGGCAGAGCACGGACAGATCGGGTGGGGTGGGGATGGAGGGAGAAGGAGGAGTTGGGGAAGAGTGAGGATTCAGACTCAGATGGCCGGGGTGGATGGTGCTGCCTGTTGCTGCAATCCAGAAGGCTTGGGGTAAATGAGAGCAGTGCTGGCCATGGCAAGGGGAAGGGCCAGTGGCCCTGGGATGGGTGGAGATGTCCAGAGGTGCTGGACACAGGAGGTACTGATGCTAAGGGGGAGAGGTGGAGTGAGCCCGGGAGGATGGAGAGTGGAAGCTTGAGAACACGGAGATTTAAGGAACAGGTGGGGATAGCCCACAGGTATGTTGGAGAAAACCTCCATTCTCCTGACCCTGGAGAGGAGCCTCTGACACCAACGTGCCATCCTTTTCCGAGTCCAGAGGATGCTGACTGGAGATTCTGGTTCCCTGACCATCGGCCCAGTCTCCACTCACGGCCTTGCACTGCGGGAGCCTGGACGTGTGTAAACCCAAATCCTGCCATGCCTACAGCTAACTACTCCATTCTTCCAAGTCACACCATCTAATGATAAGTCCTCACTTATATTTTCTATTTGCGTAAACTGATTAGTTAATTTTCTATATTAAAAAATATTTATTTATGCATGTGACTGTGTTGGGTCTTAGTAGCAGCACGTGGAATCTTGTGGGATCAGTTCCCTGGCCAGGGATCAAACCCAGGGCCCCTGCATTAGGAACACAGAGTCTTACCCATTGAACTGCCAGGGAAGTCCCAAGTTGCTCTCTTTTGTAACAGAAAGAATTCTCACTAATACCTCTACTAAGGTTAGTGTCTCTTGGGTGCCATTCCTGAATTCTGATGTGAAAACTTTGTTTTAAAGATTTTTCCAGGATCACCGAGACACTTACAGTCCCTGAACTACAGCAGTTTCCCTAAGGAATCCTGTTAGTGTTTTTGTTGTTCAGTCACAAAGTCATGTCCAACTCTTTGCAACCCTATGGACTGTGGCACGCCAGGCTCCTCTGTCTTCCACCATCTCCTGGAGTTTGCTGAAGTTCATGTCCATTGAGTTGGTGACACTCTCTAACCATCTCATCCTCTGTTGCCCCCATCTCCTTTTGCCTTCTATCTTTCCCAGCATCAGGGTCTTTTCCGATGAGTCAGCTCTTTGCATCAGGTGACCAAAGTATTGGAGATTCAGCTTCAGCATTAGTCCTTTCAAAGAATATTCAGGGTTGGTTTTCTTTCGGATTGACTGATTTGTTAGTATTAGTCATTTATTACTGTGTAACTAATTAGCTCAACATGTAGTGGCTTCAAACAACAATAAACATTTATTGTCTCACAGTGTCTAAGGGTTAGGAATCCCAGAATAGTTCTGGCCCAGGGTCTCTCTTGGGGTTGCAGACAAGATGGCAACCAGGTCAGAAGACTTATCTGAAGACTTGACAGGAGCTGGAGGATCTGCTTCCAAGGTGGCTCCTTCACACAAATGGAAAACTGATGCTAGCTGTTGGTAGGAGGAGCTTCCCACGTGGCACTAGTGGGAAAGAACCCACTTGCCAATGCAGGAGACACAAGAGATGTGGGTTCAATTCCTGGGTAGGGAGAGCCCCTGAAGGAGGGCACAGCAACCTGCTCCAATATTCTTGCCTGGAAAATCCCCATGGACAGAGGATCTTGTTGGGCTACGGTCCACAGAGTTGCAAAGGGTTGGACACGACTGAAGCGAATTACCACACATGCACGCGTGTTGGGGGGAGGCCTCAGTTCCTCACTCCCTAGGCTTCTCACAGAGCTGCCTGAACATCCTCCTGACATGCAGCTGGCTTCTAATTTTGACCTGGCCTCAGAAGCATGGCCTATGGTTCGTACAGTTTGGCTTATTCAGCCTATGGAGGTCTGCACATGCAGGGGAGAATCGCTGGGGGCCGTTTTGAGGGGTATGTACTTCCCTGAGAGCTCAGTTGGTAAAGAATCTGCCTGCAATACAGGAGACCTGGGTTCGATCCCTGGGTCAGGAAGTACCCTAGAGAAGGATATGGCAACCCACTCCAGTACTCTTGCCCAGAGAATTCCACGGACAGAGGAGCCTGGCAGGCTACAGTCCATGGGGTTGCTAAGAGTTGGACACAACGATGCGACTAACTTTTCTTGAGGGATACAGAACCAGGCCATCTGGTGGCTGTGACTAGGGCACCTTTCTAGCACCCCTGCTGTTCTGGAGAGAAAGACCGGCCCCACCTTACCCTGCGAGAGTGAATCTCATCCAGAAGGAAGTAGCACCATCTCTCCCACCCCTGCAGGTGGCTGCCCCACCCCCTCCCCCAGAACCACAGCCAGGAGGACCCTGATTATAGCTTCAGGTTCAAGGTTAACACCATGCAATGGGAGGGAAAGGTGGGGAAGGGACCGTGGCTGGAGCTGGGGGCTCTGGGCAGTGTGGGTGGTGGGTGGTGGTTTAGTCACTAAGTCATATCCAACTTTTGCAACCCCATGGACTGTAGTGCACCAGGCTCCTCTGTCCATGGGATTTTCCAGGCAAGAATGCTGGGGAGGGTAGTCTTTTCCTTCTCCAGAAGATCTTCCCAACTCAGAGATCAAACTCATATCTCTGGAGATTCCTGCATTAACAGGTGGATTCTTTACCACTGAGCCACCAATGATTCTCTGGGCAGTGTGAGAAGGGGCTTATTACCTAGAAACAGAGCCTGAGAGGCTCTGGGTCCCCGGGGGTGGGGGTGGAGGCTACCATTTGCTCTGGCCTCCTCTCTGAGGCCTCCTCTCACAGGTTGCCTGGCAACCATTGTTCATTTAATCCCCACCGACTTTGAAAATCAAAATCAATTTCCTTCATGACCTGAGTCAGAGAGGCCATATTAACCCCCAAGTTTGAGCAGTCCCGTTTTATTGCTCAAAGCTTTATGAACAAGGATGTACACAGAGCTTTATTTATACGGGAAAAGTGTCTTGGCGGGGTGACCCTAAATATCTGTCAGGAGATGAGATTCAGTCAAGGCCCTTTCTCAACACAGAATATTCTTCCCTTGAGAAAAAACGCTGCTGGAGATCTGGGTGTGCTGACTAGTTTCACGATGTAACTGAAAAATAGCAAGCAGTTCACAGAACAGAGTGTATGGTGTGCCGCTCTTATTGTTTCACACACACACAAAAAGGTGTGTGTGGGCGTCCGCATGGGCCTATCAGTGAAAACATTCTGGAAGGATGCACAGCAAGACGGTAACTGTGACTTTCCTGGGAATAGGACTGAAAAGAATTTAAATCTCCTTTCTATCTCTCTGGATTATCTGATTTAAAGAGTAAAACAAGCACTTTTGACTTTTTCAAACTGTAAATAAAAAACGAATCTCATTTCTTTTTGAAAGTGGAGAATTCCGAGTCTGGGGCTCAGGAACCCTCAGAGGCCCAAGGGGGTTGAGATGCCTTGGTTAGCAAGGGCAGGGCCTGGTCAGGGCAGGCCAGCAGGAGGGGGAAGGAGATGGATGCACCCACCAGGGTGAGGAGACCTGGTAATGAGTAATGAGTTCCCCTCTCTGGTCTCCAGTTATGAGTTCCTGGTAATGAGTTCACCTCTCTGGTCTCCCGGTGCTCCAGGCTGAAGCTGGTTGCTGGGGGATGGGGGAGGTCTCTGCAGTGATGGAGGCTAAGCCAGATGCTTCTTGGGTTCCAGGAAGAGAGGAAGGTTGAACCAACTCACTGAGAAGGAGGGAGAGGGTGTGGACCTCAGGCTGAGACCAGTGGGACCAGGTCTGGGAGCAGCAGAGGACCCACATCCTTTGACCACTCGTCCACCTCATCCTCTTGCTGGCATCCCCTCGGGTCCCTCTTAGCTTTGCAGTCGACGCCCTTCTGGATGGTCTCATTCACACCTGTGCCTTCAACCCCCTCCTGGCCAGAGACCATGTCATCTTCTCCACACCTGAGCCCACCCTCCAGGCTGCCCCCTCTCCTGAAAGCTATGCTTTATCATGTCACTCCTTTGCTCAAGGTCTTTCATGGGCTTCCTGTGTCTGCCAGGAAGGGATGCCAGGCCCTTCAAATCTGGCTCCAATCCAAGCCCTCCCCACTGCTATGCCTGGGGTTCCTCTCTGTGTCTACAAAGCTACCTTTCCTTTGTCTACACGACAAACTCCTATTTTTTCTTTAAGACCCAACCCAAAGGTCAACACCCTCCACTGTGAAGCCTTCTAAATACTCCAGGGATTCCAAAATTTTTTCTTCTATAAGCCTCTGTAACTTACTCTCCTTTGTCATATGTTGCTTTCTCCCTCCATTAGAATACCAGCTCCATCAGGGTAGAGGTTGGGGATTTTTGTTCCCTGCTGCATCTCTGGCGCCTAGAACAGGGCACGGCACATGGTGGTTTCCTTATAAGTGGGTATGAATGAATAAAGGACTTTATGAATCTTTGCCATTGATGTTGTTCAGTTGCTAAGTCATGTTTGACTCTTTGCAACCCCACGAACTGCAGCACATCAGGCTTCCCTGTCCTTCACTATCTCTGGAGTTTGCTCAAACTTATGTCCATTGAGTCAGTGATGCCATCCAACCATCTCATCTTCTGTTGTCCCCTTCTCCTCTTGTCTTCTATCTTGCTATGCACTTCCCCTTATTTTTTGAATGAGGAAGCAGAAGCACAGGGATGTTAATTAATAATCTTGGCCACCTGACCAACCCAGTCCATTCTAAAGGAGATTAGTCCTGGGTGTTCTTTGGAAGGAATGATGCTAATGCTGAAACTCCAGTACTTTGGCCACCTCATGCGAAGAGTTGACTCATTGGAAAAGACTCTGATGCTGGGAGGGATTGGGGGCAGGAGGAGAAGGGGACGACAGAGGATGAGATGGCTGGATGGCATCACTGACTTGATGGACATGAGTCTGAGTGAACTCCAGGAGTTGGTGATGGACAGGGAGGCCTGGCGTGCTGCAATCCATGGGGTCGCAAAGAGTCGGACACGACTGAGCGACTGAATTGAACTGAACTGACCTGACCTCAGTATACATTCTAAATACCAGGTGCAACTATCCTGAGCCTCAGTGTTTCCATCTGTCAAATGGGGAAGATAATAATACAGCTGCCCTGAAGTTGCTACGGGTTGTTTGGGGCTCGTATGAAATGATGTTTGTGAGTGAGTGTTCTTTCAAACTGTGTTGACTATTATCATTTCTCCTCTTAAGAATTAATGTCACAAGGGAAAGAACTAAAATGAAGACCTCAGAGATCAACTAGTCTAACCATCATTTTCCAGGGAGAGAAGTTCAGGACTCCTGGTCACTTCTAGGCACATGTTGAATGACTCTGGACAAAAAAAATCGGGACTGACCTCTCAGATTGGTCCTCCCTGTAAGGAGCAGTTTGCAGGCATCCATCCGTCTCTCAGTTCTTTTCTCCTTCCACCCACCCTTTCATTCTTCCATCCATCCTTTCTTTCTTCTTCCTTCCATCCATCCTTATCCTTCCCACCAACCATCATGTATCCTTCTATCCATCTACCCATCCATCCTTTCCCTCTCCACCTATTCATCCTTTCTTCTTACCATCTGTCAAATCCATTAACCTTCCCACTCATCTATTTATCCTCCATCCCTTCATTCATCCGTCTATCCACCCGAAGTGAAAAAAGTGAAAGTGTTAGTTGTTCAGTCATGTCCGACTCTTTGCGGTCCCAGGGACTATAACCCACCAGGCTCCTCTGTCCATAGAATTCTCCAGACAAGAAACTGGAGTGGCTAGCCATTCCCTTCTCCAGGGGATCTTCCCAACCCAAGGATAGAATCTGAGTCTCCTGCATTGAAGGTGGATTCTTTACCACCTTAACCACCAGGGAAGCCATGAACACAAGCATCTCCTCAACTATTCATTCTTTCTTACAGTCATCATTTCACACAGATCGTTTCCTGAGGCTCTGCTGTTGCACTAAACACGATGGAGATCAACAGACCATCTACCTTTGGAGCTGCTGATGGCCTTGAGAAAGGAGAAGTGTAATATGAGAGTGTGGGAAGGCACCCAGCAAGGCTCTTGGTGCATGTACGTGCTTAGAACTTGGAGTTCTCCCTATGATTAAGTCACTTGCTGGAGGTCCCACACTAGTAAGTGGGGGAACTGGCTCCAGAGCTCAACCGTAAGTATTCTTCTTACCCTACCTTGCTGCCTCTTTCCTGAAAGACTTCCCTGAACCCTGTCAGCTCTGGGGAAAACATGCTAACTGGGGGGCTTCACACAATGCGATCACCCTCGTGGTGGTCTACGACATCAGAGACCTCTGTCCAGGGGACCGGCTAGGCGCAGGGAAACAGGCTGGGTGCCAGCAGGCAGGAGGCTGCAGGGAGAGGAACAGTTAATTCATTAGTCATGCAGGCAAGCGGAGCTTTGCACATTAAGCCCCTTCATCTCCGAGCAATTGCATCCATCAAGGCAAGAGAAAGCAATTTGGTTAAGTGGTGAATTTAATCACACTGCAGCCGTTCAGAAACCACTTAACGCCTTTGACGGCAATCGTGCTCTCCTTACCTGGAAAGCACACTTCTTTAAACACATGGCTTCTGTACTCTCAGCTCCTGGTTTGTCAGATTATAAAAACTACAGAATGTCGGAGCTGAAAGGCAGCCCCAGGAATGTCTTTCTGGTTCCACCCTTCCAGTTTGAAAGGATGAGAGAGCAGAAACATGAGGAATCCCATGTTCCTCATCTATTCCTCCCGACAATCCTCAGGGCCCAGGTACAGCTTCCTCTCACAGATGCTGAAACTGTCACCCAGAGAGGTGAACCTCCCCACCTGAGTTCAAACTCAAGAATGCTTTATTCCTAAGCCTTCACTTCCTGTTCACTGGAGTCATTTCTGTAAAACTGCATCTTCATGTATTATTTTTGCAATTGCAATTTTTTCCATCATACTACGCAAGCTCCTGAGCCTCTTCCATTTTATCTCCTAATCACTCTGTAATTTTCTCCCCTCTCCTCCCCCCAGCCACCAAGTTCAGGCCCACATAACTTTGTGCCAAAAGCATTGCCACCCCCACTCGCCCCTATGATCTCTCTGTCCGCAATCTTGATATCCTCCACGCTTGTGCTGCACTGCTCAGCTCTCAGGCTCACAGCATAGCACACCACCCTCATCCTGCCTCTCCCTGGCTCAGAATTTTTCCTTGGCCCCCACTACCTACAAGATAAGATCTAAGGACACTGGTAAAGGACACTGCCCTGTCTTCCCTCCCACCCACTCACCATTTCTCAAACAAATCTCATTTTCAAGCCTCAGATTTAGCAAGCCTCTTCCCACCTGGAAAATCCCATGGACGGAGGAGCCTGGTGGGCTGCAGTCCATGGGGTCGCTAAGGGTCGGACACGACTGGGCGACTTCACTTTCACTTTCCTAGCTCAGGGCCTTTGCACATGCTAGTCCCTTCCCCATCCCCCAGTTCAGCCTTTCTCATCCCAACCCTCTCTGGTTTCTTTCCCTAACTGGCTATCAGGCAGGAGATAGATGGATAAAGGGTCATTATTCTGTCTGCCAAGTGGTCCAAGGTGGCAGCCAGAGTCCCAGCCATCACATCAACATTTCCAGCCAACAGCAGATAGAAGGGAGCAGAAGGCAGGGACTGTGAAGAAGTTACACACAACACTTATGCTGGCATCTCATTGATCAGAATTTAGACACATAGTCCCACGTAGCTGCAAAGAATGCTGAGAAGCAATGTATTCAGCTAAAAGTTAGGGTTCTATCATCAAATAGGAAGGAGGGAATGGAGGTTGGAGTAAGTGATTCAACAGGGTCTACTGCAGTCACCATTATTATTTGATGGTGTTTTGGAGGTTCTGACCAATGCAAAAAAACATAAACAGTAATAAGAGGTATAATTCCCAGAAAGGAATAGACACAGTAGCATTATCTGAAGAACATACAATTTAATTACTTAGAAAACCCAAGTTCAGTGAATCTCTGTGGGGATGGGAACTCCTCAGAAGGTTATTGCAGAATCTGTGGAGAATAAATGTCATTTAAGAATACTGCATGAGGGAAATTATTTTTAAAATGTGAGTACTGAATGAATTGAATGAAAAACCAGTAAAATTCTGTGTCTTTAAATTTTGGCATAATTATTTTAAAGTTAACATGGGAAAATAAATGTAAAAATAAGGTTTAAAAAGTTGAAAAGAAAAATGAGTCTTACCTAGTATGAAAATATAAAAGGACAAGAATTAAGACAATGTTGTTCTAGTTCATGGGACTAAGAAGGTCAGTGGCCTGTGCAGACATCACTGTAGTAACTCTAATGGATGGTCTGTAGCCAAAAGGGACCCAAGGGAGACATTTGAACAGGGTAAAGAAGAAGGGAGTGCAGCTTTAGGGCTTTAAAGGGCCATTAAACTCGAGTCCTCTTGACCTGGGTTGAAATCCTATCACACTCTAGCTGAGGAAACTGGGGTGTTATGCAATTTATCACAGACTTGATTTCCTCATCTGTATAAATGAGCTAATCATATCCTATTGTTGGAAGATGACAAAAGCACTTTAAATGTTGAAAAGAAAAAAATGGTTAGTGACAAACAAGTATCTTGGAGTCAGGGTCTGAGTATGTGAGGTTAAAAGGAGTCTGAGTTCTTGTTATCAGCAGGAAGTGGATTTTTCTGAAATGCAGTCCTTATCTTTTAAACTGCAGTTTAGTTCATTTACATTTATTGAGACTAGTGATGGTTTAGATTTATATATAATCCTTTATTTCCAATGTTCTATTTACCTGGCTATTTCATCTTTTTTCTTTCCTTTGTGTCTTTCATTGGATTGATCAAATTTTCTTCTTCCGCTTTGTCCTTCTACCGGTACAGTTATGCATTCTATTTTCCTTCCCTAATGGTTACTCTTAAAGTTTTAACCCACTTGATTTAATAAAGTCTAAGGTTAGCCATTTTGCCTTTTCATACTGTTCATACTTTCCATACTGTTCATGACCCAGATAATCACAATGGTGTGATCACTGACCTAGAGCCAGACATCCTGGAATGTGAAGTCAAGTGGGCCTTAGAAAGCATCACTACAAACAAAGCTAGTGGAGGTGATGGAATTCCAGTTGAGCTATTCCAAATCCTGAAAGATGATGCTGTGAAAGTGCTGCACTCAATACACCAGCAAATTCGGAAAACTCAGCAGTGGCCATAGGACTGGAAAAGGTCAGTTTTCATTCCAATCCCAAAGAAAGGCAATGCCAAAGAATGCTCAAACTACCGCACAGTTGCACTCATCTCACACACTAGTAAAGTAATGCTCAAAAATCTCCAACCCAGGCTTCAGCAATATGTGAACCGTGAACTTCCAGATGTTCAAGCTGGTTTTAGAAAAGGCAGAGGAACCAGAGATCAAATTGCCAACATCTGCTGGATCATAGAAAAAGCAAGAGAGTTCCAGAAAAACATCTATTTCTGCTTTATTGACTATGCCAAAGCCTTTGACTGTGTGGATCACAATAAACTGTGGAAAAGTCTTCAAGAGATGGGAATACCAGACCACCTGATCTGCCTCTTGAGAAACCTGTATGCAGGTCAGGAAGCAACAGTTAGAACTGGACATGGAACAACAGACTGGTTCCAAATAGGAAAAGGAGTTCGTCAAGGCTGTATATTGTCACCCCGTTTATTTAACTTATATGCAGAGTACATCATGAGAAACGCTGGACTGGAAGAAGCACAAGCTGGAATCAAGATTGCCGGGAGAAATATCAATAACCTCAGATACGCAGATGACACCACCCTTATGGCAGAAAGTGAAGAGGAACTCAAAAGCCTCTTGATGAAGGTGAAAATAGAGAGTGAAAAAGTTGGCTTAAAGCTCAACATTCAGAAAATGAAGATCATGGCATCCGGTCCCACCACATCATGGGAAATAGATGGGGAAACAGTGGAAACAGTGTCAGACTTTATTTTGGGGGGCTCCAAAATCACTACAGATGGTGACTGCAGCCATGAAATTTAAAAGACGCTTACTCCTTTGAAGGAAAGTTATGACCAACCTAGATAGCATATTCAAAAGCAGAGACATTACTTTGCCAACAAAGGTTCGTGTAGTCAAGGCTATGATTTTTCCTGTGGTCATGTATGGATGTGAGAGTTGGACTGTGAAGAAGGCTGAGCGCCGGAGAATTGATGCTTTTGAACTGTGGTGTTGGAGAAGACTCTTGAGAGTCCCTTGGACTGCAAGGAGATCCAACCATTCTGAAGGAGATCAGCCCTGGGATTTCTTTGGAAGGAATGATGCTAAAGCTGAAACTCCAGTACTTTGGCCACCTCATGCGAAGAGTTGACTCATTGGAAAAGACTCTGATGCTGGGAGGGATTGGGGGTAGGAGGAGAAGGGGACGACAGAGGATGAGATGGCTGGATGGCATCGCTGACTCGATGGACGTGAGTCTGAGTGAACTCCGGGAGTTGGTGATGGACAGGGAGACCTGGCGTGCTGTGATTCATGGGGTCGCAAAGAGTCGGACACGACTGAGCGACTGATCTGATCTGAAGGTTAGCCAGAATTTATCTTTTATTCCAAATAATAAAAAGACCTTAAGTGTTTTCCCTCCAAGTCTGCCCTACGTGTTGTCTTAAGTGTCTTCATTGATCAATATTTCTATTTTTTAGCTTCCTCAAATGAGTCATTTTTGTGATTGTTGTTTCCTACAGTGGACATTTGTTTAAATGTATCCAGGTTTCTCAACTGATTTGATCAAGATTCCTTCTTATAGCTTTCTCAATCTCTGTATCTCTCATTCTTAAATTGATGCTTGTATTTCCCCCAGCACTTCAAACTATTGTTAAAATAGCATTTCATTATCTTCTAGATTCCATTGCTATGGTTAACAGTCTGTTGTTCCTTTGTAAGCAGTTTGTCTTTTCTCTTTGAGCTTCCAAGCTCTTTTCTTCTGCTTTAGGGTTCTGAAGTTTCTCTGCAGTGTTTCTAGTTGTAGGATCATTTATTTTAACCCTGCTCAAGACTGCTTCCTCAACTTAAGGATTTAGAGCTTTCCTCTGTGATGGAAAATTCTCAGCCACTATTTCTTCCATTGGAAGGAAGAAGGGAGGATGACCTCCCCTCCACTGTTACCTTTATCTAATGGAGATGATATTCCTGTTGTATAAAGAGGAGCATCCTCCTGCCCCCCAGCCACCTTCCCCAGCTACCCGCCTCAAGCAGGGTGAGGTCTCTCCAAGCCCAGCCCCAGTTGATCGGTCAGCAGTACCTGAGAAGCCGGAATCCTGCGGATAGGCTGCTCTGGGTTTACGGGAGACTCCAGAAGCTGGAGTTAAGACCCTTTCTTCCAAACTGCCTCAAACCTCGCTTATGAGGTGGGCTCAGAAGGTCCCAGCCCAACAGAGATTGGGGGAAGGGTTCCTCTGGAGGCGTGACAAGGGCCTCCTGAGCCCCGTACCTCCTATGCTAATGAAAACATCAGAACCCACTAGCCGTGACCCCGAGTGAAGCATAGGTCCTGCCACATAGACTGGTTCCTCTCGCTTTATTCAAGTCTGGGCTGGGCTCTCAGGCCTGTTTGCTGTCACTTCTGTTATCCCAACCGTGCCCTCCTCCCCACCCGCAGGAGCCCATGAAGACCCCCACCCAGGTGCTCCGAGCCTGCCTGGAAACCTCCAGGTTCCTTCAGACACTCGGGGTTGGGCCTCAACGGAGAAGCCCTCCCTCCGCTGGTGAAAGGGCTGGAGTAGGGGTGTGGGGGGAAAGGGGGGACCCAGTGTGGCCTGTGGAGCCACGAGGAGAGCAGGCCCTGAGATAATCCTGCCTCCAGCAGAAGGTCAGTGCCACTTCCCAGGGGCCCGTTAGGTCTGAGTCACCTCAGGAGGAAGAGGTCGCTTTACGGGGGAAATACACCTTCAACCCACAATAAAACTACACCGCCAACCATGAATGCTCACAGGTTGTAAGCACGAATAGACTAGTGTTTCCCAGAAACTCAGACCTGAGAGGGAAAACAATTTCTGAGCCCGTTTCTGTCTTTATAAATTATAAAGCTATGGAGCATTTTTCTATACATCGGACTCTGTGCTCAGAGTGTTACCTTATTTAATCTTGTGATGTAGGGATCTGCTATCTGCCTTACAGTCCTCCTGGGGCTTCTCTGGCAGCTCAGATGGTGAAGAATCTGCCTGTAGTGCAGGAGAACTGGGTTCAATCCCTGGGTCAGGAAGATGCCCATGGAGGAGGGCATGGCAACCCACTCCAGTATTCTTGCCTGGAGAATCCCACGGACAGAGGAGCCTGGTGGGCTACAGTCCATGGGATTGCAAGAGTTTTTCACGACTGAGTGACTAACGCACAGTACTCATGAGGAAAGCTCAGAGAGGTCGGGCCACTTGCCCAAGTTCACACAGGGGCTCAGTGGCAGCCAGGATGTAGGACCGTTGGAGGATGAAAGTGAAGTCTTCCACATGATGACAGAGCAGGACTTGAACTCATCCCGCCTCCTATCTGTGTTCTCTGGGTATTAAGGCTCTGCTTCATGCAGCTCAGCTTCACGCAATCTCCCTGCACTGCAGGGTTTGTTAAATAGCAGCTCCCTCTAGTGCACTGAAAAATGACTGAGTTGATTATTAAAGGGGGATGGGGGGAGTGATCAACTGTGAGGTTGGGATTAATTTATACATACTATTATATATAAAATAGGGGCTAGATAGCTAATGAGAACTTACTGTATAGCATAGGGACCTCTACTCAATACTCTGAAATGGCCTGTGTGGGATAAGAATGTAAAACGATGTATACGTGTGTATAACCGATTCACCTTGCTGTACAGCAGACTCTGCTGCTGCTGCTGCGTCGCTTCAGTCGTGTCCGACTCTGTGCGACCCCTCTGTCCCTGGGATTCTCCCGGCAAGAACACTGGAGTGGGTTGCCATTTCCTTCTCCAAGGCATGAAAATGAAGAGTGAAAGTGAAGTCACTCAGTCGTGCCTGATTCTTAGCGACCCCGTGGACTGCAGCCCACCAGGCTCCTCCGTACATGAGATTTTCCAGGCAAGAGGACTGGACAGCAGACTCTAGCACATTGTAAATAAACTGAACTCCAATAAAAATTAATTTTTTAAAAGAGGAGAGAAAAAAACAGAATAGGAAGAAGGTGGGAGGCGAGAGGAAGGGAAAAAGGAAAAAGAAGAAAAGAAAATGAAAGGGAAGAAAGCTTTGGAACCTTCTGGAACTGTTTCTAGGAGCTGTGACTTGTGCACGAGAAGACCCGCTGGTGCCCTCTTTGGGTTAGTTAAGGAAGGAGCAATACTCAGGGTCTTGGGAATAAATGTTCCAGTAAATGTTACCAGGAGGCAGGTGGCTCTAACCACCACCGGGACACCTGCAAAGAGGCAGGCTTCCCAGCCGCCACTCCTGGGCACCGTGTTCAGGGTGTGACAGCGGCTGCACAGGGAGCTGGAACCACCTCATACCAGGTGAGACCTGCCTTCAGGTCAGGCTGGAGGAGCCGGGGTCAAGCTCATCGCTGCCAATCAGAGATGCGCCCTGGAGGCCTTCTTACCCAAATGACTCCAGAAAGTCCACACCAGGGAGGAGCAGTGAGGCCAGAGAGGGACCTGTCCCACCCCAAACGGCTTACCCCTGGTGGGGTCTTCACCCCACCGTCCCAACATCTTTAGTCATTTCTAATGCTTTCCAAACCCCCTTTAAGAGAAATTCACATTGACCAAGAGAGGCACCTGAAAAACAGTCTTTCTTTGGAGTGTTAAAAAAAAAAAACCCTCTAACTATCAATTTTCTGGACATATAGGGGAGAGAGGGATGTTCAATGACACTATGAAATGTAATCAGAAAAATCCAAAATGCAAAATCTCAGCAGAACAAATGACCTAGTTTCTTGCACAAACAAACGTAAGGGGGAAAGTGAGGATGGGATAACAGAAAGACTTCTAAGGGATGGATCAACAAAATAGAGACATGAATGTGTAAGCTTCTTTTGGGTCCTGATTTGAACAAACCAACTGTAGAAAAATAACATGTATCACTGACTTGATATAGTCAAGGCATTAAGAAGTCATTGTTATTTTTTAAGTATGATATGATATTAGGATGATGTTGAAAACAAAAGGGCCGTATCTTCTGCAGACAAAAACTGAACTGCTCACAAAGAAAACTATATGATGTCTTGAATTCAATTGTGTACTAATCCAGGAGGGGGCTGTGGGTGAGACCAGGGATGATGACACTTGCCTGGAGACTCATTATCCTATTTCCTTAAACTTTTTTGTGTTTAAAATTTCCCTTATTAAAAAAAATCACTAAATGAAAGAAGGCAGACAATGTGATTCAGAAGAGTCAGATCATGAATACTGAAGTTTCTTTTTCTTATTGTTTATTTATATGACTCCTCAAAAGAGAGATAACTGATTTACTAAAATCTGTATATAACGTAGGGCTTCCCAGGTGGCCCTAGTGATAAAGAACCCACCTGCCAATGCAGTAGACATAAGAAACTAGGATTTGGTCCCTGGGTTGGGAAGATCCCCTGGGGGAGGGCATGGCAGCTCACTCCAGTATTCTTGCCTGGAGAATCCCATGGACAGAGGAGCCTGGCGGGCTACAGTCCATGGAGTCACAAAGAGTCTGACACAACTGAAGCAACTTAGCACAGCACACATACCACAAATACATGAAGTAACATTTGTAAATGATGAAGTGCCCTGGAGAGGTGCTGGCAGTGGCAGCGGTGCCCGGGCTGATGTCTCAGAGTCCATGAACCTTGGCATTCACGCTCTTCCCAGAAGAGGAAAGGGCTCGGCTGGGTTAAGGGCTTGTCCATCTTGGGCAGGGGCAGCCCCATGCTGGTCAGGGTCCAGTCCCTGCCGCCCGCCCTGGAGGGCTTTTCATTGCACACGGTTCTTCCTCCCAGGACAAAGAGCAGCCTGGGTTTCCAGGAACCATTGATCAATAGCAACCCTGGGGGCTGATGAGGCTTAGCAGGTGGCCTCTTGGAAACAGAGCCCAGCCTGGCGGAGGGTCAGATCCCACAGGAAATGTCAAACCCAAACAGGAATCACATTCGTCCTCCCCAGAGTTTAGAAGGATGGATGGAGTGTCCTCGCTCCGATCAGACAACTGCACTATTTCAAAACCCTGGCCAAAGGCTAATCCAGGGATAGGGCTCTGGGAGGAGCCGGAGGTGGCAGGTCTACCCTTTCTCCAGGCCAGGGGCTGCTTGTGAAAGATCATGTCTGATTCCTAAAGCATTCATATAAATCCATGAGAGAGAGAGAGGACGCCCCTAGGCATAGAGACACCACCACGCAGTGCATGAAAGGAAAAGGACAGACGAACAACTCACGCCAGAAGTGTGCAGCATCAGCAGATATCAAATTCATGAAAATTAGAGCAAGAGACTAGTTGGACCTGTCATATTGGCAGAAGTATTAAAAATATATAATGTGTGCTTCCCTGGTGGTCCAGTGGTTAGGAATCTGCCTGCCAGTGTGGGGGACATGGGCTCGATCCCTGGTCTGGGAAGATCCACTGTGCCTTCGGGGCAACTAAGCCCATGAGCCACAACACTAAGCCCACACTCTAGAGCCTATGCTCCACAACAAGACCAGCCACCTCAGTGAGAAGCCTTTGCACCACAACAAAAAGTGGCCCCCGCTTACAGCAACCAAAAAATTGTATATATAAAAGAACGAACTGACTGATTTTTTTTTAAACGTATAGTGCTCCAGATAACAGGTGACCAGAGATGTGACAACCAATCCTGCATTTGGATCGATCCTGGATGGGAGGGATATTATTAGAATAATTGGTAAATTTTGAATATGGATCATGGATTAGAAATAGCTCAGATGGTAAAGAATCCTCCTGCACTGTGGGAGACCTGGGTTCTGTCTTTGGGTTGGGGAAATCCCCTGGAGGAGGGCATGGCAACCCACTGCAGTGTTCTTGCCTGGAGAATCCTCATGCACAGAGGAGCCTGGCAGGCTACGGTCCATGGGGTCACAAAGAGTCGAACACGACTGAGTGAATAAGCACAGCACCGCATTGTATCAAGGGTAAATTACTGATTTTTATCATGCTCCAGCAGTTATGTAGGAGGTTTTTAGGAAACACACAGTGAAATATATGGGGGTAAGTGGTCATGATACCTGCAACCTACTCTCAAATTGTTCAGAAAAAAGGGAGAAGATGAACAAATGGGGTAAATCTGGGTAAGGGGGAATTTCTTTGCACCATTCTTTCAATCTGTCCGTAAATTTAAAATTACATCAAAAAGTGAAAAACAAAAAACGACTCAGAGTATTTGACGGCATTCAGTGCTGCAGGAGGACATTTGTCCAACCAAAAGAGGGGAAGGCAGTTGTGTGTTCTGGAGGAGACTTAGGTAATAAATAATGACATGACTTTTGCCCCAGCTAATTCTCCTCTATGTAGTTAGCCTAAAGAAAGAACCATGGCTGTACACAAAGATGCAGTGATCAGGTTTTCACTGAAGCATTAAATGTTCAACAATAGATTGGTGAAATTAATGATGGTAACATTTGCAGAATGGAACACTGTGTAGCCATTTAGATGACTCTGTGAAACTATATTTAATCACATGGGAAAGTGTTCATAATTTTCGTAATACATTAACTGGGGGGGGGGGTGGGGGAAGGTCCCAAGACATCCTGTTCTTGATGATCATTATGTTGAAAACTAGTCAAAGCCAAACCAAACTGAGTGTGTGTGTGCATGTGTGTGTGTGTTGTGTGTGTGTGTGGTGTGTGTCTTCATTTAAATCTCCTTGAGGTCAGGAACCAAAGTTTATTTTATTTTTTAAAATTTCTTTTTCCAACTTACTTTCGGCTGCACTGGGTCTTTGTTGCTGAGCATGGGCTGTTTCTAGTCGGGGCAAGCGGGGGCTACTCTCTAGTCATCGTGTTGCCGGGAGGAAGCCAATTCTGACTCCATGTTGGAAACTGTTTCTTTGACTTGCTTTTATTATTATATGCATACTCAGTGGCTCGCCTGGGGGACCCTGCCCCTCTGCTTGACTGTAAGCTAAAGCGCCTTTGTTCAGCTCATGGAGAGAGGTTTGTCCTGCCCACCTGTGAATAGAAGAGATTCACACACCCCTTCTGAAGGCTGGACATTCCCTTGGAGATTTTTCACCAGACTGAAGACCCTTTCACGATTCCCCACCGCATCTCCCTCTCTATTCTGCCTTTTGACTTTAGTTCCTCATTGCCTCTTTCTCTCTGCTCTATAAAGGAACCTGGCATCCAGACCCCAACAAGATGGTTATTTTGAGGCGCTAGCCTGCCATCTTCTTGGTCTGCCGGCTCCCCAATTAAAGTCTCTTCCTTGGCTCGGCACCTTGTCTCTCGGATTCATTGGCCTGTCGTGAGGCGAGCAGAGTGAGCTCGCGCTCGGTAACAGTGATGCGAGGGCTTCTGTTCTCTGTGGCTTCCATCGATGCGGAGCACGGGCTGTAGGCTCGAGGGCTTCAGTAGTAGCAGCTCACATGCTTAGTTACCCCCAAGGCATGTGGGATCCTCCCAGACCAGGGATTGAACCCCACTTCCCCCGATTGGCAGGTACATTCTTAACCACTAGACCACCAGGGAAGTCCCCCAATTTTATCTGTTATATTGCATTCCCAGAGCCTGGGACTCTACTTGACATCCAGAACGTGGTAATAAGAGTTTATTTAATGAGTGAGTAAAGAGCCAAATGACGTAAAGGAACATAAAAGGTGTCCTTCACAAGGTACAGAGCAGAATTTCTGGGTGGTGTGACTCGAGTTAATTTTCTTCTCTCCTGTGTGTCTGTATAGTCTAAATGTTCCACTCAAAACATTAATTCGTTTTCTTGTAAATTATTTACAACAATAAATGCAATTACTTAAACAATGGTAAATTATTTAAAAACAATAAACAGAGCAGGAAAAAAAAAAAAAAAAGCAGCCTTAATCTCAGGGCCGTTGGATACAGGATCTTTCTGGAAGAAGGTTTAAGGTGACCTTAAACCTCTGGAAATCACTTCAGCCAATCTTCAGAGTGCATCAGTGCTCCTATGCCCAGTCTCACTGAAACAGGAGGGAGTTGTGCCCTGAAGCAGAGCGTTAGCCTTCTCTGTGGCCCCTGCCTTCTCCCCTGTGGAGCAGGGGAAGGACATATGTAGCATCCAGCACAGGGCTGGATCCCTCCAAGCACCCCACAGACTGTGGGAGATTCGGAAAGGGCGAGAGCAAAAGACGGTTATTGTCCCGTCTGCAGATGAGGTGTTGGAGGTCTGGAGGCTGGAATTGGAACCTCAGTGAGGGGAGTGGTGGGTTCATGGTCTCTGTCCCTCCACCCCTGGACCGGATATCCGGGAACATGCCCCTACCCCACCAGCTCAGCTCTGACACTGTGAGTGCTGACCTCCCCAGGGCGGGTGACGCTCGAAAGTGTCCCCCATCCTTGAGTGTCCCTAGAGACAGCAGCGTCCCGCCAGGATGACAAATGTCTGCTCTCAAGGCCAGGCTGAGACTAGTCACCTCTCCGACCCAAGGAGTGATTCATTGCTGACCCTGCTCTCCCGGCACGGGCCTGTCCAGACCCACTGGGAAGACATACAGCCTGCGAGACGGCTGTTGACAAAATCCAGGCTAAAGCAAAGTGAGGATTTTTTTTTTAATGAATAGTTTTTTTTTTTTTTTAAGCAATTTTCAGTTTATAGAAAAATTGAGCAGAAAGTACAGAGAGTTCCTGTTAAGCCCCCGACTCCAGACCCCACAGGCTCCCCTACACACCGCTTGACTTTGTGTGACCCGTGAGTTAAAATCGGTGAGTTACTATTCCTAAAGTCCAGAGTTTGCAGGGTTCACGATTTTTTTTAGTTGTGGTAAAATACACAAAACATAGAATGTACTGTTCCTTTTTTAAAAAGTATTTAGTTTGGCTGCACTGCACAGCATGTGGGATCGCAGTTTCCTGAGCAGGACTCGAACCTGTGGCCACTGTAGCCTCAGAGTCCTAACCATTGGACCACCAGGGAAGTCCTGACCATTCTAACCATTTTCAAGTGCACAGTTCCATGACACAAAGTACTTTGACATTCTTGTTCAACCGTCCCTACTGTCCATCTCCCAAATTGAAACTCTTGCACCTGTTCAACAGCATCTCCCTGCAGAGCTGACTCGTGCTGCACATTCTGGGGTTCTGGACAAATGTACAATGACATGGAGCCCCCATCACAGGGTTATACAGAGTCGTTTCCCTGCCCTAAACATATCCCGTGCCCCTCATCTAGTCCTTCTCCCCCACCTTCCTAACCCCTGGCAGCTGCTTTTTTTTTTACTGTCGCTATCATTTTTTGCCCTTTCCAGAATGTCGTGTAGTTGGAATCATACAAGAAAAAAAGTTGTGACCTTTTCAGACTGGCTCCTTTCACTCAGCATCTGACTTTCAGACTCCTCCTTGTCATCTGAGGGGCTAACGGGGCGTTTCTTATTAGTGATGAATAACATTCCATCATCTGAAGGTACTGCAGTTTGTTTATCCACAAATGGGGAGTTAGTCGTGATAAAAACTTGTGTATCAACTTTTGAAAACTGAGGGAAGCCAAGAGAAATGGAAGAAAAACTTTCCCCTGTTACCCCTTATAGGGATTATGCTGTGCGCCTTCTGCTGCCATTCCCCACGTTTGTGCGTGTGCGTGCGTGTGTGTGTGTGTGTGTGTGACTGTGGGTGTGCAAGCGTGCTCAGTCACCCAGTCGTGTCTGACTCTGCAACCTCATGGGTTGTAGCCCGCCAGGCTCCTCTGTCCATGGGATTTTCCAGGCAAGAATACTGAAGTGGGTTGCTATTTCCTCCTCCAGGGGATCTTCCTGATCCAGGGATCAAACCTGCGTCTCTTGGATTGGCAGGCAGATTCTTTCCCAGTGCACCACCATCATTTTTGGTTTGACACAGCATGGTACATACATTTTGATTCCTCTTTTTTTAATTAGTTGTGACTTTGCTTTGTTCATGTTCACAAATTCTCTGTAAGCACTTTTTCTTGTGCATTGTTTTAAAAGTCTGCAGTATTTTTCCATGGATTGGGAAAGTCACCATTCCTTAACTATGCCTTCATTTCTCACATTGGAGTTGTTTTCAATTTTATGCTAATATAAATATAGCCTTCCTTGAACTGTTGACCCTTTAATAATTGTATAGGTCCTCCTCCCACTTGCTAAGAAATGGAGCAGCTAAGTTAGAGAGGGATGTGTGTGTTCAGTTGCTCAGTTGTGTCTGACTGTTTGTGACCCCATGGACTATAGATCTCCAGGCTTCTCTGTCCAGGGGATTCTCCAGGGAAGAATGCTGGAGTGGGTTGCCATTCCCTTCTCCAGGGGATCTTCCTGACTCAGGGACTGAGCCTGCATCTCTTTTGTCTTCCGCATTGGCAGGCAGATACTCTCCCACTAGCACCACCTGGGTAGCCTTGATTTAGAGACAGTGAATGTTTTAAAGCTATCCCAGACACTGCTCTCTTTCTTTTTGAATGCCTTAAAAAGTTTTTTCAAAACTAACTTTTTATTGAAGTATAGTTGATTTACAATGTTGTGTTAGTTTCGAGTGTATGTTAATACAATTTTATTGTGGTAAAAAACATGTAAATTTTACCATCTTAACTGTTTTTAAATGTACAATTCAGTAGTATTAAATATATTTGCATTGTTATGAAATAGATCTCCAGAACTTTTTCATCCTGCAAATCTAATCTGTATCCATTGAGCATCAATTCACGATTCCTCTCTCATCTCCCTCCTCCCCCAGCCCTTGGCAACCACCATTCTACTTTCTGTTTTTAAGAATTTGATGATTTAAAATACCATATGTAAGTAAAATCATACAGTATTTATCTCTTGTGACTGGCTTGTTTCATTTAAATATACATCCAAGCTGTGGCACGTGTCAGAGTTTCTGTTTTAAGGCTGAATAATATTGCTTGTATTTTTATACCACATTTTGCTTATCCATTCATTCACTGATGGACATCTGGGTTGCTTCCATTTCTTAGCTATTGTGAATAATACTGCGGGGAACATACAGCAATGAACACACAAACAATATCTGAGTCCCTGCTTTCAATTCTTTTGAATATATACCTGAAGTGGGGTTGTTGGATCATACGGTCGTCTATTTTAGTAGCAATAGGACCATTTTAAATCCTACCAACAGTGCACAAAAGGTTCTGATTTCTCTACATCCTTGCCAACGCTTGGTATTTTCCTGGGTTGTTTTGTGTTTTGTGGGGTTTTTTGTTTTGTTTTGTTTTTGAGATTTCCTTTTAAGAGCTGGAATCTGGTCAGTGGCTCCCAAATCTCATGTCTTTCTTTGGAACTCATGCTTCAAGAGATACTAGTCTCCAGCACATTTTCCCGAGAACTCGCTATTTTTCCGTCTCTATCCTTTGGTGCTTTCATGTCTGCAGTCGCAGTCTGCAAATCACTGTGGGTAGTGACCGCAACCATGAAAGTAAAAGACACTTGCTCCTTGGGAGAAAAGCTGTGACAAACCTAGAGAGTATATTAAGAAGCAGAGATGTCACTTTGCTGACAAAGGTCTGTATAGTCAAAGCTATGGTTTCTCCAGTAGTCATGTATGGATGTGAGAGTTGGAGCATAAAGAAGGCTGATGCTTTCAAACTGTGGTGCTGGAGAAGACTCTTGAGAGTCTCTTGGATAACAAACCTGTCAGTCCTAAAGGAAATCACCCTGAATATTCATTGGAAGGACTGATGCACAAAGATCCCGTGCTTTGGCTACCTGGTGTGAAGAGCTGACTCATTAGAAAAGACTTGATGCTGGGAAAGATTGAAGGCAGGAGGAGAAGGTAGCAACAAAGGATGAATGAGATGGTTGGATGACATCCTTGACTCAACGGACATGAGTTTGAGCAAACTCTGGGAGATAGTGAAGGACATGGAAGCCTTCACATGTTCTGCAGTCCATTGGGTCACAAAGAGTTGGATACAACTTAGCGATTGAACAACAACCAATCCTTTGATCCCCATGCTCACGTCTGGGGATTTCCCTTGGGGTCGATCGCTGGCTGTCTGCCCAGTCCTGTGCCCTTTCTTCTGGGCATGCTTCCAGCTTAACACAGTTCCCAGCAGCCAGCTGTGGCTGTGTCACTATGTCCTCACCTGTGGAATGGGCACAGGAGTGATCCACACAACTGTTTAAAGGGCTGGGTCACCTGGGGTTTCTGTCTCTCCTTCTGGCAAAGAGAGCACAGGTCAGTGGCCCAAGGGATAGTGGGCCATCCTGTCCTTCCAACAAAGGTCTCCGTGTCACAGCACTTGGCCTGCAGGGACCCCCACAGAAAGACTACAATAGTCATTGTCCCTTCGATGTTGTTTATTGGGGTGTTATTTGTCAGAGCAGAAGACTGGAAACAGCCTAAATGTCCACTAGGAGGAAATAGTTTAAAAATGGATGAGATGGTTGGATGGCATCATTGACTCAATGGACATGAGTCAAACTCTGGGAGATAGTGAAAGACATGGAAGGCTTGTGTGCTGCAGTCGGTGGGGTCACAAAGAGTTGGATACAACTTAGCGATTGAACAACAACTAATCCTTTGATACAACATGCCCAGTAGAATTCCATGCAGCTTTTTTTTTTTTTAATGCTGTTAAAAAAAATGTAATAGACTATATTTTAGAGCAGTTCTAGGTTTACAGCAAAACTGAGCCAAAGGGACAGATATTTCCCGTAGTCCACAGTCTCTTCCACCATCAATACCCACACAGAGCGGTATGTTTATTACAGTTGATGAACTTGCACTGATACATCATCATCAACCAGAGTCTACAGTTGACATTAGGGTTCACTCTTGGACGTTCCATGGTTTGGACGTGTTTCTAGTGACACCTATCCACCATTACAGTGTCACACAGAGCAGTTTCACTGCCCCAAAGAAAAGTTTTAGTGTTAAAAAAAAAAGCAAGAATCAAAACAATATATTTATCTGCTAACGTTTCTTTCAAGTGGGAAGAGGGTATTTGGATTTGCTTATACATGCAAAGCACCACATTGGAAAAGAAATTCCAGGATCAGAATCCTAGGATCAGTAGAGACCAGTGTCACCCTTGGGTGTGGATGGGTGGAAACTGGGCAGGTAGGGGCTGGGGGAAGAAGGTTTCTGCAGTTGGTCTTTTCATACATTTTAATGTTGTGTGACTGTATTACCTATTCAGAATGTAAATAAATGCGATGTAAAATTTAAACAGTGAATAATTTTTTCCACTTTATTGTAACTCAAAGTTCAAAGTTCATATGCACCCCATCCAGCTTCTACTGTTAATACCCTGAGCTGAAAGCCGCCAGCTGAAGGCAGAGCTGCTCAGGGTTTGAGCTGTCTGTGCGGCCTCCATGCACAGAGAGCAGCTTTGCCACAGCCTCTCCCAGGCCTCCTGCCCCGGTCCGGCCCGTTTCCGGCCTGCTATGCCCAGGCGAGGCCCATGCCTCCATCTGCTGCCCCAGACAGACAAGCTGCTCACCCCCTTCCTGCCAACTGAACATTCTCTAATTACATGATAAATACTAATTGCCCATGACTAGGATCTTCCACCTTCATAGACATTAACCAAAGTCACGCCTAACAAGCCTCACCGTTAATTATCTGTGCTCACTGCTCCAGGATTTAATTAAGCCTTGGCAGGAAATAGCAGTCCACGTAGACTGAGTGAGGAAGTGGAGCTTGCGGAGATGCTCTCCTTTCATCAGGTGGCCTGGCAAAACTGCTCCAAGCCTTCCTGTCTCCAAGCCCTGGGGTTTTCCCAGTGAACAGGACACACTGGGGGATACGCATGGCCTGCTGTATGCCAGGCAGAATCAGATCCAGTCGCCTACACCATCTCATCTAATCTTTGCACTCACTGTGGGGGCTGGGTCTCCATTTTACAGATGAGAAGACAGAGGCTCAGAGAGTCCTAGTGACTCGCCGAGCAAGTGGCAGAGCAAGGTGTGTCTGAGTTGCAGGCCCATAATTCCCACTACTTGTTTCTGGAGGAATGGTCTTAACAATATTATTTTTTACTCTAACCTTGAACTTGTGCTTTTTATTTCTCCAACACATTTCCAAGTACCGTTTTGTCTTAGTCTTGTATTCGTTTATTAAGAGAACAGAAGGCTGACGTATCTGAAGCGCAGAAAGATCATGATGGGCACAAAGCCACACACCCAGGCCTCATACTCCCAGGGTCACGGCCAGGAAGATGACGGGGTGGGGAGGGGGGTTGTTAAATGACTGGCCCCCACACACAACCGCCAGGTTCTCATCCCGGCACATCTTTCTGAGGTTCTTTGCACTTCTTGAATCTAAGGCTTGATATCTGTGTTAGTTAGAATTAAGTGCCTCTTGAGAAACCTGTATGCAGGTCAGGAAGCAACAGTTAGAACTGGACATGGAACAACAGACTGGTTTCAAATAGGAAAAGGAGTACGTCAAGGCTGTATATTGTCACCCTGCTTATTTAACTTATATGCAGAGTACATCATGAGAAACGCTGGGCTGGAGAAAGCACAAGCTGGAATCAAGATTGCCGGGAGGAATAGCAATAACCTCAGATATGCAGATGACCCCACCCTTATGGCAGAAAGTGAAGAAGAACTAAAGAGCCTCTTGATGAAAGTGAAAGAGGAGAGTTAAAAAGTTGGCTTAAAGCTCAACATTCAGAAAACTAATATCATGGCATCTGGTCCCATCACTTCATGGCAAATAGATGGGGAAACAGTGGCAGACTTTATTTTGGGGGGCTCCAAAATCACTGCAGATGGTGACTGCAGCCATGAAATTAAAAGACGTTTACTCCTTGGAAGGAAAGTTATGACCAACCTAGATAGCATATTCAAAAGCAAAGACATTACTCTGTCAACAAAGGTCCATCTAGTCAAGGCTATGGTTTTTCCAGTGGTCATATATGGATGAGAGTTGGACTATGAAGAAGGCTGAGCGCCGAAGAATTGATGCTTTTGAACTGTGGTGTTGGAGAAGACTCTTGAGAGTCCCTTGGACTGCAAGGAGATCCAACCAGTCCATCCTAAAGAAGATCAGTCCTAGGTGTTCATTGGAAGGACTGATTTTAAAGCTGAAACTCCAATACTTTGGCCACCTGATGCCAAGAGCTGACTCATTTGAAAAGACCCCTATGCTGGGAAAGATTGAGGGCAGGAGGAGAAGGGGATGACAGAGGATGAGATGGCTGGATGGCATCACCGACTCAATGGACATGGGTTTGGTTGGACTCCAGGAGTTGGTGATGGACAGGGAGGCCTGGTGTGCTGCGGTTCATGGGGTCGAAAAGAGTCAGACATGACTGAATGACTGAACTGAACTGAACTGAATGTTAGCTTCCCTGGTGGCTCAGTCAGTAAAGAATCTGCTTGTGATGCAGGAGACCTGGGCTTGATCCCTGGATGGGGAAGATCCCCAGAGAAGGAATGGCAACCCATGCCAGCATTCTTGCCTGGAGAATCTCATGGAGAGATGAGCCTGGTGAGCTACAGTCCATGGGGTCGCAAAGAGTCGGACACTAGTTAGCGACAAAACCACCACCAGAACAAGCAATGCTAGCTGCTGTAACAGACAACTTCCAAATCTCAGTGCCCCATTAGGAAAAGAATTCATTTATCATTCACTGAAAGCAAGTGGGTGGTCATCAGGCGGCCTTAGCAGGGGCCC
The DNA here is from genome assembly GCF_029378745.1 of Bos indicus. Classification (NCBI taxonomy): domain Eukaryota; kingdom Metazoa; phylum Chordata; class Mammalia; order Artiodactyla; family Bovidae; genus Bos; species Bos indicus. Next base: position 57,683,417 of record NC_091780.1, on the reverse strand, counting down.
AGGGATCCATGCAGAGGTTGTTAACCGCTGTTCGACCCTTGAGAGGTCTATGCATAGAATTCAGGGGACCTGTGGACTTACATGGGGAAAGTTACATCATTATTTATTTTTGAATTAAATTTAGCCTTTTCCTTTAATTATGAAAACAGATAACAAACCACAAATTTATACCTGTGAATTTGTTTCCAATGAAAGTCACAGATATTTTGATATCATATTAATTGCTGCAGATAGCTTGAATTATTGTTTGTACTCATTCACTACTTTGACACAGTGGTGGGTTGTTTGGGGTCTTTTTGCTATACAGTAAGTCCTTGTTGGTTATCCATTTAAAATACAGCAATGTACACATGTCCATTCCAAACTCCCTAATTATCCTTTCCCCCAATCCTTCCCCCCAGCAACTGTAAGTTCATTCTCCAAGTCTGTAAGTCTGTTTCTATTTTGTAAGCAAGTTCATTTATATAATTTCTTTTTAGATTTCACATATAAGGGATGTTATATGATATTTCTCCTTCTCTGACTTATTTCACTCAACATGACACTCTCTAAGTCCGTCCATGTTGCTGCAAATGGCATTATTTCATTCTTATTAATAGCTGAGTAATATTCCATTGTAAATATGTACCACATCTTCTTTATCCATTCCTCTGTCGATGGGCATTTAGGTTGCTTCCATGTCTTGGCTATTGTAAACAACGCTCCAATGAATGTTGGAATGCATGTATCCTTCGGATCATGTTTCTCTCTGGATACATGCCCAGGAGTGGGATTGCAGGGTCATATGGTAGCTCTAGTTTTTTAAAGAATCTCCATACTGCTCTCCACAGTGGCTGTACCAATTTACATTCCCACCAACAGTGTAGGAGGGTTCCCTTCTCTCCATGCCCTCTCCAGCATTTATTGTTTGTGGATATTTTTTTGATGATAGCCATTCTGGCTGGTTTGAGGTGATATCTCATTGTAGTTTTGATTTGGATTTCTGTAATAATTAGCAATGTTGAACATCTTTTCATGTGCCTGTTGGCCATATGTACATCTTTGGAGAAATGTTTATTTGGGTCTTCTGCTCATTTTTTGAGTGGGTTGTCTGTTTTGATGTTGCTAAGTGTCGTGAGCTGTTTGTAAATTTTAGAGACTAATCCACTGTCAGTCACAGCATTTGCAAATGTTTTTCCCAATCTGTGGGCTGTCTTCTCATTTTGTTTATTGTTTTCTTTGATGTGCAAAAGCTTTTGAGTTTAAGTAGGTCCCATTTGTTTATTTTTGTTTTATTTCCATTATTCTGGGAAATTGACCAAAAAAAGATACTGCTGTGATTTATGCCTATGCCTAGGTGCTCTGCCTATGTTTTCATCTAGGAGTTTTATAGTATCCGGTCTCACATTTAGGTCTTTAATCCACATTTTAAAAGAATGTTTGGCTGCACTGCATAGCATGCAGGATGTTAGCTCCCCGACCCGGAATCAAAGCCATGCCCCTTGCTGTGGAATCACAGAGTCTTAACCACTAGACCACTACAGAAGTTCTGAAACAATGGTGGCATTAAAGGTAGACTATGTTGCATGTGATCAAAGCCTTTCTGTCTATAGAGGCTTGGTTGGAAGCAGCTGGCCTATTGCTGGATGACTTTTGTTGTTCAGTCACTCAGTCATGTCCAACTCTTTGCGACCCCATGAACTGCAGCACATCAGGCTTCCCTGTCCTTCACCATCTCCCAGAGCTTGCTCAAACTCATATCCATTGAGTTGGTGATGCCACCGAACCGTCTTGTCCTCTGTCGTCCCCTTCTCCTCCTGCCTTCAATCTTTCCCAGCATTGGGGTCTTTTCTAATGAGTCAGCTCTTCCTATTAAAATGGCCTGATTTTATACAACACATTCAAATAATAAACATGAAAAACATCCTACCGGATTATATTCAGCCTAACCAGTAATCAAATGAATAGAAAACCAACGAGATATCATGCTCTCCATCAGATTTAAAGAACTGCTCTCTCTTTTTTAGATTTTTTTTTTAATGTGGACCATTTTTAAAGTCTCTATTGAATTTGGTAAGATGTTTAATGTTTTGGTTTTTTGACTGACAGGCATGTGGGACCTTCACTCCCCAACCAGGGGCGGAACCTGCACCCCCTGCATTGGAAGGGGAAGTCCTAACCACTGGACCACCAGGGAAGTCCCCCTCTTTCCTATTCTAATACTTGCTGCAGGTGAGAGTGCACTAAGAATCTGATCCACTGCTAGCAGGCGGCAAGCTGGCCACCGTCTCTCTGGAGGGCACTTGGGCGATTTGCAAAGCGAGTCTGAAAAGTGCCTCTCCCTCTAACCCAGTGACTCCCCTCTGGGGTATGTCCTCAGTCACTCATTCTTAGTTCAAAAAATGTATTTGTGTCCAAGTTGTTTCATCACAGTGTTATTTTGAATAGTGAAAGATTTTTTCTCTTCAAAGATTTTTTCTCCCAGTATTAATGGAATAGTTAAATGGTAATACAACCATTACTGGAAATATTATGCGGATGTTGTTGCTCAGTCACTAAGTTGCGTCTGAGTCTTTGTGACCCCATGGACTGCAGTACCCCAGGCTTCCCTGTCCTTCACCATTTCCCGGAGCTTGCTCAAACTCATGTCCATTGAGTTGGTGATGCCATCCAACCATCTCATCCTCTGTCATCCCCTTCTCCATCTGTCTTCCATCTTTTCCAGCATCAGAGTCTTTTCCACAGCGAGTCAGCTCTTCACATCAGGTGGCCAAAGCATTGGCGCTTCAGCTTCAGCATCGGTTCTTCTAGTGAATATTCAGAGTTGATTTCCTTTAGGATTGACTAATCTTCTTGCAGTCTGAGGGACTTTCAAAAGTCTTCTCCAGCACTGCTATTCAAAAGCATTGAATTGGTGTTCAGCCTTCTTTATGGTCCAACTCTCACATCCACACATGACCATTGGAAACACCATAGCTTTGAGTATATGGACCTTTGTCAGTAAAGTAATGTCTCTGCTTTTTAATATGCTGTCTAGGTTTGTCATAGCTGTTCTTCCAAGGAGCAAACCTCTTTTAATTTCATGGCTGCAGTCACTGTCCTCAGTGACTGTGGAGCCCCAGAAAATAAAGTTTGCCACTCTTTTCATTTTTTTCCCTATTTGCCATAAAGTGATGGGACCATGATCTTAGCTTTTTGAATGTTGAGTTTAAGCCAGCCTTTTCACCCTCATCAAGAGACTCTTTAGTTCCTCTTTGCTTCCTGCCATTAGGGTTAACAACATGAAAAATTGTCTCGGAGGTCTTAATGTTGAGATCTTGGTTTCTATCATTCTCCTTAAAAAGGAACGCTTTTTGCAGAAATGACTGATTCCAGGTCAAGGGCAGGGAATGTTCCGTGTTAGACTGGAACATCTTGGCATGCCGGAAAGCAAAGATGTGCTCCAAGATGAAGGGGACAGGTGGAAAGGACATGGGAATTGGCTTGGAGGGGCTCCCACTGGCCAAACCTGGGGCAGTTTAAATATCAACAAGAATGACAACATTGGATTTTAACACTTTTTTAGAAAAAGGAATTCATAAGTATACAGTAATAGTATTTAAAAAAGTGTGGGAAAAAAAAGATCAGCACACAATGGTATGAAAAATGGTGATATATTAATAAAAATATAATATAATAATATATAATATAATAAACTAATATAATAATTCAGGTAAGGATTGCCAGTGCATTCCTTTTTGCTTGGTCTTTTCTTTTTGTCAGTGCATTCTATAACTACTGAAAGTTTGTTGGGGAATAAGATCTTTGCATGGTCTAACATATCACTCCACCAAATACCTATTAACAACAACAAAAAAAGGCAAAATACGCTTTTATGATGGAGAGACCTGTCAGGAAACATTTTAACTAAGTGATCAAACTTAGCATCACTGACAATTGGTGCCTCCTGAACTGATATATTGACCTGACATCATCTGCTTAAGAATTCCTCCCTGAAATGTTAAACCTGAATCCAATTGGGAAGAAACATACATCTATGTTGTAGGTCCTTCGACAAGAAAACCATGCCACTCTCTTCAAGATACCAGTGCAAGAAGGACCAAAGGATAGGACAGGATAGGGGGCTGTTCCAGATTAAAGGGACTGGGGGACTTGGGTAATTCTGTGCAAGGTTGGATTGGATCTTGGATCCTGAATCAGGAAAAAATGTTAAACAGCTTACAAAGAACATGTTTCAGACTATTATAAACATATGGACTGGCTATTAAATAATATCCTTGCGCAGTGCTAAATTTATTGGCTGTGTTAATGGTGGTGGTGGTGTAGTCACTTAGTCATGTCTGACTCTTTGGGACCCCATGGACTGCAGCAGGCCAGGCTCATCTGTCCTTCACTATCTCCCAGAGTTTGCTCAAATTCATGTCCATTGTGTTGGTGATGCCATCAGATCATCTCATCCTCTGCTGCCCAATTCTCCTTTTGCCTTCAATCTTTCCCAGCATCATGGTCTTTTCCAGGGAGCTGGCTCTTGGCATCAAGTGGGTGAACCTTTAGATTTTCCTTTTACCAGTTTGAACTGGTACCTGTTGCTCGCAACCAAGGAGTCCTAGCCCTGCGCTCTGGAAATGCATAGATGAGGTGTATTTCTTTCCTATCACTGTGTAACAAATTACCACAATTCTAGCACCTTCAGACAATATGCATTTATTATCCCCAAATGTCTGTGGTTCAGGAGTCTGGGTACAATTAGCTGGGCTCTGTTCTGGATCTTACAAGGCTATAATTAGGATGTTGGCCAGGCTAATTGGGAGGCTTGACTGGGGAAGAATCTGCTTCCAAGTCTGTGCAAGCTGTGAGCGGGATTCATTTCCTTGCAGTTGTATTATCTAGGACCTGGCTTTTTGCTGGCTGTTAGCTGGGAGGCTGCCATCAGGTCCCAAAGGTTACGCACTGTCTGTTAACACATGGGCTTCTCAATACAGACACTCGCCTCATCAAGACAACAAGGAGAATCCAGTCTGCTAAAATGGAATCTTACATAATGTAGTGTAATCATGAGGCTGACACATCCAACCGTCTTTGCCTTATCATGTAACCAAATCAAGGGATGGACATACTATTACACTTGCCATATTCTATTTGTTAGAAGCTAGTCATGGATCCCATCTGCACTCACGAGAAGAGAATTACACAAAGGCAGGGGCACCAGGAGACAGGAAATCATTGGTCAACTTACGGTCTGTCTGCCACAAAAGGAATGAGAAGAATCCATTCTAAAACTGCCACACTGGGGCTTTCCTGGAGGTCGGGTGGTTGAGACTCTGTGCTTCCCTCACAGGGGGCTTGGGTTTGATCCCTCGTGGAGAAACGTAAGATTCTGCATGCCACATGCTGTGGCCAAAATAAAATAAAATAAATAGATACAAGTGCCACACCTCCCCTTGCCCACCACTAAATCCTCATTCACTGAGGATTTACAAGTGAGCAGTCGGAATCATTCCCTCCTTATTTAAGAGGAGTTATCCTTGGGAAGTGGCTGGATGGCAAAGTGCTAAAAATGCATTAGAGCTTTTTGCTCTGTGTAGGGTATTGCTTTGGGCTTCCTTGGTGGCTCAGATGGTAAAGAATCTGCCCGCAATGCAGGAGACCTGGGTTCAGTCCCTGGGTCTGGAAGATCCCCTGGAGAAGGAACAGGCCACTCCAGTATTCTTGCCTGGGAAATCTCACAGACAGAATTGTTTGGTGAGCTATAGTCCATAGGGTTGCAAAGAGTTGGACATGACTGAGCAACACACACACACACACACACACGGTATTGCTTATAATTTTTATAATGAGCATGTAGTATATATTAGAAATACGATTAAAATTGAAAATTGTATATAGGGTGTAAATTCCACTATAAGCTGTTTTTCTCCACTTCTGGACCACTCCATGTACATATACATACACAATGGAAAAAAAAAAGACTGGAAGGAAACGCCCAAAGGTGAAGACTTACTTGTTTAGAGTGGTGGGTCTATGGATAAATGATACCCTCTTCTTTACACTTTTCTGTATTTTTTACAACAGCAATATTACTCTAATAATCAGATTAAAAAAAACAATAAGTGATTGGAAATGTTTTTTAGGTCCAATATTCTGACTAAAAATAAAGCAAACCCTCTTGTTTACCTTCTACAGAAGGGTAATTTCCTGCTGGGGCGGCTGGTGGAGCGTCTGCTTCTAGATCTCAATGGAAGAAATCAGATGGCAGCGGGGAACACACACCTGCTTCCTCTCAAGCTGATAAAGAACAATTAACTCTCATCAGAATATCTGGCTTTGGCCCAGGACTAAGCGTTATTTGAAAAAAAATATGGCAGGTTTTCTCCAGCGACTAAAAGCTACTGGAAGGTTCTAGCCACGATGAGAAATAGGAGCCTGGGTGCCAGACAGATCTGGTGAGTTGACATGTTCAGTAATCAAATAGCCCAAGTCCATCGTGATATGAAAACAAACACAAGTTTGATCTCATTTTTGTACCTAATTGGAGGACCTTGATGGGTCTCCTAATCTGTTTGCTTGTTTGTAAATTTAAAATTATGAAGAGCTTCCAATGGACCAAAGACCACACCTGAAGTCAAAACATATAAACAAAACACAGACTCCCAAATTTAGGTTTACCAAGCTTACTGTAGCCAAGGAGGAGGTGTCCTCAGGAGTGTCCCAGCAGGGGAGATGAAAGGGGCTTCTTCTAGGGTTTGCGTTCAATGATTCAGAGGTATGTTAATCAGGGGCCTCCTCTGGGTTTGTGTGTGTGTGTGTGTATGTGTGTGCACGCTTAGTCGTGCCCTTCTGTTTGCAATCCCATGGGCTGTGGCCTGCCAGGCCCCTCTATCCATGAAGTTTTCCAGGCCAGAACACTGGAGTGGGCCACCCTTTGTTGAATGCTGACGAGAAGCAGGGGCAACTGGGTGACTGAGTACTTAAGTGATTGTCATCTAAAAGGAGATTCAGTGGGGCTTGAGTTGTTATTGGTTGAAACAGCAGCAATTTCTCAGAAAGGAGGAATGCATGTCAGAGAGTGTATTGGGGTGTTTAGGAATTTGGGGGCTGACCAGAGTGACTTTGCCAATGTCCCATTCTCAGCATGGTTCATGTTTGGCTGGGAACATGGCTGACTGGATGTCAGTAGGGCTGTTTTCCATTTTCTCAGTCCCATCCATCTTTAAACTAAACAGCATCTGATTAAAAAAAAAAAACAAAAAACGAACATTTGTATACACTTTCAACTTAGAAAATGCTCTTTTACCTGGGGGAAATTCTTTGTGTTTCTCTTCAGCTTCTCCATTCTTAAAGATGAGGACACTGAGGATCATAAACGTTTAGTGCCTCGCCCAGTTCAGCTGATTTAAGCAAACCAGAAAGTAGAAGCGTCCAGCCTTAGGCTTATACTTTTCTGCCACCCATCACTGTTCCTCATTAGTCCTGGTTGTCTGTTCATTCCAGAAGGATGGAGTGATGGAAAGTGAAGAGACAGTTCAAGTCAACATCAGTATTATGCTTAGGGAACTACTGGGCTATTGGAGTTCACAACCAGGGAAGGACACTGTCTTGGTGGTCTATTGCTGCTGTAACAAATTACTAGAAACTTAGTGGCTAAAAGCAACACAAATTTACTCTCTTATAGTCTTGGAGGTCAGAAGTGTGAAGTGGGTCTCATTGGGTCAAAATCAAGGTCTTGGCAGGGCTTTCTTCCTTAGTAGAGACTCAAGGGAAGAATCTGTTTCCTCGCCTTTTCTAGCTTCTAGAGACTGCCTGCATTCTTTGATTCATGGCCCCTTCCTCCATCTTCAAAGCCAGCAATTCAGTCCTTCTGCCTTCTGCTTCTGACATGACGTCTCTGACTCTGCTGCTTTCTTCTTCCATCTTTTAAGGGCCCTTATGTTTACACCCAGGCACAGCTGGTTAAGATAATCTTCTTTTGTTATGATCCTTAATCACATCTGCAATGTCCCTTTTGCCATAACATATTTATACGTTTCGGGAATTAAGACATGGACGTGCTTTACAGGGGGCCGTTATTCTGCCTGCTAGAGACACCCAGCCTGGTGTATTTTTTTTCTGGGGAGGGGAAGGGAGGAACTCTGACTTAATAGAGAAAAGGGCATGTAAACTGACAGCAGGAAAGGCCAGGAACCAAGAAGGGAAGTGTCCTAAGCGTAGAGGAGGTCTGGAGGTGAAGAAAAAGCAGGATACGTTGGTAGCTCCATTAGTCATCTACTGCTGAGTCATGATGAGGTTAACAACCAACCTCCAGAATCTCAGGCGCTCACAAAAGCCAAGTTGTACTTTTTGTTCAAGCTCTGTGTCCATTGTGGACACGTGCCATGTTTTGGCTCTGCTCCATGTCCTCTTCATTCTAGGATCTAGACCAAAGAACTAGCCCCTGTCTAGAATATGTTGGGCTCATCGTGGAGGAACAAGTTGGGGGGGGTAAAACTACAAGATGATACCTAAAGCTTGGGAATGGCTCATGTCCCTTCCACTCACATTTCACCAACCAAATCAAGTCAGGTTATGTGGCCAAGGCTGACATTGCGGGACAGGAAATTAAATCTTCCCATAGGAAGAGGCAGTGAATAATCAGAACAGCAATTGACTAGAACAGTACAAGACTGGAGGGTCATAGACGATGTGGGGGGTGACTTGAAGTTCATGAGGTAGTGAAGGCAGATCATGCATGACTTCAAAATACAGTTTCCTTAGTTAGAATGTAGGCTTCACGAGGGCAGGACCTAGGTTGCTTTATCTTTCTAGTCCAGAATTCCTCAACCTTTTTTTTCATTATTACTCTGCACCCCAATAAAATCTTAATGTCACAGATATACTGTTACATACTGCATGTATGTTCTTCAGTAGCTAAGTTGTGCCTGACTCTTTGCGACCCTGTGGACTGCAGCATGCCAAGTTTCCCTGTCCTTCACTATCTCCTGGAGTTTGCTCCAACTCATGTGCATTGAGTCAGTGATGCCATCCAACCATCTCATCCTCTGTTGCCCCCTGGAGAAGGGAATGGCAAACCACTCCAGTATTCTTGCCTGAGAACCCTATGAACAGTAGAAAAGGCAAAAACATGACACTAGAAGACGAGCCCTCCAGGCCAGTAGGTGTCCAATATTCCCAACGCTACTGGGGAAGAGCAGAGAAATAGCTCCAGAAAGAATGAAGAGGCTGGGTCAAAGTGGAAATGACACTCCGTTGTGGATGTGCCTTGGGGTGAAAGTAAAGTCCAGTGCTGTAAAGAACAGTATTGCCTGGGAACCTGGAATATTAGGTCCATGAATCAAGATAAATTGGATGTGGTCAAGCAGGAGATGGCAAGAGTGAACATCAACATTTTAGGAATCAGTGAACTAAGATTAAAAAAAAACTGCATGTATATCTGAGCTTTATATATAAAAACAATATTTTTCCCCACCTAAGAATCAATTTTCACCCCCTTGGAGGTGATATCAATCCATGTTGAGTACGCATATTCTAGCCCCAATTACATTTAATGTTTTAATTAACTAATTATTATTATTATTTTGGCTGCGTGGTGTCTTCATTGCTTTAGTTGCAGCAAGCGGGGCCTCCTCTCTAGTAGGGGTGGATGGGCTTCTCTTGGGCAGCACAGGCTCCAGGTGCTTGGGCTTCAGCAGTTATGGTGCATGAGCTTAGTTGCTCAAAGCAAGTGAGATCTTCCCGAACCAAGGATCAAACCTGTGTCCCCTGCATTGGCAGGTGGATTCTCACCCACTGTACCACCAGGGAAGTCCAGGTTTTAATTAAATCTTGATTTCAGTTGACTTAAGCTACATTTGTGAATTAAAGCAAATTGCTAGTAGTTGATAGGTCTATATACATCAATCTTATTACTTTGTGTGAACTCAGTTTAACCAGTGCGACCAAGAAAGAAGTTCATCAGCTAAAGAGGAGAGGTCTGATGGAGTAGAGAGCAAACTTGACATTAGTAAAGAAGAAGAAAAGTTATGACCAACCTAGATAGCATATTGAAAAGCAGAGACATTACTTTGCCAACAAAGGTCCGTCTAGTCAAGGCTATGGTTTTTCCAGTGGTCATGTATGGATGTAAGAGTTGGATTGCGAAGAAAGCTAAGCGCCGAAGAATTGATGTTTTGAACTGTGGTGCTGGAGAAGACTCTTGAGAGTCCCTTGGACTGCAAGGAGATCCAACCAGTCCATCCTAAAGGAGATCAGTCCTGGGTGTTCATTGGAAGGAATGATGCTAAAGCTGAAACTCCAATACTTTGGCCACTTCATGCGAAGAGTTGACTCATTGGAAAAGACTGATGCTGGGAGGGATTGGGGGCAGGAGGAGAAGGGGACGACAGAGGATGAGATGGCTGGATGGCATCACTGACTCGATGGACGTTAGTTTGAGTGAACTCCGGGAGTTGGTGACGGACAGGGAGGCCTGGCGTGCTGCAGTTCATGGGGTCTCAAAGAGTCGGACACGACTAACTGAACTGAACTAAAAGGTATCTACATGTTGCTTGGCAGAACTTTCAAAAACTGAATCTAAATATCTTCTTGCTATCAGAAGTCTTCTCCACTACAAGCAGCCTTGCCTGTTTTTGGGGGGAGAGTCATTAAGCATGAATGAATTTTCCCTGACGATTAAAGGTCTTGACTGTGAACATCTAGGATTAGCAGTACCCGCCGGTCACCTTTTGCTTTTGTATTTTAAACTCGTATGGCTTTTCTTTCTTTGTGAAAACGCTGACAAGCTGCCCAGTCTAAATCCTCACTTCTAGCAACGTACCTGGCTGGTTAGTTTCTGTTCTTTGCTCGTTTTGGAAACTAGAGATGCGGCGTGAACGGGGCAGATGCTAGTGAAGGCCCATGGAGCTCTAAAGGAGTTATATATTAGTTTAGTATTTTGCCTAAATGTCAGTGAAGTTCAGTGAGCAACTGAAGGCCAACTCTATGTCAGGCACTGCTCTAGGCATTAAGGATATAATAGTGGATACAAAAGATAATATCTTTGGGACTTCCCTGGTAGTCCAGTGGTTAGGGCTCTGTGCTTTCACCACCAAGCGTTCAGTCTGTGGTTGGAGAGCTAAGATCCCACAAGATGTGTCGTGCAGTCAAAAGAATAATGGCTTTGTCCTCACAGGATCAGAAATGTCATTTTATGAGTTCTGATAGCATCAGAGAGGTAATACCGGACAGTGAACTGTGCTAAGGCTGGTTGATCAACGGATGGGAGACATTTGCCTTCAGACATGAAGGGCTCTGCTCTTGGATTTCACTTTTCTCTTTGTCCTTGAACTGAGACGAGGCATCAATTATGAACGTGGAGACCAAGGAGTTATGTTGGAAGGTACCAATTCTTTGACTTGATATTCTCTGTAACTGCTCAGGAAAATCACCCCTGCCTGTTCAGGCTGTCCTCGCTTCAGCAAATTTAGCATTTGCATGTGGAACAACTGTGATCTGCAGATTTCTTTGTTTAACATATTTATTTACTTATTGGGCTGCACTGGGTCTTAGTCGCGGCACGTGGGAGCAATAGCTGTGGCATGCCAACTCTTAGTTTGGCATGTAGGATCTAGCTCCCTGACCAGGGATGGAACCCAACGCCCTGCACTGGGAGCACGGAGTCCTAGCCTCTGGATCACTAAGGAAGTCCCGGTAAGTCTGCAGATTTCTAAAACATAAGATTTGTAAAGCTTTTCCTTGTTTAAATAAGGCGGTACTTCAGGGGCAGAGGGGCTACTGAGGAGAAACTAAGTGGGATTTCAACGTCCTTACGTGGGTCTACAGGTCTCTATCCCACACTGACCCCCACCCCCACATCCCCTCACTGTGTCCAGCCACTCCAGCCTCCTGCCCCTTCTGTTCCTTGCTTGCACCAAGCACATTCCTCTTAGAGGGGGTTGCACTTAAAGTGCTCCACTTTGCATGGCCTGTAACCTTCTTCAAGCCCTGCACCAGCGTTACTCCTGTAGGGAGGACTTCCCTCCACCTTTCCCATCTCCCTCTATGCCTTTGTCTCATTTTATTTTTAATCACAGCATTTAACTCTGAGTGACAAGTTATGCATACGTTTGTGGTCTTCCCACCCTCACTCAAAGGTAAGCTCCACGAAGGCAGGACTTTTGTTCACCGCTCTATTCCCAGTTCCTAGAAGGGGCCAGCACAAGGAGCACGTAATCTGACCTATCTCGTGATGGCTTAAAAGTATTTCACCACCACTTTTTTCCTTTGAGACATCTTCTACAAATGAGGTTTCTGTATGTAATACCCTTGACAAACAAGTGTTCGTACAAAAAAGAACATTTCATTTGAGGTGTTTGTGTTGGAGTCTGTGTCTGAAGACAGACCCCACGTTAGAACTGTGGAAGTTCAGAACCATTCAATGCACCATCTCCTCACTCAGGAAAGAGTTCCTAGGAATACGAGCCTTATTGTGTTCAGAATAACCGCTAAGACAATACTGTCATTTCTTTATTCTGACCAATCACAAATTGAAGTGCTTCAGGCCATCAGGTCCTTTGGCTTCACCCATTCTGTCCTACTTCCATCCAGACCCAGATGCCCATATGGGCCTTTTCCAATACAGCTGTCCTCCTGCAGTAGAGAGCTGGAGCCCAGCGAGGCATACTCACGTGGGTTGGATCTTCCCCTCCAGGGTGAGTTGTATGTTGTTGCTGTTCAGTTGCTAAGTCGTTCTGACTCTTTCCGACTCTTTGTGACCCCATGGACTGTAGCATACCAGACATCCGTGTCCTTCATTGTCTCCCAGAGTTTGCTCAAACGCATTCCATTAAGTCGGTGATGACACCCAACCATCTCATCCTCTGCTGCCCCCTTCTCCTTTTGCCTTCAGTCTTTCCCAGCATCAGGGTCTTCTCCAGAGAGCCAGCTCTTTGCATCAGGTGGCCAAAGTACTGGAGCTTCTGCTTCAGCATCAGTCCTTCCAATGAATATTCAGGGTTGATTTCCTTTAGGATGGACTGGTTTGGTCCCTTGCAGTCCAAGGGACTCTCAAGAGCCTTCTCCAGCACCACAGTTTGAAAGCATCAGTTCTTCAATGCTCAGCTTTTTTTATGGTCTAACTTTTACATTTGTACTGGAAAAGTCATAGCTTTGACTATACATAAGTCTTTCTAAATGAAGGCTAGACTGTCCAGCCCCAGATTTTATTCCCTTATTGGGGCTATAAAACTAACCAGGGTAGACCTAGTTCCACACTTGAATGAAACCCATACTTTTCCTTTGAAGTTTTTGTTCTGCAGCAAGAGAAATGGTGGGTTTTAGCAAGCATGAAGTCTAGAGCAAGGGAAATTTCCTTATAATAAGAAAATAATCCTATTTTCCAACTGACAGCCATAACACAAAGCAGTACATTGAGAAGGCAAAAAAATTCAGCTCTCACACAACGCTTTTAAGTAGGTCAAGGAGGTTTTGTGTTATCTGAGGATAAGTGAGTGGAAGACTTTTAAAAATCCCCTAGTGTGTTAGTGGTCAAGAATACTGAAACTGAAACTCAATTAAAGATTTAAGCAACTGCAGAAAAATAATCTCGGAAACACTTTGTCAAACTATTTCCAAAGCCAAGAATGTGTAAAAACTCAACAAAAGATTTAGAGCTGCCCCAACAAAAGCCAGGAGCACACGCGGAGACGGGAAGTCTGGCCACGCACGATGATGAAGCATGCGGCGTTTTCCACTTCAAGCATGTAACCTGGTTTTAATCTTTTTCCAGAAATGTTTCCAAATTAGAAGAGGAAAAAAAAAAAACTTTAAAAGATATTAATAAGTCTAAACTGTACTCTGACATCAGACTTGACTTTCCAGCTCAGACTGATAGGCTATGACATCTGAATAAGAACCAGGACATATAGATTTAATAACACATCTCTACCCCACCCTCCAAAATCCCATATCCACTTTTAGATGGCATGGAACTCTTTTTTATTCATGGTTGGGAAAAAAGCCTGAATACACCTAACATGACCTTTAAAACTTCATTCTGATAAAAAATAAGAAAATATCCACAGCTAGTATACCAAAACCTTTGAACAATTTATAGGACATTTAAAGTCATAGTATCAATATCATTAAGAATAGAACTGGTCAGGTTTTTGGTTAGGCACTGGCAGGCTACTGCAAAGGCAGTGACATTCCTGATAGGAAGCACTATACCCGTGCCCAGGGTATATACAGCCCAGGATCTCCATATGCTACTTACGTACAAAGAGAGACCACCAGTGCTGAGCGTGGACAAAATGAGAATTCAGACATGTACACAGGAAGAAAAGCCAAAACAGACATTATACTGGACTTCAGGCAAAGAGAATGTCCCTTTTTAAAGAATAATTTGATACCGTCTCTGCACTGGAGTATTTTAAAAATGCAATGGTGTTAAACCAAATCTGATGGATGTCCCAAGCTAAACCAAGATACAGAATGGAGAAAAGGAAAAGGGGTGGAGGAAGACAATGGATGAGGGGCGGGACTAGGGGGAAGGGATAGTTAGGGAGTTGGGGATCGACATGTACATACCACTATATTCAAAATGGATAACCGATAAGGTCCTACTGTGTAGCACAGGGAGCTCTGCTTTGTGCCATGTGGCAGCCTGGATGGGAGGGGAATTTGGGGGAGAATGGACGCATGTATATGTATGGATGTCCCTTTGCTGTCCCCTGAAACTGTCACCACACTGTTGATTGGCAAAAAAAAAAAAAGTTTAAAAAGAAACTATTTTCTTTTTAAAAAGAAAAATAAAAGGAAGACAGCACGTGGGGTGGGGATAGGGAGGAAAGAGTATATAAACCACTAATGCAATTCCAAGTGACATTGGCTCTAATTTCTGGCTCTACTCATGAACGCCCATCTGGAAAGGTCTTGTATAATGGGGATGAAAAACTATCATTTTGAAAAAGAAAAATGCACAGTCAATTTTATTCACATATTTATAAAAAGATTTATACCAATCAGGTCTTTAACATGTAAAAAGTAAATCTACATTTGCAAAATTAAATATATGAAAATACAAGGCAGACTGAATTATCAAAAGGAAAACATTTTATTTATATCACTAAATACAATTAGTTTCCCTGATTATAATCCATAATGAGTGTCACCTAAAATACAGGAAGCCTGTACAGAGGCATCCAACCCCAGCATCTCTGTGTATACATATATACACCGTGCTGCTGACCTCAGAAAAAGCAGAGCTGAGCTTGCTAAATTATTTTTGTTTCAGAAACTCTTACCATTTGAAGGAAATCAGAGGAAAATTTGGGTAGCAGAGTACTTGTATAATAACTTAAAAAGTTCAATACTTGTAGTGATAAAATAATGTTGCACACCCCTCTCAGGAATTTTAGGCAAGTGACCCTTCCGCAGACCCCAAGTCTGGAGAAAGGTTGATCACTGAATCAAGCAGGCTCAGTTCATTTGCCACGCGGTTGGTCATGGTGCATTTCTGGCGTGTAAGTCAACAGAACAATCATGACCCAGAGGTGAAGCAAAGCCTAAAGAAAGAAAAAACAACCTATTAGCCAATAAATCAACCTCCCCAAAGGCCCTCGTGCAGTGCACTGAGCGCAGGAGCGCGTCTCATGTGTCTCCGTATCCCTGCCCTTACTATGTCTGCAACCCTGCAGGCACTTGGTACATGTTTACTGGAGAAACAAGGAAGAAACAAACATACATTCAAGTGAGCTAATAAGTGCAATGAAGGGTGATAAAGAGCTACGATACCTACAGCATTTTCAGCCGAGAGGAGTAAAGTCGTGAACACACTCATAACACGCACATGTATACATAACTAACTGATCAGGGGATTAAAATACAGGGGAGATGGCCTGATTAAAAGTGCTAGATATACATGATGTTGGTTGGAAAGGGTCTCTGCTATAACGGTTATGGCTGCTATTTTGAGAGGGAGTTTAGCCATGATCTGTGAAGAGGAGATGGGAATAATGTGTCAGGTTTCAGAGGCTGACTCAGGGTCCAGCATAGGACGTGCTGATCAATTTTCACTAACTCCCCCAAGGTGGTGATGACGTGAGGAGGTGCCATGACGAAGCACCTCGCACACCAGATGTGCAACATCGCATCTCATGCTCACAGAGGGCGCCTGTGATCCTCATGATCTCCCGACCCAGACGTGGGCACATTCTGAATCCTTTATGGTGTTACTCAGTTTTTTCTCCTTTTGCTCTACTACCCATCCCTCTCTTATTAAAAGCTTTTTATTTAAAGGAGTAACTCTTCCCTCTAGTGGACCACAAGGAAACTTCTAGGTGTGCTTTTATTTCTTTTCAAGAAAACTGCCCGTCTTAATTCAGTTCAACTACTTTTAGACAACCCCACTCCGAACAGTTAGTGGGCTCACAGAAGATAAGACATAGCAGCCAAACTATGGTAAGCATTTTATTAGACATAAGAAATCTAAAAGAATATACATTAACTTTGAGATCCCTTTAGGAAATAAAGCAAAACTTATGGAAATAAGCTTTACTTCAAGTTAAAAATGAAGTCAATTGTTTTGTATTGTATTTTTATAAAAATGAAGTAAATTGTTTTGCACTGTATTTTTATCATTTGAGGGGCTCAGAAATAAAGGTTAACTATTAAACTACACTAAAGTTTTATTATAGGAAAAGCCTGTGAGCAATTTAATTTTTAGACATAATGAATTATTGACTTTACTTGCATACTTTAAGAAAAAAAGTTATCAGACATGAATTCTATACGCTTTCAAAACTGACTGCTAAACATTTAGTTAAAAAGATGAGCAGCTGAAAAAAACTAGTTAAAAATCAAATGCAGCACTGTTTCCTCAAACAAGTTTACTTACCATATATATAATCACAAAAACTCGTGCGATGGGATATCTTCGCAGAAAAATTCCCAGACGGATGCTGAGCAAGGGGTGGGGGTGGAGAGAGAGGAGAGAGTTACACTCAAAACACACGTTTCTGTGATAATGTCTCATGTTTTTTGTTTTTAAAACTTTACTCATTTAAACTGTGTGGCCACCATAAGAGAAAGATTTTGTTTTATAGTATACTGTTAAGTGATTACTTGTAATAACCATATAAAATATCATAGTAGTGAACAAATACTTAAGGAAATGGCAACCCACTCCAGTGTTCTTGCCTGGAGAATTCCAGGGACAGGGGAGCCTGGTGGGCTGCCGTCTATGGGGTCACACAGAGTCAGACATGACTGAAGTGACTTAGCAGCAGCAGCAGCAAATTTTTACCACATGCTACTTCTCTTAATTCTTTTTTTGATATTAATATTCTAGATATATTTATTTTTCATAAAACATTTTAAAATTATTTTTAAATTAATTATTTATTTGACTGTGCTGGGTCTTGGCTGCCTTGCCTGGGCTTTCTCTAGTTGTGGCGAGTGGGGGCTACACTTTGTTGCGTTGTGAGGGCTTCTCTTGCTGCGGAGCACAGGCTGTAAGCACATGGGCTGTATGCACACAGGCTGTAAGCACACGGGCTGTATGCACACGGGCTGTATGCACACGGGCTGTATGCACACGGGCTCCAGCAGTTGCACCACGTGGGTTCAGTACTTGTGGCGCACAGGCTTAGCTGCTCTGCCGTGTGTGGAATCTTTCTGGTGGAACCCTTGTCCTCTGCATTGGTAGATGGACTGCTATGCACTGTGCCACCAGGGAAGGGCTGGGTCTATTCTGTTTATTACTTCTCTTCAGTTACAACTGTAGAAAGCAAACTTAGTCCCTTTAGCAATCATTTTTCTTTTAGGAACCAAAGGCAAGTGTGAAGACATGAACAGGAAAAGAGTCTAGTTGGAATTAACCTCGATATAACTAATCTAGGAGCTTTTGCATGGACAAGGCAATGGCCCCCACTCCAGTACTCTTGCCTGGAAAATCCCATGGACGGAAGAGCCTGGAAGACTGCAGTCCATGGGGTCACTAAGAGTCAGACACGACTGAGCGACTTCACTTTCACTTTTCACTTTCATGCATTGGAGAAAGAAATGGCAACCCACTCCAGTGTTCTTGCCTGGAGAATCCCAGGGACGGGGGAGCCTGATGGGCTGCCTTCTATGGGGTCACACAGAGTCAGACACGACTGAAGCGACTTAGCAGCAGCAGCAAACTTGTAAAAGGTTCAAAATTACAGAAACCCAGGTAAACACTTCAAGAATGGGAAGCATTATGACATTCAGACCTTACTGCTCATGTCTTTTGCAACATTTTTTCCCTAAGACAAATACATGTACAAATACACCTTTCTTCTAAGACCTCTGCTTCTTTCATTATCCTTAGCACAATGCCTTGTATATATATTCTCTAAAAATTAATATGTACGTTGAACTACTCAATAGTTGAAATAGATGTGCTCAATAATTTGGAGATAGTAACTATGGCATCCAAAGCCCATAGCTTCAGGAATTCAAATTAGTAAATCACTCTCCTTATTTTTAACACCATAGCTCCATTTTGACACAAAAAGGTAAGAAAAGATTGCTCTATTGTACAACAATTCATTTAAACTATGTTTTATTACAAAAACTAAAAGGCCAGAGAGTTTAGCAGGTTATTTAGACATGAACTTTCTCAAGGTGATATACATACAATGGCAAAACATTTTCTTTATAAGGTGGATGACTGCTAGTATAAAAAGGTTTTTTTATAAATACACATAACATATATATATAAATTATGCTATTTATATAGTATATATTAAAATCAGTACTATTCATTTGTATATATAGCATCTTTTACTCTAATCCTATGATAAAGGAGATAAAATGTTCAAATGGATGTATTCACATGACAGAGGCTTTCTCAATAAAATTTAATGAATTTTTAAATAGAGTTTACTATAGAAAGGAGAGAAATGGCCAGGGTTAATCACCTTCAATAAAATACAGGCACTGGCAGACCTGTTAAAGGAATTTCATGACACTGAAATACCATGAAAGGAGTCAGGCAATCATCACTTTAATCATCAGCTTGGGAATCCCCCGGTAGC
Organism: Bos indicus; assembly: GCF_029378745.1. NCBI lineage: Eukaryota > Metazoa > Chordata > Mammalia > Artiodactyla > Bovidae > Bos > Bos indicus. Next base: position 57,664,404 of record NC_091780.1, on the reverse strand, counting down.
TCAGTGGTTAGGACTCCACACTTCCACTGCAGGAGGTGTGGGTTCCCTGGCATGGAAACTAATCCCACAAGCCAAGTGGCGTGGAAGTAAGTTAAGTAAGTAGGTAAATAAATGAATAACTATATCAGCTCTGCTGGACAGGACTCACTATGAAGCCACTGGAAAATGTTATAAAAATACGGTCCATTGCTCATTGATACTGGCACGGCTTACCTAAATTGGTCAATTGAACTAGCAGCTTTGCGGACTTTCCCATACATTCCTGCCAGATTAGTTTCTGTGTCATTAAACAGAACAGGAACGTTTCGCAGACGTGTGCCTGTATAAATAAGAAAATAATTAATGTACAGACACCAAATCAATTTTCTAACAAAATTATAGTTGAATTGTATCGGGTTTCCCTGGTGGTTCAGATGGCCAAGAATTTGCCTGCAATGCAAGAGACCTGGGTTCAGTCTCTTGTCGGGAAGATCCCCTGGAGAAGGAAATGGCAACCCACTCCAGTATTCTTGCCTAGGAAATCCCACGGACAGAGGAGCCTGGTGGGCTACAGTCCACAGGGTCACAAAGAGTCAGATGTGATTGAGTGACTAATACTTTCCCTTTCATACATTATATTACATGTAGAAGAAGTTCTTAAGGCCAATTTTTAAGCAATATAACCAAAGATGAAAACATTTTTTAAAGTTAAAATATTTAAACTTCCATATCCACAAAAGTCAAAATTTGAAAACTAAGAAAATTATTTTCCCATGAAATGATAAAAAATTAGCATTTACCAAGTGTTGGCAAGAGGTAGCACTAATGGGCACTTTCTTCCTGGGCCAGCAAAAGTGAGGCTGCACACTCTTTCTACAAAGCTAGTAACTCCCAAATCTGTATCTCCAGCCCAGGCCACCCCCAACTCCAGACTTGTCCAAGCACCCGTTCCATCTACATGTGGACGTCTGGTGGACACCTCTACCTAGCACACCCCAAACCATCATCCTGACTTCCTGCCCTTGCTGCCAACCTTCTCTTCCTGCAGTTCTCCCTAAGTACACAAACACTTTGATTCCTTTCTCTCAAACTCCACATCTGATCTGCCAGCAGTTCTATCTGCTTCCCTTCAGATAAATCCTGAACTCATGCCTACTGTCTCCACTCTGGTCTGAGTCACCAACATCTCTCACATGGGTTAACACCAGGGCCCCTCCCTGGTCTCCCTGCCTCAGTGCTTCGTTCTCTGCAGTCTATTCTTGGCGCAGCAGCCAGAGACATCTTGTTAAAATAGACAGGCCAGCTCAGCCGCTGCTCTCCAGACCCTTCTATGGCTCCCCCTTTCATTCAGAGTGGAAGTCCTGACACAGCCTCAACAGCCTCCTCCCGAGTCTGCCCCGCTCGCTCAGTCTACTCCAGCTGCCCTGCCCCCTGCACTGTGCCAGTCATGCTGCCGCCTCAGGGCCTTTGCACCTGCTCTTTTTTCTGCCTGGAATACTTTTTTTGCAGATCTCTTCATATCTACCACCTTACTTCCTTTGAGACTTCAATAAAATGCCACTTTTCAATGAGGTCTTCCTTTGCCGCCCTATTTGGGCTATTACCCCATTCTTACACCTGGCACCTTGTACATCTTTTCTGTCTAACTTTGTCTTAGCGTGCATCACCATCTCACACAACTTGTTTACTCTATGTCACCTCCCCTGTAGCCCCCCACGACACCAGAATGTAAGATCTACAGGACAGAGATTTTGGCCTCTTTTGCTGACAACTGTATTTCTGCAACAGCACCTGATACTGAATAGGCACTTCAACATTCTTCAGCATTCTTCTTGATCATGTACTTTGAGAATCTATACACTTCTCTACTTAAATTATAGAGCATGGATATACTCATGTGACTGATTATATATTAACTTTAATATTCACAGTTACAGTTTTTAAAGCAACTTTTACTTTAAGGGTCCTGAAAGCCCCTCTCAGGTGAATTATTTGTCCTTGACAGCCATGAAGTGTCCTTGGACCTTCTTCTCCAGGTTCCAAACGAGTCAGGGATGTTAATCAGCCCACTGTCCAGTTCTCTAATGATCATATCAAACAGTGTATAGACCAAGCGTCACATCAGGAGAAAAGCGGGTACTCTGCTGGATAAAACTTTTTTTAAACAAAAATGTCTTTCTGTAACTTTTCAGATCATGTTTGAATTGGCAAGGTTGGAAATTAAAGCAATGAAATATTCCTTGGAGATTCCTCACCCCATGCCCCCTTTTTTTTTTACCTTCTCCACTGTCAACTCCAGCCATGTTAATAGAAGACCCGTTACTACTGCTTCCGGCAGCAGAGTTTATCTGCTGCTCGAGGCGCTCCAGCTGGAAGACCAGAGAGTTCTTCTCTGTGCTGAGACTCTCCAGCATGGTCTGCTTCTGGATGAGAGTCTCTGTCAGCTGATGGAGTCGATTTTCTAACTCGGACTGACTGCTGTTGCTTAGGGTTTTATTGGTAAGCTGAAAGGCAAGATGTTCATAAGATTACTGTAGCAAATGAGAGGCACAGAACGCAGAGACCATATTACTGCATTCCCGCAGGGAATCCAGGGCACTCAGTGGTTCTTCAAAACTCTACAATTCTTTCACCATCGAAAGAAGCGATTTTCTAACTGTTATTCAGGGGGTCAGGAAATCAATTTGGTGGGTCACAGTCACCACTTACAAAAACAACAATAGAACAGAGTAGTACATAGAGGGCACAGCACATAGGGTGTTATTTTGTGAAACTTCTGTTTTGGTTTTATATGTATAAGTGCGTGTGAGTGGGAGGCACAGGTTATTTTTTATGTTTTGCATTTTCAGCTAAAAAAAAAAGTAACTTTAATGAAAGACCTATTAGTAAGAAGATTTATCACTGGATCTTTCTTAGGAAACCACAATTATAATACTGGCAATCAGCAAAACCACTGATGAGGTTATAAGATATGAAACTCTAGAGTAATTAATCGCTCCTCAGGTGACTGGTTACAATATACTTGTATAAGAAGCAAGCCAAAGAATAGAGCAAATGCAGAGTCAAATGGCAGTAGATGAAAATTCTGTATCAGGTTGAAAAATAACATATCATGACTCCAAAAATAGGACTCAGGTGAAAATGTGGGGGGGCGGGGGTCTTAATGTATCCTTAAAAAAATATAGGTTTTACAATGATACCTTTTCCCAAGTTGTGAATACTGTTTCATACCTGATTCCTGAGTTTTTGAATTTCATCTTCTCGATCCTTAATCCTGCTTTGCAACGTGTTCTTTGTTCGATACAGATCTTCTTCTATGTAGTGGAATTCCTACACAGTGAGGCACAAATGAATAAAAGCTAAACCAGTGCTCCCCACGGCATCTCCAGTACCTGGAACAGTGCCCAACACGAAGTAAGCACTCCATCAACATGTGCTGCCTATATACTGAACAGACTTCAGGAGATACGATGACAAGTTAGCCCTTCAGCACGATGTAGCCATCTGTATCTGATGGACTATCTAAGCACAGGTTTTTATTAGTCATATATGTTTCCTTTTTTCTTGGGTAGATTATGTAGAGACAGAGCTGCTTGATCATATAAGTGAATGCCTAACATATTGGAAGAAAACCTGCCAAACTATGTTCTGAATGTTTTTCAAAATACCTGTACCATTTTGCATTCCCACAGGACGATGAGAGAGTTCCAGTTCTCCCACATCCTTTCCAACATTAGGTACTGCTCTCTGTAAGGGTGGCTATTATGGGGGCGTGTAGTGCAATCTCATTGTGGTTTCAATCTGCATTTCCCTAATGATTTTGAGCAGCTTTTCATGGGCTTAATTTTTTAGGCAGTATCCTAAAACTGTTTTATTCCATCATTGATGAAACAACGAGAGAGGGAAAAAAAGAAATACCTCCAAATTCACTAACAACTGCATCAAACTAGTTTGTACAATGGACACAATCAGTAAGAGTCAGGTCAGAATTAAAGAGTAAAGCGATGATAGGGAAGAAAGAGTAAATCATTAACTAGGCACCTTCAGAAGCATTACTGAACTGCAGACAAAGCAAAGGGAGCTGAATGAAGAAGCACACGTGATATGGGCTCAACCTGCTCACTGTACAGGTTGAAAAAACCGAGATAAGTGAGAAGAAAAACGAGGAAGGTATTCAGGTAGGGGAATCGCAATTTACAGGAAGGTTTGCTGGTTTCTTTTAAGCTCTAGGCTAGCACAAAATTTAAGGCTGAAAGTACTTAAATTATTTTAAGGACTTTTTGATCCCAAGATTAAGTACTTCCCATCCAGAACATCTGATTACCAAATAAACAGCCTAGAGCTACATTCAGTTCCACTTTCCTCTACTTAACTCCCTCGTCTTAGAAAAGGGCACTTCTAGTGGAGTGGTAAAACCATCCGTCACAGTAAAATGAAAGTTATCCCACTAAACATCAAGAACATCAAATTCTTGCCTTTTAATATAGACTTAGGTAAATTAAAATGCAATTTCTGGAAGGACAGCTAATCCTATAACTAAATTATCTAAGACAGTCTATGATGTACCCTACAGATTGTTACTCAGTGAATTTTTCTCTTACTACTCAGGAAACAATCACTTTCATAATAAAAACAAACACATCTTTAAGAATAGAACCAGTTTCAGAAATGATAAATCCTAATGAAAAAATTCTTAAAAAGAATATAAATAGGCAAAGCTGGAAATGTTATAAGTGATGCACTGAGAAATACACAAACAGCTTTCTCTTTTGTAAAATGAAAAGCACAGTGATTTCATTGTGAAGATGAAATAAGATAATGTATACTAAGTACCTATAATAATGATGTTACTCAGTAAATTATAAATGTTATGAATATTAAATACAGATTCTTATTGTGAAAATGTGGCTATAAACATGTTTAACTCTGTTAATACTGAAACTATAAGTACATTAAAGTAATATAATTTGGCTTGGAGAGCAGACAATTGTTAATTGAATAGTGAAATATAATTTTAAGCACGATTTGTAAAAACAGCCTGTGACAAGCATTTTTTTCGCAAACAGCAAGAGCAGTCTATAATGGCACTAATGTCGTATTTCTATTTCTAGTAAATAAAATTTACTATTGCTTCTAGAAAGTAAAAATGTGATAAAATATGAAAACCAACTGCTGTCATTAAGTGTTCTAACATACATACTCTGACAAGAAGATACAATAAAATATAGACAGGGCAGTAGAAAGAATTTTGGACTCTGGGACAGGAACCCTGGATTCTGTTCTCCAATTAGCTGTATGATATTAGGCAAATCTCAAAGTCATTCTATGTCTCTAAGTCTCATCTGTTAAAACAAACAATGAGGAGGATGGGGTAGTAATAAGGTTGGAGGGACCTCTGAGCTCAAGCTGTAAGAGTTTCAGTAAGCTGCTTTACTAGAAATCACCTCATATGACTGCTGGTGAACAGTCTTCCTTGGGAATCCTCAATCAAAAATCCGTACCTGCTTCTGTCGGTCCAATTCCGCCTCTAGTTCTTGTTTAGCTGCTCTCTGCCCGGCTATTTGGTCTTGCAGATCCTGTAATTGTTCTCTTGCTGATTCTGCTTCACTCACCTGCTGAGCCTCAATATCCTAAAAAGATGATCGTTACATGTGAAAGCAATAATGAACTGTTTGGCTCAGTATTTACTGAGTGGTCATTATGTGCCGTAAACGGGACTCAGCAGGCACTGGAGGATGAAGATGAATGAGACAAACACAGCCTAGAAGGAGCCCATAAGCTGACCCCTCATTATGTACCACGGCAAACGGTGAGAGAAATGAACAGGATGCTGCAGCAGAAACCATTCGCTTTAATGGGCATGAGCAGACTGTGGCTCACTGGGAGATTTCCCTCTGTTCAAAAGCTAACAATTTCAAGAGAAATAGAAATATAACATCAAGAAGGACTTCACTGCCTTAGTCCCCTAAAACTGTAGATTATCATTAGTTTCTATACGTGTGTGGGTATCAGAAATCAACACACAGTAAAAATATAACTTTTTTCCTCATTTCATGAGATTAGCATATTATTTTCTTTTTTTTCTTTTAGCTCTATTACTATTCTCTGTTTTTACATGTCCCCATGTTTCTCTTTCTAACTTCTTCCTTTGGTGTCACTTCTCACTTCTTCATATCACAAAACCACCTTCTGCAAAATCCACCAGCGGCAAAGAACCCTGCTTTCGCTTTCTGTTTTCTCCCTCTGTGGGGTAAGCCCGAGTCCCTTCATACAGTACCTGGGACAAAAGCTGGCATCTCAATTTTGCTTTTCATCTTTTGGTACACTGTGTATACACGCTCATCTCCACAAACTCTGCACTGCACAGATCATTTGAAAAGAACTGATAGATTAATGATCCTCCCAGATAATCAAAGTAAAGTACTCTTTCACACAGCTGTGTGGACGTAGCGGCAAACAGCAATAAGTTAAATTATTTTTCCTTACCATTTTTGGGGTTGTAGAAAGTAGTCTAATCTTTGTTATCAATTTGACTAAATCAGACGAATTCTCAAGAGGCGGGCAGTGTGGTTAAAGATACAGAGTCTGGCATGAGACAGACCAGGGTTCTAATCCTGGCTCTGCCACCTTACGAGTCACAGCAAGTTATTTCCTTCTCCACACCTAGATTTCTTCAGACTGTAGAATGAGAATCCATCATCTCCTTCAAGGGGTTAAAAGAAGGAAGAAATGCAAGGAGATATGTCGAGTGCTTAGTGCAGAGCGTGGCACTTGAAGTGCTCAGCAAATGACAGCTACTACAATCACCAACAATTCTTCCATTTTGCCAGACCCAATACTATGGCCCTTATTATCAGTTTCATAAACTTCTTGAGAAAGGGTAGAGATGTGTCAATGTCATCAATGATGCTGGGGTAGGGATGAGATATTAAAACAAATCATATTTTCCATCTCACCAAAAAACATGGAGTATATGAAAAATATACATGAAAATATCCAAAAGTTTAGTGTTTATTCAATTTCAAACTCATGGGACTGAAGTCTTTGGAATTCAAAATTATTTATAGAAAAAAAATCCTACAGTTTAAAGGATAATAAGAAAAAAACTCATAAATAACAGCAGCTACTATTTACTGAGCCTGTTACGTGTCAGGAACAACGCGAGGCCCTTTATACATAGGTTCCCCATAGAACCTTGTTCTCATCTGCAGTTTACAGAGGAGAAAACTACAGCTTAGTGAGAGGTGGTAGTGCTACAAGGTAACAGGTCTGCTGCTACTGCTAAGTTGCTTCAGTCGTGTCCGACTCTGTGCAACCCCATAGACAGCAGCCCACCAGGCTCCCCTGTCCCTGAGATTCTCCAGGCAAGAACACTGGAGTGGGTTGCCATTTCCTTCTCCAATGCATGAAAGTGAAAAGGGAAAGTGAAGTCGCTCAGTCGTATCCGACTCTTAGCGACCCCATGGATTGCAGCCCACCAGGGTCCTCCATCCATGGGATCTTCCAGGCAAGAGTACTGGAGTGGGGTGCCATTGCCTTCTCCAAGATAACAGGTCTATTAAGTGCTAAAGCCAGGATACAGGATCTGCATCTAGATCAGACAGTCAAGCTTATACCCTAGACAAGCCAGCCCATTCTTACCACTTCCACACTTTTCACTGTTGTTCATGTACATCTTAAAAAATCAATAATTTCCTAAGTTGATGCATGATAAACATTCTTGGCAGACAGAGTTTTTCTTTTTTTTAAAAACAGAAGGCTCATTATCGCATACTTTGTCTTTCTCATCCTCAGAGGCCCCTCCTATGTCAAAGACCCTTGTTTAAGATAAATAAGTGGCCCAATTTTACCTTTAGATTAAATATGTTAATTACACATAAACAGTAAATTATAAGAAAATGCATGAAACTATAAAAGATCATCCCTAAGCCCATTCTAATATTAGAACACATCCTTGTTTTAGAAGTAAACCCAGATCTACTTTGTTTTTAACTACTGGGATGTTAGATCCAAAAAATACACATTCTGTCTGGTTCCCTGTGTAACTCTGAGCCTAGAAGATGCATGGCACACAGCAAATACTTGGTATTTGTTGAATGAATGAGTCGGGTTACCTATGGTTCTTATTCCTGTAACTGTAAGTCGATCAATGGACAAGAAGCCTGCTGCTTTCGATTCAGGTACTTCTATCAGATAACTAATATCCCCACAGTTTCACACGTCACTAATCCCCCCCCCACAGACACAGAATCCGTCCCCTCTCACACCACTAACACCTGGGGCTAAACGGCTGTCGGTGAAGCTGCGCTGCGATGACTCTCACCTGTAACTCGGATCTCAGCTGGTGTATCTGGCCCATCAGTTTCTGTATTTCCTCCCTCTGCGTCTCCTTCTCGTGCCGAAGTTCCTCTAGTTCCACGCTGTTAGCAGTACTGCTATCTAGGCCTTCAAAACCAGATCCTTCCTTTAAGCTGTTAATCAGTTTTTCTTTAGACTGTCATAGAAAAAAAAAAAGAATAAGCAAAGCAGAGATTAGCTTGTACACTGAATATCATCTACCACACACCAATTAAACCACGATGGGAATATTTCAATTATATTCTTCATCAGAGAAAGTCCACAGAATGTTAAATCTATAGGGATAAAAATGAAACAGAGCCTTGCTGTATACTGTTCTTGGACTGTGGTCCCCAGGACCACATCACTGTCGAAAACTTATTAACAAGAGTATTCTCAAACTTTCTCTTCATTCTTTCTTATGCTTTTTTCCCCTCCCATTATATTCCACTCAACAAATATTTATGGACAATCTACAGTGGGTTTCGCACTATGCTAAGTGTTCTCTGTGATATAAATAATGTCTCTCACTCCAGATAGTACCCTTTGCCTTAACAATAAAAGAGAAGTGGCAAATATCCAACAGAAGGCAGTAAACACAAGCTGCGAGAAGGCTGGATGGAGGAAGATTACTTGCGGAGTTCTGAGCAGGAAAAACCACTTCTGGCGAAGAGAAGAGTTTACTAAAAAGACAGCTCTTATACTGGTCCTGGAAAAAGGATAAGATTTTAAAAGGTGTACAGAGAACAGAGGACAAAGCATAAAAACCCAAAAGCATGAGAGCCTGAAAGTATTCTGAGATGTGGTCAGATAGCATGTTAGGACCAGTTTTGGGAGGCCTTCAGATGACAGGCTAAAATGTTTGAATTTTATTTGGAGTCTGAAACCAACTGCCAGAAAGTGGATAAGGAAGTGCTATGACCGGAGCTGTGTTTGAGGAGGGCATATCTGGGAGTGGTTTAAGGCAGCAGTTCACAGACTATGGTTGATGGGCCAGGTCTGGCCTGTGACCTTTTTTTGTACAGCCCACTAAGCTAAGGATGGTTTTTACATTTTCAAAAGATTATAAAAAAGTAAAGACAAAGAACATGTGACAGAAACCACATTCAGCCCTCAAAATCTACAGTATGTACTATTTCACCCTTTACAGAAAAAGTCTGTTGATCCCTAATATAAGGATGAGTTGGAAGAAAAGATTTGAGCCGGGAAGACTACTTGAAAAAGTGCTATAATCTAAGGCCAGTAACAGCAAGGACCATTGGTTCCTTCACCTTAAATATTAACTCCCTTCCATCAAAAATAGTTTCTCCTTTTTATGTGGTAAAATTACAGGTGATGTCTGCAAGCTTTTCTGCATTTTTCAAATTTTCTATAACAAACAGGATTAGGTCTATATCTCCACACCTCCATGTGGCTAACAAGCAGGCCTCTTTACTGAGCTCCAGACCTGCATTTCTGATGGCCTTCTTGATACTGTCACCTCAGTGCCACATCAGCTTTGCAAACTCACCATAATTTATCATAATCTTCTACCCTAACCTGCTGTCCTTCCCGTTTTCCCTTTGGGAGTTCAGGGGCACACTCAAACCAGAAACCTGGAACCATCCTACATGCCATCCTAGATGTCAGCTCTCCCCTCACCTCTTCATGGCTACCACAGTTCTTACACCCAAATCTCATCATGCTGCTCAAATTCTCTAACACCTCTCACCTCCTACCATCACCTATAGGATAAAATCAAAATTCCTCTGCTTGGTATGCAAGGTTTTCCACAATCTGACATCGGCTGTCTTTGGGCCTTCCCTCCTGTCTCTTGATCTCTAACACTTGTTGCTCTAGCAACAGAGAACAGGTGTCGTCCCTTAAACATACTATGTTCCCTCGGGCCCCCTTTACTCTGGCACAGGCTGTTCTATCTGAAATCTCTGGCCGATCACGAGTCCCCCTACTTGTCCTTCAAGTTTCTCTTCATCCAGATCTCCAGTGATCCCTGACATCTCCAGGCAGTTGTTAAGGGCTTCTTCCTTCAAGCTCCCACAGTGCTGCATCAATAATTTCATTATATCAATTGCCTCAGTGTCGTCCCACTAAATCAAATGCTCCCTTAAGAAAGAGGACACATCTTTTGAGCTCAGTATCCTTAGCACCTATCACAGTGCAAGTGAATAGTTAAGTGCTCAATTAAGAACCCTTTAAATAAATTAACAAATTACATTTATGAAAAGCAGAGATATTACTTAGCCAACAAAGGTCCGTCTAGTCAAGGCTATGGTTTTTCCAGTGGTCATGTATGGATGTGAAAGTTGGACTGTGAAGAAAGCTGAGCGCCGAAGAATTGATGCTTTTGAACTGTGGTGTTGGAGAAGACTCTTGAGAGTCCCTTGGACTGCAAGGAGATCCAACCAGTCCATCCTAAAGGAGATCAGTCCTGGGTGTTCATTGGAAGGACTGATGCTAAAGCTGAAGCTCCAATACGTTGGCCACCTCATGCAAAGAGTTGACTCATTGGAAAAGACCCTGATGCTGGGAGGGATTGGGGGCAGGAGGAGAAGGGGACGACAGAGGATGAGATGGCTGGATGGCATCACTGACTCGATGGACGTGAGTTTGAGTGAACTCCGGGAGCTGGTGATGGACAGGGAGGCCTGGCGTGCTGTGATTCATGGGGTCGCAAGGAGTCTGACATGACTGAGCGACTGAACTGAATACAAATAATTATATAGAAGAGTTTGAAGGAGACAGATATGATATTTCATAGAGGTAGAAAAAAAAGGTGTTCCTAGCCAATAGCAGGCAAGGGCTAAAGTCAAAATGACACTATGGTTTCAAGCTTCACTTTCTAGGAAGACAGCAATATTATTTACCAAAACAGGAGAATGAGGGGAAGGCTGATTTGGGGTTTGCAATACCACATCCCAAGTAGAGAAGCACAGCAGGCATTTAGAAACCAGGTAGGAAGTCAGGGTTGGAGCCATGCTGAAGTCACATCAAGTGACAGAAGCAAGAGTAAACGACAAAGCAAGGTAAGAAAGAAAACAGCAAAGTAAGAAAGAATAGCAAAAGAGGACAAAAGAAGAGCGCCCAAGAGAAATAGCAGTAAAGAGAAGACAGAGCTGAGGCCGTACAAGTAAAATTACAAGGCAACTTTCAAGAAGGGAGGAGGGTGCACAGGGTCAAAACATTCTACCAAAATCAAAGTGGATGGAAACTAGTAAGAGGACAGAAAATATTTAGGTCATTAAAGACTGTGAGAAGACAATTTCAGAAATGTAACGGGGACAGAAATTACACGAAGGAGTTAAAGTTAATAGTTCTAAAATGGAGGAGACAGAACACTAATCCTGACAAAGTAAAGTCACTCAATCGTGTCTGACTCTTTGTGACCCCATGGACTATACAAATACAGTCCATGGAATTCTCCAAGCCAGAATACTGGAATGGGTAGCTGTTCCCTTCTCCAGGGGATCTTCCCAACACAGGGACTGAATCCAGGTCTCCCACATTGCAGGCAGATTCTATAGCAGCTGAGACACCAGGGAAGCCCAAGAATACTGGAGTGGGTAGCCTACCCCTTCTCCAGTGGATCGTCCCAACCCAGGAATTGAACTGGAGTCTCCTGCATTGTAGGTGGATTCTTTACCAGTTGAGCCAAAAGGGAAGCCCTAATTCTGACAAGTTTGGCATTAAAAGAAAGGAGGACAGAGAAATGGATCAAAGTGATCAAAGGGCCAAAAGCAATGTTTCTTCTACCATAGGTAACTAGGGTTTCAAGATCTGGTCTTTGTTCTTCTACCGAGTAACCACATGCTCTTGAGCAAGCGGAGCCAGAAGAAGGCAGCAGAGACAGAGACACAGAGGAAGACACAGGACAGACTTAATGGAGAATGGGCTTAAATGAGGTGGAAGGAATCAACGTACAGGCAGAAAAATTATCCAAGGGGAGTAAAAAATGAAAGGACATGTCTTCCCTCTGATATGAAAGGCAAAGGAAAGAGAAGTTGAAACTTACAGTCTTGAATTAATTAAAGGGAATGTGGAAAGGTGGGAGAGGAGATCTGAGAGCGGGAGGAGGCCTAGGCCAATTGCTCTGAAAAATTCAAAAGAGAATCAACAAGGGAGGATAGATCCACTGTTAAAGACAAACACTGATATTATCATGGTGATTAAGGTGACAGGTTGAAGACCTGAACTAGGTGGTGGAAGGATGAATTTTTTTCTTAAAAGGAAAAAAGTGGTGGGAGCAGGAAACATTTCATTTTTTTAATAATATTTCTAAGAAGAACAAGACACCTGAAGTAAGCCAACCTAGTCAAAAGGAACAAAGCAGCTCACAGATCTACAAAGAGCTTCAGGGAGCCTCTCCGTCAACTGGCCTGCCTCAACATTCACACACGTGCATCTCAGGCTCACCTGGAGTATTCGAGTAGCTTTTTGCTTGTAGTCAGCTAATTCTTGCTTAGAGGAGTCCAAGCTGGACTTCAGCACTTTGACTTGCTGCTGTAGCTCATCCACTCTCTTCTTCTCATCTGAGTGTTTTCTTTCTGCCAGCGTAACTGCTTCTGCCAAATTCTGACGTTCCACTTCCATTTTATTAAGGCGTGCAGCAAACTCACTCTGTGGTAAATTTTTATATCATACTTATTATCATTTTGCTTTGAGAGAGTTTACAACCATCCATTTAGATATCTTTTTTTTTTTTTTTTTTTAAAGTCTGAGAAATCTTTATTGGGCATATAACTCAGTATCTAAGTGAATAAGTAAATGTGTACTTTAGGAAAGAAAGCTAAAACTTTCTATTATTTATCAAATTATCAGTCAGTTTTTTATGCTAATAATATTCTTTTTTTTTTTTTTTTTTCTAAATTTTTAAAAGAAAATCCATCCTGAGGGATGGTATGGGGAGGGAGGAGGGAGGAGGGTTCAGGATGCATTTAGATATCTTATGGGATTTATTAGCTCAGCCCATGAAATAGGGAGGTTAAAAAAAAAAAAAAGTTCTTCATTTGTTAGGAAGTGAAGCACTGGAACTCTAAGGTTGTGGTTCCCAAACATGGCAACACATCAAAATCAATGAGGAAGTCTGTTAAAAATATAGCCAAAAAAAAGAACAGCCAACCAAGGCCTTCCCCGGGCTCAACTGAGTTGAAATTTCCAAGACTGGGCTTAGAAATCTGGTTTTAATCAGTCTCCCAGGTGAATCTGATCACTTGAATACCAGGTCTGATCTGATACTGACTGATCAATGAATAAAGGTCTACAGAAAACTAGAAAGTCTATTAGAAAACAAAGGGAAGACACAAGCATACAGCTACATCTTCTCTAATATCATGGCTAACGTTTTTCCTTTATTTCAAACTGTCTACTAAACTAGTCAATGTAATTTTTTTTAGCATAAGAAACTTTAAAAGCACACTCTAAAGAACACAAGGTCTGCCTTACTAGCCTAAATTTAGTTCTGAGAATTATTTATATTTTATCCTTATTTTCAAAAGCTGTGTGTGTGTGTGTTAGTTGCTCAGTCATGTCCAGCTCTTTGTAACCCCGTGGACTATAGCCTGCCAGGTTCCTCTGTCCATGGGATTCTCCAGGCAAAAATACTGGAGAGGGTTGCCATTTCCTTCTCCAGGGGATCTTCCCAACACGTGGGATCAAACCTTGGTCTCTTGCATTGCAGGCAAATTCTTTACTGTCTGAGTCAGAGCTGAAAAATCACTAAACTAGATGCAAAAATTCACTTAAGAGTATAATTCTAAATAAATATGATATACAATTTTCTCTTACAAAAAAAAATTTTTTTTCTTACAGAATCAGATTAACTTGGAATCAGAAAAGCTTAAATAAAAAGAATAAATGAGATGCCTCAAATTAGCTTTTAATCAAACAATGGTAACGCTTGTTGCGCAATCAAATTAAATGAACAGATGTATGCATCTAATGAATACTAAGTGTTTTAAATGTTCAACATGTAAAAGTAAATACACTTAGCAAGGATCAAGAAAAACAGCCAAATACTTAGTTTTTGTCACAGAAACGAAGTTTTCTGAAATACACAGCAGAATTTTATTATAGTACATGTGCTATGAATGGTATAAAGTGATTCCTCCTCATTCAAATAATAAAATAGCCACGGGACTTCCCTGGTGGTCCATCAGCTAAGACTCTGCACTCCCAATACAGGGGGCCCAGGTTCGATCCCCAGTCATGGAACTAGATCCCACACGCCACATCTAAAGATCTCACATGTCACAACTGAGACCCAGTGCAGCCAAATAAATAATAGAAATAAGTATTAAAAAAGAACACGGAGCCCTGCTGTCCCCATTCTAACCTGCATCTGTTTGTAGCTCTCCTGTTCTCTCTTCAGAGTGGCATCCGCTTCATGCAGTCTCTCCTGAAGAGTTTGCAAAGCTTGATTCTGCAGGCTACTACCCTCACTGTGATCCTGTATTATTCTAAAAGAAAATACATCACTTGAAATAACTTATTTCCACAGTATACAAGTGAAAAGGTAGAATAATTTTTAGAGCATCAGCAAATTAGCACATACAAAAAGATGGTTTTGACTAAAACATTGAGAAGTCTTTTTCCCTTTTAATGGACTGTAATCTATATTTTTAGGCATCCAAATACAAGCACATGCCACGTGTTATTGTATGTCAAAAGATTAATGACACTGCTCCTCAAGTATTTTAAAATTCAGAATTTGCTAATAGTGCATCTCAAGATTCAAATAATACATCCATTTTTAATCACACACATTTCCAGCATTAACCAAAAGCTACATTTTCCCCTCTTGCAAATTTCCAAAGTGAAAATTTCACAAGATGGTATGACTACCATGTTTATCATTATGTACACTGATAAATATTCCAGCTCATTTTTTCATTATTAATAGAATTAGCTACCGTGATTTTTCACTCTGTAAGGCTTCCAGTGCTTCTGTGCGAGTATTCAGCAGCTGGTCAGCTTCCTGGAGTCTCACTTTCAATACAGCCAGCTGGGAATCCTTTGCAGCCACCGCTTCAGTCAGGTCATCAACTTGGGCTCGAAGTTCTCGAGTTATTCGATCAGTCTTTGAATGGTCAACATTCCACTTCTCAACTCTTGCTCTTGCTTTGTTTAATTCTATTTAAAAAACAAACAAAGAAACGAAAAGAAAGAAGGAAATGTCTCCATATAAATAAACATGTCTTTCTCAGAGCACACAAAGATTCTCCTTTAAATCCCTTTAGTACCTATTGCCAAAATTAAGAGCTTACAAATATTTTTGAATTTTTTGCTCCAAGAGGGATCTCCATTTTTCAAGGCCAATACTCATATCTTATATTACAGTTAGTTGGTTGGAAAGGGGCATGAAGTTAGCTGCTTTTCTACACGTTTTTTTTGTAAAGCATTTGGAAGCCAAACAGTAGACAGTAGAGAGCTCACAAGACTAAAACAGTGGTGGATTTTTGGAGTTCTGCTATAGATATGAAAGAACGCAAATCCAAATCAAGGGTGGACAATGTATATCCTGCTGCTGCTGCTAAGTTGCTTTAGTCGTGTCCGACTCTGTGCGACCCCATAGACGGCAGCCCACCAGGCTCCCCCGTCCCTGTGATTCTCCAGGCAAGAACACTGGAGTGGGGTGCCATTTCCTTCTCCAATGTATACCCTAGTAGGATCAAAAGAAACAAAAAATCTGAAGATAAACACTGGAAAGGAATCTGTTTCTTTCCACTACTGTGGCCAAAAAAAAAAAAAAAGTGCTTTGAACCTAGAAAACTGGTGGTGCAGAAAGAGCAATGCAATATAGATCTCCACACCCTATACACCATCTGTAATTGTAAGCCTGACAGCAAAAAATCACCTTGTTTTAAATACAGAAGCAAACTGTGCAGGGTCTCTGGGAAACATTTCTCTGCCTAAATTCGTCTGGGAAAGAGTGAAGCTTCTGAAGTCAGTTTCACAAGTCTTAATACACCTTCCTGTGCACGGTTTCTAAAGGATGACCAAATAAACCAGTGTTCTGTCTCAGGCGGGTAACATGGAGCATTTCCAAATCTGGGCTCTCTATTTCCATGAGATACTACTCTACAAGTCTCATCCAGGACATTTCTAACAGTTTACATGCAATCAAGTTTTTATTATATTTTTGGAAATGCTACATTCCTAACCCTGGATAATTTAGATAAGGCTCTACCTTCTTGAATTTCCTTGGACCTTTGAAGTAATGAGGCCATTTCTTGATTTAAATTCTGAACTTCATTTCTCAACAATTGGTTCTCCAGGCGAAGGTTAGACAGTTCATGTGATCTGCCATCATCGTTAGGCACTGGGTTGGGGTCAGTACAGGCAGCATTTGATAATACATTTTCCTTTGAAGAATCTTCGTGGGCTTCATGGCCAGAATCTGAATCCTGAGAGGCTGCTGTAAGAAAGCAAATACATCTTTGTAACACTGGAACACTCCTCACATATGCATTGGTAGCTTACTGTGGTAGAACATCGTCTGGTTCAAGTTAACTGCTACACTAAAATACCATAAAAAATCAACTTACATTCTTAAGAGACTTCCCTCTGATGAAATCTCATTCTCACACATAGAGTCTCTAGATTTCTAAAGACCCTCAAAGTCTGGATACAATGAATGGTGATAAAAAACAGATAGAAGAATATAGTTCTGGGAAAGGGAAAAGCAGAGATAATTTATGCACTGGGATTTAGGTAAGAACGGTTTTGGTCTCCTTTTTGTCTATGAATCATTTTTGAAAACAAGGATGAAGTTTCAACACTGAAAAATAATGGAAAGGAATAAAAGAAGAGCTGTGGGTTTCAAGGCAGTGAGTAATAACAGGTCAGGACAATCTGTTACACACCAAACTGGAATCTACATTGCCTTACCCAAAGATATACTCTTTAATTCAGATACTCATTGTTTTGGATTTATCTTGTTTCTAATTTGTTACAAAATATGATGCAAATACACTTCACTTGCTCCCCCAAAATTAAGTATGTGCTAAAAAATGAACCATATCTAAGTGAAAAAATTTCTCAATATCTTTAGTGATCAAGGACATGCAAATTAAAACCACAACAAGAACCAATACACACCTGCTAGATGGCTAAAATTAAGAAGACAACACAAAGTGCTGGTGAAGATACGGACCAACTGGAACTCATATTCTGCCTGTTGATGGCAGTGTAAGGACAGACGGGGGAAAACGGGAAAAGTTTTCCCAGCTCCTTATTAAATTAAACACGTGCCTACCACCTGACCCAGTAATTCCACTCCTGAGTATTTACTGAAGAGAAATAAAAACACTTTCCCACAAAGAGAAGGACAAAAATGTTCACAGCCACCTTTATACACAAAAGCCAAAAACTGGAAACTACTGCAATGTCCAAAAATGAGTGGATGAATTGTGGTGTATCCATACTAGAGTAAGATACCACACAATAAAAAAATATTTATATACTCAATAACATGAGGGAATCTCACTAACATGTTCAATAAAAGAAGTCAGGTAACAAAGTATTCACACTGTATGATATCACCTTTTGCTGGCAAACATACAAAGTTTCAGAACAGGCAAAAAGTAATCTAAGGTGAAAGAAACGGTAACAGTGGGTGCTTGCAGGATGTGGGGGGAGATTAACTAGAAAAGGACATGAGGCACTCTCTGTGGCAAAGGAAATGTTCTTTATCACAATAAAGGTGTGAGTTCCATAGATATAGCCATTTGTATTAATACAACTAAGATTTGCACATTCCAGTGTATGTAAAAATGATGAGACAGAGGAAACTTGAATACTGACTAGGTATTAGAGAATACTAAGGAATTATTGGGGCTTCCCTGGTAGCTAAGATGATAAAGAATCCACCTTTAATGCAGGAGACCTGGGTTCTGTCCCTGGGTCACGAAGATCCCCTGGAGAAGAGAATGGCAACCCACTCCAGTATTCTTGCCTGGAGTATTTCATGAACAGAGGAGCCTGGTGGGCTACAGTTCATGGGGTTACAAAGAGTCAGACACGACTGAGCGACTAACCCACATACAAGGAATTATTACATTTTTATGGTGATAATGGTGTGAATGTTTTTAAAACTTATATTTTTAGAGTTAATAAAATATTTATAGAAGAAATGATATGAGATCTGTGATTTACTTCAAAATAATTCTGTGGAGGGTAGAGGTAAAGAAAGAGATTGAAAATGAGAGGGTATAAATTAAACCAGAATGGCTACAAGCTATTGATTATCATCGTGGGATAAACTATTGTATGGGGGTGGAGGGGAATGATCAATCTCTACTTTGACATATTTGAAATCTCCAAAATAAAGATATTTTTAATGAATAAAAAATGAGAGTTTTAAAAATTACTTTCAATTTTATAAGATTTTAAAAAGAAATAAAGTATATATCCAAGTCTTATAAGATATACCTAAAGCAGTATTTAGAAGGACACTTATAGCCTTAAACATTTACATTAAAAATGAAAAAAAGGAATTAATGAGTTATGCACCCATCATAAGAATTAAACAGCAAAATAAACCTAAAGAAAACAGAAATTAATAATAAAGATCAGAAATTAACAAAACAGAAAAGAAACACACTAGAGAGGCTTGACATGATAAAAAATGATTTTCTGAGAGAAACACTATAAACTACATTGTCAGTACATTTTTAAATCTACATGATGCTGAAACCCATCAAACTGTATACTTTAAAAGTGTGTAATTTATTGTATATCAGTTATACTTCATTAGCACTGTTTAAAAAAAATAAGCATTTAGCACAATGCCAGATATTGGTATTCCTCAGGTAGTATTTGTGATCAAGCTTTGATTTCTGCAAGGTTACTATAAATGATGAGTGTCTGAGCTAAAATTTCAGCTGTGACCACATTATTTTCCTAAAATTAAATAAATATAATCCTCCCCAAAGTATATGAAATAGACAAATTCTTAGGAAAAAAAATGTAACTTACCAAAAACAGATTTAAAAAGAAATGGAAAATCACTTGAATCAATAATCAAATCTTCCACTAAGAATAGCCCAGACCCTAATGGTTTCACTAGTGAGTTTCAGCAAACATTTACTGAAAGTCTGGTTTGGTTTTAGGTTTAAATAAAATAAACCAACTGATCTGTATACCATATCAGTATTAAGGAGAAAGATTGTGATATCTCAGTACTTACAGGAAAAAGTGCTAAAATTCAACATAAAAACTCAAACTAGAAATACAGAAAGACATCCTTGACCTGATAAAAAGTACCTAAGAAAAACCAAACACAGACTGAAACAGTGAAAGCATTCTTTTTAAGACAAGGAACAAGACACACAATTGGTTTTCAAGTACTCACCAGTGTAATAAGGCAAAAAAAAGATTTTTTAAAAAGATAAAATGGGTAAGCAGAAAAGTCATTATCCACAGATGATATTATTGTGTTGCTGAAAATTTAAATGAATGTACAGAAAAATACAAAGCCTAAGAGGTGTCTACGTTGCTGTGTATGAGTGCGTGCATGTGTGCATATTTACATAAACCGATATATAGCAACCAACAGAAAGCAAAAAATTTTAAAGCATACTATTTATAAGAGTTTTAAAAAATATAAACTACTCAGGAATAAAACTAACAAAAGTATGCAAGACCTTTATGGAAGAAACAAAACCTTAATCAAAGACATCTAAAAAATAATTATACCATGTTAACAGTTAGAAGATTCTACATTGTAAAAATGCTGATTCTCACCAAACTATCTATGTAGAAGCAATGGACTCTCATAAAAAGATCACAGAATTTTTGTGGAACTTGGCAAGTTCTAAGATGCATATGGAAGTACAAAAGTCTCAAGAATAGCCTATATCAAGAACTTCTATTCACTGAGACATAGAAAGAGGAAAAACATACGATAAAACTGGAGGAGGAGGAGAAAGAACTGTCATATACCTTCATATATAGAGTATCTCTGAAGCAATAAGAAAAAAGACAATGCATCCACAATACTCTGACCATGTCTCAACTGCTGCATTTACTACACTACATGTAGATTATCTGTGTACAACTGCATCTCATCTAATAAACTATAACCCATTCAATTCTGTATCCTGCCCCATTAGGGTCTCAATAAGCATTTGTAAAATTAATCAAAAAATAGTTGAGAAGAAATTTAGGACTGCTTGTACTTAAGTCTGCCAACAAAGGTCTGTCTAGTCAAGGCTATGGTTTTTCCAGTGGTTATGTATGGATGTGAGAGTTGGACTGTGAAGAAAGCTGAGGGCAAAAGAATTGATGCTTCTGAACTGTGGTGTTGGAGAAGACTCTTGAGAGTCCCTTGGACTGCAAGGAGATCCAACCAGTCCATCCTAAAGGAGATCAGTCCTGGGTGTTCATTGGAAGGACTGATGCTGAGGCTGAAACTCCAATACTTTGGCCACCTCATGCGAAGAGCTGACTCACTGGAAAAGACCCTGATGCTGGGAGGGACTGGGGGCAGGAGGAGAAGGGGACAACAGAAGATGAGTTGGCTGGATGGCATCATTGACTCGATGGATGTGAGTTAGAGTGAACTCCAGGAGTTGGTGATGGACAGGGAGGCCTGGCGTGCTGCGATTCATGAGGTGGCAAAGAGTCGGACATGACTGAGCAACTGAACTGGAACTGGAACTGTACTTAAACCAACTGCCAGTGCATGTGTCTGTCTTGAAAGCCCAAAACCCATCTCTTTATCACTTTTTAGTCTTGAAATATAAGAAACATTTTGTTCTTTAAGAGCCAAGACTATGTGGTAGTGGTTTAGTTGCTAAGTTGTATCCAATTCTTGCAACCCCATGGGCTGCAGACTGCCAGGCTCCTCTGTCCAAAGGATTCTCCAGGCAAGAATACTGGAGTGGGTTGCCATTTCCTTCTCCAAGACATCGTCCCAACCCAGGAGTCAAACCCAGATTTCCTGCGTTGCAGGCAGATTCTTTACCAACTGAGCTACAAGGGAAGCCCAAGACTGTGTAAGAGTCTTTAACATTTAAGAACACAAGAAGCTACCATGAATTATTAGCTCTATAAGAATCCCTGCAAGGACTTATCATGTTCATTGTTGTTTTAAAATGTCTCCCAGGTATACAAATTAGCCAAATCATCATGTAAATATCATTTTTGCAGATGAGAAGGTGTACATTTTGAGGTAATTTCGTAGCAAATAAAACAACTGAAAACCAGAATTCTAAGTTTTTAGTTCACTACTAGGTCAATGCCTTCAACTCTCCAACTTGGATCAAAGTTCAGTTTCTTACGCTTTACTTTCAGGGAAGGGAGGGGGAAAAACACACCAAAAAACTCACAATCCAGAATCTAAGTGAAATACAGCCTCCTGTCATTTTTATAATACAAATGACAAAGAGAAATGAATTAGAGACATTTCCAAATCCAAAATTACATGTTTTCTCCCAGATTTCAAAATTTTCTGGGTAAAGTTACCCACAGACAACATTCAAAAGTCCCTACTGTAACTGTGTATTGACTAACAGTGTTCCACGCCATCTCCCTTGTTCATGCCACACATTTCAGAGAGCCTGCCCTTCTACCAACAGGGAGGTAACAGGTGCCTCCCCTGTCATCCTCCCAGATGATGACAAATGCCGCCAGAACATTTTAGGCTATGATAACACATCCAGTTTGGTTAACTCTAAAACAAACAGAGGCCTAATTAACTACCATGGCTTTGGCTCCCAGAAGGATTTTCTTCAACGGCTTTGATGGTGGTTACACTGGTGTTCACAGAATTGACGCTGGATGTCCGAGAACTCTGCAAGACAGGGGTTTTGGCCTTTTCTTTTTTGATTTCCACTTTCCCAGTAGGCTCCTTCTGGGAACTATTAAGAAAATCAAACAGCAGCTCATCATCAGGTTCTGACTTTTTTCTTCGAACAAATTGGGATGAAGGCCTAGGAGCAGATGCATTTTCAACAGGATAGGAGGTCTCCCCCAAAGTCCTAGCTCCTACTTTTATATTTGCAGTCCCAGCTAAGATGGTGGCTTTTTGATTTCTAATGTTATCAGCTGCTGAGGAAATGTAAGTACTTTTAGATCCCGTCTGGTAAGTCAAGTCCGTATTTTGCTGGTGAAGTTCAGAATAGTCAGTATTTTTGCTATAAATGATGTTGCTGGTGTTCTCTTTTCTACTGAGAGCTGTTGCAGCCCCTTGATCAACTCTGTTTAAAAGATCTTCTGCCTTTCCAGCCAGATCAGCAAACCAGGACATGATGGGAGCAGAATAATCCTGTTGGTGAACCTGTAAAAAGGATGTAAAAGGATCAGTGTGGCTGAGCAGCAGAACTCAGTGGTTAAGACCAGCCTCTGGAGTCAAGCTGGTCCTGGGTTGGAAAGCCTGTTTCTTACTACGCAACTTCCAGCAAAGTACATAACCGAAACGCTTCACCTAGAAAATGAGGAAAACAAGTGTACTTATACTACTGGATGGTTTTCAGATGAAACGATACACCAAAAACATTTTGAAAATGCCGAGCACATAGTAGGCACTCATGTTAGCAGTTGTTGTTACTATAATTACAACCACCACTACTACCATCACTCCTATTTCAACGATGTGTAAATCTTGATGTAAAAAAAGCCACTGAATGTCAAATAATACGGCAAAATTCCAGGACAACCAAATAAAAATAATTTTCTGAAGTTTGTTGTAAAGTGCTAAAACTTGAAGAAACTTCTGATTAATACAAAAGCTACTTCAGTGTTAAACTGCAACACTATCATGGATAATTTAGGTGCGCATATACACATTTAAAACACACCTCCAATCATTTGGATTCTCTGTACCTACCACAGCACATTAGGCTAAGTTCCAAATAAAACAAGATGATAGCATAGCCATTCATGTTGATACATATACTTGGGTACTTATCCAGTGCCGCAATGAATCAAAATAATGAAATAACTAGCTTCCATGACGTAGGAGAGTAGTATATAAAAAAGTAAACAACCATTTCTTGAGTGTGCACAGTTTCTTTCGCCTGCGGTGCTGGCATTCTTTCACAATTAACTCTTTCGTTCTTGGTCTTCACACAAATGTCATCTGCTCCAAAACCAGCTCTTTCTTCCCATCTAAATTAGGTTCTATCATTGTCTGTACACACACCATTCTCTTCCCTGACAGCCCTTCATGTTTTATACGTATTTTTCCCCCATCTCTCCCTCTTGGGGAAGGAGAGGAAGAGAGTGGGTAGATAAAGGCCATGTCTTTTGCTCACCAGTGAATTCTCAGCATACCCTAGGCACCATAAATACTGCTGAATGGAATTAATTTTTTTTAGATGTCCTGCAAACATTATCTTTAGCACACATAATTTTCACAACCACTGTTGTGAAATTTCACAACTGTTAAGTAGCAGTACCCTCCCTTTTTTCCATAAAAAAAAAAGGTGGGGGGAAGGTTTAGAAAGATCCCAGAGTTTAGACAGCAGCTCAGACAGGCAAATGTAAGTCAGCCAAACCCACTTTTAACCCCTGCCTTCTCAATCTAACCTACCAGTACCTGAATAACCTCAAGAAGAAACTGACCCCCTAAACCTGTTCCTTACAAAACGGGATGATTACATGACTGTGTATTTCACAGAGTTTATGTAAATCAAATGAAAATGGAAGTGACATGCTCCCAAACATATAAAACTCCCTACAAAGTATTTATTATTCCCAAGTAAACACTGGTGGTAATTAGAGGGCAAATTATCTCTCCTAATAAGGCGATCAAAACATATTTAATTTCTTCCATCTTGCCTGCCATCTTAAAGTTTAAAAGGACTTTCAAACAAAAGCCTGTGCCTTAAGACTGACTACCCAATTAAAGGTTAAGACGGGCCCTGGGCATTTCCTCCATGGACAAGAGAAAAACTCTAGCAGACTTCTGAGGTAGAATTCTGAGGTCATTCTGCCCAGTAAATAAACGGCCCACACCGAGGTGAAGAAACAGGGCGAGGGCGTGGGACGGGGACGGGTCGACCGACTGCGGGGGCAGGGCCTGCTAGCCGGCCAGGTGTCAACACGGAGGAAGGGAGGTTGGGGGTCAGCTGGTCGGTCCCCTTGAGTCTGTTGTTGGGATCTCAGGTAGGCGAGTCCAGACCCCCAACTTTGCTTCCCACCCACTTCGTTGAGCCTCTGGAGGGGGAAGACGGGCCAAACCAGGTTGAGGTCGCGGAGACAGGAAAGGGGAGGGCACCAAGCAACGTCCGTGGAGATCCAGGGGGCCTCCCCTCCCTCTTCTTGAGCCCCTAGCTGGGCGGAGAGACCAAGGTCTCCGCCAAGGGGCTGCCGCCCCCGCCTCTAAGGCCGTTAACGCCCCAAAGGAACCCATCGGGCCGTAGGGCCCCCGCGGCCGCCTCACCTGAAGGCTCTGCAGCGGCTGCACCGCGGCCTGATCACCCTCCCGGGCCGCCCTTCCTCAGCAGCGGGCCGGGAGAGGGCTCAGGTTGAGTAGACCGGGTCCCGGACCTGCCACGGCCCAGCTACTCTTCCGGGAGACGTGGAAGAGCAGCGAGGACCCCAAAACAGAGTGCCTTCCGAGCTGCCTGAGCGGCCAGGAACCTAGAGCAGCCACCTGGAGGCGACTCAGGCAGCAGCGCCGCCAGCTGCGGGGTCCTCGCGCCTGGCCACGCCCTTTCGCCGCCTGTGGCGAGAAAGGAAAAGGGCAGGGCTTGCGTGCGTGTGACGTTGCTCGCCTCCCTGGGACCACGGCCCGCACGCGGCCGACACAACATTAGAGGCCACGCCCATAAGGGGGCGGTCCCCTCTGCGGGCCTCTTTGATGGCAAGGGCGGTCCTCCCCCTTGAAGGAGAAAATAGGACTGAGACGCTGGTGTCCCTGCTGCCGTTTACTTTTACCGGTTCTTCCTCCGCCTGCTTAGATTTACGAAAAATAGTGTTGAGCAGGAGGTGGGAGTAAAGAAAATAAGTTTCAGAGCTTTACCAGAGCTGTAAAGACAAGATGATGAGAAGTGACTGGAGGTGGAAGAAGCACTTTAAATGCTGTGGTCAGGGACGGTCTTACTCTGAGGAGGAAACATTTGAGCTGAGACCCAAAAGATAGAAATGGCCAGTAAAGGACTTTTCATACAGGTGTATTGTAGTTATCTTATGCAAGCTGTTCATTGAATATTTGAATTAAGTCTACAATTTTAGTAATTCAACAAATACTCAGCATTTACTTTGTTCATAAAGAAAGTGAAAGTGAAATCTCTCAGTCGTACCCGACTCTTTGCCACCCCGTGGACTGTAGCCTTTCGGGCTCCTCCGTCCAGGGCATTTTCCAGGCAAGAATACTGGAGTGGGTTGCCATTTCCTTCTCTAGGGGATCTTCCTGACCCAGGGATCGCACCTTGGTCTCCCTCATTGTTGGCAGACGCTTTACCGTCTGAACCACTAGGGAAGTCATGTTGTATATGCTATGTTATGCTAAGTCACTTCAGTCGTGTCCGACTCTGTGCTGCCCCATAGACGCAGCCCACTAGGCTCCGCCGTCCCTGGCATTCTCCAGGCAAGAACACTGGAGCGGGTTGCCATTTCCTTCTCCAATGCATGACAGTGAAAAGTGATAGTGAAGTCGCTCAGTCGTGTCTGACTCTTAGTGACCCCATGGACTGCAGCCTACCAGGCTCCTCTGTCCATGCAAGTTTCCAGGCAAGAGTACTGGAGTGGGGTGCCAGGCTACCCCACTATTTCAAGAATTCCCACCCATACTTCCTAAGAGTCAGCATATACAGACCTACCACCCAGAAGTCACTGGGACTGGGCTACGTTAGCTAGAGAAACAGCACACCCAACAGAAAGAGGTTACGACTTTGCCTTGTACAAGACACGTGCAAAAAAACACTAACCACAGAAGAAAAGACTGCAATTTGGACTTTGTTAAAATTAATAATTTCTTTCCATCAAAAAAAAAAGCAAAAGCAACAACAACAAAAACCAAGAAAGCATTAAGAGAATAAAAGGCAAGTCAAAGATTGGTAGAACATGTTTACAATACATATATCAGACCAAGGATTTGTATGCAGAGTATATAAAGCTCTCTGAGAAATCAATAAGAAATACCAATCAACCCAACCAAAATGGACCAATATCTTAGATACGTACTTCACAAGAGAAAATATCCAATTGATCAAAGCACAGGAAAAAGTGGTCAACACTATTTATGGGTCATCAGATCAGATCAGATCAGATCAGTCGCTCAGTCGTGTCCGACTCTTTGCAACCCCATGAATCACAGCACGCCAGGCCTTCCTGCCCATCACCAACTCCCGAAGTTCACTGAGACTCACGTCCATCGAGTCAGTGATGCCATCCAGCCATCTCATCCTCTGTCATCCCCTTCTCCTCCTGCCCCCAATCCCTCCCAGCATCAGAGTCTTTTCCAATGAGTCAACTCTTCGCATGAGGTGGCCAAAGTATTGGAGTTTTAGCTTTAGCATCATCCCTTCCAAAGAAATCCCAGGGCTGATCTCCTTCAGAATGGACTGGTTGGATCTCCTTGCAGTCCAAGGGACTCTCAAGGGTCTTCTCCAACACCACAGTTCAAAAGCATCAATTATTCGGCACTCAGCCTTCTTCACAGTCCAACTCTCACATCCATACATGACCACAGGAAAAACCATAGCCTTGACTAGACGGACCTTTGTTGGCAAAGTAATGTCTCTGCTTTTGAATATGCTATCTAGGTTGGTCATAACTTTCCTTTCAAGGAGTAAGCATCTTTTAATTTCATGGCTGAAGTCACCATCTGTAGTGATTTTGGAGCCCAGAAAAATAAAGTCTGACGCTGTTTCCACTGTTTTCCCATCTATTTCCCATGAAGTGGTGGGGCCGGATGCCATGATCTTCGTTTTCTGAATGTTGAGCTTTAAGCCAACTTTTTCAGTCTCCACTTTCACTTTCATCAAGAGGCTTTTGAGTTCCTCTTCACTTTCTGCCATAAGGGTGGTGTCATCTGCATATCTGAGGTTATTGATATTTCTCCAGGCAATCTTGATTCCAGTTTGTGTTTCTTCCAGTCCAGCGCTTCTCATGATGTCATCAGAGAAATGCAAAATTAAAATCAGAAAGAAATACTGTTTTTTTTTAGCTGAGCATAGACTTTACAGACATATGTTTTAAATAACTAAGTTTCAAACACAGAGGTACATAAAAAAATAGCTGATAAACTTTTCTTATATTTTTTCACCAAAACGGAATCCTCATAATCATCGAAAATCCACCATCTTTCCACTAGATTTAAAAATAATATATTTGACATCAAAATATTATGAAAGATGTATAATGTCTTAATAACAAAAGGTTTAGCACTACCCCTTTAAAACTCCAAATTCTGTCTGTGTGTTTCAATTTAATCAATAAGGTTTTTGGAGATGTAAATTAAATAAACATTTATTTAATCACTGATTCATTCATGCAGGTGTTTGGTTCCCTAGATTCTTTATATTCCTTTTTCCGTGGATGGTAACAGAAGTAAATGATATTAGAGCCATGCAATAAAGAAATACTTTCACACATCCACCATAAGTGCTAAAACGTAAAAAGATGGAAATTGCCAAGTACTGGTGAGTTTATGGGGCTGCTAGAACATTCATGCGTTTTCAACAGAACTCTAAGTAATAGAACCACTTTGGAAAACTTGGACTGTATCCATTGAACCTAAATATAGGCCTTCTCTTTGATCAGGCATAGGGCCACCCTATGAGTCAGAAGTTCCACTCAAGACAAATGGGGGCAAGCTCCATCAAAAGACATGTACAATGAAAAACAAGAAACTATACACACCACAACATGGATGAGTCAGACATACTTGAGTTAAATAGTGTTGAGTTAAAGCAGACACAAAAGACCACATACCATATAATTTTATTAATATGAAGGTCAGAACAGGTGAAGTTAATCTATGATTATAGAAGTTATAATAGTAGTTACCTTTGCGGGGCCAGACATTGACTAGGAGGGGTCAAGATGGAGGCTTCTAGGATCCTGACAATGTATATTGTATGTAAGAATTTATTAAGCTCTGTACTTAACAACTGTTAACTTTATTGCATGTATGTTATCCCTCAATTAAAACAATTTTAAAAATAGACATAATCTTTGAGAAAGTGATTTCTCAATTTCAACTTTTAGGAAATTATCCTACTTAATAATTTTGCATGTGTGTGAGTATACACACATATGCAAAATTATTAACTATAGCATTACTTATAATAGCCAGCATTGGAAACAAGTTAAATGTACATTGATTTAAAATCTTGGGGGGGACTTCCCTGGTGGTCCAGTGGCTAAGAATCTGCACTCCCAATGCAGGGGGCCCAGGTTTGATCTCTGCTCAAGGAATTAGATTCCACATGCTGCAACTAAGATCCTGTGTGCCGCAACTAAGGCCTGGTGCAGCCAAATAAATAAAAAAAATTTATTTGAAAAAGAAAAAACTTGGTATATTCATGCACTGGAATACTATGCAGGTGTTTTTTTAAGAAAATAAAAACAAAAATTCTTATGTAAGGATATAGAGTCTATGCCCTGACCAGTAATGCTGAAGAAGCTGAAGTTGAACAGTTCTATGAAGACCTACAAGACCTTCTAGAACTAACACCCCCAAAAAGATGCCCTTTTCATTATAGGGGACTGGAATGCAAAAGTAGGAAGTCAAGAAACACCTCGAGTAACAGGCAGATTTGACCTTGGAGTACAGAATGAAGCAGGGAAAAGGCTAACAGACATTTGCCAAGAGAATGCACTGGTCATAACAAACACCCTCTTCCAACAACACAAGAGAAGACTCTACACATAGACATCACCAGATGGTCAATATCGAAATCAGATTGATTATATTCTTTGCAGCCAGAGATGGAGAAGCTCTATAGAGTCAGCAAAAACAAGACTGGGAGCTGACTGTGGCTCAGATCATGATGAACTCCTTATTGCCAAATTCAGACTTATATTGAAGAAAGTAGGGAAAACCACTAGACCACTCAGGTATGACCTAAATCAAATCCCTTATGATTATACAGTGGAAGTGACAAATAGATTCAAGGGATCAGATCTGATAGACAGAGTGCCTGAAGAACTATGGACAGAGGTTCGTGACATTGTATAGGAGACAGGAATCAAGACCATCCCCAAGAAAAAGAAATTCAAAAGCAAAATGGCTGTCTAAGGAGGCCTTACAAATAGTTATGAAAAGAAGAGAAGCAAAAAACAAAGGAGAAAAAGAAAGATATACCTATTTGAATGCAGAGTTCCAAAGACTAGCAAGGAGAGATAAGAAAGCCTTCCTCAGTGATTAATGCAAAGAAATAGTGGAAAACGATAGAATGGGAAAGACTAGAGATCTCTTCAAGAAAATTAGAGATACCAAGGGAACATTTCATGCAAAGATGGGCTCAATAAAGGACAGAAATGGTATGGACCTAACAGAAGCAGACGATATTAAGAAGAGGTGGCAGGAATACACAGAAGAACTGTACAAAAAAGGTCTTCACGACCCAGATAATCATGATGGTGTGATCACTCACCTAGAGCCAGACATCCTGGAATGTGAAGTCAAATGGGCCTTAGGAAGCATCACTACAAACAAAGCTGGTGGAGGTGATGGAATTCCAGTTGAGCTATTTCAAATCCTGAAAGATGATGCTGTGAAAGTGTTGCACTCAATATGCCAGCAAATTTGGAAAACTCAGCAGTGGCTACAGGACTGGAAAAGGTCAGTTTTCGTTCCAGTCCCAAAGAGAGGCAATGCCAAAGAATACTCAAAGAACCACAAAATTGTACTCATCTCACATGCTAGTAAAGTAATGCTCAAAGTTCTCCAAGCCAGGCTTCAATAGTATGTGAACTGTGAACTTCCTGATGTTCAAGCTGGTTTTAGAAAAGGCAGAGGAACCGCAGATCAAATTGCCAACATCCTTTGGATCATCGAAAAAACAAAAGAGTTCCAGAAAAACATCTATTTCTGCTTTATTGACTATGCCAAAGCCTTTGACTGTGT
This sequence comes from Bos indicus, assembly GCF_029378745.1. Classification (NCBI taxonomy): domain Eukaryota; kingdom Metazoa; phylum Chordata; class Mammalia; order Artiodactyla; family Bovidae; genus Bos; species Bos indicus. The sequence continues at coordinate 57,634,070 of NC_091780.1, read as the reverse complement.
GGATCACAATAAACTGTGGGAAATTCTGAAAGAGATGGGAATACCAGACCACCTGAATTGCCTCTTGAGAAATCTGTATGCAGGTCAGGAAGCAACAGTTAGAACTGGATTTGGAACAACAGACTGGTTCCAAATAGGGAAAACAGTACATCAAAGCTGTATATTGTCACCCTGTTTATTTAACTTATATGCAGAAATATCATGCATGAGAAACACTGGGCTGAACAAAGCACAAGCTGGAATCAAGATTGCCTGGAGAAATATCAATAACCTCAGATATGCAGATGACACCACCCTTATGGCAGAAAATGAAGAACTAAACAGCCTCTTAATGAAAGTGAAAGAGGCGAGTGAAAAAAATTGGCTTAAAACTCAACATTCAGAAAACTAAGATCATGGCATCTGGTCCCATTACTTCACAGCAAATAGATGGGGAAACGGTGGAAACAGTGACAGATTTTATTTATTTGGGCTCCCAAATCACTGCAGATGGTGACTGCAGCCATGAAATTAAAAGACACTTGCTCCTTGGAAGAAAAGTTATGACCAACCTAGACAGCATATTAAAAAGCAGAGACATTACCAACAGAGGTCCATCTAGTCAAAGCTATGGTTTTTCCAGTAGTCATGTATGGATGTGAGAGTTGGACTATAAAGAAAGCTGAGCACTGAAGAATTGATGCTTTTGAACTGTGGTGTTGGAGAAAACTTTTTTTTAAAATTTTAATTGGAGGCTAATTACTTTACAATATTGTATTGGTTTTGCCATACATCAACATGCATCTGCCACGGGTGTACACGGCGGATGTTCCCCATCCTGAACCCCCCTCCCACCTCCCTCCCCATACCATCCCTCTGGGTCATCCCAGTGCCCCAGCACTGAGCATCCTGTATCATGCATCAAACCTGGACTGGCGATTCGTTTCACGTATGATATTATACATGTTTCAATGCCATTCTCCCAAATCATCCCAGCCTCTCCATCTCCCACAGAGTCCAAAAGACTGTTCTATACATCTGTCTCTTTTGCTGTCTTGCATACAGGGTTATTGTTACCATCTTTTTAAATTCCATATATATGCATTAATATACTGTATTGGTGTTTATCTTTCTGGCTTACTTCACTCTGTGTAATAGGCTCCAGTTTCATCCATCTCATTGGAACTGATTCAAATGTATTCTTTTTAATGGCTTAGTAATATTCCATTGTGTAGATGTACCACAGCTTTCTTATCCATTTGTTTGCTGATGGACATCTAGGTTGCTTCCATGTCCTGGCTATTATAAACAGTGCTGCAATGAACATTGGGGTACATGTATCTTTTTCAATTCTGGTTTCCTCGGTGTGAATACCCAGCAGTAGGATTGCGGGGTCATATGGCAGTTCTATTTCCAGTTTTTTAAGGAATGTCCTCACTGTTCTCCATACTGGCTGTACTAGTTTGCATTCCCACCAGCAGTGTAAGAGAGTTCCCTTTTCTCCACACCCTCTCCAGCATTTATTGCTTGTAGATTTTTGGATAGCAGCCATTCTGACTGGCATGAAATGGTACCTCATTGTGGTTTTGATTTGCATTTCTCCGATAATGAGTGATGTTGAGCATCTTTTCATGTGTTTGTTAGCCATCTGTATGTCTTCTTTGGAGAAATGTCTATTTAGTTCTTTGGCCCATTTTTTTATTGGGTCATTTATTTTCCTGGAATTGAGCTGCAGGAGTTGCTTGTATATTTTTGAGATTAATTTTTTGTCCGTTGCTTCATTTGCTATTGTTTTCTCCCATTCTGAAGGCTGTCTTTTCACCTTGCTTAGAGTTTCCTTTGTTGTGCAGAAGCTTTTAAGTTTAATTAGGTCCCATTTGTTTATTTTTGCTTTTATTTCCAATATTCTGGGAGGTGGGTCATAGAGGATCCTGCTGCGATTTATGTCAGAGAGTGTTTTGCCTATGTTCTCCTCTAGGAGTTTTATAGTTTCTGGTCTTACATTTAGATCTTTAATCCATTTTGAGTTTATTTTTTGTGTATGGTGTTAGAAAGTGTTCTAATTTCATTCTTTTATAAGTGGTTGACCAGTTTTCCCAGCACCACTTGCTAAAGATACTGTCTTTTCTTCATTGTATATTCTTGCCTCCTTTGTCAAAGATAAGGTGTCCATAGGTGTGTGGATTTATCTCTGGGCTTTCTATTTTGTTCCATTGATCTATATTTCTTCTTTGTGCCAGTACCGTACTGTCTTGATGACTGTGGCTTTGTAATAGAGCCTGAAGTCAGGCAGGTTGATTCCTCCAGTTCCATTCTTCTTTCTCAAGATTGCTTTGGCTATTAGAGTTTTTTTGTATTTCCATACAAATTGTGAAATTATTTGTTCTAGCCCTGTGAAAATATCGTTGGTAGCTTGATAGGGATTGCATTGAATCTATAGATTGTTTTGGGTAGTATACTCATTTTCACTATATTGATTCTTCCAATCCATGGACACGGTATATTTCTCTATCTATTAGTGTCCTCATGAGAAACGCTGGACTGGAAGAAACACAAGCTGGAATCAAGATTGCCAGGAGAAATATCAATAACCTCAGATATGCAGATGACACCACCCTTATGGCAGAAAGTAAAGAGGAACTATAAAGCCTCTTGATGAAAGTGAAAGTGGAGAGTGAAAAAGTTGGCTTAAAGCTCAACATTCAGAAAACGAAGATCATGGCATCCGGTCCCACCACTTCATGGGAAATAGATGGGGAAACAGTGGAAACAGTGTCAGACTTTATTTTTCTGGGCTCCAAAATCACTACAGATGGTGACTTCAGCCATGAAATTAAAAGATGCTTACTCCTTGAAAGGAAAGTTATGACCAACCTAGATAGCATATTCAAAAGCAGAGACATTACTTTGCCAACAAAGGTCTGTCTAGTCAAGGCTGTGGTTTTTCCTGTGGTCATGTATGGATGTGAGAGTTGGACTGTGAAGAAGGCTGAGTGCCGAATAATTGATGCTTTTGAACTGTGGTGTTGGAGAAGACCCTTGGGAGTCCCTTGGACTGCAAGGAGATCCAACCAGTCCATTCTGAAGGAGATCAGCCCTGGGATTTCTTTGGAAGGGATGATGCTAAAGCTGAAACTCCAGTACTTTGGCCACCTCATGCAAAGAGTTGACTCATTGGAAAAGACTCTGATGCTGGGAGGAATTGGGAGCAAGAGGAGAAGGGGACGACAGAGGATGAGATGGCTGGATGGCATCACTGAATCGATGGACGTGAGTTTGAGTGAACTCCGGGAGTTGGTGATGGACAGGGAAGCCTGGCGTGCTGCGATTCTTGGGGTCGCAAAGAGTCAGACATGACTGAGCGACTGATCTGATCTGATCTGATTAGTGTCCTCTTTGATTTCTTTCACCGGTGTTTTATAGTTTTCTATATATAGGTCTTTTGTTTCTTTGGGTAGATATATTCCTAAGCATTTTATTCTTTTCGTTGCACTAGTGAATGGAATTGTATCCTTAATTTCTCTATTTTCTCATTATTAGTGTATAGGAATGCAAGGGATTTCTGTGTGTTGATTTTACATCCTGCAACTTTACTATATTCATTGATTAGCTCTAGTAATTTTCTGGTGGAGTCTTTAGGGTTTTCTATATAGAAGCTGAAGCTGAAACTCCAATACTTTGGCCGCCTGATCCGAAGAACTAACTCATTTGAAGAGACCCTGATGCTGGGAAAGATTGAAAGTGGGACAAGAAGGGGTCGACAAAGGATGAGATACTTGGATGGCATCACCGACTCAACGGACATGAGTTCGAGTAAACTCCGGGAGTTGGTGATGGACAGGGATGCCTGAGTGCTGCAGTCCATGGGGTGGCAAAGGGTCAGACATGACTGAGCAACTGAACTGAAGGAAATATAAAGAGCTCCAGGATCTTAACAACACATGATGTTTAAGAAAAAAAAAAAGAAGTTAAAAAAATGGTGTTTGTATGCTATCATTTGTGTAGAAATATCTTTTATGAGTAAAATCTGTTTCTTTGCCTCCTTGGAAAACTTGGCTGGGCAACACACGGGAGAGGGTGGTTTTTTCTTCAATGAATCCTCTTTGGGATGCGCCCTTTGAACACTGTACCATAAGAATGTATTTTTTTTAATATTAAAACAATTCTTAACTTTGAACATCCTTGGAGGCCTAATGCACTCCCCATGTCTTCATAGCCCTGCCTCTCAGTACCTCCTGACACCCTTCGTTTATGTGTCCTGCCCAGCCCAGCAGGCTTTCTCCAGGGATTTTGTGACCCTCATTAGAAGGTTCCTATATTCCTTCAACACCAGGTTTTTATGATTCTACTCCTTGTTAAGCAGCTCTGAAGGACGAAATTGTGAACCTCTTTGTGCATTTCTATCTTCCAGCAGCAGGAGGCACTTAATACTTAAAAATATGTACATGCATATCATATTTGGATTAACAAGTAAAATGAGGATTGGTGGACTGTTTTGTTTATAGAGCACAGAATGTAATATTTCCATAAATCTGCCCTAGATGACACCCAGGAATTTCATATTCCTGTACCTGTTTGGGAGTTCCTCCAGCTTGACAGGCCATTTCTGGCGAATTCAGTGTCATCTGGAGTGCTAAGATGCTCCTGGAGATGAGTCCCTCTGCCATGGCACTCCTGATGAAACCTCCTAGGCCCCCATTTACCCCTCATTCTCAGAGTGTCATGAGCATTTTCTGCTCAGAAGCATCCCACCCCCATTTGACCCTATGTGGGCAGCAGGGCTGGTTGGAGAAGAGGCTTTAAATTTTCCTGGAAATAACACGTGCCTGAGAGTCAACAAACAGCATGCTGTGCCTTGTTTTGGTGTCATAACAACTCCCTTTCTCTCTCAGGGCCTCAGTTTCCTCATCTGTAAAATGGGTGGTTAGTGGTTTTGAAGGTGTATATGAGTGATTTTTATACCATGGTGTTCTTTCTTTTAAGGACATCTTATGTCTATGCCTCATACATAAAGTGCATCCAAGTGAAGCACTCCTGATTAAAGACTGTAGATGAAGAGGGTGAAGATGGGGAAGAGGATATGCAGATCCCCTTCCAGTGTTTCCCCATGCCCTACCAAGAAGCCAAGAAGCTCCTGATGTAGCTTCTAGGGAGTTCAAAATGTCTCTGCACCTGTACTGGGTGTTTGTTTTTTTTTTTTTTTTTGCCATGCCGTAAGGCTTGTGGGATCTTAGTTCCCTGACCAGGGATTGAACCTGATCTGTCAGTGAGAGTGTCAAGTCTCAACCACTGGACCACTAAGGGGTTCCCTGGGTGTTCTTTAAGAGCCTCACTTTGAGGTTCTGGGGTTCTGTGGAAGACTAGTCCTGCTTGGGTGCAGGGAAGGGACCTACATCTTATCTTCTTTGTGCCATGAACCCTTTTGCAGAATTGTGTGGCTATCTTTTTTTTTTTAATAATTTTTTTCTATTTTTAAATTTTTATTATTTATAATTGAGGGCAGGAGGAGAAGAGGGCAACAGAGGATAAGATGGTTGGATAGCCTCACCAACTCAATGGACATGAGTTTGAGGAAACTCTGGGAGATGGTGAAGGACAGGGAAGCCTGGTGTGCTGCAGTCCATGGGGTTGCAGAGTTGTACACGACTTAGCAACTGGGGAACAATGATGGCTGTGCTGAGTCTTTGTTGCTGCACACAAGAGGGCTTTCTCTAGTGGTGAGTGGGGAATACTCTCTAGTTGCAGTGTGCAGGCTTCTCCTTGCAGTGGCATCTTGTTGCGGAGCACAGAATGCGGGGTGTGTGCAATTCACTAGTTGTGGCATACGGATTTAGATGCCCTGCAGCATGTGGAATCTTCCCAGACCGGGGATTGAACCCATGTCCCCTGCATTGGCAGGAGGATTTTCAACCACTGGACCACCAGGGAAGTCTTCGTTGTTTTATTTTTAACAAGTTCATCATTTAAGAAGTCTGAATTCATTTTCATCACATGATATTATACACAGTCATCTGCTGAAACAATTCTTTTTTAACAGATCACAGTTTTAAAAAGTCATAGGTATTGTAAGTTCTGTATAAACTAGTGGATAGTAAGTTGATTCCTTTGTTCTGATTTATAAGCCTCAACTTCACTATTGAATAAAGAAAGTAAAGCAAAGAAAGTATAATTGGTCACTTGTTTAGAACAGCATTATTTCTGTAATTTGAAGCTTTCTAAATGGACAGGTTCAGACCTGGTGTAACAGGATTATTTAATGAATAGGCTATAGTGAAATTGTACAAAAGGTTATTAACTTTAATCATTAATAGCTTAAGGAACACTATGTTACTAATTGCTATTCAAATTCAAAAACCTATTTTTGAATCCTCAGGAAGTAGCTTGTGTACACAATTAAGCCACCTTATACTCAGAGGAGTGTCAATATGTAGACACTCAATGTTCAACAAAAGCTTTGGCTTTAGGGAAGACAGAAACATTTAAAATAATGACTTTAATCATCATTTTAAGTATATGATAGGGCTTCCCTGGTAGCTCAGTGGTAAAGAATCCGTCTGCAGGATTTGCATGCAGGACACGCGGGGGGTTTGATTCCTGGGCTGGGAAGATTCCCTGGAGAAGGAAATGGCAACCCACTTTAGTATTCTTGCCTGAAAAACCCCATGGACAGAGGAACCTGGTGGGCTACAGTTCATGGGGTCACAAAAGAGCTGGACATGACTTAGCAACTAATCAACAACAACAAGGGAAAGTGTGCTTTAATTAAATACATATCATACCAGTGATGCTGGCAAGGTTGAAAGTTACTCCCAACTTGGACAGCTATAAAAATGTGTGTACATGATAAGACAGTAAGATAAAAAGCAATCCTTTTGAAACAAAGGTTTAAAAATATTTTGTTCACAGCGGTTTGTATCAACAGTATGCATTTTATGATGATAACTTGTACAGATAGAGCACCCTAGGGCTCTCTTTATATCTTAAAGAAAACGAACATTCACATTATTCATGGGTTGTAGTGAATTTAAAACAGATCAGTTGTACACTTACCTCCTAGACAGGATAAACTGTCCCGAGACTTTCAGCTTTAATACCATCATTAAAGTTGTTTGCAAAAGGAACAGAGAATTAAAAAACAAAACAAAACTGTAAAAAAATAAAACATTTTTTTCCTGGGTGTGGAGAGTTTCCTATTTGCTGTTATAACAAGCAAATATCATTCATTAAGTCAAAAATGGGAGGAGCAGGCTCACCAACACTATTTGAGCAAGCTGGACAATCCACATAATTTAAAAAATGAAGGTCGTACACTCTATATCACAAGTTCCAATTAAGCAGTGTCAAAATGACACCCATTTCTTTGCTTGCTTTGTGGTCACACCCCTTGGGGATGTTAATGGATCTCCTGGCATTCGGCTTCTTTTTCTCTGCAAGTTTTGAAATCTGAAAAAGACTTTGTCCACACTTAGCGCGGTATCTCCATTGTCAAACTCTCCACAATAATTGGGTGCAGACAATAGAGTGATCGAATGCTTCTTGGCAAAAAATTCATACCCATCTTCTACCACCTTATAGGCTCTACATATAAGACCCAAATCATACTTATGGAGAAGGCAATGGCACCCCACTCCAGTACTCTTGCCTGGAAAATCCCATGGATGGAGGAGCCTGGTAGGCTGCTGTCCATGGGGTCGCGAAGACTCGGATACGACTGAGGGACTTCACTTTCACTTTTCACTTTCATGCATTGGAGAAGGAAATGGCAACCCACACCAGTGTTCTTGCCTGGAGAATCCAAGGGAGGTGGGAGCCTGGTGGGCTGCCGTCCATTGGGTCACACAGAGTCGGACACGACTGAAGCGACTTAGCAGCAGCAGCAGCAGCGTGGTATCTCCATTGTCAAACTCTCCACAATAATTGGGTGCAGACAACAGAGTGATCGAATGTTTCTTGGCAAAAAATTCATACCCATCTTCTACCACCTTATAGGCTCTACATATAAGACCCAAATCATACTTATGGAGAAATTTGCCAACCACTTCTGCACCAAGTGTGAAGGACACTCCTCTGTCATTTTTATCCTAAGACAACTTTACCCAGGTCACACCGCAAAAGGTCACAAAGAAGACCTTGATCTGGTACATCAGAGGGTCACATAGTTTTCCAAATCTGCTCCATAGATTGAGGATCTGGTGACAAACCTCCAGGACAGCAGAGTATTTTCTTGACCAAGAAGGCTGCTACTGGTAAACAGGTAAAGCAGTCTGTGAAACATGTTTTCCATAACGTAACTTTATATCTTTTACATTCATCACAAAATCCATACATCTATTGATAATGGCACATTTGTGGTTTCTTCTAAGAAGAAAAAAGTCTCTGGATAATCAATTTTTTTCTTTAGCCAATAAAAGGCAGATAGTCTCCAAAGTCTGTGTCGGCCACTATAGTTTGCTTCCTAGTGGGAAACCACCACACTGCAAAAGTTGAGACAAATCCAAGTATTGCCTGTGGGTATCATCACTATTTTGAGCAATGCTTCAATTTCTAGTAGGATGGGCTGACTGAGAAAGATTTGGCAGAACTTTAAGCACAGTTCTCTGCGGGGAGCGAGCTCCGCCTCTGGCAAAGGTCATGAGGAAGGAGGCTTGGCATACGCAAAGGCGGGATCAAGCCTCAGGAGTCTCCCTGGAAATTCTCGAGCAATCTACCCCCAAAACCAGAGTCTGCCTACTTTCTGCTTTGTGCTTTCACCTACACCTCTGACTTTACGGGGGGCTGTCCCCCACTACCTCTCTGAAAAAAGAGTTAGCTTATAGCTCCAGTTAATAATTCCTGGGTGTGACAGTGTTTCAACCTACAAACTCCCTTGGAAGTCCTCTAGCCTGCCTGAATAGGTTTTTCCGGCCACATGTGATTGCTCAGAGCCTCCAAACTGTGAGAGGCATGAGATGTTCTAAACTGTCTAAATACAGATTCCTTTGAGCAGTCAAAAGATTGATTAGAAATTGTATTGGTGAAGGGATTTTCACTTGTTGGGCCAATGTTTGCTGCTAAGTCTCCATATCCCTTACCTGCTGTGTCCCTGGCAGTGTATTGATTAATATAATTGGTTTAAATAGTAGCTTTAATGTTTGTAACCTGGGACCCTTGAATTAATTCTTTTTCTTGTTATAGCCCACCACACCTTTGCTCTGTAGGAATGCAACTTTATCTAATGCTTTTTGGAGGCTGGCGCCTGACTTTAGAATAATCACCTTTAGAGAAAAAGGCCTCCGGGCCAGAAGATGATGCAAATCACCTAAACTTTTGCATATGATAAGTTTGCAGGAAGAAAGCCTGGCTTGCTGCATGACTCTACCCCTTCCCCCATTATCCTCTATGCATAACTTAAGGTATAAAAACTACTTTGGAAAATAAAGTGTGGGCCTTGTTCACCGAAACTTGGTCTCACCATGTCGTTCTTTCTCTTACCTTCTGGCTGAATTATTCAGCCTCTTTTCTCCACTGAATTTCCTCACTGAGCTATCCTTATTTCAGCCTCTTTTCTCCACTGAATTTCTTCACTGAGCTATCCTCATTCTATTACTCTTTATATCCTTAATTAACGTTTAATTAAGCAGTTGTTTCCTGATCCTCGCCGACGCCGTCCCCGCTTCGAATACCCTGATCAGCCGGGGCTGGTCCCCGGCAAGTGGCGCCCAAACAGGCTGATTCGAAGGTAGGTACCTCAGAAAAAGTGTTGAGAAAGTGTTGAATTGAAAAAGTGTTGAGAAAGTGTTGAATTTACGGGACGGATAGGCCCCCACCCAGGGTGCCGCGGACCCCCCTGTAGGACAGACAGGGTGAGTAGTGGTGGGAAGTGTTAAAGGGGTTTGAGAGAAAACCCGGTTTTTATTGAAAGTGTCAAAGGGGTTTGAGAGTAAACCCGGTTTCTAGAGTTAAAAGGCCAAAGAAAAGCCTGATCTTTTAAAAGCTAAAAGCTTTATCTTCTATTATACTTAATTTTCTGACATGGGTAACACTGAAACTAAGAATGGCAACTCTTTATACAAGTAATCTTGAAACTGTTAAAGAGGCTACTGTTAATTTAGATACTTGGGTGAAGGTAAAAAACAACTAAACACTTATCCTATAAATATGATTAAAAATGTTCTGGACCCTCGTCATGAGGCTGTGGGATGACCTATGGGAGAGGCTATAGCGGTGGATGGTAGTGGGTCTCCACCTTCTGCGCAGATCATATTTTCTGCCATTGACGAAGAAAAGGAGGAGACTGTGCTCTACCTCCGGAGGAAGGAGAGGGCTTACAGGACGCTGCGGCCGGGCGTCCTGACGAGCCCCCTCCCCCTCTACACAAACCTTTAAAAATTTATCCAACAATTTCTGATTTAAGGTGACTACTCCACCTCCGCTTGCACTTCCCAGGGCCTAAGAATTCCCCAGTTTACATCCAAAGTCTCCCAGAGCATTGCCTAAAGCTGAAAAACATAAAAAAGACTTCTTTTAAACAAAGGAGCTTTTAAAAAATACACAATATACAGAGCCTGCTCCTTGAAGAAAACCCCCTCAGGGGGGCCTCACCCAAGCAAAAAATAAATAAATAAATAAAAAGAGAAAAAAATAAAAATAAAAGTAAAAAAAAAAAGAAAAAATAGAGAAAGATCTAAAGATAGAGAAAAAGCTAAAGAGTGAAAAGGAGAGAGGAACAGAGAAGGAAGGAATCAGGGAATGCAGCAAGATTGAGAAAGGAAGAAAGGAAGTTAGAAAAAGAGATACAGAGAGAAAGAGGGAGAAAAAAGAAAGAAAGAGGGTAAAGGGAAAGAAACGAAGGAAAGAGAAGGGTAGCGAAAAAGGAAGGGGGAGAGAAAAGTGAGAAAAGCAGGAAGAGAGGAAGAGAGAGACTGTAAGAGAGGCTGTGACCAGGTGCCCTGGCGAGCTCCCTCCCTCTCTGCGCAAACCTTAAAAAAAAAAAAAAAAGAAAAAAGAAAAACGTATCCACCACTTTCTGATTTAAGGCGATCGCCGCCTCCGTTTGCGCCTTCCAGGGCCCAAGAGTTCCCCACTTTGCCCCCAAAGCCTCTCAAAGTGTTGCCTAAGCCTGAGGAAGATAAAAAGTTTTTTGAACAGTGGAGATTTTAAAACAGACTGCGTGCACAATATGCAGAGCGCGCTCTTTGGAGAAAACCCCCTCAGGGGGGTCTCACCCAGGCTAAGAAAAAAGCGGACCGGTAAGGGGATTTAGCAACAATTTTAACCCCTGACTTGTGGTTGCTCCCATTCCAATGGGAGTGGCTGGCCCCCTGCCTGAGGGCATTGTAGGACTTGTGCTAGGGTGTAGCTCGCTTTCTTTTCAAGAAATTTCGGTGGTATATGGTGTGGTAGATTCTGATTATATTGGAGAAATTATAGTTTTGATCTCGCCGCTTACCAAAACTGTGCAAATTAATAAAGGTCAAAGAATAACACAGTTTTTGCTTTTACCTTATCAGGCAGGAAAAATTTGACTTCTCAAGCTAAGAGCCACAGAGCGTTTAGATCTAGTGATCCAGCCTTTTGGGTGCAGGAAATTACAGCTCCAAGGCCTTTAAAAGATCTTTTAATTCAAGAAAATAAAATGTCAGGGCTATTAGACACAGGAACAGACGTCTCTTAACATTGCTGGGAAAGACTGACCCAGCTCCTGGCCAACACATACTACTGAAAATGAGTTGAGATTAGAGAAAGTGGTATGTGGGGTGGGAATGCTGTAGAGAAAAAGGTGAGGGAGAGTTTAAAACCTTGAAGAATAGTGAGTTCCCCGTTGCTGGAAGTATTCAAGCAAAGATTAGATGGTTGCTTGTCATCTAAAAAGCTGTAGACCAGATCTAGGTTACAAAACGATAACTGGAAAAGCTTATAAACATGTTGTGCAATACCTCTTTACTTGCTTCTCATATTTAGGTCTGCCAAAAGTTTTAAAAACTGATAATGCCCCTTTGAAGCTGCGGAGAGATTGTTTACTAACTTTAAATGATTTCCAAAAATTATTAGGGGACATTAATTGGATACACCCTCATTTAAAACTGACTACTGCAGATTTAAAGCCTTTATTTGATTGCTTAAAAATTGATCCTAATTCCAGTTCTAAGAGAAAGTTGACTAATGAGACAGAGTTAGCTCTTGTTGAAGTGTATGAGACTTTAAATGATCAGTTAATTAGGATTAATATTACCAAAAGATGAGATTAAATTATTCTTCCAACAAAACATACACCTACAGGGTGCTTGTGACAAAAAGGCCCATTGGTTCCATCTACCAGTGATCCCAAGAAAAATAGTTTTATCTTATCCCAGCTTGGTGGCACAATCAATTATAAAAGGAGGAAAAAAGTGTGGAACTTTTTAGAAAAGAAGTAGCAAATATAATAATTTCACTCAATAAGGATCAACTGCAAGTCTTTTACAAAATAGTGATGATTGTCAAGTTGCCCTGATAGATTTCAGGGGTCAAATTTTGTTTCATTTGCCCTCAAGCCCCCACAGTAGTTAAAAGTTCAAAAATGTTAGATTGGCAGTTTGAGGATACCTGTGGAACTTTCCAACTGTATGTAGTTCCTACGCTCCCCTTTACCCTATGGGGGAGGGACGTGCTGTCTCAAATAGGAGATACTCAGAGAAGGGTTTTCTCAATTTCTTAGTTATCAACAGGTGGTACAATTAACAATACTTTATATATTGTTATAAATACGTAATATAAATATATTTGCCTAACTACAGTTTGCCTAATTAGGTATGGGTATAAATAAAACATAATAAAGGTATACCTAATTCTATTTATAGATCTATACTTACTTAATTTGTATATAAATCAATATATGTATTATATATATACTGTATAATTAAATGTATATTGCAGTAATATAATGTGTGTGGCTGATATTAATTGGTATGGATTGATGTGCTGTGATATATGTTCTGTATGCTGTATAATTATATATGTGTGACATGTATTATTACAGTACATTGGTTTGTGTTGGTTGGTATTGGCTGTGTGCGTGTTGTATTGCTGTAATATATATGAATTAATATATTAATTATAAGATTAATTCAAGTATATTGATTTATATATATTGTATGTCAATAAGTTTATACTTGTTGCCATATATAAATACATTTTGCATTCAGGTATATCTGTATACTAAAATGAGATAAGGAGGTTATACATTTATTATTTAAATTTATACGGAGACCTAAACTAAACATTAGACCTAAATTAACATATCTCTAAATTTATGTTGTTAAAATGTAAATTTTAAAAAATTTTTAAAAATTAAATTGACAACTGCTTGACAATTCCTTTGCCATAAAACCCCCCCATAGGTGTAACTGGGATAACCAGACAAAAAATTGGTTTTATAAAAAAACGGCCCCCTAGAGTGGGTCCATCTTCCCGCTCAAACTAAAAATGTAGTGGCTTCTTATCCGGGATTGATAGCTACTTTGATATTAAAGGAAAAAAGCGGAACATTGAATTATTTGGTAAAGAGCCATCAAAAATTGTAATTCCATATAATAAGGAACAACTTGTTGCTCTTCTAATGTTTGATAAAAATTGGCAGATTGCTATAGGAAACTATTTTGGTCAAAATTTTGCATCATTTACCCTCACATGTTTTGCTGAATTTTATATCCAGACATCCAGTTATTTTTCCTGTCAGATGTAAACAATCTCCTAGTCCAAATGCTCAGATAGCCTTTACTGACGGGTCAGCAAATGGTAAAGCCTCCATAGTTACTAAAAATCACCAAAAAGTTTTAGAAACACAGAAAACTTCAGCTTAAAGCGCTGAAATAACAACAGTCATAAAGGCTTTTGCTATGTTTGCAGATGAGGAATTTAACCTTTATTCTGATTCTCAGTATATTGTCAGGTTGTTTCCACACATTGAAACTGCGGTTTTGCCTGAAAGTAAAACTACCATATTTCATTTGTTAAGTAAATTACAGCAACAAATTTGGAAGACAAATAAAATATTTTTCATTGGAAACATTCGGGCTCATTCCGGATTGCCCGGCCCTTAAAATGCCTTTAATGATTTGGCTAACTTGTTAACCAGAAATACAGTGGCTTCTGTGATTGAGGAGGCCAGAGCCTCTCACTCACTTCATCAATACGCTACTGCTTTAAGATATCAATTCCAAATTCCCAGAGAGACTGCTCGAGAGATTGTGCGTTCTTGCTTATATTGCCCCACTGTTTATAATAGTCTACCTATGGGAGTTAATCCTCGCGGTCTCAAACCTAACATACTCTGGCAAATGGATCTAACTCATGTCTCTTCATTTGGAAAACTGTCCTTTGTTCTTTAACTGTAGACACCTTTTCTCATGTTATTATTGCAACTGCTCGTACAGGGGAAGCAGTTAAAGATGTAATACAACATCTCTTTACTTGTTTTTCATATTTGGGCCTACCAAAAGCTTTGAAAACTGACAATGCTCCTGCTTATACTTCTAAGTCTTTTCAGGAAACATAATACAGGCATCTCTTATAATCCCCAGGGACAGGCCATTGTTGAAAGAGCGCATCAAACATTAAAAATCCAAATTCAAAAACTAAAAGAAGGGGAGTTTAAGTATAGTTCTCCCCATCAAATCTTGCAACATGCTCTTTTCGTAATAAATATTTGCTCTTTTCGTAATAAATATTCTAAATACTGATCTGGCTAGAACTACTGCAATGCTTGTCATTGGTGCCTGGAGCAATTAAATGCAAAACCGTTAGTCAAATGGAAGGACCTTCTCTCAGGACAATGGAAGGGTCCTGACCCCTTATTAACTAGCGGTCGAGGATGTGCTTGTATTTTTCCACAGGATGCAGATTCTCCAATTTAGATCCAAGACAGGTTGATTCGCCATGTTGCAGACCCCCAGACATCCAGTTCCCCCATTGCTTCGATCACAAAAGAGGAGCCTGCCGGAAGGGGAAGCAAGATAAACATCGAGATCCCGGCAAGACTGACGGGGCTGCTGCAGTGCGAACTCCAACCAGAAAATAATTCTACTTTATTCTGTTTTGGCTTGTCTACCCTTTCCTTATGTTTTTCTCTTTACCAATGATTCTGGAAAACTTAATGTACATGTGACTTTCACTGGTGGACCCAATGTAGTGACTTGTGAACAATGCATGCTCTCATCTTGTTTAAACCCTCAATATAATGTTTGCTCTTTGGTAGTGTTACAATGTCCACCATATCTTACGATGTAACCACTTATTGATATAACTATAGTCTTGCTGTGTTACAACAACTACAAGATTTAATGTGATCGCGACGATTTGTGGGCTTTACTTATTTTAGGAATATCAGCTTTAATAGCAGCAATTAGTTCTGTTACTGCGGCAGCAATATCATTGACTCAACAAGTGCATACTGCCCAATATGTTGATACCACGTCTAAAAGTGTTTCTTTAACTCTAGCAACACAGGAAGCTATAGATAAGAAATTAGAGATGAGAGTAGACACCTTAAAAGAGGCAATAATGCATATTGGGACTGAGTTACAGGCTTTAAAAGTGAAAATGGCTCTGTCTTGCCACGCTGATTACCGGTGGATATGCGTGACATCTTTAAAGGTAAACGAGACAGATTATGAATGGGAAAAAATCAAAAAACATATCTCAGGTGTTTGCAACAGCTCTGACATTGGCCTGGACTTAGGGAAATTTCATAATCAAATACAGACCCTGGAACACTGTCAACTGGATTTTACCACCGCTGGAGCAGCTAATGACTTATTTCACACCTTCTCTAACTTTACTTCTGGAAAAAGCATTCTGTCTAATATCTTTAGTTCTAATTTTGCTTCTCATAATCATTCTTCCTTGTATTGTCAGGATTCTTCGGCAGAGCATTCAAAAGCTCGCGACTGAGCTGCCTCTGGCTGTTTTAAGAAATAAAAAAGGGGGAGATGCGGGGAGCGAGCTCCGCCTCTGGCAAAGGTCATGAGGAAGGAGGCTTGGCATACGCAAAGGCGGGATCAAGCCTCAGGAGTCTCCCTGGAAATTCTCGAGCAATCTACCCCCAAAACCAGAGTCTGCCTACTTTCTGCTTTGTGCTTTCACCTACACCTCTGACTTTACGGGGGGCTGTCCCCCACTACCTCTCTGAAAAAAGAGTTAGCTTATAGCTCCAGTTAATAATTCCTGGGTGTGACAGTGTTTCAACCTACAAACTCCCTTGGAAGTCCTCTAGCCTGCCTGAATAGGTTTTTCCGGCCACATGTGATTGCTCAGAGCCTCCAAACTGTGAGAGGCATGAGATGTTCTAAACTGTCTAAATACAGATTCCTTTGAGCAGTCAAAAGATTGATTAGAAATTGTATTGGTGAAGGGATTTTCACTTGTTGGGCCAATGTTTGCTGCTAAGTCTCCATATCCCTTACCTGCTGTGTCCCTGGCAGTGTATTGATTAATATAATTGGTTTAAATAGTAGCTTTAATGTTTGTAACCTGGGACCCTTGAATTAATTCTTTTTCTTGTTATAGCCCACCACACCTTTGCTCTGTAGGAATGCAACTTTATCTAATGCTTTTTGGAGGCTGGCGCCTGACTTTAGAATAATCACCTTTAGAGAAAAAGGCCTCCGGGCCAGAAGATGATGCAAATCACCTAAACTTTTGCATATGATAAGTTTGCAGGAAGAAAGCCTGGCTTGCTGCATGACTCTACCCCTTCCCCCATTATCCTCTATGCATAACTTAAGGTATAAAAACTACTTTGGAAAATAAAGTGTGGGCCTTGTTCACCGAAACTTGGTCTCACCATGTCGTTCTTTCTCTTACCTTCTGGCTGAATTATTCAGCCTCTTTTCTCCACTGAATTTCCTCACTGAGCTATCCTTATTTCAGCCTCTTTTCTCCACTGAATTTCTTCACTGAGCTATCCTCATTCTATTACTCTTTATATCCTTAATTAACGTTTAATTAAGCAGTTGTTTCCTGATCCTCGCCGACGCCGTCCCCGCTTCGAATACCCTGATCAGCCGGGGCTGGTCCCCGGCAGTTCTCTTTTTTCGTTTTCCTTGTAGCCAGACATCCTTGTGTGGCTTAGACCCTCTCATTTGCAGCAGTCATTGGTTGAGGCTGTTGATGTTGAGTTTATCTGTATCTGCCATCACCTACTCACAGTTGACCCTCCTGCAGGCGTGGGCTCACACCTGGGGATTTATACCTCCTTTCCCAAGGCCAGGAGCACAGAGGTGGCCGTGATGGTGGTGGAGGTGATGACAGAAGCCACAGTGGGTCCCCTCCTTTGGCCTCATTCCCTGCATCCTCTTTCTCTCCTTATTGGAATCCTGAGGCAGAATTGTGTTTTTCGATGCATAAAATAATATGCACAGGATGATAAAAGAAACTAGATTGGAAATTATTAAAATACAGTTATCAAAAATTTTTAGATTATGTGATTCAATAATCTATGTACTTTTAAAATAACATCAAATAACAGTGTGTAAAATGAAACCCAGCCTCCCTACTCTGGCCCACAAGGTGTCGCTGAAAATCTCGGCTCTCTATGCACCCATGCCAAATGGAAATACGGAGACAGAGGTTTGGAGGAAAGAGAAGGCGTAGCTTTATTTCTTTGCCAGGCAAAGAGGCGACACAGTAGGCTAGTGGCTCCAGAACTGTGCCTGCCCTGGAGGAGTTAGCGAGAAATTTTATAGTCAGGGCTGGCAGTCTGGAGAAGGAAATAAGGCTCAAGGCAGTGACAGGCTTGCATTCTTGTTTCTTTTGCAAAATTTCAAAACAGCCACAGCTGGCATCAGGCATAACTGGGGTTGGTCCTCTCTGCAGTGATCTGTTCGTGACGTTCCTTCTGAAGGTGTGGGGGAAAAGAATGCCAAGTGCAGGATAGAATTCACAGACTCTGAGAGTGATTAGCTTGGTGAAGGAGCAGTCTAGCTACGTGTGTTTGTTAGTAGTAACAGCGAAAGAGTAACCAAGGTTGCTTAACTCTTTTGGTCCTGTTTAAGCTGTTTCTCCAGCCTGTTCATTGTTCTCTTATTCCCTTATTTATGAGAAAAGTCTCATTTCTATTTCTGCTGCAGCAAAGGCCTTGCAGGATCTGGCCCAAGTTACCCTCGCCATCTCCATCTAGAACTGCTCTTCCTTAGACTCACAGCGTCCGGCCATCCTACCCTCAAGAACACTGGCCTTGATGTTCCCACTGCCTGGAAATTTCCTCTCCACATGTCCCCTGTTCTCCCACTACCCACAGTTACCACTTCATATTGCCGGTTCCCTCCCATCCTTCAGGTCTTGGTATAAAATTCTCCCCTTCTGGAGGCTTCCCTGGCCACTCGGGGTCAGCTAGCTGCTGTTCTCCACATGGTACCTCATTCTTTCCCTTTATAATATTTATGCTAATTTCATTGTGTATAATTTGTACAATTATAATTATGCAAATTTATAATAATTTTTATAGTGTGTATATATGTCCAGTTGTTTATTTACTTAGTGTCCATCTCCCCTCCATGAAGGCATAGACCACATCTGTCTTTCTCTGTGTACCTAATATCTGGGACAGGGCTTTCTACTTGGTAGATGCTTCTTTCTCTGCTCTGCGTGTGCATGCTCAGTCATGGCCGACTCTTTGCAACCCCATGGACCGTAGCCCACCAGGCTCCTCTGTCCATGGGATTTCCTAGGCAAGAATACCGGAGTGGGCTGCGATTTTCTTCTCCAGGGAATCCCCCTGACCCATAGATCGAACCCGTGTCTCTTGCGTCTCAAGCAGGAAGAGCATTGGCAGGCGGATTCTCTACCACTGTGCCACCCAGGAAGTCCTTGGTAGGTGCTTTCATACTTGTTAAATGAATGAATGCAGTGGTCCCACCCTGTGGATTAGAGGCGCTGTTTCCATGAGATAGGCAGATATCTCAGACAGAATCTATTGCATATGTAAGCATCCAGTATAATGCCTGGCGCACAACAAGGACTTAATAAATGGTAAGCATGATTTTTATGTCCTTCTGAGTTTTCCCCTGCATGGCCTTCTACTTATTCTTCTCCATCCACAGTCCACATCTAAAGTCCTAGTTCCATCCAGAATGAAGATGTGGGTCTTGCCATGGTCTCCCTTTTCCCTCCATGCCAGCCTGCCTAAACCACAAGGCCTATCTACCACCTTCCTCCCCACACTCATCTCAAGTAGCTACCCAACGTGGTTTTCCAGGACCCCAGGGACATGGAGGTGGTAGCTTCTGCTGCAGTGCTGGAGGCATTCCTGACATACAAGCATAGAAAAGCCTGGTGGAGTTCCCTAGGTCTGAGAGGAGGGGTCTTTACCACTCTGCAGGGGAGACATCACCTTTGCAATTGAGTGCGAATTTGGTGGAGTGACCAAGGGGCAGGACCAGCGCAGCCCCCTTGCCTCAGGAGCCAGGAGGCTGAGATGGAGGTGACGGTCTCAGGATGGAGGGATAGTGAGTGGGGGTCCCTGGTCACAGAGGGCAGAGGAAGAGAGAAGGATGCCCGAGCCTCGTGATGGTGCCCAGGAAGGGGGCACAGCTGGTCCTTGATATCATTTCCTTGTAAACTGACTGTTAGTCACGATTTGGGGATTTGCCATCTGAACACAAGTGGGGTAGCCAAATAAATGTGTGCTTGTTTCAACTCATGTCCCTCTCAACTGGCTTATTCTCCCATAATTAGGGAACGCAGCAGCCTAGCAGGGACTCAGTGCCCGGATTCCCTCACCCAATGTTATTTCCCCAGTAGATACCCTCTGCTCTGTCCAGACAGGTGTCCCCACCATTCTGAAGACAAGCCTTGTGAACGCCCCAGCTTCTGGCCTTCTTTCACTCTGCCCACTGTCTTTCATTCACCCACCCATTCCATCTTTGTTGAGTTGTCTAGTCTACGCCAGGCACAGCGAGGCATTAAAGAGACATGACATCTGCTCTCAAGGAGCTCAAAGTCTGTGTGGATAGATAAGGTAACTGACAGTTATAAACAGGGAGACCTGAGGAATGACTAAATTGGTGAGTTAATGAGTAAGTCTGGGTGTGTGAACACACCTCAATCTACTCAGCCCTGTGGCCCCCACTGCCTCAAACCACCCACCCTGGCCAGGCATGATAGTAACCACTTGCATGACTTATCTTACAACAGGAGGTCCTGGGTAAGGAATGCGGATCTAACAACCAGAAGAATTTGGGAAGGGTCCTAAGGAGAAAGGAGACACAGACACCAATTGATATGTCCTACCAACCTCCCAGAATCCTCCTTGCTGGAATCCATCTTGGCTGAGAGATGCTCGCACCACCAGGAAGGACCCTGAGTCAGAATGATTGGCCAGAGACAACCCAGAAATGAATCCCATCACCGAAAACCCAAGACTGCAAGCCACATGGCAGAGCAGTTCTCCTGGCTTCCCTTACCCTGCTGTTTTCCACCCCAGGCACCGCTTCCCCGTAAAGTCTCTCATCAGCACATGTGTCTCCATGGACAATTCATTCCCGAGTGTTAGACAGGAGTCCACTCTTGGGCCCAAGGAAAGGTCTCCCTTCCTGCAACAGTGTGACCATCCATGGACAATTCATTCCCGAGTGTTAGACTAGAGTCCACTCTTGGGCCCTAGGAAAGGTCTCCCTTCCTGCAACAGTGTGACCAGTCTTATGTCCATCTTATCGGTGGGTAGGAGCACACACAGGTCTGGGACTGAATTCACAAGATCGTGCCATTCTCTTACAAGAACACATGTGGGGTTTCTAAGGCAGAGACTTAGAAGTGGAATTCTTGAAAGTTTCTCCTTTCTATGAACAATAAGAAATTTTTCTCTTGGTCAGTACAAACTCCTTTTCTTTCTTGAAACTAGCTTTTGGAAAATTCATTCACTGATTCAACAAATATTTATTGAGCATTAAGGGAGACCAATCCTGAATTTCACTGGAAGGTCTGATGCTAAAGCTGAAGCTCCAGTATTTTGGTCATCTGATGCACACAGACAACTCATTGGAAAAGTCTCTGATGCCGGGAAAGATCGAGGGCAGAAGGAGAAGAGGGCATCAGAGGATGAGATGGCTGGATGGCATCACCGATGCAATGAACATGAACTTGGGCAAACTCCGGGAGATGGTGAGGGACAGGGAGGCCTAGCATGCTGCAGTCCATAGGGTCGCAAAGAGTCAGACACAACTGAAGCGACTAACATTCTCACATGCGCTTAGTACAAATCTAGTTGCTGGGGATAGGAACCAAAGAGACCAAGGTTATATTCTAATGAGAGAAGACAGTCAAATTCTGGCATCTGAGACAGTGATAAGTTCTATGGAGGAATACAGAGCAGGGAAGGAGGGGGTGGTGTTTGGAACGGAAGTTGCAATTTTGAATAGGATGGTCAGGGAAGGCTGAATGAGGTGACAGCTCTGTTAAGACCTGAAGGAGATAAAGAAGTGAGCCCAGAGGATACAGAGTGGGAAAAAGAAGAGTGTTGCAGCCAGAAGGGAGAGTGAGTATCGAGACATGGGTCAGGGGCAAAGGGAGCCAGGACTGCAGGGGCATAAGGGGCAGAGATGCTGGAGGTGAGGGTGGAGAGGCAGGCAGAGCTCAGATAATACAGGTCCTTCTAGGCCATGTGAGAATTCTGCATTTTATCTTAAAAGCATTAGGAAGACCTTAGAGAATCTTAAGCAGAGAAATGCTTTAACTTGTTTAGCAATTCAGTGTGCATTTTATGTGTCCACATGACTGGGTCAGGGCACGCCCAGATACCTGGCTCAACATTATGTCTGAGTGTGTCTGGGAGGGTGTTTCCAGATGCAGTTAGCATTTGAAAAGCTAACTGACTTTCCTGGGTGTCAACTTGAAGACAACCGATCACAGCACTTCAAGCCTTCATAACTGCATGAATTAATTCCATATCTTTATCATACACACATACATATTGTTTCTCTGGAGAACCCTGACCAATACAACCAGGGTCCCTCTGGATGATGTGTTGAGAATGGATTGACATGGACCAAGGACAGGAGCAGGACAACAGTTTCTGGGTAACCGTAACAACCCTGGTGAGAAAGGAGAGCACCCACCCCAGAATGATAGCTGTGGGGGTGACAAGAAGTGGTCAGATTCTAGAGCTGTTCTGAAGAGAATCAGTAGGATTTTGCTGACAGATCATGTAGGGAATAAAAGAGAAGGGACTTCTCTTTCTGGGGGTCCAGTGGTTAACAATCCACATGCTAATGCAGGGGACACAGGTTCGATCCCTGGTCTGGGAAGATCCCACATGCCACGGAACAACTAAGCCCATGTGCCTAGAGCCAGTGGTCAGCAACAAGAGAAGCCACTGCAGTGAGAAGCCCATGCACCAAACAAAGAGTAGCCCCTGCTCGCTGCAACTAGAGAAAGCCCATGCCCAGCATCAAAGACCCAGCACAGCCTAAATAAATAAATAATATACATTTTTTAAGGAAAGAAAGAGAAGTGTCAAGGATGAAGGCTGTAAGGTTTTCTGCTGGAGGACTTCGAAGAAGGACTTGACATGAATCGGAAGAGTAGGCTTGATGGGGAAGGTCAGGGGCTCAGTCTTGATCCGGACAAGTGTGACAGGCCAAGTGGAGAGGTGTCAAGTAGACAATAGGATGTGTGAGTCTGGAGTTCTGCAGAGAGTCCTGGCTGGAGAGACATGGATGGAACAAAACCATGATGAGTCAGTCAGGGACTAAGTAGGGACAGAGACAAGGAGAGGTATCGGGCTCTGGACCTCCAATGTTCAGAGATCAGGGTAAGGAAAACCAGGAAGCATGGGGATCCTAGCAGCCTCATGAAGAAAATGTTTAAAGTAAGAGGAAGTGATCGGCTGCATCAAATTGTGGGGAAAGAGCATGATGGCATATATAGAAAATACGCAGAGCAGGTAAATAAAGACAAAGAGCAGATGGGTGGGGAGTGGGGAGTGAGCATTGATTTGGGAAGAGCGTTTTCTTTTGGGGTGGTGAAAATGTCTTGAAACTCCACAGAGATGTGCTTGTACAACATTATGTGTATTAAATGCCATGAATTTTACTTTAAAATTATTAGTTTTATGTTATGTGAATTTCACATCAAAAAAATTTCTGTGAGCAATCAAGCATGATGAGCATGATAAGATAAGCAATCAAGCATGATAGATCTTGAAAATGACTAATGGATTTAGAAGTGTGGAGGTCTCTGGTGAGCTGGACAGAAGTTGTTTTGGGCAGGGGGGTGGCATAGAGCAAAAACTTTAAGGAAGCCCCATGAGGGCTGCCACAGGCTGCAGTTCTCCCAGGATCTTTTTACCTCTCTGCCCAGAGCATGTTTTCTTTCTGTCAGTTTTAGTCATTAACCTCAAGGCTCATTCGCCTCTGGAATCTGGTTTTGACCTTGCCATCAGCAGATTTCTTACACTTTAAAAAATTTTTTTAAATTCCTTTTTGTATTTAAAATGATGGTTTTGTCCAACCTCACAAATTTTGTCAATTTGGCGGGTGTCTAATGGTGCCTCCCTGTGGTTTTTATTATGTGAACATGTATTGTATGCGTACATCTTGATATTGTCAATCACAAGTTGGCACTTGCCGTGGGCACTCGCTGCCTACTTCCGTAAGGATTAAATCATGTGCTGCTGCAGCTGCTGACTTTTAACACCCCCTGAAAGGAGTTCAGGCCAGAAATGAGGCACTCTGTGCTCAGGGAGAAAAACTGAAGACAGATCTTCAGATAGATATTTTCAGGGGACGATTTTATGAGTCCAATTCTTGTATCTCTTCATATCTAGAAAAACACTGAAATCCTTCATGGTGATGTCCGCTCCTTGTGACTAGCAGAAAAAAGCCGCTCTGTATCCCCTCTTTCTTTTTTGTATAAAAAAGGCTTCTAGGCCTTTCTTGAGTTCCAAAGAGCAGACTTAAGCAGTTACTAATTAGGGAAGTGAAGGGATGCAGAAACAAAGGGAAAACAATCAAGAAACAATAGTTCAGCAATAGCAATGAGACAGTGTTAGTTCCTCCTCAAGGGATACATATATAAAACAATCTGACACATATCTTTGAGCTGTTCTGCAGAAATGAAGAGCCCACCCCACCACACCCCCACCCACTCTTCCCCTGTTCAACATACTGATGGTGACCACATGCTGACCATAGCATGTTGACCCCAGACTGGTTTGAACCAGGAGGTGGATGATTAAGATTCTTGCAACACCACCCTCACCAGCACCAATCAGAAAAACATCATACACCCTGCAGCCCTCACGTCAAAAGTTGCCTTTAAAACCCCTTCCCTGGAAGCCACGGAGGAGTTTGAGTCTTTCGAGCATGAGCTTGGCCCTGGGCCCTGCAATAAATGCTGACTTTGCTTCACTATAACCTGGTGTCAGTCAGTACATCGGCCATGCTGCATAGTGGGCGAGCAGATGCAAGTTAGGTTTGGTAATACCGTACGCAGTTCTCCATCTGGTTTTTCCCGAGTTGCACCCTTTCACGATAAACTAGTGATCTAGTAAGTAACATGTCTCTCTGTGGGCCATTCTGTAAGGGGAAACACTGACTGAAGTTGCCCACCCTGGCCAGGCACCATAGTAACCGTCTGCATGAATTATTTTGCGACAGGAGGTCCTGGTAAGGAACACAGAATCAACAAGCCACCACCAACCAGAAGAACTTGGGAAAGGTCAAAAGAAGACACAAGACTTCCCTGGTGGCTCAGGTGGTAGAGTCTGCCCACAGTGCAGGAGACCTGACCCAGGTTTGATCTCTGGGTCTGGAAGATCACCTGGAGAAGGAAAGAGCAACCCACTCTAGTACTCTTGCCTGGAAAATCCCATGGATGGAGGAACCTGGCAGGCTACAGTCCATGGGATCTCAAAGAGTCAGACAGGACTGAGCAAATTTACTTTCACTTTCTTTCTTTCAAAAGAAGACACCAGTCCATATGTCCTACCAACATCCCAGAATTCTTCTTGCTAGAATCCATCTTGGCTGAGCAATGCGTACCCAACCAGGAAGGACTGAGTCAGAGTGATTGACCAGAGACAACACAGAAAATAATCCCATCACCATAAAACCCCAGACTGTGAGCCACATGGCAGAGCAGTTCTCCTGGGTTCCCTTACCCTGCTGCTCTCCGCCCAGGCACCCCTTCCCAATAAAGTCTCTTCGTCAGCATGTGTGTCTCCTCGAACAACTCATTTCTCAGTGTTAGACAAGAGCCCACTTTTGGGCCCTGGAAGGGGTTCCTCTTTTTGCTACAATTCTAGCAAATTTATCAAGGAGTGCATTTTGAAAACCTCTGATTTGTTGTCAGTTTCCTAAGAAGTCCACTTAACAACCTGGACTTGCAACTAGCATCTGAAATCCACGAAAGGGTGTTGGAAGCTCCAGTCTTTAGCTGGTTGGTCAGAAGAAGCTAAGACAGATAAGAACTTGGACTTGTGACTGGTCTCTGAAGTTGGGGGCTGAAGTGCGTGAAGGGCAGTCTTGTAGGACTGAAGTCTTGACCAGTGGAGTCTGATGCTGTTTTCAGGTAGACAGTGCCAGAATTGAGTTGAATTCCAGGACACCCAGTGAGTGTTTGAGAACCGTCTGTTACACGGGGAATACCTGCTCCCATGTTGGTGTAGAAAAAGGAACAGACTGTCACCCATCCTCCAGTTATACAAAGAGTTAATTCACAGCCCACTGCGGGCGCTCACTGACTGTGCACCCTGAGGGGAATCAGAATGGAAAAGCAGGTGAGGCATCCAAGGCTTTGGATAAACAGGATGAGGTTCCAGATAGTTAAGAACAGGCCCCTGTGTAGTCAAGACACATAGCTCAGGAAAAACTTCAGTGACCACAGATTCTTGCATCTTCTCATACATAGAAAAGCACTAAAATCATTAACTTGAGATTCCTGTTCTTTTTGATGAGCAGTAATCCTTCACCAAGATGTTTGCTTGACTTCAGTTTTTCCTAGACAAAAAAAAATTCATGTATACACTGGCCCCTACTTTTGCAGAGCAGATCCTCAGAGATATCAAGAGGGTGTTTCTCAGGCTACCATCCTCAGTGAAACCCTGAATGAAACCCAGCTCACAGCTCTTAGGTTGTGTGTGTGTGTGTGTGTGTGTGTGTGCGTGTGTGTTTGTGTGTGTGTGTGTTTTCCATAGGCACTGGAAATTGGGTCTCAGAACACCAAAGAAAGGTCTATCCCCTGTCACCTACAAATTGGCACTGGCCATCTACCCTTACAAGGATTAAAATTATGAGCCTCTGTACCTGCTGACTTCAGGACCTCACAAAATGAGTTCAGGGTAGAGAGCAAAAATGAGGTACTCTGTCTTATAGAAAAAACTAGCAGAACAGGTCTTCAGATAGATATTTTCAGATATTTCAATTTTATTAATTAATATGAGCCAAGTTTTCTCAAAATTGTCTCAAATAGGGGGCAATTTTATTAATATGAGCCTGATTCTTGTACCTCCTGATATCTAGAAAAGCACTGAAATCCTTCATGGTGATGTCTGCTTCTTGTGACTAGCAGTAACCTTCTGCAAAAAATATGTGCTCGATTGCATGTACTTCCCCTTCACCCAAATCACATGTATACTGACCTTCCCCTGTTTCTCTTTGGAGAAGTTTCTCAGAGCTATATGAAATGCTGTCTCACAGGCTATAGTCATCATTTTCCCCCAAATAAAACTTAATGCATAACTTGCACACTGTGCTTTTTTTTTTTTTTTTCAGTTGGCACCCTTAAATTTGCATTGCTATACCACTCAAAATTTTCCAAGCCAGGCTTCAGCAATATGTGAACCCTGAACTTCCAGATATTCAAGCTGGCTTTAGAAAAGGCAGGGGAACCAGAGATCAAATGATCAACATCTGCTGGATCATTGAAAAAGAAAGAGAGTTCCAGAAAAACATCTATTTTTGCTTTATTGACTATGCCAAAGCTTTTGACTGTGTGGATCACAATAAACTGTGGAAAATTCTGAAAGAGATGGGAATACCAGACCACCTGACTTGCCTCTTGAGAAACCTATATGCAGGTCAGGAAGCAACAGTTAGAACTGGACATGGAACAACAGACTGGTTCCAAATAGGAAAAGGAATACGTCACGGCTGTATATTGTCACCCTGCTTATTTAACTTATATGCAGAGTACATCATGAGAAACGCTGGGCTGGGAGAAGCTGGAATCAAGATTGCCGGGAGAAATATTAATAACCTCAGATATGCAGATGACACCACCCTTATGGCAGAAAGTGAAGAAGAACTAAAAAGCCTCTTGATGAAATTGAAAGAGGAGAGTGAAAAAGTTGGCTTAAAGCTCAACATTCAGAAAACAAAGATCATGGCATCTGGTCCCATCACTTCATGGGAAATAGATGGGTAAACAGTGGAAACAGTGTCAGACTTTATTTGGGGGGGCTCCAAAAGGCTTCCCTGGTGGCTCAGAGGTTAAAGCATCTGCCTGGAATGCAGGAGACCCAGGTTCGATCCCTGGGTTGGGAAGATCCCCTGGAGAAGGAAATGGCAACCCACTCCAGTTCTCTTGCCTGGAGAATCCCATGGAGGGAGGAGCCTGGTGGGCTACAGTCCATGGGGTCACAAAGAGTTGGACACGACTGAGAGACTTCACGTCACTTAAAATCACTGCAGATGGTGACTGCAGCCATGAAATTAAAAGACGCTTACTCCTTGGGAGGAAAGTTATGATCAACCTAGATAGCATATTCAAAAGCAGAGACATTACTTTGCCAACAAAGGTCCGTCTAGTCAAGGCTATGGTTTTTCCAGTGGTCATGTATGGATGTGAAAGTTGGACTGTGAAGAAAGCTGAGCGCCGAAGAATTGATGCTTTTGAACTGTGGTGTTGGAGAAGACTCTTGAGAGTCCCTTGGACTGCAAGGAGATCCAACCAGTCCATTCTGAAGGAGATCAGTCCTGGGTGTTCTTTGGAAGGACTGATGTTGAGGCTGAAACTCCAGTACTTTGGCCACCTCATGTGAAGAGTTGACTCATTGGAAAAGACCCTGATGCTGGGAGGGATTGGGGGCAGGTGGAGAAGGGGATGACAGAGGACAAGATGGCTGAATGGCATCACCGACTAGATGGACATGAGTTTGAGTGAACTCTGGGAGATAGTGATGGACAGGGAAGCCTGGCATGCTGCGATTCATAGGGTCGCAAGGAGTCGGACACGACTCAGCGACTGAACTGAACTGAACCATCTAGTTTAATTTTGTTTGTTTATGAACTTTACATCCACGGAGTCTTTGTGTATGCTTTCTCCTGTATCTGGCTCATTTTGTCAACATAAGGTGTAATATTTAGCCACATTGTTCCATGAGGAAATTTCATTATTTTATGGTATTCCATTGTACCTATCTATTATCTATCTATCTAGAGAGAAATTGGGGGGTCATGGGAAATTGGAAAGAATGAGTCTGATCATTCTTCTAAGGAATTTTGTTGTCAAGGAAAAGAAAAATGGGCAGCTTCTACAGGGGATGGTGGGGTCAAGAGATGATTTTTTTTCTTTCCCTGCTTTTCTTTTTTTAGATTGGAGAAAAAACAGATCTTTCTCTTTTCCAAGAAAACTCCAAAGGAGGAAGAAAAAATGATAATCCAAAAGAGAGAGGGAAGTTGAAGCCATGCCCTTGATTTGCTGAGAGGGGATGGTACACATAAGGCATGCGGGGGTCGGGGGGTGGAATGGATGCCTTAGCTAGGAACATGAACAATCTGTCCACCTGTCAACTGAAAGAAAAATGCAGTGTGAGGGCTGTGAGTCAAGTTTTATTCAGGTTTTACTAAGGACTGTAGCCTGGGAGACAGCCTCTTGGATAGCTCTGAGTAACTGCTCCAAAGAGGCAGGGAGGGGACTTCCTCGTGGTTCGGTGTCTAAGACTCTTCGATCTCAATGCAGGAGGCTCAGGATTGATCCCTTGTCAGGAAACTAGATCCCACATGCTGCAACGAAGATCAAAGATCCCAGGAGCCACAACTAAGACACAGTCAGATCAGATCAGTTCAGTCACTCAGTCATGTCCGACTCTTCGCGACCCCATGAATCACAGCACTCCAGGCCTCCCTGTCCATCACCAACTCCCGGAGTTCACTCAGACTCACATCCATCGAGTCAGTGATGCCATCCAGCCATCTCATCCTCTGTCGTCCCCTTCTCCTCCTGCCCCCAATCCCTCCCAGCATCAGAGTCTTTTCCAATGAGTCAACTCTTCGCATGAGGTGGCCAAAGTACTGGAGTTTCAGCTTTAGTATCATTGCTTCCAAAGAAATCCCAGGGCTGATCTCCTTCAGAATGGACTGGTTGGATCTCCTTGCAGTCCAAGGGACTCTCAAGAGTCTTCTCCAACACCACAATTCAAAAGCATCAATTCTTCGGCGCTCAGCCTTCTTCACAGTCCAACTCTCACATCCATACATGACCACAGGAAAAACCATAGCCTTGACTAGACGGACCTTTGTTGGCAAAGTAATGTCTGCTTTTGAATATGCTATCTAGGTTGGTCATAACTTTCCTTCCAAGGAGTAAGTGTCTTTTAATTTCATGGCTGTAGTTACCATCTGCAGTGATTTTGGAGCCCAGAAAAATGAAGTCTGACACTGTTTCCACTGTTTCCCCATCTATTTCCCATGAAGTGGTGGGACCAGATGCCATGATCATCGTTTCCTGAATGTTGAGCTTTAAGCCAACTTTTTCACTCTCTACTTTCACTTTCATCAAGAGGCTTTTTAGTTTCTCTTCACTCTCTGCCATAAGGGTGGTGTCATCTGCATATCTGAGGTTATTGATATTTCTCCCAGCAATCTTGATTCCAGCTTGTGTTTCTTCCAGTCCAGCATTTCTCATGATGTACTCTGCATAGAAGTTAAATAAACAGGGTGACAATATACAGCGTTAACGAACTCCTTTTCCTATTTGGAACCAGTCTGTTGTTCCATGTCCAGTTCTAACTGTTGCTTCCTGACTTGCATACAAATTTCTCAAGAGGCAGATCAGGTGTTCTGGTATTCCCATCTCTTTCAGAATTTTCCTCAGTTTATTGTGATCCACACAGTCAAAGGCTTTGGCATAGTCAATAAAGCAGAAATAGATGTTTTTCTGGAACTCTCTTGCTTTTTCCATGATCCAGCGGATGTTGGCCATTTGATCTCTGGTTCCTCTGCCTTTTCTAAAACCAGCTTGAACATCAGGAAGTTCACGGTTCGCATATTGCTGAAGCCTGGCTTGGAGAATTTTGAGCATTACTTTACTAGCGTGTGAGATGAGTGCAATTGTGCAGTAGTTTGAGCATTCTTTGGCATTGCCTTTCTTTGGGATTGGAATGAAAACTGACCTTTTCCAGTCCTGTGGCCACTGCTGAGTTTTCCAAATTTGCTGGCATATTGAGTGCAGCACTTTCACAGCATCATCTTTCAGGATTTGGAATAGCTGAACTGGAATTCCATCACCTCCACTAGCTTTGTTTGTAGTGATGCTTTCTAAGGCCCACTTGACTTCACATTCCAGGATGTCTGGCTCTAGATCAGTGATCACACCATCGTGATTATCTGGGTCGTGAAGCTCTTTTTTGTACAGTTCTTCTGTGTATTCTTGCCATCTCTTCTTAATATCTTCTGCTTCTGTTAGGTCCATACTATTTCTGTCCTTTATCGAGCTCATCTTTGCATGAAATGTTCCTTTGGTATCTCTGATTTTCTTGAAGAGATCCCTAGTCTTTCCCATTCTGTTGTTTTCCTCTATTTATTTGCATTGATCTCTGAAGAAGGCTTTCTTATCTCTTCTTGCTATTCTTTGGAACTCTGCATTCAGATGTTTATATCTTTCCTTTTCTCCTTTGCTTTTCGCTTCTCTTCTTTTCACAGCTATTTGTAAGGCCTCCCCAGACAGCCATTTTGCTTTTTTGCATTTGTTTTCCATGGGAATGGTCTTGATCCCTGTCTCCTGTACAATGTCATGAACCTCATTCCATAGTTCATCAGGCACTCTATCTTTCAGATCTAGGCCCTTATATCTATTTCTCACTTCCACTGTATAATCATAAGGGATTTGATTTAGGTCTTACCTGAATGGTCTAGTGGTTTTCCCCACTTTCTTCAATTTAAGTCTGAATTTGGCAATAAGGAGTTCATGGTCTGAGCCACAGTCAGCTCCTGGTCTTGTTTTTGCTGACTGTATAGAGCTTCTCCATCTTTGGCTGCAAAGAATATAATCAATCTGATTTCAGTGTTGACCATCTGGTGATGTCCATGTATAGAGTCTTCTCTTGTGTTGTTGGAAGAGGGTGTTTGTTATGACCAGTGCATTTTCTTGGCAAAACTCTTATCAGTCTTTGCCCGGCTTCATTCCGTATTCCAAGGCCAAATTTGCCTGTTGCTCCAGGTGTTTCTTGACTTCCTACTTTTGCATTCCAGTCCCCTATAATGAAAAGGACATCTTTTTTGGGTGTTAGTTCTAAAAGGTCTCGTAGGTCTTCATAGAACCATTCAACTTCAGCTTCTTCAGCGTTACTGGTTGGGGTATAGACTTGGATTACTGTGATATTGAATGGTTTGCCTTGGAAACGAACAGAGATCATTCTGTCATTTTTGAGATTGCATCCAAGTACTGCATTTCGGACTCTTTTGTTGACCATGATGGCCACTCCATTTCTTCTGAGGGATTCCTGCCCACAGTAGTAGATGTAATGGTCATCTGAGTTAAGTTCACCCATTCGAGTCCATTTCAGTTCGCTGATTCCTAGAATGTCGACATTCACTCTTGCCATCTCTTATTTGAGCACTTCCAATTTGCCTTGATTCATGGACCTGACATTCCAGGTTCCTATGCAATATTGCTCTTTACAGCATCAGACCTTGCTTCTATCACCAGTCACATCCACAGCTGGGTATTCTTTTTGCGTTGGCTCCATCCCTTCATTCTTTCTGGAGTTATTTCTCCATTGATCTCCAGTAGCATATTGGGTACCTACTGACCTGGGGAGTTTCTCTTTCGGTATCCTATCATTTTGCCTTTTCATACTGTTCATGGGGTTCTCAAGGCAAGAATAGTGAAGTGGTTTGCCATTCCCTTCTCCAGTGGACCACATTCTGTCAAATCTCTCCACCATGACCAGCCCGTCTTGGGTTGCCCCACGGGCATGACTTCATTTCATTGAGTTAGACAAGGCTGTGGTCCTAGTGTGATTAGATTGACTAGTTTTCTGTGAGTATGGTTTCAGTGTGTTTGCCCTCTGATGCCTTCTTGCAACACCTACCGTCTTACTTGGGTTTCTCTTACCTTGGGCATGGGGTATCTCTTCACTGCTGCTCCAGCAAAGCCAAGCCATTGCTCCTTACCTTGGACGAGGGGTATCTCCTCACTGACGCCCTTCCTGACCTTCAACATGGGATAGCTCCTCTAGGACCTCCTGCGCCCGTGCAGCCACGGCTCCTTGGACGTGGGGTTGGTCCTCCCGGCCACCGCCCCTGGCCTCGGGCTTAGGGGCATGGGGTATCTCCTCCCGGCCACCGCCCCTGACCTCAGACGCGGGGTAACTCCTCTCGTTGCCGCCCCTGACCTCGGACGCTAAGTAATTTTTAACAGAAGCAAGGCAAAGCTAGTTTTTATGTGATTTTTGTTGTGAGGGAATACACTCAGTCAGCATACATCTTGGCAAAATGTTACTGCTAGTCAAAAAGAACAGGTATCTCAAGTTAATGGTTATGAGCCTTTCTATGTACAAAAGGTGTAAGAGGCGGGGTTCATAAGAATTCTCCCTGAAATGCATCAGACCATCTAAGGACCTGTTTGTCCAAAGCACAGAGCAGCCTGTTGTCATCTTTAATTTCCTCTGTCTGCAGCACAGAGTGCTTCATCCTGTTATTGCCATCATCTCTTTGTCTGAAGTACAAGTGCCCTGTTAGCTAGCAGCTGCTGCGGGTTAATGTCGGTAAATTTAAATGGAGGGTGAGATGCTGTTTGCTCTTGCTTTGTTTGCACGTCCTAACAGGAAGCAAAGCAGACTGTGCAATCATAGATGTAGGTAGCAGGGTGGATGTGCTGGGGATGCTTGCAGAAGTTCTTTTCACAGGGATTCACTTTTCTCAGAAAAATAGGAAATGAGATTACCAACTGAAGATGATTGCGGAGGAGGTCATGGGGTTTTAGGAGTGAGAGAATGTGAAAGCACCACTTGGCAGACCGGAAACTTAAATATCAGAATTTGGGTGATTTCTGGACAATCTCCAGGGCCCACTTACAGTTGGAGGTCGTGAATTTATAGCAGCCTGGTTACAGAATGCCCTGCAGTGACCTTCTGCCTCATAAGCCCTGGGCCAAGCAGGGGAAACAATGGATTAGCCATGTTCAGCTAAGCAAACGTGAGGAAGTGAAAGAGCCTATGAAAGTGGTCATGGAATTTAAAGTGGCTTAATGGGTGTGAGGGCACGAGGTAAGTAGCAGACAGGGAAAGATGGTGAGTGAAATGGATTGTAGAGTTTGGAGGGTTACAAGGACGGTGAGGGCTGAGGTCCTGGAGAGAATGAAGTGGAAGGTAGGAAGAAGTGGTGGAGAAAGGGGTGCTTGACATTGAGGTTGTGGAGGATTGGGAGTTTCTGGTTGCTATGAATTGTGTCCCCACCACCCCAACTCATGTATTGAAGCCCTTATCCACAATGTGATTATATTTGGACATAGGGCCTGTAAGGAGTTACTTTGGGTTAAATGAGGTCATACAGGTGGGCCCTGATGATAAAAGATTAGTATCCTTATAAGACAAGAAACTAGAGAGTGCTCTTTCTTCCTTCCCCACCCTACGTCACCACCCAGTGAGGATACGGTGAGATGGTTGCAAGCCAGAAGGAACGCTTTCACCAGAAAACAAATCAGCTGGTACCTTGATCTCAAACTTCTAGCCTTCAGAACTATGAGAAAATAAACTTTTATTGCTTAAACTACTCTGTGTACGATATTTTGTTGTAGCAGCTTGAGCAGACTGATACGCTGGTAATGACACAATCTTCTTTAGGATATGACATAGAAATATGGGTTCAGGATGTTTGTTGGAAGGACTAGCAATGGGTATACTGGAATTATTGAGAATCATGACAGGCATTTGTGCCGGAGAAACTGACAATGAGTCAGGAGCAAGGAGTTTGGTTCTGATGTCAGAAAAGACCATAATGGGGAGAGATGGTGGTTGTTGACTCAGTGATGGATGTTGTTAGAGAACACAAGGCAGAACACGAAGGCTCTAAAGCCGAGTTGTAGAGTAGAAATCTCATCCAAACCCTGGTTGAAATCCCAGTGCAGACCCAGCTCTGTCTCCTACTCCCTGGGTTCCTGCCTTCCCAGGCTTGCTGAAGGGGTGAGTGAGTCAGTGCTGGGAAAGAATTCTGAGCATGCTGGAGGAATCATAATCTTGGCTGAGGAGCCACGGAACAGGCATTGAGCAGACAAGAAGCATCTTGTTCACCTTATGAAGGGTCCGGTTTCATCCCTGGATGGTTTGTGAAATCCTATGAAAATGCACTTGGTGAAGGGAGCTCTTCAGGGAAAAATGTACTGGATCCACAGGCTGCAAGCAACCTCCACCAATAGCAGAGCCTCAGCTGATTTCATTGCCTCTTCCATAGAGGAGAGTAAAGTACAAAGTTCACTCCCACCTTAGGGCCTTTGCACTTGTTCCCTCTGCCTGGAGATGTTCACGGAATCTGCTGAATTCATTCAGCCTCCCTATCCTGATGGTCCAGTCACCAATCACTCACCATTCCCTTATTCTGCTATTTCCATGTCAACACTAGAAGGCAAGCCCCATGGCAGCAAGAAATTTGCTTTCTTATTCGTTTCCAAACTCAGAAGCACCTAGAGCAATGCTCAATGAATTAAAAAGAAAAAAAAGGAATGAATCATCTTAATCCTAAGCAAAGTTATCTGGGTGGGGTCCTGAAGTCAAATTACCTTGCAAAAACAATGCCCAGAGAAAAATACAAAAGGAGACATATACAAGAATATTCATTGCAAATTATTTATGATAGGAAAAGTCTGTAAACCACCCAAAAGGCCATCAGCTGGGTAGCTGAGAAAGTTGAGCTCCATTCTCATAGTGAAAGACAATGTTCTCTGCTAAGATCCTCCATCATGAAGTTACTTGTTTTTCCTTTAGAGTAAATAATTATTTTGTGGGGAGGTACTTCAAGACTATGTAAATATCCTATGTAAATTTCTCAACCTATGTTCATCTGCTAGATTTAACATTCATTGAACTCCGGGAGTTGGTGATGGACAGGGAAGCCTGGTGTGCTGCAATTCATGGGGTCGCAAAGAGTCGGACACGACTGAGCGACTGAACTGAACTGAACTGATGTGTCTTACCTAAATTGATTAGTATTATTGCTGCTGTTTAGTCACTATGCTGTGTCCAACTATTTTGCAACCCCATGGACCGTAGTCTGCCAGGCTCCTCTGTCCATGGGATCTCCCAGGCAAGAATATGGGCTGCTGCTGCTGCTGCTAAGTCACTTCAGTCATGTCCGACTCTGTGCAACCCCATAGACGGCAGCCCACCAGGCTCCCCCGTCCCTGGGATTCTCCAGGCAAGAACACTGGAGTGGGTTGCCATTTCCTTCTCCAATGCATGAAAGTGGAAAGTGAAAGTGAAGTCATTCAGTCGTTTCCGACTCGTAGCAACCCCATGGACTGCAGCCCACCAGGCTCCTCTGTCCATGGGATTTTCCAGGAAAGAGTACTGGAGTGGGGTGCCATTGCCTTCTCCAAGAATAGCAATTTCCTTCTCCAGAGGATCTTCCCAACCACATCTCCTGCTTGGCAGGCAGATTATTTACCGCTGAACCACCTGGGAAGCCCCAATTATTGCTATGATGATCGCCAAATAATGATTTTCTGATTATTCCATTATTCCTTCTACATTTATTAGTTAGCATTCTACTGTAAGTGCTTTCTTTTCACTTCATTCTTTTATTGATATCAATGTAGAAGCATAGATTCCTGTTTTATTCAATGTAATATAATCTGCCACTCTTATTAACTGTATTGATGTTCAAATTGGCCAAGAATCTGACTTTTTTGTCCTTTGCAATGTCTCTATAAGTTTTAGAGCATCTCTTTTCTTTCTGGAGCCACAAAATGTTTCAGGCTCATCTTATACTCTCTGCGCCCTTCTAAAATCAGTAATTTTTCATTTTTCTAGAAAAAATAGGATTTAGAAACCAAGATCTGGGGATGAGGTGTGTTCATTGTTACTTGCTATTTACTTCTACATATTTGTATTTTGAAAACCATCAGTTGACACCAATACCTCCAATTCCAATCCATCAGCATAAGGTTCATTCTAAACTTCCCATTTTCATATTTCTAATTCTCCCCTCTGACAGTGAGAAACCTGCCTTCCCTTATGTATTATCCTCAATATACTTACGTATTTGCTCAATCCCACTTTACATAAGTAATCTCCCAACCCTGCTTTGTCACTGCCCAGTTCGGCCACTTTCTTTGCCAAAGACTCCACTGCCAGGGCACTGACCTGCTGGGCCCATAATCTTTTAAAATATATTTATTCATTCATTTGCCTGCATGAAGTCTTGGTCGCAGCATGAGGGATCTTTGTTGCATCATGTGATCTTTCATTGCAATGCATGGATTCTCTACTTGTGCTGCATGGGCTCTGGAGCACGCAGGCCCAGTAGTTGTGGTGTGTGGGCTTAGGCGCCCCAAGGCATGTGGGATCTCAGTTATCCAACCATGGATCCAACCTACATCCCCTGCATTGCAAGACAGATTTTTAACCACTGGACTACCAGGGAAGTCCTGGGCCTATAGTCTTATATGAACCCTGATCGCTGTTAAGGCACCTCCAAACTTGGCTCCCTTCCTCACTTGGACCTGTTCAGTCACTTCTCAGCTGGGTTATTAAGTAAGGAAGCAAAGAAGGTAGGCAGGAAATCCATATGAATATTTCACATAAATATAAAACAAAACTGTTTAAAAATAAATCCCCCATACCAAAGGAAAAAAAAAATACATCTATACATTGAGTTGTGGCATAAGCACTCAAACAGAAACTATATCAAGTCACTTTAATGCAAAGTAATTTGACAGCACATTCCCACAGAAGAACAAAAAGAGCTACAAGGGGGAATTCCTTGGAGGTCCAGTGGTTAGAATTCCACATTCTCATTATCCACGGCCCAAGTTCATTCCCTGGTTGGGGAACTAAGATTACACAAGCCATATGGAGCAGTCAGAAAAAAAGAAAAAGAGCTACAAGAAAACTAAATGGGTTTCGATAATAACCCAGAAATTCCACTCCTCAGTGTACAAATAAGAGTAACGAAAATGTGTTTCCACAAACAAACTTGTACATGACTGTTCATCACGGCACTACCTATAAGAGACAAGTGGACAAACAAACTTGTACATGACTGTTCATCACGGCACTACCTATAAGAGACAACTGGAAACTACCAAAATGTCCATCAACCATTGAAAGGATTTTAAAACGTGGCATATCCATGCAATTGAATGTTATTCAGCCATAATAATGAATGCAGTACGAATACATGCTACGTGGGAAGGAACTTTGAAAATATGCTAAGTGCTTAAAGAATCCAGTCAAAAAGAACACATATTGCATGATTCCATTATGTGATGTATATAGGCAA
The DNA here is from genome assembly GCF_029378745.1 of Bos indicus. NCBI lineage: Eukaryota > Metazoa > Chordata > Mammalia > Artiodactyla > Bovidae > Bos > Bos indicus. The sequence goes on along the minus strand of NC_091780.1, from coordinate 57,596,421 downwards.
TTTTACAGAGACAGTAAGCAGATTCAGTTCAGGTCAATTCAGTTCAGTCACTCAGTCATGTCAGACTCTTTGTGACCCCATAGACTGCAGCACACCAGGCCTCCCTGTCCATCACCAACCCCTGGAGTTTACTCAAACTCATGTCCACTGAGTCGGTGATGGCATCCAACCATCTCATCCTCGGTCGTCCCCTTCTCCTCCTGCCTTCAATCTTTACCAGAATCAGGGTCTTTTCAAATGAGTCAACTCTTTGCATCAGGTAGCTAAAATATTGGAATTTCAGCTTCAGTCCTTCAGTCCTTAAAATGAATATTCAGGACTGATTTCCTTTAGGATAGATTGGTTGGATCTCTTTGCAGTCCAAGGGACTCTCAAGAGTCTTTCCCAACACCCCAGTTCAAAAGCATCAATTCTTCAGTGCTCAGCTTTCTTCATAGTCCAACTCTCACATCCGTACATGACTACTGGAAAAACCATAGCCTTGATTAGATGGACCTTTGTTGGCAAAGTAATGTCTCTGCTTTTTAATACGCTGTCTAGGTTGGTCATAACTTTCCTTCCAAGGAGTAAGCGTCTTTTAATTTCATGGCTGCATCACCATCTGCAGTGATTTTGGAGCCCAGAAAAATAAAGTCTGACACTGTTTTCACTGTTTTCCCACCTATTTGCCATGAAGTGATGGGACCGGATGCCATGATCTTTGTTTTCTGAATGTTGAGCTTTAAGCCAACTTTTTCACTCTCCTCTTTCACTTGCATCAAGAGGCTCTTTAGTTCTTCTTCACTTTCTGCCATAAGGGTGGTATCATCTGCATATTTGAAGTTATTGATATTTCTCCCGGCAATCTTGATTCCAGCTTCTCCCAGCCCAGCGTTTCTCATGATGTACTCTGCATATAAGTTAAATAAGCAGGGTGACAATATACAGCCTTGACGTGCTCCTTTTCCTATTTGGAACTAGTCTGTTGTTCCATGTCCAGTTCTAACTGTTGCTTCCTGACTTGCATACAGATTTCTCAAGAGGCAGCTCAGGTGGTCTGGTATTCCCATCTCTTTCAGAATTTTCCACAGTTTATTGTGATCCACACAGTCAAAGGCTTTGGCATAGTCAATAAAGCAGAAATAGATGTTTTTCTGGAACTCTCTTGCTTTTTCCATGATCCAGCAGATGTTGGCCATTTGATCTCTGGTTCCTCTGCCTTTTCTAAAACCAGCTTGAACATCTGGAAGTTCACGGTTCACGTATTGCTGAAGCCTGGCTTGGAGAATTTTGAGCATTACTTTGCTAGCATGCGAGATGAGTGCAATTGTGCTGTAGTTTGAGCATTCTTTGGCATTGCCTTTCTTTGGGATTAGAATGAAAATTGACCTTTTCCAGTCCCGTGGCCACAGTTGAGTTTTCCAAATTTGCTGGCATATTGAGTGCACCACTTTCACAGCATCATCTTTTAGGATTTGAAATGACTCAACTGGAATTCCATCACCTCCACTAGGTTTGTTCATAGTGATGCTTCCTAAGGCCCACTTGACTTCACATTCGAGTATGTCTGGCTCTAGGTGAGTGATCACACCATCATGATTATCTGGGTTGTGAAGATCTTTTTTGTATAGTTCTTCTGTGTATTCCTGCCACCTCTTCTTAATATCTTCTGCTTCTGTTAGGTCCTGATTGGTGTATCACTGCTATGCAATGTGTTAAGTTTGTGCTGTACAACAAAGTGAATCAGTTATATACATACATATATCCCTTCTCTCCTTACTTTACCTGCCTCCTGAGAAACCTGTGTGCGGGTCAAGAAGTAACAGTTAGAACCAAACAACAGACTAGTTCAAAGTTGCAAAAGGAGTGCGTCAAAGTTGAATATTGTCACCCTGTTTATTTAAAGTATATGCAGAGTACATCATGCAAAATGCTAGGCTGGATGAAGCACAAGTTAGAATCAAGATTGTCGAGAGAAATATCAATAACCTCAGATATGCAGATGACACCACTCTTATGGCAGAAAGCAACGAGAAACTAAAGAGCCTCTTGAGGAAGGTGAAAGAGGAGAATGAAAAAGCTGGCTTAAAACTCAACATTCAAAAAACGAAGATCATGGTATCAGGTCTCATCATTTCATGGCAAATAGTTGGGGAAACAATGGAAACAGTGACAGACTTTATTTTCTTGGGCTCCAAAATCACTGCAGATGGTGACTGCAGCCATGAAATTAAAAGATGCTTGCTCTTTGGAAGTGAAGCTATGACAAATCTAGACAGTGTATTAAAAAGCAGAGACATTACTCTGCCAACGAAGGTCAAAGCTATGGTTTTTCCAGTAGTTGTATATGGATGTAAGAGTTGGACCATAAAGAAGGCTTAGCTCTGAAGAATTGATGCTTTTGAACTGTGGTGTTGGAGAAGACTCTTGAGAGTCCCTTGGACTGCAGGAAATCAAACCAGTCAATCCTAAAGGAAATCAACCCTGAATGTTCATTAGAAAGACTGATGCTAAAGCTGAAACTGCAATACTTTGGCTACCTGATGAGAAGCACTGACTCATTAGAAAAGTCCCTGATGCTGGGAATGATTACACGAAGAGAAGGGGACCACAGAGGAAGAGATGGTTGGATGGCATCACCGACTCAATGGACATGAGTTTGAGCAAGCTCCAGGAGATGGTAAAGGTCTTGGAAGCCTGGCATGCTGCAATCTATAGGGTTGCAAAGAGTTAGACATGACTGAGCAACTAGACAACAACAATCCCCTCCCTCCCGAGCCTCCCTCCCACCCCACCACCACTGCATCCATCAAGGTCACCACAGAGCACTGAGCTGAGTTCCTGCAATATGATACATATATACAATGGAATATTACTCAGCCATCAAAAGGAATGAATTTGAGTCATTTGTAAAAAGACTTTTATCTTTTTAGAGCAGGTTTAGGGTTATAACAACATTGAGAGGAAGGCAGAGATTTCCCATATACCCCCTGTCCCCACACATACATAACTTCCCCCATTATCAGTCACCAGAAGAGTATATTTTTATCAAGGATGAACCTACACCAACACATCATAATCACTGAAAATCTAGAGTTCACCATAAGATTCACTTCTGTTGTTGTATAGTCTATGGATTTGAACAAAAGTATGATGACCTAAAACCATCATACAGTATCATCCAGAGTATTTCTCTGCCTTAAAAAATCCTCTATGCTTCTGCATTTTCACCTCCCCCAACCCCACCCTGGCAACCATTGATATTTTGATTGTCTCCATATCTTTGTTTTTTTCCAGAATGACTTACGATAGCTCAGTCAGTAAAGAACTTGCCTGCAGTGCAGGAGACCCAGGTTCAGTCCCTGGGTTGGGAAGATCCCCTGGAGAAGGAAATGGCAAACTACTCTAGCATTGTCGCCTGGAAAATCCCATGGATAGAGGAGCCTAACAGGCTACAGTCCATGGGATTGTAAGAGTTGGACATGACTTAGTGACTAAACCACAGAATGTCTTATAGTTAAAATCATACAGTATGTAGACATTTCAGTTTGGCTGCTTTCACATAATATGCATTTGTTTTCTTCATTCTTTTAATCATACTTTTTATGGATGTATACATGCCTATCAAGAGTACAAAAGTTTACAGGAATAATAAACATTAAGTTATAACAGTAGTTACTTCTGGGCTGAGGAAGCAGGTACAGAGGGGCCTTCAGATACAAGTTTTTTTAAGAGTCAGAACAAATATGACATGATGTTATCATTTGTTAAGGCTGGAATGTGGATATATGGGCATTTGTTATTGTACAGTCTTGTCTTACATTTGAAATATTTCAAAATAACAAAGTGAATTATGTTTTCAAAAAGCCAGGATACTCACTGCTATTTAATATTGTACTAAAATTCCTAGTCAGTGTAACTAAATAAGATCCAAATATATGCCAGAGTGCTTGAAATAGGGAGATCTTTGAGTGGACTTGGGTAAAGAATTTTTTTTTTTTTGTAACAAAAGAGCATTTGTTCAGGAGCAGAACTAGTATGAAGATACCAGAGGTCTTTCTCTGAATGGATAAAGGAAGGGCTTCCCTGGTAGTTCAGTGGTAAAGAATCCGCCTGCCAAGCAGGTTATGTGGGTTCGATGCCTGGGTCAGGAAGATCCTCTGAGGAAGGAAACAGCAATTCACTTCAGTATTCTTGCCTGGGAAATCCCATAGACAGACAGGCTATAATCCATGGGGTCTCAAAGAATTAGACATGACTTAGCAACTAAACAAGAAGAAGCCCTGGGAGTTTATGAACATAAAGCATCTCTAAGCAGATGAGTGTTGAATCTATTCACAACTCTGCAATACTTTCCATCGATTCAGGGTATGTTCACTCATTTATGAAAGCATGAACTTCTTTGGTAGTCTTTTGTTGAGTACAAAGCTTTGTTAGCCATTTACTGCTTCTTTTTTTAATTTCCTCACTCAGCAATCTCACTTTTAACCAAATGCTTTGTTATAGAGAAAGAAGAAAAAGAGGAACCCTGGTTAACTATTTTTACTTTTGAAATCATGTTAATTACTATCTGTGTGCTTTGCTGAACGTCACAAGCAGGTCTCACTATTTATGCAATTCATCTTTAGTTTGGGGAAATCACGAGTTCTGGGATACAGGCCAAAGATAACACTGACTTTTGCCAATGTCTTTTCATGCTCATTGGGACTGTATAAAGATGTAAGGAGAGAAAATATTGATAGCATTTCTTTTATTTACTGAACACCAAAATTGGAGAAGAATTTTTATTTGGGAAAGAAAGTATAAGAAAATGAGACACTATGATACCAGGAACTTGATTTAACAAGCGGTTTTCAGGGCTGGCTGGAGATCAGCCCAGATTCAGACCCAAATCTTATACTCTGATGTGTAACATCTGGAGAGGCATCTGGACTAGAAACCAGAAGAGCTATGTTCAAGATTGCTTCGCGGCTAACCTGCTGTACAATCTTAGCTGCCATGTTTCCTTTAGTATCTCAGTCTCTTCATTGGCAAAATCAGGGCCCTGGGCTTTATCACCTCCAAAGTTATTCTACATCCAAAAGTCAGAAAGGGATTTCACTTATTCTAGAAAGAATTTCACCAGAAGTAGAAACCATAGATTTCTTCTGCTCAACTCTCATGCATTCATTTGGTATTCAGCCAAAATTTGCAAACTGTTCACAATGTTTTGAGGGACTGGATAAAAACACATAACAGCTAGTTGTCCGTGGACCAAGCAGGGATTTCTGAGCAAGATGTGGTGGAGGGAACCAGCTCTGCCAAGAACATCTTGGTAGAACGTCATTGTCTTCTTCAGTTAGGAGGCCGGACAAAGCTGTCTCAAAAATAATTTTCCAGGGAGGGGACTTTCTTGAAACTATTATCTTCACTCTAGGGGAAACCTGATCTTAAGAACTTTGAGGTTTTGGTGCGGGGGAGACAGTTTTTTGAAAGGTTTAAGCAAATTTTTGGTTTCATTTCTGGGACAGGCTATAGCTGGTCCTTTGTTCTGGGAAGACAATGTAAATAATGATAATAGAAAATAATTCTGTATATACCATATACCAGGTACTGTACTAAGTCCCAGTCATTTAATCCTCATAACAGACTGTAAGAAAGGTGCTATTATTAACCTCACTTTGTAGATGGGGAAACTGAGGAACAGGAAAGTTAAGAAAACTCACTCAAGATCACATACAGTGGTGATTCCCTGGTGGCTCAGTGGTAAAGAATCCACCTGCCAATATAGGAGGCACGGGTTTGGTCCCTGATCTAGGAAGATCCCACATGCTCCAGAGGAGCTAAGCCTGTGCCCCACAGCTACGGAGCTGGTGCTCCTGAGCCCAGGAACCGCAGCTCCTGAGCCCACGTGCAGCGACTACTGAAGCCCGCTCGCCCTAGAGCCTGTGCTCCACAAGAGAAGCCACCGCAGTGAGAAACCTGCGTACGACTAGAGAGCCCCTGCTCTCCGCAACTAGAGAAAAAGCCTGTGAAGCAACAAGACTCCACACAGCCAAGAATAAATTAATTAAATTTTATTATGTTTTAAAAAGATCACATCAAGTAAGTAGTCGAGTTGGAACATGAACCCACACATCTGGCAAATCGTGCTCTTAATTCCAACCACCAATATCTCCCTGTTGCTGCTACCAAGACACTTCTGTCATGTCCGACTCTATGTGACCCCATAGAAGGCAGCCCACCAGGCTCCCCCGTCCCTGGGATTCTCCAGGCAAGAACACTGGAGTGGGTTGCCATTTCCTTCTCCAATGCATGAAAGTGAAAAGTGAAAGGGAAGTCGCTCAGTCATGTCCGACTCTTAGCGATCCCATGGACTGCAGCCCACCAGGTTCCTCTATCCATGGGATTTTCCAGGCAAGAGTACTGGAGTGGGGTGCCATCGCCTTCTCTGAATATCTCCCTAAATTAGTCCGTTAGTGATGTAAAACTAGAGCTGTGCTATGCTTAGTCATCAGAGAAGGCAATGACACCCCACTCCAGTACTTGTGCCTAGAAAATCCCATGGACTGGGAAGCCTGGTGGGCTGCCATCTATAGGGTTGCACAGAGTCGGATACGACTGAAGCGACTTAGCAGCAGCAGCAGCAGCATGCTTAGTCATTCAATTGTGTCCGACTCTTTGTGACCCCATGGACTGTAGCCCCACAGGCTCATCTGCCCATGGGGATTCTCCAGGCAAGAACACCGGAGTGGGTAGCCATGCCCTCCTCCAGGGCAGCTTCCCAACCCAGAGATTGAACCCAGATCTCCCGCATTGCAGGCGGATTCTTTACTGTCTGAGCCATCAGGAAAGCCCAAAACTAGAGCTAGGATTAGCTTATGATCTACTGTATTAGTTTCCTGTGGCTGCTGCTGCTGCTAAGTTGCTTCAGTTGTGTCCAACTCCGTGCGACCCCATAGATGACAGCCCACCAGGCTCCCCCGTCCCTGGGATTCTCCAGGCAAGAACACTGGAGTGGGTTGCCATTTCCTTCTCCAATGCATGAAAGTGAAAAGTGAAAGTGAAGGTGCTCAGTTGTGTCCGACTCCTAGCGACCCCATGGACTGCAGCCTACCAGGCTCCTCCATCCACGGGATTTTCCAGGCAAGAGTACTGGAGTGGGGTGCCATTGCCTTCCTGTGGCTGCTGTAACAAATTACCACTAACTTTGTAGCTTAAAACAGCACAAATGTATTCTTTTATAGTCCTGGTGGTCAGAAGACCAAAACAGGTCTCACTTATCTAAAATCAAGGTGTTGCCAGGCTACATTCCTTCTGGAGGCTCTAGGGGTGATCTGTTTCATTGATTTTTCAGAGGCTGCCTGGCTTTCTTGGGTTGTGGACTCTTCCATCTTCAAAGTTAGCAATGGCCAGATGAGTCTTTCGTATGCTATGAGTCTTTCGTATGCTCTGACACTGTCTCTTTTACCTCCCTCTTTCCTTTATATGACCCTTGTGATTATATTGGGCCCACTTTGATAATCCAAGGTAATTTCCCCATCTCAAGATCCTTCATCACCTCTGTAAAATCTATTCTGCCACGTAAGGAAACATGTTCATTGATTCCAGGGATCAGGACATAGACATCTTTGGAGGACAACTATTCTGCCTATTAAAGTTGAAACTCCAATACTTTGGCCACCTGACGTGAAGAAGTGACTCATTTGAAAAGACCCTGATGCTGGTAAAGATTAAAGGTAGGAGGAGAAGGGGACGACAGAGGATGAGATGGTTGGATGGCATCACCAACTCAATGGACATCAGTTTGAGTAAACTCTGGGAGTTGGTGATGGACAGGGGGGCCTGGTGAGCTGCAGTCCATGGGGTCACAAAGAGTCAGATACGCCTGAGCAACTGAACTGACTGATTCTGCCTACTGGAGCTTCCCAGGTCGTGCTAGCAGTAAAGAACCCACCTGCCAATGCAGGAGATGAAAGAGACAAAGGTTTAGTCCCTGGGTTGGGAAAATCCTCTGGAGGAGGGCATGGAAACCCACTCCAGTATTCTTGTCTGGAGAATATCATGGACAGAGAAGCCTGGCAGGCTACAGTCCATGGGGTCGTAAAGAATTGGACACGACTGAGCGACTTGGCACACACACGTGCACTCTGCTCATCACATCTAGTAATTCCACTTGTCGGTTTGTTTATACCCAAGAGAACTGCAAACATACGTTCACACAAAAACTCATATACGAATGGTCATAGCAGAACTATTCATAATAACCAACAAGTGGAAACAACCCAATGTCCAAAACTGATAAACGGACAAACAAATGTGTATATATCCTCGTAACACATACTATATTATATTATAAAGGAATATTATATTATTGAGCCACAAAAAACAATGGAGTACTGGGATATACTACAACATGATGGACTGTTAAAACATTATGTTGAATGAAAGAAGCCAGAAATATCCAGAAAAGGCAAATCTATAGAGACAGAAAGTATATTTGTGGTTGCTAGGCCCTGGTCCTGTGAACAGAGAATGACTGCAAATAGGCATAAGGATGATGGAAATGTTCTAAAATTAGATTGTGGGCATGGTTGCACAGCTCTCTACATTTACTGTAAGTTATTGAGTTGTCCATTTAGAATGAATGAATTGTATGACATGTAGATATCTCAATAAAGCTGTTTTTAAGAACAAGAAAGACATAAAGAGTACACAGTGCACATGTTGAGGTAAAGCTGTCAGTCCCCTTCCTTAACAAAGACTCTTTTATTCTGAGATTATTTACTTCTCACTATTTTTTTTTTTTAATTTATATATCCTTTCTTTCTGGAAGTGATGTGATAGAAAATGGCAGTAATTGTAGTTGGTTTTTTATTGTCCTTCCTTGGTAAGCAGTAAGTAAACATCCTGTGTCATTTCTGGAAAGTCTGCGGGAAATGTAATGATCTGTGAAATCCAAGAGTTTGGAAACGGTATACCAGCTAATCAGTATAGCTGCAAGAGGTCTTAGGGATCCCTGAGTCAGCCCTCTCATTTTCATGATGAAAATGGGCTAGAGGCCTATGGCACTGGGACTATCATTTAAGATTGCCTAGCTAGAGTCCCTTGGACTGCAAGGAGATCCAACCAGTCCATCCTAAAGGAAATCAGTCCTGGGTGTTCATTGAAGGGACTGATGTTGAAGCTGAAACTCCAATACTTTGGCCACCTGATGTGAAGAGCTGACTCATTTGAAAAGACCCTGATGCTGGGAAAGATTGAGGGCAGGAGGAGAAGGGGACGACAGAGGATGAGATGGTTGGATGGCATCACCGACTCAATGTACGTGAGTTTGGGTAAACTCCAGGAGTTGGCAATGGACAGGGAGGCCTGGCGTCCTGTGGTTCGTGGAGTTGCAGAGTCGGACATGACTGAGGGACTGAACTGAACTGAACTGAACGGAGCCAGTCTCTGGGTAGTTCATTTTGTTTCTACTCTCACTATCTCCTCCAAGGCCCCTTCTAATTCTAGGAAGTGAAGAATTTATCTATCTTCCCATCAGTGCAAACCAAGATATGACGTTCTTGGCAGGTCAAAACATTAAGAGGTTTCAACCAGGACATAGTTCTAGGCAAAATGCCTGGCTCCACTGAGCTCAGTTAGTCTGGATCAGTGACGTGACACAGATTAGCCCACACTGTCACATGACAGTCAAAGTCAGTGAAGTACATCTGCCAAATGACTAAGAAGGGCTTATTGGCCAAAGGAGATGCTGACCATTTGTGCTGGTAAAGAAGGGTACTTCCCCAAGACTCAGCTGAATGAACCTGTGACTTGCAACCCCTAGGGCTGGACCTCAGCACCACAGTCTCAGTTTTACTCTTGCTGCTGAAAATATACTGCAAAGGCACTTGTGAAAATGTCCAGACCCTCAAAGATCAAGCACTCAAGGAATGCAAAGATGAATCAGGCATTGTCTTTCTTTATTTACGTCTAGTCTTAATTCCAGAAAGGATGGAAGGTAGCTTTTAAGGATGCATAAAATCAGAGAATGTAAATTAAAAGAGAAAGTGATACAGAAGAAACTGAAGTGTCCATCAACAGATGAATGAAGAAAGATGTGTGTGTGTGTGTGTGTGTGTGTGTGTGTATGCACACACCTTTGCAGCTGAAGATGGAGAAGCTCTATACAGTTTGCAAAAACAGGACCAGGAGCTGACTGTGGCTCAGATCATGAACTACTTATTACAAATTCAGACTTAAATAGGCCATTCAGGTATGCTATATGGTGTGCGTAGTCACTCACTTCTGTCTGACTCTCTGCGACTGCATGGAGCGTACCCCAGGCTCCTCTGTCCATGGGGATTCTCCAGGTAAGAACACTGGAGTGGGTTGCCATGCCCTCCTCCAGGGGATCTTCCCAACCCAGGGATCAAACCCAGGTCTCCGGCATTGCAGGTGGATTCTTTACCATCTGAGCCACCAGGGAAGCCCAGGTATGACCAAAATCAAATCTCTTAGAATCATACAGTGGAAGTGAGCAAATGGATTCAAGGGATTTGATCTGACAGACAGAGTGCCTGAAGAACTATGGATGTATATACATACCATTTTATAGGAGGCAGTGATCAAAATCATCCCCAAGAAAAAGAAACACAAAAAGGCAAAATGGTTGTCTGAGGAGGCCTTACAAATAGCTAAGAAAAGACGAGAAGTGAAAGGCAAAGGAGAAAAGGAAAGATATACTCATCTGAATGCAGAGTTTCAAAGAATAGCAAGGAGAGATAAGAAAGCCTTAAGTGAACAATGCAAAGAAATAGTGGAAAACAATAGAATGGAAAAGACTAGAGATATCTTCAAGAAAATTAGAGATACCAAGGGAACATTTTATGCAAAGGTGGACACAATAAAGGATAGAAACTGTATGGACCTAACAGAAGCAGAAGATATTAAGACGAGGTGGCAAGAATACACAGAAGTACTGTACAAAAAAGATCTTAATGACCCAGATAACCACGATAATCACTCACCTAGAGCCAGACATCTTGGAATACGAAGTCAAGTGGGCCTTAGGAAGCATCACTACAAAGCTAGTAGAGGTGATGGAATTCCAGCTGAGCTACTTTCAAATCCTAAAAGATGATGCTGTTAAAATGCTGCACTCAATATACCAGCAAATTTTGAAAACTCAGCAGTGGCCACAGGACTGGAAAAGGTCAGTTTTCATTCCAGTCCCAAAGAAGGGCATTGCCAAAAAATGTTCAAACTACCACACAATTGCACTTATTTCACATGCTAGCAAAGTAATGCTCAAAATTCTCCGAGTGAGGTTTCAACGGTACGTGAACTGAGAACTTTCAGATGTTCAATCTGGATTTAGAAAAGGCAGAGGACCCAGAGATAAAATTGCCAACATCTGCTGAATCATAGAAAAAGCAGAGAATTCCAGAAAAAACATCTACTTCTGCTTCATTGACTACGCTAAAGTCTTTGACTGTGTGGATCACAACAAACTGTGGAGAATTCTTAAGGAGATAGGAATACCAGAGCACTTTACCTCCCTCCTGAGAAACCTGTGTGCAGGTCAAGAAGCAATAGTTAGAACCAGACATGAAACAATGGACTGGTTCAAAATTGGGAAAGCAGCACGTCAAGGCTGTATATTGTCACCCTGCTTATTTAACTTCTATGCAGAGTACATCATGCAAAATGCTGGGCTGGATGAAGTACAAGCTGGAATCAAGATTGCTGGGAGAAATATCAATAACCTCAGAGATGCAAATGACACCACCCATATGGCAGAAAGTGAAGAGGAATTAAAGAGCCTCTTGATGAAAGTGAAAGAGGAGAGTGAAAAATTTGGCTTAAAGCTCAACATTCAGAAAACTAAGATCATGGCATCTGGTCCCATCCCTTCATGGCAAATAGATGGGGAAACAATGAAAACAGTGACAGACTTTATTTTCTTGGGCTCCAAAATCACTGCAGATGGTGCTGCAGCCATGAAATTAAAAGATGCTTGCTCCTTGGAAGAAAAGCTATGACCAACCTAGACAACATACTAAAAAACAGAGACATTACTTTGTCGACAAGGTCTGTCTAGTCAAAGCTATGGTTTTTCCGGTAGTCATGTATGGATGTGAGAGTTGGACTATAAAGAAAGCTGAGCACCAAAGATTTGATGCTTTTTAACTGTGGTGTTGGAGGAGACTCTTGAGAGTCCCTTGGACTGCAAGGAGATCCAACCAGTCATTCCTAAAGGAAATCAATCCTGAATATTCATTGGAAGGACCGATGTTGAAGCTGAAGCTCCAATACTCTGGCTACCTGATGCAAAAAGCTGACTCACTGGAAAAGACCCTGACACTGGGAAATATTGAAGGCAGGAGGATAAGGGGGCAACAGAGGGTGAGATATTTAGATGACATCACCAACTCGATGGACATGAGTTTGAGAAACCTCCGGGAGATGGTGAGTGACAGGAAGCCTGGTATGCTGCAGTCCCTGGGGTCACAAAGAGTTGGACACAACTAAGCAACCAAACAACAACATACACACACACACATATATATAACATATATAATAAATAACAAAAACATATATATGTATGGAGTACTACTCAACCTTAAAAAAAGGATGAAATTTTGTCATTTGCAATAACATAGATGGACTCAGAGGGTATTATGCTAAGTGAAATAAGTCAGATAAAAGACAAATTCGGTATGATATCACTTACATGTGGAATCTAAAAAATACAACAAACTAGTGAATATAACAAAAAAGAATGAGACTCACAGATACAGAGAACAAACTAGTGGTTGCCTGTGGAAAGAAGGAAAGTGAGAGGGCAGTATAAGCAAAGAGGATTAAAAGGTACAAACTGTTTTGCATAAAATAAGCTATAAGGATCTACTGTACAGCACAGGGAATCGAGCCAATATTTTATAATAACTATAAATGGAGTATAACCTTCAAAAATTGTGACTCACTATACTGTACACCTATAACTTATATAATACTGTATGTTCTTGCCTGGAAACACCAGGGACAGAGGAGCCTGGTGGACTCCAGTTCATGGGGTCGCATAGAGTTGGACATGACTGAGTGACTAATACTCATTTTATCGTGTACACCTGTCACTTATATAATATTATCCAGCAACTATACTTCAATTTTAAAAAAGTTTAAAAAGAGGGAGAGGGACACTAAAGTTATGTAAGTATGGAAGTCATGTTCTGACCTGAAACCCAACATTTTGTTACAAATGACTATAAAAATACTCGATTAAAATTTTTATACCTCTTAGGTCTAGAACACAAATTTTTAAAAACTTTATTGTGATATATATCACATACTATAAAATTTACTCTTTTAAACTGTACAATTCAAACTTGTACAAAGTTTTTTGATTTTGGTTTGGTTTTGATTTTGGTTGTGCAGTACGGCTAGGAGGATCCTAGCTCCCCAACCAGGGATCGAATCCTTGCCCTCAGCAATGAAGGAGAAGAGTCCTAACCACTGTACTGCCAGAGAATTCCCAAAATTAGATATCTGTTTTTTAAGATTTATTTATTTGACTGCACAGGGTCTTAGTTGTGGCATGCAGGATCTTTTGTCATTCAAACTCTTAGTTGCTGCATGTGGGATCTAGTTCCCTGACCAGGGATTGAACCTTGGCCCCTTACACTGGGAGCTTAACGTTTTATCCACTGGACCACCTGGGAAGTCCCTCTTTTTTTTTTTTTGGCCATGCCTGGTGGCTCAGAGGGTAAAAGCATCTGTATGCAATACAGGAGACCTGGGTTCAATCCCTGGGTCGGGAAGATCCCCTGGAGAAGGAAATGGCAACCCACTCCAGTACTCCTGTCTGGAAAATCCCATGGACGGAAAAGCCTGATAGGCTACAGTCCAAGGGGTCGCAAAGAGTCAGACATGACTGAGCAACTTCACTTTTACGGCTTGTGGGTCTTATTACTCAACCAGGGATTGACTCCATGACCCCTGCAATGGAAGGGTGGAATCCTAACCACTGGACCACTAGGGAATTCCCTCAGTGGTTTTTAATATACTCACAGTTGTGTACCTATCACCAATATCTAATTTAAGAACATTTTTGTCACGCCAAAGAGAAAACTCTGTACCTGTTAGCAGTCGTTCCCCATTCTATTCCAATCCCTGGCTGGGAGAAAATATTTGCAAAAGACATATCTGATAAAGAGGATAATAGTCTTTATCAGATATCTATATAACTCTTTATTAGTATATAGATATAACTCTTAAAGCTTAGCAATAGAAAATTAACAACCCAGTTTTAAAATGGGCAAAAGACCTGAACAGACATCTCACTGAAGAGGATATAAAGATAACGTGTAAATATGTGAATAGATGCTCAACATCATGTATCACTAAGGAATTTCAGATTAAAACAACAATGAGATATCACTACTCACTTATTGGGATGGCCAACATCCCAAACACTGAAGATACCAAAAGTTGGTGAGAATGTAGAATAAGGACTCTTGTTCATCACTGGGGAGAATGCAAAATGGTACAGGCATAGCTACTTTGCAAGACAATTTGGCAGTTTTTCACAGAAATAAACATACTTGTTCCGTGTGGTGCTGCAATTGCACTCCTTCATATTTATCCAAGTGAGTGAAAACTTATGTCCACACAAAGTCTGCACATGGATGTCTACAGTAGTTTTACTTACAACTGCCAAAATTTGGAAATAACTAAAATGTCCTCCAGTAGATGAACAGATAAATAAACTGTGGTACATTCAGACAATGGAATATTATCCAGGGCTAAAATGAAATGAACTCTCAAGCCATGAAAAGATACGGGGAAAAAAGCATATTACTAAGAGAAAGAAACCAATATTTCTTTCACTACATAGTGAAAGAAGGCTACATAGTATAGGAATCCAACTAAATGACATTCTAGAAAAGTCAAAACCATGGAGACTATAAAAAAAGATCAGTGGTCGCCAAGGGTTGAGGGGAGGGAGAGATGAACAGGCAGGGCACAGAGAATTTTTAGGGCAGTGAAACCATTGTGTATGGTTTCAGTATGATACTGTAATGGTAGATTGATATCACCACACATATGTCAAAATCCATAGACCGCACAACACCAAGAGTAAACCCTAATGTAAATTATGGACTTTGGGTGATAATGATGCGTCAGTGTAGGTTCATTGGTTGTCATAAAGCACTACTCTGGTGCAGGATGTTGATTGTTGGGGTATACGGAATTTTCTGTACTTTTTTCTCAATTTTGCTGTGAACCTAAAACTACTCTAAAAAGTAAAGTTTACCAAAAATAACCAAAATAGGGGCTTCCCTGGTGGTTCAGTGGCAAAGAATCCACCTGCCAATGCAGGAGACATGGGTTCAATCCCTAATCAGGGAAGATCCCACATGCCATGGAGCAACTAAGCCCATGCCCCACAACTACTGAGCCTGTGCTCTAGGGCTGGTGCCCCACAACTACTGAGCCTGTGTGCCTGGAGCCTGTGCTCCACAAAAAAGGAAGCCACAGCGATGAGAAGGTCGTGTAATGCAACTGGAGAATAACCTCACTTGCTGCAAGTAGAGAAAAATCCCGTGCAGCAAGGAAGACCCAGCACAGCCTAATACTAGTAAGTAGATAAATTAATATTATTTTTAAAAAGATACAACACATTTAAAAAAATAACCTAAATAAATAAGTAAACAGAATAGCACACCGAGAGACTGTCATATATACCTGACTTAAGTATTATGCATAAGCTGTGACAGTTTCAAGTGTAGGGCTCCTGTTGCCCTGCCTAGGATCCCCTCACTCAGCCAATGAGCTCCCAGGTGTTGGCTGCTAAGAACTCACTCTGCATCTTTCTTAGGTTGGTTCCTACTCTGCCTTTGGTGAAGGGAAGCTGTCCCCCATCAAGAGATGCCCAGGAGTTTATACTCTTCTTCATGACCGACAATTGGCCAATGTGGGCATATAACAGCTCAGCCCACTTGCCTCTGGGTGGGACAACCTTTCTGGCACCAAGTGTGCTTCAGAGATCCCCATGGGATCAGGCTGAAGATCACCTCTTCGTGAACCCACATCTGTGTGGAGTTCCTTCCTTTGCCCTGTCCCTTTCCCCCACTCCCCGCAGGTTCCTCCTGAGAACACGTCTTGAACAACACACTTGCACAAGGATCGCTTCTCAGGCTTTGCTCTGGGGAACCGATCTATGACAGTTCCTACGGACTGTCCCTGTCTTCGAAGTATATCCTGATTTGTTTTGCAAAATATTATATGGAAAGTCATCTTTAAAGGGTCAGGTGATTCACTGTCCACAGCATTGCTTTGATACAAAGGATCTTTACATATTTGTTTCCGCATTGGTGGTCTGAGACACATCGCATTGCTCTTGAATCTGACTCCACAAAACCAAGATTTTTCCTCCCATGCACATGTTTTTACATTAAAAGAGTGATTTTAGAGAAGAAAAAAAAAGTGGAAGTGAAAAAAAAAAAGGACTATGGTGGTGATATGGTGGTGATATGATGGTGACATACAATGTGGCCAGAAATGAGTCTGAAAAACTGTGGGTTTCCCTTGGGTGGGTCACAGATTTCACAATAAGCCTTGTGTTTACTAGCACACATACACGCACATGTTCATTTATATAATTCAGTATTTCCCCTTAAAGAACCTACTCTATTAAAGTCAGTCAGGGGACTTCCCTGGTGGTCCAGTGGCTAAGAATTCCCCTGCCAATGCATGCAATGCGAGTTCAATCCCTGCTGGTGAACTATGATCCCACTTGTCAGCATTTAAGCCTGCACACCGCAACTACTGAGCCCATGGGCACAACTAAGACCTAGGGCAGCCAAAAAAAAAAAAGAACAGTCAGAATTCCTACCTTGTTGCTGTGGTTTGGTCGCTCAGTCATGTCTGACTCTGCAACCCCATGGGCTGCAGCACGCCAGGTTTCCCTGTCCTTCACTATCTCCCAGAGTTTGCTCAAACTCATGTCCATCAAGTTGGTGATGCCATCTAATCATCTCATCCTCTGTTGCCCCCTTCTCCTCCTGCCTTCAATGTTTCCCAGCATCAGGGTCTTTTCCAATGAGTTGGCTCTTCCCATCAGGTGGCCAAAGTATTGGAGTTTCAGCTTCAGCATTAGTCCCTCCAATAAATATTCAGGGTTGATTTCCTTTAGGTTGACTGGCTTGATCTTGCAGCCCAGGGGACTCTCAAGAGTCTTCTCCAACACCACGGTTCAAAAGCATCAATTCTTCAGAGGTTAGCCTTCTTTGCGGTCCAACTCTCACGTCCCTACATTACTACTGGAAAAACCATAGCTTTGACTATACAAACCTCTGTTGGCAAAGTGACGTCTCTGCTTTTTAATATACTGTCTAGGTTTATCATAGCTCTTCTTCCAAGAAGCAAACATATTTTAATTTCATGGCTGCAGTCACTGTCCACAGAGATTTTGGAACCCAAGAAAATAAAGTCTGTCATCATTTCCATTTCTCCCCCAACTATTTGTCATGAAGTGATGGGACTGGATGCCATGATCTTAGTTTTCTGAATGTTGAGTTTTAAGCCAGCTTTTTCACTCTCCTCTTTCACCTTCATCAAGAGGCATTCCTACCTTGGTCCTTCTGAAAAGCATACCCCACCAGGTAATGAAGATAACCTTGATACATCCTTGGAGGAGAAAAGCCCCAGATCAGCTTGATTCCTAACCCCTGCTCTCCAGGTTAAACTCCCTTATAGACTTTGGGCCATTTATTTAATTTTTCTGAGCCTTCACTTTTTCATTTGTAAAATGGAAATAGTTACAGCCTCTACTCCATAGATTTTATTAGTTAATTAATCCTTTAAAGGGCACTAAATGATAAACTCTGTTAACAGGTCCTGTTGTTGCTGTTAGTTGCTAAATCATATCTGACTCTTTTGCAACCCCATGGACATAGCCCACCAGGCTCCTCTGTCCATGGGATTTCTCAGGCAAGAACACTGGAGTGGGTTGCATTTCCTTCTCCAGGGTATCTTCTCCACCCAGGGATCGAACCCACATCTCTACTTCCTCCAACTGGATCTTTGTCAGGAGAAAGGGCAAGGGATGGCTTAAAGTTGCCAGTTAGAGGCTTCTCAGATTTGATCCTCTCTGGTTTAAGTCACTTTCCTTCAGATTGTGGGGGGGAAACTGATTAGTTTCTCAGGCTGTCTTCTTGGCAGAAATGGCTGGATATCCCCAAATACCCATTTTCTCTTACTTCCTGCAATAGAACTCTTGAATTTTAGCCAGGTTCGTGGCTACCCAACTAAAGACTGCATTTCCAAGCCTCCCTTGAAGCCAGGTATGACCATGTGCCTCAGCTCTGGCCAATGTACATGTACATTCTCCAGCCAGGTGCCTGGAATATGACATGGTGTGGAGCCACTTTGGACCAGATAAAGTCAACAACCCAGGAATGGAAATGCTCAAGACAGAAGGAAATTGGGTCCCTAACACCAGGCAATCTATCAGCCCTGGACTTCCAACACTTGTGTTTCACAAGACAAACTATCTTGTTAGTGTCACTGTCACTTTGGTCTTTGTCATAGGAGCTGACTCTGCATTCTAATTAACAAACTTTTTATTCCCTCCTCTCTTTCTCAAACAGTGTCTGGAAAAGGGCAAACTTAGTAGCCTCGTGGCCATCAGCAGTGAGCTCCATTTGGTTCTCCACTTGGAGTCTCACAGGCTGAAATCAAGATGTCGGTTGGTGTGAATGCCTACCTGGAGGCTCTGGGGAAGAATCCACTTCCGAGCTTATTCAGTTGGTTGACGGAATTATATTCCTTGTGGTTGTAGGAATGCTGTCCTCATTCCTTTGCTGGCTGTCAGCTGGAGACCACTCTCAGCTCCTCAACCTGCCTGAATGCTGGTGGCCCTTCCACCTTCAAGCCAACAACTTTCTCTAGCACTGCTGCTGCTGCCGCCGCCAAGTCACTTCAGTCGTGTCCGACTCTGTGCGACCCCATAGACGGCAGCCCACCAGGCTCCCCCGTCCCTGGGATTCTCCAGGCAAGAACACTGGAGTGGGTCACCATTTCCTTCTCAGTGCATGACAGTGAAAAGGGTAAGTGAAGTCGCTCAGTAGTGTCCGACTCTTTGCGACCCCATGGACTGCAGCCTACCAGGCTCCTCTGTCCGTGGGATTTTCCAGGCACTAGCCAGACCAAATTCTGCTTTTAAAGGGCTCCTACACATCTATGCTCATATGCCCAGATAATCTCCTTTTTGCCATATAACATAATCACAGGAATAATATCTCATCATATTCAGAGGTTTCACACATACTTAAGGAGGAGCAGATTAGACTTAAATGAGGGTCATTCTTAGACTACTGCCTATCATACAGGTAAATAAATGCTTATTGTTTGAGTGGAAATCCTTAAAAAAAAAACAACCAAGAAGAGACAGGGCCTCCCCTGAGTAAAGGAGCACAGCAAACAGCACTTATCTGTATCATTTAATTTAATTGATAAGTTAAATTAATTTATCATTTAATTCAGTTGATTAAATTGTCATTTAACTGTCATTTAATTCAATTGATAAATTTATTTAATGAGTATCTATTACATGACAGCTTATGCTTTTAGGCACTGTGGATATAGAAATAAATAAGATAGACTGGGTCTTGCTTTCAAGCAGCTTGTGTATTTATTTTAAAATATTTATTTCTTTGGTTGTACCAGGTCTTAGCTGTGACACTTGGGGTCTAGTTTCCTGACCAAGGATTGAACCCGGGCCCCCTGAATTGGGAGCATGGAAGCCTCGCCACTGGACCACTAGGGAAGTCCCTCAAGCAGTTTAAATTTTACTGGAGTCACAGGAAACTTACTAACAAATATATAAAGTGAGATTGTAAAGCAAAGTAAAAGGCTAGGGAATGGTGGAGGTTTGTGTGACTATTATAGGTCTGCGGGCCCAGGATGGCATCTCTGAGGAGGTGGTGCTATTTAAGCAGAAGCTAGCTATATGTCTGGAAGGGGAAGGGCATTCCAGGAAGAGGGAGCTGCATACACAAAGGTAAGAAAGTCATTAGGCTGGAGAGGAGTAACTCATGTGGCAGGAAATGAGGTCATGGGGACAGGTAGGAGAAAGGCCATGCGAGCCAGTGGAATTTTGTTCTGGAAGGATGGGATGGTTTTTAAGCTGAAAATCAAGATGAAAAGTTTTGCAAATAGAGAGTAGTGAGGGTTGCATGCAACGTGAAGGTAATTAATGCCCCTGAACTGCACATATGAAAATGGTTAAAATAAGCACATTTTATGTTATATATGTTTTACTACAATAAAAAAAAAATGGAAAAAAAAAAGAATAAACAGTACTTGGTCAGAGTAAAAACAAGAGTCAGGAGCCAGAGGGAACAGCATAATTACCTGCTTAGGGGAGGCACTTCCCTGACGGTCCAGTGGTTAAGACTCAGAGCCTCCAATGCAGGGGGCACAGGTTTGATCCCTTGTCAGGGAACTAGACCTCTACATGCTATGCAGCACAGTCAAAAAATAAAAACAAACAAACAAAATTAGGTTGTTACCAAAAAAAAAAAAAAAATGCTTAGGGGAAGGGAGGGTATGGACCATTAAAAAAAAAAAAAAGACCATCTGAAGAAGGCCTAAGGGTGTCTTCTAGGGTGTTGGCCAAGCTCAGGTTTTCATCCAGGGGCTGGTTACCTGGATGTATTTGCTCTGTGAAAATGTACGGAGCTGTACATTTATAATTTGTGCATTTTCCTCTATGCATGTTATACTTTCATTGAAATATTTAAGCTTAAAACAAGTCCAGTTTGTTTGTGGTGGGAGGACTTGAATGTAGGGACCCTCGGGGCTCAGGCTAGGGCCCAGCACTTATCATGTACTCAGTGAATAGCTGACACTTGGCTGGAATCGGAACTAAGTTTTTTCATTAGCTGGCACTAGTGATAAAGAACCCGTCTGACAATGCAGGAGATAAGAGATGAAGGCTGAATCCCTGGGTCAGGAAGATCCCCTGGAGGAGGGCATGGCAACCCATTCCAGTATTCCTGCTTGGAGAATCCCATGGACAGAGAAGCCTGGCGGGCCACAGTCCATAGGGTCGAAAAGAGTCAGACATGACAGAAGAGACTGAGCACACAGCACATGTTATTTCATTCTATCTTTACCACAGCTCTACGAAGCACAAAGAAGTGAAGCACTTGTCTAGGATCACACAGTCAGGAAGTGGTGGAGAGGGAACTGAAACCCAGGTGGTCTGGATTCACCATCTAGGCCTTTAGCCATCACATCCAATGGAATGAGTGAATGCTATATGCAGCTCGCTCTCTCTCTAAACTAGAGGTTCTCAACATGGGGGAAACGTTGGGCAAAGTCTGGACACATCTTTGGCTGCCACAACTTGAGAGAGGGGTGCTGCTAGCATTGGGTAGGTAGTGGCCAGCGATGCTGCTAAACATCTTAAAATGTGCAGGACAAGCCCACCTTCCCACCAACAAAAAATAACTGGGCCTCAAATATGTTAATGCTGAGAAGCATTGACAAATTTGCTCTCAGTTCAGTTCAGTTCAGTCGCTCAGTCGTGTCCGACTCTTTGTGACCCCATGAATCACAGCACGCCAGGCCTCCCTGTCTATCACCAACTCCCGGAGTTCACTCAAACTCATGTCCATCGAGTTGGTGATGCCATCCAGCCATCTCATCCTCTGTTGTCCCCTTCTCCTCCTGCCCCCAATCCCTCCCAGCATCTGAGTCTTTTCCAATGAGTCAACTCTTCGCACAAGGTGGCCAAAGTACTGGAGTTTCAGCTTTAGCATCATTCCTTCCAAAGAAAACCCAGGGCTGATCTCCTTTAGAATGGACTGATTGGATCTCCTTGCAGTCCAAGGGGCTCTTAAGAGTCTTCTCCAACACTACAGTTCAAAAGCATCAATTCTTTGGCAATCAGCCTTCTTCACAGTCCAACTCTCACATCCATACATGACCACTGGAAAAACCATAGCCTTGACTAGACAGACTTTTGTTGGCAAAGTAATGTCTCTGCTTTTGAATATGCTATCTAGGTTGGTCATAACTTTCCTTCCAAGGAGTAAGCATCTTTTAATTTCATGGCTGCAATCACCATCTGTAGTGATTTTGGAGCCCCAAAAAATAAAGTCTGACACTGTTTCCACTGTTTCCCCATCTATTTCCCATGAAGTGATGGGACTGGACGCCATGATCTTCGTTTTCTGAATGTTGAGCTTTAAGCCAACTTTTTCACTCTCCACTTTCACTTTCATCAAGAGGCTTTTTAGGTCCTCTTCACTTTCTGCCATAAGGGTGGTGTCATCTGCATATCTGAGGTTATTGATATTTCTCCCGGCAATCTTGATTCCAGCTTTTGTGTTTCTTCCAGTCCAGCGTTTCTCATAATGTACTCTGCATATAAGTTAAATAAGCAGGGTGTCAATATACAGCCTTGACAAAACTTGCTCTAGACCTAACCGATTACTTTCACACTCTCCCCAGCTCTTGTTGTTTTATAATCATAATCTCTTACTTAATCTCCCATCATTAGATAAGAAAAGACTTTGAACCTGCCGTGGTTCCTCATGGTTCTTATCTGTGGTGACAGTTATCCACCACATCCATATCCGGCTGAGCCTCATTAACCTCTGCTTATATGGAATGGTGGCAAGAGTCCCCTGATGGTGACTTTTCCCGTGATAATTTGGCCAGGGGCATTTGATGGGGAGATCCCCATGCCCATGTGTCCACAGGGGCCCTGCCATCTTCCTGCCGCCTGTGTGCTGTTTCAGCGCTGACCTCTGCTCCTGGTGCTTCCCATTGGCAGAGCACACCCCCTACCTAGGTGACATTCTGTGAGGGGGTACAGGAGCCCAGGCAGTGCTGAAATTCAGATCCCCATCTTCTTTTCCTCATTGGGAGTCTTAATTCATAGCTCAGCAGCCACAGGCATCTTATTAACACAGTGAGTAGCTAATATTAATAGGGCATTTACTTGGTGCTAAGTACTGGATTAATAAATTTAATTCTCAGAAAGACCTTATGAAGTAGGTACTGTTTATTCTTTCTTTTTTTTAAAAAAAAAATTCTTTTATTTATTTATTTGGCTGTACCGGGTCTTAGTTGCATCACGTGGGATTCAGTTTCCTGACCAAGGATGGAACCTAGGCCTTCTGCATTGGGAGACTGGGAGTGTGAAATCTTAGCTCCTGGACCACCAGGGAAGTCTGGGTGCTTTCTTCCCCACCTCCCCCTGCCCCCTGCCCTGCCGTTTGACAGTTGAAGAAACCCAGGCACTGAGAAGCTAAGTGACTTGCATAGGTCACACAGCTTATAAGTGGTAACACTGGAATTTGGATCCAGATAACTTGATGAGAGAGCACACCATGTACAAGTTCCCATGCCAAGCCTCTTGCATCTCAGCCTCCTCCCCATAGCTGGCCTAGGTTAGCCACCTTACAGCATCTTCTGAGGCTCATCTGACCAACACCAGGGATCCCTCAATTTTCAGTCACCTTCTCTTGTTTCAACTCTGAGCTCTGAGCCCACACTGCTGCTGAGGAAGACTGGGGGGACTACCCTGGGCCCTTTGTTTGCCTAAACATGCCTGGCACCAAGCCACCACATTCATTCCATTTCAAGTGTGAAAACGTAACCAGCCGGAGGTTGCCATTTATTCTGGGTGAACAGAGGGAGTGGTTAAGGATGCTCTGCCTCTCTTACTAGACAGTAAGTTCTCAAGTGTAAGGAACAGATTCCTATTTCTCTCCATGCTCAGTTACATCTGAGAAATGGAATATTTCCTGACACAACACATGGGTAAATATGGATGTCACGTCACCAGCAATTGCAGCCACTACATATGGTGAGCTGGTGAGCCCTGAGGGAACCCAGGAAGGAAAAAATACCTGCCATCTAGCAGACATCAGACAGCAGCTACTCCCTATGGTGAGCCCCGAGGAAGCTCAGGATGTAAAAACAGTATACTGTGCTGAGTGAGGTGCAACATCAAAGGATTGATTTCAGTGAGTCCAGATGCTTGCATCTTCCCATACCTAGTAAAGTGCTAAATTCCTTAACTTGGGTTATCTGGTTTTCTTTAACAATAACCTTTTTATGTTCAGACTACTTGTCCTTTATTGCAAAACTTCTATATAGCCTGGCTCCTCCTTGGAGCACTTCTCTCAGGGTTACTTGAGATGCTATCCCCCGGACTCGAAGTATTAAAAATTCCCACTGAATAAAGCATAATCCTCAACTTTTAGGTTGTGAATGTTTCTAAAGCCCGCACACCTGGCACATAACATTTATGCTCCTAGAACTGGACATGGAACAACAGACTGGTTCCAAATAGGAAAAGGAGTTCGTGAAGGCTGTATATTGTCACCCTGCTTATTTAACTTTTATGCAGAGTACATCATGAGAAACGCTGGACTGGAAGAAACACAAACTGGAATCAAGATTGCCGGGAGAAATATCAATAACCTCAGATATGCAGATGACACCACCCTTATGGCAGAAAGTGAAGAGGAACTCAAAAGCCTCTTGATGAAAGTGAAAGTGGAGAGTGAAAAAGTTGGCTTAAAGCTCAACATTCAGAAAACGAAGATCATGGCATCCGGTCCCATCACTTCATGGGAAATAGATGGGGAAACAGTGGAAACAGTGTCAGACTTTATTTTCTACACCATCACTACAGATGGTGACTGCAGCCATGAAATTAAAAGACGCTTACTCCTTGGAAGGAAAGTTATGACCAACCTAGACAGCATATTCAAAAGCAGAGACATTACTTTGCCAGCAAAGGTTCGTCTAGTCAAGGCTATGGTTTTTCCTGTGGTCATGTATGGATATGAGAGTTGGACTGTGAAGAAGGCTGAGCGCCGAAGAATTGATGCTTTTGAACTGTAGTGTTGGAGAAGACTCTTGAGAGTCCCTTGGACTGCAAGGAGATCCAACCAGTCCATTCTGAAGGAGATCAGCCCTGGGATTTCTTTGGAAGGAATGATGCTAAAGCTGAAACTCCAGTACTTTGGCCACCTCATGTGAAGAGTTGACTCATTGGAAAAGACTCTGATGCTGGGAGGGACTGGGGGCAGGAGGAGAAGGGGACGACAGAGGATGAGATGGCTGGATGGCATCACTGACTCGATGGATGTGAGTCTGAGTGAACTCCGGGAGTTGGTGATGGACAGGGAGGCCTGGCGTGCTGTGATTCATGGGGTCGCAAAGAGTCGGACACGACAGAGTGACTGATCTGATCTGATCTGATCTGATTGAGGAAGACTGTGAAAGCACAGTGGTCATGAGAACTGACTTTGGGCTTGGACAGACCTGAACTTGAAGCCCTGGTCACTTCCAAGCTGTGATCTTGGGCCAAGTACTTAACTCAGGGTGGGTAAGCTTTTTCTGTAAATGGTCACACAGTATACAGATTCTTTGGTGGGCCACATGGTCTCTCCTATAATAGCTCATCTCTGCCTTGTTCTCCCAAAGAGTCATACCTAAACCAATGGGTGTGGCTGTGTTCCTCTAGACTTTTATCCACAAAATAGGCAGTAGGCCCAGGGTAGTACACAGACCCAAGATTTGCAGTTTAAAATATATATATATATATATATAAAAGGATATCAGGGAGTTCCTTGGTGGTCTGGTGGTTAGGACTCTGCTTTCACTGCTGAGGGCCTAAGTTAAACTGTGGTGGTGTTAGGGGAATGACACTGATTGAAACTGCCCACCCTGGCCAGGCACCATAGAAACTATTTGCATAATTTGTTTTACGACAGGAGGTCCTAGTAAGGAACATGGAACTAATAAGCCTCCACCAACCAGAAGAGTTTTTCTGGAACTCTCTTGCTTTTTCCATGATCCAGCGGATATTGGCAATTTTATCTCTGATTCCTCTGCCTTTTCTAAAACCAGCTTGAATATCAGGAAGTTCACGGTTCACATATTGCTGAAGCCTGGCTTGGAGACTTTTGAGCATTACTTTACTAGCATGTGAGATGAGTGCAGTTGTCCGGTAGTTTGAGCATTCTTTGGCATTGCCTTTCTTTGGGATCAGAATGAAAACTGACCTTTTCCAGTCCTGTGGCCACTGCTGAGTTTTCCAAATTTGCTGGCATATTGACTGCAGCACTTTCACAGCATCATCTTTCAGGATTTGAAATAGCTCAACTGGAATTCCATCACCTCCACTAGCTTTGTTCGTAGTGATGCTTTCTAAGGCCTACTTGACTTCACATTCCAGGATGTCTGGCTCTAGGTCAGTGATCACACCAAGTTCCAGAAAAACATCCGACACGACTGAGCAACTGAACTGAACTGAACTGAACTGAACCGGAAGAGTTCGGGAAAGGTCAAAAGGAGACACCACATGTCCACCTCCCAAAATCTTTCTCTCTGGCATCCATCTTGGCTAAACAAGGTGTGCACCGCCAGGAAGGACTGAGTCAGAATGATTGGCTAAAGATGACCCAGAAACTAATCCTATCACCATAAAACCCGAGACTGCAAGCCATGTGACAGAGCTGTTCTCCTGGGTTCCCTTACCCTACTGCTCTCCAACCGGGTGCCCTGTCCCAATAAAATCTCTTGCTTTGTCAGCAGACGTGTTTCCTCGGACAATTCATTTCTGAGTGTTAGGCAAGAGCCCAGTTTCGGGCCCTTGAAGGGGTCCCCTTTCCTGCAACAGTGGTGGAACTAATTTTACACAAGCCAACACAGCCAAGAGAGTTCCAGAAAAACATCTATTTCTGCTTTATCGACTATGCCAAAGTCTTTGACTGTGTGGATCACAATAAACTGTGGAAAATTCTGAAAGAGATGGGAATACCAGACCACCTGACCTGCCTCTTGAGAAACCTATAGGCAGGTCAGGAAGCAACAGTTAGAACTGGACATGGAACAATAGGCTGGTTCCAAATAGGAAAAGGAGTACGTCAGGCCTGTATATTGTCACCCTGCTTATTTAACTTATATGCAGAGTACATCATGAGAAACTCTGGGCTGGAAGAAACACAAGCTGGAATCAAGATTGCCAGGAGAAATATCAATAACCTCAGATATGCAGATGACACCACCCTTATGGCAGAAAGTAAAGAGGAACTATAAAGCCTCTTGATGAAAGTGAAAGTGGAGAGTGAAAAAGTTGGCTTAAAGCTCAACATTCAGAAAACGAAGATCATGGCATCTGGTCCCATCACTTCATGGGAAATAGATGGGGAAACAGTGGAAACAGTGTCAGACTTTATTTTTCTGGGCTCCAAAATCACTGCAGATGGTGACTGCAGCCATGAAATTAAGACGCTTACTCCTTGGAAGGAAAGTGATGACCAACCTAGATAGCATATTCAAAAGCAGAGACATTACTTTGCCAACAAAGGGTCTGGCTAGTCAAGGCTATGGTTTTTCCAGTGGTCATGTATGGATGTGAGAGTTGGACTGTGAAGAAAGCTGATTGCCAAAGAATTGATGCTTTTGAACTGTGGTGTTGGAGAAGACTCTTGAGAGTCCCTTGGACTATAAGGAGATCCAACCAGTCCATTCTAAAGGAGATGAGTCCTGGGTGTTCTTTGGAAGGACTGATGCTAAAGCTGAAACTCCAATACTTTGGCCACTTCATGTGAAGAGTTGACTCATTGGAAAAGACTCAGATGCTGGGAGGGATTGGGGGCAGGAGGAGAAGGGGACGACAGAGGATGAGATGGCTGGATGGCATCACCAACTCGACGGACATGAGTTTGAGTGAACCCAGGGAGTTGGTGATGGACAGGGAGGCCTGGCATGCTGCAATTCATGGCGTCTCAAAGAGTCAGACACGACTGAGCAACTGACCTGAACTGAACTGAACACAGTCACAACAAAAAAGATGAGACGAGAGAACCCATGAATGTAAGTCTCAATATCTTGTGCTCGATGTCCTTGGGCAGTACTGGACTTATAATAACTACATTCAACTCAACTTTCTGAGCTCCATACCATGGTACTTGTATGTATAGTATTTTACTTTTCTCTCCCTGTGAGACAATACCAAACGTTTGAGAAGTAGCATACGGATAAAAAGCACCGGATTCTGGAAGTAGACTGCCTGGCTCCGAATTCTGGCTCTGCCACTTCAGAGGTATGTGATCTTCCGAAAATTAACCTCCCTGACATAACTTTCCTTAGTTGCCCCGTGTGTAAAGCTGGGATGACATTAACAGTGCCTCCCTCTCCTAGGGTTGTTACCAGGATGAAACGGATCTGCACATCCCATCACCTGGGGTTCTTTAAAGACTCCAAAACCCAGGCCACAGGCAGACCAAAATCTTTAGGGAGAGGCAGAGGCATCAGTACCTACGAAGCTACTACCCTATGTGGTTCTAATTTGTGTACAAGTTTAGAAGCGGAGTGTTAAACGGCTTAGGGCGCTGGGGATCGATCCTTCCGGGGAATCACTGCGCCCCTGGTTCCACACACGTCAGAACCACCCTCCCACCCTCACCCCATCCCGCCCTAATTCTCTGGATACCGTCCTCCCTGCGTTCCTTTGCTTTCTGGGATCAGAAGGCCCCGCGAGGGCTCGCTGGGACTTGTAGTTTCTGCGACTCTCCGGTCTCGTTCTCGCCTCCCATTGGCTTTCGAAGACGCTCCTCCCCGAAGCTCGGCCAATCGCCGCGGCGCAGCCAACCCTCAAAGCAAGGAGCTAGGACCCTGCTCAGCAATCTCTGCAGGGAGGACGCCGGCAGCTCACTTCTTTGAGGCTGCGCACCGCGAGGAGTTCCCACGGTCCCGCAGCAGGTAATCAATATCCCTGGCAGGGGACTGGGGCCCGGCCCAACGCCCCAGACCAGGGTCGCCCATCGGCCGCAGATCTTGGCTTCATGTCTGGGATTTTCAGTTTCCCCGGCCTTTTTTTTTTTTTTTTTGAGTAAATCCATTTCTCATCGGGAGAAAGGGAGTTTTCGGCAAAGGATGACTTCCGATGAGCTCTCTCAGCCTTGCATCCCGTGGGGTTGGTGAGTTGGGGCTCCTTTTGTTGAGCGAGCTCTGGCTGGAAGCCCAGGCTCCTCCAAGAGCAGAGAGAAACAGGCGCGAGCTGAGAGCACATTTGCTAAGGTCCTATAGCCAGGGAATGCCAGGAGGGGGTCTCTTGTGTACTGTCTTAACAATCTAGAAACAACTCAGGTTGTTGAGGTTTGTAATGCTGAGGTTTCATCTGTTTCCAGTTAGTTCTTGGTAGCCTAAGGGGGAAGGGGTTATGTTAACCACAACAGCAAATATACCCAAAGGTATAAAAACATCCCTTCTGAGAAATCATAAAAGCTCCACTTCTCACAGGTTTGAGCTGGTGGGAGTTAACAGGATGATTCACA
Organism: Bos indicus; assembly: GCF_029378745.1. Lineage (NCBI taxonomy): Eukaryota > Metazoa > Chordata > Mammalia > Artiodactyla > Bovidae > Bos > Bos indicus. The sequence continues at coordinate 57,567,100 of NC_091780.1, read as the reverse complement.
TGAACCATGGAAGTGAAAGTTAGCAGGATTTGATCCCCTACTTCTATTAGAGTTGAGGTTTTACCCACGTGGTATTCAGTGCCAAGAATCTAGGGGCTGGGAGAAAGAAATTTTGTGAAAATAAATGTTCATGGTTTGAGACTTGCCCTGTGGTATGTAGTGAGTGGCATGGCCCAGCTGTCTTTGCTCCAGACAGTAATGTCTTTACTGCATTAGTTCGCAAACATTGGTTGAGCCTTACTAAGTTTTTTAAGCAGGGATTATTTCATAAAGGGGAGAGGCAGTTTATCGTGAACCATTCCAGTGTTCCAGGGGCAGCATCTAACCCTGCTTGTGGGAAGACGTAAGACTTTGCAGAGAAGGGAATAATTGAATGGAGTTTGAGGGATGGGCAGGAGCTAGCGCGATGAAAGAGAAGAGCCTTTCGCCTGGAAAATAGCATGATGAAGGCAGGAAAAGAGCACTGATTTTGGACCCGGAGTCCTGAGCCTGGTTGGAGCAAGGGATTTCATGTGGATAGTGGAAAACAGAGGCGCATCTTGCAAGCTTATAAGAGACTTGGATTTTGCCCTGAAAGCCCTAGAAACCGAATTTAGTAGATGTGTATCTTTGTTGTTGCTATTGTTTAGTTGCTAAGTTGTGTTGGACTCTTTTGTGACCCCATGGCCTGTAGCCAGGCTCCTCTGTCCATGGGATTTCCCAAGGGAGAATACTGGAGTGGGTTGCCATTTCCTTCTCCAGGGGATCTTTCCAACCCAGGGGAAGAACTCGAGTCTCCTGCATTGGCGGGCAGGTTCATTACCAGTTAGCCACGAGGGAAGCCCAGTGTGTATCTTAGATACTCTCTAATGTGGAAAAGTGTTGGAAAGAGGCCACACCAGGGAGCTCATTGCAGTAATTCCCAGGGGAATTGCTGAGGATTTTAAAGACAATTGCATTTGAATGAGAGGAGAGATGAGTAAAAGGTTGTGAACTCTTAAGTAAGTGAACACCATACCTAGTATTGTTCATTAAAAATATATTGAGGTGAATGCTGTCTCTTGAATTTTCCACCTATGACTATCTTTTTTAAGGAAATGACCAGCCTTTTTTTTTTTTTTCTTTCTTTAAACCACAGACATTGCTTTAGGCCAAAATTTGAGTCCCATTTTATGAAGAGGAAATCATCACAAATGTTAAGGATATTGAAATCTGGATGATTAGACATATGACTCAAATTATCTTGTAATCCAGGAGATAGAGATCAAACCCATAATTCAGTTCAGTTCAGTTCAGTCGCTCAGTCGTGTCTGACTCTTTTCGACCCCATGAGTTGCAGCACGCCAGGCATCCCTGTCCATCACCAACTCCTGGAGTTCACTCAGATTCACGTTCATCGAGTCAGTGATGCCATCCAGCCATCTCATCCTCTGTCGTCCCCTTCTCCTCCTGCCCCTAATCCCTCCCAGCATCAGAGTCTTTTCCAATGAGTCAACTCATAATTAGATCACTTTATATCTATCAGAGTAGAAATTATGAACTTTGTTACTCTCAAGAGTATCAATTGTTTGAAAGATATCAGATATTTGGAAGTATATCTTAGGATAGTACTGCTGCTGCTAAGTCGCTTCAGTCGTGTCCGACTCTGTGCGACCCCAGAGACGGCAGCCCACCAGGCTGCCCCGTCCCTGGGATTCTCCAGGCAAGAACACTGGAGTGGGTTGCCATTTCCTTCTCCAATGCATGAAAGTGAAAAGTCAAAGTGAAGTTGCTCAGTCGTGTCCAACTCTTAGCAACCCCATGGACTGCAGCCTTCCAGGCTCCTCCAACCATGGGATTTTCAAGGCAAGAGTACTGGAGTGGGGTGCCATTGCCTTCTCCATAGGACAGTACAGCTGCTAGCAAAATAGGTATATCTTAAGACTCAGTGGTTCTACTCCTAAAGTACCAGAGAGACATTTGCTTACAAGGCAATGAGTATAAGAATGCTTTTGCAACATTTTAATAGTTAAAAAAAAAAAAAGGTAACAACCTACATGTTTGTTAGTAGGAGAATTTTTATAAAGTGGATATATGTATTTTAAAGTATAATAAATTGATTGGAATGAAATAATTTACAATAGTGGTTACCTTGTGGTATGCGGAGAATGGGACAGGACAATGGGGGACTGTTTTATCTGTAATGTTTTATTTGTTTATGGGGAAAGAGGGTTAACAGATTTACAAAATATTAACAGTTGATCTGTATAACGGTAACAGGTATTTTATATTATATTTGTACATTTCTGTAGTTTAACGTGTATCCTTCAATTTCTTAAAATATAAGTTGTAACAAAATTAAAATTAAGAATTTACATCTAGTTATAAAAGTCATGCTCATTCATTTGGGGAAAGACTACAAACTATTATTAATCCTAGATTTCAAAAAATAGTAATTTGGGAGAAACTTAAAGAAATTCAAATGCCAAATAAGCAGTGAAAATAAAAATGTAGAAAAACCATTAACCAAAAATCAAATTCTTCTAGACATTAGTAAATTAAAAAAATCTTTCTTGACTATGTGTATTTTGAAATATGTTACAGCTGCTTGTACATTTTGAAATGTTAAAAGATAATTTTTTAAAAGTGAAGGGGGCGACAGAGGATGAGCTGGTTGGATGGCTTCCCTGACTCAGTGGACAAGAGTTTGAGCAAACTCTGGGAGGTAGTGAAGGACAGGGAAGCCTGGCAAGCTGCAGTCCAGGGGGTTGCAGAGTCGGACGTGACTTAGTGACTGAACAACAACATCACTCTGTATATATTACTGTCAGTTGAAAGGAGATTCCAAGTACAAAGTACATTTGTAGATTAGAAATACTGAAATGTGCAATGGGCAACCTGGCTTCTTTCTTTCAAAGGGGGAGTCACTTGCACCTCCACTTAATAGAATGCATTTGCATGTTTTTAGACAATAATTATTTTCATTTCTAGTATCTACAGTTTACAGAGTTGTGGGGGAAAAAGTTCCATAGAATCATTGCAGGTAGATTCTTTACCAACTGAGCCACCAGGGAAGTCCTCCATAGCATCAGAATTAGGTAACTTTGAAGGACATGCTCTAATCTAGAATGTGCTTTGCTACTGAATCATAAATGTTCCCTATGAAAAAACATTGATTCTCTCACTTGGACAAAATCCATTTTTTTTTTTTTTTTGAGATTTGAGATCAGACTACTTGGATTTTCTTTTCTCTCTCTCTCTCTCTCTCTTTTTTTTTTTTTTTTCCATTTTACTCTTGAAACAGAAAATCAAAGGATATGGGAACTGAATAGGCCCTTAATAATTTAGTTCTATCATCCCATTTGACAGATGAACAATTAAGGTGAGGCAGGGTCTCCCTGGACTTAGGAACTTAGTCCAGTAGTAACTTAGTAACTGTCCTGTATTAAAGAGAAATTTCACCTGACATTTGTTAAAAATGACAAGACGGGGGACTTCCTTGGTGGTCTAGTAGTTAGGACTTTGTCCTTCCAGTGCATGGGGCACAGGTTTGATCGCTGGTTGGAGAACTAAAATCCCACGTGCCATGTAATGTAACCATTTTTTTTTTTTTTTTAATGACAAGATGGATTTTATTCTAGCTGTTGTATTAGAGGAGAAAGACTTCCGTATAGAACTGAGCTCCACTCCAAATACATCAAGGACAACTGAGATTTATTGCCAGTAGGCAGAGTGGGAGGGTCAATGGCTGAAAAATTGCTAAGAGGAGCTTGATTAGAGGCCAAAGATGGGAGATCCTTGCAGGATTCTTGCTAAACCTGGGCTCAGTGGGCCAAAGTCTTGTCGGGAGGAGGGCTCAGAGGAACTTGACTTTAGTTCGGTAAAAGAGGGCTCCTTGTCTCCTGTCCTTGTCTCTTTTGCATGTTATCAGCCAGGGACCACTTGCATGATGATTTTGTTGTACGCCCACAAAGAACAGAGGGCACGATCTTAAAACCTGTAGGTTTGGAAGTCTCTTTACAGATGTCATTGTCTGCCCAGCTGCTTTGCTTGGCTTTAATGGTTCGCTGTCTCTAACCCAGAGCAAGTAGCAAGTACAGGGCTGATGTGGGAGGTCACGGGGGTGGTTAAGGTCTGGGCTTTGGTGTCAGACTTGGATTTGAATTTGATCCTGCTATTTAGATGGTCCTCTAACTGTAGCCTTGTTACTTCTATTGCTGCTGACAGTTGATCTAGTGTGTGCACTCGGGTCTGTCCCAAACCTCCCCTATTGGATCTGACCCCACTTGATGGTACTGCCTGAAGTGGAGTCCTTCAGTTGAATCAGTGACTTCATGTAGCCCTGTAACATGAGAGGGTCGCTGGACCAGTGGGAGCATCGAGGACTTGGCATTGGAGGCTGGTGACATTCATTTGTAAAGGCTTATCCATTGACAAACCACTTTGTGTGGTTCAAGTTCTCTTTTGATGGGCTCTTGTCCAACCAGTTTGTGTGGTTCAAATTCTCCTTTGATGGGCTCTTCTTCTAAGACCTTTTTATAACCAATTACCCATAAGTGTCTTAAAGTAGTGGGGTGATGAAGAGCAGGCATGTTGGGTATCCTGCTGCTGGAGGAAACTTGGAGGCCCCAGAGTGTGGGGTGTAGCCCTCCCACCTATGGTTACAGGGCCTCTGAGATACTCACAAAAACAATGCTTTTTTGGTGTGACAAGCGAGGTGGTGTAATAGAAGAAGCAATCTTTGGAAGCAGATCAGTGTGTCACCCGGCAGTACCACTTTCCACCAAGTTTCTCTACCTCTGCTAGTCTGTCTCAGCTGAAGCGGGTAATGAGCCTGCTCACAGGCTGTTGTGAGGATGGGAAAGTGTCTTGCACACTCCATGGTTCATAGATACCGACCCATATCCCGCCCTCCCTCCCTGTGCGGCATAGCAACAACAGAACACTCTTGGGGACTTTCCTGTCTCCCCTGGTTAGAGCAACAGCTCCCTGGGTCATTTTCTCCCTGCAAATGGTTAGCAGACTAAACACATACCCCTGAGCATCCTCTCAGAGGCCTTCCCACTCTCGGCACTTTTAAGAACTACCTTTTTCTTTTAAAGTTGTCACTGTATCCCATTATAAGGATGTATTATATTTGATTTAGGGCTTCCATGGTGGCTCAGATGGTAAAGAGTCTGCCTGCAATGCAGGAGACCCAGGTTCGACTCCTAGATTGGGACGATCCCCTGGAGAAGGGAACAGCAACCCGCTCCAGTATTCTTGCCTGAAAAATCCCATGGACGGAGGAGCCTGGTGGGCTACAGTCCATGGGGTCGCAAAGGGTTGGACATGACTGAACTGCTAACACACACACACACGCACACACATAATTGATTTGCTAAATAGTACCCTATTTGATAAAAGCCCCTGATGTTGGAAAAGACTGAAGGCAAAAGGAGAAGGGGGTGGCAGAGGATGAGATGGTTAGATAGGATTATCAACTCAGTAGACATGAATTTGCACAAACTCTGGGAGATAGTGGAGGACAGAGGATCCTGGTATGCTACAGTCCATGGGGTTGCAAAGAGATGGACATGACTTAGCGACTGGACAACAACAGACAACCCCCGTAAATGACCATTTATGTTGCCTCTGGGGTTTTCCTGCTACAAATGGGTGAGCTCCTTCACCTTCTTAAAATCTTCCCGTTTTGAAAAAACGATACTCGACACTCCCACCAGGACTTCCTCTTCTGCTTTTATTTCTTCCCCAGCTCTCATGACCACCGCACAACCTGTCTCTTCCTGCTAGAATGTTAGCTCTGTGAAGGGTTTCGCCAGTTTGGCTCCCTGTTCAGTCTCTGTGAGCACCTGGTGGGTGTTCAGGCCCTGTGTGTTGGACGGATGAGTAGACAGGAAGAAGTAGAAGACGGCGCCCGTGTGACTGGGGCCGTGGAGCGCCATGGGCAAGAAATAGCGGTCTTCCTGGGCCAGTTTGGCAGGGATCATTTACTTTTTTTTTTTTGGCTGCGCTGGGTCTTCATTGAGGTGCTTATCTAGTTGCAGCCTGTGGACTAAGTTACCCTGCAGCGTATGGGATCCTCGTTCCCCAACCGGGGATCACATCTGCGTCCCTTGCATTGGAAGGCAGGTTCTTAACCACTGAGCCATCAGGGAGGTCCCAGAGATCCTTGTTTACTTTTTATTCATGAACTTTTCACTCTGCTGAAACAAGAATCATAGATATGCCTCAAGATGATTTGTGACTTTGTTTTCCTGCTCTCGACTTGTCAAGAATAGCGCTGACCAGGAAATTGCTATCTGAAACGTGCTGTTTTGAGACGTGTTCATTGCTAAGGGTGATGGAAGGATTGTATTACTTCACGTCTTTCCTTCGCCCCTGGCCCCATACTGTTCCCACGGTATTAATGTACGTGTTTTTTAAGTGGCATTTCCCAATCGGTGTCACATGGTGAGGCTTGTAACTTGGTGTTGTATTCAAGGAACCACAACTCTGTGTTAATAATTAAAAAAAAAGACAAGAATATCGCCAAATGTTAACTCTGAAAATGTCCCCTGTGTATGAATAAGAGTAACTTGCTAGTGTTTTAGAAGAATGAAAAGTAAACTGGAATTTGTAAAAATACCCTGGTGGTGTTGTTTGCTTGCGGATTTAGGCAGTTGAGCTGGTGGCGTCTATTCTGTTGCTCAGGCAGCTCAACCATTCAACTCTAGTATATTTTATTTAAATATGAAAGGGGGAATTCCCTGGCAGGCCAATGACTAAAACTCTGAGCCTCCACTTCTGGGGGGCACAGGTTTGACCCCTGGTCAGGGGAACTAAGATCCCACATGCCATGAGGCACAACAGAAAAAAGAAAAGAAAAGAGAAGACAGAAAAGAAGAAGTCAGGCACTAGAGCCTCCGGACAGATCAGCCTCTTCAGGACTGAGTCACGTGATAGAGACTCAGAAAGCATGGTATGCAAACCAGGGAGCCTATTTTATGATTGTTGATGAAAGATAATAAAAACCCCAGACTGTACCTGTCCTGTGGGCTGAGAATACATTCTGGCTCCTGAGGGCGGGCCACAGAGACCACCTGTTTCAGTTTCATTGGAATGTAGCCGTGTTCACTGGTTTCTGTACCGTCTTTGGCTGCTTTGTGATGCAGTGGGAGAACTGAAGAGTTGTAATGGGGATGACTTGACCTGCAGAGCTGAAAATACCTACTTTCCAGCCCTTTACAGAGACTTTGCTGACCCCTGCCCCAAGAGAAGGCTTCCTGGGAGGCTTGCCTGCAGCCAGGAGGCTGCTGGTTGCATGACCTCCAGTATCACTGGCTCACCTTCCCCTCCAGTGTGGGGGCCACTGCAGAACTCTGGGGGTGGGAGCTGGACAGTCTCTTGCCTGACCTCACTGCTGCTGATTCATACCTTTGTATCACTTCCCCTTTTATTATCCCTCGGTGAGCCCTGGGCAGGTCAAGTGGACATGAGAAAACATCCTCTCATACACACGGACGTATTAATAGACCAGCGGGTTCCGGGGCTGGGTGGCCTGGGAAGTCCACTGCCCTCATCTGTGACTCATCTTGACCATTTCAAGGCAATCTTGAATCAAATCTGGGGCACATCATTGTAGTTGCCCATGCATCCATGACTTTGTAGTGGAGCTGAAGAAACCTGGATCTAGCACCAACTCAGATTCTATCTTGTTATCTGGCCATGCTGTGTACCACGCAGGATCCTAGTTCCCTGACAGAGACTGAGCCCCTGCCGCCTGCATGGGAAGCTCATAATCTCAACCACTGGACTGCCAGGGAAGTCCTCCCGCCTCAGATTCTTAAGTCTTACATGTGAAAAATTGAGTTCCTGGGAGAAGTCTTGCGGGGATAGAGTAGTACGGTTTCTTGACTAGGAAGCTGAGCTTCTGGGCAGAGCTGACTAGAGTGTAGTCCTGGACATCACCCAGAGCTTGTCAGAAATGCAGAGTCTCAGGCCCTGCCCATGCCTACTGAGTCAGACTCTGCCTTCTAACAAGCCCCCCAGGCGATCTGGGCGTATAGTTGGAGAAGTGCTGGCCCAAAGTGCCTTTACTTTTTAAAACTTGTACCAGACTCAGGGCTTCCTGTTTTTTCACTTGGAAGGAAATCCCATCATTTTGAGGTTTAGCACAGTCTTAGGCACAGATGCTGAGGATGATTTCCTAGACTTTGAGGTGTTTCATGCCTTAGCTGGCTCTGCAGTCCTTGAGGACAGAGGCTTCGTCCTGTCCCTACTGCGTTCCCAGCCCCCAGCACTTTTTCTGGCAGGGTCAGAGCTCAGGAGACTCTGACTGAGTAGGTGAATGAATGAGTGAATACATTAATGAGTGAGTAAATGAGCACTGTTTTGTCAAAAAGCATCAGAGGCAGAGGTTAGCCTTGCAACTGTTCTGTTCCGAGTTCCTACGTCTCAACGACTGTTTTTCCTCTTATCTCAGAATGGCAGGCCTGGCTTCTGCCATAGGAAGGCTTTTTTAAAAATAACATAGTCAGAACACAGGGCATTAAAATAGCATACTTGTCTGAGTAATTTCAGGGTGGCCAGGACTCGGCCTTAGTTCTGCCTTTTGTGCTTTAAAACTCTCTTTAAAGTTTTGGCCGTGAAGTGTAAGATTGGGCGTGTAGTTCATTAAGAATAAAGTCTTGAGATGCAGAACCATGTAGCAGAAAGGGTGGGCCAGGAATTCAGAAGGCGTGGGTTCTGGGCTGTGGCCAGTGCTGACTGTCTGTGAATATTGGGTAAGTCACTTCTCTCTTGTTTCAACCTCCCCACCCAGTGAAACAAGGATTAAAATGTTTGCCCAGCCTCTTGTACGGAATAATGTAAATGGGTTGTAAGCAGTATACAAAGACATTCATTTGGGCTGCCAGTGTTAGACGATAGCTTACCCAGATAGCTCACACACATAAATTGCCAGTGTTAGACGATAGCTTACCCAGATAGCTCACACACATAAATTGCCCCTCAGTATTTACATCAAGTGTATGTTGAATTTTTACAAGCTTTGTTGTATAAGTAATATATATTATTTGTAGTAAAGAGAGACAAAAAGAAAGATCATTCTTAATTCTACCCATCTACCACCCAAGAGTAACTACTGTTAGATTTTGTCTGCCTTCCACATTTTGCTATGCACACATTCTATGTCTGTTCTTTTCTTAAAACAGTTCATAGTATGTGGTAGATATTTTTCCGACACAGTGAAGTTTGTCAGTGAATTTTTTTTCCGTATTCCAAGTTGTGACAAAAGCTTTAAAAAGTTGCCCCTAGAGCTTCCTCGATATTCTTGGGTTTATTCTCCTAAGTTCAGCCCGTAGTGAAGGGGAGGCGCTGTGGGCAGCCCTCTGCTCCACTCCAGGGAAGTGGCAGCAGCGAGGAGAATGAAATTCTGCTCTGACATCAGTTTTATCCTCGGCGTGTTCTGTCTGGTGACCAAATAATCTTATCTTTTTGACCCATCTTCTGTGGTCTTGTCTTAGGGGCCAGTAGCGTTCTTCTGTTTTTGTCATTCTTTTTTCGCTTGACTCTGCCTTTGTCTTCCTAGATTTCTGCAGCGGAACTCCCGGGGGCAGGATGATTTGGGAAGTCACCGTGTTGCTCAGCTTGGTCCTGGGAACTGGTGCTGCTCCCCTGGAGGACCCTGAGGACGGAGGCAAGCACTGGGTGGTGATCGTCGCAGGATCAAACGGCTGGTATAATTACAGGCACCAGGTAAGAAAGTGACTCACCTCTTCCCGTATGACACTGGCAGTCTGTTAACAACCCTGGACATTGTTATTAGAAGAGACTTTTTATTTATTGTTTTTTGGTTTGGTTTTGCTTTGGGATGGAGTAGAAGCTACCAAGATTTTATTTATTTTAAACTTTTAATTTTGTATTGGGGTATAGCTGATTAACAGTATTGTGATAATTTCAGGTGAACACCAAAGGGACTCAGCCATACATGCACATGTATCCATTGTCCCCTAAACCCCCCTCCCATCCAGGCTGCCATGTGACATTGAGCAGATATCCCTGTGCTATACAGTAGGTCCTTGTTGGGTATCCATTTTAAATGTGGCCATGTGTACATGTCCATCCCAAACTCTCTAACTATCCCTTCCCCCCAGCAACTGTAAGTAGAACGGATGTTCCTCTTAGGTTGGCAAAAATTAGGGTGTTGATGAGGATGTGGAGAGCAGAACACACACCCCACCCCCAGCCCCGCCCCATTGCTGAGTGGATTATAAAGTGGTACAGTCATTTTGGAAACCATTTTGGCTGTTCCTCAGAATGGCCCGTATGTTGTCACCTCAGTCTAATGCAGGGATTCTCAGCCTTGGCACTGTTGACGCTTGGGTCCATCCAGGTAATTCTTAACTGTTGGGGGCTGTCCTACGCATGTAAGATGTTTAGCAGCATCCCTACCTCTGCCCTCTAGGTACCAGGAGCATCACCCAGCTACTGTAACAACCAAAATTGTCTCCAGACTTTGCCACATGTCCTTAGTTGAGACCTACTGGTCTAGCGCCTTCATTTTAGTAAATAAAGAAACTGAGACTTGAAGACCGGAGGTGGCTCGCGTGAGGCCGCATAGGTGCAGACAGGACTCTGGAAGCAGCGTCACAAGTCTGCTTGCCCTCCACACCCCTGCCCTGCTGCTCTGCCTTCACCCTTTCCTCCTCTTCTTTCCTGGCACTCTCAGCAAACCAGCCTGGCAGAAATTAGAGAGGAAAGAATCTACATTTGGCAGCCTCCAGGTGCAAATGTAAAATGGTGTAGCTGCTTTGGAGAACAGTCTGGCAGTTCCTCAAAGGTTAAACACAGAGTTACCGTATGACCCAGCAATTCCACTCTTAGGTATATATTCAGAAAAAAAAAGAATATGTACGTCCCCCCAAAAAAACTTGTACTCAAATGATTATAGCAGTTTTATTCATATTAGCCTAAAAGTAAGAACAATCCAAGTGTCCAGTAAATGGATAAACAAAAAGTATTGTCTGTCCACACAAGGTGTTATTATTTGGCCATAAAAGAGAACAAAGGACGGATACATGGCTTCAATAGGGCTGAACCTTAAAAACATTATCCTAAGTGAGAGAAGCCAGTCACAAAGGACCACAGGATTCCTTTTATAGATGGAAGTCTAGCGGAGGAAGCTCTAAAAACAGAATGTAGATTCGTTAGTTGACCAGGTCTAGGCAGAGGAGCGGACAGAGAATGACTGTTACTGGGTATGGAGTCTCTTTTAGGGTTGATGAAAAGGTTCTGGAATTAGAGAATGGTGGTGGTTGCGTGACTTGGTGAACATACTAGAAACGAGTGACTTGTATATTTAAAAGGTTGACTTGTGTGATGTGAATTATATACCTTCATAACATTGTTATTAAAAAAGTCATTGAATCTTTCAGTTCTCAGAGACGAGATGCACAGGCAGTCATAAGTAAACGCATTTGACCCCCACTGTGGGGTTATGTGCCGTCGGTCCAGTTCTTTTTCCCGATTTATGTTTACTTTCTGTTTCAACTGGTCACCTTTGAAGTGCTCAGTCACCAAGTGTGGCCAGTGGCTGCCAGATTAGACCTGGCATCTGTGCTTGTGACGGCTTAACAGGGCTGCCTCGTGAGTGTTTCGCTCCCAGGATATCAGTTTCATGATCTGTTAAAGAGGGGTTGGTTTAGGTGAACTCCCTACCAGCTCTATAATTTGATGATTATTGAATGACTTAGTTCTTGAATGCTTTTTATATGCTAGCTGAATAGGAAACTTGGCTTGATTAAAAAGTTATTTTCATTGGCAGTATACCTTTTTAATACTTCACCCAGACCTGACCCTGGCTTCCCTGGTGGCTCAGATGGTAAAGAATCCGCCTGTAATGCGGGAGACCCAGGTTCGATCTCTGGGTTGGGAAGATCCTCTGGAGGAGGGCATGGCAACCCACTCCAGTATTCTTGCCTAGAGAATCCCACGGGCAGACGAGCCTGGCGGGCTACAGTCCATGGGGTCACAAAGAGTCGGACACGACTGAGCAACTAAGCACAGCACACACACAGACCTGACCCAGTGAAAGAGGACTAATCCGAGTATTAACTACCCAGCTCAGTTTTCTCCTCTGCCTCTCACCACGAGTCAGAAAGATGGGGTATTAAATACGGGTCACTGATAGCAGACTGGCTGCTTCATCAGACACCCTGGTTTTTATATAACGAACTTTAAAAACCCTGTATTGGTTAAACATTATTCAGTGTAGGTATCTGATTACCCTTTGCTCCCAGGAAATTTTTTTAAAGTCTTGCTAGTTTCCCTGGGTAAACTACTTCATATCAAAATGGAATGAAGCAAGTAAAGCAAAAAGAAGTGGGCACAGACTGGAATTTCTGTCCCTAAAGAAGGGCGGATGCTGGTGCTAAAGATGGGCAGAGGAAGCGTGGCTGCTGAATCATGGTTGGCCTCGGTTCATATCCCTGCTGGCCAAGTTCTCTCCTTGGCCAACTGCTGACACTTGCTGTCTTGACTTTAGAGACTGAGCGTTAAAAGAGCGTTTGAGGTATAGCCAGTTAACACCCCAATACAAAATAAAAAATTAAAAGTGTGAGGGGAAACAAAGAGCATTTGAAAGAACTTTTCCCATGGAACCTACACAGACTTTTTCTTTTCTGCAGAGACTTTTTTTTTAATTTATTTTATTTTTTAACTTTACAATATTGTATTGGTTTTGCCATATATCAACATGAATCTGCCACAGGTATACACGTGTTCCCCATCCTGAACCCTCCACCCACCTCCCTCCCCGTACCATCCCTCTGGGTCGTCCCAGTGCACCAGCCCCAAGCATCCAGTATCATGCATCAAACCTGGACTGGCGACTCGTTTCATATATGATATTATACGGTTTACGTTTTCCTTGAGTGAACATAGCACTTGTTATCACAAATTTGTTTAGGGAAGATTAGTATACTGGGCACAGTTAGATTGTTGCAGAGCGTTCTTATATGCTTTATGATGGTTATTTAACCTGTGTTGGTTACATTGAATTGGATTTCTCTGTTTTCCATTTGGGGCTGGGATGAATGGATGACAGTGAGGGAATTGATGGGTCTGGGCTGATGCTAGTGGGATATGTTGCATCTTGAGTATGGGCTTGGAAGGTCTTGGAGGACAAATTCCTGCAGTGGTGGAGGCAGGAGCCAGACTCCAATGCATGGATGACAGGAAGATGTCCCTTGGTGCAAACCACACAAAGGATGTTATTTACTGGCTAATTTTCCGACAGGCTTGTGATGGGGAGAAAGAAGAACATAGGTCACCAGGGGAGGAATGGGACTAGAGGAAGGTTTCTTTCAGTACAGAGATCTCAGTGCATCGAGAAGGAAAATTAAGTGGATTGAAGGTGAAGTTCACCATTGTACAAGGCATTAGGAGGATGTTGGGATATGGGGGGGGGGGGGGGTGTTGGGAGGAGAGGAGATGTGAGCCAGGAGTCACTGGGAGAAAGGGGCTTGAGGGGAGCTTTGAGGTCACTGCTGGGCAGTGGGGCTCTGAAGGAGAAGGTCTGACATGTTGGCAACAGAAGAGGTGAGGAGCTGGGAGAATGCTGACGTCCCCTCCCCTCTGCTGGTCTCGAGCTGGGGGCTGTGGTGGAGAGGAAGGGAGTGCCACCTTTTCCTGGGAAGGCTTCAGGAGCCTCCTTATGAGCATCCATGGGGCCAAGAGGAGGCAGAGAGGGAGAGGGAAAAGTCCAGAACTTGTACATGTTGAAGTTGGGAGGAAAGAATAGGCTGATGGAGGGTCTAGTGGCAGTCATTACACTTGTGAATGACCACCTTTCACTTTATATATTTAAGGGTGTGTGTAATTACCACTTTTTAGAAACAGCTTTATTGAAGAGGTATGTTTCCATGCCATACAATTCACCTATCTCATAGTACAGTGATTTTTAGTAAATTCAGATAGTTGTGCAAGTGTTACCACAGTTCAGTTTTAGGACATACCCATCATTCTAGAAAGTTCCCCCGTGCCTGTACTCATCCCAGCCTCCTGCACCCAAGGATTTGCCATTTGCCTTTATTGTCTTGCCCTCTCCAAAAACTTCATAAATGGAATCATACAATGTGGAGGTTTTGGTGTCTGGCTTCTTTCACTTGGCATAATGTTTTTATAGTTAATCCATCTTGTTACAAAGTATCACTTTTATATTTTAAGAAAAGAAACAGATGGAGAGCAGAGCTGAGCAGGACTGAATTAGGGGAATGCAGTTAGCCCAGGAGGGCTGTCTTTGTACAAGCCAGATGCTGGGCCGGGCGGTCGGGACTGTCAGTTGTGGACTTGCATAGACCCCCAGGTGTAATTCCTGTTCTTCCCGAATCTGGTGTGTTAGTTTGAACAAATGATGTAATCTCACTCCAAACCTCTTGATTCTCCTCTGGAAAATCTGAGGTGGTGGTGGGCTTAGTGAGTGAAAGTTGCTCAGTCCATGGAATTCTCCAGGCCAGAGTACTGGAGTGAGTAGTTGTTCCCTTCTCCAGGGGATCTTCCCAACCCAGGGGTCGAACTCAGGTTTCCCATGTTGCAGGCAGATTCTTTACCAGCTGAGCTAGCTGGGAAACCCAAGAACACTGGAATGGGTAGCCTGTCCCTTTTCCAGTGAATCTTCCTGACCCAGGAATTGAACTGGGGTCTTCTGCATTGCAGGCGGATTCTTTACCAGCTGAGCTAGCAGCCCCCTCACCCTTGCCCAATGCCCAGACTCAGGGCTTAGCCTCAGCAGTGCTCAGAGCATGTGCCAAGAAGGGGTACTATACATATTCTCTCAATGAGCAGCCCATGTACTCTTGCCAGCCCCTGCCTGGCTTGAAGGTGGGCCCCTTGGCAGTGACGCCAAGTATTTCAAGAACAAGTCCTTTGCCTTTGCCCCAGGTCAGCTTAGTTAACCTGGGTTGCCCAGGTTGCCCTTAGTTAGCTTACAGTTAGCCTGAAGTGGGGCGGCATGATCAGTGACTGGACAGTGACCTCCACCAGGAAATCATGGGATGTGTCAGTAATCCCATCTCCCTACGCTGAGAGTTGAGTCAGCAGTCTCTGTTCAGTGGCCCAGAGGGCTCTGCCCTCAATATCAAGTCTTGCTCAACACCTTCCTCTCACATGGCATTTCTGTTTTTAAGGGAAAAAATGCACAGAGATAAGACATGCTCCAGGAAAGTCATTCAAGTAACCTTTAGCACTGTCTCCAAGTCACTTGACTTGGCTTAACCTTACATTTATTTCTTTTGGGTGTTAGTGAGTGCTTGACTCGGACCGAAAGCCCCTTTGAATTGAGTAGGTTGGGAGGAAACCAAGTAATTCCAAGGACCCAAGAGAGGATCACTGCTTGGCTTTGAGACCTCTGTGTGGGAGGCAGAGCATGAGGCATGGTGGGGGAAGCCCTGAGCCCTTCCTGAGCCTGTCCCCATCTGTGAAATGGACATAAAAGAGTCTGCCTGTCAAGACGGTGGTGAGGAGCCCAGGAATGTAGGGGAGCACTACCAGGATAGGCTGAATGTATTTTCTAAAATATATGGTCTTACTGAAGCACATTTTACAGATTGCATATAATTCACCCATTTTCAGTGTTCAGTGATGTTTTACTACATTTAGCAAGTTGTGCACACATCACCATAAATCAGTTTTAGAACATTTCCATCTCCCCAGTAAGATCCCTTGAGCCAGTTTCCAGTGCCCAGCTGGAGGCAGCTGCTAGTGTACTAGTCTACTTTGTCATTCTGTAAGTTTGCCTTTTCTGAACATACCATATAAATGGGGCTGTGCAACGTGATCTTTTGTGTCTGGCTTCTCTTAAGGCCATGTTTTTAAACTTTATCTGTATAGCGCGTGTCAGTGCTTCATTCCTTTTATTGCTGAGTAGCATTCCATTGTGTGGTCACATCACATTTTGTCTGTTTCCCACTCAGTGGATATTTGGGTTGTTTCCTTTTTTTTTTCTTTTGCCCATTTGAAGCATTCTGCTAAGAACATTTGAGTACAGATCTTGGTGTGTATAAATGTTTTTGTTTCTCCTGGCAGATACCTAAGAGTAGAATTCCCAGGTCATGGGGTAAATTTATACTTAACTTTTAAAGAAACTTAAACTACTTTCCAAAATGGCTGCATCATTTTACATTCACGCAGCATGGATGAAGCTTCCTGGCTTATCCTCACCTACGCTTGTTATTGTCTGTCTGCTGTGAAGTGGTAGCTCACTGTGGTTTGAGTTTGCATTTCCCTGATAAGTAATGATTGTGAACACCTTTTTATGTGCTTATCAGTTGTTTTTGATTGAACCAGTTTTACTGAGTACAAGAGTTCTCTGCACATTCTACATACAAGTTCTCTCTCAGATATATGTTTTGCAAACACTTTGCTCTCACTCTGTTGCTTATCTTTTTACTTTCTTACTGGTGTCTTTTGAAGCACTAAAATTTTGAATTTTGTTGATGTCCAGTTTATCTTTTTTTTTTTTCTTTTATAGACCATGCTTTTGGGGTCATATCTATGACATCTGTGCAATTACAATTCAAGATTTCAAAAATTTTCTCCTGTGTTATCTTATAAAATTTTGTTTTAACACTTAAATTTAAGTATGATTCATTTTCAGTTAATTTTCATATATGGTGTGAAGTGAGAGTCTAAGATCATCTTTTTGCATGTAAATATCCAAAATTTCCCAGCACCATTTGTTGATAAGATTCTCCTTTCCTAGGGTAGTTCTGAAAACAGGAAGTGAAAGTTCTCCAGCTTTCTTCTTCTTTTTCAGTATATATATATATATTTTTTTTACTAGTGCAGTTACGTACAAATTTTAGCATTATCTTGTCAATTTCTGAGGAAATCCCTGCTGATCAGTTTTTTAAAAATTTTTTTGAGGGGGAGAGGAGAGGTATTTTAATTTTATTCTTTTATCTTTTGTCTGTACCGCACGGCATGCGGGATCTTAGTTCCCCAACCAGGGATCGAACCCATGCCCCCTGCAGTGGAGACACTGGAAGTGTGGAGTCTTATCCACTGGTGTTGTTAGTTGCTCAGTCGTGCCCGACTCTGCAACCCCATGAACTGCAGCCCATCAGGCTCTTCTGTCCATGGGATTTTCCAGGCAAGGATACTGGAGTGGGTTGCCATTTCCTTCTTCAGGGGATCTTCCTGAGCCAGGGATTGAACCCAGGTCTCCTTCACTGCAGGCAGACTCTTTACCAACTGAGCTAGTGTTTTAAAAAGTTTAAGGGTGGTATGTCTTTTAATCCATGAGCACGAGATATCTCTCTGTGTATTTAGATCTTTAATTTTCCTCAGCAGTTTTATAATTTTCAGTTTACAAGTCTTGCACTTCTTTTGTTAAGTTTATTCCTAAGTTGTTTTTGTTTTTTGGTGAACCTGCTTTTTGGTGTCTAACAGGAGAGATAAATAATAGGCTGCTTTGCACTGAGATGAGTGGGTAGGTGTGCCTGCTTACTCCAATTTCATTGAGAAGGTTAAATCTGACATAATATTGGTTTGATTTTTTTTCTTATGAAATAGAAAACAAATATGTATATAATGTGCCTGCAATGTAAAGAATAATAATAAAACGAATACCTATGTACTTTGTACTGAAATGTTGTTGCTGAACCACGAAAGACGCTGGGATTCTTGGGCTCCGGAGGAGAAGAATTCAGTCTGGGGCCAGAGATGAGGCTTGATCACTCAGAGCTTTTGTGTAATTTTTAGTAAAGTATAAAAGAGATAGAGAAAGCTTCTGACAGAAACATCAGAAGGGGGCAGAAAGAGTGCCCCCTAGCTAGTGTTAGCAATGGAGTTAAATACCTTTTAATTAAGTTATTACAATGAATCAAAAGAATGTCTAGAGGTTGTAAGATCAGATCAGATCAGTCGCTCAGTCGTGTCCGACTCTTTGCGACCCCATGAATCGCAGCACGCCAGGCCTGTCTGTCCATCACCAACTCCCGGAGTTCACTGAGACTCACGTCCATTGAGTCAGTGATGCCATCCAGCCATCTCATCCTCTGTCGTCCCCTTCTCCTCTGGCCCCCAGTCCCTCCCAGCATCAGAGTCTTTTCCAATGAGTCAACTCTTCGAATGAGGTGGCCAAAGTACTGGAGTTTCAGCTTCAGCATCATTCCCTCCAAAGAAATCCCAGGGCTGATCTCCTTCAGAATGGACTGGTTGGATCTCCTTGCAGTCCAAGGGACTCTCAAGAGTCTTGAGAGTAAAGATCTTACTAAACCCACTCCCATAATTTACATTTTAAGATAACAGGATTAGCCAGAAGGTTTTCAGGAAGGAGAAATTGTCCTCAAGCAGGATGCATTGTTGTTATATAATCCCTAGCACAGAGTTTAAACTGAGTTGTTTGTTATATAATCATCAGTTCCAGGCTTAAAAATAAAAACCATTTTATGTGACTAAGACTGAGGAATTTAGAGGAAAAAACCTTTGTCCTTTTCTCCTCCTTGAGAATTCCAGACCCCTCTCTCCTTGGGGACCCCCGGACTTCTTATCAACCTGCCTAGGAATTGACTCTCTCAGTCCCCAACTGAAGAAAAAGAAAATTATTAGTACATTGTCCCCTGTCTGGTCCAGTCTTCACCCTGCCAGAGGGCAAGTTCCTTAGATTTGTTTTAGAGTTTACCATCTGTGTATTTAACTAAGCAACATAATGTTTACTTTAGCCTGTTTTGACCTTTATATGAATGTAATCATAAGGAGATCAGTCCTAGGTGTTCATTGGAAGGACTGATGTTGAAGCTGAAACTCCAGTACTTTGGCCACCTCATGCGAAGAATTGACTCATTGGAAAAGACCCTGATGCTGGGAGGGATTGGGGGCAGGAGGAGAAGGGGATGACAGAGGATGAGATGGCTGGATGGCATCACTGACTCGATGGACATGAGTTTGAGTGAATTCCGGGAGTTGGTGATGGACAGGCAGGCCTGGCGTGCTGCGATTCATGGGGTCGCAAAGAGTCGAACACGACTGAGCGACTGAATTGAACTGAATCATAGTGAATATTTTTTTTCTATCATTTGTTCTTTTTCTCATTATGTTCCTGAGATTCATGTATCTTGAAGCATGGGTTGTATTTCATTCATTTTTAGGTATTCCATTTGTGTGATCTTTATGGTACTCCCATTACATGAACATCAGACAGTTTATTTTTCTGTATTTTCTGAAAGCAAGATCAGGTTCTGGAGTCAGGATGCCTGGGATCTTTCACTTTGAGCTGTGTGACTTGCACAGGTCACCTCCCCTCCCTCAGCTTTTAGGACCTCACTGTGAAATGGGAATCACTATCACAGAGGGTTGTGATGAGAATTGAATGAGATGGTACCTAGAAAGTCTGAGCATAGTGCCTGGCAAGTAGAACAAAGTCCATAAATGTATGAGTTTTCATATTCAGTTATCTATTCATCTAATAGCTCTTGAATGCCAGGTCTTGGACTCACCCACACAACATTTAGCAACTGTATTTTGAGCACCCATTTTTGCTATGAAGTCCGTTTGTTTGGGACATGTACAGGCAGAATGCTGGGTTTGGTGGTGTGTGAGCTTTATTTCAATTGCTCTGCTAAGAGCTGTTTAGAACATGATCTGTGGACATCCAGTTTCTGAAGCCCTCTTCTTTACAGAAGCAAATAACTGGGCACGGCATTTCTTTTATACTCTGCCCTAGGAAAGACATAATTAAATAAAAGCAGAAAGTTAGGTAACGTTTTCCCCTTTTGTCCTCAAATGATTTCCATGTCATGGAGTGTAGTCTGTATCATTTGAAAAAGGAAGCAAAAATTGTCTTGGCCTTTTTATGGACAAGGAATCTCATTAGCAAAGTTTTTCTTTTACCTTTACTATGGTCACCCTTGTTATTTTTTTTAAACTAAAGAACACATTCCTCATTTTAGCTCCTGAGCTGAATTTTTGAGTTTTTCACTCAGTTCTCTGAACAGCAACTGTAGCGGTTAAGGTTACTGGAACCAGAAGAGTCCTGTGTGATGCAGAACTAACCGCTAAGCTTTTAATCTGTTGGTTCATCATTCTGTCATTCTGTTCTTCAGCCCTAAATCAGTGCTTTCAGGAGACTTTTCTATGGTGTGGAAAATGAAAATAACTTATTCAGGGCTTTCAAAAGCCCTTGCTTCCTGCAGATGTGGTGGTGGTGGGTGGCGGTGGTAGTTGTGTGTGTGTGTGTGAGAGTAGTCCACATGTTATACTAATTGCCTGATGAGAGTTTCATGGTGAAGGGTGGATTTTTAAAAATTGAACTGAAAAAGATAAATGAATGTGTTTTAAACTGATTTAAATACCTGACCAATAAGGAGTGGGACACAGCACGTCTTCCATGAGAAAGAACACGCTGCTCATGAAAACACTCAAATTGGCTTCTTCTGGACAAAATCTAACACTTGACAAAACCCCTTCTCCCAGGCAGATGCATGCCACGCCTACCAGATCGTTCACCGAAACGGGATCCCTGATGAGCAGATCATCGTGATGATGTATGACGACATCGCCAACTCCGAAGAGTGAGTATGGAGGGCTTTGAACTTGATGGTGAGGAACTTTAGAGCGTTTTAAAAAATACACATGGATTCTCAGGAATTCTTGGTTGGGCAGCCTAACATTAGAATGTAAGCTGACTCCCAGCTGAAATTCCACCCACCTATTTCATGTAGAGCTTTGACCATAACTTGGTAGAACCCAGCAATGACAGGGACATAGCAAATGGTGGTGAAGGTGCTGAGGCTCGGGCTTTGCAATGCTTTAAAGCATGAGTTCCCTCTCGGCTTGGAGAACTAATTCATTACTAGGTTCTGCGGTGCTCGTTCCTGAGCTCTGTGCCAGGGCGCTTTGGAGGCCTGTACACAGGAGGCTCCTTTGTAGCTTAGATCCTCCCACCCTTCTTTCTATACCTATTTCCTTTTTTAAAAAATTGCTGAATTTAATTTTATAAACCGTTCTCTTATGCCTGCTTATCTGATTTCTTGAGATCAGAAACAGCAGGTGTGGGGGACTTCCCTGGTGGTGTACTGGTTAACATTCTGAACTTCTGTGCAGGGGGCTCAATCCCTGGTCAGGGAACTAGATCCCATAAGCCAAGTGGCTCACCCTTTCCTCCCCCTGCCAAAAAAAAAAAAAAAAAAAGCAGCAGCAGGTTCGGGTAGGACTCTAACCCATTCTAGTCTCCCAGCTCCTCAGTTCCCAACTGTGGCCTTTCCGACGATCACATGATGGTTCCTAACCCATTCTGAGCTTTAATGCCTAAGCTCTTGCATCAAAGCCTTGTTTTCTGTTCTCTCTCTGAAAGTAGTTTTTCTCTGAGAGATCTCTTGATGAGATCTCTCCTCCAAGATGCAAGCTGGTATCCAGCAGGAGGCCAGGCACACGAGGGCCTGGGTTCCTGTCCTCGGTTTGCAGAGCTCAGCCCTTCACTGCTCCGGCCGGGAGCTCAAGACTTGTGGGACCCCAAGACCCTCGGGCTACTAAAACCACATGTTGGGGACCTGGGTGGGTGATGAGAAGTGTCTGTGACAGTCATGGCTGTTTAGTCTTTTTACGCTTAACCGGAACATATTTATGAAGATGCAGATTTCAGAGATACATCAAATTGTGTGCTTCATTGCATCCTTTGATTTTCAGCAATCCCACCCCGGGAATTGTGATCAACAGGCCCAACGGCTCAGACGTGTACCAGGGCGTGCTGAAGGACTACACGGGCGAGGTGAGGCGGAGCGCGGGGTCGGAGCCGGCGGGGTCTGCTTCGTTTCAATGATGGTTTTCCCCTCTTTCTTGAACTTCTGGAATCAGGACCTCATTAGACGGATTTCTGGCCAACGTTTCATGTTTATATTGAGATTTGTGCCTGAGGCATAATTTCTGTGAATTTCGAAAGAAAGCAGAGAGAAAAAGAAAAAAGTATTAGTGGTAGTCTGCCAATCTTTTATTTCTAGTTTTATTATACTTTAAATCTCAGTAGTTTTCTTTCTGTAATACCTGATTTTCTTAAGATACTGCCACTAATCTGATTATAAATTATTTGTGTCCTTTTCTGAAAATCAGCTTTCTCAAATGCCAGCCCTGGTACAAAGTAGTGTCTCTGGATTTTGCTGAGATAGTTTTCCACCATTATTATAATAGTATATCACTTCCAATGATTGAAAGTCGTCCGAATTGATTGGCCAAAAAGTTTGTTCGGTTTTAAGTAAAACTAAAAGACATTTTCCATTTTCACAATGAACTTTATTGAACAACATATTCATTAATTGAACAAACTTTCTGGCCAACGCAGTACATTGACACATTTTTGAAAACACCGTAATTTCATTAGCCTCCTGGATTTCATACCCTCTTTTTCTTAATTTCAGTGGAATCTTTTAGGAACTAATGTTCCTTGTGAGAGAGAAACATTTCTATGAAGTTTAGCAGTTCTTCCAGTTTTATTTTTCTCTTTTAAATTCAAGAACAATTAAATCAGATACATCATTCATCTAACATAGATGATCCCATTTTTATGAAATTGTTTCCATAGATTTATTTAAGGAAATGTCCAAAATGTAGGTGGTGGAATTTCTGGTGATTTATGTTCTTTCCTCTGTGCTTTTCTGTAATTTTTTTTTTTTAATAATCAGATATCATTTTATAAAGTCGCCTTTAAGGGGTGTTTTGGGATTCAGCCTTTGAGGAGGCAGGCCAGTTGCAAAGGTCGGCACTGAAGTCTCCGTCTCCATCTTTGTTGTCTCTCTGAGGCCACATGCTCTTCCTCTGCTCTTTGTCCCTCCCTACCAACATCTTTGGGTTTTTCCACCTGGACTTTATAATGGTCAAGAAGAAATGGCAGGCTTGCTGAACGGCATCAGCCAAAGACAAGACGATGCCTGAGACAAGGTCATGCACACGCGCCGGGAACACTGACCTTGCTCTGGGTCTTTCTTGGTGGCAGATTTTTTTGAAGGATGTATTTGCCCTTCATCCTTAAGCCTTGGAGGTGTATGGTCATGGCCTGGGCCCTCTGCTACAGACTCAGCACTCTCACTGATTTAAAGTGACTGCTACATCTGATTTCAACTCCCAATTTTTCGTAGGATGTCACCCCGAAGAATTTCCTTGCTGTGTTGAGAGGTGATGCAGAAGCAGTGAAGGGCGTAGGATCTGGAAAGGTCTTAAAGAGGTAACGTCTGTTATATGGCTGTCCCTTTTTTCTGAATGACCTGGTACTCCAGAATCGAGAATTCATACAGGCCTTGTTCTTGCTTCTGGCCTGTTTACTGGTGAGAGATTGCAACGTGGGGACCTTTGTCCTGACAGCCTGCACAGAACCTGTGGCTTCTTTCAGCAGCCGTTTCTGTAACAAATTAACCCTATGATCCAGGGTCCCTCGTTACTCTTAATGAAATGTTCCCCATCGCTTAAACCTGCTGCTAGTCTATCGAAACACCCTGAGACCAGCGTGAAGCTCTGTGGCCAGTCAGGTTGAAGGACCCCCACCCAGCCTCCCGACGACCTTGTGCTCTGATGCCAGGTCAGCCCAGCGGGAGGAGGACATTGATAAATCTCCGTGTTGGGGACAACTCACCCTGGTGCTTGCCCTGCTCTCTGTGGGTGAGGAATGTCCCGTGTAGCATCTCTTTATGAAGCATTTTGATGTGATGTCAGGGAGCTCGGGAGCATGGCCTCAGAGTCTCAGATACTAGGCAGCTGGTGCTGCTCGAGTAGCTCCTGTGAGTTAGAGCAGAGAGGGACGTCTGAGCGGGATGAACCAGGTTGCTTCCAGTGAGTTGTTACATCTCTGCCATCTTGGAACAGGGCCCTCAAGTGAGGGAGCACCAGTGGGCATCCCAGGCTGTGTGCAGGCCAAGGGCCCTGGAGGGCACTTGGAACTGCAGGACCACGTTTGGTGGCGTGTCCTGGCTCCCTTACTCGTTTGGGGGATATCTGGTAGGAGAGTGTGGCCACCTGGGATGAGGCCCAGTGGCTATAGGCCCCCACTCTCCCGATCACCCTGGGCTGTCTGCTGAGTCCTGGCCTTCCAGGCTCTGGGATATGCCTCTTGGTTCAGAGTAGCACTCAGTGGGATCAAAGGGAGCAAGCCAGACAGCGGTCTCTTGTGCTCCTCCTCCCACCTGGTTGGGAGACTAATCCTCAGGCTTCTCCTTAAGTGTTTTGATTGGAGTGACTTTTCAGAGTCACGGAGGCAGAAATAGGAAACGGCCCACTTCGACTCTCATGCTTGATGTGTATCTCTTGGCAGTGGCCCCAGGGACCACGTGTTCGTTTACTTCACGGATCATGGAGCCACTGGAATACTGGTGTTTCCTAATGAAGATGTGAGTTTCTTAATGTTTTAGAAACAAGCTGTGGGGAACTCCCAGAGGTTCCACCTCTGCACTCTCAATGCCAAGGGCCTGGGTTCAATCCATGGTCAGGGAAATAAGATCCTACAAGCTGAGAAGGGTAGCCAAAAAAAAAAAAGGCAAGCAGGGAGAATGGAAACAAAACCTCGAAGTTGGCAGTACACCTGTGATGTGTGTCTCTAATGTCCTACGGGGTGGTTTGTATGCGGCTGGTGAGTGTGGGGCTGCATTTAGCAGCTTGAAATCTGTCCAGAGGCGTCTCTTCTGGCAAGTTTTCCCTGCGTGTCTGCTGACATCACATCAGTCGCTGTCCCTGAACCTGGGTGCTTGCACGAGATGCAGTCATAGAACACAGCCCCTGAGTGCTCCGGACAAAGTGATGAGGAAGTACCTCTGCATGTAAACAAAGCCCTTGATGACATTCTGGGGTGATGCTGTGCACCATGATTACCTCTAAGGATTTCTAAATAAGAATTTATAAGGCATCACTAGGGCTTGATTAGTGGGTTATCCAGCACATGGTTTCTCTTGATGTGTTTGGTCTGAGTGTCCATATTCTTACCTTTCAGCTTCATGTAAAGGACCTGAATGAGACCATCCGTTACATGTACGAACACAAGATGTACCAAAAGGTAATGTTGGTGCTTGGGGCAGCTTTGGGGAAGGGATGTGAGGGAGGCAGTGGAAGCAGAGCCCACGGTGCTGTGATGGGCTTTCTAACTCTGGATTGGCTGTGTTTGTTTTTTTTTTTTGGAAAAGGTGTCCTTTATGTCAGTCTTGACGTCTGGTCTCCCAGGAATAACTTTTTTGTGATTCTAAAGCTTCAGCTGTTAGGTCAGAATCACTGGCAATCTTGTTAAAATACAGTGTGGGGACTTTGCTAGTGGTCCAGTGGTTGAGAATCTGCCAGCCACTGTGGGACATGGGTTTGCTCCCTTGTCCAGGACAATCCCACGTGCCCGGGAGCGACTAAGTGCGTGTGCCACAACTGCCACCCTGCGCTCTAGAGCCCAGGCTCTACAGCCAGAGAAGCCACTGAAGTGAGACACCCTCCCACCTTAACTAGAGAAAGCCCACACAGCAACAAAGACCCAGGGCAGTCAAAAATATAAATAAATTGAAAAAACATAAAACACAGTATGGACCCCACCCCAGCATTTGGCTCAGTGTTTCTGGGGGGAAGCCTGAAGGTCTGCTTTTCCAACAATGCTCCTAGTCCAGGGACCACAGTTTGGAGATTGCTCTTTCTAGGATTGTCACCAGTCTGGGGCAGTTGGGGAGGAAAATACCACCTTATTCTCCCTTTGGCCCTCTCTAGCCCCTTTTGCACCCTGTATGGAGTCTCCATAGCTCTGGCATGTTAGTGTGAGTAACGTGTTTTGCTTCTGAAAATTGTACCCTGCATTGGATAGAAAATCAGTTTTCCTTAGCATCATGTATGGCTCCATTTTCCCTGCATTATTTCAACTAATAGATCATCTTATTTTATAGCCACACACAAGGATCTTCCCTGTAGCTCAGATGATAAAGAATCTGCCTGCAATGCAGGAGACCTGGGTTCGATCCCTGGGTCAGGAAGATCCTCTGGAGAAGGGAATGGCAATCCACTCCAGTATCCTTGCTTGGAGAATTCCATGGACAGAGGAGCCTGGCAGGCTACAATCTGTGGGGTTGCAGAGAGTCAGACAAGACTGTGCGACTACTACTGCTGCTACTAGCCATACACAAATTTAAGTCCTTCTGGTTTGTATGACAACAGCATCCATAGCCTCTGGCAGCAGCTTCTTACAGCACAGGTGTCTCCCAAAAGGGAAAGTCTCTTGAGAAATGGGTCAAGAGAGTGGCAGAGCCAAAGTGGCCTTGGTGAGAGGTCTGTGCCTGGTCAGGGGGAGTTCACTTGTCTCGTTTGCCTCCTAGATGGTGTTCTACATTGAGGCCTGTGAGTCTGGGTCCATGATGAACCACCTGCCACCCGACATCAATGGTAGGTGGTGGGCACACTAACCTCTGAGCTGGGCTGGGTGAGCACTGTGTTCTGCAGTAAAAATGGACATTTGCTGATTCTGCCTATGGGAAGAACCAAGTGTCTTACAGAAGCAAGGGCCTAGGGTAGCCTGGTGCCCAGAAGTAGGGGGATACTTGTGGGCAGCTCTGGGCTTCTATTCCTGGAGGATTAATGGTCAGGGGGTGACGTGATATTGCTCTGTGCTGCACTGCTGGGTTCTGGTAGGGCTGCTGCTGCTGCTAAGTCACTTCAGTCGTGTCTGACTCTGCGACCCCATAGATGGCAGCCCACCAGGCTCCCCTGTCCCTGGGATTCCCCAGGCAAGAACACTGGAGTGGGTTTTTATTTCCTTCTCCAATGCATGAAAGTGAAAAGTGAAAGTGAAGTCGCTCAGTCGTGTCTGACTCTTTGCAACCCCATGGACTGCAGCTTACCAGGCTCCTCCATCCATGGGATTTTCCAGGCAAGAGTACTGGAGTGGGGTGCCATTGCCTTCTCCGTCTAGTAGGGCTACCTAAGTCCAAAATTATAGTCTCTGGACTGGCCTCTGTCATTTGCAATGTGTTGTTTGCTGGCTATTAGTCTTGGAAAGATGACTTATCCCCTTTTACTCTCAGTTATCCCCATCTGTAAAATGGGAATAAAGATAGTGTCTGTTGGGAGAGTTACACTTTTTTTTTTTGAAGAGTTACATTTTAAGTGATGACATTTATCCAGCATAGCTCTGAGTCCATGGTAGCTAGATAGTAAGTGGTAGCTCATAGATTCAGTCAACCTAAATGTTTCTCTAATATTAGTAAATGTTCTTTTTCTCTGGAAATGAAATCAAGTCCATATCCTTCAAGATTCAGCTATTCTGATCTTTTAGCACTTTTCCAAAACAGCTTGATGTCCCATTAAGCATGCCTGGTTGCTCATTGTAACAAGTGTCTATCAGTTGGCTTCTCTTTCTTCAGCTTTAATTTTAGACGAGTTACTGTAACTGAGTGAACAGGGCTGGAGGTAGGGAGGTCTCCCTGTCCTCCCTGAGCTGATCACAGGGGACGTGCTTTGATTGCACCAGGAAAGGAGGGGAACTCAAGCTTCTAGGGGAATCCTCAGACAGCCGAGGATAAAACACTCCTGAAAGGTGCCTTTAATTCCTTGCAGTTTATGCAACTACGGCTGCCAACCCCAGGGAGTCGTCCTACGCCTGTTACTACGATGAGCAGCGGTCCACGTTCCTGGGGGACTGGTACAGCGTCAACTGGATGGAAGATTCAGATGTGGTGAGCCGTCAGGGGGCCAGCTGCTCAGTGGAGGCTTAGCTGTCAGCTGTGATGGTCAGAGCGCTTGAAACGTTTGCATTTTTGCAGGAGGATTTGACCAAAGAGACCCTCCACAAGCAGTACCAGCTGGTGAAATCCCACACCAACACCAGCCACGTCATGCAGTATGGGAACAAGGTGAGTAGGGCCCTCGCAGGCCTGACAACACCCAAGTCTTAGGCTGACTCACCGGGAACGTTCATCCCCCGGCAAAGAGAACCGGGATGCAGGCGGGTGAGGAATGACTGAGGCAGGGATGGCTCTGCCTCTCACGGCCACTCTGTTCTGGAGAGTCTGCCCAGGCTTTGGAATCAGACTCAGGTTCAAACTCACAAAGTTCTGAGGCTTTGGGCCAACTACCTGTTCTCTCTGGATCTCCGTCTCCTCCTTGGTCAGAGCCCTAGCACGCAAGGTGATTGGGAGCCCAAAGTTGGTGGCACATC
Source organism: Bos indicus (assembly GCF_029378745.1). NCBI lineage: Eukaryota > Metazoa > Chordata > Mammalia > Artiodactyla > Bovidae > Bos > Bos indicus. The sequence goes on along the minus strand of NC_091780.1, from coordinate 57,539,010 downwards.
CCCAACACTAAACACAGACCTAGTGCCTGGTGAGAGGTTAGCAAATAAGCTCGTCCTGCGAGTGTTGTGGCTTTGCTCCCTGGAACCCCACACCCTGGATGTGTCCAGCCTTCCTGCACTTGCAGGATGTTATCTTGCCCCGTAGGCTCTAAATTAGAGACGTTTATCCCCTCCAGCTGTGAAAGGACCTAGGTAGTCAAATAGGTAAGTCCATCAGGGCTATCCTGACGGAGGTCACATTAGGTGGCTGCTGAAGGCTTGGGCCTCAAGTACCGCTTGTGGGGCCAGCCCTTGGGATGTGCAGAGGAGGTGATGGGGGTGGGGGGCGCTCCCAGTAGTCTGTATGACCAGATCCCCTCCAGTGGCCTGCCACCATCTGAGAGCTCACCAGCGGAATTCCTCCCATATAAGCATTGGCCTTCTAGAAGAACTGGTGAGCCCGTCAGTCCAGCTGTTACCTTTAGCACTTCTTGGGCAGCGTGTGGATGGGAGGGCCCTGGAGCCAGTCACAGGCCATGAGACATGCACTCAGGAGGCTGTGGGCCTGGTCAGGCTTTTGAGAGGTGGGTAGTGGAGGGGAGAAGTGGAGAGAAGCCAGGGAAGGGTGACTTGGGGGAGGCAGGGTCAAAGATGGCACCACCCTGGCTTCATTGAGGGATTGGAGGGAGGGGAAGGTACCAGCAGCAGCTCTTCTGCCCTGGGCTTTCTGCTTTCTGGAGTTTCCTCAGCATTGGCCATGTCTGTTCTTGGTTGAGGAGGTATGAAAGATTTTGATTTTTTGACTGTGCCACTTGGCATGCAGGATCTTGGTTCCCTGACCAGGGATTGAACCCATTCCCCCTGCATTGGGAGTGTCTTAACCATTAGACCACCATGGAGGTCCCCTGAAGGATCTTTTCTAAGCCTTATATTTCTATATATGTATGCCTGTGTTTCCCGGGTGGCGCTAGTGGTAAAGAACCTGCCTGCCATTGCAGCAGACGAAAGAGACATAGGTTTGATCCCTGAGTTGGGAAGATCCCCTGGAGGAGGGCATGGCAACCCACTCCAGTATCCTTGCCTGGAGAATCCCACTGACAGAGGAGCCTGGCAGGCTATATATAGTACAGGGGCTTGCAAGGAGTCAGATACAACTGAAGCATCTTAGCATGCACACATGTGTTTTATTTTTTGTTTTAGAACTGTTTCTAAATTAGTGTTTTGGTAATTAGTGATTCGTGTTGCTTGGTTTAGGAACATGATTGCTTGCAGCATTTCTTTTCCTCTTAATTGGGATCCAGTCTGCAGTGACCTCTGTGGGCAGACAGAGCCAGGCAGTCGGGCCCACTTGTTAGACCCTGATGCCAAGTCTGCCCCCCACTCTGTGGCTTTAGCTCTCCCATCTCAGTAGACTCAGACGTCAGCTCTAACCCTCCAGATGCTCTGCATCGTCCTTCCTTCCTTCTGTCACTAGGGGCAGGCAGGTGAGTGTGGGGGTGGTGGTGACACAAGCCAGCGTCACCTGTGGCTGAAATGACTCTGGTCCAAGCTCGGCGGAACTGGGGCAGTTCTGCTGCAAAGGGTGCCAGGCATCTTCAAAGTTCATCGTCAGTGGATTTCAGGTGCTCAAATGCATCACCTTGCCTACTGCTGAGGACTGAACTCAAGCTTTGAGGCTGTGGCTGTGACCCTCCTGTGGTCCCGAAACCACGTGGGGCGAACTGTGGACTCCAGGACCGGGGTATGTTCGGCACCTCTGCTCCGCCCGCTCAAACCGACTCTCTCCCTCCCCAGTCCATCTCTGCCATGAAGCTGATGCAGTTTCAGGGTCTGAAACACCAAGCTAGCTCTCCCATCTCGCTGCCCGCCGTCAGTCGCCTTGACCTCACTCCAAGCCCCGAGGTGCCGCTCAGCATCATGAAAAGGAAGCTGATGAGCACCAACGATCTGCAGGAGTCCAGGCGTCTTGTCCAGAAGATCGACAGGCATCTGGAGGTGAGTGGCAGCGAAGCTGCAGCCCCAGCCTCGCCGTGGAGCGTGCGTGAGCCCCATCTCTGCCTCCTGACCGTAGTTCCATGTTGGTGGGAACCAGGTGACGGAGCTCTGGGGTCGCCCTCCTCCTACCACGGGAGTATATGGGAAACAAAACCTTCCTTTACTGTGTGAAATGGACACAAATGAGCAGGAGAGTGGCCAGCTTTATTCTTCCTTGATAAACTGGCCTTGAGCTCTTTGAAGCAGGAAGCAAAAGGAGGGGACCTGTCTCTGCCAAGAAGCCAAAGCACATGGATGTTTCTTTATTTACCCCTGGTTGCTTAGGAGACATTTTTACTCTGCTGCTTGGTGAGTTAGTAGCTAATCATATTAAAAAAAAAAAAAAGTCCAGTCCACAAAAAATTTCTGCTGGCTTAGGAAATCATAGTCACTTCCCCAAATTCTTCCTAAAATACTTGAGCAATCTTCTACGATAACTGGGTTGGTTTTCAATAGCTCGTCAGTTTGTCTGGAACTGGTTGAATTTCTTTTGAAATTCGAGCTGTGTGAGTAGAACCACCAGGCGTGTACTCTCAAGATGCCTGGCAGAGGCTGACTGTCCTTCCAACAAAGCCAGCCGTGCTGACTCTGCCCACCTCGCCCATTACCCCACTTCCCCTCCCCCCACCCCACCCTACAGTCAGCACAGTCCAGAGACTGATGTGCTGGGACACGGCCTGAATTTTCTAAGAAAGAAAGAAAAAAAAAAATCTATGTAAACTGTCTTAAATGCGTATATCTCATGATTCTGAGTTAGCTACCCCAGGATGGTTTATTTTGTTGTTGTTATCACAGTGTAATACAACAGATCTCGTATTTTTTTCCTCTTAGATCTCTTTGCACTCTTAAAGGTATTGATCCCAAAGAGCTTTTACTTATGTGGGTTATATCAGTATTTACTGCTTTAGAAATGAATACTGAGATTTGTAAAATATTAACTCATTTAGAAATAATAATAAACCCATTTTGTGTTAATATACTTTTTATAAGAAAGAATTATTTTCTAAGATCAAAAGAATATGAGTGAGGAGACTGGCATCACAACATGTTTTTGCAAATCTGTTTTGTGCCCAGCCTAATAGAAGATAGCTTGGTCCCTGTTCCTGTGTCTGCATTCACTCTGTTGGGCTCTGTAGTTCTGGTTGAAATATATAAAGAAAGTGTAGCCTCATACAGATACATAGCTGAGAAAGTAAGGACATATGAAGACTCCTATGGAGTCTTCCTTCCAAGAAATCTGGGGGACCCCCGTGGTCCTAGACGACAAATTGAAAACTGCTGGTATAAAACACAGATGGCGGGGAACGTTCGGCATGAATGGAACAAACCCCGGCTGGGGAATGGGAGGGTCAGGGGACTCGACCGTATGTTTTGGTTGATGTGGAAGCAGCCGCCCCTTTGTGATGCTGGTTTTCATGATCCGGGAAGAAAACGATGCCCACCCCCTTTGTGTCATTCTGTCTAAGCATCTGCTGGTTTCTAGAACAGACAGAGGTACCTGTGAACACACAGCACCATTTATGGGACCACAGTCTACTTTGGGACACAATTTCTATGCAGCCCCCCACCACCACCCCCGCCGCCTCAGTCTGGGCCATACCTGCCCTTCAGGTATTTAGATTTAAATGCTCCCACCATGCCGGAAGATCTCTAAGAGGCAAGGTATTTCTGGAGGTTTCTAGCTATAAAGAAGCCTTGCGTGCACAACTTTTGCTGCAGAAAGCATCAGTTGTCATCTCTGAACATAGTGGAGTGGGGGCAGTGTGAAAGAAGCATCTAACCAGTCCAGGGTTCTAAGAGAGACTGTGTTAAGTAAAAAGACAAAAATGTCGCTTCACAGGCCAGGAACATCATTGAGAAGTCAGTGCGAAAGATCGTCACCTTGGTCTCGGGCTCCGCTGCCGAGGTAGACAGACTCCTGTCCCAGAGAGCCCCGCTCACAGAGCACGCATGCTACCAGACGGCCGTGTCGCACTTCCGCTCACACTGCTTCAACTGGCACAACCCCACGGTAAGCCCAGACCCTGGGGCCGCTGGCCTCTGCTCCCCGGTTTCCATGGGCAACTATCTTGGCCTTCCTCTGCACCTTCAACTCCAAACCCGAGTTAGTATGGTCCACGGGTATCACACCAGGTGCATTGTAGAAGGTTCCGTCTTGTAGAAGGTTCCGTCTCGTAGAAGGTTCCGTCTTGTAGAAGGTTCCGTCTTGTAGAAGCTTCCGTCTTGTAGAAGGAAACAGCAGCAGACCCATTCTGTGGCTTTGGTGGGATGTGAGAGGGGCAAGGTCGTCCAAATTCACTAACCAGTCTTGGTCCCAGTCTTAGTCCCAGACACTCTTAACTGTCCCATTGGCTGGGAGAGTTTACCAGTTATAGACGATTCATCTCCCATTTCTGTTGGCCTTTGAAGAGGACTTCTTTGTCTTCATACTGTGCTTTCCTTGCCAAACTCCACCCTTACCCCTGCCCCTCACACCAGCCACACAGATTTTTTCCCTTTTGGGTTTATTCTGACCTCTTCCCAAGATTTGTTGCTGAAGTCAGGCCCTGGTGCTTGGAGAAGAAAGTACCTGGTTTCTGCAGATTGTAGAATGTCAGGGTTGGAAGGTACCTAAAAACCCCTCCGCTTTGGTCAGTACTTAGGTGATGCTTGGATCCTTCAAGGAAGGGGTTATTCGCAAATTGTGACCCACAGGCCCATTCCTGCCCACAGACTGTTGAGTTTTTTTCCTCCACAGCCTGTTTTTATAAATAAAGTTTTATTGAAATGCAGCCATAGCTGTGTGTTTTATAAATAAAGTTTTAAACTGAAGCACAGCCACAGCTGTACTCAGTCACACAGAATCTCTTGACTGCTTTCATGGCGAGGCCGAGTTGAGTAGTTCAGACAGCCCACAAAGCCTCAGATATTTACTATCCAGCCCGTGACAGAAGAGTTTGCTAAATCCTGCTTTAGACTTGTGCTCTTTGATACAGTAGTCTCTAGCCTCACTGTGGGTGGCTACTTAAACACGAATGTGCATTCAGTAAAATGAAACAAAATGTAAAACTCGGTGCCTTAGCCACAGTACCCACATTTCAAGTGTTCAGGAGCCGCATGTGGTTAGCGGCTACTGAATTGAGAATGTTATAGAATATTTTCATCATTGCAGAAAGTTCTGTCTGGGCTGTGATATGCAGACCATGATCACCCTCAGATACTTCTGGCCGTGACCCCATGGACTGTGGTCTGCCAGGCTCCTCTGTCCTTGGGATTCTCCAGGCAAGAATACTGGAGTGGGTTGCCATTCCCTTCTCCAGGGGATCTTCCCCACCCAGGGATCGAACCGGCATCTCCCGAGTTACCTGCATTGGCAGGCAGATTTTTTTTCCAGATTGAGCCACCTGGAAATATTATACTCAGAAGATGGTTCTCCATTATTAAGAGGATCTCAGTTTTAATTTTCATTTGTTTAACAAAGCAGTCTCTTTATTTAATAACTTAAAATTTTCCATTTTTTAAAAAATACTTTATCATCGGATGTTACTTTTTTGCCCCTTGGAATCACAGAAAGCAAATCTCCTCTTTCCTCCTCCTGTGAGGTAGCAGATTCCCTTGAAGTGCTTTTCAAGTTATTTCGGTCTTGGCTGCCATCTGGTTTGGCATTCACTTACCATAAGTCTCCCTCGTCAGTTGTTCTAGACCAAAAGCCAGGGTTCCAGGAGGTTTGAGCTGACAGGGGAGCAGGGCCAGGGGTTTCCCATCCGGGAATCCTTACCTGGACTTGAAGGAGCTATAGGATTGTTGCAGAGTGCTGCACATCTCCTGCACATGTGCATTTTTCCTGGGAAATGGTCTGTAAATCACACCAGATCATCCAGAGTTGGGGAGGGGGCATCCCTGACTCAGTAAAGGTCAAGAACCACTGGCCTCAATTTTTTTTTTTTTTTTGGCTTTGCACCAGATGGCTCATGGAATCTTAGCTCCCCCACCAGGGATCAAACCCTGGGCCCTCATTAGTGAAAGCACAGAATCCTAACCCCTGGACATCTAGGGAAGTCCCAAGAACCACTGGTCTAGATGCTGTACATATTCCCAACTTAGGAGTTGATCCTGTTATAAAGGGATGATGTCTGATCGTGTCTTTTTGGTTTGTTTTCCTCTAGTACGAGTATGCTTTGAGACATTTGTACGTGCTTGTCAACCTTTGTGAAAACCCTTATCCAATTGACAGGTAAGCCGGTACTTGGCATTTAAAGGGTCAGTGGGGGTGGGAAGGTGAGGAGGTGGGGTCTTTCTGAAAGTAGAAGGGTGTATGCAGCTCTGCTGTCCCCTTCTCCACGTGGGTAGTTTGCTTCTGCCTTTCACTGTGGACGAATTCAAGACAGATGCATCCCCAGGGGTGCTGGATTGGGTGGGTCTGTCATACACGACTCCCTGTTCCCTGGCGGGTTCTCTCTGTCTTCATTTGTTCCGAGTTGAACGACTTCCGGCTCACCACCTCCTCCTTCCGGTTTCTTACAGAATAAAATTGTCCATGAACAAGGTGTGCCATGGCTACTACTGAAACACTGCCTCCTTGAAGCTTTACCGAATGTGATCACCATCCCTTACAATGTGTGCTAATCAGAGACTGGAGAGCTGCAGCCTGCGGGAGGCTCTGCTCCCCCAGCCCCAGCGGCTGTGTCCTTCTTGGGATGCCGTCAGGCCACTGGAGCCACGCTCCAGGCCTCTCCCAGGATGGCTTGCTCACCTTTACCTACTTCCCCCAGCACCTACAGGTCCTGTGTGATCCTCTGAAAAGCCCAGAGATTTGGGAAGCCCAAATTTGGGAAGCCCAAATTCCCAAACTGGGAAGCCCAAATCCTCTGAAAAGCCCAGAGATTTGTGTTGAGAAGGGTGTATTTGCTTTTTAAGAGGGTGTTTTGCCCTTGACGTTTAAGGAGTGAGAAGTTCACTGGGATTTATGTAGCCAGTGAAAGAGTCTTTGTTCTGAGGAATCTGACATCAGAACCTCTTAAGTCTTCACATGATTTTCTGGAAGAGGGACATAAACCCCAAATGGAAAACTATTTTTAGAAAATAGCATAATTTTGGATTGCTTTTATATTTTATTTGGCAGTAATGGACAAGTCTAACAAATAAAGATTTATCACTGAACCTGAGTATTAATTTCAGGTCCCCAGCGTTTTCGTTTATGTTCCTGGCCCCTCCTGGTGAAGCCCTCCCCCTGTCTGTCTGTCTCCGATCCCCTTCTCCGTCCCACTGGTTGGCTCTTCCTGCCAGTTCCCCTCTCCCCCAACTTCCTGTACTTTTCGGCCTCCTGTGCCTGTGTTCCTTGCTGTGCCTTGTGCCCTGGAGTGCCTGCCCCTCCGTCTGGCCCATCCTCAAGGTGTATCTGAATGTGCCCTGTCTTCCTCAGCTTCCTGCTCTCCTCTGTCTGTTGGCATTTGCATTTCCCTTGGATCTTTTCCAGCACGTGTTGGGGTCTGCCATATACACCGCACATGGGGTCTGGGAGGTTATCTTTGAGGGCAGAGGGTGCCTGTGCTACCCTTGTTTCTCTTGGCCTGGTGTCCCACAAGCTTTGTGAAAGACTCTTAAAAGGAGCACTAACTCTCCCCAGGCAGTAGAATATTATGCGGCAACAAAAAAGAATGAAGCTGTGATACAGCTCCAGCATTTAGCCCAGGGAAAGCAGCCGGTTACCTAAGACCCCTGTATTACATGATTCCACTTGTATTTAAGGTCCAGAATAAACAGGTCTATTGAAACAGAAAGCCTACCAGGCTCCTCCGTCCATGGGTTTCTCCAGGCAAGAGTACTGGAGTGGGTTGCCATTTCCTTCTCCAGAGGATCTTCCCGACCCAGGGATTGAACTGGGTCTCCCATATAGTAGGCAGATGCTTTACCATCTGAGCCACCAGATATTTAAGGTACAAAATAAACACGTCTATTGAAACAGAAAGTAGATGCATGATGCTGGGAACTGGGGAGAGGAAATGTGGAAACAGTCAATGCTAATGGGGATGTCAGAGAAGACAATGGCACCCCACTCCAGTACTCTTGCCTGGAAAATCCCATGGACGGAGGAACCTGGTGGGCTGCAGTCCATGGGGTCGCTAAGAGTCGGACACGACTGAGCGACTTCACTTTCACTTTTCACTTTCATGCATTGGAGAAGGAAATGGCAACCCACTCCAGTGTTCTTTCCTGGAGAATCCCAGGGACGGGGGAGCCTGGTGGGCTGCCGTCTATGGGGTCACACAGAGTCGGATACGACTGAAGCGACTTAGCAGCAGCAGCAGCAATGGGGATGTGGATTATTTTGGGGGTGATGAAAAATGTTTGGAAGCTGATAGTAGTTGGTTATGCAACACTGAATGTACTAAAATCCAGTGACTTGTACACAACAAATGGAATGATATGGTTTGCTAATTATGTTTCAGTAACATTTTTAAAACTAAGCCATATAGCTAGATGGCTGTTTTAAATAGAGAACAAAGAAAAAAGGAACACTAAACCAGGACACTTCTGACCACCTGTACTTACGTTGTGTCTTCTTTAGCAGTGATAGATGCCTTTAAAGTTTGGAGGTAGAGACTGAAAGTGGAGATATTGTTAAACAGGGTTAATTCCAGGGTGATGCTTCTGTTTCTAATGGGCCCGTTTTTAATCAGGTTATCCTTTCTCTGAGAGGCTCTTAATACAGTCAATCGAGTGACCAGGATAAAGAACTTTTACTGTCCTACGAATCTAGGGGAGCTTGAGGGTTTTAACAAGTATAAGAAGCATATGGTGTTGAAATGTTTATCACTAAAGCTCAAGAATGGGCAACCCTGAGGGCTGACTGATGTTCAAAAAGTAGAATTTTTAAAAGGAATCTCTTAAAAGACCTCAAGATTCAGGTAGGAAAAACTCTATTCTTCTCTTTTCTAGAACCGTTACCTACGCTTGTAACCCTGCTTCCCTGTCTTTCTTTGTCCTCCCTGTAGAACAAAAATATATTTAACTATTTAACAAGTGCAGACACTTGAATGTTCACAGCTCTAGAGGTTAAAAGAGGCTTGTTCATTTTCTCAAATAAATGGCAGTTTCCTAAGTCACACTGCCTTGACTTTTTTTCCTCCTCCTGTGGTTCTTAGGTCCCCAGCAGAAGCAACTCTCCATCCCTCGGGTTAAGCCATTTTCTATTAGATTTCTGAGAAAGGTGTCCTTTCCTTGCGTGTCACAACCAGGACCAGCGTTTTGTTCCCTAGTTACATCCAAAACATGCTCTATCGTAAGAGGTACAGAAACTTTCAAAGCAAAACATGTCCACTCCCCTTCCCCCACCCCTTCAAATCCCAAATAACAGTTTGTATTCATCATTAGAATCCCCCTTTCTACATATTTACGTACCTATGTACAAAGGAAAGTCCCATGGACAGAGGAGTGTGGTAGGCTACAGGCCACGGTCGCAAAGAGTCGGACACGACTGAGCAACTTTGCTTTCACTTTCATACAAAGGATACTTTACATTTTCACTATAAAATAAAAGCAGATCCAGAAAATTCATTAAATTCATCATTTAATGAATGGTAAGATGAAATACCCTTGTAATTACAATCCAAGTCAAGAAATAGAACTTTACCAGATACATGAGTCAAGATTCTCCTGAGAAATAGAAGCAATGGATGTGTACACATATAGAGACATTTACCTGAAGGAATCAGTGGCTGTGGAGGCTTGGTAAACAGAAAATTGCAAGCTGGAGACCCAGAGGAGGAACTGCAGTCCAGGCCAAAGGCCCCCTGGCAGGATCCCTTCTTGCTCAGGGAAGGTCTTTGCACTTCTAGGACCATCACCTGTTTGGACGGGACCCACCCACATTACTATGGACTTCCCTCATAGCTTAGTTGGTAAAGAATATGCCTGCAATGCAGGAGACCCACGTTCGATTCCCTGGAGAAGGGCACGGCAACCCACTCCAGTATTCTTGCCCGGAGAATCCCATGGACAGAGGAGCCTGGCAGGCTATAGTCCATGGGGTCACAAGAGTAGGACACGACTTAGCGACTAAATCACCACCACCACCCATGTTTTAGAGGGTCATCTGCTTTGCTCTAAGTCTACTCATGTAAATGTTGACATCATCCAAAAAAATCGTTCACTACAGCATCCAGAATAATGTTTGCCTAAATATGTGGGCACTGTGGCCCAGCCAAACTGACACACGAAATTAACCATCACACTGGCCACCCTGGAAGCCCCTGCTTGTACTCCATCCCAGTCATAGCTCCTCCCTCCCAAAGTAACCACCCTCCTTGTGTTCTTTGTGGTTTTAGGACAAGTGGGCATCCCTAGACACTTTTACAGTTTTTATTCTACAGATTCTCTCATCTTTTTTTTTTTTCCCTTCCAATTTCCATTAAAAAGTCCAGGCTGGAGATCAGTGGAGTTTCTCAGTCTGGACTTCACTGATTGCATACATAAGCTGCTGCTCAGCATGTCTTTCTGATGCCCAAGTCTCTTACAAATCAGCAGCCAGATCCAGAGGATTTACATATTTCTATTGAGTTTTGATCCACTGCACTTCTTTACTGAAGCTCAAGTTGTCCATTTTTGGCTGAATGAATGAAAGTTGCTCATTTGTGTCCAACTGTTTGTAACCCCATGGACTATACAGTCCATGGACTTCTCCAGGCCAGAATACTGGAGTGGGTAGCCTTTCCCTTCTCCAGGGGATCTTCCCAACCCAGGGATCGATCCCAGGTCTCCTGCATTACAGGCAGACTCTTCACCAGCTGAGCCACCAGGGAAGTCCTGGTGAACTCCCAAGGTGGACTCCCAAGCCCTTTCAGAGGTCAAACCAGTCCATCCTAAAGGATCAGATCAGATCAGTTGCTCAGTCGTGTCCAACTCTGTGACCCCATGAATCCCAGCACGCCAGGCCTCCCTGTCCATCACCAACTCCCAGAGTTCACTGAGACTCACGTCCATCAAGTCAGTGATGCCATCCACCCATCTCATCCTCTGTCGTCCCCTTCTCCTCTGGCCCCCAATCCCTCCCAGCATCAGAGTCCTTTCCAATAAGTCAACTCTTTGCATGAGGTGGCCAAAGTACTTGAGTTTCAGCTTCAGCATCATTCCCTCCAAAGAAATCCCAGGGCTGATCTCCTTCAGAATGGACTGGTTGGATCTCCTTGCAGTCCAAGGGACTCTCAAGAGTCTTCTCCAACACCACAGTTCAAAAGCATCAATTCTTCGGTGCTCAGCCTTCTTCACAGTCCAACTCTCACATCCATACATGACCACAGGAAAAACCATAGCCTTGACTAGACAGACCTTTGTTGGCAAAGTAATGTCTCTGCTTTTGAATATGCTATCTAGGTTGGTCATAACTTTCCTTCCAAGGAGTAAGCATCTTTTAATTTCATGGCTGCAGTCACCATCTGCAGTGATTTTGGAGCCCCAAAAAATGAAGTCGACACCGTTTCCATTGTTTCCCCATCTATTTCCCATGAAGTGGTGGGACTGGATGCCATGATCTTCGTTTTCTGAATGTTGAGCTTTAAGCCAACTTTTTCACTCTCCACTTTCACTTTCATCAAGAGGCTTTTTAGTTCCTCTTCACTTTCTGCCATAAGGGTGGTGTCATCTGCATATCTGAGGTTATTGATATTTCTCCCGGCAATCTTGATTCCAGCTTGTGTTTCTTCCAGTCCAGCATTTCTCATGATGTACTCTGCATAGAAGTTAAATAAGCAGGGTGACAATATACAGCCTTGACGTACTCCTTTTCCTATTTGGAATCAGTCTGTTGTTCCATGTCCAGTTCTAACTGTTGCTTCCTGACCTGCATACAGGTTTCTCAAGAGGCAGGTCAGGTGGTCTGGTATTCCCATCTCTTTCAGAATTTTCTACAGTTTATTGTGATCCACACAGTCAAAGGCTTTGGCATAGTCAATAAAGCAGAAATAGATGTTTTTCTGGAACTCTCTTGCTTTTTCGATGATCCAGCGGATGTTGGCAATTTGATCTCTGGTTCCTCTGCCTTTTCTAAAACCAGCTTGAACATCAGGAAGTTCACGGTTCACGTATTGCTGAAGTCTGGCTTGGAGAATTTTGAGCATTACTTTACTAGCGTGTGAGATGAGTGCAATTGTGCGGTAGTTTAAGCATTCTTTGGCATTGCCTTTCTTTGGGATTGGAACGAAAACTGACCTTTTCCAGTCCTGTGGCCACTGCTGAGTTTTCCAAATTTGCTGGCATATTGACTGCAGCACTTTCACAGCATCATCTTTCAGGATTTGAAATAGCTCAACTGGAATTCCATCACCTCCACTAGCTTTGTTCGTAGTGATGCTTTCTAAGGCCCACTTGACCTCACATTCCAGGATGTCTGGCTCTAGGTCAGTGATCACACCATCGTGATTATCTGGGTCGTGAATATCTTTTTTGTACAGTTCTTCTGTGTATTCTTGCCACCTCTTCTTATCTTCTTATCTCATCTTATCTTCTTATCTTCATCTTATCTTCCTCTTCATCTTCTTATCTCATCTTCACCTTATGTGACGGGCCCCGACTATTGGAAAAGAAAATGATGCTGGGAAAGATCGAAGGCAAGAGGAGAAGCAGGCGGCAGAGGATGAGATGGTTGGATAGCATCGTCAACTGAATGGATGTGACTTTGAGCAAACTCCAGGAGATAATGAAGGACAGAGGAGCCTGGCGTGCTGCAGTTCATGAGGTCACAAAGAGTTGGACACAACTGAGCAACTGAACAACATGAAAGTAGATTAGTGGTTGCAGGGAGGTAGGCAGAGGAGAATGCAGTCATGATTTAGCGACTGAACAACCCAAGCCCCTTTGACATGACGCTAAGAAACTTCCACGGCTTCCTTCCTATCTAGTGTATCAGAATGTTTCATTCTACATTTCCTGTCCCAAAGGTGGGATCAGCTATTTCTCCAGGAAACTCTGGCGTCTTTTCATGAGACATTGTCTTTCAAGACAACAGTCTAAATGCTAGGAGTGCTCACTATTACTGCCTCCAGCCCAGCGCCTCCAGTTCTGTTCTATGTGGGTGCAGAATTTCCAGACTCGCTGTGCTGCCAACCAGGGCCATTCAAAGACCTGACCAGCCACCCCTTTGGCCTCACCTCCCACTACTCTTTGCTTCAGGCTTTATGTACACCCGATCTTTTAATGACCGGTGACTCTGCATACAGCATGCTCCTATTTCATTTTCTGTGATTTTTCACTTTCTTCCATCTTCCTTGTCAAAAACTGTCAAGAGTCAGAGATTTTACCCCATGTGCACGTTAACAAGGTCACCTGCCACCCTGTCATACGTGCTGGTAGAAGGTCTGAAGCTCCTGGGACCACCACCAGGGACTTCATAACCTCAGCACACAGGTACGCGTGCTTCACATTTGCGGCTCCCCTGGCCTGCCGAGTGCCCTGAGGGGCACGCGGAGCTGGGCCCTGGTAGATGCTCTGCACACAGTGCGTCTGGATCAGGCTGAGAAACATCCGGCTTAGGAATAAGGTTGTGAGCAGACCTGTCCCACTTTGGCCCTGTCGGAGGAGACACGTTCTTCCAAAGTGAGAGACACTAGTTTATTATCTTGGTCAGGAAAAAAAAAAAAATTGCCCTCTTTCCAGGAGGAAGCAACTGTATCCTCCAAGGCTAGTCAAATACTCTTTTTTAAAAATATTATTTTGTTGTTGTTATTGCACTGTGTTCAGTTCCAGCCAGATCGTTAATCTTTCCTGTGCCATGCGAGATCCTTACTTGCAGCATGTGTGATATAGTCCCCTGACCAGGGCTCGAACCCAGGCTCCCTGCATTGGGAGCTCAGAGGCTTAGCCACTGGGCCACCAGGGAAGTCCCAAGCCAAACATTCCTAAGATAGTCTGGAATAGAAGCTGTCAATGAGTCTTCACCAGACATGCAAGGGCACCGTGGAGAGTTCCAGAAATCTTCAGGGGTTCTTCGATTCCCTTCTGCTCTAGGCCAACTCTGCATTCTTCAAGACCCACCTCAGGCATCCTCGTTGGCAGGAAGCCATCTGCTTCCTCCAGGTGGGTGACATGCCCTCCACTCCCTCAGGCACATCCTGTGCTGCCTGCTCTCATTGAACCAAAATGACGCAGAGCTGCCCCCAGGAGTGCATTCACCTGGACTCCCTGTAGACCAGTGGTCCCCAACCTTTTTGGCACCAGGAACCAGTTTAATGGGAGACAATTTTTCCATGGAGCGGGGATAGGGAGGATGGTTGGGATGGTTTGGGGATGACTCAAGGGCACTACATTTATTGCATGCTTTGTTTCTAATCTAATGCCACCACTGATCTGACAGCAGGTACTGTCAGATCACAGCCCGGAGGTTGAGGACCCCTGCTATAGACCATATGACGATGTGGAAAAGGTGTCCCTTTCTCCAGGTGGACACGGTCCTGTGCCAGGTGACAAGTGAAGCCCAGCCTGGGTTTCAGCTCCCCGGTCCCCTCAGCCATGGAACCTTGGCTATGAACAACTTCCTTGCCCTTATGTCTAACTCTGAATTTATTTCCCTCTACCAAAAGATCTGAGGCTTTGCCTGTCTGCTCCCACCTGAGAGCTGGTGTGATCCCTGAGACAAGCCTGGGAGATGGGGGAAGAATCCTTCTTATTTTAAGAATAGGGATACTGAGGCCAAAGATGTGAAGCATCTCGCTGAGGGCTCAGAGCTGGCCTGGGACCCAGGTCTCCTGACAACCAACTGAGGTTCCTCCTGCCTTCCAGCTGAACTTTCCAACTTTGAAGCCAGATTTGAGTTCCCTTTTGGCTTAAGGTTGTGTCAGCTGCAAAGAGATGTTTCCTGGAAGGGCATTCCTAGGAAACCTCTGTCTTCCAGCAAATAGCGTGACAACTGGGGTTGAGGCAACCCATGGCCACTGTGAGTCAGAACTTTCCTCCCCAGAGCCAGGCTCCATATGACCTTCCTGCGAAGGGAGGGCCTGGTTCCTGCCCAGCTGCTCCCTGCTTTCCAGGCCAGATGACTCTGCAGAGCAGGAGGTGGCCAGTTCTTGGATTCAGGCCAGCTGAGTGCTCGCAGAGTGCCCACAGAGTGCCCACATCTGCAAACTGGCGAAATGATCTGTGGGGGGAGGGGAGGGGGGGCGCATCTCCTCTGCACCCACAAGACCCTCTCGGCCTCTCTCTTTCCCTCCCCCACTTAGGGCCCCCGCTTCTCTCTGCCCACTTCCTCTGCAGGCTGCTCCCTTGTTCCCCAGCGGAAACCTGCTCCTAACTAGGGGAACGCAGTCTTTTGAGGCCATGATGGGCCAGGTGTCTGCAGGGCGGGTTTGGGACTGCTCATGACAGGCAAGGCTTTGCACCTAGCTGTCACTGCTAGGATCTGGGGACAGAGGAGCTGTAGGGCCTGGCCATGTCCTGGTCTCTGCAGATGTTCTCATAGCTTATCTCAACACCACTGGCCCAGGGGAGAGGCCAGTAAAAGCAGAGGGAGGGAGCCAGCTGGCCAAGAGCACAGGACACGATCGCCAGGGATGAGACAATGCCCAGCCCCTGTTCTATGCCA
Source organism: Bos indicus (assembly GCF_029378745.1). NCBI lineage: Eukaryota > Metazoa > Chordata > Mammalia > Artiodactyla > Bovidae > Bos > Bos indicus. The sequence goes on along the minus strand of NC_091780.1, from coordinate 57,523,448 downwards.
CAGCCTGTGACCCATCACCCTCCAACACACTGATTCCTTGGGGCCCGTGGAGGAGCCAGGTCACTTCACTTGCATATTGGACCTCTGGGTCAAGTCAGCCCTGTGATGCTCACCATGGCGTCAGGCAAGCTCAGGAGTGGATTTGGCAGGTGAGGCTCATCTGACTTTGGTTTTCTACAAACAGGTCACTTGGGGTGCCGTGTGGGGTAAAGAGAGCCCTGAATTTGGGGGTAGTTCAGCTCTGAGTTCAAACCTCACTCTGGCCTCTAACCAGCTGCGTGACCTTGGGCAAGTCACCCTGTTGTTATGGGCTAGACTGTGTCCCCTCCAAGTTCACGTGTTGAAGCCCTAAGCCACATCTCAGAATGTGCCCGCATTTGGGAGACAGGGCCTTAAAGGGTTACTAAAGGTAACGTGAGGTCACACAGCTGTGCCCTGCTCCAAATAGGACCTGCGTTCTTATAAGAAGAGATTAGGGGTGCTCAGGCCCAGAAAGAAGGCTGTGTGGGCAGGCAGCTGTCTGCAAGCCAAGGAGAAATCAGCCCTGATTCGGGACTTCAGCCTCCAGAACGGTGAGAAAATAAATGCTGTTTAAGCTGGCCCATCAGTGGTATTTTTGTCAAGGTCACCGGAGCAGACCAATTCTCCCCGTTTCTTTGAGCCTTCACCTCCTCGTCCGTAAATACCTTCCACAAGAGGAGTCACTGACCAGTTCCAGGCACTCATGAGGGCTCAGCACTTGCACGGCCCTGTTTCTTGATCCTGGATCAGGCCCGCACACTCCACTGCGGACAGAGGCCTCCAGACCACAGGATCCAGGTAGCCCCACCCGTCCTGCTCTCTGGCCTGTCCTGACGGGAGGGGCCCCACGCTCGAGCACACACGCGCACACGCACACGTGGGGTTCTTACAGTGGTGCCCCTGGTCCAGGTCACTGATTGGCTCTGCCCGCCCCCTGGGAGCTGGACAGAAGATCCCCCTGCCCCCTGCCAGGGCTGGACCGATGCCCAATCCACCCTCTGAATTCCAACCCCACCCCAAGTTTGGGCCCCACTGGCAGGAGGGTGCTTGGGTAAATGGACCTCCATCTGACCCATCCCCACCAGTCTCAGGCCTAGTGAGAGGCAGTGGGCACCCTGCCTTACAACTGGGGACCCGAGGCAGCACAGCCAGCTCAGCTTCGGGCTGTAGGGAGCATCGGAAGATTAGGAAGGGGACAATGTCTGTGCCAGGGGGTGGGCAGGGGTGTGGCAGAGGGAAGAGCAACCTGGGATCATGGCTGGCTAACCTCAGCTTCTGGGTATTTGCCTGTTTCCTCATGTCTGTTATAAAGATCCCCGGCCTGCAAAGTCCAGGGCTGGCTGGCTGCATCCTGGAGCCATCCCTGCATCTGCCACAGGGCTGGCCTGGAGCCACAGTCAGACAGATGTTTGTTGATCAGCTGAATGAGCTGGCTGCTTCCCAGCAATATAATTCAGGGAAGTCCAGCTGCCCTGCCTGTGGGCACAGCTCACTGCCATGAATGCTGGGGCTGCATGTGCACTTTGATTTGTTCTCTACTGTCTCCCAGGGCCTAGAAGAGTGCTGACATTGAACAGGCACTCAGCAAACACATATTTTTAATCAATGCTGAGGACACAGACTGGAAGGGTCCAAATCTGGTGGAGAAAGCAGAAGTATCAACAGACAGATGCAATTGGATGAGCTATCTCTTGTGACAGAGATGAGCCCACAGGGCTGGAGGACATGGACAAGGATTATCTGGCCAGCAGCCTAGGAAATTAGAGAAGGCTTTCTGGAGATGGGCTTTGAGGGATAGATAGGAGTTTGACCAGGCAAAGATTGTACAGAATGATATTGCTGTGATAGGCAGGAATGATGGACGTGTGGATGCTAGGAAGAGAGGAAATGACCAGGCTGAGGGGCAGACAGGGCCCAGGGCCCTGAGAGTATTCTATGCGCGTGTGCCAAGTCGCTTCAGTCGTGTCAGACGCTTTGTGACCCTATGGACTGAAGCCCACCAGGCTCCTCTGTCCATGGGGATTCTCCAGGCAAGAATACTGGAGTGGGTTGCCATGCCCTCATCCAGGGGATCTTCCCAACCCACGGATTGGACTCGTGTTTTTCTCCTGCACTGGCCGGTTTTTTGCCACTAGTGCCACCTGAGAAACCTACAGATTCTGTCAAAAAAAATAGGGTGCTCAGTGGAAAGGAGGTGCTTTTCTGAACCCTACCTTGGAGGGGGATTAGGCTGCCTGAGCAGAGCTCTAGCCCTTTGAGAAAAGAAGATGCCATTTTCAAAAGGGCTTTTATTAAAACACTCCCCACACAGTGTCTCTTGCCATGAATGCCACAGTCCTGGGGTGCCCACGAAGGAGAGGGCCCTGAACAATGTCCCCTGTGGCCAAGGCTGGGCTCGTTCACGTAGCTGTGAAGCTGGCCTCGCTCGGAGGTCCCAGTGTACACCTGGCTGCTTCCGGAGGGGCTGGGAAGCTACCAGCAGCACGGAGAGTGCTGATGGCTGAAGGCTGGCTCTGAGGCAGGGGTGAGGGGCCTGTCTCCTCACGCACCCTGAGATGCTCCTGAGATGCTGGGCGGGTCCAAAACATTCCAGCTCCATGGGGGCGGGGCAGCTGTGGCCAGGCCACTCCTCCTGAGGACGGTCCCGGGGAAAGGCTGGGGATCAGGCTGGGGATCCGGGTGGGCAGGGGGTGGGGGCGCGGGGCAGACGGACTGGCCTGATGGGCTGTGTGTGAACAGGGGCCGAGCTTGGGCTCTGTGTGCTGCAGGGGGCTGGAGGGTCCTTTCTCTTTCTGAGTTTCCATTTCCCTTTCTGCCTAATGAAGGACGTGGCCTCTCCTGACTCCCGCCCTTCTACTGGGAGCACGCCGGGGCCATGCCACGGTGGCCGAGGTGCGCTCAGTAGGCTGCAAGCACGGGGCAACGTGTGGGCATCCCTATTGGGAGTGTGTGTTTGAGTGCGCACGCGCATGTGTCTGTGCATGTGCATGTGTGAGTGGGTGCGTGTGCATGTGTGAGTGGGTACGTCTGAGTGTGAGTGTGGGGGTCGAGGGTGCGGGCCGGTCTGCCAGTGTCCCCGCCTGGGTGGACACTGCCATCGGAGGGGCCGTGGCTCCAGGCTCACAGGAAGTTGGGCTCCCGCACCACGAGGCAGGGCGGGCCTCCGCTGCCCCCGCCGCCGTCCAGGGGCCGGTACACGAAGTGGAAGTCGCGCTTGGGCTCGCTCCGCAGCAGGTAGCCCTTGATGCGGTGTGGCAGCGCCTCGTCGGCCAGCTGGAAGGTGCGGCCGTCCACCAGCACGAAGAGCCGGTAGTCCTGGGGCTGCACCACCTCGAACTTCTCCGCGCATTGGGCGCACAGCGCCTCGGCCAGCGTGTCCGCCCGCGACGCCAGTGTCCGCGACTGCTGCTCCGGCTCCAGATACGACACGCAGATGAAGTCCTGCAAGGCAAGACGGAGGGGGTCATGGTTACCCACGGGGCCAAGCCCACGTCCTGTCTCACCCCTGCCCCGATGCTGGGAGCCTGGACAGGAGAAGCTGCGTGGCCTTGTCCTCTTTGGGTCCCCCGATTCCTCTCCATAGACAGCGGATGGATGGCAGGAGGGGTCGTGAGGCTGGCCGTCGGGGTACCGGCGGCTGACCCTGCTGCGTGACCTCAGGCAAAGACCCTCCTTCTCTGAGCCTCAGCTCTCACTAGGTCAGTCGCTTGGTCTGGACACAAGGAGTGAGCGCGCCCCCTGGTGGCCAGTCCACGGGCTTGCTGTCATTGAAAAAATCTATTTTTCACTTTCTCTTCTTCCAGGAGTCCCCCTGCATTCCAGGCACTCTGCTGGGCACACGGGGCAGCATAAATAAAATCAAAGATTCAGACCCACCCCAGAATTCCATGGCTCAGCTGGAGCAGCTAAGGCAGGCTGAACAGTTCAGGCCCTAGGGCTGGAGGGGCCTGGGGATGGGAGGGTGGTGTTCCCAGGAGGAGCAGGCTGGCAGGGAAGGGCGGGGGAGAAGACTTGGGGGAAAGAGATGGGGAGTGTTTGCAGAAAACAGCACACTCACACCTGAGTCCACCAGAGACCGTGGAAGGAGTCCCTGCCTGGCTTTGAATCTGCTCCCACTCACTGTGTGACCTTGACTTCTCTGGGTCTCCATTTCCACTACTGTTAACTGGGGATAAAAGCAGTCCTTTCTCTGTGCCTGGGGGTGGAGCACAGAAAACTAGCTCAGAGCCTAGAAGATTCCCCTTTCTCCCAAGGGCCCAGAGGGCGGGCAGGAAGTGTGTGTGCGGGGGAAGGATGGTGACAGCACAGCGGTCTCCTGATGCCGCCTAGTTCAGAATGGAGATAATTAATGACTACAGAGTGGTGCCAGGCTCTGTGTCAATAGTCCCTGGGATCATTTCTTTTTTTTCTTCCTGGGAGGGGAAAGCCCAGCCCGCTTCCCTGGGTCTCAGTGGCTGCCTATGCTCTCCTCAGCCACCATCAGGCCTCCCCCAGAGTCCTTGACATCCGATGACTCTCAGGCTCTGGGCTTTCTCTCCTGAGGGTAGGGATTTAGTGTGTGCGGTGCAGAGGACACTGGGAAGGGGGCGGACAGCGGTGCTGTCCTCAGACCCCAGAAACGGTGCTGATAAGTCTCATCCCAAGCCTCTTCCTGAGCTTTGCCTCCTTAGTGGCACGCACTGGTGCTCAGCACTGGGAATCCACGAGGTAGAAGCAAGAAGGAAGGAATGAGAGGGTCACCCTTGGACCAAGGGCGCTCACATTCCAAGAGTTGGTGGAGGGGCAGCTGTCCCAGAAGGCGGGAGGGAATGCTGGTGTGCTGCAGCTGCACTCGCCAACTTATGCTGGCTCATACCAGTTTGAGAAAGCCAACTGTGTACATCTCTTCCCAACTCCAAGTTCCACGATGCCAAGTTAGTAGCTTGGAATCAGCCACAGTGGCAGTATTTATAGTAATACCATGGAAATTGACAGAAGCAAAGATCAGAGCCTTTTTTTTTCTTTCTCCCCAGAGAACCAGTTACTAAACATTATCAAGACACCATTGATTAGAGGAGGAGGGACATCAGCTTGGCTGATGTTAGAACATGTACTGGGGAGGCAGAGCTCAAATGGGCCAGAGCCCCCCCTGGGCTGACAGGAAAACTGCGTCCCAGAGAGAGTTAGACACGGCTTGGGATCACACAGCAAGCTAGTACAGAGCTGGATCCATACTGTGAGCCTCTTGCCTCCCAGGCCTGGGATCTCCCAGTTATAGAAAGGGCATGTGGAAAGCAGCCAGGCATGGGATTCAGGTCCAGTGTGCCCTAGATGCCAGGGAAGTGAGTCTGGAGACCTACTCACAGCTCTGGACTGTGAAGCTTGATTCACTGTCCCAACTCCTGCCATTGTGCATACTCCCCAGTCCCACTCTGTCCCAGGCCCTGAGACATGTGAGCAATAGGGCCTGCTCTCTCAGGGTTACAGCTTTATACACAGATGGTTACAGTACAGGGTGTATGTGCTGCAACAGAAGCAGCAGCAGCAGGAAGCACTTCTAACCCATGCCATAGGGAGTGGGGAGGGGGCAGGCGGGGGGGGGGGGTGGCAGGGAAGGCTTTTCAGAGGAGGGGCTGTTGGAGAAACTGAGGCTGGGCAGTGGCAGCTGGTGAGGAAGGGGAGATGGACCAGCATGAGCTGAGAGGCTAAGCCCTAGGGAGTCGAGCTCAGCGTGCTCATAGCTGTTCTGATGCATGAGTTTGAGTAGGCTCCAGGAGTTGGTGATGGACAGGGAAGCCTGACATGCTGCAGTCCATGGGGTCACAAAGAGTCAGGCATGACTGATTGACTGAACTGAAATGAACTGATCTGATGCAGCCTTGGAGGTGTGGGATAACGGGATGGGTGGGGCAGGAGTCTGGCCACCAGTGACTTTTGAACACTGAGTCTGTACAGACAGAAGTGAGGAAGGATGGGTGGGTGGGTTGGAGGTGGGCAGGCTGTGGGCAGGCTAGGGGCAGGGGGACCCTTCGCAGCTGCTGCATTTGTCTGGGCACCAAGTGGCAAGGCTGCAGATCAGCTCCTGGGCTTTTTAACTGGGACAAACCACTGGTCCCATCTCCGGCCCTAACAGCCTGCTCGGACATCACAGACTCTGAGGAATGCTGGGTGAAGGTCTCCTTCTTCCTAGCTCTATCTTGTGTGCCCAACTGAAACGCCGATGCTCGCTGGTACCTTTCTCTTCTCCAGCCCTCAACTTCTCATCCCCAGCCCCTAACCCGGCGCACAATGGCAGGCTGGGGGCTCAGTGCCATTGCTCCTGAACTGGCAGGCAGTAGGGATGGTCTGGGAGCAAGGTACCCCCGCCCCCGCCCCCCCACCCTCTCGGTCCCAGGCCGCACCTGCACGGAGGAGCGGGAGGCCCGAGCCTTGTTGAGCGTGCGCCGGCGCTCCCAGCGGTGGATCGAGTCCTGCACCTCCACGCTCAGCTGCCGGGTCACCGTGATCTTGTCGTAGTTCTTGATGTGCTCCAGGGCCCCGTAGGTGGTGGTCAGATAGTAGGAACCTGCAGGAGGCAAGGGTGTGGAGGCGGAGCCTGAACCACCGCCTCCACCCACACGCAACCGGAGGGAGCTGGTCCCGGCTTGGTCCGCCCCGCCCACCTCTGTAAGCCCCACCCACCGCCGCTGGCCCGAGGCGCCTGCGGCCAGGTGGTTTGGTCACTTGCTGAGACTCAGACCCGCAGAATCAAAAGATTCCTCGAGTCCAGCCCTGAGCTGTACGGCTCTGCTCAAAGCTTGTCATTGGCTCCCCTTTAGGACGCAACTCTTGCTTATTTTACTCTTGCCTGGAAAATCCCGTGGACGGAGGAGCCTGGTGGGCTGCAATCCATGGGGTCGCTAAGAGTCGGACACAACTGAGCGACTTCACTTTCACTTTTCACTTTCATGCATTGGAGAAGGAAATGGCAACCCACTCCAGTATTCTTGCCTGGAGAATCCCAGGGACGGGGGAGCCTGGTGGGCTGCCGTCTATGAGGTCACACAGAGTCGGACACGACTGAAGTGACTTAGCAGCAGTCCTTGCTTATTTTTAAACTGATGCTTTAAAGTGAGTTTTTAGTTTTAAAATGTAAAGATACTCAAGAAACTAACAGCCATGGATGTCTTTAGAGTGGGGAAAGCAGTGCCTTGGAGACATGGGTGGGCAGGAGACCTTTCTCTGTAGGTGTCATATACATTTTATTTAAAAAAAAAAACTTAAAAAATATGTGGAGAAAATGTTAATTATGTTTATATGATGACACACAACTTTTAATAATTTAAAGAAAGTTAAAAATTTGCATCCTTCATTTCTCCGTTTCTTTTTATTTTAATTCATACATATTCCTAATACCTAATGTTTCCTAAGGTAATTTAATTTTTGAAATATGTCGTGCATGTGTGCTAAGCTGCTTCAGTCATGTCCGACTCTGTAACCTTATAGGGACTGTAGGCTGCCAGGCTCCTCTGTCCGTAGAATTCTCCAGGCAAGAATAATGGAGTAGGTGGCTATTCCCTCCTCCAGGGAATCCGCCAGACCCAAGGACTGAACATTACAGAGCAGAGCAGTGATTTTTGACATGAGGGTCATCTGCCAGTGAGCCACCCAAATCTCATCTTCTTTTTCTTCCTAATTAATTGCTGGCTCAGAGGGTAAATGGTCTACCTGCAATGCAGGAGACCCAGGTTCGATCCCTGGGTTGGGAAGATCCCTTGGAGAAAGAAATGGCAACCCACTCCAATACTCTTGCCTGGAAAATCCCATGGACAGAGGAGCCTGGTGGGCTACAGTCCACGGGGTCACAAAGAGTCGGACACGACTGAGCGACATCACTTTCACTTTCTTTCTACTTGTTTGGGGTAAGTAACACAACTAAAATGCTCACTTCCCAGAATCTCTTTCAGTTTGAGGTACAGGACAAGAGACCCCATTCTGGCTGCTACACAGATATAAGTGGAAGTCCCTGGGTGGGGCTTCCAGGAAAGCCTTTAGTAAGGGACAGACTTAGTTGATACATCTTGTCAGATTTTGGTTTGTCTCCTCCCTTCCTCCTGTCTGGAACACAGAGGTGAGCCCGGAGGCACAGGAGCTGTTTTGTGATCAGAGGTGATAGTCACAAAGACAAAGGTTCACATCCTAAAGAACAATGGAAAGAGCTGGGTCTACAATTTCTTGATGGCAGGGATTAAAAACTGCCATCATTATCAATTGCTTACCCCAGGACTTCTTTTTCTCATTCAGATCATTTATTCAGAGCGCTGTTAGTGAAATTTGGGCTGTCTCATCTGTGTGATATTGCGACATGAAAAGTCACATACATTCTAAGGAGACCCCACAGAATTGAGAAACCTTCAACAGTACAGAGTCACAGATTACAAAATTAATACAAATAATCCCCCCAATTTGGCAGGAAACACCTATAATATGAGGAGACCCGGAATGGAAGGGGTCTTGCTTTTCAATAAGGCAGTTACAAATGGAAACAAAACCAAACAAAACCAACCCCAGGACTTCTTGATGCAAGAGACAAACCAGTCCCTTACTCTGATTTAAACCATTATTAGGTACGTAGTGAGTTATTTGTAGCCCAAAGCATTCCTAACTGCTACACTGGATGAAGCTGCCTACATATTGCTACAAATTCCACAACCAATATGTGAAAAGTTCATAGCCTGCCTGGGGTGAGTAGGGGATGAGATAAAGGGGTTTGTGGCCACAGGATCACTCGCCCTTTCATGGCAATACAGGAAGGAGACAGTTTTTGAAATAGGTGTCAAGGCCAGGGCTTCCATGGTGGCTCAGCAGTAAAGCATCCGCCTGCCAATGCAGGAGATGTAGGTTTGATCCCTGGGTGGGAAAGAGTCTCTGGAGAAAGAAATGGCAACGCACTCTAGTATTCCTGCCTGGGAAATCCCATGGGCAGAGGAGCCTGGAGGGCTACAGTCCATGGGGTCACAAAGAGTCGGACACAACTTAGCAACTCAACAACAACAAAAACAATATCAAGGCCAACACGGAACTTGGCTTAGCATCCCTTATCAGAGAAGGGCTAGTAGACCTCCCATGGGCCTCCTATTCCAGCCCAGCTCAAAGCCTGTGTGTTCCAGGAAGACTTGCCTGCTGCCTCCAGCCCTTGCTGGCCAAGAGTCCCAGTCCTCTAGCTGGCATTCCCCACGGTTGTGTTTCCCGTGGTGATCACATCCCCCTGGCTGGGAAGGGGCGACTGGCTGTAGTGCACTGACTGCGAATGTTCAGATTTGGGGCCACAGAGCAGGGTCCGGTCTCAGCCTTCAGCAGGCAGTCCTGTGTTTCAGGTGAATTAGTGTTCTCTGTGCTTCCATTTCCTCATCCACAAATCCCATCAAATGCAGTGAAAAGAAAGGAACACACGTAAAGTGCAGTGCTCAGTAACACATGGTGGTTAGGTGACCTAAGGGAGGTGCTCCGGAGGTTCCCCACCTTCTTGGGCAAAGGGATGAACTCTAGCCCTGCCAGCACACTCCTGCTTGCTCACCACCTGCTTTTCCACAGCCTCCTGGCTCTCCTAGACCACTAATCTTGGACTTGGGGTCCTCTGCAGTTCCCACCATGACCACTAGGTGGCAGGTGACTCTGCACGTGAGTTTTGGAGCTGGGCAGTTCTCTTTAGGGAGAGTGTGCTACTGATGGAAAAAGCTCATTGCCTCTCTTAAGATATTATTAGCTCAGCATGGCCAGCTGTCAGCCAATGTGCAGAGGGGATGTGGGTAAAGGAATCTATGAGGGTGCTTCTGGGAGAGTTTGTATTTTGAGCTGACTCCAGCCAGGTTCCTAGCAGCTGCATGGGTCTCCCATCAGTCCTGTAATTGCCCAGAGTGATGGACGCTGCAGAGAGGGTGGGAGGGAAGAAAGGGGCCAGGGTTCCATCGGCCCAGTGTCCAAGTACTCTCTACTTCGTACAGGAAGTCCCTGATCTCTCACTGTCTAAAAGCCTGCTACAAGAAAGTGGGACTCTGTTTCTGGTTTTTGCCAAATTACAGCATGTGAAACCAGTTGGAAGAACATGAAGGTCTTACAGGTTTCTGATGAGTTCAGATCTGTCTGTTCAGCCTGTGAAATACAGGAAGGCGGAAGCCCGTTCCACCTCTCCTCCTGCCCCCATCTGCTTCTGCAGAAGGGTGGAGTGCCCAGATGGTCTGAAAACCCCAAATCTAGTCCCATGCCATCTCTTTCCCAAGCCACAGAAGTAGCTTGCCTGAGATCTCCAGCCAATCAGAGGCAGAACTGGGACCAAAATCCAGCCTCCAAACTGTTCTTTTCTATACTCTGTGTTAGTTCTCCTCTTGTATGTGTGTGCATGTGTGTGTGTGTGTGTGTGTGTGTGAGCTTAGTTGCTCAGTCGTGTCCAACTCTTTGCAACCCTTTGGATTGTAGCCTGCCAGGCTCCTCTGTCCATTTGATTTTCCAGGAATTTTCCAAGAATACTAGAGTGGGTTGCCATGCCCTCCTCCAGAGGATCTTCCCAACCCAGGTCTCCTATGTCTCCTGCATTATAGGCAGATTCTTTACCCCTGAGCCATATGGAGTAATTGAAGTTCTCAAGAGTAGGGACTTCCTGGAGCCTGCTCCTAGTTCGGGCATGTCTGACTCTGCAGAGCACCAGGGGTGGGGATATGCCATCAGGGATTGAACCCGGGCCTTTGGCAGAGAGAGCGTGGTGTCCTAACCACTGGACCACCAGGGAATTCCCAGGCAAGTCCCTCTTTTTACTGAACTTCAGAGGCTTCGATGATGTGCAGCACCCTTTGGGCCACCACCCGGTGAAGACAGGAGAGTAAAGCTGGGGAAACTCAGGAACCTCCCCCCACATCCCCTGGTGCTCTGTTGCCTGCTCTGGGGCCCAGATACATCTAGATGGAAGTCATTCCATCAAGACTGGCAGACTTGGGTTACCCATTCTGGAGGCCCCCAAATTGTCCTTCTGCCAGAGTCCAGCACCTGTAAGGCTGGGCTGTCCTAGATGCAGAGCCTCCCACTCTGGCTTTGGGAGTAGGAACAGAGAGAGGGGCAAGGGGGCACACACGCCCCCCAGTCTACTTCCTGCCATTTCTCCTTCCAGCAAACACCCCATAGAACTCCTTAGAAATTTCCCCATGGTGCCAGAGGTGGGGCAGGGGGCCCTGACTCTTAAGTCTGTAAAGGAGTAGTGTGCAGGGTATCCAGGCAGTGTTTTGGGTCAGAAACTGTGAAACGTTTAAGATCTTTGTGTATTTATTTGTATTTGGCTTGTCTCAAAAATACTTCATGTCGCTGAATATATAAAATAGGTAGGCAACAAGGATTTATTGTATATCACAGGGAACTTTAGTCAATATCCTGTAATAGCCTATAATGGAAAATAATCTGAAAAAATAATACATAAAACTGAACGACTTTGCTGTACACCTGAAACTAACAAGACATTGTAAATCAACTATCAGATCAGATCAGATCAGATCAACTATACTGCAGTTAAAAAAAAAACAAACTTAATGAAGCCCCCAAACAGACTAGCTCTCCTGACCACAGGATTTCAGCTTTCCCACCCGAACCCCTTGTGGGTTTCAGGAAGAGAAAGAAGGTATCCTAGGAGGTTATGGCACAATTGAGGTGGGAGGGTTCATGTCCATAAGTAGAGGGTAGTTGGATCAAGGATGTCTCTGGCCTGGCCCTACTGTGTGCCACCATGCCTGGCGTGGAGCCCTGCTTGGCAGCGAAGATTGAGGCTCTGGATGGAGCAGGGGTCACTGTGGCCAGGGCATGGCTGACCACTGCCAGGGAACTGGCCGGCCAGGGCTCAGACCCAGTGCAGAGCCCCAGAGCCCTGCCCCATCCTTCCACTCTGCAAAGGGCTTTCCCTGCCATTGTCTTTAAGACCCCCACAACAGTCCATGGGGCTGGGCCAATCTTCAGTGGCTTTACACGCTCCCCTGAGCTGCCAAGAACTCACAGGACTAGATATGTCATACTGTCACCCCAGAGACCAACACAGACTAAAAAGGCAAACAGATGCAAAGAGGGCCAGCTTATCTCAAGAACCACAAAGCCCAAAGGGGCCACTGGGGCCTGAGAGTCTCTCCACGCTTTGGGGGTGATGTCTCAGAGGGCGGCTTGGGGCTCCCTTGGATCTGCTATCTGGGCTGGCTGCCCCTCAGGGATTCTTGGTGGAGGGGTGGCTGAGGCTAAGTGGGTGGAAGGAAGCGGTGGGAAGGAGGAAAGGGAAGGGAAAGTGAGGGTGGGACGAATTACGCTCCCACCCTCGTCCTCCAGGAGAGTTCATGGCCTCTTGTCACAGCATCACTTTCTTCCTGCCAGAACTGGATGAGTGGAAGCCTGTGAGTTCCCAGGGCCAGCCTTAAGAACTTGACCATCATTCCCTTATTGTTTATACTGCCAGCAACGGCTGTTCCCTGTGCGAAGATGGCCTTCTGTCCTTCTTTATCTGACTGGTGTTTATCCTTCAGTGTTCAGCTCAGACATCACCTCCTCCAGGAAGCCTTCTCTGATTGCACAGACTAAGTACCGTGCTCTGGTACCCTCAGGGCCTCCCTTGACAAGCCTCGATGATGAGGTCTCTTTACTGGCGCAGCTCCCCTGCTAGTCTGTGAGCTCCCCCGGGACCGGGAATGTGTTAGGTATCGTGTCATGCCCCAGGAATCTGGTATGCAGGAGGTTTGGGTTGAGCTGCCCAGCGAGCCCCTGGTGTGGCTGGGTCAGGGGTGGGCGAGAGGCCCCGGGGGTCCAGAGATGGGTCTGGCACAGTGACTCACCCTCCCCCAGCTGCAGGGCGGGATCCATGAGCTCCATCATGTATTCCACGTTGAGAAGCATCTCTGTGAGGTTGCTGCGGGCCAGGACGTACATGAGCACCGGCAGGAAGTCGTCTGCCCCATAGGGCTTCCCTGGGAGAGGAAGGAGGCGGAAGGTGGTGAGTGCGAGGCTCTCCTTGGGAGCTGCTCCCTGCCCAGGGCAAGGATCAGTGGTTTGCTGGGTGGGTGGGTGATGGTCACCCCAGAAGAGGAACCTTTGTGTTTTCTCCTGACTGTCAGGACACGGGGCAAGCCTAGATCAGCCTAGTCAGAAGGCCTGAGACACAGTCTGGGTTTCGGAAGAAGGAACCGAGAAAGGCGCCCTCCACTGGGTGGGCAAGACCAGCCCCTTCCCCTCTGCCAGCTCTTCCCCTCTGCCATCCTCATTCAAGTTCACGTCACACTTCACGGACCCACCCAGGAGCAGCTGTCTGTCTCAGGTCTTCTGGGAAGGCTCCCTGTCTCTGTGACCACACGTCTCCCCTGCAAAAGCGAAGCCCTCCCTCCACCAGATGCCACGAGGCCTGAAGCTCCCCCTCCAACCTGCATTCTTTGGGGCTATGTGGTCAGTCATGTCTGACTCTTTCATGGACAGTAGCCTGCCAGGCTCTTCTGTCCAAGGGATTTTCCAGGCAAGAATACTGGAATGGGTTTCCATTTCCTCCTCCAAGCAATCATCCTGATGCAGGGATCGAACCTGAGCCTCTATGGCAGTTTAGCACCGGACCTGGATCCAAGTCCCAGGGTTAGCACTCACCCGCTCGCTCACTTGTGACTCTCAAGTGAGCCCAAGCTCAACCTCGCCGCGCCTCAGTTTCCTTAACTATAAAATGGGGATAACAACAGCATCTGTGCCTCATGTGGGTGGTTGTGATGTTTCAGTAATAAGACAGAATGTTATTGCTGTCGTTTAGTCACTCAGTCCTGTCCGACTCTTCGCAACCCCATGGACTGTAGCCCTCCAGGCTCCTCTGTCCCAGGGATTTTCCAGGCAAGAATACTAGAATGGGTTGCCATTTCCTTCTCCAAGGAATCATCCTGACTCAGGGATCGAACCTGAGCCTCTCTGGCAGTTCCTGCATTGGCAGGTGGATCCTTTTACCGCTTAGCCACCTCTGTGGGAAGCCCCTCTTTTGGGTTAAGCAGTACCCTTTCCTGAGGGTTTCTTCTAAAACATAAATACCTCTGAAAGGAATAATCCATCACTCCTGCTTTGTGTAGGCGGGGCGGGGGAGGGCGGCGCTTCCCTGGTGGCTCAGGTGGTAAAGAATCTGCCTGCAGTGCGGAAGACCCAGGTTTGATCCCTGGGTCAGGAAGATCCCCTGGAGAAGGGAATGGCTACCCACTCCAGTATTATTGCCTGGGAAATCCCATGGACAGAGGAGTCTGGAGGGCTATCGTCTATGGGGTCGCAGAGTCGGACACAACTGAATGGTCAGGGTGTGGTGGCCTTGAAAGGTGCTTTCTCGGAGCGACTGACTCACACACACACACACACACACACACACACACTTTGTGGAAAGTGTTCCTGGGCTCAGAGCTCCTGACATGCCTTGGGGAAGGAGCGAGGTGGAGGTGGGCCTAACAAGATGCCCTGAGGGCCTGTCATGGTTTTTGAGAGACTGAAATTAGAAAGAGAATACAAGAGTACTTCAGTACCCACAGGGTGCAGTGGAAAAGTGAGCTATTCTTGGCACCTCTGTTCTGCTTTCTGAGGTGGCCTCAGTTTTTCTACCCGTAAAATGAACTGGTTGGTGGAGTTGGTAACACGCAGCACTGAAAAGCAGAGTCAGACTCGGGGCAGGAATCTCACTCCTTACCAGCTGTGTGACCTTGAGCTAATTGCCCTACCCCTCTGAGCCTGCATTACTGGCCCAATGTGAACTCACACAGACAGCATGACATCCTATGAGGTTTTGGTGAGAATTCTATGAAATGAATCACAGCGGACTGCCCCGACACCACCTCCACGGAAATGCCCACTAAGGAAGAACACTGTTCCTCTTTTTCCAGCTCTGTGTTCGGAGGCTCTCTGATCACATCTTTCAAGATTCCCGTGTCTCTGCACACAGGATCAGTCAGTTTTGGAGAAAGTCTTTCTTTCATAACCTTTCTGAGCCTGAGACACAACTTTAGAATTCCAGGGGACATAGTACTTTGTGCCAGGAGTTGGTTTTCATGTTGATAATTTAATTATTAGAATGCTCGGAACACGGGAGATTCTTTTCTTGTTTGATTTATGAATTAGGGAACAAGGTGGGTCTGGCAACACGGATGTGAAACAGTCCTGTGCCCTTTGGAATTCACCTATAACTCATGCTGACCGAAATTTTACTCTGCCTCCAAGAATATCATTTTTTTTTTTCTTGGTATTGTATTATTGGGTTGGCCACAAGATGGTAGGGAAACACCCGAACGAACTTATTGGCCAACCCAATGATAACTCGCCAAACACAATAATCAGGAAAGCTTATTTGCTTTTGAGCAGTGGTTCTCAACCAGGGAGATTCTGCCCTTTGGGGCCACTTGGCAATGTCTGGCATTGTTTTTGCTACTGGCGTACAGGCCAGGGATGCTGCTAAAAACCCTACAGGGCACAGAACAGCCCTCCATAGAAAGGAATTACTCAGTCCCCAAAGGTCGGCAGCGCCAAGGTGAGAAAACCCGCTTGAGAGGACAGCGACATTCAGCCAGGACTGTCCAGCTCCGGCCCGAGGTCTGAGGACTTAAGAGAGAAGGGGGAGGAACCCTCCGGACTGCGGCCCCGGGCTTTGCCCTTTTCTCCTTGTCCCCACGCTCTTCTTGAGAATCTCGGCTGACCCTCAGGAAGGGCTCTGGGGCCCATCTCCTTGGTTCCCATGATTTTGTGTTCAGCCACTCCACTGCACGGGACTCCTTAGACCTCGTATCTGTCTGTCCCTCCAACTATCCATGAGCAACTTCCTCTCTGTCTCCCCAATGCACAGAGCAACGAGAGGCAGGGTGTGTGCAGGAGATGGTGCTGGGTAAGTGTGAATGAATGAATGCTGAGCTCCCAGCCAGACTTCAGAGCCCGAGCCTGGCGCCGACTCAGACGGGCCTCTGCACAGACTCTAGGAGTCCTTCCCGCACCAGGGGGAACTCAGGATGACATTCCGCCACCCACTGCCACACTCTGAAGAACACCCTACTGTGCTGAATTGCAGCTGAACGCTACGGGCGCTTTCAATGACCTGCGCCTTCACACACGGTTCCCTCTGCCTGGGCCGCCCTCCCTTCCTTTCCCTCACTAACTTCTTGTCCTCCCACATCCTCAATAGATGGTCCCTGCTCCAGTGCCCAGACCCTTGACTGTTTCAGAGCCTGCCCTTCTTGTAAGCTGTGAGCTCCCTGAAGGCAGGGATGGAGGCTGTGTGAGCTTAGGCAGATCACTTAACCTCTCTGAGCCTCTGCCCCATCACGGCCTTTCCAGTCTCTAGCACGGGGCTTGGAATCTAGGACACCGACAGTGCGCTGGCCCCACGTGTCCTCCCACCAGGCCCCACTCTGTTCTCCCACAGCTGGGGTCATGGTCGAGGTTACTAGGATCCATTATTATGGCCTTAGACAGTGGTGTGCTGGGAATGCTTAACAAGGGGTTCTCCAAAGAAAAAAGCTCTGCTTTGCAGGATTTGCCAATTTTCATGGCATAAAGATTTCCCCAGTGGCCAACTTCAAGCTACCAACATGAACATGGAGCAGGGAAGAGACGCACATGACTAGCTTCCATGAGATGGTTCGTGCCATCACCGACTTAGCACACCAATAGCTTTGGATTCAAGTCCAACCTCATTATTAGGAAACGGAGGGTCAGGGATACAGAAATTTGCTCCAAGTCCCACGGTTGGTCAGTAGAATCTGGGTCTCTCTTCTTTGATGTAGTAAGAAATAACCACACAGGCTCCCTGACCTGAGAGCTCCTTGTGGACAAACACAACTTTTAAGCATCATTTAAAGGCACTGGCTCCCAGCCAATATCCTGGAGATAGTTAGTGCTGCATTCTCCTTCCTAAAAGCCTGGAGCCCAAGGCTTTGGGCTCGGGGCTCAGCCCTGTACACAGCGGGGCCTCAAGCGGTAGGACTGAGATCCCGGGGGCACGGTTGTAAAACAACTGGCCTGTGATGAGAACATCTGTCTCGCGTGGATCACAGATCAGTCCATCAAGCTGTGCCTCTGAAAGGGCCGCTGGGCTGCAGCCTGCATTTCCTGCTAATTCTGGCTTTCTTTTTTGCCAAAGACACATCTGTTTTCCATCTGTAGATGTTGCGGGGCACTGATTGCATTTTGAAGAGCTGGCTGGGGGTCTTAGGCATGTTTTCATCGGCCGGGAGACTTTGTAGAAGAGCTCTGACAAAAACACGTTGAAGTTGCACACCTGGGTCACACAAGCCATGAGGACTAGAAGGCCCCCGTCTCAGCTACTTAAGCAGCTGTGCTTTCTGGGGTCATGCCCTCTGAGCCTCACTTTTCTTATCTGCAAACCAGAGATATTAATAATAACAAAACTTAGTCTGTGACTCAGAGCCCTGATGACATCGAATGAGTGGCTGGATTAAAGACAAAGTTTTGTCTTCTAGGAAGCATTTTCTAAAACAGGAGTTGGCAAATTTTTTTCTGTAAAGGGCTGTGCATGCTAAGTCGCTTCAGTCGTGTCCAACTCTTTGTGACCCTCTGGACTGTAGCCCGCCAGGCTCCTCTGCCCATGGGATTTTCCAGGCAAGAATACTGGAGCGGGTTGCCATTTCCTTCTCCAGGGGATGTTCCCCGCCCAGGGATTAAACCTGAGTCTCTTACATCTCCTGCGTTGGTGGGCGGGTTCTTTACCACTAGTACCACCTGTGAAGCCCTGTACAGGGCTGGACAGTAGATATTTTAGTTCTACTATTTTAGTGGGCCAGATGGCAGCAGAGAGTGAGATGGTTAGATAGCAACACCGACACAATGGGCACGAATTTGAGCCAAGGAGATATTCTTCACCAGGAGATAGTGAAGGACAAGGAAGCCTGGTGTGCTGCAGTCCACAGGGTTGCAAAGAGTCGGACGCAACTGAGCAACTGAACTGAACAACAACAAGCACATGGTCTCTGTCCCAACTATCCGACTCAGCCATTGTATAGAAAGTAGCCAGAGATGCTACGTGAATGAATGGGCGTGGCTGCTTCAATACCAATTTATCTACAAAGCCAGGTGGTGGGCCAGAGTTGGCCTGCAGACCCCGATCAAGAGGAAAGAATACATCACCTTATCATAACTGCCCCTCGAAATGTGTTGACTGGGCTCTTATGGAAAGTGAGTGGCTGTGCAACAATCCTGGGGCAGCTCATGACTGTGACCTGCTTTGGCCCTAACCCTCCAGTACCATTCCCACTTGAAGCCACTTCGTTCCTCCAGGAGGTTTTAACCCAAGACCCTCACTCCCCACCAATTAGGTTCAGTGCCCTTATAACGGGTTTGCTGGCCCTGTCATTGCAGAAAATGGAAAAACAAATACACACTAACTCAGAGAGGCCTCCCCTGATGACCCAACCCAGAACAGCAAACTCCTTCACACTCCCCAGACCCTGGAGCCTATTTTATTCATTCACATAGCCTGTTTCAGCACTGATGGCATATTTCCAAGGAAACAGGAAGCACTGGTTCCTTGTTTATTATCTGTTTCTTCCCACTAGAATGAAAGCTTTATGAGGGCAGGGACATATTGTGCTCCCTATGTATATCCAATGCCTCAACAGTGTGTGAGCGCTCAGCTGTGTCCGACTCTCTGCGACCCCATAGACTGTAGCCTGCCAGGCTCCTCTGTCCATGTTAATTTCCCAGGCAATAATCCTGGAGTGGGTTGCCACTTCCTACTCCAGGGGATCCTCCAGACCCAGAGACGGGACCTGGGTCTCTTGTGTCTCCTGCATTAGTAGGTGGATTCTTTACCACTGGACCATCTGGGAGGCCCCCTCAACAGCTGCTGCTGCTGCTAGTCGCTTCAGTCATGTCCGACTCCGTGCGAGCCCTGTCCCTGAGATTCTCCAGGCAAGAACACTGGAGTGGGTTGCCATTTCCTTCTCCAGTGCATGAAAGTGAAAAGCGAAAGTGAAGTTGCTCAGTTGTGTCCGACTCTTCACGACCCCATGGACTGCAGCCCACCAGGCTCCTCTGTCCATGGGATTTTCCAGGCAAGAGCACTGGAGTGGGGTGCCATCGCCTTCTCCGAATAAATAACATTTGCTAAATGAATGAATGAACATCATTTATCTCACTGCACAGTTGTCACCTGCTGAATGCTCCATGTCTTCCACTTGAATTGTGATCATCCTAAAAACAGGCGCTGGGTTTTCCTGTTAACATTCATATTGTCAGTAAGTGTTTGTTGAACTGTTGAATGAATGAATTTATCTGATAAAAACACAGGATGGCAGGAAGTCGAGAGCATCTAGAAAGGAGGTTTTAAACTTTTGCTGTGGAAGCCTTTGGTTAAGGGGCATTTTATACAGGACTTGGCTTCTCTGGTTGATCAGAGTCGGACAGCAGGGCTGGCCTCCTATTTCCTCTCCTCTGCAAGATGTCCCCAGCACTTCGAGAGTTCTCTGGAACCAGTTTGAAAACCATCAGTCCAGTCTGAACTCCCAGCTGCACAGACGACAGAGCTGGAGCCCCAGGCAGGGAGGTTCCCTGTAGCCTGTGGCTGACGTGAGACGAGAAGCCAGCCTCTCCCACACTGAGCTTCCCAAAGCGACCCTGTTAGGCTGTTTGCGCTTTCTGCAGGCGCTGCTTACGTCTCAGTTCTGCTTTGAGCAACACCACATCCTTGAGGAAATCGCTCTGGCCTCCTGAGTTCCTCTTTAGGGAGCTCAGCCCACAAGGCAGTCGACCACGCAGGCTGTGGGTGCAGAGACCCGAAGCCGAAAGTCCCAGCCTGGCTGGAAAGCCTATGAGGCTACTGTAATTACGTGTGGCCTCTCTGAGGTCATCTCTGGCCTGAGGGTACCCTGGAGAGGCAGGGGAACACAGCAGGTTAGCACAGGACCTGGATCCAAGTCCCAGGGTCAGTGCTCACCCGCTCACTCACTTGTGACCCTCAAGTGAGCTCAAGCTCAACCTCGCCGCGCCTCAATTTCCTTGACTATAAAATGGGGATAACAACAGCATCCGTGCCTCATGTGGGTGGTTGTGATATTTCAGTAATAAGACAGAATGTTATTGTTGTCGTTTACTCGGTCCTGTCCAACTCTTTGCAACCCCATGGACTGTAGCCCTCCAGGCTTCTCTGTCCATGGGATTTCCCAGCCAAGAATACTGGAGTGGGTTGCCATTTCCTTCTCCAGGGGATCTTCCCTACCCAAGGATTGACCCGCATCTCCTGCATTGGGAGGTGGATTCTTTACCACTGAGCCACCTGGGAAGCCCAAATAAGACAGAAAGTGACGAACATGGTACCTGCTGGGTTACTGGACTGTGAGAAATGTTAGACATGGTTATTATACAAGACAGGAGGGTAATGTGGCTTCTAATTCTCAGTGGCACTAATGGTAAAGAACCCGCCTGCCAATGCAGGAGACCATAAGGGACTCGGGTTCAATCCCTGGGTGGGGAAGATCCCCTGGAGGAGGGCATGGCAACCCACTCCAGTATTCTTGCATGGAGAATCCCATGGCCAGTGGAGTCTGACTGGCTATGGTCCATAGGGTCACAAAGAGTCAGACACGACTGAAGTGACTTAGCACGCAATCCTCAGAACATGACATCTTAGAGGTCCTGAACCCCATTTCTGTTGTGGGGCATAAGAACAAGGTTGTTCTTTGCTTCCAGGCCAGGCACATAGCTTCTCTGTCTGTCCATGTGTCTCCCTTCTGTTACCTGCATGTCAATGCCTAGGGGACTTAGAAAGCCTCCCCCAGCCTGGATCCCTGGATGACTATATGGCGTGGAGCCCACTCCCCTCTCCTCTATCCAATTGGACCTACATGTGTGAGAAATAAATTTGTATTGAGTTAGAGATTGCAGGGTTTATTTGTTACAGCAGAAAGTATTTCCTTAATTAATTATCTATTTACCTACCTGTCTATATCTATTTCAAAGAGACCAGATAGAAATCTATCACAATACTAATCATCTTTTTCTATAATAAACGATTAGTGACATTTGTCACTAGAAATCAGTTTAGGCTTTTAAACATAGATTTTTAAAAACCCACAGCCTGCCCTCCTTCTCTGTCCTCTCTACCCTCGGTAGATGTCACGGGCCTTTTGTCCCACACACCTGGGGTCTCCCTGAACCAGCTACACAGACTACTGAAGGAAGAGGAAAAAGCAGCAGGCTGGCCTTCACTGCCCTCTGGGATGCTGCCTGTTCTTTATCTATATTAGAAGAAGGTTCTTTGTATTCTTTTAGAAAGAGTCCCTATATTTGCATACACTGTATTCCTCTTTCCTTCCCCCTCCTCTTGTGGAGGAGTTCTTGGACTTGAAGCTATTTCTTCCCAACAGCAAGGTCAGTCCTGAATGTCTGGTCTTAGATGCTGAAGAGGTGGCGACCGCTTGTTTATCAAAGTAATGGAAGGGATGATTCTATAAGTTCTAACTGCTCTCACCAGGCCTCATGCAGTCTGCTCCTGGCTGCAGAAAGGAGGGCCAGGTCGGTCCAAAGCCATCTGTCTCCGTGAACTCTCCATTCTGCCTGCTGCTGCTGCTAAGTCGCTTCAGTCGTGTCTGACTCTATGCGACCCCATAGACGGCAGCCCACCAGGCTCCCCCGTCCCTGGGATTCTCCAGGCAAGAACACTGGAGTGGGTTGCCATTTCCTTCTCCAATGCGTCAAAATGAAAAGAGAAAGTGCAGTTGCTCAGTCGCATCCGACTCTTCGTGACCCATGGACTGCAGCCCACCAGGCTCCTCCGTCCGTGGGATTTTCCAGGCAAGAGTACTGGAGTGGGGTGCCATTGCCACTCTCTGCCTGACACGGACCCTAAACCAGCTTCATTGGAAGAAGTACTTGATGGGGATTTATGAGTTCTGGGATCTGTTCCCAGGATCTGCCAGGCACAGTGCTGGAGGCACAGGCTCTGGAGTGAGGAAATCCCAGCCTTGAATCCAGGCCCATATCACGGGCATTAAAAGCAACTGCCTTCTGGAAAAGAAAGCCTGGTCCATGATCCCAGGCCTCATGTCTGCAAGTTCCATTCCATCCCCCGCCGCCCCCCCCACCCCCCACCCCCGCCACCCGGTCCCAGCACGTTGCCAGCAGCCATGCCTTGCGGGTACGAGTTACTATTGCCAGCATTGTGTAATGGGAAAGACAGGTGGGTGGAGCTTCCTCCCTGGACTCGAGGGGCTGGGGCAGGGTGTGGTGTAGGGGATGTGGCGTGATGGGGAGAAGGGCTTTTTTCTGCTAAGAGCAGGTCAGTGGTGAAGGCCAGCAGCACCCGAGCTGGACATGTGCCCTCCACAGGGTCGCTGATGCTCCCAGGGCTTCCATGGGGCGCTGTGGGTCTGTGGACAACACTCTGGGTAGCAAGGTGCTGGAAGCCTCTGGGTTGAATGGGGATGGGGATGAGGGGAGTCGGGGTGGGATAGGAGGTGGGGAGCTGGGGTGGATGTGAGCAGAAGGCCCGAGGTAGAGGGCCTGGTCCTAAGATCACGGCAGGTTCAAGTCAGAAGAGAATTTAAGAGATCTGGCTGAAAATGTCTACTCATGAGGAAACATCTGACAAACACAAAATGAGGAACTTTCATGACAAAGAAACAGTGAGGTGGGGGGTGGGGAGAGAAACCTGTATTCCTTAAAAATGTCAATGTCACAGAAGACAAAGAAAGGCTGTGAAGTTCCAGATTAAAGGAGACAGCGAAATGCGATCCCTGCCCTCCCCCTGGATCCTGAGCTGGAGGAGGAAGTGGTAAAGAAAGCCCCGTCAGATCACTGACTGCCAGGAGTACAGAAGGTGCCGTGGAGAAAAGCACTGTATTGATGTAAAATTATGAAGCAGACGAGTTTAATGTGGTTGTGTGAGGGAATACCCCTATTTTTAGAAGTATTTGGGGTAAAGGGCCAAGCTGTATGTAAACCTACCCTCATATGATTCAGGAAAATATTACATATGCACAGAGAGTAAAAATGATAAAGCAAATGATGTTTAAGATATTAGCAGTCCACAAAGGGTATGCGGATGTTTCTCTTTTAATGGACTATTCCTGCTCTTGAAGTCTGGAATTATTTCCAAATGAAAGATTTTTTTTTAAAAACTAAAAAGTTCAGCAGTAGAATCGGTTATTTCAAACAGAATCCCAGATGGAACCCTGTGTGTAAAACAGGGACAAGCAGGGCTGCCTGGGGTCAAGCCCAGCCTCATGTCCCTTTGGTGGCCCCTGGGGTGCCTCCTGGAACCCAGCTTGGAAACCACTGAGTGGGTTCAGCCTCCACGTTTTAGGGGAACCTGGTGACAAGGCAGCCATTCCTGCAACCTCTCATCCACTGGACGCTCACATACATATCTGGTCGCATCTGAGCCTCACCACAGTCCCCAGAGATGTTCCCAGCCCCTTTGTAAGTGAAAAAATGGAGGCTCTGGAAGATTAGTACCTCCCTGGAGCCTGACCAACCGGGTGATTTCCAGGTCCTCTCCCAGTGCCCTGCATGGCAACCCGAGAGGCAGGCGTATCATCTACATTTTGTACACAAGCAGAGGCCCCATGAGATTCAAGTCCAGCACCGAAGCTGGGTTCCAACGCGTGTCCTTGAATGAACCCCCCACATCCCTGCTCTTCTCTTCACCTGCATCCTCCCAGGTGAAGACGCTGAGGCCCCACGTGGGGCAGCCCCGGCCTGCTCAGGGCGCAGGGGAGACAGAAAGTCCACTGGTTCAGTGGCCAGTGCTCAGGCAGCAATGGCTACCCGAACAGAAAGCCATCTGCTCCCGGTGGAGCTGTTTCCGGTGGGGAATCTTCACACGGAGCCATGAACCCGCCCTGAATTTCTGCCTGGAGCTGGCTTCTCAATCAGCAGGGATATTCTCGTCTCCCTGCACCCCCAGCCCCACCCCCGCCAGCAAAGGCTGAGGACAAGGAAGCTCTCAGCATCCTTGTTCTGCTTGGTCTTTTCCAGGCTGAACTCTGACTGCGTCTCTCTAGCAACTGTCCTTCTTCTCCTTCACATTTAGCTTTTCCCTCCCCCATTCCCTGCCCGCTGCTAAGTTTTCAGTAAGTAAATTCACTGTCAGCAAAACTCATGGTGTTTGAAGTCACTGCCAAGACACTTGGTGTTTAAGCTAAAGGTTTCTGAGTCAACGGGGGACTCGCTGAGGATGCAGCTGCCCTTTCCAGGCCCAAAGCTGCCTCCTTGATAACATCTCAGGGTCTGTAGAGCCCTTGGCCCTGACTTTGCCCCAAGCCCCCGCACGGCAGGGAGAATGACTGCCCAAATGAGTTCAGGCGGGGGGAGGTAATTGTCCTTGTTAAGTGCCGGCCACTGGTCTGCGTGCAAACTGCAGGCTAATCTAACTCCCACAACAGCCCCATAAAGTGATTCTAGTTGGGCCCATTTAACACGGGGGAAACTGAGGCTCAGAGCTCTGACATAACCTTGTACCATACCCCAGTCTCACACACACGCTTTCTGTTGGTCTGTGGCCATACTGGCTTGCCCTTCTCCAAGACAGATGGATAACCCCACCCTTCAAACAGCCACCACTGGGCAAGCCCACTAGGCACTATGTGTGGCAGGCTGACATTTTACACATGCTATTTCTAATATTTACAAGTGACCAAGTGTGGCTTCTGAAATGTTAGGGGTCTGAGTTTCTTTGTAAAACAGCTTCCAGAGATGAGGGAACTGGGTCCTATAAAGGAGTTAAGTAAATCATTCAAGGTCACACGGGTAGTAAGTGACAGATCAGGAATTTGAACCCATCTGTATGGCTACAGAGGTAACAGTCCTTTCATTCTCCCTTTCCATGGCTGTCATGTACAGTTACACAGGTTGCTTACTGTACAAGGACATCCAGTTGAAGGGGTAATCAGGGGATGAAATGCAGCCACAATTCTGTTCACTAAGGTGTGCACCACAGTGCAGTGATGCCTGTCCTTGTCTGCCCGGAGCAACGCTGTGGTAAACTGATTAAAAGTGATCCCAGTGATTCCCTTCTTAGCATCTGGACTCCTTGCTTTGTTCCTTTGCAGCTCTTCTCAGCATGAAGGGAAGTCTAATTCCTCACCCTTTAAATCTGGGCTAGTCTTGTGACTCAGTGAGTCAGTGAAATGGTTCAGTGTGGCACTGTGCTAGTTCAAGTCCAGACGGAGAGACTTTGCACTTGGATCCCAACTACCACCGTGGGCACACGCTTGGGCTAATCTGCTGCAGAATGGTGGCCCAGTCACCCCCTTTTCAGACCAGTCAACAACCAATCAACCACCCAACCTATAAGCAGGACCATCTTAGCCCAGCCAGCCTCCAAGTGACCCCTCACACAGACCCTCAAGCCAGCCCAACCAAGCTCAGGTACACCTGACCAGATCAGGGTAAATGCCCAACTGACTTCTGTAACTGATTTCTGTGGCCCTTAAGGGCTGAACTGTGTTCTTTCAAATCCGTATGTTGCAGACCTAGGCCTCGGTGCAGGGGACCTTATTTGGACATTAGGTCTTTGCAGATATAATTAGTTAAGATGAGGTCATCCTGGAGGAGGGTGGGCCCCTAATCCAGTATGACTGACATCTTTATAAAAAGGGGAAATCTGGACAGAGACACACGCACAGATAACACACCATGCAAAGGCTGGAGTGATGCTGCCATAAGCCAAGAACTCCCAGAAGCTAGAGGAGAGGCTTGGAACACATCCTTCCCTACAGCCTTTAGAGGGAGTAGGGCCCTGCTGATACCTTGATATCAAAAATGCCAGTCGCCAGAACTGTGGGCCAACACATTTCTGTTGTTTAAGACACTAGTCTGTGGAACTCTGTCACGGCAGCCCTAGGAAACAAAGATAGTGCCTTTTCCTAATTCATACAGAGGCACAGTGTGAGCTGGATTCCTTGCCTGCTTCCAGTGTGGCTGCCAATCACGGGTCTCCTCCCAGCCCCCAGGGAGCACAGGACGTGCCCAAGAGTTCCACTACTCCCACCCTAACAGATCTCTGAATCTGGGACAGCTTCTCCCGTGCCTCTCAATGGCTCTGGAGTTCTTGAGGGGAAGGGGTCACAGCCACACACAGCATCGCTCGTCCAGGGACCCAGAGAGAACTCGCAGCCCAGGGCCCCTCCCGGCTGCCCACCTACCTGGGTTGCCGAGGGCCATGGAGTCGTAGATGAGTTTACAGGTCTTGAGCAGGATGGAGATCTTCTTCTCGGGCGAGTAGGCCTTGTGCATGCTGGCGAACTTCTGCAGGATCTTCTCCATGACGGGCACCTCTGGCACGCTGGTGGTCACGCCCAGGTCGGTGGTAGTGGTGGCCAGGATAACCAGCTGGTTATCCTTGAGCTGCTGCAGTGAGCTGTCCTTGCTGTGGATCTCGTGCAGGCATGAGTAGATGGCTTCCTTCAGGGGCTTCAGGACACACTTGTACAAGGCAGACTCCACAATGGCTTCTATAGGTGAGTGAGAGCCAGAGGGTGGGGTGAGGAAACCAGCAGCAGGGATCCCGCCCCCAGGTCTTGTTGCCCAACAGTGTGGCTTCCCCATCCCTGGTCCCTGGAAGGACACACTCACAGCCCTGGCAGGTTCGGCCCACAGTTCTGCCAGGTGAGACTGTGTAGTACATTCAACAGAAAGGCACAATGCTAAGGGCACAGGAGCCCTCTGGGACCCATACGTGGTATCCTAATACTTTTCAGAGCTTGGCACAGATTTAACTCTCATAGGGCTGCCTATTCGTATACAATCTGAGAGGGTCCTATTCACATGGGAGTTGTGCAGTCTACAACCTGTGCAACTGTACCTGGAGGGCCTGAGGGCCCAGTAAATGTTTGACATTTAAAAAGTGTCAAATGTCAAATGTAGTAAATGTTTGACATTTAAAAACTGAGTTACTCTTTTTTAAAAATTATATATATGTATATATAATTATTATTACTATTTGGCTGTACCACAAGGTTGGGATCTTTATTTTCCAACCACAAATCAAACCTGTGCCCCCCTGCAGTGGAAGCATGGAGTCTTAACCCCTGGACTGCCAAAGAAGTCCCAGTAGAGTTATTCTTAATATGTATTTTTCAATTACGAGATCCATTTGCCTCTAGTCTCAAAAATACAGTATAGCCAAAACCTGATTTCTCATCATTTGCATGGCTACCACCTGGACCTGGGCCGTCATTATCTCTTACCCGACTTATGTTAATAGTCTCTTGCCCTGGCTTCTTTTAGTCCTTTACTCAACATAGCAACAGAGAAGGCAATGGCAACCCACTCCAGTGTTCTTGCCTGGAGAATACCAGGGATGGCGGAGCCTGGTAGGCTGCCGTCTATGGGGTTGCACAGAGTTGGACACGACTGACGCGACTTAACAGCAGCAATAGCAACGGAGCAACCAGCATAATCGTGCTATGCTATGTTTGATCAAGATATTCCAGGGCTCAGAACCCTGTAATTGCCCCAATCCCTGGTGGCTCAGAGGTTACAGCATCTGCCTGCAATGCGGGAGACCCAGGGTCAATCCCTGGGTCAGGAAGATCCCCTGGAGAAGCAAATGGCAACCCACTCCAGTATTCTTGCCTGGAGAATCCCATGGACGGAGGAGCCTGGCAGGCTACAGTCCACGGGCTTGCAAAGAGTCGGACACGACTTCACTTTCTCTCTTTCTTTCATGCACAAAAGAGGCCAAAGTCTTTCCATGGCCCACAAGCCCCTCTGTGCTCTAACCCTGTGACCCTCTCACTCATTACCTTGCCTGCTCCCTGTGTTCAGGCTGCTCCAGCCACCCCGGCCCTCCTGCTATTCTGCCAACCTGCCAGGTTTGCATCTACCTCAGGGTCTTTGCACCTGCTATTCCCTTTGCCTGGAGGAATGCACATGGCTATTTGCATGGCTTATTCCTCCTCTGTTCAAACGCTATCTTATCCAAGAGGCATCCTGATCAGCTAGTAGAGTGAGAACTACTCATCTCTGATCTCACAGCATTCTGCAACATACATGTCATAATTCTTACTCAAAAGATGGATCAACTTAGGCTCTGCTGGTGCAGGTCACAGTTAGTTGGGGGCTGAGCAAGGATTTGAACCCAGGTCAACTTGATACCAAGGCAATGCTCAGCTTTGATTGACAATAGTGAAATATTCTTGGGAAGTCTTTTTGGCTCTACTCAATTTCTGGGGTAGGGTGGTGGGGGTGGTCTCGGCTATTGGCCCTGGTAGCAGAGGTCCCAAGTCCTGTCCCTGAAGAGAGACACCTAAGCTGCCTTATCTCTGGGAGTGAGGGAGGAGCCTCTGTTCTCATGACTGAGTCTCAGCAGAGGTCAGTCCCTGCTATGCATGCTTAGAGTTGGCCCATGTCTGGGCTTGGGGAGGGTTCTGGCTGTCTCGGTCCTCATCCTACAGCCAACCTCTTCTCCTTTGCTTCTCCAGCCTCGCCAACAGGAGAACGCATAGCTGCCCTTGCCTCTCTCACCCCACTGCTGTCTGTCCCTCCAAGTCCTCAGAGCCTCTGCCGCTGGAGGTGTGGTGACTCAGAGGCAGAGACCTGCGGTCAGCTTCCCCACTGCTCCTGGCTCCTGTGTGACCTTGGCCAAGAGCTTTCCCCTTCCAGGGCTTTTCCCCTCATCTGCAAAACAAGAGGTGCCCTCTCAGGTCCCTTATCTCTGAAGCCACCAGGTCTCCTGCAGAGACGGCCTCTGGCCCTCAATAGCCTCACATGTTACTGCTTCTTATGCCACTAATCGCTCCTAGCGACTCGTCTCCCTAATGAAACCAGGAGCATCCTGAAGGTGGGGGCCGGGCCAATCTATCTGGGTCCGTGGGCCGAATTCCGAAGGGAGAGGCAGAACAGTAGAGCGGTTATTCACGGAAAGGGCGGACTGTCTGGGATCATCCCTGGCCCCCGCCCGCTCCCAAGCCCTGCCCGGGACCGACCTAGCTCCTCCTCGGTGTGCAGGGCAGGGTCCACTAGCGCCTTGAGCTCGGTACTCTGCAGCAGGTAGCTCTTGAGCTGGGTCATCATGGTGCGGATTTCCTGCAGCATTTCGGTGCTGGAGGTCTGCTGGGACATCATCTCCAGGCTGTACACTTTGTAGTCCTGCACCAGGTTGCCGAAGTACGAGCCCTTGTCCTGGGCCAGCTCCACCACCTTCTTGTACAGCTTGCGGTTGTTGGACAGGAAGGCGTTGAAGACATTGCTGAAGCTCACGAAGCTCAGCCGGTGGCGCGCCTTGCCCAGGATCATGGACGGCTTCTTCTTCATGCCGGGGCTGCTGAACTGCTCCAGCTCCTCCTCCGTGCTGCTGGTCGAGTACGAGTCCTGGTCAGCGGCCGAGGCAGGCACGCCCAAGCTGTCCGAGAGGGAGGCCAGGGAGCCCTTGAACTCTGGAGCGCTCTGGGGTCGGGCCCCTGCTGGGGCATGCGGGCTCTGATTACCCCCAGCGGGGGAGGCAGGACCTTGGATCTCTCCCGGCGGGGGACCAGGCGTGGGCTTCTCGGGGGCCTCCCCTGCTGCGGAGAGCTCGGCCGTCTCCTGGGGAGTTGGGAGGACAGAGGCCAGCTGCCGGGAGACCCGTTTCTTCCTGGGAGGCGGGACTGGGGCTTGTCGGATCTTCCTCAGAGGCTCTGGCGCGCTGCCCGGGTTGCTGGCTTGGGCTGATGCTTCCTGGCCTGGCTCTGTGGTTCTCTGAGGCCTGTCCCCGGGGGTGTCTGAGGTCCGCAGGGGAGGCAGGCGGAGCGGGGATGCCCTGGAAGGACCCCCCGGGTCCCCCTCTGCGGCCGCCCCCCTGTCCGGCTTCCCTGCGCTCTGGTCTTCCAGGGAGACCTTCTCCGAGATGCGGCGTCTGGGGGGAACCGCGGGGAGGCTCTTCTTCGTGGGCACTGGCGGGGCGGGGGTTTTCAAGGGGCTGGCGGCTGCCCCTGGCTTCATCTCTTCCTCCCTGAGGGGGTCAAGGCCTGCGAGGGGGCGCGGGAGCCTCTCACAGGCTGTCATGGGTGGCTGGCTTGGAAGCCCCGGAGGGCCTGGGGCATGGGGTGCCAAGTGGGGGGCAGATGCTGGGGGTGAGGGCGGAAGAGCCTCTGGAGGCGGGGGAGCCGCCGCCGGGGGAGAACTGGGCGATGGACTGGCCGGAGGGGTAGGAGCAGCAGGAGGAGGCCGGCTGAAGCCCGGGGGGTGCAGGGGGAGTGGCGGGGGAGGGGGCGCAGGGCGGCGGGGAGCCCACCTGGAGGTGGGTGAGGTAGCGTCAGGGGTGGGGGGCGCCGGGCGCGAGGGGCAGCTTCCAGCGGGGGGCTGGTCGGCCGGCGGGGCACGGTCACAGTCCTCGATGAAGATCGGATTCACAAACCACAGGCGGCCGTTTCCTATGGACAGCTCGATTTCACACGAGCAGTTTTCGGGATGGGCGGTGGACTTGAGGCTGGAGGCGGGGGGCGCTCCGGGGGCTGGGTCTCTTGGGGCTTCCGCTGGACTCCCACCTCCTCGCCGGGGGTTCAGTGAGGAGTCCCAGAAGCCTGTCGGAGAGGAGAGAGGGAGAGGCGGTCAGTCCCCGAAGCCGGGCCCCTGCGTGGACCGGACCCGGTGGTGCTTGCGGGCAGCGTGGGGGCAGGGCCGAGGGAGGGCCCGGCGGCGAGGTGTTTGCTTCACCCGCTTGAAGGTTGTTTTCCCCTCCTGGACTGTTTTAAACCTCTCCCACCACTTCCTGCCTCGGGAGGGGAAGCCCCACGCCGTCCTCCCCTGCGGTGCCAGTGCCGGGGTGGGGCCAGGACGGTGCTGGCGACAGGCTCAGCACCTCGGTCCTGTCCCCTGGCATGTGAGAGCTGCCCGAGGGGCACCCATGACCTGGGGCGCAGGGACGTGTGGACATGGAGTCGACGAAGCCCAGAGCTCCCGTTGCTGACCAGTCGGGGGCTCTAAGGCAAGTCTCCAGACCTTCCTAGGCCTCGATCTAGAATGGGGTCCCAACAGAGAAGGGACTTTGGGCCTGTTTTTGGCCACTGCAGTTGTCACAGCAGGAATAATGAATTATGGATGGTGGCCAGTGAGCTCAGACCTGACCATCCAAGGTGGGGAACGCCTGCCCACTGCAAAATGATGCCACCTCTGGTCAATCTAGCTGCTAAAGCAGGAAAATGCCCTCTTGCCCTCAGCTTGGAGAGCTTGAGCTCCTGCACTGCTGAGCCCCCAGCACACGCCTTTCTCTTGACTCAGCCCATGGCTGAGGCCAGCAGAGCAGGCCTTTCCCTCTCCAGGTACTGATGGTCAGAGCCAGGCTTGTTCTGGGTAAGGGGCATGGGATGTTCAAGTCGGGGGTTGATGAGATCACAGGAGGTCCCGACCTTTCGGTACCAAGCCCTCTGGAGAACCTGATGAAAGCCTGGGATGCTCCAAGAAGGGCCCCAGGGGCACGTTTTGAGAACAAGGTCAGAGGGCTGGCAGGTCACTGCGAACTCATTCAAGCAGTCCCTTCTGCTGAAGAGGAGTAGGGAACCCAGGTCTTGTCCAAGCTATTAATTTTAGAGATCGATAGTGCCAATTCCTTGTTAATGAGGCCAGGCCTCCAGTCTCTCACCCAAGGCTCTTTACCTCCGGGAAGGAGTCATCAGTAAGAAAATTACCAAAAATAGCATCAAAGACAATACCAGGAACAAACATGTGCTGGATCCTGGGTGTGTGGGCTGCTTGCTCTACTGTCTCAGGGTCTCTGACCACAGGCCTCGGGTGTAAGTCCTCAGGTTGTCCCCATGTGACAAATGAAGACAAGAGACCCAGAGAGACGAAAGGTCACCAGGTCGGGGAATGAAGGCGCTGGGGTTTGAACTAGGTCGCACTAGTTCTGAAGGCCGGGTGCTGGGCTGATGTGTTACATGCGTGGCCGCCCTTCATAGAACTTGTGACACTTCCCATCCCTATTGCTCTCCTGGCCTGAGTGAGGGGCAAGGTGGCGTATACCCCAGAGCCAGGGTCGGGGTAAGAACACAACAGATTCTCAACACTGGAAGAAAGGAGACATTGCAAGACGGCCGAGGAGTAGGGAACCCAGGGAACCGAGGGCAGCTGTGTGTGTGTGTGTGTGTGTGTGTGTGTTCATCCCAAGGGATAGGCACTCTCAGGGGTGTAGGTGTTCACCAGCTTGCTGGCCAAGGAGGTCAGAAACCCGATCAAGGTGAGTGATATGTAATTCAAGGACAGCAGGGCTGCTGAGAAGCTGAGAGAGCGCCGTGTGCATCCCTCTGGGGTGGGGCCATCGCAGAGGAGCAGAGCAGGGCTCATGGTGCAGCCCCTCAGTGGGCAGAGACTCCATGTTTAGAAGTGCTTCGGCCAGATGTCTACACTGTATCAAAGATGACAAACTTTCATGTGACTTTCCAATGTGCGCCCCTGCCAGTCACTCCCTGAGGACACAGGGGGCCCGGCATGGGAGGGTGTGTCTTCAAGCTCTCCCATCATCTACAGGGGTGGGGGGGAGGGCTGTTTCTCATGGCCGCCTGTGCCTTGTGCTTTGCTTTCTTGGGCAGCTACTGACCCCTCCGTGACCTGTCCATTCTCCTGGGTACTTTGCACAGTCTTCTTGGAAGGCTTCCTAGCAAGGAGCAAGCAGGCAGCCAGTCTGATGAAGGGACTGGGCAGCAGCCCCATAGGTGAGCTGAGGCTCCCAAGGCTCATCTCCAAGTTCCTGAAAGACCCTTCGGGAGAAGGTACAAGTCACAGGGCAGGCCATCAACAGAACTGCCCACCTGTGCCTGGACATGCCCATTACTGCTCACCCAGATCATGGCCATAGCCTGCCTCCGTGTCCCCACTCTGCCTCCAATTCTACTCCTCGTGGCTCTATACTGGGCATATCGTAGACCCTTGATTGCTATTTGTTCAGAATCACTTTCGAGCCTTTAGCCTGGCATTCATCCCCTGTGGGATCCAACCCTCTACACCTTCACCTACTGAATCTCCACCCCAGTCTCTCTGCTGCTCACTCCTTCCTGAACACGCCATGGGCAGTTCCACCTTTGGGTCTTGGCTAATGTTCCCTCTGCTTCGAATGTTTTTCCTACCCTCTCCACCTGGCAAACTCCTTCCTACTCAACCTTCAAGACCCAAGTCAAATGTCACCAGTTTGGTGGAGCTTTCCTGACACTTTCAGGCCACACCTACACTCCCCTGGCTCCCCTGCCCTGGTGCACACTGATGAGACAGACCAACCCTAGGACTGTCCTCTGGTTTCAGCCTGGGCCTGGGAGGGTGTCTAAAGACAAGGAGTAAAGAAGTGAGAAAATGAGAGGTGAAAGGCAAAAAGGAGAGCAAAGAGCTCTGTAAGTAATGGACCACCAGCCAGACCACCCACCTCAGGACAGCAGTGGCGGGGGGCAGGGGTGGCATGGGGGTGGGCGGCAGGTGGGCGGCAGGGCGGGCATCACAAAGGAAAAAAGAACACACTTTCCACCACTCAGATCTGCATTTCTACACAAGTGGAAGAGACGTGGGGTTCAGGGAAATATGTCCAGGGGCTGGGTGACTGGGAACTGCTCCCCTGCCCCTAAGATAGGCCTGGTGGTTACACCCCGCAGGGCAGAGGCCTCAAAGCCAAGGCCGCTCTGAGAGGTGGGAGAGCTGGGATCCAAGGAGCTACACCCTGGGGTCTGGGGGCCTATTAGGGAACTCAAGTCTTCATGCTTTTTTTTTTTTGAAAAAAGGAAGTAGGTAACTTTCTCTGCAGAATGCCAAGGCCAGGGGAGAAGCGGAAGGCTGTCGTGCAATCATAGTGGTTGGTTGCGGCCGTGGGCGTCTGCGCCTAGTGGCACCGGGCCAACCTCGGCTCAGGGGCCGCAGTTCCCCTAAGGGCCCGAGCCCTCTCCTCCTGTGTGCCGCCCCCAGACTGTGGCCGACGTCCTGCTGGCCCTGTGGCCTCCTGAGTCTCAACTGGAGATGCCTCCTGCCAGGCGTCCACACCTATAGTCCTCAGAGGGCCTTGGCCAGGCCAGGTGCTGGGCTCTAGACCCTGAGGACAAGTGTGACAAAGGTTTCACACTTGAGAAACCCCAGGCTACTGGCAGAATGAAGAGGGCATGAATAAAGGCAGCCAAGTGTTCCAGATGCCATGG
Organism: Bos indicus; assembly: GCF_029378745.1. NCBI lineage: Eukaryota > Metazoa > Chordata > Mammalia > Artiodactyla > Bovidae > Bos > Bos indicus. The sequence continues at coordinate 57,489,360 of NC_091780.1, read as the reverse complement.
AAACTGCTAGAAAGTCTGAGATCAGTGGGAGAATGTTTCTGTGATATCCCAAAGGTGGGCTGTTAAGACAATCATTCAAACTGGACTTTCCAATGAATTTTTGACAACTAGGAAAGTTCTCATTGTATAACATAAAGGCAAAAGCAAGTTACAGGCCAACTTGGAAGAGTTATAGCACATATTCTCTTTTTAAACATATTTTAGAAATATAAAACATATACTCACTGCGAACATGTCTGAGAACCTCTGCAAGTCTAACTTGCTTTCTCTAGATTCCTTTTGTACTGAGAAGAATTAACTGCACGCAGTTTAGTGAACTGCTCCCTGTGTTAATTCTGTGGTCCCAAGCTTCTACCTACAGAACCCTTTTGAATGCTGGCTTTTCCAAGGCCAGGCTCAGACTTTCCTATATCAGCTCAGGAGCAAACATTTTGGGCAATCACATGGTACTGAGCTTGTGAGTCAATAACCCTATTTCAGCACCATCATCTCTGTCTGAACAGCAGGCTTGTGCAATGATCTGGATATTTATGACACTCGATTCATTTTGTAAAAAGTGAGTAGAGTGCCAGAAAAAGAAACATTGCTGATACTAGTTACAGAAAGCACAAATGCCTCATAAACGTATTCCAACGACAAGGTCATCAGATCGGTACGTGGGGGCAGATGTCAGAGCCCCACGGATGGAGGAGTTGGGAGCGGGAACCAGGGGTTAAGGAGGCTGAGCTGTGTGCGGAGAAGAGCATCCGCTGCCTGCAAAGCTGGGCGGACCCTCTGCTCCTATCACGGAGATTCCCTGGCCTCCTTTTACTAAATCCTCTTTTATCTTAAGCTATTTTGAGTTGGTTTCACTTCTTTGCCACAGAGTGCCTTGCTTAGAATGTGTGATGCGCTGGGCACCGTGCCTGGGGCGTCCGGCCCTTATCTTTGCTTATTCGTCACCGCTGCTGCAGCTGAAGGCCGGGGCGGTCTGCACATCTCAGAGCCAAGGCTTCTGGTCTCTGATGGGACGTGCCCTTTCAGCTCTGGGTCTCTATCCTTTCTGGGGATGAACAGAAAAATTAGCCCTTCCTCGGCTCCAGGAAAAACTTATCCTGGTGAGCCTCACTTCTGTGCTTCAGCCCTTGGGGACACCAGGCCTGATCAGAACCCTCTGGTTCCTAAGCTGCAATGTCCTCAGGTTTCATTTAAATCCACTTCTCAAGGAAGCGGACGCTGACACACGACCTGAACTGCCAGCTGCTTCTCAGAGGCCCCTCCCCGCTCACGTCCTCAACCTGCCCAAGAGGTCAAGCTTGCCCGGATAGAAGGGCTTGTCGATTCCAGAAAGGAATATGGTTCTCCCTACAGGAGCAGCTTGTCTTCCACATCCATCCCCAGGTGAGAGAAACCTGGGGGTCCCTGGGGCACTGGATCCCAGGGGCACCTGCCTCAACCCACCTGCAGTGAGGCTGCAAACCAACCCTCCTTTCGGTGGTAAGCCTCCCAGATGGAGGGCATGCATCTCACTTGCCCTTGAACTTGACCTCAAAGTCAGCCAGCAACTGCTCATTGCACAAACAACTGAGACGCTCACGAGGTACAGCCAAGGGGCAGCGGAGAGCTGTGCTGGGAGTCAGAAAGCTCTCGGTGTACTTCCCAGCCGTGCTCCTCGCTGCCTGGAGCATCTTGGACAAGTTTCCTGGCCGTGCTAAGACTTGATTTTCTATCTTTAAAATGGGACTGCAAGGATTACCCAAGACAGCGCCAAGAGAGTGCAGGGCAAGTGTCACCTCTGCCGTTTTAGCCCTCGGGAGGGGTGTCGTTTGGACTGTATGAGTTACCAGACGCTCACCCATCCCATGGACTTCCCAGGTGGCTCAGCAGTAAAGCATCCACCTGCCAACGCAGGAGATGTGGGTTCGAGCCCTGGGCTGGGAAGATACCCTGGAGAAGAAAACAGCAACCCACTCCAGTATTCTTACCTGGGAAATCCCATGGACAGAGGCGCCTGGAGGGCTACAGGCCATGGAGTTGCAAATAGACACGACTGAGCATACACACACACACACACCTATCCCACACCCAAGCTTCTGGAAGAGTAAGAGCCCAGCAAGTATAAAGTCTGAGGCCCAAGCTTAGTGTTTATTCCCAACATCAACTGCAAACTGGCCCCAAAGTTTATGAACTGGGTCAACCAGACCTAGGAGAACCCGGATAGAGTGACGGGGCACCACGAGCTGGCGGGTGGAGGCTGGAGCCTAACCACCCAGCCCTCCGTGGATCCCATGACCCTAGACACGTCACTCAACTCCTCGTGTCTGTTTTCTCTGTCATAAAGTGGGCATCACGATATTACAACCTGCTGTACTGGGCTGTCTGGAGATCTAATGAGTCAACGCAGGTGAAGAGGTCAGAGCACGGTTATTGCTCATTAAACCCGAGGGCCTGCACTCCTCCTACTTCCTGGCCTTTGACCATGAGCCGCCTTGCGGCAGCTCTTTCTCTGTTGTCCAGCGGCCCCCCGGGGGGTGGACAGTGATGGGCCTGAGAACCAAGGGGCATCTCCTCGGATCCCAGGTCTGCCTCTAGTTTCATCTATGCCTTGGTCCTGCCCGCTCCACCAACCTTTCTTCCATTTGACCAGCACTGCTGAAAATGTACCAGTGGGCTCAGCCATATGTAGTGCAGGTTCCTGGGTATGGTTTGGCCTTTTAAAATTTTTTTAATTAATTTATTTTGGGCTGTGCTGGGTCTTTGTTGCTATGTGTGGGTTTTCTCTAGTTTCGGTGTGCGGGCTTCTCACTGCAGGGGCTTCTCTTGTGGAGCATGGGCTCAGTAGCTGTGGTTTCATGGGCTTAGTTCCCTCCCACCGCGTGGAATCTTCCCAGACCAGGGATTGAACCTGCACCTCCTGCATTGGCAGGTGGCTTCTCAACCACTGGAACAGCAGGGAAGTCTGAGTTTTCTTTTTTTTTAAAGTTGACATTTAGTTGATTTACAATATATTAGTTTTAGGTGCACAATATCATGATTCAAAATTTTTATAGACAATGATACTCCATTAAAGTTATTATAAAATATTGACTATATTCCCTGAGCGGCTTAGTCTTGATAAGGACTCATTAACTGCTTTGTTCATAATGTGACCTGGCCTCTGCCTAAGATGGGGGCCTGCAGGGGTGGCCGGCCTGGCTTCCTGGCGGCTCCAGCTTTGGGAAGCATGGGCTTCCAGAAAAGGGCCAGCATGGTGAGGCCATGTCAGAGGTCAGTGCTGACTCAGTGAAGCCCATTGCATGGAAAGGGCCCAGGAAGTGTGAGCTCTTCTTACTATTACGTAGAAGGGCTGGGATCAGAAACACTCTTGTCTTTTACTCCCCCCTACCCCAAATCCCTCAAAAGGTCAGAAGGGTAAGTGGCAGGGTGGGTGTGCTAAGTCACGTGGTTGGGTAGGGAGCAGGCCAAGGGGGCGGGGGGCACCTTCAGTTAATGATCACGGTCACGCTGAGATGGACCCTGGTGTTTGGTTTGGCTTCTCTCAGGTCACATTCTGACGCCAGGTCAGCCTGTGTGGGCCCTAACCAGCCCCCGCTCCCTCAGACCCAGCAAGGCTGTGCATGAGACCCCCTGACAGCTGTTAAAGCAGCCACTCTGAAAAGTGGGAGTGTCTCCCTGCTGGGGGGCTCGGCACCTGGGGCAGGGGAGCAGGTGGTCCCTTGGGAGCTGGGACTCAGGATCCAGCTTGGGCTCAGCCTGAAAGGCCCCTCGGGATCCCCGGTCCTACTACAGCCTGGTCTCCTGCTCTGACCCCGGAGGGGACTTACCCAGGCCCAGATTGGAGATGATCTCGAGGTCTGTGGAGCTGCGGGCTTCGAGGATGGCCCGGGGCAGTCTCAGCGTGAAGGGCAATAAATCTCTGCGGAGACACGAGGGGTCGGAGGTCAAGTCTGGGGCGGGTTCCGTGTGTCCAGTCTCAGCCCCGCCACCTCCCAATCCACAGCCCATGGAGGAAGAATCCGGCAACCCCACTGGCTGCTGCAATCGCCACAGACTGGAAACTTCCCTGGAGCCAAAGGATGGAGTCCTAAGGCTGAGGGAGCAACCGGTCGGGTCCCAGTCCTGTGTCTCCACTGGACCCAGAGATGCTGAGACCTTCCTTGGTCATGGTGAGGGATGGTGCGTGGAGGGGAAGCCCACGCAGCTTCCTCTACAGGAGCTATTCTGGGGAAGGTAAGGGACCCACCCCCTCCGGCCCTCCGAGCCTTGCCATTCCACACTAAGGTGTGCAGCAGGCGCACAGACAGACCCTACCTCCTGCTTCCCCCCGAAACCGTGAGCGCACAGCTTCCGTCGAGCACACAGGCGCCCCCAACAACACAGTCCGCCAGCTCTATCTGCTGCCTTTGGTCTGAATGGCAGTTCATCCCGGGATCGCTTCAGAGACCCCCCAGAAGAGGCCTATACACCCTGCCCCCCTTTATTGTACAGATGGGGAAAAAGATCAGAGAGGGCCTTTATGATCCCCTCTGGGATGTTATCTAAAACGATCCTACAATTTTCTGGACAACAAAGGGATGTCCTACAAGTTAATTCTGACGCTAACTGCCTGGAACTAGCACTAACTAACTACTCCTTAATATAGGCTAAGGACTCAGCCCCACCATTTCGGACGCCAGTCCCAGGTCACCTGTACTTCTGAGCAACAGGCTGTAAGTCAGGGGTTCTCATGACCCTTTCCTCAGGCTTGACAGTTTGCTGGGAACAGCTCATGGGACTCAGGGCAACACTTGCATTTCCTGGCTCATTGTAAGGATGCAGCCCAGGAAAAGCTGGATGGAAGAAGCACACAGGCAAGGTCGGGGCAAGGAGCTCCCCTCCACGCCTCTCTGGACACGGCACTTCCCGGCGCCTCAAAGTGTCCATCAGCTGGGAGGTGGGCGGGTGGGGCTGGAAGTTCCCCGCCTTGGTCACTGGTCTTCCTGGTGACCAGCCCCATCCTGAGGCTGTCTAGGGGCCTCTCCTGTTTATGGGTTTGCATAACGCAGGTGTGACAGAAACTGGCGCATTATGAATAACAAGAGACACCCCTGTCAACTCAGGAAATTCCAAGAATTTAAGAGTTCTGTGTCCAGAACCTAAACTAAGGCCAAATACATTTTCTTCTACTATTACCTCCTAGTGGGTTGTGGGCCATGGATTAAAAGTACCAGGCACCATGTATATTAATACCTTATTAGCTCACACAGGCTAGCTTTCTCTTTCCCATAGGGTTTGGCACTCACCCCCACCCTGTCCAGGTCCTATAAATTTTGGGGCGACTTGGGGAGCGCTTCCAGAATGGAAGGCTATGAGACCATGTCTGCATCCCCTCCATGCCTCGTGGCTCCATCTCCTCACACGTCCCGGGTGACTTCTGTGGTTTTGAAAGTCAACCACTTTCAAAAGGAAAGTAGAGGGGAAAGCATGAATTCCTTTCCATTAAAAGAATCTCTTTAAGTGAGAGGGAGAAAGAAAAAACCAGCATGAATTCTGGAATCGAGGACACTGGTAAACCCCAGCTCTGCCATTCCTGGTGGGTGTCATTCCATCTCCTGGTTGGACAGGGGACATGATGCTCGCTTATGGGGTTACTATAGAAACCATGCAGCACAGCAGGGGAGCACCTAGCGGGAACTTGTTTCTTCCCCTCCTGCTGGGAGCTCCAGTCAAGGGTGCTTCGGGGCCTCTGAACTGTGTGGTCAGGCTCCTTTCCTCTGTCCCCCTGTCCCCCTAACCAGGACTCAGAAGGCAAGACCGTGGCTCCTGGTCCAGGCGGCTGTGAAGGCAGCTCCAGACACAGTGATAACAGCTTCCTTCAGAGAAGAGGCCCAGCCCACCTCCCCCAGCTGCCCAGTGGAGGATGACAGCCTCGTCACAACACTGGGTGCCTGGCCACCTCCTAGAGAGGGCAGGAGGACCAAGGGGCTCCCTACTTCTTCATTTTGGTTAATGGCACCCATTTCACAAGGCTACTGACTCCTGACCCCAGGCTGTACTGAGGATCAGAGCTTGCCATCCTTGAAAAGGGGCTTGGCAGAGCATCTGGTATGTAGAATGTGCTTCAGGAACCATCACGCCTGCTTATGCGCCTGTGCCCACGATAAGAGCCCCGACGGTTCCCCAGGCTCCTCCTGCCTCCCCACTCCTCCCTGCAGTGACCGCCCCTACCCCGCCTGGTTCCCCATCCCCTGCCTGGGGTCTGGGTGGCTGCAGAGCCCAGCTGGTATCCACATTCCCCTTGTTTCAGCCTCCCAGCCTCTGCAGCCATGTGGTTCTGCTCAAATGCAATCCATCTGTGAGCTGCAGCAACTCCCAGCACCAGGGAAGGAAGCCCTGCATGCAGCTCCTGGGCTCGGCGTTTCAGGCCTTCCAGGCACCTTATCCCCCACCCACATGTCCAGCTCTTCCCAGGAAGCCATTGCCAAGCAACCTGCAGCAGGCCCGCTGCCAGGCCTTCGCCCACGCTGTGTCCTCTACCCGAATTCTCTTCCTGCCCTTCTTTGCCTGGCCATCAGTGTCACCCCTCTCACCAAGAGGGCCTAGACTCCCCGCACATGGAAGGGGAGAAGCTGCTGCTGGAGAGAAAGCAGACCCGCGTCCTCTGGACCACGGGCCTGGCCCTGTATGCCGGGCAGAGGCAGCTGGGCTCGGCAGTCAGACAACCTGGGGTTCAGACCTGGCTCAGAACTGAGCTGGGTGAACCGAGGCTGGCCAACTCCAGCTGCAGCATCTTCATTTATAACAGCAAGAAGAACATGCTTGATGCCTCCTGGAGGATTCATTCCAGACCAGGGGCTCTGCTAAGCTCCTTGCAAAGGTCTGATCCTCGGCACAGCATGGGACAAGGGTCACAAGCCTCATGAAGTGGGTCTGTAGTGATAACACCCCCTGCCCCACCCTGCAGCACCGTTCAGGTTAGAGAGAGCTCTGTGGGCAGCACCCAGTGTAAGCCCGACTCAACAGACGCCTGGTCCACAGAGCTGACTGGAGCAGTCACTGCTGCCGCCCCGTCCAGACACTTCAGTGTTTTTTACCAGCTCCGCACCCATCGTCCAGCCTCTGCGGAGTTTGCTCCTGAGGGCCAGCACCCATGACCCCCAGAGGCTTGTCCTGGCATACTGGAGCCTCAGCGCCTGCTCCAGTGGCCCTACAGAGCACCACACGTGCCTGGGCGTGCTGGCTTGGGGGCACAGAAGTCCAGCCCCATGGCTTATGGTGGACCCCAAGGTCTGCTTTGTGCTCCGGAGCTGCTGGAGAGAGGGATCCACTGAGGCCAGGCACCCTGGCACTGGACCCTGGCGGGACTTCTCTCCTGTCCCCGTCCTGCACCCCACTGCCCTGCTGCTTCCTCCTTCGGGGAGGCCCTTGAATGCCCCCTGCCCATGGTTCTCCTCTCCAAGTATGCCCCCGGGGGCCCTCAGCTAACTGTTAGTATCCTTTTCTTAGGAGCGGTTCCCAAACTTTGGTTTGCAGACAGGCTTATTATAAATGCAGATTGTGTGTGTGTGTTATAAATGTAGATTGTGTGTGTTATAAATACAGATTGTGTGTGTGTTATAAATGTGGATTGTGTGTATGTTATAAATGCAGATTATGCATGTGTGTTATAAATGTGGATTGTGTGTGTGTTATAAATACAGATTGTGTGTGTGTGTGTTATAAATGTGGATTGTGTGTGTGTTATAAATGCAGATTCCTGTGCCCCACTCCCAGCCTGCTAGTCAGAATCCCCAGGGTGGGCCCTGGAAGTGTTAACCAGCTCCCTGGGTGACTATGGGACTCAGACTCTCTAGAACTCTCACACCATCTACCATCCAGCCAGGAGCATGAGAGTTCCAGTGAGGTTTGGGGCAGACACCGTGAAGCCAAATCTATGCCCTCCCACCCCAAGGACGGGCTGTGGTGGACCACAGCACGTGCTCCTAAGTGAGCACTGGAGAAGGACCGGCCTTCATGAGCCCATGTGACCGAACCAGGGCTGGTCCTCACTCTTGCAGGGACTGTGCTCAGTGGACAGGTGCTGAGGCCACAGGGGCCCCGAGGGCCCATCAGGGAGCAGGCTCTGTCTCAAGCCAGGACTGGCCTGTATCACCTGGGTGTTTCAGTTCAGTTCAGTCGCTCAGTTGTGTCCGGCTCTTTGTGACCCCATGAATTGCAGCACGCCAGGCTTCCCTGTCCATCACCAACTCCCGGAGTTCACCCAAACTCATGTCCATCGAGTCGTTGATGCCATCCAGCCATCTCATCCTCTGTCGTCCCCTTCTCCTCCTGACCCCAATCCCTCCCAGCATCAGAGTCTTTTCCAATGAGTCAACTCTTCACATGAGGTGGCCAAAGTACTGGAGTTTCAGCTTCAGCATCATTCCTTCCAAAGAATATCCAGGACTGATCTCCTTTAGAATGGACTGGTTGGATATCCTTGTAGTCCAAGGGACTCTCAAGAGTCTTTTCCAACACCACAGTTCAAAAGCATCAATTCTTTGGTGCTCAGCTTTCTTCACAGTCCAACTCTCACATCCATACATGACTACTGGAAAAAACATAGCCTTGACTAGACGGACCTTTGTTGGCAAAGTAATGTCTCTGCTTTTGAATATGCTATCTAGGTTGGTCATAACTTTCCTTCCAAGGAGTAAGCGTTTTTTAATTTCATGGCTGCAATCACCATCTGCAGTAATTTTAGAGCCCAAAAATATAAAGTCTGACACTGTTTCCACTGTTTCCCCATCTATTTGCCATGAAGTGATGGGACCAGATGCCATGATCTTAGTTTTCTGAACGTTGACCTTTAAGCCAACTTTTTCACTCTCCTCTTTCACTTTCATCAAGAGGCTTTTTAGTTCCTCTTCATTTTCTCCATAAGGGTGGTGTCATCTGCATATGTGAAGTTATTGATATTTCTCCCTGCAATTTTGATTCCAGCTTGTGCTTTAGCAGATCTCAGAACGCCCCTCTGTGCAAGGCCCTGCCGGGAACACAAAGGCACCTAAAATCTGCATCTCTGGCTCGCCTCCCGTGACCTCTGGGCACTTGGTTCTGAAGATGGCTGCTTGTTCAGACCTCACAGAGGAACACAGCTCTAGCACTCTGGGGTTCTGTCTTGGATCCCCTTGACACGTGAGGTGACTGGGGCCGGGAAAAGTCGGGGGATTTGCCCAAGGTCACACAGCCAGGAATGGGCTCTCCACTCTTGTCGACGGCCCTTCCTTGGCAACTTTCACTCCCGAGAGGTGGCCTTGGAGCTGATGCCCCTTCCCCTCAAACACAGGAGTTCCAGCCTCTGAGCCTTGTGACCTTCCAGTGGGTTGCCTGAGTGTCTGAGGGCAGGTGAAAAGCATCTGCTTTTCTGGAACGTGGAGAAACAGCAGCCAGAGGAGGAGCGGGTGGGAGGTGACAGTGGTGTCTGGTGACCACGGCTCTGGATCTCGCTTCATACAGATGACGTCACCACCCGAGCACACCTTCCTGTGGCCCAACCCACGGAATCAGAACCAGAGCACCTCCTGGGTGTCAGTACTATGCTGTCCCTTTATCTCATTTCTTTCTCCAGCATCTACAGCATGGGTGGTGTTCTCATTTTACAGGAGAGAGTTGAGACAGAAAGATTAGCTCAAATTCTGAGCTCTGCAATTACGTCACCATTCATTCATTTATTCACTCACTGGAAGCATCTATCTTGGGCCAAACTCTAGGCTGTCATCTCCACTAAGGTAGAACTTCTCAGAACAGGAAAGGGCCTGACTCTGAGAACCTGACCTGTCATAACGTACAAAGGGCCAGGGAGCCCTGATGCTCGGCTTTGTGGGCCTAGAAGGACATGCTAGATCATCAGAATCACTGGAGAATGTACACAGGGGGACGGCTGTAGCAAAGACCACGGGCCTTGGCACTCCGCTTTGAATCTCCACCCTGCTATTTACCAGGTTCATGACCCTGAGCAACTTACTTCTCTAGTCTCAGCTTCCTCATCTGTAAAATGGAACTAACAAGAGCACCCCAGTGGTTAAGACTCCACACTTCCATGGCGGGGGGCACAGGTTGGATCCCTGGTTGGGGATCTAAGATCCCATGTCCCGCATAGAGCAGTCAAAAAAACCCGGGGAGGTGGTGGACTAACAAGAGCACTTAACGGGGTGGAACTGTTGGCAAGATTTAAGAAAATAACGGATATAAAACCCTAGCACCTCATTGAGTACCTGGAGAGCCCCCTACAGGCAGGAGCGGTTAGCATCTTATTATCAGCATCTCAATTCTGCCCACCGGGCCCAGGAGGGTCCTGGTAGGTGGGAGGGCTGTCCTGGGTTGAGTGAAGGCAGCATGAATGGTCTCTTTGAAGCAGGGAGAGGTGAGCCTGGGGGCCCCGGGCCCCAAGACATCCTGCCCAGCCCTGGTCAAATCCCTGTAGCGTAAGCCATTGGCTTCTTGGCACCAAAATGTATTTTTAAATTCCTGTTGACCTGCAACCAGTTCTGAATGAACAGAGCAGTTCTGAGGGTGGTTACAGACACACACTCCACCCAGCAGCTGCTTCAAAAATCACACGCTTTCTCCCATGAAGAGTATCAGCCCTTCCTGTTGCCCCTACAGGAAGTTCCTTCTAGAACTCCTCCAACAGGGCGGGTCAGGTCAGCACAGGACCCACCCCAAGCTGTTGTGAAAGCTGGAAGACAAGATGGTGATGGGCAGTGAGCCAAGGGGGCAGGTGGAGGTGAGGGGGGACCTTTAAAGAAAGAAAGCAGGAGAGCCGGCACTGCCCCCGCCTTCCATGGGTACGAGGGCGAAGCCAAGGGACTGCCCCCTCTCTGCATCCTGTGGGCTGCACCCTTCCCTTGGGGGCTCCCCTGTGACACCCCTGCCCCCACCCAAGATGCATGCACATCTGTTGCCATGAGATGCCCTCCTGTGGGGCGAGGAATACTCACCTACTGACACAGTAGAATGCGATCAGTCTGAAGATGTCCTCAAACACAAGAACCGAGCCTTCCAGGTACAGTACTGAGGAGAGAGGACAGAGGCTTGGATGAGTGTCCCTGTCAGAGGAGAGGGGGTGTCCCTAGGGAGGGTGGGTCTGCCCTGTGCTCACTTGTGGGTCACGGCACCTGCTGCAGGGCCCAGCCTGCTGCAGTCACAAATACATCAGCAGCCCATTGGGCCGTAGGGAGGAGAGACGTGAACTTCTGTGGTGCTAATCCTGAGATTTTAGTGAAAGTCGCTCAGTTGTGTCCGACTCTTTGCAACCCCATGGACTGTAGTCCATGGAGTTCTCAAGGCCAGAATACTAGAATGGGTAGCCTTTCCCTTCTCCAGGGGATCTTCCCAACCCAGGGATCAGACCCAGGTCTCCCACATTGCAGGCGGATTCCTTACCACCTGAGCCACCAGGGAAGCCCAAGATTTCAGGGGCCTCTTTATTACAGCAACTGGTGTTAACTAGTAACACATGCACCATTTTGAGTGAAATAACACTGAAGATTCTAGATTGCAAAAGCAGAACTTGAAAACGTCCCGAATTAAACATTCAGGGTCATCTCCACTTGACAATTCTGAGGACTGTGGGGGCCAGCAGAGGATGGTTTGTCCCTGTTCTGCTTTAGCTTCCAGGAGATTCCTTGGTCCAGTGCGGCCACTGGCCTTTAGCCCAAGAATCCCTGGGCCTGTCAGAACCTCACTTGATTTGGCTGCACAAGTAACCCAAGAGGGAGGGTGACACCCATATTTTCCAGCTCTGACAAGGAAGAGGGATTAAGGGAGAGAGAGCCCATCCTGGGTGGATGTGGCTCCATGGAGTGGCAGGGTGCCAGGATGTGGCAGTCAGGGCCCGAAGCCGGGGTGAACTGCCCAGAGGAGAGCATGGTACCACACCATGCCCTGCAGCAGAGCACCAGGGCCAGGGGCCCAGAGATGCTGAGCTGCTCACCAGGGGTCTTGGCAGCCGCCCGCCCCCACGCCGCCTGACTCTCATCCCAGGGCCCCATGCACCCGACAAGTGATGCTCTCTGCACGTGGGACCCACAGTGAACTTTCCCGGGCATCAGAGGGCCAAGAAACATGTGTGCCTCACACTTCATTTCCAACTTCCTCAGGTTCTTCTGAGCATCCACGGGGTGGAGGTAGGTATAAGGCTGGAGCTGGGTCCCAGGTCTGGCTCCAACCTTGAGGTAGACAGTATGACTATGGGTTTGCCCCTTCCCCTCTCAGTACCCCAGTTCCTCTACGTGCAAAGGGAAGAGCCCTTCCAACACTAAGCACTCTTGTGTCTAGCTGACTGCAGCCTGCTTCCAAAGCCTAGGACAGCATTCTGCTGCACTGGTGATCTACGATACGCAAACCAACATGTTTTGTTCTAATAACTTTATTTTAATACTTTCCTTCTTTCTATATGCTACTGCACTGTTCTAAACAGTTAACATGATTTTTTTAAAAAGATCGTGCTTAGTCACTCAGTCCTGTGTGACTCTTTGTGACCCCATGGACTGTAGCCCGCCAGGCTCCTCTGACCATGGGGATTCTCCAGGCAAGAATACTGGACTGGGTTGCCATGTCCTCCTCCAGAGGATCTTCGCGACTCAGGGATCAAACCCAGATCTCCCTGGGTTTGCACTGCAGGTGGGTTCTTTACTGCCTGAGCCACCAGGGAATTACATTCATCATTTATTTATAGCAAAGAGATCATGGTCTCTCATTAGGATAGATATAAAAATTTTACAAGAGAGTTTAAAGAAAAACATTAAGTAGGTTACAGTTCTTGGAGGTACTGGCAAGATGCCCATAAATAACAAGTCAGAGAAACATCAGGGCATGGAATTACCACCCTTTGTGAATGAATGGACATGAGGTGGTCCACAGCACCACCTAGTGGCACATCCGTGCATCACGGACCTTAGCAGCACCAACTGACCAAGGGAAAGTGAAAGTGAAGTTGCTCAGTTGTGTCTGACTCTTTGCGACCCCATGGACTGTAGCCCACCAGGCTCCTCTGTCCATGTTATTTTCCAGGCAAGAGTACTGGAGTGGGGTGCCATTTATAGGCTGGGATCAAAAGATCTCCGGTTGCTGGGAGAGGTAGAGTGGATGCTCCATCTGTAAACTGGAGTTAAGACCTTTCTCATGAATCCTTCAAGAGGAATTAGTGGTGATGCACGCAAAAAGCCTAGCTTCTTTATACCGGGCCTGCTCAACAATGAGCAGTTTTCCTTCACCACTGAGACGTGGTCTGACCTTTGCAGACACAGATGAAACCTTTAAGATAAGCAGTCCCTTCCTCTCCTGTGCCCCTACGACTTTCTATAAAGCCCACAGTTCCTTTAGACTTAGTTTACGCCCACTCTGGTCCCTTCCTCAGGAGCAAGGACCAGGGCTCATCCATTTGTGTGGCTGGGGCCACGCACAGTTCTGGATATAGTGGCCCAGTCCCCTTTTTACTGTGAAAACAGTAGATCTGTCAAAGCACAAGGGCGGATCAAGGTCATGTTTGTTTCTTTGTAACCAGGCCTCTTCTGCCCTACCCCCAGCCCCCAGTTCATACTTCCCCGTCCTGCTCGTGGGAATAGCACAGCAAGGCCACACCCAGGGGCGCTCCTGCCTGCCAGGGCCAGGGCTTTTCCCACACTTGAGCCCTCCTCAGGGCCTATGTTGGAGAAGGCAATGGCACCCCACTCCAGTACTCTTGCCTGGAAAGTCCCATGGACGGAGAAGCCTGGTGGGCTGCAGTCCATGGGGTCGCGAAGAGTCAGACAGGACTCAGCGACTTCCCTTTCACTTTTCACTTTCATGCATTGGAGAAGGAAATGGCAACCCACTCCAGTGTTCTTGCCTGGAGAATCCCAAGGACAGTGGAGCCTGGTGGGCTGCCGTCTATGGGGTCGCACAAGACTGAATCAACTTAGCAGCAGCAGCAGCAGCAGCAGGGCCTATGTGTGGCATGCAGTTTCAGTTCAGTTCAGTTCAGCCACTCAGTCGTGTCCAACTCTTCGCAACCCCATGAATTGCAGCACGCCAGGCCTCCCTGTCCATCACCATCTCCCGGAGTTTACCCAAACTCATGTCCATCAAGTCGGTGATGCCATCCAGTCATCTCATCCTCTGTCGTCCCTGTCTCCTCCTGCCCCTAATCCCTCCCAGCATCAGGGTCTTTTCCAATGAGTCAGCTCTTCACATGAAGTGGCCAAAGTACTGGAGTTTCAGCTTTAGCATCAGTCCTTCCAATGAACACCCAGGACTGATCTGCTTTAGGATGGACTGGTTGGATCTCCTTGCAGTCCAAGGGATTATCAAGAGTCTTCTCCAACACCACAGTTCAAAAGCATCAATTCTTCGGTGCTCAGCTTTCTTCACAGTCCAACTCTCACATCCATACATGACCACAGGAAAAACCATTTCCTTGACTAGACGGACCTTTGCTGGCAAAGTAATGTCTCTGCTTTTCAATATGCTATCTAGGTTGGTCATAACTTTCCTTCCAAGGAGTAAGCGTCTTTTAATTTCATGGCTGCAATCATCATCTGCAGTGATTTTGGAGCCCAAAAATATAAAGTCTGACACTGTTTCCACTGTTTCCCCATCTATTTCCCATGAAGTGATGGGACAAGATGCCATGATTTTAGTTTTCTGAATGTTGAGCTTTAAGCCAACCTTTTCACTCTCCTCTTTCACTTTCACCAAGAGGCTTTTTAGTTTCTCGTCACTTTCTGCCATAAGGGTCGTGTCATCTGCATATCTGAGGTTATTGATATTTCTCCCGGCAATCTTGATTCCAGATTGTGCTTCTTCCAGCCCAGTGTTTCTCATGATGTAGTATGCAGTTTGGGAGATAATAAATGTCTGCTAAAAGTCTGACTGGGGATTCCCTGCTCGTCTAGTTGAGAATTCTAGTTAAGAATCCGCCTGCCAATGCAGGGGACATGGGTTTGATCTCTGGTCCAGGAACATCCCATGGAGCAGCTAAGCCCATGCACCACAGCTACTGAAGCCCACGCGCTCTAGAGCTAGAGCTCTGCAACAAGAGAAGCTATGCAACGAGAAGCCTGTGCCCCCCAACTAGAGAGTAGCCCCAACTCGCCGCAACTAGAGAAAGCCCATGTGCAGCAACTGACTCATCACAGCCAAAAACGAATAAAAGTACAGAAATGAATAAACAGTTCAAAACATAAAAGTCTGTCTGGCAGAGGGACCCCAGAGGAGCAGAGGCCTCGGCGGGGTGAGGGGGGACGTGGTGCCTTGGCCAGGGTCTCAGGCCTCCCACCACGTGGCTCATGCCCTCCCTCCAGGGGCCCAAAGGGACACCTGGGACATGAAGGAGCCCCGACAGGCAGCCTCACATTGTTCTGGAGCAGAGGTGAACGCAAATCAGTAAGAGCTAGACAGGCCTTTGTTCCAGAGGGTGGGTTGGCGCTCAGCTTCCAGGACAGCCCTGTGTCCTGCACGGGCCGGTGGGTGTGTGCAGCGCCCCGACCAAATGGCCTGAGTGTGAACATGTCTCCATCACGATTGCTTAGCGTCCCTGAACCTCAGTTTCTTCAGCTGTATGTGTGCCTGAATGCTCAGTTGCTTCATTCATGTCCAACTCTTTGTGAGTCCACGGACTGTGTAGCCCAACAGGCTCTTCTGTCCATGGGATTTCCCAGGCAAAAATCCTGGAGTGGGTTGCCAGTTCCTTCTCCAAGGCATCATTTGAACCCAGGGATCAAACCTGCGCCTCTTATGTCTCCTTCATGGACAGGCATGTTCTTTACCACTAGCACCACCTGGGAAACCCCTTCAGCTGTATAACAGAGTGAATAAAGTACCTGTCTGCTGTGGGCTGAACTGTGTCTCCCAGAAAGACAGACTGTGATCCTAACCCCTGGTACCCGCGAGTGTGACTTTATTTGGAAACAGGGTCTTGGCGGATGGAATCAAGTCCACATGAGGTCTGACCAGATTGGGGTGGGCCCTAAACCCAATGATGGGTGTTCTTGTAAGAAAACAGGTGAAGACCTGGGACACAGACACAGAGAGGAGAAGCCACGTGCAATGGAGGCAGATGCAGCCAAAGCCAAGGGTTGCCAGCTGTCACCAGAAGCCAGGAGAGGCCCGAACAGATTCTCCCTGGTCTCCAGGAGGAGCCAACCCTGCCACACCTCGACTTGGGATTGCTGGCCTCCAGGCCTTTGCTCCTGCTCTCTCCCCAGGCAAGGAGGACCCAGCTTCGAGCTTCCTTGCTAATCCTCCTCATTTGTCTTTTGCCTTGAAGGCAAGGACTGTAAACTTCTCTGTATAGCATGCTTGGCAAAAAGGGTATTCTATCACGATACGGCTTCCCAGATGGTGCAGTGGCACAAAATCCGCCTGCCAACACAGGAGACATAAGAGATGCAGATTTGATCCCTGGGTCGGGAAGATCCCCTGGAGAAAGAAATGGCAAATCACTCCAGTATTCCTGCATGGAAAATTCCAAGGACAGAGGGGCCTGGCAGGCTGCAGTCCACAGGATCATAGAGTCGGACACGACTGAGTGAGCACACATAAACTATAAAAAACATACAATTTAGCATTTTAGTAATTTTTAAGAATACTCAGTGGCCTAAGTACATTCACATTTTACAACACAAGGCTTCTTTTTTGATGTGTTGAAAATGTTCTCAGATTGACCCTGGTAGGCTGGGCAACTGAATATACCTAAGGCCACTGAATCATACACTTTAAATGGGTGAATTGTATGATGCTGACTACATGAAGTAAATACATCTCAACAAAGTCATGATTAAGAAAAAAAAAGAAAATGCATACACACACCGTGGACTGAATTTCACTTCCTGTATTACGTTTTTCTGGCACTTTTATAATGAGCATATGTGACATTTGTAAGCAGAGAAACTATGAAGATTCTCTAAATTTTTCTCGAATGTTCTAAATTTCTCTGTAAATGTTTCTTAGGAGCTAAGTGGTCTCCAGAGTCCTCTTGGCTCATGCTACTTTGGTTCCCCTCCGAGCCCCGCAAGGGCTGACAAGCTCCCCGGGTCACCCACTGGGTGTTCCCAACAAGGATGCCGGCTCCCTCTGCTCCCCTCTGAAAACTTGAGCAGCGGTGACTCCTCCACTGTGTACAGCCTCCAGCCTCCTCAGTGGAAAGAGCAGTGGGAAAGACCAGCCCCCGTCTAAACCATCTCTCTTTCAAAGAGTGAGGAGAAAAAACAGCACCAGCTAGTCCCATCTGCTATGTCCCCAGCTGACAACAGGTGCCAACAATGGGACTTGCCGCTGCCTAGAGAAAAAGAAACCTTTCTCCTCCTGACTCACCATCAAGGCTGAGTCAAGACAAGGTGGAGAGTCCGGCTCCACGCACAGCAGCCTGGCTTCTGGTCTTTACAATCTCAACATCAAAACGAGTAATCCACAAAGAACCAAAAGCTGTTCGAAGATTCATTTGTTAGGAAATTCCATTTTATCACTCAGTAATACAAATGAACTGCCAAGGCAGGAATGGTGTACATATCTTTAGTTCTCCATGGTACCCTCAGCACCAGGCATGGTGCTTAGCACATCGCTAGCTCTCCAATATTTATGTAACTATTTCTTTAGCAAATGTTTTCTTTGGAAATACAGGTCCACAGGAAGTTGCAGAGATAAACAGAGAGGCCCTCTTCACTTTTCATCCAGTTTCCCTCAATGGCAATATCAGGGTGCTTAATTAGAGGACAAGATCTGAACCAGGAAACCAACCTTTGTGTGATCCACAGAACTCATTCAGAGCTTAGCAGGTTTATACTAGCTCTTGTGCATATGAATGTGTGTATGTAGAGAACTATGCAATTTTATCCCATGTGTAAATCCCAGCTGCCTGTAATCACTACCTCTATCAAGGTATTTCATATCACATCCACCCCAACCCTTGGCAACCACAATCTGTTTTCTATCTCTTTGATCACATGATTGAATGTCATATAAATGGGGTCATACAGGACATATTCTTTGGGACTGGCTTTTCCCATTCTGCTTCATTTCCTCAAGGGTCATCCAAGTTATTGAGTGAATCAATACCCCAGTTCCTTTTTAGTGCTGAGTAGTAACCTATGGTCTGGGTGTACCTTGGTCATTCACCCACTGAAGGACATCTGGGAATTTCTGGTTTTTAGTGATTATGCACAAAGCTGCTGTGGAACTTTTAGGTCCATGTTTCTGCATGAAAATATGCTTTCCTTCCTCTGGGATATATGCCCCCAAGTGCATTTGCTGGGTCACATGGGGAGTCCATCCTTTGTTTTTCAAAGGAAGGGCTGAGCTGCTCTCCAGAGTGGCTGTACCATTTCACATTCCTACCAGCTACGCAGCAGCGATGCAGCTTCTTCCCCATCCTGGCCAGCTGGGTGTGCTCACTAGTTTTTATTTTGGCCATTCCACTAGGTATCGAGTGTTAGTTCATTGTGGCTTTAATTTGCGTTTCAAAAAGATGCTGAACGCCCTTTCCTGTGCACATCCGCTCTGCTCAAGTGTCTATTCACGTCTTTCCCTGTTTTCTAATTGGACAGGTTTTCAAATGTTGGATTTTTAAAAAAACCATTTTATTAAGATATCATTCACACACCACACAACTCACCAATTTAAAGTGCACGATAGTCTTAGTATATTCACCGATTTGTGCAAACATCACCACAATCAATTTTAGAACATTTTCATTATCCCCCCAAAGAAATGTAATACCCGTCAGCAGTCACTTTCCAATCCTCCCTCCTCCTAGCTTCTGGAAACCACGAATCTACTTCCTGTCCCCACGGATTTGCCTATTTTGCACTTTTTGTATAAATGGAATCATACAACATGTGGTCCTGTGGGCCTGGCTTCTATCATTCAGCATCATTATGTCAGTGTTTGTCCACGCCCGTGTTGTAGCAGGAGTCAGCCTCAGCACTTCACTACTGTTTTTTTTTTAAGTTAACTTTTATTGGAGTATAGTTGGTTCCCAGGTGGCGCTAGTGGTAAAGAATCCACCTGCCAAGGCAGGAGATGCAAGCGACTGGGGTTCAATCCCTGGTTGGGGAAGATCCCCTGGAGTAGGCAATGGCAACCCACTCCAGTATTCTTGCCTGGAAAATTCCACGGGCAGAAAAACCTGGCAGGCTACAGTTCATGGGGCCGTAGAGCTGGGACACAACTGAGCGACTGGGCACCTACAGCCGATTTACAATGTTGTGTTAGTTTCTGCCGTACATGAATACACAAGTCCACTCTCCTCTGGATTCGTTCCCATATAGGTCATCACAGAGGACTGAGTAGCTCTCCCTGTGCCATCAGTGGCACTTCACTCCTCTTTATGTCTGAATAGTATTCTGTTAGATGGATATACCACATTCTGTTTATCCATTCATCACTGATAGATATTTGGGTTGCTTCCACCCCTTGGTTACTACAAATAATACTGCTCTTGGCATTTGTGTACAAATTTTTACATGGACATATATTTTCATATCTTGAGTGTATGCCTAGAAGTGGAATTGCTAGATCCTACAGCAACTCTTCTTTTCACAGCTATCTGTAAGGCCTCCCCAGACAGCCATTTTGCTTTTTTGCATTCCTTTTCCATGGGGATGGTCTTGATCCCTGTCTCCTGTACAAAGTCACGAACCTCAGTTCATAGTTCATCAGGCACTCTATCAGATCAAGTCCCTTAAATCTATTTCTCCCTTCCACTGTATAATCATAAGGGATTTGATTTAGGTCTTACCTGAATGGTCTAGTGGTTTTCCCTACTTTCTTCAATTTAAGTCTGAATTTGGCAATAAGGAGTTCATAATCTGAGCCACAGTCAGCTCCCGGTCTTGTTTTTGCTGACTGTATAGAGCTTCTCCATCTTTGGCTGCAAAGAATATAATCAATCTGATTTTGGTGTTGACCATCTGGTGATGTTCATGTGTTGTGTTGTTGGAAGAGGGTGTTTGCTATGACCAGTGCGTTCTCTTGGCAAAATTCTATTAGCCTTTGCCCGGCTTCATTCGGTACTCCAAGGCCAAATTTGCCTGTTACTCCAGGTGTTTCTTGACTTCCTACTTTTGCATTCCAGTCCCCTATAATGAAAAGGACATCTTTTTTGGGTGTTAGTTCAAAATTCTCCAAGCCAGGCTTCAGCAATACGTGAACCGTGAACTTCCAGATGTTCAAGCTGGTTTTAGAAAAGGCAGAGGAACCAGAGATCCAATTGCCAACACCCACTGGATCATCAAAAAAGCAAGAGAGTTCCAGAAAAACATCTATTTCTGCTTTATTGACTATGCCAAAGCCTTTGACTGTGTGGATCACAATAAACTGTGGAAAATTCTGAAAGACTTGGGAATACTAGACCACCTGACCTGCCTCTTGAGAAACCTATATGCACGTCAGGAAGCACCAGTCAGAACTGGACATGGAACAACAGACTGGTTCCAGATAGGAAAAGGAGTACGTCAAGGCTGTATATCGTCACCCTGCTTATTTAACTTCTATGCAGAGTACATCAAGAGAAACACTGGGCTGGAGGAAGCACAAGCTGGAATCAAGACTGCCGGGAGAAATATCAATAACCTCAGATATGCAGATAACACCACTGTTATGCTACAAAGTGAAGAAGAACTAAAGAGCCTCTTGATGAAAGTGAAAGAGGAGAGTGAAAAAGTTGGCTTAAAACTCAACATTCAGAAAACTAAGATCATGGCATCTGGTCCCATTACTTCATGGGAAATAGATGGGGAAACAGTGTCAGACTTTATTTTTTTGGAAATAAATAAATCCAAAATAAAGTGATCCAAAATCACTGCAGATGGTGACTGCAGCCATGAAATTAAAAGACGCTTAGTCCTTGGAAGGAAAGTTATGACCAACCTAGATAGCATATTCAAAAGCAGAGACATTACTTTGCCAACAAAGGTCTGTCTAGTCAAGGCTATGGTTTTTCCAGTAGTCATGTATGGATGTGAGAGTTGGACTGTGAAGAAAGCTGAGCGCCGAAGAATTGATGCTTTTGAACTGTGGTGTTGGAGAAGACTCTTGAGAGTCCCTTGTACTGCAAGATCCAACCAGTCCATTCTGAAGGAGATCAGCCCTGGCTGTTCTTTGGAAGGAATGATGCTAAAGCTGAAACTCCAGTACTTTGGCCACCTCATGCGAAGAGTTGACTCATTGGAAAAGACTCTGATGCTGGGAGGGATTGGGGTCAGGAGGAGAAGGGGACGACAGAGGATGAGACGGCTGGATGGCATCAATGAATCGATGGACATGAGTTTGAGTGAACTCCAGGAGATGGTGATGGACAGGGAGGCCTGGTAGGCTGCAGTCCATGGGGTCGCTAAGAGTCGGACACGACTGAGCGACGTCACTTTCACTTTTCACTTTCATGCATTGGAGAAGGAAATGGCAACACACTCCAGTGTTCTTGCCTGAAGAATCCCAGGGATGGTGGAGCCTGGTGGGCTGCTGTCTATGGGGTCACACAGGGTCAGACACGACTGAAGTGACTTAGCAGCAACAGTAACTCTATGGGCTTCCCCAGTGGCTCAGCGGTAAAGAATCTGCCTGCAATGCAGGAGCCGCAGGAGACGTGGGGTTCTATCCCTGGGTCAGGAAGATCCCCTGGAGGAGGAAATGGCAATCCACTCCAGTATTCTTGCCTAGAAAAGTCCATGGACAGAGAAGCCTGGCAGGCTACAGTCCACGTGTTTATAAAGAGCCAGACACAACTGACTGACTGAGCACACACACAGCATGCACAGTAACTCTACATATTTAAGAAGCTGGTGGAGTGGTTTTCAAAGCTTCTGCACCATTTAACATTTCCACTCGCAGTGTTTAAGTTTCTCCACAGGCGTTCATTGCCTGGTGGTCCAGCGGTTAAGAATCCACCTGCCAATGCAGGGGACACATTCTATCCCTGGTCCAGGAAGATTCTACCTGCCTCAGGGCAACTAAGCCTGTATGCCACAGCTATGGAGCCCCCGAGCCACAACTACTGAAGCCCACGTGCCCTAGAGTGTGTGCTTCGCAACAAGAGAAGGCATGGCAATGAGAAGCCCACGCACCTAACTAGAGAGTAGCCCCCACTTGTTGCAACCATAGAAGACCCGTGAGCAGCAATGAAGACCCGGTGCAGACAAAAATAAACACACAAATAAAATTTAAAAAATAAGTTTCTTCACACCTTTGCTAGTACTTTGTTACTGATTGGAATCATCTTAGCAGGTGTGCAATGGTATCTCACTGTTTTTGTTTTTAACTTATTTTGTATCGGGGTATATAGCTGATTAACAATGTGATAGTTTCAGGTGACAGAGAAGGGGACCCAGCCATACATATACACGTATCCCTCACTGTGGTTTTGATTTGCATTTCCGCAAGGATTAGTGACGTCAAGCATATTTTCATGGATTTATTGGCTATCTGCATATATACTTTGGAAAAATGTCTATTCAGATCCTTTGGTCATTTTTATTTGGGTTACTTGTTTTTTATTGTTGAGTTTTGAGAGTTCTTTTTCTGATATAGATACAAAGCCTTTATCAGATGTGTGATTTGCAAATATTTTTTCCCAGTTGTAACTTGTCTTTTCATCCTTGAACAGGGTTTTTCAAATATTTACTTGAGTGAGAAAAAAATGAATACTGTCCAAATTTGTGAAATAGTAAGCATTCATATGGTGTCACGTAAATAATTCAATAGTTATATGTCCAACCTGCTTTAATGAACTCTGAACTCGTCTTTGCATTTGGTAGTATCTACTGTTGTAATTAGAGGCTTCCTGTGGCTCGGTGGTAAAGAATCCACCTGCCAATGTAGGAGATGCGGGTTCAATCCCTGGGTTAGGAAGATTCCCTGGAGAAGGAAGTGGCAACTCGCTTCAGTATTCTTGCCCGGGAAATCCCATGGACAGAGGAGCCTGACAGGCTATAGTCCAGAGGGTCACAAAGAGTCGGATACAAGTTAGCAATTTAACCACTACCACAACAAACTGTTATAATTAGGGTATGAGAGGGTCTTTAACCAGCTATTATTCTTCTCTAGACCAAAGTCCCCTGTGCCATCTTACTCCTCAGTTCCTGTGCAGGCATTTTCTTCATAGTTGGTCCAAGGGTAAACATCAGCCACACCTGGCTTAATTTTGCCACACACTCCCAGTGACTGAGGTGAATGAAACTGACAAGTGAGAACCCTCTCTCCAGCATGTTCTTTTTAAGCAGAGATGGCTGTTGGCAGGTGCCTTCTTTAGGGTCTGATTCGTCTTTACTGGTAAGTGAAGGTGAGCATCTGTTCACTTAAGCTTGACCCTGGGCTCTGATGAGGAAAAGATCATCATCATGAAAAGAATGTGAAATGTACAGATTACTCAGGAAATGTAAACTGTCTTCCCTGTTGGCAGACGGCCTTGTCAACCTAAGCGATCTCTGTTCAAACACATTCCTTTTGACAACAGGAGTCGTTAATAAATTTCCAGGTATGACCCTCATTGGAAGGGCTGGGTCCGAGTTACTCTTCAGCTAGGACATTATATATTCAACCATTGACAAATATTTATCATGCTCGCGCTCTGTGGAAATCAGGGGAAATAGATTTAGAAATTGAGAGGAAGCCTGGAAGTGAGCAGGGTGACGGGGATTTGCCAACGGTTTAGGCCACAGGACTTATCTGAAACTCCCTCCTGAGGGGGAGAGGTTCAATACAACCAGCTCATTCTTTTTTGAGGATTGAAAATGTGGTTGGGTAAGGGTGGGAGGGATGTTCATTGATTTTTATCTAAGAAAAAGCCCTGCAGGTATCAAGGCCTCAGTGTGTACGTTTAGGGAATGTGGCCCCAGATGGATGAGAACTGCCTCATAAGAGTGTCCCCATGTAAAGTAATTAACCTCCAATTAAAATAAATAAATTTATATTAAAAAAAAAAAGTGTCCCCAGAGGGATGAAGGAAGGATTGCTACTGGCAGGAGGGTGGGATCTCGGACCTCTCAGAAAACGGCCTCACACGTGGCTTGGGGAGTCTGGGTGGGCCCGGGAAGTGGCCCCCACCTCAAAGACTTCTGTGACACTGCAGAGCCCACCTTCCCTGAAATGTAACACCCTGAATGGGTTGCCAGACAGATTCTAATAGATTCTGATCCTGCTTCCTGAAAGGGATCCTAGATCGCCAAGCTGGGTCCCTGATAGGAAAGGTCAGGAGTGCAGAGCCTGAGAACGAAAAGCCAACATGACCAGAGGCTGGGGAGTGGCTCCAACTGGAACAGGAAGGGGGGTCACCTGCAGTGACCATGCCCATTCTTTCATGTCCCTCCCACCCCTGTTAGCTCCTTCCTCAGCTGGAAGTTCACACAGTTGCCTTCTGGGTGGAGGGACCTCTGCTGCCCAGCAACACCACAGTTGCCATGGGAACCATGACCTAGACAGTACGTGACAGAGGAGGAAAAAGACTATTTCATACTATCATCAGGCCCAGTCTTCTTTGTTAGCTGAGAATTCCTTGCCCTGTTCCCAGGGGTAGAACTGAAGAGAGTGGCAATTTCTCTGGCGTCCAGAGGACCTTGTGGTTCCAGGCCCAGCTTTAGAACCACTTGCTTCCAGATGCTGCCGCAGTGCATCTGGGTCACCCATGAAGCGAGAGAACAGCCCTGTCCCCTCCAGAAGGAAGGGGCTGCTGGACTAGGGCTGCCGGAAGCTCTGCCTCCAGCAGAGGGCAGAGCTGTCTGGAGAAGCGAGAACAAACAGACCCGTGCCGGGCAGCCGATCTCCTGTGGTCTCAGAGCAGATTCGATGCCCGACCATACAAGGACGGGAGCACAGAGCGGGGCAAATGTCTGTTCCCACTCCAGGCAAAGCCCAAACCCCTACGGTACTGACCAGGCCTGAGCTCCTGGTTCTACCCCCAATGCGCCCAGAGACCAAAGCCTTTAAGTCTCTGAAACTTGCTTTCTCTAACAGCCAAGGGAGGATTTGAGTAACCGAGGCCCTCTCGGGCCCTGCACCTGCTGTGCAGAGGCTGAGTGGCGGTACCCTGCAGACAGGCCTTGAGTGAAGACTAGTAGCCTCTCCCTCAAAGGTGACACAGAGGTCTGGAAGGTCTAGTGGGGAGTAGGTGGGGGGCATCAGGGACCTGGGAGAGGACGCTGATCAGCAAACGTGCCCAAAATCGTTCCCTTTCTGTCTCCCTGGCTGTTACTCATGATCCAGGGTGGGCATCTTGGCCCCTGGTTCACTAGCTGGCCCTGGGGTCTTTTCACTCGTCTATTCACCGGCCTGCCCTCTGTAAAGTCCCAAGCAACCCTGAAGCCTCAGTGTAAGATCATCATTCCTGAGGCCCCAGTCTCCCCCATCAAATATGGACCCCAGGGCAGGACTAGATGCGGGGCACAGCAAGCCGTTGCCCAACGCACCTTTGACTAGAGGCAATGGGAAAGGGACAGGGGAGGACCCGGTAGCCATGGTCAGGGGTCTAAGCAGGGGCCATTTCCACATGCTCCCAGTGCCCCCTGGCAGGGTTTGGCTAGGGAGCAAAGAAGGGCCTCTTCCTCCAGGTGGCTGCAGCCCTGCGAAAACTGCACAACCTGACAAGCAGAACACCAGCTGGATTTAATCCTACCAGGCACTTCTGGGCAGTGCACAAGCTGGGCTGCAGCCCTCAGTATGAGTCATCGCCATCTTTGCTGGTTGTTCTTGGCATAAGGAGCCATCTCCTCTTGATTTCATCTTAAGAATTTTAGGATGAAAAAGGCAGGAATGCCTTCTTACTGAGTTCTCTACCAGACCCCTAGTTTGCTCAGACTAGATCCAAGTACCTGTAAGTTTGCCTCTCAATGGATGGGGAACCACTGAAGGCCAGAACAGAAGGGCTCTTAGAGACAGCTCTTGTCCAACCTCCCTCATCGCACAGACAAGGAAACAGAAGTCCAGAGAAGGCGCATTATCATCTGATGAAAGAGGGTTAGCCTGGGTGTTTCCTAGAGTTCGATTTCGGGCACTCTCTGGACTCTAGATTCTAAGCCTGGACTACTGCTGTTCTGCCTCCTTCTCCCAACTTCACAGTGTGGGTTTTGTCCAGATTTGAGCTTCCTGATTAGTAATAGAGGGTTATCATTTTCAAAGTTTTAATAACAATAACATCATCTATCATTTACCACATGCCTATTATGTGCTAGCCTCTGTATTTCTAACTATCATAACTCCACTATTTTCATATTATGAGCAAATTAAGCCGAGGCTCAGAGAGCTTAAGTAACTGGACTGAGGGCACAGCCCCAGTCATGACCAGGTGTCACCAGCCCCAGGAGCCTGGTGAATGAGACACCTTTTGCTCAGCAGAAGTGACATGGGGCGGGGTGGAGGGGCATGCCAGGGCTTCATACCTACTCTCAGTGTGCCTACTTCACCCGTCAGCTAGCAGGGACACCTTCCCATGGACCACACATCCCCACCTCTGTCACTCAGCAGGCCCCTGGTTCCCCTCGGAGACGGCTTCCTGGGCAGAACGAGCTCCTCTCCCTCTGGCCCAGCACTGGACACACACTCCACTTGAGAGCACCATTTCCCCACACCACAGTGTGTTCACAGGTCTGATGCTGGCCCGAAGCTTCTGGAAAGCAGGGGACGGGCCTTCCTTCTTTCCCAGATCCAGGGCTTTGCCTGGATCACACCATATGCTTGATGGGTCCTGCCATTATTGAAAGCATTTCCTCTGAATCCATGTTGGCAGCCATCTCTGTAGCCTCTGCCACCACACTGTCCAAGCTGTAATAAAAACTGCTTTTTTCTTGGACGGTGCACTTCCGTTTTTAACAACCGCGTCGATGAGGATTTAAGTGTGGGAAAAGGAATGCAGAACGAGCTGTCACAGAGCAGATGGGACTTTGCCGGGGAGCTATTTATAGGTTCAGACGCCAAAACAGAAGGGGAGACGGTGGACAGATGTGCGAACTGTCAAGTGTAAAGGAAGACTAAATAAAGAGTAAAGCCACAGGGAGGTGCTGGGGGAGAAGAAACGGGGAGGGGTTGGGGGAGATGCTGAGCAGAGGCTAACCATCCTGGGGCTTGAGTTACCCATGGGGAAGGAGCTGCAAGGCTGGGAAAGCAATCCACCTGCTCCTTTGCTCAGGCTGTAGGGGCGGGGAGGCGTCTTTGCACCCATCATGAAAAGATGCTGCTGTCTCTGGGAACAGAAAACACAGGAGGAAAAGGACATGCCCTGGGCACCACCCTGATGGCAGGACAGCCCCAAGGGCCACAGGAAGATCCAGCAAGAAACCACTGTCCCCAGAAAACAACCCAGCTTCAGCTTCAGGAGCTTATAAAGTTCATCCCACCTCAGAGTTTCAGAACTCTTATCTGTGGTCTAGGAGAAAGTGGCTGCCACTTATGAGAACTGTGACACTCAGAGAGGTTAAGTGGTTCACCAAAGGTCACAGAGCTGGGAAGTAGTACCAGGATATGACCGGAAGTGAGACTGACTCAGCTCAGGCTCCCAACCTGTGTGCTGGGCCACTGGCTCTTGAGACCTTGCTATCCCATAGAAATATAATTCAAGTCACGTGTGCAATTTAAATTTTGCCCATACTCGTTAGTAATAGTAAACAGAAACAAGTGAAATTAATCTCAGTAATGGCCTATTTAACCCAACATTTTCAAAACAGCATCATTTCAACAAACTATAAATATAAAAAAATTACTGAGACGCATCACAGTCCTTTTTTTCATATGTAGTGTTCAAAATCTGGTGTGTATTTTATACTTACAGCTCATCTCTATTCTGGAGAAGGCAATGGCACCCCACTCCAGTACTCTTGCCTGGAAAATCCCATGGACGGAGGAGCCTGGTGGGCTGCAGTCCATGGGATCACTAAGAGTTGGATGTGACTGAGCGACTTCACTTTCACTTTTCACTTTCATGCATTGGAGAAGGAAGTGGCAACCCACTCCAGTGTTCTTGCTTGGAGAATCCCAGGGACGGGGGAGCCTGGTGGGCTGCCGTCTATGGGGTCGCACAGAGTCGGACACGACTGAAGCGACTTAGCAGCAGCAGCAGCATCTCTATTCAGACTCCACATCTGTAGTGTTCAGTAGCCTCATGCAGCGCGAGGTTGCTGAACTAGATGGCACAGCCTTAAGCAGTGTGCTTGGCCAGGAGCAAATCTGTCCCCCAGGACATGTGTGGCAGGGCATGGACACATCTCAGGTTGTTGGGGGGAATCCAAGGCGGGGTGAGGTGAGGGGTATCACTGACATCTAGTGTGCAGAGGCCCGTGCTTGCTTGGTTGCTAAGTCATGCCTGACTCTTTCTGACCCCATGGACTGTAGCCCACCAGGCTCCTCTGTCCATGGGATTTTCCAAAGATGTTGCTAAACTTACTAATTTAGTGCACAGGACAGCCCCACCACCACTCAAGCAAACAATGATCCAGCTCCAAATACCAAGAGTGCTGAGTTTCAGAAACCCAGCACCAGAGGGTGAACCTGCTTGTCTTCCCAGGACAACCGGCAAGAGCCAGGAGCCCTGTGGATGCCACATCTACAGCTGCCTGCACACCGCAGATGCCTGACATCAGTGCTGGGACGAAAGTGAATGCAAGACTGGAGCGTCCACCAAGACTCAGAACCCAGGACCTCAGCCTCACAGGAGTCATAATCCCGTCCCAGCCGAGTCACAGGGTATGGAATCAAGAACAAGGGATCAGGGATTCCCTGGTGGCTCAGTGGTAAAGAATCTGCCTGCCAACGCAGGAAACACAGGTTCAATCCCTGATCTGGGAAGATCCCACATGTATGCTGGGGAGCAGCTAAGCCTGGGCGCCACAACTATTGAGCCTGTGCTGTAGAGCCTGGGAGACGCAGCGAGAGAGGCCATTGCAATGAGAAGCCTCTGCACCACAGCTAGAGGGTAGCCCCTGCTCACTGCAACTCGAGAAAAAGCCCATGCAGCCCTGAAGACCCAGCGCAACCAAAAATAAATTATAAAAAGACACAAGGGACCAGTCTCGAGTCAACTGACATTTCTCTCGCTTGGAGATGCTACTGAAACACCTGCTGGTAGATACTCAGCTATCTGGGCTCAGGACATGGCTTTCTTCTCGCCAGCCCTGGTGTGAGTATCCCGGAGCAGGCTTGGCCCTTGCCAGGGGAGGCCCTCAGTTCCAGGGAACAAATTCAATGAGAGGTGTGACGCTAGGGCACTTGATTTCGGCTGTAGGTCAAACTGCATCCTTCCAATCAGTCCATCGGTAGGAAAGCTGAAAGCTGAGGTTATGATCCTTTATTCCCTCGTTGGTTCTGAAGGCAGGAGTGGAGGAAAGGGAATGGTATTTACAGAACCGCCCCCATTTCCCAAATCCTCCGCAGGCCTAGGGCTGAGTGCTGCCCTGAACGGGGAAGCGACACCAGCGCTGCTGCCCGAGGAGCATCTCTGTGGGCGCAGGGACCTTCCCACGACCTGCTGGGGGTCAGGGTCAGGGTCAGGGTCAGGGTTCAGTGTCCTCGGGCAAGCAGATTCACAGAGCCTTGGGTTCCTCTGCCTGTCATCTAGTTGAAGGGCCCCTTTGGCTACCATGTGGCATTTTTACTGGCCAGTAAGAAGACTGGATTGATCTCTAGGCCCAGAGGTGGAAACAGGCCTCTGGACCCCACAAGAGGTGACCACTACAGAGAGATGATGTGGGCCTAGCACCTCACCCCTCAGAGACTCTCAGAGCTTTACCTCGGGCTCCACCCTCCCTCCAGAGGCCTGGACCCAAGGCTTCATTCATTTTCATTCAACAAGTACCTTCTGAGCAGCTACTATGTGCCAGGCACTGCTCCAGGCACCGGGGTGGTGGTGGTGGGCTTCTTTCTCCCTGGCACGGTGGCCCCCCGTGTTCCCTGCTTGTCCAACCAGTCTTCCCCTGGGCCTGGGGTGACACTGCACAGGTTCCCAACATCAGGGGCCCCAGGAACCACAGAACCCTCTTCCCTCCTCAGCCAGCTCTGCCAATCGGCAGTCAGTCTTCCTCCTGGATACCTCTGGGCCGTGTCCCCTCCTCCCCACACTGACATCACTGTCAGGTCCAGGCCCCACATGCTACCTCCTACTTGAATTCCTTCTGGTGTCGATCCCCTGGGGTCTCCCCTGTTGCAGCCTCCACACTGCCCCCGGTGGGGAGGGACTTCTGTTTAAAAGGTGCATCAGATCATGCCTCACCCCACCCAGCCCCTACCCCTAACGCCCTTCTGCCGGGGTTCCCCGTGGCCTGTAGGATAAAGGTTGAGCTGCAGGACATGGATACATGTCCCTCTGTGATCCACTCTGGCCAATGGTCTCATCTCTGCCTGTCCCCCACTCCTCACACCCTACGTTCCAGCAGATACCACATCCCTTGGACACATCCCAATATCCTGTAACTCCACGCCCTGCATGTCCTGTCCTACCACCTCGTGTGTTCTGCCACCCTCATTCAAACAGGACACTTCTAGTCATCCTTCAAGATACAATTCACATGTCCTCACTCCCCAGAGGTGAGCCGTGGGGTCTTACTCACCTTCCAGGGTCAGGGGTCCTTCCTCTGAGTACAGTAAAATCCTAACCTTTTCTTAATATCATCATCTCTGTATCCCTAGGGCCTAATGGCCTTAAGTTGAGTAAATGAATAATTGAATGTCTCAGGTGATTCTTTATATAGTGCATGTGATCCCTGCACCCCGAGGTAGATAGAAGTTTCCCTGAGAGCAGAGCCCTATTTTCAATCCAAGAGCAGTACAGCATTGTGTCAAGGGAGCATTGTGCTGGGGAGCCAGGCTGCCTGGGTTTAAATCCTGACCCCACCACTTACTAGTGTGTGTCCTGAGCAAGATACTTAGCCTCCTTATGCCTCAGTATCCTCAGCTATGAAATAGGGATCGTACTTGTTCTGTATCTATTGCTGTGCAAAAAACTACTTACAAAATTTAGTGGCATAAAGCAACCACCTTCTTATTGTAGCTCATGATTTTGTCGGTTGGGAATTTGGGCAGGGCTCTGCTGGAAGATTCCTCTGCTCCTTCTAGCACTGACTAGGTCACCTGGTGATACTGGCTGGGGATCGGTCTGGTCCAGAGGGGCCGAGAAGCCTTTACTCATGCCTGGGCCTTGGCAGGCACAGCTAGAAGGCTAGACTCAGCCAGGCCCCCTTGGGCCTCTCTCTATGTCCATGTAGTCTCCAGGCTTCTCCAGTACAGTGGTCTCAGGGTCATCAGACTTCTTACACGGCAACTCAGGGCTCCCAGACTCCAGGCAGAAGCTGCCAGTTCTCCAAAGTGCTACACATGGAGCTGGCATAGTGTCACTTTGGCCTTATTCTGTTGCCCAGTCCGAGCGGACTCAGATTCATGGGGAGAGGCACAGCTTCCACTTCTTGATGGGAAGAGTGTCAAAAAAAGCACAGCCACCTTCAACCTGCCACGCGATTGTGTCTATATTCTAGAGCTGATGTGCAGATTAAATGAATTAAAACATATAAAGTGCTTAGGGAATGATGATTGCTCTCAACGTCCTACTTCCTTAGCATTCTCTCACTGTTCCTAGCCAAGTTCTCAGGAAATATTCCGTGTCATAACTCAGTAGAGGAGGAGTCACAGAGAGAACATTCTAGGTTGGGCTGCATAAAGGGAGCTTCTGGGACCAACCCCTGACCTATACTCAGCAAACCAGGGGTTCACCTGGAATCCCAAGATGCTGAAAACAGAGTTCTGAGGGAGCCCAGGAGAGAACAGAACCAACGCAAATTCAGCACACAGTCTACAGGTGCCAAAACCCACGGGCCCCCTCTCCACGGGTTTCCCCAAACACACACGTCACAGATGAGGACACTGAGCTCAGAAAGGGCTCTGGAGCTTGCCCAGGTTCAACCAGCTAGTAAGTGACAAAGCAGACTTCACATCGGAGTCTGCCTGTGTGTTGGTTCTTTCTACTACAGCCACTGCCACAGAGAAAACCGTGGGACATGCTCCGTCCCGTCTTCTCCATGACCCACAGGGCTTTGGTCCCACCCCTCAGGCTTCACCAGAAAGGACCTCACAATCTCAAACATTATCCCGGGATGGGCTTACAGTCTTACATCATCCACCCAATTTCTCTGGGAATCTCTGCCACACCTGCTGTTCCACTCCCTGATTCCATTTCCTGTTTCTGCAAAGAAACAGCCCCCCACCACTTTTAAAGATACAGATTGTCATGTGAGAATTATAACAAACTACATATAAATATGCACAGCATATCTACACACACACACAGAACACATCATGCTTTAGTCTGCAAAATGCTCACACATACATTCCCTCCCGACGGTTCCACGAGGTTGGCAGCACCGTCCCCATTTTATAGACAAGGAAACTGAACGGTGGTGTGCTGGTAATGTTTAACAACCAGCTTTCCAGGGAAAGAAAGCCCCAGTTTTATGACATAGTCCAATTTCCATGATGTAAATGCTCCCACTGCATTGATTTCAAGCACCGAGTTGGGAAGAGATGTGCAGTGTGAACTCTCACGGGCTGGAATGACCTGGCTCCAGCACCCCACCAAAACCGAGGCTCAGAGACAAGCCCGCCTGCAGACAGTCATCAAGAGGCAGAACCATTAACAGGCCATGAACCCAGGTAATCCCACTAGCTCCTCTCCATAGCTGTCCTTATTGAAGCCACCCAACCCCCGTCTGCTACTTTCTTTCCAGCTCTGGCTCTGTGCAGTGAAAATAAAGCATTAGCACCTGGGTCTACTCTTAGCTCAGGCCTCATGCTCTGAGGGTGGGCTTCCCTGATAGCTCAGTCTCAGTTGGTAAAGAATCCGCCTGCAATGCAGGAGACCCTGATTCGATTCCAGGGTCGGGAAGATCCCCTGGAGAAGGGATAGGCTACCCACTCCAGTATTCTGGCCTGGAGAATTCCATGGACTGTATAGAGTTGGACAGACTGCAAGGAGTTGGACACAACTGAACAATATTCACATACTCGGAGGGTAGTTTCAAAGTTCTCATGTATACGCCATGATGGTCTGCTCGACACCCCGCTCTCTGTGCCCCCCACCAGCCCTAACTTGAAGCCCCATGCACATGAGGACCACGGAGGCAAGACAAGAAGCAACCTGCTCAGATGAAGGTGCTTTGAACATGGAGTTGAGAGCCTGGCTTCAGTCCCAGTTTCATCCTTGGGCACAATTCCCTCCGCTGCAAAATGGGGGTCTAGCACCTGCTTCGTAGGGCTGTGGTAAAGACACGAGGAATGGCTTCCATGAAGACGGCCTCATGCCTGGTACACAGAGAGTCTGGTACACAGTCTGGTACAAGGGAGTTTCCCCAGTAGCTGGGGCCAAAGGCTATATAAGATTTCAAGGGTAGGGTCTAGTATTGAAGAACTGAGTCTCACCTGGGGGCTTCCCAGGGCAGTCTTGAACTGCAAACAACGACTACATTAAAGAAACATCTCAAGAGGGGAAGTTCCACTGCGGCGAGTTCCCTGAAAGTTTCCACTGTGTAAACCAAGGCCGAGACAGCAAAAAGCACAACAGAATGTATGTAACAGACTTGGGACTGCCAATAAAAGCAATGCAAACTATTCTCTGATTCCTAACAGATCTAGAGAAATGGTGGTGGTGTAACTGCTCAGTCGTGTCTGATTCTTTGCACTGGTGGTGGTTTAATTGCTCAGTCGTGTTTGATTCTTTGCAACCCCATGGTCTGTAGACCCCCAGACTTCTGTCCAGGCAAGAATACTGGAGTGGGTTGCCATTTCCTTCTCCAGGGCATCTTCCCAACCCAGGGATTGAATTCGCATATCCTCTGTCTCCTGCATTGCAGGCAGATCCTTGATATCCAGGGAGATGGACACACGCGCACACAAAATCATAGAAGTCACTAGTCCATTTCTACAGAACTTTCCAGAAGGTTTCACTTCTGACTGCTTCCTTAAATAGTTTGGGCAGAAAGGAAAAGTTGATGGGACAGGCATAATACTGTGGCTTCCCAAGTGGCCAGCGGGGTTGCCTGGGACACTGAACATGTATTTTCCTCACCTGTGGTGAGGCTTTTTATCCTAGTACTTGGGATGTCTGGGGCCAGGCAAACCAAGACGAGCACCTTCTCTCTGTATGGGGCTTCATCTTTCCAAGGCATTTTATGTCCATTTCTTGCCTGGTGAGGTCAGGTGGCCCAGAGACATTGGGTGACATGCTTAAGGTAACACAGCAGGTTACTGGTGGAGCCAGATTAGAACCCCATTCATTGACACCCGACATGGTTTTGCATAAACTCA
This sequence comes from Bos indicus, assembly GCF_029378745.1. Lineage (NCBI taxonomy): Eukaryota > Metazoa > Chordata > Mammalia > Artiodactyla > Bovidae > Bos > Bos indicus. The sequence continues at coordinate 57,455,118 of NC_091780.1, read as the reverse complement.
CACTGATGCTGTTCCTCTTTCTGGTGGGAAGGCTGCCTGGAAGCGTCCAGAGCCAGGCAAATCTGTGAGGCGCTTCAGAAGTCCTCAGAGGTGGACTTCCCTGGTGGTCCAGTAGCTACGACTCCGTGCTCCCAGTGCAGGAGGCCAGAGTTCGATTCCTGGTCAGGAATCCAGAGCCCACAAGCCACAGCTGAGACCCCGCGTACTGCAACTAAGGCCCGGCGCAGCCAAATAAAATTTTTAAAAAGTGTCCAGAGGTAACAATCAGCTTTCCCTTTCGGGAAAGAACTCTCAAATCTGAGTTCCCCTGGAACAAGCCCGAAGAAGTCCTGAATATTGGGGGCACTCCTTCCAGAGCAAAGCTCCATACAGGGACACCAATGAGAACTGCAAAGCCACTTGTAAAAAGCACTTTGCCTTGTTTCTTCCAACCCACTCAGCTACCCAAGTGATCTTTCTAAGAGTAGAATTTGGTCTCTTCTGAGCCCAGGGCTCAATAGCTGCTAGTTATGTACACACGGGAACGAATGGATGGACGGATGCAGTAGTATGCAGCTTGCTCTGGAATCTCTGTCAGGTTTTAGGTATGTTTGAATGTTTTCTTGTTTATTCCCCACAGCAATTTCCTTGGGGGCATCTTTAACCCTATTTATGGTTGATGAAAGTGAGGCCCAGGAATCACACCTTGCTTGAGTTCCCAGAGCCAATTAAGCAGGAGAACTGAACGCAAATCCAGGTTTTCTGACTCCAAGACCTCTCTGTCAAGGGTGAAGGTGAGCAGAGAAGGGGAAGAGGCAATTAACTTTTCATGAGTACCGACTCCATGTAGTTTCAGTTAGTCATCACTCTGATTATGAGGTCATTTCACAGTCGAGAAAACCAAGGCTTATTTAGGTGGATGACTGAGTAGCATGGCCAAGCCCTCACAGCTGATGAACGCAAAGGGGTGGCATTTGAGTTTGGATCCATTGGGTTCCAAAGCACACTCTCTGGGTCCTAGAGACTCTCTGCACAAGTGTGAGGTGTGACTAACCGGTTGAGCAGTGGTGCTACCCTTTGCTAGGCTATGGGGACCACAGATGTTTCAGACAGAAGCTCTACCCTTCTGTAGATGAGTACAGCTGACTGGCTGAGAGGAGAGGGCTTCGAGCCCCCCCAGCACAGCCCAGAGGTGGGGTGACACAGTGAGTGTGGAGGAGCACGGCGCCAGATGGGGATGCAAGCATTAGTTGTCTTCCAGGGGCCTCGTTGTGGAGGTTACCTGGGAGAAACTGCCTCCATCAGGCAGCAGACGCATAAGAACTTCACTGTCCACCTAAGTAGTCTCAACAGGAAGTCTGCGGCCTGGGCGGGTGGTGGGCATGGGGAGGATGCCGGAGGTCAGATGAGCCTCAATGAAAGCAGGTGCCCCCTCCTCTGCTATTTCAGGACGGCCAGGACAAACCAACTCCCACTCTTTGCTGGCCAATGCCTGGCACTCCACCCCTGTAATATCAGTACAGTAACTATTCCCACTGAGATGCACGCCCTTGTGGCTGGGAGCACTACTTTATGATGGTGTTAGTCTTTCATACGTTAGTATGAATCTGTTTACTGGCTAGAGAATTTCGAGAGCAGTTTTTCATGGAAGGTGGCAGAGGGAGGCAGAAACAGCTGGAAAGGAAGGTGGGAGCCCCAGACACAAATGTTGATAATCCAAACCCATAGTTTTCTTGTGACAGGAAGCCCAGGAGGCACTGGGGCCCGATCCCTCTGGAGTCACCCCAAAAAGAGGGGTTGTAGCTATGCAGAGGCCCCTGGCTCTCTGAAGCCGCTGAGTTGGACTGTCTTCTCTCTCAGACACATCTTCTGAAGCTGCAAAGCCCCTGAAGGTGGCAGTCACTGTACACACAGGCTGAGGCCACTCTCTGGGGCCTGGTGACAGTGTGACACTTCCCTTCCCTCCACAAACCACTTCCCTCTTCTCTTGCCTCCAAGGCCACGTGGCCTGGATCTTTCTCCCCTCTCTGTCAAAACCTCCCCTGGTGTTCCATTTCCACAGAGCCAGATAAAACTCCTGGTGCCCTCAAAGTGCACACTAACATTCTAGCTCTTATGACCATCTGACTTCCATTTCTGGTTAAGTGCGTGTGGGTCCGCTCAGCATTGGCCAATGTCAGGCGCCGTGTCTTACAGAGCCTTCCTAAGTGTCATTCAGCACACAGTTCATTGGATGCAAAGTCTTTGAAATGTTTAATAACACAGAGAAAGCTCATAATAAAATGTTTAAGTGAAAAAAGAAGGCTAAAAAATATGCACCACTATGATTCAAAAATCTATTAAAAAAAAAGAAAGAAACAAAGTCAAAGATTTACAGTAAGGTTCTCGGAGTTCAATTATCTGATGATGTATTTTTTCCTAGACCAACCTCAATTCTGGAAGCTGAAAGAGGAATTACTGAAAATAGAAAGATACAAACTGCGGTTACTTTTTTTTTGCCAAAACCTGCACAGGTAATAACCAATATGAGATAAGAAGAATGAATTAACTTCTTAGAGGAGTCCTGCAAGAGCACGGCGCTGCAGGAAGTGATGGTTTTGAGGTCTGAGCTGCATGTTACTCAACCCCACAGCTAATTATAACTGCTAGAATTTATTGAGTGCTTACTACACTCAGACACTGTGACAGCTTTCCCCCATACATGACTTCATTTTGTCAGGAGACAGCACTAGGATATTATAGTTACCTCTGTTCTGACACCAAGCCCAGAGTCTGTGCTTTCCAAACCACCAAGCTATTCTCCAGCGCCCACTGGGTGTCCTACAATTTAACTCAGTTCTTTATTTTCAAAAATGTAACAACATATTTTTTTTGGCTGAGCCATGCAGCATGTGAAATCTTAGTTTCCCCGACCAAACTCACACCCCCCTGCATTGAAAGTGCAGAGTCTTAATCAATGGACCTCTAGGGAAGTTCCCAGTCTAACTCAATGCTGACACTATGTACCCAGAGCCAGCGTCAGATCCCACCCCACTTGAGACACTAATCACAAGTCTAGGTTGTTACCCGTGCTTGTGACCAATCACCTATGGGATCGGAGGTTCTGATGACTTGGGTTCAATTAATCTGCTAGAGTGGGTTGCAGAACTCAGGAAACCCATTTACTCACAAGATCACTGGTTTGTATTAAAAGACATAACTCAGGAACAGCCAAATGGAAGAGACACACAGGACAACGTATGCAGGAAGGGGCCAGAGCTTCTCTGCTCTCTGAGCACACCACTCTCCCCAATCTCCATTGTGTTCACAAACCAGGAAGCTCTCTGAACCCGGTCCCTTTGGATTTTTATGGAGGCTTCATTTCACAGACATGATTGATCAAATCATTGGCCATCAGAGATACTCAACCTCCAGCTCCTCTCCCTTTCCCAGAGGTTGGGAGTGGAACTGAAATTTCCAACATTCCAATCGAATGATTGGTTTCCTGGCAACCAACCCCCATCCTTAGGTACTTTCCCAAAGTCACCACATTGACATAAACTCAGGTGTGGTTGAAAGGCTTTGTTATGTGTCTCAAGTTACAGTTATGGCTCTTATTACTTAGAAAATTCTGAGGGAGCTCTGTGCCAGGAATGGGAATGAAAACCGTGTATATTTCTAATTGTAGGTCACAATATCACAGGTCCGAGGCTGAGTACTTCCTATGTGCCAGGCAGCACTGCCTCTCATCCCTACTGTGTTCACTCATCAATCCTCCAACAGCCATGCTACAGATGTTCCCATTTTGCAGACGAGAAAATTGAAGCACAGAGATGTTAAGATACTTGTCTAATGTCAGAAGATGCCAGGGACAGAATAAAAACCTAGAACTGTCAGTCTTTCCAAAGCTCATGATCTCAAAAGAGGTTTGCCTTGACAAAAGCACAAGACTCACCATGATACAATGCCCCCTGCCTGATAAAATATCAAGAGCTTGCCTTCTTCATACCAACCCTGACTTTAACATAATCATTCCTTACCTTTTTATGGACTTAATATGTTTTGGCCGAAATACAGGTGAAATCTCATTCTAGGATAATGGCTCAGTTGGTGAAAGGGTCAAACCCAAGAGCACCAAAGCAAATCTTCAGTGCGGACCTCAAAGGCAATTTGTGTGACACTCTGCCCTCCAATACATACAGATCTCTACTGCCTGGGAGGACTCATCTAGAACTGCTCCCCTCCTTGGTTTGAAAGGCCCCCCAATCCAGTGGTGATAATCATCAGCACCAATCAGCACAACATTCACCACCGAGGTGGGCTTTGTTCCCAAGCACAAGTGTATTTATCTCATTCAACTAGTTGGCCCCAAATCACAGGTCCAAGGGTGGGAGATCTGCTCAAAAACAAGAAGAAATCTTAACTGAGTTCAACAGGCCAGCCTTTCTATTGCCAGGGGTCAGTGTGGACTAGGGGATAGGCAAGAAGGGAAGTGGGGCTGCCCCGAAACGAGGCCAAGTGGCTCAGACTGAGTACCGGGCAGTCACTTCCTGTAGGGGCCAGACCACACCATCCGCTGCTGTCTCATGATTCTGCTTCTGCAGATGGGGCCAACTGACTTTCTGTTATATATCAGCCAGGAGAAAATGCCATCACATGAAGGTGTCACTGCTGCCATCTTCAAGGGTGCAGATTAATGAAAAAGACAGCTCGTGTCCCCCAGCCAGCTAGTTAATTTCAGCCATAAAGGGGCAAGGCTGCACCTGGAGGCCGGTCAGACCTCCATCCATCCTGTGTCCTGTCCCTTCGCCTCCTATATCCCCCGAGCCAATGTCTTTTCTGCCAGTTCTCAGCCACCACCTGCCACACATACACGTCTGGCCTCTGAGTGTCCCTGATGAAGCTAAGTGGTGACACGCGTGTCACCTTGGAGCAGCACAGAGGGGAATCAGGAGTGCAATAGCTGACAACAGTTGTTCAAAACAGCCGCCACCCCTCCGTGCCAGTCACACACTGGCAGGAGGATCATACTTTCCATCCCACTGTGTCCAGTCTGGCCATTCGACCTGTTTTGGCCAATGAGATGTGGTGGGAAGTGACTTCTGCCACCTCTGAATAAATCTGCCATCTCTCTCCGTCCCCTCTGCACCCTCCCCTCCCTGGGTGCTGCTTTTTCAGCCCAGACTGCAGAGTGAAATGTTTTTGTAAAGAGTCTCAGCTGACACGTGATGTGAGTGAGAAGCACTCACTTACTGTGAGTGCAGTGCTGTGGGTATAGAAGTCTCTGCAGGGCAGGGCTGTTTGTCACCACAGCATAGCTAGCCTGAGCGGACTGGTTCAGGATTTCGCCAAAAAACTCTTAACAAGGAACTAGAGGATGACCCGAGCACACAGAGGCACAGAGGGGGTCTGCAAAGGTCTCTCTCGTTCAAGGCCAACAGAGGCGGGCCACAGATGAGGCCGACTGCCCACATCCTGGGGGATCCCCTTGTCTCCTTCCTTCGCCTCAGTTCTGTGTGGGGAATCCCAACAAAAGGTCCCAGGTCCAGGCTCTGGGCCTTTCCCTTGCCCACTTCCTCCTCAGGCCACCCCCCACCGCAGCCACCATGGCCACAGGAGGATGCAAGAAGTTGGTGGCTCCTTCCTCCCACAGAGGACTACGGTGAGGCCCCACAGGCTGGGATATACCCAGAGCCTTGGAGCGCAGTGTGCAGGCTTAGTCTACTCTTCCTTGTGTCTTAGTCCTGAAGGAGCCTTAATAACAGCAGCAATAACAACAACAGTGATAATAACAAACACAGTTATTACCCTCTAGGGTGCTCTGGGTACTACCCTAAGCACTTCAGATACACTAACTCCTCCTTCCAGCCCGCTATGGCAGCAGCACCATTATCATCCCCATCTTAGAGGCCTGGAGAGGTTAGGCGAGGGGCCCAAGGTCACACAGGTGGTTAAAGGCAGAGCTCCGATTCCAACACAGGCAGTGTGGCTTCCCTGGTCTGTGCTTGACCATCATGTTAAGGAGCAGGAACCACACAGGAAGACAGCACAAAGGTGGAAGCGGCGAAGCGATGTGGCAAAGAAACACGCCACCTGCTGCTTTCTTGCTGTTGTCTGGTTTCTCTAGAGGCAGACCTCAGGATTGAGGTTTGGGGAGCAGAGGAGTAAAATTAAAAAAAAAAAAAAAGAGCAAAATGAAACACATACAAACCTATAGACGACATCTGTGCAGTCACAGGGAATGGATACGAATTGTGATTTAGAAGATTTATGTTTCACGAAGGATGTTTGGTTTGGGTTTTGATGCTCTTTTCAGCTAAGCTGAGCATACATTTTTAAAGGTTTAAAAATGGAAAATGGATTCTACCACGTGGCCCCGGGAGGAAGACATGAAATCAGAGAAGGAAGCTTCCTTCATTCTGAATGCCTTGGCGTATTCCTTGGGCTCCTACTCAAGAATGAGACACACAACCAGATGTGACATCTGGTTTCATGGATTAGACCTTGTGCGTGCTTCCCAACCAAGCTCCAAAAGCCTGGGGCAGCCAGACTGTCACTGGGGTGGGAAGACCTAGAAGTGATTACCCTGGAGATGGGGCAGGGAGGTGGGAAAAGAAGCTCGGGGGCCAAGGATTTTGGAAAGCAGAGCTTCTAGACATTCCATCCATCCAGCCCAACTCCTTTTCCTCCACGAAGGCTCCCTGGTCGGCCTGCGCTTGAAACTGTGCTCCCCCCTTCCACTTCTTGCACATGTGCTGACGTGTAACCGGCTCAGCACAACACCCCCATTTTCAGCTACTTTCCCAAAGTTCGTGTTGAAATTCAGGAGCGCAATTGGCTCCTGGGTTTCTAAAGGATTGTAGATACTTGATTCCTGTAGGTACTCTGGGCAGCCAAGTCCCCAAAAGCCTGGTTACTCGCCATAAGAAGCAGGACGAAATGAATCCATAAGCAGGAAGGCTGATGGCTGTCTTTTTCCCAGATCAAAAGTGCACCCAGGGTCTGTGTAGCCACCGGGTGCCCCAAACAACCTCACTCCTTCTGTAGTTAACATGTTTGGTCTGGGGAAACTGTAACATTCTCCTTCTTCTCTGAGATCCCTACTGGATGCTGTAGGACAGCAGTCATTACGGGTTGCTCTATAAATTAACAACCCCACACACTCCTTACCCTTTACCCAGAGAGCAGACTCTGAGCAGTTCACCAAGATCCCGGCTTTTTTTGCCTTCCCTTTCACTTTCATGCATTGGAGAAGGAAATGGCAACCCAATCCAGTATTCTTGCCTGGAGAATCCCAGGGACGGAGGAGCCTGGTGGGCTGCCGTCTATGGGGTTGCACAGAGTCAGACAGGACTGAAGCGACTTAGCAGCCGCAGCGGCAGATGACTGGACTACATATCCCAGTTTCCTTTGCAGTTGGGCGTGGCCACGTGAGGACGTTCTAACCAATGGAATGTGAGCACAAGTGTCACACCCACTTACAGGCATTGAGGTAAGACCTATCCACAAGACTCCCCTTTCCCCTTCCAGCCTACCATGTGGAAGGCATGCCATGTGGTTGGCATGGAGTCAACCACAGGAGGGCTTCTCAGGTGGCACTACTGGTAAAAGAACCTGCCTGCCAATGCAGGAGACAGAAGAGCCAAGGGTTTGATCCCTGGGTCCGGAAGATCCCCAGGAGAAGGGCATGGCAACCCACTCCAGGATTCTTGCCTGGAGAATTCCATAGACAGAGGAGCCTGGCAGGCTACAGTCCATGGGGTTGCAAAGAATCGGACAAGACTGAAGTGACTTAGCATGCATGCCTGTGCAACCACAGGAAACTGGAGGCTGCATGCTCAAGGTGGGGTCCCTGAATGAGCCTTCCCCACTGACCAGGAATCTTGCACATGATCAGGAACTAGCCACTTTTGAGTTTGAAAGTGTTGGTCGCCCAGTGGTGTCTGATTCTTTGCAACTCTGTGGACTGTAGCCCACCAAGCTCCTCTGTCCATGGAATTCTCCAAACAAGCATACTGGAGCGGGTTGCCATTTCCTGCTCGAAGAGATCTCCCCAACCCGGGGATCGAACTCAAGCTATTCCAATTTTTGTTGTTATTGCAGCAGCTGGCTAATCTTCCCGCTTACATGTTCTCCATAGCATGGCTCTCCATCAGATGATCACCTTACATCACTTACTCATTTATCGTCTCCTCTCTCAGAGCAGGGCCTGTGTTTTGTTCCCTGCTGTGTCCCTAGTGCTACAGCAGCTCCCGACACCACGCTGAGACACTTAATAACCAATTGTTAAATACACAAATGAGTAGGTGATGTTTCACCCATTCAGTGTTTGCCAAGAACAGGAATCTGCCCCTGCTTTTGCATGCTCCTCTGCCTCTGAGCTAGAAAATTAGCATATAATTAAATTAACATCCTCACTCTTCTGGATCCAGCCTGTATTCCCTTCTCTTTCACATCCTCCCAGAATCCTTCCCACAATGGTCTGCAGCTTCTGTGCTCCTGAGCTGGAGGTCCCTGTGCAGTTACAACTGTCACACTGCACAGCAAGGGCAGGGGTCTGTGTCTCTCCCACCCACCATGTCCCCCACCCTCCAACTAGACTGGGAGAGCCTTGAGGCCAGAACTCTGTTTTTTCATCTTACATCTTCCCAGTGTTGGGCACAAGTGTCTCTTAAGAAACAAGCACCCTAAAATATTGAATAAATATTTGTAAAAATATGTACCATATGTATATAACATTTGGGCTGCCCAGGTGGCTCAATGCTAAGGAACTCGCCTGCCCATGAAAGAGACATAAGAGACATGGGTTGAGAAGATCCCGTGGAGAAGGAAATGGCCACCCTCTCCAGTATTCCTGCCTGGGAAATCCCAGGGACAGAGGAGCCTGGCAGGCTACAGTCCATGGGATTGCAAAAGAGTCCGACACGACTTAGCGACTACACAACAACAACATTTAACATTCAATTATGCAAACATTTGATTACCTTATGTATTTCTATCCTAAACACTTAAATATTTTATCTTTGTTTAACTGTTGTTACTCTGCTGCTAACCAAGAATAAAAAGCTTCCCACACTCTTGGATCCATTTATAAGGGACCTGAGCTGGTGCTCAGAATAGTCTACAGATTTCTTCAATTAAGCTTTTCGGATCTTAATACCGGCATGGCGCATGAGAGGAGGGGGAAGCCCAAACACTTTCAGTTGCACACAAACCAACCCTTGATTGGCGTCCCCAAACATTTTTCCACAGAGGCCCAAGCCTGCCTCCTGGCACCCCTGGGCACACACAGGATTTTTGTTTTTCAAAGTGCTTGTCCATTTGACCCTCACAAAGGCAGTGGGATACACACAGGAAGAGCCTATTCTGTCCATTTGAAAGATATGAAAATTGAGTCTCAGAGAGGTTCAGTGACTTGTCCAAGATCACAGTTTGTGTGCTGAGCTGTCACTAGGATCCAGGGCCCCAGACATTTCCCCTCTTTTCCTTCCCTTTCTTTAGCATGACCTAAACAAAAGGAAACTTCACAGGGGCCTTGAGGAAGCAAAGCCATCGAGCTGTGACACGGGTGAGTGCGAACACGTTGACTTTGAGTGATAAACCTGAGTTCAGAACAAACTGAGCCAAACAACTTCAGCAGATGAAAGCTTCCCCCCTTCTTCTAACTTTAGAGCCTTCTGGCCTGAGGGGAGTGTCTGTGGTTACAGGGTGTAGCATCTGCTGCCGCTGTGTGGTTGGAGGCAGAATGGGAAGATGGTACTCACTCGATTTTTCTTCTTTAATGGTGTATTCGAGCACCTCGGATGAGCTCTCGTTCAGGGAAGGGAAGTGGACACAGAGCACCAGGTGCTTCAAGCTGCTGTCCCGGCGGACCAGGAATGTCTGCAATGGAGGAAGAGGGCACTCCATGAGTCAAAGATGTGGCAGGAGGTTGGAAGGACAGCTGTGAGATGGGAGTCATCTGGAAGGTTCCAGAAACCAAGAGGCAGGGTGGTGGAGTCTAGCATTCCCAAGGACAAGTAGGGGTTCTGTCCCAAGAGCCATGTGTCACCTGGCACATGTGGCATGGAGCCTTGAACCTCGGTTTCTCATTTGTGTATGGAAGTGGAGTTCAACTAAATCAAGGCAGATTCCTGTGTCCCCACCGTCTGAGATGCTGGTTTGTTGGGGGTGGGTCTGGGTCTGGAATCAGGTGAATCTGGTACAGGTAGAGATCTGGGGACTACTTTTAGAAAAGCACAGACATAACGGCTGAATCTCAACTCACACCCTAGCGCACATGCTCTAGGGGAGGCTGGAAACAATCATAGATATTAGTCAAGTCACACTATTTTTTTTCCCATGGAAACAAAAATAGCAAATAACTAATATACAGCTTGTGCTGTGACAGCAACTGTTAGGAATGCTTTGCATATGTTTACTTGCTTGATCCTCCCGATAACCCTGTGACATGAGTGTTGCTGTTATCCCTGCTTCACAGATGATGGAAGGTGCTCCCTGACCCTAACAGGACCTGGCTCTTGGGGCTGGTGTGAAGACAGACTGAGGAAATACCTGTATGGGTTTGGGCCCCAGGACACACCCTGAAGGCTGTTCCTGGCCAAAGCTTCACAGCTGATGGGGTAGAGCTGGGATTCAGCCTAGGTCACTGATACCCACGCTCTAGACCCCATGCTATGCAGCCCTTCTCTGTTCCCCACATCCCGCATGGGGGGAACTAGTCCTTTCTTATTCTGTGGATTTACTCTAGTCGTAAATGATGCTCCTGAGCCCTGAGGACCTATTTGTGCTGTAGTAACCAAGCATTACCTGAAGTCTAAACCAGAGCCAGTGTGTTTACAGATGCCTCACTTTTACTTTGGAGAAGGCAATGGCAACCCGATCCAGTACTCTTGCCTGGAAAATCCCATGGACGGAGGAGCCTGGTAGGCTGCAGTCCATGGGGTCGAGAAGAGTCGGACACGACTGAGTGACTTCACTTTCACTTTTCACTCTCATGCATTGGAGAAGGAAATGGCAACCCACTCCAGTGTTCTTGCCTGGAGAATCCCAGGGACGGGGGAGCCTGGTGGCTGCCGTCTATGGGGTCACACAGAGTCGGACACGACTGAAGCGACTTAGCAGTAGCACTTTTACTTCTCCTCTCCAGACGACCGTTCTGCTCAGCTAAAGAGCCTGTGACTCTGAAGTTTTCCCCCGTCATAGCCACAGCCACCCTGGGGCTGTGCCCCCCAACCCCAGAAGGCCATCATGGGGAGGGAGCCCCTGCTTCCTTTCACAGCCTCTGTGGTTTTAAAAATGTTCTCTTTCCTCTCCATTGGCCCCACTCAGGCTCATCCCTCCTTCCAGGTGATAATAGAGGCCTTCTGGAATCTCCCCAGCCTCCAGGGCATGGTGTCCCCCTGGGGAAGAGGGAGAGGGAGTGGTCCTCTCCCCAGGGAAGGGTCAGTCCTTCCTTTCCTGAGAAAAGACTTGGTCACTGTGTCCCCCCTCTCCTCCAACCTCAACCAGGGGTCTAAGCCCCTCCCAAGAGCCCAGGCTAGAGTTCTGAAGACCAGGAGCCTGGTCAAAGATGCTGAGAAAAATTTGGGAAGCAGGGCCACTGGGACTTCCAGAGTACATGGCCCCACACATAAGAGGCTCTGGAGGAAGAGAGAGATGGCGCTTCTTCCCTTCTCCCTCCAAGGCACTGTCCCACCACCTCTTGGGAGATGCTCCAAATTCCCTGCCATTGCAACTGATTACTATTGGATTGATGTTGAAGCTGAAGTTCCAATACTTTGGCCAGTTGATGCGAAGAGCTGACTCACTGGAAAAGACCCTGATGCTGGAAAAGATTGAAGGCAAAAGGAGAAGAAGGAAGCAGAAGAGATGGTTAGATGGCATCACTGACTCAATGGACATGAAAGTGACCAAACTCCGGGAGATAGTGAAGAAGAGGGAAGCCTGGCGTGCTACAGTCCATGCAGTTGCAAAGAGTTGGACTAGACTTAGCAACTGAACAACAACAACAAATTTATGATTATATTGCTATAGTATTAGAATTATTAATTCAATGTCATTAAATTGTTGATGCATGTTAAGTTGCTTCAGTCATGTCCAAATTTTTGGGACCCTATGGACCGTAACCCCTTGGGGCTTCCCTAGTGGCTCAGTCGGTAAAGAATCTATCTGCAATTTAGGAGACCCAGGTTCAATCCCTGGGTTGGGAAGATCCCCTGGAGGAAGAAATGGCAACCCACTCCAGTATTCTTACCTGGGAAATCCCATGGACAGAGGAGCCTGGTAGGCTACAGTCCACGGGGTTGCAAAGAGTCTGACATGACTGAGCAACTAACACTTTCTGCTAATGGACCATAGCCTGCCAGGCTCTTTAGGATGGGACTGGGATCTGAGCTCAGGCCCTTTAGCTCGAGATCCTGAGCTCCGTACCCAGCCCACAGAGGGTGGTCTCTTGGTTTAAGCATCTGCTCTCTGGAAGAGTGCTTGCTGGGAGCAGGGACACAAGGCACCCATTAGTCCTTGAACTGAGGTTAGAAATGAGGTTACCAGCCTCTCCTCGCACAGGGCAGGCTGGAGAGAATCTGAGAATCCAGTGAGTGGAGGAAGGCTGTAGAGAGGCTTCTGGGGCAGAAATGGGAGGTGGGTGGGGGTGCCGGCACCCCACCTGGAAGGCACCTCCTGGGGGACCTAGCAGGAGGCAGGTTCTCCTCTAGGTGCCTCTCTGCACTCCTGGCACAGCCTCGCCTGCTGTGAGCAGCAACATCTCTGAACTGATATGTTCACTTGGACCTGAACTGCCCTTATGAATGCACCTTTCAAAGAAAAAAAAAGAGGTCACTTTGGCTCCTCTTCAGAGATATAGGTTAGCATTAGCTCAGTTCAATTGCTCAGTTGTGTCTGACTCTTTGCGACCCCATGGACTGCAGCATGCCAGGTTTCCCTGTCTATCACCAACCCCCAGACCTTGCTCAAACTCATGTCCATCGAGTTGGTGATGCCATCCAACCATCTCATCCTCTGTCGACCCCTTCTTCTCCTGCCTTCAATCTTTCCCAGCATCAGGGTCTTTTCAAATGAGTCAGTTCTTCACATCAGGTGGCCAAAATATTGGAGTTTCAGCTTCAGCATCAGTCCTTCCAATGAATATTCAAGACTGATTTCCTTTAGGATGGACTGGTTTGATCTCCTTGCAGTCCAAGGGACTCGAAAGAGTCTTCTCCAACACCACAGTTCAAAAGCATCAATTCTTCAGAGCTCAGCCTTCTTTATGTTCCAACTCTCACATCCATACATGACTACTGGAAAAACCGTAGCTTTGACGAGATGGATAAGGAACAAGCATCTTTTAATTTCATGGCTGCAATCATGACCTGCAGTGATTCTGGAGCCCAAGAAGATAAATTCTGTCACTGTTTCCACTGTTTCCCCATCTATTTGCCATGAAGTGATGGGACCAGATGCCAAGATCTTCGTTTATGGAATGTTGCACTTTAAGCCAGCCTTTTCACCCTCCTCTTTCACTTTCATCAAGATCCAAGTATCTCATACCTATCAAGTTCATGGGAACCAGCATGTGTGAGGGAATGTGGGAGTGAGTGAGTGTGTGTGAGAGAAAGAGAGAATGAGTATATGTGTGTGTGTGTGTGTGTGTGAGATAAAGAGAGAATGAGTATGTATGTGTGTGAGAGAGAGAGAGAGAGAGAGAGAGAGAGAGAATGAGTATGTGTGTGTGAGAATAAGCCTGTGGGTGCTATAAAAAAATACATCTGGTCTTTGTCCCCAGTTCCTGGCACAGAGATTCAGAAACCCTTGGAATTTCCTGAATGATGGGGGTCTTTCACAGTTCATAAAGAGCCCCTCTGGACCACATCTGAGTTTATGTTAACAGGTGGCTCAAGTGGGACCTTAAAGAAGGGGCTGCCCCAGAAAGACAGTCACATAATTAGAGGACTGGAACCCACAGACTCACTTCTACCTCTGGGGAGGCAAGGGGGACTGCAGACTGAGTTCAAGTCCGGGGCAATGATTTAATCTCCTGGTTCGCGAACACACTGATATGTGGGGCGGGTGTTGTGCCCAGATTCCATGGGGAGAGGGTATGGAAGCTCCACGTGGCCCTCCCCACCCAGACCTCATCCCTGTGTGTCTCATTCAGTTGCTCTTGAGTTTTATAATCAAACTGTCATCATAAGCATAGTGCTTTCAGTGAGTCCTCTGGATCTTTCTAGCAAATTATCAAATCTAAAGAGGGGGCCATGTTTGTAGCCAAGTCAGAAGTGTGAGGATCCTGGGGACCCCATTTGTGTCTGGCATCTGCAGTTAAGAGTAGTCTTTCTTTGGAGGAACCTTCCCTTTAACTTATGGGGTCTGTGTTCACTTTGGGTAGTGTCAGAATTGAATTGTAGGACAGTTGATATCAGAGAACTGTTCAAGAGTAGAGTGAATGTGTGTGAGTGTGTGCACAAGTGCATCAATGTGTGAATGAATGTGTGTGTGGGAGGGGTGGGGTAAGTGAGGAACGAAGGGACTCTAGGCTGAACTGGACTCAGGGCTCCCCTCCTGGAGCTCTGAGGCACAGGGCATGGGAAGGGTGCCCAGCAGGAGCCAGGGGTGCCCCTGGGAAGGCAGACAGCAAAGCTGGATCCTCAACCCTGAGCCCAGGCAGGAGCTAAGGCTGACGCCCTCCTGAACTGAAACCAAACCAGCATAAATTCTAGTTGGAGGACAAGGGCTCCCTTTACAAGGGTGGTGTACATATGTGTGTTGGGGTGTGGGCAGGAGGAGACACAAGCCCAGGTCATTGTTCAGAAGCACGTGTACACAGCAGAGATGCCCCTTGCCATCCTGGAGTGCCAGGAATGGCACAGGAGGCAAGGAAGTGATTTCAAACATGACCCACTGGGGAAAATGCCACCAGCCAGCTTTTTTTTTTCAACAAACGAAAATGAAACAAGATAATAAGGATTCCTATCAGAAGGATGGACAATTTTTTATTAGAGAGAGCAAGAGAGAGAGATCTATGGAGGGTCAGGGCCACAGTACAACATATCTTTTAATTTTTATTTTTTTGATGTGGGTCATTTTTAAAGTCCTTATTGAAACTGTTACAATATTGTTTGTTTTATGATTAGGTTTTTGGCCATGAGGCATGTGGGATCTCAGCTCCCCATCCAGGGATTGAGTCCATAACCTCCTGCATTGGAAGGCGAAATCTTAACCACTGGACTGCCAGGGAAGGCTCCAATGTAGATATCTTATTCTACTGATGGTTTCCTTCTTCCTGGACTGTTTGACCCCCACCGATCCCACCCTAGGGTGACTGCAATGACAAATCACCATTGGCAGCTTCAACTGGGACCTCCTGCAATGCCACCCTGCAACCTAACTGGCTCTTTCACACACAGCATGTAACTATTTCTAGATTTCCTTACTCTGCTGAGACATTGACCCTGTTCTCCACCCTCCTGTTCCACAGAGAGAAAGAAAGAAGATAAGAGCCCTCTGACAGGAACTCCTCCAACTGCAGGAAGAGTCAAATCTACATTTGACAGTCAAGATCTGTTACCATCTGCATTTCTTCCTGGGCTCCCAGAGGGCCCTGTGCAGCCTGCTATGAGCTCTGTGGCCCTGGGTCATTCCGTAGCCTCTCTAAGAGTCAGTGTTTCCATCTGTAAATTGGGATAACACCCATGACCACCTAGCAGAAACAAGAAATGAAACCAAAGCCCTGCCCTTCTGTGTCGGAAGGAGTAACTGAGATGTTACGCAGGGAGGCACCCAGTGAGGTAAAAGGGTTTCTACCGATGCTCGCTAAGAATTAATTTTCTATCTGCTTCTGCCTTCCTTGACCATGGCTGGTTTACATTCCTCAACCTCCCAGTCTCAGGCTCCATCTAGAACTGGGGCTCAGTCTACCACATGTGTTTCTTGTGAAAAAGACTCAGAACGGATTTCCTTGAGAAGGGGTTCAGCTGCAAGTAAGGAGCAGAAATTTAAACAGCAGCTGACATCTGTGCTCTGGACCAGGTACCTTACACCCTGCATCATCCAGTTCCCTCATGGCTGGGTGAGGTAGGCACTATTACCATTCCTTCTGATGGGTGAAGACTCAGGGCACAGAGGGGTTAAAGAAACCCAAGGCCATGCAAACAGGAAATGCAGAAGCGAGATGCAGACCTGGGTGTCACCGAGAACATCTCACTTATCTCTTGCCATCGAGTCTGTGTTAACTAGTCATTGCAGGGCAGGGGTGCAGACTGGGTGGAAAGTACCCCAGGCTGGGCTCAGCTTCCCAATTCTGAGTGCCCAACACCCACCCTTCTGGCATGCCCACAGAGCCTCCTGTAGCACTTCTTTCTGCCATGGCCAAGTCCTCTTATCTGAAAAACTAAGATAATGCACTGGGTGAGGGGTTTGGGGAGGTGAATGTTAGCGGGGAGAAGGGAGAAGGAGGCTTAAGGAGTCCTCTGACCCTTCCTGCCCAGATGGCAGTGAGGGAGACGGCGCTGACAGGAGCCTGCTATAGGCAGAACCCCGGTCAGTGGTCTGCCTTGGTCATTATCCATTGGAGTAAGATGGTCTCTTCTGCATTCCCCTTTGGGGAGGTTTAGCTGCTCAGCTAGTCATAGGATCCCTTTCAGGAAGTATTCACAGACAGAACCTCAAAAACAGTGTCATTATACGACTCACTGTAAGAACATATGCCGAGTGGTAACTCCTGCAAAGTGTTCTAGATTAGGGTGTAACTCCTGTGCTTAAACCCAGCAGAGTTCAGCCAAAGCTGGTACCAGGAGAAGAGCATCTGAGTAAATTGCCCGTGTTCCCCTTGCCCCTCATCCTCTCTGGGTGTCCACTGCTCATCCTCTACAGAGATGCTGCCCACAGTGGTCGTTGCAGGTGAGCACCCAGAAGGCTAATGGGCTGGGTGTGCCATCCAGAGCTCCCACTCCAGCACCCTCGGGGAGGTCCATGTGCAAATTTCCCAAGCCCATCTTACTTCTTTCTACCTGCCCACCCCCTGGCAGCCCACTTTTTAGACCCCCGGGGGGACTTGAATCCCAGCTCTGATCTTTATCAGCTGTGTGTCCGTAGGCAAGTTACTTTTACTTCTTTGGCCTCAATTTCCTCATCTGAGCCTGAGTATAATAATATTCATCTCTCAGGGTTTCCATGAGAATTGTTGACCATGTATATGAATGCTTGGCACGGAGTATGCACTTAAAGATACTTATTATTATTATTATAGACTGCTACCATTTACTGAGCACTAAACCAGATGCTAAGATTTTTATTTGCAAATAGGGGCTTCCCTGGTGGCTCAGATGGTGAAGAAATCTGCCTGCAATGCAGGAGACCTGAATTTGATCTCTGGATTGGGATGATCCCCTAGAGAAGAAAATGGCAACCCACTCCAGTATTCTTGCCTGGAGAATTCCACAGACACAGGAACCAGGCGGGCTACAGTCCACAGGGTCACAAAGAGCTGGACACATTGGATGACTAACACTTTCACTTTCAATCTCATTTGACAAATAAATGATACTTATTAATAAGATTATTATTATGTATCTTTTTTTCCAAACAAAGAGCTGCTGCTGCTGCTGCTAAGTTGCTTCAGTCGTGTCTAACTCTGTGCGACCCCATAGACGGCAGCCCACCAGGCTCCCCCGTCCCTGGGATTCTCCAGGCAAGAACACTGGAGTGGGTTGCCATTTCCTTCTCCAATGCATGAAAGTGAAAAGTGAAAGTGAAGTCGCTCAGTCGTGTCCGACCCTCAGCGACCCCATGGACTGTAGCCTACGAGGCTCCTCCGTCCATGGGATTTTCCAGGCAAGAGTACTGGAGTGGGGTGCCATTGCCCTCTCTAGAGCTAGGAAGACAGAATCAAAGATCATCTATGTGGCAGATTAAAAATGGCCAGAAATTCTTTCCAGCTCCTTCCATCAAGAAGTAGAATCTAGTTCCCTGCACCTGGTAGGCTGGCCTGGGACTTGCTTTTGACCAAAAGAATGCAGCAGCAGTGGTGGTGTTGAGTTCTAAGCCTAGGCCTTAAGAGGCCTAGGCATGCCAGGCCTCTTAGAGGTCTCTAAGAGGCATGCCAGCTTCCATGCTCACCCTTTTGAACCATAACTCATATGCAGAAGGCTGAGTGAGTCTGCTGGAGTCACGAGGCCCAGCCCACAGCTGGCACGACCTGCCAGACAGGTGGTCAAGGCCATCTCAGGCCATCCAGACCTAGTCAAACTGCCAGATGACTACAGCTGTTTGGTTGATCCCAGGAGAGACCAGCAGAAGAACCACTCAGCAGAACCCAGCCCAAACTGCTGACCTACAGAATCCTGAGAAAGTCAAATGGTGACTGTTTCAAGCCACTGGACCTTGGAGTGGTTGATATGCCACAGTAGGTCATGGTATAGCTGTGGGGTATGAGGAAATGGGGCCTCATCCTTTGGGTACCTCCCACTTTCCTTCTATTAGGTGCTGCTGAGGGGCCCCCAGAGCTCAGTGGCAAAATTTGAAAGCTACAGATGTATTCAGCTCCTCACTCTACAGCTAAAGAAACCAAGACTCAGAGATGCAAAAAGACATCCTTGTTGGTGGCACAGCCAGAACAAGAATGCAAGGCCAGTGACCTTCAGGCTGGGATTGTAACCTCCTATGTATCCTCCAACCCAGCCAACCCACCAAGTATCAACTGATCATGTTTCTATGCCAGACACCTGGCTGGAGGTTTTAAATACCTCACAGCAACTCCTTCCCTGGGGTTTAGAATATTTTACCCCTTGTACAGATGAGAAAACAGTGCAGGAGAGGACTGGCAAAGAGAGAGAGAAAGGGGAAGATCCAGAGTGTTGGGCCTTGGGGCCCTTCTGTGTAAGACTTCAGTCCACGGGTTCTGGAGCCAGACTTATAGAGTTCGGTCCTTAGTTGGCCACTCTGAGCTGTGTGACTGCTCCAGGGCTGCTCCTTGCTCTGCAAAATGGGACTATGATAGTTCCTGTCTGTGATGGTCACTGTGAGTTAGTTCCCTGAGAACCAGTCCCCTCCATCTCTTTGGTAACTGACCTCTGCCACTCACTCCCTTCCCTAGCTACCCTCACGGTCAGGAGTGGTCAACAAGGATCTGCAAAAACATCTGTTCCCTGACAAAAAGACTGATCCTAAGAGAAGAAAGCCTTTTGCCCATGACCTCCTGCTTTTGAATGGATGAGATGGCTGGAGCTGCAGCCACTAATTTGTAACCATAAGGTGACAAACCCAAGACCCTTGAAAGCCAACCTCGAAAATGAGGGAACAGAAATGTGGAAAGAACTTGGGTCTTGAAGACATCAGTCAGTTCAGTCGCTCAGTTGTGTCTGACTCTTTATGACCCCATGAATTGCAGCACACCAGGCCTCCCTGTCCATCACCAACTCCTAGAGCTTGCTCAAACTCATGTCCATCATGTAGGTGATGCCATCCAACTATCTCATCCTCTGTAGTCCACTTCTCCTCCTGCCTTCAATCTTTCCCAGCATCAGGGTCTTTTCAAATGAGTCAGTTCTTCACATCAGGTGGCCAAAGTATTGGAGCTTCAGCATCAGTCCTTCCAGTGACTATTCAGGACTGATCTCCTTTAGGATGGACTGGTTTGATCTCCTTGCAGTCCAAGGGACTCTCAAGAGTCTTCTCCAACACCACAGTTCAAAAGCATCAATTCTTTGGTGCTCAGCTTTCTTTATAGTCCAACTCTCACATCTATACATGACTACTGGAAAAACCATAGCTTTAACTAGACAGCTTTGTTGGCAAAGTAATGTCTCTGCTTTTTAATATGCTGTCTGGGTTGGTCATAGCTTTTCTTCCAAGGAGTAAGCGTCTTTTAATTTCATGGCTGCAGTCACCATCTTCAGTGATTTTGGACCCAAAAATAAAGTCTCTCACTGTCATCTGTTAACTACTAAACTAGCCCTAGACCCCAAGCCTCCAGATTTCTCATTAGGTAAGCAATAGTTGCCTTATGGTTGAAGCTACCATAGGCTAGGTATTACCTGAACTGAAAGCATTCCCAGCTGACCTAGTGCCTCAAAGGATTATTGAACGTGCCCAGGTGACTTCAGTAGAGTGCCTGCTATATAATAAGCACCCAGTATATGGTATGGGGCTTTCCAGATGGCAGTAGTGGTAAAGAACCTGCCTGCCAACGCAGGAGACATAAGACTTGCGTTTGATCCTTCGGTTGGGAAGATCCCTTGGAGGAGGGCATGGCAATGCATTCCAGTAATCTTGCCTGGAGAATCCCATAGACAGAAGAGCCTGGTGGGCTACAATCCATAGCGTCACAAAGAGTTGGACACAACTGAAGTGACTTAGTATGCACACAATGTACGGTGTCTCTACCTGCCTCAGAGTCCCCTGCAGTGCGGAGGTGGCATTCCCATCCTCTCGTTCATGGATAGCTCTATAGTCAGAAAGGTAACATGCTGAGCACCAGGCACCTTGGACATGGAAAGACATCCTCACTAGCAGCTCCAGACTTCATGTCTCAGCCCCGAGTGAAAGGATGAGCTTAAGGTGAGCACAGAGGGAACACGAGGTGACAAGTCCAGGCCCCGGGGCCTTCTCTGTCTACCTCCAGGATCCCTGAGTGTGGGGTGCCCAGAGTTATTAGGATGGAGTAGATCACACTCATGCCCACACTGGGACCCTTCCCTGGGTGAGTCCTCCCGAAAGCTTCCCCTGATTAAATGGGGCCAAAGCTTGCTGTGCCCCAGTGTCCTCACTCAACCTCTCTCCTCTACGGGTAGAAGCGTCATCTGGTGCCTTGTTGAGCCGACATCTGAGTCAGCCCACTCCTTCTGTTCCCTCTTTATTTTTTCCCCTTTTGTCAGCTCCCCCAATACACTAGATTAGGAACTTGCAAAAAAGTAGAAGAATCCTCTTCCCCCAACTGTACAAACTGGTGGGTGACACGCCCACCCCATGCTCTGAGGATCCAGTTTTCTTTGAAGAGCTAGGATTCGCTCATCCCCATCCCCTGAAGCCTACAGCAGGGTCGTGGCCAGAGCCCTGGGCCGTGAGGCAGGACACGGAGTCCCTCCTAGTGCTGACCCTGGCTTGCTGTGCCCTTCGGCAAGTCACTTCCCCTCTCTGAGCTCGCTTTTCCAGTCTAGTCTGGAAGGGTCCATGACTCCTTCTGTCTAGAAGATTCTCTCCCAGCGTCAGTGTCCTGGGATCTTTCCAAAACTCAGGGTTAGTGTTATAGGTAAATCACTGCAATCCAGGAGGGCTGAGCCCCTAGCTAGCATACGAGCCCCTCCCTGTCCACCTTCAGTCAGCATGATGAATTTTGGGAAGACCAGCTGATTTCAGTAACAGCTGGGACAGAATATGCTTAGGGAGAGAACGCAGCTACTGCATGCCCTTCCTTCTCTCCAAATAAATACATAAAAATCCAAAGCTAAATACACTATAAATGGTTTTGTTTTTACTATCCCTTTTTGGCCCGGTCAATCCAGAGCTGTCTGCTTTTCCACTTTTGTTATTTTAGGACTATTTTCCAGTTGCTTGGGGAAATTTTCCAATCATGCTCTTCAAGGCTGGAACAGAAGTGGCTAGTTCTTTGTGGAGCCCACAAATGCAGGGGCATCTGTGCTCATGGAGGTTGGGGGTCCGGCGGCCGAAGCCCAGTCTGGACATGCAGCCCACCTTCGTTACATACAATGAGGTTGTAGCCTGGCAAGGAGCGGGGTTTCTCAATCCTGGCTGCACATCAGAATCACCGAGGGAACTTGAAACCATGCTGATGGCTGAGCCCCACTCTAAACCAAAGAAATCTGCATTTTTGGGGATGAGGCTGAGACACTGTGGTTTTTTATTTTTAAGTCTTTGAAGGCAGTTAGTGCAAATCACACTCTATCACTTAGTAGCCATATTACTCAGGGCTATCACTTAGTAGCCATATTTATCAGTGAGTTTCCTCACTGATAAAAATAGAGAGCCCCCAGAAATTCCCTGGTGGTCCAGTGGTTAGGACTTGGTGCTTTCACTGCAGGGGCCCGGGTTTGATCCCTCGTTGGGGAACTAATATCTCGCAAGCCACACAGTGTGACCAAAACATAAAAATTAAAAATAAATAAATAAAATAGAGAGCCCGCCCCCTGTTCTGCAGGGCTGTTGGAAAGATGAGAGATAGTACTTGGCAACACAGCAGACCTGCTGGCTGTGTCTTCTTCCCTGGTCCTAGCACCCTGAAGGGGAGAAAAGCGGCTTCGCTGATGCTTTTGCCAAACTAATATTGAATGGAATTGGTATCCTTGGCTCACAGTAGAGGAAGATGCCTTGAATGTGGCTGGTCCATATCACAACTCAGGTTACTGCAACTCTTGCTAACCCCTCACTACATAAAGCAATCTCGCAAGAGGTTTCATTCATTAAAAGACCACCTTGAGGTCTAGAAGCAATGACACTCCAGTAGCAACACTGAGTGCCCAGATCTTAGTTTCTAGCATTATTCTCCAATGAGAAATGGCTGAGCCTAGAACGAGGGCAAGAAATACATAAGATAGTCTGGAGCATCTTGTAATGTAAGAAAGTGAGGAAGTGCTCCAAACAAACAAATAGGTAAAACACACACAGAAAGATGGGGGTTCGTCAAAAGGGACACAGGAACCAACTGAAAGAGCTCCCGGTGGCCAAGGTTGAAACAATTTGAGCAACAAAATAATTATAGTAGTTTGAGGCTATATTGGGCCTCCCTGGTGGCTCAGTGGTAAAGAATCCAGTACAGGAGATGCAGGTTTGATCTGGGTCGGGAAGATCCGCTGGAGCCCTGGAGAAGGAAATGGCAATCCCCTCCAGTATTCTTGCTTGGAAATCCCATGGACAGAGGAGCCTGGTGGGCTACAGTCCACAGGGTTGCACAAGAGATGGACATGACTTAACAACTAAACAACAATGACAACACTGAGTTATAACTCAAAGCATAAAATAAATATCCGTGAGTCCATACTGATAAAGTAGCTGATTGAATAAATAAATAGAGGAGAAGAGACAAATCCTTTGTGCAGAAGAATTTCAAATAATTTACATAGATGCTCTACCCTCAGGGAGGGGGAGCACATGTTCCCACTCCCTGAGTGTGGGCTGTGTAGAGTGACTTCCTTCCAAAGAGGACGGTGTGGAAGGGGGAGGGGAAGGAGTAACTTCACAGTGTAACCTGACAGGTGATCAAGGTCAACATCCACAGTGACGTCATGTTGATAATACGTACTTAGTCACCATGGGATGAGAATGGCACTTTGGCTCTGGGATCTTCCTCCCTCAAACCCATACCCCCATCTAAGTGAAAGTGAAAGGGAAGTCGCTCCGTCGTGTCCGACTCTCTGTGACTCCATGGACTGTAGCCCACCAGGCTCCTCTGTCCATGGGATTCTCCAGGAAAGAATACTGGAGTGGGTTGCCATTCCCTTCTCCAGGGGATCTTCCCGACCCAGGGATCGAACCTAGGACTCCCACACTGCAGGCAGACACTCTACCACCTAAGCCAGCAGGGAATCCCCGTCTAACCATCAGACAAATCACAGGTAAGGGACATTCTACAAAATGCCTGACCAGTGCTCCTCAAAGCTGTCAAGATTGTCAAAAACAAAGAAAGTCTGAGAAACATACAGCCAAAAGGAGCCTAAGAAGACCGAGTATATATGATGTGGTGCCCTGGAGGGGATCCTGGAAACATAAAATGACATTAGGTAAAAACTAAGGAAATCTAAATACAACTGTGGGTGTTAGTTAATAATAAAGTAGCAATATTGGTTCATTAACTGTGACAAATGTACCAGACTAATGTTAGATGTTAACAGTGGGAGAAACTGGGTGAGAAGTACACAAGGGAACTCTCTGTACCATCTTGGCAACTTCTTTGTAAACGGAAGACTTCTAAAATAAAACTAAAAGAAAAAACACCCCACCCTTTGGGTGTAGAATGAATAAAGGTGGCTTTTGACTGCCTTGCTCTGAGTCCATGCAAATCAAAAATGGGCCAATATGTTCCCAGCACCTTATCAGAGACGCAGGCTGCAGGAGATGGGGAGGGACTCGACGGGGGTGGGGGTAAGTGGGTGGGGATGTGGTCAAGGTCATACAGATAACTGGGACAAAGGGGCGGAATCTCCAGTCTCCTGACCACTGGCCCCAGACTTGATGAAGCACTGTCCCTCACCAGTGTCGTGAAGGCGTGGGCCGTGTGATCTTTGAGGACCCTCTGAACTCTCACAGCCTGGGGGCTATTCAGTGTCTGTATCTTTAAAAACTATGAAGCCATTGCACTGATGGAAATTCAGACAGTTCCCTGAGAGTGATACTATACAGCAAAGGGCCTTCCCAGCATCCCTGCAGATCACACCGTGCAGACTCTGCACTTTCTAGCTGTGTGACCTCAGGCAAGTGACTTAACTTCTCTGTGCCTTCATTTTCTTATCTGGAAATGGAAATGCCAATAACACGGACCAGAAAGAAGTCACTGTGAGAATCTAATAAGATCATGCAAAGAACAACTTTGGGTAAAAGTGGGACAAGTTTGTATCAGGGCACGGGCCTCAGGGCTTTGCTTTCTGCTTGAAAATACAGAAGCTCAAGGGGAGAAGAAGGGGTGAGGGCAGAGAAGTGAACAGAAGGTGTCTCCTTCAGTTCTATGGTCCCCAGGGCTGCCCCAATCCCTGTGGCCACGGAGGGGGCAGTAAGGGGGCAGCAGTGGGAAGGGCCCAGCTGACCTCCTCCAGCTCCCAACCTGTGGTCTTAACAGTAGCCTGTGGTCTCACTCCTGGGATCAGATTCAAGGCTCTGGACACAGGGCTCAGCATCTGCCTCCTCCAGGAAGTCTGCCTGGATCAGCCCACCCGGACATGTTCCCTCCCTCTTCCAGGTCCCTCGCTGTCCTACCTTTCACATAGCACTTAGACATCTCCTCCCCGTGCCATCTCATTCACATCCACGCACAGAACTCGCCCTCCCAGACACTCTGAGAAAACAGTGGTAGGATCAAAGTTCATCCATCTTCATACGTGTTTAAGGTCATAGTTCACCCATCTTCGTACATGTCTCATACCCACACCCATCTGGTATTGGTTGAGCTCAGAAAGTCACTTCTTTTTCTTTCCTGCTATTAACTTTCACCCTTGTGAGGGGTGTGCTCTGGCTTAGCTAGGACTGGGGTCAAATCTCAGCCCTGTAACTCACTACCCATGTGACCCTGGACAGGTGACTTCACTTCCAGTGGCAGATGCTGCTGGGTCCCACCCACTCTTTTTAGCAGACCCCAGCCCTGCTTCCAACAGCCAGATTGGCATCTCTTTGCCCACTGGCTATTTCTGGCCAGAGTCAGAGCTTCTCATACTGAGAGCAGAAGGGAGGTGTTGGAACATGAAACATCACCCCCCACTGCCTGGAACCAACAGCTCTCAGGAGTTGGTCAATAACACCAGCTCCCTCAGCCCTCTGGGGGGAATGACCTTGAGATATGTGTTCTGCCCTGGCCCCCAAAGTGCCCCAGGAGAAGCCAGCTCCATGTGCCCTGGGGTAACCTGCATGAACGTGAAAGTGAAAGTCACTCAGTCGTGTCCGACTCTTTGTGACTGCACGGACTATACAGTCCATGGAATTCTCCAGGCCAGAATACCGGAGTGGGTAGCCTTTCCCCTCCCCAGGGGATCTTCCCAACCCAGGGATCAAACTTAGGTTTCCCACGTTGCAGGCAGATTCTTTACCAGCTGAGCCACAAGGGAAGCCCTTTATTAGGGTTAGGGTTGATTTTATTAGCTGTCTCCACTTTCTTGTCTTATTTTCCCACTTGTGGTCGCTAGGGTCACCTCCCAAATAAACCACTTGCAATCAAACCCTCAGGTTGGGAAGCCTTTGAGGTTTTGCCTTTGGGAAGCACAAACAAGGGCAGTTCCCCTCCAGCCTCAGTTTCATTATCTGTAAAATGAGGATCATGGCAGAGTCCACCTCGCAGGATTGCTGCGACGATTCAATGAGATGACAATCTCATTGTATTTGGTACAGGGCCTGACATTAATAAGCATGCTCCACACAGACCACTACTATTGTTTTGAGTAGGGTTTATCGCAAACTTTTTGAGGACTGAACCATTTGATGAAGTGGGCATGACTTACACCCAATGCAGTTCCCCTTGGGATGGGTCCTCACTCTCTGGTCCACCTCCGTCTACACACAGGCCTGGACACAACTCTCCTGATAACCCAGAAAGGTCCAGAAAACGGCCACCCTCAGCACTGCAACCTTGCACTTGGGCCTGTTTTTCAGCTATATCCTCCCCTCAGATCCTAATAGGAGAGTGGATAACCAACCAGGCCTGCAGCCTGGCAATGCTGACCGGAACACCTGCTGGTGTGAGTCTCCAATTTTATTTTCTATGCAGTTTCATCATCTGCTCTGAAGCCTTCAGTCAGTTCAAAACGGAAAGCCTTTAGGTGGGGGAGGAATGAAACAACAAACCTAGTTTTCCTGAGGACTGTAGTCTCCCTGCCTGCCCCCTCTAACCCTGCCAGGCTGATCTGGTGCTGTGGTGGGGCTGGGAAGGCTCACAGGGCACCTACCTCATACCTGGGGGCAGCCTCCCTTTGCTCCCTCGGATTCTGCTTGGTCTTCAGGCCGCTATGGGCCCCACTCACTATGGCAGGGGCCTCTGTGGGGCTTACTAGAGGCCTCATGTTGTTGTCGCTGCCGTTGTTCAGTCATTAAGTCGTGTCCAACTCTTTGTGACTCATGGACTGCAGCACGCCAGGCTCCCCTGTCCTTCCCTATCTCCTGGACTCTGCTCAATTTCATGTCCATTGAGTCAGTGACGCTATCTAACCATCTTATCCTCTGCCACTGTCTTCTCCATAAGTTCCAGTAATTCCAAAGTTCAGGTACAATTGCCAAGTTGATGGATTTTTATCCAGTCCATGGTAAATGAATCCACTATCCACCTGAGTCTCCTGTGTTTAGGAGCTTGGACTATTCCCCAGAGCGTAGCGATGCACACCACACTGAAGGTGAGAACAACACAAATGGCTGAAAGATGTGATTCTATCTGTGTCAAATAAACCCTGTACATGGGAGCTCCCCAGCCACCTGGGTTCAAATGCCAGCTCGGGCACTGGCTCACTGTGTCCACCTGGGGACACTCAACTGCATGGTATCTCAGTTACTTTATCTGTAAAATGGGCATAATAGTAACATCCATCTCAGAGGGCTGCTGTGAAGATAACCCGCACTGGAGAACTTAAACTGTGCCCAGAATACAGTAAGTGCTTGGTGAATGGCTTCCCTCAAGGCTCACATGGTAAAGAATCTGCCTGTGATGCAGGAGACCTGAGTTCGATCACTGGGTCAGGAAGATCCCCTGGAGGAGGGCATGGTAACCCACTCCAGTATTCTTGCCTGGATATTCCCATGGACAGAGGAGCCTGGCGGGTTACAGTCCACGGGGTCGCAAAGAGTTGGACATGACTAAACAACTAACCCTTTCACCCTTTAGGAAATGCTAGCTATTACAGATGTGGGGGTCTGAACGCGAGATGAACCGGACACACACGTTCAGCAAAAATGACTTCTGGAAGCAGACCGGTGGCTGTCAGGGGCCAGGGGAAGAAGGAATATGGAGTAACTGCTCAATGGGTATGGGGCTTTATCTTGGGGCAATGAAATATTTTGGAACTAGACAGAAGTGCTGCTTGCACAACCTTGTGAACATACTAAATTGCTCACTTGAAAAAAGCTGATTTTATGTTATGTGAATTTCACCTCAATTTTAAAAAGCCCCAAACAAAAAAAGACTTCTGTGTAGTGGGTAGGTGGAAAAAGAGTAGGTGGCAAAGACCTTTATCAGACACTTTACTTCTTTATCATTTCTGTCCAGCTTGATTTTTTTTACAGTAAATATATATATATATATATGTATATATATATCGCTTTTAAAATTAAACAAATTTTAAAAATTTAAAGGAAGTAGCATGTACGGGGGTGGTGGAGGGTGGGTGGGATTTGATGAGCTCTGACTCATATTCTATCATGTACCTATCTATCTTCCTCTGTGATGTTTATACCATGGGGAGGAAAATACTATTAATGGCCCCATTTCAAAGAGAAAAGTGAGGTTCAGAAAATTTAAGCCATTTCCCAACTCACAGAGCCTGACTCAAAACCCCCCCACTAAAAAAAACCACTCAAACAAGAGAAACCTTTCAATTCTATCACACAGCCCCTCGTCCTCACATGTAAAATAAGGCGGATGTAAAATGATTTCTCGGGTTCCTCGGGCTCTGATACTCTCTAGTCCCTGGATGCCTGGCTGAGTTCTCGAAGTGCCAGTCCTGCTTGGGACACCCAAGTGTCCAGACACACCCCGCTGGCCACGCTGCCCGAGGCTCGGCAGCGGGACACTTGCTCTCCAAGGCAGAAACCAGACGGCCCAACAGTCCCTCAATCCTGAGTTCTGGTTGGAACGCTGATAATCCTAAGAAGAGAGCAAACGTGCAGGCAGAGGGCAGCTACTTCCGTGGGAGCTGGAGCAGCTCCTTACAGCTGTACCTGCCCACCGGCCACGAGGTGGAGAGACCACCCCACTCACCCCGGCCGCCTCCCGGTGTAGGATCCTGGCCGCCTCCACCCGGCCCAGACCCAGCTGCAGCCACACCGGGCATGTCTTGACGAGTTTCTCCAGGACGCTGAAGTCCCGGCGAGGAAGGCAGTTCTTCAGAGTGCCTGGCAGGCCGGGCCCCACGCCATCTTCCTCCTCCTCTTCCTGTCTTTCTCCTTTGCCAACATCTGGAATAGGACTGCGAACAGAATAGAATGATCAGCGCATCCTGACGCAGGTCCAGAGAGGACTTGACAACAAATGGGGATTCAATTCTTATTGGATTGAATAAATCATGCTTGCTTATTCAGCATCTGCATAGCCAGGGCCTTTGGGGGAATTAAAAAATGGACAAACCATGATCTTCACCTTAAGGCATTTAAAATGAGTAAGACATACACAGAAACAAAGAGCTGTAGCACAAGATCAGATTAACATAGCAGGAGGACAGTGCAATGGAAGGAGCCAATTCCAACCCAGGGTGGGTTCATGAAAACAATGGCATCTGAGCACAGACCTGAAGAGAATTAAAAAAACACAACAACAACTTCTTAACTGAAGTGTAACTTACATACAGTAAAATGCACTAGTCTTTAATATACAATTAGACAAACTTTGACATATGTCTGCACCCAAGTAACCATCACCCAGATCAAGACAGTTGTGCTGTCCAGTATGATAGCCACTAGTCATACCAACTCTTGAGCTGTCTGAACTAAGACGCACTGTAAGTGTAAAATACACACAGGACTTCAAAGACTTGGTATGAAAAAAAAAAAGACCACAAAATAGTTCATTAATAATATTTTACATTGATTGTGTATTGAAATGATCATTTTTGGACATACTGAGATAGAACATCATTAAAATTAATTTCACCTCTTTCTTTTTCCTTTTTTAGTGTGACTACCAGAAAGTGTAAAACTACATAAGGGGCTTGCGTTGTATTTCGGTTAGATGTGCTGATACAGACATTTCCAGGTTTCCCTGTCTCTCTCCCAGCCAATCCTCAGGATGAGGATGTAACAGGTCAGGGCCCCTGGGAAAGGAGGAACATCACAGGCCTGAGAAATGGCAGGGCAAGTAGAGGACCGGCCCAAGAGATTCCAGGCTCTCCACAACACGCTTGCTCCACCCGACCCCCTACACACACACGCACGTGAGTTTGATTCCAGAAAAGGAGGAAGAGCATCTTGGTGCCTCAAATTCTGAGTCGGGGGTAGGGTGGGGCTGTGTGGTCTGTTTGCCTGCTACCTGAGGAACGAAATCTCTCAGGGTTTGTTTGTTTTTTAGCTGCGCCCTGACCAGGGATCAAACCTGTGCCCCCTTCAGTAGAAGCATGGAGTCCTATGCTACCAGACCACCAGGGACTTCCCAGGGGTGAAAACCTTAATCAGATAGAAAGGGGCAGTTATAAAACCAGGGAGATGCAGCTGGTGCCTCTCCTTCATCCTGTATCCCTGAGATGCTGGCGAAGGGCACCAGAGATCAGGGTGGCATCTGCTGTTAAGGAGCTGCCTGGGGGTGGGGTAGGATAAGCCCTGCTAGAGGCACAGAAAAGTGGAACCATTTGCTGAGGTCAGAGGACATGGGGGACCCAGGAGTCCTGATGAGAGAACAGCATTCCCTAGAGGGGAGGGCGGGGGTCCTGGTGGTTCTCTGGGTGGTGGGGAGGCTGGGAAAGTGAGGTTAAACGGGTCCAGTTGTGCTGGATTTTGCAGAGACCAGACTAGAAAGTTATGTATAGTGAGAGATCCAGCAAAGGCAGTGTACTGAAAATTCCCTCTTCTGATGCTCCTCACTCCTAAATCCTTCTAGAAGCCTGCCCTCCCTCCCTGGAAGCTGCGTGTGTCAGGGGTTCTTATGAATTTCTCCTCTGGGTCCACATAAGAGTGTGCCAGGTCACCAGGCCAACAGGAGTGTCCAGGCAGCTGCAGGCGTCATGGGGCTGGGAGGGGCAGCTGGGGGGCATCTACAGGCTGTGGAATTGGGTCTCATTTAGAGTTTGAGAGCAGGGCAGCCCAGCTCATTCGGACATGACCTCTTCCCAGACCCCGAAGTATGGTCCACATCTCCTCTGGGAAAGCAGTAAAGACAGCGGAGGCCAGAATCACCCAGAAATACACATTCTTGGTCTTCTAGGTTCTTCTAGCCTTCCTTGGAAGCACAAAAATATCTTCTGGCACCAAAAGGCTTTATAATCATCCTAAAATCTTCTTGCTTGGCCCCAGGCTTCCCCTCAGAGGCCAATTAGGACTCTAACAGCCACTGGAGGGAGAGCAATTGGCTCCCATTTCCTCTCTGCCACTAACTAGGCTTAGGTTGCTTAGTGAAGCCTGTGAGAACATCTGTTCCCTCTTAGGGCCTCAGTTTTTGCATCTGTACAATGGGGAGAAGTGGCCTGGAAGACTCCTCTATTTGCCAGGTGGCCTAGGCAGGACCTGGACTTTCGGGACAAGGGTCCCCATTTTCTCTTGTGGAACCAAGATCAAACAAACTTTGAAAGAAATGAGAAAGTTCGCCTTGAATTCATTTATACTATGAATATTTTCTGAGGGCCTGAACACACCAGATGTTGTTTCAGGCATTGGATTAGAGCAGAGAACAAAACAGTTTAAAAAGGAGAAAAACCCCTCATCTCTGGAAGAGGAGTCAGGCCACAGACAAGGTGAAGGGGTGCCCTGCGGTGTTAGATGGTGCTGAGCACTGGCCAGGCAAGCAAAGGGCTGGGGTCAGGGGAGCCCTCATTGAAAAGACTGAGTAACATCTGGATGCAGACAGCTGGGGAAAAGATTCCAGACTCAGGGGCACCAAAGGCCTCGAGCAGCAGGCTTGAGCTGCCTGGTCCAGGAGGAACCACGAGGAAGCCTGGGGGTGGCAGGAGGTAGAAGGGTGAGGGTGGGAGAAGGTGAGGTCAGGGACTAGGGGGCTGGGGGGGTGTCTCTCTAAGGATTCTGGATCTACTTGGAGAGTTGCCTCTAAATCCACATATATAAGCACCTTCCCTGGGCTTCTGGCTAGCAATTTGCTCTCACCAGCCCCTGGGCTTTCTTGGCAAGAAGAAATGGACTGGTTAAGATGTGGTGGGGCCTGGCTGGCCTCTGGGCCCACAGAGATGAACCCAATCCCCTATCCCCAGCCCCCAGCAGTCCCACCTGCATCTTGAGGTACAGGCTACTGCTTTCAGGGTGACCAAGTAGAAACTCTGCCCCAGGCTCCAGCACCAAAGGGACTGTGTCATCTCTCCTTTTGTGATCATGTCGCTGCCCCGCTCTAAAACTCTCAATGGCTCCCACTGATGGAAGAGTCCAATCCAGTCCCTGATACTGGAGGCATTCCCATTTGGAGCCCCCAGCCCACAGGAGGAGGCCGCTGTCCACCACCCCTGCAAACCTGCACATCCCCCCTTGACACTCTTGCTCCAGCTATTTTGTCTACCTGCAGTACCTCCAGATTCTCTGTGACTTCCTCTCAACAGGGAGGCAAACATTTATTAGACTAGACACAGAAAGCAAGAACCATAAAGGAAAAGATGGATAAGTTAGTCATATAAACATTGAAACCTGTGCCCATGAAAACACCTCATGAAGAAAAGAAGATTCAAAAAAAAAAAAAACCCCTTAAAGACTCAAACTACAGGCTAGGAGCAAATATTTGCAAAGCATGTATCTGATAGAGATCACACAAATTAATTTTCTAAAGGGGCTTTGAGGATGCTTCAAAGAAGACGACATGTCCAGGAAGCAGGTAAAAAGTGCTCGACATCATTAGTCATTAAGGAAATGCAAATTAAAACCACAACAAGATACCACGACACAACCACTAGGATGGCTAAAATTAAAACGACTGATAACATCACATGTTGGCAAGGACGGGAAGTAAACAGAACACGCATGCTTTATTGGTGGGAATGCAAATTGGTACAACCACTTTGAAAAAAGGCAGTCTTTTCAAGTCAGCTTTCATATACACCTGCCCCATGGCTGAGACATTCCACTCATAGATACGTACCCAAAAGAAAGGCAAAAGGGAAAGACCTCTCCTTGAGTGTTCATATCAGCTTTATTCCTAATAGCCCCAAACTGGTCCAGACATCCATCGATCAGAGAATGAACAGACAGGGGTACCTCACACAGTGGGAAAATATTCAACAACGAACAGGAACCACTGATATACACCATCCCGTGTATAAACCTCAAAAACACTGCT
The DNA here is from genome assembly GCF_029378745.1 of Bos indicus. Classification (NCBI taxonomy): domain Eukaryota; kingdom Metazoa; phylum Chordata; class Mammalia; order Artiodactyla; family Bovidae; genus Bos; species Bos indicus. The sequence goes on along the minus strand of NC_091780.1, from coordinate 57,422,327 downwards.
GAGAGAAAGGAGCCAGATGCCAAAAAATACATATGATATGTATCCATTTATATGAAGTTCAGCTGGTACACTTAGCTAAGTATATTTACATTTTATTATACGCAAATTTTATACCAAAACAATAAAAAAGAACCATAAAGAAATACTGAACTCTAGTTAGTGATATATGTGCTAAATATTCTGGGGTGTCCAGAAGTTTCTTCAAAATGCAGAAGAAAAAATAAGGTGGAGAGACAGAGGAATAAACAAAAACATCAAGGGTAAGTGCTTACTCCAAAATTATTTTGACTCTTCTGTATGTCTAGTATATTTTTTATAACAAACCACTGGGGATAAAGTTTTCCCATCCTTCAGGGCCCATTCAGAAGAAGGCTGCCTGATGCACTACAAGCCCTAGGCTTGTGTGATCTGTGGCCAGATCCTTTACTTCTCTGGGCTTCCATTTATTCACGTGTATAAAAATACTTCATAGGATAGTTGTGAAAATTTGATGGGACATTTGTCAAGAACTTGGCAGAGTGCACACAATTCAGGAAATGCTAGCTACTGTTTCTCTTTCCAACTCGCTAATTGGAATTCTTATTTTCCTCTTCTCACTATACTTCTCCCACATTGCAGCCTTGATTTTAGGACTCAGCACATTTCGAGTGGGGCACATCTTTGTGTATTGCACTCATCTTGGACCCAAGTCAATATCTGAGCCCAGTTCAAGTTCAAGTGCCAGGGAACCATGGCTTGACATGAACAAAAAAGCCAATTTCGGGGCACAGAAACAAATAACTTGGAGGATCCTTTTTATAACTTGAGCTCAGCTAGTGCCGGTGAAAAGACAAATAAGACCTGGGGTTACTGCAGAAACCTTCCAGACATGAGCACTGAAGGGGCTACGTGTGGCCACTCAGACTAAATGCTCAAGAGGCCAAAGGCTCTTAAGATGCTGCTTTCCAGGAATTGTCCAAGTTGTTCAACGTTCTCCTTCCCCTCTGGGTGGTCGAGGGTGGAAGTAACAAGGGTTTGCTCAGGGCCCTCTAAGTGGTGGCTTGGTAGGATCGGAGGCTTGGAGTGGAAACTCTAAGTTTCAAAGGCTACAGCAAGGACTATAAGTTAGCGAAGGAGCAGCTGAGTCTGGGGGAGGTTTGGGCCTTGCACCAGGTCACAGGAGCAGCAGAGCCCTGGAGGGACAGAGTGGCAGGGACACCTGCTCTGACCAAGCCAAGTAAGGAAGGGTAATGGGGCCAGGAAGACGCCCCTTACCCTCTGAGTCCCTGATGACCTTGAGCCTCAGGTCACTTGAGCTCTCTGGATGCCCACTTGTGACTATTAAATGCTGGAGCTGATGCTGGAGCTCCAGGCTGGACTGTCGGGCTCGAGCAGGATGGCAGAGGTGCGAACACCCTGAGCCAGCATCATGCAGGCTGTTGCACTGCCATGATCACGGTCATTAAACAGCTTGGCCACACCAGCTCTGACTTTGAGGGACCATCACTGAGCCCACGCGACAGCCAATATGTCATCTGCTGGCACAGTCAACCACCCCAGCACCCACACCCTCCTGCTCACCAGCCAAGCTCCAGCTGAGGGCTCTGCGAAGGCAGCCACCAGAACCCCGAGTAATGAATGGCACTGTTAGCACAAAATAATGAGCCCAGACACTTGAGGGCAATTCCACCAAAAAGAGAAATCCTTCCATGACTTGTTTCCCTTCTGCTTGCACAGGAGAAACAGATCGGCTCTAATCAGCAGTCCTAACAGCCTTTCAATTCAAGGGGTGGGCTGTCCGAGGACACCCAGGCTGCCCCACCCAGGTGCAGGGTGGCCAGACACCAGGAAAAACCCTTGCCCTGGGCCAAAGGGACCAGGCCTGGGCTCAGCATCCTGGCTTATTTGGGGACCTTCTCACCAGCATCCAGAGGAAGGAGGGACTTGGCATGGTGTGTCCACCTTGGCATGCTGCCTGCATTGAGTCATGGGCCTATTAAACCTTGGTGAGGAGAAAGGAAAGCCCTGCTCTGGGGTGGAGAGGCCACCCGAGGGGCCCACCTGGGTGTGGGGTCAGCTAAGGGTGCGGGGCCCTGGCTGGATGCTGCCTGTCTGGGAGAAGGCCCCTTAGTTCCCAGCTCACAAGGGTGCTGGCCTTGGGCTGCCTGTGTGGGCCTTGGGGAAGCAGCTCAGAAAGTTCCAATGACGCATCACTGGAAGGAGAACTAAGGCCCCCTTGTGCAGACTTGGCCGGAACTCGGGGGATGGCGGGGGAGTGTGGGATGGAAGGGGAGGACTGAGAAAAGGCCAGCTCTGTCCCACCCGCAGTCCTGACCGGGCCCCCACTCCAGGACCAAGTGAGTCTACTGAGAGAAAGAGACCTGGGCCCAGCAGTCAGTGTCATGGGATGGCCCGATCACTCCGTACAAGGGGGTGAGCACACAGACGACATGGAGGGGCCAGGGTGGGAGGGGCGGGCCCTGGAAATGCCAGTAAGGGCAGCAACGTGCCTGTTCATCCCCAATAGCCCGTGGCACACAGTCATCCTCACGCCTACTGGAGTGGCTAGCACTGTGTCCCCCAGAGAGACTGATCCAAATTCTAGCACCCAGCCCCTGCAAATGTGACCTCACTTGGAAAAAGGATCTTTGTAGATGTAATTAAGGATGACATCATTCTGGATTTAGTGTTAGTTGCTCAGTCGTGTCCGACTCCTTGCGACCTCATGAACTGTACCCTGCCAGGCTCCTCTGTCCATGGGGTTCTCTAGGTAAGAATACTGGAGTGGGTTCATTCCCTTCTCCAGGGGATCTTCCCAACCCAGGAATCAAACCCAGCTTTCCTGCATTGCAGGCAGATTCTTTACTGTCTGAGCCACCAGGGAAGCTCTCTGGATTTAGGGTGGACCCTAAATTCAATGAGAGGTGTTCTCATAGAAAAACACAGAGGAATCCTCTGGCTTCAGTGGTTAGGGCTCTGAGCTTCCACTGCAGGAGGCAGGGATTCTTAGTTTAGGGAACTAAGATCCTGCATGCAGCAGCCCCCCAGACAGACACAGAGATACAAGAAGGCAGGGAAGAAAGTAGAGTTAGGAGTTTTGAACACCAAGGATTGACGGCTACCGCCACAGGCTGCAGAGAGGCATGGCCCTATTCTCTTAGAGCTTCCAGACAGAACCAACCCTGCTGACCCCTTGGTCTTGAACTTCTGGCCTCCAGAACCATGAGAAAATACATTTCTATTCTTAATAGCTGCGAGGTTTGTGATGACTTGCTGCTGCAGCTCTTGGAAACTAACATATCCACCTGATGCTACTGCTGCTAAGTCACTTCAGTTGTGTCCAACTCTGTACGACCCCATAGACGGCAGCCCACAGGCTCCTCTGTCCCTGGGATTCTCCAGGCAAGAACACTGGAGTGGGTTGCCATTTCCTTCTCCAATCCATGAAAGTGAAAAGTGAAAGTGAAGTCGCTCAGTCGTGTCCGACTCCTAGCAACCCCATGGACTGAAACCTACCAGGCTCCTCCATCCATGGGATTTTCCAGGCAAGAGTACTGGAGTGGGGTGCCATTGCCTTCTCCGATCTACCTGGTAGTCTCATGTAAAGATGAGGACACTGAAGCACAGAAAGGTTAAACAACTCATCCAAGGTTGTGCACGTGTGTTCAGTCATGTCTGACTCTTTGCAATACTTTGGACTGTAGCCCGCCAGGCTCCTCTGTCCATGGGGATTTTTCAGGCAAGAATATTGGAGTGGGTTGCCATTTCCTCTCCAGGAGATCTTCCCCACCCAGGGATCAAAACCAAGGTTCCTGGGGCTCCTGCATTGCACGTGGATTCTTTGCTTGCTGAGCCATCAGGGAGGCCCAAGGTCACACAGCCTCTAAGTGGCAGAGCTGGGCTTCAAATCTGGACAATCTGAACCCAGAGTCTGGGATAATAACCTCTACACTACTCTAGTTCTTGAAGAAACTTTAAAAACTTCCCATGTATATGTATCCTTATAGTACTTGGCAAAGAAAGTGCTCATTAAAGTTTGTGGCAGAGAAGGCAATGGCACCCCACTCCAGTACTCTTGCCTGGAAAATCCCATGGATGGAGGAGCCTGCTAGGCTGCAGTCCATGGGGTTGCTAGGAGTCGGACACAACTGAGAGACTTCACTTTCACTTTTCACTTCCATGCATTGGAGAAGGAAATGGTACCCCACTCCAATGTTCTTGCCTGGAGAATCCCAGGGACAGGGGAGCCTGGTGGGCTGCCATCTCTGGGGTTGCACAGAGTCGGACACGACTGAAGCGACTTAGCAGCAGCAGAAGCAGCAAAGTTTGTGGACCCATTTGGAATTTATATAAACACAGAGACAGAGAAATATAAACATACACAGAAATAATGTCCTGAAGGCTCTGTATGACATCATTCAGTTCAGTTCAGTTCAGTTCAGTCGCCAGTCGTGTCCGACTCTTTGCGACCCCATGAATCGCAGCACGCCAGGCCTCCCTGTCCATCACTAACTCCCAGAGTTCACTCAGACTCACGTCCATCGAGTCAGTGATGCCATCCAGCCAACTCATCCTCTGTCATCCCCTTCTCCTCCTGCCCCCAGTCCCTCCCAGTATCAGACTCTTTTCCAGTGAGTCAACTCTTAGCATGAGGTGGCCAAAGTACTGGATTAAGAACTGTTATTTCTGAGAAGTGCACACAGAGGGGCTGTTTCAATTTTTTATGCCAATTATGCATTACTTCTATGATTAAAATCATCTTAAATCAATGTGTTTGATTTACACTGGTTTGTCACATAAATGCATGTAGGGTGGAGAGCTGGTGGCTTTGGGATCTCCTGAGCCGGCTTGGTGGTCATTTCACACACTGCCAAGCCAGCTCTGCACTGACTCTAATTGCCTGTCCAGCCACACTCACCTCCAGTCTCCTCTTCTGTGAAATGAGGAGTAAGTGTAACAGGCGAGGGGGTTTCCCTCGGGAGTGGAGAGGATGAGATGCGCACACTGCTATTATCCCGAGAGTGACTGACAGCAAGCTTCTAAGAGCCATAACTGAATTGCCCAGTGGGGCTCCCAGGCCCAAGCTGAGCTTCCAGAAGTCCAAAGCCTCCCTCCTTTTGAAGTGACAGCTATTTCTCAAGCTGGGGCAAAACTGTCCAGAGGCCCCAGGGGTGTTTTCCTCGTGTCTGATCCTGGAGAACCAGCTGAGCCTTGACACGCCCTGGGGAGGTGGGGGGCAGTCACTCATGGCTGTCCCCACCCACTTTCTCACTACAATTAGAGACGTGGTGGTCATTTCACATTCCACGTAGCCCCATGATGAAAACTAGGACTCAAGCAGTCTCGGGCCCAGCCCTGCCACATCTGGCCATGTGACCCAGGGTGAGATGTTTAACCTCTGTGGTCCTCAGTTTTCTCATCTGTGCAATGGAGCTGGGAAGCCCTGCCACGTGTAATGTGCACGAAGCAGCATCTGGCACCCAAGAACACCTCACATATGTCACCACTCTAGCTGGCCTAACCACACATGTGGTCCTGCCCTGTTTCTCCTACGAATGCCAACATGAGAAATGGCCTGGGATAGGTGAGAACCCACTGCTCAGCCCCCTGAATGCCACCAGCACACCAAGGAGGAAAAGCACCCCCATGAGAACAGAAACAGTTGCACCTGCTCTGAAAGACTGTCAAAATCTAAAAGAGGGGTGCTGTAGCCAGGCCCCAGCAGCCCCACTCCCAGGACACACACAGGCATAAGGAGACAATTGATAATAATGAGAGAAAATGGGAACGACCAATGTCCATCCATGAGAAACAGACGTGAGAAAATGATAAATAAGTTGTGATTCTTCCACCCTGGACTATCACACAGCTGCTAAAAGGTAGGAACCAATTGCTATTGGGTGAAATCTCAAAATCCTATCAGTTGCATTGATGTTAATTTCCTGATATTGATCCTTGTGCTGAGGTTATGTAAGAGAATGTCCATGTTTGGGAAATATTCACAGACATATACGCAAGTAAAGAAGCACAATGCTTGCAACTTACTCTCACACAGTTCAGAAAAACTGAAGAAGAGAAAACCAACAGATGTGATAAAATGTTCATAATTGGTAAATCTGACTGAAGACTGTAATACAGAAATTCACTGTACTACTCCAGTAACTTTTCTGGGAGTCTGAAGTTATTTTAAAAGAAAAAGTTAAGAAGTTTTAAAATCAAACAAAACAAAATTCCATGTTGAATAAAATAAGCAAATTACAGAAGGAATGAAAACACTTATATAAAGTGTAAAAGTGTACACAATAGTTCTATGTTTTCTGTAAATACACAGGCACACCAAATCCAGGACAGTGGTGACCTCTGAGGAGCTGGAAGAAAATGGAATCTGGGAACTGTGTGAAGGAGGCTTTGGCCAGTTCTGCAATGACTTATTTATTTTTAAAATGTCAGAAACATGCATCTTCTCCCAAGGTCCTCCAGAACCTGCCACAAGCCCAGGCGTTGTACAGTGGGGGTCTTAGGACTTTACTGAGTCCAAACTCGCTCTGCTTGCCGCAAGACAGGCCGATGAATCGAGGTGTTGAGACAAGGAATATGCCTTTAATCAGAAAGCCAGCTGACAGAGAAGATGGCAGATTAATGTCTCAAAATGACCATTTGTCGGGTCTGGATGCCAGCTTCTTTTATAGAACCAGAGAGAAGCAGTGAGGAACTAAAGTCAAAAGGCAGAACAGAGAGGGGGAAGCAATGAGGAAGTGAAGTACTGACACAAAGAAAGGGCCATCAGTCTTACAAAACATCTCCGGAACAGCCAGCCTGTGGAAGGGGTGTGTTAATCTCTTCTTTCCCGCAGCGGTTCACAGGTGGGCAGGGTCAGATTATCTTCCTAAAAGCTGAACAAAAGGCTAACAATTAGTCCAACAATTGAGTTTGCCTGGTGACTCAGATGGTGAAGAATCCGCCTGCAATGCAGGAGACTGGGATTCCATCCCTGGGTCGGGAAGATCCCCTGGACAAAGGAATGGCAGCCCATTCCAGTATTCTTGCCTGGAAAATTCCATGGACAGAGGAGCCTGGCAGGCTACAGTCCATGGAGTTGCAAAGAGTCAGACACAACTGAGTGACTTACACACACATACAGTCCAACAGTCAGGCAGAGGGGCAGGGTCCTCTGAGGCAGCCCATTATGTATTGTTATAATGGTGGCGCTAGGGGTAAAGACCCTGCCTGCCAATGCAGAAGACATAAGAGACTCGGGTTTGGTCCTTGGGTTGGAAAGACACCCTTGAGGAGGGCATGGCAACCCACTCCAGTAATCCTGCCTGGAGAATCCCATGGACAGAGGAGCCTGGAGGGCTACAGTCCATGGGGTGGTAAAGAGTAGGACATGACTGAAGTGACTGAGCATGCACATAACAACAGCAGCAATGAAAAGCAAGTCAAAGAAACGGTTCCAAGGTGGAGTCAGAACTGGTTCTTCTCTGCAACAAGAACACCTAAGCCTGTCCCTTCTGCCAGGCCAGTTCCTCTGGGATGACTCCCATTGTTTGTTTTCTTTGGCATTTTTAAGACCGTTCTGGAGCCTGAGGGCCTGTGTTGAAAGGTAATCAAGATGAGTCCATCCAAAGAATCAGGCCCTGGGGGACTTTAAGGAAAATCTTCTGACAGCTGCATCAGCAGAGCAGAAGCCAGAGAAGGTCACTGGGACTGTGTCTCCACACTGTGGCAGCCACAAGACTTGGGCCAAGGAGCAGCAGCTGATGCCAGAGTGAGTGACAGCTTGGAGTTCTGACTACAGGTGAAGATGAAGATGCCAACGGGAACATTCAAGACTGGCGGCAGGTATCTGGAGCTGGGAGAACTCCTTCCGAGGCCCCGGTGCTATGAACAAACATCCACCCTGGGCTCAGTGTCCCCCACTGTAAACAGGGAGCCTAGGCCACTGATGAAATTAAAACTCATATTTTAGAGCAAGATGAGAAAATTTAAAATAACCCGATCTATTTATTTTTGGCTGTGCTGGGTCATCGTTGCACGGGGTTTTCTCTAGTTGCGGCGAATGGGGGCTACTCTCTATTAATAGCTGCGGTGCAGGGGTTTCTCATTGCAGTGGCTTCTCTTGTCGTGGAGCACGGGCCCTAGGGCACAGGCTCTGGAGTTGTGGCACGTGGGCTCAGCAGTTGTGGCAAATGGGCTTAGTTGCTCTGAGGCATGTGGGATCTTCCCAGACCAGGGATCAAAGTCATGTCCCCAGCATTGGCAGGCAGATTCTTTACCAGTGAGCCACCAGGGAAGCCCGAGATGAGAAAATTTAAACATAAATGTTTTCCTTGCTGGTTTGAGCCTCCTCCCTCCCCCTTAGTGTGTGTTGTTCAACCCCATTAAGCAAACCTCCCTAGGTGACAACATTCCTTCTTTAATTTTGTAAGGGGCCACGAGGACCCATGACCCGCTACACACTTTGTAGTGCAGATCTGAAATGTGTAACCTGTCAATAACTTGAGTATGGCCTTTTCTCAAAAACTTCATTCCTGGGCTCTGACCTCTAAAAGGGTGGAACAATTCTCAGAGCTTTCTGAAAGACAGTCTCCTGGATTATAATGCTCAGGTCGGTGCAAATAAAAATGTTCATTTCTTTCTAGATCAACTATTTTTTTAAAAGACGTATTTATTTCTGGCTGCACTGGGTCTTCGTTGCTGCACGAGGTCCTTCTCCGGTAGCAGCAAGCGGGGTCTACTCTTTGTTGCAGCGTTCAGGCTTCTCACTGCAGTGATTTCTCTCGTTGCGGAGCACAGGCTCTGGGCATGTGGGCTCAGTAGCTGTGGTGCATGGGCTTAGTTGTCCTGCAGCACGTGGACCAGGGATTGAACCCGAGTCCCCTGCACTGGCAGGCGGATTCTTTACTGCTGAGCCACCAGGGAAGCCCCTAGATCAATTATTGATTAATTCTTTCATCTACACCACTTGCCTCAGAGGTCATGGGACAGGGTAAGGAAGAACTCAGCCACAGGAGACACTTAAGTGGTAACTCCTAGATGAGATGAAGAGCTCACGACCATTCATGGAAGAAGTCAAGGCTCATCAGATCCTGGGACAGGGCAGGGAAGGCGAACCCACTGGTGAAGGAGGAGAATCTGGGAATTTTGGGGGTGGATGACCATGAAACCAAGCCCCCCGGGAACTGAGTTGCCCCACTGGGTTTATGATTAACCTCTTTATCCAAAACTTGATTCCTTTTCTTGGCCTGCCCCTGTTCCCCTCAGGATTGAGGTTTATCGAAGAAAAGGGGGAACCGAAACCAAGTAGGACACTTTGGGGCCTTCCTTGGTACAAAAGCCCCTTGCTGTGCCATTTCTTGTTTGTAGAAAAAGGCTTTGATCTCCTAGGCCTTCCCTGAGTTCCAAAGAGCAGACTTAAGTAGTCAGTAATTAGGGAAGCGAGGGAATGCAGAAGCAAAAGGACAGCAGTCCATCAAGAAAAGCAATGACAACTTAGCAGTCCAGTGATTAAAAAAAAGTGTCCTAGTCCCTCCTTAAGGGATACGCAGAACAGTCTGATGCATATCTTTGAGTTGTTCTGCAGAAACTAAGATCAGCCACCCAGGTAAAGGATGGTCACTACATGGCTGACCATGAGCACAGAGACTCCAGACTGGCTGGAACCAGGTTGATGAAAATTCCCAAAACATCACCCTGTTGCCTCACCACCAACCAATCAGAAGAATGTCCCTGAGCTGCTGTTCTCACCTTATATTGCCTTTAAAACCTCTCCCTGAAAGCCACTGGGAACTTCGGGTCTGCCTTTTGAGCACTAACTGCTTATGCTGTTTGCTTGCCACTTGCAGAAAATGCTGTACTTTCCTTCACTACAAGCTGGTGTTCGTAGATTGACTTCGCTGCACGTGGGTGAGTGGACCCACGTTCTGCTGAGTAACAAGCACTCCAAAAGACCTGTTGGAGCAGCTGGCTTGGATCAGTGACGTGCTATTAAGCACCTGTCCACGACAAAAAAAAAAGTCCTGACGTATAGTGAATGAGGATTGCCATGGCTGTAAGTATTCCCATCATTGCTAATAAGAAGTTATCGATGATTTAACAACTATCTTAAAATTTCTGAATATTGAACAAGACTTTGTAAGCCTATCAGCTGTCCTCTACCTCAGAGGTTCCCCTAACACTGGGAACTCTCTATACCATCACAATACGTAGCTATATCTGTTTGAAGACCTCTAATGTGAGGGAGCTCACTACCTCACTGGGCAAGTCATTCTGAGAACCAGTCCTCGATTTCTATTGGGATGAAATCTGTTCCTCTGAATCCTTCCTCTTGTTTCTTTTTCTACCCCTTACAAGGCCACAGGGACAACATGCCCCATCCCCACGCAGCCCTTCAACTACGCAGAGAAGGCCAACACATCTCCGCTGATGCCCTAGGGTCAGCTCTTATCCAGGTTGATCAGCCCCCCTCTCCTTATGGCACCTACAGGTAACATTTAACTTTTCCCCTGTGTCTGACACTGAGCCACACATTGGTTTACACACAGTCTCCATGAATTTGCATACGGAGTGCTTTGCTTTCTAGTAATATTTTAAGGTGTACACTGAGATAGTTTTCAGTACAATCACAGAATCATGCAAATATCACTGCAATTCATTTTAGGATATCTTCATCATCCCAACAAGGAATCCTGTCCTCATTAACTGTCATTCCCCAATTCCTCCTAATGCCCCAGCCGGTGTCAACCACCAATCCATTTTCTGTCTTTGTAGGTTTGCCTTCTGATATTTCCCATATGGAATCACACAGTATGTGGTCTTTTATGTTTGGTTTCTTTCACTTGGCATGTTTTTAAGGTTCACCTGGGCTTCCCTGGTGGCTCAGACAGTAAAGAATCTGCCTGCAATCCAGGAAACCCAGGTTCAATCCCTGATCAGGAAGATCCCCTGGAGAAGGACATGGCAACTCACTCCAGTAATCTTGCCTGGAGAAGCCCATGGAGAGAAGAGCCTGGTGGGCTACAGTCCACGGGGTGGCAAAGAGTCGGACACGACTGAGCCACTAACCCTTTCACTTTCACGCTGTCATGACTTACATAATGCATCAGTCCTTTCTTCCTTTCTATTTATTTATTTTTGGCTATGCTGGGTCTCTGCTGCTGTGCAGACTTTTCTCCTGTTGCAGCTAGTGGGGGCTACTCTCTAGTTGTGGTGTGAGGGCTTCTTTTCTGTGGAGCACAGGTTCAAGGGCCCGTGGGCTCAGGAGTTGCAGCTCCTGGGCTCTAGAGCACAGGCTCAGTAATTGTGGCACACAGGCTTAGTTGCTCCACGGCACATGGGATCTTCTCGGCCCGAGAAGATCCACGTCTCTTGGACTGGCAAGTGGATTCTTTACAACTGAACCACCAGGGAAGCTCCAGTGTTTCATTTCTTTTTAGCACCAAATAGTATTCCATTGTATGCACATACCATTTGTACTTGTCCCATTAGTTGATGGATATTTGGGTTGATCCGCTTTGGGGCCTTTATGAATAACGCCACTGATATTCATGTATGAGTTTCTGTAGAGACATTGTTTTCAATTCTCTTGGGTATATACTTAAGACTAGAATTGCTGGGTCATACGGTAACTCTGTCTACGGCCATACCACCCTGAATGCTCCAGATCTCATTTGATCTTGGAAGCTAAGCAGGGTCGGACCTGGTTAGTACTTGGATGGGAGAACTCCTGGGACTACTAGGCACTGTTGGCTTGGGCTTCCCTGGTGGCTCAGTCGGTAAAGAATCCGCCTGCAAGGTGGGAGACCTGGGTTCGATCCCTGAAGAAGGGAACAGCTACCCACTCCAGTATTCTGGCCTGGAGAATTCCATGGACTGTTTAGTCCATGGGGCCACAAAGAATTGCTCAACTTTCACAGTAACTATATTTAGCAAGTGAAGAACTGCCAGGATGTTTTTCCAAAATGGCTAAAGAATTTACATCCCATTGACAGTGCGGGGCAGGGGGGGGTCCCAATTTCTCCACATTCTTATCAACACTTGTTATTATCATTTTGAAATATTTATTATTTATTTATTCGGCTGCATTGGATCTTAGTTGTAGCATGTGGGATCTTCACTCTTCGCTGAGGCATGTAGGATCTTTAGTGGCAGTGTGAGAACTCTTAGTTGTGGCACACGGGACCTAGTTTCCTGACCAGTGATTGAACCCAGGGCCCCTGCATTGGGAGCGCAGAGTCTTAGCCACTGGACTACCAGGGAAGCCCCGTTATTAGCTATCTTTATTGTTATAGCCATCTTAGTGGGTATAAAGTTGTATTTCACTGTGTTTCTTTCTTCCAGTTTTACTGCAATATAACTGACATACATCATTGTATAAGTGTAAGGTGTACAGAATAATGATCTGGCTAACTCACATCATGAGACAATCATCACAAAAGTTCAGTGAATGTCTCATCGTGATTTTGACTTATATTTCTCTGATGTAAAACTACACTGAGAATCTTAATGATTGATGATTTGTACATATTCTCTAGAAAAATTTTTTTTCAGATTCTTTGCCTGTTTTGAATTAGATTATCTTTTTATTATTGAGTTGTAAGTTCTTTATATATCCTATGTTTAAGTGCCTTATATAAAGTGTTCGATTTGCAAATATTTTCTCCCATTCTGTGGGTTGTCTTTTAATTTTCCTGATGAAAAGATGACGGTGTCCTTTGAAACACAAAACTTTTTAATTTTGGTGAGATCCAATTTACCTATTTTCTCTTTGGTTGCTTGTACTTTCTGTGTCATAGCTAAGAAACCAACATCTAGTTCAAGATCATGAAGATTTACCCCTGTTTTCTTCTTTTACACTTAGGTCTTTGTTCCATTTTGAATTAATTTTTGCATACAATGTGAGATAGGGTCCAACCTCCTCCTTTTGCATTTGGAGATGCTTTTGAACTGTGGTGTTGGAGAAGACTCTTGAGAGTCCCCTGGACTGCAAGGAGATCCAACCAGTCCATTTTAAAGGAGATCAGCCCTGGGTGTTCTTTGGAAGGAATGATGCTAAAACTCATGTGAAGAGTTGGCTCATTGGAAAAGACTCTGATGCTGGGAGGGATTGGGGGCAGGAGGAGAAGGGGAAGACAGAGGATGAGATGGATGGATGGCATCACTGACTCGATGGACGTGAGTCTGAGTGAACTCCAGGAGTTGGTGATGGACAGGGAGGCCTGGCATGCTGCGATTCATGGGGTCGCAAAGAATCAGACACGACTGAGCGACTGAACTGAACTGAACTGATCCTGTTGTCCCAGCAGCGTCTGTTGTAAAGATTATTTTTTCCCCAATGAATTTTCTTTGCACCCTTGTTGAAAATCAACTGACCATAAATTATGGAGTGGTTTTGAACCCCTTCATTGTACTGTTTTTATCCTCCTGAGTGTGCTGAGTATCCTTCTGTCTTTCTACCTCTGAAATGCAGAGTCTCAAGCTAGGAAATAATCTCCCAGGTGTGGTTTGAGCAGCTCACAAAGGAGCATGACCATCACCTCTCTCAATCTAGATAGTCTACTCCTGTTAACATGACCTAAGACAGCTCAGCTTTTCTGCAGCTACGTATACAACATTCTTGGGGAACTATGGGCAACTCTTTTGAATTCTGAGGTTGGGATCACAATGTGGAGATGAAAGGAGACAAAAAGAGCTTAGGAGATGAGTAATTACATGCAGATACTGTTTTCATCAGGATAACAGGGACAACACAAAGGAAATGACACAGCTCAGACTCAAGAGACCATGGTCTGGTTGTGTTGTTCACGCTGAGACCTTTGGCCACTCACTCACTTCCCATCTCCAGGCTCAGCGGCTTCTTCAGTAAAATGAGAAGACTGCTGTAGATTTGGAATGGCAAGTAGGTTGAATTTCCCTGTGAACTCCAGTTGATGGGCAGCAGCTGCCCAGACTATTACACTAAAGGCTCGGTAGAGAAAGTCTGCTGGGATCGCCTACTGTTGTCAGCCACGGGCTGGGTACTGGGCTATGCATTGTCTGAGCGTGGATGAGACCTGAGACTGGGGTTCCTTCCAGCACTATGCATTCCGTGATGCGCAGACCCCTAGCTCATACCATCTGAAGTCTCTCTGCCAAGCCAGACTGGCTCTGGCCCAGCAGACAGTCTGAGAGAAGGTAGGCAGCCAGGCCAGCTTCTCTGTGGCTTCCGCTCCACCAAATGCTTTTTCCTGGACCTGTGAAAGCTGAGCCACAGCTGCCGCCTGGTTCCACCTCTGGCCCAGCCTTTGGAATCACGTGGAGACGGAAGAGAGGCAGCTAGTCGCAGAATCAGCATCGCTCACATGTATATAATCTGCAAATGCTCAACCAATGCTTCCAGCCCAGTTCCATGGGCCAGATAACTGCATGAGGCCCTGGTGGGTTCCCACAGTCACTGGGGATCTGTTGTGAGAGAGTTCCCTAGGTGTCTCCTCACTGGGAGACCAAAAGGCCTTCTGAGATGAGGTAGGGCATAGGGTGCAGCTTAAGCCCCCGACCCTCGGTGGGTGCCCCCTGGGAAGCTGGGACCAGACTTGGAGGGCCCCTGCCCACAGCCTCACCGAGGGGAAGTCAGCTCAAGCAAGTCTTCCGGGCCCCGGAAGTGCTGAGAACAGGTCTGGCTGTCTCAGCTCGCACGTCACAGCCCACATCAAGGGATTGAGTGGGTCCACGGCCTTCAAACTTTCCACACCTGTGTGCTGCAGGCCTCTGCTGCCCGGTGTGTGTCAGGCCCACCTGGCTCCCAGCCCTGCCCTCCGGGCTGCCTGCCTGATGCCCACAGCCTTCCCAGAACTGGGAGACAGTTCCTCCATTCTCCCTCTATAACCTTTGGCTCACGGGTCCCAGTCTCTTTCCATACCCCAGCCAGTCCCTTGAACCCAGCCTGATGGGCAGGTCAGCCTGCTCATCCTGCTGACCTCCCTCCCCCAATCCCAGCCTAGGCTAGGACTGTCCACTGCCGTCAGAACCTGCTTCATAGGTGATGGTACCCATTCTGGCCCCAGTGCTATGTGCGATTAGGCCTTGAGGGGTATGTCGACTAGCAGTTTAAGCATGGGCTTGGGAACCAGACAGCCTGGGTTGGAATCCCAGCATGGTGGCCTTGGCACATGACCAAACAATTCTGTCCCAATTTCCTCACATTTAAAATGGGAAACATAAGCATTACTGCCTTACGGAATTGTTGAGGGTAGTGCCTGACATACAGCAAACATTCATTGAGGTTATTATCATACATTCATTCATCCAGTAATTTATTGAGCATCTACTATGGACCGACACCATTCTAGACTTTTCACAATAATACTTACAATAATAGCCACACACAGTGAAAAAGCACTGACATTCCCTCCCTCCCTCCGCCCCCTTAAAAACTCCTGGGAAATTTCACTGAACATGGAAGTGGTTACTAGAGAAGACAGAATTTGGGGTACCAACTTCTGGCTGAGACTGAAGCTGAAAGCAGTGGGGACAAGAACCCAAGTCACTGAGGGTGATGGACAGGCCCCGTGCATCTCTGTGATACGTGCACGTTAAGGTGCTCTGATGCCAGGCTTTCCTCGTGGCTCAGTGGTAAAGAGTCCACCTGCCAATGCACGAGATGGGTTCCATCCCTGGTCCAGGAAGATCTCACATGCCTCGGAGCAACGAAGCCCGTGCACCACAACTACTGAGCCTGTGCTCTAGAGCCTGGGAGCCACAAATACTGAAGATGGAATACCTAGAGCCCATGCTCTGAAACAAGAGAAGCCATTGCAGTGAGAAGCCTGCACGCTGCAGCTAGACAGTAGCCCCCACTTGCCACAACTAGAGAAAAGCCATGCATCAACAAAGACCCAGCACGATCAGAAATAAATACCGTACATCCTTTTGCACCTTTTGGATTTCAACCATGGGACAATATCACCCATCTGAAAAACGATCAAAGCAGTTTGGAACTTTGAAAAAAAAAATTCTCGTTAACGGGGTTTCAGATGTGAAACTGAGCTGAGTTCTGTACATGCAGATCTAGAGAACTGTGCCTTCTTGGGGTGGCTCAGTGGTAAAGAATCTGCCTGTCAATGCAAGAGATGCAGGTTCAATCCCTGGGTCAGGAAGATCCCCTGGAGAAGGAAATGGCAACCCACTCCAGTATTCTTGCCTGGAAAATCCGATGGACAGAGGAGCCGGTGGACTACAGTCCACGGGGTCGCAAAAGAGTCAGACGGACGACCTAGTGACTAAACAACAGCAACAAATCAACAAACATAAGGCCTCTGTAAATACTATGCAACTTAAAAAAAGAAAAAGAACAAGGAAGCTCTCTGCATACTGACACGGAAAGGTTTTCAGGATATGTCCTTAAGTGACAAAAGCAAAGTACAGAAGAGCGTCTAGACTGTGCTCTCTGGTTGGAAAAAAAAAAAAGGCTTATTTGTATTTGCAAAAAGTCACTCTGAAGGAACACACAAGAAACTAACAACTCGTGGGGCAGGGGTGGGAACAGGCACGTGGGGGGCAAAGGTGGGAAGGCTATTTCATTTAATTTTTTTTTTCATTCAAGAAACATGCAAATATTGAAATAGTGCAGAAAAAGCCTTGATGCAGTCTGCGGCATTAACCTCTATAAAGATGTCCTTTCAATCCTAAACCATTTGAAAAAAATCACAACTTTTAAAATATATATTTTTATTTTGAATCCTGCAAATGTTTTACCTACTCAAACATAAATAACGTTTCCAGAGATTTCTGTGCCAGGCATTGCTCTAACTGCTTCACATACATTAACTAAGTTGACTTTTTCAAATGACCCTACAAGATAACGCCGGTTATTGCTCCCATTTTACAGAGGGGGAAACTGAGACACAGAGAAATTAAGCAACTCACTGAAGCTACAGAAAGTGGCACGCTGAGACTGGAACCCTGGCCATCTCAGAGTCTGTGTTCTTAATCACCCTGCGAAATCCCTCCAGAGTCTTATTCACAATGTATGATTATTAAACATTATAAACATACAATACAAGAAAGAGACGGAGGGCAGATCTCGTCCACAGAGCAGAAGACTTAACACTCTCAAGGTATGAATCCTATGCAAACTGATTGAACGAATCGGTGCAATTCCAATTAGAACCCCAAAAGTGTTCTGTGAAAAGTGCCAAGATCATCCAGGACATACTTGAGAAGGGGGTAGGATTTGGGCTGCTGGAAATCAAGACTTATGATAGAGCTACAGTGATGAAGAAGGTATGGTATTGGGGCAGGGACAGGCACATAGGTCAGTGGACTAGACAAGACAAGTTCAGAAATAGATCCCCCAACACAGTCACTTGAGGTACATATGGTCTCAGTAGAACACTGAGAAAGGACAAACTTTGCAACAAAGTGTGCTGAGACAACTAGCTATTTGCATGGGAAAAAAATAAACGTGATCCATTCTTCACAGCTTATACAAAAATCAGTTCCAGGAAGACTCTGTTCTGATAAAACGTAAAAAGCAAAACAAACAAACAAAAAGCTTCTAGAAGAAAATAAAGAATACTTTCATAATCTGATGGAAAAGCGACTTCTTAAAACGGTGCACACACATACACACACACCTCAACCTTAAATAAAATTTTAAGTTTGACTGCATTAAAATGAAGACTGTTTATCAAGATACCATCAAGACAGTGAAATTTATGCCCTGTGTGGGAGAAGATACTTGTAACACAAAGTGCTCAGAACTAGATTATACATAGAATTTCTACACACTGATAAGGAAAAAACAAGACAAATAATAACAAATAGAAAAATGGGCAAGAGGCTTGAGCTGGCACTCAACACAGAGACCATCCAAATGGCCAGTGAGCATCTGAAAAGCTTCTCAAGAGCAGAGAAATCAGAGAATCTGGAATTAAAACTTGAGGAGCCTGTGAGAACAGTTGTCATGAGGCAGACCTACATGACCAAGGACTGGGGCCATGGAGGAACCGGAATGCTCCTGCTCTGCCTGTGGGAGTATAAACTGGTCCATGAGCGGTTCTTAATCCTGGGATTGAGGGATTTCTGTCTCCTTCTTGACACTGTTATTCCACATTCCAAATTTTTACACTGAGTGTGTATTACTATGAAAATCAGAAAATAATGGACGAACATTTCAGAGGAAACAATTAAAATGGAAGAAAAGATGGCCAGGGGAAAGACTTCCCAGATCAATGTGCCCATCAGGGTCTCTCCTTCACATACAACTGAGTGAAACGGTGCAGGGAGTTGAAAAGATCATCAGAGCCCCAGCTTGGTTGCCCCTCAGCTACCCCGAACACACCGAGGGAAGAAAAGGGCCTCTGTGCCTAGAAAACAAATGTGTTCCAACCTGTCCCTTAGCTCTCTGAGTCTCAGTTTCCTCTTTTGGAAAAAAAGCAAAATATCATTCTCATGAGGCCTAACAGGTGGCTTGGATGGTAAAGAATCTGCCTGCAATGCGGGAGTCATGGGTTTGATCTCTGGGTGAGGACGATCCCTTGGAGCAGGAAACAGCAACCTATTCCACTATTCTTGCCTGGAGAATTCCGTGGATACAGGAGCCTGGCAGGCTACAGTCATACTTATAGGGCCAAGGAGCCGGGCAGACCAGAAATAATTGCGTCTGGGAAAGGTGAATACCCAGACATAGTTAAATACATAAAACAGGTCCAAAGGAACCAAATTGATTCCAGAATTTATTTTTCAGCTGGCAGGGTTTTCCCTGCTCGTGGTCCAGCCAATGCTGCCTGAAAGAACTGAACGCAGTGATGGAAACGTCCTGTGTCTGCACCCAGTGCAGTCGCCATCAGCTACACTTGGTTTGAGCATTTGCACTACGGCCAAGTTCAACTGTTACTTCACTTTAATTAATTTAATTTGTAAAACAGATACATGAGGCTAGTGGCTAACGTACTGGACAATGCGGGTCTAGACTTTTCTACTGTTTAAATCTTTTCAGTGTGTGTGAATTCATATACTGTATTCGGGATTTGTTTTTAGTTAGACAGAAAGAAAAAAGATTAAAAAAAAAAAAAGACAACTCAACACATGTCAGTGCTATGACCATTAGCCATTGCCCAATTTGGAAAGTTCTTCAGGAAGACCATGTCTTCGGTCATCTGTTCCAGGGTTTAAGGTCCCCTTCTCTCAGGAGCTGCCCACGCCCCCACGGCTGGCTGTAGGTCAAGGTCCCTTTTGCACATGGATCCCAGCCCAGGCCTCCCCAGGCTTGTCCCTACAGAGCTCCCGGGGTCCTCGCCCACCTTCCTTCTGCTGTCTTCTCCTCCCCACGTGGGCCAGGTTTGGAAAACAGGAGGCCCGTCAGCTCTGGGGAGGCCCGTCCTTGGCCCCTGCTGGCCTCCTTCCCTCCGGAATCGCCCCTGCCACGTGGCAGCCCACAAGTCCCACCGTGAACTTGGCCTCTGGCCCCGCTGCTGCTTACTCAGCGGTTCCCCCATCATCTGGGGGAAATGCAAAGGAGATCACGACCCTCACTCCCAGGCCTGACCAGGGTTTAGGAGCGGGAGGTAGGAGGAGGGAGCAGGGGCCCCGTGGTGGACAGGTCTCAGCCCAGAAGGGGAGACTCGGGCTCTCTACGCCCTCACCCAGACCTTCCCGCTGGACCTTACCTAACTTAAGAGAAGCTTAAGTTTCTCTTTCCCTCACCCTTTGTGTCTGGGGCCTGACTGAATTTCCCTCTGAGACCGGCCTTTCAAGGTCTGTAAAATGAGACTGAGAACAGACCCCGAAAGGCCGCGATGAGGACAAAATGCCGACAGCATCTGGAGCTTCACAGTAGCTCTGTCTGTGGTCACTGCGGACACGACTAATGCTGGACAGCTCTGAGCGGCGCAGGAAATGCTCTACCCCAAAATGCTCTACCCCAGAATGGCGGCCGGGCTCTGTTCCAGCCTCAGCCACAGGCTGGCTGTGTGTCCTCAGGCAAGCCTCCCTCCCTCTCTGGGCCTCAGTTCTCTCACTAATGAGATAAGCGAAAGGATACTTACCCTCCCTCTTTCAGAGGCTTGCTGGAAGGGTGAAACATGAGCAGAGTCAGAGGGGTGTGCTTTGACAAAATGAACCCCCATTTCTAAACCAGAAGTGGGGTCACGCCCAGGGCCTGTCCAGGGTTCAGGGGTGAACACTGACCCAACCCCTGATGCTGCCCGGCTGGGGCACTGCCTGCACCCCCAGGAGGCAGGCTCTGGACATCTGCACCTTGCAGGAAGCTGCTGCGGCGTCACATTCCTCCAGCCCCTGGCGACACTGAGTCACCCTGCGACCCACCTCACAGCTGTTGTGACCGCATTTCCTCTGCGGGGTCCTGTGCACGCCCCAGCTCGGCAGTCCTGACGCTGTCTGACAGCACACCTCCTGGGCCCAGGCCCACCTCCCAAAACAAGATGGACATCCCACCCCCGCCCCCAAAATCCCACCTCCAGGGCTGTGCCCTTTTTAGGGCTTGGGTCCCCTCCCCCATCAAACTTTACAGGGTGCACGGTCCCTGATGCCTGAGCATAAGGGAAGTTAGCCGCAGTGAGTTTTCAAGAGCGGAGGAGGCCGAGGCCTCTGGCTCATTACCTTTGGGGGCCTTTGGGAGGCACTGGAGTGGGGAGAGAAGAAACACACTCCACCCCTCCCAGGTTAAAGTGTCTCCCAGCAACTCCGGGAGAAGGGGCGGCAGAGGATGAGATGGTTGGATGGCATCACCGATTCAGTGGACATGAGTCTGAGCAAACTCCAGGAGATGGTGAAGGACAGGGAAGCCTGGAGTGCTGCAGTCCATGGGGTTGCAAAGAGTTGGACACAACTGAGCGACGGAACAACAATAACAGCGACTCTGAGGGCGGAGGTTACAGGGTGTGACTTTGTCAGTGGATGACAAGGGAGAGACTGGAAGGCGGCCCCAGGCCCCCATCTCTGCACCTCTGAGTTTCTTCACCTGGTCCATCATATATGGCCAACTTGGGGAGGGGGCTAGGAGGTCACCCCCTCTGTGGGGGTTCAGCAGGCCTGGGGAGGGTCCAGCAGCACCCCCCCGTCCAGGACCAGGCACACCTGGATCTAGGACACGCAGCAGGTCCTGGAATCTTGGGATGCAACACAGGGATACAGGGAATTCAGGGGCAAAGGCCAAGGCTCTGGACTCGGGTAAACCTGAATTCAGGTTCAGAGTCTGCCACGGAGCGCCGAGGGCTTCCACTGAGTCACTTGCTGAGCCTCAGTTTCCCTGCCTGTAAATTGGGCGCTGCAACCCCAGCCTCACGGGGCTGTGACGATTAGCTGAGAAACAGCACTTAGCAAAGGGGCCTGGGGAATTTCCTGGAAGTCCGATGGTTAGGGCTCCATGCTTCCACTGCAGGAGGTGCAGGTTTGATCCCTGGTCAGAGAAGTAAGATCCCACATGCCCTGCGGTGTAGCCAAAAAAAAACAAAAACAAACAAGCAAAGGGGCTTCACATAACTGCTGTAACTATTAATGGCACCCCACTCCAGTACTCTTGCCTGGAAAATCCCATGGATGGAGGAGCCTGCTAGGCTGCAGTCCATGGGGTCGCTAAGAGTCAGACACAACTGAGCGACTTCACTTTCATTTTTCGCTTTCATGCATTGGAGAAGGAGATGGCAACCCACTCCAGTGTTCTTGCCTGGAGAATCCCAGGGACGGGGGAGCCTGGTGGGCTACCGTCTATGGGGTCGCACAGAGTCAGACACGACTGAAGCGACTTAGCAGCAGCAGCATGAATACCACAGGTCCCCGATTTTTATGCCTCGATCAAAACTCTGCTCCTTAGAAGGACGCTTCTGTGAGAATCACAGAATGTGACATATTAGCACTGACTGCTCCCCTCTTTGAAAACTGTTCTTTCCAAGCCTTGAATTTCACTGGAGGGAGAGAGGACCAAGGCCCGGGGACAGAGGGATGGTGCCTACCCTCCAGGACTCATGCATTTTAAAGACAGACCATGCACAAGTCGGGCACTTCTTAATCCGGAGGAATGAACTGCTGATAGAGACATTCAGACAGTGCAGTGGAGAGACTGGGACTGACTTATCTACCCGATGCACACACAGTCCACTCTCAGCATCTGTGGTCGGTACATTCCACAAAGTTCTCCACAGACACTGAGTTAGTGGAAACAGAACCACTGCTTCTGGGGAAAACACAGGGGTAGGTTCCCATGAACCGCTGGTCACAACATTTCCATCCCCCGATCAGGACACATCTTGTTTTATGTGTGTTTCTATTCAAAGATACCTTATTTAATACGTATCATTGATTCATTAACCTTGAACTCACGGCCAACAGCCTAACTCGTGCCTGAGCGAAGCTCTCCTAACACCCCTATTTTCTCCACGGGGCCCGTCTCAGCTTTCTCGCCCTCAGGAACCCTAGACAGCAGAGAAGCACTGTACTTGGGGGACATTTTAAACAGCGAAACCATCAACCCAAAGCAGGAGAACTCGAAAAACATAACAGACCACGACGAGGACGGAATCAAGAAGGCACCTTGTTCTCAGATGAGAACGTGCATGTCAGAATATTCAGATTTTTCATCACTCTGCACAGGGCTGTAAACAACTTCCAAAGCACTATGATTTGGGGGTTATGAATAAGCCTCAGCAAGCAGGCCGATTTGCAAATGCAGAATCTGTGAGTAATGAGGATAGGGTGCAAACGTCCCTTCGTTAGGCTGGCCCCCACTGTGGCCCACCTGGCCATGAACCCTGCTCACAACCCAGAATCTGTCAGAGCCTGGGAGCGAGCTGCTGTGTCATCTGAACTGGGACCCAGCATACCTCTTGCCCTGGAGCCCAGGCCAGGGCCCCACCTGGCATCCACCCTATAGCTGCTGAGGCTTCCCCAGCTGCCACCATGGGCAGTTCCTGTTAGGAGCAGAGAACAGATTTGGAGGGGAAAAGGGGAAGACGGTATTTGTAGGAGCTGCAGGGGAGCCTCTGGCAGTCCCCAAACCTGTGTCCTGAGAGCCTCTCACCAGCCTCCCCCGACAGTATTGTAAGCAGGACCCACAGCCAAGTCTTCATGAAATACCTACTGTGGGAGGCTGTTGGGCTACATGCTGCTTTGCACAGAGCCTGGCACACAGTGGGGGCTCTGTGCCTCCACATTGCATGAATGCAGGAAGCAATGGTCAAAGAGGGCAAGGAGCCAGCTCAAGATCTCACAGCAAGACAGGACAGACCTGGGGACAAGTGGAGTGCACAAGAGGGTAGGCACTGAGGCCTTTCCAAAGACCACGGGACATGGTTCACATTTCTTGAACACCTACTACGTGTCAAACTCGGTCCAAGCTCCTTACATGCATTAACTCATGTAATACAACAGCAGCTCTAAGAGTATGGAACTATTAGTACCCCATTTTACAGATGAGGAAACTGAGGCGGAGAACAGAATGGGAACCTTGACGGTTTGCTCCATGGCCTAACCGCTAAGCTGTACTCCTCCCCTCTCAACGTTCTCATATCCAGACAGCCACGGTGGGACAGAACAGGCATCTTCTCCTGGGCAGGTGCAGTGCGGGCTGGCAGGAGGTAATAAAGGTAGCCTCCTTGCCTCATGATGCATACCCAACCCACCACCAGGTTCCATCCTAGATACACTCTGGGGGCGCCCTGTCTCCCCATCCCCACTGCCAAGACCCTGGTCCAGGCCTCCATCTCTGCTCACCCCGACCCCAACAGTAGCTTCTGCCCCACGTGCTTCTCCCCCAAACCCCATGCCCTTCTTCACACAGCAGCCCAGTGCAAGCAATCCATGTGACTCCTGCACAAAACCTGTGCCTTATGCACAAATGTTTGCAGCAGCTTTATTCGCAATTGCCCCAGACTGGAAACAACCCAAATGCGGCACAGTGGGTGATAAACAAACTGTGATACATGCAGACAATGAAATACACTCAGCAATAAAAAGAAAGTAATACTGAGACACACAACACAGATGGGTCTCCAATGCCTTCAGCCAGAAGAAGCCAGACTCAAAGGCAGCATGCGTGTGAAGTTCTCGAAACATCAAAACTCATGGATGGAGATGAGTGATGATGCCAGGGTTTGGGCGGGAGAGGGACTGGCTACAAAGGGCACAGGGGAACTTTGGAAGGTGATGGAACTGCTCTATATCTTGATTGCAGTAGTGGTTACCTGACAGTCAATGTTTACCAGAATGTATTGAAAAGTTCACAGAAGATGCTTACTCCATATAAATGCTACCTTGTTATAGGTCGAACTGTATCCCTAGAAAGACATGTTGAAGTCCTAACCTCCAGCACCTCAGGACCTCAGAATGTGACCTTATTTGGAAATAGGGTCATTGCCAACGTTATAAGTTAAGATGTGCGTGCTAGGTCACTTCAGTCGTGTCTGACTCTTTTTGACCCCATGGACTGTGTCCCGCCAAGCTCCTCTGTCCATGGGTTCTCCAGGCAAGAATACTGGAGTGGGTTGCCATGCCCTCCTCCAGGGGATCTTCCTGACCCAGGGATCAAACCTGCGTCTCTTATGGTGTCCTGCACTGGCAGATGGGTTCTTTACCATTAGTGCCACGTGGGAAGCTCCAATGTAAGTTAAGATGAGGTCATTTTAGAATGGGGGCAGGAGGGACCCTAAGTTGATATGACTGGTGTCCTTATAAGAAGAGGATTGACAAGAAGACACACAGGGAGGACATGGCCCAGTGACCAGGCAGAGACTGGAGTGATGCAACTGCAAGTGAAGTGACCCCAAGGACCGCCAGGGCCACCAGAAGCTAAGAAGAGGCAGGAAGATTCCACCCAGAGTCTCAGAGGGAGCACAGCCTTGCCGTCACCTTGATCAGAACACCAGCCTTCAGAATGGCGAGAACAAACTCTGATTGTTGTAAGCCACCCAGTTTGTGCTGCTTTATCACAGCCGCCCTAGGAAACCAATACACAGCCCAACTTTAAAAATGGGGGGACGAGACTGTCTCAGTCTCCAGGGTCTACAGGTTCCAGCCTAAGAGCCTCAGGTGTCTTGTCCCCTCTTCCCGCACAGGTCACCTCTGGTCCATGCACAGCACAAACACCAGGCACACTGGGCCGTGGACCTACAACCAGGCCATGCTGGTTACCCCATCCCCCGTGGCTACCTGGGAAACTCCCAGATGTCACTCAGCTCAGCTCAGCTCTCGCCTCCCCGGCAAAGCTCCCCCAGATGTGCTCTAGTCTGTGTGGGACACCCCTGAGCCAGCCGGGGACCCCAGCAGTCCAGGGGACCATCCTGCATCGTTCAGGCATTGCATTGCCTGCCGCTCCTGCAGCCCCACAAGACTGGGGATTCTGGGACAAGGGTGAGTTGTCCGGTAACTGCTGGACCAATGCTGTGCAAGCTAGACAGGGGCTCCAGGACTCGGCTGGGTGGGGGTCTAAGGGCTGGGGAGGAGCTGGGGCTTTGGCAAATACCCACACTGTGCCCGCTTGGCCCTGGCCCTGCAGAGTGGAGCCAGGGCCAGGCCAGGCATGGCTCAGGTTTCTCCTGCCACAGCCTCTACCCTCAGGGCCTCCCACCCAGAGCTGAGCTCAAAGGCCTGCCCAGTTACGCTCCTCACTCTGCTGCTCAGGCTTGCATAGCCCACAGCCTCCTCTGCAAGCTCCTGGCAGGCCCCTTCCCATCTCCCAGAGGCCTGGTCTGATCTATCCTGGTCAATCCCTCCCCACCTCTCTCCTGGGCATTAACCTGCCATATATTCATTCAACAAAGCCTTGTGTGGGACACTCCTCTCCAGCCCTTACTCTTGCTTAGCTTGAGCGTTCTCTGAGTCAAGCACTCTATGCTCAGGACAGTGTGGATCTGGCAACCACACCTGTCAGGAGGAGTCACTCTCTCTGCCCTGAGAGCTTACAGTCTAGCAGAGCCACAGAGACAGAATACACCGTGACAGCGTGAGAAGTGAGGCTCGGACAGGGCTGATGGGTCTTCGCTGACCGGCGTCCTGGTACCTTTGTGTAAATTAGGAAAAGATGCTTCTTGCTTCCCATGGATGCAGACAACCCCTCCTCCACCCCACACACACACCTGACATCACACAGGGCTTGGCAAGAGAGTGAAACATCAGGGGCCCCTTGCTCCTCTCTCAGCAGGTGCCTTTGTGCAGTGAGCAACTTGCACAATTGTACGCAACAGCCCTAGAGGCTAGAGAGCCTGGAAGGCTTTTGCAGGAGGCTGGAGGTGGGGTGTGTATGCTTAGTCCCTGAGGCAGGAAAGAGCTCAGCACTACCCAGAGGCTGGAGGGAGAGGCAGCCAGTGACGCCGATGTGACTGTCCCCCCACCTCTAGGGCCTCACGTGAAGGAGCAGCCTAGGCGCCTGCACAAAGCCGTGGAAACAGCCTGGGTCCAGCTGTGAGAATCTGGGGCAACCACATCCCCTCTCTGAGCCTTATCTGTGAGCAGGGGCTGGATTATGGGGTCACCAGACCCACACTGAGCTCTGATGCCTGACAATGATAGGGCCAAGGATGGGGGCTACTTTGGCTCGTGGAAAGAAGCCACCTGCCTGCCTTTCAAACTACCTCAAAGGCAATTGCCTAGCCTTTCAAGACGGCCCACTCTGCTCAATCCCAGGATAATACCTGTGGCCTCTTAGACCAAGGCCCTCGAGGCCTCCCCATACCTGGGGGTAGATGGACAGCATGATCCTGGGCTGTGGGAGGGCAGCTCAGAGCAGGGTCTTACAGGCTCCAAATGGGTCTTTGCTACCCCTAAAAAGGGAAGGCCAGCCCTGGCCATCTCAGGGCAAACCTTTCCCAAGGCTGAGCAGAGAAGTGAGGTGACCACCCAAGACCTCTAGTGGCCAGCGGTCAGCACAAACCCAGCCTGGCACCTGTAAGTGCTCAATAAAGAAGCAATGAAAGAATGAATGAATGGTGGCAGCCATCAAGGATACAAGCAAGCACTGTTCGGAGCAGGCCCCCAGCCTTTCTTGTGCTGGTTTGGTCGGAGAACCAATCTCAGAACGTCGGCACAGGCAGGAAGTTTCTCCATCTAAAGCGCAGATGAAGGGGGCTTCCCTGGTGGTCCAGTGGCTAAGACTCTGGGCTCCCAATGATGCAGGGGCCCCAGAGGTCGGTCCCTGGTCAGGGAACTAGATCCCACATGCCTCAACTAGAGATCCTGCATGCCGCAACAAAGACCAAAGATCTGTGAGCTGCAACTAAGACCCAACACAGCCAATAAATACATATTTTTTAAAAGCCAACGTATTTGGGAAAAAGTAAAGTACAGATGAGGAAACTGAGGCTGAGGGAAGAGACATGGCTGCCTTGCTCAGCAGTATTTAGCCTTGTCAAAGTGTGAAGTTTGAGAGTCAGAACTTAAACCAGAATAACTAGTCTGAAGCTTCTGGTGAAATCTAAAACTCACAAACACCCAATAGGAAAAACAAGTTTGTAATGTAGTCCTTGAAATAAGAGTCTTAGTCTATGCAAAACATCTGTCCCCTCTGCCCCTTTTCCTCCTTCTCACCTCCACTAGGAAATAAAGGCTTGCATGTAGCCCTGAAAAGCAGCTTTAGCGTTTCTGGCATATACTCTGGTTCCATGTGGCAAGGGATAAATTTTTGTGTGTGTCAGGATTAACTTTGTCTGTGATAGAAAATTTTAAACAACAGTGATTTAAGTAAGGTAGATATGTATTCCTCTCTCATACACAAATCTGAGTAAGTAATACAGGGCTGGGATGACACACCAACATGTCTGAGAGCCTTACTATACTTATATATTATATTGTTGCTCTACTCTGCATAACTTCCATTCTCAAATTCACCCCAGAGTGCAAGATGGGTGCTTCAAGTCCAGCCATTATGTCTATATTCCAGCCAAGAGGAAAGAGGAAAAGAGAAGGGCATGAGCCTTCCCTTTAAGGACATCACCAAGCAAACCTTATTCCCCATATATTTTTCTGTCCAAACCCAATCTCATAGCCACATCTAGCTGAAAGGAAATTGGGATGTGTCTACCTAAAAATTTACACCCAACTAAAATTCAGGGGGCCAATCAACAGGCTCTGCTTCACCCCTGAACTCAAATACTCCAAGATGATGGCAGATGACAATGAAATGGTCCCCAAACCCTAGACCCATAAAAGTTTTCAGGAGTTTCATTTAAAACAGAGGGAACTTTAAAAAAAAGTTGACATATGTCTATACCTACTCCAACCATTAATATGATCATAATATGATGAGGTCATCAAAGATGATAGTTAGACAATATACCTCCACATACAGCATGCAGAAACACATACAGGAAATAACACTCAGTAAACAAAGAGGAACACAAACTAACAAATACACAGTGCTCAAAACAATGGACCAGAGATGCACATGAAAGAAACATGCAGCTGGACTAGGGTAGCCTCAAAAAATGACGTGCTTGATGCTTTACATTTTACTATTTTTTATGTCTATGTGTGAACTTCTTCAGATATAAAATATTGTTTTGAAAATCAACAGCATGCGTATGCACACGGGCTCACTCACACACACACACACACACACACACACCATACACAGACAGGCAGCAGCCCTTACCTGGTCTCACAGCCCAAATAACTAAGAACATCCTCTCATGTAACAACCCTGTGAGGCAGGGATCATCGCTCTGCTTGGAGAGGAGGAAGAGGAAGGTGTCCTGGCAGGGACTTGCCCGGGGTTGCCCAGCTCTAAGAGGCAGAGCAGACCTGTGGTCAAATTCAGCTCCTCCACCTGTAGCCAAATGACCCCGACTCCTTTTCCAGACCCATCGCACAAAGAACCCTTCTTCCCTGTCCCCAAACGAGGCTCTTCAGAGCTCCCACACACAGCCTGTCCTTTCTACTTTCCCTCTTGGTGCTTTTCTCCTAAGATACCCTTTCCGATTTCAGTTAAAATCCCACTCATCCAGGGCTTCCCTGGTGGCTTGGTGGTAAAGAAATCTGCCTGCCAGTGCCGGAGACACGGGTTCGATCCCTGGTCCGGGAGGATCCTACATGCGGTGGAGCAGCTACGCCCGTGCACACAACTACCGAGCCTGTGCTCTAGAGCCGGGGAGCTGCGGCCACCAGTTCACATGCCGAAGAGCCCGTGCTCTGCATCGAGGAGCAGCCCCAGCTCATCACAGCGGGAGAAAGCCTGCACAAAGCAACCAAGACCCAGCACAGCTGAAAATGAATAGACAAATAAATAATTTTTTAAAAATTCCTATTTATCCTTCAAGACCTAATCCAGATGCCACCTCTGCCAGGGAGTCCTTCCTGCTCACCACAGCCAAGTGTAACAGAGCCTCAGCACCTTTGTACACAGTGCCCTACAATTAAGTGCATATTTCGCTTACTTTCCCAAGTAGATGAACTGAAAACTCCTAGATGTCCAACCAATATTTGCTGAATGGATGGGTATGGGGGGGGAACAGATGGTGGGATAAAGGGATGGAGAGATGGAGAGCTGGCTGCATGGATGGATGGGTGAGAATGGCTGAGATTTCACTGGTTTCCCCGATAGTTTCATTGGGGAAAAAAAAACCTGAATATATCTTAGACAGTTGCTCTGTCAAAATGACATGAACAGAAAAAAGCAAGCATAACAAATGCTGTCATCAGGTGCCACTGGTAGAGAGCTAAGTCTTTGCTTTGAACCGCAACGCGTGCGTTCTAAGCTGCATCAGTTGTCTGACTCTTGGTGACTCTATGCACTGTAGCCCACCAGGACGCCAGGCTCCTCTGTCCCTGGGGATTCTCCAGGCAAGAATACTGGAGCAGGTTGCCAGGCCCTCCTCCAGGGGCTCTTCCTGACCCAGGGATCAAACCGGCATCGCTTATGTCTCCTGCTTTGGTGGGTTCTTTACCGCTAGCACCACCTAGGAAGCCCTTGAACTGCAGCATCCCCAGGGAAATGTACAGTATCCATCTCTGTCACTGATTGAGATTAAGGGGGCTGGGGCTACGGTGGGTGGGGAAAGAAATCCCCAGTGTATTCCTTCTTGAGCGCTTTCTCCTTTAGCCAGAGATCATCAGATTGTGAATTTCATATGCAAAGTCCTTTACTTCCTTGGTCCCTGGAGGTGGGTGAAGATGCACATTTATTAACCCAGGGAACAACCCAGCCCTGGGAAAATCTGTGCAGGAGGGGAATGTATCTCTGCTACCCCTGGGGTCTCCTCTTCTTCTTCTGGGCTGTCCCTCTCCATCCCCCTTACTTCTCTTTCTGCCTTGAGGAAACAGGCCCTTTCATCAGCCCTGACACCTCGTATTGAATGTTGTTAGTCAAGGAGTTGGGATGGGGTCTGGCATTTGAAGTCCCATGTCTTAACTAGGGAATAAAAACTTCTTGGCTTTGATAAAGATCCCAGAGTCAGTGATGAAATGGGGGCCACGTTCATGGAGGTAAGTGTCCCCTAGGAGAGCCCCTCTAGGGCAGCCTCTCACCGCTCCCAGCTCCCTCTCCTGGAATCCTGAGCCTCCCAGGGCTCCAGGCTGGCGGGTGGAACCAGGTTCTAGGGGAATGTATGCTGCCTGGCTCCAGGTAGGGGAGGCAGGGGGCCTAGACCTCGGGCGGGCGCCATTTCCCCATAGGATGTGGCCTGAGCGAGCGCTGGTGCCGCGCACAGAAGGCAGCAACAGGCCTTGACCACAACCGCTCCAGAGGCCGTTTCTTCTAAAAGGGAACCGACATTTCACAGCAGGCTGGGTGGGTCTTCAAACATTTACAGACTGAGCTAGGGGCACCCCCAGGAGCTACGGGCAAGATGGGGTAAGGGACCCTGCCTTCACTCTCAGAGCTCCTGATCACCAGGGCTGTTCTGGTCTCGGGACCAGCGTGCGGCTGCTTGGGGGGCCTCACTGGCAGGTGAGGAGAGACAGAGGCAGAGGTCATGCCGGCGGTTTCCAGATCCTTCTATTCAAGGCCTGAGGCTGACGGCCACACGGGTATGGGGTCAGTATGGCCCTCCCACTGCCCTGTAGACATCCCAGCTAAGGGAAGGCCTCCTCTGTACCCATCCACCTCCTTTCTTCTAAGGTTGCCCTGGCAGGAGGCAAAGGGCTGGTTTCACCGTATAACTGTGCGTGTATGTGTGTGTGTGCGTGTGTTTGTGTGTGTGTGTGTGTGTCCTTGGGCCCCCCTCCCTCCTGCACACGGACGGCCTGGCTCTGTCGGGGCAACAGTGGGGATGCTGTGAGGAGTTTGGGCCTGCCTATCAGGGACCCCATTCCCTCAGCTGAAGGGCCTGTCCAGCCCCCCGTCCTGAGCCCTTCCTCAGACCATGCCCCTCTCAAACCCTGTCAGGAGCAGCCTTCCCAGCCAGGAACCCCGTGACAACAGGCCGCCTGCCACCTCGTCCGCACCCCCACGGTTCCACACCAGCGGGCCAGAGCAGGGCCCACTCGTGCACATCCACTCACACTCAGAGAAGCCCCTCCAAGGAGCCTTCCCAACTCACCGACCAGGCGGCCAGTGCTACCAGGAAGCCAGGGGCCTCTCCCCAAAGCGGGCTCCCCAAACCAGTACACTTCTTTTTTTTCAAAATGAGTTTTTCAAAAATCACCCCACACCAGTGAAAAGACACTTTCTTCCAGGCACTTGATCAGGGTGATGACCCAGAAGTCTCCTTTCTGGGTCTTTGTTTCTTATGAAAGTATGTTCCAGAGGAAACATCAGAGGAAGGAAGAGCTGTCTCATCTCCAACTGGCACTCCTATATCACTCCAGGATACCAGCTTCTGCTGCCTGTTGGCCAGTAATTCAGGGAATCACTGAGTCAGATAGAGCAGGGTCTTAGAGATTACTGAGTTCATTTTTCAGGTAGAGAAACTGAGGCCCAGGGAGAGTAAGGGACTTACTCCCTAGAAAAAACCCCAAACCCCAGAGCAGCGTGGGACCCTAGGATATCCTCCAGCCCTACTGATGTTCTTAGCATGCAGGTCCTGAAGCATCTTCAAAATCAGCAAAGAGCCATATCACCAGGCCGACCTTCTGGAGAGGGGGTGAAGGGGGAACAAAATGGATAAATTCCACTGAAGCAGCTCAAGCAGTGTTTCTCAGACTTTCCTCCAGCAACTTCTTCTTTTGACAAAAAGACATTAAAAACTAACAACTACCATCAATGTGCCCGATCATTTCATAAAAGAAAGGAGGCTTAATACAGCAAGAAGACCTAATCTCAGAATAAGAACAGTGCTGCCCTGGAAAAGATAATTTGGCAACCCTGACTGATAGACATACACACGTGCACACACACACACACACACACATCATTTTCCCAGCTTCTCAGTGGACCACAAGCCTTCCTGACCAGCCAGGGTCCCCCCAGATCCTGTACACCCAGCTGACCTCATTCTTTCAGCCAAGATGTATGTCTATTTGTGATCCAGAGCTGGCCTGGGTCTTTTCTGGGTTGCCTCCCCCATAACTGGGCTCTTTCTAGGCACACAGGTGCCCCGAACCCCTAGAGTATCCTGGGCAAAGAATGGGGCCTGGTGAGCAGTCCTCTTCATACTCCTGCCAACCTCTCCCTGGCCAAAGCTGGCCTTCCCTGCTCCCTTCAACTCCACTGCCTGATAACTTGGGGGGCAGATTCCTTCCCTCCCAGGCCCACTCTACACTTCCCACCTCAAAGTCTTGGCTCGGGCACTTCTCTCCCCTGAACCTGCCCCCCACCCCCTCCCCGGCTGCCCACCCACTTCCGCTTATGTGTCACTGCCTGGATGACACAACCGAGGGACGACTCTCAGGACAGAATCTCGCCGTGACAGATGGAATCTGTGAGCGGGTCTGAAGGACGGTGTTTGTGGTTGTCTGGGACCTGTTCTTCCCTTCCCTCTGCTCTGGCCCATGGCTGGGAGGCCAACTGTGTTTGCCGCAGGCCAGCCCAGATGCCTGTCTGTAAAAGGGAGCTCCTGGGAGACCCGAGGGGGGCCGGGGGTGGGTGCTCCCTTCAAATACCAAGCCCATTCCTGGTTGGTTTCTGACTTGATTTCCTGATCTCTTGGATTAAAATGCAGGTGATCTCGTTGTATTTTAACACTTGCTGCCTGAGTAAAGATGACAAAATAGGGACCCGGGCCCAGGATAAGGCCCGTCAAGTGGGAGGGATAATGGGAAGGGGGCCAGGAGTAAACATGCTGAGACTCTCCCATCCTGAGCGGCCCCTGCACCCCTACTCCCTGCCCTCCTATGTGCTTCCCAGGGGTGTCTTTCCACTTCCCAGGGGTGCACTGGGGTTTCTCAGGGCCTGAAGTGAAGGAAGGTACCTTTTGCTTAAGCTGGTGAGGTATCATTTGCTTCCTGTGGGTCAGTCTTTTTTAGGGTCTGGAAGGGGGTGGGCATCCCAGCTAAGGGCCAGCCAGGACCATCTGGGAGCATCAGCCCCTGACAGCAAAGAAACCGGGGTCAGCGAGCTGAGCGGTAGCTAGGACCCTGAATTCATCACTGGACGCTGTTCTGGGTGGGCCTCACCCAGGAAAAGCCCCACCTTAGCGCTGGAAGTGGTTGAGGGGCTCCTTGAGGCGTTTGGCAGGACCCCTACAATGGATCAGGCATGAGGGAGACAGCCAGGGCTCTCTCAAGCCTGGGGCCTTGCCCTGGCAACCCCTTGCAGGCCCAAGGCTCAGGAGTCCCGCGTTCTGGGCCCAGCTCCCCTGATCTTGGGTTAAGTCACTTCCTCTTTCTGGGTCTCCGTTTCCTTGTCATACGAGGGGACTGGATGAGGTCTGTGATGGCCATGTTTTTTCCAAGAGTGGGCTCTTTTTTCAAATAAAATCTTAAACAGATCCTTAATTTATCAAACACGAGAAAGCGTATGGGCTCTGAGCACACACATCCCCAGTGACCCCGCCACTGTCCGGTGTCTGGTCGCCTGACAGTCACAGCTTCAGCAGCCTCACCTCACCTCCAACCCACCAGCGAAGCCTGGGGCTCCAGCTTCTCATGTCTCCACTGCCCACTGCCCCGGCTCCAGCCCTCTCTCTCAGCCACCACAGGGGCCCCCCTGCTTCTGCCCCTATTCCCCCCACAATCTGTCCTCAATACAATCCAAATACAAGTCAGGTAACCCCTCTGCGAACCCCACCCATGGCCCCTCTCACCTAGAGCACCCTCCAAAGCCTGTACCCCACCGGCTAGCCTTTTTCTGTCCTCTTCCCTACTCCACTCCAGCCTCCCTGGCCTCCCCGTGTCAGACACACCAACCACCACCCCCACCCCCCACCCCTCAGGGGCTTGACTCACTCTCCCCACTTCCTTCAGATCTCAGCTAAACAGGGTTTTCTTGGAGCAGCCTTCCCTAACCACCTGCTCCAGAACAGCTCCCCTGGGCTCCCATACCCCTAACCCTAACTTTCTGTCTTTCCTGCTGGGAAGGTCAGCTGCAAGCCGGCAGGGGCTCGGTTTAAGGCTGGGCCCCTCCTCCATCTAATGCAGACACTACTTGTGGAATGAACACTGAATGAATAGAGGAAGAGAAGTGTCTGCATCCAGAGTACTGGGCAGCCTGTCTGCATTTTCCTTCTCCCCAGCTGGTGTTTCCAATAAGAAGCAGACGGAGCTTGCTTGCCAAAATCCTCATACTCCTGTTCCAGGGGGCTGACATCCAAGCCACCCGCTCCAAGCCCCTGGGTGTGGGGTGGGAAGCATTCCCCTAGCTGTCTGGACATCCATCTCCTGCCAGCGAGGAGGAGGGGGCTTTGGGAGCCGGGTGGAAAGCTGAGCTCAGCTAAAGACTTGGAAGCCAGCCCTGAGTGGTCGGCAGGCTCTGGGGGTGGCCTGGGGGTAAGGGGTCAAAAATGATTGCCCCTCATCATCTTTGGGTACTGTAACACGGGTAGATGTGCAGCTCAGGGGCTGACAGAGGATGCCCGGGTGAGACTGAGAACTGCCATCTAGTATTTGAGTGAAGAAGGTTTGGGTCCCTCTGAACAGGGTTTCTAATGGTACAAGTTAGAAGAAGGCAGATTTTCTCTGATATCTATTGGAAAGACTACCACAGTGGTGGTAAGTTCCCCATCACTGGAGGTATGCAAGCACCTTTCAGGAATATTGTCAATGGGATTCCTGTACTGGGGGCAAGGTTAAATGAGATACTATCTCAGAACTCTTCCAACTCCAAAGATCCTCTTAAATAAAGCAACTTTTTTTTTTTTTTAGCAACAAACCAATATTCAATTACTATTTATGATGGATGGGCCCCACACAGTTTAAAGTAAGCTTGCACTGGTGTGTTAATCCTTGGTTGCCTGTGGATAGCTACTTAAATAGCTCATAACAATCCTCATAACAATCTTAAGAAGCAGGTGTTATTATTACCCCCATTTTACTGATGAGGCCAAGGCCATCCCATCCTAGTTAAGCAATCGGCAAACAGAGGTTATCAACAAATGATAATAGCCATAATAATAATAACTATTAAAAGTTTGCCCTCCGCCCCAGGTGCAAAACTTCTTATGCATTATCTCATTTAATCCTCAAAACAACTCTGAAGGGTAGTTATTATTACTTATCTTCATTTTCTAGGTAAGTAATGAGGCACAGAGAGGTTAAGTATTAATAACTGACCCAGTAATAAACAGAGAAAGGCAAGAGGAAGTGGGTAAGGAGAGGTCAACCTGGGACAATTATAGGAAGTCACAGAGTTCGGGACCCTGGCCCCTCACCTCGCCTTCCTCCCTGGGAATCTCCTCCTAGGTCCACCCATCAGTACTGGATGTGGTAGATATTTGGTTCTGGGGGGGCGCCCTCCCCAACAAAATTTCCAGTTCCTCCAGCGGATGACAATTGTCTTTCCACTTCCAAGGGAAAGGATCCAGGCTAGGACGGAAATGGGGGAGGGGGAGGGCGGAGGCATTCGGACCTAGTGCTCTCCGGTTCCTCTGAGACACCCCTCCCACTAGCCTAGGGCCAGTTACCTCCAGCTGCTCCCCAATTCGGGGCTGCCCGAGAACAGCCCGTCGCTTGGTTTTACCACTGGGGAAAACTGAGGCCCGCGGAGCTGAGGTCACAGAGCTAGGCCAGGCAGCAACTGGGTGCCCATCACAGAAGTCGCTCGAGCCTGGCTTCCCCCAGGGCGCCCACCATCCTTCATCCCCAGAAAGGTTCTAAGAGGTTTGCCCAGTAATTTGCCTCTGAACAGGAACCTCTTCAACCCACTGAAGCTTTCCCTGGGCGCCTGCTGGGCTGGGCTGATCGAAAGAATCTACTTCAGAGGGCAGCCCTAAGCAATGTCCAGAAGTCCGAGGGTGCGAGTTGGGGTGGGGGACAAGAAACCAGACGCTGGAGACCCCTCCCGAAAGCCGGTTCCCAAACCGGTTTGGCTTCATGCATTCCAAGCAGCGCCTCCTCCCTCCCGTAGGGGATTCCTAAGGCCACGCGCAGTTCGTGCGCCCTGGACCCTCCCCAAGCCCCAGGCTTCGCAAAGGCCGGTCCGAAGGTCACTGTCCGGGAATCCAAAAGAGGGGTGGGGGAGGGGATCCCGGTGGGTCCCCGGTCTTGGCGGGCGGGTGGGCTATTAGGCCGCGGGCGTGTCCAAACTTACGGGGACCCGGGTCCTCGGCCCCACGCGCGGCCGAGCGCCAGCACCCGAGGACGCGCGCGGGACACAGGCGAAGCGGCGGGCGCGAGAGACTGGAGGGGCCCGGCCCGCGGTGATCGCATCTGAAGTTCAGGCGAGACCAGAACACGGGGAGGGGGCCGCGATCACACAGCCCCTCCGCTTCGGCTCTGACAGATAGAGACGACCCTCAGATACCCACCAACCTAGCCCCGGACGTGCCGGCCGGTTTTCCGGCGAGCAACATCTGGGTTTAAAAGTTTCGCCAAGTCTTGGGTCCTGAAGAGGCACCAGGGCCGCCCCCTTCCGCGCAGTACCGGGGGGACCGGCCCGAGCCGTGGCCAGGGGTTCGGTCTCAGTCCAACACCCCGAAGTCCCGCGGCCGCGCTACTCCGGAGCTCCGAGCGCTCTCGGGGGCGGGAGGGACGCGGAACGAGAGGGGCCCGGGGACACCGAGGGAGAAGGGGGCGCCGCGGCTCCGCACTTACCCCACGGGGTCCGCGCGCTCGGGCGCCCCGGCTCGTCGGATCATGCCGCCGGCAGCTCCGGGACCGTGAAGGCAGGGGCTCAGGCGCCGGGCGGCGCGGGCCGCGGGGGCCCGGGCGCCCGCATGCCCCTGCCGCTGCTGCCCTGGGGAAGGGCCCGGGCGGGCACCGCCGCCAGCCCCGCGCCGAGTCGGAAAGCCACCGCCGCAGCCGCCGCCGCGCTCTGGGGCCCTCGCTCCCTCCACTTCCTGTATCGGAGCGAGCGGGGCTTTCAGGAAGAGGTTGGCCTTGGTGGTCAAGGGTTTTTTTTTTTGTCAAAAGCCTTTCGGCAGCGGCTCGCGGCCCGGAGCCCCCCACCCCCACCCCCGGGGGCCCTCGGAAGACCCCGCAGCCGCGCCCCCTGGGCTGGGCCGGGCCTTGTGGCGGGCGGCGTCGGGTCGGAGCGCCCAGCCGCGGGGTGCTGCCTGCGCCGCTCCGGCGGCTCCCGGAGACCGGGGAGAAAAACTTGGAGAAAAGTTTGCAGCTTGGTGGACAGTCCCGTGGGACGCAAGGCGCTTCCGCTCCGGACCGGCAGGTGGGGAAGCCGAGAGCTCTACGCAGAGCACTCTCGCGCTTTACCTCCTGCCCGAAGCAGGCTCAAAATGCCGTAGCACAGCTCCAGACCAGAGGCAGGGCGCCTCCTCCACGTCTCTGACAGGTGGCCACGCTGCCTTCTCTTGAATACCTCCACTGACGGTGGACTCACTACCTCACAAGGTAGTCTGTTCCTCCATCAAGCCAGGCATCTAATTCACCTATTCTAGGTACCACGCCTAGATCAGAGCAGAGGGAGAAAGCCAGTCAGTTTACACAAATACAACTACAGCTACTCTAGTGGGACCAGGAGGCCTCTCTTCTAAAGGCCTGGGCACTCAAAAATGCCCCCTGAGCCCGGGCTGCCCTCAGAATATCTCACAGCGACTGGTCAGCACTACAGAGTGACCTACAGAGCGACCTCAGTCTAATGCAGGGTTCCTCAGCCTCTGCACAATTGATATTTGGGGCCAGATAATGCTTGGTTGTTGGAGCCGTCTTGTGTCTTGTAGGACGGCCTCTGCCCACTCTGCCTGTAGCATCACCGTCTCCTTGTAATAACCCCAAAATGTCTCCAGACATTGTCAAATATCCCCCCGGTGGCCACAATCATCCCAATTGAGACCCTCTGGTCTAACATCTTTATTTCACAGATAAGGAAACTAAGACAAAGGAGGTGACTTGCCTGAGGCACATGGCAAGGTAAGGTGCCATAGGACTGAGGCCCAGGGCTCTGGTGAAAGCATTTGGAGGCGAGGCCTCTTTGCCCTCCCTACCCCTGCTTGCTCATCTGTAGAAGTGATATGTATAAACGGGAGGGGGTGAGGGTGGCACTCCAGGGTGTCATTGTTATTAGTCCTCTGCTGTTGCTAAAACAAGCCTGTAGGCCACTCCCAGGGCTCCCTGGGCCCCAGGGTCCATCCAACTCTCACACCTAGTATAGTCTTCCAGGTCCTTCTAGGCTGATCTGGATCGCGAGTAACCACACTCTTCCGTGGCCTCCACAAATAAAGGTTTCCTTCAGCACCCTGGTGGGCTTCCCTGGTGACTCAGATGGTAGAGAATCTCCCTCCAAGGCAGGAGACCTGAGTTTGATCCCTGGATTGGAAAGATACCCAGGAGAAGGAAATGGCAGCGCACTCCAGTATTCTTGCCTGGGAAATCCCATGGACAGAGGAGCCTGGCGGGCTACAGTCCATGAGGTCGCAAAAAGTTGGACGTGACAGCGACTTGTACTCACTCTGCTCCCTGGACAACGTCTGAGAAACTCAGGACAAGCTCTTCAAAGCCTGGGTGCCATGAAACCATCTCCAGGGCTCTAACCATGTCCACCAGAGGCCTCCACAAGGCCTGCTCCTCACCTCCTCTGTGAAGATAGAACTCCTCTGGTGGACACCAGACGAGGCCCCACCCTGACCTTGTTGCTGCTAACTGATGGAGGAGGATGTTGCCAAGACTGGAATCTGAGCAGCCCCCTTTAGTCATGGCCTCTGCCAAGCTAGCCCTTAGATTCCTTCCTGGGTCCCCTTTTCACTCTCAAGTCCTCACACTCCCCACTTCTCTCCCTGGAGTGAATCTGAGGACTCCTGTGGGAAGTGAAAATCTCCAGCTGTTTAGCCCTGCAAACTCCTTCCTCTACCCTCACCTTTTTTGGTTAACAGTTTCCGTTTAAGGAGTCAACCCTCCTCAGTTAAGTTCATGCGAAGATAACCAGATTCTACCCCCACTTTAGAGGACATACACCAATCTAATCTGACCAATCAGAGCCCTATACTTACCAGGCCCAGTGATTGGCTCATGGATGAGCACATGACCTAAACTGGGCCAATAAGATCCCTCCCTGGGACTTTATGTTGGCACTATCAGGAAATGCCAGCAGTCTTCCTCCCCAACCACAAACTGGCCTTATCCTGGGAGAACATAAGGTTGGGGTAGCCCAGTAGTTACTTGAGCCACCATGTGGTAAAATTGTGCTCAAAAGACAGTCAAGAGAGAAAAGTAATGCAGAGAGAGACTATGCCCTAATGACATCTTTTGAGGTCTTATTCTGAGATGCTTAAAGCATCATTAGACATCTCAGGTATAAGAACCAATATAGTCCTTTTTATTTTCTTTCCGTTTCTAAAAACTCAAGCCAAATCTCCACCAGGTTTCTGTTAACCATCACACAAAGACTCCAAGCTGTCCGTGACTGCAGCCCCTCCTTCCACCTTCTACCCCAGCTGGGTCTGGAGGATGTTCAGGTGTGGCAGGACTGTAGGAATGCAGAGGTAAACACTTCAACTTATTGCCCCGAAAGACAAAAGGCTGCTTTGCCTCTCTGGGTCCTCCTAGGGTAGCTCTCACCTGCACAAGCTCCTCCGCTTTCCCCTCCCTCCACTCAGATGAGGGCAAATAGGCTTGATCCGGAGGAGGAATGTGTGAATGTGCAGGGGAAATTCACCTTCAGGAGGTTAACTTCAAACCTTGGTGGAATTTCGGGGGACGATTAGCAAAGAAAAATATTTCACAGTACAGTCTTATTTTTCAAAACCATGCTCTGAGTTGGATTACAGACTTTGAGGAAACAGAGCATATTTGTTCAACAGAAATTTTCCTAGTATATGGAGTAGTTAAAAGTTACTAACTACTCTTCCCTAGTATATGGAGTAGTT
Source organism: Bos indicus (assembly GCF_029378745.1). Taxonomy (NCBI): domain Eukaryota; kingdom Metazoa; phylum Chordata; class Mammalia; order Artiodactyla; family Bovidae; genus Bos; species Bos indicus. The sequence goes on along the minus strand of NC_091780.1, from coordinate 57,382,077 downwards.
AAGAGTAGGGACTGGAGTCAGGAGTTCAGTTCAGTTCAGTCGCTCAGTCGTGTCTGACTCTTTTCGACACCATGAACTGCAGCACTCCAGGCCTCCCTGTCCATCACCAACTTCCGGAGTTTACCCAAACTCATGTCCATCGAGTCGATGATGCCATCCAACCATCTCATCCTCTGTCGTCCCCTTCTCTTCCTGCCCCCAATCCCTCCCAGCATCAGGGTCTTTTCAAATGAGTCAGCTCTTTGCATCAGGTGGCCAAAGTATTGGAGCTTCAGCTTCAACATCAGTCCTTCCAATGAACACCCAGGACTGATCTTTAGGATGGACTGGTTGGATCTCCTTGCAGTCCAAGGGACTCTCAAGAGTCTTCTCCAACACTACAGTTCAAAAGCATCAATTCTTCGGCACTCAGCTTTCTTCACAGTCCAATTCTCACATCCATACATGACCACTGGAAAAACCATAGCCTTGACTAGATGGACCTTTGTTGGCAAAGTAATATCTCTGCTTTTGTATATGCTATCTAGGTTGGTCATAACTTTCCTTCCAAGGAGGAAGCGTCTTTTAATTTCATGGCTGCAGTCACCATCTGCAGTGATTTTGGAGCCCAGAAAAATAAAATCTGATACTGTTTCCCCATCTATTTGCCATGAAGTGATGGGACCAGATGCCATGATCTTCGTTTTCTGAATGTTGAGCTTTAAGCCAACTTGTCACTGTCCTCTTTCACTTTCATCAAGAGGCTTTTTAGTTCCTCTTCACTTTCTGACAGATGGGTGGTGTCATCTGCATATCTGAGGTGATTGATATTTCTCCCGGCAATCTTGATTCCAGCTTGTGCTTCTTCCAGCCCAGCGTTTCTCATGATGTACTCTGCATAGAAGTTAAATAAGCAGGGTGACAATATACAGCCTTGACGTACTCCTTTTCCTATTTGAAACCAGTCTGTTGTTCCATGTCCAGTTCTAACTGTTGCTTCCTGACCTGCATATAGGTTTCTCAAGAAGCAGGTCAGGTGGTCTGGTATGCCCATCTCTTTCAGAATTTTCCACAGTTTATTGTGATCCACACAGTCAAAGGATTTGGCATAGCCAATAAAGCAGAAATAGATGTTTTTCTGGAACTCTCTTACTTCTTCCATGATCCGGTGGATGTTGGCAATTTGATCTCTGGTTTCTCTGCCTTTTCTAAAACCAGCTTGAACATCTGGAAGTTCACGGTTCACGTATTGCTGAAGCCCGGCTTGGAGAATTTTGAGCATTACTTTACTAGTGTGTGAGATGAGTGGCAATTGTGTGGTAGTTTGAGCATTCTTTGGCATTGCCTTTCTTTGGGATTGGAATGAAAACTGACCTTTTCCAGTCCTGTGGCCACTGCTGAGTTTTCCAAATGTGCTGGCATATTGAGTGCAGCACTTTCATAGCATCATCTTTCAGGATTTGAAATAGCTCAACTGGAATTCCATCACCTCCACTAGCTTTCAGGAGGCCAGGGTTCAAATCCTAGCTCTGCCACTTAGCACCTGTGCAGCCTTAGGCAAACTACTTCACCTCTGTGTGACTCAGTTTCTTCATCTGTGAGATGGGATAGTAATAGCGCCTACCTCATAGGGATTCTGTGACTGTTGCATGAACTAATGTAGGTAAGGGACTTAGAACAGACCCTGGCATGTAGTAAGTACTCAGTAAGTATTAACAATTATTTGCGCTATGACTAAGCACAAATGAATCAGTCAGCTCTCACAGGTACTTCTGATTAGGATAATTTGAGTAGGGCTTCCCTGATGACTTAAGTAGTAAAGAATTTGCCTGTAATCTAGGAGAAGCAGAAGAAACTGGTTTAGTCCTTGGTTTGGGAAGATCCCCTGGAAAAGGGATAGGCTACCTCCTCCAGTATTCTTGGGTTTCTCTGGTGGCTCAGATGGTAAAGAATCCGCCTGCAATGCGGGAGACCTGGGTTCGATCCCTGGGTTGGGAAGATCCCTTGGAGGAGGGCATGGCAACCCACTCCAGTGTTCTTGCCTGGAGAATCCCATGGAAAGAGGAGCCTGGCGGGCTACAGTTGCATGTGCATGAGGAGGATTTAGTAAACGTGTAGTGGGAAGTAAAAGGGACTGTGCTACCACTCTTAGGTCTATTATCTTCCTCAGCCTGAAGACGAGAAGGAGTGGTTACCAGACCCAGAAGCAGAGAGTCCTGTCCTGTAGAATGATCACCTAGGGAGCAGACCAAGGACCCTCAGTCCAGGGATGCAGCCAGGAAAATAAATAATCTGAATCATCTCCCTCCACCTAACCTCCAGCAGGCAGTGGTCCCTTCAGTTGCTAAAGTCAGCTGGAAGCCAGAGGGCTTGGGAGCCTATTGGCCAGTCCCTGTAGGGGTGGAATCCCTCTGGGTCAGACTCCTGGGGTGTGGGGAAGGACTGGGGTCAGGGAGGCCAAAACTGTGGAATCAGATAAAATGAGCTCAAATCTTACTGGACTTTGGCAGGCACTCTTGGGCAAATCAGCCAAGGGACCAGACAGATGAGTGAAACCATCTTGGATCCTCTGGACCAGCCCATCTGCTAGCCAGATATCACGAAGTGACCTCTGTCAATGTCACATGGACCAGGAGAATCACTGGACAAGTCCTACCTGAATTCTTGACTGGGAAAATTGTGAAATAAAATAAAAATGTTTGGGGCAGTTTTGTTTTGCAAAAATAGACACAGAAAGCAGCTGTCTTCCTGAGGCTTTTCCATCTTCTTCTGACCTCCTCCCCCAACCAGAGCTCCAACATTTCTGTTCCCTGTTACTTTGGTGAAATATGTTGAAAGTGGTGGAGAAAAACTTTATTATTGCAAAATCAATCAGTACCCTTTGGGTCAGCCAGGAACACAGTGTCTGCAGCGACTGGGTAGGGGCTGAGGTGACCTAAGAACCCGGCTCTAGAGGAAGTGGCAGCCTCTTCTCAGTTCTCCCCAGCAGATGCCCAGCAGGAATGAGGGCCTGTGCATAAAGGGCCTTACAATTTTAAAAAAGAGTAAAAACTGGGACTCTGGATTTTTATAGGACTGTATCAGATTTCTGAAATATGACCCTGACTAAAGAAGCATTTCTAAAAGCCCAGTTATCCTATGGATGCTGGCTGAGGATCTGACCACACCTTCTGTACCTTCAGCCACTCTGAGACTCCATGTGGCAGGAAGGTGAATCTGACTCATGTGAAGGTGTGCCTAGTGGAACCTACAGGTGCACAGGGATTCCATAGGATCCAGAAGGGATGGGATCCTGACAGATAATGTTTGGCCCTGGTGGCTCAGATGGTAAAGAATCTGCCTGCAATGTGGGAGACCCAGGTTTGATCCCTGGGTCAGGAAGATCCCCTAGAGAAGGGAATGGTTACCCACTCCAGTATTCTTGCCTGGAGAATCCCATGGACAGAGGAACTTGGCAGGCTTCAGTCCTGCTGCTGCTGCTGCTAAGTCGCTTCAGTCGTGTCCGACTCTGTGCGACCCCAGAGACGGCAGCCCACCAGGCTTCCCCGTCCCTGGGATTCTCCAGGCAAGAACACTGGAGTGGGTTGCCATTTCCTTCTCCAATCCATGAAAGTGAAAAGTGAAAGTGAAGTCGCTCAGGTTGTCTACTTGAAAGTTATACAGTCGTGTCTGACTCCTAGCAACCCCATGGACTGCAGTCTACCAGGCTCCTCCGTCCATGGGATTTTCCAGGCAAGAGTACTGGAGTGGAGTGCCATTGCCTTCTCTGCGCTTCAGTCCATGGGGTCGCAAAGAGTCAGACACAACTGAGCAACTAACACCATTTTCTGTCCCCTAGAACCAAGCAGGATATCTTTAGTCCCAGTCTCTGGCATTCTGCCTCATTGTCCTCTCTCTGCAGGTCCCCATCTTTCTTCCCTCCTCTCTGCAGACAGACAGCCCCACAACCTCCAAGTTTCCAAGTCTCAGTTAACCCTGTATAGAGACTGACGAGCATCCCATGGTCCCGATTCCCAGTTCTCTGGAGATAACATCTGATTATCGTCTTGGACTCGAGGGGTTGGCAATCTCAGAAAGCAAGGGTGCTCGTGAGCTGAGGACACACCCAACAAACTTTTAAAGCAACCTCCAATCTGGATTATTGGGGCAGCTTCTTGTCTGCTGTCCCACTTGCCCTCAGCCAGCCCCACTCATCACTGTGACAGAAACTGAAAGCTTTCAAGATCTTTCTTAGAGAACTGCTCTCTTGCTCAGTCACTGCATTGGTTCATCTGACTCCAGGTTCTTCTCTGAAGCCTGCATGCTCCCTACTAAAGTACCCTCTTAAACCACACTTGTTACATATTTCTAGACACTACGATGTTCTCATGCCTCTGTTATCCTTAGCATGAGAGTGCCAGCTCTCTAGGAGCAGGGAATATGCCCTCTTTTAAAAATTTTTTTCTCTCCCCTCATCAATCTTCAGTGGAGGGATTTGCAAGCAGCAGGCACTTAAAAATCTCTTATTGTCTAAATAAACAGACTTGTAACCAAGGAGAAAGCCTGCTCTATTTCTGAGTCCTGTGTCATTGTTTGACTTGTCCCTGCTTTGTTCTGTCAGGTTCCTATGCAATATTGCTCTCTACAGCATCGGACCTCACTTCTATCACCAGTCGCATCCACAACTGGGTATTGTTTTTCTTTGGCTCCATCCGTTCATTCTTTCTCGAGTGTTTTCTCCACTGATCTCCAGTAGCATATTGGGGACCTACCGACCTGGGGAGTTCCTCTTTCCGTATCCTATCATTTTGCCTTTTCATATCGTTCATGGGGTTCTCAAGGCAAAAATATTGAAGTGGTTTGCCATTCCCTTCTCCAGTGGACCACATTCTGTCAGACCTCTCCACCATGACCCGCCCGTCTTGGGTGGCCCCACAGGGCATGGCTTAGTTTCAATGAGTTAGACAAGGCTGTGGTCTATGTGAACAGATTGGCTAGTTTCCTGTGATTATGGTTTCACTGTGTCTGCCCTCTGATGCCCTCTTGCAACATCTACCATCTTACTTGGGTTTCTCTTACCTTGGATGTGGGATGTCTCTTCACGGCTGCTCAAGTGAAGCGCAGCCGCTGCTCTGTTATATGTATTGGTATAAAATAATACCCAGTTGTGGATGTGACTGGTGATAGAAGCAAGGTCCGATGCTGTAAAGAACAATATTGCATAAGAACCTGGAATGTTAGGTCCATGAATCAAGGCAAATTGAAAGTGGTCAAACAGGAGATGGCAAGAATGAATGTTAACATTCTAGGAATCAGTGAACTAAAATGGACTGGAATGGGTGAATTTAATTCAGAAGACCATTATATCTACTACTGTGGGCAGGAATCCCTTAGAAGAAATGGAATAGCCATCACAGTCAACTGTCATGGTCAAGAGTCCAAAATGCAGTACTTGCATGCAATCTCAAAAACGACAGAATGATCTCTATTCATTTCCAAGGCAAACCATTCAATATCATGGTAATCCAAGCCTATGTCCCAACCAGTAACGCTGAAGAAGCTGAAGTTGAACGGTTCTATGAAGACCCACAAGACCTTTTAGAACTAACACCCAAAAAAGATGCCCTTTTCATTATAGGGGACTGGAATGCAAAAGTAGGAAGTCAAGAAACACCTGGAGTAACAGGCAAATTTGGCCTTGAGTACAGAATGAAGCAGGGCAAAGGCTAATAGATTTTGCCAAGAGAACACACTGGTCATAGCAAACATCCTCTTCCAACAGCACAAGAGAAGGCTCTACACATGGACATCACCAGATGGTCAACACCGAAATCAGATTGATTATATTCTTTGCAGCCAAAGATGGAGAAGCTCTATACAGTCAGCAAAAACAAGACCAGGAGCTGACTGTGGCTCAGATCATGAACTCCTTATTGCCAAAGTCAGACTTAAATTTAAGAAAGTAGGGAAAACCACTAGACCATTCAGGTATGACCTAAATCAAATCCCTTATGATTGTACAGTGGAAGTGAGAAATAGATTTAAGGGACTAGATCTCATAGAGTGCCTGATGAACTATGGACGGAGGTTCATGACATTGTACAGGAAACAGGGATCAAGACCATCCCCATGGAAAAGAAATGCAAAAAAGCAAAATGGCTGTCTGAGGAGGCCTTACAAATAGCTGTGAAAAGAAGAGAAGTGAAAAGCAAAGGAGAAAAGGAAAGATATTTCTTTTTGAATCAGGAGTTCCAAAGAATAGCAAGGAGAGATAAGAAAGCCTTCCTCAGTGATCAATGCAAAGAAATAGAGGGAAACAACAGATATGGGAAAGATTAGAGACCTCTTCAAGAAAATTAGAGATACCAAGGGAACATTTCATGCAAAGATGGGCTTGATAAAGGACAGAAATGGTATGGACCTAACAGAAGCAGAAGATATTAAGAAGAGGTGGCAAGGATACACAGAAGAACTGTACAAAAAAGAGCTTCACGACCAAGATAATCATGATGGTGTAATCACTCACCTAGAGCCAGACATCCTGGAATGTGAAGTCAAGTGGGCCTTAGAAAGCACCACTACAAACAAAGCTAGTGAAAGTGATGGAATTCCAGTTGAGCTATTTTAAATCCTGAAAGATGACGCTGTGAAAGTGCTGCACTCAATATGCCAGCAAATTTGGAAAACTCAGCAGTGGCCACAGGACTGGAAAAGGTCAGTTTTCATTCCAATCCCAAAGAAAGGCAATGCCAAAGAATGCTCAAACTACCACACAAATGCACTCATCTCACACACTAGTAAAGAGATGCTTAAAATTCTCCAAGCCAGGCTTCAGCAATATGTGATTTCTGCTTTATTGACTGTGCCAAAGCCTTTGACTGTGTGGATCACAATAAACTGTGGAAAATTGTAAAAGAGATGGGCATACCAGACCACCTGACCTGCCTCTTGAGAAACCTGTATGCAGGTCAGGAAGCAACAGTTAGAACTGGACATGGAACAACAGACTGGTTCCAAATGGGAAAAGGAGTACGCCAAGGCTGTATATTGTCACCCTGCTTATTTAACTTCTATGCAGAGAACATCATGAGAAACGCTGGGCTGGAAGAAGCACAAGCTGGAATCAAGATTGCCGGGAGAAATATCAATAACTTCACATATGCAGATGACACCACCCTTATGGCAGAAAGTGAAGAGGAACTAAAAAGCCTCTTGATGAAAGTGAAAGAGGAGAGTGAAAAAGTAGGGTTAAAGCTCAACGTTCAGAAAACGAAGATCATGGCACCTGGTCCCATCACTTCATGGCAAATAGATGGGGAAACAGTGGAAATAGTGTCAGACTTTATTTTTTCTGGGCTCCAAAATCACTGCAGATGGTGACTGCAGCCATGAAATTAAAAGACGCTTACTCCTTGAAAGGAAAATTATGACCAACCTACATAGCATATTCAAACGCAGAGACATTACTTTGCCAACAAAGGTCCATCTAGTCAAGGCTATGGTTTTTCCAGTGGTCATGTGTGGATGTGAGAATTGGACTGTGAAGAAAGCTGAGTGCCGAAGAATTGATGCTTTTGAACTGTGGTATTGGAGAAGACTCTTGAGAATCCCTTGGACTGCAAGGAGGTCCAACCAGTCCATCCTAAAGGAGATCAGTCCTGGGTGTTCATTGGAAGAACTGATGCTGAGGATGAAACTCCAATACTTTGGCCACCTCATGCAAAGAGTTGACTCATTGGAAAAGACCCTGATGCTGGGAGGGATTGGGGGCAGGAGGAGAAGGGGACAACAGAGGATGAGATGGCTGGATGGCATCACTGACTTGATGGACATGAGTTTGAGTGAACTCTGGGGGTTGGTGGTGGACAGGGAGGCCTGGAGTGCTGTGATTCATGGGGTTGCAAAGAGTCAGACACGACTGAGTGACTGAACTGAACTGTGCTGTCAGAAGATGAGCTAAAATTAGGGTCAAGAATGTCCTTAACTGGGACTTCCCTGGTGGTCCAGTGGATAAGCCTCCATGTTCCCAATGTGGGGGGCCCAGGTTCAATCCCTGGTCAGGAAACTAGAATCTTCATGCTGTAACAAGAGATCCCTCATGCCTCAGCTATGACCCTATCCAGCCAAATAAATGTTAAGGGAAAAAAAGAATGTCTTTAATTCATGCAGTCTACGAATTATGACACCAGTGAGACTCTGGGAGGACATGGAAGGCCTGTCCTTGAGGAGATTTCAAACTAGTGGAATGAGATATGCCATAGGAGGATGCTTTTTGGTTTGAGTTACGAAACCTTGACTCTAAGTGGACCAAAGGAAATATCTTGTCTCATATAACTCACAGCACAGATTAGGGAAATGAATCTGGTATCTCAGTTCAGTTCAGTCACTCAGTCATGTCTGACTCTTTGGAACCCCATGAACTGCAGCCCACCAGGCTTCCCTGTCCATCATGATCTCCCAGAGTTTACTCAAACTCATGTCCATTGAGTTGGTGATGCCATCTAACCATCTCATGCTCTGTTGTCCCCTTTTCCTCCTACCCTCAATCTTTCCCCGCATCAGGGTCCTTTCAAATAAGTCGGTTCTTCACATCAGGTGGCCAAAGTATTGGAGTTTCAGCTTTAGCATCAGTCCTTCCAATGAATATTCAAGACTGATTTCCTTTAGGATGGACTGGTTGGATCTCCTTGCAGTCCAAGGGACTCTCAAGAGTCTTCTCCAACACCACAGTTCAAAAGCATCAATTCTTCGGTGCTCAGTTTTCTTTATAGTCCACCTCTCACATCCATACATGACTAATGGAAAAACCAAAGCTTTGACCAGATGGACCCTTGTTGGCAAGTAATGTCTCTGCTTTTTAATATACTATCTAGGTTGGTCATAACTTTTGTTTCAAGGAGCAAGCATCTTTTAATTTCATGGCTGCAGTCACCATCTGCAGTGATTTTGGTGCCCCCCAAAATAAAGCCTGTCACTGTTTCCATTGGTTCCCCATCTATTTGCCATGAAGTGATGGGACCAGTTGCCATGATTTTAGTTTTCTGAATATTGAGTTTTAAGCCAACTTTTTCACTTTCCTCTTTCACTTTCATCAAGAGCCTCTTTAGTTCTTCTTTGCTTTCTGTCATAAGGGTGGTGTCATCTGCATATCTGAGATTATTGACGTTTCTCCCAGCAATCTTGATTCCAGCTTGTGCTTCATCCAGTCCAGCGTTTCTCATGATGTTCTCTGCATATAAAGAAAGCCAAGTGCCGAAGAATTGATGCTTTTGAACTGTGATGTTGGAGAAAACTCTTGAGAGTCCCTTGGACTGCAAGGATATCCAACCAGTCCATCCTAAAGGAAATCAGTCCTGAATATTCACTGGAGTCGGACACGACTGAGTGACTGAACTGAACGGAACTGAACTCTGCATATAAATTAAATAAGCATGGTGACAATATACAGCCTTCTTTTCTATTGCTATTATCTATTACCTCAAACAGTGACTTAACACAACATATTTATTATCTCACAATCTCTGTGACTCTGGATTCTTAGCACAATTTTGATGGTTGCCTCTGTAAGGGTCTCTCATGAGGCTGCTGTCAAGGTGTCAGCCAGGGCTGGGGTCTCAGCTGAAGGCTCAGCTTGGGAAGGGTATGCTTCCAAACTCACTTGACTGTTGGTAGGACTCAGTTCCTTGAGGGGCCTCAGTTCCTTGCCTGCTGTTGGCTGGAGGCCACCTTCATGTCCATTCTTGGACATGTGGAAATGTCTAATATGGCCACTTGTTTCATTAATGTGTACACACTTAGAAAGTAATGGAGAAAGTCTGCCAGAAAGATGGAAGTCTCAGCTTTGTACCACCTAATCATCATCATTGCCCTATTCTTTTAGAAACAAGTCGTAAGTCCTGCCTACATGCAGCAGGAGAGGCTTAAACAAAGGTATGAAGACAAGCAAGGACTATTTGGAGCCATCTTGGATGCTGCCTAGTAAAAAGACTCAACATTACCATCAGTAACTTAGGTTTGGTCCCTCTTTCTGCTCTGGCCTCCTCAGCATTGACTTCAACCTCAGGCTGGTTCTCCTATGGTTCTAAGACAGCTTGCAATGGCAATTGACGTCATGCTCTATGAGGCCATCCTGCGAGAGAGGGGAAAAACCTGTTTCCAAAGCATGCAACTGAAGTCCTACAGTGTGATTGGCCAACTTAGGTCACACATCTAGCTGAGTCATCAGGAGAACGTCACACACCGGTTGGCTTAGGTTGATTAAGATCCACACTTGGTCCTGGGCTTGGAGATGACCTTCCTTCAGATCATGTTGGGGAACGGTTGAAACCCTAGCAAAATTAAGAGAAGGAAGAAGAAAACGGATGTAGGGTAGATAGCCAACAATGTCAACTGCATCTGCATAGAGATGACCAGAAAAACTAGGTCATATGTGAGGAGATATTTACATGTGGCTTACTGTTATATTCATTATCTTGATTGTGGTGATGGCTTGATTGGTATTTACATATATTGACATCAAATATACACCTTTAACATGTACAATTCTTGTATGTCAATTTTACTTCAAAAAAGCTACTTCTGAAAATATGTATTTTCTTTAGACATTATGCTATGAAAAGCACAAAGAAATTAAGCAAATATTCTTCCAGTCTTCAAAAACTATTGTCTAGTTATGTAGAGAAGTCCTCATGTCATCAATGAATGAGTACAATTCTGACTACATATTTATTGTTTTGCTTTGGTTGTATCCATTAGTGTAAATTAAACTGTGTTATTTACAGCATTCCTGTCATTCATCCGTTGCAACCATAGCGTTGGTTACAGATTCAAGAGTTTAGTGAAAAGCAGTGAAAGCATTCTGTAAGAGTCAATAGGCTCTGTGGAATTCATAGTAGAGTGTTGCCTATGTATTATTTAAGAAAACAAAGCCATGAGTTATATGTATAATTCAAGTTGCTCTGACAGTATGATTCATAAAGATTCAGCGTGGGGAATCATTTCTCAAGAAGATCGTTTTCTTTCTTTGCTGCCTCTCTGTCCGAGTGAAGGACGACCCGGGAGCCCTGAAGGAGGAGGCAGGCCTTGGAGAGCCTTGAAGGATGCAGCCTTCTCTCCAGCTGCAGGCAGCTGGCTCAGGAAAGGCTCTCGCCTGCCTGGTTTGCATGTCCTTCCTCTTGGCAGCATGGGGAGTGAGGGAATGGAAAGAGGCTTTGAAACAGTGACCTCTGAGAAACGAATCCACATTTTTGACCGGAGGCCAGACCATGGAGCATTAACAGCTCATCATCTCTTAAGCTGGCTCATCTCACTAGAAGGCAAGCCAGGAGGTAGAAGATCTTCTCTGGAAAGCAGAGCTCCTACTGTGTGCCAGGTCCTGTGACCCTACTGTGTGTTAAGGTGGAGAAAGGGCTCCAAGGGTGAGGACACAACGGACATGATTTCTGCCCTGTCCTTGTGTTCCAAGTGATAGTCTTTCACTTTGTCTGATTCATCCATGGGTGTCCAGACTGAGGGCTCAGAACAGTTGAATAAACAGACTAAACCTGTACATACAGTGTATTAGTTATTCGCTGATGTGTAACAAATTACCCCCAGATTTAACAGCTTTAAACAGCAATAAACTTTTTTTTTTTTTTAATCATACCCAATTTCCTTGGGTCAGGAATTCAGAAGCAGCTTAACTGCTTTGATCTGACTTGGGATCTCTCATGAGGTTGTAGTCAAGATGAAGTTAGGCAGCTGTTTTGTGCTATGAGGCAGAATCTATATCCTGAGGAAGAAAGAGCCACCACAGATAAAGAGGTTAACTGCCTGGCACCATGGAGTGCCCCAGCAGGCCAGAATGAGCACCCTTGTCTTCTTCTATACGAGACAGAAATAAAATCCTATCCTGTTTAAGCCACTGGTCTTTGGTAGTTTTCTGGAGGAAGGTTACAACAGGCAGAAATAAGGGAAGGACATCCTAGGTAAAGCAGTATGAAGAGAGGCCTTGGAGGTGGGACCTTACTTAGCTGTCAAGATAGTGATGAGGGGAAAATGAGTTACTGCCTAAGAAAGCTGAAGTGTCCACCACTGAGAGGAGCTGGAAACGCTCACCATAGCTCATCCTCCTCATTTGTTTTTTGCCTCAAGGGCACAGAGTGTATCTTTTTAAAAAAATATATTTTATTATTTATTTATTTGTGCTGTGCTGGGTCTTTGTTGCTGCATAGGCTGTTCTCTAGTGGCTGCGAGTGGTGGCTACTCTCTATCTGTGGTGAGGTGCGGACATTGTGCTGGCTTCTCTTGTTGCAGAGCACAGTTTCTAGGAAGTGGGGGCTTCGGTAGTTCCGGCTCCCGGGCTGTACAGCACAGACTCGATAGTTGTGGCACACAGACTTAGTTGCTCCGAGGCCTGTGGGATCTTCTCAGACTAGGGATAGAACCAGTGACTCCTGCATTGGTGAAAGTGAAAGTCACTCAGTCGAGTCCCACTCTTTTCGACAGTCCATGGAGTTCTCCACGCCAGAATACTGGAGTGGGTAGCCTTTCCTTTCTCCAGGGAATCTTCCCAACCCAGGGATCGAACACAGGTCCCCTGCATTGCAGGCAGATTCTTTACCAGCTGAGCTACCAGAGAAGCCCAAGAATACTGGAGTGGGTAGCCTATCCCTTCTCCAGGGGATCTTCCCGACCCAGGAATTCAACCAGGGTCTCCTGCATTTCAGGCAGATTCTTTACCACTGAGCCACCAGGCAAGTCCCAAAGATCATATCTTAAACCTCTGTACAGCGTGCTCAGCAAAAAAGATGGTCTATCACGATGTGGGAGAGAGGCCATGATTTATTTCTATTTCACTTCTCCCTTTGGGGCTATTTACTTCCTCTGAAAATCAAGTGTGGTGTCCTCAAGGCACCTTCCTCATGAGAAAACCCAGGGTGTGTCCTTTAGAATCATGGGTTAGCAACAAGTTGGTCAGAGTGAGAGAAACCTGAGCCAGCACTGGTCTTCTTGACCACAGTCCCAGCCTGGGCCTCTGCTGCCATCCCAGGGGAGAGTCCCCAGAGGGGTGTGTACCCTGCAGGAAGCTCCTGGGACCTCAGTTTAAGAACACTTCCCAACGTGGACTCCCTGCCTTCAGGAAATGTTGGGCGGTGGGGTGGGTGCTGAGATTATGTGTGCTCTGGCCGCTTCAAAACCGCACAGTGCAGTTCCCTTTCAGTGACACTCTTGCCCTCTGTGTGACCTTGGGGAAGTTTCTTAGCCTCTCTGGGCCCACGTTTCTTTTTCTGGAGGATGGGTGGACGCCTACCTCACAGCTGCTTGTGAAGATTGTACGGACGGTGGCTCCCTGTGTGTTGAGTAGCAGGCTTGTGATGTCAGTTTCCTTTCATTGACTTTTTTTTTCCCCTTGTGCTGTGCTGTGCTTAGTCACTTCAGTCCTGTCTGATTTTTGTTACCCCATGGACTGTAGCCCGCCAGGTTCCTCTATCCACGGGGATTCTCCAGGCAAGAATACTGGAGTGGGTTGCCATGCCCTCCTCCAGAAGATCGTCCCAACCCTGGGATCAAATCCAGAACTCCCGCATTGCAGGCAAATTTTTTACCCTCTTAGCCACCAGGGAAGCCCTTTTATTTCTTTCCCTTATCAATTTTTTAAAAATTTATGTTTATATTTGGCTGCACTGGGTCTTTGTTGTTGACTTGGGCTTCCTCTAGTTGCAGCAAGTGGGGGCTATTCTCTCGTTGCGAAGCTTGAGCTCTGGGTCATGCAGGTTCAGTAGTGGTGGTGCGTGGGTTTTGTTACCCTGCAGCATGTGTGATCTTCCCAGACCAGGGACTGAACTGGTGTCCTCTGCATTGTAAGGCAGATTCTTAACCACTGGACCACTAGGGAACCCCTTCCCCACTTACTGATTTTCATAAGTGAAGAATGGATGCCCAGCTCCATGGACTCTGCAGTGCCTTCTACCCCATGCTCTTCCCCTGACAGGGGTGCCAAGATGTGTGTTTAAGGAAGTTTGAGTTCAATTCAGCTGCTATTAATTAATGCTGCCTCCTTAGACAAGGTGATGATGAGGACCAGAAAGGAAGGCGTGGGGTCCCTGCCTTTCAGGGGGTGTCATCCACAGAAGCCTCGGCTACTGGCATTGCAGTGTGACCCTCACAGGGGTCTGGGCCTAGGGCAGGGCTGGCTACACGATTTGCAGGACTAAGCGCAAAATGAAAATGTGTGAACCCTTGGCTCAAAAAGTGATACAGATTTCAAGACAATGGCAGTAGAACATTAAACTGAGCACAAGAACGTCTAAGTGTAGGATCTTCTAAGCATGGGTTTTGTGAATGCACAGGCCATACACCTGTGAGCCTGGCCCCAGCCTGGGGTGACCAAGTACCTTGGTTGGTCCCAGCCTCAGGTATTTCCCAGAACAGGGGAAGGTGCCCACTTGCTTGTAGCACCTCTACACTGCCCAGCCCCTGGGAGCCTCGCTGGCCCTGCAGGCCCCTCAGCCCCTACCCCAACCAGCTCTGTGGCCCTGAGGCCCACATCAGCAGTGGTTCGTGGGTCAGGAGCCCCACAGGAGGTGCTCTGGCTCCTGGATCTAGGGTGCACCCTCTCTGTGTGCCTGGCTGTGCTACCCAGCCCTGGACTCTGCTGCCCATATAGCTGGCTCTGACCATCATGCACTGCGCCTCCTCCCAGCCCCAAGGCAGCATGTGGCGAGTGGTAAAGAAAACAGTCTTCATGATCCTTGTTAAAGAGCAGGCAGGCCTTATTCAAGGAGGACCACCACCGTGGGGTCTTGAACCTGTCCGATCCGAATAGAACAAAGGGAAGTGGGAGCAGGGTGGGAGTCAGTGGATGGGATACTGCTAAGAGGAAATATCAGGAGTCAGAGGGATTCTGACTGAGCTGACCTAACAGGATTCCTACTGAAGGCAGGCAGTGCGGTTAAATGTCACCTGGAGTCGGGGGGGATGAAAAACCGGATCAGATATCAAGAGTTATCAGGATGGAGGATGGGGGATCTGGCTAAACTGACTTAGCAGGATTCTTGCTAGAATTTGACAATGCATCGACATGTTTTATTTAGCTTTCTTTGTTCATTTATTATTATTATTTTTTTAAATATTTGGCATATGAATGAAATCATATGGTATTTGCTTTTTTCTGTTTGACTCCTTTCACTTAACGTAATACACTCAAGGTCCATTCATAACATAAATGGCAAGATTCCATCTTGCCATTTGTATATGTGTATATATATATATATCCATGTGTGTGTGTATGTATATATATATATATATATATATATATATATATATATATATATATTGGGCTTGCCTTGTAGCTCAGCTGGTAAAGAATCTGCCTGCAATGCAAGAGACCCAGGTTTGATCCCTGGGTTGGGAAGATCCCCTAGAGAAGGGAACGGCTACCCACTCCAGTATTCTAGCCTGCAGACCTAATCCATGGGGTCGAAAAGAGTCGGACATGACTGAGTGACTTTCACTTTCCTATATATACATTTATTCCTCCTCACTTAATGGGCGGTTGCTTCCATATCTTGGCTACTGTAAAAAATGTTGTGGTGAATATAAGGGTGTATATATGTTTTAAAAATTTATTTCTGTATTACTTTTGGCTGCCTTGGGTCTTTGTTGCTGTGTACGGGCTTTCTCTAGTTTGGGCAAGCAGGGGCTACTCTGGTCATGGGGCACGGGCTTCTCATTGTGGTGGCTTCTCTTACTGCGCAGCACTGGCTGTAGGCGCTCAAACTTCGGTAGTCGGCAGCCCTCAGGCTCGAGAGCAGGTAAGCTTGAGAAGTGGTACACAAGCTTTGTTGCCCAGCAGCGGGTGGAAGCTTCCCGGACCAGGGATTGAACCAACGTTCCATGCATTGCCAGGCAGATTGTTAACCACTGGACCACCAGGGAAGTCCATAGACATCTTTTTGAATTAGTGTCTTTGTATTCTTTGAATAAATACCCAGACATGGGATAGCTGGGTTGCAGTATGGTAGTTCTAGTCTTACATTTTGAGGAGCCTCCAAGCTGTTTCCCATAGTGATTGCACCAATTTATATTCTCACCAATAGTGTACGAGGGTTCTCTTTTCTCCACATCCTTGCCAATACCTGTTATTTCTTGCCTTTTTGATAATAGCCACTCTAACACGTGTGAGGTGATACCTTATTGTGGTTTTGATTGTATTTCTGATAGTGACTGAACTTTTTTTTCATGTGCCTGCTGGCTGTCTGTATGTCTTCCTTGGAAACACGTCTATTTGGGTCTTCTGTCCTTTTAAAATATAGGTTTTTTGCTGTTGAGTTGCTAAATCCTTCATATATTTTGGATATTAATCCCTTATTGGATACAAGATTGGCAAATGTCTTCTCCCATTTGGAAGGTTGCCTTTTCATTTTATTGATGGTCTCCTTTGGTGTGCAAAAGCTTCTTAGCTTGATGTAGTCCTCTTTGTTTGGGGCGCCCAAGTGGCACCCTAGTAAAGAATCCACCTGCTAAGTCAGGAAATACAAGAGATATGGGTTCGTTCCCTGGGTTGAGAAGATACCCTGGAATAGGAAATGGCAACCCACTCCAGTATTCTTGCCTAGAAAATTCCATGGACAGAGGAGCCTAGCAGGCTACAGTTCATGGGGCAGCAAAGAGTTGGACATGACTGAGCGAACCCACACACACAGTCTTCTTTAGTGAGCACACTGCTCACTTCCTTATAGGAGTTTCATGGTTTCAGGTCTTACATTCCATTTTGAGTTGATTTTTGTATACAGTATGAGATAGTGTTGACTGAAAAAATAAACACTACATAAAAGCTGAGTTACGTTTTATTTGGGGAACTTAGGACTATGGGGCTTCCTGGGAGAAGGCATGGCACCCCACTCCAGTACTCTTGCCTGGAAAATCCCATGGACGGAGGAGCCGGTTAGGCTGCAATCCATGGGGTCGCTAAGAGTCGGACACGACTGAGCGACTTCACTTTCACTTTTCACTTTTCATGCATTGGAGAAGGAAATGGCAACCCACTCCAGTGTTCTTGCCTGGAGAATCCCAGGGACGGGGGAGCCTGGTGGGCTGCCGTCTATGGGGTCGCACAGAGTTGGACATGACTGAAGTGACTTAGCATAGCATAGCATAGCATGGGGCTTCCCTGGTGGCTCAGATAGTAAAGAACCTGCCTGTGATGCAGGAGACCTGAGTTCGATCCCTGGGTGGGAAAGATCCCCTGGAGAAGGGAATGGCAACCCCCTCCAGTATTCTTGCCTGCGGAATCCCATGGACAGAGGAGCCTGGCGGGCTGTAGTCATGGGGTCACAGAGTCAGACATGACTGAGCGGCTAAGCACAGCACAGTACAGCACTGAGGACTCTAGCCAGAAAATCGGTCTTAGATTGCTCTGAGGACTGTTCCAAAGTGGTAAGAGAGGAGTCGGAATGTGTAGAAATGTTTGCTGAAAACAAACCCCTAAAACCCATCTAGTTGAACATCAAATGATTACTGCTAATCTCACACACACACACACAAACTCAAGTTAATGATTTTAATGCTTTCCTACATATCAGAAGATGCAAGAATCTGGGCTCATTGGAATTACTCCTTTGATATGCATCTTAACTACCTGGGGCCAGTATTCCTGTTTTTTCTCCATCCTAAATTCCCCTTCTGGCGCAGCACTGGGCTGGCTGGATTGGTGTGGGTGACATTCGTGGTTTACTGAAATGGCAGACAACATTGTTTGCATCCACAAAATATTTGAACATCTCTGTCATATTTTCTCCTGGTTGTTCACTGACTCTTTTTAAACCATGAAATGTTTGCTGTGATTAGAATGTGTCCCCTTCTGCATGGTTCATGTGTGGATATGATATTTCCCAGCCTGATTCCTGACTGGCCTTATCCCTGAAGGCTCATCTTGAGTCAACGTCTCCCCGACTGTGAGGATGACTGGGTACCCCTTCTCTGTGCTCTTGCCTCCTGCGCTCACTCCCTCCCAGAACGTGGGGGCCCCTTGAAGTGACAGGCAGGAGGCCTCCCATCTCTCCAACCAGCAGTTGGCTTCTTGCTTGCTGCAGAGCAGGATTTCAATACATTTTTGCTGACTAAATCAGGGAGTGACCAAACACTCTGTGCTCTTTCTAGCTTTAAGGGCTGATCTAAAAGATGTAGTACAGACACCCCAAAATTGGTGACCTTCAATGGTTGGTGGAGGCCATGGGCAAGTATATGAGACAGTTCTGCTGCTGCTGCTGCTGCTGCTGCTAAGTCGCTTCAGTCGTGTCTGACTCTGTGCGACCCCAGAGATGGCAGCCCACCAGGCTCCCCCGTCCCTGAGATTCTCCAGGTAAGAACACTGGAGTGGGTTGCCATTTCCTTCTCCAATGCATGAAAGTGAAAAGTGAAAGTGAAGTTGCTCAGTTGTGTCCTACTCTAGCGACCCCATGGACTGCAGCCAGGCTCCTCCGTCCATGGGATTTTCCAGGCAAAAGTACTGGAATGGGGTGCCATTGCCTTCTCCGAGACAGTTCTAGAAAATTCCAAATGCATAATTGTCAAAAAGTATCAATAACTGAAACAAGCTTACAGACACACACACAAAAAGATAATTAAAAACAAAACAGAGGACTTCCCTAGCGGTCCAGTGGTTAAGACTCTGTGCTTCCACTGCAAGGCGAGTGCGTTCGATTCTTGGTGGGGGAACTAAGATCCCACATGCCATGGGATATGGCCAAAAAAAACCCAAAAAACAAAAAAACATAGCCTGTTTCCAAGCTCTCTTTAAAAAAATCAAAAAACAAACAGAAGCAAGTGATTCATTCTGGCCTGGAGGCCTAGGTAGGCCTTGAAAGAAGAAGTGTGGGCCCCCCTCTGCAGGACAAGGGGTGGGGAAACCATTTCAAACGGAGGAAACAGTAGAGTCTCTGAGGCTAGGCAGAATCATGCAGGAAAAAGAGGAAGATAACGTCATTGTGGCAGGTCTGAGGTAATTGGGAGCCATGGTTTTTCCAGTAGTCAGGTACAGATGTGAGAGTTGAACCATGAAGAAGGCTGAGCACTGGAGAATTGATGCTTTCGAATTGTGGAGCTGGAGAAGACTCCTGAGAGTCTCTTGGACTGAAAGGAGATCAAACCAATCAATCCTAAAGGAAATCAACCCTGAATATTCATTGGAAGGACTGATGCTGAAGCTGAAATTCCAATACTTTGGCCACCTGATGCAAAGAACTGACTCATTGGAAAAGACCCTGATGCTGGGAAAGATTAAAGGCTGAAGGAGAAGGGGACAACAGAGGATGAGATGGTTAGATGGTATCACCAACTTCATGGACATGAGTTTGAGTGAGCTCCAGGAGTTGGTGATGGACAGGGAAGCCTGGTGGGCTGCAGTTCATAGGGTCACAAAGAGTTGGACATGACTGAGTGACTGAACTGAACTGATGAGAAGAGCTGATTCATTGGAAAAGACCCTGATGCTGGAAAAGACTGAGGGCAGGAGGAGAAGAGGACGACAGACCAGATGGTTGGATGGCATCTTCGATACAATGGACATGAATTTGAGCAGACTTTGGGAGATTTTGAAAGACAGGGAAGCCTGGGGTGCTGCAGTCCATTGGGTCGCAAACAGTTGGACATGACTTAGCGACTGAACAGCAACAAAATGCTTCTAAGTTCTAGAAGACGGATGAATCAGATTTCTGCATTAGAAGATCCCTCTAGCTGCCGAGAAGGAAATGGCAATCCACTCCAGTACTATTGCCTGGAAAACCCCATAGACAGAGAAGCCTGATAGGCTACAGTCCATGGGGTCGCAAAGAGTCAGACATGACTGAGCAACTTCACTTCACTTCTAGCTGCCGAATGGAGGCTGGACTGGGAAGGGACTGAGGGTGGAGGCAGGGAGACCAGCTCAGAGCCTCTGCCCTGGATCACATAAACAGTGCCAGTGGGGCTCTGAAGGCTGGAGCAGAAAGGGAGTGAGAAGTTGCAAAAATGACCGCAAGGGAGAAAACAAAAAGATAGCTCTAGGGGCGGTGGGAGGAGCTGACATTTTGCTGATGACTGCTGAGATACTGGGGAAGAGCAAAAGGTGATTGGGGGTGGGAGGAGAGTTTGGTGATTTTCCCCAACTTTTTATTATGAAAGATTTTAAACATACAGAAAAAAACACCCTGTACTGTGAACATTCATACACCCACCATCTATAATCTAGCACTAACACTACCAAACTCACTGTATCACATGTCTGTCTATGACCCACCCAGGTATCTTAGTAAGTTGCAGACATCAATATCCTTCACCCCTAAACACTTGAGCCAGGATATCATTACCTGGAATTCAATATTTAATATTTTCCCCCTATTGATAACCTCAACATCTCTATAAGTTATTAAATATTCTCTTTTACTCTATCCACCTGTTGATGGACATTTGAGCTGTTTCAAGTTTTGGTCTATTATGAAAAAAATTATGCACATTTCTCTCTTTAAAAAACTGGATTACTTTTGGACTTCCTTGGTGGGCCAGTGGTGAAGGATCCACCTGCCAGTGCAGGGGACATGGGTTTGATCCCTGGTCCAGGAAGATCCCACATGCTGCAGAGCAACTAAGCCTGTGTACCACAACTACTGAGCCAGTGGTCTAGAGAGCGAGAGCTGCAGCCTCTGAAGCCCATGTGCCTGGAGCCTGTGCTCCGTAACAAGAAAAGCCACCGCAATGAGAAGCCCATGCACCACAACAAACAGTAGCCCTGGCTTGTCTCAATTAGAGAAAGCCCACGTGCAACCATGAAGACCCAGCACAGCCGAAAGTAAATTTTTAAAAAATTGGATTATTTCTAATCAGACTGACAATGAGGCACTTGGGAAGCTGAATAGTCCATCAGGAGGTGAAAAGTGCCCGTGAGGGGGTCTGGAGGGACAGAGAAACTTGTGGCTGGCGGTATCTATCTCGAGGGACAGCAGTGAAGCTGTTAATCATTGCTGTGTCTCGGAAGGTTGAGTTGGATCAATGGAATCTTGGTTGCACATTACAATTACCTGGGATTTTTATCTGCAAATAAGGGCTTCTGTGGTGGCTCAGGTGATAAAGAATCTGCCTGCAATTCAGGAGACCCAAATTTGATCCCTGGGTCGGGAAGATCCCCTGGAGAAGGGAATGGCAACCCACTCCAGTATTTTTGCCTGGAGAATCCTATGTACAGAGGAGCCTGGCGGGCTGCAGTCCATGGGGTCACAAAGAGTTGGACATGACTGAGCGACTAAGCACAGCACAGGAACTTTTAAAACTCTAATGCCCAGGCCAGCTTGACTGGACAGTCCTGTATTTTAAAGCTCCCAAGATGACTCCAATGGTCAGCCAGGATTGAGAGCCACCAGGTAGAAGAAATGCTTCAGGGTGGAATGCAGGTAAACACTTTCATTTAGGGAGCAGGTGGAGGAGATGCCGGGAGAAGAGAGGGAGATATAAAGAAGTGGAGAACCAGAGTGAGTTTGTTTATTAGAAAGGACGTAATCCGCAGTATTAAAACCTGCAGGGTGACTGAGAGGAACCAGAGCCTGGGGGTAGCATGGTCTGAAGACGCATACCGGGCAGAGGTGGGTTGGGAGACCTTAAAGGCAGTGGGTGCGGGCTGAATCTCAGTAGAGAGCTCATTGGTGGGGATGGGTAGGCGTCAGAATCTCCCCCTCCCCTTGGCTCTGCCTGGGGGCACCAGCTAGCAAAGTGAAAAAGTGAAAGTTGTTCAGTCGTGTCCAACTGTCTGTGACCCCATGGACTGCAGCCTGCCAGGCTCCTCTGTCCATGCAATTCTCCAGGCTAGAATGCTGGAGTGGGTTCCCTTCTCCAGGGGATCTTTATCACCCAGGGATCGAATCTGAGTCTCCCACATTCCAGGCAGATTCTTTACCGTCTGAGCCACCAGACAATGGGCAACAAAAGCCCAGGAGAAGGCCTGCTTCTCGCACCAGTGGATCATCGGACTGCCTGTACCAGCGCAATGGTGAACTTGGAACTGCCTGGAGCAAGTTTTAGAAAACATCAAAAACAAGCTGATAGAGCCTGAGTTGTGAAATCAACTAGGAAACGAGCTCCAAGATTCCACCAACCACCCTGTCCTTTCTCTGGTCTGGGCAGTCCCAGGCCTGGCTGTTCAGGCTGGCTCTTGTGGTGAGTGGACGAGAGGCCCTGCACACAGCACACATGCCCTCTGAACCTCATTTCCTACATCTGTGAAATGGAGATATTTTCTGTCACTGTCCTGTGTTCCACTGGTTTTTGTAAACCACGCAGTGCCAAATGGACTGAGGGACAATGAGATACTGAGAATTAAGAACTTGAGGCTACAGGATCCTCAGAGCTGATTGAGCTGGAATTACCAAGTCAAAGGCCACAGTACCTTGTGGATTGACTTTTACACAGAAAAGAGTCAAACCCATCTAAATGCTCATCTGAAGTATAACTTCTCATCTGAAGTAGAACCTGTGGGGAAGACTTTAAAAAAATATTTAAAAATTTTTAATTCATTATGGACAGATATTTCCATGAGTATAACAAAAATTGCTAGAAAAATGCAATAAAAAAACACGTACAGACATAAAATTACTCATCCTATTGCCATGAATGTTTATACTCTCAGTTTCTATACTTGTCTTGTGGCAGATGGACAACAGTCTGAGAGGCTGCACAGATGCCCAGCTCATACTCTGAGCGGGACTGATTCGTTTGTACTCAGTCGTGTCCGACTCTTTGTGACCCAGTGGACTGTAGCCCTCCAGGCTCCTCTGTCCATGGGATTTTCTAGGCAAGAATACTGGAGTGAGTTACCACCTCCAGGGGATCTTCCCGACCCAAGGATTAAACCTGCATGTCTTGCATTGGCAGGTGGATTCTTTACGACTAGCGCCACCTGGGAAGCCCCGGGACGGATCCATCTTCTCACTCTTCAGTGTGGACCAGCAGCACTGGCAATACCTGGGAACTTGTTGGAAATATAGGATCTCTGGCCCCATCTGATCCTGCTGAATCAGAATCTGCTTTTCAACAAGACACCCACGTGATTCACATGCATGTTAAAGTTTATGGTGGCACTGAGGCAGCTGGGACTCCGGAAACATTTCAAATGAAGGAATTAACCAGAATTTCTCTGGTTAATTAACCCCCTCATTGCAATATCTCATGACACAAGAGCTGATGGCATAACATTCTTTTCTAAAAAATTTTAGCAAGTAAATCTGTGTGATTACATTGATCAATTATATACTTTATTAATTCCAACTGGAAATAAACCTTTCAGTCAACCATGCCAGGATAAATACTGAATTATATTTCTATCCTCATAGGAAATGAGAACACAAAATCACTGTCAAATGAAGAGATGATGAAAAATACACAGCCAGAAAATGTAGAAAAACTATTATTAAGGAGTGTTAGGTGATTAATAAAAATGCTATTGTATTTTTACTGGCTTTTTTACATTTGTGAGACTTTCTAACTTTTAAAAACATGTAATCTCTTGTGATTTCTTTTCTTATTCTAAAAAATATTAACATTCACATTCAGTTTTGCATTCATAGGTTTGAAGACCCATTGCGGGCAGATTCTTTACCATCTGAGCCACCGGGGAAGCACATTGAAGACCCAGCTCCCAACTTGTTTGTTTCAGGCCTTATAGACCTATGTCTCTGCATATTTTACTGTATTTAATATGTATTCCCTGCTGTGGTCAGTGAGATTGAATTTCCTCTGTTAATTAGCCATTTATGCTGCTTTGAGAATTGCTTTTTCTTTATCATTTTTCTATTGAAACGTTTTTGCCATTTTCTTATTAGCTTGCAAGAGTTCTTTGCCTGAGGATACCAATCTCTTCTCTGTTATGTATAGCATAACCTTATTCTTGATGAACAAGACCAGATTCATAATTTTCAGGGCCCAGGGCAAAATGAAAACATGTACTACAAGGACATATTGTACAATCAGGGAATTAAAACATTTTAAAAGTATAAATGGAGTATCACCTTTATAATTGTGAATTATATTGTACATCTATAACATATATTGAACAACTATAATTTTAAAAAAAGAAAATGTGAGGTGCCCTTAAAATAATCATTTAAGACTTCAAGATGGTGACAACCGAGCCTGGGGGCTTTCTGAGTGTGAGGCCCTGTATGGCTGACGCCATGGGTGCCCTGCCCATAAAGTTGGCCTTGCTGATGAGACAAGAGAAGAAGGCTGGATCATTCTGGATTTACTTGTGCTTTGCTAAGGTAAGTTATGTGGACCTCCTGGGTGGCTCAGATAGTAAAGAATCTGCCTGCAATGTAAGAGACCCAGGTTCAATTCCTAGGTTGGGAAGATCCCCTGGAGAAGGGAATGGCTACCCTCTCCAGCATTCTTGCCTGGAGAATTCCATGGACAGAGGAGCCTGGTGGGCTACAGTCATGGGGTTGTAAAGAGTTTGACATGACTGAGCGACTAACACTTTTATTTTTCAAGGTAAGTTATGAGTTTCCTGCTTCATTTTATTATCAATCATAATTAAAAAGCACCAACCCACATCCTTTTCAAAGTTTATTTTTCTTAATATTCAAATAGAAATGGTTTCCATAAATGGCTTTTATTCCAGTGTAAAGAATTCTTTCCAAAAATACAAATATGTATGTTTCTATTAAAACATGACTGGAAGCTCTCTATAGGGAAAGACAACTTGTGTTCATTTACTTTATTGACAGTGTACAGATTTTCATAGATTGCATTACAATACTGACTGCTAGATTTCTTATAAAGGTTTAGTTCGTATTTACTCTAGATTTGTCTTCACAATAAGAATAAACTCATGCCAGTGTTTAGTAATCAAGAGTAGCAATTCATTCAAATTTAATGAGTTTTATTAAACTAAGAATCTCATATCACAGAGCATTCACAGTGCAGGAGGTCACAGTTCTTGAAAAAATAAATAGTGGGACAAATATATTTATTATTTACAACTTTTCAGCTCATGGCTCCTGCTTTGCCCGTTAGAGATGATGAACAAAGATGGCGGCATGACAGAAATGTCTCACGCAGGTGACGTGTAACAGCCTCAGAAGTTTTGGGTTTTGGTTGTTTCTAAGGGGGGTTCCTTTTGGGCATGAGAGCTCTGGTTCTATCTACCTGCTATTTATTAGGTCACACCTGAGCCCCAGGAAGATCCCATGGCCCTGTGTGCCCCTGGGCTGGGTCAGGCCTCCCCTGACCGTTCTTTGGCAGCTCCTGCATCTGTGCATGGGCCCGGCCCCATCTGGCTGGCAGCCCTGTTTCCTCTCTAGGTAATCAAGGCTCTCTTTGTATTCAGACACCCAGCAACTGCTCCGGGCTGGCAGCAGCTGGATAGGAGACACCCAACAGAGGGCAGGCACCCTACCAGGGAGCGTGTGCTCTTAACTGGACACCCAGCCTCCCAGACTAGCAGCCCCCCACGGAGGCTCCCTCAGACCCGGCCACAGAGGATTAGCCACAGTTCTCTCCCTGGGCCCCCAGATATCCTTGGTCCAGGCAGGTGGAGAAAGTGCCAGGAAGTGTCCCATGGATTCAGAAGGGTACCTCTGGAGGTGAGAGCAGGGATGCCCTGGCGGCCAGAGGAAAAACCCACAAGAACATCTGATTTGGAAAAACATTCTGGATCACATCCCAGCCATTTTCAGTGGGGAGAAAGGCCTCGCTCCTGTTGAAAGGGGACTTAATGTTCATCAGGATACTCCCAGGTATCTGGGACCTTCTGGAGTTGGGGTGTGGGGTTCTG
Source organism: Bos indicus (assembly GCF_029378745.1). NCBI lineage: Eukaryota > Metazoa > Chordata > Mammalia > Artiodactyla > Bovidae > Bos > Bos indicus. Next base: position 57,356,342 of record NC_091780.1, on the reverse strand, counting down.
TTGTCTGGGACCCTGCTTTATGCACAAAGGCTGACCAGACCAAGCCATGCACCCAGAAATCAAAAGCTGAGCATACTTTCAATAGTTAAAAAAATACATTTTTCAGTGGTGGGATGGGGAGGGTACACACTTTCTCCAGGATTAAGGGCTTTATTGGCTGCTACTGTGGGTAAGTCACAACCAACGTGTTGCATAAAAAGCAGCTGTCTAAATTCTGGCAATGGAGGGAATAGGTGTGGATAGGCCTGCGTGTATCACAGGGCTTTGAATAAAGCAGCAGCCCATCCCACACCCATAAGCCTAATGGTGGAAACACCACATAGAAAGGGCTTGACTTTCACATGGGTTCAGGGAGCGTTTCTAACTCTAAGAGCCACCTCCCATGACCCTGGGTTTGTATCAGGGTGTCCGGGCAGCAGATGTTTTCCCAGACTAGAAGACGGTAAGTTCTTAGCCCCTGTTATGAAGTGTGTGGAGGACATACCACCTTGACAACTGGATGCCAACACCGTAAGAGGTGATGGAAAGCCTGGAAGCTTGTGCAGGTAAAAGATGACACCAAGCACGCCCCCCTGCAATGCATGAGGATTTAGCAGAGACCAGAGGAACCTGGGAACCACTGGTCAACTGAAAAGTTAGAATTTTTTAAAACCCCCATAAAATAATCAAAGCTCTAATACGACCGAGCTGGCTTCCCTGTTGTGATGGAAGAAACAGCTCCTCCTGGGTGGCGAGATGGGAGAAAACACCTCTTCTCTTGATTTCATGCAGGTACCATTTCCTTGAGGTCGGGCAGCATGTGACTCTGGACACTGACCCATTAGCTATGAGGTCTGGAATTAAGCACATACTAAACTAGCATCCCAGTTTGGTTTTCCCTGTTAAGAAGCAAATGCAACAACCTAAATGGACTGTGCCCTTGGGAGAACAGTTCTCTGCGGCAAGGCGAAGGGGCTCCACAAGAGCCAAGTCACAAAATCTGCCTGATGGGCCTGTGCCAAGGTGTTCGTGTTCTACCGCCCACAGGACTGACACAGTGCAGGATAGGCCCCTTCTACATGCGCCCAGAAGGTCCTGAGAGCGTCTTTGCACTTGAGGGGCTCATGAGACCAGCTGCAGAGAGAAAGCTGGAGGGGAGCCCAGATGCTTGGGGTGAACCCACATAGAGGGCAGGGGCGAGGGGCAGCACATTGGGTTTAGGAATAAATGGGGGATGACGCTCTTCCTGATACTCAAGAGCTGCCCAGAGAGTGTTTCCAAAAATGTCTGGAATGAGCACCACATGGTGACAAAGCTGCTGAGACGTGATCCATCTCAGGGATCCTGAATGCATCTGCTAACTGCCCCAAGGGGAGGAAGACTCACACAGAAACGATGTTCAGAGGGCATTAGAGGGACCTGGAAATATGGACTGCAGCCCACCATGGGATTCTCCAGGTAAAAATACTGGAGTGGGTTGCCATGCCCTGCTCCAGGGGATCTTCCCAACCCAGGGATCGAACCCATGTCTCTTATGTCTCCTGCATTTGGCAGGTGGGTTCTTTACTACTAGCGCCACCTGAGAAGCCCATATAAAACACAGTGAAAGTGAAGTGAAAGTCATTTAGTCGTGTCTGACTCTTTGCGACCCCATGGACTATACAGTCCATGGAATTCTCCAGGCCAGAATACTGGAGTGGGTAGCCTTTCCCTTCTCCAGGGGATCTTCCCAACCCAGGGATTGAACCCAGCTCTCCTGGATTGCAGGCAGATTCTTTACCAGCTGAGCCACAAGGGAAGCCCTTAAAACACAGTAGCAGGGGAAAATCTCCTGAAGATTTTCACCCTAACCAGCAGGTTCCTTGTTTATTCAAGCAGCAAGCATTTGCTGAGAGCCTGTCATATATGCTGCACAACCATCTTTTCCTGCCAGGGAAGGAAAGGTGGGGCTGAGAGACAGGCCAAGCCCAATCCCTAAGGACGCACTCAGTGTCAGGGCGGATGCGTGGCCACGAGCAGGCCAAACCCAATCCCTAAGGACCCACTCGGTGTCAGGGCGGATGGGGGGCCACAAGCTCACTGGGCAGTGCTAGCCGAGCCAAAGAGTCTCTGCTTCTCTGTCCGGTTACAGACCTTGACTCCGCTAGCTCATTTCACACCTGGGGAAGGAGGGGAAGAACGGACCCTCTCCCAGTCCATCTTGCCTCTGTCCACCCCCACCTTAAGGACAGGGAGGGGCCCTAGAGCTCAGGGAGGGGAGATGCCAGGAGGAAAGGAGGGCATCAGGCCAGGAGGCCCACATTCTTCCTGGATTCCCAGCCTGTGTGTGGAGCCCAGTGTTTGCTGAGGGCTGAGCGCCCATTGATGCTACAAGGCATGCAAATCCTCCCCAAAAAGGAAGAGGGGGACTTCCCTGGTGGTCCAGTGGTTAGGACTTCCCCTTGCAGTGCAGGGGGTGCAGGTTCAATCCCTGGTCGGGGAGCTAAGAGCCAACATACCTCCTGGTCAAAAATCCAAAACACAAAACAGAAGTAATATTGTAACAAATTAAAAAAACTTTAAAAATGGTCCACATCAAGAAAATCTTTATAAAAAATTAAAAAAATGAAAGGTGGGGGTAGTTTCTTCCCTTAGAACCTAGACTCTGGGAAGCCCAGGAGGGGGTCTTTGGTCAGGGTCTGTAGGGGGTTGCCCCCCTCCATCCCTGGAGGGATGGGCACACCTATCTGGCTCCTGAAGGGTTATTCTTTTCAGCTGCTTGGGTGTGTAAAAGGAAAAGATTGACAAGGAGAAGCAATGTGCCCTATCGCTGTTGTGTCCAACTCTTTGCAAGCCCATGGACTGTAGTCCACCAGGCTCCTCTGTGTTCATGGGATTCTCCAGGCAAGAATACTGGAGTGGGTTGCCATTTCCTTCTCCAGGGGATCTTCCCGACCCAGGGAGTGTCTCATGTCTTCTGCGTTGGCAGGCTGGTTCTTTACCACTAGGCACCATCTGGAGGAGCAAGAACGAGTCCTAATAGGTGGGATGAGGGGAGGAGGAGCAGGTAATGAACAGAGGAAAACTCACAAGGTCGGTGCTTATGGACGGTGAACACAGAGGTCGGGAGACATGGGTTACAGGAAGGATGGGAATGAGACCATTCTGATCTGCCTTTAACATCAGTCTCTCACTGCAGCTGACCTAGAGCCTTCCTCTAGGGCCAGGCTCTCAGGACACTGCATACCTTCCCCTTGACTACACTCGGCTGGCAAAGGAAAATCCAGACCAGAGATGCCAGGAGCCTCCTGCTTCTGCTTTTATAGATGTTTTCTATCTGAGTACAATGGGTTCATTTTTCTGCCCCCAATTCAAAGACCCAAGTTTATTTTTCAGATTGCCTATTTTCATAGCAGAGTAATTACTCTGTGCTAATTAGCTTCGGGAATAAAATAAAGGAAGTAATCCTGCTCAGTGACGAAAGCATTATTTTTCAAATGAAGGCCTAATTAATCAAGCAATTCTTTAAACTTGAAATGGAAAAAATATTTAGTTACAAAAGAGACTTCTTCACCTACGACATATATATAGTTTCCTAGCTACAATAAATGCATAGATCCTTTAAGGAAGTTACATTGGCACATTAAAGTCATAAGAGGATTAGCCAGGAGGGCTGTTCTACATACTAGAAACATTAGTTTTTGTCTCAAATTGGAACTGCAGCATATTTATCATCTCAGATGGGCTCTGGTGAGGAAGAGGTGGGTGATGAGGGTGTGTTCTCCGAAAGCTACACAGGGATTCAAAGACGGAACACCAGCAGGGCTCTCATCAGGGCCCATACGGCCTAGCTAAAAATATTTTTTGATCTTTATCAGAAAATAATAGGGACATAGGATGGGGATAAATATTAGGATGGGAGACAGAGCATCCAGATGTCAGTTAGAAATGTGACGAAGTTTTGACTCAAACAATAAGGGCCAACCCCAAGGACAAGGACACATCCACACCTGCACGACCAAGGATGATCACACACTGGACTGGCCGAGCCGGGTGGCGATCTGGGGCTCAGCTCCTGTTTGCAACTTACTAGCCATTGACCTAGAGTCACCTGACCTCTCCAAGACTGAACTTCCTGTTAAATGGGGATAATCATCCCTACTTATATCACAGGGCAGTTTTGAGATTCAAAAATGGACACAGATGCACTCTGAAACCCAGATGAGGCTGTAAGACAGAGGAGACCAGGTGGCTATTCTCTGTGGGCAGAGTGGTCCTGACAACTCTGAAACCCTCTGCGTCTAAATGTTTGTGCTGATGAACCTGGGGGCTCCCTGGCCGCCCACTCGGCTAATTTCTCAGGAAAACGACCCTTGTCCTCAACTGGAAGACCACTGAGAATCTAAGCAGAGAAACAAAAGGAGAAGTCTTAACTTGGTGTAGCTACTAACACTGATGGGGATCCAGAATAGAAACCCGGTGATGGGGCTGTCACATCTGAGGCTCATGCTAAGCAAATTTTAGGGACACGAGCTTAAACATGCCCTCCTTCTGAAATTCAGAGGCCACAGAGAGCACAGCCACAGATTCCACTGCGGGTTACAACCATTGTGTCTCGGGAAAGAATCAGCTATTGGATTTACACTCATCACCCATGATTAATTATCAGTGAATCACTAAAACCCTCCTTTCCTCATACCATCATGGGGGCGTTCCCCATACAGTCTTCTGTGCAAAATAGCCCAGTATTAAAAGTGCATCAAATCTGATAGACTCTTTGCAATAGAAACATTAAAAAAAAATAAAAAAGAATACCTCTCTATAAAATGAATTGTGCTTTCTTTTCAGAAACCACAAATGGTTTGTGTTCGTAAATCTTTTTAATATATATCTGAGAGCTAGGAAGCAGTCAAAATTGTTTAATGTTTCTATTTTTGAATTAACCTCCCATCTTTGGCCTTTCATGCATAGCAAACTACAAGATTCAAGAACCTTAGCTCTAAAAATTTCCAAGTTACGGTTTCCATACTTGCCTCCAGCTCACCAGAGAGCAATTGGTGGTTTTGCAGGAAATCTCTTTTCTTGTCATTAACCATTACCTCTGGCACACGCATTCCAGTTCAGCAGGCTATGAAATTTGTTGGGCATATAAACAATTGGGTCTTTGAACAGGGTGACTGTGAGGGCAGGGCATTAACAAAGAAACGACAAAACCAAACTGACAGCGCGTCCCAGGCCACAGGTCTGGAATGAATGGCTGTAAAGCCCTATCTCCACTGTGTCTCTGAGTTAGCACCCATTTAGATGTTAGTCTTCTACTTTCTCTATGTTCCAAACCAGACGTCTTAGCGTCAACGCAACATGATACACATAGGATTTGTTTCCCATAAGTATTACCTTTCTGGTCCCCATCAAGGTCCTTTGTATGCGATGGTATTTTTCAAGTATGATGATCTATAGCTGACATTTTATTTTGACTGTGTCATTGCTCGTTCTCTGAATGTATCAATGAAAATGAGAAGAGTATGCACTTGTTTTCTCTCTTCTGCTGTGAACAACTGTTTCTATTCTTCCAAATTTGTCCAGGAAAAGGGGTGGAGTGTTTGTTGTCACGGCCCCAAACTCCCAACAGGTTGAGCCTGCTCTCTCCAAACCTTGAGTGCTTCCAGCAGGATTCAGAAGCTCTAAGGAGCACATGCTGCCCAAGGAACCCACACCCTCTGGTCCAGAGGGGCCCCTTAAGAACAACGCTCCTATTTTGCACTTGCCCCAGGAGACCTTGTGTTCACCGACTGCCTCATTTCTGAGGCTGCCTTGCGACAGAAAGACAACCCACATACAGAAGTCCTTCTGATCCAGGCGTCCGAGAGGAGATACATGCGACGCCCCTATGGCCGGCGGCTCGGAGGTCTGCGAAGCTGCTCCAACAGCGGCCTCTGAATCTTGCCTTTTTGTGGGGGCAGAACTCCGAGGAGGAGGATGACGCCCGCAGCCTGGCCCATGACCAGACACAGACCACGATGGCGCCTTCTTCCCATGGATGAAAGAACGGACGGTGGCGGCCGATGCAGGAGAGATCTGTGGTGGGGAGGGGCAGGGAAAAAGGACGCCAGCGCCGGAGTGTCCAGAACAGCTCCCGCGCAGGGGGCAGTGGCTCCGTTTTAATCGTCTTCTCGGCACATTGGCAGGTTGACAAAGGTAAAGACGTTGAACTCTATCATTATGGAGAAGCACAAGAAGACGGCGTAGAGGACCAGCACGTACACCCCCAGCTTCCGGTCCAGCTTCCACTTGTTCAAATGGATGCCCAGGACCTAGAAGGAGACAGCGAGTGTTGGGCTCGGGGAGCAGAGAAATATAAATGGCACTTTTACTGGAAAATTACACACGAACGGTGAACCCCAGAACTTCCTCCAAACTGTGGACAAGAACAGAGGGGTGCTGCCGGGTGTATCATTGGTTTGATCAGAATGAGCCCTGTAGGCTTTAGACTCGTCTGATGAAAGGATGCTGACTCTAGGCAGGCACAGCAGCTGTCCTCAGGGGACAGGCCCTCCCCTGGTAGGCACGTTCCTTTTTGGGGATGCACAGGCCTCCCAAGCCTTCTTTAGTGACAACTGGGGACTGCCACTGGCTCCTTCCTTTGCTTTAGAATTTGGCATCCTCAACCCTCTTCAGCAAAACCTTCAAGGCTCCCATTGGCCCACTGTCTGGACAGCTTCAGCTTGGACCGTGTGTGTATGTGTGACAGGGTTGGAATGCTTCCTCTTTCTACATTCGTTTCATACTTGCCTACCTATTACTACCTTCTTTCTTTTTTAAAATTAATTAATTTATTTTAATTGGAGGCTAATTACTTTACAATACTGTGGTGGGTTTTGCCATACACTGACATGAATCAGCCATGGGTATACACGTGTCCCCTCCATTCTGAAACTACCTTCTTTCTTATCCATGAATCAAGGCTCCCCAAGAGTTGAATCATAGTTACCTCCAATGCTGTGGGTCCTTACAGACAGACCAACTGGGATTCAAATCCCAGCTTTTCCTATCCCTGTAGACTTCATGAAGGGAGTGGATATGAGTCCTCATTAAAAGGTTTTAGAAATGTGGGGTCCATGAAGAAGGGATTCCTTTCTAAGCAATAGCACTAATGGGACAGTTATGGGAAAGAACAGTTGTGGCAAATAGCCATTTCCTACCCCTGTGATCTGGGACAAGTTACTTAATTCCCGAGCCTTAATTTCTTCTGTAAAGTAGAAAATCATCAGGTGCTTGTAAGGATGGAATAAACTAAGCCGAGGCATTGTTTACCACAGTTCGGGGCCTGTGGAATAAGGAGACCTCCGTGTCACCATGTACCATCCCCGAGCCCTGACCATCATGCCCCCAAGGCAGCTCCAATAGACTGGGGGTGGGGGGAACGTGTCTCCTACTCGCATCATTGAGGGGAGACAGACCGGGCAGGAAGAAGAGAGGAAATGTAAGTCCCTCCTTCTGGGGACTTCTCACCAGCTTAGGGAAAAGTGTAGTGGTGGATGCCAACATTCTTGGCACAAACTGTGTCTGGGGGTATCTGTGAATTTATATGTTTTTTCAGCTTTATCCCTCACGGCCAAGGGGAAGAATTCAGAGACTGTGCAGAATTGAAGGAAACCACGTGTGTGTCAAACTACCATTCTAGAATTGTAAAAACTCACGGTGAGAGCGACGGAGCCCAGCAGCAATGCCACGGAGTAGACCAGACCCCGACTGTTGATCTTCACCTGGAGAAATAAACACACACGCCCTGAACCTCTGGGCTGCTCAGAGGCCCATCTGTTCTGGGAGCCCACTGCACTTGGGCTTATCCTTTCCCTCCTCTGGAAGCAACAGGTGGGTGTTCACAGCTGAAGCACCTGTGAGTTCCAGGCAAACACGGGCGGCCTCTTGCAGGCACCCCCAGGCTGCTCTGGACTCCTTTGCACAAAGCGGCTGCCAGCCTGCAGAGGAGATGGGGCAGCGCCCCCCCTGGAGCTCCTAGCTGCAGGGCCAACACCATGCTCGCTCCCTGTGAAGCACAAGTGTCCAGCATCATCTCACTAAGGAAGTGAGACGAACTTACCGTGGACCCATAATTAACAACCATGGTCTGCAGCCCCCACGGTATGCCGAGTCCCACGAGGATGTCAAACACGTTGCTTCCTATGGTGTTAGAGACCGCCATGTCACCAAGGCCTGCGGGGAACAACCGACAGGTTATTCCTAACCCCCAATACCTCAGAATTTATTCAGAGACAGGGTCTCTACAGGGCTTCCCTGGTGGCTCAGATGGTAAAGAATCTGCCTGTAATGCAGGAGACCTGGGTTCGATTCCTGGGTTGGGAAAATCCCTTGGAAAAGGAATGGCTGTCCACTCTAGTATTCTTGCCTGGAGAATTCTAGGACAGAGGAGACTGGAGGGCTACAGTCCATGGGGTCACAAAGAATCGGATAGGGGTAATGAGGTTAACATGAGGGTGAATCCTAATTCAGTATGATTGGTGTTTTCATGAAAAGCGGAAATTTGTGCACAGCCCTGCACACAGGGAGAACTCCAGCCGAACATGAAGACTGCCTCCTACAAGCCAAGGAGAGAGGCCTGGAGCAGACAGAAAGAACCATATTTTTCCAACAGCTTGACCTCTAGCCTCCAGGACTGTGGGACAGTCGGTTTCTGTTTTCCTGTCTCCCAGTTTGTGGTAATTATGGCTGCCCTAGGAAACTAACCCAGAGCCCTTCATTATTTCTCCTGCCAGGGGTGTCAGCCTGTGTTCTGGGATGACCCACTATGTGCCTCTCCTTATTTGGGATGCCCACCTTCTCTGGGAGGGAGGGTGCCTTGTCCTTGATGCATACTTGTGACCCAGGCGATGGCACCATGTACTTGACCCGGATGACAGAGCAGCAGGTCTTAGGCCTGGTTGGTCTCCCAAGAGTGGACTCTTTGCCCCCAGCCAGACTAGAAGCATCTTAGAGGCGAGGGGCCATGTCATTACCTTCCCCCTCCTGCCCCACTGTCCTGTCTCCTACCAGCCAAACAATCTTAGGAACTCAATAACTGAGAGGTACCAAAAGTTAGAAAACAAATTTTTAATGCTGGCTGAAATCTGTTCTAACCTGGCTCCCTAGCCCAAATTCAACACGACTGTCATAATCTGGCCACAAACATCCGTGGAAAGAACAAATCTGAAATGCACGTGCCTATAACCATAACATCACCTTGGTCACTGAGCAGCTTGCAGAGACTCAGACCAGCAACTGGACGACCGCCTCACCTCTTTTCGACCACCTGCCCCCAGGTATTAGCCAGGCTACCTCCTCCCACCCTGTTGCTGGCATCCACTGACCTCCAGAGCACAGTGTCTCCCCAAGGGCCTCACAGCTCCCTCCCTGTCTGCCTGGGCACCTAACTGAGCGCCTTCAAAATCCTGGCAGCTTACTCCTACTGCGGCCAGTATCTCTGGGAAACCCGCCTTCCAGTCTCCCGGGATCTTGTGAAACAGGACCGTGCAGCTCCTGTTTTGGGCCAGCTAGTCGTCCCTGGTGAGGAGGCAGGCCCTAGCTGGATGGGTCAGGAGGAACCAAGGTGCCCGGGTCTGGGCAAGAAGAGTGAGCGTGTTCTCAGGTTGGATGCTGGGCTCTATGTGGGTGCAGCCCCCTAAGGAATCTTTCAGCAGCAATTCTCAGACTTGGAGAGCACACGACTCAAATTTCCATTCCCACCAACCATAGTCCAAGAGGGGTTCCCTTTTCTCCACACCCTCTCTGGCATGTATTGTTTGATTTTTTGAAGATGGCCATTCTGACCAGTGTGAGTTGATACCTCATTGCAGTTTTGATTTGCATTTCTCTAATAATTAGTGATGTTGAGCATCTTTACATGTGCCTCTGTGGCTATCTGTGTGTCTTCTTTGGCGAGATGTATACTTAGGATTAGGATTGACATATATATACTGTGTGTGTGCCCAGTTACTCAGCCATGTCTGACTCTGTGACCTCGGGGACTGTAGCCCATCAGACTCCTCTGTCCGTGGGATTTCCCAGGCAAGGATACTGGAGTGGGTTGCCATTTCCTTCTCCAGGGGATCATCCCGACCCAGGGATCAAACCCATGTCTCTTGTGTCTTCTGCATTGGCAGGTGGATGCTTTACCACTGAGCCACCTGGGAAGCCCACGTATCTGTTACCATGTGTAAAATAGATAGCTAGTGAGAATCTGCTACAAAGCCCAGGGAGCTCAGCTCCGTGCTCTGTGATGACCTAGATGGGTGGGATGGGGTGGGAGGGAGGTTCAAGAGGGAGGGGACATACATATACACACAGTTGACTCATTTTGTGGTTTAGCAGAAACTAATACAACATTGTAAAGTGATTATACTCCAATAAAATATTTTTTAATGGATGAAAAAGAGCAAACAACTCGCTGGGGTCTTGCTGAAAAGCAGACTCTGGTTCAGTGGGTCTGGGATGGGGCCTGAGACTTTGCATTTCTCTCAAGCCGATGCTGCCAGCCTGGACCACATTATGGGCTATGAGGCTTTAGGGAGCCCAGGATGCAGTCTCTGCATGTTAGAGCTCACTGCACTGCTTCTGCCTCATGCAGGGGGCCCTGGGCAGAGGTTTCTGCATCCTCCGCCATAAAGAATCTATGTTTAATGTTGTCTGCGGGATCCTCTGTCACTCCCATCAGCATCACCCTTAGGACAGCTATATACTCCCACCCCTACGTCAGCCTTCCTCCATTTCTGTCTTTCTACATTTCACAGGAGCCACTCTGAGATGATACCCCACCTGTTCTTGTTCCTACAGAGCCCCTTTGGACTACACTGGGACCCTCCCCTCCAAGTTCTTAATCTTCTTGTATTATGACCCCTTTCCTGACCCACTAGCCTGGACTCCGAGGCCAGTTGTTTAAACGGCAGATTCTCTTGGCCCCTTGACCTTCCACTGTGTCCACCCAACCACCCCCAGCTCTGGATGAACTCATCTGTGTGTCCTGGGAGCTGGTACAACTCCAAATTCATGCTGGAACCCCACCCAAATTCACAACCCTGAATGTCAGCCAGGCTCTCAGGGCTTATTGGCTTTCCTTTTCCTCCCTGTACTGGGTTGAATAGCAGCCCCCACTTGTGTCTACCCAAAACCTGTGAACATGACTTAATTGGACAATAGAATCTTTGCAGATGTGATCCAATTAAAACGAGATCATACTGAATTAAGGTGGGCCCTAATTCGGTGGCTGGTATGTCTTTGGACACAGACACACACAGAGGGAAGAACAGCATGTGAAAACACAGGCAGACACTGGAGGGAGGTAGCCACAAGCCAAGGATTCCTGGAACCCCCTGAAGCTGGCAGAGAACAGGGAAGGATTCCTTCCCAGAGCCCCCAGATAAGTACAGTCCTGCCAACACCTTGACCTTGGACTTGTAGCCTCCAGGACCAGAGAATCCATTTCTGTTGTTTTAAGTCACCCCAGTTGGGGTACTTTGGTTATGACAGCCCCGGGAAATGAATACAGTCACCTCAAAGGTCACTCAGTTCAATTCCACCCGCCTCTGCTGCCGTCCCCAGCTGTCGCCTTTCTCCACGAGGCTCCAGCCTCCTGCCAAACATTCTCCCACCCTTCCCTTCCCCTCATTTCATCTTTTCTCAGGACCAATCAGCCAACTAACCAAGCTTTCTTTCATCTTGAAGAAATAAAACATTTTCCTCCTTTCTGAACCCACTTTCTGTTTGGACACTTCTCTCCCCTCCTGTCTCCTCTGAGATTTCACTCCACTATTTGCCCTTCCTGCCTCCCACACTTTCACACTGCTGTCTACGGAGGAAGGTCGGTAGAAGTTCAGGCATGGATGCTATCTCACTGGTAGCAAAGGAGCAGCAGAGGAAGGCTGGCTCTTCACAGCCCTTCTGTTCTGCCATCGAGGAGTATACCGCTGCTCCTTAGCCTGCTCACCCCCAAAGCACTTAGCTCCAAAGAAAATCCACCAAGCAAACCATAACTTTACATAAGTTCTAGAATTTGAAGAGGAATCAGAAAATAGTTGGAGACATAGGCTATCCCCACTTGGCCTGCCTGGGATCAGAACATTAGTGCATTTGCTATAAAAATTCTGGGCTCCCACTCTGTTCAATCTCACTCACATTGGTGATGTCAGAACAACTTCATTTTTTTTTGGCAACACAGCTAGTGGGATCTCAGTTCCTGCAGTGAAAGCCTGGAATTTTAACCACTAGGGCACCAGGGAGCTCCCATCCACACAGATGCTTCTAGAGGCCTAGAGGAGGTGATCTTGGTAGTGATTCTCTCCATGGATGGAATGTATACCATGCTTTCCAGTCATCACTGTTTCCTCCACGGTGGGACTTGGTGACTACCAGTCCTGAGAGCTATGAACCGTAACGCAGGCAGGGGGATGGGCCCACTTGGCAATGCCGACGGCTGGGGGCCCAAGACACTATTCGTACCTTGTCTCGCCACAATCAAGCTGGCCATGCAGTCGGGGACGCTCGTGCCTGCTGCAAGGAAAGTAATGCCCATGATGACATCGGGGATCCCAAGGGTGTATCCAATAATAGTCACCTGCAGAAGAGGGGGGAAACATCAACTCACAGAGGAGCACCCCTGAAAACCCTGCTTACAACTCAGAGTTTTTAACTTTAAACATAGTACTCCTGCATCCAACAGAAAAATCTGGAATATGGTTTCTTTTTTTAAAACTGTCTTTTGAGTATTCTTTTTTCCAGATTACATGAGTAATCTGGGTTTACTGTTTTAAAAAGAAAAAAAGTCAAATGAAAGTATTAGTAAAAATCACCTACCATTTCTCAAGACCTTCAGACAACCACTATTAACACTTTTTATGAGCCAGTGAGTCTTAGACTTGAAAATGTAGGAAATCCTGTAGTGAGCTATTAAAATAAGACCCGCCAGGACCCACCCCCAGAGTTTCTGATTCAGGAGATCTGGGGTAAAGCCCAGGAATCTGCATTCCTAACAAGTTCCTATTTGGTTGAGACCCTGAGGCTACTGACCTGGGAACCACGTTTGAAAACCCCTGCTTTAGAATATGGGCTTCCCTGACAGCTCAGTTGGTAAAGAATCCTCCTGCAATGTAGGAGACCCTGGTTCAATTCCTGGGTCGGGAAGATCCCCTGGAGAAGGGATAGGCTACCCACTCCAGTATTTTGGGGCTTCCCTTGTGGCTCAGCTGGTAAAGAATCTGCCTACAATGTGAGAGACCTGGGTTTGATCCCTGGGCTTTAGAATATATCCTTGACCTTCTTTTTGGTGTTTGTATTAGAAAAAAATGAAATCAGATTATACTGTCAACACATATTTTGTGACTATATGTTTCACGCAATGATACAATGTGAGTATCTTGCCATCATAAATAATCATCTACAGTCTTATTTTACACTGGTGCGTGGATTCCACTGAATAGCTGTAAAAGTTCCTGTCCATCCATCACCGGTGGATAGGAAATGGCTTGTTTTAGTTCTTAAAATATCACCGTGTGTAACATTTACTGAGCACCTCCTATGTACCAGGTCCTTTCCATGTGTTTCACTTTCACAATCTCATCTGCTCTAGGCACCACCCATTACTGAGGGAGGCACCATTATTTTGCCCAAGGAAACGATGGTCAGAGGGGGAGAAGTTACAATGCAGGTGGGCGTCAGGTCGCTGAGCAGCAGAGCAGGGATTCCAAGCCAACTCTTTCTGACTCTAAAGCCTGCACTCCAACCTTGCCATCATGCTTTTTTAATTGGATGATAACTGCTTTACAAAGTTGTGTTGGTTTTTGTCATTCAACAATGCAGATCAGCTGTGAGTGTATGTATGTTTGTGTTTTATATATATATACACACACACATACATACATAAGTACATATATATCCTCCCTCTGAAGCATCATGTTGTCTTGTGTGAACATCTCTGGGTTCTCATCTTACTATTATATCCTTAGGAAAAGTTCCAAGAAATAGAATCACTGGATTGAAGGGTATACAGGCTTTTAATGATCTTGAAGCATGGTCACATAACTCCTCTAATAAATGCCTGACACTCAGGAAATGGTGAGCAGCAGCTGAATGGAAAGCCCTAGAAGCACTTGGACAACCTCACTCAAAACACCCCTTAGATGGCTCACCTCCCCATCTAGAAAATGTGAACAGCAGGATCTTTCAGGGTTGTTCACATGTCAGCTGATGGCTCCAGTCCCAGCAAATGTTGGGTAAGCTAGTTTACTTCTCTGAGCCTCAGTTCCCTCATCTGTGAAATGGGCTTTTAAATGAGGATTAAGAGAAAAGATGAGGTGACAGTGCATGGGCTGCATGAGACATCCATAGATGTGTGTTTCCCTTCACTTTCAATTACTCATCTTGCAATCTATGGGGGCACAGAAAATGTGAATGATTAGCCCAGATGAAGTGTGCTTTCCAAGGGCAGAGCTTAGCCCTGGAATGAAGCCAGAGCTTGTGGACTAAAACAATATCCTTCTTAGGACAAAGCTTGCAGATGGGTTTGGAGATGCTCGACCCCCCAAAGACAGTGCTCAGTTCAGCATCGCCAGGAACTGGGCGGTGTGTGTGCTGACTGGCCTGCTCTGGGCTGTGCAAGGAGAAGACTGAGGACACAAAGCCACAGAGCTGATGTATCAGTGCTTAACCCACACTGACCAAGAGGGAGGTCTCCACAAGCACTGGCTGTGGCTGACATGTTCTTAATGGGTGATACCAGATGTCATAAGTATAGGAGCCTGGGTTATTCTGGCAATAATGAAGATGCTTCCTTTGTTTTCCTTTCCTTATATCACTGGACTACCTGGCTAAGAAGCTGGAGGGTGGAAGGACAGAAGGAAGGCTCTATGTGTGTGCACACAATGGCAACCCACTCCAGTATTCTTGCTTGGAGAATTTCATGGGCAGAGGAGCCTGGCAGGCTATAGTCCATGGGGTCACAAAGAGCTGGTCATGACTGAGTGACTAACACTTGAACACACTCCAAGCATTCAGGACCAGAGATGCTACCTGAGTATGGCTTATCCTTGGACTCCAGCCTGGGGCCCTCTGAACTCCTGATGCTGAGGTTTCAGAAAGGGAAGCAGAGCCAAGTCCAGAGCTGGGCTGATGATCCACCTGACTTTGTTGAAGTCACACCTCCTCTTTGGTCCTCAGTCTCCCCAGTTGGGCAAAGGTACTGCATCAGATGGCTTATTTTTGAGATTCCCTCCCTTTGGATACTGACAATCAAGAATCGTTTTCCCCAAAGCCTTAGGGGTGAGAGATGTGAAGGATGGTGGGTGTAAAAGATGGGCAGGTGAGACTTCAGTGCTCCCTGGCGCCCCCATGAGGAAAGTAAGCGCCTGGCCCCGGGCGTATCTTGCTTTCACAGAAATCAGGCTAACATGGCACTGTTGTCTTTACCACTTTCTACTGTGGAAACCACTCAATTACCCGAAACTGAGGCCAGCTGAAGTTCCAAATCACAGGTAAGAGTGCCGCAGCAAGGTGGTTCCTATGACTCTGGCCAAGCCACTGCCAAGACTCTTTTAAGAAGCAGGAATGGGGTTTGTAAGACAAGGCGAGGGGGATGGGAATGTTATTCAATGTCCTACCTCACAGCTAATTAGTAGAACTGATTTCACAATACTGTTGTTTTCATTAATTAAAAAGAAGAAAAAATTTCACACATTCATTAATTTGATCTTCCCTAATTCTCACACCCACTCAAATGTCATGAAATACTTTTTTCACTTGCAATATTGTTTGTGGAATGCACTTTAGTAAAAGAAATTGCTGGATCCTTTTATCAAATGTAAGCATGGGCTGGCCTTTAACCCTACTCAGTAGTCATGTAAGGATGTGAGAGTTGGGCCCTAAAGCAGGCTGGGTGCTGAAGAATTGATGCTTTCCAATTGTGGTGTTGGAGAAGACTCTTGAGAGTCTCTTGGACTGGATGGAGATCAAACCAATCAGTCCTAAAGGACATCAAGGCTGAATATTCATTGGAAGTGCTGATGCTGAAGCTCCAATACTTTGGCCACTCGATGCCAAGAGCTGACTCATTGGAAAAGACCCTGATGCTGGGAAAGACTGAAGGCAAAAGGAGAGGAGGGCAGCAGAGGATGAGATGGTTAGATAGCACCACCAACACAATGGATATGAATTTGAGCAAACTCTGGGAGATAGTGAAGGACAGGGAAGTCTGGAGTGCTAAAGTCCATGGGGGTCAGAAAGAGTTGGACACAGCTCAGTGACTGAACAACAACAACATCTTTGACTGTCATCCTTTTCGGTGGTGGGGGGAGTCTGTTAGTAGCTATTTGCAACTTCTTTTCTACATAAGAAAACACACACACACACCTTGGCATCTATGGGGATTTAAACCTCTATCTGAACAAGCTTGGAAGCAGTGTCGGCTGCACGTCATGGTGAACATAGCTGATCTTTACTGTTATGATCAATTTGCTATGTCGCTAGCTCACACCTGATGCCTGAACAGAACCCTTTCATCTCCCAATAACCTGCAGACAGTGGCGATCATGTCCATTTCGCAGAGGGGACAACTGTGGCTCATGGAAGCTGAGTCCCCTGTCCAGGTTTCATGGCTCCAGTGGGGAGAACCAGGATTCACAGCCAGTCCCATGTGACCCCACAGCTCTTCTTCTCCCGCCAAACTGTTCCTCTTGGGTTAAGAGCCTGTTGCCCGTGTGCCTCTGAAGCTAACACACACCTGTGCCCTGTGTGTTAGGTGGCACCAGGTGTTAGGAGGAGAGTGAAGTGGCTGCATGGATACTACTGAGGTGTGAGTGGCTTGCAGGTGAACTTCACAATAGAAATGCAGAGGTTCTGTACCCGCTTCTCTTGCTGTTCACGGGCTCCCCAGGTGGGTGAAAGGAAGAGGGGGAACCCCACAAGATGATATACAGAGTGAGAAGAAGGGGGCTCCTGTTTGGCCCCACCTAGCCAGTGAAAGGTTTGCCCAGGTAGCAGTCATGTGGGGCCAGAGGGGCTAGGCCAAAGCCTCTCTTCCTGGAGATTCTAAGAGCAAACTGAGAGGCCATTCAGGTGAGTGGTTGAGATCCTAGACTCTGGGGATCAATACCCGGGTTCTAATCCCAACTCTAGAA
Organism: Bos indicus; assembly: GCF_029378745.1. Classification (NCBI taxonomy): domain Eukaryota; kingdom Metazoa; phylum Chordata; class Mammalia; order Artiodactyla; family Bovidae; genus Bos; species Bos indicus. Next base: position 57,339,225 of record NC_091780.1, on the reverse strand, counting down.
TTCAGTAATTGTGTAACTAGTTGTGCAGTAGTTGTTAACTGCCTAACTAACCGGACAAATGACTTACTCTCTAGGCCTCAGGTTCCTCATCTGTGAAATGGGCACAATAAAACTGCTTACCCCATTGGGTTGCTGTGAGGACTAGAACAGTTTACCTAAAGTTTATATCTGTGCCTGGACATAGGAAGGGGGGACAAACATCCCTGGGCAGGGGCTATGGAAAGGGCCGCCTGGTGTTTGTCTCCCTCTGACTCCAGTCTCCATCACATTCCTCTATGGATGCTGAAAAGGAAGGGGGCCTAGTGATTAGCCCTCCAGAGCTCTTTCTAGAGAGTGTCTGCCATCCCTGCCACATTCCTCTTCCCATCACACCAGGGTGGCATGTCCCAGGCTGTCCATGTGAAGGTAACCTTCCCTCCCATGGACACTGTGGACCATGCTGTGTCTACCTGGGCATCCCCGATACACAGCACAGCTTCAAATGACTCTGCTGAAACCCCTTCCTGCTGAGAAATAAGCCAAGGTCTTTCAAGGTAGGGGAGTTGCTGAAGGTGATCCAGCAGTGCCTGCAGTCACTCTTGATCCTAGCTTTCCCACCTCCGGCAGGTGCCGGGCAGGGGCTGTCCGCACGGTCCACCCCCTCTCCCGCCACTCACCAGCCACACCATCAGGTAGGAGAAGACAGCGATCCACAGCGTGGCGATGACGAAGGTGAGCATGAAGAACTTCTCCCAGCGGGGCTTGCTGCAGTTGGGGATGGTGATGCACAGGAGGAAGATGAGCGGCCAGGTGAACACCCACTTGACTTTGTCCCCTCTTGCCTCTGCAGAGGGGTGGGGTGGAGCCAGAAGGGGGAGAAACACTAGGTTACACACCATCAGTCTACCTGCAGGTTTACTTTCCATGCCAAACAAGAAAATGCTACGAATATGACTCCCAGCAACGGACTCCACAGAACGCCACGCCTCCGGATTGTCAACCTGGAAGTGATCGCAGCAAAACGGTTGAGTGCTTGTTGACTGAATAACCACTGTCAGTCCAAATCCTTCATTTGACAGGGTGAGGAAAATGAGACCCAGAGCTGGAAAAATTTGTACAGGACAGCTGGAATGGGATGTTGAGTATGAATAGGCTTTGGAGTCAAACGTGCATTGGAATTCAAATGACCTTGAGCAATCCCCTCAACTCCACTTCCTCCTCTGATAATAACAGATGTAAGTGACAACCCAATAGTTGATGCAGGGAATATTTGCTACGTGAAGCAGGCATAATGCTAAGCATTTTGCATTTTAGTAGTTTTCTTCATCTGTTAAAAGGAAACAATACCTCTTTCTTGGTTGTTGCAAAAATGACATGATACAATGTATATAAAACAGCCAGCACAAAGAACTTGGCAAAGAAGGTGCTCTAGAAATCTCAGCTCATTTGCTCCAAGGTCATAAACTCCACCAGTGGCAGATGCAAGACTAAAAAATGGTGTTCTGCTGACAGGTATGACCTCACTGACCCCTACCAAGGGAATCCACAAACAATTTAACTGAGGAGAAGTGGCCACTGAGTACAAGCATAGTGTAATTATCCTTAATAGGTGGCTTATCCTTAATAAGCCACTGGGTATTTTGAGCACATGCACGCTCAAAGCAGGCTTGTGGGTAATGCCAAAGATTTGGTGGAGGAAGGACCTCTGAAAATTCTCTCCTCCATAAAAGCAATGCAAACATTAGCAAAAATGGTCTGAGTCAACTTGTTTTAGAACTCTGGAAATTAACCAAAGCCTTGTAGCCATCCAGGGAGTGTTTATTTAAGAAAATAATCTGGGTAAAATTAAGAACAGTGAACTTCATAGAGTTTTAACTTGCCTTGTTTTCATTTTCTTTCATCAGCTTTGGAGCAGTCTTGAAAAACCAGGAGCCTGGCATCCACCAGAGGGGGAAGGACAGGATTAGAGTTCCTTCCAAGTCTGTTCCCAGAGGACTAGCATTATCTGACCTGTCTGCTGGCTTCCTGGAAGACCCTGCTTTCAAGGTGTCTTTATTTTACCTGAATCAGAGCTCACCCAGTATGAATAGCCTTTTCCTTGAGGGCATTTGTTGAAAACAATCAGAGACAATTGTTGAAAACTGTGCTGCCTGCAGTGGCGGAAAACAGCTGGACAAACAATAGGTTAATGAAAAAGCTTAAAAGGAAAAGCTGGGAATGAGATATCCCTAGAGGACTTGGAAAAGCTCCCAGGTAGTTCTAGGAATACGAAAGTTCATAACAGGCGTAGGGCTGTTCCCAGGGTTATCTGCATTCTTAGGAAAGACTTGGCTTCCCAGATGGCTCAGTGGTAAAGACTCTGCCTGCCCATGTAGGAGCCGCAGGAGACGCGGATTTGATTCTGAGTCGGGAAGATCCTTTGGAGGAGGAAATCCACTCCAGTATTCTTGCCAGGATAATCCCATGGTCAGAGGAGTCTGGTAGGCCCCAGTCCATGTAGTCGTAAAGAGTTAGACAGGACTGGGCAGCTGAGCATGCAGGAAAGACTTGAGAACACCTTAATCTTTCACTTCTGCCTAACATTGAGACTCTGAGAAAACAAGAAGTAAAGGCTAAGGTGGAGTTGTAAACTGCCTGAGTGTTAAAGGCGTGCCCCCAAACACACACAGAACCCAGCAAAGAGAAGGAGACTTGTTTTGAGCCAGGCATCTAAAGAAATCTCTGTAATCATTAGCAGATATTTCAGGGGTCATACAACAAACAATATAGATTTTACAGAATTAGAAAAGTCACCAAACAAACAACAACAACAACAATAGTAAAGCAACAACAAACAGCCATGGGAATGGGAAGGAACCTGATTTCTTATTATTACTTCACGTTACATTATTTTAAATGTGCATTTTTATCAACAACAAATTATGAGACATGCAAAGAAACAAGATAATACAGCCCGTACACATGAAAACAGCAGCTAATAGAAAGTATCTCTGACATTGGATTTACTAGACAAAGGCTTTAAATCAGCTGTATTTAAACATAGCTGATTTAAACTGTGCACAAAGAAGTTTTAAATATGTCTTAAAAATAAATGAGAAGTACAGGAATGATTTCTCATCAGAGAATATCATCAGAGAAGTAAAAACTATAAAAAGAACCAACAGAAAGTTGAGAGGGGTTGAGAGGTACAATAACTTAAATGAAAATTTCACCAGAGGGGCTCAACAGCAAATCTGTGCAGGAAGAAGAAAAATATCAATGACCTCAGAGACAGGTGAACTGAGATCTAGTCTCAGGAACAAAAACAGAGTAAAGAAAAATGAACTGTGTCTCAGAGACCTGTGGCACAGCATCAAACATGCCAATGTGTGCATATGAGAATATAAAAAAAAAGAGGAGAGAGAAAAGGGGGTAGGAAGAATACTTGAAGAACTCATGCTCAAAAACTTTGCATATCTGATGAAAAACATTCAAGAAGAAGACACCTTCTCAAGTTCACATGGAACATTCTGTAGGGTAGACCATATGTTAGGTCATAAAACAGGCATCAATACCTTTAAGTTCAGTTCAGTCACTCAGTCATGTCCGACTCTTTGTGACGCAGCACGCCAGGCCTCCCTGTCCATCACCAACTCCCAGAGTTTACCCAAACTCATGTCCATCTAGTTGGAGATGCCATCCAGCCAACTCATCCTCTGTCGTCCCCTTCTCCTTCTGCCCCCAGTCCCTCCCAGCATCAGGGTCTTTTCCAATGAGTCAACTCTTTGCATGAGGTGGCCAAAGTACTGGAGTTTCAGCTTAAGCATCAGTCCTTTCAATGAACACCCAGGACTCATCTCCTTTAGGATGGACTGGTTGGATCTCCTTGCAGTCCAAGGGACTCTCAAGCATCTTCTCCAATACCACAGTTCAAAAGCATCAATTCTTCGGCGCTCAGCTTTCTTCACAGTCCAACTCTCACATCCATACATGACCACTGGAAAAACCATAGCCTTGACTAGATGGACCTTTGTTGACAAAGTAATGTCTCTGCTTTTGAATATGCTATCTAGGTTGGTCATAACTGTCCTTCCAAGAAGGAAGCCTCTTTTAATTTCATGGCTGCAATCACTATCTGCAGTGATTTTGGAGCCAAAAAAAAGTAAAGTCTGACACTGTTTCCACTGTTTCCCCATCTATTTGCCATGAAGTGATGGGACCAGTTGCCATGATCTTTGTTTTCTGAATGTTGAGCTTTAAGCCAACTTTTTCACTCTCTACCTTCACTTTCATCAAGAGGCTTTTTAGTTCCTCTTCACTTTCTGCCATAAGGGTGGTGTCATCTGCATATCTGAGGTGATTGATATTTCTCCCAGCAATCTTGATTCCAGCTTGTGCTTCTTCCAGCCCAGCGTTTCTCATGATGTACTCTGCATAGAAGTTAAATAAGCAGGGTGACAATATACAGCCTTGGCATACTCCTTTTTCTATTTGGAACCAGTCTGTTGTTCCATGTCCAGTTCTAACTGTTGCTTCCTGACCTGCATACAGATTTCTCAAGAGGCAGGTCAGGTGGTTGGTATTCCCATCTCTTTCAGAATTTTCCACAGTTTATTGTGATCCACACAGTCAAAGGCTTAGAAGGATTTAAATCATGTAAAGTTTATTCTACAACCTTTCCACATTGGAAAGAAATTAGAAATTAATAACAGAAGGAAAACTGGAACATTTACAGATACGTAAATATTAAATAACACACTCCTAAACGACCAATGGTTCAAAGAAGAAATAATAAGGGAAATTAGAAAATACTTTGAGATGAATGGAAATGAAAAGAGAACATACCAAAACATATGGAATGCAGTGAAATCAGTGCTTAGAGATTTATAGCTATAAATTCCTATATTAAAAAGGAGGAAAGGACACAAATCAGTGACCTAACTTTACAACTTAAGAAACAAAAAACAGGCAATTAAGTCCAAAAAAAGAAGAAAGGAAATAATCAAGATTGAAGCAGAAGTATGTGAAATAGGAAAAAAATCCCAGAACCAATTAAATGAAAAATTGGTTCTTAAAAAGATAACAAAATTGACAAATCTTTAGATAGAGTGACCAAGAAAAAAAGAGAGAAGACTCAAATGACTAAAATCAGGAATTAAAGAAGGATTCCACCATGAATCTTACAGAAATAAAAAGAATTATTAAGGAACACTATGAATAACTGTGTGCCAAAAAACTAGGTAACCTCGGTGAAACAGAAAAAACATTCCACAAAGACAGAAACAAACTGACTCAAAAAGAAAGAGAAAACCTCAAGAGACACATAGCAAGAAACTGAAATAGTAATCAGAAAACTTCCCTTAAGGTAAAGCCAGGACCAGATGGTTTCATGGGTATTTCCACCAAGTGTTTAAAGAAGAATTAGCATGAATCCTTTGCAAAGTTTTCCAAAAGATCAAGAAGGAGAGAACACTTCCCAATTTGCTCTATGAAGCCAGTAGTACCCTGATACCAAAGCCAGACATTAAGAGAAAACAAAACTACATACCAATATCCCTTATGAATATAGATGCAAAAATTCTTAACATTCTGGCAAACTGAATCCAGCAACACATAAAAAGAATTATACACCAGTACCAAGTAGAATTTATCCCAGGAAGGTAAGGTTGGTTTGACATATGAAATTCAATCATAAACCACATTAACAGAATAATGAACGAAAAAGCACAATCCTCTCAATTGATACAAAATCCAACACTCTTTTATGATAAAACACTTAGCAAACTAGGAATAGAAAAGAATTTCCTTAGCTTGATAAAGGGCACCCACAAACACCCGACACTTCACATCACATTTAATGGTGAAAGGCTGAAAACCTTCAACAAGATGAGGATGTCTGCTCTTAGAACTTCTATTCAACACTATTTTGGAAGTTTGAGGCAGGAACAGTAGGCAGTTCCTCAATACGTCCCACAAAAATCTGTACTCAAATATATATAGCAGCATTTTTTCATAACAGCCCCAAAGAGGAAACAACCCAAATAACCATGAGGTTACAAATGGATAAACAAAATGTAGCATTTTTTTAAATAAAATAACAAATAATAAAATAACAAAATAAACAAAATCAATGGAATGTTTTTATAAACAAAATCAATGGAATGTTTTTCATGCATAAGAAGGAATGAAGCATTGAAACTACATTGCATGGATGAACCTATAAGACACTGTATGAAATGAAAGAAGCTAGGACTTCCTTGGTGGTACAGTGGATAGGAATCTGTCTGCCAGTGCAGGGCCCGTGCAGCAGGGAAGACCCAGTATAGCCAAAAATAAATAAACAATCAAAAAATTATATGGTGGTGATGTTACACAACTTTGTGAACATACTAAAAAAACATTGACTTGTATACTTTGTAAGTATGAATTTTACGGTTGATAAATTATAGCTCAATAAAAAAGAAATTGCAAAGTAGGCTGGCAATAGCAGTTTTAGCTCTGAACACCTGTGCTTGAATCTTCCTAAGTCACTAAAATCGTATTTGCTAAGAAAAAACATCCAGTCTGTTTATGAATCAAGAAAATACGGTTAGCTAGAAATCAGCAAATTCATTCTAGATGCTACACCTAGAAAAACATCTATCTTCCCAGATCTTCCTCTACATACACCTTTCTGTATTTTGTAATCCTTGCACAAACAGAAGAAAGCTTTCCTAATTAGTTTGTCCAAAATTTCAACCCACATCCCAACTCATCCAGGCTGCCAGAGAAGGAGGGCATCCCCATAAATGACCTAAAACCCTGCATGTAAGGGAAGGATTTACTTTGGGGAATCGTAAACCTGGCCACTTCCAGGCAGGCTTACGAGTGTCTTTGCAGGTACATATACATGCCACAGCAGAAGGATAATGTCTTATTTTCACAGGCACCGAATTGCATCTGATGTCAGTTTGCCTAGTACGGATTTCACATCTGGTTTGGACATCTGATCTGGCCCCACTCAGCTAGCAGGCCTCAAGGCCCACAATTGTTTACTAAGAGAAAATGCCCCATTTGACCTGTTCTACGGCTTTTTTTCAACTGTTGGATGAGGCCCATTAGTGGATGGGATTGTGAAATCAATTAAGTGGGTGGCATCTAGTATTCCCCTAAAAAGAAAAAAGTATTATAGCTACGGTATATAGTGAGTTAAATATTACTCTGAAGACTTCTGTTCCTTTTTATAGATATCCATGCATATGTGTGTGTGTGTGTGTGCGTGAGTGTGTGCGCAAGATAATTATTACTGTGGGTCATGGTCCAAGTGTGGAAAACATTCACAGTGATCATGCTGTGCCCCTTCCCTCCACCCCCACCCCCATCTTCCTCTGGCCTTCAGCGTCTACATTGTTTAATCAGGCACTGTAAGACACCAAACACAGAAATGATTGCTGTGGTTTCCAGGAGCGAATGCAAGGCAGGGTGAGCAGGCTTAGGATTGGCTCGCTTGAACAATCTCAGGAGGTTCTTGGGGGACAGGGCTGTCTCCAGTTATCTGGTACTTGACCATGGGTGATTAGGGTAAGGGAATAGAGCCTCCTGCAGTGAGAGAGCCAGATGGGACCCTGGTTGATCAGCACCAGGGAACAGAGCCTCCTGGCGTGTGAGAGCCAGATGGAGGCCGGTGATTCAGAATACTGGGCTCAGGCTTGGTTAGTCTGCAAATGAAAAGTGTAGTTCTGGATGGGTAGTTTGCTATCTCTAAGAACTGGCTAGCCGGAGCAATGCTAGGTTGTGCTGGGCATTTATTGTACTTGCCTGCCCAGCATCCATTCCCCCTTACTGGTAACAGCAAGCTAATTTTTTTTTTAGGGAACTGGCCCTTCACGCCACATCATTCACATGGTTTGGAGGGCCGACTCTACTTCCTAGCTCTATGGGTGGGGTGTGCGAGTCAAGCTTGGCTAACCGTGCATTCCATAAACACTTAGTGTGTTCATTCTCTGTGCTGGCACTATTCTGGGTTCTGAGAATCTACCAGGGCACAAGTCAACAACCCTTGCCGCTGAGTGGCTTACACAGGTTTGGGCTTGAGTGGATAACCCCTTTAGAGACCTGTGTGTGGATTTTGCTGAGAATCACTGTCTATAATATCCATTATCCCTTCCTCCTTGTTAACAGAACCTTATTTTGCTTTGGACAGTAGGTTCACAGCTAAAACCCTTAATTTCCTAGGCTTCCTGGCAGGAAGGAGTGGCCACGGAACAGTTCTGGACTATGAGATGTAAGTAGATGTCTATGTGGTGGGGTTTCCAGAAATGTGACTATCTTCCTGATAAGAAGAGACGGTTTATGGACACACCTCTTGTCCTTTGTCCTTCCTCCTTGTTCCTGCCTGGAACATGAACATACAAGCCACAGGAGCCACTTGGCAAACTTGAAGACAAAAGTCACCTGCTAAGGAGGGAGGAACGGAAATGGAACACCAATGGTATAACAGAGTACAAGACTCCCTAATCGCAGGACTTACTATGTGATTGAAAATAAACCCCTTGAGGTGAAGTCTTTGTCACTTAAATTTTCTGCTACATGCAGCCCAATGCAATCCTCAGTCAGCCAGAGGCACCACTTGTATGTACGCTGGGTTAACCCAGTGGGATATAAGCCTAGACGGCTGGTGGTCATCTTGGCCAGCTACCTGAGGATGAAGCTGGTGCAGGGGAAAGCCTTGCTGAGAGATGGACAGGGTCTTGCAGCCACTTGAGCCCAGTGTCAAGCTTTGCCTGAAGGTAGATTCTCCCGGTGAATCGGCCACTGTGGGTCCTTTGGCTTAAACCAACCTGAGTTGGATTTCTGTAACATCAAGCCTAGACTAATTTATGGGGCAAAGTGATAAGAGTTTGGGGGTCTACAGGGTGACAGTGTTTATCCTGAGGGACACTCCTCTGACAATGAGCCCCTCCCTACCACCACCAGCTGCCATCCTTCAAGTGCAATGTCGAGGGTATCTGAGAGACGCTCACTGTGTACTCTGATGTGCAAACATAAGCAAGAGAAAGAAGAGCTGCTGGTGTTTCTTTCCCTCTTAGATTTCTTTTTTGAAGCAGGAAATCACAATTATGTGAAAAAAAATCTTTACAAATGAACTCTAACAAAACAGATGGCTAATCATACTGGTGCAAAAAATTAAGAACAGATGCAGTTGCTAATGAAAAACTTCAAACAAAATAATGTGGACAATTAACTACCTAGAGTGGTTAACTTGTGGTATGAGGGGGTGTGTGCTACTGGATGAAGTATTCATGGGCGGTAAACCAGGAGTCTTTACACGAAAGCATAGGTCTAAGACCAGTGGTTCTCAAACTGCAGTATAAATCAGAATCCCCTGGAGCTAATGATTGGGCAGCTTTGGAGTTGGCGGGCGAGGTGGTTCACGAATTTGCATTTGTAACAAGTTCCCTGGTGCTACTTATGCTGCTTATCCAGCTTGAGAAACACCATTCTAGATTGACTCGATTTAAAAACTGAGATAATAAAGATATAAAATTCACCACTATTAAAGTGTATGATTAGGTGGTTTTAGTATATTAGAAAGTGAAAGTGAAGTCGCTCAGTCGTGTCCGACTCTTTGCGACCCCATGGACTGTTTGTAGCCTACTAGGCTCCTCCATCCATGAGATTTTCCAGGCAAGAATACTGGAGTGGGTTGCCATTTCCTTCAGGCTATATAATTTTAGAAGATTTTCAGGATCCTGAAAAAAAAACCCCTCCCTATTACCAATATTCCCCATTTCTCTTCCTCTCAAGCTCTATGAGTGATCTACCCTCTCTCTGTAGATTTGCCTATTCTGGACATCCTATATACCTGGAATCATAGTATGTGGCCTTTCATGCCCAGCTTCTCTCACTTAGCAGAATGTTTTCAAAGTTCATCCATGTTGTAGCATGAACAGTGTCTCATTCCCTTTTATGGCCAAATAATATTCCATTATATGAATATATTATATTTTGTTTAACCTGTTAATCACTTGGATATTTGGATTATTTCTACTTTTAAGCTACTATGAATAATGCTCTTATGAATATGTATGTACAAGTTTTTCTGTGGACATATGTTTTCATTTCTCTTGCATATGTAACTAGGAGTTATAACTAGAACTGATGCGCCGCACAGCATGGTGCAGTATGGACATGAGTTTGAGCAAACTCTGGGGGGACAGGGAAGCCTGGCGTGCTGCAGTCCACTGGGTCGCCAAGAGTTAGGACACAGCTGAGTGACCGAACAACAACAATGGTGACTTTACATTTAAGCCTTCCAGCCTGGTTTCCAAGATGCTGCACCATTTTACATTCCCATCAGCAGTATATGAGGTTTCCAATATACCCACATCCTTGCCAACACATTAGTGTTGTCTCTCTTAACTATAGCCATTCTACTGAGTGGTGAGTGGTATCACACCGTGGTTTTGATTTGCATTCCCCTGATGACTAATAACGGTGAGTATCTGTCATGGATTTATTGGCTATTTATAAATCTTGGGAGAACTGTTGACTCAGATCTTTTGCCCATTTTAAAGGCTGGGTTGTCTTTTTACTGTTGAGTTCTGAGAGTTCTATAGTTCTCTATATAGAACTATATATTTCTGATACTAGATCCCTATCAGAAATACAATTTACAAATATTTTCTCCCATTCTAGGAGTTTTTCAACTTACTTCATAGATCCCATAAATCCCATAAGGTTTTAATTCTGATGAAGTCTGTTTTTTAATTTTCATTTTTTTGGCTACTTCTGCTATTGATATATATAAGAAACCATGGTCACAAATAACGTACACCTATGTTTCTAAGAGTTTCATATTTTTAGCTACTACGTTTAAGTCTGTCTCATATTAAGTTTCATATGTGGTGTGAATTAAGGGTCCAACTTCTTTTTTAAAAAAATATGGCTATCTAGCTTTCCTAGCACCATTTGTTGAGAAGACTATTCCTTCCCCCATTGAATTATTTTGGCACCCTTACCAAGAATTATTGATCTTTAAGTTCTTTTTCTTTTAATGCTCAGTTGTGTCCAACTCTTTGTGACCCCATGACTGTAACCTGCCAGGCTCCTCTGTCCATGGGATATTTTAAGCAAGAATACCAGAGTGGATTGCCATTTCCTCCTCCAGGGGATCTTCCTGACTCAGGGTTTGAACACATGTCTCCTGCATCTCCTGCAATGTCTGGGCATATTTCTGGACTCCCAGTTCTAGTTCATTGAGCTCTATTTCTATCCCATGCCACTATCAGGCAGTCTTGATGATTCTTTCTTTGTAATAAGTTTTGAAGTCAGGAAGTCTTTCAATTTTGTTCAAGATTGTTTTGGCTATTCTGGGTCCCCTGTATTTCCATGGGAATTTTAGGATCAGCTTGTCAATTTCTGCAAAAAGAAAAAAACAAACTGCCCCCCCCCAAATCTAGCATGGATTTTCACAATGATTGCATGAAATCTATAGATCAATTTGAGGACTATTACCACCTTAAAAATTTTAAATCTTTCAAGCATAAACTTAGGATGTTTTTCCATTTATTTAGATCTCCTTTCATTTCTTTCAATAATGTTTTATAGTGTTCAGTGTACAAGTCTTGTTCTATTTTTGTTAAATTTATCCCTAAGTACTTTATTGCTTTTTGATTGCATTATAAATGAAGTTTCTTACATTCATTTTTCATATTGTTAATGGATAGAAATAGAGCTGAATTTTGTATATTGACTTTGAAGCCTGCAAGTTTATTAATTCTAACGGTTGTTTTTTGTTTTTTTGGTAGATTCCCTAGGATTTTCTGTATATAAGATCATGTCATCTATGAACACACTTTTACTTCCTCCTTTCCAAATTGAATGCTTTTTGTTTTTTTCTTGCCTATTTACCCTGGATAGAACCTCCAGCACAAAGCTGAATAGAAGAGGTAAGAGGTGTCTTGTTTCTAATCTTAGGGGGAAGGTTTTCCGTCTTTCACCACTAAATATGACATTAATTTGGGGGTTTTATAGATGCCCTTTATCAGATTGAGGAAATTCACGCTATTCCTAGATTGTTTTTCCCCCGTTAAGAAAGGGTGTTGGATTTTGACCAATGCTTTTTCTGTGTCTGTTGAGATGATTGTGCAATTTTTGGCCTTTATTCTAATAATACAGCGTGTCTTATTGTTTTTCACATGTTGAACCAACCTTGCATTCCCGAGATAAATCTCACTTGGTTAACTGTTTATAAAGAGGAAAACCAAGTCCCATGAAGGTTAATGAACTGCCTAAACCTCGCAGAAAGTTAATGGCAGAGCCACAAACAGACCCTGCATGCCCGGCCGGTGACCTCTGAGCTGGTCCTTGTGGGGAGGTAAGGGGATGCAGTCGAGGGTGTAGCATTGTCAGGGATGGGTTAATGAACAGTCCTGTCACCATTATTCAACATTTGTGTTGTGTCTCACACATTTTGGAGGTGGTTTTCACAAACACTATTTTTCATATCAACTTGGGGGAGATATTCTCCCCACTTCACAGGTAAGGTTTGGTTCAGTGACTTAAACCTCACAAGCTCAGAGGCAGTACCAGGACTTGAATGCAGGTCTTTAGAGCCTAAATCTTGAGTCCTCTGTGCTATATTACTTGCCTGTTCTCTGAGTCCCATGATTTCAAAGCCTGTAAAAGTCCTTTTGCTGCCCACTGGTGGACAGCGTCATAAACTGTCAGATTAGAGCCTTACACTTTTAGCTCATGGCTGTGATCTAAACAGAAAAATCCTCTTAAGTAGGGGAACCATTAAAGTTTTCTTATTCCTTGGGGATGAATGAATCTTACCATCAATTTTTAGTTACTTCTAATACATTTTTGTTTTATCCTTAGACTTACCATTAAACTGATTGCTCTCTGAGGGGCACAGAAACTTCACAGTTAATGATAGTTAGATTGCCAGGTTCAAACCCAAGCTCCGGCATATTCTACCTCTGTGACCTTGGAAAAGTGTTTAGCCTCTGGGCATCTCAGTTTCCTAAACTGTGAAACGGGGATAACAACAGCCTTACCACACAGTGCTATTGTGAGACTAAAATGAGCCAACACATGAGATGCATTTAGCCCACACTTGGTGCAGAGTATGCACTAAATTTTAGCTTTTGTTGATAATAATGGTTAATTAAGTTCCACTTACTGAGTACCTACCACTGTCAAGCACAGGGTTGGGTGCTTTTATGGAAACTAAAACAGGTTTAAGACCCTGATGCTGGGAAAGACTGAAGGCGGGAGGAGAAGGGGACAACAGAGGATGAGATGGTTGGATGGCATCACCAACTCAATGGACATGAGTTTGAGTAAACTCTGGGAGTTGGTGATAGACAGGGAGGCCTGGCGTGCTGCAGTCTATGGGGTCGCAAAGAGACACAACTGAGCGACTGAACTGAACTAAAAACAGATTTCAAGAAGTAAGCTGTCTAGCCCAAGGTCACATAGCTAGGAAGTGGCAGACTAATCCAAAGCCTCTTAATGACACCATGTTGAATGCTGGTTTTGAGCCTAAGGGGACTAGAGAAACAAGGGGGGGGACCCTGTGGGAAGTAGATAAGATCAGGGTTGTAATTAAGCTAAGCTGCCAAGCTGAGGTTTGGGAGGAAGGGGAAGACAGAAGGGGAGCGTGTGAGAGAAAACAAGAGGCTTCAGTGAGGTCAGAGGCAGGACCTGCTGGGGGCTGACATGGAGACGTGGGCAGTCAGGCCTGAGTGCACAGGGACCAAAGGCCCAGTAAGAGACGCCCTGGCAGCTCACTGTAGAGCCTGGAGAGCTTGTGGGGGGCTGTGAAAGGCCGTCCCCAGGGAGGCAGCCTTGGCTTGGTCTCCCGCTCTCACAGCAGTCAGGTGCCATGGTTCAGCCTCTGGGACCCTGTTCATGCTTCCCCAAGAAGTGTTCCTCCTCTTGGAAAAGGGGGAGAGAACCAGACATGCAGTCCAGGACCCCCTGGTCAACACAGAAGCCAGGCTCAGAGTTCCCTCAGCGGGTGCAGACCCCAGAGACCCTTACCCCAGCTCTGCATCCATGTCCACAGCCCCCACCAAGTCAAGCTTCTGGACTGGATGTCAGTGGGTCCCAGAGCTGAGGTCAGTGAGTCGCCTCTCTTGTTCTATAGATGACCTCAAGCTACGGCCAGCTCTGCACTCCACCACAGGAACCTCAAGGCTTGTGGCCAGAGAGCTGTTCTGTCCTCTGTCACTCGTGACCGTGTGGCAGTGGGTGGACCTTCAACCTCTCTGAGCCACCCCGTCCTCAGCTGTGACGTGGTAACCTCCCCCGTCTCACCCACCCCGGGGATCTACGAGAAAACAAAAGAAAGGCAAGAAGTATGAAACTGACCATCCTGCCTCTGAAGGTTGCACCCTGAGTCTGGAGGCCCTGGGGAGTGAAATAAGAGTCAGGAACGCTTGACGGGCCCAACGGCAGGCCTTCTCACCTTACACATCCAGCAAACATCCAGGGCAGGCCTGTGGGCTCCCAGTGCTTACAAACCACATAGACCCAGCAGCTGGCTGCCTCCTCTCCTTCCTTCCTGCTGCCCTGTATTCCAGAGCACACACTCCAGCCTGGCAGAGTGCCCTCCTGGCCAAAGTCAACACTGGAACAAGGCCGAGGACAGCCCTCAGGGGTCAGGCAGACCTGGGGTACCAGCCCTGCCCGAGGCCCTTATTAACCTGTGTGCAGTCACCTGGGAAATGGGGACCACACCAGACACGCAAGCAGGGCTGTGTGCAGACTCTAAGCACCAAATAATAAGGTGTGTGTGGCCCAAGCTCCATGAAGAACGTGTCTGCCAAGCCATAGGTCAGGGCTCAGCCCCCTCCTCTGCCTCACTATGCAACTGGAAGCCACATGAGCCCCTCACCAGGTCTGCTCTGGTCTAAGTCATCAGTAAAGATTAGTTTCACTGCTTTTTTCCAGGCATCCCTGCAGCTCCCATGGGAGTGGACATGCTGAGCTGGGCCTCAGCAGCCCCCATGCCAACCTCCTCCTAGGGTGTCCATAGAGCACTTCCCAGACTCCCTTGCAGTTGAAGTTCTAGACTCAAATTGGGCTCCTTATTTTGAAAAACAGACTGAGGAGAGGCTGGGCCACCTTTCTGCTGCTTTTGAAGCACTGCTGTGAAACAGGCCTCTGGGGATTCTGTTTTGGCTACAGCGGCGCATTCCTGCCCAGGAGCTAGCTGAATGGGCACCAGGGATGCCTTCTCAGGCCTGACCAGCATCCTGGTGGCGGCTGCTGGTGGCAGCCTAGCTGTGGCAGTGGCCTCCTGGTCCCTGGGTCGTGACTGACAGTGAGTTTTTGAACATTTCAGCACATCCCAGTTCCCCACCTCCTCAATTCTGGGAGAGGTGGTGGCAGCCGGTTCAGCGGGAGTCATTGCTGGTACCCAGCCTGGAGTGTCCTTCCCACCACTGCGTAAGGGACCCACCTACTAGGTCTATCAATTCTATTCCTCCCACATCAGCGATCAGCATCCATCATCTCCTGATAACGCCCGAGGCACCAGTCATAGACCTACAAGGGGTGAGGGCGCGTGTGCTCAGCATCTCTTCTCTCCAAACAGCCCTCCCAGGGGCCACCAAAGCCACGCTGGCCAGCATGGCTACTGACCAGGGGTGGGCCCCTGACCTCTGGGCTGATAGCATTCTCCCCTTTAGGACTCTGGAATTCAGACGCAACCCTAGGCAACCAACTGAGGGAGGCAGGAAATGGCAGAAGTCAGTCTGGGGCCAGTGGGAGGCCACGGTCTGCCATGGGCACTGACGGTGGATTTGAGAAAAGCCAGTCCACAGCCAAGGAGCAGAATGAGACAGGCAGGCACGTGAAAGGAAGACAAGAGCCAGGAAGAGCCTCAACACGCATGAAGGCCCTGAGTCCAGCCCCTGGGTGAGTCCAACTGTTTGTGGGATCCACAACACACCCCTATATCCTTATGATAACTAAGATCCCCTTTTATCTCAAAGGAAGCTCATGTGAGCTTCTGTTGCCAGCATCCATAGACACTTCAGGCCCCCAGCACATGCCCAGCTCATGACAGGTCCTGAGCCCCTTCACCTCCCACCTCCCAGTTTGGACTGCGCTGGTCTGGCTGTGGGGTGATCACAGAGTAGATTCCAGGGCATGTGGCCCAGATGCCTGGCTCCATCTGGTCAATACTGACCCCTGGGCAAGCCCCGGCCCCTCCGTTTTTTGCTTTTGAAAACAAGAAGTTGGTCTAAAATTCCCCAGATTGCTTTTAACCATAGCATTCAGAGATCATTCAGAGACCATCTGTTGTTAACCACAGAGAATTCAGAGGAATGTTGCTTTCATTTATATTAAAAACAACCCTCTCCAAAAAAACCCTCTTTCTCTATTATGCTTTAGCAGCTGTTTTTATAAACCACTTATCACCAGAAAGCGGAAATAATCCAATTGTTCACCCACTGATGGAGTACATCATCGGTGTACTGATGGGGTACAGTATGGGGTACATCCATACAATGGAATATTATTCAGTCATGAAAAAGAAACAAAGGACCAACGCATGCCACAATGCGGATGAACCCTGAAAACATGCTAAGAAGGCACACTCTGGAAGACAGAGAAGGACAGGGAAGCCTGGTGTGCTGCGGTCCACGGGGTCACAAAGAGTCGGACATGACCGAGCAGCTAAAGAACAACAACAAAGAAGGCAGACACAAAAGGCCACTTATTTAATGATTCCATTTATATAAAATATCCAGAGTAGATAAACCCAAAGAGACAGAGTTAGCAGTTGCCAGGAGATGGGGGTGGGGTGGGGACGGAGAATAATTGCTAGCAAGTAGGGGGCTCCTTTGGAGGTGCTAAAGAAAACCAATTGTGGTAACGGTTGCACAACTTTGTGAGTAGATGAAAAACCACTCAACTGTGTACTTCAAAGGTGTGACTATTACGGCAAGTAAATTACACTTCAATAAAGCTGTTATATTAAGAAATTACAGTGCTCAGCCAGTGTTTGTTCTAATTAGGTGTGAGCTGACACCTCAGGGCTCCACAGTGACTGACAAGGCCACTTCTTTGAAATCCTGACCTTGACTTACGAGACAGTCTACCGACTGTGTGATTTCTCTGGCGGCTCCCACGAACTAGGCAAGAACAAATCATTTTTACCGTGAAGTGCCGTGTGCCTCTGGGGGCCTGGAGCAGGCAGAAATTGGGTGTGGAATTTCACATGTACGTGAGCCCGTGGCAGCAGCAGCTTCTCCTCTGTGCTCCCAGCCATGCCGAGCGGCTGAGAGGAAAGAGCAGGGCAGAGTTTTCTAGAGCTCCATTCCTGCAGTCCCCTTTACTGGGCTCAGAGAGACTAAGCAGCCTCTCCTCCCAGCCAGCACGGCTCTCTAGTTCCGTGTAGGACAGAGGAAGATGGGGATGGGGCGGGGAGAAGACATTCTAGAAACTTCCTGAAATCTTCAGATGGCTTGTGCTGAGTTTTCTGATGAACAAAATGTTTAGCTGTGTCATCCGAGGACTGAAGAGAGCATGCCAGGTCCCCAAAGGCCTATAATTCAAACTCAATTCAACATGGTTTCTTAACACAGACAAGTTCCTTGGTACCTACGTACCAGCTAGAAGACACCATGGACAGAGACAAGCATTTTCTTAAGGACTCCACAGGAAGAACGCAGAAGAATCCACTGGTTGGCCACAGTATTGTCCCTTAAGCACGTCTGGGGTGAAAATGCCAGTGTGGGGTGCTGTCCCTTCTTCCTGTGTGATCGTGGGCAACTAAACCTCTCTGAGCCTCAGCTTCTTCACCTGGGAAATGGGGATAACAGTACCCACCCTCCAGGGTGGTCCTGAGGACTTAATGAGTGCATGTGTGAACCACCCTGCCCGGTCCATAGGAAGCACTCAGTAAACTTCACCTCCTGTTACCATTCAACGGCTTTCCTGGTGGCTCAAATGGTAAAGAATCTGCCTGCAATGCAGGAGACCTGGGTTCAATCCCTGGGTCAGGAAGATTCCCTGGAGAAGGAAATATCTACTCCAGTATTCTTGACTGGAAAATTCCATGGACAGAGGAGCCTGGTGTGTTACAGTCCATGGGGTCACAAAGACTCAGACATGACTGAGTGACTAACATACACACGGTTTAAGAACCTCCAAAGGGCCTAGATTTCTGCTCCTGACTGTACCGGCCCGGGATGGCGTTTGTAGATCAGGAAGCTCAGGGTGGAAGGGTGGCTCCCCACATAATAGCTGTGTGACTTGGGAAGTCTCCTCTTGGAGCCTCAGTTTCCCTCTCTGTAAAATGGGGATAATGGTAATGCCTCCTTCTCAAGATAGATGCAAGGATGGAATGAAAATGCACGGTACAAAGAGAGAGTGGTTAGCCTGGGCCACCCAGGTTGGAAACCCTTGATTTCCACTTAGTAGCTGGGTGACAGTGGGCAAGTCACTGAACCTCTCTATGCTTCCCTTTCCTTCTCCATAAACTGGAGATGATCATCGTCCCCACCTTATGTGTTGTCATGAGGATTAAATGAGGGAATACATGTAAAGCTCTTAGAACAGGACATGGCACACAGAAGCTCCAGAAGAGCCCTGTAAGAATTCCCTATTTTTCATTCAATGCCTGACACACAAGACCCCAGTAGATGCGGCCACTTATAATAATGATGGACACAAGGGCCAGGATACCGGACACAAGATGTGATTTCCTTACCCTTATGGGAGCAGGAGGAGTCCAGTTGGAGGGCAAGGGTGTGGCCCATGGGGCAGGAGAATGTCCCAGACAGTACATCAGCCACAAACAGCATGTATTAAGGGTTCTCTCCAGCCAGACTGGGGCTCAGGGTCACTGTCTGGCCACTGCAGGGCAATGCCTGCGCTGCAGACCACAGTTCTCATGGGAGAAGGAGTTCCTCCCACTTTTCCTCTCTCCCCGCCAACAGCTAGCCCAGGATGCCCAATTACCAGCCTCTGTGGCCTGAAGTGGGCACAGCTGCACTGGGTGTAGATGTAAATCCAGCATCAGACCAGGCGGGCACCAGAGACAGGCTGTGGCTGGGTGCCCTCGGGCTCTGGTCTACAAGCCCAGTGACATATCATGTGGGTGGGCAGAGCCCAGGGGCTATGGGCTGGCATTTCCACCATCTCCACCCTTCAGCTGTGTGGTGAGGGCAGGAGATGATACATAAAATGTATCATGCAATCATCTGCTCAGATTTAACCCTCACGCCTGGAAGCTCCCAGAATCCAGGGTGTCCTGTTTCTACCTGGATCACCAAGGCCCAGAAGAGTCTGGTACCCAAATATTTACTGACTGAAATAATCATCTTGTCTGCAAAGTACCTGAAGCCCAGTGCCTGGCACAAAACAGGTGGATAGCATCAGATCAGATCAGATCAGTCGCTCAGTCGTGTCCGACTCTTTGCGACCCCATGAATCGCAGCACGCCAGGCCTCCCTGTTCATCACCAGTTCCCTCTTCCTGACTCTGGGAATGACCACGGTGCCAGACCTCCAGGGATTCTGACTCCCATGAACTTTCTAGAACATTGTTTATGGTCCAAGCAGGAGAGAGCGTGAGAAACCGGGTATAAGAGAAACCATGTGATTAAAGCAGGTTGTCATCCCAGGTGGCCCTAGTGATAAAGAACATACCTACCAATGCAGGAGACATAATAGACACAGGTTTGATCTCTGGGTCGGGAAAATCCTGTGCAGTAGGAAATGACAATCCACTCCAGTATTCCTGCTTGGAGAATCCCATGGACAGAGGAGCTTGGTGGGCTACAATCCATAGGGTTGCAAAGAGTGGGACATGACTGAAGCGACTTAACATGCAGGCATGTCATCCAAACGAACACTTACTGAGCACCCGTGTGTCACACAGAAGGGGTGAATAAAGACCTCTGTACTGCTTACAGAGGATGCCTTCATCCCATTTTGTGGATGAGGAACTGGGGTTTAGGAGATCAAAGAGTCACAGAGCTGGTGAGCAGTAGAACCAAGATTCCAACCCAGGACTTCTAGCCTCCAGCACCTGCCTCCCAGCCTGTCCCCAACCACACAGAAGAGCTGCACACCAGACAGCCTGGGCTCACTCCTTGATACCTGCAGCCACGCTAGTTCTGAGTGGAACAGATCCTCCCCTCTTCCCAGTGCCCCGCCCCTTATCCCTCCCCTGGCCCCAGCTTCCTTCCTGGACCCCAGTTTAGGAGACCACTAGCTCCACCCGCCCCTAAAGCCCCTCAGGGCATCCCCACGGTCTCAGATCATTGTGTTTCCACAACCAGTTGTTTAGTTGCTCAGTCGTGTCCAACTCTTTGCAACCCCATGAACTGTTGCCCACCAGGCTCCTTTGTCCATAGGATTTCCCAGGCAAGAATACTGGAGTCGGGTTGCCATTTCCTTCTCCAGGGGATCTTCCCAACCTAGGGATCGAACCCATGTCTCCACCAAGTCTCTTGCACTGCAGGCGGAGTCTTGACCACTGAGCCACAACCAGAGACGAGCTGAAAAGATGACAGGGATGAGTGGGTGGACGGAGGGCCTGCAGCTGGCAATGCGGAATCTCTCACAGGTGCTGTGTCCCATTGCCTGGCTCCACATTCCTGTGAACTCCTGTCCACACTGGCCTCAATTTCCCTTGGCTGCTGGACACACCTAAACATGCAGCAGCCACACAACCCCGTTCCCCCGCCCCCGCTTCTCACATTGAGGTTAGAGGAGATGGAGAGGAAGTACTTGCGGTTTCCCAGGGCGCCACCTGGAAACACTTCCGCAGGAACACAAAGGGAGCTTCCGCAGGGACACAAAGGGAGCTTCCGCAGGGACACAGGAAGCCCCGGCCCATTCCAGAGGCGAGCCCTGGGCGGAAGCTCTGCTGAGGGCCAGCCCAGGGGAATGTCCCAGAGCCTCTGGCTTGAAGAGGAATGTGGAACCAATTTCAACAGGAAGTTCCCACCCGCCAGGAAAGGCGGAGCTCCCTGGGAAAGGGTTCGTGGGTGCAGAGAACCCGGGAGTGATCTGGTCCCAGCCCTTGTAAGAGAACAGCATTCTGAGCTCCTCCCCTCAGGAGGTGACCTGCCCAGAGTCCCTGCAGGGAGCTAGACCTGGTTTCCCACAAGCCACTTGTCTAAGGAGCATCAGATTCTGGCACCAGGATGAGAGGAGGGGGTGGTTGGCCCCAGGGACCACCCAATTCAGTCCTGCCAAACTCAAAGCTTCAAGGAGATGGAAAGATGAGTTGCCCTTACATGCGGCTGCCTCCCTTTACAGAACGGCAGCTGCCCCAAAGGGCAGGTCCCTTCTCTGGTTTCCTGCAGAGCTCTGGACAATAAGCAGGGTCAGGAACAGCATCTAGATGAAGCGGCAGTAGGGGGTGGTGGTGATGACCCTGTGAGGCCCCACATCTGTAAAACAGGGATTCCATCCACCTCCTGGGGCTGGAGAACAGAACCCCCAAAGGGTAGCTTCTTCTCAGTCTGAACCCCCAGCAAGGCAGTCTGTTTCCTGGACTGTACTTGCATCTTCTTCCCTGGGACCATACTGCCTCTCCTCTCCTCTCCCCACCCCAAGCCATCTCCCAAATCAGGTGCCATCTGTGAGCCTGTTGTTAAACACAGAAATCTTTTTGGAAAAACATCAAGTTTTGGACTTGAAAATCTTGGAATTCTGTTGCCATTCAGGATGGCAGGACACCAAGAAAAAACCTCCGAGATGGGGCTAAAGAGCTCAGGCCTTTATTTCCCATCGTGGACTGCAGAGGATTATGGCTAAAGATGAAGACAGATTGGGTGTGTCTGGGGATCCTCTCACACACATTCCTGAAATCATTCACTTGATGGACATCTACTAAGCACCTACTATGTGTCAGGCTTGGGCACTGGGGATACAACAGCGAATGAAATAGACGAAGATACCTGCTGGCACGGAGCTGATTTTTTAGCCAGGGAGACACACAAGATGAAAGATATATATATTCAAAATACTTAGGTTAGGGTGGTCAGAGAAGGCCACACTGAGAAGGTGACATTTAAGCAGAGACCCGAGGAAGGGAAGGAAGTGAGTGATACAGGTAGCAGAACAGAGTGCATTTCAACAAAGGGCAAGTGCAAAGGTCCTGGGCTGGAGCATATCTGCTACTTTCTGAGAAGGACAGTTAGGAGGCCAGTGTGGCTGGAGCAGAGGTGAGGTCAGCGAGGAGCTGGCAGTCATATGACACTGGGCCCATCCAATGAGATGGGAGGACACTCAGGCCTGGGCCAGAGCCACATAGACTCTAACTTACTTATAGGTAGGAGTTATCATCAAACACATAAGGTGTAACTGTCTAAAGATCATGTGTGGCTTTAGCATATCCTGTCCCAGCAAATATGCAACACATGGGCAAAACGGCCTGCCCACACTGGAAGGGCTGGAGAGTCTGAGCATGTCCATAAAAATAATGTATGTGCTTTTCTTTACTGCATGAGAAAGCCCCACTGCCCTGGGCATTTGAGTGCGGTTACTACAGGTTACTGGGGTACTTCCCAGGCCTCCATTTGGCCAGCTGTCTGGCACCCCAGGCTCCCTAACCCTGGGCAGTGCCTGCCTCCTATGGCGGCTCTAACCCACAGTTCAGCACTGAGGAAGTGTTCATTGAGTGACTTAATGTTGGACCCTCACACCAGGCTCCCTGCCCTCCTGAGTCCAGCTCACCATCCTGAAGACCCAGGCTTGGAACCCTGGAGCCCCAGGCAGTGTGGCCCGAGAGCCCTGGCCCCCAGGACTCACCAGGCATGGAGAAGGGGGACAGGAAAGCGGCCTCCACGGGCTCTGGCTCCTGGGGAGGCGGCAGGGGCTGCGGTGGGGGCTCTTGGTCCCGCTGTGGCTCTTCCAGGTTTTCCACGGGCACATTCCCGTTCTCGATGCTCTCGTGCCTCCCGTTCTGAAGCGGCTTGCTGCTCACGCCATTGGCCGAGTTGATCAGCCTCTGCCTCTGTGTGGACAGGAGGCAAGACAGACACCCAGGCGTGTGACAGCTGCACCCTGTTGCTTGGTTCCTCAGGCAGGTGGCACTTAAGGGTTTCTAGAACAGCACCCCTGGCTTCGGGTTTGCCTGAGAAATGGCTCCAGGACCTTAGAATCCAGCTAAGTTTGCTCATTTCCACTCGAACCAGTATCAGCAAAGGTATTGGTCAGAGCCCAGGGTTTCTTCTTAGTGTCAGCCTGACAAACTAGCCCATGACACTGGATAAAAGCAATCATTCTGACTTTCCCAGTGGATGGTCACAAGCCACCAGAAGACATTCACAGGAGAGGCTCTGCATAGTCAAAAAATCTCATTTCAGGTATAGCATGCAAAAATTGCATTTACATTGTGTACAATGGTCCAGTGATGATTCATATTAAGATGTAGAACATTTCCAGCCTCTCAGACAACTCGCTAAGGGTCCCCTCTCTCCAGAATTAATTAAGGTAACCCCATTCTGACTTTTATACACATCACTTAAGTCTTTCCTGAATTTGAATTTCTTATAAATGGATTCAGAGAGTACATATTATTTTATATTTGGCTTCTCTCACTCAACCTAATATCTGTGAGGTTCATCCATATTGTTGCATGAATCAGTAGTTTGTTATTTTCCAGGGGTGTATAGTACTCCACTGTGTGAATAACACACAATATGTCCTTTGCCACTTGATGGGCATTTGGGTTATTTCTTCTTTTTGGTTATCAGGAAGCATGCCATGGCCATGCCTTTTTGTGGACATATGCACTCATTTCTCTGGGGTATTTATCTAGAAGTGGGATTGTGAGATCATAAGGCAGGTGCAAGTTGAACCATTTCACACTTGTGCCAGAAATGGATTATAATTTCAGTTGCTTCCGATTCTTGTCAATGCTTGATACTGTCAATTCTTCCCATTTTAGTCATTCTGGTGGATGTGTGGTGGAATCTAATTGTGGTTTTAATTTGCATTTCCCTTTTAATTTGAGCATCTTATAGGGTTAGTAGCCATTTGGAAGGCTTCTGCTGTCCAAATCTTTTGCCATGTGTAATGGGTATCCCCTGAACCAATCAGACCTCTTCCCTCCCCTATTTCCTTATAGCTCTTGACCAAGTCTGCCTTCTTTCCACCCAAGCAGAAGCCAAGTCAGTGGGTTTCTACTAAACCAGAGAAAGGGAGAAACCACATACCAAGAAATTAACAGGTTTCCATGTTTCTGAAAATCTGTTTGCCTTTGCACAGCTCATCTTTATCTGGCTCTCTTTAAAAATATTTATGCTCTAGGATTAAAACCTTGTGGGTAGTAATCATCATACATGGACACATACCTTCTTCCCAGTTACATTAGCAGAAAACCAAGAGTCAGTACACAGGCCCCCAAGGCATTACTCCAGAACTGTGTGCCTAACACTTATCCTTGTGGTTACTGGAAGCACAAAGATGGGCCAAAAAAGTCATTATTACTTAAAATGGAAGCATGTTATTTTTTCCAAAGAAAGAGGACTTGACCATTAACTGGCTTCATATTGGTTTTAGGCAGGGACTCCTATATCATGAAGTCTAGGATTGGGTGGAAATCTAAAACTTTTTTTCCTACAAACATGTCCACAACATTTAGCCTAAAAGAGAAAAGTGATCTGAGACACATGCCCAGGCATAATATTTTACTACCCAAAAAGGGTTAAATGAAAAGTCTTCCTTATAGTCAAAACAAAACAAAAAAACCCACAAATAGCTGTGTTGCAGGGAAGAACCAATTCTGACTCCATGATGGATCTGTTTGACTTTAACCTTTGAAAAATTACATTTTTCACCAGGAGCCCACCAGGCTCCTCTGTCCATGGGATTCTGTAGGCAAGAATACTGGAGAGGGTTGCCATGCCTCCCCGCTCCCCAACCAAGGGCTCTTCCAACCAGAGTTTCTTTTGTCTCCAGCATTAGCAGGTGGGTTCTTTACCACTAATGCCACCTTTTGTTATAATAATCATACATAATAACATGCTTCAGGGAACCCTGGGCCAGGAAGATCCCCTGGAGAAGGGAATGACCACCAGCTCCAGTATTCTTGCCTGGAGAATTTCGTGGGCAGAGGAGCCTGGCAGGTTGCAGTCCATGGGGTTGCAAAGAGTTGGACACGACTGAGTGACTAATACTTTTCGGGGAACCCTGACCCTCTTCCTGAAGAGATTAACACATTCTCTCCCTAAAGGCCTGCCTCAGGGGAGTCTGACCCTCTGATTAACACATCACCCCTCTTCCCCCAGGTTGGCCATTCCAGGATATTTCTGCAAGAAAAAGGTCTTTATCTACTCAACTACCCACCTCCCCACCTCAGTCCTATTGAGACATTAGTCTGCCATCTTCTCAATCAGTCGCTTTCCAAATAATGTCCTAGTCATTGCTTCCACACATAATCTCTCAGTTAATTGGCCTGTCCTGTGGCGAACAGACCTAGTTTGGACTCAGCAACAGCTGTGCAAGGACAGAATTGTAAGGAGGTGGGCCGTGACTCAGTAGGAGTATGAATGGTAGCAATGGGAAGGGGGTCATGACTCTAGCTTTATAGGAATCAAGAGAGAATTATCCTTGGAAAAAGAAAATCTGCAGCTACCTTGAGGTTGCATTAAAAGAGACATAAGTTATAACACTGGTAGCTCAGCTAGTAAAGAATCCGCCTGCAATGCAGGAGACCGTGGTTCAGGTCCTGGGTTGCAAAGATCCGCTGGAGAAGGGACAGGCTACCCACTCCAGTATTCTTGGGCTTCCCTGATGGCTCAGCTGTTAAAGAATCTGCCTGTAATGTGGGAGACCTGGGTTCAATCCCTGGGTTGGGAAGATCCCCTGGAGAAGTGAGCAGCTACCTACTCTGGTATTCTGGCCTGGAGAATTCCATGAACTATATAGTCCATGGGGTTGCCAAGAGTTGGACACGACTGAGAGACTTTCGCTTTCACTTCACTTTCCGTTATAACAAAGGAGGTAATGGATCCACATGCTGAGAGAGACAAACCAGAAGGTTTCTATAGTCTTTCAGTTTTCTTCTAGAGTTGCTCTATCCATAAGAGAATAGATGTGTATTCATTTTTTTTTTTTTTTTTGCCTTGAGTAACATTAAAAAAAAATCTGTACTTCAGACCAGTCTTTCTCCAATTAGTTTTTCTCTAGTGGAAAATACTTAGTGGAATGTGGCAGACATGGTATTCGATTGCTACCTGCCTTAAACTCCTTCCTGATAGGATCATTTGCTGCCTGTGCTGTCTGGGCTTCCTTGCTTCAACGGGCTGGTGATAAACACCAGCCCAGCAGAGGACACTTCGGGCCCAACGCCAGGAAATGTACTGACAAGCCAGGGCTTCCTGCAGTGCTGGAACCCATCCAAGGCCTCAGGCTCATGCGATCTCACAGGCCTTGAAGGAAACTTACCTCATTAATTATGATCCTGCTGGCCATCCGCAGACGAGTCCTGGGCCCAAATTTATTGGTGATCATTACGCGTAAGCCCGCCTCTGGGAAGGTGAACTTGGGAGGGCTGGAGCTCATGACCTCGTCCACCATCACCACTGGGTTTTTGTTGTACTGCGGCTCCTCCTTCACTATAGCGAGCACAGAGTCATGATTAGTGCTGAGAACCCCCAGGGCAAAACCCCAGGGCTGGGGTGACTGACATCCCCCTGAGGCGCAGACTTCTTTGGCTGTGGTCTCAGCAGCTGGTAACCACATGGGAGGCTGGCTGCAGATCCTCCCATTAGTAGCACGAACCACCTGGGTCTGAACCACCCACAAGTACTGAACAGATCCCCAGGGTCCCCATTTTACAGGACCACATGCACATCTCCAGGGCTAGTCCCTCTGCTGACTGATGACCCTGTCTTCTGGGGTCCAGTCTTGGCTAAATGTAAGGGTCTTTCAGTTCCCACCTAAGCCTCATGGGGCAGCCCACCTACAAAGTGGACTGGATCCCTGCCACCTCTCACCAATGAGTCTGAGGGGGACCTTTCTTCCCCACCATTTACAGAGACTCAGACAAAACTTAACAAACAGACAAGGGCCCCCTAAAGGGAAAATGCTGGGAGGTAACAGCACTGGTTCTAAGCTTCCTGTGAAGCTACCTGCTCTGTCTTAGAGGAGCCATCTCCACCTGGCACACTATGATTCCAAACTGTTCTCCATGAGGTGGTACCAGCGAGGTCAAATATCTGGCTCACAGGCCCTGACAATGCAACTGAGACCCAGGAGAGGAGCCTGCTTGTGAAGGGTGCACAGTGAGCTGCTGGCCAAGACCAGTGTCTCCAGTGAAACCAGCACCCTCCAGCAGGGAGGCCACTCTCTGACCCTTTGCTTCCACTCATGAGGCTGAAGAACAAATCTCCTTGGTCCCTGGACCTTCCCCGCCACCTTCAGGAACATGCTCTGGGCTGGAGTCCCTGGAGGAAGCTTGACAGTTAACTCCAGAGCCCAGCAGGGTCCAGAAATAGAAACCCTTCTGGACACAGCACACAGAAGCAGGGGAGCCTTCCCCTCTGAGGGGCTGCCAAAGCAGGTATGCCCGTCCCTCTCCACTGGTCACCCGCTCCTGATGAGTGCCTTCCTGGATATCAGGGTAGCTAGGAGCAGTCAGAGCAAACCTGCGCGAGAGTTAATAGCACAAACACGAACAAATGCACACCAGACACACAAACCCTCACCCAACAGGCAGCAAGGCTCAGCAGACAGGAGGCATGTGGTTAGAACCAAAGCCGGGAGGACCATGCATTTGTGGGAGACAAATATCAACCGCCAATGAGGCGTGCATTGGACTCGTGGGTTTGTTTCTTAAATGCATGTGTTATTGCTTGGGTCAAAGCAGATTACTTACAATTTAGAAGAGGAGAAGTGTTAAGGAGACAAAGGCCAACAGAGATTGCAGAGATGATTAGCGTGCGGTGAACGCCGGGAGTCTGGGGCAGCATTCTTGATGGTGGCCAAGGTGCCGGGGGTTACGTGAAGGAGGGTGTTAGTAGGGGGACTTCAATGCTCGGGACCTCTGGCCGTGGGGATGGCCCCTCTCCTCCTTGGCTTCTTGGGCATCTCATCCTGGCACCACCCACCACGTGCTTAGCAGGTAACCCAGCCAATGTCAGCATGTTGCCCCGGAAGTTTAAGGCCAGGTATCACCCGCTCCCTCCCCATTCCAAGACAAAGTTGTGTCCAGGGCCAGGGAAGCTTGGAAAGGTCCTACAGTGAGCCCAGCTGGTGGTCAAAATGGCCCCGGCTACCGGGTCATGTGCAATGCCACCGGACAGCCAGCAAGGAAAGGCCAGACCTCCAGCCATGGCGGGAAATAGGGTGCCCGCCTGCCTCCATCCTGGACACTTTCCTTGCTGTATTGTGCTCTGCTTTCTTGAGCAGAATTGAAGTGTGGTATAAAAAAATGTGTAAAACTTTTAGGGGGAAAAAAAACTGTATGCAGAACAAAACTGGAGGATGCTATTCCCCACAAAAGAGAACACCAGCTTGCGCTGATCTGGTGGGCTGAACTACATGATCTTTAAGAGCATTCGAGTACATAAGGGCATTTTATAGGAGTGGGGGGTAAAAAGGCAACATCCCCTTTCCTGTCAAGAGGTTGGGTTAAAAAAAGTTTGATTTTACATCTACGGGAAATACCAAAACTGCAAAACAGCAAAATCAGGATTTTGTGCGTGTGTCTTCCTGAAAGCATCTATAAGCCAGCAATCTTTGACAACCCTGGATGGGGTGGTTTATGTGACCTTCCTGGAGCCTGAGGACCAGGGGAGATGAGCTCTGAGTTTGAAAGATTCTGTGGCAACAGTGTCAGAAAGGGTAAAATCCCAAAGCCCTGTTCTCCTCAGGCCCTCCCACCCCTGGATGTAATCTCCTACCCCAGTCAATCTGCTTCTAGGGGACAGTGCCCTTCAATGAGTCACAAACACTTCCCCGCTTGCCTACCCCACCCCCCACCCTGTGTGCACATTGAGCAAGTACCGGGCCGGCCAAAAAGTTCGTGTGGCATTTTCCTTAAGATGGAATGGAAAATCTGAACAAACTTTTTGGCCAACTCAATCTGTTCTGTCCCGTCTCAGGTAGCCCCCAGGAGGAAGGCGCCTATCGTGGGTGCTGAGTGAGGGGTGGATCTCTCCACGTGGAAGGAGGAAGGCTGCTGGGGAGAGGGGCCCACTGAAGGAGACGCAGGAAGGAGACCTGAAGAGCATGGGCCCGAGAGGAAAGGAGCAGCCACCACCCAGGGCTGCTTCTCCGGGCTCCAGCCTCCCCAGTTCCAGGCCTACGTCCCCCAGCCCTGCCCCAGCCCGTTTCCTCCTTGGCTTTTATCTAAGTGCATTCACCCTGAGAAGAGCTGGAGGGAGACCTATGTCCCCTCCTTTCCTTGGCCTTAGGGGACAGTCTTGTGTCTAATCTTCCAATTTTCCAGAAATTGTCCTGGACTTCGAGGTTTGGGGGAAAGCAATAAACTTGTGGGAAATCCTACTGACATGGATACAAAAGTGAGGGCCACCAGAGAGGGCCTGGAAAGGCCCCACGTGGCCTCAGGGCAGCCTGGATTTGCCCGGAAGAGGATGTGCTCACATCCCTGACATGTGGCACTGGGGACCAGCCTCCTCCATCAGCCACAGGGGCAGCAAGTAGCTCCTGGGGCTGGCACCTGAGGACAGACATCTCCCACTGACTTGGTAAACAGAATCGCTCCTCTCACCATGAAGGTCCAGAGGACCCCAGGAGTCCTGATCTCTGTGTACAAGGATGGCCAGGAACAGCCTCTGTCTTAAGAAACTGTGAGGGGTGGGGACCTGCCTTGGAGTCGCCGTGTCTGTGGAGCTAAAAATCCCAAACAGCGGCCATACCATTTCCTCTCCTCCTGGCAAGGCTGTTCTGGAAACAGCTCTCTTCTGGGGCAGCCTGCTCGCATCTAAGAAACAGGCGCATGGCACCGGCCCGTGCTCTGTGGGCCTCCGTCCTGGGGCCCCCAGGGGTGGGCCTGTGACCCTGGCTGTACCCATACCCTCTCCCCAGCAGCCTTCCTCCTTCCACGTGGAAAGATCCACCCCTCACTCAGCACCCACGACAGATGCCTTCCTCCTGGGGGTTACCTGAGACAAGACAGAACATAATGGGTTGGCCAAAAAGTTTGTTCGGGTTTTCCACACAGCTTCCGGAAAATCCGAATGAACTTTTTGGCCAACCCAGCACTTGCTCAAAGTGCACATGTAAGGAATCTCCTGCCCTGACCCACCCCAGGGTGAGGGCCGGGGGAGTGCCTAGGAGTATAGATTTCGGCCCCTACGTGTCCCAGACACGGGCAAACAGTCTCCTCTGAGCCTATAGGAATTAGGAATTAAAGTGACCTAAAAGAGACAGTGACTTGCCCAAGGCCATGAGGAATAAAAGAGAAATACCCCTCAGGAGGCTGGTCCACGGTGCTCTCTCCTGGTTAAAGGAGACCTTTACCAACACCGTGGGTGGAACTTGTCGGCAATGCCAGTTAAAGCTGTTTCCCGCCCCCCAGATCCTGACTCCAAGAACCTATTCAGACCTTAACACAAGTCTTGGGTGGGAGAGGGCATCAACGCTCTTGGCTCCCTGGCAGAACTACCCCCCTGGATGGAATCACCTGGTAATTGGCTGGATTAAGAATTGAGAATAGGGACGTCCCTGGTGGTCCAGTGGTTAAGATTCTGAGCTTCCACTGCAGGGAATACGAGTTCAATTCGTAGTTAGTGAACTAAGATCCCGCATGATGCAAGGTTCGGCCAAAAATTAAAAAGAATTGAGGACAAGGTTCCCAAGGCAGTAGCTGGTCAGGCCCAAACATTTGGGGGTACTTGACAGACTCGGGCTGGCTTCAGAGGTCCAGAATCACCAAAGGTCCAGGGAGAAGCTGAGGAGACCAGGCCACAGCCCCAGGAGAAGGGGCTTCCAGTGGGGCTTTTGGGGGCAGGTCTGGAATTCCTCTCCAGCTCCATGGCATCCTTCCCAGCCTTGGTGTTCCTCTGGGCAATGAGTCAGTGGTCTCTCTAGAACAGAGGTCTGCAGAACTGGGCCTGGCATCTGAGAAACCACAGGGAGACCCCACCTGCTCTGCCTTCCCAAGTCCTCAGCTTCCTGCCACTGGCCTTTGACATGGGTCAGAGATATGGTTCACTGCATGTCAGGAAAGCCAGGCAGGCCTTGAGCCTTCCTCAGGAGGCCTGGGGTGACCCCTGGGGATGTGACTGTGGCCCTGGGCTCATCCTTCTCCCACCTGAGCCACAGCTCCCACATCACTTGCCCTCCTCATGTAGGGTCCTGTGACCAAGGGGACAGTGACAGCTTATGGTGCGTGTGTGTGTGTGTGATTTTAATGGCACGTTCGCCCCCTCCTGTCTGCTCAGCCTTACCTTGCCCCAGCAATGGCAGGGAAGGGTCATCAGAGCTACTATCACAGTAATCATTACCATCCTCCAGCTCACTGTTGACCGTGTTGCCATTTGCAATAGCCTTTTGTTTGATTGTGAAAAAGGCCTGCATCTTCACATTGTACCTGCAAGTTAGTTAAGGAGGGAGGTCAGAGCAGCAGGAGAGGCCGGGCAGGGGAGTGGCTAGGGGCGGGGCAGTGGGCAGGGGCCTCCTCCCCATCCCCCTCCCCTGCACACCTGCAGTGAGCTTGGCCTTGGGTGAGGGGGTGGGGAGCTAAGGGGTTTTTTAAAATTAATTTTTATTCGATTATATTAATAGTTGCTTTACAATGTTGTGTGAGTTTCTACCGTATAGCAAGGTGAATCAGCTCCATACACACAGACATCCCCTCTTTTTTGCGAATTCCTTTCAATTAAATTTATCCCAGAGCAATGAGTAGGGTTCCCTGTGCTAATACAGTAGGTTCTCATTACCTATTTTATACATAGCATCAGTAGCGTATTTATGTTAATCCTAATCTTTTCAGCTGAGTTGACAGAGTTTCCTGACAGGAACCCTGGAACAATGGGGCCTGCCCCTTTTGAATGGGCTTCCTGGGGTCAGAAGAGACCTTTTAGCTCAAGAAAATGACTGACGCCTACTTATGTGCACCATAAGCCTGCCCTAACAAAAGCAGCTCAGACCTCAGGAGAGATCCAAAGCAGGCGTTCCCTGGCCTGGCCTTGCTCCCGTGGGTGCCTGGAGGCCCTGTCCCCACACCATCTGGCCAGCGCCACTGTCCCCACAGAGAGGAGACTCCGTCCCAGACCTCAGGCTGCTGGCCTCACCCAAAGGCACTCAGAGAGGAGACCTTTAAAGACAATTCTGCAGTTTTGACAGCTTACCATCCATTTTTAGAAAACACGATACGTGTTTTATGTCAGCGTGGGGATTCCTAGTCTCATAAACCTCAGTGGTGTTTTCTTTTTTAATTATCTGCGGAGGTGTGAGGAGAAAGTTAAAAATCTGAATGTGGCTTAGCTCATGGGTAGCTTTTTTTTTTTTTTTTTCAGTTGTGGAAAAATACATCTGACATAAAATTTTCTATTTTAACTATTTTCCATTTTCAGGCTCACGTTTCGGTGGCCATAATTACATCTCTAAGGTGGTGCAACCATCGCCACTGTCTAGTCCTCAAATTGTTAGTATCTCAAACAGAACGGGGTCGCACAGAGTCGGACACGACTGAAGTGACTTAGCAGCAAACAGAACTCTGTTCTCATTTGTCAAGGAATCATTAATGACGCCCTCCCCCAGGCACTTGGTAATCAGGCTCTCATCTGCTGCCTGCCTCTAGGAATCTGAGTCTCCTCAGCACCTCACAGAAGTGGAGTGGCCCAGTATTTGTCCTTTAGTGACCTGACTCCTTTCACTCAGTATCATGCCCTCAAGGTTCCTCCACATCAGGCATGAGTCATACTTTCCTTTTTATGACTGAATGCTACTCATCATGGGTAGTTCTGAGATGATTCTGACCGGGGGAAGCTTCCAGAGGGCCTCATGGGTGCACAGCCCCCACCCAGCATCTGCACCTTTAGAACTGCCTGCGGTACCCTCTGCAGTTGTGCAAGGGTGACAACCTCCAGAGGTGGCGTTTTATGAGTCTGGAGAGATTGGAGCTGCCTGGCTGTTTTGAAAGAGTGGGATTAATTTATCAGGGGATTTATAGAGACAGCAAACAAGAGCAGTCACCCTGGGGCCAAGGCTGTGGAACACGGTGGGAGAGACGTCCTTGATTGTTATTCAGGGAGCGGCCTAGCCTCCCGCCACCAGCCGCCCGCCCCGACCCAAGTGTGGACAGTACCGTACAACAGAGTCTGAATCTCTCTCTCCCACCTTGGCTGCCCCAGCAGGGTGTCCCCTGGAGAAACAGGGTGGCCAAAAATGACCGAAAGGGCTGACCGAGGTTTTCTTCTGCCTCTGACGAAAGGCTGCAGCGGGGTGTGGAACCAGGGGTGAGACAGCCCAGGAGAGGAGAAGGGCACTTACTTCATGATCAGGATGTAAAACACATACAAGACGATGAGCACCAGGCCTTCCCACCTCAGAGAGAGAAAGGAGGCTGGTTAGAACCAGGGAAGCCCGTGGCTGGGGCTGGGCATGCCCGACACGGCGGGTGGGGCAGGGCGGGGTGTCCTGTCACCTTCCCTTACCCAGGACTCAGGCCGGTGAATGAGCCACCCAGCCCCAGTCTGTCCTGCCATCTGGCACTTGCTTGGTAACTGAGAAGGCTGGGCTGGGGTCTTTTCAACTACAGGGGCTCTGCGGGACTCAGGACGAGCTCCTCTAGCTACCTAGAAAAGGGAGGAACCACCTCATCCCAGGGCTTCCCTGGTAGCTCAGCTGGTAAAGAATCTGCCTGCAATGCAGGAGACTCCGGTTCAATTCCTGGGTCAGGAAGATCCTCTGGAAAAGGGATAGGCTACCCACTCCAGTACTCTTGGGCTTCCCTGGTGGCTCAGACGGTAAAGAATCCACCCGCAATGTGGGAGACATGGGTTCGATTCCTGGGTTGGGAAGATGCCCTGGAGAAGGGAAAGGGAACCCACTCCAGTATTCTTGCCTGGAGAATTCCTATGGGCCGAGGAGCCTGGCGGGGCTACAGTCCATGGGGTTGCAAAGAGTTGGACACGACTGAGTGACTAAGTACAGCACCTCATCCCAGGGAATGGAGGGGAGTGACAAGGGGTCATGCAGACTTGACCCTAAAGGGCCCTGTGGTCACGCGAGATTCCAGCCAGAGACCAGAGGAGCTGGGCGTGCAGGTGGGAAGGTGCCCTAAGAACTGCCTGAAGAGACAGGCTGGGCACAGTAGCCTCTTGGGTAGAACATGAGGTGGGGGCCGGTGGGGTGGGGGTCTTTCTGGGGTGCACTCTTCCTGTCCAACTCCAGAAGCAGCATCCAACTCCACACGTGGTAGGGATTTCTGTAGCTCAAAACACAAGACTCTGGGTAGTCCCATGGCTTAACTTGTTGGGTCATCTGAGAAATGTGTCCTGAAGACCTACTAAGTGCCCAACATGAGCTGCAGTCATCTTGGGGAGCTCTTCCTCTGCTGACAGAGCCCAGAGCCCAGCAGAACGACAAAGGGGTTTGTCGATGATCTGACCACCCCCTCAGAATTCCATCTACAGGTGAGGAAGAGGAGACCCAAAAGAAAGAGACTTTCTGGCTCACAGGTGGGGT
This sequence comes from Bos indicus, assembly GCF_029378745.1. Classification (NCBI taxonomy): domain Eukaryota; kingdom Metazoa; phylum Chordata; class Mammalia; order Artiodactyla; family Bovidae; genus Bos; species Bos indicus. The sequence goes on along the minus strand of NC_091780.1, from coordinate 57,304,639 downwards.
AGACCCAGAACCAGCATGCTCTGGTCCCAAAGCATGCAGCTGCTCACGTCAGGCCTCATGAACACATTCCCACAAATAATCACATACAGGAAACAGATCTCAATCACTGTCAACGAAGAGAATGTTTTTATGGCTTGTGGAAAATATTGGGTTGGCCAAAAAGTTTGCTTGGGTTTTTACCATAACGTGTTATGGAAAATACAATGTGATGGTGAAGCTCCAATACTTTGGCCACCTGATTTGAAGAGCTAACTCATTGGAAAAGACGCTGATGCTGGGGAAAATTGAGGGTAAGAGGTGAAGGGGGCGACTGGATGAGACAGTTGGATGGCATCACTGACTCAATGGACATGAGTTTGAGAAAACTCAGGGAGATAGTGATGGACAGATAAGCCTGGAGCGCTATAGTCCATGGGGTTGCAAAGAGTCAGACATGACTTAGTGACTGAACAACAACAATAACATCATGTGGAAAATCTGAATGAACTCTGGCCAACCCAATACATTCATGCCTTAAAGGTTAGAGTGGAAATATCAACCTTCTCTTTAGAAGTTTGTGCCTTTTGTATCTTAATTAAGAAATCATTTCCAACCTCAGAGTCATAAAGATGAATTCTATATTCTACCCTAAAACGCTTTACTTTTGCTTTTTGCAGCAAAATCTTGAATTCCTCTGGGATTTATTCTTATATAAGGTGTGAGGGATTCTACATGGATTCCTTGTTTTTGCAGCACCTGAGGCTGCCCCCCTCCCCATCCCCATCTCTCTGCCTTGTCATGATGCCCCAGCCCAGAACTGGGCCCATTACTGCATTCTCGGTTCCATATTCCACATTGGCCCATGTTTATTCCTGTGCAAAACATCATACTGTCTTCATTATTTTAGCTTTATAAAATATCTTGCTATCTGGCAGGGTGGGAATATTAAGGAAAACACTCTTTGTCACTTTGAAAGGATAGATAAAGGTATGACTGCTTAGAATGATACCCTTTAGGGGACGTCCCTGGTGGTCCAGTGGTTAAGAAGTCACCTTCCAATGCAGGGGATGTAGGTTCCATTCATTGTTGGGGAACTAAGATCCCACACGTCACAGGCAATTCAGCCCATGCACCACAACTAGACAGCCCATGTACTCCGGGGCCACACCACAAGTAGAGAGAAGCCCGCGCACTGCAATGAAGATTCTGTATACTGCAACTAAGACTCTATACAGTCAAGCAGAAATAAATATTACAAAAGAATGATAGCCTTTTTTACTTTCACAAGTTCTTATGTTTGTAAAAATAATTTTTAAAAAGATTCAGTGAACCCAACAAACAAGGATACTAATGAAAAATGAAAAAGAAACAAATGTTTAAAACTTACCACATAATTTCTTCATCATATATGAACTGGGAAGGCAAAAGAAACAAGAGTGGGGGACAGATTTACTCCAAAAGAAGAACAAACACAGACCCCTAAGTACCGTGCGGTGATGCACACCAGCTTGCTCTGATTTTCACAGAAAGCTGGCACCTCTCTCTAGGTCTGGGTTTCTCAAACGTAGAAGTGACCCTTCCTTAGTGGAAACCTTGGTCTGCAGATGCTGCAGGGTGAGGCCTAGTGTGGGTCTCCAAAGAGAACTGGTCTGGCCTTCTGATAATCCAAGTAGCCACAGGGGCCCATCTGCAGGGGTCTACCCTCATTAATGGAATAGGGTTGCTGAAATCAAGAATCTTAAAAACTGAAAAGGTATCTCTGTATGTATGTTTGTGCCTGCATATCTATCTATCTATCTACCCCTCCCTCCCTCCATCTTTGGTACTTCTGTGTGGGGTAGGATGGGGTGGGTGGGGAGGAAAGGGTGTCATTGTCTTAAAAATAAAGAATAAGCCCTTTGGAAGCTCTGAGGACAAAGGACCCACTTGTACCACTTGAAAGGAGGCTGAGGGTGATGGTGAGGTTGCCACAGCTTCATAAGAGGGCACTGACATTGCCCAACTCCACCCAGCATCCCCTATGTGGGATGCAGACAAATGATGCCTTTGTGGTCCTGGGAGGCATCCTGTAACTGCCCCGGCCAGGCCCAGTGCACACAGGAGGGGGCTATGCCCACCAATCAGATCTTGGAGACATCGGGGTCCCTACACACGATGCCAGGACAGGCCACGGGCTGCAGTCTGGATTTGGGCCCACTGCACCCTCTGCTGGTTGTCAGGCGGGCAGCACACACAGGATCTGCTTTGGGAAGCCACTCGGACTGGGTCATCCTGGCTGGGCACTGCTCTGAGGCTCCCCAGACTCAAGGCTCTGAGGAAGAGGCAGAGGGGAGCCTGGTATTACCATCTGGGGAACTTGGGGGACACGTATGGGGACAGTGTCAGTTTTTTATCACCCAGTGGAAGGCTACTAGCATTTAGAGGATGAAGACCAGGGACACCAGTCAGTCTCGAACATGTATAATGTTTCTCCCAGAGGAGTTATCCATATTTGACAGACATCTTATATGTCCTGCTAGATATTTAAGCCAGCAGCAAAAAAAATGACCTGAGCCTTGAACTTAACTCCATTTTATAAATCAAAGTATTTTTGCACAGTTTTAATAAATACTTAATTTTCTAGTGAGTTAGCTATCATGCAAGTGGAGAGGGATGACTGTACTTGGCTCAGTTTAGGATTTTATCAGGAGTCATTCACAATTTCAGAAAATTCCATCATCAGTGTCAACACCACTCATGGGGTGGCCAGTCCAGCATATCAGCCTGCACTGGCAGCCAGAGGGCCTGGAGACTTTCTGTGTGAGGGCAACAGATTACATCACTCAGCGTTCCAGCATCTTCCTGCCCAAACAGTTACACACTAGATGTATTCTTTTATTATGCATTACTTTTGCCTTTTATGATATGCTTTCAGGCATTATGCTGATTTGGTAAAATCGTATATAGGTAAATTGTTTTACCTCTAACTTTCATTTTTGGGAGTGTGGTGGGCAGTCTCTCAGATACCTGACATTCAAGCTCCCCTTGGCATGTGGCCTGATCGTAGGGATCTGCTTCTAATAGAATATGGCAAAAGTGAGGGCTGTCACGTCCGAGATTCAGTTACAAACAGACTGTGGCTTCCATCTCGGCACCTCCTTGCCCTTGCTGGGAGGGGAAGCAGTCCCCAGTGATGTGAGCTGTTCTATGGACAAGCCTGAGGCCTGCCCACCGCCTCATGCGGGATCTTGAAAGCAGATTGTTGCCCAGGGGAGCCTTGACGTAACTGTTTTCTGGACGGTGAGTACACAGATGAGAGATCCTCAGCCAGAGGGCTTGGCTAAGCCACTCCCAGATTTGATCCATAGAAAAAGAGGGCAATAAAAGTTTGCTGTCTTAAGCTGCTGAGTATGAGGGAAATTTGTTACATGGCGACAGCTAACTAATACAAAGATCATGGTTATCAAATCCAGTTGGCTCTAGATGTCCTTAGGGGGAGAACTATTCTAGAATACATTTCATACTCTGAGATCTGGGCATGCCACATGCATCTGCCCTCTTGATGTGACCTGCCCTCATGCAGTCACTTGAAAGCGCCTTTTGGATGGAAACTGCTCCCCTGTGGGTGACACGGTCCTCAGCAGTAAACTGTGTCACAGGCTTCACTGCCGTGTCACTGTCACATGGTATGCATGATGTCACCCCAGGCCTCAGGGGTCCCTGTTTCAGGCCCTCTGCTTTTTCTGCCCACATCCTCGCTCCCAGCTGCCTAACCTGAGGGCTCCCAGCTGGTCTCTCTCTTCCCAGCTCTGCAGTGAGCTAGGCAACCAGAAACTCTGCTCCTTGGGAAACTGGCTCTAAGTGAGGATCTGAAGGCCTCTGATGAGCACATTCTTAAGCTTAACTGCATCAACCATATGATGCCTGCTTTAGTTTTTTCAAGGCCGTTCTGCCCTCAAGGTGGTACCTGGATGTGCTTGATAACCAAGGCATTGGGTATGAGGTTTTTGGGACAGGGAAGCACCGTGGAGGGGAATAGGTCAACTCGACCACAGTGAGTGGCCAGCACACCCCAGGGCGGGGTGCCGTGGGTTCTCTGGTCATAGTGCCAGGGACAGGACAGTGGGGCGGGAGAGGGTGCGTTAACTCACGGCAATGAGCACGATGACAGACAGGGTGTAGTACACGGAGTCTCGGCACACGGCCCACCATGTCAGACGGACCACCTGCCGAGCAAAGGGCCATTAGCGTCACCAGCTGGGGGGTGTCCCATTGCCCCCAGACCCCTGCAGCTGCAGACACATGCCCTCGGAGCTCATCTTAACTGTCCACCAGGACCACAGCGTGTCTGGCTGCTCCAGGCCACCTTGCTCTCTTGGTCATATTTGGGGACAGAAGGACAGCGTGTTCACATTCATAAGTAATGGCAAAGCTGCCCCCTGCTCCTTCACGGTGACCACATGGCAAGTATCCCAGGAGAAGCCATGTGGCCAGGGGAGACCAGAGACACTCACTCTTCTCTAGTGCTAGAACTTTCTGGGGGTGACTGGCTGCCTCCCTCTACCTCCCTGGCCAGAAAGAGCTTTCCATGAGCCCGACTCTCTGAGGCCAAGTCTAATGTCCCCCTGTGGCTCCAAGGATCAGGAAGATGTGATAGGAAATCAACAAGCCAGCTTCATGCACCCATAGGGAGGCAGAAGACAGGCCCCAGGTAAGTCCAGAGTCTAGTTCATGGTCAGGGTTACAGGAAACGCTTCTTAAATATTTACTGCTGTCAAATAAATGTCCCACAACCCACCCCCGAGACCAGCCAAGGGGGCAGCTGACGCTGTTTCTGCTCTCAGACCCATGGGTGGAAGGAACACAGGACACCCCTGTTACACGCAAGGAAAGGGGCTTGGAGGGGACACCCCCGCTCAAAGCCACAGGGAGTTACAGGCATGGCTAAGGATGGGCCTTGGATCTCTCCCATGCTATCCCTATGTCATTTCATGAGAAGAGAGACACCACTGACCTGCCCTGCGAATAATCCACAAACTCCGATTATACACAGGATGTTGAACACAGCAGAGCCCACGATGGTTCCGACCCCAACATCTCCGTGGGTGATGAACACGCCTGGGAAGAAAGAGGCACAAACCTCATGTGCAAGCCCAGGCCTGCCCTTCCTCAGACCCTGGCCGGTTCCGTGTCCCCCACCCCATGAATGGACAGGACTTGTTCTTACTACCAGGGAACACCTGAGATGCTGGTGAGAACAACAAAACCAGAGGTGGAAGAGTCCTCAGGGACCCGCTACACCAATCCTCCCATTTTGGGAACAGCTTTATCGATAATTCACATGCTGTAAAATTCACCCATTTAAAATATCACTTTAGCATTTTCTGGTATAGTCAGAATTATACAATCATCACTGCAATCTAATTTTAGAACGTTTTCATCACCTCAAAAAACACCCATACCTGTGAGTACCCTACTCCACTCCACACCCCAGGAGTGGAGTAATTCACTTTCTCTCCACGTCTCCCATTTTACAGATGAGAAAACTGACACTCAGAGCTGAAAAAACATGCCCACAAGAGTCTGGGCACCCAACCTGGGTTCTTCCTATATCCCATGTCTCAAGCTGATAGGATTTCTTACCAATAACAGAGGCAAACAGCTCTGGTGTTGAGCTTCCCGCAGCCATGAAGGTGGCTCCAGCCACATCTTCGCTCAGATGGAGTTTCTGAAACAGAAGTGACCGCAGACCCTCAGGCTGTACTGCAGGGGCAGTAAGCATGCCTACTGGCCACTTACGGAGAGCGCGGGGCACAGCCCCGCAGCCAGAGTCAAGCTTCAGGGCTGGTGACCTCTCTTTGCTCATCCCAAGCATATGCCCTCCTCCACTCTGCCTGATGTTCGCTCACCTCGGAGTCCCCTCTCCCCTTCCTCCATCTGTCAATTTTTGTTCATTGTCTGAATGCTTAAATAGTCTCTCTTTGATGAAGACTTTTCAAAAGGGCCACCACGAGTCATCCACTCCCCCAGGGAAGAGAAGCTGAAACATGACTCATGCAGTGAGGATCTGAGGTCCATGTGCATGCTCCCCCCACTGGATGACAAGATGGGTCTTTCTCATCTTTGGATGCCTGGAACAGGAGCTGGGGATCATTGGGGAGTCTGCTAGTCTAGTGCCTGTCACTTCTGGTGCTCATGCAGACCTTGGGTACCATGTGAACATCAATACATCACGTTGTGGGATGTGGCAAACTCAGGTGCATAGCCTGGCCCCTGCATCCCAGAAGGCCTTCCCAATGGCAGGCTGGATACCTGGCTGCCCACTGGAATAGACCTCACCTCCTGTCCCCAGAGTTGAGTCTGTCCTGGGTAATAATTTCAGTGGGGGAGCATTTTTTTCTGCCAAGCCCTCGGACAGGGCTAGAACTATCTAAGCCCACTCTGCTTGGTGAGACCATGTTCTGGACACAGAGGCCCATCCTCTGATCTGGAATCTGGGGCTGGGGGCTTTGGGTGCTTGGGAAAACCATGGAAATTCTGGGTCCCCCTGAATGCCAACTTGAAGGTGCCTGGCTATGGTCCTTAGAAGGCCTCTGGGAAGACTGGCTCAGAGCAGGACTTGGTCTCCTCTAGCCCCCACCTCCCAAAGCATTCCTCGGGAGCCTGCGCTCTGAAGCCACTGAGGAATCCATTCCCTGGGCCAGTACAACCTCCTCAGTAAGCTTGCTATGGAAGGAGTCCTCAGAAGGGTTGGAGCTGTGGGTTTGGTGGAAAATTGGATGGGGGCATAGCATTGACCCCCCGCCCAGGCAGAAGCCCACCCACCCTAGCCCTGCCAAAGAGGAGATGTCACAGAGGTTCAGCCATCAGAGCACCTATGATAGCTTTTAGCAGAATCCAAACCATGCTATATCCTGTCCTGCCTCCTTCCTGCCTCTGCCTGGGTCACTCCTTCCCTCTGGAATGACCTCCTTCCACTCAGCTGGTGGAACTTCTCACTCCCCAAGCCTGGACCAAATGCCACCTCCTCCATGAAGCTTTCCTCGGTTTCTCCCCAGAGATGCTCCCTCCCTCCTTTTGAATCCTCAGTACTTTTGATGGCTCTCACTAGGTCCCTTCCATCAGCATTCCCTATGAAGCCAGGACCATCACCCTTGCCCACCTCTGTGTTTTTAGGGAGATGGGTAACCTCGTCTAGCATCTCCACTGAATGTGGTCCTGTGTCTATGGGCTTCTGTCACCCCAAAGTGGGCAGGGGACCCAATCTTGTTGCTGCGACCCACAACATATTCTGGGGTGTGTATTCTGGAAAGACCAGTTGACTGTTTTTCCTGAGGGCCTCCTCTGAAGAAGTGATAGCCCACCACTCCAGGGCTGCCTCTAGGTTGAACATTCAACTCTGACATCCCAGCAGCCATTTCCTGATTCTGTTCCTCCTCTGGCTCAGTTCTCTCACTGACAGGTGTCTTGGAGAAGAGCATATGGTTTGATCTGAGTGGGGTGAGAGGTCAAGTGTGGAGCAAGGGGAAGGCAGGGCCTTTGCACACTTTTGCCAGGTCACTCACCACTTAGTGAACTAGGTCAAAAGCAGCCAGTCCTCCTGGAGCTCAAGTAATGGGGACGTGCCCACCCCTAACAATCCATGTCCAACCTGCAAATGTCCCGACGACAGTATGGCTTCAAATAGCTGGGAGACTTCAAGTGGATAAAGTGCAGTGACACCCAGATGAGTCTGCACTTGTGCACGTGTGTTAAGTTGCTTCAGTCTTGCCCGACTCTGTGAGACCCTATGGACTGCAGCCTGCAGGTTCCTCTGCCCATGGGATTCTCCAGGCAAGGATACTGGAGCGGGTTGCCATGACCACTCTCCAGGGGATCTTCCCAGCCCAGGGATTGAACCCACATCTCTTGTGTCTCCTGCATTGGCAGGCAGGTTCTTTACCACTAGTGCCACCTGGGAAGCCCCCAGTCTGAACACAGCAGATGCTAAAAACAGAGACAGTTTTCCTTCCTTGGCTAGAAGTTGAGGGAGGAGGGGGCAGGACTGGGAAAACTTAACAAAAGAATTAAAAGGAGGCAATGTCAGGCTGCAAAGGCATTCCCTGCCATTGCATCTCAGCATCTTCCCTGGGGACACAGAGCCCCACCTGGTACCTGTCACTTGCAGCTGGTTTTGGCAAATGCTCCCTAACTAACCAGCTTTGGCTTAACTACCAGTACCTGCTATGAAGCCAGAGGTCCTGGGTAATAATTTCACTGGGGGAGCATTTTCTTCTGCTAAGCTCTGGGGGAGGACACCACCCCCTAATTGTAATCTGGAGCTTCAGAGCGAGGCTTTGCACTAGCGATGCCAACTACTTGGCCTGACAACCTTCACTGCCAGAGTGTTCCCCACTTCTTGGCCTGGCACTGATATGCCAAGTGTCAGTCACCCCCAGCCCCCGACCCAGGCTTTGCCAAAGGTTCTAAGACCTTCCCACGCACCTCGCAGATCTTCTCTAGAGACGGAACAAAGAAGTCATCACAGACTATGGCCAAGGCGTAGAACATGTACAGAGCCTGCAAAGGAAACGGGGGGACAGCATCAGCCAGGACTCCCGCCAGCAGTGGGCGTGGCCAGGAATCCATCGCGCTCCACACCAGCCTGCTTGGGTTAGGAAAACTCCAGCACCACTGGGGTGTGCTTCTCCTCAATCCCCTCACTGGCAGATGGGACCCAGACAGGAGAAACAACCTGTTGAGCATAGGAGTGGAATAAAAGTCAGTCCACAGAGTCCTGTGTCCCTTCCTCTCTTCTTAAACAAGCAACCCTCTCTCTCCAACACACAAGTAGGCCCTCGACAGGCAAGATCCAAACCTCAAGGGCTGAGAAGGAAAGCATTTAAAACCATCACCTTAAGAGTTTAAAATAATCATCATCCTGATTTCCCCTCTTCGAGTTTTAGCAAAGGCATCATTTCCTGTCACCAACTGCCCACCTCCTGCCAAAACAGACAACTTGAGACCCAGCATTTCCTGGGATGCTGCTTGATGTTGGTCCAGGTTAAAATACATGAGCCACTGAACATTGGGAGGTTCACGGGACAGAATCCAGATTCTAGGGCTAATCCTGGGAATTTTTTGCCTTGTGATTTTGGATAAGTCATGTCTCCAAGTCTCATTTTCTTCTGTTTGATGACAGAGCAAGAACAGATCAGTAGTTTTTAGATGATGTTATCTGCAGAACTCCTCTCTGACCTGTCCACCCAACATGACTTTACTGAGCTCATCTTATATGCCAGGTACTATTCTAGCCATGAGGGATAAGGGGACAAGGATGCCAGGAAAAGCCTCTGCCTCTTTGTGGGGGACAAATAGGCAAATAAAGTATCTATCATGGCTAGGAAACAGCACGTGAAAAGGTCCTGAGGCAGGAGTGTGTTCGATGCATTTGAAAAACAGCAAGGACATTGGTGCAGGCAGAACAGATTGAAAGTAAAGTGGAAAACGACTAAGGTGAGGTTGGAGGGAGTGGCAAGGACCAGAATCTGTGTAAAGGAGATGCGATTTTATGCTGAGCACTGGAGGAAGCCATTTTTTTCTTCAGAGAAAAAGTGAGATGAATGCCCTATTCCCGAAAGAGGGAAAGGCTGGGCTGCTTCAGCTAAAATGGTGTGATATTCCAACAACTTTACAATTAATTGCATGCATGCAGGCATGCTCAGTCGGTCAGTTGTGTCCGACTCTTTGCGACCCCATAGACTGTAGCCCTCCAGGCTCCTCTGTCCATGGAATTTTCCAAGCAAGAATACTAGAGTAGGTTTCCATTCCCTACTCCAGGGGATCTTCCTGACCCAAGGGTCGAATCCATGTCTCTTGTGCCTCCTGCATAGGCAGGTGAATTCTTTACCAACCGAGCTATCAGGGAAGCCCACAGATAAAGTGGAAAATCTATCAACTGTGACCACAGCATCCAAGGCAAATGTGTGCTGGAGTCCAGGTGTGGCTATCCCTGAATTTGACTCATTATCATTTGGGGGGAAGCAAAAAGAAACAAATACCGGGGGTGTGGGGAACGTGGAGAGAGAGAGAGAGACAGGAGACACTGCTACAAATCTCAGGATCCCAACCTAAATTCATACCCTCAGAAATTCGCCCCTACAGCATTTCCCAGGCAAAGAGCCTCTGGTTCCCCTGATGTCTCAGAAACACTGGAGAGAAAAGGGGGCCAAGATGGCACTACTATTTCCTTCACTTGGGCGGGAAGTTCTGAGAAGCTTCTTAGTGCTACAGACAAAACCTGGCTCCAAAGCTCAAGTTTTTTCTCGCTCTAAAGAAGGGCTCAGCAAAGTTTTTCTTAAAGTGTCTGATGAGTCTTTATAGGCCATACAGCCTGTCATAACTCTGCTGCTGTAGAAGAAGAGCAGCCATGGACATGAGGGTGGCTGCCTACCAATAAAACTTTATTTATAAACACAGGAAGTGGGCTGGATTTTGTTCTCCAGATGTAGTTGGGTAGTGCGTGCTCTAAAAGGGTTCCTGCAAAATTCCTGAGGACCTCTCAAGTTCAGGAAAAAAGGCTTTGACAAGACATTGGTGAGGCAGAGGGACAGATTGTGGGACTAACTGGTCAAATCCACATTCCCTCAGTGAATGGGGAGGGCAGGGGAAAGCCAGAGAAACTAGAAAGATAATAACTCCCTTTGAGAAATAATACACAAGACTGTCACTTGAAATTTGCCTACAATCTTCATTTTCATTAATGGTTTATCCCGTTAATTAAAACTTCACTCACCCCTTATTCTCAGGTGGCTACTATCTATGTGAGAATCCCAGCTTTCCCTTGCTTAATTGTCTCTTGCAAAGATGAATACTTGGTTGGGTTTAAATATAGAAGCAGATGGTGCTGAGCGGTCAGGGAACCACATCAGGAGGAACATTTGCTGTGGTAGATCCAAAGTAGAAAATTAAACCCTAAGCGCTTTCATTTCCCTGCATCAGACGACGAGGCTGGCAAACTTTTTCTACAAAGAGACAGACAGAAAATCTTTTTTGGCTTTGTGGATTCCAGAGTCTTTGTCACAACTACTCCGGTCAGCCAGTGAAGCAGAAAAGCAGCCACAGATGATATACAAATGAATGAGAATGGCTGTGTTCCAATAAAACTCCATTTATAAGTATGGGCAGTGGCTGTGGGCTGTAGTTCGCATGCAGAGAAGAGCAACTATTACCTATCATTTAGGTTTGAGCTCACTATGCCTTTTTGAACTGCTACTCGAACTCTGCCGCTGCTCACCAGGCTCATTTAATACTGAAGAAGTTTGAGAAGAAGAGCACCAAAGTCTCAAATCGCAGTTATGTCAGGACGGTAAAACGTGGGGCGGGGGAGGGGGTGGGGGTGGCTCCTGGAGAGCATTATCCCATTCCCTGTTATGTCTGAAGGATGTGACCCCTGTTCGCTTGTATTTACACATCTGGGGAAGAGATGCCGTCACTCCCGTTTTATAAAAAGCAGAAAAGGAGGCACAAGAAGACGTGAATCTTTGTCCTGGCTCTGGGGCCATTCACTGTGTGACACTGAGCAAGTCACTTTACATCCTTAAGACTTCATTTCTTTGCGGTTAAAACACCTCCAGGACCTGTTCTCAGAGGGCTCTTATAAGAACACGGTGAGATCTCTGACACCTTGTGCTCTGCAGATAGACTTCCCCTGCTGGAAACAGGGATGTCCCACCCCAAGAGGGCCACTTACACCAAGAATATGCAGCAGGACGGCCCCGTGCTGTCGCTCGTTGTTGGAGAACAGGTCTGTGGGGAACTCGTGAATTGCTGGAAGACAAGAGGACAGGGTAAGGTGTTAGTTATCAAGGAGTGTCCCTAGGGCTTGGCCATGGAACTGTGGAAGCCCGGTGTTGGGCCTGGGGAGAGGCTGGCTATTTCCCCTCTGTTTGTGGCAGATCTGACCTCTTAGGAAAACACTGCTGGATATAGATTATCCAGATATTCTAGTACCTTAGAGTTGACCATGGTTTGTATATCCCTTGCAATTAAAAAAAGAGAGCATGAAACACATCACAACCACTAGGATGGCTATAAACAAAAAGACAGATAAAAACTAGTGTTGGCAAGCAGGCTGGAGCCCTCATACATTACTAGTAGGGATGTAAAACAGTGCAGTCACTTTGGAAAACAGTCTAGCAGTTCCTAAAAAGATTAAACAGAGGCTTTGACCTGCAATTTTACTCCCAAGTATCTTCCCAGGGGAAATGGAAAACATACATTCACACAAAACCTGTGTACATGAATGTTCATAGTGGTATTATTCATAATAACCAAAATGCAGAAACAAGCCAAACATCTACCAACTGATGAGAGGATAAAGCATGATACATCCATACAAATGGAATATTATTTGGTGATAAAAAGAAGTACTGATACATGTTACAACATGGAGGATGCTTGAAAACATTTTGCCAAGTGAAAGAATTGTAAGAAGTCAGTCACAAGACTACTTATTGTATGATTCCATTAATGTAAAATGTCCAGAAGAGGCCAATCTATAAAGATGGAGATAGATTAATGGTTGCCCAAGGCTGGAGGGTATGGTGTTTGGGGGATGACAGCTAAGAGGTACTGCATTTCTTTCTGGGGTGATGTTTGCAGCGATGCTTGCCCAATTCTAAATATGAAGAGCCACTGAATTCTGTGTTTTAAACAGATGACCTATATAGTATGTGAATTATATCTCAATAAAATTGTGACCCCAGGTGGTATTAGTGGTAAAGAACCTGCCTGCCAATGCAGGAGACTGAAGAAACTCGGGTTCAATCCCTGGGTCCGGAAGATCCCCTAGAGGAAATGGCAACCTATTCAATATTCTCGCCTGGAGAATCCCATGGATGGAGGAGCCTGGCAGGTTACAGTCCATAGGGTCGCAAAGAGTTGGCCACAACTGAAGCGACTTGGCACAAAGTTGTTACCAAAAAAAGCATTAAAAAATCGAAAGATGCCAAAGAGGAAAATCAGGGGATGGTTCCTCATTCTGTCAAAGGATTCTGATCACATTCTTACCAGAGAGCTTTCCAACTGGCTTCAACGCACACTCAGATCTGTTATGAACACAATCCCCACCAAGAGTCTTGCTGAGGCTGGAGACAGTTGTCTTGCTCTGAGCGGGCTGTGAGTTCACATGGCCAAGTTCGGGTCTTAGCTCTAATATTTACAGGCTGGGTCAACAGGGACACGTTCCTTAACTTCCTTGTGCCTCAGTTTCTTCATTGGTAAAATGGTGAGATTAACTTTAATAACATGCCTTAAAGTGTTTCAAGCTCATGGTGAGCTTCAAACCAGCACCCTCATCCCAGGATTCTAGAATTCTCTTCCCTCACCACTGTCAAGTCAGAGCTGAGAAGCAGCTCCAGGAAGAGAGGCTGGAGTCGCTTCAGAGCTCAGGGACAGATGGCCTCTTTGCAAAGACCTTCCAGTCTAGACCCGTCAGCCCCTTCTCCCACCTTCTCCTCCCACCCACAGCGCATCTGTCACTCCTGGTGGGGAAGTGGAGATCCCAGAGAGGTCAAGTGATGCTGTCAGGGAGGGGGATGGCACTGTGGGCACCAGGAAAATCTGTCCTCTGCTGAGCACTCATTCAGCAGAACCACACAGAGCAGGGAAATGGTCCACGGGAGGCGACGCTCCAGGTCAGCCCTGGAAGGGGAGCTGAAGCCAAGCTGGAACAAGGGAGGAGCAGGGCTGGGAGCACCCTTGTCTCCTGACCTCTCAGGCCCACCCCAGTGCCAGGGACGCTTCCACCAGTACAGGCAGCATCTCAGGTCACTGAGCGCCATGTCATGCACCTTTCTTTGGCCCCAAGAATGCCCCGTGGGATGGGTACCATGTGCTCTGGGCTCACGGCATTCTGGACTGTAGGGGGAGCCCCGTGAGGCAGGGAGCCCTCTGCTCTGGGAATCAAACACTCAGGAAGCAGGTTCTGTCTCTGACGTGCCCAAGTGGTCTGAACAACTCATTTGCTTCTTGGCCTCAAAATGCTCACCTGTAATGGAGGAATAACTGTTTCTCATCATCCAGTCAATCCTAAAGGAAATCAACCCTGAATATTCATTGGAAGGACTGATGCTGAAGCTAAAGTTCCAATACTTTGGCCACCTGATGCAAAAAGTTGACTTGTTGGAAAAGACCCTGATGCTGGGAAAGATTGAAGGCAGGAGGAGAAGGGGGCGGCAGAGAATGAGATGGTTGGATGGCATCACCGACTCAATGGACATGAGTTTGAGCAAGCTCCGGGAGATAGTGAAGGACAGGGAAGCCTGGCGTGCTTCAGTCTATGGGATCACAAAGAGTTGGACATGACTTAGCGACTGAAAAACAACCGCCCCCAATGGGTGACCAACAGGTAAGTATCCTTCAATGTCATTTCTGCAGGTTCTCCATCAGACACTGCCACATCCCCATATCCTCATCACTGGTCCTCATCGAATACTGGAAGCTTCTGGAAGGCATTAATCCACACTGTCCTGGCACACAATAGGTTCTCAATAGACCTTAACAGTCAATTGAAAATGCTAAAATATTTGGTTGGCCAAAAGTTCGTTCAGGTGTTTCCATACCATGTTTCTGGTATGTTTGGGTTTCTGGAAAAACCCAAATGAACTTTTTGGCCAACCCTATATTAACAAAAAGGGCTTCCCTCAAAGCTCAGTTGGTAAAGAATTCACCTGTAATGCAGAAGACCCCGGTTCAATTCCTGGGTCAGGAAGATCCGCTGGAGAAAGAATAGGCTACCCATTCCAGTACTTTGGCCCCCTCATGCGAAGAGTTGACTCATTGGAAAAGACTCTGATGCTGGGAGGGATTGGGGGAAGGAGGAGAAGGGGACGACAGAGGGTGAGATGGCTGGATGGCATCACTGACTCGATGGACGTGAGTCTGAGTAAACTCCGGGAGTTGGTGAGGGACAAGGAGGCCTGGTGTGCTGCGATTCATGGGGTCGCAAATAGTTGGACATGACTGAGCGACCGATCTGATCTGATCCAGTATTCTGGCCTGGAGAATTCCATGGACTGTGTAATCCATGGGGTCGCAAAGAGTCAGACACAACTGAACGACTTTCACATATTAACAAAAATGACAACGTACATCATCTCATCCTGTTAGAATGCTTTCATTACTCTTGCAAGACTCTTAAATACCTAGAATGATACCTCTTCTGGTTCAGAGTCGACACTCAAAAAATGCTTATAAGTGCATGCTCAGTTGCTCACTCGTGTCCAACTCTTTGCGACCCCATGTACTGTAGCCCACCAGGTTCCTCTGTCTATGGAATTCCCCAGGCAAGAATACTAGAGTGGGTTGCCATTTCCTTCTCCAGGGGGCCTTCCCAACCCAGGGATCGAACCCATGTCTCCTGCATTACAGGCGGATTGTTTACCCACTGAGCCACCTAGGAAGCCCCAAATGCTTATTATAAACTTCCAGGATAAAAGTCCCTCCTCTGTGAATATAATTTGGCTCTAAAAGTGATGGGTTTTCCTTTAAAACAAACAAAAAAAATCTGCTTTTTAAGATAAGTCTCCCAATAAAACCTAGAAAACATTATTAGCTCCCCTAGACATTCAGAAAATGTTCCCACTTTAAAACAAGCAGCATTTAATGAAATATAGATTCTTTCACTTTTTCCCCCTGTAATCAAACTTCTTTAATAGAATTGCTGCTGTCAGTTCAAGGGCAGGAGTCTGCTTCAAGGCTCAGCTCAGAGATGGAGAATTATAGAGGGAATAACTTGGCATTCTTGTGTCCAGGATCTTGTTTCCAGGAGAAATGGAACTGTCTGGGATATAAGGGCAGATCAAACAGACATTTCTGCCATGAAAATGAGTCAGTTTTTGATTCTCCAAACCAATGATTTGTGAGCTGGTGATTTATCGAATCCTGGGCACTCTTTGAGAATTAGAAACAAGTAAGGTTGCCTTTCTGCTATAAGGACATATCGTCTGGGCTCCAGTGGGGAGGGGGATGTGGGTTATAAATGACCTTGTCCTTGGTGAGAAATGGCTTCTACTGGTTCAGCTGCAGCACCGTGCTCTGTGACCCCGTGCATATGCTGGAGGGCTGTGGAGGGGAGCAAATGCCATCATGGCCTGAGTTCTGCCAGCGGAGACAGAGTAACCGGCAGAGCCACCAGCTGCTCATGACCCATCACCCTCTGTACCTACCCAAGTCTTCTGGACACACCCCGAGCCCATGAGGTAGGCTCCACAGCCACAAATGTCCCTGTTTTCCAAATAAGACTCAGCAGGGAAATGATCTGTTCAGGGACCACATAAGCCAGGACTTAGCATGGAGACCCTCTAACACAGATGGAAATCATGCAGTACCAGGACATGGAGACTTGACTTGGGTCCTGATTCAACTACCCATCAGCTTGTGGAACCCTGGGCAAGTCATTTAACCTCTCTGTCCTTTCCATTTCTTCTGTGGCAATCTGCTACCACACAAGGGGGTGAAATAGTCATTGTTACTGTGTGCGGCATGCCCTGGCATGGATATCAAAGGCCACAAGCAGGGATATGGTCACCCTGCCCTCCCCAGTTGGCAGCTGGTAACTGGGACCCATCCACTCCCCAATTCAAGAATCAAATCCTCTAGAAACTGGCATATGGGGGAGGGGGGAAGTGTACGGCCACAGAGCCAATGTATTAATAGCAGGAACTCCATCCCTCCCACCTTTGTCATCAACAGCAACAATTTTCAACTGCAGGCAGCCTATGCAGCTGCTCAGGGCTTTGTCTCCAGAAGTAGATAACTTGCAGGTTTCAGGGAGTGTCTCTGCCCTTTGTTACCTCTGTGACCTTGGGAAGTTGTTGAACACCTCCTGGCTGTGACCTCATCTCTAAGTGGGGATGCTACAGACCCTGCCTGCCAGGCTGCAGTAAAGATTAAGTGATACAGATAATGTATGCACGGCACTTAGCCCAGCTAGGCTGCCATCACTATGAGGATCACTGATGGACAGACTCCTCCCTCCACACCAGGTCAGTCCCCGCTGATCCAGAGGACGAGCCTTGGCTTGTGAAAATCAAAGAGAAGACAAAGCCAGCTTAGTGGGGCAAAGGGTGAGCATGATTAGACCGGCCACATTAGGATCTGAATGCAGGTGCAGTTTAATCCCAACTTCCTGAGAAAACCTTCTTCTCCTCTCTCGGGCTTGCTGGGATCATGAGCCCCCGGCCATGTTCAAGGGCAGGACGCCTGCATGTCTGAGAGGGAGCTGCGCCTGCCCTACCTGATCAAATCCCCACCAGGGAGAAGGGAGGAATCAACAGGGCGCACACAAGCGGCTTTTGAGGTCACGCCTAAGCCTTTAAGCTGCAGAAATCTGGGGGTGGTGGGTGTGGGGAGGGGGAAGAGATTTGTCTGCAGGTGGAGTGGAGCTCAGAACACCGAAGATGATTCCAGCACCGTCCACACTGCGGGGTGGGGGTGGAGGAGCTGCCAGCGACCCAGCAGCTACTCCCAACCCCTCTCTTAGACTTCTTTCTGTGGACCTCAGCGCCCATAATCGGTTTCTCCATCACTCTTGGTTTTGGACACCCCCTCCACTGTGTGCAGGGGTGGTGGTGGGGACTAGGGCAAGAGGTCTTTCCTGTCAGTTGCCTTCCTAAACACTAGAGCTTTACGCAGGCTTCCCAGGTGGCGCTAGTGGTAAAGACCCTGCCTGACAATGCAGGAGACATAGGCGACTTGGGTTCAATCCCTGGGTCAGGAAGATCCCCTGGAGGAGGGCATGAAAACCCACTCCAGTATTCTTGTCTGGAGAATCCCATGGATAGAGGAGCCTGGCAGGCTACAGTTCACAGGGTCGCAAAAAATTGGACATGACTGAAGCTGAAGAATTGATGCTTTTGAACTGTGGTGTTGGAGAAGACTTTTGAGAGTCCCTTGGGCTGCAAGGAGATCCAACCCATCCACTCTAAAGGAGATCAGCCCTGGGTGTTCTTTGGAAGGAATGATGCTAAAGCTGAAACTCCAGTACTTTGGCCACCTCATGCGAAGAGTTGACTCATTGGAAAAGACTCTGATGCTGGGAGGGATTGGGGGCAGGAGGAGAAGGGGACGACAGAGGATGAGATGGCTGGATGGCATCACTGACTCGATGGATGTGAGTTTGAGTGAACTCCAGGAGTTGGTGATGGATAGGGAGGCCTGGCGTGCTGCGATTCAGGGGGTTGCAGAGTCAGACACAACTAAGCGACTGAACTGAACTGAACTGAAGCAACTTAGCATGCCTGCAAACATTGGAGGGAAAACCATAAGGCCCAAGGGGACATCTGCCATCCCTTCCCAACCAAAAGCTACCAAGTTCTTGAACATAAACCAGACCCCTAGGGCACAGCTGACCTTTTTTGTTGACACACATAGTTAGATGGGTGATGCCATTATATTTCAGAAACCCTGAATTCATGTTGCCCTTTCAAAACTCTATACTTTGGCTGACATTGCTGCTAGCTGCAAAATGTATGAATTTGTTTAACAAGTATTTACTGAGCCCTCACATGGCAGGCATTGGACTCTCTGGGAGCAGGAGGATGAGGTCCTGATGTATCTACGAGCATCCTCAGGCCTGGCCGCTCCTCACCTTGGAGGGCGATGGGACTTCTGGAGAAAGCCAAAGCTACTCAGAAAGTGACTGATTAGCAGGATGGCAAATACCCTGATCCTGAATGAGTACAAGTCAATACATGCTTCTTGACAGTTGACTACACGTCAGGCACCAGGCTAAGTGCTGAGCCTTGAGGATGGGCTCTTAAGGGGCTGGTGGGAATTGGACAAGTGAACATAGGATTTTACAAGTGAACGGTAAAGCTTGCTGTGATAGTGAGGCATGGGGAAGCCAGGGGTCACCGACCTGCGGGAGGTGGGAAGGGCAGCAAGCCTGTGGAGGGAGTGATGCCCATGTCAAGTTTCTCTTTTTTAGACCAGAGGATAAGTGCTTTAGAATGTTGTGTTAGTTTCTGCTGTGCAATGAAGTGAATAAGCTATATGTATACCCATATCCCTTCTCTCTTGAGCCTTCCCCCGTCCCCTCCCCATCCCATCCCTCTAGGTCATCACAGAGCACCGAGCTGAGCTCCCTGTGCTTCCCACAGCTACCTATTTTACACATGGTGTGCATATGTCAACGCCACCCTCTCAGTTCATCCCACCCTCTCCTTCCCCCACTGTGTCCACAAGTCTGTGTTTTACATCTGCATCTTTACTCCTCCCCTGCAAATAGGTTCATCAGCTCCATTTTCCCAGATTCCATATATATGCATTAGTGCATGATATTTTTTTTCTGACTTACTTCACTCTATGACAGGTTCTAGATGCATCCACATCACTACAGCTGACTCAGTCTTCTTCCTTTTTATGCCTGAGTAATATTCCATCATATATATATGTACCCCAATTTCTTTATCCATTCATCTGTCGATGGACATTTAGGTTATTTCCATGTCCTGGCTACTGTAAAAAGTGCTGCAATGAACACTGGGTACATGTGTCTTTTTGAATTATGGTTTTCTCTGGAGTCAAATTTTGAAGTCTGTGTTACTGACCTCCAAAGTTCTTTAATCTGCCATGTCAAGTCCTGAGAAGATCATTATTTCTGTTTTGTTGATGAAGAAATTGAGACTCTGAGAAGCTACAGGAGTCACCTGCAGTTGTAAAATCACTGTTTGATACAGGAGAGAGAAAAACCCAGGCTGGGAGCCCAACAGATGCCAGTCTATTTTCACCTAAACATTTTACCCACATCTCAGAACTGAGGTCTCCTTTAACCAAGGACCAGACTCCGTACTTCTGGAAGCTCCGCGGGCCATGGGAAGAAGTCAGGCTCTCAGGGAACTCTGTTCAGGGTTGCTGCTAAGTCACTGCTCCTAAGTTGCTTCAGTCGTGTCTGACTCTGTGCGACCCCATAGACAGCAGCCCACCAGGCTCCCCCATCCCTGGGATTCTCCAGCAAGAGTACTGGAGTGGGGTGCCATTGCCAGGCTATTTTCACCTAAGCATTTTACCCACATCTCAGAACTGAGGTCTCCTTTAACCAAGGACCAGACTCCATACTTCTGGAAGCTCCGTGGGCCATGGGAAGAAGTCGTGCTCTCAGGGAACTCTGTTCAGGGTTAGGGCAGCCTGAATGGGAGGGGAGTATGAGGGAGAAGGGATACGTGTATATGTACAGTTGAGTCCCTTTGCTGCGCACCCAAAACTATCACAACATTGTTAATTGACTACACTCCAATATGAAATAAAAAGTTAAAAAAAACACAAAAACAAAAAGAAGTTATGCTCTTGAAAAGAGAAATGCATATCCTCTGTCTTAGGTCAATTCCACTTAGAGCCCAGGGCCCACCCATACCAAGGTCTAGCCCGTTAGTCCATGGATCCGGGGGAAACCTATCATTCATCTTCCTTGACTTCCTTGAAACATTCAGTAAAACTGACCACTTCCTATATGTGTGAATGAACACATATATGAAGGTGTGAATGAATATATATGTTATCTACCTACCCATCCATCCGTCTATCTTACACCCAGTAAAATTCATTCATTGGGATGTGCACTTCTATGCATCCTCAGGTCTCTGAGACAGAAGAGTTCCATCACCCTCAAATTCCCTTGTATGGCATTTTTATAGTCAAGCCCTCTCCAAGCCTCTTCTAAAATGTCATATCAATGGAATCAGGGAATATAGTCTTTTGGGTCTGGCTTCTTTCATTTAACAAAATGCACTCAGAGTCACCCACACAGTTGTATGACTCCGCCTTTCTGCAACATTTCTCGCTTAGTTTCTTTGACCCCACGCTGTCTTCACATGCACACAGTCCTTTAGAGGGTCCCTTCCTCTGTGGGATGCCAAATGCTGGGGTTCTAGGGGCTTTGTCTTGAGCCCTCTACTCACCAGGTGACCTGGCTTTGACTTTCTGATCTCTGTAGACTTCTTCCAGATCTGTCTTTCCTGAGCTCAAGACCTAACATACCCAGCTGGCAACTGCACATCTCTCCCTGGTCACCTTATAAATACATTAAACCTGTCCCCAGTGAATGGCCCACCCTTCACACTGGTCTGGTGCCATCTTTGATGACCTCCTCCTCCCTCATGCGCTGCGATGGGTGGACAGGCCAGTTGGCACTCAGCATCCGTTTTGACTTCCTCCCATGAGCCTTCCCATCCAGGGCACTAAGTATAGGGGTGCAAGCCATGCACTGCATAGTTACACATTCTAGTCCTGCTTCATATTCTGTGGAGCCTGGACAGCTTTGCAGCTAGGGTTCTGATTAAGAAGTATGTTCTGCCAGTCTGGCAGATTCAGAGGACAGAAAAGAAGCAGACACACTTCCTCTGGTAACCAAAGGTTTGGAGACCCAAGTGTTGAATGGCTCTCCTGATGATAATACCTATACTTCCCTATTTGAACATACGATGTTCGTGAATTTGAATATTCCATTTCCAATTCCTGCTTCTTTGGCCCTTCCTGCAATTTGGTAAGAACCTAATTCCCTGAATTAAATTCCTTTCTGTTGAAAATGTTGAGAATGGTTTCTATTTCCTGCCCTAAAAGCTAATTTTGCCTTCTCTGGGCCAATTCTCCACAATCATACTTCCAAAACAGCTCTTGAGTCCATCAGCTTCCTCATCTCCATCATCTGTGTCCTCTCTGGCTGGACCACCTCTGCCTCTTGCCTGACCTCCCCACATCCATTCTCAATGTGCTCCTTCAGGTTTTCTACACAGCAGTCAGACAAGCTTTTTCACATGCATCTATGACTTAGAACTCCTCCATGGTTTTCAACTCCTCTGTGAACAAATGTCCAGAACCCTCCCAAGGTCTTCAAGGCCCTGTGTGGTACAGCCCTGACAGTTTCATCAGTCTGCTCCCCTCTGGCTGCACTGGTCACATCTGTGAACTGCCAGGTCCCGGCACAAGTTGTGTGTGTGTGTGTGTGTGTGTGTGTGTGTGTGTGTGTGTGTGTGTGCAAAGTCGCTTCAGTCATGTCCAACCTTTTGTGACCCCCATGTAAACCAAAGCCCACCAGGCTCCTCTGTCCATGGGATTCTCCAGGCAAGAAGACTGGAGTGGGTTGTCATGCACAAGGCAGGTATTCAGGAAACGCCTGCTGAGTCACGAGTATTTGGCCTTCCACTTCTCTTCTGATATGAACCCAGGAGCTGCTAGGATGGGCTCTGCCTGGAGGGATGACCAGAAGATGGTGTGGCTCACTGGTCTCCTTTCCCAGTTCCTGGCTTTCCAAACTGCTGCCTGGATGCTGAGCCATGATCCTTCCTGGTGGAGCGTGTTGGACAAAGATGTGCTTCCATAAGATGTTGATCTTTCTTAAACCTCCTAATTAGTGTATTCCCTTTTGGGAAGAGAAACTGTGAATTGAATTTTTCAAAAGGAAAAAAAATTGCCTCAAAACATGCCATTCTCTCTTCACTTTCTATCCTGGTTAAAAATAACCCCATATTCTAAGCCCTGACGTTTATGCTGAAACTATGAAAGCTAGACGGGCAGTCTGGGGAGTAACTGAAAGAGCTTCAAATTTCTATCATTCCAACTTCTGTGTTTTAGATATCACCCATGTGCCAGAAACCAAAAGCAAAAAAAAAAAGAAAAGGAAAGTCGTGATTCCCTCCAATGCTATGGTTTAAAATAATGTTGCAAAGAATTGCATATTTTTCAAGGACAACAGTTGAAATGGATAGGTTTTATAGCATCACTCCCATGTCCCAAACAGGAGTAAAAATAATTAGATTAAATCATTGGCTTAACTAGCATGAAAATGAGTCTAAAATCTGCTCTCTCATTTCAGTACATTCCGAAAGAGATTAAGCACCATGAAAAATAAAAATATGATTGGAAGGTCCAGTGGAAGTATTGTTCTCTCCAGGAGAAACCACTGTGGAATTTTATGGTTGGAAGAAGTTCCAGATGCCACGTGACCCAGCTGTTCTCCACTCAAGAGGGGACATGGGCTTACCAAAATCACCTGAGAAACATTTTCTAAGCCATCCTTGCCATCTCCACCTCTCTCCCTGCCCTTATGCTGAGCATCCTTGTCCTGCCCACTGACAATGCCTTAACCTCCCATTTTCAAGGGAAGAGAGAACATGGATTTCCAGACAGGTCAAGAGCTTTCCTAGCATCACTGCTGGTTGGCAGCAGCAGGACAAAGAGCCCAAACATACAAACAGATACTGGCCAGGCCATACAGGACAACAAAACGTTGACTCATGTCCTCTGTAATAGCCAATCCAGGAAGCCCAACCATAAGCCACAGTGACTGGCCCACTAGCCAGAGTAATGGTCCAGATGGTCAAGACATAATCAGCGAGGGCCAGCCTCTCTACTGCTTGTCCTGATTTCCAACTCAATCCAACTGAATCCAACAAGAGCATTTTCCAGAAAGGCCAATAAAATATCTGAAGGGGATCAGTCATCAGACTCCTGTTCGTTACACAGCAACGCAACTCTGAACCGCTCACCAGTGGGCACCATGTAGCACTATTAAGTTATGAAAAAGACAGACAGCTTTTTCATAGGCACACTTTTCTTAGCATGACTTATTTCATGTATTAAACAAAAATAGCATGTTGTCTGATCAATATGCAGAAACAATTATTGTCTGGCTGTATATACAGAAACCAGAAGTTTGTGCCAAGTCCCAGGGACAGAGCTCTATATGGTGAGCCCTCATGGGATTGGGCCATGTTGACTGGAGGTCCCTGATGTAACCCTGGCACGTCCACTAGATCCTGGCACATAGGAGGTACCCAGATTCGTTTCCTAGGGTTTATGTATGAAAGTACCACACGTTAGGTGACCTAAAATGACAGCAATTTATTCCCCTGTGGTTCTGAAGGCTGGAAATGGGGAAAACCAAGGTGTGGATGGGTTGGTTCCTTCCAGAGACTCAGGGAAATGTATTTCTGACTCTCTTCTGGCTTCCAGTGACAGCCAGCAACCCCTGGAGTTCCTTGACTTATAGACACATCACTCCAGTCTCTGTTTCATCATCATACAGCTTCTCCTCTGGGTGTTTCTGTGTCTTCACATGGCCTTCTTGTAAGGGACCAGTCATTGGATTTAGGGCCTGCCCCCTATTCTGGGATGACCCCATCTTGACTAATTATATCTGCAAAGGCCCTATTTCCAAATGAGATCCCAGTCACAATGCTGGGCTTCCCTGGTGGCTCAGATGGTAAAGAATTCACCTGCAATGCAGGAGACCAGAGTTTGATCCCTGGGTTGGGAAGATCCCCTGGAGAATGGAATGGCTACCCACTCTAGTATTCTTGCCTGAGAAATCCCATGGACAGAGGAGCCTGGCAGGCTACAGTTCATGGAGTCTCAAAGAGTAGGACATGACTGAGTGACCAACACTTTCACAGATGCCAGGGTCTAGGACTTCGATACCTCTTTGAGGGGACACAGCTCAACACCATAATTGTTTTTATTATTTATTGACTTGATTAACCTTTATCTACAGAACACAGAAGACTACTCTGCATTAATGAGTTCTTAAGAACAATATAATAATGGTTGTTATTCAGTCTTTTATATGCTCCCAAACCATCTTATTCACATCTGCTGCCCCAAATGATTAATATGTCCCCCTCACTCTCCCAAGTGTACCAGTTTGATGATAAACTTTAGGGCTATTCTATTCGTTAGAAGTTAAGTGCCCTTTAGTAAATACTCATTATCAACTAGTCAAGAGAGTTCAAGTTAACCCCTGCCTATGTGCCAGGAAAGACTTCCACCATTTCCGACATAGACATTCAGTACATCCCCTTCCTAGACGTGCTAAATCGCTTCAGTCATGTCTGACTCTTTGTGACCCTATGGACTATAGCCATCCAGGCTCCTCTGTCCTTGGGATTTTCCAGGCAAGAATATTGGAGTGGGTTACCATTCCCTTCTCCAGGGGATCTTCCCAACCCAGGGATCAAACCCACGTCTCTTATATCTCCCGCATTGGCAGGCGGGTTCTTCACCACTAGGGTCATCTGGACAGGCTCAAGCAAATCCCTGGGGAAAGACAGATGCTGGAACCGTTTCTGGGCTCAGGACTTCCTCCTCTCCCAAGGACAAAGCTAAGGGAGGGTGAACAATTTGCAAAGAGAAAGTGTAATTCAGGCTCCCCCTGAGCCAGCAAGGGACTTGGAGGAAGGTTGGAATGGCCTCTCCTTTCACCTCTGACACACTCTGGTCCTGAGATCAGGGCCAAGCTATATGATAGAAGTGATGGTTAATTTTATGTGCCAACCTGGCTAGGCAATATATCTAATCATTTAATTAAGCATAAATATCTTAGGGGTTGCTGTGGAGGTATTTTGTAGATCAGTTCAGTTCAATTGCTCAGTCGTGTCTGACTCCTTGTAACCCCATGGACTGCAGCACACCAGGCCTCCCTGTCCAACACCAACTCCCGGAGTTTACTCAAACTCATGCCCATTGAGTCAGTGATACCATCCATCCATCTCATACTCTGTCTTCCCCTTCTCTTCCCACCTTCAATCTTTCCCAGCATCAGGGTCTTATCAAATGAGTCAGTTCTTTGCATCAGGTGGCCAAAGTATTGGAGTTTCAGCTTCAACATCAGTCCTTCCAATGAACACCCAGGACTGACCTCCTTTAGGATGGATTGGTTGGATCTTCTTGCAGTCCAAGGGACTCTCAAGAGTCTTCTCCAACACCATAGTTCAAAAGCATCAATTCCTTGGCACTCAGCTTTCTTTATAGTCCAACTTTCACATCCATACATGAATACTGGAAAAACCATAGTCTTGACTAGGCTTTAAGTAACGTCTCTGTTTTTTAATATGCTGTCTAGGTTAGTCATAACATTTCTCCTAAGGAGTAAGCATATTTTAATTTCATGGCTTCAGTCACCATCTAAAGTGATTTTGGAAACCCCAAAAATAAAGTCTGTCACTATTTCCACTGTTTCTCCATCTATTTGCCATTTTGTAGATGTGCATTAACAAATACCATTGGTTGACTTTAAGTAAAGGAGATCACCCTTAATAATGTGGGTGGGCCTTGTGTGATCAGTTGAAGTCCTTAAGAGCAAAAACTGAAGTTTCCTGGAAGAGAAAAAGGAGAAATTCTGTAGAGTACAGGAAACTCTACCTGATGTTCTGTTGTGATCTAAATGGGAAGGAAATTAAAAAATGAGGGGATATATGTATATGTCACTGACTCACTTTGCTGTATAGAAGCTAAAGCAGAGCTTCCTGGTGGCCCAGTGGTAAAGAATCTGCCTGTCAGTGTGGGAGATGCAGATTTGACGCCTGATCCAGGAAGATCTCCTGAAGACGGAAACGGCAACACACTCCACGATTCTTGCCAGGAGAACCCCATGGACAGAGGAGCCCAGCAGGCTACAGTCCATGAGGTCATAGAGTTGGACGTGACTGAGTGACTGAACGACAACAAACTAAGGCAACATTGTAAAGCAACTCTCCTCCAATAAAAATTAATTAAAAGAAAAAGACTGCTGCATCAGCTCCTGAGAGTTCTTTTCAGCCTGCCAGCCTGCCCCTCCATTTTCAGAGTTGCCAGGCCCTATAATCATATGAATTAATTCCTTGAAAAAAATCTCTTTATGGATATGTACACACATACACAGGTATAGGGGCTTCCAGGCGGCACTAGTGGTAAAGAGCCCACCTGCAACACAGGAGATGAAAGAATTATGGCTTTGATCCCTGGATCGGGAAGATCCCCTGGAGTAGGAAATGGCAACCCACTCCAGCTGGAGTCCCTGGGAAATATTCTTGCCTGGAAAAGCCCATGGACAGAGGAGCCTGGTGGGCTACAGTCCATGGGGTTGCAAAGAGTCAGACACGACTAAAGAGACTTAGCATAATGCATACAGATATAGAGTGTGTGTATCCCCTACTGGCTTTGCTTTTCTGGTGGACCTTGACTTGCCAAGGATCTTGGCAAATTGGGGTTGAGATACAGAGAATGAGGAGCCATTCCTGCCCTCTATGAGGCCAAACCAGGACACCGAGGGGCTAGCCTGGCAGAGGGACCTGAAGGCTGCTATCGCCACTGGCTTGATAAGCCACAGCTGTGGGTCAGAGTCACCCCACTTCAGCACTCCGAGGCCCCGCCCTGTCTCTCCAGCCCTCACTCAGGAGGCTCCGTGTCTGGCCATCCTTCTCCTTGGCTTATAAAACTGCCTCACTTCCCAGACTTAATCCATGCTGGTCCCCTGAGCAGCCTTAAGGCAAGAAGCCTCAGGTCAGGATTGAGTACAAACAGAGGCTGAGGTCATCAGTTATATTCGGCAAGGCCCACTGAGACCCTCTTGAAAAGGACACAACAGCTTCTCCTTTTGTGCTAATCCCAGGCAGGCCCTCGGTGGCCTTGTCAACATTTACAGCTCTAATGAGACCATTGAGCCACTGGAGCTCAGCTAATAGGGTGAAGCAAGATGACAAGCAGAAAGGAGGAGGCTGGCAGACTGATGGATTCCCAGGGTGCTGCACATCGTAGATGCTTAACTAAACAGTCCCTGAAAGACAGCTGTAATTTAGACACACAATGTCTCTTTCCTAAGATCTCAGAAGATCAAAAAAGTCTGCCTAATTCTAAGTTCTATGCTTCCTCTCATCCTTAGATTCTGTCAAAAACATTTCCGATGAAGAGTCACTAGGGTCTGAATTTTATTCTTGGCCTTCCTTTGTGAGCCTGCGGAAAATTACTTGGCTCCTTAGTTTCCATGAAGCACTGTGAGGATTGAGGAGGTTATTAGCTTGTTATGAGCAGGAGAGTCATCGAAGTACAGAACAAACTATAAAATGAACCACATGAGTTCACTGAAACTCAGGCCCATGCTCCCCTCTCTCAAATATCAACAAAATTAAGATTTGAGAGACAGTCAAGAATCAGATAATGAGGGACTTCCCTGGCGGTCCAGTGGTAAAGAATCCACCTGCTAATACAGGGGACACAGGTTCGATCCCTGGTCTGGGAAGATCTCACATGCCACAAAGCAACTAAGCTTGTGAGCCACAACTACTGAGCCCATGTGTCTAGAGCCTGAGCTCAGCAACAAGAGAAGCACCGCGATAAGTCTGCACAGCACAACTAGAGCAGTGCCCGCTTGTCACAGCTAGAGAACGCCAGTGCAGCAACGAAGACCCAGCACGGCCAGAAACGAATTCATTTTCAAAAAAGAATCAACAGTGGTCACTGGACTGAGTCCAGAAAGTTCAGTTCTGGCCTCAGTTCTGCCACTAAATGTCATTTTGACAGAGCGGCTTCAGTTTCCACCTGAGGAAGAGGAGAGTAAGAGGTCCCTGATGAGATGCCTGACCCAACCGTTCCTCAGCTCAGTTCATTCGTGTCTCGTCCCCTCCATGTGGGACACACTGCATGTGGCAGGAGAGACGCTGATCACTAAGGCTGGTCACTTTATGACCAGCCTCCATCGCCTCCCTCTACATGTCCGCCCAGCAATGCAGACTCCTCCCCAAGGGGACTCCACAGACCATTCCCGACCTAACGATGTTTCCACGCATGACTTTTTCATTTTGCCATGGTGTGAAAGTGATACCTATTCAGCGGCAACCATCCTTCACTTCTACTAGAGCAGAGAATGAAGGTTCGTAAACCTTCTCCCGGGTCTAGAGTTGTGCTAAAGTGTGCTCTGCAAACTCTTTGTTACTGGTGCACTACGGGAGGAGAACAGAGTGCGAAGAAGCAATGAAACCAATGAAACACTTGCAAGCGATGTGATGTTGCGACAAACAAATACGTGATCATTTGTTGACTGATTCATTTTTCCGGTATTTTGTGAACACACTTTTGCAGCATATTCAAGAGTATTGGCAAAAATAAAGAAACAAGTCTTTCACCACAGAAAGTGTGAGAAGCGGTCACTGGGAAAGTGTTTCTCAACCAGGAACAGTTGTGTCCCTTTGCTCAGGAAGCTCTGAGATGCCTTTTGTTGGCATGCTGGGGGCAGGGGCTCTACAGACATCTAGAGTACAGAGGCCAGGGATGCTGCTAAACATCCCACAATGCACAGAACAGCCCCCGTAACCAACACTGTGCAGCCCTGGAACTTCGCTGGTGGTCCAGTGGTTAAGACTTCCCCTCCCAGTACAGGGGGTGCAGGTTCAATCCTTGGTTGGGGAGACAAGATTCCATATGACTCTCGGCCAAAAATCCAAAGCATAAAACCAAAGTAATATTTTAACAAGCTCAATAAAGACTTTAAAAATTGTCCACATCCAAAAAAAAAAAAAAACTTAGAAAAAAGAGAGAAAAGAATCATACAGCCCCAAATGCCAATAGTGTCTGGGTTAAGAGATGCTTGTCTAGCGAATGAAACATGTTAAAACAGTGGCCTCTGTCTTCATCCACTGTACACTGATGCCTGCCTCTCTCTGCCTCCTATAACTAAGACGTGCCCACTCTGCCTCTCATGCATGGTGGCTTTACCAGTCCAGATGCTGTTAAGCACAGTTCTTCCCCCCTCACAGGACCCTCTCTACCCAAACTGGGAGCCTAGGAACATGCTAGAAACCTCTGCTTCTTCCCCTTCCCCCCTTCACATCACATTAAGTTAATCAATTCCTAGTCATTCTGTCTTATAATAGTTTCATATTTTTCTTCGGCAAGCTGCACTTTCCAACGCATGTGTTCCTATACGACCAGCAGGTCTGTCCCTCAAACAGAAGCTGCTTCCAGATCACACTCTGACTTCCACTCCTTCTGACAAGTACCGAGCAGGTACCATCTACTGGGAGGGTTTGTGCCCGCGGCTGCAAGGAAGGACAAATAAACTCAGCAGTTTGCAATCTAGTGGGGAGGAGAAACATGTGCAGTTTGGATGGTGACTGTAACAAGACAAACGCTGCAGGGACCGAGCTCTAGTGGAATACAGAAGAGGAAACAATTACCTTCAACTCAGAAAAGATGACTCAGGGAAAAAGCAGCAGATGAGAGAGCTGGGCTCCAAAGATTTCCTGGTTTCTCCCAGGAAGGAGAGACGAGCTTTCTAGGCAAAGGAATGAACTGGATGCGGAGGCAGGAAGGAGAGAGCCTCTGAGTCATGGAATTCTGTGCAGTCAGGACCCAGGAAGTAAGGGAGGTGACCATCAGGAGAAGCTCTGAGTGCCAGGGTGGCAATCAGCTACATCCCCGTGACACCAGCAAGCACTCGAAGGCTTCTGAGCACAGGGATGACAGGATTAGAATATTTTACCCCAACAACTGGAAACTTAATTCTGTAAAGGGCCAGATAGTGAGTATTTCAGGTTTGGGGGGCCATATAGTCTCGCAAATAACTCATCTCCGCTTTGGTAGCAGTGAAAGCGGCCATATACACACATCAACAGATGGGTGTGGCTATGCTCTTTGAAATTTGAATCTCACATGTTTGAGTATCATGAACGATCACTCTTACATGTTTCTCTCAACCATTTTAAAATGTGGTAACCAGTTTTAGCATGTAGGCCATCTACAAACAGGTGGGAGCTAGATCTGGCTCCTGGACCTTAGTTTGCTGATGTCTGTTTTAGAAACATCATTTGGAGTGGTGGGGAGATGGGGGTGAGGAGCAGGGACCTCAGGCAGAAGCTGCTGGAGTAACTTGAGGATGGAGAGGAAGGGACAGGTGCACAAATACTGGGGCCACCTGAGCAGCAGGATGGAGGACCAAGGGAGGGCAGGAAGGATGCACCTGTGGTTTCTGGCTAGAATGATGAGAGGGCTGTGAGATGCCATGAATATAGGTGGGTGATGATATGGAGATGGCACGATCAGGAAGGCTTGGGGGCTGTGGCCCCTTACCCTGTGACCAAGAGGACAAACGTGCCTGGCCCAAACGCAGGTCTGCTGGACTCAGAGAGAGCTAGATTATACCAGAGTTGGGGACTCAGAGTCCTGGGGTGGACGACAGGGTTGATGTCCTTGTTTTGGCCTGCTCAGCATCCTGCAACCCTTGTTCTCCTCCGGGGAGCACCTTTTCCCTGTTCTTGGCCATTTGATGAGCGTGGGGCTGGTCCCTCCCTAGGGCTACAAGGTTGGTTCAGAGACAGGTGAACCAATGATCCAATGAGAGTCAGTCCCAGGAATTTGAGGGGAAGCTTTCTTTTGCTGAACCTAAAAGTATGAGAGATTCAGGCTGTGACTTTCCGGGATCCCTGTGTAGAGCAAGATTTGCTGGGAAGGAAAGCAGCATGGAAGAGAGCTGGGCCCATCCGGTTGCTGCCCACTGACCCCTGGATCCAGCCATGCCTACAGCTTGCCCCAGACCTCCCAGATCAGGAGCCAATCACTTCCCATCACTTGCTCATGCCAGTCCAGGCTGCGTCTTGGTCACTTTCAACTGAAGCCCTAAATCAGCCAGCTGCTATTAGACTGAAACCCAGGAAGGCAGAGGCCTTGATCTTGGAACTGCATGTGATAAAGTGTCCATCCAAGAGGATTATTTGATAAATGGCCTCATCTAAAGCATTCACATCTGTCTTATTTATCTCTGGGCATTGTCCCTTATACACAGCAGGTGCTCAATCACACTGGGGCAAGAATGAAGGCACGTAATCCCAGGGCACCAACACACTGAGCTGGAGGAAGCTCTCGGAAGAGAAGCAACAGCAGGCAGTATGGATTTCTTGTCTTCCCCCGCCAACTAAGGGTTCAGAGCACGCATGAGCTTCAGGGACCTTGTTCTGAGTCATACAAACAACCCAGAGAGGCTCCGGCTGGGAGAGACTGGAGGGATGCCGGTTCTCACTGCGTGTCGGGTAAGAGCCGAAATGAGAGAAGGGAATTACTTGGTCCCAGTGATGGTCAGAAAAGGGGCAGGCCTCCCACTGGGCATGGAAGATGCTGGCTATCAGCAGCAGTTCACTGGGCAGAGAGAGTAAGTGGGCAATGGAGCCTACTAAGTGTCCAACCTTGATTCCAAGGCTGGAGGGGGGGATGCAGGCAGGCAGCTTGGGACCCCGGCCAGTGACCCAAGAGAGGCTCTGCACTATTCAGCTCAACTGTGAGTGTCTATGAAATGTGTTCACAGAGAAGCTGATGAGCTGGGGTGTTGCAGGGCAGAAAGGAAAGAGATCTATACAAGGAGTCCACACCCTCGCGTCTGAGTCCTAGTTCTGACTCTCACTGAATGTGTGACCTTCCGTGAGTCACTTCTCCTCTCTGTAATGAGAGGGTTGGACCCTCTTCCTCATCTGTAAATGAGAGGGCTGAACCAGAGAAGTGCTTCTCCAACTGAGGGAAGGGCTCAGAGTTGGTCAAGAGGTGCTCACACCCAAGCACACTGCGTGAACATGGGGTGAACACACCCCCACATGTGCAAGCATCAGAATGTCTAGACCTCCATTTGGGGAAGCATTTACAGTTTATTCATCAGAGTACTAAATGAACAATTACACTTGGCTATTCTGTTTTCTTGGTATGCAAAATACAGTATCTCCAAGTGTCCCCCATCTCTGCCCAGAGGCCCCACGGGCAAGGTGGACCTCTCACCACCTTTAAATTCGGGTCTCCTGCTTGCTGGTGGCGTGGCCTTGGGTGGGGTTCCTAGCTTGCTGTGTCTATGTGTACCGCCTGTGACACAGCCGCACTGTGAGCTGCTATCTCTGAGGCTTGTTCAGAAAATGGAGCAAGACGGTCTATATAAACATGTGGAGGAGGGCCCAGTATACAGCAAGGGCTCAGTACAGCCAGGGAGGCTGGGGCAACCAGAAGGGGGTGCAGGCAGCCTTCTGGGGCCAGTAACATTTTGTTGCTTGATCTTGTGCTGGTGACCCGGGTATGCATGGTTTTGGGAAAATGTATTAAGTCCATTTTCATGTATGTTATCTGTCAATAAAAAGTTCTAAAACCCAACCTACTCTCGAACAAAAAGACAGAAGGTCAGCAGCAGCTGCAAAGCCCCCAATAATGAAAGTATTTAATGCATGTGCATTCCCTATCCCTTGTTCCTGAGCAGCTCCTCAGGAACAGCTCCTCAGTTCCTGCTCTGCACCTCATAGCCTCGAACGGCCTTCATCTTTGTCCAGCCCTGCAGAAAACAGGCTCCCTGGGAAATAGCGCCGGCAACCCCCCACCCCAGGTCCATTCCTCCATCCAGCTGCTGAACCGTGCCTCCTCTTACAACCTGGGGTTGCTGACGTCAACTTGCCAGACCCCTTCGTGTCTAGGGACCCTGGCTGAGATGGGAAAGGCCTGAGGCTGAACTTTATCAGAACTGACTGGGGCACTGTTTTCCATAGGCCGTCCTGACCCAGCCCCACCTCTGTCTGCAGAAAGTCCATCCAAATCCTCACTCACACCCCCAATCATCCCCAAAGACTCAGCCAGATGGTCCTCGGGCCAGCTTTCCTGCAGCTTCTTTTCTCTCTCAGAAAACTCCAGCCCCCAGGATGTTCTATTTAGTCCTGACAATAATGCCTTGTAATCCTCACATACTGGCATCAAAGTTCCCCACGTGAGGAAAAGGCATACAGTAATACATCCGCCCGAAGTTTTCCCACAAGGAAACTCCCTGTTGGCAGAACAGGTACAGATTAACCTGCTCTAAAACAAAGGAAGAGGTGAAATGAACAGTGGTCCACCCCCAAGATAACTAGCCCACTTAGAAGGCTTCCAAGGCAACACAAACTCACACTTGCAGAGGGAGAAAGCTTTAGCTGCACTTTCCAACACACAGGCACTGACTCTTGCTATTCTGGGACAACCAAGTAAATAATGAAGTAAGCCACTTCCTTAAACAAATAAACCCAGAAGACTCTATTTAACCACAAGTACAAAAATAGATTCTAATCCCAGGTCAATTTAGTCACCCCCCGCCCCATTTTTTCTTCCATCCTGACTCATTCCACCTTGTGGATGCAAAATAAAAGAGATACACACTCTTGCAGCAAGGACAAGCACACATATACCACATGAGCATCCCATTACAAGTCAGCACTTCGGTTCACTGGAAATCATTTTTGTCTGAAACCATACTAGGCCCCCCCCCTCAAAATACGTATACCTGGCGGGTCACGGTCCATGGGGTTGCAAAAAGTTGGATACGACTGAAGTGACTGAATACACATATGTGTATATGTATATTATATATTTGGAGAAGGCAATGGCACCCCACTCCAGTACTCTTGCCTGGAAAATCCCATGGACGGAGGAGCCTGGTGGGCTGCAGTCCATGGGATCGCTGAGGGTCAGACACGACTGAGCGACTTCACTTTGACTTTTCACTTTCATGCATTGGAGAAGGAAATGGCAACCCACTCCAGTGTTCTTGCCTGGAGAATCCCAGGACCGCGGGAGCCTGGTGGGCTGCCGTCTCTGGGGTCGCACAGAGTCGGACACGACTGAAGTGACTTAGCATATTATATATTATGAGTATGTATGTAAATATGTATATGTATGTATATATCTATATCTATATCTCCCTCTGCCTTCACTGATTCAGGTCACCCTGCAAACTGATTCTATGCTGAAATCAATCCTTAATGCTGGAAACCACTGAAGTGGTTGTGGCCTATGCTAAATATTTTAATTCTAGGGACCATCTTGACCACTTAGGGACTGATAGAAAATCTCCCACTTGAATGTTCATATTTACCACTTTTTTACAAACACCAACAACTACTAAGCCCTGTTCTTAAATCATGTCATTTCTCTGGAGGTGATCCAACTCCCAGCGTGAACTGGGAACTGATGAACAAGGGTGAACTGATCTACCTGGTCTGTCTGGCTGGGAACACACAATCCCTGGAGTACGGCAGAAATTTCTACAATAACCGAGCATACGGCACAGAGAGGTTAGGTAACCTGTCTACAGTCACACAGCAAGAGGCAAAATAGGGGCTTGTACCGAGGTGATCAGCACATCATCACTACACTGCATTCCTCTCTGCTCAGGGAGATGGACATGCATAGCATCCAGGCACCAAGGGCAGTATTCATTTTTTCCCGTTTCTTTTACATTTGTGTTTAAATTTCACAGCTCACTTCTTTCTAATGCAGTCACTGAACTGAGTGTCTGACAAACCCAGAGCAAAGCTTTTTCAAACATGTTCATTTAAAAAATGCAATTATTTCTCAGAGAAAAAGAGCTGTCAGTCAACTACATATTAGTATAAATGACTCCTATCAACTTCACCTCTTAATACTGGGCATCAGCAGTACTGAAGAGAAGGGAGGGATATAATGCAGGAACAGGGATATAATTCAGAATGGAGGGGGTGAGGATGCAGTGC